>NW_025422368.1:31800000-41800000 GCF_011764305.1 Mustela putorius furo | reverse complement strand
TGCTCCTCCCCTATGCTCAAATGCACATTCTTTCTCACTAAATAAAAAGTTAAAAAAAAAAATTTAAGATTTTATTTGTTTATTTGACAGAGAGAGAGATCACAAGAAGGCAGAGCAGCAGGCAGAGAAGAGGGGGGAAGCAGGCTCCCCACTGAGCAAAGAGCCTGATGTGGGGCTCCATCCCAGGACCCTGAGATCAGGACCCGACCTGAAAGTAGAGGCTTAACCCACTGAGCCACCCAGGTGCCCCCAAATGTAAAATCTTTAAAAAATAAATAAAATAAAAGTAAGACTCAAAAATGCGACTTAACCGTAATTTGGTAGTCGTTTTATGAACATCTCAATAGAACTAGTAAGAATTGATAGATTCCTGATTTAAATGTATGTGAACCGTACCTCCTTTTATATGTAAGTTTATTTATAAAAGTATAAATTTATATGAGATTAATAAAATATGAAAAGTGATAAAGATCAGTGATAAAAATCTATAGAAATTCTTTTGACACTGTTAAGTCATTCATAGGAAGAAATAAATTTTGAATAAAAGTAACCAAAAAACCTCATGGATAATTGTTTGATAATCCAATTAATGAAGCGGAAGAGGCATGTGAATACAGTGAAAAAAATGTTACATTTCTTGCTGATTTGACATAAAATAACTGGCATCAAGGAAGATAAAATAAAACCCATGATATACCACCATAATGAAGACGTTAATGACAATAGGATGATAATGTCATTGATTCAAAAAGAATTAAAGACAAATCACTGAGAAAAGGAAATTGAAATACCCTAAAATCTTACAGCTCATGTATAAAAGAAACTGGATAGTGTTTTCCCAAATTCAGTAACAGCCTCAGAAAGTTAACATGGGTGTACCTGGGTTGCTCAGTGGGTTAAGCCTCTGCCTTCAGGTCGGGTCATGATCTCGGGGTCCTGGGATGGAGCCCCGCATTGGGCTCTCTGCTCAGCGGGGAGCCTGCTTCCCCCTCTCTCTCTGCCTGCCTCTCTGCCTACTTGTGCTCTCTGTCTGTCAAATAAATAAATAAAACTTTTCTTTTTTTTTAAAGATTTATTAAATAAATAAAACTTTTCTTTTTTTTTAAGATTTATTTGAAATAAAACTTTTCTTTTTTTAAAGATTTATTAAATAAATAAAACTTTTCTTTTTTTAAAAGATTTATTAAATAAATAAAACTTTTCTTTTTTTTTTTTTTTAAAGATTTATTTATTTATTTGACAGACAGAGATCACAAGTAGGCAGAGAGGCAGGCAGAGAGAGAGGAGGAAGCAGTCTCCCCTCTGAGCAGAGAGCCCGATGCGGGGCTCGATCCCAGGACCCCGAGACCATGACCCGAGCCGAAGGCAGAGGCTTAACCCACTGAGCCACCCAGGCGCCCCAATAAATAAAACTTAAAAAAAAAAAAAAAGTTAACAGGGTATTGACAACAAAGACTTATGAAATTAAAACATTTTTTTTCTAAATTGGTAACAATAAAATTCAATTTTATCAACCACCTTAGAAAAAGTAATGAAACATCTTTCTTTTTTCCATACATACTATATTGTAAAATCATTGCCATACGAAGTGACTGTCAAAGATTATAAACACCCCACCCCTCACTAAATGATAGTGAAAAGTATTACAGAGTTACATGAATTAATTCAATATTACTTTATTTTTCCAGGTTTTGTGATGTTAGTGATATTTGCCAGCTCTTATGTAACTTGTTGTTATCTACCTCTCATTCTAAATAAATCTGCATTCTAATATTTTATTTCATATTCATAAGTTTTATTATTTTTATTAAAGGGGATTTCCCAAATAAGTAATCCCCAGGTCCTACTTAGTCTAGATCTGCGCCTTCTAGAATTTAATTTCAAGCAGGCTTCCAAGCCTGAGCTCATGCTGTTTCTTGTGCCTGGGCCTGCCTCCACCTCCTTTGGTTACTTATTATTCAAGATATAACTTACACATAACCTACTCTGAAACCCTTCAGCCTCCACTCCTAGCCATCTCCCAGGCAGAGTGCTTTCAGAGAATGTTTATGTATCTCATTTGTAGTAAGACAGATAATTATATCCCCTAATAGAAATGAGCTCTTTGAAGGCAAGAGGGTGTCACATTGTCCCCAGCTCCCAGCCTTTTATACCTGTTACTCAGGGCGATTTAGTAAATATTAGGTGACCGATGACTCTGTGAATGAGCTGCAGTGTCACACAATATGGTAACATTTTAAGACGTATAGTTGCCAATAACCAGAGAAAGTATGGTGCTTCCTCTCTTTTATCTTGTTACTTAGATTTCTGAGCCTTTTCCTGAGCTCTTTTGTGCCTGTAATCCAGTTT
The DNA here is from genome assembly GCF_011764305.1 of Mustela putorius furo. Lineage (NCBI taxonomy): Eukaryota > Metazoa > Chordata > Mammalia > Carnivora > Mustelidae > Mustela > Mustela putorius. The sequence goes on along the minus strand of NW_025422368.1, from coordinate 41,797,651 downwards.
GTATGGCAGGCCTTCAGTTGGTGGAGAAACACTTTTATTTTCTTAAGCTGTTGTTAAGGTATCTTTCACGAACAAGTAACTTATTAGGGGAGGGAGAAAAGAAGAAGAGAATGTTGGGTCCACAATGCTCAGGGGAATCTTTTCATTTCTTTGTATTGTGGATAAAGGAATCGTATCTGGGAAAAAAAAATTTCATTTCCTGATCTATTCAGCAATCTATTAACTTCCTTTCCTTCATACACAGTGAGCTTTTTTCCTGCCTTTTTGCCCTCCCTCCATGGCCTGTTTCATTTCCTCTCTCATATTTAGCACATGAGTGCTTTCTCGAAGTTTTACTCTCCTTGCGCTGCTTAGTGTCCATGTGCCTAAGTGCAGATGTCACTTCTCAGGCCTGCTTGCTGCTGTTACTCCTAGTTGTCCTCGTCCTTGGTTCTGAGAGGACTTGCACAAACCCATACCTGCCTTTGCTCAGGCCTTTGATGTACATTGTGTCCCAGAATGGATGCACCACTATGCCCAGAAATTGCCTGTCCATCACCATCTGCTGTGCACTGTGAAATTAGCTGGAGCCTCCATCATTCATATAATACTCTCCGTGTTCTATATCTCTGAACACTGTTTATTGAAATGAAGGCAGTCTATTATCACCGAGCGAGTTGTTTGAATATAGCGTTGTGCTTGCCTTCAATATGCATTTATGCATTCATTTATTCAACAGACGGCAGTGGAGTACTTCATAGGTATTAGGGACTATTAAGATCCTGGAGGTACAATTTATAGGATTGGGTCTTTCCTGACCAACAGTTCTGTGTGAATTATAGAGCTATGGAAAGCAGGGGGGCTTTGAGCCAGGAAAGTTGGGTTTGGATTCCGGCTCTATCTCCAACCAACTGTGAAGGGGTTTACCTGAAGTTCTCCTGCTTTTCAAATGTAAAATGGGAAAACAATATCTATGTTCTCTCTGGTTGTTGTTTGGATTGAATGATATAATTTTCAAAGCATCACTGAATGGTGGATTCGGGAAGGGGAGGTGAGAGCATGCCAACATCCCAGGGTTTTCTCTGTTTCAGTTGGAAACACACCTTTTCCCTTTGCAGGAAATGAAAAGCAGCTACTCAACAGTGCGGAAGACAAGGGAAGTAGTGCCAGTGCCAGAACCCAGCCCAGCACTGGGAGGAAACACAGTCCTATTCCTTCCACCTCCTTCCCCACGTCAGACTGCAGGCCCAGAGCTAGCAGCTGAGGCTAGCACTTGTCAGTGACTGTGATAGGGAGAAGCATCAAAGACGAGCAGTGAGAGCTGCCCGCAGCTTCCGTACTGCTGACAACAGCCAAGTCCTGAAGATTCTGAACACAGAGCAGCATTCCTCGGATCCCAGCCTCCAACACCCAGTGCAGTGAGCACGAGCATGACCTGGACGTCAGCTCTCAGCTGCAGCAGGCAGAGCCGATGAGCTGGTTCTTGGTTCAGAAGGAGACAAAGGGGTCTAGGATTAGGGGTACAGGACGATAGCTGGAGGCCAGTAGGATTCTTTGGGCATTGTCAGGCACTATTAGTTGCACTAAGTTCTTATATTCTGATACCTGCACCCCACTGTTTTCCCCCAGTTTGGGGGCTGAGAAGAGGTCTGCTCCCATGGGCAGAACCATGATCCTAATATATTGAGGGCTTGCTTTCTACATGCCAGACATCTTACTAGATTTTATATATGTCTATTCCATCTTCACAACTCTTTCAGGTGAGTGTTATGCCCATTTTACAGATGAGAAGCCCAAGCTCAGAGAGAAGATAAGGGCCTTTTCCATGATCACACATGGGAGATGTCAGATTTCTACCTGAACTCTGACTCCCACAGTCAGGCTGCTTCTCGCTCCCATGTAGGTTTTTATGGTGCGCATTTTGAATGAATCTTGGGCCTGCCTCCCTCTTTGCAATGCCCTAGAGATTCAAATATGAGCACTTAAAGTTTTCATGACTATTATTACTTCATCGGAGGAGGGCCATGGAACTGTGGATTGTACCGTGGAGAATTGTTCAAAGTGCTGCTCCATGACCTTGCTTCACTCTGGCTAAGTCCTGTGTGTGTGTGTGTGTGTGTGTGTGTGTGTACTACTGCCTGAACTAACATGGCACCAAGGGGACTGGGATGTCACAATCACAAGTAGAAACAATATTCCTTTCCAATGTCTTTATCCCCTCGGTTTTTCCAAGCAACTTGTCCCGAGTGAAGCCACCAGGTCGTTCATTTCCTTGGCCCCGTGGAATGCTTTAATCTTCATTCGTGCTCCTTGTTTCATTCTGCTTTGTATTTTTAAACATATGGCGACTCCCAGACTAGATTCAACAGCTCTTGAAGTCAAAGTCGTTTTTCAGGTTTGTTGGTATCCAGAATGAATTCTGTAGGTGCTCATTAAATATCAGTGCTTCAGAGCTCTGTGCGCATGTGGAGGGTGCAGTGGGGGATGGACGGGAGCACGCAGTGAGAGGAGCTGGGATTTTTTAATAGAAGCCACTTCCATACAGAACCCGCATCTGCCCAGGTCCCACCAGCCGTGGGCAGTCTAGTAAGGTGACAGGATCAAGAGATCTTTCACCCAAAATGTCCTTGTGGTCTGACCAGCTGACTCCCAGGAAGCCCCAGCCCCACCTCACATCTGCTGGAGAGGCCAAGGAAATTCTTAGAATTTGTGTCACTTCGTGGACTCCCAGGGTGAGTCCTCCTGGCTGGGATGCAGGAGACTCTGCCCTCCTCTTCCCCAGGAGAACTCACTTAAGTGTCAGGTTGTTGTGTCCCCCCTATCTGGCAGCCAAGTGACTGTGGTCCTTGCTCTTCCAGTCAGACAACATGGCCAAGGGGATCCCAGGTGCCTGATCTGAATGGCATTCCCAGCACATAGCTGCTGCAACCCGTGCCCACTGCCTTTTCACTAAACTGAGGAATTCACCACACCCTTCACCTGTAATCGTCTGCTACATGTCGCAGAGCCCTGCTGCCTGACCTGTATGTTACAGTGATGTTGCTGATCCACTTAGAAGACACTCTTCCTCCGGGGACGTGGGCACTGGTCTGCAGGTGCAAAGAGGGCCAGAGGGAAATAAAAAACCACACAAACGTTGGAAACCTCAGACGGCTCCGCCCCTCTGACAATGATTCATTGTCCTTGGATCGAGCTTGAGCACCTCTACCTTCTCTGGGTGAAATCCTTCCCCCAAGGCTCCAGGCTTCCTCTTGTTAATAACTCCCTGGGAGACAGGGCCGCCCTATGGACCCTCCAGGCCTAGTTGTGAAAGAGCAGGATTTGCAGGGGCTTCCCAGACCCTAGGTCTCACTCTGGAACTCTCCTAGATGTCAGGTCCCTTTGGCCGTTTGAATGGTGAATTCTAAAGGTTTCTGTGTGCCCAGGGGTGCTTCTCTCTCAAAGATCACTCCTCATTCCCTCTGCCTGTGTGAGAATTAGAAGTGGGTTTGGAATTTCTTCAGGTTCTTTCATAGAACTCACATTTAGAAAACGATGTCATTCCTAAATTTTTATTTTAAAAAGTAGTCCCTGAATGATTTAAGCAACGGATTCTTGATACTAAGTTCACTGGACTTGTTTAAGTATTTTATCCTAAATACCTGTGAAATTTGATATTAGTAAGGGTTGTGCCATCTATGAAAAAAGTTCTTGAAAACTAGGAACTTGGCAGTCACCCAGGAGGGAGTACTACACTTCAAGCCTTTACTTCTTTTCTTTTGGAATAGGGTGTAAGTTCAAAGTTCTCAAAAGTCTTCTAAAAGGAATTAATGGTATTCCCGTTGCGGCCAAGATGAAAATTGGAGAAGTGTAATTATCTTGGAGAACTCTGAAAAAGTCTCCACATTAGGGACACTACCGAAAAGAAAACTACATTTCAATTGCTTCTTCTATAACTGTAATATTCCTTCCCACACCTTCCCCCATAAGATGAGAAAACTTATTTAGAATTGGGTTTAATGGATTAAACAACAACCACACACACACACACACACAACCCCCCCCCCCGCCCAATTCCTTCCTCCTTCTACCTCTTTGGTTTGGTCATTTTGAGGAGTTAACTTCAATTTTTGAAATATTTAAATTATGTAACTGGAATCTTGAGTGGATAATCTCAGTTGTTATAATGTGGCTAATCTTGGTTAAGCTTGTAATGTGTTGCTTAGAAAAAGACAACTTAATCTTCTTATTTCTTATCCCCAAGGAGAAGTTTATGCATATGTAATCAGAATAATCCTGACTAATAATTAAATGAAGGGTCTTCAAGCTTCATGATATTGTGAACTTGTCCTAAATTATTTCGCTGTCTCCAGCAGCTCTCTTAATTTGGATCTTGTCTGTATGAAGTAAGTGCATAGAAGCGAATTATGGCATTTCACCCGAGTTTTTTCTCTCATGCTGTTATTGAACAGAATGAAACAAAGAGAAAAATATAAGGTAATGTGTTTGTTTCAGTAGTTCAGTAAAGATAATCCTGCTGGACAGTAAAAAAGGGTAAATGCCACATGGCTGTGAACTCTGATGGCTTCGTAACCTGTAGAAAATGGGCAAATGAAAGTCATTCTTTCAGGGAGGCAGAGAGAGATACAGGCACGCTGATAACAGCTGATGGACACCAGACCTGAGGCTGAAAGGTAAGCTGTTGCTACGTTAAATAATTATTTTTAAATAATTTATGCAAATCCAACCCTGCTTGCTTAGAAGAGAGAGATGTGAAAATAGCACTTATCTGCTGCCTCCTCCGTGATCATCCTCGCCAGAGTGAGACAAGAGACGTGAACCTGCCATCGTCAACTCCGTTCCCTTGTGCTCCTCTCACCATGTTTAAATACTTCTGGTATTCAGGATGCAAGTCAATCATTTCATCTGTAGTTCAACTAAAGAAACAGAAATCTGCTTGAAGGTCAGGAGAAAACCTAGCCGTGCCGACTTCATGAGAGATGGTATGCTGGTCTCCAGTGGGCACACAGGAATTTTCAAGGATAATTTTCAACATTTCCATCAGGTCTTGAGCTGATTTTAGAATGCCACCGGAGTAATTCGCTATTCCAGCATACAATCATTTCGTTCTGTTTACCTCCATCCCGCTCCCATCACTTCAAAGGGAAAACCTGTGATCTCTCTTCTCTGTTCCAGACATACTTGGTTGAAAATAGGAGGCTAAGTTGGAGGGAGAGAGGGTGGGAGTGGAATGTGATTTGTCTCGAGAACTCTCCTCAGCCAGGCCTTGGTTCCGCCACCTCAACCTGGGCCGTTGTTTATAATATCTATGCACTATATTCTGCATGTTCCTGCTGAATTTCATTGAATGGAAACTCTGATTCCAATTTCCCCAATCTAAGACTCTGGTATCACTTTTGCTGTGAGGCTTGCCCTCAGCAAGCTATTAAAAATGGGATTTGGGGGCATCTGGGTGGCTCAGTGGGTTAAGCTTCTGCCTTTGGCTCGGGTCATGATCCCAGGGTCCTGGGATGGAGCCCCGCATCAGGCTCCGTGCTCAGTGGGGAGTCAGCTTCTTCTGCTCCCCACCCACCCCTGTTCTCATGCACTCTCTCACTCTAATAAATACATAAAATCATTTTTTAAAAAAATGAAACGGGGAGGTGGCTTGTCAACATTCTCCCTGCCTCTTGCCTCACTGTTGTTTTTCCTTTTATGTCATGGCACTATCACTTTCTCACTTTTTTATTCTGGCTCTTTGATTCTGACTTTTATTCTGATACCCTGACTCTCTTAGCATCCTACTGTTTGTTGCCTGCCTTCCCACTCCCCCCACCACCCCACCACTAGGAGGATCTTTCTCAGTGTGTCCACCGATGTCTCCCAATCACATAGACCAGCGGCTGGCCCACAGTGTTTAATGAACATGCTAAACGAGAATGTGAGGATTCTACCTCTGAGTTCCCCAGGCAGAAATAGTTAGAGGGGTACTTATTGGCTTAATGCAGGTCTTCCATCTGTGCTCTGCTCAATTCTTTAACTTTATCACCATAAAAACAGGCCACTGGTAATTAGCAAAATTTCCAGAAGTTGCTCCTCCGTTGCTACATGCCTGGGAAATGAGGTACAATGTCCAAAACAATTGACCATTTTTATAGTAGATCAAAACCCATTACTGCAAATATATTTGGAACAGAAATTTGTACGACAGAAATGTCTAAATCTAGCCAGTGGCCCATTTATTTTAAATTAGGTTCTTATCCACAAAATCCTATTATGGAAAGTGATTTAAAGAGATTCTTCATCTTCTCTTTAATGTAACTTAACCTGGGTATTAAGAAGACTTCAATTAAATAGTTTGATGAGGAATCTACATTTTATAGACCATAAGAGTAATTTAAAACAAATGGCACTAAGAGAGGGAGGCAAACCAGAGGCTCTTAACTACAGAGAACAAACTGAGGGTTGGTGGAGGGAGGGGGGAGGGGGATGGGTGAAATGGGTGATGGGGATTAAGGAGGGCACTTGTTGCCACGAGAGAGCTTCGGGTGTTGAATGTAAGTGACACACCACTATAGTGTACACCTGAAACTCATATACTGTATGTTAACTGACTGGAATTTAAATAAAGACTTGAAACCAAAAAATTTAAACAAATGGCACTTCTTAAACTCTGTTCTTAGGAAACTCTCAACCATGCCTGTCTCTTTCTGGAGTGTTCTTGGTAGTGACATAGGCAAGAGTTGAATGTTTACCTCAATTTTCACCCGCCCGTACCCCCAAAGGGTAAAAATATTTCTAAAGATTTTGAAGAGTTACTTAAACAACAATCCACATTTTTCTTAACAACATTAGAAACATACCCCTGCCTGCTCACTTTAGATCTAACCATGATCTATCTGATGGAATTATATTAGTAAATCAATGAGGGGCCATTTCAGCACTGCTGGTCACAATTTTCTCTTTTTATTAAAAGTTGAGTTTGTCTCGACTAATTTTTTCATGTTCGGCCATTATAATTTGTACAGGTGATTTGAGCCACTAATGTAAGGACACCATATTTTCTGAAACAGAAACAGGCTGTCACAGTTTGGGGAATCAAACACACATTGATTAGTCTTCTGGATTTACCACCTTCCAAGCTGGGCCTGACCCTCTGCAGGTTCTCGTTCTGTTGTGAGACTCACTTTCTTCATCCATAAAATGAGTCTACTCACACCCACTTTGCCGTATTACTAAGGTTAAACTTCCAGTAGTGTCTGGACGTGGAGGCTATGTGCCATGAATTATAATAATCATTAATTTGTCCGAACTTGTCTAAGTATTTGAGAAATTTTACAAAGGCACAAAACATAAATCTCCTTTAAGTATGCTTCACCACTTGTCTTCGTTGAAAACATTACACAGAGTCAGTGTTATCCTAAAAATCCAGGCTGTAGAATTACTGTCTTTATAGGACCCTGGAAATTATTTCAGCATTTTAGGAGGCCCAGAGATCACTATTTGTCTTTGTTTAAACAAAGGGACATATATCTGTACCAGTGCCTCACTGTTATGCCTTGAATTACGTCCCACCGAAGATGTTCAAGTTCTAAACCCCAGTACCTGTGAATGCGACCTTATTTGGAAACAGCATTTGCAGACAATCAAGTGAAGATGAGGTCATTAGGATAGGCCTAATTCAATATGACTGTGTCCTTATAGAAAGGGGAAATTTGGATCCAGGGACAGAGGCCCACAGGGAGAACACCATGTGAAAATGAAGGCAGAGATCAGGGCGATGCTTCTACAAGCCAAGGAAGGAGACAAGCCAAGGAATGCCAGAGACTGCCAACAAAATGCCAGAAGCCGGGGAGGTGCCTGCCATAGGGTCTCGCTCACAGCCCAGAAAGGAACAACTCTACTGACATTCTCTGATTTCTAGCCTCCAGAACAAGGATACTAAATTTCTGTTTTTGAAGTCACAGGCTCCTGGTACCTTGTAATGGTAGCAGCCCTCCCCACTCTCCAACACTGCCCCCCCCCCCCCCCCGCAAGCTGATCTAGTCCCCCAGATCACACAGTAGCTGGGGAGGGAAGAGGGAGGTAGCTTGGGTGCCATTCTCTGCACTGTTGCTACAGCAATGTGCTCACCTGCTGGTTCTGGGAGGCTGAGCGAAGCACGGGCTGTACATTTCATCTGACAATCTACATTTACCTTGTTGCCTGGCCTCTAGCTGGGAGCAAAGGAAGTTAGGTTGAAGACCAGCAAGGCCGTTGTAAAGTTGCCAAGAAGAGGGTGGAGGCACAGACCTCTTAAAGTTCTTTCCTGGCCTTGCCTTCAGGCAGAGAAATCTTGCCACCATGAAGGCGGGGGATTTTTTTTTTTTTTTTTTTTTCTCTTTACCAAAAGAAAGCAAGCTTGAAGCATTCACTTCTTTGCAGGAGCCAGCGGCGTAAACTGAGCTGCCCCAGCAGCAGCTGAGGGATTGCTGCCGGACGATTCCTTACAGGCCAGTCTTAGCCTCTAAAGCACCCAGAGGGCTAGAAGGAGATTCAACACTCCCCATTTCCCCCACCCCATCCAGGGCCATTCTTTGGCTAATGCGCCTAGCAGAATCCTCAGCTGCTGGTGCTTATTCTTTTTTTTTTAGATTTTATTTATTTATTTGACAGAGAGAGATTACAAGTAGACCGAGAGGCAGGCAGAGAGAGAGAGAGGGAAGCAGGCTCCCTGCTGAGCAGAGAGCCCGATGCGGGACTCGATCCCAGGACCCTGAGATCATGACCTGAGCCGAAGGCAGCGGCTTAACCCACTGAGCCACCCAGGCGCCCCTGCTGGTGCTTATTCTTAATCAACCAAAGTAGTGTTGGAAACCATCCATCTGCCACGTGTGTGCATGAGCGTGTCTACACTCACACACACACATGCATACACACACACACTTGCATACACACACACACACACACACACACACACACACCCTTGGGATTTCTAAACAATGTAGTTACTAATGGTATCGTTTATCCATTACCTAGTGTATGCTAAGACTGTGCTAAGAATTTTGCTCGCATTATTTAGCAAACATTCATTCAACAGTGACTAAGAGACTATGTGCCGATCATTAAACTGGTTGCCGGAGATAAAATGATGAATAAGACCAATTCAGTCCCTGCCTATGGCAGACACGATTTTTTGCTTACCAAATATACACTAGTTTAGTGTATATTTCTGCCCCAGTTTAGACTATGCAAAACCTGTTTTCCCAGCCTTCCTTGCAATTTAGAGTTCTAAGCACCCAGTTATGACCAAGCTCAAGAATGCAAAGTTTGCTTTCCCACTGAAATGAGACTGATGTGATTATCTTCTTCTCTTTCCCTTCCTTCCAGCCTTAGTTTGAATGTGATGGCTGGAGCAGCAACAGCCATTTTGAGCCCATGGAGTAAAGACCAAAAAAGTCAGAGATGTCCTGATACTATTGAGCCTCTTGAACATTACCAGCAGCTATTACCTCTGTACCTCTTTTCAGACAAAGAAGGTCAATCTCTATTTGTTTAATCCACTGTTAGGTTTTCTGTTACATGACCCTGAATGCACTCCAAAACAGATACAACTTCCTTGATGAAGTTTATGCTCTATCTGGAGAGACAGACATAACCAATCTATACCACAATAATTATTTAATTGGCATTGTGACAAGTGCTATGAAGGAGAGTTATAGGGCACTCAGAGCAAGTATAACAGGTCTGTCCATTTCTAGAGTGTATGTCATCAGGGAACAGAATGGGGTATATTGTAGATTCTGCTGCTTACTAGCTATGTAACGTTGGGTAAGTTACTTAACCTTCCTAAACCACAGTTCCTACCATCATCTGTGGAATGGTGAATACAATATTCTCTCTCGTAAGTTTGTTGTGAGGATTAAATGATAAAATGCACATACGCTGGTTTGTAAGTTCCCGACACATAGTAAGCATAATTAGTAGTATAAGTAATCATTATTATATTATGTTTTATTATTACATATCACATACATGTTATTATATATGTATATTAAATATGATTGTGGTAGGCAGAATTTTTAAATGCCCTACTCCTTGATGTACAAGCCCTATATAGTATCCTCCTGAGTTTGGACAGAACTTGTGAATTTATGATGTATCATTCCTGTAATTGTATTATCTAATACAGTCTTAATAACTGAAGGTTATTAGGGTGGGCCTGACCTAATCAGGCAAGCCCTTCTCTAGCCGAGTTTTCTCCAGATTGCAAATGTCTGAACAAGAAATCAGAAAGAAGTTTTCCCAATGGCCTGAAAGCCACAGTGACAATTATCTATAACTACCTATGGGGCCCACATGGCAAGGAACCGTGGCCAGCTCTAGGAATTGGGAGGGTCACTGTCCAATAGTCAGCAAGAAAACAGAAACCTCAGTTTATAGCAGAAAGGAAATGCATTCTGTCAACAACACACATGCTTGGAAGAGGAACCTGAAGCTTCAATAAGACAGCAACCCCAGCCAACACCTGCATTTCAGCCTGGAGAGATCCTGAGCGGAGACCCTATGCAAGATGTGTGACATAATACATTTCTCTTGTTTTATGGCACTAAGTTTATGACAATTGGTTCTGTAGCTACAGAAAATGAATATAAATATACATATATTTTCTAGGAGGTTGTATTGCATTATATGTTGCATCAGGATAAAGTGTCAGAGGCCTTTTCAAAGAGATCCAGAAAGAGGATTCGAGGACATAGGAGTTTGTTGTCCTCACATGTGACAGTCCTGAGTGAGCTGTGCCGGTCCTGGGTGGCTCTGCTCTGCACCTGCCTTCAGGTGCTTGTGTTTCTCTCATCCTGTTCCCTGCAGCGACCCCCCAGAAAGAGCTCTGTCCTCATCACCAGGTCAGAGATAAGTCCCGGGCACATGGGAAGTGCTGAGAGCATCGATTTCGTTTTAAGCAAACGATGCACGTGTCATACACATCACTCACACTTCCATTACATTTTTGAGAATTTAGTCCTGTGGCCACACCTCATGTCAAGGGAGACCGGGAAATGAAATCTTGGGGTTGGATGGGGCTATGCCCAGAGAAGAGGAGCGTGAGTTTTGGTCAGTACCAATGAAGAGTTTCCACCACAATTATGATGAAAGAATAGAAATCACGACACTACACCGCCAAACTCCTCTCCAGCCTTGCTCCTGCTGGGCACTTAGTTTTGATTACTTCAGAGAGAGCCAGTTTTGATTGCAGAGGAGATACCTCCCAGTTTGGGAATGCTGAGTCACTCATTCATGTGGCAACGTTGACCTCTGCCTCTGCCTGGAAGAGCCGTAGCGCGAACATGAACAATGACTGCACTGCTCACCTCTCATTGTAGCAATTGACAATCAAATGTACTTTTCCTGGTGCTTTGCAAACGGAACCAGACACATTCCAATCAATAGGCTTTATCTACCTTCCCTTCCTCATCTGTGTCGTGGTGCTAGGGGCGGCGGTGATTAAAGAACAGAATGCGGATAGCCCCTGCCATAGCCTGGCATTCCCCTGCCCCTCTTCTATTCCCCTTTTAGAGGATTATAGGAAGAGGAATTATACAAGATTCGGGCCATTTTGCTGTGATTTAGTCAATGGGCTAAGAGGGTGTGCACTGCTGGACAGTTTTTCCCTTGTGGCGAAAAAGACCATGAAGGCAGCTTCAGATTTTCTTTGAGGATTAGGCTGATCAAAATACCCCTTTCCTGAGACTCCCCCAGGCACAGCAAGAAGATATGTGTTTTGCAGGGAGATGGAGAGAGTAAATTTTATTCTGTTGACTGGAGAGTCACCCAATAAATGTTAATGATATCCATCATAGTGTATATACCAATGTCATCCATTTTAAAGGAAAGGGGAAATTGTCTCACAGATTTTCAGAATTCCTATCACAGAATCTTATTAATGGTTGATCTCCTTTTTTTCTGAAGCCGGAGCATGGCTTCAGTGTTATTTTTCAAAATACCATGTATTTTGCTAACCGTATAGAGCTCCCTGTGTTATTTCATCCATAAAACTTGTTTCTGATGGTTTTTTCTCTGGGCTCTAAGTCGATGATACACCAGGCCTTGAGGAAAGGTCGGACTTCTGATAGGATTGTTATCAGCTAGCAAAAGTTCTAGGATTCTGATAACATCTTTTATAAAGGAACTCAAAGCATCTCCCCAAATGATAAGCCCCTTCTCTCAGTCTGTTCTATGCTCCCACAGCAAACAGGCAATTTAGGTATTAGCAACACTTTTTTATTTATTTATTTTTATTTATTTATTTTTTAAAAGATTTTATTTATTTTATTTGACAGAGAGAGAGATCACAAGTAGGCAGAGAGGCAGGCAGAGACAGAGAGGGAAGCAGGCTCCCTGCTGAGCAGAGAGCCCGATGCGGGGCTCGATCCCAGGACACTGAGATCATGACCTGAGCCGAAGGCAGCGGCTTAATCCACTGAGCCACCCAGGCGCCCCAGCAACACTTTTTTAGAAAAGATTTTGTATTTATTTGTTTCGGAGAGAGAGAGAGCAAGAGCAAGGGGAAAGTTCAGAGGGAGAGGTAGAAGAAGGAGACGTCTTCCTGAGCAGGGTGCCAAAGAGGGCCTTGATCCCAGGACCCCAGGATCATGACCTGAGCCAAAGGCACATTTAACTGACTGAGCTAACCAGGCACCTCATAGGAGCATTGGCCTAGCAGTATTTAATCATTTTTTTTCTTCCAAGAATATTTCTCAAGCAGCAGAATATATTTCATTTCAAGGTAACTCATCCCAATTAATGGTCCAATTCTCCAAACACTAAATTCAATCTGTGCGGAGGCAGAAAGCTGGACCTTGTAATTCCTGACTAGGGCAGTCTGATATACGAAGGGAGATTGTGAACCTATGGGATAACTTAAAGTATGGTGAATCTACTGGCCAGAAAACCTAAGAAGGGAGCTGTCTAGAGCAGGATAAAGAAGGGAGGAGTCTGACTCCTATTACCATCTCTTTCCCAGCATTTCTCAAGTCCAGGGGCAAGGAATGGACCTGTACTTTATTAAATAAGAGGCCATCACCCAGGTAAGGACATGGCGGCCAGCAGTATTAGGTCTCTACTTGACCAGACACATACAAAACAGAAAAGACTTTCTTTTCCAAGTTCCTGCAAACACAAGCTGTAGGTCCTTAGCTGGACATAGAAGGAGTACTCATTCCCATTACGGTTTGAGATTTCATCCAGCCCTGGTGAGTTACTGAGGCAGGTCTGAGGGAGAACTGATGGACTAACAACACCTTGAACTAGCTTAGCCATTTGCAGTCTTGGCAGAATTTCACATGCTTTCTCGCAGATGCTCCTTTCAGCAGCTCACGGGAGTAATAATAAGCAGAGCTCTACAGCTGAGCCTTGACTGGGTGCCAAGTGTATTAACCTTCATTCAGGGACTCTTTACGACACTTTTCAGAGTTAGGTTCTATCATTAGTCCCATTTTACAGAAGCGGCTTAGAGAGGTTGAGATTCCCAAAGTTCATCCTTTGGTAAGGGAAAGGATCAGCTCTGTGAACCTAGACAGTCCGGCTCCAAGGCTCAGATGCTAAATCACTTGCACCAACAACTCTTTGACTTTTAGAGAACACAAGCAACCAGTAACCAGCAGCACTGGAACCAAGACCTATTTGATCGGCTTCTTTCTTATGTCAGCATTCTACTGGTATGGGGGCCCCTGAGGTTTGTGCTCTAGATAATTTTCACTTAGATCCATTGTGGCTGTGTTTCCCCCTGTGGTTACTCAAGAGTCAACTTTTTCTCTAAGGTCAAGTTCAGGATTTGAAACCTTTAATTTCCTTCCAGCTGACATTCTACCATTTCATAGTTCCCAAGCCTCCTGCAGCTTGTAAAGGAGTGATTTCAGATATCCACTCCCCATAGCTCTGAGAACAATTCATTTTAATTTTGGGATATTGCCCGGAATTCAAGAAAATGAGCGTGATCTTTCCAGTCTGGCTTTTCATTCTACCTATTGTCTAAAACTCTGTCTATAGGCATAAACTACCAGGTTAGAGGTGAGGAAAAAATTTTTGTGTTCCAGATGACAGTCTTTACCTGGTTTTACTCTGTGTGTGTGTGTGTGTGTGTGTGTGTGTGTGTGTGTGTGTGAAACAAGAAGCCTAGCTAATTGATGAATTTCTTTATTCATTTAGGTATTTTGGAATCATGTAAACAGCAGAAAAAATATGTTTGTTAAGGTTTTATCACCAGTTAAAGAATAGTAGTATAAACCCAATCTAATCGTAATAAAAGTTGTTCAGCAGATCTAAAATAAGTCCCATGAGTCTAGAAAAAAGAAAAGTTTTAATTATTTGTGCCAAAGAATGGCTTTAGAAGATTAATGTTAGGGAAGGTTCTATAATGGTCTTCTGGCAACCCAAAAGGATTTATAAAATGGAGACAAATACAGTAGAAACATCTTTGATGACTTAGCTTGAAATGAACAAAATTATAGCATTTTCCTGGAGACTTGGTCTTGATTAGATGGCTATGGATCAAAGAAGATCTTGAAAAAGTGTTAAAGGGGTTCCTGTGTTAAACATTTATCTTCCCCGTTTCTTAAACTTTGTATCCTTATGATCGATGCCTTTTAAAAAAAAAAATCAGCCAAAATTCAGAGTTGTCAACAGCTAACCTAGTAAGACATTAAAAATTAAATACAAAAATTAAGGTTTTTTTCTATTAAACATTAGTCAAATGATCCTTTTAAAAATAAGCATAAAAGCTCATGAGCCAAAGTCATAACAATTCTAGAGAATTTCCTTGTGAAAAATAGGGCTATTTCTTTACAGTGTCAAAGTAGAACATTATTTGCAAATTTAATTAAAATTTAATTATGGGGTACCTGGGTGACTCAGTCAGTTAAGCATCTGACTCCTGGTTTTGGCTCAGTTCATGAACTCGGGGTCACGTCTGGCTCCATGTTCAGTGGGAGTCTGCTTGAGATTCTCTCTTTCCCTCTGCGTCTGCCCCTCCCCATCACATACTCTGTCTCTGTCTCTCTCTCAAAATAAATAAATAAATCTTTTAAAAAATTTTCTCATTAAAATGATCTGTGGAAGATTTGGCCATCTCCAACATACTTGATATAAATCATATGGAAAGAAGAAAGGAGTTAACATTTAGTGAGCAATAGCAATATATTGAGAAAGAATATTAAAAATGATAAAGACCTTTATAACACATAAGCAAAAAATTTGCAATCTATTCTCTTCCTCCATTATCTGCCACTATTTTTGCATACTGTAGCCCACGCAGAGCAGAGCTACTCCTCAACCTGACTTTCTCTTTTAAGGATTACAATGTATGAGGGAAATAAACTCCTCACACGTTAGAGTCCTCTAATCCTCTATTTGTGTGTGTGTGTGTGTCTGAGCTTTACACCCAATGTGGGGCTTGAACTCACAACCCTGAGATCAAGAGTTGTGCATGCCACTGACTGAGTCAGCCAGGTGCTCCTAATCCTCTGTGTTTTTGGATCTCTTTGAAAAAGCGTCTTACACATTACCTGATGCAATATTCTAGCTAATTGCTTTAGGATGATAGCCTTGCCCTGCCGACGAAGGGAATCAACCGTTTGATATGCATCACTTGGGTTACTTGCTTCATGGAGGTCCCATGCCCAATCTACTGGCAATGTTGAAAATCATGAAATAGAAAAAGACATAAATCTTTTGGACAAAATGACACTAGCAGGAAACTCCCTTCCAGCTCCTTCCTTTACTTCTGTGATGATGGGATGGGCTGCTACTGGCAAGACACTGGGCAAGGTATTGTACTATTTTGACTCATAAAATTTTCACAAAAGCAACTCTTTCTCAAACAAGTTTGGACAGGTTGAGTGTGTGACTTTCTTGATGTAGGGCTGCCACAGGCTAATAAAACTTCCTGAGTTTCTGCTGTCCCACAGTCTGTCTGGTTTCCATTTATCCCAGGACCCCTGAAGCGTCAAAAACAGTTTTAAAAGGGAAAGAGGGGCTCTTGACTACTTTAATGTTATATTTTATGGTCCATTTTAAATTTCATTTTCACAATAATCCTTCAAAATAGATAATACTCTGCTCATCTTCCAGATGATAAGGCAAGCACTAAAGGACAAGAAACTTGCCGGAGGCTAGCGATCTGGAAAGAAGGAAAACCAGGACTTGATCCAGGTGGGTTTGCCTCTAGCATCCCAAGCTTTCCCCTTGACTCTTCCATCTTCCTCCTTTTATGTCCTGTTGGCTCTCTCCTCTACTACTGCCTAAGCAGGGGGCTGCTATCTACTAAGGGGTTGGGAAGGATGCCAACAAGAACAACACCTAGCGGATAGAACAGAGCTGCTCGTTGGAGGTCTCTCCAGGATGCTCAGGCTTTTCCTTGAGCTGAGAGGCAGAGTGTGCAATGGGGAAACAACCAGGTTCTTTGAACTCAGACCAGGGTTTAATTCCTTTTCTGCTACTACTGAATGATAGCTCCTTCCTGGCATCAGTTACATGTGACACTAGACTCCTGGGAGACCACATAATCAATGGACCACAGCCTCTCCACCAAATCTACTTCATCAACCTGTCCCTCCAAAAGGTGTGTTCCCGACTCCTGGTCTCCACTCGAATTCAACCTTAAGGCTGAGTCCTCTTCTGCATACTAGGTTGGTAACCAGAAGGCTCCAATGCCTCTTTCCTACTTCTTCCAGGCTTGACAAGTCTTTATGGTGACATCTTACACCCAACCTCCCTAGTTTTCAGCCTTTAATTTTTAGCCAGAATTAGGACTGGACTTGTCGTGGCTTGAAAGTCCTGATTTGGACTTAGATTTCCTCCCTAGGACTTTGTTCTTGGTTTTCTCAAACCCTGCTACTTTCGCAGCAGCTTTCTCTCTCCTACCAGCTCCAGCAAGGAACTACCAGCTACAAGGCTGTGACTCCCCAGATCATATCCAAGGTAGCCCCAGGATACACACTGGGTTGCACTGGGCATTTAAGGGGACTTGCACTCGGGGATTTGCACAATTTGTCTGGAGCCTGGATCACCACATTCTTTTCTACCGTGGTAAGAGCAAAGCAGAGACACTCCAAAATTAACAGATAAACCTGCTACTTCCCTAGTGAACACCTTTCTTTCCACCCACCAGTCACTCAACATCTACATTTTAACAGACCATATGTTTTCTAAGCTTTCTGGAGGAAAAGGAGAAGAAAGTGGCTTGAGAGTATCACTACACTCCTACAGAATAGATTCCGTTTGATAGGCTATAACTTCTAGAATAAGCTTCTCTCCTGACACTAGAGATCCTATTGCATCTGCAGAGAAATGTATTGTTTGCTGAATCTTTTAAAACGTTTTATTATGAAAAATTTTAAGCATATACTAACATATATAAAAATAGAATGATGAACTACCATCACCAGTTTCAATCCATGTCAATTCGTGGCCAATCTCTTTCATCTTTATCCTGGCCAGATCTTCCATCTCCTAGATTATTTTTTTTTTTTTTTTTTAAGATTTTATTTATTTGTCAGAGAGCGCGAGCGAGAGCGAGCACAGGCAGACAGAGTGGAAGGCAGAGTCAGACGGAGAAGCAGGCTCCCTGCGGAGCAAGGAGCCCGACATGGGACTCGATCCCAGGACGCTGGGATCATGACCTGAGCTGAAGGCAGCTGCTTAACCAACTGAGCCACCCAGGCGTCCCTCCTAGATTATTTTTATACAAATCTGAGAGTTTATATCACTCTATCATGAATGTTTTATAGTATATCTTTTAAAGATAAGGATTCTCTTTAAAAAAAAAACTACTCTTATTATGCCTAAAAGTTAATAGAAGTTCCCTAATATTATTAAATATCCAATCTTTGGATTTATTTCTCTGATTGTTTCCTAATAGATCATTTGTTTACAATTGCCTGGCTTTGTTCAAATCAGGAGGCAAAATGTATACATGTCAGTATGTCTCTCAAGCTTTTTGTAATGTATGTGTCTCCTTTCCTTTTTTGTTTCTCTTGCAATTTATTGAAGAAAGCAGATGATTTTCCCCATGGCATTTTTCACATTCTGGGTTTTACTGATTGCCTTTGTGTGATATTCTCTCTCCTGTGTTTCCTATAAAATTGGCAGTTAGATCTAGAGACCTTGATAAGAATCTCTTCCAAATTTTTATAAGAATACTTTACTAGTGGTGTGTGTGTGTGTGTGTGTATGTGTGTGTGTGTGTGTAAATGTTCTCAGTTTATTAATCCTCTCCCGAAAATCTGCATAACCACTACAGGTAAAGTCACTGAGAATATTTACTCCTTCTGTTCTCCAGTGTCTAGCTCACTCCTTGCTGATACTATCATTGGCTTTTGCAGTCTCCCTGACTTTCTTCACTTGCTCTTGTGCTCTTTCACTGTTTACTTGAGGTATTTTTTTTTCTCATACCTATGTATGCATTCATTTTTCTTTATATTATCCAAGGAATCATAAATCATACCAAAGCCAGTTGTCTTGCCACCACCAAAATTGGTTCTGAATCCAAATATAAAGATGACAACTGGTATGGTCTTGTCCATTTTGGCTAATTTTTCTGAAATTTCTGTCTTAGGTACTGTTGCCTTTCCAGGGTGAAGAACATCAAAGATCATTTGTTTCTGCTGAAGTAGTCAGTTGGTCATGAACTTCCTGGTCTGGGTAGTTACTGTGTCATTCATGATGGTGGCCAAGCTTCAAGCAGCCAGGAAAGAAGAGAGCTGTGTCTATATTGTGTGTGTGTGTGTGTGTGTGTGTGTGTGTGTGTGTGTGTGATCTGAGGAGGCACAGAGTGTGTGGTTGTTTTCCTTTTTGTAATGTTAACCTCGATCAGTGTATTCTGTATTGTCAACTTGATCCAATCTTTAAAGTTCCCCATTAGTTTTTCACTTCATGGTTTAGAAGATACTGATGGTCATTGCCCAGATTCTTTATTTTATTACAGATTGCACAATGGCAATATTTGGATATTATTGTCCTTTCTGCATATATTAGCTGCAGTGTGTTAAAACAAAACAAACAAATTTTACCTCATCAATTCTTTCCACTACAGACCATGGAAAGGCAAGGGCTATATGTTAATCTGAGTTGGGAAACTCTGTGAGAAGAACTGCTGGCAGAAACGTGATCTAGCTATGGAAAGTGCTCAACAACAACAACCAAACCTTGAAAGAACTGAGGCAGAACAGACTGGACTGTGGAGCATTCTCTGAGGCCACAATCCCAGAAAGCAAGGAAATGGGTCCAGGGAGCAGGGGAGATCTGGCAGGAGAGGAGCAAACTAAAGAGAAGGTCACCCCTTGGGGCACCTGGGTGGCTCAGGGGGTTAAAGCCTCTGCCTTCAGCTCAGGTCATGATCCCGGGTCCTGGGATTGAGCCCCACATCAGGCTCTCTCCTCAGCCGGGAGCCTGCTTCCTCCTCTCTCTCTGCCTGCCTCTCTGCCTACTTGTGATCTCTGTCTGTCAAATAAATAAATAAATAAATAATCTTTAAAAAAAAAAAAAGAGAGAGAGAGAGAGAAGGTCACCCCTAGGAGTGACTGCAGGTAGAGTACTTTGAAACTGGAACTCAACAGTGAGGGCTGGGAGCCAGTGAGAAAGTCTTGAGTAAATGTGGGATCAAAGGGAAGAGAGTGAGCCAGCAAACCCTGCAGGGAATCTTGAGAGGGAGCTTTTGAATGAGAGCAAGGGGTTAAATTACAAAACCTAATTTATGTAACAGCAACTGTGCATCTGTACATCGCCCAACCACATATAGCGTGTGAGCGAAGATGTGTTCGCTTTTGTCATTATGCAGTCTTGCTGGGCATGTGTCATACCTCAGAGATATTAAAGTGGGGGAGGGGAGGCAAGCAACACAAAGGGGAGGAAGGGGAAAGAGAAAGGACCTGAGTTTAAGAATACAGTCTTTGGAAGATAAAATTTTCAGTGCTTCCTTTTTCTCAGGCAGCCACCCAAAGATGCTAGGAAAATTTTTTAGAGATTGCTTAGGATCTTATTAATCCCAACAGAAAGCCATAGTTGACATAAATATTTTCATATTCTGCCTTAAGCTAATATCACAGTGAATTATCCTTAACAATCATGATAAAAATCTTTACCATTAATTTTAAGGAAAGCTATAATAAAATTATCAGAAATCATACTGTTAGAAAGGATCTTAAATGTCAGATAGTTGTAGTCCTAAATGAGAATATTAAGACAAAATTCTCATTCTATGAAAAAATAACAACAGTTGACATTTAGATGAACTAATTCAACAGAGGGCCAAGCTCTTGCCTTCTGGGCATAGAAGAAATACCAGCTTTATGAAAGAGTTTTAATAATAAAAGGTAACAGGAAAAACAAACATAACTCACAACTATTGTACACTTTTTGCAAGAGGTAGTCTCATATTTTATGAAATTGCAGATTGCCTACATGATTTGCGTTTTAGATTCAGTTTCAAGCCATTCTGCAAAATACTAATATTGAGTCCAGGATTTAGCATGAATACAGAAGAATTTTGATCTGAAATAGAAAAGCAAACATGAATCTGGGTAAGATTACAACTACTTGATATTTTTCTTTGTATTAAACTTAGGTTCAATAGTCTACCCTTAATTAGAAGAGAGAAATGTTATGTTTTTATTATTTTTATCATTATTTTAAAAGTAGGTTCCATGCCCAATGGGGGGCTTGATGTTACTACCCTGAGATTGAGAGTTGCATATTCTACTGACTGAGTCAGCCAGACACACCCCGATCCCCAGTTGTTTTTTTTTTTTTCTTTTGAGAAATTTTAAGTTTTTAGAAGATGTTTATTTTTTGGCCATTTTGATCCATTCTTTTATTTGAAATATAATACTAAGGCCACTGAGAAAAAAAGCTTACCAGACATAGTATATTTTCACATAAATGTGATCATTTGTAACATGTAATATGACAGAATGGTCACAGCCTTAACTTCAGCCTGTTTTATCTACTTTATAGCAGCGAAAGGAAGTGACTTTTTCAAAACTGCCTCCCTAAAATCATATTTAATGGTTAAAAAAAAATAACCTTACTTTTGAAAGTATTTTCACTTTCTCAGAAAGATCCTCATTAATATTGAGTATTTCAGGGCAGGTTCACACATGAAGTCACAGCTCACTCTTCACCAACATTCCTCCCTAGATATGCAATCTATTGTTAGGGAAAGCCTGGATGAACATAAATAAATGCATACATTAATCTGAAAATATTTGAACATAACACATAGGAATCAAAAGAATGTATTTGGGACAGCCATTTTAATGGATCTCTCGTAGGGCAATATTACCTCTTCAAATTTTGTGTATGTGTGTCTATGGGTGTGTGTCCTCAGATGATAACCAGAATAACCATTACAATATTAAGGGGTATTATTTTGAGAATACAAAGGAAGAATTCTACAGCCAGCCTCAACAAAATTCTCCCCTACAATAGCTTTAAAATACAATTTTAATTATGCTGTGCAGACACTTGTGACATTAAATGAACCAAATGTTGTTCTTGCCTGTGTGTCAGACTAAGCCACAAATATTGAATGTTCTATTCAAATAGAAATAGGGACCTCTAGGTGGCTCAGTCGTTAAGCATCTGCCTTCGGCTCAGGTCATGATCCCAGGGTTCTGGGATCGAGCCACACATCAGACTCACTGCTCCCCAGGAAGCCTGATTGTGTTCCCTCTCTCACTGTGTCTCTCTCTGTCAAATAAATAAATAAATAAAATCTTCAAATAGAAATAAAGGGTGCCTGGTTAGCTCAGTGGGTTGAGTGGTTGAGCGACCAACTGGTGGTTTCCACTCAGGTCATGATCTGATGGGTCGTGGGATCAAGCCCTGACTTCACATTGGGCTTCCCGCTCAGTGGGGAGTCCACATCAAGAGTCTCCCCCTTTACCCATTCCACACATGCTCTCTTGCACACGCATGTTCTCTCTTTCAAATAAATAAAAAAAATTTTTTTAAATAAAATCTTAAAAAAAAAATAGAAATAAGACAGACTCTGAATGCCTCACTGTTCTTATTTTAACCGAAATGATAATATATTTTACCTACATCATGGGGTTAGTAAACTCCAATAGTCAATAATTTTGAAGTAGTTTTCACATCTAAGTAAGGTATGACTTATTGGGATATGAAATCTCTTAAAGAAGATAAGACATATTTGTGGAAGATATGATCACAAAATAGTTACATAAAATACAGCCAGGCTTGAAAACATGTCTTAGTCTTCTAGTGGCATTTCTTCCCAAGACTTGAGTTACTCTGTAACCACTGACCACCACCCAACACTGTTCTAACCAAAGGAGCTAGCACTCATTAGAAACTGTTTGCTCTTGGGAATGATTGTCACACTCTTGGTTAAAGTAAAAAAAAAAAAAAGAAAAAGGAAAAAAAAGGTGTGTAAAAATTGACTGACCCAATTTAGATAAGAATTGATTGCTTCAAACTGCCCACCTTCTCGTGTGGAGAGAAGCAAAATGTGTAGCGGTGTGTGTACTGAGTGTGTGTGTGTGTGTGTGTTCCTGAAAGGTTAAAACTGGAGATAAGGTTAGCGATTTTACAGAAAACAGCTCTGTGCTTTTCCATGGATCAGTGATATGGTCATTTCTGACCTCTTGCAGCACAGCTCAAATAATAAAAAATTCAAGTTAGACTTGCCATTCATTCTAAAGTAAAACTGACTTTCAGATCATTATCAGAAAAAGGCACAGTAAACAAACTTTTGAACCAGGAAACATAAATAACTCCCAGGCTGTGCCTCCTAGAGTCAGGCAATTCTAGCCTTCATTTTGGAAAAACAGAAAATGTTTGCACTGAAGCAAGCCAGTGTCCGCATCTGACTTCCAACACCTCCTTTCCCTCTTCACTTTAGGAATAGCGTGTTATCCCCAGATGGTTCTAGATGCCAGTAAAGCCCAGAAGACGCCTTTCCCGATATCTGTTGTTTTAATGCGGTCACAATCATTTCTAAATAGATCTTGAGTATCATCGTGTAGCAATGTTTAGTCTGAGGGATGTGTAAGGAAGAGGGGTTTCGGAAATATCTTTTGTTGCCTACTTTATAAACAGAGCATGTCGTCTGGTCCAGTTGCACATTTGAATCCTGATTGGCTAGCAGCATCAAATTCCCTATCCTGGCTCCTCCTTGGGTCTCCATCCAGCAATGCGGATGTAGCTGATATACAAAGCCTGGAAATGAGCCTCCCCCCAACCGCTTTCAGTCTGTATTCACTGTACAATAGGGAGAGCACTGTGTAATACCCATTGCAGAGGTGAGAACGGTACCCACCATTGCAATGAAGGTAAAATCGGGAAATGCAAAATTGAATGGGTTACTATTTCACTGCAGCTTCTGAATTTATTTCCATGGTTGCTACTCTATTTTATCACTATATATCATTGTCTTGAGGCACTTGAAGACTAGAGACTATGTTACATGACTGATTTAGATGTGATATTATGATAATATTTACCCAAACCGAACTTTTTAATAAATACTATAATGTTTTATTTACTAATACTGCATATGTTTACTAACAATTACGTAGTCCTAAATTACTCTTATCTCCCTAATTTTGAGGTCTATGACTTTAGGGAAAAGACTAGGGCTTGTATATCTTTTGTATTCATAAAGCTCCTGCCCCAGCACTAAATACCTTACAGTCATATGGTTCCTTGATTGCAATTTATCTGTTTAGAAATTTTAGTGGTAACTATCTCTATAATTATAATGTATAAAACATTTATATCACAGAAGTAACTTCCGGTAGAACAGTATTTAATTTTTAAAAAGTGGGTAGCAGCTAACTTATGTAGAACTTACAATGTTCCATGAAGTACTATTATTATTCCCATTTTACAGACAGAGAAACTGAGCCTCAACAATGTTGCTCAGGTTCACACAGATAGTAAGTGAGGGGGCTGGAACTCCAATACAGTTCTGTTGGATTCTATACTGTTAAGCTTTCTTTCCTCCATGTTTACACATTTAACATGGTTCTATTTCTCAACTTTAAGTTTTTCCAAATAAAAATAAATAAATAAAGGACGAACTGTTGTGGGAAATGATTTCATATGGCGAAGGAGTGAAGTGGCTATGAGTGGTCCCTGAATTTTATCTGATCATGTTTGAAGTGTTTTCCACCTTTGTGACTATCTGTACTTTAAAGGAGCCAAGAATATAAAGCCTAGTCATCAGTGACATCTGAATGTACCGAGAAAGATCATGCTGCAGACTTTTCAACATGATTGGGGGCCTCGTAAATACCGATGATTTTTACAGGATTCGAAGTCTGACGGTCTACTGATAAATTGATATCAGAATTTGATGCAATTCCATACTTGTAAATAGAGCTTGTAAAGTTGTAGCTGATAAAGTTTTGTCCTTTTTGCCGCAGACTTTGAACATTTTACTTCAAGAATGGATTAGAAAACAGCAGCCTCAGAAGGACTGTGGGGTTAGTCTCTGTGGGGCCCTTTCAATATTAGCTGATCCTGTATTCCCTTGTTGGGCGGCTTCCCCCTGCTGCCTCTTCAGGAACCTTCTCCAACCCTTCGCTGTAAATTTGCCTGTTGAAGAACAATTCCAGGTCTGGTTTCTGCTGTGTCCCTAGTCTCCTGGCAATTTTTACCTGCTCAGCTGGTTGTTAGTTGGTGAAAAATGCCATGAATCAATCTTTGATTATGTCATGATTGCTACTGATAAGTTAATGTGTGGCACACCCCAGGTACATTTCAATGTGGACTTCATGAGACCATGACTTGACCCAAAGATTCTCTTTCTAGGAGTGGGAAGTGTAATCTCAGTAATAGAAAACAGAATAACACTGCAGGTCGCACAGCCTGTAGGATTAAATTTAGAGGCAGAAAAAAAGAATTATTGCTCAGAAAAGTGCACTGTGGGGTACATATGTCAAATGATTGGGACCATTGGACAGAATGGGTGGAAAGCAGTAATAACACTTAAATCTCCTGACCCCAACTATACTTTCTTTAACAATTTCCCCCCTCTAAAAAATGGATGCTATCGTGAGTCTTTTGGGAAAAAAAAAAAAATTCCCTTTTGGTATCTCAATAAATCTGTAGGTATAGTATAATCATGAACAAGAAACTCTTACTCTTGGTTTAGTAGATTTAGCTTAATAAATTGTGTTCTGATGAGTGCCCCTTGAAGCAGGAAAAATTGCTAGTCTTCCATTCCAACTGAAAGCCTTCCTCTGAGCAAGTTGTTAGAACACGTTCAGAGATGTCTATCATGGGAACATATAATAGGATAAATTGACTGTGGGAGAAGAAGGCAGGGATTAGTCACTCACAAGTTGGCAGCATAAAGACCAGGTAAAGAACTGCATACCAACCTGACAATCAGGAGGGGAACTGGCACCCTGCCCTGGCTTGGGTGGGCACTTATTCCTTCATGAATTAATGAGTTTTCCATAGACTTTGTTAATGAAGCTGCAGAAGAAAGAACTTTAAAATATAATTTAAAAGGGAGACTTTAAAGAGTTTTCTATTCATGGCACATTCCTTAGGAATTATTAATTTCCCAAAGAAGGAAACAATGATTAACTCCTTTGGATAAAGTCTGAGACTACAGGAAGTGAATAGTGACGATATCAAGTATCAAATGCAAACTTAATGGGCACACTCTTGTTTCCTTATGCAATCACTTAATTACCCAAAATACCTGTTCTGGAGTAAATTCTTACTAGACGGTCATCCCAGGTTTCAAGTATGCAGCGATTTCCAAGATAACCCACCCGCTACCCATATAAGGCTGCTTTATTTACTGAGTGCTTCTGAGATAAGGCTTATGCTAGCAAATATTTTATCACTAACCCACTCCTACTGATCGCCCCATATCCCATGCTTCATGGATGTAACTGTTTAGGAGGATGGTGAATTGGAAGTGATTTTAACCACCTGAGGAAGGAAAGGGTCAGTCTGAGGCTATAGGAGCTTGGAAGCAACAATGAATGAATGCTCAAAAAGGAAAATATCACTTTCTGGAATAGAGGTGGTGGGAGTAAATAAATGCACAAGTGGCTACTCTTAAAATCCCAATCCAGTCAGTGTTTGCAAAAACTGGACACAGCCAAATCTCCCCAGGATTAATGATGTATATATCAGAGGGGACATATTCAGAAGACTAAAGGCAAATTGCACTGTGATCTTTTCTCTTACCAGTTCTTCTTTCCCACCCCCCATCTCTTCAGCCTCATTTAATCTGACAGGATAGGCTCCTAAATCTTGCTGGTGGTATCAGCCAGGACCTAATTCACTGTCCATTATTTCCTCAAGGCGTGATGGTTTTCTCCAGCATACCTGTAGGCACAATACATAATACAGAAGTATTTTCCATTGCCCCTAACATGTAAGCCCAATTACTAATTTCTTGTTAAAAGTCATTACGAAATCCGCAGACCTTGATCAATATGCTTGGGGTTTAGTTTTATGTCCTTAATATTTTTTTGAAATTACCAGGAAAGAATAGATTCTAAAACGCAGTGGTTCATCTCTCAGACCTCATTATTCTGTCCTCACGATGTGCATCACAATGAAATGACTGACTAAGGACTTTGAATACAAGTAAATATAGAAGCTCTATGTAAATACGCTTGTCGAATCAGGAGAAAGAAAGAAAAGGCTCGGAGGAGTTGTTTATGCTTTCTTTCATCTGAAGAGCCATTTTCTCTCTACATCAGATAGCATATTGATTTTAGTGTACTTCAATTCTCAATTTTCCATAAACCATAAAAACCTTAATGGCTTCTCCAAAGCTCAAGTGAGAAACAATCAATTACTTTTCCCAGTAGTTCAACTCTGTCAAAATTAAAGTGCTATTTTAATGAATTTTCCAGACATTTAGGATCTACACAGCAGCAGCTTAATGCCAAAAAGGCTTTCTTTTACCATGGCAAGAAAAGTTTAAATATATACCAATTAAATAGAGAGTTCAAATGTTTTAACCTTTATTATAGACACGAAAATGCAAGTTGCTTTACATGGCATTGTTCTAGGGTTTAACCTAATACTGAGTCCGCAGCAGCTCCAAACAGAACTATTGCAGAACCATCCATAATATAATAATCAAATACATTAGCTACTACCCCTGGGACTCCATTCCTCTGTGTTGTGATTTGAAAAATAACAAAAGGGGCTGTCCTACTTTCTTACCTCCAGTTCCCACCACTAACACCACCTCTAGGACATGAGGCATTTTTTTCAAGGCCATGGTAAAAATTCCTGGAAGGAAAGGAGGTGAGGGAGCTAACATGCTTTCATTGGCAAAACGGTGACCAACAGGACATCAGTGTGGACTTATTTATCAGATTAAGTAAGTGTCACTGAGAAAGCAGAGATTACAGAAACGGAGTCAGGTGCAGGGTGAGGATGGTGGAGAGGAGGTGGGCGGGTCTCTGTCTTGACGGGCCAAGGTGGGCAGCTCCCTGGGCAAATGACAACCACGAGTAGTGATGGAAACGAGGGTGATGTGGAGAAGGGTCAGGATTTGGAAAGGCTGTGGGCCGCCTCAGAGTCCAATCTCTGTCAGGCTGCTCCGACTATGACTATGAAAATAAAAACACTAAAACAGTCATTGGAATTGTGAAATGAGTTAAAAATAGGACTAAATTACAGGCTGATAGGACATCCTAGCCTGTTTCATTAGGAGAATATGGACTGTACTTTGCTAGAGTAAAAGGGCAGTGATGTTGATTGCTAGACAAAATTCACTTTGTTTTGGGCGTGAGGACGTCTTTTGTGATCCAAGACGATGTCATCAGGGTGTTTCATGTGGGGGCTGTGCGGGCTTTTTTGTTCTTCTTTCTTGTTTGTTTCCTTTTTCAGTTGGGCTACAATGTAAATCTCATTTAAAAACTTGGTGAATATAGGGAAGCTGTTTTGAGGAGACTAATTGATTTATAATTTCCTCTTTTCAGGAGACTGGCTCTGCTACAGTTCCTTCACAAGGAGGAGGCACTTTCTCTCACACACAACCATTAGACAGACTAATTTGCAATTTGGCCTGCTTCCGGTTAGATTTCAGGGTGGCTGTGGATGGTCACAGTTCTCGTTGATCATCTAGTCCGTTACGTATTAAAACTTCGAAGTAATCCCTTCGTCCACCTGTTAATCATCTCTAGGACTTCTGGAGTACAGGTTTCCTCGGCGTGAGGTTAGATTCTAGGAAGCACTTCCTGCTTCCTGGTTACAGAAAGTGGGTTGGTATTTCTTCCTGGAAGCTGACCTGCCTCAGGGTTTCGAAGAGGAGGGAGCTATTGTCATTCTGAAATAAGTATGGTTATTTCTCTGCACCTTGATGACCAGCCACAAAGTTTCTTAAAGCTGAAGCTACTATGTGGGTGGGCAAATCGAAGGTGCTGCTTATCATTCAGGGCATAAATAAAAATCAGGAGGCAACCCAGTCACCGAGTGCAAGAAGGAAAATCAGATCATAAATCTTTTAAGTTATTTTCCATTTACATTACCAATAGCAAATATCACTATAGTGCTTAAGTAATGTAAATATAAACCAGGAGTGACTCTATCCGTGGATCTTAATGAAACATCATATATAGTAAGTGTGGAATAAAAAGGCTCATTGAACAGATTTTTTAAAGTCAAAGAGAATATAAACATGCTCATACATGCATAATACATATGTGTCAGGCACTTTGTGTTCAATGCTGTTTCAGTCTGTAAAAATAAATAAACTTACAAATCCTAAAGGAACTTTTTTTTTTTTTAATCTTTTGGTATATCGGACAGAAACTGCTTTAAGGGTGTTCCTGAGATTTTGAAGGATCGGCAGCCTGGCCTCCACAGCTATGTAGAAATGAATGCTGCTTAGTGATAATTTAAAGGGGGAGATTTGCCTTCACAAAATGCTTCATTCATACCCTTTGCTGGGACTCCCTGCAATTATGACATAATCTATTTATTTCATCTCAGATGTTCACTTACCGTTCTGTTGAAGTAGGCAAGTGAGCATTATCATGTATTTCTTCCACATGGGAATGCGAAAATTTTAGAAAACTCAAATCACTCACGAATAGCTAGGCTGGCGGAAGCAAAAATGGAACTCAAACTTCTCAAATTTAATTTCTCAGCCTTTTACTTCACGATTGCTCATAGATATTCTAAGTCTAGAGTAGCTGGAGAAAAAAAACTCACGTCTTCAAACATTTGTTTTCATTATTGTTTTTAAAAATAATATTCACTAAGATTTCCAATTAAAAATAAAATACTACTTTTTAGGAAAATTGAAAAATATAAAAATGTATGAAAAAACAAGAACAAAGTTCATAGATAATGTTAATACCCAGATAGAACTCATTTTGTTGTAACGTTCCTTCTAAAAATATTGGATTCATTTTATATATATATGGCATATATATATATATATATATATGGCATATAAAGCATATATATAGCATAAAAGCAATATATATATATATATATTGCTTTTCATTAACCTAGTAGGCCATCTATGTTAACTTCTACATTATTTTATGTACCATTAGGAAACAAGAAAAAAAAATGCTAATACTATGACACAATGCTTAACAATTTAGAATCATTATCTTATACTTGTTGAAAGAAATTCTTTAAACATAGGTTTATCAAATCTGTTGAGTTTATATAAATAAAAATTAAGTAACACTAATTGGTTAGGCATTCCTAAAATTCTTTTTTATTCAAACTTCAACAATTATGATTTACTCTGTGATTCAGATTTTTCAATGTGTATGTTCTTCTACATAGTTATCTTCTATCTCCACTAAGGTGTTGGTGATGCAGCATTTCTTGAAACTATTCTATTGTCTCCAGAACTTGCCTTGAAGTTGATTTCCCCCATTGGAAAGTTTTAATACATGTGAAACTACAAGAAATGGGATTTTGGATATGTAAAAATATGAAAAACTATGCATCTTAGAATCTATGAATCCTTTTTTCCCCCTGAACTTTGCATCATGAGAATTTACCTGGTCTTTTATTTATTTAATTTTTTAAAAAGACTTTATTTATTTCTTTGACAGAGATCACAAGGAGGCAGAGAGGCAGGCAGAGAGAGAGGAAGGGAAGCAGGCTCCCCAGTGAGCAGGGAGTCCGATGCGGGGCTCGATCCCAGGACCCCGATATCAGGACCGGAGCTGAAGGCAGAGGCATTAACCCACTGAGCCACCCAGGCGCCCCACCTTGTCTTTTAAATTCACGATATTTAAAGGCTTTACAATAGTTGGTATAATTTATATAAACAATTCCTTATTATTGGACATTTAGGACCTTTTCAATTTTTTGCCATCATAAATAAAGATGTGCCAAACATCTTCAAGTATAAAGCTTAGCCTATGTCTTTGATAATTTCCTTAAGAATTCTAAAAATAATATAACTAGGTAAAGTTTATGCAGTTTGCTTTCCGTATATATTGCCAAATTGCTTTCCAAAATGGTTGTAACAATCTGTGTGCTAACCAGTACTACAAGTGAGCACAGTGTTACCTAACCAGTGGTTTTCACTATTCACCAATGGTACATATAGGTTATGTCTTGCCTCTTGACTGACTACACTTCTGTTTCATTTCTTCCTTTATTTTTTTTTTTAAGATATTAAAAAAAATTTTGTTTATTTGACCGACAGAGATCACATGTAGACAGAGAAGCAGGCTCCCTGTTGAGCAGAGAGCGCGATGTGGGGCTTGATCGCAGGACCCTGGGATCATGACCTGAGCCGAAGGCAGAAGCTTTAACCCACTGAGCCACTCAGGCGCCCCTTTTCGTTTATTTTTATTTATCACCTGCCAGCATGATAAATAATTCCTTTCCCTTTTTAGTATTTATACCTTTACTGATCGTCTCAACCAGAAACCTCTTAGTCATTGCTTAGCCAATCTATACTAAAGGTAGCTAGCTACCTTAATTTTCCCTCCAAAGTCAGCTTCCTTAATCACTTCACTGCTCTAATTTTTTAGATACTCAAGGGGCCAAACCTGAATTTATTATTAGAAACTTTTTTTTATGAAGGTAGGAACCATCTATTTAATTTCTTGATGAAATATTTATTTATGTCTAGAACTCTATTCAATTAGTCATTTTTGCTCTTGTTCATAATACTAATATTAATACCACAATAAAAATCATTGCTCTCTATCCTGACCTAAAAGGTTACTTTATGAAGCATTGTCAAACCTTCTTGAAATAAGCTAGATAGGCCATGTCTTCATGATCACTGGATATTTATTCAGAAATGAAAACTGTTCTTAATATTCATCCTTTCAGAAAGCCTCCATCGAATACACACTAGAACATGCAGTCCTTGATGTCTGTGGCAATGCCAAGAACCATATGACACCTTCGAGGGCCTGTGACACACACACACACACACACACACACACACACACACAAATAATATATAAAATCTATTAGTCTTCCTGTGTGCCAGGCACTGGCCTCAGTGCTTGATGTGCACTAATACATTTAATCCACTCAACAATGATATGAGATTGGTCTTATTAATATCTGTATTTTATAGATGAGGAAACAAAGCAGGAAGAAGCATTTGATTGCTCAGGATCAGACAGATGGATTTGAACCTAAAATATTTTTCGTCAGTATTGGCTTGTTTAGCACATGCTTTCCTATAAAAACTTGAGTATAGTAAGATAGATCAGACTCACACATCAGTTGCAATAAAATACTATAAACAAGAAGATATGGTAATGCAGGGGGTTGGGAGGATGCAAAGAAGAGGGAGGATATGAACGGGCCTTGAACGATGGAAACAGTAGGGTCTGGGATAGAAATAGAAGTGGATAGTTTCACATGGGGTGGAAAGATACACTCTAGAATCCTATACCCCTGGATTCAAATTCTGACTACAATACCTATTAGTTGTAAGGCAACCTCTCCTAGCCTCAGGCACTTAATTTGTTTTTGTTTAATGAGTGAAAGTATATATTTGGAAGCATATGATTTGTTTAGAGTATGAAAATAGTGATGGAGTTCAATGGGGTCTTGGGACAGTTCAATGAGTGAGGGAGGGAAGGGTAGGCATGGCATTTGTGGGGAGCAGTTGTAGCTGAGGACAAATGAAATAGGCATGAGGAATTATCGGAAGATTTAAGACAGAAGAAAGATAACTTGTCACCATTTTACTAAGACAACAAGGTTGACGGTGGTGTGGTTTGGAGGAAGGAGAGGCTGAGGAAGTGAATCCAGAGGACGCTATTGGTATTGCCTGGGTGAGAGATAATAAAGGCATGAGTCAAGGCGAGTTTCATGGAAAAGAAGAAGAGAGATTCCAGAATAATTTCAAAGGTAGATTTGAAAGAACGAGGTAACCAATTGGGGATATGGGATTGAGTCAAAATGTTCCTCAGATTTTCACCCCAGGAGCCTGAAATGATGATAATGCCTTTTACAGCAAGAAATTGCAGTTAGTTTAGGGATGAATCAGAGTCGAAAACTTGGGTGTCAGCAGTATAGACGACTTTGCAGAGCCTGAATGCAAAGGGAAGGAGAAAGTGGGAACTTTGAGTGCCAGTAACCCTAAAGCTAATTTAGGAAGGTAAATCTCTTTTGGATTAAAACTTTCATTTAGCAAAACCAAAAATTAATGATATATCATGGAGTCTTATTTTCATTCTTATCGGGGACTTTTCTTCTCTTTTTGGATGAGGCATTCCTTTGAGAACTTAATGAAGACTGTAGACCTTCTTGTATCCCCAAGAGTGTATGTGCATGGCGGGGGGCGGGGGGATGTGAAGGGGACAATCATAAACATACATACACAGTGTTGCATACAGCTTTAGGGGGTTCTTATATTTTTTGAGGTCCAGCTCCAGAAACCCAAGAGTTTGCTCTGCATAACTTTTTTTTTTTTTTTAACCAAAGCATTCATATTTTTTCCAACTATAATTAACCACAAGTCAGGTATTGTGCTAAGGGTCTTAACCTATGTTGTCTCATATATCTCCATATAGGTATTACATCTCAAACAAGGGGAACACAGGATTAGGTTAAATAAATTGCCCAGAGTTACAAAGGTAGTACGTGGTGAAGGCAGGGTTTGGATAGGTCTGTGTATTAGTCAGGTTTCTAGGAGAATCAGAACCAATAGGGCACGTGTGTATGAAGAGCTTTGTTCTATTCACATGGCTCATGTGATTTCGGAGGCTGATGAGCCCCACGATTTGCAGTCAGAAGGCTGGTCACCGAGGAGAGCTGCTGTTTCAGTTCCAGTCTGAGTCCAAAGGCCTGAGACCCAGGAGATCCAGTGGCGGGGTTCCTGTTCGAAGGCTGACAGCCTTGAGACATAGAGTGGGGTGATTTTTCAGTTTAAGTCCAAAGGCAGGAAAAAGCTGATGTCCTGGTTCAAAGGCAGCCAGGCAGGAGGAATTCTCTCTTACTCTGAGACTCAGAGTCAGCTTTTTTGTTCTATTCAGACCTTCAACGGGCTGGGTGAGGGTCACCATATTAGGGGGAACAATCTGCTTTACTCAGTCTACTGATATACATGTTAGTCTCATCCAAGAACACCCAGAAATGCCTGGAGTAATGTTTGATCAAAGTACCTGGGCACCTAGTAGCACAGTCAAATTGAAACATAAAAACTGTTGTTGTATCTCTGACTCCAACTACTTTGTCATTTAAAAATATACTTTTTCTTCAATGAACACACACACACACTCTCTCTCTCTCTCTTTTTTTTGTTTTTGCTTTCACACATGCCTTACTTAAATTATTCATGTTAGAGCTTCTTCTCCCGTTTTCTCTTCACCCAGTTACGTTCCCCTAACTGAAGATTTTAAAGGAAAAATCATTTGGATTCATTCTGTTTGCTCTCTGCTCTTTTCTTCCCCCAAGAAGATAAACCATCCAAGGAAGCTTCTTCTTTCATTTTAAAGGTTCAAAAAGGTTTTTTTGCTGCTAAAAGTGAGTTAACAACATCTAAAAGACTCCATGGGTACCCACTAGAGGTGCATATCAGGTGTGGAAAGAGTTTTCAAATTCACTGCATGCAATAGAAAAGAAGTGCTGGCTTTTGGTAGCAGGATTGAAACTTTCAGGTGTCTGCTTAGTATGCAGGGTATGTGTTCGTAAAAGTCAATGCACGATTAAAAGAAATATATTGTGGATGTTTTTAGGCCCTGGAGCAAATCCAAAATAACATCTGGGATTTTATATCTCCCAGGGGACTCCTCAAACTCATGAAATTCAGTCCCAAGAAGTCATAACACTCTGTTAGAGTGAAGGCCCAGGAGACTGGTAGCTCACTTGTCAGAGCACAAAGGAAATGAAAAGGAAGCTGCTCTTTCTGTCACACACACTTTCAATTCTTTAAAGGCCTGGGTGGATCCACCTAAGCTTGAAAGGTGATCAAATGCTAAAATTAAAGCTTTGGGTTTACAGGTTTTTCCCCCCCTTTTCTATCAGGGGAGTAGTAAGAGGACATGTCTTTTCTTCAAATTATCTTGAAGATGATAAATAGAAGAGTAGATAAAGCGAGACCACCTTTAGAAGTGAGTCCTATGGCCTGTATCATCAACTATGCACATTAACTAGTTAAACAATTAAACTGAATTCTGGGGGACCTTGGGTGACTCAGTCGCTTGACCATCTGGCTCTTGGTTTCAGCTCAGGTCATGATCTCAGGGTTGTGGGATCGAGCCCCTTATGGGCTCCCCACTCAGTGTGAAGTCTGCTGGGGATCCTCTTTCTCCCTCTGCCCATCCCCTCTTCTTGGGCATGTGTGCATTTTCTTTCTGTGTCTCTCAATAAATAGATAAAATTTTTGAAAAAAATAAACCCAGACTATAAAACCATTCAAACTGCACAGATAACTTGGTTGGAAAAATTTATGTTCCAAAAGGAGCACAGATTCTTTTTTTAAAGTAGGCTCCACACCCAATGTGGGGCTTGAACTCAAGACTGGAGATGAGTCATGTGCTCTACTGATGGAGCTGGCCATGCACTCCCACAAATTCTTAATGTAAGTGAATTGCTGTCTAGAAACAGACATTGCATTGTAGTTGCAGTCTTTAAGAGGCATTGATTTTCAAATTTAATGGAGAAAAATTACTATAGTTCATATCCTACTGGCTGGTAGATATCTTCCTCATAAAGGTCCAAATAGCACTACAGTTTACTTGGAATAGATTTTTATACATAATGCTTGGAATATGAGATGACTTCAGGCAATGGAACTAAGTTTAAAATGATTTAGGTTTTTTTTTTCTGGTTTGATATTAGCAAGTGATCTCATAGTGTCATGAAAAGGATTCATTAGGGGGTGTGGGATAATGTGCTGGACATAGCCCAAGTAAGGTTAAATACCATCATCATCAACCAACCATCACTGAAAAGCGATTACTGTCCCTGGATCTGGGGATGCAAAGAGATAAGCCACATGTACCCCTGACAGAGCTTAGAGCCCCACTGGTGACTTATATGTACATATCAAGATGATACCAGACACTGGATATTGATGAACAACTGTTTGGACTATAAGTACTTTGAGGTGGGATAGACATGAATCCATCCTTAAGAGTTTTTGTTTTGTTTTAACTAGTCTCAGTTGTAGAATCTGTAAAGAATATCTGACTCCAACATACAGTAGAAATACATTCTACTAAACTGATCTTCCACTACTAAAATATAATTTCCTTTTTGTATCTCTAGCCTTAGCCCGAAGTCTAACACATCGTAGGAATTTTGTCTCCCTGAGTTAAAATACTATCATTTTAACAGTTGTGAGCTGGAATACCTTATCAACTATAATCTCTCACTCATCCTAGAAGGACAATTGCACCACTGACTGTGATGTAATTATATGGACATGATTCAATCCACACCTTTGTGTATAGGTCTGGATTATGCCTGTTAGAACCACCACATACTTATAAAATGCTATATAAGTTACCTTTAAAACAAAAAGTATAGCCAATGTTGTGGTGATTTCTATGTCATCAAAACCTAGATCTTTGCCTGTATACATATACCAGCTATCCTGGTAATAGCTGGGTTTGCCCTGTTCCTTTGAGGGAATCAATGACAAATGCCTTTCTCTACATAAGATTGGTGGGACCAGATCCTGAAATAAGATGAAGTCAAGACAAAGGTATCAAGCAGTCTTGTTTATTTCAGGATGGAGGGTGAACCATTTAAGAGTAACAGGTGCTACATTTATATTGATTTTCTGGATTTTACTTCTCAAAGAGTCTGGAAAGAAGATTTGTGCTGCTCAGACTGGATTTCTATTGATAACCCGCAGGGATGACTTGACTTTGCCCTCCCTTCAGCCCTCAATTCCTTTACCTTTGAAGCTTCTAGACCTGGGCCTCTCCTTGCCTTAGGCAAGAGAATGCCACTTGTCTTTGGCAGCTGGACAGTTCTGGAATGGCAGCTGGACAGCCCTGGAATGACAGCTGGCCACCCAGCTAAGTGACAGTGGCAGGAGCAAACATCCCAGACTGATAAGACTGATTATGCAGTGGCAACGAAAAAAAAAATCCTATCTTTCTGGGTTTTTTTTTTTTTTTTTTTTTTTTTTTGGTAATTGGTGTATTTCTCCGGCTGTGCAATTATGTTTCCAACAGAAGAGAGAGAATGGGCTGGCAAGAACCAATGTCCTCAGTTTGGGAGAGAAACTGCAATTCCTTCCGAGGCCAAAATAAACTGCAGGACAGAGAGAGTCATTACAGTGCGGTGGTTGGTCCCCAACAACTACAAACCAGTAGTTACAGCCTCAGGGGCGAAATTCTTCAGTCCACACCAGGCACTCAGGAGGTGAAGACATAGGTATTATCTAGCCGGGCCCCCAGCTTTGAGGCAGATGGATGTCCTAACCCCACAGGGCAGACAGTTGCCAAGTGTCATTTGGAAGACTGTCAGGAGCCCTTCCTAGCATTATCCTTTCGAAATCACAAGCAAGCGCCCCCATGTCTGGGCAGAATCTTCCAGGCTACAGTAAAGCTGTCCCCTTCCCCCATACCCATTCTTCCACGGATATTCTATGAGCCTATGACAAGGGAGAGAAACTAATCGTAAAACCTGATCATAAAAGCCTTCTCCTACTTGAAGACAGCGATTAAATATTCACTTAACCACGGTCTCCTTGCTTCATTGAAAACAAAAGAGGTTCTCCACTCACGCCCTTCCCACTCCACCAGAAGACGTATTTCTGGAACCGGCGCTGGCCATCCCGAAAGTTGCTATTTCCCTTAGTTGAGGGCGAAGTTAGCGAATCCGTGGCTGCGAAGTCTCCACTCGGGGGAGGGGGCGACGGCCAGGGCGGGGGAGAGCGGCGAGGAGGAGGAGGGACTAGAGGGAAGGACACTGCCCCCTACTTCATCGAGGTCGTTGCCTAAGCCGCCGGAGCCGCGGGTTGGGGTTTTGGGAGGGAGGAGTGGCGGCCGCGGCCGAGCGGCGTGGGCTCCGCACCCGCGGCTCGGTGCCAGCTCGGTACCTGGCGGGCCGGGCGCGCCTCGCAGGCCGGCCGCCCGGGGCGCGGAGGGTGTGAGCGCGCGCGCCCCCTCCGTGCCCGCTCAGCCTCGCGCGCGTCTCGGGGGAGGCTCCGCCGAGAGGCGCCCGGGGAGCCCGCAGCCTCAGTCCTGCCGCCCGCGGAGCTTTGTGCGGCGGCGGCGGCTGCTACGAGTCCCACCTGCTGGCGGCGGAGAGACAAGGAAGGGGAAGAAGAAGAAGGAGGAGGGGCAGGAGGCGGCGGCGCGAGCCCACTCCTCCCGCCGGCGCCCACCTCCCGGGGGGGCTCCGCAGTCCCCAGCTCTCGGCCTGCACGCGGCCCCCGCCCCCGGCCCCGCACGGCCTGTCGTCCACGCCGCGGCGGCCGCTGCTGCAGCCCAGGCAGCCCGGCCCGGCCCGGCCCGCCTGGCCCGGCCGCCGCCACCGGGAGCCGCCGGCGAGTTTGAGGCGAGCGCGGGGCGCGCGGCGCCGCCTCGATGTGCCCGGGAGCCGCCTCGGCGCCCCAGCCCCGCTGAGCAGCCCCGAGCGCGCCGCGGCCGGCCCGAGAGGGCGAGCGGGGAGGCGCGGCGAGCCCCGGAGAGAGGGGGCGAGCGAGCGAGGAAGAGCGAGCCCGAGAGCGAGCGCAGGGAGCAGACACCATGCCGGGCTGGAAGAAGAATATCCCCATCTGCTTGCAGGCGGAAGAGCAGGAGAGAGGTGAGTGAGGCGACGGGGCGGGGGAAGGCAGGGAAGGGGGGTCCGGGCCAGGGGCCGCCCCCGGTGCCTCCCTCTCCCCCAGCTCCCCCCGACCTGTCCACCGGCCGACGGGGGAGGGGCGCCGCGCCCTCCCGGGCCGCGGGCGGAGAGAGGCGGCGCCTTGCGAACTGGACGAGATTTCTTTGGTGGGGAGGGGGTGGGGGGAGGGAAGAAGGGGAAAGAGGGAGGGGGCAGCAGCAGGGAACTTTTCGCTTAGGGAAAGATTTTGCCGGGGGAGGGGGGTTGGAGCACGTAGGGGTTACTCTAGCTTCTCCAGGGCCCGCTCGCACGTGGAGCCCCGCGCGCCTGTCTATGGGGTGGGTGCTGGGGGGGGGGGGGGGGAGTCCTGCAGTGTTTTAAGTGACTTTTCAAACTTTCCTTCTCCCGCGGCCGCCTTCGCGGTGTCCCCGCCTCTGGCTGGGCTTCGATGGTGCTACGGTGCCCAAAGTTGCTGGAGATTGAGTGAGGAGGAGGAGCAGGAGGAGGAAGAGCTTGGGGGCGGGAAGTGGGCGCTGCCGCAGGTCTCTGGAGGGGGTGGGGAGGAGGGGAATGCTGTCCCTAGGCTGAGGGTCTGGGGCCCGGAGTGATGCCTAGGAGATGAGTTATGCCCTAGCGCAGTGCCCGCTGTCAAGTTAATACCGCAGGACTGCGGGCTTTTCATAATTACTGTCTATTTTCTTTTGTAAAGGCGGCTGTGCGTGCCAGGTTGCTTGTAGACCTTTTGTGCTTCTGCCCGACAAAGTGTGCTGGGCACGTTGCTTCTCAGTGAGTCGAGGAGAGGAAAGTTGAAGGCCCTTTGCACTTAAAAGGCTTAATTCTGTTGAGGTCATTGCATGCTGTTTGGATTGTGCAGAGGTTGGCCAGGGAGTTCAGCTCGGTAACCTGGATATGATGTACCGAGTGCACCAGAATTTCCTATCCACACCCCCCCCCCCCGCCCCCATCCCTGGGCCAAAGAGGTGTGCGCCGGGTCTGGGCTAGCATCCAGAGGGACCCTGGCTGGCAAGGTCCGCCAGGCTTTATTCCCCTGCTCCTCCCACCCCTGCCGGCCCTGGCTTCGAGGAAAACGCTTTAGAATTGGATGTGTTTCAGGATGCTGGGTCCGCATGGGCTGTGGCAACAGTC
This sequence comes from Mustela putorius furo, assembly GCF_011764305.1. NCBI lineage: Eukaryota > Metazoa > Chordata > Mammalia > Carnivora > Mustelidae > Mustela > Mustela putorius. The sequence continues at coordinate 41,758,327 of NW_025422368.1, read as the reverse complement.
GGTGCTGAGGTTAAATGGTGCTGTGTGGGTGGGTGAGTGAGGAAAGCAGGAGGCGGCAAATCTGGTGTGTGGAGAAGGCAGAGCTTAAATTTCAGCAGCTTGATGGGCTGATATGGAGGGTGGTTTGGTTACTGGGCATGCCAAAAGTTTCAGGCTTTTGAAATAATGCTTACTGCTGAAGAGCCAATGTACTGATTTCCAGTTTTTCTCTAGGTGGCACAACCTGTCTTTGGTTTATATCCTGTTTAATGACTCAGGGAATTCATCCCTTTTTAACCACTTCCTTATAAGATATGTGAATTCATTTTCTAGCACTCTTTCTGGCAGGTGACCTTATGTTTACCCACTCAAAAGGCACCCTTGCTTTAGAAATGCTCCTGCTTTTCCCTTTAGTAAATCATATCTTTAAAGCTGCAAATGGTGGTACCAATAATTTATAACCAGATAAAAGCACTAAATGAAAGCATTCTGTCAAGCATGGAGTGTCTGTCCTATCAACTAAATGTCACAATGAACTTGGTGCTAAATGGATCTGTTTGCTAAAAAAAATTGCAGTTCTGCCAACAAGTTTTATCTGAATGCTGAAATGGGTAGATTTTGAGGTTGCAACAAAATGTACTTGTACGTCTTTTAGAAGTATATGTAACTTTGAAAGATGATCACCTAATCTGCTTGGTGGAGATAAGACTGAATTTCCTCCAGAACATAAAAATCTGAGTCAGAAATTGGGTATTCTACTTTATCTTTAACAATAGGAGAAGCAGGGATGTTTGTTACTTGGTGTCTTTTTACACCTTAAGGATTTCTTCTTGCTTATATCATGTGATGCTTTTCTAATTAGTATTGTTTCCAATTTGATTGTCACATTTCTTTTTGAGGTCCTGATCTATTGGAAATGTACAAATATATGTGGTTTGTTTCTTTTAAAATCTCCTACCTGCTGTTTGTGTTTTGGTTGTGTGTGTGTGTGTGTGTGTGTGTGTGTGTGTATGCACATAGAAACACACATTTTTAAATTAACTGAGCTGCCTGCTTGATTTTTAATGCATATGTCAAAGGACACTTCTTGTAATTGGCTAATTTTTTTTGGTGAATATTATTGTAATGAGCAATGTTTTCTATTTGCATTTGTAATCAGCTTGTATTTAGCTTTTTTTTCCCCCTTGGAATTTATAACTTTAAATGATTCAAACAGTTTTGAATTAGTTCTTGTTAAATATAAACAAAAATATTGAACTATCAGGTTGGTCAGGAAAGTAATGAACATAGAGAGAATAAGTACGTTTTAAATTTTGTCTGGGGATAACATTGGCCAAAATGCCAATTTCAAATATTATTAAATTCTAAGGTTGGTTGTGCTCATACAACCATTGCTTTTTTCCACATCCTCCCCCCACCCCCAACTGCAATTTCCATTTAAACATTCTAAAACCCATTATGGAGACTACTCTAGCATAACATTTTTTCATGTAGATTTTGTTTGGCTAAATCTCTTCCTGAAACTTAATGCAAATTAATACAGACTGCTAGCTTCATTAAGGACCACATATTTGAACAAGTATTTCTTAGCATTATTCTTTAAAAAAAAAATGTTAATCTCAACGCAAAGATTTAGGGAAACTGCCTTCTTGGTATTATCGCATACAAAGAGAGAGTTGTATCATTTCTTCCCATACCTACACACCGTTCATAACTTGGGTTCATCTCGAAGGCTTCTGTCAAGATCATATTGAGTGAACTGTTGCTACTGCCTGCAGTGCTGAGCAGAGCGACTGTAACAGATAGGTTGTTGCAGTTAATGCAGTCACTTCCACAATGACCTATTAAGATTCACCCACATACAATGACATACTATTAAAATTCAGGACACTTTTATCTGCCCCCACCCCTTTCTGCTGGAGCTGATAAACCCAATCCATTGAAAAGTCACCTACTGCGCTTCTGGGTAAATGTTTTAGGAGAAGAGAAATGATTCTGAAAACTGTTTAATATACCACTCGAATTAAATTAAGTAATGTATTAGTTGTTTTAATCTGCTTATTAGTTTATCATGTGTAATAGAAATACAGCTGTTAAGGAAAGTCTCAGTAATTAAGGATGCTTCCTTTGCCTTGTAGCTTCCCTTCTGATTTCTGTGGCTTTGGTTAGTAAATTGTGTGTGTGTGTGTGTGTATTCGTCAGGAGAAAATATATGCATTTTGTATAGCTCTCTTTCTCTTTGTGTTTCTGTTCTTGAGTTTTGGAGGCATACAAGTAAACTTGAGAACTTCCCTTTGGACTTCTGCAGAAATTATCATGTCTGGGGTTTTGCTTCCGTTCTGTTAACTGAGAATATTTGGATCTCTGTAGATACAAAGAATTTAGTTTTTATGAAGTACCTATGAGAAAGCACAGGTGGTTTAAGTAGTGTGCTTTTATTATATCTTTGGTTCATTTCATTTTCTGCACCTCAAGGAGATCTGGTCTCTATTCTATACAACCTACTTATCAAAAATTTCAGTTTGAAATTTGACATTTGACTGGGGAGTGCTGTGGGGAAAAGAGAAGAAGTCAAAATGCATGGGAAGTCAGCTATGCGTTGGGCATGGTGTTGGACACTTCACATGCATTATTTGGTATAAATCTTACCACATGCCTGTAAGGTAGGTATTATTATTTCCCCTGACAGATGAAGCAACTGATGCTCACAGAATGGGGGGGTGGGGGGGAAAGAATGCTTAAAGTTAAAAATCCACGACTCAGGGCACCAGTTTCTAAAGAAATAATGCAAAAAAAGAAGTTAAGTTACATTTCTTGAGATGAAATTTTTAGCATAATTATCTACAGATACACACACAGATAAAACATGCATTTTTTTAGACCAAATAAACTAACACTAAATCTTTCATCAAGAATTCATCAAAAGGGTTTTTAGTTACATATAGTGAGACAAAACTTCCAAAGTATATTTTGGGCTTTTGACAAACTGACCAGCTAGGTTTATTAACTCTAACAATAAGGATTAAGGTATCAACATATTTTTGAGGAGAATTATTTGACTACACTTAAAGATAATCATTTAAGAGAATGGCTCTTCCACCAAAGATTTGATAATTCCATAGTTTTCCTTCTTTCCAAAGAGTATTTGCCATGAAGGCAAGAATTAACAAGAATTAGTTATTTTTCCTCCCTGTGACAAACTGGGAAACTACTGTATTGTTAATAGCCATTGTGCATTTGCTTTTTTGCCAACATTTTATTTAATTAAAGCCATCCATCCGAACTCTCAGCCTAGCTATCAGAAGGCTCAGTAGCCAAACAAAGGGACTTCAGATAATACTTTCTTCTGCAGTAACCTGATTGGTTTTTTTCACCAAGAAAAAGAAGTATCAACTTAAGCTGGTAAAGGATATTGAGAATTGAATATCATTGTTTTAAAAACTGTTATATTAAATGTTGCAGGATGGCTGATGCCTTAAGGCACTTAGGATCCGATCAGCTTATTTTCAGTTAAATTATAATTGTAGTTTAGTAATACAAAATACAATAGTAATAGTGATACAAAGTAACATGTCTAACAGAACAACATTCAAATGCAAAAGCAAAAGCTGGGTTTGAAGTTTATTTGAAGTTTTAAAGTTTATTTGTTGGGGGTCCTGGGTGGCTCATTGGTTAAGCATCTGCCTTCAGCTCAGGTCATGATCCCAGGCTTCATGATCCCTGCTGGGCAGGAAGCCTTCTTCTCCCTCTCCCACTCCCCCTGCTTGCGTTCCCTCTCTCCCTGTGTCTTTCTCTATCAAATAAATAAAATCTTTAAAAAAATAAATTGTATTTCTTTATAAATTCAAAGTTTGTCTAAATATACATATAAACACCTACCAATACGAATTTCCTTAGTCAAGAAACCTACTTGTTTAGGCATGTCAGTGACCAAAGGGTACAGTCAGTTTTATGGGAATGTTAATGTTCTTTAAATATATTTGCCAATTAAAATGCACCTGATTGACTTTCTTACTGCCTCTCATTTCGACAGTGATTAAACTTTAGGCAGCAAATCAGGTGTTGAAAATAATGTGAAGACAGGGTTAGTATCCCAGCTGGGTTCCTTAGCTCCACCCAGCATCATGGTGGACAAGGTACTGGAAGTCAAGTAACAGTGGGTTTAAATCCCTTCAGCACTCCCTAGCTCTGTGGTCTCTTAAGTCCTCTAAGCCCTTGTATTCTCTTCTTGAAGATGAGGACAAATCACATCGGCCTCACGGGAGGATTCAATGAAATTAACAAATGTGGAATTTATGACAGTATCTTTGATATAGTTCCGGGCTCCGTAAGAGCAACTCATTATTTTTATGACATCTTGATATAGATCTGTAAACTTAACGCCTCAAGGTGTCCTGCTGATGAAATGATGAATTTTTATTCTTTAAAAACTTCATAAACCAGTAAAAAAAAAATCGAGTGTTTTATGAAAAGCCGTACTAAAACACAGAATGATATGGAGGCGAGGTCATTGATACATTCTAGTCTGGCTGACATGAAGATGAAGAAACTCTTAAAGCCACTTTTTTCATACATTCAGCAAACTTTTATTAACCACTAACTGCCATGTTGGGTACTGGGGATGAGAAAATCATGGTTCCCATGTTCAAAGAGATTATTATGTACAGTTAGAGAGTCATGGATCTGACAAATAACTCAGTACAGCCTCTCTTCTGTAAAGATTAGTGCCGGGGAAGCAGAGAAGAGGGATTACCTGTCTGAGGAGGTGGTACAGAGGAAGTGTTAAAAGACTTGAAGGAAGGAGAGGAACTTAGAAGGTTAGGTGGGGAGGTGAGGGTAGAAATTTCAGGCAATGGGCGTGGTGTACTCCAAAGCATTGTAGAATAAAATATGCCAGGAACCACTGTTGGTTTCTTAAGGGGCTGAGGTGTAGAATAGGACCATACATATGGAATGTAGGATATGAATATGCATTTCCCCATGAGGTGGGGAGGCTAGGTGGAGAAGATGAGACCAGAGAGGGCCAGATTTGGAAGGACTTCATATGTCAGATTGAAGAGTTCCCATTTTCTCCATCAGGCGTTGGGTTAAATGAAGGTTTTCTGATAAAAAAGTGAAGGGATCAGATTTATATCTTGGAAGGGTCACCCTAGAGGCAAGGAGAAAATATTCAAAAAGGGAAGCACTGGAGGGGTGGGGTCACCGGGAGGCTATGCCCTGTTTCAGGCCATGCGGATGTCCTCAGGAGGAGGACTTGGTACACAGTTGAATGTGGGAAACATGGCGGCAGGGGGTAGAGAGGGTGGTGGTGTTGGTGAGGGGCCATGTAGGTCTCTGCTTTAGGTCGCAGTTAGAGTCAGAGTTGTATCATAAATCCCAGTGCCTTGATATAGAGACTGGTATTCTTTCTACCTCATATTGCCTTTATTTTGTCTTCACCAATTTTATGTAGGGGAAAAAATGTAAACATCATCTGATAGAACAATGTGAAAATAGAGGGCCACTAAAGTGATTGGACCATGGTGGTAGCTTAATGTGCACTAGTTTTTCTTTTTTTTTAATTATGTAAAATTCATATACTGTCTAATTCTAAAGGAAAAATAATTCTATGCATTAACCTTCTATAACTAATATGGAATTTTAAGTGGTTTTTTTTTTAATTGAAAGAGAAAAGTGGTAGTCATGTGACTACCACTTTTTTCCCCCTCATAATAGAATTGGGTGGAGTTTTTAATATTGTTTTCTGAAAACAGCTAAGTACTCTGTGAATTAAGTTTAAAAATGCTTCTTATACGGGACTCAAAATTAGAAAACTGGGGTTCAGGTCCTCTCTTAGCCATATTCCTGGTTGTTTGGCCTAGCCACAGACTCCCCTCTGAACCTCCTTTTTCTCATCTGTAAAACTAGGATGATTCTTGGCATACTGACCCCCTGGGGTTATGTTATGGGGTAAAAGCTGTTATATTACAAAGGGGAGAAGTAAAAAGTAAAAATCTAATTTTCAGGGCACCTTGTTGGCTTAGTTGGTAGAGTATATGACTTTTGATCTTTGGGCTGGAAATTCGAGCCCCAAGTTGGATATAGAGATTACTTAAAAAAGTATCTTTAAAAAAATCTTAATTCAGTCTTCCAAAATGAAGTTCGGCTGTTGTGAGGTTTCTCCATTAGGCTTCCATTTGTTACAAAACAACTCAAATGATGCAACTAAATGACAACACCTACAAAGCTGCACAGTCAAGACAGCCTCTTCCCTGATGATCCGGCTCAGACTCCAGGTGCACCAGGCCACCTGTGCCCTGTTGTTGAGTTTCTGCCTCCCTCCAGTCCCGGCTTCTGATCTCAACCCAGTGTCCAAGGGACCATTACTTCTCACATTGAAATCATGTATAGAACCTTTTTACAGGAGAAAAAATGTCTTGCAGATCTTTACTGCTGAGTTCATTTTTATTTTGCCACTTAAATATGTACTAACATAAAACTGGGCCTAAACTCCTGATGCTTATTGCTCTGGTACAACCACAGAACCAAAACAGATTTTACAGATGAAATACAAAAAAAAACTAGTGAAAAATCAATAACTTTCAAATTAATGACATTTATTTTTATGTGACTGGATATTATTTGCCTGAAACTAAATTCGCTCTTGGAGTGTGAATGTGGTCCTTGCCGCTGTGGAAAGCAAATTGTCACGTGTTGCTTTGGAAAGTTATATTGTCACTTTTTTTTTTCTTTTTTTCCTGGCTGAACTCCTTTGGAACCTTGGTTTTAACAATCTGTTGTCACTTGGTCTTTCCTGGGCATGAACACATCATTTACATGTGAAGTCCTCCATTCTTACTGGTCTGTTTTGCATCAAAGTAATCCTAAATACAAAACCCAGTATTGGCAATGCAGTTAGTAGCAATGTTAGGCTGTGTGCTGATCTACCTTAGTGCTGCTGCTGCTGCTTCTCCTTCTTCTTTTTTTAAGATTTATTTGTTTATTTGAGAGAGAGAGAGTGCCTACACGCAAGTGAGTGGAAGGGCAGAGGGGGAAATGGACAGAGCTAATCTCATGACCCTGAAATCACATCGTGATCTGAAGCCAAGAATCATAGACTTGATTCCCCTGAGCCATCCAGGCACTCCCTACATTAGTGCTCCTTACACTACACCTGGTGAAGGGCTCTTTTTTATCCCAGTCTGATATGTGGTCCTATATAGCCCAGTGAGTGTACTGTGTCTCACCGGAGTCATCTGAGTCTGGCCACACCTGTATTTGTCCCTACCCCGTTTATAGACAAATGAGCTCATTAATCCTAGACTTGGATGTTGGGGCAATCCCATCTTCCTATATGAATTTCTGAACACCTGTCTTCATTTTTATGTATGTCTCCATATTTATGTAACCATGGACAAGTAATAAACAGTTTCCTGATGACACTCACCACAGACCATTCTTTGAAGAGTACCGGTTTTAAATATGTTTATGTAGTTGGGGGTAGGGTAGAAGGTTCAGAAGGATGGAAGAGAGGTGTGTGCTAAAATGTGCACACTAGTTTTAAGATATACAAATGAAACCATTTATTTTCTCTAGTGGCTCCCACCTTTCCTTTGAGATCCCATTCATATTGTAGATGGAAGACATCTGGTCTTATTAATTAATAAGTCTTCAGTTTAAAAACTCTTTGGTCATTGCTCTCATTTCTCAAGGGTTTTCTCTTCCCTCCTTCTCTTTATTCATTGTGTGACCCTCACTGCGTCCTCTGCTCTAGACTTGGCATGCTTAGTGACCGGGCGTTGTGCCCTGGTCTCCACTGAAATGAAACTGTTCCTGTTTCGTCTTTGAATGTCATCCTGGCAGCTGATTTGGACTTCCTGGACCTTGCCATTGTCTCTACTTGTGAGATCCTTGTAGCCTGTGACCTTCTTGTCAAAACTAGGCCTTTTCTAGGTACCAGTCCTGCAAGGGTTTCTGCGTCCCTCCTGGGAGCCAGTAAGCACTTAACTCTTTTCCTTGAATCATGATGGAGTTTGTGGGATCTCGGGAGGCACCCTCATCTGCCTCTGTCCTACAGCATCTTCTGTGGATACCACCATTGTATTGTTCTGATGTTAAGTGTGTTGAGTGCTGCCTGTGGCAAATAACCATTGATGAGGGTCTTTGGTCAAAATCTGCACCAACACCTGCAAAACTCCACAGGTGTTAGATATTCTTTCCATTTGTACTTGTCAGGGAGTGTGGAGCCCTTGCAGGTATTGGACACTTATATCTGATCATTTGTTCCCGTGCCCCTTCCTGTGTCCCCCCCCCCCCCGCCCAATTTTCTGCTGTACCAGCTGTCTGGAGTAGCTTCAGTGACTTGAAAACTTAAAACTAGAAGGGACAAGAGTCAGAAGGGTGAGTGAGTGATTGATTACAGGGAAGAGTTCTGTTCCCATTTCAGATGGGTGTCTTTCCCTAAGATCTGAATGTCACAGAGAAAAGAAACAAAGCAACCCAGAGATGATGTAGCTTGAAGCTGGAGAGTCATTTTGACCAGTACCTTCTATTGGTCTCCCTGGTATGCACACCTCTCTCACTTAATAGCTTAATAGCTTTACTATTACTATTTACTAGAAATCCGTCCTTTATGTTGCATCAGCAAATGTGTGACCATGAGAACTGACATATTTCTTCTCACGACTGCATAATTGCAATGTGCATTAACTGTTAGATACTGATGTGTTTTAAAGGTTTACCTTGTATTTTGAGTAAAGATGTTTAAAAGAGATCCCTATATTCCTAAGACTTCTCATGTGAATTGATGTTAGAATCATTATTTTACTAAGTGTTCATTTTGTTTTCACAGTTGTCGAATATAACAGACAATATGCAAATTGGATACAGAGTTTGACAGCATAAATAAGCAGTCTGTGTGGTTTTTTGGTACAGTTCATCACTTGAGAAAAAGTTAAGGAACATAGATTTTATGTGTTAGTACGTTAAACAACAATAAAATGGTAGGAAATAACATAGGTGAATATTCAGATAACACAGTAGTATTTATTGGTTTGTTTATTTTATTGGGATATATAATCTGTGAATAATTTTCCTTCTTGATATCTTCTAGCATCAAGTATTTATAACTCTTACTACTGATATTCATAAATTCCATGACAAAGACTGAGCAGAGTATGCGACTATGCTTGTGAAGTCACACTTCGACAGTCAGAAGGATTTCTACCCTGCCCACTTCAGGAGTGTCAAGATTGTTGACCAAAAGTGAATGGCATCTAAAATTAGATTTCTCAGATGAATTCAAGTGTTTCTTTTTAAATGTATAATTTTCTAGTATGTGCAGAGCACATTTTCATTAAATGAAAACCTTGAACAAGGCAATGTAAATTTAGTTTTTTTGTTAATGTTTCACTTTTTTCCCCCCTATAATTTTAGTTAGGAGAATGAAAATTTGCCAGGCTAGAATCAGACACCTGTAGGGTTGCTGTATCTGTTGAGAAAACACCTCATCTGGCTTTGTTCGTGAACTTGAACTGATATGATGCGTGTGTGTGTAAAAGCCCTACCAATGAAGAGTAGTTTTGTTTTCTCATCAACAGTACATAATATTATTGGGTGTGACCCGGGTTCTCCATTCAATGACTTCATTTACTCAAAACCCTACCCTTTCAGTCTCTACACATCATACTGAAAAAGGAAGGGGGACGGTGTCCTAGTCTTCTTGGGATTTCATAAAATACCACAGACTGAGTGGCTTAAACAAGAGAAATTTATTTTCTCACTGTTCTGGAGGCTGGAAATCCTTGATCAAGGTGTCATGTCAGTTTCCGGTGGCAGCTCTGTCCTTGGGTTGCCAACAGTGTCTTCTCACCATGTGTGCTCACATAGCCTTTCCTTGGAGTATGCATGAGTGTGGAGGTGGAAGGGGTGGAGAAGACTGTCTTCATATAGGGACACTAATCCTGTGGGACTGGGGCCCCACTCTCATGATGCCATTTAACCTTAATTACTTCCTTAGAGGCCCATCTCCAGGTATAGCCATGCTGGGAGTAAGGGCCTCAACATAGGGACACAAATATCCAGTCCACAACACACAGGAAGAGAAAATTAGTCCATGGTTTATATCACGTTCCTGTACATTTCCTCCTTCAGCGTCTGGAAACTGCTCCTTTGGGACAGAAGATGTACTTCGAAGATGGTTTAAAATACAGCCTCCCAGGTTTTTGGCAGGTTTCCCACTGAGTATCTGTGTCCCCTCCATTTGAATCTGGGCAGGCGTGTGGCTGGCTGCTTTAACCAACAGGGTCTCCTGGACTGGATGCCATGTGCCTGCTGAGGCTGGGGTTCAGCAGACAATGCAGCTGCCGCCTTGTTGGCTGGAACACTTATGTTTGGAGCCCTGAGCTACCGGCTGGCTCTCCTGCTTCTGACGAGCAAGTGGGTTCTGTTGTAGAGGGCACATGTAGGTGCTCTCGCTGGCAGTCCTGCTCCTCAGTCTTCCCAGTGTAGGCCATGGACAGGTGCATAAATGAGCCTTTGGAAAATTTGAGCCCACAGTCGTTAAGTGCTCTGGCCTTCAAATCTTCCTAGCGGGGGCCCCAGACCATCATGGAATCGATACAGGCCATTCTCTCTGTGTCGTGTCCGAATTCCAGACCTACAGACGCTATTAGCATAATTAAATGGTTCTTAAAAAGCAGCTAAGTTTCAGGGTCATTTGTGACGTGGCAGTAGTAAGTGGAACAGATGCTGTGTGGCCCCTTTTTGGGTCCCTTACCTCCTGTTCTATTGCACACTCTGGAACTCCTTGTTTATCATCAGCAAAACCCTTTATATCCTCAGTCTCCTCCGTGAACTTCCCCTTCACTTGCTGGGTCTGACCTGTGGCTTGCCGTCAGGGCATTTCTTCCTTTGTATTCTTTCACCTTCTGCTGGAGGAGGATAGGAGGTCTTTTTTGTTCTTCTCTGCTATTTCCCGGCTGTTGTCCTTCCCCCCCCTTTCAGAAAATGCCTCCTTTTGAATCTCATGCCCTTGCCCTCTACAAGCCGCTTCTCCCCTCTCTTGGCACTTCCCTGCCGTGTGTGGCCGATTTCCCTCCTGGCTCTCTGCCACTTGTACCATACTCTTTCTGTCACCGTTCTTGTGAGTTCACTATTCCTATAAATCATCCCTCTGGTTTCTTGGTTTCTCCGTCCTGTGTCTTTCTCTCTTTCAGGGGTTGTAGCCACCACGGTACCTCCGTTTCCTGCTCCTGGGACCACATCTTCAGTGGCCCTCGCTGTTACCAGAATGAGGTCCAGTGGCCTCTGGGGTCTGGAAGACACTTTTAGACGGTCTGTGAGGTGTGTTTCCATGATAATACGAAGACGTTGTTTACCTTTTTAGTTTCCTTGTCTTGGGAGTGTTCAGTGTTCTTTTCCAGAAGCCGCCTGGAATGCATGCTTGCATACTCTTGTGTTTAAAACTTTCCTGTTTGCATAGTGATAGGTAAGTACAAGTGGACATAACTCGCGTAACCAGTAACTTTTGGGGACCCTCACTCATTTCTCAGAATGTAAAGCCATCCTGAGACCAGTATGTTGGAGACTAGCTGCCCTGAAATGTGTCATGAACTGTGACTGCCGCCCCCCATTACCTCATTTTCAGGCCTTCTGCTGTCCACATGGCACCTGTCTTCCTGTTACCCTGAACTCCAGTGACCTTCAATCCCAGGAGAGCCCAAAACCTGTTGACTCTCCCCTCCTTAGACGTACTAGCCACGTGCTTCCCATGTCTTCGTCTACCTTCTACCTAACTTAAATTCCTCTTCCATCATATAAGCAGTCTCTTAGGTGGATTCTTCGTTTCCTCATCCCTCTCTCACTTTGTAGAGCTCCTCCTGGTTGAACTCCACTTGCTACCACTCTGGTTTCTTCCTGTGCCAATTAATGTGGTTGGAGAGAAGCATTGCGTCAAGCTGACTGGTTTCTCTTGAGTTTTGGAATCACTGATCCCCAGTGGAATCACTGATCACGCTGCCGGCTTATCAGGCTGCACTTTCTTGGTCAGTTCATTCATGCTGCTGCCCTCTTAGATGACTAATGCCTCCCACTCTTCCCTGTTTCCTCGAGCCTTCAACACCTCCTCTTCCATTCTCACCCTCTGCTGAAAACTTTGCTTCCTATTTCCATTTCACGTAGAAAATAGAAGCAATTAGAAGAGAATTTCTATCTGTGTCTCTGCTCATATATTCCGTCTTCACTCCTGTTACTGTGGTCGAACTCTCTGCTCCTATGCAAGGCCAGGGCTCTCCTGGTGCTCAGGATCCCATTCCTTCTCCAGGACATGGCTCCAGCATATCCTCCCCTCTTTCCAGTGTCATCGGTGTCCCCCTCTGCTGGATTATTGTCACTCTGCATAGATCCATGATGTTCTTTTCCCTCTTTCTCAGTCCCTCCAGTTACCACTACAATTTTCTCCTCCTCTTAATAGCAAAATCCCTTGAGAGATGTCCCTATTTTCACTCTGTAATAGTTCTTTATTCTTTCTTGAACCAAGTCCAAGCCAGTTTTTGTGCCCTACGCCATCTTCTACCAAGATAAGCAATGACCTCCATGTTGTTACATCTAGTAGTCAGTTCTCAATCATGTATCACTGGGCCAGTCGGCAGAATCTGAGATAATGAACTACTCCCGTTCTGCAAACACTTTATTCACGGGGTTGTTGGACTTTCACATTGTCCTACTTTTCCTCTTCCCTCCTTAGCTCCTCCTTTTTGGTCTCTTTTACTGTTTTTTTCCCCTCAGGTCCTTGATGTCTAAATAGTGGAGTGCACCAGCATTTGGCCCTTGTACCTCCTGTTCTTTTGTGTTTTTATCCAGTCTCATTGATGATGCTGGCACTTCCCCAATTTGCATCTTCAACCTACTCCTTTCTCTTAACCCCAGGCTTCCAGATTCCCTTGACTCTCAACATCTCCATTCAAATGTCTCACAGGCTGGCATCTTACACCTAAAATGTCCAAAATCAAGCTTCCGACATGCTCCCTCAAGCCTGCTCCTCTCTGGTTTTTGCTCATTTTGTACGTGGCAGGTCCATCTTGCTGCCTGCTCACAACAAAGCCTCACGTATCTCTTGGATTTCTCCACCTCTTCATACTTCACATCTAGTGTGTGAGAACATCCTGTTGACTCCACCTATAGGACGTGTCTATAATGTGATCATCATCACCTACCTCTACCATGTCCAACTCCGTTAGCCACCATCACCTGTGTTTACCTAGATCATTGCATTTTCCTCCTAACTGGATTTCTGTTTGCCCCCTTGTCCTTTGTTCTTCTAACAAGTCACTGCCAAACAGCCAGAGTGATACTTTCAAAAGGTGTCAGATCTGCTCAAAAAACTTTCGTGGCACTCTGTCTCACCCAGAGTGAGAATCGAGGGAGAAGGCCTCCATCACCAGGCTCTGCATAGTCTCTGTTACCCATTTGTCCTTATTGCCCTGTTCCAGCTCCCTCCTCTCATCTATTGCAGTCACACTGGCCTTAGAAACACCCAATTTGTTCCTGTCTCAGGGTCTTTCTTTGCACCTGCTCTTCCCTCTGCTTGTACAACTTCCTCTCTCACCTTCTTCAAGTCTTTGCATAAGGTCATTTTCCTAGTGAGGCCTTCCCTTACTACCTTACTTGAAATTGCAACCTCTTCAACACTCCTCTTTCTTGCTTTAATTTTTTCCATAGGATGATATGACAAACTATTCACTGGGCTTACTTATTTGTATACTGTATATTCCTATTGTTTATTGTTAAATAATAAGAAGGCAGGGATTTTGTCTGTTTGGTTACTGCTGTATCCCTAACATGCAGAAGAGTGCTTGGCTCATAGTAGGTTTGGTGAATTGACAGCAAGATAAATGATTTTCAGATGAGAGTAGTTGTGTTCACATGGAGATTTTCCATTGCTTTTCAGGGCTTAGGTTTGAACGTAAGGATTTTGACTCTAGGGGAAGAAGAACCAGGAACCATTTTGGTACCATGTTATTCCTGGTCTCCGCTGTGGAGTTGAAGAAGAATTGGAGACCTAAAGAGACTACTCCTACCCTGAGAAAGGTAGCTGGCAGATGACCAGGGAGCTTCTCTTCTGTCATTGGCAATCTGTGGGCTGGCCCTTGAAAAGTGCCCTTTCACGTCTAAGACTACAAATATTTTCTGCTTAAATATGCCCCTGTTGATGATATAGTAGATGGTTTTTTTTTTATTAAAGATTTTTTTTATTTATCTATTTGATAGACAGAGAGAGATCACAAGTAGGCAGAGAGGCAGGGGGAAGCAGGCTCCCCACTGAGCAGAGAGCCCGATGTGGGCCTCGATCCCAGGACCCTGAGATCATGACCTGAGCCGAAGGCAGAGGCTTAAACCACTGAGCCACCCAGGCACCCCTAGTAGATGGTTTTAAAGCAGAAATGATAGAGGAATGTTTTACAGTGAAAATCATTTTCTTGATATTTTGAAATACAGTGGTTGTATCATCACCTGTGTGGTTGTCTTCTTATTTGTGTCCATACTGCCTACTGTCCATACTGCCTACCATCGTGCAGGCACTGGGTGGATACTTAATATTTCTTGAATGAATAACGGGAACCAATGGGTTGGCATTATGAAAAATCATGATGGGAAAGAGATAGACCTAGAGTAGAGTATATTAGAACTTAGTTCCAGGTCATACCACTGGATTATATTTTACAGTTGCTTTAAGTAAACAAAACAGAGCAAAACTTTTTCGTTATGTATGGTATTTGAAGAAGTTGTGCCAAAGACAAGGTGGTTTTTTAAAGTAAATATGAATAGTTTACACATTTTCTTATCTATACTATTTTTTGTTGTTGTTGTTGTTCTTGATTCTTAAAAAAGTACTGAAGGCAACATCCTTTTAACAGCCTCTTTCTGGCCCTAGATGAGTCCAGTTGGTTTTACTAGTGTGTAATAACATGCCACTAAAATGAAGATTAGTATATTTTACTCAGTTTTTTCCTAAGCCAATTCATTGCCCTCTGATGGAATGAAATAAAAAAATGGCCTTTAATTGAATAATTTATTATGCCATTTGTTTTTCCTTATTATCAAATACAGGAAGTAGTACTTAATCAACTTCCTTGTTTACTACTGAAACCGAAAGGCTGCATAGTTAGATGGCAACCCTATTAGGGAATGCTTATATATTCTTTAGGAAAACATTTATAATGTTATTATATAGCATTGTGCTTTGTTCTAAGGCTGCATTTCATATATACATGCATTCTTTACTACATTTTTTTCTTTAGATACAGTTGATTGCATGGTAGATAATCTCAAATTTCAGCATAATCATGAATCATACTTAGATTAAGGCTATTGGTTTAATGCAATAGTCCCTCCCACCCCCCGCCCCCAAAGCATCTCTTAAACAACCAATTTTCCCAGGCTCCTATTTCATGTAAACTGTCATTTGACTGCTCTTCAGTGCTTCTTGTCATTCTAAGACCCATTCTCTATTTCTTCCTACATTCCCAAGGTATCTGCTTGGTTTCCTCCCTTTTCCCCCTATGATGGAATATCAAAATAACAATAAATTCTGATACTCCAAGATGTTTTCTATAATGCCTGGTATGATAAATCTCATGTATTCAGTAAACACTTGTTGACTGATTGATCTAAACCCCTACTCCTCCTGGAGTTTAACCTAAGGAAGACTCTGAATAAATCAAAGGCCCCCCATGGATTCCTTATCTTTTCAGGTTTGGAATGTATGCAGCAGATATGGGAAAAACATTTGGTGATCAAAATAATGCTTTCTATTATGGAAAAGCAATTTGGGCAACTTGATTTTGCTGCAGGATAATTAGAGATGTGAGCTTCTAGAATCAGAAATGGATTTAAATGCTAACTCTCCCACCTTGAATGGCTCCTCAGTTTGAGGCAAACTCTATGACCTCTCAGTTTCTTCTTTTGTAAAAGGACCCATAATAACACCTACTTGGCATGGTGATAGTAGATTTTAAGAGTTTCTGTAGAAGTAACTGTCGTCTATATATAGAACTGTGATGGCAGCTATATTTAGAATGTGAAATCTAGGTGAGTATACTAATTGCAAGATCACATACAAGAGAAGTTGCGCTTTCCAGGTTATTGTGCGAGAGGCAGTTAGCCGGGGATTGTTTTAGAAGGTGGGGGTTCCAGGATGTCTGGACATCCCTGCATCTCAGGAGGAGAAGAGTTCACAAATGTTCACAGATTTCTCATGCTAAAATAAATATTTGCTAATGTTAACAATTGGTTACAAATATTTGAAAAAACAATGATCAACATAGCCTACAAACTTAACTAGGCTAATCTGAATCAGATTTAAGGGCTCCAAAGTCACTGTGGAATTCTACATATCTGGATAAAAGGATTGATTATAAAATCACCTGCCTCTGTTTATTCTGTGGCTGATAGGTGGTTCAGAGAGACATCAGGCTCTTGAATCACAATTTTTCAGTTCTCTTCCTGACGGTGACTTCATTTGAACAATAGCTTTGTTCAGTGTAAGGCTTTTGATACATGTTAAACCAAGGCGATAAAATAAGCGTACCAACCAGCGTATTATCTTTCAGTGTAGGGAACCTACAAAGATAGGATGATTTGGATTTTGTTTCAACACTTTCAGTTAATGACTTACAGATAAATACAGAACAAAACCAAGCAAAAAACCCCTGCAGAGATGCTCTTTGGCTTGAGGTTGTGTCCAGCCTAACCTGGGAGCTGAGGGAATGCCTTTTGCCAGCTCAGGACTCTTCTACCCCCAACCCTGCATTATTTGTAGCTACTCTGAAGGGCCTGCCTTTCCCCTGTTGACTGATTCTGCTTTGTTCATTATCTAGCACAGGTCTAGTCTTCTAGGGGAACCGCTGCCTGGGGGAACTTGGTTTGTTACTGAAATCAATGCTGAGGGCTCTGCTCACTTGGTGCTCTGTGGTAGGGATGGGAGGTGTAAGGGATCTGCTGCAAAAGTACAAGTCTGAACGGATGCGATACATCACTGGACTAAATAAGGAGCATGGTGTAACTTAGCTCAAGCCTTCACACATAACTCTTACCACAGTAGACAAACCTTAGAGTGGAGGTCTTTAAAAATCTCTCTGTAGAGTGTATTGGCCCCACCCCTAGTAAAGGACATTGAATAACCAGCCTACCTGGGAAGCAAATGATTGGCTTCCATAGGAGTCCCACCCCATGTTGTGGTCCAGCCCAGCTCTTGGTGACTGGGCGTGACATGACTGCCAGATCCCTTCATTCCATCTTTAGGCTCTTCCAGGGTCCCAGTTGCATGATGCTTCCTTATTCCCCACACCACCACATGGCCTGAGTCCTGCCAGTATCCCTGAAGGACTCCTGCCTGGTTTGTGTCTCCTCTAGTCCTGGGTTTTAAGTGTATGTGTTGTCCAGGATCTTCCGGAATCCCAGAATACTGATTTTAGCTTCTTATTAGATAGAACCCGATGTTTCCCTCATTCTCTTCTTCCTGTCTGAGCACCCCAGACTAACTCTGAAATTAGTTTCCTCTTGTATTCTTTGGAAACTAGTACCTGCAGAAATTTCCCAGAGTGTTTATTTCTGCAAAAGTCCATTGTGCCTCTGGTGTGGGTTGAGCTGAGAAGGGGTAAAGCTGTGTGCATTGGTTGCCAAATTTGATTGACCGTGGGACACTTGCTGTTGGAGCATCTTGGTGGGTATAGTTCAGAACATACCTAGAGAAAGGCTACCAAACACAGTAGGTAGAGATATGTTGGACTTGAAAAAAATGTTAAGAGCAAGTGTTATTTCCTCAACCACAGAAGAATATCAGTGCTGTAGAATATTTCATTTTGAACTTTCTTGGTGTTTTCTGTGTAGTTGTGCAGTGTCACTCTGATTAAAAGCTGTCTTCTCAATTTGATGTTTGGTTACTGAGTTTGCCCTTACTGATTGCTCTTTTCTCTCTAAATGAGCAAATTCAGCATTTGTTGAGAACTCACTGTGTGTAATATGTTGTACTAGTTGCCAGAAACACAAATATAGTAAGTTCGGTCTGCCCTTAAAAAACAAATTACAGTGTAAAATGAACATTTTATAAATCTGGTTCTACATTAAGCCAGTTATTTTGTTTTTCTTTCTTTCAGGCCCAAGACTTATTTAACAGGGCTTTATTCTCTTTCTACTCCAGATGATAAAGGATCCCCTTAGGGCAGAAAAGGAATTTCTGAGCATGTTACAAAAAATAGGAGAGTGAGTTGCATGAAAATTTAATATTTCTATACGTCAGAACCTACTATAAACAAAATTAAGAGGCAAGTAGTAAAGTAGGAAGACATTTGCAAATTAAAAGACACAAATTTACTATCCTTCGTAAAATGCGCACATAATTTTTAAAGTCATTGTTGAATAAAGGAATGAATGAGGGAATGAATGAATGAGAAGCAGTAAGGAAAAAAATCACCCTAATCGAAACAGGAAAAATATGTGAAGGGTGGTCATAGCACCACTCTTTCTCTCTCTCTGTCACTTTCTCTCTGTTTCTCTCAGACATACACAAACACACACATACATACATGAGCGCTCGCACGCACACATAAGGCACATGTGCATATTACACGCAAAAGTACAAATTCAAGTATCAAAAATAAAGAAATGCAAATTAAAACAAAGTAACCTTTTAATCCATCCCTCATTAATTTTTTTTTTTTAAGATTTTATTTATTTATTTGACAGAGAGAAATCACAAGTAGATGGAGAGGCAGGCAGAGAGAGAGAGAGGGAAGCAGGCTCCCTGCTGAGCAGAGAGCCCGATGTGGGACTCGATCCCAGGACCCTGAGATAATGACCTGAGCCGAAGGCAGCGGCTTAACCCACTGAGCCACCCAGGCGCCCCATCCCTCATTAATTTGATAGTGCTTATTAAGTACCTGTTATCACCATATCATTAAATTGCTTTGTAAGTTATATTATTTAATTTTAATTTAGACAAGAGTTCATCTGAAATAGGTATTGTTAACCTCTTTGTACCAATGAGCAAAGGGCTTAAAGAAGTTAAGTCTTGTAGGATAGTTAGGATTTTGGAGGCAACACTTGAACTCATACCTGTATGTGTCTAAAGTCCATGTTCTTATTTACCATAGTATTCTGTTGGCATTAATAGTATCATCAAGGGTATTTGATAATGTAGAAAATTGTTTATGAAAGAGTTAAGTAAAAAAATAATTACAAAAGTTTGCACCTATGATTCCACATTTGTTCTTTTAAGAATGGTATCATATAAAGCAAAATTTGAAAAAGTATGTAACAAATTGTGAATAGTGCCTATCTGTGACCTTTACTTTCTTTTTGCATATATTTTCTAATTTTTCTACAGTGTGTATGCATTGCGTTATAAGCAACCGTAGTTTAAAAGCCTTATCAAATTTGTGTGTGTGTGTGTTTGTGTGTGTGTGTGTGTCTCTGGGTTCTCTGGGTGTGTGTGTGTCTGTGTGTGAACCTGACAATATATATATATATATATTTTTTAAAGATTTTATTTATGTATTTGACAGAGAGAGAGATCACAAATAGGCAGAGAGACAGACAGAGAGAGAGATGAGGAGAAGCAGGCTCCCTGCTGAGCAGAGAGCCCCATGCAGGACTCGATCCCAGGCCCCTGGGATCATGACCTGAGCCGAAGGTAGAGGCTTAACCCACTGAGCCACCCAGGCGCCCCTGACAATATATTTTTGAAGTTAATAAGAAAGAGTTACCAGACCCAACTTTTTCCCCAAAAAAAGAATAAAGGGAAGCATAACCAGGGAATGGAAGAATATGTAGATACAGAGTGAATGAGTAAATTGATAAATGGTGTGACTAACAACTCAGAGAATAGGAAGCACAGATGTCTGCTATATATTTGGAGAAATAGTCAATATTAGTAATTAAAGACCCACATAAAACCATCGTGAGATCACTCACTATTTTCAAGGTGAGGGCAGGACAGCTTTTTCAAAGAGTGCTGAAACAGCCACTGCAAAGGTACTGCTTTGGAGAAAGCGATGTGTTGAAAGAAGCAGTCTGAAAATTGTTGATATAGGGGCGCCTGGGTGGCTCAGTGGGTTAAAGCCTCTGCCTTCGGCTCAGGTCATGATCCTGGAGTCCTGGGATCGAGCCCCGCATCGGGCTCTCTGCTCAGTGGGGAGCCTGCTTCCCCCCCTCTCTCTCCCTGCCTCTCTGCCTACTTGTGATCTCTGTCTGTCAAATAAATAAATAAAATCCTAAAAAGAAAAAAAAAATTAAAAAAAATTGTTGATATAAACCTTGACCCAGTCAGTGATCAGCTCCTGAAATTTGATCTTAAGTAAATAATCCTAAATACTGAAAAATCTTTGTGTACCAAGATATGTGGCATTACCCAGAATAGGGAAAAATGGGAAACAACCGAAATGTGTAGCACTACAGTCAGGGGTAGCAAAGGGTAGGAAAATTATTTATTGATTAACTTATTTAACAAATAACCATTGGTTGCCTATAATATGCCAGCCACTGTCTTCAGGACACCCTGTGCCAAGGACACAGCAGGGAACAAAATTTCTTCCCTCAATAATTTTTAAGAAGAGATTTTCCATAACATTTTAAAATGTTAGGTATAAAAAGTAAGATTAAATTATAAATGGATTGACCTTAATGGTATGAAAAATAAACAGAAAATAAAGGTGCATGAAAATATTGACAGTTATTTTGTAATTGGATCGTGGATGAATTTTTCAAAAAATACTTTTCAGTGTGTCCCAATATTTTTACAATAAAAACACATTTTAAAATTAACAAAATAGACAAAAAACTTAATTGCCATTATTTATATATGTTTGTAATATCCTTTTTAAATAGAAAAATAGGAACTTGTATCTGAGCAATGATGGGGATTTAATAGATCTAATTAAAACTACCAGAACTTGTGATTTTATTGAGCTCCTAAAACATCTTTGATTTTACTGATATGTTTAAAGCCTTTAAGATGCTACTTTCATTAAAACACTTCTGCAGTAAATGGTTATTGTGTATCGAATAGATAAAAACTTACATTCAACAGATCAGAAAGTCCAACACAATGTCAATTTGATTAGGTAAATGCAAATTTAACAGCCTAGTAATTTTTTAGTCTTCTTATTTTACATGCCATAAAGAGTGGGATAATATAATTAAAATTCTGAAAATGTTTAGGATAATGGTGTGTTTTTCCCTTTTCCTCTTTTAAAGTAAGATGAGGGAATTTACATGTCCACTCAAGCATTATTTCCTATAGTGAAGGATCCTGCTACTGTGGTTCTAAGTAAACTTTAATTATGTTCCATACTTACGTGTAAATTTATTTTGTGTAATTGGTTTGTGTTTTGAAATGTTTTAGATAGATTCCCTTAAGTTTAGGGGTTGTTTTTGTACTTTGTGTTTGAACATTGCTTTGAATTAAAAATAAAGATATTTTAAATCTAATTTAAAGTGATGAAAGAGTTTACCAACAGCTCAAGATGTTGAACATAGGTCAGAAAACTCCGTATTCGGTTGTACCAGAATTTTTTATGTCTTATATAAACGTACAGTAAGATTTAAAATCCAGGGGTGCCTGGGTGGCTCAGTGGGTTCAAGCCTCTGCCTTCGGCTCAGGCCATGATCCCAGGGTCCTGGGATCGAGCCCCACATCGGGCTCTCTGCTCAGCAGGGAACCTGCTTCCTCCTCTCCTCTGCCTGCCTCTCTGCCTACTTGTGATCTCTGTGTGTCAAATAAACAAATAAAGTCTTGAAAAAAAAAAAAAAAGATTTAAAGTCCAGGGCTCACATTTGCAACGACATGGATGGAACCTAGAGGGTATTATGCTAAGTGAAATGTCAGAGAAAGACAAATACCACATGATTTCACTCATACGTGGAATTTAAGAAACAAAACAGATGAACATGGGGAGGCACAGGATAAAAAAGATGAACACTGAGAGGGAAATAAACCATGAGAGACTCTAATTCTAGGAAACAAACTGAGGGTTGCTAGAGGGGAGGTGGGTAGGGGGATGAGGCACCTGGGTGATAGGCAGTTAGGAGAGCGTGTGATGTAATGAGCCCTGGGTGTTATACACATCTGATGAATCACTAAATTCTACCTCTGAAACTAATAATATGCTATATGTTAATTAAATTGAATTTAAATAAATAATTAAAAATATAATTCAGGGCTCAAAATTATTAAAATTAGCATGAAATTCAGTCAGGTAAGAGTTAGTGGTAAACCAAAAACCCTTGCCAGAGAGTTAGGCGGTATTCAGAATCTGGGGTAGACAAGATGCCTGTGAATTCGGTACAACAGCATCGTTTCTTCACATGAGATTCCATCATGGAGATTCTGTTCTTGGATTTTCGCAAGGTGGTGCAGCCTTGGAGGAGACAGCCCCTCACCGCAGCCCCTGCTCTTCACACCACCATCCTGCACTCCTTCCTACCCCTTCTCCTGTGACAGGAGGTGAAGAGTTCCCAGCTTTTATGAGGCTGACCTCCTTTGGGAGAAGGAGTTCAACTAGAGGGGGCTCAAGTTGTTTTTTTTCCCCCCAGTCTTATCAGGAATTAAAATGGCAGCTGCCCCCTACCTGCATGTCTTCTCTGTGGACCGCTTTTCTTCCTGAAGAGCTTAGTAAAGACAGCCTCACCACAGGGATGCACTTCAGAAGGAAAATATGTATCCTAGAATTGCAAAGTTGGCTGTCTGTGTTTCAGGTGAATGTCCACCTTCTAAGGAGCCCACCTACTCAGGCTGGCCAGTGTGAGCACAGTTACCCCCTCAGTGGTGCAGGTCTGATGGCTGTCTTGGCTGTGATTGAAGTGTTGACAGCCACCAGCGTTTGATGGTGCTGGTGATCACGGTCAAAGCCCTCACCTAGTGCAAAGGTCACGTGTTCGAGCCCAGCCTCCAAACAGAGTAGTCCAGACTGACCCACCACCACTAGAGACATCATTTTACCCTTTCCCTTAATGTAGCTACAACAGTGCACTGAAACGTGAGACTGATTCCTCAGTGTGTTCAAAATCCTCTTAGTCTCACACTGGCTTCCTCAGCAGCCTGCTCGCAGTGTAGGGTTTGCCGTCCTGGACCCAGATGTGTGCAGGTGCCTCCCTTTCCCTTCATGAAGGGAACTAAAATACAAGGATGACATTCACAATGGCCCTTACTGGAAAGCGACAACCTGCAACAGACTTTCTGTGGGGTTGGAAGAGCAGCACAGCAGAAAGAAAAGGGTCTCAAAGAAGACATCCTTTCCTCCTCTCTTATTTGGGATCTAAGCGGTAGAGTGATCAGGATTTCCCTGCTTCCTCAAATCCATGCAAAAGTTGATGTAGGTTCTCGGTCTTTCTCTGTCGCTCACTTTCTCCCTCCCCATCCTTATCCTTATTCCTCTCTTTGTCCCTTGGCGCAGAATCAACAGTGTTTTTCTTGCTTATTAAAAAACAACAGCAACAAAAACCGGAGAATCGATATTTTCCGCTGAAACAAGACTTTTTAAATTCGGTCCCCTCCATGCTGTTTGATGTTCTCCATCGGCAGAGCTAAAGTAGGGTTGAGAGCATCGACCCTGATGATGGTCCACTTCCGTTCAAATCCTGCCTTTGCCATTTGTTAAGTGTATGATCATAGAGGTCAGTCTCTGAATGCCTCCGTGCCTCAGTTTTATGAATAGTTAAAATGGAGATAATTATGATTTCTTTCTCATTTGGTTATTATGAGGACTAAATGAACTAACATACAGAAAACACTTAGCACATACTAAGTACCCAGAATTATATGGTGCTGAACACCTCAGTATCTCCTTCGGGATTAATACAATGCAAAATGTGTTTAACAATATGCCTTTAGGATGTAGATTTTGTTGTTGAATTCTTTGAGTTTTAAAATTTTTTTCTGCAGAATAGTATATTACATGACTCTGGATTGGAATCTGTTTAAATTCTAAAACAGAAACATTATGACAGTCACTAGAGGAGAATTAGAAGTAGCTAGTGTCAGCTTGCACACAGCAGAATGAGATAAAGAGCAGTCGTGATACATAACACATCCTGGGAATCAACGGGAATTTTACAGTCATTATGATTATGACAACAGTTTTACTAGATTTTCACAGTAGCTTTTTATTTCAAAGATTTTCAAGGGAAATGTACAGCCACTTAGAAAAATCTGTATGAAAAAAATTTTTAATCACTTTAATTTTCTATAGAAGGTGAACTGAGCAAGAAAATGGTTGAGTGGTTTCCCTGAGGAATAATACCAGATCGATCAGGGGTAAATCCAAGCAGCTTAAATTCTGATTTACTTCTTTAGTATCTACAAATCCTGGTTCTCTCAAGATGGGAGCAATTTGCATGTGAAATTTAGGAGAAAAGTTCTTTGGATTACATTTCTTAAAAGAATGCAACATGGTTTCCTTCAGCAGAGATATTTAACTGGTGGAAGAAATGCCCTACCACCCCTCCACCCCACCCCCAAAACCCACAACCCCTCAGGAATGAACCGACAGAAATAGATCTGGGGGAAATTTCTAGTTCTTTTAGAGTTGACTCTTCAGAATTTATGGGCAAATCCCTTAAGATTAAAAACTCATTGCTGTATTATAAAGGGTTCTCAGAGGGTCAGTCTTACCCGTGGGTGGAGTGGGCCCTAAGTAAGTTGTTTCATTTCTGGCTGAGAAATGCCTTTGAATTCCCTCCAAATAGCTTATCTATTCACTGTTTGAAATTCCACATTAGAGATTCTTCTTTGCTTTTTCTTTCCCCCCTAACGTCAAGTTTTATGTCTTCTGGAAATGCAGATATTGCAGATGTATCTAAGGAATAACATGCTCAGCCTTATAGTAATAGGCTTGTGACTTTAGAGACTTTTTAAAAAAGATTTTATTTATTTATTTTACAGAGAGACAGACAGATGGACAGCACAAGCAGAGGGAGCGGCAGGCAGAGGCAGAAGCAGACTCCCCACTGAGCAAGGACCCCCCCCTCCCCCCCGCCGCCAACCGCCCCGCTGATGTAGGGCTCCATCCCAGGACCTGGGATCCTGACCTGAGCCATCCAGGTGCCCCTAGAAACTCTATTCTGGGGGTGCTTGGGTGGCTCAGTCAATGAAGCGTCTGATTCTTCTTGAGTTTGGCTCAGGTCAATGATCCCGGGGTTGTGACAACAACAAAAACAACCCAAACCTCTTTTCTGGATTCTGGGTGTTTTGTTTGGCCTTAACTAGTAGTGAGTAGGGAGAAAGCATCATAGGGAGAGAGCATCATGATTCTTGGTTGTTGGGGGAAGGAGTGAGAGAGTAAGAGGGTGATGCCTCCACCACCCAATGTGAGAACGAGAGCTGGGGCACATAAAAACTAGGTGACAGGAAGCCAGATGTCACCTGCTCCCTCCTTTTGCTCTGGGCTATGCCTTCTGTTTTGATCTTTGAGTAACAAAAATCTCTAACTTCGTGTCTCAGCCCTTTTAGTTGTATCTTTAAGAGGGGCTGATATAATTTGCTTTTGATTAAGAGCTTGGGATCAGTCTCTTGTTCTTTGAAAGGAAAGAAGATATTTGGGTATCGAACAGTAATGGTTTTAAGGAAAGTGGGAAGATTTTCAGATTCTTTCCAGGTTCTCCTTGCAGCTTTTGGGACTTTTTCCAGGGGTGAGCCATTCCTCCTTTCCGCCGGCTCCAGGAGATAACTACGTAATAAAAATGAATATGTAATTCTTGGCTTTTAAGAGGATGAAAGCCAAAGGAAGAATCTTTGCTTTATCAATTTCAGGGTTGGCAGTGGAACTGCCAGAGCTCCCCAGAGGACCTCAATCTCAGCTGCACTCATTGGCACCTGCGGAGCCAGCCTTGGCCTCTGTCCTGGAACAGCACACACCTGCTAGCCTTTATCTCCCCATACTAGCAAGGCCATTTAAAGCCAAGACAGCAGGCAGATGGCTCTGCCCTGGGATCCTTTGTCATTCCAAATCGTGCTGTCATGTGGACAAGTCCATTTGTCCCATGCGAGGCTCTTCTCTGCCTGTTTCCTTGCAACTTGCCTGAAAGATGTATTCTGTTCCTGTCCAGGTTGTGCCCTGGACATTGATCCTTTCCTTCTCACTCATACTTAGAGTCTAACCCTGTCTTTACTCTGTCTCTGCTCCATTGCTCTGACTTCTCTCACTCCCATGATTCATAGTATGACACACCTCTGCCCATCAGAACTGTCTGGGACACTTCAGTCTTCCAGCCTGGCACCTTCCTAATTGCTTTCACCATTAACTTGGCCTCAGTCCTGGACTCCTGAGCACTCGCAACCTGCTCTCTCACAGAGTTGTGTTTCTGATGATTAAAGAAGTATAGGTACTTAAAGCCAAAAACCAAGTAGGAGACTAGAGATTTAGGACACATGAGAAATGAACAAGTGAAGAAATGAAATACCTGGCAGAGAAATAAAGATATTTATATCCTGTGAGTTGCAATGGAATGAAATTACAGGGTTTTGAGATATCTTCTGACCCTCTGCTAAAGAAAAAATATGAAAAGAGATTGTGAAAAATTTCATACTTCAAAGACATGAAGCCAGTTTATTTGATTACCTTTCATAGACAAAGGGGTTTCATTTTATGATGGTTTCTTGAGCAAAACCTAGGTCATAGAAGCCTATGCCTGCAAAATCAGTAGGCACTAAGTGAATAATCACATTAACATTTCTAGCTAATCATGTTAACATTTTTTGCTAGAAAGATATAGGCATTGTATGTGTTCTTAAGGGGCTTACAGTGTCACATGAGTACAACAGTAAAACATAAAATGATTAATTTACCAATTGAAAATCTTTTGCTGTGGCTTTTCCTCTTTAAAATTTCTTGTAAAAAAGAGACAGAAATATTAAAGTTGTTAGATTTATTTGCAAATGTGTTTAAAGTGATATTCTGGTACCAAGACATGCTCCTATACTAGATGAACTACTTTGGGGCAGTCTGGGTTTGCTGAGGATTATCTCATCCTTTTTCGATTTGAAGAAGTTTGAGGACATTGTGCTTTTCTTTTGATCTCCTTTAGAGTTGAAACTGGAGGATATCCAGTGTGTTTAGTTTAATAACATAATAATCAGGGTGATTATACCTATTATAATAGCAACTGTATTTGTCAGGGTTTTCCATATATGTAGAGAGAGATAGAGAGAGGTTGATTGATTGGTGGGGGGAAGGAGAGATTTGAAGGAATTGGGTTGTGAAATTTTGGAAGTATGGTGAGTCCATTGTTGTCTGGCAGGCTGCAGACAGGGAAGAACCACAGTTTGAGCCCAAAGGAAGTCGGCTGGCAGAACTTCCTTTTGCTTGGGGGAGGTCAGTCTTTGTTCTCTGAAGATCTTCAACTGATTGGATGAGGCCCATCCCCATTATGGAGGGCAGCCTGCTTTACTCAAAGTCCACCAATTTATTATTTTATCAGTCAAAAAAACAACTTCATAGAAACATCCAGAATATTGTTTGACCACATATCTGGGCCCCATGGCCAAGCCAAGCTGACATGTAAAGTTAACCATCACAATAACTACTGAACACATTTGAGTGCCACCTCTTTCCAAACATTACCTTGTTGAGGTATTTTATTAGCTCTATCAATCTGGTGTCTCCATTTCACAGCTGAGGAAGCCTTAGCGATGAAGTGGGCCCATTACCTGCTCAAGGTCATGCAGGCAGTGGTGATGGATTTGGAGTCCATGTTTTCATCTCAGTTTCAACGTGAACATGAGAGGTGGGCTGAGAACTTTTGGGCTGTCCTGTGAAAGGACATCTGAATTGAGGTACAAAGAGCATTCTGTTCAAATTGTCTGTTCGCTTACTGAGATTGTGACTTGTTTCTACAAGAGCAATTGAAAATAGGGATTTCTGACTTTGTGGAATGGAGTCTAGGGCAAAACCCAGAAAGGTCATTTGAAAATGTTATTGACAGACTGAGGAGCACAAGTTAGGGTGTATTTTATGTCTGGGGTTGAGGCAGGTCCTTTCTCTAGTTATATGAGTCAAGAATTATTTCAGCTTGCTGAAGTAGGGACTCACCATGCACTATAGGAGCTCAAGCATTACACCTTGCTGGAGAGGGATGCTGTGTGTGGGCTTGAATCCACCTTGGCTGTAATTACTTTGCAATTATCTGGAACTTGGCTAATAGCCAGAGAACATGTGAAAAAGGCTCATAGATGCCTTAAAAATCATGGATTTTAACCTGGGCCTTGACTTAGCCTGCTTTGCTCGTCAGAAAGGAGGGAGGAGGGGCTTTGCAGTGGGCAAACAGCTGGAGAGTGGGGAGAAACAAATAGCTGGTTGAGTAAACTGAGCAGAGGAGGAAAGCTTAATGAAAGCAAATGGGGCACTTGGGTGGCTCGGTTGGTTAAGCGTCTGGCTCTTAATTTCAGCTCAGGTCATGGGCTCTGTGATCAGCAGGGAGTCTGCTTGAGACTCTCTCTCCTTGAGAGTCTCTGCTTGAGACTCTCCCGGTACTCCCCATTGCCCCACTGCTTTCTCTGAAATAAAGAAAATAAATCTTAAGGAAAAAAAAAAAAAAACAAACATAAACCTGAAACCACAACCAGGGGCCAGGTAGCTAAATTATAACATCCTTTTACACCAAAGACCATTGATACTAATTGTCAGTCATAGTGTGTCTCTAGGAGTTCATATCAGGTTTTCCAGCACTCTCATTTAGAAGGCCTCCAAGGGTGCAGTATATTCTAGAAGGATCCTTTGGAAAATTGGTAAGATGTTTTAGTGCTTAAAGGAAGGAACAAGCTTCAATTATCTAGAAAGAAGTTTCTCCATAATATTTCATGCTCCTAGGATTCTGAATAGATATCTTTATGAAATGATAATCATTTTTATGAGACTCCTTTGAATTCCAACTACTGATCCAGAACCAGTGTTGCAATGCTTTTTTGGAAATGGAGCTCTCAGCCTTAATTGACTTTTGACTAGCACCCGTGTTGGCTATAGTTTGAATAGAGTTAGAGAGCCCAGCTGTGCAGAATTCTTTTCCAGTGTTAGATCTCAAATTCCTACTGACTGTGCGGCTAGCCTGACTGCCTTTTAGCCTGTCTGAATCAAATTTATTTTCGTTTTATATGCTTATAATAGAAGAGTCACTATTCAGAATTTATTTTTTTCTGCCCATGCCTGGTAGAATGTGGCATGTAAAAAAGACCCAGGTCCTGCTTCCTTTTATCGGAACATGTTTTCAGATGTCTGAGAATAAGCATGGTGTTTAGGCAGTAATTGAATTGTGATGGTGTTTAACAGTTGTGCTTTGGGGGAACCTCCCAAACAGTTAAAAATAAAATGACCCACCTGACCCAAATGTAAATCTTATCTAACTCTTGATTTTCAGTAAGGTTGTTTATAACTTTAAGTTTTCAAGACCTCGATTTTTCATTGTAAAATTGTTTTGGGGATAAAGGCCAAGAGCGTATGTATGTGTATGTGGTTTGTGGCTTTTTCTTGTTACGTATTTATAGAGATTTGGAGATGAGTTTGATTATATTACTGTTGTGCATATTAAGGCCTTGCCTAGGACTTCAGGATATATGTGAATATTGATCTGAAGCAAGTATAGAGTCATGCTATGTTAAAGTGTTGATTGATTATATTTTTAAAAATCAATAATGGATTATCTAAGTTAAAATATGTATTTGTGGTAATTGAGCTAATTCTGAAAGGAGAAATGCCCTTTTGATTTGTACAGAATTTGCCTTTGCTGAGATGGAATAGGCAGATGCCTGTGTGATATTATTTCTGGGATTTCTTTCTCAAACCTTCCCTTTTACAACCATAGTTTGATGTTTAATTTGAAAAGCCTTAGTTGAGAAAACACATTATACAAGTTTATACTAACGTATATGTCATTGTTTTTCTTTTTTAAAAGATTTTATTTATTTATTTGAGAGAGACACAAGAGTGAAAGAGCACAAGTGAGGTGAGGGGCAGAGGGAGAAGCAGACTCCCCGCTGAGCAGGGAGCCTGTTGCGGGGCTTGGTTCCAGGACACTGGTATTGTGACCTGAGCCCAAGGCAGACACTTAACTGACCGAGCCACCCAGGAGCCCCATGTCATTGTTTTTCAAAATAGATTCTATGAGGCACTAGTTCAAAGGTTGTTAGTAGATATTATGAAAAAAAGTTTTACTGGTGTACTAAGTTTCAGAAATACTGTGGGCATTCTCGGATGCTTTATATTAATGGACATTTTAAAACTCTAAGAAGGGCATATACTCTTTTAATAGCTAAAGATATTTATCCCAAGCCATAGACACCAACTGGAATGAAATCTTAAAGAGAGAGAATTGGGGCGCCTGGGTGTCTCAACGGGTTAAGCCTTTGCCTTTGGCTCAGGTCATGATCTTGGGGTCCTGGGATAGAGCCCTACATCGGGCTCTCTGCTCGGCAGGGAGCCTGCTTCTCCTGCTCTCTCTGCCTGCCTCTCTACCTACTTGTGATCTCTCTCTCTCTCTGTCAAATAAATAAATATTTTTTTAAAGGTGTTAAAAAAAAGAAAAAGAAAATTTATCATAAGGACTCAGAGATGTCTCATGGGATGTGAAGGTGGGCATAGAACTGGATCACAAGAATGATCTGGAAAACCTTCAGGAGCCTCTCCCCATGTCCTTATTTTTGCTTCTTCTTCTTCTTTTTTTAAAATATTTTATTTGTTTATTTGACAGACAGAGATCACAAGTAGGCAGAGAGGCAGGCAGAGAGAGAGAGAGAGAGAGAGAGAGGAGGAAGCAGGCTCCCCGCCGAACAGAGAGCCTGACGCGGGGCTCGATCCTAGAACCCTGGGACCATGACCCGAGCCACCCAGGCGCCCCTATTTTTGCTTCTTTTAACGCCTCTGCTGTATTTCTTCCCTTTCTCTATTGTTAGCTATCTGTAGGTACTTTCCTTAGAAGTCCTTCTGCCTTTTTTTTTTTTTTTAAGATTTTATTTATTTATTTGACAGAGATCACAAGTAGGCAGAGAGGCAGGCACGGGGTGGGGGGGTATACAGGCTCCCTGCTGAGCAAAGAGCCTGACGTGGGGCTCGATCCCAGGACCCTGAGATTATGACCTGGGCCGAAGGCAGAAGGCCCCAGTCCTTCTGCTTTTAAAACAATGTAGGAAGCTTTAAAAAAGTCATTGATTAGTCTTTAATTAGCTAGGTTCGTACTGGGTAGTTACACAATAGTGACAGATACAAATAGTCACCGTGAATTGTGTTGATGAGTTTATGTTTCTCATAAACTTGAATAGTTAAAGTTGATAAGTAGCTTTTGCCAATTTCAGTATATTGAGGATATTGCCTAAGTAGCTTTAGTCATATTAAATCCCCTCTTTGAAAAGTTATTTAAAGAAAAACCTGCATGAAGTTGTAGATGACCCGATGTTTAGCATTCTAGATCAAATATGCTAGAGTGTAGGACAAAATCCCACTACCAGGCAGAAATCTAATATGACATGAAATCTGTAATTTTAACATTTTGCTTAAGGACAAAAGTTAAAGTAGAATTTTCTGGTCATAACCCATGGTAAATACAATTATACTTTAATAATTTAGGACCTAGATTTAGTCTTTCACATATAAAGAAATGATAAGTATCTATTTTGCCTATTTTTGTTTGAAATATAGCTCATTTTCTTTATGTTTGCTTTTGCTTCATATGAAGAACATCATAATTCCTCTTTGTCAGAATGCTATAAAGTTCCATTTATTCAGCATCCGAGAGCTCAAATAATCATATTTTCTTTCTACAGCGATGTATAGAGAGAATCGAGGTTCAGAATAGTACCCTCCAGGCAGTGCCAGAATTGGCTTCCGAGTCTCCAAAGGACGGTTACATTATTTGGTATAGCATCAGCTTTAGGATATTTTATTCTTATTCATAGAACATTGGTACAGTATTTAACTGTGTGTTCATGTCCTCCACCAAACTGGCTTACATGCTTATTAAAGACTGCAGGGCTTCTGTCCCTCCAGAAATAGATATAATGTTTATTTTGTGTGTTTATATCTTTGCGATCATACTCTTGTGGGATTAAGAAAAATAGGGCAGAAGGTGGTAGGGAGATAACTAGGATATCTTGTTGAAAGAAGTCAAGGCTTTAGGACTTGAAATGATAAGTAGAAAATATATTGGGGTCCATGGATTTAGAGACCAGCAGTTTATGGAAGAAATTTAATTATGATGCCACTGCTGAGTGCTGTGAAGGTACAGAAGGGCTGACCTCCTTATTCTCTTGTATAATTTCTTGTGATTATACTCATTTAGTAGAATATAAGGTAAGCAGGAGAGAACACTCGTCTGTTCTCATGATGATTACTCTGTTAGAACTGTAAAGTTCAAGTACAAATTTGGCTTCTTAATTTTTAGGCCGAGTCCAGGCTAATTAATTATAGCCTTTGGACAAGTCACTTAGCCAACCCAGCCTCCAGTTCTAGGGCTGGAGTGGAATTTGATATCATTCCTACATATTTAAACATTAAATGATTTTTATGAAAATCTAACATGAAGAAAAGACATTTACTCCAGCTTTTGTCAGTGTATGTTGTCACTTATTTATTTCTATCCACTTATTTCTTCAGCACATGCTTTATTTTTATTTATTTAAATATTTTTGAGGCTCTCCTATGTGGAGAATGGGGGCACTGTACTTGTGCTGAGGCTCTAACCTTGTCCCTACTGTTTTAGAACTTACATTCTATTGGCAGACGAGGAACCCACTTGTATATAACGTGTCGGGGTGAGAGAAGTGAGCTATTTTAGACAAGGTGGTTAGGGAAGTTAGTTTCCAGTTTCCACGTGGTATCCAATTTATTCGCTCTTGCTTGTTTTTATGATATTTTGATGTCCCCTTGACAGCCTCACGTCATTGCTAACCTCTCCGCTCCCTGGGGTCGCATTTTCCAGCAGACACACCATGAGCACTTATTTAAATGCCTAATCACTGGCAGCGATGCAGCTGTGTTCATCATTGTCCATTCAGATTTGTAGGATGTTCCCATCCCAACATACCTCAGGGTACATTTGCACATCTAATTACAACATTAAAACTAATAATAGCCTGATAAAATACTACTCAGACAAATGTCTAAGCAAACAGCTGGCAGTTTCATTGTGTCCTGAAGGACAGGCACATTCAGACTTTGTTCCCTAACTGGAGGGCCTGAATTCCAATCTGCAAGCCCTCGTTCAGAACACCCTGCTGGGGGAAGGCTTAGGCAGGAAGTATCGAATTCAAAGGGATGTCTTTAGATGAAAGAGCCTGCTCGGAACCAGAGCTTTCTGAAACTGCGTGGAGGGAAAAAGGGGCCTTCTTTCCTTGTAGCCAGATGAGGACTGCAACCAAGTTCAAATTGGACCAAAACACAACGGAGTATTGGTATAAGGTGTTATTCGTGTGCCCACCTTTCTGCAGACCCAGAGAGTTAATATTTAAAATTTCTGAGGAAGGGCGGCTGAGGGATGATTTAATCACGCTTTTCAGATATATATATATATATATTTTTTTTTTTTTTTAAAGATTTTATTTATTTATCAGAGAGAGAGAGGGGGAGAGAGCGAGCACAGGCAGACAGAATGTCAGGCAGAGGCAGAGGGAGAAACAGGCTCCCCGCCGAGCAAGGAGCCCGATGTGGGAGCCCGATGTGGGACTCGATGTGGGACTCGATCCCAGGACGCTGGGATCATGACCTGAGCTGAAGGCAGCTGCTTAACCAACTGAGCCACCCAGGCGTCCCACGCTTTTCAGATATTTAAAGGAGTTAAGCTCTCTTTTCCATGAGTGACTGGGTTTATGTTTGTATGAAGAGAGAGGAAATTTGGTTCTATGTATACTGGCACAGTAAAACTTCCTATTAGCAAACCAAGTAAAGGCAGAGTATTTAGGAAATAGAGATCAGTCCTTTCATGGTAAGTTTCAGCGCAGTACCCTGCTGCCATCAGGTGCTAGGGGACTCTTCCTCCAGGGCTGACTGGTGTCCTTTGGCAGGGTTCCTTTGACCAGGTGGATTGAAGCTAATGATGAAGCTCCTTTTTGGTTCTTGAAACATTGACTGAAAAATGTAGGCGTCTAGGAAGACTTCCAGATGTTAAGAGTTGTCCCTCATTGGAATGTATTGTTGAGAGAGGTCTTAAAACCTTTTCTTAAAGCTGTTAAAGAACAATTTAAATTTTCATCAGCCTTGACAGATTAGGCATAATACTCCTGAAGGGTAAGAATGGATCAAAATTAATCTCCAAGTGGCTTCTTACCTTCTGATTCTATTATGTGCGATCCTTTTTGGATTCAACAAGTACTTGGGCTCATAGGAACACTGTGCCTGATATTTTTGCATATATTAATTCATTTGAGGTAATGCTCACAAAAACAGGCAAAGTAAATATCACTGTTTCCTTTGTAGATGTAACGAAACCAATGGTCTAAGAGGTGAAGTCACTCATTAAAAACTGCACATCTAGGAGAGGGTGGGGGAAGGACTTAGAACGAGGGCTGTGAACTTGGGTTCTGTCTTACACTTCCATTAATGAGCTCTGAGATCTCAGGTCAATTTCTAGGCCTATATACACCCTTGTTTCTTTATTTGTAGAGCGAAGGGGTTGGGATGAGAAGATTTGGAATAAGTTTCCCACTTCTGTAATGTATGGCCTGGGGGAAAGGAGAGAGATCAATACTTAATGAACAGGTTTTCACAAGCACTCTGAGAGCATCTTGTGTAGAGCAGAGATGTATGTTATATAATAATAAAGATATTACTTCTGGGCTGGGAATTTGGGGTGTGGAAGGCACAAAGAAACTGGCATCTCTCTGTGACCTAACGATCAAATTCTGAGCTTAGTGGAGGAGAATTCTCTTACAGTCATTTCTTGATTTTCCTTTTCTTTTTTCACATCTACTTTCCTTCCCCAGGCCCCGTAGCATCTATCTCCTTTGAAATTTTCTGAGTTTATGATGGATCCTGAACTATGCTATAGTCAATTATAGCTATGAATAATTAGGAGGCAAGCAAAGAGAAGATTTCTTTGTTCTTGAGAAATGAGTCTCAGTGTAGAGAAAACTGTCTAGATCTGAGCTCACACACTAGTCACTAGGCAAATACGGCTGTGAAGTAAATGAAGTATGACTAGTCTGAACTAAAATGTGCTGTAAATATAAGAGACATATTGCGTCTTGAAGTCTAGTAAGAAAAAAGAATATCGAATGTTTTATCAATAACTTTTTAATATTGATTACATGTTACAATGATAGTATTTTGATTATGTTGGGTTAAGTAAGATGTATCATGAAAACAAATTAAATCTGTTTCTTTTCATTTTTTAAAATATCTTTATTTTTTGAGAGAGGGAGACACAGAGGGAGAGAAAGAGCGAGGGACATTTGGGTGGGGGAGAAGGAGAGGGAGGATATTAAGCAGGATTCATGCACAGAGCAGAGCCCAACCTGGATTTCGATCTCGATCTCGACCTCCCAACCCTGAGATCATGACCCGAGACAAAATCAGGAGTCGGACACTTTAATGGACTGAGCCACTCAGGCGCCCTGTTCATTTTCATTTTTAAATGTAGCTCCTAGAATATTTGGAATTGCATATATAGTTTGCATTTAGAACTTTGATTATATTTTTATATGATAGTACTGGTTGGGATTCTCTCTCTCTCTCTCTCTTTTTTTTTTTAAAAGATTTTGTTTATTTATTTGACAGTGGGAGGCACAGTGGGAGACAGAACACAAACAGGGGTAGTGGGAGAGGGAGAAGCAGGCTTCCTGCTGAGCAGGGAGCCTGATGAGGGCGGATTCTAAGACCCTGGGACCATGACCTGAGCCAAAGGCAGACACTTAATGACTGAGCCAAGAGACTGGAGATTCTCAACCACTGAGAATCCTCCTCTACTCACACCAGCCCCCCATCCAGGGTATGTTCAGCAATATTTAGAGACACTATTGGTTGTCAAAACTGGGCCTGCTGTTTCACGTAGTGAGTGAGTACTGGCCGGAGATGCAGCTAAATGTCTAGTGGTATAAAGGACAGACCCTCTTCCCACCCTCCAGTAAGGATTATCTGATCAAAAATATCAATAGTGCTGGGGTTAAGAACTTATAGAGGATTCAGAAAGGAGAAGTAGAAAAAAAAAGATTGGGAACCAAAACTGCTTTTAGGTTAATTTAATTAAAAATATTATAATGAATAAGTACATAGCAGCATTAAAGAAGGATTACTATTGTAGGAAAGAGTAAAGAAATTGGAAATAGAGTGTAAGCAGAAAAGCAACAGGTTTTTAAAATTATTTCAACAAATATTTATTGCATGAATACAAATTGTTTTAGGAAGAAGATGAGGGAAGACTCAATACAGATATACAAACATATACAAATATTGTATTTTGATTGTTTCCAAAACTTCTACAGAGAAAGTGAAGTTAACGTTATGATTGCTGCCTTTAAAAAGCCTTTATATTAGGGATGCCTGGGTGGCTTAGTCCATTAGGCGTCTGACTCTTGATTTTTGGTCATGATCCCAGGGTCTTGGGACTGAGTCCCGTATTGGGTTCCTGGCTCAGGGGGGAAGGAGCTCTAACTCTGCCTGCCTCACCCCCTGCTTGTGTGTACACACACACACTCTCTCTCTCTGACAAATAAGTAAAACTTAAAAAAAAATAAATAAAAAAGCCTTTAGATTAATAGGGAGTGGCATGAAAAGTACACTCTCTTTAAGGCAGCATATGCTGTCGGAAGAGAGATGGGAAAAATAACAACAAGACAAATTATGGGTTTCAAAGGAAAATATACCATGTTTCGTTGGAGAAATCAGGCAAAGCTTCATGGAAAAGGTTCTATTTGAAATGTGCCTTTAGTGGGCAGGATAACCACGGAGGGGTGGAAAGGCATAGGCCGCAGAGGGAACAGCACGGTCCACGGCAAGGGGGAAGGGATGCTGTATGTTTGGGGGAGTATTCAGTTGTCAGGTTGACTCAGAATCCCAGGTGGAAGCAGTTGGAAGTAAGACAAAAAAAAAAAAAAGAAAGAAAAGAAAACCCTCAATAGAGGAAACAGGCACAAATGAGAGTGAGGTTGTGTCTAACAGATTGGGAAGGTGAAAAAACAGGCAGCTGAGAGAGGCAAATAGAGGTACAATGTATATGAGTAGGCGATTGACCGGCTGTAGGTGAGGGAGAGGAAGAGTCAAAAATGATCCTGGGGTTTTAAGCTTGGGTGTCTGGGGACTTTGGTTGGAATAGAGGCCAGGAGGTTGGAATGGAAGGATGATGATTTCAGAATCACCTTGCTGAGTTTGAGGTAATAGTACATTTATCAGATGGTGGAGAGATTGAGGACCCCCCCCCTCCCCGGAAATCAGATCTGGAGGCTGCGAGAGTAATAAGGACTAGAAAGAGAGATTTTAGAGTCATCGCAAGTAGAGAGATCCCTGAGGTTTTGAGGATGGATACGAGTACTCGAGGAAGGTAGTGTCCAGTGACAAGGACATGACACACTTTTGGGTGGGACTGTCTTGAGGTGATGAAACGAGGAAGAGAAGTCAGTGGAGGACATAAAGGATGAGGCAGAAGACACAGAAGAAGGATGTTGTGTAGTTTAGCATCACAGAAGTTAAGAGAAGTTTCAAATGGCGATGTTCCACAGTATTGGACCGTACTGACAGAGCATGGAGGATGAGGCTGAAAACACGTTTAGGACTTGGGTTTCACCATCAGAAGGCTGTCGGTAGCCTTCTAGTAATGGGACAGGGGGACAGGAAGGAGATGGTATGGAATGAAGGAGGGAGGGGGCACATTGCGTTTGTGGGTCTAGACTGTCCCAGGGCCTCTGCTGGGAGAAAGACACATGCTAGTTTTGTGATATTTTTTCCCCTTGGGTCATTCATGCCTTCGGCAGATTTTCATCGAGCATGTACTCATTCTTTGACCTACCATGGGGAGTGGGAGTAGTATATATAAAGAAATCTCTATAGATGTAAATCTCTATAGTCTCCACCTCTGGGTAATCTCTATAAGTAATCTCTATAGTCTCCACCTCTGGGCTCAAGAAAACAGAGTGAACAACGTCTTTGCTTGAGGAAAAAGGACAGAAGGAAATTTTTAGTAATTAGCCTCTTAAGTCCCAGAACTTTGTAGTTGTCCATATTCTTCTCTATGAAAGCTCTTGACTGTCTTAGGAGTTGACATCCTAAATAAGAGATCTAATAATAATAAGATGTCTAATTCTACTTGCCCTTATGCAGCTATGGCTAAGAAGAATGTTTCATATAAAATTGAAATGATTAGCTGGTGGTGAGAGGGGCGCAAGGGAGCATTTAAAAATAGGTAAACTTACCCCAGCCTGGATTGCCTTTTCCTAGTTAGAAGTAATTGGACTTACTTTTATCTGTTGTTCTCAGGTTTGATGAAAATTGAGGCCTGACTGCTTCATTGTACTCGTTATTACTGAGGGGGATATAGGAGATAGAGGAACAGATTTTTATGAATCAGAGAGAGAAAATAATAGTATTGTTCCAAATGGGGAGCTTTTTGCCATTTGGGGGGGAAATATGTGTGTGTGTGTATACACACACATACATACATATATATAAACAAACCACATTACATGGCTAATTTTGTGCTTTTCTACATGAACGTCATTTAAGGCAGTGCGAAGAGATGGGTGTTTCTCCATCTGGGCTGGGCAGGGGTGCATCTGAACCTTGTCTTCAGGTTTACAGCTGCGCGTGTGGCCAGCATGTACCTCCTCCCCACAGCAATAATCTTGATGTCTTAAGGAAAGCTTAGAGTAAAACTTCAGGTGAGAGGTTGGTTTCTTTATTATTTTTATTGGGAACCAGCAGATAAAAATGTAAGTAATTCACATTTGAAGAGCTTGAATGTCCTAAAGTACAAAACTACAGAAAAATACAAGAATAGAAACACGGTTGCTGCGAGTATAGTCCAGGTTTCAGTCAGCATGACTGGCACACGTCAGTGACTGCTTTTGAGGACCTTTTATTCTAAAAATAGACGGAAAAGTCAAAGCAACATTATGTGGTTGCCAGAATTTCAGTTTGGTAATCACAATATATCAGATTTAACTCTGGATTTGCTAAGGGTTCGTTATGAGGCCTTGATTGAATTTTATGTGAACCTATTTAATATTTAAGCCCGAGATTCCATGTTTATAAAAATGAGAGTACCAGTGAATCTCGTTATGAGGTCCCCCCATGCGGAAAGTCTACAGTGCTATCTTAGGTAATGCAAAAAATAACAATTACGATAATTTGAGAAATTCTTTAATCAGTGTTTTTCACAAATGGTATTGGCTAACTAATTTGAAAAATTAGCTTGCAAAGTACTGGTACTGTAAAATTTTTAAAGTTCATTTACTAGGATTGTAGTAAACACCCTGGGGATTACTCCCAGAACTCCTCACTCTCTACATTTGGGATATATTGCTTCCTAAACTATTGACATTAAAAACATGGTATGGAAAAAAAAGGAAGAGGGAGTTATGGCATTTAATCTTCTTGGTAAAAGATGTGAAAGAAGTGGAGAATATTGAATAAAAAGAGTTCTTAACAATTATTCATAAATATCCATCAGGCACGTGAGCTGTATACTCTGTGATACCAGATAATAGGGATATGGGTGATGTTTCCCTTTTCAGCAATCTTTTCCAACAATTTCTACTTATATGAGTGCTGAAAATTGCTGATATAATTACAGCTATCCATTTGATCCAAAATATGCTTGTGAAGAGGCTACTAAAAATACATCTATTTAAAAGTGGTTCCTTTCAAACACAGTTCTTTAACTGGAACGTTGAGTTTGTAGAAGATAATATTTGAAACCTCTGTGTTTGGTGGGTTGATGTAGGTACAGACCCCAGTTCTCCCCAGATTCCTAGTGGGAAGGCTGAGGATATGAAGAAATAAGGGGAACATCAGCGTTAACAAGATAAACCAGTAAAGGACACAGTCCCTGTGGCAGAAAGTAAGGGGAATTTTTGCTTGGGGTTCCTCAGTGGATCTGGATTGAAGGGTATTCCAGAGCCCCTTCCCCACACCGGGTTGAGAAAAGAACCAGGTGACCTGAGTGAGCAGGTGTTTAGGAGTGAGGGCAGGTTGGGGGACGACTGGTGAACAGGTGGCCGCAGCATCTTGAGATCGAAATGGCCACTGCTTATCTCCCTGCAGCCATCTTGCCCTCTTCCAATTTCTTTTTCTTACTAGACATACATGTTCCTTCAAGAGGCAGGTCTGTCATGTGATCCAGTTTGGCCTGTTTTTAGGATGAAGGCAAAACATGCGGAACATGGATCTCTCCGGCCATCCAGGCTCATGACCACCATGCTTTGTGCTGCAGCCACACTGACCTCTTCGGTTCACTGGCCCTGGGTCTTTGCACTGACCCTTAACTAGTTCCATTGCTTCAACATCATTTTTGCTCCTCTTTCCTAGTCCATTGCTAATCATCCTTCAGGACTTCTCCATTGTTATTCCTTTTTTTTTTTTTTTAAAGATTTTTATTTTATTTATTTGACAGAGAGAGAGAGGGAGATCACAAGTAGGCAGAGAGGCAGGCAGAGAGAGAGGACGGAAAGATGGCTCCCTGCTGAGCAGAGAACCCTGATGCAGGGCTTCATCCCAGGACCCTGAGATCATGACCTGAGCCGAAGGCAGAGACTTAACCCACTGAGCCAGTCAGTTGCCCCTCTGTTGTTATTCCTTAGGGATCACGAAAGATCT
Organism: Mustela putorius furo; assembly: GCF_011764305.1. NCBI lineage: Eukaryota > Metazoa > Chordata > Mammalia > Carnivora > Mustelidae > Mustela > Mustela putorius. Next base: position 41,717,594 of record NW_025422368.1, on the reverse strand, counting down.
GTGCTCTCATGGCACTTTGTGATTCTAATTGTAGAGTCATTTTCATAATCATGTAGTATTTGCCCCATTAGACTATGAGCTCCATGAGGGCGCGGGAGGTATCTGGTTTCATACACCATTGCATCTCTGGTGTTTAGCTCAGCACTTAGCAGCACGTGTTATTCAGTAACTATTTATGGAATGAACGAATGGATGGTTGGATTGGTGGATTGATTTCAGCAGCTTTCCAGGATACCCCTGTCCTTTGCTCCTTACACAGAGCAAAGGACCAGGCATGTTGATATAAAAGCTTTTCTGGTTTCTGTTGGTGTGGCTGACACATCAGGCAGTAGTTTTAGAAAATGGGGTGTTTCCTACGGAATAAAATCCATACTGTAGGTCCAGAGATGTTTACTTTACTGTCCCTTTGCAGGGATTGCTGGATGTTCTTACTGACAAAACACTGTCTTCTTCCTCCTTCACCTGTTCCAGACCATTTTCCTTCAATCCAGGCAAAGATGTATCTCTAAGAAAGATATGAGTGGGAATCCATAACAAATTTTGTCAGAACTAATAGAAGATGATTTTATCAGAAAATGAGGTCTCTCATGGATTCTCTTAAGAGATTATTATTTCTGGGGCGCCTGGGTGGCTTAGTGGGTTAAGCCTCTGCCTTCAGCTCAGCTCATGATCTTAGGGTCCTGGGATCGAGCCCCACATCAGGCTCTCTGCTCAGCAGGGAGCCTACTCCCCCCACCCCCATCTGCCTGCCTCTCTGCCTACTTGTGATAGCTGTGTCAAATAAATAAAATCTTTAAAAAAGAGATTATTGTTTCTGTTATTCAAAAGAAAGTAATTGCTGTTTTCCTTAGGCTGCAGAGGAATTATTTTCTCTGTAACAGATTGACCATGAGATATGAGACAATCTTAGAAAATATATTTTTTGCCTCAGCAACACTTGAGAGGATGCGACATGTGTGAAATGACCGCTCAGCGGGCTGTCAGGTAAAGGAAGAAGAGGCAGGGTTACACAGAGTTGCAAGATGTAAAAGCCAGTCTCAATGGAAATAATGACAAGAGCTAGCATTTACTGAGCACTTGCTAGGGGCCAGGCATTGGTCTAAGGGCCTACATGTTATATCTCATTTAATCCTTGCAACAGCCCTATGACTGACATGCAGTTATTAAGCCCACCTGGAAAACCTTTGTACGGGAATCAGTAGGAATATCACAAGCAGCGAGGTAGAAAACAACCTTGAGAAAAATATGTCAGACATAAGGGGGAAGGGACGGAAATACAGAATGTGAGAAGTGTAGGGACATCTGCAGTCGCTTTTTATGGTGTTCTCCTTGGTTGATGAGAGTAGGGATGGGTTGTTGTGTTTTTCCCCTCCCTTATACTTTTCAGTATTTTTTTTTCAGCAGGAACTTTAAAAAAGACACTGTTCTTTTAACACAGAGCAGAGTTGGCAGAACGCATCTAAGGCTTTCAATAAATAAACTTAAGTAATTCAATGAAAATTAAATGTCGTTCGAGGCAGTGTTGAGGGAGTTAAGCAAGAGTGAAGCAGCCCAGGTAGGAAGTGAACGTCCTAACTGGGGAAGGAAACCAGAGATTCCTCCTGCCAAGGTTGCACCGTGAGTGTGGCTCTCGTTTCCAACCGAACAAACAAGGAAAAGCCCAGCGCTGGCTAGTTAAGAGTATTTTGAGAATTCAGATTAGAGTGCTGAGAAGGCACTGCTGCACATGATAATTAGAAGCTGTTTAATAATTTATGTCTGCAATTTTAATAATTTATTTATTTTTAAAAATAGAATGCATAATTGCCTGGATTATATTCCTTCACTTACCCACACCTGGGGTAGAAACCTCCCACCCTGACCCTTGTCATCATGACCCATGATACCACCTGGTGGCAGGTGTAGAAATTGCAAAGTAAAGCCCTGGGGGAACTTAAAGCTGGGAGGGGCTGGCCTTAGAAATGCAAACCCATGAAGTGAACCTAAAGGTGAGGGAAGTGCTAGGACTGTCTTTGTAATGTGCATTTATTTGTTTCTGTCCCATATTTCTGTGGAAATAGGAGGCTAAAGTGTAAGCTTGCCTGAAAGAAAAAATAATTATAACAAATAGATATGGGATTTAGAATTCCTTATTTTCTGTTTCTCTTAGTAGTCTTCTGTTTTTTGATTTTAAGAACTTTCTTTTCTGCAGGCCCTGTGATGGCTCTTTTCACATATTGTTATAGAGGTAATTTTATGCTTTCTACTAGTCAAGTAGAGATGGGCTCTATTGCAATTAAGCACATGCGAATCTATCAGAAATTGACATCAGTTCTCAACTACACCTTTTGGAGGAATACCCTGGACTAAATTTAATAAAAAAACTGGCAGTGAGAATGTTATGATGGCTTCAAATTGAAACGAGTTTATGAATAGTCTTGGTAGGAGAACCACTGGCTAAAAATAATCATGACAAACATTATTCTAAAGAACTGTTGATTAAAATACATGTGTAGCAATTAATCATTTTTTTATTATCTCAGGAATGACGTAAAATTAAATGTGGAAGAGTAGCCATTTGTATTTCTGATCTTATGTAAGTTTCTAAGAGATATAGAGTTCCACAGATTCGAAGGTGTACATGTACCCCGATGTTCATAGCAGCATTATCAACAATAGCCAAACTGTGGAGAGATCCCAAATGTCCATGACTAACGAATGAATAAAGAAGAGGTGGTATGCACACAACACACCCCCCCGTACACTCCCCCACACTAGAATATTACTCAGTCATCAAAAAGAATGAAATCTTGTCATTTGCAACGACATGGATGGAGCTAGAGTGTATTATGCTAAGTGAGATAAAGCAGTCAGAGAAAGACAAATAGCATATGATTTCACTCATGTGTGGAATTTAAGAAACAAAACAGATGAATGTAGGGGAAGGGAGGGAATAAAAAAAGGAAAGAGAGAAACAAACCGTGAAAGACTCTTAATGATACAGAGCAGACTGAGGGTTGCTGGAGGCAGGTGGGCAGGGGATGGACTAGATGGGTGATGGGTATTAAAGAGGGCAGTTGTTGTGATGAATCACTGAATTCTACTCCTGAAACCAATATTATAATGTATGTTAATTAACTAAAATTTGAATAAAAATTAAGAAGGCGATATAGAGATTTTAAAAAATTCCATATGTGGTGTGATCAGGGTTATAATACTTTTCTTCTCTACGATTTATAATTTAGAGTTTGCATTTAGAACACAAAGTAAATAAAGCAGTGAGCTTTTCTCTGTAATGGTTGTTTTCTTATAAAGGCAGCCCCTGACCTAGGGATAAGTCTTGTGTCAGCCGAAGGATCTCTAGGAGCGGTGCCCCGGTGCCCCGGTGCCCCAGTACGTCCTGTTTCAGATACATTGCCTCTGCCAGGACTTCCTCCCTTACTCCTTCACTTTCCCTTTATTGTTCTGGGTTAAAACACTCTTCTTTGTCTTCCCCAGTTGTTTTATTGCTTTCCCCTTCTAGTGTCTAGGCTGTAAGTCTGTCTTTCTTCCTTCTATTCTTTCTTGTTTTTGACCCAATGTTGCCCCAGCCAGAATTCCTTTGAGACAGTTTCCTCCTTAGAAATGTGCATGACTCTTCAGTTCTTCAGGCCATCATGGCCACATTCTTTGTATTTCATCTTTCTCTAGAATCATGGCAAGTAAAAAAAAAGGGGGAGGCAGTGATGAGGGATTATTTAGAAAGGACCCACAGATCTCCAAATGTGGCTATTCTCAAAAGGGCCACTTGCTTGCTTCAGGGACCCTAGAGTTGGGAAATGTTGTGAAGCTTGTTGCCAGCTTTGATTGGAAGGTGCTGGTATTAACAATGGGAAGGGAAGCAGGGGAGCTAATCTATTGAAGGAAGGAATTGGGGGAGAAGGAGGGAGGGAAGGGAAAAAGAGAAAAAATTATAGAAATGAAAGTAAAGGAAAAGGGGAGAAAAGGCAGAAGAGGGATCTAGCCTTTGGGTCCCCATGGAGACATACTAGTAGGAGACACCTTTTCTCTGGTGGGTCTCTGTTCTTACCCTCTACACCCAGGCCCCCATGGATGGGAGGCTGAAAGGGAGGGAGGGAGGAAAGGATGAAGGCAGAAGTTCAAGATTCCTCCACCTTAGATTACTTCTCCCCGGACTGAGCTATAGATTCAATGGAATTTCAATCAAAATCCTAGTAGACAGTTTTGGGTTTTTTTTTTTTTTGACAGTTTTAAAAATAGAAATTGAAAAACTGATTCTGAAATCCCTTTGGAAATGCATAGGACTTAGTATAGCCCAAAACAATCAAAAATAAAAAAGAATAAGGTTATATGATTAGTTAACTGATTTTAGCATTTATCATAATGCTACGGTAATTAAGGCAGTGTGGTATTGATATCAAGTTAGATGGATAAATCAGTGGAAGAGAATGGAGCATCCAGAAATAGATCTACACATATATGGGCAGCTTCTTTTTGATGAAGATGCAAAGGCAATTATGTATAGAAAGGAGAGTCTTCAACAAATGATGCAGAAAAAAATTGGATATCTACATGTAAAATAATGCGCTTCAGTCCATACCTTATATAATATTAAAAAAAGGCAGCTCAAAGTGTGTCATAGTCCTAAATGCAAACCTAAAACTATAATACTTCTGTAAGAAAACACAGGAGAAATCATTTATGACTTCAGTTTAGATAAAAATTTCTTAGATACATCACCAAAAGCACAATCCAAAAACAAGTTGGTAAAATGAACTTTATGTAAAATGTCTGCTCTTGAAAGACATCATTAATAAATGAAAAGACTGGAGGAAATATTTGTGAGGCATATGTCTGATCTTGTATCTAGAATATACAGAACTTCCAAAGCTCAATAATAAGAAAACAATCCAATTTTTTAAAATATCGGCAAAAAATTTGAACAGAAACCTAAGGAAGATAAATGGATTGCAGTTAGGCACATACAAAGATGCTCAACATAATCACTAGAGAAATGCAAACTAAACCCACAGGGATTTATTCATATCCACCTATTAGAAATGAGAAGACTGACCATACCAAGTGGTGCCAAGGGAGAAAAGGAGTTGGAACCCTCATATACTTCTGATGAGAATGCAAAATGGTACAATCACTGTGGACAGCAGTTGGGCAGTTTCTTAAAAAGTTAAAATTTCACCTACCAAATCAAGCCATTCTACCCCTAGGTGCTTGTATAAGAGAAATAAAAACGTGTATAGGCATACCTTGTCTTCTTGCGTTTCATTTTATTGTACTTTCCAGATACTGCCTTTTTTACAAATTGAAGGTTTGTGTCAACCCTGTATTGAGCAAGCCTATGGGCATCATTTTTTTCAAACAGCATTTGCTTACTTCATGTCTCTGTGTCACATTTTTGTAATTTTCTCAATATTACAGACTTCTTAATTATTATTACATTTATTATATTGATCTGTGATCAGTGAACTTTGGTGTTACTATTGTCCTTGTCTTGGGGGCACCACATACCATGCCCATGTAAGATGGTAAATGTAGTTGATATATGTTTGCATGTGTTCTAACTACACCACTGATTGGCCATTCTCCCATCTGTCTCTCTCTCCTTGGGCTTCCCTATTCCTGAGACACAACATTATTAAAATTACTCCAGGTGATAACCTTACAATGGCCTCTAAGTGTTCAGGTGAAAGGAAGAGTTGCATGTCTCTCACTTTTTTTTTTTTTTAAAGATTTTATTTATTTATTTGATAGAAAGAGATCACAATAGGCAGAGAGGCAGGCAGAGAGAGAGGAGGAAGCAGGCTCCCCGCCGAGCAGAGAGCCCAGTGTGGGGCTGGATCCCGGAACTCCAGGATCATGACCTGAGCTGAAAGCAGAGGTTTTAACCCATTGAGCCACCCAGACGCCCCAGTCTCTCACTTTCAATAAAAAAACTAGAAATGATTCAGCTTAGTGAAGAAGGATGTTGAAAGGCTGGGCCTCTTGTGCTGAAGAGGTGGCCAAGTTGTGAATGAAAAGGACAAGATCCCGAAGGAAATTAGAAGTGCCACTCCAGTGGACACATGAGTGGTAAGAAAGCAAAACAGCCTTATTGACCATTTGGAGAAAGTTTGAATAGTCTGAATCGAAGATCAGTCTAGCCACAACACTTCTTTAAGCCAAAGCTTTGTCTAGATCAAAGCTTTATCTCTTCACTTCAGTGAAGGCTGAAAAAGATGAGAAAGCTGCAAAAGAAAAGTTAGAAGGTAGCAGAGGTTGGTTCAAGAGGTTTAAGGAAAGAAACCCTTTATTTAACACTGGACAGGAAGGTGAAGCAGCTAGGGCTGCCGCAGAAGCTGCAGCAAGTTATCTAGAAGCTCTAGATCATTCATGAAGGTGGCTACACCAAACAACAGATTTTCAGTGTAGATGAAACAGCCTTCTATTGGAAAGAGATTCCAGGTAGGACCTTAATTAGAGATGGGGATGTCAATGCCTGGATTTAAAGCTTCAAAGGGTGGGCTGAGTCTCTTGTTAGGGGGCTAATGCAGCTGGTGACTTTCAGTTGAAGCCAGTGCTCATCTACCATTCTGGAAATTCCAAGGTCCTGAAGAATTATGCTAAATCTACTCTGCCTGTGCTCGATAAACAAGACAACAAAATCCAGATGACACATCTGTTTACAACATGTTTTACTGAATATTTTAAGCCCACTTTTGAGACCCGTTGTTTAGAAAAAAGATTCTTTTCAAAAGATCACTCTTAAGTGACAGTGTGCCTGGTCAACCAACAGCTCTGATGGAGATGTAAAATGAGGTTAATGTTGTTTTCATGCCTGCTAACACAAAATCCATTCGGTGGCTTATGGATCAAGGGAGAAGCTGCCATAGGTAGCAATTCCTCTGGTGGATCTGGGCAAAGTAAATAAAAAAGCTTCTGGAAAAGGTTCACTGCTCTAGATGCTACTAACATTCATGATTCATGGGAAGAGGTCAAAATATCCACAGTAACAGGAATTTGGAAGAAGTTGAGTACAACCTTCATGTTTGACTTTGAGGGGTTCAAGACTTCAGTGGTGGAAGTAACTGCAGATGTGGTGTGAAAAGCAAGAGAACTAGAATTAGTAGTGGAGCCTGAAAATGGAACCGACTTGCTGCCAACTTGTCATAAAACTTGAATGGATGAGGAATTGCTTCTTATGGATGAGCAAAGAAAGTGCTTTCTTGAGATGATATCTACTCTGGCTGAATATACTGTGAGGATTGTTGAAATGACAATGGAAGATTTAGAACGTTATATATATTTAGTTGATAAAACAGTGGCAGGGTTTGAGAGGATGACTGCAATTAAAAAAACAAAATCTATAGTGGGTAAAATACTATCAGGTTGGAAGGAATCTTCAACCTGTGCAGCAGACTTCACTGTTGTTTTATTTTAAGAAGTTGCCACAGTGGGGGCACCTGGGTGGTCCAGTCATTGAGTGATTGCCTCTTGGTTTCAGCTCAGGTCATGATTTTGGGTAGTGATCTCGGGAGGTGAAATCAAGCCATGTAGGGCTTGAGCTCAGCAGAGTCAGCTGGAAATTCTCTCCCACTCTTTCTCCCTCTGCCTTTGCTCCTCCCCTCACTTGTGCTTTTCTCTCTCTCTGTCAAATACATAAAATCTTTAAAAAAAAAAAAGAAAGAAAGAAAGAAAGAAACTGCCATATCTACCCCAAGTTTAAGCAACCACCACCCTGGTCAGTCAGCAGTCATCAACACTGCAACACTGAAGCAAGACCCTCCTCCAATGGAAAGATTAGACTTGGTGAAAGCTCAAAGCATTGTTGGTTAGTATGTTTTAGCAATAAAGAAATTTTAAATTAATGTATGTACATTGTTTTTTAGATCTAATGCTGTTATGTGCTTATAAACTATACAATACAGTGTAAACAACTTTTAGTTGCACAGGGAAACCAAAAACTTCCTTTGATTAACTTTATTGTGATATTCTGTAGATCGATGAAGTAGGGCTATACATTCAAAGACTTGTACATGAATCTTCGCGTCAGCTTTATTTAGAGTAGTCCAGATGGCAAACTACTGGAATATTTATCAACACATGAATGGATAAACTGTGGTAAATCCATACAAGAAAGACTACTCAGCAACAAAAAAGGAATCACTCTTGATATGCGCTACAATATGGATGAATTTCAAAATAATTAATGTTGAATAAAAGAAGCCAGGCATCCCTGCTCCTTTGCCCCCAGATGGTATATAATGTGTGATGTCATTTGTATAAATGTAAAAAAAAAAAAAAGTGCGAGCAGATCATTGTCCGCACAGGGACAGATCAAGTGGGAGGAAGACAGGGTCAAGTGGGAAGAAGGCACTAACAAAAACGTTTTGAGGAAAATTTCAGAGGTGACATTATTATGACTGTGGTAAGGGTTTCTTGGATATATAAATAAGTCAAAACATATCAGATTGTGTTATATGCGGCATATTGTATTTCAGTTAAATTTTAGAAAAGTTGATAAAAAAAGAAAAGAATTCTCTTAAGTTTAATCCACTAATGTGGGTTTATACTTAATGGTGTAAGTGTGTTCTTAGGTTGATGCTTTCTGGCAGCTGAAGTTGACAGTTCCTTTAGTGTTAGTGATATATAAATGTTTTTAGATTTTAAATGTTATGCACAACCTCAAAGTGACAAACGTTGAAGGACCAAAATTTCATGAGAGAAACTGAAATAAAGCAACATTAATCATTTATTAAATCAAAGCTTTCTCCATATAACATTATAGGAAGCACAGTGTAGTCATTTCTCAGGTATTTCTCTATTACGTTCCTTATATTCATTTTATATACAAGGTGCAAAAAAACCCAAGTCACCCCCCCCCCCAAAAAAAAAGCTGAGCTAGAGGGATTCATCCCCACTAGAGGGTTGCAAAGATGATATTTAGGCACATAACAAAGTAAGCAACATTAAAGGAAGATTTTCACTGAGATTTAGAGTAGAGTGGTTGACATTCATTTCCTGTAATTCTTACCTCTTCAGGTATTGATTCAGAGACCAGATGTCTTCTGCAGAAAATCATGACACTTTCTCATGTTTCAGGTCTTTACATTAATCTTCCATGCATATATATTTTATCATGAACCACTTGTCTTTAATAATTATAGCTGAAGATTAGAAGAGAATTTAATTCTACATTTATTTTCCTTTTTAATATATTTACCCAAGAACTAATTTGAAAATTGCTCATGCCGTTGCTGGCTTAGTCATCCTCATTGGAAATGGCCGCGGTGCTATTCATTAATATGAGCACTTTTGCAGACATTACTTCTCCAGATGTGAAGATTTGCCTTCTTTGATCCACGTAAAGCTTGGACGTTGAAGGTACTTTCTGGAGAAGCGCCTACATTTTCGATTGCCCTTATTTTGGGTGGCTTTACCATGACCACGTTTCATGTTGTACATCGTGAATGCATCTCCCTTCCTTTCTTTGTATTTCATTCTCTACTATTACAGCTCTCTGTCCTCGAGGTCGGGGAGGTGTGGAGCTGTTGTGTGCTCATCCCAGGCTCTGAGGCAAGGTGGCCAAGAGGGGAGAGTCTGTATTCACAGCTAGTCATCGCTTAGGGTGTCCTGAGGTGCCGACTATGGCTGGTCCTGTTGCACGACAGCTAAGCAGATTCCTGACTCACCTGCTTCTCCTGATGGGGAGAGAGAGAGAGAGACAGAGAGAGATAGAGAGTCAGAGAGACATATGTAGGCATGCTAGCTGCGGGCAAAATTGTGAAGTAGAAAGTTTGCCTTTTGTACCTAAACCATCATTTTTGAAATCATTTCTGTGTCCCTAACTCAGGGCCCTTTTTACTTCTTTTCAGGCTCGCAGGCTTTGTTGGCCTTGTAATACCTGCTTTTAGGGGAAAAATCCTATCGTCAACTCCATTCCATATGAATTTAAGTCAACTTTCTCTTGAAGTCTTTGCACTGTAAACTTTATCTGTGAGTGTGAGGTGCAGGTTTTGCTCCCCTGAGGAGCATTCAGGCTTTGGGGAAGAAGTAGAGAGAAGGAGGTTTGGGGAAGGGACAGCTTGCTTGGTGCATCTGAAATTGGCCATGGGTCAGTTTCATGGGTTTTCCAGGTGTTTTTAGTCACACATCCCTTTCTACTGAAGCTTAGTATAACTTGGTTTTTAGAAATGGAAGCTCACTAGCCATAAGAAAGAACAAAATCTTGCCATTCACAACAACATGGATAGATCTAGGGGGTATAATGCTAAGTGAAAATAAGTCAGATTATGACAAATACCACACGATTTTACTCATATGTGGAATTTAAGAAACAAAACAAATGAACAAAGAACTAAAGAGACAACCCCCCAAATAGACTCTTAACTCTAGAGAGCAAACACATGGTTTGCAGAGGGGAGGTGGGTGGGGACAACGGGGAAATAGGTGAAGGAGATTAAGGGTACCAGTAGAGAATTGTTGAATCGCCATCTTGTACACCTGAAACTAATGTAAAACTGTATGTTAGGGATACTGGAATTGAAAAAAACATAGAGCTGACTGGCGGAGCCAGAAATGGAAGCTTGGGAGGCAACAGATTCACCCTCCGCTATTCCTGGGGGGGTTGCCCTGAGGCTCTTCTGTGGATCCTCCCAGAGTTCACTGGATCATCATATAAAAAGCAACTATGAGCTTCTAGCTTCTGCCTGACCTGAGAAGTGACATCCCAAATTATAACCTTTCTTGAGCCCATTGGAGATCTGAGGTTGCAGGTCAACAACTAGTGTAAAATCCAAGGACAAGCAGGTATGTCCTAGGAGAGACTGGGCGCAGACTTTGGCTTATCTGTTACAGAACCCAGGAAGGAAGAAGGCCCGTCTGCCACGGGAAGCAGGTAAACCAAATTCAGCTATAGCTGTTGAATTTTGAGAATCTGAACTGTGACAATAGGGAGCCCATGGAAGTCTTAGACACTAGGGGAGTTGACAGCCCTTTGAAGGCTTTCCTCCACAGGCCTTCCTGGTGCTCATAGGAAAACCTTTGAAGACAGAGCAGGAGGCCTGAGATATCTCTTGGTGGTGTGTAGCCCTGGAGGATGAGAGGAAACTGTCTTGGGCCAAAGACTTAGAAGGGGACCTTGCACCGCTGGAAGAGGATCAGAATCACTGAGAAAGACCACCCCTGAGACGCAGGGACAGGGGGCTTTTTTAACCTGGAGGTTGCACAGGACAACAGAGAACACCTACCTCACCAAGCATGCCTTAGCCGAGTTCAGACCCTGATGGTCTGCTTATACCATGTTCCCGGGGTCTATCATAACAGACCACCTTAAAGTGTAATGGCCTAACACAGGAGCAATTTATTATCTCTCAGAATTCTGCAACCCAGGCATTCTGAGCAGTTCTTCTGCTCCGTGTGGGGTCTGCTGGCCCTGAAATAGCCACAGTGGCTTCCCCATTCATAAGCTGACCCCTCTGTGGGATCGCTGAAACTTCTGCAGTTGGTCTGGGCATGCACTCTCCCCCTGCCTTTGTCTTTGGCTTTCTTGGTTGCTGTTTGCAAGAGCAAAGCAGCAGAAGGTCCTAGCCTCCTGAAGGCTAGACCTGGAGCAGACACCATGGGACTTCCAGTGCATTCTGGTAAGGGCAAGTTAGGGGGGCAGCCTAGATTCAGGGGAAAGACAGGCCCCCTCTTGATGGATAGAACAGTATGCAGAGGTGGGGAGGGAAAGAATTGATGGCAGCCAGCTCTGTAGATTATATACTATCCTAAATTTCCATTTTTTCCTGCCTGCCTCCGTCTTTGGTTTTCTTGTTACCTTCTTTCTATTAATATTCTCTTCCCAGATCTCCACTCATTAAAGTATACCCCATTCCTTAAGGCCCAATCTAAATTTCACTACCTTCTCAAAAAGCCTGATCATATAATCTATCAAGCAAATTGGGGCACCTTGGAGAGGAAGAGACACTAAAAGGAGAGCAGGCATAAACTGGGATTGTGCGTGGCAGATTGGGACGTACAGTAACTATTCATGAGCCTCTCCTTTAATTTTCCATTCATGAATGATCTTTCCCTTCTGATGAACTAGTTTGTATCTCTAATGGGATACATTTCATTCTTCCTGGTATTTTGAGGCAAGTCAGTATCAGTGCTCTCTTAAATTGTAAATTCCTAGAACATGGATTCACTGTCTTATTTATTTGCCTTTCCCAGAGCATTTGGCACGGTGCTGTGGTATAGGGAGTACTTGGTTGTGAACTGAAGAGAGCGGGAGACAGAAAAATAGCCACACTGATGTTCACAGGTCCCTAAAAATGTCTTACAGAATTGAGTAGCCACCATCAGATCTAAGTTCTAGGAATTCTACCCTCTTCACTAACCTTGCATATGACCCTGGGTGAGGGGTTTAAAGATCTAGGTATCTATATTTTTCTTCTCAGAAGTGAGGGAAATCACACCTGTGCTATATACCTTCTGGGTGTATTGTGAGGGCAAAGGGAAGGCTGTATGCAAGAGCACTTTGAAGGGCTCTGGGAAAGTGCCTGCATAGATACAAGGCGATACTCTTACTCCAGTCCGTTTGTTTGTTTCCTGTTGAGAGGCGCAGAGAACCTCTTCCTCAGTTGTTGAGTTGTTCTTTCCAGTGGAAGTTTGATTATTAACTATGGTTAAAATAAGGTGAAAGGGAGCAAAAGGCAGGTTGGGGTCACCAATACAAGTCTTAGCCTGGCCATTTCGTCTGCTGTTGTGCATGTGAGCAAGCCACTCAGCTTCTTTGAGTCTCTTCCAGATATTTAAAATGAAATAATACCTATTCTGTCCACGGGGAGAGTGACAGGCTCAAAATAAATGTATGTGAAAATCTTCCTGAAATTAAGTGTAAATAAAGGATCAGAGTACTAGAGATTGTTTCAGAATACTTCTTTATTTTATGGCTTGCTGCCTTATGTTTGATTATCTATTTATCTATCTCTATATTGATGTATCTATCGCTATCATTCTGTCTTTCTAAGCTAGTTCTCTAGCTTTCCTTCTGTATCTATCTATCCATCCATCCATCTTTCCATCTATCCAACCATCCCTCCATCCATCCATCCATCCTTCCTTATGTGTGTATCTGTGAATTTGGGGTTATCAGATATTTGGAACTTTTGAGTGTCTTACATGCTTTAATATCTGAAGTACTTGGAATTTCTTCTATCTTCTTTAGAGAAAGGAACTATTTTAACCTAATTTCTTACATTTATACAAACGCAAACTGGAGCAAAGTGTTAATTTCCTCTCTCTTTCAAGGGATAGTCTCATGTGCATCTTAAACAAACATACAGACAATTAAAACTACTGTGGGTACAAGTTGGGCAGAGGACCTTAGACCTCCTGGCAACCCAGAACTACTTGGTTCCAGGATTAAGGAATAAAGTCTCGTGCCCTTAAATCCTCACTCCAGCCTCCTGAGAGGCCCCCAGCAATAGATGATGCAGCAGTGGTGCTGGTCGTGAGGGCAGTGGTGAGCCACAGCTGGGATTCTTGGTGGCCGGAACTCACTGTAAATAACAATCGGGGTCACTTCTATTTCATGCCCTGTTCCGACAGAACTTTGTTGTTGCATCTCATGTGGGGATGATAATTACTTCTGAGGCCCAGCAGTGAATTTTCCAGTTTTTATGCTAATGGTGGTATTGTCAGTGGCTAAGATCACCTGAAGGTTAGATCATGATCCCTTCAGTAGAAATCCAAGGCAAATTGCTCTCTGACCATCACAACTTGGTTGAAACCCTTAAGCCAGGTTGTTGCCCCGCAGTGTTCACGGAGGCTCCTGTGTTTCCCTCCTTGCCCAGCTTTGGGTATTTGATGTTCTTGCCAAGCCGTGCATTCTCCCTCTGTCTTCCTTCCGTCTCTGCATTTCAGATGCCCAACATGGAATATCTGTCAAGAAGTCTTTCTAGAGTGATTCTCGAAAGCTCTTCAGACTTACTGAATTATAGGAATTCACCAGGTTCCAGTTATTAAAAAAAAAAAAAAAAAAGAAAGAAAGAAAGAAAGAAAGAAAGAAAAGAATTCACTAGGCTCAAGGTATTGTGAAGATGCTGGTTTATCTGCTATAAGCAGGATTTATATTGAGGCAACTCTGAAGCTTTCTGTTTTATTTGACTCCGAGTCAAGAGAAGCCCTCTTGGGGACAATGAAATATGCTCTGGCACATTTCTCCTTAGCACTTGGTTATGTCTCAGCGTGAAAGAGCCCCCGAAGCTTGCTGAGACTTTATCTAGCAAAGATTGCAATTTCCCAAGTCCCTATAAAGTCATTGTGGTTGATATGACCTCTGAGATAATACACATCTTAAAATGTTGGAGCTTATAGGTTTATACATTTCTTGATCAGTGTAGAACTCTCTAGTTAGACCAATTACTGATGGGTATGTGTGCGCGTTTTCCTAGCTTTTTTGTCTCTCCTAGGTAATAGGACCGGTAACTTTTGTGAAGTTCTAGCACCTTAGAAGGTGCTCTTTTGCTAATGCTCTGGATTCCCCTTTTCCCATTCTTATTTATTTAGTCATGAGGAGGGGTGAGTTTTTCCATTTATTTATTTATTTATTCATACTTAAAATTTTAATCATTTTGAAAGGAAATCTTTCTTGAATTTATGAAGTACTTTTCAACTTTTAAAATAAAAAACAGTGAATGTAATTTGGTGATTTTTTTTGGATGACTCAGTCATTAATTACTGACTATAGCTTTTCTCAAATTGGTGTCAGCAGAAAAGTTATCTACTGCATATTAGTAGGTATCTTAGAAAAACAATTCTCTGTGATCAGATAAATTGGGTAAGTACTGGGTAAACAAAATAAGTCATTTTCTTTTCTTTTCTTTTTTCCAAGAGTACTCAGAGCCCTTAGCACTTTCTCATGTATTTTAAGTCTCCATGGGGAGTAGTAGAATGGAGCTTTTCTCAATTACAATGGACCAGAAAACCTCATATGTGTTACATTTGTTTTAGTTCCTGGAGAAAATCTTTACAACTTCTGGGGAAAAGTGCTGTTTGAGTGTGATAGCCTCTAAATAGGGCTGTCAATATATATGGGATTATTTGACTCTAACATCGAATGGCCCCAGACTGCTGCTGAATTTTTATGTTTCCTTTTAAAAGACATTTATGTGCATTCTTATTTTTTACTGTTTTTGGGTATCACTATGAGTGTTTTGACTTCCCCTAACTGCCTAACACTCTCTGCTCATCCCACATCAGTTGAAATCTGGGTGTCCATATAATTGGTCATTGAAATCAGGATACGTTTGGAAGGGAGAGTGAACTCTCAATAGCTATAAATTATAAGGCAAAACAGACTGTTATGGCTCACACAAAATCCAGTACAAACTAATTTAATTCAGCAATAGAGGGGTTTAATGGCTCATGTACCTGAAAACCTCAGAGCCTTGAGCTGGTCTCTGATGTGGCTTGATCAGAGATGTGGCTTCATTAGCCTGATTCATGTGTGAGGTTTGTCCTCAGGCTGACCCGTGTCATGGTGCAAAATAATTGCAGTATCTTAAGGTTTTGCATTTTGTCATTTGCAAATGATGCTGTTTGCCAACAGAGTAGAAGAACCTCTTTCCTGAGAATTGTTAGTAGAAAGTCTGAGCTTTGCACTGACTGGTCAAACTCCTGAACCAACCCCAAGGAATTTGAACAACTTATTGGTTGAGATATGAGGCAGCGATCAGGGTGAAAAGGAGATGGGAATACTCTGATATTACCATGGTAATCAGAGAATATTCCAGCAGGAGGGACTCAATCCCACCCAGGCAGAGATCAGAGTGGATGCTGGGGAGATAGCTGTGTTGTCTACTCCACATCCCTTTTTATTGGTTTCCCCCACTCTGTGAGAGGTTTGGCAACAAGCTATCTATGTTTATGAGAATCCCTGTGAGTTAAGAAGGGCTCAAAGGTCCCTCTGTAGTAACTGTGCATGAACACTGGGTTTGTCACATCTGTTTGGGTTCTTCAGAGATGTTTTGGCTCCCTTCTTCATTCTCAGTTGTGTTCCGGGTAGATGAGGTCAAGTAAATGAATAGATGGAGTGATTAAGAAGGATTTGGGCAATAAAATTATGCAGAAAATATTAAGAAAGACATCTCCTGATCAGATTGGTTTTGGCCATTTTATGACCAAGTAATATATGTTCATCATTAAAATATAGAAAAATATAGATAAGCTATTGAACATAATAAGGAGTATTTGTAATCCCATTGTTTTGACTTCAAAACCAGATTAGTTTTTGACCTCCTTCTGAAATAAAAGTGGCCTGTTTTTATACAGGCACTTGTATATGGAAATGGAAAGTCTGTTCTGTCTTTGAACATCAGAAAAAAGCAGTATTTATTCTGCTCTGTACCTGCTATTTTCTTTTCCCAACAAATGTTACCCAAATTACGCGATGTAGTAATTTATAGTATTTCCTAATACTTTAGCTATCTGTTTTCCTTTCTGTGAAAAGTAGATTGAAAAATAATACTTCTCTCACAAAGGTGAAAACGTTTCTCTTAGACATAAATTATTTTCTATTTACAAAGCTGTTACCTTTATTCAGCGTATCTTAAAGGAAAATTGTTTTCAAAAATGACTTTTGAGACACACATTTCTTCCTCATTCCCTCAGAGCCGTATCATGAATTTGACAGAGGCTGCTTTTTGAAGGCCTTATCTTTCAGCCCTAAATACAGAGGGGCATGTTAGGAATTACATGCCTGTAATTTGGGGGTATTAAGTGTGGTGCTTGAGAAGGGACTGGTGTGGCTGGGCGAGGCTACACCTGTGTGGCCCGAGCTCCTAGTCCTGGTTCTACCCCTTTACTTGAACATCTTAGAGTCTCAGCTTCTCTCTAGCCTGAGGATAATGCCACTTGAACCTGAAGGGTTGTTTTAGGAGTCATATAAATCATGGCATATAGAGCTCTTGTCACAAAGTAGGGACTCAGGCAGTACATCGTTGCTCTTAATGAGCAGGTCCTGAGTGGTGGCCTAGGCTCTTTAAGTTGGAAGGTATCTTAGAGGTCTTCTGGTCCAACCTCCTGTCAATGCAAAAAAATCTGTCCTGGAGGGCGGCTGGAAAATGGGTCTTCAGGCGCTCATTAAATAACCCGAGGACCTGTTTCCTCAGAAGATAGCCTCCACATGTTTATGGATATTGCTAATTATTATTGATAACAGCACCCATTTTGTTTGTAATTTACAAAATGCTTTCAGATCCATTATTTTAGCTAATCTGTATGGTAATGCTGTATAGTTGGTGGAACCTGTAGAAAGTTTTTCCTCATATTGAACCCAAATGTGCCATCCTATAACTCCTATAACTTGTCCTTATTGATCCATAGAGCTCCATGGAGCAAATTTTCTTGTGATCGTCTTTCATGGCAGGTCCTTTAAACACCTGGTTCTGTGCAGCGCCTGTCTGCCAGGCACTCACTGGGCGACAGAGCCACCGTGGTAAGAATGACATGGGGATGGCCCCCACCACCCTGGGAGGGTAGTTAGTGCAGGAGTGGCTAGCCACAGCCTCTCGTTCCAATTCAGCCCGCTGCCTGGCTTTGTAAATCAAGTTCTGCTGGGACACAGCCTCACCATTCTCTTACATAACATCTCTGGCTGTTTTTGCACCACAACAGAGACCCCGTGGCCTGTAAAGCCTCAAATCTTTATTTTTTGGCACTTTCTAGAAAGATTTTGCTGACTCCTGGCCTGGTAGTGTAAGGTAGATATTCAGTTCTTGAATCTGTCAATAAAATATGTCATTTTAAATGTCTGCGGTGCAGGGTGCTATGTATGAGCTAACAGGCAAAACCTAATTTAGGGTGGGCGGCAAGTAAGTCCTCCTTGAGAAAGGGATATTTCAGGTGGGCCCTGGAGGACAAACAAAAGAACTAGAAGATTCTGAGGGTGTGAGGAACAAAGAGGCAGAGGGACACCTTGTACAAAGGTACAAAGTCCTGCGGAAGGAAAAGAGCTTGGCTTATCTGAAGAACTGAAAGAAGGCCAGTGTGGCTGGAGCCAGGTGAGGAGGCAAGGTGGGTGGTTTGAGGTCCGGAGAGGTAATCAAGAGCCAAATCAGGCAGAACGTTTTAAAGATGCTGTTATTTTCCCAAGGGCACCAGGACGTTACTGAAGGGTTTTAAGTAGATTTGCATTTTAAAGCAATTACATGGAGATGGAGAGAAATCATTGGATTAACTATTTGGTGAACCAGTTGCTTTGATGTGTGAGGTGAGTAAGGAGTCTGGGGTGAATCCTAGTTATCTAATTTAAGCAACTGGGTGAATGAAGTAGTCATATATGGGGAACCCTGGAGGAGAAGTGGGCTTAGTGGGAGAAAATAATGATTTGAATTTTGGAGCTGTTTACTTTGAGATGCCAGTGACATCCCTAAGTAGATACGTCAAGAGGACAGTGGATGTGCAGATGTGGAGCGGAGAGGAAAGAGATGGGTATGGTAGTTATAACCAGGAAGTCATTGGCATTTAGGGTTCCCTGAGGCCATGACAGCTGGGGAGATTGCCTAGGGAGATGGGTACATGGAGGAGAGTACCAGGTTCAAGTCCTGAGGGTGCCAACATTTATAGTTTGGGTGGAGTTGGAGGGAGGGCCTCCAAGGGATACTGAGAAGGAACAGTTATAGAAGTAGGAAGAAACCTGGGAGAATTGGTATCCTTATGGAAAGTAGGGTCAAGGAAGGCGGGTTTCATATGCCACATGTTGCTGCTGATATAAGGTGAAGACTGAGTGGCCATTAGGATGGGAACATGCAGCGCCCTGGGAAGCTTAGCAAGAATGGATTCAGTCAAGTGATGAGCACAGAAACCAGATTAGGAAGGTTGAGAGGTACATGAGTAGAAATTAAGGATAAAGAGATATTATTTCAAGCAGTCTGGCCAGGAAGGACAGGAGAGAGGCAGCTGCTAGAACTGGAGAGGAAAGGTAGAGAAGAAGTTTTATTTGTTTATAAGATGCTGGACCTCAGTGGAAAGAATAGGAAAGAGCAGGGTGGGAGGAGTGAAGAGGCAGAGAGCTAAAGGATAATAGGTGACGTCTGTGATATTACTAGAGGGGAAGGAAGCTGGAGTCTACTTAGCAGGCTTTGGATGGTAGGAAGCACTCTTTCTCCGTTACGGCAGGAAGGAGCGTAGACAGGCCGGTTTGCCTATACGCTAGCGGAGATAGGAGGATGTCTATGGGTGTCTTCTAGTTCTCGGTGAAATATGAAACAAAGTCACCTGCTAAAAGTGGGAGGGCAGAAATCAGAAAGGAAATAACATGAAAATGCAGAACATATGACATAGTTGGTACTTGCCACTGAGAGAAGGAGAGCCTGTTACTCCGAGAAAGAAGTAGAATTGCTAGTTGGTTGAGAGCAATGATTATGACTTTATCGTGAACTAGTCTGTGGTTCTGTGATTTTTCTACTTGAATTTGTGAACTGAGGAGCAAACAGGAAGGTTAGGCAGAAGGGTGAGACGGAAGGGCAAAGGATAAGACTATTTATGGTGTCCCGAAGAGAGTTCGTGTAATGATGGACTGTGGAGTGTAAGATGGATAGGGAGAATAATGCATACATGAGGGGTCTCATGGAGAGGGGAACAGGAATCAGTGGATTAAAGGTGCCTGCAAGATGCATGCCTGTACCCCAATATGCATGCATACACATACACACACACCCTGTGTTGGCACTTGAGCTAGCAATCTGGGAGAATAGTGACTATAGGCAGAGAATGGGATGTGTGCATTAGTGCCTTTAGTTTTGGTGATGGTGAGGTCTAAGATTTGATAGAAAAAAACAAAGAGGGGAAAGTCAATATGCATCTTAGTGGAGCAGTTGTCCACAGGTGGCCTTAGCTGACCAGACTCCCAATACAGGTCCTAAAGCAAGGAAGATTCGAGATACTAGAGAGCAGCAACAGACCTGAATCTTCTGGAGATAGCCAGGTTTCTGCTCAGGTAAGGAGACAAAGGCATGGCAGCAAAAAGTTCAGAAAAGAGGCTGAGGATATGGGGGAAAACAGTGTTCTCTGGAGTTCCAGAGGCCACAGTTGAGGGCATAGGAGGATGGGACAAGAGGTGGTTGGCAGAGCAGAGAGCTTTATTGAGTAGTTGGGGAGATAACAGTTGGGGTTGACTGCACCGTCCATGGTCCTGATGACCACATCTCCTTGAGTCATGTCCTTGTATGATCCCCTTTGCTGGAATTTGATCTGAGTCTAGACTTGCTTTAACCAGTAGAATGTGGCAATAGGGAAGTAACACCAGTTCTAGAACTAAGCTTTTACTCTCTGTAAGTCCTCAGATACCATTCAAGAAGTCTGATTACCTGCTGGAGAGAGTACGTGGGGAGACCACCTGGAGACAGCATCTGGAGAGGGAGATCACCTTACACACCCAGAGACAGAAGGAGAGAGCAAGAGAGTGAGAGCGAGAATGAGAGAGAGAGAAAGAGAGGGAGAGAGGGAGGAGCCCAAGTCATGTTAGCTGAGCTCAGTCCCCAGCCAATCTGCCAGCTGAATACAGCCCCCAAGTGACCAAGGGCAAGGTCAATAGAAAAACTGTCCAGCTGAGCTTAGCCCAAATTGCATAATCATGATTAGAAAAAGGAAAAGAAAAAAACGATTATTTTAACCCCTAAATCTTGTGGTGGTTTGTTAGCAACAAGAGGTAACTGGAGTGCTATTTGGGAAGAGAGGCGTGCATGGTAGGAGGTAACCAAGGAAAGCAGAAAATACAAGGCATCTCGGTGGATTTGGTTTTGATAGACCCCAGAAGTCCTTATTCCCTAGGACATAAAATGACTCATTCATCTTTGGCCTGGGCTGAAAATTCAGGAGTTGGGGTATGGGGTCCTACGTTCCCTATTTCTGCACTCAGCTCTCATTGATAGCCCTTGGGTTAGCTACAATGAGGAGGTGAACATGCCACCACCAGCTTTCTTCTAGAGTGTTTTCTTCTGGTTAATATCTTAATTTTCTTTAGTTCTTTGTCATATCTGGTTTTGAGAGTCCATAACTTTCTTATCACCTTCTGCAGGAATGTTCCAGCTTGTCAGTGACCTTAAGAGTAGCACCAGAACTGAACTCATAAGTTACTGGTGTGGTTGTAGCTGTTCATAATAGAAAAGGACTATTGTGGTTTTTTTTACTTTAGGCACTATTCTTTTAAAATTTAATTTCAGATTGCTTTAGCTTTTTGGGCAGCTGTAATGCTGTTGTCTCACATTTAGCTTGAAGGCGACTAAAATGCCTGTATCTTTTCTCTTTTTAAACACAAATTACAATTAAGTCAAATCCTATACTTGCGTGATCAATTTTTTGAGACTAAGAAGGGAGAATTAAATTTAATCTCTATGTTTTGGCTCATTTATTTAATCCCCTGTCCCCATTTTGAATCCTGTATTTTTTTTCTTTTATATTATCTTTGCAATCCACAAGTTTGATAAGTATATATATGTATTTATCTTTATCTGAATCACAGATGAAAACCATGGAAAGGGAAGGTTTGGAGACATTCCTGTGGTATATCCATGGAAACTTGGGTTGACACGAAACCACCCAAAAACACGCTGTGAGGTGGTGATCCCTCAGCCTAGAAATACCTCCTTGCATGCCTCATACATCTCCCTTTAGTCAGAACTCAGTATGGAGATGTTATTTGTCAAAATAACAAAGTCGAAGGAGAAGTCACCACTATGTGAGGGTATCACGAGAATGTGTTGAAATCCTATTCAGGGTGATAGATTCTGATGTTCCTTCTTCAGCCACAGTCTCTTTAGGATGGACTCGGATGGAGACTAAAGTACTTCGGTAGGTTCAGTTCCCCCATTTATAGACCTGCCCCTAGGCTAAGTGCCCATTCCAAATGTACAGCCTTCTCAGTACCACTCACTGAGTCTTACCATCTTTCTTGGATGAGGATTAGTAGGCTGTCGTCTCTTTCAGTTGGATGTTCGGGAGTAATGCAGGACTCTCCCCAGACCGATTGCTCTGTCCATGGTCAGGCTTGAATCCACGAGCAGATCTGTAATTCCACGTGAATTATGAGCGGTTACGGCTTCCGCAGAGTCTGTGGATATAAAGACATTCTGAGAATGGTAGTAGGTAAGCATATGCTCTTTGTAGATCAGATTCCAGTCCTAAATAATATGAAACAGAATTGTCTTTTAGCCATCTTGATGACTTCCAACAGCATCAAATAAGTCACTGTGGCTTTTAGATGAGCTGTACGCAGGCCCTCCTGTCCAAGTTTGGAAGATAAGCGTCTACTTCCGTGTTGTTAGCAAGGCAGGTGAATGCAGTGGCTACTTACTCTCGAAGAGAAAGCGAAATAATCCTCTCTGTCAGAGTCTTTAGCGATCAGATGTACAATATCAAATAAATTACTTTTTTTGTTTAATTCTCAGGGGAAACGGTTTGTAGCTAATTCAGTATGGGGACACAAGAGGATGCAGTTTTTAAAAATAGAAATCATAATTAAAGTAGCCAGCTGGTAGTTCCTCCTCTTAAAATATTCTAAACCAAAGTCACTGCTGTCTGTTTTATGATGTAAAACTCTGTGTCTCCTTTACTGGGCCCTTGAAACTAATGCAAAACTATTTCTTGAGTCACATTTTCTCTCACATTTACAGGTTTACTTATTGGCCAACTTTTTGTCAAGATGATATGACTTTTTTTCTGGAGATGGGAAGGGGTCAAGTTCTGTCATTTTTTTTTTTTTAAAGATTTTATTTATTTATTTGACAGACAGAGATCACAAGTAGGCAGAGAGGTAGGCAGAGAGAAAGGGGGAAGCAGGCTCTCTGCTGAGCAAAGAGCCCGATGTGGGGCTCGATCCCAGGACCCTGGGATCCTGACCTGAGCCGAAGGCAAAGGCTTTAACCCACTGAGCCACCCAGCCGCCCCAGATTCTGTCATTTTTATAACTATATGACATGCACCTTTGTGTTAGTGGAAGCATATGGATTTTTTTCTTTTTTTCTTTTTTTTTTTTTTTTTTTAAGATTTTATTTATTTATTTGACAGAGAGAAATCACAAGTAGATGGAGAGGCAGGCAGAGAGAGAGAGAGGGAAGCAGGCTCTCCGCTGAGCAGAGAGCCCGATGTGGGACTCGATCCCAGGACTCTGAGATCATGACCTGAGCCGAAGGCAGCGGCTTAACCCACTGAGCCACCCAGGCGCCCTCTTTTTTAAAATAGGTAATAACTGGGCACCTGGGTGGCTCACTCACTTAAGCGCCTGCCTTCACCTTGGGTCATGCTCCTGGGATCCTGGGATCCAGCTCCCCATCAGGCTCCCTGCTCAGTGGGGTCTGCTCATCCCTCCCACTTGTTCTCTCCCTCGCTCTCTCTCTCTCAAATAAACGGATAAAAATCTTAAAAAAAAATAAAAAAGCTAATAAGCACGACCTGGCAGTTTGGAGAGGCCTTCTAAAATCTTCTACTGTACTTATTAATTACAATTAACAGCATCTATAGTTCTCGATTTCTTGCTGTTTGAACACAGCACAGTGCTGCTGCCTTGTTATGTTACCTGCGTTACTTTACGTAGTCTCCTAAGAGGTAGGTAATTTCATGCTAGTTTTGCAGGTGAGGAGATTGAGGACTAGGAATGTGAAGTAACTTGCTCAAGGTCACACAGCCACTAAGGTGTAGTGATTCTGTCCTCACTCCCTCCACAGTCTGGACTCAGAACCGCTGTGCCAAACTGCTGTTCCTACCATCTTTGATTTGATGTGTCTTTTATTGTACATTAAATCGAATTCCTTTTTGAAAGTAAGCAGAATGTAAATAATAACGTATTGAGTGGCCTTCTGTTAAAATGAACTTACAGCCTTAATTTGGGAAGTCTTTAAGATAAATTTTTATATGCAATATGGTGAATGAATGTAAGACTTGCTTATCCAAACTCTGCATTTTTCCTCAAAGAGTGGCTACCTCTGCAGATTAAAAAAAATATATTTTTTTTACTTTTAAAATTTCACGTATGTGTATGTGTAAAACTGTACTTGGAACATTAGTGGGGCAGGACCCCTAGCATTCCCCCACCCCCTACCACACATATGAAGAGGCAGTAGATGTTGTCAGCATTTAGACTGGCAATATCTTTTCATTGGAGACAGAAGGGTTTGATGATACTCTGTCATTTGTCAGAAAGAAAAGTTTAAATACATGCATATTATCCTATGTCATAGAAGCTTTTATTATGATTGATTCTTTCTGAAGCCATATACTATGCAGATGTTTTATTCATGAATTGTTATTTCTGCAAAAACTCTATGGGTTCCTATTCATTTTCCTTGGCTGAATATGCCATGATTTGTTTTTTTGTTAAATTTTTCCTTATATAGGCAGTGTTATTTCCGAGATGTTCAGGCACGTTGTAGGGTTGGGACACAGCTGTTTGTAAAACTTAATGACTGTTGACTGCAGTTAAATCTCCCTAAGTTTATAGTATAGATATCAAAGGCATTGATTGTGTAAGAAAATCTTATCTTTGATTTATGTGGCAAGACCACTATCATACCATGACCCTAATTTTCCTGTGGTGGCGGAGATGTTGGTGGGGATGGCACTGGAAATAAAAGATGTCGCTTGTAACAGTGACAAATGGAATAAGGTATGTGAGTGAACTTATCTGTCTAATAAGTTTTTATTTTATTTTATTTTTTTAAAAGATTTTATTTATTTATTTGATGGACAGATCACAAGTAGGCAGAGAGGCAGGCAGGCAGAGAGAGAGAGAGAGGAGGAAGCAGGCTCCATGCTGAGCAGAGAGCCTGATGTGGGGCTTGATCCCAGGACCCTGGGATCATGACCTGAGCTGAAGGCAGAGGCTTTAACCCACTGAGCCACCCAGGCGCCCCCTAATAAGTTTTTAAATATCGTATATTCACATGTCTGCATCTGGAAACCAGTTATCATATTTGCCTATTGTTCATTCATTGGCCTTACTCTTCTTTTTTTTTTTTTGGTGGGGGAAGGGGTACCGCTTTGCATGGCTTTCTGCTCATAGAAGAAATGCAATAGGTCATGAAAAATTATGAAAGAAGAAGATAAGTTGCGTCTGCTGGGCACACATATTTTGGATATTACTTTTCTGTATAAATGCTGAGTAGATTCCTTTTCTTCTCTCATATGAATCTTGTTGCCCTGAATTTTGGCAGATAATCATGTTGAACTCTGGTATGGAGTGTCCTTTTGTATTTCTTTCTTTCCTTTCTTTTTTATTTTATTTTTTTTAAAGATTTATTGATTTATTTTAGAGAGAGGAAGGAGAGCACAAGCAGGAGGGGCAGAGGGAGAGAGAAACCCAAGCAGACTCTGTCATGAGTGCAGAGCCTGGTATGGGGTTCGATCTCATGACCCTGAATCACGACTTGAGCTGAATAGAAGAATTGGATGCTAAACCGACAGAGCCATCCAGGCACCACCCCCCACCTTTGGTATATTGTGTGTGTGTGTGTGTGTGTGTGTGTATGTGAGACAGTGGGAAGGAAATCATAATTACTTAGCAATTTAAGGCATTTTCCCCTCTTCCTGCCTATCACCACTGTGCTCTCCTCACTAAGGTTCTGTTGCTCCTTCTAGACATTAAAGGAAAACTGAAAAGGGGAGCCGTGGTTGTCCTACCTTGATCCTAGCTCCGAATTCATAGGAATTAGAGAAACATTCCCCTTGCATGTACTTGACTCTGCAAACCAGGACAGCGGATTATCTTTATCAAGTTTCTCATGGTAATTAAGAACACAACACACACACAGACGCAGAGCCCTTTTTTGGTTTACTTGTTGCTTATCTTTGCTTTGGACCCAATTATTTCCTCTCTCCCACCTTTTGGAGACTGTTTCCTTCTGTCTCAGGTTTGTGTCAGCCAGCAACTTCTTCTTCTTCTTCTTCTTTTTTTTAATATTTTTATTTATTTATTTGACAGACAGAGATCACAAGTAGTCAGAGAGGCAGGCAGAGAGAGAGAGGAAAGCAGGCTCCCTGCTGAGCAGAGAGCCCGATGTGGGGCTCGATCCCAGGACCCTGATTTCATGACCTGAGCCAAAGGCAGAGGCTTAACCTACTGAGCCACCCAGGTGCCCCAGCCAGCAGCTTCTTAAATGCACCTGGAAGTCCCCTCAGCTGAGCGCTGGCCATGTGGCTTTCTTTATTTACTTTTTCCTGTTTTTTTTGGGAAATGCTGGTACCTGTGTGACTAGATATAGGCAGCAGTGGAAAAGTGATTTTTGACTTGCTCTTGGTGCTTGTATTTTTTTCTGCCTTGTTTATGGATGCCTCTTCCTAGTCCTCTCCTCATATATACTTACCTCTGTAGTATCAAGTCATTGGAAAACCTGGCACTGTTTTTCCCATTAAAATGTATTGAAAGTGATGATGCTACCTAATCCTTACCTTTGAAAACTGAGGGACTGGCATCTGGATATTATGCAGAGGAGTCAAGGGGGAAGGATGTTAGGTAGTCAGCCCTCAGTAGGCAGATTAGATGACTGGATTCCCTTCCTGTGCTTGGTCAGAGAAAGTCTTATTAAATCCAGCTTAAGTCACTAGTCTTTATTATTAGAGTACTTATCAAATATGCTGCCTTTTGAATTCTTCTTGCTGTGTTTAAATGCTAATCTAACTATTACATAATCTTTTTGTGTGGCAGTTTCCTTCACTGAGTTTAATAATAGTTCCTCCCTCCCAGGGAGGTTGGGAGGCATGTCTTCATGTGTGTGTGCTGGGGGGGGGGTAGTTTAGGCAATGCCCGGCACCCAGTAGGCATTCAGTAAGTGACTGGAGCTAATGCACAGCAGAGGCCATAGGTGAGAGTCTCACTCTGATTTTAGCTCTCTGGGTTTGAATCCTGGCTCAGCTACTTTTGGTTTTGGAATCTTGACTTTATATTCCTTTGCTGTAAAATTTCTGTGCAAACGGTATTTTCCTTATAACATTTTTTATGAGAACTTAAAGAAATCATCCAAGGTAAGTGCTTAGAGCAGTGCCTGACTGGTAGCAAGCTATCAATGAATGTTAGCTAATATTATCATTGTAGTGAATTTTTGGTAGGTCCTTTACTGTCTTCGTATTTCAGGACTGTTTGTAGGTTTGTTTTTTTTTTTTTTTAAGATTTTATGTATTTATTTGACAGAGAGAGATCACAAGTAGGCAGAGAGGCAGGCAGAGAGAGAGGGGGAAGCAGGTTCCCCACTGAGCAGAGAGCCCGATGTGGGGCTCAATCCCAGGACCCTGGGATCATGACCCGAGCCGAAAGCAGAGGCTTTAGCCCACTGAGCCACCCAGGTGCCCCCTGTTCGTAGGTTTTGAGTTGTCAACGCTATGTGTGTCATGGCTGGAAGATGTTATCACCAGACTGCTTTCTTTCTAGGTTGCAGATTCAGGTTAGATACAGGAGATGGGATGGACGGAGCTTCTAAAATATTTGACTTTGTTTTCTGAGGTACTTGAATTTTGTGAAGGAGAGCGGCAGGGTCTTATGGAGACTATCCACGTGGGCTGAACACTGTCTCCCTGTCTTGTAGTTATGACAAGACTGCTTTGGTCAGCCCTTTGTAAAAAATTAAACATTTTTGTTCTCACATTTCTGTCCAGAGTGAAGAAAATAAATTGATATTTTATTTGTTGTCGTCGTCGTCTTCTCCCCCTCCTCCTTCTTCTCCTCCTCCTGCTGTTGCCATTGCTGTTGCTGCTGCTGCTTCATTTATAGAGAGAGAAGGTGGGGAGGGGCAGAGGAAGAGGGAAAGAGAGAGAATCTTAAGCAGGTTCCATGCCTAGTGCACAGCCCCATGTGGAGCTCAATCTCATGACCCTGAGATCATGATCTGAGCTGAAATCAAGAGTTGGACACTTACCCGGCTGAGCCACCAGGTGCCCCATTTATCTTACTTTATTTTATTTTAATTTTTAAAAGATTTTATTTATTTATTTGAGAGAGAGAGTGTGAGCATGAATGGGGGGAGGGGCAAGCAGAGGGAGAAAACAGGGTCTCCACTGAGCAGGGAGCCCCATGTGGGGCTTCATCTCAGGACCCTGGGATCATGACCTGAGCCAAAGGCAGATGCTTAATGACTGAGCCACCCAGGTACCCCTATCTTCTTTTAAAGTTAATGCAACAAGGCCAGCTGTTGACCTTTAAAAAATGGTCTCATAGCTTCACTTGAAGATGGCTTTTTTTTCCATTGCTTTTAATCCTTTGATAATAATTTAAATTCCTCTCTTTTCACTATGTACACATTTTGTAGGCCTACAGTTTGTTCCCTATCTGAGATGAAGCTTGGTGAAATTAGTCATATACTCAGTTCATTTTTCTTAAAAGTGAATTCCATTCCCAATTCTATTATACTTTTTTCATTCCCTTTAAGCTCAAAATATTATTATCTGCTGTCATGCAGTGCTCAACATTTAACTCATGGGTTTTCTGTGGTGTCCCAGGAAGGATATTTTGTTGCTTCTCTTCTTCTTCATACCTGCCCAACTATAATTGGGGGAGTCATGGGTGGATCACATTTCGACATATTATATTCTCCTCTCCATAGCCAGGCTCATTGGTTTTATATTAATAGAATGTTATCCTGTTCATGGAGTGCCTGCTAAATTGGGTCTTCATCAAGTTATGAGAGGTGTAGTTTTACCCATTGAATAATTTCTTCATTTAACCCAATTCCCTCTGTCATCCAGTAATTTTCCTGATTAAGAATCTTGAATCTTTCAGCTACAAAGTGCTAAGGTTGACTGCTACCAGTGGGGCTTGTTTGATAAGAATGTTCATAATATGCTGTGTAATTGAAACAGACCATGTCGCTGGCTAATGCTCTTCAGCCCATGGTGATATTCTGCATGTGGTACAGTACTCACCTTGTAGTGGGTTGAGTGATGGTCACACAAAGAAATCAAATACTAATTCCTGTGATTTTAAACTCTTACTCTATTTAGATAAAAGGTCTTTGGAGATGTAGTCAAAGATTTTGAGAAGGAGATTACCCTGGATTAACCAGGTAAACCATAAATGACATCACCAGTGTCCCCATAAGAGAGGGATCACATGAACAAAGGAGAGGGTGATGTGAGGATGAAGGCAGAGAGTAGAATGAGGCAGCCACAGCCCAGGACCACCAGGGCAGCCCCTGTGAGCTGGGAGAGGCAAGGAAGAGTGTTCCACTGGGGTCCCTGGAGGAAGCATGGCCCTGCTGGAGCCATACTTCTGGTCTCCACAACTGGGAGAGAGTAAATGTCTGTCATTTTAAGCCACCACATTTGTGGTAATTTGTTACAGTAGCTTCAGGAAACTAATACACATCTATTCTCTCTCTCTTGATAATTTTATTCTAAAACAGATGGTGAAAAGAGGGAGAAAAAGAAGCAGCAGGGAGAAAGCAAGGTGCTGGTGGGCGGGGGGGGGGGGGGGCTGGGAGGTCACTGATTTTCTTTGCCCCATATATTATTTTTCCTGATGGCAAAAAGCCAACTATGACTGCAATTCAACCCTGATAGGGACAAAGGACTTTTGCTTTAGGAAAGTGTCTAAAGATAAAGATGAAAAAGGAGAGGTAAAGAAAGAAAGGGAGGGCAAGGAAACTAATGAAGAAAAAGACGAGTAGAAAACCACGAGTCTGGTTCCGTTCTACTGGAAAAGGAAAAAGGTATGTCTGAGTTCTCTTAAAAATGACTTCATGGCTAAAAATGAGAAAAGAAGGTAGGTCTACAGACTGGGTCTTGAATCATGAACCTTATTAATTATATATGGTTGTTATAATAAAATCAAATTGCTTCTTGAAACTGATTAGAGAATTGTGATTTAGTTTGTTGCATGCACTGCCCTGTGATAAAAGCCAGTATCACCCCCTGTGTAGCACGTTGGATAACAGAACTTTTGTGAGGTTGCAAGCTGAGGAAGGTTGCCAGATAAACGTGAGATCATGGGCTATGCAGTGGGAATTCTGTGTTTCAGTCTGTTCTGTGACCGGTGTACAGTGTTTACCGGTTCTCTTGGTGTATTCTCTGGCAGTGTCTCATTTACATTCTTTGTAAGATTTAGGTCAGTGATTTTCAACATGAAGATTTGCTGATTTCAGTGCTTTGCTTTAGGTCGTCTTCACTTCTTGACAGATTGTACAACTCCCAAATGCTGTGTTTTGAGCAGGAAAATGGGTTGTGCTCCCATTCTTCTGAATGGGGCACATTGGCTGCATTTATCACTGCTCTAATAATAGGGAAAGTCCTGCATTTGTTCCAGTGGGTTTGAATCAGTTCATTTCCTGTGCAGTGCTTGCAGGATTTACACTGCTTTCTTGATTTATAACTTGGCACGTATTTTCCTCAGGATATTTTTTTCCCTCATGGCTTGTGCAAAAACTCTCTCTCTTGGATCGAGTTCAGTTTTATTTTACATCTAGGCAAATCCACTCTTCTGTCCAGGCAGACATTGTACAGATGACTAGTAGGGACAGTGGAAGGCTGGGACCTGCTGGGTGTGACACGCCTGCGTAGCTCCTGAAGCTTCAGAAGATGGAAGGTAGAAACCAGGGTGGTTGGTCATGTGGACCTGTGGAAAGCGAAGGGTTTGTGTGAGAGAGTATCAGATGTGGTCATGTGCATGCTGGGATGCAGGTGAGACAGTTCGGGGGGGGGGGGTCTTTGGTTTAGGGATCTTGAGCACCTCTTCACTTCCAGTTTCTGGTTATCAGACAACAACGCAGGCTCAGAGTTGCTGGGTCTTCTCCCCGCCCCAAGAGAAACTACAGTGAGAATTTTTAGATACTATCTTGATTTTTAAATCTGGTTATTAATTGAAAATTCTAAAAAACACTACAGGATCTCAAATCTGCTGCCTACTTTTTCTCTGTGACCGAGGATATATCTTATTTTCTTCCTCTCTCTTTTACCCCTGGAGTCTATGGAAGAGAATTGAGGTAGCTTATAAGCTCACAGTGTAATTTATGTTGGGAAACACTGGGGGAGACTTGGCTCTTTTAAAGCAAACAGCTGAGCTAGAGCAACGTCTGAAGAGATAATCAGAACTGATTTTAAGAATCTTCCAGTAGGAACAGAGCTAGGGTAAGCAAGTAGAGTAAGAGAGGGATAGATTGGATTAGCCAGGAAGCATTTTACAAAAATACCAGTTTAGGGAATGTGACATCAATGCTAAGTGAAGATGGTTCCAGAAATATGGGAAGTCTGATTTCTGTCTTCCAGGGTAGAGTTGCCAGACAAAATACAGGACACCTGGTTGAATTTGAATTTCAGATAAACAACAAATACTGTTTTGGTCTAAATATGTCCTATGCAATATTTAAGAAGTGTGAGTATCCCCCCAAACACTGCAAGGGGCGTCCTTGTACTAAAGTATTTTTTGTTGTTTTATGTAAAATTCAAATTGAACCTAGCATCTTGTTTGTGTATGTTCGTGTTTGCTCCATCTGGCAATCCTATGCTGCAAGCCAGGGCAAAATTCAAAGTCTGGGCCAGAATATCCAAACTTCACGAGCTGGAATATAGTGAAGAATTGTAACAAATTCTTCCAAGAGTATTAGGACTGATTATCTGATGTTGATGTGTCCTTGTGACTTGCTATTTTTTTTTTTTAACTACAAGTTTTAATTAATTAATTTTTTTTTTCATTATTATGTTCAGTCAGCCAGCATGTAGTACATCATTAGCTGAACTTGCTGGTTTTTTAAAGTGACCTTACTAGAACTGCTGCAGGTGAGGGGGTAGACAGAGCTATGTGTGTGGGGCTAACGTGGAGGTTTATGGGAGGAAACAGTTCAGATGTTGGTTTGTCATTGGTCAAATACTCTCCAGAGGTCACACTTAGAAAGATGCTTTGGAGGTTGATAGAAATCATTGGTTAGATATGTTAGCAGACACACAGTGATGGGAAATGATTAGGTATTAGTAATGGCTAATATCTAATGCCTGTTATTTGGTTATGAAAGAAATAAAAGATTTAGAGGAATATAGCTAATTCCTGTGTATTATGTGCTCTATAGAAGCATGTATTGTTTAATTTTTTTTTTTTTTTAAATACTGTCCTAAGTATTAGGTAATGGGACATGTATGGTACTCTCCTTGCCTTGCACTATTTACCTAATTTATGTGTAAAATACTGGGAGAGGCCCTGAGGGAAAAAACAGGTGTGGATGACAGGGCTGCCTCATCCCAAATTTGGTTCCAGTTTAGTTTAAGGTGACAACCACCTTGGGAAAAGGTAGAGTAAACAGGATAGAAGTGTGTGCTGTCACATGGCTTGATTTGGTTCCAGTTTAGTTTAAGGTGACAACCACCTTGGGAAAAGATAGAGTAAACAGGATAGAAGTGTGTGCTGTCACATGGCTTGAAACCCTGCGAGTTGTGGCAAGTGTTTGAAGTCAAGAAGGAGAGAAATCTTGGAGTTCCTAAATGTAGAAAAAAAACATAATGGGAGGGAAAGAAATAAAAGTCGGGGCTTTGTATTTGACAAAGTACAGCATCCTTTCTTGATCAAAACTCTTCAAAATGTAGGGATAGAGGGTACATACCTCAATATCATCATCTTTGAAAAACCCACAGCAATCATCCTGAACGGGGTAAAACTAACAGCTTTTCTGCTAAGGTCAGGAACATGGCAGGGTTGTCCACTATCACCACTGCTATTCAGCATAGTACTAGAAGTCCTAGCCTCAGCAATCAGACAACAAAAAGAAATTAAAGTCATCTGAATTGGCAAAGAAGAAGTCAAACTCTCACTCTTTACAGATGATATGATACTTTATGTGGAAACCAAAAGACTCCACTCCAAAACTGCTAGAACTTGTACAGAAATTCAGTAAAGTGTCAGGATATAAAATCAATGCACTGAAATCAGTTGCAATCTCTACACACCAACAACAAGACAGAAGGAAGAGAAATTAAGGAGTCAATCCCATTTACAATTGTACCCCAAACCACAAGATACCTAGGAATAAACCTAACCAAAGAGGCAAAGAATCTGTACTCTGAAAACTATTAAGTACTCATGAAAGAAATTGAGGAAGATACAAAGAAATGGAAAAACATTCCATGCTTATGGATTGGAAGAACAAATATTGTGAATATTTCTATGCTACCTAAAGCAATCTACACATTTAGTGCAATCTCTATCAAAAACCCATCCATTTTTTCCAAAGAAATGGAAAAAATAATCCTAAAATTTATATGGAACCAGAAAAGACCCTGAAGAGCCAGAGTTGGAGGCATCACAATTCCAGACTTTAAGCTCTATTACAAAGCAGTAATCATTAAGACAGTATGGTATTGGCACAAAAACAGACACATAGATCAATGGAACAGAATAGAGAGCCTAGGAATAGACCCTCAACTCCATGGTCAACTAATCTTTGAAAAAGCAGGAAGAATGTCCAATGGAAAAAAGACAGTCTCTTCAACAAATCATGTTGGAAAAATTGGACAGCCACATGCAGGAAAATGAAACTGGACCACTTCCTTATACCACACACAAAAATAGACTCCAAATGGATGAAAGACCTCAATATGAGACAGGAATCCATCATAATCCTTGAGAAGAACACAGACAGCAACCTTTTTGACCTCAGCCCCAGCAACTTCTTCCTAGAAACATCACCAAAGGAAAGGGAAGCAAGGGCAAAAATGAACTATTGGGACTTCATCAAGATTAAAAGCTTTTGCACAGCAAAGGAAACAGTTAACAAAACCAGAAGACAACCGAAAGAATGGGAGAAGATATTTGCAAAGGACATATCAGATAAAGGGCTAGTATCCAAAATCTATAAAGAACTTATCAAGCTCAGCACCCAAAGAACAAATAATCCAATCAAGAAATGGGCAGAGGACATGAACAGACATTTCTGCAAAGAAGACATCCAGATGGCTAACAGACACGTGAAAAAGTGCTCCACATCACTTGGCATCAGGGAAATACAAATCAAAACCACAATGAGATAGCACTTCACACGGGTCAAAATGGCTAAAATTAGCAAGTCAAAAAGTGACAGATGTTGGAGAGGATGTGGAGAAAGGGAAACCCTCCCACAGTGTTGGTGGGAATGCAAGCTGGTGCAGCCACTCTTGAAAACAGCATGGACGTTCCTCCAAAGTTGAAGATAGAGCTACCCTATGACCCATCAATCACACTACTGGGTATTTACCCTAAAGATACGAACGCAGTGATCCAAAGGGGCATGTGTACCCAAATGTTTATAGCAGCAATGTCCACAATAGCTGACCTATGGAAAGAATCTAGATGTCCATTAACAGAGGAATGGATAAAGAAGATATGGTATATATACACAATGGAATACTATGCAACCATCAAAAGAAATGAAATCTTGCCATTTGCAACAATGTGGATGGAACTAGAGGGTATTATGCTGAGTGAAATAAGTCAGAGAAAGACAATTATCATATGACCTCCCTGATATGAGGAAGTTGAGAGGCAACGTGGGGGGTTTGGGGGGTAAGGAAGCAAAAAATGAAACAAGATGGGATCGGGAGGGAGACAAACCATAAGAGACTCTTAATCTCACAAAACAAACTCTGGGTTGCGGGGGGGTGGTATGGAGAGAGTGATTGGGTTATGGACATTGGGGAGTGTATGTGATATGGTGAGTGCTGTGAACTGTATAAGCCTGATGATTCATAGACCTGTACCCCTGGGGCAAATAATATTTACATGCTAATAAAAATAATTAATAAAAAATTAAAAAAAATAATTTTAGCTCATACAAAAAAAAATTGGGGCTTTATACACAATGGAATACTATGCAACCATCAAAAGAAATGAAATCTTGCCATTTGCAACAATGTGGATGGAACTACAGGGTATTATGCTGAGTGAAAATGGAATGACAACAGTTATGGGTGGAGGGAGAGATAGGACAGAAATGCAGGGTGGTGAGAGTTCCATGGAGCACGTGTGGTCACCTGTTATTATCAGAACAGCTCACACTGCTACCAAAAATTAACAAAAATTGTGAGCAGATGGACCCATGTTATGTAACTTTGTCTTGATTGTCTATATTTTTATTTCTTGCTCTTTTTACTATGAATTTTCTTTTGCACTTTTTTTTCCTTTTAATAAGCTTTCTCTTTTTTGCTCCTATATGTGGATTAATTATTTAGGTGGTTCTGCACTATATTTTTCCTTATTGGTGGGTAATGCCACTTACCATTATCGTACACCCTTAGTTGGTTTCAAAGTTCACTTCCTTAATCTTCTCCTTCTTGAATTAAAACTTTGTTTTGTGATGACTTGGTCAAAAACTTCATTCAGTAAACAAACAAAATGTGTATTTGTGTACCTATCATAGGGACAGGCAGCAAAATATAGTGGTTGAGAGCATGCGCTGTGAGGAAAGCCTGCTTGGGCTTCAACTTGGTTTGTCCCCTTATCTGTGTGGCCTTGGGCAAGCTACACAACCTTCCTGGGCCTTAGCCTTTTGGGCTATAAAATAAGGTATTAATAGTATGTTCCTTAAAGCTGTGAAAATTTAATAAGAAGCCATGCTTGGACCATGGCACACTAAGGATTGTTCTTTTATTATGGTTATTATTTGCTCCCTTGGATATGTGGGTTATAAATCAGTAGACAAGGTCTGTGGTATTGGAACTATTTTTTCCTCCTGATGTGAGTGTTATGAAGAAAACATCCTAATGTGACAGAGACTCTGGCCATATGAGGTGGGGGCAGTTTTGCATAGGATGGTCAGTGAAGGGCGCCTTGAGGAGGCTTCGTTTGAGCTGCGACCTGAGTGAGGGGAGCAGAAAAAATGATGTTACAGCTGAAGGGCACTTAGTGTCCAAACACTGTGTTTGTTTTCATTTCTTTCTTTCTTTTCTTTTCTTTTTTTTTTTTAATCCCTGAGATATACCTGATATACAGCATTGATTAGTTTTAAGTGTACAACATAATAATTTGATATTTGTATCTATTGCAAAGTGATCATCACAATGTCTAGCTAACGTTTGTTACCATATAGAGTTACAGAGTTCTTGTGTGTGTGGTGAGAACTTTTAAGATTTACTCTTTGAGCAACTTTCAGATATATGGTATTAACTGTGGTCACCATGCTGGGGTTTATGTCTCTAGGACTGATTTATTTTATAACTGAAAATTTGTACCTTTTGACTGTCTTCACCCATTTTACTCACCCCCCCCCAACCCCTGCCCCTGACAACCACCAATCTGTTTTTTGTATATGTGAACTCGTAAACACCATTTTTTTCTTTTTTAAAGGAAATTTTGGAGCATGGTTTAATGCTGGTGGGCAAAACCCAGTAGAGAGGACATTCATGCTGCTGGGGAGAGAGGAATAATGGCAGAAGTGCCATCCCTGAAATGGTTGGAAGGCCAAGGTCTCTATTAGAAGCTGGGGCTCTTCTTTATTGTACATGAACGTGGACTGGATGAAGGGGGTTCCTATGCAGTTGCTGTATTTTCTCTTTGGAGAACGCTTTGGTTGAGAGGGACCTGTGGAAATTAGGAGAAGCAGGATGAGCAAAGAAGGGAGTGGGGAGGGGGATTTTGAAAGAAGAATTTGTAAAATGAACTTTTCAGGGGTATGTAGTGGAGTTCCAGACAGTTCTTACCGTCCCTTTGGGATTTGTGGTCATGAATTTAAAATGAGACTAGTAAGCAGGATGGCATGCATAAACAATCATTTTTCTCAGAAAGGAGCAGGGGTTATATATTTCTGAGATCGAAAAAATCAGATAAAAAAAAATGTTTTCTCTAACCTTCAAACAGAAATTCCAACTTCCCCATGCAATTATTTGGTCAAGAACTTTTCTTCACAATGTGGTGGTCCAGCCTGTTCAGTAGAACTGTCTGCAGCAATAGAAGGGGTAGGCATCTCTGCTGTCCAAGATGGCCGCCACTAGCCACATGTGACTCTTGAATGCTTGAAATATGCTGGTGGAGGACTAAAATTTGCATTTTATTTGCTTTCCATTAGTTTAAATAGCCACCTATGGCTAGCAGTTACAGCCTCCTTACAGACACTACTCCATAGCCTTCTCGCATTTACTATTGTAGAGAGAATCCAAACTCAAGTCTATCGTTTTTTTCAGGAAATTGGAATTTCATAACTGATAGATATGGCTTTTAGATATTTTAAAACTGTAACTTGCAGGGGCGCCTGGGTGGCTCATTGGGTTAAGCCTCTGCCTTCAGCTCAGGTCATGATTCCAGGGTCCTGGGATTGAGCCCCGCATTGGGCTCTCTGCTCAGCGGGGAGCCTGCTTCCCCCTCTCTCTCTGTCTGCCTCTCTGCCTACTCGTGATCTCTGTCAAATAATTAAATAAAATCTTTATTAAAAAACCAAAGCAAAACAAAACTCTAACTTGCTGAGTGCACTGTGGTTTGCCGGTTCTTTTCCAGGTTTTGAAAGTTTTCTTTTAGTATATCTTTTGGAAGCTGTGAACTGACTAAAACATACATTTAGGGGCCATTCAAATCTGGCTTTGTATCCCAGCTGAAAATGCCTTAACTTTTTTTGAAATTATTTTCCTGCAAGGGAAAATCAGGCTAAGATAGAGGAGTCACTTCTTTCCCCCACATTCTGATAAACTCATTTGCTCTGGTTTCTGCTTCAAGAATACTTATCATTTTTCACAGGCAGGCTTTGTGATCAGACCTTGCTAATGGTTACCTTCAGATTCATCCTTTTCATCTTTTTATTTCTTCTTTTGGATACTTGCTCAAGTTTGTTCTTCATCCTTATTCCATTTTCTGTTGTGTCAAGTCTGTTTTACATTGCTTGCGGTATGAATTTTACTTCTGAGCTACTTTTTATTTTGCTGCTTACTTTTCTTATTCTGCCTACTCTTATTTAACGAAATATCTTCTTAAATATTGGTGGTAGCAGCTCCATGTATTACATATGCTTCATGGAGTATATGCTGGTGGTAAAAATACTCAAGAAGAGGATTTTGCATTCAATTCTTAAATGTCACTCTTGTGCTGCAGATTTTTTCAAAGGTTCCATTTCTTGTTTTTTTAAGATTTTACTTATTTATTTGAGAGAGAGAGTGCACACACAGAGTTAGAGTGGGAGGGGGAAGCAGACTCCCTGCTGAGCAGAGAGCCCAATGTGGGGCTTAACCCCAGAACCCCAAGGTCATAACCTGAGCTGAAGGCAGATGTTGAATGACTGAGCCACCCAGGCACTCCAGCAAAGGTTCCATTTTTAAAAGTTTTTGAGTAAAGGCCAAACTTCAGTATTGGAGAATAGTCAAGATTTAAGGATACGCTTCCCCACCCCCCACCCCTTGTCAGTCTCTCTGTTCAGGGATTGCCAAGTGTATCTTCTTAGGTCTGCAGCTGGAAACTGTGTGGTGAAATTATCACCACAGTTCTTGGGGTGTGACAAGTTAGTGCTGGTTCTTCCTTCTTTTTATGTGGGCAGGCATTAGCAGATCTTTCTGGGATGAAGGTTTTTCTCAGGTTAGGAGTGAGATGTGAGGATGGAAGAGCCTCTTTCAGTAGGCAGAGTTTTACTCAAAGGAGCGGGAAAGTGAGAGAAATCCAGAGTTCCAAAATACAGAGGGGATAATAGATACTGTGAGAATATAATTTTTGGTGATCCCCTAATTTCACTCTGCTGTATCTTCCAGGATGGGCCAATCTCTATGTACCAGGAACTTGTTCTTCTACATCATGCCTTCCCCTCCACCCCCACTGTGGTCATGGGGTGGGGAATCAGTGAGTTGGTCTGGGCTTTTCTATTCATCCATGTACCAAGGGAGCTATTGGTGAGGTGGAGGTAATGTTGGTGCAGAGGGGATGTTTTCCCTGGGCTGCTCTTGAGACTCCAAGGCCATTAGGTAACATAGGTGCCGTCAGGGTATCTTAGCCCTACTATCTTGGCTTAGGTGGCAGCTGGCCTCTGACTTTCTAACTTTATAGTCAGAAGTCTCATTTTTTTATTTTTGTTTTTTTTTTCACTTGTGAAAAAGTTCCAGATTACTAATTCACTTTTTAACAGTTTTTTTGAGGTATAATTCATACAGTTCACCAATTCACTCAATTAACGTGTATAAGGGTGTCTGGGTGGCTCTGCTCCTTCAGTGCACCCCCTTCCCCTGTTTGTGTGCTCTGTCTCTCTCCTCTCAAATAAATAAATAACAAATCTTAAAAAAAAAAAGTTAAGTGTACAATTCAGCAGCTTTAACTGTATTTATAGAGTTGTCACCACAGTCCATTTGAGAACATTTTCATTGCCCCAAAAGAAAAATCCCATCCTCATTCAGTAGCCATGAGTCACTTGCCTCCCCACCAAGTTCCCAGCCCTAGGCAACCCCTCATCTACTTCCTGTCTTTATAGATTTGCCTATTCTGGACACTTTATATTGAATCATCCAGTATGTTGTCTTTGGTAACTGACTTCTTGGACTTAGTATAATGTTTTCAAGGTTCATCCATATTGTAAGATGTATCAGCATTTTAATCATTATTATTGCCAAATAAAATATTCCATTGTATGGATATACCACATTTTATTTATCCTCTCATCAGTTGATGGACATTTGGCTTGTTTCTTCACTTTAGCTATTATGAATAATGCTAGTTTAGACATTTGTGTGCAAGTTTTTCTGTATATTAACTCTAGGTTACTAACCTAGACATTCTGTATACTAACTCTAGACATTTGGACCTGTGCTTTCTTTCCTTTGGGTGGTTTTTAAATGACTAATTCAGTATTGGTATAGGTCTATTCAGTTTTTGTTTGTTTGTTTTATGTCTTGAATCAGTTTTGGTAGTTTATATATTTCCAACAATTCATCTATTTCATCTAGATTTTCTAATTTGTTGGCATATATTTTTTTTTTTTGCAGTATTCCTTTATAATCCTTTTTGTTTCTGTAAGATTGTTAAATGATGTCCCTGCTTTCATTCTTGATTTTAGTAATTTGTGTCTTTTCTCTTTTTTCTCTTGGTTAGTCTAGCTAAAGTTTGTAAATTGTATCGATCTTTTCAAAGACCCAACTTTAGGCTTAATTGGTTTTCTTTGTCTCTCTTTTTTACTTTTTTTATTTCACTAATTTTTGCTCAGATCTTTATTTCCTTCCTTCTGCTTGTTTTCAGTGTGGTTTGCTTTTTTTTACCCAGTATCTTAAAGTGGAAGGTTAGGTTATTGATTGCAGATGTTTTTTCTTTTTTCTTTTATTTTTAAAAAATATTTTATTTATTTATTTGACAGAGATCACAAGTAGGCAGAGAGGCAGGCAGAGAAAGAGAGAGAGAGGAAAAAGCAGGCTCCCTTCTGAGCAGAGAGCCCAATGTAAGACTCGATCCCAGGACCCTGGAATCATGACCTGAGCCGAAGGCAGAGGCCTTACTTAACCCACGGAGCCACCCAGGTGCCCCTCTTTTGTTTGTTTGTTTGTTTGTTTTTTAAACATTTTATTTATTTGACAGACAGAGAGCACAAGTAGGCAGAGAGGCAGGCAGAGAGAGAGGGGGATGCAGGCTCCCTCCTGAGCAGAGAGCCCGATGTGGGGCTCCATCCCAGGACCCTGGGATCATGACCTGAGCTGAAAGCAGAGGCTTAACCCACCCAGGTGCCCCCAGGTGCCCCTCTTTTTGATATAAATGTTTCTAGCATTAAATTTCCTTCTTTGCACTCCTCTTGCTGTACCCTGTAAGTTTGGTATGTTTATTTTCATTTTCTTTCTTTTTAAAATATTTTCTAATTTCTCTTGTGATTTCTTCTTTGATCCATTGGTTAATTAGAGGTGGGTATTTTTTTCTTTAATTTCCACATATTTTTGAATTTTCCAAATTTCTTTGTGTTACAGAATTTTAGTTTCATTCTGTTGGGGCCAGAAAACATAATTTGTATAACTTCTATTCCTTTAAGTGTATTTGTAGGCTTGTTTTATGGCCTATCACATGGTCTATCATGGGGAGTGTTTCATGTGTACTTGAGAAGACTGTATTCTACTGTTTATTGAGTGAAGTGTTCTATAGATGTATGCTAGGTGTCATTAGTTTACAGCACATGTCTCATCTTAAGTATTTGTTGAATAGATATACCAAGCTTTTACTTAGGACTTCTTGGTATTTAAATGTCTCTGGAAGAGCCAACTGCCTGTTTGGTTGCACTTTCTTGCTAAATTGACATATATCCAAACACACTGAATTTGAAATTATATTTAAAAGCCAAACAAAAGGAAAGATTTAAAACAAATCTCAAAAATTATTGTTCTAGGATGTAGGCATTGTGCTTTCCGTGAAGCCTTGGTTGCCAAGTGCAGCCTGCTTATTCATGTTCTTTTATTGAATTATCTTAAAATTATTAGAATTACTGATCCTTTAAGAATTGTGCAACATGATGAAAATATACTCATAGTTCTAGAGGAAATTCACAGATTTTGATGAATATGAATCATGTTTTAAGTTCCTGCCGTTGTCCCTGAATATCTGTATTAGCAGACTATAGCCCTTAGTGTGCATGGGATTTATGATTCAGCTGAGTTTTTGGGGTGTCTGGGTTGCTTAGTTGCTTAAGGTTCCAGCTCTTGATTTTGGCTCAGGTCATGATCTTAAGGTTGTGAGATCTAGCCCCATGTTGCGCTCCGTGCTGGGCACGGAGCCTGCTTAAGATGCCCCTCTTTCCCTCTCTCTCTTAAAAAAAAAAATTCAACTGAGTTCAATCTATGCCTAAGATAATGTACCCACAACATTCTTGGAAATTTGAATAGGGCTAAAAGTATCTTAGTACTACCATGAGATTTCTATTTATTTCAGTGATATTTTGAGTTGTGTTTGAATGTGTCCTGTTCAGTGAAAGCATTTTCTCTTTCATGAAACTACTGAAATTGAGGCCAAGAACTCCCATTACTGTTGTTAATTTGGAATCCAAATTGAGATGGGCTCTGGCTAAATACACCCTAGAGAGTCAGAAAAATGGTTCACTTTGACAAATTCCAGTGTTCTTATTGATGTAGTTAGTATCGATTAAAATATACTTATTATTATCACTAAGTATATTTTGGATGAATTAAATTGCTTGGCACAGCTTTTATATCACCATTAAAAAATCAAACTGGCTCTTTTTCAACATTGCTATTAATATATCATTTGGCTCTCAAAATATGACTGTGAATATGCTGCCCATTATTGAAAAAGTTGGTTGTGCCCAAGCTTTCTTCAAGTGCCTTCATGTTTTCCTTTACTCTTCCATTCAGAAATAGTAATTATTTATAGAAATGAATAAAGTATTGTAGCTAATAATTCTGTAGTTTACTTCGACACTTGAGGTTATCTTGGATAACATCTTGATTTCCCTTTACTCAGCTATATGGAAGAAATATTTCTTTCTTCCCCTGCCTACTGTGCCAGTGTCTTATTCTCCCTAATTTGGAAATGAAACCACAGCTCTAATCATTACTAATTGATTTTTGTCTATTGCAGATGTTTTGTAGAGTTCAAATAAATGAAAAGCTAATTATTCCTGAGCATGGTTTGTCTTATGAGCAACACTTACCTCCCAGTCTGTTGTATGTTGTACTTAGATACATTTGTTTGAGTAGTGGTATATAGATACAGATACAGTGGTTTTAAATTGCAGCTTAACCCCATTGCTACATGATCCTGGGCAAGATAGTCAATTTTTCTGAGCTTTTGTGAGCCTGGGAATTATCCTTAGAAAATAATGTAATGAAAGATCCCCCAATAATGAGTCCTTGATTAAAGGAGCAAGACTGATACAAAGAGAAGTCAAGCAAAGCTTTATTTAGCGCCAAGCATCAAGAATCTAACCACCCGGCCAGGGCCATGCCTCTTACAGAGAGTGGGGCCCCTCTCTGCTTTACAGACTAGCTTTTAAAGGCAAAGGCCGTGTGGTTGGGCCTGGCCACACACAGGTTTCTCTGTAACACACAGAGAAAGCTGCACAGTCATGCTAGGTCACACACAGGTGGCCAATTGAATTACAATTTACCCTAGTGGATATTTGAACTAGCCTATCGCCTTAGTCAGAATTGGCACCCAAAAAGCGGGACCCACACTCCTTGGTAGCTAGGGAGACAGTATGCACCCCCACTGATTGGATACCTCCAGCTGGCCTGACCTACTCTTGTATTTGGGCTTTGTTACCTGGGACTGGTTTCCCCAGCTTGCTTTTCAGTAAGTCCCTTTGGGGGGGGGGGGGCAGCAGGGTCAGTTTAAGTTTAACTGCATAAACAACAAAATCACTGTTTAATCCAAGATGGAATCGCTCTGGCTAAATAGGCCCTTATAGTAACATGGGAATAATGGTCTAAGTTGTTGTAAGTGTTAAACGAGCTCATGTCTTCGAAGTGCCTATTATAATGCATGATATACAGAATACTCAACACTCATTAGCTTCCTTTTCCTTCCTGTTTCTCCTTTCTAGTAGTAGATAAAGTCCTTTATGT
Source organism: Mustela putorius furo (assembly GCF_011764305.1). Classification (NCBI taxonomy): domain Eukaryota; kingdom Metazoa; phylum Chordata; class Mammalia; order Carnivora; family Mustelidae; genus Mustela; species Mustela putorius. Next base: position 41,674,187 of record NW_025422368.1, on the reverse strand, counting down.
TGGGAGGTTTATATTAATTACCTCTGTATTTTTCAAACCTGGCCCGGGGCTAGAAGAAACTTGTGTTAAATACATTATTTTGATAACTTTAACAGCATTTCTCCAGATATTCAAAACAAATCTGCCTCTCCCTAGGTTTCTAATTTTTCAGAATTTGAAGCAGCGTTTCCCTCATCCTTGTTATGGGCTGTGCCTCTTAATGAAATATATTCGATATGCTGCTAGTCAGGAATAAGCACAATATCACGCATTTAGAACTAGCAGCGATATTTTCATTTATTTTAGTTCTATGAAAACTTAACAAAAAAAAAATCTAACTGTATATTTGCTGTTTTATCATTTTCCCTGGAATTTGTAGTTTCTTTTAAATCATTTATACTTTTCTACCCTGCCTCCCACATTGCCACAAATCAGTAGAACTGATTGTATTTCCTTCTCTACTTGTAACTAGAATTCTGTGCCTGAAGAGCGGGACTCAGCTGGCCTCAAGGCCAAAGACTGAGGTAGGCGGGGCTGGGTCAGGGTTGACTCAGGGCCACAGTACCGCCCACTCTGGCACCCTCGTAAGCTGTGCCATCCTGGTTGTTCAGCATTTTTACTGTCACACTTGAAAATAAGCACCCGTTTACTGGGCTCCCTTAAGATATGTACCTGAATGTTCTTTGCCATCAAGTTACTTCTCATCATAATCCCTCTGTTTCCAACACTCTTCGCCCCACTTCCCATGCTCTGGGTGGGCACGGTCAGTGGACACACGGATTTCACTGGTGGTGGAAATCTGAGAAACAAGACTACTTCTGCTGTTTGTGGCAGAAGTCAACAGAGCAGGATCTCGGCCAGACTTTGCCTTAAAGGAAATCTTTATTAATTATGTATGGTTCACAGATGTTCTTTTAAAAACCCTAACTTTTAGGAGAAGCACAACCCTCATGAGTGGCTTCAACTTTGCATCATGAGTCTTGTATTAAAAGAAAATCTAAGTGGTATAGTTTGTTTACACTATGATACTTTCTAAATAAACTCTTAAAAAAAAAATCCCATGAAAAGTTTGGGTGCTGCCAGCCAGATCATGCTGGAGCCGGAGATCCCATTTTTCATTCACAAACTGATACCTTCCATTATTTTTCTGCCTTGTGTAGTGACAGTGTTTATTATTGTTCCAAAGCAACCTTGAAGCTTAACTTTAGAAACATTGTATTTTAATCTGACCATAATAGACCAAAAAGTTCTCTAAGCAGGAGATAAAAGTTCTCTGTTTAATGATGATTAATAACCTATTTAGATGTATTCATCTGAGGAACTGAAGATAATTTTGCCATTAGGCCATTTGTATAAGGGCACAAACAGATGGATTTTATTCTGAACCCTGAAGGCAGACAGATCAGACACCCCTTTAATTGCTTATTGCTTGGGGAAGATTTCCATGGCCATGGCTCCCTCCCAAGGACACACTGATCTTCACTGTGATAACTCTCAAATTTGATCATTTTCAACAAGGCGAAAAATCTCACAGCATTTACTCTAAAAAATTTTCTATACCATGCCACAAGCGGGTACTCAAGAGTAGCAACAAAGAAGTCTCCAGTGAATAAGTTTGCATTTTAATTGTGAAGCAGCAGCAAGTTTTCATACAGGAATATCAGATGAACAAAAACTTAGAAATGTTAGAACATTGGTTAGAAATTGCTTATGACTCTTGGGAAAGAGAGCTTTACAGTTAGGAATTTGTGATTCACGGTATAATCTTCTGCAGCCTCTTGTCTCTTGTGTAGTTGGTTCTGTGGGACGAATAATACCTTTCTCAGAGGGCTGTTTTGAAGGTGGACTATAAAGCAGTGACCCACAGTAAACTGCCCATCAGGTGGTAGTCCCAGCATTTAGCTTATGCATTTATAAATGGAGCTTCTGATCACAGATTAGCTTGCCTATCCATTTCTCTAGTTCATAGAGTTAAGCAAATCTCAAAAATGAAACATCTTTCATTATAAGGAAGTCAAATCAATCATTCTTTATTCGGAGTTAATCAGTAAGCACAGAGCTTTTTAACTGTCTCATAACTAGATGACTGAACAAACCATACAGTTTATCAGAATTTGGAACAAGAACTAGATTTCCAAAACATGGATCAAAACTCAAGCAGATATCATTCATAAATGCAGGTTCTGGAATAACAGGGAAGTAGCACAAAACTATAGTGCTACTTGTATAGTGAGTGACTAGTTATTTTTTGGTCAGAAAAGTAAATGGTACCATTAGATTACAAGACAATTAACTTATGCCATTGCTTTATACCATCAGAAAGATTATCATTTGGAGTGTTTTATTAATTACTTACTGATTCAAAGAATTTGTGTCTAGAAAAGACAATTAAGTTTACCTCTTCCCAACCTCTAGTTTTATAAATGAAGAAACAGAGATCTTGGGAGTTAAATGACCTGGCCATACGTAGCTACCTAGTGCTTGAGTCTGGCTTGGAAATCAGGATTCATTTACCAAGAGCATAAACGTAGAGAAAAGCCTGTCTCACGGCCTACCACACCTTTAGTGCTATTGACTGGGCATTTCTGAACCTACCACACCTTTAGTGCTATTGACTGGGCATTTCTGAAAGCAGGAATGGTCGTCAGGACGGGCAGAGAAAAGGGGAGCTGAAAGGAAGAGGAATTTTTTTTTTTAATTATTATTATTATTATTATTATTATTTTTAAAGATTTTATTTATTTATTTGACAGAGATCACGAGTAGGCAGAGAAGCAGGCAGAGAGAGAGAGAGGAGGAAGCAGGCTCTCCGCGGAGCAGACAGCCCGATGCAGGGCTCGATCCCACGACCCTGGGATCATGACCTGAGCCGAAGGCAGAGGCTTTAACCCACTGAGCCACCCAGGCGCCCCAGGAAGAGGAATTTTCTAAGAAGACTTTAAATGAAGGAGAAACCTCTTCTTCTTTTTTAACTAATTTTTAGTGGGTCCAGAGAGAGTGGAATATGTCTAAGTATCATTCTTTGGTGACCACTCTGTGACTTTTTGACCTTGTAAAATCAGCTTAAAAGACCAAGCTTCAGGTAATGCTTCTTTCCAGTGGGAAAGCTTGCAGTGAAGCTGCAACGATGACCAGTTACGTTGATGTGGACAAATATTTCCTTGCATCGTACTGGGGAGACACAACCCTATACTCCAGCTCTCCAGGCAGGGGAGGAGGTCAGCATTCTATTTGGTTGAGACTTTTGAGGGGGGAGAGGGAATGGGGAGGTTGGTAAGAAGGCAGCGGTCTAAAGAACAGAGTTAGCTATCAGAAGAGGGAAGGCCTGGATTCTCATCTCTCACTGCATTTTTCTCGAGGACAACTACTATCTACAATGTCATTTATTCATTCAACAAATCCCGGTTGAGTATCTGCTACTTGTCAGGTCCTCTTCTTGGTGCTGCAGACCTCCCAGACAGCAAAACAACCACCACCCTTGTCCTCACAGAACTTATATATCCTGGTGGAGAGAAACAATAAATCATAGTTCTCCTCTCCCCGAGCGGTTCCCCTTGATACCCTACTCCATAGGTTCTTACTCCTCCCTCTTTCCTGGAAATTCAGGAATTCAGCAATATTCCAATTTATTTTACCTCCTTCTGCCCTTGTTAAGCTTCACAGTGTGAAGCCGTAAGGCTCAACTACTCTTGCTGATCCCTTTAGTAATTTGCCTAACAAACTCTGAATAGGGAAAGCCCTGTATATTGTCACTTTGCATTTACATGCATCTCTGAGCTTCTTGGAATTTCTATAGGTCTCCAATATCTTATCTTCAGATTAGAATGTTTCTAATACAAGTGTGCCTCATGCATGGATTGTGGCTGTGTGTTCAGGAGTATTTTGATCAAGATTTGTGATCAAATTATGAATTATGTGAGAATTACGTGATACATGAGATTTAGGTCAGCTGGGAGAGGGGCATCTAAGGTTGGAAAACCGTGTATCTCAAGGGTGAAAGTGATGATGAAGAGAAAAAGTAAGCGGCACATTTAACGAGATGACCCTGAATTTTAGACACAAAAAAATACTGAACACTTATAGTTAGACTGAAATCAATAGCTGTTGCCGACGGTTGACCGGAGGCCCATGAGTTACAGTGATGGAGTTGTTCTCTAGTGTCCTCACTGAAGGATCTACAAATGACATGCCATCTTGGTAAAGCAAATTGAGATTTTGATTTACAGTGCTTTTTTAAGGCAGGATGAAATGTTTCAGAGGTGGTAAGGTGTTACTGAAAATGACATTTTATCCTGGAAAACCTGAGGAGCAGTGCTTATTTTTCCAGTTTAACAGGAAAGAAATATCCCATTCTTTCGTGATATCGGTCCTCATTTCCCTACCTACTCCCATTCGGTCCCCAGGAAGTTGAAATTGTTCACCTACAATTAAGTTGTAAAGTGAAATGAAGCTTTATAATAGAAGGAAATTTAAACTAAAATTTTTATTTTTAAATTAATTCATAAGGTATTTAATTAGGATGTTGTTGCATTTGTTATGCCCGAGTTTTTGTATCTGAGAGACCACCAAGGAGCCAACACTGATGCAATCACACAAGGGTTTATTCGACAAGCTTAAGCTTGGGCCCAAGTATACCCAGCACAATGGAGTAGGGACTTGGACCCTGAGCAGAGTTAAGGCAGGGGTATTTATGGGTTCCTGTTACTAAAGCAGGGTGGGGATTCCTGGAACCAAAGCAGGGTGGGGCTTACTACAGCAAAGTAGGGGAAAGTTCAGCCCTTGGGCATAGGGGTCTGAGATGGCTGCCAGAGCTAAGAGGCTGTACTTATGCTAAAGCTAAACCTGAGGTGGGATGGCCTTAATTTTCTCGGCCTCCACATTTTCCCCTGAACAATTTTGACCCTTAAATCTTTAAGGTTGTTGAAGGTGGAAGGTCTCATCTTCTGTAACTTCTTCATGCTGAGTAGGGGTGTAGAGTTGTCCCTACCTACTCGGGTCAACATTGATCAGTTTGGGAATGTATAGGGGAGTTATGAAAGACAAAGGCAGCTGAATCCAGGGGTTTAAATCAATTATTAAAGGAGAGAGGGACAGTTTAAACTGCTAACCTGAGTAGTTCAGCACCCAAGAAATATTTTTTGATAATCTGGAACATCAAGATGGCTGCACTTATGTCAGGGCTAGACTCGAGATGGGTACAGCCTTGTTTTTCTTGGCCTCCACAGCATTCACTTTTAAAAAAATGTTTTAAGTTTATTTAAATTCCAGTTAGTTAATAATGTGCATATTAGATTCAAGTGTACATTATAGTGGTTCAACACTTCCATGTACCACCTGGTGCTTGTCATAAGTGTACTCCTTAATCCCCATCACCTATTAACCCATCCCCCTACCCACATCCTCTTTGGTAACCATCAGTTTGTTCTCTATTATTAAGAGTCTGTTTCTTGGTTTACCTCTCTCTCTCTCCTTTTCTCTTTACTTATTTTTTCCCCCTTAAATTCCGTAAGTGAAATCATATAGTATTTGTCTTTCTATGACTGACCTATTTTGCTTAGCATAATAGTTTCTAGCTCCATCCATGTTGTTGCAAATGGTAAGATTTCATTCTTTTTGATGGCTGAATAGTATTTCTGTGTGTGTGTGTGTGTGTGTGTGTGTGTGTGCACGCGCTGGGGCGTGTGTGTGTATCACCTCTATTTTTATTTTTTTAAAGATTTGTTATTTATTTTTTATTTGTTAAAAAATTTTTTTACTTGTTATTTATTTTTATTTTTTTTAAGTTTTATTTGTTTATTATTTTAGAGAGAGAGTAATGGCAAGAGGTACAGAGGGAGAAGGAGTAGAGCATATCTCAAGCAGACTCCCACTGAGTTTGAGCCTGACCTGGGACTCAGTCTTATGTCCCTGAGAATGATCTGAGCTGAGCCCCATATCGGGCTCTCTGCTTGGCAGGGAGCCTGCTTCCTCCCCCGTCTCTCTCTGCCTGCCTCTCTGCCTGCTTGTGATCTCTGTCTGTCAAATAAATAAATAAAATCTTAAAAAAAAAAAGAGAGTTGGATGCTTAACCAATGAGCCACCCAGGTGCTTAGTATACCCACTCTTCTTTATCCATCCATCAATTGATGGACACTTGGGCTGTTTCCCTAATTTGGCTCTCATAGATAATGCTGATATAAACATCAGGGTACACGTATCATTTCAAATTAGTATTTTTATATTCTTTAGGTAAGTAGTAGTAGTGCGATTGCTAGCTCATAAGGTAGTTCCGTTTTTAACTTTATTACTACTATTATTATTATTATTGTTTTGAGAGAGAGAGAGAGATTGGGAGCGGGGCAGATGGAGAGGGAGAGAAAGATCATTAAGCAGGCTCCACACCTAGTACAGAGCCTGACACTGGGCTTGATCTCATGACCCTGAAATCATGATCTGAGCTGAAATCGAGAGGCAGGTGCTTAACCGACTGAGCCACCCAGGCACCCCTCTATTTTTAACTTTTTGAGGAACCTCCATACTGTTTTCCAGAGTGGCTGCACCAGTCTGCATACCCACCAACAATACAGGAGGGTTCCCTTTTCTCTGCATCCTTGCCAACAGCTGTTGTTTCCTGTGTTGTTGATTTTAGCCATTCTGACTGGTGTGAAATGATGTCTCATTGTAGTTAAAAAAATTTTTTTTAATTTTTAAATTTTTAATTTGTTTTAAAGATTTTTATTTATTTATTTGACAGAGATCACAAGTAGGCAGAGAGGCAGGCAGAGAGGGAGAAGCAGGCTCCCTGCTGAGCAGAGAGCCCGATGTGGGGCTCGATCCCAGCACTCTGGCATCATGACTTGAGCCGGAGGCAGAGGCTTTAACCCACTGAGCCACCCAGGTACCCCTCTCATTATAGTTTTGATTTGCATTTCCCTGATGATACGTTAAGCATCTTTTCATGTATCTTTTGGCCTCTATGTTGGTATCACTTATTTATTTTATTTATCATGTACGTCCATCATATTTAGCTTTTGAGAAGCTGTAATTGCCTTGTTATGACAGATTACACTTTCCAAAGATGGCTGCCACAGTGGATCTCATATTGCACGCTGTTGTTGCCTTTTTCCATTGAGTGGTGGGATTTATGTCTCTTCTCTTTGAGCCTGAGCCAACTTTATTATTGCCTTGGCTGGTAGTTGGAAGTGATACCGTGTGATGTCTGAAGCTAAGTCATAAAAATGCCATCGACTTCCACCTTATTTTCTTAGGGTCCTTACTCTTGGAGTCTAACTATCATGCTGTGAGGAGACATGTAAGTAGAGATGCTGGCTGACTAGCTGAGGTCCTGTGTGACAGCTGGCCATCAGCTAAATGAGTGAGTGAGTTTTCAGATGATGCCAGCCTGCCGGCATAGAGTCCTGCTCTGCCCCAGCAGCCGTTCAGCCCCCTCAGGTGACACTCTGTGGAGCAGAGAAATAGCCTGTCCAGACTGCAGATTCAGGAGCAACATGAAGTGATTGGCTTCAGCCACTAACTTTGGGGTAGTCTGACATAGTCTATTTCATGGGCAGTAGAGGACCAGAATACAGGACTGGCCTACCCAGACTTAAATAAGTCCTACTAATCTAATTTCTGACAGAGTCTGATAGATCTTAGTCTGCCTATACTCTACAACAGTATCTTGATTCTAACAGCTAGCTCGAGCCCATGTGACGTAGCTAATAGCTAACAACATCAGTGTGTTCTTAGTGTGATGGCTGAGAGCGAGCCCGTCTCCACAGCTCTATCAGCTCCTAGTTTGTGGGCAGGCTACTTGATTTTGTCATCTGCTAATTTGGAATGATACTAATACACTTGACTCATAGAGTTGTGAGGCTGAAAGGAGTTTGTACATGGAAAGCACTTAGAATAACACGGGGCACTTAGAAAGCACTCCATAGATGTCAGCATTCTTATCATTCCAAGAGTTTATGAAGGCAGTTCGAAGATTTGTTAACAGTTGAACCTACAACTGATTATGATCATCTCATATTTTTCTACATGTTCTTACATATGATAAATTGTCTATGCCATCTAATGGCTTTTGATGTAAGTCCCAGATTTCTCCTTAGTAGAGAGCCCAGGCGAGAGCCTTTAACCAGTGGGGACCTGGAAATCATTTGGTCCAGACTAGTCTGGACCCCATGCTTTTGAATCTGCTGAGATGTCTGCTTTTTGCTGTAGGCTCATTATAACTACGTCTTTCTCTTTTCTTACGGTCTTGAAATACAGTCTTTAAGTATAGACTAGAGATTTGATTTATCTGTGGTTTTCCTAAGTGTGGCTTTGCTTCTCTTGAGTTTGTTCTGCAGATTGCTGGCTGTGGTCACATAATGCTGTATCTCTAACCTGAACATCCCCATCTGTGTTTTCTTTGCTGTAATCGATGTCTTCTGTGTGCTGCAAAGATAGAGGCGGGTTTTAAATCTCCCTTGGTGGGAAGTGGTGCTTCCTGCCTGGAGTCTGATTTGAAAATAGATACCCCATTGTGCAAAAACACAGACACCATGAGACTTCCTGGGTAACACCATTAAGCATACCCTTGACAGCAGCAGTCAAGGGCAGTACTGTTTAAGTACTTCATGTGCAGTAACCTGTAAGTTACATTGATGATACTGGCTGACGAGCTATAGGTATTGAATTTAGTTTGCTACTTATTGGGCTTATATTTCAGATTTTTTTGTGAGTCATTTAGAAAGCATAGACACAACTTCATCAAATCCATATGTTGCATAAGGGAGGGATATAAAACTTTAGTTTTCAGAAACTTATTAGTATGTTGTTTTTTAAAATATCACTAAGAATTAGAATTAGACATTATCTACATATCATCAGTAATATTATACCTGGTTTTGTCATTAAATATTAGTAATGTTTTGAGTCCTTAATAATATTTTGAGTAATACCTTATATTTATATTGCCTTTCATGAGAACTGAGCAGTTCAACACACCTGTCTATATAGGAAGAGAGAGATGTTATTCACTTGCAATTTTATAGAGAAAACAGAAGATCTAGCCAAAGCTGGAAAAGGAATACATTAGAATCACATTTGACTCTCAATAATAACAAGACTCAAACAAGGTTTCTTTTTCTTTTGTAACAAAATGTCAAGGGGATAGCCTCCCTATGCTGCCACCAAGGACCCAGTTCTTTCTCTCTTTCTTCTCTGCCTTTCTTAGCACGTAGGTTTTGTGCTCTTGGTTACAGGATGATGGCCGCAACTTCAGGCATCACATTCATAATCCAGGAAGAATGAAGGGAAAGAGAAAAATGCCAAAAGCTCATGACAGCTGTTTGCCTTTTTTTATCAAGCGCACACGAGCTTTTCCAGTAGTCCCATTCATTAGACTTCTGAGTACATCTCAGAGGTGGTATAGTCCCTACCAGTTTCAAAGGGATGGTGTTATCTATTGTTGCCTAACAAATTATCCTACTGTAGAAGCTGAAACCACAAACATTTATTATCTCCTAGTTTCTGTGGCTCAGGACAGAGGCTTAGCCACTGGAATACCTGTATCAATCAAAGTGTATGCTTCCTTTATCTTTGAAAAAATATAATTTTTTGTTTGTCTTTTTAAATAGACTCTTTATCTTTTCAACTTGTCTTTGGGTTAGTAAGGGTATCTCAGGACCTTGCTGGCTGCAAAGCTAAATTTCTGTCTTCTCTGCTTTTCAACATTAAATCTAATTTATAGTTTTTATAATAGATAGGGACCTGATTCTTCAAGTGAAATTCCTTTATATTACTTTCAGTGGATTGAATAATCTGTGTCTAGAATTCAGCATATTATTAGTAGGATCACTTGGTTGGATCCTACTAATAGGATTAGTAGGATCATTATGGTTGTTATCTATTTATCCAGTTATTCATTCAACAAATGTATTTTGAGCCCAGGCTTAATGCAAAACACCAAGGAAATTGCTGTTGGGGAGACAAACATAAAATGTAGTTTTGATGTTTAGGAATTTTTAGTGCAAAAAGGGAAGTAACACATGAACACAAGTAGTTATAGTAGAAGGTAGTTTCTGATAAACATTATAAGAAGCACTAAAATTTGGGGCACCCAGGTGGCCTCAGTGGCTCAGGCTTCCGACTCTTGGCTTGGGTTCAGTTCATGACCTCAGGGTCATGAGATCAAGTCCCCCTGCCCCACCCAGCTCTGTGCTTGGAGTGGAGTTTGCTTGAGATTATTCTCTTTCCCTCTCCTTTTTCCTCTACCATCTCCAAAACCTCTCTCAAATAAATAAATAAAATCTTAAAAAAAAAAAAAAGAAAAGAAAAGAAAAGAAAAAAGAAAAAGGAAGCACTAAAGGTTAAAGGTTAAGGGGATTTAGAGAGAGGAGGGGACCTTTTCCAGCTTATGGGTTTGGGAAACCACTGTTGAGTATGGCCGACTCCTGATCAGGCATTCCCTACATTAAGCGCTGGAAAGAAGACTTGCTGACATTATCACCTTCTCTGCTTAAGTGCTTGGATGACATAAATAGGAGTTTTGTTGACTATAATTCAGTCGGGAGAGAAGGCCTTTTAAATCAAAATACTTAACCTCTCTGCCCTAGGAAAAGCAGGAAACTGCACATTTGCAGGAATGCCTCAGCTTTGCAATGCATAGGCCCTTTACACTGCCTAGTGGTAATTTGGCCAATGACCAAAATGGGATAATGGAAGCAAGGCAGGAAGAATGGGGAAAGACAAAAGACACTGAGTAGAAACAGTAACATAGGTAAGCTAAGAAGTCAAAACTTCTTCCAGTGTGCATTTTTAATAGGGACTGTTGCAAGCTGGTCACTACTCTGCAGTCAGACTGGTAGGGATCGAACTGTGGCTGTGCTGCTTTCTAATTGGGTGACCTTGAGTGAGCATATTGCTTTTTGCCTCAGTTTCCTCCTTTATGTAAGAAGGATAATAGTATTACCATTTCATGGGGTTGTACTAATTAAATGAGGTAATGCTTGTGAATTCTTAGAGGAGTGCCTGGTCCGTGGTAGACCATTCAGTATACAGTAGCTGTTATTTTTGAAGTACAGTGAATTTTTAGAATGCCAGTTGCTCACATTCAAATATAAGTACAAAATGCAAAAGCAAATAAATCTACTTTCAGTATTTCATCTCATCATGGAGAACTCAGAGTTGAGCAAATTTAATGCATGATGGTGGATTGTGAATATTCTGATGGGAGTCTGGATTCTTATAAAAGAAGTGGCATTACATACACATATTTTTAAAATTTATTCATTTATTTGAGAGAGAGAGAGAGAGTTTGGGGTGGGGAGGAACAAAGGGAGAGGGAGAGAGACTTAAGCTGACCGCCCTGAGCTCTGGTTTGTACTGTATCACTCTGGTCTCTGTCTCTGTGTTTACATGGCCATCTCTGTGTCTCACATGGCATTTTTCTCATGTAAGTCCTATTGGGGTAAGGCTTACCCTTATGACTTCATTCTAACTAACTTGATTTACATCTACAAAGACCTGGATCCTAATAAAGTCGTAGTCACATTCATGGGTACAGGGAGATCTCTTTGGGGACACCAATCAGCCCATAACATGGTATCTCAAAGTTGAGATGTGGAGCCTTAGAACATGTTTTTAGGGGTTCATGAACACTGGAGTGTAGAGCTCTGACTTTTTAGTGCTGCCTGGTGTAGGCTCTTGCCACGTAAACCAGGTTAGCAAGTCACTTTCACCCCTGGTTCCACTCATTCAATTTCCTTCCACCTTCCCCAAAGTGTTTGAGTTCATAGAAAAGCAAAATTAATTTCAGAATTATCTAGTAGCGATGGTACCTGTAAGATGACACATTTTTCTTTCGTTGTTTGCTTCCTTTTTTTTTTTTTTTTTTTTAATAGAAGAGAAGCTTGGTGGCTTTAGGGTTTTATGTGAATCTTCAGGTGGCGTAATGGGGATCAAAATGTTTGGGATTTATTGCTGTTTAGGGAGAGCAATGCATTTTCTATTTAATTCCTTGGGAAGAGTCACACATGGGATCACAGCGGGTTTAGTAAATCATATATCTCGGGGCAGCAACCCAGATGGTGTAAAGCTACTGACCTAGCACAGAAGAGTGGAGGCATGCTGCCGAAGGCAGAAAGCTTGGCCGGCTTCTGTGGGCTGAGCTGTGGCCCTGTCACGGTCTACCACTTTGCCATTTGTCCCCGTGGATCCTGAAAGCTGCAGATAAAATTTTCAAAGGCTTAGCTGCCTGTAATTTAAGAATGAACTTGGTTAGAAGTCAAATCAAGTTAAAGAAAATGAAAATGTCATTGCACAAGAGAAAAATGAGCCATCTGGTGGAAATGCGGTATTTTAAAGATAGAGGTTTTTGTTTTTCTTTCGTTGTTATTGTTTATTTTTTATCTTAGCTTTTGAGGCAAACGCTTTTTGGCTTTAAACAAGTAACATTTAATGGTTGGGGGAAAATAGAAAACAGCTGGTCTGAGACAGATGAAAGAAAGGGGTGTTGAAGTGTGAAGCGCGGAGCCTGGAAACTCTTACAGAAACATTGCCTTTTCGAGAAAAGTATGACCAGTGTGAGGGAGATTGGAGCTGTTAACAGAATTACCCAAGACAGAGGTGGATGGGGGACAAGGAATAGTTGTTTCAAATTATGTAACTAAAAATAGGTAAGTCAAAGTGATGTGATTTTGCTATATGTGTATTGATTTGATCTATAATTCAGAAGTTTCTACAGTGCATTTCTGTAGAATTCCATATATCTATCTACCTGTCTTCCAAGATTTTATTTAAATTCTGGTTAGTTAACACATAGTGGAGTATTAGTTTCAGGAGTAGAGGTCAGCGATTCATCACTTAACATATAACCCCAGTGCTCATCCCAACAAGTATCCTTAGTGCCCATCCCCCATCCAGCCCATCCCCTGCCCACCTCCCTTCCAGCAACCCTCAGTTTGTTCTCTCTGGTCAAGAGCCTCTTTATGGTTTGTCTCCCTTTCAATTTTCACTGTATTTTATCTTTCCATTCCTTCTCCTACATTCATCTGTTTTGTTTCTGCAGTTCCACATATCAGTGGAATCATATGGTATTTGTCTTTCTCTGACTGACTTCTTTCGTTTAGCATCATGTACTCTAGCTCTATCCATGTTGCTGCAAATAGGAAGATTTCATTCTTTTTGATGGCTGAGTAATATACCTGTGCACGCACACGTGCATGTGTATATCACATCTTCTTTATCCATTTGTCTGTTGTTATACATCAGGGCTGTTTCCACAGTTTGGCTGTTGTGGACATTGCTGCTACAAATATTGGGGTACAAGTGCCCTTTTGGATGACTATGTTTGTATCCTTTGGATAAATACCTAGTAGTGCACTCGCTGGGTCATAGGGTAGTATAGAATTGCTTTTCAATCAAATTTTCAAAAATTTTAAAGATGTATTTATTTTGGGGGGATGCGGAAGAGGGAAAGGGAGAGAATCTCAGGCAGACTCCCCATTGAGCATGGAGCCCAACAACATGGGGCTCCATCCCATGACCCTGAGATCAGGACCTGAGTTGAAACCAAGTGTTAGACACTCAACTGACCGAGCTACCCAGGCATCCCAGACTTTCAGAAATCTTAGAGTATAGGGCTTTATTATTACTTTTTTAGGGTAGTAAAAGATAGTTATTTTTTGGTATGTGTGAATAGGTACTTTACCAAAAAATCATCCTAATCACTCCTTTCTCCCTTCTGCAGTTGAATCTATTTATTAACTCCTGTTGAGGTAGTTTTTGAGTCTGGATTTAAAGTCTAAAATATAAAACTTTATTTATTTTTTACTTTTTTAGATTTTATTTATCTATTTGACAGACTGAGATCCCAAGTAGGCAGAGAGGCAGGCAGAGAGAGGGAGAAGCAGGCTCCCTGCTGAACAGAGAGCCCAATATGGGGCTCAATCCCAGTACCCTGGGACCACGACCTGTGCCGAAGGCAGAGGCTTAACCCACTGAGCCACCCAGGTGCCCCTAAAATATAAAACTTTATTGAAAAACAAAGCCACATTGCTGGAAATAACTATAGTGACTAAAGGAAAGCATTCTTTATTGATGTATTACACAACTTGAATGTTTGCACTATTATTATTATTTGCAAAAACATAATTAGGAGAAGAGGGAAGCTGGACACAAAAAAGTGTATATTGATTAACTGCCATTTATATAAAGTTCAAATATAGAAAAAATTAACCTATAATGTTAAAGGTGAGAACAGTGGTGTACTTTGGGGAAATGCGGTGTGGAATGGGCACCATGAGGGCTCCCCAGCTTCTGGTAGTGCTCTGTCTCATAATTTGGGGACTGATGATCTGAGAGTGTTCATTTTATGAAAATTCATCAAACTCTATACTTAATCACTTGTGTACTTTTCTGCTACATTTATGTTACACATAAAATTAAAATGATATGTTATAGAACTTAATGGACTTTCAGAACTTTTCTTGAGATAATTTTCTTCTGAAGAAATTTAAATTTTATAGGCTTACTGATGTATCTTGATGAAAATTTGACCCGATCCTAAGCATGGGAGATTTGGGAATGCTCGTGTTTATATTTTGTATTTTCATAATTGCATCAAAATTGAGGAATCTTTCTCTGGGAGCTGTCCATTGATGTTCTTGTAATTAGCAACCTGCTTCTGTTTCTGAAATTATATTTTTAATCATCATCTAAGTGTATTCAGAGGCCTCAGTGGGGGTCAGAATTAGCTACAATTCATGTTCAGTTCAAAACATAGAATTTGTTTCTCAGATTTCTCATTAACTGGTGGTTCATAAACCATGAATGTATCTGTGTGTTTGTGCATGTGTGTGTGTGTGTGTTTTAGGAATCTGAGGTTTGGACAAAAGAGAACTATGAGGACATGGAGAAGGTTTGGAAGAGCGCAAGAAGAGTGGGGGGTGATTGGAAATAATGAAGACACAACTCTTCTGATGTTCATTTGAAAGCATGACATTGGAATCCTCTTTTAGCCAGACAGTGAGACATTTTAACTCCTACTGAGTGAATGGATTTAGCTGTTCAGACTACAGATGCGATGATCATAGTGGCCACAGTGGTGGTTGTGGTGATGGTAATGGTGGTGGTGGTGGAGTCGTTTAAGGGATTTCGATTTTCTTTCAAACACTACTCATTTAAAGAACTTTGGTTGAAGGCGTGGTGGGAAGTATAAACTTCCTGTTGTGGAGCTAATAGGATGTTAGCATGAAAGTTACAGCATAGGGAATATAGTCAGTGGTATTGTAGTGTTACATGGTGACAGATGGGAGCCACATTTGTGGGGAACGTTGCATACCATACAGAGAGGTCAAGTCACTACGTTGCTCATCTGCAGTTATATAATGTTATGTGTCAACCATACTGAAATTTAAAAAATACATTGGTTCTGTGCTAGGTAAGCAATATTATATTAAATAAAATATACAATATAGTAAGTATGTATCTGCTCACCAAGGACTTTATCTGCCTACTAAGAACTTATTCCGTAGTGGGAAAAACAAGACATTTAGAGTTAAAATGTTTAAATGAAATATATGTGCCAGATAAGTGGGGCAAATACACATGGTAACAGTATTTGACATTTACCAAGCATTGTGTACCAGTCAAGGGACAGAGATTACCTTTCCGGTAGAAAAATGCAAAGGGGGCGCCTGGGTGGCTCAGTGGGTTAAGCCGCTGCCTTCAGCTCAGGTCATGATCTCAGGATCCTGGGATCGAGTCCCGCATCGGGCTCTCTGCTCAGCAGGGAGCCTGCTTCCTCCTCTCTCTGCCTGTTTCTCTGCCTACTTGTGATCTGTCTCTGTCAAAGAAATAAGTAAAATTAAAAAAAAATTTAAAAAAAAAAAAAAAAAAAAAAGAAAAATGCAAAGGGCTTGTCTTTAACCAAAGATTTACACGTAAGCAGTACATATATGGAAATATGTTCAGAGTTACTTGTAATCAAAGAATCTCAAATTGAAATGTCATCTATCAGAGTGGCCAAGTTTAGAAGGAATAATAATAGCTAATGTTGATGATGTTTTAAGGAAACTGGAGCGTCACTTGCTGTAATCTTTCCAGTGGGAAATGAAGCAGCCAGTATTGAAATTTAAAGTGTACCTACTCTGTGAGCAAAGGCAGTTGTAAGATTTGTGGAGCCTGAGGTGGGGTGGTATTTTGTATTGCATTTTTTTTTTTTTGGAGGGGAGTGGGGTTCTTTTCAAAAAAGATTCTAACGTTATGAATATAAAATTGGATATGGAAGTAAATAGTTTTAATGAGGAAAACCTAGTAACAATATTTTATGAAATTGGTAAATACCATAAGGATCATACACCATCTCAATGTGGCAAACTTGAGTCAGTCTGGGTCCTGGGCTTGGCTCGCGACAGCTTTGCTGTGACTGCCTCTGAATGTAACACTATATACGTCTGCTGACTGCTAATGACCGAAACGTTTTTGCTTTTTGCCACCTCCCCTGCTGGTGCCCTGGCCTAAACCTCCATCTTGGCTCTCTTTCTCTCTCAAATCATGGGCATAGCCTCCTAATTGGTCTCTGTGTTTTGCCCTTGAACAGAATGTACATATTACATTTATACACATTTTTAGTAATTAACTTTCTGACATTCTTCTGTCATATTTTATCCTTCACATTATTTTGGTTACTCTTTGATTATCTTTTCATGTGATACTGATTTTGTGTTATTTTCAACAAAGGCACAAGAAAGACCAACGTTTTCTCACACGGTAGATGGAGATTTCTTTTCATCATTGGCAACTGGAATTCATAGAAGTTGAAAGTTCACACATGTATTTGCTGTTTGTAGTACAGCTGTAGGTTTGTTGTGTTTGTAACTGAATAAACTCTGTTACTGAATATAGCCCAGACACAGGATTGCTTCCATTTAGTCTAAGCACTGATGAAAACAGAATCGAATCCCTTACATACAATTTCAGACACCTGATGACTGGAAGAATTCGCTATGTATTAGCTCTTGGTTCTGTGCATTTCCAATCTTAATTGTTGTCTGCTCTCCACATACTTCTGGTGCTGGGCTTGGCAAGAGGAGTTCTTATGCTGTGACCTCTAGTTTTGGAGGGTGAGTTGGAATGATGGGCAGTAGGAATATTTGTGGCCATTTCTAGCCTGGAGTAGCTGTCACTAACTACCTTTGGAAGGGACCTCAAAGTCCATGTGTAAACTGTAAACTAAAATATAATTCCCAGCTCAGTTTGCCCTTGCTGGAATCCCAGAATGCCCATGGCTACTCCAGAGCCACTCAACATAGGGAAAGCCTGATGAAAGGGAGAGTCGAGTGGAAGGCAACATCAGTCACAGCAGATGCAGTTAAAGATCTTATTTTTACAAACTTTACAACAATACATGGTCATGTGAATATAATTTGAGGACTCTTTCATGTCTTGGAAGAGGCTCTAGCAAAGGATGGCCCTTGAAGATGACACTTTATTAGGAACTTAATCTGTACATCTCTCTCTATGACCAGTGATAGCACTTGTCAAGAGTTTATCCTAAGGAAAATCTGTACTAAGAATCAATAACAGAAAACAATCACTGAGTTCCCTTTTTTTTTCTTCTCTTTTTTGTGGGAAGAAAGAGAGAGAGAGAGAGGAAAGCACACCCATGAGAGGGGGGTGGGGAGGGGCAGAGGGAGAGAGAAAATCTCAAGCAGACTCTATGCCCAGTGCAGAACCACGACCCTGAGATCTCCACCTGAGTTGAAACCAAGAGTTGGGTGCTTAACTGACTGTGCCACTCAGGTGCCCCCAGAATTGTTGAGTTCTTGTTATGTACCAGACTTTGCTAAGACTTCATTTTGATTTTTTGTAATGAGCATTTGACTACTTTATAACAAAAATTAGATCTCTATTTTTAAAAAATTCCAGAGGATAATACTAGTATTTAAATGAGGATTTGCATTTAGACAGTATGGAAATTATGATCATTTTTGCTTTACTTTTTTCTTCATCCTGTGTATGAACCCACCAACTACTTATTAAATGCTAAGTGGTGATCTAGATCTTCAAATCTCTACCTTCATGAAGCTTATAAGTTGGTTGAGGGAGATACGTAAGTCAACAAATATGATGAATAAGTACAATCTCAAATACGTTAAATAGTTTGAAGTGCTACAGAAAAGCAGTATAGCAAGTGAGGAGGTAAGATATGTATGTGTCTTGGGGGTAAAGGTTGAGAGTTAAATGGGTCAGTGTATGGAGGAGGTGACGTTCAAGTAAAGACTTAAAGGAATTGGGCAGCTTTGTGGGGCATAGTGAGGATTTTGGCTTCTTTGAGTGCAGTGGGAAGCATTTGGGACATGATGTGGAATAACATGAACTGACCAGTGTTTTGAAAGCATTTCTCTGGCTGCTGAGTTGAGAATAAAGGAGGTCGAGAGCAGAATAGGGAGATGGGCTAGCTTGGATCTGATGGGGGTCATGGAGATATGGTCCAGGGAGGCAGTGTTACAGGTGGTGAGATGGAGCCACATTCTGTGTTTGGTCTTTCATATAGTAGAATAGACATCTATTAGTATTAATAGATGGAGTGGGAGCTCCTAAGGCAGTCATAGCACAGTGCTCAAGAGCCAGCTCTAGACTCCAGTGGTCAGACGGACTCTGGGTTCTACCACTCATGATGATTTAGAAGGACTTCTGCTCATATCTCATGGTTATTTCTTTCTTCAGAACTGGAAAGACAAAAATAAATGCTCTAAAGTTTGTGCAGAAAGATCTAATTGCAAGAAGGTAGATTCAGATCTTGCATGCTCTTTTAGTCAATTATTATTAAAAAGTAACCTCCAGGTAAGGAGTCATGTCAGGAGGGGGTATTCTTTTTTGCTTGTTTGTTTAAAATTTTTATATTGTAGCCAGTGCAGCTGCTTGTTTAATATTTAAACAAGAGAGGAAAAGAAATGAAGAGAAAGAAAAAAAGAATGCTCGCAAACCCTGGAATCTAGGAAAACTCTAGACTTGAATATTCACTATGCCATAGGGTCTTCTTACATAATTCTAATGCCTAGATTCAATTTGGATGATAGCAAAGAAGAGTCCCAGCTGTCCGAATAGATGATGTACTTTTCCTTGATACATACCCTGGGAAAAGGCAATGTGCTGTCTGTAAAATTAGTTTAGTGTTATGTTGCACCAGGTCTTTTATTGAATGGCATTGGAATGAATTGCCATTCAAGGTAATAAGATGATCTTTTCTGGAGTTCTTTGAAAGTAGGATAAATCCCGGCATAGCTGTGATGTTTTGATTTAGGTCAATGGAGGTCAGATGACCTGACAAAGGACCTGTAGGTCCTTTGATTTAGTAAGATGAATTCAAACATCTTTTTATATTTATTTTATTTTTTTAAGATTATTTATTTATTTATTTGACAGATAGAGATCACAAGTAGGCAGAGAGGCAGGCAGAGAGAGAAAGAGGAGGAAGCAGGCTCCTGGCTGGGCAGAGTCCGATGTGGGGCTTGATCCCAGGACCCTGGGATCATGACTTGAGCCGAAGGCAGAGGCTTTAACCCACTGAGCCACCCAGGCACCCCATCAAACATTTTTTTAATATATGCTCTTCTAATGTGGAGGCAGCAGGATCTGAACCTGGGGAATTGGCAGATATCTTCGGCAGACTGCAGGAAGGGTTTTGAAGTGCATTTTCCTTTTTAAAAAAGTTGTCATCTCAGTCGGAAAAAAAAAAAAAAGTATCCCAAGACTGAATAAACTGGAGAAGGGTATGTATGTATGTATGTATGTATGTATGTATGTATTAGTGGTGTTAAAGAGTGCCTTAAAAAACACTTCCAACCATAGTTCTCCTGAAAATAACATAGTTTTACATGACATATAGGTTTATAAAAAATACATGTTACTGTGTTTATAGAAGAAGAATGATGGGCTATGTTTTTAGGAAGAAATTGAAGTAGTGTGAAAATACATAGGTGGTATTGAAATAGAAATAAGACTGGGCTCTGGGGGTCCTAAGATCTGCTTTCACTCTTAATAGTTATGTGATGTTTCAGAGCCAGCTTTAATAATACTATTGTGTCTCATTTTCTTTTATCTTCCCCTCTCCCTGTAGCCCCCTTTCGGGGTCAGGGTTTCCTCTGAGACTTTGAAGGCAGCCATGGACATTCTCCCATCAAAAATGCACATACATCCATGGCAGATTTACATGTAAATTCAGGCGTGTTTCACGGTTTCTGGAAACCATCTGTGGACATCAAATGAATGTGAGTGAATTAGAATGTGTCAGTAAGGACTCAGGGCCACAAAATATGCCATGTGAGCAATGGTTAGAGCCTCACAGTTTGATTAACTAGAAAATAAAAGCTTAGCAGACAGGCCAACAATGGGCTATCACACGTATTTGAGGAGCTGTCATGTAGAAGAAATGGGTTTATTCGGGTTGCTCTAGAGCTAGGCAGTCCAGTACTGTGGCCCCTGGCCACATGTGGCCATTTAAATTCAATTAAAATAAAGCAAAAACTAAATAAAAAATAAATAAAATAAACATTTCAACTCTCCAGTCGTAGCAGCCACATTTCAAGTGAGCAGTGGCTGCATGGGGAGACTGGCTCCTGAATCGAGCAGAGCAGATGTGGAATATTTCAACATCGCAGAGAGATGAGTGGGACAGAGCTGCTCTCATTTTAAGCTTTAGACAGAGTGGATTATGGAAAGGTAGACTTCAGCTCCTTATGAAAGAAGCATTCTATCAATGTAACTGTCCAGTGTTGGTTCTGTTGAACTGGCTGCCTCAGAGAACAGTGAGCCTCCTGTCATTTGATGGACTTGTCTGGAGCCTAGATTACTACTTACCGGGAGTGATGTAGAAGAGATTCCCACACAGACTCTTAGGGCATTGAGATGGGAAGGCGACTCACTGATGGAACTTTTTTTTTTTTTTTTTGTGATAAGGATGGGACAGTGGACTCAGCGCCAAGTTATTTTGCCCAGGGACTCACACCTGGTTGATGGCAGAGGCTAGGTGTCCTCATGAGTCCCAGTACAGTGCTTGTTTTCATTCCACTTGCTGTCTTATGTTGTGTAATAACAAGGTCCTCATGGAGCTTGTCGAACCACACATGTCTGACTTTGATGTTAGCCTTCTTCTTGGCTGCTCTTTTGCACTACTCTGCACCAAAAGCTACACGGCAGCCAAGCTGTATTGGGACACACTATTGTGTTGTACTAGCCATGCTACAACATGTTCTCCTCATTACTGCTTTCAAGTATGTGCCCTTGCTGTGCCCTTAATCAAAGGGACATTTCTTCACAACCTGAATTCTACTCATTCTCTAACTTCTGCTCAAGCCCCAGAATACTTGAGCTCACACCGTTCCTTTTCTTTGCTGGACCACCTTATGACAGTGTACTCAAACACAGACATTCTTTATGACTATTACATTTTGTTTTGTCACTGAGTAGTTTCTTAAAGGCTGAGGTTACTATTTTTGAGTGTATGTACTTTTCCTGTGTCTCTAACAGGAATGTAAGTTCTCAGAGAGTTGAGACCATAGCTTTCTTCATCACCATATCCCTACTGTTGGGCATATGGCTTATTATCGTAATAGGTGCTTAATATTTATTGAATGAATGGATTTTTGGGAAAGATTTATTTGTTCATTTTAGAGAGAAAGCAGGGGAGGGACTAAAGGAGAGGGAGAGAGAGTCATAAGCAGACTCTGTGCTAAGTGGAGCTTGACACAGGACTGGGTCTCATGACCCTGAGATCATGACCTGAGCTAAAACTAGGAGTTAGAAGCTTAACCAACTGTACCACCCACGCCCCCCAAATGAATGAATTTTTATCTTCCAGAGTACCTGGTACTGTGCTATACTTGTGATAAGTCTTCAATAAGTACTTTCAAGCCAAAGATTTATGTTCTCTAATAAAATGTTAAAATATGATTATGAAAAGAATGTAAGGAACTCCAACACATAAAGAGCTTGGAAGTCCTCACTCCTGTCCTTACAATCAGAAAAAGCTGAACAAACCAAGATCAATGACTTTTCTTAGATCCATGAGTAGTCAAAGAATAAATGCCACTGAAATGTGGAGAAATGTAAATCCAGACAGTCACAAATAAGATTTGCTTGCCTGAAGCTGAAGCAGAAGTCACAACCTGGGGTGGGGGTGGGAGGATTACTTAAATAGTGATTTTGAGGAATTCCTGGAGGCTGAGTGTAGTTTAGCTTGAGAGTGAGAAATCCCTGGTCAGCAGTTTCAGAAGGGGTATCACACTTACATGGATTTGCTTCTAGAAACCCCATCAAGTTCTCTCAATAAAGAGCCGAGAAAGATTCTCTCTTGGCTTTGGCAAGAAGAGGGAAAAAAAAAAATAACCATTGTGAAATACTCCCAGAGCATTCTCTAGAATAAAGGTCCACTCTCCAGGGGACATGACTTTCATCACTCTTATACCACCTGGTAAAAGGACATTTCTCTGACTCAAGCCCTCTCTAGATTTTTTGTAGCCCCTAAGAGGGAAAAGAAACAAGCTAAGAAACACTTGTAAAGGTCACGACACAGCAACACAAGCCCACTAAAAGACAAATGTAATAATAAGATTCTAGAATGCTTTCCTTTTTCTACTTCTTATCATACCAACAGAGCTCTCCTGTGACAGTAGGTCACAGCTGAAAGAGATGCAGAATTCAGACTCTGTCCTAGGAGGTGTTCCTAGGAAAGCCCAAAGATAATAGGAGACATAAAATGAGGACCCTAGATGAATTTTAAGCTTCGGGCACCCATATTTACAGCGAACATTAAACATAGTAGCTCCTAGCCAGGTCCACATGAAAGTCCTATTTATCTCAAGTCCTATTATCCAATATATCATGTCCTGGCTTTCAACATAAAGTTATAAGCTGTGCTAAAAGGCAAGGAAACACATCATCTGAAGGGACAAAGCAAGCATGAGAACCAGACTTAGACATGACACAGATTTTGGAATGATCAGACAGGGAAGTTAAAAGAACTGTGATTCATAGGTTATTAACTAATTTGTCTGCAAATGTATATTGTATACAATGTGAAAGAACAGATAGATGATATAAAGCAGAGATATGGGAAATATAAGAAAGAATCAAAAGAAATGCCAGAAATAAGAAACACAATAGCAGAAATGGAGACTATTTCTGATAGGCTCATCGGTAGACTGGATTGAGACTGAGAAAGTCTCAGTGAGCTTGAAGATAGGTCAATAGAAACTTCTCACACTGAAATACAAACAGATAATGAAGATAACCCAGAACAGAATACCCAAGAACTCTGCTACAATTTCAGAAGGTGAAACATACATGTAATAAGAACATCAGAGGTAGAAAAAAGAGAAAATGGAACAAAAGAAATCTTTGAAGTAATTATGACTGATAATTTTCTAGAACTAATGACAGATACCTCATCTCAAATCCAGGAAGCTCAGAAAACACCAAGCAGTGTAAATGCCAGAAATCTATAGCTAGGTATATATTTAAACTACAGAAAACCAAAGTCAAAGAGAAAATTTTGAAAGAAACCAGGGGATCCTACATGGGTAGGAATAGGGGGACTTTACCTTTAGAAGAACAGGAATAGGGACACCTAGGTGGCTCATTGGGTTAAGCCTCTGCCTTTGGCTCAGGTTATGATCTCAGGGTCCTGGGATTGAGCCCCGCATCGGGCTCTCTGTTCAGAAGGGAGCCTGCTTCCCCCTCTCTATCTGCCTTTCTGCCTGCTTGTGATCTCTCTCTCTGTCCAAAAAAAAAAAAAAAAAAAGGAAAAAGAACAAGACTTACAGTGGATCTCTCATCAGAAACCTCATAGGTGGAGTAAAATATTTAAAATGTTGAAATAAAAAGCCCCCACCAACCTTGAATTCTGTATCTGGAGAACTCATCCTTCAAAAGTAAAGGAGAAATACCTTCTCAGACAAGCAAAACTAAGGGATTTTATTACCAGCAAAACTGCCCTTCATGAAATGTTAAATTTTTTAGAGCAAAGGAAAATGTTGTAATTTGGAAATTGGAATCTATATAAAGAAGGGAAGTACCGCAGAGAAGGAATAAATGAAGGTAAAAGGAAATCTTTTATTTTTAAAAATTAAGGAAACTGTTTGCTTAGCACTAGTCATGATGTATTAGATGATTACAGCATGTGGGGAAGTGGAAGGAATAACAGCAGTGTCATAGAGACCTGAGGCAGGTACTGATGGGACTTTATTATAGGGTCCAGTTGCCACACGTGGAATGGTGTAGTGTCATTGGAAGGCGGGCTTGGAGTAGTCTAAAATGCATATTACAAACTCTACGGCAACCACTTAAAAAGAAAAGAAAAGTTTAAAAAGGATTATAATTGATATGCTGAGAGAGGGGATAAGTGTCATAGAAAGTGCTTATTAAAATAATGGAAGGCAGAATGAGAGGGGAGAAAGGAACAAAGAGAAAAATATATAATGAATAGAAAGCAGACAAAAACATGGTAGATATTAATTCAACTGTATAATCAACTTTACATGTGAATAGTTTAAATATACTAATTATCTAATTAAAAGACGGAGATTATCAGAGTAGCTTAAAAACACAGACCTCACTCTCTGTTGTCTGTTTGAAACAAAGATGTCTCTCAGCAGATAAATGGACAACAATCGGTGGCACAGTCATACAAAAAATGAAATCATGGGACAGAAGAGACCATCTGCTCTGCAGAATTGGAGATATGTATATGGATACTTTATCTTCAAGAAGGTGAAACGTGACTCCCCACTCCTTAAGGGTAGGATGTGCACAGTGGCTTTGTTCCAAAGAGGAGGCAGAAGTCACTTTACAGTGGTTGCGGTAGTTACGAACCTTTCTTAGCCAGGCAATCAAGATTGACAGTAGCAGTGATAAGTGGTGTCAGTATTATCTACTGTTGACATGTGATGAAAATGTACTTTACTCCTGCGGTTTCCTCCCCCAAAACCTACAACCCCCATCTTATCATCAGACAAATCTTGGTTGAGGGATATTCTACAAAAACAGGGGAAATTAAGAAATTGTTAGAGCCTGAACGAGCCTGAGACTTGACAACTAAATGAAATGTTTTATCTTGGGTGGAATCCTGAACAGAAAAAAGTGTTGGGTAAAAACAGAGAAAATCCAAATCAAGTAGGGACTTTGGTTAATAATAATGTATCAGTATTGGCTCATTCTTTATAGCTAATATACATGTAGGATGTTAATAATCTGGGGTTATAGAAGCTCCCTAACTTCATAATTTTTCTGTAAGTCTAAACTGTTATAAGAATACATTTTAGTTAAAAAACAAACAAACAAAGAAACAAACAATCTAAGTATACCTACACCTGTTTCATTTGTAGAACTCTTATTGGAGGCCATTTGTTCCACGTTCAAGAGTTTCTGTTGATAAAACTTTTGGTATCTATGATATTCAGCTTATTTCTGGAATGCGGCAGTTCTTTTATTTTCCCTTATGAAGGTTTGCAAGGACAGAATTGTCTTTCAGCTATTAAAAATCCTGTGTCTTCCAAATGTTTTCCAGGGTTCATGTTATTCATTGTCACTTCACAGCTTACTATTTAAGGACAAAATATGTCAAGTCACAAATGAGAAATGAAGTCCGTCTCTCTCATCTCTTCCTTATGTTGTCATCGCGTTATGAAGTGCCGGGATGGAGAAGGCTTTGCTTTGAAAGCAGCCTGCATGGCAGAAGCTGCATTTTGCAATGGTGTCATCCAAACTCTGGGGAGTTCTGTTATTCAGAAGTCTCCCTGGTTCATTCATGCATTAAGAGGATGAGCCTTGCCGCTTTCTCATCCTGACAGAGGAGAATGTTGCCATGACAGCTGTTCAGAGAGTGGAGATGCTGTAAAGAGCAATCCATAATGAAAAGAGAAAACAGCCTCGTTTCTTGGATCTCACTGGATGCAAGGAACAGCATGCATGGATTCTAAAAATGTACCTTGAACATTTGTTACCTTCATTTTAGGCACAATATTTTAGGGACACACTCACGTACGTATACACATAGTTCACTTCTTGGTAGCCTAAAGCAGCAGGTAGAAAAACTAAATCTCAACTAAAACCACCCGTACATAGTTCCTCCTCCATCATGAGAGCATAGACTGAGATCTACCGTGCTGAAGATTTAAAACATCTTTTTTTGTTTTTTGTTTTTTGTCCATGATTTACTTAAAGGGAAAACTTTTTCAGGAAGAGAGAATTTTTGTTGAAATATCATTGTTCCTCCAAATCTGAAAAGTTGTTAGGGAGTCATCAGAGAGCTAAGTAGGACTCATCTCTTTTATCCCCAAGAGAAGACTATATTGTCTTATCTAAATACATTGAAGGGATATTTACTGATTAAAGATAGAGATATCTTGCATTTGCTTCAAAATAATACAGGAATGGGGGAAGTGGCTAGGGCTATAAGCAAAACAAGATTGGCCATGAGTTGATTACAGAAACTGTTACAGGCTGAATTATGTTGCCCTCAAATCCATTTCTCAAATGCATTTGTTGAAGCCTCAACCTCCACTACCCCACAGTAGCACTGTATTTGAAGATAGGACCTTTGACGAAGTGGGTAAGTTAAAATGTGCCCTAATATAATTTAACACCAGGGATGTGCATGCAGGGGAAAGACCATCCAAGGGTATACCAAGAAGATGCTGTTCTACAAACCAAGGAGAAGCTGCAGAAGAAATCAAGCCAACTGACACTTTGATCTTGAACTTGTAGCCTTCAGAACTGTTAGAAATAAATTTCTGTTGTTTAAGTGACCCAGTCTGTGGTATTTTCTTATGGCAGCTCTGATACAAATACCTATGATGTCATCAGAACACACGTTCTCTGCTCTCCCAGCACTAAAAAAGTAGAAGGGAAGACAGGTAAGTAACTATGCCATGACCGTAGAATACAGCAATTGATAAAGGGGAAGCTGAAGTTGCTTTGGGAGCCCAACGATGGATGACAAAACCAGAGCTAGGGAGATCAGGGAAGACTTGCTAAAGGTAGGTAGGGTTAGCCTGGGGAAAACGGCAGGGGAAGAAAAGTTTAACTTGAACAGCATGGGCAGTTGCCTAGGTATGGGACCGTGGCATATTTGGGAAATCAAAAGTAGTTCAAAAGGAATGAAGTCTAGGGTGTGTGTGAATGAGGGAGTGGGAAGATTAGGCACTAGAGTATTAAGCTCTTTTCTAACAAACACACACATATACATACACACACACTCTCTCATTTTGTTTTAATGTTAGTCCATCTCTCCCCATTAGAAGGTTAGCTCCATGATGCCTGTTTGTCCCTTGCTCACTGTTTGTTTGTTTTTTTTTTTTTTTAATTTTACCTATTTGACAGAGAGACATACAGTGAGAGAGGAACATAAGCAGGAGGAGTGGGAGATAGAGAGAAGCAGGCTTTCCGCTGAGCAGGAAGCCTGATGCAGGGCTCAATCCCAGGACCTTAGGATCTTGACCTGAGCCAAAGGCAGAAGCCTGACGACTGAGCCACGCAGACACCCTTCCCTGTTATATTTTCATTAGCTAGACTAGTACTTGGCACATAGAAGGTGTTAACAAAACAGAATCACTAAATACACGAATGAGTAAAATCATGATGTTTTCTTTTAAAAAAAAATTACTTTGGCAGCACAGTGAAGAATGTCTGTGGCCCCAAGCAGGGATAGCAGTTAGGAGGCTGTTGGAATGGTCCTGCCAAAGTGGATGGGGGCGTTGTGGACAGAAGATAGACTGTTGTGGGAGTCACTTGGCACGTGAATTTCAAGAACTTATACTTCAGCAAGTCGTAAGGCTTGAGGGATAAGAAGGGAGTTCCAGGATCACGCCCTTGTTTCTGACTGTGGCATTGAAAGACAGGGTCATTTCCTGAGTCAGGAAACAGAGGAGATTGGGGAGCAGGTTGGTTGGAGATAGTTCGGTTTTGTGTCTAGCTTTTTCGGTGGAAGAGTGATACCAACCTGTCTACTCATCTGTGGGCATAGAGAAGGGCTCTCTGGGCTGACTCTAGAGTTAGAATCAACTTAGAGGCCAAACTAAAGCCATGGAAATGGATGAGGTTATTCCAGAAGAGTGTGTAGACACTGACAATAGGAACATGGCGTATTGAGAGTGAAATGGAAACAGGAAATCAAAGCAGGTGTTGAGCAGGTTACTGCTCTTCTGAAACTTCCATGAAATCCTTATTGCTGTGTTTGTTGTAACTTTATAGAACTTTAAGAATGCACAGTCCAGATTCTAGCTCTGAAGGTACAATCTTGGTAAATTTTTTAAACCCTTCATACCTTACTCTTCCTCATGTGCAGAAGGAGTCCAAGTGTAATACCTACCTCCATCATAGTCTGTTTTGAGGACTAGAGAAGATGGATGTATAGCCTCTAGCGTATAGTGTGAGGTCCGTGAATGTTAGCTCTTATCAGTACCATTTAAAATTATATTACTGTGTTTCCAGTTTGGAACATCAGTGCCTGTAGCTTCTAAGATCGATCACGGAAGATCTCTCCAGGTGGATTGTTGTGTAGGTGGAGCTGACGGAGCACTCCTTTATGTTATGTTTGTGGATATGTGTGTATGTGAATAATTAAAATACGCCGTATACCTACCAACTACTAATCACATTGTAAACTAAATGATATTCAATGTAAGCAACTTTGATATAAAGTACAGACTCCAGAATAAAATTGTGTTATTGACTAAACCTTATTCATGGTTTTGTAATCAGGGTCTTACTGTTTTCTTTTTGTTTTCAGATGGACCTTTATATTAGTTCCTTGAATATCTGAAAGTCCTGGAACCCTACACATTTATGGGCTCATTCAAGTGTGTGTTTGCAGTTTTCTTTTTTGAAATTGGTTTTCTTCTTTAACTGATGTCTTGATGGTGTGACTTCCTATGGAGTACTCAGTTCTTCCTGCTACCTGCCTGGTTTCTGTAGAAAAGTGGCTTTCACTCTCTAATATCATGCTTTGGTCTAAATGGCGCTGTTTAGCTATAAGAAAAGCACATTACAAAGACCTTGTGCTTGAGTTCACTGTAAAATGCTCTCCTATGACTATCTTTTCCTAATCAGGAAAGTCCTCTCCACCTGACCCACTTTTCTTGTCTTAATTCCATTCCCCTTTGAAGTCCAAACTTTGAAAGTTTCTTTGCATAAAATTGTTTACGATAATACATTAATCCTGTTAGTAGGTTTTGTACATTTCAAAAACTTGCCTCTCCTGAAGATTTCCTTCTATTATTAAAGGAATACACTGTTTCTCCCTCAATTTTAAAGCTGTTTGTTAGTTTGAGCTATGCGTGCCTCATCACTTCCACAGCCAGGTCAAAAATAGTTGTTTTAATACTTGAAAAGGGGGGTGGAATATAACTATAAATATATATGTACCTTTCGAACAAGGCCGACCTCAAGGGTAGGCTCTCAGTCAGGACTGGCCTGTTTATGGGTGACCTTTCTGCATCAAAATAGCATTCTTCACACTACCGGGCTGCTTTTAAAATGTTTATGTGATGATTCTGCCTAAAAATTTGCCCTTTTGAAATACATTAGCATTAACCAAACATCATCTTAAAAATAGAAATATATTCATTCATTTGTTTCTTATTCCTTCCTCAATTATTATTTTGTGGATGGCAGGGATTAAGAGCATTTTCTTAGCCTACAGTCGTGAATAGAGTAGACCTTGTGCTTGCTGTCATGGAGCTCAGCGTTCAGTGGGGGATGCAGGCACTCAAATAACTATGTAAGTTTTCAGTTAATATTTGATGAATACATGAGCTTTTGAAATACCGCGATTGGGGGTGTTCCAAGAAAAGACAAGACAGGAGATTTTTTCCCCCCCAGATCCTCCTGATCCTCCTTGAACTCCTGGCTTTCTATCCTTCTATCCCTTGGGCTGTCATCAGTGGTAGCAGATAACACAGGTGAAATAGTCTTTTGGAGTTCCCCCTTAAATTTGACTTCTCTAACATTGTGTCTGTGGGAAGATGGATGGGAATTCCAAATAAAACTTGGAGTGGTCATTTGGAATGCTTCATATTTGTAAGTGTGGCTTGCTTGGAAAACCTGTAGTGGTTCATCCTTTCTCCTCCCCATTCCCTGCCCCCTCCTTCTGTCCCCAGTCTTGTTCCTTCTAAAACAGTAGTTGCTCCCTCCTCCGGGAGGTCAGCGTCCGAGACCTAGAGACATCCAGGAAAGGGGACTAGGGTTGGGCATTAATGAGAAGTGATGCAAAATTCCATTGCTCTTTCTATAAATGGATGGCTATATTGTGGTCTGCTGAAAAAAATAGTACAGATCTGAACATTCTCTAGGGGAAATTGTTTTAAAAGTATTTTCTGCATGAATTAGACTCTGAGCCAGTACAGTACTTCATTTTGCAATCACAGCACTGGACTCTGTTTGTTGCCCGTGTCTTCGAGAATTCTCTTGCCCTGATGTTCCTGGCACCAGGCAGGAACAGATATCTCAGATATCTCCTCCTGTTTTTTGCTCCTTCTTAGTCTCCGTTCTTGACCCATCTTCATTTTCAGGTAGAGTTCCTGCATATCAGGGTTTCTCAGCCTTGGCACTACTGACATATTGGTCTAGGTAACCTTTGTTGCAGGGTCCTATCTTATGTCTTGTAGGATTTTTTGCAGCATCCCTGTCTCCCCTTCATGAGATGCCCCATTTGTGGCAACCAAAAATGTCTTCAGACATTTTCAGATATCCCCCAAGGAGCAAAATAATAATTCCCCTCCCCCTGGTTGAGAACCACCACTTTATATTCTGTCCTTAAGCAACCCCACCAACACACTTGGATTCAGTTATGATCTACATGTTAATCACACTCATTATATAACCTCAGTTCAGACTTTGTGCCTGAGCTCCAGTGACAGCATGTCTTTTTGGATATTTCAAAGAGATTGCAAAGCTGAAAGTAAAAAATGCTACTCTTCTTACCACACTTCCTCTCTTGTGGTTTCCTATCTTATAAGTAGGACCATACATTCATCTCCCTCATTTCCTATTTCTAGTCAATCCACAAGAGTTGTCCAGATCTACCTCAGATCCATTCCCTTCTCTCTACACCCTCACTGCTGCACATTAAGTCACCGTCATCTATCTGTTGCCTGGACCACTGCCAAAGCTCAGCTCTGGACTTCAGGACTTTGTCCTTCCCTTCAATCCATTCTGTGTATCACTCAGAGGCTAGAATAAGAGTAAGACAATAAACTTGAATATCACTTACATGTGCTTTCACCTACTTTTAGGTTGAAGATCTAAATCCCTTAGAAGACTAGATGGCTTGTGTGATCTGGCCCCTGCCTACCTTCTTTTCATTTCCTGAAAATACCATGTATCTTCCCACTGCCATGTCTCTGCATGTGACTTGAATATTCTTATCCTGTTTCCCCTCAATCCCACCATTCTAATTCCTCATATTAGAATGATATGTGTTTTTTCTCTCCTTTCACTAATGTCATTGTAGGGAAGATGATTTCATGAGTTTCTTCTTTCTATTTGGTTGTTCATGTTTTTTATATTCAGAAAGTTCCAATGTGTTAGGAATGAACACAATAACATGTCTACATGAATGTCTATATTATACCCTGCTCTAAAAATGAGAAAAGTATATTTATAAAGATATGAAACTAGAATGAGAGATAAGTAGAGATTAAATGATATATATTTAAGTCAGTTGACCACTGAGCCATATGGGAATTGGGGGGGGGCTAACCCCCCATGCAGTAATTAGCATGTAACTTTTGACTTCCCCAAAATGTCACTACCAATGGTCTACTATTGACTGCAAGCCTTAGTGAGAACATAATTAACAGATATTTTGTATGACATGTGTATTATGTACCATATCCTTACAACAGAGAAAAGAAAATATTTAAAAAATGATAAAGAAGAGGAAATACAGTTACATGTAAGTCGACCTGTGCCGTTCAAAGCCATATTGCGTAAGGGTCAACTGTATTTAGAATTGCTTTGAAAAATGGTGATTCTTATTTATCACTTGTTGGTGTGTATTTTCTGCTTTTTGTATTTATTTATTTATTTAGGTTAAATATTAAGATTTTTGAAAAAATGATCTGGCAAGAAAATGTACTATATCATGAAGATTCAAAGGGAGGTAATTTGTGGCTACTGAGCCAGAAATGTGTATGAGTCATAAATTAAACCTGACAAACCTGTCATAAAATGTAAGTTTTAATAGAAGCATAATCTGTGCTTTCATGACTGTGTCAGAACCAATAATACATCATCAGCTCTTTTTTAGATTGGCTCACATGATGCAAAAATCTGAAAGTAAACACATTTTTTAAAAAGTCTGTGAGCAAAATTATAAAATGTAAATGTGGCTTAGGGGAATATTTTATAAGTTAGTTTAACTGTAGAATAAGGAATATGGAAAGTTATTGGTTAGAAGAAGAGACCATGAGCCCAGTTAGATGACAAATGACAAACAGTGAAAGATAGTTAAATATGTACATATGTATATAGACAAAGGGTTCATTTCATTAGTACACAAGCACTATTGTATATTAATTAAAAATAAAACAGAATAGAAAAAACAGATAATTCCTTTGAAAAGAAATTCAGGTGGCAAATAATTTTTCATTTTAGTTAGGGATCAAGTATAATGACAAAGTAAGTTTTATCAAGAAATAATAAAAAGTATATAAAACCAACAATGATAGATATTTGATGTTGGAGAATATGTTGGGGGAAGGGCAGTCATTCTCTATAAGTGGGACTTTGAAAGACTTAGAATATGCATCAAAAGCCCCACACTCACAGTTTTCAATTTGAGGATTTTATCCTAAGGAAATAGTCATTAGCATGATGATTTTGATAGAAGAAACTTTATTCCAGCATTGTTTTTAATACCAAGACAGCTAGATCCAATGTAAATATCCATCAATAGATGATATTATGATTTATTCTAACAGTGGAATATTATGCAGTTCCAAAAATGATAAACTACTTATTTACACAGAAAATATTTATGATGAATTGTTAGGTCAAAAGTACAGAATACATCTAGCACCCTGATCTTGGTTCCTAATACCATTCTCCAGTTAAAGAAACCAGGGCTCCTTGGAGAAACAGCCACTTCTAGGACTGTGTCAGCAAATGTATAAAATGGGCCTGGAGCATCTTCTAGTGCCAGCAAATAAGGAAGTATTTACAAAAGCAAACAGAAGAACTCTACCCAGATTCCAAAACATAAACCCTGCAGTGATGGCATCTTTAAAGGGATGAAAGAAGCAGCTGAAAGAGAGAGCTCCAATAGCAAAGCTGGAAGATTTGCACAAAGAAATATAGAAGTATTGGATTATAATCTAAAGTACAAAACAAACATTCATGAGTACGCTAATATAAATAAATGATAGAATAAATCAATAAATGGAGAACAAGTCTCCCATGCAGAAAAATTCTGAATACTTTATTCCACCCTCAAGGAGGTGGAGTGTAACTCTCAGATCCTTAAGCGTGGTCTACATAGTGACTTCCTTCCAAAGAGTACAGGAAGGGAAAAAAGAATAGTTTACAACATGAGAAGTACAAACTTCCAGTTATGAAATAAATAAGTTATGGGAATGAAAAGTACAGCGTAGGGAATATAGTCAGTAATATTGTAATAACTTTGTATGGTGACAGATGGTAACTTAGACTTATCATGGGGATCATTTCATAACGTATAAAAATATCAAATCACTGTGATGTACACTTGAAACTGATAGGATATTGTGTGTTAATTATACTTCAATTAAAAGAAAAGGATAGCTTCATGATGGAGAAATACAGGAAGCATTACCTCAGCCATGTGATTGAGGTAGATATCGGTAGTGATAAGTCATGCTGATTGTAGGTACTCTTGATATAATGTGATGAAAATGTACCTCTTTTATCTTCCTCCCTCAAACCCATAACCTTTTCATCATGAGAAAAACAACAGACAAATCCCAATTTAAGGACATTCTATAACATATCTTGGTTAGGGGGCCCCTGGGTGGCTCAGTGGGTTAAAGCCTCTGCCTTTGGCTCGGGTTATGATCCCAGAGTCCTGGGATTGAACCCCATGTCGGGTTCTCTGCTCCACAGGGAGCCTGCTTCCTCCTCTCTCTCTCTCTGCCTGCCTCTCTGCCTACTTGAGATCTCTGTGTGTCAAATAAATAAATAAAATCTTAAAAAAACCCCACATATCTTGGTTAGCAATCTTCAAAATTGTCATGGTCATCAAAAGCAAGGGCAGTCTAAAAAACCCTCACAACCACGAGTGGCCTTAGGAGACATAATGACTAAATTCAGTGTGTTAACCTGAATAGAATTCTGAAACAGCAAAAGGACATGAGGTTTAAGTGAAGGAAATCTTCAAGTACAGATTTTACCTAATAATAATGTATCAATATTGGTTATTTAATTGTAACTGCTGAAAGTCTGAGATCATGGTGTCTGCAGAGCTGGTGCCTCTCTAGGGCCACAAGGCAAGGGTCTGTTCTAGGCCTCTCTTACTTGGCTTGTGGATGGAGCTCTTCTCCCTGTGTCTTCACATTGTCCTCCTCCAGTGTGGACCTGTGTCCAGATGTCCTCTTCCTTTAAGGACTCTAGTTCTATTGGATCAGGGCCCCCATCCTAATGACTTCATTCTAATTCATTTAGTGACCTCATTTTAGTTACCTCTTTAAAGACCTTATCTTCAAATAGGGTTTTAATCTGAAGTTTTGGGGATTTGGATTTCAACATATGAGTTTTTGTGGGGATACAATTCAACCCCCAATACCAGGTTTCTCACTCTCAGAGAAAGAAGTTACAAATAAACAGGAGAGAAGGTCTATAATGAACTCCGTGGTAATAGATTTAAGTAAACAATCTTAGTGAGAACTTGTGTTTACATTAATCGATATGCATATGGATACAGAAATAAATACGGAGATATGTAGTATATATGCATGTGTTAAGTAGCTCATTTGCTGCAGGGACATTCCAGCAGCAATGAGCATACGCAGCTCCCAGATAGTTTCTAAATACCATTCTCTTGTAGAGGAGGAACAGCTAATTCTGGGACTCATACAGCAAAAATACAAGATTAGTCTCAGAAAATTTAAGGAGAAATAAGATTATGTACATAACTTCAAACTACATCCCCACCCAAATATTTAGTAAGTACCGCAGGGGTTTTAACATATGTCCACAAACTCCTTTGCATGCCTCCCTTTGAGAAGTGGAGTTCAGTTCTCTCTTCCTCAAGTGTGGACTCAGTGACCCACCTTCTGAAGTTATGGAAAGAGGGAAATAGGAACTTCACAGTGGAGAAACCTGGCCCATACCTCCTTAACCAAGTCATCAGGTTCAGTATCACCAGTGCTGAGTCCAATGCGTATCACCTGTCACTGATGGGATGAAATAAGGACATCACCTCCAACACATTCTCCCCCAGATTCAGAATTCTGGTTTATTCATGGGGGAGAGCCAAAAGCAAATAGGAAAAAAACTCAAATTGAAGGACATTCTACAAAATACCTGAATAGGTTGCTTCAAAAGTGTCAAGGTCATGAAAAACCAGGAATGACAGAGAGACTGTCACAGAGCAGAGGAGAGGAAATGGGCACCATGACCAAGTGCAGTAGGCTCTTCTGGACCGGAAAGGAACATTTGCGGGAAAGCTGCGTCATCTGAAGTCCAGATGTTAGTTAATAGTATTGAATCAATGTTAATTTCTCAGTTTGGGTGAATGTTTTTGAAGATGTTAGTGATAGGAGAAGCTGCTTGGAGAGTATCTAGGGATTCTTTATGCTGTCTTTACAACTCTTCTGTAAACCTGAAATTATTGTGAGATTAAAGGTTAAATGTAAGGTAGATGATAGTATTCATGCAGAAGCTATTTACTAAGTACTCTTCCGGGTACTCTGCCAGGTGCTAAGAATTCTGCAGTGAATAATACAGATAGTATTCTTACCCTGGTAATGCTTTCATTTTATTATCAGTTGATCCTTTTTTAAAAGAACTGCACATTTGTTTATAAATATATATCTATATATGATATACATTTTTGCTTTTAGGGCTTATCGAGATGGTAAATGGAAACATCTGGAAGAAGGTGCTGTTATTTGAAAGAAGAATTATAAAACAGAGACGAGAATATGTGGGTTTGAAGACAGAAATGTTTTGCTGCAATTACCGTGTTCTATTAAGGCACTGGTTCTCCGAGTGTGCCCTGGGACTCAGGAGCCTCAGCATGGCCTGAGAATGCGTTAGAAATGCTAAGTCTCAGGCTGAACCTCAGTCTACCAGATTAGAAACTTTGGGGATGAGGTTCAGCAGTCTTGCTTTTTAACAAGCCCTCCAGGTGATTCCACTGCTCCATATCCCAGCTCCCTTGTCTGTAAAATGCAAACAATAGTAATCCAGCCTCTTACCGTTGTACATATAATGGGAGTGTGTGTGTAGTGCAAGACAATTAGGCAGTTTGCCTGGAACATTGTCAGTGGTTCAGGAAAAAGTACCAATTAAAGCCAGATAGCACCACCCTGCCTTCACATAGCTTCATGCCTAAACCCTTTACCTCCCCTAGGGATTCGCTTACTTGGCATTTTATCAAGGAGGCCTTCTTTGTTTGCCCTTTATAATTGCAACATACCTATGCCTCTTGCCCCACTACCCAGAACTCCCAGTCTTCTTTCCTCCTCCCCAGTTTTCCCATTGCCCAGGAGCACTTATCACCTCATAAATTATATAGTGTATGTATTCATTATGCACATTTAAAAAATATTTATCTTTTCCATGCTTACTTGCATCTCCTCAAGGCAGGGGACCTTTTTTCTCACTGAGGTAGTCCAAGTGCTTAAATCAGTGCCCGGCACGTAAGTTAAGTGCTTTAGTATTTGTTTCATTGGTCAGTACTCTTGTTCTATGAAATTGGGTATCCAAGCACTCTTCAAGCACTTTAGGTGTTCTGCATGTGTGATTTGACTTATGAAAAGCTTCCCTAATTAGGTCTCAACCATCCACTGGGAATGCATCAACTTGGGGAGCTTCTGTGGTTGGGGCAGGAGAGGGGTCCCAGTCCACTTGGCTGCCCCAAACACTCACCCTTCCCCTAGGAGTCCTTGAGTGGCTGGATTCTGGAAATGATTTCACTGACAAGAGGACTATATAGCTAAAAGAGTTTAAAACTCTCTTCTCTATACTATTAAGTTGGAACAAGTTTGCGTTCCCAAGCACTCCTGAACTTGACAGTCATTTTTTATGGGTGAGAGTGGCAGTTAAGAACTATGAAGTTGTTCCTGGCAGAAGGAACTGAGTTGAGATGTCATGGGGAAAGAATTAGGAGAAGGGAAGAAATGGGACAGAGGGGATTTAGATGGACGGGGCAGATGCACCGATACTGGTAAATAAAGCCAGAGAGGTGATAAAGGCAAAGCCAACATGAAGAGGAAGCTTTGAAACCCAGTAGGAGAAATGTGAACTTTGTTCAGGGGAATCAGCGGAGGATTCTGAGAGAGAAGTGTTGTGACAGCTGCAAATAAGATGAGTTTTGACAATATTTTTTTCACAGATTTGGGAGTCGGGAAGAAGTACTGTGTAATCTGTTGAGCAAAAGACCAGATTTGGAATGTGAAGTTTTTTTGTAGGAGGTGAGGAAGGCCAGATCCTCGTTATTTAGGTTGTTGCGGACGTGTGCATCACACTTTCTCTTTGGTCTGTCATGGAGTAGCTGGTGCAGGGTGATGCAGTGTTACTCAGTTTTGTCTACTTTTATTCTTGTTTCTCTCTTTCTTTTTCACCTTTTTCTAATCTTTTATAGTACTAGCTCCTTCATCCATCCTCCTAGGAGGGAATAGAGTCTTCACCAGAAGCTGTGGTACCTCTGAGCACCAACACAGTAACAAAATCATAACCCACTACTTTTGTGACAGCCTCTTCTCTTATTTTGTTGAGCAGAGTTTACATTTTCTTTGATGAGCATTTTAACTTATGCTAAAAACAAGCAAAACCAGCCACCACTCTAAGTATTCTTATCTTAAAATGGGAATAATGTTATTATTATCCAATTCAGATAATTGCTATGAGGATCAAATGAGATAATCCTCATGGTGCTTCCAAAGGGTTGGGCACAGTAGTAGGTCCCAAATCACCATTCTCCAGCCCCCAAGTCTGAGTCAGATCACACTGCCTACCTCCTGATGTTTTCTTTCATAGTTTTGGCATGGTTGTAGTTTTCCTCGCACACAAAGCATGTCTGTCTGTTCACACCTGTGACCTACGGCCCTACAAAAGGTAGACACTCCATAAATATTGACAAAAGGAATCAATGAATACATGACTATTTTAGATTTTTTTTTTTTTAAGATTAAAGAGCATTCTCCAAAAACGTCATTTCCATTTGTTGTTGGCTGAATGATTTCTTTTGAGATGTGGTGTAATTTCTGGGCTTGGATAATGTACTCCAATAAACATTTCCTCTTCTGATTTGGGTTGCAGCTATGCTCAACCAACTTTGGAATTTAAATTTCTATGTGTGACATAGTCGAGCTCTACAGAATATTTATAAAAGTCCTCATGTAACTCTAGTCGTAAACTTGAATAAGTTTGCAAGTATGCACAATAAAAATGAACTAAAAATGGCATATGTTTGCTCATCAGAATCATGGCCTTTTCAGTTTTCTAGGGTCTGGATCATGTATGCAATTTATGAAATCATTCATCCAGCAGCAAATAGAGAATGTTTTTAATGAGCTGTCAAATCACACCGAATTGTGGTCATGAAAGACGTAGAAAATATATTGAGTCAGAGAAATTTGAACTCTATTGAGATGAAACATTGTGTTTTGTATTAAGATGAAAAGTAAATGTTTATCTGCCATTCATATTTTGTTTTTAAGTCCTGTTTACCATAACTAAGGGCAAGAGAATGTGATCAATCATGGAGAAAAAGATGAACAAATGTTGGCATTGTTGTTTATTTTTTTGTTACAAGAGGAGATTGGTGTTTACCTTTTCATTGGGTACCAGTAATAGGCCATTGATACAGAATAATATTTGTGATTTTCATTCATAATCTTGAGCTTTGAAACTCTCAATATTTATATAGGAAAAACTCTCTTTTGTGATCACTAGGATCTCTGGTGCCCTCAGTGTCCAAGATCTAAAGAATACTTTTTAGTCCTTACCTTGTTTAACCTCTAAACACTGTTCCACCCGATGGCCACTGCCTCCTTAAAATGCTCTCTTCCTTTGACTTTGGCACGTGGTTTTCCTTCATACTTTCTGTGTGCTCCTTATTCTGGTTTGCTGAGCCATTCATCCTGTGGGCTCAGTTAGTCTCTCTGCTTGTTCTTCCTTCCTCCTCTTACTCCCCTGACTTCTCTTTCTCTCCCTGATCCTCTGTTTCCCTCTCACCTCTTGTCACTTTATACTTTTGTCCCCTAAGTAATCTCATATTGCCCTATTGTCAGTTACCTGCAACAGTGCTGCTGACTCAAACATCAGAATCTTCAACCCATACCTTTCCTCTGAACACCAGACCTGCTATCCAAAAATCTCCCCTTTGCCTCTAGGACACATCCATTGCTCAATTTAAAACCTGCTTCCAGGGGTGCCTGAGTGGCTCAGTGGGTTGGGGCCTCTGCCTTCGGCTTAGGTCATGATCCCACGGTCCTGGGATCGAGCTACACATCGGGCTCTCTGCTCAGCGGCGAGCATGCTTCCCCTTTTTTCTCTCTCTGCCTGCCTCTCTGCCTACTTGTGATCTCTGTCTGTCAAATAAATAAATAAAATCTTAAAACAACAAAAAAAAGAGACAATACATTATTTTTTGAAAATAAAATAAAATAAAACCTACTTCCACATCTTCACTTTCCCCCCAAGTCTATATAAGCGGGAGACTTGGGTCATATCCTGACAGTATTTGTCTTTTCCTTAACCTTTCAAGTCTGCTTGTCGACCTATTTTCCCCCCTTAATAGCTCCTCTTCTTCACGAGTGCACCTGACCCGGCACACCAGGCCAAGCCAGCAGTATCTTCCAGGCTACACTAGGGATTGCTATTACAGGCTAGGATAATCTTCAGATTTATTTTCTCACATCCAGTCTTCTTTTTCTTCATTTAAGCTTTATTCACACTGCAGCCAGAGTAATCTTTTCAAAACAGAAATTTGATTATGTATTGTCCCCTTTGTTAGAATGAAAATCTTTAACAAGGCCACAAGTTCCTGCATGGTCTTGCTCTCACTCACCCCTGCAACCTCATTTCACAATAGGAAGCTGCTTCCTGTTGTGGTCTCTGCTACAGCCAGCTTGTCAACTCTTCAGTAGCTAGAAATATGCCCTGTTGTCTCCTGTCCCAGGACCTTTGTACCTACTATTTCCTCTGCCTGGAATGTTATTTTCATTCCCCAGCCCTCAGTACCCACTACTTTATGTCATTAATTACTTCTCATCCTTGAGATCTCTGTTAAAATATCATTTCTTCACAAAAGTTAATATCACTTAAATATTGTTAATTGAATATTTTGTCATACTTCATAGCATGTAACAGCTACAATTAAACCCTAATTGTGTGTTTATTTGATTAACATTTGCTAGTCTATAAGCCCCAGGACAGCAGGGCTCGTGACTTTTTTGCTCACCATTTTTCTCTGGGTGCCTATCATGGTGTCTTTATAAATTAGTCTTTATAAATGCAAGCCACATGGCCGAATGAAAGCTAAAGATATTCAGATATTTGCAAATTGCTCTAGCAAATTGCCAAGTGTTCAGCTGGACAATTTTTATATTCAACATACTGTAAGCAAATCCTATAGAAGTGGCTTCCTTCATCTTGCAGGCTGAGCATAATGGCCAGCCTACACATTGCACGTGGTCTCTAGGATATAGAAATGAATGACTGTCAGGGCACCTGGCTCAGTCGTTAAGCGTCTGCCTTCATCTCAGGTCATGATCCCAGGGTCCTGGGCTCCCTGGAGCCCTCTCAGCAGGAAGCCTCCTTCTCTCTCTTTCCTACTACCTCTCCATGTGTTCCCTCTCTTGCTGTGTCTGTCTCTGTCAAATAAATAAAATCTTAAAAAAAAAAATGAATGACTGTCCAGTCATCAACTTGCAATGCCTTTTCTTAATAAATGTGATAAAATTTGCAGCATATTTTAGAACAGTGTTTTTTCAAAATTTTTGGCCGTGACTCAGTTTACCTCATGATACACATGCACCCACACGAAACTGAAATAAAACTTAAGAAATCAGTATTTTCTATTGCTACCAGCAGTATAGTCTATTAATTTTTCTTCTATTCTTTTCTATTTTATGCTAACCTATCTTATTTATTTATCAATATTAGTTAGAACTTAATTGATTTCACAGTGGGAAAAGATTTTTAGAGACTTTAATTTTTAAAGCTATGGCCTTTTAATGGCTATTATGGCTAAATATTAAAATTGAATAGTGAATTGATTAAGATTAGATATTTCTTTTTTAGATTTTTAAAATTTTGTTTTTAAGTAATCTCTACATCCAGTGTGGGGTTTGAATTTACAATCCCTAGATCAAGAGTTGCATGCTCTATTGACCGAGCCAGCCAGGCGCCCCTAATTCAAGAAAATTAGTTTGGCTGAAGAAAGGAAAATATTGTTTGAGGTTTGAGGACACAATCTCACTTAAAGTACAGGAGAGTTAATATACCAAAATTGTTTTCCGGCGGGCACTTTGAAATACTACTTTTGAGGACTATTAGCTGTTTTGGAATTCCCTTTATTTTTGTATCTAAAAACATGTAGTACAATATTGACATTAAATTTGGTTTTGAGTTCAGAAATCAGAAGGGTCAGGAAGGTTTTGATACTATTTTGATGAAAAGTTTTTTTTTTTTTTTTTTAAGATTTTATTTATTCATTTCAGAGAGAGAGAGCTAGAGAGAGCATTACCTGAGCACAAGCTTGGGGGTGGGGTGGGGAAATGGGCAGAGGAAGAGGGAGAAGCAGGCTCCCCGCTGAGCAGGGAGTGTCCCGTGTCCTCCATTCCTCCCTTATTCCTGCCCACCCACCCGCCCTGCCATGGGCTGATCCCAGGACCCCGGGATCATGACCTGAGCTGAAGGCAGACACTCAACCAACTGAACCACCCGGGTGCCTTTTGATGAAGTTTTAGATGGGAAAGACAAACACGTAAGAAGGAAAGTTTAAAGGAAATAGAATTCTTACATCTGTGATTAGTTCATGACCTCAGATTTGTAGAGCCAACTTTCGAGGGTGCTTAAAACACCAGGTTGATAGAGAAGTAAGGATGGTTAGCGCTAATGTTCTTTCACATCCACTTTTTAGAATAAGGTACACAATTTGTCATTAAGACAGCTCAACTTTAGTAAGACAAACATTCTTTTAGAAGAGTTTTTAAAAGAGAAAGATATATTTTCCATTCATCTTTTATTCTTTATCAGGTTGCTGTGACCATTAGCCATTGTGCATGCTAAGTCCCATCGGAGCCAAGATTTGCATTCATGTCATGTAGACTATTAGTTAATTGTAAACAGACCTTTCATTTAACTTCTTAGTCTCGATGATCAGAGTTAAACTGGTAGAAAATGGTTCATGACTCTTCCGCCAATTAGAAGGATGTTTCTACTTGTTTTTGTTTGTTTGTTTATTTTGTGATTTAGTTCCCTTTATAGAAAAGTCTCAGGACTTTTCCTCTAAGAACCAGATACAACTAGGTTAATATACATACTTCTTTTCCTAACAGCTTTTTAAATAATCAATAAATGAAAATTATAGTATTGGGTGCCCATAGTCATGTCTTACATCATTTTGTTAGTGAGCCAAAGTCCCCATTATAAAACATTTTTAACTAAATTTAAGCACTTGGTTTTTGGTTAAACTAGATTAATCAGATTATTTAGTTGAAAAAGTAGGAAATAATGCTGAATGGGAGGAAAAGTTCTGCTTCTTTTCTGAATTCCCTCTACCTTTCAGGTCAGCTATGTGCTTCTAGTTTATGCTTTTAGTTGTAACATATCTTTAGTAATTTATAAGAGAGATTCCCTGACATTGGCTAAAGACGGAAGTGAAAGGAGACACAAAATAAAATTCTACAATTCCAGCTTTATATTGTAGGAATTTAAGACTTTGTTCTTGATGCAAATTGAAGAATAGATAGAACCTGTATGGATATCTTTCCTTTCTCTCCCTTTGTCTTCTTCCAGTTATGGCTATATTCTCTGAAACCCAGCTCAGACAAAGCCTCCATCTGAAGCCTTCTTCACATCTCTAAGAATTTCGTCTCTCCTTACCTGCTGTTCCCAGAGTGCTGTACTTACTCATCTGTTTCCACACCCGATTTTTTTTTTTTTAAGATTTTATTTATTTATTTGACAGAGATCACAAGTAGGCAGAGAGGCAGGCAGAGAGAGGGGGGGAAGCAGGCTCCCTGCTGAGCAGAGAGCCTGATGCGGGGCTCGATCCTAGGACCCTGAGCTCATGATCTGAGCGGAAGGCAGAGGCTTAACCCACTGAGCCACCCAGGCGCCCCCCACACCTGATTTG
This sequence comes from Mustela putorius furo, assembly GCF_011764305.1. Classification (NCBI taxonomy): domain Eukaryota; kingdom Metazoa; phylum Chordata; class Mammalia; order Carnivora; family Mustelidae; genus Mustela; species Mustela putorius. Next base: position 41,630,677 of record NW_025422368.1, on the reverse strand, counting down.
ATAGTAGTTCATCTAAGGACATACCTATCTCTGCCCCCACCCCCACCCCAGGCTATGGGCTTCCTTAGGACAGGTACCATCACTTATTTGTCTTGGGTATCCTTTGTGTGACACTGTCCTTAAGATAGGATCTGCTCAGTAAAGTTTGATGATTGACTAATAAATCAATGAATGTCATGAATGTCAAGAGTCCTTTACATAGTCATGCCCCAGATTATTCAGCTAAGTGAAGTGGAGAAGAATGAAGAGGACAAAGAACAAATGCATATATAACAGGCCCAGTGTCTGAGAAATTGACTAAATTCTATCTAAGGGCAAATCTTAAAGTCTGCCCTCTCCCACAAGGATCCACAATGACAATTTAAAGTATTAAAATATTTCTAATGTATAGAAACATCAATTTTGTAAGTCGGTTTTTTAATGTAAACCTTTAAACCCAGCCTGGGGAATAAACACATCGCCAGATTTTCAGCTTTAAGCTTTCTTTGCTGTAGTGAGAGTGGTTTGTATATCTTGATGTGATCTGACGTTTGTAAGTCAACTCACTTTACAAAGGGGTTTTGTTGGTCATTCTTTTATAAACAATGAGGTCCTGAGTCCTTCAAGATCACTCTGCAAAGGACTAAATAGATGACCAAGGAGACAAGAATACGGCCCCTTACTACAGTGAAGCGTGAAGGTGGTTCTTTAATTTCAGCTGCAAATGTTGCTTACAGAGCGGACCACTGTGTGGCTTTATGTCTTATGCTTGGTTATTGATTAGGCTGGTAAATTTCAAGAATCCTGCAGACTTAGTCTAGCTCAGGAGAAATCTCTCTGGTGAGAAGATGTTGAATAGTGATGCTGAACCGTGGCTTGAATTGTGGTTACAGCTCTTGTTCATAATGCTTTGTCAGTGATGTCGTGGGAGCAGCCATCAAATCAGAGCTCGGTCCTTTTGACGCCAGAAGTCACCCATCTGTCACCTGCTCAGAAGAGTGCGGAAATTATTGCCGCTTCTAGAAGCTAAACACATGAAGCACTGCGTACCATCTCAACTGTTTTCATCTCCTTGAAACTTCTTGCTCTTTACATATTCTCTGCCGCCAGCATTCAGGAGTAATCAGCAACAATCACCATGATTAAGGGGAAACTATGGTGATGGAAAATGAGCATCATCTTTTAAACACTTCCACATTTGTAATGTAAGGCCTGAGCATATCCTTCTCGCTACTGTGATGACAGGGCTCTGGGAGCGATGATTAATATGTAGACCACACCAGCCCTCGCACAGCAGATCTTACAGGAAATAGAATCCGTGGGAACAGGATGATTCATCACCATATGTGGGCTGAAAGGGGACAGGTGAGCATATTGCCTCCCTACACCTTCAGCAGCAAGCTCTAGCCATTATGTTAGTAAAAGCATTCTATTGCTCTTCCTGCCCTCCTGGAGTGGAGGGGATGAGAACTTCAGGTAAAGCAGTGGTGCTTAAAGGGACAGTGTATTAGTCACACCTGGAACATGCCGAAGTTCCAAATATGCAGAAACCTAAGACCCTGGAGATGAGGCCCAGCAATCTGTGGTGTACCAAGCCCTCCAGCTGATTCCGATGCATGCTGAAATTTGAGAATAACTGTATTTAAGTAGATAAAGAATGATACAGTCTTGATTAAGTTTCAGAAGTGAAATATATTCTTTGATATTCTTTGATAATATGGATAATATTCTTTGACTAAGTCTTGTTTAGAATTGATATCCACCCTTCATAGTGGAAAATGTTATTATTTAAAACCATAACAACTACCTATGAACTGCCAGTCATTTTCACGGAAAGGCGGTAATCTCAGGCTCTCTTCTGGTTTGGATTATCCAAAGGTAGGCCTGAAATTAAATTTATAAAATGGGAGTGGAGAGGATTGCATTGCTCTAAATAATAAAGGGAGGTTATGTAGAATTTTATTGGACATTGTGGGAAGTAGAGGGGTAGAGAAGAGTAAGCAAAAATGAGGGACCTAGATAGAAGGATAGAAGGGCCCCATGAAATGTTTATGGGGAAGAAAGTAGAAAGTTTTTTTGTTTTTTGTTTTTTTTTTTTAGCAAAAGGTTAAATTGTTGACTGGACAGTTCCATGCAGTAATACCTGCCCAGGACCCACCATCTTTGTGGAAATGCTCTGCTAAGTGCAAGAATTCTAAATAATTCTATAGTAGGAAGAAGGGTGGGACCCCAGGGAGTTCCACATCTGGCTCTTTGGAGAGGTCGGGGAAAAGAAATGGCAGAAGGTATGGGGGGGTGGATGAGAATTCAGCTGAAGTAGAAAATCAGAGCCTGAGCACACAAGTCTCCTCTGAAATACAGAGGAAGATATGGGATTCATTCCTAGAACAGTCAGAAATAATTGGTTAATTAACCCGTTAATCTGGTGAATTAATCTCATGGATGTTTGAGCCAAACGTTTTTAGATTTTTTAAATTATTATTATGTTCAGTTAGCCAGCATGTAGTGTATCATTAGTTTTTGATGCAGTGTTCAACAATCCATTGGTCGTGTAAAACCCCTTGTGCTCATCACAACACGTGCCCTCCTTTAATACCCATTATTTTTGGATTTTAAAGGGTATCATGACATTTGGGCTCCATTTCTATTTTATCAGTTGGATGAGTGTTTCTATAGTCAGTCTTCTTATCCCGTGAAAGAGAATGGCAATTCTGTAGTAAAAAACCTCTCACATAATTTGATTTAAAAACCATTGATAAGGCACGAGGACAGAATGTCTCGGTGGCAGCCTTTTGAGGGACATCTGGGCCCTGCTGTCCACAGTTACCTTTCCCTTTGTGACCCTCAGAGTCACTCTCTCGCCATTCCTCCCACCCTCCCATCAGCTCCTGAGTTCACAGGATTTTCTTGCATGTCCTGGAGTTCTCTAACTGTGCCCTTCCTTGCAGAGTCACGCCCCTCCTTCCTGTTCAACAATTCTGAGTAGATGCGCAGGCCCCCATGCAGGGGAGTGCCCCATTGAAACTGTATGACAGTCTCACTAAAATGGATCAGTGCTCACTTTATGGATGCGAATTTCCAGCTGTATATCACATTTTCTTAAAAGGACACAGCCTTTTACTCGAGAAAGATAGACTTTTTATAGTTGCCTGAGGTCAGGCTCTCTGTCATGCTAAAACTCTATAAATGGGAAAAGCAAGTCTTTTCACAATTCACAGACACCTAGCATTTGAGGGCCTTGGAGATTATAGAGTCCAGCCTCTTTATCTAACAGATCAAAAGCGAGGGGTGAATGAGTTGCCTGGGCTAAGGAGGGAGTACTCTTCCAAGCACAGTAGCTTCTCTACAGCCTTTCTGTCCACAGTGCCAAGAAGGACATTTGATCACCTTTGGCACTGAAGCTCGAAGTAGAACAATCCATGGGAACATCACATTAACCCCTGAAAGCCTGGGGGTTGGAATTATTAATCATCTCAGGGTATTACAGAAAGACTGAAGATGGTAGATTTCAGCCCTATTTGTTTTTTCTTTCAGGTTACCTGGGTCAAGGTGAACCTTAACAAATGCTTAACCTATGAGAATGTTAGATAGGACCCAGTTAGCCTGCTTCAAATGGAGACAAAAGAAACTTGAAGAATGCATATATTGAATTAGATTCTCCCACTGTTTCAGTAGATTTTTAGTTACATGACATTTTTAGAGTCTGTTGAAGATCCTTTTATTTTTCTAAGACTTTTTTTTTTTTTTTTGGACAGAGATCACAAGTAGGCAGAGAGGCAAGCAGAGAGAGGAGGAAGCAGGCTCCCTGCTGAGCAGAGAGCCTGAAGGCAGAGGCTTTAACCCTCTGAGCCACCCATGCACCCCAAGATCCTTTTAAATGAAAAAAAACAAAACACACAAACCAGAACACCTTGTAAAATGTACTGTGGCTCAAAAATTAAAGAGATGATTATGATATCCATCAAATGAAAATTCACAAACACAACGATTTGTAAATGTACTTGCTGAAATGCTGCTTCCCTTTTAAAAAATCAGAGACAGGGGCGCTTGGGTGGCTCAGTGGGTTAAGCCTCTGCTTTCAGCTCCGGTCATGATCCCAGGGCCCTGGGATCAAGCCCGAATCTGGCTCTCCGCTCAGCGGGGAGCCTGCTTCCCCCCTTCTCTCTGCCTGCCTCTCTGCCTGCTTGTGATCTTTCTCTCTGTCAGATAAATAAATAAGTAAAATCTTAAAAAAAAAAAAAGTCAGAGACATGCATATGGCCTTTCTTTTGCATTTGTGATGAAGCAATTTCACAGAAAAGGGGAATATTAAACTCCAAATATTTGTAATGCCACCATTTTCGTAAAGACGTTTCCAATGCCTGTAACACTTAATAGAGGAAATCAATTTATGAATATCAGATATGTGTTTATATGTACTGGGGTTTCTCATGTCACTTCAAGGTCCTCTCATCAGAAAGTTCTTCCTTGACCATGTTCTCTCCCTTTCCTTCCTAGCCTGGCACTTGTTCCGGGAATCCCCATCTTGGGGACTTTGTATATGCTGTGCCCTCTCTACTCTGCCCTTCCCCTCTCCAGCTTAACCCTTAGATGACCTTCGGTTGGGGTGTTAAGCAGGGAAATCCAGGATTAGTTCATTGTAGATGCGACAACAAGGAAGATGGAAAGATTCAGGGTAAGATTAGAGGACAAAATTATCAACAGATTAATCTTAGAAGTTTTCGGTGTCACAGCACACACTGCTTATTCTGCAGATCTGCCTTTCTTACCAGGAATTGCATCAAACGAAGAATGTCAGGCACAGTTAATAATAGGTACTCTGAAATAATATATTCCCTTCTTCCCCAGACTATGTTTAAGTTGGGGATGCCTGGGTGGCTCAGTCAGTTAAGCATCTGCCTTCAGCTCAAGTCATGATCCCAGGTCCTGGGATCGAGTCCCACATCGGGCTCTCTGCTCAGTGGGAAACCAGCTTCTCCCTCTGCCTGCCATTCCCCCTGCTTGTACTCTCTCTCTGACAAATAAATAAATAAAATTTTCAAAAAAAAAAAAAATAAATGTCACTGTTCAGTTCAAGTGCCAAGTCCAAGTTGGAGTGCCCTTCTGCTGACCTTGGTCATTTGTGTACAGGGAGAAGAATTGGGCCAAAGAAAGCAGGAAGAGCAAAAGTAGTAGTGTTATGGCTGGTAATTATCTACATACTAATATAAATTTGTAACTGAAGAAAACCTCACATTACTTAGCATTAATAAAGACATTGGGGTAGCCTGGAAGTAATAGAAAAGCTGAAAGAAAAGTTAAAAAAAAAAAAAAAAGAAGAAGCAGCAGCAGCTTGGAAAAAGAAAGGAACTACTTACTTTGAAATTCTTCCCTGAGGCTCTGGTTGCACTTCTATTGGCTAGGAGATCTTGGATAAATTCCCACCCTACTACCTCACACCCAACCATTCTGGGACTTGGTTTCCTCATCAGAAGATAATTATCACAATAACATCTAGCTGTGGTTATTGTGAAGATTAAGTGAATTAATCCATTTAGAACTGTGCTTGACACAGAGTAAAGGCTCACTGAAAGTTATTTGGTAATAATAATATGATACACCTTCTCAGCGTAGAAACTCTGTCTTATCGATTTTTGTGTTGGTAGAACTTGCCATAGAGCCTAGTATTGAGTATGGTGTGTAGTTGGTGCTCATTAAATGCTTGTTGTATAGGTGGTTGAATGAATTCTTTTAATCTAAAAGATGAAGAGATTTGATGACTCTGTTGATCCTTATAGATCTAGAGTCTCTAGATAAATAATTCTCTACTGAAGAGTGCTAGATATTTCAGAAAGATCAACAACTAAGGAAGGTCATGGTTATGTGGTCGGGTTTCATTTAATTGTACATTCTTTTATTTATCAGCCTATTTTTTATTCTGTCTTAAATACCTCAGGGATGAAATGAAAATCAAAAGGTGGGAAAAGATGGGAAGATAGAAATGAACAAGGGTTTTCAGACATGGTACCTTGATGATGCCCGTAGCAATACCTCATGGTAAAACCATATGGGTGAAAGGTATATTTAGCTTTGAAATCCAAAGAGTTTTGGGGGACCAGCTTTTTAATGAAAGTTATGGCTGTAGCTCAGGACCTGGGAATAAAAATAACTAGGGAGAAGATTTAGATTCTTCGTAAAGAAGACATTTCAGAAATGGCAATCGTGACCTTATAAAAGGAATGAGTCATTGGAACTGTTAACCGAGGCCAAATAACCATGTGTCAAGAATGTTATTGATAGGATTTTTGTGTCACCAGAGAGACTGAGACCAAATTACCTCCATGGGGTGTTTCAACACTAAGATTGTAAAGGTGGGCAGATGAATCAGCTGATTTGGTTTTTAGTTCACTTAGAAAGTATGAGTTTGGGCAAGTCATCCTCTCTGAATCTCCTCAGCCAGAAAACTGGCTCTACCTGTCCTGAATGGATTTAAAAAAAAAAAAAAAAAAAGGAATTCATGTGCCATCTTGTTGTAACATGTTATAAAGGGGTGATCGCTTTTACTGCTTTTTTGGGTCATTTGCTATGCATTCATTGAGGGTTCTATTTACTGAAGATTGTACTCAGCATTGTGCTTTAATCAAATGCATGATTCTGTCTTCCTTAAGAACTTTTTTTTGTGGGGATTGTACTTATTCAAATAAAAAAGGAGACTTTGATATAAAAAACAGAAAGTGTTACTAAATAAAAATAAGTTTGTGTCTTCTTTCCATAGCAGATTTAAGGGAAGTTATGTTCCTGATAAAAACATAGCCTCCTAGGGTTATTTTAAGACATTTTTCTTCTTTTGGATTTTAGATCGTTGGAATTTAGTGGGTGACATTTATGAGCCTTTTTTCATGTTGATAAGGAGCAGATTCTCATCACAACTTTCTATAATTTGCTTTTTAACTTTGTAGAAACAGAGTCAGTCGTCTGTGATGGCCATGATGATTTACCTGCTTTTCAAGGACTATTCAATTAGCTTGGATTAATTTTGCTAGAAGCAGTTAGTTTTTATCAGAAATTAATGACATTTTTATTCTGAAAACAAGTTCTTCCATTTTAATACACAGGATATGGTTGGCTGCCTTCACTGAGGCACTGGCACCTCTAGGAGAACAAAGCTTACTGCTCCAATTGATGTAATTTTGTCCTTCTTTCGGGAGTATGTGACCACAAACAGGAGGGAAAGAAAAGGATTGGAGAACTAACACTTTTTATGCACCTACCATGTACAAGAATGTTCATACTATTTTCACAGTGTTGGGGGTACGTAGCACATTGCTTCCATTATTTTGGTGATAAAATTAAAATTCTGAGAAGGTGATTAACATTCCAGTTAATCCCAATCCAATAAAATCCCAAGATTTTAAATTTGATAAGTCATGGTGATGAGATTTGGATTTAGATTTCTCTGATTCTAATGCCCAGTGCCTCTCCTTCTGCCATGGGTCTGTTCTAACCAGGATAAGTTCCAGAGATGTTGGGTTCTTGCCCCAAACATGAATGGGCAACACCCCTGTCCAACCACACACACACACACACACACACACACACACACACGTTGTTACCAGCAATTATCTTCACCTTTCCTGTGGTGACTTTGAGAAAACGAGAAGAACCAAAAAGGTACACGTAGGCTGATTTGTTTCTACAAATGAGGTTTTGGGGTTTCTTATTATACCTTTTTATATATACCTTTGGGAAACTATACCAAACTATTTTATAATTTTTGAAGGAAATCAAGAAAATAGAAGGAATATTACTCTCTTTTGTAACCATCTGGCATCTTAAGATAGTAAAAGCAGGTAGCAGTTGTATGCACTTTTTGTTTTATATAAAGACATCTGAAAATGATATTGCAGAATATAAGCTGGTATTTTTAAATTTGTTTTTTTTTTTTTTTAAAGGCTTTGTTTATTTGAAAGAAAGAGAGAGAGCCCACAGCAGGGGGAGGGGCAGAAGGAGAGGGAGAAGCAGGCTCCCTGCCAAGCAACGAGCCCAATGAGGGGCTCGACTCCAAGACCCCAAAATCATGACCTGAGCCGAGGGCAGATGCCCAACTGACTGAGCCACCCAGGCACCTGGGTCTTTTTAAAGTTTTTGTATTATACATTAAACTTTTGAAGTTTTTATGGTTATACTTTAAATGGAGAGAGTGAAATACATTTGTAAACTCTGTTATTTTCCTTTATATCTGCAAAAGTCTTACTTTTTTCCCCAGACAAAAGCTTTAATGATTTTAAGTGAAAGAAGACATGACCCTTTTGTAGCTAGAGTTAGAATTGTGCTGAATGGGCTATTTCTACATTCTTTGCCCTAGTTGAAATTGCTACACAAGATGTAAACTGTGTATATCTCATTCCTGGCTCTGACCTCAAGGCCTAATTTATACTCAATTACTGTATTTGCCAGGATACGTATTGGAATTTATTGATTTTTACATACCTGTCTCTCGTACTGGTCTGAGAACAATTTGAAGCCAGGAACTTATTCATTTTTTAGATCTCTAGAGCCCAAGATGTATTAAGTCTTTAATAAATGTTTGTTGATTGACTGCATTATAATTGGATATACTGCATATAATAAGTGGATATAATAAGTGGATAATAAGTGGATGACTTATTCATCCACTCCATCTCCCAAATGGAAGTTGGTCTTGACTAAAGGAAGTGCTCTTGGCTTTGGAACCAGCACAGAATAGGTGAAGTTCAAAGTCTCTACCTCTCCTGTGACTGAGATATGCCAGTCTGCATCTGACACATGAACTATACCTTTTTTTCTTCTTTTTTTAAAAATTGGGCTATAATGGACATATAACACTGTGAAGTTCAAGGTGTACCATGTGTCAATTTGATACATTTATATTTTGCAATATGATTATAGCCACTGTTAGCATGTCCTTTCTTTGAAATAATCATTATCCTCCCTGAGATGGGGCACCTGGGTGCCTCAGTTGATTGAGCAGCCCACTCTGGATTTTGGCTCAGGTCACGATCTCAGGGTTCGGGAATCTAGCCCTGCGCCAGGCTCCAAATTATCTAGGAGTCTAGATTCCCTCTTTCCTTTTCCCAGCTCAGTCCTTCTCTTCTCTCTCTTTCTCAAATAAATAATAAATAAATAAATCTTTAATTCTTCCCTGAGGTTAAAACCTTGCCTTCCTTTGAAGACAACACTTTAGCAAACTTCTCTACTGGGAGTCATGCCTTCTTTCATTTCTCCAGATTCATAGAGGCTGATATCAAGCCTGCAGACTTCCTCATACACCCCTTGGACACTTCTAGACCAGCGCTACCTGTAGAACTATAACACTGGCATTCGTATGTAATTTTAAATGTTCTGTTGGCCACATTAAAAAAAGTAAAAAGAAATAGATGAAATTAATTTTAATTATACATTTTATTTAGTCTAATACATCCAAAAGTTACCATTTTAACATGTAGCTAACTAAACATTTTCCCCCTGGAGAGAGAGAAAGCACGCATGTCTGACAGAGAGGCGCTTGTGCACACAAGTAGGGGGTGGGGCAGAGGGACAGGGAGAGAGAGAATCCCAAGCAGGCTCCATGCCCAGTGCAGAGCTTCATGTGGGGCTCGATCCAAGGACCCTGAGATCACAATCTGAGCTGAAATCAAGAGTTGGATGTTTAAGTCACTGAGCTACACAGGCCACCCCCAACATAAACATTTTTAATGATATGTGTTACTTTTCTTGTTCCAAGTCTGGCATTCATTTTACACTTATACAGCACCTCTCAATTCAGACAGGGCACATTTCAAGTGCTTACGAGCTTCTTGTGTCTAGTGGCTACTGTATTGTGCAGTTTAAACTATTGTTCCCTTGAAATTTCTCAATATTTCAGAGCCTTTGTTTTATACCATCTGTTTCCCATAACCTTTTCTGGGACCGAGAAGATAATTTCTTACTTTTCAGAGTTGTAGTAGAATCAGTTGCTGTATCATTTCCCCATTTCTTTCCCTATTGCCACCTTTGTAGATTCTAATATCTATGATCTTACTCTCTCTCTCAGTGTCTTATGTCACTTCCTCTTCACTCATCATCATTTCCATTCTTTGATCCTTATCATCCTCCAAATCTCTTAACCTCCAAAGCTCCTCTCTCTGGCCACAGTTCCTAGCATTCTGTTATTACCTGTTGCCATACCCTTGCTCCTAGTCATTCCAAACTGCGGAAGTAATTTCAATTATTTCAGGTATGAGCGTATGGATTGCGTTATTAAACTGCTGTGCCTACCTGATCTCAATAAAGCTGATGTTTGATTCATTTGTGAAATACTTATTAATATTCACTTCAAGTCATTTGTTTGTCATGCAGTTTTTTAGATATTCAGTATAAAGCTGTGGACAAACAGTAGAGGTCCTTGCCCTCATGGAGCTTCCATTCTACTGAAGAAATAGATGAAAAATAAGGCTTTGTCCTCTCTTTGCCACATCTGCTGCAAAAATGAAAACCATTCTCATCAGTCAGATGATTGACATGCCCCCAAATGTCGACATCACTCAGAAGGGATGCACCATTACCGTGAAGGGCCCCAGAGGAACTCTGCAGATGGACTTCTGTCATATCAATATAGAACTCAGTCTCCTTGGAAAGAAAGAGAAGAGTCTCCGAGGTGACAAATGGGGGGAAACAGAAAAGAACTGACTACTGTTTGCACTGTCTTACAGTCACGTATAGAACACCATCAAGGGTGTTACACTGGTTATCTGTTGCAAGATGACGTCTGTGTGTGCGCACTTCCCCAGCAGTGTTGTTATTCAGAATGGTTCTCTTGTTGAAATCCGAAATTTCTTGGGAAGAAAAATACAAAAATACGTCCGCAGGGTTTGGATGAGGCCAGATGTTGCTTGTTCAGTATCTCAGGCCCAGAAAGATAAGTTAATTCTTGAAGGAAATCTATCAAACTCAGCTGCTTTGATTCAGCAAGCCACAACAGTTAAAATCAAGGACATCAGAAAATTTGGGGATGGTATCTGTGTTACTGAAAAAGGAACAATTCAACAGGCTGACGAGTAAGATCTAAGTTGTCCAGCTATAGAAACAGCAAGATGCCGGATGATTTTTCAGATTTATTTGTGATGTTTTAAAGATGCAATAGAAGCTGGAGTGATATGAGAAGAAAGAAAAAGCCATTGTCATATATAATATGTTAGCTAATGATGTCACGCAGTGAGATAAAGCAGAGAAGGGAGTGGCCGAGTGTCATGGATGGGTGTTGAAATTATAGATCGCGTGGCCAGTGAGGGTGAGCAGAAACACGACGTCTGTGCAGGAAAGCATTGGAGAAAGTTAGCAGTAAGACATGCAGGTATCTGGGAGTGGGATGTTTGGGTAGAGGGAACAGCAAATACAAAGGCCTTAAACCCACCTGTAAGCCATTGCTGCTTAGAGGAGCCTATGGATGAAGATCATTCATAGGAAAACGTGATCATTGGCTTCTGCAGATTGAGACCTACTAGGAGCAGCATAGAGATGGGAAATGGCAGAAGCTATTGAGTCCAACCTCTCTCATTTACTGACGGGAGCATTGACAGTCAGATCAGTTCTGTGGCTTGCTCAAGATCACAGGGCTGTTAAATAGCAAGTTTGATTCTGGACCCAGGTCCCCTGAACACCAGGCCTGGCATTTGGTCATTCCTGCTGAATCAACATGGCGGTCCTGTGGTCTCCATAGTAGAACAGTTTGATATTGCAATACATTCGTGATGCTGACCATCCCAAGGAGATTCCCCAGCTTAAGGGCCAAATTCCCCACAAGGCTGCCCTTGCTTTTGAGGCCAGCTACAGTCTTGGGGGTCCCCAGGCCACTGGCACTTCTGTCCAGCTGGCGACAAAGTCAGGGTATCTTCAATCACCTCAAATTCGATAATTCAGTAGAACAGCCCACAGAAAACAGGAAGGCATTATGCCTACAGTTATATTTTTGTTATAAAGGATACAAATCAGAACTAGCCAAATGAAAATACATACAGGGTAAGGTCTGGAAGTGTCTTGGACTCAAAACTTTCATGTGCTCTCCCTTTGGAATCAGGACACCTTGCCCTCCAGACACATCAATGTGGTCAGGAAGCTCCTCAGAGCCTTGGCTCCAAGTCCCAACCCTCTCATCACTTGGTTGGTCTTTCTAGCACCACTGGCACCTCTCCTGCAGTGGGCCTGGGGCCCTCCGGAGCCGCTTCATTAACATAAACTCTGATGTGGTCCAAGGACCTACTGTGAATAACAAAGACATTCCTGTCTCTCAATTCCGAATTTAGAAACTTGGCTGCAGGAACCTGGGACAGAGACCAGACACATGCTTTATAATACAACAGACAGAAATATGAAAATAATTTGGCCTCTGAATCTTTCCACGCTGTAGCCGGCTCAGAGATAAGAAGGAAGCAGTAACTGCGGGGAGAAACATCCTGACTCTGAGGGGGATATCCACAATCAAAGCTGAAGTTCATCTCTTTGTTAGAGGGGCATAAAGTCATGGTAAATGAAAATGTGTTTAGCTCATCTCTTTCGTCTGGGCCTCCTCTGGAGAACAGGGCATGTAGATGGATTTAAATTGCTCAGGATAAAGTTGATGTCACCTACTCCTTGGCTTGAGGGTGTTGGCAATTCCCCTTTCATTACCTCATAGGTGAAGGAAGTCTTTGCTAATGAAGTTCTTTCTGGTGTCTCCTGGGCAGAGAGTGAATCTCATAACAAATATTTGTTCAGTTGCTTACTGTGTTTCCTCTATCAACTTCCATGATCCCTGTAGGATTTTTCAAGTTTAAACAAGCGTTCAACTAGTGTTTAATATCTAGTTAGAACAAAAAGCTACATAAACAGGCGGCTTGTATTGAAAAAGAAGGAAAACATTATAAATTTTACTCACTGAAAGCTACTGAATTGTTTTCCCTGCTCTTCTTCTACACCGACAGTAAAACTTTATTGCAAATTATAAAAAGAAAAAGAAAAACATTAGATGGAGGGAAGAAACATTCCTTGGTGTAGGGGGAGCTTGGTAATTTGTCACTTGCTATTTTTACTATAAAAATGTATCGAAGGTTCACTTGGTGAACACAGTTTTTTTTGTTTTGTTTTTGGTATCTGTCATGTGCAGGGCACTGTGTGAGGCACCGGTCCCCAAACATGACCAGAACCCTGTTGCCCCTTTCAAGTCTCCTGCCAGATGATTATGATACGGTATACATTGAGTGAGTGGAATTCTTTCTTCTGTATCATGCAAGTAGAGAAGCGGAGAGCTGAAAGGCCTCCAGGGAGCAGACATGCAAAGGTCAGAGAAAGTTTCCTGGAGGAGGTAGTGCCTGAACTAAGTATGAAAGGATGAGTAAGTGCTCTGCCTGCCAGAGTGTGGCCGATGCTTGGTGAACAAAGGCCTTGGAGGGGAGATGGAACTGCAGTGGAGACTCAGAAACAATGCTGTGAACTAGAGACTGAGCTGTGAGAAATGACCTGGAAAGGTGACAAGTGATCACATCGTATGCTGCAGTAAGTAGATCTTGGACATCTTTTAGTCCAAGGGCAAGAAAGTACCATTCCGATCAAGGTGCTGTTTCATGAGAAGGCAAGCTCAATGAGGACATACTCATTCACCTTGGGACAGGGAGTAAGGCTGCTGGGAGAAGTTTGGTGGGGTCAAGAATGGAGAAAGACTGTTGAATGAAATGGCTGTTGAAGGCAAGAAGGTCTGCAAAGGAATAAAGTGCCGTAAGGAGAAAAACGAGCCCAAGGAATATGATGGGAATCTGCTAAGATTTAGTCCTGGGCTATTGTTGAATACAGTTGCTCAGTGACATGTATAGACCCCTGACACTATTCAAATATTTACAGAATTAAGAAGGAAAGCGGAGTTCGCTTTGATGAATAAATATTGCCCCAATGATATATCCATCCATGGAAATGTGAGATTTGAGAAGTCAGAGATGTCACTTTCTTCATTTCATCTCATTATGATTTCCTCGGAGCCTATGACGGTGGCTGGTACATAGGAGGGCCCCAATTAATTTTTGTTGAATGCACCAAATATACAGAAACTAAGATGTATACCCTGATGAAACTGTGTGGAGGAAGAAGCAAATAACAGATATTATGTGTTTAATATGATAAGTGAATTTTAAAATCAACAAAATGGCAAGCTGAGCTGAGCTCTCCTACGACTAGAGTTATGTTGGGGGAAAATGTCAGCAGTCATTTCCATATAACATAAGACAATTTATTTTTAGTTTAATTACACACAGTGATCTCATCTTTTATTGTAGATTTCTCTGGGGAATTAACATGTTGATGATTCCAAACCCTTGTGAAGCTCCTCTGGGAAGAGCTACTATCTCGGTCATGCCTTGATATTGGAAAAGCGCTACCCACCTCCGTTTTTATTGACTATTTAAGACAAAGGTTAGGTCAGTTCACCAAAAGCTTATTTGCTTTGGAAACTTATGTTCAGCCAACAAGTCCAGTGTCCAGAAGGAAAATTAGACTAAAGGCTAAAAGATCCCACATGTAGGGAAGATTATTAATAAAAATGAAAGTTGCTGCCTATAGGAATAATAATCACCCCTTGCTAGGCTCACTGCCCCTAAACCACACAGGTAATCTATGAGTCTTTCTCTTCGAGTTCAGCCCCTTGAGCTAACGTCTTGGGTGTTGTGTCTTTAGTATGTGTAATCTTTATTCTTCTGCTCAGTTGACTAAGATTCAGTTCAGTGTCCAGCTAAGGGAACTATTTGCTTAAGTCTCAGAACCTGGTATATAGGGGTCCTCAATAAGTACTTGTTTGAGTGACTCCTTCCCCCACTTTTTTTAAAGATTTTATTTATTTGTTTGACACAGAGAGAGAGATCACAAATAGGCAGAGAGAGAGAGGGGGAAGCGGGCTCTCTGTTCAGCAGGGAGCCCGATGTGGGACTCAATCCCAGGACCCTGAGATCATGACCTGAGCAGAAGGCAGAGGCTTTAACCCACTGAGCCATCCAGGTACCCCCCTTTCTTTTAAGAGTGAGAGGGAGAGAGATAATGTTAAGCAGGCTCCATGCCCAGAGCAGAGCCTGATGTGAGACTTGATCTCACAACCCTGAGATCATGACCTGAGACAAAATCAAGAGTCAGATGCTTAAAAGACCGAGCTATGCAAGTGGCTCTGAGTGAATCTCTTTAAAAGTTGAAGTATTTAAGCAGTTGCTGGATGATTTTGATGATTCATTTCTAGGGTGGGAATTAATTCTTAGAGTGGTAGAGTTTCTAATTTCATCTCTTTCTCAAATGACTAGTGAAGTAAAAACAATTAAAGATGGTTAGACTGATGGGGTGTATGTCTGCTGGTTTTGCTTTTGTTACTCCTGGATGGATAGAATCCTTGTGAGGCTCTCTTTGTAGTTGTAGATTTTAACTGAGATATATAATACTTCTCGTTCTTGGCTTCCACTACCTTTACCAGATTTGCCTGTGGCCAAGAGCCTTTATGTTTTCACTTAGTCTTGCTAGGTTGTGGTTGAGAAGAATAGCTTTTTGATGTTTTCAGACTGTAATATATGAAAGGAAATGTTAAATGACCTTTCTTTATCTATAAAAATACATATATTTTCTTTTCCAGTAATCTTCATAGTCAATGGATTTAATAATGTCTAGGTAGCAAACTATACAAATTCACTGTTTTATTTAGTTATAAGTAGCCTTCAGAATTTGGCACATAACCTATAGTTGATATTGGGGTCATGTAACAATTTAAAAAATATTAAAAAGAATCTGAAAATTCCATGATGATTTAGCAGATTTAAGGAAAAAATTTTGGGACGCAGTGTTAGAAAACTCATGGAGCCTTCGTCACTGGTATTTTATCTAATATTCTCTGATTTCTCATTTCTGGGATTGAATTCTCCCCCTCATTCTTCTGTGCCCTTTTATTTAAAAAAGGATGTGCATAATGGTTATGCTCATTATTTTCGAAACCTGACATAGTCTTCCTAAATTCAAAAAAGGAAATTATGACAATTACTTTTACTTACAGATTTAAATAGTTCTTTGAGATTTTAGCATCTCTCCTAAAATATTAAAATCGATGACTACTCCCTATTACTCCCCTGGATTTCACTGTCAGTCTTCCTCTACAATAAGCCCTGGTTTTCATCATTCTACTCATTGCTTAATCACCTGCCAGAGTGATGTTCTTTGTTATCCTTCTGAAAATTTCAAGGACATTAGGAACCTCCTAATTGTGCAATATTCATTCTTTTTTCTTGATGGAATCGTTGACGTTGTTGGTCACCCCTCTGCAGTATTTCAACGTTCCCTTCGCCTCAAATCATCTCTGCGACATGATATACTGTTTAGCACTTGTACTGCTTCTTCTTTCTCTCTCTTCCTCGGTCCTTCAATTTAGCAGTATTTAAGGGTTCCTGATCCCTTGCCTTTTCCTTTGTTTCCCTTAAGAGACTTTAATTCTGTTCCCTCTACTTTCAATGTCCACTTGAAGGCAATGAATTCAGGAAACAACAGAACAGAATATAGCATAGAGGGGGTTGGGGAAGGAATGCATCGCATTTTAGGAATTCCTTTACACTGTGCATGCTGGTGGTTGTGGTTTTTCCTAAGCTTCTGAGCTCTACCATTTGACAGAGCTGGGAGAAGATCCACCATCCACTAGAGCTGCTCTGAATTAGCCTAGATTCTTAGAGCCAAGATAGATCTGACACATCCATCTTCCCTTTGCTTTACATCTGGGATTAGACCTGCTCCCTGGCAGACAATGAGTAGGGCCAAGAGCTCTCTGAATTACCTATATGGTCAATACAGTATCTGGATAGAACTTCCCCTCCTTCTAGGTTGAAAACAGAGGGACCTCTAGGTCTATAGCCCATGACATAACTGTGCAGACTACAGGAAAGAAGCATCAAGCTGAAGGATCAGAGGAAGAGAGTACTTTTGAATATGACTTATTACAGGAAATGCCTACTATTTTGAATAACTTAGGTATCCTACGTTGGCTACAAAGAGGCAGAATCTCAATGAAAGAGCATAAAGCTCAGAGGAAATAATGCTTTGAGGTGAAAGAGAGCCTGGATGACATGAGCAAAAGATAACAAGGGAGAAAAAACCCACAAATGATATGGAGAAATTAAAATTTACTTTGGAGTATTTAAGGAACAGAATTGACATAAGGGAAAATATAGCCAATCACAAGAAGGATAACCTTACAATGGTCTTCTAGAACATGGAGAAAAAGTGCACTGAGATGAGAAAGGCAAATGAGCAGGTGACTGAAGGCAAGGACTGGGTTCAGAGGTCCACCCTACATTAGGATCTGGGAATACAAATGTGCATAGGACAGGTTTCCTGTCCTCAGTGTCCTCACAAGCAAGTCAGGAAATAGACCTAGGGGGGGCTTCCTGAAAGATGTATGATTTGAGTTGTTCTTAGAATGGATAATACTTGAGCAGGCAAGTGTGAAGGAGGAAAGGCATCTAGGAGAGTGGCAGCTTGGGTAAAGGTAGAGAGGTAGGAGAGCATAGGGTATTCATTTATTGTTAAACAATATCTTTCAGACATCTTCCGTGTGTGAACCCCCACTTGTGGTGAGAGCAATGAACAAGACAAAAAAGGTCTGGTCATCTGTGGAGTTTATATTCAAGAGGGAGGAAACCAAACAATGTACAAAGAAACAAATATATCAATAAGATGATTTCATATAGTGATATAGTCTATGAAGGAACCAAATCAGATTGATAAGGTAGAGCTTAACTCGTGGTGGGAGATAGGGTGGCTATGGAAAGCCTCTGCTCTCCAGTGGTAACATTTGAGCTGAGACAGGAATGCTGGGATGGAACCATCCATACAGAGAGTTGAAGAGCCTTCTAGAAGAAAGACATAGCAAATGCAAAGGCACTGGAGCAAGCCTTGTTCAGGAAATGATGAATTTGATTAGAATTGTAGCTGGGTTGTTCTTATTTTCATACAAGGATTGGAAGAAGCATTTGGAAAGATTACTGGTCTTGAGAATTAGAATGAGTTTGATTCTGTTCTTAGATCTGCCAATAACTATCTTCAGAACTTTGGGCAACTTATTTAACCTGTCTTGATCTCAGTTCTCTGCTCTGTGACATGAGGGGAATGGTCAGTAGCTATATGCTTACATTTGGGTAAACATACCATCTACCCCTGGAGATACACAGTGGTGTGTCAGGTCAACCCATAACCGCAGTATAGACACTTGGCAACTTTCTGGGCTATTAATTTCACTAAGAGTCAGGGGGAAATTATATATAAATAATATTATGCACTAAAACACAAAATTCCCTTGCATTTTTAAGATTAAAATATCAAATGTCAAGGATACTTCATGTTTTTGACAGGCCACTCTATTTCTGTCCTCGTAATGAATTTCATTGGAAAAGTTTAGAAAGCATTAATCTAGACACTGAACAATTCTGTTATCCACTATCCTTTTAGAAGTTCTTCATCATTGGGTTATTTATTGTTAACCTCTTTTCCTTTATGACTGAGTGAATAATCCAATGTAGATTGTTTCCTACGGCTTTTAAGGGAACTCCTTTCAACTCAGAGAAGGAACTTTAAAACCAAAGTATTTCTAAGAGTTCTGGAGGGCAATAAATACCAAGTTTGGAGAGAGGGAAAAGCATCTCATAAATTATTTGTTGTAAATATTGTTTTTACTTCACAACAATTTCACAGATGCTTCACTTCCCAACTGGGTCTCAGAAGACCCAGTCCTTATGATTGGAATTTACATTTTAAAATATCATGTATTCAAAAGCATATTTTCTTCTCTCGTGGTTTGGGGTTCAACCAGTAGCTTTCAGAAGATCGATCGTGTCAGGATATTTTTAATTCTGAGTAGCAGATAACCCTGCTTAAACTGGCATAAGCAATAAGCAGAGATATGATCACACATAACTGGCAGCCAGAAGTTGAGTAGTCCCCACTCCTTCTTTCTAGGATCTCAGCTCTGCTCTCTTCCATGTGTCTCCTTTTTTTCTCAAGCTGGCTTCCACCGCTGTCCCAAGATAATCACCAATTCTGGTAGCAGTTGTCCCGAATCGGGGTGAAAGAAAGGGCTTGTTCTCCAGCCATTGACTGAAAATTCTTTCTTCCAGTATGATTGGTTAACCTAGATCATGTGACCACCCCTGAGCCATGAATACCAAGGCTAATGAGATGAGCATATAGGCTGTCTGGACTTAGCCTTGGATCTTGGGATCCCTTGAGGTCCCTTGAG
Source organism: Mustela putorius furo (assembly GCF_011764305.1). Classification (NCBI taxonomy): domain Eukaryota; kingdom Metazoa; phylum Chordata; class Mammalia; order Carnivora; family Mustelidae; genus Mustela; species Mustela putorius. Next base: position 41,611,431 of record NW_025422368.1, on the reverse strand, counting down.
AACAATGGCTGTCCTGAGAGGGCAAAATCCTGACCTAAGTTGTGGCTCCATTAGAGAAGAGGAAGGAGGAGGATAGATACTGGGTGACGACCATTCCTATAAGGTAGGAGTCTATAGAAATGACGAAAGATCTTTTAGTAAGCACTTCTATTTGTTCTTGACTGGTAGCAGCCAAGTTCTAAGGAGCCGGTTTCCTTCTTGTGAGCAGAAAAAGAACGGGACTGAAATGTTTCATTTAGAAAATATTTACTGGGTTTGTACTGTGCTTTAAGAACTGAAATCCATAAGGTAGTCACATAACACTTAATAATAGTGACAGGAATTGCCAAGAGCACAGGGACATGTCTTACTGATCTTATTTGCCTTTAATCAGTATCTGCTCCAGGATAAGCTCTGTCAGAGTGGGAACTTTCCTACTGCTTTTCTCCCTGTGCTCTCCAACCCCTAACATGCTGCTTGACATACACTGAACATGCTGCACATATTTATTGAAATAATGTTTATCGGAGCCAAAATCATTAGTGATTTCTGAAAAGATAATGCAATAATAGAGCACGTACAACAGAAGCTCAGTCGCATGCTTGAAGGGGTGGAAGGTTCTGTAAGGTAAGAAGTCTGAGGAGGGAAATTAATTCTTCCCCCCTTGGAGGGTGTTAGCATGTAATGGAGGGCTTTGGATGCCAGAGAAGCTCTGAGACATTGACACAGTGGAACAAGTTGGGTGATGTCTATGTGGAAGGAAGCTTTCTACTTGACAAGACTATTTAGCACAACACCTGACACATAGTTCATACTCAATAAATAAATAAATAATGAATGAAAGAATGGTGAGCCTTCTAATTAGATTTGGGAAAATATTATGATTAGATTAAATAGTTAAATGTTCATATAGTTAAATGTGCCTTCATGCATTTATTTTTTTCTTTGCTTATAGTGGTGTGATTTGTAGTAATATTAGCTTTGTAATTTTAATGGAATGCTGTATTTCTGACGGAAAACGGTAGCTCAGTGAAATGTGCTTTGACTCTTTGACTTGGTATTCCACATCAAACAAAAGTCTGATTATTTGGAGCACAGGTGCATAGATTTTCCACCCAACCAAATTGCCTTCTTAGGGTCTGACAGCAAATAACCTCAGCGCCTACCCCCCAAGAATGCAAACTGATGTCTGAAGTTGTGAAGGATAGTTTGCTGGCATATTTGGAAAAGTCTGGAAAGGCCATCTAATTCAGCTGTCCCATTTTGTAGATGGAAAACCTGAGCTTAGCCAAGCAGGGTGATGGCCCGCTATTTCAGGGCTGGGTCAGTGGTAGAGGTAGAAATCGAACTCGGGTTTCTCAGCTGAACTGCTCTAGTGTGGCTGAGAGAGGAACTAAGGGGTAATTGAGAGCAGCAGGCTTATTTTTGAGTGTTTGATTTTCTGCAGTAGCTGGCTTCGAGCTATGGGGGTCTTGCAAGTCCTGAATAGACCTTTCTTTTGCTAATGGACCATTTGGAATAGGATAAAAAAAAAATAAAGTAACAGTCTCCTTAGGTGGTGGAGAACATTATTACATGTAAAAGACTGCAGTTATTATCAGAGGAACTGGTAACATTGACTGTAAAACACTGAGAAATTTCAACAAAAACTCCTCAGTGACTCCTTCTGAAGAACATTGCGAGGTAATGATTTTGCTAACATTGAGAAAGGAGCCATTCCTTTGAGAATGCTGTTTTCCTTCCCATGTATGAGGAGAATCTGTCAATTCGCACCTTCTCATTATTCTTATATTAACATGTCTAATAAACTTAGCCTATTAATTTATCATAATTCATACTTTCACGCTATTTCTCCTTATCATTCAGAAAATTTCTTGTAACAGACTGCAATGTGTATGGTGTTTTGGATACCTTCCGGGTTTAGAAATTCTGACATTCTGTATTTTCCACCTTCTGACTTCAGACAAATGAAAACAGACTGTGTGTTCATTCACTCTTCTGTATAATGTAAGAGGGGTATTGTACTATGCTTCTCATACTTGAGAATGTATTTTTACTTCCTTTTGTCTTTTTTTTAAAAAAAAAAGATTTTATTTATTCATTTGAGAGGGAGGAAGAGAGAGAGAGAGATAGAGGGAGAGCAAGCCAGGAAATGAGCAGGGGGAGGGAGAAGCAGACTCCCTGCTGAGCAGGGAGTCGGAGGGACCCCATCCCGGGACCCCGGGAACATGATCTGAGCCCAAGGCAGGCGCTTAACTGACTGAGCCACCCAGGCGCCTCTCCTTTTGTCTTTTTCAACAGACTTTTTTTTTTTTTTTAAGATTTTATTTATTTATTTGACAGACAGAGATCACAAGTAGGCAGAGTGGCAGGCAGAGAGAGAGAAAGGGAAGCAGACCCCCTGCCAAGCCGAGAGCCTGACGCGCGACTCGATCCCAGGACCCTGAGACCATGACCCGAGCCAAAGGCAGTGGCCTAACCCACTGAGCCACCCAGGCGCCCCTCAACAGACTTTTTATATTCTGGTTACCACTGCTGGCCTGACTCAAGAAAGGTTTGGGTCCTTTGCTTGCTGCTTGGCCATCTGCGCTAACCCCGTCTCATTATTACTCCTGCATACTGTTTCACTTGTAGGCACCAGTGTGTATGCAGAGATCTTTACTTAGCTATTAAAAAAAAATGTCTCTGACTTAGATATTTAAAAATTCTTTTGGCACTGTTTCTTTACTCATCTTTTAGTCCTGTGGGCTTATTTCCTTATTTCCTCTTCCTATGAATCTCATCTGCCCCATGCTGCCCCAAATCTCAACTGCCCAAAATCTGTTAGAAAAGCGAGTCTCATCATTTTTTTAAAAGTACAATGTCACTAATAACATAATTATTTTCATATTTTGAATGAAAATATTTCTTATCTTGCGTATTAATTTTTATCTGGTTATTCTTATGAACTAAGCTTCTGTTTTGTGATACTGCCCAATGTTCTCTCAATTAGTTGGTCCAATACAAGATCACTGTTAAAATCAGCCCAATTCATTTCATAGCAAGTTTTTTGTCTGTATGTGTGCGTATTTTGCCCAGAGAAGAGAAAAGGAATTCAGAGAATGTGATCCACTTTGTCTGCTGATGGTGCAACTCTGGGTATGTTATCTCTACCTGCAACATGGGCTCAATTTATTTTTCAGAGATTTTCACTAGATTTTAAATGGAATTTGTTTAATGTATAGCACATTCAGCAAAAATATGTTACGTGCCTGCTGTGTGTCAGGCTCTTTGCGTTGTGGTGACTGTGACATACCTGGGGTAGACTTAATTACATTAAGAACTAGCAATGTTTCTCCATGTCTTCTACGTTCCTGGCATTGTGTTAAAGTATGTTAAATGTTTATCTCATTTAATTAACTTTCAAAAGCTCATGAGTTGCAGATACAATAATCATTCCCATTTTCTAGATAAGGAATTGAAACCTAGGGTCAGGGATCTGCCCAACATTTCTCAGCAAGTATCTGAGATTCCAGCCAGGTCTTTCTCAATCCAGACCCGAGCTTTTAACCTGTATGGACTCACAAAAACGCAAGGAGGGTTGAGGATTTGATAGAGGGAACAGTGATGGCCCTTACCTGATGATTTCTACTTTTTATCCTGAAGTATCTTAAAAAGTAAGATCTGCTGAGTATTGAGTAGTATGAGGAAGAGGATAGGGGTTTGTGGAGAGCTGGAGACATTTGGCAGAACTCTCATTGAGTAGGAGGGTTAGGGGATGGTGGACACTGAGCTGGAATAGTAGGCATTCCCCAGGAGTCAGCTGATGCTGTGGCCCATGATTTAGTGGTACAATCAATGTGGCAAATAATGTACAGTGTTGCAAGACACATTTTTAAAAAGGGAGTCAAACAATCTAATAGTTATTTGTATCAGTTAGGGTTCATTTCAGTTGCTAGTAATAGAAATCTGAAACTCTCTAGGCTTTTAAGACACAGGTTCATTTTTCTTTCATGCAAAATAAATCTTAAGGTAGGTAGTCAAGGGCTTGTATGATATCTCTGCAGTCATCAGTGGCTCAGCTGTTTCTTTTGCACCACTCTTCCCAGGCCAGGCTTTCTATCTCATCTTCACAAAATAACTGCTGGAGTTCCAGCCATCATGCCCATATTCGAGATGGGAGAAGGACAAAGGCTGTCAGCTGAGTCAGATCCTTTGTAGCATTCTCCCAGAAGCCTGTCAATGACTTGTGCTCAAATCTTTAGATACTCTTAAATGCAGGGGAGTCTGAAAATTACAGTGTTTATTTATTTGTTTTTTTGTTGTTGTTCATTTGTTTGTTTTAAGCCCAGGCACATAGCTGCCTATACAGTATGGGGACCTGCTTTTAAAGAAAATAAAATAAAACTGGATATTAAATAGACAGTGCAGTCTCTGCAACACCTTTCTATACCTGAAGCTTCTGTTGTACCCTTATATTTGAAATCTAAGATGAAAATTAGACATCAGATGAGTACGTTGTGGAATTCTCTCCCAAGGTTAGAATGTAAATAACCACCACTGTTTTATACTTTAAGATGACTTAAGAACATGGAAATCATGATTTTAAAAGGGGGGAAGGCAAAAAAAAAAAAAAAAGAAAAAAAGACACTTCCTCCTTTTTCCCCCCAGGGCAAGGCTTGCATCATGTAAATTGTTTTGGGTTGCTGGTGTGTTCTAGAGGCAGGAAGTTGGATATATTAAAAAAGTGTTTACTGCTGATTGTTCTGTGTATTTATTAATTGGTTTTCTTCATTCTTTCCCAAAGAGATTTCACAGTAGTTGGTTCTTCTTATAAACAGTTGGTTTCTAAATGAAATATAAATCAGCTACATCCTCTTTAAAAAGATAAAGTCGAAGGAACATTTTTGAAACAAACACGATTTGTTTCATATTAATAACTTTCTGTATTTCTGTTCTTGGAAGCAGCGAAGCTTTTTCCTAATTCTCTTTCTTTTCGGATGGTAAGCAAGTGGAGAAATTAGCTGGAGCTACTTGATGGTAACAAAGTGAAGAGATTCAAGATGGCCTGAAATTATAAGGATCTGGAGAAGAGGAAATTTCAGAGCTTAGCAAAAGATAATACCTTCAAATCTATAGAATTGATTTCTTTCAACATTTAAGTGTCTCCAGATCAAGCTTCCAGTTTCATTGGGTGGTTTTAAACAGATTCAGATTAATGATTTTGTATTTTCATCAACCAGTTCTTTGCTGGTTGATGTTTGCCTCAGTGTCTTGCCCCTAGAGTACAAATGAGTGAAGGTACAAATGAGGTACCTGTAGGGTGGTCTACAGTGTGCTGGGCTGATTAGCCGGGGTCTGCAGCGCAGGGATGGGAGGGTATAGTGGGTGGGAAAGGTGAGTTCAGCTGGGAATTAGAAATAAAGAGCAGGGTGAAGGAATCGTTCAGGAGGCTGGCTGGAAGGTAGCTCAGATGCCTTCAGGTGATCCAGATGGTTGTTTCTGTTATTATGTATTGATAAGTTAGTACTTAGGAGCCAGGAGCAATCTCCTTTCTCAGGACCTTGTGTGGAATTTGCATGGGGCTTTGAGCAGTTGACACACCCTGGGTTTATGAAGAAGAGTTTCCTTGGATATTTCATTTGTGTCCCAGGATGGCATATCAGGTCAGAGACTATCACAGCATTTTCTTTGCTGTTATAAACAGTTGTCTGAGCTGAAAGGCTTCTGAGCACATCTATTATTTCCCTCTGGGTGGGGAGTGATGTTGAATGATGGGTAACAAAGGCTCACGTATCACCTGTCTTTACCGGTAACATCAGGGCCTCTCATTTCCTAGGAGTGCAACTTTAATTTCCTGTCATCTGGATACCTGTATTCAGAGGGTGGGTTGTCCCATCCCAAGTGAAAGGGAGTGACAGGAGGCATTCTCTCCTCATGTTACAGTTTGCCAGAAAGGTACTCAGAAGTCCTTTTATGCCTTACCCCAAATGAATGGATTTCACTGTGGCACTTTCATTATTTGGTGGTGAAATAGGTGTGCTGGGGAGGTAGAGACTTGTTACATTCAAAATCAGTGGGACTCTTAGCAGGGCAGCAGATAAGGTCTTCATGGTAAGGTGATAACGTGTGAAGAGGAGTTGAATGGATCAGAATGTCCAGAAGTTAATGCTTAAATAAAGAAAAGAAGAGGAAGAAGTTGAATAGAGATCCTCCAGGGTTATGAAATTCTAAGGAAAGCATTTTGTGGTCTGGGCCTGATTAAGGCTCATCATGTCTACTAGCAAGTAAAATATGTATAAATTGCATAACTTCTTTTTTTTTCTGGAATCATGGACATATGACTAGGAATGGTAAGTGCCAGGGAGGTGATTCTGAACTAGACTCTAAAATGTCTTCCTAGTCCCTGTGTTTCTTCCATCATTTCCCTGATGATACTTTCCACTCTGGACAACTTTTCTTGGTACCTTTGAGAGTCACTGGGTAGTGCTGAGTGCTCATTTGAGCTTTGGGGACACAGATGTAATATGTGCTTTGTCATTGTGAGTGTGGCTTTTTGTTGTTGTTTGTTCAAAATACATTCAGCTGCTTGGGGGGGATAGAGAGAAGGCACATGTTTGGGCAAAATCAAGTGGTCACTGCTTTTGAGGAAGAAGGATAGAATGAGTGCAAAGGAATGGTTGCAGTAGTATCTGTGAGACATGAAGCTGAGTAAGCAGGAGGTTGAAGGTAGGACGGAGAGGAAAAGTAAAGCTTGACATATTCCATGAGTATAGTTGGGAGAGAATGCTGCCCAACAATGCGGGGCAAGGGAGATTTTAATATTTAGTACAAGTTAGTCAAACTCTGACATTTTTCGTAGTTTGTTTTTTTTTCTTGCCTTATCCTAATTATTAATAACCTTTAAGGGTTTTATGATTCAAATTGATTTATAATTACCACAGTTAGATGAATCAACAACCTCTTCTTTCTATAAATGTTCTTGATATACCTATAAAATATCATCTCCTTTGTATCTATATATTGATAATTGTTAGCTTTTCTAGTATTTCTAGGTAATCTGCATTTCTTGATCAACTTATGTATTATATTCAGTATGCAGATAAATATTCCCACCTAGAAGTATTTTAGCTTCACCAAGGTAAAAACTTACTTAAGGTAAAGTAGACATCAGATGAGTACGTTGTGGAATTCTCTCCCAAGGTTAGAATGTAAATAACCACCACTGTGGTGGTTACCTAAAAGAGAATCTGTAATATCTTCTTCTTTTGTTTTTGTTTTTAAGATTTTAATTTATTTATTTGACAGAGAGACAGAGAGCACAAGTAGGCAGAGGGAGAGGGGGAAGCAGGCTCCCCACTGAGCAGAGAGCCCAATGTGGGACTCAATCCTAGGACTCTGGGATCATGACTTTAGCCAAAGGCAGAGGCTTAACTGACTGAGCCACCCAGATGCCCGATATCTTTTTAACACATTGACAGCTCTTTTGTTTATTCATATGTCTACTGTATTATTTTAGTGGACAGGTGAGTCAACATTATACACTGTGACACACATTTCTTCACTTCCTGTCTCTCATTGGAATGGATAATTGAGGTAAATATTTGGGTACAATTCAAGCCCAAAACCAAATTCTTGCTTTATTTCACTGGTGTCATTGAGGTGCCTCCCTTTATATCATTAGGAAACAGACAACAGTCTATTATGTAAGCTAAAATAAAAGAATGATGTAATGATAAGTGCAAACAAGTTCCTGTGTAGTCTGGAAAAGAAAAAAGGAATTGCAGAGAAAAAATTTATAATTTTTCTCCAGGACTGCCCAGAGGACAAATGTTCTGATTGTTAATGAGTCATCTTGCTCTGTATCCAAAAGTATCCCCAAGGTAGAGAAGGGTAGCTCATTGAACTACACCATTCGGATTCCCTAAGGAGTATCACAATCTTTGCTCTCTTCTGTTGTCACCAAGCCAGCTGTCAGCTGCTAAGTTTGCTTAGAATGTGAATATCCTCCCTCCTGCCACCTCAGTCCTCAGCCCCCAGGAAGGACACATTCCATACAGACATGTCCCTAGTTCTTGATGTCAAATCATCCACTTAAAGAATTAATAATTTAGATTTAAATAGGTTTCTTTTTCTTTAGATTATTGTGAATCCATTATATCTGTTATAGCCTTGGAGAACCAAATAAAACTATTTTTCTGAAACTGCAGAAAAGTCAGATGCTAAATTTCGGTGATGACAAAGGCGCTGCCCCCTGTGAGCCTGCAGCTTCTGGTCTTACCCATTTCCGAACCACCCATGATGGATGTTCAATATCGTGCGTTATTTTTTCATAAATGTTTTAAGGTTATTCCAAAAACCTTGAAGAAAATTTAAATTAGATTCTGTGACATTTGTTTTAATTTATTCATGTATTCTTACTTTTCATTTTACATTTTTATAAAACATCTTTACCTTGTAGCATTAATGACATTCTGGGAATTTGGAAGAGAAATTGCCAAATGAAGACTGATATTTGAATTGAGGGTTAACATTTTCTTTTAGTTTATCTTGGTGATAGCACTCTTTTATTGGGAAATATGCAACTCTTGCAAAATATGATAAAGAAAGGATCATTTTTCTGAACGTTTGAAAATGAATATCTGATCATTTTTCTGAATAAGAGAACTTATTCCTGTTGATGAGGTTTTTCTGAATAATTTAGAATTTAATTGTTGTTTGGAAACATATTAACCCTCTAAACCCCTGAACTTTGAGAGAAAGGGAAAGTACAGAATAAAAGGGAGTACATTTGGCAATATGTACTGATTGATTGATGTGATGGCTAATTTTATTTGACTGAGCCATGGGGTGCCCAGGTATTTGACCAAGTATTATTCTGGATGTTTCTGTGAGGATGTTTTGGATGAGATTAATATTTAAATCGAAGTAAAGCAGGTTGCCTTTCCTGTTGTGGGTGGGCCTCAATCAAATAACTTGAAGACCTGAATAAAACAAAAAGGCTCCCTCCGAAAAGAAAGAGGGAGCCCTTTGCACTTAACTGCCCCCCCCCTTTTTGAGAGAGAGTGTACTCATGGGCAGAGTTGAAGGGGTGAGACAGAAGGAAAGCAAGAGAGAGAATCTTAAGTAGGCACTGTGCCCTGCACAGAGCCAGACATGGGCTTAATCTGACAACTCTAAGATTATGATCTGAGCTGAAATCAAGAGTGCCACCCAGGCACTTTCCACTTGTCTGCCTTTGGAGTGGGACATCAACTTTTTCCTGCCTTGGACTCAAACAGAAACTTCAGCTATCAGGTCTTGAGCCTGCTGGCCTTTGGACTGGAACTATACCATCAGCTCTACTGGTTCTCAGGCTTTGGGACTTGGACTAGAACTATACCATTGGCTCTCCTGGGTTTCAGCTTTCCCAACCCACCCTGCAGATCTTGGGAATTGTCAGCTTCCATATTTGTGTGCGCTACTTCCTTATAATAAATATTTTTCTCTTGGGACTTCTGGGGGAGATGGCAGAGTAGGAGGATCCTGAGCTCACTTTGTCCCATAGATGCAACCTGATAACACCCACATCAGTGTAAATAGCCTAGAAAATGACCTGAAGACTGGCAGAACAGACTCCACAGCTAAATGTAGAGAAGAGGCCCTACTGAAGAGGGCGGGAAGGGCAGACATGTGGCTGGGAGCCAAATGAATCTGCAGGAGTAGCCTTGGGAGGGAAGGACCAGCTGGCATCCTCTAGCTGAAATCAATAAAACATGCAGTGATGGAAAGTCCAAAAAAAGAAAAAGAAAGAAAGAAAGAAAAGAAAATGGAGAGGGAGAGGAGGAGATCACACCCCAGCACATGGGACCCACGCAGGAAAGATGAATCCCTATAACATTTAGCTTTGAAAACCACTGGGGCCTAATCATCAGTGGGACTTAACACCTGGAACTTTAAAAATCAGAGGGCTGGGCTCTGGGAGAACCCAGAAGGTGAGTCCTTGCCTTTGAAGAGATAGCACAACAAACAGTGGGATACAACATAGAAGCAGCAGTTTGAAAAACACCTGGGGTATACGGGAAGGAGATTTATACACTAATCTCAGAGCATGTGCTGGAGGGGCAGGGATCTTTGAGACACCTCTCCAAGAACAAAAGGGTTGGCAGGTACCACTTCCCTCCCCTGACCCCAGCCTAGATACATGGACACCTGTGGGAACCAGCTCAGCACTAAGACTCTACCCAATTCATTAACAGCAAGCCCTTCCCTCAAGCACTTCTGTGGATTTGCCCCCTCCCACCTGGCCAGCCTCAGCAAGAGTTTTCCCAGGCATGGCTACAAGTCCCCTCTCAAAGTGGACTGGCATGGACCTTGCTGGCACCCTGGCCCCACATTCTATGGACCTGCCTCCTCCAGTATGGCCTTGGCTAAAGCTCATCCAAAGCAGTGCCACCAGCCTGGCAGTGTGCAGCAGCCCCAACAAGGTTCAGTACCACTTCAAAGTGACTCCTGCTCTGGAGGGAGAGGAAGATGCTCATACAGACCAGTCCGGCTGTGGCTCCAGCAGTGGGCTAAGGGCAGACATTGGGTCTGACTGCAGAGGCTGCCCACAGATGAAAGCTTTTCAGGAGACAACCCAGGGAAGGCACCCTGCAGTTCAGTGCTACTACATCCCTGACAAACACTTGTTCTGACTCAGCTCAAGCCCAAGGTTGGCCCTGAACTGACCCACTAACAACACAGGGACCAAACCCTGCCCACAGTAGGTAAAAAGAAGCATCACAGATGACTGGACAGAAGGAAAAATGACTGTGGAACAGTAGTAGTTCATAGGCAACACACATAGGTGACACCCCTGAAGGTAAACAGGGAACATTGCACTGCAGGGCACTATAGGACTTCTTCTTCAGAAGGCCACTCCTTTTAAGAGCAGGAGATGTAGCTGACTTTCCTAACACATAGAAACAGACACAGAGAGTGAGACAAAATGAGGAGTCAGATGAATATGTCCCAAATGAAGAAATGGGATAAAATCACAGCAGGAGAGCTAAATGAAATGGAGATAAGTAATATGCCCTATAGAGAATTTAAAGTAATGTTCAGAAAGATATTCACTGGACTTGAGAAAAGGATGACCTCAGTGAGACATCAATGAGGAGACAGAAAACATAAAAAAGAACCAATTAGAGATGAAGACCTCAATAACTGAAATTTAAAATATGCTAGATGGGAATAAATAGTAGACTAGAGGAAGTGGAAGAATAGATCAGTGATCTGGAAGACAGAATAGTGTAAAGCAATCAAACCGAACAGGAGAGAGAAGTAATAATAATAATAATAATGGGTGAAAATAAGCTAAGGGAACTCAGCAACACTATCAAATGTAAGAACATTCATGTTGTAAGGATGCTGCGAGAAGAGAAAGAAAAGGCAGAACATTTATTTGAAGAAATAATAGCTGAAAAGTTTTTGAAGCTCGATAGGAGACAGAAATCCATATCCAGAAGGCACAGAGAGCCCCCAGCAAAATCAACAAAAGCAGATCCATATCAGACACATATAGGAATTAAAATACAAAAATGTAGTGATAAAGAGGATTTTAAAAGCCCCAAGAAGAAAACTGTTATATACAAGGAAACCTAATAATGCTATCAGCCGATTTTTCAGCAGAAACTTTGTAGGCTAGAAGAGAGTGGCATGACATATTCCAAGTGCTGAAAGAAAAAAAATCTATAGTGAGGAATATTCTATCCAGCTAAGGGTGTCATTCAGAATAGGAGAGATAAAGAGTTTCCTGACAAACAGAAGTTAAAGAAATACATGAGCACTACACCAACCCTACAAAAAAATCTTAAAGGGAACTTTTGAGGCCAAGGAAAGACCGTAAGTAGGAGTAAGGAAAGTAGGAAGCACAAAAGCAGTAAAATTAAGTCTATCTGTAAAAATCAGCCAGGGGGTTCACAAAATAAAAGGATGTAAAAAATGACACCATATATTTAAAACATGATGGGGGAGAAAGTAAGGAATGAGTTCAAACTTAAGTGACTGTAAACATAATATAGGCTGTTCTATGCACAAGTTGTGTATGTAAGCCTAATGGTAGCCACAAATTAAATACCGGTAAAAGATATGCAAAAAATAAAGAGAAAGGAATAAAATGTATCACTAAAGAAAGCCAGGAAGTCATGATTTAAGAGAGCAGATCAAGAAAGGAATAGAGAAGAACTACAAAAACAGCCACAAAACAAGTGACAAAATGGCAATAAGTACTTATCTATCAGTAATTACCTTGAATGTCAATGGGCTAAATGCTCCAATCAAAAGACATAGGGTGATGCAGTGGATAAAAAAGCAAGACCTATGCTACCTACAGCTGTCTCATTTCAGACCTAAGGACACATGCAGATTGAAAATGAAGGGATGGGAAAGCATTTATCATGCAAATAGAAGTGGAAAAAAAAAAAAGGCTGGGTGGCTATTGTTTTATTGGATGAAATAGACTTTGAAACAAAGATTGTAACAAGAGACAAGGAAAGACACTATACAATCATAAACGGACCAAGCCAGCAGGAAGATAAAAAAATTATAAATATTTAGGTACCCAAGATGGAAACACCCAAATATATAAAGTAGCCAATAACAAAGGAAGTACTTAATAGTAATACAATAATAGTAGGGGATGTTAACATTCTGCTTATATCAATGGGTAGATCATCCAAACAGAAAATCAATAAGGAAACAGTGACTTTGAATGACACATTGGACTAGATGGATCTAAGAGCTATATTCAGAAAATTCCATCATAAAACAGCAGAATACACATTCCTTTCAAATGCACTTGCAACATTCTCTAGAATAGATCACATGTCAGGCCACAAAACAAGTCTCAACAAATTCAGAAAGTTTAAAGTTATACCATGCATCTTTTCTGACCACAATTCTGTGAAACCAGAAATCAACCAGTAGAAAAAATTTGGAAAGAGCACAAGTACATGGAAATTAAGTAACGTGCTACTAAACAATGAGTAGGTCAACCAAGAAATCAAAGAGGAAATAAAAAATACTGGGAGACAAATGAAAAATGAAAATACAATAGTCCACGATCTCTGGGATACAGTAAAAGCTGTTTTAGGATGGAAGTTTATAGTAATACAGGTGTACTTCAAGAAGCAAGAAAAATCTCAAGTAAACAACGTATCCTTATACCTAAAGGAGCTAGAAAAAGAACAATCCTCCCCCTCCAACCAGTAGAAGGAAGGGAATGATGAAGATTAAAGCAGAAATAAATAAAACTGGGGCACCTGGGTGGCTCAATCGTTAAGTGTCTGCCTTTAGCTCAGGTCATGATCCCAGGTTCCTGGGCTCCCTGCTCAGTGGGAAGCCTGCTTCTTCCTCTCCCACTCTCCCTGCTTGTGTTCTCTCTCTTGCTGTGTCTCTCTCTGAGATACATATAAAGATAAATAAAATCTTAAAAAAAGAAAGAAAGAAAGAAACAAACAAACAAACGAAGAAAACAGTAGAACAGATGAATGAAACCAGGAGCTGGTTCTTGAAAAGATCAACAAAATTGGTAGCTCTTTAGCCAGACTCATCCAAAAAACAGAGAAAGAAAGAAAGAGAGAGGACTCAAATAGATAAAACCAGAAATGAAAGAAGACAGTAAACAACCAACACCAAAGAAATACAAAGGACTATGAGATTATTAGGAAAAATTACATGCCAACAGATTGGATAACCTAAAAGAAATGAATAAATTCTGGGAAACATATAACCTCCCAAAACTGAATTAGGAAGAAATAGAAAATTTGAACAGACCAGTTACCAGCAGTGAAATTGAATCAGTAATCAAAAAACTTCCAACAGGGGTGCCTGGGTGGCTCAGTGGGCTAAGCCTCTGCCTTTGATCTCAGGGTCCTGGGATCAAGCCCTGCATCGGGCTCTCTGCTTGGCAGGGAGCCTGCCTTCCCCTCCTCTCTCTGCCTGCCTCTCCGTCTACTTGTGATCTCTCTCTCCCTGTCAAATAAATAAATAAAAATCTTAAAAAACACACAAACAAACCAAACTCCCAACAACCAAAAGTCCAAGACCAGATGAATTCTATCAAACATTTAAAGAAGAATTAATGTATCTTCTTCTCAAACTATTCAAAAAAATAGAAGAGGAAAGAAAGCTTCCAAATTCATTCTATGAGGCCAAAATTACCCCAGTATTAAAACCAGACACAGACACTACAAAAAAGAGGACTATAGGCCATTATCTCTGATGAGCAGAGATGAAAAATCCTCAACAGAACTTTAGCAGAGCACATAGCAATACATTTAAAAAATCATTCACCTTGGTCAAGTAGGATTTATTCCTGAGATGCAAGGGTGATTCAATATTCAGAAATCAATTAACATGATACATCACATCAACAAGAGAAATTATAAAAACCAAATGATCATTTCATTAGATGTAGAAAAAGCATTTGACAAAATACAGCATTGATTCATGATAAAAACTCTCAACAAAGTAGAGAGAACATACCTCAATGTAATAAAGACCATATATGAAAAACCCACAGCTCACATCATAGTCAAGATTTTCCCTTAAGATCAGGAATAAGACAAGGATGTCTGCTCTCACCACTATTATTCAATAGAGTATTGAAAGTCCTAGCCACAGCAACAGATAAGAAAAAGAAAAAAAAAAGCATTCAGATTGGTAAGGAAGAAGTCAAACTTTCACTGTTTGCAGATGACATGATACTATACATAGAAAACTCTAAAGACTCCACCAAAAAACTACTAGAACTGGTAAATGAATTCAGTAAGATTGCAGCATACAAAATCTATATAGAAACTCAGTACATTTCTATACACTAATGATAAAGTAGCAGTAAGAGAAATTAAGAAAATGATTCCATTTACAGTTGCATTCAAAATAGTAAAATACCCAATAATAAACAAACAGGGAAGTGAAGGACCCATATTTTGAGAACTAGGAAACATTAATGAAAGTAATTGAAGACACTACAATCAAATGGAAAGATATTCTATACTCATAGGTTGAAATAACAAATACTGTTAAAGTGTCCATACTACCCAAAGCAATCTACAGATATAAAGCAATCCCTACAAAAATACAACAAAATTTTTCACAGAACTATAACAAAGAATTCTACAATTTGTATGGAACCACAAAAGAGCCCAAATAGCCAAAATGATCATGAAAAAGAAGAAGAAAACTGAACTTTTCACACTCCCAGATATCAAGATATACTACAAAGCTGTAGTAATCAAAACAGTATGGTACCAACACAAAAACAGACACATAGATCAATTCAACAGAATAGAGAGCCCAGAAATAAACTCAAATGATTATATGGTCAATTAATCTCCAGCAAAGGAGGCAAGAATATGTAATGGGAAAAAGACAGTCTCTTTAATAAATGATGTTGAGGAAACTGGAAAGCTGCATGCAAAAGAATGAAATTGGACCACCTTATTACACCATACACAAGAATGAACTCAAAATGAATTAAAGACCTAAATGTGAGACCTGAATCCATAAAAATCCTAGAAGAGAGCTCGGGCTGTAATTTCTCTGACATTAGTCATAGCAACATCTTTCTAGAACATGTCTTCAGAGGCTTGGGAAAAATAAATTACTGGGACTACATCAAAATAAAAAACTTCCCCACAGCAAAGGAAACGACCAACAAACCTAGAAGACTTCCTGAATGGAAGATTTTTACAAATGACTTACCTGATAAAGGGTTAGTTTCCAAAATATATGGAGAACTTACGCAACTCAACAGGCAAAAACCAAATAATCCGATTACAAAATGGGCAGAATACATGAAGAGATATTTTTCCAAAGAAGACATGCAGATGGCCAACAGACACATGAAAAGATAGTCATTATCACTTTTCATCAGGAAATGCAAATCAAAATCACAATGGCTGACATCAACAACCCAAGAAACAAGTGCTGGTGAGGATGTGGAGGAAAAGGAATCCTGGTGCACTGCTGGTGGGAATGCAAACTGTTGCAGCTACTAGAGAAAACAGTATGGAGGTTCCTCAAAAAATTAAAAATGGAATTACCATGTGATTCAGTAATTCTACTACCGTGTGTTGACCCAAATTATGAAAATACTAGTTAAAAATGACACATGCACCTCTGTGTTTATTGTAGCATTATTTGTAATAGCCAAATTATGGAAGCAGCCCAAGTGCCCATCAATAGATGAATGGATAAAGAAGTGGTATATATTTGTAATGGAATAGTGTCCAGCCACAAAAAGGCATGGAATCTTGCCATTTGCAACAATGTGGATGGAACTAGTGGGTATATAGCAAAGTGAAGCAAGTCAGTCAGAGAAGAACAAATACCATATGAACTTCACTCATATGTGGAACTTAAGAAACAAAACAAATGAACAAAGAAAAAAGAGGGAGGGTGAATAGGTGAAGGGGATTAAGAGTAGCCTTATTATGAGGAACACTGAGTAATGCATAGAATTATAGACTCACTATATGGTACACCCAAAACTAATAAAGCACTGTATGTAATCTATACTGGCATTAAAATAAAAAAATTTTTTCTTTTCTATATCTAGATGTCCTGTCTTCCTGTCTGTCTATCTACTTACATCTTTTTCCACATCCTGTTGGTTCTTTGGTTCTGTTTCTCTGGGGAACTGTGACTAATGCAGTGGGACTACGTAGTTTTGATTCATAGATATTAAAACAGAGATGATGGAATGTAATAATTTTATGATGGAATATAATTATTTTGAAAATTATAAAAATGTAATTATTTTGAAAATTATTATTAAAATTATAAATTTAAATTATAAAATTTCAAAATAATTTGAAAATTATAAAAACTAAAGGGAACATTACACAAAAATGACTTAATTTGTCCAGTTTCATGGTTTTCTAAGAATGTCCTACTTAAAAAGAATGATGCTCTCCTGAAGCAAATAATATATATTAAAAAATAAAAAAAATTTAAAAATAAAAATAAAAAGAATGATGCTGAGCAATCGAGTCCCGCATCGGGCTCCCAGCTCCATGGGGAGTCTGCTTCTCTCTCTGACCTTCTCCTCGCTCATGTTCTCTCTCACTGTCTCTCTCTCTCAAATAAATAAATAAAATCTTTAAAAAAAAAAAAGAAATAATGTTTTAAAAGTAGTTCAGAGCATTCTTTAAAATGTCTGGTGTTTGAAATTATTGCAGTAAATTTCCCCTCTGGCATATTTTAAGTATGGGATAAATAATGATTAAAATGAAGCATTACATTTGGCGTGTGATAAAAGGAAGTCATGTCTTTACCTTTTGATTATCAATTAATTCATGCTTTAATTATATTTTCATGAAAATATACAGCTATAAACCCTAATTTATGCTTGATACGCATCATGGCATAGTTTCACCATACATAATTAAGAATAGGTCTTCTTTGATAAGATATTTTTCCCTTCCTAGTTCTTCTGTTGCTCAGCAATGGTTTTTCTGGATTAAGGAAAGTGGTTTCACCATTTTTGGGAAACAACATTTTGCTATGCAGAATGGACTATGTTTGAAATAATGTTTCAGAAAAGTGTAGAGATCATTGGTTACTGGGTTTTGTTGTTTTTGTAATTGATTGGGAGGCAATGTGTGACTAGTTCTAAATTAGAACTATGATGATAAAAATATAAAAAGGTTGAAAATAAGCAGAGATAAAACACGACTTGAAGAACCTGAAAATATTCTTTAAATGTCTGGGATCCAATTTTAAGATTATGGTAGACTGAGAAAACCCTTTCCACATTGAATTTTGTAAATATTCTAAATGTGTTACAGATGACTTCAAAATAGGTCTTAAAATTTTGAACATTTGTTGGGGGGGAAAACTGCTTTCTAGTTTTAACAGACAAACAAAAATCCATTGTGATTTATTACATAAAGATATATTACTGGCATTGTGTGATGTGTATGTGGTACCAAACTGTATTAACCCGTCAATGGAAATACAAGTGACTTCTTTAGAATATTAGGCCTCTGTGTAAAGTAGTTGTCTTTCAATCCTAGGCAAAAGGGCATTGTATCAGAAACTGTAAGTATTTTATGTTAAGATTTTATTTTTCTACCCAAATCTTCCATTCCTAGATATTCTTGACTGTTTTTTCCTGAGGCTGGCTCCCTTAACATTTGTACAAAAAGAAAAGTGAAGATTTAGATACATTTTCTTTAATTTCCTACGAAACTTGTTGGAATATAAGATTTTTGAAGTATGTGCATTTTGTTTTTTTAAAAAACATAGTGCTTCTAATACTTTTTATGTGAAGGGTCTTTTTTTTTTCTTTTTTAAACATGAAAGGCACTTTATGGCACGTTGGCTGCTTCTGAAGGGGGGTTGCTGGAAGGTGAAGGGCTGACTGTTATCTGTACAAAATCAGGACTTCCCAGGAGAGTGGAACTATACATGTCCAAACCTGAATGGTTAGAAACTGTGTGTGGGTGGAGGGGAGCATGAACACAAGGCTTCTCTCACAAGGCTCCAAACAGGAGCATCTCAGCCCCTTAGAGCCCCATGCTATGGACTCCAGCCCAGAGAGCAGATGCACAGATATCTCCTTATTCTTTGTAGGAGCCAAAAACTTATAGATCAGGGAGGATGCCATCTTTTAATTGTAAATTTGAACTATCATTTCCTTTACTGTTTTTCCATTTACTAGGATTTCTTACAAAACCATTTGATCTGGTGAGCACAGGTGGACTTCTAAGGGCCATGCTGCACTGTCCTGAAGGCACACATGCCTCAGGTACCATAGTGTTTGGCCAAAGCTCAGGGAGGGCATAACCCCCCTACCCTTCCTGCACAGAACTTGCCAGGTGCTCGCTCTGGTATGGTCTGGTGCTCGCTCACAAGCAGCTCCTGTAAGGAGGGTTCTGAACCCTTCCTCTCACTTTGTTTCCAGTTTCTATGGAATGTTCATAGGTGCGGAGACATCTGATGAGATAACTGTGTTTTTTTCTTCATCTCAACCCAGTGCCTAGCCCTCTGATTTGTCTAGTGAGCATGAGGAAATGGTCCCAAGGAAGAGTCAGGCTTGAGGCCTGGCGGCATGCAAGACATAGGCTCCCCACTCCCATTCAGTCCACTTAATAAGATATGAATCTCATTAATCTAACCCTACATGGAAAAGCTTCCCAGTTGGATGATCGTACCATTTCCAGAACTGTCTCGGTGATGTTCTCAGTGACTGAGGACAAAAAGCACCATTCCTTCATTCATTCTGTCCCACTGCGGGTGGCCTATCCATGTCTAATGTCTGCTGAGAACATGGACTCTGTATGGTTCTTTTTTAATTCTTTTTTAAGAAAGGGCAGAGGAGGGGGTCAGGGGGAGGAACAGTGGGGGAGGGAGGGGACAAAAATCTCAGACACTGAGCAGGGAGCCCAGTGCTAGGCTCTGTCTCACAACCTTGAGATCATGACCTGAGCTGAAATCAAAAGTCAGAAGCTCAACCAAGCCACATGGGCGCCCGAGACCCTGTGTTGATTCTTACCCTTGTGTCTTACTCTCTGTTGTCAAAACATACTCTTTTTCTTTTCTAAAGCTAGCTCTCTCCTTGTCTAGACAACCCCCTTCCATCTGCAGATGGCTTTGTGTGGGAAGCCCACGGACTTTCTTTCTACCAAGAACGTCCCCAGGATGCATCGGTAATTAAGCTAGTCTAACTCTCGAGGTGTTACTCCTGCTAGTAGGCATTTGCCAAATAAGTAAGCCTTTGCCAAAATGAAAATGACTTTTTTTCCTCCTTTAGTGAATTGTTTGGGATGTTTATTCTTTTTGGTGGTTAAGACTCTATTTGGAATCTGTCAGGATGGGCGTCTCAAAAACGATTTTCTGGTGAGCTGAAGTTCCCGTCAGGTTTGTTTTGGTTTTGTTTTTGTTGTTTTGTTTTTGTTGCTTGCTCACAGGGACCCTGCATTTTAGAATTCCCTCAAGATCAGGTAAATGGAGAGGGTACAGAACTGGGCCATCCAGAAGTATTGTCATGTCTCATAAAATAAGAGAGCTTCTTTCTTTCTCAGCTTTAGTCTGATTTTAATTCAGCTTTCTGATCAGACCCTCCTGTAGTATCTTTATATTTGTTTTTCTTCTGCCAAGGTGCCTTCAGATTATTTGGTTTCCTGGGCTCTGGGTCATGATCTGTATTTCCTCTGTGACCTTCCAATCCTCTTATCAGGGAAAATTTGGGATGGACAGGCCTCTCTCAAGGGCAGTTCTTAATACAGTCAGTTTTTACATACTGTGTCATGATATACTAATTGATCATTTGTGTGTTATGCTGGACACAATAACAAATCCCCAGATTTGATAATGATTTCCTTTTTCAAGTAGTTTAAAGTAGACTTTGATTTATTCCTATAATTCTGTTCATTGCTTTATGATATCCTTTCTCAGATGGAAGAGAAGTAGGAATAGTGAATCTGCTGTGGTCATTGTTGATGTGATAATAAAAGTTTTAATAATTGCCAACTAGGGGCACCTGGGTGGCTCAGTGGGTAAAAGCCTCTGCCTTTGACTCAGGTCATGATCCCAGGGTCCTGGGATTGAGCCCTGCATCAGGCTCTCTGCTCAGCGGGGAGCCTGCTTCTTCTTCCTCCTCTCTCTCTCTCTCTGCCTGTCTCTGCCTACTTGTGATCTCTACCTGTCAAATAAATAAATAAAATCTTTAAAAAAATAATAATTGCCAATTATATTAATATCTACATCAGAGCCATTAGCAAATCAGCAGAAAAGATGATGATGCAAATAAAACTTTCAATAACATGATTAACATTTATTATAATTTAAAAATATAAATTCTATGTACTGTAATTTGCAACAATGAACTAATATATTCTTATGCTTGTTCTTCAGCAATGCATGTCTTTTGCTTAATTAACCTTACCTGTGGAATAACATTTGGGCAGAGACTCACATTTAAAAAAAAAATATTTGAGATAAAAATAACTATATTTATTCTTTTTTTTTCCCCACAAAAAATTACAAAAATATGAGGACTTTTAAATTGAGGCTTCCTGACCTGCATGCCTATGAAATACTTTTATAAATACTATGGCGTGGCATGCCTGGGTAGCTCAGTCGGTTAAGCGTCTGACTCTTGATTTCCACTCAGGTCATGATCTCAGGGTCGTGAGATCGAACCCCGTGTCCATTCCTGTGTCAGGCTCCATGCTTGGTGGGGAGTCTGCTTCGAGATTTTCTTCCTCGCTTCTGCCTCTCTTCCTACTCTCTCTCTCTCTTTCTCAAACAAATGAATCTTTAAAAAATACTATGGCAAAAATTCTGTCTCTCAGTTGACTTCATCACAGTTTGGTTTTATCAAAAAGCAGATTGGGTTTTACAGTATGTTGTATGTGAATCTTTTCTGTCATTAGTTAAAGAAGGATGGCCATCGTCCCCATCTCATAGGACTGGTATTAAGAATTTAATGACTTGAGTATACCATGATCTATGTTGGCTCTTAACCAGTCTCAAGCCCAGGCTAGTGATGATTCTTCAAAATCAGTATTTTTATACTTTCTTTTGATGACAGGAATGAAAAGGAATTATCTACTATTTAATGGACCAGATTTCAATACCAAATGATACAGGCAGTATAAAACATAAATGTCCTACCAGTGTAATTTATCTTCCTATTACAACTTTCAGATTTATTATTTAAATGATCTCCTGACATAATTGAATGGGAAAACATCCTCTTTAGGCTGAGGACATTGGATTTCCTTCTCTAGCCCTAGAAAACATTTGATCTCCTTGTCACATTATTCTCTAAAGGAGAAGCTTTATATAAACTATGCCGAAGTTATTGTTGTTTTGTTAATAATTCTCCAATAACGATAAGCAGTGTCTTCCTGAAATCTCATTTGTTTAGTTGCGTGGGAGCAACTGAACAAATTGTTCAGTTGAACTGTTGTGTGGAAGTTCTTTGAGCAGTCGGTTATGCTGAAGACTGAACATTTTATTGAAACAGGACCTAGGGTCTTTTGGGGGCAGGGAGGGACTGGAGTGGAGGGAGACCTGTTTTCTCAAATATGGCTTATGGCATTTCTGGTGGTATTTCAAGATGCTCTGAGCAAGGGTATCTCTGTGGTCAGACAAGAGTCCTGTTTATTCTATGCCCACTTTGGGAGGTCCACACTGCATGTTAGCTACTTAAAAGCTCTGAGAAGTCTTGGACCAAAGAGACACTTGGATAAACAATTATCTTTGGTACAGTACTTTGGAATTTTAAACAAGCATTGTTATTGTTGTTTCTTCTCAAGTACTTGAATGGCACCAAAGCTGTGTCTTGAGGTCAGTTTTGGCCCAACATGCTGCTGACTTGTGTGGCCATAGGGTGATCCTTTAATCAGGCAAGGATTAGAAACAGTTTTTCAGCTTCTGTAATGGAATGTTAACTTGGAGCTTTCGTGTTTGATATCCTGAGTTCTTCCTTTGGGTAAGAACACAAGATACCTGGCCTCCAGGCTTTTTCCTCAGAGTTTACACTTGAGGTAGCTTCCCTCTGTAACAATCTGTAATAGTTGCAGGAGGGAAGAGAGAAATACAAGAAGATACCAGTCTACTTTTCTATTAATTTGTTTCACTCGTGAATTGCTGGTCACAGTTCACGAGAGAGCTGCATTCCTTGGCTTCTTCAGGATAGTTCTCCATAAAACACCCTTACTAAATTATGTTAGTACTGTGCCCTCAAATTCTATAGATCTGTGTAATGTCTGACATTATTAGGATCATTTTCCAGTCTTCTGTTGTGTATCTTTGTTGAAGATATGGACATTGCTCTATGTCCTTGGTTTAAATTCCCTTGATTAGTACTTCTTGATGAATTCTGTTTTGAATTTAGTGGGGAGTGTTTGTTTTTTCCTTAACAAACAAACAAACAAACAAACAAAACAAAAAAAAAAACCCACAGTGGTTATTTTATCTTATCAGATGCATCAAATATAATTAAATATTCTTTCATGTTTTCCTTTTTGCCTAGGCTGCTAGGAAGATCAAAGTCAAATTTGATATACACCATAGTAATATCTACATATGTTTTTCTTTAAGAAACAGGCTTATCAAAAATAAATAAGAAAAATCAGGCTTGGGGTGCCTGGGTGTGTCAGTTGGTTAAACGACTGCCTTCGGCTCAGGTCATGATCCCGGAGTCCCGGGATTCAGCCCCGCGTCGGGCTCTCAGCTCCATGGGGTGTCTTCTTCTCCCTCTGACCTTTTCCCCTCTCATGCTCTCTCTCTCTCTCTCAAATCAATAAATAAAATCTTAAAAAAAAAAAAAGAAAAGAAAAATCAGGCTTATATATATTGCTTCAATTCCCTTTAGAAGGAGGTAGTACTTAAATTTTATAGTAACAGTGAAACATACTTTTTATGCAAAGCCTGTGTTGAGAATATTTACCTTCAAATCATTTTAACTGACAATTTTTTATAGAGATAAATGTTTTGTGTGTTAGGTTTCACACCGGCTTTCGAAGCTCTGTAATTCATTATATAGCAAAATTCCTGCGTATAGGAATTGTGATTAAAAAAAAGAAATACTGAAATGCTTTATAAAATTAGGTATATGAAACATTTTGAAATATTATTTAAGCATAATAATTTTCTAAAGATTTCAGTAGTTAAGCAGTAACTAATAAGAGAAATAGTAAAATATAATGAAAAATAGATGCTGGCCATGAAATCTACAAATGTAGGTAATGTTACTTTGTTTTTGAAAATTAATCTTCCTTGGTTACTTCTAAAGGATGCTAAAGATGTAGGCTTAGTCAGTGAAAATCAGAGGTATTATATCTCAGGCAACATTTCTTAGATGTTTGTGTAGGTATTAATGGGAATTCTTCATTCCAATTTTAAAGAGTATGTTGACCCATGCATTTTATTTTTATTTTTTAAAGATTTATTTATTTATTTTAGAGAGAGAGTCAGAGAGAGAGAGAGAGCTAGAGGGAGTGGGGAGGCAGAAGGAGAGACTCCCCAGTAAGTTCAGAACCTGACAGGGGGCTCAATCCCACAACCCATGAAATCATGACCTGAGTCTAATTTCATTTACTTATTTTTTTCTTGATTCCAGGAGAGCACAGGATTGTTCTTACAATTATCCCAAATAAAACAAAGGTCTCACACAGAAGGAGCCATTCCTTCAATGGTCTGTTCTCAAAAAATTCTCTCCCTTTTTGTCTTGATTATGCAAATCCATAATATAATTGGTATAAATAAAGGCTGTATGCCTAGGGACTAGAAAGTCAAGGGAAGGGGGTGGTGACTGAGCTCAAATCTTAAAGTGCAATCTTTTGGGAAAGGCTAATGGATCTAGCCTGTGTAGATGTAGAGCCAGAGCTAGAGCCAATGTACCGAAGCCGCAAGAACATAGATTTCAAGCCCAAAACAGAAAAATTTTTAATAATTACCATGTTTAAAATAGGATTGGCTTCCTTGTGGAATTACCTTGTAGAATTACTGGATATGTTTAAGCAGAGCTTCAAAGCCAATTTCCAAATGTTAAAACATTTGTTTCTGGAATCTCAAAGCTCCTTGTTCTTACACGTGTCAGCACCTGATATACTCTGCTTTGTGTTTTGTGTCATTTATCTGTCTCCCCATCTCCAGGAAGAACCCCTTGAAAGTAACCACCATGCATTACCTATTTTGGTATCTCCATCCCAAAACAAGTGCTTGGCACATAATAGATGCTCAATAAATGTTTGCCAAATGGCTGTAGTTTGAAATAATGATTTTTAAACTTTTAAAAACCTGTCCTTCAAATTGAAGGACATGGAGATCTAGTGTGTGGAAGAGATAAAAAATGGATCTGTTCTGGTTAAGTGGAGTTCTAGGGCTTGGAGACCTGCCCTTAAAGCACCTCTGAAGAATACAAGTTCAGAACCACTGATGGGCAAACTCGAGCTTAGAAGACTTCTGTAGTTCACATTTTGACCTCTAGTTTTTTTTAAAAAAAAAAAAAAAAGTTTTTTTTTAAAGATTTTATTTATTTATTTGACAGACAGAGATCACAAGTAGACAGACAGGCAGGCAGAGAGAGAGAGAGAGAGAGAGGGAAGCAGGCTCCCTGCCAAGCAGAGAGCCGGATGCGGGACTCGATCCCAGGACCCCGAGATCATGACCTGAGCCGAAGGCAGCGGCTCAACCCACTGAGCCACCCAGGTGCCCCTTGACCTCTAGTTTTTTGATTCTTAATCCCTTCATTTCAAATTTTCTGCATTTCATTTTTAAGCTTTTTCTTGTCCTTGGAATGTAAAGAGCCAGATGTTAAATAGATGCGGTGTGTTGTGCATGTCTTCACCTCCTGCCATAATTTCATAGGTTCTTAGGCTGGGAAGGCTACATGACACATTCTGTAGTTCTTGTTTAAGCATTTTTGCTATGGACTTTTGGTTTCCATACATTTTGGGTGGTAATATCCTGTCTTTTGTGTTCTGGCCCCTGCCTCTGACTGTGGATGAACTGGGAGCTTGGTAAGCTTATGGTCGTTACTCAGACATGAAATTACATTTCATAGAAGCTGAGAAAATAAAGGACAGGGGTGGCCCAACCCTGCAGATGGAAACAGGTGTCATAATGGCCACAGCCTTGCTACCTCCTTTGCACTTAGCCAGAGAGAGAGTGAGAACTAAGGACTCATGCTAATGATGAGCTCTGTCAGCAAACTGGTCAAGGAAACAGGAAAGGGGGAGAATGAATGGCAAGAAGAGAGATGGGTCCATGGCCTGGGTGTTACTTCTCAGCAAGGGATATTCATGCTCCAAGTGCTTCTATGTGTGGAATTCCATGTCCTACCTCTACTAGTCATCCTATGACAGTGCTTTTCAACCTGGAGTGTCCATTACACAAATACTTTGACTAAATGCATTGACCAGAGATAGGAGAATACTACGATTGCATATGATTTGCTTAGATGAGGGAAGAAATTGAAGTGATGGGAATGAGCTATTTTTGATGCTCTCAGTTTATAGAAGGCTTTTTATTCTATTTTTAAAAGATTTGACACCATTATGAAAATAACCTGGAGCCATTTTGTTGTGTTTGGTCAGCTAACTGGAGATGGTATTTTTAGAAATACTAGAAGAGAACTAGTATGGAGTAAGGAGAAGGAGAAGGTAGAGAAAGGGCTCAAGAGAAACAAAGGGAGCCAGAAGATGTTTGGAAGAACATCATAAACCTCGTTCCCTTGCACCCTGGAGCTGCTCCCAGTATAGCAGATTTCACATATAATTACTTGAATGACCAAAGGAACGCATTCAGTAGGCACTCAGCAAATCCTAGTTGGGTTTAAGTAGGAAAGAAGTAAAAGACATAACGGGCTAGTGGCAACAAGGTTGGGGACGATAAGAAGCCTTAAAATGACCTTGTGAGCTGACGATGAAACATCCCTGTTGAAATGTTCTGTAAGCAGGTTTTAGGTTGAAACTGGTTTTGCATATGGAGCAATTTTCAAAATCCTTATCAGTACCAACCAGGTGAATAACCTATTTGTCTGAACCGTTCTTATTTAGGATTCACTGCAAGCGGTGTCCTGCACATCACCTCCCCATCCCTCAGCAGATGACCTTCTCTCAGACCTCATAGAGAAGAATATCAGAAGGGTATGGTTGCTGGTGGTGGAGAGGCCATTTGAGGAGGAGGACAGAAGTACCAGAAGCTAATGCATGTACAGATTGATAGCAAGGACAGAGAAAATAAATGAATTAAAGATGATTAAAAACATTGTCGGCAAGAACAAATTTTAAAATAATGCAGTGGACAGTATTAGCAAAAAATAAACAAGTAAAGGAAAATGGTAAAAATATCAAGGAATGTGCTAAAAAGGAAGGAAGGTATTTACTGCTAGGCTAAGTTGTTGGGGTAGAGTTACCCTGTGTGGGGCAGAGACGTCCTTGGCTGTCTGAGGCAGAGACCATTTTTGTCTTGTTGGAGGCTACATTCACAATGCCTACTATTTTTCTCATTACTATAAATATATGTTGAATTGAACAGATGAGATGTAATAATGAATTGGCAAAGACCCACTTCATTTTTCCAGACCCAGTTCAAATGTCGTCTTTCTATGAAGCCTCTCCTTCCCCGGGCAAAAACATAGTTCTCTCACGCAGTGTACACTTTCCATTATGATTGTTCAGAAGTCAGATGTCAGTCCAATGTCAGACAAGGAAAAGCTGAGGAGCTGTCAGAGAGTATAGGACACTCACGCACCATGGTGACTAACGTGTCGTGATGACTAAATATAGTGTGGGATCCTGTAGTGAATCCCAGAAGAGACATACAGTCGTGGAAATACCGGTGGGGTACAAAGAAGGTGTGTAGATTAGTTAATAGGATTCTACCAGGGTCGGATTTTTAGTTTTGATAACTGGCATGAAGATTATGGAAGATACTAATGTTAGGGCAAGCTGGTGAAATATATGTGGGGACTCTGTACAATTCTTCAGACTCTTCACAAAATCAAAAATTATCTTAAAATAAAAAAGTTAAGAGAAAAATCAACTAGGAATTTTCAGTAGACAGAAACTAGGTTTCTAACCCCTAGCATGGCCCAGCCTAGTAGGTGCTCAGTAAATACCAAATTGATTTACTGTTACTTGCTCCTACTTTGGTAATTTGCAGTCTGTGTCTTCTCCTTGCCCTTCCTGCTCTACCTAGCAACAGCTTGGTGCCTTTAGGGAGGACCTGGTCCCAGAGTGAATGTGCTTGAGAGGCCAGAATCCTGCCTTTTGGTGGCAATGAGGTTGTGCTACATTTATCCCACGTATTGGTAATTTGCTTCCATCAGGACTGAGGGTAAGAAAGAAGAGTTGTGCTGGAGGAAAACCAAAATAAAAATGGGGAATCTGGTCTCTTTGTACCTTGATTTTAAATTGTATATGTTTCACCTTTGAATTCAAGATTGCTATTCATACTGAATGCCAAGATACTCCAGTGAGATTCCCAACTGAACTTTTTTTCTTTTCTTTTTTTATGATTTAGAACATTCTTATTTTATTTTACGCATTGAGGACTGACTGCCTTTTCACTAATAGCATCTCATCCCAAATTCTGTGAAGAAAATGTCCCTCTAAAATATTTGAAAGCTACTAAAGAAAATCTTCATGCTTATACATCGATCGCAATAGAAATCCAAACACTTTGGTTATTAAGATCACCTGTAAAGATTGACAAAATGTTTAACACCTCAGAAATCCTGTGAGAACATCCCTGAGCATCCCCAAGAACACTCTAAACTTAGCCCATTTCTTCAAAATGACTATATAATAGCACATGTAATTAATACAGGCTAGAAGAAAACATTCTCATCAGCTGGAAATTAAGTAGGATCTTCTAAAGATTCCATCATTTATAGAAATTTAGGGTGAATGTGTAATTCTTTTCCTCCTGCTTATAAAACTTCGGACATGCAGCGGGTCCTATTCAAGTCACGTGACATTCCATTCCCACCACCATGGAACTGCCATTTGCTCTCTTCAGCTGTGCACTGCCAATGACAGAGCTACAAGTTGTCGTAGCAGACTCCCTCTTGTCTGTTTCTCAGCATCCTCCCCTGGGGCTTTCTGCTTTGCACTGCTGCCTACCGTGTCTTTCTGTGGCATCTACCATCTCTGTATCTAGGCATTCACACCTCGCAAACACAAACATCCACACACAGGTGGAAAGCATGGCGCTTGGAGGAGAGGCTTCCTACAAAGAACCTTTTTTTTTTCTTTTCTTTTCTTTTTTTACAATGCGACAAATGCAGCTTGCCCCTCTAGTGTAAAATCCTGGCAACTGAGTTGGGGGCAATGCCAACTAGAGTTCAAAAGGAAAAATGAAACAGCCCCCATTTTCATATACATGGTCATTTTGAAACATTGACTGAAAACCCAAATGGTACCCACTTTGTGAGAAACACAAGTGTTTCTGTAAGGTCAGCAGGTATAGGGACTCCATGACATTGGCCGTATCTAAGGACTGTAATGGTGGCATCACCATTCCTGACTACTCTGCGGACATGGGCCACTTGCTTCTTTCGTTTTCCTATTAAAAAGATGATCAAAACACCGTACTTTACATTTTACATCTTTCTGATCTTTTACATTTTAATGAGTTTTCTGTATTTCAAGGTGTGGGGTGTCCTTACCCAAAGACCTAAATAGATGATAAAATCCTTCATGAGATAATATTTTTATATACAATCTTAGAATTTAAATTCCCAGCATTTCGTACAGTTCCTGCTTTTTGTTGTTTTAATTCATGACATCAGTCAGCAGCTCAGGTCCACTGGTTTTCCATCTGAGGTCTGTGCTCCTTATCATTAGGACCGATTTTTTTTTTCACGACTTCTGGTTTTCTATGCTATTTATTATGACCAAAGAGAGAAAATCTGAAGAAATCTGTAAATGTGCCCTGCTGCTCACTCCAAGATTGGACCCACTGTCCAAACTGAAGTCTTGGCCAGCAGGCAGCATCGTTATATAGTGGTTTGAAATATTTGTTCCATAACTGATGTACAAAAGTCTGGGTTATGGAGAGGTTGAAGACATGTCTATTAAGATTATACCACAGTGCCCTCTAGCCTATATAGCAGGAAGAAAAATGTTTCCCCTTTCTGCTGTTCATTTCTGGAGGTACATTCTTTAGCAACAACCTTTTGCTGTAGGCAGACTAAATATATTTGTTAGGTAAAGGATACTAATTTTCTGTTAAGTACCCCCTAAATGTTTTTTTTTTTTTAAATATATATAGCAGACATCAATTCACTTTCTTAAAGAGCCACAGCCTTCTTCAGAAGGAGTATCCAATACTCTTAAGTGTCAACAGGTAAAGAACCGTAGAACTACAGTGTGTAGGGGGCTCCATCCTTCGAGCTGTTTGCTTGACTGAGGAAAAGGAGAGGAAGAGTGTCACCCCCATACCTTTCGTCCTGTCCCACCTTCCCTCCCGGCCCCCAGGGAAAAGCAGCAACCCATAAACTGTGTCCTTGAGTGTGGCAATGACAGGCATGCTTGGCACTATCTAATTATCATTGATCCCTAATTCATTATTGTTTATTACTCACCGTCTCCTCCTTCATATTATTTCGGGAGAGAAAAAGAAATCTATAGGTTTAAGCCTTCCTGTCTATGTTGATTTAAGTTCAATAAATAGACTTTAAAGAGAAAATTTTAGTATTTCCTAGGATCTCTCTTTGATTACTCGTTTCTATGGTTTCTTCCTCACCTCCCCTTCAAAGAGAAACCTTGAAAAACGAAAACTTTAACCCTAAGAATTTCACTAAGTGAGGTCCACAGTACATATTTTCTTCAGACTTTAAAAAAACATCTCTAAATTTATCTCTAAAATCTCTAAATTGTAGAAGTAGGTGAACAGTAGAACATAATTTATTCTGCTCTGTCACTGCATAACCTTGGAAGTTTTCTAGAAAGGCAGTCTCTTTCCCAATTATAGAAAACATTTAATGGGAAAAAACATTTTCCCTGAGGTTTGCAGTACATACAATTTTTAACTTAAAGAAATAAATCGTAGTACATTTACACTCTTCCATAAAGTACTACGATGAATAATTAAAATAGAACTAGAATTGTCAAAACAAATAGTTAACTACGGATTGTGGTATGGTGCTCTTAATTTTTTTTCATTTTTTGTTTATTCATTTGCATAGCATAGTAATAGGCAAAGGACTTCCCAGTCATTAAATGCGAATTAACAAGAAAGGTTTTTAATGGGTATTTTGGGCTCATTTCAGATTTTAGCCAGTTATTTAATTCTATACTTTTCTCTTGCATTTGCTCTGAAAAATAGCAGGAAGAAAAATACAAATAATTGTATAAATAATGAGTATTTAAAGGTGAACAGATCAGAATTCCATGGCTTGAGAAATTAATTTTTCACATAGACAGAACGCTTTCCCTAGTGCTCGATTGTGAGCATTGAAGAAATGAGGATTTCAGACAGGACATGCATCTTTACTATTAAATAATTCAAAAGCAGTAAAAACGATATACATTTAGGGTCTTTATATTTCATGTTGATGTATAAGCTCTTAAAACACCAACACTATTTCTGTGTCTGTCTCCAAATATATTAAATGATTTCTAAATGAATTTTCCCAGAAGACTGTCACTATTCCTCCATTAGGTCATTGGGGCCAAAAACTGCAGTTCACTCTCACTTTCTGCAGACATGTCCTTTGCAGTGTCTCCAAATAGCCTTACCTGGTGACTTTAACTTTGGGCTGGTAAATTAACCTGGCAATTTTTACGTGCCACTGCCTAGTCCTGGAACAAAGGACTGGGCATAGGATGTACATCCCTGAAAGATGTCTGGGAGCCTGTTCAAGTGACCTTCCTGTATCCCTGTGCCTTCCTAGGGTCTTTGCCAAAATCACTGCTCAGGCCAGCTAGTTCTCAGAGGTCTGTGCCTAATGTCACATTGCCAGGGAGAAGTTTTTGTCCATACTGGTATCCTTATTTAAGCTCACAATCTATTATTATGATCAAATTGTGCTAAGTAGTGGAACCTAAATCCAAAACAGGGAACTGTTGAGAGTGGGCAAAGGGATGGAGTAGGGAGGTGGGAGAGAGGGAAGGAGTCTAACCCTACCTATTCAGTGTCCCTTGGATGCTTGGTATGTATTATTTCACTGAATCATCGCAGCATCATTGTAAGGAGGTAAAGAACCGGTTCCCCAGTTTTGCGAGTGAAAAATGTTAATTGCTTTCCTAGTGTTACTCTTGACCAGTGAATCATAGATCTTGGATGGCCAGACAGGTATTTTTGGCTCTAAGTCTCCTGTTTTCCCCACCTACGCACGTGTTCAGGAAGTTTATCTCAGGAAGAAATCTTTACTTTTGTTGAATGCACTACAGTCTTGAGAAGACTTTGTGCACAGCAGCGATCCCCAAACATTTGTGGAACATTATCTGAGTACAATTGTGGAACATTATCTGAACCTTCCCCTCATTACTGTGGTGATAAGGTAGCAAAGAAGTAAGAAGGTCTCCGCCTTCCTGTTGTTCCCTGTCTTTTGTCCAATACTGGTTTTCCCTTAGGCCAGCGATAAGGCTTGGACCTGTGGTATAGGTATTATTGGCAGGGCAATTACTCCTCCCGGGAGAGCGTTTCAGTGGCTCATTTGAAAGGTCAATCCAGATTTATTAAGTCTAGCCTACAGCCCAGCCATCCTGAAGTAGCCCTGAGTTCAAGTGCTTTTGTTCTTTGCCCTCAAGGCAAGCTCTTGAATGTACATTATCTTACCTTTGTGAGGCTCTCCCACAGCTTGACTCCCCTGTCCTCCCAAAATCGGAATTTTCCACTGAGAGATTATGTTTGCTGTAATCCACAGGGTCTCAGGCATCATAAGGACAACCAAGGGAATCACATAGGACCTCCCTTTCCACCAAATGTCACACACAGGGTTGAATGAAGCCATTCCTCCTGTCAGCAAGAATGACAAGTCTTAGGCTCCATTTTGTTTTCTAATTTTCTTTTTCTTTCTTTTTTTTTTTTTTTTGCCTATTGCTTAAAATAACTGAGCTTTCTTTTATTTTAGCTCATTGTGTGAAATTGCAGATGTTTACTCGTTTCATTCTTTCCTTTGTTGAACTAACTCTCCCTCTAATGGATGTGTTTTGTTTTCAAAACAAAGCTCTACATTTCAATTTGAATGGCTCCCTCTGATACGATAAAGTTCTGTTGTTTTACTTACATAACCAAGATTTCCATTCATTTTAAACGTTAAAAAAATGATCTAAAAGACAAAATTTCCATGCAACGCATATAAATATCCTGGTCTGCTTTCCTCCCGTGTCTCTCCACTGCCCTGGGGGCAAAGTGTGGGGAGTTGGGGAAATGATGGGGCGTTGTCCTCCCTGCTTTAAAAAAAAAGCAAAAAACAAACAAACAAACAAAAAAACCCAAACAGGCAGGGTTTAAGAACCAAGACCAAAAGTATTTTGTTTTAGCTTTTAGAAACGGGTAGTTATCTACCAAATATCCATTCTACTTTACTCCCAGAGACCTGCCCCCTCCCCAATTGGCAATAGGCCCAGAAGATAAACACCATTCTTTCCCAGCTTATCTCGGTCAGTGAGATTATGTGGATGGCCGCTGCTGCGGGTGGGCTTCGGGGAAGATGCTAAGGTCATCGGACTCAACTAAGCGCCAGAGAGGCTTGCGTTTTGGTTCTTTCCTTCTTCGTCCCCTTTCTGCCTGAAATGCCATGTCTGGATCTCCAGGGCCACCACGGGCATCAAGGATGAAAGCCACGCGGAAAGATCGGGCTCAGAGTCACAGGTGACTTGGGAGCTGACTTGGAGCGAGCGAATATTGCCCACAGCATTTCCTTCATCTGCACGGGAAATCAACTGTCTTGTTGAAGTCACAGATTTGGGGATTTGGGGGGGAGAGTCTCCTTTTTTTTTTTTTTTTTTTTAAGATTTTATTTAATTATTTGACAGACCGCGAGGGAAGGAACACTAGAGCAGGAAGTGGGAGAGGGAGAAGCAGGTGAAATCCCCCCCAACCCCCCCTTCCCCCCCCCAGGTGCTGAACAGAAAGCCCCATATGGGGCTTGATCCCACGACCCTGGGATCATGACCTGAGCCAAAGGCAGATGCTAAATGACTCAGTCCTCCAGGCGCCCCGGGGAATCTCTGTTCTGTGCCGGCAGACCTAGTCATAGCTGATACTGTTTCTCTAGCTTCTCTGGAGGTGTCATGCAGAAAGATCAGGTCACCGTGCACCCACCTCTTCTCTTCTCCTAACTCCCATCCCCTCTGTTTCTTCTCACCATCTCTACTGGCATTCGAGAGGACGGTCTCAGTCAGGAAGTGCCTGTCTGAGAGTCACGTCCCCAGATGGGTCCTGCCCAAGAACATCTGCGCAGCTCTTTGTGCGGTTCGCTCCTTTGTTCTCCTCGGAGCACAAAGATTTCACAGCGACACAAACTGCAAAGTGAACTCACTGCAGTCCTTGTGGGTGGGCCGTGCAGGACAGGCCGGTTGTTTGGGGTGCACGAGCCCTTGAGGTCTAGAATCTTCCATGTAGTAAAAGCTACCCTATAGCTGGACAGGGTCAGAGTTGCACGCAGGTCCGGGGCACAGTTTGTTTCCAAGAAGGTCTCCGGGAAGTCCAGTGTGTCTTCCCTGGGTGAGTGCTTCATGGACTAGCGAGCGAGACAGCCCACTTTACCCCTACCTTTCCGTACCTGGGGTCTCTTACCCAAGAGACCCCTTACTCTTGGGTAAGAGACCCCAGGTACAGAAAGGCCTTCCTGCAGCTTTCTGTGGGGTTGCCGATGTCACAGAGAACAGACATCCATTCAGCCCTGATTCAGCCCCGATTCAGCCTGGGTAAGTTAAAGGAGTTATTTGGTGAATGGAAAATAAAACCTCCCAAAGAAGCAGGAGGGACTTAAAGGTTGGCGGTGGGGTGGGGGTGGGGTGGGGGTTGGAGCGAGTTACTTGGGCCCACACACGAAGGGAAGGCCATGGATGCCACGTGGAGAAACAAGACGACCCGATGCCTTTCTGTGCCACATTCCATGGCGGAAAGGATGACGCTGTCACATGCATGGTATGAAGTCATCCCGCTGTCTCCTCCCGCCGCTGTCAGGATCCTTGATGTTGAGGCCTCGCCTGTACTTCCGGTCTCAGCAGCCCGATCCCTGTAAGCACAGTCTGTTACTCCTCTAGGCGCTGAAGCACTTGGCATGCTTGTCTAGAGTAATTTCAAGGTAGATTATTTTTGTTGATAATAAACACACTACATTGGGCACAAGCTGGACTAGGAAAGAGTATCATAAAAGGAAATCTGTGATGATAGTGGGTGGTAAGTTGATAACGAACATCCTAACATTAAATGAACATCCCAACATTAAAATTATGAGTCTCTCCCCCACACATAAAAGAATGGGGTTGGGGATAGGATAAAGTTGGCCTTATTTGCCATAGACTTCATTATAAGACAGAGTATAAATGTTACATGTATACATTTGGGAGGCAGCATCAAGAGCTTGCAAGAGGTCCAGAGAAAAGCAGATGCAATTATCAAAAAATTGGGACGTCCACACAAGGTTGAAGGAGTCAAATGTATTTAGCCTGAAAGAAAGATGATTTAATAATTGTTAAAGAGGGCGCCTGTGTGCCTCAGTTGTTAAGTGTCTGCCTTTGGCTCGGGTCATGATCCCAGGGTCCTGGGATCCAGCCCCATATCCGGCTCTCTGCTCAGCGGGGAGCCTGCTTCTCCCTCTCCCACTCCCCCTGCTTGTGTTCCCTTGTTCCCCTATGGCTGTCTCTCTGTCTGTCAAATAAATAAAATCTTAAAAAAAATTAATTGTTAAAGAACTGTTATTAAAGGCGTCACTGACCCATGCACTCTCTCCCCATAGAGAACATAAATAAAAGGAATTGTTTAAAATAGAGGAGAACACAGGGATTTAGATTAAGTATTGGGAAGCATCTGTTGAAAGCATCATTAAAGGAAAAAAAATGTCGCAAACTGTAAACTGTTATTGAGGACGTATGGGGACTCTGTCTCAAGACACTAGTGTGCTGCTCGGAACGCAGGCGGTAGACTCAGAGCTGGTTTTGAGTCTCTGTTCTTGCCTTAGCTGACATGCTTTAAGATGATCTTTAAAGTTTCTACACTTTGCAGGATTTGGGGGCATTATGGAATATAGTATTTGGACAAGCATGGAGGTGATAAAGGTGATAGAGAAACATCATTTCCCCCCTTAACTTCTGAACTATCATTTAAGATTTTATAGCTCAAGGGTTAGCCCATGTGTTCTTGTCAGTTTTGATTATTTTTCTTCATTTTTCAAGGATCTGGCTTTTATAGAAAAATAGATCCTCACATTTTGTGGCAGGTGATTATTATTACTTGGTTTTACAAAGCCATGCTGCTGTGTGTATGTGTTTGGATTCATACTTACTCCGTGAACAAAGCAATAGAAGAAAGGTACTTCAAAATCAGTGTCAAGAGAATTAGGAAGTATATGTCTCAAAAAGAAATCACGGGTGTGAAAGGAACACTACGTGCCTGAGGCTCAGTATTAATTTCCCCTGTTTTGCCATACTAGATCTTTTCATGTTACCAGGATTATTGTCGCTTTGTCAACTCCTGGTAAAATTCTCTCAGTCGTGGAAGCACTGGTCTCTCTGATCTCAGTGTACCATCGTTGCCAACGCCTTCCTGTTTACTTGTATGTTGTCTTCTCGGCAGGCATTCCCAAGCTGCTGATTGCCTGCTGTGGCTGTAGTCTCTGGGTCCTAATCAGTGGAACAGAGTAGGTTTTTCTTTCCTAAATGATATTTAAGTATGTGCAGATGCAAAGCTAGTGTCAGTTCACTGCATTGCCAGAGGCGAATAAAGAAGGGGCGGAACTGCCTTGACCCCCAAGAGTCTTAGACTGGGACGGTTTCCTGGCTCCGTTGTGGAGCGCGATTCCTAGCTCTGAGGGCAGGGTTTCAGAGTACTTTCAGTGAGCCGTTTCCTTCGTATAATAAAGAGAGCAAATATCTATTGAGTGTCTTCTAGGTACCAGGTATCTATCTATGTGCTGTATGTGCATTGATTCATGTCATCTTCCCCAAAGCAGTGTGAATTTGTCCTAATGATTATCATTCCCATTTTATAGATAAGAATATGGAGGCAGAGAATACAAGCTGCAAGCCAGGATCTTGAGCCTGCTCGCCAAGCCTCAGCTCCCCAGCCGCTCTATGTGAACTGCTCGCTCACCGTTGCTGGGGAAGCTGGCATTTGGAAGTATGTGAAACATACCCTGACACATTCTAATTATTTGTTCCTTTATCATGGGAATGTTTTTGAAATTCTGGAACCAGAAAACTGCCAGCCTACCTTCCTAATCCTTGTTTCATGACACTTAACTTAGAAGACAGAATTTATTATGGCTGGCTAACTTGGAACTCTCTCGATTCTGAACACAGCATCCAGACTTAGTGGACTTTCTTCAGTCTGCGGAAACTGTTTTTCCTGGCTGTCTTTTAACCCCTTCCTGCCTTTATGTTACCGGGACCTCATTCCACAGCTATCTGTTTGAGGAGTGTCCATGCTCATGCACACAGGTGTCCCAGATGACAATGTAGGAGCCCGCTTTTGCTAGGAGTCACAGAACAGGGACTGATGCGGTTTCTTCTGTGTGTGGTGGGGAATCCAGGCCCACCAAAGACTTTTTTTTCTGGGGAGAGGAGGCACATTCCTGAGAGGTAATATTTTCCCAGTCACTTCTGGCTTGGAGCTTTAGCTCCCATTGACGTCTTGGTCTCCCCAGATATTTTCTTAACTGTGCTCCACGTTAACCTATACCCAGCTTTTCAACTCTGTATTTGGCTGATTCCTCATACAAGGCATTTTTAGGCATAACAGACTCCTTTGAATGTTTGGGAGCTATGGGAGACAGATAGCGGTTCTATCATCACAGCACAAATAACCTAGAATTGAATTTAGACCTTCCTTTCCCTCAATGTCCCTCAGCCACACTCCATCCCAGAAAATTTTTTCACCAACCTCCCTTGTCAGAGACTCCAGAATCTCGCTCAGCCTCCCCACCCTCCAGTTCCCTCTATACTTCAAATTCAGTTCTCTCACAGCCCACACTTCAGCTCCAGGCCTATCTTTGTCTGTCTAAGGGCTCATTACTATCTCGCTGAACAGAACGCCCACTGAGTCTCTATCAGGATAGGAGAGATGACCGTGACTTTGGAGTTTCATCCCGTCTCTCCCTCCTCCATCCCTTCTCTTCACCTCTGCTTCGTCTCTGAACATGGAAAAGATCGGAGGAGAAAACACATTTTTTTCAATGATCTGGATTTTGACTTTCCCATTAGTTGGCAGAAACTGACTACAGTCAGTTTGAGTTTTAAATACATTTATTCTTTGGGCTAAACTAGCAACAAAGGACTATTAATGTTATAATTAAGAGACATAATAGGAACCACAGGGTACTACAAGACATGTGGAGCCTCCCTTCTTTCTGATAAACCAACGCTAATGTGAAAGGAAACCAGTAGCCTACTTCCATTAACCGCAGGAGGTAGTGGGAGGTCTGGGGCTACTGTTCCCTTTGAGGACAGATCCTTGAATTAGGCAATGGTTGATAATCGAATCTCATTTTTGCTTATTAACAGTGCTCAGTAGAGCATGCAGGGAGCTTGAGGCATATAGGTCTCGGGCAGAAACAGGAGAGAGAATGGATTCAAACCAAGGGAGGCTGTGATAGCCGATGGCTGTCTTGGCATCTGAGCAATCGGAAGATGTGTGCCCAGAATGGATGTGTCTAGGCAGTCTGTGGTCCTGGAAGTCAACGGTCTGGCAGCCGAAGCCAAAGTACACCTCGGTGGGGTGGAGTATGTATGTGTGTGTGTGTGTGTGTGTGTGTGCGCGCGCACGCACACGCGTGCTGGGGATCAAGGGCAAGCACCAAGGGCACAGTCAGGCATGGCAGAACTACATGTGAGGACCCTGTTCCTTCCAGGAGAATCACAGCCATGGACTGCAGGAGAGCAGCACGACCCTGAAGCGGGGAAGGGGTTCCATAGGGTACAGTATCTGAGCCCAGAGCCTAGGATTTCAGTCCTAGTGGGAACCTTGCTTTATTGGTCAGTATAGAACCATGATTATGAAAAAAAAATGATCACAGTAGCTAGAAGAATTGCTGCTGGGAGGCTTCATGGATGCATACTGCTTGTCCCTTGCGAGGTCTGACAGTTTAATTGAATTACCAGGTCTGTGTCTTCTGATCTAAATCTGGCCACTTTCGTGATGAGCTCAGGAACCAGGGAAGGCTTGGAGTGTGAGGACCAGGGAGGTGAAGGACATGGAAAGGCGGCAGGGCCAGTGATCACAGAATGCCATTTAGAACACATCGTAGGATGCAGGAGAACCTAGCTTTCCTTCTGGCTTGTAGACAGCTGGAAAGAACACTGTGCCAGTCCTTACAGTGAAAAAATCAAAAAGCCCATTAAACTGCAAGAACGCCTCCCTTGAAGGGTGGCAGAAATTGGGGAAATACACGCTCTTTTAATGGTTTTTCTCCAGGAGCTTGAGTGGACACTCACAGAAAAGATGGAGAAAGAATCTTAAAAGTCTCCTCTCTGGATAAAATAAAGCAGGAAAGGGAGGTACTCTAATTTTGCCTTGGAAATGAGGAAGCAAGGTGCAAAGACTTCTAAGGGCTGAGTAGTTGGGGCTGAGGGGACAGTAGATCCAAAGGCCCAGAGTTGGGAGTGGCTTACTTGGTGAGCTGAATAGAGAGGAGGCTGGTGTGGCCACAGCAGAATAAGCAACTAGTCAAGTAAGGAGAGGTTAGAGAGGTCAGCAGGGGGTACGGATTGCCTAAGATCGGGTGAGCAAATGGGCTAAGACAAGAAGCCACTGGAGGGTTTAAGCAAGGAGTGATATAACATGACCTTTGGTTTGAAATGATCCTCACAATAGTTGGCAATTCCCGGTGCAGTTCAACATACTCTTGACCATACAACCCTGCATTCACACTCCGGAGTGTTCCTCCTAGGGAAATGGGAGGTATGTTTGCACAAAATCCTATGTGTTCATGCTCATAGCAGCTTTATTTGTAAAAGTAAAACATTGGAAACAGCCTAAATGTCGCTCATTGCTCAGTGGGTGAATGGAAAAACAAACTTTGGCACATCGAGAGCAGGAAATACTGCTCATGATTAAAAAGAAAGAACAATTCACCTACGACAGTTTGGATGGAGCTCAAGGACATTACTGTGAAAAAGGCTAACCTCAAAAGGTTTGTACTGCATAATCCCATTTATATGACATGTTCAAAATGGCAAAATTATGGAGGTGGAGAATGGGCGAGTGGTTGTCGAGGGTGAGGTTTGGGGTCGCCCGTGACTGTCAACAGTAGCACAGTTTTGTATCGATTGTGATTGTGTTTGCACACATCGGTACATGTGGCAATATTTCAAAGAGCTATAGAGTAAAAAATGAAGACAGTGGTGAAGTTCTAATGAGCTTTATAGTTGAATGAATAGTATCGCACCGATATCAACAACTTCTCTCGTTTGATAATGTACTGTGGACATGTAAGGTGGTATTATTGGTAGAGCTGGGTGGAGGGTACACAGTCTCTCTGTACTGTTTTGGCCACTTCCTTCTGAGTCTAGAATGATTTCTAATTAAAGTTAAAAAAGGACTCCCTGGCAATTACGTTGAGTCCACACTGAAGGAAGAAGGGGCAGCAAGGAGACCACCCACATGAAGGATGACGGTGGCTGGGGCTGGCGTGGAATCGGTGGTGGAGCTCCTACCCGTCCCTCCTGGGCTGTGCAAAGGAGCAGCTTTTAGAATTGCCAGACTCCCATCCATTTTTGCTGTCATCTCCGGATCCAGTCTTCTGCCCATTGCTGATCCCAGCCAGAGTGAGTGCTCCTGCCCTTGATGATGCCACTGATTCTTGCCTTACTGTGCCAGAATTGCCTGAGCCTTCCCAGGTGCTTGACTTTTGTCTTTTGAGCTCTATTTTCTCTGCTCATCTACCTGCCCCATATTGTCTGCGCTGGACTGTTCTCCACAGGAGGTGGATCGTATTTTGCTCTTGCCTCTTCCTCTTTCTTGGGAGCTTCTAATTCCCTTTCCACATCCATGGAGAAGAGTTCACCTTGGGTATATTTTCCAATGAGGGTCCTCATCTCTCAGCTCTTTCCAAGACACATTCCCAAGTGAGAGAAGGAAGGAAACCCTCTGTGTTAAAGCATTGTCCTTCCTACTCATCTAGTGTTATGGTAGGTATCCTCTCTTAGGATTATGGCTAACTCAGTGATCTTTAGAGGCTCAGTTCTTCTCATTTCCATTCCCTATGATGTGGAGGATGTAGTTGCCCCACTTGTATTCTTGGCAGCCAATTCTTCAGACATCATTTTACTATCAACACACTACCCCAGGCCCTTCTGGTTTTCTGCTGGGAGATAAATGCCTTCTCGTTATTTCTGGCTGCAGCCAGGCCCTCCGCCTTCCCAGCCTCCTAGAAGCATATGCTGAAGGTTCTGTGACCACTCAGATATGAACACTTTTCTAGGGCTGACAGTCCTGCCAGGTCCTTGATACACAAAATTTACATTAAGTCCTTGAGCGGTTCTGGACCAGTGAATTGTAACTGCAGCCCATTTCTTAGTAAGGTTATGGGAAGCCTTGTATGAATTTTGAATCATCATTGGCATTATATAAAAAAAAAAATTGGGACTTTTGCCAGTTGCTTTCCAAACATAGATTCAACCTTTATGCAGAAATAAAAAAGCTTTGGCTTGCTTTGAGATCCCTCAACTTCTATTCCATTAAAACAAACTCTTTATCTAAAGTCAGCATGACTTGTAGGCTCCTTACAACAATCCCACAATAGCTACTAGAAAACCAACTCTATAGTTTTTAGAGCAGCATTAAAATATAGCAACACTTTGTTTCCCCATTTACCCTTGAAATCCATATGTTCTCTGTGATGTTACTGAAGTCTTTAAGAAACACAGCATAAAGTCATGGAGCATTCACTGGTAATCCTACAAGACGATAGACCCACAGTCTTAGTTCTAATTCCCACCCTGATGCAGTTCTTTCTAGACGTGGCACTTCTGTTACCCTGTTCCATCCCCTGCCCTCCTGCAAAAATTTATCTTTAGTCAGATAATTTATTTTTCAGATCTAAAGATGGTCGAGCCATTAACATGTATAATAAACTTATTTGTATTCCAGTTACAATCATCTGAATTATTTGCATTTAAAATTTTTTCTCTATGCCTGCTTTTCTAATTTTAAATTCCCTGGTGCTCACTCTCAGGTACAGAGCAGATAATAGTATCTAGTTACAGGTGTATCACCGCTGAACCCCGTGTCATCTTTCTCTGTCACTCAGACTAATAAGGAGGTTCTTTAACATTATTACATTCCAGTTTTATCAGTGTTAATCTTCTCCATCATCAGTATTTTCTCAAACAATTAGAGTTTTTTCAACCTCAATTATACCTAAATTCAAATTTATCCAAAAATTTTAATGTAATTTTGCATCCAACAAAATTGAATTTTGAATGGTCTCGAAGTAACTATTTTAAGGCAGAATAAATTTGTAGATCGAGCATTGGCTTTCAAACAAAACTGGTCTGCACTGGAATCCTCATTTTGCCACCAAATGGCTGTTCTTGTGAGCACTAAGCCTCAGATGACGCATCTATGAAATTTATATAATAATATCAAGGGCTGTATATGTAAAATACTTAATACAATGCATGGTATATGATAGGCCCTCAATAAATGACTGTGATTATTGTTACAATAATACTGTTTTAGTATACTCTTGTTACTTTTGCAAACGTGGTTCCTAATTCAATGATATGAAATAGGTTAGCACCCATCATAATATATGGTGGCACTTGCCGTTATTCTCTACCCAGGAGCATAGCTCAGGCCCCATAGGTGTCACACATTTGTGGTTAAAATATCATACAAATAGCATAAAATTAAACTTGAGAAAATTAGTATTATGTAGCATATTAAAATTTGGAGGTCAGTTAACTCTATTCTGGTCAGATATATATAAAGGATATATGCCTTTGCTTACATAACTGACGATGTAGCATAGTCACTTTGACTTTTACAGCTATATTTTAAAATATTCAACATATAACATATATTTTAAACATATATTTTATATAAACATATATTTTAACATAACATATATTTTAAAATATTCAACATGTAACATAGAATAGGTAAGGTTTAGTATTGGATCACAGTTCTTCAAAATCTGTGACATTGTTAAAAAAAAATTATTGCGTGCATTCTGTATACTTGAAACGAGTAGACTTCCAATAGAACAAGTATGGCAGGGTTGGAACAAATAGGTTTGATACAAAAGTCTGCTTTATTCCCATGGGTGAATCCTGTTCCTTCTTAGAACTTCTCTTTTCTCTAGATCGACTGTGTTTTCTAGCACTACTTCTTCATTAACATCCCACTGCAGTTATATAAGACTCAAATGTTTATTCAAATGTAGTCTTCAAAGCTTTTAGGGTACTATTCCTCAGATCAAAATATGGCTTGATTTGTTTAAATGTGGCTTTTCAAGTCTGATGAGAAGGATTGTGTTGCGCAGTAGAAAAACATCACAGAAACAAGATTTTTATTCCTATTAGTAAAATAGGAACTTGGGAATCTAGTTTTGATCCATGGTTCTTAACCCTGAGTACACATTCCTATAACCTGAATAGGCTTTAAAATTCTCAGTTCTTGGAACCCACCCTTGGCCAATAGAATCAGAGTTACCAGGGGTGGGGCCTGGGCTCTGGTTTTATTAAAAACGTAAGGAATATAGTCAATAATATTGTAGTAACTTTGTATGGGACAGATGGTAAACACTTATTGTGGATGATCATCTCATCATGTATATAAATGTTGAATCACTGTGTATTATACATCTGAAACTAATATGATATTATATGTCAACCACATTTCAGTTAAAAAAAAAAAAAAAACAAACTCTCCAGAACCCAGATGATTCTCCTGTACACAGAGGACAGAGAACTGCTGATTTAGGCCTGTCCTTATCTAAATTAAATTTACTCTTAATTAAAGTAGCACTTTTTTGATAAGGAGGCACTGAGGAAGAAATATCTTCACACAGTAAAAATCTTTGGTTAAGGAGAAGCAATGTAATTGGGAGTTACCTCTCTGTTTCTTTTAGTAAAGGGAGCTTTAAAGTTTATAAACAAATGTTTATAATTACCATCATCACATCTTAATGGTTAATTTCTTTAAAAATTTGTATTTTAGAATAACAATACATAGAATAGGGTAATGCAAACACACTATCAGATATATGTCCTAGTTCATTCAAGTGCTATAACAAAAATACCATACCCTGAGTGGTTTATAAAAAACAGAAGTTTAGTTCTCACTGCTCTCGACTCTGGGAAGTTCAAGGTCAAGTCACCGGCAGATTTAATGTCTTGGTGAGGGCTCATTTTTCACAGATGGTGGTCTTCCCACTGTGTCCTCATGTGGTGGTAGGATCAGAGGATTTCTCTCCCATGCGTGCAGA
This sequence comes from Mustela putorius furo, assembly GCF_011764305.1. Taxonomy (NCBI): domain Eukaryota; kingdom Metazoa; phylum Chordata; class Mammalia; order Carnivora; family Mustelidae; genus Mustela; species Mustela putorius. The sequence continues at coordinate 41,567,378 of NW_025422368.1, read as the reverse complement.
CTCCACTCTCATGACCTAGTCACCTCTAGGTATCATCACCTTGGGGGTTAAGATTTCAATATATAAATTTTGGGGGAACACAAACATTCAGTCTATAATAAAGTGTACCGAATTTTCAAGGCAGTTAAAGGCAACTAAATATCAGATGTACGTATCATTGACACCTAGGAAAATTTCTAAGCCTTAGTAGTCCTTATTATTTCTGAATACTGGTAGACTTGAAATGCAACCTTTATTAAAAACATGTCGTACTCTAAGCCCAAGACTTCAAAGCAGTTTAATCTCCTATGCCAACATAGTTAACAAAACCAGAGAAACAGAAGGTAAGATCAAGTAAGACCAGGAGGAAGATACCCATGGTTTCTTATTCATTAAATAAGAAACTCATCATAAGCTCATCATTAAAATGATGAGCTGCCAGCTAACAGTGATGGGCTCCTGGTATGTTAGTATTTTAAGCACCTTACGGAAGGATCTCATTCGATCCTATCTATGAAGTAGGTACCATCTTATCACATTTTACCAATGAGAACATTGAGACCACAAGGAGCAATTTTACATTGACAAATGCTATATAAACATTATCATTAGTAATTACAATTAGAATTCTAAGCCTTCTTTCTCAAAAATTTCTAAGCCTTAGTAGTCCTTATTATTTCTGAATACTGGTAGACTTGAAATGCAACCTTTATTAAAAACATGTCGTACTCTAAGGCCAAGACTTCAAAGCAGTTTAATCTCCTATGCCGACATAGTTAACAAAACCAGAGAAACAGAAGGTAAGATCAAGTGGATCATACACCACAATTTTAATTGCTTTGCATTCTCAATTCCCCAACTTTCAGGATTTGAAATTCATTTCATATCTAGCAAGTGATACTGGATGATAGTGAAGTAAGTGGAAAGAACACAGGGGAACTTGGACTTCTTATTCCAACTCTCACTGTGGGGTGTTATCTTGCAAAACTCCCTGAACCTGTTGAGGCTTCATGTCTGTGCTGTCAAATAGAAGGAAAGTAGTGGGAACAGCTGTAATTAACAAGGACACCACTACCCGCTGTGGCTCTTAACAGTCTTATTGTCACGGTCAAATGAGATTATTTGTCAGAGTGCTCTTGGCTATATAATGATATATAGATACTAGGTTTTCTTATTATGATTATCTTGTTTTTATTGTTCCTATTATTATCTTATTATTTATGCTTATTATTGCCACAAACCCAAAATGATCCTGCCTTTCTGAGCAGACAGAGGAGAGGATGAGAGATTGCCGGGGACAGGAGCCAGGCTCAGGCATCTACCCTTGTAAGACTGGTGGGAGATTTTAAGCTTAGGAACATGAACGCATTTTCAGTAGGGAAATCTCTTAATTTGCTTTCAAAATAGAGAATTTTTACTGGAGGGGGAGTAGAGATGGGGGAGATCATAACTGGGCTTGAGGAGTAAGTGGAATTTAAAAACTAGACGCAGGTGCCTGGTGGCTCAGTGGGTTAAAGCCTCTGCCTTTGGCTCAGGTCATGATCCAGGGTCCTGGGATCAAGCCCTACATCGGGCTCTCTGCTCGCAGGAAGCTGCTTTCCTCTCTCTCTCTCTGCCTGCCTCTCTGCCTACTTGTGATCTCCATCTATCAAATAAATAAATTTAAAAAAATAAAAAAATAAAAACTAGAAGCCATTCAAGATTATCAGTCATTATTAATTTGTCAGTCCAAATGCACAAATTTTCACTTTTAAAACTAGTGATTTCATTCTATTTATTATGAGCACTGTCGCCTTAAAAACCTCTATTATATGATGTAAAGATAATCTTTTCTTTCCACCCTTATTTTATATCAAGGCCCATATTAGGTTATGAAATTAGCTCTCAGCTTAATAATTTACTTCCAAGTGAGTGTTCTCACTTGAGTTTGAAAGAATCCACACTAAAATATTAATAATACTGTGTGGCACTACAACACACGCTCAATATTTGCTTAGAGGAGGTAGCAAACAAACTCTAAACCTTGCAAATAAAAATAATCTTATTTCCGATATTGCTTCATTATGATTCAGAAAATTCCATTTTTAGATATTATGAGATCTAAATTAGTGTCATGCGTGTTCCTAACGCAGCGAAGCAGCCCCCAGAATTCTGTTGCTCAGCCTTTTCCCCTCTGATTTTCACATGCTGATATCAACACGTTTGATTCTGCTTTTGACCAAGAGAGGGCCTGGCCTTTGGGGAGTTGGGGACAGCAGGGTTTGAATCCCAGTTTTGCCACCTTTAGGCTGCGTGACCTTGTACAAGCTCCTTGGCCTCTGTGAACCTCGGACTTTTTCATGAAGTGCGAATGACCGTAGCCACGTCATGTCAGGAATTTGTTGGGAGGATTGCATCAAGAGTGTATTGTAAAAGGCCTTCCCAATCCCAGTGTTGTCTCTGGGGCTTCTTCCTTCCTTCCTTCTTTTCTTTCTTCCTTCCTTCTATCCTTCCTTCCTTTTTTTCTTTCTTTCTAAAGATTTATTTATTTGACAGAGAGAGACACTCAAGAGAGGGAGGGAACACAGCAGGGTGAGTAGGAGAGGGAGAAGCAGGCTTCCCACCGAGCAAGGCTAGATCCCAGGACCTGGGATCATGGCCTGAGCCAAAGGCAAACGCTTAACAATTGAGCCACCCAGGCACCCTGGGTTTCTTACTTTAAAATGGGGGGTTTTCCCAGGGAATCAGGAGAAATTAGATTTTGCTCTGGTTTGTAGGCATCGCCAGGCATCTTTCCCATCTTCAGTTTGGTAACAAAGTTGTTATCAGTTTAAGTCTTTATAGGTTGGACATATAATGTACATATTGGAGGATTTTATTATTATTGTTATTTTTTATTTTTGTAAGATTTATTTATTTTTGGAGGGGGAAGGAGAATGAGAGAGAGAGCATGTGAGTGAGGGCCGGGGGAGGGGGGAGGAACAGAGGAAGAGGATCCTAAGCAGACTCCCCACTGAGTGTGGAGCCCAACGCAGGGCTTAGTCTTAGGACTCTGAGATCATGACCTGGGCCACAGTCAAGAGTCAGACACTTAACTAACGGTGCCACCCAGGTAGCTCCTTTTCTTCTTATTTCTATGTATTTTGATTCTGATTCCTCTAAAAGAAATTTATTACTTATCATAAGAAGATTCTAGAAAATTGGAGTCTTACTTTCTAGTCTTAGCCTTCTTTACCAATGATAAATCCTCACGGATATAATGTTATTATTAGAGGCTGGAGAGAGGCAATTTCTCAAACAACTCTCTACTCCCTTGTGGCTGACAAGTTCCTATATGTCAGTGGAAGGTGCGGATCTCTGCTCCCTCTTGTAAGCAAAAGCACTAAGTGGTCTCACTAAATTATTAACAAAATACACAGGTCAAGCATGCAGCCTTTTGTCCTGCTTTTCCCTATTTCTTGACTCTGAAAAGTGCTATTGTCAGGTTGCCCAAAGGGTACTCCTACGTGGTTTGAGTCAAAAACCTGATCAGTTTGTTGCCAGAATGTGTTGGAGAGTTAACATTTAGTAATTGCCATTTTTCCCTGTTCACACAGGCATATCAGAGTGACCAATGTCAGTGATCACAATAATAGCTACCATCTCTGAGCAATGTGCCAGCTGCTATGCTCATGGCTTGGCATGGTTTGTCTCATTTAATTTTTCCAGTCTCATAAAGGAGATACCCATTTTGTAGGTAGAGAGTGAGAAATTTAGAGAAGTTGACCCAGGTCATCAAGCTGGAAGGTGACGGAGCTCAAACCCAGTCTACGCTTTTTCCCCACCATGGGAGATGGTATCTGAATCGGGACATCTTTCAGAGTGAAATGGGAGATCATTGCCATCTACAGCGAATGAAAGTCACAAACCAGAGCTTTTCCGTGCAGGCCAAACGTATATTTACCTGAAGTGTAAAACCCTCCTGGTGGGGAGCTTTTAATTATTGAGACAGTAAATGGAGACTCCGGAGCGAGCCCTTTCCAACTTCCTTCCCCCAAGATGGGAAAGCCCTTCGTCTCTCAACAGATCAGTTTTGGCTCCAAGGAGGCAGCCTTCCAGGAATGTGCCCACCGACGCAATCCCATGTAAGTGTGGTCAGGGCCGCTCCCCTGTCCCTCCCGGTTTGCATTATAGAATCTCAGATTCTGTGCCCAACGTCCGTCTATTGAGCACTGACCGTGGGTGGGGTATTCTGATGGGTGCTGAGAATGACAATGTCCACGGTGAAAGCCAACAACGATGGAAAGGAGCGAGCAGAGCCGTGAAGGGGAGGAGGGGAGCAGGGGAGCACACGTGCGGGGGGGCCCCCCCGAGAGTAGAGGCATCCTTGGGGCTGGTGAGGAGAGCCCCTGGAGGGGAGGGATGTGATGGCTTTTCGTGTGGAGAATGCTGTGAGGGCCAGAGACAGGACGGACAGGAGGGACTGGCAATGGTGGTTTCAGTTATCCGAGTAACATGACAAAGGCCAGGCCAGTGAGGGTGGAATGGAGAGCAGAGAAAGGAAGGACGCAGAGGGGGAAAATGAAGGTCACACAGAACTTGGTGCCTGGTGGCATGTGAGGGGAGAGAGGGAAAATCCTTCCTCCCAGTTCTCGCTGCTTACGTTCTTGTGTGTTTCTGTCCCTGCTTCCTGGAGCCAGAATCCAGTGTAAGTGTTTCTGCAGTTACGACCCTCGCAGAGAGCGGCAGGGTAGAGCAAGTGTTTAAAACAGCCAAAATGAGAGCATGCGGAAGGAAGGTGCTTTGGGGACTGAAAAGCAAAATATAAAATAAGCAGAAAATCGCTATGATTAGTACTAATAATTCTAGCATTCATTCTGGGTTTACCTTGAAAGAAAATGCCGCTGGTAAGAGTAGTTAATATTAAAATAAATATTAACTAATATTATATATTATATAAAAATTAATATTAAAACAAACATTAACTGATATTATATATTATATAATAATTAATATTAAAATAAATATTAACTGGTATATATTATATAATAATTAATATTAAAATAAATATTAACTGATATTATATATTATATAATAATTAATATTAAAATAAATATTAACTACTCTTACCAGCAGCATTTGATAACCTAAGTTTACAGATCAGGAAACTGAGGCACAGAGAACTTAGGCAGTTATTCAAGATTACAGCTGCTCAATGACCTAAAATGGATTTGGGTTCGGGTCTGCTGGCTCCTCTTACGGTCTCCGCCTACACCACTATTGTCAGACCCCGAGTACAGTGCAGGATTTCATCTGTAAGCAGGGTTTCTCTGGTGAATATGAGGTCTCCTGCCTGTAGACTCTGCCCCACCTGCCAGCTTTCCAGGCATGGTTCCCTTCTCCATTTTTTTTTTTAACATGCCATTGGCTCAGGTGCTCTGACGTCCATGTTGAGAGAAGAGTGGCTTGGGAAGCGATGGCAGACTATGTTTCCATGGGGAGTGCAGGCCATGGGGCCCAAGGTCCAGGTCTCTGGTGAGTGTTTGTTGTTGAGGTTCAATACCTATCCTTTCAGCATGTCCCCAAAGGAACTTAAGAGAAGGGTGTCCATGCGGGCGATGGAAGGCATGAGAAGAAGAAGGGAGAAAAGGGGGAAGAGGGGCCAAGTGTACATAGGAAAGAAGAAACACCCAGAGGAAGACAAGCAAAAACTGAATTAATGGGGACTGGAAATAGGAATTAGATGCTCCCTGACCGGTCAAGTGGAGGAATGAATGAAAGGACCTTTTTTTGAGAACCCGCTGTGTGTCAGGCACACAGGCTTTTTCACATCAATTATCTCAGTTAATCTGACAACTATTACGGTCTTTGTTGACGAAAATGCTGATGTCTGTCCATTTTTCGATAGCTGTGTTCTTACACAAGCCTTCCCTTTCTGACAACCAACAGCCACACATATTGCAATGTCAAGTCTTTCTTCTTGCTGGGTCCATCAGTTCTTGGGGAGACAACTTTGCCAGGCAGTTTTCAAGCTGCTCAGTCTTCCACAGCTTTGTGCCTGACCCTTTCCCCGCTCCTTTGTAAAAATGTCTGGGGCTTTCATTTCTGCAATCCTTGGATTCTTTTAACAAGACCTTCGAAAGCTGTAAAACTCAATGGTACATGTGATGGATGGTGCAGGAGAGGTAGTAAAAAATGTTCACCATCGATACAGGCCTCCAGTTAGGGAACAAATAAGTCACCGGGATAAAAGGCACAGTGTAGGGAATGTAGTGTATGGCATTGTAACAGTGTTGTAGGGGGACAGACAGGATCTACCCTTAACGATGAGCATAGCCTGACCTATAGAGATGTTGAATCACTACGCTGTATCCCTGAAGCTAATGTAACATTGTGTGTCAACTACACTCAAATAAATAAATAAATAAATAAAAATTAAAGTGAATACAGGTGTGTTACATATCTGAAACTAGTAAAATATGGTCTGTTGTCAACTTTGCTTCAATAATTTTAAAAAAGTGAACACAGAAGAAGAAAAGTTCTCCATCCCTACTGGGCCCTATGAAGGAAAAAGTGAATGATGGGTTAATAGAGCTCTTAAGTTATAAAAGTCACAATTATATATGCGTGTAATTTTTAGCATAGAGATTTATTAATTTGCATTCACATCATTAGAGCTAATTAGCAGCTTCAGCTTCTCCATCTATGCTTTAAAGAAGTTTACCCTTTACTTTCCTTGTGAAGCCTAGAGTCTGTCTTTACAGACTAAGGCTCAAAACTGTCCACTGGTATTAGCGTTCAGAAAAAGGGAGTTCTGAACTGTGGCTCTCTTGCCCCCTACCATACACGAAAGCTTTTGCTGCTGCTGTGGCTGCTGCTGCTTTTTTTTTCTTTTTCTTTTTCTTTTTTTTTTAAAGCAAGTCTATTTACCATTCATCAGATAGCCTATTTGGAGCAATATCTGTAAGAATTAATAAATGCAGGGAATGGGAGTGAAAGCTCCCTTTCGTTTTCCTTTTCTCACTTAAATGAGACACCTGTAATTTGCAGGAAGGGAAAGGAACAGAAGAGCAGCAGAATGTGCTTAAAAACCTGACTTCTTGTATTGAGCCACAGGTGCGAATTGAAGATGTTTTTCTCACCGCACTCCCCACGTACTTGGAAATGATGCTTGTAGGAGACACATATTGGATGAACCTTAAGAAACATTAACAAAAAGGCTATTTAATTTTTAAGGATTTGCCTATGTAATGGTACAGGTCAGTTAATTGACACAACGTTTTTTTGGGACTCTTTTGGTTAAGCTTGGGCTACTGTAAATTTGTTGTGTGCATTCTGCCATGTTCCCACTACTTACTGTCCACAGATGGCATTTTCTTCCTGTTACTTTTGCTCTATTCCAGTTGTAATGTAAACTCTTTGAGTTGGAAGCAGTATAGTCTATGTTTCTTATTACTACTAGCCACTGAATCCTTATAAATGATGTAAAAATTAGGTCCAAGAGTCCATCATGCACATCCTGGTTGTCTTTATTCCCTGGTTTTCCCTAAATGGTTGTTTGTTTCCAGCCCTAAATGGTTGAGAACGGATCGGGATCTCCCAACTGTGATGTTGATCGATGTGTGCGCTGACCGACAAATTCAACGTCAAGGCTCTTTACCTTCAGTGCATTCTCTGTTTTGTCAGGATGCATTTATTCTGGATCCCCTGTTAATTTCCTGTCAGTTTAATGAACATGAATATTTCTGACCTTCTCTAACCTAAAGCCTTCACCCACCCCCACTTCCCTTTCTCTCCCCCGATGATGTTACACCCACAGTTCTAGAAAATGTGCGGTTCTCGTGCTTTGTCTTCTCCCTCTCTTGCACACTAAATTTGCTCTCCGATTCACCTACCCTTAGCTTCTTCCTACCTTTGCATGGCTGACCATGCCTTCGGAGCTGGCTTCTGCTCACTGCTCCAGCTTCCTATTTTGCAAATACTTAGAGCCCCCATTTTCTCCCCATATTAACCATTTGCATTTCTTCAAGTGAGCCTTGGTGTAAATACCTCCCGTACCACAAACGGTTGCCTCAGCCTTTGCTCAATTGGTGTCCCCCTTATTCATCTGAAATTGTCTCCGAGGTTTGGGTTTTAGACAGGCCTGCTACAGGCTCCCATGCCGTCTGTGCATATCTTTATTATAGCATGAATCATGCCATATTCCAGTTGCCCCAAATTGCCTTATCTACTTTTACTTATTTATTTATTTTTTACTTTTTAAGAAAGATTTTATTTATTTATTTGACAGAGAGAGAGAGAGAGAGAGAGAGCGCACATAGGCAGGGGGAGCAGCAGGCAGAGGGAGAGGGAGAAGCAGGCTTCCCACCAAGTGTAGAGCCCGAATTGGGGCTCGATTCCAGGACCCTGGGATCATGACCTGAGCCAAAGGCAGACACTTAACTGACGAGCCACCCAGATTCCCTCCCTACTCTTAGACTCCTGCATCTGGAATAGAGCCTGGCACATAAGCTTCAAGAAATATGCATTGAAAGTTGAACACTGAAAAAAATGAAGGAATGGATGAATGAATGAATCTTATCACTAGTTGCCGTCCAATCCGTTTTGCCTTGACAGTGCCTCTTCTAACTCTGTTGCCATTTTTGTCAACCTTCCCTCACTGATCAGTTTCCTCCAGCTCAACCTTTTATTTGTTTTTGGAGAGGCTATTTAGTTCAGTGCTGTTAAGTACAGTCTTTGGAACTTGGCTGCCTTGGTTTGGGGACGGTGTGGCTTGGTTTGCTAGGTGTGTGGCTTTGTCTGAATTACCTGGTCTCTGTGCCTCCTTTATGTTTTGTTACCTGTAAAAGAAGGATAATCACAAGACCCCCTTCCACAGGGTTGTTATGTGGGTAAATTGAGGTAGTTTCTGTGTATCACTTAGTGCCTGGTGAGATAATAAATGGTAATCATAGTCATTTACTCACATAAGAATTATTTTAATTATTCCTAGCCTCCACATTTACAATTGTCTTTTTAAAAAAACTCTTGTGAACGATTTCAAGCATACAAATAGGAATAGAGGTGAATACAGCAAACACCTGTGTACCCCTCACTGGTTTAAGAAAGGAAACAATAAACACAGTAAAAGCTACTTGAAGACCCTTCCCTTAATCACCTTCCTCCCTCTGCTCCTTTTTTCTCCCTCCCTCCCTCCATCTCAAAGATAACCACTGATCAATATGTGGCGTTTATCATTTGTAGGTCTGTTTTTGCACGTTGCTCTGTGACTGGAAACCATGAAGACGAGATGAGGTACGATGCATTCTGCTGCTTCGTCAGTTACCCACCCCGCAATGCACTCCTCAACTCGGTGATCCGTATTGCTTCTGGAATTATCACCCCAAAACAGAAATCTGATTCTCTGAAGTGTTCACAATCTCTCTTTTTTAAAGACTCGTTTTAGAGCAGTTTTATTGGACAGCAGAAGTGAGATGAAGGTACAGAGATTTCCCATATACTTCCTGCTCCCACCCATGCCGAGCTTCTCCTGTTATCAATATCACTCGCTCACTAGAATGGTCCTTTTTTTAAAAACCAACCTTGAACCTGCATTCAGTATCATAATCACCTAAAGTCAGTAGTTTGTCATAGAGTTTACTCTTGCTGTAGCACATTCTGTGGGCTTGGACAACTGTATACTGCCATGTCAATCATTATAATATAACACACATTATTTTTACTGCCCTAAAAAATCCTCTGCGCTCTGCCTATTGATCTCTCTCCCTCCACCCCCCACCCAGTAACCACAGATCTCTTTACTGTCTCCATAGTTGTGCCTTCATGTTCTCTCCATCATGTCATGGAGCTGGAATCATAGAGTCAGTAGCCTTTCTGATTGGCTCCTTTCACTTAGTAATATGCATTTAATGTAACTTCATGGCTTTTCGTGTCTCAGTAGCTCATTTCTTTTTTGGTGCTGAATAATATTCCGCTATCTGATGCATCACAGATTATCCATTCAGATACGGAATGAAGGATGTCTTGGTTGCTTCCACGTTTGGGCAACTATGAATAAAGCTGCTCTAAAACATCTGGGTGCAGGTTTCCGTGTGGACATAAGTTTTTACCCCCATGAGTAAATACCAAGTCACGTGTGATTGTTGGGGTCTATGGTTCAGAGTATGTTTCATTCTGTCAGAAAATGCCAAACTGTCTCCAAAGTGGCAGCACCATTTTGCATTTCCACCAGCAGTGGTTCCTGTCTCCACATCCTCGTCAACATTTGGTATTGTCAGCGTTCCAGATTTTGGCCATTCTAATAGTCGGCGGTGGTCACGATCTATGCTCAAATTCCCATTCCATATATTCTCACTTCCTACAAGCTGCTGTTAGAATGCCACCCTCTCAGGGCACTCTCTCCTGGGTGGTCTAAATTGGATGCTCTCAAGTCCTCTTCCCTTCTTCCTCTGTCTCCCCAGGATTGCTCCTCCTGTGACATTCTGTATCCTCTTTATTTATCGTACATATTTCTCCAACTAAATATGTAAGCTCCATGAAATTTCCATCTGCCTTGTCAACTCTGTCTCTACTACTTAAAACAGAGTCAGACACACAGTAGGTGTGCTGTAATGTTTGTTTAATGAATGTTGAATGTACAGACTATCGTCTCAACACCTAACCCAGACTTCAAATACATCTTTATTTTGGCCCTCTCCAGTGTCACTTTTCCACCCCAATACCATCATTCCATTTTGCCCTGTGTCCTCTCCTCTCCCAGGCCTTGGTTCAAACTGTCTCCTGTGTTTGGGCTACCTCCCCTCTCCTGCTCATTTCTGCTTTTCAAAGCTTTTCTTCTCCCTCAGGCTCAGTTCAGATCCTTCCCTGTCCAAGAAGCCTTCTCAGATTTCCCCAGGGAAATGAATCTTTCTCTGTCCCAGGCTCCTTTAGCACTTGGTGCCTTTCATAACTTTTGTCATAGTTTTCCTTCCTTCAGATTTACATATGTGGGTGTGTCCGGCCAGAATCTGGATTATAGGATCTCCTGATTTCCACTGTCCTCCCTTGCACCCAACCCAGTGCTCTGCCCCTGTGCTCAGTGGGTGTTCAGTAAATCTTTGTTTAGTCAGAGGGTGTGAAGAGACTTCAAAAGTGCTGTTCATATCCCTCTGGAAAGAGTTCTGAACTCCTATTTAATGTTTGTTTGACTAAGGGAACCTTCCAGATGGCAAGGCCCTGGGGAAACTTTAAACTCTCCATTATTTAAAATATGATACTTCATTGTAATCCTCTATTTCCATTATGTTGGCCCACAGTGCAGAGTAATCAAATTACTTTCATTCCACACCATTTCTCTCACTTGCCATTCATTGTTTCTGTTGTTATTCCTTTCACTCACTTTTTAATATTTTTTCATTAAAAATTATTTTATAAACATAGTCTCATTTTATTTTCTAATTCACCTGACTCTCTGCCAGGTGTGTTTTATGTGTGGGTTAAGAGGAATACAGGGAGGTATGTGGAATGCCATTTTCTGTCTCAGACTAAGAAAGGCATTTCCCATTATATAAATTTGCAAATTAGGGAATTTCCAGAAATACACAAGCGTGTGCTCTTTGAACAGTAGTGCTAAGTAAGCGGGAGTGTGTGATTTACTTCTGATTTTGACTATAGTCACTTTTGTGGAGAAAAATCACTTCTTATGGCTTTATTTAATAGGAGGAAATAGAATTTAAAGTGGGGTCAGACCCTAGATTCCACTTTGTCTGGAATTCCTTTATCCTCTCACAACCAGTTCACTCTTTTTGGGACAAATATTTAGTAACAACCATTTTGTGACTTAAAATAAATTTCACCAATAATATAATCAACACTCCTATATGTTAAAAAATCAATAACACGCTCTGAGATGTAAAGGAAAAATAAAAAGGAAATAATGGATAATAAAATTAAATGTATATAAAATTACATTTGTATACTTAAATTATATATAATTTACATATATTATATTTATAATATATAAAATTATAGCATCATATCAATATGTAAATGCTTGAGCATGACTTCTCCAGATGTATAAAGTAGTCACACATTTGCACGTATGTCATGGAAGCACCGTAAATGGAAGAACCACAGATACTTTCAGATATAGGTGTGTTTTTTGGCAATTCAAAACTGTAATGGGCATTATGTCAATGGTATAATTTTCCCCAATGGTGAAATATTATTGATAAAGTTCAAAATGAAGCAATATTCTTTCACACACACACAGTCCACTTACATATACACATACCTTATAGCTGCATACCTGGAAAAATTGCTATGTATTAAAATAGGGAAATACTTTGTGTTTACATGTGAAAAATGAGTTAATGTGCAGGCTTAAATAGTTATAAAAAGGGTTTATCTCATATCTGAGTGTCTGGTGGAACATTTGGAAAATCATGCAGAATATAGGACAGTTTTTTCTTTAGTGGAATTTCCTCCCATTACAAACTCTGTGACCTACTGTTGCCCACCAAATGCCCACAAGAGTGGCCCATAATCATTGTGATCACACCTCCCCATCATTGTCTGGATTGTTCCCCACAGTTGGTACTGGTCAGTTGCAAATCTCTAGCTTAGTCCTGCTGCCTCCTTTAGGAACATGGGAACAGGAACCAAAAAGTTTCCTTTCCTCAAAACTAGTCACATACCCTGCTCAGCTTCATGTAGCTCAGGAGCAGCTGGACGGCTTTGCTGTCAGACATATTGTCAGAAATATCTAGACAGATGATAATTATTAGGACATGTGAAATCAGACTGCTTGGAATATGAACCTACCACTTACAAGGTTTAGGTTTGTGCTGGTTAGCCTGTTTGGGACTCAGTTTCTTTAAGAGTCAAGCACAGGAATAATAAAACTGAACTCAGTTGTTTTAAGGATTAAATTAGAAAATTTATATAAGGTGCTTGTCATAGAATAAACATTTGGTAAAGGATAGCTATGGTGGTGGCAGTGGTAGTGATGGTGACAATGATGACAATAAGGACAGTGATAAAGAATGATATTTGAGATAAAAAGTTTCTTTATCCTTGATTTTCTTTCTAAGTTAATTAGAATTGTTTTCTTTAAGCAGCTAGATAGCCTGTTTTTTTTTTTTTCTTTCTTTTAGGTCAGCTTGATTTTTCACTTTTGCAGATTCCTTTGTTTTAAGTTAAATATTCATCTTTTTCCTTTTAGCTAATATTATCATTTAAATTGCCTGGCCATTGAAACATTTTCTTCACTGGCATGCTGGAGATTTGCATACGTGACTTTAAGTGAAGTTATACTAATAAAAATCCCTTTTACATTGGTAGAGAATAAATGTCTAATGTTATTGCACCACTATTTTTGAAAAAGATATTTCCCTTCATTTTTGCAGAGGCTATATTCCCAGAACTTAGCTGCTGTAATGATTTCTTTAGTAGCACACAAATTCTATATTAATCTCTCAGCAGTTTTCTCAGGTAAGTGCATTTTTATGCTTGGCAAGATTAGGGTAGTCTAGGAAAATTAGTTTTCTTTTCTTATTACTTTTTCTGTTTAATTTGTAACCATTTAAAACACCACAGTATGATGGATGATTGATCCTAGTAAAACTGTAAAGTTCAGGGATAATTGGCAGACTTTGGTTAAGCAATGAAGTCTTCCACTACCTTTCAAAAGCCGTTAAGACAACCTCATTATTAAAATGTACATACGAACAAAATTTTGGATGTGCATTGAATTTAATTAGTGACTAACTAGCAACAATGCCAGGATTTTATTTTTATAGTGGATGTGTAATGTTTATAAAGAAGTCTATGGGATGGGTGAATCCTAGTAATCAGAGGAACTCATATGACCATGGAATTTTGCATCTAGCTAACTACATTCTGATCACTTCCTGTTCACTTAACACATCAGTGCAGCACTCCCAATTGTTCAGTCCCATCAGGAACCATTCCTGGAGATCTAGCTCAATTTACACAGTTTGCTGATAGAAATTAAAACCTTTTCTGGTGATGACAGTCTAGGATTTGAGCCAGTTATTTTCTAAAGAAGCTGAGGTCCCAATTAGGAACAATGTGGAGATTACCAATTAATTTTTAGGATGAGAATGGTTCATGAGATAATGTATAGACAAGACAGGGAAACCTAAGCTCCAAACATGCCATCCTTTTATTCACTCAATCAATCACTGCATCATTTCACAAATGTTTATTGAACACTTACTTAGGATGAGGCATGGTGCTAGGTGCAGGAAATACGTAGGATAGATATGGTTCTTATCTCTGTGGATCTTACTACCAATTCTGATGGATTTTTCCTTGTAGCATACAGATAAAGTTTATATGTATGAAGTGTAACATATCTTCAAATGTGAATATAATGGCCATCTCATAGAATGCCAGCCATCAGAAGTTAAAAATCTAAAATTCTAGCAAAATATGGAAAAGTCAGTGGTGCCTGGGTGGCTCAGTGGGTTAAAGCCTCTGCCTTCAGCTCAGGTCATGATCTCAGGGTCCTGGGATCGAGCCCCACATCAGGCTCTCTGCTTGCAGGGAGCCTGCTTCCTCCTCTCTCTGCCTGCCTCTCTGCCTACTTGTGATCTTGTCTGTCAAATAAATACATAAAATCTTTAAAAAAATTATGGAAAAGTCAGTATTGTGGTACGTGAACCATATATTCATGGAGGTAATGTATAATCATAAAATTCTTGCCAACAGACATTTGTTGAACAACCATTACATAAATGTACTGAACTGGGCATCAATGGGTAAGATTCGAGCTCTAGCCTTGAGGAACACGTGCACATTACATTTAAAGAATGTTGGATCTGTTTTCTTCTGGAAGGGCTTGGGGTACCTTAAGAGCAATAGCTCTCAGGTATTACCTTTGCAATCAGACAGTCAAAGCTTTTACATTTACCAAGAGAATAACTGATGAGCCTCTATCTTGAAACAGCATATATCTCCCCCCAGAACACATAGTGACAAGAAGACAGGGCCTTCAAGAATCTTAAGAGACTCTTTGTAGCGGAACCTTTTTTTTTTGGCCTAGAAGGGAGTTAGGAAAGATTTCACTGCATCCTTTGGCGGTGGTGTTAAAACGTAGAGAAATGTCATTGAATTTTTCAATGAAAATCTCAGTTGTAATGATCTGCTCGGTGAGTATGATATAAATTATCATGCTGTTATCAACACCATCTTCTATCTATAAAACTGGAGGAAATACATGAGCATCATAAAAATCCTTTTATCATCTAAAGGACTTTATATTCATGACATTGCTGTGAAAGGAAAACAAGATTTTTCAAGGGATCTTTAACTATTTTGCAGAGGAACTATAGCACCAGGGACTTAGGAGAAGCTGGAAGAAAACACAAACCTATGTTAATTTGGACTATTACTGAGCTGTTTTAGTATTCAGAATATAGGTAGTCACCAGATTCTTCCAGATGAGTATTCCATAGTCAAATTATGTACTGATGGATGAAAAAAGAAAGCAGAATTGAGAAAGTTAGCTTATCCTTTTGGGACCTATACCAGATGCAAAGTACCCCAGTTGTTTAAATGTCTATGGCTCCTAGACATCCTTAAATTAATACTTAGATTCTAAATCCATTTTTCTAGCATCACTGTGGCAGATTTTATTTTCCAAAAGTGCATGCCACAACATATCTTCTCCCACAAGCTTTTCGCCTTTGCCACTTCCCCATCAGGAGATGGAGTCCAATTCTCCTCTCCTCGATTCTGGGCAAGCTTGTGATTGCTTTGGCCAATAGAGTATGCAGGAATTAATAATAGGGTGTGTGTCTGGGTCATGAAAGGCAATGCACTGTTTCCTTTGTTTATAGTTGAGATGACAAGTGACAGGTCTGATTACCCTGAGGCTGCTGTATTGTGAGGAAGTCAGGAAACCTGCAGGAGCTCCAGTTAGTAGTCCTAGTCTTTGAGTAGATCAGGCTAAGCAACGGAGATGATCAAGGAAAGGGGGGTTTCCAGAGGATTCCAACTCTCAGCCATGTGTCACTCTTCAGTCCTTCCCAGCTGAGCTCTCAGATCTTGGAACAGAAAAAAAGACATCTCTGAGCCCTACCCAAATTCTTGACCCACTGTATCTGTGAACATAGCAAAACTGTTGTTGTTTTAAGTTGCTAAGGTTTGGGGCAGTTTATTTTGTAGTTAACTAGAAAAATCACTGGTAAGGTAAACTTGACATTAAAATAACCAAGCATTATTGTCAACTTCAAAGGCCTAAATGAATTCTTTTCTTCTCTATAGAAGCAGTAGTTATTGAAAAATTTGGAGAAGAAGGAATTTGTACATTTAGGGTAGACATAATTGTATCAGCTGTCATTTTTAAATAACAGGTCTTGTAACAGGAAGTGTATCTATCTATTAATCATATATACATGTACATATATGTGTGTGCATGGTGTGTGTGTGTGTGTGTGTGTATAAGCAACACAAACCAACTTTGACTAATCAACCAGAAAAGGATTTTAGGGTAAAGATAGTAGGTAGCTCCTAGAATTGTGGCGATAGCTAGAGTGCAAACACACAAGAATAGTTGAATTTAAACATATCGGACCAATCCTAAAGCATGCATCAACACTGGCCTGAGGAGTCAGCTGAAACTGCCGCCCACTGAACCCAAGAGGAAACCCCGGTGTGAGCTGCTGTTCCTGATTATTGGATGCCTCTGCTGCCACCAAAGCCCATAAAATGGACTCCTTCGAAAGTTTGTTTCCTTAAATTGCTTGTTTTCAATCAAAGATTAGGGAGCATGCAACTAGCCAGCAAACTCGAGTACAGGTGCTTGTATCTTAGCTACAAGGGAGTCTGAGAATTTGACTTCTGGATTCTGCTCTGCTGAAGCCAGACTCATAGGGCCGCTGATTTCTCAAACACAGTCGAAGTGTTTGGCAGGTGCTGGGTGTCTGGAAAACATGACAGCTACGCACAGATGGGACACATTAAAAGAAGATAAGCAGACGTCCTGCTGACCACAACTCAGAAGATTGCTTCATTCTGGCGGCATCAAAAAGCAGAACTAGAGACTGCTGACAGAGGAGTCAGGTGTACCGGCAGTCTGGTGTTAAATTTCATACCAATATAAAGAGTTCAAGAAAAATCCCCTGCCCCAGCACAACTATCCAATCTTATTTTAATTTCAAGTTTCTCAGCAAAATCTCTACCTGAGATGTTAGGGGGATAAGGGGTTTATTATCAGAGGAGATGAATAAATAAGCTTAACTCGGCCATCTTTATGGTTTAGGCTGGGATGGGGGGGGGGTCCCCTCCCTATCTGCCTCTGTCTCTTGGCATAGTGTGATCCTGAGGACAAATGATGATGACGTTGATGAAGATGGTGATGATTCCAACACTTACGGATACTTACTATGTGCCAGCCACTCCTGGAAGTACTTTACAGGTATCAGTTACTTTCAATCCTTGGAACAATCCTATGAGGCAGGTACAGTTATTATCTGATTTTTACAGATGAGGAAACTGCACAAAGGGACCGCTCGTAAGCATAGTGCTGTTCTCTGGACTCAGGTGTTCTGACCATAGAAAGATAGGGATTTTACTAGATAGCTTGGGGGTTGGGCTTTCCCCTTTTTTTCTGAGTGAATTTCTGAGTGAAATTCAGCGCTAATATAGTGCTGCTATGTTAACTAGGGTAAAAAGTGAAAAGTGTTCTGAAATGATAATAACGGGTTCTCCTTAGGTGGTTCTGTTTAATAAAAGGAGAAGCAGTTAAGAAACTGCAACACTGTCTAATTTTTCAAGAGTCTTCAGTCTGGACTCTGATGTCCTAGAAACCCTTCTTCCTCCACTTAACAACAATTTCAGTGGTGGCTTTCCAAACATATGCCTTTGTTAATGCTCACATCCGTGCTGAGAGATTGGTTATTAATACTTCCTTTTTATACATGAAAAAATGAGTCTTGAAGGTTGTGTTACAGTTGAGATTATGTAGACCATAGATGGTAAAAGCTAGGCTTTCAATGCAAATCCCACATTCTCAAATACTGTGGAAGCTATCCTGTTAAGTTTCTCTGTAAAATGCAATATAGTGGTTCCTCCTTATCTGTGGGGGGGAACATTCCAGGACCCTCAGTGTGTGCCTGAAACCGTGGATAGTACTGACCTCTACCTATGCTATGTTTTTTTCTTTTCTTTTTGAAGATTTTATTTATTTGACAGAGTCAGTGAGAGAGGAAACACGAGCAGGGGGAGTGGGAGAGGGAGAAATAGGCTCCCCGCTGAGCTGTGAGCCTGATATGGGGTTCGATTCCAGCACCCAGGGATCATGACCTGAGCCAAAGGCAGACCCTTAATGACTGAGCCACCCAGACGCCCCACATAGGCTGTTTTTTTTCTTATACATCCATACCTATGCCAAAGTTTAATTTATAAATTACACACAGTAAGAGATTAACGACAATAACCAACAATAAAATAGTACAATTATAGCAATATACCTTAATAAAAGTTTTGTGGGTGTGGTCTCTCTCTCAGAATATCTGATGGCACTGTCCCCACCATTCTTGTGATGCGGTGAGAGGATCTAATGCCACATGGTGAGGTGAAGTGAGGTGAGTGACCCAGGCTTGTGATGCAGTGTTAGGCTACTACGGACCTTCTGATGATACAGAGGAAGGAGGATTATCTGATTCTAGACGACAGTTGACCGTGGGTAGATTAACCAAGGAAAACAAAGTCCCAGATAAGTGGAGACCACCATTTAGCACAGCAAGACAAGGCCAAAAAGCCACAGTGAAAAGGGAGCTGTATGGGGAAATGGGGTGGGTGTTTATGAAATGTAACATACCAAGTCCCCGACTTTAAATTCCAGCATTCACGGACAGTTTACCTCCTGGTGGTCATGAACCAGTCTTTCCAGTCGATAGCACTGGCCGGTAATCCTATTGGAAGCACGAAATCGAGCGCTGTTCCTTTCATTTCCACAACCGTGCTCACATGTAGCTAACCCCTCACAAGAAGTAACTTATGCAGTTCGACGAGGTGCCTTTGGTGAAGCCCAGAAATAACTGGAAAAAAAAACCTGGGAAAAAATTGGGGGTGGAAATACCAACCCAGGAATAACTGGGGGAAAAATACTTGAAAATTAGAACCACAGAGTATTTTAGTTTCCGGGAGGAGCAGCATTGCCCTGTAAAAGATTAACATAAAAAAAGATCTGGGATCTGTCCTCACGTGACTTTGCCAGACGGTTTCTTCAACCCATATTTTTCAACTCGGTCCACTTGGTGAGGTGAAATTTGTAAGTTTGCATTCCATTTAGTAATCCTTCTGTGGTTTTAAAAGGCACTTGAGAGTGTCTCCTTTCAACCCCATCCTCCGTCCTGGGATTTGGCCAACATAGGCCTATTTGCAACAGCTCTTTCGTGGAATGTTTATTTCTGTCATGTGCATATCGGATTTCATCTGTAGCCTGGGGAGTCTCCTGATCCCTTCAGAGCAGTGGTCCTGAAGCCAGACAGGTTTGCCCCCTAGGAGACATTTGGTGACATCTGGAGGTATTTTTTGGCTGTCCTAACCAGGACTGTGCTCCTGGTGTCTAGTGGCTAGAGCTCAGGGACGCTGCTCGGCATTGTGTTGTGCACACAGGACAACACCCCGTAACGAAGAATTGTCCTCCTACAACGTTGAGAACCCTGCTTTCAATGTATCTCTCTGGAGCCTTTTCTACCCTGTAGGTCTGTTTTCAGGCATAGTCGCAGAATCCAGGATCGGTGCAAAAGGAAAATAATACCTTTTGCTCTTCCAAACCCTGCCTTGGAAATGTGGGATCTGTGTGTTTAGTAAATGCCCGAGTTTAGGGCCTCGTTGCTTTCCTCAGTTGTTACTAATGCTTGGAGTCTTTCATCCTATATGATCCTTTTCTATTTTAATCATTAGTTTGTACTTGTCCATGAAGCACATCTGTCACTTTTCATTCCACTCGACTCTTGCCAGTTTCTTTGCCATTTATGCTTGACTTCTTATCTGCAATCTGGAACGTTTCATGGCTTCATCAGCCGGATGAGTTATATTTTTTAAAATGTTAATTAAGGTCAGCTGCAGCAGACTCTTTGTTGCTAGTGCCTTTTCATTTAGAGAACTTACACATTTATCCTTCCTTCTTGTTTATATTTTCAAAACCGTTTTCTTCCCTTGACAAAACATTTTCCCAGTTACTGTGGAATTCAGTTGGAAAAGTCTATCCATGGGTTCTTCTTAGCCTCAAGCTGATGATGTCAACTTCTTAATGAATTCTAGTAGATCAGGGACGTAGTATTTCCTCCAACAGAACTCACAGTGGCTTCTCCACCCAGCAGTGGTGCTTCCTGATGTGGGCAGGGGTTGACTTGTCTGAGTATTGAGTGGCTATTACGTACTGGTTAGTATGCCAGGCTGTCAAGGCATAGAAGATGAATAAGAAAAAGCCCTTGCTAAACATTTAGAAACCTTGTTAGGAGGGGAAGATATGTACATAAGTAACTGCAGTAATAGAGATGTGTGAGAGCCACACTTCTGTGCCTGAAGCATCAGACTTGCAGAGCCTACCTGCCCGTCATGCATGAAAGTTCAAGGAACTGATGTAGACCTCCGGAACCCATACCCTGGATGAGAATTACTCTGGCTGCCTTCCCGACTCCTCGCATAAGGATGATTTTTATAAGTGACGGGTTGTACATTTTGGCCTGCTGTTTCCCTGCTCGGTCCTGAAGTTCCTTGAAACCTCTGAAGTGTATTACAACCACTCCTGGTGATTTATTTATGTCTGGTGTGTCAATTAGATGCAGGACATCATGTATTCTTAACATTAGTTTGACCTCTGTGCTTCAAAAGATGATGTTAGCTTGCAGGTGTTCCTAATAACTGCCGCAATGGGGACTCAACAATTTTGTTTAATTTCTGTATTTTTTAGTTTTACCGTTTTTGGGGTTTTTTTTTTTTTTGCATAGATGATGATCCTCTTCCCTTCACTCTGACTATATGTTGTGGACTTTACTTGGGTGTGGTAGAAAAATTACAAGTTTTGGGTCAAATTTATCTGGACTTAAGTCTTTGCTATAACGTTGTATGTCTTTTGGGGTGACTTTTCCAACTTGACAAAAGTACGATTTCCTCACATTCGGAGACAGGGTTAATAACATCTGCGTTTCACGGTTTGGGGAAGATTGGTTGCAATAACATAAAAAATGCTTGCCAAAAAAATGCCTCCGCGAGCCCTCTACCCCCATGTTTATCTCCCTCACTTCCGTAGTGTTTCTAGAGGGATCTCTCTTTCCTTGTCCTTTATTTTAGTAATGGCTTCTGTTGGGTCACAGTTTTACCAGCACAGATTTGCCCCGTCACTTCCTGATCATTCTCATTGACAATGCAATCGACATTACCCCCATCCCATCTTCTCTTGTGAAATTCTAAGTCATTCCATATCTTACCATTGCTATTGTCCAAATATTTGTGCCTCGCCCCCCATTTCCCCGCATTCACATGTTGAAATCCTGACTCCCGAAGGTAGTGGCATTAGGAGGCAGGGCCTTTAGGAGGTGCTTAAATCGTGTAGGCTGGAGCCTTTATGGATGGGATTAATGTCCTTATCAAAGTCATCCTGCAGAGCTTCCTTGCCCCAGTCCACTGTGTGAACACCCACCAAGAAGTGGGCAGTTTGCATCCTCACCAGACCCAAAGCATGCTGGCACCTTGATCGGAGACTTCCAGCCTCCAGAGCCGTTAGAAATAAGTTTGTGTTGTTGATAAACTACCCTACCTATGGTGTTTTGTGATAGCAGCTCGAAGGGACTAAGACAGCCATAGTTTCTTTGTTTAAGTTAAGTGAACCACAGGTTGGGTTTTTAAGCAGTTTGCCTTCTGTTGCACATATGTTGAGATTGATTATGCGATTCTTACTGTTATCCCGTGCCTCACCAGTCACTGCTTCCTTTTTTCTATTCCTGTATTTGTATTCAAACAGAGAACCACAGGGCAGCTGGCTGGCTTAGCTGGTAGAGCATGGGACTTTTGATCTCAGGGTCATGAGTTTCAGCCCCGTGTTGGGCATGTAGCTTACTTTAAAAATAAAGACTCATATTTTTCTTGGGGTGTCTGGGTGGCTCAGTCGGTGAAGGGGCCCACTCTTGATTTCAGTTCAGGTCATGATCTCAGGGTCCTGGGATCGAGCCCCTCTTCGGGCTCTCTGCTCAGCAGGGAACCTGGCTGAGATCCTCTCTCTTCTGCCCCTCCCAACTACTCATGCACTCTTTCTCTCCTTTTCTCTCTCTGGAATAAATAAATAAATATTTTTTTAATAAAGAATCAGATTTTTCTTTTCATGTGGAGTTGAAAATTTAGCATTGCTAAATGGCAACTTATGTATGTCTTTCTGTGGACGGTTTTTGTTTTGTTTAGCAATCTATATTTGACTTCAAGGACTTTCTTTGAACACCTGCTATGTATGAACCAATGTATTAAGTACTTTTATATTCATTATCTCACAACTCTACAAAAAGATGTGAGACATCTTTATCATGCCACATATCTTTAGCACCAACTGTGGTTTTCTGGTGCATATATTTTTATTTAAAAGTGTACACCTACAGAAAATAGGTGTTGTTTCTGCCATTTTCTAAACCGATAAAATTATAAATCACAATTTTTTCCAAGGGATGGGCTTTAATAATTTTATTATATAATGAATGTAGACAAGATAATTGTATGTATAAAGAATAAGGTCACATTGTATAGTCAGAGCTGCTGCTTCCATTCTTTGCTGTCATTGTCTTTTGTTGCCAGGAAATGCTGGAGCATTCGTCTGCCATTCAGGGTCCTCCTTCTCTTTCAGAACGGGAATACTTAGTCATCTCTTAAATCTTCCCTTAACACTCCTGCCTCAAATGCTGTTCTTGACAAGAGTTTACCAGTAACTTTATCATGTTTCTTAAACACACAGAAGTCCATGTGAAAGCTCTTTGCCCCGTGCCAACCCTTTGCCCATTCCAAACCTGTCTAAAGATAATCTCCAAATGCTTAAACTTTATATTTTGTAATTTGTAGGGGAAAAAATGAAGCTAATTGAGTACTTCCATCTGCTCAGATATCATATCATTTCAGCCAGTGAGTACCAGCGTTTGTCTAGGAAGATCAGATTTTGTTCATAGGTTTTTAAATGTATAGTGCAAAATAACTGCCTTTTTTTTAAAAGATTTTATTTATTTATTTGACAGAGAGAGATCACAAATAGGGAGAGAGACAGGCAGAGAGAGTGGGAAACAAGCCTGCTAAGCAAAGAGTCCGATGGGGGGCTTGATCCCAGGACCCTGAGATCATGACCTGAGCTGAAGGCAGAGGCTTAACCCACTGAGCCACCCAGGTGCCCCTAACTGCTTTTTATTTTTAAAATAATTTTTAAATTATTTAGGAGCAGGTCTTTCTCTTATTTGTTTTAGATTTTTCCATAGAGTCATAGGTTATTTCATGAGTTTTCTCTGGGCAAAGTGTTAGCACAAAGTCTACTGAGTGAGAAATCTGTTGGGAGCAGCAAATAAACTCATAACCCCAGGAGGGGATCCAGAGAGAAGGCTGGGCAAAGGAAGTCCCTGGCTCTTTGTTCTTTTCTTGCTTTACATGGATCCCTGAGCAAAATGTTTGAGATTCATTGAAATTTTCCTCTGCATATTGACAGAAAGAAATGGAGAATTACATATAGAAGAGAAAAGATTCAATTTAGGTAAAGGAGAAAAGTGGGTTGGGGAAAAGGGCAGAAATAGGAAAATTGCTGAAGAAAGATGATTAACCAAGGAGATACAAAGATAAGCGTAAGGATATGCCTTGTGCTTAGTTTTAAATCTTGTGATTTTGAGGAAGAAGATATTGTGTTTCACAATGACATTTACAAAAGGGAGAGAGAGATTGATCAGTTGATTGATAGATCTACCTGGGTGAGTGGATGGGTGAGCAGATAGGTGGATAGATTCACAGACAGAGAGATGTGTATCATAACGAACAGGATGGATGGATGGATGATTGGGTGGATGGATGTAGTAATGACTAGACTGAAGTGATGATCACTGTAGTTTGAACGCTTGTCTTCCTGAAATTCTTCTGTTGAAATCCTAACCCCCAAGGTGATGGTATTATGAGGTGAGGCCTTTGGTAGGTGATTAGCTCATTAGGGAGGAACCCTCATACGTGGGATCAGTACCCTAATAAATGAGGCCCAGAGAGATCCCCCAGTCCTTCTTGGAATATGTGGACACAGAAAAAAGTTGCCATTTATAAACCAGGAAGTAGACTCTCACCAGACACAGAATCTGCCTGTGCCTTAATCTTAGACTTTTCAGCCTTCAAAACTATGGGAAATAAATTTTTATTGTTTATACGCCACCCACCAGTTGTGTTTTGTTATAGCAACCTGAAAGAACTACTACCTTTTAGGCTATATGTGTCAAATTAGGAAGGGCCCTTGGCAGCTGGATGGCATAGTCAGTTAAGCCTACGATTCTTGATTTCGGTTCAGGTCATGATCTCAGGGTCCTGGGATCAAGCCCCACGTCGGGCTCCACAGTTAGCGGAGAGCCTGCTTAAGATGCTTTCTCTCCCTCTGCCCCCCCTCCTCTCAGCCCTCTCTCTCTAAAATAATAAATAAATAAATCTTTAAAAAAAAAAAAAGCTACAGTGAAGATCTGCTCTATTTAGGTAGTCCTTCTGATTGCCTACTTACTCTTAAGAGATTTTCCTCTTTTATAAAAGAGAAAGTAGTAATTTTGAGAAAAAAATAATACCATTCTGTGATTTGAATGAGCACTTTGTTTTGTTTTGTTTTTTAACCAAGAATTTCATCACAAATCATGATTCAGCCCAAAGACACAAACACTGAGGAATGTGCAGCCAAATGTGTTTGTACTAGTAAAAATAAAGTTGGGATCACCATGAACATTTTCATATTGGATTTTGGAGCAATGATCTTCTTGCCATGTTTCTTTGAGCTAAAGTCTTGAAAGCTAAATTTTCAACTTGCTGCTGGGTTTTATCTTATAGTTCCCTTATCCAGATGTTTAATTACTCTCTTACTCATTTAACATAGCAGATCATTACTTTTGATTTGAAAATTAACTATAGGTCTGAGACATATATAAACGGTGCTGTTTCCTGCTGATTTTTTTCAGGGAGCCCTTAAATTCTTCAGCTGTACAGGTCAAACTTGTAGTATAACCCATTTCATTAGAAAAGAGATCTCTATAGCACTGAAATGGTCACAAGTTCCAGCCAATGGGCCATGTATCCCAAGAAATACGCCATCGACAAAAGATTAGAACTACGAAAGTTTTAGCTAGTAACCATTTCTGGATTTTATCTGTAGAGCAATAGGGAGCTTGAAAAAATGTCCACACTTTCCAAAAATGCCATAAACAGGCCTTTAAAAAATTGTTTCATCTACTCATATCCCATTATTGATGACTGAACTTTATAGATCTAGTTTAGAACTCAATTCAAGAGCAGGCACTTAGTGTCAGGTTAAAATAATAAGTATACGATTGATGAATAGTCTCTGATATCTAGGAGTTTACAGACTTTTTGGAAAGATGTGGCTTATCCTCAGAAATCACAATACAGTGTACATGAATGTCATGGAAACAAGACAGGAAAAAGAGACATTTTCACTTAAAGTGATTACTTTCAGTGGGGGTAGCGGAGGAGCCCCGGGATCAGGTCAGTATATAAGAACATGAAGTGCTCAGAGGTCCCCCACTGAAGGATTCTCTGTATATGGGGAATATAGTTCAAGTAATTGGTGAGATCTTCCACATGGTGGTGAGGGAAGAGCATTTCAATCCAAAGGAACAAAGGTCTCTCTGATCAAGACTTTCAAGTGGTGGAGCAGCGTCCTCAGCATGAGATTCAGAGTGCTGACCCTGACCTCCCTGACCCTGTCTCCGTGCTGGGCAGTGTGGCTCCTGGATCGCTGCCAGTCTCAGAATGGCCATAGGTCTGTAAGGAGATCAATCCAGTAGCTTTCCTAGTAGTGGATAGTACTATGATATTTAAATTGCTTTTTTATAAAACAGTTGCCATGGATGGTGAAAAACAGTGAAGGGGGGGTGGTGCCTGGGTGGCTCAGTGGGTTAAGCCTCTGCCTTCAGCTCAGGTCATGATCCCAGGGTCCTGAGATTGAGCTCTGCATCAGGCTCTCTGCTCAGCAAGGAGCCTGCTTCCTCCTCTCTCTCTCTCTCTGCCTGCCTCTCTGCCTACTTGTGATCTCTGTCTGTCAAATAAATAAATAAAATCTTAAAAAAAAAAAAAAGAAAAAGAAAAACAGAGAAGTGGTTTTTTACCGCAGAGAGTTTGAGGAGCATCAGGCTGTATGACCTTCTCGCTGGGGCATCAGCAGGGCTCCTAGGTAGTCCCTGAGTATGCCAAGCCAAGACACTTGTCACCCTTCTGTTTTCTCTTTTCCCCTCCTCCAGGTGTCATCTTCGCAGAAGGGCTTTCCCTGATGACTTCAACATCCCTGCCTTGTCATTCTGTCTCCTTGCCTTGCTTATCTCTCTTCCTGGAAGTTCTTAACTCCTTGTGTCTATTTATTGGTTGATGCCCTACTAGAAGTCAAGTGTGTAAGAATGGGGACTGGTTTTTCCTGGAACACCAGTTCCCCTTTATCTGAGGTTTCCCCGTTCATGCCAACCACTGCTAGGAAGCAGATGACCCTTCTTCTAACACACTGTTGGGTCCGTGGTGGCCTAACGCTGTTATCACAATGCCTGTGTCATTCGCCTTACTTCGTCTCACCACGTAGGCATTGTATCATCTCCCATCCTTAGAGCAAGGGGGAGTGCAGTGCAACAAGATAGTTTGAGAGAGAGAGAGAGAGGGAGGGAGCCCATCTCACATAATCTTTGTCGCAGTATTGTTATAACTGTTCTATTTTATTAGTAGTTATTTAAAATTTCTTCTTGTGTCTAATTTATACTTACTAATTATACATACTATCGGTATGTATGTCTAGGAAAACAACATGATGGTATATATAATCAGGATTTGGTACTATCTGTGATCTTAGGCATCCACTAGAGGTCTTGGAATAAAGTCCCCAGGGATGAGGAGGGACGACTGTAGTGTGCAGTGTTACATTCTTACAGCTAGGTGACATGTACTTGGCCTCGATCAATATTTGCTCGTGAATGAATGGCAGGATCAATTGCGGTGGGGCTCAGAACTGCGGGTGTACTTTAGGGAACAGTGAGTAATTTAATTTAGCTAGAAAAGGGGAGAAGAGAAAAGGAGTTTCAGTCAGCTCTAGTTTCAGTTCCAGTGGGTGAAGTCATATTTTGGTTCTAGACTACAGCACGTATAATAAAAGAACAGTCTTTTTTTCCTGAGCCGTACCAGATGCCCCGTTACCATCCAGGATCCTTTCCCTAACCAAACAAAGATGCCCTTGTTTTGTTTTCATATTTCAATCTTAGTGCTTCATATTTTGATGTTCGTCATCTTGCCATGTAAGAGTTTACTCCCCAAACTGTGATTTAACTCTCCTGAAACTGCAACATATTTGGAGCGGGCAGAGGAGAGAAATTACTGTTTGTAGAGGTGGGGGTAAAACCCATGGAGCGCTCTGGTTTTCTACAGTTGGGCCTTTAGGCATCGCTTACGGTTCATGAAAATTGACAGTTGGGATTCATCCTGAGGAGGGTGATGAGGGCCTGTTGGGGGGGGTGGGGATTGGGGTTGGGGTGAGGCTTCCCAGCTGGAAAGAAAGGTGCTTCCAGCCCTTTTGGCATTGCTGCTGTTTCCTTCCAGGAGCCTTGCAGAGCACCTTGGTATCACTGAGAAGGAAGCAATCCATTTATGAGTAGCAGGGAAGCCATTTTGTGCTTTCATAGTGGCCTGGAGTACAGATAACATGCATAATTAATATGCCCCAGAAAGCTGTTTAAATTAATTATGGGATTGTCCCCCCAAGAAGTGTACCATGGAAGGCATTGCCCTTCTTTTTTTAAGCCAGGATCCGGAGTCAGAGTCCCAGGTTCTTTTTTCCCTCACCATTAGGGCTTAGTGACCTCAGGCAATTCACTTAATGTTCTCTAAAGTACCTGTAAGGTAGTTTATTGGTCCATATTTTATTCATACTTTTCACTTCTGAATCTCCAAAAACCTCAGCAGAGCCATTCAAAGGGTCGTTGAGCGAAAGCCAGTACTCTCCTTTGAGATCCTACACAGAAAATTGCTTAAAAGGGCCTGGCTACACATATATCTTTTAACATTGCCAAGTAGATATTTCATAGCACCAATCATTATTCTGTAAAAGTCCAGTTAACTCACACATCTGCTTAATTGCCACTAGAAAGAACGCATATTCAGGTAGGAAACTGTTAAATCACTTTCAAAATTACACCGCTTCTGTCAGAGAACAAGTTGCGTTTTCCTTGAAGGAAGTTGGCAGGAAAGACTTACATAAGCCGTACGTTTTTCCCACTTACTCTGTTCCTGCCATTTGCACTGACGAGTTACGACTAATTTTAGGGTTCAAGAGGAAGCTGTGTTCAGTGAACTAGGTTAGGGATTTGTATTTCTACATAGTCTTATCTATTTTTTGTTTGTGAGGGGAGCTACAGAATAACGTGCACTAGCATTTTATCAATTAAAACTCATGTAAACTCCACTGGGGTCCAAGGTTTTTCTTTGGGAGAAAGAAACAGGTTTTTTTTCCCCCTCAGGGCATGTGGAATTTCTGTGTTCAGCCTTGAGTCCTGCATCAATATGCACATCGCTATAAAACTGTTCTACTCTCTAAGCACAAAGGGCATAGATACTATGTGGTATACTCAACAAATAAGCCAGTGCAGAACTGTAGGACGTTGCCTTAGTTTGCATAAATCTTCTTGAAAACGGCAAAAAAAAAAAATCAGGTTATTATTCCCAACGGTTATCTTGCTTTTTTCCTGCTGTTCAGCCACGGTCCAGCAGATGGCACTGTGTAGTAATAGGAGGACAGCTTCCTTTTGCAAATGGGGCAGTGTGCATTTCTACCTTGTATATATTTATAAATACTCGTTTTGTTAACACTGCAGTGGAGAGTGTGACACTTTTTTGAAATACAAGGTATTAAGTGTCTGTGATTTGTAAATTTGTATCTTAATACTGGCACATCATTATTGTAATATTGTAGCATTGCTCTCTACAAATATAATCAAACTGTTCATTGTTCCTTAAGGAGCTTTTTATTTTTCTGATTATTAACATTAGAGTTCACTTAATAGCTTGTCCTAATAGGGTAGAGCTACATCAGCAAATAATGCCCTCATTAATATCATCCTGGGTGCCCTTGCCTTGTGTTAGAGTCAAGGAAGGAATGTGGTTGGGCTAAGGGTAAAAGTCCTCAAAGAGCTGCTCACAAACAACTCGCTTTACCACTTCATGGAATATTGTGGTGGCCACAAGGAGGGAAATGAAAGGAAACTAGCACCCATTCCTCTAAGTGTGTCCTGCAAGCATGGGTCTACCTGAGTGCTTGGCAGAAATGTAGGGTCTTGTGGCCCACCCTAGATGTAATGAATCAGAATATGCTTTCGAACAAGATTCCCGATGAATCATAAGCACATTCAAGTTTGACAACCATTGACTATGGAGTGTTTCCTCTTCTTTTTAATGTAAAGCAATGATGAGAGCCCATGCTGTGTCAAGAGGGCATCCTGGGCTGGGGCCACAGAGATGGCCAAGTCTGGATACCGGCCATCAAGGAAACTGACAGGACATAGATAGCACGTTAAAGAAACAAACCCAAACAAGGAAGCCAATATAGTGACAGAGGTGTTAAAATGGGTATGTCCGAATTGCAGGTGTGTGTTTGGTGGGCATCCACCTGAGCTTGGCATTTTGTCTTTCTAACAGCTCTGAGAGATGGAAATTGCTTTAGAAGAGGAGACGATGCAAAGTCATTCACACAGCCAGTCAGCAATGAGCTTCAAGTTTAGACCCAGGTCTGTCAGGCTCCAAAGCCCAAGTGTTTTTAATCCACTGCATCCTGGAATCACAGGCCTTTTCAGTAAATTATCTGTATCACCTCTGTTATAGATTACAACGGAAGTTAGTTCTTTCCAGACCAAGGATCTGAGGACCTTGCATGCAACGCATTAAAATGTAAATTTTGGAAAGTTTGTAAGTGAAGCACCTAGGAGTGACTTCCTTCAAATGAGAGCAGAGGCAACCTAATACCTCACACGTGGGTCATCTAGGTTCCTCCATCAGCACATCGGGAGATCTAATGGAGCCCTGCCATCTTGAGGAGGTAGGGGCTGGCTGCAGATGGGTGGCCCTGGGGACCTTTAGATGGAGAATTTGTAACATAGTGGGCTTAGGGAAGCGGAGCTCAGGAGATTCTCTCCCACAGGTATTCTCTCCCACAGCCTGCTGGAGGCTGCTTGCAAGTCAGCATTCATCAGGATGTCTGTCGGGTAACCTGGAGCCCTGCCTAGCCCACTCACCCCCACCTCCTGTCTCCCTGCCCCAAGCACTATTTTTAGGAGTTGGCCAGATTGACACTAATCTCTTAAAAACCATTTTCAGGGGTAAACCTAGATGTAATTACCTGCACTTATAGGAGCCTGGTTGTTTTATCTAAGTTCATTGATGAGTCTCCCACAGAGAAAGGAATTAGATATCTCAGTAAGATAAGGAAATTATATCTATTTTTTGTCACTGTATGTGGGAGGACCATTGCTCCGTCTGAGAAAATTGTTTCATTCAGAGCCTTTTCTCCCTTTTGTATTATCATTTACTAACTCATGTCTTATATATACACCTGTAAGCAAAACGGAATATGAAATTTAAATAATGGTTTAGAAACAGAATCCTACATCGTTGGCAAAAATAAAATCTGCCTCTCATGAAGACCTCTGGATCATGTAGTGATGCCAAAGGACTGACTGGCCTCTAAGTCTTTGATGGCTAATACTGGTCTTTTTCAGAAAACCAGTATTAGTGTTTTCTGGGAGTGTTTTTCCAAATGTCTTAGACCCCAGCTTGTTATTTCCAGGCAATTTGTTGCATTTAGTATCCTAGAGTCAGAAATGGTTTTCTTTCTAGATTAGTTGGCTAGTAGTGGTGAACACGCATTCCTAATATGGTGCATATTTCCACATACAAAGTGGTGTAGGATGTCATAGAAATTGTCAGGGAATACACATCTGTGCTGGTTCACGGGATTGGGCATGATCACGTAACTAGGTCAGAATGGTCAACCATGATGGCCACCATGATAATTTGTCAATGAGCACAGTTATCTCATTCATGGAAGGAATAACTCTGATGTGCCCAAATGTCTCCATAATCAACAACACAAAAGACACGGAGTTAATGTGAACCTGCTTTTTGTCCAAGGGTGAGGATTTCCTTCCTCTCATTGGTCCTCCCCTCAAGTGCCCCTCAACACCACTAGCTCGTCTTTCACTCTTAATCTTGCTTCAACTCTGTCTTCTTGGAATAGAGGTTTTAATTGTTTTAAATGTAAAAAGGATAGAGGTGAGGGAAGCACCTCTGAAAGAAAGCCTGTTAGGAATTGTGTCTGCTTATTGTCTCAAGACACTTTCGAAAGTGGGCTCTTGAGCATGTCATTTTGTCCTTACCTTTCCCTGTGAGAAGATGAAATGCTGCCCAGAGAACAGTAGACATGGTTACCCAATATCCCCTCCACAGGAAAGCTGTAGTAGTTACGATACACAAAAGAGGAAAAACAAGTCAACTGGAGTGATTTTGAATTATTTTTAAGAATATTTCATGTTTCTATTTTTAAATGGTCATCTGGATTATACTGTAAAATCCATTCATATTTACCTTAGTTTCTTAAACATACAAAGCTCAGAGTTAATGCAGCGTATCATGGCGTTGATAGTAAATTATCACAAAAAAGCAACATGAATGCTGTATGTATTATAAGGTGTGTTGGGCTTTGTTTTAGGTAGGAGCATACGGGTCCTGTTGAAAATTAGAATACAATGTATTATATGTATAGGAATCCACTACTAACCATATTATTTGATTAAACAGAACATCCATTCCTTTAATATGCTAAATAACTGAACAGTCCTGAGACTGAAAGAAACCCCCAAACAAGTAAAAAGGCATAATGAAGACTGTTGGGAGGGTTGCCCTGGAAAATATAATCAAGCAGAGGTGCCTAGTGTTTTTGCCACAGTCCCATGGTCCAGCCAGGCTGTGTTACTGGGAGCCCCAGGACTGTGCTGTGCTGTTAACCTGTAGTGCCAGCTTTGATACCTCACCTCTCTGCATGTGTGATGCGCTGGTGTGTCCTTCTTCAAGACTCAGACCGAGTATCCTCTCACCTTTGAGTGGATCACTCTTTTCCTCTGCTTTCCGTTAGGACCTCCTTCTTTTGCTCTTGTCTCAGTGTGTTGAGATCGTAGGATGAGATGCCTCGCCCTCCTCCCATTCCCAGAGGAGCCGCTTGAAGGCAGGAATCACATTTGATTCATTTTCTTCAGTGCCTCATTCATAATGGAAAATGGGTGGCTCACAGGCCTCCACTCTTCAGCTCCGCATCTATGGCAGATCGTACACGTCAGTCCTGGTACTCGTCCTCTCTGAGACTCCGTCCAGCCAAGGGCTTCTGAACACCGCGCTTCAGGCCTCTACTTTCCACAGCTTCATTGTGACTGACGCTAGTTTTAGCTTCCTTGCCACAGCTGGTCTAGCCAAACACCTGTCTCGTTGTAAGCATAATGCAAGCATTTGCTGTAAGCATTCCATAAATGGAAATCATACAGAAGCCAACACATGGGTTAAGTATTCCGATGGGTGGAGTCTAGAAATGTTACAAAACTTGCAGGTACTTCAATCACTGGTGTTCAGTCATTGTGTTGTACTTCCATTATTTTAAAGTGCTCTGAGTTAAGTAAAGCGAAACACCTCCTTTACCTCACAGAACTTCCCAAATCCCTTTTCTGCCAGAGCGCATCAGGAATCTGCATGAAGAGAATAAAATATTTAGTGTTTCACAGACATATTCCAACAATGGAGTGTTTTATGGGATGAGTGTTCCCCAGGACCCACTCTGTAGTGGATTCTAGAAAGTTCTGTTCATGTCTTCCCCATCCTGGGTTATTTAGGTATTTATATTTAGTTACCAGTATTGGGAATAATGAGAACCACAGGCTTCCGTTTTTCCTGTTTTTGAATGATACCATCTATAATATCCTTGTAGAAATAGTGGGGACCGATGGCTCCCTCTGTTTTCCTGTTGATGTCTAAATGCTTTGACCTTTGAAAATATATTCTTAATTTTTCTTTTGGAAGCATCAAGTTAAAGTAGTGAGAGGAGTCCACAGATACAGACTCAAAGTCCCCCCACAAGACTGACATTCACAGACGCATTGAAAGTATTGTCATTTCTCTCCATGACCCTTCGTTTCCTTGCTGACAGAGGGGGGAATATTGAATCCCTGAAGTGTGACTACAGCACAGAACAAACAAACAACGCGGAGACCGTGTTTGCTCTCTGCCTGATTCCATATGGGACACTCTTTAGGATATTTTTTTAAGCCAGTTTGCTTAGGGAGCACTTTCAACTCATTCTTCATGACTGAGTAACATAGTGTGAGGCATTTGTTTACCAGTCGTCTTGTCCCCAGGTCCCCCTCCAGCCCTCACATACAACCCGCAAACAAAGCAGATGGGGATGGACCCATAGTCTGAAATATCACTTTGATTAGGGATGATGTTGACAAAGCTTGAAACTATGTCTTAAGAATAAGTAGTTTCTCTTAATAAAGCATCGTGGCGTATAAAGTCCATAGGGAAATAATTTGGGAGTTTCTCCCCATTATCTTCCGTATTGGACAGTGTGGATAGCCGTGTTCCTACCCTGGGCCTCATTCCACAGATTCTCCCCCTGCGTTGACACTCTGTGTTAAATTACAGCAGTGTCCTTGTACCGGTCCTGAAACCTAGGTTGCACACTGGTTGTTCCCGTTGCCTTTTGGATTTTGCGCCAAGTGTTGATGTCATTGGGAAAACTGTGGATTGTCCTACGGGACATTTTAATTCCAGTCTTACCACTTACCACCTATATGATCTTAACCAAAGCCTTTCATTTTTCTTCGTCTCCTCACCTGAGCAGTGACACGGAGATAATGTTACCTAGGGTTGTCGTGAGCGTTCGGTGATCCTAGAAGTAAAGACCTGGTGGCTACTAGCTGCTCCCTAAATGCCGTTCCCACAAAGCCCTCCTTCCTACCACGCCTAGAGTTACCAATATGAAATATGAAGCTGAATTCATCTGTTTACAACGTTCAGTAGTGCCCAGTGCTCTCAGGATCAACCTGAGATTCCTCACCAGTCACTGAAGGCCCCCTGAGCTGGCTTATTTCCAAACCCATTTCCCATCCTTCTTACCTTCATGCTTTATGACCAGTGACCCTAAACTTGTCTGCTCTCCTCTGACCCTTAGGGATTGTAGGTTCTGTCACGGTCATGCATGTCTTTTCCTCCCTAGGAGGCCCTTCCCTTCGCCCCCCCCCCAACCCGTCTAGCATGAGTGTCTCCCTTCTGTGCTCTTCATCTTGTTGCATTTTTTCATCTTAATCCAGTCTGTGTATCTGTTCCCTCATAAGCTGGCACGTGAAGGGTGCAACTTGGACCTGATTCATATTTATATTCCCAGTGCACAATATCCAACATACAGCAATTGCTCAGTAAATCTTGGCTTCATGGATTCTCTCACCTTATTTTTCCCTCTACGCCGATCAACCCCAAGAGAATGAAAAGACTCATCATTATTAATCCTAATAGAGCTACAGTATTTCAGTGAACCAAAAAAAGAACTTATTTTTAGTCTCTACTTAGAAAAAAAAAAGTGAATTTGTATGTGTATTAAAAAAAAAAACACTCTAATGACAGGAACCAATTGTATTCATGAATTCTCAAATGGTACTCTTGCGCAACGGAGGTAATCCAGCCGTAGGTATGTAGTCTTCCCACGGGCCTCGGGCCTCGGCGTCCGCTTGCTCTCAGGAATCTGGGTGGAGTTCTGCTT
Source organism: Mustela putorius furo (assembly GCF_011764305.1). NCBI lineage: Eukaryota > Metazoa > Chordata > Mammalia > Carnivora > Mustelidae > Mustela > Mustela putorius. The sequence goes on along the minus strand of NW_025422368.1, from coordinate 41,532,391 downwards.
CTAGCATGTGGGTCTGTAACTGTTGGCTCAAGTATCAGTGAGAGGGACACACGTGATTTGGGTTTTAACTTGGGCCCCTGATTTATAGATGCCTCCATGGCAGAAAGGCATTTGAAAATTGTGTTTCTCCGTAGGTGTGGCATTAGAGCTGCAGAAAGAAGCTCAGATTTGTTAGAATTGGACTGGCATTTATAAAGACATAGAACTTCTGTGTGGCTGCAGCTTTAATTATTACTTAAGAGAAGGGTTGTTACAGTGGCTCCCCGAGATACTTGAGCTTTTGATTATGTAAGGAGAAAAAAAGATAAATTTCAAAAATAAACCTCAGTCCAACAGTCTGCCCGCCAGTTACTCTATAATTCATTTTGGGGATGACTCCTCTCTGTGGTCTAGGAGTGAAGCCAAACATCAAAGGCATCTCTGGCTGCTGACAGGTAATGATAAAGTCTCAAGAAAAAAGAAAAAAACAAAAACAAAAAACAACAAAAAAAAACAAGACTTGTCTCCCATAAGAAAGATTGGGGGCTATTTACAGAAGAAGTCAAGTCTTTTCAAAATAGGTGAGCTTTGTAGCAACTACAAGATTGACAATCTCCTTTTCCTGTTACTCATATAAAGACCTCTCTTCTGGTGGCTTGAGAATTCTCCCGACTGGAGGAAAAAGCACCCCCCGCCATTTGATCCATGAGACGTGAGCTCTGAGCTTATAGCATCTCAGTTGTCTGTTACTTTTTGTATATATCAAGGGAAACTTTAACAAGGAGAGTGGTAGCCTGGGAGGGTCAGGACACATTCTGCTAACCTAGCGTGTTTTACTTACTTGTACACTTGCAATAAATGGAGGTTCTTCTGTGTTAGGATGGGAGTCTATTCTCCAAAGACATATATGGTGATAGTGCTAATGATTTGCAATATTTAACAGTAAAACTGTTTTACTTGCAATGATTCCAGGCTTTGAATTATAAATGGAATCATTTTATATCTTTTGGCATTAGTTGAAATACATGGGAATTGGCCCAGATTTCCCATTAATAATGAAGCAAGTAAATGTTTCAAAATCATTAGAGCTGATATCTTTATTTAATTGGTATTTGGAAAATACATTTTATTTATCAAAATATAGATTTATAAGATTTATGTCAACTTAGACTGATCTGGAACAATGCCCAAGTTTATCTTAACGGATACAATGTGGCATATATACTATGTGATGTTTATCTGTGGGGAAAAGCCTTTTTTAAATTTGTTTATTGTTTGGGGTGATTAAAAATCGAAACTGAACTCAGGGGGCACTAAGAGATCGCTTTCTGCCGTGAGTTCATCCTACCTGATACTTTTTATTTGACCTCAAATTTAACTCCTTGGGAGGGCTGCTAGTTGATCAGAGAGCCAACCTTACTGATTTAAGGCAAACCATATGCCGTTTGGGGAAGGCATCAAACCATTTTTGGAAAGAAAATTCCCTGGCATGGCTCACGTGAGGTATAATTTTCATGACTGAAGGAGGTACAAGAAGGTGTCCAAAAATGGGAGAAAGGGCTTGTGTTTGTACAGGCAGCCCTCCTCACGGTCTTGACCCAGGCCTTCTCTTCTGAATTTACTGGCTCTATTTATGAAAGACTTGAAATGCAAATTGAATTTTTATTTGAAATTGTATACCCTGTATTTTTAGATTATGACTTTAATGCATGATGATGTGATGAGGAAAAGGGATACTAATCATGGCAAAGTCTGAATTGTAAATGGTGTGAACGGGCGTGACAGATCGGTGAGCTTTTGAAAGAATTTTACGAATACATACGTATCTGTCAAGACGGAGTTAACCTAAAAATCGCAAGTGATTTGGCATTGAAGAAGTGCTCCGTCTTTTAACACGTTGCTCGTTTAATATGAAAAATTTTACAAAAAGAGAGGGAGTTTTAGAGAACAGAGGATCCAAGACCTTGCTCGGCTGAGTGCTCTCCCAGGCTTGGTGAAATTGCGCGCTTTCCATGGCTAGGAAGGTAGAATTGCAGGATTTTAGAACTGAAAGGGAACTTATATCAGCCCATTTTACAGATGGAGAAGCTGAGTCCAGAGAGGGGAAGGTGGTGTGTCCAAGCACACTTCAGCGTCAGCTTTTGATTCCTAGTGCATTGTATTTGCTTCTGGAAAGGCTCAGCTAGGAATGTCTGTTACGGGATGTCTGCGAGGCCTGCACAACGATTTGGTAGCTGTTTGCAGTGTGAAAAGGTTATAGAAATTTCGTATGTAATTATAATAAAACCCTGTATTTTGGCTTTGGGCAGCTAAGTCCTCAGACGGACACCTGCTCTAGCCACAGAAACATTCTCCTGCCTACAACTTCTTTTATTATAGACAGAGGCACGTGCCTGTGTCCCTGCTTTTCGTGGACAGCCTCCCATTTCCACTTCTAGGTGTCCTGTGTCTTGTGAAAGAATGTCATTCTTTCAGATGCGGGAGCTTTTTTAAAAGCTGAGCTATACCACTTATTATTATTTTCCACCCATAGCCTCTATTTCTAAATTCCTCTTGATTTTCAGTTAATCCTTCCCTCTCAAGAAAAACCAGGGGTAATTTAAAGAGAGGAAAGAGGAGAAGAAAACTAACATTTATTCAGCACCTACTATTTGCCAAGTATTCACCTCAAATTGCTTTTCGAATGAGGTCAGTATGAATAAATAAATCAATAAAAGATCTGATCATGCTCGATACCTTGCCTACATTATTAACTACTGAATAAATCAAGGCTCAGAGATGTTAAAAAAAAGCCAGAGAGAGGAGTTAAAATGCCAGTAAGTCCAAAAGGAGAGACACCGCCAAGAAACAGGTCACATTTCCCTTTCTTCATTAATAAAAAGAGTGCTAAACAAAAATAAAGAAGAAAGAAAGAAAAGGAAGGAAGAGGCAAAGGAAGGAAGGAATATGATTACCTGCTGGGTCCTGCTTACCTGGAAATAATAAATAAATACACCTAAATAATTTTTGTATCAGAAAGGGGCACCTGGGTGGCTCAGTTGTTAAGCATCTGCCTTCAGCTCTGCTCATTATCCTGGGGTCCTGGGATCGAGCCCCACATCGGGCTCCCTGCTCAGTGGGAAGACTTCTTCTCCCTTTCCCACTCCCTCTTGCTTGTGTCCCCCCAACCCCATGAAATAAATAAATAAATCTTTAAAAAAAAAATAGAAAGAAAGATGTACTTTTAGAAAATGGGCTCTGAATTTCTTCAGCTGTTCTTCCCTCTCTGCGTTAACTCCTGTAGGAGTAGTGTTGCTGGTGTCCTACACAACCAACAGGTACATCTAGGTGTTCCCAGGAAGAGTCTGCAGCGTCACTGAAAGTGTTGCCTTCATTTTCCTTGCCTTGTCTTCCTGCTCCAGGCTAATATTGCATCCCGCTCTGTGATTCCAAGATGCAAAGTTTAAAATCCATTCTTAGGACATATTAAAACAAAACCAACCAACCAACCAAACAAACAAACAAAAAACAACATAAAACCTTTGCAACCTGATGGTAGCTTCCTAATTCTGGTAATACAGTTTTGTCCTTCAACAGAGAGCCGTTCTAACTGTGAATCAGGAGCTGTTCCAAGGAGCTGTTTTCAAGGTGAAAACTGTGCAGCCACATCAAGAACTCAGATCTGCGTTTGGAAGCAAGGCCTGAAGAAAGAATGAATGTGTGAACTGCTGACGATTGATCTTGATCAATCGGTGTTGTTAGCTAACTCCCTGGAGAGATGATGTGCTCAAAGGATGGACTGTTGGCTCCTCTGCACAATGGTTTTACAAATTCTTTTTGCCTCTTGAATTTGTAATATAATTCATTTCCTCTCTTGTCTCAGACTCCCTCACACTGACAAGTGGCTCCCTGGTATCCCTCTGCTTAACTGTGTGTCCTGGAGTAGAGTCTCAGTGTCTCCACGAGGCTGAGACTTACCCGGACCAATGTCCTTCAGTCTGTAGGTGAGAAAACTGTGGCACAGAGAGACAGGAAAACTTGGCCAGAGTTAGCCAGCTGGTTAGCAGCTGAGCCAGAAATTGAACTTGGAATTTCTGGGCTTCCAGCTCAGTGTTCCCCACACTGGACTGTGTCTGCGAGCTGAAGGTGGCTGGTCCTTGAAGAGGTACGAATGTTCTATTTCTTATTCTAGGACCAGTGCACATGGCTTTTAGGAAGTAGGTAAAAATTTAGGTCTTTCATTTTCATTCAGTTCTGTATGTGGTCTGGGCTTATTAACATGACCATGGAAGGTGATAAGGAGGGGAGGTGAATGAAAGGATTTTAAGAGCTAAAAAAATTTTCAGTATCATCAGGGAAAGAGAAACAACACAGACTGTAATATTGGGTCATGAAACAGAGATTTCAGAATAAATGCATGGCAAATGTTCCGAGATAATGGAGTGAGTGCGGGCTGGAGTAACCTGGGCAGGTTTCACAGAGAAGGTATGTGGGGCGAGCTTCCCAGGATGTGTACAAAATGAACAGAGGGGAGAAGAGACCAGGGGCTCCTCAGCAGGAAGGAGCGGCCATGAGCAACCCCATTGCTGGCTGTGCGTTGTTACCTGTTCACGGTGGAGGGCTCATCCTGGGGAGATGAGGTAGGACTGGTAACAGAGGTGAGACAGGATGTTCTCTTGAGAGCCACTAAATATCCTGGAGGCAGAGAGCTGGCATAAAGCAGTGCTTTCAGAAGACAAATGTGGCAGCAGAGTGCATGATGGGTTGGAGTTGAAGGGAACCAGGCAGGCAAGAGACAGGAGATAAAGAAGACCCAGGCTAGGAAGACTCAGACACTGAACATGAGAATCTTGGCCTGGACAGAGTTTACCAAGGGCCATCCCCTCGTTCATAGATTTGGGGTGAGGCCTGGGAAGTGGAGGTGACTTCCTTAGTGTGACTGAGGTTAGTGCAGGAACTGGGTACAACCAGAATCCTTATAGTTAGACTTTCAATCCGTCTGTTTCAGTCTTTCCATTTGAATTGAAATTTCACCCTCCATCTGGCTTTTTTTTTTTTTTTTTTTTTTTTTTTTGCTATAGTTTACATGTCACTTCTTCCAGAAAGCCTTCTGTGATCCCTGGGTTCAGGTTATGCTTTTTCCCACATGCTTTCATAGCACCTTACCCTGACGTACCACAGTGTCCTCCAGGCCGGGTTGTGATTGCCTGACGGTTGGGCACTTTTTTGGACTGTGGGCTTCCCAACAACAGGACTGCTTTCTGTCTTTTCTGTCTCTGGTTTGCTGTTTCATCCTTAAGGCCTGGTACAGTGCCCGTCATGTAGAAGGTGCTAGGTAGGTTCTCGCTGAACGACTAGTGACTGACCAGCTGGAACAATAGAGTCATATTAAGGGAGAGGGGAGGATTGAGGGGAGTGTGGAGAGAGAGAGAAACAGAGTCAGCAAGGGAGGGAGGGACAGAGGGAGGGAGGAAGAGAGATGGAAGAAGGAGGAGAAAGGATTCAAGATTTAGAGATAAAAGAACTAATTTAATGTTTACAAAAGAACTTTGCTTCAACTAGGCTTCATGTATCTTTCCACAAATCCCATTAATATTGATTTAATGTGATGTTCGCATCATGATCTTTGAAAGCCTTATATGATGCAGCTCTTACGTCTGATTGTGCCTCCAAGGAAAATGAGCAAAAAATTTCAGGTTAGGGAAATCATAACAAATCCAAGGATCCAATAAACGTACTTGCTACCGCAAAGACATTTTTTATTTAAAATGATGATAATGCATCATTAAAAAAAGAAACTAAAACACATTCTCATATCCTATTTCTGCAATCTAAATGCTTGAGGAAAACATTTTATCCTGAAATGATTTTTTAAGTGTGTTTTTAACATGTTACCATCAGATCCTGAAGAAGTTTATGAGACTGATGGAATTGTCAGGCACATTCTAAAGCAAAATTTGTGGCTATATTAGCTCATAAAGTTCCTAGAAACAAGGATTTTCTGAAGAGAATATTTTCATCACAAGATTCAACAACCAAATTTAGCATGTCTACCTGAAACATACCCTTCATAGAGCAATAAATTCAGCCTGTTTAACTTCAGGGTTTGTATTAATGATGCAGGTAAATATGTGTAATGGGTAGCAACATCTGATTAATGAAAGTTAAATGATATTATGTAATTTGCCAAGTAAAAATAAATCCTATAAATGGTTTTAATTTAAGATGTTTATCAGAGATCTTGCAACTGGTGTCTTCTTAGCAGGAAATACCTTTTTGTGGAGCAAATGGCAAATTACTTATACAAGGAGACAAGAACTGAGTATATAGTTACAGGAAACAAGGTGCAGCTGTGCCCGGGAAGTAAGCAGGGAACAGAGTATTCAGGGGTTCACAAACCATGTCAGTGACGTTGGTCTTTATTCTAAGGAAACAGGAAAACTGAAGGCTTCTGGAGGAGAGAGAGGAGGAGTTAGGGGTGGATCAGAGTGACTGATGGAGACCTGTGGGAAGCTACTGAAGTGAACAGTATGGGGGGGTTGCTTGTAACATAGTTGTTTAAATACTGTTTTGCCCCTGTTTTGAGGTCTTGGCTGGAGGCCAAACTATTCCTCTTCTGGAAAAGCTGATTAAGTCCTCAGCACCAACCACCTTCTTCTTTTTTAAAGATTTTATTTATTTATGTGAGAGAGAGAATGAGAGAGAGAGAACATGAGAGGGGAGAAGGTCAGAGGGAGACTCTCCGCTGAGCAGGGAGCCCAATGTGGGACTCCAGGATCATGACCTGAGCCGAAGGCAGTCGCTTAACCAACTGAGCCACACAGTTGCCCACCAACCACCTTCTTTATTGGGCTCTCATGCTCTGGGCCATGATTTACCTGCTCTCACCACTCCAGAGACAGATACTAGACAACCGGGGTAGCCCCGTACCCCAGAGCCCACAGAAATTATTCAAATTAGCCAATCCTAAGCTGGCTTACTCAGCTTTGCCATTTCTTCTCATAAAAATCTCAATAAAGACTTGCCCATAGTTCCTCCCTGCCCCTCTACCCCATCACAGACCCCAGTGATTCCCTGGGTGACTCTCTGTGTTGTGAGGTGTACTCCCTCCTTTCAGAACTGTGAGTAGAATAACCTGTCTTTTCAATGGCATTGTCTCCTGATCTCGTTGGCCTTACCATACGTACCTAAATAACAGTAAAACCTATTAAAACAGGGCCAGTCTAGGTCAGTGGTAGAGACTGCAAGATGCTGAAGATGCTGGTGAATACAGAGATATTTAAGAAATAACATGAACAGAATTCCATGATAGGTCCCATGACCTATTCCATGATAGGATGGGAGAAAAGTAGGTGATGAAGATAACTCCTAGATCTCTGGCTTGGGTAATAGGGACCATTCATCCAGACTGAGAAAACTGGAAAAGGCTCTGACTGTGTGATAGTCTTGAGTTTTGGGGGGGGTATTTTGATATTGGTGTAACTCTGAGATATTCAAGTGGAAATGTCAAGGGGACAGGCAGATCTACAGTTTAGAGCTGGTGACTAAGTCTCATTGAGAAAGGAGGACAGATGAATAATAGACTTTTAAAAAATCCCAGCAAGTGAGAATTACAGATGGTAGCACATCGCAAACAAAGATGGTAGTCTCCAAGGGCTATTCATGAGGAATCACCTCCTGCAGGGGGTCAGTTGTGAGTGTTGCTGGGTTAATACAGAAGAATTCTAAGCAGGAGAAATAAAGAGTGTGAACGAAGGTTCAGAAGCAAAATGTGTGTTGCAAGTTTGAACAATGGGTAGTCCAGTTTAACAAAAGCAGGTGATTTGTATTGGGTGGGGGGAGGCTGTTGGGAGCAAAGGTGTAGAGTACCTAGATACTAAATCATTCAGTCCTCGAAAGCCTTGAAGGTAACGAGTTTATTAAGTGCCAGTAGCCCTCTGGGTGCTTAATTAAGAGAATTAAATAGAGCTCCTATTGTTAGGCTTTTCTGTCTTTTAGAATAGATGTTTCTACAGGGTAGAGATTCTCCTTTTCCTGCTGATCATGCTCAGCTCAAGTAGAGAGTATTAGTGTTTGAGGCTCTAAAGAAGATTAACCAAAACATTATATGTTAATTTTATTTCAGTCAACTACTGAGGATTATTATAAGTCTACTTGTGTACCTAAATCATGAGACTCAGCCCATGGTCTTGTGGAAATTCGAATTATGTTGGCGAGACAGAATTTATATATATATATACATATATGTATATATATATATTTTTTTTAAGATTTTATTTATTTATTTGACAGAGAGATCACAAGTAGGCAGAGAGGCAGGCAGAGAGAGAGGAGGAAGCAGTCTCCCTGATGAGCAGAGAGCCCGAAGTGGGGCTCGATCCCAGGACCCTGGAATCATGACCCGAGCCGAAGGCAGAGGCTTTAACCCACTGAGCCACCCAGGTGCCCCCAGAATTTATATTTTAAAAAGAGACTTAAAAAGAGAGACGTGGAACCTAAAAACTAATGCGAGAAAGAATATATCATGAAACATTCCTGCATTTATCCTTAAACATTTTTATTGTGTATTTCGTTTTAATTGTGGTAAAATACACACAATGTGCATTTTACTGTCTTAACCTTTTTTTTAAGTATACAGCTTAGTAGTGTTATGTATATTCACACGGTTATGTGACCAATCTCCAGAATTCTTTTCACCTGGCAAAACCGAAATTCTGTGCCCATTTAACACAATGCCTCTCCATTCCCCCTTCCCTCACCAGTCCCTGGCAACCACCATTCTCTTTTCTCTCTCTATAATTTAACTACTCTAAGTACCTCATGTAAGTGGAATCATACAGTACTTGGGTTTTTGTGAGTGGCTTGTTGAACTTAGTATAATGTCCTCAGGGTTCATCCGTGTTGTAGTGTGGTTCAGAATTTCCTTTTCTTTAAGGCCAACTAATACTCCATTATATGTATTTACTACCTTTGGCTTCTCCATTCATCCACTGATGGACACTTGGGCTGCTTCCATCTTTGGGCCCTTGTGGATGATGCTGCTATGAACATGAGTGTACAGAGAGCTCTTCAAGATCCCGTTTCAATTCTTTTGGGCAGATACCCAGAATGGAATGACTGGGTCATGTGGTAATGCTTTTTTTTTTTTTTTTAAGATATTATTTGTTTATTTGACAGACTGAGATCATAGGTAGGCAAAGAAGCAGGCAGAGAGAGAGGAAGGGAAGCAGGCTCCCTGCTGAGCAGAAAGCCGGATGCGGGGCTCCATCCTGGGATCATGACCTGAGCTAAAGGCAGAAGCTTTAACCCACTGAGCCACCCAGGCGCCCCTCATGTGGTAATTCTATTTTTAATTTTTTTTGTGGAAATGCCATATTGCTTTGTGCAGTGGTTGGATCATTTGACATTGCTGCCCACCAGTGCATAAGGGTTCCAGTTTCTCTGCGTCCTAAACGACACTTGGTATGTTCATTGCTGTTGTTTTTATAGTAGCCATCCTAATGGGGCTGAGGGGCACTTAGAGGGTTTTTTTTTTTTTTTTTCTATAGTGGGAATGCATTTTAATTGTTAGGAAAATGATTTAAAAATATGCCTTTTCTTAATGGGTGGACTGATATTAAAGCAATTGAAATTAAACTCCATGTTGGGAGTGGCATAGCCAGGGGCAATGAGAGAAATCACTGCCGATCTTATTTTGGCATTTTATAACCAGGGCTATGAAGGTCATCGAAGATTTTGGTCCTGTATATATTTTAAAAATAAAATCTGTAAGTATGTGTGTGTTTGATCACTTTGCCTGCTCTACCTTTGTAAATCTGATTTGCAGGAGAGGGAAATATGACCCTTGTGCTTGGCATTTGTGAAAGGAGCATGTTTACACCAGATGTTCCCAGAAGTACTAATGGCTTCTTTGGGCTGTTGGCGTGACTTCCCCATTTCTCTGGTCTGGTTGTTTTGTCACGTTAAGTAACTGTGGTCACCTTTATGACCCAGTTGAGACTGAAGATTTGAACCCAGCTTCCAAAGTCAGGAAACTGAGCTGGGACCAGTAGGAAATAATTGAGGGAATGGAAGGGTATGTCTCAAAAGTGTGTGTTAAGGAATGTGACAATAGTGCAAGAGCCCTAGGAGCATCCCGCTGCATTTCATGTCTTTGTGTTTTTGAAGACTTTTTTTTTTTTAAAGATTTAATTTATTTATTTGACAGAGTGAGATCACAAGTAGGCAGAGAGAGAGGGGGAAAGCAGGCTACCTGCTGAGCAGAGAGCCCGATGCGGGGGCTCGATCCCAGGACCCTGAGATCATGACCTGAGTGGAAGGCAGAGGCTTCAACCCACTGAGCCACCCAGGCGCCCCTGTTTTTGAAGACTTTTAAAGGGTGTTTGCTTCTTAGGTAAGAATATGCATTTAACTAGACTTGCTCTCTCTCCTCTTCATAGGAAGTTGCTCCTGGCTACCTCTTTGGCACTAGCACTGGCCTTATTTTCTTACATGACTGTGTTTGGTTTTCACTTGTATGCTCAGTGAGGACAGGAACATCAACCTCTTGCTATTCTTTTAAAGCCGAGAAGAGGAGCAAGGAAAGGAGAAGAGGAAAGGAGAAAGGAACAAAACTATGGGAAACACACACTATGTGTCAGTCAATCAGATCTTCAGTTTTGGTTCCTTTTTGCTTCCCACTCGCACCCTAGGAATGTCCGTTATGTCTTTGACCACTCATCTGTGTCAGATTTTGCAGCTAAAATACAGGTTGCTCAGTTAAACTTAGATTTCAGAAAAGCAGCAAATACTTTTTTTTTTTTTAATGGAAGTATATCCCACATAGTGTTTGGGATATACTTATACTAAAATGTTATTCATTGCCCTCTGAAGTTCAAATTTAAATGGCTCTCCTGTATTTTACCTGTCACCTCTTTTAAATTTTAAAAAGATTAAAAAATACTTCATCCAGTTAGAAAAAAATTGCTGAATGACTAGCCAGTTAAAATCTAAAAAGACTCATCAGGCTTGTCTATGAACATTTGATAGTCAGGTTGTGGATCAGGCACTAGAGGACCAGAAGCTGACGTAACTCCTACCCCTTCGTGCCTCTCAGGCAGCCCATATGACCAGTTAGAGCTGTGGGCACACAGTAGGAGGTCAGTACATTTCAGTTTGAACCATAGGTTATTCAGTAGTATGAAAAATCTTGTATATTTCAGAGTTAATACTGTGCCCTGATGTTGTAAAATGACTTCACTTTGCAAGGTGAATAATAGCATCACTGGCAAGGAAAATGCCAGCCAATCAGCTAGGAAAAATTGTACGTACGCCTCATTAACAAGCAGCCCTCGCAGTCATTGTCTAATGAGGGTATTTCTTCCCTGCTCATGTCTAGGACAAACATTCTGCTTTTAAAGCTGCCTCTTACATTGTTTCCTAGTCATTTTCCTGGCAGATTAACATTAGGAAAATGTTAAGTTTTCACAATTTCATTAGCGGCTCAAAGCTACCACCCCAAACTTGTAGTTTATTATTGTTTCTTGCTAAGAATAACCTCCATTGCTTTATATTTGAAATGATAGCCTGGAGATTAAAAGCCCCTCAATGTTGTTTTAGTTGACAGTCAAGACCAGGAGCCTATTATTATGACTATGACTATTGTTATTATTTTAAATTCCTAAAAAATAGAGATTTTCCTTTAATTACACATTGAGGGGTTGTTTTGTCCTTGTGCTTTAGGTTGCTAAAGACTGAGGCATTTATTGGGAGAGAATTTGTATGCCTAAACTATGAAACAGCCGTGCGGGACCAAAGCCTAGAAATACCAATATTTAAATTAAAGTAATTTCCCATTTTGGTCCTGGATTGAATTGTATTGAATTTGCAACCTTATGGATTATATTTGCTAGCTAGAGTGTCTATTGAACACACTGTCAAATACAAGTGGTGGTAATACAAGGGTCAGGGAAGAGACTGGTACAGGGGGTCCTTGAATGGGACTTCACCCAACTGTCTGTGAACTCCTTGCACAGAGTTAAGTGCAAAATGGTCAATGCCACGTCCCCCTCCCAATCAGACTGGGTAGGATACCCATTCTCCGTAAGTCAGCTGTCACTTGGCTCCCCATGTGTTTCAGGAATCCTGTGTGCCCTGGACCCTTGTTTTCTTCTTGGCCTTTGAAGCCCAAGCTTGTCCCTTTGGGGATCCATTTCTTCATCGCTTCTCACATTACACAGCTGCTGAAACAGAGTTGAATTTTTCAGATGTTTCCTATATGATTGTGGGTTTTCCTATAGCTTCATACATATATGCACGCACTGCATATATATACTTAAATATGTACTTAAAGCAAGCTCACACATGAATATTACTGCAATTAGCTTGCAGAATTAAATTAAATGCTTTGGGAAATTCTCATCCCATCGAATTGTTTCTATTATGGTTTGACTTCATAAGCAAGTTACATAGGGGAGAGTCATCGGGTGTCTGTACTTACGTTACGTGCCCACAGTGGCCTCTAATACGTTCATTAGGGACCCTGGAATCACATCTGGCAATTTTGCTTGCTAACTTATTCCACCTGTCCATTATCTCCTGGCAGTGAATGGGAGGATTCTTTCTGTTCAGTAAATGCAGGTTTTTTTTTTCCCATTTTTCTCTGTATTTTTGTATTTTTACCCCAAATATTGCAAAATAAATCCAAATTAGTCTACTTTTCTCTCGAAGCAATAATCATTTTACAGTAATGCTCATTATGGCAGCGGCCAGCACTTAATGTCCAGCTTTCACTGCTGTTTGCTACCGAACGCTCACATCGGCGGTAGAGTTCTTGTAACATTTGGGACCGAGGCAGCTCACCATTTGCCTCCACTCTGACTTGCCCTTTAAAATGTCTTATTCCCTGCTAAGTTTAAGGAAGCTGCCCTTATCTGTGACCCCAGTATTTTACTCCGACAATTCTGTTATCCTAATGCCTCGTCTGTCATCCTTTTCTTATTCGGTGGGTCTCTCCTCTCTCCCTCTCTTTTTTTAACCTCTTCTATTTTCTCATTTACCCAATCACCTCTGTTACCAAACCAGAAAGAATCACCTGAGTCACTCCCTTACTTTTATCAGCCCAAACCAAAGCACTCCAGGCCACCTGATCAGCCAACGTTCTGTCCTTGGGCTTCCTTTTACTGTTAGTTTAACCCAGTCGCTGATCCCAAACATTCCTAATCAAATTCTTTGGCTTTATAATGTCTAAGTCGATTTGTCCCCATGCACGAGTGAGTGTGTCACACCTCTGCGCCTGGCGGCATTCTTGTCTGATCAGAGTTTTGCATCTGCCGTGTTCCCTCCAGGCAGACAGTCTGCTCTTATTAATGCAATTCTGATGTTCCCACCTCGTCTCTCCTCTATCTGTTAATGATTTCAGCCAGTGCTCACTAAGCTCTCTCACTCTGAAACACTTGAAGTATTTAAGGTTTTCAGAATGAGTGCTCTAAAATACAGGGACGTGTTAATGGTACCCGGTAACAGATGAAGGAATGAAGAATAGTGTTTCTTACACCTCAGCTATCACTGTCGTGGAGAGGACTAACTCACTGTCTTTCTCCCCAAACCAACTGGATTCCATACCCACTTTCTCAGAGAACCAAGATTAAAACTGGATCTTCATCCCCGATGCTTTCAAGTCTGTCTTCAAGTCTTAAACCTTCGACCATTCTTTACCCCTCCCCTAGGGCCATGATTCACACCTTCACTTCCCCTTGCCTGGACTGTTACAATAGGTTTCTAACAATCTCCCCCCACCCTCCTTCCGTCCACTCTTTATATGGCAACATGATGATTTTTCTAAAACTCCAGTCTGTGGCCATTCATTGGTTACAAGATCAAATACTAACTCCTTAACCTGCCCTTCTGTTGCTTTGTCCTTGCCAACTTCTTTGTTCTCATCTCACTTTTTTTGCACATGTACCACACTGAACTAATGACCGTAGGCTTCTGGGCATTGGTGCTGGTTGCTTCTGCTGTGGGAAAGCTTTTCTTTTCTGAAAGTATACCAAGTGCACTTCAGTGATGGGCTTAGCCATCTTCTTTCTGAAGCCTTGCTTGACCCACTGAAGTAAGGTCAATTACTTCCATTTTGTTTATTCTCCTTAGGTCTTAAATACCTAAATTAATGCAACTCCTCTCTGAATCTCCCTCTGCCTTACTTTTTAGTGTGAGATTCTAAAATTAAAAAGAATTTTTTATTGAAGTGTAGTTGACATGCAATGTTGTATTACTTTCAGGTAGACAACATAGTGATTCAATATTTATATGGATTATGAAGAGATCACCGTGATACAAGTAGCTACCATCTGTCACTGTGCAAAACCATTGCATATAACAATATTTCCTATGCTGCACATTATATCCTTGTGTCTTATTTATACTAGAGCTGGAAGTTTGTACCTTTTAAGCTCCTTCATCTGTCTCACCCTTCCTGTCTAATCCCCTTCTCTCCACCTTCTGGCAATCACCAGATTGTTTCTGTATCTATGAGTCTGTTTCTTTTTGTTCATTTGTTTTGTTTCTCACCTTCCACATATAAGTGAAATCATGCAATTTGTTTTTCTCTGTCTGACTTATTTTGCTAAGGATAATACCCTCTAGGTCCATCAAGGTTGCTGCAAATGGCAAAATCCCATCCCTTTTATGGCTGAGTAGTATTCCATTTAATACACACACACACACACGGGTGCGCACCTTATGTTGCTTCCATATCTTGGCTATTATAAATAATGCTACAATGAATATAGAGGTACATAGATCTTTTTGAATTTGTGTTTTTATTTTCTTTGGGTAAATACCCCGAAGTAGAATTCCTGGATCATATGGTAGTTCTGTTTTTAATTTTTTGAGAAAACCTCATACTGCTTTCCATAGCAGCTGCACTGTTTTTCACTCCAGTAGTGCACAAGTGGTCTCTTTTCTCCACATCCTTGCCAACGGTTGTTATTTCTTGTTCTTTTTAAATTCTAGTTGTTCTCACAGGCATGAGGTAATATCTCATTGTAGTTTTGATTTGCGTTTTCTTGAAGATTAATGATGATGAACATCTTTTCACATATTTGTTAGTCATCTGTATGTCTTCTTTGGACAAATGTCTATTCAAGTCCTCTGCCCATTTTTAACAAAAGATTTATTTATTCATTTGAGAGAGAGAGAAAAAGCATGCATGAACAAGGTGGAGGGGTTGAGGGAAGGGAAGAGAGAGTCTTATGTAGACCGAGTCTGCCGGACTTATGTAGACTCTGCCCTGAGTCTGCCAGATGCAGGGCTTGATCTCATGACCCTGAGATCATGACCTGAGCCAAAACCAAGAGTCTAATATACTACCCTGACATGGCCCTCCCTCTGCTCATTTTTAATTAAATCGTTTTTTAAAAAATATTGTATTATGTGAGTTCTTATGTATCTTGGATATTAACCTCTTGATTGTTCCTTAACATGTGCAAGCTCTTCAGTTTTGTATAGTCCCAATTATTCAGTTTTGCTTTTGTTTCCCTTGCCTGAGAAGACAGCACCAGCAAAATATGGCTGAGGCTGATGTCCAAGAGCTTACTGTCTGTATTTTGTTCTAGGGATTTTATGGTGTCCGGTCTTATATTTAAGTGCTGAATCCATTTTGAGTTCATTTTGTATATAATCCCATTTCGTTCTTTTGCTTGTTGTCCAGTTTCCCCAACAGCACTTACTAAGCAGACTCTCTTCCCCATTGTATGTTTCTGACTTCTTTGTTGAAGACCGTGCAAATGTGGGTTTATTTCTGGACCCTCTGTTCTGCTCTGTTGATGTGTGTGTCTGTTTTTGTGCCAGTACCATAGTGTTTTGATTACTGTAACATTGTTCTGTAGTTTTAAATCAGGGAGCTGGATACCTTCAGCTTTGTTCTTTCTCAATGTTGTTTTGGCTACTTGGGATCTTTTGTGGCTCCATACTAATTTTAGAATTATTCGTTTTAGTTCTGTGAAAAATGCCACTGGTATTTCGATAGGGGTTGCCTTGAATCTGCAGATTTCTTTAAGTATGGACATTTTAACAATATTCATTCTTCCAGTCAATTTCATCAGTGTCATAATTTTCAGTGTGCACGTCTTTCATCTTCTTGGTTAAATTTATTCCTGTGCTTTTGGTTTTGTTTTTTGCTACACTTGTAAATGGAATTATTTTCATAACTTCTTTTTCTTTACTTGATTATTAGCATATAGAAATGCAACAGATTTATGAATACTAATTTGTATCCTAACAGTTTTTTGGTGGCGTCATTAAGGTTTCCTGTCTACAGTATCGTGTCATCGGCAAATAGTGACAGCTTTACTTCTCCTTTTCCAGTTTGGCTGCCTTTTCCTTCTTCTTTTTCTTGTCTGATTGCTGTGGCTGGTCTTCCAATACTGTGTTGAGTGAAAGTTCTGAGAGTGGGCCTTGTGGTCGCATTCGTGATTGTAGAGGAAGAACCTTCAGCTTTTTACCTAGTGTGAGATTTTAAAGATTAGAACAACGTCCCATTTACCTTTGCACTCTGCTGGCTTGGTATGGCTCATGGTAGGTACTCAGTAAATATGTGTTAAATTAATTTGAATGAGAGAATAAAGGCATTACTAACTTCTTCTGGGAAAGGGAAGAGGCATGAGTAGTGACTCTGGAGAGGTAAATGGAAATGACAGAGGAGTGATTCAGTGCACAATGGAAAGTATCTTATAGTAGGTTGTTTGACAGCAATTATCATTTGGATAAAAGCATACATTTCCTCCTCTGTCACCCCCATTTGAAAGATGGGCTTTGAAGAGAAAAACAGCGTGAACGCACCCTTTCTTTATTCCTTTTCTTCTTCTTCTTCTTCTTTTTTTTTTTCTTTTGCAAAAGCAGTGTGCTGTTTGATGGCTGAGCTTCCTAACTGTGAGGGATAAACATTCTCCTCTTCAAATGAGCTAATCATCGCTCATCCTCCAGGCGGGGTAACCTGCTGCCCGCTGACAAATGAGGCCTATTAATGATATCACTAATTCCAAGTCTGTAAATGTAAACACAAGGGAAGGAGGACCCCAAGTACTGGTGCTGGCCATGAATCCATATTATTAATGGAGGCATTTTTATCAATGCCAGTCTCTCATCCTTCTAGAGAAAGAGTTCTCACTATTTCATTGTTTACAAGTGAAAAGGTATGTGTGTTTAAAAACAGAGATTCACGAGCAGAAACAAAAATGTTGTATTCGCTGTATTTTCTCTCCGTATTTAGGGAAATCAATGTGGGGGAGGGTAATGGGGGGAATTCTTCTAACGACATTCCTATTCCAGGAACTATGGCCTATTTTAAAAGATGTATTGAAGAGCACGCTAATGTAATTGCCACTGCGTCACTGCCTGAAAGCTCCCATTAACTAGTAGCAGGCTTATAGGGCCGTGAATAAAGACCCAAGAAGTCTGGCATGGTGGGGAGGGGGGCAGGTGTCTTCTGGGAGGAAGTGAGGTTGTGGGGCTCTTCTAAGCATTTAGAAAGGTTGGGTTTTGTGTGACGTTGTTATCTATAAGAAACACTTATTCATAATATCCTAGATGGATGCAGAGATCTTAGGCACATCAGGATGCTAAAACAATCATGTCATATTTGTTATTACATGAAGGGCCTTAACCCCTTACTAGTAGTAGAGGCAGACTTAGATAAAAAGCCTGTTTGTCTCCATACATACAGTCCAGCCGATTGCATGCTTCTTCTAAACTGGTATAAATCATCCACATTCTTCAAATACTTTTTTGAGGCAAATACAATGGAGAATAAGATATAAACACTGCTGGCTGCTAACTTGGCTATCACTAATTGCTACT
Organism: Mustela putorius furo; assembly: GCF_011764305.1. NCBI lineage: Eukaryota > Metazoa > Chordata > Mammalia > Carnivora > Mustelidae > Mustela > Mustela putorius. Next base: position 41,514,598 of record NW_025422368.1, on the reverse strand, counting down.
TAACTCAACCTTAATTTTTCCTTGATCCTCAGGAAGTTCTTTAATTTCATTTTCCCCTTGGGATTGTGAGCCCTTGTTTTGCTTTATCTTGTATCCATATTAATTCAGAGTCACTATCTCCTCATGCACATATGAAACTGTTGGTAAGGAGTGAAAGGCCACTGCATCCTGATTTTACGGTGGCACTGCAGTGTAAGGCTCTGGGTTTGCCTAAGAGCAGATAAACAGTAAATGAAAGACGGCTTGTGTAGAGTCTCTCTCCTTATTTCTGGGCTAGAGATTTTCTTGGACACTTTGCCACAACTAGTTAAGTACTCACTGCCCCTGGCTCCAATTTGCTCTATTAACAGAGCTCAGTTTGCAGTAAATCGTGTTCTTATTGAGTTCTGCAGTTCTACAAGGAAAATAAAAATTTTCCATCAACAGATGATACAGTTTTTAAACTGAGATATTCATTAGTTTCAAGGAAAGCTAGAAGGAAGAATGTAGTAAGTGTTCATCTGGAAGCAAGGATATCAGGTAAAGTTCAAGAAGCCTCTTTGTAAAATAGCCCGGGTCTCTGTAGGAAATTCTAGATTGCATTTTATGTATTCCTGACCTCGAGCCCAAAGTGAAGCATGAGGCACTGTGCTCCTGACTTTGGGTCTATCCGTGTCTGACATTTGAATCAATTACCACAGGAAACTGTAAAATCTCTTTCTCTGGAGATATTTCAAACTGAGGTGAATAATTTCAGAAGGGACTGGGCCACAGCTTGAAGATGAACTCCATGACCTCTTGATATTTTCTAAGCATGAAACTTATTCAGTAGGAATGTCTGGGTCTTAAGTGTACACAAAGCAGGTCTCGGAGGTAACTTGTCTCAATTCACAACTTGTCCTGATCTTCTGCAGAGGCTAACGTTTTCTCCAGCTATGACTCCGGTAAAACAAGGAGTGATACAGAAAGACTGAGGAAAGTCTAAATTGTAACTCAAAGTCATTAGTAGATAATAATAATGGTTAAAAATACGTACTTTAGTTCGGAGACTTTGCCAAGCAGTAGACCTGTGTTAGCTCTTTTCGTTTTCACTGTGGCCAGTGTGATAGGTGCTGTTGTCCTGGTTTCACAGGGAAGGAAACTGAGGCTGCAAGAGGTAACTTGGTAAGTAAGAGGTAAAGATAGATTTTATAGCATGCTCCTTCCAAGAGCAAGGCCTCCTTGGTGCAAAAATCTAGAAAGAGCATGTCTTAGACTGACCTAGGTACAGACCTCAGTGCTGCCATTTTCCAGCTGTATGACCTCAGTTCTTTGGCTTCTCGAAATCTTGGTTTATAAAACTGCAAATGGAGGATAAAATGCCTGCTTTGAAGTGTTATTTGTAAGCACACGCATAGAGCATAAACTCTTAGCCGTTATAACTTTGAAACATGTCCAGGGAACCTGGTTGGGTCAGCGTATGACATTTTGAAAGGACCTTGGTCGGTTCTACCTTTAAACTTAGGGTGACCAAGTCAACTCATTCTTCCTCTTCTCATTCTTGAAATTGCTAGTGTAAGATATCTTAAAGTCCTTGAAAATATCAATAGCATTAACATAATGCTAGTTTATTCATGTGAATAAATCAACATGAACTAATCAGCATTCCTGGAAAAATAGAGCCAAGTGTCACCTTGTAGAGGGGAAAGCCGCAGTTCACTGTGCTTGTAGGAACCTGATGAAGTGGGCAGCGCCCATGTGGCTGGTGGGACCGAGATTCCCAAGTTACTTCCTTGGACAGAGAGTTTCGGGTGGTTTCTGAGGCTGCTGACCAGGGACCTGGGACGGCCGTGGGAGGGCAAGAGGGAAAGCAGGGCAGACCTGCTTCCACCTGCCGCCCCCGGTCACATTTCAGCAGAGCAAAATTCCTTTGATTTCTTTTGTATATTGACGATTCCATGTAAGATTTTGAAAAATAATTCTATTTTTTTTAAAGTTTGAAAATCATGCTTTAGAGTCTGTATAAAGTACTTCAAATAGGTTTATAAAGTGAGTACTAGTAAGTAGTGGTGAACAAAGGTGGTCATTATTTCCAGCCTACTGCACAGGTATGGGGAAAGTGGGGGACAGCCCTCTCTGAAATGGTAAAGATTGTTCAATCAGTGGCTGAACATCAGACCCTTTGTTGACCACCACCATGGGCAAGGACACTTCTAAGAGGCATTATAGGAGCAACCGCAAACAAAAATAAAAACAAGTGAAATCCCTTTCCTCGATGAGGTTCCCATCTAGCAAATGAAATATAAAACGCACCCTGACAACAACCCGAATTTCTGAGTAGGAGACAAGTAACACTGAGCTCTTCCATGCAGAGAAGCCCTTCGAGGCAGAAGGATACACTAGCAGGGTGCAGAAGACTCTCCTGGAAGGCTTCCTCCCTGGGGAATCATTGGAGCTGACCTTTGGAGGAAAGCCATTCCTTCCTCACTTTAAGGGTTTTTTGTTGTGGCTGCTGCTGGATAGAATTTAATACATTTTGGTTTTTTCTTTTCAGCGACTTTATTTTCATTGAATAGAGGCAGGGCATAGAGTTCTCTGGTTGGCATTTTAAATCTCCAACCCCAGAAGCATCAGAAATAGAAGAACGGAGGACTCAGGTGCAATTACCATAAAACAACATTTTGCTAAGTTTTCATTTTCATCAGCCACATTCTCGACAAGTACTTGGGGATTATATACGCTCTGTATATTAGTGGAAGGCTTAATTCCTTAATTCCTAATCAGGATTTTTATCCCATAGACCCAGGATGCTTTTTTCACATTTTAAAATACAGTTTTGTTCCTTGAAAAGGGGAAAAAAGGCCATGTGTGAGTCGTCCGGAGGGCCTCCTCATCTCTTTATTGCAACAGCAGCCCCGGCAGGAGAGTGACGGCTGACATGGGCTGCCTGCTGATTCCTGGCAACAGTCCTCCCAGGCAACTGGGGACGTCGATGCCAGTATTGTGTCCATTTTGCAGATGAGGAAACAGAGGGTAAAGACGGTAAATGCCTTCCTGAAGGTCTCAGAGGTAGCAATTAGAAGAGCGGAATAGCAACCGGACGAATGTCAGAACCAAAGATCTTCCTCCTTACGAATCCCGAAAAATAAGGATGGAGGCCCTTCTCCAGCCAGGAGCTCCCCAGGAGAAAAGGCAGCTAGTGCCCTTTGAACTCAATAGTATGATCATGCATAGTATAAGCAGACTCTGTGTTTAACTTCTTCTGCGTTGTGTGTAAAGTCCCACAGAGAGAGACAATAATTATGTGTAACAGATCTTCGTTCAATGACTTATAAAGCAAAAATTGTGATAATGTGGAAAACATTCACTTCCGAACTGACCCCTTTCAAGTTTGTCCTGAGGAGCACTCTTCCTCCTGCACTGACCCTTCACCTCCGTCTTCTAGTCTTTCAGTCAGCCTCCCTTCCTTTTTAAGGATCCACAAATACATGTGGTTACTGCTGACTCTTCTTGACAATGAAGAGTAATGTAAATTTCCAAATCGTGCCAAAAACTCAGTTTCTTGAGACTGCTAGGGGGATGTGGCTCAAACCTAAAGATAGACTTGGACTAGTTAAAAATTGAAGATGAAAAATAGACAATAGCATCAATGTGGGTGCTTCTAAAAATACTGATTTCTGTATCGAAAGATTAAGAGAGGCCTTTGGGAACACTAATAAAGATCTTAAAAACTTTTACAAAAAAATGACCTTTCTTCAGGGGCACGCGGGTGGCTCAGCTGGTTAGCCGTCTGACTTGATTTCAGCTCAGATCATGAGCTCTGGGTTGTGAGGCCTGGGCATGGAGCCCGCTTGAGATTTTCTCTCTCCCTCTCCCTCTGCACCTATCTCACCCCCCTCTCCCCTTACTCGGGTGCCCTCTCTCTCTCTCTCTCTCAAAAAAAAAAAAAAGTCTTCTTTTTTTTTTTTTTCAGGCTGGGCTGTGAAAATCCAATTTGAAGTGAAGGTTTTAAATTCAGTGTCGTATAATGTACTGTCATACAAATTCCCCGTAAAATGTTTTAAGTTATGCATCCTCCCCAAACAATTAAAGTCAACACTTGGTACTTTTTTGGGGGGGGGGTTTCATTTTTCGAGCCTTCTTATTTCTACTCTAGACTATGAAATTTAGCTTGTTAAGTGGGTTCTCTTTGGGTGGCCTTTTCTTAGTACCAATTATCTTTGACTAATGAGTCCCCTTGTGCTTCCTGGAGACAATGCACAGTTACTTTATTCTGATGAGTTGAAGGGGGACCTGGACAACCGCTTGTCCAGATTATGCAAGGGGGATCCAGCGTGCTGGGGAGGGGGTAGTGTGTGGACTTCATGACCTTGGAGGCCACTTGCAATGCTGAAGACTGGTGGAATCCTCTGAGGTCCATCAGATCAAAAAGGCTCCCTAAAAACTCAGAGGCGTGCCCTAAGTGCTGGCCGTCATTCATGGGAGGCAGTTCTCGTGTCGCAGAGGCCTGGTTACCTGGGTCTGGAGCTCCAACAGCACGTGCTGTGCTGCATTCATCTTTCTGTTCACTATTTTACATTGCCTTTTTCAAACCCAAAACCACCTCTTTGAGAGCACCTTTCAACCAGTAGCTCTTGCTCTTTACTTCCTGCCTCAGGGTGGAGTGTGTGTGTGTGTGTGTTTGTGTGCGTCTGATTTTTTTGGGTGATGATGAAAATACCTTATTCCTGCATTTAGGAATTGTGTCCCACCCATCTTTTTTAAAATCCTGGCAGACTCCAGGCACCTCTGCCATGGTTACATTATGGAAATCATTGCTAATGTGATTAAGATTTGCAAACTTGTCAGGCTTGCACCCAGAATGAAACATTAGGTTCTTATGACAGCTGGAGCCCACTTCTGTCTACTCTCCTGGCAAGAACAGACCTTTCAGCAGAATGAGAGCTGGTTCTACCGGGGAATTATCAGACTCCCCGTTTCAGAGCAAAGGATGGAATTGCATTTTCTTGTTTATGTATTGTCCAACTGATGAGAAATTTCATTCACACATGGCAGTAAAAAGCACATAGAAGGCCAGGAAGGGAGGGTGGCTTGTGCTGTCTCCCCAAAATCCTTTCAGAACTCTTTCCCCAGAGTCCGGCACCCCATTAAGGCTGTAAGTTGGTATTCTGAGTCTTAGATACAGGAGAGCATTTGTACAGAGAGATGGTTCCCCAGTGTTAAGGTGCTGCTTACTCAGTAAATAGTTGATTTCCAGTGCTGTTGCTTTTAAACATCTCTAATTTTTTGGTCAAAGAACACAATCTTAATTTGTCTGCTGCCCAGATAGATAGATATGGTTGTTAGATGCCTGTGTATGTACTAAATACTGATGGGGGAAAAAATGAACCTTAATGGAGGTATAATTTTCTTATAAACCAATACTTTAGCAAGAGCAGCTTTAAATGATCATTGATCATTTTTATCGTGAGTACGTTAATGTGCAGAGCACTTCACTAGACGTTATTAGGTAATTAACCAAATAGAAATCAAGAGATCTCCATCTTCAAGGAATTTTAATTACCCCAAATGAAAACAAAGGCAGCAACTTGAGAACCATTTACCAACACATACCAAAGAACACATAATTGTAAACAAGTCTTGGTGATACTCTCTTGATTTCCTTAGAAATTTTTATATTTGCAGTATTTACATGTCTGAGGGTATAGAATGAGATAGTTGTAGAATTTTAGAGCTGCCAAATGTGTATACCTTCATATTGTTCAGTCCCCTCATGTTACCGTTGACAAAACAAGTCTAGAGAGCTGAAGTCATTTGCCCAAGGTCATGCGCTGGGTCAGAAGGTTCTGCTGGAACTAGTCACCAGGTCTATTTTCAACAGACCTCTTTTTGCATCACTAGCTTTGGCTTTACAAGTGAAATGGCATATAGTCCTTTGGAACCTTTCACAGGTATGCTGAAAAAGTGAAATATTTTGTTAGCCATAAAGCATTATGGGTGAAAATAAGACAATTATGTCGCAGTATTGCTTCTGGACTTTTGTTACATCACTTACAGTCAAATTAATTTCTTCCTGGCCCACCTAGATGTTATTTCAACTGTATGATGCTCTGTGAACATGAAGTATCGGAAAAGAAAAGGAGCCCATTAACTAGATGCTGTGTGCATATATGTAAAAGTCTTGAAAGTGGCACCATCACTTTGTCAAGTTCCCTCTCTTATGCGAGGTAAAGCATGCGCAGTGTCCGGGAGTTCTTCCTGGAGTGAATGTGCTTGGCCCAGGATGTGATGGGTTCACAACTCCTCTTAGATCACAATGGATCGCAACAGAACCTCCCTTTTTGGTTCCATGATGGAATGTCCGTGGAAGTTCCCCTCATTCCCATGGGGATCTACGTCCCATGTTCAGTCTGACTCATTTCCATGAGAAGTCATCTATTTCCACAAGACTACTTTGGAAGAGAGGTGACGGGAATGATCTCAGTGTTTTTTTCCCAAAGCCCAGCAGAATGAATAGGTGTGAGAGATTTTTCTAATTACCATTGTCTTCATTCCCCTAGGGAGACTGGTTAGCACCAATAAAAATTAAAACATAACGTAGGCTAAATTGTATTGACAAGGGTAATATTTTTATTTCTGTATGCCGATAGTTGTTTCACTTTTTTCTCAACCTATGTTAGAAAATTACAAATGTAGGGACGCCTGGGTGGCTCAGTTGGTTAAGCGGCTGCCTTTGGCTCAGGTCATGATCCCAGCGTCCTGGGATCGAGTCCCACATCGGGCTCCTTGCTCGGCAGGGAGCCTGCTTCCCCCTCTGCCTCTGCCTGCCTCTCTGTCTGCCTGTGCTTGCTCGCTTTCTCTCCCTCTATCACTGGCAAATAAATAAATAATCTTTAAAAAAAAAAAAAAAAGCTTTAAAAAAAAAAAGAAAATTACAAATGTAATCTAAAGAAATACTCCTGGTTTCTTATGTCATAAAGCAAGAAATCAAGGGAAAAGCACATAATTCATGTCATGGTGCTTCTGAAGTAAGGATTTACAGTACCTATGAAGAAAAAAAAAATCACTGACCTCTATTTACCTTTAACTTTCTATATTCTGGCTGAGATGCAAAATCTTTAGCCCTATTTTTATAGTACTCATTATCTTATGATAAATTTTAAAAGCAGTGTCAAGTAAAAGTTCATTTTACTCCACCTCTACCAGGTTCAGAATGTTAACTCTAAGTGCTAGAATAAGATTAGGTTGAATTTTGACAGTGAATATTAAAGATTATCAGTTTGACAATTTTTTGCACGTAAATCTCGAAAACTACCTTACACTGGCATTCTAAAGAACAGTTTCAATATAGCAGTGTGTGTTATTTAAAAGCTTCCTTTACTAAATGTTTTGCAGTGCCCAGCCCAATGTGGGGCTTGATCCCAGAACCTTGATATCATGACGTGAGCTGAAGGTGCCCCTAATTCATGTTTTTGTTGTTGTTTTACCATAATTGCTCTGTGAAACAAATAACCTAAGAATTATATAGTAAAATTACTTAAAAGAAACATTTGAAAGGTTGATTACTTAACATTTAAAAATATTGATGTTTCTTATTACAATTTGACATAATTACCACCTTATGTTATACATTGCTGTAGTTGATTTTTGTAAAAACTTTCACCAGCTAAGCTCATTGATTGAAAGGATTACATTTGTAATCCTAGCTTTAAAATTACTAAAACACAGTTTTGTTATATATATAACAGTTTGGGTGTTGCCTACAAAACCCAAAAATCTAACGGAGGCAGATGTGGTGACTGAGGTAGCCAAGCCTCGAGCTTTCTCTACCAATCCATCTGGAAACAGCAGGCAAAAATTAAAAATTAATTCTTTCCAACACACTAAACTAAATCTGTGTAAAAGACATTTAACTAAATTGGTATCATTTATACCTCTGAAGTTACTAAAGCCTTAAAATGCACTAAGAGTTTTGAGAAACCTTTTGTGAGGACTTGGAGGACTTGGAGCAAGTAACAGAGGACCGAGGCTCTTGTGTGTTTTTACTCAGAAGTGATTCTGTAGAGTCATAGAATGGCAGATAACAACTTGAACAACTTAAGCATCAGGGCAGTGGCACCAAAGTGGACTAATAGTCATTTATATTCTTCACTATCACACACTTAAAATGAAAAGCTTAAAAAACAGGACTTAAGGGTGTCTTTTTTTTTTTTTTTAAGATTTATTTATTTGAGAGAGAGAGAGAGAGAGCGTGCATGTGTGCAAGTTGGGGGAGGGGCAGAGGAAGAGGGAGAGAATCCCAGGCAGACTTTCCACTGAGCAGAGAGTCCCACACAGGACTCCATCTCAGGACCCCGAGTTCACGACATGAGCTGAAATCAAGAGTCTTGTTGCTTACCCAACTGAGCCACCCAGGTGCCCCTCACTTAAGAATGTCTTTGATTAGGTAGTAAATACTGTTTTAATATTCTATGTTATGAGATGAGAAGTAGTCTTAGAGGACTTCTGTTACATACCAAAGTACTAAGGTGGTCATACAGTTGAGAAACGTGTGATTTTAACTTGGTGTTTCTCAGGCTCTTGGATAAAATCCTGTTTGTTTTCTGAAGAGGGGATGTTTGAGGAATAATGTTTTGCAAACATTCCTTCAATTACATCTTGCTTCAAAGATCTTAACCATAGGTTAAGATGTTATTACATTGCCGAGTTTCATTCCTTTTTAAGGCTGAATAATACCACATTGTATGTATATACTGCATTTTGTTTTTTTCATTCACCCGCCAGTGGACCTTTGGCCATTGTGAGTAGTGCTGCAGTGAATATACTAATATCTCTTTGAGATACTCATTTCAGTTCTTTTGGATAAAGACCCAGAAGTGGGATTGCTGGATTGCATCATATTGCAGTTTTATTTTTAATTCTTTGAGGAACCTCCATACTATTTTCCATAGCAGCAGAACTGGTTTTCATTCCCACCAAGTTTTAGTTCTGCAAGGTGAATCAGTTGTAGAGATCTGCTGCATAACATTGTGCCTCTAGTTAACAATATTCTATTGTGCATATAAAAATCTGTTAGGAGTGGTGTAGATTACATGCGAAGTGCTTTTACCACAGTAAAATAAAAATAAAAAATTTTAAAAGTTAATATAAACCCTCCAGCTTTCTAGTGTAGGATATAAAGGTTGACAACCTTAGTCATGAAGCAAATGATATCACACTATTTAATGAACTCAAGTGATGAGGATCTAGTTTTTGCTTTATTCCAAATGTTTTCAGGGTTTTATAAGAAGTTCAAAGTCTTTACCGTCAGAATTCTTGTTTCCTGTCATTCAGAAAATTCCCACTAATGTAGGATTAAAAATAAGGCTGTTGGTGTTGGAATATTACCTGAAAATTCTAGCACATGTCTATTGTAAGATTTTGAGACTACGTTTTAAAATAGTCACCTCAAGTTTTGTTGTGTACTTAAAACATAACAGTATGATTTGTTATAACGAGCAAGGTATTTGAAGACCCATACAAATTTGGTTTTAAATACTGAATCCATAATTTATTGAATCTTTAATTGGTAAGTATATAAATATCAGCACCTATCAAATGAATTTATTACACCTATGTTACTAGGTTATTGTACAAAAAACTGCAATTTCGTTAGAGCAATCAGTATAGTCAGTATACACAGGATGTGAGTGCCCACTCAGGGCCATAGCTCTGTGCCAGGTACCAGGGAAACAAAAATGAATAGAATGCTGGCTCTTTGCTGAACAAACCTTGAGATCAACCCCAAGGAAAACCAGATAATCACACTTACGACAGAGAATGATAATGCCATAGTTAAGTAAGTGAGGGGAGACAAATTGGTTATCCTCCAGTAGTTACTGACCCATTCTTTAGTAATAGAAACTTCCTTATTTTAGCTAGCCATCTGGCCTCCCAACTAGCGAAACCACATTTCCCTTCCTTGGTTAGTGAGGAGCAGCCATGTTAACAATGGTACCAACTGAAAGTAATATGTACAACTTACTGCTTCTGTTCTTTTTTTTTTTATTTAACAGGCAGAGATCACAAGTAGACAGGCAGGCAGAGAGAGAGGAAGGGAAGCAGGCTCCCCGCTGAGTAGAGAGCCCAATGCGGGGCTCGATCCCAGGACCCTGGGATCATGACCCGAGCCGAAGGCAGAGGCTTCAACCCTCTGAGCCACCCAGGCGCCCCACTGCTTCTGTTCTTAAAAGGAAACTTTACTATCTCTTTTCCTCTTTCTTCAGGCTAGCGTTGAGCTATAGTGGTGGTGAGTCACACTCAGGAGTATAAGGACAGCGCTTCAACTTCATAACATTTCAGATAGAAGGAGCCCATATCCTTGGATGATTGCACAGCAACACCACCTACTCTCTCCCAATCTCTCCCGGCCAGATTGCCAGCTCAGACCTTAATGTGAGAAAGAAAGAAACCTCTCATCTTGGTTAGGCACATTTAGTGAATTGTTAAAGAGCCTGAACCCATATCCTAACTAGTAGGGTAAGCTCAGGATGCTGGAACTCCCCAGTCTAGACTCCTTGCAAGAGATGGGAAAGTCTCCTACAGCAAGGCTTGCTGTAGGAGGAGGTCCCTGGCTTGCATTTTGAAAAGTCGCCATGAGTTGGGGAAACCTCTTCCTTGGGTAATTCTGATCCTCCCCTCTTAAGAACTCCACCCCAGGAGGGTCACTGATGTGATGCCTTACAATGAGATTTGACTTTTCCTTTGTTAATAATCCAATGGGAAATCGAATTAAGTAGTAATTGCTTCATTCATAACTGCTTCGTATAGTAACTTACATGGAACACTTAATACATGTAAATAAAGAAAATAAATATCCAATATAGGTCCTAGGTCTTTCTTACTCATTTTCTTTACTTTTTCTATAAACTGTCATTCTCCTCTACCCAGAGTATAAGCATCATTCAGATAATTACTGTCTGCTTTTTGTGTTTTTATCATGAGTACTCAATGCAGTTGGTCACATAGTAAGCATTCAATAAATTCTTTGCTGAAAGAACCAATAAATAAAGGGAAAACTGTATGCTTAGACACTCAGCCTACAACAGTGGAAAGGACAGTTTTGCCCTTGTATTCCCAGGTAAGAAAGCAGATGTTGAAAAGGCTATTAGAGCAGCGATGATAGGGTTAATAAATATATTCTGCAAGTTAAACTTTGACAGTCATCACAGCACAAAAATAATTTAATTTTATTTCTTCAGAAATGCATTACAAAAAGAGTGCTTAGGTATCTTTATCTGGAGGTGGGCTTTGAAGAATTCAATTTTGACTCATCGCTAAAGTAACTACATCACTTCTTGAGAGTTTGAAGTCAACCGGGGGTACTGCTTACAGAAAGAAATTTACTCAGTGATGCACCAGTGATATAAAAGAAAAAGTCAGTAAGGATGTAGATAATTGACTTGCATTGCCCTCTAGCATTAGAGGCAAATCATGACTAATGCTAACATCGTGGGCGCTATAGCATGAAGCTTCCCTACTGGTGAACAGCATGTACCACAACTTTAAAGAATATGTCTTTAATTCATATGTCAGGGTTTTGTTTGTTTGTTTGTTTTTTAAGATTTTATTTGTTTATTTGGCAGAGAGGGAGAGAGAGGACAAGTAGGCAAAGCAGTAGACAGAGGGAGAAGGAGAAGCAGACTCCCTGCTGAACAGGGAGCCGGATGTGGGGCTTGATGCCAGGACCCTGGAATCACGACCTGAGCTAAAGACAGATGCTTAACCCACTGAGCCACCCAGGTGCCCCATGTGTTAGTTTTAATGATTGATTAGTCAAAGAAATTTTCAACAATGTAAATCTGCATCAATAATTTGCCTTTCCAGTAATTTGTAATTAGAAGTTGATACTGTGAAATAATTTTTTTAAGGTTTTATTTATTTGAGAGAGAGAGAGAGAGAGCGAGTGAGCAGGGGGGAGGGGGAGAAGGAAAGGGAGAGAGAGAAAATCTCAAACTTTCAGCTGAGCTCAAGCCTAACAAGGGACTTGATCCCACGACTCTTAGATCATGACCTGAGCTGAAATCAAGAGTCAAATGCTTAATTGACTGAGCCACCCAGGCACTCTGAACTAATTTTTTTTTCTCTTTTCTTTTTCTTTTTTTTCAAAGATTTTATTTGTCAGAGAGAGAGAAAGAGAGAGAGAGCACAGGCAGAGTGGCAGGCAGAGTCAGAGGGAGAGGCAGGCTCCCTGCGGGGCAAGGAGCCCGATGTGGGACTCGATCCCAGGACGCTGGGATCATGACCTGAGCCGAAGGCAGCTGCCCAACCAACTGAGCCACCCAGGCGTCCCACTCCGAACTAATTTTTAAACTGAATAAATAAAAACTGGACAGAAGATTCTCACATAAAGGATTTTGGCATCAAAATTATTAAGTACATTATGAGGATTTTTCCCCCCTATATATTTTCATGTTGTATCTTTATTACATTTACTGAGTAACTGATAAATGCAGAATGACAAAGGAATTGGCAGTATTACAAAACCAAACATGTTTAAGTAAAGAGAGCTTCCTCTTTATATATATATATATATATATATATAAAACTGCAGGTAACTACTGATACATAAGAAATTACCAAGCCCTCTATAACACTCAGCCTTCCTTTGGTTTCCCAAACCCCTGTATAATCTGATGGTTTCTTCAATGAACATCTTTTCCTGCTTTCATTGAAATTGATGCAAGCTATTTAAAGAAATTTGCCCTTCAGAGATTCAAGTGGCGTCAAGTTTCTAAAGAAATTTGAAGGCAGAAAAAAGATATTCATTATTTTTAGTAGATTTTGTTCCCTGAATAATTCCTAATTGGGCCTCTAATTTGATTCTGTCTGATCGCTGATTATTTGTGTTGTTTATTCAATACATTATAGAGCACCTGTCTGCCCAATAGTAATACATGTAGCCCAAGTTTGCTAGTCTGCAAATTCACGAATAAACTAAGCCAATTCATCCATCTGTGAAAGATTTCAAGGTCGGCCATCCATTGGCTACAAGATTTTTAGTTAAAAAGACAGTGGAGGACAGTGCTTATAGTTTGATAATGTTTGCTTACCGAGCGTGAAATGAAATTTAACTGTGGCATGTCTGCATTTGTAAATTTATTGTAGTTGTTTACACTTCTTGCAAAATGGAATGTCAGGCCAGCATTCTGAGAGCCCAAATACACCAGGCTTCAAAGAGCTTGAAGAACTGAGATGATTCTTTCCATTTTTAAAGATATTTTCTAGTTTTGTCGCCATGTAAAATTAATTAATATATTCCATCAAGACTGTGTGTCGAATGAGCATACGAGACTTAAAAATAAAAACAAAAATTACTTCCAAATCTGAAATGCTAAATGTACCATCTGAATATTATAGAGGTTTGAAAAACATGGGAAGTATCATAATTCATGTTTTCCCTGAAGATATGTCATAGAATGATCGAGATAGAAAGTATCTTCTAGCTGCAAGAGATTATTATTTTTTTGTAGCTAGACGCTTTCAAGTGATGGTGGACAAAACAGTTCTGATTATGAAGTTCTTTTAGATAAATGTGAGACGTCACAGGATTCATTTAAGTTTCTTATTGGTGGTTCTGACCAATGTACTGCCTAATGGTTGTATTGCCTGGGAATTCATTCATACTTCTTCCTGTCTCCTCTGCTCTCTCCTTACCCCCACCTTGTCCTTCCAGGCTACTAGAGAGCAAAGGAAATCTATTTTTAAATGACACACACTTATTTATTTATGTGTCTTGGTTGGTTGATTCATTTTACCAAAGCACTGCATTTCAAAAAGCTTATTTTTGTTGTTGTTGTTGTGGGGTTTTTTAATTGATTCATTTGGCTACAGGAACATTTGCTTGGCATTTAGAATAGTTTCCTGTAGTCTCACTTCTTTTTTGAGTTGTGATGAGTAATCTAATTTAAATTTCTCTTCTTTTCCTTCCTCTAAGTGCTTTGCCATATGATTCATCTTACCTTCTTAACCTTTTTGTCGTAAAGCCATTTCTTAGTTTCCAATTCTTACTGTCACTTACAGGCACACTTGTCTGGTTTTCCATCAAAGAATCTATGAGCTGTTGACTTTTTAGAGGCTCTTTATCTAATTTTAATTAAATTATGTTCTTGCCTCTCTACTATTGAACTTTGGTTCATTCATTTGTGCATTTTTTCACTCAGTTGTTCCCTGTGTACATACCACACACTCAGTATTCATTAAGCAGTGGGTACATACCAGGAGATGGGGAGAAGAGGCGCCCGGTGGGTCAGTCGGTTAAGTGTCTGCTGTCGGCTCTGGTCATGATCCCAGGGTCCTGAGATCAAGCCCCACATCGGGGTCCCTGCTCATGGGGAGCCTGCTTCTCCCTCTCCCTCTGTCTGCTGCGCCCCCTGCTTGTGCTCTCTCTCTCTCCGACAAATCAATAAAATCTTTAAAAAACCAAAAGGCCATGGGGAGAATTCTAAGCCATCTTTCTACTTTAGTTACAAGAGTAGTGAAGAGTTTAAAACCATCAGCGTGAAAGGAGTTTGGGAATGTCCGTGGCTTTAAGGAATCATCTATTCATTCTGTAAAATGTATTTAACACCAGTGACATTTTACCTGCTTAATCCATGCCAGCGCTGACAATCTTTAGAACTCGTCCCATGTCTTATCCTTGCTGGCTGATTCTAATGTTTAATATACTTTTTAGGAAGGAAACATTAAAGGCCATTGTATAATTTAAATAGTATATTTAAATAAACTCTGAACAATATGGGCTTATGAAATCTGATTCATTCATTCAACAAGTGCTTATTGTTTGCCTGTATTGCCAGGTACCTTTCCTGGCCCAGAGTTAGAACAACATGCACGAGGGTAAATGTCCCAGCTCTCAGGGACATCATATTCTAGAAGAGAAGAAACAGGTAACATACAAGTAAGCACATTATCAAACCAAGTAATTTCTGACAGTGAGATGTGACAGGGAGTTATGAGGCAAAATGACTGTGGGTGCTATATTATTATGGGGGCATCTGGAAAGCCCTCGCCAGAAGGAGGCAAAATTTAAGCTAAGACCTAAAGAATACAAAAAAGATCCATCTGTGCAAAGATTTGGGGACAGTATGTTTGGTGCAGAGTGAACAGGAAGAACAAAGGCTCTGAGCTTGACAAGGACAAGAAGAAGGTCATGATGGGGAATAATACGAAAAGAAGCTAAAGAGGGGCGCCTGGGTGGCTCAGTGGGTTAAGCCTCTGCCTTCCACTCAGGTCATGATCCCAGAGTCCTGGGATGAGCCCCACATCGGGCTCTCTGCTCAGCGGGGAGCCTGCTTCCCTTCTTCTCTCTGCCTGCTTCTCTGCCTACTTGTGATCTCTGTCTGTCAAATAAATAAATAAGATCTTAAAAAAAAAAAAGAAAGAAAGAAAAAGAAAAAGAAAAGAAGCTAAAGATGTAAGCAGGGTCTGGGGTTTTAAAAGCCCTAGTAAGGATTGTGGAATGTACAGAAGTCATTGCAGAGTTAAAAGCAGGGAAATGACATGACCTAATGTTTGTTTATATGATCCTTCTGGTTGATGTATGGAAAATAGAATGAGAGTAGAAATAGGGTGCCTTGTTAGAAAGAAGACTGGCTTTGGGGGTGACGGTGGAAGATGAAAAATTGGGTAGATTAGGGATTCATTTGAAGGTAGAGCCAACAAATGGTATGTGAGTAATCTAAAGGAAAGGAGTCAAGGATGACTTTGGTTTTTTAATTGAGCAACTATAAGGATAGATGGGAACTATGGTGGGAGGCACAAATTTGACGGCTGTGCTGGATTCTGATCTAGTGATCCTGGAGAGGCCTCTTATGTATCTTAATGGGGAGCTGGATGTGTTTATGTGAATCTAGAGCTGGTATAGGCATAGTGAGAATAGAAACAGAATAACATTCTTTCCGTTAAATACATAGTACCAATTATAAATTGGACTAAGATACTCCTCTGTGTTTATTTAGCCTCCGGTCATCTCCCACAATGAAATCCTTACAAGGCATAATGTGAAAAATAAGTGCATGAAAAAATTCAATATAGGCAAATATTGGATATTATGCACATTTGTAAAACTAATGTGGATATTTTGAAAGACTTGACAATAAATTCAATCCTTCATGTCATTCTTATTGAAAAAATAATCCAGTAGTTTATATTCATTTTTCATGTGTATTTAATCATTGTACAAAACCAGAATAATAGAAGTTAAAGTTGCCCAGTTGAGGATAACTCTCCAAATTCCAGTCTTTCCTGATAGCATTTTACATTTTGTTCTCATCATGAGACTAGATTTCCTGACATGAAACAGAATCAACTGATGAATTGTTGAACACTAACTACATCGGAAGCTAATAATGTACTATGTATTGCCTAATTGAACCTGAATTAAACAGAAGTTTTTTAAAAAGGAAAAAAAAAAAGAATCAATGAAACTTAAATTACGTAGAACAGATTTTTTGCTTTGGTTTGGCCTTTGGGCTACATGGATTATTGGATTATGCTCCCATAATCCAAGATTTTGGAAACATCCAATTTTAAAAATATATCTATCAGGGCTTAAAGATTAATAACACAGAGAAAGGAAGAAATGGGGTTTTTAATGTCTAAACAAAGGAAGGAGTTGGTTTTCCCCCCCCTTAAGAGTTAAGGACAAGCCTTTGGGGCCCCTGGGTGGCTCAGTGGGTTAAAACCTCTGCTCTCGGCTCAGGTCATGATCCCAGGATCCTGGGATCGAGCCCCACATTGGGCTCTCTGCTTAGCAGGGAGCCTGCTTCTTCCTCTTGCTCTTTCTCTCTCTGCCTATTTGTGGTCTCTGTCTGTCAAATAAATAAATAAAATCTTTAAAAAAAATGAGTTAAGGACAAGCCTAATTTAGATTTTCTAACAAGTAGCCATTATTATTATTTTTTAAAAAATATTTTATTTATTTAACAGAGGGAGAGATCACAAGTAGTCAGAGAAGCAGGCAGAGAGAGAGGACGAAGCAGGTTCCCTGCTGAACAGAGAGCCCGATGTGGGGCTCGATCCCAGGATCCTGAGATCATTACCTGAGCCGAAGGCAGAGGCTTAAGCCACTGAGCCACCCAGGTGCCCCACAAGTAGCCATTATTGTTCGTCAAACTAAACAGACTCTTACACATCCTGAACTCAATTTCTGAAGGACCCAGCTAGAATCCTCTTCATGGGCCCATTGTGTGTCAAGTTACATGTTTTTGGAACAATAGGAACAGTGACGTGACGTGCCAGTCACGTTCTGGGACTGTTTTCTAGTTACTTCGTACGTAGTCACTAGTCTGTTTTCTGTGGCTCCCCTGCTGTGCATGGGCCCACACAGTACCTGGGGCCGGGTGCTCAGGGTGCTCAAGCAGCTGTAGTTAGAACGGAAAGAAATCTGCCTGGTGTGGTCTTTTGGGACATCACAGCCTCATCTTCTGTCTTCCTAGTCTCCTCTCACTGTCTAGTTGTCTCCATGACCTTTTAGTCCAGTGGGACAGGGAACAGCTATATTTCCAGATAGATCTCCTAATCTTAGTGAGCAGTCTTAAGCAAATCTTGTCTCTTCAGCCATCATTCAATCAATGATTCATTCATGCATTTGTTCACTCTTTATTCTGTCTTTCTGCTGCTCAGACATGGAGTGTGTAATAAGTTCTCCCAGCTCAGGCTACAAAGGTGACAAGGAACCACTGCACATTTAGTCAGCGGTCTCCAAATTTTTTGCCTTAAGAGAATTTGAAAAACAAATGCATTCCCCTCACAGATTTTTTAACTTCACGTCTAAAGTTTTTCATCATACTTTTTATCATTTATATATTTGCAAAATATATCATTGCTAGCATATTATACATTTTAAATAAATCCATGAGATCATTCATTTGAAAGTATACAGTGATTCTGAGAGCAGCCGTTTTTTATAATCATCATTTTATAAATACTGCGGGAGTAGAATAAATACAATAAATCTTGAGCAGCAGTATAACATGAAGATTAAGAGCACAAACTCTAAACTGTCTGGTTCATTGTTAGGAGGTCATATGTATTTTAAATTATAGATATGTAGATCATATAATCTACGAATTTCATTTCAGACTGGTAAATGTGCCACTCTTAGCTGTATGGCTTATAGCAAGTTACTTCACTTTTCTGTATCCCTTTTCTTCACATGCAAATGAAGATGAGTGATAGTACCAACTTCATAGGATTGCCATGAAGATTAATTGAGTACACGAGACTTCTGAAGACTGAGACATAGCAAGAAGTATTTAAATCTGTTTTTGCTACTATTGTTATCATCATCAGTTCACTTACTGAAAAGAGCCTTCTATGAGAAAATAGCAAAGAGAGTATACAAAGCATGTATTTATAGGGCACCTGGGTGGCTCAGTAAGTAGGTTAAGCATCCAGCTTTTGATTTCAGCTCAGGCCATGATCTTAGGGTTGTGAGATCAAGCCCCAGGCATTAGTCTCTATGCTCAGCAGGGCATTTGCCTGTACCTGTGCCTCCCCTTCAGCCCCTCCGCTCACTTGTGCTCTCTCTCTGTAAAGTGAATAAATAAATAAAATCTTTGAAAAAAAAAGATATTTATAATTTCCCCTGAAATAAAACAAAGACAGCACATCAAACAAAAATATGCATACCATTTGGGGGCACCTGGGGTGGCTCAGGTCATGATCCCAGGGTCCTGGGATGGAGCCCCACATCAGGCTCCCTGCTCTGCAGGAAGCCTGTTCTCCCTCTCTCATTCTCCCTGCTTGTGTTCTCTCTCTTGCTATTTCCCTCTGTCTGACAAATAAATAAATAAAATCTTTTAAAAATATGCATACCATTTGCATATCTCAAATTAGTAATGATGTCTAATGTACATTAACTAAGTAGATGTTTGAGTCAAGGGGCACTGTGATGGGGGAAAGAACTATTGTTTTAAAAGAGGCAGAAGCAAAGTACCATTAGTGTGCATAGGAAAAATCCATTCTGCTCCAGAGGAAAGCCAGGATGCCTCAAGCAAACATAGCTCTAAGTCTGGGTCTTGTAGCATTGCTAAAGTGAACATAGTGGGAACCTAGGCTTTCCACATTGGTGGAGAGAGGGGACTAGAGAGATGAGAATGGTCTCTGAAACCTCTTCTAATATCAGTATTTTGTGAATCTAATTTATTAAAAAATATGGCATTAGATTTTATCTATTTTGCTGACTAAGGTATGTTGGCATTGCTAACATATGAAGGCAAAACAAAACAAAACAAAAAGATTTATTGAACATCTACTCTCTGCCAGGGACAATGAATGCATCTCTGTATGATGATATTTACTTACCCACAGATTATATTTACTTACCAACAGATATGGCTGCCTTAGGAGAATTTAGAAAGATATGATTTTACTTGAAACATTACTTTAGACTCTGATGAGCCAAGTTTGGACCATGAGCTTGTGCCTTACTTTTATTTATTTATTTTTTTTAAGAATGAAAACAAGTGTTTTCATTATTTAAATGAATGTAAGAATTGGAGCATTTGTTCATTGCTAGAAAGACAGGCAGTGTTTTTTCTCTAGTAAATCTAAGTGCGGTTACTGGCAGAACAATCATTTCAAAGCCTTGGACTTGGTGTGAAGCACTTACATTTAATTCAAAGTATTTATTTCGGAACTTAGTTTTCCTTACATGTTGTCCAAATTCATAGGAACAAGAAGACAGAAAATATTAGGATTATACAATTTAGATTCTTAGGATATTACTTGTTTTTGAATAATACAATAATACAATACAATACAATAATACAATACAATAATACAATAATAAAACAATACTTGTTTTTGAAATAGCTGAATAATACATTTAGTCTTCACACTACAGAGTGTCTTAAATAAGGAGAACAAAGAGGAGTGGGAGCTATGAGAGTATAGAGGAAGAATTTCAGGGGAAGGGCAGCATTTGCTTGGTTAATTTAGCTCAGGGGTCATCAGCTGGAACAACCTCAGATGCTCCTATTAGAAACTTATAGAGTCATTTTGGATGGCCACAATGCTAATAAGCAAGTTGGAAGAGAAAAGGGGGCTGGCAGCATTTTGTGAAAGGGGGACCGGGGTGTTAGAAGTATTTAAATAAGGGGAAAACCCTACAAAGCTAAAAATTTGTCCTGCATTTGTACAACTTCCAAATATTTCATATGACTAAATATTCCTGTAAGCGAACACTTATTTATAATTCTTTGAACCTAGAAGATAATACTGTTATACACTGAGGCATGAAGCAGTTTTTAATAGACCTCAATTTTTAGAGTAGTTTTAGGTTCACCTCAAAGTTGAGCAGAATGTACAAATATTTCCCATATTACCTCTACCCCTACCGTGGGTAGACATTACCAACATCCCCCACCAGAGTGGTACATTTGTTGTATCCATGAACCTACACTGACACGTCATTATTACTCTGAATCCTTGGTTTACATCAGGGTTCACTCTTGGTACTCTATTTTCTATGAGTTTGGACAAATGGACAATTGACATGTTTCCACCATTACAGTATCCTACAGCGTAGTCTCACTCCTAAAAACCTATGTGCTCTGCCTACTTGTCCTTCATTCCTCCCTAACTCCTTGGCAACTGTTGATCTTTCTACTGTCTCCATAGTTTTGCACTTTCCAGAGTGTCATATAGTTGGAATTCTACAGCATGTATCCTCTTCTTATTGGCTTCTTCAGTTAATAAGGTGAATTTAGTTTCCCTCATGTCTTTCCAGGACTTGATAGCTCACTTCTCTTCAGTGATAAATAATATTCCATTATCTGGATGTAAGCACAGCTATTTATCAATTCACATTCTGAAGGATCTCTTGGCTGCTTCCAAATTTCGGCAATTATGAATAAAGCTACCGCAAATATCTGAGTGCAGGCTTTTGTGTGGACATAAGTTTTCAACAACTTTGGGTAAATTCGAAGGTGTGTGATTGATGAATTGTATGGTAATCTTGGGGTTAGCTTTGTAACAACTGCCAAACTGTCCTCCAAAACATCTGTATCATTTTGTGTGCCCATCAGCAATGAGGGAAAGTTCCTGTTGCTTGCCATCCTCACCAGCAGTTGGTATTGTCATTGTTCTGGATTTTGGGTGTGTCCTAATAGGTGTGTCATGGTATCTTGTTGCTGCTTTAATTTATATGTTCCTGGGGCACCTGGGTGGTTGAGTGGGTTGTGCCTCTGCCTTCAGCTCAGGTCATGATCTCAGGGTCCTGGGATCAAGTCCTGCATTGGGCTCTCTGCTCAGTGGGGAGCATGCTTCTCCCTCTCCTCTGCCTGCCTCTCTGCCTACTTGTGATCTTTCTCTCTGTTAAATAAATAAATAAAATCTTTAAAAAAAATCTATATGTTCCTGATGACCTACAACGTGGAACATTTTTACATGAGTCTTTGCCATCTGTATATCTTCTTTGGTGAAGTGTCTGTTAATGTCTTTGGCCCATTTTTCAATCCGGTAGTTTATTTTCTTATTGTTTTAAGAGGTCTTTGTGTGCTTTGGACAAGTCATTTGTCGATGGGTCTTTTGTAAATATTCTCCCAAGTCTATCTCATCATTCTCTTTACATGAAGTATTTCACAGTTTTAATATACCACAGACCTACTAATTTTTGCTCTGGTGTCTGCCTGTGACTCTACCCTTTTATATTCTGTACATTGTATGGAATGGCTGCTGGTCATGTCCTGAATTTAAAATTATTCATTAAAAGTAGGTGCAAGAAGGAAGGAAACCATAAACAAAGTGAAAAAGCAGCCTGTTGAATGAGAGAAGACATTTTTAAGTGATATGAGCAATAAGGGGTTAGTATCCAAAATACATAAAGAACTTACAAAACTGAACACTCAAACCCCTAAATAACCCAATTAAAATGGGCAGCAAATCTGAATAGATATTCTCCCAAAGAAGGCATGCAGATGGCCCACAGACACATGAAAAGATGCTCAGTGTCACTAATCATCAGGGAAATGCAAATCAAAACCACAGTGACCTTAGAGCTGTCAGAATGGCTAGAATAAAAGACAAGAAATAGCAGGTATTGGCAAGGATGTGGAGAAAAAGGACCCATTGTGCACCATTGTTGGGGAGGTAAGCTGGCGGAGCTATCACAGGAAACAGTATGGAGGTTCCTCATAAAATTAAAAATAGGATTACCATATGATCCAATATTTCTACTACTGGGTATTTACCCAAAGAAAGCAAAAACACCAATTCAAAAAGATTTGTATACCCCTATGTTTATTGCAGCATCATTTACAATAGCCAAGATATCCATCAGTAGGTAAATGGATAAAGAAGATGTGCAAGGTACATACACACAGGAATGTTACTCAGCCATTAAAAAAGGATAAGGTTTGTTTTTTCAATTTTATTTTAACTCCAGTGTAGTTAACATATAGAGTTATGTTAGCTTCTGGTGTGCAATACAGTGGTTCAACAATTTCATATATCACTCAGAAAGGATGAGATCTTGACATTTGTAACAACATGGATGGATGGATCTAGAGGGTATTATGGCAAGTGAAAAAGTCAGGTAGAGAAAGACAAATACTACATTAATTCATTTATATGTGAAATCTAAAAAAAAAAAACCCCCAAAAAATGAATAAACAAATAAAAAGCAGAAGCAGACCCATAAATACAAAGAACAAACTGATGGCTGCCAGAGGGTGGTAGGGGATGGAGAGCTCAGGGGAAGGATGAAATAGGTGGAGGGTAAGAAGTACAAACTTCCCGTTATAAAATAAATAAGGCACAGGGATATAATGTGGAGCACAGGGAACATAGTTATAACATGTAACAGCTTTATACATGGGCAATAGATGGGAGCTCTACTTGTGGGAAGCATAGCATAACCTATAAACCCATGAAAGCACTATGTTGTATACGTGAAACTAATCTAACATTTGTGCCAACTATACCTCAGTTAAAAATAAATAAATAAAAAGAAGTAGGTACAAGGAACCAGCAGCATCTTCTGGTGTGACTGTATCCTCCAATTTACTAATTTAAATACATATTATTAAACATATATTTAAATATATGATGATGTTATTTTATGTTTAAATTATGTGTGCATGTATCACATGATACATTAATTTCATTTAGACCAGTAAAGGGGGATATGATAAATCATTTGTTGCAACATAGTAGTGTTGGGTCTGATAGGGTCTGATTAGGAATACCAGGGGCCATTTCTAGGACCCAGAGTTTTTTTCCTTCCTCTTCTGCCATCTTCAATATAGTATATTGGAATGTCTTCCTTGAGGTCACAGGGAGTTGGCCATAGTTCTTGGCATCATCTGCAAACAGCATGGCATCTAAAAAAGCCGGATTGACAAAGATTTTCCATAGTACAACTCAGAAATTACTATAAACAATACTCAGTCTAAATAAACATGGAAGGATACTACTTAATCAGTGATCTGGGAAGGTTGTAAATTGAAGATTTAATCTCAGTTGTGGGTCTATTTCTCTTTTCCTAAAAGGGGATGGAACTAGAGGGTATCATGCTTAGCGAAATAAGTCAATCGGAGAAAGACAACCATCATATGATCTCCCTGATATGAGGAAGTGGAGATGCAATGTCGGGGGTTTGGGGGATAGGAAGGGAGGGAGGGAGACAAACCATAAGAGACTCTTAATCTCACAAAACAGACTAAGGGTTGCTGGGGGGAGGGGGTTTGGGAGAGGGAGGTGGGATTATGGACATTGGGGAGGATATGTGCTTTGGTGAGTGCTGTGAAGTGTGTAAACCTGGTGATTCACAGACCTGTACCCCTGAGGCTAATAATACATTATATGTTTATTAAAAAAAATAAAAATTAAAAATTAAAAAAAAATAAATAATTTTTAAAAAGGGGGTTGGAGAATCTAATTCAGAAGATTATGGAAGCCACATAATTGCTGTTCAGGCAATTATCTACTTTAAAAAAAAAACAAAACAAAAAACCCAGAATTAGATTTTTCCCCCCAACATATTTGCCATTGTTTGTTGAAGCACATTTTGTTGAGTAATTCAACCTGCTTTATTTTCTCTTGTGAATAATTTTTTTTTCTAAGAATTTTAATTTTGTAGTTTAGTGAACATTTAGCTCAATTAAAACCGATTTATGATAATAATCTGCTTTCTTTACATGAAATTGTAGGGGAGCTGTAATGGAAAGAAATTGGTGTTTTGGAGCTGGCTAGTCAGGATAATACCTCAAACATAGTTGATGAGTGTAAATGCCCCCAGGGACCAGGTGGTAACTGAAAGAGAGAATTGGGCCCAGGGGAGGAGACTGTGGCTAAGTGGAAAGCCCAGGTTTATTTATGGGTGGCAGCCACCACTCAGCTCTAATCAATAGTTACCATGTTGGAATTGGGCCCAGAATTGCCAGATCCTTTGAGTTTTCAAGAAAAAAAAAGGGTTGCATTTATTTGTGAAATTCCTGACTTTTATTGACCCAGTTTAAAAACAAAACAAAACAAATGAAACAAAAGATACACCCATGTGAGCCAAAGAAAACCCATACTTATTCTGTGAACTGCCCTTTGCAACTTCTAAAGTATTCCATGGGCTTAAACTATGGAGTGCAGCAGTTGGTGAATAGCGCCACTCAGCAGTGTTTGTGCTATGGGGAGAATGGGGAATTCTCTACAGAAACAGTAATACACCCAACTGAATGGACTTGAACTTTACTCCACTAATTTGTCAGTTGTGGTAGGGTATTAGCTTACTGTGTCATAACAAGTCCTTACAGATTTAAGGTTGATCCTCCATGGCTAACCATGGAAGAGTTAGGATAGCAGATGGGAAAAATTCAGAGGATGGACCCAGGAAGATGGATGAAAGGATCCTGTCCTTTCCTGGACCACCCATCAGGCAGGGAGTCAAGTGTCTTACCCTCTGTCTTTTGTTTTGGGACACATACACACATGCTCCCTGACCTCACATAGTACACTGCCACATTCTTTTGTTTTTTATGACCCAAGTACACCTCCTTGAAGTGGCAGGTTCCCTATTCCTGCCTCCCACTCATCAATGATTATTTTAATAGGGCTGTTCCTTCTTCTGCCGCACCCCTCCAAATATATGGCTGAATTATAAACTCTTTCCAAACACCACCAAAATTCATCTTCTATAAACATTTTGTTATAATCAGATGCAAAAATGCTAACCTTCCAAATAAATTCCTTTGAAACCTATAAAAATAGTAGAAAGGTAAAGCACATTTTCTCTTTGGTGTATAGGTAATTTTACTTTGTATTGGTTCTTGTTCAGAAATGGTTGCTTACCACTGCATCAGTAAACTGTAGTGGAATGTTTGAAGTTGGTCTATGCAAAAAGGATTTTCTCTCTCTTAAAACATCATCTGTCCTATGCATAAAGGATTTTCTCTCTTTTAAAACATCATCTGTCCTATAACATCAGTCCTTTTAGATTCAACTAGGAGCTTATAACTACAAAACTTAAATAATGTGGTCTCCACCAACTTAGGAGTTATAATAATTCAGGAGTATTTGGGTAAAATTTGTTGCCTGAATAATCTCCGGGGACAAGTGTACTTGACAAATTAGTCACATATAAACCAGATTTTATGTTTATCCCAATTAAAAATGAAAGTCAACAACTATTTTCAATAGCAAACTTGCATAGAAAACAATGACTCGCTGAATGCAAATAATTCCTAAATAGACGAGATAATCTCTGAATCTGTATGAAAAAATGCATGGTACTAGCTAGTACTTGGCACTGTTACTTTTGTGACCTTGGACAAACCACTAAAACATCTTTGAAACTTCTTTCCTCACTCATGGAGTTATCACCTCCATATCAACGTTGTTACAGGAATTAAATGAACAGATATCATATATTTTTAAATTTATGTATTGAAAGAGAGAACGTGCATACATGTGTGGATGGGGGGAGGGGTAAAGAGAGATGGAGAGAATCTCAAGTAGACTCGCACTGAGCTCAGGACCCCATGCAGGGCTCCGTCTCAGAACCCTGAGATCATGACTTGTGCCAAAATCAGGCTTTGGTCACTTAATACACCGAGCCACCAAAGCACCCCAACAGATGACATATCATCATCATTTATCTAGTGACCTGTTCCAGGTCTAGACTCCAGATCTTCAAGTTTCTAGTTCACTGTTTTTTAACTGGTCATTTCTTTTGGTTGAGGGAGTCAGAATAATAAAGAATGGATTTGGAACCTAAGGACAAGTGCTTTTTTTGTGTAAAGATGTTCATAAAACATTTTATAGCATCTTTATGTTAGCATCATTAAGTTTGTGTTTCTCTTCACAAACTCACTTATAAAGCATAAAAGAATGGGAAATCTTGAGGAATAGGGGAAATTTATATAACCATTGTATCTCACTTTATATATTTTAGAGTTGAAATGTTCTTGGTTGATGAATATTTACCTCTGTGAGTGTCTCCCCACCCTATCATTAGCAATTAATATCTGCAAATAAAGAATTGTCTTAATCTGTCAATCTAGCAACAGATAATGCAGAGTACAGTCACTTTCCTCTAGGATGGTCCTATAAACTGATATTACATAGATATTGAACAACCTCTGTACAGTAGCATTCCTGTGAATCTAGCAACAGATAATGCAGAGTACAGTCACTTTCCTCTAGGATGGTCCTACAAACTGATATTACATAGATATTGAACAACCTCTGTACAGTAAGGAGCTTTTTAAAAAATGCATGGAACATTGGGTGTGGTGCATAAACATTGTATCTGGAAACACTGAAAAAAATAAAATAAAATAAAAAATTAAATATAAAAAACCCCTAACTAAGTAAAAATTTTTAAAAAATTACCTTTCTAGGAATGTGGAACTGAAGAATATTATTAGTTTCATAGGTGATATGCTGGCATGTTTATTAATTATATTATAAAAAAATTGAATTTTTCCTGGTGTTAAAAAAATAACATTCATTTAAAGACCAGAAGAAAGAAGCTAGGGAGAAAGATTACCCATGATTAACGCTGACCTGTCTAGACTTTACAGTACCTCTTTCGTCTAGTCTGAAGTGTCTCTGATTGTCATACTTAAAAAAAGAAAAAAGAAGAAAAAAGCGTTGTGATTTTAGAGACAAAGAATGAATAGGGTGTCAGCATTTTTTAATATTTATCCCCCTCTCTCCATCTTCACCAAGAACTTAATTTTGTTTGCTATTTAGCTCATCTGTTTTCCTATTTTTTTTTTTAAGTGTAACAACTCAGATTTATATTTGAGTTGAGTGTAAGCAGTGGCATTATTTGTGGTTTTTTTTCCCCCAAACCATGCAGTTTCTTTTATTTGCTGATCATGGTATGCAGTTCCTAAGCCTATGAGAAGGCTCTCTGTGAAGTGCCTTTTAATATTTAGATCAAACAGTGATTGGAATACATTAATGCCCAGTGGGTAAATGTGTCATTTGAAAGCAGCTGCTGAGCCTTCTCCCTGCTGCTCCAATTAACGCATAGAGCACACTTTTGTCAGCAAGAGGCTGTGCATATGGATGAAACCACTCTAGGGCTCATTAATATGATATGTGCAAGAGCAGAAAGGGTTAATGAATATGCTCCTGGCCAAACAATAGCTTTCTGAGAAGTTTCCCAAGCCTGTGCTTCTGCGGTAAAGGGTGCTAGGATTAGGTGGTGGGATTAGCAGGTAAGAAAAAGCCGGTTCAGTCCCCAGCTTTGGTTCAGTCCATTGACTAACGTGTCTCCCCGCCCCTCTCATCTCTGCTCCCCCGCCCCTGACGAGGGAGATGTTGGATAGTGAAATTCTAGTGCCGGGACTACTCTCGCTTCAGCTGAATCTCTTGTTGAACTTTGTAGTTTCTATTCTGAAGCTGTTTGAAGTCCAAAGCTTTCCTGTTTTTTTTTTTTCTCCTAGTCCTTCATTATTTCACTTTCTCTCTCTTTCCCTTTATTTATTTATTTCTTTTAAAATCGCACATTTGACAGTTTCTTGAGCAAAGTAGGAAATCTTACTACAGTAACCCCATTTCGCTGCTCTTTTTTCTCCCACCCATGGCTAAAGTCCGGGCGGTGGTGGTAGCGCAGAGGCAGATGGAAGGGTAGCGTGTCCCCATCCCGAGGCTCAGTGTCCAGCTTTCATGCTCCACCAGCGCCCCAAGCCACTGGGCTGTCGCTCCGCTCTGGTGCTGGCTGAACCAGGCTGCACGGAGAGTGAGAGATGGACCGCTTCCTGGGTTTTGTCAAGCAGATAAGAAGATCTAGGAGAAGAAAGGGGAAAAAGTACCGACCAGAAGAGGATTACCACGAGGGCTATGAGGATGTCTATTATTACGCTTCAGAGCATTTTCGAAGTAAGCACTTCCCTCCACCCTCCTGTTCCTTCTCGCGTGCTGGGCTAACAATAAACCTTGTATGGAGCTTTAATCTTAAATGCAAAAGGTTTCCCAGATGGTGTTCTCTATGAGCAGTCTGTAAGTACTGAAGTGCTACATTTTGCTTGATTGGTTGCAAGAACAGCTCTCAGATAGCCTCTAGACCTTATAACTGGCTCGTGCTATGCCTTGTTAGTATTTTAAGTGCAATTAAAGGGTTATTTTATTTTAACGAACCATTCAAAAAAGTAGCTTGCAAGACAATATGATGGTTAGAATATGCTCTGTTGTAGTTGTTTTCTTTTCTTTCTTTCTTTTTTCTTTTTTTTTTTTTTTTCATTTGAATAGAGAAGACTGGCTTAGTTGGAACAAATAGTTGTTCATCTTCAAGTTGATGTTGATGATTAATGTTCCTGACACAGACTTCTAGACAGTTATCTGTGATTAATCTGAGGTGTTGTTTGTAGAAGGAGGTTCAAATTATTTTCTCTGATGCATGTTCATCATTTCATTTTTAAATTAAGGGAACACTTACTTGCTGTCAACTGGAATCAGTGGTACCTATAGAATAAAACAATATACCCATATTAAGATATTTGTAAATGAGCTGATAAACAGCAGAGAACTAGAATCATTCTTGTACTTATTACTGCTTTAAATTTCTGGTGAGATTTAGACTTGTCCCAATAGATTCATAATGCCCAGAAATGCCTAAGGGTACAGAGAGAGAGCAGCTACATGCAGAGATCACTGGGTTTATGAAGTGCCCTAAATGTGGGAAACTGACAGTTACATATACGCTACATTTACAAAATTAAAAATTATTTTATCTTCTTGAATAAGGATTTTTATAAACTCATATTTCAATTCTAATTCTTTCTGGCCTTTTGATGTCTAATTATGAATATATCTCATTTACAGTCTCTGAGTGTTGACTAATAAATAATTTAGATTCTATTTCTGTGATAATTGAAATCCATGAGCATTAGCTTTAATGCCAGAAATTCCGTTGTGATTGATGAAAGTTGAGGGTTGAAAAGTCATGTGGTGGCAATAACATAATAATGAAAAAAATATAATTCTTTGACATTTGCTTGAATGATATGGCTATGTTGCTTTTACAGAGTAATCTCTGAGTTTTAGTGCTGTCTCTCTTTTCTAATGCTTCTACATTAACAATTCATTCTAATGTAGTGACAGTATGTGTTTCCTAAACTTAGGTTCCATAATATACTTACAAATTTAATATTCGTGTTAGATCAAAAAATACTATCTGCTTGCATGCATAATTCTGAAGATTAGAGATTAAAAAAAAAGAAAGAAAAACTTGGGAACTTTCAATTATATCAGTGTCCGTTGTACAAATTTCTTACAACCAATATATGTTGAGTCAAATTCACACTTTCCCAAGTTTGTACTGGGATGTGCTTGTACAAATAGAATCAAATAATCTCTCTTAAATGCCTGCATCTTAGTTTTGGATTGAATTTAAAAACAAAATAACTGTTTTATAAGCTTACAAAATATGCCTGTAAGGAGAAGTATTTATGAAGGTATCTAAGAAAGATCCTCAAATTAGAGTTAGGAGAATGATGTATTAGATGAAGGCATTAGTCTTTATACATCAATGCAGTAACTTACAGAGAATGATGTCTTAACTGATCTGATTGGTGAAGGTCATGCTAAGGAAAAGATGCTAAACATCAAAACGCATTTGCTTTAGATACATAACCAACATGTTTTTCCCCGTGCTTTACCTGAAAACACCCATTATGTAATATTTAACTTTGTGGAGTGAGATGCATGTTGAGGTTCCCCAACTTCCAACTGCTACATAATAAACTGCATGTGTCTCAGTGGTCTTGGGCACTTGGGATTTGACATTTCGTCAAATGTCAGAGAGCTAGGGCTTTTAGAGAGGACATGTCATGTAATATAATGACCTCTCAGTGCCTCTTTTGGCTTCAGTTTCAGGGGCCTATTTCAATTGGGTAGGGAAGACATCCACTTATATTTTACAGCTGTAGAAATGTATTAAAGGGTAAGACTGATCCTTAAAACTAATCCTCTTAAATGGGTAATATGGTTGAATTCAATTACATCTACAGCATATCTATTTTAATTAGTCTTTGGCTTAATTTGAAAGTGCATGCCCTGTTTCCCTAGATGGCTTAGAAAAACTATTTACATTAAGGCTCAAAGCTTGGTGGAATTTACTAAGGACATTCACATCTTAGTTAATGGTGCTCTTGATAAACCAGATGTGTCCTTCTTATATTTCTCCCTGTAATTTTCTTTCTTTTTTTTTTTTTTCCTTGAAATTAACTTAACTCTCTGCCTTGTCAGTTTATCTAGTGGTTCAGATTAACATCAAGACTCTAGACATATAATAATGGAAGTCTGAGCTAGGAAAACCTTCTCAGAAAGCTCTCCAATAAGTCTGCTTTTCCTTTACTACATTCTCAAGTGCTCACTGATATTTTTAACTTTATCCTAAATAATGTCTCTTCTGTTGTGGGTTCGGGTTAGAATCTCTCCATCCTTTCCTTCATCTTGAATATAACACAGTTTATAATCTCATGAAATGTCAAAGCCTGAATTAAAATGTTAGTAGGGTCTGATGCTACAGAAGACAAGTTATTCTAAAAATGGGTAATTTTTCTGTATCTGTAACTCTATCAAAACTGAGTTTTAGCAATGATGGCAATGAGGAAAAACTGATTTTATATCTTCCCCAATTTTTTTTTAAATTTTTTTAAAAGATTTTATTTATTTTTCAGAGAGAGAGGGGGAGAGAGCGAGCACAGGCAGACAGAATGGCAGGCAGAGGCAGAGGGAGAAGCAGGCTCCCCGCCGAGCAAGGAGCCCGATGTGGGACTCCATCCCAGCACGCCGGGATCATGACCTGAGCCGAAGGCAGCTGCCCAACCAACTGAGCCACCCAGGCGTCCCTTCCCCAATTTTTTTTTTATGGACTTGATGCATATCACTGTGCATGGAAAGACTATATTTGATTTTTAAAATTCTGCTTTCAACTCATCTATCTTTTCAGAATTCTAGAGTTAGAGTTTAAATAATCTAGACAGATGCTTTGGGGAAATCACCAAACTTTCATGGGTTTTTGTTTCCTAAAATGCGATAAGAGGTAGCTTTATTTCTTAAGATTTTTCAGGTTTGAAACTATGATTTTAGACTATTTTAGTTCTGAAACAATTTACATAAAAGTATTGGCTGAAGGATTTTAACTGGGATTTCAATGAAAAAAAAAATTACACGTGGGTGTCCGGAGGGAATTATTTTTCTGAGAGGAATTGTCAGTTGGGAGATTCCTATTCCTTTAAGACAGTAATCTATCATTGAATATTAAGCAGTTTTGGAGAATGTTTATATCTATGAAATTCTGAACATATTGGTAAATCTTAGACTTCATCTTTTATCTTATCTGCCAAGAAACACCATTTGCTCTGAAAATCTCACATAGATGACTCATTTGGTATTTTTTCCTCAAGAAAAACTTGCATTGATCCCAAAACTGATTCATAAACCTGCATGTAATAAAAAGCTAGAAAAGGATCCTGAAATTAAATTTTATTGCATTTGGTGCTTGTATTTGTTTTTCACCAAATACTCTTACAGTAGTGCCCTTTTGAACACTCTGGCAGGATGCCTAGGTAGCTCAGTTGGTTGGTTAAGCAACTGCCTTTGGCTCAGGTCATGATGATCAAGTCCCACATCAGGCTTCCTGCTTGTCAGGGAGTCTGCTTCTCCCTCTGACCCTCCCCCTTCTCATGCTCTCTCTCTCTCATTCTCTTTCTCTTTCAAAATAAATAAATAAAATCTTTAAAAAAAACCACTCTGGCATATCATATTTTGATTACTCTGTCACACAGAAAAAATAAACCCTTTGGCCCTGTCATAATATATATTTTTATTCAACCACTCTAAATAATATTCAAATTATAAAACTGATAATGTACATTTTTTATGCATGCTTTTAGCACCGCTCATATCCAGGACAGAAAGCCTGACTTGCCATGAACTATTCAGGAAAGTGGGGAGGGTTTCTGAATTACTTAAGAAGGAGGAATTTGTTTCTCTCTTATGCATATGAAAGGTATGTGAGTCACTTTCCCTTCTGGCCCTAGCACCTTTTGCACATGGGTAATGGCATTGAATTAGGCAAGCAGCTCCTCCATGGTAACCAAGGTTTTCATCCTGACTCACCCAGGCAGGAGAAAATCTATGTGGGGAAGCTGCTCAGGGCAGTCATTAGTGGTTTACTCACCTTTCCTACTGAAGTCAGTTCAGAGAAAGTCTAGGAAGGGGGAAACAAGAGTTATGGTTTAGACCTTTTGAGAAAAGATCATTTGTATTGACGCATTATTTTATTTTATTTTGCCTATTCTAATAGAGAGTGAGCAAAAATTGTGCTGTGGGTGTATAAAAACATTGTTGGCTAAGTTACTTTATTAAGCAGTATGTGCATCTAAAATCTCTAGTTAGGGAATTCAGACTTTCAAGTGTCTAGATGTTCAAACCGTATTTTAAGAGGGGTGCTTACTTTTTTTTTTTTTTTTCATTGAAAAATGCCCTGCACTGTTCTTCTTGGATACAAAACAATATTGATAATGCATGTTTGTAGTGTGAGAATTTTTAGGAATTTGTGTGAGTAATTAGTACAAGTACTTTTTTCTCACTAGTTCCTTTGGTTAGAATTTTTTTTTTTTCAATAACCACATCCTCTTTTCTTCTGGAATTGATGCCTAATTAGGATTTGGGGGACAAGGGGGTGGTAAGTGTGCCAAAAGGATAGAGTAAGAACTTTTATAGGTACATTAGAAAGATAGCTGATCCCCACTGTAATGCATATAAAAACTGAACACATAATCAAAGGGAAAGTCATCTTCCTCAGCCAGGGGATCTGGAGGAAGGGAGAAAAGAGGAGCTGGGGAAAGGAAAGGAGAGAATGCAGCACATTTCATAGGTCATCCTTACTTTGCCAAGGTTCACAAGCATAAAAGCCGTTTATTTCTATGTTAAAAACAGTGATTGCCCAACTGACAGGTCTTGGATGTGAGATACTGGATGATTCAAACCTTGGCTGTGCTCAGTTTGACTCAAGAAATCCCCAGTGAATTGGAAGAAACATGGATCATATAGAAACAAGACAAACTTGCTTGTTTTATGACTCTGCTGCTTATTTTTCTTTGCTAAGAATTGCTTTCCATCCCTAGTGTAGTTGTTTTGTTGAAAATTGATTGGCTACCATGTTCCATTTTTCTGGGGTATCCTGTGTCATCTGCTTTATTATCTCCAGCTGTGTTGTTTCCCACATGGAATAATTTAAAGGAATAAATAAAGTTGAAAGGGACTTTGGAATGCACTTTTGTCGACCTCAAGTGTGTTTTTAGATGAATAAACCAGGGTCCAAGCATGGTGCACAAATATGCAAGCCCCAGTGATCCTTTAGAAGTGGTATCAGGAGGCGGACCTCCTGTTAGGGTCTAGTCCTCCGTTCATTATTCCACATTCATCTTTTAGTTCTCTGATGACTCTTCCCTGATATTTAAGGGCTGGGATTCATCTGTATATGAATTAGAACTGTTAATTTCCCACATAGGTAGATTTATTCTTTTGAGCAATGGGTCACCTTATCTTAAACTAAACTCGTGAACAAAAACTCCAGTAATACAAGTCAAATTAACATGATGTTGTATTTCTAGATGATGTTATTGATAGTGATTGCCAGTGATTCAAAAACCAAAGCAAAGTATATACTATATCACCTCCCTTTTGCTCTGTGGTTTGCAAACACAGTCACTTTTATTCATTATTATCCCTTTGGAAGGACTAAAATAGCATAACTCTATCAGGAAGTATTAGAGGAATCTTGGTGTTCAGTGAGGGAAGCCTACTATTCAACACAAGAAGTCCTTTCTCAATGTCCCTACTGTGAGGATCTCCAGCTTTTGTTTAAATCTTTCTGTATGAACTCATTCACTTCCAGAAAGACAGGTCACTGAATAAACCTATGTCTCTCTCTCTTTCTCTCTCCCCCTCTTTTTTTCTTTTTTAAATATTTTTATTTATTTAGTTGGCAGAGAGAGACATAGTGAAAGAGGCAACATAAGCAGGGGGAGTTAGAGAGGGAGAAGCAGGCTTCCCCCTGAGCAGAGAGCCTGATGTGGGGCTTGATTCCAGGACCCTGGGATCATGACTTGAGGCAAACGCAGATGCTTAAGAACTGAGCCACACAGGCACCCCAACCTGTGTCTCTTTCAAACAAATTCTGAATTATATGTTGTTTACATACTTCAACAAATGCAATATATGGTTAAAATTTTATTTGACCCAAATAAATATAGATTCTATTAGATTTGATGTGCAATAAGATTTCATGCCTCCTCTCTATTCATATTAGTTTTTCATCGATATAACATATGGTATGTGGAGGTGAGGAATTCCTTCAATGCTATTTTTATTTTAACTATACAAACCCAGAAGAACTCTCTGTTGGGCTCACATCCATGTTGTAAGTTTTCTTTTCTTTTCTTTTCTTTTCTTTTTTCCTTTCTTCCTTTTTTGTTTTGTTTTGTTTTGTTTATTTCTGAAACATCACCAAACCTGCCATTCATTTAATGAAAAACACATTCTAGTGTTTTCTGTTTGCATGATTCTGTGCACATTATTTGTATGCCCCGAAACTCTTCTTTTTTTATTCTGAGAAGAATAATCCTCATATTTAATATACCTCTGTTCCACTCTAATTCAGTCATTACTGATGGATCAAAACTGACATATTAAACCATTTCCTTGGTTGTGGTGATTGGTGTGACAGTAGACATGTAAACCAACTAGACCAATCGGTACTCCTCCGGGAGTTTGCAAAATTCAAGACAATATCTTCTACCACAAAATGAAAAACAGTCAGGAATAGGAGAGAATCAAGTCAACATGCGAAGGAGATGGAGGTAGAAAGAGACCCCTCAGAGTTCCGTGGTTACTAATCCCAGTCCTTGAGGTTCCTAAGGCTACCCAGATCCAAGTTTACGTAGCTAGAAAGGACCAGAACCGGGACTGAAGTTCAGATGGGCTAGTTTCTAGTTTTTTAATTTGGAAAATATGATCATTTGGTTATTTTTATTAGATAGAAATAAGTGCCAGAGATGGAAACTATATTTTTAAAATTCCTACCCACCAAAAATGTAATTTTCTTAAGGGGGCTGAGGAGCTGTGTGACTTTAGATGAATCATTTGGAACTCTGTGCTTCATCAGTTTCTTACTTGTAAAATGAGGGCATTACACACCAATGTCCCCATAGAAGGAATCGATGACAGGTCTAGTCTGTAGAGCTGTATCTCTTGTGCAGGGCACAGCCAAAGCAGGTAGAGGAAGGAAAAAGCCTGTGGCCAAATCTGAGCAGACTTCTTAGAAGTATAACCACTCTGTCTTTAACATTCTCTGCCCTTGCTTCCAGTTCTGAATTTAATCTTGCTTTAGAGATTCATACAACTTCCCCATCTACATCTTACCAGAGTTCTTCCACCAGTATCTAGAGCTGCATAAGAGAAAATGTGTTACATACAAGACAATTCTTTATCAGCATATGCCCTGAAACAAAGTGCTTTAGAATATCAAGTACCAGAGAGTGAGACCCTCCTGAAATTACAGGTTTGTGTATGCGTATGTGTGTGTGTACATGTGCACATGCATGTGCACACACACAGCACTTATATAGTTATTTGTGAGGTCCAAAATGACACCTTTCTTTAAGGTGATCTCTGTTTCTATAGAGACAGCTGTATCCTGCTGGTTAAGGATGTGGATGAGAATACCTAAGTTGGAATCCTGGCTCACTCTCTTAATAGGTATGTGACCTTGACAAGTAAATCTGTCTGTGCCTGAGTTTCCTCATCTGTGAAATTGAGTCAGTAACTACACACCTCTTAGGGTTACTGGGAATTAAATGACATTAAATACAACACTTAGTGCTTGACACATAGTAAGCACTTAGTAAATGTTAGTGGAAGAAAACCTTATTCATAAAGATACTAAGTAAAGCATGTTGAATAGTTATGAATGGCGGGCCAAGAAGCTTAAATTCATTGTGTAGGCACTGGAGCCATATTGTAGGTTTTTTGGTAGAGGTATAACTAGGAAAGAACTGTACTTTAGGAAGATTAGTGTGGTATTAGTGTATAAAAAGGATTAGAGGGAGAGACATAAATAAAAGAGCAGATATAGCAGTTGTGGGAAAACATCAGTATGAACAGAAGGAATATATTCGACATGCTGAGTTTGAGTTGCCAAAAAGATGTCCGAGGAGAATTCTTAGGAGGTAACTTGAAATGTGGGAGTCAGGGTTACAGAGCGGGGATAAGGCTCAGAGACTTGGAACTGGTGTATGTAGATTTGATGGGTGAATCAGGGGACTAGGAAAGAGGGGTCTTTTGACTCAACTTTATGCTGACTCTTCTTGGGACCAAACCAGGAAAACTGATTAAACACATGGTTCTGATGATGTAAGAGTGTTTCAACAGATAGAGGATACCTTAGGGAATTTGTAATGAGTACTAGATTGATTACACATTTGATTAATTTCTTATAATGATGATACGAAAGATTAAATGAAAGGTGATCTTGCAAAGGGAAATGAAACTCAGAGTAAGTTTTAGGATTCAAAAGGGGGATTTTTATTAGTGTACATTCAGATAATGCTATTTCAAAATGAGCTTAGAAAGATAGGAGGCTGGTATATGCCACAACGTGGAAGAACCTCAAAAATTTTTGTTGTTGTTTAACAGCTTCCCAAATGGGCAATCAGAGGTTTTTCCCTCCACTATGAGATGTCTATGCATTAGCTCAGTCAAGAAGTATGTAAGTACCAGGTCAGATAAAAAGTGGAATACAGAATGATTCACCATGATGCCAGAGGGAAATATTCCCAGTGATATTTTAGAATTATAATTGAATTGATTCTGTGCTTTTTTATTTGAAGTATTAGAATTGTACCCCAGTATCTCAACTATTATACAAGTTTAAAGCCAAAAATTTTTCTGAAACATTGAACCATAGAACTGAGTTTTTTGAGTCTGTGGATTTAAATTAAATATTTCCAATTAGGCCTATAGAAATGTAGAAATTGAGTTGAATTTCGGTTAATATTATAAACCTTCCAAGATCTCTATTCTAGAAACTGTTTTGAACTGACTCCAAAATATTATGAGGTTATGGCTAAGTAAATTATTCATAATTAGTAATATTTAAAATATAAGATATAATGCTCAAATTTCCTTCTTTATTTTTATACCCTATCAAGTTTAGGAAGATTACATTTAGGTAAGCATTTCACTCTTTTAATTCATTCAGCAAATACTTGACGATATTCATCACATGTCAGGCATCATTCTAGGTGCTGGATGTAGAGTGGTACAGAAGACACAGGTGATCTTTACCCTTGGCAACCAGGAATCTAACAGGGAAATAGAATACTAAAAAAAATACATATATGCATACATATATATGTATATATATATTAGCAGTGATCAAAAAATCCAATAGGGAAGTAGAATATAAAAAATATAAAAATATAAAAAATAGTGCTAAGTGCAATGAAGAAAGTCAGGTCAGAGTTACAGAAGAAAGTATTGAAGGTGGTGAGAGGGGTGAGTGTTTTAGCTAAAGTGATCCTTCGTTGAAAACTTAATGTTGGGACGCCTGGGTGGCTCAGTTGGTTAAGCAGCTGCCTTCGGCTCAGGTCATGATCCCAGCGTCCTGGGATCGAGTCCCACATCGGGCTTCTTGCTCTGCAGGGAGCCTGCTTCTCCCTCTGACTCTGCCTTCCACTCTGTCTGCCTATGCTCGCTCTTGCTCGTTCTCTCTCTGACAAATAAATAAATAAAATCTTTAAAAAAAAAAAAAGAAAACTTAATGTTTGAGCTGAACCTGACTGAAGAGACAGAGCTACTGTGTGGCGATCTGGATAGAAGGCTGGGCATAAAACCCTCTGGAGTTGGAAATGTACTTACTCTTTTTAATATAATACGTGTTTGACATCTTATGAGTGGGCTGTTCCCTGAAAGGTCATTTGCAAAATCAGTTATTTGGAATTTCAAATGCATTTCTTTTTAGGAAAATGTAGGTTTCAAGCTAGACCTGACCAACAAAGTCTTTGCAATATTTCACTAACAGGTAAAATATAGCTGTGTCTAAAGGAGGCATAGTTATTGGAGAAAACTTTTATTTTGCTGAAAAAGATAGAGATGCAGTTGCCCTTCTTTTATAGGTCTCTTCTCTTAGTCAAATACTGCCATGGGTTGCTTGAATGGCAGTGGTATTTTGGAGGAACGAGAAAATGGTTTATTTTACTGTAGGTTAGTAGAATATGTTGTGGTCTTTTTTAAACTTGGATTCCAGATATCCATTGAGCATAGCTGTTAAGCTAAAATGTGCTTGCCACGTAATCAGAGGATACTAAAATGTATGATTGTTTTGTGGCTTTTTGTCCATTTTCTGTGGGACAAAAATATACTTTGAAAATCACTACATTATAGAGACTGTCAATGGCTTGTACATTTGGGGGGAAAGGTTACATGTCAAAGAAATTCTTTTCCAGAGAATGAACAAAGTTGTCCATGATATTTCAGGTTATAGCCCCTAGCATTGCCATTTTCTGTGCTTTATGGATAATTGGACCCCTTGCAATTCTGTTGTTTATGATTTCACTAGCAATAGATAACCGGGGAAATTTTACATTGCTTGTTGTGATGTCAAGCTATTTTCTAGATCAGTTACTGCTTGTAAAATATGATTCAGGGTTTATTTTTTATATTTAGAAATAAATTCAGTGTGAGATTAAAAAAACTTTCTGCTTTCTGATGAATGCCTGGATTGCTTTTCAGGAGATGCATCTAACTAATAAACTTTTAAAATGCATGCCTAATTTCAGTGCAGTAGTTTGCGTTATGTGAAAACAGGTGCTTCTGAGTACTGCTGAGTTGGTCTTAGTTTTCACTGTTGCTCTTCTGCTGGTGTTGGTGTGTGACTCATGAATTTGCAGGTGTGGAAATAACATTTGATTTGTGAAGCCCCATTTTTGAAATCAGACTAGGCACATGTCACATGTAACCAGTATAGAATGTGAAGCCAACAGTGGCCATCTTGGTGATTCTAAAAATTGGATGTAGGTTAACAAAATAGCTGCAGTGGAAAATTTTATGAACAATTACAGTTGGGTTAACACTTGTGTTTGTAAACTGTAATTGGCATATGGAGAAATTCATTTCTGCAAGTACTTTGAAGACGTAAACACAAAATAACACTTTGAAAATACTTCGCTCAGCACATGTCATCCTGCCTGGAGTCATGATCACTTTTTAAGGGAGCAGCTGTCAAAATTTTGTGTGAGAAATACAGGTGTTCAGCAGTTGGTTGTAAATGTCCACTTTAGGGATTTACAGTGGCCTTTCATTGTTGACATAGAGTTGGGGAATTCCCAGCACCTGAGAACTGTTGTTTATGGCTCGTTTTATCTCTCAGGACCAAATTTTCATTTTGTGTAGGGACAAATACCTCTTTCATTCTTAAAAATCCCAAGCTTTTGTGTAATGGTGTTTTAGGACCATTTGGAAGATGATCAGGCATAAAAGGAATCTTACAGCTAAGAAAAACTATTGGGATCTTCCAGTCCAGCTGTCTGATTTTGAGTGTAATTATTATCCTTAAGAACATCATAATTTGCTCAGTAATTCTTTTTCTAAGGCTTAAAGAGAGAGGAAAAAATCTAACTCAGGATTGCAGTCAGTTAAGAATACTGGCATAAGTATTTAACTCTGAGCTTGGTGTATTTTTAATCTTACTTTCCCTCAAACCCTTTTCCTTGCTTCAAAGACTGCTTCCATGGGAAGCTTTGCTCCCTACCCCAATCCCAAGGGTCAGATCCGGAGTGCTTTGCGTGTGGATGATGCCTCACTTAGTCTCTTGTTTCATGATTGCTGTTATGTCTGTCTCTTCTGCTGCTGCCACACAGGCATCTTTATATTCCAGCACCTAGGACAGTGCCTGGCTGCCTTGATAGACTCTGCGCCTTCCACAGTTGTTTCTTGCTTAAAAATCTGTGGAGACTGATTCTCACAAGCCACGCACAGAAACCTGCCTCATTACTCTATAGCCACTATTCATGTATCTGAAATAAGTAGGAGGTTTAGCAAACGGTGCTCTTTGGCTATAACAATTGGAGTTTGCCATATCCATAGCTCTGATACTGTCCCTCTCCCTACAGCTACCCCAGTAGCCTAAGAGAACACAGCTCTAACAACAGATTTTTTAGAGAATCTAAATGCAAAGAAAAGAGAAGTGGAAAGGAAGTGTTTTTATTTTATAATATTGTATAGACCTACCTTGTTTTTCTCAGCACACTTGTTAATGCGTGGTTTTCTGAGTTTAGTGCATGCTGAGATCTGTGCTAAGTACTTTCCATGCATTAGCTCGTTTAATTCTCACAACT
This sequence comes from Mustela putorius furo, assembly GCF_011764305.1. Lineage (NCBI taxonomy): Eukaryota > Metazoa > Chordata > Mammalia > Carnivora > Mustelidae > Mustela > Mustela putorius. The sequence goes on along the minus strand of NW_025422368.1, from coordinate 41,473,745 downwards.
CTGTGAGACAAATATTATCATCCTTATTTTCCATAAAACTGGTTCCAAATGAGCTTAATTAAATTTCCCAGTGTCATACAATTATTGGAGCTGTTAGATCGTATTACCAAATATTCATTAAGCACATACTATATGCTGAGAGCTATAAGTGAATCATATCTCCCAACTGCAGTGCTGTGTGCCTTCCTCCCTCACTCTGCAAGTCAGGGGTGCTGTCAGGATGGGAACCTCGGCTCCCCAGACAGTTTGTTGAACTCCTGAGTCATCTTGGATATAATTCCATGTCTGCAAAGGTAGAAGCAGCAGCAGAAGCCACTGCTGTTATGACTAACCATTTTTGTAATGAAATAAACTTTCTTCTCCATCCTCTTCATTGAATTATTTTGGACCCAGTTGCACTTTGAACAGAACAATTTGCTTTGTGTTCTGGCATAACATTGTGGCAGGCGTATGTGTGTTTCCCCACTAAATTTGAAATTAGGAACTAGTGTATATTCACAGCACATTTAGGTTGGAAGAAAATTTATTACCACCAAGATGAGCAAACAAATCCAGTCTAGGGTGAGAACCTAGATGAAGCCTTGTTCACTGTCCTTCAGCAACGTAGAAGTAGAGCAGGAGGAGTGTGAATATCTGGCCATTTGAATATCTGAATGTGAATGCATGTTGTGTCTATGATACCGAAAGCTCAGATTATTAGAAGTTAAACTGCACAAAACCAGTGCAGCTATAGGAGCAACAATGTGAATACAGGCGTAAATCTGTCATAAAAAGTAAGAGTTCTCATAGAGGTTCCAAATAAATCCTTGAATTCATGAGCATTGGAAAAGGATATAGGAATTAGTTTTATTTATGTTCTCTATTACCAAGTCACACATGAATCATTCCCCCCCCCCGCCAAATAAAATAATTGGCTGATGGGAAATAATCCTCAAGTAGAGTGAGATTATTTACTGTAAAGTATAAATTTGAAGAGTGAATATTATTCTGATTCTCGGCAGCAGTGATCAAGGAACTCAGTGCAGGTTATGTCATTTATATTATCCAGTTTGGACTTCAGTTACAAAGTGTCTTACTTGGATTTTGTAATTGTCTCAGATGATTATCGGTTTATTATTTTCATTTGGAAAATCTCTGTTTTTTATTTTTATTTTTATTTTTTCTTCTTAAAGTTGCAAGTTTCCCTAATAATTAGAAATCACAATACTTTATTAACCTGACAGGGGTCTCTTGATTTGAAATGTAATGTCAAGCTTCAGAAATGACCTGATACTACCTGGAATTATGTAATGTCAGGAGCAAAGCACAAATTTTAAGTTGCATAGAGAAAAATAGTGATATGTATCATTTTTCAAAATGTAGAATCCGTTCTCTTGCTCTGTTAAGACATTTGGTAATTTTTAGTTTCAGCAGGTTTTCTCTATTTTTGTATCTTTTCCTTTTCGGAAATCTCATAAAATCCCATTTTCCAACCTCTCCCTCACCAGCGAATCTGAATGTTAGGCTCACCATGGCCTTCAATTCCTACTTGTCCTTTCCACTTGTCAGAATGTTGCTGACTTCTCATTCTTTCAGGAAGGGTCCACTTCCCTACTTAATCTCCAGACCTCTCAAGTCCCCTGGACTTCTGCCTCACGTGCCTACCAGTGCTGGGCCTTAGTACCACCAAACCATCTGTGGTCTTTACTCCTGCTCCTAGGCTACTGACATTCATGGAAGAAAAGACCATACAACAGTGGAGGGTGACGGTATTACAAACTGAGGAGTTCCAGCCTCAGCTGGGCTTTCAACACTAGTCATCCGTCTCAGCTTTTATCCCTAATTGCTCTCATTCCCTTTCCCTGAGCAGCTTCTCCCAAATTGTACCTGTCTTCTGAACGCCAAACCTGCTCTTCCCCTCCTAAACAGATTCTCAACTGAGTATACCGACTCTTTCCAAGATCTCTGCTCCCCACATCCCCTCCAAGTGTCTTTTATAGAGAGTTCTATTTATACAGCCTGTACTTTGCCATCCCAAAGTACAAACAAGGTGCTCAGTTAATATTAGACTGATAGAACAGTGTCTCATGATCCTCCAAATTCCACACCGGCCACCCCACTCAAAGTGATACAGTTAAGATCACCAGTGACCTCCTGAATGTAGATTTAGTGGTCTTTTTAAACATTTTTATTTATTTTTTGTATTATGTTCAGTTAGCCAACATATAGTACGTCATGACTTAGTCGTCTTTAAAATGGTGTTAATATTGCTGATCTTTCTGTAACATTGGTCATCATTTTGGTATTTGAGTCTTTCTTTTCTTGGCTTCTATGACCCATCTTCTTCCTGGTTCTTCTTCCCTTTCTTTGATCACCTTCTACTTGTCCCCCTTCTGCTCTTGAATTCCCTATAGTTCAATCCTGGCTTTTTGCCTTCTCCATCTGTAAATTCTTCCCAGGAAACCTTTGGCTCCTTCTTCTTTGCAATTTAGAGCTCACGAATAAGCTCTAGATCCATTTTGTGGATTCTCTTCTGGATGTTCTATCATCTCAGATTTCAGAGTTTCCTAAACTGAAGTCAGTACCGCATCTCCCACTTCAAACAGATGATCCAGCTTCCTTCTCTCTTTTAAAGGCAATGTCCTCTAAAAAGTTGTCCAAAATAGGAAGCTCAAATCATTCCTCATTTGAGCTTCTCTGAATTATTCAATTATATTTTATCTACTTCATCCACTTTGTACTTCATCTTTGTATTCCCTCTCCACTTAGGCTAGCCCATAGTTGGAACTTAATAAATGTTTAATTTTATTTTATTTCACACCACACTGTAGACAACTAGAATAGTGGATTCCAAGGGACATATCTGTCTTCAACTTTGATGTATGTATTAATATATAGGGCTACTAGAAAGATACTTGAGAGTCTGTGATACCTCGAGGCTAAAATTTTTCTGAAGTAAAGTATTTTATTAGTGTCATAGTATTTTCAGTTCATGATTTTGACCTTGTTCATTAAAATCAAAGTGGACAGCTCAAGTCTCAGGACCTGTATAGCTAGAAATATTAGCTCGGGGTCTAGAATTCAATAACCATTGATTGTTCAGTCCAAAGCAGTTTATTGTTGATATCTTTCCCTAAAATGGAATCAATTATTCTTGCCTATACATTTTTATTAATGGACTGGCTATTTGGATTAGAATAATGAATTGAAGTATAGTGGCACATGGAAAATATGAAAAATTAACTGTTTCACTTTTAAAGTTGATCTAATAAATCACGAAGTGTATCAGAGGAAGTTAATGAAGAAAGGCAATGAGGTAATGAGAACATTTCATTGATTCTAAATGGTCGCTCTAAACATTGTTTAAATTTAACATCAAAGAAAATTCTTTTTTATAGGACAGAAACTTTTTTGCTTACAACAGTTTTTAATTGACCAAAATGATTAGAGTTTTCATGTTCTTTGTAATTTTCATTCAGTTTTTCTTTAAGCCATTACAATAATTATTTTCTCACAGAAAGCAAATTAAAATGAAATGATGAGAGGTTTAAATTCGGAGGAGGAGTAATTTAGATTGCATGGTTTTGAAAGGAATGAAGACTGAACAACCTTTGGAGTGCAAATTTCAAATTTAAGGACATATTTAAATGCCTAATAGGAAAGAAATGTCACATGCCAGTAAATAGCAAATTAATTATGAATCTTTTAGCTATTTCTGTAGTACAACCTGTACGCCTTAGTTTGGTAATAAACATTGCAACAATAATAGCTTTATTTTATTTTGGAATTTTATAATGCTTTTATACACACTTTACTTTGTGGCCCTTCTGGTAATCTTGTAAGTTGATAAATCAGCTGTTATTATTGTTATTCCTCATTTTATAAATGAGGGGGGAAAGCACTGGAAAATTAAATGGCTTGTTCACTGTCACACAGTCAGTGAGTTGCTGTACTCCTCTTGATTCATCTGTTTCCAAATCTTTTGGGCATTTCTACTGTCCTGAATGGACTTGAGCTCTTTGAAACAGGCTGCCCTGTCCTATTTATCTTCCTGTACTTGGAACATAGCAGGTGTGTAGTGTATTTGTCGAATAGATTAGCCTGTGTTAGAATGGAATTTCAACTGTCAGTCCCTTAAAGAATCTTACTACTCAAATACAGTATTGTATCAACTTAAGAGAATTAGGCTGTGCACTTGAAAATATTGACAGTGAATTTTTAATGTCCTATAAAGTACTTTTTATAAATTGAGGGTTGTCATGGGAAACATAACAAAGAGGCAAAGGAAAAGTATTTTATTGTTAATCTATCTGGGGTTAATTCCTTTCTATTAGTTATTTTTTGCAGCATGACAAATTACCCTAAAATACAGCAGCTTAAAACAGAAAATATTTATTATATTATAGTTCCTGTAAGATGGAAGTCTTGATGCAGCTTAGCTCATTGCTTGGGCTCACTGTCTCATGAGGCTGTGATCAAGATTTAGACCTGAGTGGTAGTCATCTCAAGGCTGGGTTGGGGGAGGGCTCCCCCCGCTTCTAAGCTTACTTATGTGATGGTCTCAGGTCCTTGCCGGCTATTGGTTAGAGACATCAGTTTTTCCCATGTGGGTCTCTCCCCTAGCTCAAACATGGCAGCTGGTTTCCCTCAGAGCAAGTGAGCCGAGAGAGAGAGAGAGAGAGAGAGAGATGGAGAGAGTGAGAGAGGGCAAGCAAGACAAAAGCCCACAGTCTCACTGTAACTTAATCTTGGAACTAACAACCCATCACTCTTGCTTTCTGTTTATTAGAAGAGAGTCACTAGATCAGCCCAAACCTAAGGGATGGGATTACAGCAGCCTGTGAGTACTAAGAGGTCAGAATCATGGTGGCCATCTGAGGGCTGGGTATGACATTTATATTTAATGTTGTTGCTCTAATAGAATAAATCAGAAGAAATAAAATTGCAGCAGACTGACTTCCACCTTGTGCAAACTTTTTAAGGAAAAAGTTATGGAAACCCAACTCAAACTGGCTGCAGTTATTCCCCCTTCATTTTTTTAAAAAAAAGGAAGATTTTATTTATTTATTTGAAAGAGGGTGAGCATGAGCAGTGGGTGGAGCAGGGGTGAGGGAGAAACAGAATCTCCACTGAGCAAGGACCCTGATGTGGGGCTCAATCCCAGGACCTTGACATCATTACTTGAGACGAAATCAAGAGTCAGACGCATAACTGAATGAGCCACCCTGGAGCCTTTGACTTTAGAGTTTTAACTAGGAAGTTTTAAAAGAAAGTCAAATACTTGAAGAAGCAGGCTTATTTTAAATAAATGTTTTTGAGGTCGTTAGCAAAACCAAAGCTCATTTGCCAGACCCGGTGCAGTTTCCACCTATGGTTCCAGGAAAAAGGGGCCCTTCCCAGCATACACATGACTGTGGGCTTCCCCTCTTCCTAGCGCCAGGAGGACCCCTGGGAGTCAGTATGTCCTGCAGAGCCACCAGCTAAGGTCCTCACCATGCTCCTTCCAGCAGCGGCACCTTGCAGGCTGGACATTTGGTGGGGAGACTGTTCCAGCAACATTCATTCTGAAGTTCTCATTTCTAGACATTGCGTGAGGCATGGGGGATCCTAAGAAAAACAGAACATGGTCCATGTCCATGTGTGATTTAGAGATAAATGACATCTGGGCTTGGGTTTGGGGGGAGAAGAAAGCAGCGGCTTTACTGGCCCTGGGTTGAAAAGCCACGAGAGTGAACTTGGCATCTGAAACTATCCACAGCCCTCCTGCTGCCTGCTAGTTACTACCTGGTTCATGTGGTGATGTGTTTTCCAGGCCTGCCCATCAGTGAAGGTCTTATAGCCTCCATGTGTCTCAGGTTTGGTTACTGCCAGTTCCAAATCCTCTGGCCTCTATTCATCCATGAGTCCTAATTTTTATTTTGCAAAACATGGTTATCATATCTCTCCTCCGGAATGGATTTTGGTTTCTCCCTCACAACACCCATCCCCAAATTCTGTTTTGTTCACCTTCTTCCCAACTCTTGTCCCAGTCAAAAAGTTATCATCTCAATACCAAAACTTAGATCATTTGCTGAACCAAATTACTTTCTTTTTAAAGCTCACGAGGTAAGGGGCACCTGGGTGGCTCAGTGGGTTGGGCCTCTACCTTCTGCTCAGGTCATGATCTCAGGGTCCTGGGATCAAGCCCCACATCAGGCTCTCTGATCGGCAGGGAGCCTGCTTCCTCCTCTCTCTGCCTGCCTCTCTGCCTACTTGTATCTCTCTCTCTCTGTCAAATAAATAAATAAATAAATAAATAAAAATAAAATCTTAGAAAAATAAAACTCACAAGATGTATGATTTTCTGGTAACCCACAGTATTAAGGATGAGTTTCTGTTTTGGTTTGGGTTTTTGTTTGTTTGTTTTTGCTTATTAACCACAATAAGCCTTTAAATGGTGGGATTTCAGGCAAAGTAGGAGAGTACATTTTGGGCTGGATTGCTTTTACTGATTTTGCTTCTAAGCATATCCTATTTAGAGAAGAAGAAATCCCATTTTGGTATCTACTCTGATACGGGGATTTGCAGCCTCTCCTATCAGAAATAGTCCCATTTCCTAACCCTTCTTCTTCCCCCTATACTTAGCTTTCTTCTACTTTCCTTTTCTTATATCTAACTGCTGCCATTGGAGTTTGAGGCCTATATTGACTTAGTAGGATATTAAATAGTCAGCATAAGTCAATAGAGATATGAAGTTGGCATTAAAATCAGCCTTCAGATGTGATAATAAAGACAGTCAGAACATGCAAGGTAGAGATAGCCCCCCTATGCTGGGCTGGTTAGACTTCACTAGAAACATTCCATTTGCTTCAGAGAAATGTGGGGAAATTGGAGCCCCGCCAGAGAAGAATGACATGAAATGCTTGCGGAGTGGCTAAAAGAACAGAATGTGTTGACCTTAGTCAAGAAGAGACTTTGCAGGAAAATAGCAGAGAGGAGGCTGGAGGAACAGTAGTGTTACCATGTGGAACCCACGAATTTGCTCTGCATGGTCTTTAATGAAAAACAAGGCTAAAATCAGTGAGTAGATTTGAGGAAAGTTTGTTGGTTGGTTGATTTTGTGTTATTTTGTTTGTTTGTTTTTTGTTTTTTTCTGAAAGTATTAACACTTCTTTTCTGTGACTACTGTTAGCAATGTGATAGAAGGAATGTCTGCGTAGACAAGCTGGATGGAAAGTAGCTGATCTATAATGCGCTAACTCCTGTCAGTTGCTGGAAGATTTTTCCAACAGTGTAGTGATTTTGAGCACAGACACAGAAGTAAAATGACCCTGGCTTTACATGCCAGCTCAGCCCCTTCCAGCACTATGACTTAACAGCTGATTCTCAGCATGGACCTCTCTAAAAGGGGATTAATAGTAGGTACCTACCTCCCTGGGGATATTGTGAGGCTATGAGAGGAGATAAGGCATAGAAAGCAGTTGGTACCATGCCTTACACATGGGAAGTGATAAATGTTAGCATTGAGAAAGATTGTGGCGTCAAAGAAGGATTCCGAGATCATGTTAGGTGGGAAAGCAAAGCTGATTGATTAGTGATGTCTGTCATGGGAGTGAAGGAAAATAGGCCCTATATTTTTCATCTGTGGGGTAAACTCTAATGACAGGGTCATTTCTACTCAGTCCTTGTATTTTATTTCTTATGATACATAATTATCTACTTAAAAAATAAATTAGAGGGGGACGCCTGGGTGGCTCAGTGGGTTAAAGCCTCTGCCTTCGGCTCAGGTCATGATCTCAGGGTCCTGGGATCGAGCCCCGCATCGGGCTCTCTGCTCAGCAGGGAGCCTGCTTCCTCCTCTCTCTCTGCCTGCCTCTCTGCCTACTTGTGATCTCTCTCTGTCAAATAAATAAATAAAAATCTTTTAATAAATAAATAAATTAGAGGGAACATTAGCTTAAATCAGGGAGCTTCTGCCATGCATCTTTCCTTTCATTCCTTCCATCTTTTCTTGTGTATCCTAAGTTTAAAAATAAGACAATTATATAGAAAGAAAATACATTTTTCAACTATTGTATTAACCTTGCTAGTCTTGCAGTGTGGATGAATTGGAAAGAAATACACTTTACAATGCACAACAAATGAACCTGTGCTTCCTAAGTGTCTTAGTTCTGTAGATTAGATATTTGGAAAGAATCTGAGGAAAATCAAATGTTAAAGCAAGCTATCTTTTATCAAATCTAATATGTCTTATCCAAATGTACTTTTCTTGTATTTGTATTGAACTCAAAACAGTGTTTTGTTCATACTTTAGGATATGAATCGTTCCTTAGACTCTTCTTAGAGTAACTTATATCTCCATGGATACTTAAGAAGAAAACTGTACAATTGATGTGTCAGTCATGAATCTTTAACACTACCTATTGTATGTTGTCAAGAACGTTACTAAGGAAATAAAGATGTATCATTAAAAGAGGTGATGTTTCCAGGTTATCTCCCTGGGTGTTGAATAACTCCTAGAGAGCTAAGCATAGCCACTTCATAGATAGATGGCTGCCAAGAGGAAAGTGTTACTGCTACCGAAGATAGCATTGGTCCAGGGGATGGACGTAAGATATGAATCTTATCTAAACTAATCATTGATATCTAAGATATGAATAAGTGAGAATAGCTGGATTATAACGTAGAAATAAATTACCCACTCTTCCCCCACAGCATAATGATCAAGAAACAGCACATCTATTTATTTACTTACCCTTCAGCTTAGAAACATGACAAGTACTGTTAATTCAAAGAAGTCATATTATCCTTTGATTAAATCTTAGACTCTAGAGTGAGAACTGATCAGAATTCTGGATCCTGTACTTAACTTTAACCTTGTTAAAGCATGTGAACTTGTCTGAACATCTCTAGCTTACCCCTCAGTGAAATGGGGACAAGAGTCCATACCTGTTATCTCTTGTAGAAATTATATGAGATCATAGCCATGTCGTTATTACAGAGACTGCTGTGTGGGAAGCTGTTAGAGTGACTCTCATTATTATTATTATTTTTAATTTGACAGAGATCACATGGAGGCAGAGAGACAGGCGGGGGGTTGGGGGGAAGCAGGCTCCCCCCTGAGCAGAGAGCCCAATGTCGGGCTCCATCCCAGGACCCTGGGATCATGACCTGAGCCAAAGGCAGAGGCTTTAACGCACTGAACCACCCATGTGCCCCGACTCTCATTATTAATAGTTAATAGTGGTTGAAGAGTCAAGAGCCATGGGTTCTGAACTCATCTAAATACTAACTAGCTGTGTGATTTGGGAAAACTTTTATCAGTTTCTGGACTTCTGCTTCCTTAATTTTCCTTAAAGAAATTGATGGAATTCTTTTGAATAGTACTTCCAATTCTAAAATACTATCCTGGTGAGCAAAAGCACTTAAAAATTCCAAGTAAAAAAGCCTCCACTATTCCGAAGTGGTGATTGATTTTTCCCATCGTAGAAATTTCCTTTTGTAAGGGAAAGACATTTTGCTTTTCCCCACCTCTATCTTCCCTAGGAATTTCATGCCTCGAGTTCAAGGGAAAGGTGTTAAGAAAGAAAATCAACACCTTGTTAAAGTGTGAACACTAACTGCTGTTAATTACTCACTTTAAAATAGCTCACTGTTAATGGGGCTTGGAAATCCTGTCTCAGTCCAGTTTCTTCATACTCCTCTAGCAAACCTAAACCTATCCATTCTTAAAGTAAGCTTTTTATTAAAGTCGAACATTTGTATAGAAAAGTATACCAATTAAAAACTCACAACTTGCTGAACATTTATGAAATGAACACCCTTGTAACCAGCACCGAGATCAAAAAACAGAGTACTACCAGCCCCTCAAGATTTCCTTCCCATGTGCCCTTTCCAGTCACTAACTCCTGTTCAGGATTAACCACTATCCTGATCTGCACCACTGAAGGCGACAGCTTCATGTTTTTGAAGTTGGTGTAAATGAAATCAAATGACAAGTAGTCATTTCTGTTGGATACACAGCTTGGAGTCGAACTGCACATGTGTTATGTCTGCCTATGTTCAGCTTTATCCAATCCTGCCAGTCTTCAAAAACAGTTCCACTAATTTATACACTCATCCCCTAGTCCTGGCAGGAAATGAGAATTCCATTTCTGATTATCGATTTTAAAACCACATTTCTTAAAGGAGGCTACTGTTTTGAATTAGGTTGTATGGATTTCGCCCTAACACCTGTGCCCTCAGCTTCAGGTGATGATACACTCTGGTTTGCCCTGGACAGACCTCAGTGGTGCCAGATTTATACCTGCTGTCTTTGCCCACTTATTATTAGTGCTCCCTTTACTTGCAAATTGCCCAGGGTTATGGAGGGATGAAAACATTCTAAAATTAGGTTGTAGTGATTGGTTGCAGAATCTTGTGACTATAATTTAAAATAAATAATCATTGAACTGTAAACATTATATGGACAGGTTTTATGGTTTATGAACTCTATCTCAGTAAACCTGTTTTGAAAAATTGTCCCAGTTTGGATGGTAAATTAGGTGGTCATCTGGTTTGATCCCATTTTCCCCAACATTTTAAAAAGAGAGAAAAAGGAAGGAAAAAAAACAGAATAATCCTGGCTGCTTCTTTTAGGGGAAAAGAACAAAACAAAACGGGGCACCTGGGTGGCTCAGTGGGTTAAGCCTCTGCCTTTGGCTCAGGTCATGATCTCAGGGTCCTGGGATGGAGCCCTGCTTCCCCCTCTCTCTTTGCTTGCCTCTCTGCCTACTTGTGATCTCTCTCTGTCAAATAAATAAATAAATAAATAAATAAATAAATAAATAAATAAAAAACAGAAACCACCCTGGCATGGCTTTGGAAGCATTTGCTAGCAAGAGGTGTCATCCAAAGGGAAGGAAAATTACACTAGTCCACTAAGCTACCCTTTTGAAAGAGGAGTCCTTCACTAGTATTGAATTTGTTTTGTGATTTATCAAAAATAAAGGAAACTTTTGAAATAAACATGCCTCATAAGTTTTTCCCAGCAGATCAAAAATTTTGATCAAAACCATCGCATCTCTGTCACTATTGGTGAGTAACAAAACACCCCAGGAATCTGTGGTAAAAACTGCTGTCTTACCACACTCCTGGATTCCGTGGGTCTGGATTCAGATGGAGCCCAGCAGAGATGGCTTGTGTACTCCGCTGTGCGAGACCTCAGCTCGTTGTTGGCTGGGACCTCGGCTCAGCTGTCAACTAGAAGACACACACATGGCCTCTCCCTGTGGGTGAATTTGGGCTTTCTCATAGTGTGGCAGCTGGGTTCCAACAGGACGTGTCTCTAGAAGGCAAGGTGGTGGTGTTTGGCATTGTAGGATTTGGTCTCAGAAATCACCTGGAGTCACTTTGGCCATACCCTGTTGATTAAGTTTGTCACAAAATTCTGCCCAGATTCCAGGGGGCAGAGGATAAAGACCTCCTTACCTGATGGGAGTGGTGTCAAGGTCACAGTGTATTGAGAACATGTAGAATGGGAGGTACTGTGGGTGCAGCTTTGGAAAGCAGGCCTCCCTCTTCTCTGGATCTTCTGTTTCCTTCACAGCAGTTGTTCCTGTCCCAGCCAATTTGCATTTCACCCCCAGAAATTTCTTCTCAGTATGGGTCCTGTCCAGGCAGAGAAGTCTGGCTGCATTGGGTGCAGAAGTTCACAGAGGCGAGACTGTTCCAGACCATTGAGGCCTTGCCCTTGCCCTCACTGGCTTTTGGATTGGGTGACTTCAGCCACTGCTACTGCAGTCCTCTGTAGTGAATAGCTGCCTGTTGGCTCTTTGTGGGTTTTCTTGTTCTCCGACTGGTCAGAGACCTTTAGGCTTAGCTCTGCTTCTCTGGCACAGACACCGTTACAGCGCCTGTCAGTGCTTTGTCACCAGCTTGGAATCTGGGGTTTCTCAGCTACCTTCTTTCCTAATTTTGTATAAATATTGTCCCTTGGGTTTTGTCTTGGATGTTCATTACTCTGTCCATTCTGATGTGAGGATTTGGCAAGACCCAAAATTGTGCTGCCCCATTACAACCATTTTACCAGAACTCCCCTAGAATAATCTTTAAAAAATGGAAAATCCTCCAGCAGCATCCCACCGCAACCAGAATAAAATGCAAATGTCTCCCCCCACGCACTGGGCACGTCAGGTTCTTACTGGCCCCGCTGTGCTCTCGCTGCCACTCCTCTGTCGTCTCTGCTTGGGAATGGCTGATCCAGGTTTCCGAATTATGATCTCTGAGCTGCTTTGTCTTGGGGGCCACAGTCTCCTGAAAAGCCTTCCCCTTTCTGGTAGTCTTTGAGTCAGTAAACCTGTGACATTCGAGAGGCATACAGCCAGGGGGCCTTCCTGTTTCCACAGATTCACAAATACCGTAATGCAAAATTTCTGCCATAAAATGCAGTAAAGTGTAACTGAAAAATTTAAGTGACCTCTTAATGTTTCTTTGAATGCAGCTCTAAAATCATTTCTAAAGCCTTTCAAATAAATTCAGCCACTAAAATAAATGCTACACTACATTACACAAGCTTTTTATTTTCAAGGGGTCCTTACTCTTCCCCTTGGTGCTATGGTTTGACCGATAGTCCGGCCCCATTTGAAAACCTCCTGCACTGACCGGGAATGGGAAAGACACACTGTCCTTGGGCACCTTAAATCCGGTGTCACTTTTTCTCTTTGAGATTGTGAGCCAAGGCATTTCCTTCAAATACACCACTTGATCTTTACTGGACAGGTGTTCCGGTCTCTCCTCCTTCTCCTCTCTGAATTCCTTTGCTTCCAGAGCAGCAGGGTCAGCTGGTGTGCTCCCTTCCAACCTCTCACCGGATAGAGCTGCTCCTCACATTCCCAACCTGACTCTGTCTGGAGGTGAGGTCTGTTCAGACCCTGCCCTCCTGTCTTGGAGGGTGTTGGCACCCACCCTGCAGCTGTCCATGGAATGGCATTTCCTTTCCTTCTCTCAATTAAAGTTTTCACTGATGAGCAATTTGGCACCTAGCAAACATTGTGAAACTACTTCTAGAAGTATGGTAGCAGCCCTGCATAGAAAATTCAGCTTTTTGTTCCTTCATTTGTCTCCTGGCTTATGTTTCTCTGCAAAGGATGCATATCTTTATTGGGTGACTTTCCTTTCTTTTCCATTCTCGCAGTTAATACAGTTTGCACAACAATGCAAAAAATAGTTTTGCCCCACTTCTGGGTGGTTGGGCTCATGGTTTCATACTAGCCTTATGACCTCTTTGCTCTGGGGGAAAAATGTCATCACTACCAATTTGTGGCACGCTTTTGTGTACCAAGTCCCTTGTATCCCATTGATCTCATTTATTTTCCACTCTAATCCTGCAGTGTAGATGATCAGTGTTGATGATCCAAAAAGGCTCAGAAAAGTTAAGTAAAAACAAAACTGGTTTTTTCCCAGGTCTGTTATGTCTAACTCTAAGCCTCCTTATGACTCCTGTTAATGTGTGTGTTTGTGTGGGGTGGTAGGGGGAGGTTTGGGGGAGTGGGTGTCTATTTATTGATCTGATTTGTTTTGGGGCAGGAGCTGCACTAGCTAATAGAAATCCAATATGAGCTACAAAGGCAAGTCACATTCATAATTGTATATTTCATCGTAGCTACATTTTTAGAATCCCAAAGAAACAGGTGAAAATGACTTCAGTGGTATAGCTTATTACACCAATGTATCCAAAATACTATCATCTCAACATGTAATCAATATAAAAATTGTTGATGAGGTATTTTCCATTCCGTTTTGGGGGCAGTCCTTCCAAATTTGGAATGTATTTTTCACTGACAATATATGTCCATGAGAACTAGCAACATTTCAAGTGCTCATTAGCTATCAGTGGTTACTGCATTGTATTGTGCAGAGGAAGGGAAGGGAGGAGGAAGGAGGTAATCATGTATAAAATGGTATACACTGGGAAACCCCACTCCCTACGCTTCTAATTCTCAACTCCTCAGTCTTCTTCAAAGGGAAATAAAATTTCTGATGCACTTTTCAATTATCCTTTTTTTTTAAAGATTTTATTTATTTATCACAGAGAGAGAGGGGGAGAGAGCAAGCACAGGCAGACAGAATGGCAGGCAGAGGCAGAGGGAGAAGCAGGCTCCCTGCTGAGCAAGGAGCCCGATGTGGGACTCGATCCCAGGATGCTGGGATCATGACCTGAGCCGAAGGCAGCTGCTTAACCAACTGAGCCACCCAGGCGTCCCGGACTTTTCAATTATCCTATACATAGGTATATTTTTCCTTATTTTTTTTTACATAAATTGAGGCACCCTGTACATACTTCTATATTTAGTGTTCTTTTTCACTAAATACTATATTTTGAAGATATTTCCATAGTGGTTTCAGTGTGTATGGTTATGTGTATGTGTGGGTATACGTGTGTGTGTGTGTGTGTGTGTGTGTTAATTAAATTTAACAAACATTTATTGACAAACTACTATATTCTACACACTTTGCTAGGCACTTGGATTGCATAAGCGGACAAAATTGATAAACACCCCTGCCATTGGATTTTCCATTTAAAGGAGTGAGAGAGACAGTAAATACCTTAATAAACTATATAGTGTGTCGGAAGCTAGTAGTACTATGGAAACAAAGAAAAGGAAGAATTGCGGGGGCAGGAGCTTCCATTTCAAATAGGGTGCTCAGGGTCCACCTCATTAAGAGACTTGTTTACTTTAAGGAAGTGGGTAAATTTGTGGGTAAACCTGGCTGGAGGGTGTCCTAAGCAGAAGGAGGTCTGTGCAGAGGCTCAGGTGGGAGGGTCCTGGTACATTTGAGGAGCTGTGAGAAGACCAGTGGGACTGGAGTGAAGTGGGAGAGGGGAGCATGGGTGTGGGTGAGGTCAGATTCGGAGGGCACTGGCTCTTGCCTGCTCTGTAGGCCACCGTAGCCACTAGGGATCTTGCTGTAGTATGAGGAGGTCTGCTGTGTTCTCATTAGCAGTAGTAGAGCATTATGATATATGGATGTACCGTGATTTATTTACCAGTGTCCTTATTGAGAGGGACGCTTAAGTTGTTTCTGGTCTGTTTTATAGTCTAAACACTAACAGGTTACCGATCCTTGAATCTGCATCTATTTTTGCTCGTGCTCATGTGTGTGAAATTACATAGAGAATAGATTCCTCATAATGGGATAGCTAGATGAAGGAGTGCTTATTTTTAATTTTCTTAGACATTGCCAAATTACCCTCTAAAGCGGTTATACAAGTTTATACTCCCATCCGTGATACGTGAGACTGCTTGTTTTCCTGTTCCCATGGAGCAGTTAATCAATAGTTTTATTTTTTGCCAGTTCTGTAAGTGAATATGTTCTCTTACTGGCGTAATTTCAGGGGGATCCCTCCTCCACTCTAAATCGTATAATCATGTGGGTTCTGTTCCACTCCTCTTTCTTTTCTCAGGGCTCCTAAACTGCTGTGCACTTTACATCTATTGTAACATGTACTGTCTTTTAATTGTCTTTTCACTGTTTATGTCCTTATACCCCACTCCTTATTACAAGCTTCTCAAGAACAGAGTTAAGCTCTTATTTTTTATGCCTTCCCTCAGCGCCTGGAACTTTGCTCAACATGTAATTAACAGTCGTGTCTTTGCTGGTTAATGAGTGAATGACTTAATTCTGTTTGAATTATGCTATCTAATCTTATACTTGGGTTATCAGTGTAATAATTAAAATGCCAGTAAGAACTGTCACTGAAACCATTGGATTTATTGGATTACATGTTTTTGACTGCGAGCTGAGAATAGTTCTGTATCCTGTCTGTAGTGTTCAGCGTGGAAATAGTCAATTTGTTATCTTATTTCCGATCCTGAAAGTAAGCATTTCTTTAAATGTACAAAAACCTGAGTAGGACTAAATTGGATACCTGTGTAAGTGACGGTAAGTATAGTTTAGCCAGATTGCTATAGATTCGTCTGTTTCTGTGGGGTTTGTCACCGTGAAACTGAGCAGCAGTTTCTGGCATGAAGCCTTGGGCATCTGGCTGCCGAGGTCATTAGGCCAATGGCTATACCGTCACTTAGTTTTGAGAATCTTGGAAATGTGATTTTGAAAATGGGCTTGGACAGAGGAGTGTGTTCTGGGTCAGGAAGACGAGCAGCATTTCCTGCGCTGGGTTTCCTCCGTGCACTCGAGTCCCTGGAGAGAATAACAAATGCTCCATTTTGGAAACGTTATACTGACTCTTCCCCCTCCATGCACATAAGCCTATTAAAGGTTCTGAGAAGCCCTGCAGTAAAGAAAGCTCTTTGCTAGTGTTTCTCAAATTGATTTGACCACAGAAAACTATTTCTTTCCTAGCAACCCCTATCAGTGTATCACAGAATACACGTTTTCCACAGAAGACCGGAAAAAAAACAAAGAGCTGTTGTTTTTCTTTTTGTACCAAGAGAGGTTAATTATATAAATTTAGAAATAATCATGCAGCATGTGTATCTTAAGTACCTCACATGTATTTATGAAATGAAGAGTTGCTTATCTAGTTTGGCTGGATAATAGCTGGTTGACCACAGAAATAGGCCACAGATGAACTGAACATTTTCATTTAAGGATCTGTTTTTTGTTTTTGTTTTTGTTTTTTTAAACAGATGCCATCCTAGGATTAATTAGAAACATTAAAGCTAACCTGAGAGTTTAGGATCAAGTGTAAGTCTGAAAACTGATATATTAAAGAAAGTGTTGATTTCCAGAAACAAACCTAGCTATTTGTTTCCCCTAATGACATAATATTTTTAGATACTGGAAATGCTGTCAGAGGAATGCTTCTAAAACTTCTATCTGTATTATCAAAGATACCAATTGATAACTGCTGTTGCTTGCATTTTAAATTGTGCAGATTTATTTAACAGGCACTGGGAACCTTCAATCTGTGTGTAGAAATTCCTAAATGCCCTTCCCCTTTCCTTCTGTTACAGCCTGTGTTTTTCAGGCTCTCTCATGTCCTCACCTTGCTTCTCCCTCTTCTCATTTCTCTCCCTTCCCTCTCTGTACTCCTTAAAAACATCCACGAAGCTGGCAATTAGGGACTGAGCACAGATGCATCCTTTAATTTAATTTTGCATTCCATCATCTGAAACACGACCGCATGTGTACAGCTTAGGGCCTTCAGAGTGCTGGGAAATCAATATGTTAATTTACTTCCATCGTTCCAAATCATCTTAGAGAGAGAGCAAGCACCTCCCATGAAATGGGAGGCTTACCATCGGGAGGGGGTGGCTCCGTGAGACCAGCCCCCAATCCTTGGGCTCTTACGCCCCAGCCGCTTTGTGAATGAGCTGTGTTCCAAAGTATATTTGTAAACTGACTGATTGGAACATTGAACACTTTTCCCCTTTCTATTGAAAAATACTGTTCAATGGTTATTATGATTATTATGGTTATTATGATCCTAAGCCAGCCCTCAAAAGGCCATTAGCCCCTAGGGTATCTAATACGTGCTACAAATAGCTACATCATGGGAGCTGCAGTAGTACAAGTAAGTGTATTTCCAGTGGAAAAGAAGTAACAGTCCTACTCTATTCTGCCAGAGTGATGTTTGGGTCAGTGTAGCTTTGCATTCCCTTTTAGTGTCCAGATCTTCTTGGCGGCTCCTCCGCACCTTATGATAATATGAAACCTCCAAGGCTTCTTCATGTCAAATGCTTCATGTCAAATGGGTGGGGCTATACCTTCCTCACTTTTTATACCCGTGCAGTTAAAATGTTTTGTATTAATGAGAGTACCTGCCTGTTACATTCCATCTCATTTGGGTTTGTCCCTCTGTTTATGCAAGTGGAGTGTTTAATCCATCCTCATTCGGTCAGTCTTCAACACCTTAGTTTTAACCCAGTCGTGTCATTTTCATATTGGGTTAGTTTTATTTCTGTACCTTTATACAAACTGCGGAAAGAAATGTGGGGCATCACAGCTTCAAGAGCTTCAGCTTTCAGAGCATTTTTCCCAAGAAACCATTGTCTCAGTTGAGGATCCCCTCAAATCGGGGACTGAGCCAATGATCTTAAAAATTTCCATTTCTACGGACGACAAAACAGAGACAACAAGGCTATTTGTGAACGATGACTCTGAACCATATTCTGTGCATTTAGTTTTGTCCTTTTTCTACTATATGACAATATCTTATTAAATTTGTTCTCAAATATGTTGTTCTTTTTAGAACCTTGACATAGATTCTTTTTTGCCCCTTGTCTTCTAGCATCATTCAAGCTTACCAAGATTATGCAGAGATTAACCACAGTAGTTCTTCTGTCAGTGACACTAGTTTTTGGATCACTGATCTAGTAACTCCTGGATTCAGGAGCTACTGTGGCACACCTGTCCACAGTCATGGTAAACATAGTACAAATGTGAAAAAGCAGCTCAAAACTTCTGTGTGTATTTAATGTTTTCTTCTCATTACTCCAACAAAAACATCTCACCAACAAGAACAAAAATAATGACCAAGAATGAATTTGTCCCTTTCTTTCTTTTTTCCAAAAGCAGACCTAATATAACCAACCTCAGCTTCTGAAGGTCCTACTGACCTAAAGGTAAATGAGTAACTATTAAAATGTCTTTTCTTGGCTCTGCCTTCCACCATCAATTCCATTGGGTGTCCCTATGAAGAGAAAGGCAAGAATTACTTCTCCTCTTCAGTCTTTTCAACATAACAGCTCTCCAGCCTATTTTGCAAGTCTTTTGTTCACTTGGTCTAGGTTTTCACTTGATCTGTTTTCCCAGCTGCCATGTGCTGAGGCTGCCTCTCTTGTGTCTTTATGTGTCTTTTCCCACTCCTAATGCTCTGGGGCATGGCCCCTTGCCAGGTGGTACGCAGCCCCCATCGGAGTCTCCACTGGCCTTCCCACCCAGATGGGAAAAGCTCTTTCCCTCTCACTCATGCTACACTCTGTTATGTGGATCTCAGAGCAGACTGCCTTGTGCTCTCGAAAGCCAAAGGGGTTTTAAAGAGGCAATGTTTTTCTATCTCCAATCCCCAGATCTCTGCCGTGAGCTTAGGGAGTAAGGGTAGCATACACTAATGACTGGGAATTAGGCACCCCTCTAACTTGATGCCATTATCCTTTTAAACCAAGCTTTCATGTGGCAGCAGACTTTTCTCATAGGGTATATTATTCTCTTGGTGATTTCTCACTTCTCTGTTAAAAGACATATCCCATTAGTCCTTCAGACTGACCAGCTGTGGATTTATGCTTTTAATCTTAAATTCCATCAATAAAATGTTGTGTGTGTGTGTGTGTGTGTGTGTGTGAGTGTGTGATTTCCAGTAATATTCCAAAAGATCTGTCTTCTTTTGGGGTTTTAGCTCACCCTTTGGGATCACCCCGTAGTATTCCTTCTTGACTATGTGCCAATTCTTCCATGTTGGTTAATTTCCCATTTAAGATCTAAAACCATTGAGGAGTTCTCTGCTTGGTGCTCTGTATTGAGAGGCAGACAAGTAGGGTTGAGGGCTTCAGCTCCGGAGGTCACAGGCCTAAGTGTGTGTACATGTGAGCTCTGCACATGACTTGGAGCAACTTACTTGGTATCACTAAGCCATAGTTCCCTAAATTATAAAATAGATATAATATGATACCTATTTCATGGGACTGTTAGAGCATCAAATAAGATAATTATGTGAAATATCTATATGCATCTAGAATTTGTTCGGTTCTCAATAATTATTATTGCCATTTTTATTACAGTTTTTCTTATGCCATTCATTTTTATGTGTCACTTATATGTGTAGGTCCTATTCCAGTAAGTTGAAGTCTCTTCTGCCAATTGTGACATTTCCAGTGAGCTTCCACGGATTTACCTTCCACGGTAGATCCTAAACCTGGCTCTATGTTACTCCAATCCAAGGATTTAGGCTCTTTTCAGAACTAATGAAATAATTTTTCTTATTTAATTTAGGCTTAAAGGAATTACATTTTTTCAAAACCAACACAAGGAGACGCTCTGACTTTGAGGTGGCCTTTTGTCACAACAGCCCCTTCAAAAGCCAGGTCTGTTGTATAACCCTCTGAGCAAAGTTCAGTGAATCTTAGAATTGACCTGTTCTTTGGGAACTCTCTAGCCTGGGACTGGCTGAAGGTAGGTTGTATCTAAGACTCCTTACACCAAAGCGAACCCCAAATTTAACTCAGCCTTAACATACAGTCCCCATATCTATAGCAACAGAAAGTGAGTGGGCCTTATTTTATGATATGCTCTATGCTTTGATGATATGTTTTGATAGGGGTGGCAACATCTATGTGTACCATATGTGTATAAGATCTTGTATGCTTATGGCTTAATATATACATGTAAATATAGTTGAAACTTAATGGTGCATTACTGTATTACTTTTGAGTATCAGGTTGGAATAACGTAATGATGGGAATAAAAGTCTTATCATTAAAAATGGATTTCCTTTAAATAAAGTATTTTCTGAATTTAAGTGGGAGATTGGGACTCCAAAAGATGAAATGGACTGCGATGTTGAGTCTTTGGCGTGTCTCTGAATAATAAACCACAACACAGAGGCTAACTGCTGAGTTTTTATTATGGGTTCAACTGATAAAGTAAATTGGAGTTGCTGGTACCATGAGATAGAGAGCATAGCTTATTATATTTATCAATATAAATAGGAGAAAATCCATAAGACATAGTAAAATTTAAAAAAGTTTCCTGATCCATCCAGCTCCCCCTGTCAAGCTTCCTTGGCCATATACTGCTCAGTCCCCAGGTTCTTTCTGACCATCTGATGGGCCTATTGCATTGCCCTGCCTTAGTTTCTCACGAACTGAGCCAGTGGGTCAACCTCGGGGCTTTGCCTCCAGCCCTGCTAGTTGTCATTCTGTGTTAGCTAGCTGTCTGCTCCATCGTTTATAAGGCCCAAGTCCCTCTTCTTTGTCTTGGCAAAAGTAACTTTCAGAGATTAAACTTGGGCCTGACCCAGCTATAAAAAATAAATTTCATAACACTTCTCTTAATGAACTTTGTACTGAATCATGATGTCTACCCAGGCATTCTGAAATTGTAGATGCCCCGAGCAATAACGTAGTCTGAGTCTGAAATTTGGCAGACCTAAAGGACAGCCTTTCCTGTTGTTAATTGGGTTGGTCATTTGTTTATTCATTTATTCCATGCTCTTTTCAGCATTCATAGAGTGTCCATTATGTCATAATAAAAACAAAATCTCACATTTATTGAGCACTTACTATGTGCTAAAGACACTGTGCTAAATGCTTTATATACTTTAGTTCATTTCAATCACTCCATGAATTAGGCATTATTATTACCTCAATTTTATAGGCAAGGAACTGGTTAAATAATTTCCCCCAGGGCCACCAGCTGGTGAGTGGCAGATTTGAGATATCATCCCATATTTGAATGGTTCCAACATCCATCCTTCAAACAAGTTACCATAGTAGTTTTAAATGATAAACAATTAAGCTATTCTATCGACCAGTTCCCTTATTTTTCATTAGTTAAATCTGAGAGTCTTAGCAAGGTGGAATGGGGAAGAAAATAGCCTCCTTTCGTAAGACTCCTAATACTTACAGCTCAGGAGTGGACACAGAGATAGGGATGGATACAGCCAGAAAAATATAAAACAGATATTACAAATAAAAGAAAAAATCATTGGTTGTTACAGAGAACTTTCTGGAAAGGAAGTTTTTTTTTTTTTTTTT
Organism: Mustela putorius furo; assembly: GCF_011764305.1. Classification (NCBI taxonomy): domain Eukaryota; kingdom Metazoa; phylum Chordata; class Mammalia; order Carnivora; family Mustelidae; genus Mustela; species Mustela putorius. Next base: position 41,452,089 of record NW_025422368.1, on the reverse strand, counting down.
TCCTCCTACATTCAAGGGTTTGCAGCAGTAAGAAAGATAAAGAGTTTGTGCTCAGTATACTGGAGACTTTTCTGTATGACAAAGTCAGTTTCTCAGCCACTGTATTCTGAAAATGGCACTTGTGTCCTTGACCCCTGCCCCATAGAATAATGCAGTGAAGAAGCTGCACCACAGGGAATTCGCTCTCTTTTGCTTCTCAGGTCAGGGCCAGGTGGCCTTTTCATGCTGGAGTCATTTTGGTGATTAGGGGAGAACCATTTCAAACACATACTGGAAGAAGTAAAGAAGAGGTCCTCAAACTTTTTTGCGCATAATCACAAGTGTAGACATAGTCGAAAAGAAAGGGGGCCCCATCTGTAGTGATTCTTAAATAGTCTCTCTGAAGTAGGGACTGAGAATCTGCATTTTCAGCAGGCATGCCAGGGGTTGGCGATGCCAGTGGTTTGAAAACCATACCTCAGAAAGGCTACTGTTAAAGAACATTTCTAGGCAGAGAATTATTCATGCAGCTGAAAACATTTGATTGAGGCAGTGATCCTCAAATTTGGTCCCTGGACAGCCTCAGCATCACTGGGAACTTGTTAGAAGTGCCAGTTCAGACGGACCAAGCCAGAAACTCTGGAGGCGGGTCCTAGCAATCTATGTTTCGACAAGAGCTTCAGGAAATTCTGAGGCAACCTCAAGAGCAAGGCCAGCTGGAGTAGGAGAAGCAAAGCACTGTTGTACAATCCCATATCATTGGTTCTCAGATGTGGCCGCACATTGGAATTACCTGGGGAGGTTTAGAAACTGGGTCACACTCCCAGAGATTCTGATTGAGTTAGTCTGGGATATGGGGTGAGTACTGGAATTTTTTCAAAGGTCCCCAGGCTACTCATATATGCAGCAAAGTTTAAGAACCACTGTCTTTAGCTTTGGTTACCCGAGTTTTTTTTTTTCTCATTCACTCCATAATGTGAAAACTTTAATACAAGCATTGCTTTTGTCCCCAATCACCAATAATGAAATGCCACTGAATCAAGGAAAGGATAAATGTTATTATGTATAAACAGTGTCTAGCTGACATGTTTATTTTCCATCATATACCTTTACACTATCACCCGAGCTTGGAAAAGATAAATAGTTTCCTCCAAGCCATTGGCAAAGTTGAGATGAGAACACAGTGCTCCTGCTCTCATTCCTTCGGCCTGTTGGCCAAACACTGGGCCACACCAACTGTCACATCACTCACTTCCTCACTTCCCCGAGGTGTATCAGCCCCTGTGCTGGGAAATTCTCATTTTTATTGCCACGGAAACAATTGGCAAGGTTGCAGGTCCCAACCTACAAAATCTGTAGCATCCCCAACTGTATGCATGCTTGCATTTGTAGACAAACTTGGGGACTGGTGACAGTAAGAAATGTAATTGGGGAAGTGGGTGCCTGTTAAACTGAGGTTATATAGATTAGGAATTCCAGTGACGTTTGTCAGAAAATGCCAGCAGCTTGCAAACGGCATTCCTGGATTCCTTACCCAGCTTTCTCAGTGTTGGTCCTCTCAGTACAAGCAAGCAATATTAATGTGCCTCCCCACCTCCACCTTCAATAAAATATATAGCAAATAGAGCATTTAATCAGTGTCACTGGATGTATAGTTCTATGACTCTAGCATTTCTTAAAGTGCTTCTTCAAGGACATAGAGGAGGGATTACTCACGCCTGAAGCAAATTGAATCTACCTTTTACAAGCCTGTGGATACAAACATTTTGACAAGAACTGTGTTGATTTTTAACTCTCTCTTCTTCCTGTTACAAGCCCTGTGGTTGCTTTAACGAGGTCCATCACAAATGAGTCATTGGACCTCAGCAGTGTTGCGAAGGGGGAAAACTCAAGGCTATTGTCTTGTTATAAGACATTACCTCACTGGGGCACCAAAACGTGTGTGTTGTGTCTCAGCCGAGGAGAGGCGAGCGGACATCCTGGCAGGGATGCTCCATCTCAGTTGACTCATGTATAAATCATTTGCTTGTCTTCTGTTTCAGTGATTATGTAATTTTCTCTCATGTTAGCTGCAGTTTTTCAGCCTACTGTGAGAAATCGTGCCTGGTAGCCTATTAATCCCGTCAAAGGTCAATTATACTGATTAAAGCTATTTTTTTTTTTTTTAAACATAGAGGCAGGCACTTGCTGGGAAAGCAAAAATGACGATATATAGCATTCTTTGTTAGCTTCTACTGTTTAATTAGATGTATCAGAAAACTCTAGTGCCATTAATCCTGTCCCAGACCTTTCAGTTGAAGTAACTCCTTCAACATCTAAGTGTGGAGGGTATAAATAATGAAAGTAGTTTTGTTTGTTTGTTTTTCCCTCAGTCCCTTATCCTTAGATGCTTCTGAGAATTCCTTCCCTCCACCCATCTTCTGTTCCTTCTCAGTCCTCATCCCCTGAGGTAACTGGCTTCTTCTGACTGGGAGTGTTTCTGGAGACAGCTTGTTAAGGTGAAGTGTTTTTAATGTAAAAGCAATCTGGACTTAAAGGTGTCTCTAAGTAGCAAAAAGAGTATTTTAAACTGAATTGTAGGAGTAAATAAAATGAAAGCATTTATATTCAAAAAGTATACAATGACCTTCTGAAATTTGAAGCTGATTAGATTGGTAGCAGGATTAAAGGCATCGATCCAGAAAATTATGGATCATTTTGGAAACTTCTGCTTAGTGAATATTACCTAGAAACACAAAAAAGTTTTAGCGAAGGATGTCTATGCAAGCACACTGAAAGCAGTTGCATATTAATTTATACCTCACCTGGTAATTGTTTTGTCAAAATATTCCCCGTGTCATGGATGAAGAAACAGGTAAAGATGTGTGGGGTTTTTTTTTATTATTATTATTGACATATAATGTATTATTTATTTCAGGGGAACAGGTCTGTGATTCATCAGTCCTACATAATTCACAGCACTCACCACAGCACATACCCTCCTTGATGTCCATCACCCAGCCACCCCATCCCTCCCAGCCCCCTGCACTTCAGCGACCTTCAGTTTGTCTCCTATTAAGAGTCTCTTATGGTTTGTCTCCCTCTCTGGTTTCATCTTGTTTCATTTTCCCTTCCCTTCCCCTATGATCCTCTGTCTTATTCTCAAATTCCTCATATCAGAGAGATCATATGATAATTGTCTTTCTCTGATTGACTTATTTCACTTAGAATAATACCCTCTAGTTCCATCTACATTGTTGCAGATGACAAGCTATCATTTTTGATGGCTGCATAGTATTCCACTGTATGTATGGATATATATATATATATATATATTTGATAAAGGTGTGTTTTGATCTACCTATGAAACAATGATTTCTAACTTACAGGTTTTTGGGGGGCTTCTTTATTCCTCAAGGAATATAAGAGTTTTAAGACTAACTTGTTAGCTTTACTTTTATAGATGCATTTCTCATGATGTCATTCTATTAAAAATCAGCATTCCTTTTGCCAAGGGAAATGCATTTGCTATAATTAGTGTATTGTACCACTGATTAATTATACAAATGCATTTTGGGTTCTTATTGTTAGATAAACTATACATTTTGAGCATTATTTCATTTTAAAGTAATGATTTTATTTTGTCAAATTTGGGGCAAGGATTATAAAGGCCTAATTCCATTTCTCCACTTTCTGTTACCTACACACAGACATGTAAACTGGCTTCCAGTCTTTAGTATCTGAGTATTTGCTAGCCATTTTGGGGGTAATTACCAAAGCATTTAGGTCCCCTGATCTACTCCTCTGTCATCAGGCTTACCTTTGTTTAGTTAATAGTATCTGGTTCACCTTGAAATCATTTCAGTTTTTATTTATTTATTTATTTTTAAGATTATTTATTTATTTGACAGAGAGAGATCACAAGTAGGCAGAGAGAGAGAGGGGGAAGCTCTGCTGAGCTGAGAGCCTGATGGGGCTCGATCCCAGGACCCTGAGATCACGACCTGAGCCAGAGGCAGAGGCTTAACCCACCAAGCCACCCAGGTGCCCTCCAACCTACTTTTCCTTGTTTTCCTTGTTAGAAATTCCACTGGAAAAAAGGAAGTCAGAGTGATTTCCTTATCCATTTATTCATTCTCTGTTCCTTCATAGTTGTTGCTATAGTGGATCTGTTTTTCAGTATGTATCACTCAAAACCTTAGTTGCTGAGATTATGCTCATAGGCACTGAATTAGAAAGAGCAAGTTGGAACTCTATTAAATAAAAATTACAAGTATGCTATCAGCAAGTTTATAATTTAATGGAAAGATTAACTAGACTTGACCTTGATCCCTTTACTCAAGTTCTTGTCAATACCTGGAGAACCTGACTGCATCTCCCTAAATATAAGACTGTCCCAGGCAGAGGTGTTCCTTGTGTGTTTAATTCCTCACAGACAGTCGTCTGAGAGGAATGGGTGACAGTGCAGGCCTGATACACAATGCCGAGAATAAAAAAATGATCAAGATACAGTATCTGTCCTCAAGGAGTTCACAGTCTGGTGGAGGAGACAGATGTGTGAACTTGGAGTTAAAGTACAATAGGCAGATGCTTTAATGGAGATGTGTGTTGTGGGCTTGTAAAGCTTATAGAAGGGATGACAATTCTGCCTGTAACACCACCTTCTCAAAAGAGATGCTATGTTCAGAGATCTGAAAAACCTTAATGAGCTTTTATACAACTCCAAGGGGGTCCCAAGAATTGAGGTTGGTCCTTGAAAGGTCCACTGAACATCCCCACCCCACCCCCCAAATATCTCTGCCACTTGCTGATTTATATACTAAATTCAAGACCTACAGCTTCAGCTTTCTAATATAAGATTTTAATTCCTGTTAAAAATGTACTTTTGGGGGCGCCTGGGTGGCTCAGTGGGTTAAAGCCTCTGCCTTCAGCTCAGGTCATGATCCCAGGGTCCTGGGATCGAGCCCCGCATCAGGCTTTCTGCTCAGCAGGGAGTCTGTTTCCCTTCCTCTCTCTCTCTGCCTGCCTCTCTGCCTACTAGTGATCTATCAAATAAATAAATAATCTTTTTTAAAAATGTACTTTTGATGATGCTAACATCCAGTTGTCATCTGTCATTTATAGTCAGTGTGTATAAGCTTCAGGTGATTTTTTTTCCCCAAGTACGTTTTCATAGTTTAAAGGAAGAAAAGCCAGTGCCTCAGTGTAGAGAGTCCTAGAGGAGGATGGAGAAAGGGCCTCAGAAAGATGGATGGTGGAGCCGGGATCAGAACTGTGTTGGATGGTCTGAAAGTCTGAAGATCACTCTCTTCCCAAGTACGGCATTGCTGATGGAGGCATCAGCACTCATTTCCTCTTCCTTGTTCCCCTCCTCCCCTACTCTCCCTTTTCTCCTCCTCTTCCTTCAAATTTAATGTATTATTCTTTCATTGAAATAAAGTAAGTTTTCATACCATTTTTAAGAGATTTTAAAATACTGCTTCAGCTTTACCCATCTAGAACTTCCCACTCAATGTGATTTTCACATATTATTGATTTCTGGTGTGTTTTCTTCAAGGTGGTGTGAAGGGGTCTTAGTATGTTCAACAGTAGAGAAGCCAGATGAAACCACGGAGGGTTTGAAATAAGGGGTGTGACCACTAGGACTGAGGACCAGATCTCCCAAAGCACAGCTGAGGACCAGACTCCTTCATTGCCTTATGTAGAATTCTCTAATACCACACACTTGATTTTTCGCTCATATCTATTAAAAACAAACAAACAAAAAAACCCATAGTGACATTTTCCCAGACTATTTCACTCACATAGAGAAACACTGAAAAGGAAGAAGTTCTTAGTTGACTAAAAAAGAACCGTTTCGGGACGCCTGGGTGGCTCAGTTGGTTGGACGACTGCCTTCGGCTCAGGTCATGATCCCGGAGTCCCGGGATCGGGTCCCGCATCGGGCTCCCAGCTCCATGGGGAGTCTGCTTCTCCCTCTGACCTTCTCCTCGCTCATGCTCTCTCTCACTGTCTCTCTCTCAAATAAATAAATAAAATCTTAAAAAAAAAAAAAAAAAAAAAAAAAAAAAAGAACCGTTTCAAAGACTGTCATGAGTGTGAATCAATATGATAGCTTTGGTACCCAGAGTTTTCCATTAATAAGATAGGTCGGAGACATTGAGATAATGGCCGGAAATACATTCAGAAAGGATGCTTCCTACAGTAGGCTGAACATTGCCCTAAATGATTCCAAGGTCTTCTTCGTCTTGAAGGCTATTTGAGTCTTCAAAATGTCATTATTGCATCAGATGAATAGGCTGTGCCCGTGGCCTGTCCCATAAACAAGGAAGACCAAATGTGGTTTCTGTGAAGTAGGATAAGTTATGGTATAGTTGTGTATTCTATATCTGGTAAGAGCAATTTTAGCTATGTACTCTATTGAGGTTGCAAGAAGATAACCTTCTTTATGAGAAAATATAAAATAATATAAAGGTATTCATATTATTATTGTATATTACTATTTATGTTAATATTTATAAGTGTACTTCAGTTTCCTTCTATATCAAATAAGGATGATAGTATAGTTTCTTTCATAATGTTTTGTAAGGATTGGGTCAGTGGCTTCACATAAATCACTAAGAGAGCAATGTCTGGAACATAGGAAGCGCTAAGAAGGATGCTATTAGTAATATTGTTGTTATGGCTATATTTTGCAGTCTACATAAGCTGCACTCCTTCTCAAAGGTAGGGGACCATAGTAGTGGTTCCATAGGCCAGGCAGCAGTTGGAGAGCTTTGCTCAAGTCCGAGTGACATTTTTCTTTTTGTGTGTGCCTCGCTGTGCTTTAATCCCCAAAGGGACCAATATAAAGAAAAAAACCCAAAGTGTCCTTTTCTATCCCTCAACCTTTTAAATAACTGAGTGTTAATAGGCTTTAATAAATATATAAACTAGCTAGAATGTATTCATGATGAGATACGGCTTTAGGAATTAGAACCCTTTCATTTTTTCTCCAGTGTAGGTATGCTTCTGGTTATGGAATAAAGCATATCCCTGAAAAGTTGAGCTTCGGTTAAATTTTGGTCGAGGATTTCAGTGTAAATAAGGCCATAGCTATGAGCAAAATGGTTTTGTCATTGATTATGTTTTCCTAAGGCCTAGCCTGAGATTGCAGTGGGCTGATGTGAGTATTATGATGTTCTAGCCAACCGCATTTAGACTACTAATTAATAGTGAAATCACTGTAGCCAGGAGCCAAGATAAAGGAATTCTAACCCCTTTCCTCTTTGATATTCACACTAGATCTTGCATTCCTTAAATCGGTCAGCTGTTGGCCTCAGCTTCTTTGCCATTTATGTTTTACTCTCCGCCCCATTGTTCTGGGGCCAGAAATACAAATGGAAGCTCTTTTCCAGATGATTGTTTATCTCCAGTTTTGATTGGGACAGCCAAATGGCCTCTCTGCATGGTCCACGGCACTCTTGCCTCGCCCGCTCACAGCTGTACAGTTCTCTTGGCACGCTGAAGCGCGTAGGGAAGCATGGCGGCCCCTAGCTGTCCCTGGCAGGCTGTATTTGCCTTGTTAGGCAATGTAAGTGCTCGCCGCACCGCTTTGTAATTTGTGTCATTTGAATACAAGTGGGAAGACTTTTAGAGAATTTTCAGAGAAAAATAATAAAACAAACTCTTTGAAAATGCGAGACCATAATGCATGCATAGCAGATAGCATTGTCACTGGTGATTTGTATATAATTATTACTCAGTTTTAGGTGGTACTTAAGCCCTTTGTCCAGGATGAGAAGATTCATTTGTATACATCATCATTATCCCTCCTGACGTGTGCTTTGGTGACACTAATCTGTGTTTTATTTCCTGCAGCAGTAATGATGGGGTTGTCTTCGGTGGCTTTATTATGTTGTCATGTTTTTTCAGTGATCCCCCTCCCAGTACAAAGGAAATCTCTCATGTGGGGATAAACTCCAAAATAGCTGACATTTAACAGTCATGCTGGCAAGCATCTCATTTTCTTCCACTTCATTCTTCTTCCTTGTCAAGCTGAGTCCTGGGGAATTATCCTTGACTGTGGTCAGACCCATAGTTGTTTGTAATTTTATGTTGGATCATATTTCTGAGGTAGAGCTTGTTTCTAAAGGGCTGGATAGCTTGCCTAGGGGGAGCCTGGGTGGGACAGCCATTGGAGCCTGCAAAGGACAAGCTGATTTGCAGAAAGCTTGGAAAAAAAGAATGGGTCACCAGTGGGGGCCGATTTGGCAGGACCACCCATAGTCATGGATGTTGTCAGTGGCCTTAATAGGTCAGGGGTCCACTTCTAAATCTGGGGATAGAAGCACCGAGAAACAAATTCTCCAGGACCTGTTTCGAGGATAGCAAGGATTAGTTTAGCAGTAGAGATCTAGTGATCTAGTTTTAAAGCTACGATTTTTTTTTTTTTTAAGATTTCATTTATTTGTCAGAGAGAGAGAGAGCACAAGTAGGGGGAGGGGCACAGGGAGAAGCAGACTCCCCACTGAGCAAGGAGCTCAATGTGGGGCTCCATCCACGGACCCTGGGATCATGACCTGATCATGACTCTTAACCGACTGAGCCATCCACTCATCCCAAAGCTATGATTTTTTTTTAAGTACATCGTATCACTTTTATTTGCATTTTGTAGTAACAGAACAAACTATGAGCATGGCTTCTGTAAACAGAATATTCAAGAATATGATGATAGTGACACTTCTCTGTACTTTAGCTCAGTAAACCCTGGTAACAGCCACATATACAAAACACATTAAACACAGGGAATGACGAAATGAAATAGACCAGTATTGTTTATTAATTGGCTAGAGGTTTTAATAAAGCCAATCCCCAGGGCAGAATCAACCGGTGTAAACGCTATACCTTGTCTTGGCTCCTCACATTACCTTACAGTTATGTGTTTTCACTGGCTCTCCTTCAAATAAATATGAGTTCCTGGAGGGTGAGGACCTTGCCTCGTTTCTCTTTGATTCTTCATCATAAGCCCAGTGCCTCGCACAGAATGGTGCTGGTGGTGTTTGGGGAATTGAATTGAGCCACGTAGCGAACTAAATACTGCGTCTATTTGCTGAAAGATTGGAGCATACGTTTAGCTACAAATTTCAAATGGTACAGCCATGGGGAATTAAGAAGGGTATTGACAGTGGGACACAGGAAAATGAAACTGGGAGAGGAGGAGCACAGACATGCTTGCAGCCCCCGTCCCTTTCCTTCACTGCCCGCCACGGCAACGGGGACTGAGGGCTGGGTTCGCCCAACAGCCTTCTCTGACCAGAGGGAAATGAGACTGTTGACAACCACCACTGTGTAGCAGAAAGCTTCCTCCAGGCCAGCTAAGCTGCCTGCATGTCAAGAATCTCCTTGTCGACAATTAGGCCTTGATATTTAATGTTAAGTAAAGCTCAAACTAAATAAATATAAATGGCCGCAAGTTTCTCCAAGGTCACAAAACCATTCTCTCAGAACAGAAGGTGACTATCACAGAAGGAGCAAAAACATGGAGACCCAGTTTACTATTATTCTTATTTATTATGTGTCAGGCACTCAGCTAAGTTTTCTACAAATATTAACCCATGTATTTTTCTTCCTGAGCCTCCATTTAGGCCACGTAATTCTCTTTATTTTGTAGAGGAGGAAACTGAGGCAGAGGGAAAGAACGCAAGCTGTCAAGGTCATGTGCTAGCTAGCATGTGGTAGAGCCAGGACTCAACCCCAGGCCATCCAGCTGTAGTTGAAGCCCTTCCCTGTTCCACTCACTCGCCCCACTCTCCTTCAGTAGAAGTGAAACACCGACTTGAAGCTGAGGTCTGACTCTTCTAGTTCTCGGATTCCTTCAAAACTCAGCTTATAAACACCAACAGCCTCTGCGACTGATGCCTTAAAGCTCCTACTTCCTTTAAAAACATACTTAATGGGCCTTGCAATGTGCTACACTCCAAAGGAAAAGCCGAGATATATATGACATACCTTTCCTTAAGAAAGCTTTTAGTCAGGGTACCTGGGTGGCTCAGTGGGTTAAGCATCAGATGCTTGGTTTCAGCTCAGGTCATGATCTCCTGTGGGGAGTTCGAGGCCCGGGTGACCTCGGCACTCAGCGCCTGGTCTGCTTCAGATACTCTCTCCCTCTCCCCGCTTGTGCTCACTCCCTTTCTCTAACAAAAAGAAAAAGAAAGAAAGCTTTTAGTAGAGTAGAGGGAGGGTATGTGGCAGAGTTAACTGGGTGACATAGGTGAGGTCCGACCCCCACTGTGATGGGGATCAAAGGAAAAAGAGATCACATGTAGCTGAGGAAGGGTAATGGGAGGCTGGAATGTTGGAGAACGGTTAATAAAAGCTTGGGGGTGAGGCTGGGGGGGTTCATTTTCGGTGCAAAGAAAAGAGAGATGCAGAAACAGAGCAGAAAGCACAATGCAGGTGCAGAAGAATATGCCCCCAGCTCTGGCTAGGGGACAAGACACGCATGGCCTTGGGGGACAGATGAGATGGCAAGTGCTTAATTTGGAAGACGGGAGGGAAAGTCTGTGGACATTTGGGGTAGAGAGATGACTTGTGCTTCAGGAAAATGTATCTGTGGTGACATGACATTTGGGTTGCAGCAAGGGCGGGATTGGTGTGAGGGTCTATCCCATGGCTGCAAACAGGAAGCAGTAAGTTGTGAGCAACAGAAAAGAGAGACATGAAAGCCAATGACTGATTGTACTCCTGGGGGACAAAAGCAGGACAGGATGGGTCTTTTGCCAGGTTGGTTGAAGGGGAGGGACTTATCTGAAGCCATTAGAATTGGCATACCATGTCTTCTTGCACTGGCTGGTAATTTGAGGGAATTCATAGAGCTCAAAACTTTCATTGAATTATGCTTTCTGCCTGGCATCCAGAATCATGGAAAGGTGCCCCAGACTACTTTGGGGGAGGGGGCAAGGGGCAAGAAAGGATGCTCGCTAACGGGGTGGGGCATTCACATGGAAACAAGTTCCTCATCAAATTGAGGCTATACAAAATATTGACAATGTGCCATCTTTGTTGTGAGTGCATTTTCATCACAAATAAATTTCACAGTACTTCTTGGTCTTCAGAAATATTTCTCAGTTTTTGTTCTTCTGAACTAACTAGATTTGGTAAGTGTGTATTAGTTTTCACAGATTCCATAAATTTTGTTTTATTCCTATATTAAAACATACAGGAAAGTTTTATTTTCTTCCTGGATTTGTTTGGGGAGAAATAATGGAGAGGATTTTATGCATCAGCGAGGCTTTTTCATTTCATGGGATCTTTTGGGGGATTTCACAAGAAGAAGAAGATACATGTAAAGCATTAGCAAATTTCCTGGCACATAATAGGACTCAGGTTGATTTGACGGCTTGCAGGGGAGGCTGCGTCTATAGCACACATGATTCAGGGCTGGGCTCTGAGGGCAGAAGCTTCCATGCAAACCGCAGTGCTGCCACTTACTGGCTCTGTGGCCCAAGATGAGTTCTCAGTTCATCTGAGACCTGGGTTCTCCATCTGTCATGCGATGATGAGATGATGAGACTTGCCTCATAGCAGATAGGATTTAATGGGACGGTACACAGTGCCAAGCCAGAGGTGCTCAGCAATGGTTCACTGACTCCCTGCCAACCACCATTGTTGGGGCTCTCGTAGTTAATATCTACAGTATAAATTAAGGTAAAAACTAGGTATCTACCCAAAAGGGTACTTATGACATGAAGTGTTATTATATGATAGATGTTTCTAGACTAGTCCTGATACGCAAACCAAGGATCTGTTTTAAAGAGACAGGTGTATTGCTCTGATGAGTTGATTCTCAGTTGTGCAGAACACTGTATTCTTTTTTTTTTTTTAAAGATTTTATTTATGTATTTGTCAGAGAAAGAGAGAGCACAACCCGGGGGAGCGGGAGGCAGAGGGAGAAGCAGTTTCCCCACCGAGCAAGGAGCCTGATATGGGACTCCATCCCAGGACTCTGGGATTATGACCTGAACTGAAGGCAGATGCTTAACCAACTGAGTTACCCAGGCATCCCAAGAACGCTGTGTTCTAGCCAGAATTTTCTAGAGACTCACCTGAGAAAAGGATCAAAATACTAATACTTTATTTGGGATATACAAACCCAGCCAGCGAGGTGAAGAAAAAGGGAAGGAAGTCACCAGTGGACAAGTGAGGCATTTCAATCCATCGTAGTCCTAGAAACAGAAAGTAGAATGGTGTTTGCAGGTGCCGAGGTGGTGAGGAGGGAACTGGGGAGCTATTCAGTGGGTCCAGTGTTTCCAATGAAAGGGGAAAATGTTCTAGAGATGTGTTTCAGGAGGGTGTGAATATATTTAACATTGGCGGACGGAACATGTAAATATGGTTAAGATGGCCAGTTTTGTTTGTTTGCTTTTTGTTTTATTTTGTATAACATCTTTTTTTTTTTTTTCAGTTTTATGTCATGTGTTTTTTACCCCAGTGTTTCAAGGGGGGAGGGAGGTAAAGTCCTGTGACTGCCAACTAGATAAAAGTGTGTTAAAAAAGGGCTGCCTTTATTGTTACTTTTCTTTATTTTCATCATTGTGTGTTATTAGAGATCACATGAGAAGAAGGCCTGTCTCTCCTTCAGTCCAGAGTAGAAGAATGTGTACCCGGTGGTGGTGGGTTTGCCACTGAGCAGGTCCATGTGCCAGAAGTCAAAAGTTCATGGTGCTCGGATAATTGAAACAGGAGATGTGCCTATGGTTTCCTTCCTTATTGTCCTTCACACGCTAGTTTCCGAGTGGCTCTCTTAGCAAAGCTTACTTTGTTATGAATCTTCCTTGACAATTCTCGTCCATCTCTTTTCTGCCATCTTTCTAACAGGAAAACACCAATGATTCAACTGTGTTTTCCTACCATCCCTTTTCATTGTCTGGGTGGCTGGCAACCTGCTTTGGGTCCCTTATGCCCCTGGAAGGGGGCAGTTTCCTAGTTCATGGATAATCCAGGCTAGTTGAGTCTTCGGACTGCATCCCACTAAGAAGATTTGAGGACGTCCCTTCTAGATGATACTTAGGGTCTCCTTTCTGGGTAGATCTGATGGCTGACTTCTGTTCTTGGAGGAACAATTATTTTGACATTCTCAGTAGTGCTGCAAGGAGAAATGCAAGGTAGAAGCAACTGGAAAATTACAAAATTAAAATACTCAAGAGTCTAAATAGTACATTTCATCCTCAGAAGCTGGGGTCTTTCCCCATCTGTTCTCACAGAGAGATTCTGGAGGAAAGGCAAGCCCCCATGATGTTCTGTTCTGGCGCCTCTCCTCTTCCATCTGGGAGAGAGCCTGCTGTCCCTGCGCACAGAGGGGATGGGTGGGTCTGCTGTTGTGCTCAGTGGCTGATAGTCCCCGGTCAGGGAAGGAGGAGGACGCCACTCCACAGACCCTCTGGGAATGCCCGGGGCTTTCCCCGCACAACCTCAGTGCTGTTCCAAGGCAGGAAGGTGGTTCTGGATCCCCTGACCCCTGTCTCTTTCCACCTGTAGGTGTGAAGAAATACCGGCACTTTGTGGTCCTCCTAATGGCCATCCACCTGTGCGTGACTGTAGGAACATCTCACATCCTCCTTTTCTTTATTGAATGTTAGGTAATTCCTTCTGGAGAAAAATAAAAAAACTGAAGCTTTCATTCCCAGCGTTTCCTTTTGCCTCATTAGGGGATTCATAATATAAAACAAACAACAACACAACTGTTGAATAGAGGTGCGTTGCTTTTGGGTCAGAGTGAAGATTTAGATGATTTCTTAAAACCTTCCTCCCAAAAAGTCAGAATGAGGTTGGTAAAACTCTGGGAGATGGGCTCCCCAAAGTGTGAAATGTAGAGTTATTTTTAGGGGCATTTGGGCTACTGTCTACCTACCTACCTACCTTTCTTCCTTCCTTCCTTTTTTTTTTCTTTCCTTCTTTCCTTCTTTCTTAGATCTGTTTATCTATTTGAGAGAGAGAGAACATGCACAGCAGAGGGAGGGGGACGGGGAGAGACTCTCAAGCAGACTCTGTGCTTTGGGTGAACCCTGATACGGGCCTTGATCTCAACACCCTGAGATCATGACCTGAGCTGAAACCAGGAGTCGGCCGCTTAACCACCTGAGCTACCCAGGCATCCCACCCTCCATTACTTTCAATCCTCCTTTTCCCTCTGCTCCTCTAGGAAGATGGGGATTCTCTCAGGCCAGTGTTGGTTTGAGAATCAAGAGAACTCTGTGTTAGTCTTACTTCTTCTGGAATAATGATATAATAATAATAATAATAATACAAGGAGGAATTGTGCTCTTAGATCCTGTGAGACCCTGGGTGGCAATGTAGAGACAGCTATCTGCCCTTGCTAAGGGTACTAAGGGCTAGGAGAAGCTACATGGAAATGATATTGTGTCTCTTCATTAATAAAGTGAAGGATTCAATCTAGTCGTATTCTCTGTGTTCATCTGTCTGGGTGTGCATGTACGGTTGCTCCATCCCATATACAATCCTCAAGATATCCCCTAATGTGGTAATGCAGCCTGGGGAGAGAAGCAGACACAATACTTATGAACTCAGAAATGTATGGGTTTTGTTTCAGTGTTTGATATTAGAGACTACAAATTGATCCTTTGCATATTTTCAGTTTTACATTAACATCCATGTTGCAGACCCTTTTTAATTACTTCGGGCTGGATTATTCTTTTTTTTTTTAAGATTTTTATTTATTTATTTGACAGACAGAGATCACAAGTAGGCAGAGAGGCAGGCAGAGAGAGAGAGAGAGGAGGAAGCAGGCTCCCTGCTGAGCAGAGAGCCCGACGCGGGGCTGGATCCCAAGGCAGAGGCTTTAACCCACTGAGCCACCCAGGCGCCCCGGGCTGGATTATTCTTGAATGAATACCAGAGATATCCTTCCATCAATTTTTTTTTTTTTTTTTTGGTCAAAACTATTCTAAAAAATCACAACAGATCATACTTATTTACCAGCATGTAGTCACTTAAACCCTAAGGGTGATTAAAAGTCAGAGTAAGATGAAATGCATTTATGGTAGTTGAGTTTGATGATTCACAATGCTAAGAACCACAGTGGAAAAGAATAAATGAACCATGTTTATCCAAAGAGATGTTACTGTTTAAGCGTGTAAGTTGAATGCGTTGCTGGATCCAAAGTGGTGTTTTCTCAGTAAAAGAAAAAAAGTGCTTTCTCTTGTGTTCTAAATCAAGTTCAGATATAAGCATTCTAGTAATTTAATGTAACTTTCTTAGATGCCATCAATCATTCAAGAACTTTCAATAGACATGCATTGACCTACTGTGGGCTAGGGTACGGATTCCCAGATGAATAAAACAGTAGCTACCCTTAGGGAGCTCACAGGCTAGTTGATGAATTAGGCAGCAATAAATAGTAAATATTCATAATAAATGCTGTGGGAACATAGTGCAGAAGGTGATTCATTCTGCCTGAGGAGGTGGAAAAGATTGTACAAAGGAGGAATCTTTGATCCATGACTAGAAGAGAGGTAGGTGTATTGGTTAAAGTGAGTAATGCTAGCTGTTATGACATGTCCACTCCCACAACGTCCTCATGTCTCAGGCCAGCAGCCCAAAGTGGATCAGCAGTGGTGGAAAGGGGGGCTCTGCTCCGCAGCGTGATTTGGAGGCCATTGATCATTCCCACTTGCTGCTTTCCCTTCTTCCAGAACTTTGGAATAAGAGGTCTACAGGAGGAAGTTATTCTGGTCCAGACCAGGAAGTAACCCCCATCAATTCCATTCACATTCTGTTCCCTGGGACTCAGACATATATGGCCACGTCTAACGGTGAGGAAGGTGGAAAACAGACTTTAGAAGTAATCTTGCTACTGAAAGAGTTTGTTTTTTTTTTTTCCTTTTGTTTCGTTTTGTTTTCTTTTTTTTTTTTTTAGATATTTTAGAAGGGTAGATTGCAATATAAGTAGAAGAAAGGACCAAGGAAAATACACAGTCAAATGAAAGAGGAGGGAATATTCTGTTCTGGCTAGAGTGCACAGCATGGGAGGCAGGGAAGGCTCAGTGAGAAATAATACTAGAAAGGTAATTCAGGGCCAGATTATAAAAGATCATAAATAGTTTACTGAGAAGTTTCCACTTGTTGAAAAGTTCTTCATTGCTGTCTTAATATAAGCAAATATTAATTGACTGATTTCCTGGACCTAAATTAACTTTTGAAATAGATGTTTCATTTACTGCATCAGATCTGAGGTATTGTATTTTAATAATGCATTTAAAAAATTTTTGTTTTTCAATAAGATTATAACCTTCTTGTAGGTTAAGGGCCACATTTATACTTCATATATTTCCTGATAGTTTCCCAGGATCACTGAGGTACAAAGGTACCTAATGAGTATTTAATTGATTAGCTTATTGCTTAATAACAGCCTCACAAGAATGACTTTTATTTTTAAAGGTATAAAAAAGCAATGTCACCAGCCCATGGGGCTATATCTAAATAAATCAGGAGTTCATACTTAAGAGCAACTAAGGGGCCTCTGTGTTTTATCATTAAATCACATATGTTAATTGCCCATATGTATAAGACTTTGGACATAATAAGATAAGTCCTGTAGACATTTAAGTCTTCAAATGAAAAAAAAAAAAAAAGTGTGACTATCACTATCCTGGGAAAATCTTTGATTTTTTTCAGGAGTACTCTAATCCTATATCAGAACATGTTTGGTTTAATTTACTATAAATAAAAAAACTCAATGCCATCTTGTTTCAAACTGAAAACCATTTCAGGGAGATATGTGAATTTAGTCTCCCTGAGAATAGTAAATCAGGGGAACTCTCAGATGAAGGACTATTCAGGTGTTTGATAAAAATATTTCGCATTCCAGCCAGTTCCCTTTGTTCATTCTGTTCCATGGTCCTTAGAGTCAACACCTCCTTGTCTCTGAAATGGAAATTTCTAACCGTAATAAATTCTTTTCTAATCTTTTCTCTTCTTTGCTTTTATTTTATTTTTTCAGTGTTCCAAAATTCATTGTTTATGCACCACACCCAGTGCTCATGTAATACGTGCCCTCCATAATACCTGCCACCAGGCTCACTCAATCCCCTACCCATCTCCCCTCCAAAACCCTCAGTTTGTTTCTCAGAGTTCATAGTCTCTCATGGTTTGTCTCCCCCTCCGATTTCTCCCAACTGACTTCTCCTGTCCATTTCCCAATGTCCTCCGTGTTATTCCTTATGCTCCACAAGTAAGTGAAACCATACGATAATTGACTCTCTCTGCTTGACTTATTTCACTCAGCATAATCTCCTCCAGTCCTTTCCATGTTGATACAAAGGTTGGGTATTCATCCTTTCTGATGGAGGCATAATACTCATTGTATATATAGACCATATATTCTTTATCCATTTGTCTGTTGAAGGGCATCTTGGTTCTGTCCACAGTTCGGTGACTGTGGCCACTGCTGCTATGAACATAGGGGTACAGATGGTCCTTCTTTTCACTACGTCAGTATCTTTGGGGGAAATACCCGGTAGTGCAATTGCGGGATCATAAGATAACTCTATTTGTAATTTCTTAAGGAATCTCCACACTATTTTCCAAAGTGGCTGCCCCAACTTGCATTCCCACCAACAGTGTAAGAGGGTTCCCCTTTCTCCACATCCTCTCCAACACTTGTTTATTCTTGTTAATTTTGGCCATTCTGACTGGTGTAAGGTGGTATCTCAATGTGGTTTTGATTTGAATCTCCCTGATGGCTAGTGATGATAAACATTTTTTCACATGTCTGTTAGCCATTTGCATGTCTTCTTTGGAGAAGTGTCTGTTCATGTCTTTTGCCCATTTTTTGATGTAATTATCTGTTTTGTGTGCGTTGATTATCTGTTTTGTGTGCGTTGAGATCTTTCTAGATCTTGGATATAAGCCTTTTGTCTGTACTGTCATTTGCGAATATCTTCTCCCATTCCGTGGGTTGCCTCTTTGTTTTGTTGACTGTTTCCTTTGCTGTGCTGAAGTTTTTGATCTTGACGAAATCCCAAAAGCTCATTTTTGCTTTTGTTTTCTTTGCCTTTAGAGACATATCTTGAACGAAATTGCTATGGCCAGTGTCAAAGAGGTTACTGCCTATGTTCTCCTCTAGGATTCTGAGGGATTCCTGCCTCACGTTGAGGTCTTTTATCCATTTCGAGTTTATCTTTGTAATAATAAATTCTAATATCAGACTTTGTTATGGCTTATAATATGGAGAAGTATTTCCTCTATATTCAGATATTTCCACTAGTACTCATTAGTGATTTGTTGAAAACTCAAGATCCTACCCACGAGAATGATAATCCAGTATTCTCTCTCTCTGCATGTGTTGCATTGGTCTCTTGGATTAGTGACATCCTTGTGTTATAGTTACTCATTATACTCATTATAGCTCTGTGGTTTGCTTTTATTTGAAATTGCATCTAAGTCACCTTAGAGGTCACCTCCCACTACTGGATCACAATGTAAATTTTACGTTGGTGACACGTGTTGTCAGCACTTTTTGATTATACATGTAACTTAAAAGCAAATTTGCCAAGTCTGTAAGTGAGGTCAGTTTGGTAAGAAATCTAAATCTATTCACTTTAGCTAAACAAACTGTGAATTGTTTCTCATTGGGGTTAATGAAAGCACCACTCTAAATCTACATTCTTATATAATTCAATTTCATGGCGCCTTAGCCCAAGAGCCAGTCCTGAATGCCAAGGATAGCTCCTGGCTCCTGCTCCTGCGGGCAGAGAAGACCTCAGGGTGAAGGTGACTCTTGAGCCAGGTTAGAATTAATGTACACTGGGGCACCTGGGTGGTTCAGTCGGTTAAGCAGCTGCCTGCGGCTCAGGTCATGATCCCAGGGTCCTGGGATCAAGACCCACATAGGGCTCCCCGATCAGTGGAGAGCCTGTTTCTCCCTCTCCCTCTGCCTGCTTCTCTGCCTACTTATGCTCTCTCTCCATCTCTCTAATAAATAAATAAAATCTTTTTTTTAATAAAAAAATAGAATTAAAGTACACTAAACCAAGCACTCAGTAATTGCTCCATGGGCTTCACCCTGCCCTGATGGAAGATGATCCTGTATATTCCTTTATCTTTGATTTCCAAAGTGTGTGGACTGATTAGGGGGTTGGATGGGTGAAGGGTACAGAATATGGAGGGAGAGAATAGTTTGCCAGTTAATGCAGTTTACTTTTTCTGTTCCTATTTCAGCACATCCGTAGATAGTCACATCTCAACTAGTTCCTTCCTTACCTTGTTCCTCTATGTGCATTAGTTTTCTTAATCTTTCATTTTCCAGTTCTTCTTTTGGTCTCCATTACTGGTAGAGCTGATAGAGGCAAAACCGTTCCATGGTAGAATGAGTAGCACTGTTAGGGGGCAACCAGTTCAATGCGCCTCCCTTAAAATCGAATAACAAGAATTCTGGAGGGTTCCACAAGCTGTATCTATAATTCTTTCTCAATTTCTCACCTAGATAGTATTTCTATTTTAACTTAAAATCTTTTTTAAATTAATGCTATCCCCCCAAAAGCAGACTGCTGTCATAAATATCTGAAGATGAAAGAGAATAAAGTTATAGCAACCTTAGAATATTTTATTCTTTATTGGTTTAAATCAATCTTCCGATTACTTTAGATGAATTACAAGCTCATTGCCTATGCTCTTTTAATGATCACATGTAAAGAGTTTATTTTAAATTCTCTTTGATATCTGTAGTTAGGTGACTTAACCCCTATTTCACAAGTCGTTTGCTTATTCTATGAACCGCTCTTGCTGTTAGTATGTATCATTTAAAACTGATTTTAGGATTATCATCCCTTTACCATCTGTAGGTATCTGGGCACTCGCATATGATTTAACAGACTTATTTGAAGTTTTTATTCAGAAGCAGCTATCCATTTTGAGCTGTTCAGGGAGTGTCAGACCTGGGTAGACCCAGTTGAGTCTGGGCTGACTGGACAATAAGCCCGCTAGGACAGAGGGGGAGGGGCTGCCTTCTCCTCCCAGGGGTGAGGTTATACCTAAGCTCATTTGTCTGCAGGACCTGTGGCTCCCCTTGCTGAGAGGACTATAGCATCCAGATGCTTGGCTTTCTTGGGCAGTTCATGTAAACAGTCGACACCCTAGATTGTGGCTGCCTGGCTCTGAGCATTGATGGGGCCGCTTCCTATTCTTGCCTTACAACATGGAGATACACAGAGGAGCGGATTTCCTCCGCTGGCACTCAGGCTCAAACAATGTTAGCTCGTCTGCTTAGCCTGTCAACATCATCATTTCCATAACTCAGATGAGCATAGTTTAATTTACTGTAACACTATTTGGCCCCTAAGTGGATTCTAATAATTTATCATTGTGCTAGCAGTAGTCTGCAGCAAGCAGGAACGATACATACCTGGAAGTCTTCCCAGCTCAAGAGTAACTCTTTCCCGCAGACTACCAATTAGAAATCCATTTGGATTAACAAATACCCTCAAATATCAATGCTTGCTGAGGATGTTAATCCAATCAGCCTTTTACACCTTAGTGAGATGTTATCTTAAGGAGCTAATCATATTCTTTTTCTTTTAGTACCTAATTAAGCTCAGCATCAGTGGTGTATGCATAGAGGTGATGTTGGTATTCTGAGGCACTCCTGGGAGACGGCTGACAGACCTGCGGGATTTCAAATGGAGAGGACCACAAGATGGCGCTGAGGGCAGAAGGTGAAGAAAGGCTTGTTTCTCCTGATGGCCTTAGCAGTAGCTTCCCTGCCCTCTCTGCATCGTGGACAGTTTCCCCAGTTCTACAGAGCAATGCTTTTCAAACGTCAGTGAACACCTGATTCATATAGGGATCTTAATAAACTCCAGATTCTGATTCTACAGCTCTGGGGTGCAGCCCAAGAGTGCGCATCCCTGACCAGGCTTCCGGGGGATGCTGATCCTTTTGGTCCGAGAACATCCTTTGAGTGGCAAAGTTACAAAATACCCAATGTATCCATCAAAGTGATGGATCCACTGTGGGGATGTTTGTCCATTTCTAAATTTACCTCTAGCTCTTTTTACAGAGATCCTTTCTCTTCTGAGCTCTACTCTCAATAGCATCATTTACTTTTCAAGCAAGAAGATTGCTGATGTTTCTGTCCCTTTTATCTTCGTTGTCAATTTGGGACACGTGACGGGACTTGTCTTTTCTTCCGGCTGCACTGGTCCTTTGTATGATGGTTATTTTGTGAGCTAGTCTAAGTTCATACATTTGAGAACTCAGTTCAAGTGAAGAGATGCACGCTTCTTCAAACTTCAGCGTTCAGCTCACTCTACAGCAGCGAAGTCCTACTTGTCTCTGGGTGTGGTTGGCCCACAGAGCCCAGTATCACAGTGGCTCAGCACTGCTGCCCACACTGGGATCACTGACCATCTCCTCTCCTAGGCTTCTGGGACACCTCTGTGTCCCACGCCCAACTGGCCCTTTCCAGTGCACTTATCTGTACCTCTTTCCTTTGGTGTTTTCAACCTTGCTGATACCTTGAAATGTCCCCATGCCTGCGCTTGTCAAGTCTTATTCCTTTTTAAGATATGCTCAAAGGTTTCTTCCACTTGCTCCATGTGGGAAGTCCCTTCCCTCTGCTCTGTAAGGACTTGGCATAATCACGCGGCAGCACCCCCTCCCCCACCCATTACAATGCTTTGTTTATGTGTTTGTCTCCAGCGCTGGAGCATGAGCTTCTTAAGGAGAAAAATACCATCGTGTTCATTTTTATCTCTGTAATTCCTAGTGAATATCTGGGACCTAACTGGGCTCAAAATAAATGTCAGGTGAATGCGTTTGTTGATCAGCCTGTTTTTCCTTCGCCTTCCCTCTATACAATTCCTAATTGGATCATTTGCTCCCACATAACTTGCCTTTCCTCAGCTTTGATTGATCTCTGGTCTTGGCCAAACCAATGAGGTCTTTCTGTTCTCTATATAAATCGTCTGGAAGTCATTTGTATATTTTCTGCTGGGTTTTGTGGACTATCCCTGAATGCTGATTCTGTAACACTGCGATCCTTCTTACAGACTAGCTTATATATGCTCTGGTCAGATTTCCTGTAGAAGTAATTTGGTAGCTCTGCCACCTGGGAGCAATAGAAGCTTTCAGTGTTCCTCACTATCTAGGAACCTCATGTGATGGAGTGACCCTTTCAGATGCAGCTGTCAGGTGGTGCGTGGAATGCTTTGTCCCTGACATTGAAGTAGTCCCTGCGATGCAGTGCTTCCTACTTTTGCCTTTTATGGGACCAAAATGACTCTGTTAGAACTGGAAGCCCCATTCATTAATCTCCTGCTGGTGATATATAGCCGTGCAGTACTATGAATTTAGTAATTGTCAGCAGCACTAAGAGAACTGTTTATAATCTAATTGGGTAGGATTCCTGTGTATGAAACTAAATTATGATGGATGTGTTACTCAAGGGTGAGGGGAAATTACCTTTCAGTAGTATCAGCGTCTGGGTGGTACTGAGTTGTCTACACGGAAGGAAATGCTGAGGCAAAAACAGGAGATGCATAGGGTCAGGTTGGGGGAGAGCACGGGGCCAGCCTCCCCTGGGAGGGGAAGGGGCTTCGAGGAAGGGTCAGTGTGGCAGTCCGCAGTGAGTTTAACAATCCAGGGCAGACTGATTCACAATCAGGGACGCTCATCCAGATCAGTCTTGGAAGTCAGAACATAAAAGAGGACCCTGAACCCAGGAGACAGGTACGACCATAGGAATCTGTAGAGAAGGAATCTGCAGAGAAGCATCACAAGAACCAGAAATTCAACAAA
This sequence comes from Mustela putorius furo, assembly GCF_011764305.1. Classification (NCBI taxonomy): domain Eukaryota; kingdom Metazoa; phylum Chordata; class Mammalia; order Carnivora; family Mustelidae; genus Mustela; species Mustela putorius. Next base: position 41,429,337 of record NW_025422368.1, on the reverse strand, counting down.
GCAGTTCTGTCTGGGGCAGATGTCTGGGGCCCCACATTCTTTGTTATCTTTTGGGCACCAGTCCCCAAGAAAGGGGTAAGCTCTGTATTGCAGAAAGAATTAAATGACTGGAGAAAGACTGGAGAGGAAGGGGAAGGCTATTCTTATAGTCTTATAGAATCTTAAAGTCTTATAGAATGGACCATTTCTTTTTTCCAGAAATAGAGGACCATCTTGATAAATACATTGGTGAGAAATGAACGGGAAAGAGGGACATGAGGTAAGAATGGAACTAAGCAGTATTTAATCTATTTCGTTTTTAATGTCTCTATGAATTTGTTCGTATATTACTTTACTATGGGGCTTACTTCGGTAACTTTCCACTGCCACGCCTGAAAGAATGGGAGCTAGATGGGTCTCTAGGGAGCATGAGGATGAAATGAAGATAATATTCTAATTATGACATAGAAAGCAATGGAAAAGCACTAAAGGCACCTGAGAAGGAAATCACTGTTATAATAGGTAAGGGCAAGAAATTCTACACAGCTATAGTGTCTATATTTTTTTTCCTGGAAGGTAAAGAAATTCCTGGTAATAAGAATTTACCTCTTTCCACCTAAACATGTAAAGGAGAAGAGGCCCTCCACAGTGGTTCAGTCTTCCCATACCCGTGGCTCTTGTGGTAATCACTGGGAACTGATGATTTTGAATAGAAGATAGATTCATTTGTTAGCACACGGATTTTTCCACCATTTACTTTGTCTGGTTTTGTCACAGAGTGTTCGCTTTCTTTCCCCTCCTTGTTATCCCGTGCTTTGGGGTGGGGGGAGCTTGCACAACAGCCTAGATACTCTAGGACACGATCCTTCTAAGTCCCGGTAAAGGTCAAATGCCTGATTTACATAAAATAAAAAGGGCATATTATGGGTATCGTTTACTCCACTTTACCCATGGAGAGCATGGCCATGTTCCTCAGAGGCTGAGATACTGTCTTCTCCTGGGTCCCTGGCTCCTGACCCACACATCTGGTTGTATCAGCCATACCTCAGCTTTGGATGGCATTCTTCCTCATGACTTCTACTCTGATAAAGGGTTTTTTGTTTGTTTTTTGTTTTGTTTTGTTTTGTTTGGTCTCTCCTCCAGCTCCCATAATAGTAGGACTCCTGTCGCTACTAAGTCTTCACCCTTCCACCTTTGGGGAAGTTGACACTAAGCCAGTGGTTCTCAATCTTTTTTCTACCCCAGCATATTTGGGGACAGAAAAATACCTGGTAGTAGCCTACAGTTGTGGCCATTGCCCCCAAAATATTCTGGACAGATATTTAATGAACACCTGCTGTGTGCTAGGCATGATACCGGGTGCCAGACACCCAAGGGTGCATATTAGGTGGGTAAATGCAGTCCCTGAGACCTGGCTTCAGACCAGCTCTCTTGCTCCTTCCTCTTTTTTGTACAGTATGCTTTCAAGGGCTGCTTGTTTGCCTGCAGAAGTAGACCTCTCTTATTGGCCTGTTTATTTGCAAAGTCTAATTGGGGAAGGCTGTATGCTGCATAGGTTCTTTGTTACCTGGACATTAACTGTTTCGTTCAGAGAGGTGTATACTGCTCTTTTCTCAATCCGAATTTAATTCTTGAGTTGACTGTCTCACCGCCTATTTCTGCTAGTCCTTAACCGCCCTGAATGAGCTATTATTTTTAATTGTCAAAATATAGATAATAAACTGGGCTGACATTCTCTTCTTATATTTTATCACCTTGTCATGGTTCCCTTGCCCTTTTCGGCTCTTGGCTTGCAGTCTCCTCCTGTTATCATCCGGGGAAAAGCAGCCGTTTCTCCCAGTGTTACTGTTTTCCGTTTCCCATGCCATCTCGCACTTATAATGTAATGTTTTTGTATTTTTCTGGGTCAGATGTGTATGGCGTGAAACACCAGACATGACCGCGGGTCGGTTTTATCCAAATAGTGTAAATCTTTTCAGCGCCTCATTTGCAGTTAACCTTTCTTCAGTCTGATCTGGGATATGCTACGGTTGTTTTTTCTTGATTTTCTAATTATCTTCCCATAATAATAGATTCTCCTCGCAGAGGGGTTGGTGGTTTGGTCGGGACCCCTCTGGGCAGTATAGCTCCTTTTAGGCAACTTCATATCAGTGCCTTGATGATTACAAGCCAACGTGTCTGTCTGGTGTCTGTTTTTTACTCTGACTCTGCTCACTGTCTCTTCCTGTTGTTCTCTCACCCCCCCCGACCCCACCCCCTGCTGCACTGCAGGTTTTCCTCAAAAACTCTTTTTTTTTTTTAATTGTATTTATTTATCTGAGAAAGAGTAAGCAAGAGAGAAGGAGCAAGGGGAGGGATAGAGGGAGAGAGAGAGAAGCAGAGCAGGGAGCCTGACATGGGGCCCAATCCCAGGACCTGAGCCAAAGTCAGAAGCTTAACCTACTGAGCCATGCAGGTGCCCCACGGAAGCTGTTCCATTAACAGTTCATTTGTAAGAAACACCCCAACTTCTTTGAAAGAAAAAGAGGACTCAAGGGGGCTTCCAGAAAAAAAAATGCAAATGGACGCAGTTAATATCAGAAAGAAAATTCATCCCTCTTATAGAAGAAACTCTGGAGTTTTCAGTAGTAAACCTGTAAAAAACTGGCAGCCCTTATAAATCAGAGGCAAGATATCTGAAAATAAAATAATTCAAGAGCAAGGAAATAACCTAGGCACGGTATGAAGCAGAGGAGAAGGGTGCCATGGTATATAATTTCTTGTGTTGTGGTCTGTTGACAGAAAATCGTTTTTTCTGTGAGTTTTTAGTGTGAGTTTAGTAAAGAATTGATAGAGAGGATGGGAAGCGATGAAAGGGAAAAGTGGCAGGAAAGAAGAGGTTGAGGCAGGAGCTAGCTATTCTCTGAAGACAGGGAGCCGTGATGTTTTAGAAACTGGAAGAATGTTCAGCTTTGTGATAGTCGAGCTTTTTGCTATCCGATACCATAGCCACTAACCACATGGGGCTATAACAGTACCCGAAATGTGGTTAGTCCAAATTGAGATGTGCTATAAGTGAAAAATACTTACTAGATTCCAAGTCTTCGCATATATATATATCATATAATATATCTGCCATATATTATATGATATATATATAATTTTAATCATCTCTAATAAGATACAAAATACCTCATCAAAACAGCTTTTAGACTGATTACATGTAGAAATAACTTTTTGTTATTGGATTAAATAAAGTGTTATTAAAATTAATTTCACTCACTTATAAATTTTTATAAATAGGACTACAGAATATTTAAAATTATACATGTGGCTCACATTTCTACTGGACAGTGGTGGTCTAGCCATTCACTGTTAGTATGACAATCTTATATCTTTGGCATTTTATTCTTGGTTAAATTTCTTATGTGATTGATTTTCTCCTCACATTTTCCTATGAATTTGCTAATTCTTTTTGGAGTTGTTTTATTTGTTTTGCAAATTTTATTTTTTAAGATAGGAAGTTGAAAGGAATAAAGAAAATAAGTAACATAATCAGAGAATTCTTTTTATGGACAGGCTCTGGAGACACTCCTGTGAAGTAAAGGATTTTTAAGTACTTCTTAAGTAAAGAGTCTTGTCACATTTTCATTATTGATAGATATGCTACACAAAAAGCATCTAAGAGAATAAATTGATTCAGAATAATCCTCTTTTATTCCTACTAGAGGAATAGATGTTGCATCTTCTTTAAAAAAAGAAAACTGTGAACAGTTTATCAAGAGGGGGATGCTGTTTTTCTGAGCATCATTTTTCATCATCCAACCGTCTTCTTACAGATTTGAGATGCCTTGGTCAAGTTGGGACTTTTTTTTTTTTTTTAAGATTTTATTTACTTTTTTGACAGACAGAGATTACAAGTAGGCAGAGAGGCAGGCAGAGAGAGAGAGGGGGAAGGAAGCTCCCCGCCGAGCAGAGAGCCTGATGTGAGACTCGATCCCAGGACCCTGAGATTGTGACCTGAGCTGAAGGCAGAGGCATAACCCACTGAGCCACCCAGGCACCCCCAAGTTTGGACTTTTTAACAAACAGATTTCTTTACATTTCTAGCTTTGGAATTTAAATTTACGTACATTTAAAACAAAAGTGTCCATATCTGTGTCTTTAGTGCGTCTGGCTGTGCTAAGAGAACATAGGAGCCCTTATACCAGTTTGGGAATGATGGCTCTTGCTGGATCCTGAGTTCTTCGTGTCCCCAGTTCTTGATCTCAGGCAAGTTAGTTCAGCTCTCCATGTTTAGTTTTTCTCACGTCACATCAAGGTGATTATAAAAGCTAGTCATTGTATTGTTGTGTGAATTAAATGAGATAATTACCCAAAGCATTTAGCACAACGTCTGACACATTAGTGGGTCTTATAGATATGGGTCTTATAAGTATAACTTTGGGGTGAAAATAGAGTCCTCATTTACCTCCCCATATTTTGGCCTGATATCCTTCTAATGGGATGAATCAACACAAGACTAAGTGATTTTTCTGACATCTTTAATGAGTTAAAAGCACACTTGGCATTAGAACTCAAGTTTCAACCTTTCTCTGTTCTGGGCCAGGAGCCAGAAATTTTTGCTGGCCACAGTTCAGGTTCTGGGAGGGAAGCTGGATGACTACAGTCCTGACATCCCTTTGTTGAAGTCAGGAACATTACATGGATCCTGACTCGATCATTTATATCCCTTCTATTTCACAGGCACTGACAGGGCTATGGATGACCCAGTTAAACTCAGATGACAAAAGCAAAGTGAGGAAAAATGGCCTGGGATTAGGTTTTTCCTATTATAGGGTGGTGGTAGGGATAGGAAGGGCAAGCAGAACACACATCAGAGATTAGGGCAACAAATATAATCATCTCTGGGTCCAACATGAGTGACATTGTAACAAGATCATCAGACTGCCAGACCGTGCCTGTGCACCGGCTTTCTTGGCATAGCCATGTTTGAGGATCTACTCAAGTCACATCCAGGGTATCTGTTAGAAGAACCTGGGTAATGTGCCAGGACTCGGGACTGTAGAGGAGAGCAGGAAAAGATAGGATCTCAGTCCCAGAAATACTGAGCTTTCTTAGGATAGAGGCTCGGGAAAGAATCAGTTATAAGAATTCATGTGTGAAGAAGATAGGGCTCCAATAACACAGAGAGGCTAGTTTCTGAGCACTGAGACTTAGCCGACTTGGAGTAAGATTGACTTGATGCTGGCTTTTCCTTGAAGAACAAAATCAATCCAATACTGTTCTGTAAATCTCTCTTGCCTCAGTTCTAGAAAGTGATGGGTCTGAGTTTATAGACCAGAAGTGGAAATTAGTGACTATTCAATGACCCTGACCCAGGAAGAGAACCAATACAGAGAAGTAGTCAAGTTATGATAATGCCAATAGTCAGTTTGATAAATATGCGTTCCACTGAGACTGTGGAAAATCTCAGTAATACCCTTAACTGGTGTATGGGACTTGGAAGCTATGATATCTTTAGAAGATCAAGCCTCTTCTTGTGAGATGTGTAGTACCTTAGTAGCTAGGTGAATTAGTGGTAGAGTTGGACTGCTGGCTCCATCATCCACTGTTTCTTTGTGCAAATTACTTTGCTTTTCTGAGCCTCAGTATGTACAATGGAGATAAATTACATGACCCACCTCGTAGGATTTCTGTGAGGTTTAAATTAGATAATCAGCCTAGGACACCTAACCTACTTCTAAGTACTCAATAGATGTTAATAATGATTATTATTATCTGCTTACTAATCTTAGTTTTCCTTTGGTTGGGTGTTACAAGTAGATGATGTGTTTCTTCGGTGACTTCAATATCATGAGTCCTTTAGCCCAGAAATGTATCAAGACCCAAGCAAATTGTGGAGTGGGAATTTGTAGTCACGAGGACATAACCAACTTGCTAATCATGTCAGTCTGTGAATAAATACCTAAGGCTCTTTTTATCAAGGATCAAAGTTCCCAAGGAACTTCTTAATGAAATAAAGGAGAGAAGAACACTGAATAAGTAAAGGAGAAATGGGGCAGGATGAGTGTCTAGCAGGAGTGGAGAAGGCAATGTGGAAAAGAAAGCTTCCTTCTTAACAATTTAACACCTTCATATTATTGCAATAGAAGAAACATCAAAGGTATTTATCCGTCATATTTATTCCCATAATTAATATAACTTACTCCCACCCATTTCCATTCATTCTCACCAGTAACACCCTTATATCTCCCCTGAACTTGCCACCACTGCCTCCTAGTGGTCTCCCTATGTCCCTCCTTCCTCATTCTGATTCATCTTCCATGTCATAGGAATGATCTTTCTCAACATGTGCAATGGACCTTTCCTATTATTCCTGCTCAAAATCATTCAGTGGCCTCACATCGCTCTTGGAATTAAAAAAAAAAAAGTCAAATCTTGAACTTGCAAGGCTCTCAGGTTCTGACCTCTGCCTGCCTCACCAACTCTTTTCTTGATCTTCTCCCTTTCATTGTCTCTCTACCTCTTTCTAGTGCTCAAACACCTCTTTTGTCTCTGGCATGAGACTTTGCAGTCAGGGGGCCCTGCGCACCAGAGGTGGATTTCCCCGAAAACCCTTCCCTTCTCCTTCCTGAAGCTGGTCAGCTCCCGTTGCTAGGTGCTGTCTTTGCACTCTGCCCTTCCTTCCTTTGTAGTACACCATCGCAACTTTATGAAATAATCACCTGTTTGTTGTCTGCCTCCTCGGCGAGAATTTAAACATCATGGGAACATAAATCAGTCTCCCTTGTTCATTGTGGTGTCCTGAATGTCTAAAGGGGGCATCTGACATGTGGTGGGTGAGGATTAAATATTTGTGAAAGGAAGGACAAAAGAGTAAAGAAACAGGTCCAAGACTGAACAAAGAGTTGGGGCAATACTGTTAGCTTTTAAAGATAATCTCAGAAGGGATACTAGGTTGAAGGGAGAGCAAGAGGGAGATAGAAATTATGCTGGAAAGACTAGAGAGATAAGGAATAATGAGGTGATTTTATGAGGTGAGAGTGTGTAAAAGAAACAGGCAGAGAGTATCCTGGGAATCGCTAAAGGTGAAATAGAGGACGATTTGCAGAACCTACGGGGGAAAAAGCAGTCAGTCACGGTGAACTGCAGCCTAAGCAGGCAAGCACCTTGTGCAGCTTAGGGTAATGACTTGGGAATCTTCCGGTACCCACGAGAAGGAAACTGACCATTGTTTAGCTCTGTGCTTTATTTAACTGATGGAGATGCATGCATGATCGTGGTCAACTTTTCAAAGATTAGTCTTCCTTGCTGCTTTGCAGCCATACCTGCGAATTTCTGAGTACTAGTTGGCACTTGGCAAGGCTCCACGAATACTAGGATGTGTATTAACATCAACAAAAAGACTTGCAAAGCAATCAAATGGCAAAAAAAAGCACAGATGTGTATTCGATCTGAAGACTTCTTTCTCCCAAAATGCCATAGTGAATCTCGTCTAATTTCAATGCTTCTTTATGACTCCAGTATATCTCCCTGACAAACCTCTTTCCCAGATCTCTTTACATTCTTCATATAGCTTTTCTTCCCCCCACCCCCCCCGGATTTTTAGCAGCAGATAAGTATCAATTCAAATACTTAAAATACATGTTCACTTTCTCTGTCCCTTTCCTGCGTGTTGCGTCGCATGTCTGTCTCAAGATTCCTCTTCTCATTTAACCGTGTCACATCCTCAGGGCCATCTTTACTTACTGGTAAGCACGGAGTGGAGCGGGAAGCCTGTACTTACTGTTCAGTTCTGAAAGCATATTCCCCGGAGGAGGCATTCAAGCTGAAATTGATAAGAAACAGGATTATGAAAACATTTGCCTTAGTAACGGCAGCTTTTGGATCTGGAAGTCCCGCCACGTAGGGTCCATGGCCATCTCTTTCTTCTGCCTTCCTTGCTTGGCCTCTTTTCTCAGACACCTTCTTGATGGTTTCCTTCCCCTGACCCACCCTTTCACCCTTCCCACCGCCTTTGTTCTTAGGTTTTCTCCACTCCCGTCACCTCTGTTGCTTCCCCCCTCCCCCTTTCCTCCTGCTGCCACTTAAACTTTTTATCTTTTTACCAAATTTGATCAGGCTTTCCCTTTTTTCATAAAGGAGTCTTAGAATGACTCCAGGTCCTATGGAGTGAGTCAGAAATTCACGTCTGGACCCCGGGCTTGTTAGCCTGCTGGGCTCTCCTGTCACCCTGCTGCTGGGCCACTGGAGGTTTTTATTATTGCCTCCGTGGTCCCTTTTGGGGACTTTGTTTCCATAGCTTTTCTTTACTTCAGAGTTTGGTCTCCTTCCCAGTCTTTTTCCTTTGCCTTGGAAAATTCCTATTATCAGTTCATCATTACCAACAAAGTTTTAATTTCTGTATGAGTATCTTAAAAGCTGCTTAACCTTCTTTCATAAAGCCATGCAAGTCCGTTATTGTAAAGCTGACTACTCAATAGATACGCACACCACCCAGGGCAAGACATGCTCCTGTAAATAGTCCCAAGAAGAACACACGTTGATCTGCCTCTTCTGGCCCATCACGCTTCTTTCCATCAGTTTGCACATCTGTGAAATGGGAATAATAAAATTATGTACTTCGTAGGATGGCCATTAGTGTCAAATGAGTTCATACATGTTAAAATGTTACCTAGAGGCCTGTCCATAATTAATGCTCAATAAATGTTGGTTATTATATTAATTATGTTATTATAACTGAAGCTTGAAATCATCTGCAGCCTTTAATGCAGTATCAATCTTACTAAGAGATTTTACTCTTCTTTCAATGATAATTCTTTCTCATAATGACTGTTCTAATATTGCCTTTTGTGCTCTGTTTTTACAGCTTTCTTTTCACTAGTCACAAACTTAGGTGTTTATTTTCATCCATCATTGGAGATTTCCATATCTGAAATAAAATCATATTCTCACAGTCATCTGAATCGATCTCTTTAAATCTCTTGCTTATTTTGTTCCTTGCAGATCATTCCATCTATGTGTCAAGAAAATTAACACTTCTGTATTGTGACTCTGGTTTCCCCTCCTTAAAGTACAGTTCAGAGAGGTGATTTTAATTTTTAAGCACTAATCATTTTGAGTCTTTGTTACCGTAGAAACCCCCATTCTCATCCTGAAACATGACAGCAGTGATTGTCCCTGACAGTTCACAGACCTGAATTTCAGACAGTCAAAGGCAAAATAATTTGCATGTCTGTTCATTTAGAATTTTCTCTTCCACAATTCCAAGGGAGCACAGCTCTGGCTCTCTTCCAGTCTGTTAGAAACAAGGAAAGGCATGTAGGTGGAGAGCTGAGTGCCACCTTTCAGACCAAGGTATTGGTCCCAAACACATTATTATTATTCTCTGGAAAATAAGGTTGTAAAAAAGTAATTGCTGACACCACCTTAATGACAGCACTTTGAGTATGCTGCTGTAATTAAAAGAGGAATTTTATTATACTAGACCTCTGAGAGCCTAGTGTATATGCCATTCAGATCTCAGGATTTACAAAGCCAGCAACTTTGATTCCTGCTGCTTTTGCTGTGTGGGCCACACGCTTCCTTTGTGCCTCACCTCATTGCAGCTTACGTGGAAAACCGGCTCTCTCCTGGTGAACGGCAATGAGCATCTGTGTTTAGAATGACGCCCTGCAGGGATGCTGCCGTGACTTTCAACATACTCAACTCAGAAATATCATAAAAGGAACTACTCTTTCTTCTTTGATTTCTCCTGGAATAAAATGTATACATATCATGCTGTGAGGTTAAAAATCCTACAAGAGGGACGCCTGGGTGGCTCAGTTGGTTAAGCAGCTGCCTTCGGCTCAGGTCATGATCCCAGCGTCCTGGGATCGAGTCCCACATCGGGCTCCTTGCTCCGCAGGGAGCCTGCTTCTCCCTCTGACTCTGCCTTCCACTCTGTCTGCCTATGCTCGCTCTCACTCTCTCTCTCTTACAAATAAATAAATAAAATCTTTAAAAAAAAAAAATCCTACAAGACATTGTGGTTGAAATTTGAAAAGGGTGGGGCGCCTGGGTGGCTCAGTTGGTTAAGCGACTTCGGCTCAGGTCATGATCCTGGAGTCCTGGGATCGAGTCCCACATCGGACTCCTTGCTCAGCAGGGAGTCTGCTTCTCCTGCTGATCTCTCTCCGCTCATGCTTGCTCGCTCGCTCTCTCTCTCTCTCAAATAAATAAATGAAATCATTTAAAAAAAAAGTTAAAAAAAAAAGAAATTTGAAAAGGGCCCTCCTCTTTCAGTGGATGTCATATCCATTGTATTCCTATTAACTGATAGATTAGTTAGACATTGTAGGGGTGCCTGGGTGGCTCAGGGGGTTAAGCGTCTGCCTTTGGCTCAGGTCATTATCTCAGGGTCATGGGATCGAGTCCTGCTCAGTGGGGAGCCTGCTTCTCCTTCTCCCTCTGCTGCTCCCCTGTTTGTGCTCTTTTTTCTCTCTGACAAATAAATACATGAAAATCTTAAATAAAAAAAAGAAATAATAAAAGAAATTGCATACAGCTACTACTTAGTAAGCCCCAGAGCTAGTGGTCTTAAAAAATTAGTTGATTCTTTATCTCCTGGATGAGAATGTTCAAGGTCGACCATCCACATATGACAACGTCACAGCTGCCAGATCTCCATTCATCTCACTGAAGTCCCAAGGAGGATGAGGGATAAGGGGAAAAGGTCACATTTCTCTTTTTTAAGGTGTCAGTCTTCTTTTTTAAGGAGTTTCTCCCAGAAGTCCCATCTAAAAACTTCCACCCACATCTTATTAACCAGAATGTAGTCACTTGGAAAATATATAGTTTATCAGCTGAATATACTGCCTTCTCTCCCAAAAAAAGCAGTGTTCCATACTAGAAAAAGGAGAGAAGGGGTATCGGTTTGGTAATTAGCAGTCTTTGCCACAAGTGGCAATGTATAAAACCAAACATAAACAGCAGATTCCCCTCTTTCTATGTTGTTATTTATCTGCAGAAAATACTTATTTATTCAGCATATAAATTACCAGGACTATTTTTCTGCTGTTAGAAAAATTACTCTTTATCACAATAAAATTTAGTATCAACACAGTCCTTAGTGACTTTTCTGAATCATCAAAATCCTATTTTTTAAGTATCACTTCGTGTTACTTTAGCATTTTAAGTTATTTGGTAGTGGGCCTTTTGGATATGACCCTTTGGGTCCCAGATAAAAAAGAATGTCTAATTCTCATCCATATTACATTTCTCAATCCTTTGAATTAAAGCAAGTTTCTTATGAACCTAAAATCCAGTACACATTTTTAGAAAGTTAAAAGCGGGGTCCTCAACACATTTCATGCCCAAATATGAATGGGTCTGCCTCTGTTACTAGCCCACCATAGTCCACTTGAAGTACTAGTACTCTGACATGAATAATTCTCTCAAGACATTTTTTTTTTAAATCATGGTAAAATATACAGAAAAATGTAACATAAAATTTGCAATTTTAACCATTTTAAGTGTACATTTCAGTGTCATTAAGTACATTGACATTGTTGTAGAACTCTCCATTGTGTTTTTATTTCTTTATTATGATCTAATTATTTTCTTGTCTACCATAGTATCTGGCACAAAGTTTATCCATGTAGATGAATTTTTTGAAGATTTTATCTATTTGAGAGAGAGAGAATGAGAGAGAGAGAGAGAGAGAGAGAGAGAGAGAACAGGAAGGGGGAGGGGCAGAGAGAGAAGCAGACTCCCTGCTGAGCAGGGAGCCTAATGCGGCGGGACTGGATCCCAGGACCCTGGGATCATGACCTGAGCCAAAGGCAGTCGCCTAATAAGCTGAACCACCCAGGCACCCAATGCAGGTGAATTTTTCAGAGAAGTCGTGTCTTCACCATATTTATTTGGAATTCCAGGAATTAAATAAAGCAAGTACTTTGCAAATGGGCATAAACGGGTCTAGTTGGATCACACACTATCTAACCAGTGAACTTTTTATCCAAAGCACTCCAAGTGATTTTCTACAGTATGGGACTGTCATCCCTTTAGTCCCTAAAACTAAAGGTAGGGCACATAAAATTCCAAATGGCTAAGATAATTTTTATGACATGAGTAAATTAAAGTCTCTGAGTCCAGTATGTTACAATACTGGCTTAATGATAATCCAAAAATATTTCTCATTTTTAATCTTTTTAGTGACAGTTATAATAAAGATCTCTTTTGTGTTTGTATTCTATTTCATTCTGTTTTGGTTTCATCTGTAGAATTTATTCTTTTCTTCTTTGGCAATTTAGTGGTTATCCTTAAAATAATGAAATCCACCAGCAGAGAAAATATCGAATGATATGTCCCCAGAGATGCCAGTGGGGACTGTCCAAAGAGTTCCAGAGGAACTCCAGTATATTCCAGAGTTGGACCTAAGCTTCAGGCATGCCTAAAGATGTGTTGCTACTCTGACATTCCAAATTTTTGTTTATGCATTGCATGCACAGTGCCCTACCCATCAGGCACAGTTGTTCCCATTTTTCCAGTTTCCAAGAGCATTTGACATAACTCTAATGCATGAGATAGCTCTATGTTTTATTTATATTTTTTAAGATTTTATTTATTTATTTGTCAGAGAGAGCACAAGCAGGGGGAGTGGCAGAGGGAGAAGCAGGTTCCCCGATGAACAGGGAGCCTGATGTGGGGCTCAATCCCAGGACCCTGAGATCATGATCTGAGCCAAAGGCAGTCAACCGACTAAGCCATCTAGGCACCCTGATAGCTCTGTATTTTAATAATAAACCCCAAGATTTGAGCATTGTGTTTCTTGCATCCCTTCTTGTAAGTGCTAGACTTTTTTTTTTAATTTAGATTTTCCTGTTGGATTTTGTTTTACAACTTTGCTTCTGTATGAAAATTCAACAAAAATGTATTTACTTCTTGCCAGTTATCTATTAACAACAACAGCAAAATCCTTTGATCTGTAGTTTTAAAGGTTAACCCTCTGGGTTCTCTTCATAACTGCCTTGACATTTGGGGTTACTCTCTTAATTTTCTTTTTTTTTTTTTTGTAGTTTTTTTTTTCCTTGTTTGTTTTTACCTTCTGCATTTAAGACCATTAAATTTGATTTTGTTTTGCTTGGGGAAAAAATAGTATGTGGTTAGAAGATCTCATGGGCTCTTTATGACCCCAGAGCAAGAACAGTGGGCTCACAATCTCTATTATTTAACCAGCAAAGAAGATAAAACCGATTGGAATATTATCATTAATAATTATGCTTTCCACACCTACTTAGTGGTTTTTATTCCCAAGAGTACAAAATATTGTATTTTGACACAACCCAAGGGACATAGTAAGAAATGGAAGTTAGGTATACTGTTTTTGAAAATCTGAAATAAGAAGCCACTTCCTCTGCATACCAGCTCAGTGCTGTGTTCTGGCGCCTTTTCCTCAGGAAATACTTCAAATGAGGTGAATTTTTTTCTTTGTTTTGACTGTCCTGGTGTCTTATTCTGCTATTGCATCCATTTAGGGTCTGGGTCTGGCTGTTTAGAACAAGCATATTTAGGTTTCAATTTGTGTCTTCTTTGGGTAACCTGCTTTTGTGTAATTCTCATATATTTTTGAAACTGGAACCTTTTTTTTTTGGTTGGATAATTATAAGTGTTATAAAAATCAGGAGGTTGCTATTGATCTTAATTTAGTAAAGGAAATTAAATACATAATCATAAGCAATTAATGATGCATTTTCAAATCATCGCTCCTGCTCCAGAATGTTTCAGTAAACTGTACACACATAGTTCTAATAGTAAAACATTTACATTAAAATGACTTATGCAATTATTTGCAGTATTCTAAAACTACTACTAGCTGTTTGTGATGGATGATATTTTATAACAAAAATTCAGAGTGCTGGAATTGAACATGATGTGGTAAATGTTTGTGACTTCTGAAGTGTTATGGTAAAAAGAGAGCCCACTAAGATGGTATATAGGTATTGGAAAAATGGATGAAAAAGAACTACTAATAAGTATAATAATTTCGCATTTCATTCAGTTATTCCACAGCTCTCAACTGGCTGTTACGTATAAATCACTCTGCTGGAGACTGGTTTTGTGATGAATCAGAGACAGAATTTTCTGAATATTCATTTACCTTCAAGATGTTGATAAGATGAAGAGGTAGTATAAAAATAAAGGCAAATATGTGATTAGCTAACTATCTCCAAAATATGTTCCATTTTCCTTAAGATATGTGCTGCAATAAAGCAGGGGGTAAGCATGAGTCTTCTCCCAGGGACTTAAATTTATATCCTGGTTTCACGTCCATCACTGAGTAATGTGTGACCAAGAGCTGATTATCCATTTGGGTCTCTCTTCTGCAATTTGGAAGATATAATAGTCTCTGCTTCTAGGTTTATTTTTGAAAAAGGAATTAAACAAAATGATAATGTCAGGTACATAGTAGGATGCCTGGCATGTCGCCTGTGTTCACTGTATGATATACAATGTACAAATATTATTTGTATTGTCATTGATAAGCCATATACTTTTAATTGGAAGTAACATGCATATAATATACATAAACAATTATGCATATTCAAAATATATACTATATATCCAGGAAAAGATTAATGTCAACATGATTTATCATAATATTAGCCAAACCTGGGGTGCCTGGGTGGCTCAGTGGGTTAAAGCCTCTGCTTTCGGTTCAGGTCATAATCCCAGGGTCCTGGGATCGAGTCCCGCATCAGGCTCTCTGCTCAACAGGGAGCCTGCTTCCTCCTCTCTCTCTCTGCCTCTCTGCCTACTTGAGATCTCTGTCTGTCAAATAAATAAATAAATCTTAAAAAAAAAAAATATTAGCCAAACCTTTGGGATAAAGTTAATTGCCAGAAGGAAAAAGACAATGTGCCTCTTTCCCCCAAATTAGGCCATTAATGCTAGTGATGAAGATTAACATGTTTTGTCTGAAACAAGCTTCCTTAATTCATGTAACCCACCAACCCTTTTTGATCTGACTGGTAAGGTGTTTTGGATAATGTTAAAGATTACTGAATTTTGGATTTTAATCAGCACCAAGGAAGGAAAGAAGAAAGGGAGAAACATTTGTAGATTTCACCTCAGTTTGATGTACGCTGGGATTCTGTGAGTTAATGTTGTTAGTGTTTTGTTTAGCTCTTGAGGTGAAATGCTATTGTTTTTTTTCTCTATTTCTTGTCTTGCTTGCCATAGTGATTGAGGGCAGGCTGTTGGAAGGACTGCTTGTTTTTTGCTTGTATGTTACACTCTCAACACAATAAAAATTGTACCAAAGGCTACTCATCTTCTATATCCATTATTCCCTTTTTCTTTAATAATAGAACCCCCATTTTTCTCACCGGGATGCATCCCTTTAAAGCTGCCTGCGACTCTAAGTTCTAGGCAATATGATAAAAGCTAAAATGTCACATGGTACATCTGGGACGCATCCTACAAAGAAGGGACCTAACTTCCTTTTTATCTTTTCCTCTGTTCTGCTTCCTGAATATGGATGTGATGGCTGGAGATCAGGAAGTCTTCTTAGAGCTAAAAGGGAAACCCGTGTACTAAAACTGTGGAGCAAGCAAAGAGGAAGATGCTGGGCCTACGGCATAATAATGAGCCATTTCAGCCCTTGTAGGGATTGCCCTGGAATGTTTTTTTATAAGAGAGAGGAAATCCTACTATGTTTAAGCCACTATTACTTCAGATTATCTGTAACCCCTAGTCAGACGTATTCCTAAAAATTAATAGTAACATAAGGGAATTTTTATAGATTATAGAATTTGTAATACACTAAATTCTCAATTATCCTCATCCATTTTTTTTCATTATAACAGATTCGCCTTCAAGGTGGAACTTGTGTCTTGGCAGTGTCTCTGTTGTTTTTCTTTCTCAAGTGCCTTGTCTCTTCTGTAAAACCTGTTAAGTATTAATTAGCCTTTCTGAATTTGAAAACTTAAATCAAGATTTGTCATCATCAAGGACAACACTGTTTAAAAAATTGAGATTTTTCTTGCCTATGTTCTTGTGTAAGCTAAAATCCTTCTCTCATTATTTTATAATTTTTCCAGCTTTCTCTGAGTATATCAGCAGCCTCTAAGAACTTTTTAAATATTTTATTTACTTATTTGAGAGAGAGAGAGAGAGAGAGAAATAGAGCACAAGCAGGGGGAGGGGCAAAGGGAGAGGGAAAAGCAGACTTCCTGCTGAGCAGGGAGCCCAACGTGTAGCTCAATCCCAGGACCCTGAGCTGAAGGCAGATACTTAACCAACTGAACCACCCAGGTGCCCCAGCTCCTAAGAATTTATATGCATGCATCTATACCCATTTAATCTAGTTCAGCTTCTACATCTTATTTTATAGATCCTCATAGGACAGCTCTCCCTAATTTCCATGACATTTCTTTCTATTCTTTTTTACCTTCTTTCAAAGGGCCTTGTGTCTCCAGATGGGAATTTATAGAAGGAATTTTGGAAATAAATTACTTAAGAAAAAGATGCTGTTTCTATGTTTTCCACATTTGTATCCATTTGGTTTTCCCCATTAATACAGCATAATAGACAGCCCCAAATCTCAGTGCTTATAACAACCTCCATTAATTTTTTTTCTCTCCTGGGTCTATGGGATGACTGGGTCAGCTTTGCCTCTAATGTGGATTGGACTCCGGTCTGCCCCATGTGTCTCTCATTCTACAACCAACAGCTACCAATCATTCCTGGCAGGTGGTAGAAGAGCAAGAGGACTGAGTCTCTTAGGACATCATCTCAGAACTATTGTTCTGTCACTTCTGCCAGATTACATTGGCCAGAGTTAGTGAGGCAGGAATAACAACTCCACCTGTTCCTTCTAGAAGCATGGCAAAGTTACATGGCGGAGGGGGCAAATCTATAATCCCCTTACAGGAAAATGAAATATTTGAAGCAATACTTCATTCTAGTGTACCATAATGATGAACATATTCTTTCTCTTGGTGCTCCCCATCCACACATTGGCACACACACACGTGTTTTTGTGCATACACACACAAGTACAGGATCATCTAATTCTGACTTTAAAGTCTAGATGAGTAAAGTCCAAAAAGGTGAAAGGAGTTTCTGTACTTTGGGAGGTTTAAGCAGTACGTTAGAGAATTCTTTTTATTTTTTTAGTTTTTTTAGAAATTTTTTGGGAGGTTTTTATTCATTCATTTGACAGAGAGAGAGATCACAAGTAGGCAGAGAGGCAGGCAAAGAGAGAGGGGGAAGCAGGCTCCCCACTGAGCAAAGAGCCCAATGCTGGGCTCCATCCCAGGACCCTGAGATCATGACCTGAGCCAAAGGTAGAGGCTTAACCCACTGAGCCACCCAGGGGCCCCTAGAGAATTCTTTATATCCATCGTCTTTAAAGAGATTTTTACCTTTTCTAGTATTACAGTATAAATGGGTTGGCAAGTTAACCAAACTGTATTATTCAATTTTAAATGCCAATGCTGTCAGCCCATATCCTGAAACACACATCAGGTCTCTTGAGGAACCTTGCTTCTGCTTCTGTTAACTGGTATCACTTCCTTTTAGGATCCAGCTGATTTTACTTAATGGACAAAATGAAGATAGTGGCTAACTTTACTGCCTCAAATTCTTCCAGCTCAATGATGCTTTGAGAACCGTGCTAAAAATACCCTGCTCAACGGAGTGTAGTTTCTATATATGATTGTAATATAGTTTGAGGCCTCAATGGACATAAAACATTATAGCTCCTTGACAGGCTGCTTCATTGGTTATTAGAGGTCTGGCCAATTATAATAGGCACGTAAGCTTTTAAAAATTTATTGTTCGTGCCCCTAGATCACAATTTGAAAAACAGAAACACTAATCATGATGATAGGTTGGACACTCCAGTTGTACACATTGAAGCTGAAGAATGTGCACTAATGTAGTTCATTATAGTTAGTTGGTTTCTATCCATTTTGGTCTAATTCCCTGAGGAAGGAGCAACATTTACTGCTCGTGAAATATACTTGGGCTCCTCCACATTTTCCGGGTCCCTTTGCTTGTAGGTAGGGCCAGTCCCTGGATCTAGACAATGAGCTGTGCTTAGATATTACTGTTTTGTTTCTGGGCCAGCGCATTTAAGAGTCATCAAGGCAGCCTCTGGCTCTTTCTCTCCTACTCTGCTGGCTTGGAAGGCACCGGGAGTTGGTGGGGGTGTGGTGGTGGCACCAGACTGAAGCAGCCAGGGTCATGGAGTTACCAGCTTGGACACTTCCTCAGCCTGTGCTGGGATTGGCAAACGAACTAAAGCTTTTTGGAGCCCTGTCTGACATTCTTTCATTTGTATGGGGCAGTCATTTCCACTTTACAGTTAAAGAAAGTAATTGAAGTTCATGAAGTCCAGATCCCTCTGCCAACCCACAGAGTGATAACCTCATACACTCCACAGTGCTGTGGCTGACACCTTTCCTACCTACTGGTTTGTATCTGTAATAGCTTGATCTGTATTCAGTTGACCGGACCTGCTGGCCTTAGAAAATTATGAAACAATAGGAGGATGTTAACTTGTGAATCATAAATTAGCTAATATATTAATTTTATTTTTCTCATGGAAAAATAATCTACTATGTGCAACACACACACACACACACACGCGCGCGCTCTTCTGACTTCCAGATCTGATCCTAGTTTTGACAAGGCCATTCACTGTGTGATCTTCGGAAATCACATACTTTCTCTGAAACCAGTTTTCTTCTTAAAAGAAGAGGTTTAGTGAGATGAGTTTTTTCAGACATTGGATCACAACCCAGTAGTAAGTTATAAATCCACAGAAGATTTTCACCAGCATTTTTTTCTTGAGATTTTATTTCTTTTTATTACCATATAATGTATTAGTAGCCTCAGGGCTACAGGTCTGTGAATCAGGCTTACACACTTCACAGCACTCACCATAGCATATACCCTCCCCGATGTCCATAACCCAAACACCCTCTCCCTATCCCCCTCTCCCTGGCAACCCTCCAGTATGTCTTGTGAGATTAGAAGTCTCTTATGGTTTGTCTGCCTGTCGATCCCATCTTGTTTCATTTTTTTCCTTCCCTACTCCCCAAACCCCCCACTTTGCCTCTCAAATTCCTCATATCAGGGAGATCATATGATAATTGTCTTTCTCTGATTGACTTATTTCGCTCAGCATAATACCCTCTAGTTCCATTCACATTGTTGCAAATAGCAAGATTTCATTTTTTGATGGCTGCATAGTATTCCATTGTGTGTATATATCACATCTTCTTTATACATTCATCTGTTGATGGACATCTAGGTTCTTTCCATAGTTTGGCTATTGTGGACATTGCTGCTATAAACATTTGGGTGCATATGCTCCTTTGGATCACATTTGTATCTTTAGGGAAAATAGCCAGTAGTGCAATTGCTAGGTTGTAGGGTAGCTCTGTTTTCAACTTTTTGAGGATCCTCCATGCTGTTTTCCAGAGTGGCTGCACCAGCTTGCATTCCCACCAACAGTGTAGGAGTGTTCCCCTTTCTCCGCATCCTCACCAGCATCTGTCGTTTCCTGACTTCTTAATTTTAGCTATTCTGACTGGTGTGAGGTGATATCTCATTGTGGTTTTGATTTGTATTTCCCTGATGCCAAGTGATGTGGAGCACTTTTTCACGTGTCTGTTGGTCATCTCAATGTCTTCTTTGCTAAAATGTCTTTTCACGTCCTCTGCCCATTTCTTGATTGGATTATTGGTTCTTTGGGTGTTGAGTTTGATAAGTTCTTTATAGATTTTGGATACTAGCCCTTGATCTGTCATTTACAAATATCTTCTCCCATTCTGTTGGTTGTCTTTTGGTTTTGTTGACTGTTTTCCTTTGCTGTGCAAAAGCTTTTGATCTTGATGAAGTCCCAATAGGTAATTTTTGCCCTTGCTTCCCTTGACTTTGGCAATGTTTCTAGGAAGAAGTTGCTGCAGCTGAGGTCAAAGAGGTTGCTGCCTGTGTTCTTCTCAAGGATTTTGATGGATTCCTTTCTCACATTGAGGTTTTTCATCCATTTGGAGTCTATTTTTCTATGGTGTAAGGAAGTGGTCCAGTTTCATTTTTCTGCATGTGGCTGTCCAGACTATCTTTTTTCCATTGGACATTCTTTCTTGCTTTGTCAAAGATTAATTGACCATAGAGTTGAGGATCTACTTCTGGGCTCTCAGTTCAGTTCCATTGATCTATGTTTCTGTTTTTGTGCCAGTACCATACTGTCTTGATGATGACAGCTTTGTAATAGAACCTAAGTCCGGAATTGTGATGACACCAGCTTTGCCTTTCTTTTTCAATATTCCCCTGGCTATTTGAGGTCTTTTCTGGTTCCATATAAATTTTAGGATTATTTGTTCCATTTCACTGAAAAAAATTAATGGTATTTTGATAGGGATGAAGATTGCATTAGGTAGCATAGACATTTTCACAATATTTGTTCTTCCAATCCATGAGCATGGAATGTTTTTCCATTTCTTTGTGTCCTCCTCAATTTCTTTCATGAGTACTTTGTAGTTTTCTGAGTACAGATTCTTTGCCTCTTTGGTTAGGTTTAGTGCTAGGTATCTTACAGTTTGGGGTACAATTGTAAATGGGATTGACTTTTTAATTTCTCTTTCTTCTGTCTTGTTGTTGGTGTATAGAAATGCAACTGATTTGTGTGCATTGAATTTATATCCTGACATTTTACTGAATTCCTGTACAAGTTCTAGCAGATATGGAGTGGAGTCTTTTTTGGGTTTTCCACATAAAGTATCATATCATCTGCAAAGAGTGATAGCTTGACTTCTTCTTTGCTGATTTGGTGCCTTTAATTTCTTCTTGTTGTCTGATTACTGAGGCTAGGACTGATTGCTGAGGCTAGCACTTCACCACTGCTATCCCAATTATTCTAATACTGTTTTGTCTTATGGTATCACTTATATCTCGAATTTTCCCCTCGTGGTCCTGTTAGTTGTTTTTCTCTCTTTTGCTCGGCTTCTTTATTCTCTGTCATTTGGTCTTCTATATCACTAATTCTCTCTTCTTCCTCATTTATCCTAGCAGTAAGAGCCTCCATTTTTTATTACACCTCATTAATAGCTTTTTAAATTTCAGCTTGATTAGATTTTAGTTCTTTTACATCTTCAGAAAGGGCTTTTATTTCTCCTGATAGTGTTTCTCTAATATCTTCCCTGCCTTTTTTGAGTCCAGCTAGCACCTTGAGAATTGTCATTCTGAACTCTAAATCTGACATATCACCAATGTCCATATTGATTAGGTTCCTAGCCTTCAGTGCTGCCTCTTGTTTTGTGAGTTTTTCTTTTTTATTTATTTATTTTTTTTGTGGTGAGTTTTTCTGCCTTGTCATTTTACCCAGTTAAAAATATATGAATAAGAGGGGCGCCTGGGTGGCTCAGCGGGTTAAAGCCTCTGCCTTCAGCCCAGGTCATGATCCCAGGGTCCTGGGATCGAGCCCCGCATCGGGCTCTCTGCTCAGTGCAGAGCCTGCTTCTCTCTCTCTCTCTCTCTCTCTCTCTGCCTGCCTCTCTGCCTACTTGTGTTCTCTGTCAAATAAATAAATAAAGTCTTTAAAAATATATATATGAATAAGAGAATAAAATACAAAAAGAGTGGCAAAGACCCCAGAAAAATGTACACTAACCAAATCAGAACAGACCCCAAATTAGAGGGAGAAGAAAGGGGGTAAAAAGAAGTTAGAAAAAAATTTTTTTAATTTAAATAGTGTATATATATATATTAGACTGATGAGTAGAACAGAGCCACCCATTTGATTTTGGGTATATTTTGGTCTCTTAGAAGAAATTACCTTCCAAAATTTTAAAGAAAGAAAAACTTGTATTTATACAAAAATAAGGGTAAAGACATGAAGGGATAGAATATGACTGTGAAGATGAAAATTTTTAAAAAATTATAAAAAAGGAATTAATAAGTTGGTCGGAAAAAGAAAGTGGAGAGAATTTGTTCAGGCTGGAGACTAGAACAAAGCCCTGTGCTAGATTTAGGGTTTATTTTGATTCATTAGAAGAAGTTGTATCCCAAAATTTTTTAAGAAACAACCCTATATGTATACAGAAAATAGTGTTAGATACAATGAAGGATAAAATATGACTATAATAATGAAGGTTTAAAAAGATTTTTTTAGAGACAGGTATTGTTAAGATAAACTAGTTAAAAAACATTAAAAGCAGAAAGAGGAAAAGTTAAGAAAAATTTAGAATAAGAAAAAAATAAAATTTAAAAAATTTAATTAACTTTGCAAGATTAAAGAATCATGGGGAGAAAGCCATGAATTCCATGCTTTGCTTTCCCCTTCTCTGGAATTCTGCTGTTCTTGATCAGTGAACTTGGTCTTGGCTGGATGTTCTTGCTGATCTGCTGGGGGAGGGGCCTGTTGGAGTGATTCTCACATGTCTTTGCCCCAGGCAGAATTGTGCCATCCTTGCCAGGGGCCAGGCTAAGTAATCTGCTCTGGTTTGCTCTGGCTCTCAGGAGCTCTTGTTCCCTGAGCACTTTCTGTAGAGCTCTGGAGGGCAGGGATGAAAATGGCAACCTCCCAATCTCCAGCCTAGGGAGCCAAGAGCTCGGGTTCCCACTCCTCAGTGTAGCCTCGGAGAAAAGCTCTCAATCCCTCCCATCTCCCTGGTCTCTGGCTGCACTTGGGCTCATCTGGCCTGTGATCGAGTGTTTCTGTCTCTGGCACACAACCCTGTTTTGGAGTCTCCAAACCCAGCAGATTCCTGCAACATGTCCTCTGGAGGAGAAAAGTGAGTCTCCCTGGATCTGCCGCTTGTGAGGTCCCTGCTCAAAGAGCAGTGGTCTGACTGTCCCTGCCTCGGATCACAGTTTAAGGTAACCCCGAGCCGAGAGCTCACTCCTCAGCTCCAACTCTGTAGCCAGCTTCCCCGCTCAAATACCTGCAAACTCTGCTACATTCAGATACCCCCAATCCTTCTGTGATCCCATGGGACCTGAGACCACACTGCCCCCACAAGAGCACCACCCCCGCTTAGCCTCTGGGGTGATGTCCCTCAGTGGAGCAGATTTTTAAAAGTTCAAATTTTGTGCTCCTTTGCTCCATCACTTACTGGGAGCTGGCCCCTTCCCCCGCGGTCTGTCTTCCCAGCTTGGGATTCACTTCTCCGCATGTCTGCCTTTCAGAAAGTGGTTGATTTTCTGTTTCTAGAATTGCTGCTCTTCTTCTCTTCGATCTCCTGTTGGGTTTGGAGGTGTTTGGAATTGAGGCTTTATTTTTTTAGAGCAGTTTTAGGTTCCCAGTAAAATTAAGAGGAAGATGCAAAGATATCTCATAGAGTTCCTTCCCCACACATGCATGGCCTCGCCTACTATCAACACCCCATGCCAGAGTGAGGCGTTTGTTACAATTGATGAACTTTCATTGACACATCATATTCATCCAAAGTCCATTTTCTTCGTTTGGTGGTTACATTCTATGGACAAATGTACAATGGCATGAATCCATCAGTAGAGTGTCATACAGAATACTTTTCCTACCCCAAAAATCCTCTGTGCTCTGCTTTTTCATCCCTTTCCCACCCAACCCCTTTTTACCGTCTCCATAGTTCTGCCTTTTCCAGAATGTTATAGTTGGAATCATATACCATGTAGCCTTTTCACACTGGCTTCTTTCACTTAGTAATATGCACTTAAGGTCCATCCATGTTTCTTCCTGGCTGAATACCTTTTTTTCATTTTATGAAATAAAATGCTAAATAATATCCCACTGTCTGAATATACTGTGGTTTATTATCTGTTCACCTACTGAATGATATCTTAGTTAATTCCAAGTTTTGGCTCTATGAATAAAGCTGCTTTGAACATTGGAGTGCAGATTTTTGTGTGGACGTAAGTTTTTACTCCTTTGGGTAAATACCAAGGAGTGCTGGGTTTAGTTAAATTACTGGATCGTGTGATAAGTTTAGTTTTGTGAGAAACCGCCAAACTGTCTTCCAAAGTGGCTGTACCGTTTTGCATTTCCTGCTGCTCCACATCCTTGCCAGTATTTGGTATTATCAGTGGCACTTTTGAATTATAATAAAAGGAAAATAGAAATTATTAGAGTGCTTCTTATAGTAAGGATAAGTGTTGTTACATGAAACTCTTGTTTCTGGTGTGTGTGTATAACAAATATGAATGTGTGTACTGAATTGCAATATAAAATGTATTTTTAGTGTGGGATTGTAGTCAAAGCTTGAATAGATGGTGTCTTATATCTTTTCCAGCTCTTATAGTCTATGATTCTACAAATTTTTGCGCACGCACACACACACACACACACACACATACACTCACACACTATATTTAGTGACTTTTAAAGATTGTCATACTTTACTAAGGAAAAGCATTTGTAAAAGCAATACATACACATATCTATTTTATGTGTGCATATATACCATCTAAATGCATATATAATTGTGTGTGTGTGTGTGTGTGTGTGTATAATAGGAAAAAACTGTAAAGTTAATACCAAGATCAGCTCGGGATGAGGTTTAAAATTTTTTTAAAAAAATTAAAAAAAATTTTTTTTTTTTTAGTTTGCCTTTATATTATATAATGATCATGTATTTTACTTTTTAAAATGTACTTTAACAAGATTCTATCATTTTAAAGAGAACCCCTAAGTGGTGAGCTTTCCATTTGGGTGACAAAGTGGAGAGAAATAAGGTGGCCTATATGGGGAAAAATCTTTTACAGTCAGGAGCTAGACTTGCCTGCTGTCACGCAGCATTTCTTTTTTTTTAATGTTTAAATTTTTATATTTTTTATTCAAATTCAATTAATTAATATACACTGAATTATCAGTTTCAGAGATAGTTTAGTGGCTCATCAGTTGCATATAAAACCGAGTGCTGGTTCATCAAGTGCTCTCCTTAATGCCCATCACCCCTTTGCCCCTTCCCCCCACTCACCTCCCCTCCAGTAGGCATCAGTTTGTTTCCTATAGTTAAGAGGTATTTTGTGGGGTTTATTTATTTATTTATTTGAGAGGTGGGGGGAAGCACACACACAAGCTAGGGAAAAGGCAAAGAGAGAGGGAGAAACAAATTCCCCGGTGAGCAGGGAACCTGATGCAGGGCTGGATCCCAGGACCCTAGGATCATGACATGAGCCAAAGACAGATGCTTAATGACTGAGCCACCGGGGCTCCCCTAGTTAAGAGTCTCTTGTGGCTTGTCTCCCTCTCTGATTTCCTCTTGTTTTATTTTTCTCTCCATTCCCCTATCATCCTCTGTTTTGTTTCTTAAATTCCACATATGAGTGAGATCATATGATAGTCTTTCTCTGATTGACTTATTTCACTTAGCATTAATACCCTCTAGTTCTATCCACATGCAAATGGTGAGATTTCATATTTTGATGGTTGAGTAATATTCCATTGTGTATATATACCACATCTTCTTTATCCATTCATCTATCAATAGACATCTGGGCTCTTTCCATAATTTGGCTATTGTGGACATTGCTGCTATAAACATTGGGGTACAGGTGCCCCTTCAAATCACTATGTTTGTACCCTTTGGGTAAATAACCAGTAGTGTGATTCCTGGGTTATAGGGTATCTCTACTTTCAACTTTTTGAGGAATCTCCATGCTGTTTTCCAAAGTGGCTGTACCAGCTTGCATTCCCACCAACAGTGTAGGAGGGTTCCTCTTTCTCCACATCCTCGCCAACACCTGTCTTTTCCTGTCTTATCAATTTTAGCCACTCTGACTGGTGCAAGGTGGTATCTCATTGTGGTCTTGATTTGTATTTCCCTGATACCAAGGAGTGTTGAGAAGTTTTTCATATTTCTGTTGGCCATGGATGAGCATTTCTACACAGCATTTCTGACACAGGATCAGCTCTCAGACAGACTCTGCTTTGACAACATTCCCTTCCGCTTCTGCAGGCAAAGGTTCTCTTAACTCCCCAGAGTTTTCTTTGGAGGCTTCTAGTGAGGTGAGAATCTCAGGTAGCAGTAGCTTTATTTATCCATACAGTACAAGAAATAACTCCTAAAGGAAAGGTTTTAGGATACAGAACACCACTTAGCCACCAATAACAATGAGGCTACCTGTTGTTGGCATTGTCTCTGGAGTCCATTTTAGACTCCCGATGACCAAAGCTCCCTGGGTGAATCAAGAGATCCATTTCCAAGGTAAACAGAGCCAAAGACTGGCTAACTTTGCACTAAGATGCCATGCGCTTACATGGCAAGTGTGATGTTGGATAATTAAGAGATCAGGAGCTATGAATTTCCTCTACCTCAGTTACCGAAAACACACAGGCTTGGGGCAGCTCGTCACCTCTGAGCTTTCTGCCCAGCCTCAGAAAGGGTCCTGCTAGCATTCTGTTCTTTGAGGTTAACAGGGGCACCCCATCTGCTCGTTTTTCATGTGAGAAGTATAGAGGCAGTTTGCTAAGAGTGCTGATAGGTGTCCAGAAATGACTGCCAGCACTCCGCTCAGATCTGTCAGAAACTTCTCACTGCAGAAGAACCAGAGGAAGCTCTTTGAAAACACCCTTACAGAGCTACCTCAGCCCATCCTCTCTCACTACTCAAGTGTGAATTCCCAGAGTCTCCTAACTAAAAATCCCTGTGTACTAATTCAACACCCAGCCTCTGGTTTCAGGCCAGAGGAATATCAAGCTGTTACAGCCTGAGAGCTTGATGATATTCCTACCCCCATCATTTCTATAATGGGCCATTACTTTGTTTCTATCTCCTAACTAACCCGTCTTTTTTTTCCTGCCCCTTCCTGGCTTAATCTATAACTCATTGACCCAGTTAAAAAAAATGCTCATTTCATCGAACCACTGTGTTTTATTCTCACATGTGTGTTTTGAAAAATGACCCTCCTACCCCCTGTTTGGTAATTGTGCTTGGATTCTTGTGTTGAGGCTACCTCAGATCATTTCTAATTTTCTGTTTCTCCTACCCCTCCCCTTTTTAGGGGAGGTCACCACCTCCCCTAAAAAGACTCTCAGACTGTTTTGCACATAGACACCTTGCAGTCGTGTGGTCTTAGCAAACCTTAGGAAGCTTCATGGTGAAGCCAGGTGTGTGTGCGGGATGCCTTGTTTGCAGTCTCAAGCCAGGATGAAAATGGGAAACACGTCTTTGGTGGAGGATCCCCATGTACGGGAATCCAACCCTTTATGTTCTTTCATTTGTTCATTTGTTTTCCAAAAGATACTTACTGAAAGCTGCCCAAGGCTCTGGCTCCAGTGGCCTGATTTGGGGTGAGTGAAGGCCTGAGGACGAATGGGTCCTCTAAAGGTAGGGTTTCTGTTTTGTAGAGAGTTTTTGATTACGATGCTGTAATACAATGAAAAAAAAATTAGCCTTGGCAAAACCAAAACTATTATAGCGGGCAGGCAAGCATAATGGAAATACTACTGAACTTGTTTTCCAGTGATAGGACTGGAGTTGGAATTCTATTCTTCCCACTTTAGCTATTTGACTTTGGCCGTACCATTTACCTTTTCTAAAATGGGACAGTTTGAGCCTATATTATTATATATAAATATGTAGATTAAATATATATTAATATATAGCATATATTAATATGTCATATATTAATATAATATTACATACTAATATATATTAAATAATATGCTTATTATAACATATAAATAGATTATATATTAGTATATAATATTATATTGGCATATAATATTATATTGGCATATAATACATATTAGTATATAATATGTATATAATTATTAGTAAGGAACATTAATTAGAGCTGAAAAGATTAACTACTTCTGTATAACCCTTATTTTGAATTTCCTATTCTGGGAACTAGAAGGATTAGAGATTTATTTCAAACCTATTTTGATAAAATGAGGGAACTCAGCACCTTACAATGCCTGAAAATTCATCTTAATTTGTTAGTATGTGCTCTTTTCTTGTGTGAGAATAGTTAAAATAACTTTAACCTTCTGTACATGTCTTACTCAGAATTCATACCTAGATTATCATTTTAACTGCTTTTAACTTATTACGTGATTTGGGGCAATACATTTTATATCCCCAGGCCTATGTTCTTATGAGGAAATGAATAAACCAAATTAGAATGATCTGCAAGTTTCCTTACTCTCTACATTTTGTTCATCTATAAATTGTATCTAAGTCTCAACCTCCTAGTTCTTTAGTTTTAATGGCACTGCCCCGGGAATTTCCAGGGCATTAATTTTTACATAAATGCAATGACCTCTTTGAGACCAGGGCTCGTGGCAGTGTTCAGTGTGGTTTAAGTTGTGTGAAGCTAAATCACTCAAGTTTGATGACATTTCATTTGTTCAGCAGTGTCTTCTTCATGGGCTTCTGGGCAAATGGTTAATTGGAAAAAGCTGGATTATAAGACACTTTGAGTTCTCCCTTGAAACAAGCACTTTACTTGGATTGAATTACAGTCATGTCTCAGGGCTTGGAAATGAGTTCCTATTAGTGTAATCAAAGAATCATAGAAATATGAGCTGTTTCTTAGAAGTCATGTACCCCTAGGTCAACTGGCCTCCCTCACTGGTCAACAGCTTGCCTCTGTCTGAACACTTCTTGGCAGGGAAGGAGGAACCACATCTTCCTAACAGAAGCCATTCCCTTTTTGGACAGATCAAATTGCTAGAAGTTTCCTTTTTATATTGTGTAAAAATCTTCCCCCATGCAATTTCTCCCTCATATTATTGTTGTTGATATTACTATTGCCTTCTAAAAACACAGAATAGTACTCATCCTTTTATATGTTATAGCAGTCAAGTTGGGGGTCAGGATTATGCCTGTCTTTCTATTATTGTTATCCCTCAAAATGTTTTGTTTTATACCTCTATGTGGCAACCCTACAGCTATCCAAGACAATTGCAGTTTATGCCCGTCTTCCCCGCATAAATAGTAATGGCACCTCTTTTCACTCTCAATTTTCCTGAGGTCAATAAAACATGCAGTCACTCTATGTTTCCATAATCGTGTCTACCAAATTTATTCTGCAGATTTCTAGATTGTAACGGTGTTCTATGAGAAAAGAGGGGGGAAAAAAGTTTAGGGAACAGTCTTCATATAGATTCACCAAGAACGTTCATGAGAATTTCTGTAGGAAGAAAATCTGCTCTACTTTATTGACCCTACTATTTCTAAAACTTATTTAATCATGGAAATACTTAATATTCCAAGAAATACAGCTTGAAAGTCCCTCTTTTAGAAAAATAGCTTGTGTAAATTTTAACTTTAATTCCACCTATTTTATGATATTCTTCCAAATTATTAGAAGGATTGATTACCCTGAATATTAACCACAGAGTTTTCTGTTTTCTATCTGTAAAATGAGAGAATTAGAAGGGGCTCTGAGGCTCAACACATTGGAAAAACATCTTGGCAACCACCTTAGATGAACCTCCCTCCTATTTCTAGTGTCGGTAAATCACGGTAACCCAGAGTCAGCAGGAGTGGTGGGGATCCTTTGGCAATAATGAAAGATATCACCGCAGCCTGGGAAGACTGACTAGCTATTCTGTCAATCGTAGCTGGAAACATCTAGAAACTTATCAGGGGATCTGAAGAAAATTGAAGCGTGATCACTGAAGTATGAGGTCAGAGACAGATCTCCATGGGAACTGTTTTGTGATGACCCTACTGGCACTGCCCACTCCAGAAACATTCCCAGGACACAGGGTCTCATCCCCCAGCTATGTCCTACACAAGAGACTTACATATATGCTATCATTTAGTCCAAGAAGAGCTGTTAACCAAAACACAAAATTGGGAAAGAGGCTTTTAAAGTCCACTAACTTAATTTTCTCAGCTGGATACATTGGATTTAAGTCCATTACTATTTATACTTACAAAAAAGACCAATACAATTACTGTTCAAAATGCATCACCATGATAAGGCATAGGCAGCCATGGAGAGTCAGTCCTAAAATGATCTGCCAAAGATAATGTTTTTAATTGTCTTTCAACTGCACTAATATAAATCACTTGGGCAATCCATTTATTGGATTTGCATAATGACATAGCGTGGCAAGATCAGTAATCATCTTTAACTACTGGGTTTTCTGGCACAATGCTTGTTACCACATCTGTGCGTATCCCCTTTCCGAGCCATGGTGACCTCACAGGTATCCATGTTCTGAGCCAAAGAAATAAACACCTTCTTGCCCCCCCCACCGCTTTTTTTTATAGTGAGCAAAAATGCCAGCCCACTATAAACAACTAAGCAGTATTTTGAAGTTTAAAAGGACCATTACACAAAGATGCTTAAAAAGCATTTTCCGTAAAATTGGCGCTTCAGCTTGTGATCGTACAGTTGGTTTGTGCATGCTGCCCTCTGTCTACCAAATGCAAGTAAAATAAATTTTTGTCATAAATTGTCTAGTAGTAAGAACAGTCTATTATAAATATGTGCATTCTGTAACTTTCTCAGGTAAGAGAGACAGTTTCTGATCTAAGAATAAGTTGTGTCTCTAGAGATCTCTTGTGACTAAGATTTTGGGAACCTGGAACAGACTCTGTCATTAAAAACAGAATTATATGAAGAGTAATCAGGTTCTGAGCAGTTTTGCCCATTTCTTGCCTTGGCTGCATTTGGTTTGAGAAGGGTCAGGAGAGGAGACTTTTGACATAGCTGAATTAGAACGTCCAGGGCAAGCTGAGTTTCCTATCATGAGAGCTGGGACCGTAGAGTTTCTGTGGCTGTCACTCATCTTCCACACTTAAATGCTTCTCTCTTAAATGCATCGCTCCCTTCAAACGCTTGTGATTACGGAGGCCAGAAGTCAGGGAGGCATGGTTAGCATCGAGATTTTAGTTCAGTCTGTCCAGGGCCCACATGTCTGCATTCTTAACGCACGATTCCACTTTGAGGAATACCTTCTTAAAGGATGTAAGCCTGAAATGCTGGATTTCCACCTAGCCAATTCTTGCAGTCCTCGAGGGCACTTTTATTATTGTGGAGATTCCCAGGTTTCTGGAGCCCCTGCTTCTGGGTCAGAGATGGGCCTGGGCATCTGTGCGTTCCCAGGAGCCTCCAGTGAACAGCCAGGCCAGGGAACCAATAATCAAAACAGTTGGAATCCCTTCCCTCCTAATCAAAACTTGTTTCCACAAGGCAGTTGGCTCTAAAGGAAAAAGAAATACAAATTAAATAAATTTGCATAAGCTGAGAATAAAAAGTTAAATTTATTAGATTTTTTTTTAAATACTTCTCAAAGTTTCACTTCATTGTGTTTGAACTTCAGAGTGGAGAAAAAGGGAAGGTGGTGATCAGTTTTTAATAAGGAAACTGATCTTATGCATCAGCTTCCGCCATTCCTCCTTAGCACAGAATGGGTATAAAAGAGCCTCAGAAGCATGTCCAAGGAGAGGGCTAGGATGAGCAAGTGAATCTTTGCGGCAGCTGAGCAAGGCTTCTCCTGGTCCAGGGGCACCTGGAGACCAGCTGGGCTGGGTGGAAAGTTCTCCAGGAAAACTCCCTGAGGTTTTTCTGAATAGTCACCGTTTCTCTCCTTCTTAAACTTCTAGATCAAAAGTGTTTTCGTTCCCACAGCAGAATCTGTGAAGACAAGAGAGAAGGAGAGAGACAATGAGAAGTGGGTGAGAGGGGCAGCAGAAATTTGTATATCTTCCTCTGTCCACGTAGTCCATGTTTTAATGTTTGCATCGTTTTTTGCACGACTCTGAGCAGGACCAGTCTTGGCGTAGGTGAATGAATCAATGAATCAACTATTCATTGATTCGACTAGTCACTATTGAACATACTTACTGTTTTCCTGATGCCAGGCACTCCTCGGGTCACCAGGGCAACGAAGATGAACAAAAGAACTCCTGTTCACAAGATGTTTAACCCAGAGGGGAGACACACACAAAAACAACCAACTGAACAAAAATCAAACTACAGTCAGAAGGTGTCTATGGAGGAATGATGGCTAAAATCAGGTCTAATAGACAAAATGGGAGTTTATGGGTCCAGTAAGTAAGGAGAAGGTTCTAGGGACAGGGATAGCATGAGCACTGTCTCAGGAGGAGACAGACCACATGACAAGTTCCAGAAAGTATACACAGTATAGCAAGTATTGTCTGAGGGCCAGATTCATATTTGTCATGGAAGGCAGATCATGAAAGTCCCTGTGTCCCTTGCTTGAGATTTCAGAGTGTTAATGCCCTTGGTGGTAGAAAGTAGTTGAAAGCTCTTCAGCTGGGGAGTTAGAAGGATCACTGGCTATAGCAAAGAAGGAAGGAGGGCAAACAGAATCAAAGGCCTGCACTAGAAAAGTAGAAGTGGGCACAGGCAAGAGGAGGGGGTTACAAGAGACAAGTATGGAATCCAGTCTACAGGATCTTCATTTTCCCAATGGATGGATGGATGGTTGTGTGAATGGATGGCTGGATGAATGGTGAGGGAAGAATCTAGGCTGACTCCCTTTTATCTGGACTGACCACCCGGAAGATTGGGAACACCATTAACCAAGTGTCTAGAAGGGGTAACACTTTTGGAGAGGTCGTGTTCACAAATACTCACCAAATAACATACAGTTTTTTTGTGTGGTTTACTGAATAAAGTCATATTCGTTGTAAACCATGCATGCAAATGCAGTGATTAGTTAATAAATATTTTTGATAGTTCAAAACTATACAAGGAGTAAACATTTTATACTGATCTCCTTTGAGGAGATTTAGTATAATTACATACAAATTAAGATTAGGTGATATATTTATTTTAGATAGATCCTGATACAAGCTTTCATGGTAATAGAATAGAAAATGAAAGACTTAAAAGATGCATTTCACAATAAGATTAATGATTAAATCAGTTCATATTCTTTTTTTTTTTAAAGATTTTATTTATTTATTTGGCAGACAGAGATTGCAAGTAGGCAGAGAGGCAGGCGGTGGGGGGAGGGGGGAAGTAGGTTCCCCGCTGAGCAGAGAGCGCAAAGAGATGGGGGCTGGATCCCAAGACCCTGGGATCATAACTGAGCTGAAGGCAGAGGCTTTAACCCACTGAGCCACCCAGACGCCCCAGGTCAGTTTATATTCTTTACTGATCTTCTCTGCCTCTGTATTTCCCTTCATTATTCTAGTCTCTTATGTTCATAGTATTTTAAAGAGTTAAACTATTATTTTCAGTAAATACAGTGTGCATAGAAAATAGAAAACATTTACTTCAAATATTTCACATCTCATATCACCAAATCTTTTTTATTAATTGGGTCTAAAAAAGTCTTCATTAAATCAGTCAGACCAAACTGAACTGACGGGTAGATTTATAGATTAAAACAAAAAAAAATTTTTTTCACATTGGTTTAGAATTCTAAGTCCTGAGCTTAAAAATCACAATTGAAGACATCTTGTAGGAAATTAAAAAAAAAAAAAAAGTAAAATTCGGTGTCTTGTCAAAACAGTCCTACAGTTTGGGGAATTTGACTGTGTTGGGTCACTGAACTGGCAATAGGGTGAATTTAAATGAATTTTTTAAACCTACCTATCTCTGACTAAAGATATTCTTCATTTTATCTGTCAGGGCACTGTTTATGATTTAGCAAAATTTCCCTGCCCATCCTCCCCATATAGGCTCTGTGCTAGGGACTGAAATATAGAGGGGAATGGGGCTAGTTTCTGTTGACAGAGCACCTAGACCAATAAGGAAGCAGACAGAAACCAGTAAGTCACAGAGCAGCGTCTAAGTGTGTCATTGATAGAAGGGGGTGCCAGTAAACAAAGAAAGAAGGAATTCACTCTATGGGCGACAGGGGTCATCAGGCGAGGTTCCTATGGGATGTAGCTTTGGAGTGGAATTTGAAGGGTGAGTAGGGAGGATAATGATGAATCGAAGATAATTCGGACGAGCAGTAGTAGAGCCTGGGCAGTGCTCTGAGGGTGGGGGGGTGGGGTTCGGGAGGTCAGCCTGTTGCCTCCTAGGCCTGACATCCAGAAATTTCAGTTTCATTGTTCTGAGGGGGAATCCAAGAGCCTATGTTTTTGACAAGTACTCTCAGGTGACTCTCAGGCAAACTACTGTTCATCTTAGTGCAGTCAGTATTTTTTTTAACTTGAATTTTTATTTCAATTCAATTTCTTAACAGAGAGCATATTACTTGTTTCAGAGGTAGAGTTCAGTGATTCATCAGTTGCATACAACACCCAGTGCTCATTACATCAAGTGCCCTCCTTAATGACTATCACCCAGTGACCCCATCCTCCCCCCCCACCTCCCCTCCAACAACCTTAAGTTTGTTTCCTCGAGTTGAGTCTCTTATTATTGGTCTCCCTCTCTGTTTTCATCTTATTTTTCCTTCCCCTCCCCTATGATCTTCTGTTTTGTTTCTTAAATTCCATATGTGAGTGAAATCATATGATAATTGTCTTTCTCTGATTGACTTGCTTCACTTAGCATAATACCTTCTAGCTCCACCCACGTCATTGCAAATGGTAAGATTTCATTCGTTTTGATGGCTGAGTAATATTCCATCGTGTGTGTGTGTGTGTGTGTGTGTGTGTGTGTGTGTGTGTGTATAATGTCTTTAACCATTCATCTCTTGACAGATATCTGGGTTCTTTCCATAGTTTGGCTATTGGTGGACATTGTTGTTATAAACTTTGGGGTGCAGGTGCCCCTTCAAAATCACTGTTTGTATCCTTTGGGTAAATACCTAGTAGTGCAATTGCTGGACCATAGGGCAGGTCTATTTTTAACCTTTTTTTTTTTTAATATTTTATTTATTTATTTGACAGGTAGAGATCACAAGTAGGCAGAGAAGCAGGCAGAGAGAGAGGGGGAAGCAGGCTCCCTGCTGAGCAGAGAGCGTGATGCGGGGCTTGATCCCAGGACCCTGGGATCATGACCTGAGCCGAAGGCAGAAGCTTTAACCCACTGAGCCACCCAGGCACCCTATTTTTAACTTTTTGAGGAAATTCCCTACTGTCTTCCAGAGTGGCTTAGTGCAATCATTCTTAAATTTTAAATTCCATGAGTAGAGATTGTTTTACTTATCACTATATCCTCAGTACCTAGCACACTACATGCTATGTGGTAGTTGATCAATGAATGTGTTTTGAGGAATGAGACCACTTGCTAGACATTTGAATCATAAGAAATAATTCCTGGTCAATTTCGTAGCCACTTTCAGCTTTCAGCTTTCACTTCAAGTTTACTCCTGCCACATCCCACTTTGAGAAAGTAAAAGGATTGACTATGAGGGGTACTTGGGTGGCTAAGTCAGTTAAGCACCCGACTGTTGATTTTGGCTGGGGTTGTGATCTCGGAGTTGTGAGATCAGACCCCACGTCCGACTCCACACTGCTTAGGATTTCATCTCTCCCTCTCCCTCTGCTCTTACCCCATCCCTCTCTTCTTTTCCCTCCCTCTCTAAAAATAGATAATGAATGAACGAATGCATGAATGAATGAATAAAGGGTTGATTGTGATAAAGACAATAATTAGCGAAGGAAATTTCTGATAGACAGGTGTTACATTATTCGGTGGAAGGAAAAACAGGATATATAATAAATGTATATTTATATAAGTAAATATGTATAATAAATATAAAGTAAAGGCTCCTGCTTTATTTTCTGTCTTTTCTGCCTCTGAAGCTAAACATAAAGATAAGAGAAAAGGTCTATGAAAGTGCTTTCAACTCTTTGGATATGCAGTGATCACTCGTCATGCTTTAGCCACCAATTTTTGGATTTACTAATCTGCTGATCGAGTCCAAGGACTGTATAGGGATGAAAAAGGCAACATGCGCCCAGTGAGCGCTCAATGTGGAGGTGAAGACAA
This sequence comes from Mustela putorius furo, assembly GCF_011764305.1. Taxonomy (NCBI): domain Eukaryota; kingdom Metazoa; phylum Chordata; class Mammalia; order Carnivora; family Mustelidae; genus Mustela; species Mustela putorius. The sequence goes on along the minus strand of NW_025422368.1, from coordinate 41,393,580 downwards.
ACAAACAAAACTCAGTTACGATACAGAGTTGTAAGTGGTAGGACTGCAGAATGAGTGTCAAGTACGTGGTCAGAGACTTGGCATACATGATCATATCACTTAATCCTACGAACTGTATCAGACAAATATTTTACAGATGGTGAATTGTGTTTCAGTTAAGTGATTTACCCCAGCTCACATAGTAGCAAGTGGTAAACTATAATTTGAACTCAATGTCTGTAAAAACATGTTATTATTACTCACTGCATTTCCCAATCACTGTACTGTCCTTTTGCCTGCCCTCGGCTGTTTGCTCATGCCTGTCATGAAGTATAATTTATATACATATACATGTGTGTGTGTGTGTGTGTGTATAAAATATGCACTGACATCTTAAGTTCCCTCAAAATTCAAGTTCAAAATTGGAAGATATCCCAAGGTAGTTTAATTTATTAAATTTAATTGTATTAAATTTCAAGGCTTAAGTGCATCTGCTCTTTAAAAAAAAAAATGTGAGTAGGGCAGTGAGTGGCTCATTCATTTAATCATCAGACTCTTGATCTTGGCTCAGGTCATGATCTCAGGGTTGTGAGATCGAGTCCTGCGTAGGGCTCCATGCTGAGCGTAGAACCTGCTTGAGATTCTCTCTTTCCCTCTCCTTCTGCCCTTCCGCCATCCACTCATGTGCCCACCCCCAAAAAAAACTTCTTAAAAAAAAAAACACTTGTCACTAACATAAAAAGTAACACACAATTGTGAGATAACTGAATTCAACTGTTTTTTAATGATATGGCAGTTTTACATGAATATTTATTTTTAAAGATGATACAAGCCCTAAACCACTTGGGATTCTTTTTGTTCATGCCAACTACTGGGACAGGCTTGATTTACCCATTGAGGAGCTATGACTCAGTATTTGCATAACTTGACGAATAACTGGGTGTTCTCAAAATCAGTCTGTAAACTAGTTATGCTATTAGTCATGCATTCGCACATAGAACTCATTATGGCAGACCTAAACAGGCCAATTCTGAGTTCCAAAAGGTTATTTTTGGTAGGTAGATTTTTTAGTTATCCCATTATTTGAGTATTCATGCCCTCAGATTTACAGTTGTTCAGTTTATAAGATATATAAATTTACCAAGGTTTGGATCAGTGTGAACTCAATTATTCTACTAAGAAAGATCTCAATATACATATAAGTGAATAGAAATATGTGAATATAAATATGTATTATATCTATCATATTTTAGCCTTTTTAATATCTAAGGGTAGAGCGAATTTTGTTTTATCAATATATTTCAAGACTTAGACAAAATTTAATTTTCTTAATGCCAAGACCTTTTGTTGATACACAGTGAGATAAAATTTACCATTCTCAGAAAACTTTCTTGATGATTTAAGTATGCTTATAAATTCATAGCATTCTCTAGGTGTTTTGTATAAACATTTACAAAATAATATGTCCCAGGCACATACATTTAGTGACAACTGAGCTGCATCAGTTTTAAATCCATTTATAATAAATTTTTTTGTTAACATATAATGTATCGTTTGTTTCAGGGGTACATGTCTGTGAATCATGTCTTACACAATTCACAGCACTCACCATAGCACATACCCTCCTTGATGTCCGTCATCCAGCCACCCCATCCTTTCCACCTCCTTAAATCCATTTTTAGACGGTTTACTTTTTGTTTCTAAATGGAAGCTTTTAAGAGTACCCTTGATTAAAATCCTGTGTTCTCATTATTTTCCTATTAAAAACATTTTTAACCAAACATTTTGAAAATGCTTTTCCGTAAGGCAGGAATCAGAGCAAACACACCCCAAAGCACGTTATCCATCTGAGCCTTAAATCAATACCCAAAGCTATTTCTATATTGGTCTACTGAATTATATCACTGTATTTGAAGAATGAAGGAAAAGATATCCTCTATAAAGTCACAACAGATTACTTGAAGACAAATGTACCATATCTGAGCTAAACACACCTTATTATCTAGTATTTTCAGAAACTCTTGTGCTCTGTGCGACTGTCATAAAACATGCTGCATTGATCCAGAAAGGTAGAAACCTATGGAAGATTCTTCTATAGATTCATTTCAGAGATATTCAGACTTATTTATACATTGTTCCCTTCCCCTTCAGAAGTCTTGATCTGAATTGCAATTTGTGGTTTTATTTTTTAAAAGAATTGCATGAATATTTTAAATGCAATTTGGTGTACTATGTTATTGATCGTGCATTATTTATGTTAAGATTCTCTTTAATCGTAAGGCCTCGCAAAGTATATGACAGAGGGACGGGGTTGAATTTCTTCTCTGTGTTTGGGATCATTAACTCAGGGGTTATAGCAACAGTAAATTTTCAAGTCTAGTGCCTTGGTTTCTCTGCATCTTGTTTATAGATGTGAGGAAGCTCATATAAAGGTTTGGAAACCAATTGATTGGGTTTGGAAATACCACACCCATGTACCGTGGTCATATGTTTTAACAAACAAATATGAACCTCCTTCAAGAATAAGATAGACTCACAAAAGATGAGGAAAGCATAATGGCCGACCTACATGTTTAGCATTAAAAGGAAAATCGGAGTACTGCTCTGCTGGAGAAGTCTTCAACAATGAAGCTCCACTTATTTCTTTAAGAGACTCTTTATTATCCCAAGAGTTCCCACAGCTGGCTTATCATCCCCCAAAGAATAGAGAGCATTTTGTTGATCTACTGTTTCTTTTCTCTCCTAAGACATAGAGTGACTGCCTTCCAAAGACCACAGTGTGGGAAGGAGGGAAAAGGATAAGTTCATGGGAGAGAAACCTGACAAATGACTCCTCAGGAAGGTGACGCTCTGCAGGGACCAGTCAGGTTGCTAGGACATTGGACATCCGTCCTTCACACGATATGCTGATACGCTGTGCTTTGATCTTCCTCCCAGTAATACATCCCCCCCAATCTAATTATGAGAAAAACATCAGGTTAATTCCAATCAGGGGACATTCTATTAAATACCTGTCCAGTACTCTGCGAAACTGTCAAGTTTATCAAAACCAAGGAAAGTCAGAGAAAATATCACAGCCAGGAACAGGCTGGGGAGTCATGAAAACTAAATGCAGTGTTATCTTGGTTTAGGTCCTGAACAGTTAAAGGACAGTGGGTAGAAACCACAGAAAACAGAATAAAATGCACACTTTAGTTAAGAATAATGTGTCAGTATTTATTCACTAATTGTGACAAACATACCACGTGAATGTGAGATGTTGTTAAAAGGGGAAAGCGGGTTTGGAGTATATTGGAACTTGAGGTACTGTCTTCATATTTTTTAATAAATCTAAAACTATTCTAAATTTAACATCTTATACAAAAAACAAAAAAACCAAAAACAAAAACCTAGAAAGTTATGTACATGCACGATTTGCATTGTAGCCATTATCTACTCAGAAGAATAATATTTGTATAGGGTTTATTGGATTTTCCTCTCATTCTGAAAGAGCCATGTCTGATTCTGTTTAGAATTAGTACTCTGTGTAACATTACCAGCATCATCTTTAGACGGTGATGCTGTCATTTCTGAGCCTTGGATTATCCGAGTTTATATTTCTAGACCAAGAGGTAAAATCTTAGGGCTTAGAGTTGACACCAGCTCTACTTATCTTGTGGTGTCAGGCATTAGCCCTTCTGTTGTATGTAAAGAAATGGTATTACATGCATGTTCTAAGGCAAGATTTTATTATTGAAATGCAATGTGTTATATAGCAAGTCTGGATAACCATGACCTATCATTCATTTATATGTGTCAACTCAACTGGCATTTCTTTTTTTCTTTTTAATTTAAAATTTTGTTTATCATTTGCCTGATTTTCTGCATAAATTTTGATTATTTTGAAAATAGTGCATTAAAATATTATTGATCATGATTACTAAGTTTTTTAAGTTTTTTTTTATTATGTTCAGTTAGCCATTGTATAGTACATAATTAGTCCTTGATTCAGTGTTCAATAATTCATTAGTTAAGTATAACGCCCAGTGCTCATCATAGCACGTGCCCTCAATACCCATCACCCTGTTACCCTCTAACCCACCCTACTCCCTTCTGAAACCTACAGATTGTTTCTTGGGGTCCATAGTCTCTCATGGTTCATCTCACTCTCTGATTTCTCCCCCTTTGGATTTCCCTCCCTTCCCCTTCCTACCAGTATTTCTTGAACATCTGTTCTTAGCTAGCCATGGCCTAGAGACCTAGAAGAAAAGAAACTTTGGTGTAAAGAGCCCCCCCTGGTGGTGGTGGTCAAAATAAAGACTGGAAGGTTAGGCAAGTAACTAGTGGCACTATAGCTACCCTTGGAAGGCCATCACTGCTGCTAACAGACTCACAACTCCTTGTTTCTGTCAGTTCATCCATTCATTCTACAGATATTTTTGAATAACAACTATTTAACAGGCTGTGTTCTAGTCACTTCAGTGCATTAGTAAACAACACAGAGCAATATCCCTACCCCTGTGAAGCTCTGAAATTTACAGTCTCTGAAGATTACAAAATCTCTCCTTATCTTGAGCCAAAATCTGAATCCCTATAGCTTGCATTAAGGGGAAAGAAAGGTTCATTTTTTTTCCACATAAAAGTCTCATGTTTGAGGATAGCTGTTGTGTCTTTAACTTCCACACCCACTCCAATCCCAACAAATACTGTTTCCTGGCAGCACTTTCCCAGTTCCTTCCAATATTGTCAACATGATTTAGATTCAAATCCCTTCCCTGTCCAGTTCTGGAGGACAGCGCTGTCCTAAGGCTGCTGCCTTAGAAGTCAGGAAGAACAGGAGTCAGTTCCTGGGTCGGCCCTGTAATTGCTGTGGTCTGGGTGACATCATTTGGCCTCACTTCGCCTCAATTTTCTTATGTCAAACGAGAGTAATATTTTTACTTTATACACATGTTGTAAAATTAGAGATAATTTATATAAAATGACTAACAAAGGGCTGGGCAAATCGTAGGTGTTCAAAAAATACACTCACTATAAGCTAACCCATCTCCTTTTACTAAATATGCTGTTTAATTAAGTGTCTCTCCTGCCTGTGTGCTGTTGAATTTTTGGTTCTATGGGCCTATGGGCATTTACCCCTTTTGGTTCAGTTTTGCTATCTATTCACAGTCTCTTATCACAAATCCATAGAGCTTCTGTGTTTTTGGACGCTCAGCCTTCGGAAGATAATGCGGTGGTTCTTGTATGACCTATAGGTTACAGAATATGCCCACCGCCCAGGATTATCCTGGAACAGCTCCCGGTTACCAAGCATGCTAATACTTCTGCAGTGAAAAGTGTGGGTATTCATAGGAAGTAGGGCTAATAAAGATTTTTATAACCTCTTATTAACTCAGGTCTGATTTTGCCATCAAAGGAGCAAATTCAGCAACTTTCCATTTTCAGTGTGTTTGGTGCAGGGACTGTAGATAAGAAAGTCAATTCACGGTGCCACCCCATTAAGATCATTTTGAGTCTTGAGTCAGTTCACCAGTAGTACCTGATCCTGAGTACCGACAATTTTGTAAATATACTTGAAAAATCTTTCAAGTAATTAATTAAAAAAAAAAAAAGTAAAAGATCTGATCAGATCCTGAGATGTTTTCTTTTTTGTTCATTTAAAAAAGTTATTTGTCCTTCAATATGATTATCAAATATTTGGATAAGCTCTAAAATTGGTTTCAAATGCTGCTTTTCTTTTCTTTCTTTCTTCTTCTTCTTTTTTTTTAATATTTCCCTTTCTTTTTAGTGAATACTGTGGGAACATTTTTCTTATTTTTCATTCTGTTCTAATTCACGATGGTATGTTATCTTTTCTTTTATATTAATTTCCCTCTGGTCCTAAAAATCATGTCTCATGGTAATGTTATTAGTTGTCAGATTCTACAAACCATGTTTATTTCATGTGTCAAAATCTTGACAAAAATATTTTCACAAAAAGTATCATTTTTAGCCAGTAGAGGGAGTCAGCTACAACTAAATGTAGTTTATGACAAAGAAAAAGAGTATAAGCTTTCATTTGTGGATTTTAAAATGTAGTATCATATATTTTTAAAGTATATACATATAATCTAAACAAATATAATTTAACATAATGTATTTTCATTGTGGACAGACCACACATTTACTTGTCTTTTCAGTTCTGTAAACATACTCATCTCTATTCTTCTTTCTTCTACTTGACATATTGTTTTAATTCTCTTTTAATGCAAAGTCTAAAAAAGAAAATTAGTGTTATTTGAACACATAAGACATGTGTTTGTATTTAAGAGCTGTAAAAAAACAAATTTCCTTTAATATTCTAATGAAGTAAAAATACTATAGCCCTAAAGTATAATTAAGCCACATTATATCTTTGAACCTGTGGTTTATCATTATGAAAAGAACTTCTAAAATTTACGGAATTTTACGATGAATAAGTACGTTACCATCACTGCTTTGAGAAACCAGTCACAGACTATGAGTGGTGAGCACAGGCTGCTCCCGCAAGCACCTGCTTACATATCTCATCAGTGAGAAAAGCCAGCCCCTCAGCCTTTTTCTCACTGTTCCTCAGCTACTCCCCATTCTGCCTCATCACATCAGAGCCCTCCTCAAGATTAGCATTGATGGGGAAGTATATGTAGAAGTTGCATTGGCAAATCTGGTGATCAGGACGGTCTAGGGACACATCCCTGAGACAGTGTCAAGTCCATCCACTCCATAGGATTGTACAAGGGGAGCGCCATTAAATATGGATTCCAGCGCCCGCTTTCTCCATCTCTTGATCCTGGGGTGTGAGTGTGGTTGTGATTCCCCAACCAGGGGCTGCTGTTCTCCCTGATGTACTTTTAAATTTGTGGCTGCTATTGCTTAGTTTTGAGGAGAAAAAGAAGTCTGAGAACTTTACTCAGTGAGAACTTTACTCTGTGAGAGTGGGTTTTATTTTTTATTCTATTTTTAAAATAATTTGTTTTACCATCCCTTGGAAACACTGGATTGACTTCGATCTCCCTGATCTTGAACTAAGAAAATAAGCATTAAGCATTACAAATTAAAATTTCCTTAAAGAACTTAAAAGTGAACGAACAAATCAGCTCTGCGGTTGTAGACTGTCAGCATCACCTTGAACGAGTCTTAAAAGACACTCCTTTCATTGCAGATACCCAGCATCCAAACAAATAAAACTTTAGCTAGGGGTTAGATTGTTTCTTCATCATTTTTCTTTTCAAAATTATCTTTAATTTGCTGCACTCGATTCGGTGGGGAGGCTGTGCTTAATTCTGTTTATCAAGTATTGATATAAAAAAAGTGTTGTGAACCCCCCATCCCCCGTGCCTTCTTACCATGGGGTGCATGTGCTATGTGTGCTCTGTGTCCCAGGACACACCCGGCTGCTGTGGGCTTCAGAGACTTTATGGACCAGATCAATTTAAACATTCAAAAGATAGTAGTAAGGGAACTTGAAAATATTCCCTTTTCGACTCTTCACAGTATTCTTGGAATAGGGACTGTTCTGTAAATACACATTGCTTCTCTCTTTTTCTTTTTAAAACATTGTTAATAACCTCTCTCAGGCAAGATGGACCCTCAATTAACATCCAGTATTCCACATATTACACATATTGGAATAGAGCAGTTCTATTTAAAAAGGAAAAAAAAATAGCAGAGTAGACTGTCAAAGTTACTTTTATTGATGCTAGCACTTTTTTTTTTTAAGTTTTTATTTAAATCCAGTTAGTTAATGTAATTCCAGTTAGTTAGTTTCAGGTGCACAATTCAGCAATTCAACACTTCAATACAACACTTGCTCATCACAAGTGCCCCCCTTCATCCCCATCATCTATTTCACCCATCCCCCACCCATGTTCCCTCTGGTAACCATCAGTTTGTTCTCTATGTTAAGAGTCTGTATCTTGATTTGCCTCTCTCTTTTCTCCCCTGTGATCATTTACTTTGTTTCTTAAATTCCACATATGAGTGAAATTGTATGGTTATGACTAATTCTGCTTAGCACAATCTTCTGAAATATAACATTAATATGTAACGTGTTAAAACTAATGGAGCCTTGTTTTAGCTATCATGCATGGGTTTTCAATAGCCAGCATTGCAGGGCACTAAAAGGTACTTTAGGAATGGTTGAAATCTGGGGACATTCACCAAGTTCCAACTGCGTTTAGGAGGAATAAGCAGGAAGAAGGTGGAGGAAGGGGCATGCCATCATTTTTCTTGCCACTTTCAAAAAAGCCCCCTTTTTTAAAAAAGAAGCATTAGTGCTCAGAGAGGGTTGTTAAAGACATTTTCAGAGCCTCTAATTAGACCAGCGCATTCACAATTTTTTTTTTTTTTTTTTACATCGGGATTGGTTCAGGCAGTAAAATCATAAAGCCTCATGCTCCTGTTCCAAGAAGAAAGATGGGGTTTACTCTTTTGAATCAGACTTCAGAGACAGAGTATAAACATATTTTTTATCCACATTGCTTATTTACATGGTGTGTTTTAACTTGTCAAAGTAAGCGTGTACCTCTGCAGTAGTCATAAATAATTCCTTAGATCTCACGATCTACGAGGCACAGCTGGGAAACTCTCAGAGCAGCAGTTCTGCCTGGCAGAGGTGGCACAAAGGTTCTGATGTTGGCCATTTCTAAGGATGTGTGGGCCGTGGGGATGGAGCAGAGGTCACGGGGAGGACACAACTTGAACAACTTAACTCACAGGGAGCCACCTCCCATGTTGCACGGTGGTTCAGTTTGTTTTCAATTTTCCCCCTGCTGAAAAATTAAGAACAAGTAGGAAGCAGGTGGTTTTATTAGTTTTAAATCGTATGTAGGTTTTCACGATTTACTTCTGTTGACTTAGAGGGTAGTAGGTGAACTGAATGAAGATGCCATTTTAAATAGCTTTGATTGTAGTTAGTCTGAATTGAAAAGTCATGGGAGACAATTGTGTAAACATAAAGAAAAAAGGAAAAACTGATCACAGTCCTCTTTCTCAGCCATCGATCATTCATTGATGCTTTCATTCAGAAAGTATTTGTATTTCGGGCTCTCTTTAGGTGATGGTTATATGGCAGAGAAGAAGACCTTCATGGAGCTAATCATCTAGACATCCAAAGAGGGGAAGACGAACAAGATGAGCATGACGATTGGCATAAAGGAGGTTCAGGATGCCGACGTCGTGTATAGCAGGAATAGCGGTGTGGTCAGGGGCCAAGGAGACCCAAAGGGAAAGAAGAAATGATCTAGAGGAATAATGGGGAAAAGTATTACAAACAAAAGGATTAGTAACACGTCCTTTATTTTTAAGTAGGAAAAAAGAGAGAGACTATGATGATATGCAAAAATCTTGGCTATATTTCAGAATACTTCTTTAGGTGTGATCTCAACAATGCAATTAGTGGATGGAGGGACAGGATTATATTTTTTTTAATTAACATATAATGTATTATTAGCCCCAGGGTGCAGGTCTGTGAATTGCCAGGTTTACACACTTCACAGCATTCACCATATCACATACCCTCCCCAATGTCCATAACCCCACCATCCTCTCCCGACCCCCCTCCCCCGGTCACCCTCAGTATGTTTTGTGACATTAAGAGTCTGTTATGGTTTTTCTTCCTCCTGATCCCATCTTGTTTCATTTATTCTTTTCCTGCCTCCCAAACTCCCCTTGTTGCTTCTCAATTTTTTCATAGCAGGGAAATCATATGATAGTTGTTTTTCTCCGATTGACTTATTTTGCTAAACATAATATCCTCTAGTTCCATCCACGTAGTTGCGAATGACAAGATTTCATTTCTCTTGATGGCTGCATAGTATTCCATTGTGTGTATATATCACATCTTCTTTATCCATTCATCTGTTGATGGACATCTACGCTTCTTCCACAGTTTGGCTTTTGTGGACATTGTTGCTATAAACATTCAGGTGCACATGCCCCTTTGGATCACTACGTTTGTATCTTTTTTTTTTTTTTAGATTTTATTTATTTATTTGACACAGAGAGATCACAAGTAGGCAGAGAGGCAGGCAGAGAGAGAGGGGGGAAGCAGGCTCCCTGCTCAGCAGAGAGCCCGATGCAGGGCTTGATCCCAAGACTCTGAGATCATACTGGAGTTTATTTTGATATTTGTGCAATGTATCTAAATTGAATCTTTCGGAGGAGTTAGCTAATTTTACCCCCTACCACCTCTGTGGATCTAGCCTCTTTTTGTCATCTGAATTCTTCTGTACACTGAGATCAGCTTTAGATCTGTCTGTTCCTTCTCGTTGACGCATGTGTGCTCCTCACACCCTTGTTACATGATTTTTAAGTTTTTTGATCACTCTCACCATATTTAGGTGTCTGTTTCAGTGCCATTAAGTACATTCACAGCATTGTGCTGCCATCATCACTGTCCTCTTCCAGATCTTTTTTATTTGTCCGCAATAGAAACTCTGGTCCCTGTGAAACAACAACTCCTCCTTTCCTCTCTCCCTGCACATGGTTCTAATTATTACAGATTTGCAATATATTTTAGAGTCTGATAGGCATAAAAGCACCCAGCCCATTCTTCTTTAAAGGTGATACTCTTCATTTTGCCTGTGCTTCGTGTTGTTTCACGGGCTCCTCCTAGTTGATCTCCTCTCCCGTGGGTGGCTCCGTTCTCCAGCCGGCACGTGGGCTCGGGATTCTGGGAGCTTCTTTCCTCCTCCCTCCTCACATCCGTCACTCATCCTGCTGGCCTCTATCATCAGTATTCCTTGCTTGCTCTCTTCTTTTTTTTTTTTTTAAGATTTTTATTTATTTGACAGATTACAAGTAGGCAGAGGAGATAGGCAGAGAGAGAGAGGAGGAAGCAGGCTCCCCGTTGAGCAGAGAGCCCGATGTGGGGCTCGATCCCAGAACCCTGGGACCATGACCTGAGCTGAAGGCAGAGGCTTTAACCCACTGAGCTACCCAGGCGCCCCTGCTCTCTTACTTCTCCTCTGTCCTGGCCCGTGTGCCTCATTCAGGCTCCTCCCCCGCCACGGGGCTTATTGTCTCAGCCTCCCCAGCCCACCCTCCTTCCTCTTCCTTTGCCTTCTCCCACTCCTCGCGCACACTGGTGCCATCCGATTGTCTTTCCAGTACAAGTACAATCCCACCACGGCGCTGCCTTTAGGTTGCCTGAAGTTCCTGACTTTCAGGGTCAAGTTCAGATTCTTTGAAGGATTTTAGGATCTTGCAGGACCATAGACATCCACCACTGTTCCCCTGAGCTCTGCGCTCCCAGCTGTGTGCGCACAGCCATGCTCTCCCAGGTGCGCACACTCGCGCGCACACTCGCAGAGCCAGCAAGCTTCAGCCTCGTGGAATGGCTTTAGCACTCCGGGAAGGCCGGTCTCTGTCAAGGTTCCATATTCTTGCTCCTGCCCAGAAGCCTCACCTGCTCCTCTTTCTCCCAGTGTCCTCCCCTTTCCATTTCCACCACTGCCCCCAGACTGTTAGTCTCCTCCGCGGGGCTTGGAGGACTGCTGCCCGCCCTTCCGTGGAGGTCACAGCCCTGCAGTGAAAGAAAGGTTCTATGAAGGCGGGACCTCCGTCTTTCTCCAGCGCAGTTTAGGGCACGATAATATTTATGGGAGCAAAATGAGGAGAGGAGTATGAGCCTGTGCTCACTTGCACATCATTTGTCTCGTGGTCTTTCTTTAAAACGGACTGAAGTTAACAAGATTTGTCTGAAATAATTTTTCACAAGGTTACTGAGAATTTTTTTTTTAAAGAAGATTTTATGTATTTATTTGACAGAGAGAGACAGCGAAAAAGGGAACACTGGCAGGGGGGGTGGGAGAGGGAAGAGCAGGCTTACCACTGAGCAGGGAGCCTGATGTGGGGCTTGATCCCAGGACTCTGGAATCATGACCTGAGCAGAAGGCAGATACTTAACTCTCTGAGTCACCCAGGCGCCCCACTGAGAATTGATTTATTCCTTGAATTCTAACTACTGTTTTCTACTGATCTCAGAAGGGACCCTCACCCTTTCCCACTCTACCTCTTGTTAAATAGGATGATTCATTAACTTGCACATGAAGGAAACTTCATGTTTCCACAACCTACTCTGTATTTAGCTTCTGAATAAGCTATTAATGTGCACTGCATTGTGTCTCTCTTTTTTGCTCTGCTATGGTGACTTTTAATTGAGATTGTCTTTATTACACTGCCTCGTATGGCCACTTTGTTGTAACTCATTTCCTAGTAATTGGATATGTACCTCCTCTGAAATGTAATTTTCTTTGGGCTTGTAAAATGCAGAGCGCAAGCCATCCACATGAACCCATTCATAGAATTTTTGCTGTCATTAAAAATAAGGATCAAAAATTACTACCTTGAAAGCAGAATCTGAACCATGACTGGAAACTGTCAAGAGAATAAAAGACATGAATTTAGCATAAGACATCCCAAATTAAGGGAGGGAAGTGTAATTCGAGAGTGTTATTAAATGAAAACATCTTTGAATCACAGTGAAAAGAAGCATTTGGTCTTTCTTTGACAGATTATCTGAGATTCACTCCCTTGAAGAGTAAATTAAATGAGCCTGGCGGTCTCCTTTTGATGCAGTATCAATGAAAGCAATAGAGCCGGTGTCTAAAATCTAAAATTTCACCTCATGTTAATGGGTGAAATGGCAGAAATAACAGCCCTGTTACTACGGAAGAAGTCCTTGCTCCCTCTTCCCCAGCATTTACAGCCCAGACTTCTCAGAGTGGAACTGGAATTCGTGTTGCATGACCGCTCTATGATACTTGAACGTCTTGAGATTTAGGTTTTTAAATGACTGCATTCACTGTAATGTTAGCGTCCATAATAATGTTTTTCTTTTTTTTTTTCTGGCTACTAGTACAGTTGGAATTCTAAAAAGAGATTGATGACCAATTAAGTAGATAGCTGTTGCAGAAGTAACCATGTAAAAAGCCTGTGAATGGGTTCTGTGAAAGGTTTGCGTGAAATACACCATTTAAGCTAGCGTGAAGTTAATTCAAGGAGGTTTAATTAATCAGCAGGTTATTTATTGAACAACTACTGTGTGTCTAACATTCTGATGTGTGTGTAACAGCCATTGCCCTCAAGGAGACAAGACTAATATGTATGAAACAACTTGAGGTTAATTGTGTGAAGTCTGGGGCACTGTGTTATGGATAAATAGGAAGCATCCATAGGAGGAAGACAGCAGTGAAGACGGGATTTGGAGAAACCTTCCTATGGGCAGCCTGAAGAGCATGTGTCTATTTATGGTTCTGTTGCTTTTATCTGTCTTTTCAGGAGTGTTCCTTAGATTGGTAACAGACAGTAGTTGCTTCTGGAGAAACGATCTGGTAGAAGTCTTACTTTTTATGGTGTTCTAATTAGATTGTTTGAATTTCTTACCTTGTGCTTATACTTCCTATTCTCAAAATAAAATGGTGAATAATTAAAGTGGGTAGCTCAAGGAGCTCCTCAGTGGAAAAGCAGCAGAGTAGGGAATGCTGTGAGGCAGCTCTGAAGGAGGAGGATCGGATGGGGCAAAGCAGAGGAGACCAGGGAGAACACTCTCGTACGTGGAGGGCATTGGGGAGTATCAGCCCTAGAGCAGGACACCATGAATGTGTGTCAAAAGGGGGAGAGTCATTTTGGTTCATTGCACACGTTTTGGAATTAGAGTGCCTAGATGTGAATCCCATTGATTCACTGGGTCTTATTAGAGTTCATCTCTCTGAATCTCGGCTTCCTCTTCCGCCCGACAGGAGCTATTCATACACACATCATGGGGGTAGTCTGAGGATGAACAGGAAGGTCAGTCATACAGTACCGTGCCTGGCACATGGTGGGACCTCACACAGCCTGTGAAAAGATCCCAAGTGAGTTGGAAAAAGGGCAGCTTGGAGGCAGCTTGGAGGTTCTCAGATCCATCTTCTCTCGGACCCTGACAGCATTCTCCGACTTCAGGCTCCTAGAAATATTTGAATACCCTTCATCATGAACTGAAATTTCCCCCTCCGGTCCATCCTCAGCAATCACCAGAGTAGTTTGCCTAAAACACACAAATCTGGCCATGCCATGTCTTGATGGAAAGCCTACAACAGCTCCTCCCACCCGGGATGAAGTCCGCTCCCCATAACACGCCACACCGAGCCCTCCAGAGCCCTGCCCTTTCCCGTCCATCTCCCCAGCCTCACACCTTGACATCCCCAGGCTGAGCTTAGAGCTCTAGCAACAGAAACTGCAGAAACTGCTTGTTGTCTCAGCCGCCATCAGGCTTTTGGGTCCCTGCCTTCACTGATGATCTTCCCACTGGTGGTGCATCTTTCTCCCTTCTCCCCTCCTTTCCCTATCTCCTCCTTAGTCTTTGAAACTCCTCCAGGAGTCTTGCTCCGGTTTCCTCCGAGTCCCACACAGCCTGGGTGATGTTCTCATTCCCACTGCCACTGCATATTCTATGCATGTCTCTATTATTTCTCTGGCAGGAGGTGGGAAGTTTCTACCCCCTTCCTGCATGACTCTCCCCCCAGCTTGCTTCCTCACAGTGGGGAGACTGATGGAGGGGGTTAGCTCCAGTAGGAAATTGAGCATACTGTCTTGAGCCCCTCCCTCTCCCCTGTCTTTGGAGCCTTGACTTCATGCTTTACATTCTTCAGGCATGGGCCTCCTATGGGGGGCTGTCGTTCTTCAGCAGTGTTTGTGACATGGACTGTGTTAGTCGGCCTGACTCACAACGGGCTGGCCAGCCCTTTGGATTCTCACACTAAGCCGCATTCTCCAATAGGAGGTTTATTAGTTACAACGGAGATGCTCTGCTTTCCATCTGCCTGACTCTATTGGGCATCTCTCTTGTGTCTGACCTCGGAAAGGGATAAAGAAGTGTTAGCTATTGAGCCATGCAGGACCCATTGGAACCATCCTACTACATTTTTGCACTTTGGTCCTCTCTATGTGTCTGTCTTGGGCACGGACTGGATTTATCTTCATAAGACTAGGGACTGCTGCTTACCTTACGTTTGCATGCACAGAGCCTGGTACTTATGGTGCCAGGTGGACACAGTCCCTGAGTGCTTGCTTGTTGGATGTGTGTGGTAAGGCTGCATGCAGTGGGCCTGCACTAGGACTGACTGGTGACAATGGTGAGCAAATCCTGAATGATGAAGGTGATGATGATGATGGTGATGATGAAGGTGATGATCATGGGGACAGTTGGCATTTATTAAGCCTCTCTTGGACTTCCTGAGAAACCAGATAACTTCAACAGGCTCTCCTAAGCTCCCGGAAGGAAGAGAGGGTGGAAGACCGGTCTGGAGCCAGCAAGCAGGGCAGGGAGTAAGAGGGCGACGGTTATCATCTTCCCTGAACAAATGATGAAACAAAGACTCAGCAATGAAAAAATGCCCTCCCAGTACAAATCCAAAGATTTTCTTTCTGTGATTCTCATGATGGCAAGGCTCCAGAGGATGGAAGCAAGAGAGAATGTTTATGCTTAGATTTCTAGGCTAGGAGACTAGAAGACTGGCGGTCAAACTGACAGAAAGGAGAGCGTTGAAATGGAACTGTTTTGGGAGCAGGGGGATAGGTTAAGGTCTGCTTTGCTTATGTGGAATTGAGAGAATCATGGAATTTTCAAGTTTGATGGCCTGTGTTGAAAATACAGCACAAGTACAAATATAGTTCTCATTGTTCAGTCATGATTTGTGTCTTTTAAAATATCAGGCATTCTCATAAAGAATGTGAGTAAAATAAAGAAAGTAAAATTTTTGTTCTAAATCACTTGCAATTAATTGTGATCCTTAACGATCTTTGCTCATTCCTGGTTATGTTTTTGATTTGTCGATTCTTTCAGCATATATTCAAGTCCATGTATGTATTGATAGCACAGTGATCGAGAAGAATTTTGAGACAGCCCTCATGAGCCTGTGTAACTGATGGCATTTCTCGTTGAGTTTGTTCAGTGATGAGTCTCATTCTTTCTCATGCTTTTATTTAAAGATCAATAGGCTTTTATTTTTATTCCATTTCCCTTTACCGAAGAGGTCTTGGTTTGCGTTTGCTGATTAGATCAATCTGTCTGTCACGTTGACATGAGAAATATAGCTTGAATAGGGTCAGTACTCCCTATAAATTAAAATTTTTAAAAAACAGCACTATTTAAAATACCTTCAAATCCACTGTTTTCCATCTTCTTCACACTTAATTTCCTGAAACTTAGTTCAAAATCAAGGCTTTCAGTGGACAGAGAAAGAGGCATTTATCTTATCATTGCCTCCCACCTCCTCCATGCGGGCTGACTGTGCACCCACCAGCCCTTCACCTTAAATTTGTGATTGCACCCAAACTGAGCCCTGGGTGAGTCCAAGACTGAGGACCAGGAAGGTTGGTTTTGTTGGCAATTTTTCCTATTGCAACATCGTCTGGTCCCTCTCCTAAATGAAGGTATCTGAGATATCATCAAAAATGGTTTGTTTAAAGGTGCAAGAGGTGTGTTTTCACAAGAGGCTCCTAATAATGCAATTAATACCAGTAGCGTCCCTGTCCAATGAACTCCAGAAGCTTTGCACATATTAATCCATTTATCTTTCCCATATCCCTCTGAAGGGAGGAAATGTCATTTTTATGCTTCTCCTGATCCGAGGAGAGTAACATAGGGCAGAGGTGAAGTCTGAAGCAGGTCAGTAGAGAATGGAACTTAGTCTTTATCTTCTTCATTTGGATTTTACTCTTATTTCACGGTTGGTAATGTTCAGATAACCCCATCCTTCTGGTTATTAATGTATTTGCTTATTCCTTTATTTATTCACTGTCGTATTTTCATAAGGCACCATTATATGTCAAGTACTACGTCAAACTTGTCTCTATACCAGTTTAAACCTCCATCGCATGCAGAAATTAACTTTGGGATTTACAGGACCCAGAGCCACCTCCAGGAAGCACAGTTTCTAAACCACTGAAGTAGAAAATTATTCAGTTATTTATTTAACAAATATTTCTTGAGCATCCGCGATGTTCTATTAAAGCAGGCTGCCTAACATCCCCCCCATATCTAAATTTTTATAACTGGAATTATTTTTAAATGTCCTTTTCAAGTATATTGTACATTTGTCTAAGTTATGATATTTTTTGTCCTCTGCCCTTTCTGGCTATTGGGATTAGAGAACTGGTAGAATTTCTTGTTACTTCATCCATAATATGTTTAGATTAGTATTTGACTTTAGGCTTGCATCTTACTCATCGGAAAACAAATTTTTAAAAATGACAAGGAACGTGCAAAGCTATAGCTTTCTGTAGATTTAGAAAGCTGACTGGGTTCCCTTGTATTTCTGTATGCCCCCTCGTTGGAAGGACCTTTCCTGAGCATGGAAGAAGCCTATATTTGAACAGAGCCCCCTATATGGGAAGTGTGGTGATGTGATATCCTCATAAGAAAATGGTGTTTGAGGGGCGCCTGGGTGGCTCAGTGGGTTAAGCCGCTGCCTTCGGCTCAGGTCGTGATCTCAGAGTCCTGGGATCGAGTCCCGCGTCGGGCTCTCTGCTCGGCAGAGAGCCTGCTTCCCTCTCCTCTCTCTCTGGCTGCCTCTCCGTCTACTTGTGATTTCTCTCTGTCAAATTAATAAATAAAATCTTTAAAAAAAAAAAAAAAAAGAAAATGGTGTTTGAGATAATAGTAGCTTTGCTCACGATTAGCTTCCCCAGATTCATTAGCTAAATTGGAATTTGCTTTTCTCCTCACTTAGTTCTTTCAATTTCTTTCAAGCTTTGTTCCCATCCTGCCCCACACTGCACGCTGGACTATTTGCCTTCTCGTCCACAGACAAGCTTCTGCGTATCCTTTCAAGATCGAGCTTCAGTGCCATCTCCTCTGGAAAACTTACCCACACTTTCCTTACTCCCTCACTTATCCATTCACCTTTTGTTCCCAAACAGGAAGGAATGCTTCTGGAGAATTCTGTAGAATGCTTCTACAGCATTCTCTTGATAGCACTAATAGAACCTCTATCCTGTTGAATTATTGTTACTTGTTTAAAGTGAACCTGCAAATGTAAATTCCATTCCAGAAATGACATTCATTTAATGGTATTTCCATTCCATTCTATTGTAGTCATTAACCCCCCAAGAAGCTCCTTAGAGACAAGGATCATCATGTAGATTTTGTACCTCCAGTACCCTACCCTACGCTTGAAACATTTGCTTTTACACTCCTAACTGCACATAGTAGCAGTTTGGGATAGAATAACCTCCCACATGTCTAGCAAGGTCTTTCAGATTTATGCCCATGGATCAATCCCATTAGCAGTAGACATGGACTAGTGCCAAGAGGAAAAGCAGAGCCAACTGCTGACAAGGTGGCAGGATCTCCTCCCCACGTGTGGCCCCAAGCCCATGCTGTGTATGCCAACCTCGAGCTAATCAGTCCATTTTTAGAACAGGTGTTCTCTGTCCACCACACTGTTGCTGAGAGCAGAGGGGAAGAGTTTGCCACCCGGTTAGAATTTATATAAACAGATGCTGTAAAGAAAATCTTCCATCGCATGCTGTGTCAGCAGCTTAAGTGTGCTTCAAGCAAAGCGTTTTCACTTCTAAGAGCAAGGTTCCTCCTCACACATGCCCTGCCCACCTCCTCCGTGCTAAAAAGTCAGAGCCTGTTCTAGGAACCAAGACCTTTTAGATTGCCTATTTTTTCCTGTTGAAAATCTAACACAGCTCACTGCACCAGGAGCCAATGGTCTTCACTACTTGGTTAGACACAGATGGTCTGGAAGTGGGGTAGGAAAGCCTGTCTCCCTTATTTTAAAAAAAAAGTTGCTTTTCTTTTATGACATTAAATAACAACACAACAACCAGGAAGCAGAGGTGTCAAGTCTCAGAAAAGATACAAAAAAAGAACGTCCCCATTAGTCATATACTCATCTTGGAGTTGGTTCTGTCCTAAACTTCTAGGATGCCTAGTGTGGTCTTCTTGGACTTGGCCTCCATTATCTACCTCCTGAGATATGGAAGGATCTCCTTAGGAGTGACTACTAGGGACTGGGGTGACAGGATACTAGATAACTGGTTGAGGGAGACATTAAACCTCAGAAATAATAAACATTAATATCACCACCGATATCAGCAAAAATTAATGTTACTCTATGTCAAGCATCATGCTTAATAATTTATATATAACCTAAAAGAGTCCTTTCACTCAGTGTTTTTATCATTTCCATTTACAGTTGAGGAGAGCCATGCTAGCAGATAGTAGCAACAACCTATAATACATATGGAGCATTTTTTGTGTGCTGGCACTGTGCCCATCTTCCAAGATCTGGTCAGAATCCTAATCGAAACCGTGGTTTTTAGGGCTACAAAAACAAAACTCTTTGGAGGAGTGTGAGTCAGGAATATGTGGAAATTCTCTCTCTTCTATTTTTGCAGCTTTCCATGAAGTCTAAGGGTAGTTGAAATAGAAAGCTTTTAAAAACTCAAAACAGCCAAGTTTGTAAGCACTGCTCTCTGCTGCCTCATCTGGATTCCAGCCTCTTGTAGGAACAGTCAGCCCATGTCTGGGAGGCTTACAAACCAAATCATGCTGGAAACCGTTGTGCAGCTGCAGACACTCACTACTCAAGGACCCCTGGTATGGGGGGGCCGTGGCAGGGGTGGGGGGAGGCATTCTCACAGACATGAGGACTACACATACTTAGTATGGCATTTTTCTACCAGCAGATGGCAGTAAGGTGTTTTGAGAAGGGGCTGCCTTTTTCTCTCTGGGCGGCGTTGACCCTGGCTGAGAATGTGGAGGAAAGGTGGAGTTGAGAAGTTCTTAGGAAGTGAAATGAGATAGCAAGCCCATAGGCTAGTTTTCTTTTAAAGTTGCAAAATTTCACTGAGACCAGATCAACCACCGAAGGTGTCCTTTCAAAGCATTTTGCCTTGTCCTTCAGTTTGGGCACCTGCATGATTTCCCTTATTTTAATCATGTCCTCATCCTTGCAACATTGTGAGATAAAATAGGAACCTAAGTGAGGATGAAGATTAATAGAATTTTCTTGTTCGTGAATAAACCCTTAAATCTGGGAATAATTTCTCCGTGAGTGGGATTCAGGGCCTCCACAGACCCCCCCTGGATTATCACGTGTCATAAGCATATGAGTTTGTGTGTTTGTTACAGGGGAGTTTCCCTAACATTCATCAGAGTTTCAGTTGGGGTCCGGGCCATTAAAAACACATTCTATATGAGGGCATACCCCCCACGGAGGCCTAGAATAGATGCTGGTAGAGGTGGAAACAGCAAACACAAGTGCCTGCAAGGGCTGGGCAGATAGCAGTATGAAGGGACTAAACCTGGTGGGGAGTGGGGTGAGCTGCTGAAGCTGTTCCCCAAATACCTAAACAGGCATCCGGTTGCTCACCCCCTGCTGAGAGTTGCCATATGGGAATGCAGGCCCAGAGTGGCATGACCTCTGGAGTCTTTCCAAAGAACCCACAAGTCCATAATTGTAAATGAACTGCAGAAATTTCTAGAAAGGGATACCTGGGTGGCTCAGGGGGTTAAGCAACTGCCTTCGGCTCAGGTCAGGATCTCAGAGTCCTGAGACAGAGTCCCACATCCGACTCCCTGCTCGGCAAGGAATCTGCTTCTCCCTCTGACCCTCCCCTCTCATGCTCTCTCTCTCTCTCAAATAAATAAATAAAATTAAAAAAAAAAATTTCTAGAAGGCGCAACGAGTTAACATTTTAAATAGCGCAGGCAAAATGGAGGCACCTCTAATCCCTATGTGACCCTTGAGCTGCCGGTTTGACAACCTGAGTTAAGACGTCAGCCTCTGATGGATCATAAGCTCAAGACCTGGCTCTCTTGGGATGGGGATACAGACCGTGTTAGGGAATCCTAGTACTGGCATCCCTACTGACGAATGTTATTACAGTGATAGCAACAGTCACAATAGCAGCGGCTGACACTCCAGGACCTACCCTGTCCCACACACTATTCCGAGTACTTTATTTATGGTAGGTCCTTTGAGCGTCTCAATAACCCTGTGAGGTAGGTGACTACTGGCTTTGCAGGCATTTAGGTAGCATTTGCTGTACCTCAGGTACTGTTCTAGAGACTTCTAGACTTCGGGCACAAGTCCTGACTCATTTAATCCTTATAACAATCTTATAAAGAGCTAGGGAAACCCAGGCACAAAGCTGTTTAGTCATTTGCCTTAGCCTGTATCCTACATGCAAACCGAGGCACAAAGCTGTTTAGTCACTTGCCTTAGCCTTTATCCTACATGCAAGCCCAGGCGGTTTAGCTCCAGAGCCCACATTCTCAGCTGCTGTTCTGACTGCTTTGTGGTGCTCTGGGTACCCATCACCCTTCCAGTACCTCTAAGCTGTGGCGCTCAGTGGTCTCGGACAAGCCCACTCCACACTGGCAAGGTGATGTGGCTGACAACGGAGTGTCGCCAGCCCCAGGTCCCTTGGGAAATCCATCTCATTTTCATGCACCATCACACATGCTTTTTCCAATCTTTGGTATTTTTTTAATCTCCTCTTAAATCAGATCATAAATCCTTTGCTAGATGAGATTTCCAAATAATGGTGATAGATGGCCTTGTCTCTTAACAAGTTTGGCCCCGACGTCATCATGGCAGTCTAAGGGTTGCTATTAGAATACGATGACAGTGCTGAGAAAGAGAGTGACCGCTTGGTTCTCCACGCAGATTCCTGTTCCGTCTGAGCCACATCCGAGGAGGGAGGCTTCCCAAAGGCTTGCACAAAATGAACTCCTGAAATAAGTGAAAAATTACAGTTGTAATGACAGAGAATTGACTTTAAGGGTAGCAGCAACCGGGAGTCTGTGTCTGATGGACAAGGATGGAATTACAACATGGGAGCTTGCAGTAAATTGCAGAAAGCACTTGTTCACAATTCTGTCTGCCAGTGCCAATGCTGAAACCTAAACCCTGCTGAGAGATTGATAAGGAAAAACGGAGAGGAGGGGACAGGGTGGGAACTTACTCCAAAGCTGTCTTGTGCCATGAATTATATCAAATGGTACTCTAATTTCTTATTTAGAAGATGCCCCTCATTTAGGGGGGGGTTGGGGTGGGGAGTAGATTTGGCTATTCCTTTACAACTTTGCATTTCCATCAGCTCACCAGTTTATGAAGCTCCCTGTAAGCTGTGGGTCTTAGCAGTTGGTGTACTTCCATTAGCATATGCCTCTGCAAAATATTTCATCCTTCCGTGACTCCCTTTTGATCAATTCAGCTCCTGTATCTCCCTCCCTAAACAAGTGCAGAGAAGATTTGTGGAAGACCTTTCTTCCTGGGGACTAGTTTTAATGTCAGTCCTGAAAATAAAACATTAGATATGAAGCCAAATGAAAGGTAGCTTTGGAATAAAAAATGCCTGTAAAAAGAAATTTTTTATTGACCACGGGGACTCACAACCAAAAATATGGAAGAATGAGTGACCAAGGGCATTCTGGGAGCATTGTAGAATTCTGGACTTGATAATACAGCCAACCATTTAAAGACCCTTAAAGAGCTATAAAATGGGAAAGATAAAAGCTAAGGGAGCTAACTACCTTTGAAAAAGGTCCATGCACTTTTTAGGGGCGCCTGGGTGGCTCAGTTGGTTTGGCATTTTTTACTCTTGGTTTAGGCTCAGGTCATGATCTCAGGGTCATCAGACAGAGTCAGACTCTGCCCTGGGCATGGAGGTTGCTGAAGATGCTCTCTCTCTCACTCTCTCTCTCTCTCTCTCTCTCTGCCTCTCCCTACCACACTCACACACTCTCTCTCTCAAAAAATAAAATTAAAAAAAAATATGCATTTTTAAATATCCCCTAAAACTTGAAAGTAAGCTCTTCTCTGTTTTATTTTTAATTAAATGTTTTGACTCTTTTCTGGTACTACAGAAGAAATCTCTGCTGTGTCCATTTGATAGTTTATCCTTATTGGCCCGAATATACATCACAGGATTTGCACAAATGTAATGTTTCTAACCGTTTGTGTTCTTGTCCTCAGTGAGGACCATGGATATAAATGACTAAAGGCACAGCCCTTAAAGAACATCTTTACTATGAGAAATGACTTCATCAGAATTGATCTAGAAAGTCTGTGAGTTTAGTAGCATTGGAGTTGAGCATGCTGTGGGTAGTTCTAAAGTTAAATGAATCAAAAATCTCATAAAGTCAGAATTATCCTTGACCAATCCTTGTATTTCTTGGGTCAAGCAGATAAAACAGCCAGCCAAAATGTAGATGCTGAGTCAAAGAATCATTTTCAACATGGCAAAATGCTCATCTAATGAGAGTCAACCAAGAACTGAGAATGCTTGTGGAATAGGAAAATACAGAGAATATATTATATAAAATATAGCATTGTGTGTGTGTGTGTGTGTGTGTGTGTGTGTGTGTGTGTGTAAAGAGAGAGTGAGCCGAGAGAAAGGCCCAAAGGACTGAAATCACATAAATATAATGTATATGGTTTGACTCTGTTCCTTTGCGTTTTTGATACAGAATGTGATGTGGTTTTTTTCTTACCAAAAATTTTGGCCTTTCTTCCAAGACTTGTCTCTTCCATGAAGGCTCCCTAAAAGACCTGAACCCCTAATCACATTTTTTTCACTCTGAATGACTACAGCACATGTACTGCTGAGAACTATGTCATGATTCGTTTAACCAGAGCTTAAGCTCCTCAAGGCAGGTACCCAGGGCTGCCTTCTCATATCTCTAACAGTATCCAAAACATGGTTATCACAAGGGGTTATGCATCACGGAATGAAGTCGTTTATAAGACTGTTTACTACTTTAGTTTTGGGCGTGTTTGTAAAGCTAGCTACCTCCCTCTCCTGCTTTAATTAGTATTTTCATGGAGACTAAATTCTGTACCTGAAAACTTCTCATTGACTTATAATTCATAGTTCACAGCTGAAAATTATATTGAGAAATCTCTTGACCTGAAGAAAATGATCTGTAACAGATAAATGTTTCAGATTGTTAATGCTTCTCATAACTGGTGTTGATTAATTGTATTGTAATATCTGAGCCTTTTGGGTGGGGTATTGGGGAGGAAGGGAATGGCTTGAGAGATTTGCCTGAAGACATATACATGTATCTCCAGGCAAATCTATGTGTATGTGTATATTTTATACGCTAGTATATATAAATTTTGTAAATATTTTATAAATTTTCTATAATAATTTATGTAACAATTTTACAAGCCTGTGAGATGGACAGGACAAGTATTACAATTCACAATTTATAGGTGAGGAATCTGGTGTTTAGAGAGGTTGACTTCTCTGAGGCTATGTAGCTAGAAATTGATGAAGTCACATCTCAAACTAAGGTCTGTTGAATTTTACTATTTATTCATCCATTCATGCATCACGTGCCTTCAGTGTTCCAGTTACATGTTCAGTGTTCCAGAGTCAAGGGCAAACGAGACCCACCTCTTCCATAGGGAGCCCAGTAGCAGAGATAAGAGGGTAAGTAGTAAGTGCCTTTCCCAGAATCCCAGGCAAGGGTGGGACAGCAAGTGAAAGCATGGATTTTGGAGTAGGCTTGTGTGTTCTGGGTGTTCCTTATCATTCTGTGTGGCTGGATCTTTACAAACAGCAGTGGAGAGACTGGAGAAGAAGGTAGGGACCATTTCTTGAAGATCCTTGAAGGCATTACCACGGAGACTGAAAGGGTTTCAGACAGGGATAATCAACCTTTTTTAAAAAAAAAAAAATAGCAAAAGTCAGAAGGATAACTCAAAGGGGTCTGAGATGAGCATAGGGAAAATTCATGCAACCTTAATGGTAAGACTAATGCAATACAGGGTGTGGTTTTAAAGCAAGGTAGTAGCTGCTGGGGGATGAAGGACCTGGTAGACAGTTGGGTATGGGAATGAAGAGGGAGGCCAGGATGACAGCCAGGTGTCTGGACCTGGGGAAACTAGATGAATGATATGTCATTTGTCTGGACAGGAAATAAAGGGTAGGACAGGAAGCAGAATTTGTCCTACAAGAAAATGCTGTCTCATAGCGAGAGTTCTTTTCATAATTGTTATAGAGTTGTCCTAGGCCTGTACCATTCAATATGGTAGCTGCGTGTGCCTAGTGAGCCCTCGAAATACAGCTTTTCCAAACTGAGATGTGCTATAAATATAAAATACTCACCAGATTGCAAGGACTTAGTATGAGGGAAAAATAGTAAAAATTGTGTTGATAATTTTTTTTAATATTTTATTTATTTATTTGACAGACAGAGATCATAGATAGGCAGAGAGACAGGCATAGAGAGAAGGGGGAAGCAGGCTCCCTGCTGAGCGGAGAGCCTGACGTGGGGCTTGATCCAGGACCCTGAGATCATGACCTGAGTGAAGGCAGAGGCTTAACCCTCTGAGCCACCCAGGGACCCGCGTTGATAATTTTTTACATCAATCACATGATAAATGAAAATATAGATCTACTGGATAAAATAAATTGAGAACTATCTCATTAATTTTATCTGGGTTGGTTTTTTTTTAACATTTTTTAAAGTGACTCCTAGAAAACAGTAAATTATATATGGTCTTACATTTGCAGCTCGTATTGTATTAAATAACACTGCCTTAAAAATCCATAGATAATAGATATTTAAGAGGCTTAGGCCATCAAGGATTTGGGAGCAGGACCACAGACTCTCCCCTCTGTGCCTCATATGTGAAGCTGGCTTCCCAGTGTCCCTCAGGATCTTTTTACGAGCCCTCTGTGATGAAAATGGTTGGGTATATTTGGAGTCTGCTGGCCATTGAGGTAGTTCTCCTATATATTTTGAAGCCAGGGAGTTTCTAAAACCTTCTAGGAAAACTCCCAAGAGACTGGGATCCTACGTCCAAGATGGATGCTCAGGGAGAAGCCAAAGATCTAGGGGAGCCTCTGGGAACCCAGAGAGGATTCAGAAATGAACAGAGGCTCCAGAACCTGACACTTCTTATTAGAGCTTCCTTAGCCAACACCCCCAGAAGCATCCAGACCCCTCAGGTGACCTCACACTAGAAAGCCCCAGACTGTTCCAGAATGCATATGCCAGACATGTGCAGTGCCTACTGCCAGCCCGTGGTTAATATAATGCTTCCTAGAATGTCTATATATTCAGCTTCTATTCTATAGTTGATCTTAGCCAAAAGGCCAAGAAGCGATCAACTCCTCTTCTATAAGAAAAGGGCTAAGGACACAAAAATAGACTCAAAATGGATGAAGGACCTCAATGTGCGAAAGGAATCCATCAAAATCCTTGAGGAGAACACAGGCAGCAACCTCTTCGACCTCTGCCGCAGCAACATCTTCCTAGGAACAACGCAAAAGGCAAGGGAAGCAAGGGAAAAAATGAACTATTGGGATTTCATCAAGATCAAAAGCTTTTGCACAGCAAAGGAAACAGTTAACAAAATCAAAAGACAACTGACAGAATGGGAGAAGATATTTGCAAACGACATATCAGATAAAGGACTAGTGTCCAGAATCTATAAAGAACTTAGCAAACTCAACACCCAAAGAACAAATAATCCAATCAAGAAATGGGCAGAGGACATGAACAGACATTTCTGCAAAGAAGACATCCAGATGGCCAACAGACACATGAAAAAGTGCTCCATATCACTCGGCATCAGGGAAATACAAATCAAAACCACAATGAGATATCACCTCACACCAGTCAGAATGGCTAAAATCAACAAGTCAGGAATTGACAGATGCTGGCGAGGATGCAGAGAAAGGGGAACCCTCCTACACTGTTGGTGGGAATGCAAGCTGGTGCAGCCACTCTGGAAAACAGCATGGAGGTTCCTCAAAATGTTGAAAATAGAACTGCCCTATGACCCAGCAATTGCACTATTGGGTATTTACCCTAAAGATACAAACGTAATGATCCAAAGGGGCACGTGCACCCGAATATTTATAGCAGCAATGTCCACAATAGCCAAACTATGGAAAGAACCTAGATGTCCATCAACAGATGAATGGATCAAGAAGATGTGGTATATATACACAATGGAATACTATGCAGCCATCAAAAGAAATGAAATCTTGCCATTTGCGACAACATGGATGGAACTAGAGCGTGTCATGCTTAGCGAAATAAGTCAAGCAGAGAAAGACAACTATCATATGATCTCCCTGATATGAGGAAGTGGTGATGCAACATGGGGGCTTAAGTGGGTAGGAGAAGAATCAATGAAAGAAGATGGGATTGGGAGGGAGACAAACCATAAGTGACTCTTAATCTCACAAAACAAACTGAGGGTTGCTGGGGGGAGGGGGTTTGGGAGAAGGGGGTGGGATTATGGGCATTGGGGAGGGTATGTGCTTTGGTGAGTGCTGTGAAGTGTGTAAACCTGGTGATTCACAGACCTGTACCCCTGGGGATAAAAATATATGTTTATAAAAAAAATAAAAAATTTAAATAAAAAAAAAAAACAAAAAAGAAAAGGGCTAAGGAAGAGAAATCCAGAGATAGTAAGGACCTTCTGCAAGTGAAAGCTATGGTAGGACCCCACCACCTGGAGCTGAGGTGCCTCCATTAGGGCTGCCTTCTGGGCACATGAATCGGAGAGGTACAGCTCTTGTGTGGTTAGTCCTCAGCCTTTTACACCCCAGCATACACTGACTGTACACTTTGGAATAGGACATCCTTGTTCCCCTAGTCCTTTCCTCTTCATTCATGCTTTCTTTCATTCAAGAAAAAGAAACTCATTAAGAACTGACTGTTCTCCAAGTCTTAGGTGCCGAGACCCTCAAGATGCAAAGACTTGCCTTTGTCTCTCCCTCCCACTCCCCCCTCCCCCGGAAACTTTCAGTTCCCTGAAGAGTTGACTGGACAAATTACAATCATTGCTCCAAAGTGTGGTGAGTGAGTAGAAGGAACCCCCTCAACTGCCAAAAGGGGGCAATAATAGTTTCTCCTGCATGGACTTTTTTTGAAAATTCACTGAGAAAATCAATGTATGTCAATGCTTAGACCGTGCCCAGTACCCAGGGAGCTTCACATAAGTGCTAACCAGGCCATTGCTGCTGCTGGCAATGACAGTGATGATGGAAAACATGACAATAGTCATCATAACCCGTGGACCTCATCCCCGAATTCTAGTCAGAATGCGGGTCTCTCTAATCTCCCCACCACCTTTCCTTCATTTGGGCTCTCTCTTGGTTTTCCCCTACACTCCTGGTTTCCTGGTACCTGTCTACCTGTGATCCTATCATGGATACTCAGTGAGTCCTTGCATTGCTGTGGACGCAGACTGAGCTGCATAAGAGCTCATGAGCTGCATAAGAACTCCAAGGGGCCCTTTGCAAGTTAATCCTCGCAGCTGGACTTAGTTTCCCAGTCACCCCATCTGTTCCTGCAGCCTACCTGAACCCTGTGTTCTCACTTCTGATCCTTTGCCACCCTCTAGTAGCTATCCATCCCACTGCACAGCCGGAATCCAAAACCCACTTGGCTCTTGCTGGATGTCAGGGGCTCACCTACCTGGATCTTAAGAAGATGCCCGATAAGAGAGAGACTGAACGTAGACTATCCCTCCACACCAGCTTGTTTTCTCTTATTCCTCATTTCTGCTCTCCTTCCGCCTTTATGGAGCCTTGTCCCCATCTAGGCATTATTAAAATGTTGGTCCTCTTTTAGAGGAAAATAAAAGAAACAACTTGACGTGGTTTTTTTCCTCCTCAAATCAGTGATCAGTGAGTGAAAGTGTTTGTAAGATGTCTCCAAGGAGCCCTTAATGTTATTTTTATGGGGAAAAAAGTGAAAAATAATGGCTACTATTTTTTTTTAACAGAGTGAAAAGAGTCCTTCAGGGGTGTGGTAATGAGTTTAGGAACACAGCTTAGGTAATGGTTAGCTGAAACCTTTGAGATTTGCTAAAAAGGGGATTTCCTATGAAGGAAGCACAGAAGGAGCAAGACCTTTCTCTTCCTTGTTTTCTGCATCTGTACTTCTTATATCACTATATTATTACAAATGGTGTGCACCCTGGAGCCTCTTAACTTTTTTTCAGTACACACACACACACACACATTTACACACATACGTATCTATTTGAATTTGAATAGTTATTTTCGTAACCCTCCTATTCCTTGTAGAGCACTTTAAAATCAACAAAGTGCCTTCTTGTTATCTCATTTGCAGTATAATGCTGATAAAATATCAGTATTGTAATAAAATGGCAGAACTGTAGGGGAGTTTAGAGAGACCATCAGGATGCCTGGGTGGCTCATTTGGTTAAGCATCCAACTCTTGGTTTTGGCTCAGGTCATGATCTCAGGGTCTGAGATGAGCCCTGTGTCGGGATCTGCATTCAGTGGGGGTCTGCTTGAGATTCTCCCCCTCTTCCCTCCTCCCCTCTCTAAAATAAAGAAATCTATAAAAAGAAAATAGAAAGAGCAGTAACCAAAACACTTCCAATTCCAAGTGACAGAAACTCAGTTCAAGCTGGATTAGCAAACAGGGGACAATACTGACAAATATAACCAAAAAGTCCAGTCTGTTATGGCTTCAAGAATGGATGGATCCAGATATTCCAACAACATCTTCCATCACTTACTATTTTCCTCTGCCTTAGCACGGGTCAAAGGTCACTTCTCCCAAAGTGGTGATAAGATGGCGGCCCCAGGCTTCTAACCTAATTCTTGCTAGAAGAATATTTCCTTTGTAGTCATTCTAACAAAAATCCTAGGATTGCAGCTCATCAGACAGGCTTGTATGACTGCCTATTTCTGCACCAATCCATGTGATTAAGTGGATCATGTGCTCATTTGGTCAGACCTAATGCCCTGGAGGGGTGATGAGGGGAGTGCCCACTCCACCCACACTGCATGGACTGACAGTGGCTCCTCAAAGAGTAAAAGAGTAAAGTGTTACTCTTCTTCAAAGGGGAGGTGAGCCTTGATGCTGCACAGATAAGCAGTTCATATGGCTTTATGTCGTCTTATGTAAAGTGGTTCCGTAGTTTGTTGTTTGGAATTCTGGTGTAGAGTGTAGAGAGTGTTCTGTGTTGAAATTCCCCCACTAGTATCCTTTTTTGGCAAAAAAGAGTGTCATCTTTTTTACCTTCGTACTTGCAGGACCCATGGTGGTGGTGAGCATAAAGGAGTTGCTCAGGAACTCTTACCCAAGATCAAACAGCCAATCCGTACCACATCCAAATTTAACCTGAGACTTCTGTGTCCTTAGGACATCTTTTCCTTCTGCCATCCTATTTCCCATATATACTTTTCCTTTTTCATACTTTCCACCATCATTTCCGTGTCATTTGGTTATAATATTATAGTGGATGATGGCATTAGTCCTCCAATTGTATTGCACGTGGCTTGGAGGACTGATGGAGTCTGTCAATTTCATTGTGTCTGATATGGTAATAATATCAAGACTTCCTTTTCCCTCATTGCATTCAAATTCTTTAGATGGTTATGTCTCTCTGGGATATCTTAAAATATTGTCAGCTCAATTTTATTTGAATGAGTAAATTGTCTTAGAACTGAGGTGGCTTGGAGGTGTAGTTTGTTTTTAATGCCTGCCTTTCTTACCACGGAAGGTGTAACTTCTGTGTCAACAAAATGAAAACTGTCAAAATAGCAGCTAAAACAAGCAACAAGGTGAGTTTGGAGGTTAATTGTTATAGTACAAAGTCCTGCTGAAGATGGAATTACAAAGTTATTTAGCTGTGTACTACTGGATTTAGAAAGTTTTAAAAACAGACACATCTGCTATTTTAGAGATACATAATATCCTTGACAGCCCGTAATTATGGGCGTTAGACCAGAATCTGCTATCAAGATAATTCGCATTTGCTACTTTCTTTTTTCTCGCCAAGCCAGAGAGAATTCTTTTTAATTTTAGCATCTTTTACTTTGGGTTTTTCTTGGTTGCTCTTGCTGCCTCTGACTTCAATGAAAAACTAGCTGTGTTGTGTGTTTCTTCATATTTGGAGAACAACAGGATCCTTATGAATCATCTTGTCAGAAGCGCCAGGAATAAATCTGAGGTGTGTTCTGGAAAGGAAGGTACATGGCATCTTTCTGCCCTCCCCCCTCCACAAACAGTCTTCAAGAAACATGTTGTTATTTGGAAGAATTTGCTCTTAACGTGGCAGAACCTTTTTTTTTTTCATCCTAAAGTTGTTAACTTCATCTTTTGTAGAAGAGCTTTAGAAATAGTATTGCTTATAAAAGAAGTCTACTAGAAGGGAGTCCCCATGCCCAACTTATTTATTTGCCAAAAATTTTATTGAATATTGCCCATGTGCTAGGTACAGTGCTAGGCAATGAACACAGACTCCCCCCCCCCAAAAAAAATCTCTAATTTGGAAAAAGAAAAAGCTCTAGGTGGCAGAAGGCAGACAATAAACAAATAATAAAATAGTATGTTAGATAGTGTTTAGTGACCTCGGGAAAAATAAATCAATAGGTTATAATAGATTAAGTATGGAGGTGGGCTGTATAAGAACTTTAGCCAAACCCCTTCGGAAATTCTATTTCTGCCCTTGATCTGATCTTGTTCCCATGCACACACTCCTTATGATTAGGCTTTTGAATTAGTTTTGTTTCTTGCCTTCTTACTAGCACATAAACCCCTGCACACATCCTGGAGGTGTGGAAAATTAGCAGTCCCGTAAGTCAGCTTTAGTCCCTGCTCCTATAAGTTAGTCTTTTTAATATCTATAGAGCCTCTCCTGTTAGATTTCCCTTTAAAAAAAAATTGAGGTATCATTGACATATAACATTGTATTCGTTTCTTGTACACAATATGATTCATTATTTGAATACATTGCAAAAGCATCACCATACTGATACCAGTAATTCCTGTTAACATCAGTCACCATACGTAACTAACAGAATTTTTGTGTGTGTGATGAGAATTTTTAAGATTTACTCTCCTAGGGCGGAAAAAAAGTTTGTACCAAAAAAAAAAAAAAAAGATTTACTCTCAGCAATTTTCAGATATGGAGTACAGTAGTCACTATGCTGTACATTGTATCCCCAGGACTTATTTAATTCATAACTAGAAGTTCATACCTGCTGACCACCTTCACCCATTTTGCTTGCTCCCCATGTCTTGCTTCTGGCTACCCTCCAATCTGTTTTCTCTATCTATAAGCTTGGGTTTGGTTTTTTTTAGATTTCACATGTAAGTAAGATCATACAGTATATGTGTCTTTCTCAGTCTGACACTTCGTGTAGCATAATATCCTCAGGGTCCATCCATGTTGTCACAGGGGCAAGATTTCAGTCTTTTTATAGCTGAATAATGTTCCATTATATGCTTATATGTATATGATACTATATACACACACACACATATAATACAAACATACATTTTCTTTATCCATTGACACACACTTAGGTAGTTTTCTTATCTTGGCTATTGTAAATAATGCTGCAGGAACCTGGAGGTGCAAATTTATTTTCGAATTAGTGGTTTGGTTTGGTTATATCTTGGGTTTTTTTGTGTGTGTTTTTTTTTGTTTGTTCTGTTTTGTTTTTGTTTTTGTTTTGGATAAATACCAGAAGTGGAATTGCTGGATCATATAGTAGTTCTATTTTAAATTTTTTGAGGACCTTCCATACTGTTTTCCACAGTAGCTGCACCAGTTTGCATTCCCACCAACAGGAGGCAAGGGTCCCCTATTTCTCCATGTCCTCACCAACACTTGTTATTTCTTGCCTTTTTTTTTTTTTTTAAATAATAGCTGGTCTTACAGGTGGGAGACGATAGTTCATTATAGATTTGATTGTTATTTTCCTGACAGTTGGTGATGTTGTCTCGTACTTGGTGGGCATCTGTATCTTCTTTGCAAATGTCTATTCAGATCCTCTACTTACTCTTAGTCAGATTTTTTTTTTCTTTTCTTTTCTTTCTTTTTTTTTTTTTTTGTTATTGAGTTGTATGAGCTCTTTATATATTTTGGGTATTATCCCCTTATCAGATATATGATTTACAAAGATTTTCTCTCATTCAGTAGTTTGCCTTCTCATTTTCTGGGTGGTTTCCTTTGCTGGGCAGAAGGTTTTTTGTATGACATAGTCCACCTTTCTTCATTGTTCAGATAACAGGCTTACCTCTAGGTGATCTTCACAGTATAGTCAAAGTATTTGAATATCCTGGGCTATCTGTTGTCCTAATGCATGAGATGATTTATATTAAGTACCCTTTAATTTTGCCCTAAAAAACCCTCAAAACTATGGAGCTTTCAACTAGATGCTCATGGTCAGAATGGGAGAGTGTTGAGAGGGGTTTTAAAGAAGGACTTGAAAGGAACTGACTGCTGAGGAAAAGGGTGTTGATGTCAGCAAGAGCATGAAGAAGGAAAAGGCATCTTGCTGGGGACAAAGTGAGGGGCTAGATTGGGTTCCTGGCTAATCTGAGATGGCCATGGGTATGACACAGATCTGGGAATCAAGGACCAGGGAATGTGGTTTGGAATGAGAGCAAGATTGAGTCATAGACCCAAGATTTGAGGCTGCTGGAACCTGGAGTAAATTCAGTGCAGCAGAAGCGGGTAAGGTGCTCTGACGGTATTTGAGGCAATGCCATCATTCAGGAACAGGAGAGGAAAATACATGAGGGCAGGAAACATTTGAGGAGTTGAGGGGAGATTATCTCATGCCATTGCAATCATGGAAGACTTCATGGAAAACAAATCATTTTGATTCTTAATCCTAGCTCTACCTCAAGAGTCTGGGCCCTATAACCAAATGCCAGATGATATGATTGTATTCCCTACCAAAAACAGAGTGATTAGTGAAATTGTTTTCCCATTCTCTGTTCTAGGCCCTTTACACAAATAATTCAGTGAATTATGAAAACAAGCCAAGAAAGGATTTTCACCA
This sequence comes from Mustela putorius furo, assembly GCF_011764305.1. Lineage (NCBI taxonomy): Eukaryota > Metazoa > Chordata > Mammalia > Carnivora > Mustelidae > Mustela > Mustela putorius. The sequence continues at coordinate 41,359,794 of NW_025422368.1, read as the reverse complement.
TTTTACAAATGAAGAGCAGAGAGATTCGCTAACTTGCTCAAGGTGACACAGCCATTTAGTGGGAAAAGCAGGATGAAAGCCGGTCAATTTAATTCTAAAGGCTGGGTTTTGTTTTTGTTTTTAAAAGATTTATTTATTTATTTGACATACAGAGATCACAAGTAGGCAGAGAAGGCAGCCAGAGAGGGGCAGGGGAGAAGCGGGCTCTCTGCTAAGCAGGGAGCCTGATGCAGGGCTCGACCCCAGGACCCTGAGATCATGACCTGAGCCGAAGGCAGAGGCTTTAACCCACTGAGCCACCCAGGCGCCCCCTAAATCCTGGGCTTCTGACCACTATACCATCTTCTCTCTCCGTGGGGCCGCAGTAACTAGTCAGTTTAACCTAGTCTCTTATGGGGCTGATTTCTGGCACGTTTTCTTGTGTGCTCTATTTCTCATTCTCTCCACACTCCATTCTTTACCATTTCCCACCTGATGCTTTCAGCTGACAAATTTCTAAGGTTGTTTCCTTGGTGGGAGCTTTTCTGGCCTTCTCATGTGAGGTGGAGGCAAACTTCTTGCCTTGGCCCCGTGAAGAGCATTAGAGCCATGAGCAGATCAGCAAATCCCACACACAGTGTGCATTACACCCTCCCTCTGAAGGCAGGCCCCCCAGAGGCTCACAGCCACTAAGTGCTTCTTAATCACCCTGGATTTGCCACAGTATATCCTAATGACACTTCCTAAAGGGCATCATTACTTGCACACAAATGTTTTCTCATAAAATATTTGTAAAAAATGCCTAATAAATTCTGTCTTGGGCAATTACACCAAATCTCCACACCCTTGGAACCTCTCTCTGCACATAAGGTCTGGCTTTGCCGGCTTCTCAATGGTCCTCAGCGGCAGCTCGGCATGGACGGGTTCCGTGCGGAGCCCCATCCGAGAGTTTAGTCTCACGCCGACACACTTCATGAATTCAGTGGTAGATGGTGGTCACCAGAATTAGAATGTGTGTGAGGATCATAGTTACTTTAAACACTGTTGAAAAGGAAATGAAAAACAACTGATTTTCATAAGCTAAGCATGAACTAGTGAGATTGTCCATAAGTAGCTGAATAGGAGGTTCTCCTCACATTTTGAAACCTCCAAGAACACCATTTTCTAAAATCCCCTCAAGACTTGGGAGATGCCTAACAATTACCAAGTGTGAGGGGGGAAAAGTCAGTATACTGATTCAATACTAGCAAATTCAAGATATCCTGTGCTATCCAAATAATGACCTCGCCATGCTAAACATTTAGAATCAACTGCATTCGATGAAAAAGAAAGGTAAGAGCCCAATACTCAAGCCAGTGGGATCTATCAAGTATATTTTGTAACAGATTTACAAAATCAGCTGACATGAAGAAGAAGGTACACATTACGTTAGTACTTTAATCAAATTGATTCTAATGATATAAAATAGCGGGGTATTTATTTGTGGAGTTGACCCCATTGTGTGTGTGTGTGTGTGTGTGTGTGTGTGTATGTGTGTGTTTAATGAACTTCCTAGGGCACGTGGGTGGCTCTGTAAGTTAAGCATCTGACTTCGGTTCAGGTTTTCATCCCGGGTCCTGAGGTCCTACATGATGCTCCCCAGTCAGCAGGGAGTCTGCTTGTCCCTGTCTCTCTGCCCCTCCCCCTGTTCATGCTCTCTCCCCACCCCTCAAATAAATAAATAAAATCCTAAAAATAAATAAAATAAATGAATTTCCCAGGTAGAGGTATATGGCAGAAAACCTGTGGCTTATGATTTATTATGAATCAGAAGAATCATAAGCAGCAGTGTTTATTTTTGGGGCTGGAGATTTTACAAAGAAAGAGTCCAATAGAGAAGCATCAAGGAGATGAGAATTAGCAGAGTAGATCATCTGTGTGGCAGAGGGGGTTGTTCCCATTGTTGATGGTGCTGCAGAATAGTTTTGGAAATATGCTGGAGGTGTACCTGGCTGGCTCAGTCAGTGGAGCATGCAACTCTTGATCTCAGGGTCATGAGTTCAAGCCCCATGTTAGGCACGAAGTCTACTTAAAAATAAATTATATACATTTATATTTATATTTATTATATACATTATTATATTTATGTATAATTATATATATGTATAATTTATGTATATAAATATTATTATATATACATAAATTATATACTTTATATTTATTATTTTATATATAATATATAAGTATGTGTTATATATAATATATATTTTATATTTATAATATACAATATGTTATATATGAATATATATTATTATTATATATTTATCATATATTTATGTTTATAAGTGTATTTCTATTTATTTTATATATTTATATATAAATTTTATAAATATATGATATATATGATATAAATTTTATATATGTATATATGAATCCTAAGCCAGTCTGAAATGTTGTTTTGGTTTGGTTTGGTTTGGTTTGGTTTTGGTCCACACTTCCATTCTCCATCCCATGATGAAATTTGTACCATACTGTCACTGGCAGTAATATGAAACTATTTAAAATCAAATATAACAAAGATACCACCCAGTCAGAATGGACTCTTCTGGTAAACACTTGGGTCATAATGGTCTGGAACCTGGAGGAAGTGGTCTTAACCACCTCCAGTTTCTGGGTCCTTTCAGTCACAGTGGTTGTGGACACACACTAGCAGGACCTAAGAGGGGCGTGGGTAGGGGCAGGGGAGAAGGGGAGCTCGAAGTGGTAGACTGTAAAATGTAACTGCACAGAAAGGTTCTTTGTTCATTGGATTCACCCCTTGTAATCAAGATAACCGTTTCTATCAGTGGAGAAGGGACACAGTGAAAAGATAAAGAGTAGAAAGAATATTCCGCCCAGGTGAGAGGCCTTGGACTCTTTTCCTGTTCTTTGCAACTTACTGGCTGAGTGACTTTGATGAAGAATTCTCTCTCTGAGAACCAGGTTTCTTACCAGAAACAAAACCCCACACCAGAGTCATGCCAGTGAAACATTGTGTATGACAGTGCTTTGTAAACACACACACACAGGAAGTCTTATTTATTTATTTAGAGAGGGAGGGGGCAGGGAAGAGCTGATAGAGAGGGAGAATCTCAAGCAGATTCCCCAATGGGTGTGGAGACCCACATGGGCCTGGATCTTGAAACCCTGAGATCATGACCTGAGCCAAAATCAGGAGTCAGACACTTAACTGACTGAGCCACCTAGGGGGCCTGGAAAACTAGTATTATAAAGAAATGGTGAAATAAGAATTATCATTTTAAAGGAGTAATCAGCCCTGAATCCAGTAAGCACATGTTTTCATATACTGAGATTTTAAAAAAAAAAAGGTGAAACTTCATCAATTTCCAGATCACTTTGGATCTTAGTCAGAAAAATAGTTTCTACCATTTTGCCTGCTTTGTATCTCTACAGCCCCCACCCACTTGGTGACCCTCCAAGAGCATGCTGTTAAGTTTGTGTTATCTAGACCCCCACCGAGCCACCTTAATTGACACAGTTGATTATAGGGTTCCACCAACAAATACTTATATTAAACTGGTGGCTGAGAAATGTAGGTTGCTTGGTCCAAGGGCGGCTTACGTTAGTAGGCTGTGGTTCCGTTGCCTCGCCTTCTTGGGACCTCTGTCCTATGGGCCCGTGAGCTGTGAGATAGAAAAAGCTTGCCTGCTAGAAGCCGTTCTGTCAGCATTAGAGTCCAGGATGTAGGCGAGGCTGGAGTCAGGTGAAGAGAGGAGAAAGGGCTTCGGATAAGGAGGAAGAGCTGGGAATGGCTCCTGAGGAAATCTCTCAGGACCAGAGAGACCAAAAATGGGAGGAGGTAGGAACACGTGGCAGATTCCTTCATTTCCTAGAAAAGGGTCACTCCAAGATGGTTCTATTTCTGTAAGATTCCTGGAGCTCAGCCTGAGCTGGCTAATAGGATATATATGGATTAGCAGCCATAATTTCCAAAGAGAAAAAAAAAAAATTCCCCTAATTTGAGCCTCCAGGAACCTTTCAAGCGGCTCCAGGGTAGGGTTTTTTCTACTGCCAGGAAAGTAGGGTATTTTAGCAGTTCTGAGGATCTTTCTTAGGACCAGAAGACAGAGCCTTGAAAAAAGAATGAGCATTCTAGTAAAAGAGGAAATATTTGATCACTTTAGCCTTAAGGAAGAAGCAAATTAGATCTGAGTAAGCATAACAGCAGGGGGCAAGAGATTCCTGTATGATTCTGAGTTTTATTTGAATAGACATTAATAAAATGGGCTGGAGTGGTGCTAGTCCACAGGCAAGATTTTACTAATGCTATTTGACGACGGCATATTCTGAGTACTGATTTAAAGAAAGAGGTGAAATTAAGAGAGGATCTTTTAAAGAGCTAACTATAAATATTTATCTCACTTTGGTTAATAACCCAATTCTCTAGCACTAAGGTACATTTCTATTAAAGCAAAAAAAAAAAATATCAAGGAAGCTAGAAGATTACTAGGGATGACCTAATAAAGATGAAAATGAGATGGGTTGAAATGCAAAAACAGATTTATGCTAATTGGAGCAGTTATAAAAATTCGATTCTGTAATACAATCTATTTAATGTACTTTCCTATTGATTAGTGGCAGCTGACTGCTTTAGCGAGGCTGTCTTTGGTCAGGGAATTGTGTTCTTTTCAAAACCTTTAAAGTAAATGCTTATGATATTCAGCTACTTTTTACACAAATTATTTTCCTATTAGACCCCAAATAGAAAGCATATTCATTTCATTATCAGTAAGTTGAAATTGTTTGACTTAATATGGAATTTATGAATGAAGAGGAGAAAGCTCTATGACTAAATTTGGGTTATTGGAAGTTATTTTAGAAACCAGTTTGATAGGGTTTGGTTTTTTTTCCCCCAGCCTTGGGGGTAGAAAATAACACTGTATGAATAATTCATTTAGTCCTAGAAATATTAGTTAAATAGTTTGGACAGTGGTATATCTTTCTATTTTGACTAATTGTTGTTGTTGTTGTTTTTAAAGTTCCTGGCCAACTGTGATTTTTCTGGAGGGGTTCTGAATGTTTGTATTAACTCCTGCAGGAGCTTCTTGGATTTTTATGAAAATTCCATAGCAAATGTTAGTTTGTATTGACTGGTGAGTAGGCTGGTGTAAGCAGATGAAGAAATGTGCTCCACCTTCTTGTCATTTTGTGAATGGATTGTGAAGGGTTTGTTAATTTCCTCTTCACTCCACTGAAGCAGAGATACTGACAGATATCTGCAATGTCGCAAGACTGTTTTATTTGCATAATGAGAAGAATGGTTTGGGGGAGGGCTGTTAAATAAAGTACATTAAAAATAGAAGTACTTGGCCTTGTTTATATTTATTCCTGGTATCTTTAGGAACAGTCTTGACTATGTTGTTTTCCAGCCAATTTTTTTTTTTTTTTTGAAAGAGTAGTTAAGGGGACCGGGTCTCCCTCTGCCTGATGGTCCCCTTGCCTGAGCCCTTTCCCTTACCTCTTCTTGCATTTCGTCTCCAAACCTAGACTGCCTGGGCCCCTCACAGATTTGCAAAGTGCCAAATAGGTCTTTCTGACTCTGTGATAGGGCTGTTTCCCTTCTATTTTGTTCTGAATCCCAGAGATAAATTGCCTCCCTCCCTTGTGCCTTCCATTCTTGTTGCGAAAACATAGTAGATGATATATGCGTTTCTTTGTGAAGTGTGGGTGCAAGCATTTCACTACCATTTCCAGTTAAATGAGACATATAAAGCACGCTGACTTGGTGCTGAGCTGAGAGGGAGCGGGGGTCAGTGAAACGGCTGGAATACGTAGCCCTTTGCCTCAAACTGAATGCATTGCTCGGCGCTTAGAATTAGATTTATGGAACGGCTCCTCTCCCAGCGTTGTCCCTGTTTTCCACAATTTGGTGCTTTGTTGCTATCGAAACAGCCTCACTTTCTAAGCCATTGTGATTGTGCAGGGGGAGGAGGCTGTGGCGGGCAGGGGTGGTAGTAGTTGTGAATGACACAGCTTTGCCAGATGACATGTAGCGGACCTCTGCATCAGCCAAGAGGAATTAAGCTTTGTCACTCCCCACTGGGACTACCTTTCTCCTGGTATGTGCGCAAGGAATTCATATGCTGCTGCCTCTGCGGCCACCAGAGCAGAGCCCTGAGTACACTTTGCCACAGAAAGCAGTGAGCAAGAATGATAGCTGTCTCTTTTAAATGCCGTTGCCAAATTCTGAGACGACTTACTAAAGGTACCGTGATTTCCTTGTTATTCACTCTTCGCGTCTGTGGCAGTCGCCTAGAAACACAGTTTAACGGTTTTTACTTTCAGATATGACTGCCTTTACGATTTATTGTCAGGCAACAAAGAATTCCGTGAAATATGCATAAATAGACGTACAGGTAGAGTCGGCATTGCTTTTTGTCCTTCCATCCTGGTTGTGTTCATGCTGAGATCAGGAAGAAACCTGGCTTGTGTGGGGTTTTTTTTTTTCTTTTCCTTTTCTTTTCTTTCTTTCTTGCTTTCTTTTTTTTTTTTTTTTTTTTTTTTTTATCTTCTTAACGACTTCAGTCATTGCTGAAAAGAAAACGTGTTGGGGTCCGGTGCTGAAGTTATCATGAGAAACCGTCATTTTGCATACTGATTAACTGGTCAAGAGAAGTCAAGTGTGTGTTACCATCCTTTGCCTCATACATGTGCTAAACGCAGCTGGCAGCTTCAGGACTCGCACAGCTGGGGAATCTACAGAATCATTGTTTATTTGATTAATTTTCAACATCTCATGAGCTTTATTGGAGGACAGCTTTATTTTGGTTTTATGTGTTAGCAGTGCACATTCAGAAGTGTAGGTAATTTGAAATGCTCTGGTCCTAGGTGATATTTGAAGAAGTCTATTTGAAAGTAAAAATCATTGCTCTGTAGCTTATCATCATGAATTGCTGGCTCGAGATTATCTCTCTTAGAACTCTAAAATATTAATTAAATCTCTCTGAAACATTTAAATTATGCTTTTCTTGGAAATCCCTCGATCTGTGCCATCTCATTTTACTTTGTGTGCCTTCTGTTCCAAAGTTAGTGAATGCTTAAAAATTCTCCCTTAACTACGTATAGATATGAGAGCCCTCTTGCTTTCTTTCCTGTAGATAGGATCTTCCTTAGAATTTATTATTTAAAAAAAAAAAAACTTTACTCATTGGTGTACCTGCGAATGTCTTTCTTTTTTAGCTTGTAATATAGAGTACTGTCAAGTAATTAATGGGTGTAATTATGCTCTAGGAGCTCTGAACCTATAAATATGGTAATGGATGCTATTTCTATCAGTTTAGCTTGACATATCAGAGTTCTTTGATCACCAGCAGTGCAGCTAAAAATGCAATTAATATTTTATTTGGCAGAAGAATAAGCACAAAGCAAATAGTGAGAAATAGATCTTGAGTCAATAACAGGAAAGAGAATAAATACTATAGCCCAACTTACCCAATGCATTTGCAAGTTGTTTGGATAGCAGAACAAGTCTTTTAAAAGGTACTTTGGGGAAAATTTAGGAAAGACTATCCATTTTAAATTAGGCTGTTAGCATGGGGTTGTAAATTCTGTTTTGGTGGTATCCTTGGCAATTGGAATAAATGCATAATTTCTGTTTATGAATCACTATTAAAAGACTATCCTTCATGTTATGGTTTTGGCTAAGATTTTTAAAGAAAGGACTCTTATTCTGAAAAGTTCTTTTCTTAGCTCATTTTAGCATTTACCTATCTTGATGTTGAGAAGTTGATGCTCTTCTTACACGATACATCATGGAACAATAATTTTTACTCGTGTATCAGAAATTCTTTCATAAGTCCTACATATTAAAAATGAGAGTGGACCCAAACAATGTTATTACAAATATTTTTTTAAACTTTTACCAGTTTTCTGAGTCTTTTGGAAGCATTGGTCGCCTGCAGTGGAAGGGGATTTAAATGTTTATTAAGGCAGTTGCTAAAAATCTGGAAAAATGAAGAAAGTATTAACGCCTTCTTTGTAGTTGCCATTTCGTTTCCCCCCAAAATCTTTGTATCTGCTGTTTTCTATTCAGTACGTAGCTTAATACTGTCAATTGATGACTAAAATAAAATCTGTATATGGAAACAATTTACCATAATTTGACTCCTCTGCATGTCGGACTGGATGTTGGAGCATTGGCAGGGGTATGCCTGAGTGGGGCAGTGCCTTTCCTTGCTATCCACTCACAGTTCAGTCACACCAGGTTCAAGGCCCACCAAAGCTACCTGTTGTTCATTGAGTTCTTTGAACGCCACCCCTACCTGTGGTGCTCTTTTTCTTAGGCTGCTCTAATAAAACCAAGAAATATAAGGAATTGTCATCTTAATGGTCCTCCTTTGGGTTTTCTTGGGGGTGGGGGTGGTGCAGATATGATTGTGGATTTGCACTGGGATGAAGTTTCCTTCTTTGCTGGCCACACAATTCCCACACCCTCAACCTCCACCCCAAAAACCTGTATATTGTTTATACTCACTGAGGACTGCCACTAATACACCTCCTCCAGATACTTAGCACAGTGTAGTAGGCTCAGAGTAATGTTTGGTAAAATGAATAGGATTTGCATAGTTGAAATGGGTGGGACTGGTGAATTATCCATGAAAGTTTTAGCAAATGTTTCAAGTTCTTTACTAGACCCCTGGTGGCTAGAACCTCAGATCTTGGGCGGGGGAGGGGAGATGAGCTTCATGTTTCCAAAACAACCTTGCTTCATGTAGCCCACAATTGCAATGGCAATTGCAGTTATCTTTTTTAATTCTCTTAAGGAGAAAAGGGTTCAATAAAAGGAAAACTGTTTTCTACATATACCTACACTCTTTGTAGGTGACTTGTTTTTTAGCTTCTTCATTCACCTCTCTATGTAGCAAATGCCTGTGTGTGCCAGGGACTGTGATTTTTTTTGCGCTAGAATCCTAGGCGGGCATTTTTATAGGTGTATCAAGCATTTTTAAAAAATTTTTAATTTTTTTATAAACATATAATGTATTATTAGCCCCAGGGGTACAGGTCTGTGAATCTCCAGGTTTACACACTTCACAGCTTCACAGCACTCACCATATCACATACCCTCCCCAATGTCCATAACCCTACCACCCTCTCCCTAACCCCCCTCCCCGCAGTCACCCTCAGTTTGTTTTGTGACAGTAAGAGTCTCTTATGGTTTGTCTCCCTCCCGATCCCATCTTGTTTCATTTATTCTTTTCCTACCCCCCCAAACCCCTCACATTGCATCTCTACTTCCTCATATCAGGGAGATCATATGCTAGTTGTCTTTCTCTGATTGACTTATTTCGCTAAGCATAATACCCTCTAGTCCCATCCATGTCATTGCAAATGGCAAGTTTCATTTCTTTTTGATGGCTGCATAGTATTCCATTGTAGACATTATATACCTCGTCTTCTTTATCCATTCATCTGTTGATGGGCATCTAGGCTTCTTCTATAGTTTGGCTATTGTGGATATTGCTGCTATAAACATGCGGGTGCACGTGCCCCTTCGGATTACTATGTTTGTATCTTTAGGGTAAATACCCAGTAGTGCAATTGCTGGGTCATAAGGTAGCTCTATTTTCAACTTTTTGAGGATCCTCCATGCTGTTTTCCAGAGTGGTTGTACCAGCTTGCATTCCCACCAACAGTGTAGGAGGGTTCCCCTTTCTCCACATCCTCGCCAGCATCTGTCGTTTCCTGACTTGTTAATTTTAGCCATTCTGACTGGTGTGAGGTGGTATCTCACTGTTGTTTTGATTTTTATTTCCCTGATGCTGAGTGATGTGGAACACTTTTTCATGTGTCTGTTGGCCATCTGGATGTCTTCTTTGCAGAAATGTTTGTTCATGTCCTCTGCCCATTTCTTGATTGGATTATTTGTTCTTTGAGTGTTGTTTGTATCAAGCATTTTTTTAATCAATATATTTTTAACAATAAGTGAGTAGTTCTTTATTTGAGAATAATTTTCAAGGATCATCCCACACAGAAGCATGGCCCACAGTATTATATCAGAGTATGTTTTAGGCAAACTTAACACTTCTCAGATTTGGGCATCGAGTCTTCTTTTCTTATGAAGCCTTCAAACAACTTCCAATCTGTTTGCCTTCTTGGTCCCCTACAAAGGTAGAACCAGAAGAAAATAACTTTAACTTGAAAGGCCTGCCCCTACCATTAGGACAGGAACTTTGAGCCCCCCATAGACCAAATATTGTCAAAAGCATTCTTTTCCACCTAGCACTGAAATCTGGAGACAGGCCTAGTGGAGTCTTCTGCCACTAGGCCTGTCCTCTCCTGCAGAATGAGACTGTCTGCTGATTACCTGGCCTTGGAGCCAAATTCAAAAATAACATTTTCTCAGCTTTCTAGCCACATCTGACAGAGGAAGTTTCTTGAGTGAGTAAAGGAAGGCTTCTTGGCGTCTACCTTCACAGCTGCTACATCTGGGAGTCCTGCTTTCTCCTCCAGGGGCTACGGGCCTTGAGAGAAGTGAATATGTTCTCTGAGAAGGGAATATATTTTCACAGCTTTGACAGGCTTTGTGCGCTCTCTCCTGTCATGGTTTCATCATTTCTTTTTCCTTGAGGCTGGTTGGCCTCATGTGCTCAGCATCACTTTCTGTGGTGGTGATGGGTGTGACTCTACTCCCTCCTCAGGGACCACTGTTTGGGGCCCAGGAACCTGAACTTCCATGTCCCGCTGGCAGTGGCATTTTCCTTTCACCAGTTTCCCTCTGTCTACCAAAGTCAACAGCAGCCAATGAATGTTTACTGACATTCCATGGGGACCATGGCTCTCTTCACCCTTTGTGTTTTGTCACCATTCAGTTTGTCTTCCCGTCTTCTCTCTACTGGCTCAAACCTCATGTCCAAAATTCTCTGCTTTCATTTTACTACAAATTCCAAAATCATAGATGGCCTCAGGGTCATTTTATTTCCTACCTGCCTTCCCTTCCTCTCTCTTCCCAAACACACAAGTGGCCTGGAATTAGAATTAACTGTCTCTGGCCTGTCCCATTAGCTTCCTAGACAGGCAGCCCTGTTGACCTGCATCCCAGTGGGGTATCTGAGTGAGACATTTGTGGCTGGCATCCAACTGTTCCCTGCTGTGCCTCTTTTCTTTTTCTCTGCCTCTTTCTCCTTCCTTATTTCTCCTCCCAACCTCAGTATCCTTTCTTCTCCTCCACTGCCTGAGCATCCATGGGCATGACTTTAGCCACTGACACGGAGCAGGACTAAAAGGCTTTGTTCCAATCATACCCGCAGTCTCTTCCCTTCAGTCTTTGCTCCTTACGCTTCCCCCGATCACAGACTCATCGTGCTTGAAAAGGAAGGTCAGACATTAATCTAGGACTTGTCTCCTGAGAGAACTGAAACTCAACTATCTTAGACAGCCAGCAATCTCATTCTTAATTCTCCCCAACAAGAACAATCTCACAACGTGTCTGACAGTCTTCCAAAGGATTATTCAAGTGACCTCTGAGTCCCTCTAAACTCCAAGATACTTTGACCCTCATCCAGTGTTGAATTTTTTTCCTATTCAGAAATTCATTTCCCATATGCAATCTCAATCAACTGCAATAATGCATTTAATTTTTTTGTTTGACAGAAAAGGAAAAAGACTTCTTATCCCTTCCCTTTCTGCTACGTTCTTTTAATCCAAGGAATTCCTCGGGCTCATGTCATTGTTCTGGACATGATTGCTCATCTTCTGATAGGCTCAGATTTTCTGTTTAGTTCCCTCTGCACTTGCCCATCTGTCTGTGTCTGGTCTCCCAGCTGCGCCAGCATTCTCCTCGAACGGCTCCTCATCCACTCCGTGACGTGATTCAGAATCGATTATCATCTAGGTTGAGAATGCCCTCTCTCTGCTGGACCCCAGTCTCCCATCTCCCCATCCTCATTTCTTTTGCTAACCCTCGCTGGCCTCCTCTGTCAGATCCTGCCATCTGGAACAGTTTGACTGTATCTCCTCACCTCGTTAACTTCCCATCCCTTTTCAAACCTCACCTGAAAACATATCCTTTCTCCTTTGCCTCTATCACTCCATTTCACCCTATCAAGGCTAGTTTATCATTCCAGTCTATAAAATTTTAAAAAATACCCCATGCACTTAAAAGTTGTTTCACACAATAAAATTGCTTATTTTGTTGGAGTTTGAAGTGTTGCTAAAGCACGGACAACTTTCTCTCACAAACACAGAAACAGTCGGAAAGGGTGAATTCTGGAAACAGATCTCTGGGGTGTGTCCTTCTCCCCCAGGTGCTGCGAGTGGTGGTGAGTGTGATGGAATTCTTCCCGTCCTCCTGGCCCAGCGCTCTGGAGCGTTTACATTGAACAGTGGCTTGTACCAGATTACTCCTAGTCGTCTCAGCCTTTTCTTTTGTAAACTGGCTAGACTTCTCGTAGTTCCAGGTTTATTTCCCACCCCCACTCCCCATCTTCTGCATAGGCATTGCATACTAGAAATGCTTTATCTCCTTGCGAGAGGCTCCTGTCCTGCCGAGGGACAATTTGGCTATCCCGCACATAACCTCCAATGAACTAGAGGGAGTCCATCCCCTTCTAACGTAATTGTGGCTGATCAGGAAGAAAAAGCTGGTTGGTTGCTGGGAAAAGGAAGGCCGATTTCAGACAGTCATGCTAATGTGTTAACTTATACATTTGGGGAAAATGAGACTCAGTGATTCATTTTTGCCACCAGATTTTTCTAGAGTAGTAGGAGTGGATGGGAACCATATATACGTGTCCATCTAGACATGAGAGAGAACCAACTAAAGCAATGCATCTCTGATCCCTTGGCATTCCATTTGGTATAGGGGAAATAGAATTGATATGGAAGAAAGAAGATACATGATCCTGCCCCAGCTCTTCTTTTTTCACTGGTGTGGCGGAAATGAGAACGCCCTCACTGAATGTCGGTTTCCCCATCTACACGTTAAAAATCCTATGTGAAGACTTTTGTACGGTTTATGTTCATGTTAGCCATAACAAAATAATTTAATTTTAATTGACTACAGCAATTGATTTATTCAAAAATTTTTAAAAATATTTTATTTATTTATTTGACAGAGAGAGATCACAAGTAGGCAGAGAGGCAGGCAGAGAGAGAGAAGGAAGCAGGCTCCCCGCTGAGCAAAGAGCCCGACGCGGGACCCGATCCCAGGACCCTGAGATCACGACCTGAGCCAAAGACAGCGGCTTAACCCACTGAGCCACCCAGGCGCCCCTCAAAATTTTTTTATCTTAGTAAATTCCATTTGTTCTGGCAGAAAACATATTTCTAGTTATCTCCTACTATTGGAGAATAGACAAAATACAGTATTCTGAAAATTTCTCAGAATATAAGGTAGCAGTCAATGTTTAGATCCTTCTTTCACTCTTTCTCTCTTTTATGAAGTCTCTTGGCACTATTTTGCACATACACATGAGAATGATATGTTCAACTAAAATTTAATAATCTATGCTTATGAATCTACAGAAAAAGATATTTTCGCACCATTTCTTTCGTAATTACTTTATTACAGTTTCAATACCACATATATTCAAAGGAAAAGTCACGAAACCAATGTTTGTCACATTTAGTTTCTTGAGGGATGTTACTTCACCTTTCAAATGGAAAGAGACACCTTGACCTTGCCATTATAAAAGCAATAAAAACAAAATGGTCTCATATTTCTTAGGCAGTGGTGACCACCTCAGTTCAGACCAAGCTTTTGGGCAATGAGAAAATGAGAAAACACTTCTTATTAAAATAATTCAGACTCAGTTGTTTAAAAAGCACAGTAATTAAAATTTGTGCCAAGGAAACTTTCTGTTCGATTTTCAAAACAAAACTGAATTCCTTTTAAAATAAGGTGACATCTCGGGGCACCTGCGTGGCTCAGTGGGTTAAAGCCTCTGCCTTCAACCCAGGTCATGATCTCAGGGTCCTGGGATTGAGCCCCGCATCGGGCCCTCTGTTCAGCAGGGAGCCTGCTTCCTCCTCTCTCTGCCTGCCTCTCTGCCTACTTGTGATCTGTCTATCAAATAAATAAATACATAATCTTTTAAAAAAATAAAATAAAATAAGGTGAAATCTAATGTCACTAAAGATATGCTGCCAGTGTTAAAATGGATACCTTGGGGAAATCAACCAAGTTGATTTACAACTTATTCTGCATGGTTTTTAATAAGACTTGAAGTTCTGTTGTGTGTGTAATACATCCTTTTGCCCCTCTGTTCTCTTCTTAAAATTTTACCCATTTGTGCACGTTAACACACACAGTTGTGGTAGGAAAATTTACAGTAGATTGATAGTATTCTATTGTGTGGATTCCCATAAGTAGCATATCTCCCCAGTTTGTTTCCAGATTTTCACTCTGATAAATGGTGGTGTTGAGCATCTTTATAGAATTTCTTTTGTGTTCCAAATTGTTGCCTTAGTTGCTTTAAAGTCTCCTGATACATATTTCCTATAAAAATGTGTTTGGGACACATATCCATTTTCTCCAAGGCTTTCTTAAGCTAACTAAGGTGGCAGAAAGAAAAACGAGGAGGGAAGGAACATTTGGATGCTGTAATGGCCAAAAAAGCAAAGCTAGGACAGTATTTCAAAAAGAGGACAGAGAGCAGCCTTCAGTGAGAAAGAGAGAAAAAGAAACAGGCATTCACTTTTGTAAGTGGGTCATTGCTAACCTCTGAGAGAACAGTTTCAGGAGAATAGTGATGTCCACAGCCAGATGATAAGGCTGAGAGTGCAGCCCACTCTTGTAAGGTGGACAGTAGAGGGGAGGCCAGCTGGGCAGTAGCCCCTAGGAGTAGAGGGTGAGGCCACAGGGAATAGGGAAGGGTATTATGGAATAAGAGAGAGAGGAGCATGTCTTTCAAGGTCTCAAGGAAAAAGCCAGCAGAGAGATGAACTTCAAGATACAAAGCAGACAAAGGATTGTTCCTGGAGTCAGGCAAGGCAGGGCGAGAGGAGGGGAACAGAATGCAAATAGAGGATACAGATGGATGCCAAGCTGGGCAAACAGAGGAACATTTTATCACAGAGATGGGAAAGCATAGGAAGAAAGATTTTGAGGAAGGAATTAAGGAAATTAACCTAACCGACTTTCTTAGTGAATGAGAAGGAGATTCTAAAAACTCATATTCTTAGGAGTTCCTAATCCAGTGGTTTCTAAATTTGTCTCTGCATTGGAATCACCTGAAGAGCTTAAAAAAAATGGTGACACCTGCATCAACCCCAGAGACTGTGATTTAATCGACTGGGAGTGAGTGTTGTGCATAGGAATTTTTGAAAAATACCCTGGGTGATTGTGTTGTGCAGTTGAGTTTGGGAGCTGGGGACCTAACCATTTAGGCAGCTTCATAGAGACCCCAAACTGGTCCTTTGGAATCAGATGTGTTTTGGCCAGAGACAAGCCCAGGAATTTTAGTAGCCTGGGAGGGAGAAATTGAATAGACTAGCCTTCCTGTGACCATAGGCAGAGCCCTTCTGAGAATGGGAATGGAGCCAAGAGAAAAAGACAGTGGGTCCCAGTGCCATTACTTGAGCCTCTGGTCAAAACTACCTTGAGTGAACTTGAGCTCTACCCCTAGACTTCTTTAGTGACATTAGCTGATAGTTTTCCCCAACATCTAAATTAAACTAGAGACAGGTTTTCTGTCAGTTGCAATAAAAAACGCCCTATATGGGTTATAACATATTTGAGTATATATATATATATTGATAAGAGTTTTTAAAATATAGCTTAAAAGTGACAGTTGACTCAACCACTTGTGGACTCCTGGATCACCCATATTCCATAGAACTCCACCAGAGCCTCAGCAAACCTTGTCACGCCGCACCCCCCCCGCCGCCCACCTGCCGCCCTGCTCTGTGTTAAGTAATGAGCACCACTGCTAACTTACGATTTTTCACTGGGTCTTCCTTTTAGTGATCCATTGTAAGTCCTCCCTGAAACATCCCCCACCCCTGCCACTGCCCCCATGATGGAACACCGTATCATAAACTAGAAGGAATGTTCCAGTAGGGATGGAAAGCATGTTTCATTTCCATGTTATTTTCCTGTCCTTACCATTCCAGGCACTGAGGGCCAACTGACGCCTCCCATCCTCTCCCTGCTAAGCAGAAGGTGATTGTTTAACAAGAACATACTTTAGGGGCACCTGGGTGGCTCAGTTGGTTAAGCGACTGCCTTCGCCTCAGAGTCATGGGATCCTGGAGTCATGGGATCAAGTCCCACATCAGGCTCCCTGCTCGCCATGGAGTCTGCTTCTCCCACTGACCTCTCTCCTCTCATGCTCTCTCTCTCTCTCTCTTAAGAAAAAACCAAAAAACAAAACAAACAAACAAAAAAAAAAACCACAAGAGCATACTTTAAAAATCAGGGTTATAAAGTTGTGTTGCTTTGGCTACATGAAGTGCACTGTTCTTCTGGGCATCATCAGCTCTTCTTCCTACTCCCTCTTCCCTTTTTTTACTGTTCTTCTTCCAATCCTAATGGACATAAACCTGTTTACGGTAAAGTGTTGCACCCTCACGTGTATCCTGCAGGATGTCTGCCTCCCCATCCCTTAGTTGTGGGTAGCAGTTTGCTGGAGCCCACTTGTACTGGCTTACAAACCAATAGCTAGTTTTTCAAGAGTTTTGTGAGCTGGTTGTGAAGCACATTTATTACTAAGCATGATTTTATATGAACTTACAATTAAATAAATTATATCAAAAAGAAAGGTAATAAATACTCTAAATTCATCACCTTTTGACTATTAGCTAGTTATTATTTTACTGCATTTTATTAATTGTACTCTTGAAGTCTGGTGTTTCAGTATGGCAGAAACGCTATATGAAGGTGTGCTACTGCACATCAACTTGAAACTGGTCATGAGTATTTATCCCATAGAAATGGGCAAAGCCTATGCCCCAGAAAGCCGGTTGTTGAACATTTACCAGCACGCCATTGGATAGATACCTCTGCTCTTGGTGTTCATAAAAACTGTATGGATGTCTTTCATTATACTTTCTATATGGAATAGTGATTATATGTTAATCTGCATACAACCATCAGACTATTAATTCTTTGCAGTTAATATATAGTGCTTTACTGATCATTTTATCAACCGCAAGTACACAGTATTTGGTGCAAAGAAAATACCACATTGAATGGATGCTGTTTATTTATTTATTTATTTATTTTAAGGATTTATTTATTTGTTTGACAAATGGAGCACAAGTGGGGGAGCAGCAGGCTCCTCCCTGTGTAGGGAGCCCGAAGCGGGACTCTATTCCAGGATCCTGAGATCATGACCTGGGCCAAAACCAGACTCTTAACCGACTGAGCCACCCAGGCGCCCCACAATGGATAATGTTAGTTTCTAATGATCTGGATTAATCAATCTTGCATGTTTACTTTGGACCTGAAATGTTTCAGATAACCCCTTTCCTTTCACCAGAGGTCTTGATTTTAAAATATTTTTTCACATTTTAATATTACATCAGGAAGTAAGCCCCAGGACTATTCCAAGGAGGTTCAGCATTCTCTCACACCTGTTAATTTCCCAATTTCTCTTTTAACAAGAGGGGTGTTCCATGCCCACCTTCTCTCCCTCCTCCGCCTGAAGCCTGCAGTCTAGGGGAAGGACAGACTAGGGGAAGATACTGGCAGGCATCCAGGAATAGCACCAGGGAGCTGGAGGCTGAAGGACAAACTGTTGTTAAATTCTGCATGACAGAATTCCCAATTGATTCAATCTGGGGACTATCTAGGACCCCACAGAGTTTCTGATTGAATTGAGTCTCTCCCGTTCTCTAAAGCTAGGTCACCTCATACAGATCAAAAATGAATTTCATTTATTGCCTTTGTTTTCTAAATGATTTCTTAGTAAATTTGGTTCATAAACTGTGAAAAGTTAGTTATAAAGTCTCAGAATCAAGACAATTTCCAAGAATATTAATTCCTAATGATATTCTTATGTAGATGATATTTGTTTTAAATGTACGCCTCCCAAGTGTTAAGTTTTGTGTAAGAATTAGGGGCTCAAGGCACATTGGCCAAAAACTTTTCCCTCAGCTACATCCCAAATGTCAGCATGAAAATAAATAGGACAGTTCTAAAAATGGGAGGAATGGTATCAAGAGACCAGAGATTTTTCAGAAATTTCTGAAAGATGGAAATAGATAAACCAAAGCAGACATTACAGTCCAGAGCAAATATAAGAACAATAGAGGAGGAACACATGCTTCCTGGCAATGGGGCACAAACAGGCTCCAAACTTTCTGTGGTTTGGTACGTGAGGAAGAAGAAGGGATTTAGAAAATAAGGTGATATTTTTGAAGGATGGAGCAGCTGAGAAAGTCAGTCCCCTCCCCTTCACCCACCTTCCATTATAGTATTATTCCTCATCTAAAACTAGAAAACCAGTCTTTTAAGGAATTTATGACTCTGCAATGATGACCCTCAGAGGAAAGCCCTCCCCATTTTCAGAAGGAGTTAGTGAGGAATAGGCAGCTATAACATGCTCTTTTGCTTTGCTGTCTGATCTCAATTCCAGTCCTTCACGTAAATCCTTCCAGTTACCATGCTCGGTCATTCTGAGGTAAATTTGGTTCCGAAAACATACCTATTTAACTCACACTAGCTACTTGTATTAAGCAACCTAGTTCTTCATTAATAAATGTAAATTGATAACTGCTGATGTTTGAGGGCTAGCAAATGTCAGGAAGAAAGAGGAGGCAATTTGGGTATAAAGATACATTTTTAAAAATTCTGATTACCAGCCTCAGAAACATTTAGGAAGACACGACACAAGCTCAGCTATAATGATAAGGGGACAAAAGGGAAATACATGGAATTCTTAAAATATAAAAATAGGACTCCTGAAATAAATATTCATTAAAAGAAAAAGTTGACAAAATAAAGGTACATATTTGAAGAAAGTAAATGCATAGGAAGAAGATCAATGAGAAAGACACAGCAGCAACCTAAAAAGACATGAGCAGAAGAAAAAAAGAGGAATTATAATGAAATGATTGATGTAAATTACTGAAATTAAAGAATATTTTCAGATTGAAAGGGCCCATTGAGCCCTAAACAAGATGACTATAAAAAGATTTAGACAAATTCTCTTAAAATCCTAGGACATTATGAAAAAAATATAGAAGCTCCTAAGAGCTTATCAAGAGATATAAAAATAAGTTTCCTATGAAAGAATGAGAATTCACTTGGTATCAGACTTTTTGTAAAACTAGATCCTAGAAAAAGATTTTTGGCACTTTGAAAGTTCTGAAAAGGTATGCTTTTAAACCTTGAGCTATTAATCAAAGGTGAGCTTTTAAAATAAAGACATCTTTAGACATGCAATGATTTAGACAATTTATATCCAACATGCACTTTTAGAAAAAACTACCTCAGGGACGCCTGGGTGGCTCAGCAGGTTAAGCCTCTACCAGGTCATGATCTCAGGGTCCTGGGATGGAGCCCCGCATTGGGCTTTCTGCTCAGCGGGGAGCCTGCTTCCCGCTCTCTCTCTGCCTGCCTCTCTGCCTACTTGTGATCTCGCTTTCTATCAAATAAATAAATAAAATCTTTAAAAAAAGAAAAAACTACATGTATATATACATATATGCATGTTATATATATTAATTAACATAACATAATATAATATTATATATTATATAATATAATATAACATAATATTAATATATATTAATTAATATGTATTATATATACATATATGTATATTTCCTATAATCTAGGAAAGAGAATGCAAAAATAAATAATATATGACTCAAAAATTTGCACAAGAACAATTATTGCAAGACTAATCCTACTGACATGAGATCAAGCCCTACATCAGGCTCCAATCTCAGTGGTCGTCTGCTTGGCTATTCTCTCCCTCTGCGTCTTCCCCCGCTTGCTCTTACGCTAACACTCATGCTCTCTCACTCTCAAATAAAGAAAGAAAAACAAAACAACAACAACAAAAAAAAGTAAAAAACTTTTTTCCTTTACTGACTCACTGTAAAACCCAAAGTCATGGTATGATATCATAATGCAGAGAAGTGATTTCTCAGAAAATGCTTGTAGTAGAATCTGGACATAATGATTTCTGGAGCATTTCCCAACCTTTGTTCTTTGGAAAACTAATTATGCTAGATGTTAATAGTCACTCCATCAAAAATGGGTTCAAGAAATGGAAAAATGCAACAAACTCTGATCTCCTTTTTGTAGAACTATATTAGCCTATTAAAGATTCTTAGAAATCCAGTAAGAAATAAAGCTAATTAATTTTGTTTAATCCAGTATTTTCCCAATTTATTTGATGATAGGACCTTTTTTCAATTAAATACTCAACTGCAGAAACCAGATTTGGGGACACATTAGTTTACCTCAATACAGACTGGAACATAGCCAACATAGAAGCCCTAGTCGTCAGTAAAGCCTTAGATAGTAGCTTTCAAAACTAGTTGTTTCAAACATAGTCTAGGCAAATATGTAAGGTGAATTTTCTAAGAATTGCTTCAAGTGCCAGTATTCTCTGGTATTGTTTATAAAATTAGAGTCATGTGATTTAGAGTTTAGAAGTGCAGAAAGCATAGTTTATGTCCTATTACAGAAACTTGGGAGTCTGACATATTCTATCCTAGACACAAGCCTCCCACTTTCACACAAAAATAACTACAGGGATGTCTGCTTCTAGATTAAATTCCCTCCCCTACCCCTGACACCTCCACAGTGCAGAGCTTCTGCATTTTGAACCTGTCAAATCATTTCAGGTCAATTCCATGAAACATCTAAGTTCTGTGCCGTGAAGCACAAAAAAGATGATTTGAATCCATAACATTTAAAAGGCAACGCTTACAAACTGGCCAACCCAGACAAGGAAAGAAACAGACCCCTCTATACTGTCTCGTTTCCAATATAACTACTTCCTGAGGAGTCTGGCAACTTATGTTCTCTACAAAGTAAGCTCCCCTCATCCTAGAGAGCTGAATAAGTAAATTTAGGGGGGGAGAGGTTTCGTTTTTCATTTGTATATAAGAGAATGTCTGCCAAATATAAGTACTTTATTGTAAGTATATATTATGCTAAATTCTTTATAGCAATAATTAATTGAAATATCCTGGTAATAAAATAATGGCATACTGTCATCTTTCAATTTGTTAGAACCTATGGGCAGAATTCCAGTTGAGCACAAAACGTTATCAAGTTATCTTGATGAAGGTTAACAAGAAAGGGGATGCTGCTCCATTTAGAATTAGAACTTGATCTGTCAAACAAGCATTCTTATCCACAATGATTCTCACTCTAGTATTATGGCATACCCTTTGAAAAAGTGTTAATAGCCTGGGCTTTAATCCAAGAGTGTACAGCTTGACTTACAGATAGTTCCTGTTTATAGAATCAAAGGCAAAAAAGATCAATGAACATGACAAAAAGTCTTACCTCGTCTTAGTGTGATAAAATAAGGGTAGAGCAGTAATTAACAGTGGAAAACTGGCTCCTTAATGTAGAACAATAGATTGAGGGACCCAGGCTTCCCTTTTCTTTTTCTTTTTAATGAAGAAAATGAGTCGTCGATTTGCACTTTAAATGAAAGGTAAGGAGGTTTCCCACTTTGAAAGGACAGCCCACCACAAAGGATTTATGCCAAAGAAAGTCATTACAGTAAGTGGTCTGACACAAAAGTCACAGCCTCCTGGGACAGAAATTTAGCAATTCTTGGAGGAAGGGGTGTTTTCCTGAGATCTTTTTCAACATTTTGGTAAGTGATAGAAATTTTTTAAAGAGTTTGTGGTTTTTTGGTTTGTTTTAGTTTTGTTTTCATCAAATCCTAGGAAAAGGCAGACCTGTAAGCCATAAAATGTGGGAAAAGCATCACGAAGTAATCACCCAGTCACCTAAAGAAATGTGTGCATCTGCTCTCCCTCCTGGAGACCTTATCACTCGGATTACAGTGCACAAGAACCTCTTGTGAGCCAAAAGTTGTTAGCAGCAATTTATTAGAACCCTTCCCCGGCTCCAAAGGAATATGTTACTCTGCAAAGATGGGAAGTTAAAGGGATTACGCATGATTTCCTTCATACTTGTTGAACTTGTACAGTGGGAGAGTAGATGGGGAAATGGGGAAGGAACCTGGAGGGGGGGAGGGGAGGAAGCAGGACTCCTGGCTCCAGCAGACAGTGAAATGGAAAAGAACAGTCCATCAAGATTAGTAGATATTAGTTACTCATAGTTAAAAGGAAAACCTCTTTAGAAGGACATTTTGCTTTCTCTGCCTGGTGGTTCCTCATTTGAAACACAGGACAGTGAACATGTTTGGAGTGTTTGTTTTCTTAAATCTTCCAAGGATGATACACAATTAACGTCACCCTACATGCACAGGAGTACGACTGTCTTAGAATATTAGGTCTTAAATCTTCCTCTGAATCTAGAGTAAGAAAGGTGCAGTGTGATTTATGGGAAGGAAGAGATCATTGCTTTATCTAAATCCTACCTGCCCGAAATTTCACTGTTCAACTGATACATATGGTGAAATCTTAGAATAATTATATTGAGTGCTGAAGATTAAATTTAGGATAAATTTTATTTAAATTTTCTTAAGGGCAGAGATGGAAAGAAACATAGGTTGGTAGTTATATAAATAGGGCACTGGCCATTGTAAAGGCTTGGGTTGGTCCTTGGCTAATGCTTAAGGTAAAACTCAGTGAGAACTCAGAAAAACATTAGTTTGGGGGGAAAATGTGATCTCATCTTTTCTATCACTTCAGTGAAATTTTAGGCAAAACTGAGTGTAGAATATGTTATGTAGCATGTGATACTGAAATAAAGATTGTCTGGGATTCTGATCAAGATGATGATGAATTTATTCTAGACAGTCCTGAAGTTAAACTGAAAACAGTTTGCACTGGGTCTCTTTCCCACCTCTCCTGTTTTTTCCAGAGGCTAACTAGGGTTTCACTTCCACAGGACCTGGCCCTCAGAGCTAGTGGGGCTTTTCTTGTGGTGGTGGTGGTTTGTGAGAGAAGTCATCTCTACTTTGAGAAATCAACTCCTAGGGACTTTGGTTGTTTCACTGCTTCAGCACTTGACCTTTTTCATTGGGAATTCCAGATGAGTAAAATCTCCTCAAGATCCAAAATCTCCATAGACAGATCTTTAACCTCTCTGCCCAGCGGTTACTCAGCCCAGGAAGTTCAAATCAGCTACATAGGTTGCTTCTGACTCTGAAGGGCAACTGCTTTCAGATTACTGTGAAGGAGCCATTTTTCCCCCCAAAATATTACTCAGTTTCTATAAGGCCATGAACCTTTCATCACAGCTGGAACCTTGAGCATATTTCTGTTTCTAGGAAAGTCACCATATATCTGCATATTAAGCTTTGATTTTCCTAAAAATTATAACATTTACTCCAACTTCAATATTTATCTGTGTTCAGAGTATAAGTAACTATTGACTTATGTGGGGAGATCAGATGATATACATATGATAATTATATATGTATATACATAATATATATGTATGTGATTTATGTATATTTGTGAATACACACACACATATATATATACATACAAACATGTACATGCAAATTTATTGGATGCCCTGCAAAAATACATTTACTTTCTCCATGTCTAAACAGCCACTACTATAAAGGTCATGGCCCATATCTTACTCCTCTCAGTATCTCTAGCACCTAGCAAAATGCCTGGAAGATATCAGGCAATCAGTAAATATAAATATATAAATAAATAAAATTGAATTTATAATTAATAACTTAGCCTCTATTCACACATCTCTGCAGAAAATAGAAGTGTGTTAGAATGTGAAATTGTATGAAATACTGAACTAAAAATGGCTTATGGGAAATATATGTGAGAGTGCTTTGTAAAATTTTACATAAGTATTGTATAGTGTTATGTTCCTATGAAATAAAAACATTTTAAGTATTATAGTTGTATAATATAAACGTATTTTTAGTAGTAGAACCTGGATTAATAATAAACAGTTTTCATTAATAAGCTGTTAGCTGAGGAATAAGTTCTTGTTTAAAATATCAATGAGGATAATTCATAAATTTTATTATTTTTCTTCCTCGCCTCAAACACCATTAAATGTTTATCTGTGACATAGGAACAATGTGATATATATTCTAATACTAGAATATTGCCACTCATTTGACTAGATAAGCACATCATTATAACAGGTGGCGTGGTAGGGGCACCTGGGTGGCTCAGGTCATGATCTCAGGGTCCTGGGCTCAAGCTTCCTGTCTGGCCTCATGCCCAGCAGGGAGCCTCCTTGTCCCTCTGCCCCTCTCCCCTACCCATGCTTGCCCTTTGTGTCTCTCTCTTTCAAAATAAATAAATAAAATCTAAAAAAAAAAAAAAGGTAGTATGGTGTGTTATGATATTGATCTTATTTTAGTGTATGGATGCTTGAGCACATTTTAGTAATAGAATTAAGGCTTGAAGATAGATGAGGACGATTCTAATGAGGTCACAGTAAAGACAGCTTTGCCTCACAAGTGGCCAACAGTTCACTGGAGAAGAGTTGGACTGAGGCTGTTGAATCATCTGCAGGTTAGGCCCCTGCAGAACAATCATAGAAAAGACTGGACAGTTTAGTTTTAGAGAAGCATGAACACTGATTTATTTGATGGCTATCTTTATAAAGCAATTGGATTCTTTTTAATAGAAAGACAAGCCTTTGTTTATTTTGTATGTAGGACCTTTGTGTTATCCTGAGAGATATTTGGGGAGTTTATGCTATATAAGACCATTTTTCTGATCTAAAAGCAAGATAGAACTTCATTTTCTTTTCTGCTAGAGAGATTTTATAGGAAAATTGTATAGCAACAATTCACCAAGAGTTAACAGTTGAGCCTCTAGTGAGTATATGGTAGGTACAAATCTGGGCCCTTCAGGGAATATATCTTTTAAATATCCAAGTTTAGAGCACAGACTAGATATACCATCAGAAACAACCATTTGAAAGGAGAAAAAAATTGTTTTCTTAGATTGAATTCAGTGTGTATATACAGTTTATGTTAAATTAGAATCTATATAGAGATTGGTATGCATTCCTTTTTAGTAGCCTATAAAATGGAAATAGTACATTAGGAAGCCCAGGTGGCTCAGTCAGTTGAGTGTCCAACTTGATTTTTGGCTCTGGTGTGATCGGTCATGAGATTGGGCCCTGGGTGGTACTCTGCGCTGAGTGTAGAGCCTGCTTGGGATTCTCTCTCTCCCTTTGCCACTCCCTACCTGATCACATGCTCTTTCTGTCTCTTAAAATAAATAAATAAATAAACAAACAAATGAATGAATGAATGAATGAATGAAATGGAAATCCTCAAGGATTGTGTGACACTGTATTATTACATATGTATGGACGTGTAGCTTTTTAAAAGTTTTGTTTTGAAGGATATAAAGCAAAGTTGTTTTTAAAAAGAAATGTACAATGACAACCTCATTTACAATTATTAACTGAGCACCTACTAAATGATGAAGCTCTGGGTGATGGGGGTTTACGCAGCAGTGAACAAACAAGGATTGTCCCTACATTTATGGAGCTTAACTTCTAATGGTGGAGTCAGACAATAAATATGCAAATAAATGCGTGCTCATACTGTTGTGTAGGGAGCTAAAGGGGGGTGTGAGGGAAAGGCACTATTTGTGGTAGGATAGTCAGAGATGGCCTCCTTGAAAGCCGAGACCTGAAAGCCATGTGGATATCTAAGGGAAAAGTATTCTACATAGAGGGAATAGCAAATGCAAAGGCCCCGGGGCTACAATGAACTTGGTTTATATGTCTCATCAAGGGGACAGTATTGCTAGAGCTCAGTAAGAAAACCAAAGAGTTCAGGAGCTAGCTTTTTTTTTTTTTAATATTTATTTATTTATTTATTTTTGAGTGACGGGGCAGAGGGGGAGGGGCAGAATCTCAAGCAGACTCCTTGCTAAACATGGAGCCCAACACAGGGCTCAATCCCACAACCCAGATCATGAACAGAATTGAGAACAAGAGTCAGACACTTAACTGAGCTTCCCAGGTGCCCCAGGAGTTGCTTTTTAAATGAGGGATTTTTAAGTTAATTGCTTATCATATCCAAATGTAGTCACACCTCCAAAATGCTTCATAGAGGTACGGATTACAAGAATATAAGATGACAAATTTATTTAGTACCATACTTACTGGGCATTTCTTCATATTACAAGGACCATTTCTTGCTTCAGAGAGGCTTCATTCAGATCTACAGTTAGCTTCAGCTGCATTAATTTCTCAAGTAATTTATTAATTGCTAGTAGCAATAATGATGTGCATTGTTTCCATTGTTCTTATTGATTTCTTTTGTCTCCCTGGGGTTTCTTTCTGCATCAACATACCAGTCAAATAAAAACTATTCATTGTAATATTGTTTATTTACTATTCAAATAATTATGTACCACTTATTTCATTAGTAAGTACATTTTAAAATTGAGAATTTGCCATCCCAGGAAGGAATCACCTTATTAAGGTGAGAGAGGATGGTAAACTATTTACTTATAAAATTTAAAATATCTTTTGGTTCTGTAAGAACCAAAATTTAAGTTGGATCTTCAAAACAAATGCTTTTTTAAAAAACAGTATTTAAGAATAATCCTTAAAATCATCTAAAATAGAGTGCCTCCTGTTGTCTCAAAGGCATTATGGCTATCATGCTTTGTGTATTGTCTTTCTCTTAACCAATAATAAAGATTTTATTAATTCTCAGGGCAGCTTGATACACGCTAAATGTAGGGGGTAAATCCTTAAAATGCAGTGAAAAGAAACTGTTGTAGCTAGAAATAAACCCACTTAAACCCATATAAACATGGGATAAGGGACGGTACAGCTTTTAGAACTGCTTCTCCTCCACTCCTAAGCTTGGGAAAAAATTACTTTAATCAAACACCATTTCTTCCTCAATAAAAATAACCTTCTGTTGAGGTAAAGGACCACCTGAAAGACTTAATTCATTCGAGCAGAAGATCAGAATAAAGCTCAAAGTATCATTTTCAGCCATAAGGACACCCCACCTAGAACCTTGAGCCTCCTTGTCCCCCACCTTTTCTGATGCTGTACTCTGTCCAGCTGTAAGAATTGGGCCCCCAGAGTGACTCCCAAGGACAGAAGTGTTCTGCCTTACTGAGGGTCCTCCTATAGTCAAAGAGTAACTTTTCTTGGGGATCAACTGTCCATCAGTCCATACCGACAGCTTGTCATCTTTCTCCCTCCAGGAGCCTTCCTGGTGGTGCATCCTGGACTGAGAAGTTGTTATTCCAGAGTTGTCTCACATTGTTTAAAGATGGCAATTTGATGAGGCAGATCTGCTAGAGCTAGAGTTAAAAGAACCACTCCCGTATTTTCTTATTTAAATCAAAACCATACACATTTCAATTTTTAGAATTATTATATGTGCTGATAAAAAGCTCTACCAGAGTTATGACTGCTCCCATCTGGGGCAATCTAAAAGAGAAAACAGAGATTAGGAAGGCTTCCCACTTATTAGGGAGGATTTTTTATTGGGATGAAAACTGTGCAAAAATAAATACTAAAACACTAAAGAGAAAATTTCTTTCTTTATAGCTCATGTAAAGGTATTGTATTCTAAAAGTATTTAAGAAGAGAGGGCTGGATTGCTTACTGAAATGCCAACAGAATCGAAATTTTTAATATTTATTTAATAAATAAATACCATTCCCCACGACCTAGACTGTCCGACCTAGACACTCTGTCAGGGTGTACCATTGTACGTTAAACATCTAAGGATATAGTCTTCACTTTTGCAAAGAACCGTGTTCTCTCCAATTTGGTGTGAAGCACTGGGCCCTATCAGTCCATCTCTATTTATCCCCTCCTTTTCAGAGGCTAGGATACAATGAAATATCTCCCACCATCAGGAGAACAACAGGGCCAGCAATAATCCATTGTAACTGACAATTGGCCTTGGTGTCAGAGCCACCGTGGGAAGGGGTGGTGTTCTGCTGGAAACATATGGCCTGTTTAAAGGTGGCTGCAGCTACTCACCTCGATTCATGCCAGGCAGAAGTACAAGCCAGTCATTATCAGATATTTAGATTTTGAAATAAAAGCCAGGTGTCTGGGTTTTTTATCGGGAAATCTCACAGTTTTAAAATGTTGATTCTATTGAAAAAATAATACTGTGTTGGCTAATAAAGTTTACTTATAGTTCAAATTTGCCTCTGGTTGCCAGTTTCCAAACTGTGCAATGTATATTTTATAGCAAAAGAAGAGCAGGGGAGGGAGGACGCTGTTTATTTGTCCATTCCTTCATTTTGCAGACTTTCATGGAATCTCACATCATGACTGGGTCTGTGGGGCTTTCAAAGATGAGTAATGCAGGGTCATTGCATTCCAAGAACTCAGAGTCTAGAGGATGCTTCATCCTCGCCTGGAAAACAAGGCTGCACTCACATTTCAATTATTCTCTGTATGTTTATAGGCTTCAAATCAGCACCTACAGCTCTAATCTCCCACCTGACCTTCAGTGTATCTAATTTCCTTCAAATATGATGTATCAGTAAGCTAGGTCTACTTGTATCAACGTTAACACATATTCAAAGCATAATAGTGAGGAAAAAAGAAATAAAAAGATTGCAAAAAAATGCAGCATGATTTTATGTGAATTTTTAAGGCACACAAAGCAATAGTATATATTATAAAAATATCCAATTATAGGAAAAATACAAAAACCTCCATAGCTGAAAGATAACAACACCCAGTTGAGGATAGTTGTTGCCTCTGGGGGATGAAAGAGGGAAATGAGTTGGAGATGTTGGTCTATAGTTGTATCTGCAACACTTTATTTCCTTAAAAATATCTGGTGCGATTTCGTCAACGTTTGTTCAGTCTTGGTGGTGGCTGCTAAGCCATCCCATGTTTTCTCCGTCTTCCTGCTTACAGTTTTTTAAATAAATAATAAAAGAAATAAGAATATAAAATACTAGCACCACTAAATTAGATTTTTATTAAAAATTTATTCCTAAGGGAATGCCTTTTCTAATTTTCACCACTGTTTGAGTGGCAGTAGACTCCCAGACCTGAAATACTTAAAATTTCCCCCTTGGTTTTCCCCCGTGGCTAACCCAATCTGTTACTTATGAAATCTACCTTAGAACCATCTTTTTTCCATTTTTGTTTTATCATTATGGCACAGACATCCTCCTTTAATATCTTAACTACTTTCAGCACCTCCTGAAATGTCTGGCCGCCACCACATTCCCCCTCTATTTCCTCCTGTTGCCATGCTGTTACTCCCTCATCACATCTTTGCCTGCTCCCATTGTTCACAAGTCACATTTAGCATCTCTCCATGGCAATTGGGCACACCATAGTTTGGCCCCATCTCAATTTATAAAGCATGTCTCCCTTTTCCAACATTTCCAAAGTATCTCATCAACCTTCCAGTGCCTCCTAAAAAGCAAGCAGCTTTCCACATCCAACTTCCATGATTTTGCATATGATGTTTCTTCTTCACAAAATGCCCCTTCCTTTTCTACCTTTCCAAAACTTCTTCCTGCAAGTATGATTCAAATCCCACCTCTTCTGTAGAACTTGATCTATCTCTCTGTTGTTACTATATTTTTGACATGGACTATATTCACTTTGGTACCATATTATGGTTTTTGTCTGCAGGTTCATCTTTGATGGAAGTTTTGGTTTGGTTGTTGTTGTTGTTGTTTTGATTTTTTACTTTTCCCCCTTTCCTCAAGATCACTTCTTCTTATCCCAAATTGTTGTAGTTGTCTTCTGTCCTCCCGGGCTCAACCATTGGGAAGCAGGTTTTTATAAGACCGCTAGGGCTTCTTTTCCTGTGACTGAGAGAGTTTAAATCTGGAGCTTAGCTCTGGTGCCTGGTAGCTCTGCTCCTTCCCTCCTCTGCAACCAAGTAGCGATCACAGCCCTGGTAGTGGTCACAGCATCTTCAACCTCTGCCCCCTAGCAGGGATGCCTGTTCCACCTCACTGTCTCATGTGATGATCCTATAACCA
The DNA here is from genome assembly GCF_011764305.1 of Mustela putorius furo. Classification (NCBI taxonomy): domain Eukaryota; kingdom Metazoa; phylum Chordata; class Mammalia; order Carnivora; family Mustelidae; genus Mustela; species Mustela putorius. The sequence goes on along the minus strand of NW_025422368.1, from coordinate 41,329,776 downwards.
CTGACATCCTGCATCCATGGGCTTTTAATCTCGTTTCTCTCAGATTCTATGTGTTCATCAGGCCACTACAGTCTATCCAACCCTGAGCCCAATAGGCCACTCCAGTTTCCACCCAATAGTGTACATTTCAGTTCGAAGTTTGGGCCACAGAGATGCTTATTTTGTTTTGAAGTGTGCCTATGCTCTCTTAGTTTTGTTTTAAGTTTTCACTGCTATGTGTTTGGTATGAGCAGAAGAAACAATCTCTTGGATGGGATTTATGGTAGATTTGCCATGTTCTTATAGCAAATAGTTTCTTCCTTTAGGTCTAGCATCGGTCAACAATTTTTTGAGTTCGATATCATCTTGGTGACATAAATGCTGACATGCCAAGGCGTGTAAGAAACTGAAGAACAGTTAATACTGGGATAAAGCTTGTAGTACATCAGATTAATAAATGGAGGAACCGCTAATTTTGAGATGATAGATTGTTTGCTTCTTCTGTTTCCCAAATGAGTATTCACATTAGGTGATACTTTTAGGAGATAGGTAGGCTAGTATAAAATTGTTAAAAATTGTGTGAAGATGTGAGCTGTTCACCTTACAAAGGTACCTAAAATTTATAACATGCCCTGTTTTAGTAGCTTGGTGTTTGGCAAAACAGATATTTGGAAAATTATAATAGAGTAGTAGTTAGATTGATTACATGTTAATACTTGAGGGAAAGAGATTCATGGGGGGTTTTGATTCCTTTGTAAATTTGGAAACTCAGTGAAAATTATGTGTGAAAACTGAGAACCTGGGATCTAGAATCACTATCAAGGAACCAAGGACCCAGCTCATACCAAGAGTGGCAGAGCCATCACTCATTCACCAACTGCAACTCCTCTGACACAATTAATTGTGAGCACAATAAAGTTTACCCTAGAACAACCAAATTAAAACACTTCAGTGTTGGAGTTTTGTTTTGTTTTTAGTATTCTTTGTATCTCGAATCTTTCAGGTCAAGCAACTGGCATTTCTGCTTCATAGATCAAATGAACTAGAAATGAAAAGCTTGTAGCCTGTTTTATAATCCTCATCTGTGCCTTTCTGCCATTTGTGAGGCATACATAGGCCCTAAAGAAAGTCCCAAGTCAGAGTCCCAGAAGTGGAAATCTTTCATCAGATTCTAAGAGGAAAGGCTAGACTTCTCATTAGTCAAATCAGCTTTGGTCAAATGAGGGAAAAGCATGTGGAGAGAGAAGGACATGGCGCCTCAGCTTGCAAGTGGGATACTTTGCCCAGCACCGCCTGTGCAAGGCTTTACTTGTTGACTCTACTCGTCACCTTAACACAAATTGCTCCATGCCAGTTGCTAAATCTCAAAATCATGCTTCTGTCTCCCACTGTTTTAGAATCTCCAAGAAGGCAAAGGCATCTCTGATAGTTGTTTTTCTCCGTAGCCCCCACTGTAGGGCCTACACATAGGAGTAGTGGAATAAGAATTTGTTTTTCCTCATTTGATTTTGTATTAAGAAATTTTTGTTCATTTTTCCCAAAAAGTAGAATACTTCTCTTCCATTAAACTTAAACAGAACCCCCTTACTTCTCTTCCATTAAACTTACCCGGAACCCCCTTTACTTCCTAGTGTTTTAATTTTTTCACAATAATTTCCAGATGCCACCGCCTTTGCTGAGAAAACTCAAAATGCAGAGTGCATGTGCTCCCTTTCTGATTCTAATATCTTTTCCACAATAAAAACAATGTATTCAGAGGTGATGGATGATATTCTCTAGTTTAGAAACCCTGAGTAAAAACTCCTTTCCTCCTCCTTGCAATTATATTCACAGAGATTTCCACCAAGCAAAGGAATTTTTTCCTCATTACCCAATACAATCCACTGAACGTGTCGCCCATGTGCCAGTGAGTGGTTACAGGCCTACAGATAGGATCCTAATGTGCTTGTTTGCTGTTTTCCCCAATTAGTCATGGCGTATTAAAGTGAATAAAATCTTTTAAAGCCTTTTGGCAGCTATTTTTGCTGAAGTGCTCACATCTACATTAGAAGAACAATAATGGTGGGTATTCTGATTTGGAAATAAAGAGAAACTGAATATGTTTTGGGGGAAAAAACGCTAAATGACATAGAGAGAAAAGCAGTCCCTAGAGCAGAACACAATAACTCTTAAAGCTTAAGATTTAGGAAATAATTTAAATTTTGCTGATGCCTCTCCTCCAGCCTCAGGCTTCCTGGGCTCTACAGAAGATTCTAGAATGTGGAATGAATCAAGTATCGATCCTGCTTTAGGATAATCCTTTTATCTATGGAATGTGAATTTAAGGAGATTAATGGATACAATGAATGGAATTCTAGGCTTCTTATTTTGGTGCTTAATATTCCAAAGTTGCTACACCACGGCTTGTCTGGGCAGGGTAGAATTCCCTGAAGTCACAAAATATATGTGTCCCCATGGGAAATGAATATTCTAGCAAGAGGTCCTATCACAAGTAGGTGATACATACTAATGTATATTAAGCAATCATAATAACAACTGCAACTTCCATTTACTGAACCCTTCCATGTATATTAAGGCATTTTTCTACATGTTAACCATATCATCACCTTATATCAGGGCTGTGAATTGGTTCTTTTTTTAAATTTTTTTAAAGATTTTATTTATTTATTTGACAGACAGAAATCACAGTAGGCAGAGAGGCAGGCAGAGAGAGAGAGAGAGAGAGAGAGAGAGAGAAGCAGGCTTCCTGCTGAGCAGAGAGCCAGAAGCGGGGCTTGATCCCAGGACCCTGAGATCATGACCTGAGCCAAAGGCAGAGGTTTAACCCACTGAGCCACCCAGGCGCCCCTGAATTGGTTCTTATTACCATTTTAGAGATGAGGAAGTTTAGGGACAGAGAAGTTGGGTAGTTTGCCCCAAGTCATGCTGCTAGATGTGAAACTAATCAGTGTGCTACCAGGGCCAGACGCCTGACACTCTGCTCTGTATTACCTTTCTGCATTTACTATAAGTATTTATTCTTTACATGTGTCTATAAGGGTTGCTATTTGGGTTTGTAAAAGATTGTGACAGAACACTGCGATAAGCTATTAACCTAAAATATTACATACCCCAGGGACCCGAGGTGGCTCAGTCAGTTAAGGGTCTGACTTTTTATTTTGGCTCAGGTCATGATCTCATGGTCACGATCCTCACATTCGGCTTCACGCTCAGCTGGGAATTTGCTTGAGATTCTCTCTCTCTCTCTCTCTTCTTCTTCACCTCCACCTGTTGTAAATAATAAACAAAATAATATATTACATACCCCAAACTGCAAAATACAAGGGTAGCACCAGTTTACATTATTGCCCATTGTCTACCGTGTACCAAATTACTACTGAACAAGCCTCAAAGAGAACATTTTGATCTGTGAAGTCCTACGTGTTTCAAAGACTGGTTTCCTCTCTAATTCTTTCTCGGTAATTAAGAATCAGCCTGTGGTTTAAAATCTGAATAGTTAATAATAGTGACTATATGTGTAAGCTGTCCTTCAAAGAAGGTATTACAGGTACAAGGTATTGTCACAGTGTCTGGCGATTAATGTAATGAGTGAAGAATTTCCATTAGGCCCTCCATACCGAGAAATGTAAAGTTGCATTGCAGGGACTTTATTCTACTAAAATTCAAATTCTGAAGCATAGTGTGTCTATAGCTTGATCTTTGAAGGCTCAAAACTTTATCAGAATCAGAATGACAACAGAGAAGATAATCTCTCTTGAGTAAAACACGTTTTATTTGATTACTACATTTCTTGGACAAAACCCGTAAGATTAAGGAATATTTCTGCCCTGATGCTTCTTGTCTCCCTCAAGCATCCTGAGATAGCTGGCATCTATGGGCTCTGGCTAGTAATATATCCCATTGACTAGATAACCCAAGTAGACTTTCTTTTCTTCTTCTTCTTCTTCTTCTTCGACTTCTTCTTATTTTTTTAAGATTTATTTATTTATTTATTTGACAGAGTAAATTTGACACAAGTAGGCAGAGAGGCAGGCAGAGATAGAGGGGGAAGCAGTCTCCCCACTGAGCAGAGAACCTGATGTGGGGCTCGATCCCAGGATTCCAAGATCATGACCTGAGCCACCCAGGTGCCCTCCACCCCCACGCCCAAATAGACTTTCAAAAACATTAGTCTACCAATGATCTAAACTGGGGTACAGACTTCTGGTTGCTGCACAGGTAGGGCAGGATACTCTCACTTGGATTTGGAGTTCATCACCAGGTACAGAGGGAAGGCATGGCCAGGAAAGTCTGTGCTTATTTTACTCAGCTGTTCTTGGGGGAAGACAGGTAGATGGTGAACCTGGGGATGCGGTGGAAAGAATATGACCTTTGACGTTCTAAGTCTCAGATCTGCTACTCACTAGATCTGTTCCCTGAGAGCACTCTCAAAGCTCTCTGCGGCTCAGTTTTCCTTTTCTGTAAGGTAGATATCATACCTGGCCCTGAAGCTCACCACTTTGGCTGTCCAGCAGAGAAGATTGTATTTCTACCCTCTTCTCTCACTACCTGACAACCCAAGAAAATCAGATCTAGTCCTCCATCTAGACATGCAAGCAGGTGTCTCTCTTTGTATCTCTATTTCACTCACTGCCTTTGATTATGTGGTTCCTTCTTCCTGGATTGTGTTTTCCCCCATTTCCATGTTTCTAAATCCTACCTCTTTTGCAAGTCCTAGTTTAAATAGTCTGTCTAAAATGAAACTTTCCCAAATTCCATCAAACAGAGGTAATTTCTCTTCTCTGTATTCCAGTCACCCTTGGGGGTGCTCGGTGGCACTTATTTATGTGCCGCTTTTATCCTTCCTACTAGACTATAAGCTTCTTGTGAGGAAATAAAGTTTAATCCATCACTGTATCCCTATGCAGCACTTAGCATGATTCCTTACGCATTGGCAGTCAATAATTTTGTGTTTAATTGAATTGAATGAGAGAAGGAAACTGAACTTTGTGCAAATCTCTAAACCTTTCTACCTGCCCAGGATCGAGGGACTCCACTTCTTTGACTGAGTCTGATGTGACCTGAAGTAATAAGGAAGACAGAGCTAATATTCTCTAGTCCTACTTGAAATCTTCTATATTCTTCAGGAATCTGTTGCCTCCTGGTTGATGGATGGTCTCTGAGGTTTTATAGATTGAATACATTTTTTAAAATACTATCAAAGAGAATAGAGGTGGACCAACTTCAAACATGAAATTGCCAGGGGAAATAGCCAGACAATCTGCATTTTATTTGATTTCTATTTAGGAAATTATTGATTTTTTTTCTTCTCTTAGTTATTGCATATGGTCATCTTGCTTTTAAACTAGAAGAGTAGTCATTCCTTTCTTTGCTTATCCCCTACAAGTAAAAAAAAGAGGTGAAAATCCAAGAGAATGAATTTGCACATCACCATGTGTATGATAAAATGGAAGCCACGAAATAAACCTAAGTTTATAAATAAGGTTCACTCACCAGGACTATCAACATGTCTCACACATTGATTTTTCCCTCTATATTGTTTTAGAAATACGTAAATATCAAGTTTCCTTTACAGTGTTATTCATATAATTAGGTGATACAGAAAACACCTTTAAATTTCCAGTTAAAACTGGACTTTGAGCTAGAGATGGACATAGGACAGTCTGGTGCTAAGGATTTGCTGTAAGTGAACCTCAAAAATATTGACCCCATGGATGATAATCTCACCAGCTCCCTCATCAGCTTCTTGTTCTGTGCATTGAACCCTCCTCTCATTAAATCCTTGACTTGATAACGTTATCCTATTTGCCCATTTTGTTTCTCTCAGCAGCTACTCATAAACCCAAAGAACTTGATCTTCCTGAACATTGTCACGGTTGCAGGAATCAGGCTGGAATGCTTTATAGCAAAAGGAACATCTTGACTGAGATTCAGTTCGACACACCTGTATCGAGCAACTGCCATGGGCTGGAAAGCCTGGGATACTCATCCACTCCTTATTTTGTTTGAACTTAGAGAGGTTATACGACACATATCCACCTGACATGTAGGTCAAGCTATGATTCGTATGAATTGGGTGAGGCAAAGTACTAAGGACGAGGAAAGGAAAAACATGAACAGGTTCTGCATACCATTATCTTCTCATGGATGATATTCAACACATTTAATAATCTGTATGGCCAGACACTGGCCAGACAGAAGGGACATCAGCCAGAGCTGGTGCAGAGTCCTAGAGAGCCAGAAAGTACCCCTTATCTTGCTGGATTGTGGGAAGGTCTGAGGGCTTCCGGGTGAGGTGGGTCAGGGCTGAGGTAGCAAGAAGGTGCTGGTACAGGAGGTAGGCATGGGGTGGGAGGTTACATCTGAAGGGCAGCAGCTTTTACCAGCTGTCCTGAAAGTATTTCAGTATTTTAACCCTTCTGTGACCATTCTGGTACAAAGTAGCAGACGATCAAAGCAGCCACTCTATGAGTGAAGTATTATTAAGCAGAATTTAAAAAGGAAGAAATCACATATTAGGGAGGGGATAGAGGCACATAGCTAGTGAAAGATAGAACTGAATTTAACCTACTTCTTCCTTTGTTCTAAAGCCCTTCATCTGTTTTAGTAACAGTTCATACTCACAGATCTAGAGGAGGACGACAAAGATGACCATGATTATGATTTACAAACGAAGAGTACGTTTTGAGCTAAGCCTTTAAAATAACAGAATATATATTCTTATCATATTTCCAAGAGTAGATGGTGCCATGTTAGTTTGTTTCGTTCCTGGTAAGAATCTTCTTGCTGTTCTTTTCCTAATTAGCCTTCTTGTCCTTCCTTTCTTCCCGTGTCTATCATTTCCTTTGGATAGAAAGTCTTCCTGTAGGGTTCAGCTGCAAGAGGACTGTGAATGAGCTACCAGAATCTTAGAGCCCATTGTATTTGTGTCTGCCATTGTGCATTTTTGTGGAAAGAGGATCTATAGTTTTCTTCAGGTTCTGAGGCATCGGTATAACTTCATTACATTAGAGGAAACAAAACAATACTCCACAGATGGAAATTTGGGGCATTATGATGTCATGTAATGTAACATTCTGAAAATACAACGTATCCATTTGAATTTCAAAGGACTGAAAAGTGAGTACTCTCTCTTTGGCATTACTTATATGTTGTTATCAAATAAATGGCATTTCCCCTCGCACATACCAGTGAATGCTCTTAAATGTTGGAGAAATGAGACACCACGGAACTCAGGCACCCAACCTTGGCAGACAATTCTGGCATGTTACCAGAAGCTGACGTTTAGAGATCACAGGTCACACCAGCAGTTCCAGCACACCTGAGACAGTGGGGCTGGTGGTCTAGTGCAGTGGTTAAGTTCAAGCTCAGATCCAACCACTGGAATCCAACCTTAGCTATTGATTCCTTGCTCTATACCTTCAGACAAGCTATTTCATCTCCTTGTGCCGTCATATTCTTATCCTGGAAATGAGACTACTGATAGCACCTGTTTTTCATAGTTGCTGTGGAGAGGAAGAGGTTGATGGAAGGTGGGACTACAAAGGCTCATGGCAGCTGAACTCTTGCTTGAAGGCCAGAGTACTAGAAGATCAGAGGACCCAATGTCCTACTAAATCTACTCCTTTCAACACACACTTCATCTTGCTTCCCAGTCTCTGACATCATTTTTGTACCAGGGTCCTCTGTTCCTGTTTTCTTGTCTTCTTACATGGCTTCCCCTGTCCCATTCATGGAGTGGAAACAGGCATAGGGAATAAAAACTACAACATGATTCTGGAGGCTTGTCCTGTTTTATTGTAGCAAATAAAAATATCTCAAGACTCCTCAATTACTCATCCAATGCAGTAAAACTAAAACCAAAGGAAAGTAAAACCTCTGTGTTATGCTTTACCTGGCAAAGCTCATATTCTAGTTCCCTAATTTGTTTCTCAAGTGCAACTTCTACTTCTGGCCATGTCAGTAAAACTGTTAATCGGTGAACATTGCTTGAGAGCTCAATATATATAAAGCATAGAAGGGGAGAAAAAGCAATTGCTTTTGTAAGAAAATAAATACACACGATGCAAAGAGTAGCAAGGATTCTATATCATCACCCAGCCCTATTTAACTGAAATCGTGTCTACCTTTTTCTGTGTTTAGGGTTTTTTGAAAGATGAATGGACATTGCAGCCCAGTTTGAAAAAGTCATGGCAACGTCAGTTAAGAAACATCACTTTAGCACTTCTGAACCTTCTCTTCCAGCAACTTTAGTCTTCAACAGCATCTCCTTTAATATTGATGGTTCCATCCAGTATAAAGAAAAGCCGTATTTCTCTGCCTCCGAAGCCCTAGACGCTTACATTGATGATTTCTATTTAAGCTGTAAGCCACCTGATATTAATGATACAAAGGTTAACTTGGATCAGAACCCTCTCGAATTTCTTGCTAAACTAAACAGTGGTAAGCTTTCATTATTCTCTGAGTTCAGTTTTCATTATCTATAGAAAGCCTATGCTTTGAGAAGATCTATGATCGAAAAGATTTTTTTTCTTGGAAAATAATTATCTTACACTTTGTGAATCTTTTTATAAGATTGCTATATAGTTTTAAGTTTCCAAAACTTTACAGCAATGGCTCCTTTCGAATTGAGAGTTAGTTATAGAAAGCACACCCGAGCCTTGATTTCAGAGTGCAAAAGCTCTGGCCTTAGCTAGAAAGCCTTGTGCTCTATGACTAAAGGTGTTACAAAGTCACTTAAATTCTCCAAAATGGGAATAACAGTAGTAACACCTCACAGGGTTATTGTGGGAACTAAATGTACGTGAACTGCTCTTAAATCGTCATGACTATAGTAGGGTCCTCAGTTTCTCTCTGTAGCGCAATGAACACTATAATGGAAATAAGTGACTTGAGGTCTGGTTCCTATTCTGCTAATGAGCTGAGATATGAGAAGTCATTTCCTCTCCCTGGGCTTCAGTTTCTTTCTCAATAAGATCAGGAGACTGAAATTTATGAGCTCTGTAATTTTAAAATTCTGCATTATGTAGATTACAGGAAAATAAAATTATTCAACTCTAGTATTTCTCATTTAAAAAGTCTTATTTGTAGAAGGCAGAAAAAAAAAAAAATTACCACCAGGAAAGTAAAATCAGGTATGAATCTGCATTTGTGACTGACCTTGAAAACTTTGGGGATATCACCTCCTCCTCTTATCTGTATAAGTAGGAATAATAATATTGATACTAATAATAAGAATGCCTGTTTCTTCACTAAACATGGGAAGCCATACATTACAAAAGTAAGGTGGCATGTAGTATTATTGATTTTGAATTATTATGAAAACAACATTCACCATAATAATACATGCTAGGCTTGATAGGCAAAGTTAGAGTATATCAAACAGCTTTTTATTTTTTCATAAGTGAAAAAACATAAAATGGCACGAGAATTCATGCAACTGTGGCATGCCCTACACGAGAGAAAACGTTTCTTTTTTTTTTTTAAGTATTTTTATTTATTTGTTAGAGAGAGAGCAAGAGAGGGAATGGGGGGGCAGAGGGAGAGGGAGAAGCAGACTCCCCGCTGAGCAGGAAGCCTAATGTGGGACTCGATCCCATGTCTCTGAGATCATGACCTGAGCTGAAGGCAGACGTTTAGCTGAGCCACCCAAGCACCTGAAAACTATAATTCTTTAACCCACGTTGTATTATAAATATTTGACATGGTTTGATCAATAGGCAAGCATGATAATGGGGATTGAGTGTGAAAGTGCGGTTCAGCCGTCTAGATTATCCATGCGATCGAACTGTAAAATATATTGTAATTTAGTCAGTAAGACTGTTGGCTTTTCTGACAAGGATTTTCATCTTTTTTTATTATGATGATGTTCAGTTAACCACTGTATAGTACATAATTAGTTTTTGATGTGTTCAGTGATTCCTTATTTAAGTATAACAACCAGTGACCATCACAACACGTGCCCTCCTCAATACCCATCACCCTGTTACCCTCTCCCCATATCCTCTCCTCTCTAAAACCCTCCGTTTGTTTCCCAGGGTCCAGAGTCTTTCATGGTTTGTCTCCCTCTCTGATTTCTCCCCCTTTGGATTTCCCTCCCTTCCCTGTGGTCCTGCATGCTATTGCTTATGTGCCACATAGGAGTGAAACCATATGGTAATTGTCTTTCTCTGCTTGACTTAGGTCACTTAGCATAATTCCCTCTAGTTCCATCCACATGGGTGCAAAATTGGGCATTCATCCTTTCTCATGTCTGAGTAATATTCCATCGTGTATATGGACCACATCATCTTTATCCCTTCATCTGTTGAAGGGCATCTCGGCTCCTTCCACAGTTTGACTACTGTGGACATTGCTGCTGTGAACATTGGAGTGCAGGTGCCCCTTCTTTTCATGACATCTCTACCTTTGGGATAAATATCTTTTTTTGAAGGTTTGTTGTAGAAAGTCTTCCTATGTCCAGTTTTTCCCGTGGATCTAAAGGAGACACTGCAGGCCCTTATTAATGGCTTGGAATATGACACAGGCACATGCTCTTTCCTGCCTCCTCTTGAGTTAACTCTGCCATCAACAATATTCTTGACACGTCTTTGTAAAGGGAAATAGAGGGCTTTTTTTCTGATTATAAAAGTAGTTCTGGCAATAAATTTTCAGAAAACACAGGAGAAAACAGAAATCAATTCTAATCTCAATGGAGAAAACTGTCAACAGTTCTATATAAACTTCCCTCTTTTGTTCCAGTGCAAATACCTATGATAGAATGGTACTATCCATTCTGTTCTGTGATCTTGATTATTCACTTATCAATATCAATAAGCTGCAAATATTTTTCATGTCATTAAAATCATTCTGTATCTTTACATTAAATGGTTCTACAGTACTTCATTGTTTCAGGACATTTTAGTTGTCACTAGTATCTATTCAAAATGTTGACGAACCATGAGAGACTATGGACTCCAGGAATCAAACTGAAGGTTTTAGGGGGATGGGCAGATGGGGGGATGGGTGAGCCCAATGATGGGTATTAAGGAGGGCACGTATTATGTGGAGCCCTGGATGTTATACACAAACAATGAATCCTGGAACACTACATCAAAAACTAACATATGGTGACTAACATAACATAATTTTTAAAAATTATTAATAAATTAAAAAATTGTTGCAATTGCCACCATTGTACATACATGTTTAGGTAGCTGTCCAGTTATTTCCTTAGGATAAATTCCTAGGCATGGGGTTTCTAGATCAAACAACATGCACATTTTTAAGAGTGTGATTTATATTACTAAACTGTCTTCCAGAAAGGACATACCAATTTGATATTCTCTTCAAGGGAGTGGGAGTGTCCTGATTCCCTTATAATCTCACTGTCCAGGAATATTATCTTTTTACATTCTTGCCAGTCTGCTGGGTAAAAGTTGGTATCCCTGTTTACTGAGCCTTTGCTCTTCTCCTTTTGTGAACTGCCTAACATTGGTTTTTACCTGTTTTTGTTTAGTACATTTAAATCTTTACTTCCTCTAGAATTTATTTTGTTGTTAGGTACAGTTAAAGCTCAATTAGTTTTTTAAACAATTCCACTTGCCACTTTGTCATGACCTAAATTCCCATATATTTCTTGAGTCTTTGTTCCAACCACCTGTCTGCTCCATTTCTGCACTATTATCACTCTATTTCAATGACAGTAGTTGTACAGTGAATTTAATGTCTTAGCTAGGACAGAGGATAAAGAGCTTAGGAGTCATATCTATTCTTACTCGTTTATTCTTCCAAATGGGCTTTAAAATTACTCTAAACAATCTCCAAATGTTGGTCTTTGGAATACTTAGATTAAATTCCTAACTGCCCTCCTGGGCCCTGCGTGGCCCCCTCCAACCTGTCATCCACCCTGCAGAAGAAGGATCTTCAGGAAGTACAGATCTACTTCTGTCATTTGTGCGCTGCAGGTTCTGTAATGGCCCTCCCCCCAACTAGTCTAAAAAGAAAGCTTAAAGTCCCTAATATGTTCTCAGGGCTAGTGGTGATCTGGATCCTACTTATGAACCTAGCCCGTTTCTCTTCTCTGTTGCTATGGCGCACGTGCACACACCTCCCAGGGGGGTCCTTGTTCCGGCTGTCTGGAGCTGCTTCCAGCCCAGGGAGTGTGTACATGTTGCCTTTCTACTTTTTATATGTTGGTCCGTCAGTCTGGAGTTCTCTCCTCCCCACCCCCTTTTTTTCTGTTTGGCCTCAGTTTAAAGATTTATTTATTTATTTGACAGAGAGAAATCACAAGTAGACGGAGAGTCAGGCAGAAAGAGAGAGAGGGAAGCAGGCTCCCCGCTGAGCAGAGAGCCCGATACGGGACTCCATCCCAGGACCCTGAGATCATGACCTGAGCCGAAGGCAGCGGCTTAACCCACTGAGCCACCCAGGCGCCCTGGTTGGCCTCAGTTTAGATGTCACTTCCCTGCCTCTTCTCACAAAGTCCAGTTTGGTTGCTTCCACTGTGCCTTCCCTTCCCACCTGTAGCAGCGTTCCCTAGGGTGCCATGTAACGTTGCATTGTAAGAATCTGCTCACCAGTTTGTCCTCCCACTGGACTGACAGGGCCACCTGAGTCTCTGTCTTATTTCCTGTTGTACTTACCCTTGTAACTTGGCCCTGAGGGACACAGTCCATTCGTATCGAAGAAGGAAGTGGCAAAGGAAGCAATATGGTCATGTTGTGTGTGTCTATGACTTGTTGTTCTCATTCTAGGCCTCTCATTCCATTGGCAGTGTGATTGTTATGGAAAATATTGCCTTCCTCTCTATCTTTTTAAAAATTGTTAATCTAGTATATGATTTGCTCACTCAGAGGGGTGATACTTAGTTCCCTGTCTCACTGGACCAACATGAGCGTGTTCTACACAATGCCAGGGCTGATAACACCAAGACCTTTACAGGATACATCCCCAAAGAGAAAGAGATGACCCATAATGTCACCACCACGCTTGGGGATCCTTTCACTTCTTCACCAGATTTTCAACTGATGATTTCTTTGGGTCGACTTCTCAGAGACCCATGCCCATACTTCTTCACTTGATTGGACGCTTTTTAGGCTCATCGCTCACACTCAACCCAGATGCTACACCGTTTTTGCAGAGCCCACAGCAGCTGTTGTGGTATCACGTGCGTGGAGCTTCGCACTCACCACAGGTGGCTGCCTGTGTCTGTTTCTGTGAGTTCTGTGAGGCACCAGCACTGGCTCTTGTTATTCCTGTTTCCGCGGAGCCTGGCATGGTTAAAGGAACTGAGCTAGACTGAAAAATAACCCTCAAGAATGACTACCTCAATGTGTCTAATAAAGCTATATTTAATCTAAGATGAGGGGGAAATGTGAGTCTACCCACTGTGTGCTCCCACACGCAGCCCCCTCTGGCATATCTTAGGCATCGAGCTCAAATTTGGAGGAGCCTCTCAAAAAGTTATTGACACTCTTACATTGAATTTTTTTTTTTTTTTATCCACTAACTCACTGTAATCTTCTTCTATTCCTGTTCTGTAAGGAACTTTTCCGCACTGAAGTTTTACAAAATATTTCCAGGCACTTTTTTTGGTCTGTTTTTGCCTTGAAATTCAAGTGATTTTTCTTGGTATAGAAAATGTGCTTTGGGAGAACCAGAGAGGAGATTCTCTTGAAAGATTATGGCAAAACGCTGTATGGTTTTACCTTGAAACATTAATCCCTTGAATACTCCCCTTTTCGTTTTTATGCTCCTACGTGGAGAAAATGATCCAGTAATGCTGTTAACAGCCTATTTTGTAGATGAGAGAGTTGTTCTTCTTTCACAATAATGAAAAATCATAACTATTGATCTGGAGGTGGACTGATCTGGAAACTGAAGTAGAGTTTCAGTGCACCTGAGGAGGAAAGAATTCATGTTTATACCACGGCCCAAAGCAACTTCGAGAGACATTTTCTGAGACTTCTGTACTGCCTCGGATGCCTTTGGGGCATTTTGCCATGTTTTCAATTTGTAGTTTTTCAGGTAGAGAAACAAGAAACCTGTTTGGAAGTCATCTTGTTAGTCTAAGGGTAATGAATTCATTTTTCAGTCTGTGCTTGTCTGATGTTGAAGTAATGAAAAACATACAATTATTTAATGCCACATGTATGCTAAGGAACATGTTTGTAATTAGGAGCGTAGGGTCATGCACAAACTCTATTCTGAATAACCATGGTCCCTACCTTCACCGACCTCACAGTTTGCAAATAAATGTAACACCAACAGTTGTGATGTAGTTTAATTGTTCAGATGGGTATATGCATGAGAGCTGGGAGCAAAAGGATGTGTATTTAAAGCAGATTGGGGACTTGGAAAAGGCTCCCAGAGAAAATGACGCTTCCGTTAAATTTTAAAGGCCAAAGTAGAAGATAGAGGACCAAAAGGAAAAAGGAGAACTTTCTAGAGACAGGCATAGCTATGTGGAAAGGCACATCATGCATTTTTTAAGAGGTTACTCACAGTTCAGGGATGGATACAGACAGATATTTTTAAAATTCTATTTCCTTCAAGTTTGTCTCAACTTCGGTTTTAATTCTGGTAATATAACTGCACTTGTACTAAAGTCATTAGCTCCTTATATGTGTCATGAGAAAACAGATTTCACTCATTCTCGTGTGTGGCAATTTTTAATAGAAAAAATAGCAATGAGGATATTTGATGCAGGTGTTTTCTACACCTGTACCTCTGAAATACCTCTAGTATCTTCATACTAGAAAATGCAAATTTTGTAAATGAAATAAGAGTTTGATCACTGTTCAAGTGGACATTTTATGCTGGATTATTTATCAGTCTTTTCTGTGGTTCTTTCTAACTCCTAGAACATTTCATCTTTTCACAGCCTACCTGCCCGGAAGAGTCATTTTCCTCTTACTATCCAATCCCTGTGGGTCTCCCTCAATGTGATCTCCATTCCTACTACTTCACTGTGATTGGTCCCTCGACACGGGTGTGGTACCCCACCTACCCACCCCACACACTGTGCAAGCTCATGCTTTGTGATTTCACTAGCATCATTCCCTCATCCTGAAAGACCCTGCTCCCCAGTACACATACCTTCTTCATATCTGACTTGTGCTCACTCTTCAAAACCCACCTCAAACTCAGCCTCTGCCTAATCCTTTCTGCTGTGTTCCTGCCCCCATACCTCGGCACCTAAGTTTGCTTTACTAGTAATAAGCTGTGCTACTAGTATAGTATAATACCAATCCCTAACATTTATTAGTATGTGTGCATGTATATTTGCTGCCTATAGTAATGCCTACATTTATTAAGCTCTTGTTATCTGTCAGGAACTATTAAATGCTTTACCTACATTATATTATTTGACTCTCAAAACCATACCATGAGATGAAATCCTCATTTTTCAACAATACTGAGACACAGAGAGGTTATAGAAGATGCCCAAGGGCACAGAGTTGTAAGTGTTGCCTCTGGATTTATACCCAGCCCTTCTCATTCCAGAGTTCCCACTCTGGGCCAACGCTGCACCACACACACTTTACGTGGGCCATAAATAAAACTACAGGATATAAGGCTGAGACAAAAAAGAAAAAAGAAGAAAGAAATCCTAAGACTCCTCTTGGACATCATGATCTGAATTTTAAAGAAGGACCAAAATTGACAAAGTTGGTTCCATGTCTTATTTCTGTGATTCCTCTTAGTAACTAATAAGCAGGAATATGACCAAAAAGATAGAAGAGTCTGAGAGGAGAGAGAAGAATCTGGCTAATTACTTCTTGACTTGTTATTTTTGCTTTTTTTTTTTGCTGATTGTTTTTCATTATAGTTGGTGCACAATGTTATATTAGTTTTATGTATACAACTTAATGATCTAACAATTCTATACACACAGTGATATGAGTCCACTTGCCCTCTGAGACCACACACGGTTATTACAGTCATCTTGACTACCTTCCCTGTGCTGTGCATTTCATCCTGTGACTTAAAACTGGAAGTTTGTGCCTCTTAATTCCCTCTGCCTATTTGCTGTCATTTAAAAAAAATTATTGTTAAGGCAGTCATAATGAAATAGTATAGTGGACAAAGTACTGTACTTTGAGTAAGAGCTAGGTTTGACTTCCAACACTTTTAACTTACCCACACTGTCACCGCGGGCAAATTCTTTAATCTCTGTCTGTGTCTCTCTCTTCATATATAAAGTGGGAAAAGTAATTCCTATCTAAGATGATATATTGAGGATTAAATAAAATGGTAAATGTGAATGCACCTGAAACAGTTCTGTGTCATATTGCTGGTGCCCCCAGAATAATTTATTTACTCTGGCGGGATAACTTGTAAAATATAGCATTTCTTGATGGTTTCAACATTCTTTTTTTTTTTTTTTTAACTCTTTGTTCATTTGTCTCATTCGCTCTAACTCCTCACTCCTACCTCCAGCCATAACAAAAACAAAAACAAAACACTGCATGCTTTCATGTGAACAATGACATTCTCACCCCGAAGGCGGAAGTTGCTTTTGACAATTGTGTATATAAGCCTGTGGCATATCTCGAAGTGGCCCTCGGACTTTGCATATGTGATGCGGAGTCTTGGTTGACAACATAGAGAAGATTTTTCTTTACTGTTCTCACTGCATTTGGTAGATGGTACAGCACTTCTGGTAAAATTGTGATTTATTTAGACAACTCTTTTAGATAGTGCAGGTAATTTATTAAATCAGAATTTTGCTTGCTTTGTTATCTGTCCCCATTTTGCCCTGAAAGTTGAAGTTTTATATGCTATTTATTTGACCTTCCATGTCTCTCTCTCCTGCATTAGCCTATGATAGACACTTGCGCCAGGAAGTTGTATGATAGACCTAAGCAAGACCAGGAGGGCTGTGAGATCAGTAGAGGATTCTGTGGTCTTAAAGGAAAATTTGGTCCCAGGATGCTCACTTTCTTATTGGAGAAAATGAAAAGTTGAGATCTTTAAACTGAATACAGTTACTTTCTTTAACTCTTTATCATCTTTTGTAAATTAAAAAAAAAAAAAAAAAAGCATAAGGACCTAACATGGGAAGATAGATAAAATTATAATCCAAAATTTTGGACCGATATGAATGAAATGTAGTTAAGCTATATGCCTTTGGTATTGAATATTGTCATTAATTTCATTTATTTAATTGGTTTTTAAGAATATTTTTTAAATTTATTTATTTATTTATTTATTTATTTGGGAGAGAGAAAGGGAGCCCAAACGGGGGGAGGCTTGGAGGGCGAGGGACAAGCAGACTCCCTGCTTAGTGGGGAGCCCAACACGGGGCCCAATCCAGGACCCCGAGATCATGACCTAAGCCAAAGTGATGTTCAACTGACTGAGCCACCCAGGCACCCCTCATTTATTTAATTGTTAATAATATTCTATAAAATAAGAGTCTACAGAATGGATATGCTGGTTTTCAGGAGTAGTAAAACATCCACATACTTACCACCCAGCTTAAAATATAGAATGTTGATGAGCATGTGGACCCTCTGTCCTCCCCTCAAGGATGTCATTGTTCCTTTATCTTTCCAGGAGTAATACCATCCTGTGTTTTTCAAATTATTACTCAGCTATTTTCCTTTATAGTTTCTATTCTGCTCTCAGTGTCTATTCTGGCTGTTTGCAGATTCTGCTAGTACAAAAGCTGTCCCAGTTAACTCCCATGTACTTAATCTTCTGTTGCACATATGCTCAAGTTTTTCTGGAGTGCACACCGTGCCCTGGGTTATGAGTGTGCCCCCCTTCACGTTGGCTAGACCAGACTATCCCCACATATACTCCTGTCAGCCACATGTGAGTTCCCCTTTTTCCACTATCACTTAGTCGGCTTGGGCTTCCATCCCAAAGACTAGGTGACTTAAACAACAGAAATTTATCTTCTCACTGTTCTGGGGACTGTCAAGTCCAAGACCAGGGTTCAGTTTCTGGTGAGAGCTCTTTTCCTGGCTTGTAGACGGCTGCCTTCCTGCTGTGTCCTTACTAGCGGAGAGGGAGGAAACAAGTTCTCTGGTATCTCTTCTTTTTTACAAGGGTGTAAGTTTGATAGGATCAGGACGCCACCCTTATGACCTCATTTAATTTTAATCAGCTCCTGAAAGGGCTTGTCTCCCATACAATCACGGGGTGGGGAGAGGGTCAGAGCTTCAATGTATGAATTTTGGGGGGACACAATTCAGTCCATCGTAATTATAAATACTTGATATTTTCAGAAGTTGGGGGGGGTTTGTTTTGTGTTTTGTCAACTAGTGGGTATAAATGATATCTTATGGTTTTTCTATTGTGGTAAACCATATATAACCTAAAATTTACTATTCTAACCATTTTAAGTGTACAGTTCAGTGATATTTAGTAGTCTTATCATTGTGCAGCCATTACCATAATCCATTCGCAGAACTTTTTCATCTTCTCAAAATGAAACTTCACACCCATTACACAGTGTCTCTTTATCCTTACTTCCTGCCAGACCCTGGCAACCACGATTGCACTTTCTATGAATTTGACTGTTCTTTGTACCTCGTATAAGTGAAGCCATATAGTATTTGTCTTTTTCATACCTGGCTTATTTCACCTAACATAAATGCCTTTACGTTTTCATCCATGTCATAGCATCTGTCAGAATTTCCTTCCTTTTAAAGTCTGAATAATATTCCATTGTAAGTATTCCATTTGAAACAAAACACATTTTGTTTATCCATTCATTTGTCGATGGATACTTGAGTTGCTGTCACCTTTTGGCTATCGTGAATAATGCTGTAATGAACGTGGATTTACAAACAAGTGTTCAAATATCGGTGCACTGCTTGAGCCCTGGCTTTCAATTCTTTTGAGTATGTATTACTGTGGTTTTTAATTTTTATTTCCCTGATTACTAAAGAGGTTGAGTATCAATCTTATTTTTATTGGTCATTATTGGCCATTCTTAGCACTTGTGTTTGCTTTTCTTTAAAATATACATTCATATCTTTTATCATTTTTTAATCTAATGCATAATTTGGATTTATTTTCCTTTTTGATTTTTTAGCACTTCCTTGTGTATTCCGGACACTAATCTTTTGCTGCTTATATGTGTGACAATTTTCTTCTCTTGATATGTGACTCTTATTTACAATTTCTTTATGGTGGGTTTTTGTTGAATCAGAAACCCCTAATTTTAATGTAGCAGAATTTATTAATTTCTCCTTTTATGACTTTTCTTATTTAAGAAGCCTTCTACCTTGAGAACATTAAGATATTTAATTTTTAAAATTCTAGTTAAAGCAGGGGTGCCTGGGTGGCTCAGTGGGTTAAGCCTCTGCCTTGCGCTCAGGTCATGATCCCAGGGTCCTGGGTGGAGTCCCGCATCAGGCTCTGTGCTCAGCAGGGAGCCTTCTTCCTCCTCGCTCTCTGTGATCTATGTCTGTCAAATAAATAAGTTAAAAAAAAAATTCTAGTTAAAGCAAACATGGATATTTTAGGAAATAAAATGTAAATGATGGGGGAAGGTTTAGTATTAAATTTTAAACATAATTTATCAAGTGTTTATTGAGTCCTACATTGTGACACACCCTTAGAAGCCACAGATTCTTTGCTCTGGTGGAGAAAGACAATAACCAAGTTAGTATACAACACCAGCCAGGTTGTCATAAATGCTATGAAGAAAGACTGAAAGAAATCACTGTCATTAGGACCAGAGAACCCTCCCACCCATGTGAGCTACATGAAAAGCACAGGAAGAAGGCACAATGGCAGCCCATACCCTGGGCTTAAATTTAGTCCTGGTTCTTTCACTCTGTAAATTGGGTGAAATTTATTTGCCAATTAAATGTACAGATCGAATTAGATAACCTGTAGGAATCCTTTCACCTTGCAAAATTCAGGTTCTGAAGTTCTAAAAGGTTTTTGCTTTATTAAACCTCTTTGGGAAAAACTGTTTAAAAGGAAATATGCTAAGTCTAAATTTTTCTAAAGCTAAAAGAGTGTAGTTCACTTCCAATCCTGATTGTTAACGCTGTGTCCCAGGCAGAGTAATTTTTCATCATTTCCAATAAAACCAATATGAGGTTCCAGCTGAAGCATTGTAAATGGAGAACCATTTGTAAAGGGATTTCCCTATAAGTAAGACGACTCTGCAGAGAAAGCTATAAGAACAAGTCTTCCATGATCGGCTGCAAAACTTAAAGCACTAAAATTGTTAAATAATACTATAGACTTCAAAATTTATATGTATCTTTGGAGCTAGTCTCATAAAAGGAATGATTATTTAACAGTCTAAATTCTCGAAAATGGTTTTGATAGTGAAAAAAAAAGTAACCCATATTGCTATACTTTTTTATCTGTGGACATTAAAATGTAAATTTCTCTTTGGAGCTTGTAGAAAATCTTTTTGTGGAATGAATGCTCAATTAAGTGTGACAGGTGATTGTGATTAATCACTTCTTATTACCAGGAATGGAAGACATGAAGCCTTTGTTGCCTCATGAAATATAACACCATGCAAAAGGAAAATGCAGAGATGGACCATTTTTGAAGGAAAACATAAACCATTTTACACCTCTTTGAAAAACTGAATGAAAGTTTATGAATCTCATACATATGAATCTTCCCATTTATCTGAGGGTTACCTGGGCTCTGGTCTCTTGAACTTGAAGGTGCAGAGTTCCTTCAAGATCCTACTCTCAGGTGCACTTACAACATGTGATTTGACTGCCATTGGCAACTTCAGTTTAAGACTAATAAAGGATTGGGACGCCTGGGTGGTTCAGTTGGTTGGCAGCTGCCTTCGGCTCAGGTCATGATCCTAGCGTCCTGGTATCGAGTCCCACATCGGGCTCCTTGCTCGGCGGGGAGCCTGCTTCTCCCTCTGCCTCTGCCTGCCATTCTGTCTGCCTGTGCTCGCTCTCTCCCCCTCTCTCTCTCTGATAAATAAATAAAATCTTTAAAAAAAAAAAGACTAATAAAGGATCAGGATAGGATGTAAAGGATAAAGGATAATAAAGATGGATGAAGCCAGAGATTGCTTAAGGGTATGGTCAGACATCACGTAGCACAGTGGACAATGGCATGGCCTCTGGAACCCAACTTCCTCCATTCAGATTCTAAATCTATTACTTATAGCTAAGAAAATTTGTGCAACTTATTTAACTTCAGGTAATTAATACTCTTCAGTAAAATGGGGATAGTGGTAATTTAATCTATGTCTTTACCGATTTAAAGACAAAAGCTGTGGTCATCTTTAGGTATTCAGAAGTTACAAAACACCCATTTCCCTCTTTTTTCCACTTATCCTTTTTTAATTTTTGAGATTTGAGATGAAGTCTTCACTTATATAGGGTCATCTTTTAAAATGGCAGACATTCTGGGGTGCCTGGCTGGTTCAGTTGGTAGAGCGTGCAACTCTTGATCTCAGAGTCATGAGTTCAAGCCGCATGTTGGGCATAGGGCTTACTTAAAAACAAATTACAGACATGCTTCTATCTGCTATACAAACAGATAGGTTTCTTATCCTACCTTTTACTGTCCCTTGAGCAAGTCACTTACCCATCCTGAGCTTTTCCTTTCTTGTTTGTTAAGTGGAATTGATACCAATTCATAAGGATTATAGGCTTTCCATAGACTGTGAGTGTTACATTTGATCAATACATAATGATTCAGAGCAGGAATATGCACATTTATCTTAAACAATGGGTTTTGTTGTTGTTTTTAAAGATTTTATTTATTGGACAGACAGAGATCACAAGTAGGCAGAGTGGCTGGCAGAGAGAGAGGGGGAGGCAGGTTCCCCGCTGAACAGAGAGCCCGATGGGGAGCTCAATCCCAGGACCCTGAGATCATGACCTGAGCTCAAGGCAGAGGCTTAACCCACTGAGCACCCCTTAAACAATGGTTTTAACCTTGGATTCAGTATGGGTTTCTAGGATTTGTTTTGTGTATTTGCATTTTGGGACCAGCCCTTGGCCCATATTCAGTGTTAATACCTGTTCATTCCATTTTTGCTGTAGTTCTGTCACCTTAAGAGAGTTTGTGACAATCTTCTGCTTAGATAGAAATTTCTCTATCACTGACTCACATGGTGGGACCACCATTCTATAGTTTGTCACCAGTCTCCCATAATAATGACAAGGACAGTTTCATTTGCCCTTTTCCCTTTTTACATAGAAAGTTAGGTGGCTATACTGGTTGGCATTATATTAAGACAAAGAGTAAAATCTTCTGCCTAATGCTTAATAAATGGAGAAAAATGGCAACGAAAACAGTGATACACTACAAAGGTCTTTAGCATTGCTGTTATAGTGATAAAAATAAAAGTTGCATATAACTAGTATTTATTTTTCTTATAAGTTTTCATGTTCTATTTGAATAGCACTTTTAATATCCCTTTTATCAAATAGTAAACAAAGCCAATGAACAAATACTTATTTAGCAACCTAGAATGTACAAGATACTATGTGTGGGGGGGAAATGAATAAAAAATTGCCCAGCTCTGGGGCACCTGGGTGGCTGTGGGTTAGGCCTCTGCCTTCGGCTCAGGTCATGATCTCAGGGTTCTGGGATCGAGCCCTGCATCGGGCTCTCTGCTCAGCAGGGAGCCTGCTTCCTCCTCTCTCTCTGCCTGCCTCTCTGCCTATTTGTGATCTCTGTCCGTTCAATAAATAAAATCTTTAAAAAAAATAAAATAGCCCAGCTCTAAGATTTTCCTATCAAGTCCATGACCAAGGAAATAATAGCTTTTCCAATTATCTTACTATCACTAGAGTAATAGGAAATTTTACTTTCCTCATATGCTATTATTCCCAATTATTATAATAAATGCAGCCAACATATATAGACATTTGATTTAGCCGGAATGTTTTCTGGCCCTTCCTCTCTACAAGGCAATCCCAATAAAATCCTAAGAATAGACATTTCTCCTTCAATCGTGACTTTACTCTAGTGGGAAACATCTTTTATGGCACTGAAAGTATGATGAGATGCAGAAGCAGATACTGCTCTGTGATACGTAAAATGTTACTGACTCATTCAAAAAGTCTCTGCTCCCTGCCCTCATGGGCTATGTAGTCCCACGATAGAACAATAAAATCTTGAACATATAGCCTGAAAAGATGCAGGAAGGCATCCTCTATTTTAAGACGCTTTCAGCTAATTTCTCTAAGCCTTATTTTTCTCACTTGTCAAATGAGATCCATTCTTTCACTCTAAAATATCTTTTTTGCACAAATTGAGGACTGAAGTCCACATTTTTCTGCCTCACAAGAGTTTAAGCACCATGAGGGCAGAGAGCAGAAGAAATCAAATCCAGGGAGGCTCTGAGCTGGTATTGGAAAATAAGGATTCTGGAATTTTCCACATCTTCTTCAGAACCTAGCAAAAAGGTCTTTGTGCATTGTAGTTGCCAAACTCAAAAGCAGAAAAGGTGCCTGAAAAAGCCCCAAAGCCATGACCTATATTTGACAGAGTGACTACCAGTGCCTCGAGATTTTTCAGGGCGGGGGAAATGTCCATTTTTAAAAGTCAAAAGTAAGTTTGTATTCTTCGAAACTAGGATCTTAAAGTGTTCTTTCCTTACAGAATGTCAGCAGGGAAATATAAAAGATGAATGGTTTAGCATGCTTTCAAATGAAGGTTCTGTGTATATTTAAATAATTCACTGCCTCTTGGAGAAGGTAAACATCTCTGGATGAAAGTAGGTCCAGTGTGCAATTGTAACATGCTTTTAAGGACAGTGTCCTTTATAAACGAATTACTTTTTATTTTTATAAAGTAGTGTGTTTTAATACATTGTTTCAGAGTCAGTTTAATAATTAACTGAGTCCTTTTCCAAATGGTTTTACATCATAGCTCTTCCAGAAATTGACTTTTATATAAAAATCACATTTTAATGTTCACTTGAGTTAAATTTAAGGCAAATATTTTGACTCGAGATTATAATTAGAGGGTTTAGAACTACCATTCATTGAAGACACAGCTCAGTAGAATCCAAGTTTATTGTTCCGAGGGAGCAGTTATGAAGTATAGAAATCTGTGTTATCATTTATTTCAGGGGCATTTTGGTGATGCCACTCTGATCGCTGTGTGACATGCTGGGCATCCTGCATGTTAGACTTCCTGCCAGTTGTGTCATTGAAACTTGTCAGTTTTGCATACTGCAAATTTTATGAAGCATTATTGCATCTAGAACCATGCATTTCATGCATCTTTTCAATCTCCCAAGAATTTCTAATAATTTAAAACAAATAGTTCCATATGTGATATTTTCATTTTGGAATGGAGCCTCCTCACTTAGACCAAAATACAGCCATGCAACCAACAACTTTTGTTTCTAGGAAATGGTAAATGAGTAGGAAGAATTTAATGTTTCATGCTAATATACATACTTGCAATAAAGGATAAGTTGCTTGAATACTGTATTCTGTTTCAGGGAGCAGATTTAACATATTTTTAAAGACTGTGTTCAACAAGTGTTTGTTGAGTCCCTACTACTTGAAAGTCTTTGGGAATATAATGATGCAAAGCAGACTTAGCTCCTCCCCTTTTGGAACTTAAAGTTTAATGGGGACAAAGAATGACAAAGGTAGATCAATAGTTCTAAACTGTGATGATTTATTGTAAGAGTTTCTCAAGCTCTTGACATTTGGGGCCAGATAATTCTTTGTTATAGGGAACTGTCCTGTATTTTGTGAGACGTTTAGAAGGATCCCTGTCCTTTATATGTCAACAGCAACCCCCCCCCCCAGTAGTAACAATCAAAACTGTCTCCAGCTATTGCCAGATGTCCTCAGGAAAGGGGACCAAAATCATTCCTGGTTGAGAAGAACTCCTTGATATGCAGGAGAAATACAAGGTATTTTGAGAACATGTAACAAGGAAACTGGCAAGGCTGTCTGAAAAGTGACATGGTAACATTTGTATTAGGCTCGGATGGGGAGTTAACGAGAGTACGGTGACAGAAAAGGACATGGAGAAAAGGGGAAAATGAGAAATGGAACAAGTTATTTCAGGTTTCCTTCTGAAGGCCAATTCTCTGTAGATATTAGCCACCCTGGTGAATTCTTCAAGGACAGGCCCAGCCTTGCTCTTGTCTGAACCTCCTGCATCCACTTAGGGCTGGGGACATAGAGGCACTCGAGGCATTTCTGTTGAAGGAATACTCTGTATCCAGTCTAACAGGCACAATGGTAAGCCCTGGAAGATACAAACATGGCCAAGCCATACTCTCTGGCATCTGTGACCTCATAATCTATGAAGAGCAGAATAAAATGAAGTCATCCTTCTGGGGAGAAGGAGAGAAAGTGTTCCCTGAAGAGGTAACATTTGAAGAATAGTGGAGAATTGGCAAGTGCTGGGTGGGTGTGTGTTTACGCAGCTGCTCCAGAGAGAGCTGGCTGTTTCCACCTCAGTACTCGTTTTGTGGTTTGTCAGTGTTTCCATCATTGGCCTTAAGGCTTCAGGGCACAATTAAACCTAAATGCACAGATGTTGGAATTAGCACATGTGGATGGGTAGATAGGTGGATAGAGGTATCTATATGCATATCTATGTCCATCTGTCTGTATATCCATCAGGAGGTGCTAATAGAGGAAGAAATAGCTGCTAAATTAGACAAAAAGTCACTTGTTCCCTATAGTAACCTACCTGATTCATCCCTCTCTGACTACTGCGAGTCCTGACAGTCACTTTGAAACTTGTAAGACATGTGCTTGACACATGGAAGATATTCAATAGATATTGTGGATATTTCTTGGACAATGAGTGAATAAGCAGGTGGACTGATGGTTTCATTTTGTTCTGCAGATAGAGGTCTGATGATTGAAGAAGAGTCAGGAAAACCAGTTAGGAGTCTGTTAGTCCAAGATAAAAGATTTGGTGGACTAGGTGATTGTGCTTAAATTTCTGGGTTGCAGTCGCCTTCCTAATACAGAAGTATAAAGTCCTAAGTTTAGACACTGCTCCCCGCCACAAAGAAACCATCTGATGAAGACCAAAAGTAATACAGTGTCAGTTGTTGAGCTGTCCCGAGTGATGACAAAGAACATCTAAGTATCCTTTATCAAAGGAAAGAGTACAGCTCTCCTAAGGCTCTGTAGGACAGATAATGGCTTAGCAGCCAGCGGCAGGTTGAGCAAGAGCCTGATCTATAAGCACCTGTGGTTAGAAAATGGGAAGGCACAGTGTGCAGTGATATTTGGAGCTTAATGTCCATGCAAATGAATTACTTGGACCAGGCAGGATGGTCAGAAAGCACGAGAGCATGAATCCTGGCAAAATCGCATCCATGCCAAGTCCCTGGGTGTCCCAGCCCAGTGCTCTTTCTTTTTGCCACCTGCAGAGCCACCTCCATAGAAGAAAGCAGTGCACTGTCTCATCAAGATTCTGTGCTCATTTCCAGAACTGTGAAACATGGATTTGTGACACTGACTATACCTCTTTTTAATTGAGACAGTAGGCTTTCTCAGCTTCCCCGGCTCACAGGATAAGGGGACAGAAAGTAAACACTGGCAGAAAGAAAGGCTAAGAGAAATAAGGACAAGGCAGATTTATTAGGACAAATGTAAACAAATGTTTTCAGGATATGAATTAGCCAGCTATTCCTAGCTTCTGCTGGCTTATGTTCAAGACATTGAAGAAATTTACTTTCAGTTTTCTTTATAGAAAATTACGTATGCACACATATTTAGTATACATATATGTCTGTATATACATGTACATGTGTATACATATATTTTGTCATGTCCAACATATATGCTCTCTAGGGATACATTAATTTGTAACTGAACTTTTGTTTGACTCTTTTCAGCATTTGGTTTTGAAATTATACTTTTTAAAATTAACGTATAATGTATTATTTGCTTCATGGGTACAGGTCTGTGATTCATCAGTCTTACACACTTCACAGCACTCACCATAACACATACCCTCCCCAGAGTCCATCACCCACACCCCATCCCTCCCAGCTCCCTCTCTCCAGCAACCCTCAGTTTCTTTCCTGAGATTAAGAGTCTGTTATGGTTTATCTCCCTGTCTGGTTTCATCTTGTGAAAATACACTTTTCATGTGCACTTGAGACTGGTATGCCTGCTCTTGCCTTTGCCTGGAGCCCTCCTCCCCAGAGGTCCTCATTTGAATCTCAGCACATGTCGCCTTCACAGAGGGGCATTCCCTACCCCATGGTGCTTCCTTCTTTCCACTCAGGACTCTTGAGTATCTGAAATTTTTAGTAGGCTTAAAATAAATATTTGTTGAATCCTATATGAAAGATACTTGCAAATCTCTCTGTATACGCTTTATGCTATTTATATTTTTGGTAAATGTCTTATCTATATCATCCCTAACTCCTCAAATTTGATAGGTTATCTTAAAATGATTCCCTTTTAGACTTCCCATCTAAAATATATGTTTGCAAAATTTTTCCACCTCAGTGACGTTTTCCATTACACTCTTACAGTTATAAAACTACATATTGCCTCAAACTCCAAGGTTAATTCTATCATTTTGAATTTCCTCATTTTATGCATCTTGTCAGAGGGTAATTACGTTTAAAAAAAAATCACTAATACCAACTATGGTTTCTTGATGCAATAGTATGAATGAAGGTATTTCAATCTAAATTTGTAAATATTTTATTACTTTATAAGTCCCTTTGAAAATTAGTGTAGTAATTTTTAACATTAGAAATACTCAAAAAAGAAGGTCATAAGACCCACTGGTCATCAGTTCTTCTGGGAAAGTACGTTTGTGAATATCTGTCCATTTGCAAGTGAGATGCATGAACCACCTCAGAGAGTCAGTTCAGTTTGGGCAAAACATAATGTAAGCTATCCATAATGAGAAGCTGATAGAAATAGGAAAGCGGGGATTTGAACTATATTGGTTAGCAAAAAATGAAGCTAATATAATATATGTAATTTAGACAAGATGGCCACCCATCTGGCGGATTCATAAGAATGGCAGATCCATAAGAATAAGGTCCTGACCTGTTAACATGAGTCTTCTCCTCCTTGAGACCTTCCTGACTCACATGTAAAACGAACAATGACATCGCAAGCTTGCTGCCTACACCAAACCCAGTTTTCTGGAAAAGCAACCAAAATGTATGATCCAAAAGCAAAATACAGTCTTGCCTTGGTTTTCATTTGCATTTGGCTTTTAAACGGGGCAAAAGCCAATAATGGATTTTCACTTTGAGCTATTTCTAAATGTTATATTGGAAATTAACTGCAAATGTTACATTCTCTGGAACAAGTTAAATTGGAAATGTTGTCCATGGTAAATGAAATATACCTCCAAGCATTCTTAACTATGAACGACAATCCTGAAAGAAAAATGTACTTCTCATGTAACTTTTTAAAGATTTATTGCATTATATGAGAAATTTTACATGGGGAAAACCAAATAATAACCACTGTCTTTCTTTGGAGATAGATTAAAAAGGGCAAGAGGCATAAAAGTGGCTGTATGTGCTATTAACCATCAGCCTAGTGCTTGCTGCAGAGAATAATTCTGGTTTTTTACTCTATGTCCTTAGCATAAATGATTATTTTACATGCTTTATTTCTCTAATAGTCAGAGAATCAATAAATTTTATTTATTACTCAGATGCAAGAGATGTTTTGCAGTCTATCCAATGATAAATTTCTAATATATCCATCCTGCCCTAAAATGTTACTTTACTTCTAATTTTTTTCTCTCTTCTCAGCTTTAAGGAGATTAACTCTTAACTCTAGCTATCTATTATGTACTTTAACTTAAAGTTGTAAATCACCTTGTTACATATTTTTATACTTTCCAAAATGAGATGTTTTGTTGAGTTATTCAAACCAAGGTAATGGTACTGACCTCTATGCAACTGTATTCTAGTTTTTGAGAGGACAAACATGAATATGGAAAAAAGAGAAGTGATTATAATTTATTTTCTTACATTATTACATTTTAATATCTAAAATCATAGGATTATTTAACTTGCATGGCTTTGAACAAACCATTTTAAATGGGGAAAAACACTGGCTTCTTCAGGGTAAGAGTTACGTTTCCATCATCTAACACCGTGCTTGGCACCTTGGAAGTGCTGAAATCACTAGTTGGACAGATGAATTAATGAGGGAGGGAGAGACAGAGGGACAGAGGAACTCTATTTAAAGAGATACCTTGCTGTGTAATAATAACAATAATGTGGCTGAAAATGAGTTTTGTTGACGGTAACCAAAAGATAATAAATTTGTGAGAAAAGATTTCAAATATCCCTTAAACTTGTAAGCTGACGTACTATCAGCTGAGGTTGAAGAAAGAATGTAAGGGACATTTTAGCTAGTTATTTGAACATCTTGATAACATTGAAAACAAAGGGGTGCCTGGGTGATTCAGTGGGTTAAGTCTCTCCTTTTGGCTCAGGTCATGATCTCAGAGTCCTGGGATCGAGTCCCACATTGGGCTGTCTGCTCAGCGGAGAGCCTGCTTCCCCCTCTTTCTCTGCCTGCTTGTTCTCTCTCTCTCTCTGTCAAATAAATAAATAAATATAAAAATCTTTAAAAGTTGAAAACAAAGAGGTAGCAGAAACCAAGTAAGAAATTTTGTTTTTAATCCTAAAGATAATATGATCCATCTGTACTTGCAACATTTCCAGGAGCTGAGCCTCCAAAAGGGATGAGGAAGTGAGCTCAGCTTCTCACAGAGGAAGTTAAAGGAGTGAAGGATTGACAGATGCATGAGTACCAGTTGGGAAACTCAGAGTTCCTACAAAGTAAATCAGACTATAAGTCTGAGGAGGATGTGAGCCAAGTTGACGATATCATAAACATCATGAACTTGACGATCCTTGTAAGTCTAAAATGTTCCAGTATATATTGTTTCACATTTAGTTGGAACTTACCACAACCAAGAGATGGTACAGGGTGACTAACTCTAAATGGGCACAAGTCCGGTTAGTAGCTCTATGACCACTGGCAAGTTACTAAACATCTCTCTGCTCTTATTTCATTCCTTGGAAACAACAAATAATACTTGCCTCATCAGGCTGTTATGAAGATTAAATGAATTAATGTTTTTAAAGTACTTAAAACACTTAAAGTTTGTTAGATAAACTTCACAGAGAAGCAGTTATTGAGAAAAGCAGGGATATTTGGTTAAATGTTTAAATTCCATGTCTCCTCATGAACAGATTTCTTTAACTAAAAATAGAACACTGGGTTGGAAAAGCTGTCTGTCTGGTTTATTCATCCACTCATCAGATATTTACTGAGCATCTACTATGTATGAGGAATTGTTCTAGATACTTAGGATATAGTGATAAAAATAAATTATAGATAAGGTTACTGTCTGCATAGAATTTGTGATCTAAAGGGGGACGGAGCTAAATGGATAATAACTCTGTAGAACAAATCCTGTGATAGACACCACATGGGATGCCGCAGGATCTCAAAGCTAGCACATCAACCCCCTGGCCAGCTGGAAGCTGGTTGGAAATCGGGACAGATCATGAGGTACTTCCTGGAAAAAGTGCTGACTGGGTTAAGACTTGAAGGATGAATATAAGTTAGGCAGGTAAAAGGACATACGTAGAATATTCCAGAGCACAGGGAATTCAGGATTACAAAAGTTAGATGGCAAGGGTGAGATGAGGCTAAAGAAGTAGGCAGGGGTCAGGTCAGGTCATGAAGGAAAACCAATGCCATCCAGTTTGAACCTTAAAAACAATTGGGAGCCAATTTGAAGTCACCCATGCATCTTTTGTTCTTTAGCCTATCACATTGTATTTCTTTAGAATTTATTTGGGAATAAATAAATAAATTTATTATAGGTGGCTTGCAGAGTAATCTAAGAATGCTGCTGAAAATGGTCTCAGAGACTGATCAAATGGAATCTCTACAGTGATTTCTTGGGTATGACATCAAAGACATAGGCATCAAAAGCAAAATAGATAAATTAGACTCCATCAGAATTAAAAACTTTCATGCATCAAAGGACACTGTCAATAGAATGATGATAAGACAACTCACAGAGTAGGAGAAAATGTTTGCAAATCATATATCTCATAAAGGATTACTATATTCCAAAATATAGAAGGAGCTCCTACAACTCAACAACAACAACAAAAATAAAAACCAACCCAATCGAGAAATGGGCAAAGGACTTGAGTAGACATTTCTCCAAAGGAAATATAAATATAGCCTATAAGCCAAAGAAACAATACTCAACATCACTAATCATTAAGGGCGTGAAATTAAAACTACAATGAGATACCACCTCTAAACCATTAGAACAGATATTATTCAAAACCAAAACCAAACATAAAAACAGTGGAAAATTACAACTATCAAATATTGACAAGGATGTGAAGAACTTGGAAGCCTTTTGCATTATTAGTGGGAATACAAAATGGTTCATTCACTGTAGAAAATAATTTGAGTTCCTCAAAAAATAAAACATAGAATTACCATATGATTCAGCAATTTCACTCTTAGGTATATACCCAAAAGAACTGAAAACAGAGACTTGAACAGATACTTGCCCACCAATGTTCATAGCAGCATTATTCATAATAACCAAAAGGTGGGCAGCCTGAAAGTCCATGAACAGATGAATGGGTAAAAAAATTTGGTATATACATACAAGGAAGTATCATTCAACCATAAAAAGGAATGGAAGTATGATAATGTGCTAAAACACAGGTGGACCTTGAAGACTATGCTAAATGAAATAAACTAGACATAAAGGGTTAAATATTGTATGGTTCCACTTATCTGAGATACCTAGAATAGACAAATTCATGAAGAGAGAGAGTAGAATAGAGGTTACCAAGGGCTGAAGGGCGGGTGGAATGGAAGGTGTTGTTTAAAGGCTATAGACTTCCAGTTTTATAAGGCGAAAAGGATTCAGGAGGCGGATGGTGGTTTTAGTTGTACCACGATATAAATGTATTTAAGACCACTAAACTGTACACTTAAAAATGAGTAAGGTGGTAAATTTTATGTTATGTATATTTTACCACAATATCAAAAAAATATTGATGGAATAACTATGTCCTGCAATTTACAAGACATTTTCCCAAAGGTAAAACTTTTCTAAACACAATAATCTCTTTGGATTTTTATTTCACTCATTATTTACTTGCTGCCTTTGGGACTTTTGGAGTGTGTATATTCGAGCCAGTTACAGATGTTCTGAGTGAATAACCTCGTGCACCAGCTTACAAACTTCAGAAGAACTTCTAAAGCCCAACTCTTAATTTCTGATGAGGAAGAAGCCCCTTCTGCCACTTTCTCCAGCTGAAGAGGCAAAGAGGCTTTAGGTGGGTGGTTGCAGGAGGGGTGGCGGGAAGGAGCAGTTCAGGAGAAGGCCAGAATTTTTTCAAAGCCCTGGTCTGCAGCTTTGTGAAGCGCTGATTGTTGTTCTCGCTCTCAAGAATGGCACGATGTCCTCAGAGAGCAATTACCTGCAGTATGAGATCAATCATGCTGACTCCTTAATTGTTTATTGTTCTTTGAACATCTCTAATTGTTAACATCTGTCTGATATTAAAGTAGAATGTCCAGAAGATGAGAGCGAAGCTTTCCCAGGTTTCCAGAGTAGCCTACTCAGGAATTTGAATCAAAGGGAAATCGATTCCTTGCTCAACTCATGGTTCAAAATTATATTGGCCTTTTGGGTGCAGGGAATTGAGGATCCTGGATGATGACAATGAATCAATGTGTCTTTCTAACTAACACTGAACCTGTTTTTGAGAGTTCCCTCAGTACACCATTTGCACAGACTGTCAAAATACTGTTCGTCATGGGCAGCAACCTCATCGACCTCAGCCGCAGCAACTTCTTCATAGAGACATCGCCAAAGGCAAGGGAAGCAAGGGCAAAAATTAAGTGTTGGGGCTTTATCAGGATAAAAAGCTTTTGCATAGCAAAGGAAACAATCAACAAAACCAAAAGACAACCGACAGCATAGGAGATATTTGCAGATGACATATCAGATGAAGGGCTAGTATCCAAAATCTAGAAAGAACTTATCAAACTCAACACACAAAGAACAAATAATCCAATCAAGAAATGGGCAGAAGACAAGAACAGATATTTCTCCAAAGAAGACATCCAAATGGCCAATGGACACATGAAAAAAACATCACTCAGCATCAGGGAAATACAAATCAAAACCACAATGAGATACCACCTCACACCAGTCAGAATGGCTAAAATTAACAAGTCATTAAACGACAGATGCTGGCGAGGATGTGGAGAAAGGGGAACCCTCCTACACTGTTGGTGGGAATGCAAGCTGGTGCAACCACTCTGGAAAACAGCATGGAGGTTCCTCAGAAAGCTGAAAATAGAGCTACCCAGTGACCCAGCAATTGCACTACTGGGGATTTACCCCAAAGATACATATGTAGCAATCCAAAGGGCCACATGCAACCCAATGTTTATAGCGGCAATGTCCACAATAGCCAAACTATAGAAGAAGCCTAGATATCCATCAACAGATGAATGGATAAGGAAGATGTGGTGTGTGTATATATACAATGGAATATTATGCAGCTATCAAAGAAATGAAATCTTGCCATTTGCAATGACGTGGGTGGAACTAGAAAGTATTATGCTAAGCAAAATAAGTCAATCAGAGAAAGACAATTATCATATGATCTTGATGATATGTGGAATTTGAGAAACAGGGCAGAAGATCATGGGGGGAAAGAGAAAAATGAAGCAAGATAAAACCAGATAGGGAGACAAACCGTAAGAAACTCGTAATCTCAGGAAACAAACTGAAGGTTGCTGGAACGGAGGGATGTGGAAGGGTTGGGGTGGCTGGAGGGTATGCGCTATGGTGAGTGCTGGGAATTGTGTAAGACTGATGAATCCCTGAAACAAATAATACCATTATATGTTAACAAAAATAAATAAAATAAAAAGGTGGGAAAAATTAAAATAAAATTTATGCCTAAAACAAACAAACAAAATTCTGTTCCTCCCTGGCTGGTTACTCTAGAAGGGAACTGAAAGCCTCATTTCACGAAGGCTACTAGGGCATCATTACTTGATCTGTGGAGCAGAGAGCTTAGAATTTGTGGAGTCATGAACTGAGTTTGAATCTGCCCCACTACTTTCTATGTGTGCAAATTTGTGCAGGTAACTTAATGCCTTTGAGCTTTGGTCTCTCTGTATACTCCAGTGATGATAATACCAACTCACCAAATGGGAGAATGGATGTAAAGTTAAAATTGTAATGTGCTTTCTAAATAAGAGTTGTTTCTGTTAGCAGGTTTGTAAGAGGCAGCAATATCAATCCCAAGCAATGAATTACTTTTACTCCTCCTTCAACAAACAAAACCATATAGTAGTAAACTAGTATTTCTTAATTGCCTTCTTTGCTCTGCTCTCTATGTGGAGATCTCTTCTCAGATGTTTGCTCTTTCAATGGAGAATATAGTTATCTATTCACCTTTTTATAACCGTTTTGATAAGGTTGTTGCTTGATGATAACCCTCAAGTCTTTGTTTTTTTAAATCTTCGTTGATTTTCTTGGACAGAGCAGGTAAAAATGAAAAAGTTTAACATTTTGACCATTTTATTGTCTTTATTGATTTCACCTTCAGTGTTCATTTATTGCTCTTATTTTTATTAGCTGATACACGGCAAATGCTAGAAGCTTCCCTCTCTGTTCTTTTGAAATGGGTCTTGAGTGCAAACACCGTGAGCTGCTATTTTCATCAAAGGTGCCACCAGGAAGAAAGCAAAAGATCCTTGATGTGTACTCGTGATTCAGGGAGACCAAAGCAAACCACCCAGAACGGTTCTCTTTACTTAGGTCCATTTTTTCCTACTCCACATTGACCCATGAGATCCTGTGATCCAGTACCTAGTCCCCAGTGTATCCTTTTAAAATTGTGAATTGTGGCCATTATGAGTTCATTTAAACATATCTTGTGTAATTTTTTTGTTTGCTTCTTACAAGAGGAATAGGACTCTTACATAGTAGTACCTCTTGTCCTGTGGCTCCTAAATTGTTTCTCTATTCACAGTGTTTCCTTTGAATTGAAGGTGCGCATTTTAGCTTATGTAATTTTGTCTTTTATCTTGATATGGATACATTGGGCTCTTTCTGTATTTTAATTATACAGGCAAGACCTCAAATAACTGCAACAACAACAAACTTGGAGGAAATGCCCTTTATTTTACTTTTGTATCTGAATATTTTAAATACCTTTGGTTCATACATGCCTGAACATCATTTTTAAAAGTATTAGAGTAATAGGAGTTTTAACTTTCTAGTGTTAAAAACCTGTAAAAACAATAAAATAAACAGATTTTTAACCTATCTCACAAAGATGATATATGATAGCTGCATGAACATTGCATGTTTGTCCTTTAATCCAGATGTTAATGGTACTTGCCTTTTTTCAGTTGGTCCCCATCTAATAAGCTTTAGTTCCTAATTGTTTTACAAGTATGACATTTAATCAATGCTAATTCTCAAGGAACTTAACTCACTAATACATTAGTGGGTCTTTAGAAATGTTTCATTATGCACGTGCATTCATGAAATGTCTTTAATGCTTATCTTCTGGTATTTTAAAACTCTTCCTTGGCAAAGAAAGCTGCCAGAGAAAATTTAAGTGTATTCAGTAACATAGATGCAGTATATATTTGGAAAATCAGAAATTATAACATTTTAATCAATTGTACTTTATTTTTTTAACAGATAAATAGGTAGATTCTGGGATAAACAGATGGTTTGAAATAAAAAACATATTAAAAAGTATATAGTGAAAAAATTCACTCTCTTCCATAACCCCCAGCCAACAAGATCCCACCACTACATGCACAAAATGAAAATTATTCTTACTCGTTTCTTAGAATTCCTCCAGATGTTCTTTATGCAAACATAAGCAAATATAAATTCATATTCATAACTTTCCTTTATAAAACAAAACAGCATTCTGTGCACACTGTTTTCTTTGTTGCATTTTTCACTGAGAAGATATATCTTGGGAATATTTCCATTTTAGCATAAGAAGTGGTTTATCATTCTTTATTTATAGTTGGGATGGTAGTTTTTTTATGGGTTCATTCTAATTTATTTAACTAGTCCCTCATTTGTGAACATGTAAGTTGTTTCCAGTCTATATTCATGACCATTTTAATTGTTTCCAATATTTTGCTATTATAAAATTACTATAATGAATATCCTTTTACATATATTGTTTTATACATGCATAAATGTATATGTAAGGTAAATCACCTTAGTGGAAATCTGGGTCAGAGGGCATATGCATTTATGATGTTGATAAATATCATCAAATGACCTCTTCCAAAGTTATACTGGATCATATTTCCACCTATAGTGTGTGACAGTTTCTGTTTCCCCACAGCCTGACCAATATGTATGTTATCCAACTTAGAGGATTTTGCTAATCTGGGAAGTGAAAAAAAAGTGGTATTTTATATGGCTTTAATTTGCATTTCTTATGAGTAAGTTTAAACAACTTTTTTTTACTTTTCCTATCTCCTTTTCTTTGAATTTCTATTACTATCACAGTCTCTTTTTCCTACTGGCCTTTGCTTATAGTGTGTTAAAATCAAATATATGTAAATATCATAGATTTGGGCAAATCTTAGAAACAGATTTCTAACCAAAACCAATCTTTCTGTGGAATATGCCCACTGGGAGTAGAAAAGTTGTATATCCAAGTCATCCCTGGGACCTCTACTTTCCATGGGAAATGATCCTAATTAATATTGAAAGACATAAAAAGAGAATGTGGTGAAGCATTCATATTGCTCAATTAATTCATGTGATGTTTCAAGTACCCTGATATCATTAGCTTTGACTAAACACCATTCTTATAAAAAACAGTGGAGAACTAAAGCTTATTAGATGGATAACCTCATTTTAAAAAGATGAATAGGACCACCAATGCAGCAATTTCCAAGCATTTTTTTTCTTTGGCTAGGTGAAAGAGTGAGCCAGATCTGAAATGGGGTCTCTTTGAATAATTAAAAGGTGGCTTATTTTCCAGTCCTGCAGGGCTGGTTTCTGAAGTCGAAAGACACCTCAAAATATGCATCTCTAACACACACACACACACACACACACACACACACAATTGCTTGTCAAATTGTTCCCTAGCTCTTGAGAAGACAGTTCTGGTTTCATTTCTTCTGTGACTTACCCTTCAGGAACCCAGTAGACCTTTCAGAACACCCATCTGCAACTCTGATAAGGCCTCTGGGGATTTATAATAAATGGGTATTTATAATAAATGGGTATTTTGCTGTCATTTTAGTCCATGGCTGAAATGTGCACGTCAGGATTTGGCCAAAGCAGATTGTCCTCATTCAGGATTAGGCCACAGTGACTCTAAATCCCAAACAGCCACTCATTTTCCCCCTGAAAATCAGAGAGAGAGTGGGTTGAGAGAGATGCAGACAGTCACATCAGTCACTTTTACTTATTTGGTTCGTTGGTTTTCCAGTTCTGAGACAAACACTTTCTATCCTTCCCTCACTTTTTTGTACGCTCGATTTTAGCTTACGTTTGAGGCTAATGTCTCCCCCATCCTCCACCCTCCTCTCTCCACATCTCTTGCTTGTGGTTGGAATGAAGGTAAAAAGCAAAGAAAATCAGATATACGAGACCTGTCATGGGCGCTACGAGGGCCACTTGGCTCAGACCTCACTTTTATAAAGAACTTTAAGCTTAGATTTTTACCATTATTTGTACATATGTGTCCCAGAGATTCATGGACAGCATTGCACGGCGTAGATGTTCCTCTTACAATTTCACAGTGTATGTCCCTGCAGTAGATCACAGAGCTCTAAATGCATGAGAGATAAACATATTTTATAAATCCTATAATGAACTATAAGGCACTCTTTGGAGGTTAATATGTCAATTTGTTCAATATAAATATTTAAGGTATAGCATAATTTGGGTAACCCCATTTCAATTATTTTATTACTAAAAAAAATACCAATTGTCTCAAAAATTTTAAGTAGTGTAGGCCTCTCTCAATTTTATGAAATCCCTAAGTACTCAAAAGGGCTGAATTATATACATCATTCTGTCTCTTAACTAAAGACACCCAGACAATGAGATGCAGCTATAAAGATTTCTGGAAGTGATATTTATAGACGTTTATGGAGAGAAACTAAGTGTCAGTTAAAACTTTCCTGGTCTCATTTCTAGTGACATGTCATTCAGCGGTCCCTGGAAACGTATTTTAAATTCTAACGCAAGCATACTTTAATTAAAAGGTTACCATTTATTATGAACACTAGCATATTCATTTAAGATAAATCAAATTTATGCTTCAAAATTATACTGTTAATGGTGCATAGTGTCTGTGTATTTTGATGCTGAATTTGTGTTTCTTGCGTTGTCAGTGAGTTCTGTACAATTGCTTGTGTGCAATATATAATAAGTAGCAGCCCACTATATTGGATGCTGCAAATCCAGGGACCCGGCCAGGCCGAACTCTGCCTCTTTCCCTTTGTGAACTGTTGGTGGCTCATTGACCCTCTCAGATCCTCAAGACATTATAAAGTCAGGAGGCTGCCTTATAATTTCTAAGTTCCTTCCCAGTTCTTTTTTTTTTTTTTTAAGGATTTTATTTATTTAACAGAGAGAGAGAGATCACAAATAGGCAGAGAGGCAGGCAGGCTCCTTGCTGAGCAGAGAGCCCAACACAGGGCTCAATCCCAGGAACCTGAGACCATGACCTGAGCCAAAGGCAGAGGATTTAACCCACTGAGCCACCCAGGTGCCCCTCCTTCCCAGTTCTTGAGCCCTATGGCCAAATGCATGATTTCATTATTTTAAATTATTATAAAGCATTTTAGTTGCTGTATTTGACTCTATTATATTGTATGTCTATACATTATTATGTAAATATGTTGGTCAGGAAGGCATTCAAAGTATCTATTCAACAAATACATACTATGTGCTAAGACACATGGATTATATCCAAGGCTCCTGCTCTATATTCAGTTCATATTCTAGTGGGGGAAATAGACACCAGACAAGTAAATAAACAGATATGGCTGATAGCTCTAGGTGTTGGAGAAGAAATAGAAATAAGTTAATGGATAGAGAGTGGCTTGGGAAAAGTGGGCCAAATTGGGAAAGAATGCCCAAGGATGAAGAGATGGCATTTCAGCAAGATCAGAATAATAAGAGACTGGTTGTGCAAAGGCCTGGGGGAATAATGTTCCAGGCTGAAGGAATGGAAGGAGTAAGAGCTCTGAGGTGAGAAGGACCTTACCATGGTCAAGGAGTTAGAGGAAGGCCACTGTGGCTGGAGTATAGTGAATGGAGAAGAAAAAGATAGAAAGATACAACATGAAGTAAGAGAGATGAGTAGAGTTCGATTGTACCTGACACCATGGTTAGGTTTCTGCATGTTACTCTAAGTATAATGGAAAGCCTCTAAAGAACTTTAAGCCAAAGAGTATTATGACTTCTGCAGGGGGCTTGGGGGGTGGGGGAGTTAGATAAACTCTGGAAGTCATATGGGCAATAAGTGGGCAAGTTTTGAGGTCTGTTTCAGTAGTGCAGGGAGCTGATGGTGACTTCAGTCAGGGTGGTAGCAGTATGGGTGGTGATAAGTGAATGGACTGGATAAATATTCCAAGGAAGAGCCAGCAGAATATGCTTATGATTTCAAGGTAGAATGTAAAGGCAAAAGAGAATCCAAGATAATTCAGAGGTTTGGGGCTGCAGCAGCTGCCTGAATGGGGATGCCATGAAGTACTGGTGGTAGGGGGAATCAATCATTCTACTTTGGACACGTTAAAATTGAAGTGCCTTCTCAATATTCAGGTGAAATGATAGACAGACAGTTGTATATCCTGAGTCCGGAGTTCAGGGGGAGGCCACGGCTGCAGATATAAATATGGGAGTCATTAGCATTTAAAGGCAT
Organism: Mustela putorius furo; assembly: GCF_011764305.1. Taxonomy (NCBI): domain Eukaryota; kingdom Metazoa; phylum Chordata; class Mammalia; order Carnivora; family Mustelidae; genus Mustela; species Mustela putorius. The sequence goes on along the minus strand of NW_025422368.1, from coordinate 41,289,908 downwards.
GGAACTGGTGGAGATGGTGAGGGTGAGTAGCTGCAAAAAGGAGAGGCCTATCCATATTTATAGGCTGAATGAGGGAGGAGAGAAGGGAAGGGAGATATCAATCCTTGGAGGCCAAAAAAATGTTGATTGTTGAGGTAAGTGGGAAGCTAGAGCCATCTGGTATACCTAAACCCATGCACACGGAGAGATTGACTCCTGTGATGCTGCCAAGATGTCCAGAATGAAGAGATCACAGAATAGTTTTAGAATAACATTAATGAGGGGCACCTGGGTGGCTCAGTGGGTTAAAGCCTCTGCCTTCAGCTCAGGTCATGATCTCAGAGTCCTGGGATTGAGCCCCACATCGGGCTCTCTGCTCAGCAGTGAGCCTGCTTCCTCCTCTCTCTCTCTGCCTGCCTCTCTGCCTGCTTGTGATCTCTGTCTGTCAAATAAATAAATAAAATCTTTAAAAAAAAATAACATTAATGACGAGACAATCTTCTGATCAGAAGTCAGTGCTACCTATACTGCATTTTAAGTGTGTACTGTGTTTATATTTTTAAACTCCAGGATACAGAAGCACTTTTGTAATGCTTGTAGAGAATAAACTTAAATCTGATGAAAAGTAATTGCCCCCTAATAGTGATTTAGGAAAAGAGAACAAATTGGTGTGCCCTGGGCAGCCTTCCAGCAGATGTCTCTCCCTAGCTAGGAGATGATTTATAATACACAAGAGTACTTGCCTTTTGCCATATTTCACTTTTTAAAATAAAATTTTAGAGAAAGAAATTAAAAAGTTCTTTTTTTCATAGTTGTTGCCAGACTGGATGATGATGCCAGCCTGTCCTTTGTCATCATTTGTCATGTAAAGCAAGGACACTAGTGCATGTTCATTATTTAAAAGCTGTGGCTGCCTTGTTATTCAGCTGATTCTCATTTATTTAATTAAAATTCTGAACTGAATAATAACATAAAAAACGTTCTGTGTGTAGATGGTGTGTGCATCCCAGAATTGGGCTGTATACAAAGCAACACCACTGGAGATACTTAATGAACAAACGCAAACCAGATTTGTGCAATTAGTGATAATTATCCATAAAGGATCAGATGAGCAAGTCCTTTTTCTCATTCTAACTTAAACCTTTATGAGGCGCATTAGTCCCAGGGCCACCAGAGCACCATAAAAGAAGTAATTTAATAAATGATATTCTAGTACCATGAAAGAATTGGCATTTGCCTACCTGACGTGTCTGTTTTAGGGGACTGAGTTGTGGCTCTGGGAGGATTTACCATATTATTTTTTTAAAGATATGTTTGATATTTAATAGGTTTCCTGTGTATTTTTAGGATTATTTAACTGTGTTTTTAAGGAGCCATTTTAGCCCTCTTAGAACTCATCTCTAAGTAATTCAATTATGTGTGAACAGCAGTGTCTTTGTTCTCCATTGTCAGGGTTCTGATATTCCCTCATAATAAAATAAAAACAAATGAAAAAGAAGAAGTCTAGGCCCTTAAAAATCCCCATTTGCATGATTTTTATTTCTACTAAACTTGATCAGTTAACATTTATCACGTGTCCAAGAGGTCCCTGACACCTTACCAGGACAGAGTAGCAGGAAGGAGCTGGTGTTAATGAGCCTGTGCCCCACCCCAGGGTCTTTATACACATTCCCCAATTAATTCTCACAAGTTTGAAAAACAGGTATTGTTATCCCTGTTTGAGAGATGAGAAAATAAAGGCTTAGAGGATTTATGTAACGTGCCCAAAGTAAATGGAGAAACCAAGTTTCAAATACTTTAAGACTATAAAGCCTGGATGCCTTCCACATTACCAAATTAACTATCCACAAAAGAAGCCCCATTTCTATGTTTGAATTCTTGGCAGTCATATTAGCTGAGAAAAATGTTAGGCATCAGGTGAATATAATATAAAAACAGTACACACATGCATTCTGTTGCTGTAAGCCTTAAGAAGAAAAATTCTATAATTAAAAAAACCCAATTTAAAAAATGAACAGAGGACTCCAAGAAACGTTTTTTGAAAGAATACATACAGATGGCCAATAGGCACATGAAAATATGCTCAACATCAATAATCATCAGGAAAATGCAAATTAAAGCCACAATGAAATATCACCTCATACCTGTCAGATTGGCTATTAGCAAAAAGACAAAAAAATAAGTGTTGGTAAGGGTGTAGAGAAAAGGGAACCCTCATACGCTATTGGTAGAAATATAAATTGATGTAGCCGCTCTAGAAAACAGCATGAAGGTTTCTCAAAAAAATTTAAAGATTATTTATTTATTTATTTATTTGACACAGAAAGAGAGGGAAGCAGGCTCCCCACAGAGCACAGAGCCCGATGCAGGGCTCCATCCCAGGACCTGAGACCATGACGTGAGCTGAAGGCAGAGGCTTAACCCACTGAGCCACCCAGGTGCCCCAATTACTCAAAAAATTAAAAATAGATCTACCATATGACCCAGCAATTCCACTTCTGAGTATTTATCCAAAGAAAATGAAAACACAATCCAAAGAGATACATGTCCTCCTATGTTTACTGCAGCATTATTTACAATAGCCAAATTTGGAAGCAATTGTCTGTCCATAGATGAATGGTTGGGAAGAGGTGTTATATATACAATGTAGTATTGCTCGGCCATTAAAAAAGAATGAAATCTTACCATTTGTGACAATGTGGTGGGCCTAGAGGGTATTATGCTAAGGGAAATAAATCAGGCAGAGAAAGGCAGATACAATATGATTTCACTTATACGTGGAATCTAAAAAACAATAAACAAACAAATAAAACAAAACAGAAATGGACTCATAGATACATGAAACACATTGTTGGTTACCAGAGTGGGGGTTGAAAGAGGTCATGGGGATGTAATGTGTAGCATGGGGAAGGTGGTCAATAATATTGTAGTAACTTTGTATAGTGACAGATGGTAACTAGACTTGTGGGAATCATTTCATAATATATAAAAATATCAAATGCTTTTGAAGTATACCTGAAACAAATTGGGTATTATAGGTCAATTATACTTCAATTTAAAAAAAAAGAGAGAGAGAGAGGAGGCACCTAGCTGGCTCAGTCAGTGCAACATGGGGTTCTTGATCTCAGGGTTGTGGGTTCAAGCCCCATATTGGATACAGAAGTTACTTAAGTTACTTAAAAATTATTTTTTTTAAGGAGAGAAATTGTAGAAGAAAAATAAAGAATTGCTTTCTCTCACCTTCTTCCAGTTGGCTTATCTTTGCTGGGGGCAGAAACTACAGATGTGGCCAATGTCTGCCTCCTTTCTATTTATGAAATTTGTAAGAGGCCTACATGATTTGCAGTCTAGATCAGAAGAGATCATTTAGTGGATGGACATCCAGGTCTTAAGTCTGATAAACATTACTCACTGACCAGCTCGCCCTCCACTGAGCCTAGGGGCCCATTGAGACCTAGAGGTCCAACCTCTGCACCGTGCTGCATCTCAGTTACATGCAAATATGTGATGCAGGAAGTTTTGGGATCAAAAAGAAAAAAGATAAAGGAAAAGATGATTTTTTAAAAGACTTTATTTATTCATTTGAGAGAGAGAGAGAGATCACAAGTAGGCAGAGAGGCAGGAAGAGAGAGGAGGAAGCAGGCTCACTGCTGAGCAGAGAGCCCGATGCGGGGCTCCATCCCAGGACCCTGAGATCATGACCTGAGCTGAAGGCAGAGGCTTAACCGACTGAGCCACCCAGGTGCCCTGAAAAAGATGATTTAATTATGCAGGTTGCTCGAGGTTTTCTGGTATTTCTTCACCAAATTTAACATCTTTTTTTCCCAATTTAATGTGTAGATATTTAAGAAAGGTGGTAAAGCTTTCTACTTGGTTTAACAAAGAATTGTGTGACCTAATAGATTTTTAGCTCAAATCTCACATAATTGGAATTTGTGAAAAGTGTCCCTTGAACTGGTTTCCTGGAGGGAAGATGCTGACGGGAATAGTGCCAGCGGTGCTTTCATATTTCAGTTTTATTATCTCTGTTTACATAAATGTGACTTTTTCAGATAACGTACAAACGCTTATACTTATTTCAAGCAATACATCCCTAATTGTCAAAGAAGCAGATATCTGAGCTTTATTGTACCCAGCATAGCCATTATGTGTTGTTTACTCTTTCTACCACAGTAAATAGCAAATGTTTTGTTAAGCTTGTCTTAAGCAAAGTAAGAAGCCAATAAATGCTGCAGCATACAGTGGAGAAATGTGAAGGTAGATGATACTTAAAATCAGGACCCAAAATCTTCAGTAGGTTTACACACACATGCATGCTCTGCTAACCTGTGTCCTTCCACAGTACACATGTAGACAGTATGTGTCAATGGTCATCATGCCCACCTGTACAACATCTGGTGTGCTGTATTTGAATTATTCACTTTGGACCCTTGAGATAAATTAACTTCTCACATAACTGTTCTGTTCCTCTATATGCTTGGGGACGTGCATTACGTATTGGTAGGCTGTCTCCAAGCTAAATCCCGTTTCTCTGAAAGCATCTCTTGTGATAATGTAGCAATCCTAAACATAGAATCCCAAAGTCTGTGAATTTTTATAACTCAAAACACCAGTTTGCATGTATTTTCTAGAAGTTGGCATGTCTTGGATGTTCTAGATGCTCCATACCATCTTGATTCTTGCCATTAGCGCTAAGGTGTTGCTCATTTTACTATAGGACTCAGGGGGGGGGGGGGGCGGGGTCACTGGAATAAAGGTGATGGCCTCCAACTTCTGCCCATGGCATCTGCCCTACAGGATAGGAGAAGAGGCTTGTCTTGGGGTTCAAAGTTCCTTTTAGATCTCCTGTTCATATGCATACTTTTTTTTTTTTTACCAGCACTCATAGATATATAGATAGATAGATAGATAGATAGATATGGATAACTGCATCTATCAAATATGTATGTATGAGTTTGTGTGTGTATTTATGTATATGTGTATGTTGACATAGCTATGGATACAAATATATAGATATGAAAATATAGATATTGATCTTCCTGGTTGTCTCCTATGGCATTGATATACACTGATCTAGAAAATTTAAACAATATTCACATTGAAAAAATGCTTAGTGATTTGCTTGTCAGCCTTGGATTTCATAAAAATCCCTGTTTCAAAATACACTGTGGCTCAGAGTTAAGTGCTTAGAAGAACTCTTCTAAAGCTTTGACAGTATGATACCTTAGGCAAATTACATGGCAGATGAGAATCAGTTGGAGAAAGTTTTAGTTATCATAAATGAACCTCCTCTAAGGTATTATTGCTAATAGAATCCAATATAGTTTTCCATGATTACTTTCATGATTGAAGTGTCCCAAAGCAGACCCAAATTCAGTAATGAAACTGACAAACAGTGATGGAAGAAAGGGTTTCTTTTATTCTAGATGTTTGTACACGTCAGTAACTTGCTAATTGGAAAATTCGAAGAGTCCTAGTGAGTATAATGCTACCAAATCAGTTCAAAATTAAACATTCATGTTTTGTGAAGTTGAATTGCATTTTCCTTGTTTGTCCTAATTAACTATAAAAGCTGAATCTTTGTTCAGGCAAGATTTATGTGAAAAAGTAGTGGAGTTGATGAAGTAGACATAACCCAAGGAGAGTTAGACAAGCAAGTAATTCGTGAGGAAATTGTATGTCTGAATAATTTGTCTCAGAAGCAAATGAAGGTAATTTGATCATCTTTGGACTATTAAATCTAGGTACTTGGGTTTTAATTTTTATTTTGCCACTGACAAATTGAATCATTATAGACCACTTAATATCAGTGAATTTCTCTATCTGAAAACTCTGCAAATGGTGTCCCATAGCTTTGAAAAAATAAAAAATGATGTGTCAAGTATCTGCCTCTTCATTATGATAGAAAATGGAAGGTTGGACGACACTCATTTTGGTTTAAACAGACAGAGAACATGCTTCCCTCTCCGCTTAAGTTTGTTTGCTGTGTAAGCTCTCTTTATTGAGGCCGTGCAGCAGTATTAGGAAAAGAATGGTCTGCCACTTACTAGCTGTTTAGCCTTAGAAAGATTTTTGGCTTCCCTGAGATGTAGTTTTCTCATCTATAAAAAATGGGGATAATAATACCTATAACTATCAAAGTAAATCCTCACTCAAAGGAGTTCATATTATGAAGAAAAACAGGTTGGTGATTACAAGATAGCATGGTAAGGGCTATCGTGAAAACATTTGTGGCAGAGGGTCCCTGCGGACTCTTGCCTATCCCTCAGCTTCCTAATATACCAAGTAAAGAGATGGAACACAGGTCAGTCCTGGTGCTTTCTTTACCCTGTTTACTCAATCCTCACAGCAAACCTAGGAAGTACGTACAGTACTATTTACATTTTATAGGCCGAGGAGAGTGGTGTTCAAAGAGAGTAAGTAACTGACTTACACAGTTAGTAAGTAACCTACTAACACAGTAAATGACAGAGCCGTGTGAACTACGAAAGTTGCATTATAGTAAAATTCCAGTGTATTAAGGGGGTTTAATGTTTTACATACAAAAATTATTTCTGGTCTAACACCCTTGTAAAGTTTTGCCTGTATAATCACTGCCTCTCACTGTAAAACCAGAGAGAATCCAAAATAGGGCTTTAAATAACAAAAATCACACACACCCTGGATTCTGACAGCCATGATAAATCCTGCTTTAATCACGCATTAAAAACACATGTCATCTGTTTGATAAGCAGTCATCTGCTATTGCTTGACCTAGCAATGAATTAATAAGGAAAAACATTGGCAATCCAAGGCGTGTGTATGGAGTATCTTATTCCCAAGGCATCCCAATGTGATTCTCACCCTTTGCCCAACGGGCAAAAAGGTGTTAGCTCTAAAATGGTATATAACGACACTAGCTCACACTTACAAATTGACCTAAAACCTGGGAATTTTTTAAAACTATAAGCTATTAAAAAGTAAGTTCAGAGATAGGTCCTGAAATGAGCCAAGGCGAGAAGAGTGACAATCTTGGAAAGAATAGCTAATAGGTGTTCGTCCCTGGGCTTCGTAGGATCCCTGTGAAATTCTTAGGTCTGGCAAAGAGTCTGCACCCATCTGTCCAGTAACTCTGCTGCCCAGAGCCACTCCTGAGTCTGAGAAGTGAGACTGCAGCACCCCTGCTCTGGGGCCTGGCTATTTGTAGATATGGTCTGGGGGAGCCAGCTGAAGAGGAAAGACAGACTTCAGTGAGCTCCTTTGCCAACCGCCCGAGGCATGCCACCATTTTCTTCATTGTATTGTGAGTTGTCGCCTGGTCCAAGATTTATTTTCCCCTTCTAGCTGCATGAACACTAATGAAAGGTTTGAAATATTGTAAGCAGCAGGGTATGAACATGGTGTCTGGAATACGAAAGGAGAGTAGAGACTGTCCCACTATTTACTCATTTTTAAGATGATAAACCACTTGTAGGAACCTGTTCATAACTGCCCTATCAGTAGAGAATGGTTGGCATAGAGCAAGAGTTAGAGAGAGAAATTCAGCCAGATTTCATCTCCTAGAATGCTTGGGGCTTCTTGGCTAAAAGGCATTCTTTCAAGTGATTTGTTTGTGTGCCAGGAAAAAACTTGAATCTTATGTCATAAATTAAGCTAAGAATTCATGGCAAGGAAGTGAGATCTAAAAACTGGGAGCAGATATTTTCTTTTCTAAACTGAAATTCCAGGAAATCTTCAAATGCAGCCGTAAGTCGTATCCTCTATCAGTGATATATAGTCACTCAGAATATACCCAGGGGTGATTTGTGTATGAAAATGTGCCTCTCTTTTTTTTTCTCTCTCTCTCTCTTCTCTCTCTCTCTCTCACACACACACACACACACACACACACACACACACAAGAAATTATAAAAATGGAAGTGCATCAAATTTTGGTGAATAATATATCATTGTGGTAAAGAGCTGACCCTATAAAGACGAGTAAGTTAATGCTTTGTTTCTGCACTTTGCTCCCTGGGAACATTCAGGCTTGTTATTTTCATCTCTATAAGCCTCTATATCCTTGTGTTTCGAGTAGTATAATGGTATCTGCACAATCGTATTGTTGTGGCTATTGATAATGTATACGAGGTACTATGTACAGTGCTAGGCATGTGGTATACTCCACACTGCTCTCGGTTTTAATATAGTAGGAGTTGCCTTTAAATACGCCATGGAGGGGCACCTGGGTGGCTCAGTCATTAAGCGTCTGCCTTCAGGTCAGGTCGTGATTGCAGTATCCTGGGATCGAGCCCTGCATCAGGCTCCTTGCTCAGTGGGAAGCCTGCTTCTCCCTCTCCCACTCCCCCTGCTTGTATTCCCTCTCTCCCTGTATCTTTCTCCATCAAATGAATAAACAAAATCTTTAAATAAATAAATAAATTCTCCATGGAATCTAATATTTAGGGCGAACAATGGCAAATTCTTCCTTTAAACCAGAACTTCTTTTGTAAAATGAATTTATCTTTTGTATGGTGTGTGCGTGCGTGTGTGTGTGTGTGTGTGCATGCACAGTTCTAAGTATTATTGATTTGTGAGGATAAAATTAAACACAAAAGGACTAAGACTCAAGATGTCATACAGTAAGTCCTAAGGATTAGCTGTAATTGTTTACAGTATTATTAGTATTATTTACATTTTTAAGTAATAAAAATTATTTAAATATTTAAAAAATTAAAAAATTTTAAACTACTCAAGTAGTTTGGACTACTTCCTAAAGAGAGCAGAAAGTCAGAAGTAAAGGAAATGTCTCTAAGAAAGTATTTGGGTTATTTGTAGGGGGAATCAATGGCGTTGATGTATAAGGACAGAAGCATCTAAAAAATCATAGATGATTAAGGTCAAACCCTAATTTTTCTTCATGTATCTTGTATCTTTCACATATAGCCAGGGAGTTCAACCTGAGGTTCACTTTTTTTTTTATGTCTTAATCTCTTTTCCCCATTACCACAAAGTCTCATTTCCTGTTTCACTGTTTTGATTATTAATGAAAGTAGACTCTTGAAAAAGATTTGGTTTTTCTTGGCATATTGGAAACATCCTTTGGAGTATTGTTTCTAAGGCCACCACACACTTGAGCCACGAAGGAGGGTTTAATATGTATAGTCCTTGTGCTTCAGGCAGATCAAAGATGCTGGGGAAAACAGTCTCCACTCCTAGCTCCAAAATGTCAGCTTATAAATTTATTCTACTATGTTTCCCGATCTATTACTCAAGAATGCTTCATATAGATTCAGCTTATGTATTAGAAACTGAGTCTGAATGGTGGTAATAATACTTTTTCAGTTTCATCTAGAAATTCAGTGGCAGTCATGGGCTATCTGATCATTTATTTGTATAAAGTAATTTGGCAGAAGCTGGCATTTGTTTAGCTTACACTATACTTGGTTAACAGGAAAAAATAAAAATTAAAAAAAAAAGAAAGAAAGATACTGAGCCATTGAACCAGATTGGAAAGTGGCCTTAGTTATAAAATTGTCACTGATTGCTACCAACAGGTGAAGGCTCTAAAGGCTGTTTTCTCAATAATCAAACCTACACCAGAATGCTCCACCCCGCAACTATAGGCTAATCATTCTTTTATCTAATGATATCCAGTGTTTATTCACTCACTGGCACAAGATGCAGACCTCTTAAAATGATGTCATCCGGATTGCGTTTTGCTTCCTCTTTATTTTTTCCATAAATTTTAATCTCATTCCTGCAACTGATATTTCATACTGAAATGTTCTAAATATAGAAAGCATTGTAGTAATATCATTTAAAATAAGAGTTCTTGGAGAGCCCTGGTTTTTGCAAAAAGGTCCACCTTCTTCTCTGCAGCTTATACTAGATATGCAAAAAGTGTCCCAGACAAAGGGACCAAAAAATGAAGAGATTTGAGTAGTCAAAAGATGTAATCATTTAAATGATCTGGTTTAAAAGCTGTGACCATTGTTATTGGAATGTTTTTTAAAATCTCAGTCCTTTCAATGAAGACATGTTGAGCATTTTGTTTCATGAGTTATCACTAGGAAATCCATGTACTTTCAGAAAATGTTCCCCAAATGTACTCCAGTTGACATTGTGATCAATATGTGTCCAAATAACTTCTTTTCATTATTTTTATTCCAGTATAATTAACATACAGTGTTATATTCATTTCAGATGTGCAATGATTCAACAATCCCATACATTGCTCAGTGCTCAGCAAAACGAATGCACTCTTCATCTCCTTCACCTGTTTTATCCATTCCCGACCCAACCCCCTCTCCCAAACACCGGTTTGTGCTCTGTATTTATCAATGTAAGCTTTTTTTTTTAAGATTTTATTTATTTATTTGACAGACAGAGATCACAAGTAGGCAGAGAGGCAGGCAGAGAGAGAGGAGGAAGCAGGCTCCCCGCTGAGCAGAGAGCCCGATGCGGGACTCGATCCCAGGACCCTGGGATCATGACCTAAGCCGAAGGCAGAGGCTTTAACCCACTGAGCCACCCAGGCGCCCCTCAAAGTAACTAATTAATTTCATATTATTTATTGGTCAAAAAAATTTGGGGAAACCTTAATCTCTCCAAATGTTTTATTTCTATTGATCCACCCAGCTCTAGTCGCTATTACATGCAATCATCGATTCTTATGACCTTCCAATAATATTCAGATATGTTCTAGCCTGTTTATACTCAAATACTTTTCCTGAATAGTGGTGCACTTTTAATTTTTTTATTTTAATTTTTTTTTTAAGATTTTATTCATTTATTTGACAAAGAGAGACACAGTGAGAGAGGGAACAGAAGCAGGGCAAGTGGGAGAGGGGGAAGCGAGCTCCCCCCCCAAGCAAGTAGCCCAATCCAGGCTTGATCCAGGACCCAGAATCATGACCCGAGCCGAAAGCAGGTGCTTAATGACTGAGCCACCCAGGCACTCCAATGGTGCACTTTTTAAATAAGAATTAGCAAATGTGGCTTCAGATAGCCAATACTTGTTACCCGGAAGTAACTAATATTTTTCACTACATTATTATTCTAATACTAAGAGCTTGTTGAACCTAAATGTATTTCATAGTGTTAAGATATCAGGAATAATTAACTGGCATGATCTGGTGGTTTAGTCAGAGAATCAAAGCATATAGCCCTCCCTATGTATGGAAAATGTAGAATACTGAATTTAAATAAAATTTTAGACATTTTAATTGGGATCTAAGATATATTAATGAAAATAAGCCTCATGCATAGTGTCCATCACTCTAGAAATGTCGATTCTTTGGTGATGAGGCCAGTCTGTTACTGCTGTGATTCTTGTTCATCTGTTCCTACTGGAAACAATACTAAGAAGAACATAGGAGTTATCATTTGTGATTCAGACACATGAGCAATGGGAATGCCAGAGGCAGAAAATGTGTAATTTCATGCTCATTAATTTCAGAGAGGATTTACAAGTTAACCTGGCTAGAGATATTACTCTTCCAAAAAATCTGTAGGCATCATCAAGCAGCACAGTTACTGCAGGCCACTTACACAAGGTTGACCAGATGCTCGGTGACCACAGTGGTCCCGTGCATTCCTGCATGAAGATCATAGGCCAGGTTCTGTGCTGGAGAACTTCCTGGTTCCAAAAAGAACTGTGTGCATGCAAGGAAGCAACTTTGTATCTGACAAAAAGAGTTTAAGGAGATGGTACCACAGAAGATTCTTTCCCCCATGTTCCTACCATGAGACAGGACATAACTTTTCATTTTCAGTTGTTTTATACTGGCTCGAGGGGTAGTAACACCATACCATTTCCTGTCTCCACCTTAATCAATCAACTCTTGTAGGTAATCTAACCTTAGATGTATCCGGTTATCTCCATAAAGTAGTCATTTTAGGATTATCAGAGGGTTTAAAGTGAATCAAGAGAGGACATTGCAACAGTTTCATTTCCATTTGAGGAAATAATTCCATAAGTAATTTGATAATTATAGTATTTGAGAACGGGGGATACCATTGAAGCTTTTCTGACAGTCTGACAGCTTCCTGCGAGCCGCCGGTGACACAATCAGGTGACAGTCAGAACAGATGCATCCTCACTACCTGTGCTTTTGCTGTTGGTCAAATCAATTGGACAGAGCTTCCCAAACTTTCATGTGCATACAAATCACCCGAAGATTTTGTTAAATCCAACTCCGTAGGTCTGGGGTGGGCCCTGATTATCTACCTTTATGACTAACTCCCTGGTGATGCCCAGGCTGCTTATCTATGGACCACACTTTGAGTAGCAAGGAGTTACAGAATGGAGCAGGAAGGGAGAAAAATGGTCTTGCAGCAGTACAAACTCTTGTCTTGGCATTGTTTTTAGCTGTAGTATTTAATCCCTGAAATGGTTATGCGATTATGATTAATATTCTTTCAGAGGACATTGTATCATTGTGTTGTGAAGAAACTGTATGTTTGTTTTTAAAATGAAGTCACTCTCTGGATGATTTCTTTATTTAATGTTCAAAAACAAAGGGCCGGTCCCCTTTAAGTACATAAAGCATGTCTGTGTCTGATTTATAAAACTGTACAGAGGCCTGCAGAATCGAGGAGAGACAATAATGTCCAGCAGATGTAAAACAACTAACAAAAGAGAGGAGGGAAACCATCTCTTCATAGGAAGAAGACTGGACCAGAGGAGCACGCTACCTCTGCCTTCTACCATCGAGCTCAGATCATTCCCACCCCTTCTGGTTTAAACCTAGTTTGTGGACTACTTCATCCATTAGGCAAAGAGATTAAGCTAATTCACTCTCACGGTCAGATGTCAGCAGTTACCCATATTGTCACTTCAACACGCCACAGTTATAGAACTGAAGCCCATGTATGACTCAGAAGCTTCTGACTCTAGGAAAAATTGAGGGTGCGTTTTTTGGTTTGGCCCTAGGGAGAAAAGGTTATTTTATCAGAGACTAAGAACTATTTGGGATTGAAGAGGAATATTGGGCCATATTTTTTAGTGTGTTTTTCTTTACATTATGTGGGTCATGGTGCTTGCATTTATACATTATTTTAATAAGGTGTCTATTGTCAAAACCCTTTTACAACTACCCTATAGGGAATCTTGCTTAAATTTTAGAATGTGCCATCAAACCTCCAAGGCAGCAAACTCAACTGGTGGTCTAGTGTCTAAAAAAGAGCACAGCTGATTTACAATACATTCATGCTGGCCTGGCATAAAATGTTCACAAGACCCAGGTCCTGAAAAGATTATGGTCCCACATCACACAAGACTTGCAGGTTAGTTGAAAATTAAAATGGCCTGTTTCTTGATTTTTCTGATTGCAGAATTCTGGATACGTTTTTTTGCAGTGGAGCTCCCTTTCTTTTCCCGTGTGCCCCCTCCCCCACCAGTACCCTAAGCCTGTGCTAATTTCCCCCCTCAGCTAATGAAGCTCATGTTCTAGTCTCAAATCCACGAAGCAATAAGGATTCTTCAATCACCATTCCACTTAAAGTTTTATTATCTTTTATCCACTTTGAGTCCTACTTTGCACATAGTAGGCACTAAAATTTGTGGAATGTAATTGAATTCAAGGGACAGATTAATCCCTTCACAATGGATTTCATTTTGTTCATTCATGAAAAACAGAGTTTACTTCTGAGTTCATAATGACGTGCATGAACATTGTGGCATGAGCTGCCTATCTCTCCGCTGCTAGGAAATGGTCATAATGTTTAATTGCACAAAATGTCTTTTTTTTTCCTAATCAAGAAATTAAGGGATCCGTTGGCTTAGCAGGTGCCTCAATTGTGCATAATTAGTTGCTAGGAATTGTTAAGCATAAGCTGATTAGTCTCAGCCCGAGAACATTAATTTTTTTTTCTTCAACAAAGCCATGAACATAGCTAGGGGTTCTTGAAACAATATTCATAGCTGCTTCCTCTGGGAAGCCCAGACACTAGGAATGGGGGAGGCAGAAGACGGAGAGAGAACCAGCAGCCTGATTACACATGGATGCTATTTGATGTCAGGCAGCCGTTCAAGGTTATGAGAACGGGAGGGGACCTGAGTGCGTTCCTCAAGATGTGGTTTTCTCAGTTCCAGCATGGGCTTTGGTCATGATCCAGAATGAAGCATTACTCCTTAGGTGCCTGCTGTTAGCTTTCCAGGCTTATAAACACCAGCTTCACTTGGAATATGTAATCAAAACAAATGATCTGTGTTTGCTCCTCCTGTGTTTGGCACATGAGGAGACTGACCAAGCTCGAGGGAATGGGAGGGACAGATGGTCTTCCCCATTGTTCTACTTCTGTTTTATGTATATGCTTGACTAAGCCCTTTCTGTGCCTCTGTCACAGTGTCATTTCTCCATTTAATGGAGGGTATTTTCCCTAGCCTCATGGGATGTCACTCTAAAGGCGCCCTGTGCTCTTCCTTGTTAGAACCAATATATGCTCCTGTGACAGTGGGTGGCCATCAAGTGTGACAGTGATTATTTAGCTGCTAAGATGTCATTAGGAAAGGCTGACAGTTCTGACACCCTGTGATGCCCTTAATGATTACTCATAGCATTCACTTCAGTGAGCAGTAGCTCACCAGTTGAAAGTCTGCTTTGCCCCTGTGATGACTTTCAATAACGATCCCTTTTTAAATGACCCACCATCAAAATCAAAGCTGGAAGTCCTGTGTATAAATCAGAAGTCTTTTGCTTATTAAAGGCATTATTTTAAAGGTTGTTTGAGAAATCTTTCTGTAGTCTGAGTGAAAATTAAAGGAAATATATTTTAATACTAGTTTTACAAAGATCACAAATTTTTAACATACATGTTAAGTCAGTACTTAATAGCTGCCAGGTGATGATATGACATTGAAAGGAATAAACTATAAACCTAGAAAAAGAAAATCAGAGGTAGGAAGGAGGATAGCTCATAGCAAATGTTTGGCTTTCTTCAGGTTGCTTATTTATAATAAATGCTCTAATCTAAAGTTGAGTATCATTCAATCATCTATCAGCAAATGTTTAATGAATGCATATTACGTGTCAGACACTGTTCTGGACACATAACACAGGTATTATCTACTGATTCCTTTCCTTGACCTATTTTTTAAATTCATTTATGTAATTGGGTGGAACTTGAAAGTCTATTTAGTGTCTCCCTGATAAGATAAAGAAGTATTAACATGAATCTTACATTCAGTGAATCTTTTAAGGTCCTTACTGAGGAACCGTGCATTATATTGGCTTTTATTTTAAATTTGTATCTTCAAAAAAAAAAATGAACTAAAAGTATAGACTGGTTCCATGGTATAATTTAAGTATATTTCTTTTCAGGCAAACAAATATGTGGAGGAAGGTGGGGGATGAGATTTAGATAGACACAAAAGGAATTAGGTATGATTGCTCCTTTTTCATAGCCCTCTCCATAGGAATTAACTTATACTGTGCAAGCTCCCCACTGGAGTGATGTGTCCAGACCTTACCTGTGTGACACAGAAGCATGTGACTAAGAACCTATCAAAGCTCATTGTTCACCTATGAGGATATAGCATAAGGAGGAAAGAGCATGTGAGTAAAAATAAAAGAAAACCAATCCAGACTCACTCTAGTTGTGTTTTCTATAAATTTACCTCTCTGGACACTAAGTCCTGACTATCAATGAAAAGAGTGGTCTAAATCATCCCTTATAACCATTGAGATTCTAATGATACATCAACCCATCTCCATTAAGGAACACATGAGAAAACTGCAATAGAAGATTCCATAACTTTCCGTGACTTTATGCTCAAGGATTAAAATGTACCCCAGACCTTCTTATCCTTTAGTATCCTACTGTGGACCCGTCAGCCACTGATTTATTCAGTTTCTTTTCTCCACTTCTACTTTCAAGCAAAGTTTGAATCAAGAGTTGACTTTGAGTAAATCACAGCAAGAGTTCATGTCCATTATGGACATGGGTAATTTTTTATAAAAAAGTTGCCTCCTAGAGGTTTAAAATAAACATATTCTTAGGAAAGGTTTATTTAGAAATTGACATATGAAAAAAATGCTCAATTTCACTCAGCATCAGGGAAATCCAAATCAAAACCACAATGAGATTCTACTTCACACTGATCAGAATAACCAAAATTACCAACTCAGAAAACAACAGATGTTGGCAAGGATGTGGAGAAAGAGGAGCTCTCTTACACAGTTGGTGGGAATGCAAACTGGTGCAGCCACTCTGGAAAACAGTATGGAGGGGCACATCCACCCCAGTGTTTATAGCAACAATGTCCACAATAGCCAAAATAAGGAAAGAACCCAGATGTCCATTGCCAGGTGAATGAATAAGGAAGATGTAGTGTATGTATACAATGGAATTTACTCAGCCATCAGAAAGAATAAAATCTTACCATTTGCAATAACGTGGTTGGAACTAGAAGGTATTATGCTAAGTGAAATAAGTCAGTCAGAGAAGGACAAATACCATATGATTTCACTCATATGTGGAATTTAAGAAACAAAACATGAACATAGGGGAAGGGGAGGAAAAATAAAATAAGATGAAAATCAAAAGGGAGGCAAACCATAAGAGATGATGTAGTCTAGGAAACAAACTGAAGGTTGCTGGAGGGGAATGGGTTGGGGGATGGGGTAATTGGGTGATGGGCATTAAGGAGGGCACTTGGTATAATGAGCACTGAGTCTTATATGCAACTGATGAATCACAACATTCTACCTCTGACACGTATAAAAACACACATGCAGGTGTTAAATGGTGCCATACTGCAGAGTTGCTGTGCTCCCCTTAACTCTCATGATAGATGGTGCCAGGATTCTGACTCCCTTCCATTAGAAATTATTGCTTTCAACCTGACTAACTTTGGCAAACTATTTTTAGACAATATCCAATTTACTTCAGTCTGGAATTTTAACCAATACAACTTTTGGCTTCTAGATTTTTGTTTACACTCAATAAGGACACTCGTAGTATGGGGAGTCGGGTGGAGGGCGGGGGATGAATATGTAGAGGCTGGCCAGGTGATCATCTGTAATGTGGTTCCAACCTTATAAGGATGTGCATAACTAGACAATCTCAGCTCTAAATGTGGAAACTTTTCAAATATAAATAAGAAAACAATTTTACCAAGGTTGACTACTTATGTAGTGCAAAGTGATAAATTTCAAAAAGAAAGAAAGAAGAGAGAGAGATGGAAAAAGAAAGGAAAGAAGGAAAGAAGAAAGACCTCCTTAAAATAGAGTGTTGAGTGCAAAAATCCCCCAGAGTGTCCTGGGCAAATCTCTTATTGCCCTTTAAGAAAATCCAATACTGGATTCAACCCAAGACTTTAATTGGCTGGACTCTTGACAAATTGAAAACTGAGGAAAGCCTTTAGGCTTCCAAGACACTGTTCCTAAAACTGGTGGTTATGATCTATATCTCCCTGGCTCAGCGTTGTATACTCATACAGTTTCAAAGTTTTAGATTATGAAAGAAAAAATATTTTTAATTGGTTTTATAAAGAATTCTGGTTTTCACTTAGAGTAAATTTGTTTTAATAGGTGCTGTATAAAGCCTATTGCCTGGTTATGAAGTCAGTGCTGTGAGAAAAGCACTGACATACTCAAGAGGGGCAGATAGAGACTTCTGTAGTGCAATGGTTACATTTTGTGTTGTGGTTTCTGATTATGACTCAAAATTGCATTTTCAAGGAGAAGAGTCAAAGACCAAGGATATTGTATCATAAACAAGAATGATGCTGTTGATTGTATTGGTATCTGAAAGTTGGTAGATTACATTTAGGGTTGGAAGAACATAAAGAATTGTGTGACAAATGGAATATAAACATGAAACAGTATGATTTCCATTTTTTAAGTTAATTGCAGCCTACAGCAGTATTAATCTTTCTTTTTTGTCATTGCTTATAAAGGCCTTGTTAGTTTTATGAAGAAATCGTGAATAATTTCAACCAGAAGTACATCCTAGAACAGAATCCAATTCCTCAATTTTGAAACACAGACCACTTAGTTGGGAGAACTAATGTTTTCAAATGATAAAGCCTACTTGCTGAATTAAATCACTGTTATATTTAACAGTTTATGATGTACAGTGTTGTTCTTTTCGATCATTTAATGACTTCCTATTCCAACAAAAACCACAATAAACCTACCTTACACTGTGACCAGAAGTACCATTTGGATCATCTAGCTTGACTAGATTTGCTAAATAATTATTTTACATTATGTCTACTCAGGCCATATACATCCTATTCTTGAAAATATTTAAGGTTGTCACTCAGACATCTCTTACTTTATGCAAATGCCCCATGCAAACTGGGAAGAATACTTCCTTTCTTTTTTAACTTTAATATTTGCCATCCTAGATCATTACTCCTGTATTCCAAGCCAGAATATTTTCTATATTTCTAAAATACAGAATTTTCTGTATTTAAATATAAGTTACTTTCCTTAAATTTTCATGGACCCATCACTTCTATGATCTTGTCACATAGTGTTTTGTTCGTTCAGCTTCTTGCCTAACTGTCACAGATATGCTGAGCTTTAGTCCTTCTGTCTTTTCAGTTGTTCTCCTCATGGTTCTGTAGGTTATTTTTTATCTCTTTCTCAAAGAGGGTGGCTTAGTCCATTGCAATATACGTTTCTTTTGCCAAACCATCATTCCTCCCTTGTTCTTAACATAGCTTCTCTGGTTTTACTCTAAATGTCCCAATCCCTTCATTTTGCTTGGATACCATTTCTCACTTCCAAGAGGAACCTACTAATTCTGTGTGTCTTTATTTTCCTGCAATACTAATGCTCTGTCATCTGCTTATAATGCTCTGTCATCTGCAATATAACCTTTCTTCTCATTTCTTTGACCTGATTACTCTTAGTGCCCCCTGAGCCGTTTTATTCCTTCTTTCTCTTCCTCTTAGTGATATTCACTGATACTTCTGATCAATGCATCTAAGTGAAAGGCAAATAATTTGTACACTATATTTGCATAGTTCTTATCATTTTTATGCCTTCATGTACACAATAGCTTGATCCTGACAATCCTAAGAGGTAAATGAGAGAGTATCTCCCTCTTTTATAGGTGAGAAAACGAATGTTCAGAGCATTTCAAATGGCTTGTCCCACAACTAAGTCAAGGTTAAGACTCAGATCTCCCAACTCTTTCTCCTATCCGTACCATATCACCTCTCTCTGGCAGAAGGATTGCAATCCATTAAAAGGTCTTCACTGCGTTAGAAACTGGATGGAAATTAACCAAACGCTTCATTGTACCTTTGCAGATGAGAGCCCCTACACTAAATCCGCCAGCCAGACAAAGCCGCCTGATGGAGCGTTGGCTGTGAGGAGACAGAGCATCCCAGGTTAGACCAGACTGTTGGATTTTTCAGCTGTTTTACTTTTGAACCCTGTTATTTGGTGATCCTAAATAGTTCCGACTTGGTAATAAAAATCAATGCAATTTCATAGGGTGTAGACTGCATTCTACGCAACTTGTTCAAAGGATATTCATAACAGCTAGCCTTTGGGAAAGCTTGCCAACTTGTGAGAAATCATCTATGTACAAATCCTTTGTAAAATGACTTGAAGTTATGTCCGCTCTCACTCATTTGCTTACTCTCTTCTCTGTTTCCAGGGGGTGACTTTCACAGCAGCATCTATTTCTTTACTGAGACATACCAGCCAGAACAAAAGGGTTCGAAATTGCTGTGGCAGAACGTATATTTGCTGAATAACAAATTGGTCCTTTCTTCTTAGCTCTTTGAACATGGATTGACTTCCAGGGCAACTCTTGTAAAATTCTGGGACTTTGTCTCCTTAGGAAGCTGTGATTAGGATTCTCATACTTGAATAAGTGATACCTGTTTCTTCAGCAAAACATTTTGGACAAACATCTTAAAATGCCTTTACTCCAAAACTTCAATAGTTTGAAGCTTTGATTTTGAGAATGACACAAAAGTTCTAAAGAAGGAAAAAAATTCAAAATACTACTCAAGCTTGATGTAAACGAGTTAATTCATGGAAAACCGCTTATGGAAGCAACTGTTCTTAAGAAGGGTTAAAACCATTAATACATTTAGACATGTATCAAAAATAATATCTTTATGTATTTTATATGAGTAGATTGAGTACCGCCAAACCTTAGCTGTGGGATTTTAGATCATAGTAGTTTAACAATTCAGGAGAAATAAAGCAGTATTTCAAACATTAAATTGAATGGTTTGGCAAACTCTGACAATGAAAACAGGAATTTTTCTATTTGAATAAGAGCAATACGAGTCCAGTTTCTGAGCAACCCTGCCCATGATTATTATTTACTTTTATAAGAATGACATGTGGTTATTTTTATTTTTATTCTGAAGGCTTGGATTCGTTATGAAAGTACATGGCTTGTAAAGAGGCATATTGTGAACGTGTTATACATCCTTGTTTGTGTGCTTTGAAGATTCTAAAGTAATTTGAATTCTATAATTGGATAGCATCACCCAGTGCCGAGATTTCTTCTATTCCATCCTATAAAACATCATTCTTAATGCTAGTCACATTTAGAAAAACTACTGTAATCAGCCATGGGCTGTGTTCTCTACTTTCTCCTTGTCAGCAGTAAGGAAGTGCCCAAAGTTTGAAGGTCAAGAATGCCAATTATCCACCAATTCCTTGCTGGCTTCTTTACATTACCTGGTATGCACTACTCCTCTGCTGGAAAGAGTGAAGAGATGTCCTTGTGTCCTTAACACTTTATGTGATATTGGACAAAAGCACTGATGATAATCGTGTTTTCTTTTCATGGGTTCTCTAGTGTTACTAAATCATAACACATATTTGAGGGACAAACTTCCCTAAAGTCATTCAGTAGTTTTTTTTAGTTACATGCTAGGTACACAGAAGCCTTTCATCATAATCCTCAGTTCATAACACACAGTAATTCTTTATTACAGAACTTTTTCCTTTGGTCCTCCTAGTATCAATTTAATTAGAATCATGAACCTTTTTTGTAGGCTTCATGGGTTATTCTCTTAGGGTTTACACATGGACAGACATCTTTCTCTTCCTCTCTGGAGAGGTAGCAGTCAGAAGGGTTGGGGGTCTTGATAATCCTCTTATTTAGAACAGTCCAAGAAGAGAGACTTCACCAGCCAGAAACCAAAGTGGTTTAAGTGGTTTAAGAAACCAAAGTGGTTAATAGCTGATTATCACTTACTTTATTGTAAGGAGAAGATTAAGGAACTCCTTAGAAACTGCTTCCTGATTTTCAACACTTGGAGTTCCGAACCTTTACTTACTTGACTTTACTGTCTTACTTTAAAGTCCCTATTCATTCTTGTTCTAACAAAAAGGGGAGATGAAGGTCCTCCCTTGATCTATGGCCAAGAAGTTACTTAAGGAGAGATCTAACCCAGCATCCAAAAGACTTGACCAGTCACCTACTATGTTTACAACATTTGTACCTACTAAGTCCACAGAGCAAGAGTCTGGGGAAGTGCATACTCTTTGTTAATTGCAGAATCTTTAGCTAAAAAAAAAAAATCCTAAAAGATTCTCCTTTTGAACTCCATTGGACCACATGAAGCCATAAGAGCAGAATGCAAGCTTATAGTCTTTGTTCCTTTCTCCTGCACTCCCTGTCTTACCCCTGTCAAATGAGTTTTACCGCCTTGGTAGCAAGGAAGGCTGTAACTAGGAATGGAACAAGGAATTGAAGGAAGGCCTAAACAGGTCTTTCTTGGCTAATCTAGCAGAACATGGATCTTCTCAGTGCAAAGGTAGCTCTGAAGGCAGATGTAGCCCTGCAGCCATTTTGCTACCCAGACACCATAAGGAAACACAAGGAAGCTGGAACCTTAAAGGAGCTATGGTTTTTCTCACCCAGACTCCACTCTCAACAGTCCTATGGTAGTGACTGAATTTGATCATTCTCATTAGCACTTTCTCTGATGAAAGGGGTTAGAGTGTAGTGGAGGGTGTAGGGTAGTGGAAAGCACTTCTTGATCCAAGTTTTATGAAAGCTTAGTTCTTTGAAACTTATTCTACAAATGTAGACCTGGTGCTTCCTGGAGTAAATAGTTATATGCATATGCATAGCCAAGATTTCTTAACATGGGTTCCACTGTATTCATGGCATAACAAGGAGCAACTTGTAATAATTCTGTCCAAAGAGAAAACCTTGAATGTTAACAGAAATATAATTTGCTTTTCATTCACATCAAGATCCACCACCCCTGTCTAAACTCAAAATTACTGCAGCAGTTATTTTATACTCAAAAGTCAAATATGTGATTTTCTTAAGTGACAATTCAAATTGTAAATCCTTTCATCCTCCTCCTATTCTCTTCTCAAAAAAGGGAATGGATTAAACGTCTCTTAGGAACAAAATACATTTGCTTTGGATAAAGGGGAAATGCATTATTCATGTTATTTGGAAATTTGTCATTTTAATCATGTCTCTTATGACACTAAATGTGAAGGAAAAAAAGATTTTTTTAGCCTTTCATAAAGTTTTGTAAAATTTTAATAATGATGATAGTAAAAAAGCGACATGAGTGTCTCTACAACACTGAAGTTTAAATTTAGATTAAAGACCTGTTAAGTCTGTTAAAAAATATTAAGGAAACATATTTTCAATCTCTTTTCTGCCTGTGTTTTTTTTTTTAATCAAAGAGAAGATGATTTCCAAGTACAAAGATATTTTGAAGTAACAGATTCTACCACACATCTATGTTTATTAAAAAGAATCACTTGATCTGTTCCCGTTTACTTGACAGAGTACTGGTGAACTGAAATTTGGCCACTTCAAGGATCTGTCCAAATTAGAGGAAATTTCTACTGATTCTTAGTTTAACACATTTTGCAATAGTTTGTTGCATTACCAACTTAGAGATGAAAGATTTAATTATGTGTCTAATATTAATGAAGGGAAAAGATAGGATACTACTGTAGAGCTCAAGGCCTAGAGTTAGTGTATTATTTATTTGACATGCTTCCTCTTTCCAAGTAGGACAGCTTCTTTGATTATGCTAGTCTTGGCAAAGATATCTGGGCAGTTCAAAATTGCAAGATGTCAAGCGTTCACATCTATTGTATTTCCAAACATCAGCGCCCCAGAAAAATTATCTTATCTGTAGCCAGAATGGGCTACAAAAGTTCATGCAGGATTTTTTTTCTCCTAGAATATAAAAAAAGACACATCAGTTTGGCCATAATGGAATAAAGTTTGTATCAATCTTTCTTACCTCTCACATTTGGGTATTTGCCGGGGGAGTAAAAATATGGAGCTGAGTCTGAAATGTCCATTAGCCCAAGATGTACATACCCAAGCTGTTTAGAATACATCCAGGAAAGGGTCAACACCTATGGAAAAATCAGTCTGGAGAATACTACCGGGACCTTGGCACCACAGAGAAGCTGGCAACATTAAATCAAGGAGGAAAGTTCTGCCTTCTCTGTCCAGCACTTTCCTGTCTTCATTAACACACAATGTGACACTATATCGGTCAGCATTTTCATTATTACGGCCCATAGAATATGACATTTACACTAGGGTTTTTTAGCTATAAGATTGTGTATGGGGGCATGTATGTAGTTCCACCACAGAGTTCCTCCAAAAAATAGGGGAGTCTCATTGGTGGCAAACTGCAGCCAGTGGAATCAAGTAAATATCCTACAAAGAAAGGTGCTGCACAATGTATACGTGTATCAAATCATCACATTGTTCACTTGAAGTATCTTCCGGTTTTATCAATTACATCTCGGTCAAGCTGGGGAAAAAGAGGTAAAGGACCATTCTATTTCCAGTGTATTCTCAAATGATTTAGAAAAGAAAATTTGCTGTTTCTGTGTGTGTGTGTGTGTGTGCATGTGTGTGTGTGAAGGAGACCCGCATAGTGTTTCTACCACTCTTTTCGAATTTTCAACTTATTTCAAAGATTTAAAGTAAAAAAAAAAAGAATGGTGCCATAGTGCACCAATGTTGCCCAAAGATACTGCGTCTAACTCCGCTGTTAGTGAGGGAGTGACCCACGCAGGAGAATAGGAAAAGACAAGCACCTCTGCCCCTCAGCCAGGCTCTCCCCACATCCTCAGAAACAAACAGCAGACCAAGAGAAGGACAAGGGCGCTCGGGTCCGTCATGTGCCTTCCTGGAACCCCTCACAGTTAGTATTCGGAACACAACATAGCAGTGTTTACCAGCATTCTGATGACTGGATATTTAAGGAATCAACAAAACTAAATCACATCTTTAACAAAAAATTTCTGAGCCAATCAAGCCGAGACTATGGGTAGCTTCAGAGATGTCTGAGAGTCTGTCCATACCCTTACTTGGTTATTTGTTCTGGCTATAATCCTGTATCTCCCATGCTCTGAAATGGACTCATTGATTTATTGTTTTTGTTTTTGTTTCTCATTCCACCCAATGTAAGCTGATGGAGGGCAGTTACTGTCCATGTCTTGTTGCCAAGTGTGTGTCCAGTGCATAGAACAGAGCTAAGCAAATGGTAGATATTCAGTCAGGCCTTGTAGAATGAATGAGCAGGCAGAAAGTGGCAGGCAGCTCTGCTCTGGGCAGAATCTGTGACCTTATGACGAGTACGCTTCCTTATAGAAGTCTAACAGTGTCTCTTTACCCTATATATTCTGACTCGTGGAATGCTGTGTAGCCCTTGTTCACGTGGGCCTTGAGGCTGCACCAAATACATTTCTAAGGAAATCGTCTACGGCCCAAGACAAATGAGTGAAATATAGGTCAGCTAGAAACTAGAGTATTTTAAAGGCCAGAGGTACCCCCTCCAGCCTTACCTGTTTCCTTCGGAGCAGAAAATGTCCATGCGGTCCTAGAACGCCGCACGACACAGGAAGTCGGAGCACAATTTAACAATACAATTGACAAGATGAGAATGAGACATTCAAGTGTTCTGCTCTAGGAGAAGGAAAAAAAAAAAAAAGGCTAAAAAGTATGTGAAAAGAGCCAGAGTCTATCAATAGACGGATGCAAGGCAGAACTTATTACTTATGATGGCAGGTGCACATTAAAGATTTCCCCCAGAGAACTGATCCACTTTGCTGTGTGGCTGGTCGCACGTAGTGAGCTCTCAAATAACGCTGGGCAAGAGGAGCCGGCTTGATTTGTGTGCTCCATGCTGCCACTTTCATTAGCAATTCAGAAAAGTGACAGTCCATTATGCGTGAACTTCTCTCACACCTTAGTAAACATGGGTGAAATATAATAAAGTGGCATGTATGTGGCAAACAATTTTTAAACAGTAATTCTTCCAGCATGCCATTTAGGGGAAAATTATTTGTAGGGAATTAGTACTGTGCCTCAATATTTCCTGAGTCCCCCCGCCCCCACCCCGTGCTACAGGAGTGGTGGCATTTGGTCACTGTCATGCTCCAGATACACATAGTAATGGGATGGGGTGGCCGGGGTGGCCACCACAGCCCCCCAGCGTCTGAAGACCATTTTACAAAGAGGCTCAAGGATATGTGGACAAGAACTATAAGGAGAAAGACTTTTCCCTTTGAGACTTTTGCGCTGAAGAAAAATTAATTCTCCCCATTTCCAAGTTAGGGAGCCCTTCAATCAGGGTTTTTAAATCAAGTGACTTTAGAGAATTAAGCTGGGTGAAAGCTGTATTGATTGACCGGCGCTTAGGGAAACTGAAGAACCGTCTTACACAATTTACGGTAGAATAGAGCAGTTGGGCCCATCAATATTCTCTTATTACATGACTTGGAATAGTTTCCCAAATTTCTGTCACTCACATGCCATCCTCATCATGCTGGCGATATATCTGTGTTCTGTCCATACCATAATTACTGTGGTTTTCAGTCAATTTAAATCGATTCACTTTTTTCTTAGCTTTATCCAAACCTTTGTTATCTGGGCTTTGAGATACTAATTCTATTTTCTAACATAGATTTTTAAAATTTCTAACCCTGAAGTTTTTAAAAAGGCTCTGTGTCAGAGACTGTGGACTCTGAGAAACAAACTGAGGGTTTGGGAGGGGAAGAGGGTCATGGGTTGTGTGAGCCCAGTGGTGGGTATTATGGAGGGCACGGATTGCATGGAGCACTGAGTGTGGTGCATAAACCATGAATTCTGGAACACTGAAAAGAAATTTAAAAAACAGGCTATGTGTCCTCTCAAATACATCTGTTAACGTTTATATACACCATACTTCAGGAAGCACTGCGTTGGAATGAGGTTCTTCTCAAAAGAAATGACTTCAAGAACCCCAATGCTTTGTGCTTCGTTCGTATGTTGCTAAGTAGTTGTAGATTCATAGCGCAGACATGGATCTTTGGAATGGCAGTAGAAGGCATTTAGGGCTTTTGCTAGAAAATGAGAGGAAATACTAAAAGGAAAGGAGGAGGTTGAGCAATATTAATCCAGAGCTTAGGGATAGACAAGAATGCATGGATCCTAAGAGTAACCTAATCTAGAAAGAAAAAATGAGGGAAGCTATAGAAAATTATAAAAATACTATGTGCCATTTATTTCATGCTATGCTTCCAGTATTAGACAACTATGTTGATAAATATTGTTTTTCTCTTCCCCAAAACTCCTTCAGGAAGTAAGTTTCATTTATTCTTTTCTAACAGATAGGCAAATTTAAGTTTGGAGAGCTAAAAGAACTTGCCCATGGTCACAGGGCCTGGAGAATTGTGGAGCTTGGACAAACCCTAGATAAAACGCAAGTTCAACTAGAATCCTGAACAATGCAGAGGAGAGGGTGGTGAAGACAATCCTTAATGAGTAAGAGGTATAAAGACTTTGACTTCAATGGGCCACATGAACCTCTGCTCAGATGTATATGGAAAATGTAGGGAATCCATCTTAGTCAAAACCAACTGGAACTCTTTGTTGGAGTGGGTCAGTGAGTGAAGGCTGAAGTCAGGGGGATCATACCATGATTTCTCTAGTAACAAAGGCCTAGGAGAATCCAGGGAAGAAAACTGGCCATGCTTCAGGCTGTGCTATACTTTCTTCTGTACATTTGTGATTTTTCAGGGCTTCCGATTCAAAGGAAAAAATTAAAATTGGCCAAGTAGGCTAGTAAATACTTGTTCTTAAACTGGTAATACCATATTCTATGTTTCCCTTTTAAAACCTTAGAATAATACAGAACTTTAGGATAACACTGAATAAATGGAATCAATCCCCATTTGTTGGCCGAGAATTTAACCTTGCAAAGAGGTTTCTAAAATAAGGATATATATATATCCCCCACTATCGGATTAAATGAGTAAAGACTGACTCTAGGCAATGTGCATGCCATCTCTTTCTCTCTCTCTCTCTCCCTCCCTCTCTCTTTCTTTCTCTACACACACACATAAAAATATATAACATATATATTTTATATATAAAGTTTTTTTAATTAAACATTCTTATACATTCTAGAGTCTATTAATGAATTAGATGTTAAACTGATGTTATAAGATTTCTGCATCATAACTGGGAGAAAATACTTTACAGCACCTGCCAAATATCTTTTTCTCTTTAAGAGTTTGATTGCACTTCTGGTGCTTTCCTGTTTTCTGCAAAGAATGTAACTGCATAGAATGTAAACTGTGCATCAATTCCATGCCTTCTACTCTTGCATACTTGGCTGCATTGCTTTTATTTTTTTTCTCCAGCCATACTTTTATTTTCTTCTTAAATCCATTATAATTAACATGATCTCTCATTTTTTTTATTCTGAGTTTTTATCAAAAGTGACCTTTATACTGTCATTCAACATTTGATTATCCAACAACTTCTTGGGCACCTGCTATATGCCTATTTACTATTCCAGGTAGTAGGAATATCCGACAAGCCTTTGTCTTCCTGGAGTTGGCCTGCTAGTCAAGGAGACATACATTCAACAAGTACCTAACATAAGGTCAGACTGTGCTAAGTATAATAGCATGGAATAAACTAGTATAAGGGGTAGAAAGTAGTGGATGCAGAAAGACAGGGGCTCTGGGTTTGTGAGGAAAGTCAAGGATGGCCTCTGGGAGGAAATAGCATTTGGGGAGCCTAAAATGAAGGGTAACCTATATAATGTTCTGGAGGAAGTAGAGTATAGATCAAAAGAATAGCAAGTGCAAAGGCCCTGAGGTCAGAATAAGCTTGGCTTGTTAAAGAAACTGAGAGAAGTCCAACGTGGTCAGAAAGGGAGAAGCAAGGCTAAGAGTGGTAATAAATGAGGTCAAGGGATGCTTAGCTGTTTCAGTTGGTAGAGAATGCAACTCTTGATCTCAGAGCTGTAGGTTTGAGCCCCACATCGTAGAGATTACTTAAAAGTATAGAGAATATTTAAAAATAAAATTTGAGAGAAAGAAGGGGAAGGAGGGAGGGAGGAAGGAAGGAAGGAAGGAGGTGAGGAAGGAGATTGGAGGAGAGACAAAGCTTCTGTAGAGCTTATAGCCAAGGTAAGAGTTTGGAATTTATTCTGAGTGTGACCCAAAGCCACTGCCAGGGTCAAACAGTTGAGGTACGATACAATTTTCTTTTTAAAAATTCTCTGGCTTCTATATGGAAAATAGACTTGAAGGAGACAAGGGTGGAAACAGGAAGATCAGTTGCCATTCCAGTATTTCAGACAAGAAATGATGGTGAATCAGGATGTATGGATGGCTCAGTCAGTTAAGCATCTGCCTTCAGCTCGGGTCCTGGGATCAAGTCCTACATCAGTCTCCTTGCTCAATGGGGAGTCTGCTTCTCCCTCTACCTGCCATTCCTCCTGCTTATGTTCTCTCTCTCTCTCTGACTTGCTCGCGCGTGCACACATACACACACACACATACATGTAAGTAAATAAAATCTTTTTAAAAAAAACGAAAAGAGAAATGGTGGTAAGTCAGGCTAGGATGATGTAGGTGCAAATGTTGAAAAATAGTCAAATTTTGAATAAAGATGCCCAAGAACCTATTTAAAAATGAGATGTGGAATGTGAGAAGAAAATAGGAGTCTAGGATAAGTCCATGGTTTTTTCTCTTCACTGGGTAAACAGAGATGCCCTTTACCGAGATAGAGAGCCACTGAAGACGCCCTAGATCAGCAGTAGAGGGAGTAGGGAACTCAAAGGAGAAGCCAGTGGTGATACAGACTGTGGGCTCAGCAGCCATACGTTCACCCCTGTGGATGAGTGAGATCGTTTAGGTGTGCAGATCGATTAAAATGGGGTCCAAGCCCTGAGCTTGGAGCACACCAGCCTTCAGAGGTCAGCTGTGAGGGAAGTTTCAACGGGAGACATGAACAAAACAGAAGCCGTAGGAGGAGAACCGGGAGAATATACCAGGAATCCAAGCTGAGAACCGCCTGTCATTGAGGAGGGAGAAAAAACTGGGTCAAATATTGTTAAGATGAATAAGATGAGGGCTGAGAATTGACATAGGATGCCCTAAGCAGGGAGTTTTTAGTGACTCTGACTAGTTTCAATAACATGGTATGAGCAAAAGCCTGATTTGAGTGGGTTGATGTAAGAATAGGACTTAAGTAAACAGAGGCAGAGAAGGTAGACAATCTTTTCAGCCTCTCAACAGAAAACTATCAAGAGGAGTGGGAAAATGGGGCAGTTGTTGGAGAGGACATATGATCCTGGGAGTGAGGGACTCTTTTTTCTTTAAAAAATATGTAGGGTGCCTAACATTACATAATTTTAAAAAATAATATGGGAGAGGTAACTGTGGGTAATACTAATATGGTTGATCCAGTGGAGTGGGAGAAATTGACACAGGAGGGAGAGGGGGGTAAAAGCAAACACAAAGTCTTTGAAGAGTCTAGAGAGAGACTATCCAGCATTCAGTGGATGTGTCAGCAGGAGACAAGGCAGACCGTCCAAGGCACAAAGGCAAGCAGGTGGTAGATTTCCTGCTGAGAAGATGTGTGAGTTCTCTTCTGTGTGTGTGTGTGTGTGTGTGTGTGTGTGTGTGTCCTCTTCTGTGTTCCATATTCTTTGTGAAATAGGAAGGAGATCATTACAGAGAATAAGGTGGTGAAGGGAATGGTATAGGCTAGTAGAGAGAGGAGGTGTCATTTCAAAGTCTGGGAGAATAGATTTCCTAGGGCAAGTTCCAAGGCTCAGCAGGCAGCTCTGTAGATCTCTAATTAAAACCCTCTTGTCTCCTACAAACCCTACCTCTTCAAATCAAACAGGATAAAATGAACTCACCCACCTAATGCTGATACCCCATGTTGCCACTTTCTATTCCATTTCCCTTGGGAGCTCTCCTCTAACTTCTCCCTTCCAAACCCAGAATATCATGTGTTTTTATTGATTTTTTTTGCAGTTTAGCTCATCCTGTTTCAAGCTGCTCTACAATTATTTTTCTGGATTCTACACTCATCTCTAATTTGAGGTTAGAGTCCCTTAAATTCAAGAAAACATACCTTTATTAAAATTTCCGCCCACAAAGTTTTGCCTAGTAGGGTTCATATCTCAGTGAAGTCCTTGTTGGTTGTATAAAGACTGCTTTCACCACTTACGTTAGGATCTGATCACTATTATACATCAAACATTATAAAATAATGGATGAAATGATGAGTACAACTCATAATACTCTAACTCGTTCTCTAATAAACACTTAAACCTACCACATTCATATCCATGTGCACATGCATACACACACATGGCACCTTTTTTTCTGTTTTCCTCTTTCAATATAGGAAACTCCACATCCAACTTCTGCTTCAATATTTTTAGAGACAGGAAACTGACTACCTTCCAAGGTAGCCCCCACTTTTTCTTTCTATTATCTCTACTTATTAGAAACTGTTCTTCATAATGGATTCAGTGGATTTCAATGGATTGAAATTTCCCACCCTGTACCTCCACCCATTGGTTCTTCTAATCCTCCTGAATTTCGCCTAAGTAAGTTCTTCATGTACTTTCATGCACTGATCATCTCTTCCCTGAGTTGTCATTGTTCTTGTTGTTCAACCAGGTAAAGCATGTCCATTCTTTCAATGTTGCTTTCCATGATGTGTTTTCCTCACCCTAGTGGTCTTTCTAAGGTTGTTAATGCTCTTCACCAGGTGGCAGCCAAAAGTAAAACTTCCTCTAACTGAAGAGAACACAGTGTGAGAAAACCATCTCCTTCCGTGACCTGGATGCTCTCCATTGGGTTAATGCAGATTAAGGTTGTATTTTTTTACATGAAATAGAGATGTTTGTTTGTGCTGGCCTGGCACCCAGTGGGTGTTGTTCTCCTGAACCGTTCCTAAGAGTCGGCCTTTCTGCCTTGAGCATCAGCACTGTGTGTAATGCTGGGCAACACGGGACCCTTCGTTCTCTTGTCTGCATGTTCACTTCTATTGTCTTCAGCTAGTAAAATTTGAGAAGAGGAGGGAAGGGTACTAACAATTGTTGGGCATCTATCATGGGCCAGCCTTATTTATTCAAAAGAGATAGTTAATTATTTCCATTTTATGGGGGAAGAAATGCAGGCTTACAGAGGCTTGACTGACTTGTCCAAGGTTATGCAACAACAGAGCTGGTATTTGAGTTTAGAATCATCTGAATCCAGAGCTCCTCATCATTCAGCTCCATACTCAGCTCTCAAATGGTTCAAGGCATCTAATAGTGTTAAGAATTTGGGGCATAAGCAGTACCAAGGACAGAACTTTGAAGTACCCCACCAGGAATCTTGACCCTCCCCCTGTTAATATTGATTTGCAGCCTTTGGTTATCATCCTCAGTGAGTTTTAAAACCACAGGCTTTGAGCTCTTGGTACTCTGTTCTGTCCACAGGTTATCATGAGAGATCTTTCTCAAAGCCCACTGAAAGGCTCAAGTGTTATATTGTTTTTATATATAATGTTGATTTGTATGCCTTATTCTTCAGTGGTGAGATAATTCTATCTCAGATTTTACCAGGACATGCCCTTAATCCTAGAAATCTGTGATTTCCAGAGCACTTCATTGTAAAAATTGAGATGCTTACTCGTTCCTAGTCTTTTGGCATATCTTCATTTCATGGTCACATCTGTACATTCTCTTAATGCTAGGGGAGGTTATTTTTCTGACTCCAGAAAACTCCTTAAAATAGATTTTTAAACAGTCAAGGAATTGTTCTACTATCACTTTACCTACTTTCAGCAGTTTTCTCATGCATTAATTTTAAATTCTACCTTTTCCATTTTAAGATCATTCTCCTCAGAAGCCGCTCAAGATATGCATCATTAGAATTGAGTGACCCAACATTTCACCAAGATGAAAGCAACATTAGCCCAGCTTCTACCAGCATTAGACTTCTTCCCATGTTCTTGTTCGGGCCTAGAGAACTCAAAAACATTCTTCTAGGTGTCCTTAATACCTCCTATTGTTCTCACATGAAAAAGTTGTCCATATTATAATAAAGTATATCCAAGAACTATTCTTTCTAGAAGCCCACATGAAGGTGTAGTAGCCATGGGAACAAGAACTCATCCTCTGTTCTCAGGAGCGAGAGATAAAGGGAAGGATATATTAGGAGTTTGCAAAAAAATGAAATGGCAAATATTTAAATTATATCAAGGACATAGGAAAATAAGAACATATATTGTTGGTAGGAATATGAATTTCTTAGAAGACACATTGGTAGCATCCATCCAAATGTTTAAAAACGTATCCACTTTTCCCAAATTTTCTGGAGATCTCTCCTACAGCAGTCCTCATCCTTATGCACAAATACGTAACTATAAGTTGCCTACTTAGGAGATGTGGTAGTTTTTGAGGATCATCCCCACTCTATAAAGAAATGCTTTCAAAAAGTATAAGTTGGCTCCCAACAACCATTGTCACCATCACTGCCTGCTTTTGAGATAGAGCATTATTAGCGTTGGAGGAGGGTGGCTCTGAAGAGAGGAAGAGACCTCCCCCAGCTCTGTTGCTTCACTGTTGAAAAGTGGAATGAGAGGGCTTTCAGTCAGCCATGAGTGGACAGGTGGGGTGTGGCTGAAAATGGGCAGGACTGGAAATAAAATGTGCCAGCAAATCCATATATACAGAGATGTTCACTGAAGCATTGCTTATTAGTAAATACTGGAAACAACCTCAAGTATCTATCAAATGAGGCATGATCACACAAATCCTTCAAAGAAAGATCACAAGACTTCTAAAAAGCGTGAAGTGGATATATAGTCCCTGTGGTGAAAAGATCTCCAAGACATATGTGTTACATTGAAAACAGCAAGTTATCACTGAGTTGTTTGATCCGGTTTAGGTTAAATGTTAGTGTCTGACAAGAGAATGGAAGTCTAGACACAAATTTTGACAGTTGTTTCCTGAGATGAGAGGAGGAGTTGAGGCAGAGTGTGGAAGGGCATCCTCAACCCGGGCTTTGCTGAATCTTATGTTGAAGTTGGTAACAAGAAGGAAAATTAGTGGATTAGAACCTTATCTCGGTGGGCATACCAGATCCAACCCCACAGATGGAGGTGAGAGGGAGGCATCTCTGCAGCTCACACCGCAGAGGTAGCAACCTTATAAACCCTTCCACGCATGTCAAGAAGGTGATCCGCAAGGCAGAGCAACACAAAGGTGAGGTCATCACTTTTCATATAAGTAAGAGAAAATAGAAGATTTGAAACAAAAACCATCACTGGTTTCAGATATTTTGAGTCATATGGAAAAGGGATCAATGTGTCCTCCATGATCCCAGAGGTGTAACTGGAACATGTATGTCATAGGTCCCCAACCAGCATCATCCCACCAGTTCAGGGAAGCCTCTAGATGCATTTGTTTGGCCGGTAAATACCATGAGACAGCAGCCATTGCCTTACACAATATTTCATGCCCACACCCCACTCTACGGATCAGGTGGCGCACAGCCTGTTTCATTCATTTATTATCTGTAATTAGTACCTGCATTTGGGTTCTTGACCGCTACTACAAGGGTAAGCTATAGGAAATCAGATTTAGAAGCGACTTAAGGTAGAACTTTGTAAGACTACAGAAAGGCAGTATACCTCACTGGTTGGGAACACAGGCTCTGGAGTTAGCTCTGGAGTTAGCCTATCCCTTTGGAATTCCAGCCCTGCCACCTACTGCTGTGGGGACTTTGGCTGGCTACTTAAGTGTCATGCTTTGTGTGTCTCATTGTGTGATCCCATTTCCCACTGTGTGAAATGGGAGAGTAATGAAATCTAAGAAAAAAAGTTGATGCATAGAGAGCATCTGTGTCGGTTTTCTATTGCGATGTAACCATATTACCGGAGCCTGAGCACCTTAAAAATTTCTGTGCATCAGTAATCTAGGCACAGCTCCTCTGGTCTTCTTTGTAGGGTCTCACACAGCTGCAGTCAAGGCATCAGCCAGGGCTGCAGTCTCATAAGACTTGACCAGGGAAGGATCTGCTTCTGAGTTCACACAGATTGTTGACCGAATTCAGTTCAGGGTTTCAGTTTCTTGCTGGCTGTCAGCCAGATGCTGCCTTCAGCCCCAACACAGTTGTCTGCTTCCTAAAAGCCCACAAGGGTGGGAAAGCCTCCAGCAAGATGAGCACCCCAGCCGTGTGTGCAAAATCACATACCCAGAATCACATTCATCCCGGCACCTTTGCCATATTCTGCGGGTTAGATACGAGTCACACCCACATTCAAGAAAAGGAGCAACACCAGGGCTCGTGATCAGGAGTTAGGGATCATAGAGGACCACACGAGAATCTGTCTGCCACAGCCTACGTCAGTCTTGGTCCACATAAGGTGTTTAGTGAGTGCAGTTATTAGTTACTGAAACTGTCTGAAGAAGACATCGATGGCTCTTTGAGTATTTAAACAGGTGCTGGATGATGTTTATAGGCACAGAGTGAAAAACAAACAAATGAAAGTAGGTCTTGAACTCTAAGGCTGTCTGTAGTATAATTCAGTCACCAGGAAGGGTAAAGAACTGCCCTACTCCTTCAAAATCTCCCCCAGCATCTTTCTGGGTTCATTGATGCTTTTCTTCTGGCGTGCTTTCTTTTTCATTTTTACCTGACCTCACCTGTTAAAAAAAAAGGGGGGGGTGGAGAACTACAGCATCCTCTGTAATTTTCCTTGGGAATTCTGAGTGGCTTTGGTCCCTCTTCAATATTCCAACTTTGGGGATGGGGTGGGGAGGAAAGAAATATATTTTCCCTTTACTAAGATTTGTAGAATCCCAGGCTCTATTTTCAGCTTCTCTCAAAACCCTAAGCAGATTTGTGTACCTATATTGTACAATAAAGGCCATATAACATTACTGGGTGTTTCCCAGAAGAGGGAGAGATGATAGATTGGGTTTCTAGGTTCTCTCTAGATCTTGTGGCTGACAAACAAAGGCTTTTAGCTGTCTGATTCATTCCCCAGCTCAATCACAGGCCTCTGCTATTTGTAGAGAAGGCTCGGTAAACATGAACTTTTGGTAGCCCATCTTTAGCAGAGCAAGAAGAAAGCAGTTCCATTGTGGTAGCACAGAATTCAGAAATGAGTTTTGTATGCCTGAGAAGCTATTGATTTAAGACATATCTAGCCTTGGATGTAGATTTCATTAGTGCATCAACCAGCCCTATTTCTGCTCCTAGCCCGGGAAAAATGGAGTAAATGAAGAACCCATATGGGCCACACATGGAATCATCCACATACACCCCAAGTCATGCCCATGCTGGCTCCTGACCCTGTTACTTGGGGGAGAGTAGTTGGGAATGACTGAGGCACTCTCCAGCCATGCTAGTAACTAAATATGAGAAATACAATAACCATAAAGCATCCCTCTTATTTCCTTAATTTAAGCAATTTCCCAGGAGAGTGTTGAGGTGTTAATTGCTTCTACACTTCTTTCGTTGACAGATATGTCCTTTTTCACCTGGGTGAGAGAAGCAATTATTGTAATGCTCTCCTGGGCTTGGTGAGATATTTCTTTAATGGATTTTAAAGGCGTTGGTAGGGCATTGTGCTTTTAAAAAGAAACTGTCCTTTGCTCTGTTCATACTTGATAACGTAGGCGGGTATTGTATTCAGACCGCATGATGAATCTCTTAACGGAGAGTATGTGGTGGGGAGGAAGACGAGAGTGGTGATGTTCTTCTAGGAAATGTGTATCCAGATTTCAGAAAGGAGAAAAATATGTTCATATGTGTATATATATCACTGAGTTGAACAAAAATTAAAACAATAAAAAAAAGAGTCCGCCTTTTCTTTAGATACTCAGCAAGGCATATGTTTCATGAAATTCAACACAAAGGTGTTATTTTCTGGAACTGGGGTGGCCTTCCAAATGAGGATTTGGCAGGTTGCTCACTTAATACAAATCAGTAAATATTCCTTTATCTGTTGTGTGAAAGTGACCTTCACAATCAGTTTGAACCACAATTTGTTTTAATGTTTCATACTTACATTCAAGAAGAAAAAGAAAAATAATCTTAGAATTGGTTAGAATTTTGGACTTTTAAAAAAAATTTATTTTTTTAATTTCTTTTCAGTGTACCAGAATTCATTGTTTATGCACGGCACACAGTGCTCCATGCAATATGTGCCCTCCATAATACCCACCACCAGGCTCACTCAACTTCCCACCCCCCGCACCTTCAAAACCCCCAGATTGTTTTTCAGAGTCCATAGTCTCTCATGGTTCATCTCCCTTTCCAATTTACCCCAACTCCCTTCTCCTCTCCATGTCCCCATGTCCTCCATGTTATTTCTTTTCTTTTTTTTTTTCTTTTTTATTTCTTTTTTTTTTTTTTTTATTTTGACAGAGATCGCAAGTAGGCAGAGAGGTAGAGAGAGAGAAAGGAGGAAGCAGGCTCCCCGCCAAGCCGAGAGCCCGATATGGGGCTCGATCCCAGGACTCTGGGACAATGATCTGAGGCAGAGGCTTTAACCCACTGAGCCACCCAGGCACCCCCCTCCATGTTATTTGTTATGTTCCACAAATAAGTGAAACCATATGATAATTGACTCTCTCTGCTGGACTTATTTCACTCAGCATAATCTCTTCCAGTTCTGTCCATGTTGATATGAAAGTTGGGTATTCATCCTTTCTGATGAAGGCATCCTACTCCATGGTGTATATGGACCACTTGGTGAAGTGTCACTTGGGCAACTTGTCAAGCCAAGAGAGCCTGAGTGAAGCAAAATGATAGAGTGGAAAGAAGGTTGAATTTAGGATTAGAGCACCTGGTTTTAAGTTCTAGCAAATGAGTTGCTTGATATGGTGTCCTTAGGCAAATCATCTAACCTTGGACAGCTTCAGTGGTTTTCATCCTTAGATCCTGGGTTTCCATGAGAATCAAATGAGAAAATGCATGTTACTGTATGAGGCAACTCTTAAAGCTCTATTTAGATGTAAAGTGATGTTACCAGAGGAAGATCTAAGTTTTGTGGTACCTGAAGCTTTTGGAACTGGGTTGGTCGGGGGGGGGGGGGGCAACTGTTTAAGAAAAAGAACTCCAAAATATGTTTTTCAAATTTTACAAAACCATTTGACCATGTGAACATAATGAACCAGTTGTGAATATTTTTCAAGCAGTTGTTTCCTAGTTTCCTAGTTAGCCCTGGACTTAGAATCCTTACCCTTTGTTTCACTAATTATTACTAATCATATTTGTTATGACTTTTAATTGTTTAGGATCTATATTTCTTACTAGGATATAAATTCTTTGAAGGCAGGGGCTGAGTCTGTCTTGTTTACTGCTAGATATCAAAGTGCCCAGCATTTAGCAAATTATCAGTAACTATTCAATGGAAAGATGGAGGGAGGGAAGATAGGGAGGGACAGAAAGGACTAAAACATTTCATATTCAGAGTGAAGCTGCAAGATAGTTGGGTAAGTTCGCGTTCCCTACAGTGATGGAGGTACTAATACAGAGAGGAAGCAGTAATGACTCCGGCTTGTCTGTTCATTCCCTGCTGCTCACCCTAATGGGAAACCTTTTCTTTGGGATGAGAATATAGTTGTTTCCCATGTGGAGCCAAAGATAAGAGTCGGACCAGGAGAGGGGCTAGGAGAGAAGTCTCCTGTCCTTGTCAGGGTAGAGGAAGTCAAAGGTAGGATGTGGGAGCTGTCCTTGATGGGGGCAGCGCAGCCTCCCCTGTTCTGAATTCCAGTGAGGTCTCAAGAGGGTTCCAATAAAACTCATATTCACTACAGCCCTGCTGCCTGGCTTCTCCGTGGAGAGCCAACAGGGCTCCCTTGATGCCTTGCCTCTTGTTTGTCTGCGGTGAGTGCACTATTAGTTCTCCATCTGTTCCTTTATTTGAAACAGATCAAGTCTCGTAAAACAAGACAAAGTCAAATAAATACCTATGACATCTGTCACAACGTGAGAGGGACTAGTTCACTAGCTTACTGTTACTCTGATGGCTTGGACTCTACCTGGGGAGGGCCTTATTTTTCAGCCCCTTTCTCAATAGCATTTCATTACATTCTATGACCGTTGTTTCGCCATTAATTGATGATGAGTCTAAACATTTATGGCTTTCAGTTATACAAGGATGCAAGTTTCATGTGCTGAAACAGGTACAAAGTTCTGCACAGCAAACTAATTTTCAAATCTCAGTTTCCTAGTCTGTAAAATGGGAGGGTTACTCTCTTCACAGAGTTGTTCGGAAGGTTAAATATGATCGTGCATGTGAGAACATTTTGAAAAGTATTAATTGCTCTAAAAGGATGGATAATCTTAAAAGGTGTCAGAATATTTCCTTATTTTAACTTCTCTATTCAGTCAAGCTGTCTACCTCATGCTGGACTCCTGGGTACTGAGGTATCACGGGAAGGAGGAAGCCATGGGAGCAAGCATAGTTCTCAGTCCACTTTGCCCGGATGATTTAAGAAGTCTGATTTCTCGTTGAAGTTCATCATCCACCCATTTCCTTCTCACACAGAATAAGACCCCAAGCAGTGTCCTTCCAGTTATCGTTGAAGAAGCAACAGTGCCTCAGCAGCAGTTAGCCCTCCTCCTGGGAACTAGCTAAGCTGTTTAATCCCCTGATGATAGCTTCACCTGACATCTGTATGTCTCAATGTCTTCCTTCCCTTCCAGAGTGCTTCTCTCTTCTCACTCTCAACTGAAAAGACCTATCTTTCATCCATTTAGTTCAACTAGACTCCCAGACCAGACCATCTGATCATTCTAATCCAGCCCTACACAGTAGCTCTGGTTTTTATATCTTAATAGATATCACCTAAGAACTATCACCTGAAGGATGAACTTAAATCTCTAACTGCACATCTATAGGCTGTAGGAGGTTTTCCCAGGACCACAGGTTGAACTGTGATTCTTCAGGCTCCTGGGCCATGCTGTGGACCAAACACACTTAAATGAATTTATTAGCCTAGACATCTGTCCCTTAGACATGTAGAATGTAAGCTGTAAAGGGTAAGGGCAGTGATTATTGGTCTTTGAAATGCTAGAGCTCAAAAATATTTTTGAACCTATATGGTACACAAGTAGCTATAAGAATGCAGTTAACTTCTCTAGGAGACCATGGAAGATCCAAATAATTTCAAAATTAGCTGTGCCAATTCTTTAAGATTCACTTATAGAATCCAGTTTTCGATTGTGTCAACAACTTGGAAAATGTGGTTAAAACCAGCCGCAAGTAAAAAGTCACAGAGGGAGAGTTCTCTCAAAGGACAGTTGCCTGGGGCTCTTAAGACAAGCGCAATTACTGGAACAGTGCCTTTTGCTGGTCCTTATGGATTCTG
Organism: Mustela putorius furo; assembly: GCF_011764305.1. Taxonomy (NCBI): domain Eukaryota; kingdom Metazoa; phylum Chordata; class Mammalia; order Carnivora; family Mustelidae; genus Mustela; species Mustela putorius. The sequence continues at coordinate 41,250,358 of NW_025422368.1, read as the reverse complement.
AGATATACATGCCCACTGCACAGGCCATTCTGCTCAGGAAGAGGGGAAGTTTCACTGAGGTGAATCACTTCCTATTTCTTCTATCATGGATATGGTTTCCTTTCGATTGTTAAATGACTACATAGGAACATATGAATGGTAGGTTTGGGTGTTATTTGCTGTTTCATGACCCTTACCTGATTATGTGCACAAATTAGAAAATATCAGCCTAGCAGCTGGTGTTCTTTGATTTTCACATTGCTCAAATCTGATGTGACTCAAGAGCCTTATGGTTTCTTGAGTACAGGGATGTGGTCAAGAGTGCCCATGAATTCCCCTGAAATTATATACAAAACTTCTCTGGAGAGGGAGCCAATCGCTTTCATTAGATTCTCAAAGGAATATATGACTTTACAAATGATGAAATGCCACTGCTCATTGTTTTGTCTTCTATTCATAACAATCAGAAACAGTAGAAGACTGGTCATCTGCACACCTGGAATTTAAGGTCCTGATGATAATAATACTATGACTAACATATATTTTGAACACTTAATGTGCAGCATGTAGCAGGTGCTATAATAAATACAATAATAATTAATACATATTAACATAATAAATATATATTATACCATGTGCCACATATAATAAGGTCACTTAATAAGTTCGTTCCTTACAAGAATTTTATCACTTAGTTTTCACAATACCTTAGGAGTAGGTACTCTTATTACCACTATTTTAGAGATAAGGAAACTAAGACCCAGAGAAATTAAATAATGTGTTAATAAGTTGTGCCACTGGGAAATTTTAACACCAAATTTTGACAATTAAATCATTGATTTTGAAAAAGTGGAAAACTGAAAGAATTCTAGTTTTGCCATATTTAAAAATCGGTGACACCTTTTCCCAATGCTTTAGGAGACATATTGTATCTGAATCAGTTACACTGGGATCTATCATGTACTTTCAGGAGGCTCAGGTTTTTATATTCGGTCCTGCATATTTATATATTCTTTTTTTCTTGAGGTGCCCTAAGAAACATATGGATATTAATCCAGCCATCTCTATCACTGTGTAAGATAAATACCAATCATGATTTTGTTTCACATGAATATTTGTGCTGGGTAATATTTATGTGCTGTACATCTCTGCCACTAGTCTAACTTATGCTCAGATTCCCAGGGGATGAGAGAAATTCAGGTCCATCCTTCATGTCACTACACAGAGATAGAAAGTGCCAGAAGACCTTTCTCCGCAAGTCTGGGTGGCAAGAACTGAGACTGAAAATACAGCCATTCATCACAGAAACCCAGCTTTGATCCCAGCAGCTTTGCTGAACGAGGGGTTGTTAGGAGGAACTTGGAATGAGTATTGGAAAAAGCATCTGCTTATTTCCTGAGGGGGATAAACTTCTAGTGGCACCACTAAAATTAATATGTAGATAAAACTGTAGTGTGAGCAGTAATATTCTCTCCAAAAGTAATACACAGATATAGCTATGGTATTCTGGTGTGGGCCTCAATCCCCCTCACTAAAGAAATGGTAAAAATAATAATGATGATAATGATCAACCAAGTAAGCTTAGGGAAATAACCATGTCTTCTGCTGTTTAAATTCTGCTCCTTTATCATTTTTGCTTCTGCACCATCCAACAATAATTCTGTTCGCTGCAAGCCAATGCTCATTGCCTAGTCATAATTCCCTCTGTTGGAACTGATGTGCTCATTCATTCAGCAGTTACCAGAAATACCTACTAATACACCAGGCACTGTTCTAGGCGCTGGAGATGTGGGGGAGGGGGAGGAAACACTATCCTTATCACTAGCGTTGGGAAATTTGTGACTTATGGCATAGAGTATTCATCAGCTGTATTTCCATTTCACTGGTTATATCTTTTTTGTAAAATCTATGTAGTTAATGGAACTTCAAGAAGTAAAGAGTTTCACCAATGCTTATTTGGCTGAATGTGCCTATGGAGGTTGCTTCTAAAATGTACTTTTTTTTTTTTTTTACAGCTGTAGGGTGAGGGTCTTACAGACCACTCACTTGGTTTAAGGTATGACAAAAACTATCCTAGCACTAGGTTTTTCCCCTGATATTTAAGTCACATTTTCCTTCTCTGTATATGGTATTATATCATGTGACTGTCCCCTCTCCAATGAGACACAGCCACAGAAACTTCCTCTCATTTTCCAGATTCCCTTTCTTAGTGACAGACATCAATATTCCCCAATCAAACGAGTTGGACTCCTTGAGATCCTCTAGCCCCTCACAGTTCCTCACTCCCCACACAGTGATTTGTCTCTGACTCGGGGCAGTTCTTCCTCAATATTTCTGGAATCCATACCATCCATATAGCTGTTGATGGATTTCAGTCTCTCATATGTTGCCTACCTGTCCCTTAAACCCCAACCTACCCTTATTGCTTTGACATCTGTCTACATTCCAATTCTTAGCCTCCCTTACAGTTAGGTGTGGACATGGAATGTGTTCTTGCCATTGGAATGTAAACAGTGTGGCTTTTAAGAAAGTTCTTTTTCCGCTTGCCCCAGGTGCAAGAAGACAGGTTAAAGTCCTAGGGCAGAAGTTTCCAAACTTTCTCGGTTGTAGAGCCCTTAATGTCTCAGTAATTATTATTTTTTTTTTTACAGGAGCTCCAGGTCAAATGAAATATCAATAGTTCCATTTATTAAATAGCTAAGTTTAAACAACATAGTACATATTATCCTAACCACTTACTAGCAATTTGAAAAAAAATAATACATACAAACTGAAAGAATCAGAAGTACTTAGAATGGTATATGTTTGTTTCTTGGGCACTGCACAACTTCTCAGACTTTCAGATCAAACATTAACAGCTTTATTTCCTATTCTGCATTGATTTTCACATGGAGCTCCCTTCTTATAAAACTCAAAACCTAACTTTGGAAAGGTAGGACATCAACAGAAGCAATGCAGTATTATCCAATGTTGAGCAAAACTACTTCAAGATAATAGGTGGTGTTGTGTCCAACAGATATCAAGAATGGCTCTATGTTCCTCAAAAATTTAAAATAGTCTATGGTGGTCCTGTGAGTTCACTAGGGAACCTTGAGGCGTCTTAGTTCATAACTTGGAAACCAGAGTCCTGAAAGATGACAGTGTCGTAAAAATGGAACAAAGCATAGATGCCTGAACCATTATGTGGAGAGCAGCTGGGTGTTGATCAGGAACACCCACCTTAGGTTTGTATGTGAGCAGAATAAACTTCTGTTGTGGTTGAGCAATTGTTCATTTTTTAATTTTTGTCACAACAAAGTCTAACTTACATTATTTTACTGCAGTGGCTTTTAATGGTTCTCCTTGACCCAAATCTAATACCTTTCTCCTTAACACTTCATACCATCATTACCAAGTCCACTACTTTACCTAATAACAGGCTTACCTTTCCTAAAACTTAAATCTGAGCACTTTCTTTGTTTGCTTCCCAGTCTGTTTTCTACCCATCTTTCCTCATGGCACCAATTTCTAAATCAGTATCTCTCAAATTTGACTCCATGTCAGAATCACCTGGAGAGCTTAAAAAAAAAAAATACCTATGTCCAGTTCCCCCACCTGCAAGGATTTTCATAATTGAAATGGACCAATTCCTTGAAAAGCACAATGTACCACAACTCACCACAATGTGACATAGTTAATATAAATAATCCTACAACTATTAAGGAGATTGAATTTGTAATCTAAAACCTGCAAAAAAAAAAAAGTTCAGATTCAAGTGGCTTCATTGAAAAATTACACCAAATGTTTAAAAAGAGTAAACACCAATTCTCTATATTCTCTTCAGAAAATAGAAAAGGAAGGAATGTATTCTCCAATTCATATTATGAAACTCGTATTATTACCCTGATACCAAAACCAAAGATAGCACAAAAAGAAACTACGTACTATATTCCTCATGAATATAAATGCAAAGAAAATCCTTACCAAAATATTAGCAATAGAATCCATCAATGTATACAAAGAATTATATATAATGAACAAGTAGGATTGATTTCTAGTTTGCAAGATTGGTTTAATATTAGAAAATCAGTGTAAGCCATTACATTATCACTTTAAAGAAGAAAAATCACATGATCCGCAACTAATCAAGGTGAAAAAATTGACAGTATTCATACTCATCATGATAAAATTTCTCAGAAAAATAGATATAGAGGGGAACTTCCTCAGCTTGATGAAGAAAACCTACAGCTAACATAATACTTAATGATGAAGCACCTGATATCTTTCCCCCTTAAGACAGGAAAGAAGGCAAGGATATCCACTCTTACCACTCATTCAACATTGTTCTGGGATTTCTAACTCATGCTTTATGCTAGAAAGGAAAAATAAAAGGCATACTGATTGGAAACAAAACTATCCTTTTTTGCAGAGAACATGATGGTCTACATAGAAAACCCTATGAAAGCCAAAACAAACAAACAAGCAAAAAACCTCCTTGAAGTATTGAGTTCAGCAAGACCACAAGATACAAAATTAAAATTACGTTATGCCGATGAATGAATCAAAGAAGGTCTGTGTAACTGGAGAGACATAACAGGTTCATAGACTTGAAGATTCAACATAGTAAAGATGTCTATTCTTTCTAAACTGGCATACAGTCTTAATGCAAATCCTATAAAAATCCCAGGTAAAGCTTTTGTAGATATAGACAATACTATTCCAAAATTTATATGGAAAGGCAAAGAAATAATTGAAATAATTTTTTAAAGGAACAATAAAGAGGGAGGAATCGGCCTCCCCAATTTCAAGACTTGTTTTATAGATAGAGTAATAAGGACTGTGTGGTATCTGTGGAGGGATAAATACATCAATGGAACAAAATAAAGAATGAAGGATCTGGAAATTGACAAACACAGTATATATTGTATCCTAACCACTTACTTGCAATTTGGAAAAAAAATAATAAAATAATACATATAAATTGAAAGAATCAGAAGTACTTAGTAATGGTACATAAAATACTTGATTTTTGAAAGGGTGCAAAAGCAATTTAATGGAGGAAAGATCGCTTATTCAACAAATGGTATTGGAGCAATTGGTCATCTATAGAACTTTCCCCTCAAAAAATATATGAATTTTTTACTGAGTCTCACACATTAAATAAAATTTAGCTCAAAATGGATAGTTCTATATTATGGTTATAGTATGTTACAATATTATTATAGAACTTTTAGAAACTATAGAAGAAAGGAGAAAATTTTCAGGATCTGAGGCTTGGTGATGAGTTCTTAGACTTGACAAGAACATGACCCATAAAAGGAAAAATTGATTAATTACATACACTTCATCAAAATTAAAAATATTTGCTCTACAGAAGAGTGAAAAGAAAACCTACAGACTGGGAGAAAATATTTGCAAATCTCATCATCAACAAGGGATTATTACCTCAAATATATAACAGTTCTCAAAGCTCAATAGTAAAAAAGCAAGTGATCTAAAGAAAATAAGCAAAGGACATAAAGAGACATTTCACCAAAGAAATGTCAGATGGCAAGATACGTCATCTGTCAGATATGCAGATGGCAAATAAATACACACACAGACCACAAATGGTGGTCTACGACTCATTTGCCTCTCTGACTAGGCTGCAAGCGTCTGGGACTTTTTCATCTTCGAGTTTCATTGTCTGGCTCCTAGGCACTCAGTATTCCCCTCTATTTCTATTTCCCTTCCATTAGGGAAATGACTCAAATTATGCAAAAATTAAAACCATAATTAGATGTTACTGACACATCTATCAGTATGGCTAACATCAAGTAGTGGACAGGATGTAGAAAAACTGAATCATTCATACACTGCTGGTGGGGATATAAAATGGTATGGCTATCTTGAAAAACAATTTAGCAATTTAGTAGAAAAGTAAGTATGAGGGGAGGGAATCGGGGGGGAGATGAACCAAGAGAGACTATGGACTCCAGGAAACAAACTGAAGATTTCAGAGGGAGGCATGGAGGGATGGGTGAGCCCAGTGATGGGTATTAAGGAGGGCACATTTTGCAATGAGCACCAGGGGTTATATGCAAATCATGAATCATGGAACACTACTACATCAAAAACTGATGAAGCACTGTGTGTTGACTAATATAACATAATAAAATTAAATAATCAAAAAGAAGAAAAGTAAATATAGAACTACCATATGACCCAGCAGTTGTACTCCTGGACATTTATTCCAGAGAAATGAATTATTATGGTTCCCACAAAAACCTGTGCGTGAATGTTTACGGTAGCTTTATTCATAACAGTCCCAAACAACAAACAACCTACACATCTTTCAACAGGTAAATGGTTAAGCAGACAGTGGTATATCTATACCATGGACGACTATTCAGCAATAAAAAGGAACAAACTATTGTTACTGTATAGAAGATTGTACAGAATGTAAAAAGTCAACCACAAAGGTTTCAAACTGTATGATGCAATTTATTTAACTGTCTTAAAATGACAAAGTCATGAGCACAGAGAATGGGTTAGGGTTAGGGTGTCCAGGGAAGAGAGAAGTGGGTGTGGGAACATGTTATATTGTATCTTGACAGCATCATGTCAATATCCTGCTTGCGATACTGTATTACAGTTTCACATGATGTTACCACAAGCGAAAACAAGACAGAGGGTATACAGGATCTCTACAATATTTCCTAGAATTCCATGAGCATCTACAGTTATCTCAAAATTTAAAGTTTAATTTTAAAAATTACCATCAGGGGGTACTCTGATGGTTTGTTCTGGGTTTGGCCCAGGCATTGGTATTTGAAAAGCTCCCCAGGCGATTCTAACACCCAGCCTGATGGACAAAGTGCAGATTAAACTGATGGATATCCTCTTCCCAGAACCCATGTAATCACCTATCATTTACTGTTCCTGTGCCTCTAGTACCTTCCCTTCTCCACTTGCTGAACTGAGGCTCTTGTCAAGAAAGCTCGGGGATCACTCTTCCAAGGAGCCATCCAGAGCACTACTTGCCCAGACTGATAAGGGTCCTCGCAGGTTACACCATGACAGCCCTTTCTTGACTTTTTTTTTTTTTTTGTATATCACATTTCACATAATTTGTGTTTGCAGATTTTTTTCTCCCACAGTAAACTATTAGTATATTTTTTAAATTTTTATTTCTTTTTTAAATTTCTTTTCAGTGTTCCAGAATTCATTGTTTATGCACAGCACCCATTGCTCCATGCCCTCCATAATACCCACCAATTATATTTTTTTAAAAGAAGCCATGAAGCCAGAATGTCCAGATGCCAAAGAGTTTTATGAAACAAAATATGATTCTTATGCCAAACCTTTCTTTTATGCAAATCAGTATTACAAAACACTAGGATGGTCTGATGATGGGTCTTGAATGCCCTATGTCTATGCTACTTCTTTTCTTTTTTCTTTTCTCCCTCCCTCCTTCCTCTCACTTTCTTTCTTCCTCCCTCCCTCCCTCTTTTCCTTCTTTCCTTCCTTCCTTCCTTCCTTCCTTCCTTCCTTCCTTCCTTTCTGCTTCTCTCCTTTGGTAAAGCCTAGAAGATCCAGACTCTGACCAACATCTGCAAGGCATACACAGAGGCTTTGCCAACCTTCCCACTCCAGGTTCATGCTTCCAGAGTATCTGGGTATCTATAATTAGTAGCATAACCTCCAGTCATGACTCCAGTACCTCATCCAGTTGGCATCATGGACAGGCTCTCTATATTCTTTCATAGCAACATTAAACAGCTCCACTTTGGGACAAAAATTATTTGCAGAACCTTTGCAAGGATGCATGTTTTATTTTTGCAATAATATTAAATATATCTTGGGTCCAAAAAAATCTTATTGGCATTTTTATTGATATTATGAACTTCAGAGATTAAAGAGAATTGACATATTTTTGATATTAGATTATGCTACCTACTAGAATATTAATTCCTAAATGGCAAGGATTTTCTTGATTTTGTTTAGTTTTATATCTCCAAAGCCTAGAATGATGCATGGCATGTAGTAAGTGCTCATTTTTTTATTGAATGAATCAATTCAGTGCTTTTACATTTGTTCTCATCTTTTGTTCCTCAGAAATGTTTGTGATGTTTTCTTCATGTAAATCTTGTACCTTTTCATTAAATTTTTTCCTGGGATTTTTTTTTTTTTTTTGCTATTGTAAATGGCTTTTTTTTCCTTCTATGATAACTTCTAACCATCTATTTGTTTATGTAAAGGATATGGTTTCCTGCACATTAATTTTGTAACTATGTTATTGAACTTCCTTGTTTGCAAGAACTTTTTGTAATTCTCTTGCTTTCACCAGGCATCACTATTACTTTCCTTAAAGCTTTCTGGAGTTCAGTAATCAAGAGGACTGAATTACAAATCCAAGGGAAACAGCAAATAACTAAATCCCATTTTATCGGTGTGATTCTTGTTGGCTACGTTGAGTGAGCACACATACAGATGTAAACCTGCAATTTCTTTGCTAAGATAATTAAACATGGTGATGAAGGAAAACGTCTAATCCAGAACCATCTCATTCCTTGCCAATTGGGCATCATCTGTTCCCTGTGCTGCTTGCTAATTTGGGGAAGCTACAGTCTTCTCAACATGGTCCTCTTAATTTAGGAAGGGATGTTTACAATTTAAATCACAAAGAAAGAAATTGTCATTACATATTGACTGGCCTAAGTTCTAGTGTTTTGCTGCAGAGTTTTGTTCAGTAAGCTTTGATATGTACATGAACTTGTGCAACTGAATGCATCTGTCATCATTTCTCTTTGTCATTAGATCATTATGCAAACATGAAACATCAAAAAATACATAACATGATCAATTCATCTGATGGAGAGTGCAGATTAGCAGGAAGTAAACTCCAGAAGCATGCTCCTCCCTCTCCCAATTGCTGCTTTTCTCCTGTTTCTTCGAAACACCCACAGATTTAGTCAGTCCTTTGGGGTCTAGATATGCTTACTGGCAGTTAACATTCACGTGATTCAGCACATTTTCTTGCAACAATATTCTCTCTTTACTCCTGAGTTTTGCCTAATTTAGATTCCTCCTTTAGTCTGTTCTGCTCAGCTTATCCTTGTCGATAAATACAGACAGATTAGACAGGAGACAAAATTGTGAAATAGATGCAGCATTGGGAACAGCCACTCTTCACTTTACATCGTAGACAAGCCCGTCTCTCCTGTGGCCACCTTGCCCCAGAACACACTCTGGCATGGTGGCCGGGGACTCATTTGCCTCTGTGACTAGGCTGCAAGCATCTGTGACTTTTTCATCTCTTGAGTTTCATTGTCTGGCTCATAGTAGGCACTCAGTAAATGCTCGAATCCATGAATGCACAAATTACTCAATTAACTGGCGCGTCAATATTTTCTCTTTCAAGTTACTAAAACTAGCACTTGGGGAAAGTTTGGAAAGATTTTAAAATAAGAAGGTAATTGACTATTACCAGTTTAAAAAGAAGCCCAGGTAGATTTATATTTTAACAAGAACAAATTAAACTAAAGGAATTAAGCTTTTTCTAGATTTCCAGGATTCAGCCAGAAGCCTGGTAAGGACCTGGGTCCCTTCCGGAGAAAACTGCGTTGTCCACATCCCATAAGTCTGCACCTATGTAGGTATCCCATTTTAGGCAGGAAACATGTTCTTGAAAAACTGAGTAGGAATGAAGGTCCTTTTAGTTAAAACTTATTTCTCCTATACCAGTTATCAGTGTTTCATAGTTGCTTCCTTGTCCATTTCTGATTGACCTTTGAAATAGGCCCTTAAAAAACTATTCTTCCAATTCTTCAGGTACAGATCTGTGACCAAATGCTTAAATATACAGGATCAATCTACGTATTTAAAGAAAATGCAAAGAATTCTTCTGTTGGGCAAAATCATTGAGCACATTATGCCTCTATATTGTATCTAGTCATCATCTGCTATGTTATTCTCATTACTTTAACTTTTTAACCTAATTTTGAACATAATGTATACCTAGCCTCCTGCCAAGAATGACTTACAGGGATTGGTTGTTAAGTTAGGCTCTGTAAATAACAGCTGAGCTTATTTATGTTTTTATGGGAGGGAGAAGGGGCTGTTTTATTCTGATTTGAGGGGATACAGGTTAAATGCATACAGTGATGAAATTTTGTTTCAAACCCTTCTGGTAAATGATGGAAAAGGCCGTGTGCTTGTATATGCATGACAAGAATTCTGATCCTTGAATTTCAATTATGGTTTGGTCTCTCATACAAAATGTAGAGAAGGAAGCTGATATCATTCACACTCATAGACTCTTCCTTGGCTTCTACTTTAAAAAACAGTACCACTCACATATGCAGGGTCATGAGTCTATCATGAAACAGTGGGTGTTCTAGGTTGCTAAGGTCACAGGACCTGGCAATCTTGAAAGCCTTGCCTGGAATGTGACTCAGTACATTGGTGAGGATGCCAGTGGCCTGGCCCCTCGCCTTCCTTCCTGGAATACTCTGTTCTCCTTACTAGGTCAGATGAGTGAAAATTTCCCTCCCGAACATGATTTGAGTTTTTTCATTGGCTAGTGAGGTAGTATACCAGCAGCAACAATTTAAAAACTTTATGGTAAGCATTCCTATAGATTTTTGAAATAACATTTAACTCTGTTATGTGTAATTAAGGAAGGAGAAGAGGTGTGCTAGTAACCTTTTGGGTTTCTTAACTTCGAAGAAGAAAGTCCATTCTTGCATTTTTTTTTTTTAAAAGACTTTATTTATTTATTTGACAGAGATCACAAGTAGGCAGAGAGGCAGGCGGCGGAGGGGGGTGGGGCAGGCTCCCTGCTGAGCAAAGAGCCTGATGTGAGGCTCAATCCCAGGACCCTGAGATCATGACCTGAGCCAAAGGCAAAGGCTTTAACCCACTGAACCACCCAGGTGCCCCCCATTCTTGCATTTTAATATGAGTGTCTTTGATGTCCTAGAAGATCATAACTCCTAAAATTCGTAATGTGATTCAGGAGGAACTGGGCAACTTGAATTTCCCCATCCCTCTTCAGAAAGTGTGTATCCAGAGGGGGGAATAATGTAACAGAGAACTTGAGAATGGCGTTTATCATAATTAACCTCTGGATAGGTCAAGGTTGACTACCTATTTTTACTTCTGAAAGAAAGGATATGCTCAAAGTTTTCTCACTTTCTGTTGTGCCTAAAATCAGAAGATTTGGGTCCCCTCTTCGTATAGAGACATTGTGTGGACAAGATCTGTGAGATCTTAAATTTGAAAGTGTAGAATGAGGGATTTATGGCAGTTACCTGGGGATTCTGAGGACCCACCCTGACTTCCCATACTGTGACACATCCTGTACAAAGTGATATGAGTTGTTAACTGAAGCCATTATACTTCATTTCCCAAAAGATGAAAAACAATAGAGTCAGGAATATTTTTCTTTTTTTCTATTTTTTTTTTATTAATACATAATGTATTATTTGCTCCAGGGGTACAGGTCTGTGAATCATCAGTCTCACACAATTCACAGCACTCACCATAGCACATACCCTCCCAGTGTCCATCACTCAACCACCCTATCCCTCCTCCCCCTCCCCCCAGCAACCTTCAGTTTGTTTCCTGAGATTAAGAGTCTCTTATGGTTTGTCTCCCTCCCCGGTCCCATCTTGTTTCATTTTTTTTCCCTCCCTCTCTGCCATGACCTTCTGCCCTGCCTCTCAAAGGAACATTTTTCTTGAACCTATAGACAGCTCTTTTCTCTTGGGTCCATTGCTGTATTCAGCCAAAATGTCCCAAGAGCTTGGAGTTTGCTGCTGCATAATATATATTATTATTTAAAATCATTCTTGTTGTATCATTACTTAAAACTCTGTTCTAGGCTCTTATCTTGCAACTCTCAATTCTTCCCGTTGGAGTTGCAAGGAGAGAAACCCGAGAAAGTCGCTTGAGAACAACAGAAAACAAAGGGCAGATACTGTCATGTGCATATAACCCATGCCGGCCTCTTAATTGTGACCCTAGATGGAACTACCCCACTGGTACCCATTTTAATAACCTCTAATGGAATATCTTCTCCGCTTAACCTGCATGGACGTCTTTCTGAGATACTCTGCAAACTGCAGTGGAAAAGAGGCTGCAGATCTTTTCTCATAAAAGAAAAAGCAGGGAGAGTTTATGGGATGGAGTCCCTTCACCAGGCGCAGCAGTATCTCGTTATTCGACTGCCATTTAATAAAGCAAATGCTTTTCTTTTCACAGAGGAATTCAAAGGCTCCACCGTGGTGGAGCTGATGAAGAAGGAGGGCACCACCCTAGGGCTGACCGTGTCGGGCGGAGTTGACAAGGACGGCAAGCCCCGAGTCTCGAACCTGCGGCAAGGAGGAATTGCTGCTAGGTAACTGCATCTCAGGGGGATGTAGGAAAAGGAACACAGGGGGGTGATTAATGCAAAAATTGAGGCTCCATCAGAAAAGGTCACTAATAAATAAATATGACAGCTGCCGTCTGCCGGGCAGAAGCGTACTGGGGCATGTTTTCAGAAGCTTTTCTGGCCTGTACCGAGTCACCGGGGAGCCACCAGGCCCTCAGAAGACTTTCATTTTAAAAAGCCTGTGTGGGGATGCCTGGGTGGCTCAGTTGGTTAAGCAGCTGCCTTCGGCTCAGGTCATGATCCCAGCATCCTGGGATCGAGTCCTGCATCGGGCTCCTTGCTCGGCGGGGAGCCTGCTTCTCCCTCTGCCTCTGCTGCCACTCTGCCTGCCTGTGCTCGCTCTCTCTCCCTCTCTCTCTCTCTCTGGCAAATAAATTAAAAAAAAAAAAATCTAAAAAGCCTGTGTGGCTGTCATCCCCAAACGTGCCTCTGAACAGCAGACAGGCTGCTGTGGGATTGAGATACTCCCATCACAGAAACGGGAAGGATGATCCACATAATGGGTACTCGTAAGCCTGGCATGGAGGGAAGTGGTGAGCCTAGAGGAGGAGGAGGCCATCTCCGAGTGTCTGAGTGACAGTTCCCCCTGTCCCATATCGTCTCTGCTTTTCTACCTGCGAGAGCTTCCCTTTCATCAAGACAAAGACACAACTTCCAAAAGGATAGAAAGCTTAGATGAAGACGTCTCATGGTGTCCTTGTTCTGATGAACAGCACATTGGCCTAATCGTGGCCAAAGGCAGAATGTCTTGCTTGCTGGGTACAGGAGGGCTCGCTTTAGAGACGGAGTCACCAAGTACTTTAGAGGGGACAATCAGGTTTCATTACAAGTGAGGTTCATGGTTCTTAAATCCTGGACACTGATAGTCTTGTCTATGAAATCACAAATTAAGTTTTAGAGCTCTTGCTTTATGAAGCATCATCGAGAATGGTGATTACTTTGGATGATCAGCTTGTTTGTACAATATATGAGCTTCTTCTAATTGATTGCTCCATAATCTGGGTATTGTTTATAAAGTAGGCTGATGTCAACACAAGCACCTTAATCTCCTTTTCTCAGGAGAAGAGAGCCTTCTTTGCACCCCACAGCCTCCTTTATTTTATAACCGTTGTGGCCAATCTGTGATGCTAGGGCTTCATACATCTCCAGAACTTTTTCCTACATAGCCTGGAAGCGAGAGTAAATAGAAGGGAAAATGCCATCTTCGCTTGTATTGATGCCATAATTAAAGGTGATGCTGTGCCGGTCACGTGTGATCAGTGCCCAACTATTCATTGTTGAAGGCACTACCATTTTCCAAGTAGTAAACTAAAATAATTACAGATAAGATCCCTACCCTAGGAGGGCTTATAATTTACTAGAGGAGATAGGTGTAAAAAGCATGAAAAGCGTGGGAACAATAACAGCATTGCATGATAGTAAAAAGCGACAAGGTGAGCATTGTCACGGAGAATTAGGTGGCTAAGTTGTCCAGTGAGAGTGAGTAAACCCGAGGGAGGAGGGACAGCATGGAGGGACCTCAGGCAGGAGCAGGGTAGGAGAGCTCGCCCAAGAGGAATGGTTAGAGCTGGACTTATATAAAATAAATGCATTTAGGTGTTTCTGTTTGGGGACAGAGTATTACTGAAGGTCCTCATTCATGATGCAAATTGTAAGGACTGTCTTTGGTCTTACTGCCTGCTCTCGCCTTAGGAATAAAGTCTGCCTAAAACCCAAAATTAGCCACAGTCCTATTATGGTGCCGGGGAGAGGCAAGAATAGTACTGAAACCCAATGCTTTCATTGTAGTTTTCTTTCTTTCTTTCTTTTTCTTTCTTTCTTTCTTTCTTTCTTTCTTTCTTTCTTTCATCCTGCTGTAAGCAATAAGTAGCAAAAGAAGCTGACCCTTTCCTTAGCCCTCAGGAAACTCCCAGGGAAGATCTTGAGAGCTAGGAAATGTCCAGGAGGCCGGCAGCAAAATGATAGAGATAAAAAGGAAGAAAAAGTCCCTTTTATCCCTGGTGTGTCAGGATCTGGATACTCTGTTCCTAGAGAACCAACTCTTTACAGGCAGAGCAACCAAACAGCAACCAGAAACCTCTTTATTTTGTGTCTTTAAAAATCAAAGATGCAATGGGTTAGGAAAAAATTAGAGACCACAGCAGATGCTGTAGAGGGCTTTCAAAGTATCCCGGTCAGCAGGGGAGGGATCGCTGAATCTCTCATCCACCTTTAGCTGTACTCCTACTCCTGGGGCTGGGGGCGGGGAGAGGGGATAGCCGCACCCTAGAAGGCAGGGGCTCCTGCCACATGGGCCTTGGGGGCTTGGGTGCATTTTCACGAAGGAAACGTGGAAAATATAGGCCTGTAGAGAGGACGGGTCCGCTGAAACGACATTCCCTGTATTGCAGAAGTGACCAGCTGGATGTGGGGGACTACATCAAAGCAGTGAATGGGATCAACTTGGCCAAATTCCGCCATGATGAGATCATCAGCTTGCTGAAGAACGTCGGCGAAAGAGTGGTTCTTGAAGTCGAGTATGAGCTGCCGCCAGTCTGTAAGTAATCGCGACTCCGGGGCAGAACAGGGCCACGTTTTTGCCTAAAACAATGGGTTCTCCATTCTGCTCCCCTCCTTTGGCCAACATTGTCTCTGTACATGAATGACAGAGCGGGGTTTCTTGGTATTTAGAAATTATTTGAATTGATAAATGTGTAGCCCGCTCCAGAAGAATTAAAAAGAGCACGGATAACAATAAAATTATGTAGGATTTGTGTTTCATTAAGGTGATCTGTGTGCATCATATTTGCCATTTAAGCTACTTTCATGAACAGTCAACATATTTATAAGTTCTGTGCATTCATTTCCATCCAGGCTTTGTGTTTAGTGACCAGGGTAGGAAAAGCATGTTTAATGTGTTTTATGTTGATTCTTCTATAGCAATGTTAATTTCTGAACCATGAAAATAGATTGGAAACTCATTATTATCCAGTAACAATAATAGTAATAGAACCACACATTTTCAGGACTTACTAAGTCTCCAGCACAATAAGAAACCTGACTTGCACGGATACCCTTAATCCTCATCATAAGGGGAGTCAGCATAGCAGCGCTGAACTTTGGGGTCTAATAGCCAGCCTTGAACCCCAGCTTCACCTTTAACTGCATGCCTTTGAGAAAGTTGCTAAGGCTTTCTGTGTCACAGTTCCCATATCTGGGTAATGGGCATAACACTCGTTCCTACCCATGGATCTGTCATGAGGATTAAGTGAGTTAGTGTTTGTAAAGCAATGAGAACAGTGTCTGATTCCATAAAAATAGAAATAAATAAATAAATAATAAATACATAAAAAGTAATAACAAATACACAAATCAATCAGTATTACAAGACAGGCATTGTTATTATTATTATTCTCATTTTACGGAGGCTTAAGTTAAGTATCTCTCCCAAATATATAGGCAGCCAAGTCATGATGTGAACCCAGGCTCCCTGACTCCAAAGTCCATACGTTTATTCACGGTGATATATATACATATGCTCTGTGTTACTGCCGTCCTGCATTTGAGCTGGGCTGTTCTAGCACCTTCTCTCCTGTTAATGTTACTAATACGAACGCTACCCTAAGAAAGCTCTTTGCTTTTCTCTCCCGGTGAGAACTCAAGTTGAATATTAATAACTGATAATAGCTCATTTGTTCAGCAGTATCTTCTTGAGCATTTGCTACAATGCAGCCTCCGCTCTGTACATTCTGATGGAGGAAGACAGATAACAAAACAGGATCACAATAGGAAGGAAACAAGATAGTATGATCGGCACTACAGAGTCGGGAGAAGGATTGGGAATGCTGGGAGGGGGGTGAGATTGCCATTTTGAATGGGGTGCTTAGGAACAGCGTCACTGAGAGAGAGAGACACTAACCAATGACTCAAAGGAGGTGAGAAACATAGCTGTGTGCATTTCTGAGGGAAGAGGACTGCAGAAAGAGGAACAGTCAGTGCTGAGATCCAAGGCAGAAATATATTGGGGTTGTCGTAGAAACGTTAAGCGTGACTGGGCTAGAGCAAAAGAAAGAAGAAAGAAGAAAACTTAGGCGAGGGGATCAGAAATATAAAGGATGGGGTGTATCTGTAGGTCACCGGGAGGACCTTAAGTTTTGCTCTGAGTGTTAGGGGAAGGCATTGTATGATTTGGGGCAAAGGAGGGTCCTGATCTGATGTCTATTTTCAAGGGCTTCCTCTGGCTGCTGTGTTGAGAAGACACTGCAGTGGCAATGGGAGACCCTGGGAGTCCAGTTGGGGGGCTGTTACAGTGGTCCAGGTGAGAGACGGAGGCAGAGGTAGGGAAAAAGCAGGTACATTCTTGATCACTTTGAAGGTAGAGCTAACAGGATTTCTGGATAGATTTGATGTGGGTTGTGCAGAAATAGAGCAGTCAAGGACCACCTGAGATTTTAAGCCTGAGTAACGAGAAGCTGGGGTTGCCATTAGTTGGGGGTGGGCAAGAATGTGGGCAGAGCTGATTTGTGAGGAGAAGATCAGAAGTTCATTGTTTGAAATGTTACCGTGGAGGTGTCTACTTGATGTACAGAAAGGCAATGTCAAGAAAAGAACTGGAGTTGGGGTTAGGAGTTTGGAAGGAAGATCTGAGCTGGAAATGTACATTTCGAGTAATGGGAACATAGAAGGTATTTGAAGCTTTGGGACCAGATGAAAGCACTCGAGGATTGAGTATTATATGACCAATCATGAGTTTTTATTCTTAACATAAAATCCAACACCGAAAATGCAATGGTATTTTTATAATAAAATCCACTGAAGTCTGTGTTCAGAAACCTTGCTATACCATTTTTCATCTTCAGCAAGAATAAGCAGTAGAATCGAGCATTGAGAACTTAGACTGTGTCACTGGTTAAATGTCAGTTTTCCCCTTTCTAGCTTTGTTATTTAAGTTCTACTAGCCTTAGGTTTCTCACCTGTAAAATGGCTATCGTAAATATAGGATTTTGACAGGAATCCAAGGCTGTTATCATGTATTTAGATCATCACCGTGCACTTAGCAAGCCATAGTGCCTATCAGCCATCATTACCATGATTAGCCATGATTACACTCAAGTACTGTTTTCTTGAACTTCAAAAGAGTCCATTTGTTTTGAAATCACTATCTCAGACCATCACCAAGGAGTTAAGAGAATCCAGATATCTAGAGCGAATGCTCTTTGATTAACCATTTTTATTCCATTGGGGATATAAAATATCAATAAAACACAACCTCTTCCTAAAAAGAATTCTTAGAATAGCTGTCCAGGGGTAAGTCCAGGAATAGAGATTTGCCGAGTTAGGGGTTATCTAGAACTAGGAGTTTCAGAGGATTTGAAGGAGGTTCAGCAGGTCCACCAAGAAAAGGAACATTTTAGGCAGAGGGTACAGCAAGGAAGTAAGAACACAGAACGACACACTGGAGTTGCTGAAGCACAAAGGGAAAGCGAAGACCAGGAGGAGGATGAGACCAGCAAGATAAATAGGAACAAAATGGTGGAGGGCCTTGGAAGCCGTATTGGTGGAGCTTGGATACTAGCAGGTGGGCGATAAGGAGCCTTTAACGGCTTTGAAAGCCAAGGATCATCATCATCATATTTGAGTTTTTAGAATTATCATTTTAGGGAGCCAAGTGGAGAATAGGTAAGAGGCTGTAAGTCCAAAGGGTGTTACAATTTTCCAAAAGTGAAGTGACATCCTGAATAAATACAGCTTTAGTAAAGTTAAAGAGGAGAGAGTAGGGATCAGACATATGCAGGGATTGAAAACCATCATAACTTGGTGATGATACCAGCTTGTCCTTCCTCATGCATGAAAGCTGATGAGAAAAGGGGAAAAGATATTTTTAAAAAAACAAAAGTGTGACTACAATGGTAGAAATCAGATGGAGGAGATGTATCCTCTGCGGATTATCTCTGTCTCTATTATATTTGGATAAATTAATAAGATCTTTGAGTTCAGGGAGGTTGAAGGGATTAATAAGCAGCCCCTTCGCTGAGCGCAGACAGCTAGCAGGAGCAGGCCGCTGCCGGGAAAACCTGGGGAGAGAGCTGATTGCCAAGAGATAAGCCGCCGGAGGCCGAGACTGGAAGCTCTCTCAGGAATCTGCAATTTGAGGCTCAGCCACCCCCAGAGTCCAGAAGGAAGTGGAGGAAGGATACGCGTGTGCATGTGTCTGTGTGTATGTGATCTGACAGAGAAGAAATGGAAGTTGGACCTTGTGCAAACCACTTACCTGTTTTAAATTCAGATTTTTTTCTGAGAAAGGAATGGTGGACCTACATGAGCTCTGAAGTTCTTTTCGACTTAAAAATTATGTGGTGTTTTGTATTTAGAGAGGCTATTACCAATCCATATCTTAGGTATTTTTGTATTAAACTTGGTCTGGAGCAGTGCCTTCATATTTTATAGTGACATAACCCCTTAAAGGGTTTTGAAATATTACATAATTGTCATTCATTTTTTTTAGTTGGCACTTAACATTCCTTATCATGAGCTTAAATAATTGGAGAGGATGTAGTTTCTGGCATAATATTTATATGTCTTTAAATGGTGTTTCCAGTCAGAACTTGGTGCTACACATTTGCTTCATTTATTTTATGGAATACGTCCACCACGGCATCTGATTGGCAAAGGCAGGCTTCACTGTTACACCATCAGCTAAATCAGACTAGCTTTCCCTCAGAAAAGGGACTTCTTTAATTCAAATAAACGTGTTAAAACATGTCCCTGAGGGGTGTCTGGGTGGCTCACTCGTTAAGCGTCTGTCTTCAGCTCAGGTCACAATCCCAGGGTCCTGGGATCGAGCCCTACATCAGGCTCCCTGCTCAGCGGGGAGCCTAGTTCTCCCTCTCCCACTCCCCCTGCTTGTGTTCCCTCTTTCGCTGTGTCTCTCTGTGTCAAATAAATAAATAAATAATCTTTAAAACAAACAAACAAAAAAACATGTCCCTGAGATGGCCTCCTTACTTCTCAATTCCAGTTCTAAGAGAGACAGGTAATTGATGATAACGATGATGAAGATGATGATGGGGAGCTGGGGAAGCCGTCTCAGGTCCCCTCCGTGTAGTTCATCCCAGAAATCAGTGTGAGGAAGCAGAAGCTACCCAGGGAAAGCTCTTCCTCCACATATGACAATGGTGAAGGAAAAACAGGACAAGCACCTTCTCAACCTTTTTTTACATCTCTTAACATCCTATTGCCCAAAGCAAGTCACACAGAAGGCCAACACAGTGAGATAATGAGGAGGCAAAGTATCCAACTTCTATTCTGCTGTTGAGGTAGAGGTTGAGGAGGCGGGGAGTAGTATCTAATTTAGAAAAATCTTATCTGCCATAGTAAAATAATACAATTTCACAGATGGAAACAAGGGACAACAATACAACAATTTTTGCATGGCAAAATTCATTTCAATCTAACCCTTTTATGTACTGGATTTCATTCTTTGGGGAAGACCCTTACTTAGATTATATCGATATGTCCATATGTCCACATATGCAAATGTGAAGTAACGAATACAATTGATGTGGCAATATAGGGTGTCCAGCTACTGAATATGCAAACCCAGTCACCAAGATCTAGCCATGCAAACAAAAATTATGAAGACCAAATCTATTTCATGAAGTATATAAAAATATAATCAGGGGCGCCTGGGTGGCTCAGTGGGTTAAGCCGCTGCCTTCGGCTCGGGTCGTGATGTCAGGGTTCTGGGATCGAGTCCCGCATCGGGCTCTCTGCTCGGCAGGGAGCCTGCTTCCCTCTCTCTCTCTCTGCCTGCCTCTCCATCTACTTGTGATTTCTCTCTGTCAAATAAATAAATAAAATCTTTAAAAAAATAAATAAAAAATAAAAATATAAAAATATAATCAACATTCACATTTAGTTTTGTAAATGATGAACAGCAAGAGTGTGGATAATCTAAAGCTGTAGATAATCCTAAAAGTCTTTCTATTGACTCTAGATTTGATTGTAAGATTTTGGGGTCAGCAAGATTTAGCTCAAGCAAAATTTAAATTATGGTGTCTTTCATTCCCAAAACAGACACCCAGCCAACAAGGACAGGTGGTCCAGAATTAAAATTTGGTGGTATATAATTGAAAGTTGATTTAATGATTAAATGAAATAATATTTGTAAACCATGCTGCAAATTCTCTGGCACACAGTAGATGCTCATTAATTATTTCTCCCCACATCTTTTCCTGTCCTTTCTATTTGTTCCAGTAGAACAAAAAGATCATGTTCTTAACCAATTACTTCAAGTGGCTTATTGGGTCATGGAAATAAGAAAACATTTGGTTTGAACTCAATGTTTTTTTCATTTAATTAAAACTGTACCTCAACAGTTTTAGCTATTTGAAAGTAGTGTTCCTAGCTGATTAAAATAAACTAAAATTCCCCTGATAGCAAGAATATGACATTTAATTAAATCAGCAGTATACCAAAACATTTGTTCAGCTGTAGGTTTATGTTGTTTTTCAGCAGATCCAAATTCATGTTGTACTTTATATCCCAGTCCGTTGTGTGCAGTTTTGTGAATTTAACTGTGTACTTTTCATAATCATGTTTATTCCTTTGAGGATTCAGAATTTCTGATAATTAAAAATAGTTGTAATTAATGCTAAATTAAAATCTGTAAATGGTAAGAAATGTTCTTTTAAAAGATGCAATTAAATTCTATCTATAGACTCTATACCTATATCTAGTCTATCCATATATTTCTAGTGGATAGTTTTATTTTTTAAAGGTTTATTTATTTGAGAGAGAGAGAGAGAGCACACACATGGTGGTGGGGAGAGGCAGAAGGAGAAACCCTCAAGGAGGTCCCAGGCTGAGCGCCCAACCCAGCATGGGGTTCACTCCCACGACCCATGAGATCATGATCTGAGCTGAAACCAAGAGTTGGAGACCTAACTGACTAAGCCACCCAGGCTCCCCTTTTGTTGGTAGTTTCATGTAATAAACTTCTCAAGATCTAATAGCAATGTAAAAAGTGTGCCATTGATAATAAACACAGCATCAGATAATTAGTTATCGTTATACAAATTTAAGATTAGGATCCAAGACCATCAAATTCTACTATTTGCAGATTCTTTTGTCTTTCTGAATAAAAACATCCCTGTATTCATAATGATGAAATACTCATTTGTAGAAATTTGTTTTTTATTAATTCAGCAGTGGTGTGCCGTATAACCAGAAATACTCACCACTTGCCTGAAAACAATCTCACAGAAGAATTTAGTTACTATACATTCCTGCAACTTATACCCTGTGTTACACACTTATACTGTATACATTATTAATTAGATATTCAATTTGATCATGCAATTTTATTTTGAAATTGAAATAGAAGCAATAAGCAGACAAACATAACATATGCCTGATGGTATTACATAAAATTAAGTTAATCTTTATTTTATTAGACAGCAGTAATATTCTGAATATACTTACAATTTTTTTTTGCCTTCCAAGTTTGATTTGGGTTACCCTTGTTAATTGCTATGCTTCCATCATGTCAGGAAATCTACCTGCATCAGCATCATCTGTTAATGATAATTTGAGAGTAGCACTTTTAATTCCCGTATTAGCTGCAAAAATAAATATAAATACATTATTTCAAGTTTTACAAAATCAAAATTGGTTTTAAATTTTACGAAGGGGAAATAATTCTACTGAGTATATGAAGATTGTCTCTCTTGTTATATGAGTTTTAACATTGTGATTATTGTATGTTCTACCTACAAGCTGGCTACATAAGACAGAAGTAAGTACCCATGACTTTGACTCCACTTGGGCCTAAGCCTAAATCCCTTGTGCAGACTATTTTATGGTATTTGTGTGACACTCCAAGTATTTTTTCTAACGTTATCTTTGAAAAGAAATTATTGCCTCTTGATTACTCATAATAAAAATAATTTGCAACAGGATTTGTAGTGTCTTATGCCACATCAAAAAAATGGATGTGTTCTTATGACTTAAGACTTACATTTCTCTCTCTCTTCCTGGCATTCAGCTGTTCAAGGATCAAGTGTTATTTTCCGAACGGTGGAGGTCACATTACATAAAGAAGGCAATACCTTTGGTTTTGTAATACGAGGTAGGTGGTGGCTGGAAAATATGAATTATCTGATATTCTTAGAGGATTTGTCAATGAAATATTAGCAGTGAACTAGAAAGTCATCCAAACAACAACAACAGATGTTTCTAATGCATAAAGTCACCTTATAATATTTGCACCATTATTTTTAAAAATAAAACAATGAGTGGGAATCAAGGAATCCAAATAACCTAGATTTGTTTTCAGCCCATTAATACAGAGCAAGAAGTCACCGTTTGTAAACCTTGTCAATTCATTCGTCCTACTGATTTAACCAAATTTCAACATGTGTTTTGCTTTCCCTTTATACTTTTTTTACCTTCGAGTCCAAAACGTTGATGAATATGGCTTGATTTGATTTAATACACTAGGATTAAGCAACTTTATTTTCTCCTGAAATACATTTTGTTATTGTAGCTTTCTAAGAGTGGATTAAAGATAATCTAATCCCTGAGTACCTATGTGCATCAGCTTAATTTACATTATTATGGAATGACATTAATAATAAAGATTCCAAGTGACTCCAACTTGTCTATAAAATCATCAATTCTGAGCCGTAATTCTGGCTTTCGATATTTTATTTTTCTTATTAGCCGTTTCATACCTTAAAAACTGCAGATAAACATCTTGTAATTGCTAGTGTGACAATAAATTTCAATAGGGAACTATGTAGGCATCAAGGAATTTTTTTAACATTTCACATTTCTTGATTTTTTTTTTGTCTTTACCTATTGTATTTTATATTTCACCAGATCAAATTATTATCCAAATTATTAAAACATTGGTTAAAGTTAACTAAGCATCTTAATAAACATACATGCATCAAGGAATAAAAGAAATGTGTTCACTTATATAGACTTGTCTTAAATAACTAAGCTTTAAACATTAGATTCCATTCCGTGCCAGTTATCTAGCAAATCAATCATATATTTATTAAGGACTTGTCAGAATGTCAGCATGTAAGCAGAGGGCCGAGTACTAGGGAGTCATAAGACAGCTCCCTATCTGCAGGGAATTATAATCCAGTGAATTTAAGACATAAGTTGATAAAGTACCCAAGTGAATGATAGAGAAAATGAAAAATGTGGAACTCACTGAGTGATTTAGACCAGCAATTATTACCTTTTTCTGACCAGCTCCTATTTTTAGATGCAGCGTTATACCTTCATCATTTACCTTTAACCATTCCCACATTGCCGCACAAAGGAACTAGAAGAATATAATAAAAAGTCAGTATAGAAGTAATTTTGGCTCAGAGGGTGGTAGATACAAATCCGTTTTTGCAATATAGGTATGATAGAATGACACACTTGAACTACATGCCTACAACCCTAATTATTGAAAAGCTGCAGTAAAAAATACTGCTGGTACAAATATTCATTACTAGTTGCTATATGGTTAATCAATAACAAATCAAATTGCTAATGAAAGAGCTAAAACAACAGTAATTTATCATTAGGAACAAAAAAAGAATGGAAGCATTTGAAATCTATAACCACCTCAAGACAACCGACAATATAATGTCAATAAAACGCCCATCCCACCATTTGCAAGAATTTCAAGTATCTGTACATAGATGAAGAATAAGCATTTTCTAGGATGAGCCTCGAATACTATCTGGTTCACCATAGGTGCTTAATAAATAAATGAATAAATACTTGAATGTGGCCTAGATTTGTGCAGATATAGACTTCTTAGTGTTACACTGATTTTAAAACCTTCGTAACAATGAATCAGTTTTAGTTTATGAAAACCACATTTTTGTAGGCTTTAAACACTCCCTTAGTACATCAGTTGAATGTAAAAGCTTGTGGAATTTTGTACAATTTTTCAGGAGAATCAAAGGAAGCATTTATATTTTTAGAATAGTTCGAGGCCCACCTGAAGGGTCAGACGTCTATGCTCAAAAGGTGGCCCCCTCCCCTCCCTTCAGAATCCTGATTCTTCCCCAAAAGACATACAGAATGAGAAAGTACTGTGGGTTGATGTTATCAAGGCAGAGAAGACATCATGGCATCAGTGGATTTTGAGCTAAACTTATTTCAGTGAGAACACCAGGACTTTCAGGAAGGAAGAGGACAGTATTAGGAGGACAGTATCACAGATGGAGGACCTTTATTCCGTATGGGTGAATTTCTTCTTCACCAGTTAGGATGGGTGTTAGAACAATAAAGCGGGCTTCTACCTGATGAATGGAATTGCATTTCTAATGCTATTTGTGAGAGGTTCTAAAACCTTGACTCCCCAAATAATAGAACCTTTCACCTATAGAATGAAAAATGATGTCTGGTCTGAAATTTGCAGAGTTAAATTTGAGTTAATGCCCTTGCCACCAAGCTACGGAAGACAGCTTGGAATAATAGGGAAAGCACACTGCCACTAAGTTCCTTTTCACTTTGGGCAAAGAAACTTTATCCGTCATTCTCAGCTAGAAAATTGTGGATAGGGTCTACTCGCCTATACATGGAGCCCAATATTCAGATTTGGTCTGCGTTGTGGGCCTAGCATGGACATTTTTTTTATTTTTAATTTTTTATAAACATATAATGTATTATTAGCCCCAGGGGTACAGGTCTGTGAATCGCCAGGTTTACACACTTCACAGCACTCACCATAGTACATACCCTCCCCAATGTCCATAACCCCACCACCCTCTCCCTAACCCCCTCCCCCTGGCCACCCTCAGTTTGTTTTGTGACATTAAGAGTCTCTTATGGTCTGTCTCCCTCCCGATCCCATCTTGTTTCATTTATTCTTTTCCTACCCCCCCAACCCCCTCACGTTGCATCTCTGCTCCCTCATATCAGGGAGATCATACAGCATGGATATTTTTAAAAAGCATTCCAGACGAGTAACATGCAGCTAGAATTGAGAATACTACTGGTTTCTCAGTGGTCTCTGTTTTGCTTTGCAGCTCCAAATGTCTAGAACTAGGAGAATCATAAGCTAAATTTGGTTGTTATTTCAAATACTGATAAAATGCCACATATCAAGAAATTTAGAGCTATCTCACCCTTTGCCATGCATTCACTGTTAGGGATTTAAACGTAGACCAGATCAAAATTATGGGAAGTCTCGTACTGTCTTTGGCCCCCCATCCTTTTCTAAATCAGCATCCCTTCAGGAGAAAACAGATCTATCTTTTTACGATCACCTTGCCAAAGAGAAATTACATAATAGTATTTATATAAATGTGGGTAAGCATATGCTGTAATTTATTGTCATGATTTGCATTTTAAAAATGCTTTTCCGAGGAAGTTGTGAATTTCCTATTGTAAGTAAAGAGGAACTTTGAAAGAAGCCAATAAACTGAGGGAAAGAATGAGATACTGAAATGGAGCTCGTATCATTCAGCCAGACTGAATAAATCATTTGTAGCAGAAGTGAGCAGAAAGGAAGCACTTGCATTCATCAGGAGCAGTGAATGCCTTTTGATTTTTCTTTGGGGCTAGATTCTTTAAGTTGACCTCTCTACCTGTTCCAAGTTTGGGAAATGCCAGTCTTTTCTACCATGCAGAAAAGGGATGGAATATTCAATGGTTAATATTCATATTTTTCAGATACTGGCAAACCAGGGACCCCCAGGTGGGTAGCCAGGATGGTAATGTATAAAGAAACCAGGTCAGATGCAGAATAGTTAAGAAAGTGGAGATGTCCAGCCTAAAGAAGATGAGACTTTACAGGTGTATGATCACTGTTTCCTAATTTCAGAAAATGTTTCTTAGAGTAGAGAGCATCCATTTTTGTGTCACTGCTCTAAATAATAGAACAAGGACCAGGAGATGAAAGCTAAAGGAAGAAGTATCAGATGAATAATTAGAAAGAAGCTTCCAACACCACAATGTGTCCAAATGTAAAATGGGCTCTTCAAATCTAATAAGTAGGCCATCTGGGGGTTCTCAAGAAAAGGCTGGGGGAGCCCAGAGTATGGAAGTTTTACAAAGGGGTCCTGGATGTAGAAGAGAATTTATAATCAATTATCTTCCGTCTTGAAGTTTCTCTGTTTCCAAGAATTCTTAAGCAGAAATTGTCCTTATCCAGAGCTAAAATCTCCATATAAGCATTGCAGTTGTTTTGAAATAGTCTGTCAAATTTGCCCCCAATTTTTTGAACAGCCCAACTTTAATGGAACAGACTTCAGCCTCTTGAATTTTTTCTTTCTTGCTTTAGTTTTTGCTTCCTTTGTGTCAGGTTGTAGACCTACTCACCTGTGTCATAGCCCAGGTTCATCGGCCCCCAGGATAGCCACCTGCACTTTGCTCACAACTGGTTGTTCTCGTTAGGCTGGTACTCGCCAATAGTTCGTGCTCTTGTGACCCTAGTTGTTAAATATTTTCTGTATCACCCCTGAATCCAGTCATATATTTATTGAGAGGCGGAGACATTGTGACTTCAAAAGCACATTCTATATAAAATGAAGATTTTTGGAAAAAATTTCCATGTTTCCCTCTGCACAGCAACAAAATGTACGTTAGTTCCATGCTGGCATTTTGTAAGTGATTCTTTTTAACAAAAACATTGTTAAGCTGTATTTTTCTTTCTTTCTTTCTTTCTTTCTTTTTTTTTTTTTTTTTTTTTGCTAGGAGGAGCACATGATGATAGAAATAAATCTCGTCCAGTTGTAATAACATGCGTTCGTCCTGGAGGACCTGCTGACAGGTAAACTTTGTCTCTCTGTGTCGCTGTACAGATAGATTACACAAAGCTGGGGCAAGCAAATATGTTGGAACGTGAAAACTGAAATTATTCGGGCTATGGAATCAGAAGAAAGAAGGTTTGACTCCAGACTCGACCCTTAATTACCCTATGTATTTGGCAAGTGACTTAATGGTTCTGAGCTCAGTTTCCTCCACTGTAAAATGTAGACACCAATACCTACCTTTTAAGGTCTTCAGGGTTTTGTTTTTTGGGCTTTTTTTAAGATTTTATTTATTTATTTGACAGAGAGAGATCACAGTAGACAGAGAGGCAGGCAGAGAGAGAGAGAGAGGGAAGCAGGCTCCCTGCTGAGCAGAGAGCCCGATGTGGGACTCAATCCCAGGACCCTGAGATCATGACCTGAGCCGAAGGCAGCGGCTTAACCCACTGAGCCACCCAGGTGCCCCTTGTTTTTGTTTTTTTAAGATTTTATTTATTTATTTGATAGAGCACAGCAAGAGTGGGTACACAAGCAGGGGGGGGTGGGAGGCGGAGAAGCAGGCTTCCCGCTGAGCAGGGAGCCTATCTCGGGACTCAATCCCAGGACCCTGGGATCATGACCTAAGCCAAAGGCAGACACTTTATGACTGAGCCACCCAGGCGCCCCTCAAGGTCTTCAAAGTTTTATCAAAGACTGCTTAGTGCCTTGCAGGGGACCTATCATGCAGTAGATACTTAATAAAAGGTGGCTGGTTTTTTTGGCAAGCGCTTTACATGCATCATCCCCAATTGCTAATCTCCTAACCCAAAAAGACGGGTGGTGGCATTTTGGTTGTTACTATTATCCACATTCTTATGACTGTTATTACCTTTTGATGACGATTATGTATGTCAGAATGGAAGGGACTTTTTTTTTTTTAAGATTTTACTTATTTATTTGAGAGAGAGAGTACAAGCTGGGGAGAGGGGTGGAGGAGAAGCAGACTCCCCACTGAGCAGGGAACCCAATGTCCTCTATCCCAGGACCCTGAGATCATGACCTGAGCAGAAGACAGCCGCTTAACCGACTGAGCCATCCAGGTGCCCCTGAAAGTGACTTTTAGTAAGAGGGAAGGAGGGTGGTCAGTGTCTAGAGCTATCTCTTTCTTACTGATTAGAATATTCGGAAGGGCTTCTCTTTCCTTTCACGTCATAAACTTCAGGGAGGGGTCCTAAGTAAACTCACAACTTAGCTGTCTCAGGAGATACTTGTCTTTGTATTAATTTCCCACAGCAAAAGTCAGTTCCATAAAGGCAGGAGACCACAACTCCTGCCGTTCAATACTGTTGAGGGGTTGGGAAAAAAATCCCCTGATTACCCCAGACTTTGCACTATGTTTCAAACGAGGATACAGTTTTTAAACCTTCCCTTATGCAATAGAAACAGTAATGATACATACTATTTTTTGAGCACTTAACCATGTGCCAGGAAGTGTACTAAGTGCTTGGCAGACATTATTTTATTTCATCCTCACAGCTGCCTACGAAATGAAGTATTTTTTAATCCACACTTACAGGTGACAAAATTGAGGTATGGTATGCTTAAGTGACTTGGCAGCTAGCTTATACATGGAAGAGCCAGGATAGGAATTCAGGTTTCTTTTCCTTCAAAACTCATGCGGTTAGCTTACTTTTCTAAAAAGTTTGTATTTAATATAAAATAAGAGATTACAAAGAGGTTGTTTTCTCTTGTCAATGATTTTTCTGGAAGTAAATAACATTTCCATTCCTTATTAACATTTAGGTTGGGGTGGACCAAAATGTCAGAAGCAGGCCACTAGTTTGTGAGCAATGTATAACCAACTTAATTGGGGATGAAATGGAATCTAAAAATTTAAGATAAAAATTTCGAGTCAAAATTCTCGAGAGTTATCTAGGTGAAAGATATTTAAGACAATTTTATCCTTTCAAATCCTAAACTTGCAATCCCCCCATTTGGTTTTCTCATCCCCATGACCCTCCCTGAGGCAGGGAGGTTATGATCTAGGAGGCTCATGGGCTGTATTTTAGTGGTGTACCCTAATATCTGAGGCATCTTTTTCCAGTACCTTAGTGTCTGTGGTCACAGCAGAAAGAATAGTATTTCCCTCTCTCATAGGGAATATGAGACTGAGTCCATTTAATGGTTACCAAAATGGCCTGATAAATCAATAAGGAAATTTATAGACTAGGGAAATTTTTCACCAGTGCTCCCTGTCCCACTTGGGTTCACTGGTAACAAACTGAATGGAATCAGCAGTCTTTTCTGCTCACCTGGCTTTGGAAAACTAGGTAAATGCTACTAAAAAAGTAGGATTTACCTAGTTTTCCAAAGCATTTACCTAGTTTTCCAAAGCCAGGCTCTAGCAAATGAATTTTGGATATTTTGGCAAAAACCTAGAAAAGGGAAGAAAACTGTGCATTTCATACTTTTGCACCCCAAGAGTTAAGTGTGGGTGACTTGGTGGTTGACTGATGGGTAGTCATTTCCTTATTACTGACACGCATATTGCAGCAATTTTCTGCTCAGGGTTACGGCTTTCCTCCCTTATGGTCACAACGATGCTTAAAAGGAAATGCAAATGGGATGGATGGTCAAACACGTGAAAGAACCGCTTTAGCTAAGCAGCTGTTAATGCTAAACCACATTATGTTCCGCTAATGAAGACTGTTTCTCTGTTCTCCCTGCAGAGAGGGCACGATCAAACCTGGCGACAGGTTGCTCAGTGTGGATGGAATTCGGCTTCTCGGAACCACACATGCTGAAGCCATGAGTATTCTTAAACAGTGCGGACAAGAAGCAACACTGCTGATAGAATATGATGTCTCAGTGATGGGTATGTCCGAGTCCTGACGTGGGGCTCACTAAGCTCTAGGTCATGTCATTGTCCATCCCTGATAAACCACTCTGGATTAAGAATGGACTGTTCTGTCCTCCTGCAGCAGACAGATTTTCGTCAGTACTGTATCATTACTCTGTTGGGTTCAGGAAGAGGTGAGTGGTACTTTTCAGCGAGTTAGAGTTCTTGTGTCAATAGCTTCTGTAATAAGGTCCCATTCCGTCAGAGTGTTTCACTTAGCTATCAGTTCTGCTGTGTGGATTACCCTTTGGCAGCAAAGTATTTTCCCCGCCAAATCACAAAAATAGTATTATTAACGTAAGGGCTGGTATTTTGTCTTTTACTACCCGGAGACTGGGAAGAATGGGAGATTTCTCTCCTTCTTGGAACTTCACAGTGTGAAGCTCCCTAAGCAGAATCAGTGGAAATTACCAAGCACCTTATCATTAGATTTAGGAACAGAAAAAGAAAAGGGGACATATGGAATCATTGATTAAAATCAATGAGAATCATTGATTCAAGTACAAATACTGTTGAGTGTAGTATTTTTTTTTAATAGAGCTGACACAATGTAGCATTCATTTCAGGTGTACACATGGTGATTTGACAAGCTAGTGTGTAATGCTATGCCCACCACAACTGTAGCTACCATCCGTCCCCACACAGCACTATTACAGTACCTTTGATTATATCCCCTCTGCTGCGCCTTTCAATCCCATGACATGTTCATTCTGTAACTAGAGACCTCCATCTCCCACTCCCCTTCACCTGTTTTGCCCATCCCCCCACCCTTTTCCCCTCTGGTAACCATCAGTTTGTTCTCTGTATTTATAGGGCCTCATTCTGCCTTTTGTTTGTTTATTCAATTGTTTGATTTTTTTAAGATTCCACATATGAATGAAATCATACAGTATTTGCCTTGTCTGACTCACTTCATGTAGCAGAATGCCCACTAGGTCCATCCATGTTGTCTCAACTGGCACTGTCTCATCCTTTTTTATGGCTGCATCAGATGACATACCTTCCTAATCTATTCATCTGTCTGTGGACACTTAGGTTGATTCTGTATCTTAGCTATTGAAAATAATGCCATAAACATAAAGGTTCATGTATCTTATCAAGTTAGTGTTTTTGTCTTCTTTAGGTAAAAACCCAATCGTGGAATTATTGGAACATAGGGTATTGCAATTTTTAATTGTTTGAAGAACCCCCCCCCATACTGAAGCATCATTTTACATTCCCACCCACAGTGCATGAGGGTTCCTTCTCTTCCACATCCTCACCAATTGGTGATTAGTGATGTCGAGCATCTTCTCATGTGTCTCATGTGTCTGTTTGTATCTGAATGTCTTTTGTGGAAAAATGTCTATTCAGTTCTTCTGCCCATTTTTAGTGGGATTATTTGGTTTTTCAGTGTTGAATTATAGAAGTTCTTTATACATTTCAGATATTAACCTTTATCAGATGTACCATTTGCAGATCTTCTCCCATTTACTAGGTAGCCTTTTTGTTTTGTTGATAGTTTCCTTCGCTGTGTAAAAGCTTTTTACTTTGATGTAGTCCCAACAGTTTATTTTTGCTTTTCTTTCCCTCACCTTAGGAGACATATCTAGCAAAATGTAGTGTACTGTTCTTTCTTTCAATAATGCTTCCAATGGAAATGAATTCTATTTCTACCCTCACAACTATGGTAAAACTTGGAAGAGATTCTCATCTGGCTTTTAAATGTTACGAGAAAGCCAAAGTTTTGTGTAATTTTAACTAAGGCAGGAAAAGTGATAAAATAATGAATTGGAACTTGAAATTGAATCACGTTCTAAGTACTTCTTGCAATTATCAGACATAATTATCTGACTGGATTTTACCAGGAAGTGTTATACTGGCGAAGTGTATTGGAGGAAAAGAGACTTACTCTGTAACTGCAAACTCCTTTTTTACCCACCTCTGTATGATTCATGGAGAACAGTGTTGCTTGGAAGTCTTAATATATCTACTGGCCTGAAATGTTTTAATGAGGTATGAAGCTTCTGAAAAGACTTAAAGTATGAGGGGTGCCTGGGTGGCTCCCTGGGTTAGGCCTCTGCCTTCAGCTCAGGTCATGATCTCAGGGTCCTGGGAATTGCTCAGCAGGGAGCCTGCTTCCTCCTCTCTCTCTGCCTGCCTCTCTGCCTACTTGTGATCTCTCTCTGTCAAATAAATAAATAAAATCTTTAAAAAAAATTTTAAAGTATGAGATTTAAGGAGTTTTTAGCAGAATAAACTGAATGGTGTGCCCTTGACATGGAAAATTCAGAAATAAGTGAACTTTCCTCCCTCATCTATCTTCTCTTGTATCCTCTCCCTCCTCCTTTTTATTTCTTTCTCTTTTGTTACATAGTTTTGAATGGGATTCGGAGTTAGGTGACTTGAGCCCTGTTTTTCACTCCACTGATTTCTAGCTGTTGATTTGGACCGTGTTACTTATTTCCCTGTGCCTTTGTTATCTCATTGGTCAAATGGGGACTAGCGATGCCTATGTTAAAGGTAATGGAGTTAAAATAAAATTACCCAGTAAAATATATTTTAAATGATGGTACAATATATTATTAACATTAAAAATTCAAACAGATGTTTAATATATCTAATCATTCATTCAGTCCACCAATATTTATTGAGCTAAGTGGCGGGTAACAAAAATACAGGAGTTCTGTAAACAGATTTGGTCCCTGCGTGTTATGAAGCCTCCAGTAGATGGGGAGGACAGACAGTAAGCAAGAACTTGATCAAACTTATACCCATGATATGGGATCATTACCTGCTATAAAGGGGATGAACTGGATTCTGGGAATAAAGGAAAGGACAGGGGAGAGTTCAGAAGCCAGTAAGGTGGTCAGTGGAAAGGTGACGTGTGGACTAAAACCTGAAAGCTTAAAAGGAACCAGCTCCCAAACTGAAGGAAACAATATGTCTATAGGGCCTGAGCACTCTACCTCAAAGAGGCAAGCACTCTCGCATGGGGATGGATACCACTTCAGAGGAAATTCCTCCATGTTCCATTATTACCAGCATCAGTAGGGGAAGAGGTGACCCATCTGTCTGCCTTCACCCCAGTTCATTTGTTCTGAATGATGTTTGACAGTTTCCACACCTCAGAGTTCTCAAATAGCCCCAAACATAGGGGAAAGTGGGCCATCAGGAAGGAAACACATTAAGAGGTTGCTAAATATAAGAGTTGCTCAATATAAGATCAGTATACAAAAATCAGTTGTATTTCTTTGTATCAGCCAAAAACAGAAAGTTAAAATTTTAGGAGACCGTTTATAATAGCAATAGAAAGGAATAAATATAAAAAAGTTGTGTGTGCCCATTATATAAATATATAGATACAGGCATATACATTTAAAAAATACTTCAATGAAGACCTATGTAACATTATTGAATGGGAAGTCTTAATATCTAAGAGATGTCATTTCTCTCAAATGCATCCATAAATTCAATTCTACCCAAAATCTTAAAAGGATCTTTGGGAGGACCTTACTAAGCTATTTCTAAAATGTACTTTGAGTAAGAAAGGGAGGGGGAAGGCCAAAATGTTTTTGAAACAATAGGAAAGCAGAAAAACTTGTTCTACCCAATATCAAGACTCATTCTAAAATGATGCTGTTAAGTCTGTGTAATATCAGCCATAGGATAATAAAGAGATCAGTGGAAGAGAATGGAATACCTACAAACAAACCACTGTGGATACAGAAACAGAGGTATCATCTTACATCTGTGGGGAAAGCTTGAACTAGTCAGTGTGTGATGCTGGGTCAACTAGCCACATGGGGAAATTTCAGTTAAATTCGTACTTCGTAACCCATTCAAAAATAAATGCTGTGTTTGCAGAACCATTTCCCAATGAAGTGCTATTACAAATAACTGGAATGAACATCCTTTTACCCAAATCTTTTTTTGTCTGTATTTCTGATTTCATTAAAGTATGTAGTTCTTATTTAGATATTCATTCTAAATTGTCCTCCAGAAAATGTATACTATTTCATATTACTACCAGCAATGTTTTAAGTGTACCTATCTCACCAGAGCTTGTCAATATTAGAAATTATCACTTTTACTCCCTCTGATTTGTTAAGTGAAAATTGCATTTATATTTTAATTTACTCTTAAAATTTTCTAGTACAAATATTTTTTCATATGAACACTAGCCAATTTCATTTTTTATTGTATGCTTTTGCCTTTATTCACTCCCTATTGGATATGCTCTTAATTTTTTATTGGTTTGTGTAAACTAAATATTAAGGACATTCATCCTTATCAGTTTTTTTAAAAACTTTGTCAGTAGTTTCCCATTTTTAACATATTGAAGTGTTTTTTCTTTATTAACTTTTTTCTTAGAATTTAAATATTATTTTTTTCTAAACAGTTACCTAATATCCCAATCACTTAATGAAAGATCTGTCACATATCCCCTATTTTTAAATTTTTTTAATCATACATTTAATTATTAAATTTACTAACCTCTACATCTGGGCTAGTTGTTCTGATCTCTGTATCTAGTTTCACACCAGAATTCAGGATCAGACTTTTAAACTGAAGTTAGAGCATATGAGCTCTTGTTACCATATCAAAGGACACACATTTATATTTGGAAAAAATATTTATATATATACTACATCTGTTATATTATTCTAAGTTTTGTTAGCTTTATGTAGTAAATGAGCAAATGTTGATTTGGGTTATTCCTTTTTTTTTTTTTTCAATTTCTTTTTAAATTCTTTTTTCTCTCTTTTCTTCTTTTTCGCCTCTCTTGTACCCACTTGCTTACTGTCTCTCAACTTCTCTCCTCTTTTCTTCCTTTATTTCATCCTCTGTTCTTCCTCCTTTCCTTTCCAGCCACCCAGTTCTTTTTAATATTCTGCTCTCAGTTTCTCTATTCTAATTGTCTTACCTGATGTTTGTCTTTCTTGCTTTTTCCCATTCCTGTTCTCCTAATTGGGTTACAATAGTGTTGAGTATCCACAAGGTCAAATGATTGAGAATGACAGTTTGAGAAAAGAGAAGTAAAAATGGTGCCTTACAATATGGGATACTTTAAATTATAATTGCCCATCAGATATTAATGGAAGCTTTTTCTAACAAAAAACACATTTCCCTTTTTTGGTAATACTTTTTCTTTTATAACTTTTGTTACTTTTCTTCCTCAAAAGGAATGAAATGAGTTCTTATACAACACAGCCTATTTACTCTAAGAGGCCCAATTAGCATTTCAAACTCTTTGTAAGTCAATTGCCATTAAAAAATAGTTTACCACCCTATTTTTTGTGAAAAAAATCTAACATTCATAGACTTAATATTTGATAAACCAAGAAAAATTAGTTTTATCAAATTTTTAACAGGATATGAGCAGAAAAGGATTTTTTTAATGGGAAAATAAAACAAAGACACTGATATTTTCTTTATTGAATATAAGTATTAAACATGTTTTATAATGCTTGAGACTCTAGGTCAGGTACTGGCCTAAAGATTATCAATTCTTTTTATACATAATATATTCCTCAATCCTAAGGGAAAATGTGTTGAGGTAGGCATTAGATTATATCGACTCCTATTTTGTACTTTTGCCAATCTCCCTTGAAGTTAGACTCAATGACTTCATTTCTTTGTATTATGTTTTCCTTCTATAAAATAAGAATAATGATATTTACCCTATTCAGCTCATTAAGATACTAAAGTCCTCAATAATTAAGCATTTAAAACAAAAAGACATTCATTTTTTAAAGGAAACTAGGAACTAGGAGCTATTTAGAAATACAAAAGAAATAAATTTATGAAAGAATATATAAAACTCAAAGTTTATAGGCCTCCATTCAGTTACCTTCCTATCACTCTTAGATAAAGCTAAATAGATGCCAAAAAATGCAACAGAAAACTTGAGGGCTTAAACTGGGAAAATGAAGAGCAGTAGTTCAACAGTTTACGAGGATACCATCAAGTACAAATAACAGAAACCCAGTATAACCTAGCATCAGGAGGGAATTTATTTGCCTGCAAAAGTCAGAAGTCCGTGGTGTATCCTAGCTTCAAATACAAGTTCAGTAATGTCATAGGCCTCTGTCTCTCTAGTAGGACTCTCCTTGTCTTGTGATAAGATGGCCCCAGCAGCCACAAGTATCCATTACCTTGAACGTTGATGAGGTCAAAGAAAGAAATGAGATTGGATCACCCCTAGAGGATTCTTAGTGACTTAGCTTGAAGCAAAAGCTGACCATTATACAAGTCACTATATCCAGAGATATAATACACTCTTTGCTCTTTTGGTAAGGGAGGCAGGAATGTTTGGTAAACAGCCCCAACAGAATGAGACAGAAAAATGGCACTTCCCCAGAGCAGATGGTATTGACTTGATGAGAGTAATAGATGCCCTTTTGAGACCATATTTTAATGGTAAACATTATATTCCCACTAACATGAGTTATATTTTCTCTAATGTGAGAGTTTCCTTTCCTTCACAACCTCACTAGCACTTGGTATTCTCAGTCTGATTCATGCTAACTCTTCTGATGGATGTGTAATGGTACCCCACTTTAATGTACATTGCCTCAGTGAATAACCATGTGGAGTGCCTTTTCATTTGCCAGTGGGACATACTTGTTGCATTGGTTTTACTTTTAGTACTTTTATTTATTCATATACTATTAAAAATATGACACAGTGTATCTTAGATGAGTATCTATAATTGTCGATATATTGATCTAATTTATACATTATTAAATGTACACAAATTATTTCTAAGTAAGTTGTGTGTGTGTGTGTGAGTGCGCATGCGTGTGCATACAACCATAAATCTCAACCTTGGAATCAGATATATTTTTCAGCAAATCTCAGAATATAAATGTTGGCGAATTCAGTAACCTATTTGGAAAAGGGTTGCAACTCTAGATTTTATTAATCAAAGTGAAGTTAGTCTGTGTTAAAATTTTAAGGAAAGTGTATTGAGATAAGGAAGACTGTGAGAAGGAAATTAAGAGTTCAATTTTGGATGTGTTATGTTTCAGATGTCTATCATCTAAGTGATGTGTAGAGTATGCAGTTGCGTATTTAAGCCTGGATTTTACTGCAGAAGTTAGCGTAGGTGATATGAATTTTTTTTTAAGATTTTTTATTTATTTATTTGACAGAGAGAGACAGCGAGAGAGGGAACATAAGCAGGGGGAGTGGGAGAGGGAGAAACAGGCTTCCCACCAAGGAGAGACCCTGATGCAAGACTTGATTCCAGGACCCTGGTATCATGACCTGAGCCAAAGGCAGACGCTTAATGACTGAGCCACCCAGGTGCCTGGTGATATAAATTACTGAGTCAACAGCACAGAGATGGATCTTAAAACCATGAGGCACCATAAGGAAGTGAGAGAGAGAAGAGAGGACTGAGCTCTGGGGCTCTCCAAAAGTGACAAGTCACAGGTCAGAAGGATAAAGTGGAACCTATGGAGTAAGTTGAGAAGGAGCATCCAGTGGAAGAGATGGAGAACCAAAGCAAAGTGCTGAGTCGCAGAGGACAGATTTTTCCTTTGCAGAATGGTGGTAATTATACTATCAAACTCACAAGTTGCTATGAGAAGCAAGAGAATCAATACATACTCGGCATTTGACACAAAATATGTGCTCAGTAAACATGAACTACTTGTTTAAAATATTTGTAGGGAAAAGCATCCCCCTTTATTATTGTAGAAGTGTATTACCAAACAACTGGGTCTGGGAGTTCTGCTACTGGAAACCAAGTAACATAAAATACACGGAGAATAAGAACATCTGAAAACAATGACTTCATTAAGTCAAACAAACTTTTAAGTCAAACAAACTTGGATGGGTCTTGGCTCTCTGTTGACCTTGGACATGTTACTGAGCCTCTCCAAACTTCAACCTTCCTATCTCTAAACCAGGGATGATAATAGGACTTCTACAGTGGTTTGATGGAAAGATTGAGTGAATGCATATAAAATGCTTACCATCACTAAACTAAAGTGTTACTGAATTCTGGGAAATTAAAGTTAACTATTTCCATGCTCCACTTCCCTAAAATGAACTCAGGTCTTCCATTATTACCTTGAATTAAGAAGTAGCTGAAGCTTTATTCTGGACAATACTGAGTCACTGATAAAAAGAGTATTTGAGACATTTGTGTCCTGGATAATTTTATTTTCTAAAATTCATCAAAACACTTACTTTGCTTAAAACTTTGCTAAAAATATTTCTAAAATATGTTTCTGGTAATGTATTTAATATTAAAGATACTTGAATCTTTGGGAGAGAGGAACACACAGTTATCTCAAGAACATTGTTCTGAACAATTTAATCTTCAAATCAGTGCAGAGTCAAGAGGTTTAGAAGATTATACCAAATCTGTACTAAAATAGCTTATTCAGGCTTTTTAAAAATTTTAAGATCCTCTAATAATTATTTATTTTATAACTTTCCTCTTTCTTCCATGGGAAGTCCTGTGGAGAGCCATCAGTTAATATGGATTTCCTGTTGACCGTATTAAACAAGGCTCACTGTAGTATAATTTAAGTAAGATTTTTTACTAAGAAACAGTATCAGAATCATTTTAGTAGATATCAAATGTAACCAACAAGTTATTATCATTGATACTAAGATGGAAACGGAACTAAAATGTTTTCTCAAATACTGTGCATTTTTCTACTGTTTTTTTTTTTTAAGATTTTATTTATTTATTTGACAGAGATCAGGCAGAGAGAGAGACCGGGGAAGCAGTCTACTTGCTTCCGAGCAGAGAGCCTGATGTGGGGCTCAGTCCCAGGACCCTGAGATCATGACCTGAGCCGAAGGCAGAGGCTTAACCCCCTGAGCCACCCAGGCACCCCTCTACTGTTGTTTCTAATATCTACTATTCCCATGCATAGACCTTTCAAAAATATACTCTCTCTATATAAATATACCTAAGTCAACTCCACCTCTTTCCCTGATCCTACTCTGATTTAGTTCACCTAGTTTCTCTCATTTTCTCTCCCTTTTGAACCCCACTAGTACTTTTTTGGCAACTTGTGAGGGATTTACATTTTGTCTTGCCTTAGCTACCTGTGAGTTTTTCTGTTGTGCTTCTGGGTTCTGTAGACTCCTTGGGAACACTGACTGAATCATCTTCTTTGCTTATTTCTTTATCTCACATGGAGACTCTAGACATACATAGTAGGCTCTTAATGATAACGGCAGATTGAACAATGCAATCACCTATAGATTAGCTGTTCTTATGACTAATCACCATTAAGTGGATGTGTATAGAATATAGCGAAATATCGATGCTTATGTGGTAGGTCTAAAATGAGGTTACTTCATGACATCTTCTTACATTGCAGAATGACATTATGAATCTTTAAATCACAAAACCCTCTTAATCTGCCTGTGGGTATTTTTTTGTGTTCCTGTAAGCCTCTGACTCTCCTCTTAACAATTTCTCTGCTCAGCTTCAAACCTTTCCTTTTATTTACCTGGACTAAGCCAGCATGCAAAACCAAGGATGCCAAGAAAAATATTATCCTTTCATTGGAAATGCCCAAGTGTATTATATGTTTGCCCAGATGTATGGATAGTCCTTAGTAGTTTTCAAGTAACTATTTTAGTAGGGATCGATTTGTACATTACAAATCTTCAGAAAAGATGACTAACCCTTTTGCAATCAAAGTGCTGGTTTATTGGTGTTGTCACGACTGGATCTTGGCTATGCTTTGCATTTCATTTTTTCAGAATATCAAGATCTAGATATAACACTTCTACCAGCGACTTCTGAGTCACAGGTACCAAGAGGAAATTGGCTACTATTTGTACATTCTAGTCCGTTTCTTCCGGATGATCTTGATATACTGGAAACTGAGATTTTCAAGGGCTCCTAGAAGTATTTATGACATACCTGCTTTGTGGGAGACCAGCATAACCTCCACTTCATAGACAATTTCAGAAAGAGTTTTCTACACAAAAAAGTCTAATCTTCAAATGGCAACAGCCATTTATTTGGAATGTTATTTTTCTAAGATAGAAGGTAGATTTCCTTATAACATTTTTACCTAAAAAATTAATTTTTGCAGAACACTCTTATTCCTCCTCATATAGTTCTTTTACGTATTTGAACTCAGAGCCACTTGTCATATGTTTATGGATGCAAAAGGAGTGGATGATGAGAGAGCTACCTTAAATTAGAAAAAGTATGTTTTTATTTTATATTACTAGATTATAATAGATGTGTTTTTAACTTTACTTGTGTATTATAGTCCAAGACACAAATAGGAAAGTGCTGAAATCTTACTTTTACACCTCGTTGACTTTTCACTCGTATGTTCTCCACTCAGGTCAAGAAATAGAACATAACTATTATTGCCAAAAACCCCACTCTGTCTCCACCCAATCACTACTCCATCTCTTTCCTCAGTGTAACCCCATCTTGATTTCCTAAACCATAAATTTATTATTTTCCTGATTTTTGAACTGTATATAAATGGAATCAGATAGTGTATTTCTTTGGCCTTGGGTTTCTCTTGTCCAACAGTGTTTTTGTGAGGTGCTCTCCTACTGTTACTTATAACAGCAATTCATTCTTTTTCATTGTCATCATAGTATTCTCCTGTTGCAGTAGATCACAATTTAGCCCTTCCTGTGGATCATTTGGGTACTGTCCAGTTTAGACTCTTAAGTAATGCTGCTGTGAACATTCTGGCATACGTCTTTGAGTGAACATGGATATGTGTTTCTCTGAGGTTATCCCTAGGAGTGAAAATGCTAGGCCCTAAGTTACATTTATGCCCAACTTTAGTATGTGGTCTTAAACAATTCTTCAAAGTGGACGTACCCATTTTCATTTGCACCAACTGTTTTGCTTCCTTCACATCTTCCCCAGCACTTGGCATTGTCAATCCTTTTCATTCTAACCATTCTGAGTGTGTGATGGTATGTCTTTGTGACTTTAATGTCTATTTCCAGATGAGTAAGGATGTTGGGAACCTTTTCATTATTGGCCATCTGGATATTCTCGTTTGCTGTGTGTTTGTTCAAGTCTTTTGATCCATTTTTTTTTCCCTTCTGTTAGGCCACCGTATCATTATAAATTTATGTGAGTTCTTTGTACGTTATGTATACAAACCCTATTTTAGTTACATATATTACCAATTAACCCTAACTATGACATGGAGAAGAAATGCCAGAATTAGTAGATTTAAACTGTAACATTCACGAAACTGCTTGCATGCTTTTTTGGAAATGTCCTAAGATTTAGACATACAGATGCCTAGAGGAAGATGTAAAATTCCATCTAGTTTGTTCTACCGTCTTCATCTACCAAATCCAGTGTTGTCATTGGATTTTAGTCCTCGATAACTATTAGCCAGTGCTATGAGCAAGGTGTTAGTATTAACTAGTGCTTGGGAGCAAAATATCACAAACTAGAGCTTAAAGCTACAACTATTTGTCATTTCACATGTTTGGCACAGTAGTAGAGATGCTCAGCCTAACTCAGAACGGCCAACTCTCGGTCCCTCTCATATGAGCCTCTCTTGGTTCCCCTTTCTGCTTCTTTTTTTTTTTTTTTTAATTTATTTATTTGGCAGAGAGAGAGAGAGAGAGAGATCACAAGTAGGCAGAGCAGCAGGCAGAGAGAAAGGGGGAAGCAGACTCCCTGCCGAGCAGAGAGCCCAATGTGGGGCTCGATCCCAGGACCCTGAGATCATGACGTGAGCTGAAGGCAGAGGCTTAACCCACTGAGCCACCCAGGTGCCCCTCCCCATTCTGCTTCCTACTAGCTTGTTTCTTTATGATGATTGCACCCTGATTCTTTCCTTGGGCTTGGCAGCAGATAATGTCCGTTGAAAGCCCACGCTGAGTGCGTTAGTTTTTAGTTTCTGGGTCTCTAAAGTGATGTGGATAGTCTGATTTTAGTGTAAGATGTACTCATGCACATTTTTAAATAACTCAGTAACACTAATGTAAGAACATAAAATACTGTAGAATATCAATCAGGAGTTCACTCCTAGGAGTTCAGTGTTATATTAGGTACTAAGAAGATGGGTGGTGGTACCAATGTAGGAGTAATATAGGTTAGCAATTTAATATCTACCTTTTTGACAAGAGCCCATTTTACTGTATATTAGATGCTATCCATTATAATCAAATCAGAAAGGTCTTTTAAGTCTTTTGGATCACTGTTGTCACTTGGGACCTGAGGATACTAGACCACATCATCTCAAAATTTCTTCCAGCTCTAAAATTCTGGGTCTTTGAATTTAGCAACTTCTCATGAAAGATTTAAGAAGTAATTACCACTTCTTTTCTCAATGATGTAACTCCAAAGCAAAATACTATGTACAAAAATAGTTCAAAATAACATTTAACTATAGTTCAAAGTGAACTAAAATGGTACAGCCAAAACACTATCTAAAAAGGAAAGTTGGTCATTTCCCTTGTTAATCAAAACAAACCCAGCAATCTCACTGACAATTACAATTTCCCTGAGATTTCTTCCCAGCAGTTCTGTAATAGGCATCAGGCCAAGTTGCTGCTGTGAAACCATTAACTGCAAGAATCTGCATCTTGGCATTCTGAGACATTAATAAATTAATGGAAAATGGGCTAAAATTCCCTCAATTTCTGATTGAATATTATCTTCTAAAATTAAACATGTCCCTTAAGGGGAAAATTAGATCTTTAATTTTAGTGTGTTTTAGAAAAATGAAAAACTGACTGAATTCTGTCAGGGGAAATCTCTTTGCATGGTTTCTTTAAGGTCATGTACATGTATTAGGTAGAGCAGAATTGTATTTCCTTTTAAGAAGGGTAACAGATAAGAACTTCTCTCGATCACAAGGTCAGTTCTTGGCCATTTTTTTTTTTAGAATACTACCCAAGTACTAATCAAGATTACTTTGCTCTGCGATTGGATACTAGTTTTGTAATTCCTTGCTTAATTCTTAATTCAGATGAGCACCAAATCATCTTTTACTGGGGAAAATTTATTCTTTTTTGTGTCTTTTCATATCTTTATACTTTCCTGTTAACCATTATGTATTAGCTATGGGTGATAACTTCCAAAGAAACAGAAGACCACAAACTTCCTATGAGACATGAAACCTCTTTCTCCATACTTAAGTTACCTTTATTCAACAGCAGCCACTTCGGTACCTGGTGTATAGTAAAATTATTATTTTTTAGCATTATTTATGGAATACTAGTGGGGGTTAAAGTATCAGGTTGACTGCCAGTAGTCATAAATATATAGGGAATAAACAGTATTTCTACTTGTCTTTGCGGCTATGATGCTGATGCCACTGTCCGTTTGTTCAATATGCCTGCACCACTGTAGTCCCCTGCCTCCTGGATGTTCTGTGTGATCCACAGTT
The DNA here is from genome assembly GCF_011764305.1 of Mustela putorius furo. Classification (NCBI taxonomy): domain Eukaryota; kingdom Metazoa; phylum Chordata; class Mammalia; order Carnivora; family Mustelidae; genus Mustela; species Mustela putorius. Next base: position 41,207,002 of record NW_025422368.1, on the reverse strand, counting down.
ATAATGCTAACAACTGCCCTGAATCTGTCTTCATGAAAGTCAGGAGGTCAGAGCATTTTTGTAAGGACCCTCTGGTTTACTTGAAGATAACTGAAGAATTTTCTACTGTGAATTCACAGAAGCAGATTGAGATCAAACTTTTCATACTCATTTCCTTTAGAAACACACAAATATCCAGCATCTTCTCTGCAGATTTTAGTTCTCATCACCTGAAGGGGTCATGTTGGTAATAAAATAGGAAATAGAAAAGCCAGCAAGTTTTCACCTGATCTCTATGAGGGCACTACTACCCTGCGTTAATCCTACTTGAAATCACTAGAGCATCTAACGGAGTAATTCACAACAAACATCAAATGACTGCTAAACAGACCAAACCTCCTACGGAATTATTTTATTTTGCAAAAGTAAAATGCAAAGAGCCATTTCAAACTTCTTCCCCCAACCTCTTTACTTTCCTGTCTCTGAACATACTCTCTCACAATGTTATCGTCTATTCTGACGACGACCGCCATCTTTATTTGGACATCTCCCCACCTGTTAGCTATAAAATAAAACCCAAAGTCTTTATTCTGAGACTCAGGCCGTCCCCAAGCTTTTCCTGACCTACTTTTCTAAGTTAGTTTTTTGTTGTATCCCTGGAAAATCCTGTGCTTCATCAGCCACACTGGACATTTAATAATTTGTGAACGATGTCCTACCATTTTTGTGTATTTCCTCATGACGTTCATCCCACCTGCAAGTATAGTATTTAAAGGACTCAGGTATGATTCCTGGCTCTGCAACTTTCTAGGTGTGTCTTCCTTCTAGGCCTCAGTTTCCCCATCTGTAAAATAGGGATTCATCATAGCAGCTCCTTCCTGTGGTTACCGTGGTGATTAAAGTTGTTAGTACATTTAAAGCACTTGGTATATTCCCAGCGCACATAGAAATAAAAAAAATCTGCTGTTACTATTCTTATTATTTTTGTTGTTCTGTGAGCTTTCTCACTCTATTACGGCCTTCCAGCTTTACTTCTGTTTCTTTTTTTTTTCCCCCCCATATTCTAAATATATTTTATTATTTTAGAGGGACGTGGCAGGTGGGATCCACCATTTCTAGGCTAAATGGAAAAAGAAAACATGACCCTCTCCAAAAAAACAAACCTACATTTTTTTGCTGACATCAACAACGTCAGAGTGGAAACAAAGAAATAAACCAGAGACCCATTGGCTTCTGTTTCCTTAGAAACACATGAAGACAATACCTGCCAATGAGAAAACATACTTCTGTTTCTTGAAGCTAGACCTAGCAACTCCAGTTGGCAGCAGTCCCTCTGTCATCCTAGCTTCTATCTTCTTTAATACACTTTTTATAGTCTTTACGCCACTGAGTATGGGAGTGTCGTTGTTTATGTGTGTGACTTCTCTCTTCTCTGAGATGGAAAACTCCTTGAGGGCAGAGGCTACTTCATACCCATACTGTATCCTCTGCAGTGCCCTGTTTATCTCTTGGCTGACCGAACAGATGAATGAACAAATAAACAAGGAGTAATTCATGTGAAGAAGCCTGCCTTTCCCTTTAATTTAATGATATTCAAAATAACTTCTCATGTGTTGAGAACGCTTTTAGTCTACAGGACATTTTACAATCCTTATCCTATTTTATCTTCCTCTTGCCTCTATTAAACCATGTTTTTTGAGAAAGCCTGAAAGGATTATATTGACCTTTCGAGTCTGATGCTTTCTGATTGATAAAAGAATCTACACGACTTCTACAATTATAGGTCAGTTCACACTAAGCTAGTAAACTCATTTGCACTTTGAACAAATCAAAACATAGGCTTGCTTCATGATCATCTCACATATGATAGTTAATGCTGAAGAAATGTTTACATTTCTAGAATATTAGGTAAGAACTCTGCAGTTAATGTTTGCATATCTTAAGCAACTTTTTGTTCCTTCTCAGGGAACACACGTGAGACTGACCTTATATAGGGTCTTTCCCTGAGGGCTCTGCTGTTTTTTACAGAGCTCCTACGGCCACAGACTAAATATTGTTAATCTTCTCTTCCTTGCGATACGAAGAAAGAATTGTTCATTCCGGGTTTCTCATCCCTTATTGGTGGGTCCTATAGGTTCAAGACAAAATCAAGGATGTTCGAGTTATTGTTTTTATGTCTTATATTGAAGAAAAGGAAGGATTTGGGCTGCTTTAAAAATTAGAAATCTAACATACATTATTCCCCTAGATGACATAGTTTATAAATGTCAAAATTAAAATTCAGCCTTTGACATCATATATGATGCTAATGCTGCTATTAGCAAATTATAGTAGTCCTAACTACCATTTACTAAGTACTTACTCTGTTGAAGGCATTTTATAAACATTATCTCATTGTGTTCTTACCTTCTGAGGTAAATGTGTGTATATCCCCCATTTCAGGAAGCGGAGAAAATAAAATAATTTGCCTCAGTGGAGTATAGCAGAGCCAGGATTCAAACGTTATGTCTGATTCCAGAAGCTTTGCTCAAAGCCATTTAACCACCTGAGCAGTCTTAATGCCACGTTTCTATGATACTTCCTAAAGCTCAGTGTTGAGAACTGAACTTGACTCCTGCCCCTGACCTGTTCTCTCGTCCTCCCCATCCCAGGTGGTGGTGCCTCCATCCGAGTTCTCACACCGGAGCCCTGGCTCATCCTTCATTTTCCCTCACTCTCCTTCCAGCCAGCCAGTTCTTCTCCCTGTCGTCACCTGGCTTGTTCCATTTAGCTTTCCACGCACTCGTCCTTGCCTGTCACTCACAGATGCAGTGAGCCGTCTCCCAGTTACCTCTGTCTCCTCTTCGCCCCTCCCTCCCACTCATATCTGTGCTCCCACAGAAGTCCCAGAGACCTTTAACGCCTATGGCCCCTTAGCTCAGTGTGGCCCCACTAAATTTCCAATAAAGTTAAACTGTGCTGTGCCCCTGAATCCCTGTATGCTCTGTCCCAAAGCTGCCCCCCGCTCTACTTTCCGTGGTTTCCCAGAAGCTCTCTTCTCTTAGAGTCCCAGGGCTCTTTTTTGTAACCCCCTCCCCCATACCAGGCTCCCATCCTCAGGGACTTGGCAAGTTCTGTTCCCATTGCCTCAGAAGTGACTCTCTGGCCCTTGCACACAAACACATTCTTTACCCAACTGTTTTGTACATAGCCTTTAATGTCTCTACTTCCGTGTCACTTCCTCAGAGACAACTTCCCTGGCACCCTGTTTCAGTTAGGTCTCCCTGTTCTACTTGCCCAGGGAACCCTTACTTTTCCTTCGCAGTAATTATCACCTATCTGTTGTCTCCTTCGGGACACTGTAAGCACCAAAAGGGCAGGGATAGGGACAGTAAATATTTTCACCACTGTATGCAAAGCATATGCGTGCAGCCCAAAGAAAGTGCACATTAAATATTTGTTGAATGAATGAAAGACAAACAGCTTAAGGACAGTGCATCTACTGTATTTCACTAAATTGAGAATAAATATTTACTCATCTCTGAAGAACTCCAAAGGTAATAGTAAAAGATGCAATAAAGTCTTCAGTAACCAACTCCTATTCCTAGTTTAATATTCTTACTCATTCTTGTCTTCCTTCCCCTGCCTTCCTCTTTCCCTGTTGTCTCCTTTCTTCTCCCCTCCCCTCCTCATTCCTGCCCCCCCCCTTCTCTCACCCCTACCCCCCTCTCCTTCCCTTCTCTTTCCTTCAAGAAGCATTTCCTGCAGGTAACAGACAAAACCATCAGGGTGCTTTAATACCCAGAGAGCCACTTGCAAGGCTTTTCGGTGACTCACTGACCCATACCTGCAGCTGATTTCTTGCCCAAATTTTCATTAGCTATTTTCAGTGATTCCAAGACACCACACATAGCCCTAGAGTCTAACAGTAAACGTTAGTCTGGAGATCCAGACTCAGGGAATATACCAGTCTCCCCCCAAATTAGGTGCACTAGCGTACAAGCAACAAATATTTCTCTATAGTTCTTTGAAGATTGGGAAGAGCTGGGATCAGAGTTCAAAGTGGCCTGTATCACCTGTGTCCAGATCTCCTATTTTAGAAGACCCTTGTTTTACCAGAGAAGTAAGTTTGAGTCTTCATGATCAAAGTTCCTAATTCCATAGCTTTGGCGAGTTGACCTGCTATGGGGTCTTAGCTGGTTGAAAGCTCAGTGTTCTGCATTTGAGATCATTTGAGGATCCTCAGCCTCTGTTTAATGATAGCTGTTGCTGTTCATTGGGAATGTTGATGTGTTGTACCATCCATACTCTCTGTCCGGCCTCTGTCATATCCCATGCCTTTCACGGAGGCCTGAGCCCTATAGATACTGGTAAAAGGGAGATTCTCCTAGACATTCATAACTGTGATTCCAGCTAAGCATCAGATATTTGAACAAGCAAGTTTTTGAGACCTGACATATTGGGCTCATTGGAGCCTTTCATCCTGGCATGTTGAACTTGGCGACTATCAAGAGGTTTTAAAAAAAAATACTACTAAGCTACACACATTCTCTCTCTCTGAGAGAGGCAGGAGGAGTGCTTATCATTAATGCACAAGAACTGGGTTGAGTACTCCAGCAATATTTTAGCAGCATGCAAGGGAAATCTCACCGGCCTTTTTGCCTTATGAGTTCCTGGCGGTTGGTTGCCTGCTTCTTAGGACCCCTTTCAGATTTTGCCACAGACTCTGTCTAAGATGTCTCACACTGTAGGAGAAGTGCTTTGGGATACTCTGGGACATCTTCCTTCTCGGAGATGATTTCCTGACTTGAACGCATCTGTTGAGGCCCTTACAGGATAGTTCTGTGCCGAGGGGGACATTTGCCTTGCAGAATCTGCTTCACCTGAGCCTTCCTATCCAAACAGAATTGCAGCAAAAGTTTGGCAGCCTTACTTGCAGAATTCTTGAACTCAGGAGGGCATGTGGGGGCCTGAGATTTTAGTGCGGTCATTCAAGCTGAGGATATCATTTGGCAGATATACTAAATATCCCATCTGTGGAAAAAAAATGAAAATTGATTTAATTTTCATTATTGTATCGTTCAAAGGCTCCACATGTGTTTCTTTTGTTTTTTTTTAAAGATTTTATTTATTTATTTGAGAGAGAGACAGTGAGAGAGAACATGAGCGAGGAGAAGGTCAGAGGGAGAAGCAGACTCCCCATGGAGCTGGGAGCCCGATGTGGGACTCGATCCTGGGACTCCAGGATCATGACCTGAGCCGAAGACAGTTGTCCAACCAACTGAGCCACCCAGGTGCCCCCACATGTGTTTCTTGACTACCTTGTCCAAGATATGGATTCATTAGTTATAGGTTATAAAATAAATCCATAGCAATGTAGATAATCTGAAATTGCAGAGAGAGAGGAATATTGAGATCATTTACGGCACTTAAAGCTAAGTAAGTGGAAAGACACAAGAAAATCTAACTAACGATATACTAGAATACTGTCCAGCTCTGTCATCCTGCCCTTCCTTTCTCTTCTGTTAAAACTTTCTCTTAATGACAACATCACTACATAGTACATTAGGCAAAGATTCAAACTTCTGGGGGCATATAAGTAATAATTTCATTCACTGATGTAAGAGGCTTTTGTTCTCTTTCTGTAGTTAAGTAAAGAAAGTAATTGTTCACATCAACTAGGAAGTTAATTAAGCAGCATAGATGACATCAGCATGTCCTGGGTTTATCCCAGGAAGTAGCAAAGAAGGACAGAAGTACTAATGTGTGTGGTTAATTTCTGTGAAGCATTATGCAAAGTACTTTACCTGTTTCATCAATTCTAACTGTCATAGCAATCTTGTGACATATAAATCGTTATCCTTATTTTTCATAAGTGAAGAAATTGTCTTGAAGAGGTGGCATTTACTGCCCAAGTTCACACAGATAATATTGTGTAAAACCTAAGATTAAAGCCAGATTGCCCTCACACATCTGATTATGTGCCCACAGAAGACTGACAGTCATTATGGCCAATGTATGAAACAGGAAATATTTTAAGTATGGATGAAAGCTTTGGAAGCAGCAGAAAAACTAATGAAATGTATCTTTATATCTTCTTTTTTTTTTAATTTTTTATTTTTTATAAACATATATTTTTATCCCCAGGGGTACAGGTCTGTGAATCACCAGGTTTACACACTTCACAGCACTCACCATAGCACATATCCTCCCTATGTCCATAATCCCACCCCCTTCTCCCAAACCCCCTCCCCCCAGCAACCCTCAATTTGTTTTGTGAGATTAAGAGTCACTTATGGTTTGTCTCCCTCCCAATCCCATCTTGTTTCATTTATTCTTCTCCTACCCACTTAAGCCCCCATGTTGCATCACCACTTCCTCATATCGGGGAGATCATATGATAGTTGTCTTTCTCTGCTTGACTTATTTCGCTAAGCATGATACGCTCTAGTTCCATCCATGTTGTCGCAAATGGCAAGATCTCATTTCTTTTGATGGCTGCATAGTATTCCATTGTGTATATATACCACCTCTTCTTTATCCATTCATCTGTTGATGGACATCTAGGTTCTTTCCACAGTTTGGCTATTGTGGACATTGCTGCTATAAACATTCGGGTGCACGTGCCCCTTTGTATCACTACGTTTGTATCTTTAAGGTATCTTTATATATTCTAAACCTAAAATTTTGAAGTTGAAAGGTAAGACTCAGTTGATAATCTTTCAAAAATAAAAGACTTACAGGGAATATTTAAATATAAAAGTAAAATCTTACTATTTAAAATATAACTACTTGAGGTGTGCCTGGGTGGCCAACTCCATTGGTTAAGCATCTGACTCTTGGTTTGGGCTCAGGTCATGATCTCAGGGTCATGAAATTGAGCCCCAGGTCTGGCTCTGTGCTCAGCGTGGAATCTGCTTGAGATTCTCTGCCTCTCTCCATGCTTGTGCTCTCTCTGTGCCTCTCTCTCAAGTAAGTAAGTAGGTAAATTAATTCTTTTAAAAAAATAAGAAAATATAATCATTTTAGTCCTAAGTGCATTACTGAGGGAAAAAAAAAAATCCCAGAGCATCAAATATTTAACATTAAGTACCTAAGAGAGTTCTGAGTAAGAGGAAGAAAGTGAGACAGTGAATTAATTATCTACTGGTGTTTAATCATTCAGGTTTTACCAATACGAATTCTTGTAAAGCTACTCAGACTAAGGGAGTGGGGCATAAGAATCCAGGAATCCTTCTACCTATTTTTTTCCTTGGTCTCTTAATAGCTCATGCACATCCAGAGACATCTTCGCGGATTCCCAAGCACTGCATGATGACCACGATCGCCACAATGAGCCAAAAGCATTAGGATCTAGTTAGTCTCCAAAGACAGGAGAGCAATAGATAGTCCAGGAAAAGGAACACAAGTATACTCCCAAAGTCGGGTCTGTGTTCACTTCCTAACATAATGAAGATAGCACGGCACCATCATCTGATTCGGGGTTCCGTAATGGTGGCTTTACACTGGAGCCATTTGTCTGCTCTTGTCCTTCGGCAAAGGCTCTCACCTTCCTTAACTCTCCAGTCATGTGCCAAAGGTGCTTGGACTCCAGAAGTTCACGGCGGAGCTACTTGGCTCTACTTTCTGCTGTGTGTACTGGTTTAGGGAGGCTTTCTACTCTCATCTTTTGAAATATTCCAGGAGTTGTTTCAATTTCTCTTCAATAGTAGAGTATCTTAGAGTAGCATGAAAGGCTGTTTGTCATCTTCAAATGCCCTCCCTGGTCAGGAGACAGATGCCTATAGAAGGCTTGAATACAAGAATATATATATATAACTGTAACAAAAAGATGTTGTTCTACAGACACTTCTGAAGACCCAGAAGGCTCCCTGGAGATGGTACTCTCTAAAGTTAACACACTACAGTTAAATCTCAGCAGCATCTGCTCAGACCACTACCCAATGCAGGAATCCCTTCAGAACCTTCCTTACCAAGCTCTATTTGAACACTTTTTTTAAAGACGTTTTATTTGTTTGTTTGTTTGTTTGTTTATTTATTTAGAGAGAGAGAGAGCGAGAGAGAGAGAGAGCACGAGTGGTGAGAGGGGCAGAGGGAGAGGGAGAAGTAGACTCCCCACTAAGCAGGAAATCTGACCTGGGGCTTGATCCCAGGACCTAGAGGAGACCATGACCCTAGCTAAAAGCAGTCACTTAACTGACTGAGCCACCCAGGCACCCCTATTTGACCACTTCTTTTCTTTTCTTTTCTTTTTTAAATGTTCAGTACTAACAGCAGACAACCTCCTGCCAAAGCCTAAAGCAGGAGTCCTCTATGCTTAATCTACAATGGAATTACCTGGAGAGCATTTAAAATGACCATCCCATCCTGGAGGGTTGTGACAAAGAGAACATGATGGTATATAGGAAAGCACTTTGTAAACTATAATTCGCAGCAGAAATGGAAGGCATATCGTTGTTTGTGCTGTTGAACAATAATTTCTAAATATTCACCCATCGTTCCAGCCTATCTAAACTTTTTCAGATCTGCCATCCAACTTATTTTCTATTTTTTCCAGCTATGTCAAACTTTTCTCTTTTCTTTTTTTATTTTGAAGATTTTATTTATTTATTTGACAGAGATCACAAGTAGGCAGAGAGGCAGGAGGGGGCAGGGGGGAAGCAGGCTCCCCACTGAGCAGAGAGCCCAATGCGGGGCTCGATCCCAGGACCCTGAGATCATGACCTGAGCCAAAGGCAGAGGCTTACCCTACTGAGCGACCCAGGTACCCCAATGTCAAACTTTTCTAATTAGAAATTGTATTTATTTATGATGAATAAATCAATATTTATTGAGGACCTACCAGATTCAAAATAGTAGACTCTGTGCTTATTATTTCTATCCAGTGATCACCATTGGCCCAAGCTGTGGTGTGGGGTGGGGGCTGGGCAGTGGTAGCTCTCACTCTTGATGCCTTGGTCAGGTGTCGTTTGCTTCTTCATTGACAAGACATTATGGTTTTAATACATGATGATCAAGTTGTTTTTCCTTTTTTTATCTAGCCATATCTTTATGTCTATACATTTGCCCAGCATTACTTTCTTACCCCCTATAAAAACCCAAGGTCAGTCAGAAATATAGATGCTTTAAGTATTTCTAAGTATATTTTTGGCAACGTACAAGAAAGTTGGCTTTTAGGATGCGTCTATGGTTGGTATTCATTTGTCTTATTTCAGATCTGGTTCCTAGGGAGCTAGGATACCTTTTTTTTAACTGTATACGTAAAGCCAAATCTAGCACAGGGTGCCAGAGAGTCTGTGTCTTGCTATTGAAGCCTTTGCTTTTCCTGACTTACCGTTCCTCTTAGTCCTGGGAGGTTAAGAATCCTGAGTAGTAGGAATTCTTTTTCAGGCTGGCAGACACTTATTCCTACTTAAGTACTTTCTCTGCCTCAGCAGAATCGGATGGAGATTCATCCCATTTTTTGCATGGATCACTTACCCAGCTCAGAAAACCTGACAGGGACTATTTTTAGACTGAGGAGGAATCAGACTTCCTGGAGAGTGATGATAGGGAATATGATGATGACAGAGTAGCCATGCATAAATGCCAAATGTTTTTAACAGTCAGGGCAAAGAATTTTTTACTTTTTGGCAAATATTTCTACTTTCCCCTTGGTGCTGGTCACTTAAATGCCAGATTCATTTGGCTGTTTACACCTTTTAAAGCAAATAGGACATAGATTTTGTGAGTTTCCTGAAAGCTTGCTCCTGGTGAAATTACACCATTTTTACAAAGTCATCACATTAGGACTGGCAGTGGAAATGGAAGCTTCTGGAGTTTGTGCGGTTAGACACATGGCATTGTCTACAATGTGCATTCCAACTCACTCTGTCTGAACTCATAAATTTCTTTAAGAAACGTTGTGACCTGATTTTTCTCATCCTCTGTTTTAAAATTTAAAAACTCTTTATTATTAATCTACATGGGATAAGATTAGAGCCTGAGAAATTAGTGTTAGAAGACTTTTGTTAGTATCCTACAAAACACGTTTAAATATCTATAAGTACTATGTGAGTCTATAAAATTTAATATTGAAACCTGAAAGTATTATTCCCTTAGCCAGGGGCCAAAATGCTTTCATTTATTTAGCTACTGGGTTCTAGCTTCCCCTGAACTACATTCATGGTAAGACATCACTCTGCAATGGGCCAAGAAAACCCAAGGCAGTCTGGAAGAAGAACAGAGTACTAATCCTACCATACATCAGGTTCTGGGAAAAAGCTAACATAATTCAGACAGTGTGGTACTGGCGTAAGAAGGACAAATTGACCAATGTGACAAAAAGAGTGTTCAGAAACGGAAATATACATATATAGTTTCCTAGTTTATGACAAAGGTGACATTGCAATGCAGTGAGAAAAGAATGGTTTTGTTTTATTTTCTTTCACATGATGATGGGTCGGTTATAGCCATGTGGAAAAAGTATACCATGATGTGGAAAAAGTATACCATGACACTGCCCCATACCATACATAGAAATCAATTCAGCTAGATTCCTTATCTATAGGTGAAAATCAAATAATAAAACTCTTAGAAAAAGTATGGGATAACATCATCATGACTTCATAGTAAGCAGAGATTTTTTAAAAGAACACAGAAAGTACCATAACAGAAAAAAAGAATAATTAAGAACTTCTCTTCACTTAAAAGACATCATTAAAAGTCTGGTGTCTAAAAAGACACCATTGAAAGTCTGAAATGGTAAGTTGCAGAGGGGAAAAATATATTTGCAAACCATGTATCCAATAAAGGACTCATATCAGAATATGCTATTTTTAAATTCCCACAAGTCAATAAACCAGAAAACCTAATGGAAAGTTGGAAGGAAAAACTTGAGCAGGCACTTTATTAAAAAAAGTTATTAAGGGGCGCCTGGGTGACTCAGTGGGTCAAAGCCTCTGTGTTCGGCTCAGGTCATGATCCCAGGGTCCTAGGATCGAGCCCTGCATCAGGCTCTCTGCTCAGTGGGGAGCCTGCTTCCTCCTCTCTCTCTGCCTACTTGTGATCTCTGTCTGTCAAATAAATAAATACAATCTTTAAAAAAAAGAGTTATCAAAGTGGCCAATAAGCCAGGAAAGATGGCTCAACACCTTAGTAATCACAGAGATGCAAATGGAAACCACAATGTGATACCACTACCACACCTACCTAAATGGCCACGGTGGAAAAGACTGACCATAGCACGAGGTGACAGAGATGGAGAACAACTGGAACTCTCGTTCCCTGCTGATTAGAAGGTAAACTCATACAACTCTTCTGACAAACTCTTTAACAGTATCTACTTGCGTTGACATATTCATACCCTACAGCCCAACAATTCACTCCTAGTTATGACTCCCACAGAAATGCATTTCTGTGTCCACCAAAAGACACAGTAGAGTGTTCATAACAATATTTGTAACAACAGCCCCAAACCTAAATAGTAGAATGGATAAACTATGGCATAATCACCCAATGTAATATTATATAGCAATGAGAATGAATTACCTAAAATTGTTCCCAACAATATACGTGAATCTCACTAACATAATATGGAGCAGAAGAAGCCGGAATCAGAAGAGTAAGAACTGGGTCTGTTTTTTTAAACTACAAAAATAAGCAGTACTAACCAATGCTGGTAGAAGTCAAGACCGTGGTTACCAGGAACAAGGGAGTGATTTAAAGGACTATACAGTGGGGGGATTCTTTGATGGTGGTACTGTTCTATTTGTGGATCTGGGTATGGTACACAGATGTATTCAGTTTATGAAAAGTTATCAAGCAGCTGATTTATGATTTATGCATTTCTCTGTATGTTTGTTATACTTCAATAAAAAGTTTATAGGACACTATAAGCCAATAAGAAGGGTACAAAAAAAATCAGTCATGTAGTGTGGGGTAAGGGGCCAAGATAGTCCAAAGGAAATCAGATTCCCAGGGTGAGCTCCTACAGAGAACAAAAGTCAATCATCAACCATGCTTTAGCCAAGCTCAAGTTAACGTGGGACCTATTACTGAGTTTCACTTACTTTGGACTCTTCTTACAGCACAGTAACTACGCCAGCTATCTCCTTTAACTCCCTAGAAAAAACCTAGGATTTAAGATAAACCTCATTTGAACATGGAAGGTACACTCTGTTGTATTGGGAATATTTCCCAGGCAGTGTATTTCAGTAAGAAAAAAAAAAAAAAAAAACCTGGAAATTGTTTTGAAAGTTAAAAAAAATTCTTTTTAGAGTTTAGTTCATCTGAAGGAGATTGAAATTATTAGTAGCATTATTTGAATAGGTTATCACTAATAAAAATACTTTTAACTAATGGGTAAATGGAAAAGTACCCCAAAGGTACTTTTTATCAGAATGAATGGAAGGCAGGCAAAGCTAATAATACCAAGCAGTCTTTCTGCCACCCCGGGAGGTTCTAATCAAGCCTTGTGCTCTGATTGAAATGCAGGGCTCAGAGTGGGAAAACTGATTAACAAAATAAAAAATCCGGAGTGTTTCCCATGCAAACAGTCATCAACATATCTTATGTAATTATGTAGCCCATAAATCAACACAGCGTGCAAGGGCTTCAGCCATAGTGTAAATATCTTAATGACTGAGCCGTCTTTAACCATGAATAATTTATATCTGCATGATCCATTTTTCTCAACCATGCTTCACTTCTGCAGGACAAACTAATCTTCTGTCAGGGGATGGGCTCTTGATTATTTCTTCCTGATTTTTCTTCTCTTTATTTTTCTCATTTTGACACACTCCATTTTTTCCCTCTTGCACTTTCTTAAATAAGGGTGACTCATTCATCCACCCTGTCTGCTGGCTTTTACTTTTGCTATGCATCTTCTTAGACATCTTGGAATAAAGCCAGGGCTTCTGGACGCCTACTTTTCATAAGGCCTTCTGTAAATGGAATTAGGTGGCAACTAGGGAAATGGGCTTAATACCACAAGGCAGTATGAGCTTCTTGATGTTGTTATGGGGAAACATTTATTATGGAAAGCAATTGCCAGAAAAGGCTAATGATCAATTAAACGTTAGCATTTGTAGATCCCCTTCTGTGATGCAGAAAGTAACTGCCACTAGGGTAATGCTGGAAAGCTCACTTGCTGAAACAGTTTTGTTGTTTTCTTAGAGCCCATTAAAATCAAGGCAGCTGAAAAACATTCAGATCAAATTCTGTGTTATCCAAAAAGCTCCTCCTAACTATCCCAACTCACTGTGCTGGGAACTCCTCAGATCCCAATAGGTCTCATTGTCATTGCCATTCCGAGAAATGTACCACAGATGTTTGGTCATACCAGTTGCCTTTCTACAGACGGTCCTCATGGACAGGGAACTTTGGTCACCTTCTCTGGATCTTTCGAACCTATTTGAGTAATTTTCCTAGAAACCTAGAAATCACATCCTATTTGATGACCCATTATTTTTTATAAAGCACATTGACCCTACTATATTAAAGATTTCACGGGGTGGGGGGGATTGCAAACATTGTATATCCTACAGTTTAAAAAAAAATAACTAAAACTTAAGGAGGTCCAACAGAATCATTTTCCATAGTGGGATCCAGGAGTTCTGTCCTACTTCCCCCCACCTTCTTGGCAAGAGTTCCCCAGGGATTACTAGAAGGAAGAGGTAATACATTTTCATCTTTGAGTCCCGGTACTCTCTGGTGTTGTGGCATATAGTTAGTGCTCAATAAAAGTACTTTTAAAATTCATTTTGTTGCAAGAATGATGAGTTAGCCACAGACTTAGAAAGCTCACTTCTGTGGGAATATGAGGTATGTGATCTTCTAACCTGGCAAGGATCTGGTTAGGCCTCTCATCTCCGGAAAAGTACATTAGTCCTGCCCCTGATTCACCTGATGTCTAAACCAAATGGATCTGGTCTCAGTCACGTATATAAAATGCCAACATACCAGAGTCTTCTCACAGAGGACCTTCTTGAAATGTCTGATATCCAACTTCTGTTGGAAACCCAAGTGAGGGAAAAGATTGATATCTAGGAAAGATCCCCAGAGAGGTATCTAGTCTGTCTATCCTAGGGTCTGCCTTTAAATCAAGTTGACCACCACATTAGCTTATTCCTTTATAGAGACACTATCATTGATTTGTTTTTCAATTTTATTTTTTAGCCTTGGTCAAGGAATAGCCATTGGAAATCACTTCTGTGTCCTATTATAAAAATGTGTTGAGGATATTCCCCATTATATCAGTTAGCATCATATATATGAAATCCCATGGGAGAGATATCTTTCTCTCTGACAGAAAAATCCTTACTTCCCATATAGGGACTAGAAGACTTCACCCTTTGCAATATTGATTACTGCGTAATTGACCATGCTTCCTTTATTGTCCCAATTTCCAGGAAACTCCAAATCTTTTTTTTTTTTTTTTACTGAAGCAAAATTCACATAATCTATAATTAACCATGCTAATGTGTACAACCTGATAGTAGCATTTAGTACATGTACAACATTGTGCAATCATCAGCTCTGTCTAGATGCAAAACTTAAGCAGTCACTCCTCTTCCCCTCTGTCCCCAAGCCCTGGCAACTAGCAATCTACTTTCTGTCTCCTTCAATTTACCTGTTAGTCCTGAGTCATTTTTGCAGTTCAGAGCACCTCTATTAACCCTTGTGGGCAAGGCAGTGTAGGCTCCTTTTCTTCTTCCTGATTATTTCTTTGTATTACATATTTAGTTTAAAGCGGGCAGCCCCCTGACTTTGTGGAAAGAAATTGAGTGGAGATATATACGAACAAGGACATCCTCCTTTTTTCCTCTAGAGCTTCTGGCCACCCTTCTCCATGCTGCTATGTGCTCTGACCTACGGGGCCTGCGGAATGGGCTCTCATGACCTCAGGCTCCAGTTGGGTTTAGCTGAGGGAATCCTGGCAGGGGATGAGAGGGAGGAAGAATAGGGATGGAGAGTGTTCTTCCCTGGCTGCTTTTCTGTGGGTTCACTGGAGCGATCTACATCCTTGGACGGAAGGTGCCAGCTCCTGTCAGGCGTCCTTTCCACACAGTCCTTTCTGAACCCCCATTTCACTAACAGCTCTATCCTTTGCTGCTTCAGGACAGGGTAGTAAAGTGCTCTTTGCTTCTGGACCCAGAGTATTGCATTATCCCTGTAGTTTCTCTCTAACCTGCCCACATCTTTCTAATTATCCCAATTTGAGTGTATCATCTGTCTCTTGCGAGGACCCTGACTCAAATAAGCATATTCTACTCTGTGATTCTTTTGAGCTGTAGGTCAACATGATTTGCTCAGGTCCTGTGTAGATAAGCTGGTCTGGCAGATTCTCCTGGGGCCAGACAATGTCCTCTCCCAGATATCCAGAGCATTCACATCTCTTCATGGTTTTAAGGCATAGGACCTCTGTGCAGTCCTTAAATGACAGCAGTCTTTTTTTAAAAGCTCATAATCCTGGAGGAGGCTTATTTACTTGACCATTTTCAGCTGCTGTAATACCCACTTTAGAAGTGGAATGACCAATGAGCTCAAGTTCCATCTGGAAGAAGGTGGGTTACCTTTCTGCCGATGGACTGTTCCCTAATTCTTTCACTATTAGATAAACACACACTTCTCAGTCTGATATTATGAAGCACTAGAAGAAATTCATTATGCAGGCTTAGAATCTAGACAAAAGAAAAATACTCTTCATCATCAACATTATGCATGCATATGGACCTTGTTACAAGAATAGCCATTGAAAGGATTTAAGCATAGGGTTAACATGATCCCAACTACACTAGGGACTACTTCAAGCGAAAGGGTATGATTTAATCCCGCATCATCAGTATATTTTGCAGAGCACTTAAAATAATAAATGTTCGTGTTTTCGCTTGCTTCACCAACAAATATCACTGAGCACCTACTATATACATAGACACTGTAGACTGTGGAGAACCACAGTCATGAGGAGGGCTTATATAATGCCTGCTGTGTGGAGCTTCCATGTTTACCGAAGATTAAGTAAATATCTAATTAAACAAATAATTGTTGAATGGCATTTATTAGAAGTGCTGTGAAGAAAAAGCACTGGGTTCTGCTAATACATTTCTCAGTAAGGTTGATGTGAGGCAGAAATCCCTGAGGAAGTGACACTTGACAAGGCAGTGGTGAAGAAGTAGGTGAAGGAGGAATGGGGGAGAGTTGGAGCGTTCCATAGACAGAAGGGACCAGAGGCAAGAAGGCACATGGCATTTTTGAAGACTTGAAAGAAAAAGAGGGGGCTGGAGAAGAGAGAACAAGAGCAGAATGGTAGAAAACAGAACTGGTGAGTTAAGCAGGAGCCAGATGTGGGTCCTTGTAGATTGTGTTAATTTTTTTTTTTTTTACCCCACATGAACAGCTATTGAAAGGATTTAAGCATGGCGTCAACATGGTGAGATACTTTTAAACACTGGTGGGACACTTGGGTGGCTCAGTTGGTTAAGCGGCTGCCTTCGGCTCAGGTCATGATCCCAGTGTCCCTGCTCAGCGGGAAGCCTGCTTCTCCCTCTGCCTCTGCCTACCACTCTGTCTGCCTGTGCTTGCTCTCTCTGACAAATAAATAAATAAAATCTTAAAAAAAAAAAAATCACTGGCTTGGGGGAGAGAGGAGGCCATGAGAAGATGAGGACCTATCAGATGGTGGTAACTTAGACTGAAAGAGTGATTGTGGAGATGGAAAGAAAGGATGAAGTTGAGAGTTATTGGGAATTAGAGTCAAGAGGAATTTATGAGGATGAGGGAGAAGATGGAATTGAGATGACTCCTCAGTTTCTGGTTTGTGTGAAGGTGTATAATGGGAGTCAGTTGCTGGAAGAAGGAAACATGAAGAAGAACCATGAAATGTGGTGGGCTCACTATCAGTTTTGCACCTATTATGTTTGTTGTGCTCATGAAACATCCAAGAATTGTTCAAGGTGGCGGTAGTAGCAGTGGGAGCATAGAAGGATATATGCTGGACACATAAATTTAAGGGTGATTGTGATTAAGTGAAACTGGACTACTAAGGAGAGACAATGGAAGGGTGAGCTCATATTTAGTAAACTGTTGTCAACAATCCCTGATCATCCTTGTGGGTGTGTGTGTGTGTGTATACAGATACGAATATAATGGAATATTACTCTGCCATTAAAAAGAATGAAATCTTGCCATTTGCAACAACATGGATGGAGCTAGAGAGTAGTATGCTCAGCGAAATAAGTCAGGGAAAGACAAATACAATATGCTTTCACTCATATGTGGAATTTAGGAAACAAAACAGATGGGCATAGGGGAAGGGAAGAAAAAATAAAATAAGATAAAAACAGAGAGGAGGGCAAACCATAAGAGACTCTTAACTCTAGGAAACAAACTCAGGGTTGCTGGAGGGCAGTTGGGTGGGTGGATGGGGTAACTCGGTGACAGGCATTAAGGAGGGCACTTGATGTAATGAGCACTGGGTGTTATAAGCAACGAATGAATCACTAAATTCTACCCCTGAGATTAATAATACAGTATATGTTAGCTAAACTGAATTTAAATTAAGGTTTTTTTTTTTTTAAATCCCTCATCATCCTTCCCTGAGATAAGCACCTACCTTTCCTTTCCACATCTTTATTTTTTCCTGCAGAAATTAGGACCTCATTATGACAGTCTTGTTAGAAAGTTAAAGTTGTGCCCTGGAAATGTCTTAATGTGAAATCTTAATATTACATAATGAGTGTATAAAGATGGGAGACCATCCCTCAACCTCAATCTTTAAAGGATGTTACTGTTGTTCTCAAAATACTTAAAAGCGTGAGGTTTCACGACCCATCTTGGTAAGCATGGGTTTTCTAGAAGAGTTCACCTCTTCTACTCATTAGCAGGATACTGGGATTTAAATTTAGCTACTGCATATTTTTATAAAATTTATTAACCTTCTGTAAGTTACTGATTCCCTAGGCTTTTCCTTACCTGACGTTGCTATTTCTTTGTAGAGTCATAGATTATTAAGGCTAGAGAGCTTTTATTCAAGTCCCCTTATTTTACTAATGAAGAAAATGAGGCTTATAGGAAATGATGGCTTGGGCTTCATGGTGAGTTGGTGGCATAACTAGGCATCACCTTCCCAGCTTCCAGCTCTGAGCCCAGCTTAGAAGTACACTGCTTCTTCCCTTAACCAGGACTTTAAATTTCTCTTCTCAGAACTCTGAAGCTTTCTACTTTAAAATGTAAAAGAAACTCATTCATGGCACATTTGGCTCTCCTAAATGGAAATATTGCACTTGTTCCTTTGAAGCCTTATTGGGGAAAGTACTATGTAAAGAGATACTTACTCAAGAGGTGCACCAGAGAAACTGTGGGTATGATCTCTCTTCTCTTCTAAATTAATGGCAGCAGAAGATCTGGTGCACTTTCTCTATGCTTCTTTTTTCCCCCCATAAACCGCTTTAAATGTATGTACATCATCTACCTCAAGAGAACCTGACACTTGTTCTAGACCCACCCCATTCTCCTCAGTCTGACCCCAAGACCCCCTCCACATGGGAGGAGCCATAATTCAGTGATAGCAGAGCACTAATAGCCAAGTGCAAAGCTAAAGGGATGATGGGAGCAAAGGTCTCCTATGACCTCCTTAAACCTATTTTGTCAGCTACTCCATGGATTTAATGTGTAGTTCTTCCCTTTTGACTTTCTGTCCGCCCCTTTCCTACCAATGATTTCTCCTAATTGTTCTGTTCTTCTAGAACACTATAGCCTGATATAGGACCTTTGCATGCATCTTAAAAGTTTTCTTAAGCACTAATTATGTCCTTAAAGAACAGAAAGTAAAACGCTTCTCATGGGTAATCAGTTCCTTTCAAGTCTGCCAGTATTTTTCTGTGTTTCTTGATACCCCTGTTCCTCTCATTTCTTTCTAAAGGAAAAGTTTAACATTCATTCTTCACTATAACTGGAACATTAGAACCATACAAGAATATAATTTTTAGGACCTTGACAAATATAGGCCAGGGAAAAAAGAATAACAATATAAGAGTTTACATTTAAACAATTTCCACATACACTGATAATCTCTTTTAAAAAAACTCTGACCTTTAATCATGATGTAATGCTTTTAAGAAAAATGAATACATCATGTGTACTGGGTAATGGTTGATTGTGGTTTTATAAAAAATTTACATCTGCCTAGTTATAAATAGCTGCCTCTTAGAATAGCAATTCAAGAAGGATACTTTGGAGGGCCAGACGCAAGTGAAAAGGCTTATCAGGATATAGATTTAGCTTTTAACAAAGACTCAAACCTAATACCTTAGCTTAAATATGATAGAAGTTTATTTAATGGGAGAGCTCCAAACTCTGGAGATAGGGTTTCAGAAGCCTAAGCTTGTTCTACCTGGCTCCCTGCTCTTGTCTACATGGCCGAAGATGGGTCACCAGTCCTGGATCCATATTGCAACAGCAACAAATGGCTCACTTCTCACTTCTACTCACTCCGCATTGGCTGGAACTTGGTCACATGGATGCACCTCCCTGCAAAGGAGGCTGGGAAATGTCCTTAGCTGAGCAGCTTGTTACTGAAGAAAGAAGGAAAGATGGAATAACAAGGAACAACCACCAGTCTCTGTCATTTGTAAGAGGTTAAGTTATAAGGACCAGAGAAACTTTTATCACTTTTATCCGTTAAGCCAAAGAAATTGATCTTTCGACATGAGAAAACCAAGTGGAAGAATATATGTGATTATCACCTCACAAAGCTATCTATTAAAATCCAACCAATCTGTGAGAAGTGGTTTTGGAAATTTGTCCTTCTAAAGTTATTCCTTCTATTTTTGTGGTGACCATTTCACAGCATATATGAATGAATATCAGATCATCACATTGTATACCTAAAACTAATGTAATCCGTCAATTATTCTTTGATTAATTAATTAAGTCTTTCCAAAGTTCTCTAAAGATAGTGTGAGGAAAGGTCCTGCTGGGCCAGAGCTGACATGAGGGTCAACCTAAGCAAGAAGGGAGCTTGCTGGGGAGCCTGCTCAAGGAAGGGGAGAACAGCGGACTTCAGGGGGTGAAGCTTGAGGCACCAGATTTTGTGTACTTAATCACAGAACTTGGAGTGTGAGAGTTGAGAGGTGGGCAGAATCCACTACCCTAGTGAGGTAAGGACCACCAAAACAGAGATTATGAGGACTGAGCAGAATTCTTTATCGGGGGTCCCCGTTGAGGCAAATCAGGTGCAAACCACTGTTGCACATAGCCAAGGGGACCGCTCACTGTAAACCGCAAGGTGAGAGTAGAGCAGGACCCTGGGCAGCACCGTGACCAAGTGAGGGAGGCACTGGAGAGAAACAAGGCAGCTGTGAGGGAGAAGGAGGAGAAGCCAGACATTACTGATGGCCCTAGACCAGGGTGCTGACACAGCAAGGTGAGCAAGACGAGAGAGAGTCACAGCCACAAGAGTTAGGTTCATGAGAAAATTATAGTCATAACACCCCAGAGTCATAAAGTCCTGCTAGCAGACTAAGAGCTTTGAGTCCTCCCTGCTATTATTAATGAGATTCTGCACCGGAATTGACAGGAAGAGAACTGACAGGCCCTAATGGTCACTTAGCCTTTTTTAGGACTGAATTATTGCAATATCACCAACCATTTAAGAAGCAAGTATAAGGCGCCTGGATGGCTCAATGGGTTAAGCATCTGCCTTTGGGCTCAGGTCATGATCCTGGAGTCCCAGGATCAAGCCCCACATCAGGCTCCTTGCTCAGAAGGGAGTCTGCTTTTCCCTCTTCCTCTGCCCTTCCCCACTCTACCTACCGCACCCCCGCATTTGTGTTGTCTCAGTCGCTTAAATAAAATCTAAAAAAAAAAAAAAAAAAAAAAGAAAGAAAAAAGAAGGAAACATAGTATATACAAGAATCCTTAGCACTGGAATATGGATGTTGCTGGCATGAATGTTCTCATCTTTACCTTTTTCAAGAAATGCCTTGTGGGGTGCCTGGGTGGCTGAGTGGGTTAAGCCTCTGCCTTTGGCTCAGGTCCTGATCTCAGGGTCCTGGCATTGAGCCCCGCATTGGGCTCTCTGCTCAGCAGGAAGCCTGCTTCCCCCTCTCACTCTGCCTTCCTCTCTGCCTACTTGTGATCTCTCTCTCTGTCAAATAAATAATAAAGTCTTAAAAAAAAGAAAGAAAGAAAGAAAAGAAATACCTTGTTTCACAGCAAACTGAAAATAGGTCTCTCCAGTGGAACTTTCAGCTTCATGAACCAGTCCATACTGCCTGAGCTTCAACAACAGGAAGACAGATTTCCTAGCTTGCCCTACCCGAGCGTCACCTCTGTGATAAAGATGTACTTGCAGAAAAGACAGAGTTTGCTTTAATGAAAGCAGTAGAAAATCGGAGAAATATTAGAGTCTTCTAATGTAGTCTTATAAAACGGTTGGGGTCGCAATATAGCAATAATCAATGTATAGCACTTTGTAAATTACAAAACGCTTTAACAAGACGTTGATGTCATTGAAATAAACACTCTGGAAAGAATACCGTTTTGTAAGCGAGCAAGCTGACTTGGAAAGTTTTCGTAACTCATCTGAGGTGCTGTGATGAAAATAGTGTGACAAAAAGGGTTAAACACAGGTGTTTTATTTCCATGTCCAAGGCTCTCACCCATAGGACCCCTGCCTCTTCTGAACTTTAAGGGACTGCATGAGCTTTCTCATGTACTCGTGCATTCATTCAACAACTGTTTGTCGCTCACCTCCTCTGGGCCGATCATTATGCCAGCCACTGAGGATGTTGTGACCGACAAGACGTCCTCTCTGCCTTCACAGCCAGCTTGCGGTCTGGCGAAGGACAGAAGCGTGTAATCCACCCTGACTGCTGCGAAACACTGGGGTGTGTGCAGCAACAGAAGGAGTGTAGCAGGCTGTAGGAGCACGTGAGAAAGGGATCTCCCCAAATCCTGAGTCAGGAGAGGCTTCTCAGAGGAGCTGATATTTACACTGAGTCCCCAGGGTGAGTAGGAGTTGAAGGAAGAAAGAGTGTTCCAAGCCAAAAATAAAATCTGTGTGGTGTGAAGTCACTGCAGAGGGTGAGGTGACCTCAGATCAGGTCCAGAATAGGGAAAGATGCAAAGGATTTACAAGTTCAGCTTAGTGTGTGCATTCCTAGTACTTGGTTACTGAGAGATTTCATCTGTTCATCCATCTCTTCCATCCAACCAACCAACCATCCATCCATCCATCCATCCATCCACAGTAGGTGCTATTTGAAAACCTTTTATTGAGAAACCTAGTACTTTCAGGTAGTGCCGAGTGATAAAGAGGGCATAAGGACACACAAGACATTACCCCAACTAATGTGAAGCTTGAACTTTAATTGAAGAGGTAAACCTGTGTACGTATTACTGGATATACAAGCTGGGCAGAACAGGTGTCCTAAAAGGTGCTCTAAGGAGTTACCACTGGCCAGGAGGATGGTACCGGAGGAAAATGTAAGTTTCAGCGATAACGTTAACAGACCAACATCAGACTAAACATTATCCGCATTTTTTATGTGTCTGTTTGCTTACTGGTTTTGTTTTGTTTTGTTTTCTGATATTTGTTCTTCCATAGATACTGTGGCAACGGCATCCGGGCCACTGCTAGTCGAAGTTGCCAAAACTCCTGGTGCCAGCCTTGGGGTTGCCCTCACTACCTCGATGTGCTGTAACAAACAGGTCATTGTCATAGACAAAATCAAATCTGCAAGTATTGCAGACAGGTGGGTGTTGTACAAAGTGCCTACTTTTCAAAACTGCATGTGCTAAAATATAAATATATATATGTTTTTCTATGTGTATATACACACATGTAATACTTATACATGTACACATGCATCTCACACATACATATATGATTAAAGAAAACAATTCACCTGCCCATTTATATGAGTTTCATCGAGAAAGCAAGTTATTGTACTAAGGGCTTAAAAATTCACCTACCTTATAGCCACCCCACCATGTACTGTTGTCTCATCTGATGTTTGG
This sequence comes from Mustela putorius furo, assembly GCF_011764305.1. Lineage (NCBI taxonomy): Eukaryota > Metazoa > Chordata > Mammalia > Carnivora > Mustelidae > Mustela > Mustela putorius. The sequence goes on along the minus strand of NW_025422368.1, from coordinate 41,184,043 downwards.
TGTGGCTGTTAGAGATAGAAAAAAAAAGAAAGTCAAGCAACTGAACTAGTTTTCCTACTGTTCTAGGGTGATAGATTGCTTTTGGTGTAGGGTCTTCAGTATGCTCCCTTTAGAGAAGTCATACGTTTTCCTGAACTGTTAACAAATAAATCTTGCCAAAATCTGATAAAAATCTCATTCCTTTTTTCATAAATGAGTAAAACAGTATTTTTGAAACAATGCAGTCTTTAAAGAGAGCTCTCACGCTGTCACAGAATGTTCATCTTAAGGTTTCACAGTTTTCAAGGGCCCCTGAAACAGCACTCGTTCCTATGACACCATGAAAACAAAAGCCCTTCTTCCTGAGTTTTTCTTCCTAATTACTGTTTTAGACTTATAAGGTAAGAAGGGTTGGAGGCAAAAAGACTACCTGCCCACCTAATAAATTATTTCCCAGCTCCCGGTAAGAAAACCCCCACTTCCATCGCTGAAGCTCTCCAAGGGCATCAGCACGGAATTTGATTTTTAGATGAAAGGGATGACTTGAAATGCCATTTTTTTTTTTTTTTTTTTTGTCTTGAGAAGGAGACTGTTCTCACTGTGGAAATTGCTCAATACACTCCCAGAGGCCCCACCTCCCCTGCATGTTTCCAGCCTCTTTTCCATATGCCCTCACCCTCCCTAGGAAGCCTCGCACTCCAATACAGTAACCTGCAGCAAACCCTGTAGTGATCCGTCTGCCGCTGCACTGTGGTCAGTCTTCAGCTCCTGCAGTGATCAGTCTACAGCTCCACTGTGGTCTTACCCTACATTTGGTCCTTTACCAGTGACGGCCATTGATCCAGGGGTGTTCTCCAGTTCAATGGTGCAGGATGCTTTAATTTTCTCCCTGTTTTTTTCCCATTCCGCAGGGGGTAACCAGTTTAAGGAGCTGTCCACTTGACTGGTACGTCGGGATGCTGACTGCTGTGTTTGCTTTTCTCAACTCATCCAGGAGCCAGTCTCTTGGAGTTCAGCAAGATGTAGCAGCTAGCCCCTCCCCCACCCCCCCAGCTTTCCCCTTCACTCACCATGCAGGCCTCCTTTTTGACTCTTCTGACTCCTGCATAATTTCCATCACCATCGAGAGCTTTTGTACTAATCATTGTTTAACTCCAGAATAACAAAATAAAGTAGAATAATTAAAGCAGTGGTGATTTGGCAGCTCCTGTGAGAGGTTCTGAGAAAGCATTAGCTGACACTCTCCCCACCCCCCAGTTATTCCCATTCACACATAAAATAGTTGTAAATGATCCCCTTCCATTTATGAGTCACATCCTGACATTCTGAGTATTTACCAGCTCGTATTTACAGATATAAAAACTAACAAAGGGGAAAAAAAAATCACAGGAAAGAAAAAAATAAAGCCAAGGGGGAAAATTGTCCTGTTCTTCTCTTCCCTCCCACTCACTTCCCTTCAACTTTGGGCACCGCCACCCCGAAATAATCTCTTCTTTTTTAAGAAGCATGAGAGAAAAACGTTTCCTTGAGTTTTTCTGTTATTTTCTACATTCCTATTCACACGCGAGGTACTTAACATTTGACAGATGGTGTTTCCTATAACACTCAAACTTTTCCTTTCTTAAGTCAATTGAAACTGTGTGAAACGTTAACTGTGAAGGACGGGAAAGTCATATTCCAAAGCGGAAGGCGCTTCCACTGAGTACGTGTCCTTTCCCTTTCCGTAGATGCGGTGCCCTGCACGTGGGAGACCACATCCTGTCTATCGACGGGACGAGCATGGAGTACTGTACATTAGCGGAAGCCACTCAGTTCCTGGCAAACACCACGGACCAGGTCAAGCTTGAGATTCTTCCTCATCATCAGACCCGCCTGGCCCTGAAGGGACCCGACCACGGTGAGAGGACCCGTCTAGATAATTCTCTTTATCTTCCCCTTATAGTTATTGCCTCTCCAGCAGAGTTCGAGGCGAGAGACAGGGAGTCTACTCCTGGCTTTATTTCTTTCAAAGCTGCAGATTATCTTTGTTGGCTTTTCTTCATTTTGCAGATCCTCCCCCCCGCATCCCAATCCCTGAGCCAAACGTAATTTATTTGAAACCTCAGAACTGAGGAAAGAAACAGGGTTTGAAACAGAATTTTCAGGCTTGTACTTTTTTTTTTTTTAAGCCTTTGTTGTGAATTGAATGTGGAGAGAAAGGAAATAATTGGACTTCCTGTTAGACATATTGAATTTCCATTCTACTTGAAGGACAACAAAGGCAAATTGTAAAACTCTCACTTTCTTGTTTTTTAATTTTTTATTTTTTATAAACATATATTTTTTATCCCCAGGGGTACAGGTCTGTGAATCACCAGGTTTACACACTTCACAGCACTCACCAAAGCACATACCCTCCCCAATGTCCATAATCCCACCCCCTTCTCCCAAACCCCCCTCCCCCCAGCAACCCTCAGTTTGTTTTGTGAGATTAAGAGTCACTTATGGTTTGTCTCCCTCCCAATCCCATCTTGTTTCATTGATTCTTCTCCTACCCACTTAAGCCCCCATGTTGCATCACCACTTCCTCATATCAGGTGAGGATGCGGAGAAAGGGGAACCCTCCTACACTGTTGGTGGGAATGCAAGCTGGTGCAGCCACTCTGGAAAACAGCATGGAGGTTCCTCAAAATGTTGAAAATAGAACTGCCCTATGACCCAGCAATTGCACTATTGGGTATTTACCCTAAAGATAAAACTCTCACTTTTTAAAAAATAATTAGGAAGTGGGTATTAATGGCACACCCTTCAAATATTTGGAGAGGAAAAGAAACAAAAAAACAGTCATGAGAAAAATTTCTCTATATATTGTCTCTTTGCCAGAGTAGCTTTTTGGGATGGAGAACTACCTCTGTGACCAAGGACCATTCCTGGGAGTATCAGAATATTTGACTCCATTTATCCAGTAACAGCTGCCAGCTGAGGGAATCCACATCTGTACTGTACAGACACTCACAGAAATGTGTGCTCAGTGTTTATATACCCACCCCTTAGGCATCTTTAAATAAAACCGGGCACAAGGTAAAGGACTTAGAACGCCAAATCACATGAAGAAAGTCTCTCTAGTGGAGTCCTTGTTCCAACTCCTTCTCCTTTTGCTTACACCAAGCGGCCTCCTTTTTTATTCCTTGAAATGGATTCCTTGAAGCTTCAAGAGTGCTGTCAGGGGGCCCGACTGGAGAAGAGCTTTCTTTTCTTTTTTTCTTTTCTTTTTTTTTTTTTTTTTTGTATTTTTAAAGAAAGAGAAGAACTTTCCCTGGAACTGAAATTTTGCTTGTGAGGATATCGTTTGTATCATGTGTCTCCCACCTTCTGAAACCCACTGCACTTTGGGGGATGAAAAAAAAAAAAAGACAGACCAGATCATTTTCATACTGAATGAGTCAGCTGGATGCAACCTTTTTTAATTAAATGGAGCTTAGACAGCCCTGGAGCTAATGAAAATCTCTAGAAAAGCATTACCTTTATCAGCTTTTAATTTGACACAATGGAGCAGAGAAGTGATGTGGTAGAGGCAGGTTAGGGAAGGAATCTCTGCCTCCTTTGACTAGAAATGGTAAGGGGTTCATGGGATTGTGCCCCCTTTCCGCTCAGGAGACCCCACAGGGCACACTGGCAGAGGGAAGAGATTTCTAAAACTAAGTTTCTTCTAAATTAGCCCAAAGTCGTCACCGGATCTGGACCGCGGAGGGTCCATGAACACACACAGTGTCATGCTTTCTCTGCGTGAGATTCATTTTGGTAAATTCCACTGTCAAGAGAATCAGACTAGGGAACAGACCCTTGCAAAATGTCATTATCTATAGCAGCCCCGTTTCCCCCTTTTTATTGGCCCTGTGTAGAAATCCTAAGTAGTCCAACTAGTTTCCAACGCATGAAATATTAAAAATTTTTACCTGTCAAGACAGTTTGAGAGGGTGCGTTCATATACTAAGAGACATGGAGACCAAGAACAAAAAAAAAATTTTTTCCCCTGTGGAAAACCTGATGTCATTGTGATTTTTTTGGAGGGGTGGAGGATGGGGGCTGGTAGTTGAAGTAATTCTAGCTTCCACTTCCGACCTTATCATCTACTTTGGCTGACAGTACCATCTTTCTTATCTAGCCTACAGGCATCTCCCTGCATTTTACATTAAAATCAGACTTGCATTTCCAAGAGGACAAAAGTATTGGCTTTAAAACACAATTTAATCACAGTTAAGAAGGGGGGGAAATACCTAAAGAATTTTATGTATTTTTATATATTCTCAAACTTCTGAGGGTCTTTAATGTGGGAGAGTAGTTTTATATAGTTTTACCCTTTGTCCACAAGAAAGTTCAGCTTGTTTTTTTCAGGAATTCTGATGCCTGAACAGCATGTCTCCCATCCCAAAGTGGATGAAGGTACAGTTCCCAAATTTTGCTTCCCAACAAAGCATTCACTGCCACAGTTTTTTCAGAGAAATAAAGAAATGGGCCCATCAGCTAAGAATGAGAGTAACTGTGCCTTTTGCTGATAAATAGCACTAAAAATGCCAAGATGGAGTTATTGTTGAGTTTCTAGTAAGGTTAGAAATTGGTCCCACTGAGGGTCTTTGGGAGACATAATCGTGATTGAGGTTCGCAAGACTTTGGAAGAGAACATGGGAGCAGAGTGACACGGTCAGTACATTCAGTGAGAACCTGCCATCTGTGAGCTCCAGCAGCAACCACGAAAGCCGCTGTTGCCTGTTAGATATTCTGGACAGGGCAGGAGGGTACAGCAAGAGAGGGGAGCAGAAAAAAGTCCCCTCCATGTCAGATACCTCGTAAAACTCCATGAATGATGCCATCATGGGAGATGTAAAGAGCATTTTATTTTTAACTTGCTACATATGTGTCTATATCAAATCCAAGAACACCCACGGGAAGAGGCCGTGTGTGGTGGTTCCAGGCAGGGCCTCTTGAATCAGACTTGCAGACTTCATTCTGCCTCCACCCTTTGGGACCGTAAGCAAGCTCTCCCTCTCTTCTATTCCTCAGTTTCTTTATCTGTAAGATGGGCGTAATAATAACAGCAGTGCCTGCCTCCTAAGTGTATTGTGAGAATTATCTGAGACAATCCATGAAAAAGTATTTAGCACAATGCCTGGTATTTAGCAAGTGCTCAGTGAGAGTTGGCTGTTATTATGGGGACCATTAAATGGGAGAAGGTAAAGAAATGGTTTTTGCAAAATGTAACATATTATCTTGAAATTCCTGAAATGGTTGCCCCACAAGCAAGTGAGCATCAAGTCCACCTCCATAAAACAGAACAGATTTGGAGTGTATGTTCTCTTAAAAGAGGCAATAGCTGGTCTCCCTAACCCACATTTTTGTTGAACACCTTTTGGATTCATTATGCATGGCATACAATCTCATGATTTCTCTGACATCATTTTTGCCCCTTAATATTTCATATATGTGAAGCTATAGTCATCAGGAAAAGCTCAAAGTCAAGATACAGGTTACTAACCTACACTTAATCTGTTTGTAACAATTGGCACAGAGCTGGGCACCTGTAGTGGTCAATAATATCTTTCTTACGGATTTGTTAATTGGGTACTACAGTCACAAAAAAATGCCCAGTGATTTTCAAAGTCCCCCTTAAAGAACTGGATCAGAAAGTGAGTATAGGATTCTAAAGCCCATTCTCTATGCTCTGCCTTCATTTGAAACACAGACAGTCCTGGGTAAGAAGTTCATTAGAGTGGCTGTTGCTGTGGATTAGCCAGACACAGCCATGATTGCATCTTTCTAAGAGATCTTCTTGCACTCTCCAAAATAGAATGAGGATGGGCAAAGAGAATCCATTATGAACTTCCCCTGCCACACTCTTTATCACAAGGAAAATGCTGCTGCACTGTGGACGGATACACTCTGGCTCCTTCTTACTCACTTACGCATTCATTCATTCATCCGTCATTATGGACCAGGCAGTGTTCTAGCTGCTACGTCTAGTGAGCCAGACAAGCCAAGTAAATTCTCATGGAATTTTAGTATAGAGACACAAACATTTAAAATATGTTAAATAAATAAAGCCATTTCAGGCTGCGATAAGTTCTGTGAAGACTAGAGAGTAGTAATGGGACAGCGTGGGGTAGGGCAGCGAGGTAGCCCCTTAGTGGAGAGACCTGCTTGATAAGAGGGAGCCAACTCTGCGGGCAACTGGGAGAAGAAAGAAGAGCACAGGCAAATGCCCTGTGGCAGGAAGAACCCTGGCTTGTTCTAAGAATAGCTGTAAGACCAACACAGTGGGGAGAGTGATAGGGAGAAAGCTGGAGAGAGATAAGTATGGGTCACATTCAATTCTCCTTGTAATTATAACCCACTGAAGCAGCTTAAATGGGAGGGACTTGTTTAAAAGATTACCCTGTCTTGGGGCGCCTGGGTGGCTCAGTTGGTTAAGCGACTGCCTTCGGCTCAGGTCATGATCCTGGAGTCCTGGGATCGAGTCCCACATCAGGCTCCCAGCTCTATGGGGAGTCTGCCTCTCCCTCTGTCCTCCCCTCTCATGCTCTCTCACTGTGTTTCTGTCTCAAATAAATAAAATTAAAAAAAAAAAAAAGATTACCCTGTCTTACAGATACTGGGAGAGACATATGTAGTAGATACATCGGGGAACCAAGTCTGCCAGTGTTGCAAGGGTCAGGGAGATAATGGCTTGAAGCTAGGATATGGACAGGGAGCTGGAACCCAAACTAGAAACAGGAGTGGAACAGAAGGAAAGGGCCAAGGGACACAGAGCTATAAAATTACAGTGCCTGTGCAAGTGCTCTGCAGATTCCTGAGATAGTCTCTAAACCTGAGTGTCCAGTGAGTGAAATTTGTTAAGTGAGAGATAACATCTTTTTCCTTTAAGAGAGACTTCATGTGTAGCCAAGTGGATGGCAAAGAGGCAGACTCAGGCTATGTAGCAAGAGCTCATTTGTTTTCCTTGTGTGTGCCAGCACCTTGCGAAGCACTATGTGCATAACTACCGCAATCGTCCTGCAGGGGAGATGCCTTCTCAATCTCCCCTTGACACGTGAGGAAACTGAGGCTTAGGGAGACTGAGTAACGGGCCAGGGTCCTATAGAAAGGCTGGGCTGCAGCCAGGACTGAAAGCCGGGTGGGTTGCCGCCCGAGGTGCCCTTCCCCGCTGGTGCTTTGGTTCCATGAGCAGTCTCTTCCAGAAAGGCTTTCAGGTGGCCAGTGGTGCTGATTATCACAGGTGGCACAACTTCAGCCATTATCAGAATGAGCCATGTTCAAATACTTGTATTTGACCCTCTACATGAATAAATGTTGTTAAATAATTCACACGTTAGGCATCTTTTACTTTACTTTAGAATCAGGACACTGAAAGGAGTTACGAGTTCATATGTTATTTTTAACTCTTTAAGATTGTTCAATGAAAAAAAATCTCATACCAGACCTAGTAACAAACATAACCTTGACCCTCCTTCAGAATGCTGGGTAGAAAATAAAATCTAAATAATGTCAAAATTAGAATAGAAACACAAATACATTTTCTTTTTCAATGAAGGAGACAGGAAAGTTTTGAAATAAGCTTTATTAAAACATTATGGCATTGATCACAGACCCATACCCCTGAAACAAATGATACATTATATGTTAATTTTTAAAAAGTTATGGCATCTTAAAATAGAAGAACATGTGAGCTCTTTTGAGAATTATTTCTTTCAAATGTAAACAAATTTTTTCAAAAATACAAAAAAGTTTAAAGTATATTGAGACTTATTTTCTCTGTATGAGGATACAAATAAGATTCTGATATTGATGATTGAGAATGGGTTTTGGAGGGGTTGTTTGTTGTTGTTGTTGTTGTTTTAAGAAAAATCAAGTCCAAGTGATGGATTGGAGTGTAATTACAATGTTGGAATAGGAAATTGTGATGTGTGGCTGGTAAACTACTCAAATCAGGAGCCAATGTGATTTATTGTTCCTTCTTTTCTTTTTGTCAAAACAAGCGCTACTAACTGTCCAAGATGTGCAAATCTTTAATTACTAGTCATGTGCCATAGATCTTTATGGGGTTGACTTTTAAGTGTTAAAAAAAATGTTTTTAATCTCTGCTGCAAAGCATAGGGGGAGATTAGAAATTGATTCAATAGTCATTTTAAAGGGAGAAAAAAATGGGCTGGGGAAAGACATGCATTATTCTTGGGAAGATGAAAGGCTTCCATCCCTGATGTTAATCATCTGTTTTGCTGACCACTGAGAAAGGGCAAAGGCAGTACATTTTTTTTCTTTTTTTGTAAGTAGCTTTCATTTTTTTGGTTACATTTTTTATTTGTACAATTCAGTTACTTTTTCTTCTTTCTTTCTTCTTCTTTCTTTTTTTTTTTTTTGGTTCTTTGTTTGTTTTTCTTATTTCTCATCATCACTTCATGTGGGCAGTGAAAATTCAGAGGAGCGACAGGCAACTTGCGTGGGATTCCTGGGCCGGCAACCACTGCAGCCTTCACACCTACCATCACCCTCATACGACCCACCCTGACCATTGCAGAGTGCCAGCCCTGACGGGCCCGAAAGCGTCTCCTTCCAACAGCCCTCGTAATGTTCCAGACTTTCTCCTCCTGCTTTTATTGAAATGATATTCTTCCTCTTTCCCCTTCCTCATCTAATTCATACCATATCTGGCTTCATGAGTGTTATGTGCTTTTTTTTTTTTTTGTAGTAGCAAGTTTTTGTAGTAGCTTTTTTTTTTTTTTGTAAGGACTTAACCATTTCTGACATCTGAGTCTTTTTTTTTTTTTTTTCTTCAGAAAGCATTTGTCATTAGGGAAGGATGTCACTGTTCAGAAGGCTTTAATAGGTGGTCAGGAGATAACAGTTCCAAAGATTATGGAGACTACAATGTTCCCAGGGTTTTCTTGTGTGTTTGGCACCACTTGGGAAATTCATGTCAGAAAGTATCTATGAAAATGAGACAATGTACCTGATACATGGAGTTGTCATTTATGGGGAATCTTGTTTTAATGCTTATTTGTGTGTGTCTAAAGCAGCGTTGATAGAGCGTCTCTGTGTTTCATTGTGCTCCCGAGGGTCGTGGCACTCCATCAAGTGGGTGTAGGCTCTGGGAACTCGGAGAGTCCGAAGGGCTGTCTCCCTGCCCTCCAAGACCTGCTCTCTGTCTGGTTGGGGTCCTTCCTGTGCATCCTCTGTCTTTGTGGATCGTTGCTGGTTGGCAAGGGTAGCAGGCTCCCAACCCCCTGCGAACGCTCTGTGCCAAGTGTCTACTCTCTTACAGCAGCTTTGGTGTCGTCCTTCTCTCCTACCTCCATGAGTGCATACAGCCTGAGTTCCCTGAACATGGGGACTTTACCTCGAAGCCTCTACTCTACTAGCCCTCGTGGAACCATGATGAGGAGGAGACTGAAAAAGAAAGACTTCAAAAGCTCACGTAAGTGAAATGGTAACCGTTGTCTCTGGCCTGGAGAAAGCGTGTGGGCGGCTTGGTGTCAGTGGCCAGCGTGGTTTACAGTGCCTAAATGATCACGTGGTTGCTAAGGAGCTCACAGCTCTCTGCCAGAGGTCGGGGAAATGATATCTATTATCTCTATGATAAGCAACTGCGTGGAATACAATTTCAGACTGAATTAGTTCATATTGCCTCCGCCTACAACTTCGTCTCTTCAATTTTTTTTTTTTCTTCCTCTTTTGAATTGAGAAGATAACCAAAGAGGTGATTTTTTTTTCCCTTGGATACTCCTTCCATTTTGGGTAGCTTTGGACATGAAACATTTGTTCTTAATTTCTTATTCATGCTAAAGCAATTTTTTGAAAACTATGTCCCCCTTCTGATAAATAGAAGAATCCCGTGCATTTGTTTAATAAGATTATAAATTTACTCAGTTATCTTTCCAGCCAGATCTAATCATAGTCCAGAGAGGTGTGAGTGTCTCTTGTCCTATCTGTCCCCTTTGGGGGCTGCAATTATGATTCCTATAGAAAAGCTCCAAGACGATGGGCTCTCTCCCTGTGCTTACCATAGAAATAATATAAGGAACACCCTTACATTACCTAAATAGAATGAAACCCAGGTACTTCAAGGCTGGAAGTGAAGAGAGAATGTTCTTATGAGAAGGGATGTCTGGACCTATTGTTTTCCAGAGATTCATCTTCACAAGTAGACCCACCAGGCCACCATCAGTGCGGGAGGCCAGCCATCACCCACACTAGGAAACCATCTCTTCCTGCTGTAGGAAGCTGACAGTTTCCTTACAAAGAAAACCATTGCAAAAGATAGGGTCACCACTGTGGTATATTCGTGATTTGGACTTGCATATCCCTTCAAGAATAAGGGGCTTTGTCACCTTTAGTATAGGTACATGACAGTAAGTTTGAAATTGGGAAACTAGAAGGAAGATTGAGTTTGGTTAAAATGAGAATAAACAGCTTCTAGAGTCTCATATGTTTCTTAGCTGAAACCAAAGTAAACTATTCCCTCTTGGAAGAAACTAGTTGAGGGCAGTAGAATGAACTGGTGATGAGGACAGAGGCCCGTGTTCTTCTCCCAGCATCATTCCTGTAGGACCTTCAGCAAGTCACCTGAACTCCCTATGCCTTGGCTTCCGGAGCTATGAACTGTGGAGTAATTGTAGTGCTTACTTCATTGGGTAATTGTGAAGATTATATGAGAGACTCTCATATAATCTTCACTATATATATATATAGTCCCCCACCAAAAGGGACATATGGGACAAGAAATACACTCTAGGCTATGATGTGAATATATATATATATATATATATATATAATATATGATTGAATATATATTATTCATATCATAATAAAATTATATGCTAAATTATATGGTAACTATATATACATATATGGATATACATATTATACACATGTGTATTATATATATAATTTTCACAATTATCCAATGAAATAAGTACTATAATTACAGATAGATAGATAGACACTAGAACACCTGGTAAATAGTTAACATTATTTAACTTACCCATTTGTTAGCCATTTGAATAGTTTAAGTGTTAGTTATTATTCCTTGTATCTAAATTGTCATGTGCAAAAAACTATTGGCAGTGTTCTCAAATTTAAGCATTTTTCACAGTGGTTACTTTAGCTAACTACATAGGTTTTGAGTCTTCTATATAAACTTTCAGGGTTGGTGGTGGATTTCTGTATATGCAATTTTTTTAGATATAATGCTTCCATGGGCAGCGTCCCTCACTGACAGCAACAGGCTCACAGCCCTCAGCAGGGAAGAGCAATTAAAGCAAATTCATTACTGTTTGTACTTCTGCTTCACTGGCTAAATATTTATTTGTGTTAGGTAAGACTCGCTGCATTAATTAAAAACATTACTGGCTACAAATGAGTAATAACATGTTTGGCTATCTCGGGGTGACATTGACATTGCTTGAATTTGTAGTAGGAAACAAAGCCAAGGCCAGGCTGTCCCTGACACTCAAAACCAACTCAGAAATTCTGTTTGGAACCAGAAAGTGATGCTCCAGCATAGGAGAAACAGAAATGGAAAGCTCAAGCGACTTGGGTTTGTGGTACACATTAGCCACCAAGTGTCTTTGACCATTGTGTCAAAGAGATTCTGAATGTGTCTCAAGAGATCAGACATTTTGTATTGCAATCAAACAATAACATCCAACGCTTTTATTCTTACTCCAAAGAGACCTATAAAAATAATGATAGTACTCCGAAGTCAGAAAAAAAAAGAATGAAGTTTTTTGGATTTGGGGATTTTTTTGTCATTGTTGGTTTTTTTTTTTTTTTTTTTAAGATTTTATTTATTTGGCAGAGAGAGAAATCACAAGTAGGCAGAGAGGCAGACAGAGAGAGAGAGGGGAGAAAGCAGGCTCCCCGTGGAGCAGAGAGCCCGACACGGGGCTCGATCCCAGAACCCTGAGATCATGACCTGAGCCGAAGGCAGAGGCTTTAACCCACTGAGCCACCCAGGTGCCCCTCTGTTTTGTTTTGTTTTTTAGTTTCTCTTCTCCCTCCCTCCCACTTTCTCTCTTTCGCTCTCTCTCTCTCTCTCCCTCTTCCTCTCCCTCTCCCTGTCTCTCCTTGCTTCTTGGTTATGGTCATATTAGATGTAGAGGTTTTCCCAAAGAACGGATAATAAAAGTTTGATTACTCTCTCACTATACCATGGTTTACTTCCACCACTTTATTTATGTCTTTATTCTATGCCGTTTGCTTCCCCTTTTCTAATACTTACGTTTCTATGGCAACCAGTCCATTTGTATGGACGGTGAATCATGGCAGAGTCACAACAAATATGATAAAAAGCTTCTACGCTGTATTGGTGATGAGGTGAGGCCAGAGCTTGCAAAACAGAAAAAAATCCCCACATATGTTTCTAGTAGAGAAGGGCATGCCAAGAAGAATTAAATTCTTCTCCCCTAAATATTAAAACATTCTGTCTCATTGACCAAAGGGGGACAATACAGGACGTCTGTAGCAACACGTGACAAGAATTAAAAGAAGAAAGTGCTGTGTTTGCTTCACAGGAAGAATGAGGAGTCTCCCAGGACTGGGCTGGGTGAAGTGTCACAAAACTCTGGGAGCGTCACAGGGCCGTGTCACAGAGGGTACCCTCTTGTCACCTCTTTTGGAATCTTACTGACCTTACTGACCTTACCAAGCAGTCTGGGCTGCTTGGAGGTCAGGGCCTTTTCCAGAACCCTATCATCCCCTCCGTGATGGCAGCATGACTGAGCGGCGGACCTGGTTCTTTCCCCCGGCTTCCCGCTCCTGCACACAGAGCCAGTGTAGACTCTGTCTGTTTGCAGTTTACCTGACCTGCAGCCAAGTGTGGAAGCTAGACCACGTCCCCAGAACAGTGTTTGCCTCTTGTGCCATCACCACTTACTAGCAGGGTGGCCAACACTGAAGAGAGCTAAAAGGAAGAGAATGAAGAAGCCGAACAACTTCTGTCCCTGCCACCGACCCCTGAGGAAAGGCCGGAAGGCAAAGGCAGCTAATGGTAAGCTTGTAGACGGGAGCGTGCAGGGAGCCCTCCAGGAGGTGGCTCCTGAGCTGCGCCCCCCACTCCCCCGCCACACACCACCAAGCCCACCCTCATTTGGAGAACGGAGCTGCTGGACACCGGAACCGGATCACGTGTGCTGGACCCAGAGCAGGCTGACTCCGATGGGGAACACTTCAGTGAGCTAGAGGTCGTGAGGTACGGACAGGATTGAATAGTGAGAAAAACCGTATATTAATAAATCTTTGCGACCATGGCTCTGGATACCTTTAAATGCTTTTCGTAACGGACAGTCAACCTCACAGACTTCTAAGTGAAGAAAACATTCGGCAGATTTTTAAAACTTTAGAAGCTGACAAGTGATGGTCCCTTTTCCTCCTACTTATACTGAGACAAGACAGTTCTTGTCTTATCTGTGAACGGAACCCTCCAGGTGTGAACAGGAACAGGACAGAGCAGATGCGAAGCCTGAACGCAACCTTGCCGCACACTAATGAGCAAGTTGCATGTACATTACAGCAGCAACTTAGCCATTCCCTTCTTCACCTGTGAGTAGCAGTGGGCACTCTTCAGACCAGAGCCAGTACCTTCCCGGAGTATCTGCTACTGGGGGAGAATCCATCATAGAAATGTGTAAACTACAGGGTTATAATCACCTTTTTCTCTTGCTGGTTGGCCCCATTAATGAAGCAGGGTAATCAAGCTCATCCTTTTTTCCTCCAAGTAGTATGGTGTTTTTTTTCTTCTGGCTCATCATCTTTAAATGTACAATTTATCTTTTTCATATCTGGTAATAATTTGCAAGACTTTAATACCTGTGAGTAATCAGTATGTACAATTTCAAATGAAATTTTATTGTTTCAGAGAACAGATTTCAATATATCAAAGGACTTTCAGAGTTAATTATAAAAACCTAGATTATTTAATATAATACTATATTTATTAGATAAATTATAAATTTATATAATTATAGAACCAACGTTTAACATATTTTTTTTATTTTTTTAAAGATTTTTATTTATTTATTTGACAGAGAGAAATCACAAGTAGATGGACAGGCAGGCAGAGAGAGAGAGAGAGGGAAGCAGGCTCTCCGCTGAGCAGAGAGCCCGATGCGGGACTCCATCCCAGGACTCTGAGATCATGACCTGAGCCAAAGGCAGTGGCTTAACCCACTGAGCCACCCAGGTGCCCCCGTTTAACATATTTTTAATCCTAAATTAAAGGCCCTAATAATTTGTATTACCTCGAATTTCCTCCTGATAAAGCTTACGAACTTAACGATGCCCACAGAGAGCACTTATTTCTATTTTCAAAACCTTCCAGAGATTTCAGTTTCTCAACTGTCTTCTCTAACCGTTCCAAAAATGTAGCAAGTCTGTCCTTTGAGAAGGTCTTTACTGTATCCAGCCTAACCCTTCCTATTATGATTGACCTATTTCTTCTTAATTCTGTCTTAGTGGAAATGCCAATCAGCTGATTTAAGGGTTCAAACCTTTTAACTCCAATTAAGTAATCCAAAAATCTATACAAAACCGAGACCTCACATAGAAAAAAATACATATTAATGTGAACCTATAGGAAAATTAACAGGAGTAAAGTATTCCTAATGAAGTACGAAAATCATCACCTGGAAGACAGAATAAAAGTAATCTGCCAGAGAGGTGACATTCTACTACTGTGTTCCTGCCTGCAATGGAAACAGACCGGGTACAAACCCAACTCTCCAGATCATTCCTGAGTACCTCTAGTCGTTGTCTGCCACCAACAATAAATGCATGATATGAAGGACAATCAAAGTACAGTTGACATCAACAAAGGAACACTAGAAAGTGTGATCTGAATTAATAAGGGATATCGCTTCTCGGCCTTTTGGCTGAGATCAAGTGTGAATTAATATGAGGTAGTCCCTGGGTCAGATCTGGGAATGATCTAGGCCACCACCTATAAAAAGCTCAGAGTTGGAAGCTGACTTTACCCCCTACTTGCAAGCTACTTTAATCTCAACAGTACGAATTCTGTTGTGAGGACAATGATGGTGCTTTTTAAGAAGAAGGTGATTTTCCTTCCTCTGCCCAGACAAATGATCCATCTCACCATCCTCTGCCATGTCGGCTACAATGTTGGAATGAACCATATAGTAGAGATAATGGGGGTCCGAGGAACAACTTCTAGTTCCATAAGTCAGCAGAACCTGATGATTCCAAACTGAACTATTGATTCCCAAAAGGAAAATGTGGATGATGTCACAAGACCCAGTTTGTTCTTTGTTTATTTAGTGTTCTTTGAATGTTCCAGACATTGGGATTTCAAAAAGAAAGAGAGCTCTGTCCCAGTCTTTAGAGAACTCAGGGTCAAGTGGAGAGAAAGTCAGGCAAATAAAAACCTGATAAATACTGAAATAGGACCGTGCGTTTGAAGTGTGGATATGTGAAAAATGAGTACCTGGATAAGGCAGGGAAGGGGACATTGAAAACCCAGGGGAAGGGCTAAAGGGACAGAGGGATGAAAACAGGGCTGCAGGACATGGCACATGGAGGGAGCATCAAGGAGCACAAGACTGGATAGGCAGAAGAGCATGAACTTAGGAAGGGTCTCGTGAGCTCTGCCAGCATTGAAGATGCTGTTCTACAGGAAGCAGAGAGGCATTGAAAGATTCTAAATTGGGCGATGACCTGCATATATGGGAAAAGCCACTCTGGCAGCAATTTGGAGGCTGTTAGCATAAGACAAGAGGCAAGGACGCAGGTTGTAAGTCTACAGTGAGCTCTGTGAGCAATGGTGAAGATCTCCTTCAGAGAGTAGATGAACTGGGGGCCTCCTCATGAAAAGAAAGTTAATCTGGCAATAATATGCAGAAAGTGTTGTGCGCAGAAGAACCAGAAACATGCATGTTCAAATACTTAAAATAAAAGTAGTAAAAGCCGGAATTGAAGCATTAACGGTAAGAAGGGAAAAGAGGATTTGTAGAGGTTATATTTTAGTGGTCATTTTGAAAGGACTTACTAGTCAATTGAATTTGAGACAATGGGGATGTTGGAAGTCAAAGCCTACTTCGGGATTTCAAGCCTGGTGAACTAGAAGTATGATGGTCCTATTCATAGAAACAATAGCAGGAATGAGAAAGAGAAAATGATTAACTCAATTTCTAAAACTTTGAGTTTGAAGAGTCAGTGAGATATTCTTGTGGATGGGCTATCCAAGTCAGGAAATCCATCACTGGAGCCTGAGAGAAACCGGAGGGTTAGATTTGAGAAGATACACACAGAGGTCATGTTAAAGAAGTGTGACAAGTGAATGAGGGAAAGGAAAGGAGAGAAGGCTAAGAAGAGAACCAGGGGCAACTCTCTGCAGGGCAAAGGGACTTGGGAGGGGGTGGGAAAAGTCAGAAACAGAACAAAGCTTCACTGAAACCAAGAGAGTAATTTCAGAAAGAAAAGGGTGGTTCCCAAGGCCAGTTGCTGCAGGGTAGTTTGAAAGGATAAGGCCATTGATTTTGGCAATCAGGAAGTCATCAGTGAGAGTAGATTCTGTAAAGGGTGAAGGGAGAGGCCAAGTTTAAAGCAGTTTTGGAATCAGTACAAAACCTACAGGGAGAGTGAGCAGGAAAGTTGGAGTAAGTGAGGAAAGTTGGAGTAAGTGAGAAAAGTTTTTATGGCACAAAATCACAAGGAGAGGAAACAGATAATCTCAGAAAGGAGGAGCTGACCTTGAAAGGGAAGGAAGGATCCATCCTTCTGAAGCAGGAAGAAAAAGGAAGTGAGAGCAGATAATGATATAGAGAAATCGAGGTGGAAAAGAATGTTTTTAAGGAACTCTTGTCAATGAAAGAAATGAAGTAGGAGTAAAGTTTGGCCCTTGAAATGTTAGAAATGTTTGAGACAGATCCTATGAGAAATCAAATATTACATAACAGAAGATTCCAGGGCCCCACAGAGAATTGTGTGAATTCATAGTGACTTTCTCTAGCACCCTTCAGCAAACTAGTAAGAGCAGTGGACTTGAGCAGATATTATCAAAGAGTATAGTGTATTAGACTATAGAAAATGTCATGAGGTTTAAGCATCTCTGATACCAGCAGATGCCTCATTGAAGTGGTCACCAGGGGTCCAAGTGGATTATGGAGGGAAATGATGCTAGTAAAAGGCAATCGGTAAAGATGATAGCTTTCAAACTGGGTTCCCCAGATTCACACATGAGGGATGGGGAAGCCTCCTCTAGGGTCTGCTATTCCTACTTCAGTACCTTCAGTAGCTGTTTTTATCTGGAATACAAAAGCATCCTTTACACACTTTCATTTGAAGTGGGGGGAGGGGTGAAAGCTATTGCTACCAAAACCATTTGAAAACCACTAGATTGGAAGACAAGTGAAAGGGAGTGGGGCTAGGAGTCATCAAGAAGGGAAAGTTAGGGCCTAAGGACTGGGAGAGATGGCTAATAAGGTTGCATGATCAATAGGGAGGTTCCGATAGGAAGATCCCAGAACTCTCTCCAGTTTGAAGGATGCCCAGGGCTCTGCTTATGGAGAGCTGAAGTTGGGTAGGATTGCCAATAATCAGCACCGGGAGAGCTAAAGAACCATAAACATAGTGCATTACGTGTTGCCATCGTGTCAAAAATACTGAGGATATGGAAAAGCTGCAGATGAGAGGAGGCAAATTAAGAGTCAAGCCCTGATGTCAGTGAAGAAATGGGAGGAAACAGGAAAAGTAGAAAAGTATGAGTTTGAAGGTGAGACAAAGGAGAACTAAGTACATAATATAGAACTTTAAAATAGAAGTGGCTTATGGTAAAAACAAAAACAAAAACAACACCGGATGTGGGGAGCAAGAAGGGTTATGAGCTCTTCTTTCTCCTTGCCCCATGCAGGGAAAGCGAAAAGAAAATGGCTTCTGGTTGCCGCGAGTTTTGAGGTATATGGTGTCAGCTAGTTTCAATTACAGTAAAGAGGCCAAAGGATCTCTTTTGGAGGAAGGGACGGTCCAACATCGGACTGTTCGGAGAGCTTGCTCATAGAGAGTAAAGGAGGCAAGGGTCCCAGTGGGCAACGCTGATCGGCATCGAGGAGTGGAGTGGCCTTTCCATGACCCAAACTGGGGATAGGAACAAGACAGAGATGGGTACCTGGGGCTTAGATGAGTATCAAAAGAATGAATGCAATAAGAGATGACAAAGTAGGCTGGAGATGGCGCGAGATAGAATGAAGACCGAAGAGCTTAAACTGGGGGAAAGGAGAAATGTAAAGTTTCAACCGTTCCATCATGCCAACCCCATACTAGAATAAGGTTGATGACGAGCTCGTCCTCACCACATCAGGAGCCAGACTTTTTCTTCAAAGCTGAAGGTCAGATTGTTTATAAAAAACCTTAAAGCTTAGGCACCAATGGATAAAGGGAAAAACGTATTAGACCAGTTAGCTCAACTCTTTTTTCATAGGAAAGAAATTAATGCCTTCCCCCAAGGTTACACAGCTGGTTGCCTGCTGATGGAGCCAGGATCAAAAGCCAGATACCCAGTCCCAAAGCTGTCCTCTGCCTCCAGCTCCTGCAACTGTCTCTGGTACCAGGGCTGAGTATGTGACTGAGTATGTAACACTGTGACTAAAATGTGATAGATACCGGGAGGTTCCTTTATCTAGTTCAGCTCTGATGAAATTTTTGTCCAGAAGACCAAAGTATCACCTCCGCCATTGCCAATGAGCTTTTTTTTTTTTTCTTCAAAGACATGATCTGTGGGACGCCTGAGTGGCTCAATGGGTTAAAGCCTCTGCCTTCGGCTCAGGTCATGATCCCAGGGTCCTGGGATCGAGCCCCGCATCAGGCTGTCTGCTCAGCAGGGAGCCTGCTTCCTCCTCTCTCTCTCTCTCTCTCTCTCTGCCTGCCTCTCTGCCTGCTTGTAATCTCTGTCAAACAAAATAAAAAAAATAAAATCTTAAAAAAAAAAACAAAGACCTGATCTGTGTCAGAAATGCTGGTATTCTGCGACGCCTGGGTGGCTCAGTTGGTTAAGCATCCAACTCTTGATTTCAGCTCAGGCCATGATCTCAGGGTCTTGAGATCAAGCCCTGCATCCCACTCTGTGCTGGGCATGGAGCCTGCTTGAGATTCTTTCTCTCTCTTCCCCCTTCCTTTCTCTCTCTCTCTCTGTCTAATAATAAGAAAAGAAAGAAATGCTAGTATTCCTTGTGCTTGCCTCAACCCAAAGTCATTTTTTTGTGTTCGTTCCTCTAGTGTCATTAGCCTCCAGCACAGTGGGCTTGGCTGGGCAGGTCGTTCACACAGAAACCACAGAAGTTGTGCTGACAGCAGATCCTGTCACAGGATTTGGGATCCAGCTGCAGGGCAGTGTGTTTGCCACGGAGACGCTCTCTTCTCCACCTCTGATTTCCTATATTGAAGCTGACAGCCCAGCAGAGAGGTAAGACACTCTTTCACAGCATCTTTTTCTGTGCATTTCTTGTGCCGGCTATCTCTGACTAGCTAATAAATTATGGAACAGTGCTCAATGCAGGAAATGCAGGATGTAATGAACTCTCTGTTCGACCAATAAAATTTTATGTTCTTGATAAGGTTTGAGAAGAATAATGAGCACAGATGCCTTTATCTGGCAGATTTTTGTCCATCAGGGACTGGTGGCCATCTTAACTAAAAGGGAAAGAACATCTCTGAAGTTCAGACTTAATTATAATAATTTCTCTGCTGTGCGGGGACTGTACATTCACCATTACTGTATATTGGTCCAGATCCGATTATAAGAATACCACAGTGCTAAATTATGAATCACTTCTCTGGGATACATTGAGACTCCCTCACATTTGTAGCCGTCAAATGCAAGAGGGCAAGACCTTGCAGTTGTCCTCATATGATGCCCACAGCATTGAATAAACAAAACCAAATGGGTATGCTATTTCACAAGGATCAAACAAAATAGATTTGGCAACATCCACCTGATAATTACCTGCTCTGTCTACAACCTCTAACATGTGGTTCTAAATATAGATGTGGGGTGCTACAGATCGGAGACAGAGTGATGGCCATTAATGGGATTCCGACTGAAGACAGCACCTTTGAGGAAGCCAACCAGCTCCTCCGAGACTCTTCAATCACAAGCAAGGTCACACTGGAAATCGAGTTTGATGTCGCAGGTATGATCATATAATCGCAAGTCAGCTGCAGAATTGGCAGTGGACTGCGTGTGAATTATATGGATTATGTGGTAGAAGTGGAACTATTTTTTTATATACCAAACACGTTTTTGTTTAGGAGATTTGGGGTGTCATTTTGTATTGAGCATTGTTTTTGTACTATTCATTAAAGTGTCACCATAAGAACACTTGAAAATAAATGTGACAAAATGAATAAGTAATAGCTACTATACGGGTGATAAAAAAAAAATCACATAGCCTGTGTTCTTCCAGATTTGTCCTTATATGCCAGAGAAGCCATATTCTTCTGTCACGCAGACTGAAAAACCTCTCTTTGACCCTTGCAAAGAACATATGAAAGTTTGGTAGTGAACAATGAAAATTCATTAGGTGGATTTATACAAGCACAGTTGGTAAATATTTGGTCTCTAGTGTTAAAAAGAAAACTGCAACAGACACTTGATAAAAACAAGGAAGGCTTTCTTCAGGACTATTTCAAAAGAAATCAAGACCTGGATAGGGAAGAGAAATTGAATTTAAGTTCAAAAACAGTAAGGACAGCTGGGAATGTAAGGCCACCAAGCAAGGGAAGGGTGAGGGAGTCATGGAATGGAAACTGACTAACAGGAACTTACTTCGATATCGAGGGTGTGGAGATAAGGAATTTGACTCTCTACTCAAAGGTGGAGAGATTCTCAATAAACTGACTGAACAAGATTCTTACTAAAACGGGGCTAAGCAGGCCATGGACTAGGCCAAAGACAAGGCCTGGTTGAGAAGAGGAGCCTGATGTAAGTTTGGTCAGGAAGGGAATCCTTGTCAGTAGCTAAAAGGTGTGTGGGTTATAGAAGTGGGTGCCAATTTCTATTTAATAAAATTGTCTTCACACAGTGAAGAGCCAATAATCTTTACCAATCACTAAAGATGTGCCTTTGGACATAGAGATTGCATTATCCCAACAAATACTTGCTGAGTGTTCACTGGGGGTCCACTGGAGATGAAACAGTAGACAAGGAGTGAAGAAAAAATCCCTTTCTTCGTGAAGCTTGTGGTAGTACAGAAAGTTGATTTTTAAGTTAACAAATATCAATGTAAGCAATAATAAGTGCTCTGAGGAAAATAAAGCAGAATGGGGAATTAGAGGATGACTGTGGGGAGCTATTTTCATGAGATGACTCTTGGAGGAAGTTATATTTGACCCGAGATTTGACGGTTAGAAAGGAGCCAGCTCTGTGGAAATATGGGAGCAGAGTACTCCAGGTAGAAGGAACAGCCAGTGTAAAAGACTTGAGCCAGAATAATGGCTCAAGTTTGGCTGGGTGGCTCTTACCGAGGTGCCTGGGTAGCTCAGTCAGTTAAGTGTCCGACTCTAGATTTCAGTTCAGGTCGTGATCTTATGGTCATGGGATCAAGACCCACATTGGGCTCCACACTAGTGGGGAATCAGCTTGAGATTCTCTCTCTCCCTCTGGCCCTCCCCCACTCACATGGGCGTGCATGCTCACACACACTCTCTCAAGTAAGTAAATGAGTCTTTAAAAAGGTGAGGAGGGACGCTTACTGTAGCATAAGGAAGTTGGGAATGGGGATTAGATTTGATGTTGGAGATGGGGTGAGAGAGATTAGAAGGGGCCAATTAATGCAGTGCCTTGGTATAAAGAATTTATATTCCAAGTGTAATGATATCATGGAGCGTTTTATGGACAGTAGTGGGCTATCCTGATGGATGTGTTAGAGATCCTGCTGAAATGAGAAGGGACAATAACAGAAGCAGGAAACCTAGTTAGGAAGTTGCAGGGGTGGGATAGGTAAACAATGATGGCAGCTTGGACAAGGTGGTGGAGCTAGAGATAGTGACAAAGAGTGAGATTTAGGACATGGCTTGAAGCAGGGCTCACAGACTTCGCTTATGGAATGAATATGGAAGATGAGAGAAAGGGAAGATCATGGATGACTCCTGAGGTGGAAGGGTCAGTAATTGAGTAAATAGTGATGGCTTTAAGGAGAGGAAGACTTGAAGAATGGAAATTTGAGGATGACAACAAATTGTATTTTAGACCTGAATTGGTAAATCCACTGCTAATTCTAGGGGGGGAAAGTACAAGCAGATCCTTTCCTGAATTCAAAAGCAATTGTCGAGCACCAGTCTCTAAATGCTAGGCACTGTGTTACCTTCAAATCATTTAAAGGGAAAATATAAAGGATTAATATCCTCCAAGTGCTCAGAATCAATTAGACAAGAGCAAGAGCTGTTGCAAGATAAGAACAGACTTATTGAGTGTGTGTTGCCACTGGAATGTAAAAGGATGGGCCCAGGGGACCTCCAACAATCCCTCCTGTAGCCTAGGATGGGAGGGGTGCGTGGGCCAGAGAGCAGCCCTGAGGGGGACCACCTGTCAGTGATTGATAAAGTCTTTGGAATACAGGCCAGCACTAAGGAACGAGTGACAGGAAGGAGGGGGTTCTGCCTGAGAAATTAAACTAAAATTGAAAGAGGAAGGATGCTAGCAAAGGAGATAACGAAGATGCAGTCTGAGAAGTGGAAGGAGAACCAGAAAAGGTAGCATTTTGGAAGCCAACGCAAGAATTTCAAGGTCATGGTCAAGAGCATAAAGGTGTTTCAGAGAATTCAAGTAGTATAAGGCAGGAAGGGTCCACTGTATGTGGCAATTAGGAAAGAGCACATTGCAGAGTAGTTTCAGGGAACTGAGGTGCCCAAGTCAGACTAGTAAACTGAGGGGTTTGGAAAGGGTAGAGAACTACAGACAAGCTATGCTTGCTTTCTGCCAAGGAGCTGGGTTTTGGAACAGAGTATGGCCAGACAAATGCAGTGAATGGATAAAAAAAGATGGAGGCCACTGTGGACTTCTCTTTTTAGAACTGCTCCAGCATTTCATTACCTACTGGACACTCCTTTATACCGCCTAATCCTCCACCCAGTGGTTCTCGGTCAAAATCAGTTTTGCCCTAGGGAACATGTGGCAATGTTAGGAAGTGTAGCTGTGGATGAAAAAAGATGGGATAAACAATAGAGGGGGCTTCAGGGTCCGGAGGGGAGGTATTTTGTTTTGTTGCTACTGGAGAGATCTGAACATGTTTGCGGCCTAAAGTAAATGAAGGCGAAAAAAGATAACTGATGAGTATGGGTCCCCTTATGGGTCTCATCCCCTAAAGGGATGAGAGGAGAAGTTATCTAGAACATAGGTAGGCCTAAGACAGAAGGTTGGCAGCTGCCTCTTGTGAGTTTAAAGAGAAGGATATGAAAATATAAGTACATTTTTATCTGTGTTTAGGGTTTTATGTAAGAACTGTCAATGGAAGGTAAAAAGATCAGCATCTTGGGGAGTTGAAGAGAGTGATAGTTTAGAATACCTAATGGGGAAATGAGTGAGAAAGCTAGCCAGACTCCTGTAAAGGAATTTTCAAGCTGCGCAGTGGACCAGGCAGAGTCCAGAAGCTCCACGTGGATAGCCCTGTCAACCTGTATGGTCAAGTAGTTCTTGGTCATGTGACCTTAGCTACTGAGGAATACCAGTAGAGGTAGTGGGCAGGTAGACTGAGCCAGAGATGGAGATTTCTGGAGAAGGTTCAACAGGAAGAAAACTAAAGTCACAGTGGGTCAAATTGTTCCAGGAAGAGCACATGAATAAATACGGTGACAACCTCAGAAATCACGATAATATTTATCAAATGCTTGCTCTATAACATGTCACTCCTCTAAGCACTGTGTATTAGCTCACTTATAACAGCAGTGGAGGTTACTATGTTTACTGAGGTTACTATGATTACTATGAAAACTGAGGCCCACATAGTCACTGGTAGGGCTGGGATTTTCACCCAGGCATTCTGGCTCCAAAGGCCATGCTCTAACCACTGGACACAGGTTGCAGAGGGGAAGTCAATAATGGAGCCACATGATAGACTGGGAAGAAAGGGAGGACTGAAGAATCTAGGAGTATTCTGGAAGAGAAATGGGCTTACCAAGAGAAAGTTGAGAAGGGAGCCAATGGCAGGAGACCGAGTCAAAGTGGCATATTAGAGCTTAGGATTTCAGAGGTCAAGAAAGGCTCAGGGTAGCAGGCTGCTGAACTGATATAGCGTGGAGGTGAATATTAGTCAACCAGAGGTTTGAGAATTGGAAATGCAGTGTAACAGAAAGACCTTGCATACCGTGGAATCTCCCACAAGGAGGGCGTGACTTGGAATGAGGAAAGGAATATGAGCTAGCTGCTCTTGGCACGGCAGATGCAATCCTATCAAAGGATCTCTGCAGTTTCCCCCACCTGTAGCTCTTCCCCACCATGTTCAGGTGGTCTGCTCACTTCCTTCAGGTCTTTGCTCAAATATCACTTGTTCAGAGAATCATTCCCTCACCATCTATCACTTTGTCCCCTTTCTCAGATTTATGGTTCTTCTTAGCCTTTCTCATGCTCTGATGTTACATTGTGGATTTATTTTTTGTCTTGTCTTCTCCAGCAGAAAAAAAATCTATGCTGTCAGGGACTTTGTGCCTTCTGTTCATGAATGTATCCCAGGCCCTAGAATAGCGCTTGGAATGCAGGAGACTCTCAGCCAAGAGGCGGTGAATGAATGAATGAAGTACAGTTACCTCTCCTGAGGGACTGGAACCAGGAATTTCAGTTTGCATCCAGAACTCGTCCCATACCCACTCTTTCTCTGGGGTTCCTGGTTTCTCTGTGCTGCATATTTCTGCATATCTGCTCTATTTGTCTCTGCACAAGTTCTTTCTGACTTTTGAGTATACTTGATTGCCCCATCTTTGCCAAGACCAGCCAGTTCAAATTTCTAATTCTTAGATTTGGTTCATCACAGCCAAGCAGGAATCTGGTAGATGGACCCTGTAAGAATCAGTCAGATGGTGGTGAGGATATGGTTTTCAAAGGAGGCTGTCCGCAAGCCCCAGAATGTCCTCTCTACAAGCACACAACATTAGTGGTGAAGTGACTCTTCCGATCCAATACCTTCATTTATTTATAAATGGGGAAATTGAAGTTTGGGTGGGGAAACTAAAGGTCATACAACAAAGTGAATAGTAGATCCCAGATCTGTTGACTTGTACCTGTCTTTTTCATATCATGTTACACTGCCTCTTCAAAGAGATGTCAGAGTTTCCAGCATGAAAGAGCAGGGTTTCTGAACCTATGCTCTACTGTCATTGTTTGTCAAGGGGAGGTGGCTATTCTGCCCACTGTAGGAGGTTGGGTAGCATTTACTTGAAACACTCCCATTATGAATGGCCAGCACGATCTGACCTCTTCCATAAGCAGTCTCTAAGTATTTACTCATGCTATAAATGCATTTTTGTTTTATGTATATCCTCAATATTTATTCATTGTTTAACCCATTCTTAATATATATGTATACTTTAATATTTGTTGGTTAAATACTTTAATATCCTTGGTTTAGGCTCCTAAGAAATAGAAACTATGTCTAGTAAACTCACTTTATTCAGTACCAAACTTGCCTGAATAAGAGACAGGAAGAAAGGGACTTACGGTCTTCTCCCCTGCCCTGGTTGTTCCATAATTCAGTCCATTTCAAATGGATGGAAATGATATAGACTAGGGCCAGAAAACAATCTGCTCCCATGCTATCATCCTCTCTTCCCTTGTTCATGGCTGATCTCACTAATTGATTTCAGTATCCTCCTGCTGAGCCCAGACACAACATCAGAATCTCCAAAAAAACACTCTAGCTAGTCATTACCAGTCTACTGGCATCTGTTGGAAACTGCTGGAATCAGAAAGAGGGTTTTTTTTAGCCATTTGAGAACTTGGAACATTGGTAGGAAATATCTGGGCATGAGCGATTTCAAGGCTGCCCTATCTTTCTGGATTCACTCCTCATTGTACAGGCGTGGGCTACCTATTTCTAAAATTCTTCCTCAACAGTATATTTTACCCAGATATTTATTCCCAAGCTACTCATCTCAGAGATTAGCCACTTCTACTTTATAACTATTTTAAGTGATACAGAGAATGTTTAAAAAGCTTGACTGCGAGTACACTCTTGCCTAAATCTCTCTTTAAATGGGTACTACTGTACAAACAACACTGTGATGACATTTACGGAATTCTTTTTAAAGCTGGAATGATTCATAGCCTCATCACTCTAAAAAACAAAAGTTTAATTTGTTTATATTTCTTTACCATACATATTTATCATATATATTTATATATGTCTAATATAATAATATGTAATAATATATATTAATATTTCCTTTACCATACATATAATTTTATAAAGCTATACTCATAATATATGCACAATTTACATTTTGCCTTTTTTCAATACTGTCTTTTAAATACAGGTCTAAAAAATCATAAATACTTGAAGATTCTGCATTCATTTTGACATTATTTTGTTGGAAAAGATGCAGCTTAGTTTTGGAAAGAAGTTCCAGTGAAAATGCTGTCAAATGATGTTTGTCATTATTACTAGAGCCCCCAGTGTTTTCCTCTGAGTTGGGGGAGGGATTAAGCATTTACATTTACCGTCCCCCGTTAAAATCTCTTAATTTTTCAAATCTCACAAGAATGTCCAGGTTAATGCATTATGATGCAGTGATTATCTTACTGTGCCAACAACGAATGCTTCAGGCAGAAAAAGCAGGCCAATTGGAAAGAAGGGCGCCTTTGTTTACCCAAATGTGTTTTTAATTATAGTATTAACAAAGATAAAGCAAAATGAGGGAAGCACAAAATAATCACATGGGAGTCTAATAAAGTAAACATTCTATTTACTTACTCGAAACCTATTGTTTCTCCAAACATCTTTTTTGCCTCTTTACTAGTATTTCGTTAAGAAACACCAAATTACATATGCCTTTGCTTTACCCACCAAATAACTGTGTAGGCAAAAAAAATTACCAAATATAAAATAAATCATGTTGGTATTTAAAGATTAAAATGAAGCCACAGCTGATCAAAGAGATTCATTTGTTGATATTTGTTCATCACTATGAATATTTCAAATCTTATGTAGTCAAACATGATTCATTACTGTTTTCCGGGAAGTGATAACATCTCCTCCAGTGTCATTAACAATGTTAATCTTGGTCAAGGTTCCCTGCATTAAAAATGTATAAAAGCAAAATGTTGCTATGGTAACTCTTCTAGATCAATGATTCCTGGCCCTTAGGGTTGCAAGATCTTATTTGTATAGCATCATGAACAAGCTGTTACACACCTACAGGAATACAAGTATACATACATACAAGCATGCATATTCTCCCCTCCCCTTTCACGGAGGATTTTGGTAAAAAGCACATAACACTAAAACAAACATACATGAAATGAGTTCCATAACGAGCGAAGCTGTTTGTGCCTCTAAAGCTTCTTCTGCATTTACTTATGGGCCACTTGTGTGCTTTATCTGGGTAATCAAATTCCTAACACTCCCATGAACACTTCCGTGGAGGCGGTCTGCTTTTAGCTCCTATCCCGTTGCCTCTGCTAGACCAATGTGTTCATCAGAGATGGTTCAGTTGCAAGCAACAGACATGCCCCGAGCTAAATGAGACAGAGAGGGGGCATTTACTGGAAGCACACAGGAGTTTCACAGCCCAGGAGGACAGGATAGCCCCCAGGAAGGCCTAGAACCAGACGGAGGGCTTTCAAGGCCAAGTCCAGGCGCTCTCCAAGACCTCAGCATGCTCCTCCTCTCATTGTTTTTCCCTTCTCTCCCCAGAGCAGCTGTTGGTGCAGATGGGCAAAATGGGGCCATTTCAAATGCCCTCTCTGCCCCCGGTCTGCATGCTAATTCCACATTTGTAAACTGTTACTTTAGGGGTGGGAAGAAGGGGGCAATTAGCCTTCCATTACCAGAAGGAGGCATGTAGAGGACTTAGGGGTGAGATGGAGGGAAGACCCAGATTTGAGGAATATTTTGGAAGTAAGTATTTATGATACCTGCAGCCTCCAAGATGAGGAAATCAAGCACACCTACATGTTGTTACTTACCTCATTTCTTTTTCTACACCAGTGTAGAAAACTAGCCAACTAGCCAGTCTTTTTGACATCTGTTAGGGGAAATAATTTTGTCTATCTCAAGTCCTATTGGGAAATGGAAGGGTACAAATTTTTTTTTTTTTAAGATTTTATTTACTTATTTTTGTGAGAGAGAGAGAGAGAGAGAGAGAGAGGAGAGCACAAGCAGGGAGGGGGGCACAGGGGAAGGGGCAGAGGGAGAACAGGCTCCCCACTGAGCAAGAAGCCCTGTGTGGGAAAGCAGGTGCTTAACCGACTGAGCCACCCAGGTGCCTAAGGGTACAAATTATTAATGAATAAACAAACAAATCTATATGGATCCTCTCCAGTATATCAGAGTGTTAGCTGAGGACAACAGCAAAGCCAAAAACATCTACTCACGGTCTGTGACACTCGCAGAAGAGTTAGGAAGAGTGGGAGGTGCTAAGCGAAATTCAGTCAGTCAGAGACAAATACCATATGATTTCACTCATGTGTGGAATTTAAGAAGCAAAACAAATGAAGAAAGTGGGAAAGAGAGAGAGAGAGAGAGAGAAACTAGGAAACAGCCTCTTCTCTGTAGGGGCCAAACTGATGGTTACCAGAGGGGAGGCGGGTGGGGGGGATGAGGGAAGTAGGTGAAGGGGATTGGGGCGGCGGGGGGCACTTGTCGTGAGTACCAGGTGTTGACTCACTAAATTGTACGCCTGAAACTAACATTATGCTGTATGTTAACTAACTGGAACTTAAATAAAAACTTTAAAAGTAAAAGAAAGACAAGTGCGAGGGGCTGGGGGAAGCAGCAACCCCCCTGGCTTTCTTGGGAAGTGGGCAAAACACTGGAAGGAAAGAACAGGCCCAAGAGGGTAGATTTGCTTTTACTGGGCACAGCAGCTGGGACTGTGAGGGATAGCCTGGGGACCCCCCTCCCTTTTTTTTTTTTTTTTTTTTTTTTTTTTACAGGTGGCATTCTAGAAGCCTGGAGGGCCCAGAGAAATCAAATTTTTATTGTGTTTTCCAGTTTAACAGCCTATGGCAAATCTTGGAAGTCTTAATAGCCTGTGGCAAAATTGGAAGATGAGATTCTGGTCTTGTAAGATTTACTGCCTGCTTTTCGCCCGGGAAAGAATAAAAGGCCTGGAAGAGCAAGTTAAGGCAGAAGAAGGGAGTACTCCAGCTCTGTTTCCATGAGGCCGACCCAACTTTTCACCCATACTTTGCAGTGACAGGAAATGTGTTAAATATGGGATTTGCAAATTGAACCAGGGGCCCCATAGTTGTAGGCAATCCCTGCTGTGTAGACTGGGGAGCTAGCATTGAGCACAATAAAGCAGTAAAAATAGTTGAGCTCCCCATCCCACAGGCCTCCCCTGTCTGCTCCTTCCACCCCTTTCCCAAACCTTCCAGAAAGGATTACAGTCATTAGCAGCTTAGTGTGAATAGATGTTATCTCTTTAGAATATATTTTCTTTTTAACCTTATCTCTAATTGAAGGTTTCCCAGACTGTTAAAGGAATTTGAAGAAGAGTATACTTAAGAATTTGTAGCAGTTCTTTCTTTTCTCAAATACTGGTCAAGCCTTAGTAAAATCAACTTAGCTCCATCCACCGTCACATTTCAACCAGGGCACGCTGGTTCTCTTTCTATTGCAGCAATGTTAGTTATTACCCCAGAAGTGCTTGGTCAGTGTCTGAGCCCACTTTCACCCTGTTCCAGTGCCCCCTGCCCTCTTGCTCCTCCCTGGGACCTCCTGGAGCTCCCAGGATCCAGAAATTAGAGGGCAATTGGGGCCTCCTGGGGTCCTGTGTTCCAACCCTGAAGGCAGCATCCGGTCTGAAAGGTTGAGAAATACTTTGAGCATCACTCTTGTTTCTACCTCTTGTTTCTACACTCTTGTTTTCACTATTTACAGTACAAATTAAGGCACCTCCCTAGCCCCCAAATCAACAACCATCACATTGTAAGTGCTTACTTAGCCAGAGCAATTTCATATCATTAAACAGTGATTTTGTTGTTTATGCAGTAAAACTTAAACTGACCCTGGCCCCCACCAGGGGAACTTCCCTAAAAGCAAGTCCAGGAAACCAGTAAAATGTGGTCGACCAGTCCCTGATAACAGAGCCCAAATACAAGGGTGGGTCAGGTCAGGTGGAGATAACAGAGCAGGAATGCAGGGATGAGTCAGGCCAGGTGGAGACATCCAATCAGTGGGGGCGCACATACTGTCTCCCTAGCTACCAAGGAGTGTGGGCCCCACCTTCTGGGCACCAATTCTGACCAAGGTGATAGGCTAGTTCAAATAGCTTCTATGGGGTGAATTGTAATGCAGTTGGCCACCCGTTTGTGGCCTAGCATGACTGCGCAGCTTTGTCTGTGTGTTACGATCTCATTGGCCACCTGTGTGTGGCCGGGCTCAACCACATGGCCTTTGCTTTCTAAAAGTTAGTTTGTGAGGCTGGGGGTTGCTCGCTCTCTCTGTAAGAGGTGGCCCCGAACGGTTGGTTTGATTCTCCATCCTTGGCACGAAATATAGCTTTGCTTGACCTTCCCTTTGTATCAGTCTCGCTCCTTTGATCACGGACCTAACAACATCAAACCTATTTCCCCAGCTACCTTCAAACAACAGTTGAAGACAAAGTATTGCAGAATAGGTTAACTCTGGGGAAACATGGCTGAAGAGGAAAAAAGAAGATAACCAGACCTGTGGTTCTTAAATGTTGGTGTGCCTAAGAATCATCTGGAGAACATACTTAAAATGCTCATTTCTAGGTTTTATCTTCAGAAATTCTGATCCTGTAGATCTGGATGATTCAGGAATCTGTATTTGTGTGACACCTGGGTGGCTCAGTGGGTTAGGTGTCTGCCTTCAGCTCAGGTTGTGATCCCAGGGTCCTGGGATTGAGCCCCACATCGGGCTCCCTGCTCGGGAGACAGAGAGCCTGCTTCTCCGTCTGCCTGCAGCTCCCCCTGCTTGTGCTCTCCCTCTGGCAAATGAATGAATGCAGATATGCATGAATGGAATCTGTTTCTGTAACTTGCATTCCAGGTCAATTTGGCCCAAAGGTTGCCCAAATGACACCTCACTAATACTGAGCTCAGGTGTTGCCATGAAAAAAACACAGCTGCCTTGGGGCAGGACATCTTTTCTTCACCAGAAGCATTACTTACCAGGATTTTATAGGCATTTGCCTACCTTTAGTTCCTTCAACTTTAACTCCAGATGTTCATGATACAAGAATTCCTGACACAGTTTCATTGACTGGTGCTCCATGCTTCCTGGTCACCTACAAACATCCTCTCTTCTCTGTTTTGAAATTCCAGAGTCTGTCATCCCAAGCAGTGGGACATTTCATGTGAAGCTCCCTAAGAAGCACAGTGTGGAACTTGGAATAACCATAAGTTGTAAGTAAATGTGACTCCCTTTAAAATGTAGAGTTTTTAAAAAGACATTAGAAAATATGTTGTTGAATGACTTAGAAGTTGACAGAAGTTTCTGAAGTGTCATTGCCAAGTTTCTAATTCACATTACACATGGGCAGAGCCTCTCCCCCCTCCCTCTCTTAACTAGCTGTGTGAATAGAGCAAGTGACTTAAATTCCCTCCAATCTTAGGTTTCTTCAGCTGTAAAATGGAAATAAGGCTATCTACAAGATAAAGGATTATTTGAAGTGTGAAATAAAAGAACATATTGTTTATACCTAGTTTAGTCCAAGGCAGGTAATGAGGACTCAATAAATGTGTCTCACCCTCACCATGAATGATTAGATGTGTGTAGAAGTGCCTATACGTTCTCTACATTTTAGTATATTATGGGTTAAGTTTTCACAATCATCCGTTTAACTAACAAAAATCACGTTTATTTCAAGACAATGCTCCTGTCTGTCCACTATGCATTTAAAAGCTATTTTGCAAGACTAAAAATAATGTCTCTTTATTTAGTAACCTTTGGAATTCCTGCATGGTCCAAGACGTCTGGGTAACCAAACCAAAAAGAAAAGCAGAACATATAAATGTGTTAAATTCCCTCCTTTCCTCGAGCTCTAGATTTATAACTGTTTTGGTAAAATGGCTTTGAGAAACATTTATAGAATGTGAATTGAAGTTTTTTATGCTTTTACTATCCATAAACTGGGTTTGTCCACAAATGCCCCCAACAAAATGAAGCAAATGATTAATGCATAAACACCAAAGAGGCAGTGTTTGTGACCAAGGAGTGGTCCCTTCAAGAAAGAACGATGAGCTCACGTGAAGTGCCTCATTACACACTATTGGATCCCACTTATGTTAGGGGTCAAGGCAAAAATAGTTCTCAGCTGGGCTGGTATGAAATGGGGGCCGTCTACTTCAACTTTGACAATATCAGTGTAACACTGAAAATGAAATTTGAGGTATAACCAATACATCAGACAGATCTAGCGCAGCCCCGAAAATAGTGGAACTACAATACAGAATAAATGTAAAGAGCAAGAAGCCACATGCATGAGAGAATGCTCACACCCACCTCCTGAACCCAGGAGGTTCTCTCAGGCCTCCTGAGAGAAGAGGAGGACTGATGTGTCTCCATGTCTTCTCCGCTAAGCAGAAAGATGAGATGGGGTTTTGGAGACTCCAGACCTATTCTAGGTACTACTGAAGTCATTTGTGCCTTTAATCGGATCACTGAGCCTCTCAGTTTGTTCATTCTGGAACAAAGAGAGTATGCCATTATTCTGTCAACAGCGGTGGTTACTGAAATAAAGGGAGAGCTCATCAGAACTTACTATTCTAAAAATATTTGGGACAGGGTGGCTGCCGAAACCCCATGTTACTTTAAGACCGCTTTCATTTATTCTATTTTTTCCACTCCATTGATTGATCCCGTCAGTACTGGCTGCGAAAGCAGTCTCCCTCCGAGGAGTGTATAACCGTCCGGCTGCGTTCAGGTGCCCTGCCTTCCACTCTATTCTTTCTTCCCTTCGCTTGCATGAAATAAATGCGTTCTGAGTGCCTAGGATGCCTAGAACCTATGCTAAGTTTTGAAAACACACTCCCTGTCCTTAGAGATACTTACTGCTAGTGTGTCCGCTGGAGGCACCCACAGGTGGGAAGCCTATTGCCACATAATCGTTTTCCTTCCAAATTTTAATTGGGAAAATAATCTTTTTTAAAAAAATAGATTTATTCTTAAAAATTGATATATGTAAGGGGAGGAGGGTAGGGAGATGGACAAAATGGATAAAGGGGAGAGGGAGGTACAGCTTTAGTTATGGAATGAATAAGTCACGGGAATCACAGGAATAAAAGGGACAGCACGGAGAATGGAGTCAGTGGTATTGTAAGAGCATTGCACAGTGACAGGTGAGAGCTACATGCCAGTGAGCCTAGCCTAGCATGTAGACTTGTCAAATTGCTATGTTTTACACCTGACACCGATGTAACATTGTGTGTCCACTAACTTCAATTAAAGAAAAAATTGACATACCTAAAAATACAACTATTAAGGAGAGTCCCCATTTAAAAACTGATCCTGTGATGTCAATATTTAGATGCTCCATTTGTTTGAAGTGTATTCATGTATACACAACCACAACATATTTTATTCATATGAACAATCATCTAAAATTATGCTTTATGGTGGTTTTGTGTGTGAACTAAGTATGACATTTAATGCCAACAATAGAAACTTCCCCCAAACCCTCACAAGAATGGCCTGACTTTCAACCAGCATAAACTAAAGCTATTCATGGAAGCTGGAAGTGTTCTGTTGTTCCTGGATGGAGGAATGATACATAAGCTTGTCAGATTCATCTGTCAGCCCATCCAGACCTACAGCTCCCTTTATACAACTTAACCATCACCATGCTGAATTTGTGTCTCCTTGTGGAAAATACTAATATTTTCTCAATTGAGAAAACAGAATTTACTTTAAAAAAAAAAAAAAAAAGCCAGAATCCAATTATATTGTTATGAAATGAACTCCTGAGGTCTAGAGTGGTTCCTGGCATATACAAGGTGCTTATTTAATTCCTGTCTTTGTAGAATGAATGAATAAAGAGTCTATAAAAAATAATCTTCTGCTGATAATCTGCTAACCACTGTGCATTCCAGAAAATGAGCCTTTGAAGGTGATGATGAATACAGATGTTTATGCAAAGGCCCTTGGGTGAACTAAAGAAGCACTAACTTGGAAAATGATTAAGAGCAAGACCTCAGAGGCGCCTGGGAGGCTCAGTCCATTAAGTGGCTGCCTTTGGCTCAGGTCATGATCCCAGGGTCCTGGGATAGAGCCCTGCTTCCAGCTCTCTGCTCAGCAGGGGAGTCTGCTTCTCTCTCTCTGCGTGTGTCTCTTTGCCTCTCTGTCAAATAAATAAATAAAAGCTTTAAAAAAGAAAAAAAGCAAGGCCCCAGAGCACACACATCTCCACTCCTCGACCCTCTTGAGCTCTCTGTACCACTTCCTTGTCTATAAAACAGTGCGCTTGTTCCCTTCTTCGTAGCATTATTGAGAAGATTATATGAGTTAGTGTATGTAAAGTGCCTAGACCAGTTATGAGCCCTAACCACGTGTTCATTATTATGATGACTGCTATTTATTTTACATATAGAGCTTCCTGAAATAGCTTAATCCAAGCTCTACCCCCACAAAATTTTATGCCAACTGCAACTCTAGCACTTAGGGAGGAAAGCAAGGGACCCTCTTCTCCAGCACCCAGGTACTGTTAGCGAAACTGAGGCCTGCAAGGGTCTAACTGATCTGTCCCACTCCCTGTGCAAAGCCCTCTTCTGTCTCCTTCACCCTGTGAGAACCTGAGTAGAAGACGCAGCCTTCATCCCGGGAAACGTTCTGCCAG
The DNA here is from genome assembly GCF_011764305.1 of Mustela putorius furo. Lineage (NCBI taxonomy): Eukaryota > Metazoa > Chordata > Mammalia > Carnivora > Mustelidae > Mustela > Mustela putorius. Next base: position 41,149,081 of record NW_025422368.1, on the reverse strand, counting down.
AGCCTGGCACGCTCGGCTGAAGCCTCACTCACTCTTCATACCTAATTGACTGAGAAATGAGTCTCTCTGATTTGGGATGTGGTGAGCAGTTTTAGACTAATTTTCTGAAGTTCCTGATGAGACATTCATAGCACATTAGCATCAGCCATGACTTTTATTGATGTTATTGCTATAATGTGGAGCAATCTATTCTAGCAAATAAAGTGAAACGGCCTCGTGCTGGAAACAGCGTCCTGAAGCTCTAAGACCTCAGCCAGTGGGAAACCAGAGCGCATGCCCAGCCGCGTAGCGCCCCCCACCCACCCTCACTGCAGACCACGCCCCTTAACTCTATCATGCGCAGTTGTCAGTAAAATCTTTTTGATACTAATGTTTTCTTTTTGCTGTTTTACTACAAGGATTTTTACCTACTTTGTGACAGGCATGACCATAAGCAGTTTGTGTGTTTCCCACTTACTCCATAGAGCGGCCCTGTGGCGTCTATACCCATTTTATAGAAAAGAAAGGCTGGGCTGGGTAACCTGCCCAGGCCCCAGAGCTCATAAAGGTTGCATGGGTTTTAAACCCATGCTGCTGACCTAACATGGGTTTTGCTGTCCCGCCAGTGCTCATCACTGCCTCTACATGATTGATGACCTTTCCCACATCCTTTATCAGAAAAGCAAAAGACAGCATTTTATGAGTGGAGTTAATTTGTTGGCTTTCCTTTTTAGTTTTGACCGAATTGTTTTCAGGAACAAAGGCTTGCTCTTTTTTTTTTTTGTAAAAAATCATAAAGCAGCCTTTATGACAAGCACTATAAATCTGTCATTTTTTTCCCTTAAGTCTTAAGCGTATTTATAAGAGAATGGCTCAAGTTTTTTGCCAACTTTGCAATAAAAATTCTACTCACTGCTCCATTTCAAATCAAATAACTTGTTTTACTTGCCAAGTATCATATATACGGTTACAAGTAAAGCAAAACTGAATGACTGTGTGCGTGTGTGTGTGTGTGTGTGTGTGTGTGTGTGTCCAGTATAGTTTGGACACTTTATCAGCCCTTTGATCAAAGTACCCTGACTAGTAGAGTAAGATCCATGAATGGCTAGATATTATCGAATGTTCTTGGAATACTTTGTTGATTCAAGTTTAATTACTACAAAATCCAGAAGATTTTACCTGTCTTCTACTACAAAGTTTTTAAAGCAAAAGATAGAGAATATCACTTTCCACCTTTTCAACGATTATTTGAGAAGCAAAGAATCCATGTTCACTTTAATAATCAGTTTCTGATAGTGAAAGAGAACTAATGATTTTTTTTTTAAAGAATTTATTTGTCAGAGAGAGAGCACAAGCAGGCAGAGTGGCAAGCAGAGGCAGAAAGAGAAGCAGCTTCTCACTGAGCATGGAGCCTGATGCAGGACTCAATCCCAGGACCCTGGGATCATGACCCAAGCTAAAGGCAGTGGTTTACTGACCGAACCACCCAGGAGTCCCTGGACTAATGATTTTAAACTTCAGGGTCAAAAGATGATAGCGTGAACCCTGGTGTTAGCGCTGCTCCCACCCCAGAGCATTTTAAAACAACAGTGTAAGATTTTTCAAAAGGCACAAACCCATAAGAAGAAGAAGAAAAGGAATATAGATAGCTGCAACCAAATTTGGAAGTAGCAGAGAAGATGGAGAAAGATGAATTTAAAGAAGCAGAAGGGAAAGCTGACAGGGAACCGGATTTGCATCCGAAAGTCCCAGCAGCATCAGGAACTGGTGGAATGACGACCTTCCGGAAGTGAGAGTGATGGGAGAGCTGAGACATGAGGAATGGTTGAAAGTCCGTGAAAAATGAATTAGTCCCTTAGATGCCTTCTGCCAGCCAGCACATCCAGGCACATCTCCCCTCCACAGAAGAATGGAGTTTCATTCTCTGGAAAACAGGAAATGGAGGGGCTGTGGCCTGGGAGAGCACAGCGGAGGGCAGCTGTACTGCTCTCCAAAAACAGATGAGCAGGGCCGCCTGGGTGGCTCAGTTCTTAAAGAGTCTGCCTGGCTCAGGTCATGATCCCCGAATCCTGGGATTGAGCCCCCTCATCCGGCTGCCTGCTGTGCAGGAAGCCTGCTTCTCCCTGTCCCTCTCCCCCAGTTTGTATTCCCTCTTTGTCTGTCAAATAAATAAAACCTTTAAAAAAAAAAAAGTGTACATACTGAATGTTGAGACCGCTAGTCTTCTCCTCTATAAACTCAGAGAAGCAAGGTAGCCGGCTTAATACCCTCCAAGCCAAGAGGAAGAATCAGAGCCATCTGACCCAAAGAAACAGCCTGGCCTGAACTCTCCAGGGAAGATTAGAGTCCACAGACCCCTCTCAGATGCACCAAGCTTTCTAACAGCTTTGTAGGGCTGCCTCTTTCATGTGAACAGACAGCTAAGAAAAAGCAGACACCTGAGGGAAGAATCTGATATGCAAGTCTATCACCAGAAACAAAGAAGAAAAGCAGAAGCAGCGCAGTCAGGAAGAAGAAAACTTTAAAAAAGAACAAGGCTTCATTAACGTCAGTACTAACCTAAGAGATTGTGTGCTTGGAAGCAAGAAATGAATACTAGTCTAAAATAACATACCAAAAATAAATAAATAAATAAATAACATAACATAACATAACATAGTATAACATAACATACCAGGGTGGACAAAGACCTCTTGGAATTAAGAACATGGCAGAAATTAAAATATTGGAAAATAAAGGTGAGAGAAAGTGCCGGAAATTAGAAGAAAACCACAAATAAGGAATCCAGGATAGAAAAGAAGTATGCAGGCTGAGTCCAAAGGATACAATATCCAATAATAGCCATTACAGAATGAAAGAGGAGAGAAAAGTGTGAGGGCTCCAAGGATGTAAGAGAGAGGGTTAAGAGATGAACTGAGGCATATTAAAAATGTAAAGGATTTATTTAAGTAAAAATAGATTCAAATCAGGCAGTGCCAAAGTGGAAGGAAATAGGAGGGCTCTATCCACAAGAGCCTGGGAGAAGACAGGTAGACAAAGTACAGACACAGAGAAAGGAAATTATTGATCATCTGTAACTTAAAGCCTAGTTGGCTGTTTGTGATTGGTTTTCCTTAGCATTTTGAATTTGTAACTTTGAGGCATTGACAGGCTTAGATTTTAGGTTGCTTCTATAGGCCATCACGGCTTTACAGCCACCTTAGTCTAATGGCCTCCTTGTTTTAGTGTAACAGAGTCAAGAGAACATCTTCCAGGATCTGTGAGAAGGAAGTTTCCAAGATCTATGGAGCAACCCTAGAAAGTAAACAGTCCAGACAAGTTGTAAACCTCTGCTAGAAACCCTGATATGATTTATCATACTAAGAGAAAATTTATATAGCTTGGGATCTGAGGAGTTGAATTCTTGATAAATACAAGAAAACTATCCAGAGACACCAAGGCAATTGACAACTAAAGGGAAAACATACCCTATGAAAAGGCAAGTAGTCATGGTATGCTACATGACTTATCTGTGAATACTGTTTATGTAGTCATACAGAGGAAAATAACAAATATCAATCTTATAAAAAATTCAGACCAAACTGTGATGGAAGAATGTGGGGAGCCCACAGGACAAGGCATGTATGTGAATATAGGGCTGGAATAGCATCTTTCATAACAGAAGGTAAATAATTAGCCCTGAAAAATAATTAAATATAACAGTTGTATGTTATTTAGCAATATAGCAGTAGCATCTGGAGAAGTAAGAAATGAAGGGCTGGTCTTGGAGAAATTGGACTCTTCAAGTTGTATGCATGTGTAATTTTGATATAAATGAGTAAAAGTAAATTTAAAAATATATAGTAGTTTTCTTGTGAGGATCAAGAATGTCCACCTATGAGCAGCATGAAAAAATCAGTCATTATGATGTATACAAATGGGTACTTACGATTTAGGATACAATTTCTAGTGACATCATCTTCTTAGACAGCAAAATAGCCTTAAAAGACATGAAAGTGATGAGTTTAGAAAAAAAAAAATAAACTTGTAGATGACTCAAAATGTAGATCTAGTAAGACAAAAACAACTAACAGAGATAGAAGAGTTTGAATTAAAATTATTTTATGAACTATGACTAAGAAAAAGGCAGTATGTTAAATTTAACATGTATCCTATAACATGGGATTTGTATCTTGTTCTTTCTCCTTTGTCAGCCTTTCAGTTCCATACATTTCACCAGTTTATATTGAGATTTCAAGAGGTTGTGAAACTATTTTGTCTTTTTCAGAGCTCAGTAACCATGTGCTACCCTTCTTTGCTAGGCCACACACTTGACCCATTTAGGGTAACCTTCCAGCCATATGATGGTTTATATGGCCTTCCCAGCTATACTCACTTCGGAGAAGAGAGAGTTTCATGGCTAATAACTTCATAAGATTTAACCATCCCTGCCCCAGCCTCCACTCCCACCATTTTATGCAACTTCTATGGGGTTTCATGGCTGGTGCTCAAAGCAGAGCTGCCTGACTTATAGTTAGTATCAATAAATATGTATTAAACAAATGATTCTGTGGAGAACTTCAAATTTGAACCATTAAGCACTAGTGTATTCTCAAAGGGTCACAAATTCAGAAGCCCTCAGAGGTGAGGCAAGTCAGTGAATGAGATCCATCCATGGAGGACAGTGGCAAATGGGAAACTGGAGGCTCCATCCAAAGGGGGAGTTGGAAGTGTCCAGTGTTGCTGGATAATAATAACAGTAAACAATTATGTTATGCATTGCTTGTGCACTGGTCCCATTGCTTTAATGTAAATCTCCATCCTTGCCACAAAAACGCTGAGGTAAGCACTCTTACTATTCTTCATCACTATTTTCAGATCAACTCAGGTGCCTAAAGACTATGCACTCAAATGCCCATGGCTGACAAGTGGTAGAGCCAGGATTTTGGATCCAAACATTATGGCTGTCAAGCTCTTCTACCATATTGCCTGTCCAGTTTTTTAAAACAAACTATACATGTGCATGAAATCTACTAATTTTTAAATGATGACAACTAACCTAATTTCTTGAAGCCCTACAAGTCAAGCAAAGCATGCTTGGTTTATGACTTCTTCTTGGGTAGTGGAGAATTAAAACATAGGTCCTGGGGTATGCAAACGATATCTGAGCCCTCAGAACCACATTTAACATGCCTGGTAGGCACGGGAGCCACAGTGCCAGGAGCTCATACAGATTTGGACCAACTTCTGAGTTTAACTTCATCACTCCAAGGGGCATTTACCCTGATGAGCTTCTCAAGCCTCAGGTATGATCTTGGTTAAAAGAGAAAGAGAAGAATCTAGCAAACGTGAGAATGGCCACCATATGTGTCCATATGCCATAATAAGTTTCAAACCTCTCTGTAAAGCTGGGTGGGTTTGTCCAAGAGACCCCAGTGCTATTTTCCTCTGTTGCAAAGATGACAGAGATGGGTTTGATGTATTTTGTTGCCTCTACTATTGTTTCATTTCAGACCATTTTGGTGGAACATGGATTTTATTAAAAACCAGGGGAAACATTGAGTGCTTTGTGATGGTTACTACAGCTTGGCAAAATAGAGTATAAAGTCATTGGCAGATGCTAAAAAGTTGTATTTTGGGGTAATAACAAAGTTTTTGTCTTTGAGCCCTATGTCCAAAACGATTTGTAGTTGTAAAATTGACATGTATAAAAATGCTAAATATTTCTATTTCTCTGGAGGAATTATATCAAATCGAGTGGAGGTTTAAATTATGAATTAATTGTAGTGAATAGAATGTTTTGCATACTTTGCTAGAAGCTAAGAATAATGATTGAATCAAGTCCCATTAACATTTACTATGGGCTAATTTAGACAGTGGGTAAGATATTGGTTTATATATTTGCTTTTTCTTTCAATGTTATATTGAAATATTAAACCATCTGTTCTTATGCATAAACATTTTCCTGGGATTCAGGTGGGATTATGGGATATGATATGGTTCTATGACTATAATGGGGTGATCAGCCTGTTTATAATAAAATCTTACTTTAGGGGCCTTTTAATGATTCTTAAAAGAAAATCACTACAGACTTCAAACTGGCAAAACATCTCCTCTTGGAGGCAAATTGTTTTTTTTTTATAAATGTCAGTATGGGTTATTTTAATTATCAAACACCTAAATTAAATATACACTTTCTAGACAAGATGATATTTTTGTGCTGTGTGAACTATAGCTCATTTTCAGGATTAACTCTACGGTAGACACAAAACTAATTGCTTTTCATTCTCATCAAATAGAAATATCTGAGAAAAGTTATAAAACCAAAAACTGACCACTGTGCAGGATAATAGGATAATCTGTAGACTCAATAAAAGTTGAATGTTCACATTTAGAATATGAATATGTATAAAAATATAATTAAGTCAAATATTGACTGCTGTCAATAAAATAAAATATTCATATTCCAGAACACTTCGGAGCATTTTAGGTATGAATGTGTGAGCAAAATATTAAGATTTACAGTCTATCTAGCAACAGATTTCCTTCTGGGGGAAAAAGAACTTTAAATCACTGAATCTCATCCACTTTCCAATTCCATATACCTGAAGAAATACGGCATGGTCCCACAAAAGGTGATGTCTCCTCACCAAAAAGAAGTAAGGGAAGAACTAGGAGAAGGGAGCATATATGGACACCACTAACAAGAGCCCCCAGTCGCTTCTGATAGTTTCCTCTTTGGATACTCAGCCTTCACCTTTCTTTTTGGAATCACAGGTTGAAATAGATTTAAACCCGATGGTCAGCTCTGTGATTGCTTTTTCCAATTACAAATTTAAAATGAATTTGCTTTCATTTTTAAGCTTATACATACTTTAACACATTTTTATATTAAGAAAATGTAATGTGCGCATTTTCTAATTCGTTTGCTGGCATCTTTGCTTTGCATACAAAGCAAATATGTACTTGCATTAACCATTGCTATAAAATAGCTACTATACGGTGTGGGTGAATCATGGATATAAAGATTCTAACTTCATTATTACAGCACCATCTAGCAGAAAACCAGGAGATCCCCTTGTCATATCAGATATCAAGAAAGGAAGTGTGGCACACAGGTAAGGAAAATGAATTTTCTGGTTCATTCCAAGGCATTTCTTTTTCTCAGAGTAACTACCCACAACATGGGGCTTGAACTCACAACCGCAAGATCAAAAGTCACATGCTCTACTAAGACATTCCTTAATTAAAGTAGAGATGACACCCTTTCAACACTCAAGGCAGACCTTCTTAGTGTGGATCATGGTATTCTTAATGTTCTCCAGACAGCCACTGTTAAGCGATTGTATTCAACATTCCTCATGCAACGACTTTGTAGCTCTCCTCGTGTCAATTTATTTCTGTACCCACTGCAGACGACAGTCACCTTTTAGGGTCCTTCCTGAGTCTATCACACTCTCCTTCACTGATCATCTTCCAGCCTTCATTTTCCAGCTGAAAAACTGGAAATGACCCAATTATAAGAAACACCCCATATGGAAATAGATCACTGCTTGTGGAAGAGCTTTTCTAGATGCCAGAATGTCCTCCGTAGCCAAGCTAGGTCCTTGATCCTTGAACGTTTGTCTTCTGTTTGATCCATATACCGTCAAAATCAGAGAGTCTCAAACTTTTGATTTCACAGATCAAAAATACTTAATGATTTGCTCACTTATTTTAGAGAGAGAGAGAGGACATGAGCAGGAGGGATAGAGGGAGAGAGAGAGACAATCTCCAGCACACGGGAGCAGAGCCTGACTCAGGGCCAGATCTCACAACCTGGAGATCATGACCTGAGTCTAAACCCTTAGGTTTCGAATCAGGCACTTGACCAACTGCACCACCCAGGTGCTCCTAGATCAAAAATATTTTCAAATCTTTGGGAATACTGATAAAAGACTATTAACTTTCTATTGTCCAATTAAGGACTTTTTTTTTAATATTCCATCCATTATCATAGTCATTTCATTAAAGTAATATTTTAATATTCAATAAGTAGAAAGGACATTGTATGAGTCTAGGTATATAGCTATAAGCTCAGATGCCACGATAGAGAGATTTATAAATATACTGGGACAAAGAAGTCTGCAGTGTGTGTCTCATGTAACAGCTGGGAGGTAGGCAGGCAATTCGAGGCTGGGGAGGCAACTCTGTTATCCTCACCAGTTTGCTCCAGTCATTGCAATTTTCTAGCCACAGAAGGGAAGTGGGAGTGGTGCTGAGAGAGTCTGGGCTGTGCATCTTCAGGGAATGACCCAGAAGAAAAGCGAGGAGAACAGAGGCTGAAAGTAATTAGCAGTCTCTGTAACAGACTTAATTCCTCAAGGATAGTTCTTACCAAAACATAACCTTCAGTGTACAAATATGTATGTGTATACATATATATACACAAACAAACACATACACATTCTCATTATTTTTCTCATCTCATGATGGACCTTAAAAATCTTCAACAGACCTGCAGAGGTCCAGTGCCAGTGTTAGACTCTCAAAGACCCTGGGTTTCCTGGTGCAGGTGGAAATGGCAGGGACGCCAGGATTCAGACCCCCACGAAGTTAACCCACCATGACCCCCTCACTCTCCGAACTCTCTCCTAGTACCTGACAAGTAGTGCAACAGTGTGGAGAAGCATGAGAACACCCAGTGTCTGTACACCCTGCGCCATTACCTCCCTTCCTAGGAAAGTTTGAATTCCTGAGTGAAGCTTATATAGTGGTCCTGGACTAGTTCAAGAAACTAGTTTTAAAAAAAATGTTGGGGACCTGGGTGGTTCAGTGGGTTAAGCCTCTGCCTTTGGCTCAGGTCATGATCTCGGGGTCCTGGGATCAAACCCCACATCAGGCTCTCTGCTCAGCAGGGAGCCTACTTCCCCCTCTCTCTCTGCCTGCCTCTCTGCCTACTTGTGATCTCTGTCTGTCAAAATTTTTAAAAAATCTTAAAAAAATGTTTTTAATACTCTGAAATGTAATGTCATGGCAGCCATCCAAACTAAGACTAGAAAAAAGGGATTTGTTAATAAAATGCAATTTAAAAAGAGTTGAAGAACGTCTCTTCTCTAAAGACTGCCATAATACTACATTATTCTTAATGCCTCTTAAACGACCCGGGTAAGTGCTCATTAATCATGCGTTGCTCTGCATTGGCTAACAGGACTGGCACCCTGGAACTCGGGGATAAATTACTTGCAATAGATAACATCCGACTGGACAACTGTTCAATGGAAGATGCTGTTCAGATCCTCCAGCAGTGTGAAGACCTGGTGAAGCTCAAAATCCGCAAAGACGAAGATAACTCAGGTACGGAAAGCTTCCTTAGTTGAGACTGATTTCTCTAACTGCCCATCTGTCGCAGATGTTAGATCTTGATGTTTCACACACGACCGCTGGCTAGTGACACTGCAGCAGTGTTTCACATAGTTTAAAGAGGGTCTTTAAATTGTGTGTTGAGAGTGTAGGATGAATTTTAAATAATGGTGCTTTTAATGATATAATTAAAGCATGATTATGGTTGTATCAAAATAATGTTCAAAAATGAAAATTAAATCATCATCCAGTACTACCCTGATACAATGGAACCTCATTTTTTTAGAAATTTTATTTATTTATTTGAGAGAGAGAGAAAGAGAATGAGCAGGGGGGGAAGGGCAGAGGGAGAGAGAGAAGCAGACTCCCTGCTGAGCAAAGAGCCTGATACAGGGCTCTATCCCAGGACCCCAAGATCATGACCTGAGCTGAAGTTAGTCACTTTACCGACTGAGCCACCCAGGCACCCCAGAACCAGTCACTTTCTAGTTGATATTTATATTACATAATTATAGCCATAGTGCACGTTTTAACTTTATAAGGACATTACCACTTTCCAAACGTTTAATACCGAACACTTTTTATTTACTGCCTGTAACTTATTTATCATTTTTCTCTTCTTTCTTGGATTGCTTCCAATTGTTTCACTATTGCAGATAGTGTAATCATGGACATCTTTATGTATGGATATCTCTCTTTTTTTTTTTTTAAGATTTTTATTTATTTATTTGACAGACAGACCACAACTAAGCAAAGAGGCAGGCAGAGAAAGATAAGAGGAAGCAAGCTCCCTACCGAGCAGAGAGCCTGATGCAGGGCTCGATCCCAGAACCCCGGGATCATGACCCGAGCCAAAGGCAGAGGCCCCAACCCACTGAGTCTCCCAGGCGCCCCTATGTATGGATATCTTTAATCAACTTTTCTTCTTCTTCTGAATTATTTCCTTAGGAAATATTTTTAGAAGTAGAATTGCTGAGTATGAATAAAAAGGAACTTCTCAGGATTTCTGACAAGTCTTGTACCATGTTGCTTTCTAAAAGTGCCATATCCATTTGTGGGGTTTCCAGTAATGGATGAATATAGAGGGGCAGGGCTTCTCAAACTTTCTTAGGCCTCAGAATCACCTGAAAAGCTTGTTAAAACACAGTTCCTTGCCACTACCCCCAGATGAGGCCTGAGATTCTGAATTTCTAACAGATTTCCTGATGATACTACTGTGGTCCAAGAAACACAATGTGAGCAGCCCAGCAGTAGATAATATTGTAATCTATCTGATTACAATAAAAACCTAGAGGTAATTGGAAAAAGTCCATAGTTGAAAGATGCAGCTAATGTGGGGAATTATAGAAATTGATAGATATGGATAGCATGAACATTTAATTTAATATTTTGCTAATATTATGCATGAAGCCAACTTCTTTGCTGTGAATTTCATCCTGCTGGTTATAGTTATAAGCCTTTTTACTTGTTTGTTGGCCCAAACCTTATATATAATATACAGTTTGTATTTCCCAGTTTTTATTGCTTTATTTTAATACAGTGAAAATTTAAAGAATTTAAAGTAATCTGAATGTTCACTCCAGTTAGGTTTTTATTTGCCCAATGTTTTCAACTTTGCTCTCTACAGAATTGGTAGATTTTTGCCTAATGATTCTCCTTATTGATTTTTCCAAAGCATTTGATTTTGTTTCCATAGAACCATTATTCTCCTGTTTCGTAGGTTATGTAAGAGTCATTAAATTACATAGTTACAAAAACTAGTAAAACTGACATAATCAGGTTTTGGAATAAACAAAATTGACTCTAAATTTTTAAGCTTGCAATTCAATTGTTAGCAGACACAGAGGTGCACAGAGGTACTAGAAAGAAAGACCTATTATTCTGGGGTATTCAGTGGCATTGCTAGGTATATTTTACAAAGAAGATAAAGAACCACAATTAATCCAGTAATGGCTAAAGAGAGATTGGTTAAGAGAACTTCTACTGTGTATAACTTAATTCCCACTGATGACGAATTATTGTCAATGTTCTGGAATCTTCTATAATTAAGCCATCTAGATCTAAAGTTTATGGTCATGTCAGGCCATGTGTTTTTGATTCCTGCTCAACGTCAAAACAAGTTGGTAGTTGCATCCGTTGGTACAGCTGGTAAGGATGATTGTATCCAAATGTATTTTATAACCAACGCTTAAAAATTTCCACTCATTATTTCTCAAGCAACTGATCTTCTGTACCAGCATTTGCATTCTTCTCCTTACAAGCATGCTTCAATTGCACTTTCTTTGGGGGATTTATTTCGAAAAAGGATAAAGCCTCAAGCATCAATCTGGGTTCTGTCCTAGTGAAGAGGCAAAGCTCTGTGGAGAAACCCATTTTGCATGATCTGCCAAACTACGCAGATCTCAGCTACCTTTCGTGCAGAACAAAAGAGCCAAGCCGGAGGTGCCCACAGTTGGCCATTCTCCCAGTACTGAAGCCAGGCTCTGCAGATATGTCAGGTGGGAGGAGTTCAGAAACAATAACCGAGCTCTTGGAGAGTCCGGTCCTGCTTCAATTGCTTCTTCCTTTCAGCTTATTTTTTCCCCTGTAGACCTTTCCCTCTACAATCCCGATGCCTAATCCTATGGTAATTCTCTTGCTTATTAAGTTTTTTTTTTTTTAATCTCTAGGAGGTGCTATTTTTAAAATCCTAAATCCTTCCATTGAAAACCATGCACCTACCCAAAATAAGACTAATATATAGGGGTGAGATTCATACTTACCCAAACCAGATTTCCTTAAATTGATATATGAAAATAATATACTCATGCAGACATGTTTTTATAACAGAGCACTATTTGAAAATTACCATCTGATCATTGATTTGGAAGAATTTGAGTGTTTCTCTATCCTCTTCCAAATGAGAATATAAGTATAATTTGGGTAACTGAATTCTCTTTTATTCAGAGCAGAGCAAGGAGTGGGGGAGGAAATTATTCAAAATGAATGCATTCAAGGCAGCTCTACCACATTTGAGCTATGTGAGTTTGGGAAAGTTACTTAACCAGTCTGAGATCCAGCTCCATTTCCAGTCATGTACACATAGTAATGCCCACCTTAGGGAGCAGCTGTAACTTACTAATATAAATGTTTACTAGCACAGTTCGCATGCAATACGTGGAAACTCTTTTTATTACTAATACATCCTAAAAAAGCCTTTCCCCACCATTGTTCTTATCCTTCATCAAGATTTAAATGAATGGTAAATAACCATTAATAATTACAACAGTCACTGATTTTGGAAGTTTGATACTGTGCTTCATCTGAAATTAAACTGATGATTTGAATTATTACCATCCTTTGTCTCTATACTTTATTTTATTTTATTTTTTAATATTTTATTTATTTATTTGACAGCGATCACAAGTAGGCAGAGAGGCAGGTAGAGAGGAGGAAGCAGGTTCCCCGCAGAGCAAAGAGCCCAATGTGGGGCTCTATCCCAGGACCCTGGGATCATGACCTGAGCTGAAGGCAGAGGCTTTAACCCACTGAGCCACCCAGGCGCCCCTGTCTCAATATTTTAAAATGGCAATACTCAGTATATAGTCTTCACTCCCTAAAATGTTGTTCATACTGATATAGGATTTTCTGTACTCCAGGAGTTTTCCAGTTCTTTCCTTAATCATCTGGCCCTCTCCATCTTGCTTCTCTTATCACTTACAGAAACTTGATAAGCATACTCAGTATAACTTGGTTTCCTAAGCTAGCAATACTGCAATTGGTTTAATAGATGCTACTTCAGAACATGAGCTCATCTTCCAGTCATACTAATGGCGTTGTTCTGCCTTGACCCTTACCCGAGGAAATGGTAGAACCACTCTCCAAAGTTGTTAAAGTCTTTGTTTTTCATTCGGTCATGCCACCAGCATTTATTTGGTTCTCTGAGGTGTTAGGGTCAACCAGGTCTTAGATGAGAAAAGATATAATCCCTGCCCCCAAGTCAAGTCACCACCTTATATGAGATACAGAAGAAAATAAGAAATATGATGAATGTTCTAGGTATAAGCACAAAATGTTAAGAGAATGTAGAGGCATCCATTTGAGCCGGGGGAGCTAAGGAGATGCTTCTGTCAACCTTGGTCTTGAAAGCATTTGGAAATGTGTTAGAATTAACCAGAAGAGAATGGGCCAAAGCAGATCAGAGAGCACGCACATCCTAGTAGCAGATGTAGCTGAGGCAAAAATTATGTGTAAGGACTTCGTAGAAGGTGAGTAGGAAGATACACTGAAGCCAGATCATTACAGTCCTAAACCGTGTTAAGAAATTTGAACTTCACTCCAGAAGCCAATGGGAGCCATTAAAAGACGTCAAGCAGGGAGTGAGGCCAAAGTGTTTGGTCAGTGATGACTGGTTGCGGTCGGTTACTGGAGAAGGAGGCATTCAAGAGTCAGAATCCACTCTGTTTCTAGCCTTGGCTTAGGGAGCAGTAGGATGAAATGAATAAGAACACGAACTGGCTTCACAGCCAACAAGCTGGGAAATGGGAAAATGAAATTCTCGTCCATAAATGTCCATTTAATGACTACTTCACATGGCTGTTTGAAGGACCAAAGGAGGTAATATATTTAAGCACTCAGCGATAATGTTTGGCACCTAATAAGGCCCAGTGAATCCAAAATGCTAACTGCCATTATTAGGGTACTTTTAAAATTAATTTTAGCTTTATTTACTTTCCAAATCTTTTGGAACACTTGGAATTATAGGGATTTGCCCCCCACCTCTATACCCCCTAATATTCAGTGACTATTCTGCCTTCAGGAGCTTTTGCGTTTGTAATCTTTCATTACCATAGGAAGACAAGTCAAGTAAAGCCAGATGGTTCTTGTCTGGGTCTGAGGCTCCAGAACAAGGCTATTACCCAAACCCAAAGATGGGTCCCAAAGATGCAAATAACCCTCTTGACATAAAATCTATTGTTTTTCTTTGATTGCTTCTAGATCCAATGTAAATGAAGAGGGAGATATTGGACAGCTAAGAAGTAGCCTGAGGCAAAAACAGTCGAGAATTTGGGGACTTGTAGAAAGAAGTAGAGGGGCCTTCCAAACCTGTCACCAAAAATTCCTACGGACCTCTCTCCTTTGTATGACTGCCTTTGTGCCAATCAAATACATAGCTGCTAATGATTTCTCTCTTGATTTAGAGCACCTTGCTTCTAATATAGAGCATGTTTTAGAGACTCTAAATTCAGCATTTTACCTGCATTGGCTCTAATTTGTGCAGAGAAACATTTACAGGCTGCAATTTGTCCCATCCAAAGCAAATTACCATTACACATTTCCAAATAGAGTCTTAGGCATGTCTAGCCTTAGTACCAGTTCAATCTGCCCTTCAAAGATTTCAGCTTTTGAATTTTTTTTTTCAGTTCATCATTGCTAAGCTAGCTGAACAATTTACCCCAGCTCCCCACCCCCTAAATCTAGGTTGAAGTAGCAGAAAGACCTCATTGTAAGCAAGCAAGAATGATCCTATCTGTGTTAGGGGCAATAGTAGGGATGGTTTTGGCAAAAGGCTGTCTCCAAAAAAAGAACGTATGATATTTAAAATAAGAAAGAAAGAAAAAGAAAATAAGAAAAAAAGGAAAGGAAAGGGAGAGAGAGAGAGGAAGGAAGGAAGGAAGGAAAAGAAAGGTTATCTTCTTCTCTCTCTCTCTCTCTCTTTTCTCTCTTTTTTTTTCTCTCTCTCTCTCTCTTTTTTTTTAATGCTTGATCTCAAAGTAATGGTTTCAAAGTCTAGTCAGAATCACCCAGAAGGCTTGTTAAAACATGGGTGACTGGGCCCCTCCCCTAGTGTCAAGGGTTCCTACAGGTCTGAGTGAAGCTGAGAATGTGTATTTCCAACACGTACTTAGGTAATGCTGAAGTTCCTGGTCCCAAGACTACACTTTGAGAAGCACTGTCACAAAGCAGCCTAACTTGGAGAGTAATAAATAATAATAATAATAATAATAATAAATAATCAGTAACATAAAGAAATTCAAATTCTCTTCTTAGACACTCAGCAACTCCTTGGAACTCTGTTGGCACACTGTTGTGACACGGCCAGATAGAAAGACCACACCGTAGTGGGAAGCTATAAAGGCGCTCTTCTAAATGGTTGATCCTCTCGGGCCTGTCCCCCAAGAAATGTAGCCGGACTGCGTAAAATGAAGTCCATCGCTTTTAGTTGAAGTGAACTTTGATTGACCTGCACATGTATGCATTCCAAAGGCTCGCTCCCAAATCCAAGCCTCCTATTTGGTCCACATAAGCAGCTGCCATTATGGATTCAAGCCAGATAGCGTTCATTTTGTTAAACAGGCAGCACTCAAGAAGCCCGAAAATAACATTGCAGATAAGTAATGCTGCAATTTTGCATCTGTTCTGTGGTCCCATTAATTTTCTTAACTAGAGCTGAGCAGAGCAAACAAGTAGGCTGGCCCCTTTTCATGTCTTTCACTAAGAGTTGTAAACCTTCTGTTGTGATACAAAAGCTTCTTATAATATCATTAACATCTGTTTGGGCTCATTTTGAAACGTAGTGGTGATCCTGCGTTTTTTCTGTCTCAGAAAGTTTTTGTTCTGGTTAAACACTCTCAGTTGCTTCTTTCTAAGCTGGAGCAGCTTCAGGGGGAGAGGGTCTTGGAGTGCTTCCACCCCCAAAATGGTGTGAGCATACAGGGAAGTTCTCACCCTCCTAAGCTGTATGCCCTCCCACTGCCAGTTGGGCTAATGCCCGAGAAGGCAGATGGATTTGGAAGTGCAGCCTGAAGCTGACTCAGATGCTCTTGGCCTTGTGGAGGGAGAGTGCTTTAGCATAGCTGGTTCCCACAGTGGCAGCCCAGGTCCGAGTGTCCGTCTTTGAGCGAGCCATATTGGGTGTGCATCACCTTGCAGGAGGGAACCAGACCTCAGAGGAGCAAGGAGGGTGACTCGCAAAGCTCAGAGACCTCCTCCCTTGGAACTGGGACTCGGGCTAACAACCCTCCTGTACCCCCTCTCTCATTTATCCACGCATTTACCAAAATCTCCGTGGTGCCAGCATTGCTCTGGGGACATGAAGAGAAAATGTCTGTTGTAAGGTGATCCTGTTCCAATGAAGGAGACAAGTAGAGAAATCATTCAAACATAGAGTGAAAAGTAGAACAGCCATTAGAACAGGCACTAGAACAGGCATTCTTGTGGGGCAAAGAAAGATTGGTTCTCCAGAAGCAAAGAATCCTAGATATTATGTGACGATGGTTTGTCGTTCTTCAGAGCTCGACCCTACCTGACTGGATCTATCCCTTCATATTTAATCTCTCTTGTTAGGGGGAATTTAAGTTTCATTTCATTTTCCTCCTTGGCGAGGAGAACAAGACTTTGTTTCATTTCATTGCCCCCCTTGGCGAGGGGAACAAAAACAAGAATTAAGAGAGGTTGAGAACACTGGAAGAATACGCAGGAGAAAGATATTTGTGCATAGGGAGTAACGCATGCGAGGCTAGCCATGTGAGAAAAGTGCTTTTTAAGGGACTGCAGCGGTTCTGTAAGGAGAGAAGGTAGGAGATTGGACTGCGGGACAGAGGACGGCCGGGCCTCTGGAGACACAGAGGCTCCAGCTCAGCTCATGCAAAGAGGCTGTATTTTATTCTTAAAAAATTGGGAACTACTGAAAATCTTCAAGTAAGAGAGCAAGCTATTCAGATTTATGCTTTAGAAGTATTCTGGGAGGAAAAGAGAAGGAATTGTATATTGCCAGGCACTGGTGAAAATGGGTGGCGGGGGTGAGAGTACAAATAGGAGGGGCAAAGGCTGGGGCCCCACCAGGAAAACAAATTAGGAAGAAATTGTTGCTGTGAAAAACAGGGCAGAGCCGGTGGCGGGGGGTGGGGGGGGGGGAGGGCTCTTCTAGAGCCAGTGGCAGTGGGAAGCTCTGGGAACCTTGCCTGGTGGGCAGATGGACCGGGAGGGTCTGGATGAGACTGGGTATACAGCCACCACCATCATCTATGAAAGAAAGGAAGCCAAGCTAATTAAGTAAGCCATTTACTCAAGGCATCCTCTAGGGTTTTCTAAGGGAATTAATATCTTTTATTTTTTAAAGTTTATTTGTTTGAGCAATGTCTACATTCAAGGTAGGGCTTGAACTCAGGACCCCGAGATCAAAAGGCACATCATGCTCCTCCAATTGAGCCAGCCAGGTACCCCAATGTTTTCTCTTTAAAAAACAATTATATTAGGGATACTTCCAAGTATATTTTTTAAAGTAGAGAAAAATGGTGTTAAGGAACCATCATACATCACCTCACTTCAACAGTTATTAACTTAGGCTCCATCTTGCTTCAGCTCTGTTCCCAGCCTAACTGTCCCACCCCACCTACACACTGAATTATATGGAAGAAATTCCAGACATATCATTCCATCTTGTAAATATTACTGTATCCCTAAATGCTACTTTTTAAAAGGATTTCTACAATACATAACTCCATATCATCATGGTTCAAAATATTATCAGTAATTCTTGATTTCACCTAATATTTATTCATCGTGCCATTTCCTGATTTTCATTTACATACATAGTTAGGTAGCAGATGGATAAAGATGGATGGATAGATAAATAGATGATAGATTATTTTATAAAGTTGATTTTAATTTGGGTCTGAAAAGATCTACTCATTGCTTTTGGTTTTAATGTCCCTTAAATTTTCCCTGATTTTTGGTTCTAATAATGTGTTTATTGAAGAAATCAGAAATCAGTTTCTATTCCTGTCATAATTTTTTTAAAGATTTTATTTATTTATTTGACAGAGAGAGGGAAAGCGCACAAGCAGGGAGAGCAGCAGGCAGAGGGAGAGGGAGAAGCAGCCTCCCCACTGAGCAGAGAGCCTGACATGGGGCTCCATCCCAGGACCCTGGGACCATAACCTGAGCCAAAGGCAGATGCTTAACCAACTGAGCCACCCAGAGGCCCCTGTCATAATTTAAACACAGCATCACTTCCTGTTTCCATCACAATGTTCTAACAGGAGTGTGTCCTTCCTCACTAAAATACTGCCATTTAAAAATTGTTATTTATTTTTTTTTATTTGTATCCCCATCGCTATTTAAACTCATTGAGTGCCTTAAGAATTGCCATCTTGTTGGGACGCCTGAGTGGCTCAGTTGGTAGGACAACTGCCTTCGGCTCAGGTCATGATCCCGGAGTCCCAGGATCGAGTCCCGCATCAGGCTCCCAGCTCCACGGGGAGTCTGCTTCTCCCTCTGACCTTCTCCTCGCTCATGCTCTCTCTCTCACTGTCAATTGCCATCTTGTTATTGTGAGGCCTCAGCTGCCTAATTTAAAATGTCCCCACCTGAAACGAACTTAAACCCATTTACTCCATTTCTGACGTTAGTGTGTCATCTTTGTGACGTAAGTTGCCAAATGATCAAAAAATAACTCCAGGCACGCACTCTGGGTTGCCTAAAGAATGAGCAAATTAGAACCAGTTTCTCCATGTTCTTGCATTGAGTGGGACTCAACCTGCTCCGACATCCTATAGGTCAGTGTTTATTTTCATCTGGACTGAAGTTGCAACTGAAACTTCCCACAGTCCCCTGGGTTCTGGGCAGCTGGTTCCAGGTACTAGAGAGTTGTTACTTTCCACAACTCCCATGAAGAGCTGATGGCCAAACCCAGGATGCTTGGTGACCACTGACAAGGTAGGCCTCCTGCTTGCCCTATAAGGGAGAACAATAAAGGGCCAGGGTCTTTCCCCTGGCATAAACACCCACCCTGAATGACCAGCAGAGTGCCCAGTGGCAGCTGATACTTAACTATGCCAAGGTCTACTAATCAAAGGACTCATCTAGAATTTTATCCAGAATATAGTAGGAGGCACAGTCTACAAAGCACATGTAATCTATCTAATAACACCCTATCTATCAAAGCCAGCTCTGAAGGGTGCTGGTAGATCATAGTGTAGAAAAATTTCAACTTTTGACCTCAGCCTCCACCCTGCACGTATCCTTGGGCCCCCCCCAGCCTCCACCCTGCACTGTATCCTCAGGCCTCTCCTAGCAGCTCGATAGCAGCTTATCACAACCTGAGTGGCCCCCACAAATAGAAACCTGTAAGGAGTTTGCAAACCATCAAGCGAATTACTGAAGCTTGATGTGGAGGAGTCTCAGCTGTCACTAGAAACTTGAGTGTAGGAGCCAGGGTGGCTCGGTCAGTCGGGCGTCTGACTCTTGGTTTCAGCTAGCATCATGGTCTCAGGGTCCTGAGATTGGGCCCTGTGTCGGGGCCTCTGTGCTCCTTCCCCACCCACATGTGCACACTCCCTCTCTCTCTCTCTCTCGCTCTCACTCTCTCTCAAATAAATAAATATATAAAATCTTTAAAAATTATATATGTACGTATATATACACTTGAGTGTAATATTGAGTATCTTTCTATCCTAAGAGGTTGATTTAAACATTGTAGGGTATGGTAGACAGTCTTTAATTCTCTGTGTGTAGCCTGTTAGATGTAGAGGATTGCGGAAGGGGAAGTGACCGGTGCATTCCAAAAGCCTGCTCTGTGGCAGAAATGAAGTAAGTGCTGGTAGGAGAGGACACATCGCTTCGTACCTTACTTTATAGACCTTTCATTTTATGTTCCTTGTAATTGTTCACTGTACACACAGATAATTGAATTGTTAACTCAAGCTTTTCTTTTCCTCCTTATTTCAGGGTTTCATGTCATAAACGAACAGCTGCTCATTGCAGAAATGCGACTGTGTCAACCTTTAGCTATGATGCAGTCTGTCTGTAAAAGCTGACTGTTTAGTTAAAGTAGCTACTGGACCATTTCATTGTATCCTTGGGTACAGAAATGAAACTGCTCCCTAACCCTTCACAGCTCCCGGGCTCAAGGAATAAAACAAGAAATGCCCAAGAACTTTAAGCATGTCATAAGCAAATACAACACTTTGAAGTCTGAGACAGCGTATTTGTAATCCTGACAGTCCAAACACCCTGCCGTGTCAAAGGTGTCCCATGACATGGTGCGGGCCAGTGCTGTAGGCAGACCCTGTTAACAGACCATTTCCTTCATGCCGGTGTGAAACAGGGAAGATCAGTTCATGGCCGTGTAGCAGCCTGGTCTGTTCTCCTGAAACGTACTTGACATGGCTCTTCCTCTCTAGAGCAGAGGACAGAGAACCATTCAAACCTGCACTTCAGTATCTGGGAATTCATCCACAGGATTGACGTTTTAAGATACAATCAGTGGAATAATGTGGAAAGGATTCTAGATTTCCAAGCCAGCTTCTCTAAGCCCCACTTAACCACAGATATGTTAAAGTTTGCTCCAACCCTGAGTAAGATCTTCTTTGTATTCAAAGTTAGCTTGCTTGGGAAGGCCTGGAAATAGGAATGGGTTGTCCCAGTCTCTATCATCACATGACTCTCTCCTCTCACAGGTATTTAGGGCACTCTAAGGAAGTGCAGGGCAAGCCCTGTGCTAGGCATGGACACAGGCTAAAGGGCTCGAGGTCCAGCTGGGCGGGTCACTCCCTGATTTAAAACATAGGTCATTAGGCAGTGGACCCCTCCCCCAACACTAATGACGGCCACATCCCTGTTTTAGAATGTAATATCTTACGAAGGAGAATCTACCTCCCCAAATAATTTCTGAGACATAATGCTTTAATGATGATGTCTTGAGTTTATTTTATATATGAATATATGTGTCTTATTACTTTGCTTTTTATTCCCCTCCAAAGAAACCAATTATGACTCCTTGGCATTTATTGCAGATGAGCAAGAAAGTTCCGGAGCCATTATTTACACTGTGGAGCTCAAGCGCTATGGGGGGCCCCTTGGCATCACAATTTCAGGAACTGAAGAACCCTTTGATCCTATAATCATTTCAAGCCTCACTAAAGGGGGATTAGCTGAAAGGTAAGATTTCAAGAAACTGCTACAATTACCTGGGTCTGTGCTGGGTTTTCTTCCTCACAGCTTCAGAGAATACATGCTCCCCTCCCCTGCTTGGTTACCTGTTAACTTTTTCACATCTGCACAAAGGATCGATCCTAGAGCTTGAGAACTGTCAGACAGAGCTCCAACTTGACTTCGAGGGGCATCTACAGGCGGTAAAAGATGTCATGGGCTTAACATTGATATTACTCTCCGGAAATGTCTACGCTTGACCACAGTGGACTGGAGGTGGATTTATATCATGTCCGTTTTGAGAGGAGGAGACTGAAGTTCAGGGAGGTTAAAAGGCTTGTCCAGTTCAATTCAGCAAACATTTACTGAGCCTGTATTACCTGACAGGTACTGGGCTTGGCTGCTTTGTTTTCCAAAGAGGATGACACAGGCTTTGTCTTCAAAGATTTGGGGAGACAAAGCACAGTGACCCATCTTCATAATGTGATTTAAAATGTCCATTAGTTCTTTTGGCCAAGATGCACGCCCACCCCCAACCCCCATTCAATCGCCTTTCTCTCTGAGACACATGGTGGTGCATATTCCAAACTTTCCCTTCAGTAATCTAGCTCAAGAATGCACACACATCATGCTGACGCAGGTTTGCAAAACAGAGCTGTAGCACTGCAGAATCTTGGAGCTGCAAGACCCCCTGGAAATCAGCTCATCCAAGATCTTCATCTGCTGAAAGAGGGCACTGAGGCAGCTGAGAAAGGGTTACCCTGTTGGGGAGTCATATTGTGATATTAACAGAGACACCTATGATGGGGTATTCTTCAGATATCCTCCTCTCCTAGCTTCCTCTGTTAGGGAGACCATCCTAGGTATCTCTATCAGGGAGACAACAAGAAAAGTTTCATGTTGATCCAGTTTGGCAACCTACTGGTCAGGTATTCCCTGGCTTACAACCTAGTTTTCTAAACTGGAGATCCTTTATGAACAAATGAAGTGATCTTTTCCCTTTATCCCGAAGAAAATATATTCTTTGAGAGTAGGTGCTTGGGTGGATGTGGTCAGCAGTCCCTCGTAACCACTGTGACCCCATGTCACCTGTTACCCCAGGTGCTGCTGCCACTACCCCAGAGGCAAGCTGCTGTCAGTGCACTCAGCCACAGGCAGCCCGGTGAGGTGGCCTCATTCCTTCACTCACTGTCCTGCGCACTAAGCCAGGACAAGAGGCTGGTACTTGGGACTCCCCTTCGATAGCCTGTAACCCGGCTGGAGAGATCGGAGTTTTTAGACCATCCCTGAGTGTCCCAGCCCGAATGTCCCACTCAGGGCTCCCAAAGATAGGTATGGTGAACAGCAGAGCTATAAATTCCAGCCTGCCTGCTCAGAACTGGGTGAGGATGGAAAGAAAAGAGCAAAGGCCAAGGGTCTATTAGTTCGTTGATCAAGAAATTTTCTTTTTCGGGGCGCCTGGGTGGCTCAGTGGGTTAAGCCTCTACCTTCGGCTCAGGTCATGATCCCAGGGGCCTGGGATCGAGTCCCGCATCGGGCTCTCTGCTCAGCAGGGAGCCTGCTTCTCCTCATCTCTCTCTCTCTGTCTGTCTCTCTGCCTATTTGTGATCTCTCTCTCTGTCAAATAAATAAATAAAATCTTTAAAAAAAAAAAAAAGAAATTTTCTTTTTCCACATTTCAAGCAGTGGGCCAAGCCCTTTACATATGTTTTCCTATTTAATCCTCAAGCCCCCATTATAGTGACATAGGCAAGTGATACCCAGAGAGGTTAAAATAAGAAATCCGGGTCACTCGAGAGGGGCAGAGTTGGATTCAAACGTAGCACGAATTGATTCTCTGAGCCTTTTCAATCCTTAGAATGACCAACAGAGGGACCCTGCCATACCAGGGTTTGAGGGAGGTCCCCATCTCTCTGATCCTCACTTCTGGTGAGCTAGGGTCATGGTTGTGTTCAACCCGTAATTTACAGTTAAATCTGTGCAAAGAAGCAGTGCTCCATCCCAAGTATCACTGCATTTACTGTCCAGCATTGTTTATTTCCTTGGGATTTTATAAAAAGATTTATTTATTTATTTGACAGACGGAGATCACATGTAGGCAGAGAGGCAGGCAGAGAGAGAAGGGGAAGCAGGCTCCCGGTTGAGCAGAGAGCCTGATGCAGGGCTGGATCCCAGGACCCTGGGACCATGACTTGAGCCAAAAGCAGAGGCTTTAACCCACTGAGCCACTTGGGATTTTTTAAGAGGGTTACTAAATGCCTCTGATTTTTTAGAATTCAAAAAGCACAGCAAGTCCATTTTACACCCTAATTAAAACAATTTTTCTAATTTTATTTGAAACTAAAAAGTTATTCACAAAAGATGCAGTTATCTTGTAACATTGCCCAGGAGAAAGCAAGAAGTGGCTTCTAGAGACCCTTGCCAAGGCTTTATTATCATGAATGTATAAAGTATGGCAGGGGATTTCTATTCAGTGGCACACAGGGATTTTTCTACCTTTCCTATTACTATTTGGTGTTTCAGAACTGGCGCCATCCACATAGGAGACCGAATCCTGGCTATCAACAGCAGCAGCTTGAAAGGAAAGCCTCTGAGTGAAGCCATCCATTTGTTACAGATGGCAGGAGAAACTGTCACCTTGAAAATTAAGAAACAGACAGATGGTGAGTAGGTTGAGAGCCACAGTTATGGATTTTCAGTGCATTTCTATCCCTCTGTATCTTTCTAGGGAAGACGAGTCTCCAGAGGGAGGATTAGAATATCTTCTTATTACCCTCAGACTTAAACTCCTTCTCTGTCTTTGCAGCCCAATCAGCATCCAGTCCCAAGAAATTCCCCATGGCTAGCCACCTGAGTGACCTGGGAGATGTGGAGGAGGACCCCTCTCCAGGGCAGAAGCCAGGCAAGCTCTCCGACACATACCCATCCACTGTGCCCAGTGTGGACAGTGCGGTGGACTCGTGGGACAGCTCTGGGATAGACAGCAGCTATGGGAATCAAGGTACGTCTGAGCCTCGGGGAACAGAGAGGGCTTACAGCTGAAGCCTGTGCTCCTCAAAGATCTACCCTCTGCTCTTTGGGGAGAAAACAAGTTCTTTATTTATTTTACTGTGTCTGCTTCAGTGCAACTGGGGGGGGATGGTTGTTGAATATGGTGACCTTGCATTTTCTCCTCCTTAATACTGATAAGTCCTGAACATTTATCAAACACTAGCGAGCCCGCATTAGGTCTGCTGATGTCTGAGTGTTCAATTCAGAGCTTGTCCTTCCTGCTTAGATTAATAGGAGGCAAACCATACAATAAAGTGGTTCACCAAAGACAGGCCCCTTTCTTACTTTTGTAAGCAGGCTTTCCACAAAGACGGATTGGGGAGTGCCGCAGGTGTGCTTTGAGAGGTGAGCCGATGATCTGTGACCCCATTTATTCCTGCCTCCTCCTGACTTTTAGTAGAAACTTATACAGGTTTGCTGAGTACCCACGATGAGAGAGTTGTGACCACAATACATAAAAGTATAGAGTAGATTTTTCTTTACAGGCATCAGCCTCATGTGAAGAAGTATAACCTACATTAGAAGTTAAACCTCACGGGGTGCCTGGGTGGCTCAGTGCGTTAAAGCCTCTGCCTTCGGCTCAGGTCATGATCCCGGGGTCCTGGGATTGAGCCCCACGTCGGGCTCTCTGCTTAGCAGGGAGCCTGCTTCCTCCTCTCTCTCTGCCTGTCTTTCTGCCTACTTGTGATTTCTGTCAGATAAATAAATTTAAAAAAAAAAAAAAAAAAAGCTAAACCTCACCACAGAACGTAAACACACAAAAAGTATTAGACTGAATGCAGACTAATAAACTAAAAGCTTCTTTTAAACATCTGTCTCCTTCCAATGATACCTGACATCAAAAGAAAAGTGTGTCAGAAATTCTTTGTATTTCTCCTGTATGGGATTGAGATGTGATTGCCCCCCTCTGGATCTCCAGTGAAAATATCCCTCAAGAAAAGGATGTTCCAGATTGCCCATGTGTGCCTAGAGAATATTTGAATTCCAGGTCAAGCCACAGCTGCTTACCTACCTGAAGGTGGACGGACTGGGCAGGAGTGTTGACTGGGGGCATCCTGGCCATCTTCACATGTGCCGAAAGTGGGTGGGGCATGAGCTACATAGAGGATTTTGTTTAGAAGCAAAATATAACAGATTCACCATAAAGACGATAGCATAAAGCCTTCCAAATACTCATCATCTCTTAGACCTTGCAATTCCATTCTAGGACTTTATCCTGAGGAAATAATTATACCAGAGACAGAGAGACAAACACGTTGTTTCCCACGTTGCTTGCAATGCCTAAATATTAGTGAACCAAAAATATCAAGTGACAGGACATTAAAGTTAGGGAATCTGTACAAAAAGAAAAAAAAAAAGAGTTTACCTTCTCTTTTTTGCCTGGTATAAATCCCAGCCTCCAAATCCCTTTTCTGCTCTGATTTAAGTCATTTGGAGAATAAAATACATAAACCAGAAGTTTGGGGGTTGCTTTGCAACTTAGTTAATTAACCGCTTTTTGGAAGGCTCTGTAACCAGTTCACTCTGTTTCTGGTTCTGCTAGTTTTCTTCTCTCACCTTGCCTTTGCCTAGGTCACTCTTTGTCAAGTCCCACGAATAGGGGACAAGGAAAAGGAATGATATTTCAAAAACCATCAAGTAATTACTTGTTAGAGATGATACTGGAATATATATATATATATATACACACACACACACACACACACACTGGGATTTATTATTATACTGGAGAAAATATTTTGAAGACCCAAAATAAAGTTAGAGCTTTTGTTTATCTGGTAATTAGTGTTTCTAAGTCATAATATCTTGTGACAAGTTGGCTGTGCCACCAGATAACTTGTCTATCAATTTGTCATTGATCAAATTCTTGATTTCTCATTGCCTATGAGTTGAGGAGCCACCAGAGGTCTCTGATAAAAGACAAAAGTCAGATTCTATCAGAGTAGAACTCCGAGGTTTGTTTATTAATGTGCTTGCTTATTTATTGCTGCTTAATTTGGAGACTTTCTTGTTAGAAAGATTTTTCTTTTGTAAGGATGTTACTGATTTTAATGAGTTCTGCCCATAAGGTAATCTGTAAGAACTTAAGTTACTCTCAGGGCTGCCTGCCTGACTCAGTCAGTGGATCGAGCTACACTTGACCTTGGGGTCATGAGTTTGAGCCCCACATCGAGTGTAGAGAATACTTAAAATGACTAAATACATTTAAAAACTAAAAAAAATAATAATAATAATTTGAAAGAAAGAACTTAGCTACTCTGACCTTTTATACCATAGGATGAGAACCCTGATTAGCACACTAAATATAGAGCCTTTCCCACATGAATATAAAATGAAGAACCATTTATTATTCATGAGGCTTTTGAAAATTTGAATTCCTAGACAGAGAATAGTAGTCATAATAATATTAAATTGGGCATCAATAAGTTAGAAATCTTCATGAAGATAAAGAGAAAAGATGGCAATTGTAAGAGAATCGAAGTCCTCCAGGACGATGAAAACCCAGTAACAATACCTCATCTTTGTAAAATAGCCCATCCCAAGCACCCATCTCAGTTCTCATATGGAATGTGGATGTCGAAAGGCTGGTTGATCACAGGAGCTCAGTGTTAGCAGAGAGTTTGGAAGTCAGGTTGCTTGTGGACGCCAGCGCCCACAGGGACCAGGTGCTCCCTGAAGGCTGAGACAGTCTTCCCACCCCACACCAGGAGCCCAAAGTTCTCACTTGTATTGAGTGGAAATCTCTCTGCTTGTAGCTCCTGCCTATTAGTCTCCATTCTACCCTCAAGGTCGTTCAGAACTAGACTAAAGCCTCTTCCCCTTGACAGCCCTTCAGGTAACTGAAAGAGAGCCCTCATGCCTCTCTGAAGTCATTCCGTCTCCAAGCAAAATTGCCCCAGGTCCTTAACAGTTCCTCACATAAAACTTACTTTTGAGTATCTTTATCATCCTGAAGGCCTCTCTTCTGAGTATATTCAAGTTTAACTCCCTACTTATTAAAATGTAGCGCTCAGAAAGAAAGGTTATACAACAGTCTGACAGCCCAGAGCAACTCAAGCCTGTCACCTTCATCACTGAGAATTTCAGACCCTATGAAAGTAGCCTACCTACCTTGACAGAATTGTAGTGGTTGAATCCTGTCACTCATTTTGTGCTTATTGCTTACCAAGTTCTCAAAGTCCAGCTTTTTTTTTTTTTTAACTTGTGTTATTAGGTTAAACCAAGTCTTTCCAGATTACGTGAACGACACTGACTTTTTTAAAAGCAAGGCATGTGGGGTGCCTGGGTGGCTCAGTGGGTTAAGCCTCTGCCTTCAGCTCAGGTCATGGTCTCAGGGTCCTGGGATAGAGCCCAACGCTGGGAATCTCTGCTCAGCAGGGAGCCTGCTTCCACCTCCACCTGCCTTTCTGCCTACTTATGATCTCTCTCTCTTTCTCTCTCTGTTAAATAAATAAAATCTTTTATAAATAAATAAATAAAAGCAAGACACAGAACCACACTTTTTTCCTCGTCAAATACTATGTTGTGACATGTTCATGATCTCTTCAACCTGTGGCTCCAGCCTGTCAGGGACTCTACCATATACCATCTACCAGGAAGATCTTGCCCATTCTTATCACACCATGTGGTCCACTATAGCTGTCCCATTGCCAGCAAGCTATCACACCTCTGTGATGCTCATCTTCCTCTTGGGTCCAATGTCTCTGTAGCCACATTCCTTATTATTCTCTGCTGCTTCTCCAAATGTCAAATCTGCCCCATTCATTCATTCAACAAATATGTAATGGCTGGCGCAATAGAAGGCCAGTGGATCTACAAAGATCAGCTAAAGAGTTGTGGTCCCTATTCTCACGGAAGATGTAAGCCAGTTGAAGGGCCAGACAATCACCAAGTACCTACAGTGCAAACTATTAGTTAATGCAGAGAGAAATAGAATGGAGTGACCCAAGCTGGGGGGTATGGTGGGTGTTTACGGAAGTCTCATGCTGGGATGACTCTCAATTCTACTGCGCAACTCTAGGATGCAAAACATTTCTCCTCTGCCTCTGGGTCAGCTTCTTCTCCTCCCATTCTCCTGACCCTTAGACCTATACCCTTCTGCTTTATCAAAATCTTATGCTTTGGACCCCTTCTGTCTGTCTTATTCCTCTTTCTATTATTTTTTAAAGATTTTATTTATTTATTTATTTATTTATTTATGGGGGACAGAGAGAGAGAGGGAAGCAGAGTCAGAGGTAGCAGGGAGCCCAAAACAGGACTCAATCCCAGGACCTCAGGATCAGAACCTGAGCTGAAGGCAGACGCTTAACTGACTGAGCCACCCAGGCAACCCTTTATTCCTCTTTTTAACTCAGAAAACCCTTTCCTTGGATTTAGCAAAGATCATTCAATACAAGGGAGACTGACAGTTTGCTGGTACCTGGACTCTGTCATTCTCATGGATGGTGTAGCTCTTTTGGTGTCTGTAATTCTTGACTATCAACTCAGGTAGCTATGTTTTCTGTCTTATCCCACATTAAGCTTTAGATATTTCTCTCTTTTCAGTTCACTTTTTTCAGCTTTATTAAGGTATCATTGACAGCGTGTACAATGTGATGATTATGATATGCACACACATTGTGAAACGATTACCACCATCAAGTTGATGAACACACCCATCAACTTCATAGTTGCCATTTGTGTGTGGGTGTGTGTGGGTGTGTGTGGTGAGAATGCTTAAGATCTACTTGTTTAAGGGCGCCTGGGTGGCTCAGTGGGTTGAAGCCTCTGCCTTTAGCTCAGATCATGATCTCAGGGTCCTGGGATCGAGCCCCACATTGGGCTCTCTGCTCAGCAGGGGGCCTGCCCCCTCCTCTCTCTGCCTGCCTCTCTGCCTGCTTGAGATCTCTGTCTGTCAAATAAGTAAATAAAATCTTAAAAAAAAAAAAAAACTACTTGCTTAGCACTTTTCAAGTACACAATACAATCTTATTTTAATCTATAGTCACCATGCTCACTTTAGATTACCAGAACTCATTCATCTTATAAATGAAACTATATGCCATTAGACCAACATTCTCCCACTCCCCGGCCCCAGACACATTCTACTTTCTGTTTCTAAGAGCTGAGTTTGACTTTTTTTTTTTAATTTAGGTTTTACATATAACTAAGTTAATATAGTATTTGTCTTTCTGTCTCTCACTTATTTCACTTAACATAATATTGTCCAGGTTCATCTGTGTCATTGCAAATAAGATTTCCTTCACTTTTCTGGCTGAATAATTTTCTGATGTGTATATATTACTACATTTCTTTATTCATTCATCTGTCAATGGCACTTAGGTTGTTTCTGTGTCTTGACTATTGTGAATAATGCCACAGTTCTATCTCTTCAAGATACCTACTCTATTTCCTTTCAATGTATATATATGCAGAAGTAGGATTGCTGGATCCATTTTGAGGTCATTCTTATCATTTTTATTTTCTCAGGGAAAAAATGTATTTCATACAGGTTTTCAAATATATTTGCACACAGTTAAGGAATTTGTTTCTTTTTATTTTCTTAGTTTCTAGAATTATATCCTGAATATTGTTCCATATTTGGTACATTTGTGTTTTTATTCTTTTTACCCATGAGTATACTGGTAATAGTTTATTTTTATTTAGTGTTTTTCCAAAGAGCTGACCCTTGAATGTATTTATCAGTTCTATTCTTGTTTTCTAAAATAAATTTTTCCTTTTAATTTGATTAACTTTCTTCTTAGATTTTCTGTTTGTAACTAGAATTTGATGCATAATTTATCTATTTCCCTGCTTCCTTGTAGTTTTCATAAAGATAATGATGACTGAGAAGAGGCCAACATTATGGAAGTGTTGAATCACTATTTGTACACCTGCAACTAATATTACACTAGAATTTAAATTAGAACTTACAAGAAAAAAAAGAGACATCAATATGTACAAAGAGCCCGACTTCTCCTTAATGTAGTTAAGGCATACAACATAGTACATAAAGAGAGTAACAGAGCAAGACCCCTAGCAGTATTCTCGCCATTGGTGACCAGGGTGGGTGTGGGGGCTTTTATTTTTCTCCTTAATCTCCCTTCTGATCTCTACAAGCTCATGTTTTATCTCCTTCTTTCATGTTGGCTTGTCCAGGTTTCCATGAGCTCTTATATATCTGCTTTGATCTCTTGCTTTATAGAGATGATAGTTTCAGTGTATATTTTTAACATTTTGTGATGATCTGTTTGGTCATATTTATCATTTGCTCTGGGGCAGTCTTTTGCTCATGAGTATCCATCATCTATTGCTTTGTTTTCCTGTTCCTTCTCTCCTTTTTTTTTTTATATTAACTTGGTATACATCTTATGCTAGTTCTTTTAGAATTAATGTGCATCTTTGAATGAGATGACTTCTTTCTAAATTGGATGTTTGAAAGGAGTTCTGAGACAGAAGAGCCTAACTTTGTGCTCCAGACTAGCAAAAATTACCCCGCAGCTCACAGTAACCTGTGATGAGTGCATTCTTCCTCAGCCCAGAGACATAACTGTAGGCTGCCAACAATACAGAATTCTTCTCTGCTAGCCTGCCTCTCTGACAGATTGCTTCCTGAAGTGGTGGTATATCTGTAGGTGTTGTCTTTTGCCCACCTCCCTGGCTTTACCCTAATATACTAGTCCTGGGAGCTTGCTGCCACCAGCCTATAAGATCCATTCCAGTGTTGCAAACAAAGCATTGTTGTTTTGCTTTATGCCATGGCCCCTGCTTTGAAAGACTGGGCCCTCTCTGAAATTGCTGGTTATAGGTGTCTCCTCTTGGCTTTTTATCACTGCCTCCCACCTCCTTTTT
This sequence comes from Mustela putorius furo, assembly GCF_011764305.1. Taxonomy (NCBI): domain Eukaryota; kingdom Metazoa; phylum Chordata; class Mammalia; order Carnivora; family Mustelidae; genus Mustela; species Mustela putorius. The sequence continues at coordinate 41,117,986 of NW_025422368.1, read as the reverse complement.
GACTAGTGGAATTTGGTCACTTTTTCTTATGTATTTATGGTTTGAGCTTCTAGTTTTGCTAAAAATGTAGGTTATGTTACTTGTCAACCCTTCCTGTTTTGAGGTGATTTCTAGAGAAGGTAAAAAGGCTCTGCCTTTTTTTTTTTTTTTTTATTTATTTTTTTTAATTTAAAGATTTTATTTATTTATTTGACAGAGAGAGATCACAAGTAGGCAGAGAGGCAGGCAGAGAGAGAGAGAGAGAGAGAGAGAAGCAGGCTCCCTGCTGAGCAGAGAGCCCGATGCGGGACTCGATCCCAGGACTCTGAGATCATGACCTGAGCCGAAGGCAGCGGCTTAACCCACTGAGCCACCCAGGCGCCCGGCTCTGCCTTTTTAAAACAATACTCTCATTTAAACACTTTGAGTATTTCTTGGCTAGAACAATTACAAATAGTTAACGTAAATGTATGATGTGATTTTCTCATTCTTAACAAAACTGGATTTTTAGGAAACAAGTTTGGCAGGGAATTATCTGGTGTGCTTTCCTGTACTAAAATTGGCTTCCAAAAATGAAAGTAATGGCAGGAGCTACAGTCCCAAAATTGTAGAGTTGACGACTGAATTCCAAAACCATTCTCTGATTTCCAAATTTTATGAATATGAACCAACATTGTTTAGTTTGCCTTTTAAAACTAATACAGAGTGTGAATTAAGAGCTACAAGTATAAGATGTTAACTTTCACAATGTTGTTGTACTGAAAACCCAATAGTACAATGTTGGAATATGAGAATTTTACAGGTATCTGAAGTATGGTTACCCTCAAAATAAAAATCACTGTACCAAGATTCCATATGCTATTAGAAGTGCCAACATTTGTGAAGACCTATTTTCCATAACACTAACAAACAAAACTAACCATTACTCTCAATGAAAGGACTCTAGATTGAATTTTATACCTTGTATCAGTGTGCTTTGGCTGCTATAACAAAGTACCAGAAACTGGATGGCCTAAACAATAGAAATTCATTTTCCACTGCCTGGAAGGCTAGAAATCCAAGATCAAGGTATCCGGTGTAGTTTCTCCTCAGGTCTGTTTCCTTGGTTTGCAAACCATGGGTTGCCTTCTCCCTTCCTCATATGCCCTTTCTTCTGCGTGTGCTCATCCATGGTATCTCTCATGGGTGTCCAAATTGTCTCTTCTTATAAGGACACCAGTCAGATTGAACTATGGCCCCACCTTATAACCTCATTTAACCTTAATTACCTCTTTAAAGGCTCTATCTTTAAATACAGTCACATTGATGGCTAGGGCATCAACATATGAACTTAGGTGCAGGTATGATACAGTCCATAACACACCTCACCTTATGAGGATAAAAACAGATATCGAAACCTAGATTGAAAGAAGGAAAGAAGGAAGGAAGGAAAAAGGGAGGGAAAAACAGAAAGGTTTCCAATTCTAAATAAAAGGAGTAATTTCTTAGGAAATACATTTTTTTTAATTATATCTGTCTCTCAAGGTGTTTCTTTTATAAATTTTGAATTTAAAATCTAGCTCATCCCTGCATTTTAATTTTATGTGCTCACACCACCATTCAGTAAAAACCATTCTGTTTCTGATGGTCGGTTTTTCTTATATGTGGGCTGCCTCACTGATTCCATTCCTCCCATGGCTTTTAAGTTCGACTCCCCGTGAAAAAGGATATTCCTCAGAACTTCTGAACTCTGAATTCTCAGCTATCGCAAGCAGCTTGTCTTCACTTAATTTCTGTCAGACATGTCTTGTTTTACATTATGCCGGCGTCCTCCACCTGCACCAGGGAGGGTGGCGTTCACCTGCATATGAAAGAAAATACAAATGATGGTGTCGAAGTAGGGTTAGTTATTTTTCTCCCACTGTAGCAAAGAGGCAGGCGAGGCAGGTGGTCCCCACAGTGTCATCAGGACCCAGCCTCTCCGGCCTCCAGCTTCACATCTCTCCTGTCTCTCCATTCACTGTCACTGCCTGTTGTACAGGCTGCCTTGAGGCCCACAGACTTGAGCAATGGAAGGCAGAAAGGGCCTACAGTGACCCCCCGGCTGGATACAGACTGGCCCCTCAGAGGACCCGCCTCAAGATATCCGTAGGCCCTAACTGACCAATGGGCTACTTCCAACGAGGCACAGTCACTAAAATAAAGGGAGAATTCCGTGTGTCCCAAACCTCCTCACCTTCCCCCCTTTAAAAGGAGCCCCCACCCACAAGTCCCCAGCAGTCCCCAGGGAGAGCAGACAGCCTCTCCCTTGCAATGTATTCAATACACCTCTATCTCCTTTGTTCCGAGTATAAATCCTTTTACTACCCACACCACCCAGTTGTCCCCCCCAACATTTGGGGGCCCCTCATCCGACACCCAATCAGGAGAGACACCACATAGACACCACACCTTTGATACAAAACTTCCATTAGGCCTGAAATATTTACTTCCTCACCAGCTCCTTACTTTGAGTATATTACCATCAATGATCTTAAAAAAAAGAAACCTAAATTTAATCTTGCCACTCAAAAACAAACACACAAAACCCTCTGGATGGTTCTCTGTTGTTTTAGGATAACATCAAAGATGCTTAGTTTAAATCAGAGTTTTTTGGTAATCTAGTTCCCAATCGCTTTATCAGTCTCATTTCCAGATAGTTCTTTCCAGTACCTTTGCATCTACACACCCTGAGCTGGTCACTCCTCACCGGCAAGCTTTACTCTTTGGTACCACACAGCACTGGGTCTGTTCATCAGTATGTTAATATCTTCGTCAATTTATTCACCACCTTTACCCATTCTAAATCAGTGGAGAAGTACAAATGGAGTTGGCTGTATATTAAAAGACCAGCTATTTTTGTTTTTTGGAGAGGCGGGTTTTTGTTTAATTTTGTTTGTTTGTTTGTTTCTGGAAAATCTGGCTTGGACATGCAGCCAGAATCAGTTCTTATCTCTGTCCTCCCAATCCAAGTCTAGATGCTAGGATTTAAATGAGGAAGAAGTCAGATCTACAAACTGTCTCCCAGCTAACTGTATTCCAACATATCAGTTGGTTTGAATTAGCTAAATAGAACTGAATACTCTAATATTATAGTGACTTAAATCATTTAAAAAAAAAACACACACAAACAAACAAACAAAAAAAAAACCGGGCATTTCAGAGCTGGCATATAGCTCTCCAGGGTCCTCAAAGACCCATGCTCTTCCATATTTCTTCTTTATTGTGCCCAGCACTTGGCTTCCATCTTCGGGCTTACCACATGACCCAGGGTGGCTACAGAGCACCAGCTATTTCATCTACATCCCAGGCAGCAGGAAAGAGCAGGAAACTGCAGGAAAGAGCAGGAAATAAAAGTAATGGGCACCTGTATTTATTAAAACCTCTTTATGTGTTGAGAGTTTATGTATGTTATTCTCAATCCTCATGTCAGTATGTGTGGTTATCCCTCATTTTACAATGAGGTGAGTTGGCCACAGCTACAGAGCAAAGAAGTGGCAAAACTGGGATTTGAACTCATGTCTCTGAGTCAGTCCCTGTGCCAGCATGGCGTGATTGGGACCCGGGTTTTTTTTTTTTAATTAACATATAATGTATTATTAGCCCCGGGGCGGACCCAGGTCTTTTGAGCTTACACCTAACCAAAGAATATTTGAAATTTTCCCCCTCTTCAGGCCCTTCTTTGTTATAATACAATAATCATTTAATATTGTTTAATAACACAAGGCATCCTTGGTGTAGACAGACAGACTTTTCAAGACAGGCGTTTCCCGAGTAACGAACAATTCTGCACATCTGCTCAAGGCCATCCTTCCACTCTTTTGCCCACTAAGAAGTACTTGCAAACAACAGTTGGAAGGAAAATCGAAAAGTTAATCTGTCCCGTTTAAAACATGTTAGAATTTCCCCAGGGAACTGATCGGTCAAACGGGCTAATGCCTACCAGAAAAGGGTACTGTCCCGAGGACACCACCATTTACAATTTGTCTCCCTTGGCAAGTTGAAGGCTAGTTAAGGCAAGTGAGGTGCAGTCTTCCCCTAACTTTTTTCGTATCACAAAATGTAAGACTTCGCTTATTTGATGGGTTGGTTTATCTGGTTGGGAAGGAGAAAATGGATAGCCTGTGGAAAAGAAGTCAGGAGAAGTGGTGTCACATGTAGTCACTCCTCTTTAAGAAGAGACCTGTGTGTTTCCTTAATTCAACACTTTTGACAGAAAACAGCACAATTTCTTCCCAAAGGGCTAGCCATCCTTCTGTCGTTACCCAGGAAGAAAATGAGATACCAAACTGTAAGTATTTTCTCTGTGCCAAGAACTCCTAATGCTTGGGATCCTAAAACAGAAGGTTCACAGAAGGTTCTTGCAGCTGTGGGCATTCCTCTGCATTCTTGAGATCAAGTCCTTTTGAGCAGAGCGTTATCCTTTGGGTATCCTGTTTCCTCCGTGCTCCGTGTTAGTAAGGATGGCATTGTAGGTTCTAACTAATGGAGGAAAAGTGAGTAAGACGAAACGGGGATACCGTGGTGACCGTCATCTTATGTGATCCGCTCGTTTCATTTCATGTGAAAATGGTGGCCAAGGCCTGTTCACTGTATTAACTATTTTGGCTTTTCTGTGGGTTTCTTGTTTGTCTTTTGTCTTAACAGTTTTTAAACACAGTAGGAAATACGTATTATATTGAAACCCAGTACACACATGTAAACACATACAGACATACATGTATGCGCGCGCGCGCACACAAACACACACACACAGAGTGGGTCACAACCCAAAATGGTGGATGGAGCCGTGTATCACAATTACAGAACACACTGTGGAGACAGACCTGCTTGTAAGCCCCTGCTCTCCTATTTAAACCTCCCAAAATAATTTTGAAAAACCACATACCCCATCAATGTCATCTCGTTTTTTTTCTCCCCAAATTTAAATACTTGCAAAGACTATAATTTCCAGTTGGTTGTTAATATGCCGTGACTATATATTTGTCAAAATCTGGAACCACGGATTTAGTTCAAATTTATGGAAAATGTCCGTTATATGACCCAGTTGCCAAAGCCGTTCCTCCCTGCCTCGCCCATCCAGCTAATCAGATTTAACTTCCTGTCAGAAAGGAAGTCAGTCTCCATTTTGCAATTCAAATAAACATAACAATGTGCCCACCTCCCACCCAACAACTGTTTTGAATTCTAACTCTGAGATGCAGAGAGACAGGCGGATGATGGAAAGGGAGAGCCTTGCCAGGAGTCTGTGCCTGGTTGAATTAAGGCGCTGCTCCCGGGAGGCCTTCTCGCAGGAGCAAGGCTTTCCCAAATTATGCCTCGATTTGACAACTGGGGGGTTTTGCATCCTAGGGCCAAGCTCCTTCCAAAGGTTTGAGATGGTAAAGAAGGGAGATGGCTTTCATTTGTAAAGTGACAGAAAAACAACTGTGAAGGGGGAAGTAAGAAGGGAGAGCCAACAGATCTCAGAACCCTGGTCCTTTTCAGTGGGGTTGATTTGGGGAAGATGTGCTTAAGAAACTTGAGGGTCTAAGAACTGATGCTCCCAAGGTTATGACTGGAAACCGCCACCCCCCACCGGGGAGAGATTGCAGATACCCCTACATACTTGAACCACTGTTCTAAGCCTTTAGTACGCTCATATGTAAGAGGCAAATAATAATAGTACTACCTTCGAAGACGTGAGGAAGAATAAATAAATGCAAATCAAGCACTCAGTGAAGTTTCAGGTGCGTCAGTACCCACTCTGTGATCCCTATTGTTATTGCTGTCACCATTCTTATTCCACCCCTTTTCTACTAACAGTGTCACTTCTCAGTGGTGAGTCATCCTCGGGCCCATCCCTAACATTTGTGGGCCTCAGCTCCACAGAGCCAGGCTCCATCCACACCCCTGCAACCAGCAACTTCTTAGTCACTGGTTGGACCAGTGGGTTGGACCTGAACTCACATCTGGGTGGCAAATTCCACTCTCTAAAGGACAGACTTGGGTAAGAAGCCCTCATACGTCCTTTAGGTGGACACAGGGTATCTGGGCAAGAAGCTCAGGGTTCTGACTTTCCAGAACTTGCTCCCGGCAGGTCCAGCGCAGTGGGCTCTCCCACGTAGGTCTGAAGGTCTTACCTTAGAGCTGTTGTTGGCATCAGCTAACAGGACGTGTGTGAACGTGTGTTGCATGTAAGACTTGAGTATTATCTCGATGGCCTTTCTGAGCCCAAATTCAGTCAAGGTCATCTGCTTTGAGTGAGCTAATGGAAATTGCAGAAAAAGACAAATTAGCAAACAGAAGGTGACACCTGATTTTTGTTTCAGGCTCTAGCTTTCAGGCCTCAGGCTACAACTTCAACACTTACGAGTGGAGGGGTCCGAAACAGAGAGGCAGCCTGTCCCCAGTCACTAAGCCGCGAAGCCAGACCTACCCAGATGTGGGGCTGAATAATGAAGACTGGGACCGGTCCACAGTCAGTGGGTAAGGTTTTCATCAACTGCTGCCTGTCCACACTGCGGCCATTAGCCCAGACCTGACTCTCTCCACTTCTGATGGCACCTATCGCTAGTATCAGAAGCATGACAGGAACCCCTGTCATCACCCCACCGGCCCGTGGCAGGGTTCCGCGACCAGTGCCTGCCCAACAGGAGCCTGGGCATCACCCCACAGCACGGCAAGAATTCAGTTTCCCTTCATGAAAACAATAGTAGCACACGGGAAGATCTGTGTCTGTAAACCCTGTCCTCACTCTCGGACTAGTCTCCTCTCTTTTTCTTTTAGGATTTTGTTCCTTACCAAAATATATCAAGGAAATTGATAAAAATTGATAGCTCTTAGATGATCTACACTGATATTTATACGTGAGAAAACATTTTTCTGTTGAAATTTGGCTTGTCTTTCAGCAGGCAGAGCAGCCGGAAGCTCTTCCCCCAGGGCGCCATGTTGATGTGGTTCATGGGGCCGTGGCTTGGAACACGCAGATTCTGTTAGTGAGACCGTGGTCCTTCCCTCGGTTCTGTGTAGATGCTTTGCCTTTCCGAAAGCAGCCTCACTTGGAGATGACGGCTGAAGAAAGCCAGATCCAAAAAGAATCTCCCACTTTTTGGGTGTGTGAGAGAGGAAAGAGAGAGATTCTGGGATTATATCTGGAAAGTTCTCACCCTGGACTGTGCTTTCTGATGACAGTTTTACAGGGGCTCCCGACAGTTCAGAGGCTGAGCAAGAGGAGAACTTCTGGTCCCAAGCGCTGGAGGATTTGGAAACCTGTGGACAGTCAGGAATTCTGAGAGAACTCGAGGTAGCCTTGGTCCTGCTACTTACTTTTATTGTTTCTACATTCATTTTTTTTTTTTTTTTTGGTCCTTTTGAGTTTGCATTTATCACATCAGTTCATTTAAAAGCTTTAACCCCTTTCCACAGGAGAAAGCTGACAGGCGTGTGTCTTTGAGAAACATGACTCTCTTGGTAGCTACCTTTTATGTTTATATTTTTGCTTGTGAAGCTGCCTTCCCTGCCCCCTCGCCTTCTGGACAGCAATTTGATTTTATTCAGTGCAGTTGGAAGTATTGATTTCCCCATCTCCACCCCCTACCCCGAGCTTACTGACTTGTGGCTTCTGCCATCGCTCCGTGCTAACCTTGACTGTCCCTGTTTGCCACTGAGTCACTGGGGAGGGAGCTAAGCCCCCCAGCCGTGGCGCATCTCATTCTCTGAGCTGCTTTAGAAAGGTTTCTTTGGCATGTTTTCATTTGTACCTGGTATAGCAATTAATTTGATCGTGAAGAGGAACATAAGAGGAAATTTTATTTTATTTTGTTTTGTTTTGCCCTTAAAGTAGATGACAATGCAGCTGGTGAAAAAGGCCAGTCTGTGTGAAAAGCAGCCAAAATATTACACAGTGCTTTGCTGGTAATTGCAAATCCTGACTCCGTATTAACTTAGTGTGAATTCTAGGAGTTGTGGCGAGATGGAACATAATAGCTGGACTCCTGGTGAGTTCTTTAATCAAAGCCATGAATTTGCTGACGATATTCACTCTTTGGTCTAGGAGGTCCTGGACTGTTTCCTTTTATGTTCTTTTAAATTTTCTGAGCTGTAAAAAATAGAGTGGCAAAAGTCTCATTTTTATTTTGATGTCATTTGAGGTCCCCGAGTCACCATAAGGAATGTGAATGGCATAAGTGGGTGAAATTGCAATTCTAAAACGAATACTCATCTTTATATTATTTTGCTTCTCAATTGCATGTGTGGATATTTGATGTGATTCTAATGTTTGTGAATCCGCAAAGAGAATTATGAAGGAAAATATTAGTTTGAATTTATAAATATCGTAGTATTACCTGGCATGAACTGAAACTTCAGAGCACAGTTGAAGAGCCTGGAGATGGATACTGCTATAAAACTTAAACAAAGACATTAGCAATTGATTCAGGCAACTTTCAAAACGAGTAAAATGCTTAAGTATCAGCTGGCTTATTTAAACTTTTACCACTTCCTATATGTAGAATGATTAGGAGAAGAGGCCCCAACTGGATAATGAGCTCAATTCACAATTCTTGAATATATACTTGCTTTTGAAAGCATGTTTGGCTCATATGCCTTCTTTGCTTTGCATTTTGATATTTCTCTTTTAAAGAAGCAGCCATTCTTCTAATAACTTCTTTTACAGCAGGCAAAACAAAGGTGATGTAAAAAGTAACACAGTGAGGTTGGGTTTTCACCCAGAGGTTGAGTTATCTAATGAAAACGACATCTGTGAGCATAGAAGTTACATTGCAATGGCCTAGAAACTATTTCTAACATAGCTTCGGGCAGGTGTGGCCCTTGAAATTATAACACCAGAAAGGAAGTGGGTTGAATTTATAAGCCAAAAGGAAATTAAAGCCCTCAACAAGGAAGAATGATTGGCAAATCTGTAAATTAGAGTCTTACTTATACTTGTATTGCAAAGACAATTCATTTACTAGTTTAAATGAACTGATGGCTTGATTGTAAATGTTACGACACAAAAAATATTATTGGAGCAGGTTTCCTGCATATGAAATTTACGTCCAGTATTAAAAGTTACAGCGTACTATAACCATCATAAGTGTAGAAGATTAGCTGAGATAAAGAATGATTATAACTGAAATGGAAATGAAAACTATACTAGGCATTCTCCCCATTAGCTAGCAATTATTTAGATTCAACTTTAACACTGAAAAATGTATAGTTTTAACGAAAGAGAAAATTTCAAACTAAGACATTGGACAAGTTACTTAATCTGTCTTATCAGATATTTATTCTTCTGTAAAATAAGGAGATTATAATGATTCATGATTATAGGGCACTTAACATAGAACATAGCACTTAATAATTGTTCAAAAGAAATTATTATTTTTGCCATTTTTATTAATGAGCACGGCCTTAACTATTTTTTTTTTGTTTAATATAGGGAGAAGGCTTAACTAAATATCAGATAGAAAGCCCTTGAATTTATCCCGCTAAGTTAATGTATATCAGTTGTCTCACTGATAATTTGGGGGAGAGGATTATAGCTATAAATTTTGAATTGTGCAAAATGTGAACAGGCAATAGATAATCCTGAAGTGAAAACAAATCTTAGATAATTTAAAAAATAATTATTTTAAGCTTTATTTTAGTTTTTATATTTGTGTTTTAATTTTTATACTCCTTTGTAGTAACTCAGTTGAAGTTCACTTTAAACAAAGCAATCAAGCTGTGCTTTGAAATCTTACTTCCATCAGAACTCTTTCTAGGTTTGAAACTTCTGTAGTGGCCAAGACTCACACCAGCATCTCTCTACTGTAATAATGAAGTATTTTACTTCCAACATGTTTCCCACTGGTCCCATGACAAATGAATATAAAAAATAGATGTTAACAAAACCGATAATTTGTCTAAGTAGGTAAAAACCATAGACGAATGGTCACCACTGCAAGAAAATAGTCACTGGGTGCTGTCACTTATAGTGGACAGAGAAATGCTTTCGGTGAGTTAAGTGCCATAAAATAAAGGATGTCCCACGACCCCAAACAAAGCCAGTAGTCAAAAGCTTTCCATCTTAAAAAGGATTTAACTGAAATAAACCATAATATGGATAATCCATTTGGTTTATTTTATTTTTTTTAATCTCCTAAAAAGTCAATTTTATATGTTTCAACCTAATACTTGACTGAGAAACAATCCAGCCTGGTAGCAAGAATAAGCGTTCTGGAATCAGTGTGAGGGCTGCAGTCCTGGACTGCTGGGCAGCTTGCTTACCTTTTCCAGGCATCCCTTTCCATGATGGAGGTGGGGAGGTATGATAACTCTAATTCATATCTTAGAGACTCATCACAAGTATTAAATGACCTTTTATAGACACATAGATGTGGTACTGAGCACAATAACTGGTCTAGTCAGAATATTGATGAAATAACTGGTTTTGTTCCTTTTTCACTGGAGTCGTAGGTATACGTGAATGTGTGCCCATACTTGGCTACAAGTCAAAGATCTTATTACTGATGTGTGTGTAGCCAAACACCAGGTGACTTGGAATTACAAAATCTTAGAGTGATAACAAATGAGAACTCGATCACTTTGCAGTGTTCCCTCCTAATCAGTAACTTTAGATGGTGCCCTTGGCTCATTTACTACCTGGGTGACCTTGGGTAGGTAAGTCAGCCTTAGTTTCCGCACCTACAAATTGGGAGTCACAACAGTGGCCATCTCAAAGTTGTTGTGTGGCTTAAATGAGCGAACCCAAGGACTCAAGAAATGACACTCTACTACTGTCAGCATCAGCATGAATGTAAACCATCAGCTCACAGTGTAGCCAGCAGCACAGATGCAGAGTTTGTTTTCTGGTCCTTTGACCTCAGACGGACTCACCAGTGCTGGTTTGCCATCGTTCAACCATCCTACCAAGGAGGGTGGAGCTGCCTTACAGACATGTTTTCAGAATTTTAGCATTTCCTAACCATGAGAAATGAACATCCTCAACATGACATTAATTTCAGATGCTTTTTAAGATTCACTTCTAAGATTCAGTCCTATTTGGGGTCTTATCTTGCCTTTCCTTGCATATGAATTTATTTGACCTGAGCCAAAAGCAGGCACTTAACCCACTGAGCCACCCAGTTGTCCCACACATGAACATATTTGAAACTGAACAAACCTCCCAGTTCACTGGTAAAATCCAATCCAGGTTTCCCAGCTTTCGAGCAAAGGGTTGAATCCAGCAGCACAATGAATGATTACTCTTTGGCCTTTGAGGATCTCCCACAAAGACTATATCTAAAAAATGGGGACCTACACCAAATGGTGTGGAGATCTAGCTGGTTCTACAAGCTTCTGAGGCCAGTAGCCAAAGGAAAGACCCTTTACCAGTGGTAGGCCATCCTCATTGGCTATTGCCTCTCTCTCAATAGCCCTGTTTTAGCCCATTGTTACCTCTAGGTGGGGCTAGAGGCAGCATTGCCAAAGAGGCTGCCTAGTTTCATTCAAAAAGTCCTTGGTCCATTTCTGTAAGATATATTGAAGTTGCTTCATGAATCCCATCTTTAGAGCCCACTCAGTGGAAAGTTAATGCTTGAAATGTAGTTTGCAGTAAGCAAATGTTAGAGCTTTTCAATTTGCCTCAAAACTGCCAGGGGTGGTATTTGATTAAATAAACCCAGTGGCTTAAGTACTTAAATTGGATTTGAGATGTGCATTATAAAAGTCACTTGGAAAGCATTTTCCCAGACTTTCATAGGTCAGTTAGTACGTCCATTCTCCGGCCTTTGGTTGTGCCCCGAAGAGACTGTATTTTGACTGGGCAGAAGGAGAAATGTGCTTAGTGTCAAACAACCAAACCCTTTCCTCAGTCCACGGCTTAATTGTTTCTGAAAATTGTCAATGCCACAGGCGACAATCATGTCGGGAAGCACGATGAGTCTGAATCATGAGGCCCCATCACCTCGCAGTCAGCTGGGGCGACAGGCCAGCTTCCAGGAACGGAGCAGCTCACGGCCACACTATAGCCAAACAACTCGGAGCAACACCCTACCCACAGATGTGGGCAGGAAGTCTGTCCCCCTGAGAAAAATGAAACAAGAAATCAAGGAGATCATGTCCCCGACTCCTGTGGAGCTGCACAAGGTCAGGATGCTGTCTTCCCTTTCCTTCTTCCCTTTTAGTGGCCATTCTGCCCTGTGTGAGTGCCTGGGTGCAAACATGGGAATGACGCTCTACCAAGGGCTCGGCCAGGGACAGAAGCCAGAGCCTAAAGGCCGATCATCGGAGACTCTGTTCTCCAAATGTGATCTTCGGGAGGTTGTCCGGTAGAGCAGGGACAATTTGCTTTGGGGCAGTGAATTTACTAAAAGTTGATTTATGGCCAGACTCTTCTTCGAAAAGGGGGAGACTTCAGGATCCTATGGAGTTTAGATGAACTGGTTTGTCATTCCAATCTCTTTGGAAGTGGGAGAAGGATTTTCTAAGTGTCCTACACTCATAGCTTCATTGAAAATGAGTTTCGGGTTCAGTGTAGGAGTGCTTACTCTTTAATCTGCCGAGTTTAAACAAGGCAGATGTAAGAATCCTGGGGTGAGGAGAGCAGTGGTCAGGGGATGTCTCTGATTTTTTTCCATGGAACTAATGTTTTATTTTTAGTTAATACATAAGGATGTATAGACAGCCATAATCTCACCCCACTTTTCTTGAGAACCAAGACCCTCTCTGTAGTTGATACTCTGTTAACGAGTAATCAGTTATGATTACCCAGAAAAAGCAAGTAAATGTTGGATTGAGAGGAGGTAACAGGCCAACCCCTCCTTTTTTTCTCTGAAGTCTTCAATTTCCCCAAGCACCCTATAAAAGATACTTTATATCTTCTTGAAGCTATTTATTTTGCAGCTGACAAAGGATGTAGTGAAAGAGAGACTAGAACAGGAAGTTGAGTTCTGAACCCTGTGTTCCAATTCTGGGTTGATTCTTTTACCACTCATTCGCTCATTTCATACATATTCTGCACATTGAGTCACTGATCCAGTGTACTGTGCACCCCTGAGGGGCCCAGAGTCTAATGGGGAGACAGTCTGGGAAACAGTAGGAAGAGGGTGAGGTAGGAACAATGAGAGAGGCAAGACTCAGCTGCCTTGGGGGACAGAGGGTAGACCCTCACCCACTACAGAAGAAACAAGAAAGGCTTTTAGGAGTAGGTGTGGACCCTGCAGGAAGGTGGAGAATGAGAGGGCATTCCAAGCACAGACGGACGCTTGTGCCAAGGGATGGTGGCATGTTGAGGGAATGCAAACATCCCAAAGTGACCAGAGCCTGGAATTTAGAGCTTTGTGCCTTCAGGGACACTACAGACTTACAGAAAAGCAAAGAAATGTCAGATACTTTAGGGTGGGGACGCAGGTGTAGACCCATGTCACAGGTTACCTAGTTTATCCACTTTCTTTGCATTGGGGCATCTCTTTGAAACGCACTAGCCACCACTGCCTGCCAAATGACCTCAGATGCTATTGACAAAGCCCACGAGGAGGCCGTAAGATCCTCTCTGGGGGTTACGTAGCAGAAGCTATCCAGTCCGTGTGAGTTCAGCCATACCAGGAAGAAGTGAGCCTCATCCAATTCCCTCAGGTGTCTAAGAAAACTACCCACCCTTCTTCTCTAATTCTCTTGCCCAGGCCCCTCCTTTCCCCAAAGGGAAAGGACACCAGCATGTATTGAGTTCCTATTATACGCTATATTCTTTGTTTTTAGCCCTTACAACAGCCCTTCTTAGCAGATATGTATTATCTCCATCTATAAGATCAGGAAATAGCAGGCATAAAATAGAGTCATTTATCCTTCTAGAGTGAGGCACTTGCCTCAAAGGGAGAATATTGATAGCAACCGGTACAAAGACCCATCAGCCCATCCCTCCTGCATGGAAAGCATTTAGCAAGAATAATGATGAGAAATTGGGTGTGCAAGTCGTTGGAGCTGAGGTTTTTAAAAAAGTGCCTGTGCTGAAAATCGATGTCATGTTTTTAAGAAGGCCTCCTCCACATCCCAACAGCATGGGTGGCAGCTTGTGGACTGGGGGAACATTGTGTGGCAGAGGATGACCAGGAGGCCACCAGCTCACACACACACAGATGGGCCAAGACCTAATCCGCGGGATGCTTCTTTTTGCCTTCACTTCAAACAGTCCCTTCGGTGGGGACAATAAGCGTGTCTCCCATGTAGCTTCACTTTCCTTCTGAATCAGTCCCTAACCAAAGAGGACTCTCAAAAGGAGATGGTGTCCTGGGCATCCTAAGGCACAAGGAAGAAAAGATCAAGGGAAGTGAAGGCAGCGGGGGAGTCTGAGCTGGCAGCATGGAATTCTGGGAGTGGCCGTCAGCTCACGTCCGGGTATCTTTTCCTTTTTTAAGTGATTCGGCTACTCTGTCGGGCCGTGCACGTGTTGGCGGTTAAGTACGTTCTCCAGTGCTGAAGTGTGTGAGAGAAGTCACTCGGACCGCTGGTCGGGCTTGCACCCTGCACGGGGGTGACTTTTGAACACCGCGGGATTGCCTGACGCCATGATAAAGGGCAGTGACTTGTGGATGGACTTGAACTAGCCTCCCTGTGGGGTGCTCCTAGCCTAGAGTTTGTTTTTTAGCCTATTTTTCCTTTGGAAAAATGAGGGAAAGGCACTCTGGTGGGTGGTGGCATGGGGAAGGGCCAGGGAATTCGAAAACGTTCCTTCTTCAAGTTGAAGATAATCCCGTGCTGGGTGTACAGCGTGATGGGTGGAATGAGGGCTGGTTGTCAGTTCCCTGAGCCCCCTTTGTGAACATTTCCAAATGGATCTGGTAGAGGAATTCCCAAGGGACTGCCAAGACCAGGGCGGCGGGGCCGGATGAGGTTGATGGTACACCAGGCTGGGTGCCATGAGAAACATGGCTGCTGGCTGCTTGGTGAAACCTGTCTCCTCAAGGACAGGTTGCAGATCTGTGCCTGTCTGAGCCGGCACCTCCAAACTCATACTGTGTTTCGTGAGAAGCTGGATCAAGAGGATGTGTATAGGGGCGCCTGGGTGGCTCAGTGGGTTAAAGCCTCTGCCTTCGGCTCAGGTCATGATTCCAGGGTCCTGGGATCAAGTCCCGCATCGGGCTCTCTGCTCAGCAGGGAGCCTGCTTCCCCCTCTCTCTCTGTCTGCCTCTCTGCCTACTTATGATCTCTGTCAAATAAATAAATAAAATCTTTAAAAAAAAAAAAAAAGAGGATGTGTATAAATGGGCAAGTATCCATCCTCATTCCTGGGGAGAAAAAAAACAAAAAGCAAAGGCAGTTCCTTCTCTGGTTGACGGGTTACTAACACCATCTTCAAACATGAAGAACTCAGTGTGGGCTTCTCTTGCACTTTCTTGAGTTTCCGCTCCTTTCCCTGGTTTACCCGGAACTTTCTGCTCAGGCCTCCATTCCTTCTCCTCCTCCAGACCTTCAGATAGCCCCAAGCTCGGGTCAGGGTCTCGACGGTTTGCTTTCATTTCACATCATCTGCTGTATCTGAGGCTCTTTCAGGTCTGGGCGAGTGTCTGCATTCTCTCCTGGACCCCCAAAGCTAGTTGTCCTCCATGACATTGAAACCAACGTGGAAACACAGCCCCACTTCCTTTTTCAGCTGTTTGGATGGGGAAGGAAGTTAGAGCTGGCAAGATGATTTGATATTTAGTAGGGTGGTGGGGGGACGGAGGCAGAGGGGGTCACCGGGAACTGATACTCGGGTTCCCTTGGTATTTGTTGGCTGAGACCATCCGAAACATGCCTTACCTCCCAATTCAGGACATGGAAATATCCTCATTCATATATGAATGCATCCAGAACTTGATTGCATGGCTTATGCCAAACATTTTCTGTTTTTTCTTTGTTCTTTTGTCAAATACTTAATACTTAATACAAATACTTAATACTATTGTATTAAGCTGATTTCAGAATTTAGTAATGGGTCTTAATCAAAAGTTGGCAGACTACTCCCTTAGACAGTAGTCCGCAGTAAAAACCTCTGATGATCTCCCCCATGATTACATGGCATGCTTATTAAAATTCAGTTTTCTAAACCCCACCCAGACTTGCCTGCTCAGCATTTTCTGGGACTGCAGTGGATTCTTTTGTGCCCTAAGGACTGAGGATCACGCCTTTAGGTTTTGCTAAAGAAGGTGATGATTCTGTTTCAGTGAAATCATGGGCAGCAGCTGGGTGGCAGGGGAAAAAGGAAATGAGGTTGTATCTTCAGCTCTGCAGCTTCTGGGTTTTATCTTCAAAATGAATTCTGGTTTGTACTATAGTTTATCCCAGATTCTTTCTCTTTACAGATAAGGAGCCTGTGATCTTGGCTATAGTTCATTGATAACCCTGCTTTCCCTTCTGATGCTTAAATATCCTTTATGTCCACTTAATCTATTTCTGAGATGAAGTCTCGCCTTACTTCTTCGCATACTTTGAAGCAAAAAAGATTTTTCTTCTGTAGAGTAGAAAGTTCCCCACATTCAGAACATTTGGCCCTTTTTTTGGGGGGGGGGTCATTTGAACTTTTCCTTTTGCCCTGTCATTTGTGTTTTTAAATAAAATCATATTCCGTAACTGTATGTAGTTATTTGTATTTACATTTTACAAAAAGGTTTTTAAAAATCCTTTTCAGCATCTACATTTATTTATGGCTGCTGGTGGCACCACCCGGGGATATTGAAATCACCTGCTAGGACCCCCTTTATTTTTTATTTATTTATTTTTTTAAAAGATTTTATTTATTTATTGGACAGAGAGAGATCACAAGTAGGCAGAGAGGCAGGCAGAGAGAGAGAGGGGGAAGCAGACTCCCCGCTGAGCAGAGAGCCCGATGCGGGGCTCGATCCCAGGACCCTGAGATCATGACCTGAGCCGAAGGCAGAAGCTTTAACCCACTGAGCCACCCAGGCGCCAACCCCCACCCACCCACCCACCCCCGTATTTCTTATAGCTGCTTTGGCTGCTGTCAACTTTTCCCCCAGCCAAGTTCAACTTGCATTTTCAATGTATCTGAATGCTTTGAGAGGGGAGCTTTGTTTTTCTTGATATGAGAAAGTTGTTCTTGTCCTTGTAAGGAGGGTCCCTTGCAGTGCCTGATGGCAGCTTCTTCTGCAGTATTCTCCCCAAGTCGAGAAGAGAGGCTCAGCCCCAGGAGGAAATAAGAAATGGCAGAACGTATCTTATTCAGACACAAGTGTCTTTCTTCACCAGATATTTGGAGTTGGTACTCCAGATCAGATGAGTCTTCATGGCAGGCCTCGACCTTCTCCAAAGAGCTTGTGTCGAATTGTCTTACTGTGGAAGTCACGAGAAGCTAAAAATGACACACTGGATAGATGCACCTTCTGCTTTTGCTAACCCTCTTTGCTACCTCCAGTTTCTCTTCCTCCAGGTGAAGAGGGGTAAATTAGAAAGAACACAGACTTTGTCATCAGGCAGACCGAGGTTTGGTCACAGTCTGACAGGCAGCAGCCATGTCCCTTCTCGGAACCTTGGTTTTCTCCTTTAGCAAAGGAGGGGGCAGGATCCTGCTCAGGAGAGGAGCCTTCACAAATAGCATTGCCCCTGGGGAAGTCACCGTCCTTCAGAGTCTCGCCTCAGTCAGGCAGACACCCAGAAAATGAGGTCTCCACAGCCTCCCAGCCTAAAGAGCGGATTCAGCCTCAGAGCCCCCGAGATGGAGATGTAAACCAGGATGGAAATCTGTGTGCAGACAGGTAGATGCGTGTCTCGTTACCAGTCACTACCTCAGTCTGATGAACATATGCTCTCCCTGTAAAACCAGGGCCAGCTGATCATCAGAAGGTTGTTGGGGGAGCGTGGAATTGTAGAATAAGGGTTGGAGTCTACATTATATGCTTTAAATAAGTGACGGTATTCAGCCCTGACAGTCCTCGAAATGGATTCCCTCAGCTTCCTTTGTCTATGGTCTTATTAAAACATACAGGGGCAATGCAATGTAGAAGATATAGTTCTTTTTAAAAAAATATTATTTGAGGGGGCAGGGACAGAGGGTGAGAATCTTTTTTTTTTTTTAAGATTTTATTTATTTATTTGACATAGAGATCACAAGGAGGCAGAGCGGCAGGCAGAGAAGCAGAGGGAGGGAGAGAGGGAGAAGCAGGCTCCCTGCCAAGCAGAGAGCCCGATTCGGGGCTTGATCCCAGGACCCTGAGATCATGACCTGAGCCAAAGGCAGCGGCTTAACCCACTGAGCCACCCAGGCGCCCCGAGGGTGAGAATCTTAAGCAGACTCCCAGCTGAGCCTGGGGCTGGTCACAGGACTCGACCTTACAAGCCTGAGATCATGACCTGAGCCAAAATCAAGAGTCAGTCACTTAACACTGAGTCACCCAGAGGCCCCAATATAATTCTTAGAGAAATGATAAGCTCATGTCAAAAATTTTCCTAAGCTCATGTCAAAAATTTTCCTATTCCCCTATGAAGGGGAATGACCATGAGATGATAAAGCTTGTCCAAAGGGATGGATAGGTCTCCATCAGTGGCAGCAGCGAGGAGGAGGGAAGGAAGAATGCTAGAATAAGATTTCCGAGCTGGGATTAAAGCTGCCCAATGACTTATAGAGAAATAAAAGCCAAGCCTCTGAGGTCGTCTTTTCATCTGCAACTCTACTTGGCCTACTCAGTCTGCATCTCACTACCTTTTAGCAAGTTGCCATCCGCCTTGGCTGGGCCTGAGCTCTGAGCACTAGAAATGTAAATCCCAACAAAGTTACAGTCCCCCCCGACCCAGATGACCCTCAGGCGGTGTCAGGGCTCCAATGTGCCTTACTTCCTAGTTTTTGATCTTCATCTTGGCACTTGGTCAAGGACCTCTTCAGAAATGTTAATAGCTTCCCTTAAGTCTAGCTCTGGCCAGAGATCATGCATATCTTCCTCATGTTTTTATGTCTCTCTGTGGTGATCAAATATATTCATTTATAGGTTGTAAGATATTGTATTTTATCTAGGATGTTCCCTCACAAATGGCTTGCTCTCTGAGGGTCACTCTGGTCCCCTGGTCCTTGGAGAGTAGCCTGCTCAACGTCTTCCTTCCCCACTGTTCTGTCCTCTGACCTGTCTGGCTATCATAAGGAGTACATTGATAATGGTCTTGCCTAGGGCTTGTCTCTTTCTTTCCCTTAGATAGACACAGAGCTCTCTCCTTGTTCTGAGGATCTTTGACGTGTCTGACCACAGCAACACCTGGAACGAGGAATAAAATCGAGACTGTCAGCGCTCAGTGCGGCAGGGGTCTGGTCTGTTCTATGTAACTTGTCATGCTTCCTGAATGGCCGCGAGATCCTGGTCCTGAATTCCCACAGGGCCAGAGGATGAGTGGAAGGCATGCCCCCCACCCAGCGAAGTAGGTGGCCCCTGGAGCAAGGAGGCCCTTAGATCTGAGGAGAACAGAGGTTGGTGGGGTGCAGAGGGAATCGGGAAGGGTCAAGAACTGGAGGAGAGCCAGGCCAGGGCAGAGCTGGGAGCCTGAAAGCAGAAGCAGAAGGAGCAGGTGCTGAGTAACCAGTGGGCAGTCCTGAGAAAAACCCTGGAACAGAGACTCTGCCAGCCAACTAACTTGGTGGTGGCTGTGGCAAGGGGAAGGGGCCGGGGGCAGGGTTGCTGGGTGAACTGGGGAAAGAGACCCTGGGCCCTGGGGCCTCCACTCAGTTTATCCCAAAGATGGTGCCAAAGTTTCTTAGTCTCCTTACGGAAGAATTCAAGAATAAACGACACACAACATGGTGGACAAGTGACACAAACATTGAAGTGTATTAAAGTGAAAGTATACTCTGGAGATGGGAGATCGGGCAAGCGAGAGAGAGAGAGAGAGAGAGAGAGAGCGCGCTGCTGCGCACTCTGGAGTTTGGGTTTTTGTTTTTTATTGACAGTTGTTAACAGGGGGTGGAGATGCAGAGTTTCATGTGTTTCCTTCCTTCCTTGGTCATGGGTTTCCTGTCATGGCATCCCCCATCTTGGGCTTGTCTGGTTTGGTCCAGCTTCTTGCAGAGGGCTGCCAGGATGGGCCTCTGACTTTCCTGATAGCTGACCGTGACTTCCTCGGCGCTGGCCTCCAGACATCCTGTTAGAACCTAACTAACTGCCTTCTCTGACCACAGAGTTGGCAATAACTAGTGGACCAAGGTGCCCATGGCTCGGTTTGATCTCCTAGAGAACCTGGAGACAGATCTAGCTCTTTTCTCTTTGATGTGCTGTGAAATGGGAGAGGTGGCGTTGCTCTGACATGAATGGGGGAAGCAGCACATAAATCCACCTCAGATCTTAAGAACTGCGACACTCCCTTGCCTAGGACTCGGCTCTCCAAAGGCCAAGTCAGCCCTTACTTGCTCCTGCTTAGAGCCAGATTCCGAGCTTCTGAATCTGTCCTTGTTGAGCCTCTACTTTTCAAGCCTGTGGTGCCACACGCTTGCCAGGAAGCAGCAGGAGGCACTGTTTGAAGCAGCTGTCCCTTGCTCTCCTCTGCCAACGAGGCTCCCCAGACAGGAGGGCAGCAGCTGCCTTTCCCGACCCAGCTTGTCTTGATGCCCACTTTGAGTGGCAAAAACTGAAGTCACTTCCTCTTGGGCTGGAAGGATGCAGTTGGGAAGGCCATACCTTTTTTTTTTTTTTTCCCCAGCCCCACAAGGAATATAGGATTATCCTCAAGGCTAACATTCCTTGTTTAGAGGAAGAGAGCTGCCCCAGTGGTGTCTGTAAGAATAAACCCAAGTGCCTGGTGATTTATGGGGAAACTAGTACCATCTCTGAGAAATAGGTGTTGGTTTGGCCCTTAAGGCATCAGGCCAGGGGTTGAATGGTAGGAAGGCGGCCAGGGCTTAGAAACTGCTTCTGCGATAGCCGTCACTTGCTGTGACTTGCTCAAGACGGTAGACACATCGCCTTTAAATTCCAAGGAGGGAGAATTGTTTCTGCTACTTAAAGATTTTCACGTGTGTCAAAACCGAAGACAGAAACATTAGGATTCTACTCTTTGCCTTGAGGACATTGTTCAGACATGTGAATAGACTTGCTTAGAAATAGAAAACAAGGCACAGCTTGAATTGCGGTGAACCCTTTCGCCTCCCGTTAAAGCTTCTGTTCTCAGGAGGGCTAGAAGCAATTGCACCGTGCACTGGCGAATAGTTAAAATTGAACCGAGCTTTGTAGAACCACGTTCCTGCCCAGAGTTAATGTTCCAAGAGTCTCACTGGCCCTTTTCAGAACAGGAAAATCTAGCCTTGGGTTCATAGCCCAGGTTTTGCAGCTGAATCTTTCGGTCAGCACAAAACAGAGACCCCACGGGAAGAATCTTGATTCCCATGAGCCAGAGTGGACCACGAAGAGCTCTCAGAGCAGGAGTTTATGCAGACGTTCAGGGAAAGCCACAAAGGGGCCCGATCAGAAGAAATGTAGCAGGCATGATCAATTATTCATCTTTAGCTGGTTGGGCAGTTGGAAATGGATAAAGGCTGCCTGACCAGTTAGGAGATTTTATGTCCAGGGGGAAAAAATGACGATGTAGTAGAAGGAACACAGTATATGAGGTCAGATACTTTTCCACTACTGCCTCTTAGCTTCTGATTGCAACTAGACAAGTACGTCCATCACCTTTAAGAGTCCGTGTTCTCATTAACAGGAAGGGAATAATTCTGCTGCACAGAGTTACTAGTTCAAAAGCAATCATATAGAAGAAAGTGCCTGGGTAAGGAATTCATCTGTGGCAAAAAAAAAAAAAAAAAAGACTTAAGCCTTGGAATCCTTTGGATTCTTTTTGGATAGGAAATAAATCAGAAGTAACTACCACCAGTCTCCACACAAGCAGGAGGGCAGCAGTGACACGGCACAATTTATTGTCGCTGCTGTGGGAGCGGCCAGCTGTACTCCCCATTTTTGTGAATTATTGATTCCAGGAATCTTATCTGTTGTGTCACTTTAAAATAATTTCTTTTTTGTTATTGGCTCTCTCCAGGAGATCAATAGAGTTGGCTATGAAAATTCAGTTTCCTCTAACCTTAGGATATCTTTCCAGAGAAACAGATTCATCTCAAATGTAAACCATTGATTAGGCTCTCATCTTGAAGAGTTTGCCATCTGGTCTAAGGCTCTGAAACACCAAGCCTCTCAGCCAGCAACTCTGACCTTCAGGGAGCTAATCTGTTAACCTGCTCCGGCTGACATCCGGCTCTGAATATTTTCATTAATGTATTACCCCCTGACTGGTGTTGGCGGTATTTGGTGCCCCTCCTGAGTTCTGGCAATGGAGCTGACATCCTAGAACCAGGCCAGTTGAGCAATGAAGAACTTCACTGTCATTCCAGGCCCACACTAAATATCCCCCCCGCCCCCGTGCAAGGCTACTGGTTCACTGTGTCAGAAAACCGGTCTCAGATTGAAGAAGTGGGCTCCTTAATGTCCATCACAAGCCTAGGCTTTGGAACCCTCACTTTCGGAGGCACTGAGAGAGAGTGGCTGGGCCAACCCACTTACCCATCCAGCCATGAGCACAGGGTCCCTAGCACCTTCCCCTGTATCTAGCAGCAAGTGGAACAGAGAAGTAGGAGGCACCAGCCTCTAGGAGCCGTGGTTTTCCCTGCCCCAGGCAGGCTGCTTGTCACATGGTGAGAACACATGCAACTAGAAACAAAGAATGCATGTGGGGCAGAAGGACGAGAAATCCCACAGAGAAGGCACAGGCAAAGCCAAAGAGGGCCGTAGAAGCAGCAACTTTGAGCAAAGAGATTTCATCTACCAATAAAGAGGGCCCCCAAATGGCAGGCTATCACCAATCCTGTTAGCTATTTCTTGCTTCTCCTCCTCCTCCTCCGCCCCCAATTTGGCCTTCCTTCCCCATTCCTCCCTCCCTTCCTTTGAGAAAGGAGCATGAGGATGGGGGGCGGGGAGGAACTGGAATATAACCTAAAAATGTTTCCTCCAATGAAGGTGCCTTGGAGGAGTGGCTGATTCCAGACTGAATGCAAGGAATATTCATGATGAGTCATGAGATCTTGAGCCAGAAAGCAAAAAAGTTATCACCACAAATGAGTCATATCAAAAGGACACAGAGGTTAACCTGAAAGACTCCCCTTAGCCAAAGATGAGAAAATTTGAGCACACAAAAGAATAATGATGAAAATTACTTGAAATACAAACATCTATATGAAACCCATGTGTTCATAGTGATACTTAATGAAAGTCATCCCCGCACAAACAAAAGATGTCTTAGAAGTGTTTAGTGTACTAATGCCCTATACTAAAAAGGAAAGAAAAGAATTAACATTCATTCTGCCTTTCTGACAGATCAGTGTGCACATCAGAATAAAAAGCACTGTTTGAAGAGAAGACAGTTATTTATGAAAGAATTCTAGCTAACAAATACGGAAGATATTATGGAATTAGAAAAAGACTATCACTCTGTAACCCCTAATGAAATTATTCAGACAATGGTCATCAATGGTCAAAAACATTTAGATGAGAGGGAGAGCCTTCCAATGAAGGCATTAAGCTGTCCTCCCCTGGACCTAGTGGGACAACTAGATATTGAATCACGTGATGTCGTAGGGAGCACCCTGTCGCATCCGTGATCCATTCACATCCCTCCCCACAAAGCTGACTCTGACTCCAGTCAAGGACCCAGCCAGGGTCACTTCCATGTAGAGGGACACAAAGACTGGAAGAACACAGTGCAGGACAAATACAGTTCCCGGCAATAAATCAGCAGTGTGGTGCCATGCTCTAGACAAGAGGACTTATGGAAACCTCATGCTACTGTGTTGATCTTGGGATACTGATCTGAAAAAAAAAAACAACTCTAAAAACCACTTTTGAGACGATCAGGGACGTTTCATTATGGACTAGGTATTGGAGGATATCAGGGAATCAGGGTGAATTTGTGAATGAATTCGTACATCCAGGGTATGTAAAAAGAGTGATCTTTCTTTTTTAGAGAGTCATCCTGAGGTATGTAGGAGTGAAATGACTTAAGGACTGGCATTTGCCTTAAAATAATCCCCCAAAGAAGAAGAAAGAAGGGGGGTGGAGCCCATGGGGCAAGCTCTTGATGGTTTTTGGATCTGGGAGATGAGCACATGGGGAATCGTTGTTTGTTCTAGCCTCTCTGCTCTTGAAGACATTTTGAATGTTTTCCATTAAAAAATAACTTTCTCCTAACTAAACTTACTGTGGTAAATATATATATATATGTCAAATCATGATGCTGTCTACCTTAAGCTTATACAGAGCTGTACGTCAATTATATCACAGCAAAACTGGAAGTTAAAAATTTTTTCTAAATAGTCCTCTCCAATAACCACCTGCCCCACCTTAAGAAAGAGGCAGGACTCTTCCTATCCCGTGGCCTGAGGGCAAATCATAACTAGAGAGGAACCTCAAAATTCTTCTCTATAATGAGTGCTTATTAATCAACCACCTTCTAGGTATAGAGAAGGTGTGCCGTGGGGATATCTGAGCGTCACAGCCACTACACTTGGGTTTGAACCACTTCTCCGTGGAGAAGTTTCTAACCCTCCATGTGCTTTCATATCCCGGAGCTTCCTCAGCCCTTAGGCAGGGCCGGCTTGGCTGCGATGTTTCACCTGGGTGACCACACGGTGGCGCCATTGGAACTTCGAACTGGCCCGGACCCCAGCCCCACTCCTGGGGGAGCCTTGAGAATTCCCGGCAGAGCCCTGGGGCGGGAGAAGGTGGGGCGCCGCTTGAATTAAATCCCTCTTGGTTCAAGCTCACAGCACATCTTGGCCAATTCGAACTGGCTTATAATTTCAACCACAAACCATAAGAGATGCTGGACTTTATAGGAAGCAAACAGGGTTGCTGGAGGGGAGGTGGCGGTGTTGGGGGGGACTGGAATAGGGTAACTGGTTGACTGGTATTAAGGAAGGCACTGGGTGTTAGATACAATTGATGAATCACTAAACTCTACCTCCAAAACTAATTTTTAAAAAAAAGTTTGTCAAAACAAAAAACAAAACCTATTCATTTCATTATTTGACAAGCACTAACCCTGCTATGTGGCAGACATCATTTTAGGGATTCAAGGTATCAGTGAACTAAAAAAAGATTCTTTCCTCACCTCAAGGAGCTTGGGATCTGGGTGCCTCTTCCACATACTCTCTAAGACCATCTGAGCCCAGATCACCAAAAGACTCCCCCTCCCCTCCTGAGGTTTGGTGGGGAGGGAATGCTCTCACTCATGCAGTTTGAACCTACATCTCTCCCGTGCATTATCACAGTCCATGTCTCATGGGGGGCTGGGTTTTACTAAGCAACACACACATACACACATTTACACACACAATGACGGAATGAGCCTGCAAAGAGTATCATCCCATTAAACCTTAGTTTTCTTGATTCGTCTTTTCAGAGCGTGTGATAGCCCCCCTGTATGCCCAGAACCACACCCAGCAGGAATACCCAGAGATCTGCAGTGGCTAAGTCAGTGACTTAGGGCAAGGTCTGAGACTCGGCATTTTAACATGCTCCTGAGAGATGGTGTTGTTTCTGGACCTCACTGGAACTTGCAAAGCACGTTTTTTTTTTTCCTCTTAAAACAAAGTTGCAGCAGACTTGTGGCCCGTTTCCTTCTAGTGCCCTTGTAGGAAAGAGGCAGGTGGCAATAGAACATTTATATATCTTAATTCATAGGCTCTAAGGGGCCATGGATTATGAAACACACCTGATTTCAGAGATTTTAAAGTATGAAAAATAAAGCATATCTTAGAACCTAAAAAATAAAGCTTTTTGAGTGACAGTAGTGTAGAATGATTAAGTGTTTACTGTCTGGAATCAGACAAACGGGCCCCACTATTCATTATCTTTGTGACCTTGGGCAAATGACTTAACCTCTGTAAAACTGAATTTCCTCACCTCTAATATGGCAATAACCACGAGGGCTGCCTGGTGAGTAGTATAGACTCAGCCAGCTTGATATTTTAGCTCTTAGCATAGCAAAATTTAAAACAACAACAACAACCACCACTAACACCATTTTTTGTAGTTCCTTCAATATTCTCTACTTCTCTGAAATAAACTAGCTGGGTATAAAAAATGGACCTGTTTTATCTTTACCTTTGGCCCTCTGGAGCCCTGAAATTTTTACTATTTTACAAGAAAATATTCATGTAGTTGGGTGAAAATAAAATCCATTTTTAAAAGAAATTAGAGTAAAACAACGTATCAGCCCAGATCAGTACTTGAAGAGGGCATCTGTTTATATGGAAGGCATCAGGCAAAACCTAGTGACATCAGTGACCAGCTTAAGACATTAAATGAGCACCAAGTGCTTCATATGCCTCCTGGCAGGGCCTTGGCCAGCAGGTGATCTGTAAATATTACACAGAAATGTGTTTGCCTCTGGAAGGCAGCCTTTTCTCTCTCTCATTCACTGCTGTCCCCCAGCACCCAGAGCCGTCCTTAGAACAGGGTAGGGACTCAGTCCACAGTTGGTGAATGTTTGCATGATTGGCTGAATGTCTGAGCCTCAGACTAACTCTTCCAGGTGGTCAGATAGGAGGCACGAGGATCGGGGGAAGCCTTGGCTGGCAGATGGCCGTAGGAGCGGAGGGCACCAGTGAGACCCATAGCCAGGAAGGGTAAAGGACTTGAGTTGCTAAACCAAAGCCTGGTTGCTAGTCAAGCCGGACCCCAGAGTAACATGTTGGTTATAAGAACACTTTCAGGTCTTTTAACTCAATTTGCAGTCAGTACTGACATTCTGATTAGAATACCAGAACAAATCAAATGATGGGCTCCAGGCTGGCATTTGCTCAAAGGAAGGTGATAGGCTGAGCACTGTCCCCAGAGCAGCATCAGGCAGAGTGAGCAGGAAGGAAGGGCCTTTGGCTTTGTCCTGACACCCAGCAGGTGCAATGGGCTGCTGCGCTGCTTGGGACAGCAGCGTGCCGCTCCAAGAAAACAGAGAAGTGCACCTGCGCGGGTGGGCGTGGGGCAGGGAGAGGGGGGAGCAGCTTTTTCCCTTCTCCTTCCTTCTCAGCTCTGGGTGGGACTTTACAAATTCTAAGCCTGTTCTCTTAGAAGGGAAGAAGGAGCTGCCTAATATATTACACGTCTATGATGTTACTGAATAAATTAATTTGCAAAGATTGCTGGACAAGAAGTTTCACACGCAAAAGTCTGCAGCCAAGCTGAATGTGTCCTTCGCATGCTCTCACTTTCCAGGTGACCCTGTACAAGAGCTCTGACATGGAGGACTTTGGGTTCAGCGTCGCAGATGGCTTGCTGGAGAAAGGAGTGTATGTCAAGAATATTCGCCCAGCTGGGCCAGGAGATCTTGGTGGCTTAAAGCCCTATGATAGACTCTTACAGGTAAGACCGCAGGTGACCTTTTTGCTTAATTTCACTTCTCAAAGTCTTACTTGATTGATGCCTACCCATCTTTCTTGGCCTCAAGATGAGATTAGGGGCCCTTCCTATATGGGGTAGAAACTTTCTCCTTAGGTTAATCAAAATTGTCTGGTTCTCTGTATATGTTCCCCAGCAGATTATAAACTTCTTGAGAACTTATGCTCCCATTTCTCCTTATACAGTACTTGATATCTCAGTGTCTCACACAATTTCTCTGAAAGCGAAAAGCCAGATCTTGTTTAGTGAGCGGAATGCTGTCACGGTCAGGAATAATTTCAGTGAACCAAGCCCATCCCTGATTTTATTCACAATTTTTAGGAATAGCATTTTGTAGGCAAAAAGGAGAGGGTTGACATCAGTCTTGACAGTGTGTTTAGCTGGAATGAGTCCAGAACCAAAGAGTTGACTTTCAGAGCACGAGGCTGTACTAAGGGCGGTTGGCTTTCCAACACGTGTTCACCAAGGCGCGTCATCATTGACCAGTTAGGTAGTTTTAAAACAAATTCTGGTTACTTTTACAATGGCAGCAGAACATTTGGTCTTATCTTGGCATTATGGGATGCTTTCATTTTTCACAGATACTGTAATATTTGTTGAATTAATAAATATTTGCTGAATTAATGGTTACTTAACCACTCTGTGGCTCTTCCCAATCGCTAAATTGGGGATGTGCTGTCCCTCCTTCCATAGACAGTGAGACTATTATAAAGTAGATTCAGACTGTGAGGGCCTTGAATGCCATGAGAAAGCTCTTGGATTTAACCCTCAAGGATATCAACTTCTTAAGCAGAATAATGACATCGTTCGTAATTGAGAGCGACAATAGAATAATACTATAGGTGGATTGGCATAGAATGGGGAGGGGGGAGGCTGCAGGGAAGGAGACCAGATGCCTGTGTCAGACCTGGGTCCTTTTTCCTTCAATGCATCCTGGCAGAGCAGCCTTGGGGGCAGGGGGCAGTTTGGAGACGTTGCTCAGAAGAGATGTTAGAGCCCAGCAGAGCTGTTAGAGCCCAGCAGAGATGTTAGAGCCCAGCAGAGATGTTAGAGCCAGAATTAGGAGATTGAGGACACTGAAGGCATGTGTTTGGATACAGTTACCTATGGTGGGCTTAGAGTAAGAAAAAGGAGAGAATCAAGGCTAGAATCCTGAGAAAAACAAATTTGAAGGACAGGAAGAGATAAAGGCAGGGAAGAACTGAAAGTGAATCAGAATGGTAAGGGGATCAAAACAAAGCGGTGTCACAAAGTGCCAAGGAAGGAGTTTTCAGGGTGAGTGGGCGTGAAGCACGGCCGGTGCTAAAGGCCAAAGTGGACGAGACTTGGAGACACCATTTGGGTATTGGACATTTGGGGTCAGTGGTACAGTATAAGTGTCAGGTTCCAGACGTGAGAAGATTGAGTATGAAAGGCCAAGAGTAGAAGCAGCTTGTAGATGGGTTGAAACTCCTTGCTGGCGAAGAGTAAGGAGAAATGAAAGACGAGCACATGTGCAAGCTGAGGACAGGAATGGGTTCACTTGCGAGAGGCAGTTCAACATCACGGTCAAGAGCATAACTTGGGAGTCAGTCAGACTGCCTGGGAGCCCATCCGAGCTGGGCCACTTAACAACTACTGTTCTGAGACAAATCTCTTCACCACTCTGACTCACTTACCTCATCTGGAAACGGGGGGCAATGTTCAGCCCTTGGAGCATGAGCAAGGCAGCCTGCCCAGAATGGGGATGTTGGGAGGTGTCCCTGTTCCCAGCTCTTAAGGGCTTTATGATTTAGTAGCAAAGAATAAGTCAGCCAATAGCCACCTCCGCGTGTGGTCAGAGAAGGGAGACCTCTCAGCACAGGCTGCTCCTTTCGGCACCTTCGACTTGTTACACAGGAAGGGTTACTCGGTGTGGAGAATTACTGCTGTAATTCAAAATGGCTCTTCTTGATTTTTCAGGTTAATCATGTCCGAACGAGAGACTTTGACTGCTGCCTTGTTGTGCCCCTCATAGCAGAATCTGGTAATAAGCTGGACTTGGTTATTAGTAGAAACCCACTGGCTTCACAGAAGTCTATAGAACAGACTCTACCGGGAGGAGAATGGAGTGAACAGAACAGTGCTTTTTTCCAACAGCCTAGTCATGGTGGTAATTTGGAGATACGAGAACCCACTAACACATTATAGCAATGCTTTTTATAAAGCAGGACAAAAGACAATATCTACATGGTGCTAAAAAAAAAAATCCCTTTGAGATTTCTGTGGCATTTAAAGCACAGATATCACGTGGCATTAACCGCAAGCACAGGGGTCTTTTAAATCTCTCTCATGGCTCATGTTCACTTCCCCTTTCAAGCTGAAGAGGTTTCTTTCTTAGTGACCGCTGTGGTAGAGGGTTCCCTGCCAGGCCCAATGGTAGAGAAAAGGAAAACTACATAGGCCGCCCCTTCCCCGCAATTAACATCAGAGGAAGTTTTTTACAAGTTCATCTTCCAGTCACTTTTTAAAAAGAGAAATGTCTGTTTGAAAATATTCTCTATGACAATTTCCTTAAGTCACTTTGAAATCAACAGTTTCTTACTATGAAGCCGTCAGCGTTGAGGACCTGACCAACAAGGCTTGTCACAAAGCTGGCTCTCCTAGGGGATCTGGGGTTTGAGACGCGGCTGGGACCGCTGCCATGGGAGGGTCCAGGTGGAACATTATTTGAAACGTTTCAGCGACGATGCACGTAGGAGACCATAATAGGTGGTGGTAAATGTTTTGCCCCAATATAGGAATGATTTTAACTAAGATGTATGCTATTCCCTATGCAACAAATTAACAAACAGGATATGTCTTGTGACCTGTTTTTTTTTTTTTTTAAGGACACACTTTGAATAGCTGCGAATCTCTGATAATGGATTAGCGTGCTTAGTAACACTGAGAAGTAGTTATTTTTAAAACTCCAGACTAAGAATTTAAGAGAGAATGAAGAGTCTATTACAGTGAGGTTTATCTTAATGATAGGCAGATCAAACTCATCTTGCTTGCCATGTTTTGAAAACTGGTTACAGAGGGGTGGACAGCACATGTACGTTTGAGATGACACTGGACTGTCTTTTGTTCTGAGCCATGCTACTTTACTGAAATTGTAAATACATTTTTCACGAAAATGCATTGCCAATTATCACCATCCCTCAAAGCAATAAACTGTGACAGTTGCTTTTAAGATGTTCGTCAGCAACTGTTCTCATTTGTTCAGATCTTTTGAATAGTTACGCTAATAACTGTTATTTGGTGAATATTTAAAAAAAATAGATCTGTATATTGATTGTAGAATCTCCATATTGAAATGATTATTTTCCAAACATTTTCATTTTGGTCAATGGTTCCAACAACTGCTTAGGTAAAGCATTTGAACACTGTGTCCTTTGTTTAAGGAGAAAGCTCACCTTTCTTTTTGTGCAGAGAAATATATTATTTCAGACATATTTCACAACCCGCCAGGGCAAGAGAGTATAAAGCAGAATCATGTTAAGAGAAAAAGAAGATCATGAGTCACTTAAATATGTATTTTTATTTGTAACAAACAAGTATTAAGCTGTAAAGTATTTTTGTACAAATTTAATACTTTAATAGCATGGTATTTATCGTCTATGTATGGTTTTGGGGAATTCAAAATTGTTGCAAATATTTGTATGGAAAAAAATACTCTACCAAATGGAATAAACAGTGATTTTAAAAAGTCAAAATTATGACATGGTTTTTTGGAATACTTTGATTATATTTTGGTATTCTAGATGAGCCCTACACGATGCTTACTGTACAGAATTTTCTAAAGAGGAAAGGTTTTGCCATCAATTTGAAAAGCAGCATGGAAGAATGGGAAGAGCATGGCTTTTAAAATCAGATCTCAGTTTGAATTCCAGCTCTGGTACTCACTCATAAAATTTAGTTGCTGTGAGTCAGTTTCCCCACCCATGGTATTGAAGGTCATATCTGCACCCCACGACTGCTGTAAGGACAAGATGTAAAATATATGTCTAAGTCCTAAAACAGCCTGCAGACAGAGACCCTCCCAGACTAATGATACATTTATTTTAGGTAACAAAGGCAGGTTTTAATTCAAGGATCATAATAGCACCTGCCCTCAGAGAACATTATATATATTCTATGAAATACATTTACATTAACTATTGAAATATACAAATTTTAATGTACGCCATCTTTAAAAAGAAATCTACACTGTAGTCCCAACATTTTCATTTTTGCAAACTATCTTGCAGGCCTTGTAAATTGACAGGAAAAAGGCAAGGATGTTCACCACCATCCAAGGATTCTCACCACTTCTATTTAACAATTTATTGCAGGTTCTAGCCAGAGCCTTAAGACAAGAAAATTAAATAAAAGGTATCCAGATTCAAAAGAAGTAAAACTATCTCCATCTGCAGATAATATAACCTTATGTATAGAAAATCCCAAGGAATTAACTAAAAACCTCTTAAAACTAATAAATGAGTTTAGCAAGATTGAAAGATACATGATCAATCGTATTTCTATACAGTAGCAATTAACAGACCAAATATAAGAAAAAAAAAATTCCACTGACATTAGGATCAAAAATAAAATATCCAGGAATAAGTTTAAGAAATGCAAAACAGGGGCACCTGGGTGGCTCAGTTGGTTAGATGTCTGCCTTCAGTTTGGGTCATGATCTCAGCGTCCCAGGATCGACCCCCATATCAGGCTTTCTACTCTATGGGGAATCTGCCTCACCCTCTCCCTCTGATCCTCCTCCCCACTTGTGCGCACATGCTCTGTCTCAAATAAATAAATAAAATCTTTTTTAAAAATTAAAAAAAAAATAAAAATAAAATGCAAAACAAAATGTTGAAAAAATAAGAGGAGACATAGACAACCCATGTTCATGGTTCAGAAGACTTAATATTAAGATGGCAATTCTCCCCAGATCTATAGATTCAATACAATCACCCCTCAAAATCCCAATTGAATGTTTTGTAGAAACTGACAAACTGATCCTAAAATTCATATGGAAGTACAGGGGACTCAGAATAGTCCAAAATCCTTAAAAGAACAAATTGGAGGGCTCATTTTTCTTGATCTCAAAACAAAGCTAACAAAGGGCATGGTGCTGGCATAACAATAGATGTATACATTAATGGAATAGGCTCAGGAACTCAGAATCCAGAAAAAAACCTTCACATTTATGATCAATTGATTTTTGATAAGGGTGTCAAGACAAGTGAATGAGGAAGGAATAGTTTCTTCAAGAAATGGAGCTAGAAAAACTGGATATCCACGTACAAAAGAACGAAGCTGGACTGTTACTTCACCATACACAAAAATTAACTCAAAATGAATCCAAGTGCTAAATGTAAAACCTAAAACTATTTAAATTCTTAGAAGGAAAACAGGAGTAAACTTTCATGACTTTGGATCGGCAGAAGTTCCTTGGATATAACACCAAAGCATAAACAACAACAACAAAAATGACATACACTGGACATAATCAGAACTGAAAAATCTGCATCAAAGGACACCATCAATAAAAGTGAAAGTAAAATCCACAGAATAGGAATCTTTTTTTTTTTTTTTTTTGCAAATAACATTTCTAATAAGGGACCTTGTATATAGAATATATAAAGAACATGTATCTTGATAAAAAGAAAAATAACCCAATTTAAAAATGAGTAAAAGATTTGAATAGACATTTCTCCAAAGAGGTCCTACAAATGACCAATAAGGACATGAAAAGATCATTAACATCATTAGCCATAAGGGAAATGCAAGTCAAAACCAGATTGTGGGAAGGCTGCCTGGCTGGCTCACTCAGTCAGTAGATCGTGACTCTTGAGTTGCGAGTTCAAGCCCCACAGTGCATACAGAGATTACTTTAAAAAAAAATAAAATAAAATCTTAAAAAAAAAAAAACACACATTGAAGTATCTCTTCACAACCACTGAATGGCTATAATCAAAAAGTCAGATAATAATAGGTGTTAGAGAGAATGTGAAGAAATGTGAAAATAAAATACAAAATGGTGCAGCTGCTTTGGAAAACAATCTGGCAGCTCCTCAAAAGGTGAAACAGAGTTACCATATGACCAAACAATTCCACTCCTAGGTATATAATTAAAAGAAATGAAAATACACGTCCACAGAAAAACTTGTACTTGTACACGGATTTCATAGTAGCATTTTATAATAGCCAAAAAGTGGAAACAACCCAAATGTCTTTCAACTGATGAACAGACAAGTTCAATGTGCTACACCCACACAATAGCGTAGTATTTGGTAATAAAAGGAGAGGAAGGTCTTTTGCCTCATGGTAATAATGACAGCAAGATAGATCAGCGGCAGTTCTGCTGGGGCTACCTGCAAGAATTCGGCCAGAGTTCCTGATTTCTGCCCCATCAGCTCAAACCCACATGGTCTGATCCAGAAATACAGCCTCTATAGACGCTGCCAGTTTCCCCATCAGTCCGCAAAGAATACAGGCTTCATCAGGTTTGACTGAGTGAGCTTCCTTGCTTGGACACTCCAAGACCTCTACCCAATAAAAGGAACAATGCTGGCTCTTTCTACATAATATTTTGTAATCTTTAAAAAGTCCATAATAGCCAAACTGTGGAAAGAGCCAAGATGCCTTTCAACAGACAAATGGATAAAGATGTGGTCCATATACACAGTGGAATATTAGCCATCAGAAAGGATGAATACCCAACTTTTGCATCAACATGGATGGGACTGGAGGAGGTTATGCTGAGTGATATAAGTCAAGCAGAGAGAGTCAATTATCATATGGTTCCACTTACTTGTAGAGAATAAGGAATAGCATGGAGGACATGAGAAGGAAAGGAAAAACAAAAGGGGGGGGGACCCGAGCGGGGGACGAACCATGAGAGACTGTGGACTCTAAGAGACAAACAGGGTTTTGCAGGGGGAGGGGAGATGGTTTGGCCTGGTAATTAAGGAGGGCATGTACTGCATGGAGCACTGGGTGTTACAGGTCAACAATGAACCTGGAAACACTGCATCAAAAACTAGTGACGTACTGTATGGTGACTAACATAGTAAAAAATAATAATGAGAGAGAGAGAGAAGTAGAGCACAAATACCACAACAGAAAGTCCGAAATCATTCTGCTAAGTTAAAGAAGTCAGTCACAAAGGACTACGTATTGTATGATCTCACTGTTACGAAATGTCTGGAACAGGCAAATGAGTAGGGACAAAACAAATTAGCAGTTGCCTACAGCTGGAGGGGTTGAGGGGATCAGAGCCAAGAGGTACAGGGTTTCTTGGGGGGAGCGGGGAGGGTGATCAAAATGTTCCAAAACCCATTGTGGTGGTACTAGCACAACTCTGTGAATATACTAAAAGCCGTGGAGTTGTACACTTTAAATGGGTGAACTGTGTGTAAATTATATCCCACTGAGGCTATTTTTCAAATATTGGAATCACGGGTAAATTTTTTTCTTAACTTTTTCTTTTACCATTTAGCAATAAATAACACTCTAAATAATAATAAAAGTCACTCTGAGAGAGAATAATTTTCCCAAGTGGTATGTTTTCAAAACAACGTATTCCTAGAAGAAATGACAATCATGTGACATGATGGTGTTAGATAATGTGACAGCAGTAATCATGCGGACTACATAAATAAATCAACACGGTGTGCACCTTCAACTTACACAGTGGTATATGTCAATTATATCTCCAATTAAGGAAAAAGAAGTACTCCCAACTCGGAAGGCAATTTCCAGGAAAACAGTCCCGCGTGAAGTGGGTCTGGCTAGCAGGGACGGAGCGAGCAGCCACGTTGCAAGTTGAACAACCAGCGGGAGACCCAACATCCTGAAATGTGTGTCAAAAACACAGGAGGTGTAATTATGGTTTCTCTCGACCATGGCTTCAAACCGCTGGTCGCAATCACCCACAATGATCACGGAAGTCAATAAAGGCATTATTATAAAAATAAAACTTACTGAGTACAGTCTTTTAAAAAACCAAAAAAGACAACAAATTTTGCCTGCATTTATGTCCAGGGCTACCAATTCTCATGATGACCGATGTTGAAATCATTATGGTTTTCTCGGATCCAGTGAATTTAAAATATCTGCTAACACAAACACCTTAAAATAAAACTCCAGTTACAGACATCCTGTTTTGTTTCTTGAGAGTTTGAAGGTATGATGTTCATTTCGTGTGGAGTAGGAAAAAAGACAGAGAATTACTTTGAGCCATCTGAAACAAAATTAAGTTTCTTGATTATTTGTGGGTAAGAAAAGTTGCTTGGGGGTTAAACGATTTAGTCTCAAATTCTGTAGTCTGGAAGACACATGAGGAGAGGATTCTTCCACCTGTAAGGACAGCAATAAAAATAGTTTTGTGAAAATATAGTTTGCCCTATGTACTTCTATTCCAACTGACAACTTCTATGGAAGACATAACACGTTCCCCCTCCCCCACCCTCCCCTTGGAAGGTTTGAGCAGACCCGAGCTATCAGCTCCCTGTGGTATCCTCAGAACTCAGCTCTGGGACGGGCATGAAGAAGTGACCATTGGTTGAATGAGTACATGTATATAATTTCTAATGGTGTGGCCCCTACATAATTTGGCAGCCCAGTTCAACGTTAAAATGTGGGCCCTTTGTTCAAAGATGTTCAAGATGACAAGTACAGAACATTAAAACATGTATGAGTGGTCTGAAGCACAAAGCCCCATACTGGCTGCTCAGGATGCACACCCATGATGCCAGCATCAGGTGTGGTAAGACTTGACAGGGCAAGACCCGCATCCCTGGTGCTATTGGTGATTCCCAAGCACAAGGCAATGGACCAGTATGGTCACGAGAAAGCTTCGCCATCATAGGGAAATGAGAAAAATAAGCACAATTCATCTTTCACGATGCTAAATCTGCTCAATTTAGAGCACTTGTAAGGGTTAACTTTATGTGTCAATTCAGCCAAGCCATGGTACCCACATATTTGGTCAAACACCATTCTAGATGTTTCTGTGAACGTATTTTTAGAAGAGCTAAATATTTAAGTCAGCAGACAATGAATAAAGCAGATTACTCTCCATCATGCAGGGGGCCTCACTTGATCATTTGAAGGCCTTAACAGAAAAAAAAAGACTGGCCACCTCCTAGAAAAAGAGAATTCTGCCTGCCTTTGGACCCAAACTGCATTATCAACTCGGGGTCTCCAGTCTGGTAGCCTACCATGCAGAGATTTTGGACTTCTCAGCCTTTACAAGTATGAGCCAAGTCTTAACTAAATCTAAATAGGGGCACCAGGGTGGCTCAGTGGGTTGAGCATCTGCCTTCGGCTCATATGATCCCAGAGTCCTGGGATTAAGCTCCGCCAGGAGTCTCCCTGCTCAGCAGGAAGCCTGCGTCTCCCTCTCCCTCTGCCCCTGCCTGTGTCCCCTCTCTTGCTGTGTCCCTCTTTGTCAAATAAATAAACAAAATCTTTAAAAATAAATAAATAGGGGCACCTGTGTGGCTTGGTGGTTAAGCCTCTGCC
Organism: Mustela putorius furo; assembly: GCF_011764305.1. Classification (NCBI taxonomy): domain Eukaryota; kingdom Metazoa; phylum Chordata; class Mammalia; order Carnivora; family Mustelidae; genus Mustela; species Mustela putorius. The sequence continues at coordinate 41,081,102 of NW_025422368.1, read as the reverse complement.
TTTGGCTCAGGGCATGATCCCAGGGTCCTGGGATCCAGCCCCATATCGGGTTCCCTGCTCCGTGGGAAGCCTGCTTCTCCTTCTCCCTCTCCCACTCCCCCCGCTTGAGTTCCCTCTCTCACTGTGTCTCTCTGTCAAATAAATAAATAAAATATTTTAAAAATTAAAATTAAAAACAATCTAAATAGATGACAGATGATAAATAAAAAGTAGACAGGTAAAAAGATAGATAGGAATACAGACACAGCCTATTGGTTCTGTTTCATTAGAGAACCTTGACTAACATAAGAACTATCTTTATTTGGGATTTAAAAAAAAATTTTTTTTTTAAGATTTTATTTATTTATTTGACAGAGAGAGATCACAAGCAGGCAGAGAGGCAGGCAGAGAGAGAGGAGGAAGCAGGTTCCCTGCTGAGCAGAGAGCCCGATGAGGGGCTCGATCCCAGGACTCTGAGATCATGACCCGAGCTGAAGGTAGCGGTTTAACCCACTGAGCCACCCAGGTGCCCTATTTGGGATTTTATGATCATATCCTTCCTAGATTATTTTAAGGACAAAATGTAATTTTCTTTCAAAGAATTCTGGAAATCACTGCTTTATATGATAAACTTTAGAATATTTATACATACGCTTTTATTTAAAGGGGCATTTTTGTGTTTCCCTTTTTGGTTGTGGAACATGAGGCCAAAAAAACCAAACCAAAACAAAAAAACCCCACAACCCCAAAAAACAAAATCAGGACATTTTCTTTTAAAACTTTTTTTCAAAACCCAAAGCTGTTAACCCACAGAACTGAAGAAAAGCTTTCATCTAGGAGGAACTCTGTCATTTAGCACCTGCAGAATTTAAATGCTGATTTGGCTCTGATGTAGCCATGTGGAGGATATGAAGGACAGAAAAGGGGACAGCCCTGGCCATTGTATCTGAGATTTTAGAAATCACACATCTCAATGCACTACAAAGTCTAGACACAGAAGTCCCTAATTTACCAGGCCTGAGGCTTTGAATTCTTAATTTCCTCATTGTTAGGGATTTCTGTAGCTGTCACACATTTCTGGCAAGCATTGTGAGGAAACTTATCCTCTTCAGTTAGAAAACTTCACTCACACTGGAGCCTTTGGACAGTGACAGCAGCCAGCACTCGCCTTTTTTGTTCGTAGACCTTCTACAGGGTTGGTCTTGGCCGGAATGTCAAACGTTGGGGCAGTTCAGCAGGTAAGATGGATAATGCTGTCACTGTCTCTCTGTACTACCACAGAAACCACAACTCGCCCACCCCATGCTGGTGCGAAGAAATAAAAATCAGGAAACTTTTAGGAAATGACTTTCTTTGGAATTTTCTGTTCCACACCAAACTCCTTATTATCCCTGGGTCTTTGGAAGAGGTAACACATTCCATTTCAGAAAAAGACATTGTGCTGAGATGGAAATTCCGTATCAGAGAGTTGATCTGGAGCAGAGAATGGACTTTAGAGGGATACCTGGGTGGCTCAGTCATTAAGTGTCTGCCTTGGGCTCAGGTCATGATCCCGAAACCCTGGGATGGAGCCCCACATTGGGCTCCCTATTCAATGGGAAGCCTGCTTCTCCCTCTCCAACTCCCCCTGCTTGTATTCCCTCTCTGCCAAAAAATCAAATCCTTAAACACAAAAAAAAAGAACGGACCTTAGAATCAGCAGGATCCTACTACTTCCAAGAAGGAAAAAAAAAAACCTTTTCTTTTACTATGCCTACTTTTATCACTTTCCTTACAAAACCTGGGTCTCAGCCTCTTTTCCCAGTCCCGATTGATGGTACCTGGATCCCCCTGGATGCCCAAGCCAGAAGCCAAAGACACACGCTCAGGCCCAACCTCACCCCCCAATATATAAATGCCCATTAAATCCCATGCACCACCCCCCAAACATCTCTTCTCCAACCCCATCACTACTACCTGACTTTAGAACCTAATAATTTTGTTCAAGCTACTGAAATCATCTTTTTGCAAGGAACTTGGCCCCTACAGTCTCCCAAAACATAATCTACTAAACTCCAAAGTGACCTTCATAAATTTCAATTCGCAGAGCTCTTAAAATGCATCTAGTGTTCTCCATCGCATTCAGGAGAATGTCCAATCTCTTTGGAAGAGCCTTTGTGCCTTCCCGACTCTCCAGGGTCCTCCGCTCAACCTCCATTTTCACACTGTGCTCCAGCCACAATACTCCATCCTTGTGGCTGCCTAAGACACCAAGACATCGCCCGCTGCATAGGCTGGGCACCCGCTTAGAGAACTGTTTCACTGTCTCCATGCCATGTGGGGTCAGAGGCGTTGGCAGGTTCCATGAGCACATCCTCCCCTGGGCTCCCACCATGGCCCCTTCTCCCTGGCACGGCCTTGAAAGCCTCAGGACACTGGAGCAAGTCTACTCGGCAGCACAGACAGCAACCTTAAGCAACAATCTAAACTGGGTTTGGAGACCACTGGGTTTGGAGACCACCAGCCCGCCAGTGAAAAGTGGGGATTAATGTGAGGCTGGGGCCACCGAAGGGAGGGGTGGGGGATATGGAAGATTTCAGAAAGAAGGTGCAGAGTGGCCGGTTTCTTCCGCACACCCTCTTGCATCAACAGACCGACGTTTGGCCTAGAGTGGCCGGCCTCCAGCCAAGTGACAGACGGTGCTAGAACCGAACAGGCACAGAACAGAGGACAGCTGACAGAGGTGAGAACACCTTGTTTTTAAGTGCTTCAGCACAAGGTGACGCTACTGAAAACACATAGCCACGGATGAGCACACCGAAGTGAGCGGCACTTAAAACTGGAGCTTAACTTAAAAAACTTTAAAAACTTAAAACTCCTACCATCCTCATTTTGCTTGGACTTTCAGCATCACTCAGGCCACAGGCTCTTTTGGACCCGCGAAGTTCTGCTAGATCTTCCTCTGGGTCGACTTGAACGGAGAAAGCTGTTGTCCATTCTCCAGGATAGGCAAATGTCTGGTCCTCAGCCGCAGAGGCCTCGCTTCCCTTTCCGGGGATATCGGTGGTCACATTGCTGGTTGTCACTGGAGGGAACGGGGACCCTGAGGGCTGTGTGCTCGGTCCTCTGCACTCTCCAGAGCTCTGCGACGGGGAGGCGACATCTGCTGGAGGCGCACAACTCCTGGAGAGCTCATTTTGCAAAAAATGTTTTAAGCGAGTTTTTCTGGGAGCGCTGCTTCTCATAATTGCACTCCGGAGGTGAGACTCTTCTGCAATGACGTACACTCGGCAGCGGCCCCTGGTCACCGCAGTGTAAACGTGCTGCCAGTGCTGGCGGCCCGCCTTCCCAACCACATACACGACCGTCTTCTCCTCGGACCCCTGGGAGGGGATAATGCAGGAAGAAGAGTTAATGTTGCGTCATGGGTTCATGTCTTCACACAGCCTCAGTCTACCCAGACAGAAAAGAGAGAAGTCCCCAAAGTGCCACCTGGCCAGAATGTTCCTATAAATCCACCTTACAGTTCCAGTTTATTCATCACCCAAAAACTCATGTTTCCTAATTATGCGCTTAGGTTCAGGTCTTAGAGATGCGCAACTAGAGTATAGAAACCCAACAATAAACTTGAAAGACAGTATGAAGTGCCAAATCTTCCCTAATAAAAGAATTTTCAGTGATCGTATGGACTCTATGTACAAATGTGTTGGCCCATTGGTACTTAAATAGCAAAAAATAGACACCTTAAATATTCAGGAATAAGCGCATAGATAAATTTGCTTCTTTGTTTACATTTATATCAAGTATCTGTATACAGACATTTGATAAACTATTCTGCAAATATCAAAGATGCTTTGAAATCTAACATTTTAAAAACTGGATACTTTCACGTAGAAAATGATCACAACTATGTAACACAAAATAAAATTACTCTGATCCAAAAAAGTACATACAAAATGAACATAAATATCTGACAAGAAAAGTCACAAAAAAGGAGGAAAAATTCTATCAAATATTTAACTAGGGGTGGGGTACTGGGGTGGCTCAGTCAGTTAGGTGGTTGCCTTCTGCTCAGGTTAGGATCCCAGGGTCCTAGGACCCACATCAGGGTCCCTGTTCGGTAGAGAGTCTGCTTCTCCTTCTCCCCCTGCCTGCTACTCCCCCTGCTCGCTCGCTCTCTCTTAAATGAATAGATAAAATCTTTTTTAAAAGTTCTTTTTTAATTAAAAAAAAAAAAATTAACTAGGGGCACCTGGGTGGCTCAGTCAGTGAGCGTCTGCATTCAACTCAGGTCATGCTCCCAGGGTCCTGGGATCAAGTACCGCGTAAGGCTCCTAGCTCAGCAGGGATCCTGCTTCTCCCCGTGCCTGCCATTCCCCCTGGTTGTGCTCTAATAAATAAAATCTTTAAAAAAAAAAAAAATTAACTAGTCTGTCTCCAAAAATGGAGGGCGCTATGGATGATTCTTTTTTCTTCTACTTTTCTGTATTCTCCCATTGTTGAACCATTTATTGCTTTCATCATGATAAACAATGCAAAAGAACAATGAACATTTGGTTTTTAAGTTTAGCAAGCCAAGAATTATATAGGCAAGAAAAATGCCCAATGTCACCACATAACTGTAAGAAAACAACTTCAAGTTTCAGGGCTATTCTTAGTCCCTATATTTTCAGTGCCAACATAAACCAGGGAGTGCTGTGAATCATTATCTCGTGTCCCCACATCCCCCTAGACCAAAGAATTGTGGGAAGACGAATGACAAGACGGGGCATTCAGAAAATACAGATCCACAGTTAAAACCCTCTTTTTCAGCAAGCACTTCTAGCTCTCTAGACACAGAGAACGGGAATCCAGTCTTCAGATGATAAAAGTGTGATAAGCACTTCTTCAGGTGCCGCTGAGTCTCAGAAATCTACCTAAATGACACCTGATCAAATACTAAGTACACTTTATAGATACACAGCACCACTTCCCCCCGTGGACTTCGTACTGCATATTCCTAGGCAGGTAAATGCCTAACCTAAACTTAGTTCACTGAGTTCCTAATAATCAACGAACACAGAAAAACTTAACAGCGTCATAGTTGGTCTCCCTCAGACTCACACATGCTACCACCCTCTGTCCTCACAGCATCTCGTGATACTTGTAAAAAGCAAATCCAATCGCATCGGACTCTGCTTAGAGCTGATAAACAGCTCCCAAGCTCTCAAAACGAAGTCCTGACTCCATCATATGGCTCACCTGCTCCTTCAAAGGCCAGCCTTGAGCCTGCTGCCTTCCCTTCCCCTTTCCTCTTCCTTCCCCCCGAGCCACGCTCCACTGGACACAAGGAACCTGTCTGTGGTCCTGCCAGGGCAGACCCACTTGCGGACTGTGCACTCTCGAGTCCCCTGTACTTCCTCCGTCACAGAATGCTCACCAAGCCGGAACAGAACTCTCCACCTCCCTGGCTGTATTCCTCACTGGACTGTAAGCTCTTCCTCATTCACTCTTCTTTATCCAGTGTCTCACTGAATGAATGATGCTAAAATGAAATGGTCATGCCAAAGATGTGCTCAGAAAGCAGGATGGGGACACCGAATTTCACCTCCATCGCCTACTAGAAATCATTCGTCCTCTTTTCATATCTTCCTTGAATCATTAGAACTATTGAACTTCTTGAAGGAGGCAAGTTTTTATACATTTACTTCTCTTCTCTAAATATGACCCGAAACTCAACATTTGGAAAAATAAACACAAAACATTCATTTCTTTTGAGATTTTATAGACTTAGAATGTGAAAGTGTATATGGCCCTTAGAGTGGGGTTGGGGGGGCAAACCACTTTCTCTGTAAAGGGTCAAAAAATAAGTATGTTAGGTTCTGCAGGCCAGATGTTCTCTACCACAACTACTCAATTCTTTTGCAATGCAAAAGCAGTCATAGCCAATATGTAAATGAACTAGTGCTGCTGTGTTCCAATAGAACTTTATCTATAAAAAATTGATAGTGGGCCAGAAATGGATATCATACTAGATACTATAGTCCTAGAAGATGAAGGAGGTGACCCAGTCCCCAATCCTTCTACCTTCCCTTACCTCACGTTACTTCTCTGACCTCATCTCTTCTCACTCTCCAGTGCCAGCCTCCTTGCTGTTCCTGTTCTTCAAATATACCAGGCAGGCTCCCACCTAAGAACCCTGGCCTTAGCTATTCTCTCCACCTAGAATGCTCTTCTCCCAGACACCCACACAGTTAACTTCCTTACCTCCTTCAAGTCTTTGCTCAAATGCCGCCTTCTCAAACTAATGATGTACTACACAGTAACTAACTGAACATAATAAAACAATAAAATAGCAACATGAAATTTTTTAAAAAATAAAGTTCAAAATACTTTTAGACTATATTAAAAAAAAAGAGCCACCTTCTCAATGAGGCCTATCCCAACTACTATTTAAAATGACAGCTTCATCCCACAACTATCCCCATCCCATTTCCATAGCATTTGCCAACCTCTACCGTAACTCATACAGCTGACCGTGGAACATGGGTTTAAACTGCATGGGTCCACTTATATATTAATTTTTCCTTCTGATAAATACAGTACAGCACTGCAAATGTATTTTCTCTTCTTTGTGATTGGCTTAATAACATTTTCTTCTCTGTAGTTTACTTTGTTTTTAAAATTATGGGGCTCGAACTTACAACCTGGAGACCAAGAGTCACATGCTCTACTGACTGAGCCAGCCAGGCACCTCCTTATGTACTTTATTGTTAAGAATACCAGTATACAGGGGTGCCTGAGTGGCTTGGCTGTTAAGCATCTGCTTTTGGCTAAGGCCATGATCTCAGGGCCCTGGGATTAAGCCTTCATCAGGCTCCCTGCTTGACAGGAAACCTGCTTCTCCCTTTCCCACTCCCCGTGCTTATGTCCCCTCTCTCGCTGTCTCTGTCAAATAAATAAATAAAATCTTAAAAAAAAAAAAAAGAATACAGTATATAATACATAGAACATACAAGATATGTGGTTAATCAACTTTTTACATTATTGGTAAGGCTTCTGGTCAACAATAGACTACTAGTAGTTAAATCTTTGGGAATTCAAAAAATTGTACATAGATTTCTGACTACAAGGCAGGGTCGGTGCCTCAAACACCCACAGTGTTCAAGGGTTAGCTACCGTTTACTTAAGTGTTTTACTACTGTGTCTGTCTCCTTCCTCCTACCCACCAAATGTAATCTTCACAGGGGCAGGTACCTTTGTTTCATGGACTGATCTCAACCAAGCACCAAGAACAGTCTGACTCAATAAGTATTTGTTGAACTGAACTGAACTTGGAAGAAACAAACTACACTCATACAAGAGAGCAATCGTGAATGTTCTTAGAGGTAAGAGATGCTATTTCAACCACAAAATAAGAGCCAGACTCAATAAAAGGAACATTTAGAGACAGTTACTACAACCTTAATCAAGTACTAAAAAGACCCCTTCATACTCCATTTGCCCAGAAATGTAAAAAAAGACTGGATTATAAATTTGACCAAGTCTCTCGGAAAATACAGCAAAATGATAACGAGATGGAAAACAGGACAGAGACAGGATATTTGGATAATCAGTCTGGAGGTTGAACATAGAAGAAATTCTACAAAGATGAAACAGAGAAAACTGAGGACAAGAAATCTTATGAAATTATTCAAGAAAATTCCCCAAAATTGCATGATACAAGTTTTCAGAATTATAGAGAGCCCATCATAAACATCCATGGGAGAAACTGTGCCAGGACCTCACAGCCATGAACATTTGTACTTCTAAACAACTGTCTGTTTCATTTTGTTTTGTTTTGTGTTTTTTAACCCACAGACACAGTCCACTGATTGCCTCTCTCTTGGTTTGAAAATTTAGAGCCAAATCTGCCGTCAACACTAGCAGGCAAATAGGTCAGTGCGCAGATCAGCATTCCATCCCACTCTTAGCAAGAATCCTTTTATTAGCCTTACCTTTATTTTCCACTTCACATCATTACTTTGTATTTAAAAAAAAAAAAATCAGGCTGAATTGTGAGCTTTTTTGTATGTCATTTCAAATTCTTTTTGGAGCTGAGATGGAGTAGGTTAATAAATAAAACACCATCTACTTAAAAAAAACAAAATCCCTATGCTAATTAATTTTTGCCTACCAATGGAGGATACAGGCTAACCTAAATTTTTCCCCATGCAAATGTAGGCTGACGCAGCCTCATGATTAAAGCAACATACCAACATCAAAGAGGTGTGCTCAAAACAAAGAGTTAAATAACAAAACCACAAAAAAAACTTACAAGAATTCAAAAGTGTTAAAATAGAGTGAAGGGGCACCTGGGTGGCTCATTCAGTTAAGCAACCAACCCTTGATTTCAGGTCAGGTCATGATCTCGGAATTGTGAGATCAAGTCCCATGTCAGGCTCCAAACCCAGTGTGGAGCCTGCTTAAGATTCTCAGTCTCCTTCTACCCTTCATCGTGTACTCCCCTAGCACCAAAAAAAAAGACAAAAAACAAAAAAAACCCAGAATTTATATGCAAATTGTACTAAATGCAATGTTGTATCCAGGATAAGATCCTGGGACAGAAAAAGGATATTATTAGAAAACGAGCGAAATCCAAATAAAGTATGTAGCTTAGTTAATAGTATTCTTCTAATGGTAATTCCTTAGTTTTGACAAAAACATCATAGTTGTATAAGATGTTAACATTAGGGAAAGTTGGAGGAAGGGTACGTGGGGACAGTCTGTGCTATCTTTCCAACTCTTATAGAAAACTAAAATTCCCAAGTAGAAAGTAGGTGCCTCACAAGAGCAAAGGAAGAGGAGAAATTTATCAAAATGCACCCAGCTTTATAAATATAAATGCCTATGCAAATTATACCCCAATAAAGTTGATTATACAACAGTAAAAAAGCAAGCTGCAAAAATAAACACCCCGGTACCATTTATGTAAACCTTGGTAACCTGTCTCTCATTCAACAAATAAAGACAGCAAAGGTTAAGAAGAAAATCACTGAAGGTACTCTGTGGCCTGGAAACCTGTCCAAATAGCTTTATAAATGTCCACTGTTACCTGAAAAGTGTGGATAGTTCTTGCCCATGCATGTTTTATGTGACAATATTTCATTAGTTTTTCGAAGTCCACAGTTATTTCCAAACCAGCTGCATTATTAATGGTCAAAGATCTTCTCTTTCCAAAAGTTACATCAGTGACATCCTATAGCCAAAACAAAGAACTATTTTGTATGTTTTCAAATATGCACACTGTAGAGATACTCTATTTTTGTGTTGAACATAAAATAGCATGTATATTCACGATTATTAAGAACTTTTAAAAGGCTGAAAACCTATACCTGAGCACAAACTGAATACATATACAGCCAAATTTTAATCAGCTTAAAACTTGACCTCAGTTTGACTCTCTGGAGAACAGTCTGTGTTGTCTGACTTGCTCTGAAGTCTACACATTTCACTTCTTGCACTGTAAGTCTGCATATACTCTTTGTAAAAAGTTAATTTTTCCTCACAGCTTGTAAAGAATAACCTCAAAGTTTAAGAGGACATTTACACAATGAGAACAAATTCAAGGTAACTTCTTGTTTCTACAGGTAAGCAGCAACCAAAGAAATGATGCTTTGCAAAATACAGTAAGTGTGTCATTTGTCCCTTATTTTTGCTACCCAAGCTCTTCGAACTTATTAAAAAATGTTTCTTCACAAAGTCTTCCAGAAAATTTAAGAGAAAGAAACATGTCCCAAGTCATTTTATGAAGCCAGCATTACTCTGACACCAAAATCAGACAAGATATTACTAGATAACTACAATATCCCTCATAAACATGAATACAGGGTGCCTGGGTGGCTGAGTTGGTTAAGTGACTGCCTTTGGCTCAGGTCATGATCCCGGAGTCCCAGGTCTGAGTCCCACATCAGGTTCCCTGCTCAGCAGGGATCCACTTCTCCCTCTGACCCTACCCTCTCTTGTGCTCTCTCAAATAAAGAAAATCTTAAAAAAAAAAAAAAAAAAGTGAATACAAAAATCTTTTTAGCAAAAAATTATGGAAGAATGTCAACTCTGATATTAGATTCTGAATCAAACCTAGGGTAATTTAAAAAAAACACACACCTATCTCTAATAGGTAAAAAGGTACTATTTTTCTGTTATCACTTGCCTTTGTTATAAAAAATATTTCTCCATTGCAGAGTCGAATATCACTTTCAAAGTCATGCTTATTTTTAGCAAAACCATGAGGAGTACCATTAAAATCGTCACCACTGGCCTCGCGTTCATTACTTTCCTGACTGGGAGAGGCAGTTCCAGGGAGTAACTCCGAGAGATATGCATTCCTGGTACAACAAATTTTATCACCAACTCCAAACTGAAGCCTATTCCGATGGTCTCTGGGTCAGAAAATGAGAATATGTCATTGAGGTTTAGAAAAACTCGATTTCATTTTAAGCATTAATCCCGACTCAGATCTGATCCAATTTTCAAGATGATTTCCATACTCTCTTTACTTCACTTTTGTTCTCCAAATGCCAACAAGAAATCGGGCTCCCACGGTCATGGTCTGAACTCCTATCCCCTCCGCAGCACTGCAAACCCAAAGACCCATCCCAGCCAATTTTTTTCAAATTAGAAATCTTGGCATAAATGCTGACATCTCTCTTTTCCTCTATGCTCTAAAAGTTACCCAAGATCTTACTGAGTCTACCTTTTAAACTCATCCTCTCCTCGCCAATCTCTCCTATCACTATCCTATTTCACGTCTTAACCCCACATACACATACTTCTAGTCTAATAATTATGATTTTTATCAGGACAGCAGCAGCAAATTGAATAAACACTGGTGATATACCAGTTACTAGGCTAAGTGCTTTAGAGATATTATTTCATTTCACCCTCACTACAACTGCACAAGGGAAATGCTGCTCGGTATCCTCTTTTTACATATGTGGAAAAAAGAAACTGACCCCCACCCCCACCAAGATCACAGTCACTGGGACAGACTGGATGACCTCCTGCTGGTGTTCCCTAACCTCAGGTGGTTTTCATTGTGGCTTCCCTCAACAGACAGGGAGCTTCTTCTAGAACTTTCATATCTCTACGTTCTCTACACTTATTAAATAGTAAGTGTAGATAAATGCAAGACAAGTGAGTTAATTCTTCCGGTGTGTAAACAGAGCAACTTTTCCATACTCCTATTTCTCTGACAGATGTCCACAAAGGTGCTCTCTGCAGGTATCCAGTTGCTAAGGTTCCCAGACACACCTAAGCACATATCGTATTTGGAAACCATTCTGAATTCCCCACACTCATCTTGGAGAAGCTGGAGGTTGCCAACTTGAAAACCACAAGGAAAACTGTATTCCTTATTTTTCTGATGACACGGATTGCCAAAACAGTCAGTGCCTAAGCATACACATTATATTTAATTGAAGAGATCGTCTGACTTCACAAGTGAGAATAAAAATGATTTTTAAATATGTGGCTACAATGATAAAGGTCAAGACAAATAAAAGAACAGTGACTAAAGGAAGGACTGTCCTGGAGCTTTCCGATCTTTTGTGCTCACTTGATTAGGTGGCCCGTGTAGTGCTTGCAACAGCAGGCGTTGATGACGTCACAGTCTTGCCTGGAACACAGGAACAAGCAAGAAGCGAGGGTCACCATAATGGTATCTGTTCTGTGTTTACTCCTATTATCCACGATGTCAATGTACTACACAAGACTAAAAGTTTCTAGGAAGAGGTCCAGAAAAAACCATTTTAATTTTTATCTTTTCTTTTTCTGAAGTTTTTATTTTTAAGTAATCTCTACACCCAACATGGAGCTTGACTTCACAACCCGGATATCGAGAGCACCACATTCCACTGACTGAGCCAAGCCAAGGGCCTCTGTCATTTTTATCTCAATGTAAATCTTTGTTCCGCTCAGATTTCATGGGAGTTTCCAAAGGTAATATTCGGTAGCAAGAGCCTTATTTATTTTTTTTAAGATTTTATTTATTTATTTTGAGAGAGAGAAAGATAGTGCAAGTGGGGAGAGGGGCAGAGAGAGAGAGAGAATCCCAAGTAGGCTCCACGCTCAGCGCTCAGTGCACAGCCTGATGCAGGCTGGACCCCACAACCCCGAGATCATGACTTGAGCCAAAACCAAGAGTCAGAGGCTTAACTGACTGAGCCACACAAAGAGCCCTGTTTAAAAACTGCCTTCTGCCATGTCTAACAAAGAAAGACCTCAAGATTAGAGAGAGAATTCGCAGTGATGAATGATGAGAGTCTCCCATTTAAACAGCATCTATATAAGTTATGAGATTTAAAGGCAAGGCTGAGAACATTAAAATGCTGTAAATGCTTTACCTTCTAAATGCAATAAATTGTGATGTTTGTGCATCTTGTAGGTCATTTTCTTTGAGTAGGGTTCTAACTGCAGAATATAAATCTGGTAATTCAAGAGAAGAAAGTTAATAGAGAAAAGCACCAAAGTACAACATTGTTTTGACGGAGCAGCTCAGAATTCCTGCTCAGGGGGCTCTGGGAAATGGAATTCAAGCAGGCCATGGGGACGCCAACATCATTTGCAACAGCAGCCAGAGCACCAGGAGCGAGAACGACGATGAAGATCCCAGATGCCCTATCCTCAACAGAGGCGTCAACCACTAGCCAGGACAGCTCCTAATTTGTAATATAACCACTCGGCACTGATTTCATTTGCTCCCCCAAGATGCCCAGACCTCCAGGAGCCAGCAACTAAAAGGTTAACCCCTGACAGCCGGGGTGTCCATCCCAAGAGGGGCCAAACCTAGCCAGCTAGGAAATAGCTGGAACGCAGACACCGATTATATTCTAGTTAGAAATGTGAAGCTGAGGCTCTTGGAAGTAAAAGCCACTTTCCAAATGGCAGAGGTGGCCGGCCTCCCTTTTAGACCTCGGATCACTGACAATGATTAGAGCCTCCCTCAAAGCGCTGAGAAGGAGACTTCCTCTCATCTGTCTTACCAATAGTGCAAAACAGTGAACATTTCTCACAAGAGAGAGAAGACAGAAAAACTTAGGTAAGAGCATTCTAGGCTTATGTGCCTTCCCCTTGTAGCAGATGAATCACGTGGAATGAAAAAACCCAGGCCTTGTGAGGCCCTGCTCGAGGAAGATTAAATTAGTTGCTTATGAGCCTTTCGTTGTTCAGATGAAGGGAAGATTCTGACTAACAAATGGCCACTCAGCACACCCTCAGCCAACCCCAGGCCTGCCAGAGCAGGAATTTCCAAAGGTCTCACAGGATATTGCTTTCCTCTACACATACAGGATCGCGCTGTTCTGCTCCTTGCTTTCTTTATTCTCTCGACATCTTACAGATCAATATGTACACTGTATTTCATTGATTCTAAGACACGCATTTTTCTCACACTTCAGCACCTCTGAAGTTCTAGCCCAGCTATTAAGCCTGTCTTCCATCTCTCTACTTTGTAATAATGGGAATCATTTACTCAGTAACTTAATTATTAATGGAAAAGCACAACATGCCTCTCTCTATGGAATATTATTTATTCAGTTCTTTTAAAGAAGGGACTAACTTCCCAGTTGAAGTTTATAATTGAGATGGAAAAACAGCATCGGCTGAGCTCTGCTGTCATTCTGAAGCAGACCGCTCTTTTCTTAAAGTACATTCTCATTAACATAAAGAATGGGCACCGGAAATAAAACTAATCCTATTTTAGGTAGCCTCAAATGGAGTGACAAGGAGGGCACATTCCTTAACCAGCTAAGTCTCATTTTTTTATCTGTACTAGTACCTACTCTTAACTAAGCTGTTGTGAGAATAAATGTTACCTATTAATGATTCAAATATATTTAATAAAAAATCACAAAGCAACATGCAGCTTATCATCCTATTCATATTAAATAAATACTATATGTTTGTGTCTGGATATAATAAGGCTTAAAGGATCAACACCAAATTCTTACAGCATAGTAAGAGTAGTGGATGAGGAAGAAAAATAGTATGTGACTCTTTGGGGGTTGCCTTGGGGGAAATGGAGAGGAAGACAACAGGGAAATATTCATTTTTACTTCAGACACTTCTGAATTATTTGACTTTTTTTTTTTTTTTTTAAGATTTTATGTATTTATTTTGACAGAGAAAAATCACAAGTAGATGGAGAGGCAGGCAGAGAGAGAGAGAGAGAGGGAAACAGGCTCCCTGCTAAGCAGAGAGCCCGATGCGGGACTCGATCCCAGGACCCCGAGATCATGACCTGAGCCGAAGGCAGCGGCTTAACCCACTGAGCCACCCAGGCGCCCCTATTTGACGTTTTTTAAGGAATAGAAATTATTTCCATAATTTAAAAAATGAAAAAGGCATTTATAGAATACTATGTATTATATGATCCCATTTCAAAAGAGAAAAAAATTATTATACCATGTGAATGGAACCCAACCCAAGGGAACTGTGACTATGACCCACAAAGCAGGAGAGGCTTACACATAAAGCAGTACAACCCTGAATTTCACATCAGAGTGAAAGTTGCTAAGTGGTTAGGATATACCCTGAAGAATGATGACAACACTACAATAAATGCTCGGTAATAATCATTTAAACCTTCATGAATTCAATTTTGAGGAAACCGTTACACTATTTTAAAAAAGCTTGCTAGGTATGTTCAGAATACAAATAAAGATCAAAAGGTTTAACCGATTTGTAATAGATCATTTACTATCTATTATTCACAAAAAACTAAGTTATATAGTGCCTTGAAATGGATGAATGCGCTCAACCCTCACAATAGCTCCATGGGCAGTGTCCTATTAATCCCATTTTACAAATGCTTATGTGATGTGACACAGGTCATACACGTAAGCGAAAAGACTCCGCATCCTGTGCTCTTTTTGACCCTGTTACGTTGTCATCCTAAGACCCATAATTGGAAGCAATCCCTGTCCATTTGATAAGAAACAGAAAGAACTAGTAGGAACTCAACTTGGCAACAGTTTAACCATTATTTTTGATTCTCAAATGTACCCAATAGCAAATGTAATTACTTTTCCAACTGCTATAAAAGAAAATCTTCATTAATTAGCATATGCTTTCTCCTGAATGAACTTGGATTCCTGGGGCTTTGCTTCATTTTAAACTTATCATCTACATCCACCTCTTCACTCAACAAATACTGAGCTCTTACTATGTATGTGTCAAGAGCTTACTTCTTGGATATGTGTGTATTTATATGTGGGTCATTAGTCGTTCCAAGATCCTTCCACCAGGAGATGTTACACATAGGATCTGTTAAGGCAGATCTGGTTACATATACTGGGCTCGGTTTTAAGTTTTAACCGGGGCGGGAGAGACGGGACCTTCTGCTGGGGTCCCAGTTATTTTTGACTAGGAGTTGGTGGGTGGGATGGGAGAGATGAAGTTTTTCTAGTCTTACTCATTCTCTCTGGCCAGGGAAAAATTGCTGTGGGTGAGCCCAAGGGGCAGCCCTCCCATGGCCAGGGCCTTGTTTTGTATCTGCAAATAAACAACTTCTTTGGAACCGTAAAAAAAAAAAAAAAAAATAAATAAATAAATAAAATATACATATATATGGTTACATATATTGGGCTGGAGAACTTACTTCTTTGCAAAATCCAAGGTCCTCTGCATTTGATGATGAATAAATAGTTTATTTATTAACAGTGCCTAAATGTTTTACTAGCAATATTTATCTTTACCACCAGATAAAATTGCAACTAGTCATTTAGTAAGTATATTAGAAAACTGAAATCGTAACGCTACATAATACAGATGTTTATACTTACAAGAGTGAGGATCATTTTTCGATAATTGAGAGCTGGCATCCTCTTCTGGGAGTCTGATAAAAATAAATGTTTTATCTTGTATTGACACAGGGAATGTTGGATTATCAGAGATATTCAGCTCTGCATCAAATATTGGAAATTGGCGTCTTGAGATTCTTAAGTGAAGATAAAATAATAGAGCAATACATTAACATCCAAAAATGTGTCCTCATATATTATCAGAGATAATGGCATTACAATAACTGATATCTGCTAATAGACAATAAATAAGATGAAAAGGCTACTCATATAGGCATTATAAAAAGCAAATGAGTTTGAAAATAGAACTAGCAAGACTGTAATGTTACATGTATCAGTTAGTCCCCTACCCCCAAGCAAATTAAAAGCATTAGCTAAAACTGCCAGGGAATTTACCATTCTGAGAATTTGACCTAGTCTCCTCCAGACCAATACAAGGGTAGGTATTATCCTCATTTCACAGATGAGTAGCATGAGGCTTAAGCAACTGCGGTGGGCTGCCTCCAGACACAGAGGTAGAAAGCAGAGGGCTAGGAGGTAAATCTGGGCCCTTCTGGCTCCATAGCCCTTTCCCCAACTCTTTGGGGCCTTTTCCATAGGCTTACATCACACTCTTTTCCACCTTTCTTTTGTGTGTATCATACATGTGGCCTCATTTTCTCAGTTGAACCAAGTATCCACATCTTCTCTTTGCTTCTATGCCCTCCTCCTTCTTTTGTTCTTATATTTCCCAAGACTAGCAAATCCTATCAGAAAACAGAGCATGGGGCAGGTGCCTTGTCATAACAAGGTCTCCCCTTGGTTATCTGGAAGAAGACCAACTCCCTGAAAAGACCTAATGGCAACCTTGCTTCAAAGCTAGTGGTACCCTACTGCCATCTTCAACCTTTCCTCATAGGGTTGAAAGGGAGGAAAAGGAAGAAGATCAAAGATCAAAAAGACAAAGATCAAAAGGTTTTAACTGATTTGCAATAGATCATTTAATATCTGTTATTCACAAAAAACTAAATTATACAGTGCCTCAAAACAGATGAATGCCCTCAACTCTCAAACAGTTCCATGGGCAATGTCCTATTATTGTTATATATCCCAGATATATAAATATCCCAGAACTAAATCTGGGGGTGCTGAGAATCACCATGGAATTCCTGTTTTGCTTCTGACCCAGAACTTGAAACACTTCTAACTCTATGAGCCCCTCTCTGCTATCACTGGGATTCTATGTGACATTAAATATTTGGTGATGACAATTAAGAAGGAATGATGAAAGCAGCACAGCTCAAATGACACTAAAAGGGTTAATAAAAGGAATTCCTACGTTTCAGATAAACTAAGTTCTAAGAAATCTAATGTGCTTTAGATTCCTCCAAGATTTTTTTTTTAAGATTTTATCTATTTTTTTGAGAGACAGATAAAGAGCATGAGAGGAAAGAGGGTCAAAGGGAGAAGCAGACTCCCTGCTGAGCAGGGAGCCAATGTGGACCTCGATCCTGGGACCCCGGTTAGACAAAAAGGATATTACACATCCAACTGCATTCTTGTGCTTAATGAATTAATATGAACCTACCATATCCGCCCTATCCCTGTCAATCCTTCTTATACTGCCATAGTCCTACCCAGGGCAGACGGGCATAGAGAAAGGAAGTTTTGAATGTTCTCATTTCTGCTGAAGCCAACCATGAAAATGTTCGAGCAACAAAACCAACATTTTGTAAAAGAGTGTCAAAAAACAAAGATAAATCTTGGCCCAATGAATAAAACAGTCTTAGTATTCTGGGATCCCATCACATCAATTACAGAGGGTCACTCTAAAGGTGTATGCAAAGACTAAGGGAAGAGAAGGATTCTCTTCTACTCTAAGGGGAATAATATGCCATGGGTACCACCAGGATTCATCACGGAAAATACCATATTCCTTTTTTTTTTTTTTGGCCTGGGGCTCCCCTTACAAAAATTAGGGGATAATTCTTCCCATTCTCCCTTGAAGTCTAATGAACTCATTTCCAAGTCTCTGTTTCCCTTGGGCTTATTCTAGTCTCTAAGCTTGATGTAATTTTAATTCATATATATATATATATTTTTTAATCGGGAAAATACATTTGCTCTTAAATTTCAATAATTCATGCCGGACCAGTAATGAAAAACATTACCTTGTTTTTCTAATTCTGGGGCAAAGAGTGCGTATATGCCTGAAGGCCAGAATAAGTGTGCTAGAAGGGCACAGTAAACGTACCGCACTGAACTGCCCTAATAGAAAAGCTAATAGGTATTTTCTTACTTTGAATCTCTAATACAACAGAGAGAAAATGCAAAATTTTCATTATACTATACCTTGTGGCATTGTTCACAATTAGCTCAGATTCTGCTCTATGGTTTTTCTTTAGTTCAATAGCACAATTTCTTGACTTAAGAGTCTCAAAAAGATCTGTCAGCAAGTTACCAGGTTCGATGCTGGGCAACTGTCTAATATCACCTAAGAGGAGAATAAGATATAGTAGGTATTCGGTAATGGGGTTCCTGAAATTTAGAAGTTGTTTTTATTTCTCCCTACTGCCATGTGCTATAATTATAAAGAGTTATTCTAAGAAAAAAAGCGTCCCCCAAATTACTTAAGAACATCAACTCTTTAAAAACATTTAACAACAAAGCATTCAGAAGGAACAGTTGAGATATAAAAAACAGTGATAACACAGTAAGGTAACATCTGAATTGAACTTCCTTCATACCTATAACCCCGGGCAAACTGTCTAGGGGCATACATTTTAGAGAAAAACGTGCCTTAGAATCTCAGGTATATGGTATTCAGTCACTTACTCAATCTTGCTCACATCTTAGTGGACCTAGAAGAATCCATGCCCTCAAATAAATAGAGTGAACATATAAAACACAAACAAGCCCTACGTATTTGATAAGAGATAAATTCCCATAATATAACTAATCATGTTTGGCTTTATTAGAAATCTCTTGAAACAAACCAACCCTGGAGTTTAAAGAAAAAAAGCAAACCACAACTATTTTCTCAATGGAAACTGAGGAAATGCTTAAGCCATTAACAGAATCAACTGCTTACAGCACATCCTCAAAGACCTAAGAGAATTATTTGCATACAATTTGCTTCTCAAGGTATGATTCTCCAAGGCAGGATTCTCCAAGAAATCATACTGTCTACAGACCAGTGGTACCCAACCGAATCTAAATCTCACTGGAATGGGAAAGGATTTAAGCAGCTACTGATATCCAACTTGAGTTATTAGCGAAAATCATAAATGCACTCCTAAGTGGTCTATAGTTCAGTCTTCTTATTATTTCCAAACGATCTACATCATTATTTGCTCTAAGTGCGGGACATTTTTACTGTTTTAACGGTCATCATTCAGGTGATTAGCAGAAACCCCTGACAACTCTATTTCATTTTGCAGCTTGCTCTTCTAATATCCCGGCCCAATTGAAGAACCACCCGAGCTGATAGAGGGAGAGGTCGGACTGAACTCAGGGTGGGCTGAGGGGGTGGGCTCTAAGAAACGGCTTCCTGCCTGTAGGATATGGATACTGAAACAGTGAAATGGTGTAAGCCGGGCTACCAACTGCAACGCTTTGAACTAAACAATTAGGATTCCAACACTCTTTAACTTACCAAGGACAATAAGCTTAGAAAGTTTGGAGTGCTCACACAATAACTTTAGAACTGACTTGAAGATTCTGACGGATACCAAACTCCCTTCGTCCACAACCAGAACTCTAACTGAAGAAAACTTCCATGGACGGTTCTTGTCCGGGCTTTTCTTCTCCCATAAATAAAAGCTGTAATTGACCTACAAGCAAAGTATGGCATTTCTAAGTTCAGGTTATAAAGTTCACAGAACAAAATCTTAACAACATGTAATTTTAAAACAAAACTTAAATGGGGTGGGGTGGGGGGGAGGATGTAGGTAAAGCCACACAGGGAGACAGTCTAAAAAACTGGAGGACACACAAGTTAAAGCTTTTTAAAACCCTAAAGGGATGGACACACAGAGAAGTAGATCAAATAAATCTAAAAACAACAACAACAAAAAGATCAAACAGTTTTAAAAAGGGTTTTCTGCTAAGTACTACGTGTGTTAACTTTCACAAGCTTCACACCCGGTACTATAGTACTGGCAGAATCTCAACCCTTCTCCTGTCGCTCTCGACCAGACAGAGCTCCCTGTTCTTTCCCATTCCCAAATAAACCTGCTGGCCTTCGGAGACGGCCCGGTCACTTCAGCCCTCCTTTCCTCCTAATCGTAACACTCCCTTCTGGAAATAAGGTTGCTTTCCCATCCTAATGATGAAAACACTATTTTTCTTCTAATAGTCTTAGTTCCCTTACGCCCCCAACATTTAAAAACCCACCCACCACCGCCAACAAAACAACTTAAAATTATTTATTAAAGATGTAATAATATTTACTATTTTAAAAATACAGATGAGGACGCCTGGGTGGCTCAGTTGGTTAAGCGTCTGCCTTTGGCTCAGGTCATGATCTTGGGGTCCTGGGACAGAGTCCTGCATTGGGCTCCTTGCTCAGTGGGGAGCCTGCTTCTCCCTCTGCTCCTACCCGCCCCCTCATGCTCACTCATGCATGTGCTCTCTCTTTCTTTCTCTTGCAAAAATAAACAAAATCTTTTTTTTTTTTTTAAGATTTTATTTATTTACGGGGCGCCTGGGTGGCTCAGTGGGTGGGCCGCTGCCTTCGGCTCAGGTCATGATCTCAGGGTCCTAGGATCGAGTCCCGCATCTGGCTCTCTGCTCAGCAGGGAGCCTGCTTCGCTCTCTCTCTCTGCCTGCCTCTCCATCTACTTGTGATTTCCCTCTGTCAAATAAATACATAAAATCTTTAAAAAAAAAAAAAAAGATTTTATGTATTTATTTGACAGACAGAGATCACAAGTAGGCAGAGAGGCAGGCAGAGAAAGAGAGAGAGAGAGAGAGGGAAGCAGGCTTCCTGCGGAGCAGAGAGCCTGATGCGGGGCTCGATCCCAGGACCCTGAGATCATGACCTGAGCCGAAGGCAGCGGCCCAAACCACTGAGCCACCCAGGCGCCCCAAAATCTTTTAAAAAAAATAAATAAAAATTTAAAATTCAGATGAGGAGAAAAATCTGGAAAATAAAACCAGAGAACATTACATATATTGGTATACATCATTCTCAAAATGTTTCTACGTTGCAAGTATGTACAACTATATATGTACACAGATTTCTTAAATGGTATCCTATCTTTATTTAATTTTTCTACTGAAGCTAGATTCAACATGTCTACTATTTAGTAAAAGCCTTCATATTTTCCACCCAAATGCATCAATTCCCTTCAATAAAACCCCCATTCTCTCAATTGGCCTTGTCTCAAAAGAACATCTGAATCGTGGCCAACTGCTTCCTTTGATTTTATATATTCAATCAGTTATCTTAGAAATGCCTGGTTGACATTTTCCACTATATTTCTGGTGTTGCCAATATAGGCCAATATAGGCCCCATCTATGAGCCTAGATTACTCCCACAGCCTTACAATCATGTTCCCCTATATTCTAACCCAAAATGGGATTGCCTGATTAATACAGGAATTTCAGATAAATGATAAATGACATTTTAGTACAACTATGTTTGATGCAGTATTTGCTACTTCCTTATACTGAAAAAATACTTTTATTTTTTATCTGCTCCATCTGGCAACCCGAAGCCCAAGGGATAAATAAATGGCGTGCCTTTCCTGTGGCCTTACACTCTCTCCCAGCGTCCCAGACAGATATTAAGATACTACTCATTGATCAGAGTTAGAACATAAGATGAAACTTAGTAACAATGCGTCTCTAGCTCTCCTCTTCTAAGCCAACCCTTCAGACTAACCAGATGTGAAGGCATAATGAGAAAAATCATAAAATAATCAGAAGACTCTACCATCAGTGAGCTACACTGAACTTCTCTAGGGCTATGTTCACTCATGTGACAAATAAAGGTAATGTGTAATGTCCTTTCTGAGGTGGCTCATAGCTATATGATTCTATGTAATCTTCCTTAAAACTGCTTTCTTCATTTCATTCTCTTGCTTAGGATCCTAAATGGCTCCCCAGTAAACCAAGTCCAAGCTCCGTTAGGTATACGAGATCTATAATAAAGGAGGGAATTGTGGCACCACAGGAAGCGCAATGAGAGGGGAGGTCACAAACCTGAATCCAAAGGCCAGTAGCTCTACACCTGGTTCCGATCTTGGCCAAGTCATTTAATACCCCCAGTTTTCAACTGGGCTCTTCTGTAAAATGGAGATGATACCACCTACTCACTTCACTGGTTTACCAAGGATTTAATGAGATACTTTGCAAACTTTAAAGCTCAAGTTCCCAGTCTAAACCAAATTCAATTTCCATTATTTTACAGCACACACAATTCATTCTAATCAATGCCATCACCTCAAAACCATCTATCCACACTATGATCATTCTCCTCAATGCCTGTGGAAAGGCCTTCCCCCTAAACAAAACGTCCTTCTCACCTGAACCTCTCTGTCCTTTACAGTCCAAGTCAATGATTATTTCCTTCAGAAATCTTCCAACAACTGAGTTCCTTGATCTATAAAAATCACAGGTCAGACCTAGAAAAACCTTTTCAGTTCCTGACAAGTTTAAAATTCCATGAGTTCTAACTACAGCCCCAACTATGTTTTTCGAGCATATCAATTCATTTGAAAATTTTATTATGTGACTGTGGGCCATGCGTTGTTGTGGGTCAAGGAGCTAAAGAACTGAACCCGATGATCAAAGCATTCACTTCTATGCAGTTTTCCTTCTATAAAATAGGATAAAACGTTGTCCTTTCCACACAAGTGCTTCTCGGAAAAGGTCTGTGGATAATAACATGCCTGTAAGCAGCCCCACCCCGATAAAGCTTGTACCAGAATCTACACGGACTACGACGTGATGCCTACACTTCCATTTGGCCAACTTCCTTTTCACAGCAAGACTTTCTCCATGAGAGAAGCAGGTTACTGACTGACCTTCCCACACCAGCTTCCGCCTCCCTGCAAACCAGTTGCAGTTTATAGACCGGCTGCTCTGAGTGGCTCTGATCTAAATGTTCTACTACAAAGAAGGGAGCCCTAAGACATCCAAGAAGTACCTACTGAGTGCCATCAGGAAGAAATTTAAAAATGGGCAAAGTTTTACCTGACACAGTGTGTAAGCATTAAAACCAGTTTTCTCCCGCAGTAAGCCGGCTGCTTTCCCAGTCGGGGCAGTGAGTAACACCTCTAGCGCCTTGTCGGCCTTCGGAAGACTTTGCTTGGTAAAGGTGATCCATTCTTCTGGGACATCCTGGTCCTGTTCAAAATCCTCACAGGCTTTTTTTACCTCTCTTTCTTCCAACTGCTCCATATGCTTAAAAAGCTGGCTAACGATGGTGGTCTTCCCACAGCCGCCTTTCCCACTGATGACCGTCACGGCATTGGAGCAAACCATTTCCAAAGCAGCCACTTGACCCTGGTCCAGCTGAGCTTCATTTATTTCTGCGTTCACGTCATTTTCACCGTTTTCCCAAATGTGGTCACCACTGTCCTGGGGGTCCAGAACATCCACAGAGTTTTCTAAACTTGATTCGTCCGGTTGGCTTTCGTTCAGCGTCTCGTTGCTTCTTGAATTCTCAGGGTTCGTGGTATGAATTAATGACAGCACCCTCTTGACATCCACCCGTAAATGCCACGGAGGCCTCGTCATCAGGTCACATATCGAAGAGGCAATGCCTCGCTCAGCCTGGTAGAGGTCATAAAGGAAGACACAGCCCTTCTCGTATGTCACCACACCAATGTCCTTCAAAAACTTCAGAGACTGCCAAGCCTCTTGGAAGGACATCTGGTCTGACAACTTAGAAGTTAAGTCAGCTTCTTCAATGCATGTGTGCCCTTGGTCTCGACATATGTGCCTCAGTTTTGAATATATTATTAATGCATTCTTCTCCAAATCACTCATCAACCGGAGAAGAGACTTGCACTGACAAAATGATGTCCAACTTGCCTCGCACTGCAAAAGCTTCAGTTCTGTGTAGGTTATCTTTAAGAAAATAAAATTCAAGTTGGTTTATAAAAATTACAAATGTTGATGAATATTATCAGAATTACATGAAACTGTATTATTTGTTAGTAATGCTTAAGTCCCAGAGGAAATGTATATCAACAAAATTTGGGGGAAAAAAACTGGGTACATAATACATTACCAAGTTTTTGCCATACTGTAATTAAAGATCTATATACATTTTTAATTAAAATTATATTTTCTCAAAGCAATACACATGCAGTTTTCAAAGTCAAATAACACTATGCAGCTTCTCACAAAAGATAGGAATCCCCTGACTCACCCTTTCCATGGCTTATAAAGTCAACACTGTTCTAAGTACTGTTTATACTAGCCTTTTTTTTTTTTTAATTTTTGCTATTTAATATTAACTCCCTCCTATGGTAAGTCTTTTTCTAGGGAAGCTCTCTCTCTTTTTCTTTTTTTTAAGCTCTCTATTTTTCACACCATCGCCTCCACACATGCTTCTCCTCTTCCCATCTCTGAAAAAAAGTTATACATTTTGTGAATCAATTTTGGTTAAATCGATTTTAGGATTCACAGCTGAGTGACAGGATATACTACAATTATATTAACTTTTGTGTCAAACTCTTGCATATATAGTGAAGTTCATGACTGCCTCACTTTCTTGGCTTGTTTAGGTTTTGACATCCCTCTCAACCATTCTGCCCAAACTCTGCTGAAGGGGCATGAAACTTCCTTCACCATGATCCCCTCAGTAGGTTCTCCACCAGCTCCATTTCTCTCCCCCACCCACAGAGACATCCCTCCTGGAGCCCTCTATACATTTTATGAGCTAAAATGTGTCCCTGCAAAATTCATATGTTGAAATCCTAACCTGCTAGTATGTCAAAATGTGGCCATATTTGGAGATACAGTCTTTTAATAGGTAATTAAGTTAAAATGAGGTCACTGGCCCTAATCCAGTATGACTGGTATCCTTACAAGAAGGGCAATTACAACAGATAGGCCCAAAAAGAAGATTATGTGAGGACTTGGGGAGAAGTGTCTTCTCACAACCATGTATAAGCTAAGAAGGACTCAGAAGAAACCAACCAACCAACAACTTGATTTTGGACCTAGAACCTCCAAAACCATGAGAAAATGAATTTCTATTATTTAAAATAAATTTCTATTAATAAAATTCTATTGTTTAAACCCAGACCATGGGGTGAAGCACCAACTTAGAGGGTTGGCAGCCTCAGCCATCTAATACCTCACTAATGGTCTTTATTCTTGATGGTGGTTTCCATACTGAACAGCAGGATTTCAAGTCTCCTGTTCCCACTTGAGTCTTAGTATGTGCATTGTTCTGTCTCTCTTCTCTACTGGATATATATAGTAATCTAATGCTCCAGAATTTCATTTTGCAAGATATACTGAAGTCATCATCATTTGACATAGGGAACAAATGCATCATTTCAGTATTTCTCAGATTGGGGGGAAAGAGGTTTGGAAAGCATTCTTGGGGATCCAAGAATTATCTCAGAATTTTTAAACTGTATTTCACTTGGAAAACCACCCATAACCAAGTACTGCCAACATTTTAGTGCTGAGTTTGGTTTCCAACACCCCTGAAGTCTCATAGTGCCACTCCTCCTCTTGGTTTCTAATGGTAAGAACAGAAGTGGATTCATATTCATATGTAAGTGGTATTATTGTGCCAAATAAAAATTCCAATCATATCATGATGTACCACAAGAGTAATGAAAGTTTTCAAAAGTTCAAATAGAAAAGTGAGGGATTAAACGGATTTGCCAAATTACTAAGAACTTGTGTCTTCAATGAGATCTATATTCACATTGCAAATGACCAGTAACCAAAAAGATGTTTTCTATTAAATTAAATTATATAATTAAATTATTGACAATTTCAATGTCATCAATTCTTTTATTTTGTTGTCCTTCATAAATTTCCTGCATAAGAGCTACAAGTATAAGAAGTTCTAGTTGGTTCTAACACTAAAAGAAAAATCAACATTGAGATCCATACAAATTTTCTTCCTCTGAAAGAGATGCAAAAACTGTAAAGTTTGTAAATGTAAAGTTGTAAAGATGTAAAGTTTGAGAAATCCTCCCTTACACAAGATTACTAAAGTGAGTGTCTTACTTACTTTACTAAATCCAAGTTTCCATGGATGCGTACCTAACATCTCTTCTATGTCTTCCAACACCTTCGTAGAACCCGAGCTTATGAGCCGTTTAAAGTGTCGAGGCAGAAGAACTGGAAGGAATTCCATTACTTTTGGAAACTGCAAAGCTGTCATTACATTTATAAATGGAACTACAGGATAACAGAAAAGAACAAATCAAAACATACAGATGAGCTCACAGAACAACGATGTGATGAACGTCCTTCTGGAGCACAACCAGTTCCAAAAATCCAAATCAAAGAGAGATAAATAAATTTACTTGAACCAGCAAGAAAATTGATTGTATTACAACAATCGATTTTGCACTGAAGTGGTTTTCATCATTGTATGTAACTCCAAAATTTATGTTCTTCGAATGCTTAGACAACCACTCCTGAGCCTCCTGTTTACTTTTGTGTACAATATAATCAGAGTAAAATTTGTGATTCCATTTATAAAGATAAATTTAAAGCTAAGCACAAAAAATAAATCATTGACATATTAACCTTTATAATCATTTTTCTGTTATCAAGATTCTTTTGTCACTGATGTCATTCGGTGATGTCCTGCCAAATTTATTTCAAATAATTAAGAAATGAAATATTGCATTCAGGTGAATGTCCAGATAAAACACCATACTAAAAAATTATTTTATACCATTTTGGACTGAAATCTTTCCAAAATGGAATACTCGTATTCTTCTTTTTCTCTTCTGCCTTCTTAAACAGAGTAATAACTGGAACTGAATAGTTAACAACTGAATTTTTTTTTTTTAAAGATTTTATTTATTTATTTGACAGAGAGAAATCACAAGTAGTCGGAGAGGCAGGCAGAGAGAGAGAGAGAGAGAGAAGCAGGCTCCCTGCTGAGCAGAGAGCCCGATACGGGACTCGATCCCAGGACCCTGAGATCATGACCTGAGCCGAAGGCAGCGGCTTAACCCACTGAGCCACCCAGGTGCCCCACAACTGAACTTTTTCTTAATGACTCAAGGTAATCCAATTCACACAAAAGTCAGAGAGAAACATAGCTTTAGGGCTGGGGAGGAACTGAAAGGAGCTTAAAGATCCTCTCTCCCAACCTCTCCACCTTAATGATGAGGTAACCTAGAAATTACAATGACAAACTCAAAAGCAACAGAAACACATTTTCAAAAACAGATTTTAAAAAAGAATAGTGTGCCAACATACTATAGTGGTGATATCTTAAAACACATTAGCCATTAAGTATTTCAATTACAATAAAACTGGATGATAAAATCCCACCTACTCGTGTTTTCCACAGGGAGGCACATCTCATTTTCCAGTAGAGACTCTTCCTCTTCATTCTGTGTAGACTGTTTTTGACCCTTCTTTCCAGTTTCCTTTTGGAACATTCTTAATGTTTCCCTAATATTTCCAAAGTTGAGGTTTTTATAGCTTGATACAGCACTTACCCATGCTAAAAATTTATTTATATAATCACTGGAGAAATTGCAGTCTTTAAGAAACAGGGAACAGATATGTTCTTGATTTGGCGGTGACATATCACACTGTAAAAAGTAAGATGGAAATCCTTGAACTTGATAGCTCCTTGATCCCACAGGTTTCACGTGCACTTTCACTCGCCACCAAGGACCCGTTACTGGAAAACGTCCAAACACGTCACATTTCTCTTGAGTGTTTTCATCACAAATTACAACTTAAAAAAAAAAAAAAAGTTAATTTAAGACATTTTAAAACCTCTTTTTCAATGCTTTACCAAATCTACCACTCTGTTCCTCCCCACAGCACCCTGTACAGATGTTTATTAGGGTATCTACATATACATTCCACTTACCCATTTATCAGTCTCCCTCCATTGTGCTGTAAGCTCTCTAGAATAAGATAATGTTCCACTTGTCCTTGTATTCCAAGAGGTACATATGGTACATGGCAAGTCTGCTGTTTGTCTTCTAAAAACAGCCACCTCTCTGCTATTCTGACCTAAACCAAAAGTGACCTTCATGCAGTTTCTTAAATATCCCATGGTCCCCCCCACCGGCCCACCACAGGGCCTTTACGTAAGTTGTTCCATCTGCCTCAAATGTTCTCTTCCTTACTGTTTACCCCCATTTACTACTGACCTCTAAATTTAATGGCCACTTCCTCACGAAAGTCTTCCTTGAATCTCAAGGTTATAACCTCTCAGAGCAATACTTATTATTCATTCTATGCATTAAGTAATATTACAGTTACTTCTGTAATTATTTTTTAAAATGTCTTATTTTATTCACCAAAGAACAAGCCCTCTCAGAGCAATACTTATTATTCATTCTATGCATTAAGTAATATTACAGTTACTTCTGTAATTATTTTTTAAAATGTCTTATTTTATTCACCAAAGAACAAGCCCCATTAAGACAGAAACCTTATTATCTTACCGCTCTTGGGTATCCCCCCGGCAACAAACAGTACCCTGCTTGGAACATGGTATCCAGTCACTAATACTTTTAGGATAAATGACTAAACCCTCCACAAATACTTGAAAACTTTCTGTCTAAGCTTGTGTTGCCCACTCACATGTGACTATTTAAATTTAAATTAATTAAAATTAAACAAAATTTAAAATTTCACCTCCTCAGTTACACCAGCTACACTTCAAGTTCTCAAGAGCCACGGGAGGCTGGTGACTATTGTACTGGACAGCGCAAATTCAGAACAATGCCATCAACACACAACACTTTTCTGGTCTTACCCGTAAAATTTTCCTAGCTATCACTCACAACGTACACATAAAAGGTATTATTCATAACACAGGAAACGGCGCAAGATAAGCTCTCATCACAACGTTACTGACACAAAGTTAATGAATCCACAATGCCTTGAGGTGTTTGTGTGTGTGTGTGTGTGAGTGTGTGTATTTTCTAAGTAGCTGGTAAATAAATATTTGTCTCCGGGTAGGATAGGAAAATAGTTTAAAAAACTCTAATTCTGGGTATGAATACAGGCTCGACAGCCAACTGTTTCCTGGACTATAAAAATAAAACTACTTCAAAGAGTTGTGAACATCGAATGAGATCAAACACGTTGAGCACAAGCTCAAGTCACGTATTCTCAAGTCACGGCTATTGTTACTTACTTACCGAATCCTATCCTAAGTAGGAGGAAACAGCTAGGCCATCCCCAAAACACGTCTGCTAGCAGCAATGGGGCGTCTTACTTAGGACGAGGCCAGAACGGGAAACATTCCACCCACCAATCCCATCCCCTCGGGGTAGGGGGCTTCCTCACCGTGGAGGCGCCCGGGGAGGGTACCAGCCTTGACGCCCCCACTGCAGAGCTCCTCGGCATCCACAAACTCCAGGTCTTCATCCTCCTCCACGTCCTCCTTCAGACAGTCATCGTCCTCCGCCAACAAGTCCTTGGGTGGGAGCAGAGGTCCCTGCAGTTCCCGCAAGGGCTGACTCGAAAAAGCCATATTATTCCCCCTGCAGTTTTCCCCAAATTCCGGAAAACCCGGGCAGGGCACACAGCCAGGATCCGCCAATCAGTTCCGCGAATTAAGAACTTCCGGGAACGCCCCCACGGCGGCGAGCATGTGCGGAGGGGCGGGGCAGCGGCGAAGCTCCTCCCCAAACTCCCACGGAAGGCGGGGATAAGACCCTGGAGGGGCGGGATGAAGGCGGGACGATTGGGGGTTTGGAGAAGAACCTGCGCACTCGGCATCCAGAAGTGAGGGTCCGAGCGGTACCTGGACTGCACCGCCCGCTGGGCAGCGTCAGGTGTGGCATCCGCAGAACTTATCGCACTTCCGGAGAGAGAAATGAGAGGGAAGGCCGTGTCTAGAGAGCCTGGAGAGCCCGGAAAAGCGAAGCCCTCCCCAACACCCTGGAACGAAAGCCCAGATGCACTTCAGAGCAAACGGCCACCACCCAAGGCACAGAGCCGCGAATCTCCAGATGGGAGACCCGTTTACTCAGGACTGCTCTTGTCCTCCGTTTCCTTAAGGACTTGAACTTATGTCAGCAAAGGCTCTTAATCAAGGTACAGTTCTCAAGGCTCCATTCTATACACACCGTGTCGAGATCTGGGGCAGGGACCCCAGGATTCTGTCTTTTTTTTTTTTTTTTAAGATTTTTTATTTATTTATTTGACAGAGAGAGATCACAAGTAGGCAGAGAGGCAGGCAAAGAGAGAGGAGGAAGCAGGCTCCCTGCTGAACAGAGAGCCCGATGCGGGACTCGATCCCAGGACCCTGAGATCATGACCTGAGCCGAAGGCAGCGGCTTAACCCACTGAGCCACCCAGGCGCCCGGATTCTGTCTTTTTAATTTACGTCCCAGGGTTGTCTATTTTGATGCTCAGCCAGGTCTGGGAACAGCTGGATTACCTGACATTCAAAGTCTTTTCATCTTTTCTTCTCTGAGTACAAACTGGTCTCCCAAGCTTCTTTAAGCTGGACTACACCTGCTCACAGTGGGGGCAAAACAAAACAAAACAAAACAAAACAGAAAAAAAAAAAAAAAACACCTGATTATAGCCAAGAGTTTAGAGAAGGACTGGGGAAGGGAAGTAGAAGAGAAGCACAGTGGCTTAAAAACTTTATTCTGGAGCCATGGTTTCCACGCCTGCTGGGGATACTGTTTGAAAGTCCTGTTACTCTTTGAGGAACACCATAACATATATTATTCTCACTATTTTTGTATTGTTTATTATGGAATTACTCTATTAGTAATAAACCCAAAATAAGTAAGCAGACACTGCTAAATCCTAAAGCACTTTATGATTCTAATATACATGAACAACAGCCAGCACGAAAGGTTTAAGAAAAATTGTGGGAGAAAAATACTAAAATTGATTTTTCCCTTTGGGTACAAGTATGTCTCTTTGTTGCTTTTAGAAAAACTGTGTTACCGCTTACAAAACACCATTGTTTCCAAGAATCCACTATGTGAGCTTGAATTCCTTCCTTAACACTCCTAATGGCTATTGTTTCCGCAACACTGAATCTGCTCTGTCACACTACTGGTCTCCTTGTTGCTAAATCCAGTGAATACCTTCTTGCCTGAGTCTTACCTCAATTCTCAACAACCTTTGACACTAGTAACTATTTTCTTCTTGTAATACATTGTTCATGACTTGTGTTCTCAGGTTTTCCTACCTCTCTAGCCATGGATAGTCCCTTGCACTCCTCTACTGTTGTCTTTAGTACTACTATTCCCCCGGGTTCCATCCTGAGCACCTTCTCACTCTGTAATCCTTCCCTCGATCATCTTTGACCTACTCTGTCATCTACATGCTCATAACTCCTAACCTGATCTGCAAACAGGTGCCCACAACTGCTTGTTAGATGCCACTCGTGGAGGGCCCATGGCTGCTTCAGACTCAGTGTATCTAAACAAAAAGGTATTTTCTCCCCAAACCCACGTCACTTATACACATAAGCGTACGTAGTCTACATAGGATGTTCTTGATACCAACATGGTGATTTGGGCACAAGACTCCAGAAATTAAGCTGCTGTTTATATAACTCAACTGCATTCTTCTAAGTAGTGTAGGTGAAGATTCAGGATGGTGAGAACTTTGTTTCCTTACCTGTTGTTTCTTCACTTAAAAAAAAAAAAAAAATTAGCAATTCTATGTTCCTGAATACCATTTTTACCTTTTTTACACAGTAAGCAATAGTACTCAAATCTGGCTGTGCATTATAATCATTTGGGATGTTTCTAAAAATAAGATTCCTGGCTCTCCCCTGAAGGTATATTTCCATGAACACAAAGCAACACAGACATGAGGTTATTCACGGTGTAGTGAGTTTTGGAGTGGCAAATGGCTGGAAACAGCAGAAACGTGTTTAAGAGATTTATTGAATAGAATATGGCATATCCCCACGAGGGAATAGTCTTCAGTAATTTTAAAAAAGAAAGAAAGAGGGATATCTCTTTTAACTGATAGGGAGTGGTTTCTAAGATATATTAAATAAGAAAAAGCAAGAACAGTGCATATAGTCTAATTTATGTGTATGTGGGTAAGCTTGTTTTGGGGAAAAGGAAGGATGTAAGGAAGCGAAGAAGGGAGGAAGGAAAAGCAACACCGGAGAGATGAACACAGAAATTAATGAAAATAGTTACCTCAGGTATAATGGAAACAAGATAGAGGAGACAAAGATGGGGAAAAAAATCTCCGAATTTAACTTTTTTTTAAAAGATTTTATATATTTATTTGACAGAGAGAGAGAGAGGTCACAAGTAGGCAGAGAGGCAGGCAGAGAGAGAGGGGGAAGCAGGCTCCCCGATGTGGGGCTTGATCCCAGGACCCTGAGATCATGACCTGAGCTGAAGGCAGAGGCTTAACCCACTGAGCCACCCAGGTGCCCTGAGTTTAACTTTTTGTAATGGTTTGAACTTCTGAGCCATGTGAATGTTCATATGAATGTTCATATGTTCAAAAATAAATAAACCAAAAGCAAACCTAAAACGGAACACAAACAGAAACAAATCAAAATGTCTCTCAAATGTATAACATAACCTTTCAGGGAAAATAATTACTTCAAGTAACTTTTGAACACTTCAAATAAATATTTTAAGTTACTCTGATTATATACCTTTAGTAGGGTATACGCTGAGGACAAAAGATCCACAAAGTAATCTTAAACTTCACCGCACACTATGTTTAATGTTAGTTTTAATAATGTTATTATAATTTTGAAATTACATATTATAGGAGAAAGCAAATAAGTAAATGTCTTTTTGTTTCATCAAATGAAGTTTTTTAATGTACATGAAAAGAAATACAAACAAAATAGGAATAACTCCTATAATATTAAACTTAAATTAGAAACATCAGTATGATCTTGTGATTTCTTAAAATATATTTTCTAGTTCTGTCTACTGAGAGGGCCTAAAAGTAATGTCACTCCAGTAACTCTGATCACATCTACCATCATAATCTTGGCTTTGGAGTACCATCTCTCATTCAAGGAAGCAGAGGCTTCTTGAGGAATAGCTGTTTCTACTTCCAAAACAAGGAAAATACAAGGCAGACCTGGGACTTCTTGAATCAGATGCCAAGGAAGCCCTCAAAAACTAATGCGGTTATGGTGAAAGGATTCAGGAGTCAACTTGAAGGGACTTCCACTAGCCAAATTTAGGGAAGTTTGGGAACCAAAAAGAATAATTACTGCACTTGACTGTAACACACTGAGTACATAAAAAGTGATGTGGGGGCAGCTGGGCGACTCTGTTGATTAAGAGGTTAAGCATCTGACTCTTGGTTTCGGCTCAGGTCATGATCTCCAGGTCCAGAGATCTAGCACATCACTGGCTCCCCATGCTCAGCGGGGAGCCTGCTTCCCCTCTCCCTCTGCCCCGCCTCCCCCACATTCTGTCTCTTTCTGAAATAAATAAATCTTTTTTTTTAGAAGGATGTGTCCATTGTGATATTCACTAAAAACAAAAATAAAACCTTTTTAAGAAAGAAAGAAATGGAAGGAAAAAAAGGAAAGGAAGAAAAGAATACCAGGTAAGACATTTAAAAAGAAACTCAAAAAGTATAAAACACCATTTTGCAATCCCTGACGTCATAATTGATTCAAGCGAGGACCACCAAAGGTTACTAAAACCATTAAGTGAAAAGTCAGTGGGGAACCACGGCTCAGCAGTCTCATGGCTATAAAAGATTACAAAAGGCAAAGGGAAAAATTTCCTTTTACAATGAAGATACTCGTCAGTCACCCCTGAATCAGGTTGTCAAATTTAGTGTCATTAATGAGAGGAACTGATATTGTATGTCTCATGGTATGATGTATGTAAAATCAGCTAAGAAGCATTCTTGCCAGAAACATTTAATCTGATTTAAGTTAAGGCTTTACACCAGAATTGTCCATAAAAATACAATGTGAACTACATAAATAATTTAAAAATTTTAGTAGCCATATTTTAAAAAGAAACAGCTACCATTAATTTTAATGATGCATTTAATTTAATTTAATATATCCAAAATACTATTACTTCCACATGGTAATCAACATAAAAATCACTAATGAGTTATTTTATACTTGTGGGGCCCCTGGGTGGCTCAGTGGGTTAAGCCTCTGCTTTTGGCTCTGGTCATGATTTCAGGGTCCTGGGATCATGCCCTATATCAGGCTCTCTGCTTGGCAGGGAGCCTGCTTCCCCCTCTTTCTCCACCTGCTTCTCTGCCTGCTTGTGATCACTCTCTCTGTCAAATAAATAAATAAAATCTTTTTAAAAATACATAGTTTACACTCTTGTTTTCATGTTAAGTCTTTGAAATCTGGTGTGTCTTTTACCTTTA
This sequence comes from Mustela putorius furo, assembly GCF_011764305.1. Lineage (NCBI taxonomy): Eukaryota > Metazoa > Chordata > Mammalia > Carnivora > Mustelidae > Mustela > Mustela putorius. The sequence continues at coordinate 41,046,839 of NW_025422368.1, read as the reverse complement.
TAGCACATCTTAACTCGGACTAGCCACATTTCAAGTGCCCAGTACTACATCTACCCACCTGACTACCATACTGGACAGCACATTTCCAGATCTAATTTCCAACTTGTCTGAAATCGAAGAAACCAAGGTACCTACTAATACCACAAGGAAACAGAAAGATTGAAGACAGAAGTCAGAAAACTGTTTCGTAAAGGGCCAGATAGTAAATATTTTAGGTTTTGCAGGCCATATGGTCTTTATCACATCATTCTCCTCCCACCTCCTCCTCCTTCCTTTCCTTCTTTCTCCTCTTCCTCTTTCTCACAACCTTTAAAAATATAGTAACTAGTCTTAGCTCTGTGCTGTACAAAAACAGGCCCTAATATGGGCAACTTTATCTGGCATATGTGACATTCTCTAAGACAACAGACCTGGGTTTTCCAGAAAGTCAGTGTCATGGGGGGAAAAGGTGGGAAAGGACAAGAGGGATTCCAGGATTCACATGAGGCCAGTGCCCGAAGTCCAGAGCATGAGGATTAGGTACAAGCTGAGGCTCTAGAACAGTGCAGGAGCCAGACCACGCAGTGCTTTGAGAGGTCACAGTAAGGGTAGCAAGAAGCCGTAGAAGGTTTTAGAAGGCTTAACCATTTTCTCCTGAAACCAAGGCTATTCATCTCATACTAATCAAGCTCTCATTTCAATGTCCCCTTGAAATCTACCCTAAGAAATGCCTGTTAAATAAATCAATCTAAATCATGAAGCAAAGAATTTTTGGTATTTCATTCATACCGTTTCTCCTGTGGAAGTTGTTTCTCTATGTTATATGTAACGTGTCCTCTGGTTATTTTGGAAATGTCTTTGTTTTCGAATGCCTGGATGGTATCAAGGCAGGTAACTGTAAAGTTACCATTAGTAAAACTTAAACATTTTATCAGGAGAGCAGGAAGGGAATGAGATGTAGTGACCTGTTTAATTAATGTGACGAAGGAAAGCATGCAATTAATGTGAAGTCATGATCATGATTGTTTCACAGCTATATGAAAGTGATTCCGACTCATTTATCCTGAGGAGTGTTTTTGAATTAGCAATTTGCCCCTTTTGTTTATTAAAGTAATGTCTGAAAGGGAATGGTAGAATCAAAACAAGAAAGGACTTAAGTAACAGGATGACAGAAAAGATTGGTAATTATATACAGAGCAGAAATTGTAATAAAAATGCGTTCAGTTTCATTCAGTCAGTACATACACATGTGTATGGCACAAAGTCTTATTGTCACCTGATATCTAGTTCCCCTCTCCTTCTAGGCACACAGTAGAACTGTACTTTCCTACCAATCTAAGGTGAGTCATGGCCATCTGACCTGTTTTGGCCAATGAACTAAGAGTAGCACATCACTTCAAGGGGGAAACATTTAATGGGGCGTGCTCAGCTCTCTATCCTTGGTTATTCCTTACCTTGATGATTGTGGGAGTGTGAGGTGTGACAGTGAGCCCTTGTATCATGGACAACTGCCCAGGAGAGTTCTGTAGGCTTACAGTCAACTGTGAGTAAGAATAAATCTTGGTTGTGTTAATCCACTAAGATTACGGAGTTGTTTCTCTGTCAACAGAACCTATTCTACCCTTCCTGACTTAAGACTGATCTACACTAGGTGGTCGTGCTGGTGGGCACAGTGAGAGACATATGGAAACAATTATAGCCCTTGCCAAAATGTTCCTGTAAATTAATTAAGGTATGTAGATCAGAAGCTAACGAGCCAAGGGGCTGCAAAACTGACCTGGGGACGTGATTCAGTGGAGTTTTAAATGCTGAAACACTGAGACAGCATTGTGCAGTAGGGAAATGGATTTAAGGCCGCATAAAACCCTACCCACAAAGAGCTGATAGCTAGTTCCATAATTCTCCAACCAGGAATTCAGACTCTCAGTAGTTTAGTAATACACCAAAAAGGGACAAAAAGACTGAAGCTAAAAGGCTTTGGGAAGTGTGTAGTTGGCTCATATTATATTGTTTAATATGTAAGATATGTCTTTATATATTTTTTAATTTTTAAAAGATTTTTTGTATTTATTTGAGAGAGAGGGATAGCATGAGAGTGGGGAGGGTCAGAGAGAGAAGCAGACTCACTGCTGAGCAGGGAGCCCAATGCTGGGACTCTATCCTGGGACTCCAAGATCACGATCTGAGCTAAAGGCAGTCGCTTAATCCACTGAGCCACCTATATAGCGACATATATATTTTTTTAAATGATATACAGAGGGGTGCCTGGGGGGCTCAGTAGATTAAATGACCAACACTTGATTTCTGTTCAGGTCATGATCTTAGGGATGCAGGATTGAGCCTTGCATCTAGCTCTGCATTCAGCAGGGCTAGGTGGTGGTAGGGGTGGTAGTGCTTGAGTTTCTCCCTCTCCTTCCGCCCCTTCCCTGGCTCTCAAGCATTCTTTCTCTTTTTCTCTCTCCCAAGTAAGTAAATCTTTTAAAAAATGATATACAGAATGAAAAAGTGACAAATTTTTAAGGTAAAAGATAAAAGTAATTTTCCCTCTGAGGAGACAGGTTAATAATACTGCAAGATCCCATGAAGACTTCATGCCCTCTTCTTTGCCACATGGGTGCCTCAGTGGAAATATTGATATAATTAATCGCCATTGATGTTAAGCCCTTCTCTCTAAATGTTACAAAGCAATGGCCCCAGTTACCTCAATTACAGTTCCACTTAGTCTGCATTACTCTGTAAGTCTACTCAAGCTAAAATATCTGTAGGGCTCAATCCATGCCCTTATGTTTCTATTTTAGTATATAAGTTTTCAAGTTATAGGACAATCTGTTGATTAAAAAAATTACTGCTTTCTTAAATATATTCTTAGGCCCTCCTTTCCTAAGAAATATGCCGCCAATGAGATAAGCCCCAAAGTGAAAGCAGATCAGCTCTGCTACCACAGAGGTATGATGCCCCCGATCGATCCCTCATTGGCCATCTTGGTCTTTGTTAGGCATTTTATGAAAATTATTAATCTCATTCTGTATAAGTGAAAAAAAAAAGCAGCAGAAGTTTGAAAAGTATTAGTGAGAAGAGCAAGTGGTTATAATCCATTTATTCAGTCAGTACTTATTCGAGGACAGTAACTGTTGTGGGCAGTAGAGAAGAACAGCGAACAAAAAAAGTCCCTGCATATTCTAGTGGAAGGAGATAGTCAAAAAGCAAGTAAATATAAATACCAAGTAGTGATGAGTATGAGGGACCAGAATAAAAGAGATCAAGGGGACAGAGGATGACTGGAGGTTTGTTATTTCAGATAGTGGTGATTGACGGAAATAGAGGCAGAGATATTATTAAACTGACATTGATGAGAGAGTGTGTTATACTGTCTCTGGGATGAATTATTGAACAGAAGCAAGGCACACTGAGGAACAAGTGAAAAATGTAGCACTTATGCAATCCATAATTAGCAGATGATAAGACTGACTCCCTGAAACGGAAATCTCTTTGCGCTTTCTACAGGGTCAGCCTAGTTGCAGAAGTCAAACTGCCTTCAGATTAGAAGGTGTGTTTTCCTGGGCTCATTTTAAATGACTGGAAAATCCCCTGCATTTGTGAAAAGATTCTACATATGACTCATACCTCTGGCCAAAGACAGGGAGGGAAAAAAAAAATTGCCCAGCTTTTGGAGCATGAGAGAAGAATAAGGTGCAAAGAACTAGGTTAGAATGATAAGGAGCAAAAAGGGAGGGAATGAGTAGTACAGGAAGAGAAGTACACTGAGGATAAAGTCATCATATGCAGGGCAGTAGAAAAAAGAATTTGAAAATTCTCCCCCACTCCCCCCCCCCCCCCAGCAAAAAAAAAAAAAAAAAAAAAAAAAAAAGGCTATAAAGCTCTAACAATAGCTTCTTTTACCCAATGGCTTATTTCGTTCAGGGATATAAAATCTGTGAAATTCCATTTTTAATAGAAGAAAACAATCTGAAGAGGGTGCATAAAAGGTTTTCACACTGAGAAAAATAGAACATTTATGTATTTTTATCTTATTTATGAACAACAAAAATACCTAATTTGTGAACTCACTGGCTGTTCCCAACAGCCCTGTGAAATAAGTATCAATAAAACAGCCATCTTCCTTACAAGGAACCGGCTGTGAGGAGGTTGAATACCTGGAAGTGGCCCAGCCAGGATTTGAACCCAGGGAGTCTGGCTCCCGTGCCTGAGTTCTCCGCAGCTAAGCATTCAGACACAGCGCTATGTTCTCAGCATCTACACACACAGTGAGGACACAGCGTTGGGGCGGACGCACATTACTGCAAAATAAAACTCCTTGATGTGCTGCCTTCTCTTATGTGTTTGAGATTTGTAACACATACACACATTTCTTTGTGATCCTACTATACATATAAAACAATTATAAAAAGATGGCCACACGGTGATGTCATCCGTACGTGATAAATAACTCAAATTGCACAGAGGCTTGTTAATTTCACATAGCTGCTGGATCAACCTATAACAACTCCACACTCAGTGGTTTAAGACCAATGGTCCACATGGGAGAAATGAATGTTCTTTCCTTCTTTCCTGGCTAGCTCTGTTTGGGAAAGATTATTGTTGGCTGATACCTGCCCCATAATATTTGACCACTACTTCATATTTTGAGAAAAACTACTTCCTTACAGCTCCCACACTGCTCTTAAAAAAGCCTCACCTATTATCTCTGTGTTAAATCACATTATTGCCAAATGATGGGGGTAAACACAGGGTTTGAGCTATGTGTGTAGTCAGGGGGGTGGATTTATCTAAAAAGATGACACTCAGATATCAAAACATCTAATTAATCCCTAAGTTGTGTCTATTCTTCCTCTTCCTTTATTTTTTTAGAGATTTTATTTATTTATTTGATAGAGAATGAGCAATGGGGAGGGACAGAGGGAAGGAGAGAGAGAACTAGGAAGCCCAATGCAGGGCTTGATCCCAAGAGCCCAAGATCATGACCCGAGCCAAAGGCAGAGGCTTAACCCACTGAGCCACCCAGGTGCCCCTCTTCCTCCTCCTCTAAAATGGTTCTTTGATTGCCTTTTCATTACTGCTATGCCACACTCAGGGCCATTCCTAGGGTGTATGGAGCCATGTGCAAATACATTTTGCAGGGCTCCTGTCTATATAACAATTGAAGCCACCTGAAATCAGCATGCCAGTATCATTCTGACAGTCCAATCTCACTTTCCCACAATCCTAAAAACAAAAATAAAACCAAAACAAAACCAAGCACCCCCGACTTCCCCACAGGTGTATTTGGCTTGCCAGGTCAGCCTCCCAGAGCGAGGACCTAGCCACAGAACCCCAGGATGACTGCATAAGCATGAATCATTGAGCAACTGGAGAGATCTGGTCAAGTCCATTCATTAAACAGGAGGTGGGAGATCATCCCCCCAAAGAAAACGTGGTACTGACTGAGCCCATATGGGGTCCCAGTTCGGTCTTGATGTACCCCATCCAGATGGATGCCAATTCAATTTCAGCCAGATCCAGGTACCGGAGAGGGTCTAAGAAGACTAAAGGAAGTCCCTTCAGATAGTGAGAACCCCTGATGCCTGGGGCCCTCGTTAGGAGCCCTAAGTTATAAGTGTAAACGCTACAGCAACAGTTTCCTCTGTCCCTCCTCGCCGAACTCATTACAACTCCCTCCTTTTTATCTCACACCCTCCCCTTTCCCTCCTTTTGTGCGCATTGTCCTCACAGTGCAAACATAGTATTAATATTCCACTATCTCCTTTTGTACCACGTTCCTTCTTACTGATTTTATCAAATATGAAGCCCTCTGTTGTGGTCCTCGTTTAGGTTACGGTCTAGACCCTAGCCCCTCTCATTGTCTCAAGATCATCAATCCAGCTATCTTCCCCTCTCTCCTGTATCATTCATTTCTCTCTCTGTCTCATGAATTACTTCCATCATCACACAAATATGCCAACTTATTAAAATCCTTTCTTTGTCCTTGCTCCCCCGACCAGCCACCAGCCCACTGTGTGGCTCTCCTGCAGCAAAACCACTTAAAAGGAATCCTTGGCTCCTCTCCTCCCTTGCTAACTTGTGCTCTGCACAAAGGCATTTGGTAGAGGAGGGATGGGGAGAGGCTGAAATCTCCCTCATTCTTTGTTTGACAAGCAAAATGCTTGACACAGCACTTTGTCATTTTTGAGGAACAACATTTGCAATTGATCTGCCTTGAGGCATCACTATTTCCAATTGGCCAGCCTGAAGCAGGCTTTTTTTTTTTTTTTTTTTTTTAACTGGCTTTGCCCAACGGTCCTGCATATCCTCCTGGACTTCGTTAGCCCACTTCAGTCAGACTTTCCCCATCATTCCCCTTAAAACTCCTCTGGTCCAATGTCACCATGTGACAGTCACATGGGTGAATCCAAGGATTGGCTTATTTGTTTCCTGTTGCTGCTATAACAAAGTATCACAAACTTTGTGCCTGAAAACAACACAAATTTATCCTCACACACTTCTGGAGATCAGAAATTCAAACCGGGTCAGTGGGACTGCCTTCCTTCTGGTGGTCCTTGCCACGTCACTCTAACCTCTGCTTCCACTGTCCCATCTTCTTCTCTGTGCCTGACCCCAAACCTCTTGCCTCCCATTTTTAAGGATGCTTGTGATGACATTGATCCCACTCGGACAATCCAGAATAGTCTCCCCATGTCTAGACTGTTAACACGATCATGTCTACCAAGTCTCTTTTGCCACAGAAGGTCACATATTCACAGGTTCTGGGGACTAAGCTGTGAACATAATCGAGGGGCCCTGACCAGCTGTCCTCTCATGTTACCAGCCAGTGGTATTGGGCACACTTGATCTCTCCTTCTGCCTTGATACATCTGGGGCTCCCGGTCTCTGGGACACCACAGGCTCTTGATTTTCCCCCGTCTTGTAGCTGCTGCTTCTATGTTGTTTCCATTCCTGGTCCCCCCTATTCTCTCTGCGCTCTCTGTCTTTGGTCTTCTCTCTACAGTCTCTTCACTCGTGGTCTTCTGTCTTTAAACAGCATCTAATATGCTGCAATTCTTAAATTTGTATTACTGCTTCTTCCTCTCTTTTGAACTACAGACTTGTATTTCCAACTGCCTGCTCAACACCTCTATTTACATCACTAATACACATTTAACACTTAATATGACCAAATATGAATTTGACCTTTTCCCCTCAAATCTGCTCCACCTAGACTCTTCCCCATCACAATGGATGGCAACTTCATCCTCTTGGTTGCTCTAGTCGAACTCTTTGGATTCATCTCCAACTCCTCACTGTTCCTATATCCCATCACCAACCCATCAGCAAATTCCACTGACCCTCCCTTTGAAATATGCCCAGAATCCAACACATTTCACCGTCTCTACTACTTTCCCACTAGTCTCATCTCTACCATCCTTTCTGTGCTAGGTTATTGCAGTGGCCTCCTAACTGGTCTCCTGCTTCCAGTGCTCTCCCTACAGAGTATGTCTCAATTTAAGATCCAGAGTGATCCTTTTAAAACAGGTCTTAGTATATTACTCCTTTGCTCAAAACCCAGCAATGACTTCCCATCATACTCATGATAAAGGCAAAGCCTGTAAGTTTCTACCTGCTCTGGGCTACCGTCAATCTCACTGACTCTATCATCTCCTGTTCTCCCTTTGTTCATTCTGCTTCCGCTACACCAGCCTTTTTCTTGTTCCTTGAACACATCAGTCTCAGGGTCCTTGCACAATCTGTTCCCTCTGTCTGGAATTGTCTTGCCCAGGGATATGTGTGGCTAGGTCCCTCACCAGCTTTTGAGTCTTTGCTCATACATCATTTTCCCAGTGGGAACTTCTCTGTTCGCTCTGCCAAAGGCCTTGATGGGAATGTGAATTGCTACAACCTTTTGAAAGTAATTGCATAGTGTCTTTTAAAATGTATTAAAACATCCTTTAATATAGTGATGCCATTTTGGCAAATATCTCCCATGGAAATAGAAAGCATGGAAGCATCTTGTGTAAATTTATAGAGATATTTATTATACATTGTTCTGAGAGCAAAAAGAAGCTAGCAGCAATCTGAGTGTTAATCAATAGAAAAGTGGTTGAATTAATTATGGCGAATCATATTAAAGAGCATTCTGCAGCTATTAAAAAGAATGAAGTTAGGTGGATAGTTACCAAGCCAAAAGATGTCGATTCTGGATAATTAACTGGGAACTGCACATTGCAGAGTAATGTGTAAAGTACTTTTACACTTTAAAAAAAAAAAAAAGAAAAAAGAAAATTTTACATAATTTTCTTAAGGCCACAGGGAACGTGTCACTGGATAAACACTGAACTATTAATATCAGTTACCTGTAGGGTACAGGAATGGAGCAGGAAAATAATCGACTTTTTCTTGAAATACTTTTGGATTGTTTCATTCACTAAAATGTGCACATAATGATCCAGTAATTACAATTATTTTTAAGTTTTAACTACAAACAACTCAATAAGAACTTCCTTCTACAACCTCACAGTCCATTTTCATTCATCAAGCGCTTGCTGATCACCTAGTGTGTTTCAGGCACTGTGCTAGACGCAGAGCTCTAGGGCAGATAAAGCCTGGTGATGGTGACGGTGGTGGCAGTGGGGAGACAGGGAGGGTGTGCTTGTTTTCCATCCAATATTTGTGTCTTTTAAGAGTTAAATGACTTGCCCCACTTAAAAATCGGAATATTTTATATTAAAGTTTTAGGCTTCTCAATTTAGAGTATCTGGCGATACTGGGGCTGCATTCCCTCATAGACAGAAGTGTCCCCTCTCACGTGTTTACCTCCTGTATGCATGTGACTCTCTAACTCCTGACCTAAACTAAGGCAGGGGTGTGTGAATGCAGAGCAAGCACTTCTTAAAGAGGTGTTAAGGGGACAAACTTGAGAGGACTTGGTGACCAATTTGCATGTAGGAAGGGGGTAGGGACAAGGAGACTTGGATAGATAATGACATCACCGTGTCAGACATGGAACACAAGAAGAGAACCCAGTGTGGAAAAGCTAAGGGTTCCATTTTGGACAGTTTGAGATGTCTGTGGAACATCTGGAAAAAAGACATCCAAGTAACCGTTGAACATATGGATCCTGGAGAAATGGTCAGAACAAGAGAGAAAGACTTGGGAGTTGAAGAGGTAGTTTTTATAGTGCCTAAAACCATGACAGATGATGAAACTCCGTAGAGGGCGGTGGGAGAGTGAACCCTCAAGAACATTCCTTTCAGACTAGAGGAAGGGACTGGCAAAGGAGGCAGAGAATGAACATCCAGGAGGGGGAGGAGACTGCCCAGGGAGAAATGGTCATATAAGCCAAGGACCTTGGTTAAAGATTAAATTAAAGATTCCAAGGAGGAAAAGGTTAGTAGCTAGATGTCACCAAGCATCATATCTAGTCCTTCAGAACCTAATCTTAGACACAGATGGGAGTGTTGGGCTCATGTCCAACTTGGTGTTGGACCTTACACAATTTTTTTTTTTAATATCTGGGCCTCAGATACTACATCTGTTAATAAGGAAGTTGGGCCAGGTTATGGATCGCTAGTCTTTGAGGTACTAACATTCTAGAATACTCAGAAGCCTCCTCCTTCAGCCAGTTGTCACTACTGCCTGTTCATCCTGAAGCCATGCAGGTGTGTGTGCTTGTGTGTGTGTGTGTGTGTGTGTGTTTCAGTTGCTTCTATATATAGAATGATAACTGAGGCTAGATGTTGACAGATCTGCCTACACGAAAAGAGGATGCAAGCAACTTCTCCTTAAGGAAGAATTTAAAGAAAACTCTACTGGGGCACCTGGGTGGCTTAGTCAGTTAAGTGTCTGCCTTTAGGTCAGGCCATGATCTTGGGGTCCTGGGATTGAGCCCCTGCTTGGCAGGGAGTCTGCTTCTCCCTTTCCTTCTGCTCCCTTCTCTTGCTCTCTCTCTCTCTCAAGTAAATAAATAAAATCTTTTAAAAAAGAAGCCTCTACTGATAACTTCCCTAATTCCACAGATCAATTATAACATAATCATAAATTCTCTTACTCTGAAGTTATTTCCAAAAGTAAATTCATAGGACTATGAGAACAGTGATTTGTAAAGGAACCAGTCGTTCTCTCCTACCTGGATCAATCATTTTTTACAGGGGAGAAGGGTTCTCTTCTGGTTTCGCATGTTTTATTTACATTACAAGTTTCTTCATGGTGAAGTCTTTCTCCTACCTAGTAGGCCCTCCATCAATATGTATTGAAACAAATGTGTCTCAACTTACTCAATGTTTATGTTTCTCATTTGGCTGAAGAATGGATGTCTCTGCTTAATTAGAGAACGGTACATTTAAAAAGCATAATTTCAATTATGAGGTCTCTAAAAAGAAAAAGAACCTTGGGGAAAGGAGGTGTCCTAGGAAAACTATGTGTAAAATGGCAGACTCTGGAATAAGAGACTCGGTCGATGTCATGTGAGTTGAAAGAGGCCAAGATCAAGGAGGAGGGTGAACAGGAGTTACAGCTGTCACTGTGTGGAGTTCAACAATGGTTGCTCAATCCGAGCCCGCATGTAGACATGTCGCCCATCTTCTTTCAGCCGTTGCCATCTTTTGCACTGGTTCATCTCCTGCAGGAAGAGACAGAGGAAGGATGTGTCATCCTGATTGCTCCAGGTCCCCTTACAGTTTTCTCTGCCCGGCAGAATCAGCCTGGGCTAAGCTAACACGTTAGTTAATCCCCTGTGTGATGAGCGCCCACAGTTGTTTTCTGTAAGCTCACCATACACCTTCCCCATTAAATTCCTTCCCACGGGTTCCTGAGAGGAACCAGAGCCACCTCTTGAGCACTTTTTAGAGTTGCCACGTAAAATACAGGACACCAGGATCATTCGACTTTCAGATAAGCAATGAAAATTTTCTTCTCCTCTTCTTCTTCTTCTTCTTCTTCTTTTTAGCAATGAAAATTTTCCAATGTAAGTATTCCCAGAGTTTCCTATTTCTTGTTTTTGGTTTTGGTTTTGGTTTTACCTAACCCTGACAGCCCTGCACTTTGTGTCCCCTGACGTTAGGTTCTGCAGGTTTCTGAGGGACTTCCGCTGTCCCCTGCGGAGTGCTTTTGTACCTCTGCTGCCCTCTAATGGTCACAGCTGGTCACTGGCACCGGAAAGGCTGGCTGGGGTTTAAAGAATTCTGAGGGAACCAGGACGAAGCATGTCCATTCAGCAAACATTCACAGAGCATGATCTTCCTTCCTTCCAGGCACTGTGCTGAGCTAGCTAGCAATTCCCCACCCTCAGGGAAGTGCCCGGCTAGAAGACAAGAGATCTGTACAGAAAGCACACTGGATTCAAGGTCAGATGTCTCAGAAAGAGATGTTCTGCTCAAATACCTATCACTCACAAGCTACGCACTTGGATTTGGGGGGCTCTGCTTTCTCATTAAAATCGAGTACAGACAGGGACGCCTGGGTGGCTCAGTCATTAAGGGTCTGCCTTTGGCCCAGGTCATGATCCCAGGGTTTTGGGATTCAGTCCCGTGTCGGGCTCCCTGCTCAGCGTGAAGCCTGCTTCTCCCTCTCCCACTCCCCTTACTTGTATTCCCTCTCTGGCTCTCTCTCGGTCAAATAAACAAAATCTTTAAAAACAAAAATAGAGTACAGACAGAAAGAAGGAAATCATGACTATTTGAAAAGCGCAGCAGAGTTCAACTAGAGATAACAGCTTTGGGGAAACTCGTGGCCACGCAAAGCCAGGACCCAGAGCTAACAAGGATGAGAAAAATTAAACACAAGTAAATAAAATGGATCAAACTGCTGTAGATAATAGGGAAAAGGGTGTTGTCCTTAGAGGACTGCTTTGGATGATCCTTGATTTAGGAATGGGACTGGAGATGAGGGGTTGGGGTCCTAGAAGATAGGGAGGAGAGAAGCCAGGTGAAGACACCTGTTGTAAATGAGAGCATGCCTAGAAGTATGGCAGCTGGCCGGGCCCAGGAATAAGGGACAGTCTGATACCCGAGTCTAAAGTTCCGTCATTGGCTTAGTAATCCTACTTTCATAAAGCAAGTTACAGGCAACAGTGCTAGGTTCATAGGTCCTAGGAATAAATGTCTGGAGCTTTATAGCCAACTTAGAATGAAGGGATTCCGAGAGAGCCAGAACATGAAGGGGAGCCGAGGAAGAGGCAGTCGGGGGGGGTGGGGGGAGGTTAAGGAAAGGATGGAGCATTGGTGGTTCTAGACGACAAGAGGCCGTGTAAACATCCTCCTAGAAATAACTAGAGATACTTGGATGTTCACTATATTTCCTAGAGTTACACAGCATAGGGACCTGATATGTTTTATGTGTATAGGAGGACCACAGAGGCCTGATGAATTCTGTGATTCTTCAAGCTCATATAAAACAAGGCTGTTGCTGGGTCTTGTGGGGGGCTCAGTCGGTTGAGTGTTTTGGCATCAGCTCAGGTCATGATCTCAGGATTGTGGGATCGAGCCCTGTACTGGGTTCCATGCTCAGCATGGAGTCTGCTTGTCCCTCTCCCTCCGCTCCTCCCCACCCACCCCCAACCCCTCACTCTGTGTCTCTCACAAACAAGTAGATAAAGAAAATCTTTTTTAAAAAAATGACCTTGTTGCTAATCCGTGAGACCCTGTCCCGCTCCGACAGTCTATGTACTCCACAGACTCCTACAGTTTACTTGTATTCCAGCTAAAAGAGAAATGATACACCGGATGAGCAGAGAAATGGGTGATGGGTATCAGCTGCTGGGTCAAGAAGCGGTGTCATGACAGGTGTATTACACCTGGCCTTCCTTGAATGGTACTCTCCTCCACCCGATCGCCCAGGCTAGCATCCTAGAGGCCACCTCATATCCTGGCTTTCTCCACCCTACCTACCCCTGCAATTTTTCATGAAGTCGTATAAATTTTACCTCCCAAGAATAAGCTTCCAGTGTCCGCTTCTCTGGACCACCCCAGTCCAAGCCACCAGTATGTCTTTGTGAACAGCCTCCTAGAAGGTCTTGCTGACTCCCTTCTTATGCTTCTCTGATCCCTTCTCCACAACGCAATCAGAGTCATCCTAGAACGAGCCCCATTAATGGTTTCTCATTGCTCAGCAGATGAAACGTGATTACAAGCTTCTTTCTGGGCTGGCTGGTGCCAGCTAACTACTGGGATCACTCAGGTAACCCCTGAGTTTATCTTCTCTCCCACCACTGCCCTCTTCCATCCTAAGCTTCAGCCACACTGAATTTGGGGCAGTTCGTCCAAATGTTGGGCTCTTTCTTGTTCCAGACCATTGGACAAGTGTAACCTCCTCAAGGCAGTCTTCCCTGACTCTCCCTAGAAGACAGGTTTCTCATTCTGTGTGGTGGCCACTTCTCGTAGAGACAATAATGATAATGATACAAATTACAGTGCCCACTGCAAGCCAGGCATCAAGATGATTGGTAGGAATACACCATTAATTTTGCAACTGAGATGAATAAAGAAATAAAGCTTTGGAAGATTAGGTCTTCGGGATAAACTATAAACATATTTGAAAGGAACTAATGAAATACTAATATCCCTATCTAAAGATATTAACCTAAAAAATATGGAAGAAACTCTCATATAAATTCAGAGATCTGAATTCTTCATATGCAAAATTAAATGCCACGTTCAATTTTGTTGTTTGCCCAAACATGAATTTTGACATTATCCATAAAATCTGGAAGAGCTGCAGATTGTATAGTGCTCCGAGGCTTGTACAACACGGCAGAATTTCAGTTTCCATTAAATAAACAATAAATGACTTTAAAAATTAAACACAGAGCTAAATTTTTCATAAAGAATTGATTTACTAAGTGCCTGTGCCGTTTCTTCCGAAAATGGAAAGAAAGTGACCCCTAGTGGAATTCTGATGAAGCACTTCTCTAGGGCTTTGTATTTCCCTCTTGGCCCTATGGAGAGGGACTAAAGGTCGGTGTGCCAGGCCTTGTGCTGGACTCTGGAGACAAAGACATGACAAAAGCGAAGTTCAGTATGGCTGAGAGACAACCCTTTATCTAAAAAAAAAAAGCTGATCAGAGCTGCAGGAGTTGGTGGAAGTAGCAAATTTGGCAAGGGGCTTGGGGATAGATGGTCGGGGGTCGGTACGCAGAGGAGGGTAGCGACAGAGACGAGCTGTTTGGAGCAGAGAAGCTAGTACAGCCTGGTACCTTCTAGAATTTGTCAGCAGTTTCATTTGGTGCATGTGCCCTTACAGGAGACCGGAGAAAGTGGAAAAGTAGGCAAGAACCTGTCTTCATCCTATTGCATAGTGTCCCTCATGCTGTCTTTGCTGGCTATTAACAGATTTGTAGCAAATCCTGCAGGAAGACACATGGAGAATGTTACAAGGCTTTACCTAGACATGGGAGACTGTTTAAAAATGGGTTTCTTTAAGTTTGCAGATCTCGGGAAGATCAGGTCAGCTAGAATAGAAGATTATTGAAGTCAGGAAGTAAAGACAGAAAGGGGAAGTGGGTTATACAGGAGAGGAGCAGAGACTATGCAACACTTGGAAATGCTATGAGTGTGGACGGAAGCCGGGGCCAGCGGCCAAACCCAGATTCTGCCGTTACTACCACTAGCAGGTGGCAGGTTAACACGTGTAGGTGAGATCTTACAAGGACCCATCAGGGCTCGAGTCCCTGCAACTTTTAAAGTTCATTGCCATTAGCAGCAGCAGGATCATTACTATCTATTAAGTCATTTGTATGTGCCAGGAGCTGGGCTTTATGTGCATTATTTTAATCCCCACAATAAGCCCATGAACTGTATATTATTAGTCTCACTGTACCATGGAGGGCAAGTGAAACTTGCATAGGTTAATCATTTGCCCCAAGTCCCTTCAGCTGATCATCAGTGTGACAGATCAACTGTACGGCCACTGTGCTAAGCTAGTCTGGAGGGCCTGTCCCCAAGCACTACCGGGGTCATCAGAAGCGAGAGGGCCAACATAGCCACCAGAGCAAATGAATTCATCAAGGGAGGCTTGCGAGGGGAAATGAGAAGAGGGGAGTATGGAAGCCCTGTCTGAGGGCATGGCAGAGAAGGAGCAAAAGGAGAAGGTAAAGAGAGCAGAAAGAGAAAGAGGGAGAGCACCTAAAGAAATGAGAATTCCAGAATTCTTTTCCAGAAGGAAGTAGAATTCAACAATGTCAGACACTGCAGAGAAAACAAGCCTGAATGTCAGTCACAGTTTGGCAGCTAGGAGCCCACTGATGGTCTCACAGAGAGAAATGTTGGTGGCATGGAGGACAACCATCTATGAGGGGAACTGAGGAATGTGCTGGAAGTGGGGGAGGGGAGCAAGCCAGTCTGCTTTATCAAGGGCCTGGCTGAGGAGAATAGAGGCGTTTCCCCCATAAATATTGAAGAGGATATAATTCAGTTTCTGCATGGAGAAGAAGCAAACATAGGAGACAAATGTTGAAGGTAAGTAGAAAGAATGACTGACCGAGTTTGGGAGAAAAGGGGGATCCAGAGCATAGAGGAACACGGGCAAGAAGATGCTGGAAGAGAGGGAAGGAAGGTGGACCCCACCACATGTGTATCCACCCTTAGGCAGAGGAGGAAAGGAAGAGTCAAGTCCAATGCCTGTTTTTTGTTTTCTTTTCCCCTCTGAAGTAGAAATCAGGGACATTGGCTCAGAGTCAGATAGGAAAGGACAAGAAGCCGGAAGAGAAGCCTTCTCACGAGCACGGAGACCGGCCAGAGGGGGCCGGCTGGAGCCGCTGCCCTGGTGTGTTGGCCCAGGCCTACACAGCTGGACTTGGTCCCAGAACATAGATAGCCGACCTCAGGCAACAGATAAATTTGTACAGGGCACATATTTTGCAGATCAGATATGGCAGAAAAAAATGAGAATACTACCAACATGACAAAAAAATGGTGGAGGAGGAGGCGCCTGGTTAGCTCAGTTAAGCACAGCCAGCCTGTGCCTTCAGCTCAGGTCATGATCCCAGGATCCTGGGATCGATCCCCACCTCAGATAGAGCCCGGCATGGGGTTCCCTGCTCAGCAGGAATCCTGCCTCTCCCTCTACCCCCTTTCCCACTTGTGCTCTCTCGCTCTCTCAAATAAATAAATAAAATCTTTAAAAAATAAAAAGAAGAAGAAAAGAAAAAAATGAAGCCTGGGGATGGTGAGAGGTATTGTGATAGACTGACATGAAAGAGGAAAATTGAAAGCTCAGATCTTAGTGTTGGAGGCCACTTTGGTGGGAGGAAAAGAGTGGGAGGAACTGAAGAATTGGAGGTCGTGAGCGAAGGGGGAAATGCTAGCCTCCTAGGGAGAAGGCCTATGTGCCAGGCCCCGTGCTAAGCCCATCCTATTTATTATTTTATTGAGCCTTACGGCAAACCTATAAAGTCAACATCACTCTTCTCCGCCATAGCACGTCGTACACCAAATCGCAAAGTGAGGTCAAGAGGTGGGGCGGCTGGCTAAGGAAGATGAGGGTGGCCACCAGAGTGAGTTGCTCTCCTAGACTGGATTCAAGGTCGGGGAGACAGAGCGAGATGTAGCTGGCTCTGACTCACTAATAAGGCATTACCACCCCCTGAAGGCCAGGAGCAGAGATGAAGATAGAAGCAAAGGGAGTATTTGGTTAAGCACAGAAGCAGGGATACTGAAAGTCAGGTTGTTTAAGCTCTAAAAGTGTACTTTTAATGGATGGGGCTGGGCAGAGCTGGCTCTATAATTTGTAGGGCCCAGTACAAAATGAAAATGTGGGGTGGCTCAGGCCGTTAAGCTTCTGACTCTTGATTTTGGCCCACATCATGATCTCAGGGTCACGAGATTGAGCTCCGCCTGGGGCTCCTCACTCAGTAGAGTGTCTGCTTGAGGTTCTCTCTCTCTCTCTCTCTTTTTCTGTCCCTCCCCCTGCTTCCGAGCTCCGCCTAAAATAAATAAATTAAATTATTGAATTAAATAGTAATTAATAAATAATAATAATTTATGATATATTTATATATTTATAATTTATAATGTAATTAATAATAAATGAATGAATTAATTAAATGAATAAATTAAATTAAATTAATAAAATAAATAAATACATCTTAAAAAAATGAATCTGTGAAGGCTTTCATTTGAATATAAAGCTGTTAAAATTACTAAAATATAAAAGACTCTCTCTTTGCCCCTGCGGTCTCTTGACCTGTCATGGTGTTTTTATTTGCAGTTTTGTGTCATGGTTCCTTGGACACGGGGATACTTGGAGAGTGAATGTAGACCCTCACAGATGCCCTATGGGGGCTCCACCTCATGACTCAGTGTGTGGCCCACTGACTTCCCAGTTCTGCCACCCCAGCCCAGAGCAGAGGGACAGCCAGTCCCTGTCCCAGGACCTTCTTGGGGCCTGGATCAGGGTGGGCAACATGCTCGCCCTTGCCAACTGTCTTCCTGGAACAGAGATTGTGCTTCTGTGCCTTCCCTATGTATGTGGAAGAGAATGTTCCCCCAACGTTAAGCCTACTGGTGCATGTATGTCCCCTCAACCAGGGACAGGGAGAAATGATGGGACACAGGTGGACTTGCTCTGCTGAACGACCCAGGGAGGGGACGGGAAGGGGTAGACTGGGCATTACTGAGATTGCTGGGGGTGGGGAAGAGGGAGTACAGCAACCAAGAATCTGACTAGGGAAGGTGGTGACACGGGTGGAGGCAGGATTCCATGTGAGCTATGGCTCCATGCCCCTTGAGTACTGTTCCATCAGACTTCACTTACAAGCTAAACACAAATTAAAAGGTAAAATTGTTCTCTTAGTTTGCTAACACTGCGGGAACACAGAAACAGGGACTGAGTGGCTTCAACAACAGAAATGTATTTCCTCAATTCTCTGGAGGCTGGAAGTCCTGGCTCAAGATGTCCCATGTGTAGGCTTGGTTTCATCTGAGGCCCCCCTCCTCGGCTTGTAGACAGCCAACTTATTTCTCTGTCTTTACCAGCTCTTTCCTCTGTGCTGTGTCCTCACCTCTTCTTCGTATTAGGATGCCAGCCATATTGGATTAAGGCTCTCCTTGGTGACCTCAGTAACCTTCATTACCTCTTTAAAGACCCTATGTTCAAACACTGTCACATTCTGAGGTACTAAGTGTGAGGTCTTCAACATATGAATTTAGGGGGACACAATTCAGCCCATAACAAGTTTCTAGATAGCAACACCAGAGCGCTGAGCCCCACGCAGGGGGTACTTCTGTGCGTGGACCCTGGGTGATGGCACCGGACATGCCCATGAAGCCAGCCCCGGACTGGGAGATGCGTGGTGCAGGAGCAACAGTGTGGAGCTGGAAGGTTCGGACCCCCTCCCCCAACCCGGACCTAGAGGTTCCTAGCAGAATGAGCACCCTTCCCTGGACAGATTGTAAAGGAAGCAAAGCTGGGCTCTTGGTGAGAACCAGGTTTGGTTAAGATAATAAAGAAGGTGTAAAACGCCCTTGAGCGGGTTGAGGATGAAGAAAAGTTTCTTTGCAAACAAGTGAACATCCCACCGCAGAGAGGAGAAGCGTCTGGGAGGGAGGTCAGCAGTGAGCAGATAAACTTTGGCGAGAAGAGAAGCGCACGGGGATGGGAGTGTGAAGAGAGATGGAGGACTTTACATTTCAGTACTTTTCAGTACGCTGGTTTTTAATTCCCAGAATTTAGAAATTAAATTAAAATGGAACTGAATTATAATGAAATATTCACTTTCCTCCATCCACCGGCTGCTGCCCTTCATATACAATCACGGTGTTACTGACTGGCCAGTGGGAAAACGTTTCATGCTGATCTGCCCTTGCTCTCTTGTGGTGTCGGTTCCAGTCCATGCAGTAAGTAAGTTTTATTATGCAGCCTACTCTTCCACGCTGGAAACGAAATCATAATTGTTATCACATCACTGTAGTGCTCTAACAAATTAAACTTAGTCCCTTGTATATATTCAGTTGAGTCATTATCCTTGCTCTTACATTAGTCTCTCCCAGAGGACGACAACAAAAAAGCCTTGTCTGCATTTATACGGATAGAAATACAAGCGATTAATAAGTTTAAAGAGCTTCTGTACTGAAATATCACTTCAGGATGTTAATAACACGTGAAATAAAATAAAAGCAGTTTCTTACACAGAAAGCTGCATCATGAAAATACGGACATATTGTTGCATATGATTTTTTTATTTAAACCCCATCAAAGAAGATTAAAAAAGTAATTTTAAAACTATTCAAATAGTGACAATTATTTTAAAAGTTAAAATAACACATGTTCATTGTAGAGAAAATTTAAAATATAGATAAGCAGAAAAGAAAGGTGGCATCACTATAATCCTAACATCCACTTATTTTTAGATAAATTTGTTAATTTTTTCTAGTCCTTTTTCTACAACTATGTGTCCATACACTTCCTTTTTACAAAAAGTAAGATCCTGTTTTACACAGTGTTTAGTAATCTGCCTTTTACCGTTAACAATGTAAGACAGACATTCTTTTTTTTCTCATATATTATCTTTTTCTAAAATTTTTTAACATTAACATATAATGTATTATTTGCCCCAGAGGTACAGGTCTGTGAATTGTCAGGCTTACACACTTCACAGCACTCACCATAGCACATACCCTCTCCAATGTCCATAACCCAACCAATCTCTTCCTACCTCCTTCCCCCCGGCAACCCTCAGTTTGTTTCCTGAGATTAAGAGTCTCTTATGGTTAAGACAGACATTCTTGTATAACATTATGTCAAGGACTACATTTAGCCGGTTTATTTTTTAACTAAAATTTCTGATTGTTGGACATTTAGATGATTTCAGCTATTTGCTATTATAAACAATGTAGAAATGTACATCCTTAAAACAATAATTTTTGCACCTCTATGATTATTTCCATAGGATTGATTCATAGATGTCAATAACATCTCAAAGTGAGAATCAGAGAAAGGGGAACCCTCTTATACTCTTACACTATTGGTGGGAATGCAAACTGGTGCAACCATTCTGGAAAACAGTATGGAGTTTCCTTAAAAAGTTAAAAATAGAATCATCTTATGATCCAGCAATTGCACTACTAGGTTTTATTTTTATTTATTTATTTATTTGTTTGTTTGTTTGTTTTTAAGTACTCTCTACACCCAACATGGAATTTGAACTTACAACCCCAGATCAAGAGTCACATGCTCCACCAACTGAGCCAGCCATGTGTCCCTGTACTACTAGTTATTTATCCAAAGAGTATAAAAATACTAATTTGAAATGATACATGCACCCTGATGTTTATAGCAGCAGCATCTACAAGAGCCAAATTAGGGAAAGAGCTCAAGTGTCCATCAACTGATGCATGCATAAAGAAGATGTGGTGCGCATCTATGTACAATGGAATATTACTCAGCCATAAAAAGAATGAAATCTTGCCATTTGCAATGGCATGGCTGGAGCTAGAGGGCATAATGCTAAGTGAAATAAGTCAATCAGAGAAAGATAAACACCAGATGATTTCATTCTTGTGTGGAATTTAAGAAACAAAACAAATGATCATAGGGGGGAAAAGAGAGACAAACCAAGAAACACCGACCCTTAACTATAGAGAACAAACTGATCTTTCCCAGAGGGGAGATGGATGGAGAGATGGGGGAAATACATTAAAGAGTACGCTTGAGACGAACACCCCATATTGTATGTAAGTGTTGAATCACTACATTGTACACATGAAACTAGTATTACATTGCATGTTAACTGACTAGAGTTTAAATAAAAACTTAAAAAGAATAATGTCTTCAAGATTACTTTTAAGCCTTCTGGGGGAAAAAAAAAAAAAACTTTAACCAGGAAGAAAACGTTAAGAACTAGTCTGCTTGTACAAGGCACCCCTTTCGGGGGCCTCCTGCTTCCAGGCACCCCTCCTAAAGATTTTTTAATTACTGGAAAGACATTAATCTGGAAGAGGATACTTGGTGAAGTGCCTCATGGTTCCAAAGTTGACTTTATCATGTAGAGCACTTTTTATCAACAATTTTGTGGATGGAGAAGATAACTTCACCAACTGGCCAATAATGCAAACCTGAAAAAAATGAGCTAATCATTGGGATGACGGAATTAAAAATTTGAAGAACTAGCTATTCCACCATTCTAAAAGTGTTTATTGAACACGTAGTATGTTTCCAGAAATTTTCTAAGTGCTGGGGATCTAGTGGTGAACATGTCAGTAGCCTTAGTTTCATGGAGCTTATATTCTAGGGAAGAAGACTGACAATAAACAACTAAGTGTATAATATAGTGTCCTGCACTGACAAATGAATTGAAGGATACCGACACATTGTCAAAGAGGAGGGGGGAGTAATGGCAGAGAGAGAAATTCTGGGGAAAGAGAGTTCCAGGCAGGAGAACAGCGAGTGCAGAAGTCCTGAGGTGGGAACAAGGTCGGCACACAGGAAGGCTAGTGTGGCTTCGGTTGCCGAACAACAGGCTGAGTGATAAGAAACGGAGTCAGACAGGGGCTACCTCAAAATGTTGGATCAGTGACTCAAAACACACAAGATAACCATATGAAGTCATTGAAAAATAGTTGGACAGTGTTAGGACAATAAAAATATAATAAACTCAATGTTTTATTTTGTGACAATCCATTGCATAAGGGAAAAATGAAGGAGATACATGCTATCAGCAGTTTACATGAAAAAGATCTCAAGGCCTTGGTAGGCCCACAAGCTCTGTGAGAGCTAGTATGAAGTGATGGCTTTAACACACACCGGGATGCACTCTTAGCACCAACTGAGACTAAAGTAACAGAAATAGACCCAAATTAACAGAATAAACTAATATTCTTTTTACATACAATACTTAAAGTATTATATTTGATTTGGTATGATAAATTTTGAGAGAGCTATTGATGATTTTAAATGTTTCCCATTATTCAATGACAAGGGTGCTGAGAAAAATAGAAACACCCACTCATATATTTTTTTTTCAGCTTCTCATCTTGTCATTTCTGAGCTCTGCTTATTCCTCTATTTATGTATTTATGTTTATATGTATGGACTTACTCTACCTCAACATGGGACTCAAACTTACAACCTTGAGCTCAAGAGTCATATGCTCCACCAACTGAGCCAGCCAGCTGCCCCATGAGCTCTGCTAATTTAAAACTCTCAGATCTGAAGTGAGAAGTTATCCCATGTAGGCATAGTGGTTTTACAAGCCTGAAGGTCGAGACTTCCATTTTGGGCTCTGTACGCCACTGAGCCAAGAAGAAAGACAGAGGTTATTATACCGATTCTGGGTATTGATTGTAGCTCTTGAGGAGGGAAATCAAACTGGTGAGCACAGGCAGGACAGGAAGGCTTACGACTGGCATCCAGGGAACCCTGCCTACTAACAGTTCCACATCCAGTGATGAAAGCTAGTGTGTGGTCCTAGCGCTCCTAAAGACCGCAGATGACTCACACCCTTTAGGAATGAAGGTTTGGTGCACCTTCCGGGAGGGGGCCCTACACAACAAATGTGCTGGCCCAGGGCACAGGGAACCTGGAAGGAGAGTGACGTTGCAGCCTGTGACAAATTACAGAAACAAAGACTAGAGCAGCCCTGCAGGTTTCCTTTGCTTTGTGTGTATCCGTGTACATTCACCAATTACCGATTTTCCCTCTCTCTTCTCTTGTAGTATATAAGAAGTGTTGATGATGGTTACCTTTATTCTTAGAAAGTTTAGGCAGAAGATAAATTAAAATCACCTGGAGACAGAGATCATGACTGATGAGATCCTGTGTCTCCCCTTTTGAAAGAGTGACAGCATCCTCAGTTAGTTAAGGAATATTTGTTACTGTTACTGGAAGTTTAAACCTGAAGTAGAAAGGTGAAAATAAATGCTGAATAGCCAGAGGGCAGGATTTGTCTGTTCTTGCCCTTCTCTGCTTTCCTTTGTAGTTTAGAGAAAACCACATCCTGGGTGCCCCCAACAGCTGGCTCCTCCCTATGGAACATAGAAGAACGGGAGAAGCTTTTTCTTTCTCTGCTTCTTGTCGGGCCCCTGGCAGTCATGTAGGAGTTGCACAGGTGGTGGTCCATGGTGGTCCATGTTCCTGCTTTCCTCCATGGCAGCATGTTTCGGAAGCAACAGCAGCAAGCGCACTGCAACCTTAGCAGAACAGTGATCATGGGCTCTTAGTTACACCTTTTCTCTTCTTTCTCCTCCACCCAGAACCGTGACAATGGATGGCTTCCCGTAGTTATTAATCTCTGGATAACTTTGCATTTTCCTTCTCTCTCTCTCTCTTCTAGCCTTTCCAAGCCCTTGATAACCAATTCCCAATATTAAATTCCATCCATTTGAAACCATTACTAGGGGTTCCATTTCTCCATAAGGATAAACTCTGATACAGATGAACCCATGGCTCAACCTAGGCAAAGAGAAACATGGAACAGATGGTTAGGAAAAGGATGGTCATTGACAGGCCAGGAAAAACTGGAGAAGTCAGACTTGATGTCTTCATCAAGTCCAGGACAACGTGCTACGATATCTGATGTGTAGCAGCCTTGGGTAAGAATGGGGTCCGGAGTGTGCCCTGGAAATAGTGGCAGAAGTAGAGTGGAGGTGTAGTTTTGCTGGGATTGATAATATCATTTAACTGTGATGCAGAGACACTACGTGGTTCGCTCAAATGGCATTGACACAAGGACCGATGATGCTGGGATATGACACAGGGAGAGAGATGAGGACATGTCAGACCACGGTTTCTAAAATATGATAATTTTTTCATTAGAGACATACCTTTTATTTATTTGTTTGTTTGTTTATTTCAGAAAGTGAGAGAATATGAGTGGTGGGAGGCGCAGAGAGAGACAGAGAGAAATCCTCAAGGGGACTCCAGGCTGAGCAGGGAGCCAGACACAGGGCTCCATCCCAGGATGCTGAGATCATGACCTAATCAAGAGCTGGAGGCTTAACAGAATGAGCCCCCCGGCACCCCTAGGGAAATACCCTTTCATAGCCGAGATGGGATACCAGTAGTCACATGAATTATTTCCCCCTCTTCAAACTGCTAGACAAATGCATAATGAAAATGTCATAGATGGCTCTTCCTCCTGTCTCAGGCAATCACCTTAGAGCTGCTGGCAGTGACCTAATATAAACACGCATACTTGGCTCTGTAGGCAGACCAGAATCTTACATTTTTCCTCCAGGGTACATGAAATAAAAATAATAAAGGTCACAGCTTAATATTTGCCTTTGGCTAAAGCCACTGCAGCTCTTAAAAAAAAAAAAAATTCCTGAAAAAAAAAATTCCATGCTACAAACGTAAAATAAAAAGAAATATCACAAGATCCAATGTTTAATGGTCCAGCAAGTACACTATAATTAGCCAATACACTTTCAGGAGGACATGAAATTATCATCAGTGAATAATCGGATAAAGAAGAGTACCAGAAGTTAGGTATGCTTCTCCCAAGTGTGCTGTTGGAATGATTTCGCTTTGCACTATGTTTATGTATTAGATTCCCTAATGTCTCTCTCTCTCACTGTCTCTTTTTTTTTTTAAGAGAGAGAGAGAGAGAATCATGTGCATGAGAAGGAGGAGGGGCTGAGGGTGAGGAAAAGAGAAACTCTCAAGCAGGCTCCACGTCCAGCACCGAGCCTCATGTCAGGCCCCATCGCACCACCCTGAGGTCAAGACCTGAGCCAAAATCAAGAGTCAGAGGCTTAACTGACCAAGCCACCCAGGTACCGCTCCGTAACGGCTCTTTTGTGAAATCTTTGCAGTGATGGTACCATGGTATTACCTGGTGTTTCTCTTCCAGGAAACACAAAAATAGCAGTGACACATTTATCTGGTTCCAAGAGAAAAAAAATTCATGGCCGTGTTACGCTCTTAAGAAGCCAGCACTAATTTATCTTTTAGCCGGGATTTGTCTCGGAAGTGTTTTTATCATGTTTACCTCTGTAACTTGTGCCCACAAAACAGTCCTTCCAGATAGAACTCATTAGAATTGGTATTTTACCCTGGAGTCCACTTTGCTATTTCCCTGGATAATTAATGTATTGTCTCTCTCTCTCTGCCTGCCTCTCCATCTACTTGTGATTTCTCTCTGTCAAATAAATAAATAAAATCTTAAAAAAAAAAAAAGAAAAGAAAAATGGGGCACCTGGGTGGCTCAGTGGGTTAAGCTGCTGCCTTCGGCTCGGGTCATGATCTCAGGGTCCTGGGATCGAGTCCCACATCGGGCTCTCTGCTCGGCAGGGAGCCTGCTTCCCTCTCTCTCTCTCTCTGCCTGCCTCTCCATCTACTTGTGATTTGTCTCTGTCAAATAAATAAATAAAATCTTAAAAAAAATAATAATTAATGTATTGTGGGCCCCATTAGCCTTGTTACATAGGTTCCAACTCTACCTGCTGGAGAAAAACGTGGTATTTCGTCACATGTTTTCTGCACTGTGGCAAGTTTTATGTTCAACTGATAACTACAGCCCCGAGCCTACTAAATTTATCAAGTTAAAAATTTTACATAGGCTAAAAAGGGATAGTGGGACACAAGTCTGAAGAATGGATATTTGATGGTTAATAAAAATCTATTTCTCCAAAGACCTTTTTAAAAAAGTTTTTAAAATTTAACTATAGGCTATTCCTTGAAGTACTGATTTGTAAGTATAGAGCTTAAGGGTAATTTTGAAAGATTTTACCAAAATCAACTAATATTAATTATAAAGCATTCTCAGCTGTGCGCTGCGATCTGTTCTCCACTCTTCTGTATTTCGGCTTGTCTGGTTTTTGCATCTCACATTGCTTTTCTCTAAGTCCTCTCAAAACCTCTTTTTCAGGGGTTAGCAGACAGATCTTCCTGGGGGCTTCGGCCACCAGGATTGGAACACAGAAATAATAAAGGGCAATGGAATATAAGATTACTGGTCGTTGCCAGTTGTTATCGTGGTGGAATGAAGCGAAGAGCCAGGCAAATGTAGAAATGTATAGAATATTTTTTCCAACATAAAAATAGCTGTATTATTTCCTGGTAACAAAAACGATACATGCTCACTATAAAAATTTCATATACATAAAAGTCTAAAGAAACTAAGGGTCAACCAAATACCATAGCCTGGAAAAAGACATAATTTTTGGAAAAGATCTCTGCATGAAACATATACTATTTTAAAATGTTCAGTATTATAAATGGGCCCATATTGAACACATTATCCTATAGCCTGCTTTTTCATTCAATAATATTTCAAGAACAAATTTCCATAGCAATAAACAAGATCTAAATAATTTTTAATGACAGTCATATATGACTCAATGGTATATATGTGCTAGAATTTATTTAATCCATTTTTCTACTAAAGGATATTTCTAAAGGCTGTTTCCAAAGTTTGCTGTTGTTGTTGTTGTTGTTGTTTTAAGATGTATTTATTTATTTGAGAGAGAGAAAACAAGAAGGAGGGACAAAGGGAGAGGGAGAGAGAATCTCAAGCAGACTCCACACTGAGCGTGGAGCTTGACACAGGGATTGAACTCACAGCCCTGAGATCATGACTGCAGCCAAAATCAGGAGTCAGATGCTTAACCGACTGTGCTACCCAGGTGCTCCCCCCAAGTTTTAGTATCATAAACATCATAAAGTACTTCTTTACCCTCATATTTACATACTTGTGCAATTTTTATTCATTAGGATAAAGTCTAAACAAACTGCTGGGTAAAAGTTTATCATTTAAAGTTTTGATACATATTGTCAAATTTGATACATATTGTCTTCTAGAAAAGTTGTATCAATTTTCACTCCTGCCAAGAATGAACAAGAATGCCCCTTTGCTCATATTCTTGTCAATTACTTTAATATTTGCCAACCTGGGAGGATACAATTAAAACAAATGAAATAATAAACACATATTTGTTGCTATTTTTATTTTCAAGTGGGGGATACCTTTAATTTTTAAGTCACCCCTTTTCAGAGCAGATGTTTTCCTGGATTTGAATAAAAATTTTTCAGTTTGCATCCTCATTCCAATATTGGTGTGTCTCCAGAGAAGAGTCATTTTAAAAAAAATATCATTTTCCTTGATCTTATAGTAATGCCTTATAGTAGGCATTCAAAGCATAAGTGATGAATGCATCTACCACACTATTAGACACCTCAGTGTTGACTAAGTTTGAATCTCCCACAAGTGGCTCTTTCCACCTGCTTACTCTCCATTGCAATCAGTGTTGCTCTACAGGAAATTTTAAAATTAAGGAGCCAATAAAACAAACTTTGGAAATATTCCCTTGCTATTTATAGAGATAACCGCAAAGTTTTCGATGAGACAGATGACATCCATAAGAAGGCTCTGAAGTGAAGGTTTGGTAGGCAATGTAGATCTTTGGAGGAAAAATGTTTTCCAAGAAAATACTTGCATGTCAATTTCAATAGACCATCAAATATATATAAATAATATGACAGAAAGATGGAAACAAACTATTACAAATACCAGTTTATCCTCTGTCAAAATGTTGGTTTACCATTGCTTAGAAATGGTTTGGGAATTTTTCCACCATGAGGCAAATTTATAAGCAATGTTCACAATGGCTAATTCTTCCTTTGCAAGATATCTCAGACATTACTATTTGACATTAAAAACTTTCTATCTGCGAATAGCAGGATGGAACCATCTAGGCTAATGAATGCTGGTAGTATGGGTATTAGAAAGATGCACTTTGGGGGCACCTGGGGGCTCAGTTGGTTAAGCAACTGCCTTCAGCTCAGGTCATGATCCCAGGGTTCTGGGATCAAGCCCCACATTGGGCTCCCAGCTCAGCCGGAAGCCTGCTTCTCCCTCTCCAACTCCACTGCTTGTGTTCTTTCTTTCACTGTGTGTGTCTCATTCTGTCAAATAAATAAATAAAATCTTAAAAAAAAAAAAAAAAGAAAGATGCACTTTGGATGATGGGTAGATGACAGTCTTGATATCTTGATGCCAATGATTTGAAGATGTTTTAAAGGACTGTTTGGTTCATTCATTTTACAACTTCTTAATTGAACCATATCATGTGCCAGGTACCATGCTAGTTGTTAGAGATACAAAAAGAAGCAGGGTATAGCCCCTGCCTTCAAGGAAGTCTCAGTTTTGTGGAGAAGAGAGAAGTCAACAATTAACATGATGGAGCTATAGGGAGGCGAGGTACATGTAGGTACTTCAGAGTTCTTAAAAGAGGCCAGTGGAAGACGCCATTAGAAGCCAAATAAAGGTCCTGAAGAAACCCCATATCAGTAGAAGAATCAGGTCTGTTATGATTGCCACAAGGCACGAGTGCGCCTCGTGCTCACTATTAGTAAAGCAGCCAGCTACCATGGAGACATCAGCTGTATGATAGCATAAGGAGGAACCTCTGTGAATCCCTAGAAAGAGCTGGCGAAGAAGCCAGAGTCTCATTCCAGACAACACCTTGACAGAGCTCCGTGAAGCTGCTCTCCGAGAGCCACCAGTGAGCATTAGAACCAAAATTAAAACTCCCCCACAATAGTTTCCTTTCACGCATTCATTCATTTATTCACTGGGACATAAGCTCCCTGAGGGCAGGGATCTTTGTTGGCTGTGATCCTCACTGTGTCCCCGGCTCCCAGAACAGCCCTGACACAAAGGAAGCAGTCTATAAACATTCATTCAAGGAATGAATGGTTGGATCAGTGAGTATATTTAGCTCACATCTAATGACTATAGATGTGGGTAACTTTAACAGAGGAGCAGCACAGTGAAAAAGGCCAAAGACCCAGCGAGACCTGTGTGCTTACGAACACTGTGGAATCAACGAATGACTTTTCACATCCATTCCTTTTCATCAGAGCTTGAATCTGCGGGGGCTTCTAATGTACCATGTGGAGTATGAGAAAGAGCATGGGCCGTGAAGTCAGACAGATGTGCATTCAAATCGTGGCTCTTCCAGATCTGGGACGACCCCATTCACATTCCTTAACCTAAGTTAGTCTTCTCTGCCCTAAAGTGGGATTTGGACCTCCGGGGTGACTGTGAAGGATAAACAGGAAAAAATACAGAAAGCTCTGGACCCAGCTCCCTCTGCCCTATCCTTCCAGCCTCAGAGCTGGTGTTGTGCAGAACTCTGCAATAGCGCTGGGCCCCCAATCCCCGGATGTCCATCCTGGGCCCCCTTCGCTATTTCTTCTCCTCCCTCTCTCTCTCCAGCAAGCTTCTCCGAAAGCCTTCCTTCCCCTCTTGAAAGTGCACAGTAACTGCCTCACCATTTTACTTTCAGTTCCATAGGTATGCGGTTCGAAAGACAGATGTCACCAAACTGTTGAGTGGGCCAGTTGCCTTCTCCTCCTCCTTTGGTGTATCCCAGGAGCCAATACAGTGCCTTGATCTAGCAGATGTTTAATAGATGCTACTCGTGATAACATCACTTGCTACCCTCACCACACCTCAGGTCCTAAAAGCTGTTTTTACACAGGCTAACGTACCACCCCATGAAACTACACCATTATGCCGTGAGTCACGGATCATTATAACAATTCTCAAGAAGTCAATAAATGTGACAGTGCCAGAAATCCCATACCTATTTTCAAAAACAACAAAGTATTTTTCTCTATGCTATGGGGCCTTATAAAATGGAAGAAAAACCTAACAAGCAAATGGGATCGGCCTTGGGGATTGCCCATGGTATGTTATAAGGATGAAAATGACTGACATTCCTTATTAATTCATGTTTGCTGATCGAAGGGAACACTGGAAGCTCATTCTCAGTTTCTTCATGTACCTGAATCTCTACCTCCTGAAGCTACGAGGGTACATTCTTATTGCCCATAGTGGGATGAAAGATTGAATTCCTATCGATTAACATTTATTGACACACTCACCAGAAGGCAAATCAAGGACTAGATCACTCAAATAGAAGATTCTTTTCATTTCCAGCCATAGTGACATCTGCTTGCTGGATCACTGATCAGGTTATTGCCAGCCAATCTGACTTGCTCTTTAAGTTTTCCAAAGTAGTCATACCTTAGCAAGGTGACCTTATCAAAAAAGATTATTGATTAATAATATTTCTAGAGCTCCTCCTCCAATTAAGCAAAATCCTAAGTAATAGGGTAAATACAAAAGAATTTTTAAAAATGATTACTCTCTCAAAAAACGTACACCTAAATGGAAAGGTAGAAGCTACTGATTTATAAAGACTTGAGAACACTTTCAAGTGGTGTTTCTCCAAGAGTATACACAACAGCAGCATGAGCAGCCGCTGGGAACTTGTCAGAAAGCCCAATTCCTAACCGCAGAACTCATGCACCGGAAAGGGGCAGGCTCCAGCAATCTGTGTTCTTAACAAGGCTTCCACATCATTTGGATGCACACTAAAGTTTGAGAAACACTGCTTTAAGTCAAATAAGCACATTCAGATCAACATAATTCCAACAGCCTCCACATGGGCTGAGTCATGGCGGGCTTGTGTTCACCCCAGCTTCCTTTATGACCTCTCACAGAAGGTTCTGGGAGGCCCGTATTCAAAGTGAAAAGCAGTTTAACATAAAGTCAATCCTTGATTGTCTTGATTACCACTTTTGTGTTATTAATGGCAACTGCACGCAATCCCAGGCTAATTCCCCAGTTCAGCCAAAAGATTTTCAGACTATATTTCTAAGATAAGCTAAATCGGTCTGTAATGGCTTACATAAATAAAGCCAAACATCAAAGGCTTTTATGTTTCCTTTCATTAACATGGATAATCAAGAGTTTCCAAAGTAGGACAGGTCGCAGGAATTGAAATCATCCAAAGTCTAGTTCAACCCTTTTGCCCCTGTTGGTTTGGGGACATGGGCAATTTGGGAGCATTGTTAACAGGTGCCATGAACATATGGGGAAGAGAGCAAGGGGTAGTCAGGGTCCCTGAGGACCAGCCTGAGCATGACCTCTTCCAACTGCTTACCTGGGTCTTTATGTGGCCCGCCAATCAGACTCAATCAGACTAAGGCTTATTGTGTTTCAACCTCACCATGAGGCCCTTTTCCCAAATTGTAGCTTCATGTTTCTGACCTTGGTCTGTTCACTTGACCCTGATTCCTGATGACTTCCTTCTTTAATCATTTGTTCTTAAATCTGGACTCCAATCTATGATTAACCCAACCCTAATAACTCACCAAAAAAAAAAAAAAAAAAAAAAAGAAAAAAATGTGTGAGCCTATTCCTTTGATGCATAGAAGGCTACAGGTCTACCCTTTTATTATAAATGTTCTAGATAGGGAAATTCCATTAACCCGTGGTAATGGCTTTCTTGAAATGTTTCTATCCATCATCATAAAGACAGTCCTTATCCCCACTTGACTCAGCAATGTTTACTGTGGCTGAATTTTTTAGTATGTGGGTTCTTAGGGATAATTTAATTCAACTTCACTTGTAAGGAAAAAACAGCTCAGTACAGGCTCACATACTAGGCCTTTTAGAGTTGGCTCCTACACACTCGGGAAATCTAATAGAGTAATGCTTTCTCCCCCGCCACCTCTCCCACCACCCCTCTTGCAAGATATCCATGTCCTAATCCCAGAAATCTGTGAATTATGTGATTAAATTAAGGGTCTTGAGAAACAGAGATTTCTCTGGATTATCTGAGTGGACCCAACGCAATCACAAGGATCCTTATGAGAGGCAGGAGAGCCAAAGTAAGAGAAGGAGGAGATGAAGAAAAGATCAAAGAGAGAAAGAAAGAGAAATCTAGATTCAGAGATGCCACAATGCTGGATTTGAGGATGGAGCAAGACAATACAGGTAGTCTCTAGAAGCTAGAAAAGGCAAGGGAACAAATTCTCCCCTAGAGCCTCCAGAAAGAATGCCAAGGACTTCTGACCTAAGAACTGTAAAATAACTTATATATATATATATATATATTATCTTCAAAATATATACATATATATTTTTAAACTGTAAACTGTAAAATAATTTATATACATATTACTTAAAAATAATATATATATATATATTTTTTTTAAGTAATCTCTGCACTCAATGTGGGCCTCGAACTCATGACCCTGAGGTCAGGAGCTAGATGCTCTACTGAATGAACCAGTCAGGCACCCCAACTTACATTGCTTTAACCCACTAAGTTTGTCAAAATTTATTATAGCAACAATAGGACATGAGTACAGGTAGTTTATAATCTAGTGAGAGAGAAGGTGGCACAGGCAGCTTTGCTACAATTCAGAAAGTAACAAGTATAAAATAGAAACACAAAACAATGCTATGGGAATGCTGATGAACTGTGTGTACTTCTGGCTGGAGAGATCAGGGAAGCTTCCCGGAAGAGGCAGTTCTGCTGGGCCTTGATGGACTCGGTAGGATTTCAATAGGGGGAGACCCAGTAAACAGGAGGAGTAAAGGCACAGAGTTGGCAGGTAGAGTATCAAACAAAAAGCTGACACAGACCTTGTGACCAGCCATTTTTCTCAGAAACAAAAATTACTTGAGTAAAATTTCATACATTCTTCTCAGGATATAATAGGTCTCTAAATTTGTTTACAAAAAAGTAGTAATAGCCAACAACATATGATATATGATAAACTATCCTAAGAATTTAAATACAGAAATCCAGATCTTGGGCAAGAATCCCCGTTCTACGGCAAACATGTCATAGGCAAGAGCGAATCTGGTTCATTTTCAGGTAGGCAGGCTTGACAGGGATGAACAGAAAACATACTAAGAGTTAATTAGAACAAACCAAAAGGTAATTCTTTAAAAAGGCATCTGTTAACATTTACAAATTAGACACTTCCTACAACCTTATCAAGCTACACCAGACAATGGGATCTAACTGAACTGAACCCACTTAGCAGACTGTAGGCTCCGAGGGCTCATGGCGCTGATGAGGAAGAAGCCAGTAGAACCCAGTCCCCTTTTGGTAGGTTTTGTTTGTCTGAAGTCAGAGCTCATGATCTGAAGTAATTTTGAATGGCTCTAATTTAGCCTAGGTTTAAGCCTAGGGATTGGGAAGAAAGGAATGGCATTGTGCAGATAGTTGATCTCCATCACCTAAACTCAGCATTGATGGTCCTCTTAGCATGACTTATGGTGACAGTATTTTCCCAAGACGGTACCTATACTCAGGTGCCTTAGCAATACTTGCTTCCTTCTTTATCTTCTGGTGAAATCGATTCCTTTTTGCACGGTTCACATTCGTTCCAGGAAAATTCACAGGAACTGCTGGTCTCCACTGGCCTGCTCCTGTATGAATGGCCTGGTGCTTCTGCCGAAGGTTCCATATCTGTAACATAGGTCCTTGGGTCCTGGGATACAGCTGCGTGCTCAGGAGACCAACTTTCTGGACAAGAAGAACTGGGCCTGTTGTAAGCATCCTCATTTCTCTTGCTGCCTGTTGTTCTGTCAAGGCCCAGAAATGTCACCTCAGACTGGCTACATTCAAATGGAACTCTTCGAGTCACTCCATCTTTTCTCAAACCTTTATCATGAGGCAATGAATGATTACTCAAACCTTTATCATGAGGCAATGAATGATTATTCTGGTTTTCATCATCTTCCACTGGGATACTCGGTACATTCTCCAAGAACAGAGGAGAAGGACACCTGAAGGACTTTAGGGAGGTGGGAGGGTCCTCGGCAAAATACAAGCTGGCTTGAGCACTTTCAAGAGTAGTTAGGACCTAGTTCACCAAGAAGCAAAGAAATATTTACGTTAAACTTCCATAGCCTCTCCTTTTACCTTTTTTTCTATCTACCTATTCCGGAATATTCTCTTATTTTCATGAATTAAGTTCAACTATAGAGTTCTGAATGGGAGGGTATTAAAAATTAGCTAAACTCCTTCAGTTTAATGAGTAAATTAAAAGACTTAAAGCCAAATATAAAAGATACTCGCCTGAAGTAAATACCAAGAGACCTGAGTTGAGGCTCAGATTTGCCAC
Organism: Mustela putorius furo; assembly: GCF_011764305.1. NCBI lineage: Eukaryota > Metazoa > Chordata > Mammalia > Carnivora > Mustelidae > Mustela > Mustela putorius. The sequence goes on along the minus strand of NW_025422368.1, from coordinate 41,013,005 downwards.
CAACTACTGTGTGACTTGGGGTGAGTCTCTGTACATTTTCTACTTCAACCTTAATATGTGGAGTACTAGAAATGGTCAGGGTCCAGGGGACACAATCTGTAGTTGTCAAATGCCAGAATTAGCTTTAGGAGCCTTCTTAAAATACAGATCCCTTGGCCCCAACCTAAAGATTATCACCAACAACATATGAAGATAGGGGCCCAGGAATCTGTATCTTAAAAGCTTCTCAGTTGATTTGGATGTGCAGTCCAAGTTGAGAAAACTGCTGACCTTGTCTGGAAGAACATGTAACATCTCTTCACACACATGTGTAATTTTTAAAATACATTTAGAGAACTTCACTACTTACAAAGTGCTTCCATACACATCACCTCATTTAATCCGCACAAACAACATTATTGTTCCCATTTCACAGATAATAAAGCTGAGGCTCAGATAAAGGGAATGAGTATCACTGGCCAGTAAGGAGCAGATCTGTTGTTTGACCTCAGATCTGGCTCCCAATTCCATGTTTCTTCCACTATATATCTCACAGCTCTTTTTGGGCCCAAGATTCCAGCTCTTATAGCTCTTACTGGTGGTGCTAAGCCCAGAATGTAGCTCTGACTCCCAGGCCAGTGCTCCTTACATTAGATTCTGTTGACCTCTTGTTTAAAACCCTTTCATAGCTCCACGATAGACTCAGGGTAAAGCCCCAAATCCCAGAATGGAATTCATGTCCCTCTGTCACCTGAAACTTTCTATCATTTTAAGCACCCCAGCTTTTCCATCACTATATCCCACGTCCATGAACTGCCTGCAGTATTAGTGCCATAAAACCCATCATCTCTGAGCTGGATTCTCCCTGACTAACATGTCTTTCTGTCCTTATTGTTGCCTAAATTCACCATTCTTTAGACTATAGCTCAGCCGTCACCTCCATCGAAGGGCTTCTGTGATTTGGTATGTGTTCCGACTCTACGCTCCCATATTGATCTAGGCTTCCACCTACAATCATGCTTATGTCTCCATCTTGGAATGCCATGTTAAGTAATCTGACTCTCACTTTGGACTGTGAGTTTGAGGGCAGCAACTGTCTCTTGATTACTATTGTACCCTCAGCACCCAGAACCAAGTCTGGCACATGCCAAGTAAGCACTAGCTAAATATTTGGTGAACAAATAAGCAAATCAGTGAATGGATGATTAAATTGATGAGTAAATTTAAAAAATCAATAGAGGAAATATAGAATGCGTTTTTAATGGGCCAGATCTCTAAAAGAGTGTTGAATAAAATTCTCTTCGGACTACTCAAGTGTTTTCATTAAATTTTTGTGGTGCCCTGGTCTTACTTAGCAATGACCTCTGCCAGAGTACCAAATACTGTGACTTGGTGACTTGCAAAAACTATGAGACTAGAATTCTCTGTTAGGGGCTGGATTTGCCCCACTGATAAAGAATTCAATTAGACACAATTTAGATTTTCCATTGTTCTGTGGGCTTGGTTTTGAATAAAACCATGTGTACGCACTTCATCCATTGATGGTCTTAACTTTGCCCGCGAGATAGCACACTGGCCTGCCAAAGAGAAGAGCTTGGCAGAGAAATTCCGAGGACAGGGATGCACTTTCTTATCTAGAAATGAAAGACATGAATCGAGGCCTCTCTTCTCCATCAGTTCCATAAGGAGGTCCCTCTAGGAAGACAAGAAGACAACTTTATCTTTCAGAACTCTACCCCCGAAATGACGGAGAGATAGGAACAGAAATAAAGACAATTCTTACCAGCTGGATATGCTTTGGATCATCTAACACCACTTTACAACCTGTCAGAACTTCCATTATTACCTATGGGAAACATAAAATAAAATGAGTTACATATGTTAAACACCTACATAGAGTCAGTTGCAGTGATTAACCTTGACAATAGATAACGTTCACTCTACTCAATGACTACGTTTTACTCTTTGATTACATAACATTAACATATAAGACAAGAGCAACAGGAAATCAATAGGTCTAAAAGTGAAACCCTTAAAAAAAATTTCTTAGAATTTAGAGCATTCCTGGCCATCAGCTTTCCTCCTTGGTTGACTGGGAGCTGGTACTCACAATCCCAAAGCTGTAGACATCTGTCTTAATGGAAAGTTTGCCCTGTCTGATGTACTCTTCAGGCATATACCACAGATGTTTACTGCTGCTGCTGGTCATGCTTATGGTCGAGCTCTGATGTTCCAGGTGGGGTCGGAAGTGTGCCATGCCAAAATCAGTTAGTTTGGGTTGGAACTGATCATCCAGAAGTATGTTTGCACTAAAATTATAATCAAGGACCAACAAGACAAAAACATAAAGGCATTCTGGTGAAAAACAAAATGACAAGCTCAGTTAATTCCAAATGCCAACAACACAAAGACATACATAGTCTTCGATGAACTAGAGGATATTTTCTCATTTTTCTTAAAGTATATATACAAGTATTATATGAGACTCTACAACGAAAACCAGGGGCGCCTGCAGGTCTCCGTCAGTTGAGCGACCGATTCTTGATTTCAGCTCAGGTCGTGATCTCAGGGTCCTGGGATTGAGCCCCCTTGAGCTCCATGCTCAGTGGGGCACCTGCTTGGGATTCTTTTTCCCTCCACCCCTCACCCCATTTGTGCACACGCTCTCACTCTCTCTCTTTCAAATCAATCAGTCAATCCTAAAAACATAAGGTATGCTGGAAACCTGACTTAGGAACAGTGAGCTTTTCAAATTTATAGATACATATAGGGAATTGCTGGGTAAAGTTGATGCTTTGCCAGCAAGAGAAACTAAAGTTAAACCAAAGCAGCTTTCCTTGTGCTCTTCTGATTCACAACGAGGACATGAACTGGGTTTTAATCAGCTAATAATCAAGTACCTGTTAGGTGCCTAGAGCCCTGCCACAGAATGCCCAGCCTATCAGCGGAGAGCCACTAACCTGCCGTGAGGTGAGGAATTCTCCTGCCTTAAGGATAACCCTAGTCCACTGTCCCATCTCTACGGACTTTCTATGGAGTAAAGACAAAAATGTGTTTGAGACTTATTTGGAAGATAAACACCTGCCACGGTAAAGCTGAAGTGTTTAGAGTCAGTTTGAGCTACCTGTCCCATAAAAACCTTAAGAATCACTTAACATCGTGGCTGACGGTAAAGTGAGCCTCAGCTTACTTTTACCCTCAAAGGTAATTGAGCAGGGATGGGACAGGGTAAGCCCGTGCATTTCACACAGCCCACACCTGCTGGGAGACCCAGCTCTGCCCTTCCCTGGCTCCTTGACTGTGGCTGGCTTACTTCGTCCCGTTCCCCTCCCTGTTGTTTTCCTTGCTTGTGAAATGAGGCGAACAAGAGGACTCACGGACCTGAATACAAACAGCCCACTCCCTGGCATACAATAATGCCCAATAAATGGTGAGGAAGATGAAAATTAGTAACGAATCATAAGAGGGCAGATAAATGTTGATAAAGGGGTGGGTGGGCCAAGAGAAAGTTTCTGTTTCTCTGTTTTGCTTGGGGAGGTCTTCAGAGTTTGCTTTTTGTTCCTGGAAACCAAAGCTTCTAATACCAGGCCTGCCCATCCAAAAATGACAAGTGGTATAGTTACAGTGTTACATATTGTGATTAAAAGTGGATGGGGTGCCTGGGTGGCTCAGTGGGTTAAGCCTCTGCCTTCGGCTCAGGTCATGATCCCAGAGTCCTGGGATTGAGCCCCACATCAGCCTCTCTGCTCAGCGGGGAGCCTGTTTCCTCCTCTCTCTCTGCCTGCCTCTCTGCCTATTTGTGATCTCTCTCTCTCTCTCTCTCTATCAAATAAATAAATAAAATCTTAAAAAAAAAAAAAGGTGGTAACAGCGGGGCCCTGGGGTGGCCCATCAGTGAAGTGTCCAACTCTTGATTCTCCACACTCAGTGCAGAATCTGCTTGAGATTCTCTCTCCCTCTCCCTCTGCTCCTCCCACTCCTGTCTCTGACTCTCTAAAATAAATAGATAAATCTTTTTTAAAAAATAGTATTAATAGCTATGGGAAAAGAATAAGAAATTCTTAATCCTGAAAAAATATTGCATCTTACAAAAGTTCTAGAAGTCCCCTGCTGGCCCTGTACAGGTAGGCTGATAGGCAGAATCTAGTTTCACAGGTCTGAATTGCAGGTGTTCTAATAATCGAGAGTACTCAGAGTCCTAGTTCTGTTTCAAGGATTCAAAGCTGGGGTCTTTAAGAATTCCAGCCTGGGGACACCTGAGTGGCTCAGTCGGTTGGCTGGCCATCAGCCTTCGGCTCAGGTCACGGTGTCTGGTTCCTGGGATTAATCCCTGTGTCAGGCCCTCTGCTCAGTGAGGAGTCTACTTCTCTCTCTCTCTCTCTCTCCCTCTCTCCCTCTGCCTCTTCTCACTGCTTGTTCTCTCTCTCTCTCTCATGTGAATGGGTAAAATATTTAAAAAAGAAGAAAAAAAAAAGATTTCTAGCCTGGACTTTGTCTAGAACTGAGTTGCCAACGACAGCATGAAGACATTCCACAGGACCCTTTAGGGATCCAGAAGAACACATTCTCAACTTGATGTCACTCTCTGTCCTTTAAGGGTGGCAGGAGAATTGCAAAATCCAAAGAACCCACCTCATGTGTCAGTCCCAGCGCCCACACCTATTGTGGGACCCAGGCATGTATGAAAATGTTAGAGAGGGTCCAGCCCTCCAGACTTGGATCAGTCCTCAACTGTATCAATCCCAGTCCTTATTTTTCTCCTGGTCTTGTCTCTTCTCCATATGTGGCAAACCTGGTAGCTTCCAAGGGCAGCCTGGGTTACGTACAACTAGGTCACTCACCTTCTATCTCTTCTGGAAAACAGTGTTGACTATCCTGACAAACCTCTGAAGATGTGCGCCCCCTAGAGGCAGACCCTACCTTCTCTCCAGCTCCAGATAAGAATAGACATAGAGTTCATAATTACTTCTTCCATAGGTACGTGTACACGTCAAGTGTTCTGTGTTCTGACCAAGGAGGCAGCTTCTGGAGATCTCTTGATCATTTCAGAGCACCAGGATACTTAATTTAGGAGTTTGCCACATGTGCCGGGAGGTGAGATGGGCAGAGAGGTTCACTAACTGCCATTACCAGGACCCCATCCTCTGCCTCTCCAGCTTCTGCCGCACTGACAGCCTCGCTCTCTTCTGCACACACCCCCTCCCCCTGCACGCACACACTGGATTTCAGCACAGAGGGACAGCAAAGCTCCGAAGGCCAGAGTTTCAGTGTCAAACATCTCGCCCTCTTCCTCCTCAACTCCAGCTCTAAGGAAGGTATAATAAAATCATAACTTAAAATGCTAGACCCATGAGGATGCAAAAGCTGATTCTGTAAAACATTTAGAATTCCTGAAGAATGGGTCTTTTCTACGCACAGGAGAAAAGAAAACAACCAAGCATCAAAAACAAAATCGTAATCTAATCCCTTTGTTTGGCCCTCAGCAAAGTGAGTGGGAAGTTGTCAGCAACTGACTCATGCTTCCAACAGACTTTGGGGGAATGGGTAACCACAATGTGTGACACAACATCACCCACAGAGGACTTTGGGTCAGTGAGAGGCCGACAGTAAGAGTGTGAAATTGTCCTAGGGCACCGCATTTACACTTTTAATGATGATATTTGGTGAAAAGACCAGCACACTTTTGAGTGCGTAACACGGATTTTGAGTGCAGTGATTTGCCCCGTTCTAAACAAAAGTCAGCAGGAGCTGACGTAGAAGAAGGTTCTGTTTTAAGAAAGTAGGAATTGCAAAAGACCCTTCAACAGTAAGTTCCATCCTAATTCTTTCTCTTACTGCAGCCTTGAATAGAACACGCTATGCCTTCAACTATCAAGCAGGTCAATGGAATATGGGGGTAATATATAACATATAATATCATATAATTATAAATAATTATATATTATATAATAATATGGGATAATATATAATATATAATATAGTAATAATATGGGTGTAAAAACAGACTAATAAAAGAAAGACAACATAAACTAACTGCAATCATATAACCCTATAATTAATTGAACAAAAGGGCAGCTTGCTAGCTATCATGCTTACCAACGAGGCAGACGAGAAATACAGGTAATGGTCCACACCTTCAATTTTGTGTCTCCACAACCTGCTTCTCTATTCTTTCCCACAAAGCTACTTACTATAACACAGACCATCACCTCTCTAGCTGATTCTCCTAGGACAAGTATCAGTGGTGGTACACTGAGGAGACAGGGAAGATCCTACACAAGATGGTCAATATGTATCTTGCCTCTGGGGAGTCACATACTCCATCTCTCTATTGCCGGGGGTCTTCAGGACAATTCTTTCTGGGGGACCTGAACCTCCCAAAGGCTACAAGATTTGCTTTCTTTGCACACTAGTTTTTCTCCTGATTTAGTCAAAGCCATTGGGCCTAAAATCTAAAGCATGATGATACCTCTAGATTTTAATGCAGATTTTGAATGGAAGTGCAAATACACATTTGACAGGGAAGCACACAACTGGTTTTTAAAAAGATGTATTTTTAAGGGATTTTAGGGGGAGTTATTGATACAAAGTAGCCCAGTCTCTGAGTGCCTGGTAATTCTCCAGAAAAGTCTGGTCTCCCACGAATTGGTCGCAGAGATAGAGGACCCACTGCCCTCTTCGTGACAGCCTGAGGCAACAGGACATCTTACTATGTGTCACTGCTGTTATGACACCATACCGATACCTCACCAGATGAGGCAAGATCCAGCTTCTCAGGGAATCTATAGGTTACCGGAAAAGGGCACACACACCCTCTCCCCCACCACTTCAGCAAGCCATACATCTGTCGAAACTGAAGCCCTTTCTTTTCCCTCCAATTGCATGACCTTCTCTTTCTTTTCCATTGAACCCAGGCAGAACTCAGAGACAGTATTAAAGGTGGTTATTGCTTTTTGATGACTTCATGAGTCCTAGGCTCTCCATGTAAAGGCCCAGCCAGTGACCCATATTCCCGCCTTTAATGTGAAATTTTGTCTCTAACCAAACCAGCACAACTTCCCTAAGGCTGAGTTTCCTCCTGGGTAAAAGATCTGAAAAGGCTCGCCTCTCGGGGTTATTGTAAGTATTAAATGAGAAAATGTAATCAGAAGTCCTGCTACACAGGGAGGGCCCTGAAATATACTCTGAAGGATGTAGGCTGGCCTTTGTCCATCCTACACCCACCCTAAAATCCCAGGAAACTGGTTGGGTAGCTCTAGAGGTTCAAGGCACCAGTCTGAAGTCACCGCAGTACAGAGGGACGGATGCACGATGACCCTGGAGAGCTGAGGATCCTCGGGTGAATTAGTGTCAGGGCATCTGTTGAGTTCCAGAAGACTTCCAGAGACCTTCTGACCTGACTAAAGTAACATTTCCAGATACTCCAGATCGTGGAGAGAAAAATAGAATTTTTGGCATAAATGTGTGCATGCACATCTGTACACATGTGTGTAAATAGGTGAATGTTGGGGTTTAGAGACAGTGATGGCAAACATAATTAATAGGGCAAATTTAAATTTATGTACTATTTCATTGTGCTGGCAGCCCTGAGAAAAAAAATGAACCTATCTGGAAATTTTAGAAGAAGGGAGACATTCGGGGGAAATAGGGAAATCTGAGGAAAAGCAATTGTTCGTGTCTAAAATGGTTCTGAAAAACAAAAGTACGTCTTTGGATGTGCAGGGAGAGGAGAGGGAAGAGGACTCATTAATGAAACAATCAACCAAACAAATGGACTTTGCATTCCTGGCAGGTTTTACAACCCTACCAAACACAAAGCTGGTGTTTTGAGTCCTGGCCACACACATCAGGTCTGGGGGGTAAATGTAGGCGGAGCTTGGGTCCTCAGGCAAGAGTGTCAGGGTTGTAGGAAGGGGCCTATCTGTGGCTTCTGGCCTCCCACCCAGCCGCTCAGTGTTTCTAGTCCCTCACAACGGGAATTCTCCACGCATTAACTACCACCATCCATCTCTGATCATTTTCCCTTTTTAAAGAATTCCTTTTCAAGCATATGGCTTTTCCCCTCCTTTCCTTCCGAAACCACCTCCCTTGTATGAAATGCTGTTTGACTTGGCAGGAGACACATGGCAATACGGACAGAGAACATGATCTTAGAGGAAACATTAGAAACGTTCACTGAGATTATCTCGGCTTTGGAAACATTAACAGGAATGAATGCCTGGGATGAAAAATGCCGAGGATAAAATGCATTTCACTTTAAAATCACTCATAAATGTGAAAACAATTAAGCCGGCTAAGGGATAGGATGGAAATAACAAGAAGGTTTACTGCTTTCAGATGCTTTTATGTGATTCTGTAAGTCAAAAACATCTTCGTTTCCCGAAGAACAGAGACTTTGCCAAGAACAGAGACTTCAACTCTGCAAGATTCTTTTCTTTAAATCCTTTTCCTCCTTAAATTCCACCATCTGGAAGTGAATTTTGTTTTTATAACATTCTCTTTGAAGAGTTCAAATTACGAAGACATTTTGGGGCTAACTAAACCACCAGACTTCTTGAAAATACCTTTGAAATGTGGGCTTGGCTTCCTCCTTGGGTGTTCTACAGCTATGTCCTCAGTGTCTCCTTAGAAGACTAGTTATTCTCATTGCTTGAACAAGATGAAGATTCCCAAAATAGACCTCCAGGCCTAATCTCCCCTAAAAGTCTGCTGCCTACTGCCATTTTCACTAGGTGCTCAATGTCAACATTTCCCAAGTTTGCACTCGTGATGGTTTCTTCTCCTGCCCAGTTTCTCCGTCTGCCCAAAAAACCAACATGCTCCCAGGAATCCTGGCTCCGAACACTTAATTGCTTAGTAAGACCGTGGTTGTTGGACCCACACAAACCTGGAACCCTACCTCCTTCACCATCTGCAGACACGGGATAGAGGCCGATTACAAACCTCTCTAAGTCTGCTTTCTCCTCTGTCACACTGAGATAAGACCAATGATACCCAAACTCAGGGCTGTTGGGAGGAGTAAATTATTCAATGAGCTTTTATGTCATGTCTAAAGTCAGGCTGACCTTCACTGAGTTCCTTAATCTGTCTGCAGTTGATCAGCCCCCCTGAATCCATTAGCACTCACCAAGGCAGTCTGCGTAGGCAGTGCTAAGTACTGTCCATCTGGGGACTTTCTTTATACTGTTCCCCTCACCTGCAAGGTACCTATTTTCATATTCATTCAAATGAAATTTTATTTTTCATTCAAATCCTTATTTTCCTTCAAATCCTCTTTGCAGCCCAAGATTCACTTCTTCCCTGAAGTTTTCATTCTGCTACCCTGAATTCCAGTGGTGTTCCTTTCTCCAACTTCCCACTGTGCTGCCCCAACGATACCATTTGGCACTTACTCAGAAACCAGCTTATGTTGTTTACATAAGCATAATGCTGAGTCCATAGGCGATATCAAGCAAACATGTGTTGATCTGATCAATTTGTTCATTAAGAGAATTTGAAACCATAAGCGGACCCACACCACTCCCTCGATGGCGAATAGATGGCCCAAATGTTGCCAAAGCATCTTCCAGGTTCCTTGGCAGACATCACTAACTGAGTTCACCCCAGGTTCCCTTTCAACACTGCAGGTGGAAAGTCATTACTAATCCATCAATGATGGAATGTGGGATGAAAAAGATTTGTCTTTTTTTTTTTTTTTTTTTTGCAAAATAGCTTCTTAATGGCAGAGCCAGGACTAAAGCCTAACCCTCCTTTTTTTTTCCATTTGCTACTCTTTCAATTTACCATAGCTGGCTGAAAAAAACCTTTTTATACAGCTACTCATAAAAGATAAGAAACTCTTGATTACCAAGCAAATGTAAAATGAAATTCATCTTGTGTTTCCTTGGAGTATATACAGATAATCATAGTGGCAGAACAACGGTTAATGGGCAAGTTACAGGAAGACAGATTTTAGCTCAAAATAAATGAAGTTCCAGGGGGTTAGAGATGCATCCAAATGGAGTACTAATAACGTGCTGTGCAAGGGTCCAAGGACAGGCTGGACGAGATGCTTAGAGACACTGTCCATGACGTGGGAGGAATGAGAGCTTACTGCCAAGCTTGGCCCTGGGCTTCACACTCATTACCTCACTGCCTCCCCCTAACTCTGGGAAGAAGTGCAGAAGTCACCTACCCATTTCCAGACAAGGAGTTTTACTTTATTATAACAGTAGAACATAATCCTTAATTAAAAAATTTTAAAACATGATAGAAAAGGAAAAAACAAACCATTCGTGAAAAAGCCATAGTCTCTCCATCTAAATTCATAGTGGGGTATGTTTTAAGCTTTTTTTTTTTTTTTTTTTTTTTTTAAGCTAGGCTCCACGCCCAGCACAGAGTCCAACACAGAGTTTGAATTCATGGTCCCGAGATCAAGACTTGAGAGCCAAGAGAAAGAGCCAGTGGCTTAACCTGCTGAGCCACCCAGGCACCCCTTAATCTTTTGAAAAATTCATGAATTTGTAGTTCTGCAAAGTCATAACTGTACACTGTATACTAGTTCAATTTGGCTTTTTAAACTTCATTTTACTTTGCATGCATTGTTCCATGTTATTTCATACTATTAAAAACCATTATTTAGTGATGTCAAATGATATACAGAAAACTCTCCTGCGACTTATCAATCTGAGGTCCAAATGAAGAAAAGAAAATAAAGGTAACGATATCTTCCTTTTCTTACTCCATCAAAAACAGAGCTCTGACTTAGTCTTAGAAAAGGTCACTGCCGAACACCTTTTGAGATGTCTTTTTTCGAGCCAATTATCAGGGCCGTGCAATAAAATGACATCTCTCCTAGAAGTGGCCTTTCCTTCCAAAGAATGAGAAAATGTATTTGACACGGGCAGAAGAATAGAAATCTCAGACCTTCCTCAAAGCACTAGCCTGCACTAACAGGGACCAAGAATCAGGAATGTTGAAATTTAAAGCAAAGTGAAGAGTTCATTTGAAAGAATCAGGAGGGTAATCTGGGTCAACCAATCCACATTCAGTCAAGACTGCTGGAGGCTGAATGTTGTTACCATTAGGTGTTCAGTGCCCCAAATGAAAGAAGTTGATCTCATTCCAGCTTCTAGAGAACAGGTGCACACAAGGAAAGGGGGAGGGGGAGGGTCTACCCATAGTTATAGTTGGTACTAATTAACATTCTCGCTGGCAAGCTCAGCAGAAAGGCCAAGAGTTCATTGGCCATAGAAGGGACTGATTTGCTCTGGAACAGACAGTGACACACTGATGAGCCCTGTGAAACCATAATCTCAAAAAAATGCCCACAGCCCCGGAATGCCACACCCTGACACATGCCCAAGCAGGCATAATTGATTGATGGTTATGTTTGAGTCCTCGATCCCTTTGGAAAACCCAGAAAGGCAACAACCCTCAGCAGCCCCTTCACCACCTAAAAAACATAAAATGTGCTGGTAGTGCATATCCAGTTTGAATTCTGCCTCTTCCCTGAAATTCTCTGTCTCTGACCAGATCTCTTTTGGTTGCTCTGTATCTGTGATACTGTTGGGCACTCTATTATGCCACTGGCTCTTTCTCTTGGGCACTCTGTAATTATTTTATAGTTGGCCACATCCAGACAAGTACCTGAGATACTAGCCAGGAAGAAATAGCCTCCTTCTAAGGGTGAGACATCGTAAGAGACTCCAGAATCTTTCTGTTCTCACCTACAGTCCCAGGAACGTCTCAAGAGTCCCTCCACCTGTTTAGCATGCAACCCCACTGTAGCCCTGCCCCCCACATTCCTCATCCCTCCCAGGAGCCCTTTCCTTCTCCAGTCTCATCCCTTCCTCTCCAGTCAACCCATTTTTCTTGCTTTCATTAAACACTCTTTATTTGATCTTTCCATTGAACAAATTATTGCCTCTGTTAGGAATATTCTCTCTTGTTCTTTCAACCAATCCACTGCTATGACCCATCTCCTCAAAGGCTGGGCTTGGAACTCTGCAAGTAGAATGACCCTTCTCAGACCAGGCAGGGCTTCTCTAGCGTTGTAGCACATTATTTTCTGTGTTGGTGTTATCCCTCTGCTCACCAGGTGGAACCTTCAAGGCCAATATCATGACCACCAGCATCTACCTGACGTGGTCTAATACAACACTCTCCATACAACAGATGTTCCCTAAATATTTGTAACCTAAAATAAAGTGATGTTCAAGATGTTCAATAAATAAGAAGTTGTTTTTCTTAAAACAGAGCTTGGTTTGTGGGTCCTACTTTCCAAACACAGTAAGCGAATGATGGAAGTGAATGCCATGCATAGAATGTTTGTGTTCCTCTCCAAATTCATAAGCTGAACTCCTAACCCCCAGTGGAATGGTATGTGGAGGTGAGACTTTCAGGAGGGGAGTAGGTCAAGAGGGCAGAGCCCTCATGACTGGGATAAGTAACCCTATAAAAGAAGGCCCAGAGAGATCCCTTTCCCCTTCCACCCTATGAGGACAGAGGAAAGATGGGCACCTATGAGTCAGAAAGTGGATCTTCAGAAGACACAGAATCAGCTGGTGCCATGATCTTGGACTTCAGCCTTCAGAACCATGAGCAATAAGAGTGTGTTTAAGTCATCCACTTTCTAGTATTTTGATTATAGCATCTTGAATGGATTAAGAGCGTAAGCAAAAGGACAGATTGGCCATGGTATCTCTTAGCCTTTGCCACGGGCTTCCTACCACATCTCCACCAATTATAAAAGAAGCCACCATTTGACCATTTGATAAGCACAGTCTCTTTGCCAAGCACCATATGTAGTTTATGTCACCTAATCCTAAGAGATAGATGCTGTTAGTCTTTTATTAGCATTTTGCACAGAGAAACACTGAGGCTTACAGAAATTAAGCAATTTGCTCAGAATCACAATTAGCAGAAAGTCGGTTTCTTAAATCAGATGTCTCTGAAACATTAGGGGATAGTGAGATAAGAGGAAAGAATGGGAAGAAGGTGAGTGGGGAGGGAAGCAGATGAAAAAGAAGATTCATCTGGGTCCATTCTGCAGAGCACGAGGCAGTCATCTCTCTCCCCGGGACGACAGTGACTGCAGGGGTACGGCCCAGATCCCTCCTTAGGGAGACAAACCCCAGCAGCTGCTGACGGTGCACAGCTAAACCTCTACCTGGAACCTGCCCTTGGCTGAGGGGAGCTACCTCACCCAAGTCAAAGTCCAAGTCACAGTCCCACACAGGGCTGGTCAGACTCTACCACCATATCCCAGCTCAGCTTCTCCAACTGCCCAATTCTGCCTTCCTTCCTCCCTTCCTCGCTCCTGTTGTTCCTGAGAGGACTCTAAAACCCTCCTGTGGCCAAGTCATTCCTTTCTGAGCCTACTTCCTGGGAACGCGCCTGAAGACACCTATCTACAATGAAAAAGTGGGTGTCAGACCACTGCCTGAGCTCTCACCTAATCCCTGCAGAAAGAGGCTTCGGGGCACATCCCCAGCTGCTGAAAACCTTGGCCATGGGCAGGGACTGGATGTGTAGCTCTCCATCCTGACACTCCCTTGGTGGCCTTCCCTGTCTCCCTCGTCTGTCAAGGACCAGAACCTTGACACTCTTCTCTTCCATCAAGTTCCACGTTCAGGAAAGGATGTGATGAGCTCAGTCACACAAAAGAAAAATTAATACCATTAATGTGTTACCCCTTGGGACGGAAAAGAAGCTAGGCTTACTTTAAGTTTAAACCAAAAGAATATATGCACAGCAATATTCCAGATATTTATTTATCAGATAAAATACTAGGCTGAGTTGGCGGTGAGGTAGGTGGGTCGTTTCTGGTTGGGGGTGACCACCTCAGCCCTTTGGGACAGATCCCTGATTCCGTTGCTGTGCATCTCTGACCCAGGTCTCCTGAGGGAGCACCCACTCTGTGCTGATTCTCAGCAGAGTTGATGAATTACCCCAGCACCATGGGAGCAGACACCTGTCTGTGGTTTCCGCACACACCCAGGACTCAGGAAAAATCTAGTCTTTTGATACAGAGTTCATTCCACCAGAAAAACAAAGAAGTAAGCAATCGGTCCCTCTTTGCTCAACTCAAAAGCACACTAAAAGCTTTTTCAAGATACCAGGAGATGGTTCAGAAGAGGCAGAAGCCTTTTAAATTCAGTCATCCCCGCTTCTCAGCCACGATGTATTTACCTACTTTTGGACAGATTAGAGATGAAGGGCACACAGGAAAAATCTACCAGGGGGATTTTGCTACAGAGTATCTACTCTCTGTCTGAATGATTCTTTAGGTCTCCTGAAAAAAAAGGATGGAAGATGTTGCTTCTAATTTTCTCGTGTCTCAAAAATGAACACCGGGAGTTGCTGCTTGGCTTGTCACAGATGAATACGTACAGCTAAGAGCCTTTAGGCTCAGTGGAATCATAAAGACACTGGAGACTCAGGGACAGAGAATTTTAATTACCGTCTACTGTCTACTGCTGTTATCTTGCTTGGAATCTCTGTTTAAGTCACTTAATCTTTCCTTCAGACTCACTTAAAAGGGAAAAAGGGAGAGTAATAAGGTTCATTTCAAAGTTTAGTGCCAGGAATAATTACACAAATAGTGTCTATTCTACGCTGTTCATTAATAATTCCCAAAGATAATATAAACTCTCCCTTTGGCCATATAAATGTGGCTTTTTAAATTGGGTAGATAATTTTCATTAATAAAAAAAATGTGAATCACTGTAATGTACACCTGAAACTAATTGGGTACTATATGTCAATTATACTTCACTAAAAAAAAAGTAAGGTTGTAAATACTTAGATGAGAATTTCTTTTTTTAAAAGATTTTATTTATCTTGAGAGGTTCGCATGCACCTGTGGAGGTGGGTGGGGGAGGGGCAGAGGGAGAGGGAGAGAGAGAATCCCAAGCAGACTCCACACTGAGGGCGGAGCCCGACACAGGCTGATCCCACGACCCTATCCCACAACCCTGGGACCATCACCCAAAGACCATGACCCAAGCCAAAACCATGAGTCACCCAGACACCCTTCTTAGATGAGAATTCTTTTTTTTTTTTTAAGATTTTATTTTTTATTTGACAGACAGAGATCACAAGTAGGCAGAGAGGCAGGCAGAGAGAGAGGAGAAAGCAGGCTCCCCACTGAGCAGAGAGCCCAATGCGGGGCTCGATCCCAGGATACTGGGATCATGACCTGAGCCGAAGGCAGAGGCTTTAACCCACTGAGCCACCCAGGCGCCCTTTAGATGAGAATTCTTAATCCTTACACACATACACATACCAGGGAAGCTACAGGTAGAGAACAGTGTGAAGTCTGACTCACCCATGATGATGAAAGGGGCTTTTGGGTGCCACCTAAATCTCTGGGATAATTTACCTTGATACTCTGCCGCAGATGACCAAGCATGGCTCCGTGTTGTGCAAGTACTGAATGGCTTTGGAGGTTCCAATTAAAACACTGATCCGAATGTGCCAAGGGAGTGGGGCCGTGTTACCCTAAAAAGACAGCAGTAGTTGGTATGGGAGTGAAACGTGTGTCCTCATTACATAGGAGTGTGCCAGAAGAAAAGCAGATGATAAGGCGGGGAAAGGCTAGGCAATGAACACTTTGGTTTCCCACAACCTATTTGTAATTCAAGATACATTTTCCTCTGCAGCCAACGGTACCAGGCCTTTTTATAGCCAATGGAAATACCCAATAATTTTAACATTAGCTTAATCAAAATATGGCCAGTAACTATGTTTAAAAGTTCACTAATAAGGGGCACGACATGGCTCAGTCAGCTAAGCATCTGACTCTTGATCTCAGCTCAGGTCTTGATCTCAGGGTCAGGAGTTCAAGCCCCACATTGGGCTCCACACTGGGTGTGGAACTTTAAAAAAAAAGTTCATTAAATAAGACTTAAAATTATCTGTGGCCTAATAGTGTGGATTATCAAGAATAATGTTTTTATTCTTATCCTAACTGAAATGTAACCTATTCAGAATGAATTTTTAAACTTATCTTTCAAAGACATGAGAAATCAAGGCATGTATTCAACCGCTTTCTCTTTAAGGAGTCTGTATCACATTTATGTCTATCCTTTGTATTGAATGGTACTTTGTGTGAAGTTATGCAAATAAAAATTATCTAAGAAATAAGGGTAGTTGATGTAAACTCCTTGGAGATATGGAAGCGCTAAGGAGTAAGAGCCTAGCAAATCATTTGGCCACCGTGCTGCACAACACACCACAACTCGGGTATTTAGGCAGTCTTTTTTAAGAGTAAAATATTAATGGATGAAAAAGACTTCTACTTCCTTGGGAAAGCCACTGGAGGCTATCCCTTCCTGCGAATCCATATTGGCCTCCTAGATCCCACAGGACGTTTCAGCAGCTTCTTCAGGGCTTCAGGGGGTCAGAGGGCCAGGGAGAGTCATAGGCATGACTTACTACACACTGTAATCTGTCAAAAAGGGATCCATTTCTCATATATGGATAAACCAGGCAGAACTTCTCACTCTCTGTAAAATAGGCAGCCAACTCCAGTATGTTCGGATGATGAAACCTCGAAAGAAAAGATATTCAAATCCATCAGATTGTTTATGCAAATAGGAAATGAACAGTGCTGTGGTTTGGGGGTGATAAGGTGGGATGGGGAATAGGTCTAAAGCAAAACATAAATTTGGCCAAGGGAGAAGTAATCTCATTGGACACATAGCACAGATTTGTTTCCCAAATTGGTCTAAAGAGATCTAACAAACACTAGCCACTCTGATTGATTATGACCATGCAACTATAAATAAAATACCCAAATATAAGAGAAAATTTAAGAAAGTAATGATTTCTGGAGATTTGGCAGTCTTAGGAACTTTATAATAAATAGACAACACTATCTGATATTAAATTATGTTTATCAAAATTGTTTATCAATGCAACTTATTTATTAAGTAAAGAAATATGGTACAAATGAGATTATTTATTTCATTGTTTTAGGTACACTGTGTAAGTCACCAAAATAGAAGAGTTCAGAAGACTGTTTTCATTCGTCCATTTAATCATCCACTCTGTCAGATACTGTGCGAGGCACCAGTCACACCGTTAAAGGCTGTGACATCCAGTGTCTTCATAAAGCTGTACAGTTATCTAAAATTCATGTGATTAATAAAGTCTGATGTTGAAGAACATGTCACTGATTTGTAAATGCCAGAGTTCTGTCAGTGTAGCAGACATTTTCAGACTCCTTTCTTTTATAACTCTATTTCTTTTTTTTTTTTAAGATTTATTTATTTGAGAGAGCGCGAAAGTGACGGAGAGAGAGAATATGCAAGAAGGGAAAGGGACAGAGGGAGAAAGAGAATCTCAAGCAGACTCCCCACTGAGCATGGAGTCACATGTGGGGCTCGATCTCACAACTCTGAGATCATGACTTGAGCAGAGCCCCAGAGACGGATGCTTAACCAATTGAGCTACTCAGGTGCCCCAAAACTCTATTTATTTATTTATTTATTTTTAACATTTTTATTTATTTGGTTGAGACAGACATAGAGAGAACACAAGTAGGGAACAGGATCGGAGGGAGAAGCAGACTTCCCACTGAGCAGGGACCCGGACACAGGGCTTGATCCCATGACCCGAGCTGAGCCACTCAGGCACCGACCCCCTCAACACTATTTCTTGAATGCCTGTATCATCACTGTGAAAACCAGGAGAACTCAGGTAACAACTATGAAATACAAAATGTGAAATTCACCCATACTGGGAACTCAGTTCAACTTAAATATTTACTGGATGCCTACTATGTTCCAGGCATGCTCGGGGATATTAAAATAAAGCTTTTTTTTTTTTAAAGATTCTATTTATAAACACTTATTATTAGTTTCTTCAATAGCAAAACTGCCCTATAAAACGCACATACGCACACATACACACACATAGCTCCAGATTTCTTTTATTCCTCCCTCCTTAAAGAAGTGTGTGTGTCTGTGTGGTGTGTGTGTGTGTGTACATACACAAACACAGACATATTTTTCTTTTAAATATGGCAAAAAATGCCCGTGACTCAAAATTCCTACACCTACTATAATCCAGACCATCATTGTACAATGAAAAGCAAGGGACTGAAAAGGAATTCAGCTGGCATATTTGGCTGCCGAAACAATGGATCTGTACCACTATCTGGGAGTCCTGCCCCTTAAAATAATTCAAAGAGACAGAAATCTTTTTGGATAGCGGATAGCAGACCTCATACAGACACAGCCACGGCCAGGTGCTCTGCTCTCCTGCTCTGCCTGCTTGCATTTGCTTATTTTTAGATATTACCAATCCAGCAGAAAATTGGACACTGTACCAGTTAGCGAGGTATGGAAGATGGGGCAGCCGTAGAAGAAGATTTCTGGCTTCACATCTACAGACGCTTCTCACCCATCCTTTCACTGCAAGTTTTTAAGTTGGTGGGATTTTAGATTACATAGATCCGAAGGTCTGCAGATACAAAAGCTTTAAAATCGTTTTGCCACATATTTGTGAGTGCCTGCTGCAGAGGAAACATGATGCAGGGCCCCGCGGGGTGGGAGAGCAGGCACACTCGAGTGGCAGACAGACCTGGGTTTGAATCTCTGGTCTTCTTAAAGACCAAGCTGTGAACTTGGCCACGTGAATTAGTGTCTGTAAGCCTGTATCTTTGCTGTGGTCGCAATTATGTCTCTCCCCCACACCCCTCCTCTCCTCTCCCACCCAGCTCCAACATCGAAGCCCTAACCTCCAATGTAAAGGTGTTAAGAGAGGCTTTGGGGAGCTAGTCAGGGTTAGGATGGGATCCCTCACAATGGGATTACAGCCTTTATAAGAAGAAATACTGGAGAATCTGCTCCCCCTCTCTCCACCATGTCAGGACAGAATCAGAGGGCAGACATCTGCAAGCGACCATCCTCACCAAGAACCAGATCAGCCTTGATCTTGGACTTCTCAGTCTCCAGCAATGCGAGAAAATAGATTTTGTTCAAGTCACCCTGTCTCTTTTGTGACGGCAGTCCTAGCAGATGAACATTCTTCAACTTAAACAATAATTAAGATACCCCTTCCCAAGTTTCTTAATTAAATTAAGTGAAAAGTTAAATATTTAGCCAAGTACCGGATCCTCAAAAATTATTAGCGCTTCCTCTCCCCTTGGGAAAGAAGCGCAAAAAGGAATCAGAAGCCACATCTCAAGGAGTTTACAATTCTGTCTAAGGGACAGGGGTTAAGCGATTCCCTTAATATTGAACTAAAAAAAAACTCACTTTCAGGTCTTGGCTTGGATGTGACGTTTTCCAAGAAGCCTATTCTATTGCCCAGCCCCCAGGTCACCATGTTCCCTCCCTCAGCATCCTCTATGTCCCCATCTTACCCCTTCATTTACTGAAATTGCCTGTTGACTTATGTACTTCTCTCCTAACCCCACACCACGCAGCATGCTCTGAAAGGAGAGGGCTGCACCTGATTTATTCACAAGTAAATACCTGAGAAGAAGACTGAAGATGATTTAGGAGATGAGTTGGATCAAAAAGGTAGGATCTACTTCATCTTCCTCATCTCCAAAATAGGGATAAGGGCAGTATTTACTTCACAGGATTGTTGTGAGGATTAATGAATTACTACATGTAATGTAATTGGTATAAAGCCTAAAACTAAATAAATATTAGCAATATAAGTAATAATAATAGCACACCAAGAATATTCACCATCATAGAGTTGCCAATTCTCTCTAAAGTCATACATAAACACCTCATCAGAACAAATCCAAAAGGATCAGATGTATACATGTAAAAAATAAAACCATAAAAGGACTTGAAAAAGCCATGGTAGAATTATTTTATGATCTTTCACTGGGGAAGTTCCTTCAAACTGTGATATAAAATTCAGAATCTGGGGTGCCTGGCTGGCTTAGTCTAAGTGTCTGCCTTTGGCTCAGGTCATGATCTTGGGGTCCTGGGATCAGGCTCCTTGCTCAGCAGGGAGCCTGCTTTTCCCTCTCTCTTTGCCTCCCTCTCCCTCTGCTTGCCACCCCCCCTGCTCTCTTGTTCTCTCTCTCTGTCAAATAGATGGGTAGAGTCTTGAAAAAAAAATATATAGATTAAATTCACTACATTACTCTGAAACCAATACTACATTATATATTAATTAATTGAATTTAAATTTAAAAATTCACTACATTAAAACCATTTCCAGATAGCAAACACTAGAAAAGGCAAAGACAAGTTGTCAATCTGGTAAAAAAAAATAATCTCAAAACAGGAATAATGTGAATTTTCTCTAATATATAAAATGCTCCTACAAATCATTAAGAGAAATGCCAACAGCCTAATTTTTTTAAAAAATGGGCAAAGAATAGTATCAGATATTTCATAGAAAACGAAGGTCTCTATTTTTTTAAAGATTTTTAAAAATTTAGTTATTTGACAGAGAGAGAGGGAGAGAAAGAGAGAACGAGTGCACATGAGCAGGGGCAGAGGGAGAGGGAGAAGCAGGCTCCTCGCTGAGTAAGAAGCCTGACGTGGGACTTGATCCCAGAATCCTGGTATCATGACCAGAGCCGAAGGCGACTACTTAACCAACTGAGCCACCCAGGCATCCTGGAAGGTGTCTTAATATGTGAAAAGATTCACCCATAATAGAAAAAGAAATTTAAACCACACCATAGAAAAAATGTGAAACCATTTTCCCTGAGCACATTGGCAAAAATTATAAGTCAAGCAGAGAAAGACAACTATCATGTGATCTCCCTGATATGAGGAAGTGGTGATGCAACATGGGGGTTAAGTGGGTAGGAGAAGAATAAATGAAACAAGATGGGATTGGGAGGGATACAAACCATAAGTGACTCTTAATCTCACAAAACAAACTGAGGGTTGCTGGGGGGAGGGGGTTTGGGACAAGGGGGGTGGGGCTATGGACATTGGGGAGGGTATGTGCTTTGGTGAGTGCTGTGAAGTGTGTAAACCTGGCGATTCACAGACCTGTACCCCTGGGGATAAAAATATATGTTTATAAAAAATAAAAAGTTTAAAAAAAAAGTTAAGAATAAACACTATGTTGCCAAAAACATGGGGAGCCAGGAGCCCTTGTATATGTAAATTGGTATGTCTTTTGGAGGACAGCTTGGTATTATGCAATGCATATAACCATTAGACCCTGCAATTGTATTATGGGAACTTAGATAAACTCAAACAGGTACAAAATAACATATATGAGCTTTTCTTGTTGCAGCATCTTACTTTCTAATATTAAAAGATTAGAAAAAACCTTAAAAATCCGTCGATATGAGAGTGGTTAATTAAATCACAGTACAGCACACCATGAAATGTTAAAATAAGCAAAGTGAACAATATATTTGCTACCCCTGGTGTGAAAATAAGAAAACAAAATACATGCATGCTTATGCATAAAGTATCTCTGGGAGGAGATACAGAAAACAGGCAACTGTTGCCCTTGGGGAAATTGATGGGGTAGTTAAAGATAATAGTGCGGAAAAAAAAAAATCTGTTCTTGGTTTACCCTTTGGTATTTTTGGAATTTTGAAATCGTCCAACTTATGACTTATTCATTAGCAAATAAATAAAGTTGAACTATAGAAACCCTCTGCTATTACAATTTGGGTCTTAGTTTTTGGTTGACTAAATGATACACATTAAATTTTTATGATCAGACTTTTAATGTGTTGATTTCTGGTCCTGGGGATAAAAGAAGGATTTAGCACAAAGTCTCCTCCACCACCACCCACTTCACTTATTGCTTTAGAAAACATCTGAAAAGAACATTTTCTTTTCATAAAGAGTGATGAGTGAGCTCTATAGGGTTAAGGGCCTTCGCTGAGCAGATGCACAGCTGCAGATATGAATATATATGAAAATGAAGTCATTTTAGTTTGTCTCCGAGGACTCCCGGGCTCATGAATGAATTCCCAGAAAATAATATGCACATCAAAAGCAGTTGATTTCTTTGTCTAAACTCTCTTCCTGCAGAGAGTTATATGGATGAAACAGTTTCTGGACTAAAATGTCTCTAAGGAAGGGGGAAATGGTCAAATATATGCAATTCTCATGTTTTAGGAGTTACTTGACCTTGAGCCACGTTAGTCACACATGATTTCACCCACTGCCTTGTGACAGTTTCTTGTTAAAATATGTTCAAGTGAATTACACGAATGGTCTATTTTAAAATGTATTCTAAGGAAAAGACTAAAGCAGATGTCAAAAATGTACCCGGTGTTCTCACGGCCAACCCACATTTATTACATGCCGACCATGCCAAACATGGTGTTCTAGCATCAAAGATGCACAAAGCTGAAAAACAGGCACAGACGGAGAAATTCCAGACAAAATATACTCACAGTAGTAAAACTTCAAGCTCAGATAAAAACCTCTTCCATTGTTTCTTACACTGCATTTTTTTCTCCTAAATATCGTACAGAAAAATGAGGAAAAAAAATTAAGGAAAGGTTCTCTATTTCTGGGATTCTTAACCCAGGGCCCATAGCCTTCCTGGAAATTAGCTGCCCTTTTTCATGTAAATGCATATAAATATATCTCCGGGGAGAGGATCCCTAGCTTTCATCAGATTTTTATTTTATTTATTTATTTATTTTGGGGACAGAAATTCCCCACTTGGTCTCACAAAGAATCCAGTTTGTTGTTGCTATATTCCGGTTAGAAGTGATTTCACTAATTTGCCATTTCTGGTTTGGGTCATTTGGAGATGGCAACTCTGTTTACCTTTGTATTGATTTTGAAAAAAAAAAAAAAGAAAGAAAGAAAAGGAAAGGTCTTACTAAGACATTCAGAAATAGAACTTCAAAGGAGTTTCAGAAGCTAGCTCAGTATCTGACACATGAGTATTTATTGACCAGATTGATGAATTCAGTATTATTGTATGAGCACCTACTCCTGGTACCGGACATTTTTCTTGATGGCTTACACCTGATGTCACTGCCATGTCTCCACATCTCCAGTTCCTAACTTCTACCACAAAAGAGTTAAATATTCTTAAGCTCCATCAGCTATAAGTTTCTAAGACTGGCCAGAGTTTTTAGAGCTCTGTTCTCAGGAAGAAAGGGAGAGAAATCCAATAGGAATTCTGGAAGCTATTTTCCAAAAGTTAATCCAGGAAGTCAGAAACAGTAAACTAAGCTAAAAAATCATTTTCCAGAACCACTTTATGAGAATTTACATTTTAAAAAGCCATTGTCCCAGGAGTCAGGTGTATTGGGTCTCGGTCCTATTTCCAATACTCAATATTTGTGACTTTTTGTCACTTAACATCCTTGAGGTGGTTGTTTTCTTAATCTGAAAAATGAAGGGGTTAGTTTTTTTTGTGTTCATGCTAATTTAGCACTCTTAATGCTCAAAGTCTGGTCTTCTGTGTGTGAGGAACATAGGCTTCCCTGGGAGCTGGTGAGAAATGCTGACGCTCAGGTCCTGCCCAGGTGCGCTGAATCAGAATCCGCATTGTAGGATCTCCAGGTGATCTGTGCGCACCCATCTAACACATCTTGTACATTTCCCCACTTCTGTCCCTTGAAGACAGGTTACTGAAGTTAATGTCCCAATTTTACAAAAACACGTTTCTTTAAAAACAAATGCTCTGTGGCTAAGTGTTCATTAAATTATTGCATCTTTCCTGATGTGTGTGTAGGACTTTATACAGTCTTTGGTAACTTTGTCAGCTCCTGTCTCTTTACCCCTAGAGATTAGCCACTAAATTCATGAAAAGGACATACATGCTTCATCCAAGCCACCCTAATGAACATTTATTGAGCAACTTTCATGGGTCAGGCCCTGTACGAGGCTCTAGGGAACAAAGATAAGTGAGTCTCTTTCAAGAAAACCATCAAGTTCATTGGGAGAGGTGGGTGAAGAATCAATATTAGGAGATAATGCTGTGATGCTGTGTGGGCACGTCGGTGGGTCACCAAAACTATACTGGAAGGCAATCAAGGAAATGAGCGTTGTGGGACAGGAATTCTGGGACAGGAAGCAAAGGAGATCTAAAGTCAATGACATTTCATTCTGAAGCCAGACTCCTTGAAGAAAAAAACCCAAAACCCAAAAACCTCCCAAAAGGGAGTGTGAGTTTGTGGCAGCCGCAGAGAGAAGAGGAAAGCAGATGGCTGGAGCCTTTGGGGAGGTGGCCTTGGGGCTCAACCCTGAAAGACCATACAGATGGGGGAGGGGCATGTGACCCTAGGAAAGAGGCTTCAGTTAGGCCACCTCTAGAGCAACCTCTTGAGTGGTTTTACCAATAGATGGTTTCATATCTTTTTTCTTTTCA
The DNA here is from genome assembly GCF_011764305.1 of Mustela putorius furo. Lineage (NCBI taxonomy): Eukaryota > Metazoa > Chordata > Mammalia > Carnivora > Mustelidae > Mustela > Mustela putorius. The sequence continues at coordinate 40,988,753 of NW_025422368.1, read as the reverse complement.
ATTTTTTTTTTAAAGTAGGCTCCATGTCCAACACAGGGATCTGAAATCACGACCCCAAGATCACGACCTGAGCTGTAATCAAGAGTCAGACCCTCAACTGACTGAGCCACCCAGATGCCCCAATAGTTTCACTCCTTTATTAGAACGTTCATCTCCTCAGGAATCTTGAGATGCCCATATAGAATTAGTGGGCAAAAATGCACTTTGGGGAACTGGAAACATCAGGTTAATAATAAAAGAAAAAGGGGGGCCCATAATCCAAGCTGCAGAGGAGGAATGGCTCAGATCCATCCTCTCCTCTACTTCCGCAGCTCTATCTGACTGGTCATGAGATTTGGTCCATTTCACCTCAGCTCTTAGACATACCTTCTCCTTGCCTCTGCCCTGGCTCCCCAGCCCTGGGTCTCAACACTGGCTGCACATCTGAACCATGGGGGGAGCTTTTCACCAATGCTGATGCCTGCCACTGTCCCCAGTACTCTGACCTAACCTGAGGCCGCTCACTTCAGAAAGCTCCCAAGGTGACTCTGCTATAGGGTTGAAGACATTGGCTTAAGCCCCATTCGTGTCTTCATTATACATCTTAAAAATCCCTCTTTTCTTCATTTCATCTCCTATCCAGCCCTTGTCATCTCTTCTCCAATGCCTCTACCAACTTCCAGCCCATCATCTAACCTGTAATCTAAGTTTTATTTCAAAAACACAATACGTAGTCTTTTCACTCTCCCACATAGAAGCAAACCAGTCACACTTGACCGGTCATTCCAGGAGCGCCTGCCGCAAGCTTCCCACCCCCGACGCCAAGCTCTCCTCCACCGAATGATCTGTTATTTTTAAGACGTATGCCGCCACGCGCACACCTCCATGCGGCTGCACCTGCTCTTTCTTCCGCCCAGAAAGCACCTCCCGTCCCTCGCTGCCTGCCAAAGCCATAGTCATCTTTCAAACTCCAGCTGAAAGGTCACTTCCTTTCACCCACTTTCCCATGTGTGTGTTGCAGAAATGTGTATGGAGTAGTTCCTCTGGGCCAGCCCCTCTTCCAGGTGCTGGGTACACCCTGGGCTGGTTGTCTCCTGGGCTCCCATGACCTTCCCTACAAATCTCTCCTCAACTGCTTCTCACCCTGCAGGTTCACCTTGTCTTTACCTGACCGGTTGTTTGCCCCAGAAGACTGAGCTCCCTGCGGACAGAATTATGCCTTAACTGTCCCTGCCCAGCACCCAGCCCAGCAAGAGTTTAATAAAGGCTTACTGACCATTGACAAACAATGAGGATGAAGAGCAGCTCTCTGGGGCGTCTGTTTGCACCCCTATCTCCTCCTGACTCCTGAGTTTGACCTTCCAGTACCCTTTCTGCTTCACTGCTGGTGGCCGCTCAGCTTTCTCTTAAGTTCCTACTCTGATCATTGCCTTGCTCCTCCTACCCGAAGTCTCTTTCTTCCAGCCCTCCTGAACCGTGATAACCGTGATACATGACAGTTTATAAATACCGGCCTGTGCCTTAACCTGGGAAGCTACCTGGAGAGGACACCGCCCATCCTAAAAAGAACAAGAGAACCAGAGCAGACCAGCACAAACGGCCAACGGTCCTGCAAGTCTTTTCAGTAAAGTCCCCCTCCTTTGACACATCTGGGGATGGGAAGAATTTCCCTTCCACATTCCTAGGAGACAGGCATTCATTTCACAGTCTTTCTCCAGTCACCTGAGCTCATAGATCTTCTTTCCATTTATGAAACTTTATTTTCAAATATACCTCCTTTCAATGTTGATGAAAAGTGACACATTCTAGTATGAAATATGAGCAAATAAATGGAATGGGTATCCTGGGATAGTAATTCTTTCCATACCTGTTTAAATAATTTAATGGCATAGGTTTGGTTTTGGATCTCAGCTCTGTAGACCTCAAAAATCTCCCCTTCTCCAATTAGAAAGTCTTTGTGGAAATTTTTGGTTCCGTCACTGATATCTTGAAAGCTGATGGAGGATTTAAACAATATTCCTTAGGAAGGAAAGGAGGGAGAATAGAAGTTACTTTTTCTCTTCTTTTTTTTTTTTTTTTTAAAGATTTTATTATTTATTTGACACAGAGAGATCACAAGTAGGCAGAGAGGCAGGCAGAGAGAGAGAGAGAGAGAGAGAGAGGAGGAAGCAGGCTCCCTGCTGAGCAGAGAGCCTGATGCGGGACTCGATCCCAGGACCCTGAGATCACGACCCGAGCCGAAGGCAGGGGCTTAACCCATTGAGCCACCCAGGCGCCCCATTACTTTTTCTCTTCTTAAGAATCAATGCTGCCATTATAAAGAACCAGGACTTCCATACTAGAAATACATCAGAGTCCAACAGAGAGCCAGCAGGGCTAGGCCCAGGAACCAAAAGTGAAGCCTACCATGTGCTCTCTGCCCATTTACTCGGGTCTGGTACCCACCATTCCAGAGAGCAAATGGCTTTTTAGATATCTGAACACTAGCACTGTGATTCTCTCACCCCTCCAAAGAGGTCACCCAAAGAACGTAGCTGGGGAAAGTTTTCCAAAATTTGGTTTCTTTGTCATTAGATCAATGGGTTGCTTTTGATTCACTATGAACCCAAAACCATGAAGAAAAAAAAACCTAAAACCCAAAACCCATAAAAACCCAAAAACCATAGGGAAATTTTGTTATGACTAAACAATTTTCTCCAAGCATGACTGATGGAAACATTTTTCATGAGCCAAATCCTCTCTCTTCCTAACTTACTTCCTCAGAGTAAATTAGGAAGATGTTTCAGCTTTTCAAAAAATCCTCTAAAGCAGAGATTGGGAGAAAATATTTAAAAGGTAATCAAATACATATCTACAGGGAAAATCTTAGCTAAATCCTTCCAGGCCCAATTTTGGCTGTATTTCCACATTTGATGTTTGATTTAGATCTTACTGTTAAATCTTAAAGGAGCAAAACCTTATCCATCTTTACTAATTCTCTTCTGAACCAAAGAATGGATGCAAATCTAGTGGTAAAAGAGGAGGCAAAGAGCCTTAACTAGCCATTAAAGTTTATCAGAATGATTCTCCCTGCTAATACAGTAATAAAGTTGATAAGGAAAATAACGGGATTTTCATAGTGACCTTCAGCATTGCTCTACAGGCGTCTCTAAAGATCTCTGCAAGGGCTATGGAAATTTCTAAAACTATATTAAACTCAGTATAATTTTTAAATGTTTTCCAATGACATATAAAAATGCAAATTTCACTAATGGAAAATATGAAACCCCTCTAAGGGATGAGACCACCATTATGTTCCCCATTGGCCAATGGATTTTTTAAAAATATCACCAGAAGATATCATCCATCAGAGTTCTGTGTCAGTCAAAACTGCAAGTATTTCAATATCCATGAAAATTTTACCCTACACCTGCATATTAACGAATAATCAATAGGTTTATTGGTTATTTCTCCCTGTAAGTTAACTTAAAGCAAAACGTGATTTAAAATTAAAAAAAAAAAAAATTTTTTTTTACCTTTTTCATTACGTTCAGGAATACTAACATTATCCACTGTGACATGGGCTGTTTCCTAAGAGAGGAAATACATACTGAAGTAATTCCATTTCATAAGTCTAGAAAGAACAGAATCTTAACAGAAATCCAAAGCTCCCCCTGGACTATACAGTGCAGTAGAGTAGAATCTAATTTAGAAGAAATCTAGTGGAAAGCAAAGTTACTTTATTTAATCCAATAGTATTCATTGCCATACACAGTTAAGCCTTCCATACCACTGCAAAAACTCAATGTCATGGTTATAGTCAATTTTAAATGACTTCCAATGCTATAAAAGATGATTACTGCCAATTTATTTGCTCCAATAAAAACCAACAGCAACATGCAAAATGCCAACTAAAAGAGGAAAATTAAAAACTGAATTAAGACAAATGCATAACTCATGGCGCTCTGAATAGTTCCAAGCCTCATCTATGACAGATCACCATGAGGAGAAAGCTTTTCACTCTTCAAACATTCACAAATCTCTAATTTCCTCAATCCCCAACTAAACAAAGAGTAATGAGAGAACTAAGGCTTTTCTGGCTTTAGGAAAGTACCTGCAAATCCAGCCTTTTTCTGCCTGACAGTTTCATTTCCCATGCTCAATTATACATGCAACCAACTTCAAGGTTCGTTATCTATGCACATACACTCTACCTTGGGTAACATGTTTGGAAATCCATCTCCCTGATGCCTCTGTTCTGAAGGATTCACGGATGCTCCTGAAAGAGAAATAAGAGGAGCTAGATGCAGAAAAAATTGATGTCTCTAATAAGCAGGTTTTTTTTTCTGTCTTAGTGAAAATAAACACCTTCCTAGTAATGCTAATTTCTAAAATTCAGTGTCATTCTCTGAATGGTAACAAGTATGCATATGTGAATAGCTTTCTAAGGATCAAAAATGATACAAACATGCTTTTGTTCACTTAACACACAAAGACCTACCTTAAATTATTGTTAGATATCATTAAATATATTAGAGCATAAAGCAGAAAACGGAAAGGAAAAAGCAACACTGTATCAGCTTTTTGCCCATATATTTTGAAGTTTTACAATCATGGGATTTTATCTCCCGAGATTAGTTTATTTTTTATCCCATTTTATGCCTTAAGGTGTTAGAGATGTGTGCGTGTGTGCGTGCATGCACACGTGTGTGTTCAACCACAAATACCTACCACCCCCTCCCGAATACACACTGTAATTTTTGTTTTGTTTGAATTGAGGCAGTCTGTGTAGCTTCCTACAAAAGATGAAAACTCTGAACTATTTCGCTATCACGTCTGACATTTTTATTTAGACTTCAGAAAAATTTTATTTCATCTAGTTTTTCTTAGATTGTATTCTAGTGTTTTCAAAATTATTTTGCTTAGAAGACTGACAACAAAATGGAATCAGTTAATAACAGACTTTTTGAGCAAACTATAAACCAAATAGACCTGGCAGACATTCTCTAGAACATTCCATCCAGAAGAATATACACATATTTCACACCTGTACATTGAACAAGCCTCAGGATAGACTGTATCCTGTGCAATAAAATGAGCCTCAATAAATTTGGAAGGATTGAAATCATACAAAGCATATTCTCCGACCACGATGGACCTAAATAGAAATTCATAACAAAAGGAAATTTGGGAAATTCACAAATACATGAAAATTAAACAACAAATCCATAAGCAACCAAATTAAACAACAAATCCAACCAAGCAACCACTGGTGGAATCTTCTGGAAGGGTTGGGAGATGCAATGAGTTCAGGATGAACCAATGAGTTCAGATGAAATCACAAAGGAAATCAGAAAATACTTTGAGATAAGTGAAAATGAAAACAAAACATACCAAAACTTATGGGACACAGTAGAAGCAGTGCTTAAAGGGAAGTTTATAGCTGTAAATGTCTACCTTAAAAAAGAAGAAAAATCTTAAATCAAGAACCTGAATTTTCACCTTAAGGAACTAGAAAAGAAAGAGTAAGCTAAACCGAAGGAAGCAGAAGGAAAGAAAGTATTAAGATTACAGTGGAAATAAATGAAATAGACAACAAAAGCAAAGGGAAAAATCAATGCAACCGAAGTGGTTCTTTGGAATTATCACAAAATTGACAATCCTCTAGATAGACTAACCAAGAAAGAAAGAAGGAGATTCAAACTGCTAAAACCAAAAACAAAAGAGGAGACACAACCACCAACCTCATAGACATAAAAAGAATTATAAGAGAAGGTGATGAATACCTGTATGTAAAAAAATCAGATAATTGAAATGACAGATAGATTCCTAGAAAGTCACGAACTGCCAAAACTAACTCAAGAAGAAACAATCTGAATGGATGTATTGCAAGGAAAGAAATTGAATTAATAATCTATGATTTCCCACAAACAAAAGCACAGGTGAATCCTACCAAACATTTGAACAAAATTTAATATGGGTTCTTTACAAATTCTTCCAAAATAGAAGATGAAGTTAACAACACCCAAATCATTCTATGAGACCAAGGACTAAAAATATGTCTGGATGAAAAAGCCAAAAGAATAAGGATGCTGATTCAAAAGAATTTTCAGCCTAAGAGCCCAGAGTCTGTAAGGTAAGACCCAAGATCACTCTTGTTGAGGTCAATAAATCTAAAGGGGAATAAACAGAACAGGTGACATTAGTAAATTATTTTATTGATAAAGATGAATGGAAAGAGCTTCATGAGCTTTACTTATCAGGTTGCTCTAAATGGAAGGCAAGACACAGCATCAGAAACAGACAGGAGGGAAAGGTTAGGCCACTGTGAAATGGATAGCAGATAAGTATGGTAAAATTAGAGGCCATGGCATAAACACAGCAGTAAAGATAAAAGATACATCCCAGGGTTAGTTTGTAGATATCATTTGTCCTAAAATACAGTGGGTGGGGTGGAGTGGGTGGGGCATGCCTGGGTGGCTCTGTGGGCTAAGCTGCTGGTTTTGGTTCAGGTCCTGGTCTCAGGGTCCTGGAATGGAGCCCTGGGTCCTGCACAAGGACTATCTCTCTCCCTCTCTCTCTGTCCCTCTCCCCCTTTGTACCTCGCACACACGTGTGTGTGTGAGTGCTCTCTCTTTCTCTCTCTCTCTCAAATGAATAAATAAATCTTCAAAAATAAAATAAAATACAGGGAGGGGAACCCAATTATATTTTGACTTCTAATCATATAATAAAACTAATTATAAAAGTATATTTTACTCAAATATTGTGATTCTGGTTATGATTCAAATAGGTTCAGAGTTTTGGGTGGAGAACTGATTCTACACTTTAAAACATATAGTTTCTAAGTAAAAAATTTTAAAAACTGAACAAGTGGTAGAAAGGAATGTGTTGTATAACTTAGGCAATAAGGAAAGAAAATAACGACAACAACAACAAAAAGTAATAAAAGCCTTTAGAGAAAGCCTCAGGTATGGAATCAAATGACACAACATGACCAGTCAATATCTTGAATAAAAGGCAATATTTATATTTAAAAATTACATCGCCCAAAAATGGACCAAGAGCCACATTTAAGAATCAAAAATGTTTACCATGGTTTACAATCAAATGGATGGCTCGATGATGCCCCATCTCCTGAAGAATCTCTAAAAGGTCTCCGATGGTCTTGTTTTTCTGTGCCCAGGACCAAAGTAATTCTCTTGTTCCACTTTTACCTTGGTCTACATATTTTTCAATATGACGAACATCCAGCCAGCTGTTTGAAAGTCGCTCCGCTGTGGAAATTGCAATGGGAAGAACCAATATATATATATATATATATTAATAATAATAATTTTTTTTTACTTTGATTGGGATACTTGTTTGGGGGTATTTTATCTATTTATTTCATATTATTTATACTTTTGATTTTGAACTAATTTCAGCGTCTACTTCCCACCCAACTTCCCATGTTACCATTTTACATTACCTCGTACAATGTTCAGAACCAGTCATAACTCAACTGCAGACCTTATTTTATGTTCACCAGTTCTTTCTACAAATGTCCTTTTCCTGTTCTATGATCCTACCCAGTTTCCCACAGTGCCATTTGTTGGCACTTCTTTTTTTTTTTTTTTAAAGATTTTATTTATTTATTTGACAGAAAGAGATCACAAGCAGGCAGAGAGGCAGGCAGAGAGAGAGGAGGAAGCAGGCTCCCTGCTGAGCAGAGAGCCCGATGTAGGGCTTGATCCCAGGACCCTGAGATCATGACCTGAGCCGAAGGCAGCGGTCCAACCACTGAGCCACCCAGGCGCCCCTGTTGGCACTTCTTAATCCCGATTCTCATGGACTTCAGTCTTTCCTTGAGTTTAAGGACAGCGTAATACGATTACGTCTTCTTCAGGGTTTAGTATCAAGAGGTTCATGGTGTCCAAGTCCTATACTAGTGATCCTGACTTGATTGCTTAGTTAAGGTGGTATCTGCTACCTTAATGGGTTTCTCTACTATGACATTACCTTTCCCTGTAAAATTAATAACTATGTTGGTGGAGATACTTTGAGACTATGGAAATACGCTGTTTCTCCTCACGTTTTACCCATAAACACTTGCATCCACCAGTGGATCGTGCATATCATAATAATTTTTGTGGTCTTTGCTTAATGGTGATCTTTTATTTCCCCTTCCTCCTCCTACTATAATTCTTCTGCAAGAAAGTGTTCTCCACTCCCCCCCCCTTTATTTAACTTATTTAAATCAGTAGGGACTCATGAATGTTTATTTTATTCTACAGATTAAAATCCAGTATTATTATTATTGACTTTGGTGTCACAATTATTCCAGCTCTGTCCATTCAGGTTGGATCCCACGTTCTTCCGATAGCCGCATGGTTTCTGGAACACTTCCTTATTTTCTGACCCTATGAGAAGCTCCAGGCTCATTTTGCACCCCAGCCATGGAATTGATTGCTTTTCCCAGGAGTCCTGGTTGCTTTTATTAGATAATGTATTTAGAGGACAAGATGTAGGTGCTAGATGCTTTCATGACTGCCAGAGTTCCATTGCTTCTAGGCCATCCAAGCAGACAGAGCTAAGAAACTTAGGTATGTGCATGAGCCCACACACCTATATTTCTCTGTCTGTATACATCTTGAAAACCATGATTTTATACGGATACCTGTAATTCTAAATCAATACCACATGGCATATTTCAGCTCTTTCTCATTTGTAACTTTATTCCCAAACAGCAAGAAACTTTGCTCTCATTATTTATAATGTCTTTACTTCTTTGTTCTTTGTCCCTCTGAGAAACACTTTAACTAAAATACATTATGTACGTATCATTCTATTTGCCCTCAGCTTAAGAATATTCAGGTAAGAGCTTATTTTCCCAAAGTTACTAGGTTAGTTCTTTTCTTCATCACTCCCTTTGGTGTGGTTACTCATAGTTAGGTTCATGTGTTGCAGTTTTAATGGAATGCTGTTTTAAATTTTTGTTCAATACTCTCCTGCTGCTGAAACATTTTGAGCAATTAAAAGTTAATATCTGGGTAGCATCGGGGGAAACGTTCTACTGGGATATTAGGATTTCAATTGCTCAAAAACAGCATATATGACTTATTTAAGGTCTGGTATAAATATCTTGAAGCTGTACTTACTGAGAGTATATGAGTTTGTATGACACCCCAAGTTAATGGGATTCTCTGCACAACTTCCAAATCTTGAAGTGTATTTTAAGGCAAAGGAGGGGGAAAGAAACCAAATGACAGATCAAATGGGTGTCTTTCTGGCCCCTGGGACAATGCTCCCAGATTAACCCAGTCATCTTGAGCACTAAAATTAGCAATGTGATTGGGAGTCAGTGATGGTGATGGCAGCATTCTCTCCTACCTTTATCCTCTGGAAAGTCTAAAAAAGTTAGGAAGTCAGATACACATCAGTAGATAAAATCCTATCATCATCTGAGTGTGGTCATGGGGACCCCCAATATTTCACCATAACTGGTCATGGAAATCAGCCTTCTCTTCCTCTGCCGCACATAAATTTGGAAGCTCCTCTCCAGCAGTAACCAAGGTAATCTCATTGAAGGATGTACCTATTCATCAATGATATTCTCCAAATATTGCTGTCCTTTTAAAAGACGAACGGGCTCAGATCGGAGACACGTAATAAACTCCCTAGGGAACTATCTGTGTTCTATTTCAGACTCTGAAGTTTAAAAACAATTTCTTAGGAAGCTCCTACACCAGTTACAGTATCTCAATCAAGATATCAGAAAGGCAAACATCTTCTGATCCAATATGGCATCCCTTCTCCCTACATTTTCCGTCCCTCCACCTTTTGCTGGGTCCTTCTATTTCCTCTAGCTTTATGTTTTTGCTGACAGTATAAGTAAATCCTGAAAGTTGACAGAGATCACAATATGAAATCATAACTGCCCTTCTTTCTGTGAACCCAAAACTGATGTGGTAAGTATTACCAGTGCCCACCAACATTTCCTGTCTCTACCCCACCAGAGAGGAAGGATTAGGTCTTGGGTTAGTTACCTTGGGTCCTGGCTTGGGTTAGTTATGTCTGTGTATCTCTTTCAGCCAGAAACACAGAAGAGCCAGGGCACAACGCACCAGGCTCCCATTCCTGCCACAGCAATAGCAGATTGCTGTGGCAGGACATGCCGATATGGGAGAGCCTCAGGATCAAAGCAGCCTGGAATGCTGGGCCAACACATGGAGGCCTGGACCTTCAACCCTCTTCCCATGAGCAAAAGGCACACTTTTATCATGTCAACCACTGAGTGATTTTAGTGGTGATTTTCCTGCAGTCTCACTTGGGTCCACCCTCATTAATACACACAAAGTTTTATCTTGGGTGTTCTATTGCTTCAGTCACTCAGAGAAGAGTGAAAGGAAGTGGCAGCTTTTGTGACTACATGTCAAAGGATGATGAAGTTGAGACATTCCATATGAGTGGATGCTTAGGCTGCAGAGGAAAAAACAGCTACAATAAATTATCTGACATCATTAAGTTGGAATGTCTTTGCCTTTCTTCCATATTTTAAGTTCTGGCAAGAATATTTTTATTATTTCTTTCTTAGAAGAGATGATGTCTCATCAAGAGACAAGGACTATCCAAATGTCCATATAAATTTTAGATAGCTTATCACTACAAAAAAAAAAAAAAAAAAAAAAAGGAAGGGGACCTTCAAAGCAAGACTATTTGGCAAGACATCGTAACTATTTTAATGTATTTCTTTTTGATGACGTAGTCTGCCTATTTGGTTGAGGCACAATTTTCATAAACATTTTATTTCACTATTTCTAGAAGCTCTTAGGGGAAATAGTGCAAATCAGTATAGTTTGTTAAAAAGAAAACCATGGGCCCCAAAGGGCGTCACGTAGGCCAAGTCACCAAACAGGGCTTAATATCTAATCTAACTGGAGTTTCAACCTCCCTCAGAAATATAAATCGTAGTCAGTCAGAAATTTTCTAATCAGGGCCAATGAAGTAATCTGTTACATGGGCTCTTTCTATCCCCAAAGGAAGATGAGATCATCTTCATGATAAGAAACTTTGTTCTTCTCCTTAAGGGAAAGTGATCTTGCCAGGACAAATCCTTTTCTTTTGCTAATAACTTTCTTGACCCACCATCTTTCCTATAGAAACCTTCCATCTTGTACAACTCCCTGAACTTCCCTGTTTGCTAGATGGGATACAGACTGATTCATGAATCACTAAAGAAAGCCAATTAGATCTTCAGATTTACTTGATTGAATTTCACTTTTTTTTTTTTTAACAAGTTGGAACATTGGTTTGATGTGCTAGCAGTACAGTAACTGCATACATCAAGTGTGAGTAGAGGGGTGCCTGGGTGGCTCTGTCAGTTGAGTGCCTGGCTCTTGATTTCAGCTCAGGTCACGATCTCAGGGTCATGAGATCATACCCCGTGTCAGGCTCCATGCTCAGTGTGGAGTCTGCTTTGGATTCTCTCTCTCCCTCTGTCCCTCCCCATGCTCATGCATTCTCTCTCTCTCTCAAGTAAATAAGTAAATCTTAAAAAAAAAAAAAAAAAGAAAAGAAAAGAAAAAGGAAAAGAAAAAAGCATGTGTGAAGTAAGAAGAGGTTTCCCTAACTAAAGATGGAGGCATCCTGGGGGCACCTGGCTGGCTCTGTCCAGTGGAGCATGGGACTCTTGATCTTAGGGTGGTGTGTTCAAGCCCAACGTTCCGTGTAGAGATTACTTAAGAATAAAATCTTATAAAGTCTTAGAAAGAAAAAAAAAAGATGAGACCATTATGGAAGGCTTCTTACAGGAGTGGTTTCTGGAGCATGAGCCAAGTTGAAAACTGTAAGTCTTTCTAAAGAGAGACCAATTGTCAAGGAATTATTAAATGGAATATACTACATTGGGGAGGAAAAAGAGAATCACCAGACTTTTCAGTGGAAAACAAGATAAAAGAATGAACTCTGAGGTTATATTGTCTTTAGAAGAGAAAGTCACCAGTCAAGACCAAGGACCCTGTGGCCTCTGGATATATGCATGAAAATGTGGGTTCAGTGGTGGCTCTGCCATTGACCTATGGTGCAACTCCAGGCAAGTCACTGAGCAGTTTCAAACTTGTCATTAATTAATATCCTTTGAAATCCATTTGAAATCCCTCCCAAAACAGACACCAAGTTTCTCTAGTCTACTGTTTATAGGATGACCTTAAAATACCCCAGTGTTTAGAACACTTCCCAGTCTCCAAATTAACATGCCAACAGGGGAACACTAAATATCAAATTTCAGCAAAGTGAAAATTTAGGTTTCTACTTTTTCTATTAGTAAATTAGTGGCTACTATTTATAGAGTATTAGGCATAAAATAGGCATAATGAACTCTATCAGTTATTAATATCTATGCAAAATACAATAGGCTTAAAAAAAAAAAACAGCTTCCTCTGGGGGGACCTGGCTGGTTTGGTCAGAAGAGCATGTGACACTTGAGCTCAGGATTTGTGAGTTCAAGCCCCACCATGGGCGTAGAGGTCACTAAAAAAAAAACCATAAATAAACTTAAAAAAAACCCAGGTCCCCCTCCAACTTGAATCTTTGGCATAAGACATGACATGACTTTGGGATAGACAGGAGAGAGGACACCCTTGTGGAGTCCCACAGTCAGGGAGGAGTGTGAGGGAGTGACATTGTTACCAGTTAGACCCCAAGACCTGGCCTTTACTGCCTGCCCCCCTGCTTGTACACTTTTTCTTATATTTTTCCCTAAGCTCTTCTTTCCAGCTTTCCCCTTAACTCAGAGAAGTGAAACCCCAAAACCACTCCTCCAGGGTATGGCTTCTGCCCTCACAAGACCTCCTGTTGGTCCAGACCACCCAGACCATTTGAGTTAAACCTGGCATGAGTCTCTGCAGGTAGACCACGGAGTGGCCTCTGGAATGATCTACCTTTACTTCATCATAATATGAAGATCTCTGCCCAAGGGGGAGCTTCAGCCTCTTTAACACAGCACACAAGATCCGTAGAGGATGTGACCTCTTGCCTGCCTCTACTGAGGACAACACAGTTCCCTAGCTAAATATTCCTCCTAACCCTAAACAAGAGGAACCCATTCACCCTCTCTGTAGGAGTCCTGGCTTTGGAAACCAACCCCACCCCCACCCCACCCCTGTGATCTTCTTATTTGCTACAGATGAAAGTTTTCTTTGTGGGACAACTGAACCTGGTGCCTGACTCACCAAGCCGTGGTGGACTCGTGTTGGTTCGGTTACAACATCCGCTCCCTTTACAATGGGGATAGATTGGGGCAAGGTTTAAGGGCTGAAAGAAGAGAATCAGTCAGGTGGGGAATTGTTCCAGAAGGGAAGGAAAGGGCCTGATAGGGTCAAGAGGAGGCGGGTAGGCTTACAGCGGAGGCTTCATGTTAAAGAAAGGGTGAACAAGCCCCATAGAGTTTCTGTGTTACCTTGGTACGAACCACTCGACACATAGCAGATTTGCTGAGTGACAGACAGAGGCCCTGAGTGATAGCATACAGACTGAAAACATCCTGAAAGCAAACTCGAGGTCAGTAGAAGACTTTTGAGGAGGTGACGCCAAGAGAGTAGCTCCAGTTGTGGGAGAATCCATCTGGTGGCAATACTAGCAGGCATGTCACCAACAATATTCGCACACAGAAAGGTAAAAACACTCTATGGCTCACAATCCTCACAGTAGGAAAAGAACAGCTTACAGCTGCCAAGGAGATCTGGAGTTAACTTTTCAAGTCAGATTTCCCACATAATTCTATTACCATTTTTAACTTTATGAATTTCCCTTTTAAAAGGGCAACAGGCCACAATTCTGGGCCCTGTCATCCTGTTACTTGAGGCACCACCTATGCCAACAGAGCTGAGGTTTGGGTTTCCTAACACTGAGCAGGGTCAGAGGGTTCTGGGTTTGCCCCAGGTCTATATAAAGCAAGGTGTTTTTCTTCCTTTCTTCTTGTTTTTAGATTTTATTTATTTATTTAACAGAGAAGAGAAATCAGAAGTAGACAGAGAGGCAGGCAGAGAGAGAGGGGGGAAGGAGGCTCCCTGCTAAGCAGAGAGCCCTATGCGGGGCTCGATCCCAGGACCCTGAGATCATGACCAGAGACAAAGGCAGAGGCTTAACCCACTGAGCCACCCAGGCGCCCAGCAAAGTGTTTTCCAATAGTACTAGTTCACCGTGTAAAACGGATACAGGCTCAGCTGAAATGGATACTGCATGTGTGGAGTTACTTTCAGGATGAGACATGAAATACATTTTCTCTTTCTCTAACTGGGGATTCACAGTGCAATCTTAATAGCTTTTCTTCAGCGATGATGCATTCTGCCCAGAAACACCACGAAACAGCATTATTTAGCATCCATAAAATGTATACTTCATTTGGAACAGATTCTAGAAAACAAGAGCTTCAGAGTGATGAGAGAGGAATGCAGACTCCTGACAAGTTAGTTACAGCCTTCAGTATTCATGGTTTTCTCTAATCTTCCTTGTTTTCTTCCAGAACACAGAACTTTGTTTATTCAGAGTACTAAACAAAAAGTAAACTTCTCAATGACTAATTGCGTTGGTAAACTCGAGCATTCTAAAGGAAAAGATAAATTAAGAAAAATATGCTGCAGTTAAGCATTATTTAAAATACTGGGGGGGTTGTTTTTGTTTTTATTTAAAGATTTTATTTATTTATTTGACAGACAGAGACCACAAGTAGGCAGAGAGGCAGGCGGAGAAGGGGAAGGGAATCGGGCTCCCTGCTGAGCAGAGAGTCTGACGTGGGACTCGATCCCAGGACCCTGGAAACATGACCTGAGCCGAAGGCAGAGGTTTTAACCCCCTAAGCCACCCAGGCACCCCCAAACATTGTTTTTTGGAAGGCAAATCTTTCGTTTGAAAGGCATCTTGGCAGAACAGAAGCCAAAAAGTCCACCTGAAAAGTTCAGAGATTAGTTTACCTGAAGACACTGATTGTTAATAATCATTTAATGTTCAAAGTTCCTTTCAGGCTTTGTTTTGAGAGGGCAGAACTATCTAGGTGGTGCTAACCACTGGGGAATTCAACTGCAGAAATCACTCCATATGCAAATAGCTCTCTGAAGGGGTTTTTTAGAATAAGGCAACACACCCTTGTTTGGAATCTGTATTTGCATAAAACCCCAAGCCAAAATCCCTAGTAAGTTAAGACTGCACAGTTTGTTTTTGAAATAACATGATGGGAAAAGGAAAAGATGCCTCTGTTCTTTCTTTCTACAAAGCACACAACACAGGCCTTCTATTTATTCATTCATTCATTCATTTATGACTTTATTTATTTGAGAGAGAGAGAGAGTGTCAAGCAGGGGGCGGAGCAATGGGAGAGGGAAAACAGACACCCCACCGAGCAGAGCGCCTGGCGCAGTGCTCAATGCAGGGTTCAGTCCTCAGACTCCAGGATCATGACCCGAGCAGACACTTAACCCACTGAGCCACCCAGGCGCCCCAAGGCCTTCTTCTTTAAAACAACACACAACTGAAGATATTTTTAATTGCAAAAGAAGTCAAACAAAAGTCAAATGTGTGAGTTGGCTCAACTCCTCTTACCAGACTACCGCAATAACACCCACCAGCTAATACATTTTATGAGAAGTAATTCTGAGCCATACTTAAGCTTATGTTTACTTTTGACCCATACTTGAGCAGGACTTATTTTCCATGGCAGGGCTGTGCGTGATTTCTCAGGTATCCTTCCATGTGCCCTGCTCCCTCAAGCCCAGATTCAGGTACGCATGTAACATTAACTACCTCTGGGAAACAATTTAAGAACAGTTCACCCTCAACACCAGCGTTTCAGGCTAAAGCTCAGAAGCTGTGTGATTCCATACCTGGGTAATGATCGGTACTGTTTCTCCTCACTTTCTTCCTTTGTTCAACTTCTTTATAGAATCTGTATAGGCCTACTGCCTCTACCAATTGGCAAAATCAAATTGGAAAATCTCGACAAGCAGGGACCACAACTTGTATCTAGTACAGTGCTTTGTTTAATACTCTTCCCCACGAGCTTTGGATGTTTAGCAGGCATCTGTTCATCATTCATTCAATCACATATATTTACAGAATGCCTACTCTGTGCTAGGTACAATTTTAGATGCTCGAGGAGCAAGCAAGAAACAAGGCAAACAAAACATCTCTTTTCCCCTTGAAGCCTGTTATCTAGATGGGCAAAAAACAAATGAAGAGAGATAAAGTGTTTGAGTGACAATAAGTGATGTGAAGGCAATCGAAGCAGGAAAGGAGCATAAGGACCACAGTGGTGTCAATTTTTATAAAGTGGTCAGAGTAGATAATAGTTAAAAATACAAAGGAAGTGAAGAAATAAGCCTCAGGGTTACCTGCAGGGAAAATGTTTCTGGCATGTGCCAGGAGAGGCCGATGCAGCTGGCATGGGGCAAACAAGAAGGAAGGGAGAAAAGCCATATAGGACTTTGGGGTTTACTGTGAGAAGGGAAGCTACTGAAGGGTTCTGAATAGGACAATGACCTTAGCTCACTGGCTGCTGGCTGAAAAGGAACTCCAGGAGGGCAAGGGCAGTAGCAGGGAGCCCAGTTAAGAGGCTGCTGAAAGGGGTGTCTGGGTGGCTCAGTGGGTCGTTAAGCGTCTGCCTTCGGCTCAGGTCATGATCCTGGGATCCTGGGATGGAGCCCTGCATCTGGCTACTTGCTCAGCAGGGATCCTGCTTCTCCCTCTGCTGCTCTCTCCCTCCTTCTCTCTCTGTGTGTGTGTGTGTGTGTGTGTGTGTGTGTGTCAAATAAATAAATAAATAATCTTTAAAAGAGGCTCCTGGCCCACTGGCATCAGTGGGACCTGATGGTGGTTTGGACCAGGCAGTCCTAAGAAACAGTCGGATTATTAGATAGAGCCTGAAGGCAGAATTAACAACATAGACTTAGAGACATGAATGTGGTTTGGCAAGAAAGCAAGAAGACCAGTATTTTCAGCCTGAACAAGTGAAGGATGGGGTTGCCATTAGCCAAGATGGGGAAAATCTTTGGTGGAGCGAAGCTTTTCTGGGCTGTTACATTGGAGACGTCTGTCAAGTAGGCAAATAGAAGAGATGGTGCTGATGTCGGAGAGGGAGATGCAAGCTAGACCCGGGGCAGTTATCAGCATATGGATGGAACCGGCAAGATCGTGGGTATGGTAGATACATAGGTCTGTGGACTAATTCCACGGGTACTCGGGGATGTCAGAGAGATAAAGAGGAACCTGTAAGATGAGAAGAAAATAAACAGTGTAAGTTCTAGAAGGAAAGAAAGTGCCTCAAGGAGGAAGGAAGTGTATCAAATAAGAGGAAACTGAGCACTGACCATTGGCTTTAGCCCCTGGGACTTGGAGTTGTTTTTTTTTTAAGGTGTTTATTTAATTTAATTTAATTTATTTATTTGCTAGAGAGTGAGAGAGAGAATGACAGGGGAGAAGGCTAGAGGGAGAAGCAGACTCCTCATGGAGCTGGGAGCCCGAAGCAGGACCCAATCCCGGGACTCCGGGATCACGACCTGAGCCAAAGGCAGTCACTCAACCAACTGAGCCACCCAGGCGTCCCCCAGAGTGGGGGTGAGAGCCATATTGGAGCAGGTTCCAGGGAGAATGGAGGGCCTGAAATATAAGTAGCCCTTTTACAGAATTTCACCTTAAAGGGAACAGAGAAATGGGGTGGTAACTTAGACTAAAAATAAGATCTAGAAAGAACACTGTAAGATGGGAGAAATTCCGTGGTCGTCAAAAGAACACAGGCTCTACTCCACTTTCAAGGTGGGGAGGCATCACTCCTCGTTCCTTAAGTGTACGCTGCACTTAGTGACTTCCTTCCAAAGCATATGTGAAGAGGGGAAGAGAGAGAGTATCAGCAAAGCAAATCGATGGATATGACCTCAACTCTGGTTAATGTCAACAGGGGTAAGTCACGTAAACAGTGGGTATCCCTGATATGATGTCCTGAAAATGGCACTTTACCTCTGCAGTCTGCCTCTCAAAAAATCTGTTTTTCAAAATTTTTAAAAAAGATTCTGCTTATACATTTGTCTCAGAAAAAGAGAGCGAGCACGTCACCACAGAAGCAGAGGGGAGTGGCAGGCAGTGAAACAGGCTCCCCACTCAGCAGGGAGCCTGATTCAGGACATTGGGAATCATGACCTGAGCCAATGGCAGACGCTTAGCTAACTGAGCCACCCACGTGCCCCTGCCTTTCAGAAACCCGTAACCTCAGTCTAATCATGAGTAAAACATCAGTAAAATCTTGATCAAAAGACATTCTACAAAATGGTAGGCCAGTACTGACCAGTACTCCTCAGAACCGTTAAGGTCATCAAAAACTAGAAAAGTCTGAGACTCGATCACAGTGAAGAGGGGCCCGAGGATACATGATGACTAAATGTAATCTCGGATAGGATCCTGGGAGAGAGAAGGGGGTTTAGGAAAAAAATGAAGGAAATCTGAATAAAATATTGACTTTGATAATAATAATATACTGACATTGTAACAATTGTGCCATACTAATGTAAGATGTTAATAACAGGGGAACTGGATGGAGAGTATAAGCAGAAGATATAAAAGATGAGAATTTTTGGTACAATCTCCTAATTTTTTCTGTAAATTTAAAACTGTTCTAAATAATAAAATCTATCTAAATTTTTTTTTTTTTTTTAAAGAACATAGGCTCTGGAGTCTGACCATCTGATTAGAATCCTAGTCTGCACTTTACTAGACCGTAACTTAAGTTACTTAAATTCTCTGAGAGTCAGTTTCCTTACCTATGAAGTGGAAATAGGAAAAATACCTACCTCATAGAATTTTTGTGACAAATGACATAATCCACAAGAAGTGCTTAGCAGAGAGTGTCTGGCAAAGAGCAAGCCCTGGATAGATGGCAGCTTTTATTATTATTAGGACTATTATTTTGATTCTTTGTTGAATATTCAAAGACACATTTAATGTGATTTTATACTTAATTTGCTTTAAAGTGATTAATAATAATTTCTATGATAATTTCATTTCTTTTTTTCAGAGGGAAAAAAACTGAATACAACCCATTCCAGACTACCTGTAAAAGGGTTTCTTTCCCAGGGTATCACAAGTGTTGAAATGGGTCATGGTGTGCACTTCTCCAAATAATTTAATTCAAGTACTACCCTATGATAATGTAATGAAATGACTTGTCACCAGAGGCTCTATTACCACGTCTGGAAGGGAGTATAAGATCAGTAACATTTTCAGCTTGGGCTCCTCCTTTCATTACAAAGCCATAAATCATCATCGACCAGAGAATGTATTACCTTGTGATTTCCTCTTCTTAATAACCATATGTGACAAAAGGGACTTGAGGAGTAATATGAAGAATATGTTTAAGGATAAAAAACAATTAAGTGGAGAAGTGAAAGAGTGTGGTAAAATAACTGCTATATTAAGATGCTACTAAAGTAGAGAATTTGGCCAGAGCAATGGCTCCCAAGCCAGGCTGGGCATCAGACTCACCTCTGCAAAAAACAGAAAGATGCTGGATCCTTAAAGCAAATGCTGAATCAACAGCTCTGGGTGTGGGACCTAAGCATTTCTATCTTATTTATTTATTTATTTATTTGAGAGAGAGAGATAGAGAGGGAGCAAGAGAGCGCGCACAATCTGGAGTGGGGGGGTGGTGGGAATGAGAAGCAGAGGGAGTGAGAGAGGCAGGTTCCATGCTGAGCAGAAAGCCCGACGCAGGGCTTGATCCCAGGACTCTGAGATCATGACCTGAGCTGCAGGCAGATGCTTAACTGACTGAGCCACCCAGGAACTCTGGCATTTGTATCTTTAAAAGATCACACAGATGATTCCGGTTTGTGAACAACCAAGCTGCCATATGATCTATGGCAGAGCTGCCTTTGTAAATGTCATCTGATATTCACCATCATCAAGCATCATGATCAGCTTGAGACAGTCTTAACTATTACACTGCATTGTTTTCTACATGGAATTTTGGACACTCTGTATCTTCAGGCTCTTTGCTGTCCTGAGCATAAAAGGGACTGCGTCCCTGATTCAGTCTTCCAGCACTCTCGCCTTCACCCTCTAAGGTCAAGTTTTCCCTCCCTCTACCTCTTCCCGTCTTTCTCCTTTCCCCATGCCAATAGGGAAACTCAGCATCTATTTAACATGGGCAGTGCCCTCAACCACCCTGAGTTGAGTCAGGCTTCCCTTCTGGCTGAGCCAATAATTCATGAAGCAGCTGCTCTGTACTAGGTCTCCTTTCAGAGCTACGTAGTCTAGCTATGTGCACAGTAAATTAAGCTAGAGAATCAAGAAATAGGCATTTCAGATTCTTCTCCTATGAAAGAATATACAAAGGAACAATGGCCAGACTCTATACAAAAATAGAATGGTGACTCACAACATGCGTTACCCAGTCCAGAATGCCAATCTACTATACACAGTAACTAGTCTGAGAAGTCATGTTAGCATCTGTAGCAGCTAGTCCAAGAAACCAAAAGATAATCTCTGTAGCAATCAGTCCCAAATAGTTACGATTCAATTAACAACTGTCAACTTCCCTGATTTTCGCCCCTGCTTCCAATTCAGGACCATCTTGAAAGAGCCAAATATACACCCTAAACAATTCTGCTAGTTAGCCTGTCCATAGCTTCTCCATGTCAACTCCTCCAATAGTGGAAGACCTGAAGCCTTCTCTTTTTTCTACCACAAAGCTTTTCCACTCCTTGCTTGCCTTTGGGTCTCTGTGAAATGCAAGTGATGGTGGCTAACTCCCTTGCTTTGAATAAATAGCCTCTGCTTATTCTCATTTGGGTGGTCTTCACTGATTTCCACAACTAGAAAAATGGGGCTGCATGTCTGAAATGGCTCACTGAATTGTTCTTTCACAGCTGAAATGAGTGTACTTTAGAGAGGCTATTTTAGAGAGTGTACTTTAGAGCGGAAAGAGCAGAGCAGTCAGTACTTGTGAACTTGAGGAAGTCATGGTCTGGAAGAATAGTGTGGCTGTGGGTAAGGGCACAGGCAGTGATCCAAATTGCCATGGTTCAAATCCTGGCTCTGCTACTCCTTAGCTGTGTCAGTTTGGGCAAGTGTCATTTAATGAATGTGTACCACAGTTTCCTCATCCGTTAACACATCGGTGATGATAATAGCGCCTGCCTCAAAGGGCAACTGTTAATGCTTTATGAGACAACCCATGTAAAATGTGAATGTCTGGATTTGAATGCAGAGAAGAGAGAGGGAGAGAGAGAGAGAGAGAGAGTGACTGCAGCAATACTGGGCTGGACTTCCTGAAAAGCACCAGTGATGTGGGACTGAGAACTAACCACCCCTACTAGATGGGACATACACTCTTCCATGTTCAGTCTTCATCGTGCTTTACTCATTTATGATAGCCACCTGGCCCCACTGACTAACTGTGGACTGCAACAAAAACATTCTTCTCTCATGAATGTAGTCATTCTAGGAAACCAGTGGGTCCTAAAACGTCCATGTCATCCATTTCCAAAAGATCTGGTATGGGAAGGATCTTATCCCCCAAATGCATACTCTATGTTTTCCAGAAGTCAAAGAGTCAAGTATTTTCTGATATTTTTACATAAGGGTCATACTTTAAAATTACAGAGCCTTATAATATACAAATGGTTTTAGGGTTTTTTTTTTTTCACTTTTTAATTTAAATTCAATTAACTAACTTAGAATGTATTGTTGGCATCTGAGGTAGAGGTCAGTGATTCATCAGTCTTATATAATACCCAGTGTTCATAACATCACGTTCCCTTTTTAATGTGCTATCACCCAGTTGCCCCATCCCCCAACTTCCTCCCCCCTCCCCCAGCAACCCCGTTTATTTCCTATGATTAAGAGTCTCTTATGGTTTGTCTCCCTCCCTGATTCCGTCTTATTTTTTTCCCTTTCCCTATGATCTTGTTTTGCTTCTTAAATATACCTAGAAGCCCACGGCCACATTCCACAAAGTGTGACCATATTGTTCATTAACAACAAAACTTTTTTTCTCATAGGTCTTTTGCTAGTATTGCTTAAAAAAAAAAAAAAAAAAGATGTTTCAGAGAATAAAGGCTGAGTTGTTTTGACATGATTGTGCTTATTTTCAACTAACATTAAATGTGTCACCATGGAAGATCAAATCTAACAAAAGTGCCTGTACTTAATAAAACAAAGATTTTTTCCCCCTGAATTATTTCCAGTGATCACACTCAAGACTTCCAAAAGGCAGTTGCTCAACTTCCCAATGACTGCAGAGAATGGTTGTAAAGCCAACTTTCCACATGGATATAAAAAGACATCATCTAGCATAAACCTTCATGCCACAGAATATGATAACTAAGCAAAAAATATTAAGAAAACTGGGAGCCACATTGATGACAAATAGTATTTTACGTTACCATTTCACCTAGAATTTAATTAAGAAGGGCACTTGCAAGTGCCCTGAAAACACCAAAGAATAAATTTAAAGGGATAAACATGTTTTAGTATGAAAATTATATTCTAGGGTAATTTTGCCATAAGAAGGCATCACATGGGCGATTTAACTTAAAATATTCTGAACCAAGCAAGGCGGGAACAGTTGATAAACACGGGATGGTTTCAGGAGGGTAGCTGCCGCCTAATCCCACCGAGGGACCCAAAACGTCTGTGAAAGAGAAGCAGGTCGGACTGTGCATGCGCGTCGCGACGCAGCGCAGCGCCCCCGCCTGCCGCCCGCCGCCCGCCGCCCGCCCCGCCGCCGCCCCCCCGAGGGCCGCACTCACCGAGGCCGCGCCAGCCCAGCGCGCCGTCGCAGCTGTCCAGCACCGCGCAGAGCTCGCCCAGCAGCGTCGGCGGCAGGTCGAACAGGAGCGTGTGCGCCGTGAGCGCGCCGCGAGCCCCGCAGCTCCTCGCCGCCGCCGCCGCCGCCGTCCAGGCCATGGCTCGGCCGCCGGAGACCAGGGGCCGGTCGGAGGACGGATGCGGAGCGCAGGCCTCTCCGCGCCGGGGAGGTGCGATTACACAACCGCGGAAATCCTGCTTCCCCGGCGGCGGCCAAGGCGGCAGAACTTGCCGAGCCCCGCAAGGGGCGGGCCCCACATGACGCACAGCGCCGCCCGGCCGCGATGCCCGGGAGGGCGCCCGCGGGGTCTCCCTGCCTCGGTGTGGCCCTTGTCACAGGCTTTAAGTTTTGGCCGGCCCTTTCGTTGCTCTGGGTTTGGGGCGCGACGGGAGAGACCGAGAGCTGGGGAAAGACCTGGAGGGCAGAACTCACAGAGGCGGGGGTCTATCATACACTCTGCATGGGCCGGCTCCTGGCGGGATGGACAGAGACCTGCCACGACTTCTTTGAAAAATGCATTTTTATTTACCCCGCCAGGAAGCAACACATGTTTATTGAGGAACACTTGGAAACCCCAGAAAAACTGAAGGAAGAAAACACTTAGCTGAAGACAACCATTCAAAAGGTTTGGCACATTCTTCCTCCCAACTTTTACTGAAGTTGAACAGATAAATGTGCATATATGAAGTTAATGTTGGGAAAGACAAAACAACAACAGGAAAACAAAAAAGAGAACAAAGCAGAAGAAAATTTGTATTCATTTTCTTCATGAGGCTGCCCATTCTCCACATTGCTACTTGGTTTTACTAAATCCTTTTCTCCCTGGCCTTTCTTTCTTCCTTCCTTTCTTTTTAAGATTTTATTTATTTATTTGACAGAGAGAGAGGAAAAAACACAAGCAGGGGGAGTGGGGGAGGGAGAAGCAGGCACCCCGCTGAGAAGGCAGCCCCAGGACCCCAGGATCATGACCTGAGCTGAAAGCAGAGGGTTAAGGACTGAGCCACCCAGGCGCCCCCTCCCTGGCCTTTCTTTTTCTTTTCTTTTCTTTCTTTCTTTCTTTCTTTTTTTTTTAAAAGATTTTATTTATTTATTTGACAGATCACAAGTAGGCAGAGAGGCAGGCAGAGAGAGAGATGGGGAAGCAGGCTCCCTGCTGAGCAGAGAGCCCCATGCGGGGCTTGATCCCAGGACTCTGGGATCATGACCTGAGCTGAAGGCAGAGGTTTAACCCACTGAGCCACCCAGGCGCCCTTTGATAAAACATTGTTCCACTACTTTTTCTTTCTCCAAAGTGTTTGACGGAGTCGTTTGCTTCCAACATGGAGTTTAAGTAAAATTGAGTATTGTTTTTAAAATATTCTATCGTGTGTGCTGTAATAGCCCATCACAGGCATGATACAAATGTTACTAATGAAAAGAGGAGATGCTTTGAAAGTGGTGAGAAAAAAATCCCAACCTTAATGACTGTAGAGTGGACAATTGTCATCAACTGAAAAATAGCAACCCTATTTGAAAGCTTTCAGATTTGTACTCTTTGGCTATGGTGCCCCCTAGAGACCAACGTTGATGCTACATTATCATTTCGTACCCCTACCACTCTCTGTAGTCCCAGGTCGTTCTCAGCTAGAATATACCACAAAATACACTTGAAAATTGATAAATACAATATTTTTTGGGCAAAGGTTTCTATATCCCTTTGTTTGAATAGCTAAACTTTTATTGTCGATCTGAACACGCTTAAGAAGCCCTATACCTCTCAAAGGGACTACCCGAGTAAACTGAGCAAGAGAGGCAGGGTCCAAGTATTTGACAGCTGTTGAGTTGGTGAACTGGTAGAACAGGGGACCCAAACTTAACCTCTCCCACGAAGAGGAACCAGTCGCTGGACCGTGATCAAGCGAATCACCGTCGCTGAGTGAAGCAGTCAACATGGCCTGCTTTTCCAGATCTTCTGACTTCAAGAGAAGCAAGAATTTTATGTGAAAGCCAGATTATGTGAAATCTATATGGATTATGCGACAATTCTTGTATTTTCAGTGTTGGCAGCTAGTATCAGACCATGCTCCCTCCCTATTCCTTAAAACTGCCTTTGACTTTTGAATTTTAAATCGTCAGGTTGTATCACTCACAGCTTCGCTGTTGCTGTCATCCACTGTTCTCCTCCACCTTAATTCTGCCCTCTCTGTTTTAGGCTATATAGCTCCTGCTCCCTGCAGTCCTCTCCAATACTAACCCTATCTTAATCTTTGGTGATCTGAAATATTTGTTGGGCAAATGATGATCCAGGACCCGTCCTCCCAGTTCTTTGGCTCTCCTCTCCTCCAGTAATCCTATCTTCCACCCTATTTTAGCCAGTCATTCCCATGAAAATTCCCTAGATCTTGTCGTTATCAATGACCATCCCTTCTGTAATTTCTATTTCATGAATCCACTCTCTGACCACACCTCCTGCCCTTTTAGTGCATTCATTCTAGTACTCTGACCCCAACAATCCTTCTCCCTTACCAGGATACCAATTCCAAAATCTTGCTACCTCTTCTCTGGCTCTGCCCTCTTGATGCCCTTGCTTTTCTCTTTATCCATAAAGTCCACACTCAATTTTTATAATCCCTCTCTTGCATATGCTTTCCATTCTCTTGCTCCTCTCTGGCTTTGTTGAGCTCTTTTAAATCTACCATCCTGATTAGATACGAGTTTGTAATATTGGGCTGCATACCTGTGTACCAGAATGTAGCTGGGAGTGGGGTGGGAAATAAAAACCCGTTGATTGGACTTAATTTAAAATCAAAACCATGACTTTCAAATGGGTCCTTTATGCTACCGGGCTGTCACACTGTTACCCTGCTGGTCCCCTTGACAACTGTTTTATGCCTTCTCTTTTCTCAACGCCCATTACCCTCTCCTCCATCCTTGGGCTCAACTAATGATCTTGAGAATATTTATTAAGAGTACTGATGTATCAGAAAAAAAAATTAAAAACCTTCCACAGAATCTCAGCATCACATCTTCTACCTACCAGTATCTGAACAGACATACATGCCTCCCTCCTTTTCTATAGGTAGATTATGTAGGTTCCTATGTGAATCTAATCCCTTCACCCCTGCACTAGATCTGATTTCCTTCCTGCCTCTTCCTCAAAGACATCAAGGGCAGTGTTTTTCAGTTTCAGCTATGTCGTCAATTTCTCACTCTTCACAGTATCAATTCTATTGGCATACAAATACGATGTTATTTTTCCCACCTTAAAACAAACCAAAAAACTATTTGATGCCATTTCCCCTACTTTGATGCCATAATTATTACCCCCTCCCCATTTCTGTGCTCCTTTCCATAGTAAAAGGTTGAATATTCTCACTGTCTCCCAACTTTTCTTCTGTTATCTTCTCTTAAGCCAACTCTAGAGCCACCCCTCCTACTTTACGCCACTGAAACTGCTGTCAGGGTCATCTATGTCCACATCATTGCTGAATATAACAGTTTTTAGGTCTCATCTTATTTGACCTCTCAGTAGTTTTTGAAACACAGGTGATCACCCCCCTCCTTCTGTGACACTTTGTCTTCCAAATTGTCTTACATTTTAACTTATTTCACTGGTCACCTTCCCTTGCTGTCCTTTCTCTTCTCCCTTAATGCTGGAGTGCCTCAGGGTTCAGTTCATAGTTCTCTCTATGTACACCCACTCCCTTGATGATCTCAACCAGTTTCAAGGCTTTAAATACCACCTACCAAGGACTGCCAAATGCATATGGTTAGCTCAGACATCTCCCTTCAACTTCAGACTCATCTCCAAAAGTGAACCCTTGATCATGCCTCCTGAACCTGCTCTTCGACATTCTTCCCCCCCATCCAAGTCACTCTTGCTTCCAGTTGCTTGAACCAAAATCTAGAGTCATTCTAGGCTCCTCTATTTTTTTTTCCCAGCCCGTGTTCAATCCACCACCAAACCCTGTTGACTCTTCAAAATATATTTAAAATCATCCTTTTCTCCATCTCCGCTACTGCCACCTTGGTTTGAGCCATCATCGTATCTTGCCTGCTTTGCTACATTTATCTTAGAACTAAAGCAGCTTCCACTGTTGCTTCCTATAGACTTTCCTCAACACTGCAGGCAGATTCATCCTTTTAAATCAAATCTGATTATGTCTCTCATCTGTTTAGAAGCCAACAATGGCTTCTAATTTCAGTCAGAATGAAAGTCAAACTCTTTATCCGATGTGCATTCACTCTCCCTCTCCCACTCCGCTGTTACCCTCTGATCTTGTTTCCTTGTTCATCCTGCATAACCACACTGCCTCCTTGCTGGTCCTTGAACACACCAGGCAGAGTCCCACATTAAAGGCTTTGCACTTGCTGTTCCCTTGCCAGGGATGCTCTTCCCATCTTGCTACAGTCTACCCTGACCTCCATATTTAAAACTGCAGTGGTCCATGCACTGAGAGTCAGGTTGGCGTATGACTGAAATGGCAATAATATATGGCTTGGAGGACCAAATATCATTGAGATTTCTCCTTCTCTCCGAATCTGAATAGGAACGTGCAGCAGCTTTGGTCATCTCTGGAACCATTTTGTAGCCACATGGATATAAATACTAGAATGAAGTGAGCCCTGGGGATGGTCTCGTGAGGGAGAAAACCAGATCCTTCATAATGGCATTAAGCAGCTCTTTTGTTCTATGCCTAGAGAATGTCCTGCTTCTGGACTTAAAATTATATCACACAAATTCCTTAGTAAGTCAGTTTTTAAACTGGGAATCTTGTAATTCACAGACAAATGCATCCTAATGGATACACCAAACAGACATGTGATGATAGTTCTTGGTTTGTTGATGGCCTGTAAGAGAATGGGAAAGAAACTAACCTCTGTCCAAAACTGGAGTTCAGATCTATACAGTTCTATCTCTGGAATGTCAGATGGGTATGAAAACTGCATTGTAGAGACAACTGGGTGTCTTGGAAAAAATAAGTGTTAGTAGGGAATGGTCCTGGCAGCATGGATGGAAGCAGTATGAAGTTCTAGAGGCGCGTGAGACTGCAGTGAAAATCCATGCAGAACCAGACCAGCCCGGCAATCCATGCACCCACTTCTAGCATACATGCTTCTGGCAAGGACGTGGCTGTGGTTAACCCTCAAACACTTTCACTGTTTTTCACCCTCCTAACCCCACCCCAAATTTCAGATGCTAGAAGGAGAAAGAGTTTCCACCCCAGCTGGAGGCAAGAGAGTAATGAACTGCAAAGAATCACTGGAGATGATCACAATCACTGGAGATGATCACTGGAGAATCATAATCAATTGAGATGCTGAGGGAACCCTGAAGGCCAGAGCACAGATGGCATAATGGCACAGATACACGGTATTATCAGAGACAAAGTCCCAGCTAAGCACAGGAATTGAAGTCTAAGAAATAAAAAATCAGGTGAGTCAGGTAACAGCACTTCGTGTATATGAAAAACTATAAGCTATTTACCCAGCATCCCTAAGGATGGACGCTCAAAGGACAACCAACTGTGGGACATAGATTTTTTTTTTGTTTGGGAAATAATTTCCAAAATAAAGGTCATTAGCCTATGCCATCTTTGAGCTTTATCCCTTCCCTGGGCTTTAGAAGGTCCTAGGTGCACTGGGGTTCGGGATGAGGTAAAGATCAGTATGGGGTAAGAATGTTTGTAGGGCATATTACTTGGTAATTTTAAGAAGTAAGAGTTGGATAGTTTTAGGCTTTCATTAAAATGACCTAATAAGGGGTGCCTGAGTGGCTCAGTTAGTTAAGCAACTGGCTTTAGCTTGGGTCATGATCCCAAGGTCCTGGGATCGAGCCCCACATTGGGCTCCCTGCTCAGTGCAGAGCCTGCTTCTCCTTCTCCCTCTGTTGCTCTGCCTGCTTGTGCTCTCTCACTCTTTGTCAAATAAATAAATTTTTTAAAAAACAACTTTATTTTAAAAATGACCTAATAATACTGTTGGTGGGAATGCAAACTGGTGCAGTCACTCTGGAAAATGGTGTGGAGTTTCCTCAAAAAGTTCAAAATAGAGCTACCCTATGACCCAGCAATTGCACTGCTGGGTATTTACCTAAATGATACAAACACAGTGATTCAAAGGGCACATGTACCCCAATGTTTATAGCAGGAATGTCTACAATAACTAAAATATGGAAAGAACCCAGATATCCATCTACAGATGAATGGATAAAGAAGATGTGGCTCAGTGGGATATATATATATATATATATATATATATATATATATCTCACATCTTCTTTATATATATATATATATATATAATAGGTTTTTAGAACAATATATATATAACAAATATATAGGAATATAGAACAATATATATATATATATATATATATATCTCACATCTATATATATATATATATATATATATATAGTGGAATGCTACTCAGCCATCAAAATATATGAAATCTTGCCATTTGCAATGACGTGGATAGAACTAAAGGGTTTTATGCTAAGCAAAATAAGCGAATCAGAAAAAGAGAAAGAGAAATACCATAGGATTTCATTCATATGTGGACTTTAAGAAGCAAAGCAGATGGACATAAGGGAAGGGAAGAAAAATAAAATAACACAAAAACAGGGAGGCAAACCATAAGAGACTCTTAACTCTTGGAAACAAACTGAGGGTTGCTGGAGGGGGGGTGGATGGGAGGATGGGGTAATTGGGTGATGGGCATTAAGGAGGGCACTTGAAGTAATGAGCACTGGGTGTTGTATGCAACTGCTGAATCACTGAATTCTACCTCTGAACTATTAACAAAGTATATGTTCATTAAATCTAACTTAAATAAAAGATTTAAAAAAGAGAAAAATGACCTAATAATAATAACATGCAATAGTTACTCCTCCAGTTTATTGCGTGTGTATTTTTAAAGATTTATTTGAGTGGGGTAAGGGGCAGAGGGAGAGGGTCACAAACAGACTCTCAGCTGAGCATGGATCCTGACGCCGGGTGATCTCGGGACCCATGAGATCGGGACCCAGCAGTTCACAACCTGAGCTAAAACTAGGAGTCAGATGCTTAACTGACTGAACACAGGTACAGGCACCCCTGATGTATGTGTATGTGTGTGTATTTATAAAGAACATTAGGCTTCCATTGTCTTGTAACTCAACTTTTTCCCATCGAAGATATCAAAAACATTGTTCTAAAAACCTATTATTTTGGGGCGCCTGGGTGGCTCAGTGGGTTAAAGCCTCTGTCTTTGGCTCAGGTCATGATCCCGGGGTCCTGGGATCCAGCCCCGCATTGGGCTCTTTGCTCGGTGGGGAGCCTGCTTCCTCGTCTCTCTCTCCGCCTGCCTCTCTGCCTACATGTGATCTCTGTCTGTCAAATAAATAAATAAAATCTTTAAAAAAAAATCCTTAAAAAAAACCCTATTATTTTATAACATGATGTATACTATGATTTTAACAATTATCCTTTTAGGGTTGATGGAATGTTAACTGGTGATTTTATTTTCTTACTTTGTGTTTTCCACACTTTCTAAAGTTAACGTGTATTGTCTCAACTAGAAAACACTCAACTATAGAAAATAATTTCTTTCAACATTTTCATGCTTCATCCTGTTTCACCATTTTCTTTTTAAATCATTTTCAAAGTATTTTTTCACCCTAGAGTGTGTTGCTATAATAACTTTTGCCCAGTCACCACTAACTTCTAAAATCTGATTTTTTAATTGAAGAGATTTCAGTCAAGGGCTTTTCACGATAATTTCAATATTAGCTAAAGTTATATTTTTGACACAATCATTTATTTATCTCTAGAAGTACCCCAAACATGTGACATAAATCTGAGATTATGGCACAAATTTTTTCTTTTGGAGTCAAGACTCTACTCAGACTATTTGCAATTTAATAATGGAAAATGGCTTAGGGATATTAATCCAAGTACTGCATTTTACAGATAGCAAAACTGCTGCGGGCTATGTGAACTCTGGATGCAATGTTTGTTGGAGAAACACACACACAAAATCTCATTCAGGATTTCCAAATTTCCTTGTCAAGTTATCAGCACAAATCGTGTGCCTTTTCCCTCTCAAGGATTTGGCTTTCTTTTCCTTGTTATTTAGTAAATCCCCCCCAATAAATCCTGTATTAGTTTGTTCAGGCTGGCATTAAAAATACCACAGATTGCATGGTCTCAGTAAGAGAAATTTATTTTTTCACAGTGCTGGAGGCTACAAATCCCAAGATCAAGGTGTCCACAAGGTTCAGTTTCTGGTAAAATCTTTCCTTCTGGCTTGTAGATGGCCTTTTCTGGAGGTGTGTGCGCGTGCGCACACACACACACACACACACACACACAAACACACATTCAAAAAGAGAATGAGCAAGAGAGAGAGAGCACACCAGCATTCTGGTGTCTCTTCTTATAAGGATACTGATTCCATCTTATCAGGGCCTACCTTTATAACCTCACTTAACCTTACTTGACTCCTTACAAGTCCCTTTTCAGATTCAGCCACAAGGGGAGTTAGGGCTTCAACATATAAATGGGGCCACACATTCAGTCCATAACAAACCCTCTGCACAGAAGTTCAAGAAGTAATGTCACATCATTGGGTTTCATAGTACACGTTCTAACAATACTTGGTAATTAGTTATCTGTATCTTCTGGCCTTTCATAGTGGTCATGGTTCCTCTTGTTCTGTACTGAATTTGTTTCATTATTCATTCGTTTTTTTGAAAGAAAAACAAAAGCTTGGATATCCAATCTGGTGCCTTGATATTGAAGGTAATATGTCTGTATAGGAAAGTATCTGGCATATTTGGATCTAAAACTATTAGTAACTTCTGATCAAATGGTCTTTCTTTAGGGCTTATTCTGACAGTTTCACAGCATTAGTCCCTCACCACACCATCTTTTGTGAATTTTGGTCTTTTTTTTTTTTTTTTTTTTTTGGTCTCTTCAGACAATACTCAGTGTTTTGCACCTACCTTACTGATTGTTTCTTCTGTTTTCCCAACTAACTCTTCCTTTGGCTTGTACTGTGCACCCATAGGCTGAATTCTATTGATCTTTTTATTCCAGGTCTTGAAGATTTCATATAATCCACTCTACATCTATATCTCTATGTGGGCCACTCTCATATATATGTCCTTAGCCCTAACCTGCCCTGTAGGCTTCTTCTCACTCCCGCCTCCAATGTTTACTGAATAATTGCATTTTGATTTCTTTCTTTCATCCCAATTCAGCATGCCCCAATCTGATCATTTCCTAGAAAATCAGCTTCTTTTTGTCTGGTCGCAGGAGCCAAAAGAACTCTGTACTTTTGTTCCACTGATTGATTGATTGATATAGTTAGAATTTACTGAGCACCTGCTATGTCAGACATTATGCTTGCTGATGCTTATATACAATTAATCACCAAATGTTATTTTTCTGTAATGTCCTTCATGAGTGTCTGGATCTTTTCCAATTTCAACTAGTTGTTTCATGTTTGGATTTTTTCAGCATCTCCTACCTGATGAGCCCCTAATTATCTTTCAAGATCCTATTTAAAAGTCACCACCTCTGATGTAGGTTGGCTTGTGGGCTCCCATGATATACATTTAAGGCTTAACTACTGATGTCTTTTTGACCATGACCTCAATTGGAAAAACAGGCATACATGGAACACATTGCAGACTCAATTCCAGACCACTGCAATAAAGCAAATACTGCAATAAAGTGAGTCAAATAAATTTTTGGTCTCCAAAGCATATAAAAGTTTATACTATATTACACTATACTGTATTACCCTCTACTGTAGTGTATTAAGTGTTCAATAGCATCACTAGAGAAAAAGTATATCTCTTAATTTAAAAATATTGCTAAAAAATGCTAACCATCATATGAGCTTTCACATGGTAGTACTCACTGTGTAGATCACCATAAAAAACATTTTAATAGTGAAAAAGTTTGAAATATGAAAATTACCCAAATGTGACAGACACATGAGAAGTGAGCAAATGCTATTGGAAAAATGATGCCAATAGACTTGCTCAATGCAGGGATGCCATAAACCTTCCATTTGTAAAAAACACAGTATCTTCAAAACTGAAGTACGATAACATGAGGTATGCCTGTAAAATCTCTGCAGATGTAATCGAGTTAAGATGAGGCCGCACTGGAATAAGACTGGTGTCCTTATAAGAAGAGGGAAATTTGGACACAGGAACATAGAATATAGGCCTGGTGAAGATGATGGCAGAGATTGGAGTGATGCAACCACAAGCCAAGGAAATCCAAGGACTGCCAACACCAGAAGAGAGGCATGGGACAGATTATCCGTGAGAACCTCCATAAGGAACTAAGCCCCTGACAACTTCATTTCAGACTTGTGGCCTCCAGAACTGTAAATGAAGACATTTCTGTTGTTTTAAGCCACCAGTTTGTGCTAATTTATTACAGCAGTACTAGCAAACTAAAACACTGTGAAGCCATTTATAATCTTCCCAAAGCTCTCATTTCTTTTGCAGTCTCCACATTTACCATGATTTTTTTTTTTTTTTTTACCTTGCTACTCAATGTCGCTTAAGTGAAGGAAAAATGTCACTTAAAATTATTAGCACAGGGTGCCTGGGTGGCTCAGTTGTTAAGTGTCTGCCTTTGGCTCAGGTCATGATCCCAGGGTCCTGGGATCAAGCCCCACATGGGGGGGGTGGAGCCTGCTCAACAGGAAGCATGCTTCTCCCTCTCCCACTCCCTTTGCTTGTATTCCCTCTCTCGCTGTGTGTCTCTCTGTCAAATTCATAAATAAAATCTTTAAAAAAATTATTAGCACTAATTTTATCATTGATCCTTATACGGCATAATACCAGTTTTAAAGGCAAGCTCATAAAGATCACCAAAATCAGTTTGTATTTCCTAGCCTGTATATACATAAGCATTTCATTCTTACTAGAACTGTGGAACAGCTATATACAACAAACTCAAAATATTTTTATCTTACTTCTTGAGATGTACACATTCTACTAACACTCTTTACCTTCAGCTTACTGGCAAGGATGTACAGGAAAAGAAATTATGGTTGGCCCTCTTTTCCTTTCCCTCAATAGCTTCATTTTAGTGTTAGTAATTGGCTAATATTGGGAAGTAACACAAGTGAAAAAGGATAGGCTAGGATTGCTTGGACATTCATGCTTCTTAGAACACCACCGCCTTATTTTTGCATTCATAGTAAGTTCCGATTGGTAAGGAGAGATTGGTAAAACAGTCCTTCGCACTGTCTGTGCCCTCCCATCCCTGTCTCATTCTTTGTCACCTGTATCTTAACCCTAAGCTTCGCCCCTCACCTGAACCTACCCGCATCACTTCAGTCTTCTCTGGTTGGCGCTTGTCTTCTGTGCTCATGGGGCACTACCTCATTCGGAAAGCCTGGCTAATAGAAAGTGCTCAAGAAATTTAGGGAATATTATTAATATTAAAAATAATAAAAAGTGTATCTCCCGTGTGATTACTGAAGGACCATGTGAATGAGCTGAGTATTTGTTGCAAGAACAGATGGATGGGACCTCGCTTCTATCACTTTCAGCAACTCTCCAGGTCAGAGGATTTAAAAAAGCTTGTCGAGGGAAAATCTGAGAAAAGCTGCATTTTAGATGACGCCGAGAACGTCATTCATTTTCTCTCCCGCCCCAAGCTGAAGCAACCTCCTCGCTCCCAGCCTTCCCGCAGCGCCGGGGGAGCGCATCGATGAGCGCGGGCTGCGCTCGGCTAGTTGGGGCTGGAGCGCTTCATCCCGGAAGTGGCTTGAAGGCCGTTGAGTTCGGCGTCGTTGCCCTAGCTCGGCGGGGTCGCTGGGGTGCTGCTGCCGACATGGCCAACCCCGACCCCCGCTACCCCTGCTCCTCCATCGAGGATGATTTCAACTACGGCAGCTGCGTGGCCTCGGCCAGTGTGCACATCCGAATGGGTGCGTCCTCCCATCCCCCTCGTCCCTTCCCATTCCCCTCCCCCCTCCCCTTCCCCCAGCCCGGTCCCTGCGGGCGGCTCCGCGCCGAGCCTGCTGCGCTGTCGGCCTCTAGGGGTGGCTTTCGGCTTCCGCCGGCAGCTCCTCCCGGGGCCCGGCTCGCTGGCTGAGCGCAGCTCCCGTGGGGTTCAGAGGAAAGCCTTGCTTGCGGCTCCCCGCCCCGCCCCCCGGGCTCCGCGGAAGAGCGCCCTCCCCCGGGAGTCGGGAAGAAGCGCTCCCGGGGAGAGCGCGGCCCTGGGGAGGCGCGGTGGTCGGGTAGTTGCGCGCTCCCTTCGGGAACCGGAGCTGAAGCCCATCCCGCTTTATTTATTTATTTTATTTATTTATTTTTTTTTAAAGATTTTATTTATTTATTTGACAGAGAGAGATCACAAGTAGGCAGAGAGGCAGACAGAGAGAGAGAGAGAGAGGAAGCAGGCTCACCACCGAGCAGAGAGCCCGATGTGGGGCTTGATCCCAGGATCCTGACATCAGGACCCGAGCTGAAGGCAGAGGCTTAACCCACTGCGCCACCCAGGCACCCCAAGCCCATCCTGCTTTAATCCTGACTTCCTCCCCCTACAAAGGGACATGAAAACTTCGGCAGCCTTTATTTGGCATCTTGATATTAAAAGAAATGCAGGGTTACTTTTTAAGGTGAAAAGTTTATTAGGTGGTTACTGTGACATGCACCTGAATGCAGTTATTTGCTTACATGTTTTTGGTTTAGGGGTGTGATCGCGTTTCAAGTTTCTGTATACTCGGGTGTGTCCTTTGCTGGGTTGTAGGATGTGTGGGGACAGGGACCCTCTCTGTTCTTCTTCACTATTTGGAGTCTGCAAGACCTAGAACTCAACATAAGTTTGAGATTTAATTGAGGCGGTTGCTGGAAATGGAAGCTTTAGAGACCAATCAAAATGCAGTATTAGTTTTAAGTTATTATGCAGTATTGACTGAATTTAAAATGCTTTAAAAATATAAAATGCTTAGTTTCACGTAAGTGGAGTTCATTGTCCGTTCTAGTTCAGCCAGTTCATTCAGAGGTTGTCCCATATTTTCATTCTGTTCCCGTGGCTGGAACTTATTCTGGAAAAAGAATTAGGACAATCTGATGCGCTAAGAATCTTGATCCCTGACATCTATGATATTTCTGGAATTGAATTTTGGAATGATTTTGGCATATGAGCATAGTTTTTTCAATTAAATTTTTAATTGTGGTGAAACACATTTCCTTAAAAATGTACGTTCTTAACCATATTTAAATGTACAGTTCAGTAGGTATTCACCTAGTTGTACAACCAGTCTCCAGGACTTTTTAATCTTCTAAAACTGAAATTCTGTATCATCAAAGAACTTGCTGTTTTCCCCTCTCCCAGTGCCTGGCAATGATCATTCTACTTTCTGCTTTATGAATTTGGCTCCACTAGATACCTCATGTAAGTGGAACCATACGGTGTGTCTCTTTTTGTGACTGGTTTATTTCAGATAGCGTGTTTTTAGGTTGTATCCATTTTTTTTTTTTTTTTAAGAGAGGGAGGTTGGGGGAGGGGCCGAGGGAGAGGGAGAGAGAGAGAATATTAAGCCCCATGCCTGGGGCAGAGCCCATCTTGGGGCTGGATTTCACAACTCTTGAGAACTGACCTAGGCCAAACTCAAGAGTCTGACACTTAACACACTGAGGCACCAGATGCCCCAGGGTGTATCAATTTTGTAGCATGTGTTACACTTTGCTTTTTAAGGCTGAATAATTTTCCATTGTGTGACAAAATCACATTTTGTTTTTCTGTTTAGCCACTTGTAGACACTTGGATAGCTTCCACCTCACTAGGAATCACTGCTATAAACATGTGTATACAATACCCACGTGGGATCCTGCTTTCAGTTGTTTTGTCTGTATACCCAGAAGTGGGATTGCTGGATCATATGTGTTTTAGTGAAAAACCCATTTTTTCCCACCTGAGTAGGGTAAGAACCAGTTCTTCCTCCTGTGTTTCTCCTTTATTACTTACACAGAACACTTCAGTTTTGATACTTGTGGTCACCAAAAGTATGTGTGTGTGTGTGTGTGTGTGTGTGTGTGTGTGTGTATGTTTTCCCTATATCAGGCAGGTCTCCATGACACCCGCTCAGTGTCATGAACTCATGAGACTCGTGAGACATGAGTCTGAACTCAGTTCTGATGCTCTCTCTGAGTGGATAGTATCAGATCCCCCAGGTTAAGGTCTCAGTCCCATTGAAGACTGCTCTCACGCCACTTCAGATGCCTGTTGCAAGTAATAGGTCCCCAGGTTACCCATAACTTGTCAGACTTGGCTATACATTGAAGGTTCCCATGACTCCCTTTTTGGTTTTGATGAATTTACTAGAGCAGCTCACGGAACTCAAGGAAACATTTATATTTAGCAGTTTATTAAAAGATACAGGTAAACAGCCAGATGAAGAGAGATATAGTGGGAGGTCTGGGAGGAGGTCTGCACCAAGTACAGGTGCTTCTGTCCCCACAGAGTTGAGTTGTGTCATCCTTCCAGCATGTGGATGCATTCACCAACCTGGAAGCTCTCTAGACCCCATACTCATAATATTTTATGGAGGCTTCCTCATTTAGGGATATCAGTTATTAGCCCCATATTCAACCTTTTCTCTTCTCCCCACTTCGGCAGGGCTGAAAATTCTGCACTTGCTTATGGCTTGTTCTTTCTGGTGACCAGCCCTCATCTAAGAGCTCATGTGGGATCACCTCAGTAGAACAAAAGACACACCTGTTACACAGAAAATTATAAGGGTTTCAGGAACCCTGTGTCAGCAACTGGGGTGAAAGACCAAATGTTAGGACAAAAGATTTTTTTTGTTCATTGCTCTTATCAGTTCGGAAGTTACAAGGGTTTCAAGTGCCAGGAAGCTGGGGCAGAAACCAATATATATTTTGTATCATCTCATGGTATGGTAATTGTATTTTTAGTGTTTTAGGGAATTAAGATACTGTCTTACATTGCGACAACACCATTTTCTATTCTAACTGACATTGCATAAGTGTTGCAGTTTCTCTACATTCTCACTGACACTTGTTCTTTTCCCTGTTTCTCTGAAGGTAGCCATCCACATGGGTATGAGGTGATACCTCATTGTGGTTTTGCTTTGCATTTCCCTAATAATTAGTAATGTTCAGCATCTTTTCATATACTTATGGGACATTTGTATCTTCTTTGTAAAAATGTTTTTTAAATACTTCGCCCTTTTTTAAGATGGACTTAATTTTTTTAAGCAGTTTAGGTTCACAGCAAACTGAGTGGGAAGTACAGAGTTCCTGCATAACCTGTTCCTGCTCGTACATAACTTTTCCCACTTTGTTATAATCCATGAGCCTAAGCTGACACGTTATCACCCAGAGTCCATAGTTTAGAGTTCACTCTCACTATTGTACATCCTATGGGTTTTGATAAATGCGTAATGACAAAGATCCCCCATTATAGAATTATATGGGATAGTTTCATTGCCTTAAAACCCCTCTATGCTCTGCCTGTTCATCCTTCCCTCCCACCAGCCCCTGTAACCAGTGATCTTTCTACTGTCTCCATAGTTTTACCTTTTATAGAATGTTGTATAGTTGGAATCATACAGTATATAGCCTTTTCAGATTGATTTCTTTAACTTAGTAATGTGCATTCAAGATTTCTCCATCATATCTTTTCATGGCTTGATGGCTTATTTCTCTTTGGTGCTGAATAATAGTCTATTGTCAGCATGTACTTCAGTTTACTCATTCCTCTACTGAAGGACATCTTGGTTGCCTCCAAATTTTGGCAATTATGGCTAAAGTTACTATATAAACCTCCATGTGTAGATTGTTTTGTAGTCACAAGTTTTCAGCTCATTTGGATAAATGCCAAGGAGTATGATTGCTGGATTGTATGATGAGAATATGTTTAGTTCTGTAAGACATTGCTAGAGCACAGTTGCTGGAACTTGTAAGAGTGCGATTAGTTTTGTAAGAAACTGTCAAACCATCCTCCAAAATAGCTATACCACTTTGCATTCCAGCAGCAATGCATGAGAGTTCCTGTTGCTAGACATTCTTGTCAGCATTTGGTGGTGTCAGGTTTTGGATTTCAGCTATTCTAATAGGTGTGTAGTGTTTTAATTTGCATTTCCCTGATGTATGATGTTGAGCATCTTTCCATATGTTATTTGCTATCTGTATATTTTGTTCAGTGAGGTGTCTGTTTAGGTCTTTTGCCTGCTTTTTCAGTGAGTTGTTCATTTTCATATGGTTGAGTTTGTATATTTTGGATAACAGTAGTTTTATCAGATGCATCTTTGCAAATGTTTTCTGTTAGTCTGTGGCATCTCATTCTCTTGACTTTGCCCATATTTTAATTGGGTTATTTATTTTTTTGTTATTGAATTGTAAGAATTCCTTATATATTCTAGATATTAACCTCTTATATATAATGACTTAAAATTCTCTCCCATTCTCTAGGTTGCCTTTTTACTATGTTGATTACATCCTTTGGTGTACAGAGTTTTAAATGTTGATGTAGGACAATTTATCTATTTTTACTTTTGTTGCCTATGCTTTTAGTGTCATATTCAAGAAATCATTGCCAAACCCAATATCATGAAGCTTTTCCCCTGTGTTTTTTTCCTAGGGGTTTTTACAGTTTTAAGTCTGATGTTTAGGCCTTGAAGTTATTTTGAGTTAATATTTGGGTATGACATAAAGTAAGGGTTCAACTTGATTCTTTCACATGTGGCTATCCAGTTTTCCTAGCACTGTTTATTGAAGAGATAGGGCTTTCCTTCATTGAATGGTGTTGGCATTCTTGTTGAAAATCACTTGACCATATATGCACAGGTTTACTTTTGGTCTTCTGTTCCATTGTTCTGTATGTCTGTCTTGCTAGTATTTGTTGATGAGTTTCAAGTCAGTATTCACCAAGGATATTGGTTTGTAGTTTTTTCTTCTAGTGTCTTTGGCTTTGATATTGGGGTAAAGCTGGTTTATAGAATGAATTTGGGAGTACTCTTTCCTCTTCAGCTTTTTGGGATAGTTTGTGGAAGATTGGTTTTCAAACTCAGCTTTTTACTATATGTTTGCTTAAACCAGTAAGGCACTTCAGATTCCATTCATCTGTGAAGTGCACAGTGATGATGTGACGATGTAATACATTAGAGTAATTAAGAATTGTTACTGCAAGAACACCCAGGGGATTAGAACTCCTGGCTATGGCATAGATTCCAGAGGGAACATGAGGGTCTCTGCTGATCCCAAACATGATAAAGAAAGAGAATCAGTTACTTCAGGGAAGGACAGGGATAGACAACTGCAGCTAGTGCGGCAAATTACATTTCTGTGGAGGTGGTATCAGATGTGTGAATAGAAGGCAGTTATTAGAGAAATCTTAGTGAGTTAGGATACTGCCATTTAGGAAAATTTTGAATCATTAATATTCATTTCATAGATACACTACATTTTTTTAAAAGTACATTTTATTGAATGTAAAGGAAGTGAGGAAATTAAAGTTTTGGAAGTCTCAGTTGCTGTCCTTAAGGCATTAGTTGGGTAAGCCAGTGGTCAAACTAATCTGTGATAGCAACTTAATGAAATTCTAAAGTGCCAAGTCTGGAGGGAATTTAAGGAAGGAAGTGAGAGTTGTGTAAACCAGAATAATCTAGGCAAGTTTCAAGGAGGAAGTAGAATCCCAGTGGAGGGCTGGTTTGGATATATAAATGCTGAAAAAATTTTGTAATAACAATATTGTTATTTTCTCTGGAATTACAGTCCCTAACATAATATACACATATGTTTTACAGAAAACTAAGTTTCCAAACACTTGTCTAAAATAGCATAGTTCTTGAGAGTGAGGCAGGGGAACTAGAAACCAGGTTTCATAATCCCTAGGTGAATGCTCTTTCCACATGTCTACGTATGTAGATTGTTTTTAAAGAAATAATAAGCCTTATACTTGATTTACCTCCGTAGGTCTCAACGTCACTATAACAATGCTGATCAAATACCAGAAACTCAATAATTCATGAATATTAAATAATGCAGGAGCATTTTACTTAGGAGCTCTGATAATTGAGCTGGTAATTAAGCTGACTACGTCTGTATTAAAAAACTGGTTCTCATCTGTCTCTTGTTCTTTACTAAATAAATGGTAAAACAAAGTGAACCCTCCCTCTGACTTTTAAAGCAGGATAAGTTAGGTAACCTAATGCCTTAAGGAGAACCACTGTGACTTCAAAATTTTACTTCCTCACTGCCTTTAGATGCGTAAAAAAGAGGTTCCTTTAAAAATGTAATGCATATGTTTTCTGGGAAATGCTTTCGGAACATCATATCTAAAATGTCATTACTCATTGGTGGAAAGCACAAATCGTGAAGCTACAGGAAAGTTATGTGAGAATGAATTTCTGAGTAAGTCTCTGTCTTGAGCTCTTTACAGTACCAATTAACCTAGTTTATGTAACTAGTTGTAATATATATGTAGCATAGTAGTCTATTAAGCTAGTCTGTTTTAGCTATGTGTATATTTGTGAAACACTAAAACATACTATTTTATAGACTCAGAAGCACAACATTATAATCTTTGGGATGATATTATACGTTACTACAACTTATTTTCATTTACAATTTTTTTTTTATTTAAAAAAAGCAGTACATGTAGCTTTATCAGTCTCCAAAGAGATTGTACCTGTTGACTCCTGACAAACAATATATGAGGGTACTTTTTTGCACCCTCACCAACACGGAATATCATCAGACTCTTTTCTTATTTGGCAGTCTGTTGGATCAGGGGTTGGCAAACATTTTCTACAAATTGCCAAATGGTGAACATTTTCAGCTTTGTGGGGCCACGAGGCCTCTGTTGCAACTAATCAGCTCTACCTTTGGAGTGCAGAAGCAGCTGGAGATGATACATACACGATATATACTTGGGAGCACTATCTTGCCCAAGAAAATTTTACTTACAAAATCCAATGGTGGGCTCCAGTTAGCCCAGGAGCCTTAGGTTACTGACTCTCCTGGTAGGTAAAAAATATTGCCTTGTTTTAATTTGCATTTCTTTAGCTCTGTAAGTAAAGATGAGCATTTTCCTTTATTTACAAAACTATTGGGCCTTGTACTGATATTATGATATAGCAGTGACCAGACAACATTTCAGTCTTTATGAATTGTAATTTGGCAGCAGTATAAGTAAGGAATGGTCAGGGAACGCACTCTTAAAGGAGATGGTGGTTGTGATGAGAAGCAGCTAGCTACATTTATTAATGATCTATTGCTTTATAAAGAATTATCCTTAAACTTAGTAACTTAGAACAACATATAGTTATTGTCTCACAGTTTCTGAGGGTCAGGATTCTGGGAGAGGTTTGACTTGGTTCTGGCTCAAGGTGTCTCATGAGATTCTAGCCAAGATGGGGACTTTGGCTGTAGTCAGCTGAAGGCATGAGTGGACTGGAGGATCTTCCTGAAAATCTTCCTCATGTGGATGTTGACAGAAGGCCCCTCAGTTCTTTGCCACATGAACTTCTTCATAGGCCCCTGTGTGTCCTTATGGCATGGAACCTAGCTTCCTCCAGAGCATGTGATCCATTAGAGAGCAACAAGGAAGCCACAGTGTCTTTACTGAACTAAGTCATGGTACTCACGCACCATCACATCTCCTTCTTGTATTCATTTGAAGCAAGTTACTAAGTCCAGTCCACACTCCAGGGGAGGGGATTTAGGCCTCACCTTTAGAAGGTAAGTGTCAAATAATTGGTGGGCCAAATAAAATAATTGTTTTAAACTACCACAGCCT
Source organism: Mustela putorius furo (assembly GCF_011764305.1). Taxonomy (NCBI): domain Eukaryota; kingdom Metazoa; phylum Chordata; class Mammalia; order Carnivora; family Mustelidae; genus Mustela; species Mustela putorius. Next base: position 40,946,200 of record NW_025422368.1, on the reverse strand, counting down.
TTTCTCTGGTTACAGATTTTTCTGTTTTCCACTTGAAAGGCTAATACCCTCAGAAAGTCTTATTCGAGTATAGCTTCAATGCAAGATCCAGCATTTTTGTCATCTAAATAAATTTCAGATGTGAATGAGGCCTCTTGGGTGTAGTTTCTTAAGTATATCCTCTGAGTATATTTCCTTTTGAAGACTTCGGAACTAAAGAGACAAATTGATCTGTACCCACACCCCCAGTATGTGGTGGTTGGACAGGCATAATGTGGTGGTATTTTTTTCCAATAAAATTTCTTAGAACCTTTTTGGATTTCCTGTGGTTCTTCTTGAGGTTCATTCTGGTAGATAAAAGCTACACCGAGAAATGTCTTGGAGTCAGCTTAGAGAAGAGATGGCTTCCTCAAGCTTCTCAGAAGCCCTGTGTTTGAATGGTTTTTCTGAGGTGCAAAATTAGATATTTGTGAGTTTTTTTTTTTTTAAACTTTCACATTTTCCCTTTTATTATTTATTTTTTTTTTAAAGATTTTATTTATTAATTTGACAGAGAGAAATCACAAGTAGACAGAGAGGCAGCCAGAGAGAGAGAGAGGGAAGCAGGCTCTCTGCCGAGCAGAGAGCCCGATGCGGGACTCGATCCCAGGACTCTGAGATCATGACCTGAGCCGAAGGCAGCGGCTTAACCCACTGAGCCACCCAGGCGCCCCCGATATTTGTGAGTTTTAACAAAGGATTTTACAATCACATCCTTTGTCTCTGCTCTTGTATTTTAGTATAAGCAGCAAGAGGCCAGCAAGTACCTTCAGTATTTTGTCTGGAAATCTCCTTTAGTTCGAACCCACATCGTTAGGTACATTTTCTACTTTCTGTGTTCCCACAGGTGACAGTGTTGCTAATTTTTTTTTGCCAGTACAAAACAAGGATTTTCTTATCTCCAGTTTCCAATAAGGTTTTCCTCACTTTACTCTAAGCTGTGACCCACAGCTTCCTTCTATAAACAGTTTTTTCAAGATTTTTTTAGCTTTTAGCTCAAAGACCTGCCATCTTCCATCCACTGCCTGATTCCAGAGCCTCTTCCGTATTTTAGATTTTTGGTGTGGCAGCACCCTACTTTCAGGTACCAAGGTCTAAATGAGTTTTCTGTTGCTGTGTGACAAATTACCACAAAATATAATGGCTTGAATAAATATCTTTTTTATCAGTTTTTAAGAGCCAGGCATCTTACTTACTCTAGATTAGGATTTGTCATAGGTTCTAGTCAAAATATAGGGTGGGGCTGAAGTCAACTGAACGATATACTTCCAAGAATTCTCACTCACATCACTATTAGCAACAGACTTTCTTCTGACTGGCTGTTGGCAGGAGACCTCACTTTCCCATTTGGTGGATCTTTCCATAGTACTACTTGAGATTCCTCACAACATTGGCAGCTGGCTTCTCCTGTAGCATTCATTCTCAGTGGGGCCAATAATGGCTGCCAAGAGGGTGAAAACTGGTTCTTGAGGTGGAGAGCAGAAAACCTTCAGATTTTACAATGGTTTGTAGCCTCCTGAAGAATCATGATACATAAACAGATGTACAGTATGTTTGTGCCATTAAAATTTTATTGGAGGACTATTAGGAAAATAATGTCCAGAAGGCTTCTTAGGTACAGAGTGAAAAAAGTTGAGAAACAATGCCATAGAGTGAGTCTTCTAAGAAGACTCTTACAATATAATAGTAATAAAATAATAAAAAAATATTACTTTTTTCTTTCAACTGAGGTATAAAAAATTGCCATTTATGACTTAGTATTAGAAATAATACACATTGTCACTTCTGCCTTATTCTTTTTGTTGGAAGTGAGTCCCTTGAAGGGAGTGTCAAAAACTCCCTTTTAAACTACCATTCCATGTAAAGAAGAACACAGGCATTCCAGGCAGGGGAAGCAGCAAGGGCAAAGGCCCAGACAAAGAAGGAGTTGGCATGCTTGCTGAACAGAGAGGTAGTTAGTGTGGGTGAAGCTAGTGAGGAAAGGAAGGAGTGGTTGGTGTGAGATGCGGTTGGAAAAGTTGTATATCAGCTAGGGCCTTGTAGACCTCAGAGCTTTTAATTTTATTCTAAGTGTTTAAGCAGGGAGTCAAATGACATCGTTCATTTTATAAAAAGATCACTCAGACCACTGTGTGAAGGATGTGGGACAGGAATGGAAGCATGGAGACCATAAGAGGACCGCTTTAGTAGTAGGTGACTGCTCCTACAGCCAACAGGTAGCAGAGACCAATGAGGAGGACCTGTTGTACTTTATGAGTGAAGGCTCAGTAGTTGTGGATAGTTGGAAGAAGGGAGGCAAATCAGAGATGATGCCCCCACAGTTTTGGTGTGGGGAATGTTGGTGCTGGTTACTGATAAGAAGACTGGGAGAAGGATAGATCTGGGTAGAAATGAAGAGCTGCCGTTCTGGCCATGTTAAGTTTGAGTAGAAGAAAAGGGGGCAATTAAAGTAGCAGGGGGAGAGATCAGGGGTCAAAAAAAAAAATGAAAGATAATTGCTGTTTGGTTTATATTCTTTTCCTGTCGGCTCTTTTATTTTGCTCTGTGAGCTAAGTATGAATAGCCTGTGCCATGTTTTGTATTAGTTATTCAAAATGGGTGTCCCATGTTGCTTTTCCTTTGGATCTGATTAAAGGTCCTTTTAAGTTTTCATTTTATTTTTTAAAGATTTATTTATTTTAGAAAGAGAGAGAGTGCACATGCCCATGTGCACATGGGGGAATGGGCAGAGGGAGAGGGAGAATCTCAAGTATACTCTTCACTGAGTGCAGAGCCTGCCGGGCTCGATCTCACAATGCTGAGATCGTGACCTGAGCTGAAATCAAGAGTCAGAAGCTTAACCAACTGAGCCACTTAGGCACTGCTAAGGTCCCTTTTAAAAAGTGTCTAGAAATCTAGACACTAGAAATCTATTGGCATAAGGATTATTTTTATGAATATGAATTTATTGGCTTAGCACAATAAATCTTTTTTAATTTTAAAAAAGATTCTATTTATTTGACACAGAGAGAGCAAGCGCACAAGCAGGGGGAGTGGCAGGCAGAGGGAGCGGGAATAGCAGGCTCACCACTGAGCACAGAGCCTGATGCAGGACTCAATGCCAGGACTCCAGGACTCCAGGACCATGACTTGAACCAAAGGCAGATGCTCAACGTCTGAGCCACCCAGGCACCCTTCTTTAATTTAAAAAAAAAAAAAAAAAAAAAAAAAGATTTTAAGTAATCTGCATACCCAGTGTGGGGCTTGAAATTACAACCCCAAGATCAAGAGTCACATTCTCTTGACCTACCAGCCAGGTGCCCCAGCTTAGCACAGGTTTCCTCAAAATGTTTTTTTATTGCAAAAGTAATAAATATTTACTGGTGATATATAAAGAACACAGATTAGCAAAGAACTGAACATGCAAATCATCTTCAGTCATTCTGCTCAGAGAAAACCATTATTAATACCTTAGTGTATATTCTCCCACACTTCCATTATATATGCACTTGTGTGCACACACCCATATCCAAATAAACATTGCATATAGTATTTTGAACTATGGAACAGTTCCAGGAAATGGTAAAAATTAACATTAACTTTCACTGCTTAATTGAGAAAATATATGGAATAGGTTTGAGTTATGTGAGGTATATAATATGGTATCAAAATTAAATGTATGATTTTTTTTTGCAGTCTGGAAAATCCCTTGAGCGAGTAATAATTTGGCCTTTAGTTTAGTAATTAAATTTGCAGAAAGATAGCCCAAATAACATTGTCCACGACAGTAATATGTGCTTTTCTCTGCTCTTGTGAGAAAGGTGGAAATGACCTTCCACAGCATGCAGACATCAGGGCCTTTTTAAGAAAGCAAGTTATAGATCTATGGTGGAAGTTAGCCCTTTTGGTCTCTTTTCTGTCATATACCTACATGTAGGCCAGAATACACATGATAATCAGTGTTACTGTGAGTCTTTGGTTAACTTATATGCTCAGTAAAACCTGTTTAAGACATCAGGAAAAATTGACCGTATATTTTGGAAAAGGTACCAGTGGGAAACATTAATTAAGATTTAATTTGGGGTCATTTTAAGGATTAAATCTTTGGTATTTAGGAAAATTCCTTTATTCTCACAGAATATTTATTACTTGATATTTAGCTGACCTGCCATCAAAGTACTTCATCCTCACTTGGGAAGCCGGGTCTAGTAGGGATTCTTTTCAAAGAGAACTTTTATTGTATGGGCATTGTCATGACAAGCAAGAATCGATGTTTCATCTGGTTTGTTGGGTGAAAGTTATTTAACAATTTTTTTTTAAAGATTTTATTTAAAGATTTTATTTATTTTTTTGACAGAGAAAGAGCACAAGTAGGCAGAGTGGCAGGGAGAATCAGTCTTTCTGCTGAGCAAGGAGCCTGGTGTGGGGCTCCATCCCAGGACCTTGGGATCATGGCTCAAGCTGAAGGCAGCTGCTTAACCGATTGAGCCACCTGGGCATCCCCATTCAACAATGTTTTTACTGCCTCTCTAAGCACAGTTGGTGCTCTACAAAAGTTACGTGGCTCCACTATTGTTCTAGAGTAACACAGTCGAGTGGCAAAACTTACCTTTCATAAATTCAATACCAATTATTTAAAAAGCAAATAAAATGTACTGAGCATTGTGTGCCATCCACTTGGCTGGGTGTTTGGGGTACAAAAACGAGTGAGATGTGTTCCCTGTAATTAGGGAGGTTTTTAGTCTTTAGAGTTTAATGAGAGTTAATGGCCAGTAGGCTTATAATTATAAAATGAAGCAATTAGATGTATGTTCAGGGTCTCCTGGGAACAGAAGGAGCATTTAATTCAGACTGGGGAAATGAGAAAGGCTGAATGTTGAAAGATTAGCATCTAAGGGGGTGAGGGGGAAAAGGATGTTATTATCAGTATGTGTACATAGAGGAGGTGGAAAAATGTCTTTTTTTCTAAAATTGGTGGTGAGTTGGGTGTTCACCATATTTATATCATCTGTATGGCAGATGACTTTACTAAGTTTTTTCATCGTTAGGCCTTAGAGTTGATTTATGGATGTTAGTAATAAAATACACTGAAGGTAAGAATTTCTTTTGTGTAGAAGAAATTAGAGGCAGAGGTACTATGTGTGAGAAATAAAAGGAGGTGAGTAAAAGTAAGTTTATATATTATTTGCCTTTTAGGGATAAGTTTTCGTTTTGAGGAAGCATTTGTACTGCTTGGAAATTTGGATATCTTTTTAAAATATATGTCTAATCATATGTCCTCTTTTCCTGGTTTTCAGTCTCAAGATAGATTTGTTATTTAGAAATGTTCTCTTTTTAATCTTTTTGCTTTGTTGTATGCTGCTGTGTACAAACATGTGTTTTATACTTTTTATTTTGATGAAAACTTTTTTTTTTTTTTTTAAGTAAGCTCTGCGTCTAACAGGAGGTTTGAACAACAACCCTAAGTACAAGAGTCTACTGACTGAGTCAGCCAGGTGCCCCATTGCTGAAAACATTTTCATTATGGGCTATTAATTTTTTTTAAGATTTTACTTATTTATTTGATAGAGAGCACAAGCAGAAGGAACAGTAAGTAGAGGGAGTGGGAGAAGCAGGCTTTCTGCTGAGTGGGGAAGCCTGGTGCAGGGCTCTATCTCAGGACCTTGGGATCATGACTTGAGCTGAAGGCAGATGCTTAACCCACTGAGCCACCCAGGGCTATTAATATTTTTTAAACTCACACTTATTTACAATTTGTGATTTCTTTGGAAGTGTTTTTCTTGTTTTTTTTTTTTTTTTGTTGTTGTTGTTGTTGTTTAGTTCAAGTTATAGACTACATTATTTGGATTAGGATTTAAAGATTATATATAAAAGTTTAATGTTTCTAAGAGGAGATTTGATCTTGCTGTTCTATGATAAATGCTTAAGAAAATAATCATGTATAATTATTTTTCTTTTTCAGCCTTTCTAAGAAAAGTCTACAGCATCCTTTCTCTGCAAGTTCTCTTAACTACAGTGACAGCTGCTTTTTTTTTATACTTTGAGTCTATACGGACAGTTGTACATGAAAAGTAAGCTGATGATTCTGAAACCTTTCTAGCTGCTGCTTATGATCAAAAGGCCGTATTATACGTAAAGTTTTTTTCTTTTTTCTATTAACTCCTGAGGTTAGAATGTAAAAACACTTATTAACTCTTAGAAGACTAGTTTTGAGAAAATGTTCTTACAACATGATATTTATCTCTAAACTTTTTAGCTTATAGTTTTGTACGTTTAAACTTTCATCTCCCAGGTAGTAGTAAGAATTTTTACTGTATGCAACTATTTGAAGTTTTATTTATTTATTTGTTTTTTGCTTTTATTACACCTATGCCTAGTCCCCCAAGCCTAAGACTGCTTGAAAAATAAAGGTACTTAATAAATGTATATGTAATTTTTCTTAATGTTGGCTCATGACTAAGATAATTTCACTGAGAAATTTCACTGAGAAAAAGGAGCTTTGTATGGTTCATCCCTAATTTGTTTAGGATCTGACCTCCAAAATAATGATTACCATGGCTAAAAGTTATATAGATTTTGTATATTAAAAGAAAATAAGGAGTGAATATTTTCCTAGAAGTAGACAATTTCATCCCTCCCCCTACAAAAAAATGCGTTTGCTCTTTGGACTCAAGTTCTTTAATTTAGATTACAGCTATATAGTAAATGTATATAAAATTTACTTACTGTTTAATAGTTGTTCTTTATTGTTTTTCTGTTAAAAACAGTATGGTAATTGTAAATATTAAAATTCAAATATGATAGAAGTTCGTGAAGTAAAAAGGAAAAGTCTTCCTCATTCATTGTGGGCTCTTTTCTTTGTCTTGCTCCCCTCCCCAGCTCACAGTCCTCCCATTCCCTGAATGGAGAGATCTTTTTTTTTGACAGTTTAGTGTCATTCTTTCCAGATTTCCTTTTCTTACCTTCACAAACAAAATATTTTATTAAATTGGTTTTTTATTAAAAAATATTTTATTAAATTGCTATTTTATTAAATTTGTTAATATTTATATTATTTTAAAGGTTATTATTTATTAATTTATATTTATATTATAACATATTTATTTATTGTTTATTGTTTATTGTTTATTTATTTGACACAGAGAGAGAGAGATCACAAGTAGGCAGGGAGACAGGCAGAGAGAGAAAGGGGGAAGCAGGTTCCCCTCTGAGCAGAGAGCCCGATGCGGGGCTTTTTCCCAGAACCCTGAGATCATGAGCTGAGCTGAAGGCAGAGGCTTAACCCACTGAGCCACTCAGGCGCCCAGACACCCCACTATTTATACTGTTTTTAAACTTAAAAATGCTTTCAATTTTGTCTTTCAGTCCTGCCTTAATTTTGGTGTTTGCCCTTGGATCTTTGAGTTTGATTTTAGTATTGACTGTAAACAGACATAAGCATCCCCTTAACCTGTACCTGCTTTTTGGATTTGTGAGTATTTTGACAATATCTTTTACTTTAGCATTTATTTCTGTATTTTAACTTTATTTATTTAATTGAATGCAAATACATATATAATAGTAGCATAACAAAATTAATGTTTTTAGTAAACAAATATTTTAGGAAATTACAATTAATTTTAGAATTTTTAACATTTGTCAGTTTCAGTGTTTTTTTTCTGTGAATAATGGTACAGTAGAAAAAAATAGTGAAGTAGGATCTCATGACCTGGCTTTGCCACTTTCTGGTTATGTGACATTTGGCAGGATGTTTAGCCATTCTGTACCTAAGTCTGCTTGTATGTACAATGGACATGTTGAAGTGGATTATCTCTGTGATTCTTGGGACCCCTAATATTCTGTGATTTTCTTGGGAAGAAATTGTAACCTTAGTATCATAGACCTTAAAGTAAAATCTTTATGATTAATCCCTCAGTGTTACTTTTTATCTTAGTACTCTTTTCTTTTTTTTTTTTTTTTAATATTTTATTTATTCATTGGACAGACAGAGATCACAAGTAAGCAGAGAAGCAGGCAGAGAGAGGAGGAAGCAGGCTCCCTGCTGAGCAGAGAGCCCAATGCGGGGCTCGATCCCAGGACCTTGGGATCATGACCTGAGCTGAAGGCAGAGGCTTAACCCACTGAGCCACCCAGGTGCCCCAGTACTCTGTTCTTTTAAAGAACCTCTTTGCTCAATCGATGTGCTCTACTAATATGTTTTAAAATCACGAGTGGGGAACTTCACTTTAGGTCATGTCTATTTAGATATTTGTGAAAATGAAAACCCAAACCACTGTGTTTAAAAACCCAGTCTGTAATATGACCAGAATAAGTTGGTAAAGCTCAAATTACATGTTTTTTAAATTATTTTTCTTGTTCTCTTATCCAGTATGACTTTGGATTCTAACCAAAAATTTACTTCAAAATATTTCAAACTAATATTAATAATATTTATAGTCAAATAAGAGTGAAAATGCTATTTACGAGATTCATTTGCTTTAATCTTAAGAAAGATTATGAATTCTGGTAACAAGTTTATATTAATATGATGAAAGAAAAGCTTATGATTTCAGAAATTTCAATTATAGGAAAGGTTATTCATTTAAATCTTAGGTTCTTTTGTTTCCTGAGTACTGTTTTGGGGTGGTGGTATGTTTTCCTAGTATTACCTTTTCTCCTGTTCATCCTCTTCTGTTTCTTTTGGATACTTGAGTATGGGGTAGGATTTCTTACCTAAAATCATGTCACAAATACCAAGAATGAGGTTTAATTTTATTTTTCCAGAAAAAAGAAATATTTCTGCCGTCTTTTGCTACCACTTCCCTGACACTGTCAACAACATTATGACAAAATATTGCCTCCACATCCATGTGCAATTTCTAATGCCATTTTTGCTCTAGTCCTGATAGGTTTCTTGATTTCAGGTGGGGAAAGTTAGAAGGAGTGCTTCTACCAAGAGTATGAGTACATAGCCACAGATGTTACTTCTGGATTTGCCTTTATGATATGGTCTATTAAGTAGTTGGTAAAATCTAACTAGAGTAAGCATTTATTAATTTTTTTTTTTTTTTGAGAGAGAGAATGTGTGAGAGTGGGGTGGAGCGCAGAAGGAGAGGGAGAGAATCTCAGGCAGACTCCATGCTCAGCATGGAGCCTGAAGTGAGGCTTGATCTCTGGACCCTGAGCTCATGACCTGAGCTGAAATCAAGACTTGGACGCTTAACTGACTGAGCTACCCAGGCGTCCCTAGAATAAGCATTTAAAGCAAAATAAAGGTATGTAGTTAAAGAGAAGCTAGAGGATAAAAATTCAACATCCCTAAATCTTTTATTTGGGATATGAGTTCAGCTACATATGACATGGGTGAAACAAGATGCTTCTCTTTCATGTAAAAGTCTGCATGATTGTGTAGTGAAGTTGTTAGGGGTTCAGGCACCTGCTATGGTTCAAGGACTCCTGAAGCAGTGTATGACATAAGATAGCTCACTGCCATAGACATATGCCATCCAGTTATTTTTAAAAATGAGAAGAGAAAAGGGAGAGCAAGCCCCTTTGCTTTTTTTTTTTTTTTTAAGATTTTATTTATTTATTTGATAGAGATCACAAGTAGGCAGAGAGGCAGGTAGGGGGGGGGGGGAAGCAGGCTCCCTGCTGAGCAGAGAGCCTGAGTTGGGGCTCCATTCCAGGACCCTGGGATCATGCCCTGAGCTGATGGCAGAGGATTTAACTCACTGAGCCACCCGGGCGCCCCAGCCACTGTGCTTTTAGCACTTGTACCCCTCCCCACGCACATTCTATTGGCTAGAATAAAGTCCTATGACCAGAGGTAGCTAAAAGGAAGACTGAGAAATGTAATGTTTAATCTGAATACCTATGTGTCCAGGTAAAAGTTCTGTTACTAGGAAAGAAAGAGAATGAACACTGGGAGGCAGTTTCAGGACTGCCACACTAAAGTGCTACATAAATATTTTATTCTTCCTATGTTTATGTGTGAAGTTGGAGTTTTGTGAACGTGCATATCATTTGCAGTTTCATTTTTACTTACACAGAGTGAGAAAAATAGAATTTCCCATACTATTTCTGTATCTTCCTGCTACAAATATAAAAAATCTAGTTAGGGTTTAAAGAGTGATAGGATCACTCTTAGAATCTAAGTCTTCTCACTCAATACACTGAGGTCTCATTTTCATTGTGGTAGGCGTATCATGTGTCCCATGTAATTCACAAGGCTGCTTTGAAGCTAAGGAGAGATCATACATATGGAATCACATGGAACTCTTAGAAATTAGAACATGTACATGACATAGTGTAAATGTTATGTGCATTTATGTAATTTTAGTTTCTTGTTTTTAGACGCTATTCGAAGCTCTGACTGTGGCCTTTGTCGGTAAGTCATAATTTGTGCTTCTGTATGTTACAATAATGTTTCAATGTAGATAAATCTCGAGTTGAAAGTTGTTCAGGACTAAAGCTTAATATCATGGGATATTACATTTCAAATACATAGCAGATGAAGAATTCTTAAAATATATGCAAAATTAAAGGTTCATACTTAGTTCAACTAAGCTTAGAGGAAGTGGAAAAGAACTAGGAAAATAATGAGAATAATATTCATGTGTGTTTATCCATTTATAAAAACAAGACAACTGTAGCTAATCTTTTCCCCCTAATTTAGAGGGATCTCAAAGGAACTGATAAAAAATATATATATATATATATTTAAATATTTTATTTATTTATTTGACAGAGAGAAATCACAAGTAGATGGAGAGGCAAGCAGAGAGAGAGAGGGAAGCAGGCTCCCTGCTGAGCAGAGAGCCCGATGCGGGACTCGATCCCAGGACCCCGAGATCATGACCTGAGCCGAAGGCAGCGGCTTAACCCACTGAGCCACCCAGGCGCCCCTGATAAAATATATTTTGAGCCATATATCATCAGTACAGAGCCCAGCCTCTCAAATTGCTGCACTGAACTGTGCTTTGTTATATAGTCTCATATTTCATCAGATGACCCCATAAGAAACTTAGTAATTTCTACTGTATATTTTATGTTAAATTTGTATTTGAAAGGAAGTGTGTGTTAGAGTTGTTTGATGTACCATATGTAATGTCTCAAGTAAAAAATTTCATGATTTATTAAAAATAAAGATTCAGATTGTCTCAAAATGATTAACCTGGGATACAAAAAAGGTTAGAATGAACTGTTAGCTGTCAATAATAGTAAGTTGCATATATCTCAGTTTAATATATTTTTTTCCTTTTGTCATTACTGCTTTTAACCTTTCTGTGCCAGTTTTATTAAATTTATATATTGTTTGGTAATTCACTTATTCCTTTTGTAAAGGAACTGTAATATATGTAATAATAACTATTAAATAGAACTGAAATTTTCAGCATAGAAAGGAAGTGTTATTAATATTTACTTATTAAGGTTACTATCTATTAATGTTATCATCAAGTCCATCTCTGTCCTCCTTGGCTCCCACCATTTGTAAAAGATAAAGGAGAGAGAGCTATTTCAAAGTTATTGGAATTGGGGGTAGAAATACATAGATGGGGTAATCTGAGAACATTGTTTTCCTCATTAATTATAATATCCCTTCCACCTAATCCTACACTTAAATTGTTGACAAGCAAAATAATCTCTTGTTTTTTCATTTCTGCATTCACTTTCCTAATCCTGTCCAGGAATATAGTATTTAGGAATAGAAATTAAACCTTCGCAGATTAAAAATTATTTAAATGGTTTTGGGTTCAAAGCACTTAACTTCCTTTAAAGGGGTTAGGATGTAGCCTCTTTTTAAAATGCTAAGCAGTTCTATTACAATTAAAATAGACACAGTCAATCTAGATGTTCATTCTAAAAATTGAGAAGGGAATTTGGTATGTATTCAAGAAACCCCCAATTATGTATTCATCGTATGCATTTTTGGATGTAAAGCAATTAGTGGTTCATTCCTGTTCTTTGCAGGGTTGGTGAATGGCAACCTTGCCTAGTTTCTTTGATTGGATCGATGAATTGGGTATGCAATTAACCAGATGATTGCTAAAATTGCTGCTACTGCCCAGAAATTCCCAGCCAGTCACAGGACTCAGAGTCATCCCTATTGATATTTAAGTCATAACAGTCACCACGGATGGTAATAAAATGAAGCAGGGACAGAGATAGATGACAGTCATTCTTTCATATCCCTCAAACTCCAAACATATCCCTCAAACTCCAAACCTGCTGGCTATGTCCTCCCTCTCCAGTCATTTCTTTAGCTTCATAATAATGTGGCTACCTTATTTTGTGTGAATGACTGTTTATTGCAGTATGAGTGTGGTTTTACTCTATCAGTATTAAAGGCTGAATAAGGAATATTTTCATAGTTAATTTTATTCACAAGTAGTACAGGAGCAAGTATAGGATTTCTGTTAAACGCCAGGAAAAAAGCCATTTTATATAGAGTATGTTTAAATGTATTTTTAATCGGTGTTTTTTTAATTTTACAGTTACTTTCTATGATGTATATATTGTTCTGCAAGCGTTTATACTGACTACTGCTGTATTTCTTGGTTTGACTATGTATACTCTGCAATCTAAGAGAGATTTCAGCAAATTTGGAGCGGGGTAAGTTACATATTCATGGCTATGTTAGATAAATATTTTTAACATTATATTATAGGTCATCTTAAGAGAATGGCTGTACCTTTAGCTTTAGATATTGTCTTTTAAAATGGAAGGTGATGAGGAGCACCTGGGTGGCTTAGTTGGTTAAGTGTACAACTCCTGATTTTTGCTCAGGTCATGATCTCATGGGTTTTGAGATAAATGCCTGGGAGTGGGGCTCTGTGCTCAGTAGGGAGTCTACTTGGGATTCCCTCTCTCCCTCTCCCTTGGCCCTGCCCCCCCACTCGCATTTCTCTCTCTTGTGCATGTGCACTCTCAAATAAGTAAATCTTTAAAAATAAATAAATAAATAAAATGGAGGGTGATGAGAAGACATCTCTCTGAGTACTAACTAAAGCCAGGCTCTATGCTTTTAGAACATACAAGGAGATGGAAGGTGGCTTTGAGTCATTTGCTTCCTCTCTATATTGAAAAGAGAGGGAATGCCCAAAAAAATCTCCCCAGTTTTCTAGAGAGGCTAGGCTTGTATGCTCTATGGAACTTGCCTACATTATGTAGGTCTTTGTTTTAACATAAATGTTACCAAGACCATCCGCTTCTTTAGCAGAAACAGGGTAAATGACCCAGGTGATGGTGATATCTGCATGAACTTTAAAAACTTCTTGACTGGGGCGCCTGGGTGGCTCAGTGGGTTAAAACCTCTGCCTTTGGCTCCAGTCATGATCCCAGGGTCTTGGGATCGAGCCCCACATCCAGCACTCTGCTCAGCAGGGAGCCTGTTTCCTTCTCTCTCTCTCTGTCTGCCTCTCTGCCTACTTGTGATCTCTGTCTGTCAAATAAATAATCTTTTAAAAAAAACCAAAAACTTCTTGACCTATGTAGATTAACCTGTATCCTTCTTAAAACTATTAAAAATGAAGGGTGAAGCTTTTTATGTTAGGATAATGATACAGTGTTGCCCTCACCTGGTAAGAATGTATATACTCCGTTCTAAGCTCACAGTGGCTTCCTGTTGACACTTAGTCAACATCTTCTGTTTTTTTTTTTTTCCTGTTACAACACTAAAAATTTACAAAAGCTCTTACAAAACATTTTTTGTCCCCTTTTCCCCCTGGTAATCCAGATTACCAGAAATCTTTATTGCGATAAAGTATAAGTGGTCAGCCAACACTAACAATTGTGCAAGATGCTTAACTAGTTATATTAGAATGAAGTGTGATGTCGGGAGAGTCAGCAGTTTTTTTACTTCCTGCTTTTCGTGTTTTGGAGGAGATACACGTTTATGTGGTATATATGATGGAAGATTTGCTGTTTGCTTCTTCCCATCCATTCTAGTATAGTTTCTAGAAATCCCATTCTAATAAACAATCTTGCCCATATTTCAGTCTCTTCATAATAATATTGTTTTTTCTTGGGGCACCTGGGTGGCTCAGTGGGTTAAGCCTCTGCCTTCGGCTCAGGTCATGATCCCAGGGTCATGGGATCAAGCCCCACATCGGGCTCTCTGCTCAGCAGTGAGCCTGCTTCCCTCTCTCTCTGCCTGCCTCTCTGCCTACTTGTGATCTCCGTCTGTTAAATAAATAAATAAAATCTTAATAATAATAATATTCTTTCTTCTTATTTCAGCTGAAACTTGATTCCTCCTTGAGAACACTGTTCTCTAGCTCCTTATTCTCCCCCACCCCGTATAGTTTCAGGTGGGGTGTTAGTATTGAAAACTGCACCAGTCTCCTTGTGCTTTCATTATTTCCTTGGCATGCTGGAAATTCAATGCTTTAAGGTTTATGTTTTAACATTTGAGTATCTGGGTATACATTTCCCAATCTTCCCCATTATTGCCACTGATTCCCTTTGTTCAAGCCTCCCTCTTTTTTTTTTTTTTTAATTTTAATTTTAAGTAACCTCTGCACCCAGTATGGGGTTCGAACTCTCAACCCAAGATCAAGAGTCTCAGGCTTTTCCACTGAGCCAGCCAGGCACCCTAGCCCATCCTCATTCTTTAAAGACTTTAGCATCAAACTACATGTGAGGCTCATCTGTCACCTTGGCTTCTCAGTGTGTCTGGAGCTCTTCTTGAGCAACTTTTCATTTCCCTGCCATGACTGCATTGTGGAACTTGTTGCCACTAGAGATTGTTGCACTGAAGAAATCTTAAATGCCAGTCACTGACTTTCTTTCTTACGCCTTCTACTAGCTCTCTCATTTCTTTGTGCCCCCAATACCTCTCTGTTGTGCTTGTTCCTTAAGAGCTGCTATTGCTGTGATCAACTTCTTCCTCAGACCCGGTGGTCCCCTGTCTTGTGCAGACATCCAGAGAGTAGGGTAAAACCTCAGATAAATAGTTACTAGTACCACCTTCCCCACACTCCTTGGTGCAGTTTATGTATGAAAAAGTAAGCCCTGGGGGCACCTGGGTGGCTCAGTGGGTTAAAGCCTCTGCCTTCGGCTCTGGTCATGGTTCCAGAGTCCTGGGATCGAGCCCTGCATCGGGCTCTCTGCTCAGCAGGGAGCCTGCTTCCCCCCTTTCTCTCTGCCTGCCTCTCTGCCTACTTGTGATCTCTGTCTTTCAAATAAAATCTAAAAAAATAAAATAAAATAAAAATAAAAAGTAAGTCCTGTAAGTAAGTAAGTCCAAGTAAGTCATGAGTCCATTTTAATCCTGAAGGATCTATACTATGTGGTGGCATGATACTTCATTCTAAGTAGGTATTCCAGATGTATCCAGAGAAATTTTGTGGCTGTTCCAGCATGAGAATTGACAGCTGGAACCTCACTATGCCCTCAGTTCGCCGTGTGTGACTACAATACTATGTATACTTAATTTCTGATTTTATTTTTGTTGTTAAATAACATATTATACTTATTATCAGTCCCATAATATTTAGTGTGAGATTCATTTTGTGGTACTTGGTAAATGTTTTTTGAAGAGAATCATATATTGTGCTGCTGTTGGACGAGTGATGAACGTCAATCATGTCAAGTTGGTCGATAGGATTGTTTAAGTGCCCTGCACAGTTCGTAATCCCTGCATGCTCATTGTGTCAGTTAATGTCAAAGCAATATTGAAATTTCCAACTACAATTACGGATTTAGAGTATGATTCTCTTACCATTTCTGTAAGTTTTGCTTCATATTATTTTGAAGTTCTGTTTTTAGATGCATAAACATTTAGGATTGTTATGTCCTTTTGATGACTCCTTTGTCATTTTGAAGTAGTTGTCTCTGGTAATGTTTTTGCCCTGAAACTTACTTTATTAATACAGCTACTCTAGCTTTCTTTTGATTGCATTAACATGGTATATCATTTTCCAGCCTTTTATTTTTAGCTTCTTTGTAGCTTTATGGTTTTCTTCTAGGGAGAATATGGTTGGCTCTTGCTTTTTTTTTTTTTCTTATCCAGTCTGGTCATCTCTGCTCTTAGAATGTTTTGACCACTGACATTTTTTTTTTTTTAAAGATTTTATTTATTTACTTGAGAGAGAGACAGTGAGAGAGAGCATGAATGAGGAGAAGGTCAGAGAGAGAAGCAGACTCCCCATGGAGCTGGGAGCCCGATGCGGGACACGATCCCGGGACTCCAGGATCATGACCTGAGCCGAAGGCAGTCGTCCAACCAACTGAGCCACCCAGGCGTCCCTGACCACTGACATTTAATGTTATTATTGACCTGGTTGGATTTAAGCCTCCGATCTTGCCGTTATGTTTCTTTCTGTATGTCCCATCTGTTCTTTGTACCTCTTTTCCTCTCTTTGGATTATTTGATTTGATTTATCTCCTTTATTAGTTATTAGCTATAGCTCTTTTAAATAAGTATTACTCTAGGTTATACTGTATACTGTAAACAGTATACTGCTTGCCTGCCTGCCTGTCTGCCTGCCTGCCTTCCTTCCTTTCTTCTTCTTACTCCAGATTTTTAAAGCTTTTTTATTTAAACGGTCTCTACAACATGGGGCTCGAACCTATGAGTTGCATGCTTGATGGACTGAGCCAACCAGCTGCCCCTACAGGGGCTGTGTGTGTGTGTGTGTATGTGTATTTTTTTACATATATATATATATATATATATATATTTTAATGTATTTTATATTTATACACACACACACACACACATATATAGGGTACCTGGGTGGCTCAGTCATTAAGCATCTGCCTTTGGCTCAGGTCATGGTCATGGGGTCCTGGGATTGAGCCCTACATTGGACTCCCTGCTCAGTGGGAAGACTGCTTCTCCCTCTCCCACTCCCCCTGCTTCTGTTCCCTCTCTCTCTGTGTCTGTCTCTCTCAAATAAATAAAATCTTTAAAAAATACATATATAAATGTAAGATTTTATTTATCTGTCAGAGAGAGAGAGAGCATAAGTAGAGGGATGTGCAGGCAGAGGGAGAAGCAGGCTCCCTGCTGAGCAGGGAACCAGATGCAGAACTCAATCCCAAGACCTTAGGATCATAACCTGAGCCAAAGGCTTAATTGACTAAGCCACCCAGGCATCCCTATATATCTTTAGATCACCATAGTCTACCTGTAAATAATATATACCATTTCCTGTAGAGCATAGTTACATCTCCTCTCCCCTACCTTTGTGCTATTGTGGCTATGACTTTTAGTTTCACATATATTATACACCTCATAATATTATTTTTGTTCTAAACATTAAATTATCTTTTTTTTATTTTTAAAGATTTTATTTATTTATTTGATAGAGATCACAAGTAGGCAGAAAGACAGGCAGAGAGAGATGGGGGGAACAGGTTCCCTGCTGAGCAGAGAGCCCGATGTGGGGCTCGATCCTAGGACCCCGGGATCATGACCTGAGCCGAAGGCAGAGGCTTTAACCCACTGAGCCACACAGATGCCCACATTAAATTATCTTTTAATGAGATTAAAAAATAGTTGAAGACTTTTATGTTCACCCACTACTTTGTCATTTCTGTTCTCCATTTCTTTGTGTCAATCCACATTTCCATCTTGTATTTCCTTCTGCCCAAACGATTTCCTTTTAATGTTTATTTTATTTTGAAAAGATTTTATTTATGTATTTATTTTAGAGTGGGGCAGAGCACACATGCACATAAGTGGGGGCGGGGTGGGAGGGGCAGAGGAAGAGGGAAAGATAGAATCTTAAGCAGGCTCCATCCCAGTGAGGAGCCTGATGGGAAACTTGATCTCCTAACCCTGAGGTCATCACAACATCAGCTGAAACCAAGAGTCAGTCGCTTACCAACTAAGCCACCCAGGTGCCCCCTTTTAATATTTCTTATAGTGCTGGGTGGTGTCTTGATCTCAGCTTTTGCATGTCCGAAAAAAATCTTTATTTCAACTTTGTTTTTTGAATTTGTTATTTTTGCTGAGTGTAGGATTCTAGGTCTTTTTTTGTTGTTGTTGTTGTTGTTGTTTATTTTTCTGTTTTTAGTATTTTAAAGATGCCATTCCCTAGTATTCTGGTTTATATATTTTCTAACAAGAAGTCTTTTATCTTTATCTTTGTTCTTTGTACACCGTGTCTTTTATCCTCCAGCCACCTTTTATATTTTCTAAGTAATTTGATTAACATTTTTAGTAGTTTGATTATCATATTCCTCGGTGTGGTTTTTTCATGTTTCTTCTGGCCCTTGGATTTATCAGTTTAAAGTTTTCACCAATAGAATTGTTTCTTCAAACATTTTTATGTACCCCTTCATTCTCCTCTCTATTGAGACTTCACCATATATGTTAGACTTCTTGATGTTGTCCTGTGGTTCATGGGATGCTCAGTTTATCCCCCCCCCACCACCCAGTTTTCTCTCTGGGATTCATTTTGGTCAATGTCTGTTGCTGTTTTCAGTTTGATAATCTTTTCTTTTTCAGCATCTATAAGTCCAACCAGAATATTTTTCTTTTGACATATTTTTCATTTGTGGAAATTTAATTTGTGTCTTTTAAAAATATATGTCTTCCATTTTTCTTCTCATGATGATGCTTTCCTCTACCTTCCTGAATATACAGAATATATTCTTTTAATGTCATTGTTTACTAATTCTATCATTGTGTCATTTCTGAATTTGTTTCTATTTACTAATATTTCTTGTTGTTATAGGTCATATTTCCTTGTTCTTTTGCATGCCTTATGATGTTTTATTAGATGCTGGTCATTGTAAATTTTATATTGTTGGATAGTGAGTTTTTTTGTTTTCCTTTAAATATGTTGGTTTTACTCTTCTAGAAAGCTGTTACGTTTCTTGGAAACTGTCTGAACCTTTTGACACTTGCTTTTACACACTTTGTTAGGTGGGTCCAGAACAACATTTAGGTGAGAGCTAATCTGGCCACTCTCTTGAGACAGTAACTTTCTAAGAATTATTCAAAGCCCCATGTCTTAGGAAGTCTTTCCACTTTGGCTGGGGTGAACATGAACTATTTCTGGCCCTGTATGAGCTTTGAGGATTGTTCTGCCTGCTTCTCCACAGAAGGCTTTGTCACTTCTTCATATGTATGCATTAATCTGTGCTCAGCTAACGACTTGAAAAGAATTCTCTACATATCACCAGAGCTAGCTAGCTCTCTTTCTAGCTTTCCCCTTTCTGGAACTTTGCTCCACAAATTCTAGCCCCCGTGGCCTCTCTGACCTCTGAATTCTCACCATCTCAATTCAGGGAGACTGTGGGGCTTCATATGGGTTCTCATGGTCTGGAAACACTTTGTAGCTGGGTCAGGTGCAGAGCTTACCTTCCTTGCTTCCCTGATCTCGGGAATTACTGTACTGTGCTGCCTGCTGTTCAGTCATATGTTTTGTGTGGTTTTTATGTAAGGAGGGAGGGTAAATTTGACTCCAGTACTTCCTTGTGGTCTGAAGCAGCAGGTGTGTGTTTGGGCTTCTAAGACATATTTGATAACAAAGGTCTGATTGCTTAGGTGTCCTTTGTCATATATTTATACTTTATATTATAATAACTATACATTATATATAATATATATGAGTGGTAACTCATTATACCAGTGGCAAATTTATTATTTGTGTATATTACTTTCCATAATACATTAAAATAAAATAGGGAGTACATCGGGTACTTTAACAGATATGCATGTTCACAGACTAATTTGCTATTGTTATTTGGTTTAAAAATGCAGTTATCTTTCATTTGTTCATGTATATATTTTCTAGAAGTCTTGCAGGTCCTTGTCTTAAAATGTTTCTAGTGATATTTCTGCTTATATCAATATTTTCTTTGTATTCCAGTCAAAAACTTTAAAAATGGTACTTTCAATTAGTTTTGTTCACCATAAAAACAAATGTTGAGCGGATGGCTGTTTTTTAAGTTTCTGAGTATTTGTAGTATTCATTGTATGTTTATGAACTCTTATATTTTACTTATTCTTTGGCAAATACCAGGATGGATTTATTTTTTCAGTAAATGTTATATCCATTTACATAGCTTGTAAAGGAACAATATTCTAAATTACTAATATTTTGTTTTTATAGACTGTTTGCTGTTTTATGGATTTTGTGCTTGTCAGGAATCTTGAAGGTAAGTTGTTTTAAATTGGTAACTTGAATTATATAATTCTGGCCATGTCACTATAAATAATTTCAAAAACTGTAAGAGGTACTCTTATGCTAGGACACTTAGTTATGATTATCTGGAACATTTTTATATAGAATTGTGAAATTCTATATAAAGATTTATGATTTAAAGAATTGTGAAATTCTGTATAAATTGTGAAAAATAATCTTAAAAACATCAAAATCTTATGTTAATATTATTGATTGGGAGAAAGATAAACATGTGACTTAAATTACAAAGAAAGAGGCCCTCACTTGTAATTACTGTTGTATGTGGCACATAAAATTCTGAAAAAGAAATATATTTTTAAATAATTTATATTTGGAATGCTGCTGTTCAAAGTTGTGGGTAATGGCATAGAAAGGATGTAATGAATTCATCCATTCATCTTTACATCCAACAGAAATGAGGATGAACCTGCCTTGTCGTTTTCTGCTTTTTAACATTTGCATTTCAAACTGTAAAGCATTATTAAATATGTATATAGCTATATGTAACTCTTCTTAATAGGGTTCTTAAATATAAACTTACTAATCTCTTGCCTGTAGTTATTTTTCTATAGTCAAACAATGGAATTGGTCTTGGCTGCCATGGGAGCCCTTCTTTTCTGTGGATTCATCATCTATGACACACACTCATTGATGCATAGGCTGTCACCTGAAGAGTATGTATTAGCTGCCATCAGCCTCTACTTGGATGTCATCAACCTCTTCATGCATGTGTTGCGGTTTTTGGAAGCAATTAATAAAAAGTGATTGAAAGCAGTATGTGGAAACTGATTCATTAATAAAGGTTGAGATAAAATTAACTATTAAATACTTCTGTGACTTTCTTCGTATGCTATGTACTTCTGAGCTATTATATAGTATAATAGTAGTATCTGTATTACTGTTGTATAAAAGGGATTATAATAATTCTGATTATGTGTAATATATTAAATATGTGATACAATTACTAGATTATATACTAATAATATAAATCTTACTATTCTTTATGGTGTCTCATTTCTGAATCCTTGATTTGTATTTTCAGGAGATAATCAAAATTCTGTTTTTCAGTTTTTTCAATCCGAAATTTGCCATATATAGATTGTTTATCTGCAATTGAAAAATAATTTCCTGGGTAGATTAGAATGTCAGTTTATCTGTGTCTAGTGATTTTATCTAAATTTTTCCTTAATTAATGTTAGATTTGATTTTGATTTAAAAGTACTGGGGTTCTTACCATTAGAAAGTATATGGGGTGCCTGGGTGGCTCAGTGGGTTAAGTCTCTGCCTTCGGCTCAGGTCATGGTCTCAAGGTCCTGGGATCGAGCCCTGCATCGGGCTCTCTGCTCAGCAGGGAGCCTGCTTCCCCCCTCTCTCTCTGCCTGCCTCTCTGCCTCGTTGTGATCTCTCTCTCTGTCAAATAAATAAATAAAATCCTTTAAAAAAATTATAAATTTCTTTCTACTAGAAGATTTTGATCTTATTTATTAGAGAGGAAAACGTATAAAAGATAAATTCCATTGACTTATTCAGCATTATATTAAAATGTGATTGACATTTCTTTATAAAATGATGTATTAAAAGTGCGACATCTTCTTGAAAGTCAGATATTTTGATATAAAATTGACTTTGTTAGTTTTTTTAAACTACAGGTTCTGTATAGAAATTATAGCAGTGTACCAGTGACCAAGCAAACTTTCATGAATTCCTTCACTGTATTAATTTGCTAGGCTGCCATTAACAAAGTACTACATACTGGGTGGCTTCAACAGAAATTTATTTTCTCCCAGTTCTGGAAGCTAGAAGTCCGAGATCATGGTTTGGTTTCTTCTGAGATCTCTCTCTTGGCTGGTAGATGGTCATCTTCTCCATGTGTTTTTATATGGTTTTCTCTCTACTTGTCTGTGTCCAAATTTCCTCTTCTTAAAAGGACACAAGTCATTTTAGATTAGGCCCTACCCTAATGACATCATTTTACCTTAATTACTTATTTAAATACCCTGTCTCCAAAAACGGACACATTCTGAGATACTAGAGGTTAGGACCTTTTAACAGTCTGAATGTTTGTTGTCTTTTCCCTTGCCCCCTCGCCAGTTCACATGTTGAAACTTAATGACAGTGTAGAAGTATGAGGAGGTAGGTCATCTGGGTCATGCCTAGGTCCTGAGGATGGAGCTTTCATGAATGGGATTTGTGCTCTTATAGAAGTGACCCCACAGAGATCCCTCACCCTTCATGTCACATGAGGTAACAGTAAAAAGACACAGTCTTCAAACCAGGGAAAGGGCCTTTAGTCACTGAATCTGCCAGCACCTTGATCTTGGACTTCCTAGCCTCCAGAACTGTGAGAAATAAATTTCTGCTGTTTATAACTAGCTCTAGTATTTTGTAGTGGCAGCCCAAATGACTTAAGACAGACTTCATCATCTGAATTTTGGGGACCACAACTCGGTCCATAACACCCACTAAGCATCATTCTCCAGCTATTAAGTTGAAGTAAATTAATAATAGAGATTTAGCCTTTGGTGAATTTTAGATGCAAATTTGGCTCCACCATTATCAATTAATTGTTGAATCCTCAGTTGCATGGTGTTATACTCAAGTTTAACATAGCATAGTGGGTAAGAGCATTTAAATTGGAATCCTTGCTGTGCAACCAACTGGTAATGTGACTTTTGGCAAGTTACTTATCCTTTCTTAGGTCTTTTGCCTCATCTTTATAATGAGAATCATAATACCTGCCTTACTGGACTACTGTAAGGAATAATTGAGATGGATGTGTCATATAAACTAAGTGCTTAATGTCAGCTACTGTTAATTCTTATAGGCAGTCCAAAAGCAGAATGCATTGAATTGTGACTAAAGATAGTAAGTAAGCAAATGCATATTTGACATTTAAAAAATGTAAAACAATGCCATTCTTTTTCATTAATTTTTTTTTTTTGGTTTGGAAAATAGGTTTTTTTTTAAACAAAAATAATTTAGACATGTAATTCAGTTATCTTTTTAAAGGAGTTAAATTTTAAAAATTGTTTCAATTTCTGATATGACAAATGATGAATTTCTAAGACTGTAAAGAGATCACAAGACCAAGAAGTTTGAAAACCACTGATGCAGACTATTATATTCGGTCAGTGAAACATAATTATTTGTACTTTATCCTGTTGAAGAATTTTATGGGGTTCCTTCTTTTTTACTGGCAAAATCAGTGCTGCTGTGTTTGTCCCTATATGTCACAGTGTGCACAGATACTAGTTTGCCTAGACGGGGATATACCTAAGAGCGGAATTGCTGGATAAAGGGTACATGCAACTTCAATTTCTAATAAAAAGTAAAGGTGAAAATATGCAAACTCCAGAAATATATTAAAAAGTGGAATTAGCAGGACTTGGACAGAGTGATCAACTCCACACGCAAGGTACAAAGTATAGCCAGAAGTAGGAGGAAGACAGAGCAGTGCTGAGAACTGTTTGTACGGAATGTAATTTTGCGAAAGGTGCAGTGGACTCTGCTTGGCTGCCTACATGTTTTCCTGCAGTCTTCTCCACACCACACTTTGATCCACTTGATGCACTTTGGGAGATTTGTAGTGTCAGCAGCCAGCTGTGGGCCTTTTTGGAACAGTTGGGAATTTTGCTTATTCATCTTTTTTTTTTGTATTATAATTTTATTTATTTTCATTGAAACATTTACAATATACCTTTTACATTAATTTTTTAAGGGAAAAAAAGAGGACAAAACCTAGGATTTAGAAGCAATCAAGATCAATGAGAGCCTGCTTATGTGTATTTTCAGCAGTATCATGAAGTTAGAGGGATAACTGCTTAAAAGGGCTGTGTATGGAATGACATCAATAGTGAAATGTAACACATAGTGAAAATAAGGATATTTTAGTCCATTAAAATTTACTGGCTGTTTTTGAAGAGCAGTTTCCATGTCATGGTAGAAGATTCCAGATTGCAATGAATAACTGGATCCAAAATAAAGGAGAAAATGTGTACATAATATATTCAATAAAATGGATTATGAAGAAAATGGAGGCATATAGGTAATTAGTAAAAAGTGGAATACAGGGAGTACTCTAGAGTTTTTGTTTTCAAATTTTTTTGTTCTTTTTGGTATTTTTGTTGTTCTGTTTTATTTTATTATATAAAGGAATTGAATGTGTTTGGAGAAGAAATCAGTGGAGACAGTTGAAGAAATTGATAGATGCAGAAGGAGCAATGATGAAATATCCAAAAGAGAAGGAATGGGATGACATGTAGACTAAAGAGTCCTAAACTTCAACCTGGATCCCTGGGTTGTCTTACTAAAATGTATTCAGTAAGTCTGGAGTGCAACCTGACATTCTGCATTTCTAACAAGCTCCCAAGTGGTGCTGATACCACTATTCTGTAGATCTCAGATTAGCAAGAATCTAGACTACTGGTTCTCAAACTTGTTGGACACTGGAATCCCCTGTAGAACTTTAAAAAAATCCCTAAGCTTCACCCACAGATACTTGATTTCATTACTTGAGGTGAGGTCTGACAGTTGGATTTTTTAAAATGGCTCAGGTGATTACAAAGTGAAGCAGAGTCTGAGAACTACTGATCTAGGTCACAGATAATGAGACAGGAAAACACTACTTTCTCTGTGAGAAGAAAAAGGTAAGACCAGGCCAGATACAGGTACCAGTGAGTACAGGAGGGAAGAGCAGGTTGATGACAGTGTGTTTTTTATCAAAGTAATAAACATACAATTAGAAAAAAAAAAAGTGCTATTCCCTCTATAATAAGAAATAGCTTGGGGCGCCTGGGTGGCTCAGTGGATTAAGCCGCTGCCTTCAGCTCAGGTCATGATCCCAGGGTCCTGGGATCGAGCCCCGCATGGGCTCTCTGCTCTGCGGGGAGCCTGCTTCCTCCTCTCTCTCTGCCTGCCTCTTGCCGACTTGTGATCTCTGTCAAATAAATAAATAAAGTAAATCTTAAAAAAAAAAAAAAATAGCTGTGCAGGCCCTGACATACCACCCATCCTCAATTCTCTTTTCCCAGAGAGGTATGTTCATCTTTGTAGAGCTTTGCCTTGAAGTCCCCACCACCTATATGTCCACAACCTAGACATCATGGGGTCACCAGCTGAATCCCAGGAAGCCTTTGTAGTCCTCACTGAGTGATTATTCAGATTGGGCGTTCCATGGGCCCTACTGACTGGTGCTTGCTGTGTAGCAACCAGTGTGCTTCCAGTCAGGCTCTCCACTGTGCCTGGGGTCCCAGGGGATTTTTCCCGCTGGAGCTCTGAGTGACTCTTAAGCCTCGACCCTCCCTCAGGGGCTAAAGATTCCTGAAACCCGTAGTTGAGTTTCAGTCATCTTTGTATAACCAACATAGAGCCTATCACAGAATGCATACTCATGTAGGAATGAGGGAATGAATTAAAGATTTTCAAATATACTGACAGTGTGGTTTTGCAATACGAGTGAGGTTTGGTGGGGTGGAGTCGGGAGCCGAGGACCAAGAAAGAATTATTGAGACGTCTTTGGTACAAAACGGTGGTTTTATTAAAGCACCGGGACAGGACCTGTGTGCAGAAAGAGCTGCTGCACCACACACTGTCTTGAGCGTATATACTCCGGACTGGGGGTAGTAAGGAAAAGGGAGGTTTCAAAACAACTTTGATATGCTAAAGAGGACGGACCTCCAAAGTACCCACAATATAACAACGTCTTGACATTGTCGGTTAAGGTTCTGTTCCCTCTAGCAAGGTATTAACACTAATGTTAATGTTAATAACATTTGGGAAATTCCTGGAAGAATGTCACACGTTTCCCATCTAGGAGTGGAGGTGAGATTGCAGGGTGTCGGCTTAGGCTTTGTCCTCAACTTGCCCTCTGTTTCCTGATCAGTTTTTTTTTTTTTAAAGATTTTATTTATTTATTTGACAGAGAGAGATCACAAGTAGAGAGGCAGGCAGAGAGGCAGGCAGAGAGAGAGAGAGAGGGAAGCAGGCTCCCTGCTGAGCAGAGAGCCCGATGCGGGCCTCGATCCCAGGACCCTGAGATCATGACCTGAGCCAAAGGCAGCGGCTTAACCCACTGAGCCACCCAGGCGCCCTCCTGATCAGTTTTGACAAATGGCACATTCCTGAGATCATCACCCAAGATGGGAAAATTTAAGGGCTTCAAGCAAAAGAGATTTCAATAACGCTTCTCGAAAAACACGTTATCTGACTCAGTACCTGCTCAGCGAAGGTCCGCTCTGAGTTCACTCTTGGGCAGGCAGGGTCACCTGGCCAGGATCGCTGTTGGGGTCCGAGCTAACTCGCTCACGCCCAGCCTCCACCGCTATTTTACGCATTGTCCAAATGCCCCTTGGAAACCCACAAGGGAGGAGCCAAGCTCCAGAGTCGCCCGCCCATCAAAGGAAGTACGCGTGCGCCGGACTCGGGAGACCCCGCCTCTTGAGGCTTTCCGGGGCATCTTGGCTCCCGGCGTGCAGTGCGCCCGCCCGGGACTCCCTGCGGTTTGTGGACGGGGCTGCCGGAAGGCGGAAGTGCGGAAGCTTCCGGTCAGCGTGCTTCTGAGTGTCGTCGGTGAGTTTCCCGGTGAGTTCTCTGCTTTCTCGGTGTAGTGGGCTGTGGAACCTGTCGCTGGATCCCGTCGCCGCTAGAGAATCTCGTCTCAAGCCCGGTCCGTCTCTGGACAAGACTGAGTCCGGGAGAGACGCAGACCTGTTTCCAGGACGAGGGTCTCCCGTGGTCTTGGTGATGGCCCCCGGCTTCCCTGTGCTTTTTGCGAGGTGGAGCCCTCCTTCTTCGGTGGTCTCGCTTAGGTTAATCTGGGCCCTCGAGGTCGTTTACCGGAACCCTTCTATACCTCGAAGTTTTGGGTTGTTGTGGACAGGGAAACAGAGTGAGTTGTGATTGCTGACGTCCAAAAACTGGTACTCCATTAGTTAGCCATTCAACACATGGGCACTGCTTTGGGGGATCCAACGGAGAGCAAGGTCTATTTACTTAGCCTCTGCCTTCGTGGAGCCCACAGTCCACAGGGAATGACAGAAAATAAAGAATGTAACTCCAGATTCCATTTAAAAGGAAAGAAAATGGTGATATGGTGGAGAATAAAAGGAGGGGAGTCTATAGGGGTAGGGGTCAGAGAAGCTCTCTCTGAGGTACTTAAGTGAAGGTGCAAGCGTTGGGAAGATCACTCCCAGGCTTAGGGGCAGCACATTGGAAAGGTGCTAAAGTGGACCTGATTGGGACTTGTAAATTTTTCTTTTTTTCTAAAATCATGTCTTAATGTTTTATTTAATTGCTTGATTGTGTATAATAAATTACACATGTTTAAAGTATGTAATATAAGTTTTCCTATATGTATACAAACATCCATCAGCACAATCAAGATAATGTTGCACATCACTCCCAGAAGCCGTCCTCCAGGCCCTCTGTAATACCCATACTTCCTTCCTTCCTCACCCTGTCCCTAGGTTTTCATTGAGTTAACTCTTTTCAGGTGTAATTGTTGCTTGGGGATGGGATGGAGCTTGGATCATGAAAAGAGTTGAAGGAGGCAGGGCTCAGTCAAAATAATCTTGTAATCATGAGTATGAGGTGGGATATCAGTAAAGAATCCCATGAAAGAATGAAAAGTTCAGGGGCATCTGGGTGGCTCAGTGGGTTAAGGCCTCTGCCTTGAGCTCAGGTCATGATCCCAGGGTCCTGGGATTGAGCCCCATATCGGGTTCTCTGCTCAGCAGGGAGCCTGCTTCCTCCTCTCTCTGCCTGCCTCTCTGCCTACTTGTGATCTCTGTCATCAAATAAATAAATAAAATCTTAAAAAAAAAATGAAAAGCTCAAAGTTTAAAAGCTTACACTAGGAGTGCCTTGGTGCTCAGTTGGGTCAGCGTCCCAACTCTTGATTTCAGCTCAGATCATGATCTCAGGGTTGTGAATTGGAGCCTGTTAAGATTCTGTATCTCCCTCGCCCTCTGCCCCTACCCCTGCCAAAGGAAGGAAGGAAGGAAGGAAGGAAAAAAAAAACAAAAAAGCTCATACTATTGCTTTGTGGAGGATTTAGGGCTGAGGCTGAGGGTGAAGAACAGCAGGAGTGGAAATAGACAACCTTAAAATAGCTACATTGAATTGAGGGGAGGATAATGAGGAAGACAGGTGGGATGTCCTATAGGCTTGGAGGAAATCAAGTTTAAAAATATTTATAAAAACATTTTAGGGGCACCTGGGCGGCTCAGTCAGGTAAGTCAGACTCTTGATCTTAGCTCAGATCTTGATCTCAGGCTGCTGAGTTCAAGCTGCACATGGAGCCTACTTTAAAAATACCGCCCCCCCCCCAAAAAAAAAACATTTTGTAATTTGTAAGTTGTGTAAATATAAGTTGATGATGCTCTTTGCATTTGGGGGGAAATTAAATTTTTGCATCTTGTATGGAAATACCAGGAGTTTTCAGAAATTGGCTTGACTTAGAGTTTGCCAGCGGCCACAGGGAGTTTAACTTGGTGCTCTTGTTATTTAATGGCTGTATATGACATGTTGACCCTCACGTAATTCATTATGCCATCATAAATCATGAACAGAGTGATTTTACCTTCCATTTGTTCATGTTCTGTAGAGATACCTTTTGACCTGGTTTTCCAAGGATTTGCCGTTCTTTAATAGCAAATTTTTGCTTTGGTATTTGTATTTCTGTTAGCTTTCCAGGTAAAATATGGCTAAAAGCTTACGGAGTAAGTGGAAGAGGAAGATGCGTGCAGAAAAGAGAAAAAAGAATGCCCCAAAGGAACTCAGCCGACTGAAAAGTATTCTTAAAATAGATAGTGATGTTTTAATGAAAGATGTTCAAGAGATAGCAACTGTGGTGGTACCCAAACATTGTGAAGAGAAAACTCAGTGTGTGGTACAAGATGAAAAAGGTGAGTTTATGTGCTTCATTTTACAAATAGTAATTCTAGGGCGCCTGGGTGGCTCAGTGGGTTAAGCCGCTGCCTTCAGCTCAGGTCAGGATCTCAGGGTCCTGGGATCGAGTCCCGCATCGGGCTCTCTGCTCAGCAGGGAGCCTGCTTCCCTCTCTCTCTCTGCCTGCCTCTCCGACTACTTGTGATTTCTCTCTGTCAAATAAATAAAATAAAAAATCTTTAAAAAAAAAAAAAAAAAACAAATAGTAATTCTATCCGTTTTCTTTTGTGACTTTTTCCCTTTTTGACTGCCCTCCGTTCTTTGCTGCACATGCTTCGTACAAGCCTCCTGCCATGCCCGTGTAATTTTTTGAAGACTTATAATGCTGCTAGGTAGTTTATGCTGAACTATTTTAAAGCTGGTTCATGTGAATAGGCGTGTTTTGGATTATTCATAGTGTGCCTCAGGTGCTTATGCAGTAGCCTGAGTGTCTCAGTTGTACAAAGTACAACACGAGTAGACAGACGTAGACGTATCCTCATTGGAAGGGTACACTATTCAGTCAGGGACTAGGCAAGGTGGGAGATCTTTCTTCATTTTATCCTTTGCAACATCTGGTTCCCATTCCAAGAATCCTTGTATACCATTATGTCATTTTCCTGAAAAAAACAGGAGTTTTCAAAATCTGTATTCAATTTTGACAGATTTTAGGTATCTCTGTCTTAATCATAGTCTGCAGAGGGACGCTGTGTATATCAGCATATTAGTTTCAGCAAGGGAAAAGACTCATTGGTTTTCGCATACTGTAACAGTTTGGCAACAAACTGAAATAAGCGTGCATGATAATCAGTTTCTTAAAATAGAATTATTTTATGTGGTGTCCACGGAAGGGAGCAGCAATCCTCAGCCCTCCAATCAGAGACGTTTTCCCGCTTGCCGATACTCTCTCAAAGGCCAGTTTCTCTGTTTGTGTTCTGAATCTTCTCCATTCTCAAAGGCTGTCGGCATGCATCCTGCTTATCAATCTCTCTTCTCCCTTGGGTTGTTTCTTCAACCATTGTGTTCTGGAATGTTCCTTCTGAAAAAAAAAAATCCTCCCTTTGATCTCACATTTCTCAGTCTTTTGCTTTATTCAGCTCTCCTTGAAGCTTCTTAACACTCGTGTTTCCTCATAGGTACACTGCCTCTACCCATTGGCTCTCTGGTCATTGAGGTAAAAGTCACATAAAATAACATTAACCATTTAAAAGTATATAGTAAGTAGTATTTAGTACATTGATGATGTTGGCCAACTATCACGTCTTTCCAAAACATTTTCATCACCTTAAAAGGAAAACCTGTACAGTTTGTACCTTTCTTCCTTCCTTCCCGTAGTCTCTGGCAACCACTAATGTGTTTTCTGTATCTATGGATTTACCTGTTCTGGCTATTTCAAATAAAAGAAATCATATAACATGTGACCTTTTGTGCCTGACTTCTTTTACCTACCGTAAGTTACGGCATTCCCTTGCTTAAAACATCTCATTGTCTTTCCATGTGCTCATCAGAGCTTACCGGGTCCTAAGTAATCTGGTTCTGGTACTTTTTTTTTTTTTTAAATCCACTTAACATAGGCTACAGTTTGCTTTGTTATACTCCCTTCTACAGAGCATTGTAAGCTCCATGACAGCATGTTTGGACCATTGTATCCCCAGAACCTAGTGCAGTACGTAAAATAATCACTCAACAACTAGTTATTGAATGGCTGATCTGTAGCAGGTACTATTCTAGGCACTGAGGAAACATGATACATACAAGGGAACTGGCCTCCATCCTGATGTGATTTACATTATATCGGAGGAGACTAAAAGTGAACCAGATAAATGAATTAATGTTATGTCAGGCAGCGGCGATCATGAAAGACCCTGTATACCCTGATAAGTTCCCAGAGAGGGACATTCTGGGCAGACCATTCACAGCAGATAAGGCTGGTGATAGATGTACCGTAGTGTGGCCACACTGGGCTTCCTGCCAGGTCTTCTATTCAGTGGAGCTGGATCTCTGCGTGTTTTCTGGGTAAGAAAGAGACGCAGCCCAGTGTATATCCAGGTCTTCCTTTCTTTCTCTTTGTCCCTTCCTTCCCTTTCTTTCCTGTCTTTTCTTTCATATAATTTTGTTTTTAAGTAAATTCTACCCCCTCTGTGGGGGTCAAACTCATGACCCCAAGATGAAGAATCACTTGCTCTACCAACTGAGCCAGCCAGGTGCCCGTATATCCAGGTTTTCTTCTTTCTTTCTTTTAAGTTTTTATTTATTTAAGTAATCTCTACACTCAGGATCCTGAGGTCAGGAGTCACGTGCTCCTCTGACTGAGCTAGCCAAGCCCCCCCATCCAGATTTTTCTTTGTCATCTGCCCATCTCTGTCATCACAGTCTTGTTGCTTCCTACCCCACTCCTTCCACGTACACTTCTCTGGAAGTGGCCAGCCATTCCTGATAGTTCATTTGCATCTAAGGCCTGTCCTTTGAAAGTGTGGTTGCTCTTAATAGGTTCAACTGTCTTATTTAGCTCAGGAAAGCACTGCGAAATGTTCTTCTAATGCACATATCCTCACAGCCATACACTTACCTTTCATGCAGTGACACAAACCTACACTGCCTAAATGCATGTTTCCTGTTTAACTTTTCTATTCCAAAGATGGGCACACATGACACATTCTTCAGAAAGTTTCTTAGTGACTAAATGACATCTCTAGTTCCTTATAAGCACTTTTTATGTCTTTCACAGTTGTAGGAATACATCAGAGGATGTCCAGTCCATTGAATGTGCTGTGAGAAGTTTTCAGTGTTAGTCAAAGAGTGCTCCACAGAAAAAGGGATTTTTTTTCCTTTTGTAGTTTCAGACCACTTTCAAGTCTCATGTTGTTATTGCCTTAACATGCTTTTTCATAAGATTGCTTCTTCATTGATGAGCATTAATAGTTTTCTGTCTCTTATTCAGATGACATGAAAATGGAGACTGAAATTAAGAGAAACAAAAAGAGTCTTCTAGACCAGCATGGACAGTACCCCATATGGATGAACCAGAGACAAAGGAAAAGGCTGAAGGCAAAGCGAGAAAAAGGGAAGGGGAAAAGCAAAGCAAAAGCAGCAAAGGCGCCCAAGGGTTTGGCCTGGTAGACTCTTAAAAACTTGAAAACTCCTACATGGGACAGGTCTTTGATTACAATGTATACATGGATTTCAACTTCCACCAAGTGAAAACTTTGTCTCCAGAATTAACTTGACCTTGTTCTTCAATTCAAACCTACCTTAACTCCTCAACTTTGTTTTGGGATCTTGAATAAAATATTCTCATTGATAAATGAGAGCTATGCTGGTACTTTAATTGGATGCTGTCCAGTGTGAAGGGATTCTCAGATATCACAGTTCTCTCAAGTGTTACTGTGGCTGTGACTATTTGGTCTCAGTAAAGATGAAGAAAAAAAGACCTACTGACAAATTTGAGGTGATTCAGGTTTAAAGAAAATTTTTATACAATTTAAAATACAATGTGAGTAGAAGCATTTCTTGTTTGGAGTTTTGCTTTTGTTTAATTCAGAGTAAAAGATATTTTGTCAAGATCTTAAAGAGCTTTTCTTTCACCTATCCTTCAGGTTTTCTAGTAGTAGAGAAGACCACCTTCAGTTAAATTGTTTAAAAAAAAACTGAAGTTTTTGGGTAGAGTATTAACATCTACAATTTGTATGCTCCATCTGTTCAGGAGATAGAATATCCTGGAAACTAGTTTAATGGTCTTCAGTTTTTATATTATGTAGCCTAGTATAACACAGCATTCCCCAGAGTATGTTTCTCAGATGCAGTTTTTCTGAATGCATGGTGAGAAACACATTTGATAGTCACATCAGTTTGGGAAATGCCACATATTTGAAGATTCACAGAAAGTATTAGTATAGTATTCTAGAGATCTAACAGTCGAGAAAACTGTTCAACTTTGACTTTCAAACTAGTGTTCTGAAGGATAGAATATGCTGTCAGAAATGCTGATAAAATGAGATGACTTTTGTTAAGTCATGTCTTGCTACAGTTTACTAATCTCACCCTTATTTAAATTTAGTTTTAGTTAAGGAATTTAAACTTTTTATTCCCTCTGAAATTTTACTGTAGTCCTTTTAACCATCCTTACATGTTCACTGGAATAACATTGATTGAATGCCTACCAAGTGCTAGGGACTTTTCCACGTGCTCAGGACATAGGGAAGGAGACCGAGGAGGTTTTGGGCATCTACTCAGAAGAGGCTGTTAGCTTAGAGGGTAACCAAGTTAAAAGTAAAACTTATTAGAATAAAGTCACTTAGTCATCAAGACACAGATTCATGCCAGGCACGCTGCTAGGTTATGACACCATCATAGAGAGGAATAGGAGGACAAGACCAAAGTCTTTGAGGAGATTTGAATTAATAAAATTCAGTGCCAGTAAAATCTCATATAGTAGATTATATTATATAGATTATCTTATATAATAGACTCTTCTTAATTTACTCAGTGACTAGTTCACCAAAGTTTAGTGGATAGTTTTTAAATATTTAAAATAGATTTTTCTCAAAGCTAATAGAAAAGAGTTGGGAAGAAAATGTTACCCATGGTCTTTTTTTGCCTTTTGGTATAGTTGCACACAACAAATAGTTTGTGAGGAAAAAGTAAATACATGTGTATCCATGAAAAAAAGTTGCTAACAATATCTAAGCCAATGGCAATATCGGCCTAAATATACTAGCCGAGTTATTTATTTGTTACACTATCATAGGAATTGACCGTATTGATGATGTTACACACTTGGTGCCTACTTAAAATTTA
Organism: Mustela putorius furo; assembly: GCF_011764305.1. Lineage (NCBI taxonomy): Eukaryota > Metazoa > Chordata > Mammalia > Carnivora > Mustelidae > Mustela > Mustela putorius. Next base: position 40,912,361 of record NW_025422368.1, on the reverse strand, counting down.
GCAGTGTTGTCCGGTATTTTGTAGCTGGATTTTCTTTTCTTTTTCTTTTTCTTTTCTTAAGATTTTATTTATTTATTTGACAGAGACCAGTGAGCGAGGGAACACAACACAGAGGCCAGTGAGCGAGGGGGAGTGGGAGAGGGAGAAGCAGGCTTCCTGCAGCTCAGGCTTGATCCCAGGACCCTGGGGTTATGACCTGAGCCGAAGGCAGGCACTTAACGACTGAGCCACCCAGGTGCCCCTGGATATTCCTGAAGTTGACATCAGAGGCCAATGCCCGGGATATGTTCATGTGTTCTGTGGTGGGTAACTTCTAATTTGACTCCAGTGGTAACAGCTCTGAGCTCTCATCCAGGGCCTCTTGATATTAGGACATTCACTGATGTTTGTCCAATGACAAATGTGTCTGTTCAGGATTTCACTTAAGATGATAAAAACGCACTCTTGGAAAACATACTTGGGAAACATGCTCTCGGATATCCTAGGGCTTCTCAACAGGTGGGTCTGAGAGAGAAGTTGTCTTGCACGAGGCTGTTGACTGGGGCCTCTGAGGCGTCCTGAACTGGATAGCCAGCAAGATTCATCCCACCTCCAAAGCTTGGTAGGAAATTTAGACTGACATTCCAAAATATCAGTACTGTACAGGGGTATAGTCCACCAAAGTTCTTTTCTTTGTTGCTTTATTCTTAAGGATCCTATGTTAAGTACAGCATCGTCCTTTCGTCTTTTATACAATTAGCTTTTTAAAATTGTTCATTTGACTCCCGTGTTCCAGAGAATTGCTGTAAAACCACCAGATGGAGCTCAAGCTAAGCACCAAATCACTTTTTGGAAGTAGAGGGGCCTAAATCACAATAGGACTTGAATAGAACATTCCTAGAACATTCCATTTTTGTTTTTAAGAAATTAAAATAAGGGGACTCAAAATTGATTTCATTTATTTGTTGTCTGTTAAACAGGTCTTGTCTATATGACTTAATCCTAAACTCTTCAGTCAAAGTATTAACTCACTTAATCCTCCCAGCAGCACCTCTGTTGGGTTCAATCTGTTTGCAGGCTCATGACTTATAGACCTTTTCTCAAATTTCAGTCTAACCCAGACCAGAGCTCCATAGGTAGTACTCCTATAGAATGGGCCACCCCAATTCTAAAGGTGTGGGCCTGAGTCAGTGGTGTGGGACCGCCCAGAGAGTCACGCGAGCCGCAGTCGAAGCTCTAGGCCGAGTCAAGGAGTGGCTTTGAGTACATCTTTTTTTTTTTTTTTCCCTATTGTTACACTGATGTAGATATGTTTGTTCCTCCCCTATGCTGCCTAGAATAAATACACCATGGAATATATTTGCTCATTAGGAAATTTAGATATTTTCAAAATTTGAATTCCTATATCTGGGATATGATTTGGGGGAGTTGGAAAATTCAAAATAAGTGGCTATAAATTCCTTGATTTAAATACCTGCAATGGATTGTTTGTGACTGTGAGGGTTAGGGGTGTATAGTTTAATCAGCACAGACCTGGCCACACCATAAATGGGCATCATCTGAAGACATGTTGAGGAATTCCCAGGTTTATAAATATTGCATTCAAGAAGCAGATGCTGGGCTGTGAAGCAGTCTGCTAGCCAAGTGACTAACTTGTGATGCCACCTGGCAGAGTGATTAAAGTCCATGCTAGGCACAAGAAAGGATCCTTTTCCCCTGAAATGCCGCTGCAGCACACACTAATTTTACAAGGAAATGCTGGATAGGGAGGGGTGTGTATGGAGAACTGTTAGGGACTCAGGCCAGGTCAAAGGCCACTCGACTGTTCCCAGAGCCTCATGAGGCAACAGGAGAGCAAGGGCCAGATTTGTGTCTGCTTACAGAAAACCCTAAATTCATGTAGTTGAATGCCAAGAGTCGTCACCTATTTCAGAGCAAGAGAAAAATATATGTTACCAAATAAGACTCATTTGGCAGAATAATAGTAGTGATCACAACCAACATTTAGAGCATGTTGTGTTAAATACTCTACCTATATTATTTCATTTAATCTTTAAAATGATACTGTGGGATCAATACCCTTGTCCTGATTTTTGGAAGGGGAAACACCTTTGAAGAGGTCAGTATACATGCCTCAAGTTATGCACCTATTAAGATGTGAGCAAGATTGCCCTAGACTGTGGAATGAATGCCCGGATGGTGGGTTCAGAGGGTCAGACTTTGATTCAGTCTAAGGAAGAATCTTCTAACTGATATGGAAAATGGAATAGGCAGCCTTCGGGGCCCTATCCTATCAAACTTGGGTGGGAGGTTGGAGAGCCACTTGGCTGGAGCACAGCAGGATGGATTCAAATGTGGTACTTGGAAATTGGGTTGAAACCTGCAAAAGTCCTTTTTGGCTAAGAAATGGCTGGCTGGAAGTTGTCACGTCTGAAACGTGTTGTGCTTATTTTACTCTTTACAATCTGTTGGTGTCCCATGATTACAGGCTTAAGTCTCTTTTGGGTGAAAATAACAAAATCTGAGATCTTAAATTTGTTAATGTTGGTAAGTCTGGTATTTATTCCTTTAAGTTCCACTGTAAAGGATGGAAAATCTTTGTCAACATCTGCTTTAAACAATGAATGGGGTAAAGTTGTTTGCATTTTAATTTTGAGAATGGCATAGTTCTATTATACATTGTTTATATTATGCAGAATGTATTTAATTTCCTAAAGCGATGACTTGTCTTGGCATTATGCTATCTTATGAAACACTTTCTCACTCTCACATTGTTCCTTTATAAGTTTTCAATATCGGCAAAACCTTTAAAGGGTCTTAGTTTGGTGTTGTGTATCATTGTACAGTAACTGCTAGTACATATGGTATTTCTGATCCGTGTAATAAAGTACATTTGTCATGTCTCTTGTGATCTGCATACCTTTCAGCTGTTACTTCATAAATCTGTTCCATCGGAGAACTGCTTTGCACAGCAACAGTTGAAGCTGCTTTTAATAAACTAATATTTTGTGTCTTTTATATGTAATCAACAGGGAGTATTATAGACTTGTGCCTCTGTGGAGAAACATTCCACTCAAGTTCTTTTCTCTCGACAATAATGGAAAAAAATAGCTTGGGAAAAGCCCAGATGTTCAAGAACATATGTCGTTTGCTCCTAAGGGTCAGCTGAAGATCTTTTGTCTTGTTCCAGGGTTTTTTGATTGTTTGTTTGTTTTGTTTGTTAATCCTATAGAGAAGAAATGGTTTGAGAGATATGATGGTGGGGTGAGGGGTAGAGTTACAAATTTAAGTGAAAGACCAACATTGGGCGCCATTTGTCAAAATTCTAAAATGCCTCGCCTTACAAAAAGAGATGATATTCTTGACCAGAGCTGTAGGCAGTTGGCCAAAGATTGGTCATTCCCACATGCTTTGCTACTCAGCCATAAGCATTCTGCCCTAGTTTTAGTCTTTGTTTTGTCCCAAACCTCAAACTGACAGTGTCTTCACAAAAGCCAAAGTATTTAAAATTCAGGTAAACCCTTGAGTAATTGGAGAGCAGCTATTGTCTTTCTTTAGCTGTAGAAATTTGCTCCATGAGTCAGCTCTTCGCAAACTAAGGAATTGGTTATCAGTAACTGTATAGGAAAATATTCTTGGAAAATGCTAAGGAAAAGGAAGCTTTGTGCCTTAGGTGTAGTTGGTATGGACGTTCTGCCTAAGACTATGAATCTTTAAGAAGAGTTGCCATAAAGAGAATGGGAACCAGCTGTTCCAAATCTCCACTGACGAAACGGGTTTTAACTGTAGCAGAAGGGATTTGGGTTAAATGTAAAGAAGAACTTCCTGAATGTGAGTGTGATTGAAAGCCAAGTATGGATTGAAAAGAGGCTGTCTGAGTTGTCTCTGGAGGAGAGAGAGCGTGCTAGAGAAAGAAATGGAAGGGGGCCGAAGAGTGGGAGATAACCCCCTTAATCAAGATGGTTTAAGTATAATTCTGCCCAATGGATATGAGGGCTTCATTCTCTTCTCACACTCCCATCTCAGGTTATGAGGCTTAGAAGGTCAGACCTGAAGAACAGATAGACTTCAGTCATTAGAACTAAAATGCCAGGGGACCCCTAGGTCTGGATGTCCTTTTGGTATATTTTATAATTGGAAGGAAACGCTAAGGTGTGGCCAATTTATGAGGAAGCGGACCCAGGGTTAATTTTCCACCCTTATCATTGAAGACCAGCGTACACACTGAGTTCGTGGTGTGCCAGTGGGGAATTGGACACTGAGCCATTTGTGGAAGGACAAGTGGTTGGTAGGCTGAGACCACTGGGCTCGGGATGGGTTGGGAGGCCCGGGGAGCAGGTACAGCTACCATGTCATGGCGGGGCCTATTCCAGCAGAATATTTTTCCCAGGAAGTCTCCAGAAAGACCAGAGGTTTCAGATCTAACTTGGCACTTTGAATTCCAGAGAACAAAGACCAAGGTCAGGGAAAATTGACCTTTTTTTTCTTCCCTGCCGGTGGTCACCACCCTGCCCCTGTCCCCACTTGGCACTCCCTTCCGTACCTCCCTTTTCTTTGCATGTCTTCACTTTTAGTTTTTCTCCTTCAGTCTGTGTTTCTTGCAAATTATTTTTTAAAATTGTTTTATTTAATAAAAGTTTAAAGCTGTAAGTCAGACTTTTTTTTTTAATTTACCTCTTAGGGAAAAAAAAAATCTGCTAAGTTTAGTTCTATGTGTTTCTTGATTATAAATGATGCAGGGCATTTTTCTCTGTGGCCCAGTGCCCATGGTAGAAATAGATTTCCAGCTTCTGTGCTATTTCTCTTCACCACTTTGTCTTTCTCTCTTCCTCTGTTTTCCCTCCCCCTTTTTTTTTTCTCCCTATTTCTACACTGTCCTCTTCTGTGTGGGTATTTCTTAATTTCCTCTCCAGGCTCAAATCACTACCCTCCTGGCATGCTCTGACTCCCTTCCCCTTGGTTCTTCCCTTTCACCTGTCTTCCAGCTCCTTACGTTTTTCTTCCTCTTTCTTTTCACCCTTCTTGCCTCACCTTAACTGGATGCATGACTAGGAAATATGCTTTATAACAGGGAAAGACAAACAGGCTGGCCATTTGCTTTTAAAATAAAGTTTTATTGGAACATAGCGACTACACTCACTCGTTCATATATTGTCTATGACTGCTTTTGTGTTACAGAGACAGAGTTGAGTAGTCATGAATGAGACGGTCTTCTGGCCTGCAAAGCCGTATTTTTACCATCTAGTTTTTCAAGAAGTTTTCTGAATCTTGCTTTAAGATATTTTTGTATTAAGTGAAGGCTTTGTTCTTTATTTGGAAATTCAGGCGATTTGGATTGGTTTTAGATCTCCTATCCCTACTTAATGAAATTAAGTCGCCTTTTATATTTTCATGTTCCCCTAAATGTTTTACTTGAAGACAATGGTATCTAAAAGAAAAAAGACAAGCTCATCCTATCTAACAAGGTGGGTAACACCGAAGGGTTGTTGTTTGTGGTGTGTTTGTGTTGACATGTGTTTCCCATTTTCCACCTCTGACTGGACTGTTTTTAGTCTTTGGGGAAAGAAATTCCATTGTAAATGTAAAAAAAAAAAAAAATCTAACAACTAACTTTTCTTTTATACCTACGATCTGTTTTTGGAAATGTTAGAAGCTGGAGAAAGGGCACTGTTTTAATTTAGGATGGCACCCAGAATAGGGGCACATAGAAAAACATTCCAATTCAGTTTGATTTGGCAGGTGGTCTCATTGAGAATTTTGTATACACGTTAACTTATTGGTTGGTTTGTCATGAAATTAATATGGATTTAAAATAGCCATAGTATTTAAGGATGGAAAATGTTTTAGAGATCACTTATTTTAGCACTGTGCTTTTCAAAGGATAAGGAAAACTGAGGTTCTGATTTTCCCAAGATATTAGGAGTTTAGCACAGAGTTCCAGGAGCCCAAGTCTCTTTATTTTTAGACCAGATATTTCCTAAACCATAATGCAGTGACACCTAGCTGTGCAAGTGTAACATTCCGACTAATGTTACAATTAATTCTGTTCCTTTCCTTTTGCTAAAGAGAGGGGCCACTAAAACAAAACAAAACCAGAAACAAATACAAAGAGAAGGGATGCCTGGGTGTTTTGTTGGTTAAGCTTCTGCTTTTGGCTCAGGTCATGATCCCGGAGTCCTGGGATCAAGCCCACATCAGGCTCCCTGCTCGGTGGGGAGCCTGCTTCTCCTTCTCCCACTTCCCCTGCTTGTGCTTCCTCTCTTCCTGTGTCTCTCTCTGTCAAATAAGTTAATAAAATCTTTTAAAAAAAGAAGAATATACAGGAAAGGGGGCACCTGGGTGGCTCAGTAGGTTAAGCATCTGACTTCAACTCAGGTCCTAATCCCAGGGTCCTGGGAACGAGTCCCGCATCGGGTTCACTGCTCAGCAAGGACCCTGCTTCCCCCTCTGCCTGCTGCTCCCTCTGTTTGTGTTCTCTCTCTCTCTCTCTCTCTGACAATAAGTCAAATAAATAAATAAATAAATAAAGTCTTTTAAAAAGATAAAGACAGGGGTGGCTAAATGCAGTGAGGGTGTGTGACTGGTGGTCTTTCCCACAGGTCTGCTTCTGTGGTTGATAACCGAGCCCTTCCCATTGGTGGCTGTGCCCCTTGCTCACATGTGGTGTCACATGTTTTGTTTTATTTTATTTTTTATTTTTATTTATTTTTTAGAGTTTCTAGAGATTTAAAGATTTTTATTTATTTATTTGATACATACAGAGAGAGAGAGAGAGAGAGCTAGAGAGGGAACACAAGCAGGGGGAGTGGGAGCGGGAGAGGCCAGCTTCCTGATGAGCAGGGAGCCTGATGCGGGGCTCGATCCCCAGACCCTGGGATCATGACCTGAGCTGAAGGCAGACACTTAATGACTGAGCCACCCAGGTGCCCCATGCTACATGTTTTAGTTGAAACAGAACAATGACAGACCATCCTCTTCCACGGTGCCCCCCCAGAAAAGGCTGTATTTTTTGGGGGGGGGCTTCTATTCTTGTAATTTAACCTGTGCGGTTATCAATTTTATTTTCTTTTTATGACTTTTATTCTTTTGTAAAACTTCTATGGCTTATTGTAATTTTTACTAATTTTTTCATGTACATGAAAGTAACATATATCTGTTTTAGAAAATTAGAAAACCCAGGAAAGTCTCAATGAAATACAATCATTTGTAATCCAAACACCCAGAGAATATATGTATGTGTGTATATTTTCATAATTGCCTTAACCCTGTATAAATTTATATTCTGCTTTCTTCAGTTCGTATCAGGAGGATTTTTCCCATGCCACTGAAAATTCTTCAAAACTGTTGTTTGAAAAGTTCCCTTATATTCTATCCCATGGGGAAATTGAAAATATTCTTGTGTGTCTATTTTGGGGTACTTAAAAAGTTTTTCAGAAAAAAAAATTTTTTTTTAAAGAATTTATTTATTTATTTGACAGAGAGAGATCACAAGTAGGCAGAGAGGCAGGCAGAGAGAGAGAGGAGGAAGCAGGCTCTCCGCCGAGCAGAGAGCCCGATGCGGGACTTGATCCCAGGACCCTGGGATCATGACCTGAGCCCAAGGCAGTGGCTTAACCCACTGAGCCGCCCAGGCGCCCCAGAAAAAATTTTTTTTGATGAAAATATTTTCCAGTGATATTAATGTTATTACTAATCCTTATCTGATTATATTCTTTTAGGAGTTCTAGAGAACAAACTTTTCTTTTTCTTTCTTTCTTTTTTTATTTTGAGAATGAATTTTCTTTCTTTTTTTTTTTTTTTTAAAGATTTTATTTATTTTTCAGAGAGAGGGTGGGGAGAGAGCGAGCACAGGCAGACAGAATGGCAGGCAGAGGCAGAGGGAGAAGCAGGCTCCCTGCTGAGCAAGGAGCCCAATGTGGGACTCGATCCCAGGATGCTGGGATCCTGAGCCGAAGGCAGCTGCTTAACCAACTGAGCCACCCAGGCGTCCCGAGAATGAATTTTCTTACCAAGACTCCCAATCCATATTGCCAAACCACTTTCCCAAAAGGCTGAAACAATGAATTATTCTTCCAGGAGTGTGCGTCTGTGCATCTGAGGCAGAGCTGTGAATTAAGCCTTTTAAAACATTCCTTTCAATATGTCCCTCTCCAGCTAGGAAACTTCCTGTGGCTGCAAGGTCAAATCTAAATTTCTTAGTGAAACTCTTCCTTTTCTTCACTTGCAACTGATTCCTCAACTACCGAGGTCTGGCATCTGCCCCCATTTTCTGCCTGGAGGCCTCAGAGAAACAGTCCTGGACTAGACAAAGTGTCAGGAAATTAGGGTTCAAAACCCAGCCCCGACACTCTGTATTATGTGACTTTGGGCAAGTAAGTTAATTTCTCCGAGTCCTTTTCCTCAGCTTTAAAATAGAAATAATCAAATAGACTTTGATTTGTGGGATATGCATGATGATATATGCAAGAAATGTTTTTAATCTGTAAATGTTGGGGGGTATATTGTTATGGAGACTACTCTTGGGGGTAATGTGGTAGTTATTAGTGCTATTCACCAAATATTTCTTTTTTTTAATATAGATTTTATTTATTCATTTGACAGAGAGAGATCACGAGCACGCAGAGAGAGAGAGGAGTAAGCAGGCTCCCCGCTGAGCAGAGAGCCCGATATGGGGCTTGATCCCAGGACCCTGAGATCAGGAGCTGAGCTGAAGGCAGAGGCTTAACCTGCTAAGCCACCAGGTGCCCCTCACCAAATATTTCTAATTTCATTTAGGTTTATGGTAGAATTTCACTTTCCTGCTCCACCCCCCCTTAATTTGAATGTGGCTCCGTGACTGACTTTGGCCAACACAATAGGAATGGAAATGACAGGTGCACATATAGGCAAAACCTCGTAAGAGCTAGCCCTTAGGCAGCTGCTCTCCCGTTCTCTCGCCCATGGCAAATGGCAATTCTGGAGGTTGTCGCTCCATGAGCCTGGCTCTTGGACAGAGATCATCAATGTGAAGAAGAATCCCCAGCCGCCCAGTAATGGATGTGCACCTGGAGCGAGAGTTAGACTTCGCTTTTCTAAAGCCTGAGGGTAGGGGTTGTTTGCGATTGTGCTCTGATCTGGTGGTATGAGCCTATGCTTGGTCCTTCTTCCTCTGTAGAATTTGATATCTCTGAGGTTCTTGAAGCCGTCTTTTCTTTTGTCTTGTGCCGTTAACACTCTTGGTGTTTTCCTTCATCTATAACCTATCCTCAGTCTCTAACGCATTTTCATCCCTCGTTTTCCACTTAAGTGTGGATATGAGACGAGCTTCTGACCTCATCATCATCTGCCAACTTTATTTATGCTCCCAACTTTCAATATCATGTCTCTTTCAACACTGTATGCTTGAAACAGCTTTCCAACTTGAGAATCGCTGGTCTACTCTATTTTAATTTAATTTAGTTTTTTAATGTTTTGAGGGCTGGGACTCTACACTGGAACCAGATAGCCAGCTGCCTTTTCCACTTAACTACCTGGGAAAGATTTAACTTCTCTGTGCCCCTGTTTCTGCATTTGTCACACGGGGGACAATTGTAGTTCCTACCTCCTAGGTGGTTGTGCAGATTAAATAAAACACAGGTAAAACACTTCCAGTGCTTACCAAGTACATAGTCAGCTTACTATACGTGCCAGTGGTTGTTTTGTTGCTGTATCTGATCTCCCTCTGTCACTCCTCAAATTGTCCCTCCGGTTTCTGGTATGATGTCCTTTGAAATAGCCCTATAATAAAATATCTATTGTAGGTCTAACATCACATAGATGTCTAACATCCAGAGTGAGAAATTGGTACCCTTGCCCTAAAGACACTTCGATCAGTGTCTACTTGGTTTTTAGTTGAATTATTGCCTTTAGGTGAGTCAGACACTTCTCAGTGTTTGTTTTTACCTTTTTTTTTTTTTTTTTAAATTTGCAGACAGAGATCACAAGCGGGCAGAGAGGCAGGCAGAGAGAGAGGAAGGGAAGCAGGCTCCTTGCTGAGCAGAGAGCCCGATGAGGGGCTCGATCCCAGGACCCTGGGATCATGACCTGAGCTGAAGGCAGAGGCTTTAACCCACTGAGCCACCCAGGTGCCCCGTTTTTACTTTTAAAAAAGATTTTATTTATTTGTTTGAAAAAGAGAGCACATGGAGGGGGAGGGGCAAAGGGAGAGGGAGTGACTCTTGAGCAGACTCCCCACTGAGCAGGGAGCCCGACACAGGGCTCGACCTCAGGACCCTGAGATCAAGACCTGAGCCAAAACCAAGAGTGAGACACTTAACAGACTGAACCAGGTGCCCAGGTGCCCCCAGGTACTTGTAAGTTCTTGTAGTAGTCCCTACTCCATACTGTTTTGTACACAGTTAATTGACCCTGAGAGGAAGTCTACCTTCCACAAACCTTCTCTGCTAGTCCTCACTAATCTTCCCCTTGCACATTTCAGATCTGTTACTGTCAGCGCACCTTGGTTTCCACTGGCTTTTCTCCTATGTATTTAAAAAAATTTTTTTTTCATTTTCATTTTAACTTTTTCTTATAAAGATTTTATTTATTTACTTGAGAGGGAGGGAGAGTGAGTGAGCGAGAGAGCATGCAAGCATGAGCGGGGTGAGGGGCAGAGGGAGAGGGAGAAGAAGACTCCCTACTGAGCAGGGAGCCCGAGGCAGCACCCGATCCTAGGACACCGTGATCATGACCTGAGCTGAAGGCAGATGCTTAACCCACTAAACCACCCAGGTGCCCAGAAAAAAAATTTTGTTATTGTGGTAAAATGCACAAAACATAAAATTTACCATTGTAATCATTGCTAAGTATACAACTCAGTGGCGTTATGGACACTCACAGTGTTGTGCGACTATCATCACTATCAGTTTCCAGAACGTCTTCACCACCTCAAAGAGAAACTTTGTCCCATTAAACAATAACTCCCCATCCCATCCTCCCTTCAACCTCCAGTAACGATTACTCTGTTTTGTCTCTAAGAATTTAATTCCCCCCACACAAGGGGAATTATACTTTTGCACCTGGCTTCTTTCATTCGGCATAATGTTCTCAAGGTTCATCCATATTGACATGTGTCAGAAGTTCATTAATCTTAATGGCTGAATAATATTCTCTTGTACGGATATACCACTTGTGTTTTTCCATTAAAACATCAGTGGACACTTGGGTTATCTACGGAGAATATCTTGAGTCTCATTACGGTGCCGGCTAAGCCAGGTTCTCCGCTCTCAGACAAACTTCCCTTCTTGAAATTCCTTTGTCTGAACTCCTTTGCCTTAAACTCTTTTACTGAGTGATGAAAATAATGGGGAAGACCATCAGGAAGGAGCAGAGGGAGAGTTCACAGACTATATAAATGTAATAGTGATAGATTTTTATTTTTTTTTTATAAAAAAAGTGTGATTTAGAAAACTACTTGTGATTAAAAATTATAATCATACTGTAAGTTCCACATTTTTGGTAGCTGATTTTATGTTTTGTTTTTTTTTTCCCCCCAATCCTTTTTGACTGCTACAAATAGCTTTTGTTTGTTTGTTTGCTTAGAAAGTCGGTGGTGGGAGATACAGAGAGCCTCTCAATGCTGTAGTTAATACTGACTTGTGACATTTATTATTTTGTTCGCTGATTTAACTGCTGAATTTGGGGGGTTGTATATCTCAGGTTTTTGATGCTATGTTTTAAGTTTCTCCAGGGAGGAGACTATTCTATAGTTTCGCATATCCAGAGAAAGAACATACATCTCTTAAATGACTTGATGCGTATTTGACTCTCCTTAAAACATTTCCTTTTGGGGCACCTGGGTAGCTCAGTGGGTTGGGCTGCTGCCTTCGGCTCAGGTCGTGATCTCAGGGTCCTGGGATCAAGCCCCGCATCAGGCTCTCTGCTCAGCGAGGAGCCTGCTTCCTCCTCTCTCTCTGCCTGCTTGTGATCTCTCTCTGTCAAATAAATAAATAAAATCTTTAAAAAAAAAAAAAAACATTTCCTTTTACTTTCTGTTTCTTCCAGCAACATCCAGAACATTAGTATGCGGCTAGTAGGCGTGCCATAGTATGCTACTTAACACATTAGTTAATCTATTGATTCCTGCTTTTTGGAGTACCTGTTTTTCTTTTTATTTGACACTAGAATATTTGAAATATTTATCTTCTATTATATGCACCGATGTTCTTTTTTTTTTTTTTTACGATTTTGTTTATTTACTTATTTGTCAGAGAGAGAGGAGAGAGAGAGTGCACACAAGTAGGCAGAGAGGCAGGCAGAGGCAGAGAGAGAAGCAGGCTCCCTGCTGAGCAAGGAGCCCGATGCAGGACTCGATTCCAGGACCCTGGGATCATGACCCAAGCCGAAGGCTGCAGCTTAACCCACTGGGCACCCAGACACTGATGTTCTTATTAGGATACAATTCAGTACTGGTCCTGAGCTGTAATACAAAGTTATCAGTTTATATCAGCCCTACCAACGGAAAGGAAAACTTCAGGGGCAGAGGATGAAGTTTTTCCTTGCTCAATTTTATCTTTTTCTGTGGGCCTGTGTTAGTTAGCATCCCTGGTTTATGTAGTAAAATATTTTAGTGCTTCTTATAGTATCTTAACTCCCTCAGATTTACCAAGGACAAATGTGACCTTAGTATTATATTGTATTTCATTTCACAGGTTTGTTTCATAACCTCAGTAGTTATTTCTATTTGCAATTCTGTTTCCTTTCTAAATGTGTTACTAAAATGCTTGCATTAAGATTGGCTTGACTCCAGAATCTGATATGGTCATTCTTCAAGTAAGTGATAAAACTTGTGACAGTGTAAGACTTGGAGATCTTTGGATGCATCCTAACTATACAAGTGGGGAAACTCTTAGTTCCTTATAGAGTTAAATTAAGGTCAGACCTGGTTTCCGACACGAAGTTCAGATGTATTGGCAGATCCCCATGCTTGCATTTATTATACTGTAATTTGGGGCTTAAAGAGTTATATCCAGTCCATCCCCAACATCTGGATAGTGTTTATAACGATCACATTTGATCCTAATGTAATTTTGTTGGGGAATTCACTAGAATTCCTCTGTTGGCTACGTTACAACTGAACATGAGATCTGCTAAAATATTACCCAAAACTAGTGAATATCCATAGAGAATACAAAATACAAAAATAGATAGATTTCACCCCCCCATCCCGCCCCCTGCCCCTGCATCGTGTTCATCTATCTGGGCTTCCTTGTCTCCATTGATAAAAATAGGGGTGATGCTTTAACAGCAGCCAACATTTGTCAAGGGTTTTGAACGTTGAGAAGCAGAGCAGGCACAAAAATCTTTCAAGGATGATTATTGTACACGTGCAACCACAATGGCAGCGTCCTAGTCTCAACAGATACAGATGACATGGGCTTGATGGGGATTTTTCCTTTCATTTTTATTTTGATTTAGATGCTATTCCTCAGGGTTAGGAAAACATTCTTTGGAAAGTATAGCCAAAGGGTTGGTTTTAACCACCCTGCCCCATCCCTCCGTCCTCCCATCAATGGAAGCCCCAAATGAATCGAGTTGGGCCTTTTAAGGGCTGTAAAGGGAGACTTCAACTATGTGAGGAGGACGTAGGGGAGGGTACATGGGAAGTTTGGCCCTGCAGCTTCAGGACCTCCCAGCCCCGCCAGCAGGAAGATTATTAGCATATTTCATGTAATTCATACATTGCTATGTGCCCTTCCCATGAAATAATTTTAACATTAAAAAAGAGACAGATGGGAAAGGAAAAAGACAGATAGGGAAGGACAGAAACTGTAACAGTCTTTAGAGAGGGAAAATTATTTCATTAAATCTAAACAGCATATGCTTTTCTGATGTATAGCATATGCAAGTCTATGCAAATTATTTAATAGCAGCGGGCTCAGAGTAATTTCCATTTCCTCCCTCGCTTGTGACGGGAATATTCCTTTTAATCAGATTAGATGACATCCTCTGCAAACTTTTGGGGGTTTCAACTTAATTTACCATGCTAAGTAGTTAGGGTAATTTGAAATAAAGCAATCAGTGGGCTGAAAGGAAGCCAAACCTCATTTGTGTCTTTGAGATGAGGAGCTGGCTGGCTGTGTGCACCCCGCAGGACTTCTTCCCCCTCCTCTCCTCTCCAACTTCCCAGCACCCGAGACCTCAGCAGAGTTTCCAATGGCCAGTTGCCTTGTTTTGATGACACCTAGTCAGATCTGTTTCCCATCCTCGGAGCCTGCATGCGATGCTGCATTCCATTCGACCTCCCTGGGCTGCCACGATTTATGGTGCTGCCTCGAGCAATGATGGAAAGATGAATTCACGCGCCTTAAAACCTTTTTCACCTGGGGAGGTCATGGACTCCTGAAGGGGTTTTAGAAACGGTCTGGAGGGCACCTACAGATAGTCCATTCGGGAGGTTTTAGGGAGAGGAAGGAGCAATGCAGTCCAGTACCATGGATGGGCAAGGAGAGTCCTTTTGGGCAAAAATTTCTGCGGGGCGCACCTCGGAGGATGACAGCTATATATCCAAGGTGCCTGTGCACCTGGAGTAGTGCCAGCCCTTGGCAAAACCGTGAAGCTTGTTTGGGGACATTGTTTCTGATTGTGCACGCTTTCTGTTGCACAATTCCTAGGGGTGCCAAGGTCTCACAGTGTAGGGGCATCTGTTTAGTTGATACCCACAGTTTTCCAGCAGGTGGCGGTAAAGGGTCTTGGGGAGAAGGTTACTTCTAAAATCTCAGCAAGTTGGTTTGGACCAGACGGGAGGCTGGTTGGTGGGCCTCGCCTTTCATAAGTCCTCTTTTATGGGTAGGTGGTGATGTTTGGAGAAGGGAATGATTTTAATTGCTTAAACTAATTCTGGGAAAGTGTTAGCAGATGAGGTTTAAATATCATCTATACTAAGGCTGCTAAGGATTTGCTAGCTACCAAGATATAAAAGGCAGACATTTCATGGTGAAGTTTTGTACCAAAACAAGTAGAAAAAGTTTCTCTCTCTCTTTTTTCTCCAAACGCATCTTCCCCTCAAGGCAATGGGATCTTGGTTTTGAGGCACCGAGAACTGGTCCCTGGGGCAGAGTCAGGAGATTGTTAATAAAGTTTTGTTCCTTTGGATGCGACCGATGGAAAAAAACAGGCGGCAACCAAATAACTTTAAAGTTAACAAAGCGGATGCCTGGGTGGCTCAGTTGGTTGGGCGACCGACTCTTGGTTTCAGCTCAGGTCGTGATCCCTTGGGTCATGGGGTTGAGCCCCCATGTGGGACTCTGTGCTCCATGGGGAGTCGGCTCAAAGATTCTCTCCCTCTGCCCGTCTCCCCGCCACTCTCTTTCTCAAATAAATAAATCTTTTTAAAAAAAATTAGACTTGTGAAGGACATCATGTAGGCAGAGCCAGCCCCTTCCCACATTCAGAGCAGAAATCCAGGCTACGAATCTGAGTGCCTACTGTGTTCCTCCACTCATTGCTTTCGCTCCTGCAGGAGGCAGTCCTTTACAGTAGTTAACATTCTTCAGGCAAGTTCAGCCACTGGTAGCAAGTCTCAGAGTTAGCGTGTGGATTCCGATCTTAACCTGCCTGCCCCAAAGCCTAGCTTCATGTCAGTAGAGCGCTCTAACACATGACTCCTAAAAATCGGGCCAATGGAAACTTCTTTCTGCGATTTTGCTTTTTTGTTGAATAGGTAAAATATATGCATGATAAATTCAAGTACACAGGCACAAAGAAGTCTCTGTCCTTCCTTACTCCTCCCGCAGTCACGCTCACACTGGCAGCCACAGTTAATTTTTTCCTGTGTATTCTTTTGGACATATTTTGAGCTTTTAGAAACACGTTCATATATATTCTTTCCTTCCCTTATGTAAATGGTAGTGCACTCAACACACTGTTGCATCTTTTTTTTTTTTTTTCCACTTTCTAATGGATCCTGGAGGTAAGCTAGATAGTTGTTTTTAACAGGTGGAGAGTGGGAAATACTTCCCATTGTAGGTAAAAACCATAATTTTTATTTAGTTGAACTGATTTATGTAATTGAGTTTGATGAATCTAATAGAAAGTATATTGTCACATGACTATACTCCTGTCAATGTAGCCAGGCTTTAAGACTTCTTAAGGGGGACGCCTGGGTGGCTCAGTTGGATAAGGAGCTGCCTTCGGCTCAGGTCATGATCCCAGAGTCCTGGGATCGAGTCCCACATCAGGCTCCTTGCTCCGCAGGGAGTCTGCTTCTCCCTCTGACTCTGCCTGCCACTCTGCCTGTGCTCGCTCTTGCTCTCGCTCTCTCTCTGACAAATAAATAAATAAAATCTTAAAAAAAAAAAAAAAGACTTCTTAAGGAACAAATGAGTCAAGACTAGAAAGAGCATATGGCCTCCCAGAGTCACTGAACAGCAGGTAAGTTTGCCAAGAAAGGTTTTTTTTGTGTCTTAAAAATATAGTGTTGCCTCTAATAGGTGTGCTCACACACATGCACACACACACAGACACACCACTGGAGGTAGAATGGAAGATTCACGAAGAAAGATACTAACGATGAGCAAGAAAAGTTATCAGGGCTTGTAGGATCCTTATGGCTCTTTCAAAGGAGTTGAACAATGAAACATAGTCTGTGGTCTGTCTAACCTTCGACACTTTCTTTGGGATGGGATGAGATGGATCAGGAAGAAAAGTGTAGGAATAGATCAGCCCTCCAGGAAAGAAAGAGAAGGAAATAACAAAAGAAGAAATTCTAAAATCTCTAAAGATAAAGAAGGAAATCCCTTTAGAATGCAGTAAAACTTCAGTGTCTTTGGGTAGAAAAAAATTCTTTTGGAGCTGATGTAAATACTGGTCTGCTTTCCATGTTGACACCTTATTAAGATGAATAACAACTTTAAAAGTACTTGAGAGTTCCCCCAAAGGTGGACTTTATCTCCCATCAGTTGTGTATGCTCTCTAGAAGTTAGAGGGAGCTTATTTAAAAAGAGAGAGAGAGAGAGAGAATGAGAGAGATAGTGAGCACAACAGTTTCTTCCCCCCCTCCCCAATATCCACCTACATTTAAGTCCAGGTCCTGTCTGGGAATTTCCACTGTATCAGCGAACATTTGTGATGATGAGACTTTCAAATACTCCACAGAGTTTCATTTTTCCTCCTAGGTTTTCTGTTCCAATGGCAAATCTACTAAGAATCCTAAGTGTTAATATTGGTCCAATATTGCTACTATGGTACTTTTATTTCCACATTTGTGCTATTAAAGGAATTTTGCCCTATTTCCCAGACCCCTCCCAGTCTATTGCAAGCAGTCGTTTGAAGTCCGGGGATCTGGAAGCTGGTATCTTCGAGACTGACAGTCTCTATGGCTCTCCTCCACACCATGCAGGAGCCACACCATCCCCATGCTCATCTCCTCCCTCATCTACAGGCTGTGTATTTGCTGGTTGCAGAGGACCTCAGAAGTAATGGTACTTTTAAAGCCTAGGGGTGGACAGTGACCAACATTTGACTTAAAGCAGAAGCTACCAGAAGGGAGGATCTACATGTGACATGGTGAAAAATAAGGAAAAAATAAAGGAACACGTAGAATCATGAGGTTTTAGGGGCGCTGAGCCATTTTTAGGATGGCTGAGCCATTGGGCGGCTGCCTTCGGCTTGGGTCATGATCCCAGGGTTCTGGGATCAGTTCCTTGCTCTGGCTCCTTGCTCGGTGGGAAGCCTGCTTCTCCCTCTTCCTCTCCCCATGCTTGTGTTCCCTCTCTCGCTGTTCACTGTGTCTCTCTGTCAAATAAATAAATAAAAATCTTAAAAAAATAAAGAATCATGAAGTTTTAGATTTGGAAGCAACCTTAGAAGTCATCTAGTCTAGTGGTTTCTGTGGCTGATCCTAAGCATCACCTGAGAAATCACATACAGACACGTGCGCACGCACGCACGCATGCGTGCACAAACACACACACACTGGCAGGAACGAATTGAATCATGCAGGTGCAAGAAATGTTACATCATTGATCTAAATCAGATGCAGGCAGTTATGACCAAGGAAGAGGGACTCCCTTTTTCTTTGGGTTGTGTAAATGTTCCTGAGGACGTAGGTGTGATCATAATCGTCAGCTAACGCTGCCTTGAAGTTGTATCCCAAGCTCAGTGACTCATAACAATACATATATTTCTCACGCTCACAAGGCTACAAGTTAGAGGGGGCAGATCTGCTAAAGCTCTAGGTTGGGTTCAGGTGTACCCGATGAGGCTTTCATTTCCCTTCAACCAACAGCTACTCAGAACATGTTCTTCTCATGGAAAATGCCAGGACTGCAAGAGATCAGGCAAACCATGCAAGTCCACTTCAAGCCTCTGCTGTAGTCACACCCCCAAGTTATTCGCATGCCCAAGCCCCGTGGAAGCGGGGAAGTATCCCTACCTCCATGGGAGGGTGCTCCAGAGTGACCCAGCGAATGGTTTGGATGTATAGTCCTGTTACAGGCAAGTGAGGAATTGGACCAAGGATTCCTACCTTCATCTGACTTCCCAGACATTGTACTCCTGCTTTGTGGCCTGTGACATCCACCGTTCTTTCTCCACCAGTTCGGAGGCCCAGAATATATCCTTCTGGGTGCCTAACGGACATCTCAAACTCCGTATGTACGTCTCACTCCTCCACCTCCAGCCTTCTCTCTTTCAGTGATTGGACAATCCATCTCCCAATCATCCAGTCCAACAACCTTGAATTCATCATCAATCTTATCTTTGTCTCACACTGTTATCTGATCTTTAGGCATATGCAATTGGTTTTATCTTCAAAATGGAACCAGAATCTTTTTTCTTACCATCCTCATTGACCATCCTCTGTCTGAACCAGTCATTTCTTATGTAGACTACTAAGGTAGCCTCCCAACCCATCTCCCTACTTCTGCTTTTGCCACCTACAATTTATTGAGTAAATTTAATTTAAGAGTAATCCTTTCCAAATGTTACTCACATCAAGTTACTCTTTTGCTCAAAACCCCATTCCAAACTAAAACCCAAATCTTTGCCATGCCCTGCAAAATCTAATACATCATTGGTCCCACACTCTTGTTCCATCTCCTACCATTCCCTTCCTCACTCTGCTTCAGCCATTCTGGCCTTTTTCATTGTTCCTTGAAGGCACCAGGCATACCTGCCCTGGTGACTTGGCTTTCTCTTCCTCAAATACTCTTCCGCCAGATATCTGCTTCTCTCAGATATCTGCCTCAGGCATCTCCCTTACCTCTGTTTGGTCTTTGCTTAAATGTTACCTTTCCATGGAACCTACTCTGTTCAATATATTTAATATTGAACCTGATGCTTTTCTCCAATCCTGATTCAGTATTCCTGATAACCCTTCACTTGCTCTACTTTTTCTCTTTCCAAAATACTTATCACCTTCTGGGGCGCCTGGGTGGCTCAGTGGGTTAAAGCCAAAATACTTATCACCTTCTAACAGTATATCATTTATCAATTTGTTATGCCTATTATTTATGGTAGGATAATCTGTCTGACAGTTGGAGGTAAGATGTCTTGAGGACAGGACATCTTTTTTGTATTAACACAAGGGGTCTGCATTCACTAGCAGTAACCTTTTCTTGGTACCAATTCATAAATTACTTATAGGATCCACTTCTTTTTCTCATTAGCCCATGATAATAAAAGTAGGACTATTTGGTTTCTAAGTAATTATAAACACCATTGTAAATCTGGGCTCTGAAATTGCAAAAATAATCACAAATATGCATACTAAAGTCACTCAATTGAAAATCATTATGCTGATAAGAATGTATTGATTTTTATTTGAGTTTAAACGAAAACACACAAAACTTGCTTCAGACTCTCTGGACTCAAACTCTCTGGACCTCCCAGAATAGATCTGTGGACCCTGATTTTGGAATCACAGCCTTACAGAACGATAATTTTTTAGCAGATGTTAAGTTCACTCAAAGAAAAGCTTGGAGCTTGTGAAATGTTTCTTCTGATGTTACATTGAACATTCACCTTGTGAAGCAAAGCATAAATCACGTTGTTGCTTCCGACCCCTCTCCCCACCAACAGATCAGTTCAAAGTATTAGTAAGCAGATTGAATAGGAAAAGGAACCAGTATTTACTGAGCCCCTAAAAAACACTGTTTTTGTGTGTACCATCTCATTTATTGTCCCATCAGAAGTACTGAATTATTTCCCCATTTTTACAAAACAAAAAACAAACTCGGAATTTTGATGGCTTGCCCAAGGTCACATAAAAGCGGTTGAATTCTTTAAAAAATTCTTTATTTGACAAATTTCAGACTTAAAGAAAAGTTGCAAGAATGGCACAAAGAAATCTGCATTCTTCACTCAGACACCTCACTTAAAATTGTCCAATTCTCCCACTTACGTCCTTTACAGTGGAGAATCTAATCTAAAGACATATGCTGCACTCAGTTGAGTTTCCAGTCTCTTTATCCTGAAACAGATCCTCAGTCTTTTCATGACTTGACATTTTTGATGTGTAGAATGTCCCTCAGTTGGTGTTTTCTTCTGATACTTTTTTCATGATCTTTTTTGTTGCATCTTATAAGAGGCATGTTTGTCTGTCTGCCCTGTTCCTGGGAGTGTTAACTTTGAGCTCTTGATTAAGATTGCAGCGTCTGTCTTTGTCTCTCTGCTATAGAGTTATTTTCTCCCTTGTTACTAACAAATACTTTGTGGGAAGATACTTTGAGACTACAAAATCTCATTCCCTGAGGCACCTGAGTGGCTCAGTTGTTAAGCATTTTCCTTCGGCTCAGATCATGATTGTAGTGTCCAGGGATCCAGCCCCGGCACTGGGCTCTCTGCTCCGTGTGAAGCCTGCGTCTCCCTCTCCAGATCCCCCTGCTTGTGTTTCCTCTCTTGCTGTCTCTCTCTGTTGAATAAATAAATAAAATCTTAAAAAAAATAAAATAAAATCTCATTCCTTACTCCACATTCACCCACTACTTCTGACGTCCACTGATATTTTTTGCAAGAGTTAATTATTACTATGGTAATTGCCACTATGGTGGTCTTCCAATTCCATCATTCTTTCTTTCTTTATTGTCTGCCTTTCTGTGTTAAGGAAGAGCTTTCTCCTTCCTTCCTTCCTTCCTTCTTTCATACATTCATTGATATCAGTGTGGACACATAAATTCTTACTAAGTGGATTACAATTCTTTACTGTCATTATTTATTTTGATGCTCAAATTGTCCCAGATTTAGACAGTGGGAGCCCCTTCAAGTTGGTTTCAAATCCATGTCTTCTAGATCTGGAGCTTCTTTCATTATACCCTTTATGCTACATTAAATAGAGATAGAGCAAAATTAAAAATGCAAAATTAGAAAAGCAATGAAGTAGGAATGGTGCATGGCACAGGTTAAAGAGTCAGACTTGAAATCACCAAAATCTTGGGTAAAATCCTGGCTTAGTCTTGCCTTAGTTGCATGATATTGGGTAAGTTCTTGGCCTTGCTATGTCCTCATTTACTTATTCGTAAAGTGGAGATGATAAGATTTGTGTTACTAGGTTACTAGGTTATAAGAATTAAAAAAAAAATAATGTGTTGTATTAAGAGGTGTGACACAGGGATGCCTGGGTGACTCAGTCATTAATGTCCTTCAGCTCAGGTCATTATCCCAGAGTCCTGGGATAGAGCCCTGTCTGCATTGGGCTCCCTGCTCAGCAGGAAGCCTGCTTCTCCTCTCCAGCTCCCCCTGCTTACGTTTCCTCTCTTATTCTCTCTGTCAAATAAATAAATAATAAAATCTTTAAAAAAAAAGGGGGGGTGTGACAGAGTGCTTGGTACACAGTTGGTATCCAGTACACGGTGGTAATTATACATAATTATGAGCCACACTCTTCTCCCCTTTAAAAACTGGAATGGGACAAAAATCTATCTCACACAATCATTAAGAAGATATGAAGCAGCATATGTAAAGCCATCTAGCACATGTAAGTATTAAAACATGTAACTCTGAGGATTGGTATTATTATTTTCTGAGCTCCCATTTCCTCATCTTTAAGAGGACAACGCTATCTGCGTCCCAGATTTGTTGTGAAGATGAAGTGAAGCTACATATGGAAAATTTCTAACCCAGTGCTGGGTACTTAGAATGCACGCCATAAATAAGAAGAGTGGTTATTGCAAAGCAGATTTAAGGACATCTGGAGAAGTTTTAGAGAAGGAAAATGACCACTTCACCTGATGAAAATCATGCATGCTCTCGTGTGTGTGTGTGTGTGTGTGTGTGTGTGTGTCTTTGTGTGAAAGAGAGAGACAGAGAGAGAGAGAGAGAGAGATAAGCCAAGCCAAGCCAGGAACTACCGCTTACCACTCTGTGAATTTGAGTCTCTCTTTTCCTGGATTTCCTCTTTTCTCTCCTCTGGATTGAAGGAGAAGGCATATTTACATGTAATTGATTTGGGCACGTGCAGTGATTTAAAGATGCACTCACATTCCCTAATCTCATTTTTGTCCACTTGCCTCTAGCAGGGATTCTAATCAGTCTCCCAACTGATTTACTTCACTTCCTGCCATGAAAGAGCCCTCAGAAGTGACATGAAAGCCACAGAGGCCGTCACTGAGGGCTCAGCACCTCAGCTGAGATGGGCACAAGGAAGGCTTTCTGAATAGGAAAAGCCACAGATGAGCACTAATGCTTGCTCGTTAATAATCCCTGCCATAGTTTAAATTTTCTGTTTTCATTCAAAACGAATAGCATTCAGTAGGTCTGCAGGCAAGCACGTCAGACGCCAAATGAAGTTTATCCCTCATAACCAAGGCTGGTGACATCAGAAATTTGGGTCCTTCAAAATAGGTCAGGGGTGCTTGAACACCTCACCAAGCGGTGGCCTCAGAGAGACAGCCTAGGACTCTCCTTCCTCTTTCATTCATAATTGAATGAAATTATTAGTGAATGAAAGGCATTTCAGAATGAAGTATTTTACCCAGAAGAAAGGCAGTCGATTCAGTGCTTTAAACACAGCTGGGGGGGCGACAACGCTCGGAGGGATCAACAGGGAATCCAAACACCATGTGTGCCCGTTGGGTGTGCGGGGCATCGCGATCCACGCAGGACCCCGGATTATTTCGTTTCATTTGCACCGCAGTATTGGGCGGTAAATAGTATTCTTATCTCAAGTTACCAAGTAGGAGACCGAGGTCAAGAAAACGCTTTTCCAAAGTCAAGGGGCAGTGGCTCGGTGAGGATTCACACGGAGGCAGCCTGACCTTGGAGATCAAGCTCGCATCCTCCTCTAAACACCAGAGGGACTGGAGTTTTGTTAGAACTGCTCTTCTGTTTTTGACACTTCTCTTTGACAGTGGAGCTGCCACTTGCCCTGGGAATTCACTAGGAGCAGAGTAATGACATCAGACAACACCCCACCCTCTCTGGATGTGCCTGTCCTACCCCTTGCCCTGGGCCCTGTCCCGTGTCACCGACCAGCCGGCCCAGCACCTGCCCAAGGCGCCGGGCCGCCGGCGCACGGTTTGTGGCAGAAACGTCGAGTGCTCTTTGGTCCTGTTTCTATGACTTTTCCCACCAGCGCTATCTAGCTGTGTGACATCCGTCCAGTTTATTTAACTTGCTGGCCTCTATTTTGGAATGTGTGCTCTGGAGAGTTGGAGGAGATGTTCCATAATATTCCCTCCAGCTGGGACCTGCTGTGCTTCTGAATGGCTGGGTGACTACTTTCTTACCTCTCTTGCTCAACCTCTCCAAGAATCCAACCCCGCAGGAGCCTTTCTTTGGCTTTTCAATCCTCCCCACCCCCGTCTTGTCATTTTGTCTCCCTTCTTCTCTCTTCTTCCACCCTTTCTCTCCTGTTCCCCCCCCCCCGCCCTTTTCTCAGCTTTCTTGCAGTGCCTGCCCGCCCATCCCCACCTTCTTTCCTTCCTCTCTTTCTCTGGTTCTTTCACTCTCTTGCTGTGTCCCTGCTCATGCCCTCTTGTCTCTTGGTCTCTCCTTCCTCTCTCCTTGTAGTATCTCTCTTTTCTCTGAGTATTCTCTTTTCTCCTGCTCTTCCTCACACGTTTCTTTTTCTTTCCTTCAACCTACCTTATTTTCCCTTTGCAACACCATTTAGTTACAAGTATTGGAAAATTCCAGAAGGATTGATCAAAGGAAGCAGAATGGGTGTATGTTTCTTTCAAAAAATGAATGAACACTTAGGGTATTTAGGAGTTTGGGCATGAAAATAAGTTATCTTCTGGCACCTGGATGGTTCAGTCGGTTGAACGTCTGCCTTCAGCTCAGGTCATGATCCCAGGGTCCTGGGATCGAGCCCCACACCGGGCTCCCTGCTCTGTGGGGGGTCTGCTTCTCTCTCGGCCCCCTCACCCCACTCTCATGCTCTCTCTCACTATCTCTCTCTCAAATAAATAAATTAATTATTTTTTTAAAAAAGAAAATATGTTATCTTAGTTTCTCTGGGCTGATAATCCCATCATTGTCATTGCAAATATGATTGAAGTTTTAGTTCAGCAGGAGCATTTTTTCCTTGGGAGCTGTGCATTTTTGGTGCCTTTCTGGAACAACCTGGGTTCCTTCCTAGAGTAAACATGGCACTTACAAACTGGTAGTTTTCTTTAGAGAACTTGAAACAAAAGAATGATCCTCAAGAGATCCAAACCGAAACCTACACCTCCTGACATATCAGATTGGAAATTCACAAATTAGGGACGCCTGCATGGCTCATTCAGTAGACAGACAGCCTTCAGCTCCTGTCATGATCCAAGGGTCCTGGGGTCAAGCCCCACATCAGGCTCCCTGCTCAGTGGGAAGCCCACTGCTCCATCTTCCTCTGCCACTCCCCCTTCTTGTGCTCTCTCTCTCTCTCAAATAAATGAACAAAATCTTTTTTTTTTTTTAATAAAGAAAGAAAAGTCACAAATTATATTAGCTGACTGGATACAGTCAGTGATGTCAGTATTTTACCTTGTATTTTTTCTCTGTGCTTCACGAATCTATTTTGTATCCTTTCATTTTTAGTTATATTATTAAGGACTTATCCTTCTCTAAAAGGCTTCTTATGTAGCCCAGATATCCCGGGTAGAAAAACTGCTGTTTTGTTTCTTCTGACAAATCCTTTCCATTAGTCCCACTGTTACAGAGGCATCAGTTGCATTTTAGCAAGGTTTTCAGAGCTCCATGATCATTCAAGAAACAACGATTTTTCTTCTAGACCTCTTTTCCGTGCCAACTAAATTGAGACGGCTTTTTAAAAATAAAACAATGTTTAGGAACAACCTTTATTTTAAAATAACTCATGCCTATAAAACCTGTTGTTTAAAATATGTGCTTTGGTCCAGGACTTGATACTCTTTGCTCTTGTAAACACTTAGATCCTTTTAAGGTTTCCAACTCTTATTTCTCAGGAGGAGAAGATAATTGCTAAAATCATCAATATGCTTCCAATATTGTTGTGTAAGTCTTACTAGCATTTTTAAAGACAGCAGATAGACCTGGGTTTGCTGTGAAGGGAGGAAGGAATTGTCTTTGATTCCTAATTTCTACAAAATATTTCACTACATCTTTTCTTAGAGACCACAGATTATCATTGCATTTGGAAGGGGGTAGGTTGATATTTGGTTCAGGAGGGACTCTACCCTCCTCTCAGAATCTTGGACTCTAGCCTCAAAGTATACATCAGGTTTGGAATTTAATTTAATTCTTGGAAAATAGTTTCTTCATAGATTTTTTAATAAACAGGAGATTTCAGAAGTCTGTTCAGGTGGTCTCCACACAGAAACCGATAGACCACTTCCTGATTTGCATGTGACCTCTTATGTAAGAGGGAACATGGCTGCTCAGTCAACCCGGTTAACCGACAGCTGGGGTGGCTCTGAAGGCCTCCTGCTGTGGCTGAGGTGGGCTTACATTTGAAAGCATCCAGGCCCATGGGAGCTCCAAACTTAGAGTATCTCCCCAGGAGGTCACGCGGGATAATCCATGAACCCATTAGTGATGTGCAGAATATCCATAAAGGCCTTTTGCACTGAGACCCAGAAAATATTAAAGAGGAGAACAACCTTAACTTCTGAAAGGCAAATGGAAGTCGAAAGATACCACAGAAAGAGCATGCATTCAATGGGGAGGTAACGAAAGAAGAAGACATTTGATCTGCTCTCCAGGAATGGACCTCAAGAGAGAACCTGGTGA
The DNA here is from genome assembly GCF_011764305.1 of Mustela putorius furo. Lineage (NCBI taxonomy): Eukaryota > Metazoa > Chordata > Mammalia > Carnivora > Mustelidae > Mustela > Mustela putorius. The sequence continues at coordinate 40,886,240 of NW_025422368.1, read as the reverse complement.
AGGTGAGCCATCTCCTGCCACCTGCCGTAATCTCATGACTTCCAAGGGGGGTTGGGGGGTAAGGGGACAAGGTCTCTCAACTCTTGTCTTTACAGAGGAATGATCACTTTAGACCAACACCCAACACTGCCATTCTTGTCTAGCTTCACCCTCCTGGGAACATTCTATGCGCCTAAGATAGTATTTCCATGGAGACACAGTTGGCCACAGGTGTGCTGCCTCTCCTCATTCTGGGGCTTGGGCAGAGCCAGACATCGCAGTGCAGTTAGGTTTTTTATCTGTGGTTCCTACCGCACAAGGTAGCTCGGGCGTTTTATTAGCAGATGCATTGCTGTTCAGAAAAGAGATGCCTCATAATTCTGAAAACACTCAAGAATTTGGATATCCTTTTATAAAAAAAGAAAATCAACATGGGTGACATTACCTTAAAATTGGGCTACCAGTGGAGCTGTGCCTATGGGGTACCATGGAGTTTGCTCTGTGTTGCAAACAACTTTCTGAAGGTCTCTCAACTGAGAGTCATGTAACCAACAGCCAGTAGATGGCACCATGAGCACCTGCTATCACGTCCAAGGCTGAGACCATTTATCTTCTCAAAGCTCTTCTCAAAATATTAAGCAAAACTTTGACTGAAACGCAACCGTATTTGGACAAGCAGGTTTATTTTACTTTAGTGCTTTGTTATTAGAAACATACATATGTGTGTGTATATATTTTACTATCAAACCCTAAAGTTATGGAAAATATCCTTGATGGTTAGGATGGACTGTAAACTTTTACAGTATTATTTGCAGGCAGATTTTTCAATTTCTTATTTAAGCTCACTTTTTCCTAATATGAGGTCTAGTGGTTATGTGTCATACCATTGCCCAGTAAAACTCAGGAGACTATTTTTCATGATCTAAGTACCCGTGTAGAAGAAACTCATTCCTATCGGAAGAAGCTGAAATGCACTGTAACACCCTGTGTGTGTGTGTGTATTTTTTTAAAAGACCAGCATAAAATCTGTCTTTATTCCCATGAGTGCGCCTGTTTGGAGATGTGTACAGAAACAGTAACTCCTGATTGAACTGACAAATAAGCGATATGGTTTTTGCAGAGGATGCCGCCCCTCTTTCAGACTCCTCTCCACTTCCAAACCTGAAGATTTCATGGTAGGAAATGATTCTTTGCGATCAGTGGTAGATTCGGCAATTGGAAGAGAAGCCACCTCTTAACTAAACAAGCCATTGCCTTGGGTGGAAGTCCGGACAAAAAGTTCAGCTATCTCTTTGCTGACATTCTCCCTGCTGAGTGAGCAGTCTAACAAGATTTGGTAGATATGAAGCAAAAAGTATAAGGCGGAGTGGAGGGTGAAAGACTTAAGTCTAACGCCACAAGTGTATTTGGAATAGAAACAAAGTCAGGGACAATTATCAGAAGGGTGTTAATGAGAGACACCCAAGTCCCAAAGGTACATGTAAAAGGAGAAACTGTGGGAATATTCAAGACTCCAGATGAAGAATGCACACACATGATGATGAGCATTTGTAAGCAGAACAAAGTTAGCTTCCTGGGGTGAACTCTGGTTATAAGTTTATTCCATTGGAAGATGCAAGATCTGTCTTCAAGGATGTCTCCTTGCCCTTCTTGATGGCACTCCTTTTTTTTTTTTTTTTTTTTTTTTTGGTAGACTTACTAATCTCTTTAATCCCCAATATTGACTTCTGTTATTAATTCCTAGTTCATTTATTTTCTAGCTTTGGCACAGAATTATATCTTTTTTATTAATTATTTTTATTAACACATAATGTATTATTTGCTCCAGGGGTACAGGTGGAATTATATCTTCTAGAAAATACAATAATTATTCTTTGAGGTAACCTGGTAGCAAAGGGGAGTTGGAGTTTGGGGGGTGTCCAGAGAGGATGAGCTTGTATTGGGTTTTTTTTTTTTTTTTTTTTTTTTTTTTAATTTGTCAGAGAGAGCGCGAGCGAGAGTGGGCACAGGCAGATAGAGTGGAAGGCAGAGTCAGAAGGAGAAGCAGGCTCCCCGCGGAGTAAGGAGCCCGATGCGGGACTCGATCCCAGGACGCTGGGATCATGACCTGAGCCGAAGGCAGCTGCTTAACCAACTGAGCCACCCAGGCGTCCCTGTATTGGGTTTTTATAGGAATTTTGATCATGTGGGTTGCAAGTTGGTTTGAGGAAATCCCTCAGGAAGTTGAGTAGGGCAAGAGGGCAGAGAAACTGCTGAAAGAGAGAAATCCTGATCAATGGCACCCATGCCCAAGGCCTGATGTCAGTGGTCCATGTCTGAAGTGTCCCCAGGAGTGCTGCTCTATTGGGAAAAAATGCATGTCGCGTTTGGAAGCAGATTCAAATGCAATTGGCTGTAAGGGTCTTCATATCACCCTTCCCCAAAGCAACTGCATTTAAGAGCTCATTGACCTTGATGCACAAGGATGATAATAGTAAAAGGAAGGCCAAGAGCAAAGCTCTGTTGACTTCAGTTGAATTTGAAACATACAGAGAGACAAATCATTGGAGTTTGTCAAATGGAAACAGAGACTGGTCTGTGGGAAAAGTAGTTTTATTTTCAGTCTTCCAAGTAGATATCTCAAATGGCAAACCATAAAAAGTAAATATGAAGACTATTGAGGAATTGCCTGAAACACACAAAAAGGGACCGGGCCATCGTTTCAGCAAACAGGTAATCACAAAAGCAATATTGATTTAGTGTCCACAGGAATGTTTCAGATTTTCAAGGGGAGAGAGCACAGAGAGCAAATACACCTAATTGCTTCTAAATGGCTAAAACAAGCTAAGTCTGGTGCTTTCTACTTCACAGGGGGGCTAGTGATGTTGGCAAGTGTGGGAGTTTATTCAGCTCATTCAACAAAGGAGTATTATTGTACAGTTTGTACCGTTCTAGTCTTGGTAACAGACCTGGTTTTAGAGTTGATGCTCTAACATATACTATTGTGTGATTGTCAGCTAGTTTCTTAACTTCTCTGAGTTAAGACAATCTTATCTACTTCAAAACAAAATGAAAACATGCTACAATGAATATAGAAATATTATCATTCACATTGATAGTTACTAAATGCCTACTATATTCAAACACAGATGCTCAATAAAATTTTTTTTCATAAATAATTATGCCCTAGATGCTGGTTTAGGACTTTGTGTCATGGGGAAGAACCTGTTTCCCCCAAAGACTGAGAAAGTCAAAATGCAGGAGTTAATTAGCAAGGCTCTCTGAAGATAGAGCTTATTCTTTCCTTCACAAAAACATGGGAAAGAAAAGGATTATTACTCTGGTTTTAAAAAGAAACAAACAAAGATGTATTATCAGATTTCCCTAGTGTCTTCATTGTTATTCTTTCTAAGTTTTCTTCTGAACCTATTTCCGCTACATTGTGTCTTATAGACACAAATAGTGGGGACTCTGGCCCAATATCTTACAACAGACCTGCTTCTTAAAATGACTATGTATTTGGAGATTCTACATTTGCCAGCAACTACCTCAAATCATAGGTCAGATCAAGGTTGTGGGCTTGGCTTTCTACCCTAGTCAACAGAAATAATTCAGTCTTGAAATGAAAGAGAGAGAGGGAGAGGTGGGGGAAGAGAAATGCAAACTACAGTAAGCTAAGGTGCTCCTCTTCAATAGAATTCACCCTGTATTTGCACATAGGCCATTCTTCTCTCATGGACTTGGCTGTGCACCAACTATTAGTGATAGCTTAAAAGAATTAAATGGGTTCTCTTAACTGCAAGAATTATTGCTGCAGAAGTTGGTTTAATCTGGAGGAAGAGTAGTACCATAATCTGTCCTGCATTTGATACAGATAGTTTCTTAGGTTTGTCTACTACCTTGATTTCTGTCTATTTTTCCCATTGTGTTCCTCATATGTAGAATTTTTATTTGGTTCCATTTTAGTCTGTTCTATCACTTTTTATAGTTTCCAGTTCTCCAGGGCAATTTTCAGGCTTCACTTTTCTGGGTAAAATGTAAGCATATTTGTTCTGTAGTTTTCATCTGATCGTTTCAATCTCTCAAGTGTTTATGTGTCCGTTGTTATTTCTTCCAGGTGTCACGTGAAGTGTCTTGCTCTCTTGTCTGCCTGATTATTTTTGTCTGTGTGTTGGACACTGCATTTACAACTATTCTGAGGCCTAAAAACTTGTCTTCTTCTAATTCATATTATTTGACTTCAACCAGGAGCCTGGGCACACTACCAATCTGGGAGTATCTTAATCTCCTTTTAAGGCTTAAAGTTTCCTGAACAAGCCAGATGATGCTAGATGTAAAACCATGTGAAGACTGGGTTATTTTCAGTTCATCCTTCTACTGATCTTAAGAAATAGTTTACCAGAGTCTTTGCTTTTGGCAAGCCCTAGGCTTTTACCTTCATCCTCTTGATCCTTTGAAGCCCGCTCAAAGTACAGCTAAGTTTCAAAATTGTTTCTTACACATCAACAAATGCCCTAAGGCCCAAGCAGCTTTGAATCCTGGGTTTACCTCTCTGGGGTCTTGTCTTCACCTGGATTTTGGGCCAGCAGTTCTTTGCTATTTTGTTAGTTCTTTGATGCTTTTAAGAGGACGTGTCTACTCTTTTGGTTTTCTTCAGTAGGAAGCCATTTAGATTTAGTTCTGCCATCTTTACAGGACGGCTAATGCTCTGGTTTATCCGTAATGGGTTTCTGAAATGGGTATGTGTGCAATTCAGAAAAAGATATTTGTAAAATGAAAACTAAATACAGGTGAAAAGTGATAAGTATAACAGCAGAAGGGAGTGTGAAGCCTTATTTGCCTGTATATAGTATATAGTGTGGAATATTAGGTCTGATTTTCTTAATAGAATTTAGAAATTCTAAATTTTTTTTTTAAAATCTATAAGTCCATCATTCTGCTGGGCAGCAACCAGCCACAGTACATCAGCAGCTGACGGTGATAAGCAGGTAACTCTTGCACGGGTCTATGTGTTGTCTAGGGTGTAGGTGGAATTCATGTGTTATTCCAGCACCCAGGCAAGAGGAACAGCAGTTAACTGGGAGATGTTCTTTCCATGGCAGAAGTCAGAAAGTGCCAGGGGAATGAGGGGATACCAGCAATGACTTTTAAGGCCGTGCTAAGAATTATTGCCTGGTCACTTCAGCCCACATTCTGCTGACCAAGGCAAATCATATATCTGAGCCCAACATTGGTGAGGTGAAGAAGAAATCTGAAAAATAATCTAATCTGCCATATGAAGGTGTTTCAATGAACTGCCAGATGCTATGAAGTAGTGGTGTTTACAAATTAGCAAGTGTTTGGTACAATTTGGTGATATGAAGTCATGTTTCCAAGAACTAAAATTCAATGAACTTGTTTCTGTAAGTTTTCTTAAAGCCCTCCATACTGATGGCAATTTGACATTCAGAGCTTTTCCACATTCACTCCTACCTACTAATAAGTATCGAAAAATGACTAGATATCATTTAATAAAAATTTTCAAAGTATTTCATATTCTTTTTTAAAAAATATTTTATTTATTTTTTTATTTAACAGAGAGAAACACAGCCAGAGAGGGAACACAGCATGGGGAGTGGGAGAAGGAGAAGCAGACTCCCCACTGAGCAGGGAGCCCATTGCGGGACTCAATCCCAGGACCCTGGAATCATGACCTGAGCCGAAGGCAGACGCTTAATGACTGAGCCAGCCAGGTGCCCCTAAGTCTCTGAATATTCTATGTACTATTTTTTTTTTTTTAAGTAAATTCCTATTCTTGTGTCATGAATGTTTTATCTTTCTTTGGATAGCAATGACTATCTTTGACATTTTATTTTTCCGGCAGTAGTCATTAACTCTATTGTGTTTTGCTCTTTGTTGGATTGGACCCCTTTCTTTTACATAGGAAGATTTCTTCAAATGCCTGGTGACCATTATTATCTGCTCATATTTAATATTTGAGCTGTAAAAAGATGACTGGAACTTTGTACTTGTGGGAGGGGCTTGAGTATGTGGATGGTTAGCTGTTCAGGCTGTTGGATTAAGGATTTTCCTCTTAGGCTAATCACATGACCTAGAGAAGACTTTGAATATTCTGCTGGGATATCAGGATTCTGGAAGCTCTATGGGGAAGAAGGTTCAGTGGTCTCAACATAAAGAATGTCACTTCTCACTTCATCATTATGTTTTCAGCATGATATCTTTGTCTTCAACTGAGCTTGGTATCCCCACTCTGAATACCTTCCATTTCCTTGTCTTTGGAGACGGAGCCTCCTGTCTTCTGCTGGGGTGGAAGGAGGACAGTTGACCAACAGCACAGAGTCAGCTAGAGGGATCTGGTGAGGAGTTAATGATTTCACCTGCCGACTTCCAACAGATCTTTCTAAGTCCATCTCATGCCTACAACCAGAGAGATATTGTACCGTGAATATTTGAGCCTTTGTGAGTTGTAGGTGTAATTCAGGTTGCTTATCAGTATTCCTAGGTGTTTGCTTAGGATTTAGCTCTTAACTCTGCTAAATGCATTTGCATTTGTCCATGAGCTTTTTAGTTTTCAAAGTGCTGTTGTGTTCTCTCTCTTTTTCTTTATTCTTGTGGGTATATGCTTTAAAAATGTTTTCTTTACTCTTACTTTAATTGGGTCTTGGGAGAGAGCAGAGGCTATGGCCATCTTTAACCACAAGCCTACTTTATTTTTCTAGATAAAGTTTATTCTGCTTCAGCCCATTACCTGTTTGAGCGGCCATGGATCTGTTGTCATTGAGGAAGCTCCTTTCATGTTATGTTATCAGGCAAGAATCCTGGTCTTAAGTAAAAACAAAAGGTGGGACTTGGCAGTAGTCTGGGACCACTCTGGCTTTCCTCTCATGCCCCGTGCTGCCCATTGCAGTTGGTTTGTCCTAGCCTCTGCCCTCTGTCTCTTCAGCTCCATGCTCTGGCCAGGCTTAGAGATGCTTCTCCCAATAATCTTCCCCTGATCACAGAATCAGCATCTCAGAGCTATCCCTCTCTATAAAGCGATGATTCCTTTGCTACTTTGTCCTTCATCTGTTCCCCAGTCTCAAAGGAACTCTAACCCCCCACTTTGGGATTAAACTCCATCACTTTTACCTCAAAGGCTATGCAGATTAATCTTCAGTGTGCATAATCTACACAAACTACTACTTATTCCCCATCCTGAGTAAGGGCCGGTGGTAGTAATGATGGGGGATGGGAGTCAGTGTTCTAAGGCTTATTAATGAGTTTAGAGACTCAATCTACATTTCTTTCTGGGATGCTGATGGGCAAAGAAGATGCTACGGCTACCTTTTTTTCCCCCCTTAATAATTAGTACCATTACACTTTGTTTAGAAACCCTCTGCCCCCCTCTTCCCATGGGCTACTTTTCTCCCACTTCCTCCTTATTCCACTGGGTTTTTAATTTACAAAATCCTGTCTTCTGTCTTACCTGGGCTCGAAACACTGACTCTGTGTGAAGAGAGACCCCCTGAGATTGGGGCCATCCATGGTCCTGTGTGGTTGTAGTCCTTTTCTGTCACTGGGTCAGGGAAGAAATTGGAAAATCAATCAATCTGTCACCAAGTGTTAATGAGCTTTCAGTCTCCCACTGTACCACATCACCATCCTCTCCATCACTGTGGTGCCTAATCACTTGCTTGCTTTCACAGCAGCTACAGGGGTCGGGTGTAGGATTAAGCCTCTATACCTATGAGATTTGGAACAAGTATGTCGTTGAGGTCCCATTTGAGGGGGATTTCTCTGCTCATACCCCTACCTCATAGCCTGTTTCTCAGTCCTCTAACCTTGTAGACAGGGCAATCTCATATTCATAGGTAGAAAAACAAGGCTGGTACAATTGTGGGTATTGGAATATAGAACTTTTAATACAATTAAATGTATATGTTTATTTACATTGGTGATTCTTAATTGAAAGAGATAAATCACCTGAGAGACTTATTCAAACCATCTCTTTTCTAATTCTAGTGTAACTTCCAAGGGATATGGTCTCCAGATGGAAAAACTCTGCCATAAAATGTCACTGTTATTGATGAAGTACATTATATCCCTCAGGTATTTTAGGCTGGAAAAATCTTGAGAACCACTAATTGTAAGTGGCTCACTTATTGAGACTTGAGGTGATGGTGTCCTTTTAGTTGAGAACAACTTGGTGTTAAAATATAAGGAGGAAGTTTATTTAAGTTATCATAAAACTTCCCATTTAAAATAGCCTTGTAGTACCAATTTAAGTTGGTTAGCTATAGGATTTACAAATATGTTTTGCAAATGTATTAAAACTGGGTAAACTTCTGTGCAGATTAATAATTTTTTTAAGGAAATAATATGATACTGTATCACCAAGAGATTTAGGATGATAATTCCAATATTAATTATAATGTTGGATGTGTGTGCCATACATTGTGCTAACTACTTTACACAAATTATTCCATACGATCCTCTCAACAACCCTAAAACAATAGTTATCTTCATCCCTACTTAACAGGTAAGAAGGGGAAATTCACAAAGCCTGGGTGCTTGTCTTGGGTCACATACTAAGTGACAGAGCTGGTATTTGAACTCAAGGCTATCTGATTTCAAATCCTATGTCTTTAACCCTCTTTGCATACTTAAACTTTTTGTCACAGTAATGTTACCCTGGGATATGTAACTTAAGGAAGCGATTCTTAGAAAAACAAAAGAAAACAGAGAAAGCCCATTGCATATGCACAGATGTTTGTTGCAGTGGGTTGTATCATAACAAATATTGGAAACCACCTCCCTTTCTCACAATAGGAGAATGGCTAAGGAAACCGGAAGAGATTTGCTCCATGGAGTATTAGGCAATTGCTGAATCAGATCATTAGGTTATTTGGTGAAAATACAGAAACATATTTATAATGATCTAACTTTAAAAATGAATGCAAAATGTTGCTTACCACCAAGGTTTCTATGAAAATACATGCATAAAAACAAGGACCCAAAGTTACAAAAAAAAAGAAAATAGCTTTCAGACATGGGGTTATGTGTATTTTTTCCCCCCAAATAAAACAATCTCTGATTATTGAATTGGACACAAACCAGTTTTAGTTTTTCTGCCTCAAACAACAGCAATTCATAAAAATGGCAGTGAAGTAAAATAAACTCATTATTATCACACTGATGTATTTCTTTGGGAAATAGTAAGAACTGCAAAATTTCGCAAGATTGGTCATCACCTATTCCCACATATAGCTCCCTCACAAGATTTTGGCTTTTGGAGCAAGGGAAGTCAATCTTTGTAGCAGACATCTGTTTCTGTTTCCCACCCTCCACACACACTCCCCCTTTTCTTGATAACAGCACCTCCATTCTTACTCCATGTAGATTATGGGGAGCTGACTTCACTCTTGGCTTCAGGGAAGGGCCAGTGGCAGTGGCCTAACCAATCAGAACATTGCATTCCTTGGGTCAGAGTGAATACTGTGCATGGGGGCATGGCACCCAAGCAGATCCATAAACCTCAGTTTCAGAATTTTTACCAAAGCAGCTAAAGACAAAAATCTCTTCAAGCTGAGAAAAGATGGGGCTTTTCTGGAGTATGGACAGCCATCCTACCTCCCCAGGGCAGAGTTTTCATAAGAGTAGAGATAAATCGGAGCCCCTGGGTGGCTCAGTCCCACTCTGTTTTCAGCTCAGGTTATGATCTTCTCAACAGGACTGAGCCTGGGTCGAATGGGTGCTCCCTGCTTGGAGGGGAGTCTGCTTCCTCTGTGCGCCCCTTCCATGCTCTCTCTCAAATCAATCAATCAATCAATCTTAATAAAAGCAGAGGTAAGTCTGAGGAAAACAGAGTTGAAAGATAGAACAAGTCCTAATGATATGATCAGAGTTCCTCCACTCAAGTATGTCTATCTGGTAATAGAACACTCACTTATATGAGCCAACTGTATGTCTTGTCTTTTTCTTAAGCTAATTTGAGGGAGTTTCTGCCTTTCTCACCTCAGAGATTGTACAATATTATTTGTCATAGTTTCTTGCAGGGAAAAAGGGGAAAGTGCTAGATGAGGAAAGGTGGAGCAGAGGCTGAGGTAAGATGTAATCGTGAGGCTGGAAATGTATATTGGGGCCACACCCTGGAGTGGTTTGAAGGTCAAGCTGTGGCTAATGTATCTGGCATCAAAGGGCCAACAAAGTGAGGTTTCAAAGGCTTCGCCTTTCCATCAGATTCACCACAAACTAACCCAGGGAAAACCCAGGACCTTGGGCTATCCTTAGCAAAGCTGTCAACCTAAGAGAGCTCTCTTGGAACCAAAGTTTACCAGGGTCCCAATAGTTTTGTTCTTTTAGAACTTGCTCTACACTTGAATTAAATGATTAATCAATGATGCACTCACACAATGTATTGAAAGTTACACTTAGAAAAATCTGAGCTTCATAGGTTTTGTACAGATGGTGTGAGAATTGCAGCCCGTCACAACCCAACCTTGTTGGGGGCAAAGCAGGGGCATCTATGGTGCCAAGGCGAGAGTGGAAGAGGGTTTCTCCAGGCAGGGAAATGGGAGGTGAAAATGTGTCCCATCTGGAATACATTCTGGTACACCGTTTCCTCAGCATTTAGAGACCTTTGGTTTCTTTTTCTCTAAGGCAAATTGGTTTTATCCTTCTCCTCCATGAATTTTGTCTTTTGAGGGTGCAGCCACTGGGTACTAGTGGCAATCTGGATGCTTCAGTAACAATGGCTCAGATACTTCTGAAGGAATTTGAACTCATTCAGTGTTTGAATTTAAACCCAAGATTTATTGAATACTTGCCTCAAACTCATCTGTAAGGCATTTTCCTCCCTCTGCTCTCACCCTCAAATCATGCTTCACGCGTGTGAGCATATCTACAGAGTAAAATCCTGGAAGTGAAATTGTTGTGTCCGAAAATAGGTGTAGCAATTCCAACAGCAGTGTTTTATTTTTATGTTCGTCCTTTAGAAACCATCTGTATGTGTGGATAAATTAATTAAATCATCTGAATTTCACTTACTCTGTCAGAAACCTGACTTTTTCTAAGAAAAATGTCATTTATGTCCAAGGCAGTAATAATAATAGTGTTGAGTACAAACTTTGAATGAAAACTTCATTTTCTTTCTGGAGGACCCAACTGGAAACATTATGGAAATATTTTTGATGTTGAAAAAATACATATCCTTTAAGGACAGTTGATTGGGATTTCAATAAAATAAATCAGCAAGAATTCTGTTACCATATGTTAGCTGGGAAACAAAGAGGTCATGAGGTTAGGCCTTCCTGCTTTATGCCTCCCCTCGGCAATGCCAGGACTCCGTGGGAGGACTATGTTTATATTAGTGGCCGGATATATGCTTGTGTGGGAAGCACGAAATGCTTGGAGCATTCATTATCAATTTTGGTAGTTTTGTGCTGTTCCTACTTGCAACTAGCATCAATACATGTAGATTCTATAATAAAATCTGGTTATTTCCCCTCCCTTTTTAGGAAAAGGCTAACTAATGATTTGCATTACCAGATGGAAACACACCTTAATGCTAGGATCATATTTCTAGTTAGGGAGGCAAGGGTTCCTAAATCTTTGTTTATTTCAGATCCCAATTATGAGGCTAAATTGCAAGTTCGATAGTGTCTAATCCATAATTAGTACCCAAGAAGTATTTGTTAAAAGAACGAATGGGTGTATTAATTACAGAGCTCATTGTGATGTATCTTTTCATTAGAAACAATTTGTATCACTTTGAAGAATATATTCCTTGTCATTGCCTTTGTGTTCACAATTTAAAAAAAAGATGGTAGGTGTAGGAAAACTTTCAGAATATCTGGGTTCAACTTCTTTTCTAAAAATAGCAGAAGATACCTCAGCTGTTTTTTGAATGAAATGTTGCTGCAGTTCCATTTTTAAGTGAAATGAATTCTCTTTGGCATGGCTGAATGAGTGAAGAAAGAGCCTTGATCCAGCAAGGGGAAAGTGGGATCAAATGGATTCCCTTTTGTCCACCTTTCCCTCATCCCTGGATCTGATTTAGAGGTCACTGTTTTTGGAGAAGGGTTTCTTTTTTACTTTACTACTACTACTACTACTACTACTACTACTACTACTACTACTCCTCCTCCACCACCACCTCCTCCTCCTCCTCCTTCTTCTTCTTCTTCTTCTTTCTTCTTTTTGAGTCATTTCTAAAATGGAATTAAGAATGGAATTTTAACATGCAAACTCAGAAATCAATGCAATGTCATGACTGAACACCAGAGCAACAGACAACGGGGCTTGGAAGCCAAGCTTCACATTTTGCAAGTTGTGTGACTTTCAGACAAATAGATGTCCTCATCTTAACAACGAGGTGATAATACCAGCCTTAAGGGACTCTAAGAGATTGAAATGAGATGACAGTTTGCGATAGATAAATCCTAACATCTTCTCTTTTCATGGTCATTGAATACTTTTGCCTCTTTAAGGCTCTAGGCAAGGAATGGATTTTTAGGTAGCGGTGTCTCTTGCATTAGATTTTGTAGTTAGTAGATCAACAAAATATAGGTTCAGGGAACCAAACCTTGGAACTATGAAAGTTGCCATATATCTAGTCTGTTCCTACATGTTTATTTCTTAAAATGGGACTTACAAAAATTTCTCTCTCAGGTTAGTGTTTCTCACGTGTAAAGTGAAAATTTGGGCATGAGGGGAACTTCCAGCTTGCCAGTGACTCTCTAAGAGGGAGCTGACACCTGGCCAGGTCTGAACGCCGGTCCAAGACAGATCATTGAGTTATTTTTTCTACTGATCTCGAACCTCTTTGAAAGACCCTTATTCTATGTTCCCACCCTCTTGTCTCTTGATAAGACATTTAGTTGATTTTATCTTTGGACTATCCATATTCTCCTGAAAACAGGGGAGCTGCAGAAGCACATTCCAAGAATTTAGACCCAGTAATTTGCTAAACCTTTGGGGAAGGTCACAATTTATGTTCCCCCCCAAGATAGAAAAACTTGTTGATTTCATTCAATTTCAGAAAAACTATTATATTCATTTTTTTCCCTCTTAAATTTATGTTAGCAATGAAATGTAAAGTCTGCAAGGCTGGTAAAATGTTGGGGTTTATTTTTAAGGCAAAATATACTGTGGTCTCCTCAAAGTGCAGCAAAGAGCTAAATTCTTAGCCACCGGATACATAGACAGCACTGTTGACAAAGAGAAAGTCTCTGGGCCCACGAGAAGCAGAGAGTGCAAGGACTGGAATTCCCCACCATGTGCTGATTTCTTCCTTTTCTACTCCTAGCTATGGCTAGTAATTCTCTAACCAGCTGGCTACTTATGTTCCTCCTTCACCCGATTCCCTGAGGATATGATCCTGGGAAATCACTTGTAGCTAAGGTGTTCCACTGAGGAAAGAGAAATCTTGGAGATAGACCCAGCTACTAAAAAGTGAATCCACTTTCCTCAGTATACAACCCATCCTTATTTGGGTATAGTCCCTCCGCTATTAATCTGAGCTGCTATGGGTTATAGAGACAGAGAGAGAAAGTGCTGGAAAATTCACCAACACTTGGTAGGGTTGAGATTCATTATCCTTAACTATTCCCCAGGGGATAACAACACAGTTGGCCTGTGGAGGAGAAAGTAATCAGGGCAAGCACTCACAGAAGGTCAGGATGGTAACACCACAGGAAAGGGACACTAGAAGTCTACAGATTAAAATAGGTTAAAGAGAACATGGCAACATGGGACATCCATTTATTAGGTGCTTACCTTGAGCCAAAAGCATTTTCTTTAATTCTCATAACAACCCTGTGAGGTAAGTTGCCACGCCCATTTTACAGGATAGGAGACTGAGGCTTAGAGGTTAAGGATGCCCTAGCCATTAAGGGGTGGGGCCTGGTATTGGTCATCATACCCTTGCATCATCATCGACATGAATGTTCCCACTCTGAACTCTCCCCAAGAGATACACACATTTTCATCTCCATCCCCCAGTACCTCCCATGGTTCTGGGCTGGAGTCCGGGATTGCGTCTACCCCTTCTTCGTTCTTATTTCTACACAACTGGACCATGGGGCCAGGTTCACCTTAGATGCCATCTGAGAGAGTCAGTTTCATGTTGCACCTGCCATCCATCTATACTCACTGTCTCCCTCACAATCAAATCCACATCCAGATCAGCCCTCACTTATTGTCTTCTCAGTGCCCCTGCCAAGAAAAACCATAAGCCAGTGTGTATTCCTCATGTTTAGTTTTGTTTTGGTGTGTATGATATTTTTTGGGCACTCACTCAGTTCAATACTACTCAATCCATCCCTCATTGATTCAACTTTTTAAAATCATATGCTTGATAGAAGCTTTTCTAAATCTCCTCGGACTCAAATGTTTATTATATTCATTCCCATTCCTACTTTCTTCTGAGCTGTTGCACTTCCACTTTTCTACCGAATCCTTGAAGCTCACCAGTAATCATCTTAAATTTTGTCCTGCCTGGCTTCTGCAGCAGACGGTCTGGTAGATCTTTTCTCTTTCTTGAGAAGTTTGCTCCTGCAAACACTCTATACCTTGTCGACGGAGGCGGTAGATTCACCACTGTGTATTCTATTACTAGGGAGCAGTACTGCATTTCCAAAGGCATGCTAGGACTCTTCCTCTGGATTCGGCCCAAGTTCCTGAACTTGACATATACAAGACAAAATTGATCATTTTCCCAAGGAAAACAAATCTGAATCCTGATTTCTTTATTTCTTTTTATTTTTTTATTTCTTTTTTAAAAAATCTGGTTTCCAACCTAGAGATCTCCTTTCATATCCCCACGGCAAACTTGTTGAATTTCTGTGCAATGAGTCTTCTCTGTTCCCTCCGACCCCACCTTGCAGCACCTCTTTAGCGCCCTGGTTGGACCTGCAATTACCTTAACATGGACTGGACTCCAGTCCTCAGCAATACCCTATCAATCATATCATATCATATCATATCATATCATATCATATCATATCGTATCCTAATGCAAATGTCTCATCTTAATATTGTCCCCCCTGAACACAAAGATAAAATCTCTCACTGCCACCTGTTAATTGCTGGATTAAGTACTATTTTCTCAGGACCCTCCAAAATAGATTTCGACTAGCCCTTTCATTTCTTGCTCTTCCCTAACTTACTCCTCTATTTCAGAAACGTCTTTATATAGGTCCAATAAATTACTCTGTTTTCCCACTTTCAAGCCTCTGCTTCTAAGGTTCCCTCCCTGTAAAATGACTTTCACTGACAGTTCGACCTATTAGAAAGGTACACTTTCTTCAAGGCCCACCACAGATATCACTTCTTCATGAAACTCTTTCTGGAAGCTTCTAGTATGTTGGTTTTTCCTCCCTCTTATTTATTAACTTTAAAAATAATATATGGCCTGCAGTGGGAGTCCACTCTTGAGGGTGGGCTTGTCTTATTCATCTTTGTATACCCAGCACATATGTCACTGTCCCTTAATAAATAGCTCCTGGGAAGAACTGAGAGAAGGTACTTTGCTTACTTAACACTTCTGTGGTTATGGAGAGGTATGATGCTGGGATAAATCTTAGAGACATACTGATGAGAAAGGAAGGGCAGAATTAATGAGTTATCCATTGAGTGCCTATGACAAGGGCCACAGTAGTGTTACACACAGTAAGTACTGAGTGAGTTTGGTATAAGTTTACATGGCATGAGTTTCATCTGGTGCTAGAATGGAATTCAGTCTTCGAGAATGGGTAAGAGTTGGACCAACACCCAGGGGTGGTGGGTTAAGATAGTCTAGGCTGGGACTGAGAGGAAGGGCTTTCCTCTGCCTCTCTGGAACTTCTGCCCACCAGTCCTGGTTCTTTTCTGTGAAGCTGCTAAGCATGTTCCCTCTTCAGCTTTCCGTTCTTCTTCCCTCCCTCCCTCTTTCTCTGTTCTTCTTTCCTCTGTTCCTTTCTTCCTTCTTTTCTTTTTAGTCAAACATCCCCAGTTCCTTCAGGCCTGTGCCTCATCGGACAGCATGTTGAGATCCCTCCTCATGACAGTATGTCCCTGAAGAAATACTCTATTTAGATGAGGTGCCTCTTGGAAATGCGTCCAGTATTTCCAGCTCGAGAGCAGCGGGACTCTAGTCCTGCCTCCTCCTTCCTCAGGCTGTACTTCCCTTGGAGCCCCTAATAGCGCGTCGCTCACCGGCTCTGAGGGACAGATGAGCGTGTGAACATTTCTGCCCCTTTGCATACCAGGAGCACTTTTAAAGTGAGGTTCTCCACAAACTTTTACGAGCACTAGTCAACAAAACCTTCTCCCACCTTGGCGAGGACCAGGGACCTACTTCTTCCAGACTCACAGGCTGGACCAACATGGCCTGCTTATGGCCATGCCCGGCCACGCTGGGAGCCGGTGGGGGGCGGGGGAAGGGCCTGAGACCCTCGGATTGGGTGGAAACTGCAGGGGGAATTTTAGGGAGGCAGAATGTAATTACTTTAGTTGGCCTCACGCCAGGATTCCAGAGTTAACACAACTGCTCTTAGAAAGTCTGCCATAAGATCTCTGGTGACCACAAATGGTTAGGTCTGTGGTTTTAGGTTTCATCCAAAAGGTAAACAGCTCAGTGCAGCACAGTGCCCCCAACACCACGCAGGGCATCGATTCACACGGACCCAGAGAGGAGAGGCCACCTACTGAATGAGAAACACCATTTCCTGAAGTACCTTCTTGTTCCTGGGAGGTCTCTCATCCTTGCACCAGAGCAGACCAGCCCTCGCTTAGCTAGTAAGAACGGACAGGCTCACAGCACAAAGCCGTGTGGCTGCCAGACTGAATTATGTGCTTGTCATTTTTCCCCGTGTTGTCCAAGATTCCAGCAACAAAACAGTAGGGAACTCCCCATACACATTTTTTTGTGCAAAACATATTCGCTTCTCCTCTCGGTAAAGTTCCTGGATCCCACAGTCCAAGTTAAACACAACTGGAATTTCCCTATAAGTCAAATACAATATTAATTCTGAGCCCACATATTTTTCTTCTTGTAGGGTATGTACGCATTTAAGCACAGCCCATGTTGTAGACAATCTGCAAATGGTCAAAAGCTCTGGTAGAAAAAACAAAAAGGAAGAAAGGCGAGGGAACGTATTTTTAACGAGAGAGCCGGGGAGAGATTTGGTGGGGTGTCTGACCCGGCAAAGAGAATTTTCCTCTGTGGTCTGTTGAAAGAAGAGCAGAGCCTGGCATCGTGCCGTGGGCAGACGGCTGGAGGTTTCTCTACCACACAAATCCTCAAGGAGGGTTCCTTCTCGGTGGGAAGCGGAGAGATTTCTCTAGAATCTGAGGGTGGCACACAACTGCACTCCTGCATCCCAGGCTCTGGCTGACCGGGAGGAGACACCCAAGTCCCTGCTTGTCTGAAGTCTCAGAGATTACCCTCGTCATCTTTTTCAAATTAAAATGGCAATGTAAAGTTTTGTAAATGTTAGTTCTTCTAATTGACAGTGGCTTGTATAATTAAAATCAAGTCGCTAATATTTTATCTTGTTTTCTTTTTTATCACTGCAAGTTCATTTTTCACGAACTCAGACAAGGTCTTCATTTTTATGAAGACCCATGCTGACCCCTAAAAATCCGATTTTTTTCCCCAGTTAATGTTTGTGCCCATCTGGTTTGAATTTAGCATTCTTATGAGTCATTTCACTGTGATAGGAACACTCTGCTATAGAAAACTTCTGTTAATATTTTAACATTTTAAATCAAACACCACAGAGAGCATTACCTAAGCCTCCTTGCAATTATGGAAAACCATGCCCTCTATTTGTTCACGGTTCCTGCCTTCACGCTTATTTTCTTTAAATTGAACATAGTACATGGTAAATAAGTGCATACCCCATATGCGTGTTCAAATACTTTACCATCTTGGGCCAACGTATCCACTTGCAGCGAAAGAGCCTTTTGGAGGCAGCGTTGTCCTGGGAAGGATGACTAATTCCACAGGAAGTCCGATGGTCTTTCCTTCTTTCATGGCTGACACTTAACCCATTTAAAAGAGCTTGGTTTATTTTCTGATCAACATTGACTTTATAACTTACATTTTTACTGCCCCAATTTCCTGATTTTTGAAGCTTGAACTCATTTTCCTTTTACTGTTGGGCAACATTTCTCAAGGTAGTCTTTAAGGCAAAACGAAGGAGGAAAAAAATGCCAGGAATCTCTTTAAGAAAATACAGCAGTGAATCCTCTACCTTCTTAGGCAAATGGATGGTTCCCAGGGAAGCTAGATTTGGTTGTGTACTTAGTCCGTAAATTGAATCTGCACATGGGGTGGACATAATTTAACTTAAAAAAATAAGAAAAGGATTTTGAAGTATTATTTGTCTATATTAAAAGTGAAATAAGCATGCCTTAACAAGCCAAGCCATTTTGTCCTTTATTTGTTATATTTAAAATATTTCATCTCAATTCTGGAAGAAAAAAAAAACAACACCAGTGGTTTAAATCAAGAGCTTCAGGAAGGAGCAGGCTGTCTTTAAGGTACTGTATGGGTTCCACACTTCAACAAAGATACAAATGAACTCCGCTCTGAATGAAGAATAGGGTTTCACTCCCCTGTTCCCCCATTAAAGTTTCTCCAGTTTACTTCCTAATTTGCAGGCCTAACGCTTAACAAAACAAAACGCCTTACCTGGGCTCTGAGCACCAATTCCTTAAGATAACTTCTTTCTAATTCTTGTTACATTTTAGCTCACTAAGGGCGCTTGGAGAGGTTTAAATCAAAATAGGAAAAATAATAACCGTTGACTCACAGAGGTGGGGCCCAGTTACTTTGTCTTTGTTCAGGCAAAACATGTGTTGGAAGCTATGAGGGCTTTGCAAAATCCAAATCTGGGGATTTCGGCAGCCGCGTGCCGTAAGAGCAGATCCCAGACTAGGCATGACGCATACGTTTGTACTTCCCATTAGCCATATTGTTGCGACTGAATAAAAAATGTCATCTTTTTCACACAATTTAATTAGAAGTACCAGATGTGGTGTTGTATGACTGATGTCAAAATACGGCACTTTTATGTAAACACTTTAACTTAATCAAGTAAATAGCTTTCACTATTTTAAAGCATTTCAAACGTTCTTGGTATTAATACAGTATTTTTGGTGCGATGCTGGATAGATCACAGCCAGGTGCTGCATCATTAAGAGATTAGGGGAATAAAGTTAGATTTTACTATATTATTTTTCAAGGGCCGGCCTTTACAATTGCCTCCTCTGGGAAAGGTGGAAAAGAAGACAGGGTTAAAAAATCCTTTAATTTTGTGGTGCCAAAGGAAGTTCTCCCTGGGAAATTAAAAAAAAAAAAAAAAAAAAAAAAAAAAGTTCTTTCTCCACCCCCGTCAAATTTTATTATTAAATGTATCTTTGCGTTCCCAGTGCTTCCGGGGGGTCGGAGGGGTTCTCTCTGGGCTCTCTTTACCAGCATATTAAGTGTCCTCGAAGCTTGATACTCTCGGGAGTACAGCCTGGAAACTGAGGATTTAAAAGCCAAGCCATTAGTTTCCAAGCACCTTCCCTCGTCCTGCCTGCTTTGAATCCTTTGTTAAATTCGAGTTGCCCAGGATCCCTAAAGCCGACTTAAGCTCTATCAGAAAAAGTTGTGCCAGTGCCCAGAGATGTCCTTTTTTGAAGAGCAAAAGCTTCGGGGAAATGGGAAACTAAGTGAGAAGCTCAGGGTCTCAGCTGCGGAGTGAACCACAGTTACAGGCTCTGAGAATTGTGGGAACCTGTGTATGTTCACAAAATCGGGAGGGGTGGCTGAAGTGGCACTTGGAAAATAGCTCATTTTAAGAAGACGCAGAAAAGGAATGGCTTTTAGGCTTCTTTGGGGCAAGAGGGGCTAAGCGGAATGACTGTGTGTTTGTTTGTTTGTTTCTTTTTTTAAAAAAAGATTATTTATTTATCTGACAGGGGGAGATCACAAGTAGGCAGAGAAGCAGGCAGAGAGAGAGGAGGAAGCAGGCTCCCTGCTGAGCAGAGATCTGGATGCGATGCCGGGGCTCCATCCCAGGACTCTGAGATCATGACCTGAACTGAAGGCAGAGGCTTTAACCCACTGAGCCACCCAGGCACCCCTGAATGTGTGTTTCTTAAAAACTCGGTTCTCACTGGGCCCTGCTTCCTCAGTTCTGCTTCATCTCCCGTGCACAGAATATTTGTGATGAAAAGAAGCATCATTTTGGGGATGCCTAACTGGCTCAGTTGGTGAAGTGGCTGCCTTTGGCTCAGGATGTCATGCCCCAAGGGTCCTGGGATAAAGTCCCATATTGGGCTCCTTGCTCAGCAGGAAGCCTGCTTCTCCCTCTGCGTGCTGCTCGTCCCACTTGTGCTCACTCTCTCAGTCTCTTTGACAAATAAGTAAATATTTTTTTTTTAAATAGAAGCATCATTTAGGAGAGTGGTGGAGAGAAGCCACATGTAAAAGAAGAAGCTGATGAGCATCTCACCAACGTTCTAGAGTGTTCTGTGAACAGAATATTCTGTAGAACAGCTCTTCCACCTTGCACCATTCACACTGTGGTTTACAAAAATTCGGAGCTTCCTGCGGTCGGTCAACATGGTAGCTTGGCTTTATCTCTTGTGGAAACTGAGGTGAACCAAATAGAAACCAGACCATTACCCTGCAGCTCTAACTTTTTCCTGCTTTGAGAACTACTGACAGAGAGAAACTCCTCTGCAAAAGAGAGAACTTGATCCATATTTATATCTATAATTCATACATATTTTAAAATTTTTATTTATATATACTATATATTTTTTTTTAAATATTTTATTTATTTGAGAGAGCACAAGCGATGGAGAGGGTGAAGCCTGCTGCCAATCAAACAGGGAGCCTGATGGTGGGCTTCATCTCAGGACCCTGGGATCATGACCTGAGAGGAAGGCAGATGCCTAACTGACTGAGCCAGCCAGGTGCCACAATATTATATATATATAAAATTATATATATATATATATATATATATATATATATATATATAGTTTTTTTTTTCTTTCAGGTAACATTTATTTATTTTGCTCAAGTCAAAATTCATTTTGTGGGGTGCCTGGGTGGCTCAGTGGGTTAAGCTTCTGCCTTTGGCTCAGGTCATAATCTCAGGGTCCTGGGATCAAGACCTGTGTTGGGCTCTCTGCTCAGCAGGGAGCCTGATTGCCCCCACCCCTCGCCGCCCAGCTTGCCTCTCTGCCTGCTTGTGATCTCTCTCTTTGTCAAATAAATAAATGAAATCTTAAAGAAAAAAACAAAAAAACAAACCAACTCGTTTTGTTTGGTTAGGACAATGAGATTGTTTTAAAACTCAAAACAGAACTAAGGATAGGCTTACCTAGTACTGGGTTGTCCGACTTCACTTTTAAAAGTCAGTCATGAACAGTGAATGACTCTGTGTAGTAAGGTGGGCAAGTTTAAATTCCCGCCCAGCCTCCTGAAAAAGGCTTGAGCTTGTTGAAATCCCAGGTGTGCTGGGAGGCACTCACCCCATTTCCATGCCAAACTGGCACTTTTCTTGAGAGCCGTCTCCAGGGATTCAAAATTCGGAAAATGCTGAGTAACCTGTGATGGAGCTTTATACGAATTTGTAAGTAAACATTTAGGAACTATTTGCTCTCTGCTCTGTTCTCCATAACTTGAGAGTACACTGAAGCCTTTGAAGGCTTTGATCACACTTTTCCTTGGCTCCCAGGATAATGGAGGGCCTCCAGCTCCCCCTCTGCCCTCCTGTCCCCTCTCCCTCCCGCCTGTGTTTCCTGCACTTTATCAAGGGCTCCTTACTTTACTGATCCTACTTAGGTTGCAGGCATTACCTGGAGAAAACAGTAAGTGAAGTAACCAAAGGAACTTGCAAAGAAGAGGTGTGGGCTTTGTCCTCCTACCGGATTGATTTTCTGGACCACACATCATGAATGCAATTAGTTGGTGGGTCTGATTTTCTGCCACTTAAGCTGGGTGATGGGGTTGTTGTGGACTTTGAAAAGCTGCAGGAGTCAGGTTGGCATTCAGATAGTGTTGCTGTATGAATCCCAAAGTGCAAGAAGTCCTAAAGGGATTTATTTTATTCATTCTTCCCCTTTTCCTCTCCATCCATCTTTCTCTTTCTCTCTCTCTCTCTGCCTCCTTTCTTCCTTCCTTCTTCCTCTCCTCTCCTTTTCCCTTCCCTTTCTCTCTCTCTCTTTCTTTCCCTCTTTCAGGGCATCCTTGTTTACTTTGGCAGATACATCAGTCCAAGTTAAAGGGGGGGGGGGTGGAAGCATTCAGGGAAGGAAGTGTGTGGGGGAAGAGAATGGAAATGCGATGGGGCCAGCTGCCACCCTGTTTTGCTTTGCCGGGGGACTTGAACTGGGTGAATGTTTCAGAAGAGGTTCTTCTGTAGGAATCTCTCTCTCATACTCATTCTGTATGGTGGGAGATGGGACAGGCAGAGACTGAGAGAGGCAATAGGATTTTCTGGTAGGCTCACCAACACTTTTGAGGTGGCTCTCAGAGCAAATGCTCCCAAGAATTTCCTGCACCAAGGCCAGTGGTGTCATTTAGGGTTTGGATACTATCCTTGGTCTGTCTGGCTGTATCCTATTTTCTAGAGCTCAGTTTGTATAGCAGTTTCTAGAAAATACTGCTCTGATGTCAACCACTGACGTGTTAATTATTTAATAATGAAAATGAAGGGGTGCCTGGGTGGCTCAGTTGTTAAGCGTCTGCCTTTGGCTTAGGTCATGATCCTAGGGTCCTGGGATCAAGCCACGTATCAGACTTCCTGCTCCGCAAGAAGCCTGCTTCTCCTTCTCCCGCTCCCCCTGCTTGTGTTCCTGCTCTTGCTGTGTCTCTCTCTGTCAAATAAATAAATAAAATCTTAAAAAAAAAAAAAAGGAAAAGAAAACGAATATCCATACTGTATCCAGCTCTTTTCCTGCTTTAACGTCTTTATACGAGCTGTCACAGGCTGTTTGCTCTGCTTGGGACATTTTTACCTACTACTCAACCCCAGCAAACTTCCATGCATTTTCCATACTTTCTATTGGGGTCTTAGCTTCAAAGTCACATCAGTGCCAACCTTCATCGTCTCCTTCAGGCTGGCCAAGTACCACCCCTATACCCTCATGTATGATGTGTCTGTCCCTGATAGTGTGTATCCTGGTTGTAATTTGCTAACTCTCCAGGTAATTGTTTAACATTTGGCTTCCTGGGTCGACTGCAAGCTCCTGGGAGCCGGACCATGTCTGATTCATCACCATATCCCTGGAGCCTGACACAGGATAGATATTCCATGTATAACTGCAGAATGAATGAACAAGAGAATGATGCTGCTCCCTGTTCCTACTGGAAGAGGGAGGGAGTAGCCACCATTTATTGGAGATTAATACACCGTTAGCTCCAAACGAAACAGCAATAATAGTCACAGTTGTTGAGAACAGTTACAAGCCAGGTGAAGCATATTCCTAAGAAACTAGATTTGTTTAAAAAAGATTTTATTTATTTATTTGGCAGACAGAGATCACAAGTAGGCAGAGAGGCAGGCAGAGAGAGAGAGAGAGGAGAAAGCAGGCTCCCTACTGAGCAAAGAGCCTGATGTGGGACTTGATCCCAGGACCCTGAGATCATGACATGAGCTGAAGGCAGAGGACCAACCCACTGAGCCACCCAAGCACCCTAAGAAATTAGATTTTTTAAAAAAGATAACGAGGAGGAGGGCTGTATCCTGATTTCTGTATTTCTCTGCAGTAGGCAATGATATTTCTTCCTAATTGTGTTCAGCAGTACTAGTAATTTTCAAAGTTTCTCACCCAGTTTTTGGCGTCTTTTCCCTTCAGCTCTAGTTATATGTGCATATTTGGTGAATCTGTGTGTTGGGAAACTAGACCTACTTGGAAATGTGTCACTTCATTTATTCATTCAAGTACATATTGGGTATTGATTACGGAAGTCACAATTGCCCACGGGTGATGGTGACTTAACCTCTGAGCCTCTGGCTGCTGAAGTGTAAGATAGGATTCTTAGGATTAAGTGAGGTAATACTTGTAGTCAAACTTTGAGCACAGTGCCTGGTAGATAGTAAGTTTTTTTTTTTTTTAAATATTTTGTTTATTTATTTGACAGAGAGAGAGATCACAAGTAGGCAAAGAGACAGGTAGAGAGAGAGAGAGGAAGGGAAGCAGACTCCCAGCTGAGCAGAGAGCCTGACTCGAGGCTCGATCCCACGACCTGACCTGAGCTGAAGGCAGAGGCTTTAACCCACTGAGCCACCCAGGCACCCCAGATAATAAGTTTCTAATCGATGTTAGTGATGATGACCAACAATGTTAGTGATCGTCATGATTTTGCTATGGCAGGGACTGTGTTAAACTGGCCATCCAAGCTTGAAAGGAGGTGATTCTCTCTCTCATGAATTCATGGCTTAGGAATAAGTGGCCCAGGAACGCTGGAGAGTATCTTTCCTTTTCTTACTAGGACCAGTCAAGTTGACAAAATGACCATCCAGGAGAGTTTCTGGTTCAGAGTTCTTCACATGTTTGGCAAAGCTTCAGGGTGTTACTGGTGCCCCACCCAACCCTGAGGGCAAGTGTCACGGGAGTCCTCTCTTCCATATCCTGGGGGCTTTGGAGGAGAAGGGGGCAGGGCACAAGATGCATTGTCCCCTTGCTGTCATGCTTGGATTATATGGAGCCTCAGTGCTTGCTAGATACATGGTTGAAGGTTTAGGGAAAATTGTTCACAATCTGTGAAGCATGTGAATTATATTCCTGTGACATTTAAAAATTCTTGGCAGAGGGAGAAGTGTTGAGTGAAAGGTAATAATCCACTGTTACCTTCCCCCTTCATTTGACTGCTGTAATAGCTGTTGGAAAGGCCTTTGAGAAATCTGGTGAATTAGACTCGTCATTGTACTTCCCATTCGTTAGGCAGCCTCCTTAGTCTTCCGTGCTATTTCCCACTGGTGGGGCACAATTAAAAATACTTTCTACATTGACATGGAACTGATGTTCAGTCCCCAGGAGATTCACTTCTTAACACAATGGGTTCTAAGTGAAACTGAGAACAAGCTTTGGCTATTACTTTTACAGGTGAAAATGTTTCACAAGTGACGGCTATTCCTTTAAAAATGCTATCCCAGCCTTGTGGGAAATTGATGTTTGTTTACGGCAAAGTTTGGATGATAATAGAGAAGTTCCCAGTCGTATTTCCTGGAGACTTTCACCTGGATGTAAGAGAAAAGAGAAGACCATTCCCGAACTGAACTGCGTAGCTTGGAAGTATGAATCCGTTCACGTATAATTTCTGCTTTTCCTAAGGCAATGCTCACAGTTCTCTTCGCTGATTGCTCTTCCTTCTTGATCTCTCTCATTTATTTGTAGCTTCACACGGACTATATTTATGAATACAGTTAATACTTACAACTTACTCTGCGCTAGATATTGATGGGAGAACTTCACATGGATTAACTTTATTAACATCTTATGGCAACCTGATGATAGAGTAGTAGTAGTATCCTCATCTACAGGAGGTAGAAAGAACTAGAATAAGTCACCTGAGGTCAAGCTAGTAAGAAAGGGAGCTGGGATTTGAACCCAAGCAGTCTGGCAGTGGAGTAACACCAGCTCTTGACTACAACACTCCAGTGCCATTTAAGCCCTAGTATTTGCAAAATGGCCCTCTGAGAGGGCCTCCGTAGCTCAAACCCAAGGACTGTGGAAGTTATGGAAGAAGCTTGCAAGGCCACCAGTAGCCTCTGGGTCTCTGTGTTGGAGAACAGTCAGCTCCTGTGACCTTGGCTGGAGGCCATTCATCCCTTTGCTGCTTAAAGTAATGCAGCCTCTAAGGGTCAATTCAATCTTTATGACAAAGGTTGTTTACAGGGTCCAATGATAAGAAAACTTCCTTTTCAGTGAAGGTTCCATTGAGGAAAATTATCCTTGGTGGTATTTAAGACATCTAATCTCTTTCCAGGCTTGCAACTCTGAGTCCTGGAAATTAAACCAGACAGATGTGCATCTCCTTCTCCTTTTCTCGGCTTGGTATAGTTTAAAAATACCGTATGTCTTAAATTTTGTTTTTAGTGTGAAATATTGCCTCTAAGAGGAAACAGAAGAATAAAAATGATCTCCGTGATGGGTGCACTCGGGCTGAGCCTAGAATCAGGCAGTTCTATCATTTGTCTTTTCCTGTTTGTTTGCCTTCTTGTGTTTGTTTTAATGAATTCAATTTCTTACACTCTTATTTGGTCCAGTGGGATCAAGTGTTAGACATAGACTGAGTTTATTGACTTCAACATCTGTTTTCAGAAATCTCAGCACTTCTCACCTTAAGTTGGAAGCTGCTAAGTTCTACCCCAAGAAATAGGTACTCTTTGAGCAGTTAAGGTGAAAAGTTTACCAGGCCCTCTTAAACGTTCATACCTTTTATGCCTTCCTGAACAGAGCTCTGGGGATAGAGCAATGTGGTCTCGGCTATTAAAGATAGTGGCCAGGCACACCTGGTCACAATAAATATAGGCTCTTTCTTTCAGCCTTCTCTGTGGTCTTAAAATGAATCTACAAATTTTAAAATTTGTCATTTCCAGGATTATGATAATCCTAGGTAATGAGACATTTTCACAAGTCCCACATTGTAAATCTGAAGCTTGCTTATTTAAAAGGCTATATCCAAAGGAGATTGAATTTTGTTAATTGCATAGTTTCCTGGATTCTACTCATACCAATATCAGATACTTAAAAATCAAGAATATTTATAAGATATCTAATTATAAAATCATTAAAGCAAATGAATTCATTGAGTGCTATTTTAAGAAATTGTCCACCACACTGAAAGTGGTTGGGCAAATTCCTATAGTGTAGGAATAAATTTGGGCACAGTCTAAATATCTGTGGGTTTCAGCAAGCCTAAAATCTTTTTTCAAATAATAGCATTTATTGGTATGTTTCTAATTATAAAAGTTATTCATGCTTATTTTAGAAAACTTAAAGGGAAAAAGGAAGAAAACAAAACCATCTTCAATCTTACTCATGCCTGAAATCTTGACATCCAAGAAAAAAGCAATTGTATATTTTACTGAGGGTCCTTTCTCAAAGCAACAATATTTTGAACTTACTATGCAGTTGAATTTAAAACACCAATAAAAGTATATTGGTAATAGCACTGATTACAATGACTCTGTACCCTATTTTTTAATGGTGGGACACCCCAACTGAAGGTATGCTTTCCTCATTCTTTTTCTAAGTTACTTCATCCAATTATGAAAGTAACATGTTAATTATGGAAAATTTGGAGGACATAAAAAAAAACAAAAAAACACTTTTCTTTATTCCCAGTTCTCAAGATAAGCACTATTGCTGATATATTTTCACCCAGTCCCAAAGCTTTTCTTTCTCACTACAGCAGGTGGTTTCCTAGAAATGGATTGGTTCAAGTTGTCTTAGGAAGGCAAGCAAATTTGACAATGTCAGGCCATGAACTAGGGTTGGGCAGCCAAGAACTGTGTGAGAGAGGAGTTTCCAACAACTGTGTCCTCTGGGTAGGAATTTGTGGGTGGGGTGTCTAGGAAGGGAAATGAAAATGATCTGTTCCCTGAAAGCAAATTCAGATGTATTGGGTGCCGAATGATCTGTCTATCCACAGCTCAGATTTGCTAACGGTGTTTCTTCGGTAGAGAGAAGTGACTCCAGGTACTCACCTCAACGTGTGCTCCACCGCGATGTGGTTTTCATCTCCCTCTCAACTAGGGAGAACACCCAACGCAGCAAACAGAATCGAGTACGCAGTAGGTCTTACAGAGATATTTATGGAACACAACGGAAGAAATCGAAACTCACCATCTGGACTGCAACCTCACTTAAGGAAGCCAAATTGTTTTTTTCAATGACCTATAACTGAACTTATTTAAAGGATATATCTTTTAAGCGAATGTGGACGTAATTCAATATACACTGAATGAAGTGATGATGATGCCAGTGGAGAGAGGAAATGTGAAAGCCGGGAAGAATTATGCACTCAACAGAGCATTATTTTCATCTCAATGAATATCTATACATACAGATCTCTAAGTGCATATGTACAAATAAAGTTTTCTACATACATGTCTTGGGCTGTGGTGCCGATGGTCCTATTGTTAGAAAAAAAAAAATAAGAGGAACTGAAAATGTGAAAAAACAGTCAATGTCAGCTACCAAGAAATAAGCCCAAGAAATAGGAAACCATAATGAGAAAAATGCTTCATTTATATGTTAGCAGGAATCTTAGTTTTCTTTCATGAATTTTGAAGTTGCATTGATTCAACTCACCTGATTTCATTAGCATCTCATTTCTGCTTAGGACCTTAAATGATATGCCAATAATCTACTTGAAATGAAAACCAGTAGCCCGTATGTTTGGAGAATTTTTTTTTTTTTATTCCTTGGAAAATTATTTTAATGGTTGGAAAGTGTCAGTTGTGGACACTGTCTACTCAGCACAGAAAATAGATTAAGTGAGTGTTCGTCTGCTTTCACAGATGCTCTTTATAACCTCTGGGGTCTTAGAATCAGAAGGTCTGTGTTTCTGAAATGGTGGCCCAGAGACCACCTAAGTCAGAGTCACCGAGGCATTGATTAGCATGCAGATTCCTGGGGCCCGCCCCAGATCTGGTGAAAGAGAATGGGTAGCTGCGGAGTCCCAGACATCCAGGGGACGCCTAGGCACACCAGAGTTTGAAAACTTTAGGTAGGGTAAAAGGTAAGAGGTATTTGTTTAAAGATTGAGGTAAGTCCGGAAGAGAAGGGATGGGGTACAGTAGGTTCTTTCACCAATAGGGGTCACACACTCTTTGGACTTGAATATGGTTCTAAAGGCTAAGAGATAGACAACTAAGTCTGCACCAAGAGGAGGAGTTGGTATCTAACGGAGGGGAAAGCTGGAGGTCTTTTCTCCAATGGAGGAATCGCTTTTTTGGGCCCGGTACTAATGATAGCAATGATGAATGCCATCTTCTGATTGCCTCTTCGCGTTCCGTACTTCTGCGTGCCACCGTAGGACTCCCACTGGACCCTCTCAGCAACTCAGTGAGACTGGCACTTTTTTATTTTATTGATGAGGTCTCTGAGGCTCAGAGAGATTACACTTCTTGGACTGGGTCTTCTTTATAGTAAGTTGCAGGAATGGTATCTCTGATTCCAGAAATGGGGGAGCTTCGCCTCCCAAACCACAGTGTTTCCATAACTTTTATAAGCCTAAGCTTTGAGGGAACCTCCCAGGAAAAGAACATTAACGGAAGCATTCTCCACCTCTCTTATGTCATTCTTGGAACCAGCTTGAGCAGCTGGTGTCACACACTGCTTGTTAGGACCCAGTAGCCCTATCAAAACCTACATGGCAGAGAAAACTGAAAATTATTGTCATTCCCTTTTGCTTTCCAGGTCTGGGGATTTGCTCTTCTTTCAAATCATGACATAGAGTGAGATCTAAATGCCTACTCTGGGTGAAGATATGTTGCTAAGTTAAAACAAATCTGTAGGAGTGCCAAGAATGTTCTATTCTTCGATCTGGGTCCCTGTTACATGGAGAAATCTAATTTGTGAAAATTCAGCAAACTGTATACTCATGCCACCTCCCTATTAGTACATTACACGTTGCTAATAAATAAATAAATAAAGCTGTAGGCTCACATTGAGTTACACAACTTAGCTGCTGAAAGCCACCTCCTCTCCGCCGTCTTCCATTGGTCCCCACTCCCCCTTCATTTCCAAATCAACACACAGTTTCTGGTGAGAAAATGGTAAGGTAATTGTTCCAACAAGTGTATATAGAATTACGTGTTAGACCAAAGACTCAGAGTAGAAGTTAACCCTGGTGAGGGAAATGATCTGTTTCCTTGTTGAATCCTTTTCATCTCTTGGTTTCAGTAATCTTCAGTTGAGCACATTTTCCTATTATGTTAACACATTGTGTACTGAACAGGCCGGCCCAAAGCATCTTGAAAGTGCTTTAAAATTTTTTGCTTAAGTAACCTCACAAGACTCCCACATTCTTTAGTTCTGCCTGTATTGAGAATCAGCAGTTACTTTTAAGTTTTAATAAGTTTCACATGTCTTGTAGTGAAACTGTGTTTGGTTAATTCCAGCCTTTAATTAGTAGCCTCTGGATTGGTGTATACCAGACATGGAGACGTTATTAGTGTGAACTGAAAGCTATGTGTGTTGCTCTATAACAGATCAAAACAAACCTTGTGTGCTCTGACAGCATTAAACCCCACTGAGGCCTGCCCAGGATATGGTTTTCAGTTGTAAAAGAAAATTGTAATTCACAAGTCCTTGCCAGATGTCATACCCCAATACCTCAGCTTCATTACATCTACCCAGAGTAGGTGGTCATAGGGGGTTCAGCCAAAGGGACTCGGTTTGGGTTTTTAAATCATTTTTAAAAGTTAGATTTATTCAAAATATTGAAATGGGCATATTGGTGCATCTTGGTCTTTTGTTTTGTTTTGTTTTGAGCATTTTCAGTTTTTAAAAAATATTTGGGATGTAAATAATACTTTCCAATTTAGGAGGCAGCTTGGAAATCCTCACATGTAACAGAGGTCATAGGTCTTGACACTGTTAAATCGAGAAGAAAACTTTCATCTGCAGAAGGTAAAAAATGATGCTGAGATAAAATAACTGGAAATGAACACATTTGAATGAAAACACAGATTTAGGAGCTGGTACATGTTTTAAGGAGAAAACAAATGGGTTCGGAGATTCTCCTGATCACAGATCTAGGATGTGCTGTGATGCCACCCAGGGCAAAGTCACAAAAACCTCATGAGGTTGGCCGAGAGAAAAAGAGCCAATGTATTTTTAAAAACTAGTTTGATCGGCAGTGGCCTGAGAAGCGTGGAAAGGTATTAGATAAAGCTCAAACGCTAATGCATGTGGTGTGTTTCCAAGTGACTCATATGGTTACGCCAGGACAGAGAATCTTCTCACCCCAGAGCTCCAGGCAGGACTCTGAACTCCTGGCCTCCTGCGCCGTGTGCACACTCTTTCCCTGATGGTTGTTATAGAACTTGAGCAAAATATGTATTTGGTAACTTACATTTCTCATATAATTTTTTTAACTGTTATATTTGTGAATGTTTTCTTTGGTTAGACAATTGGTCTTATTCTAATACTTGTTTCACTATAACTTCAATATAATTTCACAGTAATATATAATGCAGATGGTAGGATATAGTAGTAGCTTTCACCTTAAAGCAAATCATATTTTATCTGACTATAACTATAAAAAGTTATTCTTGAGGTAAGGTTGTAGCAAGATTTTTTTTTTTTTTCAATGAGATTTTACTGGTCACTGTTAATTTCCAATGATTTAGAATGTAAATTACAATGTGTGTGTGTGTGTGTGTGGTGTGTGTATTTTTTCCCTGTAAAGAAATAACTACAGAAAGCAGCTCCAAGGTATTCTGGTCATATACATAATTTGACACTAAGTTCCCTGTTGACTAATTTGAAAGATACCATTATGTTTCTTTACTTTTAGAAGCCCCTGATTGCCTATCACTGACGAAAGAGCAACATTTTAAAATGTGGTAGAAGGAAGTTCTTTTAAAGAAATTTCCTTCTCTCTTTTCACACATCTTGAACTTGTGAGGAACCAAATAATCACATTTTTGAGAAAGAGTGTTTTCTTTCATCAACACCAGGAGCAAAAGATTTTTTTTTTTAAGCTGGCTTTTAGGATCTCCAGTGCTAATTTGTGTGTGTGAACTAAGCAATAAAACCACACAGGCAAACCTGAACTAGGTTCTGAGGTTAGAGAATAAATTTGAACCTTCTTTGGAATTTTTCCTTTTGGCTTGTTTGCCTCTCCAGATACAAACCACAGAAGCGGAATTTGTTGCTCTTCATGCTGTGTATAAATTGTTGTTGGCACCGACTTTTTGAATGATATTATCCTCTAAACATCTTTCAGAGGGCTAACGTTCTACTCTTCTCTCCATTTTAAATGTAAAAATTTCAACTCCAAGAACTAACAAGATCCAAAGGTCTCAAGGAACATCATCTTTTCAGAATTTTCATTAACAATTCATTTTGGAAAAATTTCCCCTTTGCCATGTTAAAACAGGTAGATTGTGAGTTATTCCTTTTTTTTTTTTTTTTTTTGGCCTACCATGATAAAGACTTTCATCATTGTTTATAATTTTTTTTTTAAAGATTTTATTTATTTATTTGACAGAGAGAAATCACAAGTAGATGGAGAGGCAGGCAGAGAGAGAGAGAGAGGGAAGCAGGCTCTCTGCCGAGCAGAGAGCCCGATGCGGGACTCGATCCCAGGACCCTAAGATCATGACCTGAGCCGAAGGCAGCGGCTTAACCCACTGAGCCACCCAGGTGCCCCATCATTGTTTATAATTTTAATAGGTCTCCATTTTTGAAAGATTATTAAGTCGCTGAACTAAGGAAATTATATCTTAGAATTTGTAAAATCTTATTTCATAAGCATTGATAAATATCTGAGTCTCTTAACCTTTATTATGAGATTGATAGAAGTTTTAATTGCCACTAAGTTTTTGTAAAAAAATAAAAATTGATGTGAATTATTATTTTATTTATACAAAAACATATAGGAATGCCTCCTTACTTGTTGAGTGTATGTGCATATATAGTTGTGTAGAGCAAACTTTCTATTACTTCTTTTTCTACCTATTTGGAATAAGAATGACAATCATAATTGTAGCAGAGGATTTAAGATGGAAAGACCTGGCTTTCAGTCTTTGTTCTGCTTCATACTCATGGTAAGACTTTAGGCAAATTCCTTAATTTCTTCTATTTATTTATTTATTTAAGAGAGAGAGAGAGAGGGAGAAAGATCAGGCACGTGAGTAGAGGAGGGACAGAGAGAGAGGGAGAAAAAGAATTTTAAGCAGACTCTCCACGGAGTGCAGAGCCCCACTTGGGGCTCGATCCCATGACCCTGAAATCATGACCCCGAGATCACTACCTGAGCCAAAATCAGGAGTCGGATGCCCAACCGACTTAGCCACCTAGGTTCCCCAAGTTCCTTAATTTCTTTGAGCTTCAAGGTATTCAGTTCTAAAAAGGAAGAATTAATAATACCTACATCAAATACTGTTATTAGAGAACGTCACCATATTATCAACCAGGGATAAGTATCTACTACAAGTAGTTCTCCTATTAGGAAGCAAACTACCTAAGACAATGAAGAGATAGTGGTTAAGAGACAGTCCTTGCAGTTAGGCTATTCCAGAGTTCAAAACCTAGCTGTGTGTGTTATTATCAGCTTTGACAAACTTTGACCAATTTCTTTATCTTTTTAGCTCTCAGATTCCTCACCTATAAAAAGGGAGATAATAAACTTACCTCAAGGGGTTACCAACAGGATTAAATGAGGTAATATATACATTGAGTGATTAGCATAGTGCTTGGTACTTAGTAATTGCTTAATACATAGTAATAGAATATTATTAAATTTTTGTCTTTGCCAATGGTAATCACTATAAGTTCTCCTTGGGTCATTATAATCATTATTCCTTTTTTTTTTTTTTTAAGATTTATTTATTTATTTTAGAGAGAGAGAGATACAGAGAGGATGAGTGGGAGGGTCGGAGGATGAGGGAGAGGGAATCCCAAGCAGACTTCCTGCTGAGCAAAGACTGGGCTTGATCTCATGACCCTCAGGTCATGAGCAGAAGCCAAGAGTCTGTCGCTTAGCCAACTGTGCCACTCAAGTGCTCCTAATTATTACTTCTTTTAAAGATGACATGTCAAGCTTTTATATCTGAGTGTATCTATACAAATGAAGTAACTCAGTAAAGATTTGTGTGAATATATATAACCTTGTCAATACGGAATTTTTAAACCGCACTTTGTATCACCTAGCAAATGTCCAGCCTTTTAAAAA
Organism: Mustela putorius furo; assembly: GCF_011764305.1. Taxonomy (NCBI): domain Eukaryota; kingdom Metazoa; phylum Chordata; class Mammalia; order Carnivora; family Mustelidae; genus Mustela; species Mustela putorius. The sequence goes on along the minus strand of NW_025422368.1, from coordinate 40,852,399 downwards.
TATTTTCATACAACAGTTATCAATCAAGGCGTATCTACACAAGCTTCCGATTATTATTTCACCACAAAACTTCAAACACAGATACCTGGAACTGTTCTTTGTTCAAGGTCTTTAGTTTAAGATAGGTCTTTAGCCACAACAGAATTATCTTTACACAGTGTTTCCCCTTGCTATCCATGTCAACGGGCTTACCCTCGCTGTGGGGACTTCTCTGAAGACTCAAGAAATTCAGCAGCAGTTTAGCTGTCCAACGACTTTAGACACCAGCTGAAAACACTGTAAAAGAACATTTTGACAGTTGTGTTAATTTTACACAAAATAGAAAAAAAAATCTCTATTTTCCGTGATCTAGATCAAACTGGAAACAGTCCACACAAATCATTCCCAAATCTTATCACCCTCTGCGGTGTTCACTTTCCTTACCCTGAGAAGTCACAGTAGGCAGCACTGGAAGGGCACAATGAATTATGTGCATAAGGGTCAACAGTGAGATAGCCCACGGGTAAGCAACAGAAGGAGGCGGTCTTGGAGGCTCGGCTAACACACATATGAAGCAATTACGCCTTGGAATTTTCACTACAGGTTCCTATTGCGGGAAGCTCGTTCCTGCAATTGACAAAGACGACACCACCCAGGACCCGCCGGTGGCTTCTCGGGGATTCTCCTGGGTGGAGCTCAAGGTCTTTTTTTCCATGCTTGGGAAAGTTAGAAGCAGACTCTACCATCCATTATTTGTCAGAGGAAGAAGGGGAGACGCGAGAGAAGCTAGGGGTGTCTCCCGGAGCGCGGGCGCGGGGGAGAGGATGCCGGCCGGCCGGCAGATTTCATTAGCCGAAGCAGTCTGGTGTCTGACTCAGCTGGTTGTGCAAAGCACCCTGCGGACACGGCCCGACTTGTCAACCTTCTCAGGAGGTTTTCTTTTGATCGGCAGACCCCCGGAGACTCCCAAATCATGCCATTTTGTCTCTGCACATGCTTCTCCTTCTGCCTGGAAAAGTCCTCATCCTGCTCCGGGGGGACCTGCTGTTGTTGGAGGACGGCTCAAACGTCACCTCCTCCATAAAGAAAGCCGGCCTTCCCTCGGCACACCCCCACACACCCACGTGGTGGTGGGGCTGCTCTCTGGGCTCTCCTTGTAGATTGTAGGGGTGTTAACCGGCGTCTACCTTACTGTATTGAAATCAGTGCTTTCTGTCTCATTCCCGCTGAGGCCGCCCCCCACCCCACCTCCAGTCGGGCTCACGCTTGATTCCTTTATGCTCAACACATGGCATAGCCCCTGGCAGAAGGAAGGCCATGATTTCCCTTAAAGAAGGGAATGTAGATGTGATTTAAGCAGCCTTGGTTTGCATTTTATTTACGCAATTGCTTTATATGGGGGTTTAAGTGCAATGGCCTTTTAGGAAGTTCTAATCCTAAATGTTGATTGGGAGAGGAAAAAATTAATTTCAAGTGTAAAGAACTAATTGTAATGATGTTATTAGGTGCATTTTGAAAAAGAAAACAAACCTTTTCCAGAATTTGACAAACTAAAGGAATGTGGGGGTTCAGCAAAATTTAAAATAACATATTTAAACTCCAGGTTTTATCAAAACCTAGGATATTGTGTTTTGTTTCCTTCTCTAACTTTTAAATTCCTCAGGGGAAGAGAGAATACTTTTGTTTCTATTTCCCACAAGTAGGCACAGAGCTTGATAGGTAGCTAATGCTCAGGAAGTGACACACACACACTTCAGCACCACACCGAACACTCCACATCTTGAAAACCAGCGGAAAGCCTGGCACACATGAAGACATCAGCTTTTCTTCGATTGCCATCAAATACGGAGTTAATTCATGAGGACTACAGTAAGTGTCCCAGTCTGTGACTGCTGTAGGGTCCTCCCAAATTTCTGGTGACCCAGTGACGACGGTTAGAGAAACACAACCTCCAAGGAGTTTTTCCACTATGGAGCTCACATTTGTTTTTATTTTGTCTTTTAGAAATCCTGTTGCTCCTACGGTACCCCCAAGCTGGCGTGAGCAGACTGTGCCTCTAGCTGCCGGAACGATTTCAGCTGTGAGAACTTCTCCAGACAACCTGTTTTCTCTATCTGTGTGAGGGAGAGAGAGCAAATACGAGAATTTCTCCCGTGCAGTACTGACTTCCTCTGAGGCCCCAGAGAAGCCATTTGAACACTCTTCCTTAGTTCCTCCAGCTGTAAAATGGAACTAATAATGACTAATAATGTCTTTCACAAGGTAGATTTAAGTAGTCAGTGTTTCATGGTAGCAGACCCCGAGGATGAAATATTTCTATTATGTGCAGCTTTGGTGAACCTATTTTTTTTTTCCTGACTGAACGTAAATGTTTTCTATTCGACAGGTTTTTCAAAGCCCCCTAAGTTCATCTGAATACCCAAATCAAGCAACTTGCAAGCAAAATGGTTTAATTCTATATTATTCCATTCTGTGGCAAAGATATTTCTAGAGAACAAGGGCGTTCACCTTTAAGATGAACAATGTGAATTCCTATCCCAGCTATATTGCAGCTCTGGGCAGGTCCCTCAATTTCTTTGTTCCTCTGCTTCCTTTCAGGTCCTAAAGCAAAGCATCTGGCTTGACTTACAGGATTGTGAGAAGACGATGTCACATACGGTGAAATGTTTTAAGCTCTGTGGTGAAAGTGCCAGAGACCACTATTCTACAGGTGAAAACTAAGTCCCAGAGAAGCAAATAAGCTTAAATCACGGGCCAAGTGAGCATCAGGAACAACGCCTCATGGCCTGGCTTACAAGCGGGTCTATGGGCCTCGTCGCTTTCTCAGGAATCACGTGCCTGCGGAGGGAGAGTTTTCTTCCAGAGGAACCACCCTTCCCACTCGGATGATAGCTTGCTTTTACCTGTTGAGCAAACTTTAGCCTCGTTCTGACAATGGAGCATATTTTGTTTGTTTGTCTGTTTTTGGCAGAGTTGTCTCTCTCGGCCTGCAGGAGTGAAGAGGAGGCTGCAGGGGCTTGTTGCTCAGGGAACGAGCCTCGTTCAAACATCCTACTGAAGACTTCTTATTGGCTGCAGAGAACACCATTATATGGCTTGTAGAAATCAAATCAAGTCTTGAGAGGAGGCCAGAAAGTCAGAGAAATGCTGTTAAATCTCTGGTCCTGTATGATGCAGAATAAGTAAAGGGGGAATACGGGGTGTAAATTGAGTTGTAACTCCAACCAAGTCAATGCAGTCAGTCGTGATGGCCAAACAACAGAGGCATAAAGGCTTAAGGAGCCCAAATGTTACAGACTCTGGCTGCTACCCAAACACTCTTGCAGCCGAAATAAACAAGTTTTGTATTCTTGCAGACACAAGGCTCTAAAGACAAAGGAGCCGACCCTCTTGACTAAAGGGCTTTGAGATGGATATATTGCTAGTAATCTTAAACCCGCGGCAGAGACTGGGCAGGCTTGGGAAGCAGACAGGTTTTGGAGAAAGACGGGTTCTGTATAATGCCTACCATGTTCTTGGCACCCAACAGCCCCATTGTTATCCCTGTGTGTCTTAGCTGTGTAGCACGGTAGTGTATGGACACAGGATTCCCTGGGTGGGGAAGAAAAGAAACTAGCATGATTTTTTCAAGTCCTCCCTGCGCGTTCTGCCTCTTCGGGTCTGGGATGAAAGGAGAAGGAAAGAAAGACCGAAGATCCCAGCTCGCATTATTCGGTTGTCTCTCCTACCCCAGTCCCTGTGCTGCACCCTATCTCATTGAACACGTATGATAAATCTATGAGTTTTATAACCTTCATCTGTTAAGAAGGGAAGACGGGGCTCGTGCAGTCTTGTGCAGGTGAAAGACAGTGTAGTCATTAGGAGCTTGTGTTCTGGGGTCAGAACACCTGGGTCGGAATCCCAGGTCCTCCACTTCTGAGCTGCATGGCACTGGGCATCGTTGTATCCTCTATCGAGTGGTGTGAGAGTGGTACCTCCTACCACTGGGAGGGTTACCTGAAGGAATAGACACAAAACAGTAAGAGGAGCCCCCAGCATGGAATAGGTACTCTATAAATACTACTTATTTTTACAACTGCCCAATGTAGTAAGCACAAGTATAAACGGGTGTGTGTGTGTGTGTGTGTGTGTGTGTGTGTGGCAGAGCTAAGCCTCGAACTCAGGTCTTTCTGAAGCTTAGGGTAACTTTTCCCTTAACCATATCCTTCTACTGCCAAATACTCCTTTTGGCTGCAAAAGTCCGAAGCCTGTCCTGAGGCAGTTTCTAGCTGCACCAGAAAGCACCAGAAAGAATCCCTTCCCCACTCCGCTCCTAGCCCCGCTCACCACCAGCAAATGCATTTATTTTATATTTATTTCCATTTGCTACCCATGATAGCTTAAGAGAAGACGAGTACAACAGCTTGCATTTACTTTTGTGGTGTCTCATTAATATTGTCTACTAGTAACGCCCCCCCCCCAACCTTGATTCTTGCCTGTCCTTTGCATCTAATGCTTCTTGCAAACAAGAGAAAAGAGAGATGGTTCTCCTGGTGTTGTCATGAACTTAGAGCAAACAGCTCCGGGGGAAAAAAAAAATCATGGATTCTATTCAGTGTCTTTAAGGCACGGGTGTTTAGATGTTGAAAGGGCACTGTCTAACGTGATTTCCTTGACATAACCCTTTGGATTTGGCTTTGGTTTTGATGAAACACACAGGAAAGCTCTCATCATAGGCTTGGACACTTACTGCTCGGCTCACAGCCCTGCAAAAGTTGCCTGCACAGGGAAAGAGAAGGAATTGCATTCTCTGAGGCTTGCAAGCAGGCAGCCCAGCTCAAGTGGCCGTCAAGTCCAAGGCTCTGTGCAGGTCTGAGCTGCATTTCAGGTCAGGTTCGGACATTTTGATTGTGACCAAGTGAGTTGTATAACTCACTAGCAGTTCAGAAGACAAAAGCAGTGATGAAGGTTTTCCTTTTAATAGTAATTTTAATTTTTTAAAACTTAGAACTAAAAGACAATATCCACGTGACTGTATTCAGAGGGTATTCAGCTTTTAATCTGGAGAACTGGAATCAGAAAGGAGAAGACCTTTCTGATTCACCAGGAGGTGAGAAAGAGTACTGTGGGAGTCCAGCTGTTCGAATGATGCAGGCAGGCCGGGGGCTGCTCAGCAGCCATTGGGATCACCTCTCTGGGGCCCACGGGGTCACTGGGTTCTGCTATGGGCTTTGCTTTGCCTCAGACCCCATACAGCAGAGTCCCAGCAAAGATCTCCCCATTACTGTGTAAAACCAGGATCTAAGGGGTTGAGTTCCTGGAGGCATTGATGCCTCGGTGGAGTACAGGAACTTGACCCTTGCCAGTGGACCACAGAGAGTAGGAAGAGAGGCAGCCACCTAATCTCTGGGGGGTGGGGGAGCACCCTTTACCCACCCACCCTCCACATAGCAATTGTCCACTAGAGCACACCCAGGGCTGCGTGGGGTTTTCACTTCAGAAGGAACTAGCCCATCTCCAGGTGACTTTCTGTGGTAGCTCAAGTAGGTCAAGTGTAGGCATTCCTCTCTTCTTGGATGGATGTGTCTGTCTGCCAGCTCAGCATGTGCTATCCAACATCCAGAATCATTCAGTCCAGGCTCCTGCTCAAAGGGTACCTCCCTTCTGCAGGACTGACACCGAATATGCCCCGGGACAGAGCCCTCGCCCCTGTCAGGTTTCCACACTATAGAGAAACTTTATGCTGGGTCCAAAGCTTCTTAAATGAAAAGTGATAAAAATGTAAGGTTGACCAGCTGTTTATTCTGGGCTGTTACCCGATTTACTATCATGTTGGATCTGGCTTCTCTTTCTGCTGTTGTTAGCTCCTCCGTGTTTGGAGCTGGGAGTATGTGTGGAATGATATGTTAATGTTCATATTTTGTGGTGAGATTGATCAGAGAGTTTTGCCCATTTGTTTGAGGAAACTAATACCTAAATGAAATGATAGAGTCATTATGCATTGTTCTTATGTATACTGTTTTCCCTGCCAGTCTTGCTGGGGAGGGGATGGGTATCTATGATTGGAGGTTAATAGAAAAACAACTTCTTCCCCTATTTTTTTTCTTCCAGAAGTATGAAAAGTCACCTCACATGGGGAAAAAAATGTCTGTTTGTCCCCTGGAGAAGTTCACTGAGGCCTGTTACCTGCTGGGTAATCAAGACTTGTTTCAGGTACAATTCCTTTCTGTAAAACATTTTGCTTCCTATCAGAGACCTGCATGCAGAGGCATACTTGTAATCGCTGGCTTCTTACCTCCCTAGACCTTTTAAGCACTCATCTCCTAGTTAGAGTTGTTGATTCCCATAGTGCAAGAAAATATTTTGAAATTGTTTTTCTCATCAAGGGGTCATATACATCATTTAGCCCATTTAGCTGTAGAAACAATGCTGCTAGTCAGTGTTGCTCTTTGTTCCAGGTTTTTCATGTTAACGTGGTCTGTGTAGTAAAATCCTTGCCAGTGAAGGGAGAGCCAGATTTGTGGCACGGCCCATAACACACGTACGTTACTGAGACCACACACAGATTAAAAAGATAAAGGCACACATTGCTTTTGAGCAATGACCCGTGTGCCAAAAATGAGGTTTCATCCACAATAGACCAGAAGAATGTAAGAGTTTGGTCTCAGGGTATCAAGACTTTCCTTTTTCTGTTGTAGTCTACCTTTTCAAAGAGTGGGAGGACAACATTTTAAAATTCTTTTGATTATTCTAGTTTCACTATTTATTGTTGAAAGAGAAATAAAGACCATCACCCTTTCACCAGCAGCCATGGCAAGGGGAGGAGCAGGGCAATGCAGGGCTCAGAAATTTTTGGCTCTGGAGCCAGACGGCCTGGCCTCATTTCTGGATGACCCACTGTGTAACTTCGGGCCCCGGTTTCCTGTAAAACAGAAATAATTACCATGCTGTTATATGGATCAGCTGAGATAATACAGGTACGGTGCTCAGCTGGACCCGAGGAAGGTTTCAGTTACTTGCTGTGAGTACAGTAAAGTTTTGCCCTAAAGCCATCGGTATGCTCCAGAAACCAAGTTGCATAAAATACGGGCCAACTTACTCCAACATTATTAAATAATATATTTTCAGTCAGTTAGTATGGTTGCTAAAAGCACAGAGAGGACAAGCTAGGACACCTGACCACTCACTGAGCCAAGAAGGTCCATGAAGAGGACACCTCTTGAATGTATCCTCTTCTGGAAAAATTAAAGCTTTTTCTATCCATCTACCTCTCCATCTCTTACAGAGTTGGGGTATCGTACAGGTGTAATCCCAGTTTGTCTGAATTAGTGGAATGGGGGAGGGGAGACAGTATTGAAGGTATTGAAAGTATTGAAGGTGTTACCTGTTATTATTAGGTAGATATCTCGAACTTGCTTTTAGCCTTTTTAGTAGATGTTTGTTGGTCCTGGAAGCACATTAGAATCATCCAAGGAGCTTTAAGGACATACTGCTTCCTGGTCCCAGGACAGCAGCAGCAAAATGTAGCCACCCAGACTTCAGATCTTGTTTGCATCATTTTTAACCTATATGACCTTTGACAAAGTATTAGCTTCTCTTTTTCCTAATGTGTGAGATGGGGTTGTTGTAAGAATAAAAGATGATGTATTTAAAACTGGGCAAAAATCTTGGTTTATAGTAGGTGAGAAGTAAATACTATTTGTTAATAACCTATTTTCTCTAAAAACATCACAAGCTCACGTGTCCTCTGCCTCCACTGAGCCCAATTAGAGAGATTTTGCCTTGAAATATAGTCTTGGGTAAGAACTGGTGAAGGCCTCTTGTTTTACAAATGAGAAAACTAAAGCACAAAAATTGGTCAAGGTTACACAGCTAATAATAGGCTAAAACTCACACAAAGTACTCCTTTTTGTCCATTGTTTTTCTTCCTATTCCACAGTTCTGAATCATGTGATCTCTGAGGTCCCAAAATCTGGCTCTAGACACCAACTCCAGACTCACATATTCCTAGTCTCTGTCTGCCTTTATCTTATGGTGCAGCAATACCAAAGTGTTACTTCCTCATACTCGTGTTTGCTGTCTCTCACCTATTTCCTTTGGCCTATGTGATCATTCTTGCCTGAAATTCTTCCCTCTTCTTGTCTTCCTCTTCTCCTAACTACACTAACTCCTGCTTCTGCTCATGAATGATTAACTACTACCACAATTGCCATCTGACTGTAAACAATTAGAAATCAGACAAAAGGTCAGATATTAGACAAAAGGTTTAAATCCGTGAGTAGGAAAGCAAATGAAGTGAGCCCTCTTATTGTCACAGTTTCCAGCTTGGAGAGAGTTTCCAGGCTACTTCCTAGTTTGGGGAACCAGAAGAGGGTCTGGTGGTCTCACAGAGTTGAAGAGGCAGAGATCGAAGTTTGGGAAGAACAAGGAGGGTAGCATTTACAAGGTGTATTACTAGAAATGAGAAAACTAAATGGAAAGGGAACTGTGGAGATCTGCAGAGTTTACCCCAAATATTTGGCTGAATATTATCATCTGTACACACATGTGAAGAAACTACCAAGACTGGGTAGAACTACCCAGAATGCACTGGGCTGAACAAGACCTAGAGCTCCCACAAGACTGGGAAGAGTTTGTGTTTCCACCAACCTGAGTGCAGAAACTTCAAAATACTTCAGGCATTGGCTAGAGTCCTCAGAAAGGTCATGCCTTAGTAAGGGATTACATTACTCCTGTGGACCTACCATAAAAAGCTTAAAGGCAAGGCTCTCATGGATCAAACTGAGCTGCCATAAAATCCAATGTTCTTTAAAGGAAGACAATAAAATACAGCACCCAATGAAATAAAATTCAATATGCGAAATTCCAAAAGTAATTACTAGACATGCCAAGAAGTGTGAGAATATGATTCACAACAAGAGAAAAATTAATCAATAGAAACAGATTCGGAAATGACAGAGATAATTAGAAGACAAGGACCATAACAGTACCATTACAAAACTATTCTTATGCTTAAAGATGTAAAAAAATCACAAACATAATGAAAGGACAATGAAAGATATAAAGAAAAGACCCAAATATAACTTGCAGGTATGAAAATTTATGGAATAAAACAATAGAATAGTTAAGATTACCAGGATATTAAATTTTGCAGAAAAAAAATCACCATGCTTGAAGACGCAGTAACAAAAACTATCCAAAATGAATTGTAGATGGAAAAAAAAAAAGACTAAAAACAAAACCCAAAATAAATGTGCACATACAAACAGAGCCTCAGTGTACTCTGGGATTATATTAAACCATATGTGTGGTTGGAGTCCTAGAAATGTGTTTCAGGAAAATGAAAACCCTATTTGGAGACACAGTGGCTGAAAAGTACTTACATTTTATGAAAATATAAACCCACAGAGCCAAGAAGCTCATCAAACTACAAACAGAAGTAACAAAGAAAACCACACTAAGACACATCATAATTAAACTTCAAAATCAATGCCAAACAGAAAATTTAAATAGCAGCGGGAGGGGAAAACTACATTTTGTACAGAGGAATGAAGACAATAATTTCATCAAAGTTTTCATCATCAACCATGCAGGTCTAAATATAATAGAATGCTAACTTTTAAGTGCTGAAAGAGAAAAACCAACCTAGAATTCTATACCCAGCAAAGAGTGTTTTCAAAACTGTAGGCAATATAAAAACCTTTCAGGTCAATAAAAGATAAGAGAACTTCACTGAAGGAAATGTTAAAAGAAGTTCCTTCAGCAGAAGAAAAATGATACCAAGTGGGAATTGGGATCTACAGAAAGAGATGAAGAGCAATACAGATGGTAAATATGTGGACAAAATTTTTTTATTTGAGAGAGAGACAGTGAGAGAGAGCATGAGTGAGGAGAAGGTCAGAGGGAGAAGCAGATTCCCCGTGGAGCTGGGAGCCCAATGCGGGATTCAATCCTGGGACTCCAGGATCATGACCTGAACTGAAGGCAGTCGCTTAACCAACTGAGCCGCCGAGGTGCCCCAATGGACAAATATTTTTTAAAAATGAGAGTGTTTTGGGTAATTTTTCATCTCTTTCACATGTATCCATTTCCTTCTTTCTTTCTTCTTTCTTTCTTTCTTTCTTTCTTTCTTTCTTTCTTTCTTTCTTTCTTTCTTCTTGGGAGAGAGAGAGAGTGAGAAAGAGAGAGCAAGCAAGAGGAGGGTTAGAAGGAGAGAGAATCTTAAGCATGCTCCACAACCAGCATGGAGGCTGACACAAGGCTGAGATCATGACCTGAGCCAAAATCAAGAGTCAGATGCTTAACTGACTAAGCCACCCAGGTACCCTGGAGCTTGTATCCATTTCTCCAGGAAGAAATTCTATACTTCTTCAACATCCTTCATTGGGCCAAACTCAACAGCCCACATAGTCCAGAATGATAAGGCAAATGAGTGAAGCCTGTGTATGATTAGGTCAATAGGAAACAGTGGTAAACTAGACCATGAATATCTCATCTGAAAGGTACATCCATTACTCAACAGAGAGAATTTGAGCATTTATTTTATTTTATTGTTGTCCTTTATTTTAATGCTGTCAACTAATTAGACTAAATTCAAACCAAAAGTTCCTATCTATATCTTATACCCATGGGCTATGTTTGGTCTTTGGGTCATTGGGACACAACTACTGTTTTAGAAATTCTTCACTTGTGCTCTTAAAATACTCAGTGGGTATCTCTGTTGTACTTACTAAAGTGTAGTCTCATTTTTATTGTTGTTGTTGATATATATGTCTTCCCAACTAGATTAAAACTGGTCATGGAAAAGAACCATATCTTATTTATTTTTATATTCCAAGTAATTAGTACATTGTCTGACAAAGGAAGTGCTTAACATGTGCTTGTTAAATAGGAAGTCACTGTAATATATTATTTATACCAATGAGCTCATCTTACGTGCAGCTCAGAGAACTGGGGAACACTTAGGAGTTAAGTACTTGACTAAAATTTTGGTAGAGTACTCTGGGAATGCATCACAGTGATTTAATTTACTTTCTTTTATTTAGTTGATAAGTCTATGTTATCCCTATGATGGAAGTATTTGTGAGAATCACAGGTATAAGGGTTAAAGGGATGTGGTATTTTGGTTGTGGCAGTCTTACCTTAATGCCTTTGCTTTGGGGGAAAAAAGAAAAGAAAAAGCTTGTTCTTTGTCTTCTCCTAATAACTGCTCATACTTTCCCTAGTGTAATTTCACTGAGATGCATTTCTTACTATGCTAGTTTCTATCTAAGCATGAATGGAAGTATGAGGGGGATGTCTCCTTTTATTCATCCCCAGGTTTTCTTTTTAGCCCTCTTTTTTACCTACCCAGAATACTTTTGTACAGACGTAGATTTTACCTTATTATGCCCACCTTGGTCTCACTATTAAAAAATTAAGTTGACAATTGGCATCATTTTTTTGTGTGTTTGTTTTGGAAGCTGCTCCAATGTTAGAGCAGTAAAAATACAATATTAATGGTAGTACATTGAGTTCTTATTACATGTCAGGTAGATGAAACCATGTCATTTAGTGTTCACTGTAATCCTACAGGAGAGTACTTCATCTCTACTTCCCAGGAAAGAAACCTGAAGCCCGAGGTTTCACAGCTCACATATTCAGAAATTAGATTTTGTGTTCTTACTTTCTACACCCTAGATCCTCAAAGCATCATCACATCAATATCTGTTAGAACGATAGCCCCTCCAGTCCCACTCCTGACCAACTGAATCAGAACTTGCATTTTAGTATTATCTCAGGTGATTCATATGCATATTAACACTTGAGAAACACTGGTCTACGTGATACCACTTTCTCTTGGGGACAAATGTCTGATAGTTCCCAAACTCTGTGGCTGGAAGCCTCAGTATACTTCCTAGTGTGTGCAACTGTCTCTTCAGGAGTGATTTAAGTAGCAAAAGTTTGTTGGTAGAATTCCATTGTGTTAACATGAATCCTCACTCCAAGATCTCTCCTTTCCTCTCATCCATCACCATATTTCACTTCGCATTTTTGGACATGGCTCAAAGATGTGAATGAGAAGAGCCAGGATGTTCGCAGAGAAATGTATGAACCATGGAGTTTGCTTGTGACACTGGGACTCTAAACAATGTATGGTCTTAATTCTGATGGACTCTGGAGAGCCACCTGAATAATAATTTCTCCCAGTGGCTGCTTCTGTCCCTATACAGTCCATTGGGAAGTCCTCTGGGTGGGAGGTCAGGGGAATCTTCATAGGAAACACCCATCAAGCAAGAATCTTAACAGAACTGGAGGCATGGAAGTGGTTATGGGTACAGAGGTATATGGATGGTAATAACTTTATTCAAGCTTATTTTTACATTGCTACCATCCACAAGCAAATGTCTAACCATGATGTACATATTTTACGGGGCCCAAGAGACTGTAGGACTGATTTATGGTAAAACTGGGCTCTCAAAATACTGCGATGAGGTCAAAGTTGTTGGATTGTCAGTGAAAAATAATTTTTCCAGTTAAAGTATCTCATACACATTTGCTTTGATATGGCAGTAGTGACAAAGGACGCTTTTTATGACATTCATCTAAGGACCATTGTGATGTTAATAAATAAATAATTTATTTCCTTTTTCTCAAGAGCTGGGCGTCGCCAAGCTTTTTGTTTGTCAGTTCTGTCTTTGGAAACCTTTTGTCTTCACCACCATACATCTGTGGGGGTCTGAGTTGAGCAGAATGAGCTGTTATGGGGTGATAGGCAGAATTCTTTCCCCCTGAGATGTGGCTGGGGCACAAAGTGGGATGCAGGCCAACTTTTCTGTCCACAGCGTATAGCATGAAACTGTAGCATAATCGTTCACGTTGTGGTAACTTTGTTTTTCACATTAAATGAATAGAAATATTTCGTAGAAACAAGGTTGTTCTGCAGAGGTAGCATGATGTAGCTGACTGGAGCCCTATCTCTGGGAACTCCTCCACGTGGAAGGCAAAAGGACATTGCTCATAGGCTTCTTGCATTCACAAGATTAGAAAGGTATGGGAATAACTTTCACAGAACTAGATTGCTTAAAGGGGGTACTGTAAGATCATCTTCTATATTTTCTTTTTCCAAGATAGGCAGACATTTTGAGAGATGAGAGGCAGTGAAGTACAGTGAAAAGAATGAGGGTGTAGGCTGATACAAATGTTGGAATGAACCTTAATTCTATTATTTATTAACATGACTTTGAGGGAATTGTTCAGCCTCTCTGATTTTTAATTTTCCTGTATTCAAAAATGAGGAAATAGGCACTTTTGGGCTTTTGATCCTTAAGACGTGACTGCAAGTTGATTGTAAGATAGTGAAACAATGGATTCAAAGGGGAGAGATTGTGTTTCCATGTAAGTTTTACTTTTTAGACACATTTGAATGACTAAAATGCTAGCATTTCACTGACATCCTTGAATTTGATTGCTTTGCTACTGAACACAGAGTCAGCTTGCTTAAGTGAGAATCCCACTGAAGTTAGACTTAAGCACAAATATCGAATTTTGTTTGGATTGCTTTATCTATGGAAGTTATTTATTGAAGTAGCTACTGTTAGCTGTTGCTGCAGAGAACCTCTAAACTTCAGGGGCTTAGTTTATTTCTTTGTTCACACAGACTCCAAAGGGGTTGATCTTGCTTGGACAGCTCTTATCCAAACTGGGGGCTCAGGGGTCCTCACATCTTTCCTGGTGTCTTTGTCATCCATTAGGGCCTCCCTGGGAGGTCTCTGGTGTATCCACTATATTCAGCTAGCTGATGAGCAAAGAGAAAGAATGAAGAGAATCTCCTTAATCTTTTCAAGGGCCAGGCATGTACATACCTACATCACATCTGCTCATATTCCACTGGGCATATATTGGTGCAAGATCCCATCTAGATGCAAGGAAACTGAGAGATGTGGTTTTCCTGTTTGCCCAGGAGAGAAAACAAAATGGTTTGGTGAACTTATCACATGGCTTTTGCTGTCATCTTTGCTGCCCAAAATGAATCATAGTTGTCAGATAGTGACCAGGGGGTCTCTCAGGAAGTTTGCTCATCAACTGATGTACAAAAAGGTGGTTTGGGTATATAAAGGCAGTTATAGCTGTCCATACATGATATATGAAATGTATGAAAGTTAGGGAATATCTGTATATCTATCTCTCAGAGTTATGTCTACTTCTGGGGTTTTTTTTACTTTTATTTTTTTCATATCTATTTCTTTCTTTTTAAATTTAATTTAGCTTTGTTATTTTGTGTGTGTGTGTGGGTTCCAAAATTCATTGTTTATGTACCACACCCAGTGCACCATGCAATACATTGCCTCCTTAATATGCACCACCAGGCTCAGCCAAACCCCCACTCTCCTCCCCTCTAAAACCCTCAGTTTGTTTCTCAGAGTCTACAGTCCCTCATGGTTTTTCTCCCCCTCTGATTTCTCCCAACTCACTTCTCCTCCCCATCTCCTAAAGTCCTCTGTATTATTCCTTATGCTCCACAAGTAAGTGAAACCATATGATAGTTGACTCTCTCAGCTTGAATTATTTCACTCAGCATAATCTCCTCCAGTCCTAACCATATTGATACAAAAGGTGGATATTCATCTTTTCTGATGGAGGCATAATACTCCAATGTATATATGGACCATATTTTCTTTACCCATTCATCTGTTGAAGGGCATCTTGGTTCTTTTCACAGTATGGCAACTGTGGCCATTGCTGCTATGAACATTGGGGTACAGATGGCCCTTCTTTTCACTACATCTGTATCTTTGGGGTAAATACATAGTAGTGAAATTTTAGGGTCATTTTTAGCTCTATTTTTAGAGCTATCTAGCTCTATTTTTAAATTCTTAAGGAATCCCCACACTGTTTTCCAAAGTGGCTGCACCAACTTGCATTCCCACCAGCAGTATAAGAGGGTTCCCCTTTCTCCACATCCTTTCCAACACATGTTGTTTACTGTCTTGTTAGTTTTGGCCATTCTGACAGTTGTAGGTGGTATCTCAATGTGGTTTTGGTTTGAATCTCCCTGATGGCTAATGATGATGAACCTTTTTTCAAGTGTCTGTTAGCCATTTGTATGTCTTCTTTGGAGAAGTGTCTGTTCATATGTTCTGCCCATTTTTGGACATGATTATCTGTTTTGTGTGTGTTGAGTTTGAGATTATAGATCTTGGATATCATTCCCTGCATATTTTCAGACCACAATGCTTTGAAACTGGAACTCAACCACAGGAAAAAGTATGGAAGGAATTTAAACACTTTCAAGCTAAAGACCACTCTGCTTAAGAGTGTTTGGATCAACCAGGAAATCAAATAACTTAATTCATGGAAACCAATGAGAATGAAGACACATTGGTACAAAACCTATGGGATACAGCAAAGGTGGTCCTCAGGGGGAAATATATAGCCAACCAAGCCTCACTCAAAAAAATTGAAAAATCCAGAATTACCAGCCCTCTTTACACCTTAAAAAACTGGAGAATCAATAACAAATTAAGCCAATCCCACACACGAGAAGGGAAATAATCAATATTAGAGCAGAGATCAATAAGATAGAAACTAGAGATACAGTAGAACAAATCGACAAAACTAGAAGCTGGTTTTTTGAAAGAATCAATAAGATTGATAAACCACTGGCCAAACTAATCTAAAAGAAAAGAGAGAGGACCCAAATTAATAAAATTATGAATCAAAAGGGAGAGATCATGACTAACACCAAGGAAATAATAATCAAAAATTATTATCAACAGTTATATGTCAATAAGTTAAGCAACCTAGATGAACTGGATGCATTCCTGGAAACCTATACACTTCCAAAACTGAATCAGGAAGAAATTGACAACCTGAATAAACCAATATCTAGTAACGAGATTGAAGCAGTGATCAAAAACCTCCCAAAAAACAAGAGCCCAGGACCTGATGGATTCCATGGAGAATTCTACCAAGCATTCAAAGAAGAAATGAGAGGAGAAGTGAGATGGGGGAAATCAGAGGAGGAGACAAACCATGAGAGACTGCAGACTCTGAGAAACAAACTGAGGGTTTGGGAGGGGAGCTGGGGTTGGGGCTTTGGTGAGCCTGGTGGTGGGTATTAGGAGGGCATGTACTGCATGGAGCACTAGGTGTGGTGCATAAACAATGAATTTTGGAACATGGAAAAAAAATAAAATAAAATGGAAAAAAAAAAAAAAAAAATAATACCTATTCTCCTGAAGCTGTGTCAAAAAATAGAAACAGAAAGAAAATTTCTAGACTCTTTTTTTTTTTTTTTAGATTTTATTTATTTATTTGACAGACAGAGATCACAAGTAGTCAGAGAGGCAGGCAGAGAGAGAGGCTCCTCACTGAGCAGAAAGCCTGATGCGGGGCTTGATCGCGGACACTGAGATGATCACCTGAGCTGAAGGCAGAAGCTTTAACCCTCTAAGTCACCCAGGCACCCCCAGATTCTTTTTATGAAGCCAACATTACCCTGATTCCCAAACCAGGCAAAGACACCATCAGAAAGGAGAATTTCAGACCAATATCCCTGATGAATATGGATGCCAAGATTCTCAACAAGATCCTAGCTAATAGGATCTCAACAAGATCCTAGCTAATAGCGAATATCATCCTCAATGGGGGAAAGCTGACAGCTTTTCCTTTGAGATCAGGAACACGACAAGGATGTCCACTCTCACCACTGTTGTTCAACATAGTACTAGAAGTCCTAGCAACAGCAATCAGACAACAAAAAGAAATAAAAGGTATTCAAATTGGCAAAGAAGAAGTCAAAGTCTCTCTCTTCACACATGACATAATACTTTATATGGAAAACCCAAACTCGAAATGGATAAGAGATCTCAACATGAGGCAGGAATCTATCAAAATCCTAGAGAAGAACATAGGCAGTAACCTCTTCAACACTGGCCAAGCAAGTTCTTTGAAGACATGTCCCCAAATGCAAAGGAAACAAAAGCAAAAATGAACTTTCGGGACTTCATCAAGATCAGAAGTTTCTGCACAGCAAAGGAGACAATCAACAAAACAAAGATGCAACCCATGGAATGAGAGAAGATATTCGCAAATGTCACTACTTCTGAGTTGTTACAGAGAATCAGTGAGATACTTATGTGATGATGCCTACCACAGAGTTAATATTGACCGCTGGTTCTCAGAGTGTGGCCACCAGACCAACATCACTGACATCACCTTGGAACTTGTCAGAAATACAAATTCTTGGTTTGCACCCCAGACCGATGAATCAGAAACTCTCAGGGTGGGACCAACCGTCTGTATTTTAACCAATCCTTCTTGGTGATTCTGACTTAGTGAAGGTGGAGAACTACCAGCCTAGACCTTGATGTTCTTCTGTTCTTTCAAAAAAGGGGGAACAGGGGCACCTGGGTGGCTCAGTGGGTTAAGCCGCTGCCTTCGGCTCGGGTCGTGATCTCAGGGTCCTGGGATCAAGTCCCGCATCGGGCTCTCTGCTTGGCAGGGAGCCTGCTTCCCTCTCTCTCTCTCTCTCTGCCTGCCTCTCCATCTACTTGTGATTTCTCTCTGTCAAATAAATAAATAAAATCTTTAAAAAAAAAAAAAGGGGGAACATTCTTTTCAAATAAAATAGATTCTTCCACAGTTTCCTTTAGTAAGCTTTTGTAGTGATGAATTGGTTCCAGCTAGTCTGAAGTTTCTTATATGCTGCCAGACTTGATTCTTCTACAGTTTAATTGTGTTCATTTTGAGTTGTCCTCATTGAAATAGTAAAACATCTGATCATCACTCTTCCTATATTTCTCCATCAATGTCAAGACCATTTGGCCATCTGTATGTCTTTTTTTTTTTTTGGCTCGCTTAAAACTTTTAAAAAATATGTCTACCAGTTTCTACACATGACTCAAAACAGATCGACTGCTATTTTCTTGTGGCATTTTTGTATGTGAAAAATGCCACATTATAATCATTTAATACCTGAGAAAGTTCCTGTTGACATTTATTTCCCATTCAAAATGGATATTCATTTCTCTGGTGCTTTTTGTCAAATAAGCATTGTATATTATGTATGAATACTTCAAGAAAACAAGGATTTTTAAATAAAATTCAGAAAATTAATCCCAATAGCCGACTATTATCTGAGAATTATCAACTGTACCATCAGAACCATTATTTTCTATAAAAATATATAAGTAATATTTGCTATTATGATCATTATTTGTATCAGCAAACTTTTTTTTAAAAAGTGAATCCCGATGGGTTTAATAACTTGAAAGGTATTGGACTTGAGTGACAAATAGTAAGTTATATAATGGACCACCATTACTTAACCAGTTTGTAGATTAGTAGCTTTTTTTCTGGACTGAAAGTGAGATCTTCTTCCCTTTCTGAATCTCGTGGAGAGAAAAGGAAGAGATGGTTTCATGGGCGCATTTATAGAAGGCATTTTTTATAAAAGGGTAGAATGTTAATATAACCACAAAAAAGATGGCTTGGGGAACACTGGTTTGGGTATAGGGCAGCCTCTCTGGGAAGATCCTGCAAAGATGTTTATCTTATCTTTTGCTTATCCTTTCCTTTAATTTTGTCTGCTTCTCCTAAGCAGAACTTTCCAAAACCTACCAACTTCTGAGAACAAGTCAGAATTTGTCCTGGGCCTTCCTTCCTGAAATGCCTGTAGGATTCAGATCCTTATGAATGTACAGTCAGGGCATAATTTGGACACTGAGATACAAATTCAAGTCTGATTTGAATTTAGGACTGACTTGCCTGATTTTAGCAGTGTGTTGACCCAGGGACCTGGGGCCATGTTTCCCTGCCTCCTTACAAATCCACTTACCAGTTCACTGCCAGACGGCCTTCTTTTGCTTAGTGGGATGCTAGTTTGTTTTCACTTACTAACGTTAAGCATGCCTTTCAGATGAATTACTCATTTACACATTCAAATTAGAATTTTCATTTACCAGTTTTATCACAGCTGGCATAATTAAGGATGTCAAGTTTTTAAAACTAGATTGTGACAACATTTAAACGTGTTATGCTTTTGCCTGTGGATGTAATTAAGACAGTGTGTTTGGTATCAGCTTATTCTTAAAAAGCAAAGTAAAAGCAGATGAGATGTATTTATAGATGTATCAGCCAATGAATGGTTGAAAGAGAAAAAGAAATTAATAGGGGAACATCAGCCAGAATGGAGGAGGGACCCATTGCGAAGTTCATTTCAAGACCAACTATTTAGTATTTATCCCAAAGACAGCTGTCTCTTGAATTACAGTAGGGAGAAAAAAAATGACATTGTAAGACTATTGGGGCTCAAGTTAAGAAGCAGGCAAAGAGTAACAAACTTCAAATAAAATTCTGCAGTTGGGGTGGGGGTCCAGGTGCAATACTTTGGGTCAGAGCCCCACCTCGAGTCATGATCTCCTACAAAGGGTGGGATGCAGGAGAATCTGGACAAGAAGGAAAATCTCTAGGAGACGTAGGAGCTTTGGAACTTGGTCCTGGCCGTTTGAAAGCTGCTTTTATTTGGAGCCAAAGACTCCATGGGGGAGGGGTGGAGTAGGGAAAAGGGCAGAAGACAAATTGTAGGATAAAACGGCAACCCAAGGAGTTGTTTTCAGAACAGACAGAGAGGAAAAATGAATTGCAAAGCTTAAGGGATATAGATTCATTTCTCTGTTTTCTTGTAAGTCTGCACTATACGTTCCCTTGATTGTGAAATGACACACAAAAGTAGTCAGAGATTCTTGGGCATGTGTGTAACATTAGACATAGGTGAGGCAGAACAAACCCGAGTTGTTTTGAGTACATAGAAAGAGGCAGAGTCGTGGGAGGAAATATGGTTGCTTTGGTGTCCTACTTTTAACCATCCATATTTCAGAAAGGAGAAGAAATGACTTGGACCTAATGAAAGTCCCGTGTTCTGCAGTGTGGATCTGGGGTGGTTGTGGGGGAAGGGGCGAGCAGCAGGGGAAATGGCTTCACCAGTTCTCTTCCCAACAGAGTCCAAAGGAATGCTCATTAAGGACTTCCAAGACATTTCTTTGGCTGTTCATGGGTAAATAACCAAGCAGAGCTCTTCAAAAATTCAGATTAAAAAGAAATCACTTTTCTAGACAATTAAAATACACTAATAAAAAGTGACTTAATTCAGGAAAAAAGTCCTTGAGGGATTCATGAAGAAATGCTTCTTTTGTTGTGAACACTTCTTTCTAGATCCTACTGTAACTGCATTTCCTGTCCATAGTTTTGATTCTCCATATATCCATATATCCATATATATATCCATATCCAGCGGATGGATATACGGATATACTTTTTCCTCCTTTTCCACCACAGTGGATTTTACGGATGCATTTTATTGATGTGTGTGACAGGAAGCTCTTGGTTTCATGTTTTAAAGAAAGAGAAGAAGATGGTACCGTCTTTACGTAGAAAAGAAGGGGAGAAGGGAGGAAGAAGGAACTAAGGAAGGAAAGATGGAAGGAAAAAGATCAAGGCATAGCCAATCCAGTTGCTTCAGTCTTTTAATCAAAGCACTTCTATTTCTGAATAATCTCTTTCGCTGCAACACATCTGGAGAGATTGAGAGAAGGAGTTCACAGACTTCCGACCTTTGTTTTTGCCAAGTTAATTGTTCTGTTACATAGATAAGACCTAGATCGAATTATAAATATATATATGCACACAGAAATACATATATTTGGTATTGCACATTTAATTCCAAAGAACGCTCCCTGACTACCCCCACCACCTTGTAGTTTACACTGATGCCTCTCAAACCATGGTGGCAAAGGCCCAGTTTTTAAATTTTCCAATCAGTCATGATTGATATTTTTATAAAATATTACCACAACAAATTACAAGAAAAATTAAATTAAAAAATACCCCAAATCATGCAGAAGGTAAACCTTTAATATATAATATTAGATTTAACAGGCAAAAATTATGTCAAATTGTCGTAAAAATTTCTAAGTGCTTATTCTTAGTTTCTGTACTTAACTCAGTATAGTGTATGACTGTCCCCTCTGAGGCTAGCACTACTCTTCAAATACCATTTGAATGGTGCCCTTGTAGATGGTCTCATGCTGACAAACAAAAGGAAAAGGATAATCGATTAAGTTCAGAGCCATTAAAGTGCTATTGAGATATAGACAGTGAGATAAATTCTGGTGTTGTTCAAATAATTTGATTTTGTGCTATAATTATGGATTATTTTCTTTTGAAGGAAAATATATAATTACTTGGGCACTGTTGATTTATAAAAATCACTGAAGTGTTCCCTTAAGTAAAATAAACTATGTATGCGGGGTATCTCTGGTATCTGGTATCTGGGTCCTGCTTGTACTCCAAGACTGGAAGAATGAATCTATTTTAACACTGAAATCGTCTTTAGAATGAAACAATTTCTAAAATGTAAATAAGGGTATGGTATTCTGAAATACATATACAGCTAACTGACATGATATACACATTCACGTATGCCATGTTATTTTTTTTCAGTTGATCTTTCTTTACCCTACTATAATGAATGAATGTAGACCGTTGCTTAATCCACTGTTGACTGAAGTAGTATTAATTCCTATGCTGGGTTGAAATGGCCAGGAAGATGGTGGAGAGCTACAAAGATTCTAAAGTGAATTGTATGTTTTCCTTTTCAACTAGGAGGCATTTACCAATTCCCACTGGTCCCAGGTTGCCCTCACAAACTTTCCACAAGTAGGCTAATAGAATTTATGTCTAGAAAAGCAGTAAGTTAAAGAAATGCAGGCTTGAGTCACAAAGACAGTCTCTTGTTATAAATTTATTATTTGTGAGGAAGAATTTCTTATTGAACAAAAAATGCAGAGCAGAACCATTGCTTATCATCCCCACATGAACCAAGTGCTGAAAGGGCTGTGGTGTTGTGGAAGTCATATTTATTGTTAGCGTATGTTTTCTGTAGCTGTGGTTATCAGAGAGAACCTTCTGGGGAGGCTATCATTTACAGTACCTTATTGTTTGACATCCAACTTTATGATTCTGTTTCAATAGTTTTTATTACCATCACATCTTTTTTTTTTTTCTTTGTAGATTTAACTTGAGATAAATGTCTCACTCAAGTAATGAGATTTTAAGAATTACTTAGTATTTGAACCATGTGAATTCAATGGTTTATTAGCTTGGGATCTTAAAAAATCACTGACTAAGTAAATTTTGGGTGATGAGCATGAGACGAGTTCATATAAATATGTAATTTAAAAGTAGAACTAAAATCCAGTGAGTGGCAACAAATGGACATGAATTGGCTTTGTTGTGGCTGAGAGGAGGTGGCTCTTTTAAGGTGGAATTAGAAGCAGGACAGAATGGCAGGACTGGGGGGACAGTTTTTGCGGGTCTGGGTGCACCAAAATCTAGGTGTGATGTCTGACTGTATTTTGGATGCCTCAGACTGCTAAAACATCTGTTTGTACCCCCTATTTAAGTTGTTTGACTCCCGTAGGGGACTCTTGCAGTGTTCCTGGGTGGCAGGACCCATCCAGAAATCTGAGGCATTCTGTGTTCTGAGAGGGATGCTTCCTGGATCATTTCTCTCTGTCTCTTTGTTGGATCTATTTTGGATCCCAGCATGTGATTTAACATTTTGTGCCCCTCTGTTTCAGCTCCCACCCTTCTGCTTGTGAAGATACAGCTCTAGCTGGTTGCTCTCTTGGTGGCGGTCATGACTCCATTTCCACGGTGATGACACTGGCTGCTTTGGTTTTAGGAACTGTTAGAAAAAAACCACTAACTAAGAGAAATAGAAGAAGGACCAGTGTTGATTAATTGGTAAGTGACACTGGTTTTGTTGGCTTTATTTTTCTTTGCCCCTTTGGAAAATACAAATCTATAATGTGAATACTTTGTGTATGTTAGAATAGTGGAAACTGGAAGGACAGTTGTGACTTCTGTTGCTTCATCTTCTGTCTCTTCAAACCCAATATTAGCATGTTTTCAGAGGCTTGGGATCATGATTACATAGTCTGACCCTGGTCTGTTCTTCAAGTGGACTAACAGGGGGAGAATGGAACTCATTATATGTCTCCATAACTTTCTCATAAGGTGCCAGGTAACGTTGTTTTAGACCATTTTGAAGAAGATGGGAACATTCATTTTCCAAGGCCAGCAGGGGTGGTTGCCATGAGCAGGCCTATGTCCACACATAAGACCTTGTTCTGTCTCTCCTGGGAAGTTTCCAAAGGAAAACTTTTCCATAATCAGAGGATAGTTGCCGAGGCAAGAAGGGTCACTAGATTAAGGATTGGATAGTTACAGCAACAATGATCCATCTGTTCATA
The DNA here is from genome assembly GCF_011764305.1 of Mustela putorius furo. Lineage (NCBI taxonomy): Eukaryota > Metazoa > Chordata > Mammalia > Carnivora > Mustelidae > Mustela > Mustela putorius. Next base: position 40,829,144 of record NW_025422368.1, on the reverse strand, counting down.
AAATATTTCTAGAACCTCTACTTTGTGATAGGCCCTTTGCTGGGGGCTGGGCAGTAGTACTTCTTTGTTGCATTCTGAACTTTTTAAGCTATTTTTTTGTTGTTGTTATTTTATTTTATTACCATCTGTAAGTCAACATTTAGGGAACTTGCTTAAAGAACTCAATAAATCTTGATCTAATGCTTTACTACCTGTGTCCATCCATCCATCCATCCATTCATCTGTCTGTCTGTCTCTGTTGTCTCTCTCTCGTACTAACCACACACTCCTCATTCCAAGTATTTATTGAGGTTGCAGTGAGGGGGACAATGTTATGACTACCCACATGAGTGGATTTTAAATGATTATTTGCGAGGCCTCTTCTGTTCATGTCCAGATAAGCAGAAATATTTTCATCGAGACTTGTGTGAAGTAATGTTTCAAGGTGGGAAATAGTGGTTATTCATCTCACAAGGGGTAATAAGTAACACATTGTGTTTTATTGCTGAGGTGTGTAAGAGATAAAATTATTGAAATCCAAAGAAGGAAATATCTTTATGGCAAGCTCTCCATGGAAACCTATCAAACTATGAGTTTGAAGAGTGCTAAGTGACTTCCTGTAAAGCCACATCCTTGGAAAGGTTTATCACTTAACAGTGTTAGCACATGGAAAGCTACAATTCTGTGGTAACTGCAGCCAACAGCTCCTAGCTTTTCTGGACTACGACACCAGTGTTTTCTTTGAGTGTGATACTTAATGTATTCTGTCTTAATTCTGAGGGTTTTTTTTTCCTGCTTCCACATCTGAAACAATTCAGTGCTGTCTCTATTTGAAGTCCCTCCTGGTTAGTGAACTGGTTGTGGGTGATGCATCACGTACAGTGGTTTCTGTGATGTGGTTTTCTGACCATGGCAAGATGAATGAAGATCACAGTCACATTTAGTTGAGGACTATGGTCGGACTTAAGCCATTATCCTCGAGGTGTATGGCTGTTGATTTATCAGTGTCCTTATTTTTAAGAATGAAATCTTCTCGAGGTTGCCATACACTCTGTGGTTGTATGTCAAATGAAGTAAAATGTTATATTATTTCATAACTTCATAAATAAGAATATCTTGCTTTGAGGATGGAATAAAATGACAAGCTCTATTTGGCATCTATATAGTAAAAAGGTCGTGAAGAGATTAATGGTTCTTGGCAGCTGGTCAAATTTCTTTGATGTCCTCTATTTTTTTTTTAAACTGGATTACTGTATTTGTCACTCCCTGAGCAAGTTGCCCACACATTTATGTACATAAATTATGGTGCCTTATTACATCACTTCCAACCTATCCGGATAAAAGCATGATGGAATTTTTTTCCCTGTGTGCAATTTCCATTTTGGTGGCATTTCTGTTTCCTAATAAATTCCAGACAAAATATATACTCAAAGCCTGTTTTTTATGTATTTCAGCTTTCTGTGTTCGGCCACATTTTGTTTGGGAGCTGTCCTGCAGGAATTTACTTAGATTTATGACTATTTGGAGAGTAATTTGCAGAAATGGGGGCCTGGAGATTCATACAATGCCATTGTGTATTGTATCTTTCCATAATCAAACAATAGTCATTGGGGGTTACTAGATTATGGAGATGATGGTTATGATAACGATGACTAGTTAGTTAAAAAACAGTCACTGAAAATCTATTTTATAACAAGCTTTCTGTCAGGAGCTGTGCAGTAAGTAGTACTTCTCATTGGATTTTGAAGTCTTTAAATTATTTTTTCTTATTTTATTTGATTAACATTTACAAGTCAATATCTAAGGAACTTGGTCAAAGAACTCATTAGAGGGGTGCCTGGGTGGCTCAGTCAGTTGTGTCTGACTCTTGATATCATTTAGGTCATGATCTCAGGGTAGTGAGATCAAGTCCCGAGTTGGGCTCCATGCATGGAGACTGCTTAAGATTCTCTCTCCTTCCCTCTGCCCACCATCCCCCCAAATAAAAAGAGAACTCAATAGAACTTCCCCAATGGACACAATCTTGATATGACTGATGATCTTGTCTCTCTCTCTGCCCCCTTCTCTGGCTTTCTCTCTCTCTCTCTCTCTCTCTCTCTCTCCCCCTCTGTCTCTCTGTCTCTTTCTGTCTCTCCTCGTTCTCATGCCCACATACTCCCCATTCTATCCCCGTTTGGCAGAATACAGAACAGCTCACCATCCCTACCCTCCTGGAGCTTACATAACAATGTGAAGATAGACAATACATCAACATAAATATGTCAGTTATCAATTACATAGGCAAGTGATAAGTCTCTAAGGAAAAATAAAGCCAGGAAATGCAGGGGAGGGGACATTTTTATAACTTTAAATAGAGGTGGTCAAAAGGTCTCACTGTGAAGAGACATTTGAGCAAAACCCTATGGGGGGAGGGGGAGAGAACCATGTGGATATTTGGAGAGGAGAATTTCAAGCTAAAAGGAACAAGGATGGGGACGCCTGGGTGGCTCAGTTGGTTAAGCAGCTGCCTTCGGCTCAGGTCATGATCCCAGCGTCCTGGGATCGAGTTCCACATCGGGCTCCTTGCTCTGCAGGGAGCCTGCTTCTCCCTCTGCCTCTGCCTGCCACTCTGCCTGTGCTCGCTCTTGCTCTCTCTCTCTCTGACAAATAAATAAATAAAATCTTAAAAAAAAAAAAAAAAGGAACAAGGAGGATAGCCACACGGCTAGGATGGAATGGGAGAAGGGAGGCCAGCAGGAGGTGAGCGTGAGGTGAGCAGATGTTGAGTATCCATGCAGCAGTGGGGTCAGGCTGCCACAACAGGATAGCAGAGGCTGGGGGCTAAAATAACAAGAAGTGGTTTTCTCACAGTTCTGGAGGCTAGATGTCCAAGGTCAAGGTGCCATCAGGGTTGGTTTCTGGTGAGACCTCTCTTCCTATTTTGCAGATGATGGCCTTCTCACTATAACTTCACATAGCCTTTCCTCTGTTCATGCTCGGGGGTGAGGAGTAGAGGAGAGAGAGAGACAGGGAGAGAGCAAGGAAGAGGGAGAGATCTGGTGTCTCTGTCTCTTTTTATAAGGACAATAGTCCTATTGGATCCAGGCTCCCTCATCTTGACCTCATTTAACCATAATTATCTCTTTAAAGGCCCTATTCCTAATAAGCCACCTTGATGGTTAAAGCTTCAATATATGAGTTTGGGCTGGGGGCACAGTTCAGTCCATAACCATCTACTATTGCAGAAAGTTGTAAGTCAGAGATAGGTGAGTGGTGGAGAGACATGCTGAGAGTTTCTGAAAAAAATCACCTTGGTTGTTGAGAAGCTGGGAGAGCAGTTAGGAGGCTGCTATGATAAAATGGGGGAGAGATGATGATAATGGTGAACCCGAGAGAGTGTAGAATCTGCTGTGTGCATAAATTTGGGAATAATCTGGATATGACGTTTGTCATGCCATTGAGCTCTTCTGTGAACATCCCAGTTCCTTTGTGTATCAATCTCTCTGGTATAAGACACTGCTACATCATAATCTCTTGTCAAATGTGTAGGGAATTCTATATTAATACAAATTAATGTTAATAATAGTCAAAATATCGAAGATTACTAAAAAAAGTTTGAAATCTAGAATAAAATGTTTTGCCTTTTTCTCAGTAGGATGGCACTTCCACTCACTTGCAATGTTCTAAGTTGTCTTGGGTAGAAAAGAAAACCAGGTTAAGGAAAACAACTGGGGAAGTCTATAGGAGTGTGTTTGGGTTGAAAAATCTGCTTTCCTCCAATCTGTACTTGGCTGACTTTTCTTGGCATATAGCTTTCACCCCAAAAGTCTCTTCCTCTAAGAGGCCTTCCATGACTACTCAATCAAAGGTATTCTGTGCAGTTGTTTTCCATCTGGGCATGTTGCTTTCATTTCCACATTGCGCTTTCACTCCTTGATATTTTCTTAGTTGGTTGTTCATTGTTTACTGTCTGTCTATCCCTCCTAAAATGTGTGCTCCAGGAAAACAAGATCTTTGTCTTGTTTGCCACATATTCCTAGCATCTAGGACAGCGCCTACCACATAGTAATCACTCAATAAATATTTGTCAAGTGAAGGAAAAGATAGAAAGAGAAAGCAAGGAGACCCTGTAATGTAGTTGACCAAGAGTTACTGTGTACGGGGAAAGAAATCCCTTCTGCATAGTACAATGTTGAGGTTGACAGGGGACCACACAGTAGACAGAGGGCTGGGCAGATTTCAGGGCTAGAAGCTTTGTACTTTTGAAGGTTTATGTGCAGACCTGGGAGTCAAGTGATTGGGGGTTCACATCTGCTCTATCTCCAACTCCCTCTGTGACTATGGTACAAATCATTAACTTCCGCAAGCATTAGCTTCTCCATTTGTGTGGTGTTACTGGCTAGTTTAAACATTTAGAAACCTTCATTGGCATAGGTAACTCTATTTATACTGTTGCTTCCAGGAGATTGAGTGCTTTGTGGAATGGAGCCCTGTTTTCTTTTTGGCTTCTGAACTGCACTTCCTTGGCAGGCAAGGTGATTCATTGCCTTGAATTCCTCTTCTCCATTTCCCAGTTTCTCCTAGATCGTGTCCTAATCCAGTAAAGTAAATAATCCAGTAAAGCTTTACTGGATTGCTAAGATATAAACTGATATATTAAGATATCACCTTAAGATATGCCTTGGGTTGTCATTCTCTGCCTTTATTCCTCTTTCTTTGCCCACTCTGGCTAGATGAATCCTCTAACTTTCTACCACCCAGAGATGCAGGTCTGGCTTAGCACCAGAGCAAGGACATAGCTTTTACTCATCTCCAGGAGACAGAGTACAGAAATTAAATCTTGTGCTCAGATCCAAAAGACCATACCTGCATCTCCCATTTATTCTTCCCTGCCAACCAGACATACAGTGCCAGGAGGAGGCCTTGGTTCTATAAACAGCCATTGGGTGACTTCCTTCTTGACTTCACTGCATTCTCAGCTCTGAAGAATCAAGCTTCTCTCTAGGTTTGGCTCTGGCTTCTATCCTCTGGCCATACCTGACCCTGAACCAAAAGATACTGCTTAGGAGTAAAGGGCATAGCTTTGGATTCTATCAGACTTGGGTTAAATGCAGCAACACTACTAACTCTGTGATCTTGTGCAAGTTACTCAGTCTCCCTGGGACTCAATTTCTTCATCTGTAAAATAAAGCTGAGGAGGAGTGGTAAGAATTAAGTGATATGATATGAGCCAAGAATTGAGTGTAGTGCGTGGCATGCATGCAAATCTGGTACTTGCTATTCTCAATGACTGGTGCCCTCTTCACCAAGTCTAGGAAATTCACCTGACCATGTTATGTTTACTCTTCTTCCTTAGCTCCAAGGGTTGTTATTGAGAGTTTAAAATTTGGCATTTAAAAAAGTTAATCTCCCTCTTTTTCAGATGTCTAATTTGTACAATTAAATAAATGATTTTCACCATCAGTATGACCTGCTTATCATTTTGTCTCTGATGGCTAGGGTTGCTGGTGCTCAGAAATGTCTCACTTCACCTTGTATTTTATTTTTTTTTCAACTTCACCTTTTAAATAATGATCTTATAAAAAAAACAAGTGCTCTAACACTATGTCTACACAAACAAAACCAGACAGAAGTTCATGTAATTTCTGGGAGAATAGGAACCTAGACATAGCTAATGTAGATGAATCAAATTAGATTGTAACATGTTAATACTCGATGGATTACTTAGCTTTTCTTCAAATGTTTAGTATGAGCAATATTTTTTTAAAAAACAAGTTTTATTCTGAAACTTACCTAATCTCATCTTTTCCATGCAATGGATGGTGTACTGGCTTCACACACGCCCAGACTGATGAACTATTTGCTTGGTGTCATGGGTGGAATGTGTTTCCTCTAAAAAAAATATCTCAGTAGGGACATTTAGTAGACATTTGCCAACATATCAAGTGGTATAGCAGGTTTTCCTGAGTGGCATGTGATGTTACTTTCCGGCTTGAAGTTCTAACTTATCCTATAGGATAGAGCAGTGAAGTAGGGGCCAAATCTGTTGGTGTTAAGACGTCTCAGTAGTAGAAGAAAGAGAAAGAAAGAGGGAAAGAGGGAAAGAAAGAAAGAAAAAAAGAAAAACAAAGGAAGCATTGTAAGAAATATTTATAAGTCAAATGTTACAGAGAAAAACTCCAAACCAAAACCTATTTCAAAAAATGTTGGAGGAAATGGTATCTCTTTTTATGTGCTTAAGAAAACAGTTAAAAAGAACTTCACAGCATTGGGTCTATTAAGTACATTTATTCCAGTGATTTCCCAGATATTTCCAAGTTCCATTTAAAACAGAAGTCTCCTATCAAGCAATCCTTTGAAATTATTTACCCTTTTATGGTTGTAAAGTATGGAAACATAATACTTTTAATGGAAACTCTAATAAACGGCATATGCTACAAAGTGTCTACTGATGTGCTTTATAGGTTAGTATTCTTACGTCACATGAACTTGCCAGTCTTTACTGCCGATCCCAGTAAATGCCCCAGTGATGGGGATGAGGATAGCGGGAAAGGCAAGGCCATGCAAGAATGGCATGGGTCTCTCATGCTCACCAGAAAGGCACGGCCGCCAGAGTCCTGACAGAAAGCAAATTCCACCAGCAGGCAGAAACAGAATTATCTGGATTAAGGCCTTGGTTTTGCTGGATGGTTGGTGACTTGGTGGTCACCATAACTTGAAAAATGTTTTTTCTTGTATTCAGTATAAAGGAATGTTCTGTATCGACTTGGTTGTGAATCTCCAGAATAAAATAGTATGTAATATTTTTAGCACATATTTAACAGGCAACAGAAAAATTAAAACCACGTGACTTACAATGTGAAAATGGTATTCTGGTTAAAATCAGGAAAATTTAATGTGCTTCACCAAATGCACACTTTCCTACAAAGTAAATATATTTTAAAGTTATATATCGCTAATTTTATGCTGAAATAGTATTAGCAGATCACAGATGGATTCCTTTCACCCTTCCTCCCATGCCCCCAACCCCCAAACCACACACCCTAGCAAATTACTTTTCACTGAAGTGTTTTCAAAGTATTCTCATTTGTGTATGCTTCAAATTAACAATTTGAGCATTCTACATTAAATAGCAATTGATTTATTGACATTTGATGGATTCATACTTGTGTTCCTTGGTTTTGAAATCTTGTTAAAATGTTGTTAGTGATCTGTGGATATACATTTTAAACAACTGTCATTAAATTTAGAATAACTGTCATAAAATAAGGAGAATTAAATTTAATAGAGTAGTTGCTATGTATTTAAATGCCAGTGGATGATTAGAAGCAGATTTATTGAGGGTTTAATCATGGCTGGATAGATTCATGTCTTTCCAGCAAATATATTCATTTTAGTTCTTTTGTTTTATTTTCCTTTTTTATAGTGAGTGGTTTGTAGGCATGTAAATTGGTACCATATCAAAAGCTGAAGCACCAAATAATTAGTATTCAAAATATAGAATCTATTATACTGCTCAAGATAACTCAAGACTGTATATTAATTCTTGGTGAGCCTGGAAAAAAGTCTTTGCTGAAAGACTCAGAGAAGCCAAGAGAAGAATGGCTGTTAAGAATAGAGAAGAAATTCACCTGATTTTGTTCATATTTGCCACTTGGTAAAACAGTTGTCTAATCACTTTTAAAATGCCTTTGATACTACGGGTAAAATATCAAAGACTGATACTTTTAGCAGCATTGCTCAAAAATGTCAGTTTGATATACTTAGACTATCATGTTTTAGTTTCCTTTTATTTTGAAAGAACAAGACATATCTTCCAAACTATCTGGAGAGGTTGGTTTCTTTTCCCCAGGCTTCAGGCCACCCTATCCCAAATTTGAAGCATTTTGTTAGATGTCTTTGATCTTCTGTTTGACTTCTGCTTCATGGAAAAATGCTCATAAACCTTTAGAGAATGGCTTTCTGTACTTTTAGATTTATTCAGGAATTATAAACAGTGGACAGATCTATAGCAAAACGATTTTAAGAGCACTTAGGACTCACATGCTAATTTATTTGCTCACCACCAGAAAGGCTTGTTTGGTAAAAAGAAGTTTAAAAAGTTCAACTTTGCTTAGTGGAAAAAACTCTACTTTTAAGTGGCTAAGAGTATTGCATTTCTGGTTTTTTCTTTTTTTAAATATTAAGATCTCTAAAGCAACAATCTTTTTAAAGATGTTATGCGCAAGGATTGGCATGACATTTGAAATGGCTTTAAGAGTCCTGTTACTTTTGACATGCTGGTAAACACTTCACAGATGTGCTTTTCCACTGCAGCCATGTCAAGACAGAATACAAAACCTGTGACTACAAACAAGTCCTTGCATGTCTTACTGTGAGGGCAAGAGTAGGCTATAAGACATCAGGGTGAGAGCCTCCTATTTGCTCTAATCCATCATTACTCCAACCTCATTGTAGCTTTTCCATAAATTAGGGGATCAACCTTTTGAGCTCTACATCCTTAGATGTTGGATAAAAATTGTGGATTTAGATCAAAGAAACAAACAAAATTAGAAATCTTTACCATTTGGCATTTTTCAATTTTAAAAATATCTTTCAGTATAAAATGTGAAAAGGGATTAAAGATCATTTATGCTATTGCTTTTTGAAAATGGAGTCTTCTGGAGCTCTATAGTAGTTGCAAACTGACATCTCCTATGCTGATTCGTACTGATGAGGGAATTTACTTGGAAAATCACTTAATGTCATGTTAAAATGTAGATTTCAGCTTCTATCGAAAAATCCATTCTGGCAACACTAGCATTTTCTCCAGCAACACCAACTAGAAGTAGTAGTGGCTGCACATTTTTTAAGAGACAGTTTCATTTTTTAAATAATATTTTCTACTCTTCAGCCATGACACTGGGCTTCCTGACTCATTTACCCATGGCCTTCTGTTGGCCGTTGCGTCTGTGACTCCTGTAGAAAGATTACTCTGCAATACTAACGGTGTTACTTCTGTATCCTTATGACACGTGGTCTGCAAAATTTAAGTTCTGTTTTGATTAGATACCCATTATGCAGAACTGAACTCTTTTCTTTAGCTGGGCATTATGTTGATGCAGAAGTTGTATGGGAAATCACAGACCATTCTCTCAATAGAGCTAATTCAGTGGCCTTGGTCCTTGCTGACTGAGCTTCAGTGGGGGGTGAGGAGCTGTACTCTGGGCTCAGTGCAAGAAGAATCTCTTGCTATGTGGGTGGCATGTAATATACAAATCCCCAGTAGAATAGTTCCAGGAGGACAGAGATTTTGTTTTCCTTGTTGTCAAAATCTATGTACCAAGAAGAGTGTTTGGTGTATGGCAGGTGCTCAGTAAACATTTCCTGAACAAACTAGATGGATTATTTATGAAATGCGCAAGCTTCAATTTAAATAAGAAGTGTTTTTTTTTTTTTTAATAATGATTATTGTTATTACTGTTCGCTGAATGCCTTCCATGTGTTAGGAACTTTACAAACTCCATTTTACTTATTTCTCACAGGAATTCCATAGGGTAGCATTGTTTACCCATCATATAGAGGGACACTGAGATTCAGAGATTTTTTAATTGTCTGAAGTTATATACCTAGAAAGAGCAATGATTTTTTACTCAAGTCTGCTTGACTCCAAAAAATATGTTCTTACTGCTACTCTGTGTTTCCTTTTAAACATAAAACCATATTTTGAAATATTAAACAAAGTGATGTTGAAAGAGTTCCATCAAAAAGAACCAAAACATCTGACAAATTGCTGACATTGTCTATTTAGTCAACTTGCTTGGCTTTTTATTCCACAAAATCAGCCATTTGGCTGTTTTGTGGACCTTGCAGTGTTGCTGGGTGAACTGAGCATGCAAGAGTTAATCTGGGAACCTGGATCAGAAAGGTAACAAGACTGCCCACATTGAATTGGTTATTCAACCTCAGACTCTCCTCTCACCTGGCCATTGGCTTCCCTGACCCCATTGTTTTTCAGCTGGAGAGTCTAAAGGGTTACATTTTTCAGGGTGCCCCTTTACCTCTGGTTTGTCCCACCATAGCATAAAAGGTTGGTCAAACTTCCAAAACTTTTGGCCTTTCTTGCTTCCTATTGATTGTGCTTATTTTGTCCCAGATCGCCATCTTTCAATGTCTACCTTGTCTGGTAATCTTGCTCCAACTCCTGATTTCTCCCCTAGACTGGAAGTTTTGGGTCATGTATTTTTGACCTTGAACAGTGTCCAGATCTAGTTAATCCAACCATAAGAGTGTAGCACACAAGACTCAAGGCACTTGACTTTAGTTGGACTGATCTGAACTGGTCAATATAGCTTGAGCCTGAGAAAGTTGTTTAACTTCTGTGTCTCATGATTACATATTCTTCTCTTCTTTGTGGAGTTGTGGGAACAGTTTTAATAATGCTTATAAAGTTGTTAATTTAAAATGTCCATGAATTCAAGGTAGTATATTAATAACATTTTGAACCAAGTTTCTGTTAATTTATATCTAAAAGTAATTATGTAGGTATAACTCAGGAATTGTCTTTATATACAAAAATCAAGTAAGTGTGAAATCCAGAATGGAGAATTAAAATTGAAGCAAATGTAGAAAATGATGACCATTAAAGTTAAATAATTGAACAACTTCTGGAAGTAGGATCCATATTTTTTAGATAACACTTTTATCTATATCTCTTTCCATATTTTTTTTTTCATTAAAAAAGTAGTATAGGGGTGCTTGGGTGGCCTCATCCCATAATGAGGCCAGAAACCCTATTTCTTGACCTATAAGAAAAATTATTTCTAGGTGTTTAAACCATCTATGAGCAAATCTTATTTCATAGACCAAATGTCAGGTAATTTTGGACTTCAAATAAAAGAAAATCCAATCCAAAATATGTAAACCAGAAGTTTTTATTGTCTCTTATAAAGGAAAGCGGAGGTACAGGTTTACAAGTCAACAATTTTGTTAGGGTTCTGGGTTCTTTCTCTTTTCCACTCTGCTATTCTCAAGACATTGTTGAGTCCTTTAGGGTAACTTCCTCATGTGTCCCAGGATGGCTACCAGAGTTCTGGACATCAGAGAGGTAAAAACGAACAAGCCACACATTAAAAATTTAAATAAAATTAATGACTTTTTTGTGTCATTATTTTTTAAGAGAAAGAAGGAAATCACAAAAGACTTCCTATCAGACTTGCCACATGTCTTATTCAACAGGACTGGGTCACATGCCCATTGCTCAATTGTTTACTAGAATAGGAATGGAACTCCCCTATTAGATTTAACATCAGGATTTGTCTCTGGCCTAGAAAGGGGACAGATTCCTCTGAAGCACATGGCAAATTCTGTGTTTTATTTAAGAAATTCTGCTGTACCACAAGGTCATAAAGATATTTCTTTCTCTATTGATACTCTCCACATTGTCTTCTCATAATCTTGAAGTTTTGCATTTCATAGACTTTTAGTTAACACAGAATTCATTTTTATATATAAGGTCTGTAGGGATTTTCTTTCTTTATTTCTTTCTTTCTTCTTCTTTTTTTTTTTTTACAATAAGGATCGTCAATTTTCTGCACCTCACTAATGAGTTAGAACTTTTTTTCCCCACTATTTATTCTGCCACTGCTAGCTCCCTCCTGCCCCCCACCAGGTACCAGAAGTATATATACTAAGTTCTCTGTATGTGTATGTCTGTATTGGGGTTTTCTAGCCTGTTCCATTAGTTCATCTATTTATCTTCAAACTAATATCATATTGTTTAAGGACCAAAGCTTTATAATAAATCTTGAGATTTGGGAGGACAAGATGCTTCCCTCCTTATTCTAATTTTTCAAAATTGGTCCTTTACTCTTCCATATGGATTTTAAGGTTAGTTTGTCAAATGTAGTCAAAATCTCTTTTAAAATCTGAATTAGAATGGCAATGAATTTATAAACTAATTTGGGAAAAATTGTCATTCTCAAAACATTGAGTATTTTTACCTATTAGCAGTCTATACTTTTCCATTTATTTGTGTCCTGAAATACATTTTTCTATTTTCTAGTAAGATACTGTACAACTTTTGCTATATGTATTACCTGCTTTATAACTTCCAACAGCCATTGTGGATAAGATCTTTTCCTTAATTACATTTTCTAAATGGTTCTTTATTAGGTATAGTGAAACTACTATTTTTATTTATTGCTTGTCTATCCATTAACTTCAATGAGCTCTCATTAATTTTACTAAATCACTTATGGATATTTCTAATTTTACATGTAGATAATCATATCACTGGTTAATACTGACCATACTGTTTTGCTCATTTTTTGAGTTTTCTCTCTCTCTCTCTTCTTTTTTTTTTTTTTTTTCTGTTTCTGGGTTTCTGTCCTGAATAGAAGCAGTACTAGTGAGCATCTTTGCCTTGTCCCTGACTTTAAAGCTAAAACTAATACAATGTGATATGTCAATTATATCTCAATCAAAGAAAAAGTAATGCTTCTAATGCTTCATGCTTAGTAAGACATTTGGTTTAGATTGTTGACAAGTCTACATCTGTTTCTCATACTATACTGCCCTTGTGAAAATATTATTATTATTATTTGCCTTGTGGAATTTTAACATCAAGGTTCTTCTAGCTTACAAAAGGAGTTGGGGAGCTACTCACTTTTTTTAATCTCTAGAGCTCTTATCTAATATAGGAGTTAAATGTTCTTTGAAGGTTGGGTGGTATCTCATCCAATAGTTATATATGTTAAATCAAATATATATCTAATAAATCTAATATTAATCATTATTAAATTAATGGTTGTAATCACATTGATTAGTTATATTAATAAAATAATGTTTAATATAATCACCAAATTAATATATTGATACTATAACTTAATATATAAATTATTAGGTTAATAAATTTCATATGTTAAGTGGATATCATTTAATATTTAATATTTTCTTCTCATTTTATAGTTGAGGCAGCAGCTGTATTACACTACTCCAATAATTGCCCTAGTTTGCCAGTTTTAGAGCTTTTCTTCTGAGCTTATCATCTTTCTCTGGGAATTAAAAAACTCCCAGCTGATCTCAGTGTATGGAGAAACACAGGCCTAGCCTTCTGACTGATTCTCAGAGAAACTTTCTCCTTGGCTTTTCCTGTCTCTCCAGGGCTCACTGAGGTGAACTGCAAATTGCCTTCCTGTGGGGTTAGGGCCTTATTTCAAACACCAAGAGCAATGGGGTTCTACATGAAAACAAGCTTTTATACCTTTCCATTGGAATCCAACGCATTCTCAGTGGTCTCTGAATAAACCGTATCCATATCTAAAATTTAAGGGAAGTTAGTTCTGGTTTGAATAAAGCACTGTCAAGCAATATCATGAGCCATTAATCCATGCTGAAATAAGAAAGTAGAGGAGATGGCAGAGGGTCTGACTTATACCATTTGAGGGACCTTGCTGATGTTTGTAGGTCACCATAGGCTTCCAAAAGAAGAGGCTGCATGGACAAGACCAGGTCTTCCCTTCCCTTTGTGAGATCTGGAACTAACCACAACATCTCTGACCTTCTTAGGTGCCTTTTCCTCCAGCTGGGGACTTGAGAACTCCCTATACCTTGTAGATCTGAAGCCAGTGTGGACAGCACAAGTTCATAATCCCAATGCTGGATCTTCTTTCCATCAGTTGGGGAATAATGGGCTTAATCAGGTCATTCAAAAGGAAGATCACTTGATCCTTTGTGTTCCTTTCTGAGTTTTATTTTCCCTTTACTTTTACCTCTATTCCCTGAAATCAGTATTGCCTAGAAATTCTTCCTACCACAATTATGTTGCTTTCCCAGAAACTGTGAAGCCTTCCCAGCCCACACCCAGGCCCCTGCATACCACCATTCTTACTCACAGCTCCTGCGGGCTTTTCCAAGACAGAGAAGATTCAAAACACACTCTTTGAGGCAAAATGGCCCCAGGAGGAGATTCGTGCTCACATAACAGAGTCTGACAAGGAGTATAGCTTATTCCGACCCCTCTCCCATATCAGGATACATATTTGAGAGGAATTGCCAAGTATTAAATTAAAAAAGCACACAACTTCATTCTTGTGGTTTTTGTACCCCATTTCAGACAGGCCTGGACAAATTCTACTAATTCTATTGTAAGTGATGGCTCTGAAAGCATTTCCAGCAACTTGAGGGAGAAAGGAGACAGGCGAGGTCGGGAAGAGGAAGGCTGGGTACGATAAGCCTGATGGGCTCTAGGGGGACCACCCAATCTGCTTGGAAGCTGCTGCCACTCACCCTTCAGATTTTTTGAAAATCTGTTCCTGTGGATGTAGAGATTGGCAGGGATGAGGTGGCACACAAGTGAAGAAGAATGAAGGCATACCTCCTTTCTGCAAAGTGAGGCTAGCTTCCTTCTGCACTCCTGTGTGCACAGAGATTAGCAGTGTCCCTCTGCCGGCGGAACCAAAGGACAGGATTCTGGCTTTCGTGGTTGTCCCTGTATTGGGATTGATTAAACTGGACCTAAGATTGTAAGTTTTCGGTGTTCAAGGCAAAGTCTGGGGCTGGAAATATGGATGGATCTTAAACATTAAAGCCTAAAGCAGACCACAAAGAGTAGAACAAGTGCTGGAAGAAGAGTGAGTAACTGGTCCCAGAACAGGTGTAGCAGGGGAGGTCTGGAAAGATCCTTCAGAAAATGCCTTTTAAGGAGGCATCACAATAACCATATGGTTCAGAGAAATCTGTACAAGGCCCAGCCTTATCGGGGGATTGAATCGCAATGTTTCATCCACATAGAATGGATGTATTGGAAGAGGAGACAGCTACCTATAGAGATCAACAGCCACTGTGTCATAGCTGTAATCATGCCTGTAATCTCTGAAATGCTAAGGTAAAAAAATAGAGGACCGTAGGGGGTCTGTTGTGAGGTCAGAGCCATGGAAAATTTACAGAAGAGGCCATGATTAAGCAGGGTTTGAAGTGATGCTGGCAGATAAGGATGTGGGAAAAGCCAAGAGAACAGCATGTGCAGAGATACGGGGACGTGACACAACATGGTGTGGATGGAGCCATAGAAGTGAGATCATTCCAGAGGGGAGGAGGTAGGGGTAAGGGAGAGAGTCAAGATTGGAAAAGAGGATCCATGGGTTGGCATAATGATGGAGGGCCTCAAATTCCATGCTAAGGAGCTGGGTTTGTTTGGTTTTCATTAGGGTGTGTGGAGACACTGATGTATTATAACCAGGGCTAGGTCCCATGTTAGGCAATTCCAGAACTTTAAAAGACCACGGAGATTAATTGAGTAGATTTCTTAAAATTAATGATACTTGTTACCTGTCTTTTATTCTGATCCACTTCCCACCTCCGCCCCCCAACCCCTCCCAAAGACTTCAGCACATAGTTTAACTCTCCTTTCTGATTTTAGCTCAAACTCAGAAAGTTGCACGATTCTCTGAGATTAGATATGGTCAGCAGATAGTGACCCATTTGTTTTATTGCTGTTTTCTTTGTCAGTTGGATTTGGGTTTATCAATTAGTCAGTTTCTTTGTAGTGGAAAACTGCAGTTGTAGCATTCCAGGGACAAGCTTTAGTGGGCAAGTGAACCAAATGAATCACCATGAGGCATGTGAGGTTGTGGTTGAGAAACAAATATCTGTGATACATGCCATTGACTCAGGTTATGACTTTTTGGCCCCTGGATATCTGGTGTTGACCCTCCTCCCCGGTCCCCCCCTCCCACCCCGAAAACATGGAATGAGCAGACAAAACTTTGGTCTGACGTTGAGCATTTATATGAACACATCTGTCCCAGCTTTCTAATTTGTGAGTAAAAACATTGTAAATGTACCTACAAAGGAACACTTCTGGACCAAGACATTAAGATATTCGAGGCCTTTTCAAAAATGGAGATGATGAACATTCCCTCCTAACTTCACCTATTCAAGAAAAAGCTGGACACAGACATAACTAAGTAAGTATTATGGTTGAAGAATAGTTGGATTTTTGTTTGTTTATTTTTACTCCCCTGGCAGAGGAAAAGAAAAGTATACTTATGGTGCGATGACTAGTGCTGGTGGAAACACATAACCTAGGGGTAGGGACCCTGGTGAAGGGTGGAGGTCTGCATCTTGGTCCCGAGGGCCTTGTTATCCAGGATCCTGGCTCAGTGTTGTGCAGGCAGATGGCACTGGACAATGACAGCAAGAATGGTTCCTTGGTGTTAGCAGGCTTCTTGGAAGCAAAGACAGGATTTCTGAAAAGTGAAAATGATGCTCAAAGGCAAGGTCCTTTTCAAAGTCTCTTTCCTGGCTGGAGGCTCTGGCTTGATTCTGGGATGAAACTTCAACCTGTGTTTTGGAAGCTGGGAATACCCATCTGCTTCAGGAAGGCTTAATCGTCAGAATTAACACTCTGAAATTATAAGCTCATTTTTGTTATTATTACTTGTAATTTGAGTAGAGTTGACACACAATGTTACATTAGTTTCAGGTGTACAATATAGGGATTCAGTAAGTTTATACGTTATCCTATGCTCACCACAAGGGGAGCTGCCGTCTGTCCCCATAAATTGCCATTTAGCCTCATTGACTGTATCCCTCATGCCGCACCTTGTATTCTTGTGGCTTCCTCATTCCATCACTGGAAAACTGGGTCTCCCACTCCCCTCTGCCCACTTTGCCCATTTCCCTGCCCTTTTCCGTTCTGGCAACCATCAGTTTGTTCTCTGCATTTATATGTCTCTTTCTGCTTTTTGTTTGATAAATTCATTTTTATATGAAATAAGTGATTAAAGACCTTGCCCAAAGAATCAGAGCTCATAAGTGGATAGGAGGGTATTTAAGTCTTCTCTGACTGGCTCTACAACAGCTCTATCTAACGGAAATATAACACAGGCCACATATTTTATTATTGTATTTATTGAGGTAAGCTTAGTATACCACATTATATCAGCTCCAGGTGAACAACACTATCATTTGATATTTGAATTTATACTATAAAGTGATCATTGTCATAAATCTAGTTATCATCCCCACCATACAGTTGACCCTCATCACCATTTTGGCCCACTCCCTAAAACTCTTCCCCTCCGATAACCACTAATCTGTTCTCATTATCTATGAGTTTTGTTTTGTTTGTTCATTTGAATTTTTTTTTTTTAAGATTCTACATGTAAGTGAAACCATATGGCATTTGTCTTTCTCTGGCTGATTTCATTTAGCACAATACCCTTAAGGTCCATCCATGGTGTCACAAATGGTGAGATTCCTTCCCTTTTTCTGGATGTAGTAGTATTCCATTCATTGTATATTTATATACACATCTACATATATATGTACACACACATATATATCACATTGTTCTAGATACACATCTACAGAGATGTCATATATGTGTGTGTCTGTATCTATCTATATCTATATATCACATCTATATTTATTCATCCTTGACAGACACTTAGGTTGTGTCCATATCTTGACTATATAAATAAAGCTACAATGAACATAAAGGTGCATATATCTTTTCTAATTAGTGTTTTTGTATTCTTCAGATAAGTTTCCCAGTCATAGAATAGCTGGATCATATGGTAGTTCTATTTTTAATTCTTTGAGGGATCTCCGTATTGTTTTCCTGTAGTGCCTGCACCAGCTTGCAACCCCACCAACAGTGTATGAGGCTTCTTTTTCTCCAAAACCTTTCTAACACTTGTTATTTCTTATCTCTTTGATGCTAACCATTCTGACAGATGTAAGGTGATAGCTCATTGTAGTATTGATTTGCATTTCCTTGATGATGAGTGATGTTGAGCATCTTTTCAGGTGCCTGTTCGCCATCTGTATGTTTCCTTTGAGAAACATGTCTATTCAGATCTTCTGCCCATTTTTTTAATCAATTTTTTTAAATTTGCTTTCTTATTCTTTGTATATTTGGGGTATTAACCCTTTGGCAGAAATATGATTTTCAAATATCTTTTCCCATCTGGAAGGTTGTATTTTTATTTTGTTAATAGTTTCCTTCAGTATGAGGAAAATTTTAGCTTAATGGAGTTCTACATGTTTTTGTTTGTTTGTTTGTTTGCTTTTATTGACTTTGTAGTCAGATCCACAAATATATATATGAGTGATGTCAAGGAGCTTACCATCTTTGTTTTCCTCTAGAAGTACTATAATTCCTGGTCTTACATTCAACTCTGTAAATTATTTCAACAAGATAGTGGTTCAGTGTCATTCTTTTGCACTAGCTGTGTATGCCCAGTTTTCCCGGTACCATTTATTGAAGGGGTTGTTGTTTTCCCATTGTATATTCTTGCCTCCTTTGCCATTTATTAATTGGCCCTATATGTGTGGGTTTATTTCTGGGTTCTTTACCCTGTTCCATTAATCTGTATGTCTGTTTTTATGCCAATACTATACTGTTTTGATTACCATAGCTTTGTAGTAGAGTTTGAAATCAGAGAGTCTGATACCTTTGGCTTTTTTTTTTTTCCCTTTCTTAATATTGCTTTGGCTATTAGAGGTCTTTTGTGGTTGCACACAAATTTTAAAATTATTTGTTCTAGTTTTGTGAAAAATGCCATTGGAATTTGATAAGGGTTGCATTGAATTTATAAATTGCTTTGGGTAGTATGGACATTTTACCAATATTAATTCTTGGGGTACTTGGGTGGCTCAGTGGGTTAAAGCCTCTGCCTTCGGCTCAGGTCATGATCTCAGGGTCCTGGGATCAAGCCCTGTATCGGGCTTTCTGCTCAGCAGGGAGCCAGCTACCTCCCTCTCTCTCTGCCTGCCTCTGCCTACTTGTGATCTCTCTCTCTGTCAAATAAATAAATAAAATTTTTAAAACAAAACAAAACAAAGCAATATTAATTCTTCCAGTCCATTAGCACAGAATATCTTTCTATATACTTATGTTTTCTTCAGTTTCTTTCATCAGTGTCAAAGAGTTTTCATAGCCTTGGTTAAATTTATTCCCAGGTAGCATAGAAAAAGACTGCTAACAGGTATTTTATTCTTTTTTATATCATTGTAAATGATATATATTTTTTAAGGATTTTATTTATTTGACAGAGAGAGAACAAGGATAAGTACGGGAGCAGCAGGGAAGAGGGAAAAGCAAGCTCCCCACTGAGAAGGGGGTCTTATGTGGGGCTTGATCCCAGGACCCTGAGATCATAACCTGAGCCAAAGGCAGAGGCTTAACCGACTGAGTCACCCAGATACCCCAAGATCGTTTCATTAATTTCTCTTTTTCTTAATGGAAATGTCACAGATTTCTATATATTGAGTTTGTATCCTGTAACTTTACTGAATTTATGTATTAGTTCCAAGTGTTTTTAATGGAGTCTTTAGAGTTTTCTCAATTTGAATTTTATCATCAGCAAATAGTGATAGTTTTACTTCTTCCTTTCCTGTTTGGATGTCTTTTATTTATTTATTTCTTTTTTTTTTTTTTTTTTTTTTTTTTTTTTTTTTTTTGCCTAATTGCTTTGGCTACCTTCCAGTATTATGACAAATAAAAGTGGTAAGAGTGGGCATCCTTTCCTTGTTCCATATCTTAGAGAAAAAGAATTTTAGCTTTTTATGGTTGAGTATGATGTTAACAGTGGGCTTGTCATATATGGCCTCTATTATGTTGAGGTATGTTCCTTCTTCCGCACTCTGTTAAGAGATTTTGGTCTTAAATGGATGTTGAATTTTGTCAAATGTTTTTCCTGTGTCTGTTGAGATAAACACATATTTTTTATACTTCATCTTGTTAATGTGGTATATCATGTTGATTGATTTGTGAATGTTGAACATTCCTGAATTAAGTTCACCTTTATCAGGGTGTATGATCCTTTTAATGTATTGCTGAATTCAGTTTGTTAATATTTTGTTGAGGAGTTTTGCATCTATCTTAATCATCTATAACTTTCTTTTTTTTGGTAGTGTCCTTGTCTGGTTTTGGTATAGGGGTAATGCTGGCCTTGTCAAATGAACTTAGAAGGGTTCCTTCTTCTCCAATTTTCTGAAAGTATAGGTATTAATTTTTATTTATTTATTTTTTAATGTTTGGCAGAATTTACCATTGCAGCCATCTGGTAATGCACTTTCTTTTTTTGATTATTGATTGAATCTTTGATTTGATTATTGATCGAATCTTCCTACTAGCAATCGGTCTATTCAGATTTTCTATTTCTTCATAATTCAGTCTTGAAAGAATATATTTCAAGGAAGTTATTAATTTCTTCTATGCTGTCCAGCTTGTTGACATATAATCATTCATAGAAGTCTCTTATGATCTTTTATATAAATTTCTGTGGTGTCAGTTGTAACTTTTCTTTAATTTCTGATTTTACTTATTTGAACCTTTTCTATCTTTTTCTTGGTGAGTCTGGGTAAAGGTTTGTCAATTTTGTTTATTCTCTCAAAGAATGAGCTTTTAGTTTCATTGATCTTTTTATTTTTTAGTTTCTATTTAATTTATTCCTCTCTGATATTTAGTATTTCCTTCCTTCTACTAACTTTGGGCTTCATTTGTTTTTCTTTTTCTAACTCTTTTGTGTGTGTGTGTGTGTGTGTGTGTGTGTGTGTGTGAAAGTAAGTTATTTACTTGAGATTTTTCTTGTTTCTTGAAGTGAAGTAGGTCTGTCTTGCCATGAACTTCCCCCTTAGAACTGCTTTTTCTGAATCCCATAGACTTTGGGTTATTATGTTTCCATTTTCATTCCTCTCAAAGTAATTTTTATTTCCTCTCTGATTTCTCCATTGACCCATTGGTTGCTTAGTAGTATGTTGTTTAAACTAAACTAAACTTAAAAAACAGGTAGTTTTTTTTTTCTGCTTTTCTTCTTATAATTGATTTCTAGTTTCATGCCATTGTGGTCAGAAAAGATGCTTGATATGATTTCAAACTTCTTAAATTTTTTGAGATTTGTTTTGTGACCTAATATTTGATCTATCCTGGAGAATATTACATGTGCACTTGAGAAGAAGGTATGTTCCACTGCTTTTGGATGGAATGTTCTGTATATAGCTATTAAGTTCATCTGGTCTAATATATCATTTATGGCTGATGTTTCCTTATTGATTTTCTTTCTGGATGATCTACCCATTGCAGTAAGTGGGATATTAAAATTCCTTACTATTATTGTATTGCTGTCAATTTGTCCCTCTAAGTCTATTAATATCTACTTTATATATTCAGGTATTTCTATGTTGGTGTGTAAATATTTACAAATGCTGTATTATCTGTTATACTGACTCTTTTATCATTATGTAATGTCCTTCTTTTTCTTTTATTACAGCCATTATTTTAAAGGATATTTTTCCACATTATGGAAACAATGTTGTGACAGTAGTACAATAAAGTTTTTTTAAAAAGTTAAAAAATAAAGTATATTTTTTTCTGATGTAAGTATAGCTACCCCAGATTTCTTGTTTCTTTCTTTCCATTTGCATGGATAATCTTTTTTCCAACCCTTAAGATCAGTCTGTGTGTCTTAGAGATGAAGTAAGTCTCTTGTAGCAACATATAGTTGAGTCTTGTTTTATAATCTATTCCACCATGATATATCTCTTAATTGGAAAATTTAGTCCTTTTACATTTAAAGTAATTATCCAAAGGCATGTACTTATCTCCATTTTGTTCACTGTTTTCTGGCTGTTTCATAGTTCCTCTCTGTTTCTTTCTTGGTCTCTTGCTCACTTCTTTTGTGGTTTGATGAATTTCTTTAGTACTACTTTCTGATTTATTTCTTGTTATCTTTTGTGTATCTACTGTAGGTTCTTTTATGGTTACCATAAGTTTCATATATAACAGCCTATGTATATATCAGTCTATTTTAAGTTGGAAGCAACTTAAACTTGAACTTATTCTGAAAACTCTAAATATTTACTCCCCCAACCCATTTTATGGTTTTGATGTCACATTTTACATTTTTTATACTCTGTATTAATGGATAATTGTAATTATAATTTTAGTGCTTTAACCTTCATATTAGCTTTATAAGTGGTTAATCCACTTCCCTTAGTACATATTCACCTTTACCAGCAAGATTTTTGCTTTCATATGTTTTCTTGTTATTAATGCTTTTCCTTTTCAGCTTAAAGAAGTTCCTTTAACATTTCATATAAGGTTTAGTGGTGATGAACTCCTTTAGCTTTTGCCTCTCTGGAAAACTTTTATTTCTCCTTCAATTCTGAATTTTAGCCTAGCTGGGTAGAGTATTTGTGGTCGGCAGTTCTTTTTTTCAGTACTTTAACTATATAATCCCACTGCCTTTTGGTCTGCAGAGTTTCTGCTGAAAAATCATCTCATAGCTTTAAGGAATTGTTTTTCTTGCTGCTTTTAAGATTTTTTATCTTTAACTTTTGACATTTAATTATAATGTTTTTTGGTGTGAATCTCTTTGGGTTCATATTATTTGGAACTCTCTGTGTTTCATGGACCTGGAAGTCTGTTTCCTTCCCCAGATTAAGAAAGTTCTCATTCATAATTTCCTTAAATAATTTTTCTTCTACTTTCCCTCTCTCTTCTCCAGGGGCTCTTATAATGTAAATGTTAGTCTTCTTGTTGTTGTCCCATAGGTCTCTTCAGTTATCTTTACTACGTAAAATTCACTTTTCTTTCGCTATTCTGAATGCGTGAAGACTACTGCCCTGTTTTTCAAGTCACTAGTCCATTATTCTGTTTCATTTAATCTAGCCTTGATTCCCTCTAGTGTATTTTTGAGTGCAGTTATTATATTTTTCAGTGCTGAGATTTTCTTGTATTTCCTATCTTCTTGAAGTTCCTATTATGTTCATTTATTCTTTTCCCAAGTTCGGTGAGCAACTTTATGACTTTAAAATCTTTAATACTTTAAAATCTTTATTAGGGGGGCGCCTGGGTGGCTCAGTGGATTAAAGCTTCTGCCTTCAGCTCAGGTCATGATCTCAGGGTCCTGGGATCGAGTCCCGCATCGGGCTCTCTGCTCGGCAGGGAGCCTGCTTCCTCCTCTCTCTGCCTTCCTCTCTGCCTACTTCTGATCTGTCTCTGTCAAAGGAATAAATAAAATCTTTAAAAAAAATCTTTATTAGGTAGATTATTTATCTCTGTTTCATTAAGGTCTTTGTCTTAGGTTTTTCTTATTCTTGCATTTGGAACATATTCTTTTGCTTTTTCATTTTGCTTGATTCTCCATGTTCATTTGCCTCTCCGTATATAAGGTGAAGCACCTACCTTTCCCAGTCTTGAAGAAGTGGTTAGGTTATGATCCCTCTTTTTTTTTTTATTAAATTGATTTATTTATTTTCAGAAAAACAGTATTCATTATTTTTTCACCACACGCAGTGCTCCATGCAATCCGTGCCCTCTATAATACCCACCACCTGATACCCCAATCTCCCACCCCCCCGCCACTTCAAACCCCTCAGATTGTTTTTCAGAGTCCATAGTCTCTCATGGTTCACCTCCCCTTCCAATTTACCCCAACTCCCTTCTCATCTCTAACACCCCTTGTCCTCCATGATATTTGTTATGCTCCACAAATAAGTGAAACCGTATGATAATTGACTCTCTCTGCTTGACTTATTTCACTCAGCATAATCTCTTCCAGTCCCGTCCATGTTGCTACAGAAGTTGGGTATTCATCTTTTCTGATGGAGGCATAATACTCCATAATGTATATGGACCACATCTTCCTTATCCATTCGTCCGTTGAAGGGCATCTTGGTTCTTCCCATAGTTTGGCGACGGTGGCCATTGCTGCTATAAACATTGGGGTACAGATGGCCCTTCTTTTCACAACATCTATATCTTTGGGGTAAATACCTAGGAGTGCAATTGCAGGGTCATAGGGAAGTTCTATTTTTAATTTCTTGAGGAATCTTCCACACTGTTCTCCAAAGAGACTGCACCAACTTGCATTCCCACCAACAGTGTAAGAGGGTTCCCCTTTCTCCACATCCTCTCCAACACATGTTGTTTCCTGTTTTGTTAATTTTGGCCATTCTAACTGGTGTAAGGTGATATCTCAATGTGGTTTTAATTTAAATCTCCCTGAGGGCTAGTGATGATGAACATTTTTTCATGTGTCTGATAGCCATTTGTATGTCTTGATTGGAGAAGTGTCTGTTCATATCTTCTGTTTATGTTTCTGTGATATGTTTGCCTGTTTCGTGTGTGTTGAGTTTGAGAAGTTCATTATAGATCCTGGATATCAACCTTTTGTCTGTACTGTCTGTACTGTCATTTGCAAATATCTTTTCCCATTCCGTGGGTTGCCTCTTTGTTTTTTTGACTGTTTCCTTTGCTGTGCAGAAACTTTTGATTTTGATGAAGTCCCAAAAGTTTATTTTCGCTTTTGTTTCCTTTGCCTTTGGAGACATATCTTGAAAGAAGTTGCTGTGGCTGATATCGAAGAGATTACTGCCTATGTTCTCCACTAGGATTCTGATGGATTCCTGTCTCACGTTGAGACCTTTTATCCATTTTGCGTTTATCTTTGTGTACGGTGTAAGAGAATGGTCGAGTTTCATTCTTCTACATATAGCTGTCCAGTTTTCCCAGCACCATTTATTGAAGAGACTGTCTTGTTCCAACCTTGCCCTAGCTCTTAGTCTTCTCTCAAATGTTTGTGATTGTTTAAATAGTCTGATCTATTCTTTTAAAAAATTTTTAATTCTAGTATAATTAACATACAGTGTTATATTAATTTCAGGTGTACAATACAGTGATTTGATAATTCTATACATTACTCAGTGCTCATCAAGGTAAATGCACTCTTAATCTTCTTCACCTATGTCACCCTTCTCCTAACCACCTGCCCTCTGGTAATGATAAGTTTGTTCCCTATAATTAAGATTCTGGTTTTGGTTTTTCCTTTGTTTGTCTCTTTTTTCTCCTTTTTTTTTTTTTTTTGGTTTTGTTTCTTAAATTCCACATACAAGTGAAATCATATGGTATTTCTTTCTCTGACTGACTTATTTTGTTTTAATATACTTTCAACAACCACTTTGTTACAGATGGCAAGATTTTAGATTTTATTCTTTTTAATGGCTAAGTAATACACACACACACCACAACTTCTTTACCCATTCATTTATGCTGCCTCCATATTTTTAACTTTATTTATTCTTGATAGGCCCCAGTGGTGGCAGGTCTGCCAGGACTTGTCAGTGTTGCGAAGGGAGAGATCTCAGTCAGCACCTGGGTTCAGGTTGCCAGACAGATCCTCAGGCAGAAACTTCTAAGGTATCCCAATATATACAGTCCTATGGGGCTGCCATTGTAGACCCTGCTGACCTTCAGACTAAGCTATCTAGAGGCATCTCTTGGGTGAATGTTGCAAGAATTGGGGCTCCCCTGGGAAGTTGTAGCAAGCTACTAGGTGGTATCTCCCTGCCCGTGTTCCCTGAAAGCCCCTATGTAGCCTTTATGTGTTTGGCAAACTTGAAGCTTATCCCTCAAGCTGAAGCTCCAGGACAATTAAATGGGCCCTTTTCACTTGAAGACTGGAGATGTATGTTAGTCTCCCATCTATGTGATGCTCTGGATATGGTATCCTTCCCAGAACTGTCTTTCTGACTGTTACAGTTCTCTGGAGCCAGGAACACAAGACCGTTTGGCCATCAGAGCCAGGTGATCAAGGGGCATTCCCTCTCTGCTCTGAGGTTATCCACTGGCTTCAGCTGCTGGAGAGTGTTGGGGTAGGAGGGGTGGGGGTGACTGTGGTTTTAACAAAGCCAGGAAACATACCAGGAGCTGGGCAGGCCCATGCTTTAATGATGGTGAAGAAGAGAATTGGGAGTGGGGCATGCGTTTGGCTCTAGTGAGTTTGTGTCCATCTGTGCCTGCCTGTGCTACCAAAGTTGGGAGGGAAGGCACTCACTAGCACCTCTATTCCTGAGGAAAATCCCAACTGATTTCTGCCCCATCCATCAGGTACTTTAAGACTAACAAATGAATCACCTTCACATAGAATTCCCTTATCTCTCAATCTGCTGCCTTTGTGCTGGTTCCCAGATGATGTTTTGGGGGCTTTGTCTGTCTAGTACAGTTTCTAAGGGTTGAGGTGGCTGATGTGGAGCAAAACCCATTCACTTCTCAGGGAGAGGCTCTGGGTCTGTGAGATCTCTCCCTATTGTGGATTGCTGTACTGGGGTGGGGAATGGGGGTTGGTAGGACTACATCTTTGCCTCTCCTGTCTGTCTCAGTGTGGCCCTTTTATCCCTTGCAGAGGCAACTGTTCAGCTAGATTTTTGTTCTTTTTCAATGGGAATTATTCCATAGGAGGAGATGAGGTCCTATACCACCACCTGGCACTACCCCCTCACGCCAAACATGTAATTTTAAAATTCCTTACAGCCACATTAAAAAAGTAAAGAAAAACAAATGAAATTAATTTTAATAATATATTATTTCTAACTCAATATGTTAATTATTGTGACTTTTAACACATAATCAGTATAAAATTATTAATGAATATTTTACACTCTTTTCCATACTAAGTTTTCCAAATATGAGGTGTATTTTACCTTAATGGAACATGACAATTTTTTTAAAAGATTTTATTTGTTTGTTTGACACAGAGAGAGAAAGAGTACAAGCTGGCAGAGGGGCGGAAGGAGATGGGAGACGCAGGTGCCCCGCTGAGCAGGGAGCCCAATGTAGGGCTCAATCCCAGGACCCTGGAATCTTGACCCAAGCTGAAGGCAGATGCTTTACTAACTGAGCCACCCAGGTGCCCCTGGAACGTGTCAGTTTGTATTAGCCAGATTCCAAATGCTCAAGAGCTTCATGTGGCTAATGGCTACAGAATTGGGTCAGTAGCTCAGAGCTAGAGTCTCCTAAACCATATGGTTTCTCAAATGCTTCACATTGTGGGAGGGATTTGGAAGAGTGGCAATGAACACCTGATGTCACCACTAACACCCTTGAAATGGAAGGAAGCTAAGGCAGGGCTGCCACCAGTACATTTGGTAAATTTACACAGATTTGAAGTTCTTCTCCTGGGTAGACACAGCCTGCACAAGTGTGCTTGATTTGGCAAACAGAGTGTTTGCTAAAGTTTAGTCTCACCCCGTCTAGCAGGAATCCTTATGCAGTGAACAACTCGCACAGCTGCACATGGTGGCCCACCTCTTTATCTTTCTTCAGTAAACTCTCTAATCATCTTCTGGCTCTTAGTAACGAAGATTCATCTGTAGAGCTTCATCAAGCTTTTGTAACCTGAGAAGTAATTCTTTCCCCTATCTGAGTTTTTACATTCTTTTAAACATTTTCGATAGAAGCAAATGCTTCTAATTAAAACAAACAAACAAACAAAAACCAAACCAAAACAAAACCTGTGTCTCTCAACAGGTTCCTTGACAAGGCAATAGATTCTCATTAACAGGACTTAGGAACCCCACAAATGAAACCTTGTCTCTTAGCTCTATCAATTGAGTGACTATGTTTCCATATTGGCTAGAGGATCCTTTCACTCACCACAGAAACCCCAGGACTAGTCGATTGAGTTGAGCTTGTTTTAGAGATGGGCCAGATGGAAAGGGTCCACACTCCATCTGTTTATCATATAGATGTGGCCATTGTCCAAATCTTACAAAATCACCAAGAGAGAATAAAACCACAAGGCGGTGCATTTTGAGGGTGATCACAGCTCTTTGGACTATTTTAAAAGCACTGTCTGCTCCATGTCTATGCGTGTGTGCGTGCATGTGTGTGTGTGTGTGTGTGTGTGTGTGTGTGTTAAGGGACACGTTCCAAGTCTTTCTGGATACAGGCAGATCTGGGTTCGAACTTCTAGTCTATTACTAATTAGTTGTATCAGGGCAGGTAAATTCATTTTGCTGCCCATCAGTATCTCCATCTATGTCATAGGGTTGGCATAAGAATGAAGAAGTCATAGAGATCATTTACGCAGAGCACTAAGCACAAAGATCAGCATATACTAAGTGATTGGTAGATGGCAGCTACTCTTGGTAATAATAACTTATTATTTTAACATTGATAATATTTTATTGTTTGTAAATCTTTGACTCGGTTACAGCATTTCTCATTAGCCAATGGATTCCAAACATCCCTCAGACTTGAAACCTTGGGAAATAGTTCACAAATGTGCTTTCTGTAATGTGTCCTTAAGAATAAATTCAAATATCCCGGCGGCAATTTTTTTTCACTTCAATTCAGCAAATACTCATGGAGTATTTATTTGGTTTCAGATCCTGGGCTGGGTAGGCTTGCAAAGATATGTGTTTCCTAAGACACAAAAGCTTCTTACCTGCACAGTGACTTACAGAACACCTTGCCCCACTGGACTTTCAGTACTTAGACTCCCGGAGAGCAGAAATGGTGCCTGGTTTGTAGTTGTACCTCCAGCATCTAGCCTGGTGCCTGATGCATAGTGAGAACTCAGAAAGACACTCTAAATGAATAAAAGCTGTAGATGAGGGGTGCCTGGGTGGCTCAGTCGGTTAAGCATCTGCCTTCAGCTCAGGTCATGATCTTGGGGTCCTGGGATTGAATCCTGCATTGGACTCCCTGCTCAGTTGGCAGCCTGCTTCTCCCTCTCCCAATCTCTCTGCTCCTACTCCTGCTTGTACTCTCTCTCTCTCAAATAAATAAATAAAAACTAATAAAATAAAATATAAAAGCAGTAGATCATGAGTGCCAACAAGAGATAAGTGTATTGGTTCTAGATGTTTTTCCCTGGGTTCTATTCTAGCTCATGTCCAACCATTCCCTTACCCTCATGTCTAACCATGTCAAGCTAACTGCATTTCACAATACATGATTACTCGGCTTTGCATGTGCTGTTCCCACTCTCTAGATGCCCTTTTTACTTTGCTTGATGAGCTCCTAACTATCCCTGATATATGTCTCCCCAGTGGAACATTCTCTGACCTCTGGGAATTAATCATACTCTTCTTGGTGTTCTCTTGGTGTTTTGAATAAGGCTGCCCCCCTGACATTTATAGGACCCAAGCAAGAGCACGAATGGAGACCTGCATGCCAAATGACCAAATGTTTAAGAGTTATAAATCAAGCTAATCAATAAAATAAAATATGTTCTCTCTTCCTCCCTTGTCAAATATATCACCATAATAACAGAATAACAACTATGAGAAAATATTATTTTTAAAGACTGGAAGTTGGCAAAATATTGAAGATGTCTGAATTAAATTCATCAATCATTATTAAACATTCTTTAATTAATAAACATTCTTTAATATATAGGTTTAACTTATAAGCATTGTTTAATTTCATTTATTTGGATGAGTTATAAGAAAGATATACAGAATTCACCATTATTATATATTATTTTGTATGATTTTATATAGTTATTCTACGAAATAGATTTTTCTTGACTTCAGCAAAATCACTTATTATATTATAATAAAGATATTCATTTCATTTGTCAGTTATGATCTAAAAGATTGAACAGTAGAATGTATTTAGTAAATACAAAATTGAATACTTCCAATTGATTACAAAATTAGAAGGTAAAATACATATGAAATACATATGAATACGGGGCACCTGGGTGGCTCAGTGGGTTAAAGCCTCTGCCTTCGGCTCAGGTCATGATCCCAGGGTCCTGGGATCGAGCCCCACATCGGGCTCTCTGCTCAACGGGGAGCCTGCTTCCTCCTCTCTCTCTCTCTGCCTGACTCTCTGCCTACTTGTGATCTCTGTCTGTCAAATGAATAAATAAAATCTTTAAAAAAAAGAAATACATATGAAAATTAATGCATATCAATAGTTTAAATAAAAATTATTAACATAAAATGATTCCATCTCCTGAAAATGTTCATACCAATGTATTGGTACTGAGATACCCATGATGCATTGACTATGGATAAGGAAATGAAGCTGATGACTGTAAAGTTCAAGGCTTGTCTTTGTAGGACTCTGTCTTTTCTCCTAAGTTTCATATATTTAAATTTATTATTTTGAAAAGTTAATTAAATCTTACTAAATATTTTTATAAATGTAAAAGTACTTTTATAAAAAGCACCTGGGTGCCTCAATGGGTTAAGCCTCTGCCTTTAGGTCATGATCTCAGGGTCCTGAGATCGAGCCCCGCATCGGGATCTCTGCTCAGTGGAGAGTCTGCTTCCCCCTCTCTCTCTGCCTGCCTCTCTGCCTACTTGTGATCTCTCTTTCTCTCTCTCTGTCAAATAGATAAATAAAATCTTAAAAAGAAAAAAAAGTTAAAGTACTGAAAAATCTAGTGCCCAGTAGGCATCTAATCACCGGTATAAATAATCAGTAGTCTATCTCATGCATCAATTAGATCTAGATATACATTTAAGAGTGATCTGAATTTTTAAAATGTTGCAAATTGTTTTCTTCAGAAGCCATGTATGACAATGTTGAAACATGAGCAATGGAAGAATATCTCCCAGGCCACAAATCGGAATATCAAGAGAAGCAGGAAAACGGATTCTCAGGACTGCCTGGAAATGACACTCTTCATGCAAGAGGGGACACGCAATAACTTCATTTGTCTCTCTCTGTTCCCTGAGCACATGCGCTGCTCAGGCCCTCTTCTCAGTGTCTCCCAGATGAAAGCAGGGGTTCCTCTCCAGCCTTGGGAATCACAAAATCTGTATACCTTCAGGACACTCATATGCTTACAGCTCAAGGATATGGGGCAAGAAATTGGAGAGAAGTGCTTCCCTGAGAGCCTGAAGGATATTAGTCTTAGGAGCAATGTTTAGCATTACCAGACATGTGCAGGCACTGAGTGCCAGATCCTAAGTCACAGAGCCCATGAGCGCTTTAATAAAATGTGTGTGGATGTGTGAATGTGTGTTGTGACATGCTCCATTATTTTTTTTAAAGACATATATTTATTGGAGAGAGAGCGAGAGAGCGAGAGAGTGCATGAGCAGGGGAAGAGGCGGAGGAGGGGAGAGAGAGAGAGAGAATCTCAAGCAGACTCCCCACTGAGCACAGAGCCCAGTGTAGGGCTTGATCTCACAGTCCTGAGATCACCACCTGAGCTGAAATCAAGAGTCAGACGCTCAATGGAATGAGCCACCCAAGCACCTGGAGCTGCCATTATTTTTTTACATATTGTTACTTAGATGGAACCCTTAGTTCCTCTAGCATGAAGGCTTGAAATCACCCTGGACCTCTTTCTTTCTTCCTTCCCTTCATTCGTTTGTTCCTTCCTTCTCTCCTCCCTCCTTCCTTCCTTTCTCTCTCTCTCTCTCTCTCTCTCATCGTCTATGAAATCCATCTCCTAATCCTGTTGGCACAAACTTTGAAGCTCGTTCTTGAATCAGACCATGCATCCAGGTTCCACCAGCACCGCTGCAGCCCAAGCCACCGTTAACCTTCCATCTCCTCTTGGTGCCCTGGGCTTCCTAACTCTTCTCTTTCCTTTCTTGCCCTCCCCTGATGCCCCCTAAAGTCCATAACAGCAGGTAGTCATCCTTCTAGAATGTAGGAAACGTCATGTCCATCTTGTGCTCAAATTGCTTCAATACTCTCCTGTCATGTTTAGAATAAACTCTCCATTTCCACAGTGTACAAGGCTGTTCCTAATTTATATCCTGTATCCCTCTTTTTCTTCATCTCTTACCATTTCCTCCTGGCGTTCTGTGCTCCAGCCGCATGGGCCTTACACTGTCTGTCAGATGCTCTCAGCACCAGCCACCCTCAGAGCCTTCCCTTTGTCATTCCCCACATCCGGAACTCTCCTACACCTCATTCCCTGCTGGCTTTTCCTAAAAGGCAAATCTTGTCCTCCTCTGCTCCTTTACTCAGCTATGCTTTTATTTAGGAGATTTATTAATCCTTGATAGAATTTTACATTTCTATTTTTTTTTAATGTACTGTGTCTGTCATCCAGATTTGTCATTTCAGACTTAGTCTATGTATTTCAAAGAACTGACTTATCCTCCTGAGTCTGGAGATGGACATTTTACCCAGGTTTGGACATGCCTGGCCATGGTGATCGCTCTGGGTTTAGACCCGGGAAGGAAGGAAGTATCTGCCTAGTACCATTACTGAAACATTTTGCAAACAGAAGTTCTGACTCTCTGTTGGAGTTGCTAAATTGGAGCCATGAGTGGCCATTCCACCAATCTATGGGAGACACCATGTAAAAAATAAAGACAATATGGAGAAAAATAACACTGGAAGAAGAAAAGAGAGATTCTTGAATACAGAATTTTGTACAGAATTTACAGAATTCTTGAATACAGAACACTCGGATGTTCAGTTCAATGATCCTGTGAATTCATTATTTTCACTTGGGCCCATTTGATTTTCAGCAACCAAAAGATTCTGACAAATATTTTTATACTGTATTAGTTCTGTATTTGTCTCCACATTCTACATGGATGTACAGACAAGTGAGATTTTACTGAAGGTTTGGTGCCTTTAAAGAGAATTACTGAATGGGGGATTATAGTAATAACAGGACACAATATATTAATGTTTTTATTATTATGTTAATAATATAAGATAATAATTATATAATAAAAGGATAAATATTTACAACGATGTATTTTGACATTTCCCATAGTCTAAGAGAAGCTCATCCAAGAAGTTGAACAATTCACAGGGTGTTCCCTTATGGATATTCCACACCCCTGTCCTCACATGGATGCCTCTCTAAAAAACGTGCCTCTTCTTCCTAAACTCTCATGGGGGAGACTCCACCCAGATTTTGGGAAATCCTAAGGGTGAAGATGACATGAGGAAGAATGGTGGCTCCAGCAGGCCAATCTGAGGTAGCCTCTGGCATAGCAAGTGCCTCGTAGCCCAAGGTGAGTATGCATATTCTAAATCTTGACTGGTTTTTTCAGGTCTTTCTACTAGGGGGAGTTGCAGACATCCTGTCCAACAAGTATTTCCCCTTGTCCAGCAATCAATTTTAGGATCACACACATTTAAGCACGAATGATTCTCAAAGACAATGTTGGCAAAGCCTAGGTTTCCTAAACATAACCTGAAGTCTTACAGAGTGCCTTTAGTTCTTTTCTTTGATCCTACCCCTAACTTAGGCATGACTAAATATGATAGGATCTAAGTGGTGTGCCATAATATAGTTGCTGATTAAATTTAGAGCCCAGGGATCATCTTCCTTCTCAGTGATTTGGACGAGGGAAGTTGAGATTGGAAGTTGTCCACAGAGGTGAGAGTTTCATTCTTTTACCTACCGTATCTTTCTCCCCTACCAGGTCTGGAGTTCTTTGAAAAATCTTAGGTCTCAACCAAAGTAGTCAATAAATAGGTGTTGAATTAACAAATGAAGACTGGCATCGTTATATTTATGGGTTCATCACTCAAGAATTTGGTAATTGACTTGATTTATATGCATTACCAAATAGAAATGGATTTGGAGTCTTTGTTTTGGGGCAAGCTCTTTGTCCAGAACTTGCTGATTAAGATAAAAATTCGGAGAGGGGAAATTAAATTAGTTCTTAAGGATCCATTAAAAGAGAATTGGTTCCCACAATGTCCAGAAGAGGGCAGGATCCCTGTGAGAATGTGAAGAGAGACATTCTTTGGATTGCAGAGAAGTTTCAGAACATAGGGACTGCTTAGAGAAGGTAGGAGTTGGAGGTCAAGATAGTCGGAAGGGGGTAGGATAAGAGATCTTTAAAATTCTCTTTACTTTATTCAAACTCATCATTAATTTATTAATTTATTCCTTCATCAAACATTACTGAATACCTACTATGTGTTAGGCACTGCGCATGGGACTAATGATATACAGATGAACATTAGGAGATTACAGGGAGCTTACAGACTTGCAAGGTTACAGAAATTAAGTAAGTGCATGTATAATTAGAGATTTGGGTAAGAATGATGGAAGAAAGTAACAGGACGTTAAGAGAACCACTTTAAGTTGGGCGAGATGTCTCTGATAAGGTGGAACCTGAAGGATGAAGGGTCATGTGAAAAGTTAGGAGAAACATGTTCTAGGCAGAAGGAACAGTCTTTATGCGGACCTCGAGGTGGAAGGAGGTTGGAATGTTCAAGGAATTATAAGAAGGTTGATGTAGCCTCGGCTTTCCAGAAGCAGTGAGGGAGTATTTGGTAGGAGTAGATTTGGAGGAATGGAGGAGAACCATGCAGGGTTTTTTAAGCCATGTTCAAGGATTTTTATTTTTTAAGCCATGTTCAAGGATTTTATTTTTATTAAGTCCAAACAAGGGGACACCACTAAAGGGTTTTAAGCAGAGGAGTGATACCGTCTTGTTCATGTTTTGAAAGATCACTCTGGTTGCAGCGTGGAGAGTGAGAGACTTGATGAGATTTGGTGACTAGAGGTTGAGTCATGTTTTTTAGCTAGTTTCTGTCATGAGCAGTTGGGGAAGTCTAGGGAAAGGCAGGCTGGTGATGTAAGCATGGAGGGTGGGGAGTAGGAAACCAAGAGTTCAGTGTCAGACACATTAAGTTTGTGACATCCAAATGGAAATATTTTAGAGTGGAGCTCTGGAGGGGGGGTCAGTGAGAGATACAAACCTGTTAGTCACCCACGTATACAAATAGCATCCGAAGCCACAAGTGTGGATGACAGTACAGGGGCAAGGAAGGGCAAGGGGTGACATGTCCCAGGACTAAATCCCAGGGAGCTGTAGCAAAGGCAGGAGTCACAATCGTTTAATATTCAGGCTATTGTGTGTTGACGGAAAGGAAGACTTCCAGAAACTAATCTAGTCAATGGCCATGCAGTCTTTCCTCTTGGAAGGTACACTTAGGTATCATTTTTTTATTGGCACTATAACAAATTGCCATAAACTCAGTGGCTTAAAACAGCACAAACTTATTTTCTTCAGTTTCTGGAGGTCAGAAGAACAAAACAAAATGGGTCCCACTGGGCTAACATCAAAGCATTGACAAGGCTTCCTTTCTTCATTTCTACTGAAAGCTTAGGGGAGAACCTGCACTTTTCTGGCCTCTAGAGACGGCCTACATTCCATTCCTAACATGTCCAAGTTAGACTATGATGTATACACACAGAGAATCATATACATTGTGTATACATATGGATATTGTCTATACATTATATATATTAATATATATTCATATATATGTATATATGTGCATATGTATATATGTACATATGTATATATGTATACATATATATATATGAAAGCCAAATATCTACGAACTCGCTGAAGTTTCAGACCATCTACCCAATAATTCTGATAGGTGGTACTTTCTGTGTTGTCAATGATACCTCATTTGGTGATGATATGTATAAAGTAATGTAATCTCGGGTCTCCTGGGTGGCTCAGATGGTAAGCGTCTGCCTCCGGCTCAGGTCATGATCCCAGCATCCTGGAATCGAGCCCTGAATTGGGCTCCCTGCTTGGCGGGAAGCCTGCCTCTTCCACTCCCCGCTCCCCTCTCCTGTGTTTCCTCTCTCGCTGTCTCTCTATGTCAAATAAATACATAAAACCTTAAAAAAAAAAAAGTAATGTAATCTCTATGACAACAAATATTTGAAAAATTTCAAGCTATCCTTGGCAGCCTAGTCTGTCAATTGTGATAATGTTTTATATGTGCT
Organism: Mustela putorius furo; assembly: GCF_011764305.1. Lineage (NCBI taxonomy): Eukaryota > Metazoa > Chordata > Mammalia > Carnivora > Mustelidae > Mustela > Mustela putorius. Next base: position 40,793,712 of record NW_025422368.1, on the reverse strand, counting down.
TGGATAGGATGTGTATCTTCAGTTTGGGGAGGACAGAGATCCATAGAGCGGTAATTAGCATACTGAAACCACGATGCACGGCCTGCAACAAAAAAGCAATTTTAAATTTACTCAGCAGGAGTAAACTTCCTCTGTCACTGGATGTAAGTTCTGGAAAATGTGATGTCTTTTTGGCGAACTCCCCAATAACAGTCCTGTTCTCACTTTGAGCCCCAAATCCCTGTTTCTGGGCAGGGTCCTGCAGAAGATGTCCACCAGTGCCTCAGTCTGTGTTCAGATGAGATGGTTCTTCCTTCCACGCTGAGGTCTGTGGCTGGCTGCGCCCTGCCTTGGTGGGTATTGCTGGCTTCTGGGTCTTCATTTCCTCTCTCTCCTTACATCAGCTTCTCCTTCACCTGCTTGCTGTTCCTTCTTTGCACCAGCACGCACCTGCCTAGGTCAGAACTGGGAATTACCCTGGACTCCTCATCCTACGTCCACCCGTATTTCTAACAAACATCAAGACTCATCAACTCTACTTCCCAACTCTCTCTCACATTGGTCCACTTCTGTCAGTCTCCGCTGCCCCTGCCTCTGTTCAGGCCACTGTTATCTCCTGCTTGCATCACTGCAATCGTCTGCGGATGGGCCCTTATCTGTTTTAACCCCTACTAACTTCTTTCCACTGGAGTCAGTGATTTTCCTGAAATATAAGTCTGATGACATCATTCCTGTTCAACTCATTCAGTGGTTTGCCATAGATCCTAGAATAACTTCAAAAACTTCAAACCTCCTAACTTGGCTTACATGACCCTTCAGGAACTAAACCCATTTTTTTGGAATTTCTCTCTAGCATCTTCTGTGATCATTTCTCTCTTCCTAAAACGAATCTGCAGTCTAGCCATTCTTGCAGGATTTAAAAGAGGCTAGGCCCTGTCACCTTGAAACATAATGTGTAGAGCTTTATGTCTTTGAGACTGATGATATTTCTTGAGTTTATATATCTTAACTCCCAGAGAGTGGAATGATGGAAAAAAGATTATACTCATGTGCTCATACACACACACACACACAAATACCTATATACATATATGCATATTTGTATACACACATATTTATATACTTACATGTATGTATGTGTAATAAATGTTTGAGATAAATGTGTATATATATATGACGGGAAGTACAGCAATCAATGATGCTTTTAAAAATTATACATAGATGGGGGCATCTGGATGGCTCAGTGGGTTAAGTCTCTGCCATGATCTCAGGGCCCTGGGATCGAGCCCCACATCAGGCTCTCTGCTCAGCAGGGAGACTGCTTCCCCCTCTCTCTCTCTCTTCCTGCCTCTCTGCCTACTTGTGATGTCTCTCTCTGTCAAATAAATAAATAAAATCTTTAAAAAAATTGTACGTAGCTGGCTGATTACAGATGGTAGATTAACCAACATATTAACTTTCTCTTCATCTCTAGGCCCCATTAGAATCTTAGTAAAGCCGTAAAAAAGTATGGATCCCTGAGGATAAAAAGAATGGAATTGGGGCCAGTGGCAGATAAAAGATTTCTACACAATCCTGGAACACAGATTTAGCAAATTTAGCAAAGGAGGGGAGGCTGCCTTTTTGACTCCACGCAGAGGGAGACAGGGACAAAGGAAATCAGATTTTCCCAGAGGACTCCTAGAAGGATTAAGCATTCGGAATGCCAGGCAGAGTAGTGGTTGATATTTAGGCATAGGGCTGACACCTGGAGAGAATATGAGTCAACTGACTTTGGACAATAAGATATCAATAGCCTTGTTTCCGTACTGAGCCGAGAAATCAGAGGTGACTTCCCAGGAGACCCAAAGAATCTTGGAGAAAAATAACAACCTCCACATACCTGGTGTAAGAAGAGTTAAAAAGATAAAATCAAGAAAACCTCCCAGAAAACAGGACAAAATGATAAAGGCAGAAGAATATATAAAAGACAATCCTAGCAGTGTAAAGGATTAAAGCAGCAGGATCAACAGCTGACCGGTGGGGTGTCCACAAAGACAGAAGAGAGAAAATGAAGGTGAAGAAAGTATCAAAGGAAAAGAAAAGGAGCGTTCACAAGGTTAGAGTCTGTTCAAATAATCAGCTTCTCAGTGCAACATTCCCTGATCAACCTCTTTAAACTGCAGCCCCTCTCCTCGGTGCTGTGTTCTCCCTCCCTATTCAGTTCTTCTCCCTTGAACTTGTAACCACATGACCTAGTACATATTGTACTTGTTCATCTAAACTCTCTCTCCCCACTGGAATGTCAGACCCCTCAGACAAGGAGCTCTGTCAGCTTTATTCACGGTAGCATCCTCAGTGCCTGCCTGGTGCTTGGCACAGTAGGTCTTCCGTAAATTATTTGTTGAGTGAATATGTAAGTCAATGATGCCTGAGATCTAGAGTCTCCTCTGCCATGAGCGAAGTCAATGGATAATGCCTCAAATTGATTCACCAATAAAAATAATGTAAGGCTCATAGTTTAGAAATATGAGGCAACCACCTGCAGGCACAACTAACGGAGTTAAAGGCCTTGAACCGCCCCTCAGGGCTGGGATGGATGAGCAGGAATGAGAACAGGCAGTCACTGTTGGTGTTCATAAGTTTTTTGTGAACCTTTTGCTTTTTCACCATGAGCCTGAATGGTTTGTTTTATTCAAAAAAAAAAAAAAAGAGTGTATGCCTTAGAAAGCATTTAAAAAATTTATTTAATGTAAATATGTCATATCAATGATAAAAATAGCTAAAATTTATTGAGCACTTATTACATGCCAGGCATTGTGTCAGGCTTTACGATGGATTATTGGAGAATGTATTATATATCTGTTGTCATTTTGCATGGATTGAAAACATCTGGATTTCACCTAAAAATAGGAAAAAAACCTACCCTCCAACCAAAAATATAAATATTTAGTAACTTAAACTCAGCTGAATAAATTCTGCTTATCAGTCCTCATAACAAAGATACAAATTTGATATGCCTCCTCACGTCCTTAAAATGCAAGAAAAAAATCCCACAAATATTTTTTAAATCAAGCTTTTATTCCCTAGGAAATCCTTGTAGACTCGCAAACCCGCCTGCCCACGGGATTTGTTGCAACTGGAACTGTAGAAAGTAAAAGGAAAATTGTGTGGAAGCTCTTCTGGAAATATCTGTCGGTGTCATCTGCTTACTTTCCTGCCACTCTTGTCTCCACTCCACATTTCTCTGGAAGTCTGTTCATCTGGAGGCTAAGTGACCTTTGTTGCAGGAAATTTATGAGATTTCCACAACATGAAATGACATCTGACAAAGTCAACTCTGGGCCTCAGCTGATCCGCTTCCTCCGGGCTGGCCCCGGGGTGTTCAGCCGCGCTGTCGTGCATTGGTCCTTGAGGAACACGTAGGAACCAGTCACCACTGCAAATCATTCCTCAGTCATTCCAGAGGTGAAATTTAACATTGCTAGTTGTCAAAACCTTTTTAGCATGATTCTTTTATTTAGATGTTTCTGGTGCTTAGACTGTGCTATGGATCTGCTGGGAGCTCCCTCTCCTTCCCCTTTCCCTTTTTTTTTTTTTTTTGGCTCAACCCCTTCCCACCTTCCGGGCTTCAGCTTAGACGTGTTCTTCCCCCTGCAGGAGGCTCCTTTGGCGATGACACAACCTCAGTGGGACTCCCGTACCTCCCCATGCTTCCAGAGCATCCCTCTGACATTTCGTGTCATATACTGCATTGTCATTATCATTTATTTTTGTTCTCTGCTGGATCTGCGGCTCCCTGCATGCAGACGCTGGACTATTGTGTCTTGCTCGGCTCCGGACGTGGCAGAGTGCCCTGGTGCTAAGTTGGAGTTCAGTAAGCATTTATGGGATGAACGAAAGGTCCAGGGAATGAATGAACGAACAAAAGAATGAAGCATCTGTCCCTGTGTGCAGGTCCTCCGTAGTCTGCGTGGACTGAGTATGCGTCAAAACTCACAAGCAATACAACTGCACCGCTGAGCTGAAAGTTGCTAAGTCAAAGGCTAACGAGTTAAAAACATTGGCTTCAATCCCAAAGCTAAAGGAAAACGAGACAGAAGGCTGTGCATTTTTCCTATGCTTCGTAGGAAATGAATATTTCTCAACTCTTTTTCTCCAGCACTTTCCTAAGTCAATTGAGAATGCACCACGTAATTGTACAGTCCCGTGAAAGAAGAAAGTAAAATATTTGCAAAATGGTTTGCTCTTCATGCTATCACCTAGCCTCTTCTTCACGGCTGGACAAATAGGTGAGGGAAAGTAGTTACTTCTTCAGAGCGTTTCAAAAATCGTTAGCCGAAGGCCATATGGAAAACTGAATTCGCCTCATCACTCATGAGTTCTGCGCTGTGTGAAGTGAAATGTTTTCAGCGCAGCCCCTCCCCCACCTACCCCCATCCCCTCGCTGGGGCCTTGAGATACGCTGGAAGCATCAGGCTTACTTCCTGCTTCTCTATGGCTCTTCTTCGGGTCAGAGCTGAACACCCTCACAAGCGATATGAAAAAGTTGAAAGAGAACATTAAAGGTTTTAAAGTTTTTAAAATTCGAATCTAAGGTTAGCGGGAAGATGATTGTTTCAGGGGGTGTGGTCATTCTGTGATCACTGCGAAGTTGGGCAAGATTTTATTTTTTGATGCATGTTAGGGGAGAGGCTAAGCAATGACAAATCAAAGGAAAACATTTCTTGGGGAAACTGCCTTCTGGACTTGCAAAGGAGCAGTAAGAAGAAAGAATTATTCTACTTGGCTTATGTGATGGTTTATGTGTCTTATGTGCGATGCTGTATACATCACACATATGTGCGATGTGACTCTAAAAGTTTATGTGACTCTAAAAGACAATAGATAAGTCAGGATGCTATTGACAATAATCATAGGAAAATTGTCATTGATAGGGAAGACTAGATTCTGCCTCAATGCCTATTTTTATATGGCAATTGTTCCTTCTGTCAGAAAAGTATTTCTTTTAAACAAAACGTATCTTTGATTCAAATGATGTTCCAGAGATACATAGAATTAAAAGTTGAAACAGAGTTGGTCACAAATCTTTGTGTGTGTGTGGTTTTTTTTTTTATGATTTTATTTATTTATTTGTCAGAGAGAGAGAGAGAGAACAATCAGGAAGAACAGGAGGAAGAGGGAGAAGCAGGTTCCCTGCTGAGCAAGGAACCCAATGTGGGGCTAGACCCCAGGACCCTGGGATCATGACCTGAGCTAAAGGCAGACACTTAACTGAGTCACCCAGGCATCCCACTGGTCACAAATCTTTATCATGTCATCCATTATGACCACAACAGCCACACTATCTTTCACTTAGCCAAGTGTGATAATAAGCTATGTTTCATTCACTTTATTTTAAGTTTATTTATTTATTTTTTATTTAGTAATCTCTACATCCAATGTGGGGCTTGAACTCACAACCCCAAGATCGAGAGTCATATGCTCTTCTAATTGAATCCACCAGGTGCCCCTCATTCACTTACTTTACTAACTCTACTCGTTAGTCTCTGGCTACTAGTCTCTGGCTCGAATTATAATAGTTATTATAATAATGGTTATTATTGCTTAATTATGACTAATTGTATTTTTTATTATTTTAAAATTAAGAAATCCCCCAGAATTGTTAATTTAAAGTGATCTATATACAGGTATACATCATCTTCAGCAGCTATGTAGTAGACAGTTTCTCTCATGAAACTACTACTGACTCTGAGGTGACTATTTTGCTATTTGTTGGCTTCAAACTCCAGTAGGTTCTATTATGAGTCCAGGAAGTTGCTTGTGTCTCTAACCTGGAACTATAATGGGAAGTTGTGCACCCGTGAGATGTGGGACAGGCAGGAAGCCTTCTCCCCATCTAGCACTAGCTTCCTGTAGAAACCTTTCTTCTGGATTCCCTCCCCTTCGAGCTCATTCCTTTGTGTTAAGCTTTGTGGACATCTGAGTATCACAGAATCTTAGACTTTTAAACCTAGAAGGAATATTAAAGATGGATCAAAGCACTCTCCTCAGTCTGTAGATAAGGAAACGGAAACTCAGAGCTTTGTCCATGCTCTCACTCTGAGAGCTGTAGAACCAAGACTAGAAGGAAGGCCTTCTGAAGGGCCTTTCACTATGTTCATTCATCTACTCATTCTCTAACTCATTCATTCATCTACTCATTCTCTAACTCATTCATTCATCTACTCATTCTCTAACTCATAGCATAATCAAGATTCTTCAAGGTGCAAGTGAGAGAAGCCCAACTCTGACATACTTCAAGAAAAGAAGAAACTTTATGAGAAGAAACTTTATGAGCTTTCAAGCACAATAGAATCCAGTGGGTCAAGCAGTGTCTTCAATGCAAGCAGTGTCTCCCAATATTGTCACCACTTTTGTCCGTGCTGGCTTCATGGATAGATGGCAACATACCTCCCCTCTTACCACCCTTCCCTTAGAAGTTAGAGGCGTGCAACCTGCTAGATTTAGTTCTGCAAGAGTGAGAAAGGCTCACTTTCCTAGTTGGTCCCAAAAAAGTACTGATATTAAGACTCATGGGTTTACGATGGGTAATGCGCCTGTCCCTGAACCAAAAGGAAGGGCAGGTGCGCTGGTGGCAAAGGAAAATAAAATCGATGCTGAGTAGTTTGATGCAACCACAATTTGCTTCATCTACCTTCTATGTCTGAGAACTTGTTCTGGGTGTCTGTATAGTATCTGTTGTTAATCCATTTTTAAAAATTAGTTGATTCTTCAAAACGAGCATGTGGGCAGAAGGTTGGACCAACAGAAATGCAGCAGAGGAAAGATTTTGTTGGATATTTTGAGGGGGTGATGGGGAGGCAACAGGGAGAGGCTTGGGGTACAGAGCCCTGCCTAAGGGAGGAAAAGTGAGGCCTGAATGAAGGTCAGTAGGTGCCAGAGGCATGGAGAGATCTGGAAAAAGACCATGTGATGAGCCAGCCAGCAGGGAGAATCTATCTGCTCAGCCCCAGGGGTGACCCAGCATGGTTCATTCATTCAAGTACTTTCCGGAGGGGTGACTGTGGCCAGCTGCTGTGCCAGGTGGTAGGGACACAGAGGTGGCAAGGCAATCCTCATGTTGTTCCGGCAGCTCATTACACAAAGATCAATGCAGTGATTGCCAGCAAGGAGAAGTCTAGAATGTTCTAAGAGAAGGTACACTGAAGGAGCTGGCTGCACGGAGTTGAGAGAGCAGGCAGTGAGGCAGGCAGAGAAAATAGCCTGGAGGAACATTTCAAGTGAGACTGGAAGGACGAGGAGGAGGTTTGCTAAGGTGTCAGAGGGACCAGGACAAGGGAAAGCACTCCAGGCAGAGGATATCCAGAGCCCCTGAGAAAGTGCTCAAGATTACAGAGGAGAGACTGGTGCATTCTGAGCTCTCCTAGGAAGGCTGGCCAGTGGCGGGACACAGAGTGAGGGAGGTTGGTAAGAGCTCAGGCTGGAGAAGGAAGCAGGAGCCAGACTGGGCTACAAATTGGGTCACAGGAGAGATTTTGAATTTTACTGACAGCCTTAGATTTGTGTTTTCAGAAAGCCTTCACTTGCTGTGGGTAGAGAAAGAATGAAATGGGGCACGTCTACACAGTCAGAGCGCCCAACATTGGTGGTGGCTTGGCTTGCAGTAGTGACAATGGAAATGAAGAGAGAACAGCCACATTTGAGAGGTATTGGGAAATCTTGGTTTTGCAAAGATGACTTCTGCAGTCATTGGACAGGCAGTGCAAAATAACTGTGGATTTGTGAAAGTTTCACATTTTCATTAGCTCGTCGAATTGTGGCTTTTATTTTCCATGACAGTATTAAATCAGCTGGGGATTAGGCTAAACATAATTGTTTTATGGCTAAATGTATCCCATTGTAATAAATAATGGCCATATATCAGCCTGCCACGTGCCTGATTTAAGAGTACAAGACCACAGGGAACTTGGTTGAGCCTACAGATTCGGTGGCTAAACTAAAGATAAAGGAATGGGACTTTAAACTCTGGTGGCCCTGAAGAATGTTCTGGGTTCTACAGCCAGCTTGCTTACTGCAGTTTAGATAATCCCTTAAATCTGTTGGAGCTCACATTCTCCTGATGCATATTCTTGGATTGATAAATGGGACAAGTGGTTGGGTTGAGATAGACGTTCAGTGGTGGGACAAAGGAACTCTGGTGGATGGTGAAGACTCAGAGAGCGAGCACATTGCCATTGCAGTGATCCCCTGAAAAGCTGACTTTGCTATATCAGGAGCTGGGAGCTATGTGCCAGGAGGAGGGAGACCACTGAGAAGATCAGTACCCCCAACACTAGGATACTTTCAACTGCGGCCAAAGACAAAAGCCGGGAGTGACCAGGGCTGACAGCTGGACTGAAATGGCAGAAAGTGAGCATCCCCTTAAGCAAACAAAGCGGTGGGACATCAGGGATCCCTGAAAGCGGCGGCACTGTAATGGGGGCAATTTGCATTTGGCTGATTTTTTAGGGGTGATTCCTTAGTAAGTAAATCAAGTGAGATCAAATGTAGCACAAGCCACAGTGGGGAGAAAGTATGTATAGAAATGATTTCTATGCATGAAATGTACAACCAAAATGGGGTTCGAAAACCCTGACACCTTTTTGCCCATGATGTCTAGATAGCCCTTTTGTGCCAAAGATCAAATAATGATGGAAACCAGGGGAAAAAATGTTCGCTTTTAGCCCACCATGTGGCCAGAAGCAGGATAAAGGAAATAATAGCTAACACTATGGGGCATCTTCTGCATGCCAAGTGCTTTTAGTCATTTCATATGTACTGACTTAGTTAATCCTCTTAACAGCCTTCTTAGACAAAGGTTATTATTTCTACTGAAAAATGAACAGACGAATCCCAGGACCGTTATGTGGTTTGCACAAGGTCCCCTGCTACTTAGTGGCAGAGCCAGGATTCGCACCTAGGCAGGCTAGTTCCAGAGTCCCACCTGTCACCTCTCCGGAGCATGAGATGCCTTGTCTGATGTCTGTGGGCATTAGTCATCACATGCTTTTGAAAGGTGATCGAATTACCTGAATTTCAATATTAACTGAAGTTAACTGCCCATCTTGGAGTGCTGTGACTTACATGGCTTTTGAGGTTCCTCGGAGACCTGGCAGAAGTGCCCGGCAAAAGCGAACACCAATCAGTAATATGGTTTGAGAGAATGCTGGGGGTTCTGAGACCTCAAGGATTGCAGGAAAACTTGTGGCCGTGCTTTATAGGGCTCATCCTTCTTCCCATCTTTCTAGGGCAGCAGAGGATGGGGCTGGATTTGTGGCTACCATTCCTCTGTCCCCCCGCCATCCCACCCCAGCAAGTTTCTTCCAAACTAGGCACCCCACCATCTAGGTCCTGGTGAAGGAGCATTTTCAAATGCTGTTATCCCCCATTTCCCAGAGTGTATGCTTCAATTAGGATTAGGGCAGCCATAAAACAGGTGAAATCCAAAGGTGAGAAAATAGGTCATCAGATGAGAGGAGCGGAGGATGTGGGATGAGCAGGTCAGAAGGAGTCAGCCCCCACCCCCCCCACCCCCCGTGTTGACAGAAGTACAGGGAAGGGATTAGGGCCCTGGGAAGACTGGTGGGAGGAAGGCAAGGGCCTGGCCTTTCCTAATCCCTTCCCCAGACTTCCATCAACACTGGGCGAGTGATGCGGTGGTGAGTTATTAAGGTTGTGAATCTGGCTTGGGGGCAGAAGGTCAGTTTGCAAACTGGATACACAGTGGGGCATTGGTCATGGACCTGCACCTGGCCCTCGGTATGAGAGTAGGGCAGAGGGTGGCTGGTTGAGCCCTGAATGAGGAGGATGGGGAGAGAGAAGCAGCACAAGCGAGCCAGGCGGAGGGTCCTATCCACAGCCATTTCCCACACTTCAGGCAGAGCACAGCCCACCCGGTTTCACAGATGGCTAAACTCAGACTATGGGTGTAGACCTCTGTTGTTGCCTTTTGACTGTCTGGACGTTACCCGTCTGCATTCCGTATTTCACAAGGAATTTTGATTCTTTTCAACTTCTCTTCCCCCTTTAGGCCAGATTTCCTAGACCTGAAGAGTGATGGCTCAAGGGTGACCATACCTAGTTCTGAGAATTTGTCTTGTTCAATCAAAAGTCATCCTAGGTCAATCGTGCTTGATAAGAAGCATGCCCATTCTGTCTTCTTCCCCACTCTTGAGCTTCTTATCACTTTACCTTTCTGAAATTTCATATACTAATCTCTGGTCTGAGCACCCATCACATCACGCTGGTGGCAGTGCCATTCATTTTTGAGTTGTTTTTATTCCTGCCCATACTTCTAAACCACTTCCCATTCCTGAATTCACTGAAGAGTTGAGTACTCCTAGCTCTGTTGAAAAACCACCTCCCACCTATGAAAATGCTACACTGGCTGAGACTTACTGTCCTCCTAACCCAGGATCCCTCTCTGTTGGTAACACAAAATCTCTTTTGTGAGAGGACTTGCAGTTCGTCTCTGGTATTGGAGAGTTCAGGATGCCTCCAGCCACCTTCAGGGTAACTCAGTAAGGTTCTATGTAACAGCTCCCTGGTGAGGAGTTCTGGCTCTTGATGGGCAGGGATGAACTCTCCTTTACTTTTATTACACCAAACAATCTCTGGCACATACTAGGGGCTCCAACGCAATTTGAAAGCATTGACTGATACTTTTGGGACACCCTCCTTGAATTTAGGTTTGAATTTACAATGCTTCTTCACATAAGAACTTCCGTCTGTGAACTACTTATTGTGTGAAAGCAACCGTTAAATTTTTCTAAAATGAAAAAGAGAACCTAATTCAGAGATCATCTAATGAGTATCAAGTCTACACTTTGGTAAAAATTTTAGCCTCTTCCATCTAGTTGTTCTATTCTGGGTGTGGCATGTCTGTCCTTTCTTACTGTTTTCTTTTTCAAGTCAAAGATTTTCTGTTGGTGTATTTTCATTTTCCAGGAGTAATTTCTTCTTATGTGCTTTTCTATGTTAATAACAATGAAGATACTAAATATGGGTTATATTAACTACATTTGGTCTATTAACAGGCTGACCTAATGATCCACTCCAGCAGGAAATGGCTTTCCCTCCCCCAAATTCTTGCAATTTGTTGCCTAAGCAATGCAGTTAGTTCTTTGCCCATGCTGCCTGAGTTTCTGTACCTGTGTAGTTTTCTCCAAGGAGGTGATCTTTTGAAGGGGCACTCACAGAATATTGGCTGTGAAAATAAATGACCTAAGGAGTCAATGAATTTAACAATGAATTCCCCAGCAGGAGATGTTTTCATATGGGGAAGTCCTACTGAAGAGGCTAAATGAAGAGTTGTAGTGACAGTGGGGGTGGCAGTCCAAAGCAGAAGATTCTTGCCTGGGAGAGTCCTGGATTTATTCACGACCAGCAGTTGAGATGTAAAGGTGATCTGGAACTTGATGGACTCATTCTAACCCTGGTTATGGTTCTTAGAAAATAAGAGACTCCTATCCAGAGAAGCTCTGTGTCTTTCATGTCTTATACTCCTCACCAACCTTTTGGCTCTCCTGCAAATGTTACTCAAAAGATAACTTTTATATCCTCAGTCACTTCTCTTACCAACATGGTAGATGCCAGCCTTCGGTAGAAATTCTCTAGTTTTGAACCACAGTGTATTCTTCCTTTACCTTTACTCTAAGGTCATTTGTAGGATTAAATGCCAGACTGTGAGAGGTGAAACCAGGGCAGTTGATTTAAAAAGTACAATACTTTAGAAAGTGACATCAGTGTATGTAGAATTGTGGGGGCACAACATGCGGGGGAAGGGGCGCGACAAAATGACTTGTGAATGTCTCTCTTCGTGACCTGTTTTGACCAAACTTTATTATGCATTTAATGGAGTTATGACAAAGAGTAGGAACCAAAACACATGGGGATCACAGAGGCTGTTATGTTTATTGTGTAGAACAGACAGTGATAATCCACTAAAGAAATATTTTCAACAAGCAAGCGATTCAAAGTACAATCATAGACAGCAACTCTACATGAAGAACAAAGAATAAAGTTAGAAGACACTCAGAGGAATGGGGAGAAAGTCAACTGCAGTTAAACGTCTTGATACTTTTCTCCTGCAAACATACCTAAACTTGCAGAAATGGTAGAAAAGTTAAATGTCCAGTCTTACTTAGCCGAGACCAACAACAGCAAAGAACAGTCCTATAAAATTTATCTCCCACAAAAATAAACTATATATATAAAAATTTTATGATGTTCTTCCTGTTCCATTGGCCACAAGCTTTTTTTTTTTTTTTCAGTATGAAAAATGAGGTATACTGGGGCTTAAGAGGTAGTAGTGTGTTTTGATTGTACAACGTATAGGAAATAAAAGATAACTTCATCGGAGGTGGAAATCGCTCGGTGCTCCGAGTTTGGCCAATATGAGCAACTTGCTTCAGTTTTCTGAGGTGGCCAATGAGGTCTCGAAGGGGCCCAACCGAGAATATGGAATGGGACTTTTATTTTTACGAGCCACTGTTTCTTTACTTATTTCATGCACAGTTAACAGTAAGGTTGAGTTTTAATTCTCTCCATAGCTCCTTTGGTGATTCCCAACTGTGAGCCATCTGCCTGTCTCAGAGAGGTATATGGGCTCTGAAATGACCTCCCTCAAGCGGCTGGAAGAGAGATGATTATGAGTTTCATTTGGCTTCCGTACTGAAAGCCATACCGACCCAAGTCGTCGTGAGAAGCTACCTCCTGGCCCAGTTGATAATACCATGTTAAAAAGTCAGCACACTCACTAGGAAAGAAAGCAATAAAACAAAACAAAACAAAACAAAACAAAAAAAAAAAAACCCAACTCTACATAAGAAGCGTTTAAAATAAATCTGGTTGAGACACATTACAAAAATCACATTTGTGTAAAATACATGAAAATATCTGTCAAGCATATTCTCATAGTCGACGAATCTTAAAAACATAGCTCTTTTGATTGCATCATGCAAAAAGTGGAGCTGGTTGCATCACACCAAGAAAGATTCAAGTTTCTTTGAAGGTTGGCTTTTATTTTATCTAGATCTTTGTAGGAAGTGTGTGAAAATGCATTCCTTTCTAGCAAACGTCTCTTACAAAAATAGGCTGGACTGGGGCTAGCGACAGTCTGAATGATTTCAGACCCTGACAAAAATGAAGGCTGCAAGTCACGAGTTCATTCCTTTTGAAGTCTGGAGGTAGGTCTTTGCAAGTCAATTCGTCCATTTCCTTAAACAACTCATTTTGAGGTACAAACTTGGAGGGTAAGATTTAAACATTACAGTCAAATTTTGTGTGCTGTGTGGTGTGACTGAGGAAAATTATCCTTAAGAACCTAGGAGCGACTTGGTTTAGAAAACAAAACAAAACAACAAACAATATTCAAGTTAATGTAGAAATCTAGCAGAGAAGCTGAAACAAGTATTTGTAAAATTTTAATTAAAAAAAAAATAGAAAAATACATAGCCATGCTGAAACACAGTAAGGAGGCTGCTTCTTTTACTGTAATGAAGTGTACAAAAAGAACCACAGATGATTAACATCACCTATACCCATTACGCTTTTTTTTTCTTGCATTGCTTGTGTATAGCAGCATGTAATAAGTACTAGACTGTAAATTAATTGTAACATTCAGAGGTAGTATTGAGTAGTGGGGATATATTATTGCATCTCTGGCTAAAAGTGCAGTTTGAATGAAGAGACGGTGAACGGAAGCCAAAGTCAAGGACCTCAGTCAACCATCCTATGTCAAAACGTATTACTTGAAGTAATACATACGCTTGATTTGAGGTAAGTGGTATTTAGGTCTTTCACGGAAACTGATATGTAATGAAGAGAGGAGAGAGAAAGAGAGAGAGAGAGAAAGAGAGACTGCTTTTTTTGTTTGTTTGTTTTTTTAAATTGCAGTAGAAGTATAGCCAAAGAAATTTAGATTCCGCTCCTCCCACCTCATCAATCAGGTGGGTTCATCGTGCTTTATTCTGCTGTACGGTCTTGTTAAATTACTGAGAGGATGATTTTGCTTGTCTAGGTTCCTTAAAGGCTTTGAAGGTAACAAGTGTGATTCCTTGCTAAATGGCATTTGGCTCTGTAGGAAGTAGGTTCTACGCGGATGAGTGTTTTCCTGAAAACGAGTGCCACGAGTACATTTCGTACTCCTGCTGATACGTGTGAGAGCCGTCAATCAAGGAGTGGGCAATATTTGCTTGCTTACTTCCCTTTTTGAAAAATGAACATAACCTTTTCTGGTTCGTTAGCTGAGTGAAAGGATACATCAGCATTTCGTCTTATTTAGAAACAAAAGTCAAAAAAAAAATCATCAAGTAAGTGTCTACGAGATTATACGAGAAAGAGAGAAGTAGTATCTAGTCCTATCTTTGGTGTTCTAAACAGAAGTTTCACTACGGTGAGCGGGTTGGGTGGTGAGGTGTACACAGCGTTGAACACCGTGCCTTTCCTTCGGGAATGCCTAATGTCACGAGCGTGACACTTTCTCAGCTGTGTGCAGTGCAGTGATGGACTAACCCCGATTCAGAGGTTTTTTTCTCACCCACCCGCTCTTGCTTATCAGTTCAACAAACTATTAGTAGGTTAAGAAAAAAGAAAACAGTAATTAAAAGTTGCATTGTTAAAACTGTGTCCCCTGTGTTTACAGCAGTTTTTCACTAAACCTGGGACTGTGAAGGGATTACAAAGAAGGTGATTAATATAGTCCTTTTTAAGGTTATGTGATTTCTCCCCCCCAACCCCCGCCCCGCCCCCGCCCCCCCCTTTCCCCACCCCAGATGAAAGTGGAAAGACCATGGCAATAGAGAGTAAGTGGTCACTGCAGTGTCTTCTCCCTTCAAAAGATCCAACTGCTGCTGAGGTAGAAATAGAATGTCGGCGTCCCCTAATCCTCTTCCGCGGACTCTTGTGAGGATGTCTCTTCAGTCTCCTCCTGGAACACACAGAGGGCACAACCATTACACTGTGTGAGCTGTTCTTACCAACGGTTCAGAGGTGACCTCTTTCCACAGCCCTATAATGGCTGGCTTCAGAAGAGGATGTGGGTGATTGGCAAGCCCTCATTCCCAGGGCTTCTTAAACCGTAATTGAGGAATCAAGGTGTTGTTTTTTCCCAGAGCAGCCATGAGCTGCTGTTGACTCAGGGCTTGACATCATGGCGGCTGGTCAGCAAATTCAATTGTTTGCAGTTCAGAGAATGTCAGGCCAACGTAAGCTTACTCACCAATTAGAGTAAAAAAGAAATAGATAGATTTTTCCCGACAGCATGCCGGCTGTCAGTTTTAAAAACCAGGGCACCAGTAAGCAAAAAAATAAAGGGAAATCCTTTCTTGAGACACAAAGAAACGTGTTCTGAAGATACTGCTAGTCAAAGTGGATACTTTCATGATGTTTGCTAGATGCTTACAGGCATGGTTGGTTACTGTTCCCATTTGATAGGAAAGTCAAGGCACAGCAGGGGATACACCCCAAGTTACAGAAGGAGTAGGGCCAGGAATTGGGCTGAGCCAGATGGGCACAAGAACTCTTGTGGGACTGCGAGGCCACCGCCTCGGTGCAGGGGCAGTAGACGCTGCCTGAAAAGGTGGTGAGAGCTGACTATTAACTTCCTTTCCAAACCGAGTTCCTGGTTCTCGTATTTATTAAAGCACATTTTAAGACAATGAGCAAAGTTTGGCCTGCCGAATGGATGTCAATACTAAATCCACATCCACCAAACATTTATAACGGTGGGCTGGCCAAGCAGAGAAAATCTAATATATATGTTTTTGCAGGGCCTCCTCTTGGTATAAATCTAATTCTTCCTTCTCTTTTTTCTTTTTTTTCCTGATTCCTTATGGCTCTGGAATTTGTTGGAGTTTCTGCAAGCTGGCTTGAGCCGCACGGTTCTCTTTCTCTTTGCTTATTTAACAAATGTGCAGTACCTTTCAGGACATGGGTGGTAAAGCGGAGACAATAAACATTTCTGATAAAAGTGTCGTTAGCGAGAGGATGATTTTTATCAAGCACTGCGTGTTGTCTCATAAGGCGGCATGTGAAAAAGATCTGGGAGAAGAGGTAAACATTCACTCCTGCAGCCAGCGGAGCCCCTTTAAGAACGGCCAGCTTAAACAGCTTATAACAGTCTTCATTCTTTAATAGATTTGATTTTCCACATGGCTTCATTTTGTCTGGGTGGCTAACTGACACAATTTATACCTCTCTTCCTTTCCCAGGTCACTACAGTACACCATTCAGTAAAGCATGCCTTAAAGCTTGTCTGCATTATATGACCAAACTTCCATTCATTAGTGTTTGAAACCCTTCAGCTGTGAAGAGCTCCTAAATGCTACCATGTGTGACGCTTCTGCGTAAGAGCAGCAAACGGGAGGGAAGAAACCCACACAAATGGGCACGCACACACTCACACGAATGCAAGCTTGCGCTGCCGTGCACAGACACACACACACACACACACGCACACACACGCACACTCACTCTCCCTCGCGCACTCTACCCTGGGCTTTAATCACAGACCCCTGCTTACTGCAAACCCCTTGCAAAAGGTTTCAAACATTCTCTTCCCCCAAAGACAGAGAAAGCTATAAATCCTGGGAATAAACACACATACAAATGAATGGATTACAGCTTAAAAAATAGAACCACGGCAGCATCAGATCATGAGATTTCACACCGGTTTTGTTTAGTCTGCTCCGGGGAAATGTGGAACGTAGGAAGCTACCTCCCCTCCGCTCCCAACCCCCGCACAGAGGGCTCCACATATTTAAGCAGCAGGTTTATACCTCTTGATAGGCAACAGGCCATGACCCTGAGATTCTCTCCAGAGTCCTGGCCCCAAAGGAGGATGTAGCATGATCAAAGCCACGGACGGACGAAAGAGAGACACGCCAAGGTTCAGCTGCCCTATGACCTTGTCTTTTCACTTAATATTTAAATTCCAGAAAGTCACTAAGCTGTTTGGCAGATCCACTCTTCATCCGTCCCCCCATGGCTCACTTCTCATTAGGACATGAACCAAGGTGTGAACTCAGGGTACGGCTCTGAAACAGACCACAGCATAAAGGCTGGCAAGGACATTGTATTCCTTCTTCTTATGGTTAACAAATTAACAGAGCTCGGTTCAAGCTGGAAAACCTTCTGGATTTTGCTGTAATTATTCCAATTTCTAACTGCCCGATTTCTCTATACTATCTGGAAACCAGAATACTTCCAAATCCGGAAGGAAATAGAATTTTCAGGCCATGAACTTACAAAGACCTTGCAGTGGATGGAATGCGATCGGCTTTTCAAAACATTCCCAGAAACTTTGCTTGATTTGAGCTCTTGAAGCTCCCGAGATGTAAGTGGTTTATTTAAATCCCTTAGACACAACTCAGCTGAAAACGATGGTTCCTCATATTGTTTCCTTTACTTAACAGCTCTTAACACAACACGGATAGTTGTTTGACTAATGTATCTTTCTGCTGACCTTGAAATTCTTCTCCTCGTAGCTGTCATTTAGTGCCGGGTACGTGGGATGTCAGAGGGTGGGAGCCTCAGTCTGTTAACTTTGGGAAGTAAGGTGGCTCTCACATGCTCTGAATGATGGTTTTCTCAAAAGTCTAGTTGCTGGAGTGTTCCCTCATCTTGGCCTAGCCCCGACTGGCCACCCTCCAGGGGACAGCATGGCTGCCAAGCAGATGACGGTGGGGCGTGGGGCACTTCTCACCTCTGCAAACCTCTGTTCTCACCTTTTCAGTGACTTAACTTTCACTACATCTGTGGTTGCTGTAACAAAACTGTGGGTATAATTAAGAGAAGAAAAAATGTCCCCGTTAGAAGAGACAGGAACTTGGAAAACCCACCCTCAGCGGGTTGTCATGGCTGACCAGACCTCACATGGGGCCCTTCTGCGGTGCCAAGTGTGGATGGAAACCAGTGATGTAAGGGAATAAGCAGCCGGCTCTGGCATCCCCAAGGAATTTAATTTCCATAGGAGAGTAGTTGGTTGGGACCCCCGAGATTCAATCCTCTTCAGTGACTTTGAAGCCACTGTGACTCATTCTAGACGATGACTTCCACCTTGAGGTAGCTATTTAAATTCCTTCGTGTTTGCAGCATGTGGCCAAAGGACCTTTGAGCTTGAGGAGTCCCCCAAGAGCAGCTCTGGGCAAGAAGGACATGGAAACTCGATAGTCAAAGAGTTAGACACATCTCATTAGAAGCTAGTCTGCAAGGTGGGCAGGCGAACAGCAGCAGTCTGGTCAAGGAGGCGAACTGTTGGAATGGGGCTTCAGGAATGCAGGATAAAAGGATTTTTCCAAGTGCAAGTGCACAGTGACATTTTTATGGGCACCAGCCACCAAGAACTCTGAACACTGAAGAGCTCCCAGCCATTCACGTGGCAACTTTACACAGACAACTGGGGCTGCACCACATCGGGGCAAAACATGCGCGTGTTTTGGGCAGAAAACTGATGAGAAGGAAAGGAAAGTGGGCAGAGCTGGAGAACTATATTTTTATTATGACTCCTGGAAAATTGCCCTCATTTTGCCTTAGTTTTTCTTTTCGTTCATGAAAAAAAAAAGGAATTTAATAAATGTAACTCTTTCATTGCTTTGGTTAAGCTTGAACGCACGCCCCACTGAAACCCAGAAATACAGTTTGCACTTATCTTCATCCTGCATATGGCGTTTACCTTTGGGTGTACTTCCACTCGTGGACTCGAAAGGAGAAGGAAGACAGCCCAATATCCGACCTCATCTTCTAATGCTTGATGGGATTTTAAAATGTCTCAACGGTCTAATCATAGATCTTAGCACACAGACACAAGTGAGGGTGTGTGCTGGAGGAAAGTTTGGTACTTAACGTGAGAGCTGAAACTCTGGGTTTAATTTTCAGATGCAGACTAAACAGCGGGTTTGCGGTGGAAGGGAGGCCTGTGAATTCTAAATGGAACAGGGAAACAGAAATATTCTCCTTGCGAATTTTAGGACTCGGGTCCCCACGATCCCCCTCTTTCTGCGTAGTAAGAAGTGCAAAATCACAGAAGTCCACACTGGCTTTAACAAATCCTTATATTTTTCTCCTTGATGGCAAAGAATTCTGCAACTCCTTTATTACGAAATGCTGGCTAAAAATCCATTTGTAATTTCAGCTATCTTGCCAAAAAACCTAGAAATACCTGATCATCTAGAAAGAGTCGTTATAGTCTCATGACAGATTCTTTTTGTCATCTTAATCATGTTCGACTCCTTAAGGACTCAGAAGGACACATGTTTTTCACGTTCCTGAAGATCTCCAGCCAGCCCCATCAGAACAGAAATAATGGACTCTGTCTCAGCAGAAAAGACCAGAAACGGATTTTTCAAGTTCCATCTGCAGCTAAGTGGCCCGTAAGACCACAGAGCTGTGTTTTTCTGTTTCTCTGTCAGAGATTTTAATTTAAAATAGATTGAGGCTGTTTAACTTAATGGAAAGTGATTATTTCCTCCAACTAGGAAAACTTTACATCAGATTTTTTTAAAAATATGGTAAATGGAACATATAAAAACCAGATATTCTGGCAAATGGAAGGTATTCTGGTGGAAATGCTAGGAGGGAAATATACTTTTTAACCGGAGACTTAAGAAGTTGGGATATTGAAGGCATTTTGTACCCTGTCCTTTCTTTATTTTAACTTTATGTGTCTAGAATTACACAAACGTCGGGACTACCTTGCATGTGTTACCATCAACTTAATAAAGTCAGTGTTGAGGTCTTTACTGAGGGGCATTTAAGGAAAGGAGGTTGATCCTGGAGGTTGCTGACCACCGACATCAACCCTCACATTAATGGCTTGTGTAACTCATGCCATATTCTCACCGCGTCGGGCCAGTAATGACAACACCCACTGTTCAGCAGGGTGTGAGGAAAAAATATGACCATCAAATGGGAAAATTTTGAAGGAAAAAAAAAAAAACACCAAACCCCAAAACAGTATAAGATCTTGTAAGATGTAGTGTGGAATAATTATTTTTAATTATAGTTAGTCATTCTATCTTTATTTATTTAACCTGTAATTCAACAAGAGGTGGCTGAGAAGGAAAATCTTAAGTAACATCTCTAAAAGAAAACAAACAAGATGTTTTTGGTTTCTAAAATGCACGATTGTTTTTCTCCTCTTCACCCTTGATCAGGATCCTGTCACTGAAAGTATCGTATATTGAGGGAACATTCAACCCCAGGATGCCATGGATTCCTTTCCTGGGGTGAAGGAATATTTACCAATATCTTGAGAAGGAGGTCACCCTTCACAGATCGGGAAATCATTTCATGTATAAACTAACTGCGAGTTTCAGGATCCTGTAAGTCACCATTTCTGAGGGCCATGAGCTCTATCGATTTTCCATTCCAGTTCTAATGCTTACTCAAAGAGCCTTGTGTTTGAAAAACAGCTAAAGATGGAGCAAAAGGATTTTTGCATGAAGGAAGCATTCAGAAGAAGGAAATTTATTTCAAATCTCTAAAACTGTTGAAGAATGTTCTTGTTTTTATATAGTTTTAATTTTTATTATTGTTATTATTATTTAGTGAGGGGGGAGAAAGAGAATCTTTTTTTTTTTTTTAAAGATTTGATTTATTTACTTGACAGAGATCACAAGTAGGCAGACAGGCAGGCAGAGAGAGAGAGAGAGAGAGAGAGGAGGAAGCAGGCTGCCTGCTGAGCAGAGGGCCCAATGCAGGACTCGATCCCAAGACCCTGAGATCATGACCCGAGCTGAAGGCAGAGGCTTAACCCACTGAGCCATCCATGAGCAGTTCCATGCTCAGGAGCCTAACGCAGGGCTCGATCTCATGACCCTGAGATCATGACTTGATCCAAAGCCAGGAGTCGGTTGCTTAACCGACTGTGCCACCCAGGCGCCCCGGCAAAGTTTTTAAAAATGATTATGTCTGAGGGTGTTTAGTAGTTATACTCCAGATGTGTTTATTGGTGGCAGAGACAAACAGAAAACTTCTCTTGCTTTTCTATGTGTGTAAATTTTTGCATACCTGTTGTATTTGTTGCCAGGGAAGAGAACATTTCTAGATTTTAATGAAATGCTTTTCACCAAACATTTTTCATTGTCCTGAGTTAGGACTTTTGAATAAAATTAGGAAAATATCACTAATTGTAGTGACTCAACAAACAATTTCTCAATATACACTCGAGTGTCCAACAAACACTTTCTGAATGTAAAGGAAGTGTCTTGGACAAAACAACATGTTGCTATTCAAACATTAAGGATATATATATATATATATATATATTTAGAAAGACTGGGTTTATAAAACCAGTTACTATTTATTCATATTAATTTGAGTCAGCGTGTTTGGATAATGAGAAGAAAGTTTGCATATTGAATCAACAATTGGTTTTTAATCAGCTTACCTCAAAATGAAGAGGAAACTCAGGCAGACATTACCATTTACCTGTTTAGCCTGATCTATGGACTTCACCACACGGTTAAAAAAGATCATACTTAAACAACAACAACGCACAAAAAAACTTCCTACAGAAAATCTGGCAGGCCCAGAAACACTAAGTTTTGCCCTGTGGGGGTTTATCTCCAAATTAAGTCACGTTCTTTCACTTCTGTTAGAAGTTTATGTCATCTCTCTGAGACAGTCCCTGACCAGGGCTCACCTTGTCCATACTCCTTTATTACGAAAGTTAGCCAAACTAAGTACTTTGTACGGTTATGGCTAATAACCATTTTGATATGTTTCCTTGACCTACCTCTGTGCTATTATATCCCTGCGCAACTTTACTGTAAGGGTTAAACTTGGGTTCCTACTGTGCTAGGCTCTCCTTTTCCCTGGATCTCTGCAATGTCAGAGGTCAGAGGTTAAATCAAAAAGTATTTCCTATACAACAAAACAGTGCCACTCAGGCCGGGCTTTGACAGAATTCTTCATGTTTTGCCAGTTGGTACCAAACATTTACGGGCCCACAAAATGTTTTACCAGCTTGAAAGAGCATAAGTAGGAAAATAAATAAATCAGTACTCTTTACGACTTTGGCAGCATAAATCACTGCGTTCCCTGAGTGAGTAGAAGAGTGACTATTTGCAAGTCTGATTTATGAGGAACTATTTACTGCATTGGCCAAGGTATCATTTAAAAGACGAGTGTTAGACTGAGAATGCTCTCCGCTCTGTCTCCCTCCTCCTCTCTCCTTTGTGTGTCTAGACCAAGAGCTTCCAGCAAAAATACCTCCTTTAAGAACAAGATGCTGACTGCAATTCATCAACTTGCTTGTCCCAAAATGAAATCTCTCATTTTGCTCCAAACAATGTTTAGGTTGTCTGAAATATAAACATCCTTAAAACGGCCCTTGAAGTCCCTGTAAAAACATTCAAGCTTTTTTTTTTTTTTTTTTTTTTTTAAATAAGGGAGGGACGGGTGGAAATCCCATGATAACCAGGTTTCCTGAGATTTCTTTGCCCAGGTACACCACCCACGGAAGACGTTCCTTGCAGGTAAAAATTCTGCTTGGAAACAGAAAGCTTTGTTTCTACTCTTTCAGGAACAGAGAACTTTCCAAGCTTCTCACTGGGAAACTGAAAAGGAGCAGGTTTCTAGCTGTCTGCATTGATGGAGGTGGAGCTTGCTGGGGCAACAACCATGAGGAAACTGGGTGGAAAGTTAAGGAGAACCGTTAGGATTTTTAAAACCAGTTTTCCCTTTGGATGGGACTCAGGTGAGGAAAAAAAATATCTGAATTAAAGAGCTGGAGTCACTTCTGATCTCCGCTGAAAGCCTTAAAAGAAGGAAATCAAGAAACAGATAATCCAACGAACCAGCAAAACCTTTTTAGAAGTCTGCGATGGCATGAGATTTATTCTTATCAAAATAAAAACTTGAAGGGGTGCCTGGGTGGCTCCGTGGGTTGAGCCTCTGCCTTCGGTTCAGGTCATGAGCTCAGGGTCCTGGGTTCGAGCCCCATATTGGGCTCTCTGCTTGGCGGGGAGCCTGCTTCCCTCCTCTCTCCCCCTATATCTCTGCCTACTTGTGATCTCTGTCTGTCAAATAAATAAATAAAAATCTTAAAAAATATATTAAAAAATAAAAATAAAAACTTGAAAAAACAATGCTCTATCAATAATAACACGAACTGGATACCCTTACGGTGTTATCTTATAAAAACAACAATGACAATAAATTCTACCACCATTTCCTACTGAAGTTAAGGACATGATCCATGTGGTTGAGAAGTCAACTGCTTCAAATTGCTAGAAAACAGACATATTAGCTAATTTCTAATTATTGCTTAATTTGTCATTTTAAATAAAAATATAACAGAGCTTCCCCATAAACTGTCTTTCCACTGCTTTTGTAATTTAAAAAATCACTGTGACTACTGCAGATTTTTCTCTTTAGATTGTTAAGAGACCATTAACTTTTCCTGTGAGGATGTAGGACACACTTGAGGTCTCTCCCTGTTGGCACCCGGAGGGCTTTATAAACACCGACCGCTGCGGTAAGGCTTCCCTTAAACTTTTATTCTTTTCTGGACACATGTATTTATATACATAAACAGATATCAAGATTTTGAAACTTAAAATTCTGGACTTGTCTCCTCAGAATGAATTTTGCTGCTTTGTGTTCCAGTTTCAAGAAATGGCATTCTTCAAGCTCTGGGGAGCTTTCAGAATTTGATGGCTTTAGGATATTTTACAATGGAGCCTTTGTAATTCCATATAAATGTGACATACATACATGAAAAGTGATTCTGACTGCTTTAGTCCTAATGAGAGGATGTAGCAATTACTGTAACATTTCCCCCTTAGTTAAAACAATCCTCACGTTTTAAAAGGTGCAATGAAAACACCAAAGGGTCAAAAAGATAGTTTTGAACTAAAGCGAGTTCTAGGATTTTTGAGGCTTATTCATTCCTGGAAATGAAAAACCCAGCCTCCAAAAATAAGTCGGGATATAGCAATATGCTCTGGAATTTATATAATTTTGAATCTTTCCCAGTTTTCTTGGGAGCAAGGCGGTGTGTTACTATCCCAGTGCACAGATGGGTAAATAGGAAACAGAAAGATTAATTCACTCATTGATGGGGCCAAAAAGCAAAACCTAGGTCTCTTTACACAGCACTGAGCCCTTTCCTTTAGAGGTAAAATCTTTAATTGTATTAAAATTTTCACTGCCTCAAAACAGGGTCTGAACGGAGCCCCTCAAAGTACTGTTGGTGAAGAGAGGATATGAGCCTGAGTTAATCCAGACTGCTACATGGAAAAGCCATCTGGGAGGGTATTTTGAAATAAACAGATGGAAAAGGAAGAGATCCTTTTGAATGTAGTGTTAAATTTACATTATCCTCCATGAACTTCCACGTAGCCCCCATGTTTATATAATTCATCACTGTATCCTTAGACAATATAGATTAGGAAGCCCAGTGAGCTCAAATTAAAAAAAAAAAAAAAAAAAAAAAAAAAAAAAAGCAAAAGAAAAAAAGAAAAAAAAAACCCTCTGAACTCTTCCCCTGGAGGGCATATCTGGAGCGGAGTTTGTAAGACAGCCGGACGGATCAGTGAAGACCAACTCAATCCATCTGTGCCTTCTTTGATAGTCCTGATTTTCTTGGGAAAGAATTTCGGATTTCTCGGTGTATTACTGACCAAACTGCCATCAGTTTTGCTCACATCGATAATCTCCACCTATGATTTATTTGTTTCTGCCTCTCATTTCATGGATAAGTGGCTGGGTGGCTCATCCGTTAAGTGGCCCGCTCTTGATTTCAGCTCAGGTCATGGTCTCAGGGTCCTGGGATGGAGCCCCACATTGGGCTCCCTGCTCAACGGGGAGTCTGCTTGGAATTATCTCTCCCTCTGCCCCTCCCCCTACTCACGTGCACACACTCTCTCTTTCTCCCTCAAATAAGTAAATAAATCTTAAAAAAAAAAAATCTTCCAGGAATTATCCCCTTAAGTAACACATGACATTCCACTCATCCATCTGTATTCCCTAGGTGCCTCATATACATTGGCATTCTGTGGTCATTTGTTCAACAAACGTTTAAATGTCTTCTCATGTGTGTTCACTGAGTATCTTCTTCACTCCTGCTGGCTGCACATTAGAATCACTTGGGGAGCTCATAAAACATAATGATGCTTGGGTCTTTAGATCAAACAATCAGAATCACTGAAGGGTGGGGTCAGTGGTGTGTAGGTAAACTTGCTCACCGGGAAAAAAAAAAGTCCTGATTCGTAGTAGTTGTCAGTTTCCATGGGGTAAATACTCACACCATAGTGGATTTTAAGCTACATCCCGGACTTCACCAAACATACAATTTGAAAGAGATGCTTACAACTGGCTCACATGGGCTAACTCCACACACACACACACACACACACACACACACAGCCCTCATATTGAAATATATCTAATAGCCACAAACAGATATATAATTTTATATATTTATGTAAATGGACATATTAAATATACAATATATATAAATCTCTAGGTTATTCCAAATATGCAGCCAACGTTAAGAACCTCTTAACTAGATTACACATTTCTCAGATGCAATAGCTGTTTTTGTTTGCTTTACCTTCCCTACAACACCAACGATAGAGACAGAATCAATGTCATTAACAGATCACAGTTATTAATCTATTGTTTGTAGCCAGTGATGCAACACTGAACGCTGTAGTATCCTTTTGCCCAAATGGACTGACTTTTAAGTTTACTTCCTCTTGAAGTTCTTACTGATGAAGGATGAGAGGCTAAATATATTTGGAATCGGCTACTTAAAATGTTTTTATTTATATTTTGTTCTGTTAAATATTGTTTACAAACACTGGGTATTTATTTTTAGTACTTCCTACAATTCTTGGCTTTTATGGGGACAGCCGTGAGAATTCTTTTTTCATGTTAACTCTGCTTTTACTCTACTTAAAACATACATGTAATTTTTGACACATTTTTCCTATATGCTTACATGTGTTTAGAAGATTCAATTTTCTTCCAAGCAGCATTTGTAAAGAATACTAGACACATTAAGATTGCTTGGATGGTCTTTCCCAGGCAAGGCACCATGGTCCCAAGAGGACAGGGTGCAAAGTATATTTAAAAATATATGAAGGAGCTCTACAAAGAACAGAACTTGGTAACCCATGGCACTGGGTAACAACTTACTCCAGCAGGTTCTGTATGATGCATTGAGATCTCCTCGGTATCTTTTTAAAAAAGATTTATTTATTTATTTTAGCAGGGGAGGGGAAGAGGGAGAGAGACTCTCAAGCAGACTCTGAGCTGAGTGTGGAGCCCAACACAGGGCTCAATTCCACAACCCTGAGACCATGACCCTGAGATCATGACCCAAGTGGAAACCAAGAGTCAGAAGTTCAACTGACTGCCACCGAGGTGCACCCCTCCTGGACACCTCTTTAAACCCAGGAGTGGAGAATAGTGGGGATACTCTGAAATTTTAGTAAGAAATCAAGTACTTGGCAATCATGGTTAGTTCATTCTTCAGTGTTTTTTTCCTTCAAGATAAACTTCCTTAATAAATATGATTCTTAAGTTTCTATGTATGGATTATACTTAGGACAAGGAACACCAGGCATAAAGGATAAGAGATGTAAAATTGGTTCTTAATTTTGATGTTGCCAAACTTCAGAAACTGTGATTCAGCCAATGAGGCAGAACCTGAGTGTCCATCAATCTGCAAAATTGGGACCCCTTAATTTCCCAGTTCCCAGCCTTCTTTGGGGGGTGTTTTGGGATTATCAAAGGTTATAGAATAATGCAATAAACAGATCGTGTTCTTGTCATAAATCACAATATATTTTTCAGCTAATAAGTTCTGTATCAAGTCAATGGGGAATATGGATAGATAGAACAAAATTTGATGTTTACAGTTGGTGAAATATATGATAAGATTATTAAATATTTGTTTTATATGAGGAACAGAAATTAAAATTTTACTTTTTAAACTATTTATATTTACTTTGTATACTTCAGGACTTGATGGTCTAGGGTTTTTTTTTAAGATTTTATTTTTAAGTAATCTCCACATCCAACATCATGAGACTTGAACTTTAAACCATGCAGTCCCATGCACTAGGGACTGAGCTAGCCAGGCAGTTTTTAATGACACAATCTCAGACTCTGTATTCCTGGCTTTGTCTGAAGGACACAACAAATTTGCAAGAATACTGTAATGCCAACATAATCAAAACTAGAAAAATTCTAATTAGAGATTTAATTTGGGGTCATATCTTTCTCACAGAAGGAAAAATCATAATGACCATCTCTTACCTGAGCAGGCTTCTTCTGAACGACTTGTTGTGGCTAAGGAAGAAACAAACAAAAAGAACTGTTACATTTTAAAGGAAAACATACAGAATGAAAATAATCAAGTCTACATGTTTTAAATATAGACACCTGCTGCAAACTAGAGACAAAATACTGGCTCTAAAATTGGATTCACGGGGCACCTAGATGTCTCAGTGGGTTAAGCCTCTGCCTTCGGCCCAGGTCATGGTCTCCGGGTCCTGGAATCGAACCTGGCATCGGACTCTTTGCTCAGCAGGGAGCCTGTTTCCTCCTCTCTCTCTCTCTCTCTCTGCCTACCAGTGATCTCTGTCTGCCAAATAAATAAATAAATAAATAAATCTTAAAAGAATCTGGATTCACTGGAGGAGGGAAAGGAGCTATTTTGTTCAAAAACACTCAGCTTTCTTGAGTTACAATTTACATATTATAAAATTCACCCGTAAGGTGTATAATTCAAAGGTTTTTTTTTTTTTTTTTTTTAGATTTTATTTATTTATCTGACAGAAAGAGACACAGAGAGTGAGAGAGTGCACAAGTAGGGGGTGGGCAGCAGAGGGAGAGGGAGAAGCAGGTTCTCCACTGAGAACCTGATACAGGGTCCGATCCCAGCACCCCGGGATCATGACCTGAGCTGAAGGCAGATATTAATGACAGAACCACCCAGGCACCCCTAATTCAAAGTTTTAGTATAAGCAGAGAGTTCTAAAGTCACCACCATGATCTAGTTTTAGAACACTTTCACCTCCTCTCAAAAAAGCCCCATACCCATTATCAACTACTCCCCACTCTCTCCTATCTTCCTGGTCAGCCTCCCAGCACTAACCAACCACTCAGCCTTCTGTCCATATAAATTTGCCTATTCTGGACATTTAATGTAAACGGAATCCTACAATAGATTGTCTTTCGTGTCTGGCTTCTCCTATTCGACACCTATTTTCATCCTGGTCGTAGCTCCCATCCCCACTTCATTTCTCTCTACGACTGAACAACATTCCATTGATGGATATACCACATTTTGTTTATCCACCCGCCAGGTGATGGACATTTGGGTTTTTTTTTTTCCCTGCCATTTGTTATCGTGACTAACGCTATGAACATTTATATATAAGTTTTAGTAGAGACATGTTTTTATTTTGCTCGGGTATAGATAGCTTGGAGTGGAATTTCTGGGTCATATAGGTAACTCTATGTTAAACTTTTAAAGGAGTCGCCAGTTCTTCGAAGCAGCAGCACCGTTTTACATTTCCACCTGCAATGTATGAGGGTCCCAATTTCTCCATATACTTGTTAACACTTGTTACTGCCCGTCTTTTTAATTATAAACAACTACTGGGTGTGAAGTTCAATGTCACTGTGGTTTTGAGTTGATGTTCCCTAATGACAAATGATGTTGAACATCTTTTCATGAGTTCATTGGCAATTTGTAAATCTTCTTTACAGAAATGTCTGTTCAAATCTCTTGCCCATATTAAAGTTTGTTTTTTCATTATTAAGTTGTATGAGTTCTTGCTATGTTCTAGATGTGAGTGTCATTAGAATGTGATTTGCAAATGTCTTCTCCCATTCTGTGGGTCTGTTCACTTTCTTAATAGTTTCATTTGCAGACTATTTTGTTACACCTGCATTTGTAGCTCTTAAATTATGTAGGTAGCACAGAATTTTCTTATCTGAGGGAAAACTTTTCTACCTAGTCTAAATTAATTTTTTTAAATTGCTTTGTTTTTGTTTTTTCTTTTAAAGATTTTTATTTATTTGACAGACAGATCCCAAGTAGGCAGAGAGAGAGGGGGAAGCAGGCTCCCTGCTGAGCAGAGAGCCCAACGCCGGCCTTGATCCCAGGATCCTGAGACCATGACCTGAGCTGAAGGCAGAGGCTTAACCCTCTGAGCACCCAGGTGCCCCTAGCCTAAATTAATTTTCCATTAATGATAATATTCAAAAGATATTTAAGTTACTCTTGGTTAACGTAAGTGTAGGAGCTGAAGCCCGAGCCTTCTGATAGATTACTTCCAGTACTCACTCTCAAGTCTAAACAGGAGCCTTACTTCTTCCATCTACACATTACTAGGACTTGCAAACACAACTGTGCCACTCTGAGGTGGATCGTGACACAGCTTTGTGGCACAGTGAAAAAAATAAAATCACTACAGTTTTCCCAAATAACAGAAGTTGCGGCAAATTCACCATATCATGGGGCATAGAGCTCCTATTCATTTTCCTTCCTTTTGGAATTTCTATGATGGTATGATGGTCCTATTGCTGACGTATTAAACATGCTGGGGGACCTGGGTGGCTCAGTCGATTAAGCGTCTGCCTTTGGTTCAGGTCATGATTCCAGAGTCCGGGGACTGGACCTGGATTGGGCTCCCTGCTCGGCGGGGAGTCTGCTTCTCCTTCTCCCACTCTCCCTGCTCATGCTTACTCTCTCTCAAATCTCTCTCTCAAATAAATAAAAGAAATCTTGAAAAAAAAGTCAGATAAAAATCATCAGAGCTTTTTTTTTTTTTAGATGGACAAGATAAAAACTTTTTAAAACAACAAAATACTTTTGTTCACTGAAAAGAAAAAGCTCTTCCCTTCGACTTTAAATCACAGGGGAGATGACATCATAAAAGCCCAGATTGCCAGATGATATTTTCTCCAGGTGGTCCTGAACCAAGGACGATGAGGACTTCTTGCCTCTTAGGATTCAAAAGTGTGCGCTGAGAGAGTATTCATTTCAAAGGAGTCATTTGTAAGGACAGACCACTTTCTTCTTTCTCTTTCTTCCCGCCGATGACACCTGTACACATGTTTACTCCCAAACCGTTTCAAATCCCCACATATTCTTGCACGCTGACTGGTTTCTACTGCCCAGAAGTTCCCCTCCTCTTTTGGCTGAGGATCCCGCGTTCATGGGACTCCTGCACACTGCGGGGCTCAATGAAATCCTCTGAAAGGGCTGCCAGCTCACCCGATTTTCCATGAATTAGGTCCTGACACTTCAATGAGGGGAAAGACAATGTCTGAACCTCAGCCAGCCCTGGCTCCCGGCCTAGTCCGTGTCACAGAACTCCTACCAGCTGCCTTCCACACAGCACTTCATACTTCTCAGACCACCAAACAAACAGATCCTTGAATGCTCTCAGGGCTGCTTGGGGAGGAGGCTGCCAGGATGTTTTCCCAGCCTCTGGTACCCGGTGGCTCCAGACGGTGCTGACCAAGTTTTTTGTTGTCGTTATTCTGTTTTGTTTTTATTTTTATGAATGGCTTTGGGAGAAAATGCCGACGGAAGCATAGTACGACAGCCATTCATAAAAAGGGAAAGGAAACAAACTCTTAGTCTGGAAATCTTCTGGGACACCAAACTTGCAGTCGCAAGTTTCTTATCTTCCTCGGGGGCATCTCCTAGCTTAGGCCTAAGTGTTGACACCTAGAAACCAGTTGCCTCTTAGGATTCTTGTTGTCAAGAACATGGTTGGCCACTATACCTCTAGAAGAACTGAAAGGTTCTTCTAGAACTATGCCTATGACTCGTTAGTGTGGCTGGCAGTCTATTTCCCTGCATCTTAATACATGAGTCATATTTTATACAAGCGTTTACCGTATAAAAGCTAAAATCCTTTTTCTTTTAGCAACTCCCGTCCTTTTGTGACCAGGACAGCCCATGCCTTATTACTTCCTTTTTTTTTTGAACAGGGAACCCAAGGAATAGGGAATCGAAATCACCTCCCCTAAGATCATTTTCTAAAGCTCAAACAACTCGAGTCTTCTACTTCTTTTAATTGCCTGTATAATGCTCCGAGGAAACCCATTTTCTTCCTTTACCTACCGCCCTCCCCCGCCCCCCAAGTCAATTCAAATCCAGATCCGATTCAGGAGGAGCGTGGCTCTCATTTCCACTCCAGTTTCACGTTCTTCTTTGGGATCTCAGGATTCTCTATTGCCACCACGGCCAGAGGAAGCCCCTGGCTTCCTGAACAGGGACCAGCTCTGGTTTACGAGGCTGCTGGTGACAGACGAATGCCAGAGGACACGAGTTAGGTCCCACAGGTCCAGCTGATCTCCTCTCTACCTCTGGGAGATTCCTCCTTCGTTACCAGCTGTGGAGGCTCTAACGAAGTCCCCTTTAAAGGCGTGGATTTCATGACGACTGTGCTATTGAACAAGTCGCCAAGTCCTCTAACTTGCTGACTTCGAGGATTCTGATGACTCTGTTTCTACTAAGTCTGTGTACGTAGTAAGTTCATATACTTTAGGCGCCTTGTCGACTTGGCATGCAAACTCTTAGCTCACTGAAATTTTGAGTTCCTTATGTTAAGACAGAGTTAAAATTTTCAAAAAGCTTGTCATGCAAATCTCTCACTCAGTTGTTGGATTTCAACATCTCAGACACAGTAGGTAAAAGAGGGCTTTCCAGCCAGAATGAAATAACATCACCATCCAAAACAAAGGGCTCTGAAGTTCAAGTGCTTTGGGTTAATACAATGTTAAAATAAGAGCGTGAGAACTAAAAAGAATCCATCACTAGAACGTATCATGGAAAGATTTAGGAAAGCCCTTTCTAACCACACGGACTTCAAAGTGTGGTTCTCTGCATATTCATCCTTACACTGGACAAGTCAGCCAAATTCAAAGTACAATCTTTCTGCAAATAAATATTGTTAAAGTTTGTACAGAGTGTAGGGTACACAGCAGGCTAAGAAAATGCAAGGGACACAAAAAAGGAAAGCATATACTTTTTGAGTTCTGAAATCCTACAGCGAATGAGTATTTCTCCGAACAAAAGGAAAATAATGATTGAATTTTTAATGTCCACAGAGTATTTTGGTTTTGAAGATTCTGTAGAAGGGCACTTGTGTAGGAAATGGCATGCTAAACCAACTATTTCAGAATAATTAAGGGGTTCCCCAGCCCTTCTGAGAATCCAACCTATGGTTCCACGGAGTCTAGGTATTTAAAGCTGATACTTAGACAGCTAAGCCACCTTTCTGATAGGCATTGAAAGAAAATCCTCAATAACAAAGGGCCCAGACATTAGTAGCTCATTTTTAGTACTAATCTAAACAGTAAATGAAATGAGGCTGAAATTGGGTTTACCAACTTCATTTTGAAAAAAAAAAAAAAATGAGGTACAATGTGCTGTAAAGTAAGGAAGATCATTATGTAAAGAGTCTTAAGTTGACCTTGAAAGAAAATAGCCCTTCATTCAGATCTCTTTACAGATGGGTCTTTTGGTTTCATGTAAGCAGCAGATTTTTAATCTAATTATATCTTTTGTTTTTGCCAGCCACTGGGAGGTGGTTTTGTCCACTTTGCTTTGAAATCCTAAGACCGTTGTTCAATCAAGAGGTACTTCTGTTCCTTGGCACAATCTTTTCTTCATGTAAATTGTTTTTCATTCTCACAGTAGTACAGAGTAAGACAGATTCCCCTAGTTATTCACTAAAAAAAGGATTTTAAAACCCTCGTCTTTTCTGTGAGACACGAAAAGTCCCCTTCAGTGGAACTCTCTCTTTAAGAGAGAGTTCCACTGAAGGGGACTTTAATGTCTCCCAAAATAACATCTCACAGATAAGCCCAGCTATTTCAAATTTTAAACTAAATATGGGATCATATTAAAAACAATTGCCAAACATGTTATCTGTTTTTAGACTTCCAAAGAGTCCTTTATGCCTAAGTCAGCTCGTTGAAAAAGCGGGTCTTATGATTGCAATTTTAACCACATGAGGGTAATCACCTTCGTATTTTGCTTGAACGGACTGAAGAATGTATCCCTACCATTTGGAGAAAATGTCATTAAATAAATTGACCGATTGCTCAATTACCTCAACTGCTTTCTGGCCTAAATTAATTGGTTATTTGTAGTAAAAAACATCAACCAAGTTCAATAAGTAGACATAGCCCAGATTCTACACAAGTAATTGTCCAGTTTCTACATAAACACTTCAAACATGGTCATGAACCATGAAGGCCCGTTCATGTCATGTGGTGTATAGACTTACCGGAGTTTTTTTTGACTTGTGTTTTGAACAATACCCCTTTTCACCCTTTGTCCCAAATACTTAAAAGGAAAAAAAAAAAGAAAGAAGGGGAAAAAAAGAGCTCTCTTTCTGTATATAACCATTCGTCAAGATTTATTTTCATTCATGTACTGAGAAAATATGCCCTTCACCCTTTAAAGTTTCACAGTTCTATTTTGAACGTATTTTCTTTGAATATGACATGAGCTGAACTGGAGGGAGATTACCATCATCAAGAATGAAAATTCTTCCCTGCCTTTCATGAAATGAGGTAACCAACGCACTTGTTCATGACCCTCTGATTTATAGTTTTAAAACTTCAATTTTCCAGAAGTCAAAATTTATATTGGGGTTCCTTTAACAAAACGAGCACATTCTACAGGTTTTGAACCAGTTTTTAAAAAGTGTAAGAAACTTTCCCCTCTTTTACAAATCAGATCTTCAGTGGAATCCCCCAACAGAAAGCAGACAAAATGTTACTTCTGACAGGAATGTCAGTGCCTCATTCACTTGACTTCCACTGCAACCCATTCCCTGCCCTATAAAGATGCAACTGGGTCCCTCAATGGAACACTTGAGCTCCAGGGAAGGTCACGTAAAGGTCTCTGATCTTTAAGTGCAAATCTTGCATCAGACCTGTATCGCCAGGATGGGTGGAGGCAAAGCATCCCCTTTCCCTCAGCAGGACTTACACTGTTGACTGAACCATATGAACTTGCACATGTGTTGGTCAAACCCAGAAGACAGCAACAAGTTCAGGTTAGCCTGATAGAATCAGGGTAAGGGGACCATTCTCCTTATAATTTCTGTGAGTCGTCATTAGGATTTGGTAGCCTACCTGTATGCCCTACAGATTTTTATACTTTCTGTGCACCTAGATCTTGCACTCAATTTCCCATGCCACCCCACCCTGACACTTATTTTGACAAAGTACTCCTGACTCTGTAGGGAAAGAAGGGATTTGCTTATACCAGGTGTGACGTTCCAGTTTTCTTATTTATTCTGCAGCTTTTCTTCCGGTACACCATGGCTGGCTTTGTGATCATCTACCTGACCTCTTCTCATACCCAGACAAGACCTTCTGCACTTTACGTCTTTAATGAAATGGAATGGCTGGAATAATTTGTATGTAACAATTCTTGGTGGCTACCCAGGAAAGCTCTAAAAGGAAAAATGGAGCTTGTACTTTAATTAAAATGGTCAACTCTCAGTTACTGACACCAGCATAGGGAAGTGAAGTTCAGGGTACTCTCTAACACCAAGTGGTCCAAAATTATTTTATTTACTTTAGAATTTTTTTTTTTTTTTGTAATTAGATAGCAACATGGTGTGTCTAAAGTTTGAAGAATTTGTTTCAGATCAAATGGTGCAACAGCGTGAGGAGATGACGTGGCTATAGCTATACAAATCCCATCTCTGTTGCACACAACACTTTTCTTGGGCTGGCAGTCTTGTTTTCCTGGTTTCCTCACTTGAGAATGATCCCGCTCCCTAGTGGTGGGAGGCCTTAGTAAAGAGAAACCATCTACCATAACTGGCTGGTGGCAATCTTCCTCCAGCTTAGAAAAAGCTTGAGTTAGGTCATAACTTCTATTTCTTGTGCCTCCTGTGTGCAGTTAGAGATGACTGTGCAATGTGTGTACACATGTAGTCCGGATGGTTACAATTTGACAGTAACATCTGGCTCTTATA
Source organism: Mustela putorius furo (assembly GCF_011764305.1). NCBI lineage: Eukaryota > Metazoa > Chordata > Mammalia > Carnivora > Mustelidae > Mustela > Mustela putorius. The sequence continues at coordinate 40,758,730 of NW_025422368.1, read as the reverse complement.
GTGCAAAGGAGATTTTGTACAAAGTCTCCTAAGAAGTGATAAATCTATAGGGAGTTTTGGCAAAATCTCTGGAATTTCTGCTTGGTATTGGGGGGAAGGGAAGGTGTTCTTTTTTTTTTTTTTTTAAACTCTACTTGGCTTTACTCTTAGACTTCCATGCAAAAGAAAAAAGTAACCATCATTTTAAAATTATTTATTGGATTATTGTAGCAAAGTGTTCTCACTGCTGCTGGGCTCATTTCATCTGTTCAAGGATGAGGATAGTCACAATCTACTCTAGTTAGAGTTTATCAGCGTCAGCCTGGGTGTGTACCTTAACATGCCACAGCACTTCTCATGAAAACGGATTTGGGAGCCAGTACTTTGGAGTCTTAGCCTTCCCTCTGGGGCCTTTCAGACACCTTCAGAATGGAGGGCAAAGATCAACAAGGGACCTTTTTATTAAAACTTTCAGTGTCCTGATTAGTTTCAAAAGCCAAACTTCTATACTCTGATGAAGTTACTCATTGGCTCATCAGCTTCTAACTGATACTTGATAAACCAAACATCAGAGGGGGACTGGGTGTACAAAATAAATAAGAAATGTCTCCTGGCCTCAAGAGGTCTAGAGTCTAATGGGGGAGGGGGATGTACAAAAAAATAGATATTAAATTCAATGTGCAATTTTAGATTATTGTTTTCTATGTGCAATGTAATCTCTTATGTTCAATGTAATTTTAAGTGTAGAGAGGCATGGCCATGAACAGTTTTCCTCTAATAAAGAAAGACAACATGATTTTTCCCCCCTTTAATAGGGAAAATGACAAAGTAGAGATAGAAGAAAAAGACATGCAAGAAGAAATTTAAAGACTTGTTGTAGAGGAAAAGTTATCACTTCTTTCCTATCACACACACAGAAAATACAGATTGGAAAGATATCTCTTTGTTTTTGTTTTTTGTTTTTTTAAAGATTTTATTTATTTATTTGACAGAGATCACAAGTAGGCAGAGAGGCAGGCAGAGAGAGAGAGGAGGAAGCAGGCTCCCCGCAGAGTAGAGATCCTGATGTGGGGCTCGATCCCAGGACCTGGGATAATGACCTGAGCCGAAGGCAGAGGCTTTAATCCACTGAGCCACCCAGGCACCCTTATTTCTTTGTTTTCACTTAAAGAATATAATTAAGCTTAAAAAACAAAACAAAAAAAGATGCAGTGTGTAGGTAATGTTAAAACTAGTTAGTTTTAAAATGATACTTCAGTGTGCTCTTGAGTTACAGTATTTAAGAGGCATTTTTATTTCATAGTAGATGGCAGGTTTGGGGATATAAGGCATTCTGAAGTGAACAGTCACACACAGGTGGGGTAAAGGAAGACATGGTCTCATGAATTGACTCTTCACCTCAGTTTTTACGATTCTCCAAGATTTAGGGCAAAATTCACCTGTAGGCCAACATTTCACCTAACTGAAAATGATGAAATTAATGTTACTTCATAAAAAAAGAATTAATCTGTCTCAGTACTATTTCTTTATCCTATAAGTTTTTAAACAGAAACACTATGTATTTTTAAAAGGTTCATTATTTATCTATTCTCTTTATATATTTCTTTTTCTCTCCACATAACCATTCATGTAGCTAGTTCACTCTGCATATACACACAGTTAACAGCACCAAAGTAAAATGAATAAATGTGTGCAGCACCATGCTGCTGGGTTTCAGCAAATCACTTATGCATAGATACTGTGGGCTACGCTCACACTTCAGCTAATGTCAGCTTTAGCCAGATAGAAAGACTAATTAATGTTCAATACTAGATGAAGTCAGACATCTATGTGATAATGGAAAATAAATTATGTATTATTGAAGATGAGCAATAATTAATACTCCAAGTTTGTTAGTGATATACCTGAAAGTCTATTTAAGATATAATGTCTTCTTAAGATTTGAATGATTCTTCAGGTAGTTGTTATAAGAAATTGTATTTTTTTTTTTTTAAGATTCTATTTATTTACTTGACAGACAGAGATCACAAGTAGGCAGAGAGGCAGGCAGAGAGAGAGAGAGAGAGAGAGAGAGAGAGGGAAGCAGGCTTCCTGCGGAGCAGAGAGCCTGATGCGGGGCTCGATCCCAGGACCCTGAGATCATGACCTGAGCCGAAGGCAGCAGCCCAAACCACTGAGCCACCCAGGCGCCCCTAAGAAATTGTATTTGAACTTAAACCACTTATAACCAATTTTTCACATAACATTTACACCTTTTCTTGTGTGGTCGGCCAGTTGCTCATGATAGAAATACTATGGTTTTTAAAAAAGCATTTATTTATTTATTTGAAAGAGAGGGAGTGAGAGAGCACAAGCAGGGGGAGGGGCAAAGAAGAGGTAGAAGCAGGCTCCCTGCTGAGCAGAGACTCCTCCCCAATGTGGGGCTAGATCCCAGGACCCTGGGATCATGACCTGAGCTGAAGGCTGATGCTAACTGACAGAGCCACCCAGGCACCCCACAAATAATGTGATTTTTAAAGTAGTTTTAATTATTTTTATTTTGATGAAAGAGATTTACAATCAGTACTTAGAAAATTTCTTTGGGACATCAACATCATGGTGGCTTGAGTTTTATTCTTTATTCTTATTTTCTCTCCTCTCTGATTTACAACTACTCCATAATATGAAAAAAGAAAGAAAGAAAGAACGAGAGAAAGAAAGAAAAAGAAAGAAGGTGCTTTTGCATAGCACATCAGGATACTGAAAGATCCACTGGACCTCAGAGGAAGTGTCAGAGTCAGGGAAATGGCAGTGGAGCCCACAGGTAGCAGAGACAGTGGTGGCAGAGAGAGGGTGGCAGCTGGCCAGCAGTAAGCCAGCACAACCTTTTTGTCAAAGGAGGTGGTAGGTGAAGGCAGTGAGTGAGGGTCGGCCTGGTCATACCCTGCAGCTGTAGGAACCCTTGCTCTCTCTGAGAACAGATGGCAGTGACTGGGGCTGGGTTGGGGGAAAGAAAGGGAAGGGAAGTAGGCAGACAAAGAGAACTGAAGGAAAGCTTTCCTGTCGTCTGCCTCAGGAGTCAAGAGGACTGCTCATTGGCCACTGTGACCCTTCCCACTTGAAAGTACCCCTACCAGGCAGTAGGCATACCCAAAGCCCAAGTGCTAAGTACACATCTCTTCCTCTGTTGCCACACTTTGTGGTGGTGGTTGTTGTTGTTGTTGTTTTTGTTTGTTTGTTTTTTTCCTTTTATGTGTTTGCTGTCAACCTTAGTGGGGAGTCCGCTCTGGCTGGGTAGAGAAACCAAAAACATGTGCTATAATGCCACCTTCTGGAAAACTAAAGGAAGCCTCTAAAATACCAGCCTCTTGAACTATTAAGAATCAAAGTAAACAAAACTCTGCCTAAATAAGACAAGTGTTCCCTACTTCATATACAGAGGCAAAAGCAATTCTCATCAAACACCATGGAAAACCATGGTAATACAGTATCACATAAAGTGACAATTTTCTAGCAACCAAGCCCAATGACATGGAATACGGCAGCCAAAATGATAAAGAATTTACAAGAGCTGTTATAAAGAAATTTAACAAGCTACAAGAAAATTCAGAACGTTAACACAATGATCTCCGGAATAAAGAGAAGGAGTACTTTACTAAAAAGATTCAGATCCTAAAAGAGTACCTAAAATAAATGCTAGAGATTTGAAAACCTCAATAAATGAGACAAAAAAAATGCATTAGAATGCATTGGCTATAAGGCAGATCACATGAAAGAGAGAATTAGCGAGCTCGAGGACAGAAATAAAGAAATTATTCAAGTGAAAGAAGAGAGAGAACTAGATTTTTAAAAGTAAAGAAACCCTATGAGAACTGACTCCACTGGAAGAGATAAGATAAGAATAATGGGTGCCCCAGAAGGAGGAAAGAGGAAGGAAGCAGAGAGCATGTTTAAAGAAATAATAGCTGAGAAGTTCCCATGCCTGGGGAAAGAACCAGATGTATAAGTCCATGAAGCTAATCAAATGCCTTGTCATCTCAATGCAAAACAAAACAAAACAAAACAAATATCCATCTCCAACACACATTATATTAAAAGTGTCAAAAGTCAACAATGAAGAAATAGTTGTAAAGGCAGCTGGGAGAAAAAAGATAGTAACTTACAAAGGTACTCCCATTAGGCTATTGCAGATTCCTCAGCAGAAACGTTTTGGGCTAGAAGAGCATGGAATGACCTAGTCAAAATATTAAAAGATAAAAACTTCCAGCCAAGAATACTCTATCTGGTAAAGTTATCCTCTAGATATGAAGGAAAAACAAAAGCTTTCCCAGATAGACAAAAGCGGAAGGAATTCACCATTATTAGACCTGCCTTCTAAGAAATGCTGGAAGGAGCTGTTCAAGCTGAAAAGGCAAAGGTATACAATACACTGATAAGGTGATCAATAATCAGAATTAGAACTGTAACTTTTTTAGAATGATATGTTAAACTCTTTAAAGGTTAAAGGAAAAGATGATTAAAAATAACTATGACTACTACAATTTGGTAACAAAATCACAGTGTCAAAAGAGATAATTTGTGACATGAAAAATAGAAAAGGGAAGAGTCAAAGGATGGAGACTTTATAAGCAAAAGAAGATAAACTGCTATTAGCAGAAAATGGACTATTTTTTATAAAACGAGGTAATCACAAAGCAAAAATCTAGAGTAGCAACATGAAACAAAAAATTGGGGCACTAAGAAAATCAGCATGGAAAGCCACAAACTTACAGAGGTAGACAGAAATAGAAGGAAAAAGAAACAATGGAGAGGGGTGCCTGGGTGGCTCAGTGGGTTAAAGATTCAGATCCTAAAAGAGCTCAGGTCATGATCCCAGAGCAGAGTCAGGCTCTCTGCTCAGCGAGGAGCCTGCTTCCCCCACTCTCTCTGCCTACTTGTGATCTCTGTCTGTCAAATAAATAAATAAAATTAAAAAACAAAACAAAACAAAAACAAAAACCAGAAGGCAAAAGATAAAACGGCAGTAGTAAACCCTTACATATCAATAATCACCCTAAGTGTAAGTGGCTTAAACTCACCAATCAAAGGGCACAGAGTGGCTGAATGGGTAAAAAAAAAAACAAGACCCAACTCTATGTTGCTTATAGGAGAGTAATTTTAGCTCTAAAGAAGAACACAGGATCAAAAATGAAAGAATGGAGGATGATATTCCAAGCAAATGGAAAAAGAAGGTGAGCACAGCCACAGTTATATCTGACAAAATAGACTTTAAGCCAAGATGGATAACAAGAGACAAAGAAGGTCAATATATAATGATAAAGAGGTCAATGTCAAGAAGATATGGTAATATAAGTATATATATGCTCCCAACACATGAGCACTGAGATATATTAAGCAGTTAGTAACAGATTTTAAGGGAGAAATAGACAATTCACTAAGATAATTGTAGGGACCTTTAAGTAGACTAAGAGCAAAAGAGAGAAAACATAAATAAATAAAATTAGAAACGAAATAGGAGACATTACAACTGATATACTATAGATGTACATGAAACTACTATGAACAATTATGTGCCAACAAATTACATAACCTAGAAGAAATAGATACATTTCTTGAAAGGAAGAAGTAAAACTTCTTATTTGCTGATAATAGGATCCTACATATAGGAGATCTCAAAGAATCAGTCAAAAACCTGTTTGAATTAGTCAACAATTTCAGTAAAGTGGCAGGACAGAAAATCAACATAGAGAAATCAGTTGTATTACTTTACATTAATGATGAAGCATCTGAAAAAGAAATAAAGAAAATAAAGAAAACCATCTCATTCACAACAGAATTAAAAAACAAAACAAAACAATATAATACTTAGGGATAAATTTAACCAAGGAAATGAAAGATCTGTAAAACGAAAACCACAAGACTGCTCAAAGAAATTGAAAAAGACGAACAAAATGAAACTCCTCCCATGTTCATGAATCAGAAGAATTAATATCATAAAATGGCCATACTGTAGGTTCAATGCAATCCCCGTCAAATCACTGAAGACAATTTTTATAAAAATAGAAGAAACAATTGTAAAATTTGGTGGAACCACAAAAGAATCCCAACAGCCAGAGTAATCCTGAGAAACAAGAACAAAGCTGGAGGTATCATGCTTCTGAATTTTGAACTACACTTCAAAGCCATAGTAATAAATATACTATGGTACTGGCACAAAAAAATAGACATATCAACCAATGAAACGGAATAGAGTCCATAATTAAATCCCAGTACATAGAGTCAATTAATATTCAAAATTATCCAATGAGGAAAAGATAGTCTCTTCAACACGTGGTGCTTGGAAAACAGGAGAAGCAGGGAGAACAATGAAATTGGATTCCTATCTCACGCCACTCACAAAAATGAACTCAAATAGATCAAACACTTAAACATAAGACATGATGCCGTGAAACTGGAAGAAAATATAGGGAAGATGCTCATCGATGCTGGCCTTGGCAATGATTTTTGGGGAATGATGCCAAAGCAAAAAACAATAAAAGAAACAGATCAGTAAGTGAGATTACATCAGACCCAAAAGATTTTGCAAAGCAGAAGAAAAAATGAACAAGTGAAAAGACAACCTACAGAATGGGAGAGTTTTTTTTGTTTGTTTTTTTTTTTGCAAACCATATATTAGGAAGGGGTTAATATCTAAAATATATAAGGAACTAGTCAACTCAACATCAACAACAATCTGATTAAAAAATGGGCAGAAGGGGGTGCCTGGTTGGCTCAGTGGGTTAAAACCCAAAGGAAATGAAAACAGGATTTTGATAAGATATATGCACTTCTGTGTTTACTACAGTGTTATTCACAATAGTCAAAATATGGAAACAATCCAAATGCTCATCAATAAGTGAATGGATTAAAAAAAAAAAGTGGCACCTATACACAGTGGAACTGTGTGGAGTATTGTTCAGCCATTAGAAAGGAAACTCCTTTCCATTTATGACAATGTGGATGGACCTTGAGCACATTATGCCTAGTGAGATATATCAGAGAAAAATAACTACTGTATCATGTCACTTATATATCAATCTAAAAAAGTGAAACCTTAAAAAAAAAACAGTAAAATAGTGGCTACCAGGAGATGGGGTGGGAGAGGGATAAGAGAGATGGTGTTTAAGGTACAAACTTGTTATGAGTATTAAATAAAACCACTGAGATCGACATACAGTATAATGAATAGAGATACTAATACTGTACGACACTTCTGTAATAAGTATATAATGAAATAAATGTTGCTATAGCAACAACCATCTTACAATATATAGATGTATCCAAGTAACACGCCATATACCTTAAACTTACACAATGTTACATATCAAATGTATTCAATTTGAAAAAAAATTTCTTTGATTCTAAGAACATTTGGTTCTTAGACTAAAACATTTAAAAATAGTTCTACAGAACGATTTGAGTATTGAGTATTTCCCAGCAGCTATAATAGTTACACATGGAAATTGAATTTAAAAAGCTGAATCATGATTTTAGGCATTTCCTTTCCTGAAGGAAAGAGTCAGTCAATTTATTTGTAATCTCTTAGGTTCTCAAGGACTACAAAGGGATAGTTTATGGGTTGTGAGCTCTATGATATTTAACTGAGTCATATCTCTCCTAGAACCCTAATTTAGCAGTATTTTCTTGGCACCAGTGAAGGGCTGACTTTAGCAGTTGAGTTGTTTTCCTTGGAGGAAGTTTAATATTCAATCCGAGAAATGTTAACTATTCCCGAACATTAGCTTATACCCTTTAATTTTTTAAACAGTTGTAGAAGGCAGTTCTCTTTCTTCCACACTCTCACACTTCCAGTGCACACTTCTGTGTGCAGCTCCCTGGTCCTTCCAGAAAATACCTTCTTCCTAGACCCACCCTCAAGGTTTTCTCTGGATTAATGTCCTTTTCTTCAGAATCCATAAATTAAAATGTCTTATTCCTTCTTCTGAAAACCAAATGTTTCATTCAGCTTGTCTCCAAAATCTCTATTTCAAACTCAAGTGGAGCTAGCTTCCGAACTACCTAACTCAGGTCAACTGTTCTAAAATGGATAATTCTCTGATTGATATGCCACCAGTTTAAAAACCACGTATCTTTGTTTATACTATTCCAGAAATATCTCTCCGAACTGCACTTCCTGATCACATTCATTGAATTAAATATTTTACAATTTTTAAAGATATTATTTATTTACTTGAGAGAGAGAGAGTGAGAGTGCAGGAGAAGGGGCAGAGAGAGAGGGACAAGGAGACTCTGCGCTGAGTGCGGAGCTGATGTGGGGCTAGATCTCATGAACCTGAGTTGAAATTAAGAGTTGGACTCTTAACCGATGGAGTCACCCACATATCCCCAAACATTTGTCCCCAAACATTTTTAAATTATAATTCAGAATTAGATCATAGACTTCATTTTATATCATAGACTTCATTTTATATCAGTCAGATGATATTAGAGCAATATATACTTTACAAAGTGGGTACAGTCTAGTTGACTTCACAACAGCCATCTGAAGCAAGTAACGCTGTTCAGATTTACTTGGAAGAAGGGAGACCCTAAAGCAGCGAGTGACTTGAAAGAGATGACAAGGCCAGTATATAATGAAGTGACCACGTCAACTCACGTTGTACAGCTTCACATCTTTTGTTCTCCCCCACTCTACCACACTGTTCTGGCAATTAGCTTAATCTGTGTTTGCTTTCCTATGAAAAATCCATGCTATAAGCAACCATCTTCTCTCATGCACAAAAATAGCACTTTTTTAAAAGTAAGAAAAAACAAATCTAGATTTCTTGGACGATGATTTCACTAAGAAAAAAAAAATGACCAACCAAGAAGAATAACTGCATCTTGATGAAATCATTTTAAAGATCTTAGCTCAAAAGAATGTTTCTAATATATTTAAAGGGCACATCAGTATTAGAAGACTGTTTTCCTAATAACAGTTTTTCTCTGAAAGGAGTTTTCTCCTTGAAAAGTTCAAGATGTCTCAGAAATATAAAGAGCATCTTGTTTGTCACTAGATTTTTATAAAAGTAGGAACCCCATCCTGTTATTCTTATCTTTATATGTATACTTTCCTTCACCCTTTTCTTCTATTCCCTTCAGAAAGTCTGTGGGGAAAAAAAATTTTTTTTTTAGTCAAGAGGGCAAAGGCTAAATTTTCTGAGATAACTTCTAATGAACTTCTTGGTTGGTTTCCTTCCCTCTTGTTTATCACCTGTTCTAATATGTGATCATGTTTAAAATATTAGCTATAAATGCCACGGTGCCTACGACACAAGCTATACCTGGTCACATTTCCTGTATCTGTGGTGTTTATAATCTTACGTATTACTTATTATTGTCTGTGACCAACATGTGAGGAAGAACAAAAATGCCTGCTTCCCACACAGATGCCGTACAGGTCTTTCCTACATAGGTCCCTCATAGACATCACCAGACATTTCCCCCTTCATTCCCCATGGTTTTCTCCTCAAGAAATCTATACATCTCCTGCCTTTAATTCCTTGTTCTGTACGGTCTCTCCATTCACTGGCTGGTGCTTTTGTGCATGTGTTCATTTCTTTGGAATGTGACCACCCATGACACTTATTTTTTACCCATGATATATATAAATACACATTGCCATTCAGAGGGAGTCATTTAAAACACTCCATTGAAAGCCAGCATATATGTGTATAATATTTATATATATTTACATTAAGGCATAATTACTAGTCCGAGCTGTGTACGCTGACCACTCCATGCTCCAACCTCAGAGAAGCTATGCAGACCACACCAACAATGGAAAATTCCCAGGGAGTCTTCACAAACAGGGAAATCGCCCACCCACCTGGCTCAGCTGCTAACATACTTCCTGTCTTCTGCATGAAGTAAATATTCCAAAAAGGTTTTTAACTGAGTTCTAAACCCTAAATTTCGGGAAAGAAGTCCTCTTCCTGGAGTCGTAGTGATACCTTTCATTGATCTCGTAAAAGCTGCTGGTTAGAAATGGTGATGATTCCTGACTACACTCCTGGATTCAGGAGGAACTTGGGTACCTCTGCTCTGAGAATCATCATCATGGGAGCGACAATTCTTTCTCTCAGCAAGGCCGTCGCTGACACAAGAGAGCTACCTTTACGCAGATCCAAAAGTGACACAGGAAAATGGGTATATTTTTAAAACATGAGAACACATATTAAGTACGACTTTATCTCCCTATATTTCTTATAGATCAGTGTATGCGGGGAAGATTAATGGAAATTAAACTAATTTCTAAAGATGTAGTTAATAAATTCTGATGAATCTCTCAAGTATCCCAACAAAGAAATTTCCTCTTGTATGCTTTTGGTACAAAAGGGAACCCAAATGCAGACGGGCGTGATAAAGACGTTATTTATCTAACGTGACGCAAAGCCTGGACAAAAATGCACCTCCAGAATTGGTTAATTCAGCAGCTTAAATTGAGTTGATTAAATCTCTGAGGCTTCGGATTCTTTCTATCCTTCTCCTCCACTATCTTCGATTTATTCTCAGCCTGTCTCCCTCAGAGTCCCCAAATGGGTTCGGCTGTTCCTGGTGGCGGTTCTAGGAATGTCCACATCCAGCGGGAGAGGTGGTTTCTTCCTATGGTCCTGAGCCAACTGCCCTGCAAGGGAAATGGGGTCTCATGATTGGCTCTGACCAACCAGACTTACCGCAGGCCAGGGACAGGGTCACTTCCTGTGAACAATGGAAGCCGGGTAATGGCTGCAGCATCGTGACTGACTTGGCTTTGCACATTTTACTAATCCCTGTCTTTGAGGGCTGTGGTAAGAAGTGCGCTCTTGACTCTGAAATTGGCTGCACAGGTTTCCTTTGCCTTGTTCGTCCTGTGTTAGGGCATGAAACTTTGGTCTTTGTCAAGCGTTTCTTTGTAGAATGCACACATTTCTGTTTTCCAGTTATTATGGAGAGGGTGTCTGTGATTTTTGCTTTCCTGGTCTGTTTGGAATTTTCCTCTGGTAAATCCAGATTTGCATTCATTTCGTTGTGGACTGAAGGGTGTAGCTGTTCCTGACAGCTAGTTAATGAGTGTGCCACGCTGCCTAAAAACCAGCTGTAACTCATTGGTCATGTCCAGAAGGAATGCCAGAGATGGGTAGTAAATAACTAACATGAGCTCCTGCCCACATTCTGGATGCCGACTAAATGTCTACTTTTAATGGGAGTCGAGTGGAGTTCTGCTTGGTTACACTGAAGAAGGGCAGAACCTGCGGGTGCGCGGGGGGCCGCTGGCTGCCTGGTAATAACTACCCTCTTTGTCTGACGCTGCTCTTCTGACTCCCTGTCACTTCCCGGGGAGTGTCCTTACTCTGTGAATGCGTTGTCTCTTGAAAAGAAGTGCTTGTCTCTCTGTAGATGCCGTGGGCTTCAACTCCTGGCTCTAGATGATACATGTTTTGGTATGTCTGGGCTTACTGCCAGAGAAGGGTAGGTATCTCTGCTCTTAGGAGGAACTGTTGGTGGTGGAAGTTTTTTCTTTTCCTTTCCTTTCTTTTCTTTTCTTTCCATTCCTTTCCCTTCCCTCTCTTCCTTCCTTCCTTCCTTCCTTCGTTCCCTCCTTCTTTCTTTCTTTCTAAAGAGGGATGTCTATAGGGCGCTATTTTTGATTGTAGTTGCTGTTTCCAGGATACGGAAGCTGCTTTGGAGTACCACAGAAGCAGCTTTTGGCCTTGGGGAAATTCTCCCCCAAGCAACTCAGTGTCATTTGTAAGGGTTTGGAGGTGACATCTTTGTACCTGCAGAGATCCATTCCCTTCACACACAGGGAAAGGACGTTTAAGACGGTGCTAAAGAACGCGGCTCAGGAGCCAGAAAGGCCACTGAATTCAGGTCTGGGATCAACGAGGCCCAGGCTATGTGACTTGGTAGCCACGTAAACCTTAATTGACTAATTTGTATAGTGTGGCTATCTCATTGGTGTGTTGGGCTGATTAAAAACGATTAATGTCGGGGCGCCTGGGTGGCTCAGAGGGTTAAGCCTCTGCCTTCAGCTCAGGTCGTGGTCCCAGGGTCCTGGGATTGAGTCCCACATCGGGCTCTCTGCTCAACGGGAGCCTACTTCTTTCTCTCCCTCTGCCTGTCATTTCCTCTGTTTGTGCTCTCTCTCTGGCAAATAAATAAATAAAATCTTTAAAAAAAAGTTTTTAATTTAAAAAAAACCCACAAAAAACGATTAATGTCTCTTAACTACACGGCACAGCTGCCTGCTGTAAGATCTTAATAAACACTGCAGAATCGCACTAGGGAAGGTGGCGGTGCTAGTAGAGTAGGGACAGTAGTGATGGTCGGAGCAATAGGAATCCTAGGAGTCAGAAAAGCAACGGCAGCGGCGTTCCTCATTGTTTCGGATTTCCATTGTTCTCTATCAAAGAACGAGGTGTCCTTCTGGGGAATGATTCCAGGACGGTCTGCATCACATATTTCAAATCCACACTCTCATTTGCCCGCAAGTCCCGTAGGCCCATTTCAGTGGCCTTCGAGATTCTGGTTCCGGTCGCACAGGAATGCGCATGGCAACCAGAACAGGACTTTTTACGTGCTTTGTTCACCTAACTTGCGCAGGACAATGGCAATTTCCTTTGAATTGTGTGATGCAGAGTTCATAGGCAGACATTTGACAAAGATGTTATCTAGCCCGATTTCCTTCATTCAGCTCTGGTCCGGCTATTTAAAGCCCTTGATTTGTGGATAGGGATGTCCTCCCCCCACATTCTTGTAAGGCCAAAGAGGAAAAAAAAAAAAAAAGAATGGAACAAAAGATTTACAGAGAGGGCAAAGAACACACGCATTCATAATATTAACAAGGAACCATTACTTAATGGTAAAAGTAAAACGACTTAATAATAGTGGCTCGCAAACCCATCTGACCCACAGATCCCATTTGTTGAATGGATCCAGCCATAGGAACATTAAAGCTCTGTATGTGTTAGGCATGTTTGAGAATTCCCTGTAGCTTTTTTTTCATAATATTCCTGTAATACGATGCTGCATCAAGAATACAGCGCCCCAAACACTTAAATGCGGCCCCGCAAGACTTTACAGCTGAAAGTGCTTCCCTTGTTCTCCTATCTTCAAAACACCCTGGGCTGCTGGGAAAGAGAGCCTGGTTTTAAAATGTACTATTGTCAGGGATTTCTTTTGAAAGGAGGCTGTATTTTATTAAATATAGTTAATGATTACCAGTAAGATTGCAAGATTAAAAAAAAAACACACAAAAATGAAATTCTTTATTCTCTTCAAAAATGACCTCTCTCCAAAACAAACTTTCAGCAAGTTACAAAACTAGAGCTTCAGTGAAAGTAAACTTAATTCTCCTTCTTCCAGGTTATGTGTTGCTTGCAAACTAGCTCTAGAATGCTTAGGCGTCGAGAGAGTCAAGAGATTGCTTTTTAAAAGGATAACAGCAGCAAATACTCATATCGTGTCTGCAAGTGTGTTACACAGACAGGGGGGAAAAAAGCCCTAATTCAAACAGATGCCTTTAGGCTATAACGAGCATGTATAACACACAGCAATTATGCAGATATTTCTGTCAAAAACATTTCATGTATTCAACAAATTTTCGGGTAGCTACTTCTTGCTACAATGACTAACAGACTATTCTCTGACAACTGTTAAGCAGCCTCTAAGAGATGACATTTCACTCTGAGTTTACTTACTTAGCAACACTTCTAATGTTTCTGATAATTGATAGTGCTCCCTGTATAAACATAACCTTAAAATTAAGCTAAATTTCCAACCTATCGTTGGACAGTCAATAGAATGCAGAGCTAATGTGAAAAAGCTTGGCTATTCCAACAATCTAATTTTCCCGATGTTTACCCCCAAAGACTCAGCACATACAGTATCGTCAGGATGCCCAGCCACACACATTCTGTACGTCTCCTTCTACTGGGAAGCATTAAAGCCAGTACTTCTGGCTGTGGCGACGCGGGTAGAAGAAACAAGGAAAGAAGAGAGGGTTTGGCAACCACTCAGTTCGGAAGCCATCTTTCTGTCACTGCTGGAACCTGTAACTGACTCTTCCGCTTTCTCTGCTCTGACCACCTGCACAAAAGCCTACTCCTTTGTTCTCTCACCCTCAGGATCCCTCCAGGTTCTGCGGGATCACACAGGCTTGGCTGCCAAAATAGTAGCTAAGTCAGAGTCTCCTAATGTCCGTGCAGATGCTACTGCTCCTTCAGGGTCTTCAGGGAGAAGACGAGGAGACTCAGGGAGAACAATTTGAAGAATGGGAGCCTCTGAGTTGAGTGCTTACCTTCCCAGTTCCTCAGCCTACTTGCAGACCACGATCAACTTGTGAGCTTTCATTCGTATAAACAATGGTAAATATCCGAACAAAAGTTCCTCAGTTCTGCTCATCACTAAGAGATGGCCTGTGTGGGAGCCCCCAAAACTAGGGGTTCTTATAGAGAAAATGGAGGCACGATGAACCCAATTTGGCATGGAGGCTGAGTTTCCCATGAAGGCCAATTCTGTATCCTTCAGAATAGCCTTGACATATTAAATAGAAAAACCACATGTATATGAACAAGGGGCCTCGGGTTTACGAGGAACCATTCCACATCATGAATCCCAGTATTCTTTTCATAAAAAGCAAAGAGACTAAAGCATAAAAAGATGCTAATATACTAGTCAAGAACTTGACCACTGCTTACAACTGGAAAAAGTGCCACTGGATCCAGACAATACTGATTTGTCTACTTACATTTTACCAATGTCACAAAGTACCACTGTTGAAAATCTGTATAAATTTTCGATTACTCAAACTGTGTTGAATAATATCACACAGTATATCTATCGTTTAAATGGGACTTAGAGCCTTGGCACCATATTTTCTTTAGGTGGTTCTTTTTTTTTTTTTTTTAATTACACAGAGAAAGAAAGCCTAAGTAGGGGGAGTGGCAGGCTGAGGGAGAAGCAGCCTCCCTACTGAGCAAGGAGCCCGACGTGGGACTCGATCCCAGGAATCTGGGATCATGATTTGACCTGAAGGCGATGCTTAACTGACTGAGCCACCCAGGTGCCCCTTAAGATTTTTATTTACTTATTTGAGAGAGAGAGAGAGAGAAAGAGTGCATGCACAGGCACAGGCAGGGGGAGGGACAGCAGGAGAAGGAAAGAGAGAATCTTCAAGCAGACTCCCCACTGAGCACAGAGCTAGTTGCAAGACTTGTTCCCAAGACCCTGAGATCATGACCTACGCCAAAACCAAGAGGAGGACAATCAACTGACGGAGCTACCCAGGTGTCCCTAGGTGGCTTTTTTTTTTTTTTAACCAGATGGAAGAATTCTCTTATCTGTGAGGGCTACTGTCATGTGACCACACAAACACATGTAAACATTTTCTCAGGAATTCAGCCAGCTGACAGAGACTTAATATCTTCCAAAATAGAGACAATGTTCTGGCAAAGCGAGGCAAAAATGGAGATAAGGTATGGTTGATACAGGTGTTTACAAGATCTCTGTGGCTGCTTCTGAGAGCTCCTTTCTGCACAGGCTTTAGTCCCAGAACAGTTTCATGCTGTCAATAAAGTGGGTCCCGCTGGCACTGCCTTCCACACTCTGTGCTGATGTTTGTGATTCGTGTCTCCATGGTTTTAAGCAAATTAAGGACAGGCTGATTCTCCTTAGACATGGTGAGTAACACTTCAGTGATTAGAAAGTATCTTCACTTTTGTTTATTGCTTACAGAAAGCAAGCTAATGTTAAAAAAGATAAAGATGGGGGAGCGCCTGCGGTGGTTCAGTCAGTTAAGCATCTGCCTTCAGCTCAGGTCATGATTCCAGGGTCTGGGGATTGAGTCCCTCATTGGGCTCTCTGATCAGCAGGGAGCCTGTTTCTCTCTCTTCTCTGGCTGCTACTCTGCCTGCTTGTGCTCTCTCTCTCTCTCTCTCTGCCAAAAAAAAACCCCCCAAAACCAAAAAAACAACAACAAAAAATAAAGATGGGGACACTGGGTGGCAGTCAGTCAGACAGAGGGAGGCCCGTATCGGGAGCATGCTTCTCCCAATGCTTCTCCCTCACCCTTGACTGCTACTCTGCCTGCTTGTGCTCCCTCTCTGAAATAAATAAAATAAAATAAAATAAAATAAAAGATAAAGATATGTTTGGTAGATAGTTCCCACCATCTTTTATATTTATTCTTTCAGTGAAGAACCATTTCAGAACAATAGACCTAACTACGGAAGGCCACTTGAGGAAACGGTATCATTTTGTGACTATTTTTGGTGATCTTTGTATCCCTTAGCATTAATTACCTTTGATTCACTGTACAGATTATTCAGTATATGAAATGGGTTTTTTAAAAAAAAGATTTTATATATTTATTTGACAGAGACAGTGAGAGAGGGAACACAAGCAGGAGAAATGCAGAAGGTAAAGGAGAAGAAGGTTCCCTGCTGAGCAGGGAGCCCAAAGCGGGGCTCGATCCCAGGACCCTGGGGTCATGACCTGAGCCAAAGGCAGATGCTTAGAGATTGAGCCACCCAGATGCCCCTATATGACATGTTAATACAAACTGGCTTTCATGAGAAATTCAATCTATTTTCCAGACTCTATAGAGATTGTTTAGATGGAATAAGTGAAAGGGTAACTTGCAGCACAGCTTATGCACAGAGAATGCATATCGAGGAAAGTTGAAAAAACGTTTTGAGCTTGGTGTGATTTCTGATCAGGTGGAAGCAATCTTCTGATAAAGGTAGCAGTAATCCAAGTAACCAGCTTTTACAGAGGCCTTGTCAAGGTCTTTTCTATATATCTCCACGTTTATGAAAACAGAGGAGTGGACTGAAGTTCCCCAAGACAACCCAGGCAGCTGATAAGCAGCTCATGAAAGATGATGCAGACGTTTGAACCTACATTTGTCTGTCTCCAAAGGCCACAATTTCCCTCCACATTACGCTGAACAGGTGTGTCATGATGGTCAAGTATTGGTATGAATGCAATCCATCCCCCAAAGTATCCTAACCCTAATTCTCAAAGTGGGGAGCAATACTGTTCTGGGGCAGCCCAAGAACAAACTTAGTGTACGTGGAACGGAGCCACGCTGCACAAAACTGGCAGGCTGAGGTCTGTGATGTGTGCCAAGAATAACAAAATGGCAGCAGCACGGAAAAGACCACTGACTGATATTGTTGGGATACTTGCACTTTTTTTTAAAGATTTATTAATTTATTTGAGAGACAGAGGGAGTGAGAGAGAGAATCCCAAGCAGACTCCATGCAGAGAATGGAGCTCCACGTGGGGCCCAATCTCCGGACCCTGTGATCACAACCTGAGCTGAAACCAAGAGTTGGATGCGTAACCGATGGCACTCCCTTAGGATATTTGTTTCTTAAGGAGTGAGGGAACCCTTTGCAGAGGTAGTTTTTTGACTTGAACACTCATTTGGCAGGTGGTAGCCTTGTCGCAAGGCTCAGGGAGTGCTGCAGCTGCGTAGGTTTCTTCTAATTTCATGAGACAGTGGTCAACGATAGGAAAGGTACTGTCATGTTCTGAGTACTTTTCAAGGAGGGACCGGGTACCACTGGCCTGGGGATGAACATATTCGTTCCTGTAGTCCACATAATTTGTGACCCTATTGCTCTGTCTATAGTCTCGGCTACCACTGTGTCTGGTCCTACACCCAAAACAGCTGAATCTTTGAACTCAATCTACCCTCACAACTACCCACTGAACTTATTGATTCCTTCATTTCTTCAACACACACTCACTGAGTGCCTTCTATGCACCAAGGATGGGGTGGGGGGCATCACAGTTCCTCTCCTAAGGTGAGCATTCAACAAATGAGAAAGGAAAAAGGGTGAAAGAATATGATCTTTGCCAGTTCACGAGTCTAGTGATGTTTGGGCTAATGATCAAACATCATCGAGGAACACATAAAATTATATTCAGCGCATTGATAAATGTAGTCAAGAGACACATGTACTATGTACATTGGATTTTCATATATAAGAACACTATTGAAATTTAAAGTTAAAAAATTAAAGACATTAACGTTCAATTATCAGGAAAATTGATATCTTCAGAAAGTCCAAAAGTAGCTGAAATTTTACAGTATCTAGGTTTGACACCCCCCGCCCCGGCCCGGCTCTTAACTTCCCCTTCCTTTTGGGATGGAAGAGGGCAATGGCAATGAATGTTGAGTATCTCGCTTTATACTTCTCAGGACGAAAACGTCGATTTCTTACACTTGAAAATCTGGATCTCACAGCCAAACTGTGCCACACAACAATTAGAGAATGAAGATGACTATTTAAATTAGCCACATTTAATAGTTTAAATACGAATCGTTTCTTGGATTTGGAAATATTTCCGTCTGGCATTCGTTGTGGTAATTTGGTCCCTGGCAACTTATAGGTCCACGCACTCAGAATTTTTAGAGAAAAAAGAATAGATGCCTCATCAGCAATTCGTATGCTAAAAATACTATGTAAATTTGGACACACAAGATTTTCAACACGTATGCACATGAACACACACACACACACACACACGTCGCCACAAACTTTGTTAGCTCCTGGGCTCCATTCTTATTGCCCTCGATAAACAGAGGAGTCATAGTCATATAAAGGATATTTATAGTTGTGAGAATCTCTAAGTCTTTCAACATTGGATGGCTTTACGTGGTTGTGAGATGATGGTTTTGGGAGGAGGAAAGAAGGAAATTCCAAAATGTGAATGGTATTTAAGCCTCTTAAATTTTTTCTTCAAAGGAAGAGAAAAAGAATAAAATTATGTTTTCCTTATTCAACAAGATGGCATGCAGAAGGGCTGTTGGGCAGCAAAGTAACTAAAAAGAATATAAAGATCCAGTGACTTGAGTCCCTTTCATGAAATATGCGAGTTTAAAAAAAAATCCAATAACCATAAAACAACTTTTTCTTTGATGCTGAACAAAAAACAAGCTTGAAATTTAGTGCTGCTGAGCAAATGAATGAAAAATACAGATGTTTTTACCTCCAGCTCAACTCAGATTTGCCATGTGAACAGTCCCACGCTTAACTCTTTGTACGACTGACTAAATGTTTCCACACATTAGTTAGCAGCGAAGGTTTAGAGTGAAACTTAAAAATACCTATTTGTCCTTCTTTTCAAAAAAGAAATCTCTTAATGAATTGGGAAATTCAGCTGCGTCGTATCCCCTTTTTTGTCTTCCATGAATTTAAACTTCAAAATAACTTTATAATAAACTTTAATAATAACACGTTAAGAACAAAACATGCTATGTCTTTTCCTGGTACAGTACTCCAGTTTGATTTTTTTCAAATTAACTAAGATTTTGATTGTCTTATTGAAAATGTAGGACGTTGGTGTTACTTTACTTTTCCAAATTATCGGCTCATAATACCAATTTTCCTGAAGGTTAAAAACAATATATTAAGGAAACACCACCTGCTACTTAGAGCTTCCACAGGAAATTTGCCTTTCCACTTTGTAATGTATTATTTGGGGGAGGAAATGACAACCTACTTCATTATCCAAAGCCTAGTATCCCAATAGCTGCAAAGCAGCAGACAAAAAGAAAGAAGGCCAGTGTCCACTTGCCCACTGACATTTCATGGAAATTAAAAATTCAGTAGGCGCAAGCAAAAAGCACATGTTGTAACATGCCAAGCTCCCCCAAACTCTCTCTTCTATTTCAATTAAAGCGAGGCTTGCCTGCTAGCCTGCCTGAGTGGTGCTAGTTCCACAGAGGGGCACGGAGGGGCAGGCATGGGCCCTGGGCACATTTTTCAACCTTTTGCAAACAACCGCTTACGGAATAAGGTGGTGGTCATGGCCCTGCCCTTTAACCCGCCTCCAAGAGTGAGAGAGAACACATGGAGACTAGCTTTCCAAAGCTCAAAGCCCTTTTCTACAGTGTTATTTACAAACCAAACAAGCTTGAAGATAGATTACTTCCTACTGTCCAGCTCACAGGAAAGAAGCATTTCGTTCAGGTACAGTATACACATCAGGAAACAGAGGAGTTGCTGAAACCATCTCTTACAAGCATTCAACTATGTCGGGGTTTATAATAGATTTGGCTCTGAAAATAGTGCCTGTTAACTCAGCTTTTCTCGAGTGTGTCATCTCCTTCTTTTCTCCTCTCATCCATTTCCAGCATTCACGATTTCCCTCTCTCCACAGTTCTTATCATCATGTAAGAACAGCCTGCTCTTCCCTGGCCATACACTACTTGGTTTGTCTGATCATTAGAGCAACCTATATCTTGGCATATTAGAAAAATGTGTTCAGTAATCAATCAGCGATTTTATCAGAAATCGCTGGGAAAGGGCAAACAACTCGTTTAACAAACTATTTTTGCCTAGTGAGCTGACCGACTATCCTGTTTAAATTACAGTTATTTTTCCGTTGGATTTTGTTTAAAATGCAGTGGAAATGGCTATTCATTGAGGAACTTAACATAAGGTACCTAAAGAACAGACATAAGACTTATTCTGTTATCCACAGTAAGAACTGGCTGCTTAAATATGCGTGTCTTCAGGAAAGACCCAGTTGGTAAGTTTTTTTTTTTTTTTTTCTAATTTTAAAAACAAGGGTGAGTTAGAACAGGTCTTCAGAGATGAAAATTATTTTATTTTGTGGTCAGGATGAACAATAGCTAGCAAAACAAAGCCCTGCTTTTTAAAAACGAAAGATAGAAAGAAAGAAAGAAAGAAAGAAAGAGAGAGAGAAAGAAAGAAGGAAATATTCAAGATATGACCCTGAAATACAGGAATGGAAAACATGAGGTAGTTTTGCTCTTGAGGGAAATGGTTCAACAAACTGGCCAAAGAACACCGGGTCTTTCTCTGGGCAGCGGTTGTGAGAGCAGAGAAAAACAGGACTCGTCTACACAGTATCCAAGTACCTGTACAAAAATGTGGGGCCAATTCCCCGAAAAATTTGGTTCAGTATCCAAGTACCTGTACAAAAATGTGGGGCCAATTCCCCGAATAATTTGGTTCAGATTCTAAAAGCCTACTGCACACAGACCACGTCAAAATGGTGGGAAAATTAGAAAACAGAAATCTCAAAGTAAATGAAAAGGAATTGGATTGTTTGGTTTGAAGAAGGCAGGGATGTCAGTGACTTCAGAGCTGTCTCAAGGATAAATGTGTAAAACAGAGACACATAACCAGACTTTATCTTCTGTGAGGGCACTCTAGGAAGCATTTGTACTAACTTAGTGAAGGGGTGTCCTTGGTGGAAACAACAATGAACTAAAGGAGCTATGAGATCTCAGGCAAGTCTCCCAAACTCTCTAGGTTTCCATATCTCCATCTCAAAGCAGGGGTGGGTGGGTGAGGGGGTGTCACTGACAAAGTTTGCAATTCCAGGACACATAAAGAAATGCTTGTGTCCTTGCCCTGTTCAAAACTGAAACAATTACCAATTTTGTCTAGAACCTGGCCACTTAAAAGGGAAGGATTGTCTTTTCCAATGTGGTTTAAACATCTGGCAGCACAAATGAACACCCAACAGAGGTAAAATAAGAAATCAAAAAGGTAAACAGTCTGCGATAAAGTAGAGATTCATCTCCAGAAAGTTGCAATCCTTTCCTAGAACAGATGGTAGATCACAGAATTAAATTTCAGAAAACGCTCTTGGTTTCCCTACGACGAAGGGAAGAAATTCAGTGGAGCCATTAGGAGGCACCTGTGGCCATCACGCTCTGAGGGAGAAAGGGGACATTTTGTGAAAACCATTCGGGGCTCGAACTCAGGCTGGTTTGAAAATGGTGTTAAGTCGTACTTTTAAAAACGAGTGATAAAACTCCCATGTGTTGAAAGAAGGCGATAAAACACTGCCACTCCTCCTCCCTTTACAAAAAAAGGGACCATCCAGGCCTTTTTTTCCTAGGAGTCGGCTAGAACATACCATCCCAGGGACGGGACACGTGAACAGCGGGAGGACCCCTGTTCATGTCACATGTCCCCACGACGACGATGGCCACACAGAAGAGTAAATGCAAGAAAACTCCCCTCCACCCTCCCCTTTCCTTGAACAAACACAGGGCTGCTTCTGGAATTGGAAGTTGCATTTTTTCCCCCTTGCACCTCCCTCGGAGCCCAGTGTGTGTTGCAAGACAGCTGAAGGAGCTTCTTGCCCAAAGTTTCATGGGACAATGGGGGTGTTTCAGGACTTCCTGCTGCTGGTGGTGATCCTGCTCACCCCTCCTTTGTGATTTTAGCAGTTAACAAGACTGTAAAGCAGCGTCCAAACTGATTGAATGCAGGTTTAAAGGGCAAAAGAAAAAAACAGTGGTTGTTTAATGATTAAACAGCTTTTTTTTTTTTTTTTTAATGGCTAAACACTGAAGTTGTTTTATTTTAATGCGTAAATCAGTACACAGGCAGGATGCAAACTGCCTTCGGGTGGAAACAGAGCCTCACCGCACTGTGGCGCTTGGAGGGGGTAGTGGGGGAAATTGCTGCGATGACTTTAAAAACTCAAATTTGTCAACTAGCCTTGAAGGCTTGGGCTCCACCCCTCCTCTCGCCTCCCAGGAATTAATTCTATAGAGACAAAGTTAAACACATAATTTGTAAAACTATTGAGAAGTCAACTCCTTGTTCCACAGTAACCAGGGTAGTTGTCAAAAGCAGATAAATCTTTAGCCCGAGTAGGAAGCCCCACACTGTTTTGAAAACAATTCCTAGGCTTTGCCCCTGTAGAAGTGGATTGAATGCACAGGCCAGAGGCCCAACTGGGCTCCCCGGCACTCACGGCTTTTAAGGACAAAGTTAACACTTCACAAAAATCAGCAGCTTTCCTAGTAAACACGATGATTTAGTAGAGGTTTTGATCGTCTGGGGTTGGTGTCCCTGAGAAGACAGGTTTGATTTCTTTCGCTCTAAGCAGGTGGGTGTTGAGAACAGCGGCTGTGGCGATAAGAGGTCCCTAGGACTTGGTAACAAGCACATTATCTATCCTCTGTAATTTCCTCCCAAAATAGACTTAATGGAAAGAGGATGCCTAATACACCCCTTCTCAAAGGAAGCATGCCCCCATACAACAGAAGCAGTCATTCTGCAAACGGCTTTCTGGCTCTGTAGTCAATAGCTCTATTTTCTCCCCTTTCCACTTCCTTCCTTTTCCTGGGGAAGAACGTGTGTGTGGACACACGCACACATTCACACATTCATATCTCAGCACACACGACTGAGAATGCCCCCGAGATCAGCAGCCTTACTCCTCCCTGAAACTCCGGTCATTACTTGATGTCATTTAACCTGAGAACTTTATAATGCTTCTCATTTGAGGTCCTTTTCACTCCAGATCTGATGGGGAAGAACCATTAGTAAATTAGCCTTGGGTTAAACTTGGTTCAGGGAGCAATTACTAAGCACCCCATGCTGAAGCCTGTATCAGACACAGAGACAGACAGAAGTGTTCACAAGAATCAAGGAGCAGCAAGCAGAACACTGTGCTAGAGGTAGAGGTGGCCTCCCGAGCAGGATCAGAATGCCAGCCTCCAGATGGCTGAGTAGCATCGATCGTAAGCACACACCTCAACTGCGAGTTAGACTCCTTCGCAAGCCCTCAGGAATGAGACTTCCTGGCTCTACTTACGGTGTTTTCCTTAGTTATCTTTCATAAGCTAGAACGTTTCCTCCTGCTTGAGGCCAACCAAATCCTTATTAGAAAAGAAACAGTCCAAAAGTTAAGTTGGATGTCGGTTGTTTTTTTTTGTTTTGTTTTTTCAAATTTGGTAGTAAATGTTTCCCCTTGAGTGATAAACGGTTAAAAAATGGTGGTTAGGGTCTCAGGCACGGGAGACAAAAGCCTACCTAAAATATAGCACGTTCACAATAGAAATTTTAGGGAAAAAAAAATACTTCTGAGCTATTTATCTTTGAAAGAGTTACACAAAAGTTTGTAAGTAATATCTTTAAAATTCATCTTGGAATTTGATGTTTGAGGAATACCAGGGTTTAATAAAAGACAGTGAATGGAAATTCTTAAGAAGGGTCTGAATGGGAGCTTCTGGGCATTTTCAAGGGCTGGAGATTAATGGCATTCTTTCTTTATTCTATTAAATTTTACCTCAAAACATATGGTTTCTTTCTCCTCTGATACATGTATTCCCAGGGCCACTCTAGCTATATGACAAAATGGTGGAAGAGGCGTGGGAGGAAATGAGAAGACGTGTTCTGAAGAGCTGGAAAGAGTTGGAAGAGTGAAGGAAAGGGCAAATCAAATGGATATTTGTATGAAAATATGTGTGAGACCACTATCTTGAGAAGATGCAAAGGTAGGAAGAATTTCTGAGCCACCCAGCACTCTATCTAGTCCAACAGTACAGTTCCTATTATCCAGAAGGACTTCCAACGTGTGTGTGTTGGGGCTGGGGGTGGGGAAGCTGAGGCAGGAGAGAGGGCAAGTGGGACTTGTAACCCCAAGGCACTTACAAAATTTGAGTGCCTATCCCGTATCCAATTCGTAGCCCAGAAATTAACAATATTGTAGAAGCTGGAGTCTATCTTCAGACACGGCAAAAAGAAGAATGAGATGAGATGCAGGTCAGATAAAGATATATTCAAATCATTTTATGCTTTAATTTGAAGTGGGCTCATTTAAAAAGAAGTTTCACGACATGAAGGAGCATAGGAAGTAGGGAAAACTTCCACTGCGCAGAGTCAACCAAGACAAAACTGACCTCCATGACAGCAAAAGGTATTTAAGTTAGCGTTAAGTAGTATCTTTCTCAAGACAGGCTGGGGTAGGAGTTGGGGAAAGCTTTCTCAGGAGTGTAAAAGTTTGGCATCTCTCATCACACAAACTCTAGGGTTCCCATTTGAAGCCGTAAAACGGCTTCATTGAATGTACCGTCCTGGGTTCTCGCTGGATACTGGAACCTACAGGAGTAGTTTGATCCTCAGCATCTCTACACATTCTGTTTGGTCCAGTGCCAAATCTGGCAAGCGGAGCCCACTACTGTACCCGCTTAATCCTTAAAAGCCTGAGAACTGACAGTGAGTTGTGTGTAATATAGGTAAGAGTGTTCTTTCATCAAAGAATCCTCCTGCTTCCCTTTCCTCCCCACCGCCCCTTGCCTGCTCATAATCTTCAGAACATCATAATCTTCAGAACATCAACTTATATAAATGATAAAAACAGAGCTGCTCTGCTTTGGGAGTGGGAAAGGACCCAGAGCTCTTAGTCCTTCAGGAACCTTCTTATAAGTACAGCCATAGGGATATTTTCGCTTCTCTTTTACTTGGCTGATTTACCTTATTCACCAATTAAATCAGATAGAGGAACAAGTCACCCTCCCTTGGGGCACACCAATTAGTGGGGAAAAGCAGTTGCACCTGGTTTCCAATTTTGTGATACCAAAGAAAGAGTCACATCTTTCCGAAGGCCAAGTAGTTAGCAGTAGGAGAACTGGATCTAAAATACACATTTTCAACAAATTTTCCACATTTTCCTTACCTTTTTCCCTCTCCCTGTAATTTCCTATTATATTTAAGTGGGCTCTTATTGTTTTTCAGGAATTGATAAATCCTCCAAGCTCACAGTCTCTACATTGGGAATCCAGGAAATATTTTGCTCAGGTTTGGAGATGTCTCTTGAAACTGTATTGCTATCTAGAGGCAAGAGTTTCCTGTGCATATCCTCATACCAAAGGATAGCTCCCTCTCCAACTTTTACCAAGGATTCATTTCTCACTTGGCTGTTTTCACACACACACAAAAACCCCCAAACCCAAAATGGCTCAGTGTCTTTGAGGAAGTTGCCGTGTCAACTCAAATTAGGAAAAAAACAGGTCTCATCAGGATCTGACTATCGGTGATGTGTTGGCTCACCTCGTCCTCAAAGTGAACGATTTTCTCCCAAACTTCATCTTCTAGGAGCAAGAATCCAACCTCATGCCTGAAAAAAGTGGCAAACCTCTCAATGTCACGGACCCCAGAGTCCATCTTTGGTCACTAAAAACTCACGTCGCCTGAGGTCCAATGTGTTCTTTTTAAGCAGCCTTGAATCCTCTATGGATTGAGGTAAAGTAGGATAATATTCAATTAAGACACAAATAAACAGAGAACAGGTGTGAACACTACCTGCTGAAATTTTTTGTTCTATTTTGTCACTTACATACATATTTAACCACCTGTTGGATTCCATGACGTGTCTTTGAGTGATGCTGATGGGCTCTCTGACATTTTCATTCTCATCAATCTCATGGCAAGTCATAAACTCATAAACATGTTACACTTTTCCACATTGTGCTCTATTACAGTTCCCGAAATGGGAAAATAGAAGATTTACATAAATCTTTCAGAATAGTTGCACTTGACTTTGAAACAATGCTTAGTTTCTGTTTCTTACATTCTATTTCATCTGTAAAGATCTGAGCTGGAAACACCTGCCCTTGCTAACTAATTACAACTTCACCTAGGCTGCAAACTTACTCTTGCTTCTAACGCCTGGAATTAACAGAGGATTAGATACCTGCCTTCTGCAATCATGCTTAAGGCTCCTTCACTGTCACCCGTTCTTAGTAAAGTCAGACAAAAGTGGAAGAAGAAAAGTACACATTTTTATTTATTTATTTATTTTTTTACTACCACCTTCATCATTTTAGGAGATATCTTGCCTAATTCACTTTAGCTTTCTTTTGACCCGGGAACTCATGTGTTTCTTCAGTGAGACTGTCTTAGGTATCATTTAAGAAACACCCCCAAATGCCTAATGTATACATCAGTGTGAATGATGCAGACTTGTTATCATCCCTCCCAAGATGCCAGTCTATATATCTCTCTCTTAAACATTTGGGATTTAGCAAGGTTATGCTGCATGATGTTCCCAAGGAGAAGTGCCCGTGACGTCTGCGAGTCTGATAAATGTTCTTATCTGATATTGTTCCATTTTCTGTTGGGAAAGTTCTATCAGATGAAACAAGACTGTGTAGACCCCCCCATTCCCTTTCTCATCTTGCTGCTTTATCAGAATGGTACCCCTTTGCTACTGCAGAAACACGTTTTCACCTCTAGAAGTGCTTTGAAAGTCATGGTCAACCCACCGGTATCTCTTGCTTTACAGGATCACTGACATCACTCCTAAAAACAGGGATTGCTGCCGGGAAATGGATGCGACAACTTTTATATATTTAATAAAAATGGATAACACTGTTGCCTCTTCAACAGTCTCTTCCTTGCCCTTCTTGGAACATATGTGGTAGAACATTATAAAGTTATAAACACTTGACATGGACTATTTTCAGTCTCTAGCCTCCTGATACTTGTCAAGGCGGCCATCTTGATCTTCCCTTTCCCCCAAAGGTGAATTTTATTTCTTTTCTTAAAAGCCCGGGAAAAAATGTGCTCAAGTGTTTTTAAATTAGAAGAAGGTGAAAATTACACTTCTGATGCTTTCAAAGTCATTTTTCTTATTCAGATGATTACTGCATACAAATCGGTTGAAAATAAAACATTTGACATTTTCCAGGTGTCCTGCATTCTTTGAGGGAAATCTCGCAGACTGCGTGTTGAAGCATTTCCCAGGTTCAAAGTTAATTAACTGCTCCACCCCATTTTCTCACCAGCCCTGCTTAGCTTTCCCACGTGTACATTCCACATTACTACACAAGTTTGACCTTTCTTAATAAGTCCTTCTATCACAAACCTAAATGGATGTCTGATTTCCCTCCAGATGGGCACTGCCTTTAATTCATCTGCCAATACTTTCAGGTATTCTTACGAAAATGGAGTCAGGGAAGCGAAAGCAGCATATTTCAAATCTTCTAGGCACATTTCTTCACGTTGCTTAAATTGTACTGCTGCCCCTGAAGGACGTTTCACAATGTATCCAGACACTCTCTTATGGGTAGGGCTTTGGGTAAATGATTTAGAAAACCAAAGTTTAAAAAGCCTCCTCTGAGTGGAAAAGGGGTTATTTTACTTCGATTTATCAGAACTGGATGTTTTCTGTGACTAAATTTCTAGATAATTATGTATTTTTAGAAAGGACTGAAAACTCGCCTTTCTTTCCTTCAACCTGTCAGTAAGTGTAGAGTAAACACCTGTATTAGGTACTGAAGAGACACACCAAAGTGGTTCTTGTCTTTGCCAAGAAGCTTCAAGTCTCTATCAGAGAGATGAGATAAACATTTGAAAAACAGCTAGAGATCCACACAAATTAAAGCCCAAACCCGTACATTTAGGTCGTTTACGTCTCTGACTTCACACTCCAGGAGACCCCTGGCCCTCTTCACTCACTACTCCTATTTCTCCCATCCGTCCCCTCTGTGATGTCTTCCCTTCACTCCCTTTCTCCCTTCTGCCCGTTTTATGTGGTAGCCGTGACGTGACACTTACAGACCCTGCTCAGTACTATTACTAAGTTGCACTGACTAGTTACGATACTGTTATCCTCTCGCTCACGTGGAAAAACCCCTGATTACCCAGAACTGCTCATCGGACTGATCCATTCGCTCATTCATGCACACATTCATTCATGAAACGAATGTTACCTTACGAAGCTCTGTGGTGGACAACATGGAGCCAGTGAGAGTCTGCCCGGGTTTTGCCTGTCTCTCTGTAGTCCTAGTTTGTGTTTGTCACTTCTCCGAGAGCCATCAAATACTGGGCAAAAGCTGAACTTCTCAGCGGCTCCCCATTCCAGGGATCCGGCCGCCATTCACACTGTGATGGGATCCCCAACATCATGGCATCAGGGGCATGTGACTTGGGCTATAGGGCTTCTCAAATATCTCTGCCTGCTTTATCTTTGCCTTCTCTCTCTTCCCTTGGTTTGTTATCACTTAGTGTCCCCTGGCCTCAGCTTGGGGCCCCTTGCTTTCCTCTTCCTTCTCTACTCACTCGCTTGGTGCACCCACTTGGATTCAATTAGCACCTACATTCACGTGTGCCCCAGAACCCTATCTCCAGCCAGGACTTTATACCCTCGCTTCAGCCCCGTGTTTCTCAATGTCTACGAAACACGTCAAGTGGATATTTCACTGCCATCTAAAACAAACATATCAAAACCAGATTTTATTACCTCTCTTCCCAAAGCTGCCTATGTTGGCTGTCTCTCCATGAGCAGCAGAAATGCGGGTGTCCCCAGTTCTCTGGTCCATCTTCCACCAGCCTCCTCTTCCCACCACTGTCCCCTTGACCTTGCACACTCCCATCCAGTCTTCTGTAAGCCCTACTCATGCTTTTGCTGTACAATTTCCTCAGACCCAACCTCTCACTACTATTTCCCCAGCCCAAGAACTATTCCAGATATTAGCTGTCTCCAAGTAAAAATATACATCCATATTAATACACTCAAAGAAGTGATAAACAGGAAAGCTTTCTCGGGGCATCCTGCACACGCTCAAAGAGATCAGGAACGGTTCCTGTCACATGTTTTCTAGTGATTTATAGAGCATAAAAGAAATGCTTCAAGCTGGAGTTATATGAATATTTATTAGGTTTTTCTATTTACTTAACTCAATAGTTGTTTAATTGTTATGCTCCCAGGGAGGCAATCGCCTAACAGGCACATTAGAAATGGATGGAACTAAATGGAGACCTGGCAGATTTAATAATGACATTCCATGCGCCTACATCAGAAGACGTACCCGACGTCAGTACATCATGCTGTCAGGAAACTCTGCCTCTCGTTTATCTTCAAGTTTCTCATTTCTTCATTTGTATCCCTTTTCACATTAAAAAAAAAAAATGTTTGTTTGCATTATTCTTCTACCCCCTTGAGATGAATTTAAGTATAACTATCAGTTAACTGGATAGGAGAACAAGCTGACTGAAACTTGTCACTTCCCCTGTCTCCAAGCATTCACTTGGCTGAGCTTCGGAAAACTTCCACTGTTCACTGCACTCCCTTATTTTTCTATGTGGGGCTTGTCCACGGTTGTGAGCTTAGCATAAAAGGCTCTTCTTTCCTGTTAAGGAAGAGAGCATCATACTCCTCTTGGAACCGTGGGACTTTCACTTCTCGGGAAAGTTCTCAGTGGGTGGCTTATCTAAGTCTCTCAGCAACCCCTCTCCCCTTCTCCCTCATTACCTCAGTGTAGGCCATTTAGATGCTTATTAAAGTCATCTCTAAAGTCATCTCCAGAGGGAAGAGGGAAAGCAACACTGAAATAAATCATCTATATGGATTTTGCCAATTTGCTTCTATTAGGAATCTATTAATAGAATGTTGGAGTTTTCAGGAAACTCAGCTGGGCTTAATCCCAAATTGCACAGTTTAAATATAGAGAGTACCTCCCCCCACCAACCAAAAAATGGAAGTCAAGGCAGATATTCCAAAGTGCATGTAAGGAAACTGCGAGAACCAATAGAAATAATGAGAATAAATGTGAATCAGGGAAAAACATGTCATTTACAGACTGTAGAGGACTAACAGAGGTAGCTAAAGGAAAAGGCCAGTGGACTAAGGGACGTGTCCTACTGGATGATACCAAAGAGACAATGGAGGTGAAGTACCTTATGAACATCTGTTTTGTGAAATTAAACGATGCCAGAGCCAACATCAGGGTTTCTACAAAAAGGTTAATCTGTGCAAGGGTGCCTGAAGTCCATCCAGAGACCCCCCTTCTCCCCCAGCTGTCCTGCCAGACATGGCACTGTGCCAGCTGAGAGCAGGTGACATTCTCTCATTTCCACAAGGTGCTTCATGGAGCTGCAGTAAAATGCATCCCGGGGTCCACCTAGAACCTACGAATGAGTAACTTGGTATGTTAAAGTGATCTGAAGGACATCTGACATGTCCTCCTGCTGGAGAGAGCCATGGGTGAGCCGTGCAGAAGTAACCGGAGAAATTCTTCAGGGTGAAAATGAGGTCAAGAGCTATCCTGGACTCCTCCAATGTCAAGTAAGTGATTCCTTTTGAGATTGTTTCCCCATGATGTTTTCTTCTTAGAGCTGGTTCTTGGAGGTAGCACATGGCAATGGCATGAATGCCTCAGAGGGCTCTAGTGATGGAACAGCATGATAGGGGGAGGAGGGGAGTGTGCTCTTGAGGAAAGGGTAAGCAGAGTTATTTCAAATTCTTAACACTGTGCTCAGTCGTATGCTCCATAACTAGAAGGAAATGACCTGATGTAGGAGAGAAGCACCAAGAGAGGGAGAGGGGGAGGGAGCTAACATTCATCAGAGCACTGATTATATACCGAGAATGTTACAAGCGTCATCAATTCTGGCAAGGAGCCTGTGAGATGGGTCCCATTAACCCCACCTGACAGATGAGGAAACTGTAGTTCACAGAAGTCAGGTGCTGTGGCTGGGGTCAAACAGCTAGTCACACTGGCCCAGATGTCAACCCAGGTCTGACTACAAAGCCCATATTCTTTCAATTACACCATGCAGCTTATTAAAAGGCTGAACAGTATGCCTGAGGAGTAAAAGTTAAAGGAAGTTCTATAACTCATGCTTGACAAAAAAGACTGAAAAGTGATATAACGTTTTTGAAGTAACGTCTAGAAAGGACAGGGCTAAAGGATGGTAACCAGCTGTTTTCAAACTTGTTCTGAAGACATAAGAATAGGAAATGGACTTCAAGTGCAACATGAAGGAAAGCTTCCTTACCAGAAGGGTTGTGTGGAGGGGAGTTGAGGCTAAGCACCACTGTGGAATCGTCTTCCTGTGCAGAAGTCAAGACAACTAACCCCGAGGAGGACATGAAAGGTGGAATTTGTTTCAAATGGAGGAAATCGTTGAAGGAGTTCACTAGAGAGAAAGAAGAGAAGGAAAACTGCCCCAGAATGGCAGGGGACAAAACAGCACAAAATGGCAGAAGGAATGGAAACATAGAAGAAATGTCGGATGGGGAAATAAATAAAAAACCAGAGAATCGGGATTATAAATAATGCAGACATTTTTGGTTTTGTCACGTCTCGTGGGACTCTCTTTGTGAAGCAAAGACCTACAACATTTCTTTCTCTGAGGGTATTTTTCAAGCAATGTAGGTTGTAATCTGAAAGGAAGAATTTAAGTGTCGGCCTGCCCCAGAGCAGGAATATGTAAGTACTAAATGACCACTTCTGGGGATTTGGCAATCCTCAAAGCAGCTTATTCTCTAACTTTCTTTCTCTATAGATTTCATAGTGATGTCAGTTTTAAAAATACCATGCCCCGTTTCATTCTCACCTTCCCCTATACATTAGGCATAATTATCCCGTGACAATTTACATTTCAGAGTTACATAAAACTGTGGCCCAGAGAGCCTTAAGGACTTCCCTAGTTAGTAACTGACAGAGTTAAGCCTTGACATTAAGTCCTTGAATGGATCCCAAGTCCAGGATTCTTTCCAGAAACTTAACCTGCATTTCCAAACACATACGGAGGGTTGACTGTCAACCATACCACTCCGCGTTGTTCCCTTCACTTAACTCGTAAACTCTAGAGACGGCTTAAAAGGGCAGAAGAAGAACTGCAAAAGAAAAGTGATATTGAGAGTAATAGAACAATGAAAAGGACTTACGCAGACACCCATGGCCCTCTACAGACCTGTTACGAGATTAGTTTCACAACAGCTCTAGATGTGGGAAGCGATGTCTAAAAGCTTTTGCTCTTTATGTTGCTGAAGCCCACTATGAAGACTGTGCCCAGAAAACATGCTTTCTTTCATTTGCTTATTCTTTCTTTCTCTTTTTTCCCCAAAATTTGAAACAGGTAAGGTCACAAGTTTTCATCCATTATTATTACAGTACTGAAAATTTTAGTTACTGTAACCTATGGAGAAACAAGATATAAAACACACATCAAACTCACTTTAATGTTTTAAAAGGTTTTAATTGCTTTGCTTCCTAAAATAATAGACAGAAATTTAAAGAAATTTTAAAAACACTTCTCGTTTACCTTAAGAATCCTTCTGGGAAATGTGGTAAGGATCGCAACTATTGAGTGTTTGGGACTTGGATGGAGAACGTAAACAGAAAAACTAACGGGAAGAAAGTATAGTTACAGATAATAAATATTAAGGAATCTACAGTGTCTAACTCGAGAGTGTTCCATGTAGTATATTATCTATACATAGAGATATGGCCAGATCCACAGAGTGCAGAATTTAGTATAGAAAACGCCATCATAATAGTCTCCTTCTTGGCGGTCCGTGCTTGTAAAACAATTTCAAGCACAAAATCGTTGATAAATGAATGTGCTGAATCCCAGATCTTGGCTATTCATCAATACCGAACCTTCGCTGTGGTATGGTGTTCTGTCCACACAGATGCCCTAAACTCTAAGGGATGGGGGAGGGCTACAGGGTGAGGAAACCAATGAAATAAAGAAATGGAATTGAAATTGTTTGATATGAAGGAAATTTAAATGCCCAAGTGCTCATTAGGAGTCTTGGCTTTAGGGATGAGCTCTATTAGTGGAATCGACCATGCTAAGGCCATAGGAGAAATAGACAACTTAGAGTACGTGATCCAGCTCTGCTACCCGCCTCCTAATCTCTCTGTCACCACACAGCTTTTCCTGGAGCTTTGCCTAGCAATGTGCCAGCAGGGAGGCTGCTGTCTTGGGCAGAGGATGTGGACCCTATCTTGTCACCTGCTTCTGGTGAAGGCTGAAAACATGTTAAGGTTTTCAGAAGGCTCATCTTCCCAATAACCACCTCAGCTCCATTGTTAAGCTATTCTTTTATCTAGAACTATTATTCTTATTCTTATTATCATTTTAGAGAGAGTGGGGGTGCAGAGCACAGAGGGAAAGGGAGAGAGAGAACCTTAAGCTGGCTCCACATCCACATGGAGCCCACCTTGGGGCTCGATCTCACAATTCTGAGATCACTACGTGAGCCTAAATCAAGAGTTGGATGCTTAACCGGCTAAGCTACCCAGGTGCCCTAAAAGTAACTTTAAAGAGAAACAGAGTGTCTGCTATGCCAACCTTAGAATATTTGTTTTTCTAATAAAAACCCACTTCTTTTGCAGATCCAACACTTGAGCCCAGCGGACTCTTCTAAACTTGGTTGTGTCTTAAGCTTGCTAGTAGAAGTTATCAGAGTATTCCAAATGATTATACATATTAAGTCTTGTTTTGAAATAAAGAGTTGAGTTTCTACTAGATCCACATTAATTTTTAGCACTAGAAAATGTTCATCCTTCTTCTCAAGCCTCATTGCTTCATGCTGTTATTCACAAGGATCTTGATCATTGTGGCAGGGTCTGTGGGGCTCTTCGCTGAAAGGAACAAGCTTCGGCAGTGGGGGCGGGGGGGAGGGGAGATCCGGGGAAGGTTAAAAACCAGGTCTTTTTCCTGACATTTGGTGATTTCTCATTACTATGACTTAGTCTATATCGTCAAAAACTTAAGAGTTGAATTTCGGGGTTTGAATTCAGTTCACCCTCAAGCAAAAGGTACTTAATTAGCCCTTTGTACGAAAAAGGAAGCACAGAAGAAACCAAAGGAAAACCATGAAGGTGTGCATTTCAGTTTAAGTTGGACAGTGCTCTGAGAACGAATAAGGAGCTATTTTTAAAAGGGGGGGGGGACAAGGAGAAAACTAGGGAAGGTGGCCTGGATCCTATATCCAAAGTTCCCATCTGAAGATATCCACGATAAATCAGAGACCACGGTGAGGGGAGTGGGGTGGGGGTGGGGGGCAAACAGAAACACACACACGGAAGCAAAGAGAAAGCAGCAAGGTCTTCCGGAGCATTACCAACGCCATGTGTTTATACTTGTGGCTAAACCTATAGGACATCTTGCTCAATGATTTCTGAAATTGAAACGATAATACCACTTTTATAGAAGTGAGGATTGAGTAAGATGTCAAGGCTTTTAAGCAAGAGATAACGATTTAAGACAGTGTTTCAGCAAGTGGTCACTACTGTTCACAGTTGTAGTATCTGTCTTCCAGACACTACTTGGATTACTGGACAAAAGAATAAAAAGACTTGGAGAAAGTATTCATTCCTGGTGATGAGGACCTGTATCATGAGAATGGTTAAGACAAGGACTCAGTTAAGAGATCGAGTGGAGGCCCCTTTTTCCAGCTGGAAACAGGAAAGGAGCCTTCTATCAGCTGCGGTGTTCAAGGCTAGGCTGTGGCCTGGGAAGGACTGGATGTAAGAATTATCCGGAGCATGAAGAAGGGAGCTGGATAGAAGCAGACTTAGATTGCTTTGGTCTTAGCTCTTTGGTCCCCTTCCCTCTTTTCTTCCCTCTGTTTGTCTCTGTCTCTCTCCTTCCTTCCTCTCTGGCTCTTTTCAATATTTCTTCTTTTGTACTATTAACTTTTGTCTACCTTTGTCTTCGGTGGTGGGGGAGAGGGGGGAGGTTCCTGGTGACATTTGACACCCGAGATGATACGTGTGCTGCCATCTCATGTCTGAGCACCACCTGGGCCCCTGGGGGTGTCCACAGGGCATTAGTGTATTGGTGACCCAAGTCACTGAAGGTATGCCAGTATGTGGACGGAGGACCTCTTCATTTAAATAGCTGCGTAGACATGGGTTTCTCCTTCCTGTTGAAAGTCTGCTATCTTCCTCCATGAAGCAGAATATAAAATTGGGTTCAGTGGATTTCTGACTATGCAGTTTATGTCTCCAAGGCCCTGCCTGTGGATGCCTGACTTCGGCATTCGTTTCTATATAGGCAAAACAGAGGCATGACATCAGGATTGAAGCATAATGACTTGGTTATTTTCATCATTCTGTTTGTTTGTTTTTTGGTCTGTTTCTAAGTAGACCTATTCAAATAGCATCTCTTTCCCCACTTCCCATAGTTAGGTGCTGCTTTAATACCACTAGCTTTAGAGATTTTTCATTGTCAAGCGAGACTCAGAGAATAAGAGGACTTTCGAATTTGTCTTCCATAAGAATGCAAATTCAAAATACGCCTGCAAAAAGATTAAACAGAAGTTAGGGATGCTAAATATCCCATATTACAGGAACAAACCAGAGTTAAAAGGAAAAAAAAGGCAATCCGTAGTTTAAATTTCCTGCCTGCAGGGCACGCTACACCTTACATCCTCTTAAATTCCACAGGTAATATAATTTATATTAAATGGGACAGGTCCCAGCAGAAATTTGTACTGGCGCCAGGCAAAACAATTACTTTGATGTGCTCTTTTGAAAGCATTGTGGCTCCCAGGTATGGGGGTGACATGCAGACAAATGGTAGAAGAGATTTAGATGTGCTATCTGCTATTAAAATTATTAAATTGCTAACCTATAATCATTGAGTAAAATGCACAAAGCTAATCTATTTCTTTGGCTTTTTAAAAAAATTAATCAACAGTGTGGAAGTCAGAAAAATTAAAGTCTGACAGTCTAATAGTTTGCTAAGCTACAGTTTCCTAGAAAAGAAAGCAAACCCATCCTCTGCCAGCAGATGCGTTCAGAATGAAACCTTTTAAAGTAGATGGCAGGATATATATTGTAAAAGCAATTACAGTGGAATTCAGGTGGGGCCAAAGTACATCAAGATTACAGTTCTGCAACAAAAAGCCTTTTGCTGTTTTTTTGACCATGTTTCGGGAAGTCCTCAACCAACCCTGGAGTTGAGTTCCAAAAGTCTGTTTGTAAGTTGACTGTTTGGAAAGCAGAATGAATTTTCTTATTGGAATTACGACGGTCAGGAACAGGAGCATTTATTAAGTACCCGATAGATGCCGGGTAAGCCGCTGAAGATAAAGGCCCCTTCAAGGCAGGGACAAACACAGGTCACATAATTCCAAGTGTCTTTGGGTTAGAAGACAGAGTCTGGGCTTGAGCTGAGAGAACACAGAACTATGGAGAGCTGAAAGAATACAGAGAAAGACGAAGGAAAGAAATGAAGAAATGATGTGGAGAGGGGAAACTACAGAGGTGAGTGGACAAGGTGTTACTGAGATGAGGCAGAGTACAGAGAAGATGCCGGAATGGGCGAGTAGGGAATTGCACGGAGTAGGAGACCCGCTGAAGAGAAGAACCGCAATATGCCTGTGAGATACCCCGATCTGAGGGGAACAGCTCATGGTTCGTGCCAATAGCTCCCTGAGGGCAAAGAGGAAGCCCACGGAACAGATGTTTCAGTCAGACATGGGTATCCCAAGTCTCAGGCAAATTCTTGGTGCATTTGATTGTCTCATTTGGCTTTTTTTCCCTCCACAATCTCCACAATTTCATTTCCTCTAATGCTTACTCCTACTCTGTAGGTACCGTTTTGGCCGGAATGTGTCTCCCCCAAAGTCACAGGTGCAATCTCAGCCCCCAGAGTGATGGTATGAGGAGACAGGACCTCTGGGGTTGATTGGGTCATGGGATTGATGCCTTTCTAGAAGAGGCTCCTGGCAGTTTGCTTTCCCTTTCCACCATGGAAAGACCCAACAAGACGTCTGCAAGCCAGAAGAAGGACCTCTCGAGACTGTACCACCTCCCCGATCTGGGACCTCCTGGCCTCTAAAACTGTGAGAAACAACTTTCTGTTATTTAGAAGCTTCCCAGTCTATAGTACAGTTTTATACCAGCACAAAGTGACAAAGGCAGGTATGGTATTAGTTTTTTTTTTTTTTTTTAATTAAAAAAAAAATGGCTTATTTGACAGAGATCACAAGTAGGCAGAGAAGCAGGCAGAGAGAGAGGAAGGGAAGCAGGCTCCCTGCTGAGCAGGAAGCCCGATGCGGGGCTCGATCCCAGGACCCTGGGACCATGACCTGAGATGAAGGCAGAGGCTTAACCCACTGAGCCACCCAGGCGCCCTGGTATTAGTTTTATTTAAAGGAATAAAAACTGAATAATTTAGTGGAAAGAGACAGTCAAGTTCCATTTGTACACTGGAAAGCGGCGGCCAAAGCTGACATGGGCTGCTAACATGGAACTTAGATCATAGGAGTAGCTGATACCACCCAGGAGCAGTAGAAGGACTGGAAATTATGCTGGAAACCCAATTACATCATTACTATCCAGGGCAGCTGCTTAATCCCATGTCTACCACATCCCAGAACCACTCAGTCACAACAGGATTGTTACCTAGAAACATCCTTACTGGAAAAATTAAGCACTGGTCCAATAATTTCCCATTAATGACCAATTTCCTAAATGTTGGCTTGTGTACCTCCTAAGTGGCCACTCCATCTTTCTGCTCCCTATTCCTGAATTACTGTCATTTACAAAGCACTTCCCCAAGGAACAGACCTTCCAGATGCTTCGAAAGAGGGGCATGGACTCCTTTTGAAATTTCTCCATCATTTTCCCCCTCACACTCATTTAATCGTGAATTAACTCCTAACTTCAGACAAATGCCGTGAGGCCTAGGACTCCCGGGATGGGACTCCACCAAAGTCCTTGTCCCTTTTTATTGAAGCTAACCATTCATGTGTTTGGTTTCCATTCATCCTCTGCTACAAGGTCTGCCGCATTCGCCTTGGAACCAGACTCTAACCTTACTTTGGTCCTGGTACACGGTAGATGATCAATAATTGTAAATGAAACCCAGTTTAACAAGGCATTGATTCCTCACGTTTGTAGCAATTATGACACTCCCTTTGATGCGGAGCAGATGGAATGACTATTAAGACCTCAGAAGTCAGTATCTAAACTAGTCATACCTTACAAGCATGGTTTTCTGCCCTCAAAGAACTTACAATCAAAAAATAAGAAAAGAAAACTCTAAATTCTTGCACTGATACAATTTCACATTCATCACGATTTGTTATTTTTAACCTCTTCTGTCTTGATCTCCGATGTCCTTTTCTTCCCCCACCACCCCTAACGATGTCCCTGAACAGCGTCTGTGAGCTGAACGGACTCACGGTCCAAATTCTAAGTGTTGGTGATGGGCAAGACGATAGAGAGCCACCTTCCTGTTTGAGTCTGGGTGCAAAAAACCACATGCCACTGAGAATTCTGCTTAGCTTTTCCCTTCCAAAGCCACAGAGCCCGCTAATAAACACAAAAATGTATGCAAATGCCTATTAACGAATCTTGCTGGGCTACTGCAAACAACGTTAGAGGGCTCCTGTGAAATGGCAACAAATCCACAGGCCTGTAAGACGCTATCACCAGAGACACTGACCACCCCCTCCCCAAGCCCCTCCCCCGCCCCCAGTGACCCCTCACGGTCCCCCTCGCCTCTCTGACAAGACTTCCAGAGGAACTGCCCTCTGGCCATTGTTACATGCGACCTCATGGCAACTTCCCGACATGAGTTTAGCTGCAGGCTGATGTCTAAAAGTTCAGGCACTATAAAAACTGGTTTATTGGATGCAAAAGAGAATTAGGACTTCAAAGACTCTTACTCTGTCAAATTAAATTAACATATGGAACAGCAACTAAGCTATGATTGGTATTCATAGCATCAGCTCTTCGGTAAGGCTCTGGCTGGCTTTTAATGCAGCTCGTTCACTGTTTTAAGTGAGCTATTGCTGATGTATTCTGGTTACTTAGAAGAATACTTAATGGTGTGGGAAATGCTCACAGTATATTGTAAAGTGTAAAGAGCCAAATACAAATTATATGTAAAGTATAATCCAGATTTTCTAAATAAGATAGGCTCTATATTACACTTAGTTAAAAAAAAAATTCTTCACTTTGTATAAGAATTATACCAAAATACTAATGCAGACTTCCTCTGGATAGTAGGACTAAGGGAACAGTTTTGTTTTATTTCTTGTACTTTTATGAATTATTCAAAAATTTTAAAGAAGAGCATATTACTTTAATAATCTGAAAAAAGAATATATGTCATTAAAGAAAGTGGATTTTTAAAGGAAAATATGCTTTATGTAAGAAGAAAGGTATTGCAACAAATAGTATGCAAAACAGAGACAAGAATTTACAGGCACACTCTCGTGTGCTAGTTTCAGAATAAGTGTGGTCAAGTGCTTATGTGCCTGTATGATACGGGCAAATGTCCACGCATGGGACAGGTTTTGACATGAAGTATCTTATTTAACTTTTTGTTGATTCTTCTTTCTATTCCTCAACCTGGAAAGCTGTAATAATGAACAAAGGAACAGAATAGTGGAAAGATTTCTCTCTCTCCTGGAAGATCAACCAGTTTTAAAATATAGTGGAATGTCACTAAGAAAGTTTGATAAAGATTTAAACAAAATCAGGTAGGTTGAAGCCTCTGAAACAAACAATATTCAATCGTGTTTGTCTTACAAAGAGAGTAATTTCATTTGGTTTAATGGAATATATCAATATCACTAACTCTATACTATAAATATCCATTTTCGTATTTCTCATTACCTTTTCATATACGTCTGTATGTATTTGAGTATAAAGTCCATTTACTATGACCTACATCCCCTAAAATCAGAAAGCCCAACCTATAAGAGAAAGATATTAAGACATTCATTTCAGAGTCGGATATAAATGATTTCTATGCATCTGCAAGTTGTTTTTTTAAAACGCTGTTTCACTCCACAAGCCACCTGAACGAAAGCTAATCTGGCTATAGCGTTGTACATACACGGAAAGCTTAAAAGGTAGCTTCAAATTAGAAGGCGATTTAATCCAAATATCAAAATGATTGTTTGAATCTATTAATGCCATCTTTCAGACTCATCAGACCAACCG
Source organism: Mustela putorius furo (assembly GCF_011764305.1). Classification (NCBI taxonomy): domain Eukaryota; kingdom Metazoa; phylum Chordata; class Mammalia; order Carnivora; family Mustelidae; genus Mustela; species Mustela putorius. The sequence goes on along the minus strand of NW_025422368.1, from coordinate 40,718,253 downwards.
AATGGGTGGATCAGAACCATGCTGGGTGCACCTTGCTTTCTTTATCTGTAAAACCGCAATATTTCACCTGTTAAAATCGGCACTAAAAAACTGGTTCAAGAACTAGGGGATTGGGGGATAGGAGTGCCTAGTGCTGTTATCTTGATTCTGGATGCTTTCCACTGTAAGAAAAACAGGATATGCCACAATCATATGTTGAAAGAGATTAACTGATAATTGTACAATGCCTGATATCAGAAGTTATTTCAAATTAACTGCTGTGCAACTTGCAATTGTTACAGGAGTTTATAATCTAGAAGCAGATCCAGTGACGGCAAGGCTTTGATCATTCAGCTGACTGCTTGAGCCAAAAGGCAGCATTGGGCGGAAGCTGTAAATCCGGACTCCAGGCCCAGCCTCTCAACCCATGAGTTCTACGACCTTGGAAAAATCTCCCAAACCTCCCTAGCTTGGGGTCCTCTGGAAGACAAAAGCTCATGATTCATCTGTCGCGTGAAGTGGTGCTTTGCCAATTACTCCACAAATTAAATGAATTATAATTACCATTCATGATAGTCGCTTTGTGATGCGTTTGGCTCGGTCATTTACTATTACCGGCAACTATAACCCCTGCCTCCCCCAAATGAAACGTTTCCGTTCAGTTTCCACGAGGAAATCAAGCAGCTCTAGGCAGCTACCCCGGAGGTAAACAGGTCAGTGTTGAGTTTTGTTCCATTCCAGCAACAAAAATGAACATTATCTGTTATCTGCTAATTATCCACAGAAGCCCCGTATCTCACCCACCAAGAAGCCAGAAGACACGACCTAGCGAAGGGGGCAGATATTCCTGTGATTTAATCCATATTCATTTTCAAGATGAAGGAACACTGCCCTTGGAAGGCAAACAGCTTCTCCAGGCCCAGTGATGCAGTGTTTGACAGGGCTGTCAGAAACATTTTGCTAACATTTGACCTAAATAAATACTCGCTGTGACACCTCGAACCTTTTGCATTCGATCCCTTTTACAGTGGCTCCTCTAGTCAGGGACCATTGTTCTGCCTCCCCCAGACAATGTCTCAGCCTGCTTGGCCTGCTCCTGGGACCACAGTTTATCCAGCTTTCTCCAGAAGGTATTTCCCCAGAAGGTATTTTTCTCTCCTCAGATTTTACTGTGTGCTTCGGCATTTCTCCAAAATTTCCTCAATAAATAGCAATTTATATTGCTTCAAACTGTTGACTTAAAATAAAGCAATTAATAAAAAAAAAAAAAGAAAAAGAAAAACCCACCCTTCTCTTCATTCCCAGTGTGAGTTGACCCTGTATATTAAACTTTACAGGTTTTGGGGGGCACTACTTCAGTGAAGTGTCCCAAGTTTCAGGCTTTTTCACCAGCAAAGCCACAAGTTCTAAATTGTGTGTTTTACAGAAAACATATAAACAATTAAGTCTCAAATCAATATACAAAAACATATAAAACAACTAAACAGAGGTGTTATTTCCCGTGATACTTCAGGTCTTGGCTCTTTTTTTCCCCCTTTAATTTTTTTTTTTTTTTAAGGTTTTATTTTTATTTATTTGACCGAGAGACACACAGCGAGAGAAGGAACACAAGCAGAGGGAGTGGGAGACGGAGAAGCAGGCTTCCCACTGAGCAGACAGCCTGATGCAGGACTCGATCTCAGGACCGTGAGATCATGACCTGAGTTCAAGGCAGACGCTTAACCATCTGAGCCACCCAGGGGCCCCTTTTTTCCCCTTTAAATACACATATATCCTTAGGCTAATATTTATATTTATGAACAATGTATTCTCTCTTCCTGCTGGTATACCACACTTCGGCTTGCTTTCTTTTCTCTCTAATCATACTACCTGGTTAATATGACCATCTCAGTCCATATGATTGAGATATAAAATTTGGGGTTAATACTGGTAAGTAGCACATTGCCATTTTCCGTAGGACAGCAGTAAGGAAGTCAGAATTCCATTAGGCCACACTGTGAGTTTAATAATTCAATTCTGTGGCTTCAGCAGGTCAAAATCTTGGTTGTACCCGAGATGACCAATGAGACCAGAACACAGTTCTCCAACTTTCCTCTGAATGTAAAACACACCAGGACACCCAGTGCTCCGTCTTGTTCCCTCATTTGTGAGGCTATCTTCTCCTACCATGCCACCTACTACTGAAAACAGGTCTGGGCATCCAGAAGTCACTGAATTTTGTTCTTGCACTTGCAGAAAAGCATTTCCCCAGGCTACATGTGTGATCAGCCATGATATACAAAAGAATATAAATGTGGGGGATTTTTTTTTTTAGAGTCTCTTGGGGTGAAAAATCTTTTTAGGAAAGACAGAATTTTTGAATCAGAAGGCACTGAACTCAAATCCTATCTTCATCATTTATTAACAGTATCACCTTTAATGTTAAGTAAAATGTCTCATTTTTGTATAAAATGGAGATATTAGAACCTAGCTCAAGCTTCTTTAAGAGATCAGTTTTGAGGAATGTGCCTGGTACAGAATGTGGCACATAACAGATGATTGATATTGTTGGTTTCCATTCCATGGTAAACAGACTACCATCGGCCTTAGCTAATTCATTAACAATTTTCCTTAAGAAACTGAGATTGACCCTTTGTTTTTACAATTTATTTGAAATGCAAAAAAAAAAAAAAAAAAAAATCATGGGATGATCTGTATTGTGAACAAACATTTGAACTTGACTTGAAAAATTGGAACCCAGTCTTATCTCTGTGTGGAGCCACAGACAAAGACTGGCACACGGCTGGTTCTCAAAAAATAAATTAAGATAAAAATAAAAATCAATGCCACCAATTTTTATTATACTCGAAGCACAGTTCTGTGTGCCTAACATAAAAGGCTGTTTTCTGATCTACTTTTGTGGATTTCAGATATAAGTACTTTGATTAGATTTTCAAAGACAAAGTAGGTTAGTAGTGGTGGCTTTTCTTTCTTAGGCATGTGTGTGTGTGTGTGTGTGTGTGTGTGTGTGTGTGTGTGACTCTTCATTCTGTTTGAAAAGTTCTGCTGGTGTCCTTGGAATAACAAGGACCTAAAAATAAAACTCAACAGGAATTGGTGGAGAATTTGTGAATTCGGTCATAAAGCTTCCATTGTCTTTGTTATCTGGTAAATGATTAACACCTGGCTCTCCAGGAGTGGGGGACAAAAGTGTGCCTGTATATACTTTCACAAGTTTATTGTAAGTTTTGTGACATAAAAAATGTATATTGAACAATCTCAAATAATAACAAAAGGTACACTACTCTATTTGTGCATTCCAAACATCTATGACTTCAATTTGAAATGCTGTTTTTGCAAAATTTACTATCAGTTTTTATAATTCTATCATCAAATATAGTGTCATAAAATCAGACTATAAATGAATATTTGATTCCTTTTCCATTCAGCAAAGAAATGTCCATGTAATTAACAAATCAGTACAATGCCAACATAAACATGGGCTGATATTTTTGTTTACATTAATAAGTAAAACCAAAGTGAAACTAGTCGGAACTTCACTCATTCATCAATAATAGGAGTGACTTCTTTGCTGAATTGGGTAAAAGTTTTTGAATACTCAAGGAATATTTGCTCAAATTTTTTTGTGTTTTATTCACAATGTGAAGGCTATGGACACACCTTTCTTAAGTTTAACCTGCATTATTAAAATGTTCTTGATAACTTTTTTAAGTCTGAAAAACCACCAAAACAATATGTCAAGCCTTATTAGCAGCATTTGCTAAGTTCTGTGACATAAATGCTCCCAACCATGGTCGATCTCAGGCTCCCATGTGTCATCATTGAACACAAAGTTGGAAAGAGACACACAGTGGCACACATCATGTACTATTTTCTCCATACAGATCCAGGAAGCACATATAACCTCAAAGGCATCAATATAGTAAAGTTCAGTAAAATAATTTGGAAATTATGAGTTTTGTGTGTTACCTTTTTTTTTAACATAATTTAAGTTTATACACTTTGATTTTTAATAATTGCTCCATTTAACAAAACTTTCTGAAATTTCTGAAAATTTAATAATCTGCTCCAAGTTGGCTCCTATACATCCCAAAATCTCCCTTAATAATCCTTGGGTCTATCTAGCTTTATCTGTAAACAGGTGAATTTAGTGAGTCTTTAGAAACAACTAGAGCTTCTGTTGCACAAATTGGGCTAATTTTATTCAGTTGCCTTTTCGAGAACAGGAAGCTATAAAATTGTTACTGTGGTGTCTGAGTACCCCGCTCTGGGCATTTATTACAGTTCACTGAATTGGTCAGTTTCCTTTGACATAGTTGGTCCTTGACCAGTGGCTAATGCCAGGCTGCTTTGGGTACTAAGAGGAAAAGTTAATGCCATTTGTCTGATTCCTACCCGAATCGTGCACAAGACTTCAGTCTGATATGCTCTGAGCCCCGGCACTCAGCTGTGCTCTGAATTAGCAACAGATTGATTCTACATAGTTTGATAACACCCTGGAAAGGAATCCTGGGGAGAAGAGGCTGACCATACCCGGGGGAGTGAGAACAAAATGAGTTCTTGGAATAGTAGTGTGGGAAATGTTCAGCTATTTCATAACATAAGATCTAGTACTTTTGTAACAAAGGCTCATCATACACAAATTTAGAGTGCAGTGGGCCTGTACTAGAGGATGCAGAAACTGATCATTACTGTCCTTTCCCTCTGAGAGAAAGCAATGACTAAAATGCTCCAAGGGGAGGGATTGCAATTCAGACAAATTATTTTCATGGTCAACACAGCACACATGACCTTATTTGCTACTAGTAATTAGCAAAATAACCTAAACTGCATATACCAAATAGTCTAAAATAATGAAGTAATTATGCTATACATCAGGGTTTCGGAAGACAAAATATTCAGATGGCTGAGACAAAAATTTTCTCCCCTTGTTGGGTTTTATTATTTATTTATTATTTTATTGAAGTCCCCGCACAGCTGCCTCAGCGTCTGACTTCATGGGAAGTAGAAAAACCCAAGTTTCAAGATATTAGTCACATAGGTGGCAAAAGTGTTGACAGAGAAAATGTGATAGTGCCGTTGATGACAAAACTAGAAATACCCATATTCCTAAAATGGAGTCAGATATTCGTAAATTAAAAGGAAAACTATCCAAAGATCAAAGGTCCCCAAATCTCAGCATAAAAATAATGCAATCTGGAAAATAATCACTTTCTTCCTTAGCATGTAAAAATGAAAGGGTACAGACCATGGTCAAATATCTAGAATGTAGAGAATATTCTAGAGCAGTAGGCTTTTCTTTAATAAGTTTTCAGGAACTTGGCCAGAACGTTTCCATTAAATTCCCTAGGACAGAATTTTTCTCACCCAAAGATAAACTTGACTCAACACCCATCCCCATCTTCCTCTACTCAAACTTTCTGCAGTTCAGAAAATATCTTGCGGTTATCCCAAGGCAGATTTGAAAGTGCCTATGTCCTGTGCTGATGAGGAAGAAAGCCAGTGAAGTAGTGGAGTGAGTTCTGAAGCAGGAGAATGTAGGATCTGAAGCCACTCTTGGGGTGTGAGGGGAGTTAAATATAGGTACTATAGAGAATAAATCAACACTGGAAAGGACATGCTCCCAAACGTGTCATAAACTACAAGCTACAAAGTAGAAGGATATTTGGAAACATTTGAATATTTGACTAAACCTTTACATTTTCATCTGTTTGGAAGCATTGGTTACAGTTGGACAAGGGGTACAACAGGAAAAACACAGCCATTCCAGTTTGTAGGATGTGGTTGGAATCCAGCTCCATTACCCTCTAATACCATAACCTCCCCCAGTCCCAGCTTCCTCGCCTGTAAGATGGGAATAATTGTAGCATGACCCTCTGAGGGTTGCCAGGAGGACTAAAGAAAGTGGGAATCAAGTCCTCGATGTAGCTGTGTTCAACCTACATGGCCATCACTGGGACCACTGGAGATAAAAATGAAACTGAAACCCTTAAAGGATGTCGAATATATTCAATAACTATGTGTGTAACATCAGAATATTAAGGAACATAGATGTTTAAAAACTCATGAAGCTTTCTTAATGGAAAAAAAAAAATGACGCCTAGTTAGCAGGTTTTGGGGGCGATGGAACAAGGCTCTGCAGGAAACACCAGCGGCTGCAGGTTTCCGCTGGGACCCGGAAGTTTCACTTTGCAAGAGGTGCAAAAGTCATTGAAAAGATCTGAGCAAACCACTGGTTCATGATTTACAATGGAGTGTACTGAACCGGTTATAACAAATAGCGTTAATAAAAAAAAAAACCCAAAAACCAAAAAAAAAAAAAAAAACCTACAACAAAAACAAATAAACAAACAAACAAAAAAACATGAAACCTGAAAGAAAATTAATAAAACACTGTTGGACTGAAGAGAAGATTTTCTACCCTAGTTGTGCTGGCCGTCCAACTTTCTCCCTGCCTGACCTCCAGGGCATGTGTGTTTAAAAACATACTGACATGGGGATCTTTGGCGGCTATTATGCACATCTTAGCTGGAAAAGAGCATGGTATCACGTGTTACCCACAGGGCCCGAAGCTCACACTGAAGTGTCCCCACGGAACCACGTCACACCAGAATTACGGTGAAGAATTGACATCGGTGGCTTGTGGAAACAAACCATTGTGTTCTCCTTTCCTACGGACCAATCATTTATCTTTCTTCTATAAGAGAAATGGATAACATCCTTCCTCGCCCTCCCCATTGCTCTCCCTAACATCCCTTTGGAATTTAAAAACACTGATCGGCATTTTTCCTCAAAAACCAATCCGCTTTGGTCCTTTTCCCTGCCCCCCACCTTCCAAAGACGGACCGTAAGAAGGCGCATTGAAAATAAGTAACATATCTCTATTAGCATGCCTAAACGTCTACTCGTTCCCAAGGAAGATTTCCATTTAAGATCCGAATGTTTTCCTGAATTTTCTGGGACCCCTAAAATGAGGTAGATAACGCAACTGGCATGTTTGCTAGTTTGCCACGTTCTTTTCTCTTCCACAAACACTCGTGTTCTGTCACCGAAGAGAACTCTGAGAGCCCGATTTTTTACTTCTTTGCTCTTGCCGAGTCAGGCTTTGGCTCATCAATTCTATGGAGACGATCCCCAGGAGGACCCAAGGCACCCTGTGAAGTCTGACACTGACAACACCCCTCGGGACGTTCCGGGCGGGGCCGACCCCCCCAAGTCTGTTCCTTAACGTTCCGTGTTTGTTCCCACACACTCATTCACCACAACCACCAGATATTTTCAGTATTAAATGCCAGCAGGTCAGAAAGATCTCTCTAAATCAGATTCTTCATGCAGGATTCCTCCAATGTTTAATCAATTAGAAAAACACAGACCTCCCCGCAGGCTGCGGAGCTACTGTAGATCCGCTTATAGGATCTTCGTAGGTCCGACAAAAGCCTGCAATTGGCCACTGACTTACAAGCAGCAGCAAAGGTCAGGAGATCTGCTCCGAGAGACGGCCACGCTGCACACACACAGAGAAATGTACATTCACAAAAAGAAAGGGGAGGAAAAGACCGAGAGGAAGAAGGGAAAAAAACAAAAACCAAACAACAACAACAACAACAAAAAAAAACAGAAGAGAGAGAAAGAGAAAAAGCACGACACCTCTGACAACAGCAGCTTTGTGACCCCTCTGGTAATGCTACCCAGTTTTGTTTATCGTGAAAAGATCCCATTAATGCCTCAGCCCCATCAAACAGCAGACCAAGTCCATGAATGGCACCTATCAGAGCCCAGGGTAAATCCAATGATTAGAGGGAATTTGCCAAAGGGCCTTTGTAGCTGAGAAAAATGCCTACTCCAGTGAGGAATGCAGAAAATTCCTGGGAGCACAGGCCCTCCTTTGTTGGCAGTCTGGCGGTATTTTGGAGCAAATAAAGGGACAAAAATGGGATCTTAGATGCAATGAACATTTGAAGAAAATGTTTTTCAAAGACTTCCTTGAAACATTTCTTTGGGGGAAAAAAAAAAAAAAGATTACTTGATAAAGATGAGCTACAGAATTTGGACCCAAACCACCATTTTATGGAATACTGCACCAACCTGGAGACTCTCCAAAGGAATAGAGTTTCAGTTAGCTCTCCTTTGTCCTGCTGAGTTTCCTGGTTAAACAGTAAGCCACAGTTAAAACTTTGCAGATAAGAAAATACACACATAGACACACGCACGTTCAACTCACTCCCCTCAAATTTACTGACGGGATAAACTGAGTCTTAGCAACCCACAAAGGCATCGGGCAAGGAGAGGGGAGAGCATCTAGGACTGAAATGAGGGGATTAACAAAACTCGGGCCAGAACAAAGCATAAAGAATATGCTGAGCTGTCACCGTTATCAAAACACGCAGACAACCAACCGGAAAGAAATTCTGCCAGGCCAACTGCATAGGAGGAAGAAGGGAAGTAAAGGTGTAAGGCTCCTAGACACCCGTAAGTCTTGCTCTCGTGGGTTCCGTACACAAGCGTAGTATTTGCATTTATTTACTAAAAGCCCCTAAGTGAAGTATGGCAAGAAGGACATGCCTGATGCCATTTTTAACCACTCGGCAGCCTCGTCTACCGGAACATGCCAAAGCAATGTTAGGCTCACGAAACTTCTCCTAGTGCAGTTTTCCTGAGGAAAACAGAATCTTCCAGTTGTGTTTGTTGAAAAGCAGCCGACACGCTCGAAAAATGAATCAGAACTTGGAGGTGCACTGGTGTTTAAACCTTAAACCTCAGGTAGTCGTCAGGAAGGCATTTGGGACATCTAAATTTCTCATTTTTCTGAAAAGGTAAGCCACCCCCCCCACACTCCTTCCTAAGGGCCAAACAATTTTAATGACTTTTCTGCACAATGCGCCCCTAAGTGTAATACCTTTCCTCATAAATCTTGTTATAGACTTATTTTATGTTCCATTTTAATGTTTGCTGAGTTGAGGGAGGAGCAAAGTAATAATCATGTAATTCTACTTGAAGGTTTTCCTCCCCTTTCTCGTGGGCTGAAATCTAATAAAATATTATTTATTTGCATCTTTGGACAGCTATTCACTAACATTTTCAAAAGTGCAGTAAAGTGGTTGCAAAGGTGGTGTCTTTTGCTTTGCAAATGCTGTTCGTTTTATCATATGTTTTAAATGCCATTTTACTGGTATCAGTGGATTTACATTATAAAGCTGTAGTAGGATGCTATTTGGGATACACACAACAAACGCAAGCCTTTGCTTTGTGCTTCTCCATACTTCTGTTTGCCCATGTAACCATATAAAACCATTTAAGTCTCCCAGACTTCCCTTCCAAATAATTGAGCATACATAATTGTGGGGTTATTGCATCACTGTTTATGACCAACCTTGCCCTTTTTTAAGAGTTTCTCCAATAAGTCTCTACCTTGGGGTGTACGCCTATAAAGTTTATACATCTGTGCACCAAAAGGAGAGGTCAATTTTACTTTTGCATCATTAAATATACAGTTTTGCAAGCACTAATGAATACAATACTTTCTCAACGTACCCGATGGCTTAAAAAACAATTGGCATACTTTCCTGATGCATTTTGCAAATTTCCTCCCGTGTCTGGACTGGAAAAAAAAGGGCTTTATTATTAGAGTTCTTATGAATAAAGTGCTTAGTTCTGACCATGTAAAAAAAGATCCATTTGAGAGAAATGTCCAGAGCAGAAATAAATTTAAGCACAGAACAAAATAAATGCTCTCAATGACCCTGATGCAGGATTCCCCATAAATGGAGTGTACCTCTCTACCACTGTAGAGTTCTCTGAAATCGAGCCAAATGCATCAATCTTGGAAATATCTCCTAAAAGATAAGAATGAGCTTGGAAAATAGATCATCAAAGAAATATGCAGAGCCTATAAAATAAACCACACACACCACACACACAATTTTCATGTTCCAGATCCTCTTTCACTAATCTAGCAGATGGCAGAAGTTTTAAAACTAGCTTTTTAAACTGCAATCTGATTTTCTATTTAAAGCAGAATCCTCAGCATGGTAAGAAATATATACAGGGGATATAATATAATCACCAGGGTCACATAACCATGCTCATGTTAAGTGGGCCGTGGAAGAGAAGAAAAATTAGTAAGAATTGTGAATTCAAAAACATAACACTCGTTGTTAGGAGTATAAATTTTTACTCCTCTGTATCACTTCTTTATAGTACCGTCATCTTAAAAAGAGCATGGATTAAAAAACACCATGCAAGTAGGTTCTAACTCAGCGAGGGACATTTTGGGGTTACTCAGAGCAAAAACAAACCATGGTAAGCATCAGCCATCCTGGACTCCAAAGAGAGCCTGAGAGTCAGTCAGACCTAAGTCTTGCTTTTTTCTCTCCCTCTTAAGAGACTCAAGCCATTCTAATATCTTCGCCTTTTAATTCCCATCCTCCAAAACCAGAGCAATTAAACTTTTTGCCATTTAGTTGCTGAAGGCTTGAAACCACAGCTCTGATTTAGCTCTTTGTCACCAGGGACTTCAAGGCCAGGTAGAAACCATGAAGATGAAGGTCAAATCAAAGAACGTTCTGACCAGCCATCGCTCTGGAACCTTACGATGTTTGCTGCAGAGGAACCTCGTGTACAAGGAGGTGGTTTCCAGAACACGCTCTGTTCTGTCATCATTTACAAACACAAACAGAAACCTCTAGGTGGACTCGAGGTGGGGGTAGTACCCCCTCTCCCCTCTGCCCCCCATTTTAAACTGGAGTTCTCTGGAAGAAAAAGGCTTCCCTGTTGAAGCTATAAAAACCGTAACAAAAGAGGCTGTTTGCTCTTTGGTTCTTTTCAAATGTATCTGTTTGGTCTGTAGGCATACAAGGCTGGGTTCTGGAGTGCCTTGTCACGGCCGATGTCATTGGGAGGCCAAGCGCCTTGCAGCTCGGCCATAACCCCACTGACTGTGAAGAGCCAGGAGATCTTAATATGAACAAAGTCGATTCTCGCTGCGGCCCCTGAGGTCCTCCCTGTCCTAACAGCAATTAGAGAGCCGAGCTGTAATTCCACACCCCTCCTTCACGCAGGACCTTGTCTCCTCTTCTACAGGAAATGGGGGCTGAGTTAGTGGGGCATGACTATAATAGGAATCCGGGACTGTGGCGCAGGGTAGCCATCAGTATAAATCTGTCATAGACACACTCAGAGAGGAAGAGGGACTTCCATACACTGCAGCCTTTACACTTTTTGATGCGGACACAGATTTATGGCACACGGGAAGCAGAGCGCCTTTGAGCCAAAGGGGCCCTGTGAATCAAGACCGTTTTGTAAGTTTCCGCCGCTCGAAAGAGCTACACATTTATAATTGTGCTTGAAGTCAGCTCCTTTCCAGCCCCAGGAGGCAGCACCATTTGGTTGAAATAAAACGGAGGACTTTTCCCAACAGCTGGCCAGCTCCAGTTTAAGTTTTAACAACAGGATGAATGGATTGCGGATTGCTGAAGGGATCAAAAAGCATTATGCCAGACTTTTGGAGAGACACTTTCCCTGGCTACATGGTTTGCATGTATCAGAGTAGTTCAGGGATGATGAACTCTGCTTTGAAGAGTCCCCTTGCACTGCTCACCCAACACAGATGACTCTTTTACCAAGATTCTTAAACATGATCCAGCTGAGACCTTGAGGACATGTCTAAAAAAAGTATCAGACAAGAGAAGAGAAAAAGGAGTCCACTAGGAGTAAATGAAACACCAGCCCCGAGTTGGTGTTAATTAATTAAAAACACAATTTCAAAGCATCCTTAATAGAAGACTTCCTCCGTGCAGCCAGTATCTGATTCAGGGAGTGACTCAAGCAATAAAATCACAGTTGGGACGACTCTCGTGAGGCCGGCAGGCCAAGTTCAATATTTTCCCTATGAGGCATGCCGGTACTATAAAAAGAATGTGATGTTTGAAAACGAGTGTCTCTGCTCTCTCTGTGCTGGCATTAAAAGCCTTCCCTAGCCCTCCTGCCACATTTCGAGAGTACAGTATGAATCACAATCATGTGGCGAGCCTCTCCTTGCCAAATTCTTTCCCACTGCTACCACGGTGCATTCCCTCGTAGGCTTCTGCCAGCAGCCTCTGTCCCCCCGCCAAGACCATCAGTGCAAGCATCGGCGGAGGAGCAAGCACTCCGCCCACGTCCACCGACAAGGAGGAGACGAGGATGCACAGTATCCTAAAAACCCGTCATCGCTGAACTGACTGAGCGGGCAGGAGGGGTAGAAGTCAGCTGAGAGAGGAAGGCAAGAAGTAGGAAAGAAAGGACGGGACGCAGAGAAGAGCGACTGACGGCATCCAGAGTGTCGTCCCTGGGTCTGGCACGGGAGTAGCTTCTGTAACTTCATGCTCTCATGTACTACTTCTGAGAAATGATCGCCAGTATTGGGGGTGAAGGAACGGAGAGCCACAGGTACTGGAGAAGTGGCTTGGTGTGTTACACAGCAAAGGGCAGCTGAGCTTGGGCAGGAACTCGAGCTCTTGCCCCTGTTGCTTTCTTCTCTCTATCCTGCCTCCTCTGATTCTGAAGCTCAAGCTCAGAAAAGCCACAATCTGATGCTCTTCTACTGCCTTGATCTTTTTAATAGTCAAGTCACTCTCTTAACTACCACTGTCCCCTAAGTGCACACAATGCCACTGTCAGCAGTACCTGTTTATTAAAATATTTGTCAGCCAGACTAACATCCACAGACCCAGCTTCCACAGCCATGGCCACGGAACCCACCCCAGACCTGACGGAGATCCCCGAATGCCGCTCCATGGTCATAAAGGGAGCTGGGAGAGTGCAGGGGAGGGAAATATTATTGTAGTTCAATGTCATGAATCACTACTGATGGAACCACTCAAAGTTTATCCCCTACTTACATCTGCATTTCCTTTGTGTTCATTTATTGCTGTGGTTAACTACAGATTCATCGACTTGCCAGTTTTCTGGCTGAGTCTCCTGTAAGCAAGCCTAGCATTGTCTGGCCCCCATGAGGCAGAAATGGATCATGAAACCAGGAAGCTCCCTGGAGTTACAATGCTTGTTTATCCCAGTCTTCTAAGTGGCCTGTTAGGTATAAGGGTTTAGAATCAAAAGCAGCGTTGGAGGGGCTAAATTTCCACGTTCCATACTGAAAAGAAAGCTTGTCCCAAAGGCTGGCAAGCTATGGAAAGGGGAGGTGAGGAAAGGAATAGAAGGATCAGGTCACATGCAAGGGTGCACAGAAAACGCAATAAAGGGTCCTCTTAATCTCAGCTTAATGCAGGAAGGAGTTAGCCCTTCATGGAGTTCTGGTCTACCTGAAAGGCAGCGTGGAGATGGGGGTGGGGGTTGTTGGTTTTCATGGCACATGTAGCTGGCTGAGTCAGTAGTATAAGATGGCTGCAAAATAACTAAATAGAACATAAAAGAAGGAAGAGAGAGTGAGAAAGAAAGAAAGAAAAGAGAGGTTGATTTACATCCTGGGCAGTATTCTAGAAACATTATCTAAAATAATACTAGGTGCTGATCTCACTTTTCTTTGTATTCATCAAATCCCATGAATCTATTAATCAAAGATTAAGTAGGATTTTGAAAGGACTCAAAACAAAAACCTATTACTATATTCTGTCCATCATCCATTTAACCATCATACATTGTGCAGCTATTAAGTCTCAGATACTGCGCTAACGGGTAGATATACAAAGATGCATAAAACACGGTCTCTGTCCTACCAGAGTTGAATACAGTGAGATAACACAATGCTCTAAGTGCTATATTTTAAAAATGGCCTGCACGTAGTAACCGCTTGGTGGTATAACAATTTTTGAGAGTTGGGCAACTCTCACCTTGCTTAGTGTTTTTGCTGATAAAGTTAGCCCAGAGGAATTTATCAGATTCTTTGCCAGTGAGGAACTCCGTGAGCTGGTGATGCTGTTGTATAGATCCATATTTGTGGCAGTGAAGGAAAACGTAAAGTGGGTAAGAATTAGTGGGAAGACAGTCTGGATAGTCTTCCATGCAGAAGGCAGAAGAGTCTTACAGAGTGATCCACCATACACGTGGGGTTGGGGTGTGGAAAGAAGTAGGGAGTCAGATATGGCAGCTCTGAAGCCAACCTGCCCTGCCTGGCTCCATCATCTACTCCTTAGCTGCTGAATTCTCTAGCAAACCCCTCCACCCATCTGTGCCTTGGTTTCTTCACCAGTCAAACGGGGGTGACACTTGTATTACTGCATTGAGCACTATGAGAAAGAAATGAGATCATCCTTACAACATAGCCGGTGTGTGTACTTTCCTAGGACCTAAACCACTTCAAAACTGAGATTTGCCAACCACGAGCCACCCACCTCTTTGAAGTCATACCTGGATTCGTTCCCCGTTCTAGAAAACTAGAATACTCTGTCCTATACCTTGCTGGCCTCACCTACTGGGTTTTCAGTTAGCTTTCCTGGAGGGGAAACTCCCTACAGTACTCAGCTGATTTTATCTGTGTGTATGTATAGTTACTAATTAGATATGTATTTATTATGTATTTACAGTAACAGGTCACCGGATATCTACAGGGTATCTCTGAGCACCCTTGATCCAGTGTCAAGATCACTCTGTTGGGAAAGATGAGGAACAAACACCAGATAATACTGGTAACTCACAGTGCACTGAGGATATTTTGTGGGAATTGTAGAGAAATGGCTTTTTCTTTTCTGGGATGTGAGGGAAAAAACCTGATGGTGTTACTGTGTTACTTACAACAATCAGTCTTATCAAATCCAAATGAAAGAAGTCTTCAATATGTGGGATACTAGAGTTTCTGCGGCAAAGCAGTAAAGAAAACATCTAGTAGACTAAAATGGGCACAATTGATACTTCTTTTAAAAGATGTTTCCAATTTTGGATATTTTGGAATAGACTGGAGGACGGTGACATTAAAATCAAACGTATAATAAGACAAGCTATCAAACTTGTCATCCTTCTGACTAGTCCACATATGGAAGGCAGCTCACTGCTGGTAGAAAGAGCACAGGGTCGGAAGCCAAAGGACCTGAGTAGGAGCGCATCGCTAAAAAGCTCCCGAGTCATCTGTGTTGTAAATTACATGAGATAATCTGATCAAAATGCCTAGAGCACCGGAGGCACGCTCTGTGTATTGGTGAATGAATCAGTGAGTCAAAGGTGTAAGCCAAGTTTTACTAAAAGCTTTCTTTTTAAGAAAATATCTGCGCCTCCCTAACAGGCAAACTCCATCCTATGCCCCTACTCCACGAAGGAAAAGTGCATTAATAACCTCCTAGAAACAAACTGCTATTTCTTGTAGTCTTTGTGAAGGTGTGTGTGTGCGCCTTTGTACGTGAGACAGATCAAGGGGAAACCCTAAAACCTAATGGGTAATCTAGGAGACACAGAACGCTTTGGGATCAAAGGCAAGGAAGATATGATTAGAATAAGAAACCCAAAAGCTGTTTTGTTATTATTATTTTTTTTTTTTTAGAGAGAGAGAGAGAGAGGCAGAGAGAGAAGGGGGAGGAGCAGGCTCCCCGGCGAGCAGGGAGCCCGACACGGGGCTCGATCCCAGCACCTGGAGACCATGACCTGAGCTGAAGGCAGAGGCTTAACCCACTGAGCCACCCAGGAGCCCCTTGTTATTTTTTTTAAAGCTTACCTATAATAGGCTATGTTGACTACAGATCTTACTAACAAGGACCTAATGATCAGAATCCAAAGAATCTTTACTGTTTAATTAGTTTAACTGTAAAAGGTATGATCTGACTATACGGTTCCCTAAGGTTTTTAGAATTTCAGATTCCAAGCATAAAATATTTTTTGCAATATTCCTCCATACGATGATTCATTGGAATGTCAACTTGAAAAAGAAGAGTCGAGATAAGCGTTCCATTTCTTTCACAGAACGGGCCTCCGAGCAAGTCACACAACTTCCGCCTTTGAAATTCCGCACTGAAATAACTTGGACTCGGACGGGGCCTGTTGTGGAAGGAGCTCATTCTAGAAAAAGCATCACTTAAATTGCCAAATAAACAGAGTGAGGTGATTGGCCTTCTACAGTTCTGGACCACGAAGAGCACACATTACTTTCTAAATGAGCTCAAAGTCACTAAAAATCCCAAGAATTTTATAATCCAACCTATAGTTCGAGAGAGTCTTGCTTACTTCCTCAAGGGTGCTGGAGGAAGGTAAAGGATAAAGCAGGAAATGAGACGTTCAATAGGCTGTGCCTTCAAAACAGCCAGAGCGTGTTCAAGATAAGCCAGAGCGCGAGACGGAACACTGCCAGGGAGCTCTTGGCTAGGAAACTGACAAGCTCTGTCTGGAAGTTGCTCTTGATTTCAACGGTACACCCGGGGTGGATTTCTGCCTCCCTCCCCAAACACCACTGTGTTGTCTTTTCCTCAAGGTCCCTCTCAGGAATCCACTGCAAGAATGAGGGATCAAAAGAAGCTTCTCACCAGGAGGGGGAAGTAAGACTGTGGGCGCTAGAGAATCTTCAACCTCAGTGAACCCTCAGCTTGAGAGCCTGAGGACGGTCTGGTTTACATTCCACTCGGCAGCCTAACCTCCGAACACTGTGCACCCTTGATGGAGTCCGTGAACATTTTTAAAGAATGGTGACAGTAGAGGAAGAAAGCTAAGATACATAAGCCAGATTTCAGAAGACCGACCTTTTTACGTAGTAATTTACTTTTTTTTTTAAAGGGACATTTCCATAGCATAGGTCTTTGATATCATCAAATCGAATTTTATTTTTATTTCTTTTTATTTCCTAAATATTTATTTATTTGCTTACTTGAGAGAGAGAGCAAGAACGTGCGCCTGTGGGGGAGGACCCGAGGGGGACTGGGAGGGACAAGCGGATTCGGCGCTGAGCACGGATCCCTACGAGGGCCGCCATCTCCTGACGCTGAGATCATGACCTGAGCCGACACCAGGAGTCAGAGGCTCAGCCGACTGAGCCACCCAGGTGCCGCTCAAATCGAATTTTAAAATAATTTTAAAATAATTTTAAAACGGTGCTTCTCAAGTTATAGCTATAAAAAAAAGTTCTCCTATCATTGTTGTGATTATTGTCATTTGACCCAAGAAATGCGGGCGAGGTGTCCTGCCTTGAGATTATTTTTAAAAAGGAAATTGGGTTTGAGATACCTAGAGCGTGCTGTAAGGTGCACGAATTATCCCGCTGCCTCTAAGCAAACTATTTTCCAGCATGTTATTTATTCCCAGGGATTGCAAACATTCCAGATGACATCACCGGGGCCGCTAGTGCACAAGAAAATAAGCAAATGAGACACACATTGGCTCATGTGGCAAATCACTGGGTTTGCCAAATGGAAAAGAACAAAAACGGGGAGGGAAAACATTTTGTTTTCAATCTACAAGGATATTAATAAAACTCAAACCCAGCATTCTGTGGCTACATTTCCCAGGAAGAAGAGTCTCTTCTGGCCAAAAGAACATAACAACAAACTTTTGTATCTAGAAATATGTATCTCGTGATGTCATTTAAAAACCGCTATTTATCACAACTAGGGCTGGAAACATGTTTCTCTGAAACTTGGACACAAAGAACAGACACAAAGAATTATTTTAGGTAGAATTTGTCGAGGACAAATTCTACCTAAAATAATCTGTAGTTCAGGGTAAATCAGTCCAGTGAGGGTAATTTGATCCATTATATGTCACAGCCTAAAATCGAAAGCTTCTCTAGATAAAATTCTAAAGAAGAAATAAACAGCAAGTCATCGCTGATTATAGTGCTAAAAAGACACGATGAAGTAAGAGAATATAAAAATTTCTTTAAAAAAGGGAAGACTTCCTATGCAAATGTAATTTATAGACACCAGAGAGAAATGGAAAAAAAGCAAACTGCCTATTGCTGATCACCAGTTAAAAGTAGAATCATTTGGAAGGTTTATTACGATTTAAAATTTGTTGGACACTATCGTAAAACAATTCCAGTTTGGAAATCATCAGTGATTAACAACATGAGTTAACACTTACAAAGCACTTACTATGTGCCAGGCACAGCCTTGCATATCATTAACTCATTTAATGCTCTCAACAGCCCAGGACATTAACATAGTGATGCAAACTGGTCTCATTCTGGAGCTGAGGCAGCTCAGGCCCAGAGAGATCAAGAGCTTGTCCAAAATCACGCAGGTACTGAAGTATTCGCACCTGTTAATTTAGATGAGGCTAACTAACAAAAACTTAAAGATACTAATAAATAGGGAGACTCTGAAAGCATAACTCCACGAGAAAATGAAAAACTGTGAAAGTGAAGTTTCAATTAGTAAAGTCATAATGCCACACTTATTGGGACCTCTTACTGGGAGGCTGCATTACTTGCACAAATGCACAACCTTCCTTAGAGATAAAGGCCAACAAATAAAGTGTAAAATTTCCCTTGATAGCAAAGGAAGATACACAGGTGTGCTGGTATCGATCAGTCACTCTCAGCTGAGCGGCCACAGTTTGGTAAACACGTTCCTTTTCCCCAAGGGCCACTGGGCCTGCATTCATGGGAAAGCATCCCACGGAATTATTTTTCACAGTTTTTAACCCCTCCTTGAACTGTCCCATTTAAAGGACATGTGCCTACGGGAAAAACCACTGGTGCCTTGATTTGCACAGAGTAGTTGGAAAGCAAGACTGCTTATTGTAAACCATGCCTCTTTCTGGAAACATTTAGAATTGTCTCAGCAATCATGTGGTCCAGTCTTTCATGTCCAGCGGAGAAAGCTCCAAGCCAAGGAGATGAAAGGCACAGGTTAGTATTAGCCTTAAGAAGAAAGCTGGACAGAGCCCCGGGAACAAGAACGTGGGAGCGCTTCTGTGCTGAGGGGCCTATCCAGGTATTTTACTTTTTTTTAGCCTCAGCGTTCTCATCACAAAAGGGGGAAATGCAAGGTTGTTGTGGATAACAAAAGAAGTAACAAACAGGGAGCACAGTGGCACATTCCCTGAGCCCCAGGAAGGGCTCCATCAGTGGTCATTGCTCCTGTTTCATTCCCTTGACTCAGTGACTCGTGAGTGGGTAATGTCCCAACTGGATGTCAAGCACCTCTGGAACAAGCGTTGTTACAGGCTGCTTCCTTATTCCTTGCATGGAACCTGGGTCTACTAAGGGAAGATCCCATCTCGTTGGTTGTTTTCCCCAAACAGAGTAGTATCCACCCCCTGCCACCTCCTCTTTTACCCTAGAATAATCCTTGAACCTTTTCTCAGGTGTTTTCCATCAGGACAGAACTTCGACGCTGACCATTTTAAACGCTCGGTCAGGAAGGCTCAGGGCACGCTTTCACAAAGGGGATAAACATAGATTCAGGAAGTCTGAACAGCATAGATTCCACGGCTCACATTACCCGCTTCCTCGTTGTTCAAGTCCCGTTCTTCCTGGCAGGGGGAGGAGAGTCTGCCGCTGACTCAACATTGCAGTCACATCAGCACTGGGCAAAACCACATAACCAATCTGAACTCAAGTACGCTCACTCCTTCCTGGGGCAAGGAGCCCTGTTTTCAAAACCACTTGGACAGCAGATCAGGTGTTTACGAACGACTCCCAATCTCTCCTGCTCCCCTTGCGTCTCCAGTTCCCCTTCAAAGAAGCGGAACCAGCAGGGAGGGAGCCAGGAGGGAGCCAGGGCTTCGTAAGCCGCCGGCATTGTGCCAAGAACTCTATCTACATTCTCACTGAATTTTCCCAGCCACCTTGAGAGGGAGACCAGTATTCTCCTCATCCCCATTTTACAGATGAGCTGGCTGAGGCTAAGGAGAGTAAGCACCTTGGCTAGGGTCTCATCTTTAGCATCAAAGCTGCTAAAAATCAAACAGCCCTGTGGACGGGCCCTTGGGAGACCTGGCTTGGCCACTGCCCAGATAGGTCCCATCCTCTCCAGACCTCAGTTTCCCCTCTTCGTGGGGATGCAGCCACTCTTGAAGTTCCCTGCCTGCCTGACATTCTCTGGCCTGCTGCTGCTGCTGCTGCTGCTGCTGCGGGGCAGGCTTCTTTGTTTCTAGGCTCAGCTGCTCTGGCGGGGCTTCCCTGGGCTCTGCCCTGTTTTGTTTTTGCTGCTGGACCTACTACAGACGGGCTCCTGGCAGCGCAGCCCCGGAGCACAGGGGAAGCTTCCTCTTTCGCTCAGTTCCTGGCCGCTTCAGTATGAACAGAAAAGGTGGGCAGGGGCCAAATGGCAGAAGTCATAGAAATAGCAGCGCATGATTCTCATACGAGCAGCGGAAAGGTCGGCACGCAGGACCCCGCCGTCTGCCGAGCTCTTTCATTGACTAAGGTTGCTTTTGGCACGCACCGGCACCAGGGGTTTCCGTGCTCATTTCCCTCCAGTCGGAGCCGAAGGCTTTGGAGGTAAGGCTCCACAGCCCCATGCCAGCAACTGACCGTCCAGGGACAGGAGATGGAGACATTCAACTGCAAAAGCCACCGGGGAACCCACACTCGGATTCTCTCGCCTCA
The DNA here is from genome assembly GCF_011764305.1 of Mustela putorius furo. NCBI lineage: Eukaryota > Metazoa > Chordata > Mammalia > Carnivora > Mustelidae > Mustela > Mustela putorius. The sequence goes on along the minus strand of NW_025422368.1, from coordinate 40,697,813 downwards.
TTCGGCAGTGCACAACCTCCCCCGGGGACCTACCGAGGCTCCGGCCACCTCGGAGCACAGGGACAAGGTGTGTGGGTCGAGGATGTGTAAGCAGCCGTGGGTCAGCCGTCCCGACACAGGCGTGGAAGGCACCCCCCACCCACGCCACCACTGCGAGCAGGCAGGCTTCCTTCCCCAGCATGCTGCTCTCATTAGCCGTGGGGGTGGGGGGGGGGGTTGGGAATGTGTGCAGTGCTGTCTGGGCCCCAGCAGCCAGGGAGATCTACCCTTCAGCCCAGTCCTCCTCTTCTGCCTATGCCCCCCTCCACCCAGGGTCTAGGACAGTCCTCCGGCCAGGCCAGTTCCAGTCATAACTAGATCTTTCCACTACTGAGTAGCACACACAGGAGGATTCGTGGGAGTGGTTTTCTGTTTTGTTTTGTTTTGCTACTATTAAGCTAGATTGCTTCATAATCCTTTAAGTGTTTTTTAGCCAACTTTTATTTACATATCTGGGCCAGCAAGCATGTGATTCACCCAAGGATGTCACGGAGGGAAGGCAGATGCTACCGCTGCGGTGGGGGGAGAAATCTGATGCTGTTTCACCGAGGACACACGAACAGCTAAGCTGTCACAAGGACAACTATCTCTTGGGCCAACACCACACCAAACTCTCAGCGTCTGGACACCCTCACAGACAAGAAGAAGGAGCGGCTGAGGTAGGGACACCGATGCAGGGAGTTTTGCTTCTCTCTCTTTCACTCTATCTGCTCCAGGGACAAAGCTTTGGCAGAGCCAGATGCCCCCGGCATCTCTACGTGTAAATGGTGGCAGACGTCTGTCCATTCTCTGTACCACGACCATCCACTTAAAATGTGCTGTCTGCCGGCAACTTAGACACCGTCCGGAAAGCACGCTGCCCTGGCATCCACAGGAGGGAAGTCGGAAGCACGCCCCTAACGGCACTCTTTCCATGGATAGTAACTGGGGGGGCTAGAATATTGTTAGACCTATCCAGGAGCTCTTCCTGTCTTTCACCTTGTGACAAGGAAAAAGAGAGCCTGTTACGATTCTTCTTTCTTAAAAATGTATCTGAAGATCCACCAGAAGGTTAAATGGATCCTGAAACATCAGGGTTTTGTTTTTGTTTTTGTTTTTTTTTAAAGTAAAAGGAACCTACACCCAGAGGCTTAGATTCCTGGAATAAGGATCTCTTCCCCAATGAGAAAGCCTTAAACACTAAAATTAACACTTGCCAGGAGATATCAGTGAGGTTCTGCCCACATAGAGTCTGATTCTCAGGCAAAACACACTGCAGCACAGTTGACCTATCTAGCTCCACTAGCTTTCCACCTAGGTATGCAAGTTTAAGCGAGTCGCTTGTCTCTGAGTATGTATTTTATTATCCTTTTTTAAAGATTTTATTTCTTTACTTGTGTATTTGAGAGAGAGAGAGAAAGAGAGAGAGAGAGAAAGCACAAGTGGGGGGAGGGAGACAAGCAGACTCTGCATGAGCGAGGGGCCCAATCTGGGGCTTAATCTCGGGACCCTGAAATCACGACCTGAGCTTAAATCAAAAGTTGGACCCTTAACCAACTGAGCCACCCAGGTACCCCTGTATTTTATTATCTTAATATGAAAGGATTCTGTTAAGGATTTCCAATTTTCCATCTAGCTGTAAAATGAAATATTTGTTTAACGCAAGCATCTATTAACATTGTCAATGGCAGCTTTTTAGTTCAATCCTTAAACACAAAGGGCAATAGTGCTTGCTGTGCAGGATAAAAATGTCTCATTGCCGTGACCTCGGAGAGAAATATTTTTAGGAAGTTTTTCTTGCTCTTCTTGGAAGAAAACACCACGTCATCGGGCCCTTTGAGTGAGGCTTGCCAGTGATACAGGGACAGGGACAGGGCTTTATTTACTCGCTTTGAACTGAAATGTTTTGAAAGTGTTAGGCTGCTCCTCATGGAAAAATGCCTTTTGCCTCTAACTTTATCTCCAGTGATCAACAGTCAGTGTCAAAGGTTTGTGAATGGATTTCAGAATGTGTAAGTGGCACCTCCCATCGTTAGCTGTCTACATTTCTTTTTCTAACCACTTGCATACTTTTGGTCAACCGCTGTAAAATAAACAGCCCTTCCCAAATGTTTTTGTTTTCTTTGACAGCATTGCAATAATTCACTTGGAATGCTGTAGACTAGAATAGCACTTTAATGCTGTTGTAAGACTAGCTTTCTATCACTTGTATTCGTCAAGCTGTTTTTAAGGTAGAAGACGCCAGACTGAAAAGAACATAGAACACTTGGGAAGATGCGTTATGGTTAGATCTTCTTTCCCTATCCCTTCCAAATAGATACACATATCACCACACTTGTGAATGTCCATCAACAGATGTGTATACGCATACTCTATGTGTATATTAAAAACAATCCTCACCTAATGTGTTCGCTGTTTTTGTGCCTGTACGTTTGTTTTATACTTGAGAAGTACAGCATCTAAATTAAGGCACGGTTTACTGTTCAGCAAAAGATGGTATGAATTCATATTTATTCCTGCCTAGAAAGTTTTAGAAACCAGGCCCTAATACACTCTCTGCTAATTAAGTTAAAATATTCTTTCTTGATCCCTTTTTTTCCACTCACGCACTTACTACAGAAGTTCAGAAAAAAAATATATAAAAGTTGGTCGAGAGAGCTTTATTTTCTTTCCTCTTGGGGGGAGGGAGTGGGGATTATTGTCTCAGATTCATGTAACAGAAGTCTCTATGTCTGTTTCAAACGTGGGAGGACAGAGGTTAACTTGGGGAACAGGACGGGACTGTGTGCCCCACAGCCAGGGTAGCTTTCTAGAAGACAGCGTGGAGTTTAGACTGTGTTCCATTCTTATCTCAGCCATTCTCCTCTCTGAGAAACCCATCTCTAGTGTGCACAGCATGACTCTTCACCTGCAGTCTACAGCAAGCACGAATGCGTCCTGTCAGCACAGAGTTTGAGTTCCGAGGCTGGGGGTCCATCCGCTGGGCCACCTCACCTGTATTCTTTGCAAGTGGTTGGAGCCCAGAAAGCCTGGCTTAGCTTTGGGCTTCTCCAGCAGAGAGCAGTGAAACACTGTCAATAAACTTAATTCTGGAAACCAGAGTAGCTTCCAAGCTAAGAAAATGGCCAAGGCAGACCTGGCAGACTCCTCAGAGTTGCAAACGAACTGGGGAAACTGGGCTTGGAGATTTGAAAAGCTGGCTGTGAGCTGCAAGCTGTGCACATAGGTGTCGAGACGGATGGAACTGCGTTTATTTAGACATTTAAATGTTAGTCACAGTAGCACTGTGGAGCAAGACGGATGACCCCCAAGAAAAAGCGTACGCTTTCCAACACGAGTTTCTCATTTTGACCACACTATTATTGTATTCTAATGCATGCACCTTCGCCTGTATTCAACATTATCACAGCTTCAGCTCGGGAATCCCTATCTCAGGCCACCTACCTTGGCAGTTCTGCAAGCATCCCTTGCTGGCAGCGGAGGACCCACTTGGTAGATGAAGGGCAAGAAGCATTGGATGCATATGCATTCCATAGGAGACGTGGTTCCCGAGAGCCATTTTGAGCAACTTGCAAACAGCTTTCTAGAGCTCCAGGGCAAGAGGAGGTTCACAGTGGGGAACGTGTGAATGGCATTTCCAGGTAAAGTGATTTACAAAGTGATTTACAACATTACACATGAACTTGTTAACAATACCAGCAAAAATGCAAAAACTCCCCCAAAGACCAGCCCTTGGCTGGGTTGTGAATGGGTCCTTCTCCTCCCAGTCAACAAAAGCCGATGACAGAGAATACTAAGGAAGGGAACAGGTTTGCACTAAGCTGCTCTCAAAGAGAACAAATATTTTCACAAAGGAAGTATGAGCATTTACAATTCCATGACGTGAAGTGTGTGATCTGATCTGTTACTTTTCTTGCACCAAAAGAGAGATTTATCCATTTTTTTTTTTTTAAGCAAAGCTATTAGAGAGATTTCCTCTGAAGAGATCTAAACCGAACCCAACAAAAACAAGCTGAGTGTTCATTTTCCTCGTTGAAGTAGGAAGTAACAAGGTCTGTATCCCTCACACAGACTTTTTACTAGTGCCTGCCTGCATGGGCTCCCATCCGGAAACATTTTTTATCATCTTCAAGTGCGAGGTTCAGATGCCAGGTTCTCAGTGCTGGCTGCCCAAATGCTAAGCAAGGCAGGGGACACTACACATCAAAGGGGACAGGACAGCATGGCACCATGCCCGAAAAGCATGCTGTACAAAGGCTGAACTTGGAAGAGATCGGCTCACATCAAAAGCTTTACACTCCCCCAGTGACCAGGCTCGTTTTACCTTCCACGGGAACCTCCCTGCAGCCACTTCTCAAAGGAAAACTTCCCCCTTCCTTGCTCCTCTCAAAGCTCCTCTCCCGAGTACTATCTAGCAACAAGGAACATCTCGCTGCCAGAAAACTACTTCCAAGGGGCAAACAAAGCTGCCCGGTGCGCCCACCTCATGGCCAGGCTTCCCGGGCCCAGAAGAACACGCCCACACAGAGGCTGCCTTGCTTGGGAAAGCGCAGCCCGGCTGGTCCACCTCAACATTCCACCCCCTCGGCCTTTCCCAAGGTCTCAACGAGAAAACCATTCCCCCACCCCTTTCTTTCTTTCTTTCTTTTTTTTTTTTTTTTTTTTTTTGTCTTATCAGTTCAAACAAGAACAATGAATTCCTCAAGCCCACAAGAATGTGACAAGGTGTCAACAAAGCCAACCAGGAAGGTGATGTATGGCCCAGAGGCCGCAGCTCCCATAAATCACTTCACAAACCAGAGATGCAAAGAATGAGCCCTGCAACCTGGAGCCCAGAGTGCCAACTCCTTGCACCCTCAAGCATGTACCCCACCAGCCCCCCCCACACACACAGAGTCACCCTCCTCCGGCATCCTTGCCCAAGCCCACCTGCTCAAGGGTTAAGTTCTTTTCTTTCTGTGGCAAATACTGCTTACACATGGGGGAGAACTAGATAATTTAACGCTCTATAGGGAATGGGGCTGACCTGGCTTTGTCCAAGGCTGTCTGGAAACATCTACCTAAAGCCCTAATTTCAAAGGTTTATAAATGGCCATAGTACTTCTTCTTTGATCAAAATTTGATCTAGAAGATAAGACTCAGTGGTGAAATGATATTCTGGTTTTCAGATATCAGATGCCAGAAATTGCTCTGCCTGCTTCATACATGATACCAAGAGAAACAGAACAACCAATCTAGAATTCCTTTCTGCGTTCCTAGAATGTGGCTTTCTTCAAAGAAACATTGGATGTGTAGCCACGGTATGTGTGAAAATTAGGAGGGGACTTAGGGTATTTGACATTGCCTTAGGCAAAGTAATTTATAGACAAGCACAGAATTACCAAATAAGATATTCTCTGTCACTGTTTTAATATCTCTCATGTATACCTTATACCACAATTTGGGAGTGAGCGTTCAGTGTAAGCTGCTAATGCAAAAATCTCCTGAAAACATTTAAATACAGATGATTGACTCATTTTGCAGAAACTTAAAATCTACTCTGTGACAAACATAATACAGAAGTATGTTGTTTGAAAAAGGGTCTTAAATGCATATTTAACTAACAGACTGCAACAGCTAAGCGAATCATTTGTAAATAGGTATTCATATGACAGACGGACCCACAGCCAATTTAGTCTCGTATGCCAAGTTTAAGACAAAAACAACTTGCAAAGAATTGGTTCTGTTGAAAGCTAGAGGCAACAACAAATGGGAATAACCTTACCAGTGCCCGTGCTAATGGAGACCGGGGTCAACATTTCTTCCCTTCAACCACTTTTTTTTTTTTTTTAATCAAAGATTCTAAAAATAGCAGAGCAGCAGAGACGAACGTTTTCTCTACTGCCTAACCTTGCTCTCTAATGACAGTAATATTAATTCAAAGAAAGAGCGAATGATTAAAAAGAAAGTACTACCCACGAAACTGGTAGTTCAAACTCACAGAAAGTTGACTTACAATTGATAAGCCTTGGTCCTAAATAGGACAACTAAATATATGAAAATCTGAATAAGGCATTCTTTGCAGCACAGTGTGATCTTTCAAATAATATACTAAGGTCATTATAAACGATAAGTTCTTCTAGGGCATGTAAAGAGGTCAACTTTGAATGATATCATTTACTCATTCAAGAACTCAGCTATTCAATTAAATGAAGTGCATCTAGAATTACTACCAATTAGACAACCAAGGAAAGTATGCACACCATCAGGGTAGCTTCTAAGACAAGAACGGGCACATGGAAGTTAAATTTGGGACTACTTTGGAAGAATTACCTGTTCCATTAATTCTCTCTGAACAGAAACATTTCCTTTTATTTTTACACATGTGTAATTTTGAAAAACAACCAAACTCACTACAGCCATAGTATCTGCATAGTATGCAGATCTTTGAGATCCCGATTTTCTTGCATTGGAATGGCTTATAGAAAGTGCTATACTTGCTTCAAAATGTGATTTTCCTGAGATGGAACTCCAAATTGGAAAAGGCAAAGAAGATGACATTGGGGATGACCACTTAAAATCTTATAATATTTCAAAGCATTCTTATGAAAATATTAAACTTCATCTACAAGAGAGAATCAGATGAATTAGAACCATGAACATCTATTCTTTTGTTAAAAAGAAAAAGAGCTTGCTAAACCTTTAGGAATTTCCATGGGTAAACCTGGGCTGCCTGCGGCAAGTTAGGAACTGGCCCAAAGAACAAGTGTACACAGGTCACCTGCACTCTACTCCAACACAGCCTGCAGGGAACCTGGAATCCCCCAATGTCTCCTTCTGGAAAAAATTCTGAAACAACAATTAGAGGAAAACTATCTTCAGATGGTTTCCTTTCTAGTGGAAACATAGGCTTTGTTATGTGAGAGCAATCTGTCCCCATTGAAAAGACAATGTTTAAAGTTCCCTAAGTAGGTTAAGCATCTGCCTTTGGCTCAGAGTCCAGCGTCTCTGTGGCTCCCTGCTCAACAGGGAGTCTGCTTCTCCCTCTGCCCATTCATCCCGCTCCCTCTGCCCCTGCCTTTGCTCCTTCCCCTTCTCCTACTCACTCCCTCTCTCAAAGAAATAAATAAAATCCTTAAAAAAAAATGCTCCAAGTATTTGTCCATGTCATTTAAGACTTTCATCTACATTTTTATCCAATGTATCTCAGCGAAACTGACAGAGCTTTCAACTAAGTAGCAGATTTTACATAGCTTTAAATTGTGTTCACTTGCACATATTTCTCATATATTTTACGTGCGTTTATTATTTAAGTTATGTATTTGTTAATTTTGATTTTAAGTTTGCAAAACAGAAGTAAGCTTTATCTTCATAGGTAATACATGAGATCTATAAAGTATCAAGGATAAATTCTTACTTTTATTCATAATTAGTCTGTGTCAATAAACACAGACCAAGACCCAATGCCAATTTAATGCATATAGGAAAAGAAGAACAATTTAAAAATCCTGCAAATTGGGCTCTGTCCCAATGTCCTTCATTCATAAAGCAAATACTTATGTGTGTGCAGAGAGCTACGGTAGGATATAGAGATACAAAATGGAATCTTGTTTGCCATTTCCCATTAACTGACCCATCTCAAATTGTCCTATCTTGTTACATACGTTGCCTTCTTTATATGTGTGAGATTTTGAGTTCCAGAAGGCAGAACATATATATTAAACACCATGGGTGTACTCTTCAGTCTTCTGTCTTTATCATGGGACTTATAACAATTTTCTGAGGGTAAATATAATGAAATATAACTCAGACTAATGTGATAATGGTTATATATATTACATATGTATGTCTATATATATATATGCTTCATATTACATATATATGCATTCTTTATATGACTAAAAAGACACTAATTTTCTACCAAGCTGTCCTAGTATTATGGGAAATTAAACTTTATCCCTAATAAACGTGACTCACTAATAGTGACATTGGAGGTCTCTTCTCTTCCATTCTGTTCTGTTAAAATAAATATATAAATAAAATAGCAAGAGAAGGAAATAAACCTCTTCTACCGATGGTTGCCCTGTTGGGCAGGGCACCACAGCACCACTCATTTCTAACATGTCTGGTAACAGAATCTAGAGGGATTGTGGTGTAGGTAGACACATAGCTTGGACAAGTTCATTCCTTGACTACGTTTTATAAGATAGAAACTGTGCTCTGCGCTGAAAATACAAAGAGGAAGAAGATGTAGTCTGCTGTGCATAAGACACATGAGCAAACCAGCACAGTGCAATGTGAATGTGTTCTCTGCAAAGCGCTTTCAAATGCCCATGATGGCAAAGAGAGAGGGTAATTAATTTTGGGAGGGAAATACTATATTTGAACTGGGGCTTGGCAGACGTGTTGAGATTCGTCCAGATGGAGATAAAGGTAAAGAACAGGACAGTCAGGCACCTGGTGGCTCAGTCAGTTAAGCTTCTGCCTTCTGCTTAAGTCATGATCCTGGGATCGAGCCCCGTGTCAGGCTCCCAGCTCAATGGGGAACCTGCTTCTCTCTCTCCCTGCTTCTCCCTCTGCCTGCCACTCCTCCTGCTTGTGCTCTGTCTCTCTTTTTCAAGTGAATAAATAAAATCTTAAAAAAAAAAAAAAAAGACTAGGACCATCAGACAATCAGAGGGGTGCCCGGGTGGCTCAGTCCGTTAAGCAACCAACTCTTGATTTTGGTTCAGGTCAGGATCTCAGGGTCATGAGATCGAGCCCCACACTGGGCTCTCTGCCAGGCACAGAGTCTGCTTTAATGTCTCTCTCCCCCTCTCCCTCTGCTCCTTCCCCTGCTTATGCTAAACAAATAAATAACATCTTAAAAAAAAAAAAAAAGAAAGAAAGAAAGAAAAAAAAAAAAAGGACGATCAGAGCAGAGGTGGGAAGTAACTTGTGCAGGTTACAGGACAAAAAGGGCTCTCTGTACTAAGGAAACGCAAACCACAACCGGCAGATGGTAGGAGGCAAAATGAGAAACCGGAGCTTACTGCTATAATCACGGGAAGAAAAGTGGACTTTGTCCCTTGAGTGACTGTTAGCCACTGAGGACTTCTGGCAGGAGAGTGATGAGCTCTCTGTCTTGAAGACAGCACTGGCAGTAACAGCGGCGGGCGGGGCGGGGGCGGGGGTGGGGGCAGCAGATGGTGGTGGCTGGAAATGGAGGAGATGAGACACAGCAGGGAAACTAGCAGGAGACTAGTGCGGGAGTTCAAATGAGGGATAAGGAGGGCCCATTCCGAGAACACAGCAGCGGGAATGGAGGAAAAGAAAACTCAAAACACATGGAGCAATAAATGACAGGACTTGGTGAGCATCGAATATGGAGAAAGAAGGGAGTTCAGGACGACCAGGTGAAGAGAACACTCTCAAGCAAGCTGAGAGTACAGTCGGTGAAAGGCAGGTCACCACTGCAACAGAGATGTCACCGAGCATGCTCGGAATGCACGCGTGGCCTCAGGTCTACCCCTGGACACGAGCACCACGTGAGGGCCAGGTAGCAAAGAGAAGAACCTACCAGATACAAGGGGCTTTCAGAGACGAGAGGCAACAGCAGGACAGAGCTTCCTTCTGGGATCCAAAGAGGAGAGTTTGAACTAGAGAGGCACGGCCAATGCGTCCCATGGTTCAGAACAGCCATGGGGATGAAGACTGAGAAGGGTCCCTCGGATTTAGCAGTTAGGAGGTTATTGGTGACCTCACTGAGAATACGGTCCATGGGCTGAAGGGGGCAGAAGCCAGATCACACTGCCCCCAGCTGGGAATGAGAGGTGGTGGGTTGAGAGCCCTTTCTCCTTGGCATCCTGTTGCCTCCTCGCCATTTCAGAATAGCTTCAGCCTAAAGGGGCAGGTCCTCTTGCTAGCACCAAAGACCTTTAAACCCAAGAAAGCTACATAATGCTGCGAAGCACAAAAAAAGCTGCAGGCACAAAAGGAGATTGTAGGTGAGGGTGATGTTAACACATCAAACAGGGAAGCTAAATACATTGTTCACGGTCAAGGTTTTTCCGCTCTCCCTGAGCCTTTCTGGGGAAAACTACCTGGATGGGACATGGGCAGAAACTGAACTGGAAGAGAATTTTAAGAGATCCTAAGACACTCATTTGGCATCATTCCATAGAATGCGTATGAACTTTTAAAAAAGGGAGTGTGCCCAGAAAAGGAATGTAGCTCTGTAACCTAAAGGGAAAACCATACTTTTGGAATCCCTATATGAAAGGGATTTATGTTCATGGAGAAAACAGATTCTACCTCACTATTCTTTAGCTTCCAGAATCTAGATACAGAACATTCAAGAAGAAAAAAAATAACATCTGGAGGCAAAGCAAAAGCCTTCTTGCTTTCTAGAACTTAAATTTATTTTCCATTTGCACACTGAAGGAAGAAACTCATATAAATGGATTGAGGGCCAGAAAGACACACTCAAATGGTGGTCAGCAAACGTTTTGTGTAAAGAGCCAGGTAATATTGCTTTGCGGGCCAGGTGGTCTCTGTGGAAACAGCTCATCTCGGCCACTGCAGCCAAAGGCAATACGTGAACCAATAAGCGTGGCTGTGTCCCAGAAAAATTTTATTTCTGAATGCTGAAGTCTTCATCTCACATAATTTTCACATGTCACAAAATACTACTACCCTTTTTAATTTTTTTTCCCAACTATTTACAAATGTGTAAACTGTTCTTAGATTGGAGGGTCATATAAAAGCAGGCAGTGGGCTGGACTGGCCTGTGGTCCAGGTGGCTGACTCCTACACCAGAAGAACCTTGTCCATGAGCCCAGGTTCAGTGAACTAAAATTTCTGGGCGTGGAATGCACTGAACTAGAGAGACCATGGAATTGACATATTTGGCAATTCAGAGAGAACTGCTTCAGGTTGCCTGGCTGGCACAGTTGGTTAAGCATTGCCTCCAGCTCAGGTCATGGTCCCAGGGTTCTGGGATCGAGTCCCGCATTGGGCTCCTTGCTCAGTGGGGAATCTGCTTCTCCCTCTGCCTGCCATTCCCTCTGCTTCTTTTCTCTCTCTCTTTCTGACAAATAAATAAATAAAATCTTTAAAGGGAGAGAGAGAGAGAGAGAGAACTGGTTCTTTGAAGTGTCATAGCCCTTCTCACTGTGACCCTGAGCTAGTCACTTAACCTGATGCTGATAAAGGAAGTTACAGTGCACCTAGGGGCTATCCATCCAATTCTTCATTCATTCAGTAAGCATCCGCTGAGTGACAGTGGCTTCTCCAGTGCTATGGGAGATATTAAAGAAAGCAAAAGTGGGGTCCATATCTTCCAGAAGTTTACACCTATTTGGGACCATAGACTCACACACTGGAGTAACGGTACAACAATTTCAGCGCAAATTCATCATATTAAAGGGAAAATTCTTGGGCTGCTAATATGTAGACCAGTTTTCTAGAAGGAGGTGAATCTTTTCACTTTCAAGTTAATCAAAGCATGTGCTGATTACCAGCTCCTAGCATTAGGAAAGTATAAAAGTCATCTCATAAAATGCTGATCTCCTATATTATAAATACTTACTTTTATTATTTTTTTATAAATACTTACTTTAAAACAGATGTTTTATTAGATGGTTATAACAAATGATTCTAATTCATTGATCATGATAGACAGAGGCTTCTGACTAAGCCTACATTTTTTTTTTTCAAATCAGATCATATCTAATCAGTCATCCTCTTTCTCAGAAATCTTGAGTAGCTTCTCATTTCCTGGGATGCCCGATCACCTCAGGCATGCCAGACATAGCTGGCGTGACCTGTCATCACTATTTAGACTCAGACTGTCTACATCTACCCCTGACCCACACTATGGCCCTAATTTGCACAATCCAACCCACCCTGGCTTCTCTTGCTTGAACGCACCCTCTACCTTCCTGCCTCCATTAATGTGTTCCTACTTTTCACACAGCTGGAAGGGTTTCTCTGGGAACTTTTCTTCCAGCTGTTCTATTAAAATCCTATTCATTCTCTAGGGCTCTGAAGAAGTGCCATTCACCTTTTTCATAAAGTCTTCCTTCTTTTACCTCTTTGGAACAAAGGCCTCCTAGGTCTTTATGATTTTCATTTTGGCAAAAATATTTATAAAACACCTACCTTATGAGGCTCTTTTAGGATTAAAAGATAAAGCAAGACAAATTTTAAAATGCACCTAGCAAAACTCCTGACACATAACACAAAATAAATAGAAGTTTCACATGTCTACATATCTACCCTTACATTGTAAGTTCTTAAAGCTAAAAACCATGTTTTATTGACTTACACACAAACTTTCATGCTAAGTGCTCAATATTTTTGAATATCATTGGAATATGGAACACTACACTTTTACAGAGCATAACCAGTGTTTTTAATCCTAAAGTTAAGTGTGAGAAGGACTGAAAAACTGTATGGATTTTGGAATGTGGTGCAGAAAAACCATGGTTTTTGGAGTAGCTTCCAGACTTAGTTTTATTACTGTGTATCTGTGCAAGTTACTAAAATTTTTTTAGACTTGGTTTCTTTACTATAAAATTACATCAATCAAATGTGCTTTGATGGTTTCAGGTCTCTAGAACAATGCCTCGTATTTGATAGGTGTTCAGTAAGTATTGATTATGGATATTAAGCAGGGCTTTGTTTAGATGCCTCATTTATATTACCTATATTGTGGAAAAATGCTCAAAATTAGCATATACCAGAATGAAATGTGAATTGTATTTCTTGACCATTCTTTCTTTTTTTTTTTAATTTAAAGATTTTATTTATTTATTTGAGAGAGAGAGATCACAAGTTAGCAAAGAGGCAGGAAGAGAGGGAGAAGCAGGCTCCCCACTGAGCAGAGAGCCTGAAGCAGGGCTCAATCTCAGGACTCTGAGATCATGACCTGAGCCGAAGGCAGAGGCTTAACCCACTGAGCCACCCAGGTGCTCCTTGACCATTCTTTCTCAAATACGTAAACAGGGCAGCGGTCTCTAGCCCTTTTTGTGTGGAAGAGCTGGTGCAGTGGAAGGTAGTTTACTAGCAGTTTGCTATGATCCCTGACAAGTTACCCTCTTGAGAGCACCGTCTTTGACTTCTCCCCGATCACCTTGGCAGATAACAAGAGGGCAGTGTGGACCATGATGTCAGACCAGACATGAGAATTCATCAACCTGTCCGGTGGAACTTTAGGAGCCATGATCATTTTACCATTTGCTGGGGAGGATCCCTGAGATACAACCACTGTGTTTCATTTCCTAGTCATTGCTGCCATCTTTCTGAGCTCCTCTTGGTTATATCTATCTGTCTGTCTATCTATCTATCTATCTATCTATCATCTATCTGTATCTCCCTTCTGGGGCATTGCTTTGATTTTTGTATGTAAATGATCATGGCAGTGCTAAAAGCCTGTTTCCAATGATGTATATCCAAACTAAATTGGCATAGGGAACCTTGAACAAGAATGAATCAAAGTTTATCTGGTATTGAATTGAGTGGGCAGGATCCTAAGAAAACAGTTCCTTGACTCACTCTGGCTAACCATTCCACTGACTGAATGTTTTGCAAAGGTTTATGCATCTTTGACCAAGAAGTGGAGCAACTTAGTGATGCCAATCTCTGAAAATAGATTATACAGGAAATCAAGAATAATCTATTAGACTCAGTTGCATATGATGTGTTGGTGGTGTGGGGAAGCATTAGTATTTTCAGTATGACAGTTTCTATAATTGGGCTTTTGGCGCAAACTCTTAATTTACTTTTCAATTCCAAAATGCAGGACCCCATTTTTTCTATAAAGAGCAACCAATAGGGTGCCTGGGTGGCTCAGTCGGTTAAGCGTCTGCCTTCAGCTCAGGTCATGATCTCAGGGTCCCGGGATCAAGTTCTGCACTGGGCTTCCTGCTCAGCGGGAAGTCTGCTTCTCCCTCTGCCTCTGCTCCTCTCCCTACTTATACTCTCTCTCTCTCTGTATCAAATAAATAAATATTTTTTTAAAAAAAGAGTAACCAATAAAAACCACTAATCACCTAGTGGATAACTTGTTAAAATTGGTGTTATCATCTCCACAGGTTCTAATGAGGACTGAGATAAAAGACTTAGGGGAGAATAAGCAAGGCTGAGACGAGCTGGGTTTTTCAGTCCTATCACCGTTCCACAAACCATCATTTAAGATGTACTGAATCAGACAAGAACCAAAAGAGAACATAACAAGGAAACCCTTGCTTCAATATTTCTCTGTGTTCAAGGTAATTGGTGCCTTGGGCCCAAATGAGGTGACTCATTGCCTCAGTTCTCTCTTTCCTATTTCATGTTCAAATGCAGCCAAGACTGGAAAGTAATCCAACTCCTCCCTGATCGTAGTGGACTGCTTCCAGGATGACATTTACTTTTCATTCTCCATGAGCTCTGTAAAACCACCTATGGCTCAGAGAAGCTATTTGACAGGTTCTGAACTCTAAGAACAAATGAAAATGGCATTTTGAGGGGAAAAAAAAAAAAATGAAGCCAGAACAAAGATGTCAGAAACATGATACTGCTGGAACAGGCACTTATCTGCACTGTAAGTGAAAAAAGCTTCAGATGCAAAGAACTTAGCGATTTAACTACTGGTTTTCTCCTGAGACTTCACTGTCACAAGGGATCCTTACATTTCCAGGGGCATTCAACAGACTCTCCCCTTTCACTGAGACCAGCTGCAGGAGCTTACTGCGTATTTGTTCCTTCTCAGACGCAGAGATTGCTTTGTGAGAAACGTTGGAGGGAGAAGGAGCTCCAAAGGGAGAGGACATCAGAAGACAAAGAGAGGACATCAGAAGACAAAGAGAGCTCCAAAGGGAGAGGACATCAGAAGACAAAGAGACAGGTTGTGACATCTGTGACCATTCTGCTCTGTGGCTGGTGGCAAAGTGGAAGGCCAGCTTTTCATAGGGTTAGCAACACAGCGCCCAAGGCCCCGTCGTTCAAGCTCTTGGTCAATACTGCTGTGGAGTAACGGGCTGCAGGGAATATGTCAGAAAGAGAAGCTACATCCTTGCCCTCCAGCTGCTTTCAGCCTTGTCCAGGCGACAAGCTTTATGTGTATTTTAAGTCTTGTCCTCAGATTCCACCCAAAACTATTCTCCCACAGGCAGCCTTACAATACCGACTAACAGCTCCCGCCTCAAGTCTGTGTGACCCCACCCCCCACCCCCAGACTCCCATCCTCCCTTTTTACACAACCGGAATTTGGCAGAAGTGCTCTTTTGTTGATTCCTGTGTGCTCAGTCCAACCGATTTGTCAGGATTGTGAGGAGAGGGTTTTGGTTTTCTCTTTCCTTTGTGTCCTTTCACAGTAATTAGTTCTGTAGCTTAAACATAATCAACACTCACTAAGGGAGGACTGGTCAGCCAATTCGGACACCTCCTGCTCAGATGCCGTTCCAAGTGTACGGGATCCTGGCTCTCCCCAGGACAGATCAAGTTCCTGGAGGTTCCCCTTCCTGAGAAGGTCTCCAGATTTTCATGCTGCCTTTGTGCCCCAAAGCAAAGATATTCTCAACAGAGAAAACGTTGGAAAAGAATTCGGGGCTTCAGTGGGCTTGACTTCTAGCTAGACACTAGCTAGACAGGACAACTGGATGCCTTCACACAGTCTGGCATTAACCACGATCAGAAGCGCCAGTGCACAACGGCTCATCCTCAATTCATAGCGTCAATTTTTTTAGTTATTACATGAGACCGCAATTTAACCCATCACTAAGGAGTTTCACGTACCTACTTCTACCTCTTCAGAAACCCTCTGCTTTCTCCTCTACTGTGTTCTTCTGTGGTGTTTAGAAACCAGAAAACTAGAACTGATTTCACCTCCTCCATTCCTCCCCTCCCCCCATTTCTACAGAGAAAGCAACGGCAGAAACAATTTGACTCAGATGGGTAAAGAGGGCACAATGCCAGCAGTGTTGATACCCACTGGCTACAATGTAGCTGAGTGACTTTTTTCCCCAAGTTAGCACTGCTAAAAAGAAGAACAACTACTTTCACTAAGGACCGCTTTGATTGCTTTCTTCAGTCTGTGCTAAAGAATAAAATGTAAGTAGTTGTTCCTTTCACCTTGAAGCTTACACAAAGTCACACAGGTATCACCCAAACAGATAGAATGAATCCTCTCAACTTTTTACTTCCCTCTTCTGATACTTGCAACACATCCTTGGGTGTTCTGCCCTGTCGGGTTTTTCATAACCCAGGGGATAAAAATAAAGTCGAATGCTCCATTAACCTCTCCTAACTCCCTCCTCCCATCTGCTGTTAATACAGGCAGACGGATCTACCGGCTGCAAGGCTGGCTCCATCTTGTTCTTCCAGACTCGAAATCCATACAGCCACTCCTCCAGGATACCTCCCCAGACAGTCCAGTCTAACGCAGCCTCCCCTGCTCCACTCTTCTCCATTATATTAACTTGGTTTACTTTTCTTCCTAACTCTTATCACTGTTGGAAATTATCATTTTTATTTTTGGGGGGAGCTAGATGATTGTTCATAACCTCTCTCTAGAAAGTAAGATCCAGGAGAACAAAGGCTTTGAACTGCTCACCAGTGTAGCTCAGTAACTAGTGTGGGGTCTACCCAGCACTAGTGTAGGCATAAGAAACATCAGCGAGTGAGTGAAGATACAGGTCTCCTTACGGGCAAGACTAAGTTTCCACACTTTCTCCTACATTGGTCAACTGTTTTGCTCTCCAATAAAGAGGTCTATCCTCCATGGACACAGAGGAACTATCATTTGGTGGGATCCCTAGAGTTCACAAGCTTCGATTCTCCATCATTTCAGCCAGCAACTAAAGCTTCAATATCAGTGATAAACAGATGAGGACGCACAGAGGTTTAGAACCAATGTCTTCGCATCTAGGCAAAAGAGAAATGAAAAAATGCCCCTCTGGTGCATCCCACATTCAATTCCATTCAAATCTGAAAACTCTAGAGAGTCTGAAGATGAACTTGGGTTTCAATTTAATATCATAATTTTTTAAAACAACAGCTGTAATATTTTTAGGGCATATAGATTTAAATATTATAGAACGCTCTCGAATCTATCTGTAAGGATTTAAGTATTATAGAAAGGTCTTGAATCTATCCGTAAATAGAAAGCCCACCCTTGTGAAATCAAACAAAATTACACTAATGTACAAAAGAGCGGATGTGAATAAGAATGGGTCATGATATTTCTAGTTACAATTAAATAAACCATGGCATATCGGCCACTGACAAGTTTTATGCTCGTGCTCAAGAGAACATTGCACCCACAAACTACAGGAAAATGTGCTATGTTTGTTTAATATAAACCCTATAGAATCATTTGCAATATGTCCTAGGAAGAAAGAGAATATATTAATATTACAATATTAATGTTACTGTCATTAATTTAGAATGCTTTGCTAGAATGCTGTTTCCCTGTATTTAAAAATAACATGACCAGTAATGGCAAATCTAGTAGTCTCTGCCAAAGGCAAGGTAAATCTGTGCTACCTATAAAACAGCCAACAATGCAGACAGCAACGTAACAGATTTCACAGAGGTGCCAGAAAATGCTATTATTTGCCTAATAATCATAACTGTATTTCTGAATATGTAATTTTGGCTTTACAACACTACTTAATGAAATTAACAGGTGAGTCAAAAATTATCATCTTGGCTGCTATGTGGCATTCTTCAAATCTCTTAAAATCCCTTGCTTGAGTTTGCTTTTCTGAAAAGCACTTACCCACCTCTCCCGGGTGTTATATGAATTAGGATTCCTGGAGCCCACAGAGTCTAAGCATGGCCAGCAGATTGGAAGCTAATAAGCACAATGGAAATGGGCCCTACTTAGTTACTATGGATACCGCAGATATAAAGGATTCCTAGTTGTGGTACTCATCAGCAACTACTAACACAAAATCCCACATGCCGCTTGGACCTAAATATGGTCATAAATGTTTACTGCACACCCATAATATTCATACAACTGTGCTAAGGCAGCAGAACCACAACACAGGAAACAATATGTTTCTTTCCTTCAGTGTATTTGCGTACCCCATCCTCCATCTGGAGAAGTTAAAGTTTTGCTTTGTAATTAGCTTTACAGAATATTTTTTTTTGTCGTTGGATTACTAACACTGCTTGGCCAAAAGCGGGTGGAAGCACAAAGCCCGCGAGGAGTCACTGGCTTACCCAAAAGCTGCACACCCATAAAAGGTTTGAAAACCCCGTGCTGCTTGATATGAAGGCTGCAATTACCATGTCCTACAAACAGAGTCCCCTTACAGGTCAGAGAGACGGAGCTGAGCGCAGAGCCTGGCTGTTCCGGACTCTTACTGTCCTATTCATGTGAAAACCTCCCATACCTTTTCTTGTGAATGAATCCCAAATTACAACTTGAAATCTCCATGTCTGATCCATGCAAAGGATATCATCTTGCCCCTTTTTTTTTTTTTTGCTTTGAAATCTAATAATCCTTGAAGGCAAGGCTGTCTGTTAAAACCCTCCGGGGTCATTTCAGTCTTGCTTACAGATGCACACATCACACCTCAGCAAGGAAGGGGAAGACAATGGCTGGAATCAAAACTTACACTTGTGCCCGATTTGGCTAAACAGTTTTGGGAAACCCCGAGAAATCCTCTGCTCTGTAAAGCTGACAGTGCAACAAAACCTTAACGTTCCAGATGGCTAAGGAGATGTCGTAGACATGAATTCGTGATCTGGCCCCCAAAGGATTCTCCTTGGTTTCATTCCTTTGCTTTCTCTGAGTTGCCGAACACATCGCCAGGATTTAGGGTTCACTGCTGTTCACCGTGTGCCTCCAATGAGCTCACGGGAGCAGCAAGCAGGCCAACGATCACGAGCTGATCACAAGCGGAGCGTGGGTGAAGAGGGACCGGGGAACCCCACACAGGTGGTCTGTGTCTGGTGGGAGACACGGAGAAGCATGCCATGAGGAGCACGGGTCCACATGCCACCACTGTTAGCGGACAACCTATTTTATCTCCTTTGCCTGCCACGGCCCCCAGATTCCCCTCCTTCTCCACTTTCTGCATCGCTTTTCTTTTTCCACGTTCTCTCGAGATCATTATCCACAGCCATGGCTTCAATTACTGCTGCCAGTGGCCGCGTAGCTCTATCTGCAGCTCAACCCCCTTGCCCAAGCTTCCCATGTCCACCACGGAGAATGCAAGGGCTTCCTCTGCACTTAGAATTCTAAACCCATTGTTCTCCTTCATGGGTTTTTCTCTTAGGTGGGGGCAAGCTTGTAATCCTTGACACTTCTCACTGTTTCAATGCCTGGAGTACAACAGACTTCTAACACCCGGCTTCTATTTTGTACAAGCAGATTAATTGTTCTAAAACAGTCTTTTAAATATACTTTCAGAGATACTGAGTTTTCCCTCAATTCCTGGGTCATATAAAAGTGTAAAAGTACTTAAAATATTTAAGCCTCTTGGTAGTCACAGTGGGATGCAGGGAGAGAAGGGAGAGAAAGCCATTTTCTGCTCTTTGAGGTAGTGGGGGGGTGTGTGTGCGCGCGCACGCGTGAGTGTTGGTGGGTGGGTTTTGGCTAAGTTTGTTGCAAGATTCAGAGAAAAAATAAGCATATCCAATGCTTATTCTTTTGTTTCCAGCCTTTAAATGCTAAAATCACACAGTGGAGTTAGCCACAATATTCATACATTAATCAATTTTTGCAAAAATGCATTTTGCTATATAAAATTTTAAAGTTTTATCTATTCAGAATATAGTTACAATATTCCTTTACTGAATTTCTGTTAAGAACTTATCGTTGTCCCACCAGACACAGATCACCTGTGTGGGGTTCCCCGGTCCCTCTTCACCCACGCTCCGCTTGTGATCAGCTCGTGATCGTTGGCCTGCTTGCTGCTCCTGTGAGCTCATTGGACACATACATGGTATATAAATTAAACATATAAAGTATGTAGGTTTTTACCAATTGAAGAAAACTTGACATGACCTGAAAAGATATGAAGCTACTGTGGCAATATTTAGAAAAAGAAAACTAATTTATTTTCTGAACTCAGTCTTCCATAGTGACCCACATGTATTTAAAAAATGATTGAAAATTATAAAATACGTTCACATACAAGCTTTGCCACAAGGAACTCTGTTTCGTCCATTCCAATCAGCAAGTGCTGCTTCTCTAAATGATCTTTTAAAAAAAAAAACACAATCAATCACAGACACACTGTTTTTGTTTTTTTTATTTAGAGGAAAATTCCCCCAGACATAACTTTTTCCAATTGTGGAAAGAACACGCCACCATATTGTCAATACCAGCTTGGCAGCTTCATCTTAGACTATGTCCTTTTTTTTTTTTTTTTTTTTTTAAATTTTTAACATTTCTATTTTTAAGTAATCTGTACACTCAATGTGGAGCTCGAACTTTCAACCCCAAGATGAAGAACTACATGTGATACTAACTGAGCCAGCCAGGGGCCTGAGGCCCCTATCCTGAAGTAATCCTAACAAGACTTTCCACACTTAAAATCTTTGGAGGTATTTTTTTTTAAAGATTTTATTTATTTGACAGACAGATCACAAGTAGGCAGAGAGAGAGAGAGAGAGGAGGAAGCAGGCTCCCTGCTGAGCAGAGAGCCCGATGTGGGGGCTCGATCCCAGGACGCTGAGATAATGAGCTGAGCCGAAGGCAGAGGCTTTAACCCACTGAACCACCCAGGTGCCCCTGGAGGTATTTTTCCAATATCTACTTCTAAGTGTACTTTCTATTTTGAAATCTCATTGAACGTGGTAGCAGCGTGAATGTCACTTATATTTATGTGTCTCAGTATTGGATCCAGGAGATTAGCAGTCGTAGTTACTCTTCAGGGTATAGTAATTAATGACACAATACTGTGAAAATGCCTTTTATTTTGTTTTTTTTTTTTAGCTTGCAATCACACAGTTTTAAGCAATCATCTTGTGGGAATGACCTAAGGAGCCTAACCATATACTTTGTTTCTTCATCTGACAAATGTGTATTTAGCAACTACTGTATACCTCTGTCCTCAGTTTTGCTGAGCACGTGGCTCTCTCATCTTGGGGAGCTTACAAAACTGATAAACAAAGATAAAACAGGTTCAGAAGTTACCAGGACAAGAGAAAATGGATAATATTGTAAGCAAGGCATTAATAATGACATGTTCATGTTCCAGGGACGAGTCAAGCTGCATCTGACTAAGGGTGGCAGGAGACACACCTCCTGAAAAGAGCTGGTGTCAAAACCAGACTTTGAAGGTTGAGGAAGATTTTATGCAGTTGAATGTGGGAGAAGGAAATTCTAGGGAATTCGAAGGTAAGAAAATGCTCTGTGGATGGAATAGGAAGGTTATTTGTCCGGCTACACGTCTATGAGGAAAATGGTAACCAGAGAGCTAACTGGTCCTATCTATGTGACCTGGAAAATTTATAATTTATTCAGTCACGAATAAGGCAATTGGTCAACAGAGGAATGACCGGATAGAGAAATGACCTGAAAGAATAATCTGGAAGCAGCCAAGGAACACTAATGTAATGCGATTAGGGGAAGAATAAGGCGTGTGTGAGCACATAAAGACAAATGTAGTTAGGGTAGTCATAAGGATTTGCCCACCCCAAATAGGGCATCCTGGGGAGTGAGAGAGGATGCTATTGGTAACTATTCTGGAACACAGGCACAAACTGGGCTGTCGTGAAAAAAAAAAAAAAAAAAACATGACATATGGTTATCTTAATCAATGGGCACTAGTACGGCATTTTAAGAGATGATAGCTTTATACTCTATGAAGCACCTTATTTAAAAATGGTTTGGAAGCAAAAGCAAACCCCTTAGAAATAAAATCAGATTTTTTTTTTTTTTTTTTTTTTTGTGATATCTCCCATCCAAAAGCTATAAACTCAGGAAAACCTACCTATGACTTACGCTGGGCTATTGCCAAACCAGAAATTGTCTGCTCACCCGGGTTCTTTCTATTCTGTAGGCTCCTTGAGGACTAGGAGTATGTTTTCTTTGTCACTGAACTTCCTCCAGGTCCAAGCACAGTGGCTTATAAAAATTATTTGATTTTTGTCGTATTGTATTAGGTAAGACATCAAAGGCAGAATATGGCAAAATTTTAGCTGAAGGGCATTAAGGTCTCCTCTAGGGGCCAGTGGCAATGAGAACTGGAATCGGTACAAGGTATTATAAAGGTAAAAAAAGGACAGATATGGAGGGAAAGCAGAGACATGAAGGATCCAAAGGTTAACTGTACGATCCAACACGGTAGCCTTTAGCCCCATTTAGCCATTTAAATTCAAATTCATTAAGGTAAATAAAGTCAAATGTTCAGTTCCTCAAACGCACTGGCTATACTTCAAGAATTCAAGTCACTACATATGACTAGTGGCTAACATACTGCATGGCACAAATACAGAACACCTACTTCGTCGCAGAAAGCTCTATTGGGACAGTTGCTCTAGAACTGGGAGAATCCTAGCACCTTCAACAACAGGAACAGAAAGCAGAGGGGTTAGGTTTAAGAGGCAAAGCAACATCTAAGCTTTTCACGGATGCCAAAAGTGAAGGAGAAGGAAAACCGAAGTGGGCTGGAACACTTGAAGACCTTAATGAAACAGGCTTAAGAAAGTCTGACTGCCCATGAGTTCGTCAATGTGAACACCTACTTGAGGCTGTTAAGTGAACTTGATGAAGAAGGAGAAAAATGGGACAAGAAATTGGGGACCAAAAGGGTAAGACTTCTTAGTTTAATTCTTATTACTTTAAGTACAAATCTGATTTTTCAAATCCTCCACCAACCACGTGCTGTATCTGAACCTTGATCAACATGGCGTCACTAGCTGGTATCAGAGATAAAAAGGGTCCACGGGCATTGTGCTTGGGTGACACAGTCCACGCTTTCCCACAAGTTCAAGGATGGCAATACTGTAGGGTTGTCAAGATTTCTCTTTGTGCCTTTCAGGACTGTTTCTAGATTAGTTTTGTTAATAATTTAGATAAAAACATTGGAATGAGCCCGTTGATTAAGATCAGAAGCAGAAATGCCAAAAGGGCTATCTTTTCAAAAGCACCAGAGAGGAGCAAGAGGGGCAGCATTTTGACACTTTGGCTTCAAGTCTGGGAGTTTATGGGCATTTGTGTTTTGCGTCAAAATATTGGGAGTATTTTATATACATAAACCTCGTGAAATGTTGAGTAACAAAGTTGTGTGCTGCTTTTTTATGGATTCAGTGTGTAAAGGTGTAAATGTAAGGCTGTCTGTTATGTAAGTGATAGAGAGAAATCAAAGAGGGGCAGCAAAATTATTCCAGGGTTAAAAAAATATTCTTGCAGCATTTTATTCTAACACGAGTTGGAAAATAAAGTCTTTTTTCACTTCAGAACACACATAAAACCTGAATATTATTTGAAGTTGATAATAGAAACTGGTGTTTCCGAATAAGTTACTGAATACACTTTTCAGCCTCGATCCCACATAGGAATGACTGAATCAGATTTTTTTTTTAAGTGGTAAAGGTTGAGAACTGTAAAATCAGTCATAAAACATGTGGAATACTGAGGGATGATTCAAACAATCTGACTTACTATTGTATGTATACACATTCATTTTTTCGAATTCGTACATACCATTGGAAACTGCATCAACCCATAAAAATAACTCATACGCCCATTATGTTTTTCCATTTTAAGCTTGTAATAGCAATAACGACCTTAGCAAAAGACATTTCCTTGGAATTAATGGCTGGCTGGGAGGCAGAGCCAAGGGCCACTGGTTCCTCCCAGCTGGTCATTAATCCTCAGGAAATGCCTGCACCTCCATCATTATTGCTAAAGCACCATTACAGAAAATTCTCACAGTTCCAATATATGGAAATTTGAGGCTATTTTGCAAGCCCACAGTATTCATGTTAGTTAATAGGCCACCACTGAGCACAGAGGACGTAATTATCAAAACGACAGAAGGAAAAATATTGTTCTCCTAGGTCTGTAAGATTATAGGAAATTGGGACTAGCCTTATGGGAAGAAGTATATTTGATGCTAGGAGACATTAATTTAAAGGGATATTTGGAATCCTTCTTTTAGAGTTAATAAAAGACACAGCATCCATTCCCGTTATTTAGTTAAAAAATATTTTTTAAAACAGGTACAAATTAAGGTTATATGGATCTTTATTTTCTCTCAAGCTGATCAAAGAGAATCAGGTCAGAAAGCCTGTTTATGAACACAAATTATTATATTCAACTAGTGAAGTTTAGGGAAATGCATACAGCTGAGAACAAGATTTCTTTCTTTTTAAGTCTTACTTAAAAATTGTACACATCCCATTAAATATTATATAGCAAACATTTGTTCTAGACTTTATTACCCCAACAGGGTTTTTTTCCTTACCTTGGCTAGAGGCTTAGCACATGCAAACAAGCATCTAATAACTGAAGATCAAAATGATAAATACAGTGTTGGTGTTTTGAGGTATAGTTTTCAATAATCAAAAAAAAAGAAAAAAGAAAAAAAGGAAAAAAAAAACAACAATAAAAACCCCACAGAAACCCACAGATTTACTGGTTTCTAGGCTAAGATGAAAATTAGGTGTTTTTAGGTCTATTCATTCCCTCCTTTAAATAAACAGGGCCCAACAAATGGCTTCAAAGTAGGGAATTAATCCAAAAATCACACCCAAAGCAATCTATAAATCTTTTCAATGTGTTATTGTAACAAACTACAAATGTTGGATACGATGCTTTACATGTAATGAAATTCACTGCAGATTCTCACTGTGTATTACAAATACCTACCCAGTTCTAAAAATGGTTTTAGAGCTAAAGAGACCTGCTATGGGGGTAAATTGTGCCCCCACCCAAAAAAAATGTTGAAGTCCCCGTGTATCTATGAATGTGCCCTTATTTGGAAATAGAGTCTTCACAAATGTAACTGAGTGAAGATGAGGTCTTTTGGGCAGGCCCTAATCCAATATGACTGGAGTCCTTTCTAGAGAAGAGGAGATGTATAGACACATGATGGGAAGAATATCATGAGATGACAGAGGGAGAGATTGGAGTGATGCAGGCCAAGGAACATCCAGAACTACCAGCAACCCAGAAGCCAAGGAAAAGGCAATGGAACAGATTCTCCTCGCGCCTTCAGAGAGAGCATGTTCCTGCCAAGACCTTGATTTCAGACTTTTGGTTTCCAGGACTGTTAGAGAATAAATTACTGTCACACTAAGGCACCCAAGTCCATGGTGTCTTGTGACAGCAGCCCCCGGAAACAATGACAGGATCCGAAGGAAGAGGTTCATCAGAAGAAATGTCAACATTACAAATGGAAAACCAAGAAAGACAAGTAGGGTGACAGGAAAATGCTCCCTATAGTGGAAAAGCAGTGGAACTAGAAATCAGGAAACCTGGTTCTTGTCCTAGCTGATGAGGTTGAATGACCTTGAACTGGACACTGCATTGTTCTCAACTTGCATTTTGTCACCTACAGAATATGAGAGAATTCAACTACAGAATCTCTCCACTAAGTCTAGGGTCACTGTGGGGTATATCAAGCACCAAACAGACCAACAATTCCATATCGACTCCTCCCCTCCCCCATCACTATTTTGGCTAAGCTTGGATGAGACCTCAGTGACAGACAACAGGATATAGAAATGTAAGCTTTCCTTCACCACGTCCACGGCCACAACAGCAGTGTGACCACATTTATTTGGATCAAGTAAGGCCCAAGGGTGTTTGCTATGGAAGTCATAGCAGCCTGTTCTGACATTATTTTTAATATTTTTCTTTAATATATATATTTTTCTGAACTTCTGAGATTCTCAAAATGTCTCCAGCTGATTTAAAAAGTAAACTTTGGTTTAAATAATTGTGATCACCAAAAATAAAGAAGGTTACTCATAAATCATGAGGTTTTAAAGTGACAGTAGGAGGGGCACCTGGGTGGTGACTCAGTGGGTTAAAGCCTCTGCCTTCAGCTCAGGTCATGATCTCAGGGTCCTGGGATTGAGCCCCAAATCGGGCTCTCTGCTCAGCGGGGAGCCTGCTTCCCTTCCTCTCTCTCTGCCTGCCTCTCTGCCTACTTGCGATCTCTGTCTGTTCAATAAATAAAATCTTAAAAAATAAAGTGACAGTAGGAGAAGGATTAGTCCAAAGAGGAAAAGAAGTGCTTTATATGCCATAGCATAGCTGGGACTTAGGCTTTGATAGAACAGTGGTATCAAACATGTTAACCTTTTTCTCCAAAAGGACCCACGGTGATCAGATTCACAACCTGTTGCTCACTGGTTATGACCAAACATCACCATCATCACCATAAATGTGGTCACCGAATCAAACACTCAGATTCCAGGAGGGACCAGTAGAATACGACAGACCTTTGTCGTCACCCAATGTTAATACTCAACATTTGAACTACTTGTAAATCCAGTGTTTCTGAGACAGGAGTACAAGACTGATATATTTAGCTGGTGAGGGAGCTTGGCCATCTGCCAATGTGTGTACCTCGGCACAACTATGCTGTGTGTGTGTGTGTGTGAGAGAGAGAGAGAGGGAGAGAGAGAGAAAGGGAGAGAGAGGGATTGCATGTGTATGACAGGAGTGACAGAGAGTTGCAATTTTTTTTTTTTTTTAAATCGGGAAACCTAATGGGGATATTCCTACAGGTCTCAAGCTAATAAGAGTCTATGGAAGTTCGTCCTAAAGATCGGCCCAGATCGCCAAAGTACAAGTAACAGGACATTTCCCCAAAGAATATCTGTTCTCATGGACATTCAAAATCTGTGTGAAATGGATTTCTAGAGGGAGAAAAGTATTTCTCCACAACTTCAGGACTCTGGACACATGTTTCAGTATATCCCAAGAGGGCAAACAGGTACTCAAATCAGCCTGTTGTTGTATGTGGCCTCAGGAAAAGCAGGTGTGTTACCCTACGAGGCCAACTCTTTTGCTTCCTGGCCTCTGAAATTGGCAGAACTCTTAACATCGTACAAAAGCTTAAGTTACTCCAAGCAAATAGTTAGCTGTGTGCCAAGCCCACCTATGATTTTGGCTGGGCCAGCCAGCACTTTCTAACGAGGGAATGTGAAAGAGGAACTACACAGCCACAGATAGGAACCAGGGGCCAGATTTCCACTCTCTGCCTTCCTATAGCCACAAAAGGCTTTTGCATGCTTAGAAGAGAAGACGCTTAATGTCCTGTCATCATAGGAGATATCGAAAACTCTCAACCAACCTACAGTCTTAGAAGAGAATACTTCTGGAGGTCATATATGAATTACACAGGTAGTAAAACTGTAGAGAACTTAATGCTCACTGATGCACACGCATGTGAGTACAATAAGCATTGAATATGGGAATATGATGCGTGAATTGTGTTCATGCAATATCCTAGCGCTATTCTGTGCTACAGCTTTACAAAATACCACCATGGAGAGGCAACCGGGCAAAGTGTACGAGGGACTGTTGCGTATAATTTCTTACTGCTGCAAAGGAATTTACAGTGATAGGAGTGAACAAGAACGATAAGGTTACATGGGCTGGAATTTGGGGTAGAGGAGAAAGGGAGAAAGGAAGGGAGTCTAATTTCTCTCTCTACCAGAGAAAGGGCAAGAAAGAAACTTTGATATTTAAAAAAATATGAATGAGTGAGGTTCTCAAAAGGGGCCTTTCCAGTTTGATGTTTTTCCTATCTAGGAATTTGGAAACAATGTGGAGGGCCTTCCTTTTGATCTTTTTTTAGGGGAGAAGAAGAGAGGTCGCTAAAATCCAAACCATGTTGGGAGAAGACAACATATCTCTACATAGGTACCCCATCAGCTATTTTTCATACTGAATACTTTCATTTGTCACAATATTCCACACAGTTTACCAATTTTGTATTAAGTTAAAAGTCATTCATCCCTGAAGAGATTTCACTATGACTCACGAGCATGGGAAGCTGTGCGTTGTAGGCCAGTGTGATCATCTTCTGTAGATTAATTGGAGTCTGGAACTGCATTCCCTCACATCTGCCTCAGCTTTCCCTCTGGATTTTAATCGGGGAACTAATGCTATACTGGTGTTCTCCAATTTGGATCTTCCTACTTGAGGTCCAGAGAAAGACAGGAAAAGCAACTAAATTTATTGAGCACTCACTATGTGCCAAGCACTGTGTATTGAGCTGCCTAGACCAGGAAGGGTGGGACCCATGTGTGGTGAGGGTATAGGCGCGTGCTCCAGACATGACATCACACTACTGCTCTGCCCACTCAGAATCACTGGCTTAGGAGGCCAAAAACGATTACATGATTCAGTGGCTAAGGTCACAGACAGCCATGGAGGAAAGGGCCCCAGGAAAGCAGCATCTACAAATCCCAAATGGACAGCTGGATCGTTGTGGCTAGTTTGACTGGAATACACAAACACGTAACATAATCAACAGGGATGTTTCACCAAAATCCACTCTCTGCTACCCAAACTTGAGTTCTTTCAGTCCTGTAATTAAACATAAAGCCAAGCTGAATTGAGGCAACAAAACAAAAAATGAGTATGATACAAATAAGGGGGAAAGCTGCTTCTAGAAACATTATCTGTATATCCAGTAGACTTTTTTAAAGAAGATAACAATAGAAATATTCATTTGAATATCACTGTGTCCACTCTACTTTCTTTTCCCCCAAGTTTAACTCTCTTGAATGACCCTCAGAGCGGAGGCACTTGGCATTCCTACTGGTTTCCCCCAACACCACATCCTCAGCTCTCCACAGACTGACCTCCCCCCTTAGACTGCATCTCTACAGAAACGGGTTGTCATCTACTGCCTGGGATCACTGCAACCTCCAAGGTCACTTCCACTGTAAGGGATGCTCCGTGTCCCAAAATTTCCCTTCTTATTCAGGTGTGTTTTGAGCATGCCATTCTTCTGTTTGGAACTCCGCAGTGACTACCTGAGGAGACACGAATCTATAATCCTTTCCTTAAATGTCCATCACTTGAGACACCTTCCCTGCTCATCCACTTCTCCTGGGTTGCTTTACCCCTTTAGTCACACACTTTGATCCCCTGGCTGGCCCCCCTCTGAACCTCACCCAACACTGCTGTTGACTCACTCACTCTGCACACAAGTGGAATCGTATCCTGTTGGAACTGTTTTAATATATGTCATTATACTTCTGAACATTGTCCATGTTAGCCTGCCAGCCAAAAGAGCAGATGAAAATGGAAACAGAAAAAGAACAAATGCCTCCTAATTGTTACGTAGGACAAGGGCGAGGATGAAGATGGTGACTTGAGTTTTAAAAGTTTGGAGTAGAGGAGAAAGGGAGAAAGGAAGGGAGTCTAATTTTTCTCTCTGCCAGAGGGGCGCCTGGGTGGCTCAGTGGGTTAAGCCCCTGCCTTCGGGTCAAGTCATGCTCTCAGGGTCCTAGGATCGAGCCCCTCATCAGGATCTCTGCTCAGCGGGGAGCCTGCCTCTGCCACCCCCCAACCAATCTCTCTTCCTACTTGTGATATCTCTCTCTGTCAAATAAATAAATAAAATCTTTAAAAATAAATAAATAAATAAGGTATATAAACAACAAGCAATTTCATTCCCCCTATTATAAAGCATTAAATTTTAATTGCCAATTATCTTTACTGCAATCACCTTATGACTGTATGGTGCTTTGTGACCCTTACATGACTTCTTTCCATTATTCTAACTACAACCCAAAGAGGAAGCCTCAGGAGATACGATACTTGTCATCCCCATCTTGCATCTGAGGAAACAGGCTCCAGGGTGTTAAGTGACTTATCCAAGGACATAGAGTTATAAATTCATTAACTCGGGAAGCAAGTCCAATAGACCTTCCACTGCAAACCTAGCCTTCCATCGACAATACCATCTGAAGTCTCGTTTAGAGCCAAGATTCGCAGTTTAGAAACACAAGACAAAGTCAGAAAAATCTGGGAATGTTACCATGGGAAAGAAAAAGCTGCCTTCATAAATTCTCGTAGGTTTTAACACTAATGATACAAGGTACTATATTTTGTGCATTTGCTAGGAGCTGGACACTTTGGCTAAAACGGCAAAGGAGGGAGTATGAGCTGTATTTTACAAAAGAAGACACTGAGGCTCAGGGAAGCAATGGCGACTTCAGGCTGGTAAGGGCTAAGGCCCAGACTCAAACCCAGATCCGAAGTATGTCCACTTTTACTGCCCTAAGCAAGAAGAATTATTTTGAAGAGAGACATACCAGCTGTTCTCTATCACCAAGAAGAACAACACAAAAGGAAATGGACTGAGAACCATGCAAGGAGAAATTTAGGTTGAATATAAGACCCTCCTGTGACAGGCGGGTGTTTAAATTTGCACACCATGACCAAGGGTACTCACGACATGTTTCTAGACGGCTTTTTCTCACATACAAAGAGATTTTTCTACCAAAGATAGTTTTGAGAGCGTAAGTAGATCAATAGAAATATTTTCTCAGGCTCAAAAATTTTATAGAAAGATAAAACCTCAAAATAAGACACCTAAATTTTCACTCTGATTTTAAAAGTTGTGCTTGCCTTACGGATATAAAATGTCAGCTTCTCAACTGGGGCACACTAAATTTTTATGGGAACATAATTACTTAAAAGAATCGGAAGTAACAATGATGAACACATACCACATTTTAAGAATCCTGGGCAGAAAACTCCTTTTTTCGGGGGGGAAAAAAAAATTCAGTCACAAGGAATTCTTCATACTGTGACTTGACCATGTATGGCCAAACCCTCTCCAACTATACAATCAAGCTGAACATCCTACTAATCCCATAATGTACATAATGAATATAAAAGCTCACTCACTCCATCATAGCAGGAAACAATGTGGTACTTACTGTACGGTTGGAATTAGCTCTCTGTGAATACTCAGGAACGCTTAAGAGGTAGATAATAGAGCAGTTTTGTTCCCATAGGTGTTAACGACTGAAAAGAGCCCCAGTTGATATCCACTGAGATTAGTGATTTAATGGCAAAGCAGATTAAGACTATGTGTTAGACTAAGTCACCGTTTTATTGTTTAGAAAATTACAGATTTTAAATCTGTAATTTAAAATTTACAGATTTTTGTCTTATATTCAACCTAAGTTTAAAACAGATTTTAAATGGTTTTTGTGTAGCTCATTTATTGTCTGAACAGGATGTTATAAAGCAACACACAAAGTCCTAAGCCTGACTGATTCATGGATAAATTCGCATGTCGTAAGTTACCCCCAGAAGAAGAACATTACTGATAAAAACACACATACACACATACACACACACACACACACACACACACACACAAGATCTACCAGTGTCTTGGTTTGATGGCCTGGAAATGAACACATTGTACACAGCAAATCCAAACAGAACGTCATTAAACTCTATCCCACTGCAATGCAAGGAATGCAAAGGGGATGAATTAGAGTTGAGAATGAGTTGCTTTCACCCACCGCACATAGGAATTATATGGTCCAAAGACAAGAAAGGAGAATAAAGAATGTAAAACCAAACTTTACTTACACTTAAACAAGACATTTAAAATCTAGGGTGCCTGGGTGGCTCAGTTGGTAAGTGTCTGCCTGAGGCTCAGGTTGTGATCCCAAAGTCCTAGGATGAAGCCCCGTATTGGGTTTCCTGCTCAGCAGGAAGCCTGCTTTCCCTCTGCTAGTCTCCCTACTTGTGTTCCATCTCTCACTGTCAAATAAATAAATAAAATCTTAAAAAAAAAATTTTTTTTTAATTTACTGAGAACACAGAATTAAAATGCTATAGGATGGAAAGAGTATTATCACACATCGGCTTTCCATTCTTTCTGATAAACCCATATGGTGTGCACCCATCATCAGGGGCGACGCAGGGGGGCATGGAGACGGTCATGTGCATACTGTCCAACTCCACCAAATGAGAGATGCTTCAGCCATTTCCATTAAGGAGTTTGGAGAACATTTAAGTTGGGTCCTCTAAGAGAATAGTGATAATAAAGAAAACGTAGGGACGGAGATCCTAGAATAAGGAAACGATACTGTAGGATCAGCCTCTGACACGCACTGGTATCTGTCTTCCCTGACCTCAGAATCATTTGGAACAGTGAATGATAAAAGACGGCAGAACAAATGCTCCTTTAGAACACATTATCAGCTATCTTCTTAGGATTCCCTGTTCCTAAACAGGGTAATTCCCTCACCTCCCTGGGCTTTAGTGGTTCCCCGTAATAGTGTGCTCCCTCAAGACTGAAAATTTCTGGATCGTCTGGAAACTCGTCAGGCCTGCACTTCCTTTGTTGGTAATGTTAATGCTTAAACTTCCAAGTCATGCCACATTGCTACCTTTGCTATCCCGACTGTGAGTCCTTACCCCTTTGGTGGTATAAAACCTAGTGTATTCGATCCCTTGCTTTACGTGGGGTGCTTTAAAATGTCCCTGAAAGGAGTCAAAGATACAAAAAACTATTGCCTGATGCTCCTCTCTTGTTTATTTTCATGTGAACACTAAAAATTAGGAGAGAAGGAGAGGGGAAATGCAATCAAAGTAAATTTTCGTGGAAGAGAACTTAGAGACTACCTGAGAAGACTATTCTGTGAGGTTCTGTCAACAAAGCTTTCTTCTGTTTTTCTGATGGTCCAAAGCTGTGACAAAAATTCTCTGAAGGTACAGTGCCGGAGTGTCTATTTTGGAAAGCGGAACGCTATTTGCAGGAGCGAGGGAATGGAAAGATTGAGACAGGGCAAGGCATTCAGTCTGCATTGGGCCCGGGTGATAGTGGCTCCCGGCTTACTTCTTCAGGGGAAAGGCAAAAGCTGGAATTTGAAATTATTACAAACACTGCCTTGATGCCTATGGTTTGGGCTTTTAACCTCTTTGTGTCCTCTTTGAAAATACAGATCATCAGATTCGAAAAAAAGAATTAAAAAAGAGCATGCGATTCAAATCTACATTCGTACCAGAAAACAAACATTCAAAGCCCACACTTTATGTGTAATAAAGAAATGCTGTCATTCTATTCAGCCAACATTTATTAAGTCTTGCTTCAGGCCTGAAATTATACTAATAATCAACAGTGATGATCTACAGACTGCCTGCCCCACGGTGAATAAAGTTTTTGGGTGGCTTCTCATTGAATTTTTACAATTCTTATGCAATGAAAACTATTACGACCCTTTGCTCCAGACACAAAAAGACCAGAGCTGGTGGCCAGGAGCATCTTGCCTTGCTAAGCGGCTAACTGACCGCAGGCGGGTTGAGCTCTTAATCATTTGCTGACTTTCCTCCTCGGTCCTAGGTGCTAAGGGTAAAAGGATAAATGTGATATGCTTTCCACTTTCAAGAGTCATTTTTTAAATACAAAAGGTAGCAGTATCCAGAAATATTAAGGTGTGCAATTCATCGTTTTGACACCAGGTGATTTTAAAGTTATCTGATAAACAAATTATCAGCATGAACAAAGAGGAAAAAAAAATAGAGCAATGTATGTTGAGGCCGTGGCCCAAAAGAATTAGCCTGATCTTTCTAATTCCCTGTCCTTCTTTCTTGGTACCAGTATCTGGCAACTTTTTTTTTTAAGATTTATTTATTTATTACAGATTGATTTATTTATTTACTTATTTGACAGAGAGACGAAACACAAACAGGGGCAGTGGGAGAGGGAGAAGCAGGCTTCCTGCTGCGCTGGGAGCCCGATGCGGGGCTCGATCCCAGGACCCTGGGACCAAGACCTGAGCTGAAGGTAGACGCTTAACAAATGAACCACCCAGAAACCCTCGCAATTTAATACCTATCTTTTTATAACTATACTAACCAGATGAAATTTGACTCACTATTTTGATAGATCAAATGTGTGTACGTTTGTTATTAACCTGGATTTTGGCCATGGTGATAAGGAACAAATGTAACTTCAGCCCACTTATACAGCTAATTCATAGATAATATGTATAGCTATATTCAAATAATGACATAGAGTGTCATCAGGATTTGGAAAACAGCACAATCATGTCTATGGAAGGACTGTTAAATTCTGAAGAGCTCAAAATACTTGAAAACTGGAATTTAATTTAGCTTCTCAGCATCTGCAACACAGAGGAGTATCTAAGGGGCTGACACCAGTTCTCCTCTTTGGTTCTCCAGAAGGTAAGTGCCCCAAAGGCAGCCCCCATCTATCCTGTTGGGTTGGGTAACCCCAGGACCCAGCACAAGGGCTTGATCCATAGCACTGTCAGAGACTTGAGTAAAATGTTCAGATAAACAGAAAACTGCAAAATCAGAGGGTCTTGCCATTGTAGCCTTAGGGTTTACGTGGTCTAGCCAAGCAAGAGAGAAGTAAACCAACAAGCAAATGAACGAAAACAGTGTCCAAAACAGTCCGGTTAAGCATCTGACTCTTGATTTGGGCTCAGGGTCATGAGATTAAGCCCTGCACTCGGCTCTGTGCTGAGTGTGGAGCCCACTTAAGACTCTCTCTCTCCCTCTCTACCCGCCCCACCCCGCCCAAAAACAAACAAAAAAAAGAAACACAGTGTCTAAGCAACTTCTTGTGTGTCTGTGTTGTCCATCTTACTAAGCTTAGGCTTCTGCAGGATCCTCTGTTCAAAAAGACAAAGTGCATTTTCTGGGTGAATGGACTGAAACCCCAGCACAAAATAATGACAAATCTTCCCTTCCCTTGGTCCTACATTGAGGATTAGCTGTATGATCATTGCACACCCAAACAGGACTCTCTGATGAGGCAATCTCCCTCTTCCTGAATTCCATGAACTATCATTCCACAATGTAATGTAAGAGTAAGTCTAATGTAAGACTTCTGAATCTGAACAGGGGGCAAAAGCCTGTTAACCCAAGCCTGATTTGCAGCCATTCATCAATATGGACGAAACATAATTTTTAAAAAGAGACCTTTGCTTCCCATAGCATCCTAAAAAAAGGCAGCATACTTCTGAAATTGCATTTAGTAGAGGAATAAATAAAGCATGAGTGAAAAACAAATTTCAGGGTGATAGCTACAGTCGATTACTCCTGAGGATGGAGTCTGGGTAACCTGGGTCTAGCAATCAACAGATAATCTGAAAACCTTATGTCTGCCATTCCTCCCTGCCTCTTTCCCCAGCCAAGTCTTTTACCAGAGATGAACCCCCCTCCCTGTTTCTGGCCCTGCCCCCCATCTGGTGGAGGTGCTAATGAGTAGTGAAATGGCCAAAGGGCAGGCTGGGGTGGAGGATGAGGAGGGGGGGGTGTGGAGGGGTGGGGGTGGAGGGAAGGCTGGGGAAACAAAGCAAAGAAGGAGACAGGAGGCTGGATCATCATCTACAGACTCCCTGGGTAACAGAGCTGGGTGCGGCAATAAAGGTTCTTGTGTTTTACAGCCCTCCATGCTTAAGAGCCACTGGCTGCAGAGAGAATATTCCTGTTCGGTACTGAACCAGGAGAAAAAGCATGGGTAAACTGAGCAACCTGTCCGAATGTTTCCAGCTCATCAGAACACAGAAGTCCTGATTTCAGTCCGAAGTAGGCAAAGGAGGCTCGATTCAATCCCATCAAATGGAAATTGTGCCAAAAATGGTGAAATATGGGGCGCCTGGGTGGCTCAGTGGGTTAAAGCCTCTGCCTTCGGCTCAGGTCATGATCCCCGGGTCCTGGGATCGAGCCCCGCATCGGGTTCTCTGCTCAGCAGGGAGCCTGCTTCCTTTTCTCTCTGCCTACTTGTAATCTCTGCCTGTCAAATAAATAAATAAAATCTTTAAAAAAAAATCTTTAAAAAAAAATGTTTTCTTGAAGTGTGGTGTAGTTTCGCCTATGTTGTCTGGTAAAAAAAAATACACACACACACACACACAGCATATTAACTGTATTTATATACATCATGAGAATTTCTAATATGCCACCCATAAGTTCTCAATTTGGGGTAAGCATGGGTAAATATGCGTATGGTGATATGGATAAAGTTTTAAGCACCTCTGTCATATAATTCCATATTCTTTGAATTCCATAACACCTGACATTTTATTAGAGTGGAGTTGAGATAATGGTCTTAGACAGGATTTGGCCGAGCTGATTATTTTGCGTAGTGAGATAGGACATTTATCGGAACTAATTCCTGTCTCTAATTTGCCACTCAATCAAGTGTTCTATTATAGTCTGCTAAGACCACACAGTTTTCATGGAACTGTGGCAGACCCCGAGGTCCATGCTGTAAGGCCCTGAACAGTCAGGATCTGGTACAAGTTGGCTAGGCCAGACTGAGACGGATGACAAAACAGGGCAGGTTATCAACCTTTTCCTTAAAGACTTCGTTTAATAGGATAATTAAGGATAGCATTCCAACATTCAATCAAATAAAAAAAGATATTAATCTTGATTCAAAATATGAATGATCGAATCCAATTCTTGATTCATTTCTTAGTATTTTGCTGTTTAATCTTGCATTTTTAAAGTGTGATTTTTAGTAAATTCTGCAGTAAACTATTAAAAGAGAAAGTTTAATCACTTTTCTCCCACAGAGTTCTGTTAGGGTTTGCGAAGTACTCCATTTTTATGAGAAAATATGGCAAAGTGGATGGCTTCAGTAAACACGGCTTACCAAATTTAAACACATTATATGCATCGGAAGACTCATGTTTGAGTTACTGAGCATACAGCAGAGAACCACGTGCTTTCAGGGGAACATCTCCACTTTCAAATGCATGTTATTACGACAAGTTTCCCGGGGAAAATGGTTTCACCTCCCCACACTCCATTAGCAGTTCTTGATGTCATATCAAAGTCATTTCTTCCCCTCCGACTCCCATAAAAAGTTACACTTATCTGCAATATGCATTATTAGCTATTTCTTTCTAAACTTCAAAGTTATACTTCAGTTTAAACAAAGCAAGTGTTAAATTACAAATGGCTAAAAGTTAAAAAAGAAAAGGGAGGGGGGGGACAAACATCTGGAGGGGAAAAGTCATGGAAATGAAAACCTAATGTTTGAACTTCAACATCAGATTCCCAGGTTCCTCAATGCACTAATGCTTGGGAGCTTTAGAAGA
This sequence comes from Mustela putorius furo, assembly GCF_011764305.1. Taxonomy (NCBI): domain Eukaryota; kingdom Metazoa; phylum Chordata; class Mammalia; order Carnivora; family Mustelidae; genus Mustela; species Mustela putorius. The sequence goes on along the minus strand of NW_025422368.1, from coordinate 40,660,808 downwards.
AATCCAAAGAGTTTCAATCAGTCTAGTTTGTAATAGGTTTTATGCTGATTTAATTTCCTGTACTTGATCTTCACATCATCACTTAAGTTTCTAGAGGTCTTCAGACTTGAAAAAACAAAAAGCCTTTGTTGCCTATCTAGAATCCTTACATGTCTGACCAACAGCTGAAATTACATCACTTTCCTGTGCATCACAAGCTCTGAAAAGACAACTGCCTCCTCAAAAGAGATGGAATGGAAATGCATATTTTTAAACCAGTGCACTGCACACACCCCATTACCAAATAAAGAGAATGAGCAACCCCTCCCCCCACCAAAACAGCTGGGCTTCGTTAGTGACCAATCGTGGTTCAGCAAAGGCAGCTAGTCCTTGGTTCAATTTCAAGGTCAATCTCAGCATCTCCAGAGGGCTGGTGGATTGGTTGGCTTTTACCCCTTACAAACCATCAGTTCCTATTGGGAGTATACATACTCTCCTTCTGTCCTGTTTTCTTTCTCATAAAGATATTCTGAAAACAAAACACCTACAAACACCTTTGTTCCCACTGATTTACTCTTTATTACTGTTCTTACCTCTTTTCCAGAAGCACTAGTTGCTTCCCTCAGCAACATCTGGATGAAGTCTTCCACCCTCCGGGTTCCCATCTTCTTGAGCCTTCACTCCATTGCCTAAAACTTTTTCCAAATATTTTCCATCACTAACTCTATTCTGGGATGAGCTCCCTTCCTAAGCTAAAACTAAGGAAGGCAAATATTAAATGCCTCGTCTCAACTGGCAAAAGGACTGAGTAATGAAACTCTATGGAGCCTCCAAGAAACCAGCACATCTCTGGACGTGCGTATTCTGACCCACAGGAGGAATCATGCTTTTCAAAGTGATGAACTACACATGACGCCAAACCTCGACCGTGAGAAGAGAGGCTTATAAGTGGCTACGTGCAATGCTCCCCTGAATGGAAAATAGACTTAAAATGAACTTTAGGATTATTTATAAGCAGTTCTTAAGCTTGATGATACTCAACGGAGATCCATTAAAGACATAATGGTACCACCAAGGGTGTTTGGTTAGTTGATGCCTGACTGTCAACTTGCCCCTTGTGTGTGGCTATGGGTACTGTAAGTAAGTAGGGTGTAGGCTGACGGTGGTAACTACATGAAAATGTAGAGAGGAATGAATCGTTGTGTCTAACATTATTTGGGCATTCGCATGTGCTAAGCCTCTTATTATGCCCTTTGCATGCGTGACCTTATTTAATCCCCACAACAACTCTATGTATGAGAAATGTATCTATCTAACAACTATGAAAAATGTACTGCTCTTGTCACCTTTTTAGAAAGAAGGAAACCCAATCTTTTAAAGGTCACATAATTGGCTCAAGACTCCACGGTTAGTCAAGTGATGGGGCATGATCTGCACCCAAGCCATCTGAATCCAGACCCTGAGCTCCCAGCTATGAGACCAGGAGGAAATGGAGGTCCCACTTCTCTCTCCTGCCTTTACATCTTGCCTCCTTCACACCAAAAATTTTTAAAAAGCAGAAGTCGGGGAGTCTGGGTGGCTCAGTGGGTTGAGCCTCTGCCTTTGGCTCAGGTTGTGATCTCGGGGTCCTGGGATCGAGCCCCGCATCGGGCTCTCTGCTCAGCGGGGAGCCTGCTTCCCCCCCTCTCTCTGCCTGCCTCTCTGCCTACTTGTAATCTCTCTCTGTCAAATAAATAAAATAAAAATCTTTTAAAAAAAATAATAAAAAAATAAAAAGCAGAAGTCCAGACTAGTTCACTGAAAGAATAGATCCCAAAACTCTTTCAAACTCAGGAGGCTGGGGAGGGCACAAAAGAGAATAAAGGAAAGAACAGAAGTTAATCCCCACAACAACTCTATGTATGAGAAATGTATCTATGAGTTAATATACTCACTGGATTGGCCAATGGTCCATCCCCTTGACGAAGCAAGACTGATGCAAGTTTCTGCCCTACATCTACATGTATACTTTTGGTTAGTCAACTCCTGAGTAGCCTACCATGTGCCAATTCCAGTCACAACAGATGAGAGGGTTCCATGACAGACTTTTTTTTCCAGGCCTGTTACATGACACTGTAAGAGTTATAGGACATCTTTTTAAAAGTGAAAGAACTTAAAAACAAAACAAAACAGCTCAGAAGAATAAAAGGGTAGCAATTTGACTTTGAGGCCATGTACTTAGCAAATCTAGTCAGTTGAAAAATATATCTCTAATACAAGGAAATCAGTGAATGACACTGTTGGAAAGAATTGAACTCACTATGAAGTACAAGCCCATTTCCTATGGAAAATGCAGTAATTTATTTCTTTAGCACCAGCCTTCCAGCACAGAATGCCACTGAACTGAATGTCTGGCCTTGAGTGGCTGCAGACTCTATGCAACAGAATATACACAAGCGAAGAGGAAACACACCGTCTAGAAAAAATACACAATTTCCTTTTACTTCCTCTTCTAAGTAGAACAGCTCTTCTTTAGGGACCGAGTCAGGAGGCTGTGACAGTTCACTCACTATACAGTATTTTTCATTCTCACAGCCTGTAAAATTTAGAAATCACCACCGTCAATGGGGATGACCCAGTTATTCCCAGAAAGCAAGGGCCTCCCCGATGGATGCCTCTCATGGGCTTCTTATCCAGCATGAAAATCAGATACCTGGAATCCATATCTCCAACGAGTAAGAACCCATTAAGGAGGGGCACCTGGGTGGCTCAGTGGGTTAAAGCCTCTGTCCTGAGATAGAGCCCACAATTCTCAGCAGGGAGCCTGCTTCCTCCTCTCTCTCTGCCTGCCTCTCTGCCTACTTGTGATCTCTGTCTGTCAAATAAATAAAATCTTAAAAAAAAAACAATTAAGAAAAAAAAAAACCCATATAATAGGTTCTTGGCTGAAACACTAGCTGTGTAAAGATGAATAGTGGGAAGAAAAGCCATAAAGATAGGTGGGTGTGAAAAACCTAAACTTAATAGAAACAGAGAGTAGAATGGTGGTTGCCAAGAATGGAGTGTGGGGGAAGTGAGGAAGTGTTGGTCAAAGGACACAAATTGTCAGTTATCGAGCCTGGGGATCTAGCATGCTGATTATAGTTAACAACACTGTGTTATATTCTTGAAAGTTGTTAAGAGAGTAGATCTGAAAGGGCCTCACCACAAAAAAAAGGAAATGGTAATTATGTGAGGTGACCTTAAACAAATGTTATGGCAGTAATCATTTTGCAATACATAAGTATCAAATCAATATTTCATATTCCTTCAGTCTACACAACGTTATATGTCAATGATCTCTCCGTGAAGCTGGGGGATGCAAGAGAGGCCACACTCTCGCGCCCCCTAACTTTCATTGTCTTGGCTTACAATTTATTTCATTTTAGCAACATTAATCTCGTGACTTCCAAGAACTTATCATTTTCTATAGAAAATATACTCTCATTAGTAAAAGTGAAAATAATTACTCTGCATCTTCCCAGGAAGGAGGGCTTAGGGACAGTGAGCAGAGGCTGCAGGGAGGCAGATTGAAGAATTTTCTAATTCTGAAAGTTCTGAGCTTTCTAAGAAGGAAGAGCAGCCTTAAGAGGTAGTGAGCTCCCTAACACTAAGGATCTCAAAGCAGTCCAGATGATTACCGCCTGGTGAGTAGATCTGGAGAGAATTCACATATTGACCAGAAGGTTGAATGAAATGCTCTTACTTTAAGGTTACATTGCAACGCTGAGATGTTTTTAATCTAAAGATCATCCCCGTTTCCTTGTGCTAAGAAATCTAATCCCAACACATGTTGAGCAGAGGAAAAAAAAAAATACAAGATGAATAAATTAAATGAAAGGCAATACCACAGTATAAATAGAAAGTGATGTAGAACTCTAGAGGAGAAAGGAATGGCATTCCAACAGGAAAATATAATATAGCAGAGCAGCAAAGACACTTAAAAAAGATGAAGCCTGGGGCGCCTGGGTGGTTCAGTGGGTTAAGCCTCTGCCTTCCACTCCAGTCATGATCTCAGGGTCCTGGGATCGAGCCCCGCATCAGGCTCTCTGCTCTGAGGGGAGCCTGCTTCCCCCTCTTTCTCTTCCTGCCTCTCTGCCTACTTGTGATCTCTCTCTCTCTCTCTCTGTCAAATAAATAAATAAATAAATCTTTAAAAAAAAGAAAAAAAAGATGAAGCCTGCAGGATAAATCAGGGAAGAGAGAAAAGGAAAGCAAAGGTCCCATTGCAGAGGATATGTCCTATTGAGGATGCCTTTATCTTTCTTGAGAAATGACTTTATTCATTTTTAAGGTTTTTCTCCTCTGTCAATGGGGCAAACAGATCAGAAGAACGCGGGTAGTGTGGCAGCAAAGGGAACAAGGTGGTAAAATGAGTGAAGCTCCTTGGTGAGCTCTGGATTTCTGGCCTCAAGGAGCTGCAGCATCGGTGTGCCTGTCGATCAAGAGCACCTGCCTAGAAGCCACAGTCATTCACGTCAGTCTGCAGGAATGACCACTAAGGGAAGCAACCATCTGAAACTAAAAACCTGGTTTCCTAAAAAACCCCTATAAGAAGAAAAAACACAAGCCACCTGGAAAATGAGATGTGTCCAAAGCAAAGCCATGAAGGAAACAACAAATAAAGAAAGAACAAGAAAGAAAGAGAGAGAGAGAAAGAAAGGGAGGAAAGAAGGAAAACGTTACAAAGTTATCTCACACACATTTCATCTGAATTTTATCACCATTTCTAATCAACTTCCAAGGTTTCATAATAGCCTTTAACCTTGGTTACTCAACCCATGGAACAAGTCATCTCATTGTTACCCGGGTTTGAAGGAAGAGTGGAGACTCTTTTCATGTTGATAAGAGATAGAAAGAGGAGTCACTCCCAGGAAAGAAAAGCATTGTGAGTAAACTCCAATGGTAAAGGGCACGATAATTCGGTGCTTGCCTTAACCCTTTCAAAGACCATGGAACCAGAAGTCAGAAATACATGTAATTGATAGAAAACAAAAGTAATCTTCATTTAAAAAAAAGATAAACAGAAAATTTTCATTACCTTAAAAAAAAAAAAACAGAAAATATATCTGATTACTCACCCATTTTCTAGGTCTGCCTCTTGGCCGTTTTTCTCCAGTGCCTTCTGCTTTCTGCAAAATGAAAAAGGAAGTCATATTGTTTCCTACCTGACATTATTTATAAGTGCTGCACCAAGGGACACATTCCAAGTAAGACTGTTCTGGTTTGCGATGAGGTATGGAGATTGCTTTAACAACCCCGTTCTCCTTGAAGGCTCATCTTCTCGTCGGAGTAGCTCCTCCTTCCCCAGTGTTTCATGGTATGATGCACAGAGACGTCTACTCATCTCTCACCCTCAAACACTCCCCCGGAATGATTTCCTCTGAAATGCATGAAAACCCTTTAAATAAGCCATTTCGCTTTTATTTCTATCCACAATTTTAAAAAAAATACTCCCACAGATCCATAATTGTATAAAAGAGTATTTTAGAAAAATAATGGCTCTTAACTGATTTTCTTTCCATATCACAGCTAAAGTTACAAAAATTAAAACTGATTTGTTGCTTTATAACTTACAAAGCACTTCTACCTACATTGCTAATCCAAGTTCCAAAGTAAGGAAGAATACATAGGCTTCTGAGTCAAATAAAATGAAACATTTGCATTCTTCTACATAGTTAACTTTTTTGGGGGGCAGTTCCTTGCCAAAAAGTCAAGTGTCAATCAATTCATTGGAACAGAATGAGAGAGAGAGAGAGAGAAGTTGGCAAAATCATCCATGTGTGTCCCTGTGATGGAAACTAGGGGTGCCCCAAACCAGCAATTAATAAAAATGCAGATTATTACCATTAAGTCCCTACTCAACACAGACCTGACATGAATGTATTTCTAACTACCTTGAGAGTTTGTTTTATTGCTTCAGAGATTTTATCTGGTATTCCAGTTGTTTTTGCCTTTTGAATCAAATTTTAACATCATCTATAAAGTGATTTCCTTATGTTTACGACCCCTACTGCAATCCTTAAATACACCAAAACACACATACATACACACAACATACGTCTCCTATAAAAACGCATGATTATACTTTTCAGAAAAAAGAGAAGTTAGTACACACTCTTCTATAGAAGAATTACCCCAAGGCTACATAAACACAAAAATACAGGTAACCTGGGCCAGCGTAACTTGTTTGGCATCGTGCTTTTGTTACCTAAGTTCACAGTTGGAAGGTGCTTGCTACGGTGATACTAAAATTACCTGTTAAACTGTCTGCACTGCCAAGTGAGATTCTCCTCTTCCTCTTTTCAATTTGCCTTATAAAAAGAGATGGAGATAGATGATAGATAGATAGACAGACAGACAGACAGACACAAAATAAGCCACAAGATTCCTCACAAATAGCATCTCCCTGTCCTGACATTACTACGCAACAGGCCGTAGGAATTAACACAATTTCTGTATGATTATGATACCATTAGTTCACATCTATTGAGCACATGTGTTATTTTCATCCTCAATCTTAACAACAGCCTTGTACAGTAGGTATTATCATTTAATTTTGCAGGTGAGCTACTAAGTTTTATAGAACAGAGGAAGGTCACACACAAAGGCGGTACAAGGCACGCAAGGGAGCCTGGGATTTGAGCCCAGTTCTGTTGGCTTGTAGAGACTGGCTTCCTCCCACTCCTAAGAGTACTACCTCCCCTTAGCGTATGTGTATTCACTACCATACGGGAGACATTTCAGTCAACTAAAGTTGGGGCTGACTCAGCTAATTTCCCTGAACAGAAGGAAACCTGGTGGCCTTTAGAAGCTCAGCCTAACGGTCAGGTTTGGGCGTCGTGGATCATTTGTCACTTGTGAACGACTGCACAGAAGAATCGTTTATTGTCAGGGTTAGTGGCACTCGCCTTACTTTTAGTTGTAAGGGCATGCATTAAATTAAATGGAAGCCAGGAGTGCCCAGTGAATCACACCCTCTTTCTGAATGCTGTCCTACGGAGAGGGAGTGGTCTAAAGAGAAGCACAGACTCTACTTTGGAAAGCTTGGACTCAAATCCTGGCTCTGCCATTTTAGCTTTGGGCAGGTCTCTTGAGAACCTTAATTTGGTTTCATGTATGAAATGGAGATAATGCCTCCTGGGAGGAGCCAAGTGCCCACCATAAATGAGCTGCTTAATAAGTGCTCTCTCACCCCAACAAGACGGAACCCTTCAAGGGACAGCTTTCCTTCTAGTTAGTCCGATCTCCAAGAATTCAGTCAATGCTAATATTCCTTTACACCCATCTGTCACCTTTCCAATGAAGCTTTTAAGAAACCCTTGGAAACCCCCAGAAACATAGTGAGTTCTAGGAGTACAAAATTCCCTAATACAGAAACATTGTCTAATTTAATCCTTGGGATCAACTGTGAGATTGCAGTTTATCCAGCAGTAAATTACACAAACATGGAAGACAGAAATCCTTTTTAATGGGCACAGGGATGGTGGGTGGGGTTAAGAGGAGGCAGCTATTGACCTTCAAGGCTAAGGGGCCGCACCAAGCTTCCGTGGTTCAGTTGTTATGTTTCAGGGGCCACTAAGGGATCCGGGCATATCTAAAATCTGCTACAGAGAAGGTTGTTTTCTAAAAGGGTTTCGCTGCATTTCAAAGTCAGAGAAAGCAAATCTGTCCAAGAGAAAGCCCTGCAAATAAAATGAGCATCTCATTGACAAAAAGCCCATTCAAAAATAAAATTCACACCATTAACTAAAGGGCAAAATATCACAATTATCACTTGGATTTGTTAAAAGCAAACTCGCTCCTTGGTCTCCAGGCCAGTGTTATATGTAAACTGAAACCCTGTTCGGAGTCTACATCTAGGAGAAACACATTAGCTGTGCTGTGTGGTGTTGCTCTGGGAGGTTTTCATTGTTCTTTAAACCCACATTATTTAATCATTCTGATCAAACTTCACAAAGGCTGCAAGACAAGTTAAGATTTTAGTTTGTAAACCAGCAGAGATCCAGGGTTTTTATATGGAGAAAAGCACTGACTTTAACTTTTTCCCCTGTGTTTAATGCTCTTCAGAATATTACTTTTCAATAGGAGAAAAACAAAACATTTCAGGGGCTCCTTTTGCTTTTAATACATCAACATATACGATGTTGTGGGAGTATATATTTGGTTTCCCTTCTCCAGAGTGGAATTTGGTTCTATACGACGAACCCATGTATAATTGAGACAGTAACTTGTTCTCAGTATTTAGAGTTTCCGGGGGTGGAGGGGTAAGGGGAGGGAAAAGAGGCTGTGAATTCTGCATTTGTAAAAACTGAAATTTCAGACTATGGCCACACGGTTTTACGATTTACCACATCATATCTTGTTAAAAGTGTTACTGATTCTTTGCTTATATTCCTGTTTTGCCTTTAAAAAAAAGTTTAGGTTCAGAACTGTTATGTTTAATTGTATAATATGGTTAGAAGCAAGTTCATGAGGGTTGAGAAGAATGTTAAGTGGGAAATGTAATTTTTTCTCTAAGAAGTCTGGTACTTCAGGCTCTTACATGTACTCCACATACATACACACACACACACAATTAATTGAAAAAGGAAATTCATCTAAAAATGCAACTCTTAAGCTTGGAAACAGTGCTTACATTAGCACCTGGTACATAAGGTGGCTCACACTCTTACTGAATGAAGAAGGAAGGAAAGAGAAACACTGGTGTTTGTGTCACGTGTGTCTTATTTCCTTCTTCCCATCAGAATTCTACAGCTTGGCAGGAGCTTTAGCAAGCACTTTGTCTAGACCCCTTACTGAACAAATAAAAAAAACTGGATGGGTTCTGATCTCCAAAGACATACAGCCCTGTGAGTTCTGGGGCCCAGAAGTCTGGGGGTATCAGCTGCAGGAGGCACCTATTTCGATTCCCTTTAAAAGCCTAAGAAAGAACTTCTCTCCAAAGGGTTTCTTGAAATCTAACTTCTGACATGCCTTTCAGGTTACTGGAGAGAACATAACCTACATTGTAGCAAATATTTTACAAAACATCGGACAGCGGACAGCCTATGGTAGTGGGAAGGTCCTAAGCTTTAGAGTGAGATTTGAATTCAAGGCCTTGGGCCACCATTTTCTAGCGTTGAACATGAGACATGAGTCATGGTTTACATCCTGAAATCAGTTTTCTCATCTGTGAAATGAAGACCATAATACCTATGTCAGAGGATTTGCATAAAGTGACTGAGAAAAGCTCCCAGCACATGGTGGGTACTCAAGTGTAATTTCTTCTCTCCCTCCATATTTTAAAATGTTACCCTTAAAAAGAATACCTCCTTGAAATAAATAAATAAATTAGTTAAAAAAAAATACCTCCCAATTCTTGAGTGATTTTTCTGAGCATTCTCTTACTTAAATAGGACAGCAATTATGTACTCAGTGTCACAAAATGTGAGATCAAGCCAACTGCCCACGTTCATAAGTAGTGAAGCTGAGACCCAGTGTGATTTCAAGGCAATAAAGGGTCTGTTCTTCTGGGAGATACTTCATAGAAAATAAAGGAGCCATAGGCAGATTCAAAAAAAAAGAGAGACAAGAAAAACTTCTAGGGTGAAAATCAAATGAGTCATTAAAAATAAAACATTTCCAGGTTTCCTATAAAGACATGGAGAATTGCTGAGATTGGAAACCAAAAGAATTATCCAATTCTGACTTCTTGGTCAAATTTAGATAGCTACTAATTTTTGTTACTTCAATGCTCTCATCACATTTTATATGTACTGTGATAATGCATGAAAACCTTAACTCCCTCACCCCCAAATCAATCAGTGCCTCAGCACACAGATGGGGGGTAGCGGGGTGGGAAAGCTAGAAAAATATCTGGGCAGAGTACCTTAGTTTGTTTTCAGGTATCTTTACAGATATGTTTTTAAGATTAAGACCTGTAGACAACAGCGTCTGGAGCAAACTATTCAACGACTAGAAAGTCACATTTTATTTCTTTCAGCTGTCCTTTTAAACATACAAACAGTGCAAATCAATGCACACTGGCATCAAAACCAACTGGAATCATCGATCAGGCTAAGCACTAGGTACTTCTCATTTTACTTGATTGATAATCCAGCTCTGTGGGGTTCTAAATGTTAAGTGCAACCATTTTCACTCTTTAAGAGAAGTTGCAAGTTTGCCATCCCTCCATACAAGTAAATTCTATCGTCCATTGTAGTTCATGCTAGTTTCACCCAAGGAAGCCCTTATTGTCAACTCTCATGTCATTATTTACACATGCCTGTCTTCACCTATACAAACATTAACTTAAAGCCAAGGCCAAAATGACAGGAAGAGCTATTTTCAAAGTTCAAGACTTTCCTCCTATCAACCATCGTGCTACCTTTTTTGTGATCAGAAGAATCAATAGCTATGATACAGGAGTTCACAGGGGTTACCTTCTGAGCAAAGTGCCCCCCTATATCACCCTGAAGAAAAGACAGTGACTGTATTATTCCTCTAGAAATCAATCAGAAGATGCCATTCAAAACTGTTCCGTGTCTTAAAACAATAGACAACAAAGCCCTAGCCTAAACTAGAATCACTTTTCAACCTGTTTTTCCTGAGTAGAACAAAAATTCATAACTGGAAGTTTTAGGATCTAGGATAGTGAAGTTCATTGTTCTACCCTTGTGCCAAGCTAAGTGGTTCCAAGGTGAGCTCTGAAAACCACAGAGGGTGAGCTGACAAGATAGGCTGGAATGGCTTAACAGACATAAAAATCTCTTCAGCCTCCATCTAATTGATACTCAAGAAAGAACTAAAACACGATTGAATGCCAGTCTGGTATGTTCTACCTCCTTAGCAGAGTGGTTAGTCTGGACTCTGAGATAAAAATAGGCCAGGGTTGTGGATCAGTCAAAGCAATGAGGAGCTCTGGATGGTGAATTCAGAAGAGTGATAGCTTCCAGAAAATTAGAACTATGGGTTCCTTGAAGTAAAGTTACTTCATGAAAGAATCCAAATGTTTTTGAATTGCCCATATTTGGATCGTAATCTGTGATGACTCAAAAGCTTTGCCAGGTAGAATTTACTGATGTATTAAGGTTTGGTCCTCCATAGCAAATGAAGTGGAAATAAAAGAAAAAGAGTCAATTGCTTAGGTAAATCAGCATAAAATATCAAGATAATGGAGACAACACTTGGGTTTTATTTAATTCCACCCATCTGGATACATGTGTCTAACTCAGATAGGGCCCTGAATCCCAGTGGAAATTACCATTCAAACACACAGGAATCAAACAAAATCCTACTACTCACACAGAAACCATAGGCTGGAACTGTATGACCATTTCCAACACCCATCCTTCCGTGACTTACCTAACAATGATGCCTTTGGTTACTCTCTTCAGTTGGGCCTATTAAATTCTTTAAAAAATCTCGACCTCACTCAACTTCCATGCTCTAACATTTCTCTGAAATGATGAATAAAGCCTACATTCTCTCATCATAAAATACCTGTGCTTGGTGTTAGTAATTATTTATGAAAAATCAACCACATTTCTAAGAATGCAGTTAGAAAAAAGCACAAATTTGCCTTTATAGGGTCCAATCAACACCAGATCTTTTTTGTACAAGCAAATGGAAGATACAGATCGAATGTTTACTTGAGCACATTACTTGAAGTGTACATACACTTTACCTAGATATTTTACTTCTGCACCTTGCTCTCTAGCTCTGGTCATTCAACCTCAAGTCAAAAGAAGTTCAGGGGTGCCTGGGTGGCTCAGCGGGTTAAGCCTCTGCCTTGGGCTCAAGTCATGACCTCAGGGTCCTGGCATGGAACCCTGCTTCGGGCTCTCTGCTCAGCGGGAAGTCTGCTTCCCCCGCCCCAGTCTGCCTGCCTCTCTGCCTACTTGTGATCTCTGCCTGTCAAATAAATAAATAAATAAATAATCTTTAAAAAAAAAAAAAAAGGAAGTTCAAACAAACCTATGACTCTATGAAGTAGTGTTGTCTCATACCTGAGATCTTTTCATATGCCATTTCCTTCTATTAAAATGTAATTCAGTCTCAGAAAAAAAACATTTTTTGTCCTCAAAGTACCTGAATGAGAACTGCCTTGAGGCTTACAGAAGAACTTGACTTTGACCTTAAAAGCTGGAGAATGAGTGACAGCCCCTCCAGTATTCTCTCATGATTACAAAGCCACAGCAAAAACCCTAAACACAAAGGAGATTATATCTTTCTCTCCTCTAAAGAGGCAAAATGCAAAAATACAAAGTATTTCCATCCAGCACAAACATGAGGGAAACAAAACAAAACAAGAAATTGAGAGACAACTGGTCACAGGTATATCTCTAAACTAAAACATAAACTACAAGGACAAGACACACACACACACACACACACACACACACACACACGCCAACAAATTATTTATTCAGGAAAACATTAACTTCTGATTTCCTTTATTAAGATAGCAATATGAAGCTGGTTCCGGGACAAATTTTGAGCCCTCATTTTGGACTTCTCAGGAAAGACTAAAATTGCTACCTAATGGCCATCCATGGGAATCTGTCATGATGGAGTGTAAGTAGATTAAAGAATCATTACCTTGTCTTCCAAAAGTTCTAAGCAGAACAAATTGTGCTTTTATAAATGTTTGTTTTATATATCACCCAAATCAATTTCATATTGAATAGGGCCTGAGATTTAAGTGCTTACTAATTGAGTAGTTGTCCACTTGGTCTTGCAACACTCAGTGTGCACTGTCAAGTTTCACATTGCTAATTTTCCAACAAGCAGTTTTGTTTTCAAATGCCCCAAGGCCAGTGACTGAGTCCAAACACAAACTTTGTAAGTAAAGAAACCCCAGCAGCAAGAAATTTTAAACACCCAACATCATCAGGACTTCAGTGTATGCTGCATCTCTTCTAATTTTCGAGTTCTGTTCTCCTATATACTTACCAGTTTTGTTTTGTATTTTTTCATTTTGATGGATCTCAGTTTGCACAAGAATACCCAATTTATTAATCATAGGAGACTTCCCACATCTACTCTGGTCACTCTAGCAGGGTATGATTATCTTACATGTTATGAACAATAGAACTTTTCCTGAAAAAGATTGCTTCTCAAAATCCTAACACATACACGTTTTGTCAGAATACAATATGTGTTTGATAAACAAATTTATGTTTGATAACCATGTTTACATAGGGTAGTAGCAAACTCAATAAACACCAATTTGAAAGTGAAAATACCTTAAGTTACACATGCCATGAACAACTCATCAATGTCATTCATTCTTTTGCAAAGTATTATCTTCTCCAAATGAAGCGTAATTTATAAAACTGAAGAAATACAACAGTGTTATGGACAAATATATTTGCTCATTTTTATTGGAAGGGACTTTTAGAACAGAGGTGTATGAAATAATTTTTTCTGGATGAATGGAAGATATCAGGGAAAGATTACTATGGGAAAAAGAAAATCTATTTCTGTTTTGGAAGTTGTAATAATGTATACATACACATGAAGAATTACCAGAAAGATGAGCGGCCCAGTAGAATCCTCTGTAAAGGCCTATTACTAAAACAACTAAAAATAAATCAAACCTTACTTGGGAGGAGATCAACTTTTTTGTTATTTTGCTTTAGGTAGTAAATTAGACACAAGTCTCAGCTTCCCTTGTGTCAATAAAGATTTTGTTAGTCAGTGGTAAACTTTTCAAAATGAAGAGAAGATAATGGAAACATCTCTTTAATCATTCAAAAAAAAATGTAATATACTGAAATGTGAAAGAGGAGATTCATTTTCCTTTTCTTTGCCTAAAATTTTAAATCAGTTTTTTATGACAAGGTATGCAGATTTCTTCCTGGGAGATGCTATAATGATGCATTTTTCAGAGCAATTACATCAGAGTTTCAATGTTTGTAGCTACCTACTAAGATATTCCTTTGCCATTTCATTAGAGTAAAACTAAGTTAGGCAAATCCCACACTTATGCAACATTTAAAAACTCCTTTGTTAAATTAGCCCCTTTCGGTTAATCGCATAAACCAGGTAAAAATATAACAAATAGGAAATACTCATATTAGAAATATGAAACAATATACTGTCAGTTCTAAATGACAAGGTAGATTAGAGTCACTTCAAAGTTTATGGATTAAATGTGAGTCATAATTAAATCTTCACTCTGTGAAGCAGTTATAATTAAATACAGTAGGAATCTGCTCCTTCCCTTCCGCTCTGTTCAAGATTATTAAAATAAAACAGACAAGAATTCATAGTTACTCCCTAAACCACTTTATATGTATCACTGGTTGCTCTAGCAGTTTAAAACACTGAAAACTATCACATCTAACATGGCTAGTGCCCACAGTCACAGAGAAAACCACACCAAACATTAGTCCCCAAAGATGATCTTATGGCCCTTTTTAACAGATACTGTACATGAGGTACTCCAATCCACTAAAAAAGAGTATAGAAAAATGTACTTCTGAATTTTGAGCCTTTGTTTTCAACTAATATACAACCCTACAAATAAAATACAGACACTTTTTCTGATTCCTTTAGAAAGCTAAAAAAAAAGTGAGTTTTATATTCACCTTCGCTTCTTTGTACATGCATTGACCCTGAGATATTTCCCCTTTGCTAGCTCAAATACAACCAACATGAAGTTACATGAAACTGCAATTTACAATTTATAAATAAAAACACTGGAACTTATACTTGACTGGGGTCTAGCCTGCCCCAAAATACACAATAAATGAATCAAATACTTGTTTAAAAAAACTTCTCATTGTCCCATTTAGAGCACTGCTGTACCACCTGATGGATGGAGGCATTTTGAGAGATTATGATATACTACATTGCAAGTTTATTGTAAACAAACAGCATACTTTATCACCACATTTAAATCTGTAAAATTCATGAAAATTTTTTTCCTGTATCCCATAATTGGATTTACTTCTAATTATCATTTGGCAAAATACTTAACCTTATAGAAGGATTTGTTTTTGCAGTAATCATGTAAATAAGCAGAAAGTAAATCAATCTTTATTATTTTTGAAGGAAATTGCAAACAACACCAACAAGCAAATCCTACAGTTCTGACTTATTTTTAACTCTTTCACAAAGGGTGCAGATCTTAATTGTGTCTTTCTCCACTCCCCCTCCTCACCCTCCCAGCCCCGGTTTTGAGTTTCAAATTATTTGGTGATTGTTTATTTAAGAACAACACTGGAAGCATCTTCATAAAGTTTTTAGGTTAAGCAGTTATGCTTCGAAATCTGATTTTGCTTAGAAATAGTAAGGGTAGGAAATGAGTTTTGGGTTACCCAGTTGGGACAAATCCTTAAGTCTGGATCTAGAATGGGGAAATTACAGGGAAGTTCCTGTGGTCATGGAGAAAGTTGGGGGACTTAACTTGAGAAATCTCACCTTTTGAGCTGCTTTGGAGGGACTCTTGTTTTTGCTGCCTTTGGGTCTTCCCCTGGGTCTCTTAGGAGAGGGCTCACCGGTTGGCTCCTAAGTATAGGGGGGAAAAAATGCTGTTGTGGAAGAATGTCTGAAACAAATTGACCCTGACGCTATAGTTAGTTTCTGCATGTGCCGCTCAAAAAGACTGTTGCAACACGTTCAGTAGGAACATAAATGGAATGATGATGGTACTGAGTTTACAGAAAGGGAAAATAACTATACTTTCAATCCAAGGGTTCAAAAAGGAAATTCTATTTTGCTTATGAAACTTAGGTTCTGTTTCAGCACTATAAAGGTAACAAAGACTGACAAGCCTGCATGTTCTAGAAAGAAAGTCACACAAGTTTAAGGTGTAAAATCTGAATGGTTATGTATTTGGCAACTTATAAATACTTCACAGGAATACTACTACCCATTGTACCAGCATTTCCAACAAAAGAAAGGTGAAGCTAACATCATAAATGTTTCAACAATCTTCCCTATAGAAAAGATGGTTTTTAGTCATCTCTGTATATCCTCATTGTAGGTCAGTTATGACTCAACACATTGAGAGAAGTACTGGAGCAATTACCCAAGATCGTCAACTCAAAATAACTCCGTTCCACCTAAAATTTCCAAATAATTATGGTAAATCTGTTGTGGGAGGTTTTGCTTGAATTATCTAGATAATTGCTTCAGTTCTCCACTTCCTTTTGGAGTTGGAGGCATGGTCTTGAGCCTAAATTTAAATGTTTTTTGATAAAAATAAACATTTTCCTCCAAAACTTGCTTTTGAGAAAACTCTTAGGGAGGGAGGAGACCGGAGAGAACTAAAAGAGGGAAAGAATGAGGGAGAATGGAAGTGTCTGGGAAGGAGAAATTGAAACTATCAATAGGGTTAGCAAAACTTTAAAGGGTTCCTATGCCAAGTAGTAAATGCTCTAGTGGTTAAGAGAATGCGATGATTAATATTCCAGATCCTAAATATTTATGCAGTGAATCATCAATTTACAGTTCATTCAGATTCGGTGATTAAATGCGACCAATTAACTTGAAACGCATGAAAGTCTTCAATGAAAATCCGCATCCTATTTGGAGAATCTGGGGAAGGTTCTCTGCAAGCTTCTATGGGACCACTAGAGCCAGTGGGCACATCCGGAGCAAACACACCGGAGACGCATTTTTCTTTCTTTGTGAACTCTGCCTTAACTCCAAGGTAAAACCTCCAATCACCTCCCGATCCCACCGCAATTTCTTTCGGATACTTTTTTGGAGGTGGGGGACAAATCGAGCTAGAGAGAGCTGGGTGGAGGGTGGGAAACAAGAGCGGGGGCGGGGGAAAGGGCAGAGACTTCCTGGGAGGTGTAAAACAGGATCCTAACGCGGTTTAAAGTGTCGCCTGGGCAGAGCGGGAAAACTCAGGGGCCTCTAGATTGGCTTGTTTCCTTTGATGATTTCAAAAAAGGTACAACCCTTTGAGTTTTTCTAAAACGCTCTGGCAAGCAAACATTGTTCGATTTCCCCCCACCTTGCTCTCGGACAGCTTTTGGGACTCCAGGATTATTTTCTAATCGGCCTATTTGCGGTGAAGGCAGCGCTTTAAGGCTAAGGAAGGCAGGAGAAGTTTTAAAGCCCGCGGAAGCGGAGTTTAAATGTTCTCAATAGACATGTCCAGCTCCAGCCCTGGCCGCCAAGTCTTGGAAATTGCCGCGAACAAAACCCCCCGCTCTGGGCTCTGCGCGCAGCTCTGCAAGCGCCTGCTGCACGCTTAATTGGTTGCATCCGCAGACAAAACCCTCCACTCCGCGGGGTCCCGGGCGCCCCTCGATCTTCCCCTCCCAACCCCCAGCCGCTCGCCCAGAAGAAGTACTTTTAAAGTCTACAGCTCGGAGCGCGGGATCCAGGGGCAAAAGGGGGACCGGGGGCCTGGCGAGGAAGTGACCCAGCTACCGTGCACACTCTCGGACACTACTTTCCACCGCGCCCTCGGCCAAACGGGTGAATTCCGTCCCGTGAGGACCCAGGCTCCTCCGAACCCCCTTTCCTGGGACACCTCCGCGGCGGCGGCGGACAGCCGAGCGGCCGCAGCGCCGCATTTAAAGAGCCCTAAGAGGACCGGGCGGGCCCGCGAGTTCTTTGTCGGGAGGAAGCGAGTCTCGGGCCACCGAGAACGTGGGGAGGGCGCCAAGGGGGCGGCGGCGGCGCGCCAGTCCCCAGCCCGCGAGCAGCCCCGGTTGGCGGGAGACACAGCCTCCGGCCCCCCGGACTTCAGCCCCTCCAACCCCGACCCGCCGGAGCACCCCGGCGCCCCCGCACCACCCCCCGCACCTCCTTCCCGCCGCGCAGTTGTATAAAGCGGCTCGGAAAGTGCCCACCGAGCCCTGGGTTGCCGGATCCCGGCCGCTTCGTCACGCGGAGACATCGCGCCACTCGGGGCCATCGCGCCACTCGGGGCCGTGCACAATAGCGAAACTCCGAGGACGCGCTGCGCCCGACCCCACCTCCCGCCGCCTACCGCCGTTCCCCACCTCCCCGCCCCGAGGAGCGCGGGCGCCCCGGGGCTCAGCCGCGCTCTGGCGCCGAAGACTCCGCAGCCCGCCCCCACGGCCGGCCGGCAGCGCGCCGCCGCCGCCACCGGACTCCCGCGCTCTGGTGGCCGCGCGTCGCGGGGCCCTGGCAGAGGGACCGGAGGTGGGCTGCTGCCCCCACCCTGCCCGCGTACTGACTTGCTGCTGCTTCCTGGGTCGGCCGCGTCCTCTCTTCTGAGGCGCCGGGGCGGCAGGTTGTCCCTGGGCTGAAGTGGACGGCTGCCCGGCGCCTTCACCGCGTGCGCTCATCCTGCCTCCCGCCGCCGCCGCCGCCGCCGCTACCGCTGCCGCCGCCGCCGCTTCGCCGCCGCCGCCCCGAATGTGCCGGGCACCTTTCGGGAGATCGGGCGGTAGGGCTGGAGGATGAGGCAGGGTGGGCGAGGAGCTGGCGCGCTGCGAGGGCTGCTGCTGCTCAGGCTGCCGCCGCTGCCACCATCAACACCGGACGTCCAGCGGCTGCCAAAAAGAGAGAAGAGGGGAGGAGGAGGAGGAGAAGGAGGCGCTGCTGGTGGCGGCGGCCGCGGTGGGTGGGTGCCGGAGGTGGAGGTGGAGGTGGAGGTAGCTAGAGGAGGAGGAGAGCGAAGGAAAGGGAAAAGACGGTTTGAAGCTGGGAGGCTCCCCTCTCGGTTTGGGATCAGGAGTTGCGGTCACCGGTAGCACTTCGGAAGCGGCTTGGAAATGGAAGAGACTTGGAGTGGATTGTGTCCCTTGAAATGTTAGGCGGGGAAAGAATTCCTCCTCCTCTTCCCCCCCGCTCCGCGCTCGCAGAGCAAGAAAGAGAAAGAGAGAGAAAACAAATCGCGCCTTGGGCAGTCAGAAAGCAGAAGGAGGATGGGGAGATTCTGCCGGGTTCGGGTCGGGCACAGGGCGCAGGCAAAAGGACGGAGCAGTGGGTGGCACCGCGCCTCCTCGGGTGGCGGGAGCAGGCGGCAGCGGCACCGGAGAGTCGGAGGGGGACGGGCCGCTCGCTCCTGCGTCCTGCACCAAGCGCGCTCTTCCCGGGCTGGAAGTTTTCTGAGTTCCTGCCCCAGGATTCAAGTGGGAAGAGTATGTGTGTGTGCTTGGGGAGGGGGCGGCGGGGTTGGAGGGGGGGAAGTGCCCACCTCTAATCGTGGGCGGATAAATGGGAGGGGGCTGCGCAGGAGGAAAAGTATGAGGAGGAGGGAGGCCAGGCGGACCGCCGAGCCAAGGCGCCTGGCCGCGGGCCAGAGGCAGCGTTCGAAATACAACTGCCTCGGCGGCGGCGGCGCCCGGGTGCCACCCGAAGCTCCGCTCACGTGCTCCCGCTCGGCGGCGGGGTTAAAGGGACAGGCCGGGGATCCCGGGACGGCTCGCTGCCGGCCTCGTCCCGCCTGCCGCCCGAGGTCGCCGCTGGGCGGTTGTCCTAGTAAGGCGCGGGAATGCGACCGCCCCAGAGCCGCGTTTAGGGGCTTGGCTTTTACCTGCACCTCCACGACGCGGAGCCAATACTCAGCAGGAAGCGTCTAGCTGCACGCGCGGCAGAGTTCTGGTTCCCTGTGAGTGGGAAGGAACCGAGGAAGAGCCGGAACCGGCCCCCGGCAGCCTTGCTTTGCCTGGGAATACCCTCATCACAGACTGCACGACCCCGAAGCGCGCGCACACACAGACACGCAGGCACTCAGCTCCACATATGCACACTCGTACAGGCACACACATGCACGCACATTCGCGGACACATGCACACGTGCAAACAACGTGCACACATGCACACGGAGCGCGCCGTCCTCTTCATTGAGTTTCCCCCCCTCCGGGAAAGACTAGAGGCGAAGCAAAATCTCCCCCACCTCGGAGCTGGTGCTACTTACCGGTGTTCCTACGCAGAGCAGAAGGGTTGCCCCATGCGGGAACCCCGTAGCTTCCTTAACACTAAAACTGCGCCAACTGTCCAACTCTCCCTGCAACTTACCCTGATTTAACCTTTTCCCTAGGAACTCCCTTTCTGCCAAGTCCTAATTTTATTGCCTGGGCTGTTTCTGAGTTATGTGAACACTGTAATGACCACAGTCCGTTTTAAAAAGGTGGAGTACATTTAAAAATGTACCTCTTTTCATCCTTGAATAACAAAAAACTCCGAAAAAATTAGGTTCAGATTTTCACACATCACGCCCCAAATTATTTTGGACCGATTCCAAAATAAAAACTTTCACCCGAGGGGGAAAAATTTTTTTTTTCTTCCCCAAAATACAGACCACCGTGGAATAAAAACGCCTACTTTACAGTCCTAAGGAGGGAGTTAGGCGCAGCCAGGTTCCGCTGTGCCTGTGGAGGAGGCGCGTGTTAATGTCTGCTTCGGCGCGGCGGCGCTGATTGGTCCGCGTTGCCATTTTAAATCCATTTTCAGCCGCCCTTTGCAGAGCTGGGACACTTAGCTGCACGTTGAGTGTCCTGCAGAAACCCGGGGTTTCTCCTGGGTCTGGGAACGCTTAGCTGTGATGCAGAGGGAGAGCCTCCTTCCCTCCGGATGGAGCCCAGCGGTTGCCTGCGGAGGGAGGGGGCTAACCGGAACCAAAGGTTTTCTGCCGGGGCTTGGCTGAAAGATGGTATCTTCATCAAAGGGATTGAAATTTCACGTACTAAGGATTGCAGTGACATTTCCTAACTGCCAAGTTTGCACATTTTTAATGTGATTGCATTTGCACTGTGGTGTGCTCATTTGACTTACACATACAAAAAGGGCTTCAGGTTTGTTTTTGTTTGCTTGCTTTTGCAAGAACTAGAGATAAAATTCTGAGGATAAATGTAGGAGAAATCACCGAGGATTTCAGCCAGCCAGTTTTATCCCGGGTTCCTTGTATCCTCCGATATTGCTTTCATATGCACAGAGGCTGGCAAGAAGAGGATTCCAAAATTTGATTTTTGCATTAATCCTTGACTCTAAGAAAAGCACCAAAAAATTGGGGGTGGGAGAAGGTCTGGCCACTCGTTTTCAGCCCACCGTCACTTTGCTGTCAGATTATTTGACTCCTTTGGAACTTATAGCAAGGATATAAAACAAATATTGCATCAAATTTTACTTAAACCAGTTTTATGCATTTTAATTCCCAGACTATATTTAGTTTTTTCAGGTTTTTGTTTATTTTCTGTTAAGAGAGACATTAAAATTTGTTTTCATCCCTGAAGTTACTTGAGACTTTAAAAAATGGTGTCATATTCTTTTTATTAAGTTAAATGGTTATATTTTAAAGAATGGATATTTTTTCTACATCCACATTTGTGGTGTCCCCCGCCCCTCCAGTTTAAGTTGCTCAATTGTTTACTTCTTCTTTATCTCACCGTATTTTACCCAACCATTCAGGGTTAAACTCTTATTTCTAATTTGAAACCTTCCCAAGATGGTTTCTGTTCCCCATTTCTTTTCTTCTGCACCTACTATCAAACTGAACAATTAGCACTTTGGTTGCATATGTTAACAAGGTTTCTAATTATCTGTGATACATGATTTAGTGTTTGGATCAGGTCAGCTCATTAGTGGGTAGTAAAATCAATTCAGTGGACCCACCAAGATACTTTAAAAAAAGAGAACAATAGATAATATCACAGGAAAAAGTTCTGCTTTAGTTACATAGTTACATGCATGTAGAAGTTGTATTCAGATTCTTTTTTCCCGCCACTTTAATATTTTGGTAATTGATATTTATCTTAAAGTTCAGGGTCTCTTGGCACTGTCTTATCACATCTTAGCCAGTGTATTTCCTATTTTTGTGATATATGTAATACGGATGGCACCATAGATCCATAAAGATATGTAGTGAAGTCTCTTTCTTACCGTGGGTTGCAATGTTACCTGTTTAAATGCCACTAACTTCAACAGTTATGAGAGCTGGATTCCTTTACAACTCCACTAAGCCAGCTCTGCCATCTTTGGTAAATCATTTCCCCTCTCTTGTAGCTCAGTGTCCTCACTGCTAAAATGAAAAGTCAATATAATCTCTAAGGGTTCTTCCAGTTTTAACAGACCTCACAACATGTGTGATACCTTGTTCTCTAACTGGGTTTTGTTTATATGTAAATGATATGAAGATTCTATAGAGAGGGGTAGTATTTCTAACACCTCTTTTTAGCACCAGTTACGTGTAGATAGTGTTCAGTTCATAAAACACTTTTGGTATTTACTAATTTATTGCTATGACAAAGTTACTCTGAATAAGCTACTATTTTATAAGTGTATCCCAGGATGAGACAAGCAATATATGAATTAAAATATCTTAATGATTCTTTTGACGAAAGGAAGATGCATCTGTGATGAAAAGTTTGAAGTTCACACATGGCACTTTATCACATTATATTGATACCGTAATACAGCCATAAATTAAGGAATAATTTAAAAATTTTCTCAGATTACAACAGATTGACTTAATCATGGATGTATTCCATATGTAATTAAACAGATTTATTATAACCAGATATTTTGAAAGTCAATCTATTGGGGGAGGGGTCACAGAAAAAAAATTAAAAATTATAATATTTAGTGAACAGAATGCATAGTATACACACACATATACATATATATGTATAGTATATGGAAGCTCGGTCTATAATACAAGGTAAACATATATTTCTGAAAAATATTTCCAGTGTTTTGATGTAGACTCATTTGCTCTGCTTAAACTCACAATTTTAGGGATTGTGTCTTTTTTAAGATTTTATTTATTTATTTGAGAGAGAGAGAGCATGAGAAGGGGCAGGGTCAGAGGGAGAAGCAGACTCTGCTGAGCAGGGACCTGATGATGGATTCAGTCCTGGGACTCCAGGATCATGACCTGAGCAGAAGGCTGTCGCTTAACCAACTAAGCCTCCACCCAGGCACCGGAGATTGTGTCTTTTAAAATAAGCTTAGTGTTTAATGAAATGTAGCAAAAAGAACCTCTAAGACTTTCCCTACATTATCACCAAAATAGGATATAGCTGCATAGTTAACATTTTGTTGGGGGGGTGGAGGGTGGGGAGGTGGACAGCTTTCTAGTCCCATAGAACAAGGATCACCAAACAAAATGAATTTGTCTACATATTCATTCAGTCACTCAACAAACGTATATTAAGTTGGTTTTGCACGAATCTCACCCATTGTCCTCTCAGGAAGGTCATTCATGTGGAACTGGAGAAAATCTCTTTTGAAACAGCTAGGTGCTCATTTAAAGTCTATTTACTATTATTTTAAGCTTTTCACTTACCCTTAACCTTACCCTTCACTTACCCTTACCTTATTTGTTCTCCTTTATCCCATCCATTGTTCATTCAACAAATATTAAGTACCTAATATGTGCTAGGATTCACAGAACACTGTTTTTGACAAAAGTCAAGGAAGCAGAAGTGGAATAGTTTTATTTCCATCTTTCATCTATTGACATTATACTGTCATCTCCAAATAATCTTTGTCGAGATATACTATCAAGGAACTTTGGACAGCAGAAGGAATATGGACTTTTAAATCAGATTTAGGTATAGAAGGTGTGGACTGCAGAATGTTAAAAAGGACCCCCGGTGTATACACTGTCATAATCTATGATGGAATACTCCTATGATAAGGTAATATTCCGTGGTACAGTTCACCTTAAGATAAAGAAATTATCCAGGTGAGCCTTACTTAAACATATGCATGCTTTTAAAGCAGAGCCCTATCACTAATTGATTTTAGGAGAGGAAGTTAGAGATTTGGGGCTTGAGAAGTATTTGACTCTCCATTGTTGGTTTGAACACAGAGACAACACGTGGCAAGGAATGTAGCTGAGGGCAGCCCCAGGCTACCAGCCAGCAAGGAAACAGGCACCTCTCCAGCAGAACCACAAGGAACTGAATTGTGCCAAAGAGAACAAGCTTGAAGTAGGATCTTCCCCAGAGCCTCCTGATGAGAACTCAGCTAGACCAACACCTTGATTTCAGCCTGGTGATATTCTCAGCAGAGAACTCAGTCATGTTATGTCTGACTTCTGACCTACAAAACTGTAACCTAATAAAGGGGTATTTTAATGGCATTTAAAGTCATTAAGTCTGTGCAACGATAGAGAACTGGTAAAAAGGAGGATCTGGTCACATAAACTTCCCCTCGTTTTTCTATTTCATGTACTACTTCCAAAACACAATTACTCATATAGCTTGCCTGGAGATGTCCCAAGTGGTCCTACCACACCGACCAAGCCACCTGCTAAGTCTCTTTGGGCTTATAGTGAAGCAGTCGCCAGCAGGAAGACACATCATCTTGCATTGTTTTCCATCCTTCTCTCTTCTCTCTCTCTCTCCCCCTCTGCCTTTCTCCCTTCCTCTTTTTTATTCTCCTCTTTCTCTATCTCAGTACCTTAGAATTCTTAAACCCATCATACTGTAGAGACATGGAGAAAGGTTACATATTTAGATAATTCCGGGCCTCCCCCCCCCACCCCTGCCTCAAAATCACCCCAAACTGAGGTAAAATAGATCAGAGAGGAGAGATCCCTGCTGAGCCTTGCCCCAGTTGCAGATTTATGAATCAAGTAAATATTGTTTCTGTTCTTAAGCCATAATTTTGGGGTGGTTTGTTATGTAACAATAGAAACTGGCCCATCCTGTTTTCCCTAAATCTAGTCTCTTTTTATTTACCTCATCCC
Source organism: Mustela putorius furo (assembly GCF_011764305.1). Classification (NCBI taxonomy): domain Eukaryota; kingdom Metazoa; phylum Chordata; class Mammalia; order Carnivora; family Mustelidae; genus Mustela; species Mustela putorius. The sequence continues at coordinate 40,636,192 of NW_025422368.1, read as the reverse complement.
AATGAATAATCTTAAAGAAGTGATTTGCTTAGCTGGAAATCAGTCTTACCCAGGAATCACTCTAAATCCTTTCTCTTTCCACTTCAAGTGATCGCCAAGTCCCTCCAGTTCTACCTTCTAAAGATTTCTTGAATCTGTCAACTCTCAATCTCCAATGTCATTACCTTAGTCTGAGCTCTCTCCAGTTCTGATTTGGATAACTCCTTTGTCTTTCTCTCTGGTCTCTTAGCCTTCAGTCTTATATTTAAAAAAACAAAAACGAAAAACATTCTCTACAATGCTTCTAGAAGAGTCTATTTTTTATCATTATACTTTTTTAAAATCACAAATGTAATTTGTCCTTCTAGACTTTATTTTTTTTAAGATTTATTTATTTATTTATTTCGGGGGGGATGGAGAGACTCTTCAAGCAGATTCCTCACTGAGCACGAAACCAACATGTGGCTAGAATCCCAGGACCCCTGAGATCATGACCTGAGCCAAAAACAAGAGTCAGATAGATGCATAACCAACTGAGCCACCCAGACTCCCCCTTTTAGACTTTAAATGTACTAATATAGGTTCATACAACACATTCTGTTCCAAGGCTTATTTTTATGCAAATAATATATCATGAATATTTTATGTCAACAAACTTCTTACAGCACCAGTTCTAATGGCTTTCTTTTATTCTACAGTAAAAAAAAAAAAGTATATATATACATACACACACACATATATATACACACATATCTATATCTGTGTATATATATGTATATGAATAAGATAGAGCACCTGGAATAAAGTAAGCATTTGATAAAAATTTTTATGACATCCTTGTGAAAAAATGAAGAAATATGGGTTGAATGTTGTGCATTCTTTTGTGCTGATGTCAACTTCAAAGATAGTCTCTTTATCAGCAGCCTGGAATAATTTTCAAATGTCCTTATATCCTGAAGATAGGAAAGAGAGCTAACTATTGATGCCCAAATTAAGATTCAAAAGATCTCAACAACTCATAACAGTTAAATTTCTGTCTACAACCTTGTTATAATCACTTATTATTTGTAGGATTTTTTTCTGGGGGGTGTCAAAGGTTTGCAAATTGCTTTGTGAACAAAAATAGTTTTATTATTTCCTTCCCAACCTCCATGCTTTTTATTCCTTTTCTTATCTTATTGCATTAGCAATTCATCAATTACATTTCAGGTTTTCCTACCGCAGTAATGGTTCTGCAGTGGTTTATGCCCTGGCAAGTTGTGATTCTCTGTATTCATCTGTCTCTTTAATTTTGAGTCAGTGATTTACCCGATAATCCCATTTCTCTTATGTATCTAAAAATTGTTTTCTCAGTTTGTTCAACTCTTTACTTGGTAGGACAGAATAGTAATTTCTAAGTTTCTGACATCCAAGATTGGAACTTAAAAGTCCCACAACTGGTTCTTAAATACCCAGAGAACAGAAGGTAATAATATCACTATACTTTGTCCTTCTCAGTGTATACCAGGAACATTATTTTCAGTTCTAGGCATCATGTTTTAAGAGGGATTTTGAGGGAAAAAAAAAAAAAGTGATCCAAGTGGATTTTCTAGATATGTCATATGAAGATAATTTGAAGGAAATGGTTTTTAGCCCAAAAAGAGATTGTGGAAGTATGATCTTCCTAAAGGACTGCCATTCTGATGAAGTAAATTTAGACATATTCTTTATAGTTTCAAGGAGAAGAATGATGGGTAGTCATATTTCAGTCAGATATAAGATAAAACGTTATAGACTTAGGGTCATTTGAAAACATACTGTTTAATTGCAAAGTAAGTGAATTCCCAGTTAGTAGAGATGTTTAGGCAGAGACTTAGTGACTAAAATGAAAGACACTATGGTTAAAGTCTGTAGCAGGAGGACAGATTAGGTTAGAACCCTTTCTTCAAGTGAAGGCCATATTGAAGATGTCTCAATCTATTCTCACTCCCAGAAATAATCTCTAGAACTTCCCAGAATAGAGCTTTAAAAGACTAGATTACAAAGTAGGTTGAGAATTCTGACTCCACCTCATAATGCTGGGTAGCCTCAATTACAGATTGGTATTTGCCCATACATAATTTTTTTTCTTTGCTACCCAAGAAAAGTATTGGGAAAAGAGTCACTTTGTCACCTGAAAACTTCTAAATAAAAATAAAGTCCCCTATCGTGTATGTATCATAGGTACATGATTATTGCATATTTTAATTGTAACAACTACATTTATCACCAAAGAGAAATTTTAGTCTGTACCTTCATTTTCTTAATTTTTGTAAAGTATACATTATCATAAATTAGTAACTGGTACCTATCGTAAGAGTAATAAGCAGCAGTAACAAATCATATTAAGAATGAATGATAAAACATCCATTTGGTACTAAGTCTTGTTCTGGGTACTTTTGAGGAAGGAGGCAAAGTTCAGGGAGAAATATAAAGGAAAGAAAGAAAAAAGAGAAAAACAAAACCAATCAGACCTAGGTGTGGGTTCAGACTTCAAAGAATCTAAAAAATGCCCAGAGTTAAATGTACATAAGTTACTATAATTTAAAGCAGAAAAAGATAATCACTCTCAAGTGTGTGCTGAGTGAGTTCAAGGAAAGAAGAGATTTCCACGGTGTGGGGATTAGGGGGGCTACTTGGGAACACTGGTGTTTGAGAAGGCCTTGAAGGACAGCTAGACCCAGAGATGAGAGGAACAAAATTTCAAGCAAAGGGAGGATTATGAGAAAAGTTGCTGAAATGCAAACCTGAAATGCGTATACTAAGAGAGGTTTTACTGCATTAGTTAAATGCCAGCTGGAAACAATTCACTGCAGATGGTTTTATGAAGACACTTGACTGTAAGACCACGCAGAGAGATCGGGCAATATAAGTACAAACAAGGAATGTTGAGGTACCCAGACACTAGCAATACTGGGGAACTTTACCACCCTAGGGATAAAGAGTAAGCAAAGGAAGTAGTATTAAGCATCCTAGGGAAAGCTGGAGCCCTAGAGGGAGGGCTATCTGCTAGGAGCTGAGGTCAAGAAGGCATGTTACTACTGCCAAAGAAGAGCATGAGTGGGTTGGAAGAAATGTCCTCACCTCCTTCTCCTCCTGCTCTGCTTCCTTATGCCAAATTCAACCAGAAGCCATCAAGCAAGATATCCTGAGAGACTTAGGCCATCAGTAGCGCCTCCAGCTGGGGCACAGAACAAGGTAGAGACAAAGACTAGATCTAGGGTGGGTAGTTGGTTGAGGGAACAAAGAATATCATGAGATGGAAGATTAGAAACTTTACAGAAGATTCTGGAACATCTTAATTATCATTTTAAAAAGTTTCTAAATCATTTGGTAGTTAATATAGAGACACTGATACCTTACCAGCATGAGAGTAATATAGCAAAAATCCCCAAACTGGGCCGGTCAGGTAGGCAGAACTCCATGATTATCTGTGTCCCATGTTCCTTCTTCCATTCTGCACCCCAATTCTTAGCACATGGCTTTCACCTCTACCTCTACATCTAGTCACCTCTACCTCCAGTTTCACAGCCATATCTTAGACAACAAAGAGAAGAAGAAAATGACAAATAAACCGAACTTATCCAGAAACAGATTTTCACCATAGGGTTAAACTTGGCTGCAAAAGAGGGAAGCTGGGGAAAGGCACATTGCTACTCTGAATATAGGGGTTGTTTTTGGTTTTATTTTTTAAGAAAGAAGAGGAAAAAAAATACTAGGTAGTGGTTAGAAGCATTTTATGTAAAGAAAAGAAAGCTTGATGGGAGAAGGGCTCTCTAATTCTTAATTATTTGATCATCTAGTAATACCAAATTTGGGTGTTGTTGCCCAGATGGAGAAGTTGGGAGAAGTTGTTTGGGAAATACAAAGGATGTCTGAGATTTGAGACCTACTGACTTTTGAGTGACAGCAACATGTAACCCATAATGGGTAAGCTATGTTAGAAGTTAGGAAAGAGGGTAGAACTGGAGACAGGGAATTGAATGGATTATTGTTCCCAACTCTCTACTTCCATACTTAATAAAATTATACACTCATGCCCTTTGCCACTGCAAGCCAGGTTTGCTTGCCAGCTCCACTGAAGTTGGGTTTGGCAACATGAAGGTTTTGAACAATGGCTAGAGAGCAGAAGTGAAGCATCATTTTTAGGTCATGGAGTATTTCTGCTCGCTGCTTGAGATTCTGAGCTGCGGTATGAGAAGAGTACTCCCTGGTCTTAGGGTAAATATTCATGAAGTATATCAGAATGAATGCCCAGCCAAGCCCAGCAGAGCCACAGTCGACATGCAAACCTCTGAGGGAGAAATAGATGCTTGTGGTTGAACTCATCACGGAAATGTGAGTTTGTTTTTATTATGCTGAGCTACTGTAGCAGAAGTCTAACACAAGAGGTCATTCTCAAAGACACAAGAAGATATGGAAAAGACTTCACCCCCATTAGGGGTCATCCCCATAGACATTAGGATGACTGTGATCAGAAAGACAGAAAAAAACAGTTTGGGCAGGGATATGGAGAAATCAGGACACTTATATATGGCTGGTAGGCATATGACATGGAACAGCCTCCTTGGAAAATAATCTGGAAGTTCCTAGAATTATCATATGACCCAGCAATTCTACTCCTAGATGTTTTACCAAAATGAAAATAGAGTCCAAATAAAGCTTAGTTGTGAACGTGGATAGCAGCATCATTCACAATAGCCAGAACATGAAAGCGGCATAAATGCCCATCAACTGATCAGTGGATAAACAAATTCTATCCACAGCTATAAAAAGAATTGGAATATTACATAACAATAAAAGAAAATGTTGTACTGACACATGCTACAAATTAGATGACCCTTGAAAACATCACGGTAACCGAGAGAAGCCAGACCAAAGATCACATATTGTATGATTCTGTTTAAATGAGATGTCCAGAATAGGTAAATCCATACAAACAGAAAATAAATTTGTGGTTTGTGGAAGATGGGGAGAGAGATGAATGGTCACTAAGGCATAAGAGATTCCTTTTGGAGGAGACAAAAACTTCCTAAAACTTGATTATGGTGGTGGTTTCACAACTTTGTGAATGTACTAAAAATTAGTGAATTGTGTGACCGTAAATGAATGAGTTGTATGGTATGGTTTCAAACAGTGAACAAAGGACAAAGCCACAAACCTTCAAATAAGACATATGCCATAAGCTGGGGGCAATAAAACCATTCCCCTCTCTCACCTGATCTGTGTTAAATGGCATATGTAGCTGTGCAAGCTGGCTGGCGTCAGTGGGTACAGTCTTTCTCAGACACACAGAGATTTTCTGTATGTGGCATTAACTTGCCTATGGAGGAAAGAGAGATATGCATGGCTTCATTAATACCATGAACTAAACGCAGTGGTTTTCAAACTCTGTAAAAAATCTTTAAGGGTGCCTGGGGGCTCTGTCGTTGGCCATCTGCCTTCAGCTCTGGTGGTGATCCTGGGGTTTTGGGATCCAGCTCCACGTCCTCTCCCTGCTCAGCGGGAAGCCTGCTTCTCCTTCTCCCACTCCTCCTGCTTGTATTCCCTCTCTGGCTGTGTCTCTCTCTGTGAAATAAATAAAATCTTAAAAAAAAAAAATCTTTCCTTTAATAATGTACACAAGCTATACTTGAAAAAAATCTGGTTATAGAATATTCAAAGAATTCAGAAATATTTGGAGTAAATCATGAACGTATGGAAGTCCTTGCTTACCAGCCTACCAACTCCACATATTCTCCCAGAGGTAACCACTGAAAACAGCTGATGCACAGCCTTTTAGTCCTTTATTCTAATCATTTGCATACATACATAGGTAAATGTACAGCTTTGTTTTGCAGAAATTAGACCAAGTACTGAAAGTTGCTTTTAAAAAACTTAACATGGCGGGACGCCTGGGTGGCTCAGTTGGTTGGGCAGCTGCCTTCGGCTCAGGTCATGGTCCCAGCGTCCTGGGATCGAGTCCCACATCGGGCTCCTTGCTCAGCAGGGAGCCTGCTTCTCCCTCTGCCTCTGTCTGCCATTCTGTCTGCCTGTGCTCGCTCTCTCCCTCTCTCTCTGATAAATAAATAAAATCTTAAAAAAAAAAAAAAAACTTAACATGGGGCACCTGGGTGGCTCAGTGGGTCTGCTTTCAACTCAGGTCATGATCCCAGACTCCTGGAATAAAGCCCTGCTTTGGGCTTCCTGCTTAGCGGGGAGCCTGCTTTTCCTTCTCCACTCCTTTTCCTTTGCCACTCCCCCTGCTTGTGCTCTCTCTTTCTCTCTCTCTCAAATAAATAAAAAAATAAAATCTTTAAAAAACTTAACATGTCCTAAAGGTCTTTCCATGCATTTTGTCAACTGTATGGTATTTTTAAAGTACGGTTATGTCATAGCTTGATTTTTTATTCCTCTATTGAAGAATATTAAATTGTCCTCCATTTACCACTATTATAAAACAATGATAAAGGAATTCTTGATATATACATCTTTAAGCATGTGTGCAAGAATATCTGCAGGACAGTTTCTAAAAGTTACATTTCTGAGTCGAAAAGAATGCACATCTTAAATGTGAAGTCACTTATTTTTATTTTTATTTTTGGGTTTTTTTGGCCACACAAGATCAGCATCCTCTACATATGTTTGGGAGCTCCCATTTAATACTTAATAGGGCACATCTTGGTTTTCAGTATAAAAGCTAAATTGCCGGATATTCTGAACCAGTCAAAACCCTTTAAAAAAAAAATTCCCCTTTCTGACAAAATTAGCCTAGGAGGGTTTCTCCTGCTTGGAACTCAGTATAGATACCTGCCTGTGTATACACATACATACACATCTGCATGTACATATGAAAAGGTAAACTTTTAACCAAAGTTGAATCATAAAATTTTTTTAGATTCTCAATCTTTGCTTTTTTCATAGCCACTTACTTATTTTTATGTCCACTTTTATCATCATTAAGGTCTACCATTATAAAGATTTCCTTCATTCCCCTTTTCTAATGGTTAGTTCAATTTCTCATCACTCTAGGGGTAATCTATCTTTAAAACATCAGCAAATCCACATTTCTCAGAACTGGGATTGGTTCATAGGCTGATCACAAGACCAAATCTTACAAATCAGGCCAAAAAATTCTGCGACATTTTAAAAACATAATTAATTAATTAATTAGTTAGTTAAATTATTTATTTTGTGAGAGAGAGAGAGAGCAGGTAGGAGGGGCAGAGGCAGAGGGGGAGGGAGAAGCAGACTCCTGGCTGAGCAGGAAGTCCCATGTGGGGCTTGATCCCAGGACTCCGGGATCATGACCTGAGCTAAAGGCGGATGCTTAACTGACTAAGCCACATAGGTGCCCCTAATTCTGGGACTTCTGTCTACACTGCATTCCCCCCACCCCACCTTCTCAATTGAACAGGATTCCCAATCCCCAATTGAACAGGAAATATGTACTTAGCTCATTTTGAGACTAGGAGGGGGCAGATTGTGATCAGTGACAGTAGAGCAAAGAAATGGAGAGAAATACACGTGTTTTGGTGCCCTGGATAAAGCCTTGCCTGAAGAACTATTCATTAATATGACTGGACATAATTTGTTTTGTTTGAGACAGTTTAGGTCAGGGGCTTTCTGTGACCTTCATCCCATATATTTGCCATGGGGTTAAATGATTTAATATATGTAAAATGTTTAGAATCACACTTACACGTGGCATTTACTAGATTATGGCAGCAGAAATAACCGGCATAATACAACATACACGATGCAAAAATCTTCCCTTTGTCTTCTTTGTCCCTGGTGTTCAAGCAGCTTTTATTCCATTCCCCATTCCTTTAGGATTCTAACCACTCCTGAGTACCCTCTGCTACTGTGTCACCCCACTTTCCTCCCATTTTTCTGTCCTCTCTCCATTCATTTCATCTTTCCCACCTTCACTCCTTTTCCAAGGCTTGATGTGGCAAGTGGATGCAGAGTTTAGAATCAGGGAGAGAAACCCTGGAAGGTGATGAAGATAATGCTTTCAGGCCTATTAAAGCAAGGTCTCCGTCTTATACTATTTTATCTCTCTTCCTTCTTGCTACTTACAGTCATAGCCTTACTTACTTACTTACACTCCAAAGCCTCTGTTATTAATAAACAAATGATAATTTAAAGTTACAATCACGTCTCACCACACTGTTTGTGAAAACATACAGTTGGGCACATACCCCCTGAATATACATCCAATAGAAAGGCAACTTGCTCTTCCTTTTGATTCCATCCTTTGCCAAGCGTTCTATACTATTTTACACTTTGTCCTGTATTTTCCTTTCCAGTGAAATCTTTCCATCAAATATTTATGTGTAAGTATCTTTTATGTTCAGATGAGCAATCGTGTAGCACAAGGAAAAAATTCCATTGAGGTGTTTGGATGCTTCACAGTATGGACAACTGAATTTTTGGTGGCTTGGCGGCATCACTTCAGGACAGAATTTCTTTTGGGATGCAGTCCTACCTTTAACACTTCTCTAAACTGTCATTATGAGGAGACAGCATAAAAATTACATTAATGTTGATACAATAAAATATTTTATGAATACAATACAGTCCTGATTACTAATCTGACTTCCCTTGGAACCTATAAAATACATAGACATTTACTGTGGGAACATTCTAGTTTAAATTTTAATGCAGAGTAAAGAAAAAGAGAATGATTCAGAAGACAGTATTTTTCTCCTGAAGCACTAACTTACACGTGATTCAAATTTATTTTGCCCAGTTATGTCTTCCCAAATCATGACTTAAATTATTTAATGTTGATCTTCTGGCTTTTAATCTACTTATTTCTTATCTGCTCATATATGCAGTCAACAAAGAACTATAGAGTGCCTACCATGTGCAAAGCCCTGTTCAAAGTATCAGTAAAAGGGAGAGAAGGAAAGAAAAGTGAATTAAGTCCTTTTGCCTAAGGAGCCTCCAGTCGATTAGGATGAGACCCAACACACAAATAACTCTAAAAAATAAATATGGAGCTGGGAGCTCTACAGGAGCAGGAGTATAGGTCAAACAAGAAATGGTTAATCCAAGAAAGAAGTGGAAAGCATGGGACATACATGTGACTTAAATTATCCCATTTAGAAGGATGGATGGAAGGGAGAGGTAAGAAGGAAGGGCAGAGAGGGAGGCTGGGCTGGACCACGGAGGGTCTTGAAGGCCCGTCTCAAAACTTCAGGGCTGACAAAAGCTGAAGGTTATTTGTAGGGACTTGAAAGCTCAAATCTGGGTTTCAGGGATTTTAATAGAATGCAAATGGTTACAGACCGGAGGCACTGGAACTGAGGATTTTTGTGCCCAATACTTAATTTTCCTTAGGTATGTATTGTTTCACCAACATTTGTGCCACGAAATGACATTTTTACTGACATAAATATTGGGGTTGACAGAGAATGAAGAGATGAAGCCTGAAGCCCAGTCAACTGCTGAAAATCTAGTCGTTGTGTCAAAACCAAGGATACTGAAACATTTGCTGAGAATGCTTCAGATGGCTCTGCGAGGAGCAGGGTTTCCCCCACGCTTGGGATGTTCACTGTGGATGGAGACGGCAAATTAGGCCCACCCTTCTTTTAATCCCATCATGCCTCACCATATGTTTGTAAATAGTGGGAGATTTAGCGCTGTCCCTGGCCTATTTCTGACCCACAATTGTCTAAGATCTTGCATTCTCTGAAAAGTTGAAACAGAAAATCAGAGTAAATTACACATATCTGCTGCCTAAAAGATTTATGTTTTCCTTTTGTTTGTTCTTAAATATCATCATTCTACTCATCTGCTGACTTTTCAGTTGCAGGACGTAGGGCATCAAGCCAGATATCCTGTCCCGGTGCTCCCTACCCTGCTTACGAAATTAACAGGGAAGGGGGGGCTGTGTGGATGGAGAAGACGAAAGAGGCAGAGGAAGTTCTTCTGTTTTCCTAAAGACCTCATCCAAAAATAAAAGGGAAATGTTAGTGTAGATACCGCTACAAAGAAAATTTCTGGTTAGCCAGAAGCTTGCAGTGTTGCAGCAGGCGCTGAATCACTTACTCTTACCCAAGGAGAAACACAGACTGCATGGATTTCAACAGCACATTGAAGCGCTTGGTAATGGCACTAAATCTCAGCCTAATGTGCTGATGGAAGGGGCCCACCTGCCGTGTCACCCAGGACTGGGTCTGAGTTAAAGTGTGTGATGACTTGCGGCTGGTCTCCGTCACCAGTGCTTGTCCCTGGGGCTCCTCTGTCTCGCTTTTGGCAACTATGCCCGTTCATCCTATAGTCAACTAAGAAAGCAGACAAGGTTTGATTTCGCCATAGCTGCAGAGCAATCTGATCTTAATATTAATGTGCTGTATTTCGTGTTCCATCTATCAATAGAGCTCTTCCTTCCTCCTTTCTTCCCTTTCACTCAGCTTCCCTTCTCTTTCCTCCCTCACTTCTTGCTTCCTTCCCCCTTTCCTTCCCTCTCTTTACTCCTTTCTTTCTTTTCCCTCCTCTCCCTTCCTTCCTTTCCTTCTTCACTCTTCTCTTCAAGGGGCAGCAAGTCACTTCATATTACGCATGTTAAGAGAAATTAAAAGAGAAGTCGTATTATGATCAGGAAACAACACACTGCCGGAAGTTAATGGTACCTGTTGTCATCGGACTTACAACGTCGCAGGACACATGGGTTCCCCTTAAGGCCGGTGTGGAACTGTAGGTAGTTGGTGTTCCTGATCAAGGAAATCTGTACTTTGAAGGCATAGGAGAAATCATGCTGTTTTTCTGTCACACTAAGAACTGTAAACAAACCCCAGGCTTTTGTCCTGGCATGGTGTTCCCACCATTGATGCCAATAAGTGGTTTTGTGGGTACCCATTTCTGTGACTAAAGCAGCTGGTGGTGAAGCATCAGCTATTTTGCCTTCTGTGCTGTGATTGTAACATATTCTCACAGCTTTTAGGACCAAAGAACTCTACCAAGAGCCATACCAGAGACTCACCCTGGGTATGTTTCTTAGGGCTGCTATAACAAATTACCATAAACTCAGGGTCTTAACACAACAAAAATGTGTTACCTCACATTTCTGGAGGCCAGGAGGCTGAAATCAAGATGTCGGCAGAGTTGGCATCTTCCAGAGGCTCTGAGAGAGAAGCTGGTCTCTGTCTCCTAGCTTCTGGCGACTGCTGCAATCAATCCTTGGCAACCCTTGGCCTGTAGACTCATCACTCCAAGTTTTGCCACCACTTTCACGTGGCTTTCCCTTCCATGTATCTGTGTCTCAAATTTCCTCTCCTATCTCTATAAAGACAACAATAATTGTATTTAGCCCCCTGCCATGAATTCTCAAAATAAGATAAAAAAAATAAGATCATCCTGGATTCATGGGGGGAGGGGGGAAAATTAAGTTAAATTGTATCTCCAGTGACTCCAAAGTCAGATTTATAGGTATCAGCAGTTAAGACTTGGACATATCTTCTTAGAAGATATAGTTCAACCCAGTGAAACAACAACAACAAAAAATATCAAAGATTAAAATCTGTAAAGCCACTACAAAACCAAATCAACATTAAGCCAGTGGGAATGGAACTTTGAGCTCCAGGACTGATCTGAGACTTGTCATTAAACCACAGGAAAAACACACTCCTTTTATCCACAGACTTTTTATCTAGAATGGTTTCTGTTGAGTTTTGTAAAGGGTACTCTCCTTAAACACTGAGGTCTTGTTTATAATCATTCAGAAACCCAACAGAGGAAAACATTGCTGCTGAGTTTCTTCCAAATGTTTTACTTAAAAAATTAAAAATGAGGGGCTCCTGGGTGGCTCAGTGGGTTGAGCCACTGCCTTCGGCTCAGGTCATGATCTCAGGGTCCTGGGATCGAGTCCCGCATCGGGCTCTCTGCTCAGCGGGGAGCCTGCTTCCTCCTCTCTCTCTCTGCCTGCCTCTCTGCCGGCTTGTGATCTCTCTCTGTCAAATAAATAAATAAAATCTTTAAAAAAAAATTAAAAATGACTGCAAGGAGAAAAACCATGTGGATGACTTCACTAAAGATTACCTTGGGGTTAAGTACCATGCTCTATTAGCTCAGGCTTTCTCTCTCAGGAGACACTATTCAGAGAAAAGTCAAAAGTAGTTTTTATTCAATTTAGTGCTCTTAATACATAAAAGTCCAATGGTCAGTTTGAAAAAAAAAAAAGAAACTTGTCAACTTCACTCTTTTGATCTTCAATGAAAATCAAATGATAGCTTTCATTTAATCATCAGAAAGCTTTTGATAGACCATAGATTTCTCTTATTCTAATATTATGATAATGTTATACCCCTGCCTCAGAGTGTGGAAAAGTATAAGCCAGTGGCTCCAATAGATTAGATTTTTTCTATAAGCAGAGCGGCTGGCACACTTTTATAATTGCTGACAACTCTGTATTTAGGGACACCTCTGTTTTGTTAATACTTCTGCACACTCGATCAAGGAAAAACCCACATCTACTTCCCAATACATTTTTTGTTATCTCAGATATTGACTCTGTATGTAGAGAAGTCCTTTGAAAAGCAAATACGCCAGGAAGATGGCTCTGTGAGCACATCTTGTCCTCAATCTGAAGGAGTGGAGACAGTGGGTAACCATCTCAAGACCCTGGAGCAAATAGCAACATAGGACCTTACCTTGAAATTGAATTCTTAACATACATATTTAAATGGGACTACAATAATGCAGGCAACTATAGTGGTTTTCACATCATTTGCCATTTGGGATGACCCAAGTCTCTGAGTCCATCCAACAGTGTAGGTTAACAGGATCTTAATTTACCTTTTCACTTATCTCCAGAAAGAACTTCACCTGCAACCGTGAGCCAGAAAATGGTTGAAACTTACGCTATAATGTTAACTCCCATGAAAAGGTGGCTTTTGAGATGGAGCAGCGCTCAGATTTTGGACTCGAAAAACTGGCAGCAATTTGACAAGAACATGTAGTAGTTTGGCAATATGTTGACATGACTTCGATAAGAAAAACTTGTCAACTCTAACTCCTGGCTCTGTAGACATTTGGAGTTTCATATATCTGCACTCTCAGAAACACAGAATGGGACCTTCTATACACCCATGCAACTCTTGAATATATTTGTGGATCTAGCCACTAACACCTGTAAAAATACATATGAAATATAAACCTTAATTGAAATATGTTCATCATGCTTAATTGAAACATGCTCCCAGGAAAGCAGAGGAGGTTTCGCCTATGTAAAAAATGGAATAGACCCCGAAGGTAACACGATATTCTTCTATTGGTAGAGTTTTTTATTTAATGAAACTGTAAGCCAAATATCTCATGTGCCTGGCTCATTAACAATACTTATTTTTTTTATCAGAATTAATATTCTTCCCTATTTTCTTTGGAAATAGCAATATTGATGTTTATATGAAAGGCAAACAAATGACACAATGTTTCACATTTTCCAGTTTTTCACTGTGATATATTCATCCTCTAAAATTTCATGTTAGCACAACTAAAAACAAAGTGCTTCCACAGTTCATTTCAAGATAATATATTGCTCCATAAGAGCAAATGCAATGCAACTTGGGCTTCAGAACTGGAAGCTAAAGCAATCTTTGTACATGAGCTCATTAGATCTTGAACAAGGCTCTTTTCCTAGGTTTCAGACCACTGATAAGTTATTAAAAGATACAATTTCCGTGTGAGTGGCAAAACTTTTCAAACACACAGATGCAGATAAAGATACAGATACAGATCTATTTCAATGTACTAACTTGCAATGTTTTGAAGGGAATATCCTTGGCAGCCAAGAAAAAATTACAAACATGCAATTCTAACTGGAAAAAAAAGAGAGAGAGAGAGAGACAAAGTTTACAAGAAAAAGAAAAGCTGACTCTTTAGAATTTAGTGGTTCAGTGAATGATAGACCTCACTCAGCAAAATCATGTATCTCTAACCTCTACCTGTTTACTTTGTCACTAAAGCATATTAATACATGTTTTTATATGTAATTATCCATATAATGTTTCAAAAATATTAGAAATTTTTAAGAAGTTAAGCTCAGTTTGAAAACTCTAAGTCAGTCAACTTCTTTGACTCTTGGTAGAAGAAGCTGAGCATAAGCATCAAATTATGAGTAACTGAACTGAACTATGGACTGAACTATGAACTGGACTCTGTACTATGTCCTTAAATTCCTTGATTTCTTGGTTTATGCCAAGTATACACATATAAGCTTATGAATCTTCATAAAAATCCTTAGAAGTAGGCATCTTGCTGATTTCAAACAAGCAACCTGAAACTCAAGAGAAATTGGATTTCCCAATGTCACATCTTGAGTAAATAGTAGAATCTGCACTCTTAACCACAGCCTCCTAAAGATGACTCAAATTACTCATCGTGTATTTCCTAAAAGACTCACTTGCATATTATATACTCTATTTTCTATGTTAAATTAAGCAAAAATAATTTTCTCTTGTTTAAATAGAAAAATGTAGTGAAAAATGGGAATTTTAAGTTATTAAAATATTTGAGCAATGTACACTAACACCAAGTACTAAATAGAAAGGATGACATTACACATATTTTCATAGGAATAAGATCTTTCTGGAAGATCATAAATATTTAAGCATAAATATACCATAGAGTCGCAACCAGGACAATTTTTGATTCAATATGGAACTTTCTCTGTACAATCTGAATTTACTCATTAGTTGCCAAATATCCACTTTGCTTTGGAATGAGCAGATCTTTAAGCTAGATCTTAACTCTCAATATATTTAACCTCCAAGACCCCGAGAAGACCCTGGGAAAGTAGTCCACAATCATCAATTTTTATGTTCTTCCTTCATCTAGTTCAAATAGCTCAGTCTTTGCCAAGTCTCTCCTACTCGTTTTCTTTTATTTTTTTTGCAATTTCTATAACTCTCCTATTTTATTTTATTCATCAATCACACATATGGCTTTAAAAGTTTAGCTTTACCTAAAATATCTATTTCCCCCTCAGTCAGAAAGAGAAATCCTGAGTCGTAGCTGGAGGCATAACTTTCCAGAATAAAGGAATTTCTTACATTTCTCAACTTCCTTTGCAGCCAGGTAAGAGTTGGTGAGTTCTAGACAACGGAATGGAAATGGAAGTAAGGAGTCCAAGAGTACGCTTCTTTGTGTTTTCTCATAGTGTCTGAAGCTGGGGGACACTTCTTTGAACATGAAGTGCTCTTGGAAAAAGGCTTCCCAACAAGACAATCACCTAAAAAGAGGTGGTCCCTGCCACTGGGGACTATTCCAACCAAAATCAATTGTCTTCAGACTTCGGAACATAAGAGAAATATTTCTAGTTTGCTAATTTATGTTTTTAAAAATAATTTGCAGCCAACCAATTTACCTAAAACAGCATATAATTTACTATCACCTTTAATCTTTGTTGCTTCTAAAATACCACAACAAAGAGTAGCACAAGTTAGTTTTCCAGTTCTGGTAGCAGGCGTAAACAAACAGATTGGGTGATCAGAACACTGCTACATTTCGATTGCCTATGAATTTGCTGTCTGGCTTAACTTTCTTATGCACATGGTACAAAGTGAATTTTCTTTGTTCTGATTAATATCTGACAAGGTCCAGTTCAACAGATTTTGTGGGTGAAAGGCTCTTTGAAATAGTTAAGTACCTGTGTCTCCTTACCCTACAAAGTTGTCTGAAATGGCACTTATGTCAACCACTGGGAATTAATTTGCATGCAAGTCTAGTGTTCTGTATTCTCAGGTGAGGGAGGTGGGGTAGAGATGTTTACTTGGTCAATCTTAAAGCTGCGAGGAGATCTTGGTGACTGAGGTTCAAAGTAGCTGCTGAGCTTAACTCAAGGAAGACCTCTCTCAGTAGAGGCAAGTCACTAACGGCACAGAGAGAAATACTAAAGGGACAGTTTAGCCAGCTTTGCCACAGCCTTGAATGGAATTTGAATAAGGGAGCCTGTAATGCTTTATCCTGAAGCCATGACTGGTTATCTAGATAAGCCACTGCGAGTCAGACTCTGCTCAAATGTTTAGTCAAATTCCATCCAACTGTAGCTCTAGAAAACCAGTCCTGTTTTTAGTCCAGATCAGACTACAGTAAACAATTTATTGAACTTTGTAAAATTCCAAAATGAATTTTATATCTAATTTCTCATAGGATATAGCAAAAAAGAATAATTGAGTGCTACCTAATTTTATATAGAATTTTAAGTACTTAAAAGTTTGAGTTTTGAGGTATTTATACTTAAAAGCCTTTGAAAAAGTGGTTGAATAACTATTTCCTTCTTGGATGGAGAAACAAATTTTCCTTTAACTTAAAAAAAAAAAATCACATTTGGGAGGCAGCCACCAGGGACAGTTTCACTTGGAAAGAGACTTTTTGAGAAAGTTCCAAGTGACTGAGAAAAGAGAATTATAATGGAATTTGCTCCACAACTTTTATTCTGACAGAGGGGCTATTCATCCTATGGAATTCTTGTAAAATCACTGACCTGAACAATATGCTTCTGAGAATGTTTTCCTGCTTAGCTTATAAAGATATTATTATGTATCTATGATATAATCACTAGAAAATGCTCCCTCTGGGGCATTTGTTGTTTCTCTAATTATCATAGTTGATTGTGGAACTGATATCCCTGATGTGTGTAAAGGTATAATGGGAAATTAGATATAATCTTTTATGCAAACTGTATTTTCTGTCTTCATACTAGTGTTATATATAACAATTCTGTCAATTAAAGGACATCCTATAAACAGATTATTTTAATTTAAAGGGCCAAAAATGATTATAACAAGGTTACAGTGGTTCCTACAGTTATTTGCACTTTTGATGCCAAGACAAATCTATTTTCAACTATAAGCTCCAATATAAGTGAATTCTTTGGGCCTCAGTCTCCTTTCTGGGTGGCAGAGCTGAAATACCTCTTGTTTCACAGGACTGTTTTGGGGATAAAGACAGATGACATGTGGAAAGGGTCGAACACGGACTCATTGCTATCTATTATTACAGTTATCTTAGAATCTGTAATTCTAAAGTCCAAAGCCACTAATGATAGAAATACATATTATTTGGCATTGATTTTTCATTGTGAAACTGAGGAAAAGTAACTTGAGAAAGTTAACCGACTATGAAGAAATTGTACTCTTTAACTGTCAGGTCTTCTCACTTATTCAAAGTATTTGGGAAGATGAGAGATTAGGTTAATGTAAAACAGCCATGAAACAAAAAAGATTCTTCACAGTTGGCTTTGGAATGTGTTTGGTTCTTACATTTGAAAATTGGTGTGTCTGGTGGTCTAGATATTCACTTCAGAGAAAATGATGAAGACATCCTGAGGAGGTGCGGTTTGGGTGGAGAGAAAGATGCCTAACCCCCCTCCCGTCCCCCACCCCATCCAGTTTTTCCATCCAGCTCTTCCCTTAACACAATACTAGAAAATGTCTGCTTCCTCTTAACTGACAAAAAAATCTTTGCTCTCTCAAAACATCCTTAAAGTAGGGAGGTGGCTAAATATTTGATCTTCAAAGGGCTTGTCTTCATGCGAACTAAGTAGAGGAAATTGAAATGTCTAAAAAGCTATAATTAAGCAGATTCCATACTAACTGCATTGAACTTAAAAGCAAGTTTATTATGGATAACCTAAAACCTCCGATAAACCACCCAAGGACAATACTAATCAATCTCAGTGTGCTTTGAATACTATGAGGCATAGATCTGAATATGCCTTTAAAATAAAGCTTGCATCAATGCTTTTATCATTTACTTACTACTTTATTAAGTGGGCATCTAAAAACTGATACAGTAATAATATTAAACTGGAAATTTTTTTGAGAAAAAAATCACTTCCAAGAATTTCTTGAATTATTTTATTTTTGATGCAATATTGAATACATGATTTGAATCTAGGTAATAAGGCCCATTAAAGTGCCCATCAATAATGAAACTGCGAAGTATTTTTAAAGCCACACATGAATCTATGGCTAGTGAAAGTGAAGTAGGCTCTTCTTAACAATGGCATTTAGCAAAGCAAGGATGTTAAATCCAGTCTTCAGAAAATCCAGAGATAATAATATGATAGTGGGTTGGTTTGTTTGCTTCTAAGAATTAATTGCAGATCATATGTGTAATTGAAGAAAAAACAAATGAGCAAAGGGGAAAAAAAGAGTGAGCGGCAAACAAAGAAACAGACTCTTAACTAACTACAGAGAACAAACTGATGGATGCTAGGGCGGAGGTGGAGGGTGGATGGGGAAATAGGGGATGAACTCTGAATAATGTATGCAAGTGTTAAATCACTGTCTTGTATGCCTAAGGCTAATATAAAACTCTATGTTAACTATACTGGAACTAAAATGAAAAACATTAAAAAAAAAGGAATCAATTATAGAACAATTTAAAAAGGAAAAAATGTTTCTAAAATATTTAAAACAGAGCTTTAGAGAAACTTGATAATGTGTAATTGTACAGTGATTTTTTTTTTTTTTTAACATTCTAACAAGAGTTTGGGCTGCCATGTTAGATGAGTATTATGTGGATGACTATCCTGGGTCAGACATCAGATTATATAAAGTTAAACATGTTTCATTCTGCATTAGTTATCTGTTGCTATAAAATACATTTTTCCAAAATTCAGCAGCTTTGCTGGGTGGTTCTGGCTCAAAGTCTCTCATAGGCTGCAGTCAAGGTGCCATGTAGGGCTACAATCATCTGAAGGCCTGACTGGGGCTGGAGGATCCACTCCCAAGAAGGCTGTTGGAGGGAGGCCTTAGTTCTTTGCCACTTGGCCTTCTTTGACACATAGCAACTGCCTATGCGTAGAGACTGCATTTCCTTTTATGATCGAGTCTTCAGACTAGGAAAGCACACACTGGTACACTTGCCATCCTCTAGTCATTAGAATCAGCCACTAAGTTCAGCCTGTATGAACTGGAGGAGGGTAAACTCTGATACTTGAAGAGAGAACTATCAAAGGATTTGTGACTCCATTAAAACATATAGTCATATCACCGTAGAACTTCTCAGAGCCTTAAATACTCTAAAGTGAATCCAATAGTGTCTGTACTATTTCTCCAGCTTAGTTGACCACTGAACTCATTTTTGTGGATTATTTCACAGAACTGGTGTTCCACAGAGACACTTTAGAAAACATTGGAGCTTAACACTGCCATCATACACACAAATACTTCTATAAGAAATATATAGTTGTCAGCTTTTAGTGAGGGCAATTTATTATTATCCTTGTGCTAGGTAACAGATTTCTAGGCCTTAGATAGTCAACTTTAGTCAATGAGTACTTATTTCTGTCTTTTGTGCCAGGCACTGTGCTAACCAACACTTGGCTATTTAATGGTCCTTGTCCCTTATGAGCCAATAAATGAGATACAATATAGAATACAGGGAAATAATAGCCAAGACATAGAGCATAAATTGTGCTTGCACAATTCTAAGTGCTTGGTACACATTAATTCATTTCATCTCCACAATAACCCTGTGAGGGTGATCCCTCTTTTACAGATGAGGAAACTGAGACAGGGAGAGGGTGCATCACATACTCAAGGTTATATAGCTGCAAAACGTGAGAGTGGGGATTTACATTGAGGGGAGTCTGTCTCCCAAGTTGAGCTCTTAGCATTATGAATATGGCACCGTAAGTATTATGCTACCAGATACTTACAGGAAAGGAGACTGCAGACAGTCCTGACCCAGAGGACTAGAGGAAAATGTCACAGCAGTAGTGACATCAGTCAGGCCTCAAAGGGTCAGCCAGATGGAAAAGGGAGAAAGGCAATACAGGGCCTCAGGGCCCAGTGTCCCCCAAGACACTGTCCTATTCCTGACTTGTGGGTTTAGAGAACGCTATTGTGAGTTGACAACACCACGCATGATACAGGGTTCTGGGGGAGGAAGCTGAAAAGCTAATGGCAATTACCTGGGAAGTAAAATCAGAACTAGAGTATTATGTAGCTCACATGTGAAAATGTTTAATATTAACATTCACCTTTGCAAAGAGAGATTCCCAGAGCCAAGAATATCTGCTTCACATAGCCTGGAATACGGGGTGTGGTGGACACTGCGATGCGCCACCCAGAATCCCTTCCAGGGATGAAAGACTTCCTCTCCCAGCTGCTGGGAGTGTTGCCAGCAGAGAGCCCTCAGTGGTCAGCCCCTCTCTCGGGATTGCATCTGCTGAAGAGAGCTGCCTTACCAAGGGCTATGACCCTTTCCTTGAATGCCGGCATCCAGTGACTTGTCAGTGTTGGGATATAAAGCCCAATTCTGGACAGCAGGAAGGGCCACCCCGGCTTTGGAGGTCCCCACACCGTCTGTTGCAGGCTCCATGGAGGCTGCATTCCAGGTTAACTTCTCATTCGGCCCAATCCTGCCATCATCTCTCCTCTTCTGCAGGAAGTGATCCCAAGAGACTCCATAATTAAACTCTTGAACTTCAACTCCATCTCAGGGTCTGCCTCCTGGAGAACCCAACCAGTGCCAGTCAGTACGACGAATGGCTGAGAAAGTGGATGCTGCCATGGAGTTGAACAGTTCTTGGCTGACCATCTGAATTCCTTCCCTGGGGTAGACAGTGCCCTCTGGTAAAAGAACACCGTACCACATAGTACCTGGTAACCTCTGGTACAAGGGCATAGTGCAATTGTGTTCACCACGTTTGCCAGTGGTGAACTGGGATGGTAAAACAGTGCCCAGTGGAATGGAAATCACTGATGGGTGTGGTGTAATAGGACTTTAGGAAATGGGAAAGAGTAACGATGAGGATGATGGGATTGGTCGGCTATACCCACGCTCAACTGACGCTCTGGATAAAACAATTATGACAAAGCGCTAAGAGTGACTGACATTTAAAACCTCAGAGTGAAAGCCAGAGACAGGCTCCTTGGTAGCGTAAAGAGCCTTTCGTCTCCCAGAGGGAGGGCAGAGAAAACTGAAGGACAAACCAGGAGTTAATCATAACAGTAGCAGAGCTCAAAAGGTTAAGCTCCCAAACAAGACAGATCTGTTATGCCAATTTCAGGGCTCTGGAAGGAGGGTTTTGTGGTGGCAGGGGGAGACTGACCCTGGCACATGGACAGGACATCTGGATTTATGTACAGGAGAATCATGAATTCCTAGATTCCCCTGAACCTGTTGAGCCTACACCTGGGGCCCTCTCTTCATGTTAAGGGCTAGCATTTTCTCTTACTTGCTATGATGTCAATAGCTTAGATTCAGTCACGGTATAACCCAAACAAAGACATACTGGGCCTGATAAGGGTAGAAGGGGTCTGCACCCTCAAAGAGCTGTTGAACAGGCAGGAGCTTATGAAGATGCTCTGGTCTGGATTAGGTGAATGCTTGATGAAGGCTAGTGGAATGCAAGGCAGTGTAATGGTTAGTCTATCCAGAAATAGGATTTAACTACTCGGGCAAGGACCCTGGCAGATAGCACAAACACACAACTAAGATGCCTCTTAAGAATTGAGCACACTCAGTGAGGTAACCGTGCCAGAGTTGTCATGATAGACAGTGAGAGGTTTTAAAAGCTGAGTGAAATGGGCATGTGGCAGCAGATAACCTACACAGGGCCAGGAAACCACCAGAGGTCGTTCTGCTGAAACATGGGAGGAGCACCATTTGCCAAGCAACAGGGATATGCTGGTAGGGAGGCACCAGTATCTTTAAGGTCAGTGGTAACTGTCCTCTGTAAGCCATGGCTGGTGGTAGGAGAGGTCATCCTTGGTAGCAATGGGAGTGATAAGATCCCCTGCCCAAGAGAGACATAATTATGGTAAAGAGAGGCAAAGTCATAAAGGCAGACAGAGGGGGTCTATGCTCAGAGTAATACGGACATTGTTAATAGAACAGTGTCCCTAAGGGCAAAATAGCTGGGCATTGAGGGAGGATATTACTTAATCCATTAAATCAAAAGAGATTAAGGATAGATAACCAGGAGGCTGACGTCACTCATCCCAATATTTCTGAACCTGAGCCAATTTTTAGACCTGTAACCTAAAGAAGAGCTAGGTTCCCAGGAAGAAGGACCCTGAAATACCACAGCAAGTGAACACAGTAATGATTCGGCCATCCTTCCCTAAAGAAACTTATGGCCATTTACTAGGGGAAAGGGACAATGCCACCCAGACACTCAAAGCATTTCCTTGGCTCCCTAAACTCATGGGATCGCGCGGGAGCTAAATAATAAATGGAATTCCGGCCTGGGTCTGGCTCCTAGTGAGTCCACTGGGACTGTGGACAAACCCAGTGGTCATTTCCCTGGCTCCCAAATGTGTGACTGAAATAGATATACTTTGTAGCTCGTTGACCCCCTCCATTGGTTCTGAGCCTGAGGAGGTCAGAGTTATCCAAGAGGCCAGGAATAGCCAAGTAGAAATCTCTGAAACTGTCCCTTCCCCTCAGCCAAAATAGTAAATCAAAGACAATACTGCATCCCAGAGAAATGACAGGGAGGGAAAGAATGTTTGGACTATCTCTACATTTCCTATTGAGATCAATACGCTTCCTAGCTAGGTCACTTTAGGAAATGAACATCAAGTTTATGTCATCATGAAGGCCTCCAAACTAAAAAAATAATTTCTAGTGATGATTTCATTATAGCCATTACAATCCAATTCTATTATGATGAAACTATTTGAAAAATCCACAAAACCTTTTAAAAAGGGGGTTTGCCTATATGCTATCTCAGGTACTCTTAAAAACACATTCAACTAAAGAGTGCTTATACTGTTTGCTAAGGGGAAAGAAAAAAAGCTTTTTAAAGAAACTGTTTTTGTCTGGGAGGGACGGCGGCGTCCATGGAACGGTGCTGCTGGTCAGGGTGGTGGGGAGCTACCGTCACTGGACCTGGACAGCCTAGCCATCCGACCCATGCCAGATTTACTGGTGGCCCACTCAAGGTGCACAAGATCACCAACCCCTGACAGAGCCCTTCAGGATTTCTGCCTGTCCCTCGGACCAACCATGAAGAGATCATTCGGTACCACACAAGATCATCACCCACCTTTGAAAAGAGAAGTACAATGCTGATGATCATCTGTCAGCCCGACATGGGGTGGACAACTTGGCCTTCATGTCTCTGCTCAGGGAGAAGCCGCTCGTGGGGCTGCTACATATTTCTCGGGAAGACACCAAGAACCAGGAGGATGTGACCCGAAAGTGGTATGCTGAAGCTCCACTGTCTCCGCTCAACTTCTTCCTGGCCGCCGGCAGCGCCAGTTTGCTGAGGAGATGCTATTTTGGGAGCACTGGCTTGAGAACGAGGTCGGACTGGAGAAGCAGCTGTACCGAGAGCCTCGGGAATGCCAAACCCTGTGTCTCGGCACCTAGGCTCTCAGAAATTATTTTCTGGAGCTGTCCCAGCTCCCCGGGACACCTGTGTCTTTGGCTCTGTTGCTCCAGGCAAAGCTGCCCGGTGGGAAGCTGCAGGCCCACCTTTGAGGGTTGCACAACCTCTGGGCCTACTGCACACACAACCTCAGCCTCCACTTCCCCTGAGATGGAGCTGAAGTGCCACTTCCAGGCCAGCCCTCGGTGGGCCCGGACACTGAGGAGTGACCACACAGGCACGGGAACAAGATCCTATCCGTGCCGGTGAGACTGACAGCCCTGTTAGCCTTGGGGTAGCCATGGGCTAGCTTTGCTCAGTCATGTTGTCTCTATCCTACGGGTAACCCTGCTTGAGCCCCAGGCACATGGTCTTTGGGCACGGCTGAGGATGGCAAAACAAGGAGGAATGATTTGTCCTCACACTCGCAGGACTGATTTTTCCAGCACCATGCATTCCAGAGGCTCCAGTGTTTCCCCATTGTTGGTATGACTAGAAATGGAATGCCACTCCCACAGTAAACACAATCTGTCCACAAACAAAACACAATCTTTGTGAAGCGTGTGTGTGTGTGTGTGTGTGTGTGTGTGTGTGTGTGTGTATGTGTTCATGTGTAGAGATGGTATAGTGGCTCTATTAATTTCTTGGCCCTTAATGACTTCAGTTAATAAAATAGGAAATCTAAGACTGACCTCCCAGAAAATAATAAAATGCATGCATTAGCCTTCTCTCCTTCCCTTTCTCTTTCTTATCTCATCAACCTTCTTGCCTCCAGTAACTTCTTGTGATGTTTTAAGGACTATGGCAGAGCATCCAGAAAAATGAGACCAGATTATAGTGTTCAGCAATTGCTATGTTTTCCTTTGCAGAGAGACTTTACTTTTTGTTGTTGTTTCGAAAGAGAGTTTTAAGTAGGTAAAATTTAGGGAGAGCATGATCTAATGGGAAGATTTTTTTTGACATTTCAGTGGAGCAGGCTTCATGGGTCTTTTCTAAAAGGGGGACCTTCGTTCCTTGGAGTTTTGCTTCAGACAAGATGGCAATAGCACATTGAGGGATTCCTGGACATTACAAACTGTATCTTTTTCATATCCCTGCATACTTCCCACAACTAATACATTGTTTGGCAGTAGGTGATGAAAAGCACAGGGGTCTGGCAGTTGGTAAATAGTTCTGATCTCCCATGTATTCCCGTAAATGTTCATGAGTTCTCCATATTCACCTGATCAGGGTAGACAAGGTCCTGCCCCATGTGACCTAGTCTCCATTCTGGGTGCCTTCCCCAATGGTTAAAGATGTAATAGGAACAGAGAACAGTTATTTAGAATTATTTCATGTCAACTATTCTTGCTCTTAAAATACAAAAACAGAACGTCATGAAATTTACATTTGACCCTTTTTGTTATTAATGTGGTGTTATATATGTTTGAATAAAAACAGTTAATGCATGTGAATCATTTAGTTCTAGCACTAGAAAAGACCTCTAAAAGAATCTGAACAAGACTGAATTATTACTATCTTCATTATTACTATCATCTACATCATACTACATACTATGGATCATAGAGCACCCACGTTTTATGTGGTCAACATAGTGTTTTCAACTTTTTTTTTTTCAATGTTTGCCATTTTTAGAATTAGGTGGTAAAAGGGTACCCGGGTGGATCAGTTGGTTAAGTGTCTGCCTCTTGATTTCCACCCAGGGCAGGATCTCAGGGTTGTGAGATCGAGATTGGGCCTTGTATCGGGCTTTGCGCTGGGCAAGGAGTCTACTTAATATTCTCTCCCTCTCTCCCTCCCCCCCCCGCTTTCCCTCTCTCTAAAATAATCATAATAATAATAAAAATAAAAGTAATAATAATAAAATTAGTTGGTAACATTTAAAATATCAGAACATTACAAAGGTTGGATGTTTGGCTGCTGGATCTACTTTCTCATGTGACACAGTCATCAGGCGCCAACTTGGGCTACTCTCCCATTTGACACACTCCTCCCCATCCCTCATTTGTCCCCCCCTCCACTGAAGCAGGCCATTAGTAGCTATTTACAAGAACATTTGTGCTGTAGTCTATTTTCACAACTGCCTGCTTTTCTTTTTCTTCTTTTTCTTCCTCAATGTTTCTAGTCCCTGTGGGCATTTCAGTTTAAATATCTATCAAAGAGAGCAATATTTGCTAATTGAAAGGGACATCACAGTGTTGTTATATCACTTTTTCACCTTCCCCTTCTTGCTTCTGTTACTGGACGATTGTTTCTACCAACCCGTGTCCTTCTTTAGACAACATGGTCTGAGTGAGGGCTTTACCTTGGCAACACAACTCTCCTGGGAAGAGAGTGTGTGGCCTCTGTGTCCAGTAACCTGACAGAATTTTCTGGGCTTAACCATTCTTGCAAATATAATTTCTGCTAGTGAGTGGAACAGACACGAGGCTGTTTCACAGAATCTGGGAGCTTTTACACTTGTTCCCAACCCATCCCCCAAAATAACTCCTCCACATTATAATTACATTTACATTCATGAAATCGAGTAAGTAAAAGTTGAAATTCCTTTTAGCAAGAATTCTATGGCTGTGTATTCTGTACAGTTCTGAACAAAAAAATGACTTAGGCAATCCAGAAGGAATCGGTTGTCTAGTATTCTGTAACTGAAGATAATTAGGTATTTTAACGTTCTCTTTTTGACTCCTTACTGTGTTAGCATTTAGAGAGACTATGGTAAAAATCATATCCACTCTAACTTTTATAAATCAGCTTTCCTTTTCCTCTTTTTGGGAGTAAGCTTTACCAGTTAGTGAGAATGATAAGTTTAGCCCTCAACTCTTTGTGGAGTACTTTAATATTTAATTCCCAAAGTTACTCTAAGATTTTTTTATTATTGTTTGTCCTCAGAGAATCCCAATGCCAACAAATGTGACTTCATTCTTCTAAGTAGCAACTGGTTCAAACATTGGAGATGTGTATGTATTCAGAAAATCTTCCAAAAATACCTTTGTAATTAGTGGACTGACTGATGACACATCAATGGGTTATCAGAAGAAACCGAACTTCTAGCTTTGTTTTTCCACTACTCTTCAAATTTGATTTCTGGAACTCTTCCCTCCTCATCCCTTCCCAAGAAGAAATACTGTCTAGCTTTTCTACTGGTCTTGGATAATAAGTGAACAGTCCTACATTTTGGCATTTAAAATGACCCAGTCTCTAACCCTATGACTATTAGCCCAGCATGCTCTAAAAATCATTTTAATCCAATTTAAAGCTTTCTGTGTAGACTTTAGTTGAGCATGGGCACTGCTGTTTTTACCCCCTTTTCCTCACTTGCCTTCTTCCCTCTACTTGCTGGTCCTGACCCCTGTAAAGTTGGATCAAGGGATAGAGAAGATGACAGCAAGAGCTTCGACAAAACATTGATGGCCTAGGAAGGCAGATGCTCCAAGTGAATTCTTTTTCTCAGTCAAGGCTGTTGCTGGCTCCTCAGTTATCCTTCACCAGGGACCTCTGACTGCTACCACCTTGACATAGGCCATTGTCTGATTACCATTGCCTCCTTGGAGGGCCACTGTTTGGGTCACATCACCTCTCCAGGTCACCACCTGCTTTTTGAGTAAGATCTCCTCTAAGGCAACCCCAGGCTGACTCCTTTTTACAGGGTCCACATCTGAGCTCCAAAAACACAACCTTTCCCTACCACCACTGGAAGTGAAGTTTGTCCTATCCCAGTCCTCCTAACTCTGTGATCAGACACAGTGGTGTGGCCACAGCCTTTACGCTTCCTTCTTTGTGGGGGTCAGATCCCAGTCCTTATGTTTTCAAACTCTGGCCAGAGGGTAGGGGGTGGGGGAGGGGAAGGTTGTGCCTGTGAGTCCCCTGAGACATCCCCTTGAAGCCCTGTTGTTGTGTGTGCTGAAGTACATCCAACAATCTTTTTTCAAAGAAATTCTCTCCCCATCTCTTCCAGCCCAACTAGAAGGAGGTGATGCTGGCCAACTTGGGTTCATCCCCCCCACTCTTGGCACATCCCATATGGGTGGCCTAGTAACTCATATTTTAATATAGTGCACTTGGAACTGATCAGCTTATTCTTGGACTTTGGTATTTCCATCAAAACTGAAGCAGAATGACCCCAGTGTTATCATCTAGTTACACAGTCAATCCTCTTGACTTTGTCTCTGTGGTGTGTTAGAGCTGCTTGTGAACCATGGCCATGATTAAAATTCAAATGCTATAAACCAACAATTAAATAAATTTGGTATTTTTAAAAGGTAACAAAGACTCAAAAGTTGCCATTTTCTAATTATTTCCCTCCATCTTGTTATCTCTGCTTTTGAGATTATTTGCTTATTGTAAATATGGTAAAAATAACACAGGGGGGTGTGACATGGCACATTTGGGGATGTCACTGCGGTTGCCAGAAATTAGATATGGTGGGAGTATTTACACCAAGGAAATTGGCAAAGGTAACAAAATCAGGTGCCTTCCCCTTCCCCATGAGTTCCTTAAATATTTACAATACACCACTGTTGAGGATACATTATTCAAAGATGTTAAAAACTAGCAAGATAGCAGGTGCAGTCCAAACTAAGGCAACTCATTTCAATATAAAAAGGCTACTTTGTAAGTGCTAACATTTCCCCAGGATCAATAGATTCAGCATGTTCAAACAAAGCCTGTGTCTCTCTCTGCAATGCTTGCAGTTCTTGGGAGATCAAATTGGTTCCTCTTCACAGGTATCCACCCTTAATACGTTTTCAAGTAAAAGTCTGAGATTAGACAAAGAAGCCCCTGCAGCTGCACATTCCTTGGCAGCCCACACCATAAATGCTTTTGCAAAAATGCTTCACCCAACTTTTTAAACTGTTCTGGGCTGCATTTAATAGATGATGAAAATAATGACTTTTAAATATGCCACTGCACAATTAGGCCACTAAAGCAACTGAGACACTTTGAGAACCTTGAGCCTAGGAAATAAGACAAAAATACCCGCAGGAAAACAAAACAAAACAAAACGAAAAGCAAAATATCTACAGGAAAAAGATAGAACTTGGAGGTCAAAATTTGCATCTACATAGTCAAATTGAATAAATGTGAATGACACTGTAAAAGAAACAGCCTCTCATTTCTCATCCAATAGCATATATTTGAGCATTAAATAACCTTTTCATTTTGTTTTGCTCCAGCAGACTTCGAGGAAGAGCTAACGGCACCATTGTTTCTCAGAAGGCGGGAGAGGGTAGGGAATGCTCATTCTCTAAAAGTGGAATCTTTTTCATAAATCTTAGAAGGAACTTGTTGACATGAGAGTTGTTGACTTTAAAGAAAACCATATGAAAGCAAAATTATGAGACCTACAGGACAGGATTGTTGTTGAACGGAAGAACCTTCTTTATGAACCTGACCTCTTTCTGCCTGACACAGTTCTGAGCTCCCCTAACTTTTCTATCTATCCCATGAGGAAGACTTCCCAACATATATGCTTATGACCATATCGATTACGGCCACCCTCCCTTCAGATTGGTTGTCCCCCCTTCACTAGACTGGGGGTTACAAATCACCTTTGAATACCACCTTTCAAAAATCACTTTGGATAGCACTTTATATCCAACAAAGGACATTCATGTACACCATTTCAGATAAGCCTCACAGTCACTCTGTCAAAGAGAAAAAACAGGTATCATTGGCTCTTCCGTATTTTATTTTTACTTTTTTCATCATCATAATCTCCATCCCCTATTTCTCCCATCCCCTTACCCACCTCCCCTCTAGTAACCAATCAGTTTATTCTCTATAGTTGAGTCTGTTTTTTGTTTTGTTTCTCTCTCTCTCTCTTTTTTGTTTTGCTGGTTTGTTTTGTTTCTTGAATTCAACATATGAGTGAGATCATATGGTATTTGTCTTTCTCTGGCTGACTTAATTTCACTTAGCATTGTAGTCCCTAGTTCCATCTGTGATATTGCAAACGGCAAGATTTCATTCTTTTTTATGGTGGAATAATATTTCATATATATATCTCTCATTTATATATGTGGCATATATATGTGTATATACACACACATATATATACACACATTTTTTAATCCATTCATCTATAGATGGACACTTGGGTTGCCTCCATAGATTGGCTATTGTAAATAATATTGCAGTAAACATAGGGGTAGATGTATCTCTTCAAATTGTGTTTTATTGGCTCCTCTTTAAAAAATGAATTGACCCATCTCTCTGGGCTAATAGCTCATAGAACAGCACAGAGAATCTTGTGCTCCTATCTCCTGATTCTGGGCCCAGCAAAGTCTAGTAGAAAGAGTATGTATAAGTTTTTTATGCTATATAACAAATTCCCATAAACGTCAGCTTAAACCAACATGCATTTGTTGTCTCACAGTTTTGGTAGGTCAGAAGTCCTGATGTGACAAATCTGGATTCTCTGTTTCCTGTCACAAGACTGAGGTCAAGATATGGGCCCTGCTGTGGTTCTTACCTAGAGCTCAAGATCTTCCTCCAAGCTCATTCAGTTTGTTGGCAGAATTCAGTCACTTGAGGTTGTAAGACTGAGGTCTCTGTTTCTTCACAGATGTTGTATGTAGCTCACTCTTGAGCAGCTGGAGACTGGCCTCAGTGTTTCACGGGGTAGTCCACTCCCAACAACAGTAGCTTGCTTCCTCAGAGTCCTGACTTCTGTCAGGAGTCTCCAACCCCAGAATGTGATAATCAGAATGACTACCCCATCCTTAAGTCTCATGTTCCATCCACACCTGAGGATGGGCTTATACGGAATGTGGAACTTCAGAGGAGGGAGACTCTTGGGGGCCATCTTGGAATTCTGCCTATCACCAGGCATGAATCTCTGTGCACGAAGAGAACGTCAACTTTTAACTCTGCACTTGTTGGCTTTGTGATTTACCTGTTTTGAGCCTTGTGTTCCTCAAAATTAGGGCAATCCTACTCAGAGAATTATGGTGAGAAAAAGAAGCGCTTCCATCTGGTCAGTGTTTAACATACAAAATTCATTCACTGAATACTTTCTTCTGCTCTTGCCAGTGCGCGCCAATGCATATACTGTTGGACGCAGGTACACCAAGTTAACTCAGTATTTCTTCCGTTATAATAGTTACAAAGCAGCATGTTGCAAACTATGACATTTGGCTTTGTGCATGGACAATGGAACACAGAAAGTCAAAAAAGATGACAGGCTCTTCTTCCTTATCCCACCCTAATGAGGATCTCCATTGGATGCTCCTTGTGTTATCTCATTAACCCTAAAAACACTGTGCAGTAAGTATCACTATCCCCATTTAACAGGCTAGGAAACTGAGGCTCAATGCACATGGCGAGTAAGAGGCAGAGTTCATAACTGTGGATCTCAGCCTGTAACAGGGTATCCCACGAAAGAGCCACTAAGAAACCAAGACGTGAGTGTGTGTGTGTGTGTGTGTGTGTGTGTCTGAATCATTGGGAAGGAATGCAAAGAATTTCCCCTCCCCTCAGGGAGAAGGCTGGGCCCCTTTACCCTCAACAGAGAGTGCACAGATTTTAAAATGTTGCAAAGGGCCATCAATTACTATTGTGAGAGGAGAGGAACTGAAAGAATATTTTGTGAGTAAGGACTGGAGAGAGGGACTGGAATTATTGAACGTGATCTGTTTCTGTCACTGTTTAGTGCTATTTTTAAGGTTCAAAATAATGCTTTTGGTGCTGTTGATGGAATGTCATTATTTCCATATCTTTTAAAACCTTCAAATATGAAACAAGATCAGTGACACTATTCCTGAACTCTCAGCTAAATAAAAACAAGAGAATGAAAAAACAAAATCTTGCTGAACCCATGTTCCTATCCAGAGGATGATTATTTCTAATCGAAAAGAAGATACACTCATTTAGGAATATTACTCCAAAGATCTCAAAAAGGAGAGGAGACTTAATAACTGACAAGACAGAATTTATTTATTTATTTTAAAGATTTTATTTATTTATTTGACAGAGAGAGATCACAAGTAGGCAGAGAGGCAGGCAGAGTGAGAGGGGGAAGCAGGCTCCCTCCTGAGCAGAGAGCCCGATTCGGGACTCGATCCCAGGACCCTGAGATCATGACCTGAGCTGAAGGCAGAGGCTTAACCCACTGAGCCACCCAGGCGCCCCAAGACAGAATTTATGCTGCAAAAATAATTCTTACTTTAGTTTAAAGATTGTCTGAAAGGGGGGAATATGGACATAGCAATCTTAAAATGGAAGCAGGTAACATTCTGATGACACGGCCATCTATACTTAGAGAATGAAAGAAGGGGAACATGAACTAGAAATGTTTTCTTCGAAATAAAAGCTACATCTTTCTAGGAACGTGGTCTCTGTAAAAAGAAGAAGTGAAGTGTTCAGAGTATAGAATAAGAGATGGAAATCTTTGAAGCTGAACGCATCAGAGAAAACTATTTGGAGATAGATTATTACCATTTCTTCTTCATTTCACCAACTGGTAGAGAGTCAGAAAGAGCTTTTCAGCAGCTGGCTCACTTAAATTTTATTTATAGAGGATTTAGCTCTGAAGAATAAGGAATATGTTGAATCTAAAAAAAATTTTCAAAAAAATAAAAAGATTTTCATAGGCTGAAATAAGAATTTTCTTTCTTTTTAAAAAATATTTTATTTATTTATTTGACAGTGCGAGAGATTACAAGTAGGCAGAAAAGCAGGCAGAGAGAGAGGGCGAAGCAGGTTCCCTGCTGAGCAGAGAGCCTGATGTGGGGCTCGATGTGGGGATCGATCCCAGGACCTGAGCCCAAGGCAGAGGTTTTAACCCACTGAGCCACCCAGGCACCCCAAGCATTTTCTAGTAAAATAAAGGTTATAGTCCTTTGCTTGGAGACAAATATCTAACTTTGTAGGTAGATAGAGATCACGCACTTGAGTTAGCAATAATAGGCTGTAGGCAGATTGTGTTGTCTACCCATTTCCATTTTCCCTTCTTTGTTTAATTAAAAAAATTTTATCGAGGCATAGTGGACACACAATATTATATTAGTTTCACTTCCTTTCTTCCTTAATAATAAAATCTGGATTTTATTTGGAATCACAATGTGCTTAACTAAGACTATATTTCTTACCCTCCTATAAAGAACGGTTTGGCCACCGAGATATAAATGGAATCCTTTGCAAATAGTTTTATGATACTATTTAAAGGGTATTGATTCATGTAGGAGGGGTATCTCTTCTGCATCTCGCCCTTCCTTTTCTCCTCTGGAACACAGATGTAACGGCTGGAGCTCTAGCCACCACATTGTGTCCATGATGATGGACATGAGTAAGGGTAGCAGAGAAGAGAATTAAGGAAACACTGCATCCCAGATGACTTCACAGACCCTCTATACCATCCCTGAACCGTACTACTTCAGGACTTACTCTAGGCAAGAGAATAAACTCTTAATTAGCTGTCCCTCTAGTCCAGTATCTGTTAAAGCAGAGAACTTTCTGATACTGGTTAGCAATACCATGTGATTATGAAAACAGTCTAAATGATCTGAGACAGAATTCATAAATATTTTGTACCTGAATAAGAGTACACAAAATAACACAAACAAAACAACAGCAATGAAAACTGAAGTTCCTTCTACCCCAAGCTCCAAAAGAGAGGAAAAGTTAATTTCTTCAAGGGCCCTGTAGGGGTATGATGCTGGACTGATGCAGAGTTCAGGAAAGCAAAACATATGCTTGAAGGGAAAGGCAGAAAGGGCTGGTCCCAGGGTGGGTAGGTCATGCAAGCCAGGAAGAAAGTGGAGAGGAACTTGCAGCACCCTGGGGAGTTAGCAGTCCTATAAACAAATGTCTGCACAGTGCCCCGAGGAACACAGGAACCCCAGGAGCAAAGCTTTCATTCTAGTCTTGGCAAAGTCTATAATGCCCACACCTGGTGTGAAAGGAAGAGAGAGCCTCCCATCTTTACAAGGACCATAGTAGACTTGGATCATGAAATTCTCCTGGGGACCTGTGATGTCCCGAAGATAAAAGACAGATTCCTCAATCTCCAGGACCCACAGAATACCTCCGCCACCCCAACCTTACTCTTCTGTGACCCTACAGAGACAATAACAAAGAAAGAGTGATAGTGAGTAAGTACATTTTCATCGGTATGGTGCAAGAAGGCTCAAATTTGATTTAGAACAGCAAAAGTACGTTCTTGCATCTGTGTGTGATGAAATAAAATCCATATTTTTACAGTGTATTATTAAAAGAAGGGGGGGCAGTGAGAGTTCTGTCCAGCTTTGGCCACAGTATTTGATGAGTGAACAAGAGAGTGATGGGATGATGTACTAAATATAGCTGGCTGTCCCCAGTATTCTTCAGTCTTTCTTCTAAAGCAACTATACTTCCAAGTTTTAACGGGGCATATGGCTCCCCAGAATCATCGCATTCCCAGTCTCTCTTCCTTAGAGGTGCAAGCATGTAACTAAGTTTGAGTTGATGAGATAGAAGTGGAAGTGGCAGTTTCTGATCACCCTTTCTAAGGGATGGTGCTCGTGCATGCACAGCCCCCCCCCCCGCCCCCCAGCCTGCGGCTTTGCACTTGCTGCTGCCACTCAGATCTTGAAATGGAAGCTGTGTGTAGAAGAACAGCAAGCTAGATGGAGCCTGGCTCTGTGGTATTCTGGAAGGCCATCCTAGATCACTCACTGGAAGTTTTAGACAGAGAAATATACTCACGCCTTGTTTAAACCATCACTGGTTAGGTTTTCAGTTACTTTGTAACAAAACCTAACTGTCACAGAGGCTTGGGGACTTGCAATCATGTCAGAGTGTTGGAGGGGCTGCATCTACTGAGCCTGATAGAGATGTCCCTCAAAGGAACTTTTAAAAAGCTGAACTTTAGTGCAGAAGAGAGAGAAGACTTTATTCCATGTGGCTCTAAGAAGAATTTCTAGGAAGATAAATATGGATAAAACATAGGACAAACTGTGCTCACTTTGAACTGAAGTTAGGGTCTGACCTGAATACTGTCATTGGCTCTGTGATCTGATGTGACTCATTACTTTAATCAAACCATTCCTTGGACTAGAAGCTCAGTGAGAGCGGGGACACCCCCCTCCCCCACCCCACCATAGACACAGACTTACCACAATGCTGGCCTCTAGCAGGTACTAGATACAAGTTTGGTTTGTGGTAAAAGGACAAAGCAGAGTTAGAATGAGGTGTGAGCAGTCTTTGCAGGGTCAGAAAGAGTGAGCTTTGAGGACAGTCCTGCCCCCAGTAGCAAGCAGAATTTCATTGCTTTTTAAATTCAGTCCTTTTCCAGCTTTCAGCAGTGAATGCTGGCAAAAGTGACCATTATCACATAACAGAAGAATGTATGGGACAGTAATGATTCTAGGGAAGAGACAGGGAAATTCTCCATTGGTTTTCTCCAATGTGTGTGTACATATGTAGAAATATTTAAGGAGGAATACACTGGGAAATACGGTATTGGACCTTCCTCACTAGTGCTTTCAGACATGTAGACATTTACCATATTTCTCTTACTTCCCTCCAGCCACATTTCAAGCCATGCCATCTTGATCCCATTCAGAAAATTTGAACTTTGCAAGTAAAACTATATCAGATGTTTTGCTCAAATTTTCTTTGTATTCCTTTTATCCCCAAAACTAATTCAGGTGTGCCCTGCTTTAAAAAGTCAAATATAGTATACTAGAACCTGAACTTGCAACATATAAATTAGAGGATGAGAATTTACATTCCAAGGAGATTTTAAGTGTACCTTCTTGGGAGAAAAACAAACATTGAAACTAAAGCCACATCATTAGAATAAAATCAAAGTATCTCCGAAATTACAAGGCAAACCAATAAGAAAACACTATTTTAAGGACACAAATCACTTGAGACATCCTTGTGATTAGGACGTTCATTGCAAATAGAAGTCATTAGATATCTCTAGAGTCTGGCAATCAACAAAAATCGATGACAGAACTATTGTGTGTGTGTTTTTTTAAAAGATTTTATTTGTTTATTTAACAGAGAGAGAGAGCACAAGTGTGGGGAGCAACAGAGGAAGAAGCAGATTCCCTTTTGAGCAGGGAGCCCAATATGGAACTTGATCCCAGGATCCCAGGATCATGACCTGAGCTGAAGGCAGATGCTTAACCAACTGAGCCAGGCATCTGTAGATAGAACTATTGTACAAAGAAACCTCACCCTACATTATATTGGAGGGAAATTATGATTTTTAAATAAAGTGTACGTATAGAAAATAATCACTGTGACAACACAGTATTTTCCATGATACTTTTTATAAAAGATCCCTTTGAAACAGATATTTGGTACTAGATCACTCATTCCTTCATTCACTTAGTAAACATCACTTAATGCCCTCTATCCACCCGCCCCACAGGATAACTGCTGAGCATCTGAAGAGTAAGTCATGGAGGTACCTATATTGTTCATTCATAGGCAAGGGATCATAATAGTTTATAGTGAGTGTAAAAAACTATTGCCAACTGGAAAATAAGCTTTCCAGAGAGGAGCTGTGGCTTTAGGCCCCCTCCTCTTCCTTGAGAATAGAGGGAATTAATTCATGGTCTTCTGTATTACATTCCTGCCGGTTACATCAGGGTGGGCTCAAAGAACAATCACAGTACCTACGGGTTTTCACTGTATTCTACAGCAGCCATGTTGACTGTTGACTTTGGGAGAGCTTTTCCCTCTGGATTATGCTTAGCTTCAGTAGAGGATCTGGAAAGGAAGAAGAAAGAGCAGCTCGCTTTTTTTTTTTTTTTCCGATTTTTTTAACTTCTGATGTATGATTTCCACAGAGAGAAGAAGAGGGTCGTATCCAAAAGTTGGGAGGACCTGAAAACCAAAAATGGCTACCACTGTATGGTTTGTCCAAGAGAAATTTTCCTTACATTCCCTATACTGGATTAGAGATAGCAACTGGAAACCAATATTCCCTGATTACCTCCTATATGTTGGGCATCGTACTGGGAAAACTTACAAAAAACGTTCTACAAGGTGTCCATGACGTGAATAACACCACATTCTTACCAATAAAGAAAATAAATCTTAGGGACGCCTGGGTGGCTCAGTTGGTTAAGCCGCTGCCTTCGGC
This sequence comes from Mustela putorius furo, assembly GCF_011764305.1. Lineage (NCBI taxonomy): Eukaryota > Metazoa > Chordata > Mammalia > Carnivora > Mustelidae > Mustela > Mustela putorius. The sequence continues at coordinate 40,599,800 of NW_025422368.1, read as the reverse complement.
TCGGGTCATGATCCCAGGATCCTGGGATCGAGTCCCGCGTTGGGCTCCTTGCTCAGCGGGGAGCCTGCTTCTCTCCCTGCCTCTGCCTGCCTCTCTGCCTGCTTGTGTGTACTCTGTCTCTGGCAAATTAAATAAAAAATTTAAAAAAAAAAAAAAAGAAAAGAAATCTTAGATTAAACCACGTGTCAAAGTCTCAGAGTAAGAAAATGGCAGAACCAGGTTAAGAACTCTGTATTTCCCTGAAATTGAACATAAACTTTCTGTTTCCAAAACTATAGAAAAAGACTCCTTGCTCCTCCATAATTCTGGAAGTTGGAGCTGGCTGGAGGGACACTGTATATCTTTTCATGTGTTCCTAATCCAAGGAGTATTTCTCTAGAGTAAGATCTTCAGACTGAGACCCAACTGATGAATAGGATATATAGAGGAATGGGTACAGCTGGAAGACATTAAACTTTTGTTCAGGGAAAAGTGGGAAAGAGAGATGGAGCATCTGCCACCCTAAGAGAACGCCATTCTGGAGTGAGCTTCCTACGGAGAACAGGCGCTCAGCATGTGGGAGACATCAGGCAATGCGGCTGGGTAAGCTGAGGAGACCGACCTTGTCCTAGGTGGAGTGTGGATAGGAAGTAGAGTACCTCAGTCTGACTGATGAATTTGGAAGGAGAAGCTGGGCATGCCTTGATCAGCCCTTCCTCTTCCTTTCCTTTTTGGGTTCTACTGATCTGTGAGAAGACAGCATATTGTTTCCTCACATTACAAGGTTCACAGGAGCAGGTCCCCTCTTGGGGGAGGAGCTACGGAGGCCAAATGTCGACTGTGACTGGGTTGGTAAATCTGTCTCATTCTGGAAGCCAACTTGCTTATAGAGAAAACATTCACCATTACCTGCTTCATCCATAAGAATTTATTTCGTATTTCTGTCTGCCTTACACTTTCATCCGGAATTACACGAGAGAAAGCAAGTATAGTATTGATTGGGCGCTGCTCAAATTTCAACCAGGTAAACAGAAGGAGAAGGAAGGGCCCAGCGGATATAATAGGTATCATAGACAAGAAGAATTTGGACCCACACAACTGAGCTATGGTGCTGGCAAGAGACATTTCAGTTGGGGGACCAGGAAAGTATGCAGTCTGTATCAGCTGAAACTTCTTTTTTGGAGAGACTGGTTCTGCACGAAGGGCCACCCCAACTTCAGCCAAGTAGCAATCAGGTTCAGCCTATACAAAAAGGAAGCAGGGGGGGTTTGGATTTGCCGGGTTTTGCTCCACGCTTAAGGAGATACATTCTTTTCTTTTTAAATTCATTTTGTTCTACTCCCAGAAGGCCAAGTAGAAGAAAATTCTGTCTGTTTCTATCCTAGGTTTTTAGCCAGAGAATGCAGAATCTATCTGGATCACACAGAGGCCAGTTCTCCGAAGCATCCCATTACAAGGGGATTTGAAATCACAGCGCTAGCTACTGACCGAATATTTGGCACCGTCTCTATGTATAAAATGAGGTGACATAAAGGAGTGTGGCTGGCCCAGGAATTCGGGATCCTGTTCCCTCTTCTTTGGGTCCATGGACCAGGGAAGAAAAAGGATTTCCTTTCTTGGGTTTAGAATAAATGTTTTTCTCACAACCACCTTCAAGTAGATATATATACACATACATACCCATATTACTTCTTCAAATTCCATGAATTGCATACACTCATTATAGAAAAATGGTTAGTTGAATGAAGAAAATAAACATTTTTTAAATTCCCAAAGTATTGGCTGCAATAATGAGAAATCCAGACGAAGCAGGATGAAGGTAGCATAGCAGCTATATGATACCTTCAGGAAATCAGACTCTTTTCTATCTTTCCCTTTCACCATATTTACCATGAAAGCCTTTGCCTCATATCTGGTGCCTCACAGCTGCAAGATGGTTGCTGTAGCTCTAGGCCTCAATATCCTTCTAAGGCAGGGCAGTAACCCTGTATCAGAAGGGTTTTTTTGTTTGTTTGTTTGCTTTTTTTTTTTTTTTTTTAAGAAACACTCACTTTAGATTACACTGGCCAGCACTTTTCACATGGACTCCTAACTGCAAGGAAATACAAGAAAGTGAGTATTTTTCCTGGGCCCATGACTCCCCCAGTTGAAATCAGGGAGGTTTTGTTGGTAAGGCAGAGGAAGAAATAGTTACTGAATAGGAAAGTTGGTTTTTCTTCCAGTCTTGGCTCAGCCCACGTCCTGCCTCTATTTCCTTTTCTACGTCTTGTAGCATCTGTAGCCCAGGCCATCCTCTTAGTAACCCCTGTGTGCAGCAAGGCTTCCTCTAATTTTACATCTGGCTGACAAAATGAGAATTTCCATCTTTTCTGGTTACGGATCCAGCTGAGACTATTACACCTTCTCCAAGCATGTATATAGATGTTCCCTACCATTTCATAACCTGTTCTTTTCTCTTAATGATGTACTTATCAACAGGAGCTTGGCAGCAGATGCAGTTAATTGCATCTCAGCTGCACAGCCTGCTTCCTTGGTTCATTCTATAAATATATGCCAAGCAGTATTGAAGATGCTGGGGATAGACAGTGAACAAAACTCACAGTGAACAAATGCTACCCATTGTATCAGATGATGATGAGCATGCAGGAGAAAAATAAAGCAGGGTGAATGAATTAGGAAGTGTCAGGAAGGAGAGGGGTTCTATGTTACACACGCAGCAGTCAGGGAAGGTTACACGGAAAATCAGAGACCTCAATTAAGAAAGAGAGCCAGCCAATCATGTGCATTTTTGGAAACTTTTCAGACAGTGAGCACAGCGCATGCAAAGACCCTGACGTGGGAGATGTGTGGCACATTTGAGGAACACACCAGGACCTTTGTAACTGGACAGGGTGAGTCAGTATTCAGAGACAATACTGGAAGTTCTGATACAGTCAGAAGAGCATATTTTCATTAGTCGCACAGTTTTAAATCACTTTGTTAGACACTCAAGTAAGTTACTTCTAATTTTTCATATTTATAATTGACTGTTTTTGCAGGTCCTGGGCCACTGACCAAAATTCAATGATACCTACATTAAAATAATAATTGACTAGTTTTGTTTTTCGAAACAAAGTCTTAATTAAGCACAGTTCACCTTTTCTAAAATAGTGAACAAGGGTGGAAAATAATGCTAAAATATCACAAACATAAAAATGCGCTTCCTATCTTGCTGAGGTGAATATGGGAGAATAGCAAGGGATAGAGGGAGTAAAGGGGAAGTAGGAAGAAGGAAGTAGAGAAACGGAGGGCAAAAAGAGTGAAGTCTCCAGAAGCAGAAGGGGAGCTGCCAGTTCTCTGTCTTTGCATGGCAAATTGCCTTAAATTGGAGATGTGGAACAACTACCATTTTATTAAACTCATGAGTCTGTGGGTGAGGAGCTTGCGCTTCCCCACAACATGGCACGCTTGGCGTAGCTGTTGCGTGGTGGCTCCCTTTTGAGAGGCCAGGATGGGGGTCCTTTTACAGGCTAGGCCTGGAACTTAGAGAGCATTACTTCTACCCGATGCTGTGGGCAGCACGATTAGAGGCCAGCCCCGAACCAACCAGAAGGAAAATGGGCCTCATAGCCACACGACAAATTAGGCCAAACTTGGGGTCATCATGGTCGTACTTCTGAGATGCCTCCTTGAACTTCTCAGCTACATCTCATAGATGGTTTATCCTTCCATAGATCTTGAAAAACTGCCTTTAGTAAATAATAAATTACAGATTTCCTCTGTAGTCTTTAGAAAAACACCATCCTGCAAAACTTGTTTGTGTTTTGCTCTTTCTGGCTGATAGGCTGAGGGTGTGTGTGTGTGTGTGTGTGTGTGTGTGTGTATCATAGAGTAGGCTCATATGTATGGCCTCATAAGTATAACTTGTCCAAGGTAACAATTTATGCCAGGAGAGTCTAAGGGAATGTTGATTGTATATATTTCACTATGTATGCACTTCCTAGAAGAAGGGTGGTTTGATAAACTATTATTGTGAAGCAGCTCTGTTGGGGGGTACTTATTTCTAAACCTGCATTAGCTAATTCCCTCCAGATTCCAAGATTTAGGTCGTCTGGTTCCACTGATTTGTGTATGTTCAGATTTTTCAAGTATTCCTTTACCTGCATTGACAGAGCATATATTTGACAGAATAATATTAAAAAATATAAGATGGCAAGCAGATGGCCAGAACCTTGACTAGAAAGAGGTCTTATTGAAAATGGTTTGTAAATGCAGACCTTGCTTTTGTTTATGGGAATGTCTTTTTAAATATTTGGTTTGATCACCAATGCAGTTCTTGAAAGAGCCCAGTGCCTGCAGAAATATGCTGGCTGATATCCTCTACCTGGAGTAAAGCCTCCCTTTAAAAAGGGAGGAAGAAACGAATGGAGACTTTTTCTATAACTCCTTGCTGCCAGATGTCCGCATTGCTACCTAAGTTGTGCAGGTGAGAAAACCTTTTCCTGATCCTCTATGCCTGATGCAGCTGAAAAAAAAAAGGGGGGGGGTGACTTCAATCCAGTGAAAAAAGAGGAGGTGAGAGAAGAAATAAATGGAAAGAAAAAGGCTTATACCAAGAAGAATTTCCAGGGAATTTCAAGTTGGTTGCTTTGTGTTAGGAAGGCAGATTGGTGAGGATTCGAGGCCTTGCTCTGATACCTGAAATAAGAAAACTAACACTTCAACATTTGAAGAATAGAAACTTCTATTTAAAACCCTGGACACGGGACGCCTGGGTGGCTCAGTTGGTTAAGCAGCTGCCTTCGGCTCAGGTCATGATCCCAGCGTCCTGGCATCGAGTCCCACATCGGGCTCCTTGCTCCGCAGGGAGCCTGCTTCTCCCTCTGGCTCTGCCTTCCACTCTGTCTGCCTGTGCTCGCTCTCGCTCGCTCTCTCTGACAAATAAATACATAAAATCTTTAAAAATAAATAAATAAAACCCTGGACACATTGTACAAGACACACAGGGAAACTTGGAAGAGTGATATTTGAGCTTTTTCTACAGATTTTTCATCCCGGATGCCAGTGTCCCATTAACAGAAAAGAACATAGATCAATATTTTGGGAGCGACATCTAGTTGCTTTCATTATCCAGATAGTCAATTCTAGTGGCCTGTTGCCATCAGTCTCTGGCTGTCACCACTGAAAATGCTGGTGAAGTAGGGTTGGCCCAGTCGTTGGAACGTCAATGCCTACATTCTGCCTTACAGTCTTTGGAGCCCCATTTCAATGGCTAAGGGATATGGGCAGAGTGAGGGCAATGAAGCAAGCCTGGAAATTGCTTATATCTATTACCAGATCTTTGCTGCTGAATATTTTATGATGGTTGAATGTTTTGGGAGGGTGGACTTTCTATATTTAACACACATAGTCTTCTTTGTCTCATACCAGGATACACCCCCAGGTACAGTAGCACCATCAGACTCTAACAGCCATGTACCATGTTCCAACCTCAGGCATATTTCCTCTTTCCTTATGGCCTTGAGCATTTTTACACATTTCCTTACATATATGCTTCTTTTCTCTCCTTTCTTGCCATACACAGCCTAGTTCTCTATTTTTATCTCCTACTAGAAATTATGAGCCATTTTAGTGATTCAAATGAAGATTTGGGGAGCCTGGGTGGCTCAGTCAGATAAGTGGCTAACTTTTAATTTTGGCCCAGGTCATGATCTCAGGGTCCTGGGATCAAATCCCATGAATGATCTCCGAGTCCTGGGAGGGAACCCCACATCAGGCTCTGCACTCAGCAGGGAGTCTGCTTCTCCCTCTCCTTCTGCTACTCCCCCTACTCATGCCCTCTTTTTCTCTTTCTCTCAAATAAATAGTCTTTAAAAAATAAAAAAAAATGAAGCCTTATTGTTGAGGCTATCACATTGAAACATTTAATAACTGAAAATATCCTTCACATTCTCTAAAAAGATACCTTAAGAGATTCTCCCCTTTATATACAGGGCGCAACAATTTATTACTCTAAAACTATAGGATTGGACAGGATGGCAGAAGCTTCATCCACTTGCTTCTAGATGAGACTGTTTTTGGCAGTGCAGGCAAGTGGGTCTTTCTTGGGAGAAAGAAGATGCTCTTACAAGCGGTAGACCAGTGTGGAAAATCAGCCAAATAGTAAATCATTGACTGCCAGTTCATTAAAGAGCCAGTCGGCTGAAAGACCAATTTTTCGATATTATTTTTTCACCAAACACTTGTTGCTTTGTGGTTGTTAACACAATTACTTGAAAAAATTCCCAGCTTGATACTATTGGACATCATCACACCTGCATCTTCATAGTCTTATTGTATCACATGCACACAGAGTCTTCCCACCATCTGTATAGGAAAGAAATGGTCCTGTGAATTGCCTATAATCCAATTCCTTCCTCTCCCATCAAGAAAGAAAATCTATAAATTATGAGAAGTAGGAAAAGCAGTAGGCTGGGTGGAAAATATACTGGAAGATAAAAACCATACCACTTTTAAAAATCATGGAGACTGGTAACATGCCTCATTCCGGCATGTTTAAAAGTCCAAGAAATGATCTCTCCCTAAAGTAAGCTATACTGAGCAGACTGACTGAAACACAAAGTCCCCTTTTTTACTGGTCAAAAAAAGTTATGGATCATTAAGTGAGCAAAGTGGTCATTGGGCCAATTGATTTATTGACAAATTGTTATATGAAAGAAAAGTTAATGGATTCATCAAGAACCATTACAGAAGTACTCTTTTAAAACAATTCTAGAACTTGTAAATTTTCTCCCCAGAATTTTCTTGTCTACAAGTCTAAGTTCACGCAATTATTTTTTATTCTCAGTAGATATAGCGATGAGCTAGTTAAAACAATAAAGTCATTCATCAATAAGTACTTTTTAAGTACCTACCAAAAAATATTTCATTAGGCACTGATGAGTGAAGAAAAGAGAGGAAATACTAAAGAAATAGGTGACAAAAATTTTTCTCTTTATTGATTCAGAAGATAAAATATTTATATATTGACTGACTTGAGAACAATTACAAAACGTCCCATCAGTACGTTCACAATGGTGCTGTGCGAGTGTAATGGGCAAACAGCTCTGACCTCATGGGGGGTGGTGCCCACAATCCATCCCCAAGGTCCACACATGAAAACAAATCTTTTCTCCTCTGGCAGCACATCTTTTTTCCTTCCAAGGTAAGACCTCTTTCCAATTTTCAAATCATAAGATGTTTATCTCCCCATGAAAATCACTCTCAATCCTACGGGTGTTCTTACACATCCTATTGTTATACTCACACAAGTATATTTTGATATTAAGTTGAATCCAGTCTTTGTATTTCCTAACATGGATGCTTGAAAATACACCAAGATAATATTTTTTAAATATTTGTGCATGATGACTTTAAGCAATACAGGGATTCGATGTTTGTAAACATCCACTTTTGATGTCCTTCTTGTATTCAGAGAAAGTTTGGCCCAAGTTAAAAGACTAGATGACTAACCAGTGAGCCAAATGAGGATCTACAAGGACTATAGAAGGCTTGAAAATACTGTAATTTCAGTTAACTAACTGAAATTAATATAAAAACTTTTAAAAAATACTCTAATTTCAAAGGATGGGTTTTCTAATTAAAATGCAACCAAAGTTCCCACAGATGTGAAAAGGAGTCTAGCTGGCGTAAGATCCCAAAGATTTGGGACTCTGACATACATAATTTTTTAAAAAGATTTTATTTATTTATTTGACAGACAGAGATTACAAGTAGGCAGAGAGGCAGGCAGAGAGAGAGGGGGAAGCAGGCTCCTTGCTGAGCAGAGAGCCCGATGCAGGGCTTGATCCCAGGACCCTGGGATCATGACCCCAGCCGAAGGCAGAGACCTTAACCCACTGAGCCACCCAGGTGCCCCTGACATACATAATTTTTAAGACATGCACCTTAATTACTTGGAAATAGCTTAAAAAATAACCCAAACATAATAAGAGTTCCCAAGGAACAGGAAGAGCGTCCAAGTACCAATGGGCACCATCTTCTAAGAAAGAGACCACGTTTCTTCTATTGTTTCATGCAGCGGGGTGAGTAAGGTTGGCAGTCAATAAATACATTAATAGAACGTTTACATAATTACAAGCTTCCATGACTGGAGGGAGTTTTCATCGAAGATGTGAATAATATTTTATAAACCCCGACAAGCAAAACGGTACAATTATGTAGATAGACTTCTCTCACATGCTTGTTGATGTCAATATAATCGCATATGGCTCACTTCCATGTATTCAACCTTAACTGTCTTTAGAGACTCTTCCAGATTTAACTAACATGCTGGATGCGCAGTTTGCTGTATCTGATCATCAGCATAGTAAGAATCAACAAAACAGACCGGACTGTTTTTAACATACCCATTGTATTCCAAGTCCACATCTGCTTTCTTGGTCCTCTCTCTCTCTCTCTCTCTCTTTCTAAAGCTGAATTTTTAAATCCTTGAAGTGCAGGGTTGCAAATGTCTTTAAAGACATTCTAGTCCAGCCATCCAAGTCCAAATTCCTCCATATTCTAGTCTAGACACAGAGATTCATTGCTGGACTGAAACATCCATACGTTTTGGTCCATACGTTTTGACCTCTGCCTAAAGTAAGGGTCAACAAACTGTTTCTGTAAAGGGCCAGGAAGTAAATATTTTTAGGTTCTGTGGGCCATACAGGCTCTGTTGCAATGATTTCACTCGCTTTTATAGTGCAAAAACAGCCACAGATGATATATAAAGGAGCAAGTGTGGTTGTGTGCCATTAAAACTCTATTTATAAAAATAGGCAGTGGGTCAGATTTGATTGAGCTCTGGACTAAATAATTTGCTATGGAGTATGAGATGAATGAAAAAAAAAGCCGAAATAATATGAATAAAATATTCATAATAGTAATATAACTACCCCTGATTTTTCAGTCCAGATGACCCAAAATTTATAAAATAAATGCATCTTCTTACTAAACACGTCTGCTGGGCACTATCAAGTAAAAATCACCTCTTCCTATCCCTCCTTTCTCGTCAACCCAAAAAGGAGGTAAAAAAGAGAAGCTAGCAGATGTTCACTGCCATCACCTTACTATATCCCAGCTGTTCTTAAGGTTGACATTATTTTAAAATGAAATGAGGCAAGATTGATAGAGCAAGGATGTTACAATCATGTCTAAAGAGGATGTTACCAACCACAGGCAGATAAAAGAGGTGATACAGGAACCTAGGATGAAGAAGTAAAGACAGAGCTCAACTCCAAATGGAAGATCATGGAGTGAAGCTGATTCTGCCAAGGAGGGGAGGCGTGACCTCGTATAACTCACATCGGCTTTGGACTCAGAACCATACGGATTTGAATGGTTTCTGCAGTTCAGTGATTTTGAAAGTTTTTGTTTTTTTTGTTTTTTTTTGAGCCTCCATTGCTTCATCTATAAAATGGGAAATATAATACTTATATCTTCAGGATAGTTATAAGCTTTACATTAATAAGATCGGTGAAGTTTTGTTTGTTTGTTTTTTAAGATTTTATTTACTTGACCGACTGACGGAGAGGGCATACAAGCAGAGGGAGCAGCAGGCAGAGGGAGAAGCAGGCTCCCCGCTGAGTGAGGAGCCCAGTGCTGGACTGGGATCATAACCTGAGCCATCCAGGTGTCCTGTTCTGTGAAGCTTCTAGCACAGTATCTGGCACACAAGAAGCACTGACATTCTATACCAAGGGAATAATGAATGCTCTCTTAAAAAATTTTTATCAACTGACCGCCATTTAGAAAAATCTGCAACCTCTGGGACAAAAGCCTAAACTTTCAGAAAGTATTTTGCTTCTGTATTTCCAGGGGAAAGTGTCAATGGCTTGCAACTTACTAAATAATAGTACGATCAAGAATTTATAGAAAAGCATTGAATTTGGCAGGGAAGTTACCTGTTTGTCCCAGTTTTATTTTCCCAACAGGCTTTTGGTTATTCAATCAAGTCTGGGGCCAGGTTTAGTCTCTTAGGTTTCTCCTCAAGTGTGAACTCAGGGACTTAAGAAATAGAGATTCCAGAATACAGCATGGTTGTATGCTAACCAGGTCCTTGAATGATTAGCAAGGAGAGAAAAGTCCAACTTGTTTCCCTTTTAACACAGCCCTAAGACCACCCAAGAGCCCGAGATGCTCAAGAAAGCAGCGGCATGTTTATATAGGAATGTGAGCTGTATGGAACATGGAACACCTGTGCTCTGTGGTCTTCACAGCCCCAATTAGCTTCTGGAAAGAATTCGGGGTAGAAATCCTTAATGGGATGCCTCAGAAAGTGCGTCAGTTCTGAGCACTGAATTTATTTCTTCAGTTCTACTGGCTTACTGTATGTAAGACATATTCATTAACAACTGTTTAGTTACCCAAGTGAGTACCATAAAAGACTTCTTGACATTCAGAAAAAAAAAAAAAAAAGAATTTATTTATAACAAGAACTTATAGTGTTGGTATAGGAAAGTGCCTTGGGGTTTAATATGACAAAAGAAGTTCAAAATCTAGAACCATTCAAACAAGGAGTGGGCTGTCCTGAAGGATAGCCAATCTCCATGGTTAGAAGTAATGATCCGTTAGTGATACTGTGGGCAGCATTCCTCCAAGGAAAGGAAGGAAGATTTGACTCAATTGTTTTAATCTTAACCTGTTTCCTTAACAAGCATTTTAGAGCACCTAATATGAACGGGCACTTTTTAAAGTTCTGGAACACTGATAAAGGCTAAGGACATAAAGATAAATATGAGGACGTTTTGCCATTAAAGGACTTAAAGAGGGGAAGACAGACAAGTAGTCAATGATTACAAGAGTACAAATGTTACGACAGAGAAATGTACAAAGGTTGGGGCAGCTATCCTTGTGAGTAATGATAAAGGAGGTTTTTTTGGAGTAGGTGACCCTGGGACTCAAAGTGTTAATTGTCATTAGCGGTAGGTCACGGGCTTGGTCATCAACACTATTCCATTCATTGTTGTGCTAAAGGCTCTCTAAGCACATTTGTAAATAATGTGAGGCTGAGCTGATACATAACACGTCTAAGTAGCAGCACTAAGATCCCCAAAGAGGACAGAGTAGGTATTCAATAAATCACTGTTGAATCAGTACTTTGACAGTGTGGTTATATGGGTGCACAAATACTACACATGGGAGACTTGGACAAGTAAAAGCATATATAAAGAAGAGGTAAAGAAGGCAAGCTAACATTTGTTGATGGTGGTCATGAGTTTGAGGGTATCTGCTTTTTATTTTCTACATGTTTAACCATTTCATAATAATAAAAGAGACTTAAGACATTGGTAGCTATAATTCAACAGTGATATCATGTCATATATGGGTTTAATGGACACAAGTTCAATGACATGAGCTCTGATAAACTTATCACAATTTAAAAGGAAATAATACAATCTATATAGTGTGCTGGCTCCTGCAGCTTTTCCGCTCAATGGGCATATGTGTGGCCCCAATAAACAGGAGACAGAAAGTGTGAATCTACCATCTCAGCACCACTTTGCCTCTCAGAACATAAACATCTCCCCAATCTGACAGTGACCCCAGCCTTGAAAAATACATGGATGTTTTAAATGCACATATCAGTTCTGACGCTGGAGGGAATACTGATTGAGAGGTCATAGGCTAATGATTTTGGGGGGTGTTTTCCGGAGGAATTTGCAAGACTGAGTTTGGCCCCATATGCAGTTGTCACCTCATGTTGACTTTAGAACCAAACCTCCTGAAAAAGATGCAACTTTATAGTAAAACTGAAAAATAAAAGTTGTAGGGAGGTGCTTTTCGTCTAAGCTAAGGAAGACGACTGTTGTAGCCACTTTATTTTTTGAAATTAAGGGGGCTTTCCTTGGCATCAAAGATGTTTAAACAGAAATTAGACAAAAAATGTTCAAGTACCTTGCACATGGAGCTCAGGGATTCAATGAGAGCGGTGGTTTAGACCAAATCTAATTGACCTCATATAATCTCAAGATTCTGGAATTCTGTGATACAAAGACCAGATTCATTCCAAGTCCATGATTTAATGCTTGTCACCTTCTACTAGCCTGTCCATCCTTCTTTCTTGAAATTCCTTTTTAATTTTTTTTTTTTTTTTAACCGATAGTCTCGGTCAAGAAACTTTTCCCAATTCATTTCTGCTCTGGGACAGCAGATGGTGACTCAGGAATGGCAACCATTCCTGTATTATTGACACTAGCTGCACTTGTTTTTACACTTCTTCTTGGTCCACAGTACTCTTTTTACGTGGGACTTGCACCTTTTCCTAAGGCTAAATCTTAGGGATTGAAGATCCTGGCTTAGGTGGTTTCATTGTATATGGCTGTAACAATATTTATAGGATGAACAGCAAACACTCAGTAGGAGGGAAAGTTCAAGGTTGGAGTTATCTATTGGTATGTAAGAAAACACCCCAAACTTGGTGGCTTAGGACAACAATCATCTTTTTTATTTGCTCACAAACCTGCAATTTGGGTGGGATTCAGCGAGGACCGACCACTACACAGAGCATAAGCTGTGATAGCTCAAATGCTGGGGACGACTCCCGTGAACTGGAATCATCTGAAGGCTCACTCATGTACACGACTGGTGAATAGTATTGTCTGACGGGGGGACCACAACTGGGTTGTCAGCGACAACATCTCCCTGGGGCTTTCTGTGGCTGCTTGGCTTCTTCAAAGCACAGTGGCAGGTTCCAAGAGCAGTGTCTCAAGAGAACGAGGGAGAAACGGGATCCCCTTTTATGGCCTAGTCTTTGAAGTCACATAGTGTCATTTCTACCATCGTCAGAGACCCCCCTCATATTTGAGAGAAGTGGACACAAACTGTATCTCTCTGTCAAAGGAGCGTCACCCTCAGGTCATAAGAAGAGAATGTGTGATGGATGGTCTCACTGCAGCCATTTTGGAAAGTACAGTCTGCCACGAAGTGGATGATTTATTTAAAAACAAGACTCAAAACCTGCTCAGTTTGATTTTCCCCATCATCTAGTGTATTTGAAATAATTTCATATGCTTCATTTCTTCCTTCGGATATTACCCTTGAATGTATAGTTTCAAGAATCCATGGTTTGGTTTTTTGGTGTTTGCTTTTTGTTTGTTTGTTTGTTTTCAGATGACAAGGCTACTTTGTTAAGTAGATGCAAGGAAGGCAAAATAGGTATCTGAATTTAAGGTAAAGATATGTGCAGACATAAATTTGATGGACAGGTCACTGTGACTAAATTAGATGGTGACATCGTTGTCAACAATAGTCTTGTAAAATACCTCTTCTCTCCCATATGTGGAGATAGTTGGGTACATGCTGATGCTTTGTGCTTGCTTGTCCTCGGTAGAAGAGTTGTGCCACAATCCCTCATGGCGACGAGTACAGGGGATCCAGAAAGGAAGATTCTGACTAGTTTATTTCCATCTCTTTTTATCCCCTAAAGCCCGCTTTCTTAGACTTCTGCCACTGGGACCAGCATTTCTAGTCACTGCATTGTTTTCACGGCTGTGTCCTAAGCTACCCAGCCAACAGATTGAGAGAATCCAACCAAACCAAGAACTTACCATCAGTTTACCACATCTGAACATTGTGTTAAATCCTATAATAGTTTTGAACAAAGACTGGGATGGTTGCAGTGACTGTAAGGAGGGAGAACAGGAGGAGAGGGGAGAACAAGTATTCTGACATAGAATAAGTATTCTGACATAGAATTCTCCTTATGTGGACCTATTGCACCTGTTCAGTTTCAGTGTTTCTCTAAGTAAAAGTCACAAGTGTGGTGAACGTCGTGACGTGAATATGATTCTGCAGCGTCATAAATGTCAATAAAACAAACACATAATATATTCATATAACTTTTTCCTCTGAAAACCATCCTGAATTCTTTAAAACTATGGTAGTCAAAGGTAACTCCTTTTTTTTTTTTTTAATATAAGCAAGAAGCTTCTTCAAAAACTAAAGAAATAAAAACAAAACAAAACAAAAAACAAACAAAAAGAAAACTAGAAAAATAAGCCCCGTAAAACTATGAGAGCTAGAATAGCATCTCTAAAACTGAAGTTAGAAAAGCTAGAACTGTTTCTCTTTCTCTTCTTCTTTCCTCAAGAAGATAAAATACTTGGGGCACCTGGGTGACTCAGTGGGTTAAAGCCTCTGCCTTCGGCTGGCTCAGGTCATGATCCCAGGGTCCTGAGATCGAGTCCCACATCGGGCTTTCTGCTAGGCAGGGAGCCTGCTTCCCCCTCTCTCTCTGCCTGCCTCTCTGCCTACTTGTGATCTCTGTCTGTCAAGTAAATAAATACAATCTTAAAAAAAAAAAAAAAAGGAGATAAAATACTTGTTGATGCCTCTGTACCCCGAAGGCCATCTTTCAGCCACATTGCTGTCTGTCATGGTAGATTCCCCATGGCGAGTTCAGCAGGTGTGACAAGGAGGGAGAGGCAGTCACTTCATCCCATCGATACCTGAGTTCAGTTAACCCACAGCATGAATCACCCAGGTCAAGAAATACTGACTTAAAATTCCCAAATAAAGCAATGTAAATCATTCCAAATTTCTAAAAGGGCCTGTACTCCCTTTCAGGGTTCAAAGGTTCAAGGGAGGTTTGCGGATGATAAGAGAGTGTTAAGTTTCCGCTTAGAAAGGTTTGGGAAGCTAGATAGGCTTTTTTTTTTTTTTTTAGGCTCAGGCGGAGGATCAGGAATATGCATAAATTAAGGATAAAAAGAGAGGGAGTTTCCCTCAGGATAGGGTCACGGTTCAAAATCCCAGTGGTCAGCTGGAGTCAGCCCAAACACACATCTTGGGAACTAGGGACATTAATCTGTCTGGCTTGTGGGTGTGAGATGATTCTTTGGAGACCAAGGGACAATGAGGTAACCAGAAATGAGGAAGAATGAAGGGGGATTTGTGAACAGAGGGAAAATCGATAAAATGAATAAGAATTATGGGTTTCTGCCTACTGAGAATAAACAAGGGGTTTCTGGCGAGATGGATTCAGGCAGGGAAGAATCTAAAAGATCAGGTGACATGTAGAGCCAGATAGGGAAGGCAGCACTTACCTTTGTTATAATGTAAGGATTTGTTTTATAAGGTGCTAGGTCTGATACTGGGAAGCTGATGGAATTCTCAACAAGACATTCCGACGTGGGCTGTATCTGTCTAGTGGGACTTGCTATCAGTACCAGCAAATATCCCCCAAATAAATACAACCCGGGGTGGTCTCTGGGCACCCGCCCCCTTCTCCCTCCTGAGAGTTGGGGGCTTCTGATAGCTGGCAGACCTCCCAGCCAAGAATCATGTGTCCCTGCCACCCCGGCAAATTTACAAGTGAGCTGTGGCAAATTTACAAATTTACAAGAGCACTGCAGAGCTGGGAAAACACCGGCCTAGCAGGATGGCGGAAAGTTCTCTTGTTTCTTCATGGGAGAGAGCATGTCCTTTCTCTTTAAGTGTGTTCCCTTATTTTTCAGTTCTGGTCAGATGCTCAAAACAGCCCCTCTTTCCCCTACGCTGCTCAACACTGGCCGGTTTTCGCAAAAACTCATTTTTCAAAATAAAATTGTGGTACCAGTTCAGAAAATAAGCTTCTTTGACAGTTGTTTCTCATTAAAATTCTTACCTTAAGGATTCAAAACATGATTTCACAGCACACATACCCTCCTCCCAGGCCCACTACTCCCCTCCCTGCACTGCCCGAGGATTGTGGAGTCTCAACATCCATTAAAGGCTCAGATGCCTGACATCATTTTACATAAAGACAAATACCCTGTGTTTTCCACTAGCCCTGAAAGCGAGAAGCTGGCTTGTGTAAGAAGGGAGAGGTTGGGCTCTTTAATAAAGAAAGGACAGCAAGTGCATTAGAGGAGAAGAGGGGATGCCTTGCTATAGCTTGTCTCTGGGAATCTGGCTGTGAAGCAGATTCCAGCAATTATGAAAAAGCACGAAGAGTTTAGAAATAAATGAGACTTTCCTTTTGTAACTTGCAGAGCTTTGACCCTTCTCCCAAAGACAGTTGAGATACCAAGGCGGCATCAAGTTTTGTGGCAAGATAAGAGATAAAAGTAAAAGTTCCATGCCTCCCAGCTTTCAGAGGTGAGTCTGCCATTGACTTCTCAGATGTTGGGTTGATTGCGGAAGGCTGTTGTGTTTCTCAGTGACTACGCCACTCTATGTCCCTCTCACTCATGTTGGGTTCTACTGCCCTGATTCCTGGAACAGTGGGGACAGAATTCCTGGGACAACACTGCCGAGAAAGGCTCCTGTGGGAATCTATAGCAAATGTCCGATGGCCAGGTGTCCCAAGTGGTTGGAGAAAGAAGATGAAAGAAAGAAAGTGGGAAACAGTTATGGTGCCAAGACCAGCCTGCCTCATCTCAGAGGTGTTCTCCATAGAATATAGTCTCAATGACATCACTGAGGCTTTTGGTACCAGCTAATCCCAGAGGACGCCTTAGTACTAGAGAAGAACTCATGTTTGCCAAGGCATCAATAGACCTAAGCTCTGTTGACCACACTTGAGAAAAATTTCAGTCTAAGCCAAGAGGAAAGTATGTTCCACTCTGGATAATTTGGATACTTTTCTGCTAGTGTGTTTCACCAGAATCTTTTTACAAAAAATTTTTACAAAATTTTTCTAGCTCATGTGGATGCTTTTGGGTCAAAATTATTTAAACTATGTAGCTTGAGGGCTACTAAAGAAGTAGCCCCTATCAAGATCATTGTGCCTATCTTGTCAGTCACTTTCTTTCTCCTGTACCTGACAAAAATTTCACATCGTTCACATACTTCTGGTGGAAGAAGCTTGAGAGACATTGCTAACAGATGGTCCCTAGACTGGACTGCAAGGAGTAAGGTATAGATATTTGTACAATATACCTTTTCTATCTTCAAAGTCTTGTGGGAATTGGTGATTTGATTTTTGTTTTGATCATTTATTCTTTCCATCTCCAAACATTTCCACAGATAAATTGACATTATGATTCAATATAAAACTTATCACTCACATACCTAGGGTTTAGAAATAGGATCAGTTCTCAAAACCTTGGAATGACTTAAATGCCCATTCATAAGATGAGATGGAAGTAAGTTAAACTTTGAGACCCCAGAAGTCTCAAAGTTTATAGTCACTCCAGACTCTACGAAGTCCCAGAACCTCACTTTTTAATTTACTTTTCCATCTTAAGTCAGTTGTGATATTTCCAGAAAGTATCACAAATTCTGGTATCTCCCAACCGGGAATTCCTATGTAGAATGTTCTGTATTTGAAAAATAGTTAAAATTTCATAGCTAGATGAATATCAGTTGGCTGGACATATGAGAGCTCAAAAGTACAAGCTAATCCTTCAGTAATATGATGGTGACCTGAGAAGGAAGTCCTCTACCCTAGTTTTAATTCTCATTTGGATGGCAGATGTCATGAGCTAGTAAAACACCCAGTAATAACCTTAAGGATACTTGCTTTGGAGACAGTACTATCAACAACTATCAACAACATAGGACTTGAATGTGAGTAGATGCTGTCGCTGTGGGGGGTTAAAAAAAAGTCCTTTGAATTCTTTCATGCAGCCTCAGTTTAGAAAGTATGCTTTCAAGGGGGATACTTGTCTCCCACAAAAGGGTATGAAGTAACAAATGGCCAATTTTCTCTGTCTGTATTGGTCACGGCTTTAGGAAATAAAGGAACTTTTCATAGTAATTGGTGGATCCAATTATAGTAATTGGCCAATTTTCATTTTAAAGTCTTCATTTGCAAAGGAAAAAGTTTATTTCCTTGCTCAGAGGTGACTCTGTAAGCAATAAATCTAGGTTTATATAGCTGTTTTTCAAGTGATGTTTAAAAATTACATGATTTGAGTCCAATTTAAGGTCTCTCATATTTAGAGATTTTTCTCTCGAGATCAATGG
Organism: Mustela putorius furo; assembly: GCF_011764305.1. Lineage (NCBI taxonomy): Eukaryota > Metazoa > Chordata > Mammalia > Carnivora > Mustelidae > Mustela > Mustela putorius. Next base: position 40,581,911 of record NW_025422368.1, on the reverse strand, counting down.
CTTCAACCTCTCTTCCAATGAGATATTGTTGCTTGGCATGTCCTATTCACACCATCTGAATGTGATTGGTGACTTCCAGGTGACAAGATCACTTCATATGTGGCTTCTGTTTTTGTGGGTTGATTGTTTATCATGCTTATATCCCAGCTGCCTTAAACGTATTTTAGCCCTTGTTTGGGACAACCACTTTGCTTCAGCAAATACCACCAATCCCTTTAATAGTCGCTTAACAAATATTCATTGAGAACTTGATCTAAGAATAATAGCAAACATGACTGACCATTTACAGTACTCCAGGCACTGTTCTAAGAGTCCTACACATATTTTTGCCTAGATACTGGTTTACTATCTGCTAACAAGTGAAGAAAGAGAAAACTCTTGAAGGTGAAATAACTTGTCTAGGCAACCAGCTAATAAGTGTTGAAGAAAGGATTTGAATCCGGGCGGTCTGACTTCAGAGCCTCAACATGTAATCCCTATCCTATGCTACCTGTAGCACTATACAGGTTATCAATTAAGGAGGAAAATAAGGCTTGATGATCCCTGGGCTCTGAACTCCTCCTCCCTACCCACTTCCATCCATGTCTGATTTCTGAGGTACCATGCTCACTCCTCCATCTTTGTTGGGACTCTTCCCTGTGCTGCGTACCTTTCTATCCCGATTGGACTGAATTCTCCAAGCATCGTTTACGCTCTCCCCAACCTGCTCCTCCTAGCCTTCCTTAACCACTCTAGCTTGCCTCCCTCCCTCTCTTCTTTCTTAGACATTTTTTTTTTTTTTACAGCTAATACAATCACATTATTATCTCGTTGAGGGGAGGTCTTCATTTCGGTTACCTCCTTTGTATTCTCTAGATAAGGTAGAGCAATCAAGCGGCTTCTACAGGGTCCTCTCAAACCCACTAAGTGTGTCCAGAAATTTGCTTTCTGTTTGGTTGACACACCATTTCTCTTTTCTCCTTCTTCTCCATTCATTTCCTCCCCCCTCAATAATACAAAAGTTAGATATACTCATTTATGTCTCCCTTGTTTCTGATGAATGATAAGCCTTCATTTGTATAATCAATCCCTGTATCATAATTTTATTTCTTTTCTTCCTCTGGGTGTTTTTAAGATTTTGCTTTTCAGCAGTTGGACAATGATGGGCTAAAATGTGGTTTTCCTTGTATTTATCTTATTTAGTGTTTGCAGAGCTTCCCAGATTTGTAGGTCTATTTTTTGCTTGTCTTGATGGCTTTTTAAAGCCAAATTTGGAAAATTTGGGACCAATATGTCTTCAAGTACTTTCTCTACCCCACTTTTATCTCTTTTCTTTCTGAAACTCTAACATATAGGTTGTTTGATATTTTGTTACATGCACTGAAGCTCTGTTCATTTAAAAAATTTTTTTTCCTCTTATTTGTCAACTATAATTCAATTTAAAATAAAAATTAATGAATGTTTAGATTTTTTTCAAATTTGTTCTTTCTTTTTGTTCTTTGGATTTAAATAACTTCCACAGGTCGGTATTCAGATTCACTGGTCCTTTGTTGTCCAGATGTCAATGTGCTATTAAGCCCATTTAATGACTTTTTCATTACAGATATTATAGTTTTCAGTTCTAGAATTTCCATTTTTTTCCAGTTCTCTGCTGATAATTCCCACCGATTCACTCATGCTTGTCATTTCCTAACACAATTTCACATTTGAACACATTTTCAATGGTGCTTTAAAGTCTTTGCCACCTAATTCCATCATCGGAGTAATCTTACTATTTCTACTGACTGCTTTTATCTTTGACTGTGAGTCACATTTTCCTATTTTTTTTTTAAGATTTTAATTATTTTCTTGACAGGCAGAGATCACAAGTAGGCAGAGAGGCAGGCAGAGAGAGAGAGAGAGGTGGAAGTAGGCTCCCTGCTGAGCAGACAGCCTGACATGGGGCTCGATCCCAGGACTCTGGGATCATGACCTGAACTGAAGGCAGAGGCTTTAACCCACTGAGCCACCCAGGCGCCCCCGCCATTTTCCTATTTCTTTGCATACTTTGAGTACTTAGTAATTTTTAATTACAAGCTGGACAACCTTAATGATCAGTTGTAGGGAAACTAGAATAGGTTGTGTTACTTTAAAATGTGTCTATATACTTAAAGTACATTTGAAAGTAAAAGGAGGGGTGCCTGGGTGGCTCAGTGGATTAAGCATCTGACTCTTGATTTTGGCTTAGGTCATGATCTCAGGATTGTGGGATCAAGCTCCATGTTGGGCTCAGCAGGGATACTACTTGAGATTCTCTGCCTCTCCCTCTCCCCTCTGTCCCTCCCGCACTTGCACTCTTGCTCTCTCCCCTTTCTCTAAAATAAATAAAAGAACCTTTAAAAAAGAAAAGGAAAGTAAAGGAGAAAAATAGATTATCAATATATTCACATGAGGCAAATGTAGCCATTTCCAAAATCATTACTCATGTAGCACCATGTCTTCTATCATTTTCCAAATTCACTCTCAAGAGCTGGTTTCCTTACTGTGCTGGAAACTCACCAAAAATGGAACTTCCTCCAAGTTACTTGTTAAAAAGATGAATGAACAAATGAGTTGTATAATAAATTCCAGAGAGAGGGAGAGAAAGCGAGAGACTTAAAGAAAGATTAGAATTTAGATGGTCAGAAAGGTGGGAATTTCTTGCTAGATTTTATATTGGTCCTATATACAACAATAAGAGTTTCATATCTTGTTGAGACTATCAAGAAATAATGTTTTTTATTCATCTCTCTCCATTATTCTGTTGGCAATCTACAGAAAAGATAGTTTAGTGTAGTCTATTGTGTCCATAGATTCCCTGTCGTGGGTTTCTTGCCACTTTATTTAATGTACTAAAATGACATCAATTATTGCTTTATTCTAGGATCCAACCCAAATCTTTTGTTTTCAAGGATCACAAGTGGGCATAGCACTTAAAATAAAGATGGATAGGCGGTTAACCCTGAAGTTAATTCCTACAACCTAATTCCTCTGTTTCTCCTCCTTGGCTTGGGTGGACCATCTGATATCTTGCAAGAATAAATGCTGAATTTCCAGTTCTGTGAGCAGAGAGTCAGAATAGGAAGCTGAAACAGCAACCGTAGTTTACAGGCAGCTTCCTAATGGAGTCCAATGTTATACTTCTCTTTTCCACTATCCCCATTTTCAGACACCCCTCTCCTGCCCTGCTCCTATTTTTCCTTTCTTTTAAGAGCAAACAGAGCCCCTGGTCAAAATCCATTAAATCCATCCTATACAACTTGGAATCTTTAAGCCTTCAAGCCTTGATGCCTTCTGGGAGGTGGGATAGGATTGTCTAGAACATGAGGTTAGACCAGACATTTGGTTTTCTGTTTAAATGTGGAGATCAGGGACATCTGGGTGGCTCAGTTGGTTAAGCCGCTGCCTTTGGCTCAGGTCATGATCCCAGGGTTCTGGAATCGAGTCCGGCATTGGGCTCCTTGCTTGGCAGGGAGCCTGCTTCTCTCGCTGTCTCTGCCTGTCTCTCTGCCTGCTTGTGTGTACTCTCTCTCTCTCTGGCAAATAAATAAAATCTTTAAAAAAAAATGGGGAGATCATGTTTTATGGAGGATGCCTAATTAGGTATCCAGTACCCTCTTTTCTTCCCTGTTAATGGAATTTTATTTGCCAGGTGTTAGCAATGTGTCCAGTCTCTGGCTTTGGCTCATTATTGTGAAGGTGATCCTCATCTCCTTTATGGGTAAGAATGATCCTTTACCCGATTCCGGCCAAGGAAAATAAAGGAGGTCTGCTGTGGTGAGGTGTTACAGGAAGAGTTTTGTACTTCTTATAATTACTTTGTATCATGGCCTTGTCCCTTCCTTCTTCTTTCCTGCATTGGATGTGAATGTACCAGGAGCCCTGCAGCTATTTTGTGACACTGAGGAAAAAACAGAAATTAGCAGGGAGGCCATAACATCTGTGTCAATATCCATCTCCCTTATGCTTCTGATAATTTGGAAAAAGATATTTGTTTGAGCTACTGGTCATCAGGTTTTATTTTTCTTTCTTTGTTTCTAGCAGATGAATGATTCCTAACTGATAGGTTTGGGGGGATTTTTTTCTTTGTTATAATAATAGGAACAAAACTGATCTACAACAGAAATGAAAAGATCAGTGGAAGAGAATACAAATCAATATAAGAAGTGCTTATTTCAAAATACATATAGGCTATGGTTGAGAGAAGGGGGCTACAGTCTGTCTGTGCTCTCCTAAAATTCATATGTTGAGACCTAATGCTTGGCGTGAGGGCATTAGAAGGTGGACCTTTGGGAGGTGATTAGTTGACGAAGGTGGATCCCTCATGAATTAGATTAGGGATCTAATAAAAAAAGGCCCTTGACAGCTCTTTTGCCCCTTCTACGAAGTGCGGACACAGCAAATAGGCACCATCAATGAGGAAGTGAGGTTTCACCAAGCACTAAAACTTCCAGTGCCTTGATCTTGGACTTTCCAACCCCAAAACAGTGAGAAATGAGTATTTATTATTTATAAGCCTATGGCTAGGTCTATGGTATTTTTGCTATAGCATTCCCACAGGACCAGGGCACAGAATTTTCTTTTTAAGTTATGACACTGTATTTTAGATTTTTCTATTTTGAACTCTTTTTTTTTTTAAGATTTTATTTATTTATTTGACAGACAGAGATCACAAGGGGCAGCGGGGCAGGCAGAGAGAGAGGAGGAAGCAGGCTCCCTGCTGAGGAGACAGCCCAATGTGGGGCTTGATCCCAGGACCCTGAGATCATGACCTGAGCCAAAGGCAGAGGTTTTAACCCACTGAGCCACCCAGGTGCCCCCTAGATTTTTCTATTTTGGATCAATTTTTCCCCCCAGAATATTTTATTCTTTCATTCATTCACGCATGCATGCGTTCAGGAAAGATATATTGGCCCCTAGCTGTCTGTCTTGTATTAGGAGAGGTACTACGAATGCCACAATGCAATGAAAAAAAAAACCTCTTTTGTTCTCATGAAGCTCATTCTGGTAGGAGGGATACACAAGTAAAGAGGCATGGCTGGTGGGGAGGGAAGAAAAAGCATAACAATCCCAGAGAACTACAAGTACAAAGGCTGAGATGAACTCGCATATCATGTGTTTAGAGATGAGTGAAATGTTTAGCATAGACATACTAGGACTGATGGGCTGGAAATAGAGTTGAAATCCAGATCAGGGCTATGTGGAATACCCTGGATTGGCAAGCTTTATAATCTGGTGTGGTCTACAGGTAATGTTTAAATAATTTAAACTTTTGTCGTATTTCAAAGTTGTTGGTTGATGTGAACATGTTTCCTTTGTAGGCAAACTGATGTCATTTAGAAGACTAAGTAAAATAGAAACCTATGAAAGGGAGAAGATTTCCACCACTACAGAAAGTTCTATTGGACAATGTGGACAATGCTGTTTTAGATCATTTTGAAAGACTTGAATGAGTACTAAAGGAGATGTAAACTAAAAGACATTCCATTTCATACCCATGAGATTGGGGGGGCGGGTGGAAAAGTCTGATAATACCAAGTCTTGTTGAAAGTGTGCAAAAAGTAGGTGTCTGATATACTAATAAGAGAGCAGACTGTTCGAACCACTTTGAAAAACAATTTGGCAATATCTAGCCAAGATGAAGATATGTAATCCTACAACCCAGCAATTTAGTTTCTAGGGACGAAAGTAAGAGAAACCCTCTTGAGCAAACAAGGAGACCACGAGTACAAGGGACATCTCTACAACATTCTCTTGTAATAGAAAAAAAAGGTCCTCTAAATGTCCATATGGGAAGAGGAATCTGTTCTAAACTATCCATTTCGTGGAATGCGATGCAGCAGTTAAAACAAAGATTGATGTATCTCAGAATGGCTAGATCTCAAAAATTTATTGTTGAATGAAAAATTTTATCTACCTTGTGAACAAAAGAAGTAGAGTATATTATGTTCATTAAAGCCCTGGCAGAGGGTTCCTCTGTGCTTCTGTGCAGATGGTCTCCACACTGCCACCAATTTTTGTAAAAAAACTAATCGGGTTAAGTTACCCCTTGCCCTTCCTTTAAGTGGGTTAAAAGCTCTTTAACTGAAAAAAAAAAGAAGTTTCCATTTTTTAGATTTGAACAATCTGTGTTTAGTTTAGACTTGTGTTCACAGCTCAGCACTTACACATAGAGTCTGAAGGTGGGTCAAAAAGGTAATAAAGACAATGCAAAGTCAGAGAATGTTACCTATTAAGGAAGGCTGGCACTGTTAGCTTGGAAAACAAAATGAACTTGAGGTACGTAATGAGGTTTTAGAGCTTCTGTGTTCACACTTAGAAGTGCAGGGTCTGCACCGCTTAGCTTTGAATATCTAAATCTAACTTGTTTCTTTCAAAGGATCTGAAATTATTCTGGGAGTCCTTGCCCTCATCCTTCTTTTCTTCCTACCCTTCTTTTTTCTGTTCTTCCTGGAAAGATTTCGATAGCATTTTAAGTGTATCTGAGAGTGTCTGGAAAGCTCTATGCAAAAAGCTGATTCAGTTGAATTCTGCAGAAGTGAAGGCACAGCTGTTTATTGGCCAGGCCCTGTGCTAGGATCTAGAGCCCCTGCTCTCAAAAATCTCATAACTAAATATAAACTGGTCATTATATCCCCGCAAGATCAATGCCAAGATAAACGACGTAAGCTTCCTTAACTATTCTATGCAAAATGGCCTTTATAAAGTTGAGGAGAATAAGAGCCATAAAGGAATCACGGTAGGCGACCACCCAGGTGGTGCCAGAAGTTGGAAGTAGCCCTCCTCTCCCAGACCCCGCCATCAATGCAGCTCAGAACGAATTGGCTTTTCAGGAACGCTGAGAGAAAAGGAAAAGCCGGCCAAATCTTCCAGGCAGAAGTAATTCCGATCCGAGGATTAGAGCCTGTCAATGAGGGGTGTCCGACCTGGAGGAAGGAAAGAAGGAAGGAAACACGGCTTAAGCTCCAGGGGAGACTCATTTGCTTTAGCAGAGAGGGTCAGGCACCCGGAACACGCGTTCATCGGAAAGGTTTCACAGGCAGGGCTGAAGCAAGGCGCCTCCGCGGTGCTGCGCTCGCTGCGCTGCGGGGGCCCCGAGCGCCTGAGGCTCCCGCCTGGATGGTCCCGCCGGCCGCCCCGCAACCTGCAGCCCAGCCCGGGGCCCAGAGCCCGCAGAGTCTGCGCCGCGGCCGGGCGGAGCCTGGGGCGGACCTCCAGCCGCCCGGCCGCCTTTGAAGTCTCGGCGAGCCGCCCGGGAGGGAGATGGATGACCGTGGGGGACAGGGACCGAGAGGCTCCTCCCGGTTCCCACGATCGCCGGCGCGAGGGTGGCGCGGGCTGGTGCCTAGTGCTGAATGCGGAATGAGTGTGCACGTGTGTCGGGGAGAGATGCGGTGCGAGGGAGAGGAGCGGGCGTGAGGGGGCGAGGAGGAACCGGGGTGCACGTGTGACAGAGCAGGTAGTGCGACGCGGGGATGTGTGCGAGGCTGGAGAGAGTGTGTGAGGGAGGAGGCTGGGTGAAGTGTGCGAGGGAGGTGGCAGGGGTGAGGGGGCGAGGGAGGAAGCGGGGATGAGTAAGTGCGGGAGCAGGCAGGGAGGAGTGTGCGAGGGAGGGGGCAGGGGTGTGTGCGGAAGTAGGCAGGGATGAGTGTGCGAAGGAGGGGGCAGGGGTGAGGGTGCGAGGGGTGGACCGGGATGAGTGTGCGAGGGAGGGGGCAGGAATGAGTGTGTGCGGGAGCGGGCAGGGATGAGTGTGCGAAGGAGGGGGCAGGGGTGAAGGTGCGAGGGGTGAGCGGGGATGAGTGTGCGAGGGGGGTAGGGGTGAGGGTGCGGGGGGGGCGGGGATGAGTGTGCGAGGGAGGGGGCAGGGGTGTGCGTGTGAGGGAAGTTCTGGGTGAGTCTAAGAGGGAGCGGTGAGCGTGTAAGGAAGGGGCCGGGTGAGTGTGTGAAGTAGGAGGCAGGCGTGAACTGGCGGGAGGAGGCTGGAGTGTGGCAGGGCTCCAGCTAGGTGCGTGGAGAAGTGTTCGCTGGCTGTGGGTGGGCTGGAGAACCCGCGGTGTCCGCCGGCGGGTGGAGAGGCGCTCAAGACCCCGCGTCCCGGGTGTGGAGGGGTCGGGGACTGTGGACACCAGCTTGGGGTGCGGGGGTCTGTAACCACGAGTGTGGGCGGGCGCCGACGAGGGGTCGCGGGGAGCCGCGAGCACTATGGCTCTGGGTACCGTGGTCGGCGCCGTCTCTACTCTGGAAGGGGACTCGGCTTAGGAAGGAGGTTCGGTTGAACCTAGGAGAGCAGCGAGAGCTATTAACTTGTCACTGGCATCCGCTTTTTCTTAAAAAATTCTGCGAGACGAGGGACCCGCAACAACCGAGAGCGAGGCAGGCAGCGGTGGCCCCTCGGCTCTGCGGCCTCCAGTTTTCGAACCCTGGGCCCCCGCTGGGTCGCGTCCGGCCCCGCCCCGCCTCTCCCCGCCCCGCCCCTGCGCTCGGCCCCGCCCCCCCAGACTGCGCGGCGTCGGCCCCCGAGCCAATGGGAAGCTCGCAACCTCCGGCCGGGATTGCAAATCACCGCAGGAAGTGTTAGGCTCGCCACCACTCCAGACAGAATCGATTCCCTTTCTCCCGCCGTAGCCCCGCCGGGGAACCGCGGAGAAACCCGGCCGGGGTCTTCTGGCCCTGCCCTCGGGCCGGGAGAAAGCTCAGTCCTGATGGCTCCAGGGGCCCAGGAGGTTTGCTTCTCATCTCTCTTGCTCCGGCCGTGCAGACAACGTAGAATAGCGCGCTGGGTCTGAGGCTCAGAGAGAGGCTCGTTAACTAGAGAGTGCACAATAAAGGCTCTCCTGGAGAGGAAGGCGGTCTTCTTGCCCAACCCCAGATTATTTCTGATAGACTGATCACATAAATCTACAGGTCGCGTCTGTTCAAAGGGACTTATTAAAACATTTGTTGACCTACGACTGGGAGTTACACCTGAGAGGGTGTGTGTGTCTGTGTTCCTGATGTTGGATAGGGCACTCACCCCACCCAGCAAAGTACACACAATGAGAGGAGATGTAAGGGTCTTAACCCACAGCCGGTTCGATGTTACCTTTGAAAGTTCTCTTTGTTCAAGGTAGAACCTTGGGCGGCAAGGCAGTTTGGCATTCCTAAGATTTAGTGGCTAAGAACACTTTTGAAATAGAGGAAATTCTGCAAAGGAAATTTTTGAGCGGGAAAAAAAAAGACGCACACATTGAAAGGAGGAAAGATAACAAAATAGATAGTAGAAGACGCTTAGAAATTATCTTCAGTTTTCTTAAAACTCCACAGGCATTCCTAGGGTGCCTGAGTGGCTCTATCAGTTAAGCATCTGCCTTCTGTTCAAATCGTGGTCTCAGGGAGCCTGGTGGCAGTATGGGGCTCCCTGCTCAGTGGGGAATCTGCTTCTCCCTCTTCCTCTGCCTCTGCCCCCCTCATACTCTTTGTCTCAAATAAATGAATAAAATCTCTTTTTAAAAATAGGCATTTCTAGAGACCTCTGGTCTCTGTTCCAGAGTCAGAGCTCAAATCTGTGTTCTTAGAGCGGCATGTAAAAATGTGTTTTTATTATTATTATTTTTTTATTACAGTGTATTGCAGCCCAATAAGGTGCTTTTGACTGCAAGTTTTATAGTGGAGAAGCACCTCCTTTTAGGTCTTTTTTAAAATTTCAAATTTGAACTAAAGATGGTTCAGGTTCCAAATATGAACTAAATTCCCTTTTTCCTCTCATCCATCTACCTCTAAATTCTGGAAGATGAGAATACTAACTACACAACAAAATTGCTTTGTTCCTTTGGTTGAGAGCAGCCTGTCCTTACCAGTTTTTTTATTTTACAGGGAACTTAAAGCTGATTTCTTTTCTCTGCTCCTGAAGAGAGTTGATCCTTTTAGTGTTTATTTCAGGATGTCTTTGTTTAATGAAATATGCTTGATTTGCAGCAGTAAGCATACCTTAACAAAGTTGTCAGATTCATTGTACTATAGCAAATGGGCATTAAAATTAAAAAGGAAATATGTTAACAGTGTTTATGAAATGATAATTCTTGAATATTTGAAATTAGACTGCATACTCATTTCTTTAATTGGTCAGGTGCCTTCCACTTTTTAAAAATTAAATTCTCTTTTATCATTTGGCAAATTTAGGGACAGATCACTTCGGGGAGGGGAGAGCTGTTACTTTCTTTTATTCAATAGGCAATTAATATTCAATAATAACAAATAATCCTATACCTTGTATGGGGCATGTGACTTGAAATAAAAGCTTTACCTGTGTTCTTTACCTTGCCAGCTCTATTGAATTCATATTGTTAGTTAAATACAACTAAGATTGGTTAGTTAAATACAACCAGTGTTCTCATCAACATAATTAATTCCCTTAGCACCTAAGTAAGAAGGCAGAAACCTATCAATCATTTAAAAAATTCTGTCCTCTTTACTCCCCATACCTAATCCATCACCAAATCCTAATCATTCTACTTCCAAAATATATCTTAAAAATCCCAATGTTATCTTTCGTGTCCTACCCTAAGCCAAGCTGTATTTTTCCCCAGGGTTGCTGCAATAGCCTTGGGTACTGTGGCTTCTCCTTGCCCTTACCTCCTCGTCATCTCTCCTTCCCTGTCTCCCCCCAGTCTCTCTCCCATGCTTGGAAACACACAAGATGGTTTGTTTTGGTTTGTTTTGTTTTTGTTTTTTAATAAGAAAAACCATGTGCTGTATCCTGTCACTGCTTTTCTTACAAATGTTCATACTCTTGTTAATGACCTATCAGACCTGTATGACCTAGCCTCTGCTTACTTTTCCAAATTCATCGTGGGTGCCTTCTTCCCCTTTACCTTCCGCGGCTTCCCTGTCAAGTCTTCACACAGGCTCTTCCTCACACACTGCAGAGGTTAGCCTTTAGGTGTCCACTTGACTGTCACCTCAGGGAGCCTTTCTCCTGAGACATTCTATACTCTCTCCACATGCTGTTTGTTTCCTTTGTATCATGTTGCAAGTTGTAATTATATGTTATTTTGTTGTTTATGTGCTTTTTGTAGGCTTCAGGTAGGCAGGAATTATGTCTGTTTTATATGCCCAAGGTCTAGCTTAGGATTTAAAAAATATTCATTGAATGAATGAATGAGGGAATGACTAAACTCTACAGATGAATATCTCGGTAAATTATTAATGTCTCAGGACAACATCTTCCTCCTGTAATATATATGTATTATGTATATGTAGTATGTATGTGTATACATATTATGTGTGTGTGCGATATCACACACACAAACAAACACACACACACAGGTCTAGAAGGCATCACTACTGGGATTTCCATCAGCACACAAACTCAAAAGGTCCCAAACCCACTTAATTGTGTGGTGCCCTTCCTGTATTCCCTCTTTCCATCACTGACACTGCGACAAATTTGCCCAATCCAGAAATCTGGCAATCACAGGAGATTCCTTCCCTCTCCTCATGGCCCATATCCAACAGATCATAAAACCCCATCAAAGTGGTAAGCTCCATCTTTTCCTTCCCTTCCCACTTCCCCTCCAGTTAGTCAGGACCTCCCAGTTTCCCATCAGCTTTACCACACTGGGTCCCCTACAGCTCTATTCTGGGCGAATTGATCTTCTTGCTGTTCCTCAAACATGCGAAGCATACCCTTCCCTTAGGATGATGTATTTATCCTTACACATTCAGTTCTCCACGCAATGTCCCCTTTCGGACATGCCCTCTTTTTTTTTTTTTTTAAAGATTTTATTTATTTGACAGAGCTAGAGAGAGTGTGTGGGAACACAAGCAGGGGAAGTGGGAGAGGGAGAAGCAGGCTTCCCGCCAAGCAGGGAGCCCGTAGTGGCTCCAAACCAACCGAAGGCAGACGCCTAACAACTGAGCCACCCAGGTGCCCCTGAGATTTTATTTTTATTTATTTTTTTTAAGATTTTATTTATTTATTTGACAGACAGAGATCACAAGTAGGCAGAGAGGCAGGCAGAGAGAGAGTGAGGAAGCAGGCCCCCTGCTGAGCAGAGAGCCCAATGTGGGGCTCGATCCCAGGACCCTGAGATCATGACCTGAGCTGAAGGCAGAGGCTTTAACCCACTGAGCCACCCAGGCGCCCCTGAGATGCCCATTTTAACCAGCCTACACAAAATCACAGTCAACCCTTTCACTTCCTACTCAAATTTTTCAGCACTTACATTATAGATGTATGTGCTTTATTGCTTATTATCTGTTTTCCCATAAACACAAAGGCAGAAATTTTGCTCTTGTTCATTGCTGGATCTTCAGTGTCTCAGTGTGTGGACAAAATAGGCGCTCAGTAAATGTTTCTTGTGTCCTAACTTGTCTCTCTGACCTCACTGGCACCTGCCTTCATCCATCCTCTAAGCTGCCATCAGAGTGATTTTCAAAAACCCGCATCTGCTTTTCTCTTTTCAGGGGAACCCTCAATCTCCATCATGAGGGCCAGTCTCATGTTGAATAGCCATTGCCCAAGGCCACCCAGCTACCAAGTAGCAGAGCTGGGATTCAAATCTGGCTTGGACTGACTTCAAGCTCTTCAAAACTGTATTTTCCAGAAACACCAGACTATTCAAGCTTACAACACACGGGCCCATTTCACACCTCCATGCTTTGGCATACGCTATCTCATCTGTCAGGAATGTTCTTCCACTTCTTTCTTACTCACCTTGTAAATTCCTACTCATCTTTCAAGACCCAACCCAAATGTCACTCCATCTTGAAACTTCACTCTTCCATCGGCCTTAATGAATTGCTTCATTAGCTGTCCAACCACAGTAAATTACACATATTTCTATTTTTGCATTATTGTAATTTTTCACTTACCTGTCTTTTATCCACACAGTGAGTACTCAATGAGTAACTATTGGTTGATAGCTTAAATACTTAAGAGTCCATTTTGCTGTTGAAATGGATAAATTTTCATTGCAAATGACTATTTCTTTACCATCCTAATCTTTAGCTTAGCTTTTCCCAAGTCTCTCTAGACTCCTAACTTAATTGGCTACTTAGAGCATTTGGAAGGTGTAGCATTTAGGAATTCCTTTCAGCTCCCAGAGACAGGGAATAACTTGTTAACACAAGACAGAACTCTTTTTTTTTTTTTTTCCTCTTGCAAAGGTAGTCCAGGTCAGGGATGGGGCTCCATAACCATCAATTACTCATTTTACCTTTCTGTTCCAACAGTCATATTAAGTAACTTCCATTCCCACAACTGCCTCATGGTCCATGATGGATGCTGGAGCTGCAGCCATCACATTTTTTTTTTTTAAAGACAGGAAAAAGGAGAAAGGGTTATTAAAGTCACAGAACAGCTATATAAAATTTTGTAGATTCTTGATACCTCTTGAGTTTGGTCCTAGAAGATCCTCCTGTCACAGAAAGACAGATTAACCCTGATTATAACTGTGTTAACATGTTTTGCCACATGTAGCAGTTATTTTAAAAATTGCCACAAAGTTCTTTCACTCTTCCCATTGAGAGGTGGAGTGTGTATTTGCTCCATGCAAATCTGGACAACTTTATTTTGACCAATAGAGTATGGCAGAGGTATTGCTATAAAACTTCCAAAGCTAAATCATAAAAAAATCATGACGCTTCTCCCTGACCCTCCTAGAATGTGTGCTCTAGGTTAAGCCAGTTGCTGTGCAAGAAGTCTGAGTACCTTGAGATGTGGAAGAGGCCATGTGTAGTCACTCTGTTGACAGCCCTGGCTGAGCTCCTAACCAAAAGCCAGTATCAACTATCCGTTCGTGTTGCATGTCCCACCTGACATCTCAGGGCAACCAAATGAAAAGCCCTACAAGAGAACTGCCCGGCTGACCCATCCCTAAAGTCCAGTAAAATGGTTGTTTTAAGCTGTTGGGCTTGAGAGATATATTTGCTCACAACAATAGATCATTGAAGCACTATCACTGCAACACTATCGGAAGTGACTTCTGGTCTGTCCTAACCAGGACTCAATCAATGGGTGCCATCATTACCGAATCATTTCTTTCAAACAACCCGTCTGGTAGGATCCTGTCTGTTTACACTCATATCGTTCTATCAGTAAATCCTGAATATCACAAATTGTAAACCCAACAATATTTTTGCATCATTTCCCTCAAAGTTTTTATTCTTCTTCTTCTTCTTTTTTTTTTTTTTAAATCTCTGAGGCTTTCAGCCTGACATTTTACCTAAGGAGTCAGTAGGTTACAGACATAGCTAGTCTCTCTTAATGTTCAATGACATGTTGTCTATTGCTTTGGAGAGAAACCTGCCTAGAACAATTAAGACAGCTTGCAAGTTTCACCAACTCTTCATTATGTGGATAGAAACTGGTTATGCAGCACCGTGCATGATTTCAACATAGATTCTTGGTTAATAATATTCTTTTAAAAAAATTCTCCTTGAAGACATTATGCTAAGTGAAAAAAGCCAGTCATGACAGGACAAATACTGTATGATTCCACTTCTATGAGCTACCTAAAATAGTCAGATTCATAGAGAAAGTAGAATGGTGGTTGCCAGAGGCTGGGGGTTAAAGAATAAACCAGAATTTCAGTTGAAGAAGATGAAAAATGTCTGGAGATGGATGGAGATATGGTACAACAACATGAATGTACTTAATACCACTGAGCTATGCACTTAAACACAGTTAAATGGTAAATTTTATGTTCAGTATATTTTACCGCAATAAAAAAAATTCTCCATTCCAACAGCTCCTATAAGGATCAAAACAAGCAGAAACAGTCTCCTAATGGATCAGATAACAATCCTTTGAGGGACATAAAACAGGATGAGCTCCCTTCTTGTTTAAAAGCCCCCCTGACATGTAAATAGAAAGATAAATATCCTCTTCTGGTCTGATGACATTGTTTTATTATCGCGAACCAAAAGTGGCCTCAAAAACAAACAAACAAACAAACAAAAACCCAAAACAAAACAAAACAAAAAAAGCTAGTTACAGTATCTAACAGCTGTCCAAAATAATGGCTTTGCTTTGATGAAATTAAAGTCATTGCGTTCGGGAGCTATTCTAATTCATTCAGGTTCATTTTGCAAGGAACTCATCCTGGAGTTCTATCAGAAAGCTTTGTCCCTTGGTCAGAGCATTGGGCAGTCCCACTGATGTTTTCCTCCAGCCACTGTGGGTGATTAGGAAACACCAGCTTTGAAATATTTTCCATGCCAAAACAGTGTGGAGCTCTAGGGACTCAATTAAACATTTGTTCAAGCGTTGGAGCACATTCAAAGCAACTTCCTAAGGAAAATTTTGGCTCGCCCTCGAGATGCCCCACAGCCTACTATGAGGAAAACTCGGGTGGTCTTCACTGGTGTGAATACATGGATTTGCTTCTACCCCTTTAGTAGATGGATGACAAACTTAGCATTTGCTCAGTTGTTATCCAAACCCCGTAAATCTGTACTCTATGGTCCAAAGTAATACCAACACTCTGGGCTCCTGCCAAAGAGAATAATCTTAATTTTAAATTATTTGGCTCCAACTGAGAGGAATGCTATGTAGAGAAGACTTCCTAGTGGATATATTACTTAGTGTTCAGGGTGAACCCCCAAACACTGAATTATATTAGTTTAGTCTGCAAAGACTCATCTTTACCCAGGTCTTAATTTTTATGGGAGGTTATTACAGAAAACAGAGCTGTAACATCCTCCTTTTCTTCTTCTATGAAAGTTCTCTTATCTGTTACATCCCTCTCTGCCCTTTAGGATAGTCTGCATGGTGTATTTCTTTTATAATTTAGTTTCACTTGAAAAAGGGCATTCTTGGGATGCCTGGGTGGCTCCTTGGGATAGGTGTCTACCCTCAGCTCTGGTCCTGATCCCAGGGTCCTGGGATGGAGTCCTGCATCAGGTTCCCTGCTCCATGAGGAACCTGTTTCTCCCTCTGCCTCTGTCTCTCTCGAATAAATAAATGAAATCCTTTTAAAAATTAAAAAAAAATATATAGGCATTCTTTGCACTTCTCAACAGCAAGATTGATGTCAAGGTTTTTCTGTCTTTACCTTGAGTGCTAAGAAGCTCAGAGCCAAATCTGAAGCTTGATCTCACTAATCATGTTAACTTTTAGGGTTGCCTTATTTCAAGTTTCCACTTTTTTTCTTTTTTGGTTTCCTATTTTGATTTTACCAATTTATTTGAAATGGGATGTTTTTAGTCATGGACCACCCACATCCTTTTTATAAAGAAGTAATAAGTACAACATACTTAGCTTATAACTTTTAACTCCCTTTGATTGTGTCACCTCAGCTCAGACTCAATTTAGAGGAACTGACCCCAAAAATGAGTGCTTAAGAAACTTAAAAAGGAAGAGAGTAATGATTTAAAGCTCATGGAAGGAAACATACTGAAGGTTCTAGAAGAGGCGGTATGCTAAATCCATATCAAGCACCCTCTAATGGGGAAATGACCTCTAGAGAATTCCTTCACTTCACGTGGATCCCAAGAAAGAGCTGAAGTTCTTCTAGAGTCAGCTTAATAACGGGCAATCCTTCAGCTGGGAGGAATCCCACCTCCACAGAATTCCCAGGACTTTATTTAGATCCTATCTTGAGGCATTTACACTTTCTACCTCTTGGATTGTTTCAACTTTCTTCCTGTCTCCTCTCACCAGTCTGGCTGATCTGTGAGGGTGGGAGCCCTGAATTTATTCATAGACTACTCCTTTTCCAATTCTTTCCTGCCCTTCCTACTAGAAGTTTGTTCAAATATTCATTGAATGAAAAATAACTCATTCACTTACTCACTCACTAACTGAATGATGTTCTTTGAAAGATTCCTTTGCATGTGTTATTTACTCTTGGGAATCTGCTGTCCCTTTCTCTGCAGTGTCAAACTCTGGATATTTGCCCAGACAGAATACCAAGATGTAAGGAGCATGTGACATTCTTTGCATTGCTTTGTTCTCCAGATATGATCAGCCATAAAGTTTCTGATAAGTAAATGGGTGTGTCTCAGGAAGTCCTTTCTGTTCCTTTCCAAAATTATCTCCATCCTTAAATTCACTTTCCGAAATTTCTAGACTTATTTGTCTGGAATGATGGAATTGACAGAGTTTGGAACACATTCCTAGAAGATTCGGTTTAAACACCAATTTGTATGGTGTGCCATTTGTGATTTTCCTACCAGGGATAATTAAAAAGAAAAACTAAATAGAAATCTGCTATAAAATATTTTGGGGGTTTATTTCTTTGTTTTAAATCTACTGGCTGAATCCTTGTCACGGGTGGGAGGGAAGGGGGAAGGGTTGAGGTGGGGGAGACAGAATTTATAAAGGAAAGTCTGACAAGCTAACCCGCAAGCACGTATACATAATGTTATGTTTGTGGGTGGGTGGAAGCTGCAGTTCATTCATATTCCTTAGGTGTCCCGAAAGACCCACTGCTCCGCTCTTGCGCTTTTAAATTAAGGCTTTTGTGTTTCTTTCTCCCTCTCCTGCGGAGTCGCAGTTAGCAGCCTGCCGCGGCCCCTCTCTCTCCTACCCAGTGCCAGACCGAGGGCCCCTCTCTCTCCTACCCAGTGCCAGACCGAGCTGAGGCTCGGGGAGACCCCGCACACTGTCCCCGGGACTGGCTCTGCTGCGCGTCTGGGCCCCCGCGTCCTCGCGGCCGCGGGGAATCGCGACGCGCCGCGGGAACGGCCTGGGCCGCCCCCTACACCCCACATCCCTCCTCCCCGCGCCCTGGGTTTGGCCACTGCAGGCCTCCTGCAGCCAGTGGCCGGCCCACTGCCCGGGACCCCAGCCGGCTGGGGCGCGAAAACTGAGCCCCGGGGGAGCAAACATCTGCATCCCGAGGACGGCGCTGGGAGCGTGCGGACGCGTCCTCGGTGCCCAAGACAGAGGTGGCTGCACCCCGAAGTCTCCTTCCGGGAGCCCACTATGGGTGTCCCCTAGATGGTGTGGGCTCCGGCGTCTGCGGCGCGCTAGGGCTCGCTCCTGGGGCGGAGCGAAGGGTTTTTAAATTTCTCCCTCCGGGCGGACGTCCCCTCTCCCTGCCCGGCCAGTGTGCGGCTCAGCCACAGCTCCGGCCGGGCGATTCGACTTTCACCAATTACGGGCGAGTTTGGAGCTGACATTAGCATTTAAAATTAATATGGTTAAAAAAAAAAAAAAAAAAGAGGGCGGGGCTGGAGTGGAAGTGGAGAGTAGGAGAGAAGTGTGTTAAAATCTCTCCCAAACCACGAGCAACCTAACTTGTTGCGAGGTTGTGACAGTTTATTGGCTTTCCTCAAATGTCCTCGGATTAGCCTGACAGCTTCTTTCCTTAAAATGCCCAGTAAAAGCCCCCGACTCCGGAGCAGTTAAACGGTGTCACTGAATCCAATCTCGGAGCGATTACGGAGTTAATTCACATAATAAGCAAATCATAGACTTGACAGATTAGTATATGAACACAGACAAATTGTTCCATAAAATATTTTGATACTGATTGTTTTATTAGTAATGTTAAGCCTCTTCATGGCTGTTTTTGTTTCTCGGGACTGACGTGTTAAACAATGCTCACTGCTAAATAAATAAACCAAAATGGTGTGAACTAATTGTCTCCGTCATTTAACTGTACAGTTGCATTAACATTATGAACACGATTATTGATCATTCTACTCAGTATATACACGGTCAAGATTTTTTTCAGTAGCAAATGTTACCCACAGAGAAAAAAATGCTAACTCAAAGTGGACTTGAATCATACTTTTTGATTTTTAAAGATGTCTTAAGGGTTGTTGAATCCTTAGACCATGAGAGAATTTAAACTGCATGTGTCCTATCTATTAAAAGCAATTTCGCCTATTATCATAGATGTAAGCAAAAAAACCAAACCAAACCAAAACAACAAGGGATATAATCTTGTAAGTCAAAACTTAGAAAAATATGTCTCACCTAAGGAAGAAAGATAAATTGTAATTTATTTTTCATTTTATCAAAAAATGCTCTGTGTAGTTTATTCAATGCTGTATGTAATGATTTCGAGTTTTAATAAAGCCATGTATATCTGAGATCAAAATGATTAATAAGCATTTTGCTGATAAAAAAGAAACACAGCAACTCAATCCTTTACATTCCAAGTAAAACCTCATCGACAAGGAAACTTTAAAAATGTAAGTCTTAATAACTTAAGTAAGGTGTTACATATCACAGAAGTAGGTGAAAAGACAAATAATTTAGCTGGCATTTCACTTTCTCTCAGAAACTGGAATCTTACTTATATGGTGAGCTGGACTTAGGGTAGGGGTGAAGAATTGGAAAAGAGAAAGGAACAAACTAAAGAAATTTTGGTTCTTGAAGAACAATATAAACATGATAATAAAGTGAAGACCTATGTTTTTTATAATGAATAAAGTACAATAGTAAAACTTGTTAAAATTTCCTGCAACCAGAGGAGATGTGCAAGCAACACCACGTACACTGTCTGGGTATTCTTTTTCTGGGCACTAACTTAACTAAAAATATGTTTCCTAGTAAAAGAAGGAAGAAAATTCAGAGACATCACTGAAACGGTGTTGTTTTGGAGAGAACAGCTTAGCACCTGTAGTTATTAATAGCCTTGGAGAAACTGTGGCATGAGGTTGTTACCATTAGACCAAAAGTCAAATTTGCCCCCATATTTTAAAGAACGATAGGAGAATTTGAAGTACTTCAGAAGAGAGAGCTACCAGAAATAGAAATTTAAATTACATTAATCAAAAATATTAAAGAAATTGACTTTATGATCCTGGGAAGCAAAGTTCAGGATTGCTAATGTTCAGTGATCTAAGTGATATCTTTAGAATCCTGGAGTTGGGAGATACTGAAAGATTCAAGACAAAGGAATGAGACTTCGGGGGCACTGGGAGGGATGGACATTAGTACCTGAAAACTTTCTTTTCTTTTATTTTTTTAAAGATTTTGTTTATTTATTTGACAGACAGAGATCACAAGTAGGCAGAGAGGCAGGCAGAGAGAGAGAGGAGGAAGCAGGCTTCCCGCTGAGCAGACAGCTCAATGCGGGGCTTGATTCCAGGATCCCTGGGATCATAACCTGAGCCAAAGGCAGAGGCTTAGCCCACTGAGCCACCCAGGTGCCCACTTAAACTTTCTTGAACATGATGTTATTGAATAGTAACAAGCCACTAAGCAATGCATTATTCCTTCAAGACTATATTTCAAATACCTACTCAATGTTTAGAAATTTCTTGACTAGCTGAGGAAGAAAGCAGGACTTGAGCGTCCTTCTGGTTGTTCATTATGAAGACCTACATAGAAATAAAACACGTCCAGGTATATTTCATTAAGGTATTATTTCAATAATGGATTTTTCCTTTGTCATTTTTTCCTGTATTCCTATAATTTATTTGCATTTTCATAAGACTAGTCACCTACTAGTTTGGCCTGACTAGATAAACTTTCTGAACCTCATTTTCTTCAACTGCTATAATAGCTCCTATCTCATAAGTTGTCAGGACCAACTGATACCATGATGTACTTCCATCATGTTTCATCATGTTTTAAAAAGGTAATCATTAAGAGAAACTCCCTACAACTTTCTATTATGGGAGATGACTTTCTGCATTTTTTTATTGCTGTATTGATTGACTTTTTCCAAAGGATCAAGCTCATGCTTGCTTTTTCTTGCTAGGCTTTTAAATTTTGATTAATTTTTTTCTTTTGAGAAACTAAACGAATATACTAGACCTACCCCTATGGATAGAGCCTTAAGGAACAAATTCACTTTTAAAGGTAAACATCAGAATTTCCCGTGGTGGGTCCCAGTGATTCAACACTGACCCAATGAGTCAGAACTCCAAGGGTGGGTTTCAGAGATCCTCATTTCGGAAAAGCTCCACAAAATAAGATGCATGTCTCCCAAATCTGAGAAACTTGCCTCAAGAGTTAAATGTATTACCTTCCTTCTATAGCCAGATATGCTAGTTGTGTTTGTATGTTGAGATCATGGAATTAAGCTAGCTTATGAACAGCATCTTCACTTCCCTGCCTTCAAGGAAATTTCAGACTGCTGATGTCCTCTGTTACTTGTGAGCTATTCTGGCTTGTACTCCTTCAAACTCAGAAAGGCTGATAGATCATTTGGTCTCCTAGAGATCTCAGAGTCTAAACTTTAAGATGACTGGAATTTTTCATCCATGTCTTTCGAGACTGATAGATATGCTCTTACTAATGAAGCTGGGATAACGGGTGGAAATTGTGTCTGCCGTGAGCAAACAATATATGATGAGCCTACTAAACTTAGACCAGGCTATCTGGAATCAACCTGGGAGCATCAGAAAGATCTCAGAAGACTCCATAACCAAGAGCCACTCATTCTCCTTGGGACCCTCAGATCCTCACTCACAGCTGAAAAAAGAGAATTTAGGATGCTTTGGGGGAATGCAGCGTGGTCCTACAATGCAGATGGCTAGTCCTAGGAAGAAGAGGAATACCTTCCTTGAGGATTCACATGTCACTATTCTGTTTAAGTTTCAAGTTTTTTTTTTTTAAGGTTTTTTTATTTATTGGGGGGGTGTTGCTGAGCAGAGGGAGGGGTAGAGGGACAGGGAGAGAGAATCTCAAGCTGACTCCCCACTGAGTGCCCAGCCTGAGTGGGGCTTGATCCCAGGACCATGAGATCATGACTGAGCCAAAATCAGGAGTCAGATGCTTAATCCATTGAGCCACCCAGGTGCCCCAAGCTCTAAGCTTTTAGACAACCAAGAAATGTCCTGAGGTGAAGTGTGTTCTGGGGCTCCTGAGCAGATGAAATCCACAGCTGGTCCTTAGGCAGAATTCCCAAGTCACGGTAGAGCTTCTCGGTCTCTGTGGGTGAACTGTAACTTCTTTCTCCATTTGCTGACCAGTTCCTCATTTCCCAGCTTTCTCTGAAAAGCTCAAATGTTTTACAGGCCCAATATAATTAACCTTCCCAGATTCTCCCTCTTTTCCTCTGCCTTTGTAGTACGGAATTGCCTTAATCTTTCGTTTCCATTCCTTCCTATCTGTTGACATTTTCATCTCTTAACTTTCCACTTTTCCGTATTATTCTTTCTATCTGGATGCCATGACAGGAAGCCTGACTAGAGGAAGGCCAAAATTAACATATGAGGACCAGATTGAAAGGCTAAGAGACAAGACGGAGATGGTTGGAAAACTTTATAGGGCTTAACAGATCTTTTGGGAATAGGTGTAATCCGCAGCACTGGATTAAAAAATAAAGAAAGAAAGAAAGAAAGAAAGAAAGAAAGAAAGAACATTTGAATCTCAGTGTTACTTTGGAAAATATAAGTATTAGAGGTGTGTGTGTGTGTGTGTGTGACCCCAAACTTTATCTTTCCTAAATTCTGAAAGCAACCAAGAGATTATGACTAAGTAACATGAATCCAAGAGCTAATTTTGGATCACTCCATGTCAGCCGTAGAGATGAGCTTAAAATACAAAGTCTATGAGAACGATGCTCTGTAATTTAAGGACCAAGTTACAATAGGGAGAATGTTCGATGGGCTCTCACATTTAATCCTTATGAAATTTGTTGTTGAAGCTGTCTTCTTACAACTGTCTTAACATTTTCATGTGTGTATATTTTCAATCCCCTGCCGTTCTTCACTGTCTTATAAGATAAGCACGTTGTTGCTTCTTTCCTTCATAAACCATGAACTTCCTGTCTATTTCTACAGATGAGAACACTGAACTGCTTTTATTTGTAATCCATTTCTGAACTCTCACTAAAGCATGAACCCCTGTATATTATCACAACCCCAACTTCCTTGCAAACTAATTCACATGTCTTACCTTAAAAAAAAAAATGAATGAAAAGAGCCTGAGCAAAATAAGATTGGCTTTTCTAGAACAATGGCATGAACATTTCATATTATAGAACTTGAAGGCAGGAAAGGTCATAACGCTCTGGACATCACCGCATACACGAAACATTCACCATTTTTTTTCAAGCTTTTCCATAAATTTGGCTTAGTTGGGGGCAAATTCTTGCCCTTTTCTAGGTGAGAAGGAACAATCAAGTTAAAACTATAAAACAATTCTATAGTTTAAGCTTTCATTTTGAGAATTAATTGGAGTTTGAAATAATTTCTAAAAACAAATGTGTAAATTCTTAGAAAACCAAAACCAGACTAAAAATAGAAACAAAGCAGAGGTTCATCAAATATTACAGCAAGTCAGTTCTCCAGTTTTGCAACTTACCCTCCCTTAGAACCTTCAGATTTTACATAATGACACATCTAGTAAAAGAGAAATCATTCATCTGAGAACGAAT
The DNA here is from genome assembly GCF_011764305.1 of Mustela putorius furo. Classification (NCBI taxonomy): domain Eukaryota; kingdom Metazoa; phylum Chordata; class Mammalia; order Carnivora; family Mustelidae; genus Mustela; species Mustela putorius. The sequence goes on along the minus strand of NW_025422368.1, from coordinate 40,558,644 downwards.
TGTATAACATTAAGGAATGTGTAACAGGACGGATGACTATCTTACTAAGCTTAAGTGTGAATGTTCAACATTTGATCAGATCTGTTACTATATTCATATCTATGAAAGCTTTTCTAGGGAAGAAATTCATATACTAAAATATGTTTTAAAAAACAAAACACAAATCTGATCTTGGGAAAGAAATCTAGATATTGATATAAGGTGGGAAACTATCTGAAAAAATTTTTTTTTAAATTATAGTTGACATACAATATTATATTAGTTTCAGTGAACAGCATAGTGATTTGGGATTTATGTACATTACCAAGCAATCACCACGATATATCTAGCTACTATCTGTCACCATGTAAAGCTGTTACTATATTATTAACTATGCTGTTCACTGCATCTATACCTGGGAATTCAGTAATGTTTTTTACTTCTTTGCTTATCAGCTCCACTTAAGCTAACAACAAAAAAAACACACCCTGCTCTTTTCCTCCATCAGCTTTCCATTCATTCATAAATACAGTGGGCTTTGCCCTGGAATTAGATCTTTCATTCTTTAAACAGCCTGCTTGACCTGTGAAAGTTTTCAACTAATCAAGGAAACAAAACAAAATGTGAAATAAGCTCCAAAGACTTAAGGTTATTCCCGTAGGATAAACAAGGTCTCTTATCACATACAGTTCTACAAACCCTTGAGATTGTCCAAAAGGGGAAGATTTCCAAATTTAATTTCCCTCTTAACTGACAGTTAAGGAATCCCATAAAAAGGTTAACTGGTCACCATATGAGAAAGACAGGGGGTGGGGAAGGCAAGAGAAACACCAGATTTGGAAGGAGTTAGACCTCTCTGCTCGGCATCCCGATCTGTTTCTTCTGTTTATAAGGAACTAACAGCTGTTAATGAGTATCAGACCAAGTTAGAAACCAAAAGTCTCTGGTTGTAGGGTCAAACAACTGATGGGCCTTTAAATATTTAAAAAAAAAAAAAAACAAGTTGCACAATCAATGTTATGCTTTAAATAATCTACTTAAATAATCTCAGAGTTGTTTCAAATTTCATTCCTCGAAGTAAAATGAAATCCAGAGACGTAAGTTTTCATCAAACAACTTGATATGTTTGTAACATATATATACAGTAACAATAAGCTCATACACAGATGTCTGACTTCCAATGTTTTAATATTGTATGCACCTGAATCATTAAATTAGAGGAAGTGCTACAGATCTATTTTAATAGAACATGAAATAAAATCTTTATACATTTCAAGCGGTTGGGATTACTTGTATAGAAATTGATAAATAAAAGCTTAAATCTTCTCGAATCACACTATGTCATCATTTTAAGGGCTCTGCGCGCTTTCCTTGGAGAGTCAGTACAGCAGACCGTTAAGCCCCTCTAGGAACCGCGGGCGTCCCGGTATAATAAAGACAGAGCAACCTGAGCGGGAACCGCGCTTGGCTCTTTTAACCACGCTATTTATCACAATAATGAAACTCTGTCAAAAGCAGTTGGTCAAGACGATGCATTACACAGCTGAATCATAAAGCATGGTTACCACCAGTACCCAAAGACCTCAGGACTCTGGCCACCTCTCAATTAGGCTTGACATTTGTCCTGCTTTGTTATTAATGCCTCTTGCACTCTCAACTGTGTTTACAATATTGTGGTGCTCCCTTGGTGAGGTTGTGGGAAGCAGCTGGGCAGGATGCAAGTAGATGGTCCCAAACAGGAGGAGAGTCAAACCAGGAGGGACCAGAGCAGGCCGTTCAAAGTCCTAGAAAAGGCAAGACAAGAAAAGAAAACCAGGAGACCATGTGTGGGGCATCTTTTGTAGCCCCCTGGGGGGAGGGGTAAGCAACACAGGGAAGGAAGTCAGACTCAGAGGTGGGTTTGATCACAAACTGAAAAGAACCTCCAGGATTAAGTTAAATGAACACATTCAGCATGTGGGAGAGACGAAACGGTTCTTTGAAACCCTGGCTAAGGCGGCTAGACGACTTGAAACTGCAGTATTAGCCTTCAGTTAGACATGATTTGCATTACCAAATTCTCTGGACACACAAAAGTCATGCAAACTCATTGTAAAGGATGTCTTCCAATACGCACAAAACGGCCCAGGATTATATAAACTCCAGATACAAACTGGAATATGAAAGTCTAACTGACTCGTTCCCAATACCATTACTTCTCCCAGAGGCAATTAGTAGTTCGTAGGTCTAGTTAGCCATGCGCGCGCCCCTGCGCGCGCGCACACACACACTGTTTCGTTTTTATTTTTATTTTTATTTTTTTTCATATACACACGTGTATGTTCTGCAGTTTGCTAAACAGAGTGTCACAGTCCTCTCACCATGTCAAATCACACAGCTCAGCCTCACCCTGCTGGTGGTTACAGATGACTTTGAAACATCAAATGCTGTGAACTGATGGAATCACGTCCCCTCCCCGCCCCGTCTTCAGCGGCAATCCTGCGCATGTCCTTTCATTCACTTATATTCATTCCCTGGCTTCCCAACGTCCGCAGTCAGCGTGGCCCCCTGTCAAGCACAGGGGTAGTCTGAAGGTGCAAGATACGGGCTTTTGACGCTCAAGACTTGACCTCCCGCAGAGGAGCTAAGCCCTAGCTCAGTTGTATTCATCTCGCTGTGAAATATAAAGCTGGTTAAAGCCACCCTGAATCCAGTTGTGCTGGGAAGCAGAGTATTCATAGGAAGGGAGTAAATAAACAAATAAATAACCGGCTAGCAGCCCAGCCTATAGGAGGATCAACAAAGCCACAGGAGGTCCGAAGCCCTGCTGGTTTCCAGCCAGGCCTTGCAGCAACCATCCCCTCTGTGCAGCACCGCACAGATCAATCTTCCCGCAGCAGGGCTTTGATCACGCCACTGCCCTTCTCAGAAGCCTCCCATGACCCTCGTGGCCTTGCCTCTTTCCCCATCTGGTACAGCCATCACTTCATCCACGTTGCTGTCCCATGAGCATGGAGGTCACTGGGATCGGCTGGGGGAGACCCAGGAGTTGTCGCCACAAGGTCTGAGTGTGAAACTTGCTTCTGTCGCCTGCCAGCTGGAGGACGCTTGGTAACCCACGCAGCGTCCCCAGATCTAGCGTCTTCATCTGTCCCCTGTCCATACTGAGCATCTCATGAGTTCGGGGTGCAGCTGGAATGAGAGAACGTTCTTGTTAACTGGCGAGTGCTTTGGGAGTACAAGATCCGTATATGTATGTGGCACCCACATGTCGAAAGACACTGGACAATCCTGTCCTTCTAAATCTGGCTCGTGCTGCCCTTTGTGACAGGCCTGCAAGGAAAGTTCAATATTTGTTTTCAACTCTGAAGGACGGATGGGATTTTGAGAAGAAAATGGGAGAATGGCGTGAGAATATGTAAAGGGCTTGGAGAACCGACAGTGTGTGTGCTGTTCGGCGAACGGCAAACCATCTGATGGGTTGAAGTGTAAGGCTCACCAAGAGGGAGCAGGAACCCACATGGTGAAGGGTGGGGACACGAGCTGTGTTTTAGAGGCCATGGGGGGGGGGGAGCAGAGGGCTGGTGGGATCAGAGATCACTAAGTCCCCAGCCCTCTGAGGGACTGATTGAAAGAGTAGGGTGGTTAAGGTGAAGAGACTCCCTGGGAGACCAGGGCTGGGTCGGGGAGCAACGACTCAGTTCCTCAGCCAGCATTCTGCCAGAGGAAACAGAGAGGGATGGAGGTAGAGATCATTGGCTGGATTCTTCCTGGTCACTGAACTCTGAGCAAGAGGAAAGAAAGTTGGATGAGAAGGTTTTAAGCTGGGTGGGGATCTGGGGTTGGGAAAACAAGCCCACTGAGGTCCAAAGAACATGTAGTCGACGGAAAGTACAATCACTAGTCTGGGATGTGAGGGCAACAGAAGAGAACACGTGCTGAGCCATGAGAGTTGAACTGGCCAGAAAGGCAGCAGCCTACGGGTTGGGTAGTGTCCGCAGTTTCCCACAAGCCTCACTGGTTCAGAAGTTGGATTGGAGCATACGTCTGCCATTCTCTATGAGTAAAAAGTGTACCCAGAAAATTAATAGTGAAAAGTGGACTCAAGGAGAAGCTCAAATATTAAAGGAACAAACATTTTTCAGAGCCCACTTATTAGAAACAATTGACTTGCGGATTATAATTTATTCTCAGCTGTCTCATCTATTCATGAAAGAGTTTCCTTCAAAGGGTTTGGCTTAGAAATTTTATTAGCTATGTTTCAATGACCATATATCCTTAAAAGGAATCCAGATGCATTTCTTTACAAATAATCTTCAATTCAGACATTTTTCCAGTTCAAACTCACTTTGATTTCTGATATGTTTGAATAAATAAAGCGATGCTGCAAAGCTAATCTGTTTCCCGAGGATTTGAGAAATAACTTGGAAATCAATCGTAAAGCACTGGTCTCTGGAAAAACCCAATACTTTGCGACCAGATGCCTCCCAGAGTACCATCAACTGAGAAAAATCCTTCATTTGCATTATTCACCAAGGGAAATGGGAATTTCTCCCCACTGTCAAAACGAATAGAAGTTTCTCTATTTTATGTGGGTTTGCTCCATTTCATCTTATGGTCTGCTATTACCTATACTGAAAGCAGCAACAAAATATAGTTCACCATAAAAATGAGGCTCATTTCAGCATAAATGAGAACTGGTAATGAAAATGGATTCTCACCTTGGGACAATAACTAGCCCAGAGAAAATCAACGGTGTAAGTCCCAGACTTTAAAATATACAACTTTATGTGGTCTCAACTTGTTACAAATACCTACACCGTTCAAGGAAAGTATTTTCAAGGACCCGCTAGAATTTTTGTAACTTTTCTAATTGATATTACATAATGAACCTTCTTGCAACGTTACCAATATAATTGGAATAATAGCTTAAGATCTTAATACAGTATACCCTTGGGGGTGGTTATTGGACTCAAGAGCAGCAGACATGTCTGTTGAGGGTAGTAAAAGCAAATACTTTGGAAACAATCCTTCCACATATGTAACAGAGTGTCAAGGAATTGATAGTCTTTTAGTTCATTTCTAGCAGCCACTAAGACTAATATCTAATGTCTTCTTTTCCTTTTCCTTTTATTTTTTTTTCCTCTTTAAGAAAAAGAAAAAAACATTCCCTGTAGCAATCTAGGGAGGTCTGCTGAGGATACAGGAACATTGGCATGAATGTGTGGCAAGTGAGTGAGAGCCCTGGAGGTCTCTGTCTTTACTCCATATGGTCTGAAGTGAGTCTGATGGGATTTCAGATCACGGCCGGAGATAGCCAAGGATCTTGTGAAGCTCCTGAAGGAAAACTCCAAACTTTGCATCAAAACCTCAAATTCAGGCCAAGTTCACTGAGAGGTTTGCTGGAAATCACAAAACTCGAAGTGAACCTGCCTCAACTAAACGAGGTAGGGGGCCATTTCAAGTGAATTTGATGTGAATTATGGTTTCAGATGGAAATCGAGCAAAACTCAGTTTCAGCTGTGTTTCAGGGAAAGTCAGGGTGAGACAGCATGAACCAGTATTGTGTGCCCCCTCCCAGCTTCTCCTGAACCTCATGCCAACAGAAAACATGAAACCTCCAGCCAGTGAAGTTCATGACGTTTTTGTAACAGGCATGCTTTTGCCTCAGACCAGTGTACACTCGCAGCCATGGTATTCAGTGGCAAGAGGGCTTCAGGATTTCTGAAACAATGGATGAAGGAGTTAATGTTCTGAACATGTTTCATACGTACTGGCAAAATGCCTCATCCTGTTCCCCATAAGACAGTGCTGGTACCTTTGGAGAGAAACTTGGCGTGCTGGGTGGACATTAGACATTGTCATAATCCTCTACCTAGCGGGATACACAGTCTTCCATCTCATGAACAGAGAAATCAAAAAGGCTAATGTTCTGCATTCCTGATTCTCAGGCCCAGAATTCTATGCCCACTTGGGTCATGTGAGCATAGAAACTGAGGTATTTCTTGGCCCTTATCATACTTGTCCTGTCGGGGCTGTCTCTTGAAAAGATGAAGATAATAAGATTTTATAACTTCTCTCACTGTCGTGAGTCCCCCAGAGAAAGAAGGACAGAACTGTGGGGCGCGAGAATTGGGGAACTGGCTGTTGAAACCAGAACTGCCCCTGGGGAGGCAAGAGGAATGTATATCCTGGTGCGGAAGTTAGGCACCCTAAATCTGACTTCACTACAGCTCCTTGGCCATCAGTCCCTGAGTGTGTGCGTGCCTCTGTGTGGGCACCCTTGTGCATGTGTGTGCTCACGTACATGTATGCATGTACATGTATGCACGTACATGTATGCTCACGTACATGTATGCATGTACATGTGTGCAGGAAAATTGAAGAAAGGAAAGCAATCACACTGCTGTGACAGTCATAGGGAGAGAATTAACTCTAGCAGCTGCAAATAATTTCCCTAGGACAATTCAGGAATCACCTGAGATCTTGTTATGGCTTGAGAACAGGTTGGTGGGGAAGTTGGGAGCCCAATAGCTACAAGGGGGGGGGGGTCCTTCCAATTAGCAGAGACCTTTAGTTTGTTGCCATTATGACTCCTCTATCTTTTGCTTCTTTCCATCTTGCCCTAGGTGGCCTGGCCAACTCCAAGAGCTCAGATACAATACACACCCCTCTTCCTTACCCATTCCATCAGCGGGCTCTTCATTAAGATAGGGTTTGTGAGGGGCGCCTGGGTGGCTCAGTGGGTTAAGCCGCTGCCTTCAGCTCAGGTCATGATCTCAGGGTCCTGGGATCGAGTCCCGCATCGGGCTCTCTGCTCAGCAGGGAGCCTGCTTCCTCCTCTCTCTCTCTCTGGCTGCCTCTCTGCCTACTTGTGATCTCTATCTGTCAAATAAATAAATAAAATCTTAAAAAAAAAAAGATAGGGTTTGTGAGAATTTGAACAAGGCTACGGATAAGAGTTAGAATTAGCTAAAACTTGAACAGAGCTAAGGATTCGCTTGTATCACTTAAGAATTCTTGTATAAAACCACTGTAGAGAAAATGCTGAAACATGAGGGTCTTTAAACTATTCCAGAAGTAGAAAAACAGCTCCTAATATTATTATTTCCTTTTCCATGTGTAATTGTTCGAAGGGTCTCTTTGGGAAAAAAAACGGTTCACCTGAAAAATGACAGTAAGAATGGAAACTCCTACCAACAATGAGATAGTATAAAATGGTTCATATTGTCTTATAAAGAGATAATATGATATATCAAACTATCATTCGGTGTGTCATGCAGATAGGTTCTTAGAATGAAAGGACAGGATGAAGAGAGATCTTGTTTCCTACTTGTTTTCCTAGATGAAAAAAATAAGAGACAACCCCATAGGTTTTAGATTTGAAATTTTGTTAAATGCAAAACAGAAAAAATTTTGGCTGCATTTAAAAGTGTTCAGTTCTAATGAATGAGACATACATGAAGTCCATACGAAGTGAATGGGAAGTTAAAGTGACTACAGTTAACATCCCCTTTGACATGTTTGGACTACGATGATGCATTTCCATATTTTAAAGCTGAAAACTTAATGGCTTCACAAAACTATTTATAGATTATTTAAATATATATCCTATCTATAAGGAGTTCTAACATTTTCTGTTGTTTGGCTTTGCTCAGATTCTCGGTCTTGAACTTGGAAGTCTTACATAATACAATTAAACAACAGTTGACCACAATAAGATGTCATCGACTTCTGGACCAAAATTCATGCTGATTTATGGAGCAGACTTGAGCAATATCGTTTTAACACAGTGTAGTAGTGTAGTGCTAAAAATTTAGGGTCTTTTTAAAATAAAACTGCCTTACACCAATTCCAAATATAATGTGTGCTTGAAATTCTTTGTATTTGAAATACTTTTTAAATGTTTTATCTCTTTGGAGATACTTTTCACTTTCTTGTCTCCTTCTCCTCCTTCCACTTCTTTTTTTTTTTTTTAATTTTATTTATTCATTTGACAGACAGAGACCACAAGTAGGCAGAGAGGCAGGCAGAGAGAGAGGAAGGGAAGCAGTCTCCCCACTGGGCAGAGAGCCTGACTCGGGACTCGATCCCAGGACCCTGGGATAGTGACCCGAGCCGAAGGCAGAGGCTTAACCCACTGAGCCACCCAGGCGCCCCTCCTCCTTCCACTTCTTATAGCTTTCCCTTACCTCTGTCCATCCTACACAAATCTATCCAATTTGGGGACTGTTCTTCCTTTAAACTATAAAACACTTTACCATAGTGCTACTTACTGACTTTTGGGTTTCATTTTCACGCTCCCATATGAACAACCCACTAAACAACGCCTTTAACATAACCTCCGTAAAGTCAACGTAAGAATTGGTCTCACTTCAGTTTAAAGGTAGAAGCAGGTTCACACCTATTTGTTTTCAGGTAACAGGTTCAAATTCCCTGCTAGGGTTCACAGAAGACTAATACAGTCTGATGTGTTCCAACTTTAGAGTGGAAAAAAGAACAAAGAAACTTGATTCCCTTTTTTTTTTTTTCTTAAAAGATTTTATTTACTTATTTGACACAGAGAGAGAGAGAGAGATCACAAGCAGCAGGGGTGGCAGAGGAAGAGGGAGAAACAGACTCCCCACTGAGCAGGGAGCTTGACTCGGGACTTGATCTCAGGACCTTGGGATCATGACCTAAGCTGAAGGCAGACACCTTTCTGACTAAGCCACCCAAGCACCCCAAAACTTGATTCTTTCTAAAGTGGATCTATTTCTTTAAAAATTAATCACCATAAATTGGAAATGTTAGAAATAAAATGAAAACTGTCTGCTGATGTAAAGTTAGGCTCTTGTTACATGAAGCAGCTCCTGGAGACCATAGATGGTTTAGCAGTTCCATTCAAGACACTGGGGTCAGCCTGTAAATACTTTCCAAGCCCTTTGCAGGACACCGTGAGAACATACAATAAGAGGACACCAAAACTCAGACCTGGGGTAAATAATGGTCAGAAGACGACTTCCCACGCCTAACCCCTTACCTATACGTTGTGCTTTGAATGCAGTGGAAATTGCAAACAAACTTTATATCATCAATTCTAGGATACACTCCTTCCTATCCCCGCTTTACGTACTTGCATTTTAACATTTTTGAGATTGTACAATAATGGCATCGTATAATCGTTGTTGGCCTGGTGGAAGTCCTAACATAATTGTTTTTACTTTTGCTCCCGTAACCTTGAACTTCATTGACATTCTGGAAGCATGACTGGATAATTGCAACTTTTCAATATTTTAGTCAAAAGACTGTTACAAGATAATCTGAGGAAGAAATATGAATTCTGGCTGTTGTCTGAAAAACCTTCCTTTGATCTTGCGAGATCAAGCAATTACCAGTATTTGCAGAAATGGGTGTCTGTGACTTGAAAGAAAATCCAGAGATAATAGTGGAGAACTCTCGTGCTCCAAAAACAACATTTTTGATAGCACAGAGAACAATATTGTGTGTGGAGAAAAATTCTGAATTGAAAAATTAGTAAGGAGAATTAACACTGAATGAAACTGTTTCAGGATTACCTTAACCTACTTATTTTGTGTGTATTTTTCTTTTTGTGTCTGCAAGACAGCAATACATAATAAAGGAAAATCTAGGTCTCAATAAGCTTAAATGAACTCTTGCAATAAGAACAAAATGGAAATTCTGTTTTAAAAAAGTTCTGTGTCATTTAATTGACAGTACTTTTTTTTTCTTAATTATACCTGAAATGTTGATTCGTCTTATAAACAGTGTTAACTTGGATTTAGTGAAACAAAACACAGTTCTGTTCCTGGTGGGAAGAAAGGAAAAGACAGGAGTGGATAAAGAGAAAGAAGGAGGGGAAAGAGAGATTTCTTTGTGACTTTCTTATAGGGTCTTTTCTATTGCTTCCTGCCATTTAGAAGTCCAAAGCTGAAACTAGCCAATGGTTATATCTAAAGATAGCAGAATAGCAGATTCCTTTGTAATAATAATGAAAACAAGTGTGCCAAACACCTTCAAAGTAAGAAAATATAAGTAGGAGGCAAACGGTGCTATTTATTTTATGACCCCTCTGTTGACCGTCAACACTTGGTGTTCCTGTAATGTGTTTCTTGGCAATTTGCAACGATGGGTGAATGGACCTTTGATCCTGTGAGGCTGATGGTTTATTTTTACTTCCACTTTTCATTTTGACAAAAACTGAAGCCAACCAGTGCCTCTTTTTAGGACTGAGTCAGGCCACTGCCCATTGAGAAATAACTGTAGTCCTCTACTTCTGCCACTAGACAGTGTACTCTCTCTATGTTCAATGCACTGACGGTCCTTTACTTCCTCAGCTCTGAGACACTGGCCCTCCATGAGCGAGGTAGCCCTATCAATAACCATAAACACCAAATGTACAGGGACCAGTCAATATTTACTACGGATCCGATTCGGGAGGTCCTCAGTGTCTTCAGTGCTCATCTCTCCTGGATTGGCTCCAAGAGGAAGAGACAGAAGATTCTCCGGAGGAACATTGCATTCTTATGGCTCAGTCTTTTTTCTTGGGAAATGAATGATCTAACTGGCAGATGAATTCATGGACTCTTCAGTCTGTAGGCAACAGCCCTGCTCTCCCCACCGACCCAGGAATCCAGAGGCAGAACTCTCTCGTTTTCTGGATGAACAGAAAAACTGGAAGAGATATGGAGCTCCTTGTAGATGTTATTTAAGCAAACAATTGATACATATTTTTAAGTCAGAGTAGAGAGATGGAATGGAAAGAACATGACTGTGACATCAGATGTGGGCAAGCGCCAAAATTATATGGTCTTGGTCAAGTTATCAAACCACTCTGAGCCCTGGTTTCTCCATCTGTAGCATGGAAGGTAACAAGAGGTAAATCGATTACTGGATTGTAGCAGAAGCTCAGTAAATATTTACTTCTGAGGAAGAGAGTGACTATTGTTATCATTGATTTTATAAGTCACCTCTCCTTAGAATGTGTAGTATTATAAATAATACTGCAATGAATACTTTTGTGTATAAATCTTTGTCTAATTCTTCAGTTTTTTTTATTTATTAAAATGTGTTCCTAGTGAAAACACAAGATGGAGGGTACAGGTATTTTTATTTTTTATTTTTTAAATATTTTATTTATTTATTTGACAGACAGAGATCACAAGTAGGCAGAGAGGCAGGCAAAGAGAGAGAGGAGGAAGCAGGCTCCCTGCTGAGCAAAGAGCCTGATGCTGGCTGGATCCCAGGACCCTGGGATCATGACCTGAGCTGAAGGCAGAGGCTTTAACCTACTGAACCACCCAGGTGCCCCAAGGGTACACGTATTTTTAATACAGGTGTTAAACCAATAAAAGCCTTTCCAGAAAAGTTGTATCTTTCACTGAGTAATAGACTGCCTTTTTCACATATACCTCGTGGGGATTACATTGAATTTTCATATCTAACAGTATATTTTATCTTATTTTTATTTCAATTAGCCTTTTTGATTACTTATGAAATTGAACTTTCTCTGTTATTTATTAATCATTTGTATTAATCACACTCTTCTATGAAAGATGTATGATGATTCATTTCTCATATAACAAGATTTTATACATACTGGACTCCGACTCTGAATCAACTAGGTCTGCTATTGATATATCTTTCCAATCTTATACTAATATCATCGGTTTTAATTATCATGGCTTTCCTCTGGGTTTGAATATGTTTTGAAAACCCTTAAGGTCACTGAGCTCAAACAGCAAGGCATCATGGGATGCTGGGGAAAAGCAACAAGAGAAAGAAGAGCTAGTAAGACAGAGACTAGACAGAAACAGAACTCTGGGAAACCTCGATACATTTCCCAATGGTCTCCATAAGCCTGGAAATAGGATTTGGAAAGCTCCTTAAATCCATTATGGATCGTGATCTGGACAGACAGACAGGGAGATAGATAGCTTTTTTCTCTATGCCCTGATCAGCCTCAGTGACCAGATGCTGGTGATAAGTAACCCTTGTTTGGTTTTCCAAAGAGATTTCATAAATTCACCTGCAAATCTGACCACAGGAGGTTTTTCTGTTGTTGTTGTTTGGAACTTTTCATTCACTTACCATTATGTGAAATCTACACTCTGCTTGCAAGGCACTGAATGATCTGGTCCCTGCTGTTCTATCCAGTCCTACCTCCCTTCAAGCCTTCCTCTTCTCTGTGATGGCAGGAGAGGACCTGGATTTCCCCCAGGTAACCATACCTGCTCCTGCTCAGTGTCTCTGAAGATCTGGCGGCAGCTGAGCCCCCCTCCCTCCAATCTCCTGATTTTTTTCATCTGACAAATCCCCATAGCCCTTTCAGTTTCAATTCAAACACAATCTCTTTAATCAAGCCTCCCCAGCTTCTCCCACGTCCTCCTCTCCCGGGTGCTTTCTACCTCCTTCCATCAGAGCAATTACTTTATTTTAAGTGCATGCGCTCCTTGGGGGCGAGAACCATGTTGTTTCATCTTTGAATCCCTGATGTCTAGCATGGTTCCTGGCATAGAATGAGTGATTAATAAAATGTTCCCAAATAAATAATGAGACAAGAATTGGATCTTGTATGCAATGTAGCAGAAACACCCACTTTTCTCCCTCCTGAGGAATGTTCCCGAGTTAGAAAGCAAGCACAACTCTGCAAAAAACTTTTCAGGATCATCTTTTGAGTTTTTTAGTTTGTCCTTGGCTGTTGTCTGAAGGGCACATTTAAAGATTTTTTTCTACATACATCTCACTGAAGGATGTGCAATGATCATAAAGCTCTTTTTGTGGAAAGGAAACACGTGGCTAGGATCAATGTGGTGAATCCAAAGAAGACAAGAGATATCCCTGAAAAGGCACCACGATCATCCAGAGAAGGGAACTTGACAGATCCACCCACTCACTCATCAAAAACACAAGCAGGACAAAAAACAAAACAAAACAAAAAAAACCGATCAGCACCTTCTAACCACAAAACTAAATCATAAACTTCCTGCTGCCAGGCATCACTTCAGATAATGCTCTTATTTCTGGCGTTTCTGAGGCTTTTACACACATCTCTGTTTGGGGATTAAAAAAAGTAAGGCACATCTTAAGTCTATAGTTGCACCTCCCCCCCTTTCCCCCCCCCCCCCCCCGCCCAGTCCCCTCCCCCTCCCTGCCCCAGTTGAGCGCTTCTGGGGACAATCCCTGGGAAGTGGGCTAGACAGGAAGCAGAGCTACCTCTCACTTGCACAAGTTGTAATAGCCTTCCAGATCGTGTCTGTGGTCAATGACTGGCCAGAACTGGCCAGCCTCCAACAGGCTTGTTTAGACTACTTGATGAGTTGACACAAGCAACGACTCTTTCCAGTGCTATTAGTGTCTGAACATTAACAAGCAACAGTGTTCAGTGAGACTATTAAAGAGAAAAGGCATTTTAATCTTTGTTTTGGAAGTGAGCCCTCCAAACAAACCCGTGGCGAGGGAACCCTTGTGAGCTGGCTGGATGGCAACAGCGGTCAGCAGGGGACGGACTGAGCCGTCACAAGGATACTCAACTCACAGTCGGACTAACCGGGCGGGGAGCAGACGGGAGGGGACCCCACCCTCGGAGAAAGAAAATGCTAAATACACCATGGGATGCATTTTCAGCACTCTGTCAGCAATCCTAGAGGTTTAAATTCCAAGCAAATGGTTCACAAAGGAGTCCCTTACCTTTGCTAACTGCAAAATAAACAAACCTCCTGGGGAGACAGGGTTTCTCACCTTACAAGAAAACCCTTGCAATTTGGAGAGTGCTCAGATGCTTTTTGGAATTACAGTTCTGGGAACTAGTGTGGGTGTGTCACCCCATCAATGACAATCTCAACTACAAGCATAGAGATGGTGGCAAGCATGAGACCCAGGAGGCTGTATCTGTCTCCAAGAGTGGGCATTCCAAGCCAAGATAAAGGCAAGCAGTTCACAGGCAAAGGAGAAATGTGTGCTTATCTTTGCTTTTGCTTTTGCTTTTTTTTTTTTTTAATTCTTGTTCTTCGGTCAACAAACATAAAGGCAGAGAATTATAAAATTTAGAGTTGGAAGGGAGCTCAGAGATCTTCTGCTGTAATATCAGTCTCTTTTGCCTATTACTGACCCAGAAAGTTCAGAGAAGGAGAGACCCCATCATGTTTCTCATCACATGGTAATAATCATTTAATTTTTTCCCATTGGAGAGTTATTAAAATGGAATGACAAAAGTGGACTCTCTGGGCAGCCTTGAGTATGAATCAAGAATGGTTGGTAAGATCTATGACATTTATACTAAGTGTACAGAGTACGCATCAGTGTTTATTTTTAATCATTCTTAGGTAAGGTTTGTGAATAGCAAGAAATTACCGACTTTTTCACCAAATCTGTTTTCTTCCAAACATTTGGTTAACTGAACCCATCATCAATTTGATTTACACAGCAGGGACTGAAATGAAAAGCAAAGAATTTTAAATTTAAATGATATTGAAATATAATATTATTTTATATTTTAAATAATAGGGACTATTACCCACATTTAATAAAAATGTTTTAACGTAGGAGTGAGTGAGAAATAAAACGAAACCGTCATATGATATTCGAGTTGAAGGGAAGGAGAACTCAGACCTACCTATCTTCCCATCGTTTCCCTCCACCACTCAGGAAAATACAAACCTGCATTATGAAAGCCCACTCCAAGGGTGCTTTTACTGCAATTCCTGACCTTGGAGAACAGAAAGAGGAAGAAATAAATGGTTGTATCCTCAAATACATTCGTGAGTCCAACCAATGAATGCAAGCCCATCACAAATATTTCTATTTCTACATTAAGAACGATGGGAGAGACACCTGACGCCTACTTTCCTGTTTTCAAGATGAGAAAATATGTATGTTGATGGTGACCTCAGGTTATCACAGCAAGTGATAACAGCTGCCTTTTGCTTCACTTATCTGTTGTTGTTTTTAAGGCATGCATATTTTAGAAAGTCCGTGGTCTCGATTATTAATATAATTCCATCTATTTTATGCCAGTTTGGAAGTGGAACTTTAGATCACCAGCCTCCTCCTATTCAAGTCACATGTTTATCTCTATATTAAGCTGAATAGTGAATCTCCAAAATACTGAGGTCTTGATTCTTAGAAACTGTGAAAGTTACCTTGTGTGAAAAAGGACCTTTGCAGATCTGACTGAGTTAAGGTTCTTGAGATGGAGAGGTAATCTTAGATTATCCTGGTGGGCTCAAAATGCAATCATAAGTATACCTAAAAAAGAGAGACCTGACTGCGGAGACAGAAGAAGAAGGTAATGTGACCATTGAAACAAGAGGCGACGCTGTTGGCTATGAAGATGGAGGAAGGGGTCAGGAGCCAAGGAAAGCAACGAGTGTAATTCTAGAAGCTGGAAAAAGCAAGGAAACAGATTCTTCGCGAGAGCCTCCAGAGGGAATGTAGCCTTGCTGACACCTTGGTTTCTGCCCAGTAAAACCATTCTGGACTTCTGGCCTCTAGAACTATAAGAGAATAAATTTCTGTTTTTTTTTTTTTTTAAGTTACCAAGTTTTTGGTTAACAGCAGTCACAGGAAACTATAATACAATCACCTTTCCTTTAACTGGCTTTGTAAATCACTTGTAGAATTGACTTTTTTTTTCTTAGACATATAGCTGATATATATGGAAAACCTGGGCTGCCTAAAAGGTTGTGTCATAAAACAGCACATTAAATTGAGACCTTCCATCCCTTTAAATCAGTCATGTTTGGAATGACGCTTTTGCTCAACCCTTTCTTTGGCTTGCAATTTGTAGTCTATATAACACAAATTAAATAGTATATATTTCTAAAATTAGTATATTTTTGACATGACTTTCATTTGACCCTTCATTTTGATTACCTGATATTGAAAATTTTCCAGTTGAAACTCATTGCTCTTTTTAAAACAGAGTTTTCTCTCCAAAATAGGGTTTTCTTCTCTTCTAAGAAATTAAATAAAGCAATGGCAGTAGTCAGCACTTAAATGTTGGCCCTTGAAACTATTTTTAAAAATCTCCGGGAATGTTGCCTTCTAAGCATCTGAAATCACATAGGACAATTAGAAGAAGTGATTCTGGAGAGAATTGTAGAAAGATAATACCACTGGACTTTCATGAGAAAGTCCATTGTGGGGCATAGACCTGCTTTCTTCCAGCACACTAATATTTCGCTATGAGACCTTTATGAAAATACTTCCTCCCTTTCCCACCCCTATTCACCTGCCACATTGTGAAAAACAGATACCAGAGGCAAAAGGGCATATCCCATCCACTCACTGACTTTAGGAAAAAGGAACCTGATTTTCCAAATGGGCAATACGCTGGTTATCTGAACTTAGTAGCAGAAGAGAGACTCAAACCTATGCCTTCTGACTCCAGTTCCTTTCCCACCTGCTAACAGATACTTCCCCTTCCTAACATTTGGCAGAACTTAGTTACCTTCAGAGAGGTACTCAGGTTGCAAGAACCTTTTAGAAGCATGGTCTTTAAAGAAAGAAACTTAGAAATAATCTACTGAAGTCTCCCAGTTTCCAGATAGGAACAGGGAATTGCTCAACTTCGCATGGGTAATCAATGGTAGAGTAAGCATGGATCAAGGTCTTTCATTTTCCTCCATGTGATGACAACCTCTCTCAGGTTCCTTTCCTTTTTTTTTTTTTTTAAAGTTTTTAAAATAGATTTTGTTTTTAAGTAATATCCACACCCATTGTGGAGCTCAAGCTCACAACCCTGAGATCAAGAGTTGTATGCGCTACTGAGTCAACCAGGCACCCCTCAGGTTCCTTTCTTTTACTCACTGCACTTCCTTCCTGCCATATGAGGCAACCTTCAATGCTTACAATACAGCTTCTCATGCTACAGTCTTTTTCGTGGTTCTGTCTGCCTCCTGGCAGGAGATCGTGACTCTCCTGAACTGCACCCTGTCCAGAGAAGTCAGTGGAGTAGACAGCACATTATTCTAGAAATATCTTCTCTCTGAGTATAAATAATACCTTGAGTACACTGGAATTTTCTCTACGAGGGATTCAAGGGTGGAGATAAAGTCTTCCCACCATTCATGAGAACTGTTACCTGAAAGAGTTATTTGGAGCTCTTTAAATCAAGTTCCAGGAACCCTCCAACTGTCTATGGGCCCTCTGCATAGTGACTTGAAAATATCATCACAGTAACCTCATTCTCTCATGGCTACTTGCTCTTAGCTATGGTTGACCCTTGGACAATGTTTGTTTGAACCACACAGGTCCACTTCTACACAAATTCTTTAAAAATAAATATGTTAAGTATTATAAATGTATTTTCTCTTTCTTATGATTTTCTTAATAACATTTTCTTTCCTTGGGCTTACTTTATTATAAAAATACAATATATAATACATATCACATACAAGATGTGTGTTAATCCACTGTCTATGTTGTTGATAAGGCTTCAGTCAGTAGTTAAGTTTTGGGGGAGTAAAAATCTATATGCAGATTTTCAACTGTGTGGGGGATTGGCATCCCTAATGTCCATGTTGTTCAAGAGTTCTTTGTGGAGTCCACTCTTCAAGACTGAATACCATTAAAGGTCCTCAAGTATATCATCACTACCTGTTAGACTTTCATCTTGTACGACCTCATTAGTTCATCCAACACGTATTAGTACCAGACAATGTACTAGATCACAGGGAGATAGTTTTAAATGAAGTAGACTTGGTCCCTGCCCTCAAGGAGCTTAAATTCTTACCTTACTATCTTGGATCAAATTCAAATTCCTCATTTTCCATCTTTAGCAAACCTCCAATGTTACGAATTTATTTTTTTTTCTATCCAAGAACACACCAACTTCTAAACAAATTGGTACAAGAAATAATGTCCTTAACATATAAAGAGTTGCAGAATTTGTAGAGCTTAGAATCTCATATAGAGAGTACTATATTTTTTCCTTCCTTACTGGACTTGCAATTATTCTCTTAGCCTCTCTACCCCACATTTGCCTTGCTAGTAATTCATCCTTAGAGTTACTTCCCAAATAATCCTTCAGCTGATTGCCCTTCGATGCCCAGGCAGTCAATTCCTGAGAGTGTGAGTGAGTACATGGGTACTCTCCTTCCTGCTCCTTCCAACTTGGTCAGGAGTTTATGGAAGACAAGTCTAGGCTATTTGAAGGCAAGGATTTCCAGGGAATGAGAGAAATGTATGCCCTTTCTCAGATGGTTAGTTGCAGATTGCTTTTTCATCAGTTCATAATAACAACAGACTTTTATTGAATGCCTACTTTGTAGTAGGTACTATGCTTAGGACTAGGGTCAAAGATACAAAGATTTGCTGTCTTCAAGAAGCTCACAGACCATAAATTTATTCAGTACTTGCAGAATAGTATCATTTCTTCTTAATTACCATAACCATTCGTGTAATGTCCTACACGAATGTGTGAATTTGTAAGCAACTGTCCTTTTATGCATAAGGTTCACACTGGCAAGGTCCTAATGTTATCAGATTTTTTTTTAGACTGCTATTAATCCAATTATTAATTGTTGTTTCTTGGTGAAAAGGGCTGCTCAGAATCAAGCATTCTTTGTGCTTTTCTGCTGTTCATTATGTAGTAATTGTGTAAAAGAACTTGGAGTGGTGTGTGTGAATTGGACTGGGAGAAAAGTATGGATTTTAGGAATCAGAGTATTTATGTTACAATCCTAGCTCTGTGATTTGCTAGCTGTGTGACTTTATACACATTTCTTAATTTCTCACTATGCTCATCTATAAAACTGGGGATAATATACATTTATAGAGGTAGTTAAAAAAGAATCAAATGATATAACAAATAAGGAATGTTTCAGACAAAACCCAGGCTCCACTGCTCTACACAAAAAGAGAGAATGTGGGGTGCCTGGGTGGCTCAGTGGGTTAAAGCCTCTGCCTTCAGCTCGGGTCGTGATCCCAGGGTGCTGGGATTGAGCCCCCCGCATCGGGCTCTCTGCTCAGCAGGGAGCCTGCCTCTCTGCCTACTTGTGATCTCTGTCTGTCAAATAAATAAATAAATAAATTTTTTAAAAAAGAGAGAGAGAATGTAATCGTGCCATGTTGGAATTGGGTCACAATAACGAACTAGGATTCTTTACAGAGAGCTAATATGTAGCTGGTGGTGACTGGTTTTGCTGTCTTGCTGTTTATGACTAGGTCTATTTTGATTTCTTGGTGCTTGCACTAGATTGGTTGTAAACTATTCTGAATTTTACTCTTGACTTGACCGATGCTAATTCTCAGAATAAAATTACTTTTTGTGTGCTGTCTTGAGAGCAGTTGGAACAAAGTTATCAAATCCAATGTCCCCTTTTTGTAATAATCCCTTTATGTATTCTAAACTAAAATTCATAAATAATGTAACCTATTGACCTACAATACAACATCAAACCATTAGATAAAGGAGAACTAAAGGAAAGTAATTTGTGGTAAAAATCACATCTGTCTCAGTATATAAATGCTTGGGCATCAATTATGCTTGGGCATAATTCATCACTTTATTATGAAAAACATAATAAAGTGGTTATATGTTTGCCCTTGCTTATAATAAGTAAGATTAGTATTAAGAAGACCAGAAGCCTTGCTGTATGAGAAGCCTGGGAAAATTAAGGAGGAAAAGTACAAATAGATACAAGAATAAATACTAGAGTTAAGATAAGTGATAATAGTCTCTCTACATTTGTATATCATAATAAAAAGGGAAAACGAATCCATACTTAAATACAGAAGAAAGAAGAAATACAGAGTTGAAGCGTAGAAAATAAAGTCCAATGTTCTTAGAAATGAGCTGGGCTCTGTTTATAAGTGGAAAATCCAAATAATTCCCAGTATGATGACATGGGTTAAGATAATGACAAAATATCAAAGAAAAAACATTTTTTAAAGATTATTTATTTATTTATTTATTTGAGAGAAAGAGAGAGAGAGGGAGCCCAAGAAGGGGGAGCTGCAGAGGGAGAGGGAGAAGCAGTCTCACTGCTAAGCAGTGAGCCTGATGTGGGGCTCCATTCCAGGCCCCCCCCCCAGGATCATGATCTGAGCCAAAAGCAGATGCTCAACCGACTGAGCAACCCAGGTGTCCCAAAATATCAAAGAAAATTTTATCTCCAATCTTGAAAGATATGTGTTCAGTCTCTAATACTTTAAAAGCCCTTGAAGCATGTATTTTTTAATAGGCAATGAGGACTAGAATGTAGGTTAACAAAAAGAACTATAGTTCAAAGAGGTTGTAGAGACCTTGTGAAGGACATCTCTGGGGTCAGTGACAGAGTAAGACTGAAAAACAGCTAACAACCCCAAATCAGCAACTACTTTCAAATATAATATTCACAACATATATTTCTTAGTCTGCCTCAAAGTTTTTGAATATGAAATCTTATAAGCTAGCCTTTTAAAAATGAAACTCAGGGACGCCTGGGTGGCTCAGTTGGTTAAGCAGCTGCCTTCGGCTCAGGTCATGATCCCAGGGTCCTGGGATCGAGTCCCACATCGGGCTCCTTGCTTGGCAGGAGCCTGCTTCTCCCTCTGCCTCTGTCTGCCTCTCTGTCTGCCTGTCCTCGCTCACTCTCTCTCCGTCTCTAACAAATAAATAAAAATCTTTAAAAAAAAATAAATAAAAATGAAACTCAGTCTGATCTTTGTTTTATGTGACTCTGCTAATAGAGGACTTGATGTTAAATTCATTGAAAGACATCTCAGACCTTTTTTGTTACAATGTTTGGTGACAAGTACACATACAGACTGAAATAGGTTTGCCACATGGATTGCTAAAACCATGAAGATCACAGATTTCTCAAAATGGCAACCTACTTTTGCTACTATTGGTAAACCAAAGTACATTCTTTTTTTAATTTATGAGGTCAATTGTTTTCCTGGAAATTTAGTGTATATTAAAATTGTTCAAAAATACTTTGTGTCTATTTATAAATATAAGGCAGTATTTTATTTCAGGCTCTGATAATTATGAACAAATTTCTTACTTATGTGGCCATTTGGTGGGATCTGGAAAAGCTGTACAAGACTTAGCTTCTTCCTTGGGCAGACCATCTCCTGTGCTGTAGGCCATCTAGCATGTTTGTGAAAACAAAAAATACCCCCCACAAATTTCCAAAATGCCCTCGAAGGGGAGGTACCACCTCTGCTGAGAGTTAGTGACCCAGATTTGTGGATGTGGAAGTTTTAGGATGGCGATTCTCATCTAGCCTCTGAACATAGACTTTCTCCTCTGTTTCTGTGCTGCATAACACAGGCAATCTTATGTGGTACTTCCACTTTTAATGACAAAAGTAGTATACAGTAATGAAAATATTTCTTGAGGTAACACTCTGGTAGAATTCCAATCCAAGAAGACTGTGTCATTATTCTGGCTGCATAACACATAGGTTGCCTGATCTAGTGAAAGAGAGGTTTCACAAGCTGTATCTCAGAAATGCTGGCATTCCTAGAGAGGAATGAAGGCTATAGGCCTCTTGAGGTCTGAGACCTACCTTTCTTTGCCACTTGGTCAACTAGGACAATGCCTGGCACACAACTGTTGTCACAGTTCATTTCTGTTGGATAAATATTGGATGAGGTATTCTGGTGGCAGAGCAGTGTACGGGAAAGGAGGAGATAGTGTGATCTTGGCGCCGCACTCACCCACTGGGAAGGATGGCTGCTTGTGGACATCGGTGTCCGAGGGGTACACAAGGCTCAGTCATAATTCTGGAAGCTGTTAGCTCAAAGGGTATGTGAGGTGGGTAGGAAGAGAAAAGAATGAGGTAGTACAGTTCAAGATGAGGTTCTAAAGATGGGGGAGTGAATTAACCAAGGGTCTTGTGGAAATACATAGGCAAGCAGGAAAACACATACCCATAGCCAAACTGAGACCTGGGCAAGACTACTGGTCCTCCAGAGATGACCTTGAACCATAGGGGATGTGGCAGTGGCTCTCACACCAGGTTGGAGGTAGAATCGTGCCCCAGGTGTCAAGGAGATCTGAGGAAGTAAGCAGAGCATTAGGCTGGAAATTTTGGAGGCGTGTTAAAGGAACGTCCCAGTGCAATGGCCTGAGTGAGGGCTAGGGAGAGAACGAGTTGTGCTGGAAAGCAATACAGACAACCAGCACCATGGTCCCAGGTCTCAGATACACCTGACAGCAAAGAGAAGTGTCGGAGTAATGTAGTGGGACAGAGTCTACCACCGAGCCCCTTTGGTGCAAGGAGGACCAGTTGGGTTCTGATGAAGGAGCACCTGTTTAAGATGTCGCTGTGACAGTAACTCTTGGGTCATCTGGAATATGGGGTCAGGCTGGCCTCAGCTTTGAAAGCCTGAGTAAAGCAGAAGGAAGGGAAGCTAGCCAGGTAGGTGGTAGAAGTGAGGTAGGCCCGGCAACATCATTTTTAAGTAGAAAGTTGAAGCGGGTGATATATTTTGACCTATAATGTACTCTGAGGTGCTTGAATTATGGTGAGCTTTTGCTATAAAAGTAAATCACAGGAACATACTAAGAAAGGCCTAATTCTTAGTGCCCCAACCAGAGGGCAAGCAGACCAAAATTTCCAGGTTTATTTTCAGTAATGAAAATGTTAGGGAAGGGTCTAAAGTATTCCAGATGGAATGTAACTTGAAGTGGAAAGCAGGAAGAAGGGAGAAGTGTGCGCCATTTCTCACCTTGACTTTACATCTGTTATTACTTTCTTATTTCCCTGAAATACTAGGCTTCTCTCCACAAAAAACAATCCCTTCTTCATACACACTAGCTCCTCCCGCCTTCCCTCCCATAACAAAAAAAGAAGGCAGTAATGTCAATGTGAGGCTCTTTTGTTTCTCAACCTATCAATAGGATTGATTCTATTTGAGCATTCATTACCTTAAATTTCAGTATTGTCTTATCCTCAATAGAGTAATGATGGCCTGTGTAGATACAAATACCACGTCACCCGCTTAATGAAAAGGGTGTAAAGACAGGACATTTTGCTATAAACAAAAATCTCAGCATAACATTTTTAATGTTGAAGCCTCCCAATTTTTTAGCCACGTGGCCTTGTATTAGGGATTCTTGGCCCACATCACTGCCGAGCAGAATGAGGATACACATTGTGTATAAAATCAGGCAGATGGTAGAGGCGCCTGGGTGGCTCAGTCAGTTAAGCCTCTGCTTTAGGCTCAGGTCATGCTCCCGGGGTCGTGGGATCGAGCCCTGAGTCTGGTTCCTTACTCAGCCGGGAACCTTCTCCCAGCTCAGTGCTTTCTCTCTCTCTGTGTAATAAATAAATAAGATCTTAAAAAACAATCATGCAGATGGAATGATTTCAACCAAACTTCTTGTGTAGATCAAAACAAAAGAATTAAAGAACCGTTTAAAAAATAGAGAGCAAATAAAGTAGATGACATTGAAGCCAAAATATCTGTCCCAAGGGCTAGTAAGCCATGCTGGTTCAAGAACAATACCTTAACACCTTTGTCAGTCCATTTGTGGACTAGACAGAAGAGGGAAATTTAAATGCTGGCATGTTTCCAAAGCAAAGATGAGATCGTTTATATTCCTACTTCATGGTGATCAAAAAGCTGGAGACAACGATCTTAGACATGTTGCTCTGAAACTAATACAGTAGTTGCTGAAGTCGCCTGGTTCTAACTAGTCAAATCCTGTTGCCACACGGAAAGTACCGGTTCCAACAGTATCACAAGACCTTTCTTCCATGTGCATAAAGTCGATTTAACCTACCAGAGCAAGAAAACCTTCCACACGTCATAAGTACCATGATTGGAAAGATGGTAAAAAGATCCTAACCAGGTTGGATAAATCATGCTATCATTGCTGTTTTGCAAATAGACTGCATTCTCTTCCCTTTACCTGAGCACCCTCTCCCCACCCACCCCAGATCTAAACACCAGGCTGCCAGGCTCAGCAGAAGTATCATCCCAGACTGGGGCCCTCCTTAAAGTCCCTTACAGTCCTGAGAGTCTCAATGCATAATTCAACTTGCATTTCTTTGGGGTTTGGTTCTTGTTTTGTTTGTTTGTTTGTTTGTTTTTAATTGCTTGCTATTGTTTCCAGTGTTAATCTTGCCTTTGGCTGCCAAAACAAATAATCCCTTAAGGCAACTTTCCTGTGGTTAGGATCTTCTGCTTACCAATGGTACAGAAATGACTTAGGGTTTTTGGCAAAATGAATTTACAATTTACAAAGCACAGGCTCCTAAGTTCTCCTTTAACTCTCCTGATAATCCAGGGAGGGTGATACTATAATTTTCTTCACTGTATAGACCTGGAAATATCTCAGAGAGATTAAATCATTTGCCTGAAATTCCATCCTTAGGCAATGGTGGTGGGGGTGGCCCTGAGCACCAGGCTCCTGATTCCAAATCTGTAGCAATTTCCACCTTGTGTTGGGCCTCTTCCTAATAATTGTCTGATGGACCTAGAATTATTTTATGTTATATAAGAGTGGAAGGGCATGTTTATGATTGTTGTGGTTTATAGGATGAAACGTGATTGTGAACATTCAAATTGTAAAGTTTATGTTTGCAAGAGCTTTAAGTGCAAGGACATTGTGGGAAGAGAGTGATGTGATTACATATATACACATACACATTCATATTATCACATATATATATAATCATTTACAAATACAAATTGCTGAATGAAATGAAATATGAATGAAATTATGAAAAAATGAAATAAAATTACAAACTCTTTTGACTTGCTCACCTTTAGGAGATAAAACTATTGAATACAATTTCTTTTTCTCTTTTTTTAGATATTGCAGTGGGTTTCTCAATGTTTGTTACTTTGTCAATTAGATGAACCCAAAAGGAAATGTTAGTACTCTGGGAGACCTTGAACACCTTCATCACCAAAGAGGAATATAGTGTCAGCCAATACTCTTTTGAGGGATGCCAAAGTTATTCATTCACTCTCTTTCCTTACAGCATTATCTAGTGAAATATTTTAGTAAAATAATATTATTTCAATAAAAATAATAGAACCGCATCCATGAACCCATCAACCAATTTACAAAAAAAGAAACATTATTAATAGAGGTGAAGATCCCTGTGTACATGTTGAACTCTTTTTTTTTTTTTAAAGATTTTATTTATTTATTTGACAGAGAGAAATCACAAGTAGATGGAGAGGCAGGCAGAGAGAGAGAGAGAGAGAGGGAAGCAGGCTCCCTGCTGAGCAGAGAGCCTGATGCGGGACTTGATCCCAGGACCCTGAGATCATGACCTGAGCCAAAGGCAGCAGCTTAACCCACTGAACCACCCAGGCGCCCGAACTCTTTTTTTTTTTTAAAAAAAAGAGTTTATTTACTTATTTGACAGAGAGAGATCACAAGGAGGCAGAGAGGCAGGCAGAGAGAGAGGGGGAAACAGACTTCCTGCTGAGCAGAGAGCCTGATGCAGTGCTTGGTCCCAGGACCCTGAGATCATGACCTGAGCTGAAGGCAGAGGCTTAACCCACTGAGTCACCCAGGTGCCCCCCATCCCAGATTTTTTTTTTTAAGATTTTATTTATTTATTTGACAGAGAGAGACAGAGAGAGCGAGAGAGAGCATGAGCGGGGAGGAAAGAAAGAAGCTGGGAGCCTGACTCAGGGCTTGATTCCAGGACCTGAGCCGAAGGCAGACATCCTTGCTAACACTTGGTATTGTCAAACTTTAATTTTTTTCCAAAATGATAAACATGAAATGGTATTTTCATGTGGTTTAAATTTATAATTTTCTAATTACTAATATAGTTGAGCATCTTTTCAGATGTTTGTCACCTGTTCTGATTTTATCTTCTCTGAATAATCTGTTTATATTTTTTCCTCATTCTTTTGTTAGTTTTTTTTAAGTTTGGGGTATTGACCATGTATTCTGTATATTAGTTCTTTGCCAGTGATATTATGCATTGCCAATTTCTTCTCTCAATCTGTATTACCCTTTTATTTCAATTATAGATTTGATCCCATAAGTATTAAATTTTAACACAGTTGTTCTTATTAATCTTTATTTTTTAGGATTTGATTTTGTATCTTAAGATATTCTTCCAAAGTTAGGTCATAAGGATAGTCTATATTTGTTTCCCCTTAAGGTTTATTGTATTTGTTTTGTTTTGTTTTGTTCTTATTCCACCTCAGATTTCTTTTTGAGGTATGATGTAAGACAGAGATTCAATTTATTTTTCCATTTGGATAACCAGTTGTCCCAGCACTTACTGAATAACCCATCACTTTCCACTGATCTTTAGTGCCATTTTTCCACTCATCAAGTTTCCACGTAGGCCTAGTTTTGTTTCTAGACTCCTTTTTGTGTCCCATTAGTTTTTCTGTCCATCCCTCTGCTAAAAACCAGGTAGCCTTAATATTTTAGAGAAAGTTCCTTACTCTTCAAAATGACTGTGACTCTCCTTGGCTCTTTGTTCCTTCTAAGTAAAATCTGGGCTCAGTTTGATCAGTTTCACACACACAAAAAAATCCTTTTGGATGCTGATTATAATCATATTACATCCATAAATGCATTATTACCATATTAAAGAAATTCAAAAACAGGAAGAAGGAAATTCTCACAATATTAACACCCTAACAGAATCACTCCTAGATACATATCTGCGCATGCCAGGGAGGTCAGTGAGAGGATACAACTGCCTCTAGACCTGTGAGCTAGACCCCAACAATGGGAAGCTCCTCATTTGTCGGAGGCAGGCCCCTGGCCAGGGCGGCCTCCGTCATTAAAAGATGGCACCTGGCTAGTTGCCAGGTTAGGAT
This sequence comes from Mustela putorius furo, assembly GCF_011764305.1. NCBI lineage: Eukaryota > Metazoa > Chordata > Mammalia > Carnivora > Mustelidae > Mustela > Mustela putorius. The sequence continues at coordinate 40,531,941 of NW_025422368.1, read as the reverse complement.
TGCCTCGTGAGACTAAGCAGAACGCCCAAAGAGGAAGTAAACAGCATTGGTTGCTAGCGAAGTTGTTGGTTTAGATGCACAGCCTGATTCGCTCCCTGCTGTACCCTGCTCACTGATTGGTCATGTAAGCGTATATAAGTGTGTAGACTTGCGGAAATAAAGAGAGAGAAGAGAGAGAAGATGCATCTGAACCAGGGTTCTTGTCGGCCTTGTGCGCCGAGGGCGATACTCATTCCCACCCCATCCTTGGAATGTGGGTTCCACTTGCCTTCCCCACTGCCAGAATCTGCCCCAGGACACAGCCATGAGTTAGTGATACAGCGCTGAGACCATATGTGACTCAACCCAGTTAAGGCCTCTCTATAAACTTTTAAGATTTGGTGGGCAGGAGTGGAGATCTACTTGTCTCTCAGCTCCCCAAGACAATTCTGGTATATAAGTTCTCTGCTTCTTAAACCTACCACGGACCAGTCGGGAGTGGCCTCCATCTTTCTTCTGTCTGTCTATGCCCTCTGTATGAGAGCTGGTTTCAGATTACATCTGCTGTGCTCCCCAGGAGCTGCACATGTGTGTGCTTAGTGTTTCTTTCCCACTAGGAAGTAACCTCCCTGAGAATAGGGACTTTGCATGTTTTGTTCTCTGCTATAATGCCAATGCTGAGAAAAGTGCCTAGCACATAACAGATACTCAGTTGATAGTTGTAGAAAAAACAAACGAATCCATGTAAGTGCATTTTCTTATAATCTTTTATACTTTAAAGTAGTTTTAAAACCATTAACAGAGGGGCTAGCTATTTTTTTTCCATGTTGGTTTGTGAAGAATAAGACACTATTTGAGGAGACATTTCTTACAGTGTGTTAAACAGACATTAGACCAGCAGGATGCTGTTTGGAAGGAGAGCTCGCTGGGCAAACATGTTTGAAAAATGCCTCACGCATCTTTGTCTCTTAGAGCCCCTGTGTGTATTAGCACAGTAAATGTTCTGAGACGTCCTGCTGTAAGGAAACTAGTTTGATTTTCTCCAAAACTTTTGTGGCCCTCTGACTTTTAAAAAATACCACCCCCCTCTTTTTATACCAAACACAAAGGCTGATCTAAAGAACAATTCTATTTCTGGGGAAATATAGAACTGGAAAATGTTAGGAATGTAAAATTGTTCAACTCTCTTCTCCCATGCTGTTGAACATGTTCTGGGGTAATGCTCCATGCTGCAGAGAAAGATTAATTCATGGGACTGACACATCCCTTGAGAAGTTCATCTTCAATAACTTCTTTTCCTGCTAGTAAGAAATATGGTAAAAATAATTAGTTGCTGCAAATTTCCAAATTTCTGCTTGTGCACAAAAGTAAACTTCAACAAGAGAAATACATTTACAAATATCAGTGTCATTTGCTTTATTCCTAAAAGAGAGCTAACTTGTAAAAACTGTCTTGCATTCGTGTGTCTATGCTATTATATTTGTGCAGGAATGGCATTTGAACTAGTCCGTGTTCCAGCTCTTTTTTCTTACTCTGATTCTTTGGTTCCCAAAGGAAGAACATTATTTAAATAATTGAATATTATATACTGTGACAACCATATTTTCCAGATGTCAGGGACAGGTGGTATTTCCTGTTCCAGACTGAAAATGAAATTTATAAAGATTTCTCCACTCTAAGCATTCTGCAGTTGATTTTACATAGAATCACCATAGTTTGCCAAGACTTTCTTGCGAGCCCATGTGGGCACTGCTATTATAACTGGGACAATAGACATAAACCAGAAATTTCCCAGGCAAATCAGGCATAAAGGTATCCTAATTATATAAGATTCGTTCAAATGGTTCCTTTAAAGTAGGATGATGGATTGGAACTGTTTTGCTTTGGAAGGCCTTAATGCATGTATTTGATTACAATTGATGCAATTGCTTTAAAGATTATCCATCATTTTACAATTCCAATATAAAATCAAGAATATGAGGGAGTTAAGTGATAAATATCAGTATTACCAGGCATCAGAGAACATGGTCTCTCTTTTTTACAAAGCTTCCTAACTCTACTTTAAAAAAAACTCTGGAATCCCAAATATAGACAAAGCAAAGTGCATTTCTTTTTGTTTGCAACTCTTTTAGATAGAATTTATATATCATAGGCTGTGGCTATGTCAGTAATCCTGGAGGTGACTGCACTGACATCAGAACCCATCTTCAATTTCTGCTTGGGGAGGGAGAAAGGGTGCTTTCCAAGAGGAAACCTCAATGATAAAACAGGGGTAACATTTTTCCAAATAATAAAGTAAGATGTTGTATGCCATTTGGAATTAATGATTTATCTTTTGGGGAGCTGTTTTCTTGACATTTCTTTACAAGATAGTACCAAAAATAACCCCCCACTTGTGTTTTGTGAGTAGAATCATCTTCTTGCTGAAGATGTTTGATCCAGTTGGTTTGCGAAGGTGTAACCTGGGAGTGCTTATACTAGAATCTAGGTAGACATAATACAGTTGTAAGTATAGCCAGACACAGATATAGATACACGTGTTATATATACAGAGGGAGCTATTCTACTTTTGAGGAGTTTCCTAGGAGGACAGTTTGCCTCTTTCAGAAATAAGTTAATCAGGTTTAGGCTCTTGCTAAGCAAAACAATATGTCATATATGCAGCTTTGTGTTGATAGACAGGTAGATGGACAGATTAACATAGATATGGAAATACCCACTATATAGCATATCCAGATGTAAATAAAGATATAGATAATATAAATATAAATATATGCAAATATATACATAGACACAAATATAAATTCTACAGCTGATTCTTCACTGTTTTAATAAATGTATGTAGGGCATCTTAATAACAGCAACTTATTGCTTTCATCTTGGTTTACTTCTCCAAAATATATTTTGGCTGTTCTATAAATGAAACCCAGGGAATGGTTAGGATTTGCATTAAGATTATAGACTTCTTCCCTCCCATGCTAGTTTGCATTACGGGTTTAGAGAGAAACTGATTTGGAAGACTACTCTAGGGCTCGAGTCCTGCTGGCTCTCCAGCCTGGTGTGTTCTCTTCCCAGATCTGCAAGGCACAGTCCCAAAGGTCATGCAGATCTCTGTGTTAATTTCACCTACTCAGAGAGGCCTTCCTGAAGGCTCCAGCCAAGAGCACTGCTCTCCCTCAGATTGTTTTGTTTTGTTCCCTTACATTTGTCACTCCTGATTCCTTCCTTTCTACTTCCCTTCTTTTCCCCTCCCCTCCCTTCTCCTCTCTTCTCTTCTCTCTCTCCTTCCCACCTTTCCTTCCTTCCTCCCCAACCTTCTCTTTCTTTTGCAGCTCTCTCTCTCTCTCTAAAAGGCTGAAACTCTAGTTACTTGTTATTGTATTTTCAGGGCCCAGAAAATGGCCTGGCCCAGAGAAATTGTTCCAAAAATCTTTGTTACCTGAGTAAATAAGTGAATACATTAACATTCATCCAGTTTAACTCATCGGATAAAGCTACACGAGAGTCTGGATATATGCTAATAGAGACATAGACACAATATAAATATAATGCAAATAAATGCAAATTATTTGCATATTATTATTATTATTACTATTCCTGAGAGCGATCAGGAAACCACGCTTTTTGAACTCCAACTATATTCCAGGCCCTGTGCTAGGAATGCCTGGGAATATCATTCAACAGTCACATATATGAAATGGAACAGTTGTCATGTTTCTTTAATTGAATTTAATTTCTCTTTGGAGCCCTTGTTCTATTGGGCTGTGGAAACTTCATCTTTATCTTTTGGGGTTCCATGTCCTGTTCTTGGGGGTTGTGTCTGTATTTCCAGGGTTGACCTATCAGTTGGGAAGCAGGGTTCTGTGTTGCCAGCTCTCCATGCTGGCCTCTGATGAAGAGTTCTTGCTTCTGTTTGACCGTTGTCATTGGTTAGCACAGGTCCCTTCATGTGTGGTTCCCTCCACTAATTCCTGACAACCACACATGGCCAGATGGAGACATGAGAAATGGCTCCCTTGTCTTCTTCAGATACACGAGACCATTTTGCTGCATCTGGGAAGAGAAGGGCGCTGCATATGGCACTTAAGGAACAATTTAGGAAACAAGCAGAGGAAAAGGTGTTTTTCCTAAAGTGTAGAATAGAATGTGGAAGTGAAGCAAGATGATAGAAAGTCATCACCTGGAGGCTTGAGGATCATGTCTGTGGGATGCTCCAAACAACAATGATTTGGAAAAAAAAAAAAAAAAAAAGGCTAGCTAATACACAGTGAAACACAGACGAAACAATGTATTTGGACTTTTTTTCTTACTGAAAAGTTTTGCAATTTTTCCATAGAAACCCATGAAGGAATGCTGGTCAAATGTGATTTTTTTCACTTTTCACTTGCAAGATTGCTTACTATGGCCACGGTCACTGGCTCTGTCTCCTCGGCCCCTAATTTAACCAACTTGGCACCCTTCAAAAAATTTAATATTTCATCCTTAGATTTGTGTTGTTTTTTAAATGGCAATGACCTTCTGTGATGGTCAGTTGCTCATTTTCTCTCTGCCCCACCCTCCGACCCCCCCACCCTCGGAGAAAAAGGTTTGTAGAGGCGTTATACAGAACAGCTGCTTAGAACATGCATAAGCCAGTTTACATTAGGCTGTTTTTTCTTGAGAAAGTCATAGTTTAAACAAATGGTTGTGTCTATTTTAATCATTTTTGCCCTCTTTTGAAGTGTTTTTTCAAACACAAGTTTTTTTTTTTTTCGAATAGAGTTTTGCATTATAAATTAGTCTGCTCTGTCATGTCCCTTTTAAACACAGCTGTTACTACAATGTAAACAGAGTTTTAAAAATGTAGATAAACAGTTACAAGAGGAAGAGTTTCAAGTGTTTTTAACACATGGTCAGTTTTTGCTTACTTGAATTCTGTGGTTTGAAAGTTAAATTCGAAATACACTCTTGATTTCACAGATGTCAGGCTATTCAAGCCAGCTGTTCATGGATGCCCTAAAAGGCATTGTGAGTTCACAGTCAGCACAATTTTGACAATATCATATTTTTGAAGCCATATCTGCAGTAAACCTAAGATGAATGTGGAAAGTCTATCATGGTACACTGCGCAAAACTCTATAGGGGCGAAAATGTGGAATGGAAAGGCTCTCCAGCTGGCCAGAGCTAACACGTGAAAAGATTTCATGTGTCCAACCCAGCAGCATGAAATAGACAGAAAATTTTAGTATCTTGAAAGAAGCTGTGATCAGAACCTCAGAAAGAGAAACAACAGAGTCCTAATTCTTTAGTGGAATCATCTTATACCTATATTTAAGAACTTACACCTCTTACTACACTTTAAAAAGTGAAAAACCTAGGCATGGTTTGAACATAAAGCTGTTGACTGATCTAAGTTTATTGTTTTAGCAAAATTTAAACAAATGGACCTAGATACAGCATGAGTGTCCTATTTCTTGAACACCGACCTAGGTTTTCCAGGTACACAAGAAACACAAGCATTTGGAATTGAGACAGTATTGGACCTAGAACATTTCAGTGACTTTTGGGGGTTACTATGCCTATACACTTGCAATCAATACTTCCATGTAGTATCTGGAAATCTACTATCAAAATATTCTAGTAGATGTTTAAGGACATCGGTGTTTAAAGTATTATCCAGAACTCCCCGATTCACTGTTTATCCATAATGACATGACTTCTATTAGTTGAGTGATAAGTTTTGAGACCACATAATTTTATGTGTTTCTTCGGAAAATGTTCTCCCAGGCAATGTCACGTAAGGTAAAAGCAAAAATAAAATTAAATTCTACCTATAATAAAGTCTTGTTAGAAAATGCCATTCATTTCAATGTCCAAGAAAAACATACACAATTTCTACCCATATTGTTCCCAAACCACCATGTCTGAGTTATGGATCTTAGGGAGGAAGCCATGTTACTAAACCTAATTACTCTGTGTTTGGCTTGGAAAAATAGTTAACTGATTATTTAGCTATATCACGCAACCCAACATGACCTCATTTTCAATAAAAACATATGATTTGATCCAAAGCCTTCTGCAGTACTCCATAATTAGACACCTTATCCATCAAGCTGCAAGGAAACTTTGGTAAAGAAGTAAAACAAGAATTTTCATGTGTTAAGTTATACAGCAGAGGGAGTCCCTTGAATATAATACAAACATACTGATATTGCCAAAGAAAAGTCAATTAAAAATTATATGCACTCTAAGAGTTTCGAAGCTTAAAATGTGTTGTGTAATTCAGGTCAAATAGCCCTTGAGTAAAGGTATTCATGAAAATCAGATTTTATTTGTTAGAGTCTTCAGCTCTATGATCTTCTACGACTTTTCCTAAGCGAATTTTGGAACTGGTCTAAAAAGTATACACATTTTTGCTTCCTCAGAATGTGCTCAATATATTTGCCTGTTTGAATGCACATATTATGTATTTCTAAGTAACGTCATGTTGGGAATCTTAAATCTTCTCCTAAAACTTGATCGCATACCTGATCCTTTAATGTTTTTACTTCTAACGTACATAAATCTTGTTTCGAGGTAAATGAAATGGACTCCCTCAAATGACAGAAAATCTGGATTTCTCCCAGAAAGTCACCTCTTGTTTTCATTCACTCGTTTGGCTGTCCCTACGCCATGTAAGTGAAGGTGAAGAACAAGATGATTTGCTTCTGACGCTGCCAATTTTTTCTCCCTTTACTCCACTTTCTCATCCAGCCCCACACACTGACAGTGACATGGAGAATCTTGCCAAATAGAAGCAACAGTGATTCCCTAGAATCCCGTGATTATGGTCCTCAAAGAGCTCTGAATGACACTTGAAAATTTAAGGTCAAGGAAGACTGTCGATATCTTCAAAAAGCTCTTCATTTGGGGTGCCTGAGTGCCTCAGTCGTTAAGCATCTGCCTTCAGCCCAGGTCATGATCCCAAGGGTCCTGGGATCTAACCCCTCATAAGGCTCCCTGCTCAGTGGGGCCCTCTCCCACTCCCCCTGCCTGTGTTCCATCTCTCACTGTCTCTCTCTCTCTGTCAAATAAATAAATAACATCTTAAAAAAAAAAAAGTCTCTTCATTTACTTATTTATATTTTTAAAACCAGTTCTGCTGGGTTTCATTTCACCTACTCTCTCAGCCCATTGATATAATTAGTATAAATATTATCTTATGAACATAATACAAAAAAAAAAAACACCTAGCATATAAACCATTTCTTTACTAGTTAAGAAAGAACTAGTGAGATGTTTGAAACCTGTAGGCAAAATGTTGGGTTGCTGCTGAAAAGGTACAATCCCTTTTCTGGTGGAGAAGCTATCTTGCTGGTGGACTTTTTCCGTTTCTTTAAAAAACATTTTTAATGTGACACTGGAAAGGGCTCTCTTGAGGTCAGATGTCAAAATGTAAAGTTGTGAGAAGCTGATTAACGTGGGGCTACTATGAAAACTTCCCTCTTCCGCGTTTTAGCATAATGCAGCCTTACGTTGATACAATTATTTCTACTAGATACCAAGGGCACTTATGGGAATGAGGAAAAGAAAGTGAGTTGTTGGGGCGCCTGGGTGGCTCAGTGGGTTAAAGCCTCTGCCTTCGGCTCAGGTCATGATCCCAGGGTCCTGGGATTGAGTCCCGCATCAGGCTTTCTGCTCAGCAGGAAGCCTGCTTTCCCCCACATCTCTACCTGCCTCTCTGCCTACTTGTGATCTCTCTCTCTCTCTCTGTCAAATAAATAAATAAATAATCTTAAAAAAAAAAAAAAGAAGAAAGTGAGTTGTTTACTACCTCACTTACATTTGCTTTTTTGACTTTTGTAGTATTAATTTCCTTTATTCCAACAAAACATATGTACCACACAATGTAGCCAAGAGTGAATGGTGAGTACGTGCTAGCCATTGCTATTTTTGTAAAGCAAGCCCACTATGACTCAAGGAAGGTATGATTCCTGGGAATGTAATCTGGTAAGGAGCTTTTACCTAATTACTTCCCTACATTGTTGATCAGCTTTCTCGCGCCCCAGTCTTTGTCCTAAATGCCCCGGTATTCCTTCCCTTTTGCTTGCTTGAGTTAGCTACCTCCAGTGGCTTTGCCCAAGATCAGTTTGTGACCTTTCCAGTCTTCTAATTTCCTGTCATCCCTCAACCAATGCATTTCCTGTAGATCCATCAGATCTTCCTCTATCCTCAAGAGGAAACACTGGGTTCCCATTGAGGGCCTTTGTGGCACTGAACCAATTCCACGCCCATGGTGACATTCCTGGTCAAAAGATGAAATAATTTGCACTCTTACAAATAAACCATGAAAGTCCCTTGAATACAAACTCATTTCAAAATGTTTTCCTGCACCATGCACCACACCATTTCCATTGAGCAGCCAAATATTTAAAATTATGTGTATATATACACACACATAATTTATATATATATATGTGTATATATTATTATATATATATAATATTGTACATTATATACATTATATACATACATGTATATATTATTTATACACATATAAACACATGTATGTATATATGCATATATGTATATATGCACATATATATTTATATGTATGTATATATACATATGTATACATACACATAATTTATATATATAACATATATATATAATTTTGTTGTGTGTGTGTATATATATATGTGTGTGTATATATATATATATATATATATAACTATCAGTTATGGTTTTAAGTAACAGAAAAAAAATTTAATTTAATCTTGCTTAAGCAATAAGAGCAATTTATTCACTCAGGTAATTGAAAAGCCTAGCAGTAGGTCTGGCTTCAAGTGTGACTTGATTTAGGGACTTAAATGATGTCTTTGGGATCTTTGAGTTTTAGTTTTGCCTTCCCTCTGTTAGCTTCAGGCTCTAGGGACACGTATTCACTGATAACAAATTTAGAGGAAAACTGACTGTTTTACCACCAAAATTCCAGAATTCGTTTTTATTATATCAGTGTGGGGCAAGTGCACGTTTGTGAGCTGTCACTAGGGAGAAGCAGCTCCATTGACGGACCAGGCCTGGGCATAGGTGCCAATCATGGAGAAGGGAATAGAGACCATCTCATCACGTAGTCTGAAAGTAGATGGAAGTAGGATCCCGAAAGCAAGTTCTGCTGCTATTTCCAAGAAGGGGAGATGAATGTTGGGCAATATTATCTTCCCGCCTCTAGGTGAAGATACAAATTATCCCATCCTGTCAGCAAAGTGAGCTTTCACCTGGCTCCAGAAAAATAAGGACTTTGTTCAAGGAATATACAAATCAGATCTTATACCCAACTGCACACAATAATGTCTAATACAATGGTAGGTGTGTTTTAAGTAGTTAGGCAATATTTGTGTTCCTTATCAGTTCCTCCTCTTCCATTTCTGTAAGTAGAATCAGCATATTCTCAATGCTCTAGGCCCAAATGATTCAGGGCCAGGACCAAGGTGAGGATAATCAGGGGGAATCACTTGTCTAAAATGCAAAACCTAAATAGATGTAAAACAAACAAACAAACAAACAAAAAACCCCACTACGGTGTGGCAGGCTAAAACAGAGCCCCTCTCCCCCACCCACATTCTGATCCCTGGAACCCGGGCATGTTACCTTGTATGACAAAGACTTCCTAGATATGTTTAAATTTGAGATCAGAAGATGTGAACGTGATCTGGGATGATCAGAGGGTCCTCAGTGCAATCACAAATGCCCTTACAAGACGAAGAGAGAGGCAGAGGGGGATTTCACGCAGGCAGAAGAAGGGAAGGTAATGTGACAGTGAGGTAGAAGTGAGGCAGCCACACAGCAAAGGCTGCTGACAGCCACCAGCAGAAGCAAGGAAGGAATTCTCCCCTTGAGCCTCGAGAGGGAGCGTGGCCTTGTGGACACCTCCACTTCAGACCTTTGTCCCCCAGAACTACGGAACACTAGATCTCCACTGTCTTCAGCAGCTAGGTGTGGAGTCCTGTGTGACCGTATCAACAGGACACGAATCCATGCAGTAATCAAGGTAAATGTGTAAGGTTTACTTTGAAAAACCAAAATTAATACCAAAAAAATCTGTGACAAAATATCAAAACCTTAAATAAAGACGGGCTATCTCTGAGTACTTCTTAACTTCTTTTGTTCCCTTAGCCCCCACAGCCAATTATCTGATTGTCCCCAGAGTCTGGGCCACCATCATTTCTTTTGACTCTCTGTTTTGCTTTTCTTTCCAGTGGGCCCACTTCTCCGGTTCAAATGCTCATGATTTCTCACCATCATGATTATGACAAATAGTAATCTGATTTGTTTCTACTCTCTCCTCCCTTCCAACCCATCCTCATCGCTGTTGGGTTTTTCCGAAACATGTGTTGGGTCCTGTTCTTCCGTTGTTTAAGACTCTGATGGGTCCGCAGGGCCCTTCAAAGTCTGGCTGCCAGCTTTCCAGTCTCATCTAACACTTTTCCTTTGCATATGGTCTTAGTCCCCCAAATGCACATTTGTCTCCCCCGGCCAGGCATCATTATTCATGCCCTTTACCTATATGGCTCATGTCTTTGTGTTTTCTGGAGAGTTTATGGCATAAGTCTTAAAGCTAAGGTCTAATAGGATGGGCTATCTTGACATTGGGTGAAATTAGAAGGGTCTTCCTTGTCTGATCCCATGGGATGGGTATTCTAAGGGATAAGTTCCCTTAGCTCAACATGGCTCCTTATCAGGCAAGTCACTGTACTTCCTGCTCACCCCTGGCTAGCAGGTGTCAAGTCCCAGCCAAACTGCAGATTAGTCAAACAAGCCAATCATATCCTCCTGCAGGCACCCTCGCCTTTTGATACGACAAAGCTTGACTTTTACAGCCCCTTCTTGTTTCTCTGTTCCCAAATGCAAGCTCTGTGTGTCTCTGAATGGCACACAGTGAGTATACATGACTAACAAAAGTGCCTTTGATTTTTATCTGGCCAGTATTGGATGTCCATCTGCCCAGAACCCTAGGGCAGGGAATCTCTTCCTTAATGAATGAGGCAAACAGAAGGTTATTCAAACAGATTCATGTACAGCTTCCAATAGACCACTCATTATCTTTATGACTTCAGGAAAATACAAAGGATAGGAGAATCATTTTAAAACTTAACAAACTATGGGTAGTACCATATCATTTGAGTTTTTTTTAAAAAAGCCTACAAAGGACCTGCTTTGGACTTCAAAGTCCTGGAACTCTGTCGCGGTGGCATTATCATGGAATGGTCAACACTTCAGGCTCTGAGTTTGAACCTTGGCTCTACCACCTACTAGCTGTGTGACCTTGGTCTGCTTTCTTAGTCTTCCTAAGTTTTGGTTTCCTCAAGCACTGGGGCATTGATAATAGAGACTCATAGTACTGCTGTATTATCAACATAAAATAGAAATGAGAAGACCCATGTAAAAGCATTTATACAGTTCTTAGCATGAGCACACAGTAAATATTAACTTTTATTAGTAGTCACACAATAGTCAGGACAATAGATAGAGTTGGCTCTGCTACTGAGATCAAGTTGAGTCTCAAACCAGGAAGTTTTCAAAGGCTCCTAGAGCCCTTGATCCTTTGGTTTCACGCCTGACATTCTACATGTGTTGTCTTAATGGGAATAAAAGTAACTTTTCTAAGACTCCTATCATATAGACTACAGGCTTCAAGCTACCCAGTGTAGAGGAGCACCCTGTTTGTTGAGGCCTTACCTTTTATTCTTTTTGGTGATAGAGGAAAAGACTATCTCTACGTTAATCTGAAGATCCCTACATGACCATTCTAGCCCCTTACTGAGGACGTCACCATGTTAGCATGGTGACATTAGGGGGAAGAAGGGCAGCTTACATTCACATAGCGTATGTCTTTCTCCCACGTGATTTTCTCCCATTTAGGGAGCAAAAAGGAGGCATATTTATATATTAGTTAGATTTCTTGTATATTGTATTTTGTCAAGTGTCAGCTACTTTAGATAAATGAGATTATATTCCATGTTACATCATTTCAAATTAAACAACTTCAATGCTGAGTTTCCAGAATGTGTCTCAGAATGCTGTCCAGTTATACATGTTCTTGTTTCTTTTTGGTCTCTGGGTGTATGTAGTTACATCAATCTTGATTTTCAGTTAGTCTTTCTACAGGATTCCATTACTGTTCCCAGAAGCACCGGGGTTTGCCACAGCCTCTGTCTTAACCTCACCTTATAGCCTACAATAAATAAAACTCAAGAGACAAGTAGAAAGATGGCTGCTATCTTCCATTCATAATGGAGGAGATTAGATTGAGATTCTATTTCAGATCTTAGTGTGGCTAGGGATTTGTTCAGTGAAAGAAGAAGACACTTTGGGTTTTTTGAACTTTTTATTCTGACTTTATAAAGCCCTCCATGGCATTTCTGTCTTCCTCTCTTTCCCTGTCCTCCATAAAAAAATCGTAAAGACTCAGATAGGGGGTGACCCGGGTATTGTGTTGGTGGGTGTCAGCCATGTTGGGGGCAGGAGGGGGCAGAAAGGGAAGAACAGTGGTGTCAGGATGAAAGATGATATAATGGGGGCAATGGTCCCGCTCCTGTCTTTCTTCACTGTAATCTTAATCCCTGCCTAGGGATTAATATGGATCTGGTGAGTTGATGTTTATACTTCTTATAGTCTCTTTAACTGAGCTGTGGAGCATCATTAACAAGTGGAAAATGTGGATAATATACATACCTTCTTCTCGACAACTGACAATATAGTTCTCAGGCCTACTTCATTTGAAGACAGAAAGAGTGGGAGCAAAATTCCACACTCAGAGCAACCTGACCCCTGGGCAAACAGGAACAAACAAAACAAAATATGCAGTAAGTCAGAGCTACAGAGCCGGCTGGCAGTGTTCACACCACAGAAGGCCTTACTGTCTGGCTCCGGGGCCTTTGTGAGAGAATTCTCACACGGGAATATTTGCATAACCCACCAGAAAGAGAGCTATCACCAAATAATTTCAAGAAACACAGAATCCTAACCTGGGGACTAGGCTTGTCATGAAGCCAATGTTTTAGCGTCAAGCACAGCTCCTCCCAGCTGTGCGTGATGATGTACTGAGGACATCTGGTGTTTTTGTCTGCCTAGAATCCAGCCTGCTGCCTTCTGCTAAAAGCACCTCCATTTCCATTTGGGTAATCACCCGGCCATCATCACATACAGGACTGAGTGGGACCCATCCTTGATGAGCCAAAGAGTGGGAACAAGACCCAAACTGGGACTCTCCTGTTTTTCCTCTTGGGAATGTGACCATCAAGTGGATGGACACAATGAAGGGGAAGGGTCAGAGTTCATTCATCCCAATTTTGGTGTCCTGACAGATGGTGTATTAATGCCTGTTACCTAAGTACTAACCACTCTAATGCCTGTCCTTCCTAAAGCCTGCGAGAGTAGATGTCCCCTTAATTCCAGGAATAATTCCTTCATTCCTTAAATTAAACAGAGTCAGTTTTCTTAGCTTACAGCTGAAGAATCTGAGCTTGAAACTAGTGTCATCACAGGACCGAAGGAGGAGGAATGGACCAGGAGTCCAGAGACTGGATTCTGAACTCAGCTCTGTCCTAAAGTAGTCTACAAACTCAAAGACATCCCTTAGTGTTTCTGAGCCTCAGTGTCTTCATCAGTAGATTAAATAATTGGGTTAGACTAAGAGCAAAAAAGCAAGTTAAGAGGGAACAGTTAGGACCATTGGACAGTGATTTGGGGATCTGGGGTCATGATTTCACAGTAGGTCTCATTGGCGGGAATCTTATCCATCAACATGGAGCACGGGTTCATGAGCAGAGATGGAGGGGAGCTGGGTTTGTCAGGTTGTTTTGTTGTTGTTTTGCCTTATTTTAACCAGAAGAGTGTGATGGTGGAGAGAGAACAAAGGGAGTCGAGGGTGTTTGCAATGACACACAGTGGAACCTAAACTGAGTGAAAACGGGAGGTGAAGACATGAAAGGTCGTGACTAGAGCAACAACTGTTGGATAAACAAGCTGTGAAAAGGAGGTGGGATCCCGGGAGTGGAGGACCGCAGTCATGGGAGGCGTCAGAATAAGTGAGCTGGAAGGGTAGGAGGCCAGCTTCGGGGAATGGGCTTTTCAAAATCAGGAGTTTGGAGGAGCCATGTTGGGTCACTGGACTTGTGTTGGGGGCTGGACTGGAACACACAAGCAATAAAAAAGCGTCACAGAGAGACAGGGAGGCTGACCATTCCCTCTTTTACTCATTACGCATCTAGTGCTGATTGATTCATAGATCCAGTGAGGTTTAGGCCTACTTTCTAAAACTACAGAGGTCAGTCTAAATCTTATCTGGTTTGAGAAAGTGAGATTACATTGAGGCAGGGTGTGTTCAGATAGGAATTTACTTTGCTGCCAGTAGTCGAAAATTCAACCTCCAGTGGCTGAAACAATGAGATGATTATCTTGCTAATACAATTAGAAGTTTGGAGAGAAGTGGCTACTGGCTTTGGCTTAGTGCCTCTACAGTGTAAAGGTCAGGTTGGGATCTGTGGTTCTTTTGACATTTTCCTCCTGATTACAAAGTGGCTGCTTTCTCTTCCCATATCATAACTCCAGGGTCTGTTCTCTGCTGAGACTAGGTAGAATCATTTCAGTAAGAGAATGGGGGAGTAGAGTCTAACTGGGTAATCACCAGGGTCTACAACTATTATTAATATCTGGAACTGTTGTATACGTACAAATGAGTATAAAACTAAAAATACTTTCAATCTGTCATCAATAACCCTCTCTCTCCCCAGAAGATCTGTATATAAGCATACACACTGGATTCAACAGAAACCTGTAATTTGGGTATCTTCAGGCAAAGAAACTGCTATGGGTTTATTACTAAGATTCTAGATATAAATGTAGAACTACAGACAGACAAAGAAATATGGGCTTCACCTACAGGGATTTTCCGGCCATTTCTGAAACCTCACTTTAGGCAATCCTCTCCCACCACCCATAAATCCTAAAGAATATCAAGTTTCTTATTGGAAGCAGATGGGATGTTTACAGGAGTTGCCACCTCTATGTCAATGACTTAAAGCTTAAGTGCCTGGGCATCTGTGGAATTCTAAATGGATGAATGGGCTGGTGAACGGAAACTAAGTAAAATACCACATATATAAAATAGTTAACCACCCACTTCAGAAAGATTATTTAGCCATTTTCAAATTTTCTAATCTTGCTTATCTAAGTAAAAATCATACCTAGATATCCTTTCTCTATTTTAAGATGTTTGATCATAGAGATTTACTATTTTAGACATATTTGACTTTATTAAATTATTTAGAAATATCTTGTCATGTTTCTTAATTCCCATTTGCTTTATGACTTCATTAAAGTCCATTGTAAGTATTCCTTATTGCTGAATTTAACACTCACATTAAGAAGGTGTATGCCTTCAGCTGAAAAGATGGCATCTATGTACCCACATGTCTTCTGTTAGTAATTACTACATAGAAAATCTGTTCTGTGCAGAATTAAAGTGCACACATACACACATACACACACACACACACACTCACACACAGGAGCCAGAAAATCATATCCTTGGGAAAGGTCAGGATAGCAAGGTTTATTTCAGTACTGGAGTTTGAACAACTATTAATTTCCAGTTTCACTAAAGTGAATTTCAGTGGCTCTATATTTTGGGGCCGATGCTGTTTTGATCTGGCCATCTTGTTATTGTTACTCTAGGAAGTGCTATTAATGTCAGTTGCCTTCCTAACTTAACTACATCCCCACTTTCTATTCCAGGAAAAGAAGAAGAAGGAGAAGGAGAAGGAGAAGAAGGGGGAGGGGAGGGGAGGGGGAGGGCAGGGGGAGGGGAGGGGGAGGGAGAAGAAGGAGAGGGAGAAGAAGAAGAAAAAGAAGAAGAAGAAAAAGCAGGAGAAGGAGAAGAAGGAGGAGGAGGAGGAGGAAGGAAAGAGAGCCATAAAAACAATGGACAAGTTAAATATACATTCAGTTTTGACCTTAATGTTGACCAGTGAAGACTCTAATTATTTTCTTATACCTTAAGGGGAAGGGGAGGCTCCTCTGATTTACAATGTCCTTGACTGAGTAACGCTGCTATCTCAAAGTACTATAGATCAGCACACCATCAGTATTGTCATTGTCATAAATAATGACAAAAATCTTCTGAAATTGCTGAAATATATGTCTGTAATTTCACTTTGATCTCTTTTTCTTTAAGACATGAATGACAGCGTCTACTTTACGTACCATCATTCAAAAGGAAAATAAGACTTCCAGGAGCTTATAATGGAATGACCCACTATGTGGGCAGGATTTATAAGCTCACATGGAAATTCTCCATAAGGATCCAGAAAGATTCATGTTCCTATTCATTGGTGTGTGTCTGGTTTTATGATGTTGAAATAAATTTAAATGTCCCTTACATCCAAAGTTACAATGGACAATTTCACACTGTGGACATCTCCCTCTCTTGTCGTTATCTTTACTTCAGACTACGAGGACTGACTGCATGGCTCAGGACTTTGTTGAGAGATGGGAGATTGAGATTTGGGGCTAAAGCAAAGATGTGAATGGTGGTTCAGAAATCAAGAAAGTGGATATTGATATAGAGCCGAATAAAAGTTACCGAACACCTATTTTAAGCTAGGAACCATCTAAGCACAGGTGATACCACACAAGACAAACTCTTCTTGAATTCTTAGAGCTCATCACCTCTTGGGGACTTTCTCCAGGCTGGGAGAAATAAAGGGGCAGCAAGGAAGAGAGGAGAGTAGTACCTAATGAAGGAAAAAAGAATTCTGATGTTGCTTCTCTTATCTTTTGACTAAAAGAATTCAAAGGTTACCACACTGTAGATCATCAACAATATGACACTTTTAAAGTACTAATGGGTCTATATAGGATGCAGGCGTCTTTTAACCAAGTCTTTCAAATGCTAGAAACAGTTATCACCCTAGAAGACTAACAGGTCCAGCTTTGTTGACAAACCGTTAGAACTATTACCAGGTGTTTAGTGCTGTCTTTGAGTAGAGCAGTTCAAAACCTAGCAGACTCAGGGAAGTGTTAATAGCTCTCTTCCCACGCTTGGTTAGCATGCCAGATTGGGAGGTGAAAGACTCCTAGCTTTTCCATTCATATTAGTTCAATTCAGTAATGTTCAATTCACTTAAAATGAATTTAGACACGACTTTGCTCTAGGTGTTTGGAAACTACTTCATAGCCAGTGTACCCACTAAATCTTGGTCTAGCTGACTTCCTACTGGGTTTTTCCACATCACAATGTCACAGGCACTCAACATGTTCTACGTTTGTTCCCAAACACATTCCTCTGTGTTTACTATTCTGTGTTCCTTATTTCAGAGAGTAGAGCGCTGTCATCTCAGACGGGCAGGTCTGAGAAACAGGCATCTCCTTCTCCTTCAACCCTTCATCCAATCTATGCAATCTACCCATCCATCTATGCATCCAGCCTCTGGACTGCAGCAGTGTATCAGACAAAATTCCCATCCTCAAGGAGCTTGTATCCGAGTTGGGAGCTGACAATAAACACAATAACTAATGTAAGAAAGTGGTAAGAGTGAGGGAGAAAATAAAGTATAGAAGGGTGGATTGACTTCAAAAAAATGTTTGCACATCTCGCCAAGTGGCTTTGAGAAAAGATTTGAAGGTAGGGAGGAATAAAACCACGTGAATGTCTGAGGAAGAGCATTCCTCAGAGAGGCCCTGGTGGGGCTGAAGACCTGAGCATGTGGGAAATGTTGGAGGAATAGTCAAGAGACCAGACAGGATCTGTGAGCAGGACGAGATGAGACCAGAGAGGAACTGGAGACAGACGACGCCGGGCCCCGGAGACCACCGCAGGAACTTTGGCTCTCACTGTGAGTAAAGTGGGGAGTCGCGGGTGACACTGAGTAGAGAAATGGAACGGGATCTGATACGCATTTTAAACATATCATTTTGTGGTAATTGATCGTAACACAAGAAATTAAAAAGAATCTAAAAGTCCGCTGTGAAAATCAGTAGAAAAAAGAGGAGGAGGAGAAGGGGGAGGCTACGGAGGACAAGGAGGAAGAAGAGAAAAAAGAGGAGAAGGGAGAAGGAGGGAGAAGTGCCAAAAGGTGGTGGCGGAGTGGGGGGGGGGGGTGTGGAGAAAGGAGAAAAGAAAAAAATAGGGAAGGCATTTTTTTACTAAACTACCTGCTAAAAAAGTAAAGAAATGGGAGTGATTTTAAAATCACCATGATGCAGGGGTTCCTGGGTGGCTCAGTGGGTTGAGTCTCTGCCTTCAGCTCAGGTCATGATCTCAGGGTCCTGGGATCGAGCCCTGCATTGGGCTCCCTACTCAGCGTGGAGTCTGCTTCTCCCTCCCCCTCTGCCTGCCTCTCTGCCTACTTGTGATCTCTCTCTGTCAAACAAAGAAATAAAATCTTAAAAAAAAAAATCACCATTTTGCAACATCCCGTACATAATACAGGAAGGGTTATAAATAGAGGCTAAAACCATCGGGTAAAAAAGTGGTTGTGAATTAGGTATTTGGAGGATACCGGAATATCACCCCATCATTTTTTATTAATTGCAAAGAGGGAAATTCATCTTCACAAAGGAGAACTCTGGTGGGTCACCACATCAACAGAGTGATGAAACAGCATCACTAATATTAGGACAACCTGACATTATGTGCCCCTTGATGTGATGCAATACATGACATCATCTGTGAGGAAACTGATAAATGCAGAATGTGTGGGACAATCTACATGAACAAGTGGATGTCATTTCTTTCAAAAGCTGGGGGATTACTCTCGATTGAGACAGACTAAAAAGATTTACAAATGAATGTATCAACCTTGATTGGATCCTGGGTCAGAAAAATAAAAAGCTGTGAAAGACATTTTTTGTTGTACTACTCTTTCAGCTTTTGAAAAGTTTCAGAGAAAAAACATTGACAGTGTGGAGCTCACTCATTCTGGCTGCTATGTAAAGAAGAGACTGTAGGGATCATGGGAAAAAGCAAGGAGGTAGGTTAGGAAGCTATTTTAAGAAACCAGAACTTAAATGATGATAGCTTAGAACAGTGTGGTGGCAGTGGAGGTGCTGGGAGGTGGTCGGACTCTGCAAATTTTGAAGTTCGAGCCCCAGAGATGAGCTCATGCACTGAACGTGGACAGTCTAAATAAAAGAGGAGTCAACAATTCCATCAAAGTTTTGGACCCGAGCAACTGAAAGTGATATTGCTATTATCAAAAATAGAGAAGACTACAAGTAGAAGAGGTTTCGGGACTGGCCTTTTGTCGAGATTGGAGCATGGGAAGCTTAATATCCCTATTAGACATCCAAGTGGAGATGTTGCACAGGCCATTGAATTTTCAAGTCTAGAGTTCAGAACTGTTAGAAAGAAAATGTTGGTAAGCCATCCAATCTGTGGTATTTTGTTCTAGCACTTCAGACTCAGACACCTACTTTACTTAGACTAAAAAGGGGGCATGGGAGGCCTTTTAAAATAAGAATCACAAACCAGTCTAGACCTGTTTGATTATAATCCTGCCAAATGCTGTGAAGAGGTGATCTCGGAAAGGTCCATTTCAAAGCAATGATCCCATGTTTCAAAGCAATGATCCCATGTTTCTGGTGTTTCCCCCTCCATATTAAAACTGAGAGCAGCAGGGTACCACATTACTGAATTCTAAAAGCTATACTTTGGCTGTCCATAGCAAGAGTCTATGAGTCAGGTGATGATCCATTCATCAGTCATAGGAAACATGAGGCACTGAAAATTTAGTACAAAACCCCAAACCCACAAAAACTGGCCACAGTTTCCTATCACGGGGGATGTGACTCATATCTCAGCAGGGGTACACATACCTTATTATAGTCACAAAAGAAATTGTTTCTCAAACAAACTTTTTCCCCCCAACATCATTTACACAGAGCAGTAATTTGGTGAAAATCTTTTGAAACTTACAAAGTAATTTTTTTTTTTTTTTTTTTTTTTGTGGTTGGCCCACATTGCTACCCTTGGTTCTTACCACAATGACTCTTAATTTAGGGAACAAAATGATGGGCAATTAATCCTTTAACTATATTCAGCTGAATCCAGAGTCAAATTGAGGATGGATGGAAAGAAAAAGCCCTTGGCTGACCTAACGTCTGGACCTCCCAGAAATTGCTCCCACACTCTAGGGATGCCCCCACCAACACCCATGAGGAGCTCCTAAGCTCCTAAACTGGCCATTTCAGTCCTATAAACGCACTACTTTTCTGGATTGTGGATAAGGTTAGTGGTGCAAAGGAGGATGGTGTTGTTGAGAGAGACAGAAATACCACAAAATACATGTTTAGGACTGATTTGAATACAGCTCTTACGGCAAAGCACTTTTTCTTAAATACATCTTTAAAGTTGCAGAGCAGATTTGATGATTTTGTTCATAAATAAAGAAGTAATTCCACTTATCGAGTGGGTAACATGGAGACCTCCCTTGTACATCTACTCAGTAATTTGACATTCATTCATTACATGTCTCTTGTGTGCCAGGGCTTTAATAGCAAAAAGACTAAAACACACGCCATGCCCAACAAGAAGCCAGTAAGATAGCCATGCAGACAAGAAACTATAGAGTATATATATATATATACACATATGTATATATATATATACATATGTATATGTATTTATATAATATATCTGTATTCTATAGATAGAATATTCTTAAAAGGTCCCTCAGGAAATATAAAGGGTAAAAGTATCTAATTCTACCTGGAGGAAGGACCAGTCTGGAAATGAGCTTTGTAAGGTGAGCCTTGCAGGAAAAGTCTTGAGGTTCTCCTAGAGTATGAAAACAGAGTAGGAACTTCCAGACAGAGGGAACAAAATACACAGAAGCTGGGAGGTGAAGAGCTTCACTCAACTTCTACATAACAAATTGAGGCATCACAGAATATGTCTGATTCTCATTGCTTTGACCCTGAGGAAGTTTTGAGGCTGAGATTATGAAAATAAGTCCTTTCAATGGAAATGGTAACAGCCTTAATGCATTTTTGTCAAAAAGGCATTTTCTGCGTAGTTTTCCTTAAATCTTGATTAATTCCCTGATCAGTTAAACCATTTACAGTTTTTTTTTTTTCCATTTTAAACTTTACTTAAATTTTCAAAGGATCAATTCTTTCTTCTCTGGGCAAATACTTACAAAATTTGATCCATCCATCAGCTTTTTTATCCTAATGATTCCGTAGTTTCCAGTTTTTGCTAGTATGCGAGAGAGAGGGAGGGAGAGTGGCAATTACTTTCATAAAAGCAGTATCTCTGGGACAAACTTTGTAAATCTAAATTTTCCTGAGTATCATCATACTTGATTTGTGTTGATTATTCCTTTTAACAAAATTCATTAGAGGAATTCCTCGGTGGTTCAGTCTGGTAAGTGTCAGCCTTCAGCTCAGGTCCTCAGTACCAGCTCAGGTACTCAGGGTCCTGGTACCTAGCCCTGGGTGGAGGTCTTTTCTCAGCAGGGAGTCTGCTTCTCCCTCTTTCTTAGTCCCTCCTCCCTGCGCATGCTCTCTCTCACTCTCTATCAAATAAATACAATCTTTTTAAAAAAACTTAAAAAAACAGTATTCATTAGAAATTGAATAAAAGACTGATACCTGTTTCTTAGTTAGTCAACCAAAAAAATTTCACAGTTTCCTTTAAATAGTCTGGAATTGCTCTATTATATCGGTCTTCTGATTTTTTAATAAACCATGTGAACACAAGGAGTCTGTGCTACTTCAGATCTAACAACAAACGGTACATGTTGAAGATAAAATTTCTGCTTCAGATAGAGCCCACGGAGGACATGTCATCTCCCTGCTTCTTCTCCCTCCCAGATTAACATACAGGTCAGCTACGGAATGCCAGATGCCTTTTGGGAATATTGTAATCCTCTAGACCATAATCACTCAACTGAAGAGCATATGGCACCGGCAAAGGGGTTCTGTAAGACCATACCAATCACAAGTCAGTCTTAAATTACACATTCCATTCTTCCTTGGTTCTCTGAATTCTTCCTGGAAGCTCCAGGTGCCATTTAAATCAGGACTGTTTTGTGTGAAACCTACTTGGTTCAAGTCCAACTGTTCTTTATCATCTGCTTTGTTTAGGCTGTTTAAGTTCATTCATTCCTTGGGCTTCCACCTCTATAGCTATTGCTATCTTTTTTATAGAAGTGACACTCTTCAGAAGTTACATAGAACTTATGATTCTTAAAAACTGAAATAGCTATTTTTTTTTACTTTCATCTTTTCAAAGATGATCACCTTCCTATATGATTTAATCTTCATAGATAGAATCTCCTAACATTGACTTTTATTAGTTATAATCATTAGGAAAGGCTTCGGTGAAGTGAAGTCCTTCCCTGAGGTGAATCAGGAGTTCCTAAAATGGTGGCTCGAGATGTCAGGGGTTCACAGATGTATTTGTAGTTATTTTTACTGGAGAATCACATCTAGTGTCTGAAGCCTTATTAATTACATTGTTGCTTAGACTTCTTGACCTAAAGATACTCTCAGATGTCCATGTGGGTGCCATAGGAGTAGGAAAACACCATCAGAAGTCACTAGAATTTTTGTCCTTATTGCATGTAAATTGCAGGCACCTCTTGTTCTCTCAGATATTGCTGCTTTCCTATACAACCCGCACAGAGTGTTAAATGTCTTAGGACTGGTGGCAGCTGTTGCAGAAAGAGCTTGGGGCTTACTGCTACCTAGTCGGACAAAAAATACCTCATATAATTTCCTTTCCTAAGAGTCTCCTTGTAAAAAACAACAGCAAAAAATTCAAACTTTCATCATCAAAGGGCTGTTAGACTCTATTTAAATGCTCTCGAAATCCTTAGAAAGAAAAAGGGAGAAAAGAAATGAGTTGATAATTCTCCAAATAATACTGCATGGTTATATCTACTTTCTTTTCCAGGCATTTCTTAATGAAAGAGCTAGAGGATATCTTATATCTGTACATGAATTAGAAATCTAAATTTTGGGATCCTTCAAAATATCATATCTTCCAGTTTGAATGGACACCAGAATTTTCAATGCTGTGTGTTCCCCTTGTGGTGCAGGGGCCATTCTTGCTGATCGCTCTCCTGGGAGCACAGGTGGGAGAGCTTCTGCATTGGTCATCTATGAGTACGTGGTTCTGGAGAAATAGGAAAATCCTTCCGTCTAAAATCAGTTTAGTCAAGTTGAGTGCATGGACACAGGCTCCCCACATTTAACAGCAGAAACTTCTGAACAAGGATGTTTTTCGAAAGGGTAAAGGAGCCAGCTCTGTTTATCTGGCTCAAGCAAAGATCAACTAAAAAAAAAAAATGTTTAGGGGCGTCTGGGTGCCTCAGTCAGTGAAACATCTGATTCTTGATTTCAGCTCAGATTATGATCTCAGGGTCCTGGGGTCCAGCCCTTGTCAGGCTCAGCAGGGAGTCTGCTTGAGATTCTCTCTCCTTCTCCCTCTGCCTCTTGCCCTGCTCATGTGCTTTCTCTCTCTAAAATAAATAAATAAGTTGTTTAAAAAATGTTTAGCTTTAGAATAATTTTAGATTTATAGAAAAATTGTGAAGATGATAGATAGAGTTCATAAATACCTCACTCCCAATTTCCTGTTACATGTCTCTCTATTAATTAACTAATTCTTATGCACCAGTATTAACTAAGGCCCACATTTTAGTCAATATTCCTTAGTTTTTATTAATGTCCCTCTTCTTTTTCAGGATCTCATCTAGTGTACTACATTATATTTAGTTATCATGTCTCCTTAGGCTTCTCTGTGCTATGAGAGTCTCTCAGACTTCCCTTACTTTTGATGACCTTAACAATTTTGAGGAATACTGGTCGTGTATTTTATAGAACATCCTCAGTTACATTTGGCAAATGTTGTTTTGTTTATGATTAGGCTGGAGGTACAGGGTTTGGGGAGGAAAACCATAGAGACAGAGTGCCATTTTCATTATGCTCTATCAAAGGTACATACTATCAATTTGTATCTTATCACTGTTGATGTTAACCTTGACCACCCAGATAAGGTAGCGTTTTTCAGTTTCTCCACTGCAAAGTTTCTCTCCCCCTCCCCCATGCCTCCTCCTGAACTCTACTCTTTGGAAGGAGTTAACCATGTGCCCACATTTCAGGGCCGGGGAGTATTGCTTCGCAAAGGCCAGTTTTTACACGGCAGATTATAGAAGTTGACATTTCTCTCCAAAACTTGTTCTACATTAAGTGTATACCTTGTAAATTCTATAGGTTGGTATCCCATAGCTATTTACACTCCTTCTCTTGTTAACAGAACCCTAATTTGCTTCAGGTATTAGATGGCCAAGGACTGAGACGGCCACATGTTACCCTTTCCTCGTAGGCACAGGGCTAAACTACATTTCCCAGGTTTCCCTATTTCTGACCAGTAGAATGTGACCAAAAGAGATGTATGCCAGCAGAAATCTCCCAAGCAGCCCAGCTTCCCCTTAGGTTCTCCACCAGGAGAGCAAATGATGATACCATATTGCAATCATTCTAAGCTATACATATTTTTAAGAATTTCAGCTTCTCTGACATCAGTGGCACCTTAGATTTGTCAGAATGTAGTTGCTTAAGCCAAAGTGGAAATTCCATTTTCCCCACCAGTGATTGGTTCTGGCCAATGGGATGGCAAGGGAGGCTTTCTGGGGCCCTTGACAGATGTTCTCTCAGTCTTAAAAAGGAACATAATACTGGGATTTTTTTTCTCCTTCTCTGACTTAAAAGCTTTTTGTGAAGTGCTATTACTATCTTGTGACATAACAGGAATCAAAGTTGACATGCTGAAAATGGCAGAGTGGAAATATGGAAGGAATCTGAGTTTTTATTGATGCTGTTGATCTCTTTTGCAGATAGTGGAATCAGACTTTGTCCAGACTTCTTGATATATGAACGATAAATCTCTCTTTTTAAAAAAAGAATGTATTTATTTATTTGACAGAGAGAGATCACAAGTAGGCAGAAAGGCAGGCAGAGAGAGGAGGAAGCAGGCTCCCCACTGAGCAGAGAGCCTGATGCGGGACTCGATCCCAGGACCCTGGGATCATGACCTGAGCCGAAGGCAGTGGCTTAATCCACTGAGCCACCCAAGCGCCCCTGAACAATAAATCTCTTAATGAAAGTCTTCATTTGAGTTACCTACAACCCAAACCATCTTAATAGATAAAGTGCATAAAGATAACAATGAGCCAACTAGCCTCAAGAGAGTCCATCAAGTGTGGTTACTGGAAGGGTGCTGGAATGGGAGTCAGGGCAAGCAGGGGTCAGCAGGCCACATGATCTTGATCAAGAGAATGCTCCACTCCCTGGGGTGATGGTTCTCTCATTTCTAAAATAAACCGTCTCCAAGGCCTCTAACCAGTTCTTTTTCCTTGAGTGGATCTATATCAGGCTCTTCTGTTCCACGTAAATACAGAGAGGCTCAGAGACTTAAATACCCAGTCTAAGTTGTCTTCAAGAGGTAGTGCCAACATTTTATCTCTGAGGTCCTGACCAAATATCTGGGGCACTCTTTTATTTATGCCTCCCTATGGAGACATTTTATTAGGACAGATGTGATTCACACAAAGGGCAAATTATTTAGAGATTGTACTAGTCAGGGTCCTTTTGTCATAATAGACAGAAACTCAACTCAAATTAACTCAAAATAAAAGGGAATTTATTAGTTTCTGTGACTGAGAAGTCCTGGGATTGATTTGACTTCACAACTAGCTGGTTCCAAGAGCTCAAACAATACTTTCAGGTTTCTCTCTCTCTCTTTTTCTCTTTCTCTCTTTTTATTCTGGGGGCCAGTTTCATTCTTAGTCGAGATCTTTCTACATTGTGGAAAGATGGACATTCACAGCTACAGACTTGTATTGTCTTTATGGTCATGATCTTAGCGGAATCTTAGAAGGATATGTTGTTTGCTTGACACATTTCAGAAGAATCACACCTCTCCTAATTCATATTTTGGGAATGGAGAGCAACTCCTTTGCCTACCAGAGGAGGGTGGGATGCATTATCACGTTGGTTGATCAGACTGTTCCATTCCCCGGCCACAATGATTGGCTTGGGGGGCCTTATCATGGGGCTTTACAAGGAAGGTAGTGATTGGAAATGAAATGGCCTATCCGTTACTTTGAAAAAGGGTCAATAGTAATAAAAACACCAACTTACCTCTCTCTAGATAGACAGTAAGTCAATCCATTAGAAGGTACCATGAGAGAGGCTTTGACATCCTGTGTTGATCATTTTCAAGGTTATCAGAATAATTTTCCATTTTGTTGAAGATTTTTTTCTCTACTTCAGAGCTTACAGCACAGCTAATGATCATAATGCTTCTGAATATCTCCTGAGGTGGTTTAAAAGCAAAAGCTCTCAAACTTGGACCTACATCAGAATTACCTGGAGGGCTTGTTAAAACACAGACTGCTGGGCCCCTCCTTCAATGTATCTGAGTCAGTAGGTCTAGGGTAGAGCCTGGCACTCTGAATTCTTACAAGTTCCCAAGGACCCTGATGTGGTCCAGGGACCCACACTTGGAGAACCACTGTCCTAGAACATTCATGAAGGTTCTTTTTTTTTTTTTTTAAATGTCTGTCTTTTTTTTTTTTTTAATTTTTAAGATTGTATTTATTTACAGAGAGAGACAGCAGGAGAGGGAACACAAGCAGGGGCAGTGGGAGAGGGAGAAGCAGGCTTCCCACGGAGCAGGGAGCTTGATGCGGGACTTGATCCCAGGACCCTGGGATCATGACCTGAGCCGAAGGCAGATGGTTAATGAGTGAGTCACCCAGGTTCCCCATTCATGGAAGTTCTTAACACCTGTAACACTTAGACATACATATCAATATTACAGGAGAGTAATCTTATAGGATATTATATTTTTTGTTATAAATAAAAATATTCTTTTCTTGCTCTTGGCAAAGAATAAAAAAGTAAATTAGGTGTCATCTTGGAACTGGAGTTTTCAGAGTCTTTCGACTTGTATTAATCAAGGCACATACCTGCCACTCTTTTAGTGTGCCAGGAGCCAACTGGAGATGTTCACTCTGGTGTCTGGGATGGAACCTGGGATTTTGTATTTCCAGCAAGTTGCTAGTATAGTGAAGCTAATCCATATAAATTCTTGGGACACAAGAGGTTTTCTGCACCCCCAGTCCCAGCCTTTAAACATCTGATGTCTGTTGGTGGAGAGATGGCTTTTCCAGAGAGGCTGAGCTGGTAGTTTAGAAGTGGCTGGTCCCTTTCTCACCCTGTGCTCCCCTTAAAGACCCACCTCAAGAGTCCCATTTCAGCCTTTCTTCTTGACAATTTAGTTCTAGATTCCTCAGCTTTCAGTTTGGGGTAGGCCTTGTTGTGATACTTGCATAATTTGGTTTGAAAATCTAAACTTCCAAACAGTTTATGATTAAAGGACAAAACACTCTGCTATAGAAACTAAATTCAAGTTCTCTGGTGACTGTTTGCCTTTTACACAGATCCAAATGATCTTAGTTTTTCACTGGCTTAGTTCAAGCATGTACATGAAGCCCTCTTTGCCCTCCCATGGCCATCTCCGCTCGTCATTCCTGTTCTTATCACCTCATCCTTGTAGTCCAAGGATGCTGCTGTTAATACTGTTTCCAGAGGATTAAGTAGCGGGATATCTCAAGCAGCTATGTTTCTATAGTTTAAGACTGCCCTTGATTTTCTATCAAATTCTTACTTCCTCACTCAATGACTCGTTTGGCTCCCTAGTGCCACCACATCCCATCTTTACACCTCTGTCTGCATTTCAAAGCAATAATTTCTGGTGGCTTGACATCTAGCACATTATGGATTTTTATAAGTGTCTTTTCTAATAGAGACCATGACCCGCATTATCAAACTAGAGATAATGGAGCCAGTGGCCAACAGAGCTCAGTGTTTCTCTTGAGCTAAAAACTACATAATTTAAGAGAAGGAATCGGTGGGCATTCTTGATCATAGAACCGTAGCTAGCTACATTTTCCTGAAATATCCTTGACTATTTTGTACTAATAAGCAACAGGCCAAATTCCTTCATCAGTTTCCTTGAGTGGAAATGTTCTACTTCAGTCTCACAAGGATGCATCTCTGAACTTGTAATAAATGAGTGGGAGTCACACAAAGGCAAATAAAACTCTGGTACATCCAATCTTGTGATTGGTAACATCTACAGATATTCAGGTCAGCACTGGATTCCACTTCATGCTGAATCACTTCAGGAAATCCAAAGCAGTCTCATTACACATGGGTGAGTGTGTTTCCTCTAGGAGGTACAGTACTTGGCATCTCCTGGATGAGTGTGAATCACCACTTCGTCTGGCTGCCATACAAGAACGTATTGTTTTCCTGAATAAGAGGGTAAAAAGTCACATTACACAGTGCATGCTGCACATGGCCAGGGAGTAATCTGACTTGCCGTGGTGCAATTTAATTTACACATTGGACTTCTAGAAAAAAATAAAAACAACCATTCCAAAAATACAGTTTAGCCCGAGCACATGAACCCTGAATGGTTTTGATTATTATTTTTTTGTAGAATTCCCTTTGCCACTTTATTTGGATTATAACATTTTAAGATAAAACTACTTGAAGGCAAGGAAAAAATTAAATAGAATGAATTTAGGATCAGAGGCAAAACAGAAAAGGAAGGCGAAGAGCATAGATTTTTCTCAGATTTCTACAATGCTGCCCTTTATCCCCAACTCTATGGAATAAAATAGACTTCCTTCTTTGCAGGGCTGACATTCCGCCCTCCCAAACTTCTGATGTGTAACCATTTTTAATGTTTGACATATTGTCTTCAGAAAGAAAATATAATGGACTTGTTTCTCAAGCTCAGACCACATCCAGGGGACATCGCTTTAAATAGAAGGATCACGCTGATTTTACAAATCATGCTTGTTCTCTACAATGTCAACATCTCTGGGGTTTTGTATACACGAGGTTGTTTAGATAAACACCATACCCAGAGATCCTGGCTTAAGCATTTGTATTAGTAAAGGGAAAAATCAGACTATAACTTAGAATATTCTCTGGATGTTTCCGTACATGAACGTGACACGCATTTGTCCTGAAATACTCAGTTAAGTAATGTTAGAGTGTCTTCTGAGAGGGGGATGTTGGAGTTATTTGAAACATTTACAATAGTGGATACGGTTATACATAGATCTAGTCTAAATTTGTTTCTATACAGGATCTGAATTAAGGAAAAGGACAGTCACAAAAATGTGTTCTGGATCTCTTCTTGACCGTCTACCCCTCTGAAGCTATAGAGTCTTGTCACACCGAGTTCCGCTATTGAGCAGAGTTGTAGATAGGAAGTTCACTCCTTGTCTTAATCTCTCATACACTTTAAACCTCGTTTTCAGTATTTCAATGCACTTTTTAACTTATATATATATATCAACTAATTGTAACCTTTAGGTCATAATTTCTGTCTTTTCTGGAAGGTCATTTAATAGCAAACTGGGATTTTGCTGTAGTTTCATATAGTGCTATATTTTCTCTGGGTTGTAGATTATTCTACCTCATATTGTCCCATCAGGTTGGTTCTCCTGCACCATGCTGAGAGTAGAGCAATCTTGGGTGAGCACCAGGCCTTGGATCGAGCTCCCCCTGGGTCATCTCATGGCCATTTTCCTTCATCTCTAACCATGTCCTCCAAGAGAAGCTAGGCGAGAAGGTAGATCCATTTTCCTTCCCCAACTATGAAAATATCTTCTTAGTCTGGCCAAAATCTCCCTTTCCTGAAACTCTCTCTCCTTGCATGTGCCTGACTTTTGGAAATAAATCTGGGGAGTCCTGTCTCATACATAAAGGCTGTCCCAGAGTCTTCTACCTGCTTGAATGCAGGAAGAGAAGATGGAGGCCACATGGGGTGAATTAAAATCAAATGAACCCGAGTTCCTGAATACTTCGTTTCATGGCCCACCAGACTGACCCAGAACCTCCATGCCCCTTCCTGATAACACGTTCCTTAAGAAACCATTCTCCAATCTCATGTTCCTTCCTCTGTACTCACAACCATGTTGAACTGTTAGCTATTCTCAAGTTCATCATACAGTTCCTGGTTTCTGTGCCCGCAAATTTCTTCTTCTTAAGACCCCCTTTGAGAAGACTACTCATTCACAGCCAGGCAAATTTGGTAACTCTTTCCTTTTGCAATCATTATACATCTGCCCAACGTACTACTCCCTATCACTGTCCATGTTTTATTTACCTATTTGTTCCACATGATAGATAGTGAACTCCTTCAGGTCACGACTAGGTTTTTTTCATCTTTGTATCTCCAGTGCCAACATATAATTGGATCCCGAAGAATAATGATTGAATGAATGAACAATTGAATAAAATTCTCTAAGCTTTCATTTCCTCATCTATCAAATGATAGTAACAATTGCCATCCTATAGATTTTTTTTGAGAATTACAAGAGATGAGAAATGAGAAATTTCTTCGTTAACTACAATGCATTATCAAGAAAATGAAGATATTGTAGGTTTATAAAAAATTTCTATTACCTGGTCAAGTCACCTTGCACAAATATAATTTCTGTAGAATCCAAGACTATTGAACTTCTTTTAAATCTATAGAATGTGGAAACAAAGGATGAATAGGAAAGAGGGCACACTTCTGAACTTAGCAATGGAAAATTAGCAATGGAACCGAAGGTTAAGGTCAATTTAATTTCAATTGCTAGCTAATTAAGTGTATTTGAGTTCAGCTTTCTTACAAACTTTTAGTTCCAGGTAACCTCTTCACTATGAGACAAATATAGTTCAGTGAAAAAACAGTTGTACTTCAATTAAAACAAAAATAATACATGTCGGATAACCTCCTCTTGCTGAGTTCATTTGTAGAACACAGAATAGGGAGTAAGAGCCAGGAGCTCAGGATGTTCACTGTTCCCTGTCAGCTGCTTTAAGACAAGATGGGACGGTCAGAGCTGGAGCCAGAGCAGAGGCAGAATACACTCTGGTTTCTACCATATGAACCTAAGCTGTTAGGGAACTCTGGAAAACCTTTGGAGAAAATGGACCCTATTGTCTGATCGGTTTGTTCAGCTTATACTCACTTCTTTCTTGAGACTTGTATTCTAAGCTCTGCGTCATCACGAGGTCATTCCCCAAAGCTACTGTGTGATTCTGATTCTGCTACAGTTCTTCAACTATCTGCTGGCCCCAGATCCTTGTTTTGGTTCCCTAAGATTTTCCAGAACCTAGATCTCATGTCAGGGAGTCTGAAAGCCCGTTTTTATGGCAATTAGTTTGCTCCCATTACGCCCATGAAATCCAGGCTTGTTTTGCCTATATTTTCTTGTCTGGGGGGTGGGGAGAGTCAGGAGAGGTAGATTTAATGTCACCTCTTATATTATGAATCAATGACACAGGCTTTTAAGGCCAAAAGTATTTGTAAGATCTCCTTTTAAAAATATAGAAGATTTAACTACCTTCACTCTTGCATTTAAACTGATTTCAGGAGGAAATGTAGAGTTCAAAGTGAAGTTGGGGCTCTTCTCCTCTGTATATTTGCAAATGTACAAAGCTGGGTCTGTTATGTCCTGTCTGAAAGGCTATCTATTTGTACAGCTTTATGCATCTCTTCACAGAACACCCATGAAGTCACAGCTCATATTTCTGCTTTAAATATTCGATCTTTTGGCTTTAAACACCCATAAGGGTTATTTGTCAAAACGAACCTTAAACCTCTCCCCGCAGCTCTGCAGCAGATCTTTAAAGTAGTGCCGTAGGGGTGGGAAGGAAAGGGATGGGGGCGACGGGAGAAATCAGCCGTTCAGCAAGCATTTATTGACTGCCAAGTACGTGCAGAGCATATGGGATCTAGTAATAGGTGCTGCGAGGGGGATAAAAAAGAAACGGAATACATGTTCTTGCCTTGGAGATGAAGGAGACAGAACACATGCACTGTCCGTTTGTTCGATCCTTGAGCCAGACATTTTAACACTGTTTTCCAAAGATTGTTGAAGAGCAGAAGCCAGCAACCTGGGGCATGGGCGAACATTTTAGCAGCAGTCATGTATACATGCGTGTGTGCAGAGATGAGAGACAGTATAGGAGAGAGACAGAGAGGGAGGAGAAAAAATGTATGTAGGTATAGGGATGGAACTGGGGTGGACAAAGAGTCATGTCTTTTGTGGAAGGTCCTTCCTGGATATGCTTTCTCAATCGTCTTCTGACCCAACACACTCTGGTGTAGTTTTCTGAGACCCCAACAGCAATCCCCCAAGCTCTCTCTCTCTCTCTTTTTTAAAGATTTTATTTATTTATTTGGCAGACAGAGATCACAAGTAGGCAGAGAGAGAGGGAAGGCAGGCTGCCTGCTGAGCCCAGAACCCAATGCAGGGCTCGATACCATGACCCTGAGATCATGTCCTGAACAGAAGGCAGAGGCTTTAACCCACTGAGCCACCCAGGCATCACCACCCTCCCCAAGCTCTCTTTACAGCAGTGCATTCATTCCTACATGTTCCTGATCCTTGGGATCCAGGTTCTTTGGTTTTTGAGATTTGTGTTTGTTTTGGTCTTTTATGAAGACAAAGTTTCCTTGCTTTTCTTGATCATTAATTTCTAACCTGAGTCTCCGGTTCTATGGTTGCAGTCTTGGAAGGAACTCCCGTTGTGTAGGGGCTGCATGTACCCTGAGGGGCTGTCTCTGTGTGCTCAAGCAGCTGTGTCCCCTCTTAGTCTGCCCACAGGGGTCCTGACCACTCTGGCCCTTGAGCTCTGAGTAAAGACTTAGATCCACTGCAAGGGACTGGTGAGGCCCTAGGGAGGTGTGCAGGATAATGAAGAGGCAAGCAGGCTTTGGATTTGAATCCTATTTCCACTGTTAACTATCTTAGAAACAAATGAAACCACGCTGGGCCTCAGTTTCCCCATCTTTCCAATGGAAATTCTTCCACAGCATTACTGTGATGGTTACACAAATTAATACATGCCAAAGTTTCCAGCATGTAGTGGGCACTTGATAAAGTTTTAGCTAGTATTATAATATTAATATGGTTTTCATTAATATTCATGCATTTGCCTTGAGACTTTTCTTGGAGGACTAAGATACATTTGTTCTGTCCTACAAAGTATGGCTAAGAAAAACAGGAAATGTGACTTACTCCCTTCATTAAGCAACTTTTTTAAAGGTGCTGACTGCCTTGCCAAGTACCATACTGGATCCCTCCCTCCTACGGCCCTTCCTTCATCCTTCCACAGACATTTATTATGTTTCTGTGAGGTGCCAGGCATTGCATTAGATTTTCAGGAAAAGAGCAATGAGACAGACATGTGTTTCCTTCCATCACAGAGATTATGATCCAGAGAGAAAGATATATATTGCACAAGTACACCCGGGTGGAGAACAAGAGATAAGTTCTAGGTGCTACAATAGCACTCATAGAATAAGGGGGAGGTTATCAGATCTGCCAGGTCAGCAAGACCATCGTGATATGCATTCCCATTGATGAAGCCAG
Source organism: Mustela putorius furo (assembly GCF_011764305.1). Taxonomy (NCBI): domain Eukaryota; kingdom Metazoa; phylum Chordata; class Mammalia; order Carnivora; family Mustelidae; genus Mustela; species Mustela putorius. Next base: position 40,498,480 of record NW_025422368.1, on the reverse strand, counting down.
TTCTCAAAAGGGTAAGTGACTTGACTTCCATTAGGTCAGTGGTGTTTTTATTATGTTTCCCTAGACAAGACTGGTGTTTCCTAACGGGATATAATGAAATCCATGAATTTCCAACAAATGATGTAATGGCTCTTCATTGGAAGACTTGAATGTAATCTTTATTGGAAAAGGGACATATAAAGTATCAAGATTGAAAATAATAAATTCATAGGTATAGCCTGGTGTGTGTTTTACTAATACTCAATGTAATGTGTTTTTATTAATAGTTCTAATCTGAATGTAGCCATTCAGGCCAGATTTTAAAATATTTGTCATCTTCCATTGATTAATACAAAAGCCAGATTGTGAATATGGTTCTAAACCTTCTGAAATCATATCTATAGCTAACAGCTTCAAAGCCATTGTAAGGAGGGCAAAGGGATTGGGAATGTAGGTTTATTGATTACCAATTATGTGTGAGTGCTAAATGTTATCTCATTTAATTCTCACAAGAATCCTGAAAATAAGTCTTATTTCTACCTCCTTTTACATATTAGGAAACTAAGGTTCAGAGAAGTAAGGAAGTTTATCCAAATTTGCACACAGGGCCAGTATCCAAAGCCAAGACTACCTGATTCCAAAAGGTGCTCTCAATTCAGACATGAACGATCTAACCATTCATGGAAAGTCACCCAAAAGAAACTAATTCCACCCATATACAGTACATTTTAGTTGATATAACTATTGCAAGGCTGAACACACAATAATCACAGTTCAACTTACAAAAATTCAGTTTGTGGTCCTTGTATCACAAATTGTATACGATTTATTCTTGGCTCTGGGACTCCCTTCACTTTTTTGCTCTAAATCTCTACTTGTTTGAAATTCCTTTCATACATTATAGTTTAAATTAAGAGGACAATAAATGCCATTCAAGATGCTACAAACAGGAAAATGATAATGTGTGTATCACTCTCTTTAAGATTATAATGTCACTTTCCTACGCTCATTAAAATTGTCTTGGCAGGGGCACCTGGGTGGCTCAGTGGGTTAAAGCCTCTGCCTTCAGCTCAGGTCATGATCTCAGGGTACTGGGATTGAGCCCCACATCGGGCTCTCTGCTTGGAGGGGAGCCTGCTTCCCCCTCTCTCTGTCTGCCTCTCTGCCTACTTGTGGTCTCTCTCTTTCTCTCTCTGTCAAATAAATAAATAAAATCTTTAAAAAAATGGTCTTGGCAGCATAGCAAACTTACAGGATTTGCCCTTATTGTATGTGCCTAAAATGAAACCAATAATCTTCCTTCAGGATTGAATTAATCCTCCCACTTTCCTATTGCTTCCACTGAGTGAATGTGTTTCTCCAGCTTCTGCAGTAAAATCCTCACAGCCATCTTGGGCTTCCCAAGCTTCTCACTCACCCACACCCACACCCACACAAGCATCATTTATAATGACAACAGCCCCTATACCAAGTGGCAAAAAAACACAAGCCCTTTCATTTGACCCAGTCTTTAGAGCAGCCCCCTACTGTAACTGTTATTGATTCTATGTAACCAATGGAGGAAATAAGCTTGAGAGCAGTCAGCAGTTGATCATTAGTGAAGCAAAGATTTTAACCCAAGTCTCATGGACTACAAAATACCATCCATTCTTCATCATTGATCTTCTGCTCTTCGACCTCCTTTCATTTTCCATGAGCTCACCTTGAGCCAGACCTGCATTTCTTCATGTTCAAATTCATGCTGAAGTACCCTAACTGTACTTTCCTCAACGTCAATTCAAATTCTGTGCCCCACACCAGATATATCTTAGCCCAAATTCATCTTTTGCCATTGTCATTATAATGCAGGAGTTCTGAATCTATCAAAGCGCCTGGGTGGCTCAGTGGGTTAAGCCGCTGCCTTCGGCTCAGGTCATGATCTCAGGGTCCTGGGATCGAGTCCCGCATCGGGCTCTCTGCTCAGCGGAGAGCCTGCTTCCCTCTCTCTCTCTCTGCCTGCCTCTCCATCTACATGTGATTTCTCTCTGTCAAATAAATAAATAAAATCTTTAAAAAAAAAAAAAAAAAAAGCTACTTAAAATCAAATAGTAATCGTGTTTTACCCACTTATGGAAAAAGAAAATGTTTGTTTCTTCAAATAAACATTCACAATTTCGTAATTAGATTATCTCTCCCTTAAGTTTTCTTCTTGAACTTTTACCCTGATCATCAGTAATAGAGTATATATAGTTATTACCTATTGCTTACAAATGCTTTCTAGGGACTCTGTTCTATGTCCAATTGAGAATCACAGCCCTAGACAGCAAGTGCTAAAATGATGCTCAAGACCTTCTTAGCTCTGGCTCCAGGTCACATTTCTACCACTCTTCAATTCAAAACACTTCCTTGTCTGTGGCATGTTGAAGCTCCCAGCATCCAGGGACACTGCATTTATCTCATTTAGGCTTCCCAGTTCCTTACGAAGTAGGTATTAGCAAGATCTCTTTGTGGGACTCAATTTCTGAACTTGTAAAATAAAGACTAAAATAATACCTACCTAATAGGATTTTTGTGTGGCTTGGGTTAATACATGAAGTTCATAAGACATGGTAGCACTTAGTAAATATTAGTCATTATTATTATGATGCCACTTTCTAATTGTGGAAATTTAAAATTCACATTGATTAACGACTCACTAATAGCCAGTACAGTCAAGATTTGGACTTGGCCATGTCTCTGAGGTCTGAACTCTCGAACATTGAGTTCTGCTATCTTCCTTGCTCTTGTTTCCTACTTAAATATTCCACTCCCTCTAGAAAGCCTTGGTCACTCATCTGTGTTCCTAATATCTCCTTTGAATATATCATGATATGTAGCACAGTGCTACACTCATATAAGACCTTAAATATATGAAATAACTTCTATCTTGGTTTCAGTTGTATTAACCGTTAGAGACAGACCTACACTGAGGACAGAATTTTACCATTTGTTGCTTATGCTGGGGGTCTCCCAGACCTCCCCCAGTTTCACTGATTTGCAAGGATGACTCACAGGACTTGGCAAACAGTCATAGACATGACTAAGATTTATTATAGCAAAAGGATACAAAGCAAAATCAGCAAAGGGAAAAGATACATGGGGGCAAAATCTGGAAGAAAACAGGCATAAGCTTCCAGGAGTCCTCTCTCTGTGGACTCACACAGGATGTGTTTAATTCTGCCAGCAGTGAGTTTTGACAACACGTGTGAGGTACAGTCTACCAGGGAAGCTCATTAGAGACATGGTGCCGGGGTTTGTTACTGGAGACCAATCGCATAGGCATGCTCTGCCTAGCACGTAGTAAAATTCCAGACTGGGAATTCCTTTCTTCATTCTTTATGAGAATAATGAAAGCAGCTGTTCGGCATGAACCACATTGCTTGTGCAAATAGTTTAGGGATAGTGAGTCACTCTTATCAGTTCTGGGAACGGTGGGAACCTTCCTAGGATGCTTAACTTTATGTGTCAACTTGGAGGGTGTTTTTAAATGGGAATAACACTTAAATCAGCAAATTCTGAGTAAGCAAATTGCCTTCTATAATATGGGTGGGCCTCATCTAACCAGTTGAACACCTGAACAGAACAAAAACCTGGCATCCCCAGAAAGAAGGAATTCTCAAGCAGACTGCCTTTGGACTTCAGATCAGTCCTCCTGGGTCTCCAGGCTGCTGGCCTTCCAGCTGGAGCCACACCATTGGCTTTCCTGGGCCTCAAGCCCAACAGCCACATGACAGATTCTAGACTCTCCAGTCTCCCTAATCACTTGGGCAAATTGCTTATAAAGAACTTCTTTCTACATATACACATACACATCCTTTGGGTTCTGACACTCTGGAGAAACTTAATACACCTCCCCAAATCCAAGTTTCCCAGATGTCAGTCAAGGTCAACCTTGCAAGCAAGTCTTCCTAAGGATACTGGTAGGTCTCAGACCAGTTGTACTAACCTTTTCTGTACACCACTAACATTTACAGCAGCTGAAGCTACCAGGCAGTAATACCACAGAACAGAACAGCCCATGAATAATAAGAAACTATGAGTGGAGAGAAAGTGAGCAGAGAGAAGTTGGTTGCTGGTAGCAGAGAAGTGGAAGCAGCAGACATGGAGTCCCAGAGGAGAGGCCTCAGTGACAAGTGGAGCGTCAGGATAGGAAACAAACGGTGTCTGAAACTGAGAGAACATAATGATCAGGTGACAAGATGCTCTTTTATCCGACAAGATCTGCCTACCTAACTGTGGTTTGTGGCAGATTCGAGATGGCCAAAAATTCTTCCGCCACTCTCTACATGGAGCTGTAGAATCGGTTTCCCCTCTCGTTGACCCTGGGCTGGCCTGTGATTTGCTTTCACCAAGAGAACACCGCAGAATGACATTGTGGCTCTTCTAGGCATAAACCTTGAGAAGGTCTGGCAGCTTCTGCTTTTGTGCTCTTGGGAGCCGTGAGTCACCCTGTCATGAAGTTTGGCTATTCTGCCGGAGAAACCACTTGAAGAGAAAAAGAGAGGGAGAAAACAGAGAGAGAGAGAAAGAGAGAGAACGATCAGGCCACCCCCCAGCTGTTCCACCTATCCCAGCAGAGACCCAAGACTCTTCTGGATGTTCCAGCCCCTTTGAGACTCCTGTGTGAATGACCCCAGGCAAGGCCAGTGAAAGGATAGCCCAGCTGAGCCCCACTCAAATTACAGAATAATGAATGAATAATAAAATGTTGTAAGCTTAAACCACTCACTTTGAGGATGTCTCCTTTGAAAGTCACAGATAACCAGCACAGCCAAGCAGCGAACCGGTCTGAGGCAGTGCTTCGTTGAAACAGGGGGGCACCAGGGGACAAAGCACAAGCTGTCTGTGGCGGGGCCAGCGGGATGACTCTCTGGGAATTGACACAAGGTCCTCTTTTCTAGTTCCCGCTGTTTCACAACCCTGACATGTGTCACTTCACAAGGGAAACAGTCTGTACCCTTCCGAACAGAGCTGTACCCTAGAATCTTTTCCAGACCTTCCCAACCCTCAAACCGAAGTTTGTGAACAGTTGATTGTGATCCCAAGCACAGTGAGTCATGTTTGTCTTCTGAATGCCTGCTGCCTTAGTGGAGATCTTAGATCATCATGAGTCCCATGACTTGAAGCTCGTGTCTTCACTCGGAGAGCCAAAATACAACGTAGCGCCTCGTCTTCAGCAAAGACTCTCAACATGTTAATGAGGGCATACGTGCAGGAAGCCAAATCTGGGAGTCCAAAAATAATCACAGTTACCCTCCAGACCAGTCTGACTGATGTTATTGACAGAGTGGATGGGTCATTTAGTTGTAGCAGAAACTAGACCTATGACTGATAGTTGCAAATTTTCTCATCTCTCTTCTATGGATGAAGATCCAAGGTGAGAGAGAGAGAGATCGTAGAAATTACCAGAGCTAGTCAACAAGTCAAAATTGAACACAGGGACATAATCCAGGGCTCCCAAGCCTCCTTCCAGGCTTTCTCCGTTATTGGCAGCCTTAGTTTTCATTCATAGGTTTCTGTATTTCTCTGCTGGAGAGGGCATAAGGACAGCCCAGAGTTTTGTTATTAACATATGCAAAACATACATCCTTTTGTGATATGACTGTTTTACCTTGCACACTTTATTAGTTTTTTTTTTTTTTTAATGGGCAGTCTCAACTATCTCTTGGAAAAAAGAAAAAAAGAAAGAAAGGTCTGATAAGAAATAAATTCCCAAAGGACCAGGTGTTGAGAAAGAATGCATCAGCCCAGCCAGCGGGGGAGAGTGTGGAGAGGCTCTCCCTGCTGATAATTTTGGGAGAAATAATTGCCTGACTTAGAAATATGACATTTTTCTAGGCCACCTCATCTCATCTGATAAAAAATGACCACTTCCCAATATGTTTGTATTAAAGAAAATGAATGAAAATATAGCTAGGAGGTACTGTAGAGTGGTTAAATCAGAGTGAGTAACATCTACATGTGCATAGGCAGTCAGTAGATGGTCTGTTTTATTTAGAGATTATGGAGAATTCATCTGTCCATCCATTTGTCCACCCATCCATCCATCCATCCATCCACTCAAGAAAACTTGACTGAACACCTACCACGTACAAAGCCACACTAGATAGAGGCCATACTTCCTGCTCTCCCGAGACTGTATTTACAGTCTCATAAAGGAGATATGACAAGATGTGGACACAAAGAACTACGATCGAGGTAATAAGTGAGTAAATACCACAGGAGAGAAAAATAAGGTGAGATGAAGGTTCAGGAAAGGGAGACATCACTTCTGGCCAAAGGAAATAGAGAGTAGAATGATTTCTTAAAAGTATAATCTATCACGCTCCAAGTCCTGGTTTAAAGTCTCACACAGTTATTAGCTCTGTGACCTTGGGCAAATCATAAATTTCCTGTGTCTTACTTTTCTTATCTTTTAAAAGGAAGGGTTGGACTAAATGATCTTGAAGGTCTTTTCCGCTCGAAAGTACTGGGATACATAATTTTTCATGAGGAGCCCCAGCTAAATATGTGACAATCTATTCTTTATACAACTAGAGTAACTCTTTAAACCTAAATAGGATCATGTTACCCATGGCTTTAAACCCTTTCATGGCTGCATTTCAAAGAAAACCTATACTCCTTCTGATGGGTGTACCAGGTCCTGCAGCGTCTGGCGGGCTTGCTCCAGCCCCATCTCCCAGGCTCCTCTTCCCTCACCCACTCCCCACCAGTCACAGGGACCTCTTCTGCCATCCCAATAGCACCAGTCAGCACCTTTACATATGCTGTTCCTTCTCTCTGGAATGCCTTTCCTCTTCTCTTAAAAAAAAAAAAAAAAGAAGAAGAAGAAGAAGAATATGTATATGTATCATTTTTATGAAAAAAAGAAAGTACACAATTTAAAAGAGTCAAATGATATTATGATATTATAATATCCCACATGATATTATGGGATTATAACCCAAACCCAGAGGGCCAGGAGGCTGGGAGAACTAGAAACGAGGTTCCAATATATAGACTTGTGTTTCTACCCTTGTTTCTATGCACCTCTTCCCCACTGCCTTTGGGCCTGGGATCCATGGAGCCCCTCAACTGTTCCATGTGATATCAAGCCCGTGGTGTCCTGGAGGACTGAGGAAAGGACAGTTGTCGAGACTGGTGGGAAGGAGGATGGAACTGGGGTATCTCAGTGACCTTTATACTTTCAAACTGTTTCAAACTGTTCTCTGAATTTCCTTCCCACACTTCCATTCCTGCCCGCCACAAGTCAGGTATCTTCAATTCCAGAGACTTTTCTGGAGAACTCAGTCCTGTGACATGGCATCCTGTTTGTAAGCATTTGGTATTCAGCATTCGTCATTTTGTTAAGTCCTCCTTCTACTCTTTATTTTCTAAAAATGTTTTCAACTCTTGCAATCATAGTTATCACTCTCCTCACCCATGCTCTTTGTCTTCTGGGATTCTTTCTCATTAATTATTTTTATACTCAATGTTAGTAGGACAGGAGAAGAGGTAAAGAATGAAAAATGTCTTCTATCTGCCATTTTAACTAGAATACATCTTCCCTTATCTCATTTTTAGACTTTTCATCCTTTAGATATCAGTTTCAGAATAAGACGTGGACTTCCCTGACCATAGGTCTAAGTAGATCCTACCAGGATTATCTATTAGAATACTCTATTTGCTTCCACTGTAACATTTAATATTATTTCAAACTGTGTCCTTATTTATTAACCTATGAACTTTAAATACATCTATCTATTGCTTCGTTTGAGGTTTTTTTGATCCTACTAGAAGTGAAATCAGGGAGGGCAGAGACACATCTATTTTCTTCAATCAATTTATACTGAGTTTTTAGCTCCGGGCTTCACATTAGCAGATGCTCAAGAATTCTTATTGATGAATGTTGACAAACATGAAGATCGAATGTCAGCTTCACTGAAAGAGCACCACCAGGCAGGAACAGGAGAGGGAAAAAAGACAAAGACAAAGACAAAGATGTAACAAATTCCAGAGGAGTCAAACTTCCTGTATTCGAATCCTGGAACAATCATTTTGCTCTGCAAGCTTGTTGATAATTTGCATTAAAATGCAGATAAAAGCAGCACTCCTACCTCATGAGACTTTTGTAAAGATTAAAATAAGTCAACATAGCTAGATGTCCTAGAACAATGTCTAGCACACAGTCAGCACTACATTGGTATTGGCTTAGGAAGGCCTTGCCTGGGTAAGGATTAAGGTTGTGTTCTGAAAACTTAAGGCTAAACTTCTGTAGAAGATAAACAAGTTGTCATTGCATGTCTGGAACATTCAGAAACCAATTTGAACTCTGAGTTTTACTTTTTAAGTTTTCATTGTGTCCCCACTTATGTCCAGTACTTTTTAAAGCAGGGCCCCTTAGGGTATCCCCAAACACAAGACTCCTTCTTTGGGACAAGGTGTGGTAGGAAGGATGGGGTGAAGTTATAAGAAGGGAGTAACTTGACAGGCTTCAAAGAATGGAAGGTTTGAAAAGACTGGGGTGTGATAGTGGAAAGCTAGTGCTACCACGACAAGCTGTATGATCTTAAACCATTTGCTATAATTCTTGGTGCCTTGGTTTCCTCAGTTATGGCAAATACAACAGAAGATGGTATACGTAGAAAACTTAGGCTGGTACTGATGGAGAGGAAAATCTTTTTTGAACTTTAGTCATTATCATTTTTATTATTACTACTGATTTTATTTTATTTTTTTATTATTTTATTTTATTTATAGTATTTTATTTTATTTATAGTATTATTTTATTTTATTTATAGTATTTTATTATTACTCCTGACTATTACTAGTCAGGAGACCTGGGTTCTAACCCTACTGACTGGTAATGTGGCCTTTGAGGATTTATTTCCTTTTCTATGTTCAAGAGATGCTCTACAAAATCAAGTCACACTTTATATTTCTTTGTAGCTAATGAGCCAGATTTCTGCCCATGGTTGCTGGAGACCCCCTACTCCCACCCCCTTTACACATGCATACACATTCCTGGCCTTCTCTGACTTTTTTCAGGACAGTATTTCCAAAGTTTGCTTTGCCACTGTACAAAATTAGCCTATATTATAAGGTGGATGGTCAGTGGAAGCCAGCTCCCGCAAAGGTCCTTGATCCCCTCTTCCTGGTATCATACTCTTATGCAGTTGGCTCCTCTAGGAAATACAACTGACTGATAATCTATTTAATCTGACTGATAATCTATCTAAAAAATAGAATTTTTCAGAAATGTCAAAGGGTAACTTATTTTTTTTTTATTTTAATTTAAACTGAACACCTGGGTGGCTCAGTTGGTTAAGTGCCTGCCTTCAGCTCAGGTCATGATCCCTGGGTCCTGGGATTGAGCCCCATGGGGGGGGGGTGTCTCTGCTCAGTGGGAGTCTGCTTCTCCCTCTCCCTCTGCCTATTGCTCTGCCTACTTGTACTCTCTATCTCTGTGTCAAATAAATAAAACCTTTAAAAAATGTTTTTGAATTCCAGTGTAGATAACATACAGCATTATATTAGTTTTAGGTGTAAATACAGTGATTCAACACTTCCATCTATGACTCAGCTCTCATCAAGATGAGTGCCCTTTTAATCCTCTTCACCTACTTCCCCTATCCCTGTACTCACCTCCCCTCCGGTGACCATCAGTTTATTCTCTATAGTTGAGTCTGTTTTTTGGTCTGTCTTTCTCTTTTTTCTCTCCTTTGTTCACTTGTTTTGTTTCTTAAATTCCACACATGAGTGAAATCATATGGTATTCCTCTTTCTCTGATTGGCTTATTTCACTTAGCATTATACTCTCTAGATCCATCCATGTTGTTGCAAATGGCAAGATTTCATTCTTTTTAAGGATGATCAATATTCTTGTGTGTGTGTATTCCCCATCTTTATCCATTCACCTATCGATGGACACTTGAGCTGCTTGCACAGCTTGGCTATTGTAAATGATGTTGCAATAAACATAGGGCTGCATATATCCCTTCAAAATAAGTTTTTTTCATATTCTTTGGGTAAATGCCAAAGTAATGTGATTATTAGATTGTAGGGTAGTTCTATTTTTAACTTTTTGAAGAATCCCCATACGGTTTTCCACAGTGGCTGCACCAGTTTGCATTACTACCAGCGATGCACGAGGTTCCTTTCTCTCCACTTTCTCACCAGCACTTGGTGATTTTAGCCATTCTGACAGGTGTGAGGTGAGTCGTGGTTTTGATTTTCATTTCCCTGATGAGGAGCTTCTTTTCATCTGTCTGTTGACCATCTGTATGTCTTCCTTGGCAACATGTCTGCTCATCAGAGTGTAACTTCTGAGATCAGGTAATGAAAGACATTGAGGCTTTACCTTTACTTCTTTTATTTCTCACTGGGGAGGAAACTAGCCATCACATCATAAAGACACTCAAGCAGTCCTGTGGAAAGGACCTTGTGGTGAGGAACTCAGAACTCCTGCTAACAACCAGTGTTAACATGCCAGGCCTGCAAGTGGCAGGATTCTCTAGCCTCAACTGAACCTTCACGTGATGAGTCCCAGCCAACATCATGACCACAACCTCATAGAAGACCCTGCACCAGAGCCATGTAACTAAGCATTACCAAATACCTAACCCTGGGAAACTGTGTGAGAATACATTGTCGTTTCAAGTCTCTAAGTTCTGGAGTACTTTGTTATATAGCAATTGATAACTTATACAGGGTCCCTGGGGACATGTTACATACTCATGAATCAGTCACAAGTGCAGAGGCTGGAGCTAATCTGGGCACTGGCTGAAACCCTATGTACCTTTCCAAAATCTCACTTATTCCTCTTCCTCTTAAGGTAGCAGACTCTTTCCCAGATCTTAACATGCTGGATTATAGTTCTTTTTGTTTTCCTGAGTGGTTTTTGCGCATTGGGGCACTACTCTGAGGTTTCTTGACTACTCCAGGCCTATTCCAGGGTCTGACAAGTTTCAAAGTCCTTCTGTTGCACAGTTATCCATTAAGGTCCTAAGTTAAGCCCTAAGTGGGCTCCATGTAATGTGCCTACCTGGTCCTAAAGCTAATAAAATCTGTGAAAGAACAAGAGTTGATTACAGTTGATTAATGCCACCATCTCTTTCTACATCAGCTTTCACTCTGTCCTACTTGTCCTCATGTTCAGTGGTGGTAGAGTGACCAGAGGTATCTTTGGCATCCAGCTAAGCGAACACTGAGCATAATTTGGATTTAGTAGGACATGTTTTTGTGGTTCACAGACAATTCTGTGTAGAGGTAAACAATTTCTTGTCTTCTCAGTCTTAGAAGGTTCCAAGCATTACTCCCAAAGGTACTGCTCTGCTGACCGAACAGGGCATGATGGTAAGAAGATACCCTACACCAGGCCATATGGGTGCCAAAAAGACCTGTGAGACTCTGGAGGAGGAACAAGGGGTGAAACACACAGAGCCAGACGCTAATCTGGGAACAGTTTTTCTGATCTTTAGATGGATAAGATTGTAAGCCAAAGGTTGATTAGGTTGACATTCAGTCAAAACTATCCCACTAAATTAATTAAAACAATCATTCATGACAGAATAAAGACTAAATTATTTTCCTGTTCACTTTTTAGAGAATGATACCACAAAGTAATTCTTACATAAAGAATGAATAACCAAAAAGAAAAATGCCACCAAAAAATAAAAATTAGGAAAATAAGTATGAAAGTGTGTATCAGTTACCAGTTTCTTTTTGTAAATAAAAACTCACTTTCCAACCTTATTTCATAATCACAGTGGTTTTGTTCTTCTTCAAGGGAGCCCTCAAAATTGTATTTGCTTCGGTCTCCACAAAACCAGGCTTTGTTTCTGCACCTTCCCACTCAGCTCCAGACCCCAGCAGAGAGAGTTGCTTCCTTACCGGGCCCCACCTCGGTTTTGATCTGCGCTCCTCTCCACTCTTCTCAATTGTTCTCAGTGGCTCTCATGAGGTCTTACTAGCTCCTCTTCCTCTTGGAGGAGAATCTGTCCTTTTCTGAGCTCATGATTGTGTAGGTACTAGTGAGTTTGGACTTCTCTCGCCTGAAAGTCCAGTTTCTTGCTGAAGACCTCGTGTTCTTTTTCATTGACAGGAGCCCCCGACACCCTCAACTCCCTCCCCCTCACACCATCTCAAAGAATACTCTTCCAGGTCTCCGGTATTTCCACTTGTTTCTTGGCCTCTATTATTACCCTGTCAGCATCCTGGGGGCAGGAAAAATGGCTGAATCACTCATTCGTACTTAGGGCAAGTGAGGTCACAGTGAAGTTTGCTGAAGAAATAACAAACAAGGAATTATGTATCTATTGGTATAAAAGTGAATATTTATGTGGTCAACCTTCCTTTACAGTTCAAAATCTCCTAGCTCCAACAAGGCAAAAATCCATGAACTTGGGGAAGGGGGAAATAAAATGTTTTCATTGTAGGGATATTCTCTTTGCTTTTCCATTGTTGAGACTTCGTTCCTAAGTTTTCTTGTCCTTTTTTCACCTTTTCCCTATCCTCTCACATTCACCTAACATACACATGTGTACGTGCATGCGCACGCGCACGCACACACACACACACACATTTTTACTTGTAGAAACACATTTATATTTGATAGGAAATTACCCAAGGCTTATGGTTAGAGTTATCTTATTTAATGCTGAAATTTGTTGTCCAAGTTGCCTTGAAATCTGGAGAAGGGAAAAGAGAGGAAACCTTGTGGTCAGGAAGCAGCAGTGCCCTGACGGAGGCAGGAGAGGCTCTGTTCCAGCTAACAGTTTGCAGAAGATGAGAGACACTGATCTTAAAATGGGCCTCAGGAGAGAAAAATGTATGTCTAGGAATACATCTCTGTTCATTTCTCGTAGGTCAACAGGAAAGATGCCTTATTTTCCAAGCAATAATATGTTTCCTTCATTGAGATAAGTGACCTCTAGTTTTATTTCCTTGCAAACTAGATTGTGACCCTCTAAAATGAAACACCTCACCCTCTGGTACTTTCATGGAATGGAGCGGACAGCTGTTATATTTGTCTGTCCCGGATCCATTACCTGTTATTCTGATAACAGTCCACTGGGTTTCTGATGGCGGAGCTCACTCCATGCCTGCATCCAGGAGTAGGTTTTGGACTGAAGCTGTGTCAGACACTCTTACCCCAGGAAGTGAAACCTGAATAAAGTGCCAAAAAAAAAAAGAAAAGAAAAGAAAATTGTTGCAATCCTTTTATCTCAACCTCAGTATACTGAAAAAAGGTCCATTTATTCCTGGTATCAGATCCTCAAAGTTGTTCTTGCACAAAGACCTGTTATTTTCACTTCCAGCTTATGAGCTACTCTTTAACCTGTCAATTTTTTCCTTTCTTCCTTCACTTCCCTTCTCTTCTTGCTTCTTTCCTTCCTTTCTCCTTCTCCTTCCCTTCCTCCCTTCCTGTCTTCCTTCCTTCCTTCTTGTTTTCCTTCTTTCCTTCCTTCCTTCCTTCTTCTCTCTCTCTCCCTCCCTTCCTTCCTTCCTGTGTTTTCCTGTCTTCCTTCCTTCCCTCGTCTTTCTTTTGGTTGCAGTGTAGGTTTTCCTAGATTGTAGTCAAAGAACCTAGCAGATACAGATAGAGGAAGGAGATCTGAGATGTCAAAAAGACCAAAATCTAGGGCCAGACCCAGTTATAATTGCACAGCAGGAAAAACTCGTTTTCCTAACTTCCCATTTCTTTTCCATTTTCACTTTGCTGTGAAGCTACAAATCCCTATCTCACACCACCACTTCCACAACACTCAGTGCTATGGTGCCTTTTCCAATTTCTTCCTAACAATACTCATCTCTGAAAAGGCATGAAATCAGTCATTGTTAATTTGGTCAATACTTTTCGAATACCTTCTATATGTCAGACACTGCTCTGGGTGCTTGGGTTCTATCAGCAAAATCTCTGCTGTGGTGGGGGCTTTCATTCTTGTGGTGGAGAAGACAATCAAGTAAACAAATAAATCAACAATGTAATTGGACACAGTGATAAGTATTATGAAGGCTGACATGATAGAGAATGACTGGGTAGTTTGGGAGGGCTTCCTTGAAGAGCAGACGTTTGAGCTAGGAAGAGGATCAGTTGTGGGAACCAGTCACATGAAAATTTGATGTGTGGGGAAGGAGGCAAAGCCATCTGGGCAACTAAAACAGCAGGTGCAAAGGCCCTGAGGTGGGGACCAGCACGGTGTGTTACAGTGATATATACAGAAGAAGGAGGTACAAAAGATCACTGATACATGCAGGGACCAGATCCTGCTGGGGTTTGTAGATGATGGTAAAAGGTTTGTGTTTTATTTACATTATCATGGAAAGCATCAGAGGGTAATGGCACAATATGAGTTACCGACTTTTAAAAGATAACCCAACTGGGACGCCTGGGTGGCTCAGTTGGTTAAGCAGCTGCCTTCAGCTCAGGTCATGATCCCAGTGTCCTGGGATCGAGTCCCACATCGGGCTCCTTGTTTGGCAGGGAGCCTGCTTCTCCCTCTGCCTCTGCCTCTGCCTGCCTCTCTGCCTATGCTCGCTCTCTCTCTCTCTCCCTCTATCCCTGACAAATAAATAGATAAAATCTTAAAAAAAAAATTTAAAAGATAACCCAACTATAATATGGCTAATCAATTACAGAGCAGGGAAACCAGCTGGGAGGCCATAACTGTAGTCATTGCAAGATATAATGGAACTGAAACGACAGTGGAAATGAAGGGAAGTAGGCAGGTATAAGACCTACTTGGGAGTAGAGCTGCAGGTGCCAGAAAGGGATAAGGGGTAGTGCATTTGCTGAGACCAAGACAGTGAAGAAGGCAGAGGAGTGGTGGGGACTGGGGAGCCGAGGAAGATGGGGACTGGTCATGTTCAGTTTGAGACTTTCCATCAGAGCTACCCAGGTGGAACCGTCTGAAGTCTAGTGAAGGAGCCAGAGTCAATATAAAGTTGAGACATTAGGATATGGAGGGTATTTAAGGCCATGGGACTAGAGGAAAAATCCAAGAGGAAAAGAGTAAGAGATGAGAACAGAAGGAGTAGTTGACTATCACAAAATTGAACTGTCATTAATATTTATGATTAATCAACTTCTCACAGTTCTTATTCAAGATCTTCAACGAGATATTCGACTCTGATGAGTTTACAATCTAACACAGTGTTTAAAAACATCTGTGATTTTTTTTGATGACAAGGTATTCCCCCAAAGGAATCTATCACTAAGTCTACATTTAGATTTGGAAGCGCTCTGGTTGTTGCTGGGGAGAGGTGGGGGCATATCCAAAGCCCTCCACTCATATGGTCGCCCCCAAGCATGACCCCCCCAACACTCACACTCAAAATCATTTCTGAGGACCCACTATGGAACTCTGGCTGTGGGGAAAATGGTGAGAAACCCCTTACCTCCTTCAAGTCTCTGGGCATATGTCACCTTTGCTGTAAGACTTACCATTTACCACTCTACAGAAAAATTATAGACCGTCCCCCACACCTGGAGTCTTAATACCTTTAGCCTGTTCTTTGTTTAAAGTACATATCAAATGCTAACATATTACAGGCTTTACTCATTATTTGTGTTTTATTTTAAATTGCTTGCCTCTCCCTGCTTGAACATAGGCTCCAAAAGTGCAAAAGGGCAGCATTTTGTTTTTTGGTTTTTGTTTGTTTGTTTTTTTTACCTTCCTGTACACTGATGTATTCTACACACTTACAAAGAGTGCCTAGCACGCAGTGGCACAAAATAAATACTCCTGGACCGAATAAATCCATGAATGAACTAAAGGGGACATGTAATTTTTTTAATTCCTCAAAAATTCATTGACTAGCTAGATAATCAACCCTGTGCTCAATAATACAGGAAAAATAAAGGCATTTCAAAAATGACATTTTAAATGAGCTTCTGCCTTATTCTAGTCATCCCCGAGGACTCAGTAGTATAATTTCTGATTCTAGAGAAAAAATGGTATTTCCTTTCTCTTTTGAATTGTCACACTGCTGGATTGGAATGTTCACTCGGTTTTCCACTCCACCCTAGAACAGCTTTCTATGTCCACACCTCTCACCATATTACTTGGCAATGCCTCTTAGAAGAGCAAGTGGGCTTGCATCTCTGACTTTGAGCTTTGCCATGTGACTTGCTTTGACCAGAGCAACACGAGCAACTGTGTTTTGAACAGAGGTTTTCATTGGGTTCACATGGCCAGGCTGTCCTGGGCTTTGACCATCTGCATGAGATGAGCAAGTCTCCACCAGCCTCCTGTCCCAGAATGAGAGAAAAGTAGAGCAAACTTGAACCCAACCCGCAGCCTGAAATTGATCCCTTGCAGGCCGGGGAACAAAAAGTCCATGTGTGTTGCTATAAGCCACTGAGTTTTCGGGCTTGTTTGTTACCCAGAACTAGTTCATTACAAACCAGGGTAATAGAGTTACAAATAAACATAATGACTTTAAAAATAGTGGCTCTCCTCTCTGGAATTTAAAAATGGAAAGAAAATTTCCACCTTCTACTAAATCAGAATTGGAAGGCATTTTGTGGTTTTTCTGAAATTTCTTTGAAGGTGAGCACCCTGAAAAACCTAAAGGGAGGCATATTTCCTGGGGGAAACATGATTTAAGGCGTTGCTCTAACGAAGGGAAAAGGACCTTGCAGTAAAGAACACAAGGGTAGAAACAGAGAGGTGAGTCCTAGCCAGCGTATGTCCCCTCCTTCCCTGAGTGAGTTTTGGGCCGTCTGTTAATCCTGGGAATTCCTGCCTCCAGAAAATGGGACAACGAAGTAAGGGGTTGCTAAAGTAGCTTGTCCTTCTAACATCAGATGAAACAATCCTAGGTAGAAGCAGGAAAAAGTTGTTATGTAGCAAGAGAAGTAAAATACTAATGGATGGAAACAATTAAGCATTTTTTAAAGAATAAAAAAAATACTCCATGCATTTGAATGACACTGCCAACATTAATAGAATTTAAAAAGCAAATGGAAAGCAAAAGGGCAGTGTCAGACCACACCACTTTAAAAGGACAAAACTAAAAGCTTGTGGATATTCTTTTCTGGTAAGAAACTCAGCATAAGAGCAGGTATCATTTTTGTTTGTAAGCATAAACTTAAAAAAAAAAAGTAACTAACAAGGAGCTAGAAAGGAAACCTGTTGAAGTTTTTCCTTGTCTGACTTTGAGATAGCGAATGCACAGGTCAAGTGTCGGGTGCCTCTCAAGGAGGCTGCTCAATGTTCTTAGAACCACTTTGGTAGAACTGAACATCTAGCCTCGCCAAGCTTCCCCCCAACTTCTGTCCAACATGCTGGGGGCAGAGGCAGAGCTCAGAGAAGTGGTTGCCCTTTGAAAGCCGAACTTTACAGGAGGAATTCCTTTTTAGCTGTCTTTTTTTCCCCCAACTCCTCTTCAAGAAGGATTATCTGTCTCAGTAAAATGTCTCGTCTTTTCCTGATCACTTTTTGCAGTCTGCCCTCACCCAGCAATCTGCTTTGTTCCGTCAGGGAGCCCTGTCATCTCTCAAGGCAGGGAGAATCATCAATGGCATCTCACTTCAACAAATTAGCCACAGTGTTTATACTGCAAGTCCTGGGGGCTGAGCTTTCTTGCAACTCAAGAAATTCCCAGGATTCTAATGTTTTTGCAAGTGGGAGGATTTCGATTCAATGCATTTAACTTATTTAGTTTAGCATACATTATTTTATATGATCCTACTGAATGCTTTGAGCTGAACTCTTGGAAATATTCACACACACACACACACACACACACACACACACACACACCCCTATTGATACATATAAAGAAGCCAGTCTGGTGCAGGGGGAAGAAACTGATCTGTAAGTTAGGACACCTACAGACTTACATTATGGGTCTGGTTTGGGTCAGCCAATCACTCAGTGTGACTTTAGCCAAATCACTTCTCCCCAAGATTCTCTTTCCTCCACTGTAAAAGGAAGAATGTAGGGAATGGGCTAGATTATTCCTAACAGTCCCTCCAGATCTAACACGCCAAAACTTTAGACTTCTAATTAGTAGCTAGGTAGGGATGAACTTTGTTAATGCAAGATGGTAGGAAAGCAGCATGAACTCTTTCAAGGGTCAGCTTTCTTCTTGCACAGGAAACATCACACGATGCAGGCAGGCTAAAAAGAGGCTGGAGCCACAAATAGCTACAGAAGCTTGTTATTAGAAGCCCCTTCCTATCGATGCCGCCATTGTATGTTATTGTATTGGTCCTCATGCAGAACCCGAAGGATGTGGTCTCAGCATTTGAAGAGCTCACATTGTGGGGCCAAGGGTAAGAGAACCACATAGAAAAACACCACAGTCAAGGGCAACCTCTGTAACTTCCTGAGGTTCCTTTTAGGCCCGTGAGTCGGTGCAAAAGAAGAACAAACTTATTAATCAAAAAAATGTGGACCTGCTCAATGTCTAATTATACCTGTCACTTCTGTAGCCCACACCCCAGCCTGACATGGTTTCTTTCTCTGAAGTCACAAAGCCATATTCGCAGACCGGTTCTTAGCTGATCTGTGTATTTTCTGTGTCACACGTCTCTTCCATATGACAGTTCAAAATTGTCCAGAGAAACACTGAAACCTCTCTGTAGAACAACCCGGCAACCCAGACCACACAAACCCTCTCTCTTCTCTTCTCTGTCTGAGCCTCTTGTTAAATTCCCAGCCATCTCTCAAGGCCAAGCTTAAATCCTTCCTCCTCCAAGAAGCCTTTCTTGATCCCCTCCCCATCAGACTTAATCCCCCCCATTTCTTAGACTCCCCAAGCACTTTGTACCTTTATTATTTTAGCACTTACTTACCTGAGTCTGTCTTATATTAGAGTTATTTTATGCATCTGTCTTTCTTATGACATTTTGAGCTTCTAGAGGGCAGAAATAAGTCCTATTTTTCTTTCTATTATCTACAGCATCCAAGAAAATGCTTTGCACATCATAGGCACTTAAAATTGTTCTATGAAGTGTGAAGGTAGAACATGAATGTGAAGCAGGAAGCATGTCTTATCCATTCTTTTATTTTCAAACATGAAATGATTTTTATGGAGTGAATTCTTAAAATTGTTGGATCACTTGTAAATGCATAAAATAATGCAAAACCACTACGGTAGAAAACCAATTAGCCTTGTAATTTGTTCGTATTGCACATTAAAATAAATTCAGTCTATTTAATCAATGTCAAGAATGAAATTTGCCAGTAATATTCATTTAGAGTAAATGCTCCTTTCATTCACCCAATGAATTCATTTATAACGAGTCCCTACACGCTTTAATTTGGAAGGAATGCATACTTTTAATGAAACACTCAGAGTATTTAATTAATCATTTACAACAAGCCATAAAAGACATGAAAAACCATCTTTCCACTTAAATGACTACTTCCTAGTATAACAAACTTTTCCACTCCTATTCAAGGCAACCTACGGTAATTTCTGTTACAGTACTTTATGTTTGTCAATTTCACCATCTCCTCATTCTTTTTCTACCTTATGTGTATATATGTGTTCAATCAATTAAACTAAATCAAAGGCTGGTAAAATGATCTTGGTCTATCTCAGCCTCCCTCTGCTCCTTCCCCCACTTTACCTAATGTCATAACATCCTTCACATACACTTTCTTAAACTTCTCCAAAGTAGTCTCTTAAGTTTGAGCTTGAGAGACTTGAAGAAATTTTCAGTATCTTGCTTAATTACCATGTTTCACGCCTCTTTTCTCTTTTGGGTTCTGTGCAGTTCACTAAAATCCAACTCTCTTTTAATGACGGGTGTTCTTTGAGCAAAGTTAAGCAAGAAAATGTACTCAGTGTCTACGGCATTACGTTTTGTCCCTCCGCATGACCGGGCTATTATAAAATATTAAATGTAGTTTGGTATAACTCAATGCTCAAACTACCACATATAGAACATTTCTGCTGGAGGAGGGTTCTGTTTTGTTTCCAACCAAAGACAGAAATACACTTCCCATTTCTGACAATGCCCATTAAATCAACAAATAGTTGTTCGCTCTTCATTGAGCATCTGTTTTGAGATATGTGCTATTATGAAGGAGCTTATAATCTTGTTGGGGAGAGAGACTATTATCAAATTTTTCAATACATTGCAGTCAACGCCAAAATAAAAGCACAAGCTAGAATTTCCCACAGGGAAACAGAGACAAAAGTTAAAATAATCTCTGGAATGTGAGCAAGAAACTGCGCAGGTTTTGCGGACAATCCATGCAAAGATAAATCAGATCTCAAAGAGTTGAGGGCACATGGGAGAGTGAGGGCCTGTGCTCACAGAGCAATGATGTAGTAGAGAGCCGATTACGTATCAGAAGAAAGAGTCCTGCTAGAGAGACTGCTTTTAGATGGAGAGGTGAGAGCAGTCTTCAAGGACCTTGGAGCTTGCCTTGCAACGAGACTACAATCAGGTGCATCTGGATGGAGAAGGAAAGAGGAAATGGGAAGGTGAGGGTTGAGAGTAAGACCGCACATGACCTTGTTCTGCTCTGTACCTTTCCAAGCAGACACAAGATACTGTAACATTGCCTTTTGCTCCTTAAAGTTGCTTTGCCACCAACTATACATGACCTAATCAGTCTCCAGTCTCTCCTCATTGACCTTCTCATCTGCTACAAATTGTGAGAAATTTTCAGTGGACATAGAGCTTTATTGTAATCGTCTTCATAAATGCAGAATGGCACCATGTGAGTGATTAGCTCATTTTCTCCCACAAACTCACATCTCACATTGTTTATCATAATCAGACAGCAAACGCACCAGGCAGGAACTCTGTTTTACAAAAGAATCCCCCTATGTTCTTGGCCTTCTATTTAGAAGAAAGAGGGGAAGGAACCTTAGCACAGTAGCCCAGAATATAGACTATAGCTGTTGGACTAATAATTGTAGCCACTAGGCAGATGTATGTAGCTACTACACTATTTTTTTTTTTAGATTTATTTATTTATTTGTGGATGGGGTTGGGAAGGGTAGAGGGAGAGAGACTCCCTGCTGGTCATGGAGCCCCATGTGAGGCTCAATCCCAGCACCCTGAGATTATGACCTGAGCCGAATCCAAGAGTCAGATGCATAACGGACTGAGCCTCCCAGGAGCCCTCATATGTGGCTACTTATATTTAAGCTAATTACAATTAAATAAATTAAAAATTAAAATAAAAAATTCAGTTCCTCAGACACATAAGCCACATTTCAAGCGCTCCATTGCTACATAGGACGAGTGACGATCCTGTTGGACAACGCAGAACTCTGACATCAGAGAAAGTTCTGTTAGACGGTGTTGTTCTGGACCCTTACTACTTGGTGACCTTGGACAAATGACTCTATGCCTCAGTTTCCTTATCTATAAATGGGATAATATTTAGTGCCTATTTCAAAGGATTCCTGTGAAGAATAAATGAGTTGACATTTGTAAAGAGCTTGGGAATATGCATCACATGTGGAAAGCCCTCTATAAGTACATATTAAACAAATAAAAGCGCACATAATTTACATATCTGAACTATGGCAGTGGAGTGCAAGTAATATTCAACAGGAACAAAAGGGGATAGGGTGGAAAATCAGTTCCTATTGTTTCCCACCAGCTGAGGCTCTCATCCCACCTCCTCTTCTGGCCTCTACTCCTGTTTATTTTGTTCATCTGGGAAGACCACCAAGCAGGAGCTGTTCTCTATTGCACAGTGAGTGCTTGATAAATATTTATACTAGAAATAATAATGATGTATATGGAAAAGAATCGCTCCATCATCTTGGAATTGTAGTCACTGCCAAAATGTAGATGACTTCGAGCAACTCGGCTGTGCTCCATGGCAGATTAGGAGAGGAAGTGAAAAACTCAACTTGTTTGGGGATTTATGATGAGAAATAGTTCTGGTAACCAAAGTCTCTTGGATCCAACCCAGACTGGTAATCCCCACTTGGATATATATTTGGGTGTTTTATCATAAATACAAAAGGAAAAAAAAGAGTCCCTTCGCCTGAGATACTCAAACTGTGTGTTGTTGAATGAAATTCTCCCTCACCCCCCAGCCCATGCAGATGATGGACAGACTATGAAGAGAGAAACTGACGTCATTAGAGTAAGTACCCAAACTACAGACATAAGTCTCTCCTTCCTAGGCAATGTCTGTGCCTGCGTAGAATAAAATATGTGCCCATGACAGGTCTAACCCACATTATTAGACAACAATTAGCCTTCTCTCATGTCATTCTCAAACCAATTTGCCCTCTGTTCCACCTCTTACTACCCAAATTCTCTGCATTCCTCTCAGTCCTTGTAAAGTGTCCTTACCTCTAGGAGGCTTTTACTGACCACCCCATCTGGGCAAACTCATGTCCTCTTTTGAAATCTTCCTATCATTAACACATTGCCACCATATATAATGTCAGTGTGCTTACATGTTTATTTTCCCTATTGATCTAATGTCCTTGTAGACTTTGTATCAAGCACTGCATTTTATCTCCATATCTAGCACTGTTGCTGTCTACTCTAATATTCTTTCTTCCCTTTTTATGTAGAAAGAGCGCACTGATTTTTAGCCAAATTTCTCTTTTTATTTTAAAGAATTTAATATAAATTGAATAGCTAACAACTTGCCAGATTCCTTGATAGATGTGGCTATTTGTCTAAGAACCTTACTAATGAGATAGGAGCAGAAGTGTAAAATGGAACTTTCAGTATGTCTCTATGGAGGAAGCATGCCATTATTCTCCCTTTCTTCAATCTCTGACTCTTGGAACACAGATGTAATGGCCGGAGCTCTGGCAATGATATTAGACCACAGGAGAGTAGTTAACTGCTAAAGTGAGAGCCATCGGTCTACAGTCTCGGTGGTGTTACCATTCTAGCCCAGGACTACCAAATTGTATACCTATTTTACATGAGAGAAAAATATTATACCTTTCCTAAGTGACCATTTCATTATTTTTCTTGTTATGTAAGGCTAAACCTAATCCTAAAGCATTCATGAAATAATTATTTTTATTAATTTATGTATGATTATGTGATTATACTTACTTTCTGTGTGGTAACGCTTTATTTTAAAATTTATTTATTTTTAATTACCAGGCTGTACTTTTAGAACAATTTTAAGTTCACAGCAGAATTGAGTGGAAAGTACAGAGTTTCCACATAACTTTTCTTCTTGCTCCTCCCCGCCTTGCACACATTCAGCCTGCCCCACCATCAACATCCCATACTCCGCTTTGCTATGATCAATGAAGTGACACTGGCACATCATTATCAACCAAAGTCCATAGTTATCATTATGGATCACTCTTTGGATGTCCATTGTTTACATTCTATGTATTTGGACAAATGTATAATGACATGTATCCATCCTTATAGAATTGTACATAATAGTTGCATTTCCTTAAAAATCCCCTGTGTTCCCCCCATTAATCTCTCCTTCCCTCCCCCAGGCCCCTAACAATCACTGATCTTTTTATTCTGTCCATAACATTGTTTATTTCAGAATGTAATATAGTTGGTTCAAAAAAAAAAAAGATTTTTTAATAAAAGATATTGTTAAGATAAACTAGTTAAAAAACGTTAAAAGAGGAAAGAGAAAAAGTTAAAAAATTAACATAAGAAAAAAATAAAATTAAAAAAAATTAATGAACTTTGCAAGATGAAAGAATCATGGGGAGAAAGCCATGAATTCCATGCTTTGCTTTCTCCTCCTCTGGAATTTGCTGTTCTGCTTGGTAAGTGAACTTGGTCTTGGCTGGGTTTCTTTCTGATCTTCTTGGGGAGGGGTCTGTTGTAGTGATTCTCAAGTGTCTTCGCCTGAGGTGGAATTGTACCGCCCTTATCAGGGGCCCGGCTATGTAATCCACTAGGGTTCGCTTTCAGGAGCTTTTGTTCCTGAAGGCTTTCCATAGAGTTCTGGAGGATGGGAATGAAAATGGCGGCCTCCCAATCTCTGGCCCAGAGGAACTGAGAGCTTGGGGCCCCACTCCTCAGTGCACCCTCTGAGAAAAGTGCTCAATCATTCCCGTCTCTCTGGCCTCCAGTCGCGCTCCAAGCTCACCCAGACTGTACCCAAGCATCTCTGTCTCTGGCACACAGCCCCACCTCGAGTCTCCAAGCCCAGCAGATCCCTGTGCTCTTCCAGGGGTGCCTCCCCAGGATCTTATGGAGTCTTTGCTCACAGAGCAGTGGTCTGACTGTGCCACGGATCACAGTTTAAGGTAACCCCAAGTTGAGAGCTCACTCCTCAGCTCCGTCTCTGTAGCCGGCTTCCCTGCTCTAATACCTGTAAGCTCTGTGACACTTAGACACCCCTGATCCTTCTGTGACCCCACAGGACCTGAGACCATGCTGACCCCACATGAGCTTCATCCCAGCTTAGCCTCTGGAGTGATATCCCTCAGTGGAGGAGACTTTTAAAAGTTCTGATTTTGTGCTCCATTGCCCCTCCCCCCAGGTCTATCTTCCCATCACTTTGGATTCACTTCTCTGCAGGTCCAGCCTTTCAGAAAGTGGTCGATTTTTGGTTTCTAGAATTGCTGCTCTTCTTTTCACTCTCCTGTTGGATTGTGGTGTTCAGAATGGTTTGATAAACTATCTAGCTGATCTCCTGCTACCTGATGTCATCTTAGCCTGCTACTTCTCCGCCATCTTGACTCCTCCCCCCAGAACGTAATATAGTTGGAATCATATAATATGTACCCTTTTCAGATTGGCCTCTTTCACTTAGTGTTATGCCTTTAAGTTTCCTCCATGTCTTTTTAATGGCTTGATAGCTCATTTCTTTCTTTCTTTTTTTTTTTTTTAAATTTTATTTATTTATATGACAGGCAGAGATCACAAGTCTGCAGAGAGGGAAGCAGAAAGAGAGAGGAGGAAACAGGCTTCCCGCTGAGCAGAGAGCCCGATGCGGGGCTCTATCCCAGGATCCCTGGGATCATGACCTGAGCCGAAGGCAGAGGCTTAACCCACTGAGTCACCCAGGCACCCCAGCTCATTTCTTTTTAATGTTGAATAATATTCCATTGTCTGGATAATAATACAGTTTGTTTATCCATTCACCCACTGAAGGACATCTTGGTTAGATCCAAGTTTTGGCAAGTACAAATAAAGCTACTATAAACATCCATGTGTGGGTTTTGTATAGACATAAGTTTTCAATTCCTTTGGGTAAATGACAAGGAGCATGAATGTTGGATGGTATAGTAAGAATAGGTTTAGTTTTGTAAGAAACCATCAAACTGTCTTCCAAAATGGTTGTATCATTCTGTATTCCCCCCAACAATGAATGAGAGGCTTCTGGCATCTCACTGTTGTTTTCATTGACATTGAGCATCTTTTTATTATTACTTTGAATAATCATTCCTTCCAGCAGCATTGTGAAGAAAACTTGCATTGTTATAACCTCTACTTGGCTACAGAGGAAACAGAAGCAGAAATCTTCCTGATTTGCACTCTTTCTCGGTAAGGTATGATAAATCATCATGAGACCTCTCACCCATACAGCTAATGGTGACTTCACTGCTGACCTTCCAAGGACTGCTCCTTTTGTTTGATGGGAACCCAGAGGCTTTCTCCACACCCTGAGAAATGGCTATGTTTGGCCATGCCTGTGTCATACAGAGGAAAGTTGACCTTTGGTAAAAACAACATCTCCAATGGAAGAGCAGTGCCTGCACGATTCACACTTGGTTGCTGGGCAGAGCCTGGCTTGTTTATTTTCAGGTAAAATTGTCTTTATTTTATCTGAAGCACAAAAGCATTTAGACAAAACAAAACAAAAACAATCAACAGAGCTAAAACCACACAACACAAATCATATCAAGTCCCTTGCATGTGAAGCAGGCTTTCATAGCATTACAAACAGCATTTTCTGGTTGGCTTTTAGTTCTTCTTACACATTTCAGGTGCGACTGCTAAATTTTGGTCCTTCAGAAAACTGAATTTCCTGGGCATTACTTTTAGTACTGAACTTTGAATGCCTTGGTTGCTCATCAGTTCTGATTCTGTGCTGAGCTCAGGATGGTATTACTATTAATCAAAAATCTGACAGATGGAAGAGAAAAAAGTTGAAGGTCTTCAAATTACCTAAATTATAAAATACGGCACACATCATAATTCCTTGCTCACATATAATGAAAATCAAACTCTTAAAGAACAGAAATGAGGACAAGAAATTCTGAAATAAACAAATTTTTTAAGTGGATATGTTCCCTAAAGCAGAATTTCTCCCAGACCTTTGAGTTGTATTATCTTCAATAATAATAGTTTTGAATTTTTAGTTTAGGATATGAAGAGAGGAAGATAGGCCAGTTTGGGAAATCACTTAGTAGGACTAGAGGGTGTGAAATTTGGGCAATGATGGTACTGGGGAGAAGGGAATGTTGGGTCCCTCTGAAGATTCACTAAATTTCTGCTTATTCAATAGAACATATCCTAACATTCCATACGTACATTTTTGGCATCATTCTGAGTCAATCAGCCAGCTTCTTTTTATTGCTTTACCAAAAGTAACATCAGAATTGACAAAATAGAAAGTAAAAGAAGTTCTCCGAAGTCAAAGTAAGAAACAAAGAAAAGCTAAAGAAACGTTGTGCAAAATGTGGAGTAGAATCTTCCTTTTCTTTCTCATATTGAATTGTAACATCCATGGTTGCTGATTTCTCAGCATTGATGAGGATGAGTGTTCCCCTGGCCTTGGGCTAGGCCAACATGAGTCAATGGATTCTCCCACCACAGTCAAGCAAGTCCTGCTTGTCTACTTTCTCCAGGAGGAATATGTTAATGTACATCTATGAATATCAGAGACTCAAGATGGCCAGAGGCCATGTGTTTCTTCAGGGTTCTATGCTCTATTGAAATTCATAGCCACCTTTTCACTGATGTCTTTAATTAGAAGGCTTTGGGCTATAATGGAATATCCACCTGAAAGTGGCTTCAACAAGAAACAAGGAGATGGTTTTAACAGTGGCTCAAGGACAACATCACAGCATCAAGATGTTTCTGCACTGTCACCTTGTCAGCCCTACAGGCTTATTATTTCATGGTCACAATTTTAAGCATCGTATTCTTTCAAGACAACATCAAAAAGAAGTAGGGGTAGCAGGAGGAAAAAAATCCTTCTGCTCGTATCTCTCTCTTTTTATCAAAAAGAAAAATAATTCGTACGATCTCCCAAGCTAGAAATGGTCAGAACTGAGTCATGTATTCAATTGTAGGTGTAAGATAAACTTGGCAAATGGGATAACTATCTAAAATTTCAAGTTTTTATTATGGGAAGTGGGTTCTGCCAGGAAAGAAGAAGGAGGGTGGAGTTTTCTGTCACTGCCATAGGTTCAGAAAGATTGCTGGGTATCAAGAGGAAAAATCCCTCCTGACACAAATGATATTTAGGGTTTTTATTGGGATGCAGGATTGTCACACATCCAAATCATTCAGACTTCAGGCAAAAGTCAACCAAGTTTCTGCAATGAAAAAAGCCCATTTTCCCCGACGTGACTGATTCTTTATCCTAGTCTTAATAGACAAAACCATAATGTCAAGAAATGGACTCATATTAGCTAAAGGACTAAGCTTTTGTACCATGAGGCTGGCTTTGCTACTTCTTTTGTTGTATATCTCCCATAGTTCTGCGTCTTAATTTTTCTGGTCCCAGATAAGATTCACTCTATAAAACTTAGCTTTCATTAATTCCCTGGGGCCCAAATGTTTTTCACTGAACCACTGGAGTTGAATATTTTCACAAAATTTCCCAGAGAGAGAGATGGAGGGTGAGAACCCACCCAGCCCAATAAAATCTGCCATCTCCTTTTCCAGGGCCTTCAATCATCACCAAGCTCAGAATACCACGGCTCAAAAACGCATTCATTTTTCTGTTTAAGATGAAAGAAGTGTTTTCAAATAGCCACCACTTCAAAATCGCACTCATCCTTGCTCAAGAGTCTCAGCTAATTAAGATGATCTTACCTTACCTTGCACAAACTCTCCAGTTCATTTTATTTGCTTGAACAATGTGTTGGTTGGGAATTTTAAATTCTTCCCATGCTAGGAATAAAAATATTCTTAGCTCTCATAAAATGATCTTCCCTTAATAAAAGAACAAAAAGATCACCCACTAAACAAAATACTTAGTCTGGGTTCAACTTGAAGAATTGAAAATATTTGTGTTATCTTGGTTTTCAATAGGAGTTGCCCTGTGGGATCAAATCGCTATTTGTCAGAGCTAATATCCCCACCTCCTGTTTAGCCAGAATCAGATGTACCAGAGAAAAGGAAAAGGAAAATAAAGAGGGAAAGTCAAGCCTATTGCACCTGGCGCATTGTGTAATATCCCACGCTGGACTACGGGGTGGGAATTCTTTCTTGCCCCTCCCTCTACATGTGATCAATTTACATCCTGGAACATGAGACTTCATTTCCTTGTATCTTTTTTGTTCTAGCTCACACAGCTTTAAATGTTAGTCACGCTCATAAAATTATCTAATCCTCCTCAAATCCTACTCTCCCCTGCCTCAGCAGCCCCCCACAGTAGTAAATGCCGCAGGTTGAGTATACCGGCTGTATTCAATAAGAGTTGGTTGCTTTGCATCTCTTTTTCTCCTGCTTACTTATATTTTCTTTTTTTCCAGTAACCATGATGTGTCCTGCTCTTATTTGGAATAAACTAAAATAATAATAATAATAATAATAATAATAAATGCCATTTTTAAAATCCCCCACAGGACCCCGTTGATCTTGGTTAAATGGGCTTATTTGAGAATTTTGCTGTCCCCAACACTAGCTGAGAAATACACTCTTAAAGGGAACAAACTAAAGTAGAATTGGGGGGCAATGGAGAACTGAGAAAGTTATCTAGGACAATCTTTCTCAAAGTATATTTCAGCACCCACTATTCCTGATGACTTATGGTAAGAGAGTTCCATAGTCAAATGTAAGGGACAAGCTCATGCCACTCCCATCTGAGCTTCCCCCTCTTAAGTTAAAGGTTCTGAGAACTTGGCAGTAAGTAGAAAACTGCTGGTCACATTTGTTTAATCCAGTGTTCCCCGAACTCAGTTGTCCTTGGAACTCTATTTTTGGCAGTCGTATTTTAACTTCTTGTAGAAACATGCCTCAGAAATACCGTCGAAACAAGTTAGTCAAGACATTTTCTTTTGTATAAGTAATTCAGTCATTAGTCACTGCTCTGAACTTTGTAGTTCTAGAGGCAAAGAGTTGGCATGCAGTAGGGGAAGAGCACAGTATTTGGAGTCATAAAATCTTGGTTGGAGCTTAACTCAAAGGATTAAGTTCGGTTTCTTAAATCGTGACACAACAACGGATATATTACTACTCATCAAGATTTATAGCAGGTTGGGTAAAGCAAGGAAGCAAATGGTCTTGGAGAAAAGTAAAGTATTATTATATACTACTTTTTGTTTGACACTTAGAATATATTATCTTGAATTCCTTACTATTTATATAACTTTATGTTATTAGGGTAGAGTTACTGGAGGAATAAATAATCCGCAAATCTCAGTGCCTTTATATAAGAGAAGTCTTAACTTTAGAACACTGTTCATTTCAGAGGTTTCTGTTTAGGTAATTTTCTGGGGTGCTTCTTCTCAGAGACCCAGGCCCTTTCTATCTTGTGACTCTACTATGTTGTGGCTTCAAGGTCAAGCTGGCATCCTATAGCCAGCAGGGAGACAGGAGATCATGGAGGAACATACACAATGACTCAGGGCTTGGAAGTGGCATATGTCACTTGTCCTTCCATTCTACTGGACAAAGCTAGTCATATGACCCTCCTCAATGCAAGGGGCCTTGAAAATGTGACATTTCTGTGCCCCTGGAGGAAATGAAGGTGCTGCATAAATACGTAGCATTTTCTCAGGTACAAGTCCTGATTCCCAACTGGTAGGTAAGCCCCTTCATTTCTAACATTTGAGCCCTAGCTCCCAATAAATGTTAATGTTAATAATGAGCCAATTTAAGCAAGTTTTTTTCCCCTGAATTATTTACCACGACCTCATTCAGTTAAAATTTGGGACGAAGATCTTCCAAGTCACTATGCACAATTATAGAGAAAACACAGGGAAAACACTCTGGTGGAAATGTGGTCTGATGAGGGAGAGAGGACTCATGTAAATATATCTAAACACTGAGTACAGACTCTGTCAACTATTCAAAACCAACTACAGCTGTGCAGAGGAAATACAAATCTCTAAAGTAAGAAAGTCAGTAAATGAGGTAGATAAGCTGGATGTCTGAATTAATCGGAGCCAGAAAGAGATCATCAGAGAAGACTAAGCCATATAGAGTACTTTTCAATAGCATATAATTTTCCTAGCTATAAAAGGGATATGATTTAGAAATAATGAGTAAAGTACAAAATATTTTTTAAAATCATCTATAATCTCAATACCTAGGCTCACTCCATACACATTATCTCTGTGGAAATGCTTATAATTTACTTTTTGGTATAGGATTTTCCCATTTATTTTTCTTTTTCTAAGATTTATTTATTTATTTGAGAGAAAGAGAGCCACGTGTGTACAAGCTGGGGGAGGGGCAAGGGGAGAGAGACTCTCAAGCAGACTCCCCACTGAGTTCAATGCAGGGCTCTATCCCATGATCCTGACATGATGACCTGAACCAAAATCAAGAGTTGGATGCTTAACCAACTGACGCAGCTGGGTGCCCCGTCCCATGTTTTCTTTCTAAGCAACATTTCTGCCTACTCCTCACTTCCCCCACCCCAGCCAATATCACACTCTACAGATTCTGTTGTTTATTTTTCAAATAGTCACCAATATAGTCTGAACAGTTCCCAATGTTGGACTTATAACTGGTTGCAAAACTCAGCTATGGTTGGGCATCCATTTCTTCTCATTTTTCATTCTTCCGGAGAATGGTGGGATGAACTTCGCTTTGTACCCATCTCCGATTATTTTGCGCTCCAAAGTATTATAATAATGGGGACTAACAGTTATTCATGTTTATGACTATTTACCCTGAATTAGTTCCTTACATGCAAGATCTCATTCAGTTCTCGGAACAGCTGTGAGGCTGGCACCATTAGTATAGTATTCATTTTGCTGGTGAGGAAACCGTGACATGGGTTCAATAGCTCACCCCACATGGCACAGTAAGCACAGGGCAGAACTGGAATTTCAACGTGGACTGAAGGTCTGAGCCCAATCCACGGTGCGACTACTCTGCCCCGGGAGCCCACTTAAATTCTCACTAGTAGATTAACCTCCATAGAAAGTTGACAGGGTAATGGATATGGCTTGAGAAGAGGCACATATAATCAGGAGGAATGGTTTATGTGATGGCTTAGAGAAGACAGAGGGTAAAGTTTTATGAGGGATAATAACTTTTGCCAGGTTGAAATAAAAAAATATGAGCTAGTATGTCCAGGGAGGAAAATTCGTTTCAAAGGAGGGTCTCCAAGCCAAAGTTCAGGAGTGTTTAAAAATTATTTGAAGAGACAATGGGAGTGCCTGTCCAGTCATACAAAGGGGAATAATGTCAAAACAACACTTGATAAAGATGTACTTTGTTTCATTCTTTGATTTAGGAAACTGGCTTTGGCTTATAGAATGAGACAAGATCCAAGTTTCAGAGGTCTTTTTGGAGACCTTTTGTCATAATTTTCTTCCAGCCTGACATGTTCTCTGTGGGAATGCAACTTTCTTCACAGTAGCTGTAGAATTTGAAGGAAGCCTGAAAGGCATGACCTTGGATGCCTCTTCCATTTCCAGTCTCCATTCACAGCCACTTCTCTGAAAGCATTCCAAATCCCAGATGGAATTGAGGCAGAAGAAATTGCTGACAAGAGACACGAGTGTTGACCAGAGAAATGTCAACGCAGGGGATAGCATGATGGTTGTGAGCACGAGCTCTGCCCTCAGACTACCTGGGGTCAAATATTGACCCCGTTTCCATTTACTAGCCATATAATGTTGTGCCTAATTATTTATCTTCTCTGTGCCTCAGTTTCCTCAACTGTGAAATGGAGTGATGATTCATTTCATAGAATCATTGTGAGGGTTAGACGAGTAAAAACAAGTAGTAAATGTTACCTATTATTATCTCCACAAAGTCAAGCATGATCACATGATATTTTCTGTAGTTGACCCCTTCTCCCCAGCTCTTAGAACACTAAGTCTTTAATAGATGTGTATGGATTCAAACTGGGAGTCCAACTCTTCCTAAATCAGGTAACTCTTCCCCTGAGCAACAAACATCTCCTACTGAATATCCTAAGCATCAGTGAGTATGATCACAAAGGACTACCCCTGATACTTTCCTTTTCCCTCTGTTTTAAGGAGGCCCAAGGCCAGTCCTGGTTCTCTATGAACAACACAGACCAATGTCCCTTCCCGTCCCTCCTTCCTCATCATTCAGGGCTTAGGGACTCTCTGTTTACATGCCCATGCCCAGGATTTAACCTCTCAGCTCCTTTCCTTCTCTTTCATTTCTTGTCCTGTTACCATGGTGGTGGCGGAAGTTGAAGTGGGACCCAAGACCTTTCTCTCTGCTTCCCCCTTTAATCATAAGTGATCAGGTGGAATTAAACAACTAGAGAACTAGCATCATCTCTGTTTAGAGTCTTGAAAGTACCCCTCAAAAGCCTTCTACAGAAATTACTCAAAACTATCCATCTGCCATTGCGAAAACCTGGAATTGAAATTGGTCTTTCTAGAAGTTAGCATTTAAAATAACATACAAATTGATCAATTATATTGAAACCAATCACGGAAGAATATTAAACTTCAAAGGATAATTTTAAAATGCACAGAAGTCTGCTACACTATGGGTTAAACAGAGCTTTAAAGGGTAGTCTGGGAACTAAGTCCTATGGGTGACATTGTTTCTATGGGAAAATGCACTCTGAATTCCAGACAACCCATTTACCCACTAGCTTTTGGGAAAGGACCCTTTAGTAAGTTGGAGACTGACTAAAAATACCAAATATTTTAATGTACTTTTATCAATGTATTAAAAACACATTTTTAGGGTTTATCTTAATAGGTTGAAGCAAATTCTAGACTCTTCCATGAGCTGTAGGTTTGTGGATTAAAAGTAGGTTTGTGGATTTTCTGCAAAGAAAGGGCCTGGCTATTTTAATTAGCTTAATATATGTAAAATCAATTATTTTGAGACAGTAGACAAACAAAATCATTCATATTGTTGGCAGGTTCATACAAATGATTTCACAAGGATAAATCATTTTCAGGTTACATAGGACAGATGCAGGCAGTCCATGTGAGAATGTTTGGAAATATTTTGGCTCTTTTTTTTTTTCCCCAAAGGCACACATTATATCTGCAATCAACTGGAATCTGTTTCTTTACTACCCACAAAGTATTTTTTTCTTTATTCCTTTATTATCCACACAATAATGCTAGGTTCCTCTTCACGGGAGGGATGTGACATTATTATGCTATCGAGTTGTCTCTCTTTTGACCATTTTGTAAAAAATACAATATTTTCCCCTCACCATCAGAAGTTAGCTTCCCTGTGAGGTTTTACACAAGAGAATGAGTTGAGGTAATGCCTTTATAGTGCACGGTCTGTTTGAGACTCATTTTAGAATGTAGACATTTAGAAAATTTAGAAATTTAGAAATGTAGAATTTAGAATGTGGAAAAACTACAGCTCGTACATAGAAAGAAAAGGGCCCAGAACTGGTCAGAAGACCAGAGTTTTGGCCCTGACTCTTGAACTGAGTGGCTTTGAGCAAGTCACTTGTCTCAGAGCCTTTCTCTGTTCTGGCATCTGTGACTTAAAGTTCCTTTCCAGATGTTTTGTTTCTTGGGTAGGTAATAATTTAAGGATTTGGGAGCTCTAGTCTTACAAACCTTTGTCTTTCTACTCACATCACTTTGGTGGGGAGCAGAGAGAGGCTGTCAATAGCATAGTAACTTTTTCTCAACTCAAACTAATTTTAAAATGTGTTTTAACAAATAAGCATGCTAGGTGTCTGTGAATAACAATCAATATTCTCCAAACTTTTGATTTCCTTTTTTCTCTTTCTTTCTGTCTTCCTTCCTTCCTTCCTTCCTTTCTGTCTTCCTTCCTTCCTTCCTTCCTCTCTTTCTCTTTTTCTTTCGATTCCTTCCTTCCTTCCTACCTTCCTTCCCCCCACCCCTCCTTCCTTCCTTCCTTTGCCTTTAAGAGGCAGACCAATGGCTTTGGCTTGGGATCAGCTCTGCAGGTCAGGATCTAACAAAGGGGAAACCCCTATGCGCTGGAACCTTGCAATTCTAGAGATGGGCTGTTTATGAAAGCTGAAGTACCGCTGGGGTGAGCTGAGAAGCCACTTGTGATTCCTGCCAGTTGTCCCCAGTCCAGACCATTCAGAGGGAAGGGCTCTCCCGCCTCCAGCTGTCCAAACCCAGGAGGTGCGGCACCTTCTGGGGAAAGCCATGATACCCGTGAAAATGGCTGCCAGGGAGGTCCCTCTTTCTTTTCTGCGTTGTCAAAACTGCCCTTTTAAAAATTTTTACTATTTTTCCCCAGACTTTGAAGATCTGACTATGGGGAAGGTTGCTTTCAGACATCTAGTCTCCCTCCTTTTCATGTCTGTTAAATTTTAAAACCCAGGATAAGGGGTGTTTAGGTGGCTTTGTTGCTTAAGCCTGTGCCTTCCGCTCAGGTCATGATCCCCTGGGACAGAGCACTGAGTCAGGCTCCTTGCTCAGCCGGGAGTCTGCTTCTCCCTCTCCCTCTGCCTTTCCCCCACCTCATGTGCTCTCTCTCAGTCTATCTCTCTCAAATAAAATCTTAAACACACACAGGATAACGGGACAAGGTGGTGATGGGTGGGGAATGGGGTAGGGTGGGAGGATTGGGAGGGGAGCATGGAGGTGGGTGGTGGGGTAAGATGAAGCGTAGGCCGTACTGGGAAGGGAAAGGGTGGCCATAGAGGATTGGACAGACAAATGACCAAATGTAAGAACTGCACGGAGCAGCAGTCAAATGAGCAAACAAGACAAAATATTTCGTGAGTGCCTACCCCCTGTTAGGTGTCTGTTGGGCACCAGGCATACGGCAGGGACCAACGCAGCCACATCTCAGCCCCCACAGAACAGACTCTCCACAGAGGAAAGATATTAAACAAATAATTAAATCGGTTAATAGTTAGTAATCAAATGAAATGCTGTGACAGTTACAAGTGTGCTACGACTGCAGTGAAGAACTACAAGGCACAGCAACCTATTCCAAGAGGCGAGGAGGGTGGTGGTCAAGCAAAGTTGGGTATTTTCATACCATTTTCAACCAGAAATCTGAAAGTAAACTATATTGGAATATGATGTATGTTTTTTTCCAAATGAAACCCAAGCACACATCCTGTTCTGCCCCACCCTACACCCCCACACGGGAAGCTCCCACCCTCATCTCAGAATCAGCCTGGGTGTTCTGTGGTTTCACTACATTCTGAGAGCTCTCGCTGCCACACTCCTTCCCCCACCCCCATGGTTCCTTGTGGGGCGCCACCTAGAGTTTCACGAACGCATTGCCCAAAGGAGGATATTTTCTATTTTTTTTGAAAATCCAAAGAATAAATAAGTAATCCATTATAAAAACAAATAAAAGAATGAGTGAGCCAAGTGGCAAGCAAGTACACAAACAAGACAAAAACTTCCATTCACTGTCCTTGGCATCCAGAGTGAATTAAAAAGACTCCAAGTTTTCTAGGAAGAGAATGGCTTTCTCTCTGAGCTTTCCAAGATTTGTTTTGCAAGGCTGCCAAAGAGAATTATAGACAATGAATTGGAAGTAACAAGTCTCATGGTGACATCAAAGTGTTTTAAATCCAAACCTCAGAGCTAGACAGTTCCAAGAGGATTCCTACAGTTAAATCAGATTTGTCTTGTTTTTACTAATAACTGCCTGAGAATTTATTGAACAGTCTGTATTACAGAAATACCTGTGGCATTAAGACAGAACCAACGGTTGTGATTTATGGGGTGGGCTAATTTTACAGCCCTTAAGGAAATGAAAAAAAAATGCACGAGATTTGTCATTTTTAAATCATCTTAAAGCAAGACATCTAGCTCTGCGTTACCACATTCCAAATAGCCTGATAAGAACAACCAAACACATTTCAAAAGTGTTATCACATAACATAAAGATAAAGATGGAACTTATCTTCCTTCCTTGTGCTAGATGTATCCTTTCTCTCTGGAAAATTGCCCCAAAGGGAAAAAAAAAATTCAGATAAGGAAAACTCACATTCATTCTCTCCATTTACTCATTTTATTTAAATATTTGTTGAGCACCTGCAGTGGTAATGTGGAGAGAAAGGAAGATTCTGCCCCAGGGTGCTTTTTGTCTGATTAGGTTGACAGGAGATGCCAAGAAAGCTGATAAGACAAGAGAAGGCTATTTCTAAATACTATCTGGAAATGAGAAGTGTAGGGTGTTGAGGACTGCTGAGGGGCTCCTGTCCACTTTGGAGAGGACAGAGAAGGCTTCTCCCACGTACCAACTTCTTGGAAGGTTAGGTTAGACTCAAACATATTTGCAAATCTGGAAAGATCAAAGTGTCACTCGCTGAGGACTTTCCCACCTGAGATGTAGAGTCAAAAAAGAAAGGCATAATGGAAATGAATGTGACTAGGCTATACATTCCAGGAATATAAAGACCATTTTGATCTTCATTCTGATCTCGTTCACTCCCATATAGCTCTGTTGCTTTTGTCATGTCGAGTATATAATAAGCATTCACAAAGAATTTGTCAAAAGCAGGTGGGATGCAGAAAATCCTGTTACACATAGTAAGAAATCAGTAAGTATCTATTTCAGTGATTTATAGTTTAGTGCAAGTTGCTTTCTTAAAAGCCTTCATTGGCTTTACATTTTCTACTTCACCTACTTTCAATGCTCCTTCCTATTTTTCTTTTTGCCCCTATTTTTAAAAATAATTTGCCCACTTCAGTTAAATTTTTCCCTGTGTCTCCAAGTTTTTTCCTCCTACTTTTCAGGATGCACTGCCTTTCCCATTCACACTGGTTTGTTTACAGCCCCACTAAGGTCTTGCGCATTCCCACTTGCAAACATTCACTGTTTTGTTGGTTTCCCTCATCTGGATTCACTCTTCTCTCCTCTTTCCCTCCAATGCACTCCTTCCTCAGATCTGTGGAAATTCTTACCATTCCTCAAGAACCATTTTAAATTTACCTTGCATTCCCTAACTGATCCATTTTCTTACTCTCTCTTTCTGTGTGTGTGTGTGTGTTGATTTTGAACTTGCATAAACCCTATGTCTATGTCACATTAATGAATCTTAATCATATAGCCCCTTACATCTTTCATTCTTGTGAGTATTAGTCTTACCTCCTCCGATAGACTCTAAACTCCTAACAGTTACTCTTTATGCCCTATTCTTCATCTATCTAAAATGGCCACATGACTGGCACCAAGATTCTAAATTAGGCAGTGGTGGAAGATAAGAATGCATTGAAAACTGGTCCAAATCATGGGAAATCTTCAATTCTAGGTTAAAAGACTGACTTTAATGTCTTGACATGTCTTCCATGTCAATCAGTCAAAGGAAAGGCAAACTTTTCTGAAAACAGCCTCTTCTCCATAGATATTATGGAGATTAGATATCATAGATATCACCATTATTAGCCAACTAGTCACCCATCATTCTTTATGAAGAAAAGTCATGGGGAGGAAAAAATTTAGGTACTACCTTCTCTGGTTTTTAGCATCTTGATTTCCATGCTTCATCAAGTTTTCTGAAAATGATTATGTGTGTTAGGTGAGTGGTCAACCAAATATGCTGCCCTTAATTCCTCCTGTTTCTGTTATTGGAGAAGATTGAGTCTGGTGGTCTCTGTGAAGTTTCAAATAAGCTGTGTTCCAAACCAGGGTTTGGACAGTGCGGAAATGGCCGATGATAACTACTCTTGACTGAAACTGGGCAGAGCAGCTATCCAGAGGCATCTGAAAGAAATGATGAGAAGAATAAAAATGAAGATTGAGTATTTCACTTATAGAATATTCTGTGTAATTAACATTTTTCCAGAGGCAGAAAGTTCATTAAGAACTTAATTTAAAGGAAATTTCAGAAACTTCAGAGGTAAGTGCTCTGATAAAACTCATCTTCTATGTGGAGCAATGCAGTAAACCACGAGTTGCATCTTTTGACCCACAGAACTTAAGCAAAAACTAAAGGAATGTATTTAGCAGTTATCTGGTTTTTGCGTTCAAACATGCTAATGAAATGGCAGTATTTAATTTTTCCTCTGAAATGTGGGATTTCTTTGCCTGAACTAGCTTAATAACTATGTCAGGAAGTAGTCGATCCACATTATTCATGGATTCTGTAATTACAAATTTGCCTACTCACTATAATTTATTTGTCACCCTAAAATCAATACTCGTAGCTCTCTTGTAGTCGTTCACCAAGATGGACAAAATGGTGAAAAAATCTGAGATGCCCAACACACCATTCCCAGCTAAGCCTAAACAAGATGAAACCCTGCCCTTTTGTTTCAGCTCCCATGCAGTAGAAAAATGTCTTTTTTGTGGTCTATTTAGTGCCATGTTTTTGCATTATTATGCTTTTTTGGGGCAATTTTGCTTTTCAAAATGCCCCTCCCCATGTGTAGCACTGTCTAATGTTCCTAAGTGCAAGAAGGCTGTGAAGTGCCTTACGAAGAAAATGCAGAGAAGTTTTATTCAGACGTAAGTTACGGTGCTTTTGGCCATGAGTTTGGTGTTCATGAACCAATAGCATATATTAAGTAAAAGATCTTTAAATAGAAATACATATAAGGCAAGATTATGTATTGATTGCTTGACAAAAAATTTTGTCATCAGAGACTTGCGGGAACCGAAGCATACATTTCT
Organism: Mustela putorius furo; assembly: GCF_011764305.1. Classification (NCBI taxonomy): domain Eukaryota; kingdom Metazoa; phylum Chordata; class Mammalia; order Carnivora; family Mustelidae; genus Mustela; species Mustela putorius. Next base: position 40,459,680 of record NW_025422368.1, on the reverse strand, counting down.
TCTAGGAGTAATCATTCAGTATTCGTTAATTCAGTGTTTATGGTGACTTTATACCTCACATTACTACTGCAAGTAACAAGAATTAACTGCACATGGATTAAAAAGCTCCATAACTCTTGATTCTCCATCATCAAGACTAAACATTTGACAAACTATTAGTCCACACAAACTGAGTGTTTGAAACTCAGCTTTGATGTCAGATGGGTTTGGGATTAAAATCTGATTGTCTGGAGTGCCTGGGTGGCTCAGTGGATTAAGCCTCTGCCTTCAGCTCAGGTCATGATCTCTGGGTCCCGGGATGGAGTCCTGGTATCGGGCTCTCTGCTCAGCAGGGGGCCTGCTCCCTGCCCCCCCGCCCCTGCCTGCCTCTCTGCCTACTTGTGATCTTTGTCTGTCAAATAAATATATAAAATATTTTTTTTAAATCTGATTTTCTACTCATTAACTGAGTGATTTTACCCCATCACTTTGCCTTTCCAAGGCTACATTTCAAGGTTGTTGAATGAATTTAACAGAACAGTGTGCAGAGCCTAGCACAGTTTGCATATGATAAACCTTTGATATATTGTCCCTATCAGTCGTTCCACTTTATCTCCCAAGTAGCACAATCTCCATTTTAATGGCTTGTGAATGAATAAGGATGAAAATGACAATATGCTTCACTCAGCTCTGGGGCTCACGGAGTCCCATTTACATAGAATTGCTTGTGAAGAGGTGGACAGAAAGATGGAAAACCAACTTACAAATGATCTGCTTTTAGTTTTAACCTGTTCTCAGGCAATTTTCTGTCAAAAATGTGGCCCTATAGTTATCACTTTTCACGTGCCAGGCACTGGTCTAAGCACTACAACTTGCCCCTGTGCTCTCTCCAGAAGTGGGAAACATTAGTCTTGGGCTCCAAGGAAATCTACCTGGCATGCCCTTGAATATCAGGAGGCACTCCACCGAGACAATGTGTCTTTCAGATGGCCTCTGGCATCGCTACAGACAGTCATGCATAGACGCGTCCAAGTCCATTTCTGGGTACAGGGCTGAAAATGGACTTCAGATTCTGCTGAAGAAGAGGCAGACATCCTTAAATGATGTTTTGGCCTGGAAATGAAGCATCTAAGACTTAATCATACCTTTTTCACTGAGAAAATGAGCCTCCAGTTAACATTTCTCCTTTACCTCCTCATTTGAAAAAAACGGATGACTCCTTCCTGGCCGTGAGTTCTATTTCCTAAGTGTCTCTTCTCTTACCTTACCTCTCTAGGAGTCATTGACAGGAACAGGAAGGAAAACAAATCCCACCTTACTTGCTTTTCTCAGAAAAAGTTGCCATATCTTCATTTTTAAAAACCTTGCATTCTTCTCTTTCACCTGCTACAATGAAGTCTCATCTCTTACTCGAAGGAAAAATAAAGAGATTAAGTAGACCCTGAAAATAAGGAGAAATAGCACTTACAATCTTAGAGTATCTACTGATTGAGCACTGCTGGGGATATTAATCATGAGGGCTTATTTTCCAAAGACCATCAGAGCACATCTGGAAATTAAATAAAAATAATAGGAGGGTTCAAATCAACTGACGTTTTCCAGAGAATTCCTCAATACAATTAACAAGATGCTGCCCATGGGGGCACAGAGAAACCTTGATTCTGTTCTGCCCAAACAAGCCTTTAAAAAAAAAAAAAAAAAAAGAGGTATCAAAAGTCACCTCACATAGTTTGGTTTTTATTAACTGCCCTCTCTTTAGTGGATCCACATATGTGACTGAAATCTGCTTTCTTTGTATTTGTTTCATTCGATTTGTTTTTGTCCAAACTGAGTGGAAGGGTACCTAGTTCTAAGTGGTCTTTTTGACACTACATAATTCAGACAGCCCAAGCGACTGGGAGCCCTAAGAATGGAGGTTCTTTGTTGTGGGAAATAATGGACACCACATTACTCTTGAGAAATACTCTGATTAGGTGACTCTCGCCAAAGAGCCAAGTTCAAAATTAACTCTGGATTAGGCTCTCCCAGGACAAGAGGGAGGCATTGACTTGGAGAAGAGCTTTGTTAGCAAGATGGTTGTTAGACGGTACAAAGGAAGAGAAAGGAAGTGACTTCAACCTTTTCCTTATCTGTGAGAAGCAATGATTACTTCCTGTGGTTTGGTACAGCCAGCTTGTCAGGAATCATGGAGTTGGGCCAAATGGAGACAAGAGTAGGGTAAGAGCCAAGTTTGGTCTTAGCAACCCCCTCCCCTCTCTTCCTCTTTCTTGCTGTCTTCTCTCCATCCTCCTACCCCTCCAACTACCTCTAACAAATTGACAAAATGCCTTGGGTTCCCTAACTCTCTTTGAGTCATCTGACTGGAGTATGACAAGTTAAATTGTTAAAGTTCATAGGATGACATCCTAATCCCGAGTACCTTGTAATGTGACTATCTTGGAGATGGGGACTTTATAGAGGTAATTAACTTAACGTGAGTTTTTTTTAGGGTAGTCCCTAGTACAAGATGCTAGTGTCCTTACAAAATAGGGAAATTTGAAGACAGACATGTGTACAGGCAGAATAAATAAAAAATAATTCACATGAGTGAATACAGAGATTACCATCAACAAGCCAAGGAGAGTGACCTAGAATAGATCTTTCCCTCACCGCCTTCAGAGGGGATCAATCCTGCTGACACTCTGATTCAGACAGCCAGCCTCCAGAACTGTGAGACAACACATCTCTGTCATGTAAGCCACTCAGTCTGTGGTACTTTGCTATGGCCAGCCTAGCAAACTAATGAACTGGGCTACACAGGTCCACTTGCTGTATATTTGGTTCCCAAAGTCTGAACCTCCAATCTGAGGGAGCCTTGCATTTTTGGTCAGGATCTCAAGATTTATCTAGCCATTTGGGGGTTGATTTAAAGCCAAGTAAATATGCTTTGTGAAAAATACATATAGATGGCTCAGTGATTGTCCTTTGCATTTCTTTCTAGATTCGATGCCTATCACTTTCTACCTTTCCTCCCTTTATTCTAGCTGCACCGATCTACTCATTTCCTAGAGGGAAATCTGTTTTCTCACCTCAGAACCTTTGTACATGTTGTTCTTCCATTGAAGAAACCATTGGAAACCATTGCTTGAATCAACTGCCCCTGATACTTCAGACTCAGCTGAGTTGCCCATCTTCAGGGAGATCTTCCCTGAGCTCTGCCAAAATTCAGTTAGCTGTCCTTCCTATGTGACGCCACAGCACCACACACTCACTTCTTTTCTCTCAGTAAACTGTCTTTGGTGAGCATCTCTTCTTTTGGTTATCTCACTCACTAGACTAGGGGAAGGGTCGTTTTATGTTCAATCTCCTATTCACAGCACCAGGCTCAGTGTATACCACAAAACCCATTTTTGCACATTACAATAATGCATCAAAACATTTTGTTTCTGTGAATTTTTTTAGTCAATAGATATGAAACTATTATATTAGAAATCCTCACTTTTTTTTTTTTTAACATTGAAAAGTGGTCCTCAGTCTCAGTAGTTTGGAAACCATTGCTCGAATCCAGAGGTCCCCCAAAGGAGGCTCAAAGGCCTCAGCCAGCCAGTGGAGACTTCAGTTTGGCAAGCCCAGTGCTCCAGACATCTCCCAGATGTAGACAGCTTTCCCTGGTGGGTGTGTGTTTGTAGGCACCACAGGCTCCCCTTTCCCACCATGGGGGATTCATCTCTCTCCTCATTAGTGTCTCCTATCTGGGCCCTGAGGCGTTGGTTTTTTGAAAACCTTCCCCCCCAATTTTCTTCATCAAACTTTACTTTCCTGATATTCTTCTCCTCAAATTATTAATTTAATTGAAAATAAAATTCAATAGGTTGCCTCTTTCAGAGAAAACTCGTATCTTATCCAGCACCAATGAGGAGAGTTATTTGGGGTCCACATGCACAGAGGATTTTCCCCATAATCATAGAAAAGAAAACACTCAAAGGAAAGTTCATGGTTAGCCTTCCTAGAATTTCACCTTGTCTTATAAAAAGGATGCAAGACCTGAAACTAAATTAACTTTTTAAAAAAAAAAAACCTGCAGTTTCCTTTTTGGACACTACCAGGGACACTAACAAGCAGAGGAACAGACAAATCAGAAGAAAAGTATGGAGGCGGACAGGATGGAAGCCTCCTCATGATCCTGTCAGAATGGTCAATCTCTAGGTGACACAATTTTGAATCACTAAAAGCAGGGGATAAAATGCTGTTTTATGGGGGCACCTGGGTGGCTCAGTGGGTTAAGCCTCTGTCTTCGGCTCAAGTCATGATCTCAGAGTCCTGGGATCAAGCCCTGCATCAGGCTCTGCCTCTCTGCCTACTTGTGATCTCTGTCGGTCAAATAAATAAAATAAAAATCTTTTTAAAAAATGCTGTTTTATGGGGCGCCTGGGTGGCTCAGTGGATTAAGCCGCTGCCTTCGGCTCGGGTCATGATCTCAGGGTCCTGGGATCGAGCCCCGCATCGGGCTCTCTGCTCAGCAGGGAGCCTGCTTACCCCTCTGTCTCTGCCTGCCTCTCTGCCTACTTGTGATCTCTCTCTCTGTCAAATAAAATAAATAAAATCTTTAAAAAAAAATGCTGTTTTATGAACTCTCTTTCTTATCTCTTTAAACAACTTCAGAAAGGGAAAAAGCTAATTTCACCTTAGAGTATATCCACATTGCTCTGGGTTCATGCTATGCTAGGGTTTAAATCAAATAGAATTGCTTAGTGCATTTATTTTGAAGACTCTCAGGAAAAAAAAAAAAAAAGTGTTACCTAGCTGAGGTTGACCACCAGGACGTGATGGATAGTGCAGGGCCCTTCAGAGTGGAGAAGTCCCCACAAAAAGAACATCTGCTTTCAGTGCAATTCTCTCAGTGTTCTCCCATCCCCCAGTCCAACCCTCTTCCATATAAATGTCTCGGAGGGATTCCTTCTGCGACCCCAGAAAGTGTCAGTTCATATGTCAAATGCAACTTCTCTTCTGATCCCACTTTCAAGGCTGACACATTTTTGTTCATAGTTACCCTTTCTTTCCTCCCGTTTTGCCAGTTTTTCGTCCAATATGCCAATTGTCCTACACTTCCATGACTTCAGTCCTCAAACATTTTAACCAACAGTAGAGAATTCTGTAGAGCCTTTTCTGAAAAACTCAGCCCATAATCTCCTCCCTTCCCCCAGCCAGTTCACTGGTGCAATGATTTCCTCAAAGAATTCCAACAAATTAGTTAGGCACGACTCCCCTTCCTGAAATGATGTTAGCTGTCTTTAATCAAGCTTGCTTTTCCAACTGTTCTCCATTTGATACCTTAAAGTAGTTACAGAATCCTTCTCCCTCAGTGAAACTAGACTGACTGGCTTATCTTCTTATTCCCGGCATCCCCACAAATACTGATAATGTTTCAGGGAGGGGTATGGGTGATGAAGAGGGAAAGGACTCATTAAATCTTGTAACTTATCCTAGTCTTTTCATAGACAGAGACTTTTTCTTTAAGCCCAAAGATAAACATTTAAAATCAGAATACCAGAGAGAGGCATCTCACAATCCGTCTTGGTGCTTTAAAGATGTTTGTACTTCCTCTACCCATTGAGAGAATGTTCAGAGTAAGACCATCTTAATTATTTGATGCCAATGGCCTGAATTTCCTCCACGAATCACGGCTGGTATTTACTTGGTATTGGCAGTGCCAAATCTTAACTTCTGAAGTCAAGAGGTTAAGTTATAAATACATGCTATTAGATAGTTGTAAAATATTTGCCTGAAGGCTTTGATAGTTTAAAGCTTTCCATTATTATATATACAGATATGTATATTCTTGTAGCTATGTATATTTTAAGATACATGTGTATCTCCACAACACCTCATGTGTGGTCATGATATCCATCACATAAACTTCTGCATTTTCCAAACCCTGGGATACAATTTCAAACCATATATAAACGGACTTTATACTGCACATATGCCCCACACTGGGCCCTACCACACGGATGGCATCATTATTTCCACACGGTCTGATTCATAGTCCAAAAGCCCAGGAGAGGGTCTCAGGGAAAAGACGTTTAGGACCAGGTTTCCAACTTGAAACTCTCCATGGGAATTTCTACAAAAACTCTGATACTTCAAGGAGAAAAAAGGGAAGGACTACAAACCAGGACCAAAACTAAACCAAAGGAGAAGCATTAAAAAGTTATGTGATGAAGTGGGATACTATAAAGGTTTTATTATGACTTGTTTGGAAAGAGCTTGTTTAACAAATGCAGTCATCCTCTATTCAAACGCAGAGCAATAAAAAATTTTACAGTCCACTATCACATGCCATAATGCATATGGAATGGTTAAGCCCAATCAGATTGTGGAAAAGAACATTTTGTTTGCTCTTCTAGGAAAGTCTGCCCTTTCATAGAGGAAAAAAAAAATGAAGAAGAAAGAAACTTCTACAAAATTTGGGGGATGGGGAATTTTCTGGAAATTATATCAACTAGGGAGTGGGTGAAGAAAGGGGAGCTATGTCTTTACCTGGAAAGAGAAAACTAGTGAGGGAAATGAGAATTGTCTCCACTTACTTTGAGGGCAGTCTTGTTGAAGAGTTGCTCATTTTAGAATTCTGATGTGAAGTGACAAAGGACGGAACGAGATTGTGGTAGGGTGAAGGAAGGGAGGCAAATTTGACTCAAATTTGACTCAAATGATAGCTTCTCCTAAAGGAACGTCTCCCTCAGGAGTTTTTGAATCACCAGTTCTAGATCAAGCAGAGGCTCTGTTAGCATCAAATACGGGTGTCATACGTGTAAGGGGATTTCTGCAGCAGGTGGAGCCGGTACGAGTTGACTTGGAAGGTGCATTTCATATCTAAGTACTTGTGATTCTGAGATTTGCTTGAAATTCCAAATGCGTAATTGCAGACATATCACAACCTCTGCAAATCTGAGCACGCATCAGAATAGGGTTTTCGGGGCACCTGGGTGGCTCAGTGCGTTAAGCCTCTGCCTTCGGCCTCAGGTCATGATTTCAGGGTCCTGGGATGGAGCACTGCATTGGGCTCTCTGCTCAGCAGGGAACCTGCTTCCCTCTTTCTCTCTGCCTGCCTCTCTGCCTATTTGTGATCTTTCTCTCTCTGTCTGTCAAATAAATAAATAACATCTTAAAAAAAAAAAAAGAATGGGATTTTCACTACAAAAATTAAAAGGTATAAATTTGTCCTCATTGTTTAGTGTTCCCCAATGGTAAAAAAAAAAGGAGGAGGACTTCTTTTTCTTTTTCTTTTTTTTTAAGATTTATTTATTTATATGAGAGAGAAAGAAAGGATGAGCTGGGAGGAGGGAGAGTCAGAGAGAAGCAGACTCCCTCCTAAGCAGGAAGCCTAACCTGGGACTTGATCCAAGGATCCTGATCAGAACCTGAAGGCAGATACTTAACCACTTAACTGCTTAACTGACTGAGCCACCCAGAAGCTCCAAGGAGTTTCTTTTTTAAATTGAAAAGTGTCTGAATAAAGTCTTTTTTGATCTCCATTTGGAGCACAGAATTTTTCTATTGTTTATTCATCACCCTTTTGTCAACTGTTTTCAAGTTGGAAATCACAATATGTTGAAAGGCTGTGGGGAAACTCCAAAAGGTTTAAAGAAATCTGAGCCCGCAAATTCTGAACAGAAATTTGATGTCAAGTATATAAGTAGTTTCTTTTCCTTCTCCATTATCACCCCCCAATCCCAGTTTCCCCAAATCATATATCCACCAAAGACACCCTTTGGTTTTGACAGTCCTTCCTTCATTGTTGCTTCCTGTGTCCTTCTACATTCTGCTCTGGCCTCCCACCGCAGAGTTTCCGTCTGAGATGAAACAAAGGAAAGCTATTCCATAACTCTCTCCTTAATAGGAGAGACCAAACAAGTTCACTGAAGGGATCAAGGATAAGAAAGTTGGAGAACTGCTGAGCTAGTCTCATTATCTCCCTCCTTGTTTATCCTCAAACTTGCCAAAAAATGGCCCAGGAACAGACTTCCTGCTCCATCATTTAAAATGCACTCTTTCTTCTACTTCATTGCCAAACTTATTTCATGATACAAGAGACTCTGAGACAGAAGAGGGCAAGGTAATAAGCCCAGGATGAATTTTATCCTTATTAAGTACCTTTCATTCCTCAGAATCCCCAAAGGCCTGACAATCTTCATGCCCTTCCACCTCACCGCAGAACTCTGATGTCCATGCTATAAAGGCAACACATGATAAAAGCAGAAGTAAACTCTCTTCAGCTCTGACCATCACTTCCATTATGCATTAGCATTCCGATGACACACTATATTGGTCAATGTTATATGACTCAGTCCAGACAGGAGGGAAAGTGGGTCTTCCGGTAAATGGCATTTCCACACATTTTCCTCTCTTTACTCACCTTCCTTCTTGGGTTCCCTTTTTGGGTACTAAATTTTCCCTGTCACATAGAATTCATATTTTAAGCCCATCAGAATCCATTTCAGGAAGAAGTTCTATGAGGACAGCATCTACTTCACAAAGCACAATACGAGAGGCACAAACCCAAAGTTTTCCTTTTGAGTTTTTCATTAAGAAGAAACATGGTATGATGTAAAATGTGAAATGTAAATAGTGCACCACTCCCCACCTTAAAGGAAAAGATATCTCCTCCACCCAGCCAAGAGAAAAGAGACCTGTTAAATATGCCAGTCTACCACTATCCATGAAAACATTAAAATAGCTGGTGCATAAAGTATGAGCTTAGCAGGTATCACCTGTTTTACATGTAATATCTCATTTATTTCCCATAACAATGTTATGAGGCTGCATTATATTAGTTTCATCGTGAAAGGGAAAAATGAAATTTAGTGAGATTAAGCAAGACATGTGTAAGGTCATGCCAATTCTGGAAGGAATATGAACCCACACTATTCTAGCTTCAGAGTCTACTCTCCGAACCACCATTTTCCATCCTAAATTGGGTATTTCTTCAAGGGTAAACATGAGGACAGACACCCTTCCATTTTGAGTGGATCCTTCTCGTCACTTCTGCCTCTCTTTGGTTTCGTGCAGTCTTTCTCCCACCTCTGCAGGGGGTCGATGCAGAGGCTGTGAGGGGTGAGCCCCCAAGCACTTGGGCTTCTGCATGACTGGCTAACTCCTGGCTGGTGGAGTCCTCATTGAGGTTTCATTCTTTTTCCACTGCTCTTTCCAGTTCATCCTTCTCTAAGGAGACCATGCTTGAACTTGGGCAGGGTGGGGGCCAGAGGGAGGCAGAGCGCAGTGCAGGCATTCCCTTCTCACTAAAAGGGCAGCTGTCCACTGAGTTCACACGGAAACTTGAGTAGGTGTGTTACTTAATACACCACAAGAAAATGCCCACCCCGAGAGTCTAAAATTGTGGATTTCAGAGGCCTCCCTCTGCTGCTCGGCTGTCTTCCAGAGCCCTGCTGAATTGCTTCCTCTGCAAGCAGGACCTTCTGCCAGAGACTGGGGGAACTGTAGCTGTTGATCTGCGGCAAGAGGTGACAGGTGGCTGCTCTGCAACGGCGGTATGTTAAAATTGATATGAAAATATTTCTTTCCAAAGCGTGAATAGAGACTAGGTAAAGAAAGAGAGCTCTAATGTTCCTGCACCTCCAGAGAAGGTGTGCTGGCTCTCAACCAGCTTTCCACACTCAGAGACCTAAATCCTCTAAAGACCCATTCTGGGAAGATCTTGGCATGAGGATCCAGCGGCTATGCTCCAGCTGGGCCTTCGCAGAGGTTAGTTTCCCCGGGACCCCTCACCCCACCGTACCTCCTCACCAGCATCAAGGACACGTGGTTCTGTGAAGAGCGTGCTGACTGCTTCTGCAGAGGCCGCTGCCTTTCTTCTCTCTCCTCAAGATGAGCAAGGAAGTACTACAAATGGTCTACAACATGATAATTCAGGGTCAACAGGCCTTCACACTTTTGACCCAAGGCAGAGCAAACCTCACACTGGACTACGAGGAGCTTTTTACAACTCATCAAAGGAATTTGCCACCGGTGTGGCACAGTCGGAGGCAGCAAGTTCCTCAGGCCCTTGGAAGTGTTGCTTCATGACCCTAAGAGTCCAAACAGACTTCTGAGAGAAGTGGTCGCCTCCGAGAGACAGTAGAGGGGGCACTTTCAGAAACATTGTGTTTTGGAGGAGAGTGGGATGTTTTGATAGTCCAATTAAAACACAGATCATATGTTTTATATCAATGGCTAAGCTTTTGTTCCTTACTCAGGTTTCTGTTGTTTAAGCCTTCATGGGAAAAGCTGCTCCTCAGGCCCAAACCGTGTCACTTTCTTCCTGTTGTGATATAATCAAGGTCTTCCCAGTCGCCTCTGCAAGTCTTCCCAAGGCCAGGAATTCATTGTGCAGACTTCCTTTCTCCAGGCTTCCACTGGAGTTGGCATCTGTTAGCACTACCCTGCCTCAGTAGACATTTGTCGTTCTTTTTCGTTGCCCACCTGAGCATTTTGGGTGGAAGGCCGTATGATTCACTCACAGAGAATCTGAAGATGCTGCACATTCATTGCTTTCCCAGTTTCTTTACAGCTAGGAGCCAAGCCCATGAACCGGGCTCCCACAATTGGATGCACCCGTTTCAAACTGAGAATCTGGGATTCCTGGTGCAGGGAGCAAGGATGGCAAGGGAGACTCTGGCTGTGGTGGCAGCTGGAGGCTAATCAAGACTAATCAAGGCTGACCAAGGCCTGGCGCCAGCAGAGGTGGCAACGCCAGAGGCAGCATCTAGGACACAGAGCTAGCAGCCTCAGGAGCACCAAGTCTAGAGGTCATAGGTAGCCTTGAGATCCTCACCAGAGCAGTCCTGCTGGTCATTCTGGGCATTATACCTGAATTGTAGAATTCAGCCAGTTCCCTGGCAATTCCAGGAGCTACTCAACAACATTTAATAAATTCTTCCCAGAGAATGGCTTTCTGTCTGGGGCTCACAACAAGAACTCCTGACTTAAAACAATAGAAATAAATTCAAAATCAGTAAGAGTTTCAATTTCTTAAAATAACAGAAATCATCTGGTCCAGCATGGTAGAAAAGATGAGCTCTGCTGTTAGAATAACTGTGTTTGAATCCTGGCTCTGAGACTTCTCAGTTGGGTGACTAAACACATTGCTGGGACCCTCTGGCCTCACCAAGAAATTGTTGATGAGGCAGTTACCTCACAGAGCTTTCTGAGAATTAATGGATCCTATACATGTCAAGTACTCAAGATACTGCCTCTTACTTAATAAATGCTTACAGATATTAACAGGGTTTTGTTTTTTGTTTATTTTATTTTATTTTTTTAATTTTAGCTAGGTAGAAAGAAGGAGTATGGATAAAAGCAGGTTTAGAGGTTTCATGGTGAGAAACTGAAGGAAACTCAGCATACCCCATGGAGGCTGCCTCTCATCACTTTCTCAGGGCTTCCACACAGTCTGGCAAATCCAGTTTGCCCCCTCACAGGATGAACAATCAGAGTCATTTTGCTAATGTTACTGTAAGAGCAGAAAGCTCAAAAGCCTAGTGCATCAAGTATCTCAGCGCCCTAACCTTGTCAGCAATCTCAAGAGAATTTAATGTGAAAATGGAACACACCAGACATACAATTAGGAAATAGCCTTTGTGTTCTGGAAGATTCTGGCCCCTTTGCAGTAGTTTTTCATTTCTTTCAGTCTTTAGATTTTATTGTATCGTTAGGGTGATCGCTCTGTTTCCTTAATGTGTGCAACTGCAGACATCCGCCCGTTGGGGCAGGCGAACTAACTTGTCAGTGGGTGATGGATGTTTTCCTATTGCTCTGCTGAAGAGCATTAAGTTAAACCTTCACTTCAGCTCCACAGATAGTTGAGACAACAGATGGCCTTTCTTGCAATTCTGGGGAATTGCTAGGATAGGAGTTTCAGAGAGTGGCTTCTATTTGTTGATGGCTTAAAATAGACGAGGCAAGTAAAGAACTATTATTGTTATGTATGGCAGGGAGTGTAGTGGCTGGTGAAGGTGGAGTTGGAGGGAAGGAGGGGGGAAATCTTGGTCCAGTTGCCTTCTTGACCTTGCAGGATGCCGGAAATTTAAGCAACAGTGTAGACTAGGGAAGCCAGAGAAGTTCTGAAGAGGTCAAGTTCATTCTACGACATTGGAAGATGTTGACTATCCTTTGTGGGGACAAAATCACCATCTTAAACAAGCACAACGAGAAGACAGACAATGTCAATCCATTTTCAAGACTTACTGGTATGCAACTACAAATATTGGTTCCATCCATTAAAAAATACTTAAAATCAAACTCTGGAACTCATGCATTTTTTTCAATGGCAGTTTGGAGACATATGGACAAGCTTGATATCACTTATCCTGTTTTCTGAGATTTCTATGACAAAGGGAAGCCTTCAAACTCTCTTGAAGCAAACAAAATTATAGTACCTTCAATACACAGGTGCTTTGCTTCTGTCCATCTCCGGGATTCTAACATTCACCACAATAAGAAGTATTCTGTCACATAAGACTAGATAATTTGATGAATTCGGGCAATTTTTAGCAGTGCACTGACTAGCTGAAAATAGTCATTGTTTCAGAGCAATGAGACCCACAAAAAAGAATCAACATCCTGGTTGGAAGCTTGCTATTTATAACTCATGGCAAAAACCTTGTTGCCATCTTGACATTGTGATTTAGAGGCCTCACTGATGGCATGTCACAGAATGGCCTCAAGCAAAATGCACCCTTTAAATTTGATGGGACTCGATATTTGTAATGTTCTCAGAAAAGACAATGTTGCTTACATGCATTAGAAATGAAAGAGGCAGCTTCTAACATAAATGTTCTCTACTACATGTGGGTAGAGCATTTTCTAATTCCAAGAGCAGAAAACGCAGACTCTATAATATCTGCATTTCATCCAGCCACACCACGCCTACTCAGGTGGCAGAGAATTATTCTACAATCTGCTTGCAGATCAAGGATGCAAAGTGTAAATGCTTTCAGCAGATGCTTTGAATCTTGAAGGCATATGTTGTTCATACTTCTTTAAAAGAAATCTCCAAAACTGCTGTAGTAGTTCAAATCATCTGACATTTGGGAAACTTGGTTACTTTTTTCTCATGAAAGCAAAACCAAGAGTTGGGTCATAAAAAGACAGTCCAGGACAAGGTGGTCAGCAGTTTATTCAACAGAACTTTAATTCGTTTAACATGAATGCTGGGGGTGGATAATGGTCTATGGATGCTAAGGAGGAATATCAGCTCCATTGGGCAGTATCTTAGCAGTTGGTGAAGTAACACTTAATGTTATTTTCCAACAAAGAATTTAGCCTTCACATTATAGCACCCCCACAGCAGCCATGTTGCTAGAAGGTAATAGAAGATGTGTTCTTGGATTTTATACCTGGAATGTGGCAGGCATCCTGATAAACACTGGGGGATAAAAACAAACAAACAAACAAACAAAAAACAAAACTCATGGTGTCAAAGTCTCTCCCCCCAAAACTATTCCCATTATAATAGCCTGGATATAAGGAACTGCAATACACCCCCCTTCTCCCAATCTCCAAAGAATTTAAGTTTCATAAGTGTAAACCATGGTCATTTCATTTAGATTCACCTGAAATCTTGAGATGCACCTTTTGCTCTAACAGAGGAAATGAAAAGGTTTGAATATCTAAATTAAACAAGGTATCCAGTTAAGGGTGGTTTTAGTTTGTTTGGTTGGTTGGTTACAATCAACAGGAAGACATTCCCATTAACCTGAGCAGAGGAAGGAATTTAATGGAAAGATTTGGGGGAAGTTCAATGAATTGAAGAAAAATCTAAACCAAGACTCAGAAAGGACAAGTTCCAAGGAAGCTCCAGGGACCTCAATAGCAGAAATGAATGGAGCACAAGGGCAGGACACCTTCAGTAGAATTGATTTCATTGTTCAACAATCTAATATTTACTTGCAAAAAATGAAAGGCTATCCTTCAGGCTAATACTTCATTAATCATGGCTGGTATTCTGGTGCTGATGTGAATTGAGGGATGGGAGAGAACATTGTGTTCCGTTAACATTTGAATGGACCAAACATAAAAACGGGGTTTTGGCCTCAATCTCTGTTAAAACATGAAATCAAGGCTAGAGCGTCTAAGAATGTCTACAATCAGAGCTATTTCTTTGCATCCGAGAGCTCCCTTGCCTCTGGGAAGTCTTCCTGTCTGGTTCATAACCTGCTTCCGTATAGGAGGACCCTTGGGAGCACTCCTTAGCTCTCCTTGGCCTCTGGAAGTCCAGGCCTATTGGATCTTTGAGAGAATCCAATGGGTAATCTTCCCCACCAAGTCAAGGGCCAGTTGAGAAATAAAAGTAGTCAGCAAATGAAGGCAAAAGCACCTCCTTGTTTAATGATAAATTTGATCTAAAAGACGGTGGCTTGAGTAAGAGGGCGGGGGTGAGCTCTTCTTAATACTGAACACCACAATCATAGACTTATCAGTCCCAGCTTCAGGCAGCATCTAATCTCATCAGGCTTCTCCATTATTTGGGGGAGGCAGACTGTCCCTGTAAAAATGACCTCAAGGAGGAACAGAGAGAATGCATGTCACCTAAAAGCAGCTTGTTCTAAAGAGAAAAGTAGGAGGGAGGGAGCTGTTTCTTCCTTCAATCATATCCATCAAAGAAGTCACTACACTTCTCAGAGGGAGAAGTTATGAAAAGGGTAGGGAATGACCTTTTGATGGGCATGCCCAAGTAGGAACTAAATGTTGTCCCCTCCAACAAGACCCTAGAGCTCAGTCTAGAAAGAGAGAATCTTCTCCTGTCTGCCTGAAGCCTGACTTCAGCGTTCTAGTTTTCTTCTGGAGGACATACCTCTTGTGATGATAAATATGAGGAATGTTGACATTTTTCAAGACTATGGCTACTTGTAACAGTGTGCCTTTAATGTATAAGTTTTGTTCTAGAGATGTTTATACTAGACTAGAAATGGTGTCTTGCTTTGTTTTGTTGTTTTTGTATTTTTTCCTGTTGCAAGCGTATCTGGTAGACATATTTCCTACTTCACCCATTTTTCTCTTTTTACTCTGCTTCCTTCATCCAGTTCCCAAGTTGACTGACACCATTACCTACCCATAAAGGATTCTTTAAAAAAAAAAAAAAAAAAAAGATTTTATTTATTTTTTTTTGAGAGAGAGAGAGAGAGAGAGAGCAAGCATGAGTGGGATGGGGCAGAGGGAAACAGAGACAAAGAATTTGAAGCAGACTCCATGCTGAACACAGAGCCCAATGCAGAGCTTGATCCCACCACCACAATATCATGATCTAAGCCAAAATCAAGAGTTGGATGCTGAACTGACTGAGCCATCCAAAAATTCTCCCCTCTCAAGGATTCTTTAAAATGTTTTATTTTATTGCCTTTTAAAAACAGCTTACTGAGATATAATTGACATAACAAACTGCACATGTTTAAAGTGTACAATCAGATCAGTTCTGATTGTACATACACCTATGAAACCATCACTACAATCATGATAGTGAATATCAGTTGAAGGATACAAAACCAATATACCTTATGACACTTTGTAATTCCTCCCTCCTACCCTTCCTGCCCCCACTCTGGGCAATCATTGATCTGCTTTCTGTTGCTCTGGATATGTTGACATATTCTTTTGTTTAGCTTTTTTCCCTTAGCATAATTATTTTGAAATTTATCTGTGTTGTTGTGTGTACCAATAGTTCATCCTTTATGTTGCTGATTAGTATTCTTGGAATGAATAGACAGGTATCTCCTACTTTTCAAAAGTTCTCATTCTACCACTCACTTTTATGAAAGACATATATTTTGCCCATTTTTGCTAATGAAAAGAAATCTAATGAGAACTTCCACTTTAATGAAAAAAAGGAGAAAAGCAAAAATAGTATTTAGTATTTGTCTTGCAGCGAGATTTTACAGAGGCAGCCCCACACACATATGCTTTGTACACACATATGCTTTTCTTTCTCTTAAGTAAATGCCTAGGAATCAAATGTCTGATCATATGGGTGGGTTTATCTTCAACTTTTTAAGAAACTGCCAAACTAGTTTCCTAAGTCGTTCTAACATTTTAAATTCTCATCAACAATGTATGAGGGTTCTAGTTCCTCCACATCTTTTCAACACTTGATATATTCAGCTTTTCTAACTTTAGCCATTGTAATTTGTATATAAGGGTATCTCACAGTTTTGATTTGCATTTCCTAAGGAAAAGTGCCTATTTGCCATTCCTATGTCATCTGTTCACATCTTCTGTCCATTTTTTGAACTGGATTCTTAGTTAGGCTGTCTGTTCTTACTATTGTCTTGAGGGTTTTAAAAATATATTCTGGACACAAGCTCTTTATGAAATACAAATATTTCCTCTTGGTCTACAGTTTGTGATTTCATCTCCAAGCATTGTCTTTCAAAGAATAAAAGTTTTTAATGCTGAAATTTTAATGATTCATTACTCCCAAGTTTTCCTATTCTAGATCCTGTATTAGGTGTTACATCTAAAATATCTTTGCCTATTGTTTATACTTTTATAGTTTCAGGTTTACATTGAAGTCTATAATCTATTTTGAGTTTATTTTTTATATGGTTCTAGATATAAATCTAAGTTGTTGCTGTTGGTGATTTTGTATGTGTCTTCCAGCATCATTCTTTGAAAAAATTATTATTTCTACATTGAATTGCCTTTGTTGAATATTACTTATCCATATGTGTTCTGTCCAAATATCCATCAGTTGTTATATGTGTGATCTATTTTTGTACTTTCTATTCTGTTCCATTGCTCTATTTGTCTATATTTACATCAATGCCATGGTGTCCTGATTACTTTAGCATAAACTTATATAAAGACTTTACATTAAGTCTCTATAAAAAGGTGATGTAAACCCTCTAACACCATTCTTTTTCCAAAAACGTTTTGGTTATTCTAGGTTATCTGCATTTCCATATGGACTTTAGAACTGATTTTCTAATTTCTATCCCTTCAAAAATGTGCTAGGACTTTAGTTGGCATTGCATCGAAATCTACACATTGCCATCTTAATACTATTGAACTTCAAGGCCCATGAAAAAGGTGTATCTCTCCATTCATTTAGGTCATACTTCATTTCCCTCGGGAATGTTTTGTAGTTTTCAGTGTAGGAGGCTTGCCAGTCTTTTGTCAGACTTAACCCAAGTATTTTATACTTAATGCTACTCCAAATATTTTTTATTTCAATTTCCAATTACTAGCTTATAGAAATACAATTGATTTTGTTATTGATTCTTTATCCTTCAAATTTGCTAAATGTGCTTATTCTAGGAGTTTTTTGTAGATGGCATCAGGTTTTCTGCATAACAATCATGCACTCTTCAAAAAATATTTTTGCTTCTTCTTTTCCAAGATAAATGCCATTTTTCTTGTCTTATTGCTCCGTCTAAATAGCCAGTACAATGTTGAATAAGAGTAAGAAAAAACACATTTTTCTCTTCTGCGTGAACTTAAGTGGAAAACATTTGGTCTTTCATGTTAAGTACTGTGTTGGCTCCAGGTTTTTCTTAGATGCCCTTTATTACATTGAGCAGACATTATCTTCTATTCCTACTTTGCTGAGTTTCTATCAGGGATGGATGTTGGATTTTGTCAAACGCTATTTTTGCATATATTCAGATGAGAATATGGTTTTTCTTTCTTTACTTTTTTTTTTTAATATGTTAGTGCAATCATTTATACTGATTGATTTGAGTGTCAAACTAAACCTAAATTTTTGGAATAAACCTCTCTTGGTCATAATGTATTATTCCTTTCATATATGCTTGGATGTGATTTTCTAAAATTTACTTTCAAAATGAAGTGATAAATCCTGTTCATGAGAAATACTGATCTGTGATTTTCTTATTTTGTAGTGTCTTTATTTGATTTTGGAATCAAGGTAATAGTTAGCTTACAGAATTAGATGGCAAGTATTTCGTTCCCTTTGATTTTCTGGAAGAGTTTGTGTAGAATTAGTATTATCTATCTCCTAAATATTTGGTGGAATTCATTTGTGATGTCACTGGGTTTTTTTTTTCTAAATTTTCTTTCTCTGTCTACAAGGTTTTTAACTATAAATTCAATTTTCAGTAGATACAGTGCAAAGTGGGTTCTATATTTCTTTTTTTGTGAGCTTCAGTAGTTTGCATCTTTAAAGGAATTTATCCATTTCATCTGTGTTGTTGAAATTCTTGGAATAGAGTTGTTGAAAAAGTTCCCATATTATCCAGATCTATAATACACTTTCATTTTTTGTCTTCCTAGCCTTTATGATATTGTTTTCATCCACTTTACCTATACATATGTCATAAAACCCATAATACATTGCTTTAATTTTCATTTAAATAGTGAAATTTTTTAAAAGAAATATAAATAATAAAACAAATCTTACGTATTTTTCCATAGTGTCTTCATTCTTTTGAGTAAATCCACATTTTCATCTGGTAACATTTTCCTTCTACTTGAAGGGTTTCCTTTAACATTTCTTACAAGGAGGTGCTGCTGATGATAAATTCTTTCGGCTTTTGTATGATTGAAAAAGTATTTCATTGAGTATAGATTTCTGGGTTGTTAGTCATTTTTCCTTCAGGATTTTAAGGATGTGGTCCCACTGTCTTCTTGTCTGCATAATTTCAGATGATGGATTCACTGTCTTATCTTTATTTTTCTGTATGTAACATGTGGCTTTTCTCTACCTGCTTGTAAGATTTTCTACTTATCACTGCTTTTGAGAAATTTGATTATTCCATGTCTTGGTATAGGTTTTGTTTTTTTTTAAGATTTATTTATTTATTTATTTATTTGGAAGAGAGGCTGAGGGTAAGTAAGCAGGGGGAGGGGCAGAAAGAGACTCTCAAGAAGACTCCACACTAAGCGAGGAACTTGACTTGGGGTTCGATCCCAGGACCACAAGATCATGACCTGAGCCTACATCAAAAGTCAGACACTTAACTGACTGAGTCACCCATGCAACCCTGTCTTGGTATAGTTTTGTGTTTCTTGTGCTTGGAGTTCTTGGGGATTCTTGGGTGATTTTTGTGGGAAGATATTTTAAGACTGTGCCAATAACTGGTTCCTAATCAAGCCTCTAAATACCAGCCTTGACATCCACAGATGGCTCATATCCCATAGAAGTTGGACTTAACACATAATGTGTTATGTTTTCCAAAGATATCCTGATGGAAGATTAGTTGTTCTAGTGGTAACAGTCTGAATATCTAATGATGATCAATATCAGAAGGAAAACTGTATCTACTCATTTAACCATCCATCCAACCATCCATCCATACATATTCCATTCATCCAATAAATATTTATGGTACTTTTCTACATGATAGGCAACAGAGATACAAAAATCATAGGACAAAATGTTCACATCTAATAATGTCCAGGTTTTGGCAGGGGAAAACAATGTCAATAAATAATTGCAATTCAATGTGATTACAACAATCTATTATAATGCAGGTAGGTATAAAATATATGGAGTACCAAAGGGACATAAAACTTACTATTGTATAAAAGGTTTCCTAGAGAGGTGATATTGGAGTTGGTTTCTTTAAGATGAGTAGAAGGTTGGGAGTTACATGATGAGAGTGAGAATAAGCAGAATGTTCCAGTTAGAAGCAGCAGCATGTGATAATGTAGGGTAAAAGGACACAGAAGTAGTTCATGATCTACAGAGGGAGAGGGTAGGAATCAGGGAAGGGAGACTGATGGTAGGGCAAGAAGAGGAAGAGACTGGAAAAACTGAGGTGAGACCAGGTTGGTGTGGAGGCAAATTGCTTGGATCATGCTAAAGAGTCTGTTTTTTTTGTTCACCAGGGTTCCCTCTAAAAGTACACATTCCTATCCCTATCCCAAAGCTATTAAATTTGAACCCTTGAAGAAGATCTGGGAATCTGTATTCTTAACAAACACCTGAAGTTTGGGAATCATGGCTCTAAGTCAAAGATTACTTCATACTTTAAAACAGAGTGAAGTAATCAGATTGGTGTCTCAGAGAGATCACTGCTCATGGGGGATGACTCCAAAGGCTGAGCAGGTGGACATAACCATGTGCCCCATCACAGCACTCACCAGGTATTTGGAATACACAGAGCGCCAAGCGCCAGCTTTCCTGGAGCTGATCCCAGCTGAGCTTCAGGAATTTGTGGAGAAGACTGGATCCAAACCTCCAGCATTGTCTCTTGCCTCCGATTTAGTCAGGCTGAAAGGATGATCCAGACAAGAAGATGCTCCAGAGTGGACTGTTCAAAGGCACTGGCCAACAAGACTTGCCAAACTTTTCATTGTCAACTATGTGTATCACTCCATGTTTAATAGTAGGAGCTGGGGTCAGTACTGGTGGATCGGCACCCAATGTCTCTTTACTCTCCTTCTGGTATTGTGACTTTTAAACATCTTTTCTAACTCAATCCACAGTAAGAAAACCATCTTACGAGCAATCTAGCATACACAAATGTGTGTGTGTTGCACAAAACTGAGTTGATGCCCTTTGAAATTTCTTTTCTGTTCTATTTCACCTCTTCCAGTGCTTTCATGATTAGTGAATGATGGGTCCTGAGCCTCTGTGTAAAGACCATGGTCATAAAGAGGTTTCCTGTATCACAGAGGCTGTAAAGCAGAAGACATTTTCCTATTTACTGCAGGTAAAATTCCACAAGTGTTTAGGTTCTACAAACCAAATGCTTCCCCATTGCTTTTGTTATTTCTGCTGGGCAAGCATGTCATGGGAAGTACCTGGTCCTTCTTGGCAATGCTGGCAGAGGTTTAGCCATAACCACAGTAACCTTTCATGGGTATCAGGAAGAAAAACAAGGAGGCCCATTTTTCTGGTGACATTTGTACCAGGCACAGAATGGTTCTTGGGTCTGTAGTATTTATGCCTTCATAAACATGGTACTTTCTTAATCAAAACAGTTTCTAATTGCAGTGGCTTCAAGATCAAGGCCTGAAGGATCCTGATCATAGAGTGGTGGGCATTACTTGGGTGCCCAGTAAGGGGCAGGACAGGAAGGTTACCAAAAGCACACCCCAAAGACTTCTGTCTGCCCTTCCAATGATTCTACATGCCTTGAAAAAAAAAAAACAAAAAACCTGCAGTCAATCTCCACCTGTCTAAATTAGCTGCAGGGGATTCTAGTCTCTGCAATGTACCTTAGATGTGTAGTCATCAGTCCTACTGAAGTACTAAGTACTAGGACATGGGAGCCTAGGACTTGGCTAAATTTTCACCACCAAAACTTATCTGGGCCCAACCACACAATGAATGAAGGACAACTATATCTAACAACATGAGTCAATCTTAGAAACATAAGGTTGAAAATAGCAAAACGTGGCTCTGTTTATATCAACTTGAGAACACAGGCAAATCAAATCATATTGCTTACAGATCTATCTATACTTAGAGGATAGATAGTTAAAGAAAAGGTATTTACCATAAAAGTGGGGAGAGTAGACATGTGATTAGTAAGGATCACGAGAAGACTTCTGTTTTTTACCTAAATGGTGATTTTATAGGTGTTTGCTCTTTGTGCTTTCCTATATATGCATTATAGTTTACTTTCTCTCTCACACACATAGGGTGAAAAACTTAAACAATAAACAAAAATAAATAAACTCAGGATTTAGAAATAATTTATGATCATCCAGTCCATCTACTCATCTGATGCTTTAAACCCTGTATGACCTTCTCTGTTCTCTGCTTGACCCTTTCTGAAAGGCTAGAGTTGAGTAGATGTCACTCATGACATGGTAACACATCCAGGCAAGGAGCAAGTGAGCCTCCTGACTTGATTATCACGTAACTGTTATTGCCTCCTTTTCCTTCAATTCCCAAGTGCCACCAGGTCATTGCAGATGGTCCTTAAAGAATGCAAAATGATCAGCAAATCTAACACTGAATCTTGGCACTCTGGGGATGTAACTTCCCTCTCCCTCATCCTGAGGTAACATAACTTCTTTTATCTGGCAGGGGATATCCATTTGTTATTGTTGTTTTTGCTGACAAGAGACAAGTAAGACAGCAATGATCAATACCATTAAGGAAAAGGAGATACATAACAAACGGGTTACCTGGAAGTATGAACTGCTTTCTTTTTCAAATGTGCTGCTAAGTTTGAGAAGCGGTATGGAGAGAGCAGAAATGAGGACGAAGACAGAAAGAATACTCCACTCTGCCGGTAGTTCTCTTTTCTCTTGTAATATTTTATTTATTTATTTACAGACAGAGATCACAAGTAGGCAGAGAGGCAGGCGGGGGTGGAGGGGGCTCCCCACTGAGCAGAGAGCCCAGTGTGGGGCTCCATCCCAAGACCCTGAGATCATGACCTGAGCTGAAGGCAGAGACTTCACCCACTGAGGCACCCAGGCGCCCCTGCCTGTAGTTCTCTTAATCTTCTGTTTTCAGATTCTACAGGATGACCTGGGAAATTGAGTAAGTAAAAGACAAGTGCCTGGATCAAGAAGATCACCCAGTGGAGGAAAAGACGAGAGGAAGGCTTCCACTTACCCAGTCTTCAAAGTGAGATGCAATTTATTTTGAGGGGACCAGTGTTGTCAGGATTAAATGTTAACGCCTGAAATCTTTTCAAGCAAAAGATGCTATGTCAGCTTCAAATAATACACTTCTTTCACAAGTTCAACTTTTTCGTTTTTAAAGAAACAGAGCCTTTGCAGGAGAACTTTTCCAAAAGTTTGTCACCTTTTCCTCCTGCGTCATAGCACTCTAAAGATATTTCTGCTGATTACAGATTCCTGAAGAAATGGGCATGATACAGAAAGATAATGTGTCTTTTGTTTGTCCAGTAAATGTTTGCTAAATGAATCACAAGAACAAATGAAAAAATATTATAAAAGAATAAATAACCATTTGGAACTGGGTCATTCTTTTTGACATATTCAAAAGTTACACATTTTCATGAGAGTGATTTCTGAGATTTACAGGTAATGATTCTATTATAACAAAAGACAAAACTAAATCAGCAAGCTGCTTCTCTCCTCTATGAAGACAAAAGAGAGTCAAAAAGTGAAGCAATTATCTGGATAATTCAGACAAAAAATCAACTATTGAGGGAAAGGAGGCCCTTTTTCCCTGGCCCAAATTAATTTGAGCCATCCAATAACATGACCCACCAGAGTGGAATTTGGCATTAAAGAGGCTTGTCTTGGCTCCTGTCCAGCAGGGTTTAGTTACTGAATTCCTTAAAGGACATTGTTCAAACATGGTCTCCCATGTAACTGGGTTCCAAAGCATGAGCTGCAAGAGCCTTGACATCACCAGGTGACTCTAGGGTATTACTCCACTGGATCGAATTATCCAGAAAACCACTCTCATTCCAGTTCACCTTTCTGGGTTAGACAAAAGCTAAGTGTATTGCCTAAGATTTCCTACACAATAATTACATGCAAAAGCTGTGCCTGCGAAGTGTGTTCATAAGTATGATCCCAATTCCTAGATTGCATAGATAGAAACCAATGGGCAGAAGGGGACAACTATTTACTATCCTCTCTCTCGCTACTTTGGTTTTCCACTTCTCTGTACCTCTAAATGCACATTTGATTCATGAATAATTGCATCAATTTAATGAATGATAGAAATCATAACTCTTGAACCGCCCGCCATTCTAACTTGGCTTGCATGACTCTTAATTAGTTCCCTGAACACTTGTTTACCAACTGGAAGAAACACAGAGAGGTCTTGCACAGAGTAACCAAGTTGCAGAAAGAGCAACTGTGGCCTCTTGCTTGCTTTCCTAGAGCTTCCACAGCTTTGCTGGCCACATCTGAGCAAGGTTTTTCTGTAAAATGACCTGGGGTTAGGCATTCTGCCCATGTGCACACCTGGCAGATCGGATCCTCCCATCCTTGGGAACTCGGATCCATGCTGAGTTCCCATTTTCTTTGACTGCAGAACAGACAGGGGCCAGCTGGTTAGTGCTGACACGGCTCATGCTACTGGCGGGAATGCTCTTTCAGTGTTCTGGATTTGCTCATTATTTATCAATGGGGAGATATTTCTCCGGAGAAAAGCACGTCCTTTGTCTTCTGAGGGAAAGTCCATTCTTCCAATGGGAGATGACCTAGAAAGGAAAAAATTGATAATTCATTTCCCATGTGGAAGTTTTCATTTTAAAGGCTTGAATTCAAATAAAAGGAGTGAACTGTGGTAGAAATACCAGATACTGAATTTTTTTCTGTAGCAATATGATTTTTAAGAGCTGAGCATGCCATCCCTCGTAGAGCAGGTTGATTTTTATCACCAAGCACATATTGTTGTTAAAAGTACCATTAACTACTTGACTATAACTTCACACTGGACATAAGTTTTAATATCAGCAACCTCAAGCCATCACCTAAACACTGCTGTGTTTGGTGTGTTCGTGTAGACAAAGCACTTTCCTACGTGACCCCATGGGCCTCACTTGAGCCCAGGGAATCTGGGGGATAGAACAGTGGAGAATCAAATGCTGAGTTAATAAAGTAGTAGAGAATCAGGGTTTTGATGCCTGTCCTGTCCTCCAAACTTCCTCAGACTTTCCAACATTATGTGGGGTAACATTTTAAAAACGTAATAAAAAAGGACTTTCTAAGACTCTACCTGAAATTAAAAACTCCCAAGTTCTTATTCTTTCCTCTTCTTCTTTTTCTTCTCTTCCTTTCTTTCTTCTGTCTCCTTTTCTTCTTTTCTTTTCTTGTTCTTAGTCTTGCTAGATCAAATATCAGGGTCCCTTTGCTCTTTGAATTATTCATGCTACTCTGATTAACATTGTATTCATATTCATCCAAAGAAGCTTCTTTGCGCTTAAGTTTTCCAACCATGAAACTAATAGAGCATAATGGAAATGTAACTGATACTTAGCTATTGTCCTGAAAATAGATCTCATTACAATTATATGTAAGAGATATTAAAAAAAAAAAAAAAGCTTTAAAGCGGGAGGCATATTTATGCTCTTCTGAAGATGAAGAGACTTATTTATAGGTGGAGAGACATTCCATAAGATAAGCTAAAATTAATCATATTGCTGAAGTTTTCAAAGAGGTTAGAGTCCAAATTAAATATAGAAGGGCAAACCAGTTTCTTCCTCTTGTGTATTTTAATGAAGACTGGAGAGGCTGGAGAAATATTTATATTCTTTTATTCATATTTTCAGGATTGCCTCATGTCTCGATTCTTTTTCAAATCGCTCATTTAAGTGAGGGTACTTCAAAGTGAATATGGGTATTCTCAACTCCTCGTATCTTTAAAAAGGGGGGGGGAGAATTAATGGGGCTGGAAATTTAAAAACAACAGATGTACTAAAAATGTGATTACTGCCATGAGTAAAACATAACGGGGGAGTTCTACCACATTATGTAGCTTCGTTTGACGGCTGATTGTATCATAGAGAAACCGAAGCCCCAGAGCAGAGCTAAGACCATCTCGAGGAAACTGCTGATTTCCCTTGGAGTGCAACAGATAAGGAGCTGTTTCTTTCTAAACATAGTTATCTAACTGCTTTGTGGTTAACAAGAGACCCTGCGAGGAATTGTGGGTAATGCATTTAAGGCTGAACATCAAACCGCGCTGTGTGGTGAGGCAGGACCTTGCGCCCAAATACTTGCTGTATCGCGCTGATGGAATTCGAGGGTGAGGGGGACCGGGGCCCTCCTCTACGAGTGCTCCACTGAAGGTCCCACATGGAGAAGGGAGCTGCACTCCAGAACCCAAGGTCAGAAAGAGACACCCGGCAGCATCACTTGTGCCGAAGTGAGATCTCTTCCCTTCGGGCCCCAGATTTTTTTTTTTTTTTTTTTCTCTCCGCAGAGCTTCATAGTTCAGTCATGACGCCTTGAGCAAGAAAACAAGGTCTTCAGACAGTGGCTGAGATAAGAAAAACTAGGCGAAGCTGAGTCCCAGGCACAATGGTGTGCATGTTGATATCACTGAGTTATGAACTATTTCCTTTTAATCCAGTTTCAAAAGATGACTTCCTCCATATGCAATTAATTCCCCATATAACTACAAGGAACTGCATATTTTAGAACAGTTGTGTCATCAGGATGAATGTTTAAACAATCTCTGTGGTCTCTTTCCCACAAACTGATTTAACATGTATATAAAGAGGCTTTTGGAATGAGCACTTTACATTTGCTTCTCAAACTTCAGCGTCTGTTTTCAGTAAATATTGAAGATGAAACTTCCCTCATTCATGCCTGGAGGACTGGCCAATGGTAATTGAGGAATGCAGTTCTTGGGCTTCTCATGAATAAAATTCTTCAGTTGGGAAGAATGGACGAGGGAGAAACCACTCATGGCCATTGATTGAGCTAGCTGCAGGTTAATATCCTAATTAATACCAAAACAGTGAGAATCCCACAGACCTGGCGCTCAAGTCCTGACTTCGTCACTTATAGATGAGGGGACCACAAATCCCTGTTGCCCATGGTGGTCCCAGTTCACTCTTACTGCTCTGATGTAATAAATAATGATGACCCTTTTGAAAGTATCCCAGTTTGGGCCAGAATATCTACCAATAGCAATACCCAGCTTAGATCTCTGCCTTCGCTTTTGATAGGTGCAGCTGTATGTGTTGGGGTTCTATTCCAAATACCTAATTCATAGGCCAAAATCATCAAAAAGGATCGTGAAAATAACCTATAGTGGACTAAAAGACAGCTACCTGTGTAATATAATTCATTGAACTATTAAGGTGTGGGTTTTCTCCCGGCGTATTTGCTTTCTCTTCTTTTACCATTTCCCTTTTCCCAAGTAGGAACCAGTTCCTTTGTATTTCCTTCCTTTGCGGGGATTCTTGCAGGATGAAAGGTAGAACACCTGATGTCTTTGGCTTTTCCTGTTGTGCTTTTGTTTGTTAGGCTGTTTTTGTAAATAGCTACAGCCACTGAAAAAAGAAGTGCCCCAAACTCTATGGAAGAGGGATGAATGGAGGCAGAGAGTCAGAGAGAAGCTCTTCTGGCCGGTGGAGTGGAGGAGGACTGCAGTCCCAGCTGAGAAAGTGAGCAGAGTGGGTAATAATTAAGCAACAGGCAGGATCAGCTTTACCATTTGCAGGGCCCACTGTGAAATGAAACCATGGAGCCCCTTGCTCCAATTTCAAGATGACAACAGTAACGTTTAAAAAAAAAAAAATCCAGGGTTCTCCTGAGCACAGGGCAATGTGAAACTATACAGGTCACATGACCATGCAGCTTGCCATGGCCAAAGAAGGTGGCTTCTTGGTGTGCCTAGTGGGAGGCACCCTCTGCACCCTAACTCTAAAGGGTGCCATCAGAATCCGGTATACACCATGGGCCTCATGATGTTGATGTCGGTGGTACCTTGAAAGGCTGGAGATCCCTTCCTCAACTGTCCGCATTCTAAGGAAACCTTCAGGGTTCTAGTGTGATTTTGGGAAGGAGAGGGAGGTGGTTCCCACAAGGATGAGGTTGATGTTCTTGCCATTTTAGAGGAAAGATGGAGGCTGAGAGTCAGAAAACTGAGCTGATTTAAAGAAATAAAGAAATTGATATGTTTTGCACAGTCTAGTTTGTGGACTAAAATTTATTCCACATATGCTTTTATAAATATTTAAGTATATAAAACCAAATGTTTAATATAAGATCCACATTGTAAATATTCCTTTGAGAGTATTTTTCTGCATGGACTGGAATGGCTGAGCTTCTTAAAATATAAGTTCATGAAGTGGAGGGGAAGATGCCTGCTTTCTTGGTAAACCTCCATGAAATACCCACAGGCTTTCTTCACTGCTGCAAGGGCTTTGATCTGTATTTAAAATTCAGATTGTTTGTCTCAAATATTTTCCTTATCCATTTCATGTGCAAAAAGCTCTGGGAGTCACTGAATGGTAGGTTTTGTGGGATAAGAAGTTCCATGGTTTTGGTTAACTGTATATTTGAACATCTTATTTATGACAGTAAATGTTTAAAAAAAAAAGAGTAAGAAAGAAAGGTGATTCTCGTGCAATATTTCAGTAAGTTACTGCTATAGGATTCTTATCTATGAAATAAGAATCATATCCACTTCTTGGGGTGTTGTCAGAGCTCAATAAGATGACGAAATACTAAAATGTTGTTAGGTCCTAGACATGACTCTACCATGTTAATCATACAAGAGTAACCAATTTCTAGTTCATATTTAGTTCATTTTAATTCAAAGGCTATTACCTCAAGCTTGCATGCTTGCTTTCTCTCTCTCTTTTTTAGTCATAAATGAGAGAGCCTCCAACCACCATAAAGTTCTGGGAATTTTTTGGTTTTAACATGAAGATAATTGACTTTTCCCCAAAGGGACAAATTAGCACCAATTTCCTCAGATGCCCATGGACCACAGAACAGATTACTTCATGCTGCTGACAGCCACTCCAGACCTTGGACAAATATTGAGGATTAGAACAAAACAAACAGACAAAAAAATAGAGATCATGGTCTTTAGTGGAGATTTAGGGACTTCCAGGGAAGTCCCTACTGCACATGGTCCCAGACACCTCTTCTCTTTTGCCAGAGAAAACCCAACTGTATCTGTTTTATATATTGTCCATCAAAGTAAGATTTTGTTTAACCAAAGGGTGCAGCTAATAAATGTAATAAAAACATTTGAAAATCACTGATCTGGTCCAATCCCCACATATTAGAGTTGACAAAATTTAGAACTAGAAGATGAGGTGCCTAACCAACACCACATAGCTAGTGAGTAGCACAGGAAGGAGTAAACAGAGGTCAGCTCCAGCACCATGCAATTTTCCTTCTAACAGGCTGCCTCTTCCAGAAAGATGAAGCTAAAGTCACAGATGTTCCAGGCTCAGGATTTATACCTTACAAATCAGATGTACAAAAACCATAGCTTATCTGCTTTCTATCACTGATCTAATCTTGCTCTGAGACTCTCATTCCTACAGATGGCAGAAGTAAATGTGCTAAGTAACAGTCTCTTTCAGGGTGAAAAGAAAGGGGAGGGAGGATGAATTTTCTCATTCCGATGTTGAAATTCCCTATCAGAGCCAATTCTCCACCTTCTAAGGATCTCCCCTCCTCTCTTCTTCCCAAGATGGGGTCTGGATAATGGAGAGGTTTATGGATCCTCATGGAGCAGGAGGAGGGATGTGCAATTCGCAGATTGTCTTTCTCTGCAGGCTCCTGCTGCTCTACAGCTGAGGTATGCCTCCTCTCAGTCTTTGGGCACCGGCTTCTGTCTTCCCTACATGTGCTGTGTAAGTGTCTGCAGCTGGTGGACCATGCGGTCTACTCTCGCAGCATGGGCAGTCTATGGTGATAGCTCCCAGGGAGCAAGGCCATCTCTCCCTGGGAAAATTCTAACTAAGGTACCAGTGCCATAAGAAGGACATCTTCAGAGCAGAGCTGACTGCCATTCAGGAAAGCTCCTCTCTATCAGGCATTTAGCAAACTGAGAATTTTTAACGAAATTTTGTATACATTCTTCCTTTAACTTTCTCGTGAAGTACAAAATTAAAAGCAGACACACAATTATTCTTAAAAAGTACCTCTTCTTGTTAAAGGCAAGTGAGTAAAAAATATTTATGCCATTCCTCTTCCTAAAACTCCAATGAAAACAACAAATGGAACAAAAATAGAAGGAAAAATCTCTCCATCATGAATGAAACAAGGAAACAGCTACAGTCCCAAGCCACAAACTATGAAGAACACCTGCCAAATATTGTGGGCATGGATGGAAATGAGCGAGATGCTTAAGGCTGACAGATGCCTCCTTGGATCTCAAATGGGCTCTGTGTTTCTCTACAGTTGAGTGAAATGGCCTTAAAAAGTCAAGCCACTGAGCCTTTGCTTAGAGAGGGGAGGTTGCAGTACATGAAGGAGACATGGGAGAAAGAGGGACTTTCCTTAAAAGGTATCAAGTTTGGGATACTACAGATTTTTTACTTCTCTGCACTTTTCTGAGTTTGCTGAAATTTTTTATGAGTATTTTTGCCAAAACAATAGCCATTCTAAGTAAATAAGTAAAAGCTGAAAACAAGGGGGCACCTGGGTGGCTCAGTGGGTTAAAACCTCTGTCTTAGGCTCAGGTCATGGTCCCAGAGTCCTGGGATTAAGCCCCGAATCGGGCTCTCTGCTCAGCAGGGAGCCTGCTTCCCCCCCTTTCTCTCTGCCCGCCTCTCTGCCTGCTTGTGATTTCTGTTAAATAAATAAATTAAAAATCTTAAAAAAAAAAAAAAGCTGAAAACAAAACTAAACAAAGAAAAAAACCCAAAGCAACTAATTTTCTGAACTGTATGTAACAGGACTAATGGACAATCAAAAACAACTTCAGAATTCTTCTTAGGGAGAAACATTCTTTACTATATTACCCGCGTAGGTAACCGAATATAAAAGACAAAGCAGATCCGGAGTCTGGAAGAAGAGGGAAGAATAGAGTGAAAGCCAAATTGTTCTGCATTCAAATTTGGCCACAGTTAGTAGGGTTTTGCTGAAATTATTACTCCTGAAAGACAAGCAAGAAGAGAAGAGAAGAAGGACCCAAGAAACAATGGGAAACAATTGGTGGTGGTATTAGAACCTGTGTCAGTAGAGGTGGCCAAGAATCTTTCTAATCTTGAGAATGCTGAGATTTTTGTTATTTCATTACCATGACACAAAGACCTCCCCAGCTTCCTTCAATCTCCTGCTACACACGCAAAGCTCATGGTTTCACTTGTTTATTCTCTTTATTTATTTATTTCATGAGGTTGGATAGAAATAAAGGGAACCAAAAGAATAAAATAGCACCTGTGGGTAGGAAAATGATCAGCAGAAGTATAAACCCTGATTCAGGGCTGATTTGGAAAAGCCACAGTCTCCTCCCACTTCACCCCCGCCCCCATTGATAGCCTACTCCAAACTACTTCTCCACAACTGCAAAGGGGTTTGAGCCACTTTCACTGGTACCTCAGCTGACATCTAGACTGACCGCACCACAAGCTTTTGGTTGAGGAGAAGGGTGGGGCCATTTTGATAAGAGTCCAGGTAGGAAGTCGTTATAAGGACATCTTATCGACACACCCACTTTAATTCTTTCTCGGCCACTTTTCCTCTCAAACAGTTAATGAACCACATGTAAAAATAAGAAAAAAAAAAATCCAACAAATGAGAGGGAGGGTAACACAATGATTCTTCTTGGTATCTGGAAAGTGTTCAAGATCTCTATCCTTGCTAAGATATCTGAAAAATATTTTGTGTCCAGAACACATTCCTTCTCATTACAGTCTTTCTTCCTCTGAAGAATCTTCTATTTTGAATAGTAAGGGCTTCTAGTAATACTGATTTTTGAAACTATTGTTTACTGAAACCCCAAAGCTCTAAGACAAATCATCTCTCAACACATCCATTAGAAAATAGTGAAACAGGACAACCAAGATTTGTAAAACTTACAGGTTAAAAAACAGAAGTAGTCATTAAGCAATAGCAAATAACAAGTCCTGCTGAATAAGGATAACAATGACATCCAGCTCAGACATTTACTTGTTTGGTGATTCCAGAAGCTGCCCTCTGGCAGCTAATTATCCTATATGAATTCATCTGTTATGGGTAATAAACAACCTAGATTTCTTGGAGAATACACAACTTCCACACACTTCCTCGTGCTAGTGTAGATCTAGTGGTCTAGGATTTGTTTTAAGGATCAAATAATAAGCGGTTGCCAGGTAGGCTTTAGGTGTCTTTAACAATAGGTTTCCTTAAAAAACTTAGTTAGCTTCCCTTCTATTTGCTTCCTGTCAACTGCATGTGCAGGCAGATAGGGCCAAAGAGTCTATGTGGACAGTCTATATAAACGGGAAGATTCCCTCTCTTTACTTTTGACATTAGTGATCTGTCCTTTCCTAGTCCTTCAGTGCCCACTGCTTTGAGACAATTTGAAATAATAACTTCTCATGGTGAGACACCCCAGAACCTAGAATTTTCCAATGGGTCTGAACAAGGTATCTCACAGAGAACTCTTCTTTAAGAGTTTGGGGATAAAAGAGTTTGAGTTTTGTGGGATAAAATCACAGGGCACTGCTAGCTAAGGCTACTACTTTGAAGTCACTGTTTCTAGGTACTTCTTTGGGGAGTAAGAAGCAGTTGTCTTCATCAGCCTTTCGAAACTCCAGATCTTGGGGCTTTTCTCTACCTTAGGTTGTGGCCACAGAGAGTACCCACCTCTTCTAGGGAAGTAGTTTTAGCTAACCTTAGTACTTGGTGCATAACAAAAGATACCTCACTTCTACCCAACTGCAAGCCTCACCCCCAAATCCAATTCCACATTTCAGATTTACCCTACTTTCACTGACCAAATTTGTTTATTAGTTTTTTTCTTTTCTTTTTCCTTCCTTCTTTCTTTCTTTTTAAATTACAAACTATAAAATCCATTTATGCTGGTTTAAGCCGAATTTAAGAGCTATTTATTAAGATTCATTGGGAGATCTGGATAAAAA
The DNA here is from genome assembly GCF_011764305.1 of Mustela putorius furo. NCBI lineage: Eukaryota > Metazoa > Chordata > Mammalia > Carnivora > Mustelidae > Mustela > Mustela putorius. Next base: position 40,427,281 of record NW_025422368.1, on the reverse strand, counting down.
AAAAAACTCAAGACTCAGCTCTGAGGAACTCAGCTCAGAATCTCACACAGAAGTGACCTGATGGGCCTGCGGCTGCCACCATCACTTACTGAATGTGCAGTGTTCAGAACCCAATCAGTTACCTCCTGCTGCTGACTTCCAAGTCAGAGTTTCATATCGGTATGTTTAATTGATGGATCTTAGGTCACATGCCTACTCTCTGGCTGCAAGGGATGCTGGGAAATTCTTACCTGGGTAGTAAGACTCACAGTGTAGGAAACTAGAAACATGTCTACATTTGCAGGGACATAATGGAATGGCAGATATCTGTTAAAGAGAATTTTTTTTAATGAAAAATTTTTTCATAAGAGCCCCAGAAAGATTCAGGCCTTAGAATCACTGAGTACTGCAGAGAGAGAAGGTGAAGCATAAGGCTGAAACACATTTTTGTTGAAGATCTTTAGAAGGTAGACGTTGATGTTCCCTCATCCACCCCTATGCAGCCAGGCATTCATATTTCCACCCTTCCCATTCTCTCCCCTCTCTCCTGAGAAGACTAGATGTTTGCTCTTTGTTGAAGTTCTGGGCTCAGGGTTAACCAGGGCTGGAGGAAAGCAGGGCCAAGGTGCTCAACTGAAAACAAGGAGCTGAAGTTGAATTCTGCTTGGTAAGTGTGGAAACGATCTGCTGTCAAAACCTGAAATGGGGGCGCCTGGGTGGCTCAGTGGGTTAAGCCGTTGCCTTCGGCTCAGGTCATGATCTCAGGGTCCTGGATCGAGTCCCGCATCGGGCTCTCTGCTCAGCGGGGATCCTGCTTCTCTCTCTCTCTCTGCCTGCCTCTCCATCTACTTGTGATTTCTCTCTGTCAAATAAATAAATAAAATCTAAAAAAAAAAAAAAAAAAAAAAACCTGAAATGATACTTTCAGCTCCCTTTAGCTATACTCCAGCCACAGGCATTCTAGGAAACTCTGCTCCAATTCCAGGCATCTCTGTTGTGGGCTGGGGAAGGGGGATGGAGTAGGTTGTATTGATCATCAGCTTCCATTCTCAGAACACACAGGATGGTATTCTCATTCTCTTCTTCCAGGAGTTTATACTCCGCCTGTCCTGTTGTTCATCCCACAGGACCCGATGAGGCTCCCAAGACTGCCCCACACAAGTCCGTTTCCGGTTTAAGAAATGAGTGAAATGATGTCTGAGTTACATTTAGTTTGGTTTCCACCGCAGGTAAACTAGACATCTTAGAAAGACGGAGACAAATTAGCAAGCACAATATCTAATATCTGAAATAATCACGCTTTTATTCCTAACTAAAGTTCAGAATTTGTTGGTAGAGAAAAGATGGCTTTCCCAGGCTGTTAAGTGTCCACGAGCCTGACGCCGTCTGCCATCTGCTGGTCGGAAGCTGTATAGCTCCAGAGTAACTCCCACCGCCGGGAGGAAACAAAGGGAACCCTCACCTCTTGCAGGGGGTGCGGCTCCAATAGGTCCTCTGCTATAGGTTTTAGACATGAGCAAGTCCAGACCACTACCTTAAGAGGAATGAGGAAAATGAGGACTATCCCATTTTGGCACGTATCTCAAAATTGTCATCATTCACTTAAAGTTCATAACCACAACGACATTCCTACTTATTTTCTCAGGTGCTGTAAAGTTTTGACATGGGAATAAAATATCACTTCTAGAAACATAAATTAGACTTATTCGGAGTGCCCTGTTTTTTATACCAACACCTCTCGAAGCACATGGCATCTTCTTAAGGAATCATGTCTCAGATCCTACATCAGCCTAGGTGTTCCAAGACTGCATCCTACCCAGTACTCACCCTTGGATTCCAATCTTTGTACACTGCTATGGCTTTTTCAGTGGCTGACAGATATCAGAAGAGTGCAATATTCAAAAGGTGCAATCTACACCTTTTTAAATAGAAAATATTACCAAACAGTCTTAATTAATGGATGCCAAGTCTACATTTTTCTCTGTTCCTTGTATGAAATCACCTTTGATCAAAGTTAGATACTTTGAACAAGGCAGTTCTGGCCAGTCTCAATGGTGTAAGGTCCCTGGAAAGACCTCATGTGACAGCAACAGGTTTACTTTCAAGGTTTGCTGCCAACATTTTATAAACCCAAACACAAACAGAAGTTTTTCTCACAGGGTACACATTTATATTTGATCCAATAATCCAGTAAAATGAGTGGTGGAAAAATAACAGATATTCTTGTATATTAAAAAACATACTTACAGGGCACTTGGGTGGCTCAGTAGGTTGGGCATCTGCCTCTTGATTTCGGTTCAGTTCCTGATCTCAGGGTCATGAGACTGAGTCTTACATAGGGTGCTACGCTCAGTGGGGCATCTGTTTCTCTCCCTCTCTCCCCTACTCTGCTGTCCACCCCCCCACACACACACACAAAAACTCTGTGTGTCTCTCTCTCTAAAATAAATAGAATAAAAGTTTATCTACATACTTAAGTCTGATCATTATTTATGAGTCATACCACCAAAATACACTATCAATGCCGAAAAGAAAAGAGAATGGTAAAAACAATGTTTTCATAGAGCCTATAGTCAACCTATGTATAAAAACTTAGAATTCCAGAAGCCAAGACATCAGCCCAGAAGTGGAAAAACTTTTGGAGTCTTGCTCAATCAAGTCACACTCACTGGCTGGTATAAAACTAAAATTTCTAGTGGATTCTTTCCTTTACAATTTGTACGGTGAATACAATGAGCTGTGAATTGATAAAGCATCGGCTTGGCATCTACCCTGACCATTGCCCACAAGGACATACATGTCTGGAAAACATCACGAGAAGTTTCAATAGTTGGGGAAGAGGGGCAGTGGAGGGCAGGCGGTGGCATGTTTTCCAATCCTGCACAGACCACTGAAAGAGTCTTCAACGGGCCAGCATCCTTGTTCCACTCTCAATATATGGCCACTGTAAAGGCCAGGATGCCGATTCCAAATTCTTGGGTCACTTTTGACATTGAAGTCTCCGGCTACAGAGAGAAATGGGTAGGCGGAGTTGAAGGGGTATTGAGATCTAGTCTGGATATTCCGAAAGCTGATCCCAGACCCAGTGTGTCCATCAGCTAGCTGAGACCCCTTTCACAACAAGCTCATCTACCCTTCCAAGATTCAGTTTTCTCATCTTCCAATTCCTACTCTTACTCCCTCCTTACTTCCCTCTACCTGCTCCCTGCACGTTTTTGGGCTGGTGGAGAAGCAGAAGGTTCTGTGACTCCCTCCTCAAGGTGCTAGAGTAGTAGGCTCTAGTCCAACGGAGCAATTTTTTAGACACACATGCCTGGCCCTCCCCATCCCTGAATTCTGGGTGTCCCATTAACTGTCCCTTCCTCTTTGTAGCTGTTTTCCTTTCTCTCTTCCTTGTATTTTTTCCTGTCCTTCTCTGTCTACAACAATAGCCTCCTTTTCTGTTATCTAACTAATCCTTCCAATTCTTTTTCACTTCATTGGCCTAAGATGCAAAGTTCCCATGGCTATGTGTTATGTCTTTTTAAAATTTAAAAATGCACTTGGGTAATTGAACTTACTGCAGAAATTTGAGACAATACAGAAAAGCACATAATAATGAGGATAATGATGATAGCCATGGTTTTATGGGAACACTTGGCTCTTTGCCAGGCAGCATGGAAGGCATTTCACAGGTATTCATTCATTTAATACTGCGTGAGATAGGAGATAGGTACTGTTATCATCTTCATCTTGCAGGCAAGGAAACTGAGGCCAGAGAATTTAAATAACATAAAAGAGAAAGTTAAAAATTCCCCACAAAATCATGCTGAGAATAACTATAACCGACACGAAATCCTTATTTCTGAATGAATGGGAGGCCCCGTGCTTGGTGCCCACATTTCTTCACTGAAAAACAATTTTGCCACAATTTGTAATGCCCTGGTGCCCACTGTGGATTTAAGGACCTTTCCTAATAATGCATTTGAGGTGTGGACTTTTGTCACAGAATGTAGCGGGGACGTCTGGCTGGTGGAAGGAATGAGTGGATTGAAATCCACTGCCATCCTCTATCCTTACTCCCACACCTGGTCATTCCAAAGACAAAAATCCAAACGAGAGCTCAAGGTCTTACCAGTTTTGGTAATGAGGGTATTAAAAATAACAATCAAAAAGTGTCCACTATGTCCACCCTAAAAGCAATCGCTTCAATGACAGACAGGTGTCCCAGAAAAACAAGTGTCCTCTTACTTCCATTAGTGATGGCAGCAACTCTAATAACACACTATGTGTGTTTGATGACATGGGGACGTGCTCCTGATATAACAGAGGAGAGAAGAGAGCCACTGAACAGAATGTGTGTGTGTACGTGTGTGTGTGCTCACACGTGCTGTGATGACAAACATTGTTAAATAAAGGGGGGAACACATATGCATTGAAAAAGTACTGGAAAAATTTTTTTAAAACAGAAAAATTAGTGATTTTGCCTTAAGAAAGGTGATAGGGGATTGTTCTTGCTTTTTTTTTCCTTTTCTCTTCTTTTCTTCCCACAAAGAACATGCATTACTTATATGCTCAAAAAAGGAGTTAATAGTGTTATCTTAAAAAAAAAAAACTATACAAGTTGATTAATAGTTGAGTTCAGTAGATTGTATTCAGGTGACATTCAGAGTTCCTATTTTGTAAAAGGGAAGAAAACTAATATTTATTGACTAAGCGTTTTCTCCTACTTACCTTATGCCACCTTTGTAAGGTTTTGCGAGGTCAGTATTCTGTTGCAGTGGGAACGTTAAGGAACAGTGACCAAGGTTAGTCACTGGAAAAGGACCGAATAGCCAGTTCCTGCTGACTCCCAAACTCAGATTCTATTCTCCAAGCCAAGGGTGTTCCATTATTTTATCCTCTAAACATGAGCATAATAACCTCCTTTCCTCTATGGTTCTTTGAAGCAATGATAGAGAGAGAGTGAGGATGGGGAGTGGGGCAGGGGGGTACCTCTCAGAACTGGCCAAAGGCTCTCAGGTGATCAGGATCTGCTGACTCTCCTCCATCCCCCAAGGATGTGGTGGTCCCAGGGCACCCATCCAGGCAGGAATGTGATTTCCAAGACAGTGAGAGAGAGAAGGGCTGTCAGTAAAATATTTCTCCAGAGATATCCTTTAGCTTAAGGTTCTTTGTGCCTTTGGCTAAAATGCACTGGCTGGTATAAAACCAAATTATCCAATGGATTTCTTTCTCTGAACCTAAAAATGCCTTCAAACCCATCACTCTTAACAACAACAACAAAAAGAACAAAAAACCTTTGTCACCTTCTCTCCCAAGTGGACAAGAGGATGACTATGAACACTCCAAGGAAGACAGATACATGGAAGGCACGGAGGGCACTGAAAAGCCACTAGAATCTACATGCTCTTCTTCATAGTCCTGCCAATGGCTGGCCTTGATTATAATATTTAGGTTTCTGTGTTTATATCCTGTCAAGGGAAAGCAGAATATCACATTCTATCAAGTCACTTGAAAAGAACCACTGATTTACAACTCCCAGGCACTAACAGAGTGTTTGATTTAAAGGAGTGTATCTATGTAACTGAAATAAACACACCACACTCCAGAAAGCCTGCAGATAGCTTTTCTCTGAGTAAATGGCAAAGAAGAACTACGACTTGTTTATATTCCTTCCCTTCCCTAAGGGTTATCAGGGCCTTTTTCATCACCTTGGAGGGAAAACAAATGATCAAAAGATGGATGACCCCTCGTCTCTTCCATATCTCCTTCCCGGTATGTCAAAAGGCTTTCCAGCAAGGCAGGGCAAGCTAATTATTTTCTTCTAATCAATCAGCTATTTTAATGATGTGTGACACTCCTGATCTATCAGTGCCATTAAGATAATGTCTGCTCTGTTGGACTACAGCTAGTTTCCAGATAGTTCACTAGCCAGCCTGGACCCCCTAAAAATCCAAACTCATCTTCCTCCTCCAGAGGGAAAATCAGACCTGGAATCACTGTCTAGATGGAACTGACCTGAGGAAATATTGACATGGAAGTCTGGCCCCAAAGGCCCACCACAGAACCTGGAATTTCCACTTGTTCCTTTGAGGGTTTTTTAAAATTAACTAATTAATTGATTGATTGATTAATTAATGGTATTCAAGAGAAGTCATTGTTAAAATATTGAAAAAAAAAAAAGAAAATCCAAATATCTATTTCCACAGTACCTCAGAAATCATTGTCAGAACAGCTGTCTTTAAAGGAGTGAAAAGACACAAAAAGAAAGATCTGGAATATAGTCTAGGTGTCCCAGCTCTGCTGTTGTGGGTGGGGGGAGGAGGAAATCAGTGGAAGTTGAGGACCGTGAGGAAGGAGTGGAAGACACGTTAAGGGAAAGCGGGAAATCTTGGCAGGAACACGGACCTAAGCTACTGCACATAAGCTCAGCTTGGCTCCCCAGGTTCCCAGGAGCCTGCCCTTCGGCTCCCCTGTATGCTAAGCCAAGAGTGACTCTTCATTTTCCCCGGCCTGCAGAAGCCTAATGGCGGCCACCAGGGAAGGAGAGTGGAGGGAGTGAGTGTGGCCATGCCACAGGCCTCGGCCTTCCTGACAGCCTTGCCCTAGTGCAGGTCACTCCTCCTTCTCTTCACTTTCTCTTCGGCTTTGATACCTCTAGCAGTCTCAGGAAATCAGATGGGAACTGGCTGGTCTCAGTCTCGCCAGCTGACAGTGGCCCCGACCAGATGTTTCGCCGGAAGCCTTCACACCCCTCTCCCATTAGGCAGTAATGGCACCCGGGCTGCAGCGGGAGGGGCGCTGGGCTGCTGGGCCACAGCTGGCAAGCAGCTTTTGTTCTGGATGACTTCAGCTTGAAAATCTGCCTTAAGAATGTACTCCTCTCAAAGGAAGGGAAAACCCTATCAAGGCATGGACACAGGCTGCTTTCACCTCAGAACGGGGCTGGTGTGGGGGGAGGGGTGCCAGCCTCCCTGCTCATAGACCGCTCTTTGTTACCGGGGAGGAAGGACTGGGGCACGACCACCAACCCTGCCACTTGGCCAAATTCACCAGGAGTGACCAGCTTTCCCTGCGTCCTTCCTGTCTTGCTCTGTGGTACGTGTCAAAATCTGTAGGCTCCCTCCGAGGGAGCCTCATGTATAGGCCGAGTCTTGACTACACTGGAGCTGGAGAGGTAAAGAGGGGGTAAGTCAGCCTCCTGTCCTCAAGAGAGCTCCCCATGACAGGATGGGGGTACAGATATATGAACACGTGATTACAGGAGGTGTCATGGATGCTCATAGGGATCTAAACATTTAGTGTGGAACAAAAGGGAGATAAAAGAAAGCTTCACAGAAGAAGGAAGTGTGGTGTGAGTCTCACAGCTGTAGGAGTAGAAGCTTGGAGATCAGGCAGGGGAACGGGCAGTCCAGAGAAGGAACTGCCTATGCGAAGCCATGGAGGCCAGGGGAAATGGTGGCCTATCCATCTGCTTTCTGTAAGAATTAAGGGGGAAGAAATTCAAACTTTTATTTGCTCCCTTGATAAATATTTCTTGGACACCATCTTATGTTTAAAGCACTAGGGTATGGTGAGTAAACCTAAATGAGTTTGGCCTTCCTAGAGCTTACAGTTTAGTTGTGGAGATGGACAATAAACAAATAAATAAGTACAGAGAGTATAAACTCGGACAGCTGCTTTGAAGGAGGTAGAGTAGCCCCCCATCCCCATGCACAGTTCACTTTCTGTGCTTGTAGTTATATGCTCAACTGTGGTCCAGACGCAGATGATCTTTTTTTTTTTTTTTAAAGATTTATTTATTTATTTGGGAGAGAGAGCACAAGTGGGGGGGTAGGGGGGAGCAGACTCTCCCCTGAGCAGGAAGCTTAATGCAGGCTCCATCCCAGGGGCTCCATCCCAAGACCCTGGGATCATAACCTGAGCTGAAGGCAGATGCTTAACTGACTGAGCCACCCAGGCGTCCCCAGACAATCTTCCTTTTGAAAGATTGTCAAGTCACTAATAGCTTAATGCTACATCACAATATCTGCATCATTCACCTCACTCCATCTCATCACATAGGCATTGAATCATCTCACATCATCCCAAGAAGGGTGAGTACAGAACAATAGGCATTTTTAGAGAAACTGCATTCACATAGCTTTTATTACAGTGTATTATTTTAATTGTTTTCTTTTTTATTTGTTATTGTTGCTAGTCTCTTACCATGCCTAATTTATAAATTAAACTTTATCATACATATGTATGTATAGGAAAAATATAGCCCACCTAAGACTCCACAGTTTCAGATATCCAGTGGAGAATTTGAAACATATGCCCTTCAGATAAGGGAGGACTACTGTAATCAGAGTTCTGTAATAGAGAAAAAGAAAGCAGGGGAGGGTTTTGCTCTAGACAGGATACTAGGGAGGCCTCTTGGAGCTGAGGGGGATAATCAGCCAGGAAAGAGCCTTTCAGGTTGAGGAAACAGCCTATGCAAAGGTCCTGAGGCAGAAAGAGGTTTGGAAAATTTGGGAAATCAGAAAAGTATGGATGGTGGCTAAGGAGAGAGGGAAAAGGTAGGAGATACCTTTGATTAATTCTTTAGGGCTCGATCATGCAGGGTCTTATAGTTCAAAGAAATTGGTTTGGGGCCTTTTTAAAACACAAGGAAAAAACACAGAATAATTCTAAACAAAACAGAGACATAATTTGAATTTAGCTGGGGGATAAATGACTTTTGGGTGAAGAATATACTGAAGGAAGTCAAGAATAGAAATTGGAGCTTAAGGGGCGCCTGAGTCGCTCGGTGGGTTAAAATAAATAAAACTTTAAAAAAAATAATAAATTGGAGCTTAATAAAGAGGCCTGTGCTCATAGCCCAGTAGGAGCTGATGGTGGCAACAGTGGTAGCAGTGGATATGGGAGAAACACATGGATTTATGGTATTAATTTGTCATCCTGGTTCTCTTTCCTATCTCACAGTATTTTCTCTTTTGCATGTCATAATTTAAGCTCATCCAAGAATAATACACCATTTGTCTATATCCTTTCACTGTTACAAATACTTGAAATATGTCCTTGGTCTATAAGAAAAAAAAAAAAAAGGAGGAGCCACAGAGAGCTGAGGTGTAGACTTCATCCCAATGACCTCTCATCAAAAGAGACTCTTGAAGCTTGTCTGGCCTTCTTTGGCCATCTGTCTCTCTGTCCAACTCTGTCTAGGTGCCCAGTTCAGGCTGAGTTTAGAGAACTGGGCATGGAGAAGAGCAGCTGAAGCCAATTTCCAGTGTCCCAAACACAAAGTATTCATTAAAAGCCATTCCCTCCATAGTCTTTTCTTGCTTCCTGGGGCCTGGGTAGAAGACACTCACAAATATTTCTTCAGTGAGCACTCTTGGCACATTTCTGGGCTATGTTACATTGTCGTGTCTCCATCTTTGACCTTGAGGTCTGGCAGATTATCCATTTACTGCTGCTCCAGATGTCCAAGGACATGTATACAGAAGAAGATCAGAAATCCTCAGATTAGTTTATAATTTATAACCTGCCTGCCTGTAAAGAGTTTTGACAGAAGTCTCAGCCATTGTCAGGATCCTAATACAATCTTCAGAAAGGCTCCACACAACTTTCTCCCTTGAGAAATATGAAGATTTATGTCATATTCTCTTTTACCAAACTTCATCGATTCTTCAAGTATGCTTTGCAGTGACTAGAATATGATTATACCAATGTGCGTGTGTGTAGTCTCCACTATATAACACATTAGAATTTATAAATCACTTCCCCATACATTTTCTTCTTTCACTACAACCCCATTTTACAGGTAAAAGAGAGTCTCAGAGAGGTAAGGTTATATAGTTAGAGGCATAAAATTTAAAAGTTCTAAGAAGTAGAGACTGCATCTGCATTTTTCTCCATTATATCTCTAAGGCCTGGCAGAGTGCCTAGCACAGAGTAAATACTTGATAAATTTTTGATGAATTAATTAATAAATGAATTAATGATACCTTCACAGAGTTGGAATTAAAATCCTAAATTCGAATCTATCCACCATGTATTGATTCACTCCGATAAAAAGGTGGGATTATCTACAGAAATTAGAACAAATGAAACCACTTACTCAACTCAGCCTTGTAGCTTAGAAACGTTTTGGTATAACAGCACGTAGGTGGCTCAGTCAGTTAAGCATTTGACTCTTGATTTTGGCTCAGGTGGTGATCTGAGGGTTATGATCTCAAACCCTGTGTTGGGCTCCACGCTGGGCATGGCGCCAGCTTAAGATTTTCTCTGTCCTTCTGCCCTCACCCCTACCCTTATTCGCATGCTCTCTCTCTCTCTCTCAAAAAAAAAAAAAAAAAAATCTTTTGTGTAACAGATATCAAAGCTGTGCCATGTTTTAGCGACTCTACGCATTTGGTGTATTGCAGACTGAATAAGGCCATACAGAGATTCTCAGACCAAGGGTTTCTCACTGCGTGGGCTCGATAGCCCTTTGTGCTGCTAAACACCACTCCCCACACCCCAGCTCCCAAAACGTGCATGGGTTCACACATACAGTTTTCACACCATTTTGTGGAGCACACAGTCAAACTCCCTACCCAAGTTCAAGATTGTCTTGGGGGACCTTTTTGCCAAAATGGGCGTTCAATGTGCAGTAAATGCCTCTGATAAACTACATACCCCCTAAGTGTACCTGGCTCCTGCTGGGCTTCCAGGAGTAAAACAGGAAGGAGGGAGAGACTGAGCTGCTGACAAGTGGTGCTTTTTGTTGCATCTACAAGGGGACAGCAAGTCAGCTCATGAGGGTTTCCAAGTGATCTGGAAAGCTAAAGGATAGCAAAGGCTGGTGAAATGATTCTTTCAGACCCTCCTACTCAAGAAACCTCAGAGCAGCCTACTGTGTAGCTGACTAGTTTTTCATTTATTTCTGAGGAACGAGAGAAGGGTGATTGTACATGTAAATCCTTGCTGACCTTTGGTGAGGAGCTGAATAGTCCTGACACACTGCATCAAGTCTTGGTTATTTGTGTAAATACGATCTACTTAGTGACTGATTTATCCTCAGAGAGGTTTGAAACCCAGGCCATCTTTTTGCCCCTTTCCCTCCCTAATATTTTTGGTAAACACAAATAGAGTGGTTTTATAAACACTCTTTTAATAAACCCCAGAAATTGAGCCAAAACTAGCATCCACAATCCCACTTTCGGGAACAGAGCCCCTTCCCTCAGATCATTATTCCTTGTGAAAATACCACATTCAGTCAAACAGACTTGCTGGTGTGGTCAAATAAAATGGTAAAACGCAAAATAAAAAACCTTTTGTATGGAGGAATGAATGAAGTAAAATAATTCTCCTGCCAGCTCAAATACATCCAAACATTGCTGGAGTTCCATGACCTTCAAAATAAAGATGAATTTGTGAAGATTAGCAGTGACAGCCATGGGAAGTAGAGAAGGATAGCAGAGCCCAGCCGAGCTTTTAATGAGGAAAAAAGAATTCAACCATTGAGAAGTCAGGGGCCCCAAATCCTGTATATGGCAACGGAATATAATGTAAGCTTCCCCTATCCTGCTTGCTACCACTGTGCCCTCACTTTAAAAAGGCCAAATTTTTCCAACAGAATGAAAATCTTATACTATCCATATACAGTATATGTTTTTTAGAATAGCAAAGAAAATATACAAAGCAAACATATGCATAATGTGACAAAAAAGATATATTTGACGAAGTAATATATAATAAAAATGTTACATATACTATACCTATATGTATAATGTGTTAACAAATATTAATATAATACTTAGGCAAGCTTGAAAGCAAGAAGTAATGATAGTATTTAATGCTTGCCAGGTGCCAGGCATGGTTCTCAGTATTTCGCATGTATTTAGTCATTGTTTTTCACAACTCCATGAGTATACAATGATTATCCCCATTTCACAGTTGAGGAAGCTGAGGCACAGAGTGGTTAAGTAACTTGCCCAAGGTTATACAGCTAGTTAAGTGGCAGAGCTCTTTTAATTCCAAGTTGCTAGAATCTAGACTGTGCTTTCAGTCACTACTCTAAAAGAGAGCCTGAGGTCATGTTGAAGATGGAATTTCCTATGGGCCTGTTGGAGCTGGAATCCAGGGGCTGGGGTAGTATCATTTGTGTAGAACAGTTATTGAAAGCACATACCCCATGTATAATGTAAAGCTGAACCCAAAATCCTGCCTAAAGCCAGACCCTGGAACATTCTGTTTTGATGTAGCACCAGGAAAATTCTGTCCACGGGTTAGGGATGTGCACAGAAGAGGGGAAAGTCATTTGTGAACAACAGAAACCCAGAAGCCATTCTGTCCAGGAGTGGGTTCTGAATTCCCGCTACCTTCATCACATGGGGATGAGAAATTAACAAGAAAACCGTTCCACAAGCACACTGTTGACCTTCCCCAAAGAGATGCCTCCCATGGAAAGCAAGTCTTTCTGAAGATGAGCTCAGAAGCACAAAAGCAACAAACTCCCAGGAAAGACAGTGAGCAAATACGCAACAATAGGGACAACTATGCAGTCTGAAAGAGGTTTTAATTAGCATTTTTTGAATACTCAAGACAAAAAGAAAGAAATGGGAAAAAAGAAATATATTGGAGAAATAATGGGAGAATTTTAAAAAAGAGCACATATAAATTCTAGTTATGAAAAGTATCATCATTAAATTTTGAAGCCTTAATATAAGAGTAAAACAGCAAAGTAGAACTGAGGAGAAAATTATTAAATTAGAGATGTGAGGAGATCAGTCAGAATGTAGTTCAAAGAGATAAAGAGCTGGGGTGCATAAGAGGGAAAGGGAAAGATGTGGAGGTAGAATGAGAAGTTTGACATGTGGAAGAGAGCTATTACCTGAGAAGACAAGGGTAAAAATGTTTTCAGACATAAAGAAAATTCTGAATTTTCCTCACATTGAAAGGAGGAAATCCTCACATTGAAAAAAGAACATGGAATCCAAATATCATAATTAAATAAAAATCCATACCGAAACACTTATTGCTAGAACTGGCTTTACATAAAAAATAAAAAGGCCACCAGAGAGAAAAGACATATTACCTTAAAAAGAATGATAATCAAATTAAGAGCTGACTTCTTGTCATCTGTAATGGTTTCCAGAAGATAATGGAATAATATCTAAGTGCCAATGGGACACCATCATTAATTTAGGTTTTTATAACCTGCTAAGGTACTACTTTTAAATGATAACAAAATAAAGGTCTTTTCAGATTTCCAAAAACTGAAAGCCTTTACTAGTCAGACCGCCATGGAAAGAATTACCAAAGGATATACATCAGCAGGAGCAAATTTTAATGCAGAGGAAAGAGTGAGATGTAAGAAGCAGCCTGAATAGAGAAGTAAGGAAAACAGGAAATTTACATAAACACTGACAGTGGAAATACAGCACTCTGACCGGTGATAATACGAAGAGAAGGAGCCATTTTGGAATGAGGAGTTCTGAGGCACTTGCCTAATTCAGGAGAGGGAAAAAAGACACTGGTAAAGTGCACACTATGAAAAGTATGTCATAAATAAACAAAATAAAATACGCTAATCAAATGGGTGGCAGTTTCTATTTTCTAGGTCGTTAAACAATCATTCCCAAATTCCTTGAGATTTTTTTTTTTTTAACACAGCTTTGCAGCCTTCTTGATGATTTTCTTTCAGTGTATCCAAAGGGAGCTTTCACTCCTGTGTTTTTATTTTTTAATTTTTTTAAAAGATTTTTTATTTTTATTTATTTGACAGACAGAGATCACAAGTAGGCAGAGAGACAGGCAGAGAGAGAGGAGGAAGCAGGCTCTCCGCCAAGCAGAGAGCCTGATGTGGGGCTCGATCCCAAGACCCTGGGATCATGACCTGAGCTGAACAGAGGCTTTAACCCGCTTAGCCACCCAGGCACCCCACTCCTGTGTTTTTAATACACTCCTGTGTATTATACCCCCAGCTAATTTTCGTGGGGGTATAATAGCTGTTACTAACTAGCTCAGTAGAACTTTTCCTCTAGGTTCTTTCTCCTTGGACCTCCAAGATGGAGAGACAAAGAGGGAGCTGGAACCCTTTGAAAAACCCAGTGTGCCGTAAAAAAAATATTGGTGGGCTAGTGTCCTGAAATTTTAATGGGTCAAGTTTCTCTTTATTTTCTCTGATATGTAATGTTTTCCCAGGTGATTGGTTTGAGGAGATAATTTAGTAGATCCTGATGACTAGACACAAATGGTTTGAAAATGATGATCAGACTGTGTATCAGTAAGAATTAAATATTCAGGCATGATGAGTATATGCATCAGAACATGGTTTTTGAGACGATGTAACAGCGGTCAGCATTCTGTACACAAGCACAGGGAGGTTACACGTTTGAAGCGATGAGCAGTACAGCTAGTGAGAAAGTGCTCTTTAAAAATATGTAAACGTTATCAACTCCTTCTTTAGCCTGCGTGAAATGCATGAAAGCCCCGTGAAAATACAGTGGGGCGGCAACAAAAATAAGATGTCACTTACCAGATCCTTGAGTCCAGGTCCCACGGTCTAGTCCCAGAGAATATTTATCAGTGGGGCCCAGCTCCCCAAAGTCAGCAATAGATGCCCTGACCTGTGTATAAAAACCCAAAGTCTATGGAAATGCAAATTTACCTGTCCTTCTAACACCTGTTATATGGAATTTACAAGATGAAAAAAAAAAAAAAAGCCATGTGATGTATTGTGTTAAAGCCCTCCCCTTTTGTTTGAAAGCCCTAGGGTGGGGCACCTGGGTGGCTCAGTGGGTTAAGCTTCTGCCTTCGGCTCAGGTCATGATCTCTGGGTCCTGGGATCGAGCCCCTCAGCAGGGAGCCTGCTTCCCCCACCTCTCTGCCTGACTCTCTGCCCACTTGTGATCTCTCTATCAAAGAAATAAAATCTTTAAAAAATAATAAAATAAAATAAAAGCCTTGGAATATGGGAACAGTTAGAAGTTTGGAATCATGAGCTCTGCCTATAAAGTTAAACATATGCAGGGTTGAGTTAGAGGAGAATTATCCTGTGGTTCTTCCCATTAACTTTTCTTTTCTTTCTTTTTTTTTTTTTTTTAAAGATTTTACTTATTTGAGAGAGAGAGGGAGGGAGGGGGCAAACACGAATGGGTGGGCAGGGCAGATGGAGAGGGAGAAGCAGACTCCCCGCTGAGCAGTGAACCCAAAACAGACTTGATCCCAGGACCCTGGGGTCATGAGCTGAGCTGAAGGCAGACACTTCACCAACCGAGCCCTGCAGGCGCCCCTCACAGCAACCCTTTTACAAGCGAGATCTGGTGGGCCCAGTCACAGCATATTGTCTTAGTCATCTGAGCCTGTTCTCTCTGTTAGACTATGAAAGCCTCAAGAGCACAGGTTTGGTCTTATTCATCGGGGAATTTCCTGGTCTAGCCTTGCGCCTCGCACACAGTGAATACCCGGTATGTTTTTAGTTTTTGGTGAGTGAGAGAATGAATAAATAAAGTCTCCAAGGTCCATGTGCTCACTCTCATCTCAGAAAAACATCTCCTCCCCTTTCCAATGACACTGCCCCATGTAACCTGGGCTAGTTCACCACTTGGTTCGTACTTTCCAATATGGTAGCAACATGTGGATATTTACATTTAAGTGAATTAAAATTGAAGAAAATTTCCCTTCCTCAGTCCCACTAGCCACAATTTTAAGTGCTCCGTAGTTACATATGGCTAATGGCTATGATCTTAGCCCAGTTACAGAGTATTTCCAAGATTATAGAAAGTTCTATTGGACAGGGCTGGTATAGATGCAGGCTGGGACCCCTGGAGCTCTAGGCCCATCTCTGACTTTACCGGTTATTAATGCTGTGCGTGCTTTTCCTTCTGCCTAAAGAACGCCTCCTCGTGGAGTAGTCTAGTTAACTACTTCTTCCCTTCTGGGTCCCAGTTCACTGAATATCCCCAGCTGGGTCATAGCCTCTCATAGTACTTCATGCACTTCCTTGTCAAGGTGGACATTTTATATATTTTTATGTGGTTGCTTGATTCATACCTCTCTTAACAAGCTGGCAGCCTCAGGAGGACATGGACATGTCTGGCTTTGTTCCATACTCTACCCTCAGTGACCAGCAAATGAGTGACATGTGGTGAACATGCAGAATTTGTTGAGCAAAACAATGAATGACCCATCAGTTTCAATGTCTGTGCCATTGCCATTGCAAGTGGTTGGTCCCCCATTAGACTGATACCCAGCTGAGACTTACGGGTAAGGCCATGTCTGCTGTTCATGGTGGCCATCCATCCCTTTGATTGCTAATGGTGTTTCCTCTGCTTCATTGTTGCCCGTGCCAAATATTTTCAACAACGCCCCTGTGATTTGTCAGCACAATGAAGACTCTCAAGGTGGATAGACTGTTCGGCCCAATGAAGCATTCACAAAGCAGGAGAAGAACACAGTATTTCATTTAGGCTTTGAGACAGGGACTATTAAGAGGCATCTCCTCAAACTCTCCATCGGCTCAGAAACCTGACACTGACACCCTGGACAGTTTTCTGAACTGTAATCGTCCCCTAGAAACCCCCCTCTCCAGAGTTCAGCATCCAGCCTAACTATTAACATTATAGATGAGAAGTTAGAAAATATACATGTCAAGGCCTCCAAATTCTAGAGCCATTTCTCCCAAGGGCCTCAGAGGTTTGCAACTGTCGGACTCCCCTGAACATTCTCATCCCAGGCCTCCTGTGACAGTGGAAACTTGACGAAGTGGGGGCAGTTCCAGCCCAGTGTCCCCCGAAGTGGTTTGGATCTGCACATCCCACAACCGTTGAGGACAGGCAGACCAAAACAGCAACAAAAAAGGCCGCCCACTCGGGCTCCTGTGAGCCTTCATGTCTGAGTTCATGTGGCTCTCACTCAGAAACGGAAGTGGAAAACCAAATAAAGTCAACTCCATGGAGGTCCTGGGGACTTAACACTGAGCAGCCGCATGAATACCAGAGCCATGCCTCATGGTTCATGTTCTTACAATAAATGCCTAAGAAAGTAATAAGGATTTGGCACTTAGTATAAAGTCCTGGCAAGGCAGCTTGAAGTTTTCTGCCTGTTGTAAAGTAGCCCGGGACATTTTTTCTCTCACTGAGCAATAGGCATCAGCAACGTTATCTATAGCAGCAAAGGAATTACTCAGAAAACTTTATTAAGTGATATCAAGACTTCCTTTTTAATGTCTGTTTCCGCTATGGGAGAGGCTTTTGAAAGGACGCTAAGTTGTTCTTCCCGATGTGTCTATACCAGTCGCGTATTAGAAGATGAAACACATACCTAGAGGATTAGCCCATCTCGAAATCACCTTTCCCAGAGTGATTCATTTTGGTAAAGAAGTGCTGAAAAGTTAAACAAGTACCCTCTTGATTTAATACTGTTCATATTTACGGAATAGATTCCGCAAAGGACAGAAACAAGTTAAGGCGAAGATCATTCGTATAGAGCAAACATTTAGAGAATAATGGAAAGGGGGAGGGAAAAAAGACCAAATGGTCCTTGAGGCCCTCACAAGTGTGCAGCTTCAAAGGAGAGGGACTTTTTCATTTAGAAGAATGAAATAAATGAACTTGCCTCTGTATGGTGGCTCAGCCCAGTATGTGGGCTGGCCTGCCAACACATCCGCCATAGTCAACTTTAAGATGGACTTGTCTTTTGCCGGCAAATCAATTGTATGATGACCTTTATTACAATAACAGTTTTCCAGATCAACATTCTCAAGCACCTTGAGTCAGAGGGGAGATCCAAGGGAAGTAGGACAGATTTGCAGAGCAGCATCTGACCACGACTGGAGAAGGCCTCCTGCCGTCTCTCCCCAGCCCCCAACTTCCTCGTGAGCTCTCTCACCTCTAGGCTTTGCACAGGTGGTTCCTTCTGCTTGGGGCCCTCTTCACTCCCAACTCCTCACTGACCATGCCTGGTTAACTCCCTCTTATTCTTGAAGCCATCCCTTCTGCCAAGAAGCCCTCCCCTAGACTTGGCAAGATTAGGTGTGGTGCTGCTTCTCTGGTTCTTTCCATTAGCGTGACCAACCAGCCCTGTTTTCCTGGGACTGAGGGGCTTCCTGGGATGTGGGACTTTTAGTGCTAAAATCAGAACTGTTCTAGATAAATCAGAGCAGTCCCCTGACCTCCCGTGCTCCCTGCACTCACTTTCCCCAGATGGAGTGTCTTCATTGGAACTGCCCACCGGAGACTTTCAGTTCCCTGAGGTCAGGGATGGAGTCATTCATTCATCTCCGTAGTCTTGCTGCACAGCTAGCACCCGTCTAGCATAAGACAACCAAGCAAAAACCATCACTGGAATAGGTACTTCATGCTGAATGAATCACTATAAATTCAACATTCTTTTATAAATGGTTCTCTCATTTCTGTGTCCTGCAGCCTCCTTCGTTCATCCTTCCTGGAATCCAAGCATAGATCCTGAGATTTGCTAGGGTGGCTGCCCTCCCAGGACCCAGAGCAGCTTATGTCTGCCTAGCATGAGGATTAGCATACAGATTAGCATACCCTTCTGTCCACTTCTGGTCACCAGGTCACCACGTACCATTAGTTCCTGCTGTGAAGAGACTGAGGACTAGGAAACATACTTTTGTGATTCTTGATTTTTTGGGCTATCATTAACCGAGAGTTTCCATGTCCAGCACTATGTGAGGCCCTTTTGTTCTCTTTCAGATTTAATGCTCAAAACACCCCTATGAGATATTTCTGCCACCATTTTCCCGACAAAGACCCTGAGGCTCAGCGAAGTTAAGTCACCAGCTGGAAGTCCACAGCCGGTTATAGGGGACCTGGGGCTAGAGTCCAGAGTGAAAGGTTTGCTCCAAAGCCCATGCTTTAAGTCACTACACTGTACAGAGACTTTCCACAAAGGGCCTTGCAGTCAAGTTCATAGCATGGCGAACTGAGGTGGGGGACACACTGGGCTGTTAGGTCCACACCCAATGTCCATCCTGAGCGTGGCCCCTTCTGACTGAAAGGAAGCCTGGTTCAGGTGAACCTGAATTTCAGGGAAGACTGACCTCAGGGTTCTGTGAGAGCTGAAAGGATAGCAGATAAAGCAGAAAGGCTCTCAAACTCTTTACATGATCAGTGAGAAGCCAGGATCAAGAGAGGGTTGTCCTCTTGCCCAAGGCAACACAGCCAGACTGTGGCAACACTAGCCTGAGACCCTAATCTCTCCACTTCCTGTCCACATTGGCTCCCCACTTCCTTCCCCCATTCTGTGTCTATTAAAAACACACAGGGCTCTCTTTACCACATTCCTTGGATTTTAAAGTGGCTGCTGCTGCTGTCCTCCCCCCCTCGCTCAAGCCTACTACGTTTTTCTTTCCTTTTAACATCTGAGGAAGAAGGTGTTATGGTTAACAGCCTTCAAATTCCTCAATGTCACTGTAACATGTAATAAATAACTTTTTACTATTTAGGACCAGAATGCTTAGGGGCTGTAGAAGACGAAAGGCTCTTCTATTCTTCCTGATGCTGCTCAGACAGGTTTACTCTGGTTGTGGTCCTGGGCTGGTGAGGGGCGGGGGTGAGGAGGAGGACTGCACCTCCCCTCCCCCCCACAATCCCCTCAGTGCCCCAGGCCAAGGCTTCGTGGTTATGCATTATGCCGGTGTTGTGTGTGACTGTAAGACTTGTGTTCAGCTCAGTCTTTGCAGTTCTGGAGAACGGCATGTTCTCAGAAACACCTATGCAGCTACCGAGGACCAGGTGAGTGGGAGAGTGGCTGGACGAGTCAGGAATAACCCCAGGATCCACACTAATAGGAGGATTCTGTCCCAGGATAAGGGCTGCAGAAAGCACTTTCGAAGCCCAGTTTGGCAAACTAACCCCGGGGAGACTTTTCGGACTTTTTAAAACCGTGGCTAAGAAGACCAGAAAGAGACTCTAAACCTTCCCCAGCCACCCCACCACGCTCCATACCCGCAACCCAGGAATTTTGCTTGCACTCAAAAGGCATCTTCCAGAAGGACCTATGAACCTAAAAACAAATGCTGTTTCATTTACCGTTCATCAGGGGTGTATCTGGATTGATTTACTGCCCCCTTCCGACCCCCGGTCTTCGGAGCAGCATTCCTTCACGATTAAACGGAAAGGATTCACGTGCGACTTTCAGGGATAAGCGTAGAAGGCACAAGACCTCAAATTGCTCCGGATCGGGTAACCCAAAGGAAACAATTCAGCATTGAAAGCGTCTGAGCCAGACAAGAGTTTGCAAGTGTTTTGACCCAGGCTTCCCAGAGAACTGTCCTAAGGGAGGAGGCCAGTGCAGACCACTATTATCCAGATTAGGGGCTTCTGAGTCCTTCCATGTTCAGGATATGCTGAGAATGCCTAGCCTAGCCGCATACAATTGATCACAGAAATCGCAATCCCTTTTGATCCCCAGGACATCAGCTCTTTCTGGTAACTCAGTTGGGGGGTTGTGCGCAGTGGGGAGAAAGAGAGTGAATGAGAGAAAGAAAGAGAAAACAAAGTAGGGCAAGGAGTGCACCAGAGAGAATCAATTTCTCCTGTCAGCTCAGCAGGCCCATGGATGTCAGAAAAGAAGAACACCCTCCACCCCATAAAGTGCTCAGAGCCAGGCAACAGCCATAGCCCCTTAGAAAGGAGACGGGCAGCCTCTCTGGTGAGTGGCACAAGTCTTGTGACAGCAATTATGAGAAAAGATAACAGTCCTTTTTTGCTCTTCACGGGTAAACAACAATTGGGGGACTTTTAGCCAAAGAGAATCGGTCCAGAGTTTAATTTTATCTACTCCTGCGGCTCCCCTGACTTTAACTGGCTTCCAGGAAAATTTCAAGGGCTGGGGCCTTTGTGGCCATGGGTTTAGTTATATACACTGATGCACCTGGAGCCCGGTGTGGGTTGTGGGGAGAAACAGAGTGCTTTCCCGGGCTCCCAGCTCCCCAGAGGCCCCAGGCTACCTGTCCAGACTGGGAGGCCACAGGAGGAAAAGGGATTCAGGAGGAGGGCGCCCTGGGCTCTGGCTCTTCCTGTGAGTCCCTGCAAACCTAGTGCCCCCCTAGAGCAGCCATCATTTGATCTGACCTCCACTTCCTGCTTTCCTCTCCCCTTCTCTCTTCCTCCCACCCCAAAGTGGCCTAACTTGGGGAGATTTTCAAACCTCCTAATTTTGTGAAAACATCCCGTGGAAGCCCGGTGGACAGAGAAGAAATACAGAGGAATCCAGGACAGTAGATCGACCTGCGAAGTGGTTCATGTTCTGGGGTTTGGGGGTTACTAGAAAGCCCTCCGATCTCGCCTTGTCACCCAGGGCTGACGTCCTACCATCTGTGAGTGTCTAGCTTTCCTAAGGATTGCTGAGGATTTATGAATGCAACTAAATAAATGAATCCCTGGCTATTAACCATGGGAGCTCAGCAACCTGGAATTGCTGCTGTGAAAAGCAGCTTGATTGCAAATCAAGGCCTGACAATTCTCCAGAGGATGACTCTGTACCTCTCCCTGAAGGACTGGGTCTAGCCTGGCTGTAAGTCAGATGATCCTAAACATAGCCTCTGAACACAGTGACCGTCCACCCAGCTATGTTCTCATGATGCAATAACAGGTCAACAGACAGAAACTTCCTTTTAGTGATAGGGATTCATTTCTTCGCTTTAAGAATTCTCTTAACTACTTTTTCAAACGCAAGTGCTTTTGCTCCCATATTCTGGTGTGCATGCGAAAGGAGGGGGTCTTTTCTCAAGATGAGGCTCCTGGGGGAACGTTCCTGGCTAGGAGCTGGGAGACCTGAGCCCTCCCACCAGTTCGGTGTCTGTTTGTCCGGAGGAACCAAGAAGCTGCTGCCCAGCGAGGCTGTCTCACTGTCTTATATACCTAGACCCGAGCTCTCTTGCCGCTCTGGTACAGCTTTCATACTCAGTCTCTGCAGGAAGCCCTCCCTCTCCCTCATGTCCTCACAAAACCTCCTCATTGGAGAGGGGCTAGAGTCACCCAGGAAAGCTGAGGGAGGCTGGCAGACAGCTTTCTGAATTGAGATGAAAGCTAAGTCAACACAGGCACCTGGAAGGTTCTGCAGGATGGGTGTTTGCACAAAACCACTTAACGAGAGCTGCTGAAAGCCGGGGGCTGGGCCAGCAGCTCAGAAGAAGAAGAAATCAGAGGCCCAACAGTAACTATGAGTCACTTGTTATAAGCAAATTATGTTTATTTGGTGGCTTTTCCCTCCAGGCCATTCATGGACACTCTGGTGTCCCTGTTGCAGTCAGCGAATTCTGGCCTACCTACCAGCGATGGCCCAAGGTGGTGGTGGTTTGGGTAAGGGGTGCTGCAGGGTACGATTCTACATGTCCCTGACTGCCCCAGCCTAACCTCCCTGTGATGCCTGCATTCCTTCCCCTCAAGGAAAGGTGTTACCCTCAAACTCGGCTGCCATTCAAGCCCTCTTAGCTGATCATCTTTGCCTCATTTATTCTGCTTCATTCAAATGAGAAGTCTTCACATTTTTAGACACTCGGTGTCTCTTCTTCCAAGCGGCCCAGCACCCTGCCCTTGGAGAGGTCCTCAGCTTCACTCTGCCTTTGTAAATGGCGCTAATATACACCACAAGGGGGCCAACAACCCTCACCCGGTTCTTGAGAGTTGACTAAATCTAATACAATAGACATAACTACTGAAATAATGTGCGAAAAATGGTGAACACGAGTAAACCCTCCGTACATGGTAGCTATTAGAATCCACACAAATATGTACTCTACCCTGCCTTTTGTTTCCTCTGAAAGGAACCCCTTTGTGGGAAGATGCCAAAACCACGCCTGTTTCGAAAAACCATCCTTCTCCTTGAAAGTTATTGAGCAGGTCTGCCTCGATTTCTGTCAAGCACTACTGTCAGGAATCATAGCCGGAGACATTCCCTTGAGTTTCTAGCTGAGCAGTGGCATTCGCTTGGCACAAAGGGCAGCAAAGTAGACTCGGAGCAGCAGAAGGGAGCAGACTTCTGAAAGTTCTCCACCAAGTGGCGGGAAGAAAAAGAGGTGAAAATAATAGAAGAAAAGAAGCCAAAAATTGCAAACAAGGCTTAGAAATATGTGGGGAGCCAAAGGGATGTGGAGGGGACTGTGTATTTGGAGGGTAAGCGCTCTTAGGAACCGTCTCCATAGCTGTTCTGTAAGATCGGCCCTGAGGGTCCCAGGTGAGTGTTCCGTGGCCAGGCGTGGAAGAGCCCATGGAAGGATTCTGTCTTGTAACCTGCTCTGTAGGCTGGGGTGGAGCTGAGTTTGGTGACTCTGGAGCACATGATAAGCTTTTCATGCTAAATGAACCTGCACTTCATCGAGCAGAGGACTACTTAATACAGAGTGAAGGGACAAAGCTATTTAGTGTCAGGCTTTTGCCAGATCTTTTCATTTTGAAGAACAGATTTGAGCCAGGGCCAGAAAGAAAGAAGAGCTGTTGGGTGGGGATCGGTTTGGCGCGGGGAGAGCAGGAGCTTAGGTGTGATTCTTAGTCCTACTGATTCTCTGCAGGAAGGGGGCCTCTCCCAGTCTCGACGTCTGATGGCAAAGCTAGAGAGAAAAATCTTGAGCACTCGTTAAGTGCATGACCATCCCAAATGGTTTCGGACGATTTTTCTGGGAAAACAATGTATAATCAAAAATACCATGAGAGAATCATGGGAAAATGTATAAGTACACAGGACTGTCCACATCCCCAACACTGTATAATGTCATATCACATCACGGAGAATAAAATAGAAAGAATAATGTGTCTCCAGAGGGTTTAACAACATCTCAAGCCTATGTGTCCCATGAATGCAAATGTTTACATTACTGAGAAGGAGGGCCATATTAGGAAACTGCTCTTCTGCGAGGTTTTCTCAACTGGGTTATGGACAAACAGATCCAAACTGAGAAGAAAAACAGTATTTCCGTGGTTCTCCAAAGCTTCCTTATGACTGTCAGTCCCCAACCCCTTAATGCGCAAGCAGGATGGGGTGTCTGCGTAATGCTTGCCCTTTATGGGAAAACGGCAGGAATGGCCACTGTGACTCTAGCAACATCAATGACAGGGTCTGGGCGTCACAGGTCCCGACCCCTCTGGAAGAAAGATCTGCTGGGAGGTACACCAGGGGCAAAGAGGTCTCTTGACACCGACCTAAATATGTTGTTTGGCAATGAACTGACAAATGTCCCCGGTCCCTGCTCATGGTAGCTCTACTCAGCATAGAGCCCTTTCCAGGGACCATCTCCATGACCCGCAATTAAAGAGAGAGTTCACTGGTCAGTGAAGGGACGGTCCCTGCAGCCCCTCCTTTGAATCTGACTCCGCCTCCCACAAGCCGCAGCTGCAGGATCTCTGGGGAGTTACTAGGCCTTGGATGAAGAGAGTGACACCTTGTAGAGTTGCTTTCAAGGTAAAGTGAGTTAATAAACATAAAGCACTGAAAGCTGTGGCTGACCCTTGTAACAGTGACTCACCCATCCACAAGAAGCTCTTCATGAATGCTAATAGTGCTTATTACTGTTATTTTTACCCTGAAGATAAGTATTATTCTTACAAGAGCAGATGGGCTGGTTTTCCACAATGTCCAAATATTTATGTTTAAAAACCTTAGTTGGGGTGAGTCCCATATGATTGTTAAGTAGGTGAAGGTGGTCTCTGGGTCCCCCTCCTTGTGGCCAAGTTCTATTTTCTGTTCACGATCAGAAACCCTTGACCAGACTCCAGAATATCCGGAAACCTCTAAGGGCCCAGCATGCTCCCCCACCAACATCTACCCCCCACAAACGCCCCATGCTCACTGCCCGAGCCCGGGAGGCTGTGGGTTCCTTGCCACTCCTGGCCTGACCGACTTTGGGATACAAGGAACTAGAAAATGGGTCTGTACAAAACAGCCCACGCTACCGTGACCGGAGGCTTCTGCATGTACCAACATTTTCCACCTTTCTGACCTTAAGAAGACAGAGGGGAGAGACTGGCTCTTAGTCTCCCTCGCAGATCAGGCTCCTTGCTGGGTGTTCACGGTGGCTTTCCCTGCGGCCTGCCGTGTTCTCCTTTGCTCACAGAGAATGCTCGTGAGAGTTGGGGCCGAACCCCTCAGCATCACAAAATCCCCTGCAGTTAGGCCCCTGCTAAATGGGTCCAGTTCATTCCCCAGCAGTCCTCCCCACAGACATGACTTGCTCTCAAGGCTTTGCACATGGTACATCTCATTCCAGAAGGCTCTTCCTGGCAAACTCTATTTGAAAGCCGTATTCCCAGGTGACCCTTCCTAGACTTCCTTGGGTAGAATTAGATACTTGCTTTGCCCCCATAACACCTATGATTCGTCTGTGTGTCTGTCTTCCCAGCCAGACCCTTTCTTGCCACCCCACAGGTCCTACTAAGAACATAATAGGTGCTCGCCAAGGGTTAGTAACTTGTTACTGTTTTGTTTTGTTTTGTTTTGAAATAGTTGTTCAGAATGCAGAATTCAGATCTTCATTTATTGGCAGGATTATTATACATTTCCTAACCAGTCTTTGAGCTTCCAGTCCGTTCTTGCCACCCAGACATGTTACTTCTGTGTACAATAACTGTCAATGGGGGATGCCTGGGTGGCTCAGTTGGTTAAGCAGCTGCCTTCGGCTCAAGTCATGATTGCAGCAGGGTTCTGGGATCGAGCCCCTCGTCGGGTTTCCTGCTTAGCAGGGAGCCTGCTTCCCCTTTCCTCTCTGCCTGCCCCTCTGCCTACTTGTGATCTCTGCCTCTTTGTCAAATAAATAAATAAAATCTTTAAACAATACAAAAAATTTTTTAAAACTTTAAAAAAATGTCAACAGCCCCACATTCTGCATAGATCAAGCCTGGACACTCCACGGCATGGTGTTCAGAGCTCCTCCTGTCTCGCTTCATCCTGTGTCCCTCCCACACACCGCTCCCCAGCGGACACCTTATGCGCATGCCATCTGTCATGCTCCAAAGTTTTTAACCCTGCTGACTATAATTCCTTCCTCCCCTTCTCTGCTGGATCACTTCCTATGCAGCTTTCAAAGCACCGAAGAAATGTCATCTCCTGGAGAACTTCTCGGAACTCTCTCAGCAGCAGCACCACCCGTTTCTTTCTCTGGGTTTCCATGACACTTGCCACACCCCTCGGTCGGGAAGCTCGTGATCTCCGTGAGCGGTGGCCACTGGAGCTGTGCAGTGCCCAGCCTGGGTGATCATCTGCAGAAACTCCTGGGAGTGGGGGGGGGGCTTCCTGGCACTTCCAAGTGCATCACACAGAAGGCATCTCTGCTTTCTGTAAGAGAGATCTCTGCCGTCAACACGCAGCTTGTACATAATGTCACTCTGACTTTTATTTTTTTAAAGATTGGTTTGAGACAGACAACACAAGCAGGAGGAGCAGAGGGAGAGGGAGAGAGAATCTTAAGGCAACTCCATGCTAACCATGAAGCCCAGTGTGGGGTTCAGTCTTACAACCCTGAGATCACAATCTGAGCCGAAAACAAGAGTCGGCCTTTCAACCGACCACGCCACCCGGGTGCCCCGACACTCTCTCACTTTCAAGGGAGATTACAGTTGAGTGACTATGGGCTAGAAATTGACTCAGCCAAATTAAGCTTCTCTTCTCCTAATAATTATTTCATTGAAAATTCTTCGACTTACCCCAAATGACTTTGTTCTCCGCAATCCCTACTTTTTGTGGGGAGAGGGAGAACTTTTCTTTTATAAAAGAATATATACATCGATGATTCATTCACAAAGTGAGTTCAGTCAGATCTGGCAAATCTACTCCTACTTTAAGTTCATTCATTCATTTATTCGTTCAAAAAAGCCAATTTCCTCTGGGCAGGCACTGTGCTGGGGGCAGGAGCAAGACAGGCAGACATACCCTTGCCCTGAAGAAGCTCAATGCCTGTGGCTTTCCCTTGCCTGCCTTCAGTTCTTCCATCCCTTCAGGGCAGCTGGGCCGCCAGTTCCTGGACCTGGGAGGGAAACCCTTTCACACCAGCAGGAGACACCTCATTAGAAGGAGCACGGAGGAGTATGGCATTTTTACCTAAGACTGAGCCAGGGTCCTATTCGCAAGAGCAGCACTGAGCTGAGGTCAAAAGCACCGTTTTTTCTTCTGGATAAGAGAATGCACGAGTTAGAGGACCAAAAATCGTAGGACAGTCTGGCTATGATTGAGCCCAGCTTCTGGTTGGGGAGTCAACCTGGAAGGGCACAGCACTGACTCCTCTCAGAGAAACACTGACAGAGTTACTCCCATGTGAAGTGCTCTGCTAGCATCGCCACCATGATTGCTGCTGAACAAATCACCCTGAAACTTGGTGGCTTAGAAATTGGTTTATTATTATCTCCCAAGGTCTGGCTCTGCTAGATGGTCCTAGATGATCATCTTTCTAGATCATCTCTAGATGATCTAGAGAACATCTGCTAGATGGTTCTCTTGGAGATACACTCATGTGGTTGCAGCTGCCAGGGCTGGTGGTCTCGAGGTTCGCTCAGTAACGTCTGAGACTGATGATGACTGTGGGTGACAGCTTGGTTGGGGTGTAGGTATCAGCTGAGCACCCATGCCTGGCCTTCCCAGGTGGCGTGGGCTTGTGCACAGAAGGGTAGAAGTTGTGTTACTTTTGATGACTTGGCCTCAGAAGTCACGAGACTCGCTGGTACCACATGCCAAGGTTTTTTCAGATTCAAGAGCAGGGCACGTAGACCAGCCTAATGGGAGCTCTCAAAGAATTTGTAGACCTCTTTAAACCACCACAGCGAAGCTGAGGAACTCGGTGGCTGTGACCAAATGAGGAATTACTGTATAATTGGTAAAATAAAACAAAAACACACACTTGGAACAAGAGTTTGGGGTGGTAATGGGTAATATCTGTTAGCATAAATCCTAGCAGGTTGGGACAAGGGGATGAGCCCTGGACTGGGAATCAGAATATGATTGTTCCAACTCTGCTATGTGCATTTCCTGTGAGCTGGACTCGGGCAGGTAACTTAATAACTACTGTCTTTGATTTCTTCATCTCTGTGAAAAGGATAATCACACTGTCTGTCTTTCACGGTTCACCGATATTTACAGGAAAGCAATGAAATAAAGAATGCAAAAGGACATGCAAAAGCTGTAATCACTAATTAATATAAGATATCATAGGAATTGTAGGATTGCAGGAATTTTATTGTTTTTTCCCTTCCCAAGCCTTGGATTTCTTATCTGTGGTAGTGAGGTGCTGGAATAGATTAGTTTCTCAAAGTTGGTGACCTAAGGACAAATTTTAAAGGGGAAAACAAATTCTTGTAGAAGCCTGAAAATATATTTGTGCCCCCCCCATCTCTATTGACCCCAGTTTGATGAACAGTGACTTAAGGGCCTAAAGCCTTGCTCCATGAATTCTCTTCTAATTATAGATTATTCGTGTGAACAAGAGGACTTTTTTTTTTCTTTTTAACCAGTAAAATGCATTTTAGATTATAATCAAAATGAAAACTAGAAAATACTATGAGACCTCTGACGCTGAAGAATACATCTGGGAAGCTGGACCAGGTAGTCTATAAGATGCTGTCTATCTTTCCTCTTGAGCCTGGGGTTTGTGGCCTGACTCACAGAGCCAGCTCCTGTGTTAAGTTGTATGCTCCAAGAGAAAAGGGGTGTGTCTGTGGCCCCTTTGGAACTTTCAGGACATATTGGGTTTAGGATGTACTCGGAACTTTTTGATCCGATAGCAGTATAGATGGACACAGGTAGTGAACACAATAAATAGGACAATAATTTACGTTTGAGTGCCATCTTTCTGCCAAACTCGTGCTTCATGATTGACCGTCTCACTCCACCCCATCAGTGGAGGATACCAGCAGCCTTGGCAGTGACAGGCCTTACTTCGAATTGTCTGTTTCAGGATCTAATTAGCTCAGTGCCTGATAGGTTCTTGCTTCTAGTCAAACTGACAATGATAGAAAGAGGTTTAAACAAAACCAATTGAAGAAGAATTGAAAACATAAAATCCTGCTCTGGGCCTTCAGAGCCTGCATTATCTGGGCTCTCCCTGTCTCTTGAGTCCCCTCTGAGCCACTTTTCCTCACCCTTAATGTTCCCTCTGTCTATAACACTGTTCCCTTCACTCTTTGCCCAGATTTCTCCTTTCTCTCCTGCAGGTCTCTGAGTGTCTCTTCCTGGGCACCTGTCTGGGCCCTTTCCCCTAAGTCAAGCCTTCTGTTGAACTCCCGCCTAGCACCTGTGTCTTCCCTTTACAGCACCTATTTATACTAGTTTTCGAGTTTGTTCAATTTCTGTCTGTTCCACTAGACTATAATCTTCAGGAGGGCAGGAACAACCTCTATTTTGTACACGATTGCTTCCCTGATACCCAGTATGATACCTGGCATCAAGCAGGCAACTTTATAAATAATAAATAAATAAATAAATAAAACGAACATTTGGCAAATACATCACGGAAACAAGCCAACGGATTTTTTTTCTTAAGTATTTCATGTGCGTTCAGCCCTCTGTTAGCCTCAAGCCATTGGTAAGTTTCTCAGCCTGCTGAAGGAAAAAAGAAAAAAAAAAAAAAAACACCTTTTCCTAAAACCAGGGTTTCTCTTTTAAAACCAGCAGCCCGGCCCCTGCAGCCTGTCAAATATGAGCCAGATTGACTCAAACCAGATCTAGTCCAGGAGCCTGTTTCACACTGTTTTCAATAGGATATGAATCAGACAAGATACCATCAACCAAGCATTTGGTCAGGAAACAGAACCCTGGCAAAACTTCCAGGGTGACCTGTCTCACGGTGCCAGGACCCAGTCCTGTGGACAGCATCTAGTATAACGTCGAGGAGCGGAACACACTTCAGCTCCACAAATGTGCTTTGGAGCCAGGCGGTGTGTCCACCCTGGGAAGTGCACGAAGTGTGGGAATTCCCTTCCAGCTTTTCAAGCAGCTCAAAGCCATGAACGAAGGAGGGACTTCCAAATGCCAAAGAGAAATTCCACTTTCTTTTTCCTCTGCTCCAGTCTTTCCATTTCAAACATAGCCCTGCTGGCTGGAGCCACTTTATGAATGTGGGCTTGTTAGGGTCAGTCCAGAGACTCGGCATTATTTTTCTTAGGTTAAAAAACATAGGCACATACAATTTGACCTACACATTCTCTTTCATTTGCCCTGAAGAAATCAATATCCCAGGCTGGGGTTACCAGCTGTGGTTCATCTACATCCTGAGGCAGAGTTGCTTTATTTTACAGCTGCTGATGTTCTTCTCTGGAGCCCCAAGTCCTCTCTCTGGTCCAAGCTCAAAGATGGACTTACCGTGTAGTCCGAGCTTCCATGAGGTTCTTCTTATCCCCAGTTGCAAGGATTTACCATAGGAACTGACTTCCTAACTCCACTCACTTTTCTCTGTGTGCCCTGAAGCTATTTCTAAGAAGGCAGAATGCTGTTTGTTTTACAAACTTAAGGAAATTCAATTTTAATGTGTTACTTGCTCTACCACTAGCTATGTGTTGAGGGGAAGTTCCTTTCCCTCAAAACCTTAATTTCCTCATCTGTAAAATGGAAACAATAATGGTATCTATTCATAGAGTTGCCATAGGAAAAAAAGATACTACAAGTACAACATTTAGCACACAGTCTACTCATAGCAGGGTAGCTTAAAGATGGCTACAATTTTTCTTGCCCTCTCTTCCACTGAGAGGTAGAGTCTGATTCCTCGCTCTCGGGATATGGGTTTTAGTGACTTGCTGGTTGAATCGAATGCTGTGGAATTGATTTTCTGAGACTTCCAAGTTTAGGTCAGGAGAAATTCTGGCTTCTGTCTAGTCTCTTAGAAGGCTGATTCTGGGGGACACCAACTGCCATGTGAGAAGTCCAACAATTCCAAGACCACCATGCTGTGAGGAAGCTCAAGCTAGTCAAATGAAGCATCTATGTGGAGAAAGAAACATGCCAGGCCAGCCCCAACTTTTCCAGATAGTCCAGCCCCGACACCAGCATGTGAGGAAAGATGCTCATTTTAGGCCCAGAGGTATAACTTGGAGAAGAACCAAGGAACTCAGACAACTTCCAGAACCAAGTCCCCAGCAGACATTCCTAAGCAAGCCAACTAACTATTCTCCAGCCACTGGAGCTGTCCATCTGAGCCCTGCCACCCCCACCCTGCATCAATGTGGAGCAGACACAACAGCCACAGCGCTTCCCAGCAACACCCTGCCCAAATCCCTGATTTGCAAAATTGTGCTCTTTCATACCACCAGGTTTTGGAGTGGTTTGTTTTGCAACAACAGAAAATCAGAACACAGGATAAAATTCTAAAAAATGGTGATTGTTACTTGATAAAAACATTATTATCAGCATTTGGAGACCCATGTCACAATTGCTCCTTAAACTCTGAACCTTGCAATCTGCAGGACACATTCTTCTTGAGGGCATATGGCCCCAGAAGGATCGCAAAGCCACAGAAGAGAGGGTTCAGCATGGGGAGATAAAAACAGAAGATGGGGGCCTCTGGATGGCTCAGTGGGTTAAGCCACTGCCTTCAGCTCGGGTCATGATCTCAGGGTCCTGGGATCAAGTCCCGCATCTGGCTCTCTGCTCAGCAGGGAGCCTGTTTCTCTTCCTCTCTCTCTGCCTGCCTCTCTGCCTACTTGTGATCTCTCTCTGTCAAATAAATAAATAAAATCTTTTTAAAAAGAACAAAAACAAACAAACAAAAAAAACTAAAAAACAGAAGACGAGAATCCCCTTTCACCTTCCAGTGCCCTGCACAATCTTTGGCACTCACAGGCATGCGACAAATGTTTCCTTCATGTATGAACAACAGACATCGTACATCTTTTTAGAATATCAGTTTTACTCCAAGATTATATTTTCTATCTAATGGATTTTACAATGGGAATAGAATACAAAAGTCTTTGAAGTTTTAAAGATAAAAAATGAGACCTCCAAAAAATATTTACCTCGGGTTGGCCGTTCAGGTTCTGAACCTACTTACATCTGCTCTGAATGTCCCTTCTCTGCCACTAAGAATAATTAAAAACCAATTTATTTGTTTAACAAATACATGAGTGGTTACTTTGTGTCAGTCACTGTTAAAGGCACTGGAGTTACAATAATGAACAAATGAAAGTTACCTCTGTCTCTTGCAGCTAATATTCTAGTTGGGGGAGACAGTGAACAAGAAGGTCAGGTGTGTGTTTTGAGTGTTATGGAGAAAAATAGAGCAAAGTGAGGGGGATAAGGAATGTTAAGAAGGGGTAAGAGTTGCTCTTGTTAAAAGGATAGAGAACAAAAACCTCACAGACAAAATGACATCGGAGCAGAGACCGAAGATAGTGCAGGAGTGAGTCACATGGGGACTTGAGGAAGAGGGTGCCAGGCAGAGGGTACAGCATGTGTACAGGCTTGTGTGAGGAAATCAGTGGAGCAGTGTGCCCAAAGTGAGGAGCATTTCAATGAGAATGCTAAGAGATGAGGTCAGAGAGGCGACTGGGAAGTGGGGGTGGTGGGGCAGACACTGAAACTCTTCATGGACCATTGCAAAGACTTGGGCTTTTATTCTGAGAGAAGTGGAGAACCACTAGAGAGTACTGAGCAAAGAAACAATGTGATTTGATTTTTCATTTTAAACGAAGTCCTCTGACTACTGGTTGGAGAATAAGTTGATGGAAATTGAGTAAGAACAGAAGCAAAGAGACCAGCTGGGATCGTGACTTGGTACAAAATTTGAGGAGCGGAGCTCTGGACATGAAGGACCCCAACTCTGACTCAGGGTTGGTGAAACCAAAGAGGGATTCCCCTTTGACCTTTCCACATGGCTTACACTTTTCATGGCCTAGTGTCTGGGTTTCTAAGAGAAGCATCCTAAGAGCAAGTAATCCAAGATGTAAGAAGTAGAAGCTACCACTCCTCTCAAGTCTGTGCTAGGCACAGAATTAGTACAATGTCACTTTTGCTATATTCTATTGGTCAACAAAATCACAAGTCAGCCCATATTTTAGCAGATGGAAAGCAGAGAAAGGGAAATGATAGCAGCCATCTTTGAAGATAAGCTATTATGTGGAGTGTCTCTAGAAAAGTATCTTCTGGATTCGGGAGGAGCAACAGGACTCCCGCTGAATGGACTAGAATTGATTGCCAGACAATTGAACAGTTATGAAGAAAAAAATAAATAGATAAGGTAATAGATTTAAATAAACCTATTTGTAAAAAAATACATCTTCACAGCCCCTCTGCCTACTCTCACCTTGCTCTCTACTCCCCACAGATACACCTGGAGGCTGGTTCAGAATTCTAGCAAACCAGCTGGTGAGGCTGAGCAGCAGAATAATGGGCTTATGTCATTGTCTTACCATTAAACTATTACCCAAGTTTGGTATGGTCTGGAAAATTACCTGTTACACCTAAGTAAAAATTCAAGCTCAAAGGACTAAGATTTGCCCATCATCAAGGCAATTCAAAAGAATATGCTGTAGGTTCGAAGACAATTTCCAGAGAGACATGCATTCTCGGGATATTTTCAGTAATGGCAAAATCATTAGAATAAGCGGTTGACCTCCTCCCTGGGGGACCATGCTCATTAAGATGTATGTGTTCACGACTGTTAAAATTCCAACTCATTACCTAATAGTTGCACCTTATGCACTTGGATACCTCTGAAAATGCTTCCAGCCTTTCCATTTCAGCCGTAACAGCCAACTGACAGTCTCCTATACCTTTGAGAGGCTTCAAGAGAATGTTGCTGGAGCAAACTTGAAAAGGAAAAAGAAAAAACTCAACAGAGAAGTACTATTGATATTCTCTCCATCCATTTTTCTTTGAATTAATCTAAAAGGTATGAGGAATGAATGCTTACCAGCTTTGGGGTCAGTGCTCAAACCTTCATTCATTCTTTCCTCTCATTAATTTCTACATCCCACCAGGGAAAAAGATAATCCAACTTAAGAACAATTCCATAGCCCAAGCCAACAGAATCTTGGAGGCAAAGTAAGAGAATCTTGGAGGTGATGTCAACCAACATTCACTGATTATTAACCCTTGTCCTTCACTTCACTGTCCTTCAAGGAAGCATTCCTTCCACTGGAAGCTTCCTCTAATCCTCGCCCTGTGATTGTCATGTCATTCTCACCACCATGTTCCCCTCATTCCTCTATTAAAGCATTTGACTCTTTTTTCCTCCTATAACCCTGTTTTTCCTCTTATTCTCTTACGAAATTTAGAATAGCTTGATATAAAGGACGACACCACATTCATCTCCAGGTACCCAGTACCTAGCACAGTGCCTGACACTGTGGGAGGCACTCAGTCAATTTTTGTTGAATGAATAAATGTGATGGGTGGTTCTATGATCAGTTTGCCGATCAGGTGCACTGAGAAACCAACAAGGTCAGTTTAACTATAACCACAATAAAAGAGGCCTCACCTTAAGGAGGTTGCCCTCAAGAACAAAAAAAGTACAATTTGTATGTAAACAATTGTCATCTTAGGCAGATTGGAATAAGGTATAGAGAAAGCATACTGGCTTGTGAAATTGGGTTCTAGAACAAACTCAGGGTCTAAGGAGCAATAGGACCTTTCCTTTGTCCATTTGACTATTTATTGACTGCTTTCTATGAACAATGTATATCCATCTTTCCTTCATTTGAGAACTTCAATTTGTTGCTAAAAACCCTGCCATGAAGTAAAAACTATTGAATGCAAAAACATTCCCATTAATATTAAGTTAAAGGGAAACATTATGATGTGATTCACTTCTGAGATACCAAACCATTTTCACAGATATAAACACATAAAATTGAACAATAAAAAGAGGTATTGATGAATAATAAACTTTGAAAGGAAATAAATGCCATGTAATGGAAGAATGACATGATAGTTGGTGGTGGGAGGGACTCATTCTTTGAAGGCTACATTCTGCATCATTTTAGTCACCATTTTTTTAATTGGAGGGGGCTCATAATTTCCTTCCACTCATACTATATTTATGGAGAAAGTTTTACACAGAATAAGTATTTGGGGGACACAATTTAAAAATGCTTAAACATGAGAACCCTTCAAAGCTCATGGAACTGAGGCATGCCCACAACAACCTAAGGAGGTATAGATGGTACTCCATCTCTCTTGCTTGACTTACATTTAGAAAATAAAATGTCTGGGTTTATCCAAACATAGCATACAATTCAAATTTGTTCATATAATGTTCCCGAACTGGAGCTGTTGGGTTAAATGGGTTGTTGTGTTTCTCTTTATCCAAAATTGGAATGTTGAAAATCACTTCTTACGTTGTATTTACTGTAATCTTGGGCAAGAGAAAAAGGTATTATAACAATAGCAACAATAAGAGAGCAATGGTAATGTATTATTTAAGGTCCCATAACAAATTATTTAATGCCCCATAACAAATTACCTTTGACAAATTAAAACTACATATAAACATTTTAAAATAAATAGTTACTATCTCACATACTTTCTGTGAGTCAGAAATTCAGAAGCAGTTTAGCAGAATAGTTCTAGCTTGGGGATCTCTCATGAGGCTGCAGTCAAGATGTTGGCTGGGGTTCCAGTCATCTGAAGGCTTGACTGGGGCTGGAGGGTCCATACTCACATGACTGCAGTCATACTTACATGACTGCAACTTAATGCTGACTGTTGACAGGGGGTGGTGGGGTCTCAGTTTCTTGCCACATGTCTTCATGTCTTCTTCATAGGGTTGCTGCTTGAGTGTCCTCACAGCATGGCAGCTGGCTTTCCCAAGAGTGAGTCACCCATGAAGACAAGACAGAAGTCATGACATCCTTTATGATCCAGAAGTTTATGCTTCATCTTTCTTGAAATATCCAATTTGCCACATAAGTCATCCGTATTCATTGTGGGAATGGACTATGCATGAGTATGAATACCCATATGGAGAGAGAATCATCGTGGTTTATTTTGAAGGCTGAAACAACAGATGATATAATTTTTCAAGAGCCATTTTGGGCAAAGTTTGTTAGTAAACAGGTGGGATTCCCACTTTTAAAGTTCTCGTATTCAAGAGGAGATGAAACAAAAAACAAAGAAACAAATAAGTTAGGAATTTCATTCAGTATTTGATGTTGTGACGAATATAAAGCAAAGTGAGATGAAGTGATGTAGCAAGGGTCCTATTTTCTAGAAGACAGTCAGGAAGGCCTCTCTGAGAAGACGACATGGGAACTGACATACAAATGAGGAGAGGGGGCTGTGACTGGTAAAGGGTGTCCCTGACAAGAAGAAGAGTAAAGGTCTTAAGACAGAAGCATGTATGATATATTCAAGGAATAGACAGAAAGAGCAAGGAAAGCAAGGAGGAAGGAAGTAGGAGATGAGGGCGGAGATGTAGTAGGGGTTAGAACACAGAGCTTTGTAGGACCAAGTCAAGAATTTGAATTTAATTCAAAGTGTGATGAAAAGCCATTGGAGAGTATTCAGCAGGTAAAAGACACGATCTAATTCATATTTTCTATAAGCCACTTTATCAAGGAGCTTCTTTAAGAGTCATTTGCAATAATCCTGGCAAGATATTAGCTTACACTAAGATAATAACAGGGGTAATGGGAGGTTGGTACATCAGGATATGTTTTAGAAGTAAAAGCATTGCTGGATTGGATAAGGATGAGGGTGAAGAATCACTGATAAGTCCATAGTTTTTAGTATGACACAGAAAGAGAGTCATGCTACCATCTACAAAATGGGGAAGACTGGTGGATTAACAGGTTCTGAGGAGAAAAATAAAGAATTCTCCTTGGTTATGTTAATTTTAGGTGTGGATATGTTATGCAAGTAGGTAGGGAGGACAATCACATAAGATGTTGGACAGATTTGTATGGAACACAGAGGACATAATATAAAGCTGGGATATATCCTCATGCACACAAGGTAAGATAAATTGTAGTTGTATGATTTCAGAAGAGGAAGAGTCTGTATCTAACTGGGCATATTCTGGAGGATTCATGGAGGAAATGGTGGCATTTGGGCTGCCATTCCAAAGAAAATTTCACCAGTTGGGATAATGGAGGAAATTTTAAAGGACAGAGGAACACTCTGAAGGAAGATGGGAAGACCTGTTCAGGGACAGTTGCAGCGATGCGTCTGAGGGATAATGTGGAAGGGGCAGTGTCAGTGGTAGCTGGATGGGGAAGAAAGAGCATCTTCCACACACTTGGCGTAGGTAGTCAAAAATAACATGGGAATTAGTGGATTAGGAGAAAGAGAGAGGAGTCAAAGGCAAGGGAATCTTTGACCCCACAAGTGAAGATTAGTGCTGTGTCATGGAGCTGCTTTGGGGTTTTTGTCTGTTTATGGCAGGGAGAGAAGAGACGGCTGTAGGAAAATCATGAGTCTAAAACATCGGCAAGATCAACCATTGCTATGCTCTAGAAAGAGGATTGGAAATATAAATTGGGGTTTTTACCACCTAATGATATCCTGAAGATCAGAGGAAAAGACTTGGTGAGGAAAAGGGAGAAACTAAGAAGAATGGGCTTTCCCCAGGTAGTTCCAGTGGGCAGGGACAGTCACTCA
Organism: Mustela putorius furo; assembly: GCF_011764305.1. NCBI lineage: Eukaryota > Metazoa > Chordata > Mammalia > Carnivora > Mustelidae > Mustela > Mustela putorius. The sequence continues at coordinate 40,389,817 of NW_025422368.1, read as the reverse complement.
AATCCAGAGATGACAATTCACATTGAAAGGTTAATCCCTTTGGCTGTCCTTCCCTGAGCCTCATCCTCTCAGTTTCCAAAAACACAGAATTCCTGAGTGGTGACTATCTCTTTAGGAGCTGCAGCTTGTCTCTAGGATTATCTCTTCTCAACTGTAGCTTCTACTGTTGCCCTTCTATAGATCTCAGGGGTGCGCTTTTCCTTCCTCTGAGGTAGAGCTCTATGTTCTAACCTCATCTCCTACTATCCACACCGCTGGTGTGAATTCTCTCTGAACTGCTTCCCTCAGCCCGGGATGGGCTTTATTTAAAATATTTCTTTGTTTAAAATATTTTATTTTATTTTTATTTTTAAATTTTATTTATTTATTATTTTATTTATTTTTTTAAATTTTATTTATTTATTTGAGAGCGAGAGAAAGAGAGCGAGCAAGCACAAGAGCAGCAGGTCAGAAGAAGACAGAGTCTCAAGCAGACTCCACATTGAGCATAAAGCCCATCAATCTCATGACCCTGAGATCATGACCTGAGTCAAAATCAAGAGTGGGAAATTTAACCAACTGCCACCCAGGTGCCCCACTTATTGTGTAATTTAAACCCTAGTACTCTCCTCTCTTTCAGTGTTTGCTTCTTGCTCTACCCTTAAAAGCATGGGGCACTGGGGTCAGGGGGTGGGTGGAGCTCCACAAGTCAGGTTGAAAGAGACCTAAAGTCAAGTGAGGTACACTGGGCAACTTGGTCTCACCTCAGAGACATTAAAAAGAGGTGGATGCACAGAAATCAGTTGCATTTCTCTACACCAACAGCAAGACAGAAGAAAGAGAAATTAAGGAGTCAATCCCATTTACAATTGCACCCCAAACCATAAGATACCTAGGAATAAACCTAACCAAAGAGGCACAGAATCTATACTCAGAAAACTATAAAGTACTCATGAAAGAAATTGAGGAAGACACAAAGAAATGGAAAAATGTTCCATGCTCCTGGATTGGAAGAATAAATATTGTGAAAATGTCTATGCTACCTAAAGCAATCTACACATTTAATGCAATTCCTATCAAAGTACCATCCATGGAACAAATAATTCTAAAATTTATATGGAACCAGAAAAGACCTCAAATAGCCAAAGGGATATTGAAAAAGAAAGCCAACGTTGGTGACATCACAATTCCGGACTTCAAGCTCTATTACAAAGCTGTCATCATCAAGACAGCATGGTACTGGCACCAAAACAGACACATAGATCAATGGAACAGAATAGAGAGCCCAGAAATAGACCCTCAACTCTATGGTCAACTAATCTTCGACAAAGCAGGAAAGACTGTCCAATGGAAAAAAGACAGCCTCTTCAATAAATGGTGCTGGGAAAACTGGACAGCCACATGCAGAAAAATGAAATTGGACCATTTCCTTACACCACACACAAAAATAGACTCAAAATGGATGAAGGACCTCAATGTGCGAAAGGAATCCATCAAAATCCTTGAGGAGAACACAGGCAGCAACCTCTTCGACCTCAGCCGCAGCAACATCTTCCTAGGAACAATGCCAAAGGCAAGGGAAGCAAGGGCAAAAATGAACTATTGGGATTTCATCAAGATCAAAAGCTTTTGCACAGCAAAGGAAACAGTTAACAAAACCAAAAGACAACTGACAGAATGGGAGAAGATATTTGCAAACGACAGATCAGATAAAGGACTAGTGTCCAAAATCTATAAAGAACTTAGCAAACTCAACACCCAAAGAACAAATAATCCAATCAAGAAATGGGCAGAGGACATAAACAGACATTTCTGCAAAGAAGACATCCAGATGGCCAACAGACACATGAAAAAGTGCTCCATATCACTCGGCATCAGGGAAATACAAATCAAAACCACAATGAGGTATCACCTCACACCAGTCAGAATGGCTAAAATCAACAAGTCAGGAAATGACAGATGCTGGCGAGGATGCGGAGAAAGGGGAACCCTCCTACACTGTTGGTGGGAATGCAAGCTGGTGCAGCCACTCTAGAAAACAGCATGGAGGTTCCTCAAAATGTTGAAAATAGAACTGCCCTATGACCCAGCAATTGCACTATTGGGTATTTACCCTAAAGATACAAACGTAGTGATCCAAAGGGGCACGTGCACCCGAATGTTTATAGCAGCAATGTCCACAATAGCCAAACTATGGAAAGAACCTAGATGTCCATCAACAGATGAATGGATCAAGAATATGTGGTATATATACACAATGGAATACTATGCAGCCATCAAAAGAAATGAAATCTTGCCATTTGCGACAACATGGATGGAACTAGAGCGTATCATGCTTAGTGAAATAAGTCAAGCAGAGAAAGACAACTATCATATGATCTCCCTGATATGAGGAAGTGGTGATGCAACATGGGGGCTTAAGTGGGTAGGAGAAGAATCAATGAAACAAGATGGGATTGGGAGGGAGACAAACCATAAGTGACTCTTAATCTCACAAAACAAACTGAGGGTTGCTGGGGGGAGGGGGTTTGGGAGAAGGGGGTGGGATTATGGACATTGGGGAGGGTATGTGCTTTGGTGAGTGCTGTGAAGTGTGTAAACCTGGTGATTCACAGACCTGTACCCCTGGGGATAAAAATATATGTTTATAAAAAATAAAAAATTATAAAAAAAGGAAAAAAAAAGAGGTGGATGCCTGTGTGGCTCAGTCAGTTAAGCATCAGACTCTTGATTTCTGCTCAGGTCATGATCTCTGGGTCCTGAGATCAAGCACCCCACAGGGCTGTGCTTTGACTGTGGAGCCTGCTTAAGATGCTCTCTCCTACTACCACCGCTCCCCTGCCCACCAATAGCACTTGTGTCCTCTCTCAAAAAAAAAAAAAAAGTACATCCACTAAGAGTGTATGTTTGGGTGGGGAGAATTATCCTTAGTAACCCCACACATTTCTGTTGTTTACATAAAAATGAAAAAAAAAATGTTTTAGCAGGAAACTACACCTCACTATGTCAAAAAACACCAGGGTAGCTATGGCAACTTCATGAAATGTTTTACTTTAGGGAGATGATTTGGGCATTAAGATATTGCAGACCCCGCCTAGGGCACTGGTTAGCTCCCCAACGGACACAATTTGCTATAATGTAGTATCTGTCATAGTCTGACTTGATTTGCCCCCAGGAAAGTGACTGGATCGTCACATCACACCCTCACCCTCCAAGTTAAAACTCCTCACGTTTCTTGGTTCTGACCCAGGGCCAATGAAGCCTTCCTCTCCAGAAATGTCAGATGTGAGTTTGAGGTATCACCTGGCCTTTTCTCAGAAATTCCCATTTCGAGTTTCTCAGGGGCCAAAACAAAGGCTTTGTATGAGTTGGTATTTCAGTTCTAGTCCCCAGGCATGCCCCTCTTCTCTCCTCATTTTTCTTCCTTTTGGACCGCGGTGTGATCGATCTACCCTGACTCTTATCAGATGGCCCAGCTTTATTTTTGGTCCCATGAAATAATTTGTCTTGCTTTCCAATAGCATCAGTGCCTTCAAATCAAAGGGACAAAAGAGTATCTTTCCCATTTTCTGCCTTTGAGGCTTCTGGGACCAGTGTTCTTTGGTCAGTTCCTCCTCATTCTGCATGACCATGTACTCATTGTGGTAAGCCTGGCTTTCTGCTTTATCTCGGGCCTCACTTCCCGGCTCTCCCTCCTGTGGTCAAAGGTTAATCCCCAGGTCTCTGGGATTCCCCAGTCACCACTCCATTAAGGCTGGGAACAGAATGGGGCCCAGATTCTATCCCCAAGGAAGGGGAGAAAGAGGAGTCTTACAGTAGCCTGCCTGGGCTACTATACAAAGTATCACAGACTGGGAATCTTAAACAACAAAAACTTTATTTTCTCATCGTTTTGGGGGTTAGACAACCAAGATCAAGGTGCTGGTGAGGCTGCTTACTTCTGAGGGCCATGAGCAAAGGATTTGCTCCAGGCCTCCCTCCTTGGCTTATAGAGGGCCATCTCCCCTCAGTGTGTCTTCACTCTCCGCATGTCTCTCTACCCAAATTTCCTCTTTTCATGATGGCACAAGTCATGCTGAATTAGGGCCCACCTTAATGACTACTATAACTTGATTAACCCTCTTAAGACCCCAACTTCAAATATAGTCACATTCCGAGTTACTGGGGATTAGAACGTCAACATATGAATTTTTGTAGGAGACACAATCCAGCCCACAACAGATCCCCATTTGCCTGTGGAAGCTGAATCTAGGGTCAGGTTGAGCCCCAAATGAGGTCCAGTAGCATCTCCATGCACATCTCATGTGCTTGCTGGGGCTCTAGGATGGCCTCTCAGACTAACTTACTTCTATGACAGTTGTCTTCCAACATGGACAAGTTCATGACATTTGTATTTCTTTCCATTTGGCAAGGTAGAGTATGTCTCAAATCTGTGGGATAATTGCTGGTCCTTACAGACATTGTAAGAGGCAGTGAAACAGAAGGGGGAAAATCCCTTCAGATGGTGTGATGTTACAGCTCTTCTGGGCTCCTGTTCTTCCTTTTAATTTATTGTTTGGGTCACATTGCAGATAGGAGGTGAGAGGGTGGAACGTGTATCTTTTTCCAGAATTCAATTATACTTTATTAATGAAGATTTCCTTGTCTAACTCCACTCCCCAAGACTGGTAGAGTAAAACACTTCCTCTGGTGGATTCTTATATTCCTCCATTTGAATATTAACCATATTATTATGATTATTTGTGTGCCTCTTTATTTGTGTACCCCATCTTGCCAGCCCATCAATGAAAGTATCTAGTCCATTTAGGCTGCTATAACAAATTTCCTTATACTGGGTGGCTTATGAACAATAGAACTTTACTTCTCACAGTTCTTGGAGTTTGGGAAGTCCAAGATCATGGAGGTGGTTGGGAAGTCCAAGATCAAAGTGTTAGCAGATTCAGTGTCTGGTAAGGACCCACTTCCTGTTTCATAGGTGGCCGCCTTGTTACTGTGTCCTCAAATGGCAAAAGGAGCAAGGGAGCATTCTAAGGTCTCTTTTATAAGGGCATTAATTTCAGTAATGAGGGTTCCACCCTCTCAATAGCATCACGTCGGGGATTAGGTTTCAGGAGAGAAATTTGGGAGGGTGAGTGGGGCACAAACATTCAATCCGTAATGGAGAGGAAACATCTCTGTGTCTTCAGCATCAAATACTCATGGCATATCTAGTCAATGCTCTTATTCAAGGTTAAGTGACAAAGTAAAAGAGCCAACAAATGTCTGTGCATCAGAAAAGTTGTGAGTATTAGTACAATATAAAATGATGGAAAGCCTAATTATTACATGTGTTAGTTCAGGTCCCCTGAAGCAGGCACCAAAAGAGAGATGTAGACACACAGAGAAGGATTGTTGTTATTGAGGGGAGCAGCTTGGTGGGGGGGTAGGTGGGTGGTAAGCAGAAAAGCCAGGGGGAGAGCCCTCATGAGAGCCTCATGATTCTGACCCCTGTGAGGGATAGGAGATTCTTGGGCACCAGTTCAGTTCCTAGAAACAGATCCACATTAAAATCCTTGAGCTAATGCTGACAGAGGAATCCCAGGTCTTCTCAAGAAGGAGCACATGTGGGCATCCCCGCCTGGATCTATCAGTGCCTTGCAGCCACCCTTGGGAAGTGTGGCCAAACATGATGCAAACATACATTATCACAGCAGCTGCCGCCATGTACTGTGAACACACACACACACACACACACACACACACGCGGTTTGTTGGTTGATTGATTGATTGATTGGTCTGCCCTCCTTCAATTCCTCTTCCCCCCAGCTCCTGCCTCTGATAACCACAAATCCCATCTCTGCCTTTATTTCTTATTCTCTGTATATGATAATGTTTTGACATTTTGAAAAACCTTTTCTGGCCAGAGAGAGACTGCTCCTCTAGGGGCTAGCCAGTTCTGAGATAATGTGCCTGGGAGCCAGGAACATGTGTTTCTTTGAGATGCAAGCTAACCAGTCCTGAGTGCAGCTTTGTTTCTCTGACCTGAGCTGCTCTGGAGGGAGGGAAGCAATAATCCTCTGCCTGAATGATGGAAGGACCAGGTACAGGCAACTAGGGACCACTCTACAGTCCAGCATCCACCAAAATTATTCTTAAGAGCCAGTCTTAAACTGTCTTCTCTGCCCTGCCTTGCTTTACCCCGCAGAAATCCCAATAAATGTTATAGCCTAGACTTTCCCCTAGGATGGGCTTCTGTCACTTGCCTAGGACCTGACTCCTCCCCTGTGACTTTGTGTGGCACACAGTTCACCCCCCTAGGTCCCTCGAGTACAATCAACTTCGTTTTCTTGTGCCATCCCCTGGGTCCCCTCTCGTGGCTGCACCTGACTGATGGTCCCTTTGCCAGAACACAGAGCAGTCCCTCAATTCATCACTGTTGCCACAGCAGGAGGTCTGAGTGGCACCGTGTGTCATGGCAGCCACAGTATAGAACAGGAATAACAATGAGCATGGGTCAGCCCTGCGGGACGCGTTTCCTGTGCTTCACTTCCGTACTGCTCACAGCAGTATGAGGTGGCCTCCGTCGACAGGAGGAAGCAGGCATTAGAATGTCTCCCTTCCCTGAAGCCTCTGTTCTGGGAGCCGGGCCAGAACCCACTTGGTGTCCATGAGTCACTTCCCTCTGGGACACCAGGAACAAAGAGGGTCCCTAAACACCTTGCCCCTGCCCCACCAGCTGCATCGACCCTTCTGTGCCTGACACAAATTTGGGCTTCCTTGGGAATAGCCTTTGGGGGTCCACCCGCAGGGAGGGGGAGTCCCTGCCTGAGCGAAGGCAGGCGCCTGAGCTTTCTGTGACAGGAAGACAGTCGGCCCCCCGGGCCATGTGCTGTGGGCCCTGGAGTGTGGATGCTCTTTGTTAAGCTCCCAGGGTCTGGAAGGAAGCAGCTATGCTCTTGTTTAATTCCATATGAGCAGCTTTTTTATTTTTACAAATAGTCCTCTTGCTGTTAGGGAGTGAGTGAGCGACATAAATCATCATCATGTCTTTGGCAGCCGGGATTTTTCGGGCATGGTCCTCATTAAAGTCTTTAGTTGCAGGGTTCCTGGAGACCTTCCTTTGATACCTAAAAACATCAAACTGAAAAAGCCCTGGTTAGGAGGAGGAGGAGGAGGTGGGGGAGGAGGGGAGAGGAGAAGGTGGGGGGAGAAAGGTGGCGGAAGCTCCTGAGGACCCCAGAATCGTTGTTGGGACATGGCAAAACTAGGGATACTTAGTCCCAACTCAAAAAAAAAAAAAAAAAAAAAAAAGGAAAGAAAAAAGAAAAATACAAAGCAAGAGCCAAGCAGCAGAAGCAGGAAGACTTCCCTGCTGTACAGAATCCAACAGGCCCCATACAAAGGAGACAGAAAGCGATGCAGGCGGGAAACGAAACTTCTCGGAGGTGATTGGGGAGAAAGGCAAAGTCTCCAAGCCCTTTCCTCCCCAGACCTCAGCCCAGCAGGCTGTGGCAATCAATGAACTCACCTTTTCCTTGGGCCCTGTCTCCCTGCTGGGCGGGAATCCAATCCCCGGGCAAAGGTCACTGGGAATACCGTCTGCCCACTGGCAGGGGCTGTTCATTCACAAAATGAGCTCCTTTGTGATAAAAGGAGGGAGAGCAGACCCAGGGTTTGTGCGCATTCCAAGCTGGTGGAGGGGAGCTGCCAACACGCTCGGGTCAGTGGGAACCCAGCAGCACAGGCATCTCAGTTTACACGATTGATGTGGCCTTGCAGAGCCTGTACGTTGAATTCCTATAAATCAAGTCGCATTTTAAATGCTCTAGGGGAGCTGGCCATTTAAAGGCACCCCATGGTGAATCTTTTGGAAAAGTGAAAAATCACTGCTGAATTGATCTCTTTTGGCAGGAAGTAACAAATACTTATGAGCACTTATCATGGGCCAGGCAAAATGCTATAGGTGCCATGAGCATTTCTTTAAAATGAGGTGTTCCTGAGCTTGAGGAAAACACTTTGAGATGGTGGGATTTTTGTCTCTGGTTAAACCAGGATGAGCTGAGTACAGCAGCAGGAAGAGAGACTCCAGCTGGAGCCATATCCTGTCGTTGCGACAGGACGTCCGCCAGTTGGACTCGCTCACAGGAACCAGGCAATAGTTCTCAATCATGGAGACAAGCGACGCTCAGTGCCTTTTACAGGCCTGAAGCAGGAGGTTACTCACAGCAGCTCGGGGAAACGACCAGCATCTTTTAATAACCTGAGTCAGCTTTCCAAATCAACACGCACCGTGGTGGTGATTATCTCTTTCTGTGGTTCTCTCCAGGTATCTCAAATGTCCAGCTCATTCATTCTAGGCTCTGGTATCTAGTGTGGTGTTAGGTAGGTTTGCATATCACTAGAGTCAGATCACATCACGAAGACATATAGGTAAGCCCTAGGCTTCAACATTTGGGAAATCTACTATTCCTGAAGACAGATCCTAGGGGATGGCTGGATAGTTCAGTCAGTAAGCATCTGCCTTCTGCTCAGGTCACGATCCCAGGCTCCCAGGGAGCCTGCTTCCTCCTCTCCCTTTGCCTTCCTCTCCCCTGCTTATGCGCACACGTGCTCTATCTCTCCCTGACAAATAAATAAATAAAATCTTATAAAAAAAAAAGAAAGAAAGGAAGAAAGAAAGAAAGAAAACAGATCCTAAAACAGTTGAGGCTGTGGGGAAAACAAAACATACCACCATTTATGTGGATGCAGGTTTAGCCCAGCTCAGGGGTTAGCCAGTGCGCACCGATTGTCTACCACGTTGTTATGGGACCTTCGGCAAGCTATTTAACCTGCTTTCTGTCCTGGTTGCCTTACCTGTAAAATGGGGATAAGTAATAGAATGGACCTCCTAAGCTATGTGTGAGGATTAACTCACGTGCTTTTACTTCTAAAGGCTGAGAATACCGGGGATAAAGTATGTACTCAGTACAATTAGTTATTATGAAACTGGAGTGCGTTTATAAAACAAAATCCTAGCTGTAGCTCGCAGGATTTAAGAAGTTCAGCTGTCTGTTGTTAGCTAATTGTCAGCTGGATGAAGCAGCATGAAGGGACAACGCATGCAGCAAAAAGTTGTACCACTGTTGGAAGCCTGTTCTGTGTCTCTAAGGGGAAAGGAAGTCTAGGTAAGCCAGGTGTTATTACCTTTGCAGACACTATTCAGAGAAGCCACTTTGGCATTTAGAATGGAAAAAAGATCTTGTAAAGGAATCCCTGGGTCCAACCTCTTACTTTGTAATGAGGGGGGAAAAAAAACCCCTCAGATAAAGTTAGAGACTTAGCCAGGATATACGTCTTCTTGATTAAAAAATAAGAAGAAGAAGAGAAAGACAAAAATTTGCATCTCTGATCTTCCAAACCAGGACACTATTTTTTTCCCAGAAAGAAAGGGATTTTTCTCAGCAGCTGGTGTGCGCCCTCAAACAGAGAAGATGGTTATCACCTTTCTTTTTGGTAAGGAGCTTGGCGGGGCGGGTGGGGGGGGTGGATAATAATATATTGTCCAAATAGAAAAACAGATAAGTAGCAAGTTTAGTGATCAGGTTCTTGTTTTGAGGGGTTAATGTTTGTTCCAAGGTTCTAAGGAAATCTTGAAGGTAACCCCACCCTCATGTGACAAGAACTTAGAGAACCAGGGGAAGCCTGGATATTGTGGACCCTGCAGCGGCATTTCTGGTGCCTGGAAATTCATCCTCAGGCCAGCAGAGGTGACGCTCATGGCGCCATCATGCCCAGCGGCTGACCACAGCATGGAGAAGACGTCCTCTGTGGAACCAACCTTCCACGGCCCAGCAGCCACACTCCTGGGACCCAGCACAGAGGTGAGATCCTCACCACTCCACTTGAGCCTCATCCTATGAAGACAGAAGACTTAGTGGCAACAAAATCCTGTTGGCCAAGTGGTTGTGGATTTAGCCTAGGCAGAAAGAATTCTTTTTACCTACACCAGTTCCGTAGGCTGCACATGCTGCCCAGATGCTGTCTTCTTAAATGTTCTTTATTAAAATGGAATGTACTGAGATAACGTCTCTTGAAAACATCTCAGGCAGAGCGCCGATCCCAGGGAATTCCCAGAGACTTTCCCCTTGCATCTGGGGTAGAATCCATACTGCGGGGAGGGATCTCCCTTCCTCTCAAGTCTTCTCAAATCTGCCTTCTCCAGCTCTGAAGCAGAGACTTAAACTTGTTTGTAACCAGTGACATGGTCTTCTCTGTCCTGCGGCTCTTCTTCCAGAGCCTGGTCTGGGAGAGCCACTGTAAAAGTACCCTGGCTTCCATTTAACCATGTTTGAAAGTCAAAGCCGCAGCATTCCAGATACCCACTGACGTGAACAATAAGTGAAAAGCTGTCTTGAGCCAAAATAGAAAAAAAAAATAAATAAATAAATAAAATAAGACTTGTACATCCTGGCCCTGGAGTGAGATGACCGCGTCAAGAACTGGACCACAAAATGACAGTGCAATTCAAACGTGTAAGTGATGAAGCCTCAAAGGCACTTGGAAATGCCATGGAAAGCAAAGGAGACAGCCGTGATCCTCTCCCCTGCTCGTGGGGGCTGCTGGCGGCAGGGTGTGGGGGGCACCAGCATGAACAGCCGAGACAGAGAAACAGCTGTGTGGACCGACCTCCATCTGCGAAATGATCCAGGTGCAGAAGCTGGGGAAGGGGTGACGGGTGGTGGGGTGCCACAGTGTCAGAGAAACTTCGGCAGTGAAATAGGGCTGGCTAGGACGTTCTTCGGGTTGATGTTCAAAGAATGAAAACCATAGGCCAAGCGAGGTGTCCGTTCTGCCCTTGGTACTAATGGCAAGCAGGAAGGCAAAACCTGACGAAGCACCCAGAGACGTTCACAGATGGAATTTAAAGCTCTACCTTCATGGAAAACCTGAGCAAGACTTGCACTGAAAGGCACACGGCAGTGCCCTCGGCTCTGGCCTTGTCTTCACCCTGCATTCAGGAAAGGCAAGAAGGCCACCAACTGACCGGGTGATAAGGGACCCGGAGCCTCCTTGGAGAAGACAGTGACCCAGCTGAGAGTCCTCAGAAGGAGCTTTGGCATCAGAGGGGATGGACTCAATGCAATGAAGAAAGAGAAATGAGGTCTTCTGGAAGCATCACGGGACTAGAAGCTTGTGATAATTAGGGGTGATGTCATTCTCATTTTTTGTACGCCCCTGCGGGGCCTGGCTCAGAGTTGGTGCTTTGTGTGGGGCTGCTGAATCGAATGCAGTGGGAGGACACTGGTGTGGGTCTTACAGAGAGTTCAGGTAAGGTGCGGTCTCTCCTTGCAATGACCAGCCGATAGCCTTAGGCAAGCTTGTTTGGATCTCTGAGCCTCAACGGTCTCATCTCCAAACAACAACAACATCCACTGCCCAGAGCAGTGATGAGGTTGGCAGGTCAGGCCTCTAATCTATCGTCCTGGCACACGGCCTGGCACTTAGAAAACTCAGCTAACATTGGCCATCATCATCTTCATTTTCCTCATTGTCATCCTCTTCCAGTTCTCACTCAAGTCTGTCACTTCCAGGCAGTGCCTGGCATTTCCATGTCCCAAGGCGGCCAGGCAGTGTCTTCCTCCTATCCCCTAGGTAATAACTGCAGTAATCATGAAGTACTATCACTCTCGCCCCTGCTGAGATCTAGAAGTAACTTCCTCTCCTCTTAGAAATTTCCATCCCTTCTCCTGCCCTTGTTTTGCCCTCTCTTGGCCTCATGCTGCGCCTTGCCTGGGAGCTTCTGTGAGGAAAGTTCCCCTAAACAGCCTTGCATGCAGCCACTGGCCTTCATGTCTCCAGAACCCCACTACGATTCCTCAGGGAGCTTTTCTCCTTCCTTAGGGGGTCAAAGCAGAAAAGAGAAGTCAATAGGGTTGAAGAGGAAGGCTTCTTATGGCTTCTTTGTTTCATGTCTTTGGTAGAGGCACAAACTCTTACAAAACCAATATAAGGCTGGCTTCCATTTCTCCTCATTTCAGACTGAGGTGAGGTGATGTCGAGGATACCTACCTGTCTGAGGCAACAGGTAGGGGCAGTGTGAAGAGGAGCAGATGGTTCATTGCTTGTGACCCAGAGGAGAAAAAAGAGCAGAAGAAAAGCGCTGAGCTTGGCATCCGCTTCCACAGAATTCTCCTCATCCCTCCCCATCTACCACTGTCTTCACCACCATTGGAGTTCCCACCAGAAGCACTGAGATTCACCACTCATAGCTTCTGAGGCAACAGAGTCCCCATTCTCACTATCTAGTAAGATGCATCATGAGCAGGGAGGGAGGAGACTGATCCATCTCACTGACTGGGCCAAAGTTGGGAGGCCATGAGGGCAAAAAATATGTTCTTATTGTTTGGAATATATTTGTTATATTTGTTGACTTAAGAATATATCTGCCAAGGAAATATTGGGAATCATGGTAATTGGGGTCTATTACTGGGATCCCAAGATTCTGGAAAACCAAGCATGATAAAAATAGCATGTGCTCTGGAAAATTAAGAAAATCCAGGAATCCACGAGATGTCATATTTTCTATTCTTCTAATCACACGGAGAAGAGGACCAATCCACAGAGTTTTGGGAAAACAAAGACTGGAGGGGGGAATACTGCCTACAAAAGAATGTGGCAGGGCCACAGTCGTTACATTTAGGGATGTGTCCGAAGTAATAATCAGAAATGCACGAACACTGATATAACAGATCAAGAGAGCAAGCATTATTTTTAAGAGAGGAAACCTGGAAGCAACTTAAAATTTTATCAATGGGGGCATGATCAAATGAGTCTTGATATATCCAAACAGCAGGGTATTGTTGGGTCAGTCCTGTAGAAAAACTTTTGCTAGCTCAGAGAAGTGTCCGGAAGGTGTTGATAAAGTATACAATGCTATATAATTAGTATGATTCCAATCAGGTAAATATATACACAGAAAGAAAGAGTGGAAAGAGAAAAAATGTTAACAATGATTATCTTTAGGGCATGGGTTTGTACTAATTCTTTTTCACTTTTCTAATTCTTTTCCATTTTAAATGTCTCCTGTGACTAGCACATCTATTTTTCCCAACTGTGAATGCACTTTAATTTTTAATTAAATAAGTATTTGGAAAATAAAGATTGTTAAAAAGAAAAGCCCTCTCATCAATGACCAAACAGGGTTTGATTGCTTTCTTCCCTCAACTGCTAACCTGCCCAAAAAATAGGGGCAAATCATTTAACCCCTCTCTATAGAAATAAACAGCATTGTATGAATAGGGCTTTTTGTACCTTAATTATTTTTAAGGTCTATATTTGAATTCTGCTACCACAAGAAAAATGCAAGATTTTCTCCAGAGAGGGAAGGCTATTACCCAGGTCATTTCTAAACCTCCTTCATGGCATCAATTCCTTGACAGAAAACCCCAGTGCCAAGCCATTGTGCTAATCATGGTGGCACATCTGTTGTCTGTGTATTGCCTCCAGAGAAGACTGAAGAAAAGCTGACCCTCAACATTGGAGCTGTGGAGAGGTCCCAGGAGATGTCTACACGGGGTCTCCTGAGTGGCTCACACTTGAATTTTTAAAGATCCGGCTTCTGGATTTCACCCTTGTGAGTCTCAGAAACTCTCAGAAAGGATCCATCTCCACAGAGGGCAGGTGAAGATGGAGACAAGCAGGGGTGGGGCAGGGGAGTTGAGGGGACAGGACTTAGAAGGTTGTGGCCATTTCAGAAGACATCTAATTATCCCTTCTCCCACCTTGACCTTCCTTCCCATCCCAACCCTCCACCACGCTCCCCGTGAGAATGAGAAGAGCCTGAGTCAATAACCAGCATGCCCGTCAGAAAACAAGCAATTCCAGAACCGCGATGAATAGCAAGAGCAGACACCTTCATTTATCTTTTTTCAATCTGAAAGGAAGAAAAAGAGAAAAAATTTTTTAAATCCCATTCCTCCTCTCTCTGCCCTGGACTTGCTTAGCCTTCCTTCCCCACCTCCCCCAGTGTAATGCTCATAAAGTATAGAAACCCAGTTACATGTGAGTTTCAGATAAACAAAGAGTAATTTTTCATCTCAGCATACCCCAAATATTGCATGGGACCTACTTACACTAAAACAATTATTCATTGTTCATCTGAAATATAAGTTTAGCTAGGCAGCCTATATTTTTATTTGCTACATCTGGAAACCCTAATCCCCCGGGTCATACCTATTTTGAGAATTCACAGGAATAAAAGATTTAATAAAAGATTTAAGATTAAAAAGATTTAAGAATAAAAGATTTAAGCCAACCATTTGCCTAAGATGCAGAAAGAGAAGAAAAAATTACCCTTTACTGGTCAGGAACCCCTGTGACTTGGGATTTTAAACTTTTGGCTTTGGGAAGAGGGAAACAGAAGTTCTAACAAGGACCCTTCCTGATCATGTTGAAGTTTGCATAATATCACTTTTAATTTAAGGGAAAAGATCTAGAATCATTGTTTGTAATAGGCTTAAAGTCAGGGTGTGGTTGGGTTGACACATTTTGGGCTGCTTTGAATTAATTCCTCTTTTTTTGGAGCAGAAGGCTGTAGGGCTGCTTCTCAGTCGGGAGTTTCGAAAATGCCAACTCTTGGGGCACCTGGGTGGCTCAGTGGGTTAAGCTTCCACTTCTTGGTTTCAGCTCAGGTCATGAAGCAGTGATCCTGGGATCGAGCCCAGCTTCAGGCTCAGTGCTCAGCAAGGAGTCTGCTCCTCCGTGTCTCTCACCTTCTCTTTCTGTCCACTCCCCACACCACCCCTTGCTCATGCACGCTCTCTCTCTCTCACTCAAATAACTAAATGTTAAAAAAGAAAAGAAAATACCAGTTTTTGCTCACCTGTGCTCCGGAGCTCTAATTACTAGTCATATGTATTCTGCCTCAGACCAACATTAGCTGCCTCAGACCACTGATGGGTTCTCTTGGAAAACAGATAAAATTGTTTTGAAGAAATACTTTCATTGTTTTAATAAAGACACTTTATCCCTTCGCAAATGTAAAGTTGTAAGAAATAGTTCAGTTATTTGGTACCAAATACTCGGAGTTTTTAGTAAGACTTAGTTTTGGTCAAGGGACAGAACAATGTCACCTGGGCCTCCTGCTTCTGGATAGGACTGCATTTAGGTCATGCCTGCAGAGGTAGATTTTCTTTAAACCTTGTTTAAGTCGAAAAATTCAATTGTACTCCAGGTCACTGAAGCCACAGTAAAGTATTTCAGGGGAGCAAGGCAGGTGAATGGGGTCAGGTCCTGTTTTGTCCAGCCCAGTTGTGTGACCTTGGGCAATTTAGTTACCCACTCTGTGCTTTGGTTTCCTCAGCAATAAAGTAAGAGTCTGGTGAAGATGAAATGAATTAATGTATGTAAAGTTCTTAGAACTGTGGCTGGCACAAAAGCAAACTCTACAAGGATTAGTGATGATTCCTATTATTATTTCACACTAATGAGGGGGATGTAAATAAAAAATAATTTCCAGAAAATGACATGACAATACTATCAAGAACTTTAGAGTTGTTCTTCCATTTGATACGATGATTCCTATTTCTAGAAATCCCGCCCTAGGAAAATAATTGGAGAGATAGGCACACACACAGATACCAAGAAATGTATTTTAGTATGAGTTATCCTAACTAGATACCATTAGCAGCCAAACATCAGGTCCAACACCAGGAAACTTGTTAAATAAACAGAAGTATATCAATTTGATAGACTACCTGTAGAGCCAGTAAATATCATGTTTTTAAAGAATACTTATTAAATGCCACAGGCAAGTATTATGATTAACTAGAAAGAGTAAAAGCATAATAAAACATAGTTTTGTTTCATCACGTAATCTACAATGACAGACCCTAGTCATAGCTGAAAGGCAAGGCCTATTGTCTAACTCTTAGTGTTAAACTAACGGTCGGTAGGAGAGCCCTTCAAAATGACATATGTATGTATATTCAGTCCAATGGAGTAGACAGGAGAAGCGTAGATGACTACAAGCAAGGATCACACCAACACGCTCTTAAGTCCAAGAGATGGAACAAATAAAGGCTAGAGAGATATAAAGGCATGATGTCGGCAAAGTGACCGAGACTCTGGCCCAGCTCCTGGGAAAACATGGCGGGTCCATTAGTAAAGTCTGCCATGGATTCAGGAGGTTGTAGAGGCAGCGTGTGCCATATACATGTGTCATCCCTGACATGGGTGATGAGTGTGGTCAGGGAATCCAAGATCAGTGATTTTGTTCAAGAAAAATGTCAAGGAAGACTCTGAGTGAAATTGGCCTAGAACTTTTAACTCGTAAGCAGACAACATGTCATACCCAAACAGGGGCAGCCGGAAGTAAAGGATTGATTGGATAAGAAAGAAAAGCTGGGGAGCCAAGAGGTGGGACTGGAGATAGAAAGTGGAGATCACATGTTTCACTCCATTTGTTGGGAAGTTGTGAAAAACCAGGACCCGGGAGGGCATCTTTGGCTGGCACCAAGGAATCTAGTGGTACCCGGAGTCAAAACCAGGCTTGCCAAACACTTATCAAACATTGGGAACATTTCATCATGCCAACTCCCTTATATGGTCCCTATTTTACCAATGAGGAAACGAAAACTCAAAGCTGTCCCACAGCTAGAAATCTCAGAGCTCTCTCCAATCCCAGATTGTCAGATGCTAAGGACTAGAGGTGTACCAATGTCCCCAGCCCACTACCCTCTGACAATGGGTGAGACCTGCTACCCCATGGATCGTGGGAGAATTTTGCCATAAGGTTCAGACCCAAGGAAGAAACCAAAGATTCCCAACTTGACTTATTTCCTGAATTTGCTCTCACACTGTATTCCTTACATTATCGGGGTTATCTGATTGGCCTGGATTAACGAATAATCAGTAATTTCAAATGGCCAAACACTGAGCTAGATAGTTCTCTCCCTGAATCTTTACACCCTCCCTAAGTCGTGGGTGATCTCATTCTGTCTATTTTGCAGAAGAGGAAAACGCAGCTTACAACAATCTTCCGTCAAATGCCTGGGGGTACAATGATGGTAAAGAACAACCCATGAGGGTTTTGTCCTTCAGGGAGGGGAGTGAAGTGTGTACTAAGCATGTCAGAGAGAGAGAGCGCGCGCGCCCAGGAGAGACCTGAGACCTGGCCCAGCTCCAACCTTTCCTCACCATGGACTCAGCAGCAGGGTCGACAAAGGCCAAATCCAATTCAGTAAACACAGACTTCTGGTAAGCAAGTGCCCGCACGTTTGCTCTGTGTCAGTCAGGGGTTGCGGAGGCCTCGAATACTAGAGTCCTGCCGAGAGGCCAAGTGCAGAAAGCGGGGGCCTGCGCTTTTCTCCATTTACGAGAAGAATGACCATGTGGGGCACTCAGCCAAGGTCAACCTGGAACTGGAAGGCTGAACCCAAGCCCGGAGGAGCCAGAGCCAAGGTGGAAAGCTCCAGGCGCTGGGAGGGCAGGGACAGGGCGGCTGGAGTAAAAGGCCAAGTGTGGGAATGTTTATTGAAAAGAACGTGCCGGGGAGAACCCAGCCCTCACACCTCTGGGATCTGGAAGCTGGCTGTCTGCAGAACGCCAGCCCTGCCCGATGAGTGCAGCCATTTCCACTTTGTAAAGTTCTTGGTACACAAACGCAGGGCAAACCCAGGCGTGAATGTGATTTCTGAAAGGAGATTATTGAAAAGGTGGTTCTGCTTCTTTCCAATTTCTAGTCTGATGGTCAGGAGGGGGGCAGTGGGAAGAAAAGCTCCTGGACGTTTGCAGACATCCCCGTGGCATTCCAGAAAACACTATGCCCTCACAGCGGGACAAGGGGGCGCCATATCTTCAAAGATTTCTCAAGAGGAGGCTGGAGCTGAAGGCGGGGCCAGAATGAACCCAGGAGTCTGGATCTGGTTGGCAGAAGAGAGTGGAAGGATGGAGGGGAATAGAGGGGACAAGTCGTGCGTCCGTGTCCTCATACAGTGACCCCAGGATAATGTGACCCCAGATTGCCCTCTGACTGCTGGAACTTCAAGGCAAACAAGAGGCGGCTCGAGGAAGCGACACACTGATTACATATCTAATTTGCTGTCACTGTCCTCATGACATCACATATGTCACTGTGGTTTTCCGGATTACTGTCGACTCTGAACACATGAATCTGTTTTCCCTGACGAGTTGGTTTGAATTTTTCCTTGGCACCGGTTTTCTTTCCTTCCTTCCTGTCGGTGTCACTTCTTAGATCTTTGCCCGTGTTTCTGGTGTCTCCCGAACTCCCAAATGCACGGGAGCTTTTTCTAGACTGCTGACTCTTCTGGCTTTCCTCTCGCCTTATCACTCAAAATGATATCGAACCTCACGAAACTGTCTGGCCTCGCTCCTTTTGGAGAGATGCAGCCCAGCGTGTCCCCCTTGATGTTTTGCGCTGTGCTCTGGGCTGGGGTAAAGTGAAGTCATCACAACTGCTCTTTTAAGCTCAAGGAATTTGATAAATGAAGTTGTGTGGGGTCCTGGCAGGCAGCGTGCTGGAGCCAAGTACAGTGACCATCTGTGGACCAGTCTCCTTACCCCTTTATTATAGGCCCATAGTCAAGTTCAAATTGCTTTGTTAAACTTTTTGTGTGTGTCTCTCTCTCTTTTTATATCTCAGCTTTATACAATTATTCCCAAATTTCCCAAACTGACAGTGGGGGAGAGGCATTTGAAAGGACTGCTCAGCTTAAGTCTTCTGAAGGTTTGCATCGGGACTACGTTTTTCTAATTTCCTGGCATCTACTCTGTTCTCCTGGGCCTTTCAAAAACAATTATGAGTGCATGAATAAATATAATAACTCATTCCATCAATATTTGGGAGCCATCCTTTGGACGTCCTGTCTCCAGACATTTTAGACTTGAAAATTCATTAGCATTAAGGGTGCCAGGATGGCTCATTTGGTTAAGCGTCGATTCTTGATTTCGGCTCAGGTGTTGATGGTGGGGTCGTGAGAAAGAGTCCTACATGGGGCTCCAAGCCAGGCATGGAACCTGTTTAGGATTCCCTCTTTCCCTCCCCCTCCCCCATGTTCTCTCGCTCTCCCAAATAAATAAATAAATCTTTTAAAAATAAAATAAACAAAATTCATTTAGCATCCATCAACATTTCCAGACCAAGGACATCTTGTACATGTTCAGGATCTCATGATCTCATTAAGGACAAGGAAGAAGTACCGATTTATACATTGTTTCTGAACACAGAGGGTAACATCTGGAGGAAAGAAGAAAAGTGAGTACATTAATTATCCTTGTGTTTCTATCAGAATTTATTTCGTCCACTATATCAGCTTGGGAAACAAAGCCATTCCTTTATAATTTTTCCCAATCAAATGTCCTCTCTTCCTATCTAGAGAGCAACTTGGGGTTTTGGGGGGTTTTGTTTGTTTGTTTGCCTTTTTCTCCTTCCTTGATATCCTTTCCCTTCTTGTAATAAATGCAAGATCTGCGGGCCAGTTCTGATCCTAAGAGCTCCAGTAAAATGTGGTTGAATTAGGGGACGGGCTTTGGGCTCCTGAACCACTGAAGGCATCCTCCAGCCTTCAGGCTTCACCGGCCGCCTGCTGGGTTTGCTACAGGAGTGCCGAGGATGGGGTTATGATTTCTGGTACCAGCAGGGCTAGAGTGGGCTCCTTTGATGTGGCATCTCTGGCCTCACCCCCAAAAGATTTGGGGGTTCATGTGCTCCTTTTTTTTTTATAAGCCCAAACCTTTTCCCCTCTGCCAGGGAAAGCCAGAACTGCTCCTTGTTTTACTAGCATTCCACTGAACTGACAGGTGGATCTTCTCAATATTGAAGAACATGGGACTCTCTGTTTATTTGGGGTTTCTAGAATGGTCTTTAGTAAAACCCTCTCCTTTTCTTCATATAGGTCTTACCCTTTTATTGCTAGGCTTGTTCCTATGTCCTTTACAGTTTTTGTTGCTTCTATGAATAGGGTCTTTCTTCCCTTTAAATTTTCTAATTGAGCATTACAGTTCACCAGATCTCTCATATCTGACTACCTTGCTGGGCTGTTTTGTTAGTTCTAATGGTTATTTAACTTGAACTTCTTGGGTTGTCTATATAGATAGTGCTCTCTT
This sequence comes from Mustela putorius furo, assembly GCF_011764305.1. Classification (NCBI taxonomy): domain Eukaryota; kingdom Metazoa; phylum Chordata; class Mammalia; order Carnivora; family Mustelidae; genus Mustela; species Mustela putorius. The sequence continues at coordinate 40,369,753 of NW_025422368.1, read as the reverse complement.
TCTTTCCAGTCTTTACACTTTTTTTCCCCCTTTATTGCAATGGCCAGGGCCTTCCTCACTGAGACATACCAGCAGTGAAAACTGACATTGCTGTCTTATTTCTTCCTTTAGGGGTCTGCTTTAGTATTTCACCAGGAAACAGTGTTTGTTGTAGTTTTACGGTAGATACTCTTTAGGCAGAGCAAAAAAAAAAAAAAAAGAGAGAGAGAGAGAGAGAGAGAAGGGTTTCTTCTGTCCCAAGTTAGCCAAGATTTCTCACCAGGAGAGAATTTCATCAAATACAAAAATCTCATGAAGCACAGGATTTCCATAACAATTATTGATAATTCAGAATAAGTTTATCTTATGACAACTTTTATGCTTTTGCAATCTTTCCAAAGTTATCAGTATCGTAGTGAAATAACTATAAATGAATGCCCTTCTCAGGACAAGTGGGCCTTTTAAAAAAAAAACCACGGTGTGATCCCATTTTTAGAGCTGTTAGCAGAACACGATGTATAGTGTAAATCACTGTTCTAAATAAGGTCCATGATTACAGAATACTGTTTTAAAAAATAATTCAAAACGTGAGCATTAAAACCCAAGTTATAGGTGTCATTTTCACACCAATGGAGAAGAAAACTTCAAATCCTACCTTTATAAATCAAATGCATTTTCTCACTCTGTATCTTTACATACCTCTGCCTTTCACAATATATCTTGTCCCCCTCAAACTCCTAATTTCCCAGTTCCAGTCTCAAAAAAGGCACAGCTAGAAAGAAAAATTTTATTTCTTCATACTTAGGCATCCTACTTCACTTAAAACAAACAACTGGTAAAAATCCAGACCCAGTGGGGATGAAACACTCAACAGCTTTGCCTTTCATGTGGAGGAGAGGGAAACAGGTTGTTCTAGAATGGGGACCAATATTAGCCCATGTCTGGAAAGGTCAAAGCAATTAACATGAAATACTAAATTCGCATGCAACCCAGTATCTGAATGGTGTAGCTCCCAGATGTCCCCCGTACCATGCAGCGCACCAGGATCGAGAAAACAGTCCCGAGTGTCGCACAATAGGACCCTCTTGCCTGCTGACCTTGTGTGCTTCCCCAGGTTCTTGATTCTGCCACTTTCAGCATCCCTGTCTCTGTGGATTTATGACGTGTTGCCAATGTTATTACTTTCCCTGCTTCTACCCCTTCCAGCCCAAAGAGTTTCAGCATTGTAAGTAACACATTTTCACACAAGGGAGCCAAACAGTCCAGAAGCAGAATTTCTCAGCAAGAGGAGCTGTAGGCAAAGGAGCCCCCCACCCCACCTTCGAAGCTGGCACCTAGGTGGCTCTGGACACGAGTCAGAAAGATGAAACGGGGGAGAATGAGGAGATTCCCAAGGGAGGAAAAGGATGCTGAAGGGAGATTCATCCCATTTTCCCTCATGGTGAGCGCCAGGCCAGCTCTGGGAGCAAAGGGCTCCTCCAAATTTGTAGGGGCATCCTTCGTTCCCTCAGCAAGAACTGAAGGTCTCTTCCTTGGAACCTGTGGGATGCTTGGTATGTGGAAAAGTTTTATTCCTAGATGTCATCACCGTAAGAACCTGTATATTGAGGAGTCAGCCAGTGCTTATAGTCTACTATTGCTTCATGGCTTTTCATGACAAGTTTCTCCTGTCTCTTCTGGAACAGACCTGCTATTGTCTTTGCTATGGTCTCTCTGATTATGTGACTATGGGGTCCTTTTGTACCCTCTCTGTTTTAAATACATATGTGCTGTTTCTCCCTTGTTGATGATACAAAGCAAAGGTAGGTCAAATAATGAGTGCTGAGGTCATACTCTCTCTTACCTGTTAGATAATTGCCGCTGGAAACCATTCCAATCCCTGCAACAAGTTCCAGTTCTTGGAGCGGATCCTAGGGTCTTAGGTCGCCCCCCATCCTCCACACAACCATCCATTCCCTTCAGGACCAAGACTCCACCTCCCAGCTTCCAGGAGTTTTGGCTACCAGCTGAGTTTCTTCAGCACTTCCCTTCAGCTAAAGGAAGTTGCCTCACCCATGGTTAAATGCCTCTTTGAGGCCAACCCACATCCAATGGCTAGTCCATGGGTGGACCCGAAGTTTGGCTCCCTCACATCCATGGGGACAAGTCGGAGGGCCACCCCAGCTTCAGGGCTTCCCATGGGATCCCCTGAGGTCTCTGATGCAAGATACATTGCCATTCGACTTCTCCCTTTGCTCCATACCGATTCTGTTACTCTCTCACAGGCGCTGGTCCTCCAAACACTCCTGCCCATAAATATCCATCTCAGAATCTATGTCCCACAGAACTAAACATAAGCCTTCTTCCCCTGTTGGTTAGTTTCTAATTACTTCTTCATATAAGCAGGTATCCCTATCCATATCCCTCCGTGCCTATGTTAGGTGTGTCTGTCTTATATGGACATATAGATCTTTTTGCATTTAGTCCATATCCAGTTCAATGACAGCTTATTTCCAAGGACAAAACTCAGATCTGAGATGGCATGAGTTCTACTGGCTCACAGAATGGAAAAGTCCAAGAGAAGTCTGGCTCCAGGAACAGTTTGATTAGGGTTGAAATGACATCACCACGACCCTCATTTTTCTCTCGTTCCATCTCTTAGCCCTGTCACTGCCATATAGGCTTCGTGTTGAGAGAGGGCTGTATCTGTTAGCTCTTACCACAACGTGCTACTGACCCAGCAGCCACAAAATATCAGAGGGTATTTCTTTCTCAACTCTCTGCTGGTCAGCTGATGCCAACGGGACATATTCACCCCCTTTGGGGGGAGGGCGATCAAGTTAGATTCCAGGTGGCTCTGCTCCACATCGGGGGGTCCAGTCAAACTTGGCCCCTCCACACAGGTGAGGGGCTCGTCCTGAGATTGGGCTGAGGGGGCACAACTAGCCTTGGGGAGTCTTCTTATGACTGCAGTAGAAGCCCCAAGCAGGGCCAAACGCACAAGCACACTTCATGTCCTGCTTGGATTACATCAGCTAACATCTCAGGGGCCAAAGCAAGTCACATGCTGGAGCCCAAACTTAAGGGCGGCACACCCCCAGGCAAGTCACATGGCCAAGCCTGCCACAGACACTGGGAAAAAGCATGTTCCTCTCAGAGAAGTGGCTTCAGGGAGGAGGGTCAATGAACGATCATCAAACCTAAACCAGAGGCCTTTTTCCATCTCTCAGTCCCAACAGAGATTCGATCTCTTCTATATTTACTTCTTCCCAACTTCAAGGCAAAGCGAAGGGTGCCAGCCTCAAGTCCCAGCAGCAGTTGCCTTGTCTCTCACCGGCCGGTGTTCCCTCACCCGTCCCCTGTACCAGTTCCTGTGACAAACGGGACTACTTGTGCTCGCTAGAGCTAGCGGCAGGGCACCTTGCTCCAGGGGCATGGGGTAAATGCTACGCACAGAAACCAGGACACAGTTATAAGAATGAGAGTCGGGGCTTTTAGGTGGCTCAGTTAAGCGGCTGCCTTCTGCTCAGGTCATGATCCCAGAGTCCCGGATGGAGCCCTCCCTCTCTCTCTCTCTGTCCCCTCCACTGCTCTCACGCTCTCTCTCTCTCTCTGGCTCTCACTTTCATAAATAAATAAAATCTTTAAAAAAAAAAAAAAAAAAAAGAGAGTCAAAGGATACTGAGCTGCAGAAAACCACCTATGTCCGCTCTAGGGATCTCACACCTACACCCGCCCCCAATCCCCAACTCTCCTGCTCTTGCTCTTAGAGCTGGGGCTGTTTCTCCTGGGCTTGCATCCATTCCATGTCCTACTCTTCTCTCAGGTTCTGGACTCTGGAGCCCTGTGCCTCATCTCCTCCAGGCTCATCTCTCAGTGTGCGCTCTACAAATGCACTCGGAATTACCCCTCCCCGGAGGATCAGTCCCAAGACACCTACTTCTCTCTGGTTGCCCATCGTGGCTGCTGGCTCGGACATCTTGCTGGCATCACCCTTCTCTTCCCCTTGTTGCACTGCCACCCCCTCCCTCCTGCCCTACCCAGGGTCTGCAAACCAGCAGGCCACATATGGGCCACCCTGACGAACCACATTGCTGGAACTGAAGGGGTCTCACACTGCTGGCCTGGGGCCTCTCTCAGGTCTCTTCTACAGGAGAGAGATTTATTTCCCTGAAGTTTTAGGGCAGGAAAAGACTCGCTTTCTGGAGGCATGCCAAGGAAGGAGGCAATCCACCCAGGAAACAAACAAGACCCTTTTCTCTATAGTCTTTCCTGTTTCCCCAAGTCAGACCCTCCCGGCTCCCCCTGAGTGAAAGGAAAGCTGTCGGGATCAAAGCCTGGTATTTGTGATGAATGGCTGCTGGCTCAACCGGCACAGGAAGGACTGTCAGCCTGTTAACTCCTTCTTACCCATGACGGGCTGGCTGCATTCACAAGGCTTCTGGAGGCACGTTTCAATAAACACAACATCTTTTTACAACCAGAGAGAGCCAAGCCAACTGGAAAGTTGGAAAGGATGACTAGGGACTCAAAAGACAACAAAATCTACCTTGGAGTCTTTTTTGATGGTTGCAGCAGCTTCATAATAGATGATCTGACCTATTTGCCCCAGGAGGGTGAGAAGACTAAAAACATGAGCCCTGCAGGGAGAGCAGTTAGATTACTCTCTTTTCCATCTCTCTCTAGCTAGGAGACCTTAAATAAGCTACTTAGCCTTTCTTCACCTCAGCATCCCCGTCTATAAAATGGAGAGAAGATTTACAGGAACCTCATGGTGTTGTTGGAGGAAATAAATAAGAGAATTCATATGGCACATTTAACCTAGTGACTGGCATATAGTGCAAGTATCATTAACTTTCATGGTGCTCATCATTGTTATTATTTTTATTATTCCAGAGGACAGGAGGCAGCACCCAGGCTTGCTGAAAGCCAAAGTCTTAAAATTACAAGACGTGCTCTGCATAATTGAAATTTACACAGTGTCAGAGTCTCTGGGCCTTTGGGTTCTATTACATAAGCATGCACAGATTCTTTGCCACACCTCCCAAGACGACAAAATGTGATTGTTTACAAACAAAAATGAGTTAGAGTCTAAGATTACTGAGCAGGACTGGGAGCAAGATTACATCACAGGCTAGCCCCAGACCTTTCATTTCCTAAACAGCTTCTAAGGACCCTGGCTTCACGATACAATAGTGAGCAATAGTGGTTGCAAACTGATGAGAGAAACAAAGGGATGCATTGCTACCTATCCATCTGTGGTGAGTGCGCAAAATAAAAAAGAAAAGAAAACACTGGAAGGATTTTGCAACTGCACGTCTTAACTCCACCCTTCCTTATGGAAGTCTTTATTGTGGAACTCATCTTAGATGACTTCTAACTCATGGCAAAGTTAAAACACTGAAAAAGCACCCAATGCTTGTGAGCTTCTAGATTGTTCCACTGAATTATAAACAAGAACATGCTAGGACTTTGGTATTTGGCCCCAACAATTTCTAAGACACACTTCCTGTCAAATAAATTTTATGAATTTGCTGAAAGGGGCTTACAGCCATGAGACTTTCTATCGCCCACCTCTCTCCCCAACCTGGATCTGGAACCGTTGTAAACCATAACACCCCCAAATGAGGACGATCACAATGCCTGAGGAAACCACAGTGAAAAAAATGTCACTTGTGGTTTATTTTCATAGAGCCATAGTAAGGAGAAACAGGATGGTTTCAAGAAATAAACTATTAAATTTATAGATTCAAGAAAAATCTTAGTTATAATTATAGTCTAGACTGCCTCCCTTGGCAACCGTCTCACGTAACACAGAGTAATTTGTGGAAATATGGGGTCAGTAAGACAGCAAAAAATGAGGGGTAGCTTATCTGAGCATGATAGAGGAAACCCACTTCCTATCCATTTGCTGAACAAGCCAAGTAGATAGAAAATTAATGAAGGGTAAAATACTGAGATAAGACTCTTATCTAAAAATCCAGTAGACATAGCAATAGTAGTGTTTCCAGATTCTGTATTTATCCCTATGATATTTATGTGAGAGGAAGAACTTCTGTCATTACTGGACTTAAAATGCTGTTAACTGAAATAACATTCTTTGTTAATTATGAGGAAACCGCAGGGACAACTATATTTTAAAACCTTCCATTTCTCTTTTGTGCAAATGAATGTTAATGTGTTGGAGAATAAAAGGAGTTGATCTATTTAAAGAATTCTGGTAGAAAATCGGATTCAAAAATCTTTTTGACACCTTAGGTTTGGGCAAAGTAGTTATTGATGCAGAGGGAAGGTGAGGAAAGAAAAGTGAATGACACAATAATAGGGTACCAAGCGAAGGCTTTCCTTACTGAAATGGAGGTAGAGGAGCAGGAGGAGGAGTAAACAGAGAACAAGAAGAAAAAAGGAAGTGGGGGGGGGGCGAGGAGAAACAGAGAAAGGAAAACACATATAGACTGGTAATAAAGTCACAAGGCCCCTTGTTTTAATCCATTTTATTCAGACTGCTGGTTTAAAAGAGGAAGGAGCTGATGAAAAGCATTGTGAAATCTTCCTCGTTAGAGAAGTCTCTAATGAATAAGAGACCTGTGATTTAGAGAGAGAGACAGATGAGCACTGACGTGTACAACACAAGGAAAACAACCATCCTGATTTAATGCTGCCTGACAGCCAATCAGTGCCAACAGGCAAGAGAAGAGGCACCTGGGAAGAGCCAAAGCTCCTCGCTGACTTTCGGGGCATAGAAGTGAGAGAAAACTGCTCAGAACTGCCTTTAACTTTTACTTTTACAGAGCCCAAAGCAAGAGTAGAAATAGTCTTATACCTATGTATAAATATTTTACACTTTTAAGTGAAGCTCACAGACTTCTAAATAATTTTTTCTATTTAAAATATGTATTTCTTTTTGATATGTTTTATAACAACACAATTAAACAGGAGGTATAAATATAATGGAATTTATGTGACTGAAAATCAGTAAAATAGCAAAAGACTAAATTTCTTTATTATTGCTCACGTTGGGTATTCTGTTGATGGCCAGTGATGTCCAAATGAATAATAAAATAAAAATACACGTAATTCGGGGCACCTGGGTGGCTCAGTGGGTTAAGCCTCTGCTTTCCACTCAGGTCATGATCTCAGAGTCCTGGGATTAAGCCCGGCATCATCATCGAGCTCTCAGCGCAGCAAGGAGCCTGCTTCCCCCTCCCTCTGCCTGCCCCTCCCCCTGCTTGTGTTCTCTCATTCTCTCTGTCAAATAAAGAAACAAAACCTTTAAAAAAATAAAATAAAACGATTTCCAGTTCTAGGTAATCCAGTGTGCATTAACTGTCATTGTAAAGAATTGGTACTTCGTTTCGTGTATTTCAAGCCTAGAGGTGTGTGTGTGTGTACACAAATTCAACAGTAATGGGAGTTGTTCAATGTCACAAAATAGTCTTTGGCTATGTGCAATGCTTGTGAATACAAAGTAATTCATGAGTTCCTCTGGAACCACTTTTTAGAACACGAAATAAAGCAATTAAATGCACTTTCAGGACTACAACAATGATTTTTTTTTTTTTAATGCACTATCTATTGCATTCATGCACAGAAAGGATTTGACGAGTTTGTAAAAAAAAAAAAAAGTGTTCCTCTCTAACTGGGTGCTTCGGCCACTCCAATTCTTCCTGCACTCGGACATAGTGCCTGCCTCAATGTCAGCAGTAGAAAGAACCACAGACCTTCTCGGACTCTCATCCTTTGTCCCTACCTAAGGGCAAGAAAATATGGAGAATCGGTTCACTAGGTCGTCAGCATAGCAAGTCACGAGAAAGAGCTCAGTTTGGGGTAATAGGCTGTGCTGTGCAGGCACTCAGGGCCAGATTCCAAGAGGTCAAAGTGCACAGCTATTTGTGGCATGTGGGGACCTTCCAAAGACTCAAAGCAATACCCATTTCGCCTGGGTATAAGAAAGATGTTTCATCCTCAGGCAAAACAAAAGAATGTTAGGTTAGACTGTAAAATTGTAATTAATAATGTCAACGCACTATGTTGTTTTTTTCTTTCACAGTTCTTTCAACTTTGTTCCTACTGGTCTATTTTTCCCTACATATTTCTTACTGTGAATATTTAAGACATGAAATGATGGGCACCAGCATGGGACCTTGACCCAGTCATTTTCTCCCTGTTTTCTCGTCTATAAAGAGAAACAGATGGACTATATAATTTCTGCCTTAATATGCTGTAGTTCTCAAGTTCTCTTCTTGCTTAAGGAGAAGGAAGCATTAGTATAAGGAAAGAGCAAAGACTCTGGAGTCAATGAAACCTGGTTAGCTCTGTGATTTGGGTCTAGTTACTTAATCTCTCTGGGCCTCGGTTTCTTCATCTGTAACAATTACTAGTGTAGACAATTATGTCTACATATGTTTTATGTCTTCATATGGAGACAATTATGACTGCCCTATAGGATGGTATTTGGAATGAAAGGAATTAATGCATCTTAAGTTCCCACTAAAGTACTTTACACACAGAAATGTACATTATGTGAGGTAAAACCCACATGTGGAAGAGAAAGCAAAGGGAGACGTTTGTGTGTGCATACACACGCAAGCGTATGTGTGTGCCTGCCTGTGCACATTTGTTGAAAAACTTTAGGATGGTAGCATGAGATCTGGGGTGGGTATAATGGGGAGTGGGTTGGAACTTGTGGACCCAGAAAAGAAACTGCTGATTTCTGAATTGCATTTGGTAGCTGGAGAAAATTAATTTCTCTAGATTTGAAAAACTAAGGGAAGAAGCCTTTATGTTTGAGAGTTGGCCTTTTCGTGTAACATACACGGAGAAAAGGTAATGATTCCTAAGGACCCAGCTCAAAGAATTTTCAGAGAGCACACACTCAGGGCTCCAGCATGTAATCAAGAAATAGAACTTTACGAGCACCCACGCAAGCTCCCCTGTGATGCCTCCCACCCACTCATAAATCCCTGCCACACCCCCTTGCCAAGAGAAACTCTTGTCTGATTTCTAGCTCACGGATTCCTTGGCCTGTGTTTGAACTTTTTATATAAATGGAATGTGTAATATGAACTCGTGGGTGTCTGGCTTGTTTCTCTGACTGTTATATTTGTGAGGTCCCACCGTGTTGCTGCATAAAGCTCTAGGGTGTTTGTCCTCAGTGCTGTCTAGTATTTCAGGGTATGACTCTGCCTCAGTGTATTTACTCATTGTGCTTTTGCTGCTAGGAAGGTTCTAGTGTATGTCTTTGGTGACTGCTTCTGCTGGGGGTGTAACTAAGAGGGCAACAGCTGGGTCACAGAGTATGCACATTTTCAGCTGCTGTAGATGTTACCAAGCAGGTTCCAGGAGAGGCTGTACCAACGGACACTCCCACCAGCATCTCAGTGTAAGACGCTGACTCAAGAAAAGACCCTAGAGTTTGGCTTCTTGTGATTTGGACTTTGGTAACCAATCATAAATGACTTCTCTTCCAGGTCTCTACTGTGATTCACTAGGCCGTGTAATGACCTGTTCACTCCAAACCTTCCCACACCCTCTCGCGCACTGCCTGTCACTGGGTGAATTGGACGGGGCCCTCTCCAACTTTCTTAAAATTGGAAGTCTTTTGGGTGACTGGTGCAAGCCAATGGTCCAAAGTGATGGTTATGGTCAAAACATAAATATGTGTACACAGAGTAGGAATGACCTTGTGCAACGCAAATCCTTAGGAGAGATTTGTTGAATAAGATATTTAAAGGACGGAGTCACACCAAGTACAATCTACTTCACCACAAGAGAGTGAATTTTTGGCCCCAAGTCTCCCTGTCTCCCCTTTTTCTGCCAGGGCATTGCCAGAACTGTCACTCCCCTTGAGCTCAGGTATGACCCCAAATCTGCTCCCTGTTGCTACGTGGGGAGAGTTGAAACAAGCTAGCCATCCCTCCCCCCTCAGAGCCATTCTAGAATGCTCCCGGAGAACGGGTGACGCCAAACCGTGAAGCTGACACTGTCTAATTGTCTCAGAGCAAGAAAGTCTGAATGACCCCATTTGAATCTCTCACTTTCATGTGGCAATGAGAAAAGCAGGCCGTTTGCACATGACGGATAGAGTGCAAGACTTACTGTAAATGTTGTTTATATTGCCTGGGGCAGATCAAATGACTTGAAGGATTAACGTATCATAATAAAAAAAGACTCAGCTGCATGAGGAAAAGCCAGAAAACCCCACTCCCCTCAACACTGAGTCATTTTTTTGACAGATTCAACTTGGCAAAAAAAATTATGTTGGGCTGTAGTCCCTGCTCTGTTACAGGAGACTTTGTTTGGAAGCAAAATGTAAAAAGGCAACTGTTGCATGAAACCATTAGACCCTAGATCCAATTCTCTTTTTCTGTCCACTCTTTCAAGGATTTCCAAGCCAGGGAGGCTTTGCAGACAGAGCCTGTGCCCAGTGCACAGGTATGGTATTTCCTTGGCCCATTTTTTTTTTTTTAACCTTACTTTCACCAGGAGGTAGATACCCAGGGCTCCTACAAAGTCCGGCCAAGAATCAGCACATGCAGTGATGAGCCACTTACACATGCACAGATTACTGGGAGAAAGGGCAGATGGCCTGGCTGGGTCATTTCTGGAAAGCCATCCTTCATACACCATGCTTGTCTGCCATACCCCAGCAGTCAGTCCCAGGCCTGGTATTTATGTTCGCTTTCAAATCCCTGTGTCCTATTACAAGCAGCACTAAATTCCTGCTGCTGCCTTTTTGGGGTGGGGGTTAGAGTATTTTTCCAGCACTGTTTATTTTAAATTTCGAGTTATTATTGTTATTTCTTCTTGGTGGTTAAAAGTCCAGTTGGAAAGGTTTTCCACAAGACTGAAAATTCCCGAGAAACCCTGACAATATTCAGCATTCATGATTACCTAGACGGACATATTTTATGAAAATTACATTGCCTTTGAATGACTTCCTATGAATGAGCTTGAATGTTAGGATTCTGTGAGATTGGATTTCAGAACATATTTAACATATTTCCATCTGGCAACCTTGGGATGTCTCTCAATGACAGTGATTATGAAAGGATTGTTATTTGGTATAAAAACATTGGCTCAGGATGGACAAGGCTTCCTGAAAAATGCTGTACATCTTTATGGTTGACGTTTTTGTTGTTTTGAATTAGGTGGGTTTTTTTTTTTTAATTTTTAAATTTTAATTTATTTTTTATTTTATTTTATTTTTTTTTTACCACCAGCTTGAAATATTTCACTATAAAACTCTCTCTATCCTACCTCCAACAAAGCTGGCAATTTTCCCTCAGAATTGTAAGAACTCAAATTAAAGCACATCCATGAAAAAACTTTTATTAGTGGGGAGCCCGTTTCCCATATTTGTATAAATATAATGATGCTTATATAGTTTCTTCTTTCTTAGGCTGGAAATCCAAAGAGCTGAAAACAGGAATACTCCTTAACATTTAATTTTTTAATGATGGACTTCAAGTTTAAAGGTATTTAAGATTCCTTTTCTTTCAAGTCTTCAAAAGATTTCTTAAATAATTTGTGAGAGTTACAGCACTGAGAAATATCCAAATAAAATAACACTAAGGATCTAATCCCTGGTGCATAAGGGAGAGGCAGTGACACAAAGAGGCAAAGTCAAGTACAAGGATGAGATAAGGATAAATGGCACACAATCCTGGAGAAAGAAATAGGAACTTATGGAAGGCATCAATATTTATAGGAAATATGAAAATATGACAGTCTGTATTCACAGCTCTCTCTAGAAATAAGAAAAATAAAGTTCAGGAAGACAGTAATTATAGAATAACCCCATGGAAAAGAAAAAGACGTTTGTTTCCATTTCCCTCCTGATGGCTCTATGTCAGTGGGTCGCCTAGATGTGTCCAGTGTTGATCACCATTCTTAATGTTTAAAATCTCATCAATGAAATCCCAAACATGTCCTCTTACTTGACCCGCTATTCACCTCTCACTGGAAAAGACCTCAAAGTTAAAGAAATTACTCTTTGGGAATATAAACTACATGGAGGCTACAATAATTCTTTCAGCTATGTGAGCAATCAATTTTGGGGGACTTGTAAGTTAAAGCAGCAGTTTTTAAATGACAGAGTAATGTACTTTTCCTCTCTTTCTCCTCTCTAAAATTATCCTAAAAGAAAAAGAAGAATAAAAAACAGAAAAACAGATGCCACCTTTGATAAAACTAGAAGACATATGCAACCACAAACTGCATTATATGAAAACTGAAAGTAGATGGAGAAAGATTAAATGACATAGTAGAGTGAAAGAAAGCCAAACCTAAGGATTCTCAGAGGAGATATTGACAAAAGTTGTCCTGAGAGAAAATACACAAGAATTGGAAGCTCTAGGTACTCCAGATGGTATTATTCTTACTCAGAGATGGGAATGAGGAAACAGGGGAATTGGTTCAAAGACCCGATAGGAAGAGACTTTTTGCTTCCAGCAGTGTGGCAGATTTTATATAATAAAAAGATACCTCCTGCTGAAATGCAATTAGAGCCTGGATAAACTATAACCAGTATCTTAATGTATTTTGGGATTGCTATAAAGTAAGAGAAATCTCCAGTTTCCTTCCTTGCACCTCCTTCTGAGGAAGAAAAATAAGAGGTAGCTGAAACTTGAGTATAGAACCACAATACTAAGTAAACTCCAGTAAGTAAATTCCTGAGATGGTTGCCCTGGGGTAGGTGAAGCAAAAGTGTCAACACCTCGGTTGAGGTTGACAGACTAATCATGGCCCCATGTGAAGGTGAGATGAAGATGAATGGATGGAGATAAATCCACAAATATAAGAAAAATAGTTATACTAAGCAGGATTTGAAAAAAAATGTAGTGGAATTGATGAATTCTAAGGAAAAAGACAATATTAAAAGCACTCATAGAGAGGAGAGATGCCTCCTATGAGACAATAAAAATTAAGACAGCTAAAAAAGAGAAAATAATATGTTCAGGTGCTAAGAGAAAATAACTATCATATTAAAATTATGTGTCAAGAGAAATCAGTTTTAAGAATGAGAGTAATAAAAGTTTTTTAGAAAAACAAGAAGAGATGGAATTTATTCTCAAAAGACATTAACCAAAGAAACTACTAAAGAATGAACTTTAGACATTAACCAAAGAAACTACTAAAGAATGAACTTTAGAAATTAGAAGAAAGGTTGGGAAAGCAAAAGAGAACTGTGAGCACAAAAATCAGTGAACATGGAGGCAAGCCATTGCTATCTCTATGTGTAGTCAGTATAAATAATAATACTTATTTTGTGAGCTGAACAAAGTGACAGAAGTATGTAACAAGAATATCTAAGTGGGGAAATGGGTGATCAACGTCAAGGTAGACTATGTTGTTGACTTATTCAGATGTTAAAAACTTAGATGTGGTAAGGTTCAATATGCAGGTAAAACCAAGGGTAACATTTTTTAAAAAGAGGCTCTCTTTAAGTAATAAAAAGATTCCCAAACTGATAAAAAAAAAAGTAAAAAATAACAAAAATTAATTTAAACAGGAAAACAAAGAGCACAGCATAAGAAGGAAACACAGAAAACATAAATTAAGATGGCACAAACAAATCCAAATATGACAATAATTCATATATATGAATTATTATATTTAATACACACACACACATATGCACTAACCAGTTAAAAGAGATTGTGAGACTCGATTTTAAAAAAGAAAAACTTCACTATATATTGTTTGAAAGAGTCCTATTAAAATATAAGGTAACAGGGCTCCTGGTTGTCTCAGTCAGAAAAGCATGTGACTCTTGATTTTGGGGTCATGAGTTTGAGCCCCATTTTGAGTGCAAAGATTATTTAAATAAATAAAATTTTTTTAAAATAAAATAAAGTTTAAGGTAACAGCAAAGTTGGATGTAAAAGTACATTCTAAAACTAGGTACTGAACAATAAAACCTGGAATTGTTATCTTTTTTACCAAACAAAATAGATACTAATCAAAACCATTTTTTGAGACAAATAAGATCAGTATATACTGATAATGTTTCATTCACCTGGAAGAAATAATTATACTAAACATGTTTCACCAAAAATTAGCCTCAAAATTTAAAAAAATAGAACTACAGAGAGATACTGAAAATCTGTAATTACACTGGGAGATTTCAAACTATCTTTGTCAATTATTCCAGGTCAAGCAGACAAAGAAAAAAAACTTGTGAAAATAGAGAAGAATTGAATAATGCAGTTAATCACTATCACATAACAAACAGAATTAGCAATTAGAATATACATTTTTTTTCAAGCACACAGGGAACATATAAAAATTAGCTATATTGTAAGCTTTATATACTCCAGCAAATTTTAAAGAATAAATGTCATACAAGCTTTGTCTTCTGGCCACAGTGAAATTAAAATAAAAATCAGAAATAAAATATAAATGAGAAATCACACTCTTAAATAATTCATAAGCCAAAGAGACAATCACACCGGGATCTTTTTTTAAATTAGAAGTCAATGATAATGAACATATAAAAGCAAAAATTTATAGGATACAAAGATAATACTGTTTTAAGGGAGTTTGAGTATTAAATTCTTGTAGTAGAAAAGAAGAAAGAAATTAACAAGCATCCAGTTTAAGAAGTCAGAGAAAAGAACCCAAATAAAGTAGAATGAAAGGGAAAATACAAAATAAGAACAGGAACATACTTAGGAGAAAACAAAGATACAACAGAGAGGATTGCCAAAACCAAATTCTAGTTGTTTCAAAAACTAAAATATAATAGAAAAATCTTTGGTTATCTTAATCAAGAACAAATGAGTTGAAATTAAAATGTAATAAAAGTGAAAAGGGGCACTGAAATGTAGACATAGCAGATATTAAAAAGATTGAATATTATGAACAACTTGATGTCTTTAAATTTTAAAACAAAGACATGGTAAACAAATTCTTAGAAAAATTGAGCCTAATAAAAATGAAATCAAGAAGAAGTAGAAAGTCTGAAGAGTTTATAACCACTGGAGAAATAAAATCAGTAGTTAAAATAATCCCACAAAGAAAGCATTAGGCCCAAATGTTATTACAGGTGAACTCTACCAACTACCAAAGAACAAATCATTCTGATCTAATACAAACTCTTCTGGAGAATTGAAAAGAAGACAAAATACCCCAACTAACAGTATAAAATCTGTATACTGTAATGGCAAGACCAGGTAAAGACAGAATGAATGAAAAGGAAAAACTATGTGAAACTCTTACTCATGAACCCAGATACCAAAATCTCACCCAAAAGACTGAGGAACCAACTGTACCAAGTGGTGTTTATCTTAGGGACAGAAGAATGTTTTAACATAGAAAACCCATACATGTAAGTTGCCAAAATAACATATTAAGAACTTAAAATAATACTATAATTTAAGTAGATGCAGAAAAAACACTGAATAAAATTCAACATCAACTCATGATAAAAACTGTCACCAAACAAAGAGAGGGAAATATCCTTAAGTTGATCATCTCCCAAACCAAAACAATAACATTCCTAGAGGTGAAAAGTAAGAATCATTTTCCTTAAAATCAGGAACAAGACAAAGATCTTTGCTAACACTATAATGTCCAATTTTGTGTTGGGCATTCTTGCCAATATAGTAAAATAAGGGAAAAAGTGGTAACAATGGAAGAAAAAAATTGATAAATTTACCACATTGAAATTAAGAATAACTGTTGGCTGGAGACAAACTTTAACAGCCACCATAAAGAAAGTGGAAAGATAAGCAAAAAAAAAAAAAAACTAGGGAAAAGATTCCCTTCGCATATAAAAGAAAGGATATTAATATCTCACGTGCAAAAAGAATGCCTATAAGAAAGTTGTTTTTTAAAGATAGCCATAGAAAAATGGGGAGACAAACATGGATAAGCGTTTTTCACAGAAGAATGAACACATAGGGCAATCACCTAGGAAACAATGCTCTCCATCATTAGTATTGAGGGAACCTGTCATTAAGCCTGTGATGATGTACAGACACTGGATTGGCCAAAAGGAAGAAGTCCAATCAGATAAAGTATTGACAAGGATACAGAAATTTCTATACACTGCTAGTAGAAGTATAAATTGGTACAACCATTTTGAAAAACTGTTTTGTCATTTTCCTAAGTGCAACTGATATGTAAAAATACACATACACCAGGATGCAGCAACCTCATTCCTCGGGATCCACCTTAGAGAAATTCTTGCACATTGTGGTAGACAAAATAATGGTCCCACCCCAAAGATGATGGTGTCCTAATCCCCAGAACCTATGAATATACTCCCTTAAAAGGCAAAAGGGACTTTGCAGATGTGATTAAAGTTAAAGACCTGTGGATGAAGAAGTTATCCTGGATTATCTGGGTGAGCCCTGTATAATCACGGAGTACTTTAGAGCAGGGAATGTTTCCCAGAAGATGTGGTCAGAGAAATAGTAGTGTGAGAAAGTTCTGAGGCCGAGGTACTGTTTCTGAAATAAAGATGTACAGGGACAGAAAAGAGGCCTCTAGGAGTTGGAAAAGGCAAGAACATGGATTTTTCCCTAAAGCTTCCAGAAAGGAAAGCAGCCCTGCCAACATCTTGTTCTCAGCCCAATGAATCCCATGTTGGATTTCTGAACTACAGAACTAGAAGATAATAATTTCTGTTGTTTTAAGCCACTAGATTTATGGTAATTTGTTATGACAGCAAAGGAAAACTCTTCCACACGTGTATACCAGGAGATGTGCAAAAGAAAGTTTTACACAACATCGTGTCATAACAAGAAACTGAAAACAATCCACATGTCCATTTACAGAAAAATCAATTTAAAATTTGTAATAATGAAAAAATGCTCCACATCACCTCCCAGTAGGGAAATACAAGTCAAAATCACAGAGATACCACCTTACACCAGTCAGAATGGCTAAAAATAACAAGACAGGGAACCACAAATTTTGGTGAAGATATGGAGAAAGGAAAACCCTCTTATACTGTTAGTGGGAATGCAAGCTGGTACAGCCATACTGGAAAACAGTATGGAGGATCCTCGGGATGTTAAAAGTAGAGCTACCCAAGACTTAGCAATTGCTTTCCTTGGTATTTACCCCAAAGATACAGATGTAGTGAAAAGAAGGGGCACATGGGCCCCAATGTTCATAGCAGCAATGGCCACAATAGCCAAACCATGGAAGGAGCCAAGATACCCTTCAGCTGATGAAAGGATAAAGAAGGTGTGGTTCATATATACAATGGAATATTACTTAGCCATCAGAAAGGAAGAATAGCTACCATTTACATCAACATGGATGGGACTGAAGGAGATTATGCTGTGAAATAAGTCAATCAGAGAAACACAATTATCATATGGTTTCACTCATATGTGGAACATAAGGAATAGGGCAGAGGACAATAGGGGAAGGGAGGGAAAACTGAATGAGAAGAAATCAGAGAGGGAGACAAACCATATGAGATTTTCGACTCCACAAAACAAACTGAGGGTTGTGGAAAGGGAGGGGGTGGGGATGGGATAACCAGGAGATGGGCATTAAAGAGGGTGCATGATATGATGAACCCTGGGTGTTATACTCCACTAATGAATTATTGAATGTTACATCAAAAACTTATGATGTACTATACCTTGGCTAATTGAATTTAAATTAAAAATGTAAAAAGTAAATATAATAAAACTTGTATATCACACAAAGGAATAGTACACAGCACTACAATGAATGAAATATGGTTACAAACAAGACGATAAAATGAATCAGTAGAAATACTGAGTGAAAAATGAAAAGTCACAGAGGACAACATACAGCTTGATACCATTTTTTAAGCATAAAATTTAGCAAAGCTAGACAATACATTGTTTATTGTTATTTATATATGTGATAACAACTGCTTTTTAAAATAAAATAAGATGAAAACAAGCACAAAATTTAGACCTGGAGTTACCACTTAAGCAAGAAGGGGTAAAGGTTAGGAGAAGAGCACATAGATAAAATGTAAAGGTATTAGTTTAGTTCTGACTCTATTTTTTCCTTTTTGTTCTGACTCTTAAATGGTGTGTGGGGTTAATAGGTATTCATCTTAATATTATAGTGCATATTACAAACATATTACATTGTTTGTGTTAAGTACTACTTTATAAATTATAATGTATAGCTGTCTATGTAAGAAAAATTAGACTCCCCAGTTCTCCTCCCTCTACCTCCAGCTCCAGCAATGTAGGCGAGAAGACAAGGAACATTCTAGCACAGCTGCACCAGACATTCCCTAGATTCAGAGACAACAAGCAATTGGGTTATCTTTCTCCAGAAAAATGACATCACCACAGACAGGGAAAAAATAAAACAGGTCTTCCTCAACTTATGACATAGTTGCATTCCAATAAACCATCATAAGTTGAAAATATGGTGTTGACAATGCATTTAATATATAGAATACCATAGCTTAGGTTAGTCCATCTTCAACGTGCTCAGAACACTTAGCCTACAGTTGGGCAAAATCACCTCATTTTATAATATAGATATATTGAATATATCATGTAATTACTGAATACTGTACTGAAAGTATAAAACAAAATGGTTGGATGGGCATCAGCTATTTATCCTTGTGATCACTAGACAACTGGAAACCTCAGCTTTTGCTAGCCCAGGAAAAGATCAAAATTCAAAATGTAAAGCATGGTTTTACTGAATGCATATCACTTTTGCACCATTGTAAAGACAAAATCGCTGAGTCGAACCAGAGTAAGACACAGGTTGTCTGTACATCAGATTTTCCAAAGTTGTACCAATTTATACTCTGTCAAGTGAAAACAAGCAGACCTTTGAGGTCCCATAGGAAATAAAAAGAACAACCCTGTCCTTGGTGGTGGAGCAAACACCACTCAGGTGCAATTAGCAGTTCAGTGTCTCACTTGTAACTGGACCTGTTCAGCCAAGGATGAACCAGATCTTGAGACAAATCTCCTTGTAGAAGACAGAGGCCAAGACAAACAGAAGAGGAACTCAAAGAAACGCATGCAGAGGGTAGAAGTAAAGTATTTTGAAATTATTATTTACTTTTCCAGAGAAATAAGAAGATACTACTTTTTTTTTTTTTTTTTTTTTACAAGAAAAGGATGCCTATAAAAACAGCAACCAGGGGATAAGAGCTCTTGGAAGTAGAGAAGATATATAGATAGGGGTGGTAGAAAAAAATTCACTAAAGTGGTTGTAAAGAAATATGAGAAAATGTCCTAGAAAAGAGAACAGAAGGATGCAGCCATAGAAAATAAAGGACAGATAAATTAATCAAATTGATCCAAGATGTGCAATATTTAAGTAATAAAAATTACACAGAGAAAGAACAAATAAAACAAAGTATATAGGCAAATGATATTGAGGAAATTTCTCAAAATGGGAAAACACACATCTCTAGATTGAAAATACTTGCCAAGGGGTGCCCAGTTGGCTCAGGCAGTACGGTATGTGACTCTTGGTCTCAGGGTTGTGAGTTCAAGCCCCGAATTGGGTATAGAGCCCACTTAAACAATGACAAAAAAAGCCTCACCAAGTTCCCATCAAAACAAATGGCAGAAGACCTCCCTGTGGTATAAGATCATTTCCCAACTCTAGAGGCAGAGAAAGTTCACATCCAATGGATTGGAATCTCCACTGGATATATCAACAGCAACTCTAGAAAAGAGAAGACAATAAAACAGTGCCTCGAGATTTGAAGGGAAAATGATTTTCACCTTGGAATTCTAGACTGCCAAAAGATTAATAAAGTGTGAAAGCAGAATATTTTCAAGCATGCCACATCTCAAAAGTTTAACCTTGGGTATGCCCTTTCATCAGAAACTCAAAATCTGCCCTAATGAAATGAAGATGTAAATGAAGGGACCCAGTAACAATGGAACCAGCACAAGAAAAGGTAATGGGTAGCCTCAGGATGATGATGGAATTAAGGATCTAGGGCATCAAGAGTGCAGAAGGTCTTGAGAGCAAGCCATCGCAACTGGAACAAGACGTTTTATTTTAGACTTGGTTGGGGAGGGAGGTTGGCACAAGCACACTGGACTTCGTAATGGGTACTACTAAGAATAAGATGTAGCTAATATATTATCTGATGCGTTTGAGAAAGTGGAAAATTGTTTTGAAAGTCATTTTACAAAGCTGATGGAAGATGTAGAAAGGCTTCATGGGAGAGTCAATGAAATAAATGAATGAATGAACAGGTGAAAACATGAGACGGTGATGAAATCCCAGGAAAATCAGAAGATGTACAGGAAAAAAAATGTAATAATACTATTCTAACTTGGCTGAACAGTAAATCATTAGAAGACCATAAATGTGGATATAACCTGAAATTGTAATATAGATTAATAGATGATATCTAAAATTAATGAATCTAGGGGCGCCTGGGTGGCTCAGTGGGTTAGGGCCTCTGCCTTCGGCTCAGGTCATGATCTCGGGGTCCTGGGATCGAGCCCCGCATCGGGATCTCTGCTCAGCAGGGAGCCTGCTTCCCCCTCTCTCTCTCTCTCTGCCTGCCTCTCTGCCTACTTGTGATCTCTGTCAAATAAATAAAATCTTTAAAAAATAATCATATTAAATAAATAAATAAATAAAATTAATGAATCAATAGATGGAAACATGTAATATTATTTCAAAATATGGATAAGATGTCAGCAGAGACAACAAGAAGGATAAAAAGTGACCATGCCTGGGGAATACAATAAAATGGGAAGGAGGGCTAAGATCTCTGTTTTAGTATGTCTTTTAGCACTATTGTACTTTTTAAATTTGTGTATATATTTTTTTTAATTTAGAAAATATTTCAAGAAATATATCACAGGCTAAGTCACCATCAAATAATTGAGGTTCAGAGGTATTAAGGAACTTTCTTAAGATGGTGGCCAGGAAACAAGGATGGCCAGGACTTACAGTGCTCCCTATTGGACTTGACTGATTCCATTACTGGGTCTAATTATTCGTATCTTTCTGTATCCATCCCTTCTAGCAGGGCTTGCCTACACTAGTTCCAGGTTTGGTCATGTAACCTGCTTAATGCCACAGGGACAGTAACAAATGAGACAAGCAGAGGTATGAAGAGTACTTGCGCACTCTGTCTCTCTCTCCTAATCACAGCATAAGGACGTGCACAGGCCAGCCAGGTGGAGGGGTGTGAGGGACATGGAGAGGAGAACCCAGTCGTCTCCACAGTGGCCATGTCAGAACAGCCCCCAGCTGTCCGTGGACAGTTGGCACAGGACTTCTGTCATCACTGTATAGAAAAAATGCTGAGTCTCAAACAATGAAAAGAAGGCAAGTGCTATTCAAACTACTTTTTTACAGAGAAACAAAACACTTTGATTCTCAATATTTATAGTGTTTTAAACTACACCACACTAAATAAGAGTTTTAGATTTTTTTTCTTCATTTCCCAATACATTTACAACAGGCTATAAGAGAGCTTTCAGTGGTTTAACCAAAATTTTTAAGAACACAGAACAACTGGAATTTTCCCAGTCGATTATAAAAGTCACTTTGAATGGTATCAGCTTACATGCTAATTTTTATGGTCTCACATGATCATGCAAAGTAAGGATTACTTGTGTCTAATCTACAGACTGACAACTGGAACCCTCACTGGGTTCACGGGTCAGATAGTTACATGTCCCATGGGCAAAAGTGAGAGGTCCTCACCCCCAGTGTTGCCTAGAGACACCTGCATATGCGCCTGATCAAGGTTCATGGGAAATGAATAGTTAAGGAGTTGAACCCTTAGAGTACCGAGGAGTGTCTAAAGATGATTTTCAAAACTGAAGTGCAGACTGAGCTAATAAAAATGTAAGTCTAAACGATCACAAGTAAATGACACAGATGCCACTTCTAATTCAGGTGGCTTCTGATTAAAGTCACTTATGAGGTATAAGCAATGATCATTAAATCCATCAAAGAGTCAGTTAAAACTGTGAAGTCATTAGGCTGAGTACATGAAAACATCAGTGCACATCCACAGTTGTTAACAAAGCACCTACTCTAAGTGGACATTGTACCTTGAATTATTAGCAGCAGATCATGAGACCGTCATGGTGAGCTCCACATTTAGTTACCCATTGCTCAGAATGTGAAAACAACCTTTTAATTTTTTAGCGATGTTTAGCATTCCATAACACCAATTTATCAACCTTCAATATACTTAGTGATTCACGTTTTATAAACTATGAAAGACCACATGCCAATTGGTTTTCCTGCCGTGATGCAAGTGTCTAAGGTAATACGAAAAGAAGATGGTAACAAACTAATGTATATTTACAGAAAGTCAATGCCACCAGGAGATGGAGAGAAAGCACGCTGGAGATGTGAAGAACCGAGGAATAGAACAAATTGCATCATGTAGAGATTTTCTCCGAAGTTGTATTAAAGCATAGATTTTTTTTTTTTTTATCATGTCTTGGCTTACGGTATTTGCTAGATTTTCTTTCAACTATGAAGAACTACTTTTGTGTGTGTGAGCCCATAAAGGAAAGTTGAAAATAATTGATTCAATCAATGTGTTCTATGGCAAACCACACATGCCATGGCTGCTTTGGCAAAAGGTATTAGGGAAACGAATGGATTCCACGAGAAAGTTACAGAAAGACCTCCTGCAGATGAAAGTCATCCCCTGGGATGCCTGGGTGGCTCAGTGGGTTAAAGCCTCTGCCTTCAACTCAGGTCATGATCTCAGGGTCCTGGGATCAAGCCCAGCATCACAATGGGCTCTCTGTTCATTGGGGAGCCAGCTTCCCTACCCCCCACCCCCCGCCTGCCTCTCTGTTTACTTGTGATTTCTGTCAAATAAATAAATAAGATTAAAAAAAAAAAAAAAAGAAAGAAAGAAAAAAATTCACCCCCTGCACTAATGTAGGCATGGACCAGCCCACTCATTAAGGGACTGAAGCCGGAAGTGCTCCAGGATGTCATTGGTGTGGTTAATTTTATAAAAATAAGACATGGAAATACTGTCAATCTTTAAAATACCTTGCAAGGAGATCAGTAATAGTTATGACAATATTTTATACTTGCTAGCTATTTCATTGAAGGATTATCAACCTTAAAGCTAAGGGTTTTTTTCTTAAGTTCCAACTTTTCCAACATTTTCTGTGATGACAAGCGTCTGTTAGAAGTACACTATCTAGCCACTGTCTTTAAAAAATATATTCAATCCCTTCCTTTCAGGCAAAAGTGACATTTCAACAAGGAATAACTAACTGCCTTTGAAAAGAAATTCAGGTTTCGGAGGGAGCACTTAGAAAATGGGTATTTGGAACTATTTCCATTTTTATGCAATATGTATTGACAAAAAGATGTCTTATCTTAAAGAATATCTTATATCCAATTGCTTTAAAATCTTGGGATCTGAATTTTAAAATCTGCTTTCAACACTGTTCAATGGACTTTTCACATTTGCTAAACAATTTTTTAAACATCTGAATAATTTGCAATAATACCTTCTTGACATCTGGGCATATGAAGATCTCCTAACCAAAATTCCATAACACCTTCCCAGTGGTTGGGATGTAAAAAAATGAGTATCCTGATCCATCAGTGAGCCCATGTGGCTTTTCATAGGGTTGTCATTGTGGAATATAGTTTTCAGTGATGTCAACCACTGACACAAGTATTTAAAATAAATTGAATTTAGATCCAGACCTTCAAACCCTGCTTCACCAAACTGTTAAACCTAAAATTTAAAACATTAATGATGTATTCAAATCTCACCACTTTCACTAAAAATACTATACCTTTTAGTAAAAGCAAAAATATTTTTGGTACCGTGAATGTAACATTGAAACAATTTTTTATTTATGTTTTGAATTTTTTAACCCATTTTTAAAAATTTTCCATCTTTGTGTATATCTTAGAATGTGCATACTATATTACTATGGTGACAAATGTACATAATTTAAAAGTAAGTGCCCACATTAGATGTACCTGAATAAGAATTTCTTATTTTTGGAGCTGCAGGACTGAAAAGTTTCCATTGAAATGCAAGGGCTTTGGAGTCAAATGGCCCTGCCTTTGCCCAATTTTTCCTAGATATGTTATCATAGTGAGGTTATTTAACTTATCTTATCTGTAAAATAAAAATAATACTATTGCCTGCCACAGGGGTCATCAACCAAACACCCATAGGACATACATAGTCATGTGTCCTCCAACCTTTATATGTTATTTTTCCATTTTGGTGGAGACAAGGACCCAAAAATATTTGTCTAAGAAACAATAAAACAGCACCCATATGAAAATAAATGGGAGTCCATAGGAAACCATGAAGCTGGTAGCAAAGCCAGAATGTCATCACCTCATGTATTCAGCTGCTACGGCACCGTCGGCTAGCTACCCAGACTTGCCAGACCTCCCCTCTATCAAAAGAATCTGGAAATGGATTTTTATGTAGGCTCTCCTGATTTTTAAATACCGGTATACAAGTTTTTTTAAAAGGAGTAGGTAATGGGGCACCTGGATGGCTCAGTTGTTACGCATCTTCCTTTGGTTTGGGTCATGATCCCAGGGTGCTGGGATTGAGCTCAGCGGGAAGCCTGCTTCTTCCTCTCCCACTCCCCCTGCTTGTGCTCCCTCCCTTGTGGTCTCTCTGTCCAATAAATAAATAAAATCTTAAAAAAAAAAAAAGAGTTGGATGCTAAAAGGAGTAGGCAAAAACAAA
Organism: Mustela putorius furo; assembly: GCF_011764305.1. Lineage (NCBI taxonomy): Eukaryota > Metazoa > Chordata > Mammalia > Carnivora > Mustelidae > Mustela > Mustela putorius. The sequence continues at coordinate 40,345,128 of NW_025422368.1, read as the reverse complement.
ACAAAACAAAAGCCCACCTTCAGCTTCCAGTCTGTGACTTCTCTCTTAACCCAGAAGATCAAATGAGATAATGAATTTTAAGAGTCTAGCCTCTACTAAACAGTGGGGTAAGTAGGGGGTAAGTCAGTCAGTCAGATTAAACTCCTAGAAGGATCATAAAGGGCAAAGAGGCTTGGGATATGGGCATTGCCCAGAGGACAGATCTAGGTGGGTGTTAGAAGAAGTGATGGGGCAGGACAGAGAAAATGAGAGAGGAGTGGAAATGAATTTCACCATTTGTTTTGTTTAGACTGATCTAGCTTTGTTCCATCTATTAAGATGAATTTTTTCAAAGCGTCTGTCCTCAAGAGGAACTCCCAATCTGGTGAGGGAAACAATTAATCAATGGGATGACCTCTAGAAGCAAGGCATAGACAAATGATAATGGAAGTCCATTTGTGCTAGGGGAGGAAAGGAAATTGGCAACGTATTTCACGCAAGCATCGGGTTTGAAGGATGACTCGAATCCACCACTCGGAAGAGGCAGGAAGGACATTTCAGGCAGAAAGTATGTGCCCCTGGGAAATGTGGCAGAAGTCTGAATGGCTGGGGGTGGGGTAAGGAAGGGGAGGTGAGACAGGAGGCTGGAACAGGCGGGTGGCTGCCAGCCTGGGAAGGATCTCTGTAGTTCTACTGCAGAATTGTTTGGCCCACATCCCAGAATGGAGGCAGCCAAGTGACCGTCCATTTCTCTAAACGATCTTATTTTCTCTTCCTCTTCGTAAAATGCCACAGATTCTTCAAAAAATTCTTCCTCTCTAAATGAAGCTTTCCCTGACTCTGCCTCCCTCTATGCTATCCCCCTTTCCTGTGGCAAAGTGCATCCTTCTCCCAGCCGAGCACTCATAATGCTCTGTCCGCACTCACGTGCGCCCTATGCCACACACTGGTACTCCGTGTAATCAGCTGTGTGTCTGTTTCCCCGGCTAACTGCAGGTACCCAGTCTTACTCCGTTTGTGGGGTCCCGTTCCTCGCCCAGGAAGGGCTCAAGAAATGTGCGTTGAATGGACGAACCCTGTCCAAGTGAGAGAAGCAGGAAACAGGTAGAAAAAAATTTTTTTTATGTTCTTACTTGGAAAGGTCAATTTTGTGATAGTACCTAGTGGGGAAAAGACTTGGCATTTGTGAAAGTTGACATGACCTGTAATACAGATCAGAATTGGGACTTGGTCCTGAGGAAAAAGCCAGTGATCTGAGCAGATCTTTAAGGTTTTTTTTTTTTTTTCCCTAAAATCTCCTTGTCTTTTCCCTCAGGCCATAAATAGAAGCTTTGGGTGTAGAGAACCAGGGACCCCACTGGCCATGGTTGGGAAAAGGCCCCTCCTCTGTAATTGGATGTAAAAAAAAAAAAAAAAAAAAGAAAAGAAAAGAAAGAAAGAATTTCTTTCAGACAGGCACAGGATTTTGGCTGAAGTTCAGCCACATACCTTTTCTAAGCTGAATTTGGGTATAACCCTAATAATTACAGTTACTCTTTAGAAAAAGAGCCCAAGAGGTTTACCTGGAGATTTTTTCCAGATGTAAGCAGGTATGTGAGAAGCACAGTAATGAAGATGTAAACCGGATGAGGCCATTTTGTGCCCCGTGGTCTTCCCTCCAATGCTCAAATGCTAGGAGATGTTCCCCAGCAATCATAAGGATGATGCAACACAGCCATCTAACAAACACCAGATGCCTGACTGGCCTTCCAAGCTGTAGTGTTAAAGGGAAGAGGGGGACGAAACACCAAGTTTGAATGCCTTTGCAGTTATCAATCTGTCATGAATCGTAATCAAACAGAAACAAATCTCCTTATTCCGTCAGTTCCTGGGATAGGTCCATCATATGCCCTGCAGACCTGCTCTGGGTCTGGGTGTGGTGAGAGCCCTCAGGAATCTGTGCCCCCCTCGTTAGTCTCTGATTGCAGACTCTCCCGACTTAGCGACATCGGTTAGAACACCCCATTTCCACCCCCAGGGCTCTAGGTCTTTCTAGATGAGAGTTAACTGGATCTGCTGTGCCAGAAATGGGATGTTTTGATCAACGACATCTTTAGCATCACCTCTCTTCTTTTTTTTCCCATTTGGATCCAGAAGGTGGCTTAGTGTGTGTGTGTGTGTGTGTGTGTGTGTGTGTGTGTGTCTATGTAGTAGTTAGAAACCATTAGGAATATTGTGAGCCCTTAGGAAAAAACTTAAGCTCTATCACTGAGGTATTAAGAAAAAAAAAATCAAGATGTGCGATGATTAAGCCCTGCCTGAAATAAAGCATTCATATTGCAGATGATATTTTGGAAGGGCAAATTGCAATTAATTTGAAATTAGAAATGATATAAACACATATTTCTGCCTCGGTAAAGCCTGCTGCTGAGCAGTAGCCAATAGCCATTCTTCTACCTGGGGGGCCACGTAGTGCTAAGTAGGAAGTCTTTGAACAAACATGGATTTCAATCTGGCCATGTACCAGCTGTGTAACTTGGCTTAACGGGTCTGGCTTTAGCTCCACCATCCATAAAATGGGGATAAGACTACCTACCTCTTATTAAAGAAAACAGACCAAGTGCCTGACTTACAGAGATGACTGAATACACAGTATTATCAAGGTCAAGAGAAATCCCATGGTGAGGCCGAGGGCCTGGGGAATAAAGCTTCAGGCAACCATAGCTTACCTCTTAACAACTATCTCCTGTGCTAATACAGACACTCTCCCTTCCTTTGTTTTCTAGCTGCTTCTATAGCTTTTGACACTCTCACCGTGTCGGTACAATGCTGCAGTACGCACTTGGTCACTACGGGAGGACTTCCCTGCTGTTCACTGCTGAAAATCTGTCAGGTTCGTGCTGAGCCTGGATGAAAACGTGGGAGTTCATTGGCAGGGAGTGGAGGTGTTGGACCCTGCAGGGAGGGAAAGTGCAAAGCCTAAAATAAGAACGAGGTTCCCAACATCGGTATTCCGACAAGTGAGTGTGCTTCTGCAGCCAGCCTGAAAATTGGGAAAGTCTCATGTGGGCCCGAGGATCTGATGTTGTTCCCGGATCTCAGGCCATTTGAGCCTTCACCGGTGACAGTTCTGTGAAAGCCTGCTACTCTCATGGCAGACTCTCAGGGGCTGCTTGGTCTGGAACCTCTGGTCATTATCTGGCCTTTCTCCAGGTTGGTCCAGGATGAGGCCAGCCTCTGGGAGCAAGTGGATAGGAAGTGGATTGCTAGAATATTCTGTGGCATGTGGTACTTTTTCAGATCCCCATTCAAAATGGTAACATTTCTGTCACTTCCATAGTGCACAAAAAACTATAATCAGAAGTCAGTACAGATACTTACAAACCTGTCCCCAAGGACAAGTTTTAATTCAACCTTTCTTGTATGCCAGCATCTCTTAGAATTCATTTCTTTGTTAAAATCCGGGTAATGAAAAAAAAAAAAAAAGATCCGGGTAATGATAGCAGTTTTCTGACCAAATAATTCAACAATTCGGATACATGGCCGAAATCTCTTGACGGTTTAAAAAAAACAAGCAAACCCATGTTGATAATGATGGAAGGAACAGGTACAAAGAAAGAGAAGAGATGGGAAAGGTCATATGTCAATTTCTGCACTGAGACTATTCTCTAGTTCTTGGCTTTGCTGAGCTGAGTACCGCCATGGATATCCTACAGTTCTAGAGAGGCATAGGCGAGCACTACCGAGCAGCCCAGGTTCAACCCCGAAAGGCAAACCAGAGTGAAGGCAGTGTTGGTTGATGAGGACATGCTAGTGCTCCAGAACAAGTCAAATAAATGTGCAGGGAAGGATAAGAACCCCTGAGAGGCAGGAAGCCTGGGGACAACCATTTGTTTGTTCCATCTCTGTCAAAAGACAACCATCGATGACAAAACAAGGCATTTTTGAGTCATTAAGAAATGCTTTTAAAATTCAGACTAATTGACTTTTTCTCAGTAAAAGTTCCAAGGCGATGGTTCGCAAACTAGAACAAGCACCGTAATCCCACGGAGGGCTTGCTAAAACAAAACTAGCTCAGGCTCCATCCCAGAATTCCTATTGCAGTGAGTCTGGGAGGAGGCCTGAGAATGTGCATTGGTAGCAAGTTCCCAGGCACTACAGACCCTTCCGCCTGGGGACCACGCTTTGAGAAGCACTGTTCTTAGTACACCACGTGACATTGCTGGCTTGCGGATTCCAAGATCCCAGGATTATGACTTAAAGAATTGGCTGAAAAGCAAAGTCTTCACCACCTCACTTTTCCTCCACACACACACAAAAATAAGTTAGTAGAACAAACCAAAACATTTAAATGAAAGATTTCAACAACCAATAATACCACGCTGAAACTCGTCCGTACAGATGACTCTTAAAGGGGATTTCATCCGTGAGCGGCAGGGAATGCCTACCTTATTTCCCTGGAGACCAAACCTTGACAACCATAGAAGTTTCCCAGCACATTATTTAACAGAAGCCGAAGGACTCAGCATGGTATCATTCCTACATTTTTGTCCACAGAGCTATCATCACACTGGAGCTCCCTGAAGTCCGTATTTGAAGCCCCCAAACATACAGAAGCTACTGAGGATTGTGCGGAGGGGAAAGCTGAGTAATGCCATTCCTCCAATCTTTCAGATCCCTGGAGGCCTTTCCTGGGGCCTGGGCGTTGGAGAATCCGACATGACCCTGATATTACAGTCCCTCCATGCAAAGGCCACATCAGATAAAAAGCCCTTTATGCAAAATACACACATATCAGCTGGGAGGAGGCCAACAGATCAGTCTACAGCAAACTCAGATGGAGGGTCCATCTATCTGTGCTAAAAATAACCAGGAATCAGAGAAGAGAGCATTTTTATAAAGAAATTTTATTGCATAATTTCTGTATACAATAAACATAGGAAAAGGGTTCTTTCAATGAAAACCTCATATATTTTTCAAAAGTTTTGAATTGTTTGGAGAAAAATTAGTACAAAGCTATCTAAGACAAAAATATCTGACCTCAGAACAAGTGATAATCCCTTTCATAACACTCCACATTTAAAACAAGGCATTTCAATTCGATTAACATGGAGAGGATTTTAGATTGCTATGTCATTTGCATTAAGTATTTAAATGCATCTAAGAAGTGAAGAGTTTAAACATATAGAAATGTTCTCTAATGTAATATATACTGCTGCTTTCTTCAGATCCATTCTGCATGATTATATGGATGTCCTTGTTACCCACCAGCAGAGACCTGCATCTCCTAATGGTATACAGTAAGGGCTGAGTGCAGAGGGAAAGTCCTGTGCATTTCCTATGTTAAATGGCACAACTCCCACAGATCACATACACCTTGCCATATTGACGCAGTTCATTGCGCTCCATATCCTGCAAAAATAAATCTAGTGCTCGACAGCTGACATTATTGCTCACCAACGTTTTAGTAATATATTTCTTTAACATAAGACAGAAATATACTGAAAGTTGATACCACTTAAACTCAAAAGCAATCTGGAATTAAACCACATGCATATACCCCACATTTTTTTTGTTTTTTGGTTTTTCTTTTTTTTTTTTTTTAATAGATGTTGCATTTTCCCTAAAGTTGATGCTGGAAAACGCGGTAGGAGAAAAGTCGGCTTTCCTTGGAACAAAGATAAGGATTAGAAAAGGAGTTTTTAGAGGGTAATGTTAAGCCTGATAATAAAAATGAGAGAACAATGAGAGTCCAGAATCTCTGGGGAGGGGGAAGAAGCCCCCCCATTTATCTTTCTTGTCTACCTCGACCGGGTGGCTCGTGTCCAACAGAAACCTGGGGCAGGCTACTATATGTAGCTGGAGCAATGGGAGAAGTGCTATGTGGCCCAAGGGACAGACGTCCACTGTGGCAGGGAAGTCCAGGGAGACTCTCTTCTTTAGCCAATCCCACATGGGATCCTTGGGTCTCTGGGAAATGATGGGGCTCCTCTGTGAGGTTGGGACGGGCTGCTAGGATGGTCTGGCGGCTGTGGCTTCCACGGTCTTCAATCTTACATCTCAATTCAAGAAGGACGCCAGGACCAGAGGTAAAACAGCTGGAGGCTGAAGAAGGAAGAACATGACTCATCTGTCATGGTGAAGCTAGAGTATACGTGACAAGGAAGTCACCAGAGTATCAGGCAGGGCCTCGCCAGGGAGCACGTGTAGACACGTGGAAGAATGTGGCCATGACCACACTGCCACTTGGATTTGTCACTTTTCATTTTAACTTCTCATTGTTTCTCATTGTAAAACTGTCAAGTGTCCCTCCTTCTTATTTTTGCCTTGGTGCTTACAAGGTAGGATGTCAGTTTCCATAAGCTTTCAAAGGTTTACAAAAGTAATATTTTAACAAAAAACAAAAACTACATTGCAGGATTAGCGTTTGTGGCTACAAACACAGTATCTATCCATCATAAACTATACCCTCAAACCTGGCTATGGCAATATCATCTTAAATCATCACTGTTCGTGCCTGTGGAAATCTTATCACGCACAACGACATCCATTCTGGTAAGCGTTACACAGCAACAGAGCAGAGCTTCTCAGAGTAAAACCAGCCATATTGCTACAAAGAAAAACTTCTGGCTCTTGGCCCGACTGTTTCCATACCAATCAGCTTGGCTAACCTCTCTCTGCTTCTTTCCATTTCAAATGCTTGGGCTTCAGCCTTTGAGGCAGTTAGAAACCAGATCAGTTTAATTTTACGACACCGATCTTAATGGTATAGCAATACAGTAAATTTGCCCTGAGAGTGTCAATTATTTTACAAATAATGTTAAGTCCTGGTTTTTAAACAAAGAGTAGACATGGAGAGGCTAAATGGCTTATCCCCTTGTCACACAGCAGGGTGGGACTTGAGCTCCTGGTTCTTTCCATTTTAAACACCCCCCCCCCCACCACCATCCTTCCAGAAGTCACCCAAGCTACTGTGCACAAGATCCCCAGCTTTGGGCTCTGTTACTTGGAGTCTATTGTTGGCTTCTCCGCTCAGCCCTGGGTATTTCAATACCCAGGCCTTCTCTTTGGTCCTCTCTGCTCTCTCTTACTTCTGTTGCCTTGATGAGGTGTGTTGTCCCAGTATTTTATTTTACACAGTGGGATTTACCAAAATGCCCTCCCAGCTGCAGCTGGTGCTAGGTGTGGAGGGACGGACTTCAAAAAGGCCATGTTAGGTGCTCTCTGCGTGGCCTTGGGGCCAAAACGGGGCTCCGCACTTTACCGTTGTTCTTACATTCCAATGTTTTCAATGGAAAATAAAATAAAATAAAGGCCTCACCGTGAGGTAATGTTTACTTCTCCACCACAACACTCACTGTAACTCTCTGCCCCCCGCCCCCCACCCTCAGATCTGGCAACAATTTAACATAAGGAAAGACTTTAGACCTTCACACCCTTTTAGTGAGAATAAACGACCTTAGCTCAAACTTTCCAGAGCTGAGCAGTCTCCGCAGGCATCTGTCCGCCCTGTCTCAGGTAGGCCTGCCCAAAGGCTGACGGGCCACGAGTCTTGCAGGCCTGCGCCCCGAGCTGGGGGCTCCGCTCTCACCGCCGCGGAGGGGATCTCTGGTGGGAACCCTGAGCACCCTCCGTCTCCTAAGCCAGGGGGGAGAAATCGCAAAAGCAGCTGTGTGCTCAAAGAAAACAATGCCAACGGGTACTCAGGGGGCCTGGGAAAGTGATCCACCACGCCCTCTCCACTCGCTGAAGGGATAAAGGGTTCCCGATCTAGTCAATAGCAAAATACATGGACGGCTGGGGCCTCTGTCTAAGCCAAAGAAGAAAAATATCGATAGCACAAAACTGCCCTTCTATTTCTTGAAAAAATAGATCTAAGATAGACAATTCGGAGTATTTGCTGTTTTTCACAAGCTGCGCGTTAAGTACACTTGTTTGCCTGGCTCTCCGGGACCCTACAGCTCGGCTCTGTCCCCCACGGGGAGTGGGGGGGTCGCTCCACTGTTGCCCTCGGCGCTGCTGCTGCCCTCGGCCGGTGTGAACGACAGGGAAGCCGAGTTTATGCAATATCTCTTGCCGGTGGGACGAGGTCCGTCGTCGAAAATGTGCCCGAGGTGAGCGCCGCACTGAAAGAGAAGAGCGAAAACATAAGGGCGGCGCGTACAAAGCCAGCTTTGAGACGGGCTCACGGTCAGCCGCCGAAATGGATGACCAGCCTATAGGGAAACGATGGAAACCATCATGGGTGATTTCTCGTCCGCCTGTCAATAGCTGCAGAGATGGTTTCTGGCAGGCTCCACACCACATGCTGAGAATACAAAAAAAAAGCTAGAACTGTGCATATCAGAAATCATTTAGAAGCCACTGTATTTTTTGATCTATGAAGTCTCTCAGCCAGCTGAAAAATGACCGCGGTAATTTTATGAATTGAGTTGACCCCTGATCTCCCCTTGTAAGAAACATGGCAGAAGAAAATCTCTCGCCCCTGGCATGACTTTTTGGCTGTGGATGGGTGGGTTTCAGATATGCACAAGTCCACCGTAAAAGATACTGTTTAACTGGCCATGACGGAGGTGCTGTTTGCGTTCATGGGCAGTAAAACTTAACATCAGCCCTGGATGTTCTCGGAGCCCGGCAAAGCGATGGCAAGGCTCAACAGATGTGTGCCACGGTCACCAGGACTGCAGGTGGGACAAGAAGTGTCGCTAGCCCACAGCGTCTTTTTATTCTGGCCTCCAGTAGGTGGAGCGTGGCTGGCTTCTCTACCCAAGTGAACTGCATTGCATGAGGGAAGGGATAAGCTTAAATCCACACTCGTCCAGATCCAAAACACTTGGGAAGGAGAAGAGGCCCCGAATCTGGGCAGAAGCAGAAGGAGGGATGGTTGGCTATGACGGTGTTCAAGAGAAATGCAGCCCAGAGATCGTTTCTCCAGGAAGGCTGGCTCAGGGCATAGAGCCCCACCCCGAGCCCTCCGAGGCTGGGTACGACTCCAGGAGACACCAGGGTATGTCATACTTAGCTATCTTGCCCCCGTTCTGAGCAGGGACAGGAGTGAGAGAGATGGAGACATTACTGCATCATATTCAAACAGGCTGCGAATCCACATCATTTGTCAGGTCCCAGAGAAACCAAAGCCTGGAGCAAGGGACTTCCATTCATTCATTTACCAGGTATCTAAGGAGCACCTGCTACACACCAGGCTCTGTCTCGGGCTCTAGAGATGCAGGCAACAATCCTGGACTCATGGAGCTTACGTTCTAGGGGGAGAGGCAGATAACATGCAAAGAGATCAACTGACTGTCCAGTATGGTAGATGGGAGAGGGGAAAAAGGAGGAAGAGATATGAAGTGTCAGGGTTCGGGCTGATACTGCAGGTATGATGATGAGGGCTCTTCTCCTGGGGTGACTCTGAAATAAGAAGCCAAAGGAAGTGAAGGAGTGGCTATCAGAGGAGCATTTCAAACAGACAGGAGAGTCAAGATTTAGGGAAGAACATGAGAGAAAATGCCTATAGATGGTTTATTAATTCTTCTCACTGTGCTTGCTTGGTGTCCCCTTAGAAATTATGGGGGAAGAGAGTAGGAACTGACATGGGAACTGGGCTAATGAACCAAATGGAGATGATCATGCTTATTACAATGAAAAGAACTAGAATCTCAGTTTCTCTATCCTAAGTGCTACACTCAGTTCCCAGGGGTTCTCGTGTTATTAATAAACAGCACAAATAGCAACTCTGACTATATGGCACTTCCATGTTAAAAGTGCATTCTTATTTTACTGCCAACATACTGTGTCAGCTTATTAAAGAACTAAAAATGAACCCTGAACTGATTTGATCTATTGCCTAGAAAATATGAAACAGGCCTAAAAAACAAATCTTGCTCTATTTTATCACATTCTATGCAGGTTTAGGTAATATCAAGGCTGACAGCTCAGATTGCTTTTCCTTTCTATAAACAATTGAGGCCAAATTTCAGGCATCAGCAGCTAAGATGCACCAATAAAAAAACACATGCTTACTCAATGGACACAGGAAAACACCTATTTCTTGCTGCCAAAACAGTCAGGGTGCAGGCCAACAGGAACCCGAGCTCTCGGTGACCAGTGTGTGTGCACAATTATCGATCTCACGTGCAGCTCTGGCACTTTGCTCACTTGGCATCTGAGTGGTGGACTTTGCACATAAAAGTCTCAGATGGGTTTTCTGGTTTTGTGTTTTAATGAGAGAATACAGCTATCTGGACAAAATAAGTGACATTATCTTTCTTAATCATCTCCTGGGCATATCTAGAAAACAGTTCTGTGTTCACCTGACTCCAAAAATAAAATGCAATAAGGATACATTTGAAGCTACTTAGGAGTACTGATATGGTCTTCATTTCCCAGATCATCTTGAACAAATCCAACTTAGAGTTAATGTAAACTGTTGAACCGAGTTGCTTATTGGGCTGCAGTTTCATCTGTAAAATCCGGTACTGGCGTTTTGCTTACATGGAAAGAAAAACACAGATTCTAGATGTCCCTAATCTGAAAGGAAAAAGGAAGCGGGACGAGGAAGAGGACACACAGTTAGAAAGACGCAACAGAAATCGTTGGCAGAACACCTTATGGGATGCGGATGAAGTAGGGAAGTCCTCAGAAAAGGAGAGAGCCCCTACAAATGATAATGATAGCTTCATTGTGCTTGCCACAGTGTTCTGGAAGATTCACCCCAGGCTCCGATAACTGAGGGAGGAGCAACATTGCAAAATATAGCCAGGTGTGCGTTTCGGTCTGCACCACCACACACATGCTCACCCCGACGCCCGCAGAGCTGCAAAGCGGTTTGTCCACAGGAAGCCTAACCACGCAGCGCCATTTCTGCTTCCCTGCCCGCACCCCTCCCCAGGTACACTCAGTCTCCCATAAACGACTATTATCCAGTTTCTTTGAAAAGTGCCCAGGCTCTGAAGGTTCCTCCCCGAGGGGAGCGCACATGGAGCCCATTCTTTCCAGCCTCTACCCCTGGCCGAAGGCTGGGATGATGAATGGAAGTTGTCAGTGATGCATTGTTTCTTTAGCTGCCTGCGAGCTCTGCCTCCCTGGCCCCGGCCAACTAGCAATGTGTTGGGCTCTCAGCACACCTGGTTGTAACTGAAACAAACTGGCTGCCCCATGAAGAAATCTCGGAGACCTGCTGTTAATGATTTATTTCAGGGTAAAATCTTTGGTGTGCCTTTTGAAAGTTGTTTGAAAATGGTTACGCACTTGTTGTATAGGAAGCTACAAGCGACAACTGGATATTCTAGCTCTCATTCCGAAAAAAGCATGAGATGATTGTTCAAAGGGACATTTTAGAGTTCCTAGAGGAATCCTTTATCATTGAAGCCTCCCACTCAGAAAATCTGGCAACTGGGGAACCTGCAGAGAACTACGAGAAAAGAGCCCCACACCCCCGGGTTCCTAAAAAGTGACTGAACATCAAATTTAACATAATTCCTTAAAATCTGACTGCAGTTCTCAATTGTGTGCATAAGAAACACAAATAGTGCATTCAACACAGTTACATATTTCTGCACTGATGTATTTCCAACTGTCCTAGACGGTTTTCTCCCAGCTATGTCTAGGATGTTTGGGGGCTTTATTATTGTCATTTTCTCTTAAGTGTTTGATCTACAAGATGAAGCAGTTTCAAAGCGAGGGCTTTTACACTTGGGCACATGGGGCAGGATGAGAAGGAGAAATGAGTTTAAGAAGAAAAGCAATTTACTTTGCCAGTAGTATCCTGTTTTCTCCCACCGTTATTGAAGACACTTGTGTGCAAGTAGGGCTCTTTTCCTCTGTGCTTGTGATATTAATCTTTTGCCAAGGAAATGATTGTGAAGTCACCAGTTTAGCATTATGATTTTACTGAAAGATCAAGAAAAAGAGAGATGGGCTGTGAGTCTGAACCCCTATTGTAACACATGGGTATCTTTAATCATCAGCAATATATCAGTTGTCATCTGCAAAAGATTAATAAGGTTTGGGGTTTTACCAAAATCTGCTTAACTTTTGAAAAATGCCGTGTATGGGTGGATATTTACCTTTCTGTTGATTTGGCTGCCATAGAACAAATTAATAATGATCTAAAACAAACTTAAGGGACTCTACTGTAGATTCCAGCGAGTAACAGCAACAGGCAAAAGTAGACTCCAACTCGCATAAACTCAGCAACTATCTGATAGTTTCCTTAAAGATGATTTCCAAAAGTTAAGTAATTTATTGATCTCCCATTTGCTGCAGATGTAGAATTTTGATCTAAAGAAGGAAGAATTCCCCAAGTTTTACCAGGAGGGACTTAGTTCTCTGAACTACAGCTTAAACCATGCAACTCTTACCTCTTTGCACTGAATTTAAACTCCTGACAAAGCACTGTTTAACAGGCTGGGCTTGGAGAATTAGGAAGAAGCTGTCAAACAACTATTCAGAGTAGTTTGTGAAACTGAGATAGACGCAACATTATTTTATCACTAGATGAAAAGCGTCGATAAAACTTAAAAAAAAAAAATCTTTGTAACTGCAAACTTAGGAAATTGCCACAGCTGGGGAGAAGATACTCAAGTGGACAGATTTAAGATAAAGACCCTCTTTTGAAGAGATAACTAGAATATAATTCCACAATTCAGCGCATAGAACAGGAAAAGCAAACAAATATGGTTGCAACAAAAATCAGAACGTAACAGGGCAGCCTATTCCCTCCACAAGTAGGAGTCCTAACAGAAGGCGTGGAAGAATCTCCACCACCCTTGCTGGTACTCTGTGCTGTTAACTTAAAGATCAGGCCACGTGCGGGGATTCTCACCCAGCAATTCTTTTAGAAGGAGCTGACCGCACTCTTTCTCTGAAAAGTGTTGACAATAGTGAATCAATCTTAACAATCTTAACTTTCTCAACAAAATCTTACTAAAGTATTATGACCTAAAGAAGTCACGGGACACATGGAAAAACTATAGGTTAGTATAAAGAGGTGGTAAGTTATAGCTCCCAATAAATTTTAATTCTCACCCAAATATGAGGTCTAATTAACCACATAATATGATCTGTATCACAATTAAAAAAGAAAAGAAGAAAGAAAGAAAAGGGAAAAAAGAAAGGAAAAGAAAGGAAAGGGCAGGAAAGGAAAGGAAAGAAAAAGAAGAATCCTAAATATCAGAGTAAAAATTCAGGACCAACAGAAAAAAAAAAAAAAAAAAGACCAGCCATGTAGGTTGAGCCTACTGGTTTTGTCCACGGAAGCTCAGCTCATTTGTAGAAGATGGCAGTAAGAGGGTCTTCATGTGCAGATGCGGCATCGTTACCACAAGGAAAGAAGTACTGCACATAAGGTGTCCAACTGACAATGTCTATGAGATATCTACAGCATCTAACAGATTCTTCATCAGACAAACCACATTGTTGCAATTCAGTCCAGAGACAACCATCTGAATTCAAAATGGAAAAAAAAAAATTTAGAAAGATGAGAAGCGGATCAGAGTCAAGTTTCCTATACCACTTCCCCCCAAAATGAAGGGAAAAGCTATGAATCAGAGGGAGACTACATAAACTGAAAGAATGTAAGGTTAAAATAAAAGACAAACTGATCATGAAAAGTAGCATTAAGAATGAGAAACTAGGAAACAAAATACAAGTGTTTACTCTGTATGGAAACCATTGAGTCAGTTATTTTTTTCCAGTTGAGATAAAAAGGATGAGTGTGAAAATAGAAAAGAAAAAAAAAAACTCAAGAAAAATGTAGAACAAAAGGAAAATAAATGTGTGGATGAAACATGCAATAAAGGAAGGAAGGAAGGAACACCCAGCACACGTCAGTGAGTTATTACCACTCTCGTGAGGCAGACATCCCCCGCTCTGCCCACAGGGAAAAGAATCCAGGAAACACATCTTTCTTTAATGTTGGCATCTAACTATTTTCTCCATGAAACTTACTTCACAGAGGATGTATTCTTACACATGCCTTAATAGAATAAATTTCCCTCCCTCTTCTCTTCAAATTTAAGACTTTTATTTAAGAGGGAGCCACACACTTTCCAAATGTGAGAAATGAAGGTGGTGGGGAAAGAAGCCAGAAGGGAGGGGTCAGTGTTGGTTCTTCCCCCAAAGGACATAAAGTTTAACAGTCACCTAGCCCTTTGACCAAAGGGCTGAGAGCTGTTCCTTGTTTAGCTTAATATCTTTTATTAATGTTGCCTGATTTGGGCAGCTTGTAGGTTTCGTCTCTCTTTGGCCACTGTAGAACAACTTCATCTTCATAATGGTCTTTTCTTGACCACTGCTAGTATTATCTCTGTGGCCGGCACAAGGGACCAAGTTTGTTCTGTGACTTTTAAGAAATAGTCACAGAGACGTCAGAGAATAGGGCATTAACGAAAGTTATTATCTTATACCCCACTTTTTCTGTGCCTTGTTTATTTGGTTCTCATGGGACTCAGTGTTTGAAAGTGGGTTCTGAAGAAAATGGAGAGTAGCAGTCATTAACAGCCTTTAAGGCAGCTTAAAACAAAACACAACTGTTAGTCTTAAAAGAGGTTTATTAAGTACTATGTGCCTAAGTTATACATTGCTATGTACCATCCTACTGGGTTACTTTTTTGTTGAATATTTTAGATTCCTGGGGAGATAATCATAATTCGTTTTTGTGGCAGTTATAAGAATATCAATTAAAAGCAATTAAATTCAAATATGAATTGAATTAAACTAAGTCATAGGACTTTTTTGGTTTAATGTGACTCTTTATGGCTTGTCTGTCCATCTAAGCACCCTAGAGCTCTGGAGCTCAATGCCCAAGTTCGAGTCTCAGCTCTGCTGCTTGAATCGATGTAGCTTTATACAAATGTAATTGTCCTCTTTGTGTCTCCGTTTTCTCAACTAAAAAATAAAAAAGAATGACAGTATATAGCCCACAAGTTTATTGTGAGCATTAACCAGAGCAGCTTTGAAAAACTGCTGGTGTTCAGGCCTTACACAGGCCAACTAAGTGAGAATCTCTGAGGGGGAGACCCAGGATTGGAAATTTCCAATGTCTCGCTCAGAGACTCATATCTGAGAGACAAGAGTGGACCGAAAGTATGACCTAGCTAAAATATGAAGTCTGCGTTTCAAGGGAGAGAGTGGTACTCATGCTTAGAAGACAGTAAACTCACCTTTAGTGAAAGAAAGAGGAAAGGAAGGAAGGAAGGAAGGAAGTGGGGTGGGAAGGGGGAAGAGAGGAAGGTAAGTTAGGAAAGGGAAAGAAAACACAAATTCATCAGATGGTTGGGCTCTAACCAATCTCCCTCCCTGCTTGGTAGTAAATATGCCACCTACTCCCTACAACTCTTGTGCCTGATGAAGGGGGTTAAAGGGCACGTACAAGAATGTTGAGGGAGGCCCACGTGGCAATCACTTTGCTATTTCAGCTGCCTGATGTGCACCCTTTACCTCTGATATGTACAACAGACATCCCCTGACAAACTACTCCATAGTATCAATGAATTTCAGTGCCCAATACTCAGACTTGACATTTCACTTTTGCAAAGCAGATCAGAACAGGACTACCTATTCTAGACTGGAGTGTGCGGTTGCTCTTATTCTGTGTACAGAAGGTTCTGGCTATGTCTTTGAGTTTAAATACAAAATACCCAACAGTTCAAGCCTTGACATTAGCATGACAGATTAACCATCTTTGCCTCCTCGACACATGCTCATTTTCTCCCTAGAGCCAGACCTGATTCAGGTAGAGCAGAGTGACAGGAACTATTGGAACATCCGTGGAAACGAAACAGGTCCATATACTAGGAGAGAAGGCATTACGTTACCGCATATTCACACTCCAAGCTCCTAGAGCCTAATTTGAACCTCCTCTTCCCCTTCCTTCACACCCACATGGGGAAAGCCACCCCTGAGGACTTGACTAACCATGTTGGGATCATTACAGGTGAACAACACATGCACAGAGCTGCAGGAAGAGGGGTATTCTCTAAAACATCAGATTATACACAGCCACAGAGTGAAATCTTCACATGCCCTAAGAATAGCCCATTCTCCACTGTACTGAGTCAACTGTAGATGATTTTCCTGACCATTCGCTCTCTCTCTTTTTTTTAAATAGTTTTGAAGCCAATGACTGGCATTCAGTTGGACTTACTGAACATCTGAATACTGAGATATCGTCTTCAGATACAGAGACTTCATTGTGCTCCTCCATCCCTTTTATGATCAGTCACTTGGCCTTAGTTGCTATATTTAGCACAACCAGGAGTCCAGAAAGTGTTTGTAATGCAAAGGGGGCATCCCAGTGGGTTTTCAGGTGGGGTTAACTGACCTGAGAGCAGCTCGTTTCGACCCGGTGCATCCCGTAGGAAAAGTCGTCCGTGAATGTGATCGCATCAGAACTGATCACATCGTGGAATGAAGGCCAACCTGGAGCAGAGCAGCATCAGAACAAAACAGACAGGAGAGACAGACAGCCTTGGGTTAGAATGTCATGTTAAAGAACTACTACGCAAAGAATGAAAATCTCTAGTATATGACTCGTGCTTAACTTCTCCAGCCTGAAAGGAAAAGGTACAAAGCTGAAGGATAATATATTTCCCAAGAGTGCAACTCCCTTTTAAGAATAACTTCCTCCTCACTTCAGATCACAGTTGCATTGGGTGTTTATGTTTCCAGAAGCATTCTTAGACCACCCAGTAGTTTTCCAGAGCATCCCTGGATTTATAAAGCTCTCTCGCCACTTGGTCTTGCCTCTCTTCTTCAGAGTCACTGGGCACTCACTAGGAGTCTTAGCGGTGTGACATTTTGTTCTCTCTCTCTCTCTCTCTTTTTTTTTTTTTTTTTTAAGATTTGATTATTTATTTGAGAGAGAGAGCACGCAGGCATGCACAGTTGGAGAGAGGGACAGACAGGGAAAGAGAAATCCTCACACAGACTCCTTGCTGAGCACGGACACTGACACAGGGATCGATCCCAGGACCCCGAGATCATGACCTGAGCCAACACCAAGAATCGACACTCAACCGACTGAGCTACTCAGGTGCCCCTCCCGTTTTTAAAGTTGTTTTTTTCTGCCTTTTTTTTTTTTTAAGGATTTATTTATTATAGTTGTTCTGGATGTTCACTTTTCAACTTTCCATGCTTCTTTAGGAAGAATGGTTTTTCAGCACTTAGTTTGTGTGGTTAAAATATTAAAAAAATGAGTATTCCATAGTTTCCATCATAATCTAATTTCTTGGGGCAGGGCAATCTGGAAAGCAGCTTCTATCTATTTTATGGGCAAGAGGCTTGCTCACTTCCTAGAAGAAAACCATAGAGCACTGTTCATCAGGCATCTCTAGGGAGCACCTTCTCTCAAACAGCGTCTTGTTCCAATTTTCATTTATTCGAACGATTTTTTAAATATGCACACACAGCTTTAAGAAACTCAATGATAAGGACCATAAGATTGTACAAATGTTTATGAATGTACATAGTTTTAAGAAGCCAGGTTTTATGTTCAGTACTTCTAGGCATGTCTTTACATATTTCCAGAAATTTGGTCGTGAGCTCCTGAGCTGAAGCCCAAAATGACAGAAGAGGTGTGATGTTGCCGACCTGCTGGTACAATTTTTTTTTCCTCTTTCAGAAGCCAAATTTATTCCTGTAGAAAGGAGGAAGCCCTTTAAAAACATGGTGCTTTGTGTTAATACACCAACTGAAAGAAAACAGAATGCAGGCCTCAACAATATGATTTCCAGTTTCAAACAAAACATATTAGCTCAGGCCACGTTTTTATAAGAAACTCTCCCAAGCTCCCCATCTCCCACTATGCAAGAGTATAGTTTTCACAGTTGGTGCTGGATTTAACACCCAGAGTTGAAACACTTTCCAATTCCCTGATTTGAGTTCAAGATTGCTGCAAATCACCAGGAAAACCTTAACTTCCTAGATATAATATTCCTCAAAAAACAATCACATGAAGACACACCAGCACTTTTAAGAAAACTTGTCTCTCCCTATTCTCTAAATTTTAAAGAGAATCTAAATGTATTCTAGGCTAGAGTTTTTGGTTTATAATGACTACTTGGCACATTTAGGTATTCTTCTTTGTTCAACGGCAAAAGTGCCAGTGGCTAGAAAAGAGAGGTTTAAAGGTGATGTCTGAAGACACTGAAAAATAATTTAGTTATGAAAAGAAAGAGAACACTCTATATTTTTTAACATCCCATGTTTTGACTCATTTGATTGCTAATTATGGCAACCAATATTTTGGAAGGACATATTTGATTCAGTAATAAACAGGTGAAGAGTTAGGAATATATTTTTTTTAATTTACCATAAAGCCACCCTCCAACACACACACATTTTCCTATTTATAGAATTAAAAATAGGTATGGAGAAATGTATATAAAATATATAGATAGATTGTTCCCTCCCATACTCCTTCTCCATGTTATATACACTTATCTTGTTCTACTTATCATACTGGATTTTCGACTTATTTGTTTTCAGGCTTTCCTCTCTGATTAGGTGGTGAGCACTTTGAAGGCAGAGTATGCATAAACAAGAAGACGGGGTGGACATTTATGACTCAGGGTCCCACAGGAGACAGAAAATACAATCATACTTCCTTTTTATAGACTAGATTAAGAAATTAGCAATGTTCTGTTTTCACTAGAGTATCCAGCTTGGCTCAAACACCGTAATTAAGCTTCTCTTTATAGGTGGAGTTGGGTTATTATTTACTTAGGATGGTAAATCCATAAAGATCATCTAGGTCACTAACTTAACAGGATTTTTAGTGAGGAGGAGAGGGAGAGGAGAGGGAGAGGGAGCACAAGGGTATGGTACTTGCCAGCATTACACAGGCAGTACGTGGCAGAGCCAAAGCTGGAATCTGTGTATTCTGACTTTAATCTGGTTGAATTTTTTCACATTCCACTTTCTTCCTTAGTACGAGGTCAAGACATCATTCATTTCAATACTGTAACCGGAAGGAGACTGTAGGTTTTAAGAAATATGTTTAGTGCCATGTCTGGATTGGTTGGTAGTTACATCATTGCATTTAGGAGCTTCCAGGTGGAAGTAGCTAATTCATGTAAACTCACCAATACTGATTCCCTCACTCTAACAACCAAACTTTTCAAAGAGACAGTCCAAGAGCAATCATATAAATGATATAATCTACTTCTGGGGCATGGATAATTTTTTATTCATTTATCTAAAATAACCACAAATACTTAGAAGCTTACCTTAGGTAATAATATTGAGAAAACTGTCCATTCTATTTGGGATTTCTTCATTCTAATTCTTTCCTAACAAATTCTAATTCTTTTAGAATTCCAAATTAGAATTACTAATTCTTTTAGAATTTCCTAATTAATTCTAATTCTTTCCTATTAAAATTTTTTTGGGGCAAGGGAAGGGAACTGCTTTCAAATGAGCTATTAAACTATACAGCTATACATTTTGTCTCCATGAATTAAATATTTATAGAATTTTCTAGAAGACTATATTCAAGAGTAGACAAAGATGAGGTGTAGTGACATGGAGTCAGGGCTCTTAAAAGATTTCTATGTTTCTGAGAAAACTGTTGACACTTGAATAATTTACTGGTTGTTTCCCATGGCATTGGTTAAATATCAGAAGAGACACTAAAAAACCAACCAAACAAACAAAAAAAATTCTCCTTAAAACTCCCCAAAGTTCACAATGTCTCTCTGCACAGAAGAAATGCAGTTTTCAAGATGGAATATTTGATACCTCATCCAAATCTTAATTAGTGGAGACTGACAAGGGCAACCGTGTTGAAGACCATAAGTAACCCTGTGTGATAAAACACATTTCAAAAGAGAATCATGGCCAACTTCAATAAGCTTGACACAGGAGAACGTTGAATTCTTTTTCTAGGTCTTCCAGAAAAAGCCGAAGGAGAATCCCTCAGAAAAGCAAGTCCTTATTGACAATTAAACTAAGAAGGATCTTCACCCAAGAATAAATTGTCTCATGGCGGAGAGGCCACAGAGATGACAGCACTTTGAAAGCGGAATTCCCTCATCATGTGAAAGTATTTAAAGGAGGAACTCTTCACTGCTGCAAAAATCCTCAAAGGAAACCCTGCCCCCACTCCTAATAATAAGGAAAGTGCTTCAAAGGGTGATAGGCAAGACTGAAGCAATCTGGGTCTTGTTGAGAAAATTATCTTGAGCAAAAGGGGGAAGGGGATGTGTTTATGTCAGTTTTGACATTAAAGAAAGATCATCCATCCTCCTTTCTCTAGGATTTCCCTTTTGGTCTTCTCATCTAACAAAACATTATTTGTTTTGGATGCATTCCATGCACATTTTTAAAAGAACAGTCATTCGAAAACCTGGATAAACAGAGTTGGCTCCCCCCACCCCCAAGACATCCCTTTGTTTCTATGTGATGAGCTCGGATCGGGGTGTATTATTGTTGTATTTCTAAAAATACAAGCTGTACTTTTTGGGTATTAGCCTTTTGCTATTGGGAATGTCTTGTATTCAATAAATAGATTCTTCTTTCTGCAGACAGCACAGAAATACAGGTAGCCAAGCGCAGCAGGCACGTTGGGCTGTTGGCAGTCCTGCTCCCTTATGAACCAACAACCACCAGGTCACACTAATCTGGAGACGGCTCTTGCTGGTATTGGCATAATGGGCAGCAAACCCAGGATATGTTCATTTATGTCTCAGATATTAGAGAAAGTGGTTCAGTTTGTTAATGGTAGATCTTTGGCACTTGCTACCATCTACACTAGGGTGATTTTTTTTTTCTTTTTTGAACTGCAGTAAAAAGAATTCTTCCTTTTCACTAAGGATGGGGTTTATTAAAGCTCCTCAGAGTCCCCTCGAACCCATCCCTGAACAGTGACACAGCTTTCCACAGGTGATGTTCTGCTAACAGACTTTAAATGTTTCACTCCAACTGCCTCCTGAGAAAAACTTGCTCATCTCTCTATCCTAACCTTTTCTTCCTTCCTTTTATGAATCTCTGAAACAAGTTGTTAAAACCAGCAACAGGTTATAAACAAGTTGAAGCCAATCCCATCTATACCATATGTAGAAAATGCGGCCCACTCTTACTTTAATATGGTTTTGCTCTACAGCTGCCATGTTCCCTGGATTGTCCCCCAACCCCAAATAGAAATGAGAAACCTCAGTAAGTTAGCTACATGACCCATCAGTAGTACATGGCAGAAACTACCCACGCCTTAGCGTTCATTAGGTTGAAGTGTAATTACAAATATTTTCATTTGTATAATATATATATATATATATAAATATATATATATATATATATATATATGATATTATTGTCTTCGAATGCAAAATCAGTTTGAGCACAGTAAATCCCAGTTGGGCTTGGGGGATCGTTTAATAATAAATATCTCAGCTTGGTTTCAGTGAGGCATGAGGGACATTTACACACCTGTGGTTTTCTGTATGTACCAATTCTCACCGTGCTATGATTCTAAGGCTGTATTTCAGAATTTGTAGCATTTAGTACCTCTGAAGCCAGGAACTGTTAACCTCACTGACCACTATTTACCTTATTAGCTACCTTAACCAAATAATACAACGCTTTATGAAGACCCCCACGCTAACAAGAATTGTTTGAAGTGTGAACTCTGATTCTTGCCCAGTTATTTGCTGCAATTGATACCCAAAAGTTTAAGTCGTAATCAACCAAATGTATGTATGTAATAGAAAATCAAAGAGTGCAAGATAACCTATAGGCAATGTTCTCTTTTCGTGCTTCCCATTACTGCAAACAACCACGTTTAACAGTTTTTAGGTTTAATTCTTAAAAATATGCTTATGCTGCTCCCTCTTGATTCCTTCATTTCAAATCTGCACTATCCAACAGAGAAGCTACAAGCCACATGCTGCCATTTAAATTTAAGTTAATTACAGTTAAATAGAATTTCAGTTCTTCAGTCATACCAGCCACATTTCAAGTTCTCAACAGTTACACATAGTGAATGGCTGCTATACTGAACAAGAGAGGCCCAGTCGGAGGATATTTCTAACATCATTTCCGCAGATCTAGAAACTCCCACCATTGGACAGTGCTGGTTTTACACTGTGAATTGATTTCCTCCTGTCACGGATGAAGACTAAGCCTTCAGACTTCCACTAAATCTCCCTTCTCTTCCCTCTTGCAATTTTTGACCGTTAAATAATTTTTAATTGTTTTTGAGACTTCGTTTGGTACTATCTGCCTCTGGAACTAGAATGTAAAGTCTAATAAGAGCAGAGAGTGTGTCAGTTTTGTCCACTGGAGTGTTGCCAATCACCCAAAGCAGAAATTGTCTGCTGGATGAACATATGAATGCATGACTGATGACTATCTTATAGCTCAACATTTTTGCACCCTCAGTCTGCAAAACGGCCTCGGCACCCCATCCTCCTTCTACCTACCCTTTCCCCTGTTCCAACGCCCAACCTTAATGAAGTCTTCTATGCTTTTGTATAGGTTGATTCTAAGGCTTGAAAACTAGTCAACGGCATTATTATTATGGCTACATACATGTTGCAGGCAGCTAAAGTGTGTTGGGATTCTATCTCCTTTTCCAACGGTCCAACTGGCATAACCTCATGCTAGCTGAAGTCAAACAGATCTTCCTTCTTTTACACTGCATCACTATAACAAGCAGGGCATGTCTTCTTTTATCTTTTGTTTGGACCATGACTTTCTTATACAATTGTACAAATTTGCTCTATAATTCAACATTTTAATTTTCAACAAATAGTTCAACCATAAGTAAAAGTATGTAAAATACCTAGGCATCCATGTTTTAACAAATACAAATGACCCAAGTTTAATAGACAATATTTGTTCCATATTTCCTTCAGATTTTTCTCTTATTCTAACAAAATAAAATGTTAACAATTACAGCCAGATCTGCCTCCAGCCTTTTCCCCTACTCCTACACTTCCTGGTGCCCCAGAGACAATTGTTTATGTACCCTTCCCACACTTCTTTGGCTTCATTTCCTACATATGTCTATGTTCATAAGTAATATATAATGTTTTAAGTGTTAAAAATTCACATGAAAGACATAGCATCCTAGGTATCTTTTGGCCACCTCTTTTTTTTTTTTTTTTCACATTTTTCTTGATCTGTAAATTTTTTTGGCCTTTTTGACAGCGTCCTCTTCTTATTTTGTAAATGAAATACTTCAAATATCTCTGAGAATATGAACCAGGGAGTTGTTTGACTTTGGTTTTTCAATTATTCTCTAAAATAGCTCTGTTGCCTCTTGTGCAACTCTTCCTTTTTTCTTGTTTCTCGTCTTCCATGCTCTCCGTTTTCTTGCCTCAGCCATTTCTATTTAAGAGTAGAGGTCTGGGGTCCTTGTCCTGGGCAGGTGACAGGGGCTTCCTCTGCGATCAGCTACAGCGCGGGTTTGTGCCTCCCTAGGTCTCAACTCTCACCAGAGAAAGTGACCGGGAGCTCTGGGAAGGACCACTGTCATCGTTTGCTGCAGGACAAAGGTCTGTCCCCGCGTTCCCTGAAGTGCAACAGCTCGCTGGCAGCCCCAGTTCTCCCAGACAGGCTGTTTAATATCTTTCGAGAGCAGTCTCCCAGGGTTGTTGGGTTTTTTTTGCCCCATGGGTAATTGATGATCTGTCATTCTAAATATGAAAGTGAGGAACCTGCAAAACTGAACTAGCTGTTTTTTCAGTTAAACACCTTCTTGTCAACCCCCCATCTTGCTCTTGACAATTCTGCCCTCTGAGCCTCTTCATAATTGTGCTGGGCATCTTGGCAACAACTCCTGGACATAATTTGGGCTGATGCTTTCTTTAGTCGGTCATACCCAGTAATGCATTGCCAGCCATCTTTTCTTGGAAAAAATGCTCAACACCCCTCCCCCACTCCAACACCCCCTCAGCAGCCCCTCTCCACTCCAATTCTCTTGGCAATGGGGTTCTTCTCCTTCTCTTCTGCCTCTTCCTCCTCCTCTTTCATCTTCTTTTCCTTACTTTCACTTTAAAGGGTTCTCTTGGGAGAGAGGGAAACCAACATGTATGCTCAGTCTATCATGCTGAACAAGAAGCCGAGATTTCTTTTTAATAAACTGCAGATTTTAGTCTCTTCATCTAGTATTTTATGAAAAGAAGGAATGGATTTCAGGCATCATAATCTTTCTACTGACCACAATTATATTATTTTTTGCCTTACTGATAAGATCCAAATCAATGTAAGGTTTAGGAGTTTTAACTGGCTCAGATTTGACTCTATCTCAAAAGTGATTCTCTGCATGAGAGTATGACATCTGCAAAGACCCCTGAGTTAGAACTGTGGCAGACCAGAGTAGACTCCTCCCAGAACTGGCTCAGTGGGAAAAACTTCATAGATCTCTTTTCTTTTCTTTTTTTTCTTCTTTTCTTTCCTTTCTTTTCCTTTTCTTCTCCTCCCCTTTCTTTCTTTTCTCTCTTCTTTTCCTTTCTATTTTACAGATTTTATTTATTTATTTGAGAAAGTGAGATCACAAACAGGGGGAAAAGGTAGAGGGAGAAGAAGACTCCCCCCGGAGAAGGGAGCCCAGTGCAGGACTCGATCCCAGGACCCTGGGACCATGACCTGAGTCAAAGGTAGATGCTTAACCAACTGAGCCACCCAGGCACCCATAGACTACTTTTCTGTATTTGATCACTTGTTATCAAATCACTTCTGTGTTTGATATACCTTTTCTGTATTTGGTCACTTGTATGGCATGAGGATGCACTATATTTCTGCCCTCTTGCCACTGCAAATGTAAGGACAAGTATCCCCCTCTGTGCTGATGATACGATTTCATTACTGCAAACAAGCAGCCAAGTCTCAAGAGGTAAACTATTCTAGCAAGAAAATGGTTTAACAGTAATGATGACACAAGGAAAACCATTGGTTTTGGCAGACATTCTCCCATGCTTTATTCAGTTTTCCTAAGCAGTACCTCAAATAAAAATCATATTTAAAATACTTATCTTGAAAATCAGGGAGTTTAAAAAAAAAAAAGAAAGAAAAGCAGGGAGTTTAGAATACATAAAAAATAATCTAGACCCATATACTCTAAAAATTCTTAAGAAAAAAAAAATGCCGAAGGGCGATATATACTATTCAAGCATTGGTTTTATTTTGGTTACTAATTACCTTGTTGGGTTTGTTTGTTTGTTTTTGTCTTGTGAAGTAACCCCACAGTTTTAAGTGGCAGTGGCATTTTGAAGGCCAGGGACATGTTGAATGGCCTGATGACTGGGGCGGCCACAAGTAACACAATCAGATCAGTGTTTTGGGAAGATGGTTCTGGAAGCAGGCAAGAGGGTGCGGGATAAGAGGATGAAAACAGGCACATCCGATGAAGAATGGATGTGGAAAGAGAAGTGATAAAGCTCTACATGAAGGCATCTGCAATAGGGCTGGAGAGCAGGGGACCAATAAAAGAGAGACTGAGCACTCAGAATTCACTGATTGTGGTGGTACCTGTTGGGGAGTGAAGGAGAAGGGTAGGGTTGAATTACTACTAGGTTTCCAGCTTGTACTGACTAACTGGGTCATGCTAGTTAGACGTGTTTTTCAGGGAAAATAATAAAATCCATTTAGTGTGGAATTCTCTAGGAGCAGAGGGGTGTGGGGGTTCAGAAGTAAAACCCTGGCTAAAGATACAGATGTGAAAGTCATCAGAGCATAGAAAACAGTAAGATTATGGAGGGGAATATATAGAAGGCAAATATAGGGGGATTGGAGAACCAGACAGGTATTTAAAAGGTGAGCTGCGGAATAAGTCAGTGAAGGAAAATAAACAAGAGCATTTCAATGTCAGATAATGGAAAAGTGTAAGGCTGGAGGACAGTCCGCAGTGACATAATCTACAGAAAGGACAAGTTAAATAAGAGAGGAGAGGAGACTGCTGAATTCAACAGCTGGGCAGCCTGGGGGAATTTAGGAGGAGCCCTTTCAGTGTTATGCACAGAAGCTGAACTCTGTTGGCCTGAAAGGCATTCGTGGACTGGAGCAACTATACCAGGACCGCTCCTTACCAAGACTGGCAGGGAAGGAAGTTAGAGCAAGTTGATGACTTGCAGGAGAGCACAATGGTATTTATGCGAATGTACTGGGATCCTGGGGGTCCCTCCCACCAATTCCACCCTTCTCTGCTTTCCAAAGGGTTTAAAATTTTATGGTATTTCCTAACAGAACTTTCACAATCAAATGAGTAATATGAAAGTCTTTGGACATGCTAAAAATCTTGAGCATTGCTCAAATGCTCCTTAAGATAGTGAACAGAAGCTATATTTGAAGAAAGACTAATACAGAACTCCATCCCTGGAATGTTTTTTTATCTTTAGCTTATTTTTAAGTTGTTCATTGCCCCTACTATTGTTCCTACTATCCCTTAATCTACCAAACTGAACCATGAGTGGTATATTTTAAATAGCCATGGTAATCGGTTTTACCTTTTGGCACAAAGTAGGTGCTCAATAAATATTAAACAAAGGCGAATCCAGAGCTTTAACTCTAGGTCACAATCCCCTGTCAGACATGCTCACAGCACCCAATATTTTCTCTTCAGAGCATGTTTCACAGTTTGTATTACTTACATATACGGGTGTCACTTAGGTTAGATATGCCAATCACTAGGCCAATTGATGACATTTTTAAAAGATAGGCAAAGTATCTCTACTACTTTGCTCTAGGCAATTTTTTACAAATATCAAATTTAATATTAGGTTTCTTTTCCTGCCTATCAAAAATAGTGCATTTCTTCAAGATGATTATTAGTAATTTCTTCTGTTCAAACCATGTCATTCCAAGACCCATAATCATTCCAGGCATTTGAATCTACCAAAGGACAATACGACCAGAGACCAAGAACACTGAGGTGTCCTCTGGGCAGTGTGAACATCTGGTATCTATTCTCCTTGGAGATTAATAATGGAGCTCCACTGCAAGAGGCTTTACTAATTCCTTTGAGCCCTGCACAGCATTTTTAAATGGTTCCAAACACACAAGATCTCTAATTGGCATGGATTTCATCCACAGTTTTCTTGGTGATCGCAAAATATCTCAGAAACTCCTAAGCAGGAATGGACAGGGGAAAGCTTCCCTGTTTCCCTTTGAGAAGGCAACTATTCATAATTTTTTTTCCAGTTCAATAAAATTACTGAACTCAAACCATTTCAACCAAAAAACTGAGGAAGGGGACTTTATTTTCCCTGGCCTGAACACTGTCTCTTGCTACTTTAAATCATAGTTAATGTTTTAGAAAGTATATCTTACACATAAGTCAGTTGTAGACTTTCAGCATCAAAGGATCTGAGCAACATCACATGTAACGACCTGACCTTTGGCTATAATTTCTAAGTGCCATTAAAAAATGTCTCTCAAACTGGTTTTAAATTTAGTGTTGACCTAGTAACCTTGATCCAAAAACATTCAACTTTAGATGATTATTTTATTTTGCTTCCAAAAGCTCTTCAGTCCAGTGAGGCATCCATTAGGAAGCTTCACAGAGAGTTAAGTTTGCTCAGAATTTATTAGCTACATCGAACAGGAAGATGGTGATTTGGGTTGCTTGCTGAGTGAAGATTATTTACTGTGCTTAACTGACCTTAGGAATACCAGGAGGTAAATTCAAAAAAATACAGATTCTATTCTCAGCGACATGCAGTCCAGACCAACAGTGAAATAATGTTCCATTCAACTGCAGTCCTGAATTAGGTCTATTCACCACATGGCATCACTGGGGACTGTAAAACTATTACTTATGTTCTTTAGTTGGGTGTGCCTATCAAAAATTTCAAATAATTTCTCTCTTAAATATAGATGCCTGATAAAAATGTAAGATTATTTCTTCTGAGGGAGTTAAGTGTTAAAGTTCTTTTACTCACCTAATTTTCCTCCTGATATTCTTCTTTAACTGAAATCTCTCCAAATTTCTGAGTAGACTTTAGGTTTTTATTCTGCTATATACTTTCAACTGCTACAATTCGAATAAAAACATGTATTTTCACAAATGCATGATCATTCACTGGACTACATCACCTTTTTATGATGCATCAAAACTTAGTTCACCTACTACGATTTAAATTTCTGACAACCCATGCTGAAAAAATATTTTGAAACACATTACTCAGAAAAGCTTTTAAACACAAATATTTTAGAATAAAACAATAAAAGATGTTTTGCCCTTGTAGCAGACACATGGCAAAGTTGAAGCGACTTGTTAAACACTGTACATTCTGTAACATATTAAAATTTTTTAATAAATTACATCAAAACACATGAAGCAAACTACATCAAACCAAGGCATACTCTGATAACTATTTGCTCTTTACAAAGTCCTTTAGGAAAATCTTCTGTGACACTTAATCCCCATTACTCTGTTCTTCTTTTTCATATATTCAATCACATCCTAATACACTATAACTTACTGTTCCTAAATTTTCCTGTGTATTGTCTGTAGTCTCCCAACCAGAACTTAAGTTCCATGTGGAAAGAGATAATTCTTTTGTTCCTGATGCATTCAAAGCTCCCAGAAGGGTGCCTAGCATTTAATAAATTTTGGTTGAATGAATATTCTTTTTTTTTTTTAAGATTTTATTTATTTATTTGTCAGAGAGAGAGCGAGCAAGAGCGAGCACAGGCAGTCAGAGTGGAAGGCAGAGTCAGAGGGAGAAGCAGGTTCCCCGCGGTGCAAGGATCCCGATGTGGGACTCGATCCCAGGACGCTGGGATCATGACCTGAGCCGAAGGCAGCTGCTTAACCAACTGTGCCACCCAGGCGTCCCTGAATGAATATTCTATATACATTCTTGTTACTCTGGAAATCTAGGAATTCAAAATAATCCTTGTTTTTGTTTTAAAATATATAGTCACAGAAGTCTTTGTTATCGAATTATTTACAGGATCTCTAGGTCACTTACTAATATTTATTGAAGATTTTGGCACGTGGCTGACAGTCTTCTCTCAACCCCCAATTCCTAGCTACATTCTATGGACCTTCTACAGTAACCCACTTAATACCCCTCATATCAATAGCTCTTTGAGGTGAAACTAAGCAATTCTATAGAGCCAAGGTCCTTTATCAAGCAGGACCCATACAGGTACAAGTGGTCTTTGCAATACAGAAGTTTCCATGGCTTTGATTCTGACCACTGGCAAGTTTAATGCATTAAAAATTAGATGTCAGAGCATAAAGGAAGTTTAACTTCACATGGATGAAATTGGCTAAAGTAGAATGGTAGTGCACACATATTTTAATTTGGCCCTAAACAACCAGGACAAAAAACAAATCAGTAAAATACCATAAAAGTCAAAGCACATCCGCCGTATATATCATGGCGTACAGGCTATCATTCGGTTAGTTTTTAGTTACCCCACCAAACCACTTGTAGAGAAAGCAAGCTGCAGGCACAAGACTTAGCTACTTAGTACTGAGTAGGCACTAAAAATAAAAAATAAATAAATAAAAATGTTTGCTGAATAAGTAAACCACATTTGGGCTGAAGAGAGTATTAACAAAAATTCTGAAAATGATATCACAATAAATTAATGTCTCTGTTTCAGACATTTTTTGACAAAGATCACCTCTCAAGTATTTATTACTCCTTTATCTCTACTGACCAGAGTACAGCATTCGATGGATTACTATCCCTTGGTAATATGTCATGGATACCTATGTGATGTCTTTGACATTTTCTAATTTGAATAGAATAAAATTGTGGAAGGTGTGGTCAGTGTCCATGAACATGAAGTACCCCAGCACTGTTGTAGCAGTGTAGAGTCTCCTTTTGTTCAGATATTTGTCCTCCTTTTAGTATAACCAAAAATTGTTAAGTCTCAATCATGTATTATTAAAATCATGGTCTTAAAAGCTAGGTGAAAATTAATTTTTAATTATATCTCCCATATTAGAAAACTCCCTTAGGAGTGATCACTTAGAGGGAATTTTGCCAAGGTCTCGTGCTACATAAAAAATTTTTTAAATCCATGTACTTTGACTTAAAGTGTAAATCAAAGCCAATATAACAGCTTTTTGATCTTTAACAGTTTTTGTTTTTTGTTTTTTGGAATTTTTTATTTTTCATAAATATATAGTTTAATCCCCAGGGGTACAGGTCTGTGAATCACCAGGTTTACACACTTCACAGCACTCACCAAAGCACATACCCTCCCCAATGTCCATAATCCCACCCCCTTGTCCCAACCCCCCTCCCCCCAGCAACCCTCAGTTTGTTTTGTGAGATTAAGAGTCACTTATGGTTTGTCTCCCTCCCAATTCCATCTTGTTTCATTGATTCTTCTTCTACCCACTTAAGCCCCCTTGTTGCTTCACCACTTCCTCATATCAGGGAGATCATGATATGCTCTAGTTCCATCCAAGTTGTCGCAAATGGCAAGATTTCATTTCTTTTGATGGCTGCATAGTATTCCATTGTGTATATATACCACATATTCTTGATCCATTCATCTGTTGATGGACATCTAGGTTCTTTCCATAGTTTGGCTATTGTGGACATTGCTGCTATAAACATTCGGGTGCATGTGCCCCTTTGGATCACTACGTTTGTATCTTTAGGGTAAATACCCAGTAGTGCAATTGCTGGGTCATAGGGCAGTTCTATTTTCAACATTTTGAGGAACCTCCATGCTGTTTTCCAGAGTGGCTGCACCAGCTTGCATTCCCACCAACAGTGTAGGAGGGTTCCCCTTTCTCCGCATCCTCGCCAGCATCTGTCATTTCCTGACTTGTTGATTTTAGCCATTCTGACTGGTGTGAGGTGATATCTCATTGTGGTTTTGATTTGTATTTCCCTGATGCTGAGTGATTTGGAGCACTTTTTCATGTGTCTGTTGGCCATCTGGATGTCTTCTTTGCAGAAATGTCTGCCCATTTCTTGATTGGATTATTTGTTCTTTGGGTGTTGAGTTTGCTAAGTTCTTTATAGATTCTGGACACTAGTCCTTTATCTGATCTGTCGTTTGCAAATATCTTCTCCCATTCTGTCAGTTGTCTTTTGATTTTGTTAACTGTTTCCTTTGCTGTGCAAAAGCTTTTGATCTTGATGAAATCCCAATAGTTCATTTTTGCCCTTGCTTCCCTTGCCTTTGGCGTTGTTCCTAGGAAGATGTTGCTGTGGCTGAGGTTGAACAGGTTGCTGCCTGTGTTCTCCTCAAGGATTTTGATGGATTCCTTTCGCACATTGAGGTCCTTCATCCATTTTGAGTCTATTTTTGTGAGTGGTATAAGGAAAAGGTCCAATTTCATTTTTCTGCATGTGGCTGTCCAATTTTCCCAGCACCATTTATTGAAGAGGCTGTCTTTTTTCCATTGGACATTCTTTCCTGCTTTGTCGAAGATTAGTTGACCATAGAGTTGAGGGTCTATTTCTGGGCTCTCTATTCTGTTCCATTGATCTATGTGTCTGTTTTGGTGCCAGTACCATGCTGTCTTGATGATGACAGCTTTGTAATAGAGCTTGAAGTCCGGAATTGTGATGCCACCAACTTTGGCTTTCTTTTTCAATATCCCTTTGGCTATTCGAGGTCTTTTCTGGTTCCATATAAATTTTAGAATTATTTGTTCCATTTCTTTGAAAAAGGTGGATGGTACTTTGATAGGAATTGCATTAAATGTGTAGATTGCTTTAGGTAGCATAGACATTTTCACAATATTTATTCTTCCAATCCAGGAGCATGGAACATTTTTCCATTTCTTTGTGTCTTCCTCAATTTCTTTCATGAGTACTTTATAGTTTTCTGAGTATAGATTCTGTGCCTCTTTGGTTAGGTTTATTCCTAGGTATCTTATGGTTTGGGGTGCAATTGTAAATGGGATTGACTCCTTAATTTCTCTTTCTTCTGTCTTGTTGGTGCAGAGAAATGCAACTGATTTCTGTGCATTGATTTTATATCCTGACACTTTACTGAATTCCTGTACAAGTTCTAGCAGTTTTGGAGTGGAGTCCTTGGGTTTTCCACATATAGTATCATATCATCTGCGAAGAGTGATGATTTGACTTCTTCTTTGCCGATTTGGATGCCTTTAATTTCCATTTGTTGTCTGATTGCTGAGGCTAGGACCTCTAGTACTATGTTGAATAGCAGTGGTGATAATGGACACACCTGCTGTGTTCCTGACCTTAGTGGAAAAGCTTTCAGTTTTTCTCCATTGAGAATGATATTTGCGGTGGGTTTTTCATAGATGGCTTTGATGATATTGAGGTATGTGCCCTCTATCCCTACACTTTGAAGAGTTTTGATCAGGAAGAGATGCTGTATTTTGTCAAATGCTTTTTCAGCATCTATTGAGAGTATCATATGGTTCTTGTTCTTTCTTTTATTGATGTGTTGTATCACATTGACTGATTTGCGGATGTTGAACCAACCTTGCAGCCCTGGAATAAATCCCACTTGGTTGTGGTGAATAATCCTTTTAATGTACTGTTGAATCCTATTGGCTAGTATTTTGGTGAGAATTTTCGCATCTTGTTCATCAAGGATATTGGTCTATAGCTCTCCTTTTTGATGGGATCCTTGTCTGGTTTTGGGATCAAGGTGATGCTGGCCTCATAAAATGAGTTTGGAAGTTTTCCTTCCATTTCTATTTTTTGGAACAATTTCAGGAGAATTGGAATTAGTTCTTCTTTAAATGTTTGGTAGAATTCCCCTTGGAAACCGTCTGGCCCTGGGCTTCTGTTTGTTTGGAGTTTTTTTTTTTTTTTTAAAGATTTTATTTATTTATTTGACAGGGAGAAATCACAAGTAGATGGAGAGGCAGGCAGAGAGAGAGAGAGAGGGAAGCAGGCTCCCTGCCGAGCAGAGAGCCCGATGCGGAACTCGATCCCAGGACCCTGAGATCATGACCTGAGCCGAAGGCAGCGGCTTAACCCACTGAGCCACCCAGGCGCCCTGTTTGGAGATTTTTAATGACTGTTTCAATCTCCTTATTGGTTATGGGTCTATTCAGGCTTTCTATTTCTTCCTGGTTCAGTTGTGGTAGTTTATATGTTTCTAGGAATGCATCCATTTCTTCCAGATTGTCAAATTTGTTGGCATAGAGTTGCTCATAGTATGTTCTTATAATAGTTTGTATTTCTTTGGTGTTAATTGTGATCTCTCCTCTTTCATTCATGATTTTATTTATTTGGGTCCTTTCTCTTTTCTTTTTGATAAGTTGGGCCAGGGGTTTATCAATTTTATTAATTCTTTCAAAGAACCAGCTCCTAGTTTCGTTGATTTGTTCTATTGGTTTTTTTTTTGTTTTGTTTTGTTTTTTTTGTTGTTGTTTCTATTTCATTGATTTCTGCTCTGATCTTTATGATTTCTCTTCTCCTGCTGGGCTTAGGGTTTCTTTCTTGTTCTTTCTCCAGCTCCTTTAGATGTAGGGTTAGGTTGTGTACCTGAGACCTTTCTTGTTTCTTGAGGAAGGCTTGTACCGCTATATATTTTCCTCTCAGGACTGCCTTTGTTGTGTCCCACAGATTTTGAACCGTTGTATTTTCATTATCATTTGTTTCCATGATTTTTTTCAATTCTTCTTTAATTTCCCGGTTGACCCATTCATTCTTTAGAAGGATGCTGTTTAGTCTCCATGTATTTGGGTTCTTTCCAAACTTCCTTTTGTGGTTGAGTTCTAGCTTTAGAGCATTGTGGTCTGAAAATATGCAGGGAATGATCCCAATCTTTTGATACCGGTTGAGTCCTGATTTAGGACCGAGGATGTGATCTATTCTGGAGAATGTTCCATGTGCACTAGAGAAGAATGTGTATTCTGTTGCTTTGGGATGAAATGTTATGAATATGTCTGTGATGTCCATCTGGCCCAGTGTGTCATTTAAGGCCTTTATTTCCTTGCTGGATGATCTTTTGCTTGGATGATCTTTTGCTTAGATGATCTGTCCATTTCAGTGAGGGGAGTGTTAAAGTCCCCTACTATTACTGTATTATTATTGATGTGTTTCTTTGATTTTGTTATTAATTGGTTTATATAGTTGGCTGTTCCCACGTTGGGGGCATAGATATTTAAAATTGTTAGATCTTCTTGTTGGACAGACCCTTTGAGTATGACATAGTGTCCCTCCTCATCTCTTATTATAGTCTTTGGCTTAAAATCTAATTGATCTGATATAAGGATTGCCACTCCTGCTTTCTTCTGATGTCCATTAGCATGGTAAATTCTTTTCCAACCGCTCACTTTAAATCTGGAGGTGTGTTTGGGCTTAAAATGAGTTTCTTGGAGGCAACATATAGATGGGTTTTGTTTTTTTATCCATTCTGATACCCTGTGTCTTTTGACAGGGGCATTTAGCCCATTTAACTATTGAGAGATATGAATTTAGTGCCATTGTATTGCCTGTAAGGTGACTGTTACTATATATGGTCTCTGTTCCTTTCTGGTCTACCACTTGTAGGCTCTCTCTTTGCTTAGATGACCCCTTTCAATATTTCCTGTAGAGCTGGTTGGTGTTTGCAAATTCTTTCAGTTTTTGTTTGGCCTGGAAGCTTTTAATCTCTCCTTCTACTTTCAATGATAGCCTAGCTGGATATAGTATTCTTGGCTGCATGTTTTTCTCGTTTAGTGCTCTGAAAATATCATGCCAGCTCTTTCTGGCCTGCCAGGTCTCTGTGGATAAGTCAGCTGCCAATCTAATATTTTTACCATTGTATGTTACAGACTTCTTTTCCCGGGCTGCTTTCAGGATTTTCTCTTTGTCACTGAGACTTGTAAATTTTACTATTAGGTGACGGGGTGTGGGCCTATTCTTATTGATTTTGAGAGGCATTCTCTGAACCTCCTGAATTTTGATGCTCGTTCCCTTTGCCATATTGGGGAAATTCTCCCCAATAATTATCTCCAGCATACCTTCTGCTCCCCTCTCTCTTTCTTCTTCTTCTGGAATCCCAATTATTCTAATGTTGTTTCTTCTTATGTTGTCACTTATCTCTCGAATTCTCCCCTCATGGTCCAGTAGCTTTTTGTCCCTCTTTTGCTCAGCTTCTTTATTCTCTGTCATTTGGTCTTCTATATCGCGAATTCTTTCTTCTGCCTCATTTATCCTAGCAGTGAGAGCCTCCATTTTTTATTGCACCTCATTAATAGCTTTTTTGATTTCAACTTGGTTAGATTTTAGTTCTTTTATTTCTCCAGAAAGGGCTTTTATATCTCCCGAGAGGGTTTCTCTAATATCTTCCATGCTTTTTTCGAGCCCGGCTAGAACCTTGAGAATTGTCATTCTGAACTCTAGATCTGACATATTACCAATGTCTGTATTGATTAGGTCCCTAGCCTTCGGTACTGCCTCTTGTTCTTTTTTTTGTGGTGAATTTTTCCATCTTGTCATTTTGTCCAGATAAGAGTATATGAAGGAGCAAGTAAAATACTAAAAGAGTGGCAACAACCCCAGGAAAATATGCTTTAAACAAATCAGAAGAGATCACAAATCGTGAGGGGGGAGAAAGGGGATAAAAAGAGGTTCAAAAAGGAAGAAAGAAAAAAAATGAAAAGAAAAAAAATTTTAAAAAAAAGAAAACGAATGAGGAAAAATATAAAAAAGAAAATATATATATATTAGATAAACTAGTTAAAAAACGTTAAAAAAGAAAAAGGTAAAAGTTAAAAAAAAATTTTACCAGAAGGCGAGAAAAAAAACAAAAAATGAAAAAGAAAAAAAATTAAATTAACTGCAAGACTAAAAAAAATCACAGGGAGAAAGCCATGAGTTCCATGCTTTGCTTTCTCCTCCTCTGGAATTCTGCTGCTCTCCTTGGTATTGAAATCGCACTCCTTGGTAGGTGAACTTGGTCTCGGCTGGATTTCTTGTTGATCTTCTGGGGGAGGGGCCTGGTGTAGTGATTCTCAAGTGTCTTTTCCCCAGGCGGAATTGCACCACCCTTACCAGGGGCCGGGCTGAGTAATCCGCTCAGGTTTGCTTTCAGGAGCTTTTGTTCCCTGAGCGCTTTCCGTAGAGTTCCGGAGGACGGGAATACAAATGGTGGCCTCCTGGTCTCCTGCCCAGAGGAGCCGAGAGCCCGGAGCCCCACTCCTCAGTGCGCCCTCAGAGAACAGTGCTCAGTTACTCCCGTCTGCCTGACCTCAGGCCACGCTCCGAGCTCACCGTGCCTGCGACCGGTTCAAGGTAACACTGAGCTGTGAGCTTACTGTCGGCTGTGTCTCTGTAGCCGGTTTTCCTGTTCCAATACCCGCAAGCTCTGTGACACTCAGAGACCCCCGATCCTTCTGTGACCCTGCGGGACCTGAGGCCTCGCTGACCCCATGTGGGCTTCGCCCCGGTTTAGCCTCTGGAGCAATGTCCCTCAGCGGAACAGAATTTTAAAAGTCCTGATTTTGTGTTCCGTTGCTCCGCCGCTTGCCAGGAGCCGGGCCCTCCCCCCGGGGTCTATCTTCCCGTCGCTTTGGATTCAGGTCTCCGCCAGTCCTACCTTTTAGAAAGTGGTTGTTTTTCTGTTTCCAGAATTGCTGTTCTTCTTCTCTTCGATCTGCCGATGGATTTGCAGGTGTTTGCAATCTTTAGATAAGCTATCTAGCTGATCTCCTGCTAGTCTCAGCCTGCTACTTCACCGCCATCTTGACTCCTCCTAGTTTTTGTTTTTGATTTTTGTGTATTTTTATTTGTAATGTCTCTCCCACACAAATAATTTTTACCTCCCACTTGCTCTCAACTCCCATTTGTTCAGTTCCAGGTATTGCCCTGAGTTTCTGGCTTGTAAGACATCTTAATTACTCTTTTAATGCCTTGTTCCTTAACTACCATTGCTATTTAAAAATCTCACACACACGTATTAACCATTGTAAATTCATAGATGTGAATGTACCATACATACCTTAAATGCTACTTTTTCCCTACTTTCTTGGCCCTGTTCCTCATCTGTCAGAGAACCCTATGTTAAGAACCTAATAAGGGTTCTGCCACGTCTTTATCCATTTTCTTAGAGCCTTACAAAATCACAGGTATCCATACACACATAAATGTAAATGTTCTCCTAGCTGTGTAATATTCCACTGTGCAACCATCCCCCACTGACAAGAATGAGTTTGTTTCCAATTGTTTTCTTTATGAAACACACTGCTGTGACAACCTTGTACATATGCTCCTATCTCTGGTAGAACCTTTCTTCCTATGGGACAGATTCTTAGGAATAGGTTTGCTAAGTCAAAGGATAAATGTTTAGTAAACATTTCTAATGGCTTTCCAAAACAAAGATGGTTGAATACCCTTTTCTCCAAACCTGTCAACAACAGGTGTTGCAGCTTTTTAAAAACTTCCAGTAAACTATTGCCAGTAGCTGATTTCAGCAAAATTTGTATTTCATATTCATTGTATTTCATTACAAATACAAAATTTGTTAAGATGGCCCACTTTTAATGTTTGTTGACTATTTGCTTTTCTGGGACTTGCAACTTCATATTCTTTGTTCTTTTTTCCTTTGGGTTATTTATTGTTGTTATTTTTCTTTGCAACTGGTAACAGTACTTTGTATATCACAGATGTTAATTAATGGCCTTTGCATTATAATTATCCTTTTATATCTGTTGTTTCTGTATTGGCTTTTTGATTTTTTAGCCCCTTCTTTTTGCACTTTCTGGGCTCCTGGCCTTGATTAGTAAGAGCTCCCTGCCTCCAGCCTACACACATGGTATTCTGTATTTTGTTGAAGATTTTTGTCTTATTTTGCATGAGATCTCAATTCATCTTGAATTTCTTTCAGTATATGAAATAATATTTCAATTTTATTTCCTTCCAAATGGAAGAGCAGCTGGGCCATCAACAATATTTAAATTGTCCACTCTTGACTGAACTGAAGTACTATGTTTAACTGATATTATTTATATATTCTCCAGTCTGCTTCATTGATGTACTTATCTATTTCTGTACATCAACAATATTTAAATTGTCCACTCTTGACTGAACTGAAGTACTATGTTTAACTGATATTATTTATATATTCTCCAGTCTGCTTCATTGATGTACTTATCTATTTCTGTACAAAATCTTATTATTGTGGCTTCATAGCATGTTCTTATATTGGGAAAGGCAAACATTTACTTACTGGTTTTCTTTTTCATAAATATTTCTGCTTAGGTTTTTTTTTTTTTTTTCCCTTAAGTGGGTTCATTGTAAGTTAATTTTTTTTGATCTTTCAAAGAATCATTTGTGAGTTCTCTGTTTCTTTCCACAATTATTTAATGTTTTCTATTTCATTAACTTGTGCTTTTATCTTTATTCCATCTCTCTAGTTTTTATTGTTCCTTTTATAAAGTTCCTTTATTTTTCATCTTTTTTATTTCTTTAATAATGAAGATATTCAAGGCTATAAATTTTCTTCTTCTAAATATAATGTTCACTGTTTCCCATTGAGTTAGATATTTATTGCTAATTTCATTGGATTATTACAAAAATATAGCCTATAAAAATCTCTTATTTTATTTTCTTTATGGTCAAGTAAATGATCTACTTTCTAATGTTCCATGAAAATACAAAATTACATTTTTTTATTTGAGGGATTTTTTAGAAGATTTTATTTATTTATTTGAGAGAAGGAAGAGAGAGCTAGGGGGAGGGGGAAGAAGGAGAGGGAGAAGCAGACTCCCACTGAGCAGGGAGTCCAGTGTGGGACTCAATCCCAGGAGCCTGGGATCACAACTTGAACTAAAGGCAGATGCTTAACAAAATGAGCCACCCAGGGGCCCCTGTTCAAGGGATTATTTAAATTTGAAAGATACTTTATACATCTACTAAATCAAGTTTATTGATTATATTATTTGGTTTTTCTATCTCCTTACTTAGTTTTGACTATTCCTATGTCTTAGTCTGAAAGAGATATAGTGAAGTTACCCATGATAGCTCTGTATTTTGAAATTAAGTTTTCTTTCAAAGATTCTGATTCATACATTTTGTTGTTATGTTATTTTATACCTATAGGTTTATGACTGCTCTATACTCTTCATGAATAATGCCCTTTTATTATCACATAATTTGCCTTTTTATCCTTTTGTGTTTTTAGCTTAAATCCTACTTCTTCTGGTGGTAATATAGCCATTTCTCCTTTCCTCTTTGTTTACTTTAGCCTAATGTCTTTTTGACAATCCCTTTATTTCCAAGCTGCCTTTATATTTTGTTTTTATAAGCAGCAAATAGCTAGATTTGAACTCAATTTCTGACTATTTTTGTCAGAAATTTTATTGGGAGAATATTTATTTTTAACGGGAGAATTAGTTCATTGACATTTAACAACACAATTATATGATTTCACTCACATGTAGAATTTAAGACACGGAACAGAGGATCATAGGGAAAGGGAGGGAAAAATAAAACAAGATGAAATCAGAGAGAGAGAGACAAACAATAAGAGACTCTTAACTCTTGGGAACAAACTGAAGGTTGCTAGAGGGGAGGTGGGTGGAGGCATGAGGTAAGTGGGGGATGGGCATTAAGGAGGATATGGGATGTAATGAGCACTGGGTGTTATATACAACTGAAGAATCACTGCACTCTACCTCTTAAAATAATAATATACTGTGTTAATTAATTGAATTTAAATTAAATTAAAATTTTTAAAAAATTTACATACCTATCTTCCTTTCATCTCACTTTGTATTTACTATTAACTTTTTATGTGTTTTTCCCCTTTTTTCTACTGTTTGGACCAAATTCGTATGCATTCCATTTCCTCCCCTCCTCCGTTATGATGTCATTTTGCCTTTTCTACGCTCACAAACACTGAATTATCTACAAAAGATTACATACAAGATACAATTTCCTCCATAAAGACCCATTGTTTTCCAGATCAAGATGCTATATCCCTCCTTTCCTGCTTCCCCTTCCTCCCACCCATGTGAGATAAAGCCTTTAGAAAACTCATTTTCCTTCACTCTGCCTTCTTCCCATCTATACACATTCATCCTGCTATCTTCCAAATTCCAGGGTTGCAAATGAGAAATCTAATACTAACCTGACACTTCCACTGTGAATTTGGAAGCACATAGAATTTTCCCTTTATCCTTGAAGTGCAGGAAGATCATCAGGCTAGGTTCAGGTGCCTCTGCCTTCTTGTTAATCCTACATAGAATGTAGTGAACCTTTTCTAGCTGCAGGTACTGGGGTTCAGGACATGTCACCCCCAAATACAGCAGCTTGACATAAAGAATATTTTAACCTGAAGGAATTTGAGAAATGGCATGACCTTCCCCTGAAGCAGGTCATAAAACCTTCATGTGAGAGGTGCTATTCCTAAGCCCTGGAAAAAAGGAACATCCTTATCTCCAAGACTCAGAAAGGACTGAAAAGAAATTGGAACAAACAGGCCTTGCTATTTCCCCCAATTTACAATGCTTAGCTCATACCCTTTTTTATTCTATCACATTTTTTCATGAGTCTACATGCTTCATCAAACCTAGCAGGAAAACACTTAGATTCAACCACTTCTTTGGGTCTTTATCTCCTTATGAAGGCTTTTGTTTCATGTAAAACATATTAAACAAATTTGTTTGCTTTTCTCTTATTAATCTGTCTTTTGTTACAGGAGCTTTTGTTACAGTTGAGAGCTTAGAAGGGGAGAGGAAAATATATTTTTCTTCCCTTACACAGACTTGAGTCTTTCTTTAGATTAGGAAAAAAATATTTAACATCTATTATTTATATGTTAAGCCTCTCAGAGCAATTTTGCAAGTCTTTTCATTTTTCATTCATGATACAGACCTCTGTGTTTTACTATATGCTTTCAGATATTTCTTCCAATTGGGGTGTCAGCAGTGGCCTCCTTCAATTCACTTAGTCAATTGTTTAATTGCAAAATCATGATATTTTCAAGTCTGCACTTCTTGGAGAGGCTAGACATGAAGTCTTTTAATTGTATCAGACACTATATTTCAACTGCAAGGAAGAGATGATGCAAATTAAAGTGGCTTAAAAATTAAGAAAATTATTAACTTACATAACACGATGTCTACGTTTATGTGGTTCCCTGTTGGTCCAGTAAATGGCACAACTACCTCATAAAGGCCTATGTGTTCTCCTTTGTCTTCCTCACCATGTCAGTGATACCTCTCCTCATGGTCACAAAATGGATGCAGCAATTCCAGACACCACAGGCAGACAGGACAACATCCAGTGAAAATAGAAGCATTTCAACTAGTGTGTTTCTTTTTATTAGTGAGGGGAACTTTTACCAGAAACCTCCAATTAGATGTTGCCTAGGAGGCAATTGACCAGGGATGGGGCATCTGTCTAAGTTGAAACTAATCCCTGACAAGGGAAATAGAGCTTAGGTGAATTATTACTCACCTGAGGAGGGAGTTACTCTGAACAAAAAAGGATGAATCTAATTCCATTAGGCAACCAGTGTCATCGCAGTTGGCTTTGTTTGGTTTAACTAGAAGTTCTATTTCATCAGATACGTGACTATTTGTTTTGATTGATCCTGTCTGAATGCTGGATTCCCTTAGATGTGTTGTTATTTTTCTTTGTTGGTTCATTTGGCTCAGGGCTCATTAACAATGTAATCCAAAAGCTGGTAGTCCTGCAGACATTAGAAATACAGACACTGAAGCTGCCAGATGTCGAGGATCTGTGAAAGAGAAAGCTTCCTTGTATCCAAATTTCCTCTGAGGGCCAGATTCAGCCTAGATACTTAGTTTCTTCTTAGCCTCTTGGGAGCAAGAAGGCCAGGTACATTTATTAGTGGCTATGTTAATCTTTACTCCTAGAGTCCATAAATCCCAAACTCTTGCAATGATTTGCCACATTAAAACTCTCATCATCATGCTCTATGACACTGCTTTCTAGTCCCTCAGTACGTAAGCCCAAAAGCTTTACCTAAGTTGTCTCTGCCAAGATTCCCATCGATATGTAGCTCATGAGATCCAGAGAGACTAGAATGGAGAGTATAAGGGTAGCGAGCCATATGCAAGTCCATCTTCCAGTGAATGTTATTATTATTTGTCAGATGCTGTGCTAACTGGTTTACAATTCTTTTCTTACATATACCTCACAGCAACCCTATTTATCCCCATTTTACAAGTGGAGAGACTAATAAGGTTTACAGATTATGTATCTTTCACAGGTCACTTCCTGTGGACAATTAAATGGTGAAGTTCACATGTGAACAGGGCCAGTCTCCAAGTTTTCGTTCTTAGACACTACACCAAACCATCTCTGTGACAGCCCAGAGAGCTGTCCGGTTGAGATAGTTTACAACAGAATGTAACTAATGATGAAAGAAATAAAATACAGTAAGAAGCTACAAACATTTCCTGAAAGCCAGAAAGTCCAAATTCTATCAGATGATTAATGATTTTTATAAATTCCCATTTCAGTAAGTAATATTATATATGTATGAATTCCTAAGCTGCATATGCTATGTTCAACACACTAAAAAAAAAAAAAATAAAAACAAAACAAACAAACAAAAAAACCTTTGGAAATGATGAAATGATGATGACGTAATGCCCAAAGCAGGGGTTCTTAAATATTTTTTGTTCCATGGACTTTCTGGAAATCTGGTGAAGCTTATGGACCCTGCAGAATGATGTTTTTAAATGAATGAGAGAAAATACATGGCATTACAAAGAAAAAACAATCATTAATGTTATCAAAATACTGGGGGGAAAAAAATCTACAAATTTGTGACATAGTAATAAATGGACTCTTTTATTAACAAGTTTTAATGGTGGCTCTAATAATTGACATAATTTTAAAGTCGTTATGAGTATAAATGTTATTTTAAGATATCTATGACAACTGTAATATGATATGAAAATATCTATGATTTCTATTGGTGATAAAGTCACAAATACTACTGTGGTTGTTTTGTACATTTGGATTTCTTTTTCAACCAACTTCATGTATCCTCCAAATTCAATCCAAAGCCCCAGTTTAAGGATTCCTGATCTAAAGCCAACATATGCCTAAATAGTTCATGGACACTATTTTGAAACTTCTCAATCCTCCCTGGCTTTCCTATCATGAATTCTCCTAAAATACAACCATTTTTTACTACTCAACTTTTCTAAGTAGTATGTATTAAGAGGAAAAGCATGGAATTTAAAGCTCAGTTTATACACACAGACACACAACTAGGTTCAAATCTTAGCTCTGCAATTTGCTATCTATGAAATCTCTGACAAGTAATAACAACCTCACTGAACCTCAGTTTCTTCTTCTGTAATTTGAAATTTAAAAAAAGTATTTACTGGGATTACTGGAGATTATTGAAAAATGAATGAAATATCTGGAGCTCCTCTAGAAAAATATTAATCCAAATACATATACCAAAATTCAGGAATTCACTGACCTTGGGTTACTAACTTGTCTGACTTATCTTTTACTGTGACTTTGATAAATTCCTTTCTGATTAGAAATGAATGTCCAGACCTTACCTTACATGGAAGGAGGAATGGTGCCTGGAAGTCCATCAACACTTGTGAGAAACTTTCACAAAGTGTTATCAAAATCTTTCAAAGTGCTTCTTAGAAAACATGACAACCTGACCCTGGGTGATCACTGTAGTGTAACACTATTCTAGCATGAATAAACAGATGCACGGATTTTGAGAAACATGATGTGCCATTCTTTATTCAAAATCAATACTGCTCAAGCTGTAACTATGATGAAGTATTATGACCAAGTCTGAGTTAAACATCAAGAGAGATACGTGAAAACATGGAAGAGATTCAGAAGACAATCACAAATACAATAAAAGGGTTAAAAGAAAAGGCTTATACATGGGGCGCCTGGGTGGCTCAGTGAGTTAAAGCCTCTGTCTTTGGCTCAGGTCATGATCCCAGAGTCCTAGGATGGAGCCCTGCGTCGGGCTCCCTGCTTGGCAGGGAGCCTGCTTCCTCCTCTCTCTCTCTACCTGCCTCTCTGCCTGCTTGTGATTTCTGTCTGTCAAATAAATAAAATCTTAAAAAAAAAAAAAAAAGAAAGAAAGAAAGAAAGAAAGAAAAAAGAAAAGGCTTATACAAATGGTTAAATAAACTAGTTAAGTTAGATTATGTAGTCTGGCAGTAAGAAAGTTAACGAATAAACTCAAAATAATCTTGAAATTCCCAATTTATGTATCAAATGATACATAAGAGTACTTTTTAAATAGACAATCAACATACAAATGTAAGGAATTTATAGTGTGGTAGCTTTCAGATAGGAAAAAAAACCCACAAAACCTTTTGGGGAAGAAAAAAACTTTAGTAGCCCCCTATTTCCTATCTTCTTTATGAAAAGAAGATGGGAGTATGCTAAGGAGTATCTTTATAGTTGCATCAATATACTCAAGTTCACTCTCATGTTCTTTCAT
Source organism: Mustela putorius furo (assembly GCF_011764305.1). Taxonomy (NCBI): domain Eukaryota; kingdom Metazoa; phylum Chordata; class Mammalia; order Carnivora; family Mustelidae; genus Mustela; species Mustela putorius. The sequence goes on along the minus strand of NW_025422368.1, from coordinate 40,300,866 downwards.
GCTCTTTGATTTGACTGGAATTTTGCCTTCTCCAAATCTCAACCATTCATTAATAATACCTTGCAAAATCCCAAATGTTCCTGGAAGCTTTTCATAACTTTTCCCCACTACTTCTGATTGTCAATGACCCTACCGACTCTATTATACAACCTAGAACTTACTCAATGACACTTTAAATTACTATCTGTTCTTTTATTATATGTTAACCTTATCTTCCCGACTAGATATTAAGCTATCTGCATACTGGGTGCTCTAAAGGATATACTAGAACAGAGTCAGAAAAGTGGATTGAAGCCAAATCCTAGAGGAGATACCAGAGTCAGGATAAAAAGATCGCAGTAGAAATCCCAACTGCAAAGAAGTAGGACCAAAGTGAGGTGATAGAGCCAAGAGCTTGAAGCCAGATGATGACATGGTTGTGTAGATCCAGCTCACAGGTCTAGGTACAAAGTAAACAATAAAAATCCACTTGCAAAAGAAACAAAGGGAGGAAGGAAGGAAGGAAGGAAGGAAGGAAGGAAGGGTAGATACCACACAAGCTGTGAATAAGTAGCCTTTTTTTTTTTTTTTCTTTTTTTAAGATTTTATTTATTTCTTTGACAGAGACAGATTACAAGTAGGCAGAGAGGTAGGCAGAGAAAGAGGGGGAAGCAGGCTCCCTGCTGAGCAGAGAGCCCGATGCGGGGCTTGATCCCAGCACCCTGAGATCATGACCCGAGCCAAAGGCAGAGGCTTTAACCTACTGAGCCACCCAGGCGCCCCAATAAGTAGCCTTTAAACTGAGGAAGATTCTACATAAGTGACGATGGTAATTTGAGCATACTTTGAAAAGTGAGTACCTCAAGAGCAAAGAGTCTCCATTACTAAAGCTTTTCAAAAGAATATGCCAGTCTTTGAAAAGAATCTGGGGACAAGATCAAGCTTCTCCCAGCAGGTAGGGCAACTGGGAAGCCGAGAGGCTGCATCTAGTTAGGCAGCAGGACAGTTACAAGTCAAGTGGGTCATCTGTCATTGGGCTGCTTTGTATGTAGCAGAGAGTAACAGAGAGCAGCAAAAGCAAAAGCCAAGAAGCAGACTCTGCGAAGGGACGTAGCCTAATTGCAAACCTGAAGATTTCAAATGAAATCAGTTTTTGAAAAAGCCAAGAATATTTTTTCGGTCCTGAAACCTAGGAACATTATCAACATCAAACAACAACCTTTGAGAAGTGCTATCTGTGAAACAAAAATTCAGAAACAACCCAGGCAGCCCAGGGACGGTGCCCAGGTATATGGGCCACTGTGGGAGAGTGGAAGCAGGCAGCCAGAGTCTCGTTCTGCACAGGACGGCTAAAGAAAACTCGGACTTCAGGACAATTACTGAAATTTGATATTAAACATTTCTGGTGAGGGGAAGTGGCAGTTGGAGGATGATTTGGAGGATGTTAATTGTCTTTGCTGACAAACAAGGGCAGGAGAGACCATGAATAAGAGGGAATCCCTCCACCCAAACATAAAAAACAATGGACCACTTTAAATATATCATTCCAGGCCTTTGGGGCCTCTGTATCAGAGCACCCAAAGAGTCCACTCTGAAGTGGGAGAACAGTTCAAACCCGGAAGGGTGTTCCCAGAGTCAGCAAGTGCTGAATATCAGGGCTTCTAGATGGAGAAGACCAAACAAACAGAGGACCCAGCACTGCTCCTCCTCCAATTCTCCTAAGTCACTAATGGGTTAATAGTTCATGCTCCTCGTGCCCCTGTGTGAAGGCAAACTACAGCCAAGCCCAGGAAAACGGGGAAGAGACTCAAGGAGAAGACGCCTACCATCATTTTTGGACAAAAACTTTAGAACTGCCCTTCATAAATGAGTAAGCTAAAGAAGAAAGGAAAAAATTCTCCAGTGAAAGAAGTCTAAGTACTCAAAACACAAACAATGTTCGGTTTTGGGGTTTTGTTTTCTGTTTTGTTTTGTTTTTCTTGGAAGTTTTATCCCAGAGAACAGAGAAAGAAATTAAACCACAAATAGTTAGTAACTCTCAAATAAATTTAAGAAAATATAAACTCCACGAGTTATTTTAAAAGGAGATAACGAGACAACAGATGGAAATGAAAAATCATTAGGAGAGTCAAGGAAAAAATTAAAAATCCCCATTATTCCAGAAATAGGAACTTCATTAGAAATATCAAAGAGCAGAACTGACAAGAAAATGGAATCTCTGACAAGAAGAAACAGCTCAAGATAAGTGGATATGGAAGAAAATAGACAAATGAAAGCAACCATGTATGTATATTTGGAGAGCAAACAACAAAAGAAGGAAACCCTAAAACAGAAAGCAAAATGAATAAAAGACTAACATTTTCCCAGTTAAAACAGAGTGAATGTTTTCTAAAATGAAAAGCTAAATCTATTAGCTAATAGCATCCCTCTCTGGCCAGGCAGATCTATGCTAAAAACTATACATTATCCACCACCTGGAATCCAGAATCTTTTCTTTCTTCAGGTCCATGGTTCCAGCAGAGCCCAACTGAACACCAAGGATCCATTGCCCACCATCGCCTTCAGAGAGGAGGTTGAAGCTACTACGAATCATGTTCTTGAGACCTTCTATCCCGTATCTCCCACTACTGATCTTCAGCAATCCAATGTTTATGATGTAGAAGATAACATAGGATTCCAGAAGTGTTATCCTTACCCCTAGCCCTACACGCTATATTTCCTGGAGATGGCCAATTTATGACTGCACCGCTTTCAACCAGATCAGCTGCAGGCCAGGACGATCCTGTTTGCCTTTGGCAACACCCTGGCTCAGGCCTCGTGCTTCTATGGGAACAACGCTAAGGCTTTGGAGCAGCCAGTGGCTGTGCAGAGTGTGGGCACCGAGGGACTAGTCTTCCAAGTTCCTAGTGTTGTCGCTAAATACCATAGGGATTCAAGATGTTTCAGCAAAAATTAATACAGGGGCCTGAGTGAGTCAGTTTAGCAACAGACTCTTGATTTCAACTCAGGTCATGATCTCAGAGTCATGAGACCAAGTCCTGTGTCAGGCTCTGCACTCAGCATGGAGTCTACTTGAGATTATCTCTCCCTCTCTTCCTTTGCCCCTCCCCTACTTGTGCTCTCTCTCTCTCTCTCAAATAAATAAATTAAGTGAATGTTTTAAAAAAAATAAAAAGAGAAACTTGGGTGGTTCAGTTGGTTAGGTATCTGCCTTTGGCTCAGGTCATGATCCTGGGTTCCTGGGATCGAGCTCCACATCAAGCTCTTTGCTCCGTGGGGAGCCTGCTTCTCCCTCTGTCTGCCCTGCCTGCAGCTCACCCTGCTTGTGCTCTCTCTCTCTGACAAATACAGAATTTTTTAAAAAGATTTAAAAAAAATTAATACAGGCCATCAAAACAGAATTATACTGGGGAAATTATTTAACATTCAATATATAAAGCCTCTAGGCAGAAAAATCAGTTGCCCACAAGGAAAAAACGTTGTATAATTGTAGTTCTGCTTGCTTATTTCATTCAAAGGTCATTCAACTATGTCTAAAAAGTTATTGGGATTTTTGCTTCCTTATGTTTTATTTCTGCTTTCCTATATTTTACTCAGATTATGATTTGTACAGTTGTTTGAACTGATTAGTCATTTATACTCTAAGGCTTTCATATTTTCATAACTTTTCTTTCGATACTTGCAAATAAGTTGGTCATATCTTAATGTTATCCTAAGTTGATATATATCTACTTCAGCAACAATGTGAATTATGTAGCCAGAGCCCCATGTTTTATTTTTCCCAATTTGATCAAGCATCAAGAGATGTTGACGCTACACTTGCATTTTAATTTCTTCTATCTCTAACTTTTTTTTATGTATATTTTGAGGTTACATTATTGGCATATAAAGTTTCAAGATCATTACATATTCATCATGGATTGCAGCCTTAGCCAATTTTTTTTTAAAACCTCTTTTAGGGGTGCCTGGGTGGCTCAGTGGGTTAAAGCCTCTGCCTTCGGCTCAGGTCATGATCTCTGGGTCCTGGCATCGAGTCCCACATCAGGCTCTCTACTCAGCAGGGAGCTTGCTTCCTCCTCTCTCTCTGCCTGCCTCTTTGCCTACTTGTGATCTTTCTCTATCAAATAAATAGATAAAATCTTTTAAAAAATAAAAAAATAAAACCTCTTTTAGAAATGTTTGGTGTTGCTTGCCTTTAATTTCATTTTAATAGTAAAATGAATGGATGTCTTACAATTTGACTCAATTCTAACATTGTCTGCCTGAAGATAATGTCACATCCCATATATTGGTGAAAGGCTCAGACCCCCAAGACTCACCCCACCTCTCCTTCAGATGTCAAATACAAGGCCAAGTTAATGGTTACTTATGATGCTGATGGACCTATGTGTCCTTTCATTTAGTTTGTTATATCTTTGTCATCTTTCTATTTTTAACATTTTAACTTTTTCTGTGCCATTTTGCTTTGAGCTTCCCTTTTAGATAGAGCACACTTTTTGGAAAGTTGGAGTCTTTAAACTAATCTTGAGGATTTTTGTCTCTTAAAAGGAAAGTTTATCCCCTTTACATTTATATAAAAACAAATATACTCTATCTCAAAATCTGTCATCCTTTTTTCTGATTTTATATGTCATATGATTTCCATTTTCTCTTTGACTTTTTCTCTAGTGGATCTGTAGACTTATGCAGTATTTATAGTTTTATAATGGATTAAAACTTCCATTTTTCAAATATATTTTAAAATTCAAGTGTATTAATGACATACAAAGAAACTGCATCTGTTGAAAGCCTTGCCAGTATAGTTCAAAGTCTAACTTTTTCTTGTTTAATCTCTGTTTATGACGATTTGAAAAAATTCTTAGATAGGACTTTTAAAAATAACTACTATTCAATATAAGCAAATGTAAATAACATTAGATAATATATATTTATATATGGTGATATTGTGATTTATAAGAAATAAATACATATTTTGTCTGCACTCCTGTTCTGACAAGATCTCTGATAGAAGCAAGGCAAACAAAGGGATCCAAGTTTGAAGAAAAGGGGGGTAAACAGATAATTCCATTTGTAATAAGAAATACACATTTGGTCTTTGCCTCCTTGGCACAGACTTCTAAAACCTTTAGAACTTCCTAAGTGATTAGTGGGACAAAGGTGTATTTTGTTATTCAAAACAAGCCCCTTTCAACCACACTTGAGTTTATGTTAATGAGATGACTTTTGGAAAGCCTTTAGGTGACCTAAGGATGGGGGCTGGTTGCCCCAGGAATTAGCCATGTGATTAAAGTGTTGGAATTCCCCAACTTCCTTGGGGGAGTGCTCTGGGAGACTGAGTTCAATCTCCATTAAAACCCCAAAAGGATGGGTTCACAGAGCTTCCAGGTTGATGAATATGTGGAAATGCTAGGAGAGTAGGGTTCCCATTGAGGGCATGGAAGCTCGGCACTAACTTTACATATAAATGCCCTATGCATCTCCTCCATCTGGCTCTCCCTGAGTTATATCCTTTATAGCAAAATGATCATCTCATAAGAAAACTTTTTCCTGAGTTCTGTGGGCCACTCTAGCAAATTAATTGAACCTGAAGAGGGGGTCATGAGAACCTTCAATTTATAGCCATAGGTCCATCAGCATCATAAGTAACCATTAACTTGGCCTTGTATTTGACATCTGAAGGAGAGGTGGGGTGAGTCTTGGGGGTCTGAGCCTTTCACCAATATATGGGATGTGACATTATCTTCAGGCAGACAATGTTAGAATTGAGTCAAATTGTAAGACATCCAGATGGTGTCACAGAATTGCTTGATATATGGAAAATCCACATATCTGAAGTGAAGTAGGATTGTAAGGAGAGTCTTGAGAATAGAGTAGACACACAGCCAAGCACAGTTTTTCCCATATAGTGGTAAAATAAATATAACATAAAATTCGCCATTTTAATCATTCTTAGGTATACAGTTCAGTGGCGCTAGGTACAGTCATACTGCTGGCAACCATCACCACTCTCCATCTCCCAGAATTTTTTTATCTTCCCAAACTGAAACTTTGTATCCATTAGATAGTAACTCCCCACTCCACCCGCTCCCAGTCCCTAGTAACTACCATTCTACTTCCATCCTTATGACTCAAAGTCTTTATGAATTTGACTACTCTAGGTACCTCATATAAATGGAATCATACAATATTTGTTCTTTTGTGCCTGGCTTATTTCACATAGCATAATGTTTTCCAGATTCATCCATGTTGTGGCATATATCAGAATTTCATTCCTTTTTAAGGCTGAATAATATTCCATTTTAGGTCTCTGGACATTTTGTTTATCCATTCATCCTTCAGTGGATGTTTGATTTGTCTCTACCTTTTGGCTACCACGAGTATCACTGCTGTGAACACTTGTATACAAATATCTGTTCAAGTACCTGTGTTCAATTCTTTTGAGCACATACCTAAAAGTGGACTTGCTATGTTTAATTTTTTGAAGAACTGCCATACAGTTTTCTATACCAGCTTTATACCATTTTACATTATCACCAGTAATTTCTAATTTCTTCACATCCTCTCCAACACTCATTATTTTATTTTAAATAACAGCCATTCTAATGAGCTCAAAATATGTTTTTAATGAATCATTTTCATATGCACATATCTCCTTATCTCGATTTTATATAAGAAATGGTGTTTGGAGCAATATACGTATAGACTAACACCTTCTCACTGCATGAAAATACTCACACTAGCAATCAAACCTGGTGCCCTGGTATCACAAGAAACATTCTCACAACAGTTAAGCCAAAAGGCTCCAACCCCTGCATCACTGACGGATACAGATCTGCCCCTGCTAGGAAAAAGGACTGTTAAAGAAGGACTACATAAGGGGGTGAAGGAAGAGGCTGAGGAGAGGTTACATCGTCAGAAATCTTCGTTCCTGCCTTCACCTGCTCAGAAGGTAAGCCAGTTCATTTACTCAAACCAGGATCAGAAGAGCTGGAGGAGAATACAGATGAAGAAGGAAATTAACTGTTTTAAGTGTCAGCTGATGCTAACATATATATCTACAAACCCCATTTCAGCTCTCTTGTTTTACTGTGGAACCATCAAGCTTTAAGAGGATTTTTTAAATTTTGGAATCCATTCATCTTTCTTTACCACAAAACAGTCCTGTGCCAGAATCTGGTTCTTTTCTCATGGGTCTAACATTTCAGCTTGTTATAAACAGCATATGGATATAGATTATGCAATGATAATGTATGCTACATTCCAAGGACTTATATTTTCTGTATATATAAATAGCAAGTAATTATTGCATTGATTTTTCTCTACTCTAAAAATAAATGATATACTAATCAACCAAGTAAAACTCTAACCTGGGACATATATTCTTTTACTATTTATAAATAGAATCCCTTCCTTTACTTATTTCAAATTTTTAAAAATCCCTGTGCTGAAAAAGGAGAAAGCAGCCATAAAAAAAGGATCATATAAGTACCTAGCTTTCAGATAAAATTCTAGATTTGTCCTTAAACACACCATACATACTGAAATCTAGTAGAAGGTTTTCTAGTAATCAACTTCTGAATAATTTGTTAGTGTTGATGTTCTACCAGACTTACATTTTTTGTGTGTCCCTTGTTAGATGAATCTTGCCAAATAGCATATCCAGACTCAGACGTCCGTTGTCTCTGTGCATGCTCAGCTGCCATTTATTATCAGAACACAGTTTGACATTATCTTTCCAAACACACAGAGACATGCACGTGCAGACGAAGCTTCTCACATAAGCAAAGTGTGGGTTAACAATAATCACCAAGAATTTCTGAAACTCAGATATCAAAAAGTATCGTCTTCATTGTCCTGGATCTTTCAGATGAGAACACATGAGGCTCTGCCTTTCCCCCATAACCTGACTTTCACCTTCTTCAAAAAGAGCTGAAGGGAGGAAGGAAGGAACAAAAGGAAGAAGGAAAGGAAAGGGAAGGGAGGGGAGGGGAGGGAGGAGGGGAAGGGAAGGAGAGGGGGAAGGGAAGGAGGAAAGGAAGGGGAGGGGGGGGGGAGGGGAGGGGGGGGGGGGGAAAAGGAAGGAAAGGGAGGGGAGGGGAGGAGGGGAGGGAGGGGAGGGGGGGGGGGGGGGGGGGGGGGGAAGGGAAGGGAAGGGGGGGGGGGGGGGAAGGGAGGGGGGGGGGGGGAAAGGGGGGGGGGGGGGGGGGGGGGGAGGGGGAAGGGGAGGGGGGGAGGGGGGAGGAGAGGGAAGGAGGGGGGAGGAGAGGGGGGAGGGGGGGGGGGGGGAACATCTTCATCATGAACGGAAGAGGTTAAACATTTGAAGAAAATGTCTGAATACAGTTACTAAGACTAAGGCAATGAAAGGGATTAATGTTTCAATTTTGTGGAGAAGCAGGAGACAATCTGTGACCCGGCTCCCCAGGTATTACACACAGACCTCAAGAGCACAGTCATTTAGAGAGTAACTGCTTCAAGGAGTCCAGCTAAAACTACAAAGACAAGAAATTCCAGGCAGACACAGGAAATTCCCTGGGGAATAAAAGAATTTTATGACTCATAAGATTAAAATCTCCCCAATACTCACTAAAGTAATCTAATGAAGTATTGTCACCAGGAAAGGAGTTTGATAAATTTATGTATTGTTCAGGAAAATTTTAAGCAAAACAGGAAATTGGACTGACTTGAACCTCTATTCATTTGTAATTTTTCCCTTTCAGGGTAAAAGTAACTTCAAGGACACCAGAATTTTTTATATGGTGGGACATTCTGTAGGATGCCACATTTTTAACTACTGGGGTTTTAAGCAAAATTTCATATCCATATTAAAATTTTTAAAAAGATCAAGTCGACCCAGGATTCAAATGTTGGTCGTTTTGGAGGCTCTGAGGCTTCAAAGTTAATACAATTTGAAAGAAGTTATGAAAGTTAAAGGTAAAGGCATGGGCCAGATGCCAATGTAAAGAGAAGGAAAGAAGTCACACTATTCCTGGGGAGATCAACAACAACAAAAACTAGAGAGGGCATTGTTTTTTTTAACTTCAAACACTGTTTAAGCATCAAAGGAAATCAACATCAAGAAGGCCAGCCTTACTTTACAACATGTTCCTTTTTTTTTTTTCTAATTTAATTCTAATTCAAAATTTTGCCTGTTCTGTATGAAATTCCCTTCTAGTAACAGGTTGTAAAAAATGAAGCAAACAAGGAAAGCCTCTGTTTCCTCTTTCTTGGGACAAACAGAGCCTAATGCTCAATACCTAACTATGACTTAGATTGCAAATTACTTCTGTTTAATTTGGTCCAGTGCTTAGTTTCACCTCTGAGGTATCAGCCTGCATCCTTCTATTTTGGTTTAATTCTATAGTCCACTTCAAACAGTAAATATTTACATTAAAAGGACAAGAGAATGTGCAATGCATTTTAACAGTCAAAATTGTTGTGAACAGCAGCAGCTGGAAGAAGAATGTGTAGTCCACTCCACTCTTTTCCTGAAGCCTTTTAGATTCTTCAAATCAGAAGTTACATCCTTCAGGACTCATATATATGTATGTGTGTGTGTGTGTATATATATATATATATATATATATTAATGTATATTATGTATATATTATATACATAATATATATATTGTATATATACATATATATACTATATATATATAGTATATATTATGTATATATTATATACACACACATATATATATATATTAATCCAATTACCATCTTGGAAAAATGTAGTCACATTTCTAGAGTTCACTTGTGGTCTTTGCACTGGGTTCTGCCTTAACGTTCTGCTGGTGTAGGGAGTGAACTGGTCCCTGGACATGGAGCTTTTCTTTTCTTTTTTAGGTCACTGGTTCAGATGAAGACCAAAGCCAGGTGCAAAGGGAAGGAGTTCCATCCTGGGTGTTACCTAGAGATCTCCATGAAGTATACTTAGTCTAAGTTCCTCGGCAACCATCACTCACATCATCCTGAGTCTGTTACGACATGGCTCCTGTCAAACGCCTGCTTAGAACCAACACTGAAAACAAGTTGATGCCCTTAATATTTCCAAATCTGGTGAAATTCTACCAATAAAACTAGGGAAATGTCTAACACTCCTGCTCTTATTGCCATGGGATCAGGTCCAGTGGGAACACAGCTGGGGAGAAGTGGAGCCCAAGGCTATGCAGCAGAATGAGGACAACCAATATGTGCATAATTAGATCACACATTTAATTCAACAAACAGTGTGTGCTGTGAAATGCATAAGCCTGATGATTCACAGACCTGTACCCCTGGGGCAAATGATACATTATATGTTAATCAAAAAAATATACATTATATGTTAAAAAATGATACATTATATGTTAATCAAAAAAAAAAAAATCCAAATCCTCCCTACCTCTCAAAACACATCTCTAAACACTCTCCCCTTGTGCTCCACCCATGATAGTCTTTTTTTTTTTTTTTAAGATTACATTGATTTATTTGTCAGAGAGCACAATCTGCAGGCAGAGGGGGAAGCAGGCTCCCCACCGAGCAGGGAGCCCCATGTGGGGGCTCCATCCCAGGATTCTGGAATCATGACCTGAGCCAAAGGCAGATGCTTAACCGACTGAGCCACCCAGGCGTCCTCACACTAGTCTTCTTCCCATTCCTCTACCTGTCAGGTTCATTGCTATATCAGGGTCCACTGCATTTGCCTTCTCTGCTTGCATCATTGCTCCAAACTCTTTGTTTAGATTCTCATACTTCAGCCTTTAGCTCGAATACCATGTCCTTGGTGAGGCTTTTCCAGAAATCCCTATCTAAATTAGAGCTTCCTGCTACCACCACCACCACCCTTCCCTATCACCTGATGCTTCCTATTTCCTCTACACCTCTTAGGAGATATCATCATGTTTGTTTACTTACTTAGTGCCACACACTTCTACATATTAGAATGTAAACTCCTTACAAGGAGGAGCCCTGCCTGTCTGTTTAGCTCTGTTTTTACTGTTCTTAAAGCAGTAAATATTTAGTGAGTGGGTGTGTATAATACTCTATTAGAGCTGAGGCTAAAACAGCACAGAAAGATACATACTCACCCCCAAAACGTTATAAAGAGAATGGAGACTGGCAAGTTAGCATAATATAATAATTGACTTGTAAGAGGCACGTAGGTCTAGTAGAAAGAGCTTCCATATATCTTAACAGGAAAGAAAAAAATGTCTATTTCAAGGGAGCTGACTGTGTGTGCAAAGGTGCAGAAATAGCCATAATAGCACAGTTCTGCTTTGCGGAATCAGTTTAGGTTTTACACACTGTAAAATGCTAGGGGTGAGGTAGGGAGAGGAAGAACTAAACTGGAACAAAGAACAGGATCTAGGTCATGAGAGTCCTTCCTTGCCACTTACAAAGAGAGAGGGATTTCATCTCATAGTCAATGGGAAGTCTCTGAAAAACACTGGGCAGAGGAGTGATGGGATCAGACTTACATTTTAGAAAAATAATTGATAAAAGATTTAGATAATTTAGAAAATCAATGACAGGTAGGTAGCAGAGGGACAGCCAACAATTTCACAATAAAAAGGTATCACAGAGGAAAAGGGACTCAATACAGGAAAAGCTCAGAAAAATTTTGCTCACCATTCATCTTGTTTTCTTAGGCCATATGCTATGGCATTCACCCCTGGTGCAGTCCTGACAGAGGGTCTAGAGATAGGGCTATTTTAAGAGGTATTATCTACAGGGGCTGAATTGGTCATTGGATAGGAAGCTTCCAATGCCTAGGTATTTTATGGCCCTAGACATGCTCTGAATACAGATGGGATTTAAAAGAAGATTGCTGCCACTCAGAAGGGGATTCTGAGGCGGAGGCGAACCATGAGAGACTATGGACATTGAAAAACAACCTGAGGGTTTTGAAGGGATGAGGGGTGGGAGGTTGGGGGAACCAGGGGATGGGTATTGGGGAGGGCACATATTGCATGGAGCACAAGGTATGGTACAAAAACAATGACTACTGTTACACTGAAAAGAAATTTAAAAAAAGGGGGGGGGATTCTGTTTCGTGGGTGTAGGGATATTTCTCCTCCTTCAGACCCAAATTCTCTAGTGCCAGGGCCATCAGAAATAGTGTGACCTACCCAGTGTGTTGAGGCAACCGAAAGACATCATTTTTGCAAGGCTGAGAAGTAGAGGTAAGAGGGTTGGAAGTCCTCCCAGGCCAAGCACAAGGAGACCACTGAAGGGCAGACAGAGCATGGCTATGGCTTCAGGCACTTGAGTTTGCAAAAACATAATGCTTACAGTCATCGGGCACCAGTCACAGAATTTCTGGGATTACAAGCACACTGCCAACGAAATGTGATAATGAGATAATCTCCAAGTTGGGGAAGAGCCCTATGGATTCAGGACCTGTCATCGGTGATATCCACATGCACAGCCTTCCTCAACCAGAGTTCCCAGAGAAAACCAAGCTTGAAAGACCCGATGTAAGACCTAGCCTAAGGCATCCCGTGTAGGTAACTAACTTTTCTTCTCGGCATCTAAAATCACACTTGTTATGGATCATCCTTGGGAAAACTGAGAAAATAAATATTCAAATCATTTTCTGTGGCCTATGGGTCAGATGAGGAATCCAGGGTTAAAAAGCCAACAGGAGTTTTGCTACATTCTCTTTTGCCTCAAGACCTGAACTTAGTTTCATTCCAGTGCTGGGGGCTATTCTCACCCAACCCACACTCTTGCCTGTACCCCTCTCTCCTACTCATCCTCCAGGTTTTAGCTGAAAGTCAGAGGTTTTCCTTGGCTGCTTATACAAGTATGCCTTGAACTTGGACAGGAAAGGTCCAGGTCATGAAACCCCCTCCATGCCATGCTAAAGGAGAGAAATTCCATCCTGTAGCCAATGAGAAGGCATCGGAAAATCTCTGGGCAGAGGGGTGACATGTTCAGATATGCTAGTTCCAAAAACCTCATACCTCCTCTGTGTAATTAAAAACTCATTCAAACTTTAAGATAAATAAGGTCTGAGGACCTAATGGATAACACGTTTGTATCAACGTATTTGATACTATTTATTTTATCATGGAAATTTGCTAAAACAATAGAACTTAATTATTCTCACTAAAAAAAAAAGGTAAAAACATGTGAGGTGAGTGGCTATGTTAACTCAATGGGGGGATATTTCCACAATGTATACATATATCAATTCATGACAATGTACACTTTAAATATTTTAGTATTTTATTTGTCAATCATACTTCGATGATTGACACTGAAGTATGAAAAAAATCTGCCCAAAAAACTCTCAATTAAGGCAGGGCCTGAGTCTATGGTGCATTATATATATTCAGTGTTCAACCCATCAGAACAAGTGTTGGTTGGTATTTAAAACAATGAAGAAGGAAGGAAGGGAGGAAAGAAGGAAGAGGGGGGAGGGGACCATCCAATATTTGAGCAAATGTGCCTTGATTGGAAGGTAAGAAAGACGGCATTTTAGCCTTTTAAAGAGGCACTGTTAGCATATGGGGAAATATCCAATGCTACTTAACCAGAACCAGCACTGAATACCTCCCAAGGAATGGAGAAAGACAGTTAGTATTATGCAGGGGTACATGATCAGTGCAATTAAATAGAGCAAGCTGTACTTCTAATATGTTTAATGAAAAGGCACTGCCATTGAAATGTCACTTTCAGTGCCAACTATTAAGCCTATTCAGTTAATTATGATGATCTTGGGTGATTTGGAAACCTTTGAACATGGCACACGATTCCAAAGCCCACCATAGGCAGAATGAAGGGCACAGGTAAAGGCAAAATAATCACTTATTCTTCTACTGGGACTCTGAGATAGGAATGCATATAGCATACTGCAGGTAAAAAAATAAAATTAAATAAAATATAAAGGGTTTAAAATTGAGTGAAAATATTACTGCAGTAATGGTATCAATAAACAACCCTGAATACTTGACTAGAATACTTCTCCCACATAAGGTCTTGGGCAATCCATGTGTTGTCACCTTTCTAAGCTTGTATCATTTGTAAACTAAGAACATTAGACCATATGAGCTTTAATGTTCATTTTTCTGTTCTTATAAAACTAAATCATGACAAATCACTTCCTGTTTTATATATGTATATATCTAATGTATATTACATATATTTCTAGTATATGCTAAATATAAATATGTAATCATATACTATAAATAATCTCATTTACAATGATTTCATCAATTAGAGTAGCAAATCAATTATTTTTCTTTCTTCCCTTCCATCAAGAAGTTCAATAAGTTTTTCTTTGTCTTTCTAAAAGGCATGTATGATTGAATATCTGAAAACTAGAAGCAGTTTGTAAAAGGAATTTTGTGAGAATTTAAGCATTTTTCATTCTCATGGTAAAGAAGATAGGGTGATCATTATAAATTTTTCAAAGGTGAAAGAGTACAGACTGCATTCATTTGTACAGATGGGATTTTCAGAAGGAGATCTGAATATAATGGGTAGTGTATGCACAAAGGTTGCACCAGTAACCACAGAAAGGACATACTTTATTCAACCACAGAATATATAGATATGTAAAACTGATATAAAAAGAAAACTTATAAAAAGACTCCCCCATGGAAATCTCACATTCCTATTCCTCCTAGCATTTGAGAGAGGACAATGTCACAATAAAAAGAAATAGAAAGAAAGAAAGAAAGAAAGAAAGAAAGAAAGAAAGTCAGTCTCCATAGCATATTCAGAGATAGGAACACCTTTTTGTTCACTCAATACATCTTTTACCTGTACAACTGTCATTATGATGGAAGTAGGGAAAACAGACTTAATGACGTATCCACTGTATCTGAAAAGAGTACACTATTTGGGTGAGTTTTATTTATTTGAAAAATACACATAATGAAGTATCCACTGTACCTGAAAACAGTACACTATTTTGGTGAGCTTTATTTATTTGAAAACCTACATAATAAGTACCCAACAGATTCCCAAGTTGTTGAAACAAAATAAGAATGAGATTGCCTGTCAAACGTGCTACCTGATAAAAGGGAGGTTAAGTCCACTGGCAGTATTTCTGATGGTAGGACTCAAAGGCTACACTGTGAAAAGGTTTTCAGCAAGTTTCACCCGGGGAAAGGTTAATGGGAAGAAGCCGGACAGAGCAGCAAATGTAACTCATACACTCATTCATTCCACATCATTCTCTTTATCTCTGTTTAGCTCATCTGATAAAACGAACACAAATAGTAATAGCCAGAAATGATTGAATGAACGTATACTAAATTATGACAGGTATTATGCTAAGCCTTTTAAGTCCTTTAATCTTCTCAACAATCCTCTGAAGTTAGCACTATTATTTTGTATCATTGTCAGAAGTTAACAGAGATTGAGGAATTTCCCAAGATTTTACACACTGAACAAATGGCTGAGCTGGGATTTGAATCCAGAGTCCAAGCCCTTAACTGTTTCACTAATGAAATCCCAATTAGTGTTCGGGTATCAACCAGAGAATAGCTTGAATAAACCTTGTGAAGTATCAACCGGATAAATTATTTGTAATATATGTGATAATATCCTTAATATATAAAGAGAATTCACAAAGCAGTAAAATAAATAAATACCTCAATAGAAAAACAGGCAAATTACATAATCTGGTAATACAGAGAGAAAAAAAGTGTTTGATAATTATAAAAATTTAAACTCATTAATAAAGAATGCAAATTAAAATGTTAATGAGGTATTAGGTTTCAAATATGACATGCATTATTAGGTACTAAATAGGATGAGAATATTCAGTAGAAGAAAGAGAGCATGGAGAAATTGACACACAAAATAAACATGGAAGTTACATCGGCACAACTTTTCTGGAAAGCAGTTGGCAATAACCTTTAAAATTAGGGCTTTAGCAAAAGCCTTTAAAATGCCCATAACCAGACAAGGAAACTCTCAGAAAGTTTACCCTACCCGTCTTCTGGTTCTAAACATTTTGTTCTTTAAAAATTAGAAAACAGATGGGGCACCTGGGTGGCCCAGTCTTTAAACAACTAGCCTTTGGTTCAGGTCATGACCCAGAGTTCTGGGATTGAACCCTGCATCAGGCTCCCTGTTAGGAAGAAAGCCAACTTCTCCCTCTCCCACTCCCTCTGCTTGTGTTCCCTCTCTCACTGTGTCTCTCTCTGTCAAATAAATAAACAAAATCTTAAAAAAAAAAAAATTAGAGAATAGGGGCACCTGGGTGGCTCAGTCAGTTAAGTGTCTAAATCTTGGTTTTGGTTCAAGTCATGGTCTCAGTGTTGTGAGATTGAGCCCTTAGGCTCCAGGATCAGAAGGGAGTCTGCCTGAGATTCTCTCTCCTCCCTCTCCCTCTGCCTCTCTTCCCACTCTAAAATAAATTGATGAATAAAATCTTTAAAAACAAAACAAAAATTAGAAAATAAAGCTCAAGGGGCGCCTGGGTGACTCAGTGGGTTAAAGCCTCTGTCTTCAGCTCAGGTCATGATCCCAGGGTCCTGGAATCGAGCCCCCCATCGGACTCTCTGCTCAGCAGGGAGCCTGCTTCCTACTCTCTCTCTGCCTACTTGTGATCTCTGTCAAAGAAATAAATAAAATCTTTAAAAAAAAAAAAAAGAAAGAAAGAAAAGAAAGCTCAAATTAGGAGAAGACATACCATCTAAAAAAATAGTTGTGATAAAGAAAACTTGTAAGTTATTTTAATGTTAAATCTACATAATTGTTGATGATATGTTTTGAAGTATAATGCAACATATAAAAAGGATTTTATATATATAAAAAAAGGATTTTATAAATGGATGAGACATTTTGTAAGAAAAAGATGACTAATAATCTGAAACACAGATTCCCAATTATTTCAATGAATCTATAAAGTTAGAAGTGAGAAAAAAAGCAAAAATTATATATATATATATAGATAGATACATACATACATATATCTCCATTAGCAGGCACTTCCTATTTCCCCCCAATACCTTTGTCCTAAGCAACCACTATTTTATCTTCTGTCTATATAGATTTGTCTGTTCTGGACATCTGACATCAATGGAATTGTGTAATATATCCTCTTTTATTACTGACTTTTTTCACATAAGATAATGTTTCCAAGGTTCATCATATTGTAGCGTGCTTCAGGACTTCATTTGCTTTTCTGGCTGAGTAATATTCCATTAAATAAATATACTACATTTTATTTATCTACTTACTAGTTGATGGACATTTGGATTGTTTCCATCTATCATGAACAACGCTACTATGAATATTTGTGTACAAGTTTTTATGTGGACATATGTTTTCAATTCTCTTGGTCTTATCCTAGGAGTGATATATGCCAGCAGGGTCATATGCTAACTCTATGTTTAATGTTTGAAGAACTGCCAAACTCTTTTCCAAAGAGGCTGTACCATTTTACATTCCCTCCAGCAATGCATGAGGGTTTCGATTTTTCTACATCCTTGCCAACATTTGTTACTGTCTGTCTTTTTTATTATAACCATCCTATTGGGTGGGAAGTGGTTTCTCATTGTGGTTTCACTTGCATTTTCCAAATGGCTAATGTTTTGCATTTCTTCAAAAGTGCATATTGCCCATTTGTATATCTTTTTTGAAGAAATATCTATTCAGATCCTTTGCCCATATTTTCTCTTCTGGTCAATAAATGAGTTTTATTTTTCTAAATTAATGAAAATCAGACTAAGTTTATACAATTTTTGAAGTTTTATTTAAATCTAAATTATTTATAAAAGCAGTATCACAGGCAAGTGAAGAGCTAAGAGAAACTCTTTCTGAAATACACTTTCTGTATTATCCTTTTTAAAAAATCATAAGGATTTACTGAACCAGAACTAATAAGAACTTGGTACTAAAAAGAAATTTCTGAGCTATCAATATTAACACCAGTAGACACAAATCTGTTTTTTGACAAGTAAAATTGTATTTCTTTAAAGTGTACCTATGATAATTTGACACACACATACTTTGTGAAATGATTACCACAATCAGGTTATTTAACATATCCACCACCTTGCAGTTACCTTTTGTGTGTATGGGTTTGTGTGTGTGTGTGTGTGTGTGTGTAGTAAGAGCACTAGTGTGTGTGTGTGTGTGTGTAGTAAGAGCACTTAAGGCTCCCCTCTCTTAGTAAATTTCAAGTACAAACATAGCATTATTAACTATTGTCACCATATTGTACATTAGATCCCCAGAACTTACTCATTTTTAACTGAAGGCTTATGTGCTTTGACCAGCATCTCCCTGTCTTCCCCACTTCCCAGCCCTTGATACCACCATTCTACTTTCTCTTTTTTTTTTTTTTTTTAAGATTTTATTTATTTATTTGACAGACAGAGATCACAAGCAGGCAGAGAGGCAGGCAGAGAGAGAGGAGGAAGCAGGCTCTCTGCTGAGCAGAGAGCCCAATGCGGGGCTCGATCCCAGGACCCTGGGACCATGACCTGAGCGGAAGGCAGAGGCTTTAACCCACTGAGCCACCCAGGCGCCCCCTACTTTCTCTTTCTGAGTTCAACTTTTATTTTTAGACTTCATATATAAGTGAAATCATACAGTATTTGTTTTTCTCTGCCTAATTTCAGAGTTCTTTAGGTTCATCCATGTTGTTAGTAATGGCAGGATTTCCTTCTTCCTCATGGACAAAAAGTATTTATATACACCACAATCTTCTTTATCTATCAATAGGCATTTAGGTTGTTTCCATATCCTAGACTATTTTGAATAATGCTGCAATGAATATGGCAGTGCAGATATCTCATTTCCTTTGGATATATACCCAGAAGCAGGAGCGCTGGATCATATGGTAGTTCTATTTTTAATTTTTTTGAGGGACCACCATACAGTTTTCCATAGTTGCTGTACCAGTTTACATTCCCACCAATAGTGCACTAACATTCCATTTTCTCCACATCCTCATCAAAACTTTTGCCTCTCTTTTTTTAATCAAAGCCATTCTAATGGATGTGAGTTAATATGTCATTGTGGTTTTGATTTGCATTTCCCTATGATTAGTGATGCTGAGCATCTTTTCATATACCTGTTGGCCATGAGTATGTCTTTCTTAGAAAAACGTCTATCAAGTTCTTTGTCTGTTTTTTAATTTGATTTTTTGTTTTTGGCTATTGAGTTGCAGGAGTTCCTTATATGTTTTGGACATTAACCTCTGATCAGACATATGGTTTGCAAATATTTTCTCCCATTCTGTAGGTTGCTTTTTCTTTTCCTCATTGTTTCTTTTGCTGTAAAGAAGGCTTTTAGTTTGATGTCATTCTATTTGTTATTTTTGCTTTCATTGAATGCCCCTGTGGTGTGATATCCAAAATGGCCAACACCCATGTCAAGAAACTTTTCCCTTGGGACGCCTGGGTGGCTCAGTTGGTTGAGTGGCTGCCTTCGGCTCAGGTCATGATCCCCGTGTCCTGGGATCAAGTCCTGCATCGGGCTTCTTGCTCGGCGGGGAGCCTGCTTCTCCCTCTGCCTCTGCTGCCACTCTGCCTGCCTGTGCTCACTCACTTTCTCTCTCTGGCTAATAAATAAATAAAATCTTAAAAAAAAAAAAAAAAAAAGAAAGAAAGAAAGAGATAAAGAAAGAAACTTTTCCCTTATGTTTTCTTCTAGTCATTTTATAGTGTCAGGTGTTACATTTTTATAGTATCAAGTCTTACAGTTAAGTCTTTAGTGCAAGTTAATTTTATGAGTGGTGTAAGATAAGGGCCCAATTTCATTATTTTGCATGTGAATATCTAGTTTTCCTAGCACTATTTTTTGAAGTGACTATCCTTTACCCACTGTGTATTCTTGGCACACTTGTCAAGTATACACCCATATCAGAATAATTAACACAGAAAACAGCCCAGAGACTGGTAGAACAGACTTCCTGCAGTTAATCGTAGAGAGGAGGACACACTGGAAATGGTAGGAGGGCCAGAGATGTAGCCAAGAACTAAACTCCTGGCCAGACTAACCACAAATGGGAGGGACACTATAAGCAGAGAAGGGAAAGGAGCAGGCCCCACCCCAGAAATCCCAGACACAGGGACCTACACTGGGAAGACGAGTCTGTACAATATTTGGCTTTGAAAACCAGTTTTCAGTGAAGTTTTAAAAACTTCACAAATTTTTATAACCAGTGAGACTTAGCTCTGGATACTTTAAAAATCATGGGGCTTAGCTCTGGGAGAACCAGACCATCCCACCAAAATAAAGCATAGAAGCAGCAGTTTGAAAAGTGCTTGAGGCATATGTGAAGGTTTATTTGCTAATCTTGGAATATGTGCTGGAGGGCCAGGACTCTTTAGGAGACTTCTCCGAGAACAAAAAAGCTGGCAGTCACCATTTCTCTCTCTTACTCCCCAACTTGGATAGCCCCATCATGCTCGCCACACAGCTTGGTAAAACCACATGCCCCACATATATGTCCTTCTGCAGATCTGCCCCATCCAAACCACTTCAATCAGGAGGAGTTCCTCCAAAGCAGATCCTACAATGTTATATCCTGCAAGCAGCCCCGGCAGGGACCAGTGCCTCTCCAAAGTAACTCCTGACCTGGGGAGAGGAGAAAATAACTACACACACAAGTATACTTGCAGCCCCAGCAGCCAAACCTTATAACTGGCAGTGCACAGAGTGCCCTGTCAGTCAGTACATCTGAAGCCCCCAGCAGGCATCTGCCCTGACTGCTAGCCCTTTCCACCAACAGAAACTCTCAGGGGACAAGGCAGGGAGAGCATCCTGCAGGTTGGTGCTACTGCAGCCCCAATGGACTAAATGAGGACAGATGTCTGGTTTGTCTGTAGGCTCCACCCACCAATTAAACCCTCTCAAGGAGACAAGATAGGGAGAGGACTCTGCAGACCAGTGCAGTAACAGTCCTGGAAAATGGGCTGAAGGCAGATGGCTGGTCTGATTGTTGACACAGCCCAACTATAAGCCCACAGCAGCCCTAAACTGGCCCCTTAACAGCACAGGGACCAAACCCTACCCACAACAGGCAAAGTGGGCCACTGCAGACAATTGGACTGAAGGCAAACGCACCTCAACCACAATAGTAGGGCACATACAATACAGATAGACGACATCCCTGAAATGCCCAGTTCCATGAACAAGGAGCATTGTGCTGCAGGGCACTACAGAATTCTTCTTCATAAGGTCACTGCTTTCAAGATCAAGTAACATAGCTGACTTTTCTAATACACAGAAACAAACACAGAGTTAGGCAAAATGAGGAGACAAAGGAATATGTCCTAAAAGGAAGAACAAGACAGAACCACTGAAAAAAAGCTAAATATAAAATGAAAATAAGTAATATACCTGATAAATAATTCAAAGTAATTGTCATAAAGATACTTAATGGACTTGAGAAAAGAGTGGGGGATCTCAGTGAGACCTTCAACAAAGAAATAAAAAATATAAAAAAGAACCAATTAGAGATGAAGAACTCAATAACTAAAATTCAAAATACACCAGAAATCAATAGTAGATTAAAGGAGGCAGAAAAATAAATCAGAGACCTGGAAGACAGGTAATGGAAAGCAAGCAAGCTGAACTGCAAAAAGCCAAAAGAATAATAAAAAGAGGAATATGTTAAGGGAACTCAGTGACATCATCAATTATAATAATATCCATGTTATAGGGATCCCAAAAGGAGAAGAGAGAGGAAAGGGGATAGAAAATTGATTTGAAGGAATAATGGCTAAAAATCTCTCTAATCTGAAGAAGGAAACAAACATTCAGACCCAGGAGACACAGAGAAGCCCCAACAAAATCAACCCAAAAAGATCCACACCAAGACACAAAATAATTAGAGTGGCAAAAAGTAGTGATAAAGAGAATTTTATTTTATTTTATTTTATTTTATTTTTCAAGGGGGGGGTGGTATAAGGGCAGAAGGAGAAGGAGAAAGAGTCCTAAGCAGGTTCCATGCCCAGCATGGAGCCCAACGCAGGGCTCAATCTCAAGACCCTGAGATCCTGACCTGAGCCAAAACCAAGAGTTGGACACTTAACCAGGTGTGCCACCCAGGTGTCCCAGATTAGAGAATTTTAAAAGCAACAAGAGAAAATAGATACAAGTGAAACCCCATAAGGCTATCAACGGATTTTTCATCAGAAACTTTGCAGGCCAGAATAGCGTGGCATGATATACTCAAAGTATGGGAAGGAAAAAAACCTGAAACTAAGAATATTCTACCTATCAAGGCTATCATTCAGAATAGAAGGAGAGGGAAAGAGTTTCCCAGAAAGCAAAGACTAAAGTTCATCATCACTAAACCTGCATTGTAAGAAATGTTACAGGGAATTCTTTGAGTGGAAGGAAAAGGCCATAATCAGAAGTAATAAAATTATGAAAGGAAAAAATTTCACAGGTAATTTATAAACATAATAAAAGTAGTAGGTTAATCACTTAAAAAACCAGTATAGAGGTTAAAGCACAAAAGCAGTAAAATCAATTATATCCATAAAAATCAGTAAAGAAATTCACAAAATAAACAGATGTAAAAAATGACATCATACACATAAAACATTGCAGGGGAGAAGGGGAGCAAAACTGTGGTGCTTGTAGAATGGGTTCAAACTTAAGCAACCAGCAACTTACTATAGACTGCTATATGTATAAGTTGTTATGTATGAACCTACTGGCAACCACAAATCAAAAATTTGTAATAGATATACAAAAAATAATAATAATTAAGAGAAAGGAATCCAAACATATCATTAAAGAGAGCCATTAAACCACAGTGGAAGAGAGCAAGAGAAGAAAGTAACAAAGAAGATCTACAAAAACAACTATAAAACAAGTAACAAGGGGCACCTGGGTGGCTCAGTGGGTTAAAACCTCTGCCTTTGGCTCAGGTCATGATCCCAGAGTCCTGGGATGGAGCATGCATCGGGCTCTCCACTCAGCAGGGAGCCCGCTTCCCCGCCCGCCCCCCACCGCTGGCTGCTCTGCCTACTTGTGATCTCTGTCAAATAAATAAATAAAATATTTTTTAAAAAAGTAACAAAATGGCAATAAGCACATATCTATCAGTAATTACTCTGAATAAATGGACTGAATGCTCCAATCAAAAGACACAGTTAACCAAATGGGTAAAAAACCAAGACTCATCTACACACTATGAGAGAACCACCTAAGATCTAAAGACCTATGAAAGTGAAGGGAAGGAAAAATATTTGCCATGCAAAGGAAAGTGAAAAAAAAGCTGGGGTAACAATAGTTATGTTGGACAAAACATACTTTAAAACAAAGACTGTAACAAGAGTCAAGGAAGGAGTCCACATAATGATAAAGTGAACATGTTGGGTGAATAGATATTTACAATTTTAACAAGAGGATATCTTGATACAAAATCGTGAATATATAGGTACCCAACATGGAAGAACCTAAATACATAGAGCAATTATTAACAGACATAAAGAAATTGACAGTAATACAATATTAGTAGGGCATTTTAACACCCCCCTCACATCAATGAATAGATCTACTAGGCAGAAAGTCAACAAGAAACAATGGCTTTTACATGACACACTAAATCAGATGGACCTAACAGATATATTCAGAACATTCCATCCAAAAACAGTGGAATACACATTCTTTTCAAATGCACATGCAACATTCTTCAGAATAAAACACATTAGGCCACAAAACAAGTCTCAGTATATTCGAAAAGACTGAAATCATATCTTACACCTTTTCTGACCACAACGGTATGAAACTAGAAATTAAGGGGAAAAAACAAAATAAAACCTAGAAAGAACACAAGTATAGACACATGAAGCTGAATAATGTGCTGCTAAATAATGAACAGATCGACCTCTTGGTCGACCAAAGAGGAAATCAGAAAATACATGGAGACATGAAAATAAAAACACAATGGTCTAAAATCTTTGGGTATAGCAAAATCTGTTCTAAGAGGAAAGATTATAGCAATACAGACCTATCTCAAGAAGCAAGACAAATCTCAAATAAACAACCTAATCTTAAACCTGAAGGAGATAGACAAAGAACAACAACGAAGTTCAAAGCCAGTAGTATAACAAAGATCAGAGCAGACATAAATGAAAGAGAGACTAAAAAGATAATAGAACAAGTTGATGAAGCCAGGAGGTGGTTCTTTAAAAAGAGCAATAAAAGTGATAAATATTTAGCTAGACTCATAAAATTTTAAAAATTAAAAAAAAAAATTTAAAAAGAAGGCTTAAATTAAAAAAATCAGAAATGAAGAAAGAGAAATAATAACTGACACCACAGAAATACAAAGGATTATAAGAGAATATTATGAAAAATTACACGCCAACAAATCTAGAAGAACTGGATAAATTCCTAGAACATATAACCTTCTCACACTGAATCAGGAACAGAGAATTTGAACAAACTGATTACTAGAAATGAAACTGAATTATTAATCCAAAACCTTCCAACAAACAAAAGTTCAGGACCAGATGGCTTCACTAGTGAGTTCTGCCAAACATTTAAAGAAACTATTCCAAAAAATAGAAGATGAAGGAAAGTTTCCAGATTCATTCTACAAGGCCAGCATTACCCTGAAACCAAAACTAGGTAGAGACACCACAAACCAAAAAAAAAAAAAAAAAGGAAAAAGAAAACTATAAGTCAATATCTCTAATGAATATAGATGCAAAAATTCTCAATGTATTAACAATCCAAATCCAACAATACATTAAAAAAATATTTCGCTACAATCAAATGGGATTTATTCCAGGAATGCAAGGTGATTCAATATTCACGAATTTGTCAACATGATACATCATATTAACAAAAGAAAAGATAAAAACGACATGATCATTTCAATAGATACAGAAAAAGCATTTGACAAAGTACAACATTGATTCATAATAAAAGCTCTCAACAAAGTAGGTTTAGAGATAATAAAGGCCATACATGAAAAACCCACAGCTAACATCATCCTTAATGGGGAAAAACGGAGTTTTTCCTTAAGGTCAGGAATAAGACAAAGATGTCCACTCTCACCACTGCTATTCAACACAGTACTGAAAGGCCTACCCACAGCAGTCTGACAACAAAATGAAATAAAAGGCATCCAAATTGGTAAAGAATAAGTAAAACTGTCACTATTTACAGATGACATGATACTATATACAAGAAATCCTAAAGACTCCAACAAAAAACTACTAGAACTGATAAATTAATTCAGTAAGGTCATTCTATAGACTAATAATCAAGTAGCAGAAAAAGAAATTAAGAAAGCACTCCATTTACAATTACACCAAAAAGAATAAAATACCTAGAAATAAATGTAACCAAGGAGATAAATGACCTGTGCTCTGAAAGCTATCTAACACTGATGAAAAAAAAAGTGAAGATGACCCAAACAAATAAAAAGATATTCCATGCTCATGATTGGAAGAACCAATATTGGAGTGCCTGGCTGGCTTAGTTAATAGAGCATGCAACTCTTGATCTCAGGGTTGTCAGTTCAAGCCTTACACTGGGTGTAGAGCTGACTTAAAAAAATAAATATATAAAAGATGAACCAATATTCTTAAAATGTCTATACCATCCAAAGTAATCTACAGATTTAATTCCTTATCAAAATATCAGCAGCATTTTTCACAAACTAGAGCAAAAATTCCTAAAATTCATATGGAACCACATAAGACCCTGAACTGCCAAAACAATCTGGTTAAAGAAAAAAAAAGCTGGGCATTTCAAAATCTCAGATTTCAAGATATACCTCAAAGCCATAGTAATCAAAATAGTATGGTACTGGCACAAAAACAAGATACATAGATCAGTGGGATAGAATAGAGCCCAGAAATAAATTCACTTTTATGGTCAATAAATCTTCATCAAAGAAGACAAAAACATACAATGGAAAGACCTCCTCAATAAATTGTGTTGGGAAAACTGGACACTATGTGCAAAAGAATGAAACTGGATCACTTTTTAAATACCATATACAAAAATAAACTCAAAATCAATGAAAGACCTAAATGTGAGAAAGGAAATCATAAAATGCCTACAAGAAAACATAAGTAGTAATTTCTTTGACATTGGCCATAGATACAGTTTTCTAGATTTGTCTCCTCTGACAAAGGAAACAAAAGCAAAATTAAACTACTGGAACTACACTAAAATAAAAAGTTTCTACACAACAAAGGAAACCACCACAAAACAAAAAGGTAATTTAATGAATAGGAGAAGATGTTTGCAAATGATATATCTGGTAAGGAGCCTAATATCCAAATATATAAAGAATTTATATATCTCAACACAAAAACAAAACAAAAAATAATCCAATAAAAATCGGGCAGTGAACCTGAATAGACATTTTCCCGAAGAAGACATACAGATAGTTAGCAGACACATGAAAAGATACTCAACATCACTAATCATCAGTGAAATGCAAATTAAAACCACAATGAGCCATCACTTTACACCTGTCAGAATGACTAAAATTGAAAACACAAGGAATAACATGTTGGTGAGGATGTGGGGGAAAAAGGAACCCTTGTGCACTGTTGGTAGGAATGCAAACTAGTGTAGCCACTGTGGAAAACAGTACGGAGGTTTCTCAAAATATTAAAAACAGAACTACCATACAATGCAGTAATTCCACTACTGGGTATTTACCTAAAGAAAATGAAAACACTAATTTGAAAGCTATATGCACACCTAGGTTTATTGCAGCATTATTTACAATAGCCAAATTGTGGAAGCAACCCAAAATGTCCATCAGTTGATGAATGGATAAAGAAGATATAGTATAGATATATAATGGAATATTAATCAGTCATAAAAAAAAAAACAACAAAAAAACCCAAATCCCAGAATCTTCCCATTTGCAACAACGTGGATCAACCTAGGGGCCATAACATTAAGTGAAATAAGTAAGTCAGAGAAAGATAAACCCCATATGATTTCACTCACATGGAATTTAAGAAATAGCACAAAAGCAAAAAAGACAAACAGAAAAAAGAGTCTCTTAAATATAGAGAACAAACAGGTGGTTGCCAAGGGGAGGTGGGAGAAGGGATGGGTGAAATAAGAGTACAGTTATCTTCATGAGCACTGAGAAATGTGTAGAATTATTGAATCACTATATTGAGTACCTGAGACTAATATAATACTTCATGTTAACTATACTTGAATAAAAAAAATTAAAAAAAAAATAAACATTCATTGTTTCTATCCCATGTAATTTACTTCTGACTCCACCCAACAGTTCTCCACTCCAGATCCACATAGAATCAGCTAGAACAATTTTACATTACCAGCGCCTGGGCCCCAGCTGCGAGTTAATTGGTCTAGCATGGACCCGGCACCTATATTTTTTAAAAAGTTCCTCAGATAACTCATATGTGTGGCTAAACTGAGAAAAGCTGCTCTAAAGGGGATTATACCTGATAACCAGAGCTAGAGTTGGGCTTACAGTGAGTGTGAATAACCCCAGGTGTTGGTCACTAGACTACCGTGGTTAGAAAATCAGGCAGACTCTTTAGAGCTTCATGGCTCAAGAAACTCCACTTTGGAAGTCTTCAATTATCCTCTTCTTTCCTCCATATGTAGATTCCTAGAATACTCTCCCATTTTCTTCTAGCACCTGGCTCAAATTTTCTCTCTAATTCAACTTTTTAAGATCCTATATAATATCCAAAATCACACTGAGACTTCTTCCAGCACTCAGATTCATGTTCTTCAATGTCCACAACCCCCTAAACATTCCTTTTCATTCCTCTGTTGTGGCTGATTAGCTTGGGCAAACCTTGTACCTTACCACCTGTAAAAACTGTTCAAAACTCCTATAGGAGCTTACAGCTAAGGAACTTTTTTTTTTAAACTTACCATAAAATAAGGGAATAGGAAGTTTATTCTTGGCATCCTAACCTGAAATTTTGAATAAAATTTCTCACTGAAACTGTTATGTATCCTCAAGTACACTACAGACTAAGCATGTTTGATAAACCAGACTTGAAATCTAATTTTTCCACTATAATTCTTTCTTTAGTAAAAGCATTCTCCCTTCAAAACAACCAAACTGCAAATGAACTTTTAACAAACTATCTCTTCATCTCTTTGAAAATGATCTGCATATTTTATTCTGTTCAGTGTCTAATATGACAGTATCACTTGTATGAACAGGAATGAAGGACAGAGCCAGGGGACACACAATTAATTTTAGTCTACATATGGAATATCATGAATTAAAAGTCTCCAGCTAGAAGCATATATCCTGGACATTTCTATTTAAACAACAGCTGTTCCTAGCTTCAGAAGAGGAATATACTACTGTCACTAATCACTTTCACTCATTTTCTGGAGAAGGAGCCAACCCATCCTCATTTTCAACTAAATGATGTTTTAGTTGTCAGTCTTAATATTCAGTGAAATTACTATGAGACAACCAACTCAACACGGACAAGCACCTACTACCTGTTAGCTTAGGATGACTTGGTTTCTCTGTTTCCAGTTGGTTCTCTTTCTTCTCCTTTAATAATTCCACACATCTTCTATTGATGAGTTCCTCTTCTCCCTTCTCCAACTTTCTGTACTAGTCAACATGTTCCTATCATTGTTCACCTGATGGGAAAGTCATGTTCCCCCTCCTTTCCATAATGTACTCCAACATTTCATGAAAGCAAACTAAGAAATAACTGGAACACACTGAAAGCTTATAGACATATTAACACCTTCCTACAAAAATCTTTCTTTGGCCAGAGGCAGAGATAGAGCAGGATGAGGGGTGTTAGGAGTTAATATATGTAATTTTTTTTAACCTTTTGTTTTCCCTGGTTACAAATTCAGTAGATGTTCTTATAAATTAAAGTATGATTTTCAGGAAAGCATAAGGAAGATAATAAAATCACCTATAATCTTACCACTCTAAAGTAACTACCATTGCCATTTTGGTGTGTCTACTTTTGGACTTTTCTCTATGTAGAAAGAGTATGGTGACCTCCTCTGTTACTGGACTTTTAGGTTGTGTCTCTTTCTCTCTCTCTCTCTCTCTTTTGCTACTACAAATAATGCTTCATGAATATTCTTTCACATTAATCCCTGAATATTTTCTTTATAACATTCCCTAAGGTGGAATTATTGGATTAAGCAATTACCAAATTATTTTTCAGGATGATTTCTGGATGATTGCATCATCTTAATTCCCATCAATACAATATTGCATATAGTAATATGCAAGAGCAAACCTCTCCCCCATAGTCTTGAAGCTCTATTATTTTTAGTAAACATTTTTGTAGTTGTAAGTTTTATTGATATAATTAATAATGAAGTTGAATTTTTGCAAATGCTTACTAGCCTTTAATAATTCTTCTATTCTCCTCATCTTTCTGTAGGGTGTTCCTCTGAACAGAAGAAAGTAGAAACAGTAGTGTACTGAGAACCTTGATTCCAATGGAAAGATCCAACTGGTAAAAGAGTAAAGATTCCAATGGAAAGAGAAGAACAATGTTGAAGAAATTACACTTTGTTTGGTGTGTGTGTGTGTGTGTGTGTGTGTGTGTGATGATTTGAGCTCATCTCCATGTTGAGGGGAAGAAATGAGTAGTTTCAAAGACCTTTAATATTTAAAAATTAGGGTAAGTAAGTGATGGAATAACATTCTATAGGAGCAGAATTAATGGGATTACTAGAAGAAAGAGCCTATCTTCCTTCAATCCTGTAGGAAAGAAGGTAAGTGTGAGTAGAGATGCTTGCAGTTATACGAGGGAAAAGATGGAAAAACTCAAGCTTCATAGCCTCAGATTTCTCTGTGAAAGAAGAGGTAAGATTGTTGCTGAGACAGAAAAGGGTAGTAGAAAGGGGGTTTGAGAAAAGTGATAAGGACTCGGAAGGACTGCAGAACAGTGGCAAGAGGTGATCTGAAATTAAAGAGCATAAATCCCTAGGGGCGACTATCCCATAATTATATTCTTTCCTGTAGCAGAGCCATGCCACCCGGGTGAAAAAGCTACAACTGAAAACAGATGGTTGAGAATTTTCCGGGGAATGCAGCATAAAGAAAACAGATCCAGAACCCAGAGGGTACTGGTGAAAATGACAAAATGATTACCATAGAGTCCAAGATGGATGGGGAAAAAGTAAAACAATGAGAGGCATACTAGACTGGGAGGAAAAGGAAGGGGCTAGCACATGAAGCTGAAACTGGCTGTGGGCTGGACTCTCCACATGGCCTTTAAAATCACTGCTTGGGACGACAAGAATTAGAGTGGCAGACTAAAATCATCAGTAAATGAGTTACCAGGAGCTAACAGATCACGGCAGTGATGAAAGGCAAGAAGTGGCTGAGTAAGACAGCAGGCCTCAAAAGAGCAGGTCTTCCCTGAGCAAGGAAAGCTAAGATTTGGAAAAAGGCAATGAAAAGTTACCACTGACACTGGCCCTAGATATGAGGAAAGAGTGCAGTAGCAGGACAGACCTTGGGACAGAGACAAATCTCAAGGCCGGGAAACGAAGGAAGCATTCTGTCAAGAGACTGGAGGATAAAAAAAGGTGTTTACAATGGAATGAGAGCTCCAAGGAGCACAGTAAAAATGGCTGCAAGGCTAAGCAGAATCATGAATAAGAAGTTCTAGAGGAACACGGGGTAAGAGAGACGAGCATCTCAGGATGGCCAAGCACAGGTAGAGGGGGAGATTTCTGCAAAGCATGTTTTGCTGAAAACTCAACATCATACCTATCAATTTTCCCATAACAAGAAAAACATTCAAAAAGACATGGTCTCCGATGGGTCATTAACATCACTATTTACTAGGAGGAAGAAATCAACCCTTAAGAGCACATGAATTAAAACCCAGGGTAGACAAATGGAAGGCTGTGTGATTGGTGCCAGGGCACTCGGATTTTTTCTCTTCACAATATTCAAACAAAAAGGCTTTTCTTTTCTTTTATAAAAAGTACCTGTATAAAAGATTGCTCAATTCAGCAGAATTATGCAGGTGGATTTAGCTACATTAATCATTGATTTCTCAGAATTAATCTTATTTCAAAAGCCATTTTGTGATAACACTGAAACATGGGGCTACCTCATGACTCCGTGTGATGTGAGCAATTCAAAAGGAAGCTGGTGGGATAGGCAAGTGGGAGCTAAACTCTAGTTCCCACTTCCCTCATTTCCAGGCCTTTGTGTTTGCTTTGACCCAGAAAAGTCATTGAGCTGCAGTGTGGGGTTAGGGGGGAAGGGAGGGGGGTTTCGCTAATTCTTTGGCTCAAGGACAGCCTCATTTTCTTTCTTTCTTTCTTTTTTTTTTTCCAGCCTCATTTTCTAATGGACACAAAGGCACTGCATAAAATAGCAGAGGCCCTTCCTCAATATACAAATAATCCAGGAGAAGGTACTGCAGAAGACTTAAGGAATTTAAAAAAAAATAATAACCCATTAACTTATTAAATAATGTTTTCTAAATTAATTTAACAAGAGTCATATTAATATTTTCCCAAAGATATAAAAAATCATATTATTGGTATATTTCCTTAGTCTGAGTTACTAAAATTAGTAATTCTGTTTACAACTCAGTCACAATCAAAAATATTTCCATCATGTTTTTATAATATTGGGTGTGAAGAAAATTTTCTCAACATAATCCCAAAGTAAATATCATAAAACAGGCTGACATACAATCCTAACAAATTTTTTTAAATTTCTCTGAGCAAAAATATTTAAACATTAAGCAATAAATTAGGAAAAATATTCAACACATTATTATTTTTTAGCAGCAGCAGCATCACTGACCTGTACCAAGCACTTTGCTATGTGCTCCATTACATATCAACTTTTTTAGTCCTCACATTTGATCCTACCTCATATTGAGATAGGCATTATAAGTGTTCTTATTTTACAAATGAAGGCTCAGAGAGATTACTTGACTGCCCCAAAACACACAGGGCTTAAGAGATAAAGCCAGAATCCAAACAACAGTCTGTCTAAAGTAAGCTCTGTTCTTACTCTTAGCCTTAAAATATAGTAATAAGAGGGGCACCTGGCTGGCTCAGTTGGAAAAGCATGCAACTTTTGATCTTGGGGTTGTAAGTTCGAGTCCTACACTGGGTGTAGAGATAGCTGAAGAGAGTATAAATTGGCACAATTTTTCTGGAAGGCTATTTCACAATAAAACTCCAAAGTCTTAAAATGTACAGACTCTTTACTCATTATTTTCATTTATTTTATTTGTATTTATTCAAATTGCCAAATTCTTCCTTTCCTTCCCTTTGTTCACTGCCCTTCATTTTCAAACTGTATTCTTCGTTGCGTCAAACTAATCAACGCTGAATGCTTTTAAAATGAGATACTGATGTCGTACTGTAATCCTGTCATCCATTAGCTCTATAAGAGCCTTACCTAAATAAACCCAAAAGTTGAAATAATGAGATAAGACTGAGAATCAGAAAATATAATCTATATGAAAGGTACATATAGCTGCATAACAGACAATTCTATTCTTTCACTTACTACAAAACCGACATGAAAGATCTTTGCCACACTAATCTTTGTGAAGTAGAAAGACAAGTGAAATCCTCTCATACCTTGAATTGCTCTAACACGTTGTTCATTTAGCTAAGTATCTGAACATGGATAATGACATGTAAAAGGTGGTACCACATGTACTCTAATTTTATCAAAGATAGTAATATATTTTTAAAATTTACCTTTTATATTTTGAACTTTAAAAGTCTTTAAAAAACTCAAGAATTGTAAGATATAACATGAAAATTTAATCTATAATATTTTTTAAAAATATTTTAGTACAATTAACCAAAATTGTATTTATCATACTCCTCGATACTGGATATTTGTTGCATAGAAAGAACACCTATTAAGTATTTGTTGAAGTGCATATTTTTAACTGAATGATACCTAAAAATTCATTTTTTTCCCTCCAAGAGGAAATTCTTAGCAAATGAATTATAAACTAAAATCATACTTGGAAAAAAAGTTTAGCATTTAAAAGAGAAACAAAAAGTCTATCCAGACCCAAAGATCTTAGAACCATGTAAGTTCTATTTGCCAACTCCCATGCCTCAAGAATATATGTGCAATGGTGTGTTTTCTACCTTAAACACTTTTTGATATTAGAAGTGTGAATAAAGGGCGCCTGGGTGGCTCAGTGGGTTAAAGCCTCTGCCTTTGGCTCAGGTCAAGTTCTTGGGGTTCTGGGATCGAGCCCCACATCAGGCTCTCTGCTCGGCAGGCAGCCTGCTTCCTCCTCTCTCTCTCTCTCTGCCTACTTGTGATCTCTGTCTGTCAAATAAATAAATAAAATCTTAAAAAAAAAAAGAAGTGTAAATAAATAATCCATATATAAAGCAACTCAAACAGTTTGCTATCTAGAAAGAATACCTAAAGAAGTACTGAAAGAATACCTAAAGAAGTACTACAGCAAAATGAAGAATAGATCTAAGAAAGGTCAGGATGCAAGAAATATTGATGAGTAAATAAATATGTAAAATTCAATAGTTAAATCTAGATAGTAGTTCACGATGTAGCTTTAACACCATAGATTCTTGAGAAATGATTTTTAAGAAAGTAGAGGCATGATGAGAAGTGTCCCCAAAATTCCATATTGGAGTCAGGCTATGGGCATAGGGATGAGAAACAAATTAGAAATGCTAAAGTTCTTATATTGGGAGAAGGAGAAAGAAGTTATACATTTGAATTAATTCCCAACATGAGCAGAGAAATACAAAGTCAAACATTTTCCTTAAAATTAAATTGAAGAGATAATAAAAATAGTATATTAATTATGACAAGAAGTTTTTTTTAAATGGTAAAAATGTAATCAATCCAACCAAAAGAAAAGAAAAAAGGAAAGAAAGGTGAACAAGGACAAGCACAATACAGAGAAAACAAGATGGGAAGAACAATACCAAAGTTGTTAGTTTTCATAATAAATGTTAAGTAAGCAAATGTAAGCAGTAAAAGGTTAATTCCTTTGGCATGAGCTTAATAAACATTTATTCAGTCATCACTTGTGATCTAGTTGGGCTTAGTGCTGGGGATAAATACAGTAGAGGAATTAAAAGAGGGCTCTATCTCTAAAGAGTTCACAGTATAAAAGGTTAAATGAAGCTATTTTATTCCATTTCATGGGGCTTCAAAATTGAAAATAATTAAAATAAGGCAACATATTCCTTTTCTTAATGGAATTATAAATTCATCTACATGAATTATAAATTCATCTACACAATTTTCTAGAAAATTAGAAAATTGTGTTCTAAGATCTCTAAGAATTAGCTTCAGGATTCTGTCAGAAATCAATGCAAGTCTTCATAAAAATGGTATGCCGGTGATGGTGGAAACTAAGAAGCAATGAAACTGCGGGGGAGCGGGGCGGGGAGTTCCAGCAGGGGTGTGAGTCCCTGAAGTAGACAGACACATATCAAAAAATTTATCCAATTTTTAAAGAGGCTTAATACTGGTTGATATAATTTGTAACATATTTTTGCTTTGGTCTTACCCATCTTCCTCCCTCTCCCACCAAACAAAACTCGTATCACTATGCTTTCAAAGACAGATTGTGTTTGTTTAAGATGAATGGTATCTTTAGACAAAACAGACTTTCTTCCATTTGCCATTTCATGTAGTATTTACACATAACCTCAGTGAAGGAGAAATATGAGGGATTAAAAAGACTTCCTCTAGGTAACTATGACAGAGACTGAATATACATCATTATCTCTGGGTAAAAAAAAGAACAACTAGAATCAGCGGGCAAAACTCCAACATTAATAGTTTTACTTGTCACCACTTATACACATAGAAAACAATTTTAGTTAAATTTACCAAAATGGCCTATTTCCAAATGATGAAGACCTGCCTAGTTGTAAAGATAAATTTTAAAAATTATATACTGACCGAACTGCTATTCTGCCTAATTGAAAACAATAATCTTAGCCCTTTTATGCCGAACCTAATAAATGTTAACACTTTAATGAATGTATTTAAGAATAAATTGCACACAAGTTATATTTCAGTTAAAATTTGTTTTTAATTTATGCTGTTTTGGCTAAAAAGCAGGCTCAATTTGATAAAGTAAAACAGAACTTCAAGTGGCTTATAAATGATATATTTTTCCTGTAATATTTTACTAGTTATAAATTTTAGAGTAGAAACTTAAGATAACGGTCATTAAAAACAGAATGTGAAAATATTTTAATCTTCTTCAGTCATTAATCATGTCATTTTTACCAGATTGCTCAGCTAAGTTATTTGAAACAGATTAAAACATTTTATAAACCATAGCTTTCCTGTTTCTGGTCATCCTATGTAAAATCAACCTATTGACTCTCAGTGAGAAATGCAGATAACAGAGAAACGTTCTTCTTTCTATTACATAGACCCATGACTTGTGTGGTGATATAGTGTATCTATCAAAACTCATATGAATTGGGGAAAAAACCTTTTTGAAAATTCATGCCAAAATAGAAAGATTACCAAATCTAGCAATAAGAAGAAGAAAGTAGACAAGTAAGTTCCTATCAATCATCTTATAAAAGACATGGTGTCTTTTAGATTTCTAATGGACAAATTTGGTCTATTTGGAATAAATGTAAGAAATTACTTTCTGGTTACAAGATAGAGATGAAAATGAACCTAATGAATTACTTTTTAAACTGGGGAATTTCTAAAATACAATTTAAAAAATAATTGCTAAAACATGATACACTTCAGATTTCTACAAAGCAAGTTCGAGTAAAATCATAAACCATAAAAGATCTTGTCTTAAAAACTGGTTACAAAAAAGAGATTAGAATTAACCGTACATAAGAATATAATTGTCTTTAAACATTTCCCCTCAAATCTAGAGTCATGTTTATTAAGTAATAAAGTTGGTTAAAATTGAGCTGTATCTCTTTACATCTAAAATAATCTTAATAACAATGCATCTTAGTTCATTTATATAATGTTCTATTTTAGGAAAAAATAGAATTTATCATTACTTTATTGTCACCCATACTACCAAGAAGTTCACAAATACTAAAATATTGTGAGCCCTAACTAGCTGTTGAATCAACAATTAAATCAACTGCATAATTAAATTGACACTGAGATCTGTGATTATTTTCCCCTAGGTATGCGTAGGCACATAGCACAAAATAATCAAAAGCTTCCCCTGGCCTTGAGAACTTACAAAATAAAACACCAGAGAGGCGACTGTCTTTCATGCTAGTCGCCTCAATCATATGTGAATACCCTAACAACAGTACATTTCTATGCTGAGAGTTATATCTGTTTGATACTAGATTATTCTAAAATAGTTTACAGATAGCTTACTCCAGGCAAAGCTTTACCTTAGTGCACAATCAACAAATATTTGAACTGAACATGGTGATATTAAATTTCCAAACTGATGAAATGGTATTGACTTTGACATTAAAATTTCCTTTTATTCATTGTTTAATCATAAAATGTTATATCATTTTAACAAAACATCATAATGTTTTGTTCATATCTGTCTGATATGACTATATTTGCCAATTTATAAAATTACTAGGTTACCAAAAATGCATACTAGTTCTACACAAAAAAAAACTTGAGGAAAAAATTATATTTTATCATAAATGAATTTAATATGAATTTAAATCTAAACTTTGGGGGAAAATTTTTTATTTTTTATACATACTGGGAACTATAAGAAATTTTAAGTTCTATTTTTCAACAATCCTGAAATAAAAATGTAAGATCATATAGCTACAAAAATAAATATACTGGTACCTTGCTTAGAATTTTAAAAAAAAACAATGAATTTCCTAATAAATAAGTTGGCAAAAGCCACATATGTAGGCAACATTTTAAGGAATACTGGTAATTAAAAATCAGGTCATGATAAAAACCGTAAGTGTAACTTAAAAGGCAAATATGGAAGAAATTAATATAAAGGAAGCCACAAAATGCAATAAATTTGAATAAAATCCAACTAGGAAAACCCTAAGGTATTACATTTGAATGAGTTTCAATGCCATTTTCATTCATACACTAAAAGTATGGTTATTGACTATTAGTATATAACAACATAAGGGAAATACTGAATTAATTTTAATACAGCATAGAAACAAACTTAAATCTAAAATGTTAAAAATAACATCCCAAACCCTATTTTTGATTGGCCAGGAAGCCTGAGGTTTACCATTTTTGATAGGAAAAATACTATATTACTTCAATCTGCACATTACTGTTTTGTGTTGCTATGTTCTCCCATAAAATATTTTCATTGTTATAAAATTTTCTTGTCCTTTACATCTCTTGCCTTCTATATAATGGCCTTCAATCCACAATGTAAATGATTTGGATGTAAGGTAATGTATAAACACATTTTTTGAAGGAATAGAAAACAATTTGGCAAATATTCTATATTATTTTGGAAATGGAAAAATACATTTCTTCTTAAAACTAACATCATTCCTATCAACAAAAAAACCAACATCATTCCATTTTTATTCACTCCTCACTTAACACAATGAACACTACCACATGCTATTGTGTGAAAATATAATATTGACTAAATATGTCTTTAATATGTATCAATTAAATATGTCCTTAATTTCAACAAATACAAAAAAAGAACAACTAAAATAGAAGATTACTAATTTCACCACTTGAGTATCATGTAAGGCACCTGTTTCTTAAGTATTTGAATCTCCAGAACATATTAAAAATCACTAAAAGATCTGTGGTCACGAGGCAAAAACTAAATTTTCTTCATCAAAACTAATTTTTCTTCATCTTCATCGGGGAACTGATGAAAAATCAAAACAACCTCTTATAAAATGTTCTTTCCTATAGCATAGTTCTATAATACAAAAGATATAACCAAAAAATTATTGAGGCATAAAAAGAACTAAAATGTCATTGGCATTTTAAACTATTTTTAATAGAACATTTTGATTTAATAAGCAAATAATTGAGTTTGCTTACTGCATTTGTACTTGTTTCCTGAATAAAGTATTTTCATACTGAAGCAGAATGTTAAAAATCTTAAGCCTGCAACAAAGTCATGTACTTAAAATTTTCTACCCTTTGTAGTTAAATGTATCTTATTTCTGCCCAGGAACGAGCAAGGTATGTCAATTTACATGAACGGACAAATAATCCATGTACTGTCCCCCAAGAAGGTTAACAATCACACCTATTCATTCCACTTGATGAAGATCTACCAATATGAGGTAAGCATTTTCACTTCCCATAGAAACTAGAGTGAACTGTATTAATTGAATTCTATTAATTTTCAACTGTATTAAAAATAAGGTGTTGTCCAAAACAAAATGATTATCAATTCCCTAGAGACTGTTTATTCTTCATCAATCATATCTTTACAACAAATCCCACATGAATATCTTTTTCAGCAGGCGATTTAATGCTGTGGGGATAATTTGCATTTAGAAATCAAAACTCTGCCTCACCTCCAAAACCATTTCTCAAGAGACTAATGAATCTACTTTGCGGGGGGGAGAAAATTTCTACAATGATATGTGACTGTCTGGACAAGTATGTCATATATATGAATAAAAATTGTCACGTGTATGAGTAAAAAGTTATATCACTAAAAATTCATAGATATTTTTTGATCATATAAACTCATATTCTAGGGGGTTTATTGCATGGTTAAGAGTAGAGGCTCTGGAATTAGGCTACTTAGGAATAAATCCCATTTCTGTCACTTACTAGCTATGCAACTTTGGGCAAAATAGCCAACCTCTCTGTGCCTTAGTCTACGCATTTATAAAATGAGAATAATAATGTATGATTTGTACAAATTAAATGAATTAGTAAATATAAAGCACTTGGTACAGTGCCTGTCACATAGTAGGCATAAAATCAACATTAGCAATTATTACTAATGCTATTATCTACAGTTAGGTCCAAATTCTTTAACATGTGCTCTCTAATAGACTCCTAACTCTACCATTACTTCCCCAAAAAGTCCTCCAGTTCTGGCAACTTGGTTTACTTATGTTCCTCAAATACGTTTTGCCCTTTTGCTTCTGTGCCTGACTTTAACTGGCCCTTTCTTTTAAATGATCTCCTTCTTTATATCTATCCAACTTCAACCTGTGAAGATCTAAGTTACACCTCCAACAAGGAACCTCTCCTATCACTGTAGCCTAAAGGGATTCCCCTTCTAAATCCCACTAGGACTCCATTACTAGAAACTGTACATACAGATATCTTCAGGTGTATGTGTGTGTATATCTTATCTCTATAATTACCTTATAAGATCCATGAGGGAGGAACGGTGTCAGATTCATATAGCCTCCACCACATCTAAAACAGAATAAGTGTTCTACATGTACATGCAATTTCACTGACTGATCATGTGGAATCCAAGCAAAAATGTTTACATACTGGTTCAGTGCATTAACAACAGTATTCTGGGCCTGAGAATTTCAGAACAGAGACAGCTCAGTAAACCCAACTGCATGAATGATAGCCTGACTCTGACCAAAAATACGCATCCCAACTCAATACTACTCAGCAATAACTCTTGGTACTTACATGTAACATGATTTAATTTCAAAACATTATATAGAGCAAAAAATACCACACACAAGATAATACATGCTGTATGGTTTTATTTTATATGAAGTTCAAGAACAGACTAATCAATGGTGATTAAAGTCAGAATGACAGTTGCCTCTGGGAACTGGGAATTAACTGAAGGAAAATATGAGAGAATATTTTAAGTAATGGAAATGTTCTATAACTAGATCTATATATTGACCTTCTATATCTCTTAATTTTAGTATGCTGAAGTGGTATGTTAAACCATTAAGATTTTAATACGTGCTTCAATAGCTAAGAAATAATTAAACTGTAGGGGCGCCTGGGTGGCTCAGTGGGTTAAGCCTCCGCCTTCGGCTCAGGTCATGATCTCAGGGTCCTGGGATCGAGCCCCGCATTGGGCTCTCTGCTCAGCAGGGAGCCTGCTTCCTCCTCTCTCTCTGCCTGCCTCTCTGCCTACATGTGATCTGTCCATCAAATAAATAAACAAAATCTTTAAAAAAAAAAAAAAGAAATAATTAAACTGTAAATTTTAAGATCTCAAGTTTCCACACATGGTTTCCTGCTCCAAGAACTTGGAAACATGGGATACCTGGGTGGCTCAGTGGGTTAAGCCCCTGCCTTCGGCTCAGGTCATGATCTCAGGGTCCTCGGATTGAGCCCCACATCGGGCTATCTGCTCAGCAGGGAACCTGCTTCCCCCTCTCTATCTGTCTGCCTCTGCCTACTTGTGATCTCTGTCAAATAAATAAATAAAATCTTAAAAAAAAAAACAAAAAAAGAACTTGGGAACAGAGTCTTAGGTAACGGACTTATATTATGTTTTCCAAGCCCAATTGCAAAGGAGTCTTGCATAAAGATGGTTGGATGTATTGGATAGATGAAGGCAAAGCCAATGGATGTTAAGTTATATAAAGTTTCACTGGCCAGGGCCATTCCTATTTTGAGATAGATAATTCATGTTAACATAAACTCATAAAGCTAAATATTTGATTTGTCTATTTCCCTTTTTTTCTTATTTTGTGCTTAACAGAGCAACTTTCTAGTTATGGTCTGACTCCCCGTGTAGGTCTGCCTTTAGGGTGCTAATATGCACCCTAAGGAAACTTCAGCCCCAATATGGATGATTTATTATGGCTAATTGATAAACTGAGTTCTTATTGTGATTTTGGAGTCACACAGCTTGACTATTTAAGAGAAAGAAGACAATGACCACACAGATATAAGTGTATTCTGAACCATGTGAGAATTGTATTTCTCATCATAAACAAATACATTGGCATTCTAGCTTAGTCCATTAGTCTTGTAGGTTTATTAATATGAGTCAATCCCTGAAAGATACTAAAACATTCATGTTCCTGAGGTTGGAAATTTAAGATCAGATACTGGAACACAGAAAATTCCCTGAGGCAATTAATGCTATCTTTTGAGGCTTCTTGGGAAACCGTCAGCAACATTTCAATGGCCTACTAAAAGCCATATTGAAGTCATACACTTTATATTTTCAAGACATGTTTATAATCATATAATTATTCTTGATTTGAGAAAAAATAAATTTTCTAATTTATAGTGTATAATAGTTACTAAATATAGGAATTATAGAAAAATTAAAAGCTAATAATAACTTTTTTTTAAATCACTCACGAAAAGAACTATCCCATAATCTAATTAAATGGGAAGAGTCATTGCAAGTCGGAGATCTGCCATATAATCCCACCTTGGCCATTCACTGTTATATGACCTTAAATAAGTCACTTAACCTTTTTGCATCTCAGCTACTTCCCTGGTAAAAAATAGTCCTGCGTATCTTACTGAGGTTTGTGACTCTCAAACTTGGTAAGATTTATTAAAAGTACTATTTAAGTGGTAAAGCATTATACAAATATTTTCATCTTACTATGTCCATTACTATTATATCCAAAGTTAGGTTACAATAATGTGATTATAAAGAAGGAATTGGATCCACTTTAGAAATATAATATTTCTAACTCTATAAATACTTTTACCAAATAATTGATCTAAGAACATGATATTCTAATATAGTAGATTTCATTATTGGCTCTATTCTTCTCCCCTTCCTATCTCTACACCCTTTATCATGTGATTCAACAGTTCTTCCCCCTAGAGGGAAGACAGAATACTTAACACACCTGCATGATCAGTGAGTAGAAAGGACAGAGTTCTTTCCCCTTCCTTAGCTTTCAGCTTGGGCACGTGACTTACTTGGCCAATGGGAAGCTAACAGACCTGATGAAAACATAGGTTTGAAATGTGCTTGCATAGTGAGGTTTGCCCTCTTCTCTGTTATCACCAGTGACAAGACCCATGGAGCAGACTTGGACCGAACCTGTGACCAACCTATGTCAGCCAACTCCCAACCAATCCATAGACAGTTGACCACAAATACGTTATTGTTTCAAGTCACTGCTTTATTAAGGTGTCCTGTTACTAGATATTATTGTGCCAATTGATAAGTGATGGGCTTGGTGACTATACAAAACACAGTATATTATATTTCTATGATCCTTCATTTATAGGATCATCTTTGTGTTTGA
Source organism: Mustela putorius furo (assembly GCF_011764305.1). Taxonomy (NCBI): domain Eukaryota; kingdom Metazoa; phylum Chordata; class Mammalia; order Carnivora; family Mustelidae; genus Mustela; species Mustela putorius. The sequence continues at coordinate 40,258,852 of NW_025422368.1, read as the reverse complement.
TATGATAGTCCCTAGCCATAAATTTTATCATTATCCAACAGTTATCAATAAGTACCATCTATTTGCAGGAAGTATTTTAGGCACCAGGCTAATCAGGGTATATGACTCTAGCCTCCATAATAAACATGGCAAAATCTCAGTAGCTTATTACATGGAAAGTTTATTCCCCTCTACATAAAGGCCAATAAAGATGCTCTGGACTGAAGGGCTCTCCTGCGTGGATCTCTTCCAAGTAAGACTCAGAGATCCAGATTCCTTCATGTTCAACAGGTATCTCCGACATAATTTCAGAAGAGAGAGGTGGAATACACTGGATATTTAATCCCTTTAACAGAAATGACACATACTCCACGGAAAGAATCGGTTGTATGTCCCCACATGAGTGGAGAGAGGTGGGAAATTGTCATCTCTGGCTGAGTAGCCACTTCCCAGCAACAGCTCTACACTATGAACGGGGAGAGTAAATCTTTGGTAATTAGTTAAGCGCTTTGGTCAAAATTGCAAGAACAGAGCAGACAAAGATTCCCAACTTCATGGAATTTTTGCTTATTGACTATTTCATACCAGATACCAAGGTTATAAGGGAGTAAGACATGGTTCCTATTTTCAAAATACTCACAGACTGGGAGAGAAATAAAAGATTCACACAAATAATTATAGCAGATCATAAATGCTATAATAAATCCATTTAAAGACTCAGTGTTTGCACAGAGGAAGGAGTGATTAACTGCTGGGGAGGTGTTAGGCTGAACCTTTAAAGATAATGTCTCAGAGCCTCTTTCGTAACAAAGCTATGGGATGATGTTGGGCACAAAAAGGAAGGGGGAAAGCATCGATATTTACAGGTGGTAAAACAACTTCTTGTTTCATGTACAAATTTGGGATAATGTAAGTTTTCAATTTAGAGGCGCCTTCATTTCCTTGGGCATTGCTTTGAAATAATGTCCTCTACGGGAGGACAAGTGCAATGCATGGCCCAAGCAAGATGGTTGGTGCCAGAAAACATAGAGGACAGAAGCTGACAATACAGGAGTGGTGATATCTAAAGACACAGAATTCAATTAAAAAAAAGAAAAAGTATCTCTCCTCTCAAAGTCCTCATCAGATAAAATAGAAACTAAATAAATAATGATAGAAATCATGACTCAGACTGATCTAATAACTATGTACCAAACCTTTTCATTTCAGAGAATATAGTTTTTGAATCGCTCACAGAAGAGTTACAAAAATTAAACATATCTGGGGCGCCTGGGTGACTCAGTGGGTTAAAGCCTCTGCCTTCGGCTCAGGTCATGATCTCAGGGTTCTGGGATCGAGCCCCCACATCGGGCTCTCTGCTCAGCAGGGAGCCTGCTTCCCACTCTCTCTCTGCCTACTTGTGATCTCTCTCTCTGTCAAATAAATAAATAAAATCTTAAAAAGAAAATTAAACATATCTTAGGCCAAAAAATACAACTTTATTAAATACTGCATAACAGACTTACTGAAAAATAGTAAGGCTACATTCTTTGACCACCAAGCAATGAAACTAAAAATTACAAACAAAAGTGGAAAGTAGAACATATGGAAATGTAAAATACTTTCCCACGTAATCATTGTGTCCAAAAGAAAGCCAAAACTGCAGCTATTTAAAATACAATATTAGGGCACCTGGGTGGCTCAGTGGGTTAAGCCTCTGCCTTCGGCTCAGGTCATGATCTCAGGGTCCTGGGATTAAGCCCACATCTGGCTCTCTGTTTGGTAGGGAGCCTGCTTCCCCCTCTCTCTCTGCCTGCCTCTGCCTACTTGTGATCTCTCTCTCTCTCTGTCAAATAAATAAATAAAATCTTTTAAAAAAATAAATAAAATACAATATTTAAAAAGCTGAAGCTTTTTGAAGGAAGTTCACAGCTTTAAATGCTCTAATTCTAAATAAGAAGAAAAGAAAAACAAAATTTAAGTATGTAACGTAATGATATACATGAAATCTAAGAAAACCAACTGCACATTATTAGAAATAAACAGAGTCTTCATTTAGATCTATCTGAACCCAAACCTCTGTACTTAGCTTCTATGCCTTGCTGCTTCCTGGTGTTAAGTTTATAAAAGGAGATGAAAGGCTCTGTCCTTTCCACTTGCTTCCTCTACACAATTCAGTAAGATTGTTGTAAAGAAGGCTGCCTGATTTTTCAGGCCAACCCTGATTAGGATCCAGTAAAAGAATAAATTAAAAATTAAATAAAAGTGAAGAAGAGAACAATATTCGTTAACATTTGTCATTGTTCTCTTGTAAGTTAATCTCTTTTAATGATAATCAAATGTGAAATGTCAGTCCTGATTAAAAGCTAGAGAAAAACTACACACTAACCAGTAGCATTATTAGGCTGGTCTCTTAAAAGTCAAAGGGGAAACCAAAGTGATACGGTTTGAATAAAGTCAAGAAAGGTAAATTTGTCAAAACCTAAAATATATTAGCTTATGTTTAAACATCATGAGTTCTTCAATTCTGGATCTAAATTTAACCTTATTAGCCCTTCTCAGCCAAATATGCAAAGAAATCCATGTGAATTTGTATAATGGTCCAACTAGTTTATTGGGAAGAATGAATAATATCCACCCTGTTTACAGCTTATAAACGCAGCGTCTAGGTTTGGCACACAGTACGCCTGATAAACATAGGTTGAATGAATGATCAGATGAACAGACAATATTTTTCTCATTTCTACTAATGACTGATGCCCAGAGACAGATTTCAATACTCGTCTAGAGATTTATATTATATTTCCTTGCTCTTTGTTGTTACAAGCCCTTCAAAAATAAATTAAAAATGAGAAAATCGATCTGAAGCAGCTGAGAAGTATTGTCAACACAACCTCCACATTGGTAAGATCTGAAAATGTTTCCCTTATTAATTTCTTGAGAAAGATTAATATGTTAGGCAGACTGTCTCATTTGCTCACAAACTTTCAAAACTCTAGTTCTACTATATTCAAATTCCTCATTTCCCTTCAACTTAGCGACCACCATTAACAGTCCACTGTATTTTTCACTGCCCTTATGTTTTTGCCTCGAGCTTTAACTGATTATATTCTTTGATTTCCTTATCCTGGTGTAGAGCCCTTTTTATACAGATCTTAAAAGCGACACTAGCTGCTTTTTGTTCCTCGGGTTTTTTGTTGTTTTGGGTTTTTGTTTTTTTTTTTTCCTTCAAGATAATTATATTCTGTTGTGCCTTTTATTATCGTGTCTTTTAGGATCTCCTAACCTTGTACACTCTTGGGCTTTATTTAAGAGTGAGCTCCCTCCTCAACTCTCCACACGAAAACATGCTCATTAGGTTTCTTAATCCTCCATAATTTGCTTTCATGAAATCTTATACCTTTGAGTTGCTGTGTTCTATGAGCCCATTTCCTTAGTAGAGCTATTCCAAGCAGCCCAGAATCAACAAGCACTAAACATAAGCTTATTCACTTTCTCAGCCAACATGACTCTACAGAAGAAAGAAAGAAAGAAAAAAAAAAACTTTATTTTGAATGTTTATGGACCATGAAACTATACCATTTTAACTTGATATTTCATTTTCTCATCCAAACATCGCCTGAGAAGGTTAAGAGCACAGAATTAGACTCCAGGCAGTCCTTAACATACAGTTATTAACTTCCAGGCTTCAGGTTCTTCTTGGTCAGAAAACTATTCTATGTTAATAGAACAGAAATAACACCATCCTGATGTTACGTAGTGACTGGTAAATCCCAACTACGGCTTTGCCTTATACCCAGTATTGAGGAGAAGAGGAAAACATCTTTTTTCAGTTATTCTGCAAGAGCTCTGCTTTTCCAAATGGGTTGTTTTTAAAAGACATGTGCGCGTTCCTGAAACATGATTGCCCCGTCAACTCTGCTCTTCTCAGCAGCTCATCCCCTGCATTCTCTTCCATTCTTTCTACTCACCACGAGCACCTTTGTTAATGGACATGTACAAAAGGGCAAACAGAGCATATATTTTATTTTTGATTGCTACTTCTTTTGGTTAAATTTAAAAACAAAACAAAACAAAAAAAAAAACAAAAAACAACAACAAAAAAAAACTTGGTGCTGAATTGAAAGAGTTAATGACGTTTCCAGAGGTGCCTATAAGTTATTCAAGCGAAGTTTACACTTCAGCCCTGTCCATGTTAACTTGTGATCCTCCCCATCCAGATGACAGAAAGCAAAGCCAGTAATTTCTTTATTTAATTGGTTTGCATCCACACACTGACCTCCAGGGCTCTGTTTACATAGCCTATCACGCAGTATGCTCCACAGTTCCTTGTCTCTTTCAAAAGCATGCTTCTCCTGAGATTTGATATATAGCTTTCATGTTTAATCACTACATTAAACTCAATGCTCTGCTTCCCCCAGCATCAACTAACTTCCCTTCTTGGGAGGTGGGGAGAAGAGCACAGCTTCTTGCTACTTCTGAACATAAAAGGAAGTCTGTTTTACTCTATTAGTAAAGTCACCAACTACACACGATTGCAGGCAAGCAACATTAGTGCATCAGTGAGGAAACAATATTAAAATGGAAACCTTAAAACTCCTTCAGAAAGAAGGTAGGTTGATTGCTCTCAGCAAAGCCGAAAACTTGAGGTGATTGTATAACAAATCAAAAGAAACAGAGTTTAATCAGTATATACCTGAGGACACAGAGGACACAGCTACAGTGTTAATCAAATTACTTTGAGGACAGAACATTCTTGGGGTTCTTGGATCAGAATTAATTCAGTGCCACTACCTTCTGGTTGAAGGTTTTGTTAACCTACACCACAAATAGAACTTTTGATGTCCCTTTAACTAAATGTGGACATGGTAATGCCACGACCCTTTCCATAAGAATCTGTATGTGACTCGAATTTCTGAGATAAATGAAAACCTCAAAAAAATAGTTGATTTCTTTCATTAAGTCAAGGTAATCTATAATCTTCAGGCTTTTAAAGTGACATGAAATGTATGTATTTTACTTTAAAATAGTTCAAGCAAAAAAAGAAAAGTGAAATCAGTATGGCAAATTATTAACAACTGTAAAATCTAGATGATGGATATGTGGATATTCATTACACCACACTCTATTTTTATATATAGTTGAAATATTTCATTATAAGTTTTTTTGAAGCTTTAAAAAAAAAAACACAAGCTGTTTGTGGGTTTGCTTTCATAGAAAAAAGTTGATACAGTTTTGAGAAAAAACCGAAATCACTCTCTAGGTTGATTACTTGGGTATGTATTCAACAACTGACATTTTTCACCATGTGCTGACCATGAAAACTTTCCTTCCTTCCTCCTGAAGCTCACTCCACAGTCAGAAACTCATTTACACAAATTGTAAATGTGCAGTAAGTTCTGCATAAGCTGGGTTCCTTATTTGGGAGGGGATATATATATATATATAAAATGTTACTTTGAAATCTTTTCCTTTATGGCCAGTCATTAACCATACTATTTATTTTTTGAGTGTTTTTTTTCTTTTGCAAGATTGACATCTTCCTTCATTTAAAAATCTTACTTTGTCAGGAACACTGTTATAGCTGTATACAACATTAAGCAGAGCTAGTTTACTTTCTGTGTTTGATGAACAATAGAAAATCTGAACGTATTAAAGTCATACATTTAATTGTTCCAATATGCCATCTTATTTCTAACCAAATTTGCATGATATAGCATGCCAAAGAACACAGTTCTAGCTTCCTTTGTCATGATTCCCTCATCTGATACTAAGCTAAAAGAGCTTATAAGAAAACATAATTACCTGTTTCTTAATTTGAAACCATCTGAATTCTTTCCACAACATATTTAAATTTGAAATTAAAAGAATAAATAAACTTTTAATCAGTATTCCCCATAAGATTTTTCAGAGTACAGAACTTCATAGTTTTCAAAGACATGCAGATGTTGTCCATCATAAACTTTTTTTTTTTTTAAATTAGGACTTGGAGAAAATAAGAATCATGAACAAAAAAATGTTTGGTCACCAGAGTGAAAGACATGTGTCTGTACAGATGTTATAACTATCACTACAGGAATTTAGCAGCATGCTTTCATTTGGATTTGCAAATTCAACATAAATTTTCTGACTTTGACAATCACTGCCTAATATTTCAATTCTGTACACTATTTCCAGGTTTTACTTTCAAAATGAACTTGTTGGACTTTTTCATTTTTAAGAGCTATGTACCAGATCCTTTACCCTAAAACCAGTTTCTGACCTCATGTTTAGGGAATTAAATCAGATCATAATGAAGTAGGATCTTAATAAATATTTAGTAATACTGGTAAAGATATAAAAAGATCCAACTTTTATGTAAAAAATTCATATGCCATCAATTTTCTCCATTTATTTTTTATTATACTTAGAGATTTTAATATTTATGAAATGACAAAGACTTCCCACCCTATTTTGAGTCGCCTCTTATGAATCAGTAAAAGGTCAAATCATTGATACAATGTCACCATACCTTTAGTCTCCATTTAGTCTCTATTGTAAACCAGAAATGTTTATCTTACGCTCTTACTGTCAGATGTGATTCAGAAGCCCAAACACACAGAATGGACAGATTTCTGGAACCGTGGTTCTCAAATGAGGTGAAATTGTTAACTCAAATGTACAGACCTCATATTTAAAGAGTCTCACCAAGGTGGAGACATTCATAAAGGTGTACAATAAAAGAAAGATGAAGCTTTTAAAGGAGAAAAGCATGTTAGCACCTTAATGTCATGACCAAAAAGAATGTATATGGTCCTCAGGTCCTTTGCGAACATAATGAACAAAAACTTTTATTTAAACTTAAAACAGAATGGAACTCAAACCAGAGTAAGAATGTTACTTTCAAATTCAGTAAATTATGTTTCTTTGCAAATTATTTTCTCCTGGAACTGAAAATCAATGTTTATTTATCTATGAACAATTCACTAAAAGGTATAATTTCTTTGTATGAATATGAGACAATTTTTGTGTTTTTAATTATAAACACCATTTGACAACCTGAAGCACATACATCTCAGCAAATGACATAAAGACACAGTCCAACCTAAGGATTATATGGCTATATTCAGGCTTAATGAAAAGAACATCTAAGGAGGTTGATATGCCATTGTTTCTGAAAATATAAATTTTTTCTTGATAGATGCAAAATAATGGCTTCAGGTGACCTCAGTTTTCCATTCCCGCCACAACAAAACAATTCTTTAAAAAAAACTAACAAATCGTAGGCAAATTTCTATTTCTATTGGCTTAAACTCTTTTTAGTTTTCTAGATTAGTGCTTGCTTCAGCAGTACATAAACTATAGTTTGCTGGATTAAATGTATTTATTACCCACATTTGATGACAAGTCACTTGCACATAATCTTCAAATCATTCAGGACGCCTTAGCTACTTAGAGAATAATATTCTATTTTGAGCAATAAGTATGTACAACTCTTACTTCTGCTTTTAAAATGAAACTTGGCAGATACAGGGCATTGAAGCCTTATTGCAGAACTATCAAGAATCCCAAAGTGAACATCTCCAGTTAGGATTCCAAGCAGCTGATAGCCTTGGGTGGGGTTCATGTTTTGAGAAGAGGCTGCCCAGTCTGTTTAAAATCAAAAAGGCTCTTGGTCTGATGAGTTACTCCTCAGAGAATAATGTAAATAAAATACACTCAGAATAACATTACTAATGTAAACATACCTGAACCGGAGTCGAACTTGCTTTCTGACCTGTAAAGAGAAAGAAATTTTTTACAATAAAAAAATTGCTTATTAAAGAGCAACTGTTACTTTGCGAGAGGGGAACCAATAGTTAGAGATTTCAGTACATTGGCTGACAAGGAAAATCGCTTTTAAAATGTAAATACCTCATCTATTTTAACTATTTTAGATGTATACATTATCCTAAGTCCCCTAAACATGCACATTACCTGTGGAGACAGCACAGTATGAAAAAGATAGTTAACTTTTTAACTTGTTTTGAGAGGAGGATAAATTATAGATCCAAAAAAAGGCAGATTAACTTGTTTCCATAATATAATAAAGCAATAAAAAACTCAAATTGAAATTTATCCTCTTTCTTATTATTAAAGATTTTCAATTATTCAACACCAAGTTAATTTTTCACTAAGTTCTTCGCCCAGTAAATGAACCTAGTCACTCCATACATTTAATAAGAAGGAGGAAAAAAAAAAAATCCGAGCTCTTGTGGGAACATTATGTTTCAGATATAGGTTCATACTGGTTGTAAATTCAGAAGCCTTTGAAGCTCTCAGTTCGGCTGTGGGAAAACTTCTGTTGGGTAATTACTCCCAAGATGCTGCTGATGTGCTGTCAAGCAGAATTAACCCTATGACTAGGCCTATCTACACAGGCTACTATAAGACAGCATTGTCTATATCTAGCTCTCAAACCAATTAGTGGCCATGCTCCAGTCGGATTTATATCACACATTAACAATCAATAGTATATATGTTCACAGCTGCCACAGCAAGATACAAGAACCCACCAGCAGGAGTCCTGTTAAGGGATGTTACATTGACAGAGAAGATTTTTTTTTTTTTTCCTGGGGAAATGTAGTTAACTAAGTGGGAAAGGAGAATTCTTTGAAATTATGCCAGGGTACCAAAGCACTTTTGGAAGCAGTGGCTTTCTTTACCTAAATGAGTTTCAAGAGAAGTCATCAAAGGGGAGAAGGAGAAAGGAGAAGCGAGAAGCAGCTTCCTTTGTCATAAAAAGCCATTTTTCCTCAAGTATTCTCAAGTAAAGCTTCACCTGATACTTAAACTAAGTCAATAACTATAAAAAAAAAAAAAGAAGAAGGTATTATGACCGCCGTGGTTATCAATAACCAGCGAGGTAAGCCAGGTGCGCATTTCCCCCACGCCCTGGCCAGTCACAGTCCTCCTCTCAATCCTCCTCTGACCCATCCCTGACCACCATGTCAGCTGGAGACCATTTTTGGTTTTTGTTTTCTCTCCTGCTATGGAAAGCCCTGCCCTGGGTCCTCTTCCTTGTTTCCAGCATCCCTGAGTCCAGTCTAAAGGACACTTGCCCCCACGTCCTCCTGGCTCCCCCCCCCCCCCGGTCACAGCATGTACACAGTGGCCTGGTGCTCGAACAAAGCAACTGTCTGCTGAGGGGCACGTCTGCCTCCACACACAGCCTTCTCACCTGCATTGCAGGGGGTTCTTCCTTCTGTCTAAGCATCCCTCCACTTCTGTGCTAAAAGGCACTCTCATCCAGCCTGTGTGAGTGACTCCTCTTCTCTGCTGTCTCTTCGATCTCGGGTTTCTATAGGTTTCTCCTCCCTTCTTCAGAGAAGTGCTCGGGAATGAAATAAAGGTCCTCTTTCAAGTCGGTGCCCTACTTTCCTGCGCTTGCAATCAAGTGTATGGAAGGGAGAAACTACATCCTCTGCCATAAGTCTTCCTTTCCTGACCTCCCAATAGATTCACTCTTTGAGCCACTGCCATGTGTCCTTGCTAAAGTTGATCAGTGGCTTCCTATTGCTAAACCCAAAGGCCCTGTTACAGTCCCGACTTTACTAAACCTCTCTCCAACTAACAAGTGACGCTGCCTGAAGGTTGTCCCGGGATCTCAAATGGTGTAGGTACTAAGCTCAATTCAATTTCTTTTCCCTCAAATATAATTCCCTGCAATATAGCACTGAAACTGGATATCATGACATTGATCCAGTTATCTTCTGCATCCCCAAAACCATACTGGTCACCAAGACCTGTTGATCCTACTACCTTTCCCTCTTCTCTGTTCTCACCTTTACCATCTTTGGGCCTATCATTGGCTCCGAATCTCATAACTAGGATCATGCCCTCTCTTCCAGTCTATTATCCCATCAGCTGCCAGAAGTTTCCAAAACACTCATCTGATCACATTACTACCACCCCCCAAAACGAGTGCAGAGCTTTCCAAACGTGGGTCACAAATGGACCCATTGGTGTATTATAAAATTCATTTAGTGGATTACAAGTAGTATTTTTTTAAAAAAACTGAATTAGAATAGAAAAGAAGACAAACGCACTTCACATAATAAGAGTATTAAGAGTATGTGCAATTCTGGGCAACTTGAGGGACATGTATGTGCATTTGTGAATGTGCATGATCGCACATGGGTGGTCTATGCAGGACCATCCTGACAAGTCAGCAAAAAACCTCTGCTCAGGCCTTCCTCTGACTGTGTGCTCCCGTCCACCAGGCAAGGAGTCCCTTCTTGAAGCTCCCTTCCCTGAAGCTCCAAGTACCAGGGACCCCAGCATTGTCCAACCAAATGGCCCTTAGCTGGCTTCCTCAGCCTGGGTAGGCCCTTCCAGGCAGGTTGTGTTTCCAGTGTGTGTGTGCCTCCAGCTCGAGGGGTGGCCAGAAGCTGGAAGAAGGGAGCCTGGACCTGAGGGCAGAGGGAAGGGTGAACAAAGAGGACAGGGGAGAATGCTTTCTCTCCTTTCCAAATTTCTGGTCAGAGAATTCTTAATTCAAACTCTTCCATGAGAGTGGGAAGCTGGAGCACCAAGGGGCCAGAGACTGTCCCTCAGACCAGACTGGCACCGTCTACATGGCCTTGGAACTCAGGTGCCCGGCTGCTAGGGATAGGGAAGGGGCAGGGACAGGACAGATGGGAGAGCTGCTCTGTCCCACAAAGGAGAAAACAAAGGAGGTGTTCTCTGACAGATCCACAGCCACTGGAAGAGAAGGCTGAGGGAGACTTCTCTCCTCCACTTGGCCTGGTTGCTGTCACGCCTGCATTTCCCCAGGCTGAATGACAGTCTTTTAGTGGAAGTCTAAATTAACTTTAAATTTGTACTATTCTCAGTTATTTGGTATTTCACTGTTTTTGTTATAAGGTACATCTGTCAAAGTAGGTTGGTATATTCTTTTGTAATAGCTTATTGCCTTGATTTATAACCTCTTAAATAATTAGCTATCTTGGGTCCCCATTTGTCTTCTGGCTCAGGCCATGCAAGTGGTAGGACCAGGCTTGGTAATAAATCATTATGTAAAAAGGTACGTCTTTTTATGGGTCACAGACAAAAAAGTTTCAAAGACACTGACTGAGGGATACCAAGTTCACACTCCTCTGCAGTGTGTCTGAGGGGCCCTGATCCCAGGTCTCCCACCCCAGCTGTAACCCACATTGTGTCCTTCACTCTCACCAAATGCAACTGCTGCCATATTATCAGCCCGCATCCAGTGCCTTCGGCCGCCGGTGCCCTCCCCCCAGCTCCTTAGTGACAAGCTCTTAGGCAACTGTGAAGACCCACCTCAATCCCATCAGCACCCTACCTGGCCCCTTGCCTCCCAGAGCTCCATGCTTGCCCCTCAATTACTGCATGGTGTGGGGTCTGGTACAGAGACCCCTACACTGTGTTTCAGAGAAATGAAGGCTGGGTCTAGTCCTTCTTCATATACACAGCACTCACTGCGGCATGTGGCATTGAAGAGTTATTAAAAAATGTGTAGTAGGAATTAACACACGAACAAATGGATCTATGCGCTAACAGAAGGCTATAAATAGGTACGGTGGCCAAACATTCAATAAAATACCTTCTTTGAGATGTGAAATATTGTGTCAAAAAACTCTTATTCCTCGGACCATCTTATCGTCTCTAGAGGTAGCCGGTCAATATGTAAAATGTATGTATAGAGTGCAGAGAAAACACCTTCACAAATGAGTTAATGATGTCCAGTATCAGTTGAAAACCAAGAATGTTTTTAGAATTCTCAGACACAGTACTGAACCTTCAAAAAACACACAACTACTCTATTATTAAAGAAGACTTAATAGTAGAGTTAATACTATCTCTTTGGGGATTAAGGAAAGTTGGTCCTGTGGTAGAAGTTAATTCAGATTTCTCAGATTTTACACACACAAGACAAAAAGTAGGTCTCTACTGTGCTATGGACTATGATCATCTCTACTTCTAAATCCTCTTTTAATAAGTAAGTAAAGTATAGACAGGATCAGACAAATGGCAAGGGTGAAAAACAATTCACACATAATACAGATTATACTAGAAAGGCAAAAAGGGATGGTCCTTCATTCATTCCACACCATGTGTGATGTGCTTATTTTCAGTAGTATATTAAGCTAGATAGCAGGAATATAAAAATGCATGAACTAAAGTTATGTGGAATATAAGATACATAAATAGAATTATGTCCACACAGACACCCATTTAACCCCTTGATTTCATACTCACATCTAAGCTTAATGCTACACAACTAGCTGCTTTGGCAATCGCCAAAAGTTGGAGAATATAGCACACACTGCTATGGTCTTCCGTGTCTTTTCTCCACTTCTTTATTTTAGAAGCAGATGCTCTGAGTTTTCGATGGGCACATAATCTGCCTAAGTAAGACAACTTATCTCCTCTTGTAGCTAGTTGTAACCATGTGACTAAGTTCTTGCCCAAAGGATGCAGGCAGAAGTGATGTGTATGGCATCTGAGTCGTGCCCTTCCACAGAGCTGCATTCCTTTCTTCTTCCCATGGGCTGGAATGTAGATGTGATTTCAGGAGCTGAAGCAGCCTTACACCACGAGAGAGAAGCTAGTATCAGAGTATCAGCCTTTTACCAGCCCTTGTACTGAAGGTACATACACACTGGTAGCACCACACCAATCCTGTTACCAGGTTTAAGCCACTATTATTTTGGGGCACTTGTAGCAATATTACCACACTAACGAAGGCTTAAACCTAAATTCCCAAATTTTTCAACTGGAATAGTTTTTATGAATTTGTAGTTGCTAGGAAAATTTAAGTATCATTACTACTTTTTTCAATAATTTAAATATACAATGAATGCGTTCTTTAGATAACGAAACTGTATTTTTTAAAAAAGGTGGCTTTAGTCTTTTTTATTTTTAAAAGAGGGTGGCTTTAGTCTTTCAGTAGAGTTCTACAGTTTTGCACAAATTTATAAAACTACTGTCCTCTATTTATAGGAAATAACCCAGAGTCCAGGAAAGTTCTGTGTATTGAAGTCAAATGTTTTTATTTTATCATTTTTTAAAATTGTATTGTCTCTTATGAGGAACCCACAAAGTGTCAGAGAAACGGCTTTTGCTTAATGTCCAAATGAATTAAAAAATTTTTAATGAGAACCACGTTAAGTATGAGCTACATGAGGAACTCATTGTGCCAAAAGGTTTTAGGTAATGTGTGGAAAGGTGAGGGTGCTGTTCTTAGTGTTTTAAATTGATGTCAATCTAAGATTCTAGTTGCAGAAGTTATTAGAAGGAAGAAGAAGGAGTAACAGATGGATTTTGCCTATAAGGTCACCATTATATATGACAATTCCTCTATACCCAGAATTTTCTAGAACAGTCCAGGTCAAATAACCTGTTCTGTTGTCCCCTTAAAAGATAGAAAAATTTCAGAAATTCCATTATTTCAGGAACCTACTTATAAGCTTTAGAATTTCTTTTAATAATAGCGATGAGTATCTATGCCCCTTCTTCCGGCTACATAAATAGAATATGCTTCCTCTGCTTGGAACACTCCCTCCCCCGACCTCATTCTAGTATCCTAACGCTTTGTCTAACTTCTAAACTCTCCCCACAGATTAGTTTTCATCATTGCTTCTTTGAAAAGGAGTGGCCAGACGATGTTAAATCCCTTGAGTTTATACCCAAATAGCACCAGTTGTTCCTTCTTTGTGCTCCATCAGATTTGAAATCCTACACCGGTTCATGTTATTTGACCATACTAAAAGTGTTCAACAACTGTGGCAGACACTGGTTGTTGCCTATCTAACAGCCAGTCTTCTTCCCTGAAGACAGAATCCCAGTTTTGGAAGGGTACTCAAGATGTGTTCCCCTTCAGTCGCCCAACAGGAATGGCTGGTTCCCAGATAGGCAGGTAACCCCATTCCAACCAGCGAGAGGTACCGGGAGGTCTGCTGGGACACTTCTTGGAAAGGTTGTTCTCCATGAAAAGGACAGAGGTGATTTAGGGAGAAGGCCCTTTTCCTACTTTCTCCCTCTCCCTGATTCCTGCATTTGAGGTTATTATTTAAGGCTGTGACACTTAGAACCGCTACGGTAATCTTGTAACATTGAAGGGAAAGCCAGGAGAATTACAGAAATGCCAACACAGAACTCTGATAGTGTTCCAGTTCCAGAAGAGTCTTTCTTTAGAGTTTCTGTGGAGGTAGTCAAGTCTGTCCCTGTTAAACCACATTTACTGGGGTATTTCTGGTACTTTCAACCCAGAATATTCTAATATTGTAACCAAAGTAGAACTAGGTTATGAGATACCTACTTATTGCATTTAAAATTTAGGCCTCTAGGTTTTATTTTGATGATAAAGATGCTACAAAGGCAAAAGACAGGAAAATACACAGGAAAAAATAAATTTAAATGTTGAAAGACACATTAGTTACCATAACAAAAACTGAGAAAAAATGTACAAATAAAAAGTGTCCATTAATGGCATGCTCAATTTTTTTTAAAACTGACAAAAATGAATCAAACAACCCATAAACTTAGAAATCAAAACAGTCAGCCAAAGAGCAAACTTGAGGCGCCCTACTTGAAGAGGCCCCACAGGAGCCTGTTAATGAGAAACTGAGGTTCAGGGACTGCAAGGCACCCCAAGCACCTTTTCCTTTATTGACAGACTCTTCCCCTGGACACCGTATGGCACCCAAGTACCATGCCATGTAAGCTCCCACTCCCCCACGGGCACACTCTACTTCTGCTGGTATTGTGTGGTTTTTTGTGTTTTCCTCGTAACCAGGCCATGGTCCTGTCACTGGGATCACTGCCACCCTGAGATGTTGGTCCAAGACTTTATGCAGCAGAAATGTAGAGTCTATGCGGCGCTTAATATTGAGGCTGTAGGGGCGCCTGGGTGGCTCAATGGGTTAAGCCTCTGCCTTTGGCTCAGGTCATGGTCCCAGGGTCCTGGGATCGAGCCTACATTGGGCTCCCTGCTCGGCTGGGAGCTTGCTTCCCCCTCTCTCTCTGCCTGCCTCTCTGCCTACTTATGATCTCTCTCTCTCTCTGTCAAATAAATAAATAAAATCTTAAAAAAAAAATTAAGGTGGTAATCATGGAAAAGCCAGCTGACTGAGACAGACAGACCAGAGCCCGGCTCAGGTCTACCCCATGCTACCCTAGGTGACTTTGGAGAAGATAATTACTGCTCTAAGTCTCAGCGGCACTCTTTATGGAATGGAAGGACTTTATTTGCCTTTTACAGTTTATGTGTGTCCTACTATGAACTTCCCAGGTCAGGCTCTGGCATGCATTATAAGTTGAATAAAGATAGGTTTCTATCTAAGCAAAGATACTAACTAAAATTGACCTACAGCTACAAGTACATCTAGCAATATTTTGGCCACACATACATACATACATATAAACAGAATATATTACTCTGCTTGTGATCTTAGTTGGGATACAATTTTAATAGGAGTGCCAAAATGATGTAGCAAAACATAAGAGAGAATAGCAGTAAAAATAACCAAAGAAACTGGAAATATTTAAGAGAGAAGGCCAATGCAAAATAATATAAATGATCTGTTTATACAACATAGAGAAGAAATCTTATTTGTCCTTAAAACACAAGTGAAACATTCTCTAAAATAGCTGTATAATTTGGGGTGCCTGGCTGGCTCAGTTGCTGAAGTACCTGCCTTCGGCTCAGGTCATGATCCCAGGGTCCTGGGATGGAGCTCTCCCATCTTGTTCCCCCCACTCAGATCAGGCTCCATGCTCATCAGGGAGCCTGCTTCTCCCTCCCCCTCTGTCCTAATCCTACCCCCCCAAAATAAATAAGTAAAATCTTTAAAAAAAAAATATATATATAAAATAGTTGCACAATGCAGTCAACAGCATATAGCATTAAGAATCAAGAGACCTGGAATCAAGTTCAGAAACCAGGACAAGTCATTTAACTTGTGAACCCCATTTTCCTCATTAGGAAAATGAAGCATGTGAAATAAATCAGTGCTTCTCCACACAAACTATTCCATGGAGAGGTAAGCTGTCTAAATTTTTCTGTAGTTCCCCAAAATAAAGAAAAGGAGAACAGGAAAGGAAAGAAGAGAGAAAAAGTGAGTGTGAGGGGATAAAAATTTGCATACAGATGAGTAAGACTGAAAAAACAGCTAATTCTTAAGGCCATTTTTGGCTCCCAAGTTCCACAGCTGTTCCCTAGGCCATATTGATAACTACCGTCTTTAAGTTCCAGTATCATGTCCTATCTGTATAATCTACAGCACTTAATCATGTGCTTCCTTTAAAATAATTTGCTTCTTGTGTATATTTATATCTCGAGGGAGAACAAAACCTCTAAAGATACTTTAGCCATTGAAAATAAACCCAAAGCACTAAAGAAACAGTGTTAAAGGGGATAGAGGACAACGTCCTGTTAAGAGCTGAAATGCGTCCTCCCCAAATTCTTATGTTGAAGTTCTAACCCCTAGTACTGTGACTGTGTTTGAAAATAGGGTTTTTAAAGAGGTTATTATGTTAACATGAAGTCATTCAAGTGGACCCTAATCCAACGTGACTGGTGTCCTTATGAGAAAAGGAAATCAGGACACAGACGGACCGGGAAGGAAGACCCTCTGAGGGTACAGGGAGAAGACAGTCACCCACAAGCTAAGAAGAGAGAGCTCAGAAGGAAGCAACCCTACTGACATCTTGGTCTGGGACTTCTAGGCTCCAGAGCTGAGACACAGTAAAGCTCTGGTGTTCAAGCCTCCTGGTCCGTGGCCTTTTGTTATGGAAGCCCTCGTGTTTAAACCACTGCACTTTGTTTCTTCTTCAGCCAGATTTTTAGCAAACTCAAACCTCCAATAAAAGCCAAAAACCCAGAAATTAGCTGGAAATAAAAATGTCTACAGCTCTTATATACTTGCACCCATTTTCGGTACAATATAATTTGGATTTCTCTATTCTCCCTCACTATTTTTAACCAGATTTGGCCAAAGTGCTTTACCTGCATTTTGACCACGGGACAGCTGCTCCTGCAAATTACCAGAGACCACCAGTAGGCACACATGAGACTTGGATCAATGGGCTCTTTGTCTCGTCATACCACTGTGGGAGAATGTTTCCAATGGTTTTGCCTGGTCCTTTAACACCGGTGTTGTGTACATACTTGGCATGTGCTCTCTGGGGGGTGAGGCAGACTTGGGAGGTGGTAAAATTTATTGCCCTACATCAGTTTTACACATAATATTTGTTTTCTTATTTTCCCTGGAAATTTTCTTTTCTACTCTAGGTTATAATCAGAAGGAGAACAATAGAAGTTGTGGCTAGCAGGTTAGTGCTAGACACAATAAATAGAAGATCCTAAAATTTTAGAGAGACAACAAAAGAAATTCAAACAAGGGAAATCCAGAGTTGGTGACTGTAGAGGCAAAGATTCTACACACTTCAAAATCCTCTGAGGATGTCAATGGGAGATAGAAAGATAAGAGAATATCATCCTCCATACTTTACAGAACCCTAACTACCTCATTAAGGCATCACTGCCCAATTGTTTTATAACATAATTTAATAACTGTTAAATATAATATTTGATATTAATGATAGCTATAAGTCATGAAATCAATCATTTAATTATGCTATATAGTAAGACACAGAAGTATATTATTTAGACAGGATTTTATTTTTTAAATCATTAGTTAATAATTTTAGGGTTAAGATACACGTTTTAGGGACACCTGGGTGGCTCAGTTGGTTAAGTAGCTGCCTTCAGCTCAGGTCATGATCCCAGTGTCCTGGGATCAAGTCCCACATCGGGCTCCTTGCTTGGCAGGGAGCCTGCTTCTCCCTCTGCCTCTGCCTGCCATTCTGTCTGCCTGTGCTCGCTCTCTCTCCCTCTCTCTCTATTTCTCTCTCTGATAAATAAATAAAAATCTTTAAAAAAGAAAAAAGATACACGTTTTAGTTGTTTAGAGAATATGTTTATCCAAAGCCCTTCATTTCCTAAATATCACTATACACAAACAGAAGAAGCAACACAAAATTAAGAAGAGAAAAGCATAAATTAAGAATAAAGAGACCATGGAGAAAAAAATCTAATTGTCAGTGTTAAGTGTGTGTACTCCTGTTTCTTCAAAGCACTAAAACAGTCATTTAGATCTGAAAAAATCAGTTGTGTTTTTCATTTGCAAAGATGATACATCTGCTACTCTATACAGTTTTTTCCCCCAAGATTTATTCATTTGAGAGTGGAGGGGAGGGACAGAAGGAGAGAGAGAATCTCAGGCAGACTCCCCGATGAGCCAGAGCCCCCCCCCCACTCAATCTCACATCCCTGAGATCATAACCTGAGCTGAAACCAAGTGTCAGACTCTTAACTGACTGAGCTACCCAGGCGCCCCCAGATCTCAACTTTAAAAGCCATTATAAGGAGTTGTGATTTTTAAAGATGTATCATCAGTTTTTCAAATTATAATCTGATTTAAATCATTTAAAATCTCACTCTCCTATGTGAAAAATGAACTACAAAGAACAACAACAAAAAAAGAGAGTCTACCTGGTACCCACATCTTGGTTTTCTTGGTTTGTTAAGATTTTGTTTATTTATTTCTTTGAGGCAGGGGTGGGGGGTGGGGAGGGTGGGATGGATGGTTAGGAGCAGAGGTTGAGGGACAAGCAGACTCTGTGCTGAGCAGGGAGCTTGATGCAGAGTTTAATCCCAGGACCCTGAGATCATGACCTGAGCCAAACTCAAAAGTCGGATGTTTAACCAACTGAGCCACCTAGGTGTCCCCGGATCTTGGTTTTTAATACCATTCTCTAATAAAAGGATCCAGGACTTCTTGGAGAAATGGCAGATTCTAGAACTGGGGCAGGAAATACACAAGATAAACCTAAATTATCAAGTGGTGCTAGAAAACAAAGAAGGGCTCAAAGACAAAAACCCCACATTGAAGGAGGTATCTCAAAGGGATACAGGAGCCAACTGAAAAAGTTCCCAAACAGCTAAAGCTGGAACATATGAACAACAAAATATATAGCATAGTATTGGATTATAACCCAAGGAATAAACTAAATATCCATGAGTCCATATCTATATAAGTAAATGATTCATTAAATAAATGAGAGAAAAGGCATGCATTTCCCTTTGCAGAATTCCAAATAATTTATATAGCTACTCTGCCCCCAAGATAAAGAACCTATCTCACCAGTCCTTAAGCGCAGGCCATTCATTCGCTCCAAAGAGCACAGTATGGAAAGGGGAAAACAGAGTAACTTTGCAGTGGAGACACCAAGTAAATACTACCTCAGCCAGGTGACCAAGGTCAATATTAAGAGTGATGTCACATGTTGATAGTATGTATCCTTGATGTGATGTGATTAAAATGGCACTTTATCTCTGTAATCTTCTACCCCAAAACCTGTAACTTCTGTCTAACCGTAAGAAAAACATCAGACAAATCTCAATAGAGGGGCTTCATACAAAATACCTGACCAATATTCCTCAAAACTTTCAGGTCATCAAAAATAAGGAAAGTCTTAAGAAACTGTCAGAGTCAAGAGAAACTGAGGAGACATGATGACTAAGTATAATGCAGTACCCTGGATAAGATCCTGGAACAGACAAAGGACATTAGGTAAAAACTCAGGAACTCTGGGGACACCTGGGCAGCTCAGTCAGTTAAGCATCTGACTCTTGATTTCAGCTCAGGTCATGATCTCAGGGTCATGAAATTAGCCCCATGTGGGGACTACGTGCTCAGTGGGCAGTCTGCTTGAGATGATCTCTGCTTCCCACCCACCCTCACTCACTTGCATCTGCTTTCTCCCTCTCACACATAAATAAATAAATCTTTGAAAAAAAAAAAAAACGAAACCCTGAGGAAATCTGAATAAAGTATGGACTTTACATAATAAAAATATATCAATATTATTTCATAAACTGTAACAAATATACTATAGAAATGTAAGAGAGTATATGAGATCTGTCTGCACAATCTCCAATTTTTCTGCAAATCTAAAACTTTTCAAAAAATTAAATCTATTAAGAGAAAAAAAAAGCCAAAGCAGAAAGATCATCACAGTAGTTCAGGTGAAAGATGATGAAGATAATGGTGAAGCAGGGAATATAATGAGAACTCAGATTCAGAATATATTTTGAAAGTGCCCAGTGCAAAATGTATTGGTAGGTTAGATATGGAGTGTGAGGGAAAGAGAATAATCAAGGACAACCTTGGAATTTTTGCTCAAGTAACTAGGTAGATAATGATTATTAGTATTTGAGGGAAACAAGAGAAGACTAGGTTGTTTCTGAATCAGTTGCTACCTCTATTTGTTGAAAAAATAAAGAATAAATTCCTGATTTATTCTTGTGACTTGGTAGGATCAATAAAGCTTCAAGCTGTAGGTTCCTCACAGGATCTCAGATTACTGTAACTTTTTTAATCATAAAGATACTGAAAGCCTACTTTCTTTCTTTCCTTCTTTCTTTTTTTTGTTTAAGATTTTATTTATTTGACACAGAGAGATCACAAGTAGAGAGAGAGAGGGAGAGGAGGAAGCAGGCTCCCTGCCTAGCAGAGAGCCTGATATGGGACTTGATCCCAGGACCCTGAGATCATGACCTGAGCTAAAGGCAGAGGCTTAACCCACTGAGCCACCCAGGCAGTCCCTGAAAGCCTACTTTCTAATAGAAAAGTATATAACTGCCTTGGAAGAGATGATATAAAATGTTTCTTAACCTAACTGTGCAATAAAAATAAGTACTAAATCATTGGTTGCCTGGACCCAAATCAATGATTCTGGAAGATGTATGATTATCTGAACTACACCAAGCTTTCAAAAAGCACAGATTAAAGAGTTTGGAAATCTCTACTTCTAAGTTCTCCATCTGATCCAGATGATCCTACAAACCACTGACCCGGATGGCATTCCTTTAAAGCAAAGAAAACTTCAATCTAAAATAACAAAGCATCTCACATTCCTAATTATTTCAATTTGTTTATAACAGTAGTTTCCAAAGTAACTCTTTGCCCCAACAAGGAAGTTAAAGTTATTTCCCATTGCTTCATATAAACTTCCACATTCACAAGTTGTCACACATCACATTAAAAAAGTTGTCTTTGTGGGACGCACTGAACTAAGCACCAACCAAGTAAAAAATCTGTCAGAAAAGACCCAGTCCCCAGACAAAAAAATCATACACCTGCCCCTTTCTTGGTGAATTTACTAAAAATATTGATTTCAGGGGCACCTGGGTGCCTCAGTGGGTTAAGCCTCTGCCTTCGGTTCAGGTCATGATCCCAGGGTCCTGCGATCGATCGATCCCCGAATCAGGCTCTCTGCTCAGCAGGGGGCCTGTTTCCCTTCCCCTCTCTCTGCCTGCCTCTCTGCCTACTTGTGATCTCTCTCTCTCTCTGTCAAATAAATAAATAAATAAATTTTTTTAATAAATATTGATTTTATAGCTATTGTCTCTGCTCACATGAATCAAAGAATAAAACCTTAGATTCCATGAATTACTCAGACTGTGCCAACAAATCACCTCAGAAGATTAATCACGAAACTGAGGTGTCTTATGTAAGTCAGTAAGTTTACACTCCACTGCACCCCCAAATAAAAATAATATGAAAGACCAACATTCAATACCAAAAAGCCTTCCCTCCCAGCTGGAGGCCATGAAAAGAAGTTGACTAGAAGATGTGAGCTTTCATTAAGTCATAGTCCGAAACATTAATGGAGTGCTCACTATGTGCAAAGCACTTGATTTGAAGGAAGGAGTCTTGTTTAAAGTAGCCGTAATTCAGCCCATAAAGCCCTTTATAGTTTAAGATCAACAGCGTGAACCTCCATCAGAAACAAACGGGTAGCTGGTTCACACTGGAGAGGCAGGTGTAATTTGGTCAGTGCTGCTCAGTTTCTGAAGTTGAGTGGGCCTGTGCAGTTTGTGTAAATTCCACTTCTGGGTGGTCTTCCAGAGCAATCTCCGCGAGGACCACAGAGCTACTGCAGTTAATTTATGCTTATGCAGACTGTGAGTCATGCAGCCGCCATTAACACTATAGACGTAAGTGAGTACACAGGAGTGAAATGTGCAAATCTTCAGCAGCATAAAGCCAACCTTCCTCAGAACAGAAAAACTGCAACTAGAATGACCACCGAAAAAAATCAAGGCACAAACGAACAAGTGCAGCTTGTTCCAAGCACAGTGCAAGATAACAGGGGTCATAAATAAATAGCAGAAGGATTCATGGCTTATATCCAGCCATTCAGGATTATTAAATGATATCACGAATACAGTTATCTGCGTTGAGCTGAACGGATGCTCCTTTCTTTTGTCTACTTGTTGGTGGTGTGACGCAGTAAGATGTCCAGACGTAGGAACACCAGTGATGGTGACAAGAGGGGTCACGAGCTGAACTCCTACTCTACCGCAAGCATACTTTAACACTTAGACATAAGTAAGACAACCTAGGTAACCCAAAACAAATGAAGATTAAAACTTCATCTCCCTTGGGTGCCTGGGTGGCTCAGTGGGTTAAGCCTCTGCCTTCAGCACAGGTCATGATCTCAGGGTGCTGGGATTGAGCCCCACATCAGGCTCTCTGCTCAGCGGGGAGCCTGCTTCCTCCTCTCTCTCTCTGCCTGCCTCTCTGCCTACTTGTGAGCTCTCTCCCTGTCAAATAAGTAAATAAAATCTTTAAAAAAAAAAAAACTTCATCTCCCAGATGGACAGTTACTAATCTAAAAAAAAAATTCTCTTACCTATCCCAAAAGGAGAAAAATTAATCTTTTTTTTCTTTTTAGAGGGAGAGAGTGAGTGTACCTGGGCCGGGCAGGGGGAATTTTGGCACAGAGGGAGAGGAAGAGAATCTTAAGCAGGCTTTAGGCCCAGCTTGGAGCCCCACATGAGGCCTCTGCCTCACACTCTGAGATAATGACCTGAGCTGAAATCAAGAGTCAGATGCTTAACTGACTGAGCCAGGGTGCCTGGTGTCTCATTGGGTTAAGTGTCTGCCTTTAGCTCAGGCTGTCATCCTGGGTCCTGAGGATCAAGCCCTGTATCAGGCTCCTTGCTTAATAGGGGTCTGCTTCTCCCTCCCCCACTGCCTCTCTACATGCCCTTCCCCCACTTGAGAACACTCTCTCTCTCAAAGAAGTAATCTTTAAAAAAATAAAAAACTGACTGAGCCACCAAGGTACCCCTAATCTTCTGTCGTCAAGTTTACTCTACCTAGTCTTTAAATCTCTTTCCCTTATCTCTAATACCTTAAATATATCCCTCTTTATATCTGTCTTCAACTGATCAAAAACATAAAATAAAATTTTCCCTTGAGTTTGCTTTCCCTCCAGTAATAAGGGGTTAGCCTCACCATTCCTACCTTAACTAAATGATGTAACTACGATGACTATGTTTTCTGGAAGTATTCAATCTCAAATATTTTACTTTATCTGCAATTCAGCTTGCAGTATGAAAACATGAGAGGATATCCTAAAATCTGCACACTCTTACTTTCACTACTACTTCTATCAAAATTGTTTTCTCACCATTGCCAACCCCTGTGGCTGGTTCTTATTCTTCTGAGTCTCTGCAGCACTTCCTAGCCTTGCTCATCCCTTCCGTGATTTCTAGACTTTGCTCTGCTTGACAGAGTGGCATTTCTTAATGTGTGTCATCAGTAACATCAGTTGCACAGAATTTTCCTAAAGTAAGATTCTGAGCTCAGACATTTCTGAAGATGCTACAACAGAACATTCTACTTCCAGAGCTCTGCAATGAACATTAGTGAATTGCGTACTCCTTGATTTTTACAATGAAGCAACCATTCGATTTAACTCCATGTTTCTCAGAAAGCAAGTGATGCTTGTATTGATAGTCCACAGAACCCTCTTTTTTTTCATGGAACACATATTAGCATGTCATGGAACTGGTCTTTCACGGGAGTATTCTTTTTTTTTTTTTTTGCAGGAGTAGTATTCTGATCAAACAAATATTCACTGGAACACACTGTGGGGAATATCAATGCACCTGAAATTTTAGGTTAAAACCTGAAATCTATCAGACTCCCAAAGTTGATTTAATTATTTTTTTCCCAAGCCATATTTAAAACAGCAAATTAATCTTTAGTAATGGTTTTTTTCACCAATCTCACACTCAGACGGCTGAGAAATTTTACCTCTGTTTAGTGTTTATTATCTGTAGTGTTTTATCCCTCCCTTACATGGCTATGGACATCACCCTAAGGCAAATCTTTCTTAAGGCCCACCTAAACTCATGGTAATCAAGCATTAGAACTAGGGGAAATCTTTAAGGAAAAAAAAAAAAAAAGATTCTGGGCTCCACCCTAATCTTGCTAAATTAGGATTTGGAGCAGGGGAGAGGCTTGGAATTTGTGATTCTCATGGACAGCCAGATTTACAAACTGCTAACGTAGACCACCAAGGCCCCATGCTCCACGCCTTTTCTCTTTCCCCTGAAGTGAGTGTTTCAGTTCTCTTCCATCATCTGTTCAAGTGACATGGTTTTGAGATGCCTAACCCTCAGGTGCTCTTTCCTGAATGGGGTCCACTTTGTCTACAAGCCTTTTGAAATGGGGCTCTTATACTGAACCACAGAGCACTCCAGATATAGGCTGGCCGACCTGTGAGATAGTAGGACTAGCGATCATCCAATCCCTCCCGCGTTTATGCTGAACAAGCAAAATCGGTCTCCTCCCTATCCCACCTCCCACAGCAAACCACTACTCACTGGCATCAACACCAGTCTGTGACACCCACTAGACAGTGATCCCCCAGCAAGCAAAGACACTGAGGAGAAGTATAAGCATTACTTACTAACTCATCATCTGGTCTCTTCTCCAAGGAAGTGGCAGGCCCTCCCACTCTCTAATGAACTTGGGTTCTGGAAGCTGCAGTCTTTGCAGATCCTGAAACTGCTTTAGCATCGGTGCTTCACGTTTACAGTGTCTTTGCCACTGACAAAACATTTCAATACTATTTACTTAACCCTCTCCAAAGTTCTCCTGACACAGGTATTGTTCTCATCTTGCAAACAAGGAAATTAAGGCTCACAGAGGTTAAGTAGCTTATTTAAAGTCGTACACAGTAAGGAGGGAGAGGGAGAGGGAGAGAGAGAGAGAGAGAGAGAGAGAGAGAGAGAGAGAGACTGACTTGAACCTCCCAAGTCTCACACCTTAATCAAAGCTTGTTCTACTTTAAAACCCAAGTACAGTCACTTGGCCATCAGCAGAAAATTAGCACCAATTAACACCAGAGTGCGATGGCTACCAGATGGTGAATTACTCAGCAAAAAGAATGATCAGCTGGAATACAGGGCGGTATTATAATGCAGTGCAGGAGCTGAGGAGTGGTGCCTCTGGGGACAGCCAGACCTGAACTTCTGTCCTAGCTCCATCCTTACGGCCAGTGTTATTTTGAGTCAATTACACACCCTTTGTGAGCTTTGGTTTTCTATTTAAGTTAGGAAGAATAAAGGAGATAATTTTCTTTAAAGTGCTTAGCATAATGCCTAGTACGAGGTAAGCCCTCAATCAATGATTGTTTGTTTGTTCTTTTTTAAATCTCTCATTCAAACATGACAAAGAGTTTAAGAAAGCAAGTCTGTTTAAAATAAATACAAATCTTCTCAAATTGGTGTCTCATCCTTCATCAGTTACCTCCAGGTGTTGGGAGTAAGACCATAGGAAGATAGATGGAAGGTAGCCGCCAGCGGGGAGAAAACCTGAAATGATGTTTGAAGCTGTAGGCCAAGAGAAGGTTGGTATCTAGAAGGTCTGAGCAACATTTAAGACCCAGGGGCCACCTGTCCTGGGTTAGCATCATTATCACTTAGGGATAAAAGAGAAGGAAAAGAGAAGCAGCAGCAGCAGCCACTTAGAAGAGAAGGGCAGTAGGTAATGTATCCACGTGGGATGTGAGTAAATTATTACATGGACAGGATGGATTTGGACTCTCAAAAATAAATTGGGAATTACATTCTAGTTTATTCTTTCAAATTATCACTGGGAAAAAAATAAGATAAATTTGGGGGTAGAAAGATGATGTTTTTATTTTTATTATTTTTTAAAGACTTTATTTATTTATTTGACAGACAGAGATCACAAGTAGGTAGAGAAGCCGGCAGAGGGAGAGGAGGAAGGAGGCTCCCTGCTGAGCAGAGAGCCTGACTTGGGGCTGGATCCCAGGACCCTGGAATCATGACCTGAGCTGAAGGCAGAGGCTTTAACCCAATGAGCCACCCAGGCGCCCCAAGATGATGTTTTTAAAATAAATTGTTCCGGGGTGCCTGGCTGGTGAAGTCAGAGGATGTGGGACTCTTGCTCTCAGAGTCCTGAGTTCAAGCCCCACATTGGGTGTGGTGCCCACTTAAAAAAGAAAATTTAATTAAAAAAACCTTTTTTAAATAAATTGTTCAATGTTTGTAGCACATTGACTAAAGATAAATATTAGATATTTTCTTTTTTTTCTTATTACCCAAGAAAATGCATGTCCGTCTTTAAAACAAATAAAAAGGATAGACAAGAAAATAAATTACCTATAATCCAACCACCTGGAGATAACTGCTGTTAACGTTTGGTGCATAACCTTCTAAACTGCTTTATATTCACATATTGATAGAGATATGTATTTTACAAATATAGTCATATGTAATTATTGTTCTGTAAAATTTAAAATTTGTTTTAAATTTCTTTCCAGACCAGTAAATATTCTTTTGCAATATTATTTGAAATGTCACATATATATTTTCACTAGGTAGTTCACTTAGCTGAATATTCAAAGTAATTTTTGCTATCATAAAGAAGACTGATTAAAGACATTATAGCTTTATCTTAACACATTAACATGATTTTTAAATAAACTAACAGTGTATTTGCTAGATTAATGGCATGCAGAATTCTAAGACTTTTAACATAACTTTTCAGTTACTGTGCAGAAAGTTACTACCAACTCACACTCCACCCAGCAGGATTTTAAAGTGCTGATTTTCCAGACCCCGACCAACACCTTCTAGGGTTACTTGTCAGTTTGAGTATTACAACTCTCCTATACTCAAATTTGATTCTTAGAAAATTAAACTGAGATTAATTTATTAGAACAGGATTACATACAGTATCCTCTTACATTAATTCTTTTTTCATATCTTTGGTTTTATCCCATCCTCATTTCTAGTGATGGAACCTATTTTCTTTTCTTTCTCCCTTTCCTTCTTGGTTAGACCAACAGAAATGGTCAACTTTATTGGTCTTTTCAAAGATCAACCCCCTGGTTTTACTTAACAGTTCTACTTGTTTTTATTTTTCAAGTTAATTTATCTGAGTGCTTTTAAGATCTCCTCCTTACCTTCAATTTTCATCAGATTTGCTGTGATGTGCCCATACACGGTTTCCTTCATATTCAGTCTTTCAGATTTATAGCACTTTTTGAATCTGTGACTTTTTTTTTCCCCCTCAGTTTGGAAACATTCTTGGCTCTTCTCTCTTCAAATATTGCTTCCCTACCATTACTTTTTCCTTCCCTTTCTATGGCTATAATATGTTCTTCCTGAAACTGTAATTCTTGCATTATCTTCTTACTAATTTTCATTTTTTTAAGCCCCTAGCTTCAGTCTGAATATTTTCTACTGACCTGTTTTTCTGCTCACTAATCTTGCTTCTTTAATGTTCAATATGCTGTTAAATTCATCTCTTGTGTTTATGTCAGTTATGGCATTTTCAGCCCTCAAACTATTTTATTCTTTACAACAGATCCAGTTCTCTGGTGAAATGCCCCATTTGTCATCTATTTTCTTGAATATATTTATCAGAGTTATTTAAAAGTCTGTGTCTGATGATTTAAATATCCTGATATCTGGGCCACCTGTAAACTTGTATCTTTTGTCAGTTTATTTCCCTTGGTCCTTTACTTTGGTATAGCTAGTAATTTTTGATGAAAGCCAGACAATGTGTACGAAATATCAGACGCTGAATGACGTAACCTTCCTTTACAGATGCTCCATCCCATCTTTTTTTTTTTTTTAAGATTTATTTATTTATTTATTTGACAGACAGAGATCACAAGTAGACAGAAACACAGGCAGAGAGAGAGAGAGGAGGAAGCAGGCTCCCCGCTGAGCAGAGAGCCCAATGTGGGGCTCGATCCCAGGACCCTGGGACCATGACCTGAGCCGAAGGCAGAGGCTTTAACCCACTGAGCCACCCAGGCACCCCTAAAGTGGCTAGGTTTTAATCTTAATTGCCAGTAACTTGCAGGCTTTAGTTGCTCACTCTCTTTCTCTCTCAAATAAAATCTTAAAAAAAAAAAGTTTGGCTATGAACTTCTCTTTTGATATAGCTTTGGGTAGCTGACCCTATTTTTTGTCACTTTTTGCTCTTTTTAATGTTTCTGTATAAATTATAGTCCCAACAGTCCCATTTCCATGTGTCTCTTAGTTGGGACAGGTATGCCTTTGCAGTTGTAAGCAATGCTATTGTTGAAATAAGCATCCAGAGAAACTACCATTGAGTGGTCTACAGAAAACATTTGAGAGCGTGTGACAGAAGATAATAATTAGGGGAGTCTATAACCAAGTGCTTATTTCTACCTCCCCCATTCTAGCATCAACGTAAATCATTTAACTCTACTGTTAACCTTGCTTTATTGGAATTAAACCATTTATCTAACAAACAGTTGAGTTCCAAGGATGTGCAGAGTCCTATGGCCCTGCACCAGGTAGAGATGGGGGTTACAAAAATCCTGAGGCATGACCTATTCTCTCAAGAAGTTTATTGACTTGTTAAGGGGAGATTTGCAATTAACTAATATATTTAAACTCTCAGTTACTCATCTAAGTCACATTATTTGGGGAATTTAGAATCTAGATTAAATTTGTTTTTAATTATTCAGCAGAAACTGAAAATATTTTGGATACAGATCACTAGGTCAAACTATATTATAAAACATGTGGTAGGGTTAGAATCAAAAGCAGACTATGCTGACTTAATTTTGAGAATTTCAGATTTGCATGCTGTTTATACTTCACCATGTAAATTTATTTAAAGCTGCACAGTTTTTACAAACCTTGCTTTATATGTGTATCTTTATATCTTTTATGGCATGTTTATATAATTATTTCATTTGCTAGAGTAGTGCTATGAGTGAGGAAGAGTTGATGTGATTCTCACCATTTTACAGATGAGAAAAATGAGATGGATCATCTAAGGGACTTGCTTCTGGCTACCCAGCAAGTCCACACTGGAGCTTTACAGCACTTCCCCTTGAGACCCTGGAGGGCTTCTGTGCTTTTCTTTGATAATGTGATACGATGGATTACTTGTCCATGTATAAGCCACACTGAAATACTCTTCTTTCAATGTAACTGTGGTCTTGCCCTGAGCTTCCAGATGAGATGCAGATAGAAAAGTAATTCCCTCTCTGACAGATACTTTTCCTGTAAATCACTGTATGTAGGGACAAGACAGGAAGGGCCAATCGGATGAGGGAAGTCAATTTTATATCCTCTTCAAAATAATGTATGAGTTATTCAGGTAGAACACCAGATTAAGCCACTACTCAGAAATCTAGTTCCTTTCAGAGTAGTTTCATTGTACTCGAAAGTTTACTTTGTTTAAGGATTTAGAATGAGGTAAAGGGCAATTCAAATCTTCTAAATTCAAGTTAAATGCACTTTGTTAGAGGTTAAGAAACATTTGCTGGAATCGTGAGCAATTTCCAGCTAGAGTTCCATAAAAAGAAAGCTTGATGTGAAGTTTGTATTACTCTTCCTGGTAGAATTCCATAGTGACTAAAATGATTTATGAATAAATATTATATGGATAGTGTTTTAAAGGGTTGAGAAAATGGGGTTTGAATAAAGAGTCAGAATGGAAAACTCCCTCCCCCACTTTTTTTTTTTTAATATTTTATTTATTTATTTGACAGAGAGAGAGAGAGATCACAAGTAGGCAGAGAGGCAAGCAGAGAGAGAGGAGAAAGCAGGAGGAGAGAGCCTGATGCGGGGCTTGATCCCAGGATCCTGAGATCATGACCTGAGCTGAAGGCAGAGGCTTAACCCACTGAGCCACCCAGGTGCCCCTCCCTCCCCCACTTTTACATTTCCTCCACTCACAACAACAGCAACCACAACCACAACAACACAGACACACACCCACATAGTTGCGTGTAGGGCACACTCAGAACCTACCAACAGAAGGGGAAAAGTTGATGCTGAAAGTCTCCTTTAATGGTAAGTGGGATAGCATACATGGAATAGCATCGTTGAGTAAATTGTGTGTGGCACTGAACTGGAATTTCTTCAGTGAAAGGGCTTATGTTCTTAAAGAGTTGAAAAACGGCTTAAATTTTCAAGTAGCCTAGAATAAAATTGCACAGGAGGCTCATGTGAAATGTGGCATGTGTGCACAGTTTCGCAGCAGAGTTCCATTTGAAATGTAGCAACACAGCTGGAGCAGTGACTCATCGCACTAATATCTCCTGTTAACAGACACACTCTTATAAAGCCTGCACTTTCTCCCAATGTGAGGAGTTGCTTAGGCTGTTGTGATAATAGGATATGCTCCCAAAACTTGGTCAGGCCACTTGAATTTAACATTTGTTGAATATCAGCCACATACTAGGTCTTTTCCTGCATTTAGTTTTTACACCTGTTTGGTTTAATTTTGCCCTTTTTCACAGGTGATAAGTCTGCGATCACAAATCTGGGTTCAGTTTGATGATAATGAAGCTAAAAAGAAATTTCAAGATAGAAGGAAAAGATATTTAAGATAGCTCATGTCGTTTGGCCTCAGTCCTTTGCAGAAATAGAGAGAATTCAGAAAAGGTGGTGAAAATTTGGAATACAGTTACTGAAGAAAATGTAATGGGAGGGGTCAATAAGTGAAAATAAAATGACCTTCCAGTTTCAATAACTAGAATCGTGCCCATGAATCCAGCCGCTGCCCTACCTCGCAGATGCTGAACGGCCTCATGGCTTCCTGGATGCTGCTACGACTTCTTGTCAAGACTCCAAGGGACTTCCATAAGGACAACCCCTCTGAAGCTGACTCCTTACTGATGACCTGCCATGATGGAGCTGTTTACCTTTGATTCAGCACTCCCTAGATTGGGATGGTCTTTCATTTTCAACTTAACTCCTGCAACAAAGAACGTTTTTTTCAAGGAATTGTGTGTGTGTGTGTGTGTGTGTGTGTGTGTGTGTGTTTCAGTTATGCTGAGGAAAATAATCAGACCATAGTGACCTAAATAAAATATTAAATAAATTAATCTAAATTAATTAAAATTTTATCTTCCTATAGTTCCTTACCTTTCTTCTTGTCTAAAAGTTCAAGTGCTACTGTTCTATATCTATTTGTATACTGATGTGTGACCTTCTCAAAGTACTCAGCCTCTCTCAATTTCTTTCATCTATAAAATGTGTTGTTGGAGATTAAAAATTTTAATTTATATAAAGTACTCATAACCATGCCTGGCATATGGTAAGTGCTATGTAAATGTTAACTCTTGTTTTACTATTGTTATTATCACCATCATCATCATTATTCATGACCCTGTGTAAAATGAGCTATTAATTCAGTGAGAGGCCTGATAAATTAGTGCATACAGAACAAAAACTATCTTATGTAGTTCTTCCAAGTCTTAAAATTATTAGGAGTTGATTACACATGGATAATGTTGAGACTCATCAGATAACAAGGGAGGAAAAATCCCACTGAAGCTGTCACCCTTAGTCCCTTCTCTTTTTACCTCCAGAAATCTATCTTGTGGAGCTCCTGGGTGGCTCAGTCCATTGAGCCTCTGTCTTCAGGTCAGGTTATGATCCCAGGAACCTGGGATGGAGCCCCATGTCGGGCTCACTGCTCAGCAGGGAGTCTGTTTCTCCCTCTCCCTCTACCACTACCCCTGCTTATACACTTGCTCTCTCTCATCTTTCTAATAAATAAATAAATAAAATCTTTTTAAAAAGAAAGAAAGAAAGAAAGAAATCTATCTTGTGCACTGCTGTGGCTTACTTCTCATTTTCATCAAGCTACTGCCTTACTCAAAATTTCTCCATAATTTATCTCACGAAGTTCAGAAATGAATCAGATCAACAAACAAATACTTAGCAATTATTTTTTCGGTTTTTTGGGGTTTTTTGAGAGAGAGAGAGAGAGCACGCGCACAAGGCCAGGGGGGAGGGGTAGATGAGAGAGAGAGAGAATATTAAGCAGGCTCCATGCTCAGCATGGATGTCACGACCCTAAGGTCATGACCTGAGCAGAAATCAAGAGTAGGATGCTTAGTCGACTGAGCCACCCAGGTGCCCCACCACATGAAAGCCTTTCTAAAAGGCACATCCAGATAGACCCTAGCATTATTTTTCTATATTTTACAAGTGTTTATTCTGTTTTCTTATCACATGATGCAACAAAAGTGCTTTAAGGGAAAAAATAGTTCATAAATTTATTTTATTTGCTCCACAACACCTGGCAAAGTGTCAGCCAAAGCAAAATATATGTGGTCAAAAATATATTCTGAATCCCTTATTTCACCAAAGCCTTCTCTCGTTTATCTGATGTGCAATAAATTCATTTTATGAAATTTCATAAGTTCAAATAACCAGAGGAGAGAACATTCTTGACTCAGTTAATTTACTAACTGAAACTCAGTAGTACCGAATGAGAAATAAACTAGGTTAGTAGAATTTGTGAATGTGAAGAAAATGTGAACCATGGAATAAATTACACATTTGGTTTATAAGCAGTCTGTGAATAAGGTTCTTGTACTTGGTAAGCAGTAAGAAAGCAGTATATTGTTGAAAGGGAATGTATTCAGAGTAAAGTACAAGTTTGAAAATGAAATGAGAATAATTGAATGGCCCTTTTTGTAAGGAAATATTATGTATAACGCTATCAGTCAAGTGAAAGTAGAGGATTACACACATACGTGAATGCACACACTCACACACACACACACACACACTGTGAGTATTGGTAACAGAGCAGTCAGGAAAACCACCTTTTCATCCTGCTCATGATTAGGTATTTTCCAATTCAGCACTTGTTTCTTCATTTTCTTTCTTATCTGTTCCCCTCCCACTGCTATCTCTCATATTGTTACTCTATTTAGTCTTTTCCGCCAAATTTTCTTACCTTATTCCCCGCTTTTGAACAAAAACCCCTCATACTTTCTCACTCACGCTCACCCACACACCTCAATGGTTCCCTGCACTTTGTGTTCCAAGTGTGAAACCAACTATCCCAAGAAGGAAGCTCATTGTGGTGCCATTCACTCCTCCAGCGAATGGCTTTCAAACTTCTGTTCATAAAACCTACAAGAATACAAGAATTGGGGGGGGAGGGAGAATTGGGAGGGAAATATATATGTATATACACACGTATACATACATATGCACACATACTCTGGGTTTTTTATCAATTTATGGTCTCTTCTCTAGCCTTGTCTACTGTTAAAATGGAGCTGGGACCTTTAAAAAAAATTTTTTTTTCTTTGTCAGTTAGCATGATATTAAACCTTGTCAGCAGAGGGCACAGGAGGAAAACTGCCAGAGAGAACGGTGCTCCGCCCCCCTGTTTCAGTCTGCGGACTCAAGGGGCCCCCGCGGAGCGTGTAGCTTCTCCAGCCAAGGGCTCCCGCAGCGCCTGTACATCTGCCCTTCCAGGCGCTCGCTCTGCGGGCAGCATCTCCCGCACCAGGCTGCGGCAGTATGAACGCATAGGCAGCCCCGGCCTCCGCCGCGCACACCCCCCTCCCGGGTGACAGGCTCCGACAGCACAGCAGCCTCGCCTGGGCCAGGTGCTGCGTTCAGTGCCAGGAAGCAGCCAGCACCTGGCAGGAAGCAGCTCCACCGGCCACCCCAGGCCGCCACCCCCGCCACTCGGGTGCTTTCGTGGCGGAATGCCTGCAGTGAGACACCCCCCTCTAAACGGCTTTCCCCAGCACCGCAGAAGATAGATCTCCAGCAAATTTCAGAAGGTCGATTGCCAGGAATATGAACAGTCATGACACCGCAGTATAGCGGGGTACAGCCCCGCCCTCTCCAGTAAGACCCAGATTTCAGCCCCTGGGAGGGGAAGGTGGGGGGAGGGGCACTGGGGGTAGCTTTTCCCTGGACTCTACCGCAGCCCTAGGGGTCATGATTGCTTCTCATATTTGCTTTTTCTGTATTCTTCAGAATTTCTATTTACTCCCTCCTAGCCAATCCCCTCATTACCACAATCGTCTGTTAAAGGGTCGTAATTCTTTAAATTATACTTACTTTCCTGTTCAAATTACTGTGTGGTTTCTGTATCCAGATTGTGTGCTGACTGATACATACTCTCCTACATATTTTGAAGTAACGGCTAAAATTTCTTATCAAAATTAAAATAATTGAAAAAAATGAATTTTCTAGTGTCCTGTAAATAGATTACAGGCTTAAGATATATATATATATATATATATATATATATATATATATATATATGTTTTTTTGGTTTTTTTTTTTTTTTTTTTTTTGGTCAAAATCTTAGAGTTATCTATTTAGGTCATTTAATGAATGGAGAAGTCCACCATACAACCTCATTTGCAAAAGTAGTCCTCTCTGTCCTATCAACCAAGTGAAACCAAATCAAAAAGAAAAAGACTTTCATTTTTCAAATTTAAATAAATATGTGGATACATCTCCTCATGACAACAGTCTCACTTGAGGAGACCAGTAGAAAATGGATAGACAGACAACAGACAACAGATAGAAAGATGGATAAGCAGAAAGCAGGCAGGCAGACAGAGTCTTACCAGGATGAAATACTATTTCATATTTTTTTACCAGTTCAGTATTTTTCAAGATAGATATAGATATAGATCCTTGCTTTCCTGGGTTTCCCCTTCAGAAGTAATGCATTCTTGAACTGTCACTTTGCTTGAAGCCTTAGAGACTTTATCCCAGGACAATAAATCATAGTAAGATTTGGGATGAGTGAAAGGTATGACATCTGTAAAGTATGAGAGGGGATTATGACAGAAGATAGGAAGAAAGAAGTGGCTGACCACAGATTCTCTCAGATACATCAGTGTCAGAGAAGCATACACATAGAAGCTGAGGACTAGGAAATTGGTTCCCTCAAAACTGTCCATGCTCTGTGGCCCCTGGAAAGTCTTGGTGGACACCCAAGGTACAATTTCTCCAGTCTAAAGACAGCAGCCCTACACCAATGAACTTATGCAATCTACAGTAAAGGCTAAAACAATTCCCCCACTAAAACTGACAAGAAACCAAGGAAGGAGAAGCATACAATTTTAAAAAGAGGGGGACTGGGGCGCCTGGGTGGCTCAGCTGGTCAAGCAACTGCCTTGGGATCAGGTCATGATCTGGAGTTCCAGGATCAAGTCCCACATCTGGCGCCCTGCTTGACGGGGAGTCTGCTTCTGCTTCTGACCTCTTCCCTCTCATGCTGTCTTTCTCTCTCTCTCTCTCAAATAAATAAAATACAATAAATCTTTTTTAAAAATAAAAATAATAAAAAATAAAAAATATGGGGAAAAGAGAATAAAAAATTAAACCATATTCCTTAGAAACTTAGAAAATAAAAGCTTTCCGTATAAGAATGCTAAAGGAAGTTGACATAATATCACCTCAAATGTGAAACTCCCTGAATCTCACCAGTACCTGTGCTGAAACAAAGATCTTGCTTTTCAGTATTTGTGACTCAAGATCTCACATGGGTTCAATCCTTCATTTACAGTGGTTCTGTTTCTTATTTAAAACAATAAGTTTTCCTCAGATCCACTACTTTACTGAATCACATGATGGGGAAAGAGATGGAGATTCTTAAACAAAAGGCAAAGGGGATGTGGCCAATTTTTACCATTTGGGATATTAACAAGTTTAACATGGCTCAGCAACTATCTTAAGTGTTATATCAACTATTATGACACAAGCTAAAGGTGTTGAAATATAAGGATGTGTGTTTTCTGAGAAGAAATGGGTGACAATTTGAAGGGCTGGGTTTTTTTTTTAACATGAAGAATAAATACATAAGAATTCAGAACAGATTCTCAACCAACACTAATGTGCAATAAGGTTTATGCAGGTTAAGAAAGGTTTTAAACTTCTAAAAAAATTTCAAGGAAACTACTGTTTCCTGTTATTTCTGGAAAAAATCTGTAAATGCTAGTGTTTTAAAAGGGAAACATTTATGGAGAGATATTAAGTATGTTTTACATGCTACACATATAGGATTCTTGTTTGTTCATTTCCCCTTAGAAATTTGTAATTCTGTTTTAAATAAGTGACATTTACTCTCACTTAAGCTTTCTGTCTTTTCATTCCCCTAAATAAGCATCTCCATGGGAAGTACAGGGCATCTAGGATTTTTCTACACCTAGATAATTAAATTTTGGTAAAGATTTTCCTTTCTTGAATAAGATCCATAACCTACACTGTCTGAATTGACTGTTTTGGCAAAAAAATCTCTATACTGCTTGTTTTACAGTAAAGTATTGGCATCTTTAAAATAAAGATAATTTGCTTACATTTGTACACCTATCGGTTATAATACCCACATTACTTTCAGTACAGGTATTGCGCTTTGTTACAGAAATATGAATAATCAACCTGGTGGATATTATTCAATCGAAGGATGCATGAGAAGAACTTTTACTGTGGCCCAATAAATGAATTTAGGGCTATCACTTGGTAGAAGAAAAATCAATAAATATATAAACATTTCTATGCCCACCAAAATCTCTTTCATAGCTCTTCCAAGCACCATGGTTAATTGCTATGAGCAAGTTAACGTTGGAGATTTTAAAGATCCAAATAGTGCAAAGGCAGCCAGTCTACCAACTGGTAATTTATCATGAAAGTCAACAATTACTTCTGTTTTGTAGAGAGAAAATAGAAATAATAAAAATAAGAATATTTAGTAGCATAAAGATAATTTTTTTAGTAGCATAAAGATTCTGTGAATGAGCAATAACTAGTTTGTTGTCATCTATGATATTTCCCATATCCATAGGTTTTTCACACACTTACTTGAACAATGGAGTTCCACAAACAACACATTTATATATTCCAGGATCTTTGTGATGTGTATATTCTCCTTCAAAGGCACTGATAAACAATAAACAAAGCATTAAAAAATTTAAACAAAGTTAGTATTATTTCTTACAGAATGTATTTACTTAAAATATATTTCTCTAATAAATCTTTTTGTCTTAAAATGAGAACAGACCAAACATATGGAAATCTGAACATTACTAATATATTTCAAATCTATATAATAAAATGTGCATATAACTACCCTAAACTAGAGCAGGTTAAAAAAAAAAAAAAAAAGATCAAGCCATCTAGTTCTGTAATGCTTAGAAAAAAATTTTTGTTATTAAAAAAAAAAACCTTATAATTCAGAATCACAGGGAAAAAAAATTACTACATAAGATTTCTGCCTATTCTACAGTGTTCAAGAGTGTATACCCAAAAGTGCAGAAGGGTCCAAGACTTCAAGTGGAAGGAGTCTTATTTTTTGGTTCGAAAAGGAATATTGCAGCTTTAAGGGAATATTTTTCTAAGTTAACAATCTTAAAGGCTAGGAGGTCATTCAGCTAATACAAATCAGCTGTGCTAGCCCAACAAAAAGTCTATGTGCTCTGCAGCTTGTTTTTATTATCCTTTCACCCTCTTTATGAGGTCCAATTTTTTTATAAACAGAATTTTTAAGAATGACCTAATCTCTAGTTGTTTGTGTGCATTAAATCATTTGGCTAGTCATGTACACAGCGGGACAGGCAGAGGTCCTCCTGGGCTGAGGCTGAAGCCCACCCCTGGCTCACTATGTGGTGAGAGTAGACTCTGTCAGAGCTTCGACAGTGGGTAAATTCCGTAAACAGTATATACTATGACAGGAAGAGAATGTTGCCTATTAACAAGGCCCCCGTGTGTGGCAGAGTGGCTCTTTCAGTTCATGAATGAAAACAAGAAGTTACATCATTAATAAATTTGGATCAGAGGTAAGTCACAGCCCTATGCCAGCCTCCATGGTATAAATTAAACAACAAAATGGTTGGACCCTGGCAGGTTACCTTTGAGCTGGAATCAGCTGAGAGAGACTTTATTCACTAAAAACATCTTGGAAGTGAACAAACTCTTTTTTCAGGACTCAGGGCGAACTTCCAAGGACCAAAGCCATGTGAGGGCAGTTATTGAAAATTTTTGACATTCCAACCACAAATGAGCCAATAAATACTTTCTCCACATGTGCTTCAAAAAGAAATTGGAGTGGGGTAGAAAGGAACTAAATTATGCTACCTTCTTTTTGCAGCCAAAACGTCTATACTTACAATGGCCACCTTCAAAATTTCAGCATCCTGGCACAATGCCATGTCCCTCATGGTTTTGCTTACTGTGATGTCTTCCCAAAAAATGTACCTAAATCGCTATTACTTCCACACATTTTGTAGTAAACTAAAAACAGGCCCTTAATAAAAGCCTTGTGACTTTACATAAGATAGAGTGTTCATTAAATGGGGGAAAGAATAAATAAAACTTAGTCTTAACCTAAACAATACCATTTTCAACCTTTTCAAGGATACTAATTTGTAGATTTTTAGCAAATAAGTGTAGAATTCTCTAAATTAAATGGCAAGGAAAAGGATTCAGAGCCGTGGAGGTAGGGTGGGGGCGGGGGGTGGTGAAGAAAACTAGTTCTTAATGACTTTTTCTTACAGCTCATCTTACCTTTCGGTCCCTTTCTCCTGAGTGACATGGTACTGCAGGGGTGTTAGCCGCTTCCTCAGTTCCTGCTGGGAAAAGACCACCTTACAGTTCTTTTTATCCCTACATGACCCTGGAAAGAGAGAGGATATGGGAGAAGGAGTCTTTTTAGTTCGAATCCTAAATACTTGCTTTGGCTGGGCGCCACCGCCCAGCTTCTGCAGTCACTTGTCAACCACTAGACTGGTCCCTAACGCACCAGACAAAATTATCTGAACTGCAGCTGACTATTTCTCTCCGGTGGAAGAGAATCTTTCTCAAGATTCAAGGGATCCCACTGGAGCATTGACAAGGTGCCCTAACCAAAGATGCCAACATGGGATGGTAACAACTCACTGAATGTTCCCAAAGGTGGTAGCATACATATCCTTTGTCTCCTAATACCAGGAAATCCTTTTTTTTTTTTTTTTCAAAGAAATTCAAAAAGCATCACCCTGCTTATGAGCATTTACACTGTATATATATATATATAAGATGATGGGCATATGATACTGAAGAGTAACTCCCCACTCAACAATTCTGCAACTTAGTGGGATAGCTTGAAACCATCATTCAATTTCCATTCTAGGCCATTTAAATGGCATCCTATTTTTTTTTTAAACCCTAAAGATGCATTTTTCCATAACTTAGGAATTTGTTGTTCTCTGTGATTCTGTCAGACATTTCACTAGGTTCTGAGAGTTCTTAAAAACAAGTGTCTTTAGAGACCGTATCTTCCAATGTTAGAGAGGCAGCAAGAAAGCTTTAATAGACTCCAGAAGACGGCTTTAACACTAATGTAGATTCAATAAGTTCTGAAGAAAAGGTGAGAAAAATAGGGAGGGGGGAGACAAAGAGAAGAAGTAAAGTGAATGTGATTTTACTTAGAGACCTACAGTCTTCTTTTTGCAAAGTACATCTAGGAAGACTTCACTGATTAAGTGTATTTGAATGGGGAAATAATTGTAATGTGACTGTAATAACAATGGCAGCTTTTATTTCAGCCTACACAGACTGCAGTAAAATGTTCAGACAACACCTGTTTATATGTAGTATTTTATTTTACCTACACAAATGATTGAAAAGAAATATAACTCCGCGACAGGGCAACCCTTACTCAATGCAATAAAATTGCCCTTTTTTTTAAAGGCCATCCATCATAGTGGGAAAGAGGCTTGCAGTGGGCCCTATGTGCAAAATCTCTTACCATGTTTTGAACTTTCTAAAAGAAAGCTTGCTTCATTACCTGAATACTGAACTTCCTCCGAAATGAAAAGAACTCTGATTAAAATAGAAAAGCTCCCCACATCTTTTACTGGTAAGTCACCTGATGTCATAGTATGTGAGGTCACTGAAATGAAACCAGGAAAAATTGACTAACCGGTTCCCCTGATTGTGGGATTGAAGAAGCATATCAGCTTCCAGAATCAGGGCCACCAAGACAGAGCGGCTGATCCTCGATGAGAAAATACAGAGGCGGGAAGATAGCTAACCAGAGCCAAACAAAGTCGCACCTTGACCTAGGCCTGTGGGTTGTCAAACAGCGCCTCTTTTGACCTTCCACGGAGCAGGCTGGCCTTGCTCTGGCCTGGGAAGATCAACAGGGACAGCTGGCATATGGCTGATGGCGTGCCGGTCTCTCATCTCGGTGGAACCCATATTACACTAGGCTTTACCCAAACACCTACTACTTACACTTTCAATCTTTTCTGAGGGGCAGATGAGAAATGTTTGTCCTGTCCGAGCCCACCTTTTCAGAGCCTGAACACGGAACTGCTTTGTTACCTTTCAGTTGACTGTCATAACCGAGTTTCTGTTCCGTTCACTCTAGACTCTCAGAAGTGATCTTTTTGTTTTTATTTCTCTATTAGTTGGGAGGGTTGTATCTCTGTTGATTTTGTCCAAAAAGATTCATTAATTGCAAATTTAATGTGACAAAATCTCTGGGTTAAAAGTATTCTTTCCCGGCACAGAATTAAAATCTGTACAATTAGAATTAAACGATTCTGCCCAAAATATTTTTGTTAATATATGTTCATTCATACAAAAAGACCAATTGTGTTCCCAAAATTGAGAGAACTAAGCTACCCATCTGTATGTCATTTAGCACAAGAGAAGCAACTGCAGGTTTAAATTACACGGTATTGGGTTGCAATTTCCTAACATTGGATGCTTTTCTGCTTTTTTACCTTGAGTCATTTACTAAGGAGTGTTCATAAAAAGTAGCTTAAAGCACAGATGCTTGCAAATCGTTTAGGCAAAGATGTTTCTCTCTTTTTCATTCTTCCTCTCTCAAAAATCTCTTCTGAAGAAAGAGAATAAAATTGCTGGTCAGTTTTGACGAACCACGTAAAGTATTTGTACAGAGAGAAAAGGTAAAATTGAAAACATCTGATTGAAGTAAATACGACAAACATAAAAGCTTTCCTAGTGAATGAAGGTATTGAGGACACTTTATTTCATAGATTAGAAATTACTTTTGATCTAAACATTCTTAAAAACAGATTGTTTTTCCACCATGAACCATCTCATTAACTATGCCACAGAGACCTCGTTTTCATGGCAAGCTTTGAAAGAGGGCTGTGCTCTTTTGTCAGACTCCGTCTTATCTGGGAGGGGGATAAAGATTTCAGTCCAGCTTTCTTTGTTTGTCTTTCAAGAACCACTAAAGCAGTATTCACACAAATTTTGTAGGAATGTGCCCTATGTCACAGCCTACAAATTATTTGGTTTTGGTGCACTTAAAGGTCATCTTCCAAATTAGCAAATTTTTCCTATATCCTGGCTTTTCAACCTTAAATATAAATATTGTTTCCTAACTGTAAGTGAGGTTTTTTTTTTTTTTTCCTTTAAGAAACACTAGTGCTTATTTGAAGTTGTCGAACTTTGTACGTTTTTATTCTTTGGTCATACCATGTTCTCAAAATAATTAGGCTTTCAAAGTGTATCTAATAGCAAAAGGAAGTATATGCAGACTAGAAACAGTTATTGTGATTTTATATCAAACAACCCAATGAGCAGTTAGGCAGATTTTAATAAATTTCTTGCCACATAGTTTAATAATATACTTCCTGGACAATTGAAAGCTATACTATTACATTAGTTCTTCCAGCGTCATAACCCAAAACTGACATATATAAACACAGAAAGGCTTCCCTTTTGTCTCTGATTTCCTTTCTCCCTCTCAGACTCACTTTTCTAAAGTTATATGGTGCCACTGTTAATTTCGAAGAAATCATTTCATTTTGAAATCCTAGAATAATTCATTGGATGGTTTCCCTTCACTATCTTCACTTAGGAACTGTAATTTTCTTATTACACAGGGTAATTTAACATTAGTATTATATGACATCGGCTCAATGACCTCTAAATTGGCTTAGAAGTATGTTAGGGAAAGACTTCTCCCTGTATTTAAATGTTTACTAGAATGCTTCGAAGGCACAAGTGAGTGTGTGTGTGCATACATGCAACACAAAATATGTTTGGGGGAGTGATACTGCCACCTCGGTATCTCACCATAATACCAGTCCCTATAGAGTAACTTCGGTATAGATAAGCTCCATCTTGAACCCCATCCAAGAGTATTTATTGACTGAAATATGCCTGAAGTCTCTTTTTATATTGGTGCTTGTTCCATTGAGGCTTGCTGCCTCAAAGCCAGTATTATCTTGAAGCTCCAATGGCAAGCTCTTGCTCTAAGTAGAAACAGACTTACAGCAAAAGTTCATGTTCTGGTTCTGCCTGCTTCCCAGTCATGTGACCTCAGGCAAGTCAGTCTCTCTGACCATGTGCTGATACCTTCACAGGTCTGCTCTAAGGACCACAGCAATGATCTAAGTGATCTCAGCAAACACTGTCTGAATAAATGCAGTACCACATTATCATGCTGAAGCCACTAAATTCTGAAGTTAAAAATGTATTTTCAGGGGCGCCTGGGTGGCTGAGTGGGTTGAGCTGCTGCCTTCGGCTCAGGTCATGATCTCAGGGTCCTGGGATTGAGTCCCGCATCGGGCTCTCTGCTCAGCGGGGAGCCTGCTTCCTCCTCTCTCTCTCTCTGCCTGCCTCTCTGCCTACTTGTGATCTGTCAAATAAATAAATAAAATCTTTAAAAAAAAATGTATTTTCAAAGGCAGCCAGGTTAACTATTTCAGTGTGCTGCAGTATTTTATTGGTAACCATTTTCCTATAATAATTCCCTTAGGACAGTATTTTTCTCACAAATTATCTTTTTAAATGATTAAAATAAGAATTTAAAAAAACTAAAATTTGAGTATTTACTATGTGCCAGGCACATTTCTAGGCATTTTTACATAACCATGTTTAATCCTCTCAATAATTCTAGGAGTTTGACATCATGCCCATTCTACAGATTCAGAAACTGAGGCTCAGAGAGGTTGTAAAATAACTAAGGACAAACAGTAAATAGATATATCAACCCAAACCCAGGGCTATCTGACCCTAAAGCCCATAGTCATTATATAGTCTGTGAGGACAAATTATGTTACTGTTTTCTTCTTTCTTCTTAAATTATGCAATAACTTTTAGCTCAAGAACTATTGCTAACAACTTAAGATAATAAAGGAGAAGAGTAATAATCACCATAGTACATTCAGAAAAATAAATACATTTGTCTGTTGGCCAATGTCTGTTTTCCTGTGTTCATTCCCTCAGCAGAAGGTCAATGACAAGGTTCAAATGGGATTCTCACAAAGTCTATAAAACGTTGAAAGGCTTTTTAACTTCCTGTTAAGAAATAAATCAGATCTGTTACCTAAGTTTTAGAACACTTTTAAGTCATAAATCTTACATTTCATTGTGAAAAATCAAAACAAAACAAGACCTAAAGACCCCATAACTTTAGTTTGGGTTCTAGGATCAGAAAAAAATGAACTATTAAATATTTTCCCAAGATAATAAATAAATAAAAGATGACAAGACCATCTTGTTTTGCTTTGAGTTTAGTGGGTTTAAACAGTAAAATTCATGTTGAAATAGCTTGCTACTATATTTCAAAGTGGTATGCTTCAATTTTCATTACCACTTTGAATTTTCAGTTGGTTATTAGTCCATCACAGTGGAAAGCTGAACACTATCCAGATATGACAATGTTAGAAATTTCTAAATAAGCGGGCATTTATAAAAGCCAAATCTAGTCCATTTTTAGAATAGCATGTGAAATGTATTCCATGAACCATTTTTTTTCATATATGTTTGTTTGTTTTGCGTTCCAGTAATTTAATAAAGACTTGGGGGAAAAAAATGCCAAGCATGAGGAAGAAAAGCTTTCATGCCTATAGAAGCATACCCAATTCTGATTTTTCTCTCAAATAGATCTACATAGGAAAAACATTCCCGAGGTTAACATGCAATCTAAAATGTCATGACACTTTTGCCTCAATACTGTGGCTTCCATGAAACTAGAGTTGCAGGGCTTACTTATAGGACCATTGATCCAACACTTTTTTCTTACTTTTTCTAAAGGCAACAAAAGTGTTGAATGCTTACAGAGTGCCAGGTACTGTGCTAAATAAAATATATTCCTTCATTCCTCCAGTAATCATTGAGCACCTATTACATGTTGGCATTATTCTATGTACTTAGGCTATACCAGTGAACAAAATAAAGATTCTGTTTTCATGGAGCTCCTGCAAAAGCAGCAGGGGTGGGGGAAGACAGAAAAAACACAATGAAAATAAGTAAGCAAATTAGATAGCCTCTTTGTAGGTGACAAGTACACAGGAAGGAAAGGGCAAAACTGAGCAGAGCAAAGAAGATTAGAAATGGAAGAAGTTACAGGCTGTAGCCTTAAATATGGTCAAGGTAGGGCTCACTGAGAAGGTGACATTGGACAAAGCCCTGAAGGAAGAAAGTTGGCTGTACGAATATCCA
Organism: Mustela putorius furo; assembly: GCF_011764305.1. Classification (NCBI taxonomy): domain Eukaryota; kingdom Metazoa; phylum Chordata; class Mammalia; order Carnivora; family Mustelidae; genus Mustela; species Mustela putorius. The sequence continues at coordinate 40,214,277 of NW_025422368.1, read as the reverse complement.
AGAGTTGCTTTCTAAACAGAGGACATGGCCAATAGAAGAGATGATTACGCTAATTCATGCTCCAGTGGTAGAGACAGAGACAGGGAACTGCAAGACATGTGCCAAAACCTGAATGTGAATTAGGCAGAAAGCAACAATTTAAACATGCTAAGAGTAAGTTTTTAAACCAGGAAATTTACAATTACATATCTTCATACAGACATTGTCTGGCATTACTTTTTAATCCCAAGAGAAATGTTAGCGAATATCCTTTTAGCAAAGAGTTATCCTCGAAATATTTCTCTGAGAGCATCTGACTGGCTGAACTTTGAACCCAGAACTAGAGTGCAGTCTCTGCTAACTTGCTCTGTGTAATTAATGTCATCTCTTTCAGACTACAGATTATCATTCCCAACCTGGAGTCATGTGTGAGAGGACACTCAATAGATGTTTTTCAGTGATAAATTTTTGATAGACCCAGAAAGCAAAATCCTTTAGCCAAAGGATGCTTTTACCCTTCTGTAACAATCCAGTCCCTCCTCCCTGCCGAATGCTTGCGCAGGTGATGTCAGGGAATATTCATAATTAAAGAAAGTTTAAAATTTGTACCTAACCTGGTTTCCATATTTAAAAACATTCCTAATTTAGGTTCAGTTTCATTTCATTCATCCTCCAAGTCTTAAATATAACACAAAGAAAATAAAACTTGAGGTCTTAAGAGTCAGAAAGCAAGACCACTGTTTCTTCCAAAAGATTTTTTTTCTATATGTGAGAAAAATCATATCCTTGTCATAGTAATTATCACATTTAATGCCTTCTCATTGTTTTTCTATTCACATTAGACAGTTCTACAGATCGGTTTCAGTTATATTCTGTTGATGCATGCACAGAGTTCTAATTAACATCAATGGACATTAGAAGCATGCCAAAGCAATATACCATTTTAAATGTTTTGAATTAAACAAGACCATATGTTTTAGTGGAGCCTAGTTGAATGATAAAATTGGTCTCTGGTTTCCATACTGAAGGTCTGAATAGATAAATGAGAGAATACTTTAAGGAAATTTTCCTTCCACGTCTACATATTTATTCAGATAAATTCCAAATAAATTCATATTTATTCGGATAAATTCATCCCTACTCTGATAACCCCTTTCTTCTGTATACCTTTAGTACTAGTGCATTTACTCTACAAGGTACTAGTTAATGGGCTAAAATAACATTTTTCAACTACTCTCAAATGTCTTCAGTTGTTTCCACTTTATTTTCCCAGATTATAAATTCTTTGACAATACAAACTGTTGAGCCTCATATTAATTCATACATTCTACAACTATTTATTAAACATCTACAGTGAATCAAGAACTATGATTAGCTCTGGAAAGTTAAAAACAAATAATTCAAGGTTCTGATCTTAGGAGAGCACACATTCTAGCAGGAAAGATATAAGAAAAGCCATCAATATAATGTGCAGTCACATGGTAAAAGTATACACAAAATTTTGTGTATAGAACGTTAACAAAGAAGACATTAATATTCTCAAACTTTGCCCATCTAGATTGACAAGGTCCAATTGTAACTGAGATATGGAAAACTCATATATTGTAGAAACAGCATCTATTGGCTCAGAGGGCTAGAGAAGATTCAAATAGGGCAGAGAACTCCATCTAGACAAGCTGAGATGTAGTGTGATCAAATGTGTTCAATGTCAAGGTGTTAAGTATCCAGGTCTGATGAATGGAATCCAAAGCATCTTTCACATAAGAGGTATCAGCTAACTTACCAAAGTAAAAACAGACAGGATAAAGTGTGGATTTAGATTTGGAAGAGGAGAAATTGTGTAGCTGAGAAATAAGGCAGTTTTGGGGTGCCTGGGTGGGTCAGTGGATTGAGCCTCTGCCTTCCGCTTAGGACTTTTCCCAGGGTCCTGGGATCTAGCCCCACATCAGGTTCTCTGCTCAGCAGGGAGCCTGCTTCTCCCCCACCCCGCCCCGCCCAGCCTGCTCCCCCCACACCACCCCCACCTGCCTCTCTGCCTACTTGTGATCTCTCTCTGTCAAATAAATAAATAAAATATATATTTTTTAAAGAAATAAGGCAGTTTTAATATTAAGGGGAATGTGTGCAAGCTTTTTCTCACTGGAAGTCAATGGGAGTACATTTATTTCCCACAACATCCAAAGCCTATTAATATGGTTTAAAATTCTAGCTTTTAATAGTAAGCTCCCATAATTAGAGAGGCATGTGTTTCTTGATAGGAGACATGGAGATGCTTGCCACTATGTGTATCCTGGTGAAACAGTCACCTGAATGACTCTGTAAGACAGAAACCATTTTATATTTCTATCTATTACTTGTGTGTCACAAGTAAATTTTTAATTGTTGAAGTCATATGTAGCAATAATTTTATCAACATTCTTTAAGTATCTAAAAGAACTAGAGTGCTTTATCAACTCTTCAGAATGTGATGCAAATACCAAGAGCAATGATTTTTACATTAATGTGGACCATAAAGCCTAAGTTTTGGGAAATATTTAAAACATCTCTTGATGCAAAAAGCATTTTCTTGCTTGCAAAGCATATGAGTAAAAAGAGAATTTTTAAAGGCACCGCCATCATCAAGTGACAATGGTGGAAGAGAAAGTCACTTAACTTCAAGTCTATCTGATTGCATGTGAAATGTCTGACAAAGTGGAGTTCCCTGTTTTTAATTTTTTTTTTCTAGTATGGGTCTTCACTATAACATCATGGCCCATACAGGGAAAGAAAAAAAAATTAAAAACAGACAGGCTCATTTCCATTCTACATTTCACATGCAATCAAAAAGACTTGCAAAAAAATAGCTTGCTCTCCCATCCTGCCTTGCCCCTTTGAGAGCAGACTGAAGGGAAGATGAGGGGTAACTATCCACAAAAAGGAAGGACAGGATCCACCACTTAGGGATGCAGAATTCTATTTAAATGTAACATTAAGAATACTTCATTAGAAAGAAAATAATATTTATATTGTCTGAGAGCTTAGCTTTGTAAATTTCCAAATCTTTGGATTTAAGACCAAGAGATTACCTAATCCAGCACTTCCCAAAATGTAATCTGTAACACACTGGCTCCAAAAAAAAAATGTTAATAGGTTGTTCTTACAAGGAGGTTGGGGTGGGTGGGTGGGTAGAGGGTTGGTGAGAATAAATTTCCACAGTCAAACTATATTGGAAAAATCAAGGTTACATGGGCTTTTTAATGAAGATCTTCTCAGAGATTTTTCTTAATACTGATGTGCATTATTAAATATGTGGTATTTCAGCACACCATTACTTTACGCTCTACTACAAAAGTAAAAAAAGTAAAAAAGAGTTGTAATGACATAATATTTTCTCACATGGTTGGTTAAACTGCATCCTCATTATCAAGATGATAAACTGTAAAAACAGAAGTTATAAAATATGATAGCATGCAGTTTCTCAATCTGACAATAGGATCACTTTTACAGGGTATTCATTAGTGTACCTCAAGTTATAACTTGGGAAGTGAAGACCTTCTAGTCCAAACCTCTCATGAGGAAACCAGGTCCTAACAAAGTTACTTGACGTGGTCACGCACCTGGTTAATGAGAGCCAGGCTCTCTTGTCTGCAGTGTTCCTACTTTAATTTATTCATTCATTACATTTCTTTCTTGAACTCCTGCTTTGTTGTGCTTTAACATGCCCATCTTTTACTAACCCATGTGCTCACAGTCCATTCCCACCCCCATGTCGCCATCCCCACCCCTACGACTTCCTGCTAATTACATCTACACATTCCTTCAATATCTGTCATTGCTTCAGATCCTATTCCAAGAAGCCAGTCAGCCATTCTGTTCAGAAAGAAGCAGAGTGCTTCTCACTTCTCTTACTCCCTCCATAGGAGGGAAAGCAAAGGAGGAAGTGTTTATGTAGAATCATAAAACCATTAAGTATATAACTTCCTTCACCCTATAGATAACAAAACCTGGACCCAAAGTGGCCATCTTTCTCACCAGGATATACATTTCTCAAAAACAGAGGTCAGATTATTTACAATGTGACATTGTTTTGATACATAAGCGGATGCTACTTCATTCATTCCACAAATATTTATCAAACACCTATTAAATGACAAGATACAATTCTAGTTGCAGAGTTATAGTAGTGAACTAAAGAGGCAAAAAAAATTCTGCCTTTCCGGAGCTTCCTCTGAAGGAACCAAGGATTTTCCTACATTAGAAATAGATTTTGGCCAATCAAACCCATCACCTTTCCTGGACATATTTAATGTCCCACCCCTCCTTTTTTAATTTTTCCAGCTTATTTTCCTGTAGAGCCAGAGATTAAAGTGGCACATAATACATGGGAAATGTAAGATAATGTTAATACCTGAAGGTCATATCTAACTAATTGTGAAAGATTTGAAAAGATTGTTAAGTCATTCCAAGCTTACAGATGAAAGCAGGAATAAAAGGCATAAAGCAGATTAATGGGGCCAGAAAGCAAGTTGGTAGTAGAAACAAGCTAGTAAATACAGACTAAGCTTCCAATCTGTTTCTTCATCAATACCAGTAATAGGACAGCAAGATCTGAAACTTAAAATGTTATCTAAAATTTGAGCAAGAACTATTAAAATATTAATCAAAATGGAATATAGTATGAACAGCTGTCTCATTCCATGAGCCAAAATGCACTTCTACAACAAAACAAAATCTTAAAAACTATAGCTATAGAATTTTGGATTTTCTTTGCTTACTTAAAATTAAAATAATCTAATGATTTAAATTAGCCCTCCATTCTTTGCTGGATATAATAAATATATCTAGTGTTGAAGGAAATGGTTATCATAGTAGTTGGATAAATTTAAATTCTCTAAATGTATAGCTCTTACAAATCACCTAAATAACATCTTTGTCCTTCCTTGGTATATTTTTTATAACATACATTTTTAAGTGGCTAATACAAATACAAGTATACTAAATGTAAAAAAAGAAAAAAAATAGGGAATTGAAATAAATGAATGGAAATTTTAAATTTTTAAATAAATGGTTGATTTTAAATGCAAATGCACAGAAATTAGAAATAATTTGCCACTGCATCTCAATAAAAACTTTTTTAAAGTATTTTAAATTAAAATGTATCTAGCAAAAGCAGTGATGAGAAATTTAACCTCTAAACAAAATATTTCGGATGAATCTACAAATTGGAAAAGACTGACAATGACAGTTCATCGAGTATCTAGCCTCAATATTAGTGAGTCTTTGTGAACTGCCAAAAAGGCCTCATTTCTTCACTAAACATGTTTGTTGTTGAGAGCGAAACATGGTTCCGGCTTGTTTGCATAAACCCTTCTATACAATCTGACAGGTAACATTCTTGTGAGCATGTTTAGTTAGATAAACATCTAATAAGATCTTATCTAATAAGATCATTATCTAATCTAATCTAATATCATTATCTAATCTTATCTAATAAGATCATTATATATAAGATATGTATAATCTTATATATAAGATTCCCAAGAGTCTATATTGTCTAGATAATCTAACCCTGCAGAATTATCATTTGTTTTCAGAACTCATCAACACGTTTTATATTCTTTACACTCACAACCAGTGAGTTTCTCAAACTAAAATTTTTTTTATCTTTTGTTCATGCCCATTTTTATCTCCCTTGCTATTAGATATTGCTACATATTTTATAACCATTAATGTATATATGAAGAATTTATTCCATATTTAATAAAAAATTAACAAAATCCACATTTAACAAACCATATGCCCAACATCTTATCCATACAGATGTATTGTGCTACAGTAATTTAGCTTTGTGCACAAATAGTTTTTAAAATTCATATTGTAATTAGATGTCATACAGCAAATTTTCAACATTAACATTAAAGCTTTATTATATCATAGAGCTACTAAAACAATTTGTTTTAGAAAAAATATAGCTGCATCAGAGTACTCATTAATCAACATTTTAAATATAATTTTTCTTAGTTTCCAAAAATATTTTAATTCATGCTTAACAATCAACATGTTAAACCAATAACATTTTCAAGATTCTATAAAAAGTCAAAACATAGCAAAACAAAATGTGAAATTTTCTTTCATTCTTGGGTGGTCTGCTGAAGAAAATTTAGTTGCATATAATGCTATAAATTACTGTTAAATCAGCTATTTGGATTTAAGATAAGTTAATTTATGAAAACTTGTTTTAGTTTATAGAAAGTCTATACATGAAAGACAATTTCGATGAGATGTCCAAGCCTAAGGGACTTGGAATCCTATTGAAAATGGAAAAAGGTTTTGCACTCTACAAATATTGTTTGAACAAAATATAAGCAGAAAAACTTGTGGCTGGTAAATCCATATGTTCTTAACTGGATATTCTTTACGTACTTTTGTTTACGTTTTCACAATGCACCTATGTGCTTGTGATAGCAGTACACTTGCATGCTGCAAAAGAATGTAAATCTAGTGCCATCTACCGGAAAAAGTCGGTACAATTCAATTAGTCGTAGATCATTTTGTGAATTATGTGAGTTGAAATTTGTAGGTCTATTTTTTAAATATTATCTGTTTCTTTTTAAAAAATCTCCCCAAAGTATTTTTAATATAATCAAAGAAGTTAGGTAAGATGAGCATGTAAGACAATGGTGTAACTGAACAATGGCGGGCATTAATCTAAACATGCAGGAGAGAATTCTATTGGTAATATCAATAAAGAAATCAGATATACTATATTCTAATGAGTTTTTAATGTTAGTATCATGTGTATTGTTTAGAACACAGGTTCTGATCCTGTGGTCAAAGGGCCCTCCCTTAAGGGTTTCAGAATATAATTTAACAGAAAAAAATGAAATTGTATGAAAAATTTTGTGTATGTTCACAAATGTACTTTCTGGGGGAGGAGAATCATAACATTTATCAAAGAATCATGGAGATGATTCATCTTTTCATAACCCTAAAAGGCATAGAAAGCCAATCTATGTAGTAGATGAACAGCAAGCACACTGATGACCTCAATCCTTTTTTTTTTTTTAAGTATAAAAACATACCATCAGATGCCGTAAATGAACTGTTCCCAGCTTCAACTTGGATAGTAGTTATTCTTACTTATGCATGTTGCTTTGGTGCATGTCTGCTGTGCATGTCTCTTTACAAATGGAAAATTTAAAGCATAGCAAATGACATTAACTTGCTCCAGAGAAAAGTGATCAAAAGAGCTGGAATTCTTAATTCTTAAAATAAGCATAATATGTTCCTATTCCCTTCCTCAAACAGTTTATCTACCACTAAAATTCAGACTGTGAGAAAAGTAAAAGCAAGTCTGGATAATACACAATGAATCCATGTTACCGCTTTTTTGCTCTTTGTTTAGCTACAATGTGTTTTATACCTACCATATCAACTATACTCTATTAAATGCAACAAAGTGAGAAAAGAGAAATCGTTTTTCATAATATATTCAAAAGGCAGCAAAACTACGAACTTTGTTTTTAATCTTCCCATGTAAAAGAGTCTCAAATAAATGTGTACTATCTGTTACAGCTATCACTTCACCTACATGTAAACTTTCCAAAGGTTTATTCATTCATTTAATAAATATTTATCAAGTACCAGGCATTGTGCTAAGCTCTGGAGAGTTCTAGTTATACAGATGATATTCTATGACTTGCAAACACCATTTGCAAAATATCTCTCTTTAAAACTTCTCATTTCTACATTAGGATATTATGATATCTTTACAAACTACATCACAGCCATGTGCCTGTTAAAAACGCCAATGAAGTACAGTAACAACCACATGTTACATGTACAATGTTAGAGAAAAGTATAATTTATCACTGCAATTAGTACTATTTAGACAAACACTCTCACTTGGCTGAAAGCTACCAGGCTATCTAGCCTAAGCTACAATTAGACTTAATTTTTATCAGGCACTGAAACTATGTAGAAAATTGTGCTTCCTAATCCCTCCTCAGATAATGCTTCAGTCTTGATATACTGGTAAGTAATTCTAATGTTCAAATGTGGAAAAGATTTCTGTCCTACCACCATAACCTAGGAGATTTTTTAAAAATAAATTCCCAGCCATTAATTCTCTAGATTTGATTAAGCCAGGGCCAAAAGTAAAAACAACAGTTAATAAAATCACAGAACTGAATAGATGATTTAATTTGAATTCTTTGTTTTAAAGATAAAGATACTGAGATCAGAAGAGGTTTACATGTTCATGGTATACAAGGTAGTGATAGGGCTGTGGTTAGGAGTTTTCTGACTTCTATCCCAGTGCTCTTTTATGCAAAATGAAACTGTTATAGGAAATTAAGAAAAAAATCTGAGAAAGAAATTACCTTTAATTACAAACATGAGTGAACCATAACTCAGATACACTTAATAAGCTCTAAATTAAAATTATGCTTTATTAAAAAATAAGAAGCAAAGGAAGTCAAAGCTGAAAAATGATAGGTCACCCTTTTAGGATATGGCCTCCATTCAGATTAATCCAGTTATAATCAATTTTAAGAGTCTGTCCCAATTATTTTTTGGTTCTGGAATTATTTCATATTGAATAATATCGGAAATTAGCAGGGTACTGGCTAAGGGAGCAGAAATCTTTTTGATTTAAAGAGATTTTTGTTGGGGCGCCTGGGTGGCTCAGTGGTTTAAGCCTCTGCCTTCGGCTCAGGTCGTGATCTCAGGGTCCTGGGATCGAGCCCCACATCGGGCTCTCTGCTCAGCTTGGAGCCTGCTTCCCCCTCTCTCTCTGCCTGCCTCTCTGCCTACTTCTGATCTCTGTCTATAAAATAAATAAACAAAATCTTAAAAAAAAAATAAATAGATTTTTGTTGTAATGGGTTTTGACCAGGGAACAATAAATTAAAGCAAGACTCCAGACTTTCACCTTAATTTCCTATATCTCCAATTTTGACCACTTCCCTCCCTACTTATACAAAGTAATAGGAACTAACATTCCCACTTTAATTCACTTTTATTTTTCAAAATATAGTTAGCTTCATTCCTGTTGAACTTAATTTCTTCAACATTCCTGTATTTCTAAGAATACAATTCTGTTAGAGAAATGGATGGTAATGATTTTACTAATATTTAAATCATCAAGTACATAAATGCTAGAAAGACTGACTTTCAAAATGCTTTAAAAAGTGGTGCTTGAATGACTAAGGCATTATGGAATACTATTCTAGCCAATTCATCTATCAAACTAAAATGGATCTGCAAGCCAGAAAGATACTTTGGCTTCCATCAGTACTGGATAGTAAGAATAAAAGAAACATATATTTATAGGACTTGAATTCTGGTTAGGCAAGATGTATAAGTAAAAGAAAGAGATAAAAACAACAGATTGAGAGGATTATTTCTCAATCAGAAAGTGCATTTATGGTTCTTATTAAAGTGAAAATAGTTAAATGAAAGGACATATTTATATGTTCTCAAAAGTCTATTGTACTACAAAATACAAAGATGATAGATAGAAGAAAAGAAAGAAAGAAAGAAAGAAAGAAAGAAAGAAAGAAAGAAAGAAAGAAAGAAAAGAAAAGAAAGAAATCTATAGTGAAGTCAGTGATAGTTACATATGGTGACTTGCTAAATCCTTGCCATGGTTCTATGCACTTTTCACATCCTTATCTATTTCACCCCCACAGCTACCTTTCAGGTGAGTGCTATTATGAACTCCCATCTTACAAACAAGGAAGCCAAGGTACACAGCTAGTTAAGTAGCAAAACCAGACTTCAAATTCTGTCAAATCCCAGAATTTGTGTGCTTAAGCACCATGTGGTAATGGTTATTGCTTAGGAATTATCAGGTTTGTTGAATGTATCTTTGAATCATTTTGATATCAAAATTTAAAGATACTTATAGCTCAATTAAACAATTTCATTATGAAATCCTTCAATTTCATGATTCTAATATCTCGAGGAATATACCATTAATTAGTTTATTTATTAATAAGTTGTCACCACAAATATTTAGGCTCCTCTGTGTATAGAAGAACACTCATGTTACAGAACACTACTGGTGTTCTTACACTTTGGGGATTTTTTCAGTGGAAAACATGGTAATTATGTATAAATTAAATAACTTTCATACTCCCACTGTCATATATAGTATATACTTAGGAAAAAGTTCCACATGACACAGGGACTACATTGATTGATGTTCTCCCTCAAACTCATATACAATTCAGCAGGTAAACCTTATCAGTTCTAAAACCTAAAAATCTCTCAAATCATCTCCCCTCTTTTTGTTTGGTTTGGTTTGGGTTTTTTGTTTTGTTTTGTTTTGTTTTTGTTTTTTGTTTTTTGAGAGAGAGAGAGAGAGCAGGGGAGAGGCACAGGGAGAGGGAAAGAGAGAATCCCAAGTGGACTCCACACCCAGCATGGAGCCCAACAAGGGGCTCATTCTCAAGACCCTGAGATCATGCCCTGATCTAAAATCGAGAGTTGGGTGCTTAACTCACTGAGCAACCCAGGTGCCCCCATCTCCCTTCTTTCCAAACCAACTGTTATGGCCACTGCTTAGACTCAGCATTTCATGAGTCCCTCCCACCTCAAATTCCTTCGGTGTTCTCTGCTGGGGCACTGGAGGCAAAAGAACTGTAAGAGTCATGAATTAAGCTTCATGAGCTTCTCAAGTCATCATAAATAGCCATAAAATCTATTTTTAAACAAACAGACATTTACGACCCAAATACAGCTTCAAGAAAAAGGCCTTAGCTACCCTTCAAATCAAGTTGCCATCCTAGTCATCTCATAGAAACATCTGGTCTGGAACCAACATTGACCTTCCACCATACTAAACCAAGAATCCCTATAAAATGCAAATCAAGTCATGTTATTTCCCCTTCATCCCTTCCCCAAGACTTAAATTTCTTAAAGCATCGTATGAGGCGTTTCATGACTTGGCTACCTTCCTTCCTCACCTGTTGCACGTGCTGTCATCCACCCAAGCTATCCGTATGAAATAACCTGCATCTCACAGAACATACTTTCCTCTTTCAGACCTTTACATCTTACCCATGCTACTCCATATCCTAGAAATGTCCTTTCCATTTTTTGGCTAACTGATGTTCATAGACTGAGATTCCGCTTAAAAACTACATCCTCTGTGAAGTCCTCCTCTAAACCTCAGAGACCTTCCCTCCTTTACAAAAATTTTGCCCCTAACCCAAGAGCTTCTGTGAGTTCTTTCTCTGAGTTCCCCTAACATCCCAGGCACAAATATCTTTTATTTAGTCCTATCACCATAAGGTTCAAAGGTCCTCACACAATGTCATTTCCACCTTGAGCTAGTGAAAGAAATCAGCTTGATCTTGTTTATCACTGCTTCCCACAATGCCTGGCACACATGGTTAATATTCAATGAGTGTTTAATGAGTTGGAATTAAATTCTCTATACAAGACAGTAATAGAGATATGTACATTAATAGAAAATATAAATAATATTGAAAAATTTTTTGCCAAAAATATCTGGCCATTGTGATTTTCATAATAAAATTAAAATATTAAATTTATGCTATAGGCACACTGAAATTTTGGACTTTCATGCTCCACTTGTGTACATGCTTAGAAAACTATAGTTGTTCTAAATTAAGAACCAGTTGACACAAGCTGATTTTGTTGTTATTTCATCATTGTTAAGGAGAACATCATTTCTTTTTAACTAAAACAAATAAGTAACTTTATTATACTAAAGTTGTTCATTTTCATTTTTCCTTTCCCAAAGTAATGGCCACATGTGGAATGAAAAGAATTTTCATTCTCCTTGAACAAGATGAATATCCTGTTTGTGTGATTTGGGGCAGTTTCTTATGAAGACTGCCAGCCTCTTATGAATGTTATGATTTTCAGATGTGTAGTGTGCATTAAAGAACAAGAAGATATCATGAAATATTAGTGACAATTATAGACTGAGCAAAGAAACTGGACAATGTTTCCAAGGGTTATAAGGATCATGGAAATGAATGTTACTCAAAGTAGAGTGGTGATTTATAACCAATTTCCGTCTTCAAATTAGGGCCCAAGTGAAAGAAAACGGAATTTAGCAAAGCATTCTGGTGTATCATTTCCTGCAGCAGAAACACCCACCCAGACTAGTGCCCTCACTAGGTACAGGACAAGAAGCAGCAACCTGAGGGAAGCCCACAGGCTCGCAGGGCTACTGGCTGGCTCTTTGTCACCAAATGCAGCAGGTTGAATGCAGACATCACTGTGATATCTTCACCAACAGAACGAGAGGCAAAGAACAGGGGCAAGAGCTGAGTAGGAGAAAAAAGAAAACAAAAACCAATTAAAACATCACAAATGTTAAACACATTCATTGCACAATTGATGGTTACGGTTTTATCTGGAACTGAACCCATACACACAGTGGTAATAAATTTCAAATGCCTATTTTTCAGATAGTGAGCTTACTTTCAACCCAGACTTATTTATATCTTATGAATAAAATACACACAATATAAAAGTGTAATCTGTGAACACATTTTGCAAGAGGTCAGAAAAGAGACGAAGTTTGAAACATTTGAAAAGAATTAGCATTTATGGAGTGAGCTCGTACCATGTGACAGGAACTGTCTGGGGCCCAATATACACATTGTATCATTTAATTCTTACAATAAACCTAGGAGGTACGTTTTATCCCCCAATAATATGTGAGGAAATCGAGGCTCAAAGGTCCAAGGGCACAGAGCAAATAACCAGTGGAAAAAGGATTAGAAAACCCTGTTATATCTCACTGCAAAGCTCTGTTCTTTCCTTACACCATGCTGCCTCCTTCCAGCAATTATTTGTAAATCTTCCTCCCTGGAGAAGATTATAAAATACTGAAAGATTAAGAGATGCCTTTGCTATAGTTTCTTTTTCTTTTCTTTCTTTTTTAAATAGAGAACCAAATAACCTATAGACAACTAGGAGACTTCACTTTAGAAAGTGTTAAGTTTGAGCAAAGCATAGCAAATATGAATTTTCATTTGATTTAATCATTTAAAATTTCAAGGTCAATTCTGTGAATAATATTTACAACCTAACCTTAAAAAGGGTAAAAATATTTCTTAGGTTTTGGAAATGAATCTATGTGGAAGAATCTCAAAATTGTATGAGTGTTAAACTTCAGAGAAAAGCTCAGTCAGGATTTTCTTAAAGTTTTGTACAACCTTTCAATTGCTAAAGATTAACTTCAAATGAAGATGGAAAAAACTAGACTAGTACTAACTCTTAATAACTTATTTTAAATTGGCATTATAAGTGACTGTAACTACTGCATGTCCAAAAATGGATGTAAAATGAATGTCTTATCCATTTCCTGGCCCTCATCCCCCCAGAATAAAAGTCTGTTCCTGGTCTCTTCTGACATCCTTGAAGAACAACACATAATAAACAGTAATATATTTTACCAAATCATTCTGGAGTGTATCTGACAGAAATCTGCTTGTATTAACATACCTGAACTCTGACTTCTCCAAACTAAACTCACTACAAAATTAAAACATTTTTGCGTTACTAACTGGAGACAAAAGGGAGGAAGAGGGAAGGTAAGTATCACAATGCACAGCTGAAAAGAACCATTAAACATAAATAAACATGTCATTTTCACGAGTGACTGCAGAGCAGGGAAAAGAGCATTCCTTTGGAGCAGACTACTGACTAATAAAAGATCAAAGGTCTATACCTTACAACACTATAAATAAAAATGTATTTTTTTTCCTTGTGACCTTCTCTGAGAGGAATAAAGTGTGCACGATAAATGTAATTACTTAGCAAAGCTGCAGCCTCATTGTGCTCCACAGCTGACCATAAAACGTCTTCCTATTCTGTTTCATCAACTGCTGTACCAGGCAGCCTGCGCGCCTACCGATGGCCTCGGCCATCTGGCTTGTGTCAAAGCCAGCGCACAGGAAGAAAGGGAGTGATGTCACGCTGCAGGTCAGGCAAAGAACAAAGATGCATTCTACAATTAAAAGCTGAGGGCCTCGAATACCAGGGGCCCTCAGCCCTCCAGCGTGATGTGACTGCGTGATTTAACGTCGGGGCTCTTGCATTTATTGCTACCCGAATAGCCAGGGCTCCGTCTAGTGGTGAATCAGTTTTGCCCAATTTTCTTTAAAAGAGAACCCATAAAGTGTTATCTTAGTTGGCGCCAAGAAAGTGCAGCAACTAAAATGATCGGTAACTTTTAGAGCAGTCTAGTCTTTTTACACTGAAGAATGCAAAAATCATGATTCATTACAATGTTCTCCAATTTAAAACCCTACAAAGCACACATTTCACAGGGTAGGGTACCATATTTTTTTTAAGGCCTTAATCCTCATGATAGCAGAAAAAGCAGCAAATTTTGCAAAATGCCTGTAAAGTGACATTACTTACACACTATTCTGAAAATATGTCATCATTAAAATGTAAAGTGAAAAACCATTCTAAAAAATGGACACATGCATCTGGACACCTTGATGAAATCCAACTCATAATCTTATACATCAATGGAACAAAAGAATCATAGTTATTAATATGGTTCTAACATGTGATGCCAAGAGCAACCCTCTCTAGAACAGAAAAAGAAACATCTTTATGCTGAAATGATTTAACACAATTAATTTTTAATGTTTTCCATATACGTTTGCAGTAAATGAAATTAAACATTTTGACAAAGTGATCTAAAATACAAAACACATTTGGACAAAAGACGGGCCATCGCAGTGGATGTGTGTGAGCTCTGGATGTGTGTGAGTCCTGGGTGGGAATGCTGGCCCTCCCCTAACTAGTTGTATTACCTTGGACAAACTGCTTACCCCCTCAGTGCCTCAGATCCCTCAACTTCAAAATAAATGAATTGGTAAAAAGCACTTGGAACAATTCCTTGCACATAGTATATACTCAGCAAATGTTAGTTATTAGTAGCTATTGACATGTACAAATATTTGCTATATTTTAAAATTATATGAATTAGATATTTCTAACAGTCGGTTTACACCCAATCCTATTTAGAGTCTCCAAAGACTCTTTTTGAAGCCACAAAGCTTGCTACTCTTTGATGCATTTCCACAGTAAATTATCAACCTAACAAAAATGGTAAGATAAAGATTTCCTAAGGATAATCGTTGATGAAACCCTTAGCATGTGGCAGGCACTATTCTAAGCACTTCAGTTTATTAGCTCTTTTAAGCCCCGCGGTCTTATGAGATGCACACATCATTTTCCATTTTTAGATGCAGAGACTGAGGCATAGGAAGGTAAAGTAACTTGACTAAAATCCTAGAGCCACTGAGGCCCAGGGCCCTTCCTTAACTGGACTAAATGTTTTAGCAGGTTTGAACACAAGCCACGGAGCTCCAGGACCAGTGCTCTTGACCATGACACAACTGGCAAGGAAAAGCTGAGGCTGGACCAGCTCACTCTAAATCCTCTGACTCTATGGGTCCCTACTAGATAATGTGACTGACAATAAACATTTCATAAGGATTCAGTCAATTCAAGAAGAATATTTGAAGATTCTCTCTCTTAACACTGAGTGAAACAAGTAAGGCGTTAGGAAAGAACACAGTCTGAGACATTCTCAGATTTCTGCATTTGCTCTCTCTGTTCCACCAGATGCAACTTCCCCTTTTTTCTTTCACTTTCAAAATTTTTCTCTCAACTTCTTGGACACACCTTTAGGACATCTCCAAAACATGCCTAGAATTGACTTCCCTTGACTATACCAAAGCTTCAGTATGTTGATAGTATAGTACTTTTGAGGCCAAAAAAGCCAATAGCTACATACACCCATCATGTCCCCCCCTACAAAAAAAAACTGAAGTTTTAGTTTGGCAGTTTTCTTCTTCTTACACTCCCTGAGCCACAGGGTAAGGTCCCCAGCCAGAAACAATCTAGTCCAAAAAGAGGCAAGAGAAGCACATGCATCTGAGGGCTGTTATCTTTGAGGAAAGAATTAGCATTAAACACCCTGTGGAAATTAGCACTGAGTGAGGACCACTCAGAAAACCTCTAATTCTCTGAGTTTGTCCCCAACTTCCTCACTTTTGTATTGTCTTTGGTATTCCACATGGCAGAATAACTTTTATAAATAATCAACATGTTGTGTTTTTAATGCCAGACACATGTCCTATGCATCTTTCTAATTTCCCAGAATATCCAATACATCATTTTGGAAATAATTTGGTGTTTTAAAACCCTGGCTAAACAAGACCTAATGAGCAGTAACACACTATGTATTAAGAACAGAATTATACCTTGGTGGTCAGTAGGTTAGGCATCTGCCTTCGGCTCAGGTCATGATCCAGGATCCTGAGATGGAGTCCCAAATTGGGCTCCCTGCTCTGTAGGGAGCCTACTGCTCCCTCTCCCATTCTCCCTACTCTCTCTGTGTCAAATAAATAAATAAAATATTTTTTTTTAAAAAGAATTAGAATACATAATTGTCTAATTTTCTGATTAAAACTTCTCGATGATTCTCCAATGCACATTCCAGGGTTTCCCAACCCTTGTTCTGGGAAACAGGAGATATACTTTCTTTTTTTCTTTTTTTTTTTTTTTTTAAAGATTTTATTTGTTTATTTGACAGAGAGAAATCACAAGTAGACGGAGAGGCAGGCAGAGAGAGAGAGAGGAAGCAGGCTCCCTGCCAAGCAGAGAGAGCCCGATGGGGGACTCGATCCCAGGACCCTGAGATCATGACCTGAGCCAAAGGCAGCGGCTCAGCCCACTGAGCCACCCAGGCACCCCAGGAGATACACTTTCAAACAAGTCTGTAGTCAACTAGTTGTGGAAATGTTACCCAATAAAAAGAATCCAAGAGGCTTTCTAGTAAATACTTGCTTCACTTGTCTCAGCTGGTGCCCCTCAAATGATTTTGACCATAGAAAAAACCTCCACATCTCTCTTCATTCCATATCCTTACTCTCCTTGTTGCCACTCCTAACCTCTCCCATTCTGGTCCCCACTGAGGGACCAAGCATGTGATCACATCCCTTCCAACAATTTTCAGGGCACTGATTGCTTATGTCTCTGTCTTCCTCTTCTAGATTATACAGTTCCTAAGCAGAGGGACGGTGTCTTTCTCCTCTTTGTATCCCAGTACCTGGCGCCCAACAGCCATGATGTACTGAGTGAGAGAATGACCACATCCGTGACACATTCCATGGGTCACCATTTCCCACCTTGACTTCTCTGCCGTCTCAACTGCTAATGGTGCTTAAAGATGATAATCTGAATTAAAACTGGGTGGTTCTTTCACAGGACTTAGCAGTTCCTATCAAGAGGTAGGAAGTAGAAAATGCAATCTGACTTGAGATCCAAAGATAATTCAAATGCTCTATTTTGGTTAAAAAAAAAAAAATTATTTCTCATCTTTTTCCCTCCCAAACTGCCCTCCAAAAAGTTGGCTAAAATTAGTTTGCTGGTTTTTTGGTTTGAGTTTATTTTTATTTCCTTTTACTTTTTTCCTTGCAGTGAAACAATAAACTGCCAAAGAAAGATAGTATAAACAGGTAATCCAGAGAACTCACAAAGTTGTTCATCAGCTCCAGAAGAAACGAGCTGATTGTCCTAGTGCATTTAAAGTGTCAAACCTAAAGGTCAAATGTCTCTTTCCAATAAATGCCAAAGGAATGTCTACATCAGTTGTTTTCCACAGGCTAGTAAAATATCCCTGATAAACACTGGGGTCAACAGAGAGCTGACAAATTTGAATTTTGTCGAAGAAGGACAAAATAAAAACAAAGTTCCAAACCCTAATCTCACCATAGTATCAGAAATGAAAGACTGTTAACACCAAGAACGAGGAAAGCAATCTTCTGAATAGAATATATTTAGTTTCGTGTGGAAATTATTTTTCATTATTGTTGTCTTTCTCATTTCATTATGAAAAGAAGAAACTTCATCATGGGCCAGCACTTGGGAATTGCTAATCTAAATGTCTACTATAAAGTTCTATAAAAATATTGTTCTTATCAACACAGTGCCTAGTACAATTTACGTTCAGCTAATGTTGGTGGAATGAATTGTTCAATCAATCATTTACTTCTTCCAACCAACAGGCCATTAGCTAGAACTGGGCATCCCTTTTGTTAAGCAAAGGTCTGTTTGTATTTGTTGTAAGAAACAGCCAGAATTCTGGTTACTCAGAATTCTAAATCAATCTTCCAAACCATTTAGAGATCATACTTTTAAGTTAAGGAATTTATAAAAGCTACTCAGTTCATGTGCAGAAGTTCCTATGGAAAACAATGTGTTAAGAGGAAATGAATATGCAGAGATGTAAGATACAGTCTGCACTCTCAAAAAATGTACTAGCCTAGATGGAAACATAACACATGTCTTAAATACCTTAACAGGGGTAGAAATAAAATACATGGAATTTCAGGGAAAGAAATATATATATATTTTTAAATATCTTATTTATTTATTTGACAGACAGAGATCACAAGTAGGCAGAGAGGCAGGCAGAGAGAGAGGTGGAAGCAGGCTCCCTGCTGAGCAGAGAGCCCGATGTGCAGCTCGATCCCAGGATCCTGGGATCATGACCTGAGCCAAAGGCAGAGGCTTTAATCCACTGAGCCACCCAGGTGCCCCCAGGGAAAGAAATATTGCTTCCAACTTTGGGGGAGGGCGTTGGTGGTATAGTGGTGAGCATACCTGTCTTCCAACTTTGGGGGAGGGAGTGACAGGGATATGGGGGTGTTGGGAACCAAAACAAGCTGCTTAAAGAAATTTAAAAAAAAAATCTATATATCTATATAGCTATATATCTGGGGTTAGCCATTTTTTAACTTTTGATCTCAAGATCTCTTCATACTCCTAAAAACTATCAAGAACTCAAGAGGTCTTTTGTTTATATGGTTATACCTACCAATATTTACTTTATTGAAAACTGAGTAATTTTTAAAAAATATTTGTTGGGGCGCCTAGGTGGCTCAGTGGATTAAAGCCTCTGCCTTCGGCTCAGGTCATGATCTCAGGGTCCTGGGATCAAGCCCCGCATTGGGCTCTCTGCTCCGTGGGCAGCCTGATTTCTCCTCTCTCTCTGCCTGCCTCTCTGCCTACTTGTGATCTCTGTCAAATAAATAAATAAATAAATAAATAAATAAATAAGTAAGTAAGTAAATCTTTTTAAGAAATAATAAAAAATTAAAAAAATATTTGCTTATTCCATTTAAAAAGACAATTAAAAAATATATTTTAAGTGACATTTTTAGTGAAAAATAACTGCATTATCCAAACCATGAATTTTTATTTTTGCAAATCTCTTTTGTAGTTGGCTTAACAAAAAACAACTGAATTCTCATGTCTACTTCTGCATTCAATCTGTTGTGATATGTTTTTTTGGTTTAACTATATATACGAATAAAATCTTGCCTCAGGTATGTTGTTAGAAAAGAGAGGAATATTTTAGTAAGTTTTTTAGAGAACTGTAGATATTTTTCTTTGATACTACATCAAAATTAGACAAATGATAGTCTGAAACTATTATCAATAAAGGTTTCATACAATTACATTAAAACTTAATGCTCTATCTTGCATTTTGTTTTTGTTTTTGTTTTTAATTTTTTGTTAACATATATTATTAGCCCCAGGGGTACAGGTCTGTGAATTGCCAGGTTTACACACTTCACAGCACTTACCATAACACATACCTTCCCCAATGTCCATAACCCAACCACCCTCTCTCTCCCCTCCCTCCCGGACAACCCTCAGTTTGTTTTGTGAAATTAAGAGTCTCTTATGGTTTGTCTCCCTCCCAAACCCACCTTGTTTCATTTTTTCCTTCCCTAACCCCAAACCCCCCACTTTGCTTCTCAACTTCCTCATATCAGGGAGATCATATGATACTTGTCTTTCTCTGACTGACTTATTTCACTCAGCGTAATACCCTCTAGTTCCATCCACATCGTCGCAAATGCCAAGATTTCATTTCTTTTTGTATCTTGCATTTTGAAAGGATCCTCTGACCGCATGATTTTGTAACATCATGCAATGTTCACTTTAAAAATATTGGTTTACTGGGTGACGAAGATCTTTCATAAGTTGACACATTTCATTATCAATAGAAAAAGTCATATTCATTAATATCACCATTGATTTCACCAGAAGAGTCTTTAAGTACTGAGAGGCTGTCAAACAAGCTCACAGAAGTAAACATAAGTTTTCCAAAATTTTATTTTTTACCTTGAAGCTTGAATTTACCATTGCCAACTAATATTGACAACTGTTTTCCTTAAAGTTAAAGAATCACTTCATTCATTAAGAAAATGCATGCCAAATATCCAAGTCTAAACAACCACAGTTTGTCTGTTGGTCATTCCGTCAAGTAAAATTGTGTTTCAAACAACTGCACAAGCGCTTTGCCTGGAGACAACCACTGTTCTTTGGTATGTAGAAGCCCTTTATAAAAGTGTATTTCCCTTACTTCACACACAATGTTACAAAGATATGTACTCAAGGTCAAGATTTAATTAAATTAATATAAATGTTACTACTTCATCAAGGACATTCTTCTGTGAAAATGGCTTTTCCCTCCATGTGTATGTTAATAAAGAATAGAATGACTACTAATAAAGTTTGTTGTCACCACCTTGATTCACAGTAAGACACCAGCAGTGTTACCCACTTTTGCTTTTCCAACATCACTGCAAATGTCAACACAATGAAAAAACATCTTAGTATTAAAACAGTTTTCACTTTGTGATTCCCTTAAATGGGTCTCAGAGACTCCAAGGGTCATCAGTCTACACTTTAAGAACTGCTAGTCTGGCACATTGCTGGGCAACAGCACAGTAAATAGTCAATAAATATTTGTGGAATATATGAACAGAGAAATACATGTATAATTCATCCTATAATGTTTAAGAAACAACAAATGGTTAGAAAATAGTATCAGTAGTCTCTTTAGATTTCTTACTACTTCTCGAGATAATTAGTACATTTTCTATTTCTTCTAGTCTGTGGACAAATGCAAAATTTTAAACTATTTTATCAAAGGGAAGAGGATTGTCATGACGGATTTCTGAAAGTAATGATTAAGTGCTACAACCCAATTTTCTCAGCACCAATCTTTGAAATACACAAAAGTCTATGTCCTACTAAGGGAAAAGAAAACAAATTTTGAATTACTGCTATCTAGAAAAGGAAAATTAACTTGTTGATAAATTCAACATTTTTCAACCTATATCATATACATGGCATTATTAATTCATGTGATTTCTACTAATAAAAGCCTGCCAAAGAATTAGACCTTTTGGAAATGCTTGAGGGTAACAGAATTGTATCATTAAATAGATTTAGAACTGGAAAAAAAATCTTTGGAGAACACCTAATACATCAATTTTTGAATATGAAGTCATCACCCACCACAAGTAAAATATTATTTATGAGGTGTTTCACACATAATTTATTAAAAATTAAAACTTTAGATATCAAAGTATGAAAATAAGGTTTTTTAAGAAAGCAACTAGGATGTATTTAGAGTTATCTCTTTAACAATGTCACCCTCATTTTGTTTTCTGACATGAATTCTTGAGTGGGAGAGAGAAGAGTGGAGTTAGAAATCACACCAGGAGGGGCGCCTGGGTGGCTCAGTGGGTTGAGCTGCTGCCTTCGGCTCAGGTCATGATCTCAGGGTCCTGGGATTGAGTCCCGTGTCGGGCTCTCTGCTCAGCAGGGAGCCTGTTCCCTCTCTCTCTCTGCCTGCCTCTCCATCTACTTGTGATTTCTCTCTGTCAAATAAATAAATAAAATCTTTAAAAAAAATTAAAAAAAAAAAAAGAACTCACACCAGGAAAGTGCAGCCTAGACCATCTGTTCCTCAAGTCTATAATCACAGTCTGCCGTATGACTGTGAGTATGTTGTTTATGAAATATCACCCATCATGTGTATCTCAGTGGAAAAAAAAAAGTGGGAGAAACAATGAACTGATCCAAACCTCTTATTTTGTAAACAGCAAAACAGAGATAAAGAGACTTACCAAAGGTCATACAGCCAACTGGAGAAAATAGTAGGCTAAAATCCCTCTTGTCTACAAACTGCAGCATCTATATTTTCTCTATTATTCAATTCACATAAAAAGTAAGAAAAGGACATAAAGAATTGCACCTAATACTGACAATGCAAAGGTTACACTGTGTCAATTAGGGTATACCAACAGTATAGTTAAAATAGAATTATGGACAAAAGTCCACCTTCTGATGCTAATTGTAACTTTACTAAATGCTATTTTTTTTTTTCAGAATTCCTGTTTTGAAAAGCACCTAGTTAAATACAGGGATTTGGGGCACCTGGGTGGCTCAATTGTTAAGTGTCTGCCTTTGGCTCAGGTCATGATCCTAGGGTCCTGGGATGGAGCCCCGCCTCTGGCTTCCTGCTTGGTGGGAAGCCTGCTTCTCCCTCTCCAACTCCCCATGCTTGTGTTCTCTCTCTAACTGTGTGTGTGTGTGTGTCTCTCTCTGTCAAATAAATAAATAAAATCTTTAAATAAATAAATAAATACAAGGATTTGTTCATTCTCACAGTAATATTTTATGACCTCTATCTCCAATATAAAACACAAATCTTTTTCTTCTAAAATGTACATTGATTTCACAGCTCATAGCCTCTACATTATATATGTGTTTCATCTAAACAGTCTTTCTTAATATTTAAAAAGTGCCAACAACAAGAAAGCAAAACCCACATAAATCATTTTTGATTACCACAAAAAATGCCTTCAGAATTTTTCAGTATGACTGTTTCATTTTGTTGTGTTTACACAGTACAGTTTTGTTTTGCTTTTCTAGTACGTGAGTTCAAATCCAAACTTTCTCACTGACTAGTTAGGTTTCATGTGAAGTTTTGCTCTGAGCTTTGAAAATCTCAGCTGTAAACATGGAACAGCTTCCTTGCAAGCCTGCTACTACAGGAGAACGTGGCACACAGTCACCTCTAAATTAATACTATTATTCCTCTCTTAAGTAACATTCTCTACTGGTTATTTGTTAATACTCACCCATGGAATTTGCAGAACTGAACGTCATTGTTGCCCCATGACATTTTATATAGTTGGCCTTCTTTATTGAAAACATTCTCGGGGCGCCTGGGTGGCTCAGTGGGTTAAGGCTCTGCCTTCAGCTCAGGTCATGATCCCAGGGTCCTGGGGTCGAGCCCCCCACACTGGGCTCTCTGCTCAGCAGGGAGCCTGCCTCCCCTCTCTCTCTGCCTGCCTCTCTGCCTACTTGTGATCTCTGTCAAATAAATTTTTTTAAAAATTATAAAAAAAAAAAAAGAAAACATTCTCCATTTGACTATTTCTATGATACTACACAGCATCATTTTCTTCCTCCATTCTGGAAATTACTTCTCTATCTCACATTGTATTTGCTTCTGATTTTCAAACAGATTTTGCTCCTGACGTATCTCTTCAGTGCCCTCTATATTCCTCATGGTTGAATCTCTTTCTTACAGATTTCACCTACTCTTACAACTTCAACCATGTAAAGCTCTAGCTCCAACCCTGAATCCAACCCTGAAGATGCGTCTAATGCTGCATCTTCTAACATGTACTGCATAACATCAACTTGCCTTTGCACAGTGTTCTAATTTACAGGCACTTTTATAAACATTGTAATAATAGTAGCTTAAAAGAAAGAATCTTTAGTGGCACTTTAAAATATTATTCAACTATTTTGCATGCATACATCTTACTTGACATTACTATTAATGATAATCATTTTTGAGCCCCTGTATGAGATGATTTTGCATGTGGGTATATATCCATCCTCTTATCGACCCTGAGGGAAGCATTCCTACATGTCACAGATTAGTCCTATTTGCCCAACATTTCTGGCTCTCTGTTTTTCAGGCAAGTTAGCAATGCACTTCCTGCCCCTGTGATTGAGTGAGACCACATGTCATTGGATCTGGGCAATAAGTTGTGAACATAAATGATAATGTGTGTCACTTCTAAGCCACTGTACTTAATTGTTACTGTGAGACTCTCCAGAACTTTCCTTCTCTCTCCAACAGTGACCAGCAATGTTCTATAATTAGATGTTGGCTGCTCTATTAACAATGATTCTGGAGTAAGAAAACATGGGGCAGAGTCCCCCATCTGACAATGAACATGCAATACAAGCAAGAAATAAACCATCAGTGTTTTAAGCCATTGGGATTTGGGGATTATGTGTTCCAGCAGAATCTCGGATTCAGAGAACAATTTGTTTGAGGTCATAAGGTCAGTAAATGATGGAGTCAGGATTTGAACTGAAGTCTGTGTTAAATCTCTTCTACCACAGGAAAAATTTCCCAAGGGCAGGAACTTTTGCATTCCAGACTGCTGGAACATTCTCATCCTTCCAGACCTTGTTTGGGAAAATAACAGGGTCTGGACGGATGAGAAATCCAATGTCAAAGACAATGAGACCATCTTGAAAAGCCCAGAATCTCTCTCATCCCTAAATACCCCAAAGATATTCTCACCTTGGTCTGAAAACATGGCTCTCCTTTCATATTCAGTTATTAAAGGCTAGGAAAGATCTGCTTCACCCTGGATCACCTGGAGATAACAAACGGGCCCCAACTCTCAAGAATAAAGCTTTCACTCAGCTATAAAACTGAGTAGTTCCTGGTCACAATAAAATGAATACAAAGATCTCATTTCCTGAAATGACTGAAAGCTCCCTGTTCAGTGCTGCTTCTCTTACTGAATAAACAGGTCTGTGCCCAGATGCAGACCTTAGATGTCAGATGCAGGCCCCTGGACAGGGCGGCCTCTGCCATTAAAAGATGGCGCCTGGCTAGTTGCCAGGTTAGGATTGCCTCGTGAGACTAAGCGGAACGCCCAAAGAGGAAGTAAACAGCATTGGTTGCTAGCGAAGTTGTTCGTTTAGGTGCACAGCCTGATTCGTTCGCTCTTGTACCCTGCTCGCTGATTGGTCATGTAAGCGTATATAAGTGTGTAGACTTGCGGAAATAGAGAGAGAAGATACATCTGAACTGGGGCTTCTTGTCGTCCTTGCGCGTGGAGGGCGATACTTAGAAATGTAGCCCCCTGACTTTAATCAATCTATGAAAAAATAAGAAGAAAAAAAAACAATCCATTTGCCATGATGCTAGAAAAATATATATCCTTTCCCATGGAACAGAGATCACTGGATCTAAGGAGAAGGAACTACAGCAATAGATCACTTTTTTTTATCTGAAAGTAAATAATAAGTGAACAACAGGTATGGAATTAACAATATACACTTTTAAAGACCACCTATATACAGAGATTCGGATGTGGTTTCAGAAGAGAAGGTAAACAGTAGTACCATCACATTTTAAAAGAAAAAGAAAAGTTATGTAGCTAATGAAATGTACAGAAGGCCAGAAAAAAAGGTAGAGGAAGGGGTGCAAGAACCAGGACCCTCATCTCATAAAGTAGTCAGGAGATACACTAGACTAGAAAATGCTAATTGACCCTTGGAATCCATTCTTCCTTCTTTGTGTTAGTAAGAGAACCCTCTGAAATTTCAGCTGAATACACAGCTACATTTCTCAGTCTCCCTTGCTGAGACCAGGATACTCAGTTTGAGCCAACGGAATATAAGCCGAGAAAGATGGAATCTCCTTCTTTAGAGACAAAGTCACTACTTCAGCCATGCCCTTGCTCTGGGGAATGGCAACAACTGTAGCAGCATGCCTGGACCCTGAGATGGAAGTTACTTGAGGGGGAAGACAGACTCAACAAGTCATGAAGCAAAGCTATTCACCAATCCATCCAACTGTGGTCTATCACCTACAGTGGGCTACTGTGGGAGAAAAATAAACTGCTGTTTATTTAAGTCACTCTCCTTGGAATCTGTGTTACAACTGCTTGGCAGGTCGCCTATCAAAAGCTGATGAGCAAATATATTATTTATTGTTACAAAAGTGAACAATAGGAAAATTTTAAAGTCAATATAGAACAGTAAACAGTGGTAGACAGACTAGAGAAGAAAGAGCCGAGATACATCCTTACTTTTCATAACTGATATCATATAAAATAGATGAATCAAGAAGCAGTGCTAAAACTATATTGACTAAAATTAGGGAACTACCAGCATGATTTAAAAACATTACTCCAGAAGAGTAAGACAGAGATGGGGAGGGGTGGAGTCGAAGGCAGCTGCTTTTCTTCTTAAGTTCTCATGTACCAAGAACTATGTACAGGTTTTTTATGAAAATAAAGCTTATATGTGCAAAAAAGATGGAATGCTTCAATAGACCATTTCATCTAAAGAAAAACTTGCTAATGTAGGCTGACTAAATCCTACGCCTGGGACTATAAACTACAGTATCTATATCTATCACTACAAGACTATTTTTAATGAGTTGAATATAATGCCTAAAAATATGTGTCCTTAAACCATGTTTCAAATGTTCTAAGTTAGAACTTTGCCACCATTCCAGGAAAACAGAAAGTGTTAGCACTGGAAATTGCAAATAAATATTTGCTCTTGTACTAAAATTTCAGCATTCCTCCCTCCAAGTTTACTTTCTATTGCAGGAAGTACAAAAATTATGAAATAAATTCTCATGATGGAATGAGTTACGGTTTGAATCTGATGGAGTAGATAAATTTTAAGAAAATGAAGTCCTATTACACTGAAAGATAAATCTTTAATGGTCTCCATCAACTATCCTTTGGGAGAGAAGCGAAGCCATGAATGTGATCATCTAGTGAAAGAAATAAAATAATTTGCAAAATGTTCTACTTTGTCCCTTAGTGGGTTTTTAAAAATTAATTTTAGGTAATTAAATCATCTTTTTAAAAAAAGTCTGGGGGGTGCGTGGCTGGCTCAGCTGGTTAAGAGTTGGACTCTTGACCTCAGCTCATGAGGTCTCAATCTCACAGAAATGAGTTCAAGCCCTGCTTAAAATAAATAAATAAAAGCGAGAGGAAGAAGAATTTGGGTATCCCACATGCATCTCAAACTATTAATTTGTTTGTCTCTTTACCAATTTATAACTGGCAGACTCAATTTGTTTCTTTCTTTACTAATTTGTTATTCTTTCTGTATTCCCAATCCTGTTAAAAACTACTCCCAGCCACTAAACTTCAAATCTGGGAGTCATCCTCAATGATGTTCTACTTTAAGCATTCATATCCAATTGACACTAAGTGCTGCCAAATTTATTTCCAAGATACTGCTCAAATATATCCTTTTCTTTTTATCTTTCATCTAATATACAGTATTGGCCTCTTACTGGTCTTCCTGCCTTTAACTTGACTCCCCTCACATCACTCTCACTATTGCTGCAAAAGTTTGACTATGTCAATACCCTGCTTCATGTGCTTCCATGCTCACTGGCATCTACAGGGGAAAATTCAGCCAATCTCTCCTGGCACTCAAGATGAACCAGGCTTGCTTCTTTTCCTACTTGCATAACACTTCAGTCATCAACACTCCCTGGTATGCTGTATGCTCCATGAATTCTCTTGTTCTTTATTTTGTCTCTAGTATCTGACACAGCAACTAACCCCCAGCAGGCATTCAATAAGTATATTTTGAATATTTTGAATAAATAAATAAATGTTGTGATGATAGCCAACTCTTGATCGTTTCCCACATACTCATAAGGGATGAACTCTTCATTTTTAACCTCCAAGACCCAGTTTAGATATCACCTCCTCAGGGAAACTTTTCTTTACACACACACTTTTTTTTTTCTTTACACACTTTTCTTTTTGTCCCGACACCCTTCTCCTCATCCCTTCCATTAGAAAATGAATCATTTGTTCTCCTATACTACTACCTACTTTAGTGCCTCTATTATTATACCACCACTGTGTGTTAGAGTCTCAGGTTTATGTATGCCTCTCCTATAAACTGCTTGAGAGTAGTCAGTGGTACACAACCATTGTAAAATAAAGGCTCAATAAATGTTTTCATCAAACAGAACTCAAATGTCACTTCCTCTGTTTTCCCCCATCTCTGTGCATAATGTCCTACCTCCTATAGCCCTAGAGTCCTATGTTGTATCTAGGCAGTGTAGAATATAGGAAAGAGTCAGAACTGGGTTCAAATTCTGACTCCATCACTTAGCTCAGCTGATAAATCTTGAGCAAATTAATTTCTCTCTCTGATCCTGTTTCCTTACCTAAATACTCTATCAAAACACTAATTGCATTAAGTTTTAGAAGGGTTAATGAAATAATGTTTTTGAAAGTAATTAGCAGACTGCTCAGTGAATTTTACTCCCATTTCCAAGGAGGAAAAGCAAGAAATATCATGTAGAGATAGAGACAACAGGTGAAAGACAGCATGTGCATGTATGTGTGCACGTGTGTGCATATGTGGCAAGGTTTAATGAGCTTAGTTTTGCACAGGGTTAGAATGATGCAGTTTTCTAGCAGACAACTCAGCTATGATTAAGTTGAGATTAATTTTTCTATTACAGCAATTATGTTTTAGTGATTGCCAAAAAAATCATTATCTTTGACAAACAAAAATTTCAAGTTTTGCAATAAAGTGTTTCAGTCAAGCATATAGAGTGATCTAGCTTTATGCATGCATAAGGCAAATGTATTAATATAACAGGAATCTGACAAAGTAGACTTTTGGTCAATTCTAATTTGAACATCTCGATAAGAGAAAATATTATTGAAATTCAACTAAAACTGTCAATATCACTCACATTCAAAGAATAAAACGTTCTCAGATTTGTAACTAATTTTGCATCATGACTGAGAATTATCTACAACATCAGAGTACTGAAATCCCAGTACTAGCCTTGTGACTGATATTAATTTGTCATTTGAATGCCAATAAATTCTGTTGCTCCTAGGTTCTTCTTCTAACCTAGGTTCTTCTTCTAAACAGAATACTAGCAACTTTTTTACTTCATAATTACACTTTATTTGCATTTCAGTCATTCTACAAGCATTTTGAAGCTTCCTAATTATGCTTTATTGGATTCTTTTTATTAAATGTTGTTTTGTAAAAAAGGGCTAAATGTTATATAACACTCTGTAATTCCTTCAGATAACAGGAGAGCTCCAGACATACACATGCATATATTCTGCATGCAGGGGGAAAAAAAGACCTTAGGGATGGACTCTAGCCAAATGATATATGAACCAAAATATCCTTAAGAATTGTAAAGCTGAGGTATAAAAGATATGGTGGTAATTACGAAATGCAGATATTATATAATTAAGTGAAAAAGATAAAAATAATTCTTTAAAGGGAGAACATATAAAAATAACAATTCCACAATAAGCATGTGGATCTACAGCCCCACTTTAGTTAACAAAGGCACAGCAGAAAAAAAAAAAAAAAGAATCCAAAGCTCTTCTTGCAAAGAAGAGTCAAATGCTATTGTATACTTTTTAAAAAAAAAAAAAAAATTCAATAATTAGATTAGTTTAGGCTTAATGATGGCTTTGAACACTTTCTCAAGGTCACAGAACCTAAAATATGTCAACCTGTCAAATCCTTATGAAATATAAAAGCAAATTCAACACAGAAATCGTATGGCAAAAGACTGAAAACTAAGGGGAAAAGATCATAAAAAGAGGATAAAACAAGAGGACAAGGAATGTCATCAACTATGTCCATGATAACAAAAAAGATATAGGATTTAAATACCTCTACTAAAAAATGACTCCATATAGAGTTACAAAACAGAAATGGCATAGAGGGAATTTTTAAAAAGCAGAGATAGAGACTTCACATGTGCATACACCACACACACACACACACACACACACACACCACCACCACCACCACCACCACCACCACACAAAGGTGGCAATATAAATAAATACCTTTTAAAAGAGAACATAGAGGAAAACGAACATGCATCCACACTGGAAACTGAAACAGGATCAACGCACTCTGAAATACTTCAGCTAGACTAAGTGCAGAAAGAAGATATTGAGGAAAAGGCCAATCCCAACTCCTCTCACGTGCAAACATTGTTCCCGCGAGCTAGTGGAAGAAAATCCAGCAGATTCCTGCCAGGATTCTGAACCAGCGCCAAGGCAGAGACCAGGTAAGTCACAGGTAGAAGAAGGCACTTACTGGCACAGTGTATCTGGAGCCAAGA
Organism: Mustela putorius furo; assembly: GCF_011764305.1. Taxonomy (NCBI): domain Eukaryota; kingdom Metazoa; phylum Chordata; class Mammalia; order Carnivora; family Mustelidae; genus Mustela; species Mustela putorius. The sequence continues at coordinate 40,184,234 of NW_025422368.1, read as the reverse complement.
GTTAACTCTGGCAAGCACTTCTGGCACTGGAAGCCATCCTATGCATGGATTCTGAGGCAAAGCTCATGCCTAGCATACCAACGGCAGGGGAAGCACTGCCATGGCTGGCTTTTGGAAAAACAGCAAACATGGAAAATTAGGGGCACTGCCCTGGAGATTCTGAGTGCTATTTCACTCAGAGAAAAGAACTCAATCCTAGGGTGCCACTTCTTGCTCCAGCCCCCTCCAGTTCTGATGCTTCTTCCCCTCTCTACCTGTGGTCACTGGGGTCAGAAAATTAAACTATAGTAAACCTAAACTTTTCTCTTCTTCCCCTTTATCACCCTAAAATATTAACAAGACACACATCAAACTCAGCTACAAGGCCTCTCACTTCCCAAACTGGGCAAGTCACGTTGCACTCACCCTTTACTCTCTCTGAGAAACAGATGCTGGGGACAAAGTGGGGAACCACAGGCCATGGATCCGCCTCTGTGAAGCTTCTGTATTAGTGAGGACACTATCTGCAAGTGCAATAAGGACCCAGGAGAAACAAAGGGGGCATAAAATCCTATAGAACAGAGGGAAGAAGTCTAGTTTGGGTGGGGAAGCCTAAGAAAGCCTTCTTGGAGGTAGTAACATTTAAATGAAGAATAAGAGATAAGACTGTGTGGCCCACATCAAGAATGAAGAAACAAGTATCCCAGACAAAGAAAGCGATAAGCCATGGCCCTGAGATAAGAATGAACACAGCCAGGGCACCTGGGTGGCTCAGTGGGTTAAGCCTCTGCCTTTGGCTCAGGTCATGGTCTCAGGGTCATGGGATTGAGCCCCTCATTGGGCTCCCTGCTCGGCAGGGAGCCTGCTTCCCCTTCTCTCTGCCTGCCTCTCTGCCTACTTGTGATCTCTCTCTATCATATAAATAAATAAAATCTTAAAAAAAAAAAAAAGAAAAGAATGAACACAACCTCAGGGGTGAGGAAAGCAGAGCGGGGCTGGAAGGTATAGGTAAGGAGAACAGGAGGGAGATGAGGAGGCTGACAAAGCTAGCAGAAGCAAATCTTGGAAGGCGTTTTAAGAATACGGAACACCATCCTAAAAAAAAAGAGGAATAACTGTAAAATGGATGGTGGTGGCATAAGACCAGGAGCAGTGAGACTAACGAGGAAGCTATTACATAATTCTAGGCCAAAGCTTGATACAGCACAAGAGAATAAGAAAAAAATTTAGGAGGACTTCAGTTATGGCTCAAGCAACTGTGCAAATGGTAATACCATTTAGTAGATTAGGAAACAAGAGGGGAGGCTTAAGTTTGGGCAAAGAAAAAAAAAATCCTTTAGTTTTTGACATGTTCAAGGTGCCTAAGACACTGCCATCCAAATGGATATAATACAGAAGCAAGTGATACAGAGGACTGTGGCTTAGGAAACAGATCTGGCTTATGGATAGATGTATGGGGAGTTCATTTTATACAAATGGAACTGAAGCCGTGGAGTAACTCTGATTGCCTCAGAAAATGTGTAAAACGAGAAAAGAAAATGTCAGAGCTCTGCAGAAACTCAACATTTACTGGTGAGATGGAGGAGAAAGAATTAGCAGAGGAGGCCAACGAGGAGCACTGGCCAAAGGGAGAGGCCACGAAAGGTGTTATCCAGAATACTAATGGTGATGATAATTAGGACAATGATAAGGCTGTTGCTAGCTAACATTTACTATGAATGAACTCTGTGGAAGGCCCTGAACTAAGTAGTCTACATATATTGTCTCATTTAACAATTACAACAACGTATGTGGTAGGAACTATAGTATTGCCATTCTACAAGTGAAGAAACTAAGGCACAGATAATTTAATTGATGTGTTTAGGATCATATACATAACAATAACAGTATTACAAATTGGTAGAAAAGACCATTTCTAGAAGTGAATGGTCAATGTATCAAATGCCCTGAAGATAGAGACCAAACTGAGTTCATTGGGCTTAATTTAACCTTAACACCATTAACGGCTCCAATCAAAGCAGTTTCAGTGGAAGAGCATGGATAGTTCTTTTCATTCTCTTGGACCCTACATCCAGTCCCTCAGTTCATTGGCACTCTGGTCCAAACCATTATCAACTAAACTAGCCCTTAGTGGTTTACCAGCTTCCATTTGGCCCCTACAAGCCATTTTCTGCACAGCAGTCAGATGATTATTTTAAAATGCAAATCAGATCTTGTCACTGACTGCTTAAAACCCACTAATGGCTTCCATCATGCAGAATAATACCTAAGCTCCTCATTGTGATCTAAAAGCCCCATATGATCTCACCAGCTTCTTTGCCCCCAACTCTAACCATCCTCCCTCCTTCTCCTACCACAAAATGGTCTTCGCACTCCTTCTACAATAGGCCATGCCTGTTGCAAACTGAGAATGGAAGTCCCTAGTCTCTCTAGCTCTTACTGCATCCCCAGAGATTAGATGAGTTAGTGCTTGACATATAGCATGGGTTTACACATATTTTTGGATGGACAGCAAATAAAGATAGCAAGCACATAAACAACGTGTAAAACAACTTGGTCAGAGAGGATGATGGCAAGTGGAGTAGGCTTTGTTTATTTTACAAGATAAGAGAAATTTCAGCTTATTTAAATAAAGGATAGTAAGAGATTATCCAAGACCTTAACCCATCTAGGGAAAAAAGTTATACAAGAAACTAAGGCACAGATAATTACAGTCAAAAGGGATTTTACTCTCTATACTGAAGTTTTTTGTTCTGCAATTTGAGGGGTTGGGGAAAATCAGTAGTTTCCAACCACTCTCAAGAACTTCCCTTTATTTAATTATTTTTCTTCACAATTATCCTTGGTTACTTTACACTGAAAGGAGACTCCGATTAACAATTACATATGTCTGGTTAATGAAATAATTATACCAAACAAATCCAACTTATTTGGGAAATCCAAGGCTCAGGAAGATTAAGTGGTTCATTTAAAGTCACAGAAATAATTTTTTTAAAAAGGAGGCCATTGTCTAAAAAATGAAGAAACTGGCCCAAATTAGCACAAGAAATCAATGAAATCAATTCCAAACCACATACCAAAGTAAAAAACTGAAAGATTTTAGAAAATTAATTTTAAAAAGATACTCTTTTTCCTTTTAATGGAGGGGGAAACAATAATAAATCCCAGAGAATTTTAAACAACCTGCATGAAAAAATCATGGTCTAACCATGAAGTAAATTAAACTATAACATGACTTTAAACAATTGGTGTTGCGCAGGAAAACCAACTTGAGAATCACACTAGGGTCATTTTTTTTTTGAAAGTCACAAAAACACTTTAATACCTTAAAAGTTAAATGGGAAAAATATAATTAAAAGAAAAGACTACACAGGAGTCACTATACTGCAATGATTAGAAGCATAAACTCTGTAGCCAGAAGGCCAAGATTTAAATCATAGTCATTCAAATTACTGAATGCCTCGCACCTCAGGCCGTAATCTCCATATATGAGTTCTTGTGATAATACGCTACCTCCTTGATTAAGTTGCCATGATCATTAAATAATTTATTATATGTAAACAGTAAATACTTAAACTAGCGGCTGGCACAAATGGTAAAAAAACAAGTAACATCCGTATGTGAGTATTTGCTATTATTTTTATTATCACTACCATTATTATTATTAATATTCACTATATGGATGGTGAAGCCTAGAAGCAATGGGGAAAAAACAGATTTGATTCCATCGAAAAATATAAGCACCCTGATAAACGTGAAAGGCACAGAAATAAATAAAAAGTAGAAAAAAATACAGATAATAAAGGAAATGTTAATCTTTTCATGTTAATCCATCAATATGGATAACACAAATATAATGAGATGGGGGAAGAAAGCAAGTCACAGAAGCTACACAGCAGATGATAGCATTAGATAGAGCTCCAAGGAATGCAAAAGTAAATAGTAAATTTTGTAGAGATAGATACATCTATAGTAAAACTATAAAAAAATAAAGTAAGAGTGAGGGAAAAAAAGCAAGAGTGTATTAGTTATCACTTGTGCTAAGTGATTACCACAAAATGCAAGACTGGGAACTCTGAGCAGAAGGCAGGTGTAAAGGGAGGTCACACAGGCAACTTGAACATTCCACTTCCGAAGCTGAGCAGGAATACCTAGATTTTTAAAAATCATTCTTTATGTCTTATATATAGGTGTTATGTATTCTTTTTGGGCATGTGAAATATTTATTAAAAAGGGGGAAAACTTAGAAATAATGTTATAAAGGCAAGCGCCTGGGTGGCTCAGGGGGTTAAGCTTCTGCCTTTGGCTCAGATCATGATCTCAGGGTCCTGGGATTGAGGCCTACATTGGGCAGGGAGCCCACTTCTGCCTCTCTCTCTGCCTGCCTCTCTGCCTACTTGTGATCTCTCTCTCTCTCTCTCTGTCAAATAAATAAATAAAATCTTTTAAAAAAATACATTATAAAGGCAAGAGAAGATTTTTTTCCTCTGGCAAATCAGTAAAGTGTTGTTGTTTTTTTTTCCTTTAAAAGCTCAATGGAGATTTTCTTCTTTAATGATAAGAGCAAATTAACCAGTTTTAAGAATTAAAATTATTTCTAGGATGGTCAAAAGCAAATTCTACTAGCAGTGTACCCTGACTAAAAGAGGACTATTCCCATCTGAGATACATCATGAAGCCAAATAAGCAATTCTTAACTATACATTTAGATCAGCCAACATAGTTTCTAGTGCTTAAGGCCATTACTTTGAATGGGCTCGTTAATATGATGCTTCTAATACACAATCTATCCTCTAAATAAAAATTAGAAGGGTTATGTAATTTGCTATGGATCAAATTACTGAGCACATTAGGCTACAAAGTTCAAACATCAGATCTTAGTCACAAAATAACATTTATACTTCCACAAAATAAACAACTTGAACCAAACATAACAAGGGAAGACAACTTTGTATAATTTATTAATCATGTCATTTCCATTAAAAATTGTGAAAGCTACTTAGAGACTTTTAGACAACCCATAGACTACAGCACCTTAAAGTAAAAACAACATCGGGTATCACTCAGTCCACTTGGTTCAATTTGCTGACGTGAAAACTGAGGCACAGAGAGTGTAAATGCTTCACGGAAGAATAGAACCAGGAAAACCCAGTCTTCTGATCTGCTCTCCAATATTTTCATTGCACTACACTGACTCCTTTGCAACATGAACATATACACAAGGATGCAAATATACTAATGAGTCTGCAGTTTTTCAACTGGCTCTGCAGATCCCTTACCTTCAACCATGCTCTTCCTGGCTCCCTACAGTGATCTAACTAGATGGAGATCAGGAAGGACTTCAGTGTATGCACCTTTTCATTCTCAATTACTGTGTGACCAGGGCTCCCAGACAACCTGTGGTTCTTCAACTGTCATCCTACATAATGGACTGTGAACGGGGAGATATGGCCCTACCTTTCCTTAAACACTACTAATCTAAGATAAAATATCCACCTCTAACAGTCACCTTAGATGTCTCCCAACCCCAACCATGCCCAGATTCTCTGACAACCAAATACAACATAAATGAGAGAAATGAAAGGACAAACATAAAATTCAGGACTATCTGATTTATACAAAAACTGTCCTGATATTTTCTAAAGAGTCTAAATGTAATACAGGCTTATCTTCAGTGTTCCCTTAAACTTAACATATATGTTGAGGGACTGGTTGGTTTTGTTTTGTTTGCAGGGTTTTTTTTTTCCTTTAAAGAAAATAAACTGACCTGAGAAACCATAAAGATTTATTGTGTAATTTATTGTAATAGAAGACAGGCCATAAAAGAGATTGCTGTAGGTATATACTTGCATGAAAATCACCTACTAAATTTTATCCTAAAAAACAGGACTATGGCCCTAAGAATGATGCTTATATATCTGAAAATATAATCTTTAAAAATATTCATATACTAATCCCTGAGACTGCTTAACAGCCCAGTCTTAGCATATAGTACATTGCCCAGCATAAAACGGGCAACTGGTGTTCCTAGAGGATGTTGAGCAGGAACTTCCTTGTCCTTCCAAAATTTCAACCATGGCTCAGATTTTCAAACAAAATTCCCCTCCATATTCTAAAGTGACAATGAGCCACTGAACCCTGAGACCGGAACCTCCCTGAGAGTATTCACAAAGCAAGAAGTCAAGCTGTCTATGGACTCTATAAGCCATAATTTCCACATATGTATACTTTCTGAATGTGAGAATGCTTTTATATTAAAAAAAACTCATTTAAAATTTTTATAGTAGGTTTTTGCTATTATGTATTTTCTCAGTCAACAGCTACTAAAAACACAACCACTAGCATATGGGAGGGTTCCTTTTTTTAATCAAGTCAGAAATTATTCTTCATACTCCATACTGAACATAAATATGCCATTTCAGATAAACCTTACCTTATGAAGTGAATACTATTCTTAGAAACAATCATGATACCCCTTTGATCAGGAAGCTAAGCCCTGCAAGCACATTTCCTATACCGGCATCCGGCATCATTTCTCTATATCACCTGCAGTCACCTCCATATTTTACATACCTCTGCAGTTTATGCAAATAAAGCCCTTCAATGAAGTAAATTCCCTCTGATTTCCTTCAGAAAGACAAGTATCAAAAAATTAGCTTGCGGTATCCTGATAAACAGCACTCAGCTAGGTTAACACAGTCACAAATGCCAGGTAACAACGCTGCTCCAGGCTACCATGGCCCAGAGTCACAGAGCAAGGTATGGTGGCCCAGGTGACTGACTCAGGTGTTGGAGAACCATGTAGGCAACACTTGAAGAGATAAGGAAAAAAAGGCATTCTGTAAGAAAGAGGTAGGAGGGGCACCTGGGTGGCTCAGTGGGTTAGGGCCTCTGCCTTCAGCTCAGGTAATGACCCCAGGGTCCTGGGATCGAGCCCCACATCAGGCTCTCTGCTAGGCGGGGAGCCTGTTTCCCTTTCTCTCTCGGCCTACTGTGATCTCTCTCTCTGTCAAATAAATAAATAAAATCTTTAAGGAAAAAAAAAAACAAAAAAGAAAGAAAGAGGTAGGAATGTGATTTATTATAAAGTTTTATTATAGATTAGGAAATTGTGAACAATTGTCTCGTGGATAAGAACTTGACCATAGCAATAAAAAGTACCCACAGAGGACCAGGGGAAAAATAAAAAAGCCAAAGAGTACTACATCTGATGGAATTATATTGGCTTCACATTCTTGGGGAAGGTAAAGGGATGAATGAGGAGGAGACAGTCAAATGTGTGTTTGAAGCTAAACGAACCACTTGTAAGAAGCCCAGAGGCACAGTGATGATGAAGACACTGAAAGGGTTAGTCCTTTATCTTAAGAAAGATAAGCCACTGAAGAGGTTAAGATGGGAAGTAGCAGCAACAATTTCTCTGTTTGGAAAGGTCTCTCTGGCTGCAGGATCCTTCGTTCAAGGCTTCCCACGTACTGTTCATGGAGTGAGTACATGGTGTCCCCCAAACAAGGAAAGCTCATGGACAGAATGCCATATACTGACAGGCCATCATTCAAAGCTAGAAAAAGCTGCATCTTCCTGATGATGATGCTTTTCCTGGGCTTTTCCTCTTCCACCAGTCAACAAATACTTTCTTTTCCCTTTTATTTTTAGTCTTCCTTACTCATACATATGTTTTATCTCCAGCCCCAATCTCTCCAAGTCACAACCTCACATTTCTGACTTGACTACCCAGCTATCTCAACATGAATGTTCTACCAGCACCTCAAATGCAAAAGATCTAAAATAAAATTCATTTTTTACCCCCACCCACAAACTTACTGAGTGCACATTCTTGCAATCGCCCAAGCTTAACATCTTCCCTTCATTTTTAGTCATCCCTCTCTTTCCCCATCTCCAGTTGTCTAAGGTCTACCTTAGCAACATCTCTCCAATCCCAGCACCACCACCTTAGCTCAGTTCTTCACTCCCTAAGAAAATCTCCTATAACCTTTCTTTATTAATCCAATGGTTTCTTTCCTGATTCAGTTCATCCTCTGAATTATTAAATAACATATTTCATAATCCAACTCTGATTTTGAGGATTTAGCTTGCTAACCCAGTCCAAATTTTCTAGCCTAGTATTAAAAGTATTAATATAAAATTCTAGTATTACTATAAAAATATAAATATTAAAAAGTATTAATATAAAAATCTAGGCCGAACCTAATTTTCAATTTTTATACTTTATCTTCCCACTATTCCCCTTCATATATGCTCCCATGTTTTCCTGTACCTTTCCTCTCTATCTAATCTGGGATATATTGGGTTCTTAACACAAGTCGATTTCCTTCCATATCAGTTGCCTTCCCCACCCATCTCGGTTTGTAGGGAAAGATCCTATTGTTCTATATAACTGATCATCACTCAGGAAATTAGAATATTCACGGAAAAGCCTGTAACATTTAAAAGACGACTAGGACTGAGAAAGAAGAGCGATATGATTGAGCTCCACCATCTGAAGAAGGCAGTGACAAGCAGGATGCCGTACAAGCTTCAGAACGTTTGAAAAAGCTAGAATCATTATGCTTGGGATGATGGGTTGCTAACAGCTTATCTGAATTCTTCTAGGTGATTCATTGGTCTAATAGAACCTACAGTCTAGTGAAGAAGATGAGTACATATGGACTTGATAATGCAAGATGGTAAAATCATGCTTCAATCAAGGTACAAAATGTCTTGGAAACACAAGGGAATGACAAATTCTAAGAGGTGAAAAAAGCTTCGCAAAGAACCATGAGATCAAGGCCTGAAAGACAGGTTAGGAGAGAAAAACAAGCGAAGCAGCGGAAGCAGTCTAAAGGAAAGGCAGAGATGGAAAATGCTACACATGGGTGAGGAACAGGAAACTAACTAAGGAACTCCCTAAGCTATTACTATTTTGAATGTCTCTAATTATCAATTAAATAGTTTTAATGAATTTACCCTTAAGAGCTATTTGAGCCCAGCATTTTAATTAAGTGAATTCCTGAAAATATGCAGACAATTATCTGCAGGGTCAATCAGTTCTTATTAAACAGGATTTTCACAAGTCAGGTGAATCCCAAACTGCTTTGTGACTCTTAAATGCGGGGCTACCCTCCATTCACTCCCCGAAGCTTCCTCTTGGGCATTTCAGCATTCCTGCTTCAGTGTGAATGAACTGCTCTAATATCCTAGGATCCCACTGAAGGTGGCAAGCTCTTTCCGATACATTCGGCAATCAAGAGAAAATTATATCCTTTAAGGACAAATAACCCCACAATACTAAATGTAAAAATGCAAAATCAAATCACATAAATGTCTACAGTACCTACTACAAAGAACTCCAGCATTAGAAGAGACCTTAGGGAAAATCTGTATCAAGACCCAAACTGTGTCTATCAGATTCTTTCTCTCAGGAATTCAGAATCAAGCCTCAATGACTTAGTCTTTCCCTGCAAACTGAAGGACACGTAAATACTCAGGAGAGGAGTCAAATTCAACCATGAACACAGGAAAGCAGGGGAAAAAAGTGGTCAGCAAAGAAAGAACAATGAAGCAAAGAAAGGTAAAGAGTAGAGACAGGGAAAGTTCCACATTTTCCAGTCCCTGGTCCCTAATATGGTCTGTCTGCATTTAGCGTCCATCGAATTCCTTTCTTTCGTTTTCCTAAAACTAGTTCAAGTTCATTTGTATTACTTGCAACAGAAGCTTAAATGAGACAATAACCAAATCCTCCATAAAGTCAATTGGTTGATTTATTACTGGCCTCCTTTTTCTATAATTTCTTTTCTCTTTCTTCGAATTTCCTTAAAAGCCATAAAAGATGGCTTTGGTATGCTATAGAGAAAATATGTGAACAAGTATCCAGGACCCTGCTGAGCCTTTTAAAAGAAAAACCAATTGTGCCCAGAAAGGAGGAAATACAGGAATATTCAAAGTAAAGCCTTGAGATATCTGTATAGCAATCACAGATGCTAACAACTAGAAAATTAAATAGCAATCTGATTACCCTCCTATCCAAATTCAATTTAATTCTGAATAAACAAGATGGGTAAGTCCAAGTACGATCAATAGGGCATTTTGTAGGAATGTAGGGCATTTCATCTGGAATGCTCCCAACCACAGAAAGGTTTGGGTGCTCTACAGTGGTATTGCTAACCCAGACACAAATTCCAAAACTGAATACCAAACCATCTTAGGGCCTGGGCTTAACTGCCCCAAAGAGCAGTTAGACATTTACCCTATGACATAACAAGCTATGTTACTTCTATTAGATGAGGGGAAGAGAAAGTAGCAGAAGCTTAATATCATGGAACTCTGTCAACATATGTGCATCTGTGTGCATGTGCCAGATATCAAGATGTTCCACAAGGTAGATCCACACCAATCAGATCTGACCACAAGTAAACCAGTTTAACACGTATAGCAAGTCAGAGGTGATAATCAGAAGTTTGAATCAATATAGTGTAGGCAGCTCTGCAGGATTATATAAACAAAAACAATGTTACAGTATCCTGGAGTTTGAAGGGACATGGAGACTATGTCCAACTTCATCACTTTACAGAGAAGGAAGCAAATGTCTGAACCAAATCCCCAACCATAATAAAGTGAGATGACAATGAGCCACTGAACGCTGGCAACAGCTGGTAACACAGGCAAGGTAAAATCAAAGAGCTGTGACCAGATAACAGACCAAAAAAGCATTATTTCCTAAAGTTCTTCTTTAATGGTTGAAATTTTATTTTTAATTTAAAAAGGATAAATGTATTACAAAAATGTAGGAAAAAATCTAAGCAACTACTCTTGGGATCTTTTCTGGATATTCTTGTTACTTGAGTTTAGCAAAATAGTAGTAAAGATTTCTGACCTAATTTGTTAACATTTTAGTTAGGATAACTAGAACAAGCACCTTAAAAAACAAAAAACTTAAAAAACCTAAAAAAACTAAAAAAAACTAAAAAAAGTTGATGCAAAATGTAAATGATGCTATATGTTTGCAACCTTGGCAGATAGGCAGTTTAGGCACTGTGACAAAATTCTATATGGCAGAGAACTTATTTTAATATTAAAAAAATTCCAGATGTTCACATAGGGCCCTAAGAAAAGTCATCAGAAATTAGACTTATATGTCAGCTGGGACCAAAATTAAAAGAATGAATGTTTAAAGGATCCAAATATAAAGTTGGTGTTCAAAAATACTGGCAAGGGCCCACAGTACAATGGATTTTGGTCTTCAAGGGCTGCTTTACCACAGGTATTATTAGGTAAGTCAACACATCACTGAGGGGGAAAAAAAAAACAACAACAAAAACATATATTCCCCAGCAGTACAATCCACTCTTTATTGTGCAGCACAGTATTTTGTAGAAGACCACTAATAAAATGTGTAGTTAGAACTTCCTGTATTGCCCAAGAAGTATTATTAAAGATACTCCTAAAATATGAATCCATAAAAAGTAGGCTTTCTGAAAAACAGTTCTAGTCAAAAGCAAACATGAAATTGGTATCATTACTTAAATTAATAAGCTGCACATTTAATAAAGTCAAACATTTTAAAAATCTTCCGTTAATCTAAATTGACAATATTATAAGTTACATGAATCCTGAAGATTTTTTTATCGACCGACTATCTTGTAAAATCTGTTTTGTCACCAGTGCTGCAAACAGAATATGAAGTGACAGAAAGTTCTGAGTATAATCTATGCTTAACAGAGTCAGTTTCCAACTAATCCATAAGTCCTAATTGCGAGCCATATCTTATGTTGACAGTTTAGTCTACTAGTGGCAAAAAACAAAAACAAACTAAAATTCCCTAATCTCAACTGAGGAATTAACGATTTTTCTTCTCCCATTCCAGCAAAAACTAAGAACTGAGAAGCTCTGATGATTAGTAAGTGAGACGCTCATCACAAATATCTAAGTTCATGCAATTTCACATGCACCTTAAACTCACGTTTGTAATTTCAAATAATTACCTTTTACAACCTTAGGGAAAAAAATTCTCACTGATATTTTCCACATGATTTAAAGAAAATGATCTTTAAAAATCATCCTCTTAAGACTTCAGAATTACCCTAATTATAGTCCTAAACCAAGGAAGGCAGGAATGGCACCTTTCGTTCACAGAGTTTGACTTTAAACAGTGTAAAACTTACACACTCGGATGCTTTTTTCCGCTCAAAAACAAAACAAAACTGGTACCTGGAAAACTCGGGGTTTTGTTCAGTTTGGGCCTATTAAATACCAGCGGGGCCCGTGGGGAGCGGGAGCCCGAGCCCCCGGCGCGGGCGACGCGGCGGACGGGCGACCGTGCGCCTCTGGGTGGCCCCCACTCGCCGCCCCCAGCTCCGCCCGGCGCCCCACGCCCCTCCGGACGCGCAGCCGGAGCGCGGGCCTGACCTGCTCATTCCCACGCACCCCGGCCCGTTATCCGAGCGGGCACTTCGGTGGGAGCCCCCGCGGCTCCTCCTGCGCCTTCCCGAAGCCCGCGCGGCCCCCCTCCCGTGCCTCCTGCGGGCTGCCCCGCCAAGCCCCTCCCCGAGGGCCCGCGTCCGGCGAGAGCGTCCCTCCGGCTCAGGTTCGCTCCGGGGACGGGATAAGGTGTCAGCGAGGCGGCCAGACGCCTCCCGTAGGCGGGGGCGCAACCAGCCTGACCTCCTTCCATCCGCGCCTCCCCCCCGCACGCGCGGGGCGCTCCCCTTCAGCGCCCCTCCCCGGCCCAAGACAGGGGGCGTCCCCGCCGGAGGCTGAAGGGGGCGCAGCCGGCGCTCGGAGGGGATCGGGGGTCTGGGTCACACTTCTACTCGGGTTGGGGTGGGAGAAGAGAGGCGAGGGGGAGAGGGCGCCCAAACTTACCTGACTGCGCGGCTCCCCGCGCCACGGCCGTGGCCAGCCAGAGGCAGAGGCAGAGCGAGAGGGGGCGCGGGAGGGTCCGCCGCGGGCTCATGGAAGAGCCAGGGAGCCGCCGCCGCCGCCGCCGCCGTCCGAGCCTCCCTCACTCCCTCCCTCCCAGCCTCCGGGCGACGGACGGGGCGGCGGGAGGCATGACGGGAAATTCCTGGGCACGGGCAGCCGAGTCCAAATATGAGCATAGGAGACGAGCGAGGGAGGACCGCGGAGCGCGCCCGCCGCGGACGGGGCCGGCTGCCCGGCCTCGGCGGCCGCCAACTCCCTCCTCCTCCAAATCCTCCTCCTCCACAGCCGCCGCGGTGCTGCCGGCCGCGAGCGCGAGCAAAAGGTGGACTCTCTCCGCCAGGGCGCATCCCTCTCCGGGGTGGAGGCCCAAGGGCAGAGCCTAGCATCCCACCCAGGTCCCACCTGAGACCCCTGAGCAGGGTGGAGAAGAGAGAAACCACCACGGGGAGACCAGACAGCGAGCGGAGGACGCGAGGGAAGACGCCTGAGGAGTTTGAGGAGACGCCCGCTGTGCCCCCCATCACTGGAGAGCTTTGGTCATGAGAGCATAAAAAGATCTGGCAAGTACTTCTGTAAGTGGGAGGGTGAGGCTGCAGCGGCACTGCCAGTTCTGCATTCAGGTGAGCCGTCTGATAAACAACAAACAGGCATTATAAGACACGAAAGCACCCTCCTGCATTCCAAGGGAGCCTTTCTATGGAGAGGAGGCAGGCTTCGTGACAACAGTTTTCATAATAGTTAAATGTTGAGACGGGTTGTCCTTTCCACCAGCAACCTCTCTTCTTCCCCTTACACTAGTTTTTGTATTTGTTGTAGCTTGTCTAAAAGGCAGTATTGAAATTTATTCAGAAGGTGCTACCTCCGATGACCAAATTGTCAGTCCCAGATGTTTAATTACAGGCCCAAGCCACTAGTCCCCTGCCTTTTCTTTGGCACTGATAACTCCTCCGGTAATCAAGTCCAAATGACCCTTAGCTTCTCAAGACAACGTAATTATATCTTAATTACTATAATTTATTATTTTTATTCACACTGGCACGACAGGCCCTGCAGATGCAAGATGTTATATAGAATTACTTAGGAACATTTTAAGATGCTACAAAAATGATTTATTGATGCAAAATTCTTAAGGGGTAAATGCCAAACAGATTTAGAATGTGGATTATTCTAGTGTGAACTAAAGTGCGGTAATTTGTACATCACACTGCTTGTCTGAAAATGCTGATTTGAAAAGCAGAAACTTCAAAACAAATTTAATTCTAGCAAATTATTAAGGCCCATATGCCAAAAACCACTCCAATTGCAAGTAGCTCCCCTTAAATCATCTGGTACTGAGAAACACCACATCCCGTGAATTACTCCTGGCAAATGGGCAGATTTTATCCTTAATTTACTAGCAGTGATAATGAGGCTAAGGGCAGATGACCTAAGTAAGCTAAGGGTAAATAAACTGTAATACGGTGGGGCGCCTCAGTGGCTTAAGCCTCTGTCTTTGGCTCAGGTCATGATCTCAGGGTGTTGGGATCGAGCCCTGCATCGGGCTTTCTGCTCAGTGGGGAGTCTGCTTCCCTCTCTCTTTCTGCCTACTTGTGCTCTCTCTCTAATAAATAAAATTTTTTTTAAAAATGGTAATACAGTAAATAAGGGATTTAAAAGACACATGGTATTATTCAGTTTAGGTACCTAGAAGCTGGGCGGTAGGAGGGGAATACTCAGTAAAACAATATAATATTCACTCCCTTTTCTCTTTTTTGTATATTTAACTGGGTATGACATAAGCATCTGTTTGTCTTTTTTTTTTTTTTTTAAGATTTATTTTTATTTGAAAGAAAGCGCACTCAAGTCAGGGGGAGGGACAGAGGGAGAGAAAGAGAGAGAACCTCAAGCAGACTCGCTGCTGAGCACGGAGCCCGATGCAGGGCTCTATCCCAGGACCCTGAGATCATGACCTGAGGTGAAACCAAGAGCTGGACGCTCAACTGACGGAGCCACCCAGGGACCCAAGCATCTGTTTTCCTTAATTCCCTTACAACTAATGTTGTTCTTTGCCCACAGTCAACAGTTTAACAGGTTGTTTAAAAACAAAAGGAGGGCTGCCTGGGTGGCTCAGTGGGTTGGGCCTCTGCCTTCAGCTCAGGTCATGATGTCGGGGTCCTGGGATTGAGCCCCACATCGGGCTCTGTGCTCAGCAGGTATCCTGCTTCCCCCTCTCTCTCTGCCTGTCTCCCTACCTACTTGTGATCTCTTTCTCTGTCAAATAAATATATAAAATCTTAAAAAAAAAAAAAAAGGAAATGAACACAGTAATTTGTGGACTGCTATACAGCTGCTCTGAGCTAAGTGCAGAGAAAAGCTTGTTTCAAAGGATTGTAATAATTATAGTAATATTTAAAATTCTTCTAAGTTGCATATAAGTTGACCTTATAAGCAAAAACATAAAATTTTAAACAAGGCATTATCTTACAACCTAATTCATATTAATATAAGTGGAGAGTTAAGTGATTATACCAATTCTACTGACTTGACAGCAAAACTAGCAGCTGGTTTTGCTTTTATTTTTGATTTTTAAGATTCTATCTATTTATTTGAGAGGGGCAGGCGGGAGAGGAGCAGAGAGAGAGGAACAAGTGGACTCTGCACTGAGCATGGAGCCCAAGGGCATTCCCCATCGATCCCATGAGCCTGAGATCACAACCACAGCTGAAACCAAGAGTGGGCCCTTCAACCGACCTAGCCACCCAGGTGCCCCATTCCCTCAACTGTCTTCAAGGCTCCAATAAGTATGTTAAAGAGAGGAGCAAAGAGTTGAAGGTACTTGAGTGTGTAACAAGTGCCAGACACTGAGCTAGATGTTTTACCCAGGGTACTTCATTTAATCCTTACAAATATCTCTGAGCTTATTATCCTTTATCCGTATTTTACAACTAAGGAGAATGTGGCATAGATAAATTATGTTACCAGGAAGGGGTGAAGGAGCATTTGAATTCAAAGCTCATTCCAAAATTCTATATACTCTTTTTGCTGTATGAATTTTTCCCATTTTCCAAATGCCCAGGATTTACTGGGCTCTTGTGGTTTTAAGTAACTGGTGTGCACTCAAGTTACCTCAGGTAATAAGGGGTAAAGAATATGTGTGGAAATAAGACCAGAGACTTAACCGGCTTGTCGGGTCATCCTTTGTGAGCCTGGGAGGTGGAGGCTTTGCCTTTGATAAGCACCAGGAACAGGAAAGGTACTCCCCTCTGACCACATTCCTGTGAGCTTTGTAATTTAACCACTGATATTTAAATCATATATTTCACAACATTTTCTCTAACATCTTTTTAAATATAATCTTAAAACCAATCATGTTAACATATTACCTTAAACATTGTTTGTTTTTAAGACAAAGGACCCAGAAGAGGTAACTGCTTGCCTGCTCCCCAGATACCATCCCTTCCCTTAGCCAGTGGTGTGCTCGTAAATTTTTGAAAACCAGATCAGGAGGAGAAAGACCTCAATTATAACAAAAACCAGTTGATGTGGTGTCAGTACTCCTGCCAGCCTGAGGCAGAGTGGGGCAGAGATGTATGGAACCAGCTGTTGGGCCTGAGAAAGCCAGCCCCAGCATACCACTGCCCCAACTCTTCGTAAAACGTCTTCAGAACACAGCCATAATTCAAGTTGCACAACTATAACTCTTTCCTCTTGCTGCCAGTTCTGTGTCTATAGTTCATAATCAAATGCCCCAGAGGGGAGAGTCTGATTCTATCACCATTGTCGTTTTTGGGGAAAGTTCTTACTTGAAGCAATCTCAGAAGCCACTGGGCAGCCGACCGATTGGCTACCTCTGAGTCAGGTGTCCTCTCCTACTCCAACTGTAACTCAGATGGAAAGCTAACATGCTGCGCCACACAGCACCACTGCTGAAGAAACAGCCTGCATTGCTACTTCTTAGGGGGTTGTGGTTGGGGCAACCTCTTTTTTGAAAGGAGTCTGTAAGCAGGACAGGCTTTCAAGCAGTAATCTCTCCAACATACTGTGCTCACTCTTCAATAAGATCAGCCACTACACAAAGCTTTGAGCCAGTTTCCATTCCACATACCCCAAGGAACATCTTGGGTGGACGCCAACAACAGCAAACAGGGGAGTGGACAGGTTAGGAGAAGACAGTACTCAAAATCCTCCAGTCAGAGTGAGAAACCCTAAGTTAGTACTTAAATTCAATAAGTATTTATCAGGCGCCATTGTTTTAAACCAATAATGATTGATCAGAGAGTAAGGGAATTACCTCATAGGAGGATATAATAGACTCTCCAGGAAAAAGCTTTTCAAACTATACTCAATCTAGACTCCCCAGATTTTGCTTTTCTCTCCCAGGAAATAGAATGGTGTGACCCACCTGTGCTGAGAACACTTTTATACTGGTGGAAGCATGCCACTTGCCTTGGTGTGCTGGGGTGGGAGTAAGGTTGAGGAGAACTATTCTCAACAACATGAGGGACACAGAGTCAATGCTGACTAAGGGAGACACCTGAAATTTTCTCCCGGATTCTGAAAAAGAATTTCCACTTTCATGATACCCTTCCAGTCCCCAGTCATCAGACGTACTGAAAGGACAAGGACTCTATACCAGGTCATGAAGTGGGACCCCTAAACAAAGATGAAGACTGAATTAAAATGAGCATTTTCCATCTTTTCATGGTAAAATAATTTTGTTTCATCTCAAATGGCATTATTTTACATAGTTGAAGCCATCCCTTTTGTTGATTAGTTCTAGAGAGAGATCTGATGTATTTCCATGATTGATGTGCTGCCTGATTCTACCAGCTTTGGATATATAGATATGCTACAACAAGCAACACATATTTAATAAGATTTTCAGTATTTTAGAGAATTAAATAATCCTCCCCAGACCAGCAAAGCTGCTTGACTCTTAGCAAGATTGTGTCACATAAAGCAGCACAGGCAACATCAACTATATACACAAAATAAAAGAGAAGGGGAAGGGGTAAGATGGAACGTTTTGGGGCACGTGTGGGTGGTTCAGACAGTTAAGCATCTGACTCTTGGTTTCAGCTCAGGTCATGATCTCATGGGTCATGGGATGGAGCCCCATGTCCCCATCCCTGCTCAGCATGGGGGTCTGCTTGAAGATTTTCTCCCTCTCTTCCTGCCCCCATGCATGTGCGCATTCCCCCTAACATAAATAAATCTAAAAAAAAAAAAAAAAAAAAAAAAGGAACATATTAAGTTGTAAGGAAAATTCTGATAGTGAACTTGATTCTACTCTTTCACTCCATCTCTCAGTGCTTCTTATATGGAGAACATTTAGTCCCACAGTGTGTGCATGCAGTATTTAAAGGTATGTATTTTTCACATAATTTGTTCCTAACCACAAACTACATCCTTTATGTGTTGTTCAGCCAAAGCAGCTTCAATGTGATCCAGAGGTACAGGAAACCCTGGCTGTGTATGGCCTTCTGGGAAATACCATGTTACTCTCCAAAATTGTGCCTCCCTAGAGGATTTTCTGTAGGAGTTTTACTTCCGCCTAAATTTCACCCTGTGAACTGCCGTTAATCTCTAAATCAAACAGTTCCACTCACTGGGCTTTGGCCTCAGATCTAAATTCAAGGATGGCTTCCATCATTAAAGCTAATGGGACAATAGGCAAGTTACTTAACTACTCCAAGCTTTGATATTCTTTCCTCTTCGTAGAATGAAAAAATAAAGATATCTACCACTCATGATGCTTAGCACTTAGTCACACGATAGCTAATGGTATAAGTCCTTAATAAATATTAATATAATACTAATATTATTAACTTTTATCATCACTTACCAACTTTCAATCACCAGAGTCACTCTTTGCCTTTAAGCTTTACCTAATATGACTTCCTGTCTGAAATGACTCATGGTTTCTCTTCACAGCTCAGAGTCCTACATTTGTATTCATAATTACCTCTTAAGGAAGTCTGTTGAGATTTAGTTAATTCTTCCAACACATGTTTTCTTCAAAAACTGTTTTATATTTATACCCAGGGTTAGTAATAGTAAATGTTTTCAAATATGTTTTTAAGTCTTCACTTCCTCAAAGGAATCACATTAGCAGGCTACACTTATCATTAGTCAAACTACTTTGTGAAAACCACTTTTAGATTTGCCATCAAAATATGTGATGAAATTTTTAAAATATCTTCAACACAGGAAAATCATCTTTGCATTCATTCATTTTACAAATATTTACTTAATGCTTATTATGAGCTGGAGAGACAATAAGGTAAACTGGCAAGATACTTAGTATATTAAAGTGATAACTGCTAACAAGAGAAATAAGGCAGGGAAGGTTGCTAAAAGCGTTGGGAAAGTAACATTAAAGACATACAAAAAAGAAGGAAGCCTTGCTGGTGTCTGAGAGAAGAGGAACAGCAAGCAAAGAGGAAACACCCAAAGCAGAGGTAGAACTGCCCTGCAGGAGGACCATCCAGGAGGCTGCCATGGGGAGAAGAGGGAGAAAAGGGGCTGTGAAGGGAGCATGAAAGGTTGTGGCCCAAGAGGCAATCATGTAGGGTCTTACGGGTCATTTATAAGGGTTTTGGCTTTCTTTGTAGTGAGATGGGAGGCTATAATAGGCTTTACACAGAAGCAACATGATCTGATTTATATCTTCACAGAGAACTTTCTTTGGCTGTTCTTTTAAGGAGTGCAGAGACAGAAGGGGAGACCAATCAGGAGGTTCATGAAGTAATCCAGGTGAGAGGTAACTGACTTGGCGTAGGGAAGCAGTGGAGATGGCGAAAAGGGATCAATCCGAAGATGTATTTGGAAAGAAGGGCCCCCAAGATTTGCTGACATACCAGTTGTAGGGTTTGAAAGAAAGTTAAGAACATCTCTATACTTTTTTCCTTTTCCTTTTCCCTCCTCCTTGAGCATTACAGAATGGCCACTTCATGAGAAAGATAGGGATGACGTGAAAGTGGGTGGTGGGATAGTTTATTAGCAGCTTAGTTTTCCACATTAAGTTTGAAATGGCTTTTAGACACATAAGATTGTGTTCATCTAGACAATTAAATATGAAAGTCACACATATAGAGGGAACGACTGGGTTACAGATAGCATAGAAATGTATATAAATCACAAGACATCCATAGGTTGATTTAAAAAAAAAATGGTCAGCAAGGGCACGGTTGGTGGGAATGCAAACTGGTGCAACCACTGTGTAAAACAGTATGCAGTTCCCTCAAAAAAATAAAAACAGAACTATCCTATAACCCAGGAACCACGCTACTGAGTATTTACCCCCAAAATACAAAAACATTAATTTGAAGGGATACATGCACCCGCTTATTGCAGCATTATTTACAATAGCCAAACTATAGAAGCAGCCCGGGTATCCATTGATGCACAAAGATGATGGTACGTGTATAGAATAGAGTATTATATGGCTGTCTTGCTGTTTGCAATGACACGGATGGGGCTAGAGTGTATTATGCCAAGTGAAATATGCCAGAGAAAGGCAAATATGATAAGATTTCACTCATATGTAGAATTTAAGACACAAAAAAAAAAAATGAGCAAAGGAAAAAAAGACGAAGAAACATTTAAATAACAGAGAACAAACTGATGGTTAACAGAGGGAGGGTGAAATAGGGGACATAAGGGATGGGGATTAAAGAATGCACTTATCATGATGAAAAAAATAAGATAAAATGATTTTTAAAAAGGAAAAAAAAAAAAAGACAGTGAGACTAAAGAGGTTGGAGGAAAAATATGGAAGCCCGAGAGGCAAATGAAGCTCTATTTTTTAGAACACACTTGATTTGTGGAAAAAGACAAAATTTAGAACCAAACAAAATAGATGAATAGCCACACTATTATTCCTTTTATGCTTTCAAATGAGTAAGCATAAAATATTAAATGATTTTTATTACTATAAGGATTTATACACTGACAGTGAAACACCTTAATAGTCTAAATATTTGAGAATAGCAGCAATGGAATATGGGTGTATTCTGGCACGTGACCACATTGAAAAGCCATCCCTATAGGTCAAATGGCCAAACATCCAAGAGTTGTGGTTTGTAACTGACAGCTAAGTGACAAGGTCCACCAGATGGAAGGGCATAAGAACAATCTCTTCAGAGATACAAACCTTTCTGAGGTTCAAATATATACAGTTTTGAAGCTGTAGCTTAAAGTATTGTGCCAAAATTGATTTTATTAAGTTGGTGGTCTATATAAGTAGAGAGAGAAATAAACTTGCACTTGACAGATTTCTATTCAACTCTGCCTGTGCCAAGTAATAGTTGTGTATGACTTTCTAATTCACATGTCTGGGATTTAGTGACCCTACCTTTGAAATGTAAGCAGTAATTTTTAAGAAACAATCTGCCCTGCCTATTTTGGAAGATGTTGGTGGGAGTCAAATGATATGAGGGGCTTTCAAACTACTGATGTCTAAAGGAAAAGTCAGGATTGAGGCAAGGTGCATTTTTCTAAATTCACCCACTTTTGTTTCTTTGTATAAGCTACAGTTCTTTAGGCATCTTCAAGATGCCTCTTTGAGATTCTGATAAAAGAAAAAGGTCCCCAAGGAAAATGTATGACAGACATACACACAAATTTAATATACAGTTGCACAATGAAAATCCCTTTGGAGCATAATTTCTTGTGTGGAAGAGAAACTTAATGAAATTCTTTTAAAAAAACTTAGTGTGTGGTAGGCAGTGGGGGTAAATCAGAAGAGTAGCGTTGGGAAGGCCACCCAGGCAGGTGCAGATAACCAAATTCGAGGTAGAGTCCCTACTCTAAGTAGTGGCAGTAAGATAGGAGTTGCCAGATAAAACTCAGGATATGCAGATAAATCTGAACACCAAATAATTTTTAGTATGTCCTAAATATTTCATGGAGCGTTATTCATAATTTATCTGAAACTCAGTGTAACTGGACATTCTATACTTTTATGTGCTAAATCTGGCAATCCTAGAGAAAAACTGGTGAACTTATTCCTCCCTTCAACCTCTTATTTCTCTGAGGCAGATTCTGAAACAAATGTGTGCAACATGACCACTGTGAATGGGAGAAAAAGTCATTTAGATCTAGTCCAGTTCTTTGGTGGCTCCTGAAGAGACCCATAAAGACTTCAAATAGTTCTTTACAGACCTATTTATTTTCCCGCCAGGGCATAAACCTTACTAATATTGTGGCTATATCCTATTCTCAATATATGGGTTTTATATGGTCCCGTCTGATCTACATGAAAGCATGTGTAGCTGGGATTGAGTCCCACGTCAGGCTCCCTGCTCAGGAGGATCCTGCTTCTCCCTCTGCCTGCCCCTCCCTCCTGCTCACGCTTGTGCTCTCTCACTCTCTCTCTCCTCTCAAAAAATAAAATCTTAAAAAATAAGAAAACAAAACATGAGTTGGAGGACCCATAGTCAGCTTGTCCATCACCCCCTCCTACATATGTGCATACACATACACAGACACATGTGAAACTAGGCAGGTAGTTTCTTCTCTACACAGCCCAAATCCGTGGCCTTCCTTGGCTGCACAGTGTATGGTATCAGCAGGAAGGAAGATGGGCTCAGACAAGAACGTCCCTTTCAGTGAAGGATTAGAGGCACTTGAGAGATTCAAAGAAGGAAATCTTTCTGAGGTGGTAATACAAACCGGAAAGCAGAACAGGCAGGAGCATTCAGGAAGGTGCTTTCTCGGTCTAAAAGCTTCCAGCCCTTAAGGTCTTATCCCCTGGGTGATGCAACTAAAAACCCAAAGTAGTGTTGGAAAGCTTTAACCCGTATCTTTCCTACTTTTGTGATTCTGTCTGAAATTATCTTCTCCAGGTGCTGGTGTCTTATTTGTGGAGGCTAAAAGGTCAAGATAGCAAAGAGAAAGTAGTATGGTTTCAACCCATTCCTCTTGTAAACAGAGGGACAGACTAGGATTCAGAACTGATGATCAGACCTTGGGGCGCCTGGTTGGCTCAGTTGGTTAAGCGTCTGCCTTTAACTCAGGTCGTGGTCCCCGGCTCCTGGGATCCAGACCCACATTGTTTCTCCCTCTCCCTGCCTGCCGCTCTCCCCCTGCCACTCCCCGTTTGTGCTCTCACTCTCTATATATCAAATAAGTAAATAAAATCTTAAAAAAAATTTTTTTAAAACAGCCCACAGTAAAACCAGCAGGCCTGCAGTACACGTGGCTGAGGAGCATTTTGGAGAAGACAGGTGGATGAAATCTAAGGCCGGTCTTCATGATTGACCTGTGGCTTAGTGAAAGCTGCCACTGGGCAAAAGTGGATATTGAGCTATGGAGCAAGACTTGGATACAGACTGAATTCTCAGCAGTAACAGAATACAGGAAAGGAGAGTAGAGTCTTCTTTTGCAACTTCCTATAGTGTAATGAGTGCTTAATAATCACTGTTGACTGACCCTTCAGATGGGGGTGGGAGGATGGAAAGCGTATTGTTGAAGGGGTAGGGAGGGAGGTGGTGAATCTGTGCATGTTTCAACTCTCATAGGAAAAACAAATGGACCAAATAAAACTATCATCCATTTATCTTCCCACAGTGGCACAAAATGAAAAAAAAAGAAAATATTCCCTCTAAAGAAAAGTTTCTTCTATATTCTGCTCCCAGTAGCAACAATAACAACTAGAACTACAAGTAAAATTGGCTTACATTAATGAAAATACATATTATATCACAACCAAAGCTCTGAAAACTCAAAATATTCAGGGGAAAGAAACCCCAAAGAGACATTTGCTATAGTGCTTGGGGTAAAAGCAAAACATTAAAATAATAAAAACACCTTCCAAATGAATCAAATGGTGCTCAGCTTTAGGTAACTTTAGGTTACTTCATTTCAATAAAGAAAAACACATCAGGAAATCTAAACCTTAAGTAAGCAATGATGTTATAAATATGAATGAAACAGCTCTGAACTATTTCCAGCTTTGCCTCTAAAATTCCTTTGGTCTGACGACGGCAGAACATATTATTTCCTGTTCTCATACTCTGTGGGAAGTAACACACCCATTTCAATCTTTGTCACTTTTTTCCTGTATCAACATCCACAGGAGGAATGATTTTGGTGCTGCCTACCCGAGGTTGAGAGCTCCGATCCATAAGCCATCTGGCAACGAGTCTCAAACTTTTGTCAGAGTTACCTGGAGAGCCTGTTACTATCCTGGGATCTTCTCCAGATACAGTGATTCAGCAGGCTTGGTGAAGAAGTCAGGAATCTGCATTTATAACAAGTACCCCAGATGATTCTATAAGAGGTGGTCCACATGTCCTTCTTTAAGAAATTCAGGTCTAGAGTGACCAGAGTAATTTTTCATGTCTGCTTTCTAATCAAGGAGAGTAAGTTTCAAACTCTCTTTTCTGTAATGCCCATAACAGAGGTAAACAGGATTATAGGAAAATACATGCGAGCATATATAACAAAGCTTTCATGACCTTTACAAAATATGTATGTTTACACATAATTCAATAGGAAATTCAAATAACTAGAATTTTCACTTTACCCTACATTAGATGAGGTTCATTATGAAATGAGGCACTGCAAGATTCTGACTTTCCTCCTGAGTCATCAGTGATTAAATTAAGCTCCCCAGAGTTTTAGCACTATGAATATTTTATTGTATTCTTTGAAAACTGGTTATTTTAAAATCAGATTATAAATCCTAGGTAATTGAAGTAACTAAATTCATTAAGACCTAGCTTTAAAAATTACTCCAGCCAAACAGGAATTTTTGTACTAATCTAATACTAGAATATGAACTACTGTATTAGAAGTACTTATTTTTTTTCCTGAACATAATGAAAATAGCATACTTCTCTAAACCTATCAGTTACATGGGCAATATTTATCCCACCAATCTCCAATTATGATAAGGCTGTTTTATAATGAAATAGCATTTTAGGTATATTCAGCTGCCCTTAAGGAAAACCAAGAAAAGTGATTTTGACTTTTTCCATGTTATCAAAGCATAATGGAAAATAAAAATGGTACTTTTGTATATAATTAGACTATTATTGAGATATGACACATTGTAATTTTGAAAATGTGGCTTTATTTAAATGTGGAACTATGTATTATTTACAATGATGAATAACAGAATGAGTGTACATACAAGGCTCGTGGCTAGTTCTTCAAATGTAAGGAGAGGAATCAACCCACAGGACTGCTCACAGAAGCAGTCTCTCCTGCTCAGTCACTGTCTGCTCTTCACTCATCTTGGTTGCTCCTGGGATCTTCCAAGGATGTACACCAATCTGTTACCATATGTATACTGCATAAAATTAACTTCTAAGACTCCTATAATTAAAAGATTATATCAGCCTTATACCAGTTTAGTGTCACAGCAAGGAACATTTTAATAATACAGGACTGACTGTAGACAATCATTGGTGAAATACAACTGATCCATTCCAGTCAGGAGCTGACACAACTCTAGTGACCAACACTACCATAGTTCTGATGATGATAATTCTAGAACAGTCATAGCTGAGATCTGAATCTCAATGTTTTCACACTGAGAAAAACACATTTACATTTAGATTTTCTGCCTTTTTAAAGCAGAAGCACTGAGCATTCAAAGGAAGAATTCTGGGACACAATAGTTGGGGAAAACTAACAATAAAATGAATAATTTAGGAGACACGAAAGACTATATCATTTCAAAGTAAGATAAAATGGGAGAATACATTAGTTTTAAAAGAACAAAAATTGTTAATAGTGAAGAACAAAAAAGCTTTTTCTTTCATTTCTGTTTCAGAAATAAAAGAAGTCAAAACTTAGGTTTCAAAACTGTACCCGACAGGGACATACCAGAGAATTTACTATTAATATGTTTATTTTAGGTTTTTGGTAAATACTTTTTTATGAGATTTAAGAAGTTCCCTTCTAGTTTGCTAAGAATTACTTTTTTTTATGAAAAGGAATATGGATGTTGAATTTTGTTAAATGGTTTACTGCATCTAAATGAGGTGATCATATTTATTTCATTTATTCTGTTAATGGGACAAATTATATTGATTTTCTAATGTTAAACCAGTCCTGCATTCCTTGGAATACATCCAATATGGTCATGGTGTATAAGTCTTAGTTGTGTGTTGCAGGATTTGGTTTGCTGGACACTTTAGTTTGTTTGGGACTTTTGCATCTTTGTTCAATGAGACTGGCCTATAAATTTTCCTTTTCTGTTTTCTGCATCAAAGTTATGCTAATCAGGAGTGCACCTCGTTTTTCTACTTGCTGGGATAGGGAATATATCATTTAAAAAGGAAAGCACGGAAGAGATTATACATTTTCAAAGGTGTGTCTTATGCATGATCATTGTTAAGAGTGACTACAATGAAGAAAAGCAAAGGGATGTTAAAAAAAAATAAATCTCATTTTCAAGCAGTTTGTTTCACAGATCTTGATTTAGAAATGGTAACCAGGATATTATATGATGGGAATTTTACATTATTTCATTCCATTCTCTCAACCATACAATTACCATTGTTTTAAAAATGAGGAAACTGAGTCTTAGACTACTTAAATAACTTGCCTAAGGTCATACAACTAGTATGTGTCAACGCTGAAATTTGAGCATGGCTCTCACTCCAGGGACTGTGCTCTTAAACACGCTTCCTTTTTTCCTCTCTCAGTGCAGGGATCCAGTGTTTTGGAAGACTTTTCATACACCTGCTAACAG
Organism: Mustela putorius furo; assembly: GCF_011764305.1. Lineage (NCBI taxonomy): Eukaryota > Metazoa > Chordata > Mammalia > Carnivora > Mustelidae > Mustela > Mustela putorius. Next base: position 40,157,650 of record NW_025422368.1, on the reverse strand, counting down.
TAAAAACCCACAAATCTGTAGCTAAAATAAATACAGCTCTTTTTCCAAAATGTTGAAATTATAAAAACTCTAAAATGCCTGAGCTTCACTGCCAAAGGTTGGTAATGATTCAAAATATACTAACAGAGGAGATCAAATTAAGAAAATAGACTAAAAATAATTATGGGAATCCTAAGGTAAACATTTAAATATATGTAATAGGGGCACCTGGGTGGCTCAGTGGGTTAAGCCTCTGCCTCGGCTGAGGTCATGATCTCAGAGTCCTGGGACTGAGCCCCACATCAGGCTCTATGCTCAACACGCAGCCTGCTTAATAAAATATATATATATATGTATATATATATGTAATAAATGTTAATGGAAGTTTTGTATAATACATATGTAATTCAACAGATTAGACTTCACTGCTAAATTGCAGAATAGTTCCCACCAACTGCATGTATATAGTATATTCCTTTCACTCCAGACAAAATTTTTCATTTCTAACAACTCTAATATCAAAATTCATTTTACCATCAATGGGATCTTTAAAAAAAAAAAAAAAATCACTGACCAAGTTCCAAAGAAAAACAATTGTGTCTATCTGCATGAAGTCCAATTTCTGCCAGGGGACTTATGTTTGCTTCTACCTGAGCAACTACCAACTGTGAACACTACGTTTTCTCTTTGCTTGAAGCTTTCTGGGCCCATGGTGGTTGATTGTAGGAATTGGAACCACACTCTGAAAGAAGACCAACTGGCTTCTTTGCTGTCCCTTTCCAGAGACAAGTCTAGTTCTCATTGATCCTGACTCTGCCTAGTTTTACGCCAGGATCTTCTGTCTGAATTCAGATCTTTGTTGTTTTCTTCCTTAGTGCCAGAGAAAATGAGCCCTCTTCCAATTAAGAGTATCTTAGATGGCATATAGTATATTTAAATAATGTACATCCAATTTAAGCAGCACACAGACAATATTTTCCATACCTTATTCTCCAAAGACATTAATCCAAAATCCATTACTCTCACTTTTGTAGAATTCAATTGCTTCTCGTTTGTATCACAGTATAGAGCTGTAATGAATATCATTTTCATATCTCTTTGTATCACTTCTGATTTCTTCAGAATAAACTCCTAAATTAAAATGTAAGGTCAAAACGTATGAAGGTTAAAACATTTTTTAAATGTTTTAAAACATTTAAACTGACCTATAAAAATGCTCATCACTTTACACAAATACCAGCATTTATATAAGTGTCCTGTTTCCCCTAAACTAAAATAAAATCTGTCAAATTTCTTATGTAACTTTCTCAGTTGTTAATCTGCATTTATATCTGCAGCTGAATGTTTCATATATTTATCGGTCATTTGCAGCTCTTCATTTGTCAATCATCTCCTGATGTCATTTGGCTATTTTCTATTGAGATGTTTGTCTTCTAGGTTAAAATGATTTTTATTTGTAGAATGTTATTGAAAATCATATATACTGTTACTACTAATATCTTCCCATTTGCTTGTTTTTAAATTTGTTCTTAGATTTTTTAGATATACTCATTTTTGTTTAAATACAATACAGGGAGCATTATTTTCTGATTTCTTTCTGTCCGTTCTAACCCCTGTATCAAATGTTTTCCTCTGATTTTCCTCCTCCTTTTTATGACTACTTCTCAACTCTTTATTCCTCCTGGTATTTATTTGGGCATGTGTAAAGGACTAGGAACAGGTTAAAACTGCAAAAGGCTGATACTAATGTAAATTAGTGATACAGTCTAATGTGAAAATAGAACTGGAGCGAATTCAGAAATTCAGGGAAAAGTCTAACCTGCCCCCTCATCCATTCTCTGCTACAGTCTGCAATTTTCTTCCCTAAACCAAAGGACTCTTTGAATAATGATATTATTCATGTTCCCATTGTTTGCAGCTAATTGTTGAGGACAGTGGTCCCCAACTTGTATTCATGGCACAGAAAGAAAAGGAAAATCACTATACGGTACACAGTTAAAAAGGAGAGACTATGTAACAATTGCCAGAGTCAAGGAGGCCCTGAGCTCCACCACTGGAAGGGCACATTAGCACATCTGGAACCAATTTGTGGCATACCACTTGAGAAGGTCTGTTTCAGAACAGCTCTGCTACTTATGTTCCTCTGATAAAATGCCCTTCTCCACTGACAATGTTGCTAGGGTTCTAGAAAACAGATGCTGGTAATGATGTTAGAGAAGCCCAACTACGGCTAAACAAAATAAGCATCAGGAAACCATCCTCCTGCCCTTTTGTCCTGGACCTTGGCAAGATAAGGAGCGGATACTAAACTTCAAGAAAACAACCCAACACTTGTTGTGTTATTGGAACATATAAAATTTTTGTGAAAGACATCCTCTCTCAGCCAAGTTAGTCTAAGGAAACTGAGTGATTCTCATGATGTGGAAGTATCTGGTCATTAAGATCTTCTAAGTGACTACAAGCCAAGGGTCTGTGCCTCTTCAAAGAAGACAAAGAGTTGCAGGAGCCAAAGGCCCTGGCATTAGTTACATTATGGCTCTAACTTTTTCTCTTAATTTTTTTTTAAACTTTTAGAGAATGATCCACTTTCCCTGCTCATATTTAAAGTCACCTTAAAAGTTAAAAAAAAAAAAAAAGCCACCTTTATCCTACACTGAATTCTTATATACCAAAGTGCCCTCATAATTCAAGTATTTATTGGCCATGTAATCTGTTTTTGGTGTTGAATCATAACATAATAAAATACTCTTAGAAAAAGTCTGGGCCTCCTCTAATATCTTTCTCTGCTTCACAGTATCATCTATGTTCACGCCTGTGTTTCCCAATGTCTTGTAGGCTGTGCAATGAAAATCCATTACAAAGTGAACTAGCAAATCTCACAAAATACGTAGGGCTTTCATAAGGTTGATAAATGTGATGGAAAACTATTTAAATCGTGAACATAGCTATAGAACATGTCAGTCCAGTTAGCTGGCTATTAAAGGGCAGAAGCTAAGGCCAAAAGGGCAATGACACAAGAAGTTTTATTAAAGAATGATCTAATTAGAAACCCTTACAAAAATGAAGTCTAGGATATTTTTGTAAAATGAATCAATTGAAATCAAATATGAAATGAAAATTATCATTTCATGATTCTAATAAATTTATCAGGAAAAAAGACCAAAAAATTATTTCTAAGAGTTAAAATATTTAAGTTAACTTTTTTTATTTTTATAATTTTAGTAAAAAATTTCAAGTCAAAGTTTTAGTAAAACTATTTATGAAAATTCGGTCTCTGATTTAAGTGGATTTAATTTAAGTGACCTTCCGGTATTGGTTACACTCAATAACTTTTTTAATATCTGATAGGGCCAGTCTCTCCTTTTCAATCATATTTTAAAAATTTACTTTCTTATTCATCCATCCAGCTGATATCACAGAAATTCATTTAAAATCCCTAGAAATTAATTTAAATCTATTGAAATCTTTATTGGAATTCATTAAACCTCTTTACCAATTTAGGAAGAATTAGGTAGTCCATTAGAAATATTAACCTGTTGATGCCTGGTGACCTAGTTTTTAGCAGCAGAATATATATTCTTCTCAAATTCACATGGAACATTCTTCAGGATAGACCAAATACTGGGCCATAAAATAAGCTTCAAGAAGTTTAAGGCAGGGGGTGGCACCTGGATGTCTCAGTTGGTTAAGCATCCAACTTTTGATTTTGGCTCAGGTCATGATCTCAGGGTCCTGGGATTGAGGCCCACATTGGGCTTTATTTATACCCAGTGGGGAACCTGCTTGAGGATTCTCTCCCTCTGCTCCTCCCCCTACTCACACTCACATAGTCTCTATAAAATACATAAATCTTTAAAAAAAAAATTCAAGAGGACTGAAATCAAGCGAAATATGTTATCCAATCACATGGAATGAAATTAGAAATCAGTAACAGAAAGAAATAAGGGACATTCACAAATACATGGAAGTAAAACAATGAATTTGTAAATAACCAAGCATCAGAAAAGAAACCAAAAGGAAATTAAAATACTTTGAGATGAATGAAAATAAAGACCCAACATACCAAAACTTATGGGATGCAACTAAAGCAGTGCTTAGGAGAAAATGTATGCCTGTAAATGCCCATACTAAAAAACAAAACATACAACAACAACAAAACTCTCAAATCAATAACCTGAACTTCCACCTAAACTACACTGGAAAAAGAAAAACAAAATAAACCCAAAATAAGTAGAAGGAAGGAAATAATAGACCAAGGTAGAAATTAATGACATGAAGAATAGGAAAATTAAATAGACATCAACAAAAAAGTTGATTCTTTGAAAGTAGCAACAAAACTGGCAAACTTGTAGCTAGACTGACCAAGAAAAAAGGAGAGAAGACTCAAATGATTAAAATCAGTAAAGAACAGGTGTTGCGACTAACATTACAGAAATAAAGATGATTATAAGGGAATGCTATAAACTACATATACACTAAGAAATTAAGTAATAAACGAAAGGTGAAAATTCCTGGAAGGACACAAACTACCAAAACTGACCTCAGAAGAAAAGGAAAATTTGAACAGACCTATAACAAGTGAAAACATTGATTTAGTGATCAAAAAATGACCTATGAGGCCCAGGCCTGATGACATAAATGGTGAATTCTACCAAACATTTAAAATATAATGAAATCTTTCTATTTGCAATGACATGGATGGAGCCAGAGAATATAATGCTAAGTCAAAGAAGTCAGTCAGAGAAAGGAAAATTCTGTATGATTTCACTCCACTGTGGAATTAAGAAACAAAACAAACAAACAAAGGGGTGCTAAGAAACAGACTCTTAACTATAGAGAACAAACTGATGATTACCAGAGGGGAGGTGGATGGGGGGATGGGTTAAATAGATGATGGAGATTAAGGAGGGCTCTTGTTGTGATGAATACCAGGAGATGCGTGGAACTGTTGAATCATTATATGTACACCTGAAACTAATATTATAACTGTATGTTAACTAACTGGAATCTAAATGAAAACTTAAAAAATAAAAAATAAAGTATAATTAATTACTGGTTTTCCACTAATGCTTCCAAAAAAATAGGAAGGACTACTTCCCAACTCATTCTGAAATCAGAAAACTGTGATGCCAAACCAGACAAAGACTTCACAAAAAAAGAAAACTGGAGACCAAACATCTCTTAAGGATACAGACACAATTTATTTGTGGAGCATAACAAATAGCATGGAGGACAAGGGGAGATGGAGAGGAGAAGGGAGTTGAGGGAAATTGGAGGGGGAGGTGAACCATGAGAGACTATGGACTCTGAAAAACAATCTGAGGGTTTTGAAGGGGTGGCGGGTGGGAGCTTGGGGGAACCAACGGATTGCATGGAGCACTGGGTGTGGTGCAAAAACAATGAATACTGTTACACTGAAAAGAAAAAAATACAGACACAAAAATTCTCAAGAAGATACTAGCAAACCAAGCCAGCAACCTATAAAAAGGATTATATACCATGATCATGATCTAAGACTTGAGTGCAAGGTTGGTTTAGCATTTAGAAGTCAGTTCCCATTATCGACAGAATAAAGGACAAAAATCAACATGATTATTGCAATAGACATAGAATAAGCACTTGGCAAAATCCAATAGCCCTTCATGATAAAAACAAACAACAAACAAGAAATAGAAGGAAACTTCTCTCAATATGATAAAGAAAATTTTTAAAAAGATTTTATTTATTTATTTGACAGAGAGAGAGAGAGTGTGAGAGAGCACAAGCAGGGGGAGAGGCAAAAGGAGAGGAGAAGCAGGCTCCCCCCTGAGCAGGGAGCCCAATGCGGAGCTCCATCCCATCATCCTGGCCCTGGGATCATGACCTGAGCCAAAGACAGATGCTTAACTGACTGAGCCACCCAGGCACCCCAAGAAAATATTTTGAGATTAATGTAAATGAAAATACAACATACCCACAGCTAACATCACACTTAAGGGTGAAAGACTAAATTCTCTTCCGTTAAGATCAGGAACAAGACATCTGCCCTTGCCATTTCTATTCAACACTGTATTAGAGATTCTAGTCAGGGCAACTAGAGAAAAGGGGGGCATCTAAGGACATCTAAGATTTTAAAATGGGGGGCACTAGGAATAAATAAAACTATATATGCAAATGACATGATCTTATAAATAGGAAATTCTACAGAATTCACTAAAATCTATTAGAACTAACAAAAAAGTTCAATAAGGTGTCAGGACCCAAGAACAATATACAAAAAACAATTGTATTTTATGCACTTGCAATGGACAATCTAAAAGTGAAAAATTTTTAAAGTTCCACAGATAACAGCATTCATAAGAAAAAATGCCTAGCAGCAAATTTAAAAGAACTATAAAACTTGTATTTTGAAAACTATTTTTTTCAACTATACTTTTGTGGAAAAAATTTAGACAAATAAATGGAAAGACATCCCATTTTCATGTACTGGAACACTCAATATTGTTAAGATGGCAGTAATCCCAGTGATGTACATTAATGTACAAATTCAACGTAATCCCCATCAAAATTCGGCCAGCTTCTTTGCAGTAACTGAAGCTGATCCTAAATAATCCACAGGAAGGAAATTCAAGGGATCCAGAATAGCTACTAGTCTTTCTTTTTTTTTTTTTAAGATTTCTTTTTTAATTTATTCATTTGTCACACAGAGATCACAAGTAGGCAGAGACGCAGGCAGAGAGAGAGAGAGAGAGAGGAAAGCAGGCTCCCTGCTGAGCAGAGAGCCCGTTGTGGGGCTTGATTCCAGGACCCTGAGATCATGACCTGAGCCAACGGCAGAGGCTTAACCCACTGAGCCACCCAGGTGTCCCCAGAATAGCTACCAGTCTTGAAAAAGGGAAAAAAAAAAGTTTTTATTTCAAAACTTACTACAAAGCTATAGTAATCAAGACAGTGTGGTACTGGCATAAGGATAGACAAATAAATAAATGGAATAGAGCTTAGCGTCCAGAAATAAGCCCTCACTTTTACTGTCAACTGATTTTCGGCAAAAGTGACAAGATAATTCAATGAGTAAAAGAATAGTCTTTTCAATACATGGTGTTGGGACATCACAAATGGATATCCATGTGTAATACAATAAAGCTGGACCCCTATCTCTCATAATATATAGAATTTAACTCAAAAGAGACCACAGTCTAAATATAAGAGCAGGGTTCCTGGGTTGCTCAGTTGGTTAACTGTCTGTTTCGGCTCCTGCCATGATCCCAGGGTCCTAGGATAGAGTCCTGCATCAGGCTCCCTGCTTCTCCCCTCTGTCTGTCTCTCATGAATAAATAAATAAAATCTTTAAAAAAAATAAAAATAAATAAAAAAATAAATCTAACAGCAAAAAATATATACTTCTTAGAATAAAACACACAAGGAAGTCAACTTGGATTAGGCAATCCTTTTAGACACCAAAACATGAGCAACAGAATAAAAAATAAATTGGATGGCATCACATGGGAAGACCTAAATCCAGGGAAACAGCATTCTAGTAAGAACAGTATGAAGGCCCTAGGTGGAAAGTGGATAGGGAATAGAAAGTACACCAGAGTAGAAGAAGCATGATAGGAGAAATATGTGGAGAAAAGAGCATAGGCCAGTTCATATAGAGCCTTGAAGGCTATTACAAGAAATTTGGACATTCCTCTAAATGCAGTGGGAATCCCTGGAGGATTATATTTTAGGGACGGATATGTATGTCCTGTCTGATACATGTTTTTTTTTGTTGTTGTTTTAAGATTTTATTTATTTATTTGACAGACAGAGATCACAAGTAGGCAGAGAGGCAGGCAGAGAGAGAGGAGGAAGCAGGCTCCCCGCTGAGCAGAGAGCCCGATGTGGGACTCGATCCCAGGACCCTGGGATCATGACCTGAGCCGAAGGCAGAGGCTTTAACCCACTGAGCCACCCAGGCACCCCTGATACATGTTTTTGAAGACAACTTTGATTCCTGTAGGGAAAATGAATTACAACTGGGCACGGAACAAGGAGACCAGCTTAGGCTTTTGCAGCAATTAAGGCAAGACATAATGATGGTGTCAAGACAATGGATAGATTGGATATCAGATAGACAGATAGATAGACAGATAGGGATGTGGAAGAGCTGAAAGGACTTATTAACTAACTGAACATAGGAATTGAAAAGAGAGTAAGAATAACTTCTAGATTTTTGGCTTCAGCAACTAATATTTGTTGTATAATTTACTCAGAAAAGACTAGAAAAAGAATGGGTTTGGAGTCAAAGCAGCATGAAAATCAGAGCTTTGTTTTGGTATACAAAATTTGAAAATCTTTTAGTCATCCAAATGGAGATCTCAAATAGCAAGGTGAACATACACATCTGGACCTAGGGTAGGAGTCAAGCTTGAGACAGAAATTTGAGAGTCATTCATCAGGCCTGGGTAAGATCACCCAGAGAAAACATCTAGACAGAGGATAGCAGAGGAGCTCAGACTAAGGCCCAGGGAACTCCAATATTAAGAGTGAGCAAAGGAGGAAGACCTGGCAGAAGACACTGAAAAGGAGTAACAAATCATGCAGGAGGAAAGATGGGATTGTGGTGTGTTAAAGAAAACTAAATATATTTAGTTACTTACATGGAAATTTAGTCACATGAGGTAGACAATGAAAAAACTATCAAAGAAAAAAGACCAAAAACAAAAAAAAGCAGGGGCGCCTGGTTGGCTCAGTCAGTTGAGTGTTTGCCTTCAGCTCAGGTTTTGATCTCAGGGTCCTGGTATCGAGTCCCACATCAGGCTCTCTGCTCAGCATGGAGTCTGCTTCTCCCTCTGCCTGCCACTCCCCCTGCTTGTGCTTTCTCTTGTCAAATAAATAAGTAAAATATTAAAAGAAAGGCAGGGGGAGGGGGACCCACCACCACCATAGGAAAGAGGTGAGAAAACTGAGAAAACAAAGTATAATCTAGCAACAGTTATGTCTTGTTTATATAGCTTTTTGGTAAATTGATTAGATGGCAGCCAGCAAAAAGGCTGAGCAGAATGTCCTTAAGCAGGCTAACTGATCATCAAAGAAAATAGTTTCAGGTTAAGGATTTGCCAAAGCCTTGAGAGTTTAGCCATCGAATATATGCAACAGGCTTTCTTTGTGTATTTTTTAGAGTCTACAATGTTAGGCCAGATGCAAACCATTCCTCATCAGAATTTCTCAAGTATCACAGAAAATAAAAGAGAAAGAAAATATCTCAAGAATACGGAAGCCAAAAATTGTAATCAGGAGATCCAAATTAATCTTACACAGGGTACCTTTATACCAATGGTTCTCAAACTTGAATGTGTATTAGGATCACCTGGAGAATTTGTGAAAACAGATTAGTAGGCCCCCAACTCCAAAGTCCCTGATAGAGTAAGTCTGGGTGGGGTCCAATAATTTGTTTGGAGTAATGAGTTACCATTTGATACTGATGCTGCTGACTAGAGAACCACATGTTTTGAGTATTAATGACCTAGAGAAACTTGAATGTGTACAGCAGGAAACATGTTCAAGAATGAATGTTCATAGCTACCTTATTTATAACAGTAAAAAACTTAAGAATGATCTCAATGTTCATAGATACTTGAATAGATAAATTGTGGTATATTTTATGAAGAATACTATATAGCCATGACAATGAATGGAAGCGACCTGCATCTCTACAGATGAATCTCAATAACAATGCTGAACACTCAGAGAGGTCAAAAGCAATAACAAACAATATAATATTTAGAGACACATACATATGTGGTAAAACTGTAATGCAAAATAAAGAACTATTAACACACAATTCAGAATAATGGTTATCTGGGAGTAGGGAATGAGAGAGAAACCATCAAGTAAAGGCAGAGAAGTGCTCCAAAGTCAATATTCTGTACCTTAAGATGATGGTACACTTCAAACTATAAGTAAGATATTTCAACATATTCTTTTATGTGTGTTATTTCATGACAACAAAAAACACCTAAGTAAAAAAAGATGAAATAATCAGCAATGTCTGAGAGTGCTAAGAGCTTGAGAAAGATGAAGCTATAGGAATGACTCTTGAATTTGGCCAAAGGAAGTTTTGTGGTGCTGCAGAGGAGTAATTTCAGAGGAATGATGAGTACAGAAACCAAACTAGAGCAGACTGAAAACACTGTAATACAAGACATAAACTAGAAAAACAGTAAGAGAAGTGCAAATCAAATATTTCAGAAATGCACATGGAAGAAATTACTTTCAGCCAGAAATAATCAACAACACTTCCTGGAGGCGACACAGGAGTAACATTTAGAAGACGGGCAAGACTTGGGTATACAGAAACAGGAAATGGAAGATGTTTCAAGGAACAATATGAATAGTGCCATTAAAAGCATAATGAAGCAAGAATTAGGTATGTCCGTGAAAGTCAAGCAGTGCAGTTCAGCTGGAGCACAGAGGCAAAGTAGTGGGATTCAGCTGGAAAGGTACTGGTCTAGACCTGCACTGTCACCGCGGCTGACACTGGCTACACTTGGATTCTGAGCATTTAAAATATGGCTGCTATAACTGAAGAATTAAAGTTTTAAAGTGAATTAATGTAAACTTAAAAATTGATACCTGATTCAGCTATAGGAAAACTTCTATGTATGTTTGGAAGAACTTGGATATGTGAATCTAATTTTTCCAACAGTAGAGGTTACAAAATCGAAACATAGATCAAGTATTTTCAGTGCATGTAGGATCTGAATTGAGACGGCCTGTTAATAAGGTGACCAACTATGTAACTTTTAGCACTGTAAGTCACACAAGCTGTAAGTGTAATATATATTTAGATTTTAAAGCATATAAATTAACTCATTAATAAAATTTTTAATTACATGCTGAGATAATATCCTGAATATATAAGGTTAAATAAAATGTATTAAAGTTAACTTCACCTGTTTTTTACTTTTTAATGTGACCATCATAAAATTTTAATGACACATGGCATTATATTTGTACTGGACAAGCACTGGTCTAAATAAAAGCAGCCCCTGAATACCAACTCAAACTTGGCTATTATTCAGTAAGAAATTAAAAGCCACTAAAATCTTCACAGTAGTAGGGGGATTTTGGAGGTTGCAACTTTTTGGAAATACAAAAGTAACACTGCCCATTAGGAGTTAAATTTTTAAATTAATACAACAGATCAAAGCAGAAATGAAGTCACCTAGAAATGGTTCCAGGCCTGGAAGACCTGACTAGTTTATGAAGGCTGTATAATACATAGCTTCAAGCAAGCTTCTAGTCTTGGGTATATGGCAAACCACTTATGAACAGTTATGTTTAAAACCAACTTTTGTATTTGTTCTTTCTTTTGACAATCCTAGGTTTGTAGATCTACTCAACATCTCATTTTCCTACAAACCAGGAAAATTTCTAATCAATATCAGAGAATCATAGGTAATGCTGGAATATTATGTAAGTTAACAGTTCTGGTTTTTGGAAAGGAGAATTCTTAAACAGCTCCATCTTGCCCTTCCTCCAAAAATGTTCTACATTAGAAAAGTCAGAAGATTATTTTTAATTAACTGCTACAATTCCGAGAAATCTTACCTAGCACCCTGATTGACCTCTTCATCCCCACTCCAGTAACCCGTAATTTAGGAAATATCACCACCATCTAACCAGTTGCCCAAGTCATAGAACTTCCACTTCAACTTCACACCAAGGAACTTTTCAAATTCCACCTTCTAATTTGTTTCAAATTTTCCTGAATACTTCATGCCATCCCCAACCATACAGTTAAGTATGGCAGAATTGGTAGTGAACTAAATTTCTGCCTCTGTATGGATTCTCTCGTTCGTTTTCTGAGTCATCCAATTTACTTTCCTGGTTTTAACACCCAAATTGTATCTAGCTCAGATCTTTCTCCACAGAATTAGAAATCCAATCATTTGCTAGGAACATCCACCTGAATATTTCCATAAGCATCCCAACCTCAAAATGTCCAAAAATTCAATTATCTTATCTTTTCCATCTAAATGTTGCAATTAGAATTCCCACACTAGAAAACTGGACATCAACTTATCTCCCAATATCCAATTAAGTCCTTCCCATTTTATTTTATTTGTCAAATCCTTTCTCCATTTTTCATCAAAACAAATCATCACTTGAACTCCCTTTAACAACCAACATCCAGGGACACCTGGGTGGCTCAGTTGGTTAAGCGGTGCCTTCAGCTCAGGTCATGATCCCAGCATCCTGGGATAGAGTCCCACATCAGGCTCCTTGCTCGGCGGGGAGCCTGCTTCTCCCTATGCCTCTGCCTGCCACTCTGTCTGCCGTGCTCACTCACTCTTTCTCCCTCTCTCTCTCTGACAAATAAATAAATAAAATCTTTAAAAACAAAAAACAACCAACATCCAAACTTCATAATGGGACCTACAAAGCCATCTGATCACTGCCCACTTTTATATTCAGTAATTGAACTGTAAGACACTGCTGGTACTCTGTACATGCAGTAGGTTGTATCTCATCAATCTTTTTTTATTTGCTCTCTATGCCTAGATAACCTTTTCAATTTCAGGAGCATGTGCCAGCCTCCAATGTCCACCCATGGAAGAAAAAGGAAATCTAAGGACACAGGTTCTATGAGTTTTAAAATCTAAGAATCAACAAAATGACTCTATCCTGTTGCCCCTAGCAGAGGTTCTCAGGTGTTAAAATCCACCATCAGGAAATATTTCTGGTCATAAAGATTTTCCTATGAGGCTTAGAGGCAGTAGCTACTCATGCTTACTGAACCAAGAGAATGAGCATCCTGGACATTCAGTTTCTTTAAACCACAAACTTTTGGTTTCTAATTATTTTCAGTTCTTAAGTACCTGTTCCTCAGCATCCTTTCCAAAAGAGCAGCTGCCCAAATTCTGCTTGATTTAGCATCCTCTGTTGAGTCATCTGGAAGAAGTGACTTGCCGAGATAAGTCTAGGAAAAAAGGGCGAAGAAGCCATGTAGATGACCTATAGTAATGTGATAATACTAGGAGCAGTGAGAACTGTCAGGTCAATATTATTAAAGGAAATATTCTGGGTATATGATACAATAAATCATTTTTCACTCAGAGCTCACAGCTTGTCATCCAAACAGTTAAGACTGTACAAGGAAAATGTAATGAAGTTGAGTATCAGGCTTCAGCATTCACAAGGTATTCAACAGACCAATGAATATGAAAATGGATTTTATAAAAACTCGGGTTCCAAACATCAATTTTTATGAGCTCCCCTAAGAGCTCAAAGGAGAGGAAACTTACTATTATACCTATACTAATTAAGACACGTTTAATACATGTGAAACTGAACTAAAATATGGCTCAACTATTATCGCATCTGCCTAATGTCTTCTCCCTCTATTAAGACGAATAAGGTGGGAGGCCTGGATGGCTCAGTTTGTTAAGTGTCTGCCTTTGGCTCAGGTCATGATCCCAGGGTCCTGGGTTCAAGTCCCACATCAGGCTCCTTACGCTCAGCAAGGAGCCTCCCTCTGCCTAACAAATAAATAAAATCTTTAAAAAAAAAAAAAAGTATAAGGTGCCTCTCCATACTCCTAGATTTTCTTCTGCTTTTTTCTCTCACTATATTTTCCACACTATCTTTTAACTTATCTGTTTTATGTTCTTCCTCTAGATGGGACCATCCTGAGGTTTTGGCCTTGTCCTTTTCATCCTTGCATCTCTAACATGTAACAGTGCCTAACCTTCGTTAGCGATTTTAAATAAGAGTCTACCAACTGACTGACTAATCAAGTCTTCTTTTTACTTGATTAAACCATCAAAAATTCTAAAGCAATGCTATTCAAAGAGGCTAGCCCATAAACTGTTGGTTTATAATGAGATAAGGAGTTTTAAACAGAATGTATAAAAGAATGGCTTCCTTTTTTGAGAAAGTCTTGCTATGAAAAAATGTCTAAACTAAACAGTGCTGCTTTAGTGATAACAGCTGATTTATAGTCTTGCCTCACTTTGATCCATACACTTGAGAGTTAGAAAAAGACATTTTCATAAAGAAAAGTAAGATGCTGAAGAATTGATGGTTAAAATTAACTTTAGGGTCTTCATCCATCTTTATGAGCATATATATATTTATACATCCCCAAGAAGATTTAAAATAAAGGCATCTATTCACTGGTTAAAAAAATAAAGACACAGGGCACTTAAAAAGTTTTTTTTTTAAAAGCCAAGACACATTAAAAAAAAAAACCTAATAAATTTTTAATTAGAATTTTTCCTTTTTTTCAACAGGACAAGTAACAGATTACATCAAACTTCAGAACTTCTCAAATATCTAGTTATTATACACATTCCCATCTGTCTTGCAGGGAGGGATCTTGGTCGGCTTAACAGATTCAGGTAAAATAAGCTGCATAATAGTATATATTACAATAATAAATGTACAATGTTTACATAAAATGTTTTAGAAGCAAAGAAAAAAAAAGATGCATCTGCATCAAAAGGCGACCTTTTAAAATGCCACAACTATTTTTTACATTCACTCTTGCAACAGGTCACAAGATGGGGGTCACTAAGCTCAGATAAATCACTATGATGCACATAAAATACAGAAAGATTGGTTATATTATATATTATATATATATTTATATTTTCACACTTTAGCATCTGAAACATAAACTGAGAATTTAAAATTTATTCTCTTCAGATAACAAATCATTTTTTATTCTTCATAAACATGGTGCCCACAAAAGCACACAGGTAAGGCACAATAGGGTTTTCTGTTACAGAACAGTGTGCATCATGTTTACTTAACCAGAAAACGTGCATTATCTGTGCAAGTTCATGCTGCAAACCCAACACATATACAATTAAACAAAGAGGAAACTGAGCTTTAAACAAAATCAAAATTGGTACAATTCCAGCTGTTTCACATATTCATTTGGACTGACAAGGATATATCAACAGGTTATTTAAAAAAAAAAAAAAAGCCAATTGTTACATTACAAGTAAACTCTGCTCAGCATCTATTTTAATCTGAAATCATAAACAGTAATAAAGCAACTTTACTGAAACAAGGTAAATACCGAGGCACAAAGCGACGGTCACTCGTGCATTTACTATATTGCAAGCTGTCATGACCCAAAATTTCAAATATAATTTTTCAAATACACATTTTGCTGCAGCAATATGCCCTGCTTTAAACTTGACATACAACAGGGGAGCTGACATTTCATTAAATTATAAATAAATTGGGAAAGTGAGTTAATCCCAATAGTACTATGTCATAGTCCTAGTATTTATAATAAATACAGCTTTTCACAAAATACTTTTCCAATATCTGCCAATTGCATCTTTATTGCTCACATAAATTTGAATCCATTACAACTGAGATCGGAACTTTCACACAAAATCATACTCAGACATTTTTATATAAAACTTATAAAAGATATTTTAAACTTGTATCTAATACTTCCAGGTGTTTGGCTGTTTGATCTATGTGATAGTACAGCCATAGGTATATATGTGTGTGTATATATACACATATACACATACATATATATACACATACACACATATATACACATACATATATACACATTAGATTATGAATAAAATAGGAAGCTTATTTTACTGCTTTAATGCAGACATCCTCACAAAACAAGACTACTTTCGCCACCATCAGCATTTATACATATATACAAAAGCCAGGTTAAGTACATGTACACCCACCTATGCTTATATGTAACCGCTAAACCCAAATTAGTTTTCCTGTATTCCAGCTGTAACAAATGAATCTCTTACAAGCAATAGAAACCTAAGGTTAAACTGGGAAATTAACAGTTTTACCACATTAGCCTGGTAAGGAACTATGCAGGTGACTGTATACAAAAATTCACAACATTAGTTCACAGGAGATTATGGAAATACAAGAAGCCTCTTCACCATGCTTTTGTGTGGTTATCCAAACACTCTGTGGTGCAAAAACACAATCACCACATCTGAAAATGCTTAATAAAGTCAATGTTCCTCATGCAAAACTTAAATGCATTGGCTTAACTGAGCTCCAAAAACTGAATGAAACAATTGTTCTGACCACTCAGCACTGCTGCCTCACTGCTAAGTCCCTTTGGAACCTTAAGATTTCTGGAACATTCAAACAGAGCTGTATTCAATAAAAATATTACATACAAAAAGCATTTAAAAGGAAGACAGGAAGCCAAACAGGAATTTTCCTATTGTAAATACCAGTCCTAGGAGTGGAAGAAAGTCTTTTCAGGAACCTCCTTGAGAATTGGCTAGGCCAGTCCGAAGACGAAGATGAGACATAGAGTTCATATGTTTATTTGATGGCTTCAAGGGAGTATTGCAAGTAAGAGCTTGGGGAAAGCGATGGTGATATCTATCTAGTCGTAAATATTTTACTGTAACCAATTTCCCTGTTGTAAGATAAAAATAATATTTTAGATCTGTAAAAATGTGCTTAATATTTATAGAAAACAAACTGTGGTAAAAGACGTATGAACACAATATGCAAATAAAGTAATCTTAAATAATTACTCTAAAAATGCTGACCTAATTTTCTTTTAATTTAAAATCTGGTATAGTTTAACAGTAAGCCATAATCTATCTTTTCAAAATTTTCGTAATACTCAAACTTCTTACCATCAAACCAAGAGCCATGCAATGCCTTAAAAGCTTTTCCAGCATATTCTGGAGACAGACATTTAACATATACACAACCCTGTGATATTAAAAAAAAAAAAAGAAAGAAAGAAAAGAGAAAGTTTTAGTTTAATAGCAACAAATCCAAAATGTAGAATTCAACAGTAAAAGTTACTTTACCTCACGTGAATTTTTGTCTACTGCAATATGAACAATGCCATCATTATCACTGCATTTTTCTAAAATTGCTTCTTGAATTGCCAAATGCCACTGATCCCCTATTTCCCTAAAAAATTAATGAAAACAAAAATCAACAACCATACTCCTAACTCAATAAAGTCTTGTCTCATAACATATATATCCTACCAGAATGGGAATCGTTTCAAAATCACATATTGTTAAAACTAGTAAGTAGTTAAGTAAATGCTTGTTATTAACAGTAGATAGATTTAAAAAAAAAAAATTAGTATTCACAGTCCCAGACCTTCTCTCACTTTCCAATGTAAGAAAGCACAGAACTGAGGCAGTGAAGGATTGGCCCATCGTAGCAGACTAACTATGCTGTCATTTTTATGTCTGAAATCTTATGTACCTATTATCATTTCTTTTCTTCTTAGCAAGTGTTAATACTTTAATGAGTTGTAGTGAACTCATAAAAGTTGAGTATTGTTGGGGCACCTGGGTGGCTCAGTCAGTTAAGCATCTGCCTTAGCTCAGGTCATGATTTCAGTGTCCTGGGATCCAGCCCCCACATCAGGAGCCTTGCTCAGAGGGGACCCTGCTTCTCCCTCTCCCTCACCCCCTGCATGTGAACGCATGGGCCCCTCCCCTACTCTTTCTCCCAAATAAAGCCTTTTCTATTTATTTATTTATTTGTTTCTTTGTTTATTTATTTATTTATTTTGAGAAAAAGAGTGAGAGCACGCATGAGCAGAAGGAGAAGGAGACTCCCCACTGAGCAGGGAGTCTGATTCGGGGCTCAATCCCAGGACTCTCGCATCATGAGCTGAGCCCAAAACAGACACTTAACCGACTGAGCCACCCAGCCACCCCACATATTACTTCTTTTTTTTAATATTTTCAAATTCCTAAACTTTAGGAAAATTCCAAGTAAATGGTGTATTCTGAGCTTCTCTTCTTCAAAATAATGGAAGAATAATACAGGACAAACATTCTGCACCAAGAGTCACTTACTATTATGACAGCCTTAAGATTTCCTACTACAATTGTACGTATTTGTCTTTTCATGATACAGATGGTGGGACGAAGGAAAAGCGGCTACACTTGAAATCATAAATCTTCATCTCAGGTAACAAAATACTAACCCGGCACTAATTTCCTAATCCCCGAAGTATGAGAGGGCTGTTACTACAGTGCCTCCCCACATTTCCAATTTTGTTGTCACTCATTTGGAATCTCATATCAATTATTTCTTGAAATAAATGAGTTATCAGTTGAGATTTATGGATATTTTATATGTAATACATATAAATCAGGTTTTTTGTTTTGGTTTTTTTTTTTACAAAACAGAATCTGACCTGTCATATCATTGGACAAATAAGCACTCATCTCTAGGAAGCAAATTCTAAAAATTATTACAGCTTATATATGAAATATTAAAGATTCTAAGGCAATAACTTTTGCCAGTGCTAATTTCTGGGTGCATGTGCTGCTATAATTATATAGAAAGAAAAGTTTCTCAAATATTGAATGAACAGAAAAGTCTCTCAAATACTGCATGGACAAATAGGACTTAGAGAAGGAAAGTGTGTATGTACATCTTTGCAGAGAATTTTTTATAATTAGAGATTGGAAGTTTAAAGATAGCAGGTATGTTTATGTATATTGTCTGAGGCAAAGAATGTTGGCAGAAAAGACTTAAAACACTTAATAAAGGGTACTGTTTATCACCACATGTATCATTAATTTGACTCCAGCATTTATCTGCTGTGGAGATTCATAGTACCTACAAAGATTTGTATAAGTTTAACAAATTACTCTATATCTGGGTCTTTTGGCCAAATCTTTGCCTGAAATTTAACAAAGATGAAGAAAAGGAAAACACAACATTTCTGTAGAGATTCAAAAGTAAAAGAGACTGTTCAATTACAGACATAGCATTATAAGAATATTCCAAATATTCCAGATAAAAATTACATATACCTCTGATCATAATACTTACATAACTGGGTCAAACATATTTCGAATCTTTAGACATGGTGTCAAGCTATTTGGCGGTGAATTTCTTCTATCTAAATGAAATGCTACAAAAGACAAATTAGTTTTACTATATGTCACTGTTCCATTTTGTTGAAAGGTATTCAGTCATTCATTCTTTTCAAAAAATATTCATTGCATGCTTTTACTGGGAGCCAGACCCCTGGAAGTTAAGGTACATCAGAGATACAATCATCGCTCTCACAGAGGCTGCAGTTTAGTGGGTGAGAGAGTTGAGAAACCGTGTCAGAAACAAAACAAAACAAAAAAACAAAAACAAAAAAACCAACCCTGTAATTATGGTAAATCTTAAGAAAGAATAATACAAGAAGCTGTGAAAGTAACTTAAGGTAGTCTGGAAATATCAGATAACACTTCAGTGAGGAAGTGAAATTTATGCTGGGACCTAAAGAATAAAGAATAAATTAAAGTAGGCAGAGTAAAAAGACCTATAAAGGACATTTCAAGCAAATATGTTAACTTACATACAGCCCCTGAGACAAGAAAGAGCTCACTGTAATCAAGTGTGGTCAACTAAAGTCAACTAAGATAGCCACTGTGGCTAAAGTGAGAACAGAAAGATAAACCTTAAGAGAGAGAAGTCAGATTACTGAGGACCATGCAGATTGCATTAAAGTGTTTAGACATTACCCTAAGAGCAACAGAAAGCCACTCCAAGCTTTCTTAAGGAGAGTAATAATTTGATGAGATCTGTCTTTTAAATTATATATATTTTTTAAAAGACTGTTAAATAAAGAACTGATTAAACAGAGAAAAAAGTGAATGCAAGGAGACCAGCTAGAAGGTTATTATAGTTGTCTAAGAGAGAGATGATACTAATGTGGATAACATAGGCCAGAAATGCTGATGGAAGGAAGTGGATACAATTGAGGACATATGGAGATCTGTTATGACTTGTTTAAACATGTCATGTCATGTATGTTTAAACATGGCAGGTAAGGAAAAAATTAAGGATAACTCCCAGGTTTATAGTGGAACTAACTGAGAAAGGGTATCATTAATTAAACAAGAATGGTGGGGGAGGTCTGTTTGGTGAGAGAGGATACTAAATTCATGCACATGCTGAATTTGTGGTGCACATATCTCAGCAGACAATTGTACAGGTGGGTATAAAAATCTGAAAACCAGAAGAATTAATTCAAGATAGCACTTTGGGAGTTATCAACATATCTGTGGTAAATGAAGTCACAGCATGAGATCATCTATAAGTAGAAGGAAGACAGATAGAATGAGAAAAGAGGGTGACCTTGAGAAACTCCCAACACTTAGAGGTCCAGGAAAAGAAGACAGTCCAGAAAAGAAGATTGGAGAAATGGTCAAGGTAGCAGGAAAACAAGAAGAAAGTGGCATCCCCAAAGCCACAAGAAGCAAATTTTAAAGCAGGTGCAACTGTTAACACTGCTACGTAAAATGAGGACAGAAAGGGAACATGTCCACTTGGCTTAGCAATATGGATGTCTAAGAGCTATTTCCTCCGAATTGGGGGGGGGGGGGGGGGGTGCAAAATAGATTGGAGTCAGCTGAAGAATAAAATGGGAGCTAAAAGTAAAAACAATGAGTAAACGTTTAATGCTATCTGGCTATAAATAGGTAGAGAGAGACAGAGTGATAGCTAAATAACAATGTATACTCCAACAATGTGTCTTTTTTTTTTTTTAAAGGTTTTATTTATTTGAGAGAGAGCACAAGCAGCAGGGGTAGCGGGAGAGGAAGAAGCAGACTCCCCATGGAGCAGGGAGCCCAACGCGTGGCTCCATCCCAGGACCCTAGGACCATGACCCGAGCCGAAGGTGGACACTTAACTGAGCCACCAAGGTGCCCCTCTAACAATGTGTGTTCTTAAGGATGAGAAAGACTGTATGGCATGTTTAGGTGCTAATGAAAAGATCCAATAGAGGCAGGGATTTATACAGTAAGAGAAGAATTTATACAGTAAGTATACAGGAAGAGAAGAGACTGGAGAAGAGCCGATGGGATCCAAAGGACTTCAATACCATTCCCTATGGAGAATAGGGCTCAGGTCTTTGTTAAGTGAGAAAAACCCTCAAATGCAACAGGAGGTGAGGGTGAGTATGGATTCTAGCCATGGATTTACTTGGTGATGGAAATCTGAGGCAGGTAAATCTGATTGCTTCTATTCAGGTCATCAACTGAGAATTTAGGAGACAGAAGGGCAAAGGTCTGAAAGGATGGAAAGAAATCTAAAATTATTACTGAGTAGGAAAGTGAAATGACTGGTAAAATATGATAAGAACATGAAAGTCAGGTAGTACTGAGGGCCTAACTGAGGTTGATTACTTATGACGTACCAGTCTGCAGACTATATGATTTTCTACTGCTATGCTCAGCTCCTTGCACATAGACAAAATCCTTTCATCCTTGGTTGGAATTTGCCAGGCTAAGATGAAGGGCAGTTAATGACTTAAGGGTAGCAGCAAGAAAAGGACTGGAGAGAGGAATGGGTCATGAAACTAAAATGGACAGGAAAAGATATAAAGATAGGAGGAAGACTGAAAAACTGGAAAAAGTAGGTACATCAAAGAATTGGAGAGTCTGGGAATTCCTAATTAAATAAATAAATATATATATACACACACACACACACACACACATACACACATATACATATACATATGTGTATACACACACACACACACACAAAGCAGGAAAGTCTGAAAGAGGAGTTTATGGCTCAGAGTATACTAATGGGTTAAACAGGTGACAGGGATTAAGGCGGGCGCTTGTGATGAGCACCAGGTATTGTATGAAAGTGATGAATCACTACTATACCTAAAAGTAATATTACACCATATGTTAACTAGAATTTAAATAAAGACTTGAAAGAGGAAGAAAAGAAAAAGACTTGAATGTATCAATTAAAGATTTCAGAAGTATCTAGTGAAAAAAAATGTCTGGGGTGTGAGTGTCCTAACAGTGCCTGATATGGGGTGGGGCAATGGCCTCTAGACATGAAAAATCTTTGCCAAACCCTAGATCAAGAAGTCTATGAACTTTATGGGGGGCGCCTGGGTGGCTCAGTGGATTAAAGCCTCTGCCTTCGGATCAGGTCATAATCTCAGGGTGCTGGGATGGAGCCCCACATCAGGCTCTCTGCTTAGCAGGGAGCCTGCTTCCCCCCACCACCACCACCTGCCTCTCTGCAAACTTGTGATCTCTGTCTCTGTCAAATAAATAAATTTTTTTTAAAATTTTTTAATAATAAATAAAAAGAAGCCTGTGAGCCTCTAGCACCACCCAGACGTCCCTGGCAGTGTACAGCTCGTGTTCTTGGATAACCTTTTAGTTGTAGACAATCTGAGTTCCTTAAAATTCCAATATTGCCCAGGGCCAGCAGAAAATGAACCAGTGAAAATGGAACCACTAATACCATGTTATCCCAGCCCAAACCCAAGGACCTAGGAGAAGTTATTCCTGGCCAGTTCTAATCACAACATAGTTGTGAAGATCAAACCAATTTTTGTCTCCCCAACTAAACTGCAATCACCTTCTGGTACAAGCAAAGAGACAGTGATTTCAAATACCTCAGGAAGTATGTTTAGATCTTTCAAATGAATGCTGTTTATTCTGAAGACTACACGTGTCAGAAACATAAATAATTCTCCCCAGCAGGTATGGTTTGATTTTTAACTGGTGCTTTAAAATGCCATTAGAGATACTAAAGCTATGCAAGAATGCAATTTAGACTTAACTACCCTTTAGAAAATGAACTTAAAATTCACTCAGGTTATTTAATAATTATTTGGAAAAAATACTATTAAATGACAACAGCTTGTAGTGAGAGTGAATTCAAAAGACTACTATAATTACCAATCCTCCAGCCATGTATCTTTTAATTAAAGCACTATTTATAAGAGGATAAACTTTAAGCCTCTTAATAAGTTAAACTATCTTTTTACATAAACAACCGCCCTACCCCTCCACTACAGTCCTATTTTCAGCACAATATTTGTGTCCAGATACATTTAAATGAAAGAAAAACTAATTTATGTATTAATATTTTTTACAAGAAAGCCAATTAATTATATTTAGGTAGACTATACATTTAATGGCATAAAATATAAGTAATAGATTAGAGCTATGTATTCTTACATGAGGCAATTTAGACAATTATCATCAAGAAAAATTCCACCAACTTCTCTTTTTTCAGCTCCTGTAACAAATTCTTTTATGATCAAATTCTTAGGAGAACTCAAATCCCTTTTGCTAGGAGTCTACAGACTTTTACCATTCTAACGCTCTAAAAACTTGAATTGGTATCTTTCAAGCAAATGGCTACTAGGTTCTAACTCTGGATTTTCGGCTTTCAGGATAACATAATCTCAGCCACTATATTTTTTTTCAATTTACTAAAAACAGGCATCTTCTTTTACCCTCAATTCCCTTCTAGATTCAGTAACTAATTCACTGCAACATTTTTAAAACCAAAGACTGTCAAGAAAAGGGAGATTGATTTTAAAATTCTTCACATTGTGCATTTAGAAGTATTCAAATTAAGATAGCTCAGTACTTAGCATATAGTTTGTAAACATTTACTATACTGGAACTTTGATGAAACAAAGTAGCAGGACATTTCAGAGCTATCAATTTATGTTGAGTTTTAGAACTATTATAACTGACCTAAAATTGCCTTTGTATCATACTTACACAGTCTTTTTCCATCTAGAGAGAATGATAAAATGAATATAATAATCTGAGGTTTTAAATTCTAGATACAGAACATTCAATTTCACACACTGAAGAGTCTGTCATCCCCTCTACTAATTTACACTTGATCTTACTTAGCCAAAAGGCTGAGAAGCGATCCCCCCCCTACTAATTTATAAGAACTTGGATTACCTAGGTCAAGAAGTTGTCTTTACATTCATCTTGAAAACCTCACACTTTAAAAATAACACAACTACAATGATTAAAAAAAAATTTATATGAACAAAATAATGACCTTTTCTAGAACTTCACAGGCATATATGAGCTATATGAAGAAATTAGGCTGAGAATACACAACCATTACAATCAGGCAACTAAGTAATCAGATCTCATTGGCTTTGCATTCTTTTTTCATTTCAAAGGACCCTTCTGCAGACACCTTTTAAAACAAGAAGTTTAATGTTTAGTGTCACCCTTGGCATCATCAAAGCATCACTTTTATGCCATGATTACTGAAGACTATTATTATTCAAGCTCTTTGAAAGTAAAAATCAGAGAAGAAAGGGAGTGGATTTTACTTTTTTGCAATTTCAAAACAATTTAATTTTCTCATAAATACTGTGCTTAGCAAACATTGAGAAATATACTTTTATCCAATAAGATTTAAAGAAACTCAACCGACTACTAGTTCTGAAATGCACATTAAACTAACTCCAAGATTTAATTTTGCAACTAACCGTCCAAGAGATTCAAGTGAGGTAACAGTTACTACTAGTAGAGGTTTGGGAACCTAAAGCAACCAATCACCAAGCCCTTCTATATACTTACATATACCTGTTTTAACAACCATCCAAGCACTGAGAAAAATATGGACAGTCATTTAAGCTACTTGGAACAAGGAATACGAAGGTGGTCAGTCTTAATGAAAAGAGGCAGGCAAGCAAAAATTGGAAAAAAAGAGCAGTTAAAAAGTTATGTTCCACTTTTATATGTTTCATATATATGTAAAACATAAATTACATGTTATCTGCCTAAAAATTAGGGGGATAGAATGCAGCTAGATCTACAATACTAAGTTGCTTTAAGTGAAAAAGGAAAAAAAAGTAATGTGTATACAGTGTTCTGTTATGGTAAAGACAAACCATTATGTTCATATTTGCAAGGAGAAAAGTGGAAGGATATGTAAGAAACTAACATTAATTCCTTCTATGGAATGGAAATGCAAAAAGGGAGCTTTGTCTTCATATGTTTCAACAGCACTATTTTACATTAAACATGTAAGACTTTCACAGTTGAAAAAAATTAGAAAAACACCATGTTTATTTTTGTTGTTATTGTTTAAAAATACATACCTTGACCTTGCCATACTTTAGAAGGTATTACTAATATTTTGTCACAGGAGGCAGAAGGCTGGATCCACCGCCAAACTAGAAAATCTGTACCACCTATTCTTCGTGTCTCTGTGCGAACTCTAGATTCATTAGCAGCAAGGAAGTCAACAGCTCTATCCCAGACTTTCTTCATTTTTTTCCTAGCATGTGACAAAATGACAAATTTACTATCATCTTGGCTTGTTATCTTTTTCAAGTATTAGTAAGTGAAGGCAATGACTATTATTAATTCTGGTTCTCCTCGTCACTGCATATGAGGTTTTTTTCAAAAAAGATTTAGATGCCTAAAGCTCACTTCAGATTTCATTCTCTAGAGGTGGGGCACAAGCATCAGTAATCTTCCCCCCCAAACTTCACCACTGATTCTGGGGTGTTGCTATGGTGAAGAATGCTGTGGTAGGATATGGAATCATCTTACATTTTCAAGAAGTTATTATTTAGTCCTTTTAATTAAAAATCTTCTTAACAACAAAATATTTAAGGCATTATTTGTAAAACATCACTGGCTATTGTCTGTCTCTGTTTCTTTATTAAGATGAAATTAAAGGAAATAAGGTGAACATTGGTAAGAATAAAAAATATATAAAAGTGATCATGATTTAGGAATCCAGTTGTTTATTATGCCACTCAAAATCAGGAGGAGAACAGAAGGGAATTTAGAAAGAAAGGAGAGTTTAAAGTACAAAAAGTAAAGCCTGTACAATAAAACAGGTCTACTTGAGAAGGGCCACAACTCTCAATATAATCTTTATAACTTCAGAAGATGCCAAATTCTGATCTACTTCAACTCACGATACTCTGAACGTACTTGTCGTGAGGTTGTATTAAGGAATCTTGTACATGTGGAATAGGCATGTAAGGTTGTAAGTCTTTATTTTCCTGGCAAGCTTCATTGTGACTTCGTAAAACATCTGAAAAATAACACATTTACAAATGAATCAATCACTGGACATCATACTGTAATTTATCACATAACTACAATTCAAGAAATGGTTTGGATTTTTACAAATACTTATACCTATAATCTTCACCACCATATCATACATCTGCCTTGTTTCCTCTTCTTCTTTTGTCCAGCGGTATTTCATATAACGCAGAACGACACAAACCATCACTACACCTGCAATATTTATATATTTTGTGTTTTAAAAATTGTGCTCAGTGACAATCATTAATATTCATTGCAATCTAAAGTTATTACTATACTTGTTAAATCTGATATTAACAAAACAAAGCAAAAAAGGAGAACTTATGACAGTTTGCACAGTGATTATTTTAACTGCCATAAGGGATAATGGAGTAAGACTTCAAAACAGTGGGCTGAATTACCTACATAATCACAACTACATTTAGTATTTAATGGCTTTAGTATTAAACATTAAGTATTTTAAATTTAGTATTAAATATTTAGTATTAAACATTTTCCAGAGTTTCACTTAATCGCTTTAAAAAAACCATTTCATGATGTGGACAACTGAACATTTAAATTCGATTATTTTTTTAAAAACAATATAACTGTTTCACAAACATTTTGCTTTGTCACATTAAACCATAAGAAAGGTAAGTTTCCTAAGACTGTAAACATATTACACTTTAGGAAAATTATTTTTAAAGGACTGGAACAAAGAAAAAAAATGATAATCTCCTATATTCCTATAGTCAAAAGTCACATAAAATCCAGGAATCCAAATGAAAATTTTAATGCAGGTAAATGGTATTTTTTAAATTAAAAATAATTTTAATGAACTTAATTTATATTTTATTATTAAAACAATAAGCTTGATTTTTCTATTTCCCTGTTCTATTTCCAAAGGCATCAGTATGACAAAGTTTTATTCCATTTTCCTTTATACTACTGTTTTCTAAGCCCTTAGATTAATAATGACATTATTTTAAAAAAAAAGACAACTTCAATATTATTCTACCTTAGGGAAGATTTCTGGATGTGATTTATAATGGCAGCTATCACAGAAGTAAATTCTCAACCCTGGTATTTGGTAAAAAATGATACGAAAATTCCAGACTATCATGTGTCTTCTTTCTCATTTCAACAACTTACCCAAGCATAACAACAATAACCTGTGGGTGACAGTAATAAAAGCACGTCGAAAACGACACCAGAAAGACATCTGTGGTCTTGTGGACTGTAAAAACTGCACATGGGTTATATTTGTCAGTTGTTCCTCAGGGCCATAACCAACACACCTAGTTAAAAAATAATTAAGGAGACTTTAGAGTCAAAATCACTTCTTATATTATAAAATGGTCAAAGTGGAAATCAAATCCTTTACCTTATTCCAACATCTTTTCCATTTTCTAAAATCCACTTCAAGGAAATATTAAATATATCTTCATATTCAGGGCCTAAATCCTAATAAGAAAAATGGAGAAAAGAACTAACTATTCTTAATTCACATTCATTTGACTCTATCTGTAAGTTATACTATAAATACTATACTTTTATCTTTATATAACTCTTGAAACTATTACATAACAAAAACATATTAATCATTATAGAAAAACAAAAGGAGGAAAAAAGTCACAATTTCCCCATCTTTCTAAGATAAGCACAGTTACTACTTTGTTATGTTTTCTTTTTGGTTCCTTTACTTTTACAGATTTGGAGGATTTTTTTAAATATAATTTGTCTTTCAAGCATCACTGTGGTAAAAGTGAATTAGCTCTTTTTTAAAATTTTTTATGGAACCCTATTTTTAAATGAACAAATGGCAAACTATTCAGACTTGGCTGTTTCACTGACATTTTCTCAACAAGTGAATTGAAGCAAACATGTCACCTCAAGAAAAATAACTGACTTTGTTACCAATCATAACATTCAAGCTTTCAAGTGAAAAGTAAAATTTGGAAAAAGCTGCATCCATTACTATGACTTGACAACTTCACAATACTTGAAAACTTTTAGACAGGTGTTATATTAAAGAATTAAAGACATCAATCTTGAAATATGTCAATATTGGGAAGATCTGCATAAATAGCAAACCAGTATTTTCCAAATGAACATGCATGAGTTGTTAAAATCTTGCCTAGGTAAAAGACCTATTCTACATGTAAAATCAACAAAGGACTTCAGAGACAGAATGTACAAAAATCACTGATACGGTTTCCAATTGTACACTGCAACCAATCTTGAAGAAACTACCTCTCGGGGTTCTGGTACAGTATCGATGAAGAATACCTACAATTATCTGAAGATTATTAAAATACTTTATTCTGTTTTGACGACATATCTGTATAAGGCTAGATTTTCTTGATGTACTTCAACCAAAACATCACAAAAGATTGAATACAGAAGTAGATATGAAAATCCAGTTGTTTTTTATTAGCCTACATATTAAAGATTTAAAAAGATATGCACAAATGCAAAACAATGCCATTTCTCATTAAATGTATTTTGGAAAAGTTATTTTTCAAAAAATACATTGTTTATGTTAACATGTAATAAGTTCATTATTCTTACTTTAAACAAATAAGTAAATTTAAAATTTTATTAAATTTCTAGTAAGATAAATATATATCTAAATTTATTTATCTATCTCCCACAAACAAAGGCCATTCACAGTCCTCGGGACTGCTAAAGGGACTTGAAACCATAAAGTTTAAGAACTACTATATATAGGTAGATGATGTATTTTTTAATCAAAAATACTAAAAATAAAAGTGGAATCCCATTTTATATATGTTGTTTATTCCACTTGTTTCTATCACAAAATGAAGTACTGTGTCAATGTCAATAAACATGGAACAACCTACTTTTTTCCAGGAAACTGCGTTTCTAGTTTATGGCTGGTTATTTTATACTTTAATCAACCCCTTACTAATGAATGCTTAGAGTATTACCAATTATTTCAATATATCAAATAATACTGTAATAAATACCCTTAAAAATCTTCCCATTCAACAAATACTTATTGAGGGTCCAATATGTGCCAGGTACTGTTCTAGGACCCAGAGATGTAGCACTAACCAAAACAGTCAAAATTCCATGTGTTCACAGAGCTTATCTTCTATTCAGTATTATATCCTTATGCACTTTAAGCGCAAAGAATGAATTTCTAAAAGTAGCAGTTAAGACATCATTTTTAAAAACTCCTTTAAAGGGAGTCTGAGTGGCTCAGTCAATTAAGTGGCCAAATCTTGATTTCAGCTAGGGTCATGATCTCAGGGTTGTGAGATCAAGCCCCATTTTGGGCTCTGCACTGGGAGTGGAGCCTGATTAAGATTCTCTCTCCCTCTGCCCCCCACCCACCCTAAAAAACAAAAACAAAAAAGCCCCACTCCTTAAAAAAAAATAATAATTTTGTACTAGCTATTATATTTTATCAACAGATTAAAGGTTTTCATTTGATCAGAATGATTTACTTCCTAATATGGAACTGGCAAGTTGGTTTTTACTACATCAAATTCGAAAATGTAGAAAGTTTTATGAAGCAAAACTACTATTGCTAGGCATCATTACTTATGTGTAACTACCAACCAGGATGTTTAGATGGTAAAGAGAACTACAGGTGACCTGTTATCTTAAAAAGAGAAAAAAATAAAATGTGGTCTTTCATCATTATTTATGAAAATCAAAAAAACTCATCACCAATAATAAGCATTTAATAATTGACAAACGGTTTATACATGAGATTACTTCAAGGAAATACTATGCATTTAGAAATGATCATGAGAGGGACGCCTACTTTTGGTTCAGGTCATGATCCCAGGGGCCTGGGATCCAGTCCCCCATCAGTTCCTTATTGAGCAAGGAGCCTGCTTCTTCCTCTGCCTGCCCCACCTTGCACTCACTCTCTCTCTCTGATAAATAAATAAAATCTTTAACTGAAAAAGAAAGAAAGAAAGAAAGAAAGAACGAACGAACGAGAGCTAAACAGCTATATGCTTAGAAAAGTAAAACAGGGTGCCTGGGTGGCTCAGTTGGTTAAGGGACTGCCTTCAGCTCAGGTCATGATCCTGGAGTCCTGGAATTGAGACCTGCATCAGGCTCCCTGCTCAGCAGGGAGTATGCTTCTCCCTCTGACCCTTCCCCCTTCTCATGCTCTCTCTTTCTCTCATTCTCTCTCAAATAAA
Organism: Mustela putorius furo; assembly: GCF_011764305.1. NCBI lineage: Eukaryota > Metazoa > Chordata > Mammalia > Carnivora > Mustelidae > Mustela > Mustela putorius. The sequence continues at coordinate 40,127,655 of NW_025422368.1, read as the reverse complement.
TAAAATCTTTTTAAAAGGTAAAGCAATATGCCATTTATATGTAACTATAAAAATCTGTACTTACGAATAGTAACTAAAAATTTTTTTTTATGATTTTACTTATTTGAGAGAGAGAGAGAGTAAGCAAGAGAAAGAGCATAGAGGGAGAGGGAGAAGACCCCCCTCCACTGAGCAGGGAACCCAACACAGGGCACTCCATGACTAAAAAAAATTGATTTTTTGTTTAAGCTTTAACATTGCTTTAAAATGTTATGCAATAAAATTATACAAAAATAATTTCAGGCAATTATGGTTTTGTTATAAAAATGCTACCAGAATTCACTTTGTGCATAACAAAAACAGAACACATATTCATCTGCTCTAAAATTCATTTGCTTCCAAAGTCAAGAGAACTTACTTCTGGTTACATTGCAAGGATTAGGATTAGATAAAGCACAAGCGATAGAGGGCTTTGAAAATCCACAAAGCAAGATTAATATGAGTTATCCATGGAGCTGGAAACATTGCACTCTTCTTCGTCATGTATGGGTTTTTTTTTTTAAGTTTTTATTTTAATTCCAGTTAGTTAGCATACAGTGTAATACTAGTTTCAGGTGTACAGTATAGTGATTCAACTATTCCCTACATCACCCAGTGCTCATCACAAGTGATCTCCATCACCTATTTCACCCATCCCCCCACCTACATGCCCTCTGGTAACCTCCAGTTTGTTCTCTGTAGTTAAGAATCCATTTTTTTGGTTTGCCTCTTTTTCCCCCTGTTTACTTGTTCTGTTTCTTAATTCCACATGAATGAACTCGTGCGGTATTTGTGTTATCTTGTTTAGCACTATACTCTATAGATCCATTGGGTCCTTGCAAGTAGCAAGATTTCATTCTTTTTTAATGCTGAGTAATATTCCATTGTATGCTATTATATATATGCCATATCTTCTTTATCCATTCATCAACTGATGGACACTTGGGCTGCTTCCGAATCCTGGTTATTACAAATTATGTTGCTCTAAACATAGGGGTGTTTGTACCCCTATGAATTAGTGTGTCTATATTCTCCCGGTAAATACGCAGTAGTGAGATAGCTGGATTATAGAGTAGTTCTATTTTTAACTTTTCTGAGAAAACTCCACACTATTCTCCCCACTGTCTGTACCAGTTTGCATTCCACCTACAGTGCACAAGGGTTCCTTTTTCTCCACATCCTCACCAACATTTGTTGTTTCTTATGTTTTTTTATTTTAGCCATTCTGACAGGTGTGAGGTGATATCTCATTGTAGTTTTGTATTTCCCTGATCATGAGTGATGTTAAACATTATTTCATGTGTCTGTTGGCCATCTGGATGTCTTCTTTGGAGAAAAGTCTGTTCATGTCTTCTGCCTATTTTTTTTTTTTTTAACATACAAAATTTCCTTTTTTAATGGGATGTAGTTAACCACTATTCTTTTCATAGAGCTGAATTTTATTATTATTCTTTTCATGTCTTTTTTTTAAATTTTTTATTTTTTATAAACATATACCCCAGGGGTACAGGTCTGTGGATTCTGCCCATTTTTTAATTGGATTATTTGGTTTTGGAGTTTTGAGTCTCTTAAGTTCTTTATATACTTTCGATACTAACCCTGTATCAGTTATGTCGTTTGCGAATATCTTCTCCCATTCTGTAGGCTGCCTTTAGTTTCATTGATTGTTTCCTTTACTGTGCAGAAGCTTTTTTTTTTTTATGTAGTCCCAATAGTTTATGCTATGCTCACTACAAGTGCAGCTACCATCTGTCACCATACAATACCACTGCAATACCACCGACTTTATTCCCTAGGCTGTACTCCTCATTCTTATGACTTATTCATTTCAAAACTGTTCTCTATATTTATGGGTCTGTTTCTGCATGTTTGTTCACTGGTTTTTTAGATTCCACATATAAGTGAAATCATTAAGACATGGATATTTTTAAAAAACCAATGAAACATACATATTGTATCTACCTGTGTTTACATATATGCTCTTCAGCTATTACAACAATATGCAAAATATAATGACATTTTTGTATTATTACACAGAACTCTGAAGGCTAGACTATACCTTTAAGTTTCAAATAATGTAAAAACAAATTTCCAAATTTATTAGTTGTGTATTTTAAATACAAAAATTTTAGAAGGCTGAAGGTATTATAAGGAGTCTTACTGTCTTCATTAATTATCCTTAAAAATGTACATAATGGTTCATACTAAAAAGGACACCTACTCTAATAAGATAAGTATGTGGAGGAACATTGAGCTTAAAACTTTTAGTTATAAAATAATAAGGGTAAGAAAAGAGTGTCTGTTGTTATTTTCTCATTTTGTTTTCCTTCCCCACGTTAATACCAGCTAATATCCACTTACTATCTGGAATACAACAGAACCATGGAACATCAATATACAAAATACAAAAAACAACTGGTAATTTATTTAAAACCTCATTAAAAAAATTTATAGAGTACTAAGGTCTGAGACAGACCATTACTTCCACAAATGTTCTACATGGTATACAGAGTTCTACAGTATTATAAAACAGAATTTTTGAAGAAGTAAAAGCAGAATTTTTTTTTCTGGCTATGCTAATTAAATAACTCATGCTAACATTACAGCATGCATAGCAGCTTCCTGATTTTAAGAGTGGGAAAGTATTTTATTATTCATTTTTTTGTAGCTACCTCAAAAGCTGTAAGGTAGGGGTAGGCCAACCTTTTCTGTAAAGAATCAAAGAGTAAAATACTTTAGGCTTTGTACCCATATACATTTCAGGTCTCTGCCACGTATATTCTAAGCTACCTTTAAAAGTGTTGTGAAACCACAGCTAGAAGGCCATGCAAAAACGGGCCCAAGGGCTGTAGTTTGCCAACCTCTGAGTAAGGCATACTTGCATCATACAATGCTCATTTTCTAATCACTGATGATGATGACACTAATTTTTAAAGCAAGTCGATTACAATTATTACTACTTACTTATAGGCAATAGCCCAGTCAACATATTTGCTGACTGCTTCATTTAAATCTTTCTAAATTCAAAGCATATTTCCCCAAATCTTTCACAAATCTATTTTAACATACTATGTGTGAACACACACACACACACACACACACTGAAGATTCCCAGTTCCAAATTTACCTTATTTGTAAAATAATTGGCAAAACATTTATTTTTATTAAAACTCACATGAGGTACTTTGAACTTAAGATTACAGTTTCACAGCATAAAAACAATAACTGTTTCATGTAAAAGAGTCAGCTCATTAAATAACGCTATAAACCCTTAGTAAAAAGGGAAAGAAATGCTGATACAGGGAGAAGTCAAGTAAGAATTAAAAACCTATTGAACAGCTAGCTCACAGAATGGGTAATATTTTGGTAATAATAACTCTGTGGCTTTCCAGTACGGGAATATTCTGTTTAACTGTGACATGACATATGCTATACATGTTACCTTTGAAATTAATTAAAATAAGATACATGAAAATCAATACAATAATAAATATGATTTAATTCTTGATGATTCAGTGATAACATGCTCCTTAAATAAGCAGGCCTGGGATCAGATCATGACTGCACTACTGCCTAGCTATTATGTATAACCTCAAGTGGAGCGAAAAAGTATGTCATCTATACAGATATTATCTACTTTGATCACTTCTTCAGGGTCAGTCTCTTGCTCACTCAAAAGACAGAGCTGGTGGTTATGAACCCAGTCCTTCCATTTAAGAGGCAGAACAGTATAGTGAGAAGAAAAAGCACTTTAATTCTATTCCCAGCCTCACCACTTTCTAGCTGGATGATGTGATCATTAAATCCCTCTGAGCTTAAGTTTCTTTTTAACTTGAGTTTGATACCACCTACCTTCCTGGGTCATTGTGACGTCAGAGACACTAAGAAAATCCTAAGATAAATTATACTTGATAAATTATTATTATTTTCTTAAAGATTTAATTTATTTGAGAAAGAGAGAGTAGAGGGAGAGGAGCAGAGGTGGAGGGAGAGGACAAGCTGACTGCACTAAGCACAGAGCTGTACTCCAAGCTTGATCTCACAATCCTGCCATCAAGACCTGAGTTGAAACCAAGAATCGGCTATTCAACAGACTAAGCTACCCAGGGGATCCAATAAATAGTAATTATTAAGAAACTTATCCATCATTCCATTTCTCAGAACATTTATTTTCCCACAAAGACACATTATTAACAGTGATTAGCATGCCAACCTGGGCCATAAAAGTCTATCCAGCCCCCATAATTTGGCACACTTGCAGCTATCTTCTTTCCTAGTGTTTTCTTCACATATCGTAAACGTACTCATTGTGTTGAAGTTTAAAAAGGTTTGAAAATGAACCACCATTCATTACATCATTTAGTTGGAAAGTTACCATACAAAGCTTCCACTGTTTTAACTTAAAAACAAGTCTATGTCTTTTCATGAAAATTTAATGCTATGTATTTCTTAAATGTTCCACCAGAGGGACCTCTTAACTTTTCACAAATCAAAACAGGCTTTCATTCTCAAAAATTCTGAGTGAAAAAAATGAAAAAAGTACAAGAAAAACACTGGGAGTTCAGAAAAAGAGTGTTTAAATTATTTAAATTAATTGTTATGTTTATTTAAATTTCCTTTGAAAGAGAAAGTAGGAGAAATAAAATAAAAATGGAATGTGAAGTATCAAATTCAAGAAAATAAAGAAAAATTTTATTGAGGTTTACTTATTCATTCATTTTACTCCACCAAACATTTACTCATATTGTGCTTAAAATGCACTTGAAGTTGGGGAACAATTAGCTTACACTCCTATGAGTTCTGTGCTCCCTTTGGCCGATTTACTCCTGAATCCAAGAACTTAATTGTGCTGCTGGAGAAACCATAATGCAAATACATGAAATGTGTGACAGATCTCTCTCCAGAAGTGGAGAGCATACAATATATGTATTATGATCATAGTTTTTGACATCAGCTTTGCAGTGAGGTCCTTCCATATTCATGCTAGAACTCGGATAAAATAAAATAAAAACACCAATTTTGTCTAGACTGTGCTAACATGGTCATTCCAAATCAGAAAGTAGGTCGGCAACACATATCCAAAGTATTTACAAAAGCTCATGCTCCTTAACAAGTAGTTTTCTTTCTAGAACTACTTTCCTAAGTAAACAATCAGAAAATCAGAAATACAGGGGTGCCTGAGTGGCTCAGTGGGTTAAAGCCTCTGCTTTTGGCTCAGCAGGGAGCCTGCTTCCCTTCCTCTCTCTCTCTCTCTGCCTGCCTCTCTGCCTACTTGTGATCTCTGTCGAATAAATAAATAAAATCTTAAAAAAAAAAAGAAAAAATCAAATACAATATGCAAAGATTAGAGTGCTTTCATAATACTGACAAACCACAAACCAATAAATGCAATACAATCATGTAAAGAAATATTACCCAAAGATAAAAAGAAGTTCAAAAACCTGAACAATGACATGACAAAATGCTTGTGATAATTTTAAGGAAATAATATATAACGTTTGTAGTAAAGAAATATTTAGAATTAATAGTGATACTAATTGCAGGGATGAAAACATAAGAAAAGACTAGAGAAAAATTAACCAAAAATGAGTGGTTAACTTTTCTCCTTTTTTTCCCATTAGTTAAATCATGAGCATGAGTTAATGTTACATTGAGAAAAATAAACACTATTAAAAATAGTATTTAAAAGTTTTATCTAGACCTTAAAATTTTATTTATGGGGTAAGATTCCTGTTTAATGCTCTTTTTTTGAAGTGGCAGCCCAAAATACATCATTGGTTGTAACAAGCCATACCAGGTTTCACAGCATTTGAAAATACAAAGTAAATTCACTTAACTAATTAAGACTGAAACTAATCCAAAATCCTTTGTAAAAACTTACATTAGATATTCTATTGAATTTAAGAAAAAAAAAAGTAAAACCCCATCTAAAACATAAAATAATTCCAAGGAAAAAATATGAAAACCTTTTAAGACTAGAGTTCATTAATCTCAATTTTTTTAACTCAAGACAGTTTCGTACTCATCTCATGCATGGCTACGTCCAGTAACTCCTCTGCTGGCAATTTTCAGCAGGAATAAAATCTCTCATACCCTTCTGCTGCCTGACACAGATTGTGACTCATCCCAACCCTGCCTCTGTGTCCCTTCTTTTTACCTTATCTTATTGCTGACCCACAGCTTCAACCAAATGGGGGAGGGGGTGGTGGTGCTTAATCATCCTTCCACTGGAAACCTTGCCTCTTCCTCAGCTCTAGCCCAACTACGAATCAATCCCTATCCCACTCTAAGCTCTATCCCTTGCCTTTAGTGCTTTAAATAAAGTATTCAGCAGCTCTTAAGAGTCTCAGGTTCTACCGAAATGTAAATTAATACTGTTCCAGGAACTTATGACCAACCGTTAACACATATCTGTGCAATTACCTCTCTAAGATATTTAACTGATTAAAAAAAGAAAGAGAAGAGAAAGCAAGAAGGAAGTACTGCTTAGGATCGGTTTTTCCTACTGCTGGAAGTACAAACACTTTTAACTACTCGTAAGGACTACTTACTTGCTTTGGATTCCCACATGTTATGTCCTCCTTATGGAATATTTTATTCTACGTCCTCTATATACTACTTAATCCAATCCATTCTTTGCTCCCACCCCCACAATCCACTTGGCAATTCTTCCATCCCTAAAACAGAGCCCCATAATCAGAACTCTCTCTACCTAATTTAAGATCTTTTTGGATTCTGATTCTTTAGCTATCTAATCTATCAGCTATTACACTCTGCACAAATTTGTCTGTTATCAGTGTTCTCATCTAGGTCAAAACTGAAAATGAAGAAGAGAACAAGATAGGTTGAGAAGACAAATCCTGTAGCATGTTATTAGAAACCTCTTTCCAGAATGACCCAGATTTAATTAAGGAGCACAGAAAAAGAACCAAAATTTATGGGGAAGTTACTATAACAATCAGACACTGAGCAGTTCAGTTTCCCGACCACTCCAACAAGAATTAATAACAGTCCCACTTTCATGCTAAGAAACAGGTACGGAAAGTGAAAGAACTTTACCAAGACACAAAGCTTTTAAACATCAGTGCCAGAATGTGAATCCACATCTAATCTCAGTTATACTGTTTTAACTTAGTCTTTTGGATATCTACATTAAGTAGATTAAGCTAATCTGAATTAAGTTAAAAACAGTCCACATTTCTCTTTTTTAACAAGCACTTCATGGGAAACTCATCACAACTTTGCTGAAAGCCTTAGAACTATACCAGATTCTAGATTTTAAAAAAAAGAAAGAAAGAGGGAGGCAGTGAAATCAGCAAGACAGAACAGATAGCCCCCAGACCATCCTTTCCCCATGGAGACAAAAACTCAGCAACACACAGACCAATTTGCTTTGTAAGAAATCCAGAAACCAGTTAAAAGGCTCCTGCAACCCAAGCAAGTGTGAAAATAGCAGCATGGAAGCCAGAAGGAAAATTGGTAGCCTTCGTTCACCGGAGCCCCATCCAGAAGCACAATGAGGTGCACCGGAAGAAAATTCCCAACTCCTAGCTTATCCTTGAAGAGGGGAAGAAAAGACTGAAACAGAAGACTAATGTTCAGATTTTCTGAGGGGTTACCAGAAGGACTGGTTTCTGTCTTGCCTGAATCTAAGAACTGACAGGTAAGTGGACCAGCCTGGGGGTAGAGAACAAAGGCAGTGGTTTGAACTAGTACCTATTCATTCACCATTGCCCTTCTCCACAGCTCTATGAAGAATGAGTACAAGAAAACCCCAAAGTCTGGCTTCTCCCTGAGGAAAGATAGTGTTGAAGTATGTGTCCAATGTCCCAAGTTCTCAGGGAGCCACCAAAGGGACTGGTTTCTGTATCACCTGTTTCAGAGCACTGAGGAGACCTGACTCAGTCTAAAGGCCTGGGGTTTGCTGAGAATAGAAAAGAGCAGGACAGCTTGCTGCTGCTCCAGAGGACCCACAGTACAACAGACAGACACCAGAGGGAGCAAGAGATTACAAGCTCCTGAAAAAAGAAACCTGCAAAACTTTTTTAGTTGGGAATTTGCACCCACGAAACTAGAGAAGATGGATGCATGCAGAGAAAAGGTTTGAGAGGACCTCAGAATCTCTATCTGAACTCATCGGTGAAGGTCTTCCCCTGCACAAAGGCAGTCTCTAAAGGCTGGAGATATGGCTGTGTCTTCCAATGCGCAGGTCCTGACAAAGTAATAAGGCACATGAAGGAAACAATACCACTGGGCCCAACTAAAGGAACAAAATAAATCTCCAAAAATTGACCCTAAAGGTACTAAGATATATGAACTACCTGACAAAAATTTCAAAAATGTCATAAAGATGTTCAATAAGCCCAGGAAAACAACACATGAATGAAATGAGAATATCAAAAAGAGAGAAAAACTAAAAAACAACTAAATAAATTCTAGAGCTGAAGAATAACTGAACTGAAAAATTCACTAGGTGGGTTCATGGCAGACTTAATCAAGCAGTAGAAAGAATCAAGGCACTCAAAGAGAAGTCATTTGAAACTATCCAGTCAAAGGAACAAAAAGAAAAAACAATGAAGAAGAGTATAGGAAGCTTAGACCAATCTATGCATTATGAAAGTCCCAAAAGGAAGAGAGAGAGAGGAGCAGAAAAAGGCAGAAAACTTTCCAAATCTGGGGAAAGAAATGGACATTCAGATTAAAGAAGCCCAAGACTTTTTTTTTTTTTTTTTTTTTTTTAAGATTTATTTAACACAGAGAGAGAGATCACAAGTAGGCAGAGAGGCAGGGAGAGAGGCGGGGGGAAGGTGGCTCCCTGCTGAACAGAGAGCCAGATGCAAGGCTCGATCCCAGGACCCTGGGATCCTGACCTGAGACAAAAGCAGAGGCTTAACCCACTGAGTCACCCAGGTGCCCCAAAAAGCCCAAGAATTTTTTTTATGGGATATAACAAAAGTAGTATTAAGAGAGAAGTTCACAGTGATAAACAGCTACATTAAGGAAAAAAAAGATCTCAAACAACCTCAAAGAACTAGAAAAAGAATAAACAAAGTCCAAAGTTAGCAGAAGGAAATATTAGAGTAAAAATAAATAAAAGAGAGAATAGAAAAAAATAAGAGTGGGTTTTTTGAGATCAGCAAAACTGAAAAGCCTGGAAAGAAAAAAAGAAAATTCAAAATCAGAAAGAAAAGAGAAGATATTGAGTCTATGTCACAGAAATACAAAGGATCATAAGAGACAACTATGAACAATCAATTGCCAACAAAATGAATAACCTAGAGAAAAAAATAGATAAATTCCTGGAAACATATAACCTACCAAGACTGAATCACAAAGAAACAAACTCTCAACAGACCTATAACTGGTTAGGAGATTCAATCAGTAATCAAAACCTTTCCAACAAGAACCCAGGACTCAATGGCTTCACTGAAGAATTCTACCAAACATCACTAATCCTTCTCAACTTCTTCCAAAAAATTAAGAGAAGGGAACATTTTCACACTCACTTTATGAGGTCAATATTATTCTGATGCCAAAGCCAAACAAAAACACTGTAAGAAATGAAATCCAAATCAATGTCCTTAATGAATCAGGTGCTAAAAATCCTCAACAAAATGCTAGCAAACTGAATTCAAAAGCACATTAAGAGGATCATATACCATGACTAAGTGGGATTTACTCCTGGAATTCAAGGATGGTCCAACATACAAAAAACCAGTAGAAGACCACGCATTGGGGCGCCTGGGTGGCTCAGTGGGTTAAGCCGCTGCCTTTGGCTCAGGTCATGATCCCAGGGTCCTGGGATCGAGCCCCGCATCGGGCTCTCTGCTCAGCAGGGAGCCTGCTTCCTCCTCTCTCTCTGCCTGCCTCTCTGCCTGCTTGTGATCTCTGTCAAATAAATAAATAAAATCTTTAAAAAAAAAAAAAAAGACCACGCATTAACTGAATGAGGATAAAAATCATACGCTCATCTCAAAAGATGCAGAAAAAGCATCTGACAAAATCAATACCTCTTTATGATTAAAAACACTAAACAAAGTAGGAATAGAAGCAAATTACCTCAATATAATAAAGACCAGATATGAAAAGCTCACAGCTAATATCATTTCAACAGTGAAAAACTGGAAGTTTTTCCTTGAAGAATAGGAACAAGGCCAGGATAAGGAAATCCACTGTTGTCATTTCTATTTAATACATAATACTGGAAATCCCAGCTACAGCAATTAGGTAAGGTAAGGAAATAAAAGGTAATCAAATTGGAAAGAAAACAGAAAAATTATCTGTTTAGAGATTACATATTATATACTACAGATTACACATACACACAGAGACACATACTCTTGCTCACTCTCTCTCACACACACAAAACTGTTAGAATAAGCAAACTGAGCAAAGTTTCATGGATAAATAAATAAGCATACAAAAAGAGTTGCGCATTTATACACTAAAAATGAACAATCAGGAACAGAAATTAAGAAAATCCCATTTATAACAACATCAAAAGAATATTTATAAATGAATTTACTAAGGAGGTAAAGACTTGTACACAGAAAACCACAACACACTGCTAAAAGAAATTCAAGACACAAATAAATGGAAAGACATCCCATGCTTATGGATTTAAAGACTTAATATTGTTAAAAAGTCCATGCTACCCAAAGTGCTCTACAGATTCAATGCAATCCTCATCAAAATTCCAACTGCATTTTCTCAGAAATAGAAAAATCAATCCTAAAATTTATATAGAGTCACACAGGATTAGCCAAATAGCCAAAACAATTTCGGGCAAAAACAAAGATGGAGGCCTCACATTTCCTGACTTCAAAGCATATTACAAAGCTACAGTAATCAGAACAGTATGGTACTGCCATTGACAGACATACAGACCAATGATAGAAAATAAAGAAATTAACTCACACATAGTGTAGTTGATTGATCTTCAGCAAGGGTGCTAAGAACACAAATGGGAAAAGGACTATCTCTTTGAAAAATGGTGCTGAGACAACTGGATTTCCTAATGCAAATGAATGAAACGGGACCCTTATCTTACACTACAAAAATCAACTCAACAAATTAAAGACTTAAACTAAAGACATTAAAAGATAAAACTCCTTGAAGAAAAGCTTTATAACATTGGTCTTGGCAATGATTTTTGGGTTACAACACAAAGCACAGGCAACACCACCAACAACAGACAAGACAAATGACATCAAACTAAACAGCTTCTACAAACAAAGAATCAACAGAGTGAAACGGCAACCTAGGGAATGAATGAAAATATTTGCAAGCCACATCCAAAATAAAGAAGGGACTTCTACAACTCAATAACAAAATCAAATAACCTGATTAAAAAATAGGTAAAGTATCTGAATAAACATTTCCCCAAAGACAAACAAATGTCTGATAGGCATTAGAAAAAATGCTCAACATCACTAATCACCAGGGAAGTGCAAACGAAACTGCAGTGACATATTCCTTATACTGGTGAGGATGGCCATCATTAAAAAACAAAACAAAAAAAACAGGTGTTTTTGAGGACGTGGAGAAAAAGGGACCTTTGGAAACTGTCAGTGGGAATGTAAAACAGTATAACCACTACGAAAACCAGCATGGAAGTTCCTCAAAAAATTAAAATGAAACTATCATATGCAATTCCACTTCTAGGTATTTACCCAAAAGAACTGAAAACATGATCTAAAGGACACCTGTACTCCATGTTCACTGCAGCATTATTCATGATCAAGAAGTGGAAACAACAAAAACCTCTCTCTATAGATCAATGGGTAAAGAAAATGTGGGGGTGTGGGGAGGGGTGTGTGTGCACGCGCACGCTCACGCGCGTGTAATATTACTCAGCCATAAAAAAAAATTCCTGCGCATCTTAACACTTAACACTCGTCCACCTTAAAACTATGTACCCTTCCTTTTATATAGTAATTCCTAAAAGATTACATACAGTAGTTTAGAAAATTCATCTGCGAATTCTCTTAGTACCCTGAGATGACATTAATCTAGAGCAGAAGATTTAAAATAAATGACAATGGTTAGATGCTTACTTTCTTTCTTACATGCTACTTACCAATCTCAATTTCAAACAAACAGTTGTTTGTATGTACCTGTTTGTACCCTGTCCAAATTAATTTTATGAGAGAATATTCTAAAACAAACTAAAACAAAACACGTTCAGTAATTCTGCTTTCTCTTTCTGTTCACATTACACCAAACAACACGCCCAAGTTTGTAACAGTACAATTAAAGAAATCAAATGGTACTTTTGTACAAGTTGTAATAATTTATATAAACTTAAAGAATATAGCTATTAAAATTCCAATTGTACTGCTTACTTTTAAATATGCAGCTGCCTCTTGGACAGAAAGTGTTCTCTGACTAGAACTGCCACATTCATGATCTCCTGGAAAGATTAGCATATTATTAATTTTGAATCAGTACCATGTGAAAGAGAAGAAAACAAACATGATTAATCAAAATATTTTCAAATTACAAAATTAAAGGTCATATTTTATCATCAATAAAGAAAGAAGATAAATACTACTTAATTTCCTATAAAAAAAAATCCAGTAGGTAATATAAACAAACAATTATCTTTACATAAACCACAATCTTTAAATGCACTTCTAACCAGTCCAGGTAGGAACACGTCTTCTATTTTCAACTAAATCATTGGCCAGAATAGGAATCATGTCACACTGATGCCTTTCCACAGATCTTGGCACACAGAAGGTTCCCCAGAGATTTACTGTTTTTCAAGAGAGGAAATTCATCTTGGTAACTTATACATCTATTACGAAAGCTAATAGTTCAAGGATTCAAATACGTTTGAATTAAAATGTACATTCTGTGTATAAAGATAGCACTATGCCTATCTTTAGCAAGGTATGTGCATGCCTTAAAAATTATTATAACACAGATCAACAGGGAAATAAGATAGAAACTTCTTCCTATGATCTGGTTTCTACAAAGAAATGCAGTACATACAAAACCACATTTTCCCCTTCTCACAACTATTTATAAAAGACTCCAAAGCCTTTTCTTTCAGGTTGATCTGTGGTTATTAGAAATCAATTTCCTTATACCGAACTTCAATTATAAGTTCCTTCTGCCCTGTTTCTCTTCAAATGGTTTTTTTTCTTAATTTTTTTAACATGAAAGTATGATAGTTCAAGTAAAGTCCTTGATAAATTTTCCTACTATAAAAGTAGCCATATTCCTATTATCAGCCTTGTGCAGTCAGATTTTAATGGTCATAGTCATAAAAAAGGAAGAAATACCTATTAAATAAACAAGTAAAAGTCTTCAAACTTTATGATGCATCCTCCAAGATTCAGTTTCCACAGATCTACCACAGGGGTTGGCAAACCATGGCCTATAGCCAAATCTGCCCTACTGCTGTTTTTTTTATAAATGGGGTTTTATTGGAACACAGCCATACTCATTCATTTACCTATTATTTATGGCTGCTTTCATGCTATCATGGCAGAATTCAGTAACTCTTACAGAAACAACTCTGAACAGAAAGCCCAAAAAACTTAATATCTGGCCCCTTCACAGAAAAAAGTTTGCTGACCCCTGCCCTAGAGGAAGAAGTGTGTACCTTTAAAAGTACCCCAGAGTATGCCAATCAAGTACACTACATAAAACAATGCCATAGAGGCGCCTGGGTGGCTCAGTGGGTTAAGGCTCTGCCTTTGGCTCAGGTCATGATCCCAGGGTCCTGGGATCAAGACTTCATCGTGCTCTCTGCTCAGCAGGGAGCCTGCTTCCTCCTCTCTCTCTCTGCCTGCCTCTCTGCCTACTTCTGGTCTCTGTCAAATAAATAAATAAAATCTTAAAAAACAAACAAACAAAAAAACACGCCATAGAGACAGCTGTAGAAGCCTGTGATAGCCAACATCTGGTATTCCCAGCCAGAGCATATACTTAACCTATTTCTGCATACCACAGCACAACAAATAAATGTCATGAGCTTGCAGTAAATGAATACGATAATAAGTCAGTTAATGTAAAAAAGGCTTTTAGTGATATACAAAGAATTATGAGCATAAAAAAACTGACCAGAGTTAAGGATCCATGCCCCCCTCAAAAAAAAAAAAAAAACACACAAAGGCTGATATGAGGATGGGGAACTAAAAGGATCTCAAATGCATCCATTCGACTAAAAAACTTCCATATCTACCTTCTACCAGTGATCTTATTTCTACAAAAGGATCTGCTACATACGAAAGTTTAGAAAACCATACCTTTTTTTTCTGTAGCTTCTTTAACAAAAAGATAATACAAATCTCTTCTTTTAGATTATATGTGAAATAAGAATAACTAAAAAAAGCTAAGGTAATAAGCAGGTAAGCTGCTACTACAGCTTATAGATGTTAAAAGACTTACTAAGAGCAGAATATGAAGAAAATGCAAAGAATCTGTAGAAAAAAATTCTAGAATATATTTATTTTATCCCAGGAAATGATACCTTATCAATCAGCAAAGGAAAATCTGCACTTTTACATTTAATCTAGGGTTTCAGGTAATTTACTGCTTATCCAATTTAACTGATATGTAAGCTTTCAAAATTTGTTATTACTATTAATGCAATAAAAAAATTTGATTGACTTTAGAATTATATAATATATATTTCATCTAATACATATGGGCAGGCAGGAAAAAGGCCTTAATTAAATATATCTATAAAATAAAAACTACTCCATATAAGTAACAAAAACATCTAAAGAGAAAATCCACAAAGATAACACAAGACTTGGGAAAACTATTTCTACTGATATAGCATGCTATATATATAAATTAATTTTCAAAACACTTTTAGACATTATAAATATTAAAACAATTACCTGCAAGCTGTGCCAATCGATCATGAAGCTTATATAAAGTGTTCATCAGAAGATTTTTCTTACTTTCCTAAAAGTAAAAGGAATTATAAAATACATAATTCAAAAACATGTACCAAATTATTTTATTTTAAAAAAACAGTAAATAATTTATAATCATAGAAGCTACATAATCCAAAGACAAATTCACATTTAAAGAATGGCTACCATATTTAAAAAAAAAAAAAAAAAAAACCAGGGCGCCTGGGTGGCTCAGTGGGTTAAAGCCTCTGCTTTTGGCTCAGGGCATGATCCCAGGGTCCTGGGATCAAGCCCCTCATTGGCTTTCTGCTCAGCAGGGAACCTGTTTCCTCCTCTCTCTCTGCCTGCCTCTCTGCCTACTTGTGATCTCTGTCTGTCAAATAAATAAATAAAATCTTAAAAAAAAAAAGGGTATTAAAAAAATAAAAAACATTGGAATCTAAATCATCACTCTAAACACTTTATTTTCTTGAGGACTGACAGAGAAATTGGCATAAGGTTAATGCTAAAAAAGGTCTATGTACAACAAACTCCCCCAAACACCAAAGCAAAGCTCCCAATCCTCCTTTATATGATACAAACTTATATATATTGTTCTTATGAGATTTCAAGGCTGCCCTTCATGTTTTGTCTTAATCTGATTCAGCCACACAGTAAGGGAATCCGTATTGACACTTTGATCATCAACCTCTCCTAGCTCCCCAAAAGTGGTCCTGTATAAATTTACGAACCACTAAAGCAAAGTAAACATTTAATGAGTATCTAGTAATAGGAGTTAAGAACTCTTCTCAGCAAAGCAAGAGGCCCAGTAAAAAGATGGTTCCTGCTCTCAAGGGCAAAAAACATACTTAAGTGCTAAAGCTGCAAACAAAGCATAATATAAATACAGAAGAGAGAGGGAAGGGAAGATCCATTTATGGAAGAGAGAATATTTGAGTTGGGCTTCACAGAGAGAACAGAATTGACTAGCATTCTAGGCAGAAGAAACAGTATGATGAGCAAAGGCATAAAGGAACTGGTTATGTTTCTTACATAACCAGCCGCCTATTTTGATTCAGCACGCTACTGGAAAATAGTTTGGGATCGACTGCTACAAACAAGACAAAGAGTTTGACTTCATTCTAAAAACTCTGGAGGAGGAAAATAAAACAAACTTGTGCATCAGGAATAGTACTCTGAACATATGAAAGAAAACCAGAGAGGAGACCATTGCAATGTCTAAGTGCCCGCCAAGTAGCGGAAGGCAATGAGACACTCAGCGTTTTTTCTCCCTCAACTCTTTCAAGCAGATTCTGAATTAAGCCAAACCTTATCTTCTTCTAAGTTTAAAAATCCCAATTGTTAAGCATCAGACATCAAAAAGTAACTGCTTGGGCTGAAAGTCAGGATTCTGAAAGCTATGCATTTGTGATATATGAAACCACAAATCATTGTTAATAAAGATGTTCAATATAATAAGATGAGAAAGAGTTCTAATGATAGTACAGCTTGTGGACTCGATATATAAAACCAAGATAAATCTGATTAAGCTTTGGAATTAAAGTAGCCAAGAGTTTTGAAGTTTATTTCCTCCCTTATCTGGAAAAGGGGCCAATTTCCTTTTCTTTCATATGTCCTGATCACACACATTCTCACTCCTCCCCTTTCAAAAACAAAACTAAATCCAAAAATTTTGACACCTGGGCTCTGTAATTACATCTCTAATGAACACCAGAGGCCTGGAAATAAACTTTATCTTTTGATTCACAGATATTAACACTGGACTAGATAAGTAGAAAAAAATAACAAAACCTAATCAAATGTAATTGAATCCCATAAGACAATAAACATATTGTTAAATTCTCACATAGAGAATTTAAGCACCCAAAAAGCTAAACTATAATTTTTCAAAAATTATTTTTCTAACGGCAAGTGATTCAAAATGACCATCTTTATATTACAAGGGTCCCAAGTGCATGATCAACTAAATTATGATCTAAATAGTTTTTATGTAGTATGTTATTAATGTGATCAATTTTGAGGAAGAAAAAGAAAAGCTTTGGTTCAGTTACCTTTAGCACCAATATGTTAAACTAGAAATAAATCTGAAAAACATGTAAGTTAAATTTAAAAGTTACATCCTTATAGAAAACTTATATTGGCTTATAGTTTCATTACAGTCATTTTCTATTCTGACTGCTTTTCCAATTGTGTCCTAAAATTCAGCTTAAAAGGTATCTCATGCTGGCCTTCATAATCACCCTGAAAACCAGTTTAAAGTTCTACAAATAAATCCATACTTAAAGTAAGCTTTCAAGTAACGCTTTATTAAACAAAAATGATTTTATACTGTAATTTGAAATAGCTACCTTTCAGCTATCTATTTTGGTAAGGTCCAGATCTTCTTTTTAATAAGCCATACCATTCTCTGAAGCAAAGTTCTCATTCTTGGGTGGATAAAAATCAAACTATAGGGCAATTTTCCCAAATTCTCTCATATGTTGTCACCTTTAAATAGTTCCTCCTAGGGGCGCCTGGGTGGCTCAGTGGGTTAAGGCCTCTGCCTTCGGCTCAGGTCATGATCCCAGGACCCTGGGATCGAGCCCCGCATCGGGCTGTCTGCTCCGCGGAGAGCCTGCTTCCTCCTCTCTCTCTCTGCCTGCCTCTCTGCCTACTTATGATCTCTATCTGTCAAATAAATAAATAAAAATCTTAAAAAAAAAAAATAGTTCCTCCTATTCTCAGCCAATTTTCTCAAGGAAATTTTCAACTGTTTGTATTAAGTCTCTCATTAAATGATAATAATGGATTTTCAACACTTAGCATGGTGCCTGGCACAGAACAAGCACTTAATATAAGTGAAGCATCATTATCTACATTACAATTATTACTATTATTTAGAGGTTCAGACCTTCAGTTTCTCCCATGGGGAAAATTATATAAAAGAAAATAAGGTCTTGTATTTCCAATATACAATGAGTATAATGTATGGATTTAAATGATGATGCCAACTGTAACTTTATATTTAATATCGAACTGATAAAATCAACCTTTTTTAAAACAAGTATCATCACAATAGAATATTACTAAACATAAACATAGTCAATACAAAATTCCACTCTAACAATCTAAAGTAATATTCTATGGATTTGATTACACATTATTACATATCCTTTAAGCACAACAAATAATGTTTTATATACAGGTCTATACTACTGTCAATTCCTACAGTAAATTAATAACTAATTGTGCACTATAATATAAGCTCAAATACCCTAACCTTTGAAGTGCCTTTAATGATGGTAAGTGAAAAATATTTTCAGGTGAGTAAAACTTAGGTTAAAATTAGTATTACAGATCCTTTAAATTAAAAGAAAAGGAATCATAAAGAGGTAGCCCAAGAATCATGTTTCTTTCTAAATCCTCTGCCTTCCTGATGGTTGAATAGGCATACCTATGAACAAAAGATCCAGAGAGACAAGGTGGGGCAAAGAGAACAAAAATTGTCAAGAATATCCAGCAACTTAAACAGGCATACCTCTAAAGGTTAAGACCTGATCCCCAGATAACATACCAATACCATTTCACTTGGCAGTTGACTTTTACCTTAAGGTGATAAATAATTCAGCTCTTAGGAGAAAATCTATTTCAGATTTAATTATATTATCATTAAAGAATACTCAGTTTAAGAGAACTCTTAAATTAGCATTTTTTAGTTGACAGTCATCCTAATACTTTTATCATATAAAACATGAGATAAAATATCAGTATTATGATCTTCTACTTACTTGTATTTTTCCAAATGTTCCATCAAATGGGTTTTTTACTATCAAGGAAAGAAAAAAAGAGAACTATTAGCATCATTTGAGAAAGAGAATGAGAATCCCCCTAAACAAGCCCTCTGAAATGCCAGCACGTACTCTGCTAAAACTGAATTTAACACACAAACAAAATGTAAACAAACTGATGATAATAAAAGTCAGGGAAGTAATTTTTGAGACTTACTGTATTCACCCATTCTTACTTTGAACATGTGATTTTCTCTATAATAACTGAGAGCAGTGCTCTGGTGTGTATGAATATCTGGGTTCAAGTCCCAGGTCCATCACTCACTAGTAAGCAACATGACCATGAACTAACATCTACTACTAAGCTACCCTAAGTTGTAGTTCCTTCTCCTATAAAGAAAGGACGTAACAATGATACCTACCTCATAGAGCTGTTGTAACGATTAAATGAGATAAACCATATAAAATACTTGCCTTAGTGTCAAGCACTTAATACATGTTACCTATTACCGTTACTGACCACATTGCTTCTACCAAACTCGTTTTCTCAAAATACAGACTGAAAGCAGTTACTACTTAAGGAAATCTACAAGATGCTTTTTAAAACTAAATTCTTTCAAAATACTTCTAATGATTTAAAAAAAACTTCCTACTCACTGCTAACATCTGGAAAATTGGCAAGAAATAAGAAATAAATATAGATCAAAGTAGCTAAGAACTGTCTCGGGATTAAATAATTTTGTATTGCCACTATATATTATAAAAAGGATTTAACACGTTCCATCTAACTCCCCTGTACCCAACTCCTCTAAAAAAGATACAAACAAGGGGCGCCTGGGTGGCTGAGGTTAAAGTCTCTGCCTTCTGCTCAGGTCATGATCCCAGGGTCCTGGGATCAAGCCCCACATCGGGCTCTCTGCTCTGCCGAGCGCCTGCTTCCTTCTCTCTCTCTGCCTGCCTCCCTGCCTAGTTGTGATCTCTCTCTCTCTATCAAATAAATAAATAAAATCTTTAAAAAAAAAAAAAGATACAAACAAGTTTACAGCTAAACGTGTAGTATCTCTCATGGTTATTATTTAGAATCTCCTCCTTATCAGCTATTTGAAAATTAATGCAAAAATATTCAGACCTTTCAGATACCTGGATATCTACAATCCAGGTCACAACTAAGACTAACTGAGCCTACAAAGTAGTTCACGCTGACCAGGTTTCTTTTCTGAGGTTCTTTTCTATTTTTATTGAGAAAACAGGAAGTCCCATAGGAACCAGGAACTGCCTGATTCTAAGAAAGTTTCATTTGAGAAACCAGTTTAACAAGGTACAAAAAAGAGCAAGGAAAAATGTATCCTGAGATCATCTAAAGGGATTTTGCTAATGGATTTTTAGGCATTTTTCTAGAGTAACAGGGTTTTAATGCTGGAAAAGAAAAATTTTTGAATGATAGAAGATCAAAAGTACTCAGTAGGGGACTAGGAAGAAGAAAAAATATAGTTTAAAGATTAAATAAAATGTTATGAATCATAATAGGCTTATACTAAAAAGATACTTTTTAATAACATTAATTTTTATTAATGTAAAATTGAACAATTTAAAATAAAGCTATATTAAGTACAATATATTACAGAAAATGGCTTGATAATCTATTTAAAATAAACTGGTCATACAATACCAGAACAACAAGGATTTTATTTGCCTTTTATAAGAGTAACTCCAAAAAATATTAAAACATGCAATTCTAAAAAACAGGTTTTAATGTTTATGAAGAAAGGCCACAATAGCCTTATTTTTTTGACCGTATACAAAATCATTTTTTGTCAAGAATATTAAATGGAAAACTAACTCTTCAAGTATCTCTATGAAAGTATTACCATCGATTGTGGATGTTCTCCCACTAGAATGTCCCACTGTGAATTTCTCACTACAGGGACCATGTGTCATGCATATTTGTGTGCTGGAAGCCAAGCACAGCACTATACATACAATTAGTGCTCAAAAAGTTCTTCTGGCTGTGCTATCTAGGTTAAATCCCACTGCTTTATTCTACCTTGCATATTAATACTGCAGAAGGCTGCGAAAGGTAAGCTCCAAGCAACTTGCGGTGGGGGGTGAAGGGGACAGGATAACAAAGAAAGCTATAGAGAAGAACAAATATTCTGCTGAAAGAATTGCTCTGCCCTTTATATCCTGCTAGATGTCTGCCTCTTGTCTAACGGGATGAGATACCTGATAGTGTATCTTAAAAACCAGTACACACCTTATGTCAAAAAAATT
This sequence comes from Mustela putorius furo, assembly GCF_011764305.1. Taxonomy (NCBI): domain Eukaryota; kingdom Metazoa; phylum Chordata; class Mammalia; order Carnivora; family Mustelidae; genus Mustela; species Mustela putorius. The sequence goes on along the minus strand of NW_025422368.1, from coordinate 40,106,723 downwards.
TTTCCCCAATTTCCTATGACAACCACCAGTATTTCACAGCATAACCAGCTATAAAAATCACAAAAAATAAAAGAGCACTCATTAAAAAGGACATAATGAAACATGTATGATGAATAGCAAAATTAAAAGGACTTTATCACGAATTACAAAATATTTGAATACATCAAAATGCACAGTGTAGATTCATGGCAATACTGGGAAAATAACTAATTTCATTGTGGGGAATGTACCTAAGCACTTGTCTTCAAAGTCTTTTGTTCATAGTATTACAGTTTTTTCCTTGATTAGTTTCCTCATTGAGCACTGCACTTTTTCTTTTTACACTAAAATATCTTCCTTAAGAGAGATAACAGTTCATAAATACTAGGATGTATATTTGTAAATAAGCTTCATATTATGTTGTGACAGACTTTTATGGTGTTGTTTGTTCTTGGCATACTGTGACATATCTGCTGATAGACATTCCAAAATTTATGGGAAATATGGGTTCAAAACTCTGCACCACTGTATAGACCATGATGAGGGATAACTAAGATTTAGAAACATAAAAATGGGACTACTGGGTCAATGGAGAAATCAAACTAAACTGTCAAACCAAACTGTCAACCAGTTATTTATCTTTTATGGCAAAATTACCGTGTAATCAAAATGCTTGCTGTAAAGATGCTTATAGCAAAACTACCTAGAACCACAACTGTCACCTATTAAATTAACAGACCTACTAAGTTAACAAGTAGCCTTGAGATTAAGTTATATAAAGGAAACTCCATCTAAAAATAGCAAGTCTAAAAAAAACAAAAGCCCTCATTTATAAAACCAGCATCTTTTTCCTAAGATTTTTTCTTATTTTTAAGTAATCTCTACACCCAGCAAGGGGCTTTAAACTCACGATCCTGAGATCAAGAGTCTTGTGCTCAACCAACTGAGCCAGCCATGCATCCTTAATAACAGCATCTTTATACATCTAACTTTTCTTCCCCCAAATCACTTCAGTATTTCTAACACCACATGTTAGTAACTTTTATTTTGTCCAAATTGCCTGTAATATTTAATGAAAACCACCCCTAGTGAAAATATACCCCCCCAATCCACCCCCACCACCAAGTTGGCATTTATAGAGAAGAAACCATATTCCAAAAGCATCCCGCAGCAAAAAAAGTGCCACCTCATTTACAAGCTTCTTTTCTAGGCATGGACCTAAGAGTAAATTATAGTTCTTATCCCTTACCCTAAAGCAATGATAACACCACACTGATACTACAAACTTTCCTCTTCTGTCCCCAATCAGCACAACCTTGAAGCCACTGCAGCCTTAGTGCTGTCCCTCCTTCATATCCTACACCGCCAACAGCTTCTCTTAACTGTTTCCTTTTTTTCCTCAAATCCTTCTGGTTTCACCATTTCTCCTTCAATTTTTTTGTTCAGATTATTTCAAACCGCAAATACGCCAAACTTTTCTTTGTAAATGTCCTTAATATTTTGACTTCTCCTCCCTTTAAACTACCCTAATGACTATAAAAATCAAGTTCCTAAAAATGTTTCCTTAATTATACTACTACATCCCTCAAAATCGTCAAATGATTTCCCATCAGATTTTGTTTCAAGGAAGTAATTCTAACTTTGTGATACTCTCCTATGTACTCAGACACACTGCTGACATTCCTTCTCCAAACCTCTCTTTCACATCAATTCAAAAAATGTTATAGTTTTACTGATTCTTTGTTAACTTTTTTCATTTTCTTACACTGAGATCCAATTCATTAACCATTACAAATGCCCAGATAAAAAGGAAAAAATTAAGTGTATCAACCTATAAACGTATTCACAAATATATGTCTAATGTTGATCAAATAAATTGCTATTTTCCTGAGAAAGACTCCATTTTGGTCACTCAATGGCAGTAAAAAGAAAAGCCTGTGTGTGCCCAAAGTTCACAATTCAAAAAGAAAAACGTTTTCATTTAATAATTACTTATTGAGTACTTTGTGCTAGGCATTGGAAATGTGACAATAAATTTTAAAAATCCCTACCCTCAAGGAGCTTATGTTAGAAGAGACAATGTACAAATACATTTTAAAAATATATGGAAGGCAAATGGTTCTCAGCACTTTGGAGGCAAAACAACAGGAAAGGAGCTTGGTGCGAGGGAGGAAAGCAGTATTAAATAAGATGGTCAAAGAAGGCCATACTAAAAAGACTGCACTTGAAGAGAAACCTGAAGGAACACAGGTGACAAGCCTTATGGATAACCTGAAAGATGTTTACAGACCGAAAGAACAAGTATACAGGCTTTGAAGTGATAGCATGCTTGCCATATTATTCCCAGAAATGTAACAGAGTGGGGAGGGCAAACAGCAAGAAATGCAGTCAAACCAGTAAGATTATTTACAGGAGTCAGTAGGTACAGATAATGTAAGGGACCTTGGTGACTCATTTATATTACTCTGAGCAGGAAACCTCACAGAATTCATTTTATTCAGCTTACGCTAAAAAAAAAAAAAAAAAAAAAAAAAAAAAAAAGCCCATGTAATAAGGATTGGGACTAGTCTCTACAGTTAAGTTTAAGAATCCTAAGCATTTAGACAATAAATGATCTGCTGTTCAAGACTCAGGAAAACCGAGGAAACAGAACACACAGGGTGTTTTCCTTGCTCCAGAAAACTGACTCCCAACTTCAGTCAGCCTCAACATTCTTCTGTTCTGAATATTTCAAACTATCATCAATTATCAATCAGTATACAAAATATTCTGCCAGGAGGAACTAAACATTTTTCTAAAGACATACAAATAACCAACAAGTACATGATGCTCAATATCACTAATCATCAGGGAAATGCAAATTAAAATCACGTGAGGTATCACCTCACACCTGTTAGAATGGCCACCTTCAAAAAGATGAGGTAACAAGTATCTGTGACGATGTGGAGAAAATGGAATTTTGTGCACAGCTGGTGAGATATAAATTGATGCAGCCACTTTGGAAAACAGTACGAAGGTTCCCCCCAAAATTAAAAATAGAACCAACATATAATCCAGCTAATCCCACTACCAGATATATATAACCAAAGTAAATGAAAACAGGATCTTGAGGAGATCTCTGCCCACCCATGTCCACTACAGCACTCTTCCCAACAGCCAAGATATGGAAACAACCTAACTGTCCATCAACAGATGAATAGATGAAGATGCAGTACATGTGTGTGTGTGTGCACATGTTTGTGTGTGTGTGTTTGTGTGTGCGTGTGTGTACTCTCGCAAAATGGAATATTCCTTGGTCACCACAAAGAAGGAAATCCTTCCATTTGTAACATGGATGGATCTTCATGGCACTACGCTAAGTGAAATCAAGTCTGACAGAGAAAGACAAATACTGTAAGATATCATTTATACGTGGGATCCAAAAAAGTCAAACCCAGAAAAGAGTAGAGTGGTGGTTAGCAGCAGCTGGGTAGTTTGACAAACAGGGACTACTGAGGATATACATTGCAGGTATGAGATCAACAAGTTCTGGGGATCTAATGCATAGCTTGGTGACTATAGCTAATAATACAGCAAGTTGCTAAGAGAATAGATCTTAAATGTTCTCAGCACACACACAAAAGTGGTAACTATGTGACAGGATGGAGGTGTTAGCTAATGCTATGGTAGCAATCATTTTTGCAATACATAAATATATCAAATCAACACACTGTATACCTTAAACATACACACTGTTATGTGCCAATTATATTTCAGTAGAGCCGAAAAAATGTTCTGCCAAAAAGACACCAAGCCTTCAATCCTTCTGGTCTTCTTGAATCCTGTTTCTCCTCCTTCATTCGTCAAGGTCCTGCGTGCAGCTCTGCTAGAGCTGTGAAGGATGCCTAACTACTGCAGCTCACTGTGACCTTCCCCTTCTCAGAACCCCAATGCATTTACTGTCAGTATCTCTGCTAACTTTTATTATAATTTAACTATTTGCTGTTTGTTTCCTCCCACAACAAGACTACGAAATCTCTACCTATCTCAATGCCTCACAGACATCTGATGCTAAATATATTCTGAATGAACAGCAGCTTGAAGGCACACTGCAGTCTCCTAGAATAACAGCTGCACTGTGCCAGAGGGATACCATAATCCTGATTACTCTACAACCTTTTCCTTTGAATAAGAAGGAAATTATATTTATTAATCTTTTGGTAGATTCCAGGAATACTGATGCCATGTACTCAGGAGGTAACTTCTACCACTATTTTAAAGCAGGTATTACTTCCACTTTTATGGACAGAAAAATAGATGCATGATAAGGTTAGGTTGCTTCCTGGCAGGAAACACAGTTGGTTTTTTTTTGTTTGTTTGTTTTTGTTTGTTTGTTTGTTTTTTAAAGATTTCATTTATTTATTTACAGACAGAGATCACAAGTAGGCAGAGAGGCACGCAGAGAGAAAGAGAGGAGGAAGCGGGCTCCCTGCTGAGCAGAGAGCCTGATGTGGGGCTGGATCCCAGGACGCCGAGATCATGACCTGAGCTGAAGGCAGAGGCTTAATCCACTGAGCGAGCCACCCAGGTGCCCCAGGAAACACAGTTTTAAAAGCTGGGATCCAAACCTACATCTGACTCCAAAGCCTACTTTCTTTTCATTATATAAAAAACAACTACACAAAAGAAAATATTTGTTCTATTTAGTTTAAGGAAGGCATTCTCCTCTAGAACTTTCTCTAGATATGGAATTATTAAACTTCAATCTCCTTATGATGTAATGCATGAAAAAATGTCCAAAATGAGGATGAGGAGAAGACACTGCTGTTGGAGAATACACTGTTATCTCTTAGATATGCAAAATTCTTCAAAACCAAGCTCTCTAACTGTAGTCTAGGCAAAGATTTTCCATGATCTATCAAAGTATAAAGTGACCCACGGCCAACAGGGGCAGCATTAGTCACTCTCCTCTGTGCTGCCACAGCACTTGGTTCATAAGACTACTATAAAACTTATCAGAAGGCATCAGTTAAAAAAAAAAAAGTCATAATTTTCTGACTTACAACTACATCTAAACAACAATTTGGCTTCATCTTTCAACAAGATATTCATAGAGATACATCAAGTGCCTATTATGTGGCAGACAGAGATTAGGTAGTTTCAGGTGATTAAAAATAAAAATATGTAAGCCCTGTCCTCTGGGCTGGAGAGCAGTAGCTGTAGACATGCACTTTCAAAGTCAGTCTCTCATAATTTTTAAACTCTATGACCTTAAGGCTGGTTTTAGTCTTTGGAAACTTCCAAGTCATCTAGACACAGTGAAATTCAACTACCTAAATGACCAATTATCTCTAAGTTGCACCCTTTTGTAAACAGACATTGAAGTTCTCAAATCCCATATTCTAGCTTTAGTGGCTTAAACAGAGCATGATTATATGCGAAGAAATGGGGAGTAGGGGGCAAATGTTTCCAACAGCTGCAGAACACTGCACCTGTGTGTGCAGCAAACTCTTCTGCATTTCACCATCAGCCAGACTGATCTAAAAATGGACAGGGTGAACAAGGCAGCACATTCTTTTGCAACATAGCCCATTGCCCATTTGTTCTCTGAAAGTTCTCCAATTGTTTCATAGCTCTATTAAATAAACAGTCATTCTAAAATACAGGAACAGTTTATGTCAAGTATACTTAATAAATTACTCTAAATATTCATATTATATCAGTAAGCAAAACAAGTTTTGACAAAAACTGGCTACTATGAAACTTGCCTAAGGTAAACTCTTGTACCACCACCCTTGCTCTCCTCATAATAACCTTTCCATTTTTACCCACCTATCTTTCTGGATTTACAGACCTAGATGGAGATAACAAGGAAGGAAGGAGAGCAAAACCTCAAAAGCTTCTCCACTTCTCAGATCCTATAGGAATCTCAACTTTTCACTTGCCCTGTTTTAAGAAAGGCAACAACGTGTGCTGCTTCCAAAAAAGCTATTGTTAACAAATAACAGAACATACATCATGATTTTATAAAATCAAAGGGGCTTTAAATGTGGATTTGATAGTACTAAGAATAAAATAAAAACTGAAATAATGTGTCCAGGAAAATAAAAGACCAAAACCTATAATTAAGTCGACAATAGCCTTATTATTTGTTTGGTTCTTATTCTACATTTCTGTATTATAAAGAACAATTATGGTCTCTTTCAACCTTGTCATCACTTGAAAATCTCACATTTGCTCACCATGAAAATGAAGACTCCATGGGGAGGATAACAGACTGTAATTGAGATTTCTGTCTTTATCCAAGCACCAATTTCATATTATAATTGTATCCCAAGTTTGGGATTTCTATAACAAAAGCCATATGAAAGACTTCTAACCATAGACTGTTCAACAAGTATTTATAGAGCATATTCTATAGACTATGTTATGAGAACACAGTGCTTAAGGACTAGTGGAAATAAATGAGTAGCTATGATATATAACATAATCAATACCACCTTAGAGTTTAGTATCAAGCACTTCAGGAATTTAGAAAGGGGTAAGTAACTTCTGCTTAAAATACTTTCAAGCCTTAAAAACAGACCAAGAGTAATAAAATGGAATGAACTACTGGAAAATGCAACAATGATGAACCACAAAAAATATGCTGAGTGAAAAAAGCCTCACAAAAGAGTATTCTACAAATCACTTACATGAAGTTTTAGAACCAAAACTAATCTACAGCTAAAAAATCAGAACAGTGATGAGAGTATTGATATGGGATGAGGAAACTTTGGAAGTGAAGGTTACATCCGTAGGGATTTAAGTTGCACAGCTGGATGCATCTGTCAAAACTCATTGGACAGTAAAGATTGGAACATCTGACTGCAAATAAATTTTACAAAAAAAAAAAACAAAACCTCTCACTCTAGTTACCAATATGCATGACATATGTAAAGGTTAAGTATCCTAATGTTTTCAATTTAATCTGAAGTACATTTTTTAAAAAGACAGAATAAAGAATGGACAGAGTGATAGATAAGATACATAATAAAGCAAATACAAAAAAATTAACTGTAGAGTTTAGGTGTGGGTATATGAGTGCTCATAGCATAATTCTCTCAATTTCTTATTTCAAACTTTTCTTTATAAAATGCTGGGGGAGGGTAAGTATTTAAACAATATTTGCTGATGCTGCAAACATCCTAACGGAGAACTGGTAAAAGATCACTTCAGTACCTAGAATACATTCGGTAAAAACCCTAACTTTAAATAATGTACTAGAAAAAACATTTTCTTCCTTCCAATTCAATCTAAATTCTTTTTTTTTTTTAATTTATTTGACAGAGAGAAATCACAGTAGGAGAGAGGAAGGGAAGAGATCACAGAGAGAGGAAGGGAAGCAGGCCCCCCGCCAAGCAGAGAGCCCGATGTGGGACTCAATCCCAGGACCCCGAGATCATGACCCGAGCAGAAGGCAGCAGCTTAACCACCTGAGCCACCCAGGCGCCCTTCAATCTAAATTCTTAACAAATCAAAAACTTGAAAATTTCCTCTTCCTTTGCAAAAAACTAAAAAAGTTACTGTAACATAAAGGGTTTTTTTGTTTTGTTTTGTTTTGCTTTGTTTCAAAGAGACCTGGCTAATATAGTCTTATTTTTCAAAATTCATATAATTCACATTTACAAATAAGATTTTAAGTTATCTTTTTTTACTAAAATGATGTCAGAAACTTGGCACACAGAAAAATAGCCACAGAAGCTGATGTCTAGTAAAAATAAATGCTTCATAAATATTCAAAATTATTTTCTAATATGCTTCACTATTCGGTTGGAGGTAATTCACTGACAAGTGATTTTAAGACTGACACATTATTTACCTAAAAAAAAATTTATTACCAAATTTGAAAGCTAGATGACTAGCAAATCAAGAAAATATCAAAATACTTCACATTTAAGAGACTTCAATGTTAGTCTGTCCCTTCACAAAATGAACTCTGATATCTTAATGGAGAATCTGTAACTCAAGATTTCAAAGAACTACCAATTACTGAATCTAATAATAATAACTAAAATTAAAATTCCCATTAAAAAAAAAAAAGTTTAGGGATGCCTTGGTGGCTCAGTTGGTTAAGCGGCTGCCTTCGGCTCAGGTCATGATCCCAGCGTCCTGGGATCAAGTCCCACGTCAGGCTCCTTGCTCTGCGGGGAGCCTGCTTCTCCCTCTGACTCTGCCTGCCATTCTGTCTGCCTGTGCTTGCTGTCTCTCTCTCTGACAAATAAATAAAATCTTAAAAAAAAAAAAAAAAAGTTTAATCCAAGAGATGACTTTTACAGTTCAAGAAAATTCCAAAACTTACTCTAGGACAAAAGAGAAAGTTAATAATCTTACCCCACCCAAACACACACACACACACCCCTAAGTCTTAATGGCTCAAAACTTCAGAGGGAAAGCAATTAGGCTGCTGTCTCCATCTAACTTTGTTTACTAAAGACACTCCTGTAGTTTACCAATGTTGGGAGGAAAGTACCATAACACATTCAAATGACACAAAGCAATGTATCTACTTAAATTACAGGAGCTTCATCCTACTACACTGCACAAGGTCCAAAAGTCTGAGTGATCTGCTTTTTCAGTACTTTCACAGATCTCGTCTTTAAAACCATTTTGCACATATGCCAATTAAAGAATTATGCTGCTGCATGGTGACAAGTGAATAGAAAAATAAAAGCATGTCAACCCACAAAGGTTAGATACAAACCTATAAATAATACCAAGCATCTGTGTAACAGATAACTTGGCACCCAAACGAATTTATGCTAATGCAATACTGTAATTTATTAAACATGGTGACAGCTCACTGTATTAAGAGATTTTAAACATTAACTGTTACACACTAGAGACTGTCTCTGACACTTCCTCAAGGTTTACACTGCCAAGAATAAAGTGGAATTGTATTATAACAAGGTCTGTTCTGAAAGAATATTGCTAAATGAGAATCTGGAGAATCTGGAGATCTGTGATACCCTGTACAACCTACCTCCAGTGCAATGCAATAAAGCAAGAGGCATTTCTCATACAATTAAACACAAGTCTTCTCTTCTACAGAGTAACACTCTCAATCACAATGCACTGTGTTTAACATTGTAAATGACTAGAGATAGTTAATTTTGTACCACACAAGGGAAATAGGCAGATTAAAAAAAAAAAAAAAAAAACTGGGAAAAGCTACACTGCAACGATAAAGTGAATAATATATATATATATATATATATATATATATATATATATATATATGAGTTCTCAGTCCATTCTAAGGGGGGACAAGAAGTATAGCTCTGTTAAAAGGGAAAAAGGCATTATATGTATAAACAAAGCAAAAAGACTGAAGTACGATACAAACAAACATATAAACTGAATTTGGAGCTTAAAAGGAAATCCTCATCATTGGCTTTATAATCAATGTGCTTAAAAATCTCATCTTGACTTCTAGCTTTGGAAAAAAACAACAGAAATGAAAAGTCACTGGAGAAATAGAGTATTTAAGTATGTCATCATTAGGTCAAAACCAAAACCCCCGCATGAAAGAAAATGTAAGCTGTTACGACAAAATGTGGTAAACTAGGCATATGACTTTTTGTGTTGTTGGTTATAACATAAAGAACATTAAAAATAAAACTCATGCTTTCACATGAACACAGTGGACAGAAAGTACAACATACACTGGATCATACCAAATTTTCACCTAACATTTAACTTCTTAAATGAATAAAAAGTATCTCTTCACACTGCAAGGCAGTGGGGGTCAAATGAGGGGGGAAAAAAAAAATCACTGCAGCAAGGAACATTTAGCTAGTCCCAACATTTATGACTTGTGATCTTGGGCATTCTAGTAACCTAATATAAAATGGGATGTCTTGTGAATAAGCATACAGATACTGAGGGAGTGGGAGGGAGATTAATACATCTTAGCTTTTTCTTCTTTTTTCAATCCTAACATAAAATAAAAAATAAACAGTATTCAGTTTACAAAATATCACAGTATGCCACTGCTCTGTTCCTCATTTGTTTCTGCCCTGGAACTAGTGGGGAAAAAAGGGCAGAATTCTTATAAAATCTGTGAGTTACAAAGAGACGAAATGGAAGACCCCTGAAGGCAAAGCTCCCTGCCAAAAATTTTTATAATGCCTGAATTTTTTTTACTAATTGCCAAAATTTGCACTTATCAGGGATAGAATCTGAGTTAATGAAATCTTATATTGAAAGCACCATCACCTTGAGAAGACTTTTTACCAGTTAAGTTAGCCAGTCAGTCCGTCATTTGAACATTACAACTGATCCCCTGACATTTATTATGAATGACTTAAAAACAAATTCTAAAATATAACCAGTGTATTTACCTGACAGCATGCTTTAAAAGCAATGTTTCTCCATCTCTGAAGAAAAAGGACTTCTTCATTTTTATCGACATTCAGATTCCCACAATAGTATTTTTAATATTCACTTATGAAGAAAAAAATGACAAAATGCTACCATGAATAATTTTTTGTATTCTAACGACAGCAACATTGATATACAGCTGCAAACAATACACAATATGAGAAAACCAAATCATCTGTCAGGTCCTCTAACACTCTGTAAGAGGTACAGCTCCCAAATGTTCTCAGCCCATAAGTTAAGAATTACTGACATAAATTCTAAATGAGAAATGTAGGCAACCTAACTACTATACATATAAAGATGAAGGATGATTTAGAGAGGTGGAGCCAAGCTCTGATTTTATACTGCCTCAATCCTCACTAAAGATAATCATATTTATCAAATTTTATCAAAAAATCGTATGATTTTTATTATAAGAATTCTACAACATTGCAAATTTAATCAGATAGCTTTCCCTAACATTTGGCTAAAGTAGCTGAATTAAGGGAATTAAAGAAGTTGAAATTTGATAAAGGAGAGGGTATACAAAAGGGGAATGCAGTAGAGTACAATGGTTAGAGGATGAGCTTTCAAAACATACTGGTAGGGTTCAACCAACAACTCCTCTCTCTTACCTATATAACCTTGGACAAAGTGATTAACCTAATCCTCCATTAGAGTCCTCACTCATAAAACATTAAAAATGCTTAAGAAGAATAAATGTTTACATTTGCCAAGCACCCAGTAAATGGACCTACTCTTTTATGCAGAGTGAAGTCAGTCACAAAAGACAAACACTGTATGATCTCACTTATATGTGGAACTAAAAAAAACAAACTCATAGGTATAGAGAACATACTGATGGTTGCCAGAGACAGGGATGGGGTGGAGTGTGCCTGAGTGATTCAACTGGTTAACCATCCCACTCTTGATTTCAGCTCAGGTCATGATCTCAGCTCCAGGTTGTGAGATCAGAGCGCTGGGTGTGGAGCCAGCTTGCTTAAGATTCTTTCCCCACCTTCCTCTGCCCCTCCCCCTCCCTCTCTTATAAAGAAAAAATAGGTAAAGGTGGTCAAAAGGTACAAACTTCCAGTTATAAGAAGCATAAGTCCTGGGGATAAAATGTACAGCATGGTGACTATGGTTAATTTCACTGTACTGTATATTTGAAAACTGTCAAAATAGTAGATCCTAAAGCTTCTCATCACAAGAAGAAAAACTATGTGAGGTGATGGATGTTAACTAAATTTACCGTGGTAACCATTTTGTGATAAATACATATCAAATCATTATGTTATACAACTAAAACTAATAATGTTGTATTTATATGTCGATTATCTCTCAATTAAAAAAAAAAAAGATTTGAAGTATTGAGAACTTGGATGTTTGGCCAAGACTATAGCAAAACAAGAGGAAGCTAGGCCAGTATAAGAAGAATTAAAAGATGAAAAAGTATGAGAAATGGTGGAGAGGATGCAGCAAAAGGGGAACCCGCCTACACTGTTGGTGGGAATGCAAGCTGGTGCAGACACTCGGGAAAACAGTATGGACTTTCCTCAAGAAGGTAAAAAGAGAGTTACCCTACAATCCAGCAATTGCACTACTAATTATTTATCCTAAAAATACATATGTAGTGATCTAAAGGGGTACCTGCACCCCAATGTTTATAGCAGCAATGTCCACAATAGCCAAACTAGGGAAAGAGCCCAGATGTCCATCGACAGATGAATGGATAAAGATGTGGTATATATATACAATGGAATATTATGCAGTCATCAAAACCCCCAAAATCTTGCCATTTGCAACAACGTGGAGAGAACTAGAGGCTATTATGCTAAGGGAAATAAGTCAACCAGAGAAAGACAATTGTATGATTTCACTCATATATGGAATTTAAGAAACAAAACAGAATCATGGGGAAAGGGAGGGAAAAATAAAACAAGACAAAATCAGAGAGGGAGACAAACCATAGGAGACTCTTAATCATAGAAAACAAATTAAGGGAGTTGCAAATTAAGGGTTGCAGGAGGGGGCGGGGAGGTGGGATAACTGGGTGATGGACATTCAGGAGGGTACATGATGTAATGTCTTATGTATTACATAAGACTAATGAATCACTGAACTCTACCTCTGAAACTAATAATATGGTACATGTTAACTGAATTCAAATTTTTTTAAAAAATGAAAAAGTGTAAGGAAACGTAAAAAGTCAAAAAATAAATTTGCTTCCTCGCCCAACTCCCACAGAAGATGAGCCACAGTGCTGAAGACCCAAAAGTTAAACCAATACTGTATCAGTACTAAAAAAAGACATAAATTTTAAATAGGCTTCTATGCGCTAGCTTAAAAAGCAGTATGTAAACATTTCCAAGTTCAAACAACTATTTTACACATGATCTGGAAGACAACCCATTCAAAAATTAAGGACTGCCCATTTTTTCCCTTTGGAAGTAAACAGCTTGACTTTGTGAGCAAACATTCTCTAGTAATCAGAATGTAGTTCAAAGAATTTATTCAGATTCATTAAGGAGATATTGTTAAGTGCAAATCTACCATAAAATAGCACCTTGTGAAAGAACTGAGATAGTTTTTACAATTGAAAGAGCATGATGGATAAGAGCGTCCCAAAATCTTTCTCAAAAGGCAAGATACTGAAATCCTTAAAATTTTTCATATTGGCCAACAAAAGCTTTATTAATCATTCTGTTTTCATTTTTCTAAATCAGAGCTAACTTTCCCCTTATCTCTTGGGACAGTCATGCGACAGAACCAAAAGACCCTCCCTCTCTCCTACATGTCTAGTCTGAAGAGCTATACAAAGCAGTTTACAACAGGAAATGGTCAGAAGAATATAAAGGAATATTCCCAATAAGAAATGAGTGAGAATTTAGGGGACATCACTTCTGCTTTAAACTAAGAAGTCCTTTATGCCACTTTATACCCTTATACCATCAAACATGGCCACTTATCCAGGGCAGGTAGGTGAGAGATTTAGTTCTGCCACTGTTCTGTTATTTCTAATTCACTGTAGTGACTTACGATTTAAATACTCCATATTTGTACTGTATTGCTATAAGACAGCTCTGGTCTAAACAAATCACATCTCTGATATAGTTTCAAATAGGAAATGGGAGGAAAATTTCATTATGTACTTCATATCAACAATATAGGAGACTGAGATCCTAATGCACTTTAAATTCCTTATAACTTAAGTAGCTTGATTTTAACATCCTGCTTATCAAGTCCATTTTATTATTTTATGCCCCCCAATCTCTCGATTACCACCATTCAGTCTATTGCCTATTCACAGGGACAAACCTTATCTTCCTACTTCTGCAGTAAGTGTTCATGGCATCTGACAAACTCGCTGAAAAACAACATGTGAAAGGCCAGCCTTCTCTACCAGCTGCAAACATTGTCTGTTCTTCAGATAATGTTAACAGAAGCTGACTCTAAAGACCTATCCACATTCCCAAGAAATTTCTTCGGTCTCAAATTCACTACTATATTTTGGATTAAAGCAACGTATTTCAATCTCTGACTCTATCAGCAAATCAACTTTCTAATGGTCAACAAGAGTAAAATCTAATTTCAAATTGTGCTTCATTGCCTATTAAATTAAAATAACTGCAAAAATAAGAATATTCCTTTTCAGAACCCAGAAATAAAGCAGTAATTAGGTAATATAAAAAGAGGACTCCTTTTACCTCCTTGGACAGCTTGAGAGTAAGCTTGAAAGATACTGACAATTATTATAAATTTAATGGACTCTTTTATTACTTATTAACATCACTGACAGGACATGTCATACACAGTGCTGACCATGTGTTGTTTAAGTAGACTACTGTAGCTGGGAAATTGTAAATTAATGTATTAAAAATACAGCTATGTATCACTTCAAATTTCTCCAAAGCACTTTCATAGACATTATCACCTTAGTTTCCTACAAAGGTCATTGATTAGAAGTTGATTTTATTATCCCCTAATTTGACAGATGCAAAAGCCAAGGCCCAGAGGTTCCAAGTGACTTACCTGCCCAAGTAAAGTCAGTAGGTGAAAAAAGATGCATAAAAAAAATCTACTGCCGCCTAGTGGTTAAGATTGTGGACCCTGAAGTCAGATCATGGGTTCAAATGGCTGGCTCCAAAACTTAGTAGTTGTGGGATACTGGACAAGTCACCTGTAACCATATTCCACCTACATTTCAGTTTTCTCAGATAATATTGGTAGCTCCCCTCATAAAAACTAAGATAAAATGCCCATACATAGAAAGTTCTCAATAAATGCTTTTATCATTTTAAGGCTTTAGAATTTGAAAGATGGAACATTTGGAGACGACATGTTTTAAAAACAAGACTTTTTGTCATAAGCATAAGAATACTTCTAGAACATCTTGTACTATAATCATAAACACTTCATACTGATAACATTTTCATTTTTGGCAAATTCATTCTTCATGTCTCATCCTTTTTTACTTTTTAAAATATTTCTAAAAATCTGCAAAAAATGGAACTATTTCGTTTGTACAGCGTACACACTGTGGTAAACACATTGTGTTTATACATTGTGGTAAACTTTATTATAGGGCATACTCAAATATGCAGAAATTAATTTTTCACATTATGTTTTCTAAGTCACAATATTGTAACCAAATCTCAATTCTGGGGGCTATTTAATACATAGGTATTTTGGAGAAAGAAGAGAATGCCACCATGATGTGGGAGAAAGGGAGGCAGTTTATGTATCTTGGCAAAGCGTTTCACTCCTATAGTTCTAGAAAGTATATACTCAACTTCTGATGTTATGTGGCACACAGTAGGTGCTCAATAAGTAATTTATAAGTGGGTGAATGGATGAATGAAGAGGATAAACTTAATTGTGCTTCAAGTAACTAAATCAAACAAGAAAGTGTCTGTGATATCATGGGGGAGGTACCCTTATATACCTACAAAGTCATTAATTAGGTTGACCAAGGGTCTAAACCATAGCCCAGGGACTAGAAGAAACCATTATTCTAAGATTCGCCGTTCCCCTAATTAATTTCCATGACGCTATCCATATGGAGGTTTAAAAAAGTGTATCTAGGTGAATTCCTATAAAACTTCCCTTGTAAGTGTAAAGTGCTTTCAGGAATTACAGACAATCAGCAAATTCCTTTTGTACATATACATATAAAAGGAGTCCCTAACTGCAAAACATTATTAATGCTCTGCTATGTGTTAAAATGCTCAATGCTCCTAAAGCATTTTTTTCCTATTCATGTCACATTCAAGGCAGGAACCAATTGTTGGTGCATAGTCATCACTCAGTTCAGGACAGCTGAACTAAACTCTCAAATAATTTTGCACCCAAGACTTGTTTCTAAATGTTAGTTTGCCACTTGATATCATTTTAAGCAAAAAGCTCTGGCCACTAAGCAATAAATCTGCTACCCAGATTAAGGAAAAAAAAAAAAAACACCACAGTGTAATTTTAAATCTATACCTTTAGAACTAAAGAAAAAATTAAGACATCATAAAAGTAATACATTATGGCTTCCACATGATGGATCTGTTATCTTATTTTCAGACATTAGTATCTGTTACTATAAATTTTTATAATCCCTTTAAAAAGTTAATTTCTTTAGAAATAAATTTTCTGAGGAATGATGTCAAACATGTAAAATTTAACTACATCAAACAAGTATTAAAACCTAAACACTTTCTTCCTGGTCAACTCACTTAATAATTTTGACAGTGTTGTTAATAAAAGATTATTAACTAAATCAAGATTTTTTTAAAAATGAGGCTCAGGTTAAAGTATACATTATTAAAACATCAAAGTCAAGGTTATTGTTCAACCGCACTGCTACTGGTTCAATTTAAAATCTTTCAAAAATAAATTCTGAATATGGAAGTCAAAATCTAAAGTTATCAAACAATAATCGTCATGAACAATTTCCACAACTAGTATGAGGCTGCATTCCCAAATTAAATGGTAGCTATTTTTAGTGCAAAGTAAATGTAAGATTAAAATAAAGATTATTATAATTTTCATAAAGAAATCACTATTACTTGTTTACCACACTTATAGAAGGAGATTTCCAATACTTTAAGGTATACTTCATTTTTAAACTACTTAAAAACTAGATTAAATCTCTCTCTGCACTGATGTTACAAATCTCTTTGCAGTAAGGTTCCTTTTACTTATGTAAAATATTTTTCAGAGGTAAAGTTAACATAAAATAATTAATGAGCAGTAAGAGGCTAGTTTTAAAACTTTACAACTCTACTGAGGAATCATGAAAATATCTGATTTTTTAAAAGTACCCCCGAAATTACAGAACGGATCATTTCCACTGAAAGAAATATAAGCATAGAAAAAAACATGTATGAATTTTTTTTTTTTAAGAAGCAAAAAATGGGAGAACAAACATACAAAAGATCTTTACATCTTAAAAATGGAACAATGGAAAAACTTAAGTTTTAAAGTGGTATTGTAAAATCAGACTACCAGTTTTAGACAGCAAATCTTTCCTTTTTTGGGGGGTCTTTCTCAGACTTTTAAAAATTTAATTTATTATTATTAACATATAATATATTGTTTCAGGGATACCGGTCTGTGATTCATCAGTCTCACATAATTCACATGCTCACAACACATACCCTCCCCAATGTCCATCACCCAGCCCTACCCATTCCTTCCCACCCCCTCCACTTCAGCAACCCTCAGTTTGTTTCATGAGAGTAAGAATCTCTTACGGCTTCTCTTCCAAAAATTAGAAAGAGTGTCACGCTTTATAGTTTTACATATTATTTATTATAGTTTGCATTATATTAGAGCAGATTGGCCCACTCATGTATCAGTGAATTAATGAATTAATCTAAAACCTTATGTAAGGATAGTCTTACAGGATTCCTAACTGTTGCCTAAGTATAAATTTGTACCTCGTTGTCCTAAAGTTGTTAGATTTCATAGATTATTCCTGGCATTTCTAGGATTTCATGCATTAATCTGCTTCACCCACCCATTTATCTTTCATAATTTTCTGGATAACAATTATGGTAGAGAACATATACACAATCCTCATGTACAAAATGCCTCAAGAAGGCTGAGTAACAATTAAAATTGTCCAACGCAGTGCCTGGCACATAATGCTATCTAGGGTTAGCTGCTGTTACTCTTATTACTTTGTGTCATGCATTGAGCCAAGTACTTTACATGCATCATTCCATTTAATTCTCACTTAGTCTATTTTACAGATGAGGATAGTGAAGTTCACAGTGGTTCAGCAACTTGACTTTAATAGAAAAACAAGGGCCAATATTCAAACCCAGGTCTGCCTCCTCAATCCAAGTCCCAATATCTATGCCAATTTTCCTCAAACTAGGCTCCCTGGATATATCATGGGGAATATTTTCGCTCTGATGACTTTTATTTTAAATTATACTAGAGATAACTTCCAAATGAAAGACATTTCCACAGAGTGTATTTTATTTAAACCATCAAACTGGGATATACAAACTTCTGGTGTTCCCAAGAATATTCTTCAAGTCCTAGAGTATTTTTTTCCTTACAGAATAGTCAACTTCGAAAAACTTTAAATATAATGTTCAGCTTTCATTCCTCAAGAATGAGGGAAACTATTTTTTGAAATCCTTACGCCTACTTCATTATACACACCAAGTTTTGGACTAGCCACTTGTTCTAGTCTAATTACTTGGAAAAGAATATATTTTTTTTAAAAGCAACTATAGGGACACCTGGGTGGTTCATTTGGTTAAGCATCTGCCTTCGGCTCAGGTCATGATCCCAGAGTCCTGGGATCAAGCCCCACATCAGGCTCCCTGCTCAGTGGGAAGTCTGCCTCTCCCAAATAACTCTGTTCCTCTCTCTCAAATAAATAAAGTCTTAAAAAAAAAAAAAATCAACTTGATTATGCTAGTCCTCTGCTTAAAAACGTCCATGGATTCCCACTATTCAACCTACGGAATTAAGTCCAAATTTGGAAACAGAGCTTCTGATCATTTGAGGCTGATCCAGTACACACAGAACTAGCCCTTTTTTACAAAAGGGTGGCACTTATCACCTATTACCTGATATACTTCTTAACCATTTTTGTGACTATTATTAGTGGAGTGGAGGCTTCTGCAAGAATGAGATTTCTTTTGCATCCTTCCCAGTACTAAGTATTGTTAGGTACTGAGTAGGTAATCAATTACTGAGTTGATGATGAGTTAATCAGTGCATGCAAAGTGAGTATCTGATATGCGATCATTTTCAACAAATATTTATGAAGGAATCAACTTGTACCAGGGATACTAATGTGACTTGGGTCTACTGAGCAACTCCCCTACGCCAGGCTAACAACACAAAAAACTTTACATATATGACCTCACATAATACTGAAAGCCATCCTGAGGCAGGTACTACCATCCTCGTTTTTTTAATATCAGGGAACTGAGTATCTTCTAGTAAAGTCATGGAACGGGTATAAGAGAGAAATGAGATTCAAACTCAGAGATGAATGTAAAGCCTGGGCCACTTACCAGTGTATTCAATTCCTCTGGAACTATTTCTTCAAGGAACTGTAATCAAACTGGCACCATGGACGGACCCCATTATAATACTTTGTAATAAATGCTGTGAAGGATGTATAAGATCCTGAGTAGAGTTTGAATATACCCAAACTCCTGGTAAAGAGTATGTGGAGTCAGAGAAAATATCCAGAGGTGGATACACTTTTAAGAATGAATAGCAGTTCAGAGAGGCAACCTTCCCAAAGAAGGGAATAATGTGCAAAGGCATAAAGGCATGAAATTTTATGATATATTCAGTGAACACCAAGCAGTTACCAGAAAACTCCAATTTATCCAGAAAGTAAGTGGTAAGACGAACTGTTAGGAAATGAAGCTAGAAAAAGCAGGCATAGTCAGAATATAAACAGTTTAGCCAAAGAATTTAGATTTTATCCAATGAGTAAGAGAAAGAGTGTATTACTGCATTTTTATTTTAGAAATATTGCTCTGGCACTGAAAACGGATTGAAGAGCTACAGCCTATTAGGAGGGACACCTGATAGAAGATTACTAAAGCAGATCAGGCAAAAGACTAACTTAGAGCAATACTGATGGAGAGAAAAAGAATCAAAAGACCTATGGAGATAAAACTACAGGACTTAGTAACCAACTGGATTGAGGTTTTAAATTTGGTAGGAGCATGAAGGGATGGAAGGGCTCTAGGTAAATTCAAAGTTCCTAGCTTGAGTCCTGGGTAGACGGAAGTGCTATTAACTAAAACAGGGAACAGAGCTGGGGAAATAAGGCGAAAGGAAAGCCAATGAGTACAGAGGATGGGTACTTCTGGAACACCCAGAAGAAACTGTCCAATAAACAAATAGCTAAGTCTAGAACTCAGAAGAGAACATTTAAGGCAAAAATATAAAATCAGGAGGTATTAGCCAGAAACTATACAAAAGGATAGAACCAAAGACAAGAAGAGTCCTAGAGACCACCAATATTTAAAACACAAACAGACATGAGTAAAAGAAAACTGGGAGAGAGCAGTGATACAGAAGTCTGGAGAGTTCCTGGAAGAAGAGAGTTAATCACTGAATGGAATGGATCAAAGAGGCGCAGCTAAGAACTTCAATGCCTCTCTTACATTTGGCAATTGAGTAACTTGTGTCTTGAAGAAGAGGTTACAGAGGAATGCGTGGTAAAGCTAAACTAAATGGGTTGAGTGAATGGCAGAGGCAGAAAGAGATACCAGTCTTGGCTGAGAGTACAGTAACAGCTGGAGGAGAACACAGGGTTGAAGAACATTTTCAGGATGGCAGAGATTTTAACATTTTTATACAATGTTCTCATCATTTCTAGGGACCGGGGAGAGTAAGATTTTTAACTTATGCCTTGTACTTAAACTTGGTGTATAGAAAATTACTCAACATACAAGGTTAAGTGAAAAAATTAGTCACAGGATAGATATAGTATAACATCACTTTGAAATAAAATTCTGACTCCTTTCTGTGGCTCTCAAGGCCTATAGGTCCTTTACGAACTGGCCCCCTGCCTACTTCTAACTTCATATACCGTTCTCCCTCATTCACTATATCCCAGCCACATTGGCCACTCTGTTCTGATGCTCCAACTTGCCAAGCCGGTTCTTGCCTAGAGTTTTGCACTGGCTGTTACTTCTGCCTGGAGTGCTTTTCTCCCTGTCAATGGCTAGTTCCTTCAAGACATTCAAGTTTCAGTCCAAACGTCACCTCCTTGGAGAGGCCTGCTCATCTGCAATATTCCATATTCTTTTTTTTTTTAATTTCTTTTCTGCATAACAGTATTCATTGTTTTTGTACCACACCCAGTGCTCCATGCAATTCGTGCCCTCTCTAATACCCACCACCTGGCTCCCCCAACCTCCCACCTCCCCCGCCCCTTCAAAACCCTCAGGTTGTTTTTCAGAGTCCAAAGTCTCTCATAGTTCACCTTTCCTTCCAATTTCCCTCAACTCCCTTCTCCTCTCCATCTCCCCTTGTCCTCCATGCTATTTGTTATACTCCACAAATAAGTGAAACCCTATGATAATTGACTCTCCCTACTTGACTTATTTCACTCAGCATAATCTCTTCCAGTCCCGTCCATGTTGCTACAAAAGTTGGGTATTCATCCTTTCTGATGGAGGCGTAATACTCCATAGTGTATATGGACCACATCTTCCTTATCCATTTGTCCGCTGAAGGGCATCTTGGTTCTTTCCATAGTTTGGCGACCGTGGCCATTGCTGCTATAAACATTGGGGTACAGATGGCCCTTCTTTTCACTACATCTGTATCTTTGGGGTAAATACCCAGGAGTGCAATTGCAGGGTCATAGGGAAGTTCTATTTTTAATTTCTTGAGGAATCTCCACACTGTTTTCCAAAGTGGCTGCACCAACCTGCATTCCCACTAACAGTGGAAGAGGGTTCCCCTTTCTCCACATCCCCTCCAACACATGCTGTTTCCTGTCTTGCTAATTTTGGCCATTCTAACTGATGTAAGGTGGTATCTCAATGTGGGTTTTAATTTGAATCTCCCTGATGGCTAGTGAGGATAAACATTTTTTCATGTGTCTGATAGCCATTTGTATGTCTTCATTGGAGAAGTATCTTGTTCATATCTTCTTCTATCCCAGGCAAAGTTATTATCATTAATTGTGTTAGCAACTATCGCTCTCTCAAATCCTTATTTGTTTACTTGTCAAGCTCCCCTTCCCTCTCCCCACCCGAACACTTAAAATGGTGCTTGGCACAGAGTAGGTACTCTATTGTATGTATTTACATGAAAAGCATTAAGAAAGTTTTCAGAGGTATTATCTGAACTTATTTATACCAGGGGTGAATGGGAGACTAGAAGGTAGAGGTAGACAATACTTATTCATTTTTTGCTTCATAGATCTCTACCCAAAATTTCTACAAAAAGCATGCCTTTCCTAATTGGAAAACAATTTTTATTTAATGACCACATAAACCCAAGATAGCCAATCTATTCTGCATCTCCATTTTCTCTTGTTGGGTTGTCATGACCTAATCTCAGTGCAGGCTGATCCTTTAGTTGTTTTGGTAGGACAGTACAAAGTTAGACTCTTAAACCTTGGAGCTAGAGAGAACTTAGGGATCATCTACTCCAACCCCCTAGTTATACAGATTAGGAAGTAGAGACTCATAGAAATTTAACTATAAAAGCAATTTAATTAATAAAACTAGGGTATTGATAAAAAATTTTCAAAGACCAAATGATTAAGAACTATTTAAAAGGCAAATCTATTATACATTACACATAACTTAAATGACAACTAATAAAAGCTTACTAAAGCTTACTCTCATAAACAACCTACAATCTTCTGGTAAAATTATTACTCAAAGCAAAACTATTTCTTTAAGCACAGTATTTGACCAATGAACCCTATGGTTAAGCTCTGGTTAACCATTATACTATGACAAAGGATTCAGAATACATAAATATAGGGAGTGAAAGTTATTCACCGTTAGGTGTGCAGACTAACTGAATTAGCAGGCACGTCTTTCCACCAGAGTATTCAGTAAATCAAATATACAATACAGTTAAGGATTCATTACACTTGGATTCAAATTTCTGTATCAATGTCTACATTGTATTTTTAATGGAATTTAATAAAAATTAAATGCTGAATAAGAAATCCACTATTAAATATTTACAGAAATGACTTAACTATTTCTCTTAACATAGATACCATAGTTTACCAGGAATACAACGAATTTTATCTAAATTTTAAATAATACCACTTTATGGTTATTTAATAAGCTACCTCAAGTGATCCTTACAACAGCCCCATAGACAGCAGAAGTTATTACTCCTATTTAACATAGAAGAATGAGGTTTCAGAGGTTAAGGAACTAAGTCATTTGGACAAGTCCTAGGACCCAGATCCTCTACCTCTTAGCCACTGTTGTTTCCATCACCCAAACTACTTTACTTTTACCATGTATTAAAAAATACAAAAAACACAATTTCTTTCCTTCCACATTGGTAAAGGGGCTAGTAAAACCCTAGCAGTCCTATCCCTTTCTATTCCAACCAAAATATTCGTACTTAAAACAAAACGCACTCCTCTTAACAGTGAGTTGAAAGATGTGACAGTCACCTTAATCGAGAATTGTGCCCATCAGTAATAATAATGCCATTAATTTATATGAAGTTTACTAGTTTAACTTCTAGTGTGACCTTATTTCTTGTTCTCCCAAATTATCTGAGACAGAACACAATGTATCACTCTTGCTCCCAGGGAGCAAGTTAAAGTGAGTGCTGGGTTTCAGGGATTTTCTTACTCCTCTAATTAAGCAACAGAGTAATAAACTATTCTTTGATGATCTTAGAAATGGCTATACCCATTCTAATTCCTACTCTTTATGTAAATCTGCTAACTGCACATTCACTATTTTGGAACAAAACAAACAAAAGTAAGGCTCATTTTATAAACACAAATCATAATAAAATGACTTCATGCTGGGTGAAAGGGTAGGACGTTTCAGGGGGAGTGGAGAGAGGGCCCTAACACTAAGAAATTATATCTTCAGCAATCCATCACACACTACATCTACTTTCTCTCTTTCAATCTGTGTAGGCATCATTCTAATCGATATCAGCATCATTTCACTGATAAGGAAAGGCAGGCTCAAATTCTTGCTCACTCCCCCTTGCTCAAGATACTCTAACCACTCTAACCTATAGGAACGCTCTTGCTCGACTCAAGACCTTTCTTGCAATTTCTGCCCAGAGTGCTCTCCTGTCTCCCTACAATGCTGTCTCCTCCTGCTTCAGATCTTACCTCAAAGAGTAGCTACTCTCACTATCTCTCAAGCAGCATATACCAACTATTCCATCCTTATTTCCTTCACAGAACACAAAATGATCTGTACCTACCCTTGCGTTGTAGGACAGAAATACTCTTGATTTATCATCACTGCTGTACCCTACTTCTATCCTACAGCACAGATGATGATGCCAGCTTAATGAATGAATGAACACACCACACCTGCCCACAGTGTTTTAGAGCAAGTAAATCCCAGGGCCTAAAAACTGGTATCAGGTAAATGGTAAACCCCTGCTCTGCCCTGCGCTGACCTACCACTACTTTTTCAGGGGTATGAGACAAGATGCTTTGGCCTGGGCAGTATTTTTTTTTTAAATATTTTATTTATTCATTTGAGAAAGAGAAAGACCGAGTACAAGGAGGGGGAGACAGAGAAGAAGGGAGAGGCATAACCCCTGCTGAGCTAGGAACCCAACCAGTCCAGGGTTTGAGCCCAGAACTCTGAGATCAGGACCCATCAAGGACCCAAGCTAAAGGCAGACACTGAACCATGTGAGCCACCCAGGCGCCCCCTGGGCAATCAATTTTGAGCTGTGTCTTCCCACGTTCTATATTTGTTTAAAGAAAATATAGAAACTATAGAAAATACAGAACTACAGAACTTAATATTCCAAAATATTTAACTGCAATATCAAGAGCTCTTACATTGCCTTTTAGAATCACAACTCAATTTGAAAAAACATCTATGATGTCCCATAACAATCAAAATACTCCAATACTGTTAAGTAACCGCCATCTGCACACAGTTATTTAAGGCTAAAAGGAAAATTTAAGTCACACACATAAATGCATTTTACTAATAGACTCGTAATATTTTGCTCTTTTATATGATGTTTTGAATTCCTCAATGGATCATACAGAAAAATTTTAAAACCAGGCATGGGATTATCGCTCTGATAATGGTACTAATGTTCTTTCTTAAAGACGACACAAGTGCACCCGATCTGCTGCCATGTCGCTATTAAAACATGTTCTTGCAGACAGTCACCTGGTGTAAAATGCCCAGTGTGGTTACAACAAACCCCTAGCAATACCCCCTTTGTTTCATTACCCCACAGGGTTCAATACTTACTGCTGAGCCCTCCATCCTCGGATACTCCTGTCCCTCTCATTCCTAGGTAAGTCAGTCCCAATATTAGGAAAAATAAGCAGGCAGCAGTTAAGAGAAACATCGACAAGTAGTGGGCACTGAAACCCCCTGCAGGGGACACCTCCTCCCGTTTAAATTGCTGGAGAAGTTCCTCCTCGGGTTCGGAAAGCTTCGGTTTGTTGTATGTGTTTTTCAGATAGGTATGATTGGCGCCCGTATGATTGGAGTGATTGATCCTGAGTGAACTAGAGGCAGCCACCGACGCACCGGGAGGGAGGCTGTTGGAAAAAATCCTGGGGGAGTCCGCACCGAAGGCCCCACTGCCGATATGATTATTGGTTTTAAGAAGGGAGCCTGTGGACGAATCCAAGGTTGAGTCCATGTCAGTCAGTGGCGGGGACAGGAGAGGGGCCAGCTTCTTAGCGTTGACACGGTACCTAGGAATGGGGCTGGAGTCCAGGGGATCACACCCTCCTCCCTGCTCCGCCGCCGCCGCCGCCGACTCTTCGAGGTTTCGGCTCCTGTCTAGACTCCCCGCAGCCGCCGCCCTGTCATTCATCTGGATTCCTCCCCCTCCCTGAACTGAGGTCTCCAGCCGGCCGCCGGCAGATTTAGCAGTCAGCGAAGAGAGAGGCTTACTGTGGCTCCGCCTGGGCCGATGCCGGGAAAGGGAGTCGTCCTTTAATACCTGTCTGCTGGAGGCCACGTCGTCGTCCTCCTCTTCCTCCGAGTCCGAATAGTTCTCCCGGCAGCTGTAGGAGAGAAGCCGGCTGCCGTTCACGGTCCGGCTCGCCCACAGCGGCTCCTCGGCCTCTGGGTCCCTGTCCTCTCCGTCTTCCCCCTCCTCCTCCTCGTCCTCCGCGGCTCCATCTCTCGCCGACGGGGTCTGCAGCTCCGCAGCCGCCGGCCGCCTGGCCCCCCACCACGAGTGGGGCTTCCTGCGTTCGGCCGAGTTGCTGTTAGTCACCTCGCTGGCGGCCAGGGGCGCCGACAGCGGTTTGAGCCCGCGGTACTGGAGCGAAGCCCGATCTTTCCTCCCACCGCCGCCGCCGGCCTGGTCCCGGGGACTGGCCTCCACGTCCGACTCGTCCGAGCTGAAGCCCAGCAGCACTTTGCTGCCAGCCGTGGGGGCGGCCGAGGTGCCCCCGGGCCCTCCCAAGGAGCTCTCCGGGCCCGAGGCCGAGATTCGGCCCAGGCCCCCAGGAGTCCGCAAGTAGGAGAGATCGCCCGAGACTGGCCGGACCCCCAGCCCTGGGGCGGCCGCCGCCGGTCCCGCCGCCGCAACCGCGGCGGCTGCGGTGTTATTGTTATTACTGTTCCGCGTCTTGTTGCCGCGGCCCCCAGACCGGTGCTGCTGCTGCTCTTCCTCTCGAAGCTTCTTCAGCTTCTTGAGGTAGACCGGGCGGGTGCTCTCCGTCACTGGGCCAGGAGACAGGCCGTAACGGCGGAGCTGAGAGAAAAGCTCCTCATCCGAGAGCTGCTGAGGAGCCGAAGCCGCTGCCGCCGCCATTTTCTCTCCAGGGTGTTTTACAAGCTCCGCGCTACCGGAAGTGACGCGCCGCCCTAGACCCTGAACTAGACCGGGCTGCGTCGCCCTCCCAGCGCCACGGGCGCCTCGGCCAATGGGAGGCGCGGGAGGAGCTCACCTGAGCGGGAAAAGGCCACCTGAGCGGCGCGCGGCTCCCCAGGCGGAGAGTTTTTTTACTCTCTCACCTTAGGAGCGTCAGCGCACTCTCTCCCGCTGTTCTCTGTCCTGCCCTTCCAAGTGCCTTTCCCTGGAGCTGCCTCTTCCTAAACCACACCTTGACCTCTTCTCAGGTTCCTGCCACCAGACAGTAATAATTGAAAGGAAATCTGCCTTGAAGTTCAAGGCATTAGTTTTCTTGCCATCCAGTTCCCGAACCTAGAAAGATTAAAAGAAATCCTCATGACCAGACTAGGTTAGCAATTTCCTTGAGTTCTGATATCTTTTCGCTTCGTCTTTCCGCTTGACTTACAAAAGAAAAAAAAATTAAAAAGCGAGTTTCTCTCGCTGCTCTTTTTGAGGAGCCTCTCCTCTATTACAAAGAAAGGAGAGAGTAAACCAGTCCCAGTATAATTTTCTTCCAGAGTAATGGCTATTCGTTCTTTAAAAATCTCATAACCTTGATAGATGGTCATTTTGTAACTGAAAGCATTTATCATTTGCGTCACTGTGTGACTGAAAAAAAGACAATACTCCATCTCATTTCCCTCTTAGTACCTTTCCAACCTGTAGTTACTAATTAATATTTTTTAATTTTTGTTATTTAATTATTTCTTACCTTATTTCAACTGTAAGCTCCATGAGCAGAGAAACCTTGCTTCTAATATTAGCAACTTTATTCCTGTGGTTCTTCATACTGGAAGTTCGATAAACATTTGTTGAACTAGTTAATGAATTGCAAAGCTAGGATAGTGTGAGATGGTTGTTCTGACATGGGAATAGTGCCAAATGAGGAGAAGAAATCTGAACAGAAAATAAAAAACCAGAAACATTAAGATCTGGGTACACCACCTCATTTAACCAGTAGGTAATGAATACCAGAGAGGTGAAGTTTGCCCAATTTGATAATGATCACTTCTCTTTTCCTCAAAAGCTGGCAGAGCTGACATTTCTAGAGTACTTAATCCCTAGCACTTAACCTGGTAGCACCTAGCACACTACAGTAATTTTTCATCGAATGAGTTATTTTACCTTATTGCATTGTACACATCTGAACGGAAAGATATGTTAGTCAAAAGCACAGATACAGGGGCACCTGGGTGGCTCAGTGGGTTAAAGCCTCTGCTTTCGGCTCAGGTCATGATCCCATGGTCCTGGGATGGAGCCCCACATCAGGCTCTCTGCTCAGCAGGGAGCCTGCTTCCTCCTCTCTCTCTGCCTCTCTGCCTACTTGTGATCTCTGTCAAGTAAATAAATAAAATCTTAAAAAAAAAAAAAGCACAGATACAAACTTTTCAATATTTTGATTCCAACAGCAGAGTAACCCTCAGTAACCTGAATTTTTTACCTCTCTTAGCAAAATCTGACTATCTCCTCAAAAAACCACATTTATATGGAAGGACACTTCCTTGTCCTTCATAAGGAGACTTTAAAATTTAGAAACATAAATGATTGTTAAGCACTTTTAAGAGTGTTAGCCACAGTAAATTTTATTCACTATGATAATAATGACCCAGAATTTATTGCCATAATTGTCTGGGTGAGAAGTCAAAGGATTACAAATGTTCCAGACCTGGGTCTCAGTATAGCAGAGCAGTTAATTGGTGAGCTTTGGAGGTAAACAAAGCTGAATATGGACCCAGTCCTGTCTCTTGCTTTGATACCTAGTTCAATATTTGTTCCATACTCTACTGGCTCTTCAGATAGGAATCATAGGAGCCTGTTGGTTTGGCCTCTGATTTTCATAAACCTTTAAATATCCTCCTATTAGGATTTTCAGAATATTTATATTTCTACCTGTGACTTTGGGCAAGTTATTTACATTTTCTGAGCCTTAATAGCTGTATGAACAAAAGAGGGATGATAGACATTCTTCAGAAGGCTGTTTTAAGGATTCAATGAGAATATGTCTGCATAATGCTTAACACCACACCTAAGCATACCATGTGTACTGAGTAAATGTTAGCCAAGCATTGTGCACGTTTGGTAGTGTGGCTCCTGAGAACACCATGTAACTAATTAAAGAAAATGCCACCGCACAGACAAACAGAAATGGCAAAACTTTGCCCAAGACATCTAATAATCACATTTAATAGTTAGTGAAGATGAAGGGCTTTGGTAACTATAGTTTTTGGTCATTTCAACCCCTGGAGGCAGCAACGAGGCTTGGAAGAACTAGGAACCAAACTTTGTAAGTCTAAGTTTTATGACTTAGGGCAAATCTTAGGCTCTCAGAACCTCAGTTTACTCTTTTCTAAAATGTTGCTAGTATTGTCTGCCCTCATTGGCCCACAATTAACATTCAACAAGTATTGGTTGAGAATGATGAATTAATACTCTGTGTGAAGTTGTTTACACCTTAGCTATTACAACCCAGATAGTCATAGCAATGAAAACTACATCTCGTATCAACTCCACATATACATGGTTTCATGTAGTTTACCAGAAACCTGTTCTCCCTGGAGATACCGAGGACACGATTTTTTTTGCATGAAGCTATTTGAGGTAATGATTACCCTTTGTTTGGGTATCTGAGTAGATTCATACTTTCTCAAGACAACTTTTACTACCTCAGCGTTGTCACTACTCACTTCCAATTCTCCTCCTCTACCAGGGGATCTTCCTCCTGCTTCCAGGTTGACTAACTTTGAAAGCACAAAACTATAAATTGGCAAACTGCATGCACATACTTTACAGGGAATGCAACCTCAAACTAACTCTTGATCCATAACTTCTAAAAATCTAACTAAGGGAAATATTTATGATGGATTGCAGAAGGATAGCAGGTCCATTTCTTCTTCTAGATGTTTTTTATTTTATCTCTGACTTATGCCATCTTAATTTTATCTCTGCCACTCATCAGAGACAATTGTAGCGAGAGCTGGATTACTAACACTTATACTCCCCCTGCTTCCAGTAAAAATGCCCTTACCATGTTCCCTTTCATAATCATGATATCAACTGATCTTGAAGACCCTCTAAAGAAAGTGAAACCTGACCCTATATTCAAATAAAGATATTGCTGAGGGTTTGTTTCCTTAAAGAATGTCCTTTGTGGCCTTATTATTAGAAATAGTTACACTTTTTTCATTTATTCTTGCTCTGGCAACTCATTTATTTTTGCTTTGACTTTGTTTTATTTTTTATTGAGGTAAAATTCACATAAAATTAACCATTTAAAGGTATGTAATTAGGGATACCTGACTGGCTCAGTCTGTAGAGCATACAGCTCTTAATCTCAGAGTTGTAAATTCTAGTCCCATGTTGGGTGCAGAGGTTACTTAAAAATAAAATCTATGGGGCACCTGAGTGGTTCAGTGGGTTAAAGCCTCTGCCTTTGGCTCAAGTCATGATCCCAGGGTCCTGGGATTGAGCCCCACATTGGGCTCTCTGCTCTGCAGGGAGCCTGCTTCCTCTTCTCTCTCTCTGCCTGCCTCTCTGCCCACTTGTGATCTCTGTCAAATAAACAAATAAAATCTCAATAAATAAATAAATAAATAAATAAAATCTTTTAAAAAAATAAATAGGGGCACTTAGGTGGCTCAGTTGGTTAAGCATCTGCCTTTGGCTCAGGTCTAGGATCAAGCCCCTCATCAGGCTCCCTGATCAGTGTGGAGTCTGCTTCTCCCCTCCCTCTGCTCCTCACCCCTGCTCGCTCTCTCTCACTCTTTCTCTCTCTCTCTCAAATAAGTAAATAAAAAATCTTTTTAAAAAAACTTTTAAAAAATAAACTAAAAGTATATAATTAGTGGTGCTTAGTAAATTTACAATGTGTTACAAATGTCTAAAACTTTTCCATCACTCCCAAAGAAAATCTTATACCCATCAAGCAGGCATTTCTTATTTCTCCCTCTCTCCAGGCCTGGCAACCACTAATCTACTTTCTGTCTCTATGGATTTAACTATTCTGGATGTTTCATATAAACGGAATCATAGGACATGTGACCTTTTGTGTCTGATCCCTTGCACTTAGCATAATGTTTTCATTCCAGGATGTACCATGGATCAGTACCTCATTTCTTTTTATGGCTGAATAATATTTCATTGCGTGGATATATCACATTTTATTTATCTATCCATCTGTTGATAGACATTTTGGTTGTTTCCACCTTTTGGTTTTTGTGAACAATTCTGCTGTGAGCACTGGTATACGGGTATCTGTTTGAATACTTGTTTTCTTTTTTTTTTTTTGATACATACCTAGGAATTTCAGATCAGATGGTAATTCAATGTTTAATTTTCTGAGGAGCCACAAAACCACTAATCTGCGTTTCACCTCGTGGATGAACACTCTTGTTTGGTGACTAGCCATGTTTTTCTCTTTGGGAAAAAAAAGAAAGGAAATTCAGACTCAGGTCTGTGGATCAGTCATAGCAATTGTTTGGGGCTCCATTGCCTCTATTTTACAAATTAATTCTGTTGCTGACTGCATTTACATTTCCTAACTTTATATTTATGTGCCTCATTTTTTAAATGATTTTAATTTTATTTTCTCTTCCTAATGTGATCTTCATTGATAACTGCCTTTTAATTATTTGGGGGATACCATAAACTCCTCTGACAGTCCGGGGGTAGGTTTTATTGGTTTTTATCTTCTACAGATAAAGAAATTCAGGTTTAAAAAGTTACTTGATTCCAGTCCCAAAGAGTCAGATGGAAAATTGAAACTGGTAACTTCAGAATCCAAACTCCATGTTCTTTCCACTACAACAAGCCACCTCTTGAAGACCTTTTTTAAATCATACAGTAGTATATATATAAATAAACTTCATTGCCTCTTTTCTTACTCACTCTAAAGAGGAAGTCTGTAATGGGGTGAGGAAGAGGACAAAAGCTTTTATAATTAACCTATTTTTTAGCTTTGTTGCCACATGCAGCAACTAGAAAGAAAACTCAGAAATAAAAAACTGATTATATCACTTAGCTTTTTAGCAGATCAAAGAAGTAACACAATATTATAGTGATGTTATCACTTAACTTCTCTTAAAGTGCCTCAAGGATGTGTTCACAAGTTTTGATCTACAAAGTTCCTGATGTTTATTTTTCTTTTTAATTGCTTAACTTTTATTCAACACTAACACTGCTTCTAAGAAGGACGCCAGAATAAACAGGCTGAAAATACAACATGGTATTGAGAAATGTTGGACAAAGTCCTTATCCTATGTTACTGTGAGAATTAGCCAAGAAAATTATGTAGCAAGAGCATCTATTTTATTTTTCTGTATATAACTCAAACAGGTAAAGAATGGGCATATAATCTGAGTCAACAACATATGTGTGATTGGTAATTACATTCTATCCTATGCAAAAAGATGAATTTCTAAGTCCTGTACTAGAAGTCATGGAGAGCATTTCACATTAACACATGATGGACAAGCATCTCACAGTTAGGAGATTTGAGTTTTATTCCCAGTTCTGCAATTCATCAACTGCAGTAAGAGTTTACATTTTTATATTGCCTCATAGTCCACAGAAATTTTTCATTATCTCATTTGATCTTTACATCAGCCATAATAAGCAGCAAGCATTATTATCTTTGTCCTGTGAATGAGAAAACTAAGGCTCAAGAAAGTCTGATCATTTTTTCTTCCTGAAAGCTAATTAGGACTGAAATCCAAAATCACTCCTAGGTTGTCCGGCCCTAAGTTCACTGTTCTTCCTAGCCCACCATGGTGCCTCACTAATAGAAGATTCTACTGCACAGAATGAGTCATTTAACCTTTTCTCTTCTAGTGTCTTCCTCTCTAAAATGAGGAAATAAGAATGCTTGACCATTAAGATCTCTTACAAACCCGAAACTTCTTAAAAGCATTTTATTATAGGATATATATTTTTGTACCTTTTATAGAGTTATTTATATACTTGCCTTATTTTCCCCTCTATGTTCTTGGAGATAAGGATCTGTGTCTGATTGAAATGTATACCCTCCCAACTCCTAGCTTGTTCCTGAATGTCTCAAAGGATAGTCAAGTAATGCCACATGTCACAAGATGGCATTAGGAAGATTTCAGGGTAATACACAAAGAAGAAGTACATTAGGGATAGGACTCCTGTAGGATTACTTAGAATAAGAAAGAAACAGTATGAAGTCTAAGCAATATACCTGCAAAGAGGCTCGTGGGCCAGGCTTCTAGATTTGGTTTCCTTAAGCAGCAAAAGTCACTTTAATACCAATTTTTTTTCCTGTCCCACATCATAGGAGTAATGGATCTGAACACAGAGAACCAAGAGATCTGAACATATCCAGTTTATGGTTACCCATTCTTTTCAAAAACAACTCTTTCTTCAATGTTGTTTTATTTGTTAAAAGATAACTTTGTATGAAACAGGAATAGAGAATCATCAGGTTTGTTCAACAGACTTTGGTTCATGTGTCCTTTGATGTTTCTTATCTGTTCTTTCCAGAAGGTTAAGCATGGACAGAGGGGAGAGAAGGGGGAGAGTGCTACTATAGTGTTTGTTGCTGGGATAGAAAGCTTCCTCTTCCATCACTCATGGCCAAGACTCGCTCCTGACCTCTGCTGCTTGCCTCTAATTGAGAACGTTTTCTGTCCATCCACACAAGAGGAACATTTCTGAGTGGTGTGTGTTCTTTCATTATTCTTCTGGCCCCTGAAGCATAGGTACCCAACAAGCAGCAATGTCATTGGGTTCCCTCCCTGCTACAAAGCCTAAAACGTCTCTCCAAGCAAAGCTGGGGCCATCTTAGGCTTACCTCATTTGTTCCCCTTTTCTCAGTGATCTTTGTCCTTCATTGCCCGATGTCTGGTGGCTTGGAACTGTTGTTTCTATTTTCAGTTGTTTCATGCTAGAGGATAAATCTAATCCCTGTTGTTCCAGTTTGAGGAAAAGAATAAATCCCATACATGAGGATGTAATATACTAAACTCTCTACATTTTCCCCATCTTTGAAACTTCCAAAATAAAAAGTTTTTTTCTTTTTTTTTAAAAAGTGAAGAACTGATGTTTGGTAGCACAGAAGGTTTTTGAAGGATAGCAGTATTGTGTAACGGGAGTTTTATTCAGTTGAATTATCCATAAGATGCAAAGAGTCTCTCTTTTGGGACCCTAAACATTTTTCTCTAAAATCTACATTACTGATTTTTTTACTTCAGCATACAAAAAGTTAGAGTAATATGAATTTCTCTGCCCACACTACCCCTTTGGGTATCTGCCATTTTACCCTCTAAATTTGGTATTTCTCATTCTTGGACATCATCTCTTTCCTTTCTCTCTCTCTTTGCCTCTCCCCACTCCCACATATATATATGTGTGTGTGTATGTACATATATATATATATATATATATATATATATATATAGTATGTGTGTGTATGTATATATGTATACATGTATATGTGTTCATATATATACATACACATATATGTATGTATATATATACATACACATATATGTGTGTATCTCACACAATTTATATAAAATGTGTATATCTGAGCATTTTATTTTTGATGCCATTTATATATGTGTGTGTCTATGTATATATATATATTCTTCTGCAATTTAAATCTTTGCCCACTTATTTGTAAGATTCAGACACATGTAACTAGTTCAATCATTTTCACTGTATCAAATCAGTTAATGGTGTGTTTACTTTTTACCTGCTCATGTATCTTTTGTCAGTCTCTGATTAAAACTACAGGGCTTATTTATTCATTTGTTCAACAAATATTTATTGGGTGCTTATTGTGGGCTAAACATTGTTCTAGGTGATGGAGATACTACGATTAACAAAAGTGACATCATAGACCTTACTTTAAAAGACTGACATTAAACAAATAACATGTGATATGTCAGGTGGTGATAGGTGCGAAGAAGAAAAACAAAGCAAGGTAAAATGGGATACAGAGTAAAGATGACAGGTGGGTGGTACTATTTTATAGGGGTGGTTAGGAAGACCTTTCTGAGAAAGTGATTCAAGGAGGCATCTGAAAAGAATGGCAAGGGCAAAAACCTGGAGTGGGAATGTGCAAGGTTGGATCATGTTTGGAAAAGAAAGGAGGCCAGAATTAGCTGGTGTAAGGTGGGCAGATGAGGTGTGAGCAGTAGGACATGAAATCAGATCCGTGGGGAGGAGGAGTGCAGATCTTGTAGGGCCTTTTAGGCCATGGTAAGGCTTTTGGATTTCACTCTGAGTGAGATGAGAAGTCACTGCAGGGTTCGGGGAAAAGAACAACATGATCTAATTTACTTTTTAAAAAATTCTTTATTTAAATTCAGTGTAGTTTACATATGCTATATTACTAGTTTCAGGGGTAGAACTTAGTGATTCATCAGTTGCATACAACACCCAGTGCTCGTTACATCAAGTGCCCTCTGATCTAATTTACTTTTAAGACCACTTACACAGAATGGCTTTTAGAAGGAGAGTGGGGAAAGGGAAGAGACAAATTAGGAGGCTATTACAAAATCCTGGTGAAAAAGATTACAGTTTGCAACTGGGTGGTAGTGGGAAGAAGTGTGAAGCACTTGGATTCTGAATATATTTAAAAGATAGCACTAATGGGGTGCCTGGGTAGCTCAGTCAGTTGAGCCTCTGACTCTTTATTTCAACTCAGGTCATGATGTAAGGGTCATGAGATCAAACCCTGTGTCAGGCTCCTCACTGAGTGTGGAGCCTACTTGGGATTCTCTCTCTCACTCTCTCTGTCACTCTCACCTTCTGTCCGCCCTCCCACCCCCCCGCTCACACATGGCCTCTCTCTCTGTAAAATTAATGGATGTTGGGTATGAGAGAAAGAAGTCAGGAAGGACTCCAAGATTTGGGATTTGACTATCCAGAAGAAAGAAGTTGGTATTTACTGAGTGGTAGAAGTCTGGAAATACAGTAAGTTTTGGGATACATTCAAGAGATTCATTTGGTTTTGTTATGTTTGGGACTTCCAAGTAAATGAGTCTTGTAAGCAGATGTACACACAAGTCTGGAGTTCAAGGGGGAAAGAAAGCTCTGAGCTAAATTTATAAACGTGAATGTCAGCAGCAGATAGGCGAAATTTAAAGCCATGGCAATTAGCAGGATAGAAAAGAGAAAAAATATAAGAACTGAGCCCCGAAGTACTCAAATTTAGGGAAAGAGAAGATAACGAGGAACCGGCAAAGATAACTGAAAACAAGCTGGTGGTGGAAAACTGGAGAACAGAAAGAGTGGTGTCTTGGAAGCTACCAAGCCAAATTTCAGAAGATTCTCCTCATAGTTTCTCCCTACAGATTAAGTACTCTTCCCATGAAGGCCTAAGGCCGATTATTCCCATGAATTTAGGGAATTGAAATATATGTCTATAAATTAAAAATAGTAATCTTTAAAGTTCAATTACAGTAGCAGGATCATGGATAATATAATATTAGTGTTATTGAATTATTTTAAATGTTTAATCATGTTTTCAATAAAATAAGCTTCATGAAAAGAATTGGAAGTAATGTCTCCACTTGTCACTCTCTTGTATGCTCATATTAACTTAGCTTCTCTTCTCAGCAGTTTGATATTTTTGCACAGGAGTGGTGCATGTTTTCTAAATAACTGATTGCTAATGTCTGCGTCTTTTAAACTTCATACGAAAAGATTAACTGTTTTTTATTTAAACAAGATGCATTATAGCTATTAAAGTCCTCAGCACCCACGGGTTTTGGGTGGGGTCTCTGTTATGAAACTCACATTCAGTAGAGGGAAAATTCTTTCTAGTTTTGCTCAAGTGGTTCTTTAATTACTTGAAATAAACCTTGCTGGTTTCAGCTTGGTATTCCAGGACTCCTTTGAAAGCCTTTAGCTCTTACAGGCACTACATCTCTGCGTCTATTTGAAATGCAGCATATGTATCTTAGTTGTTATAGAAACCACTAGACATGTACCTTAACGAAGACAAATGTACAAATAAGACTTGTGTTATTCTTCAGGGTGGGCCAACACGATAGGTTTTTAAAAATTCAAAAAGCTGAGAGAGATCTTATAAAGTACGTGGGCAAATCCTATTGCTTTTTATGGGGTTTGTTTGTTTGTTTGTTTTGGTTAGGAAAATAAAACCTATCAGGTTCTATTTTTTTTCTGAGATACCCAAACTAGTTAGTGTGGAAATTTGGGTGAGAACCAATGTATCTTAACTTCGGACCAGCTCTCCATATTATAGAGCTATATTTTAAAGGGAAAAAAGTAGCAAAAGAAGAGAAGATTATTTGATTCTAACTTGATTTAGGGTCTCTAGGCATTTTTCTTGTTTTATATCAGTACTCCCTTCACACTCCCATGATCCCATTGACCTTTGAAATAATCCTATTAAGTAGCAGATGTTATTATCATCATTCTCATTTTACATAGGTGATGAAATTAAGCTTCATTCACACCTCTAAGATCACAGAGGTAGCAGACAAGACAGTACCCAGATCTTCCAAAGTCTGTGTAACTCTTCTTTCTACAATTAGTCATGTCAGGAGAAATATTTAAATGATCTAGCAAAATAATCTTAGAAAAGGAAAAAAAAACCCACTTTTGTGTTGTACACCAGTTGGAAGACAAGGGGGACAAGCTGATGATGGGAAATGTAATGGCTGAAAAAAATAGTAACATCTAACAGTGTTGCCATAGTAGCAAAACTGAGCAATTAGAGGCTTTGATGTAAATTTCTTTGAACAAAAAAGAATCAAATTCTATGAAAGAAGATAATTTTGGGCAGTCCTTACATAGCTTCAAAATACCAACTGCACAAGTGCAAGGATGAGTAGATTTGAATTAACATCAGTTTCTGGGTGAAGACGTGGGAATTTTCATTCACTGCAAACAGAATGTGATCCAATGTTACAACATGGCTGCCAAAAAAGTTAATGCGATTCTAAGCCCCAGGGATAGAAGGATGTATGGAGTAAACTTTGCTGGTTAAGCAAACTGGAATCACTATGTTCGCATCTTGGTGCCACATTTTAAGAAGGACAACAAAACCTAAAGTTCATGTAGGAGGATGATGACTAGAATGGAAGTCTGGAAGCCATTTTCTCAGAAGAGCGTCTGAGGAACTAGGGTATTAATTTGAAAGTAAGAAGAACTAAAAAAAAAAAGTAAGAAGAACTAAATTTCTTTAAATTTACTCATTCACTTAGCAAAAAGTTATCAAGTGCTTATTATATGACAGAATGTGTACAGCCTTTTAGGTGACTGTGAAGACTTTGACCAGTGCCTCAGTGAGCCGTGGAGGAATGACTGTGTCTCACATACTTTTGAGGCAACGTCCTACAAGTTATACTGAGACTAGGGTATTGGGTGTGGAGCAAGGGTGGAAGCATGGAGACAAATCAGGTTCTTGTAATAATTCAGTAAGAGTTGACATTATTTAGACCAGGGTGGGAACAGTGGAGGGAAAGAGAAGTGATTGGATTTGGAAAATGTTTTGATTTTGGAGTATATTTCACAAAAAGGAAAAAAGAAATTTACTTGGTCAGACTTAACTTAAATCTCAGTGTCTCTGGGGTTTAGCACCAACACCCATGGATGGTATTGGGAAGGGAATAGTGAAGGGGGAGGGAATTTCCCTTTGGTAAAGAGAGGAGGAAGATGGGGGTTAGGCAGAAATGGAACAGGCCTCTCTCCCTACAATGTCATAACATTTTGGCTCATAGCATAGTATCACGGGGGTTTAGTATCACGGAGTTATATAACTGTCAGAAATATAGCAGAGGGCACCTGGGTGGCTCAGTGGGTTAAGCCGCTGCCTTCGGCTCAGGTCATGATCTCGCGTCCCGGGATCGAGTCCCGCATCAGGCTCTCTGCTCGGCAGGGAGCCTGCTTCCTCCTCTCTCTCTCTCTGCCTGCCTCTCTGCCTACTTGTGATCTCTGTCTGTCAAATAAATAAATAAAATCTTTAAAAAAAAAAAAAAAAAGAAATATAGCAGAATTTCCAGAAGTTCACACAATCAGCAATATAAATTATAAAGCATATAACTGCCATTATATTTGTTCTACAATAGTGTAAAAACACATATTTTTATAAAAATATGAAAGGAGAACAGAGAAAAACTATGATCTACTACTTTCTTGAGGCCTCAGAGTTACTCCTTGCATATTATCTGTATGACCATGACCGCCTCACATTCTGATTCACCAGCAATCCTTTTTTGTACTCGATAAGTATGAAACAGAAAGTAACTAATAGGAAAATGAACAGCATGGCTAAATATGGGCAAATATTTCTATCTCACAGTAATTGAAATTGGACTCATAGGACATGAAAACCATACCTATGCCATTTAGAGAAGAAGAATTAGGGTGTGGGCTGAAAGTAAGTCTAACATAAAAGCAAAGGAGAATTCTAGCTATTAAAAGTATCACACTAATGGGATGATTTTTTGAAAGAGTGTTTTTTAGTAATTGATAGAAATAATTTGGTATTGTAACGTAATCATGAGTTTATGATGCAGCCAGTAATTGTAAGTTAAACCTCATCACTGTTGTTATATATTTGTATATAATCAGTATTATGTTTTGATGTAAGAGTTTACTGAGTCTTTATTACTTTATTACTTTATTACTGAGTCTTCCGGGTGCCAGGCAATGTATCATGGATAGAATCCTGAACAAGACAGACACTGTTCCCTGTCCTCAAGTAATGGATAGTCTGGCTTAGTGATTCTCAAACATTAATGTATTTGAGAATCACCTAGAGAATTTGTGGGAAATGTGAACGCACAGCTTTTCCACTCCTGCCCCTGCCCAAATTCCGATTCAGTAGATCTAGAGTGAATCTCAGGACTCTGTCTCCATTTTAAGCTTTCAGGAGATTCTAATGCAGGTGGTCCATGGACATCACTTGGAGAAAGCCTCGAATGTCACAGAGAGCCACTGAAGAGAGGTAATGGGTCTCTATCAGCCTCTCAGGGGCAACAACTAGTGACTACAGTTAGGATAACAACTTACAAACAAACAGGTATTCTTTGGTGAGAAGGATTATTCTTAGTGAGTAGGAAATCTTGGATGATTCTTTTTTTATTTAAAAAAAAAAGATTAATTTGTTTACTTATTTGAGAGAGAGAAAAAGTGTGCACAATTTGGGTGGGGACAGCCCCAAGGAGTGAGAGAGAATCCCCAAACAGACTCCATACTGAGCATGGAGCCCAGTGTGGGGTTCAGTTCCAGGACCCTGAGATCATGACCTGAGCCAAAATCAAGAGTTATCTGCTTAACTGACTGAGTCACCCAGGTGTCCCAGAAATCTTGGGTGAGTCTTAGAAGAAAATAACTTACGAGGCACCTGGGTACTTCAGAGGATTGAGCCTCTGCCTTCAGCTCAGTTCATGATCTCAGGGTCCTGAGATTAAGCCCCGCATCAGGCTCTCTGTTCAGCAGGGAGCCTGCTTCCCCCCTCTCTCTCTGCCTGCCTCTCTGCCTACTTGTGACTCTGTGTCAAATAAATAAATAAAATCTTTAAAAAGAAGAAGAAGAAGAAAATAACTTCCAATTCCCAGGTTACAATTTTTCAAAATGTCTGGACTTATGAGGATCATTCACCCATCAAGAGCATTCCAGACCAATCAGTCATTTTGCCAGATACTCCCAACTGCACCTTATACCTTGACCTACTGCACCCAGAAGGATATACAATTAACCTGCCCCAACTTGTCCCCAACTGATTTGATTAAGGATGAATACCTACTCCCAAACCAGCCAATCTACTGGCAGGTTGGGGAACAAATATTTCTCTTTTGACAATTAGAACTAAGAGACATAGAGTTGTAGTTACTTGATTGTAGGTTAAGCTAAAAAAAAAAAAAAAAAAAAAGTCATGATTGGTTGATATGAGATGGTTACACAGGAACCCAGCAAGAATAGAGAGCAAAACATATGTCCAGAAAACAGCAGTGAACCCACTACTATAAAGGAGAACACTTGACTGCTGAGATTGAAAGAATAATTGTTCTTTCAATTATTATTCACAGCTCTTGATTTCCCTGTTTCCTAGCTCCATTTCTGCAGATCCAGTTCTAAGTGCTATCCTTAGGACCTTGAGCCTTCTTTATGTTCTTTCAATGAAAATCTCAGTTTTTGAGTCGACTGAAGTGGGTCCTGTCCTTGCAAACAAATTGCTCCTAAGTAACATAAGCAAACACTAGACACTTCAGGGGAAAAAGCTCACCCATTCATATATAGGATTTTGTTTGGAGATTTGAATTGCAAAATCAGAAAGAAACTTTAAGATAACTAAACCAGTAGAAGGCTACTGAGGCACCTAGACTTGAAATTAGAGGACCAGATTCTGAAATGAACAATTACAAAGGTAAAACAAATAGATTTGCAAGCAGAAAGTATAGCCACTGTCTCAGGACTTCATTGTGCAAACAACACACTACCTCTGTGCTTTATGACCTTTACCCACTCCTTTTATTTATGTCCCATTTCCTCAAGACTAAATAACTGAAGGGGCACCTGGTGGTTCAGTGGGTTAAAGCCTCTGTCTTCGGCTCAGGTCATGATCTCAGGGTCCTGGGATGGAGCCCTGCATTGGGCTCTCGTCTCAGCAGGGAGCCTACCTCCTCCTCTCTCTCTGCCTGCCTCTCTGCCTACTTGTGATCTCTGTCTGTGTCAAATAAATAAATAAATAAATCTTAATAAAAAAAAAAAACTAAACTAAATAACTGAAGAGAAAGTGTACACCTGGCCTAACCTAGGACATATACCTATGTCTGTGCTTATGAAGGCAAGGAAAGGGGGGATTTTCCCTTTGTTTCCAGAGTGGGAGGCAGGCACACAGATCTTCTTTGAAAACCATATACCATGGATGAAATATAATTTCCTGAAAGAAAATCGGGGCCTTTCCTGAGTGGGAGTGGATACCAGAGATACTTTAAAAATGAGATAAGTAGCAAGAGACCATATGCTTACACTCAGACAGAAAAAATTACAGAGAGATGACTTGGTATTCAACAACAAAAATAACATTCTGATGGTTAGAGAAATTGAATAGCCAGGTTCGTGAAATAATGAACTCTGTCACTCGAACTGTTCAAGCAAGAGTTGGATAACCATTAATGAGTAACATTGAGGGAATTCCTAAATTGGTTGCCAAATGCTGACTTGACAACTTGCCTGAGTACTCACAGATCTTAATAGTCAACGAAGAGACACATTTAAAACGATGCTTCTATTTTCTGTCTCAAGGCTATGAGCACCACGTATCTACTAAATGCTTTATGAAGTAGCTCTGCCTTTTATTCACCTTGAAATTGTTCGTTTGCGCTTTAAACTGTTCTGCTCATTCCCCTGTCCCTTCTTCTCTCTAGCTGTCATTGCTGACACAGCTTCATCTTGGGCTGAAAGTACAATCTCGCCCTGCACATTGGGATCAAGTGTCTTGATCTGTAGGCATAAGGAACAAGAGGAGTCTGAGAGGCCCAGGATAGAGTTTACTAGTTCAATACATGCCCTGTCGGAGCACAGCCTGTCCTGATATTGGTTTCCTGGTTCCCTGATAATCAAGCTAGCACATTATTTGCTTGGGATGGAGAAGGTGTCTGACATGCCTGTCTCCCCAAGGACTCGATTTCTTGTCCCTGAACTGCCTGTTTTCTTCCATTTCCAATTAATAGTTGCTCAAGCCTTTGTTGAATGTGTGTCCAGACCATGTGTACCAGGCGGGGTTCTGTGCTGGAAAGAGATGCCACATGAAGTATTTTAAGCAGAAAGTGATATAATAAAGAGAATTAGATTGTTACAAAATCATTGGAAGGGCTGAAAGACTGGCTTATAAGCTGAGATCCTGGAAGGACTCCCTGAACTCCATGAAACTGACCTCCCAGGAGAAGTTGCCTCTTGTGCGATAAGCGGGAAGGTGAGGAATCTGGAGTTTGCCACTAGAACTGTTAAGGTTAAAACCCAAGCCAATTAAACAAAGACAAAACATTGTAGCCACAATCAAGAGGTCAGGAAGCTGATGGAACTGCCATAAAAGTGGAGCCTGAATATTACAGAAAACCCCACAGTTCCATGACTGTGTTTGCCATCAGGAAACAGACAAAAGCAGCCCTAAGAGGATTTCCACTTCATGACTTCAACAGATATGAAGATTTCTGAGATAGGACAGTTTTTAAGACTCAAACGGTTTTAGAGTCAAGTATCTTCTAGTTCTGCCACTGATAATATTTAAGCCTTTAACCTAATTATTTTATAACTCTTCATCCACGTTTCCTCTCCAGTGAGGCTTTTGTAAGGAAGAAACAGAAATTTTTAAATGAAGTATTTAGCACCCTGCATATTGCACAGTATATACCCACGA
Source organism: Mustela putorius furo (assembly GCF_011764305.1). Taxonomy (NCBI): domain Eukaryota; kingdom Metazoa; phylum Chordata; class Mammalia; order Carnivora; family Mustelidae; genus Mustela; species Mustela putorius. The sequence goes on along the minus strand of NW_025422368.1, from coordinate 40,063,957 downwards.
AATGATACCCATTACTACAAACAAAAGTGGCTGTCACATTTGTGAGAGTTTGTAAAATTTGCCTAGATTCTAGCCCAAGTCTGCAACATTCAAGCATCCCAGGTAGGCAATAGATAGTGAACCGATGGTGAGGCTTGCATTTTCTTTTCTTTTCTTTTTTGTGTTAAGATGTATTTGTTTATTTGAGAGAGAGAGAGAGAAAAGCAAGAGTGAGTGGGGGAAGGAACAGAGGGAAAGAACCCTTGAACAGCCTCTCTGCTGAGCATGGGGCCCCATGTGGGGCTCTGTCTCATGACCCCTAAGATCATGACCTGAGCCAAAACCAACGGTCAGAAGCTTAACCAAATGAGCCACCCAGGTCCCCAAGGCATACATTTTCTTAAGCTGAGCTCCTAAAGTTCTGATCATTTAAAAAAAAAATTGATATATTAGATGTTATTGAAACTAAAAACTTACACTCTTTGAAAATCACCTTTAACAAAAATGAAAAGGCAACCCACAGGCTAGGAGAAATTATTCATAATACATATATCTGATAAAGAACTTTAATCTCACTCATAATTCAATAAGAAAACAAACCACCAAATTTTCAAATGTGCAAAGAATTTGAACAGATACTTCTCAAATGACTCTTCAAATGACTAATAAAAAAACAATAGTATGTTCAACTCACTAGTTGTTAGAGCAATGTAGATTAAAATACAATTAAATACCACTGTGCACTTACTAGAAGGACTAAATTTGGAAAGGGTTTCCATAACCAAGTGTTGGCAAGGATGTCGAGCAGCAGTATGTTCATATATTGCTTGTGGGAATGTAGAATGGTACACCTACCTTGGAAAACAATTTGGCAGTTTCTTAAAATGTTAGGCATACCCTTACCATATAACCAAGCAATTCCACTCCTAGGTACTTGCCCAAGGGACATGAAACATATCCACATGGAGACTTAAATATGAATGTTAATCTCTTTATTCCTAACAGGCAAAAACTGGAAACAGAATCTATCAATGGGTAACTAGCTAAACAAGTTTTAGTGGAACTACTAAAATTGGAATCATACTGGAACTACTTAATAATAATAAGAAATGAATGACTAGTATACACATCAATCTGGAGATATTTAAAAACCGTTTTTTTATGTGAAAATCTAATTGATTTTATTAAGCAATTCACAAATAGAGCAGCTTCTCACCTGGAGAGTAGAGGAGAGCTTCCCCTGGCTTTTTAGTTAAAAAGTTAGACACAAAAAAGTGCATACTGTATGTTTCCATATATTTGAAATGTTAAAAATGTGAAAAATTAATACCTACTGGCAGAAAGCAGAATAATGCGTATCTTTGGTAGGGTGTAAACAGAGGATGATAGTAAAGGGACATGAGTGAATTTGGGGAAATGATGAAAAATTATTTTTATTTTGATTGGGGTAGTAGTTATACAGGCACACTTTTGTCAAAACTCACCTAATAATACACTTAAAAGGGAGTATTTTATTATATGTAAATTATATATCAATAAATTTGATTTAAAGTCTAAAAAGCCAGGGCGTCTGGATGGCTCAGTAGTTAAGCGTCTCCCTTTCACACTCCCCCTGCTGTGTTCCCTCTCTTGCTGTATCTCTCTCTGTCAAATAAATAAATAAAATCTTTAAAAAAAAAACCTTAGAAAAAAATGTCTAAAAAGCCTGAGCACCTGGGTGGTGCAATCAGTTGCACCATCGACTTCAATTTTGACTCAAGACCTGATCTCAGGGTAGTGGGATCCAATCCCGTGTATGGCTCCGCACTCAGCTGGGAATCTGCTTGAGATTCTCTCCCCTTCTCTGTCTGTCCCTCCTGCTTGTAGTCCCTGTCTCCCTCTAAAATAAATAAACCTTTAAAAAATAAAAAGAAAAAAAAAAGTAAAAAGCCAAACTCTATAGTATAGGGACCTCTGATCATAAAACTAATTCCCAATTTATACTCCTCTCTAGGAGCATATAACCATATCTTTTTTTTTTCTACACTGATAAAAACACTGGCTATGATAAATCCTATTAAATTTTGTTCCATTTGTTGCATGAAAAGAGGTAGCTAATTGACCTGCACTGCTCAGATATTAGTGACTTGTCTAAAATACTAGCTTTTAAAGGGACAAATAAGAGACTGGGAAGGAAAAATGGGAGAAGTAAAACAAAAACACATTTTCACAGGAGGAAAAAGAGTAACCTTTCTAGGTCCTCTAGGCTCTCTCCCTCCCGCACCAAACCCCAGTCTCCATCCTGTGATGGTCTCTTTCCTCTTCCTGATTCAAAACTTTAGGAGCTATTTTTGGTTTGTCCTTATCCTGACCATCATAATCATTCACAGTTCAGTTGTTAATTCCTTTATAATAGCTCCCAACATCAGCATCATTTCCCTCCCCTCTATCACTTCTGCCACTTTGCTTCATTTGACCGCTTCCTAATCTATTCTAAGTATACCAGCTAAGTCTGTCGTTCTAAGTTCTCCTTCCCAGTCAAGCCCCTCTCTGCTGCTCTGCTGTGTGATTAATTTTCCTGAAGCATATCTCTATGATGCTGCTCCAAGATCAAAAAGGAACAACAGGAAACAAGAACAATTAAAACCTGTCAATGAGCTGCTTACTCCATACACCCCAATATCAGCCTTCAAAGTCCTCCAGAATTAGGCTGCAATCTGTATTCCCAGACTTAGAACCCATTATTTTCTTGCATCTACTCGGGCTCTACAGTGTAGTGGTAGAAAGTTGTCGTTACTATCTCTGTGAACAAAAGCAACATAGAAAGCCAACTCTTTCTAAAGTTGTGTTGATCATAAACTGTGTTTAAAGGCAACCTCTGGCACTTGATCAAATATTCAGAAAGATCTCTATTCATAGGTCACAGCTGTTTCTGTGGCCAGGTTTTCTTACAAAGTACATGTTTCCTTCAGGTTTTCCCTCATAACAATGCCATGTGCCTTCTCTTGTGCCATTCAGAGACATGTTTAGCTAGTTCATTCTCCAAGTAAAGCTTTATATATAGAAAATAGCATTTTTGTGTTTGAACAAAGTTTTATGTGACATAGGATGTTTAGAAACCTTGATCATGGAGCCTGGGTGGCTCAGTCAGTTGAGCTGCTGACTCTTGATTTGGCTCAGGTCATGATATCAGGGTCCTGGGATAGAGCCCCACTTCCGGCTTCCTGATCACCTCGGAGTATGTTTGAGGAAAGCTTCTAGGCAGAGGGACTATCAAAGATAAAATCAAAACTAAGTTCAGAGGATGTTTGGGGTTTTCAGGGAGGAACCCATGTGCCATATTCACTGACCCTCAGTGTCCAGAAAGGGAGTAGTTGCTGTTGTAGGTAAGATCGGTTTCAGTCACAGACTGGGGACTTTAGACTTATAGTCAAAACAAGGAGCTTGTTAGGTAGTATATAAGAAATATATGATTGACACAATCTTTGAGGGGATTGGATAGTAAGGATAGCAGAAGGGAGGAGAAATCAGAAAATAAGGAAGGAAACTAGGCATCTAACTCAATGCAGGATGGGAAGTAAAACATTGGGAGGAGGGGGTCATTAAGAGGAAGGTAAATAGAATTTTTTAAAGTGCTTACAGTACTTTGCAAGATATTGAAGTTAAAGGAGGGAGAGGAAGAAAACTACCATTGACCATGCAACCACATGATACAGGCACTGAGCTCAACTATCCTGCTGGGGGATGTGGGCAATCAAAGAGGAACAGCAAAGATGTCTCCAAGATTTCCAAATCAGAGACCAGGGAGAATGCCTGTTCCATTATCAGAAATTGGGGAATTAAAAGAAAGTTTGACTTGGATGTATTGAGATGGGTGTCTTGGTGGAATATTTAGGTAGTGATCTGTAATAAAAATTGAAAATAAAATAAGCCAGGGATGGTGGCGAGGTAGGTAGCATAGGTTAGGAAATCATCCAGTTAGTAGTGATAATGAAAGCTGAGCATAAGATCATCAAAAAGGAACTTGCAGAAAAATGGTAATACTCTTGATAATCCTCATCATCATTGCAAACACTACTGAATGATTAACATATGCCAAGTGTCCTGTCAAATACTTTCCATGCATTACCTCATTTAATTATCACAGTAAAGGAATCTGTGAAATTTACTCTTATGATGAATGATGCACAGTACAAAAAATTAATTTTCAGGGCTCCTGGGTGGCTCAGTGGGTTAAGACCTCTGCCTTCAGCTCAGGTCATGGTCCCGGGGTCCTGGGATCGAGCCCTGCATTGGGCTCTCTGCTCAGCGGGGAGCCTGCTTCCTCCTCTCTCTCTCTGCCTGCCTCTCTGCCTACTTGTGATCTCTCTCTGTTAAATAAATAAAGAAAATCTTTTAAAAAATTAATTTTCTAGAAATAGAATTCCAGCTGATTTCAAGATGTCAAGTAGTGAGAGGGGGGCCATGGAAAGGATTTTTTAAAAAGAGCACCAAAGTTCAATGTCTTCTTCAGAGAATGCTTATTAACTCTAGTTGCTGATTAGTAAAACAGAAATTTAACGTGTATTAAAAAGTTTTGAAGGAGCATATATACAGTGGAATATTACTCAGCCATAAGGAAAATGAAATCTTGCCATTTGCCACAATAAGGATGGACCTAGAGGTTATATAGTGCTATGTGAAATAAGTCAGAAAAAGAAAAATACCATATGCATTCACTCCTATGTGATATTTAAGAAACAAAACAAATGAACGAACAACAAATGAGATCAACAACAACAAACCAGAGTTAAATATAAAGAACAAAGAGGTGGCCGCCAGAGCAGAGGTGGTGGGGGAGGAATGGGTAAAATAGATAAAGGGGATGAAGAGGTATGAACTTCCAGTTACAAAATAAATAGAAGTACAACATAGGGAATATAGTCACTAGGACTATAAAAACATAGGTGACAGATGGTGACCACACTTACTGTGGTGAGCACTGAGTAATGTATAAAACTGTTGAATCATCATGTCGTACACCTGAAACTAACATAACACTATGATAATTATACTTCAGTAGAAAAAAAAGTTTCGAAGGGATATAGTATGCTCTTTAGTCACTGGAAGGAAAAAAATGGAATGTAAAGGACAGTGACTATGCAAGTATAACAGTTATGAATCTTTATAATCTAACAACATAACTTCAAAGTTTAGGAATTTAAAGTTTAGGAATAGATACAAATCCACAATCATGGTGAAAGCTATTAGCAAAACCTCCTACATATTTTTAAAGATTTTATTTATTTATTTGAAAGAGAGAGAGAATGAGCCAGGGGAAGAGCAGAGGAAGAAGGAGAAGCAAAATCTTCGCTCTACAGAGAACCCCACATGGGACCCAATCCCAGGACTCTGGGATCATGACTAGAGCCAAAGGCAGATGCTTAACTGACTAAGCCACCAAGATGCCCCAGCAAACCCTCTTACAAACAGACATATCACTAAACAAAAATAAACAAGGATTTAAATATCATGATTTGAAAGCATCTACCTACCTACATACTGAATTTATGGTGAGTGTTCTTTTCAAATGACAAGGGGGTATTATCAAATAAATGGTTTTGGGATCAGAGAAACAAGGTGATTTCAATGAAATCCAAACAAAAGAACTCACGAAGTCACACTTTCTAATCATGTAACAAAAATAGAGTTACAACGTAAAAGATAGGCAAACACTTTTAAAAATAATTCTTGATTAAAGAAGAAATTAAAACTGAAATTACGGGCAAAAATTCACAAATTGGTCTACCAATTCATCTCAATCACTATCAAAATCCCAGAGAGCTTTTTTTTGGGGGGGGATTGATAAATGGCCATTAAAATTCCCATGGAAAATCAAGGGACCTGGAACAGCCAAAACAATATTTAAAAAGCAGTAACAAAGCTGAGGACTCACATTTCCCAATATCAAAACTCACTACAAAGCGACAGTAATCAAGACCACAAGGATACATCTGAAAGCTAATGAAATAGAATTCAGTGTCCAGAAATAAACCTTAAACATCAATGGCCAAATGATTTCAACGAGAGTGTCAAAACCATTTAATAGGGAAAGAATAATCTTCAGCAAACGGTGCTGGCACAACTAAATATCCACGGGCAGGAGAGTGAGGCTGGATCTCAATTTCATAACATACCCAAACATTTAACTTGAAATGGGCCAAAGACTTAAAGTGCTAAAACTAAAAGCCTCTTTTTAAAATCAAAGGTATAAACTGTCAACACCTTGGATTAAGAAATGAGTTCCTTGAGAAGAAGACATCCAAAGCACAGACAACAGAGAAAAATCTAAAGATTGGACTTAATCAAACTTAAACCCTTTGTGCTTTAAAGGATACTGTCAAGAAAGTAAAAAGACACCCCAAGGAATGGTAGAAAATATCTGCAAATTTTGTATCTGATAAGGGTGAGTACCATATATACACATATACATTGCTGGTGGGAATGTAAAATGGTAAGCCACTTTGGAAAACATTTGGTAGTTCTTCGAGAAGTTGAACATAGGATACCAGCGCAATCAACCAAAATCCTAACATTTCTCTACAGAACCAAGGTAATTTTAAATATCCCCTTAATTACTGATAAAGGCTGGTTTGGGGGATGTGCATGGCAGCCTGAGACACAGAATTCGGCATCCTTACCACCCATCAGAGGCACATCTGAATAACCAACTCTGTCCTCAAAATGGATCTAATGCTATGAAACTCCTGTGGCATGATGGAGCGAACCTCAATGTGTGTTTCCTGTAAAGAGATGGCCCCAAGAGGAAAAAAAGGACAACTGAACTATGGATACCTATTTCCTACCTTAAACACACTGAGCAGAGAATTCACTCTCTTTTCCCTGAGGAAGCTGGTGAAAAGAGCTTTGCAAAGGGGGAGATTTAGGAAAAATATTTCTCATGAAAATCACACGAGTGTGGAAGAGACATTTCCCAATTAACAACTGGATCAAAGAATATAAAGATTTTGTAGTCTACTCACTGCCAAATTACTTTCCAATGGGATTTCACCAAATAATTTGTAGTTACTACCAAAGAGGTATGAGAGTGGCCTGGTTTATATTACCTTTGACTGGTGGGCCAGTCACCACAAGTTGCCTATGCTATTCCCATTAACCCCCGTTTTTGTAATAGAATTATGATTTGGAGTGGCTATGGGCCCCGCTTATAAATCCTCAGCCTCTCTTGCAATAGTGATGGCCTTGATATATTACCTACCAATACAGCTTGAAACAGAAGTCTGCCAGTGATTCCTAAGGAGTTTTGCTTTCTTAATTTAATGCCATACATTCTCTCCCTTCTTCTTTCTGCCTGGAATGCAGAACTGATGACTGAAGCTTAAGCATCCATCCTGCAACCAAAACGAGAGCCACATGCCAGGAATGATGAAACAGAAATATAAAAGTTCCTCGAAGACATTCTTGAGCTGCTACATCCACTCTACTTTGACTTTCCTATAGCTTGTGCTATTAATCCACTCAAAAGAATGAAAGTGGTTCATAATTTCAGCTTTGAATTGTATTTGTCTTAAATGTATGTCTGGGTTAGTATTTGCAAATTGTTTAGTTCCACCCTTTTATTTCAGAAGGCGTTCTTTAAAATGACTGTATCCCATTTTCCATTCCAATCCGAGTATTTTTATTTGACTTTTTACTAAGAGAAATAAGCTCATTTACCTTTATAATCAAAATTTTTGTGTTTGTGCATTGGGTTGCATGATGAAGAAATTCATCTTCAATTAGCTTAGGCAAAATAGGAATCCATTGGCTCCTGCCACCAAAAAAGAAAAGAAAGCAGCTAAACAGAGACCCAGTGAGCCAGAACTTTGATACTACTAAGAGTCTCTTGCTCTGCCTCACCTCCTTCCTTCTCTCTACTTTTGTCCACACTTGCCCCTCCACACATCTTCCCAGCTTTATTTCCTAAGAGAAAAGAAACCCTTTCCTGCAGTTCCTGTTGAATAAACCCTAGAGGAGGAGTACGATGTTCATAGTATGTGCCAGCCCACATGCTGAGTCAGCGTACAGGGCTAGGTGGTCCAGGACTGACCCTGCTTCGGTCAGGTGTTCACTTTCAGCTAATCCAGTTCAGGTCAGTAAGATCATGCAAAAAGCTGTTATCTCCATGTGGAGTCTATGGTTAGAGTAGGGCTGGAGATGTTGGATGTTTTTCTCAGAAAAATGAAGCTGAAAAAGAGGCAAAAGGCCATTTTAATTTTTACAAAAATAAAATGACTTATTTTATACTTCTTGGATTTTAATCTCTTTCCTCTTTTTAGATATGGACTAATAGTTTTTGCTTATTCTCTGCAATAATTAAGAAAAAAATCATCCTGCTTCAGTTAAACCATGTTTAGATTTTTACCATCTCATTATTAAGATCGAGAGCAACATAAGGACATTACTTCTCTTTCTGAAGGATGTAAAACACAGGGCTTTGGTTTCCTTCGGTAAACCTTCTCCTTTCTTGTGTATGTGTTCTTCCCTTTTTCATTTAGACTATAATCATAGGCTGTATCATTGTCTTTGTGTTGAATAGTATAAATAATGTTTCAAGTAACTTTATTTCAAATATATACACTATTTGTATAAATTCAATTTCATTCTGTAGATTTAACTTATCTTAACTGATCTCTCCAATCCAGTTGTCAGCACCACTCATCTTTTATTGAATCAAAATCCTGATTAAGGGATGCCTGGGTGGCTCGGTCAGTTAAGCATCTGCCTTCAGTTCAAGTCCTGATCTCAGGGTCCTGGAATCAAGCCGCACATCAGGCTCCCTGCTCAGCGCGGAGCATGCTTCTCCCTCTGCCTACCACTCCCATGCTTGTACTCTCTCCCTCTCTCAAATATATAAATAAATAAATAAATAAATAAATAAATAAATAAAATCTTTTTTTTTTTAATGTTGATTAATATGTTAGAGTTCTGAAGCAGGCCTTTAGGAACACTTATTTAGGAAGACAATCTGGTTTCTGAGTTCTAGGATACCTAAGGATGGCATTCTGTGGCTTCCCTACCTGATAATAAATTGCCTGTGAAGCTCAGATGAGTGGAACCTCAATGCCTTTAGTTAGTAAGTCCTGGTCTTGTGGCAACAAATAATGAGCAAGAACAAGGCTCTTGTATTTCAATCTTCCTTCACAAATAGGTGGGTAGGATTAGTCTATTTCTTAACAGAATCTGACTCTATCTTTCATTTTATGGTATGTTCATTGAAGATTTTTCTTGTTTAACATATTTTTATGGTTAATTAGGAAGGAATTTGAAAGCAATTTTTCATAATGTCTTTTATGCCTATTTTAGACAGACGTTGAGATTAGTTCCGTGATTCCGCAGCTGGATTTGGCAGCTTCAGACTCAGAGCAGAGAAAACAGACCTTACGGATTTTCTAAGCTCAAAGTCTGGCAGGCAGGCTATGGCACAATTTCATATGCTGATGAAAGAGTCCAGTCCAGTGTCCAGACAAGAGCACTACTGGCAAGGCCGGTAGAGTCGAATTGGGTAGGACGGTAAATGAAGTTGCAGCCGGTGGATATTCTGAAAGAAAGGCAAAAATGGAAGTTATTATTTGGACAAACAGTAGGTCCTGTAGGATCAAAGGAACGAGATCATTAGACCTTCAGGGTGCTGTGATCAGAGAGGGGAATCTCAGAATGGGAAATTTCATTGTATCTTAGCTGCTCATTGCTCAATTCAACGTCTCAGTTTTATCCTACATTCAGATTTTACTTGAAGGTCTCAGTCATGATCACCTTGGTGTCATTAGTCCAAGCCATTAGCCATTAGTCCATTTGGGTTGTCTTTCCTTCTGTTGCATATTTTGAAAAACCATTTTATCTCTGGCTCCTATAAATGTTCTACTCTGTACTTTTTATAAGCTTCCTAAGCAACCCTCTCAGTCCTCATTTTGGAAACCTACCTTGTTTAAGAATCTGGAATAACATGCTCACTTCAATCACTAAGAATGATGCCACCTCTGTTTTAACCATCAGCTCTGATTTTTGAAGTTTCATTCTCAATGTAACCAATATGCTCAAACTTCTTTAATTTCTTAGCTGTAGTAAGAAGAATGTAGATGTGTATGACCTTTCTGAAGTGGAGAAGAGTTCAAAGGACAGACTAACTCCAGGTTGGTAAACACACACTTGCTATGCATGCCACAGAGCATTAAGACTCTAATAGAAAAGCTTTTCATGATTCCCTGATTCCAAAACTGAGCTTTATTATTTACGTTCTACTACATACCCTGCAAAAGATTTCATGGACTGTTAAATTGCACTTGTGACAAAACCCAAACTCTGGTGTCCTAATTCCAAGTTGTGTTCTTTCTACCACAGAACATTGCCTCTTTTTTTGTGTCCTAAGTACTCTCCTAGACTGTAACGTCCTTGAGGGCAGACACTCAGTAAAGATTTGTGGATTAAATTTGTCTGAGTCCATATGTTAAAGGGCTCGTATAAAAAGAAGTTGTCACATGGAGAATTCATTCCATTTCTGGAATATAATTCCTATTTCTATTTAAGCATATTTTATTTCATTAATTAAATATAATAGAATCTAAATTAATTATGTATAATATAAATGTTTATATGTATTTTATATTAAATGTGATTATTAATGCCAAGGCCAACTGAAAATAAAGGACGAAACTTTAAATTGGAATTATACCTTTGTTTAAAACTGCCACTCATATGAATATACAGGCAAATCAAATCCTCCTCTAATAAACTATGTTATGTAGTCATCGTCACATAAACTACTCTTTTTCCCCCCAGTTTCACCCCAATTTGAGTCTTAAACAAGAACATCTATATATATTTACAAAATTGGGAACATCCTCCGTATATGGTTTTACATCTTGTTTTCACTTAATCATTGTGCCATAAACATTCCCGGTTAGTCAATATAATTAGCCATTCACAACCAATTAACATTCCATCTCTCCCCTGTTGTTGAGCATGCATCTTGTTTCTAATGTTGTTGCTATTGTAAATTATGCTGCAAAGAACATTCTTGCACCTGAGTCTGTGTCTGCATCTTTGATAATTTCCCTAGGGATAAATCCTTACATCAGTCAGTATTATAGTAGGAAACTGATGGTATATTCAAAATGTTCATGCAAGACAGTTTAATGATAGTTGGAGGCAAGATGGCAGCGGAGTACCAGACTGAGATGATACCAGGTTGCAGGAGTTCAGCTAGATAGTTAGTAAACCATTCCAAACACCTACAAACTCAACAGGAGATCAAAGAGAAGAGCAGTAATTCTAGAAACAGTAAATTGGCCACTTTCTGGAAGTTCGGATGTGTGGAGAAGTGAATTGGAAGCAACGGGAAGACAGACTTCGGAGGAAGGGTCCAGCTTCCAGCAAGTGGTGGAGCTGCGAAGCACAAAATCCGAACTTGTAAAAGTCTGCCCCACTGAGGTACATTGCTTCAGAGGCTAAGTGGGGGTGGAGCCGTCATGGGGACAGTGTGATCTCAGGTCCCGTAAGGTCACAGAATGATCAGGGTGTCTGAGTATAGCAGAGCTCGCCAGTATCAGAGCAGGGAACCCGGCTATAGAGACAGAGCTGAGAAGTGAGCTCTCAGCTTGGGGTTACCTTAAACCTTGATCCACGGCACAGTCAGGCAAGTGGCAGATCGGAAAGACTCACCTTACTCTTCTGGAGGACATGCTTCAGGAATCTGCTGAATTTGGAGACTCCAAATGGGGCCATGCCCAGAGACAGAAACACTCAGTCATAGGCTAGGTGAGCACTGACGGTGGCTAGAGACAGGGAGATGGGAGGGATTGGCCGCTTTTCTCCAAGGGCGCTCTGGGGGGGTGGAGTCCTGAGCTCTCTGCTCCTCAGGGCCAGAGATTCAGTGTCTGTCATTTTCATTCCCATCCTCCAGAACTCTACAGAAAGCCTTCTGGGAAAAAAAAAGCTCCTGAGAACAAACTAGAGCAGATTACTTAGCCCAGAACCTGGCAAGGGCAGTGCAATTCTGCCTCAGGCAAGGGCATTTGAAAATCACTACAACAGGCCCCTTGCCCAGAAGATCAGCAAGACTAAGCTCAGTGAACAAGGAGAAGAGTGGAATTCCAGAGGAGGGGAAAGCAAAGCATGGTATTCATGGCTTTTCTCCCCATGATTTCTTAGTCTGGCAAAGTTAATTACATTTTTTTTAATTTTATTTTTTTCTTATTCTAATTTCTTTAACTTTTCCTCTTTCCTCTGTAATGTTGTTTAACTACTTATCTTAACAATAACTTTCTTTAAAAAGTCTTTTTTTTTAAGATTTTATTTATTTATTTGACAGAGAGAAATCACAAGTAGTCAGAGAGGCAGGCAGAGAGAGAGAGGGAAGCAGGCTCCCTGCTGAGCAGAGAGCCTGATGCAGGACTCGATCCCAGGACCCTGAGATCATGACCTGAGCCGAAGGCAGCGGCTTAACCCACTGAGCCACCCAGGCGCCCCAAAAAAGTCTTTTTAAACCTTCATTATTATAGTCATATTTTATCCTTCATTGTATTTAACTTTATTTTTTGTATACATATAGGGTTTTATGTTCTAAAAAATTTTTGGATACAATTTCTTCCAATAGATCAAAATATACCCTAAGTCTAGCACGGGATTTTGTTCTAATCTCTAGCCCAAGCACATTCTTTCCAAAATTTTTTTTTCTTTCCTTTTCCAACCAACTTATATTATCAATTCTTTTCTTATAAATTTTTAAAAATTTTCATCTTTACAGTCATATTCCATCCCTTCATCATGTTTACCCTTATTTTTGTGTATATATATTAGTTTTTTGTCCTTTAAAATTTTGGGAGGTAGTATCTTCTAAGAGATCAAAATACACCCAAAATCAAGTGGGTGGCTCTGGTCTATTCACAATCCAATATATATATATATATATATATATTTCTTTTTGCTCCCTTTCTTCTCTTCCCAATTTGAGGTCTCTTCTGACTTGGTTAGTGTACATTTTTCAGGGATCTTTGCCACCCTTTTAATATTTTATTCTCTTGTTCATATATTCTTATCTGGATAAAATGACAAGGTGGAAAAACTCACCACAAAAAAGAGAGAGAGAGAGAGAGAGAGAGAGAGAGAAGAGTACCAAAAGCAAGGGAGCTAATCAACACGGACATTGGTAATATGTCAGATCTAGAGTTCAGAATGATGATTCTCAAGGTGCTAGCTGGGCTCAAAAAAGGGATGGAAGATATTAGAGAAACCCTGTCTGGAGAAATAAAATCCCTTTCTGGAGAAATAAAAGAACTAAAATCTAACCAAGCTGAAATTTAAAAAGCTATGAATCAGGTGCAATCAAAAATGGAAGCTCTTACTGCTAGGATAAATGAGGCAGAAGAGAGAATTAGTGATATAGAAGACCAAATGATGTAGAATAAAGAAGCTGAGTCAAAGAGAGATAAACAACTACTGGACCATGAGGGGAGGATTTGAAAGATAAGTGATACCATAAGATGAAACAATATTAGAATAATTGGGATTCCAGAAGAAGAAAGAGAGAGGGGGGAAGAAAGTATATTGGAGCAAATTATAGTAGAGAATTTCCCTAATATAGCAAGCATCAAATCCAGGAGACACAGAGAACCCCACTTAAAATCAATAAGAATAGGTCCACATCTAATAGTAAAACTTATTAAGTCTTAGTGACAAAGAGAAAATCCTGAAAGCAGCTCAAGACAAGAAGTCTGAAACATACAATGGTATAAATATTAGATTGGCAGCAGACTTATCCACAGAGACCTGGCAAGTCCGAAAGGACTGGAGAGATATATTCAGAGCACTAAATGAGAAAAACATGCAGCCAAGAATACTATATCCAGCTAGGCTATCACTGAAAATAGAAAGAGAGATAAAAATCTTCCAGGACAAAGAAAAACTACAAGAATTTGTAAACACCAAGCCAGCACTACAGGAAATATTGAAAGGGGTCCTCTAAGCAAAGAGAGAGCCTAAAAGTAGTAGACCAGAAAGGAACAGAGACAATATACAGTAACAGTCACCTTACAAGCAACACAATGGCACTAAATTCATATCTTTGAATAGTTACCTTAAATGTAAATGGGCTAAGTGCCCCAATAAAAAGACAGAGGTGATCAGAATGGATAAAAAAGCAAAACCCATCAAAATGCTGTCTACAAGGAGCTCATTTTAGACCCAAAGGTACCTCCAGATTTAAAGTGAGGGGGTGGAAAACAATTTACCATGCTAATGGACATCAAAAGAAAGCTGAGTGGCAAAGCTTCTGTCAGATAAATTAGATTTTAAGCCAAAATCCATAATAGGAGATGAGGAAGGATAATATATCATATTTAAAGGGTATGTCCAACAAGAAGATCTAACAATTTTAAATATCTCTGCCCCTAACATGGGAGCAGCCAACTATATAAACCAATTAATAACAAAATCAAAGAAACACATCAACAATAATACAATAATAGTAGGGGACTTTAACACCCCCCTCACTGAAATGGACAGATCATCAAGCAAAAGATCAACGAGGAAATAAAGGCTTTAAATGACACACTGGACAGGATGGACATCACAGATATAATCAGAACATTCCATCCCAAAGCAACAGAATACACATTCTTCTCTAGTGCACATGAAACATTCTCCAGAATAGATCACATCCTGGGTCACAAACCAGGTCTCAACCAATACCAAAAAATCAGGATCATTCCCAGTATATTTTCAGACCACAATGCTCTGAAGCTAAAACTAAATCCCAAGAGGAAAGTTGGAAAGAACTCAAATACATGAAGGCTAAAGAGCATCCTACTAAAGACTGAATGGGTCAACCAAATTAAAGAAGAATTGAAAAAATTCATGGAAACAAATGAAAATGAAAACACAACTGTTCAAAATATGTGGGACACAGCAAAGGCGGTCCTGAGAGGAAAGTATATGTGATGCAGGGCTTTCTCAAGAAACAAGAAAGTTGAGGCGCCTGGGTGGTTCAGTGGGTTAAAGCCTCTGCCTTTGGCTCAGGCCATGATCCCAGGGTCCTGGGATTGAGCCCCGCACTGGGCTCTCTGCTCAGCAGGGAGCCTGCTTCCTCCTCTCTCTCTCTCTCTGCCTGCTTCTCTGCCTACTTGTGATCTCTGTCTGTCAAATAAATAAATAAAATCTTTTAAAAAAACAAATGAAAGAAAGAAACAAGAAAGTTCTCAAGTACATAACTGAACCCTACACCTAAAGGAGCTGGAGGAAGAACAGCAAAGAAAGCCTAAACACAGCAGGAAAAGAGAAATAATAAAGATCAGAGCAGAAATCAATGAAATAGAAACCAAAAGAACAGTAGAACAAATCAATGAAACTAGGAGCTGGTTCTTTGAAAGAATTAATAATATTGATAAACCCCTGGCCAGACTGATCAAAAAGAAAAGAAAAAGGACCCAGATAAATAAAATCATGAATGAAAGAGGAGAAATCACAACCAACACCAAAGAAATAAAAACAATTATAAGAAAATTTATGAGCAACTATACACCAGCAAATTTGACAATCTGGAAGAAATGGATGCATTCCTAGAGACATATAAACTACTAAAACTGAATCAGGAAGAAATAGAAAACCTGAACAAGACCCATAACCAGTAAGGAGATCTAAGCAGTCATCAAAAATCTCCCAAAAACAAGAACCCAAGGCCAGACAGCTTCCCAGGAAAATTATACCAAACATTTAAAGAAGAATTAATACCTACTCTCCCGAAACTGTTCCAAAAAATAGAAATGGAAGGAAAACCAAACGCACTTTATGAGGCCAGCATTACCTTGATCCCAAAACCAGACAAAGTTCCCATCAAAAAAGAGAATTAACAGCCCAATATCTTTGATGAACACAGATGGAAAAATTCTCACCAAAATACTGGACAATAGAATCCAACTGTACATTAAAAGGATCATTCACCACAACCAAGTGGGATTTATTCCTGGGCTGCAAGTTTGGTTCAACATCCACAAATCAATCAATGTGATACAATACATTAATAAAAGAAAGAACAAGAATGATATGACACTCTCCATAGATGCTGAAAAAGCATCTGACAAAGTACAGCATCCTTTCTTGATCAAAACCCTTTATAGTGTAGGGATAGAGGGAACATACCTCAATTACATGAAAGCCATCTATGAAAAACCCACAGCGAATATCATTCTCAATGGGGAAAAACTGAGAGCTTTTCCACTAAGGTCAGGAACACGGCAGGGATGTCCATTATCACCACTGCTATTCAACATAGTACTAGAAGTCCTAGCCTTAGCAATCAGACAACAAAAAGAAATTAAAGGCATCCGAATCAGCAAAGAAGAAGTCAACTCTCACTCTTTGCAGATGATATGATACTTCATGTGGAAAACCCAAAAGAATCAACTCCAAAACTGCTAGAACTCACGGGAATTCAGTACAGTGTCAGGATATAAAATCAATGTACAGAAATCAGTTGCATTTCTATACACCAACAACAAGACAGAAGAAAGAGAAATTAAGGAGTCAATCCCATTTATAATTGCACCCAAAACCATAATATACCTAGAAATAAACCTAACCAAAGAGGCAAAGAATCTGTACTCAGAAAACCATGAAGTACTCATGAAGTACTCATGAAAGAAATTGAGGAAAACACAAAGAAATGGAAAAACTTTCCATGCTCATGGATTGGATGAACAAATATGTGAAAATGTCTATGCTACCTAAGGCAATCTACACGTTTCATGCAATACCTATCAAAATACCATCCATTTTTTCAAAGAAATGGAACAAAAAATCCTAAAATTTATATGGAACCAGAAGAGACCCCAAATAGCCAGAGGAATATTGAAAAAGAAAGCCAAGGCTAGTGGCCTCACAATTCTAGACTTCAAGCTCTATTACAAAGCTGTCATCATCAGGACAGTATGGTACTGGCACAAAAACAGACACATAGATCAATGGAACAGAATAGAGAGCCCAGAAATAGATCCTCAACTCTATGGTCAACTAATCTTCGACAAAGCAAGAAAGAATGTCCAACAGAAAAAAGACAGTCTCTTCAACAAATGTTGTTGGGAAAACTGGACAGTCACATGAAAAATGAAACTGGACCATTTCCCTTCCACCACACACAAAAATAGACTCCAAATGGATGAAGGACTTCAGTGTGAGAAAGGAATCCATCAACATCCTTGAGGAGATCACAGGCAGCAACCTCTTCCACCTCAGCCGCAGCAACTTCTTGCTAGGAGCATCACCAAAGGCAAGGGAAGCAAGGGCAAAAATGAACTACTGGGACTTCATCAAGATCAAAAGCTTTCGCACAGCAAAGAAAACAGTCAACAAAACCAAAAGACAACTGACAGAATCGGAGAAGATATTCACAAACGACCTATCAGATAAAGAGCTAGTATCCAAAATCTATAAAGAACTTATCAAGCTCAACACCCAAAGAACACATAATCCAATCAAGAAATGGGCAGAGGGGGGCACCTGGGTGGCTCAGTGGGTTAAGCCTCTGCCTTCCACTCAGGTCATGATCTCAGGGTTCTGGGATGGAGACCCGCATCAGGCTCTCTGCTCGGCAGGTAGCCTGCTTCCTCCTCTTTCTCTCTCTGCTTGCCTCTCTGCCTACTTGTGATCTCTCTCTGTCAAATAAATAAAATCTCTAAAAAAAAAAAAAAAGAAAGAAAGAAAGAAAGAAAGAAAGAAATGGGCAGAGGACATGAACAGTCATTTCTGCAAATGGCATCCAAATGGCCAATAGACACATGAAAAAGTGCTCCACATCACTCAGCATCAGGGAAATACAAATCAAAATCACAATGAGATACCACACCACACCAATCAGAATGGCTAAAATTAACGAGTCAGGAATTGACAGATGTTGACGAGGATGCAGAGAAAGGGAACCATCCCACACTATTGGTGGGAATGTAAGCTGGTGCAGCCACCCTGGAAAACAGCATGGAGGTTCCTTAAAAAGTTGAAAATAGAACTACCCTGCAACCCAGCAATTGCACTACTGGGTGTTTACCCTAAAGATACAAATGTAGTGATCTGAAGGGGAATATGCACCTAAACGTTTATATCAGCAATGTCCACAATAGCCAAACTATGGAAAGAACCTAAATGTCCATCATCAGATGAATGGATAAAAAAGATGTGGTATATATATATATATATGATGGAATACTACACAGCCATAAAAAGAAATGAAATCTTGCCATTTGCAATGATGTGGCTGGAACTAGAGGCTATTATGCTGGCGAAATAAGTCACTCAGAGAAAAACAAATATCATATGATCTCCCTGATATGAGGAAATTCAGGAGCAGAGTGGGGGATTTGGGGGTAGGGAAGGAAAAAAATAATACAAGATGTGATTGGGAGGGAGACAACCCATAAGAGACTCTTAATCTCACAAAACAAACTGAGGGCTGCTGGGGGGAGGGAGGTTATGGAGAGGGTGGTTGGTTTATGGACATTGGGGAGGGTATGTGTTATGGTGAGTGCTATGAGGTGTGTAAGCCTGACGATTCACAGACCTGTACCCCTGGGGCAAATAATACATTATATGTTAATAAAATTATTAATAAAAAAGACACTTTAATGAAGGGACTGTTTACAAGAGGTATGGGCAAGGTCAAGGAAACCACAAGGAATGGTTAAGTGCTCGGGATTGGCAAACAAGCCCTTACCGTGCCTAGATTTGAGGAGGAGGGCTTGGCCCCAGTGTCACCAGAAAAGAGAAACCTCTGCTGGGGAATCAGGTCTGTCCCACACGGGGTTATGGCCTTAAAGCAGTGCCCTTTCAAAGTGTGGTCCTTGGACCAGCAGGATCCACAACACCTGGAAATCTATGAGAAATTCAACTTCTCGGAGCCTACCCTATCCTACTGAATCAGACATGAACAAGGCCCCCAGGTAATTCTGATGCACTTAAATTTGAGTACCACCAGTTTGGAGGCACAAAGCCACTCATAAAACCATAGCTGAAGGGAGAGAGTGTGGGGTGGAGAGTAACTGTTTCCAAATCTCCCTTCTGCCCTCTCTTCTTCAGTGCCTTTCTTGACTAAACCCAACCAAAAGCAAGAGAACAAGGAAGCCAGGGATATAATCCATAGAGGGCATAGTGTAGGAGAGAGAGTTCTAGTAAGGATTTGGAGAAGTAGAAGAATAACCACCCCAAGCCCTAAATGTAGAACAACTAGATAAAAAATGTAAACATTTTCATACCTATCATGTATATGAGTAAATTGGTTTTTTTATAAAGAATCTGTGGATAAATACTGTTAACAGCAGACTGACAATCTGGTGGGATTCTTATTCACTTTAAATATGAGTTTAAAAAAAAAATTCTGTCTGAGTTTTATAAATTAAAAATGGCATCTCAGCTTTGTTTTAATTTGAATTTCCTCATTTAAAACGAGATGGGTTTTTTTTTAAATGTTTATTGTCATATGCATTCTTCCTTGGGTATTATCTATTTATGTCCTTTTTTTACTTTTCCATCAGGTTGCTACCTTTTTTCCCCCCCTAACTTGGAAGAACTCTTTTTCAATGCTAAAATGACTTCCTCTCTCTCTCTCTCTGTCATATTTGTCACAGGTATTTTCCTCAGTTTGTTCTCCATCTTTTATTTTGGATATGTGGACATTTTATAACATTAAATTTATTAATCTTATTCTTTGTGATATATTCTTTTGCTTCACCAGTTTTGTCCTCTTTAAAAAACCATTTCTTTGGACTGTGAGGATGATTGATAACTTGGCTTCTGTATCAGTTTCCTATCACTGCTATAACAAATTGTTTGATCATACTGGGCCCACCTGGATAATCTGGGGTAATCTCACCATCTCAAGGTCCTTAACTTAATCATATCTACAA
Source organism: Mustela putorius furo (assembly GCF_011764305.1). Lineage (NCBI taxonomy): Eukaryota > Metazoa > Chordata > Mammalia > Carnivora > Mustelidae > Mustela > Mustela putorius. Next base: position 40,044,074 of record NW_025422368.1, on the reverse strand, counting down.
AGTCCCTTTCTGCCATATAAGGCAATATATCCATAGGATCTGAGGAGTAGAACATGGACATCTTTGGGGGTCATTACTCTGTCAACCACAGTGCCTACCACACTATCCTAGCCTCCTGTTCAGTACCGTCTAATGTAGAAATCCACCAGGTACATTGTCCTTACTCTCCTTCAAGAGAGTAAGTATTTTCCAGGCATCCTTTGAGGTTGACAATACCTTTTGTTCAAGGACCATTTAATCATTCTCTTTCTTTTATGTTTAAAGGTTTTATTTTTTTATTAATTTATTTAGAGAGAGCCTGAGTGGGGGGGGGGGAGGTGGGTGGTGTGAGGGCAGAGGGAAAGAATCTCAATGAAAAATAAAATCAGGCAGAAGCAAGATGGCAGAGAAGTAGGAGACCTAAATTTTGTCTAGTCCAAGGATTTCAGCTAGATAATTATCAAACTATTCTGAACACCTATAAACTCAACACGACATCAAAGAGAAGAATAACAGCAATTCTAGGAACAGAAAGCGACCATTTACTGGAAGGTAGGGCATGCAGAGAAGTGAATCCGAGGCGATATATGGGAAGATAGGCAGTGGGGAGAGGGAGCCTCCATCAGGCATCTCTGGGCAAGTGATAGAGCAGTGAAGCACAAAATCAGAACTTTTAGAAGTCTGCTGCACTGAGGGCCCTGGTTCCAGTGGCTAAGTGGGAGATGGGGTGTGGGAGTTGAGGGGTGGAATCCTCATGGGGACAGCATGGTCTCAGGTTCCTTGGGGTAACAGGAAGATTGGGGGTGTTTGAGTGTGGCGAAGATGTCAGATATTGGAACAGGGAAGTTAGCTACAGAGACAGAGCCAAGCAGAGGGCTCTCAGCTCAGGGTTACCTTAAAACATGATTTCCGGCACAGTTGGGGCACTGCTCTTTGAACAAGGATCCGGAGAGACCCCCTTCTTCTTCCTCTGGGAGGAACGGAGAAGGAGTGCATGGCAGGAATCAGCTGGGACTGGAATCAAACAGGACTATGTGCCAGAGATACAAATGCTCAGTCACTAGTCAGTGGGCTTGGAGTGTGGCCAGAGACCAGGGAGATAGGAGGGATTGACTGCTTTTCTCTGAGGACACATTGAGGAGTGGAGCCCTTAGCTCTCGGCTCCTATGGGGCCAGAGATTAGGAAGTTGCCACTTTCATTCCCAGACTCCAAAGCTGTATGGAAGGCCTACAGGAACTAAAGCTCCTGAGAGCAAACCTGAGAACATTACTTAGCCTGGCCCCTCACAAGGCTGGTGCAATTCCTCCTCAGTCAAATACATTTGGAATCACAGCAATGAGATCAGTAAGAACATCCAGCCAAGACCTAGTTCACCAAGCAATGAGAACTGTGGAACTCCAGAGCTAGGGGAATGCAGCACATAGAATTCATGACTTTTTCCCCCTTGATTGTTTAGTCTTTCAAAGTTACATTTTAAAATTTTCTTTCTTTTTTTTCCTTTTCCTCTTTTTTTTTGAAAAAAATTTCCTCTTTCCTAGTTTAACCAACATCTTATGAATACATTTTTTAAAAATCTTTTTTAATTTTCATTTTTATAGTCATATTCTATCCCTTCATTGTATTTAACCCCATTTTATGTATATATATAAGTTATTCTTTCTTTAAAACTTTGGGATATAGTTTTTTCTTCTAACAGACCAATATATACCCTAAATCTAATCTCCCACCTGATCACATTCTCTCCCTTTAAAAAAAAGTTTTTTCTTTCTTTTTCTAACCAACTGCTTATCAATTCCTTTTTAAAAGTCTTTTTAAAATTTTCATCTTTATAGTCATATTCCATCCCTTAATTGTATTTACCCTTATCTTTGTATATATTAATGTTTTTCTTTCTTTAAAATTTTGGGAGTCAGTTTCTTCTAACAGACCAAAATACACCCAAAATCCAGTGTGTGGCTCTGTTCTATTAAGCAGCCTGATCATATTCTTTTTTTTCCCCCTTCTTTCCCTCCCCACCCCCTGTTGTGGATCTCTTCCAATTCATTTAGTGTATATTTTTCTGGGGTTGTTGTTATCCATTTATTATTTTGTTTTCTCATTCATCTATTCTTCTCTGGAAAAAAAATGACAAAGCAGAAAAACTCACCTCAAAAAAAAAAAAAGAACAAGAGGCAGTACCAATTGCAGAGACCTAATTCATACGGACAATACTAAGATGTCAGAACTAGAGTTCAGAATGATGATTATAAAGATACTAGCTGGGCTTGGAAAACATAGAAGATAATAGAGAATCCCTTTCTGAAGAAATAAAAGAACTAAAATCTAACCAAGTTGAAATTAAAAAGGCTATTAATGAGGTACAATAAATAATGGAGTTTCTTACTGCTAGGATAAATGAGGCAGAAGAGAGAATTAATGATATAGAAGACAAAAGGATGGAGAATAAAAAAAGAAGCTGAGAGGGGTGCCTGGGTGGCTCAGTGGGTTAAGCCGCTGCCTTCGGCTCAGGTCATGATCTCAGGGTCCTGGGATCGAGTCCCGCGTCAGGCTCTCTGCTCAGCGGGGAGCCTGCTTCCCTCTCTCTCTCTCTCTCTCTCTGCCTGCCTCTCCGTCTACTTGTGATTTCTCTCTGTCAAATAAATAAATAAAAATCTTTAAAAAAAAAAAGAAGCTGAGAAAAAGAAAGATAAACAACTACTGGATCATGAGGGGAGAATTTGAGAGTAAGTGATACCATAAGATGAAACAATATTAAATAACTGAGATCCCAGAAGAAGAAAGAAGAGAGAGGAGAGCAGAAGGTATATTAGAGCAAATTATAACAAAGAACTATCCTAATTTGGGGAAAGAAACAGGTATCAAAATATAGGAGGTACAGAGAGCCCTACTGCCCAAATCAACAAAAATATGTTAACACCTTGTCATCTAATAATAAAACTTTCATGGGTCAGAGACAAAGAGTAAATCCTGAAAGCTTGGGGGCAAGAGTTCTGCAACCTACAATAGTAGAAATATTAGACTGGCAGCAGACTTATCCAAAGAGATGTGGCAGGCAGGAAAGGACTAGCATGATATCTTCAGAGCACTAAGGAAGAAAAATATGCAGCCAAGAATACTATATCCAGCCAGGCTGTCACTGAAAATAGAAGAAGAGATAAAAAGCTTCCAGGACAAACAAAAACTAAAGAATCTGCAAACCAGCCCTACAGGAAATATTGAAAGGGGTCCTCTAAGCAAAGAAAGAACCTAAAAGTAGTAGACTAGAAAGGAACAGAGACAATATACAGTAACAGTAACCTTACAGGCAACACAGTGGCACTAAATTCATATCTTTCAACACTTACCCTGAATGTAAATGGCTAAATGCCCCCAATCAAAACACACAGGGCATCAGAATGGATTTAAAAAAAAAAAAGACCCATTAATATGGTGTTTGCAAGAGACTCATTTTAGACCCAAAGACACCTCCAGATTTAAAGTGAGGGGGTGGAAGACCATGCTAATGGACATCAAAAGAAAGCTGGGGTGGCAATCCTTATATCAGACAAATTAGATTTTTAACCAAAGATTATAATAAGAGATGAGGAAGGACACTATATCATACTTAAAGGATCTGTCCAACAAGAAGATCTAACAATTTTAAATATCTATGCCCCTAACATGGGAGCAGCCAAGTATATAAACCATACATAAAATATATGTATAATATATATATATATATAAAGTATATATATTATATATATAAACCATATATAAAATTAATGACAAAATCAAAGAAACACATTGACAACAATACAATAATAGTAGGGGATTTTAACACCTCCCTCAATGAACTGGACAGATCATCTAAGCAAAATATAAACAAGGAAAGAAAGGACCAGATGGACATCATAAATTTCAGAACATTCTATCCCAAAGCAATAGAATACACATTCTTCTCTAGTGCACATGGAACATTCTCCAGAATAGATCACATCCTGGGTCACGAATCAGGTCTCAACTGGTACCAAAAGATTGGGATCATTCTCTGCATATTTTCAGATCACAGTGCTTTGAAGCTTGAACTCAATCACAAGGGGGAAGTCAGAAAACACTCAAATACATGGAGGCTAAAGAGAATCCTACTAAAGAATGAATGGGTCAATGAGGAAATTAAAGAAGAATTGAAAAAATTCATGGAAACAAATGAAAATAAAAACACAACTATTCAAAATCTTTGGGATGCAGCAAAGGTGGTCCTAAAAGGGAAGTATATAGCAACACAAGCCTTTCTCAAGAAATAAAAAAGGTCTCAAATACACAACCTTATCCCACACCTAAAAGAGCTGGAGAAAGAACAGCAAATAAAACCTAAACTGAGCAGGAGAAGAGATAATAAAAATCAGAGCAGAAATCAATGAAATAGAGACCAAAAGAACAGTAGAACGGATCAGCAAAACTAGTAGCTGGTTCTTTGAAAGAATTAATATGATTGATAAACCCCTGACCAGTCTTATGAAAAAGAAAAGAACCCAAATTAATAAAATCATGAATGAAAGAGGAGAGAATACAACCAAGATGAAGGAAATACATTTATAAGAACCCATACTATGAGCAACTATATGCCAACAAATTTGACAATCTGGAAGAAATGGATGCATTCCTAGAAACATAAACTTTCAAAACTGACCAGAAAGAAATAGAAAACCTCACAGACCAATAATCAGTAAGGAAATTGAAGCAGTAATCAAAAATCTCCAAACAAACAAGAGCCCAGGGCCAGATGGCTTCCCAGGGGAATTCAACCAAACATTTAAAGAAGAATTAATACCTATTCTCCTGAAACTGTTCCAAAAAATAGAAATGGAAGGAAAACCAAACTCATTTTATGAGGCCAGCATTACCTTGATCCCAAAACCAAACAAAGACCCCATCAAAAAAGAGAATTACAAACCCATATCCCTAATGAACATGGATGCAAAAATTCTCACCAAGATACTAACCAATAGGATCCAATGGTATATTAAAAGGATTATTCGCCATGACCAAGTAGGATTTATTCCCAAGATGCAAGGTTGGTTCAACATCTACAAATAAAACAATCAATGTGATACAATACATTAATAAAAGAAAGAACAAGAATGATATGACACTCTCAATAGAAGCAGAAAAAGGATTTGACAAAGTGCAGCATCCTTTCTTGATCAAAACTCTCTACAGTGTAGGGACAGAGGGTACATACCTCAGTATCATAAAAACCATCTATGAAAAACCAACAGCAAATATCATTCTCAATGGAGAAAAACTGAGAGCTTTTCCCCTAGGGTCAAGAACACAGCAGGGCTGTCCATTATCACCACTGGTATTCAACGTAATACTAGAAGTCCTAGTCTCAGCTATCAGAAAACAAAAAGAAATAAAAGGCATCTGAATCAGCCAAGAAGAAGTCAACTCTCACTCTCTGCAGATGATACAGTACTTTATGTGGAAAACCCAAAAGACTCCACCCCAAAATAGCTAGAACTCATACAGAAATTCAATGAAGTGTCAGGGTAACAAATCAATGCACAGAAATCAGTTGCATTTCTATACACCAACAACAAGACAGAAGAAAGAGAAATTAAGGAGTCAATCCCATTTACAATTGCACCCAAAACCATAAGATACCTAGGAATAAACCTAACCAAAGAGGCAAAGAATCTGTACTCAGAAAACCATGAAGCACTCATGAAAGAAATTGAGGAAGACACAAAGAAATGGAAAAACTTTCCACGCTCATGGATTGGATGAACAAATATTGTGAAAATGTTCACAAGGCAATCTACACATTTCATGCAGTCCCTATCAAAACACCATCAACTATCTTCAAAGAAATGGAACAAATAATCTTAAAATGTATATGGAACCAGAAGAGACCCCAAATAGTCAGAGGAATGTTGAAAAAGAACAACAAAGCTGGTGGCCTCACAATTCTGGACTTCAAGCTCTGTTACAAAGCTGGAAGCATCAAGACACTATGGTACTGGCACAAAACAAGCACATAGATCAATGGAAGAGAATAGAGAGCCCAGAAATGGACTTTCAACTCTATGGTCAATTAATCTTCAACCAAGCAGGAAAGAATGTCCAATGGAAAAAAGTCTCTTCAAAAAATGCTGTTGGAAAAATTGGAGAGCTTGACACAGAAGAATGAACACAGCTTGAGGAGAACACAGCTACCTCTTCGACCTCAACTGCAACAACTTCTTCCTAGGAACACCACCAAAGGCAAGGGAAGCAAGGGCAAAAATGAACTATTGGGACTTCATCAAGATAAAAAGCTTTTGCACAGCAAAAAAAAAAATAGTCAACAAAACCAAAAGACACTGACAGAATGGGAGAAAATATTCACAAATGACATATCAGATATAGGGCTAGTATCCAAAATCTATAAAGAACTTATCAAACTCAACACCCAGAGAACAAATGAAACGAGAAATGGGCAGAAGACATGAACAAATAGTTCTGCAAAGAAGACATCCAAATGACCAACAGACATGTGCAAAAGTCCTCAACATCACTCAGCATCAGGGAGATACAAGTCAAAACCACAGTGAGATACCACCTCACAGCAGTCAGAATGGATAAAATTAATAAGTCAGGAAATGAAAGGTGTTGGTGAGGATGTGGAGAAAGAAGAACCCTCCTACACTGTTGGTGCAATGTGAGCTGGTCCAGCTACTCCAGAAAACAGTATGGAGTGTCCTCAAAAAGCTAAAAATAGAGCTACCCTATGACCCAGCAATTGCACTACTGGGTATTGACCCCAAAGATACAAATGTAGTGATCCGAAGGGGCACGTGCACCCCAATGTTTATAACAGCAATGTCCACAATAGCCAACCTATGGAAAGAGCCTAGATGTCCATCAACAGATGAATGGATAAATAAGAAGTCATATATATATATAGATGACATATATATATATATAATATATATATATAATGGAATCCTATGCAGCCATCAAAAAAACCCTGAAATCTTGCCATTTACAATGACACAGATGGAACTAGAAGGTATTATGCTAAGTGAAATAAGTCAATCAGAGAAAGACAAGTATCATATGATCTCATTGATATGAGGAATTTGAGAAGCAAGACAGAGGATCATAGGGGAAGGGATAGAAAAATAAAATAAGATGAAACCAGAGAGGAAGACAAACCAAGAGACTCTTAATCTTAGGAAACAAACTGCCGGGTTGCTGGAGGGGGTTCAGAGGGATGGGGTGCCTGGGTGATGAACATTGGGGAGGGTATGTGCTATGGTGAGTGCTGTGACTTGTGTAAGACTTTGAATCACAGACCTGTACCCCTGAAATAAATACTACAATATATGTTAATACATATTACATATTATATTAACATATAATAATACATTATACATTAATTAATTAAAATCAGAAGTTCATGTGTTTATCCTTTTTCTTACCATATAAGCTAACTGTATTGTATATGTATTTATATATGTATAATACATTCTAAAAAAGAATATGGTATAATGAGTGAGACATGGGTTCAAGTCTTGGCTCGACCACTTATTTGTTCCATGACCTTATATGAGAAATCTAATTTTTATGAGCTTAGGTTTCTATATCTGCAAAATATGAATGAGAGTACACATCTCACCAGGACATTGTAAAGTTTAAATGGGACAACATATGTAAAGCACTTAGAATAGCTCGACATACAGTCAATCCTAAAATGTGTGGGCAAAGTCAGAATGTAGAGTAGGGATGGTTTCCTTATATTGTAAAGTGATTAAAAGTAAGTACTTTGGAGCCAGGCTACTTGGTTTGCAATTACTAGCTGTGTGACCTTGACTATAAAGGGGAGATAATAATAATTATTATTATTATTGGGGTCATCACAAAGATTATATGAGTTATGGGCTCTAACATATATAAAATGCATAGAAGAGCGCCTGTCCCTTGTAAATGCCATAGAGTTGTTAACTGTAATTATAGATCTCCCTAAACTTACAGTTCCTCAAAATAGAATATTGGTTAGATTAGTTAATTAAGTAATTATATACACTAAACTTAACAAGTTTCTCAATGTAAGGTATTTAATTTCTATAACAGAAAGACCGGAGTCCTGGACAGATCTGCACACATAAGCAAGGGTGAACAAGGCACCACTCCTGTGAGCTCGTGAAGTGTCTTCCTCTGTGAAATGTCAACACCAATCTCGGCCTAACTGAGGATTCTTATATCATCAACACATTAAGAAACACAGGTATTTCAGATGATCTATGTTTGAATTCTAATGACTAGATATTTTGTCTGGGACAAATCACTGAACCTCTTTCTTTCACTTCATTGTAAAAAAAATTTTTTTTAATAGAGAATCCTGATTTCTATAGCTGGCACCATGGTTGTTCCTACAGTGGGATGAGCTGATTTTGTCTAGGAAATTATCTTAATGAGTTGGAAGTGCAAATAGGAACTAAGAGCACTTATTGAAAGGGGAAATTTTAGCAAAGCTGTGCTTGGAGAAATAAATAAAAACTAGGGATAAGAAAGAATATGGGAAAGAGAAGAGAGGAAAAAGGAATGAGAGAACATGGCAGGAGCCTGGGGCCTATGGAGAAAACTAGCCAGGGGGAAATATAGGGAGAACAAACAAAGAGCTTTTAGGGAAAGGGGTATCCAATATTTAAATCTACCTTTGCATTTCTGTGATGTAAATCTCCTTTCCTTCCCCAAGACTTCTCTGAAGTCTGATATGTCTGTACTCATGAGTAATTGTATAGTGGGGAACAAAGACCCAGCAATGGAAAAATTGGAGAGCCTGACACAGAAGAATGAACACAGCTTGAGGAGAACACAGCTACCTCTTCAACCTCAACTGCAACAACTTCTTCCTAGGAACAACGCCAAAGGCAAGGGAAGCAAGGGCAAAAATGAACTATTGGGACTTCATCAAGATAAAAAGCTTTTGCACAGCAAAAAAAATAGTCAACAAAACCAAAAGACACTGACAGAATGGGAGAAAATATTCACAAATGACATATCAGATATAGGGCTAAAATAAAATCTCTCTTGGCATCATCACAAATTTATAGTCATAAATTTTACTTATAAAATAAAACAAACAAAACTATCTTAGTGTTCATGAAGGTAGCTGGCTTTTATAATAGTTGCCGAATAAACATTAGAGTCTTACCACATGTAAGGTTTTGTGTGGTTTCATAAAAATATAGGATATTAAGATTATAACCAAAAAAATGCTATATGTTTAAGGTGGTATAGTTGGTAAAATTCTGTTTAATATTATCTTTCAGTGTCCAATGGAAATTTATTGAATGTTATCTAGTGAATTAGAGAAGAATCTGCATAGACATGTTTTTCTGACTTCTAAAGATGAGAATAGTGATGAGATAATATGAATTATCTACAAAACCTTGTGTGAGATAGGAAATAAAACCTATCTGTGATAAACTGTATGAAAGTCTTAAATGGGTGGTAAATAACAGAGAAGATGGAAGTTAAATGACATCATATTTTCTATACTGGGATCATGCCATTTGTAGTCATTCTTTTGTGAAATGTTTTGTTATCATGTAAAATACATGATATTTCAATCTAACAGTTTTCAGATTGCTTCCCTTTTTGAAAAAAAAAAAAAGAAGAAGAAAGAAAAGAAAAGAAAAATATCCTGTTCATAATGAAAACATTCTTTTTTGTTCTGGAGTATTTGGAAAACCTAGCTATAAATTTGAAGGGCAGTTCAATGTTTCAAATATACAGTAATTCTGGGAACCCTATAAAACTGAAATCCACCCACAGCTTTCCAGAACCTAATATCCACTTTCATCAGGGGAATTATTAACCTTTCACAATACTGCTAGGTATCATTATTCCAAAAATGTAGTATTATAATCATTATAAGAGAAATTAGAATAATAGAAAAAGAAAAGAGAAGATCTGTTTAGCATGAGGCAAATAATGCAAATTCACAGCAAAAGCTATTTTTGTTTCAAATGGGTAACTGAAATAAATGATGGGTATATTTAATCTACACGGAAAAAATGTTTGTATTAACATATTTCTCCTTTTTCAACTTTTAATGTTTTGTTATAAAAAATGTCAAGCATATACATAAGTAGAGATAATAGTATAATGGACTGTCATATATCTACCACCCAGTTTCAACAGTTTTCTCTCCTAATATTTTTTGTCCTGAAGTCAATTTTCTCTGATATTAATAAAGCATCTCCATCTTTCTTATGAACAGTGTTTCCTTGGTATGTATTTTTATCCATCTTTTTACTTTTAACCTCCCTGAGTCTTCATATTTAAACTTTTTTGGGGGGGGTGTTGGTGGCTTTCTTGAGTCTTCCTTCTTTAAATTCAATCTTACAATCTCTAATTTTTTTTTAAGATTTTGTTTATTTATTTGACAGAGAGACAGCAAGACAGGGAACACAAGCAGGGGGAGTGGGTAGGGAGACCTGTGTCTACAGGCTTCCCAGTGAGCATAGAGCCAGATGTGGGGCTTGATCCCAGGACTCGGCGGGGATCATGACCTGAGCCAAAGGCAGATGCCCAACGACTAAACTACCCAGGTACCCCCAATCTCTGCTATTTAAATAAAATATTTAGACACTATTAATTCCAGAATCTCTTTCTCCTCTTTTAGATTACTTTTTAGTATTCTACTTTATCCCAATTATTAGTTTAATAAGTATACCTCTTTATTTTATGTTTTAGTGTTTTTTCTAGGTTTTACAACATTCTTCTTCAACTTACCAGAGTCTACTTTCAAATAGCATTTTACCAATTTACATATAATGAAGAACCTTTCATACATACTTCTGTTTCCTCCCTCTCATTCTTTATGCTATTTCTGTGATATGTTTTACTTTTACATATTATAATCTTCACCATGCATTGTTATTTTGGCTTTAAAGAGTGAATTGTTTTTAAGGAGAATTTAAAAAGAGATAAGATTATTTTATATTTATCCATATATTTAGTGCTTCTGATTTTCATCTGGTATAATCTTCCTCTCATATTTTTAACTAATTATTTATTTATTTATTTTTAAAGATTTTATTTATTTATTTAACAGACAGAGATCACAAGTAGGCAGAGAGGCAGGCAGAGAGAGAAGGGAAAGCAGGCTCCCCCCTGAGCAGAGAGCCCGATGCGGGACTCAATCCCAGGACCCTGAGATCATGACCTGAGCTGAAGGCAGAGGCTTTTACCACTGAGCCACCCGTGCGCCCCTCTCATATTTTTTTATAATGCACATCTTCTAGTGACAAATTATTCAGATTTTGTTTAAGAAGTTTTCATTTCATTTTAAGTTATTGAAAGATGTTTTCAATCAATATAGAATTCTATATTGTAATTTTTTTTCTTTTGGCACTGTAAAATCCATTTTTTCTAGCTTGAATTGCTCCTAAAGAAAAGTCTTAAGCTATTCCTCTGTAAATAATGTATTCTTTACTCTCTGCCTGCTTTAAGAATTTTTCTCTTTATCACCTGTTTTCAGCAATTTGATTGAGATGGTGCTTTGTGTAGTTTTCTTTGTGTTTATCTTGCCTGGGGCTTGTTGAGGCTCTTGGATCTATGAGTTTATAGTTTTCATCTAATTTGGAAATATTTCAAACATTCTTTTTTCAAATATTGTTTTCTCCTCCTCTTCCTCCTTCTGTTTGGAACTCCAGTTACATACATGTAAGTCTGCTTAATACTGTTCCACAAATCAATGAGGCTATATTTTTTTCAGTTTTTTTTTCTTCTCAATGTTTCAGTTTCTAATTCTGTCTTCAAGTTTACTGATCTTTTCTTCTATAATAAACTATCTGCCCATAAGTCCATTTAGTTAATTTTTTATTTCAGATTCTTTATGTGTGCAAGTGTGCAAGTTTCAATTGTATCCTTTTTATAACTCCCATCTATCTCTTCATTATATTCATGTTTTTCTTTGAATGTTTGAGCATATTTAAAATAGGTGCATGAAAGTTTTTATCCATGATTTCCATCAATTCTGTCATTTCTTGGTCTTTTTCTTTTGACTCATTTGCCTTATAGTTTGTGTATTACCTTTTCTTCCTTCTTCATATGCCTAGTAAATTTTTATTAGATGCTGGACATTATAAATTCTAGGTTTTGAATGCCAGATTTTTATATTTTTCTTTGAAGAGTGTAAGATAGTGTTTTGAAGGGAGTTAACTTACTTATAGATTAGCTTTAGCCTTTTGAATCCTGTTTTTTAGCTTTGTTAGGGTGAATCTAATGTACTCTTTAGAGCTAGTTTAACCCAATCATTAAAGGAATAACATTCTCTACCAAGTGCTTCAGGTGTTCAGTGAGGTCTCTTCATTTTTGTGGTTGGAATTCAAATATCTTCTTACTCTGGGTGAGCTCTGGAAAATTTTCAGCTTATAGCTGAACTCCCTTATAATCAGCCTTATAAAATAATTGTCCCCCATGAAATTTCAGTTTCGTATTCACAACAGATTCCGGGGACTCCTATGAAGATACACATATATCTGAACATTGCAACTGAGTGTGAATTCAAATGATTTAAAAAAAATTTTTTAAATGTATTTTATTGGCTGTAAGCTGAACCATGGAGATGAACGCAAGATGAATGTATTGATGCCCACACTGCACATTCTAACATCTGTGGCCATGGTTAACCTTCAGGTAGTACTTCTAATATATATATATATATACCTACATATATATACACACACATATATTCTCTCTTCTAAGCCCTTTGCTTCACAAATCCCATCGGCTTCAGTGCAACCAATATCTGCTTTTTTAGAACTTTCTAGCTTTACTTGGATTTCCTTTCCCTGCTCCATAGTCATGAAAGTGCCTTCATAAAAAACCCAGAGTGATCACTGAGCTTCAGTTAAATTTAACTTCAACTTTAAATTTAAACTTAGCCTTAATTTGTTTCCTTTTTTAAGGGTTTTTGTACTTGCACTTCCTGTTGTTCAATATCTTAAAACAGATATTTCTTTTTTTTTTTTTTTTAAAGATTTTATTTATTTATTTGACAGAGAGAAATCACAAGTAGATGGAGAGGCAGGCAGAGAGAGAGAGAGAGGGAAGCAGGCTCCCTGCTGAGCAGAGAGCCCGATGCGGGACTCGATCCCAGGACCCTGAGATCATGACCTGAGCCGAAGGCAGCAGCCTAACCCACTGAGCCACCCAGGCGCCCGGATATTTCTTGATTTTGTCCAGTTTTCTACTTATATGCACTGGGAGGATCAATCCAGTATGAGTTACACCATTGTAGCTTGCAGAGGAAGTTTCTGTTTCAATTCCTATCTTCTCACAGCCACTTTTATTTCATCTATTCTTCTACTTCCACTTCCATCCCTCCTAGATATGTTCTAAAAACTACCAACTTTAAACTGATGGTGGAGGACAATAGCCAAACTATGAAAAGAGCTTAGACATCCAACAACAGATGAATGGATAAAAAAGATGTGATATATATATAGATATCTATATATATATATCAGCCATCAAAAAAACAAATCAAACCCTGAAATCTTGCCATTTGCAATGATGTGGATAGAACTAGAGGGTATTATGCTAAGCAAAATAAATCAATCAGAGAAAGACAATTACATGATCTCACTGATATGAGGAATTTGAGAAGCAAGACAGAAGATCATAGGGGAAGGGAGGGAAAAATGAAACAACACAAAACCAGAGAGGGAGACAAACCATAAGAGACTCTCAACCTCAGGAAACTGAGGGTTGCTAGAGTGGAGGGAGGTCGGAGGGATGGGGTGGCTGGGTGATGGGCATTGGGGAGGGTATGTGCTATGATGAATGCTGTGAATTGTGTAAGACTGATTAATCACAGACCTGTACCCTGAAACAAATAATACAGCATATGTTAATAAATAAATAAATAAATAAATAAATAAACAAACTGATGGTGGGGGGGATAATTGCAAATCTAATCATGAGTGAATGAAATGGTAGTATCACTTGAAGGTTGATTACGTGTCACAGATGGTAGCACGTACAGTGTGGACACCAATAACTTTGTCTTGCCTTTAAATCCATGCTTCAGTTTACAGTCGATAAAGTACATTTTTAAAATTTTTGAATCATCTGAATTCACAGTCAATTCCAGTGTTATCATGAAGTAAATTTATTAAGTGACAATTATTTGGTTCTTCTTTAAAGCAATCATACTGAATTTGAATGACAGAGTCTTAGAAAAGGCATCAATTAATGATTAAATGTTATTATATTCTTGTTACTGATTCATGTAGCTTAATTGGTTGAATAGATGGTAGGCAAGAAACTTTTTGAAGAGCTAATAATGCATCATTTTGACATCTATTATTTGGATATAATCCAAATTAAGACATTTATTAGGTAATGTTCCTCCCTTGACCATTTTAATCATATACAATAAGTGAGCTAAACATTTCTACATGTTAAAATTTCCCCAAGCAGTTTCAGAAGGCTGCAGAATAAATACTATAAACGGCAAAAAAACCTTTAACACCCTAGCCAAAACACTGACCTATTGTAAACACCTTATAAAAAACACAAGAGACTTGCATTTTCTGTCAACAGGAGTGACATTACAGTACACTTTTCTTCTAGGAATGTAAGTGGTGATGTTATTAAGAAAATAATTTATTTTATTTTTGCTTTCTTAGTAAAGTCAGGTGGTAGTATAATGTAAATACTGATATTTTATTTTACTTTAGAGGTATAATTCTGGCTATGAATGGAAAAGCTTAAGCATTCACAGTATTCTTCCTTTTTAACTTTATGCTACTGAGGCGATGTGGTGTAGTAAATGGTCACCAGAATAAAGTGGCTAGGTCTTTGTTTTGTTTTGTTTTTTAAAGATTTTATTTATTTAGTTGACAGACAGAGATCACAAGTAGGCAGAGAGGTAGGCAGAGAGAGAGGGAGGAAGCAGGCTTCCTGCTGATCAGAGAGCCTGATATGGGGCTCGATTGCAGGACCCTGAGATCATGACCTGAGCCGAAGGCAGAGGCTTTAACCCACTGAGCCACCCAAGCACCCTTAAAGTGTTTAGGTTTTAATCTTAACTGCCAATAACTTGCAGGCTTTGGTTGAGATGCAATTTGTGCATTGCCATGAATACTATAAAAAAGAATTTTTTTTCTCTCCACATATCTGAGAATGAGAATGTGAAGGAACAGCTCACTCACAAGAGGTAGGAACTGTACTTTGGAGGCATGAATGTCATCAGGGATTTCTGTGGCTTATTTCAATCATTGTCAACACTGGAAATCAATGTTACCATTTTGATTGTTTTATTTTCTGTGTTTTATTTGTGTTTTCTTCTCCCCCCTCCCCATTTTTAAACATTTTACAATTTACATATAGCAAAACTCACTTCTGGGGGCATACATTTCTATAAATTTTGACAAACACAAACAGCCATGTAATCATTACCACAGTCAAGATTCAGGATAGTTGGGATGCCTGGTGGCTCAGTCAGTTAAGCATCTGACTCTTAATTTCAGCTCTGGTCATGATTTCAGCATCCTGAGGTTGAGCCCTGCCTTGGGCTCCACATTGGACATGAATCCTGCTTGAAATTCTCTCTCTCCATCTCCCTCTGCACCTACCCTGCACCAAGGGCTCTAAGAATGTGAGTGGTTTTCTCTCTCTCTTGCTCTCTCTCTCTTTCTCTCAAAAGAAGAAAAAAAAAGATTCTGAACAGTTACCATTGCCCCTCAAAATAAATTCCTTCATGTATCCCCTTTGTCTTTGTCTTTAAGCCTTCCTGGGAACCCCTAGAGTCTGGCAACCATTGATGTGTTCCCTGTTTATAGTGATCTTCTAGAATGTCACATAAATGAGATCACACAGTAGATAGTTTTTATAGACTGACCCAGAGCTGACTTTTTATAATAGATATTCTGTTACTTCCCCCTTATTATCCTCAAATAGAATACAAGATAATATTATCTACTCTGACACATATAATTCCAAATAATAAATATAATGTTCTAACATATATGAACAAAGCAAAAAGATTAATTCTAACATAACATGAATTTAAAATGGAAATAGTTGAGCATAACTATTCTAGACCTAGTGAAGTAATCAGATGCTTGCATCTACTTTATGAAAGAGTTTGGTTTTATGGGAGGTAAGAAAATCAGAAGCTATTATGCATACAAAGTACAGGAGAATGAAAAAAGCAGAGGTGTGATGTGATTTTTCCAAAATGTGAATAATTCTTGATAAAGATCCAAACAAAACAAAGCACAATTTTACTTTTCACAGACTGTTACTGTTCCTAATGGTTGCATTTTTGGAAAATTCATTGTGTATTTAAAACTGTGTCTTTATATGTAGGGGTACCTGTGGGGCTCAATTGGTTAAGTGTCTGACTCTTCATATCAACTCAGGTCTCAATGTCAAGGTTGTGAGGTCAAGTCCTGTGTGGAGCCTTCTTAAAAACAAAACAAAACAAAACAAAACTGTATGTTTATATGTAAAGTAGAACTAGATTCCTAGCTTTAGATAATTATAAAGGTTTTCATTATATTATATTCATACTTATAAGGTTTTCGTCTACATGAATCTCCAGTGGGGTAATTCAAAGATGTGTAGACTGTGGAACAATTCATATGTGCCCGTCTCCTGCATAACAGAAAATGCACTGTCCCTGGCCTAAACCCTCTAGGAGCCCAAAGTATCCAATAGTCATTGTAACAACCAGAAATACCCCCACAAATTTCTAAAATGCCTCCTACTGGGTAGCAGTTGAGATTCACTGCCCAAGATAAGGTATCTCTCATACCATCCAGTACTTTCAACATTGACATCAACATTCACCAACCTATTGATTGCCAATAGAGTTTTTCAGGTAGCTTCGTGCTAGGAAAGGGACATCTTAGACCATTAACTTTTGTATTCTAGACTCCAGAAATATATTCCACATACTAGAGGGTAATAAATTACCATTTTGATTAATCCCAGTTCTCAGTGTGTTTAGTTTTGAATAGGCTCTGAGATCCTGGTCAACTGGAAAGTGACAAAATTGAGAATTGTCTACCCAAAAATAACTTTTAGTTTTGTGATAACTATGCCCAGTTTTTATTCCCTCAACAGGGCTTACATTTACAATTAGCTAATCTCCTTTGAAATTTTAGATGTGTCTTTTTAAAAATCCACAAGTGGGCATTTAGACGGCTGCCTTTGTAGACGGCTGCATTAAGTGTCTGCCTTTGGTTCATGTCATGATCCCAGGGTTCTGGGATCGAGTTCTGCGTTGGGCTCCCTGCTCGGCAGGGGAGTCCTCTTTTCCCTCTCCCTCTACCCCTCCTTTTTGCCCTTCCCCCTACTAATGCTTTTTTCTCTTTCTTACTTTCTCTCCTAAATAAATAAAATCTTAAAAAAAAAATTCACAAATGAGTATTTTTCAAGGTTAGTACAAATGCTATTTGGTATTTTACCTGAAGGAAGCCAGTCACACAATCTGGCATTGTTTGATTTTAATTATTCCCATGAGTGGAAAGAAAATGTACCATGTTCGGTTGTCCAGGGGAAAGAAAACTCAGGAACCTTGACATAACTATTTAAAATACTTTAAAAAAATACTTTTAAAAATCAAATTTGTATATCTTTTCTTTTATACTTTTCAAGTATCTTGCTTATAAAAAGGTCTTCCCCATTCTAAGCTTATAAACACATTCATCTATGTGTTCTACTAGATCTTTTATGATATTGTTTTTTTATATAGTATAACAATTTTTAATTAATAGCTTATAAAACATAACATACATTAAAAAGTGCAAAATCGTAAGTGTGCAACTTAATGAGTTTTCACCAAATAAACATTCCCATGTATCTAACATCTGGATCAAGAAACAAAAATATAATCAGCATCTCAAAGCCCCTTTTACATCCCCTTCCCATCATTACCACCTTCCAAAGGTAATTTTTTCACTATCTTGACTTCTAATATCATGCATTAGTTTTTCCTATTTTTGAATTTTTAGTAGATGGCATCATCCGGTATGTACCCTTTTGGATTATTTAGCACAAGATGATGTCTGCAAGATTCATCCATGCTGTGTGTAATTGTATTTGTATATTCTCACTGCTGTGTAGTATTTCATTTATTAACTCATTCCACTGCCAATTGGTATTTGAGTTATTTCCATTTGGGGACCAAGATAAATAGTGCTGTTACAGTCTTTGGACACATATATACCCCATATATACCCCCTCCTTTATTTTTTTTATTTTTTCTTTTTGGCTAGGCTTATCTCTAGGAGTGGTATTGCTAAGTTGAGCTTTTGTAGTATTTTCAAATGGTTTTCCAAAATGATTGTATCATTCCAGCGGCCAGAGATCAATCCCCGCATCGGCTCCCTGCTCAGTGGAAAGCCTGCTTCCACTTTTCCCACTCCCCCCGCTTGTATTTCCTCTCACTGTGTCTCTGTCAAATAAATAAAAATCCTAAAAAAAAAAAAATAAAGTGTTCAAAATGATTGTATCAATTTATACTTTTCCCAGCAATGTGTTTATATCCTCATCAACTTTACATAGTCTTTCTCTTTTCATTTTAAGCATTCTGAGGGGTGTGAATTGGTTTCCCACTGTGGTTTTAATTCACATTTCTCTGATGGCTAGTGATGTTGGGCTGTTTTTCATATGTTAATTGGGCATGTAAGTATGTGCTTTTGTGAAGTACCTGTTCCCCTCTTTTGCCCATTTTCTACTGGATTGTTTTTTCTTTTTCTTATGGATTTGCAGACATTCTGTATGTATTCTGGATAAGAATCCTATACATCCAAGTATCTTCTCTACTCTGTGGCTTGTCTTTTCACTCTCCATGCTATCTTTTGATAAAAGAAATTCTTAATTTTAATATGGTTCAATTTATCAATTTTTTTCTCTTATTGTTGGTGCCTTCTGTATCCTGGTGAAACACCAATTATTTTTATTTATTTAAAAAATTTTAAGCAGATTTAATGAAATTTAGTTAACATAATAAACGGCACATATTTAAAGTGTATGATGTGGTTAAACTTTTAGAGTGATGGATAATGTACGTTATCTTGATTGTGATGGCAGTTTCGTGATTGAATATCTATGTCACAACATCAATTTTAATGCTTCAATAATATTTCATGCTATGAAAGTGTTGTAATTTGTTTCTCATTCCTCTAATATTGGGCAATAAAATTGTTTTCCTCTTTTCCCTGATCACAAACAAAATAATGGCTGTTAAATGTCACAGAGATGAAAGAGCCTATATGAACAGGAAATAATGGATACGGTTTGTGGAAGATGAGATATGCTGGGTTGCTTAGCAATGCTTTTATGTGAGGGAAGAAGAGCAAGAGTGTTGCATGGAACTCTGAGGAATGCTCAGGCTGTGCTGTGCCTCAGTAATGAGCTGTCATGTGTTGTGATGAACAGTTCTGAAGTGATAAAGTATGCGAGCAGCATAGCAAGAAGTGTTGGCCCAGGGTGGTGACAGCTGCCTACTTTAGGAGAAACTGACTGAAGCTAGGAAGAAAAGACCTTTCTCCCTGCTTAAAAATGCTTTTAATCACAAGAGCATTTGCTCATTTTTTTTGAAATCGGGAAATGTGTGCATCAAGTGAAAAATCATGCCCCAGACCCATTTCCAATCCCTATCAACAACCCCTGGGAGTAGTTTAGTATGTAACCTTTTAGACATTTTCTGTGCATCATATTAAAGACATAAAAAGATATAAATATATACATATAAACTTTTTTTTTTTAAAACAGAACTGCTAATAAAAATAATGCTTGGCCACTTGTTCTATTCACTTACTATCTGTGGTTCCCTTTCCATATCAGGGTGCTATAGGTGTGCCTGCTCCCCTCCTCCAAACACAGCTCAAGATGCAGCTGATACGCCCCAGTCTTAGTGCCAACACCTGAAGCTCTGGTTGAGGCAACGGGGCAGAGTGGGCAGCAGAAAGTCCACTTGTCTGGCAAGTGGGTGGCTGGGTACTGACAAGATCCTTCTCTATAGCAGGCTTTGCCCCTGTTCCCACACAACAGCGCTTCTAGGATGAGTGCTGATTTTAGACCCCTCAGGCACCTTCCCCCTCCATCCCATGGCCTCTCCTCTAGTCCAAAAGTAGCAAACTCAGAATCCTATAGAAGCCCAGCAAGTCAAGTAAATGGGTGAAGCAGGTTCAACAGAAGAGTGTTAGAACTGTCAGAAGCGGAGGCCCGTTTGAATGGCAGCCACGACTCAACACCACCACTCACACATGTCCCCTTGTAAGGGAGGAATATTGCCAGATCTCTAAATTTTCCTTGAAGAAGTCTTGAGAAGCCTGGAAAAGTCTGGAGAAGCTAGAAATCCAAATTTTATGAGAAATCTTCTGATTTTCAATGTCAGCTAGCCAAATCTTTTGGGATGTACTTAGGTCTTCACCTTTTCTTTTCAAAATAAACTTTTATTTTTTAGAATAGTTTTAGATTTACAGAAAAATGGCAAAGATAGAGAGCTCTTGTCTAACCTCATACCCACATTCCCCTAATACTAGTACAGTAAATTGTTACAATTAAGGAGCCAGTATTGATACATTAGTATTAATTTATTCAGATTTCTTTAATTTTATCTGATATCCTTTTTCTGTTCCAGGATCCCATCTGGGATTCCACATTACATTTAGTTTTCATGTGTCCTTAGTCTCCTTTTGACTGGAGCAATTTCACAGATTTTCCTTGTTTTTGATGACCTTGACAGTTTCAAGGATTATCGTTCAGGTATTTTTCAAAATATCCTTGGTTTTTCTGATATTTTTCAGCTTGGTTTTTCTGATATTTTTCTCACTATTAAACAGAAGTTATGGGTTTTCAGGAGAAGGCCACAGAGATAAAGTGCCATTCTCAAAACATACCAAGGGTACACATATTATCAGTATGACCTATCCTAGTTGATGTTGACCTTGACCACCTAGATGAGATAATGGGAGGTCTCTCAACTGTAAATTCTACCCACTGAGCCAGCCAATAAATGGTAGAATTTTCATACTGAATGAGGTTGATTTGTAATACCACCTGGCACATTATTTCCAAATTTTTATCATTTGCAAATAAATATTCTTACCTTTAATACAGAAACTGGAAACATGACCGCATTCTAAATGAAAAAGCCACTTTGCTCCTTAACAACAGAGAAACAAGCCTGAATTAGGTCTTCGGTAGCCCTTCCCTCCCAAAAAAGATACGCCCTCTTACTCTTGGAAATAGCTGACTGGCATATACCGTATGTTCTTTCCTTCCCTTTAAAATCCAAAGAGTTCAAGATTTTTAAAAATAGTATGGTTTTCTAACTATAATTGATCTAACTTTTTGTAAGTGTCCACTGCTAAGGAGAAGTGAATAGAGGGGACCTTACCCAGAGGAAGTTGAATGAGGAGAGAATTTAGCCCCTCTTTTTCTCTTTCCCAAAGTGCATTTTAGGAGTTATTTCTTACTTAGTATTTGATTATAACAGCCTGTAGAGGGCGTCCTTGCACCAAGAGCCATAGGGGTTTGAGCATGACTAAGAGAAAAAAGTTTCAATAAAGACCACACTTTAGGGAATCAAAGTAAATGTCTATTGTGTTTTGAAATTATCTTTAATTGGGAGACAATTGGCATTGAAATGTTGAAGGGCTCTAAAGGTTGCCTAATGTATGTGAATACACTATATAAAGAATAGTTACTGAAATGAATTCAAAATTAATAAAATGTTTGAAAAGAGGTAAATATATTTATTTTAAAGAAAGAATCTCTGTGAGGCTTGGGACCTAATTATGATTTACTTATCAGTACGAAGTGTAGTGACTAAAAGAATGGACTCTTAAATCAGGGTGCTTAGGTTTGAACCCTGATTCTGCCCCCCTGCCAGTTGGGTAACACAAGCAACTTGCTGGGCTTTTGGGAACCGTGCTTCCCAACAGTAAAATGGAAATAATAACAGTACCTATTTAAAAGAATTGAGGATTAAGAAAGCACTTTAATTTTTATTTTATTTTTTTGACACAGAGAGATCACAAGTGGGGGGGGGGGCGGGGAGCAGGCTCCCCCTGAGCAGAGAGACCTATGCGAGCTCAACCCCAGGACCCTAAGATCATGACCTGAGCCGAAGGCAGAGGCTTAACCCACTGAGCTACCCAGGCGCCCCAAGAAAGCACTTTAAAGTACTTATAAAGTTTGATGCTGTAAGTTCAAATCAGTCATAATTAGACATCTTGTCTAATTACTTGTAAAGATCAACAGTTGTAAAGTTGAAAATACTTCATAATTGGAAATATTCTGTTCTTTTTAGTAACTGCTCATGACCTAACAGGTATTTAACTTAATGCATGCACAAATTCGGCTTTTCTTCTGTTTTGTTTTGTTTGTTTGTTTTTTTTTTCTGTTTGTTTTCCCCTCTTGAGGTGTCCACCACTCTACAAAAGACTAAGTGAAACACCACACCCTGGACACTTGATCCTTGGACATTTGTTGCAGCATCTGGGTGCTAAAGAACAAAGAGAAGTAAACAACCTTTTTCTGAGTCTGAAATCTTTCTAAGTATTGCTTTTGTTTTTGTTTTTTTTACCTTTTGCTTCCATTTTCTTTGCATAGCCAAGGGATTAAGCAGGGGGCAAGTTAAGTCCCTTTTGCTGAGGTCGGGTGGCCCTGTTAGACTACAGCCCACACTGCCAGCCAACTACTCTTCCCATAGACAAGGCCAGAACCTTGGTCCTGCCCCCAAGCGCCTGTGATTTCAGTACCACCGCGTGTGCCTCCAAGTTTCTGGAAACCTCAGCAAATATTAAAGGGTCCTACCCTCCCTCCCCCGACAGCGTCAGGTACGCCTGTCATCCAGCGTCCAGGGGAACCCTTCCTGGCGCCGCCGGGTGAGCAGGGAGAAGAGCCTCCTCGAGCTGTGAAAGCACCCTCTTCGCTGTCTGCGCGGAATGGAAGCCCTGCGCGCCGAGCCAAGCCCAGCGCCTGACATCAAGGGCACCCCAGGACCGCAGGTCGGGTTTTACACGGATGGGAATGCGCCAAGTATCAGCGCTGAGCTGCTCAGAGAGAAACGAGAGGCGCGGAAAGGGAGACGTGAAGGAATACGCGCCTTGCCTCGGCACCGGCATGGGGATGTTAGTCGTTGTCGTCGTCGTCGTCAGCATTATCATCACTGTCCTCAGCGCTCATTCACGCCAGGCGTGTCAGTTCTCCGGGTCCCCCCCAGGCCACGCCTCGCTAAGTGGGCGGCAGAGGCGAGGGACGTCCTAGGGGCCCCTCCCCTCGCGGGGCTTGGCAATCGCCTACACCACGCGCCCCCTCCGCGCGCGCTCGCACCCGCGCCCCGCGGCGTGGACGCGGCCTCCGAGGGTCTCGCGCCACCAGCGCGCGCGCGCCCCCCTCCACCCAGCGCCCCCCAGCGGCGGCCGACTGAGCCGCGTCACTCCTCGCTCGCACCTCGCTCGCGCCCTCCCTTCCCGCTCTTCCCTCTCGGGCCGTATTTAACCCCGGGGCTGTTGGCGTCGGCGTGCGTGCTGGCATCTCCCGCTTTGCCAGTCCTGCGTCTCCGCCGTCCCCGCTCTCTCCCGCGCCCCCTTCGCCTCCCCGCCGGCGCCTGCTCTCCCCTCCCACCTCCCCTGCAGGCTCTCGCGGGCTCTCTCGCACCGGAGCCAGGGGGCTGCACGCCCGGCCGTCTAAGCGGGCGCAGCTTCGGCTGAGGGAGGACTTCGCGGCCGCAGGCTGGGTAGGTGAGGCAAAGCAGGTCGAGCGGCGAGAGCCACCGGGAGGGAGGTCCGGAGGAGCATGGCCCCGAGAACCGCCTTCCCCGCCGCGGCGCTCCGGCTGTGGAGCATCCTCCCGTGCCTGCTGGTGCTGCGGGCGGAGGTCGGGCAGCCGCGGGAGGAGAGCCTGTACCTGTGGATCGATGCTCGCCAGGCGAGAGTACTCATAGGTAAGGCTCCCGCGCCCGCTGCCTTCCCTACCTGCGTCTCCGCTCTCTCCAGCGCTTCTGTGAAAGGGGAGATGCATGCATTTAAGTGTGTTTTTAAAACTTAATTTCCAAGGAAGGTTGCTCCCTTCCACCTTTTAATCAGCTCTTTTCCATCTGAAAGCGTATGAATTTCTGTCTCCAGAGACCTCAGCTGATGTAGTTGTTCTGATCATGCTGTTGCTAGTTTCTACAACCCTGTGTTTTGGGGTGGACCCCGCGTTTAGTAGCACCCGGTGACTGTATGTCCACTCCGTTTCCTGAAACCATGTGTCTGTTGGCACAGTTCTTATCACATAGCGAGGAAAATTAGTGGGCACCTAGACAGGTGCTTTGTGTATAGACGTGGCCCATACCAACTCTTTAGTGTTCTTTTTGCGTGCGTTTTCTGGTTTGGATTCTTTTAAGTCTGCCCAGTTTGATGGTTTTGTTTTGTTTTGCTTTGTTTTGTTTTGTTTTAAACCAGGATTTGAAGAAGATATCTTAATTGTTTCCGAAGGGAAAATGGCCCCTTTTACACATGATTTCAGAAAAGCACAACAGAGAATGCCAGCTATTCCTGTCAATATCCATTCCATGAATTTTACTTGGCAAGCTGCGGGGCAGGTAAGTACTGATAATCAGGAAGGGCGCAGAAAATTACCTTTTAATATCTCCACTGCCTGATGGAAGGTAGAAATAATACTCTGTAGTGTGTAGACTGATACATTTTTACAACCATTAAGAGTGATTTCTCATGTGATCTACAAAGCAAATAAAGAATTAACTCCCGCTTATTTAAACATGTCACATAAAGATTCCCAAAGGAAAAAAGTAAGCAGTGTTCCTAAGCTTGCTATTTTGATATGACTCCATGTCTTCAGTCTGCTAGACACAAATACCAACGTCACTTCTTTCTATGATTATTGACATTAAAATTTAACATAATATCTATGCTAGAATAAAATATGTAAAACATATGGAAAAAACACATAACATCTAAAAGACTCTTTGCTGTAGTATATGCCAATCATTTTTGACATTATTTGTACTTTTCGACAAATTTTAAACTCTGTGAATATTTTTGACATTGTGATTTGAAAAAAAATTTTGAATGCTATTCACTGGAACAATGTAAATGCTACATATTTCTGGTTGAAGTTCACAGCCTCAAAAGTGTCTGTAAGAACATTTGTAAAATATTGCAGGCTATTGATTTTTTAAGTACGATTTAAAATACTTTCGTATGCAAAAAGAAAACTGCAATATATTTTTATGAAGAAATATTTCTTTTATTTCTTAATACATTACCATCCTTTGTATGTTACCTTTTGTACAGTCCCAGTAATGCATAAATGAGCTCTAATTTTGGAAAGAAAAGAAGGATAAATATGATGTGAATTTAATTTCTTTTGTGCAGTTGGAGAATTACTCTAGGGGACAAATAGTAAGTAATAACTTCTTTTGCTCATGAGTTGGTAAAATGTGTCCACTATGGAAATCATTGTAATTATAATTAAATTCACATTTTGGGGGCTTTTTTTTATTCTAAATTTACTTAAATGGCTATTTTCATGAAGAATGTGATCCAGAAAACACTTTATAAAAAGTAATTATTTTGAATTGAGAAGCCACTTTGGGTCCCTCTAAATATCTGTTATATTTTGGGTGTGACCATGACCATTTTAAATGTGTTTTTCCCCTCAGGTCTGTTCTCTCTCTCTTTTTTTTCCCCCCAAAATAAACCAAATCTTAGATGAAGCTTCTAGCATCAAAACTCTTTTTTTCCCCCAAAATAAACCAAACATTTCCATGTTGTAAAAAAAGAAATAGATGTTTTGGATCCACTGAGGTTCATAACAGAAAAGTCATTTATTCTAATACCCCCATTTGGTAGATAAGTTCATTGAGGCTTCTATTGCTCTAAAGATTATTCCTTTTCTTCCAATAATGGTCTCTTCATACTTTATGGACAATTGATTTTGGAATAGTGCGAAATCGGTAATAAAACATGAATGACCTTTTGCCATCTCCTTTCTTTTCACCTGAATCTATCTGTGTTTAATCACTTGGCAGATGAAATCAATATTAATTCTGTAGTTTTGAAAAGTATATTTTCTTTACCTACACTTTTATGAATTTATGAGAACCATTAGACGATAGCTTAACTTACACCCTTTCCTGACTGAAAAGTTTTGGTAACTGTAGGAGAAACAGAAAATGTCAACAGTTCTTATTTATTTATTTCTCATATGCATTTGTCTTTTGGTGAATGGAATATGAAACAAAGCCTTAAATACCATGTCATCTACCCTGTCGCTTTATAGCATTGTACGTGTTTGCAAGCACTGAAATATTGTTGAGTATGAAATTGATCTCAGGAATGTCCCTTGTAACGGATTAGAGAAGATATTGGAACTGGCTTGGAGATGAAGCTTCTAGCATCTATTTCTCTCTTGTTTAAGTATTGATTGCCTCTGTGGATTATCTCAATACACAGGGCAATGTTAACACCTCAGTTATCTTGCTTTTTACGTTCAGTCTGCTCTGGTTAGGTTACCACAGGTTACTAACATGAACTCTGGGGTCTGTTTTAATTAGCTGGGAGGGTAAGTGAGGCGGGCAGGATCTACACGATATTGCCAAATATTGGGATATTTAAAAGTATTATTTAAATTTTATTTATTTTACCCAATAAAGTTATGTAAATCCAGCAGCATAATGTTTGAAATGCATGGAAATTTTGAAGATGAGAAAAATAATCACTTCAATGCCAATTAAGTATTTTGAAAGGCATCTCTGGCTAAAGCCAAACCACATCAAAACAACTACATGGAAAATGAAAAGTTCATTCCATTATCTAGTTATTTCATCCAAATAATATCAAACATTTAGGATTTCAACACAAGCAAAAACACACAACTGATTAACAAAATCTTAAACTTAATATAAAAGTGTTTTGGCAGCACGTGGAGAAAGTTAAACTGACATTAAGTTTGAAGACCTAGAGGCGGTAGGTGTTATCTCTTTCCAATAAATTATTAGTATAAAGTATTCGTGGGGCCATTTGAAAGAACTTTTATGTTCTACTTCAAACAAATGCAAATAAAAATTACAATGCAATTCATTTCCCCACATCAAGTTGGCCAGGGTTTTAAGAGTGTTTTGAGTGTTTTGAGTCTATATGTTATTGAGAATGGGGCCTGCTTATTATATGTGGCTGATGCCCCCGTTAGGCTTTTTGCAAGGCTATTTGATTCTGATAGCAAAAAGCTTGCTAGACATCTTTTGACTGGAAAATTTTTCTTCCAGAGATTCATCCTAAGGAAATCATTATGGATATTAATAAAAATTTTATGTGTAAGACTCTTCCTCATATTGTGCTATTTATAAAAGTAAAAATAGGTAGAATTTAGAAGTCCAGTGACAGTGGCAGGAGAATACAATGAAGCATTAAGAAGAGTATTCCAGACATTAAAAAAAAAAAACAAAGAATATTCTAGACATCTACTCAATACCATAGAAACATATTCATGACAGATTAGGTTAACAGCCTATCACAGTATCTTCTGCTTGATTCCATTACAAAATACAAAGGCAAACATAGGAATAAACAGCTGATGTGTTAGAGGTTTTTAAATGATAGGGAACTAGGAAGGGTTATGAACACATTAATGTTCCTTACATATTGGT
This sequence comes from Mustela putorius furo, assembly GCF_011764305.1. Taxonomy (NCBI): domain Eukaryota; kingdom Metazoa; phylum Chordata; class Mammalia; order Carnivora; family Mustelidae; genus Mustela; species Mustela putorius. The sequence goes on along the minus strand of NW_025422368.1, from coordinate 40,016,433 downwards.
AAATATTGCACTTGATACCCTGTATCTTCAGCCTGTAACCTCTGATTCTCCAAGTTGTCAATATTAGTTACATCTGTGTATATTACATTTTTATTTTTTCCACAATGAGTAGTGTGTATTGATTTATAATTTCAAAAACTATTTTACATTAAATATGTGCAAAAAGCTATACTTTAGAGTTTAAACTTGCATGACATTCCACATTAAAAATAGTTTACTTGTATTTATTATCTGATATCATTTTTATACCATACATGACTCAACCAAATGGTAAAACAATGATCATGACTGGATCATAACTATGGAGCCCAAATAATTCACTAATGCTTATCTGATTCTCACCAGTTTCTTTCAAGATCCCTAAAAATCTGCCTAGGAAGGCTTTCCTATCTGAAACTAGATGACCTGACCTCTTTCACTGAAATCCTTATTTTCCATGGAAAACCCTGTCTCTACTTTATCTCCCATTTAAAATACTCATTTTCTGACATGCCTTTAGATCAGAGAAGAATTTCTATTAAAGAGGTTTAGGCTTAAAAGATTTTTAGTAATTAAGGGAAAATACTCTTTATTGCTGTATATAACTTTTAATAGTTGATATTTTTCAATGAGGCATTCCTTATTCTAATTTTTCTCTAAACTTGGGACAGATAGGGTCCATGAGTGACCATTTTGGTTTTCTAAATGATGCACTAATTAAACATTTTATTTGGAAAATAACCCTTTCTAAAACTAATGACTTTCAAATAAAACTTTAATGAGAAGTTTTGTTAGACAAATCTGAATTCTAATATTAGGACACCGCTGCTGATTTCCATATGAACCAATTTGGTTCAAGGCCAAAAATTTTTGTTCCTATAGATCATATGTATATATGTTTATTTATAAAGATCATTTAGACTTGATTTTAGTAACTGTAATATATTCTATCACCTGCATATAGATGCTAAGATACTATGAATCTAGTACCCAGTTAATTGGGCATCTTTTTATGTTGGCTTTTTTTTTTTTTTTTTTTTTTAAAGCCATGGTGATGGATTTCTGCTGAGCCATTTGTACCAGTTTTCCAACCTCCTTGTGACCAAATGCCTGGATTTCTGAGATGGTTGGCAAGGGTTGGGGTGAAGTTGGGGGTGTATGGAATAGAAATTCTCTGGGTGAAGATAGCCAGCCAGTATTAACTTCCAGCCTACCACATGGGTTACCAAGCAATTCTAAGCACCTGTAACAACAGGTCCAAATCTTAAAGTAAGCTTGTTATCATGTATGATGGTCACAAGTCTTACAACCACTAGAAGTCAGTGATAGAGCCTCATTTTTCTCAATTGCAGGATGTTTAAAAACAAAACTGTAAAGTGTTATTGTGGATACAGGAAGGGAAGAGGAGAATTTTGTCTGCTGTCCTGGGAGGTAGGGGGTCACATGTATATCTTAGAAGAATTGATTATTGAGTTAAGCTGTAGAAATGTGTTATGTATCACCATAGAAAACAAAATACTGCAAATGCTGAAGATAAAGCACAGTGAGTGCAATATTTATCAATATATAAGGAGTAGAAATGTGTTCATAACCCTTCGTAGCTCCCTATCAATTAAAAAACTTCTCAAATTATTTCAAACTGCCAGAAGCAAGAACAATAATAACACAAGATCAAGTATAAGGAAAACTCAAGAACTTTACCTGGATAGTGGTGTCTTTGTGAATGATTTCAGCCGGCAGCATCCAAATTTAGCTTTAAACAGAGGAAGGTACTGTTGGCAAAAGAAAAGTCAAAAACAAATCATTTTCCTGAGAATTGACTCATATTTTTGCGATTTTTTTAAAAAAAGTGGAATCCTTCTCCTGACATCTTTCCGTAATGTGAACTAGATAATCTAATTCTGTCATTTAAATGCCCCTGAAGCTCTAGATAGCTTGTTTTTGCAATATAGTGTTTGATACAGTGTCACACTGGTCCCATTAAACTAGCCATAGTTTGTGGTCTCAAATTTCCCATTGGACTGGTTGAGGAAGGGAGACTTGTATGAACATGTTTCTTTCCTTTTCTCCCCTTGACAAAAATGAAAGAAAGGCAACAGAGAAGTGAATTTTAACTCAAACACTTCCTCTCCCTCTTCAAAGGACTGCCAAATACCTTAACTATCTTCTTCTAATTCCATAAGTTATGGTAACACTGATTATTAGTATAAAGTCCCTTAATGTGTACTGTCCACATTTTTTCCCCTAATGCAGTTATGATCGTTTTGATAGTTACAATCCAAGTGGTTGGATACTTTCCTGCTCCTGGGGTTTGCCATCATACCTTTGTGGTGGTGTTTTTTGTCACCCAGTGGAGGAAATGCCTCAGTTTTTGACCCCTGGTCCATGGTTTCAAAGTGGGAATGTGAATATGTTTACATACTGTGAGCATGATTTTTTTCAGAAGGTACTCATATCAAAAACACAGCTTTAAACTTTTAATGTTTAGATTCTGCTAGGCTGTGGTATTTTGCATTGTGGTGTTGTGGACATGCCACTAGGGATCAAAGAGTAAATCTGCAGAGAGCCCATTTCATTTAGCAAAGCAGGCATGTGCCAGCCATCTGTTGTATGTGCTGATAGAAAACAGCAGTAAGTTTCTCAAACTTTTGCCAGAAAAAAAAAAAAGCCTTTATTGCTTAGAGGAGATGAGTTACAAGGTACCTTGTAAGCCACATCTGGTTCTATAGCGATTTACATGGCACAAATGTAAACTCTGCTAGGTCTTCCTTACACGGTGGTATAAAGGCATGTAAACAAGACCTTCATCACTATCCTCTACATTTGTTCTAGACTTTAGAATCCTTGCAGAAACAAAAATCTTTTAAATTGTCGTGGTGAAGTGGAAAGGAATGATATTCAGTAAAGCATTTTGCTTTGGATTAAACTCATTTCCCTTCAATGTCCCTGATGTGTTGTGAGAGGAAAAGTTTGGGGATTAAGAGTTTAGTGAAAATGTTCTTCATCCTGTAGCTGGATCTCTGGAGGAGACATTGGCAAGTCAGGACTTCTTTTGCTGCAATAGGTTAACCAACTTTCCCATTTGCCAGCCTGGGAGTAACTTGGTTACGTTGCTGTGAACCCTTCCTGGATGGGGAGTCGTTCTCCCCTGCAGTGTTTCTCTGCCTCAAGCACTTGGTCAATCAACAAACATAGACACTGACTTGCAAAGAAGAATACATGATCCCAGCCCTCAGGAAGCTGATAGTCTAGGAAGCAAATACCTATCATGCTCATCCAAATGAGGTTAGAAAGTATAGGATTGGTTGAGAACACAAAGAAGGCCACTCTTTTCCCTGCCTGGAGGAAAGAAGGGCAGGAGCTCTTCACTGAGCTTACTGAGCAGGCGATGTCTGAATTGATTCCTGAAGGATGAGGAAGCTTTCATCAGACCAACAGGAAAGGCAAAATACCTTCCAAGTGGAGAGTTCAGGATGTTCAAGTGCATGGAGGTCTTAAAGGAGAAGGCATGTTCTAGGTGATCATGAGGGGTCTCGGATCCCCCCTGAGAGGTAATGGAAATTCAGTGAAGGGGACATCAAGATCAAATAATGGAGAATGATTATGGGGGAGGAGAAGAAGGTAGAAACAATTCAGGGAGATTTCTTTCTTCTCTGTTGTGAAAACAATAGACAACATTTTGCGGGTTTGTCCCAGGGATATACTAAGTAAATCTTTGGTTTATGTGTTGGGTGGACAGTGGCTTTTCTACAATCATCAGTTAGCTCTTTTTTCTTATTAAACTTTTGGAAAATTCTGTGATGATTAGTCTTAGCTCCAGGTTAAATTATTTTTGGCAAATAAAGCACAGAACTATAAAAAAATGGCATTTTGCAAGTGCATAGAACTTTTTAGAAAATCAATTTAATTTTCTAATAGAACTAGAACTTTGAATTTAATGTAAAAAGAAGCTTAAAAAGGACAATAATATGTTGATTTGTGAAAGAATTGATTTAGCATCTGTATTCTACTCCCATACCTTTCTAAGTATCAAGAAAAGTATAATAATGGTATAGAAATTATATCTGGCAGGCGATGCTTCCATTTAAATGATGAGAAGTGGACACTGGACATAGATTTATTTAAAATAAGCCTGCTTCTTCAACTATTTGACTTTCTTTTAAAACTTATAGTTAAAACTCTAAAGTCTGTTGCCCTCGGCCCGCAAGAACGACAATCAGCCTGGTATGGTGTTAATGCTTCATCCGTTTATTTCGTTAACTTCCTTAGCTTATATGCAGCAGGGTGACCAATAAGGGGCCAAGCAATGGGGAGAGCCAATGAAAGTCCTGTTACTATGCTGATTAAATTTGAAACAACCAATGACTATGTCCTCCTTTAGGCGGGCTTCACCAGAACGTTCGTTGGCTGGCAGTGAGCCAAGCACCATCTTGTAATGGCGGGGACTTTCCCGGCCAGAGGCGGTCCCCGACAAAAGTCAGGGGCTCCCAGGTGGCTCAGTCTGTTAGGCATCCAACTCTTGATATCATCTCAGGTCATGATCTCAGGATCGCGGAATTGAGCCCTGTGTGTGGCTCCATGCTAAGTGGGAAGCCTGCTTGAGAGCCTCTCTCTGCCCTTGCTCTCCCCTCCAGCAAATGTGTGCATGTGCACACGCACACACACATACACGCACACACACACATAGACACACACACATAGACACATAGACACACACACACACACACGCATGCACACACTTTCTCTCAAATAAACAAATAAAATAAATCTTTTTAAAAGTCATAGGACAATTTCTGCTCTTTTTTCTCAGACAAACATGTGGATTTTGTCTTCTTTTTGAATTTTATAAATGAGTATGATTAAAGAATCTTGAAAATTGTCAGCATCCTTTGCAATGCATTTACCTTTTCAGTCTCATAGAGCAGGTACATCTGTGTGAGCCTGAAATGGGACAGATTCAGGATTGACTTCTTAGCTGATAATATGAGGAAGGGCATGAACACAGTTCTTGCTCTGAGGCTCTCGGACAGAACACAACTCACATCCTGGGGAAGCAAAATATGATTAAGGACCAATTCTTTGCCCTTGAGAAAACTAGAAGCTAACCAGAGAGGCAGACATAGACAAACAGACCATCCTAATAATTGCTGGGAAGTGGTACTATAGCAACACTAGGACATTCCCAAGATATAGTGAGAGCACAGAGGAGAAGTAACTCCAGAGCTGAGTCTGACTATTGAGTTAGCCAAGAAAAAATATGGAAGAGTGGATGGGTTTTTAGGGAAAGGAAACAGGTTAAGGCAAGTATAGAGACCAGAAAGTCATTATCTGGGAGCCAATACTTTGGTGTGACTTGTGTGTATGTGCAAGTAGGAAGTAAAGAGGTGGGCAGGGACTAAGTCCTAGAGGACTTTGTTCAGCATGGTAATGCATCTGGGATTTACGCTACAGACAATGTGGAGTCAGTTCATGAAAAAGTATTAAGCAGAGGACAGTAGCATCAGATTATATATTTAGATCGTTGTGTCATGGGATAGAAAATAACTTTGAGGGTGCTTGACTGCAAGGAGAGAAATCAAAGATAATAGGATACAAGATCAGGGATGAAGGAAAAGGAAAATAGATTGGGGCAATATTTAGGAGATAAAAATCCAAAAATCTTGGTGCTAGGAATAAAGAGCATCACGTTTCCTCCACTATCTGCTTCATTAACTTGGCAGTAGCCCTGTTAGCCTTTACCCCCTACCCCCAAACTCATCCTTCCTGCCTCAGGGCCTTTGCACATGAAGTTGTCTCAGCCTAGAATTCACTGCTGCTAGATATCTGTGTGGCTTGCTCACTCATTTCCCCCATGTGCAATCAAATTTCACCTCCTCTAACATACTTTCCCCTGCCTCTCCTCTGTAAAACAAACACCACCACCCTCATTACTCTTGAGTCTACTTCTCTACTGTATATTTTTATGGTCCTTAGAATAATGATTGAACCTAATTATATTTGATTATAATTGTTCAACCCTCCCATTCAATGTAAGCTCATGAGAACAAAGACTTCATCTTATTCACCATGTAAGTACTCCAGGTCCTACAACAGTTCCTGACACGTGATAAGCAGTTGATAACTATTAGTTGAATAAATTAATATATAAGGTAGATCCCATTATTATTCCCATTCAATAAATAAAACAACTGAGACAGAGAGGAGCAAGAGAAACATAGGTAGTAAGTGGCAGAGCTGGAATTCAAACCTGGACAGCTGGGATTCAGAGCCCTTGCTCTGATAAGTGCTAAACAGAGGTATGAACAGAATGGGAACACAGAAGGAGGCAACAGCTAACTTTGGCTGAGGAAGGAGGCGAAGACTTTGCCAGAGAAGATACAACAATTGAACTGGGGCTTGAAGCTGTGTAATCAGCTGAGACAGAGGAGTCAGGTGTAGGGAGGAGGGCTATTCCAGACAGAGGCAAAGGAGCTGTGAAAGCGCATTCTAGGAGAGGCGAATGGTGCCCTAGACAGGCGCTGAATGTGTGCAACCGAAAATATTGGGGGCTGGGGCTGGGGACACCATGTGTGTGTTTGTGAGGAGAAGAGGCTGGATGTTTGGGAAGAGCCAGAGGGAGAAATAGTAGAACCGATGGAAAGGTCAGTTAACCCAGTTCTTTTATCTATAAGAGAAGCAGTTTGGATTACCTCTAAGTGCCTTCCAAATTCTAAAATATTATGATTCTATCTCTTAAGTAAAATATCTTCAACCCTTTAACATTAATGGTAATACCTTCATTCAAATTGTGGTAACTGCCTCTGTTTTTTTTAGAACAGATTTAGAAAGATTCTTCCTCCAAATTTGTCTTATTTATTGTCAAATTTAAAGAGGTTCATCTCAGAATACTCTTTTATTTATTCAACATTGATGATAATTGTCAATACTTGTGTAACACATACTCTTGGCCCATACTTTGCCAGTAGTCTCCCATCAGATGTTCACAGAAGGCATGAGTGAAGCACTAGTATGATCCCCAGTTTATAAAATGAGGAAACTAGGGCACAAGGAAGTCAAATTTTTTGCCCAAGACCATGCAGTATATATGGCTTTATACTTCAGAGACCTCTCTGTGACAAACTTCTAGAATGTCTTCTCACTCAGAAAACAACAATTCAAAGAACATTTATCAAAGCTTACTCTGTGTTAGGTTCTGAGAATACAAATTCTAATTGATCTAACCGCTTTCTAGGAATCTGCCAGCTGGTGGTAAAGACTGGCATAGAAGGCAATAATTGGGTTGAGTTCTCAGGGCCTACATGTATGGTTGGATGGGATTTTTTGTTGTTGCATAAGGTAACCCGACCAAAGTGGCAAGTTCAACCTGCCCGAGCTGAAATCCAGCTCACTTCACTTGTCAAGTCTGATAGTGTGCCACAGAGCTACCTCTGTCCAGAGGGGACATTTCTACCTAATTTGCACAGAACCTTCATGTGGGCTAGGTGACCCTCATGAAATGCCCTAAGAGAAGTACTGTGGAAGCATAAAGCCAGAGGGTTTTGCCATTGATCAGGTAAATTTACAATTACTTACATTCCAAAGAAGATATCACAGAACAGGTAACATCTAACCTGGGTCATGAAAAGTGTTCAGTAGGCAGAGAGTGACCTCGGCAGGTGGGGCTGGACGAGGCGTCCTATGTATACTGAATGACCCAGAGGAAAGTACACAAGATTACAAATCAGTGTGTATTTGGAGAAGGATTATCAGTCCCCAAAGCTTGGGAAGATTATGATTTCTGTATGCCATAGTTGACTTGTCTTACAGAAAATAGGGAGCATAATAACGTAGATGGTCATGTCATGTCTGCATGAAAGCAGACTTTGGTGGAAAGATAATTTTGGTTAGCAGAGGAATGGCAGAGGCTGGGGTTCCTGGCTGAGGACTGGGACCCAATTAGGAAGTTATTTAAGACATTCCCAGGTGACAAGAGCGTGAAAGAAAGTGGGCAGTGAGGAGAGGGGGGTAAGGAGCAGAGTCCAGAGCTATCTGTCAGTATGACTGCAACGAGGGTGTTTTGGAAATGAGGGACTAGAGGATGACTCCTGGGATAGATGGACAGATGCTTGGATAGTTATGTCTTAACTGAGAAAGTAATTACAGGAGCAAGAGCAGAACTGTTTGAGGTACAAAAGCAGTGCAGCCCACTTGGAAATTCTTGAACACGAATTTTCTGCTGAACATCCAGATGGCAGAGTCTGGTATGAATTTGAAAACTTGAGTCTAGAGCGAAGATATGAGATGTAGAATAGAAAGACTGATTTTGGAGATCTGGGGGACTTCTTCTGGACCTCCCTTCCTTCCTTCCTTATTTTGACCTGAACTCAGTAAATAGCTGAGGACTTAGCTAATGCCAAAGCTCATGCTGAGTGCTAAAACATATATATATATATATATGTAAATAGTATATGAAGTATATGAAGATTACCCTCAAGGAGATCAAGCTTGGCCTCAGCCTAGTGTCACAACAGAGATGAACAAAACAACAACAGTGCAATATTAAATGTGTTATAATTATAGAATGAAAAAGGTGCATAACTCTGATGGGAGAGGTATGAATTAACCCACATAGGGTTCCTGGTGTTCTTCAGGGTATAGCCTGAAACCTATAAAACTAATATATGCACACTTGCTATATATGCTTACCTTCATGGCTTTCATGTACTTGAGATAGTTTGACCTCATGTATTCTGCCTCCTTCTTGCCACTATTATTACTATTGTTTTGGAAATGAACAGGACAAATGTCACTATACCACTAGGTGACAGAGAACATCATCCCTCCAGAATTAAGCATCTAGAACTACTCTTGAGGAAGTGGTCAATGTGGGCTGAAGATAGTCCTGAATAAACCCATGCCATAGGGTTTGTTTGTATGTCTTGTTTACAAGGGCTGTTCAGTATTAGTCATGGGTGTATTCCCCAGGGGGGTGATTCACATCTGAAGTCAAGTCCACATAGATTATCTCCTACTTAAGGCAATACCCAGATGGATCCCCAATAAACTTGTAAAATTACTCTGATATCTACCTTTTGAGGACTCAGTGAAACTGTTTGATTCCTGTCACTTGTAACTTCAACCAATATTCCTGTTTCCAGTTGGAACTTGATTAAGACTTTGAAATTGTATTTATATTGCTGTCACTTACAGCAGTAGCCAGCAGGTGGCAATGTAAAAGTTATTTCTATGTGGAATTTTACCCCTCAACAGTTCTTAAGCCTGGGGGGGTGCTGTCTGTCTAACAGAGACCAATTTGTGGGATACTATGATCTGACACAACTCATTTCAATGGACCATTTATATATTGAGTTAGTTAGGAAAAAAACCTGTTTCAAATTCCATGTCACTGAAAGCATTAAGACTCAGCATAGATTTGAGAACTCATCCTAAATAACTTCAAATGTGAATGATTTCATTTTACATATATATTCTATTTCCTCCTTTTAAACAATTGCTCGATTTCAGGCTGGAGTCAAGCTTTGAATATCTCTCCATATTCATACAGTGTTTTCTTTGCCTTCGCTGGCTGTATCTTTAGGTGTCAGCAGAATAACAGTGTTAGAAGAGATCCCAGAGCTCCTCTACCCCATCAAGCCCAACTTTTTCTGAAGCATCCCTGAATCATGGTCTCTCAACCCCTAGTTGAACATGCTTGGTGGCATGGAACTTAATAGGGCAGATGTTCCTGAATACTTTTAATTGTTTTTATCAATGAAAGTTTTCTTCATAATGGTTTACAACCTACCTTCCCACTGTAACTTGAATATCCTGAAACTCTAAGTCTATGAGCTCCCATTTGGGGAGTCCTGCCTTGCATTTATACCCTGAAGTTTGTTGACTTGTCCTCTCCATTGGGAATGTAGGGTCTCTGGTTGATTTACCCCTGCTTCTTCCCTAGTGAAGATCAGCTATTTCAATGAGTTCTTAGAAGGAATCTGCACATTCCCTCCTAGAGGGAGATATCTTGACCCCTGCTGCTACAATGTGGCTCAGGTGAGACCCACCTGTCAGTTCTAGATTCAGCCTTTCCATGTTCCCTGAGCTATAAAGATTCAAGGGGCCACAGAGGACTGTAATCTCCATAGGCCTCACATTCTCAGAGTAACTTGATGTCCTGTGCCAAAATAGGGAAACTACCCCCTTCCTCAATTTGACATTAAACATTGCCACCTGGCACTGAAAAGAGCATGAATTAAGGCCCTTGACCTCCACTAGACACCAACATTAATTTCCTGCAACCCATGTGCCCACACACCCCAATTTCTCAGCCCCCCCCCCCGAGCCACTTTGCATTTCTTCAACCTTGATTCCTAAATATGTAGCAAAAGTATGAAAGTATCACAGACGGCATTTCCTGGTACTCTGCTCTTTATATTCTGATGAGAAGAGAGTTCATTGCTAGAATAAGAGATTACTTCTAGAATTGTGAAATCATCTTTTAGTGTATAAAACTGTGTGGTAAACTAGAGAAGAAGAAAAGGGAAGAGGGGAAGAGAAAAAGGGAAATAACTAACACTTAATATGGTATTCTATGTGCCAGCCATTGTGCTAATGATCACTTTTCCTCACTATCTAGTTTAACTCAACAACCTACGAGATAAGCGCTACAAATATTCCCACTTTACAGAAATGGCAACTGGGTCACAAAAAGGTAATGTAACTTGCCTAAGGTCACACAACTAGTGGGTAGTGGGGCCAGGATTTAAACTCAGGTAATCTGACTCCAGAATCCATGAGGAAACTGCAACCTGAGCTCTTTAAAACAAATATTTTTTTCCTGAATCAGATCTTTATTCTTTAGAGAGTCTATGGCACACACACCATGTGCTGTGGAACATGAGCTAGATAAGATGCTGACCGATAAGAGCTGACACTCTTAAAGGAGGCTGAAATAGCATGGTTTTTGTAAATATTAAGTGCACTCACTTGACAGTGTCATGTGTACTAGGTTAAAATGGTTAAATATCATGTGATTTAACCTAATAACAAGAACTGTCATTGATGAGCTATTTACCATGAGCCAGCTCCTATTCTAAGTAATTTATATGGATTACCTAATTTCATTCTTGGACCAAGTCTGTGACTTGAAGATACTATTTTTATCTCCATCGAAACACATGAGAAGGGGCGCCTGGGTGGCTCAGTCAGTTAAGTGTCTGTCTTTGGCTCAGGTCATGGTCCCACGGTCCTGGGATCGAGCCCCGTATCGGTATCAGCGGGAAGCCTGCTTCTCCCTCTCCCATTGCCCCTGCTTGTGTTCCCTCTCTCACTGTCTCTTTTTCTCTCTCTCTCTCTCTCTCTGGCAAATAAATAAATAAATAAAATCTTTAAAAAATAAAACATATGAGAAGGCTGAGGTGCTGAGAAATTAGGTAACTTTTCCAGGATCATACCTTAGTCATCTGTAGAGCCTGGGTGTGAACTGTGGCTGTTGGATGCCAAAGTAGGGATATGGAAATATATATTGTTTCACTTCTGTGTCACACAAGAGTAAGCTGATCTGTTGATCCAAATTAATTTTTTTCAAAGATTTTATTTTTATTAATTTATTTGACAGAGAGAGAGAGAGAGAGATCACAGGTAGGCAGAGAGGCAGGTAGAGAGAGAGGAGGAAGCAGGCTCCCTGCTGAGCAGAAAGCCCGATGTGGGGCTCGATCCCAGGACCCTGAGATCATGGCCCGAGCCAAAGGCAGAGGCTTTAACCCACTGAGCTACCCAGGCACCCCCCAAATCAATTTTTAATGAAGCAGCTTCATTTAGAGTGTTCTACCTTACCAGGCAGATACCAGATTAACCAAGTCAAGATCTCGCTTAGAAGCTAAATGGAACGAATACAAAGTCCATTTGACTCCAGACTGGCTGATTGTCTCTGGTTCCCAATGTTTGGTCATTAAATGTATCTGATTTCTTGGGTATCAGCAGGCTTGAATTTGGAGAGTTATCATTGCCTGTCCTATGTTGTCTAGGGTTTAAGGGAACATTTACTCAGTGAGGGAGACTATGCAAATTGGTACAGCTCTCTTGAATTAAGGTAAGAGATTTCTATCATTCTGCTAATAACAGTGACACCTTTCTGTATTGCACTTAAAGTCTGAAACATGCTTTCATTTGTCTCATTGAGTTCATCAGTCCTTATAACTGAGAAGTTATGCATTACTGACTGGGTAGATAATTAAATATGAGGAATAACTGTGATAATTTGCAATGAATGGCCTTTAGCCCAAAGTAAAATAACTCAAACCTGATCTTTAATAGCTGTGCATTCTTCTATAATGCATGAAAAGATTTGCATTTGTGATTTTATAGAAATACTTTTACCTTTTGATAAAAATAAATAAAGGCCCATTTGATAAATACTATTTTAATTATATGGAACCATTCTCAGTGGAGAATATAAGTGGATTACCATTCCATGCCATGGTAAATGTAGAAATAATAGCCCTTTGTCTGTTTTCATACTTGGTATTTCAGATATTTGTTGCCATCAATTCCTTGAGAAACTCTGCATAGCCAAGACTTTACTAGACTGGTATTTACATGATTGTAGAAAGTTTCCCCCTTAATATAAAACCCTTCAAGTTAAGGGAGGTGATTGAAACTGCCCTTTTGAGAGGGGCATGGGGCCAGCACTAGGGTGAGTGAGACAAGCAACACACTCCGGGTGCCTGTGTGAACCTAGGAGTGAGCACCTCCATAAATTTACACTCTGTGTACCTTGATCACCACTCCCTAGTCCAGGCCCTGACTGCACCAGAGAACAGGATATAAGATGGTTAATGTTACGTGTCCACTTGACTGGGCCACCAGATGTCCAGACATTTGGTCAGACATTATTCTGGATACATCTGTGAGGGTGTTGTTTGGATGAGATTAACATTTGAATTGGTAAAGTGAAGGTATGTGGTACATCCCAGTGTGGATGGGCCTCCTCTGATCAGGTGAAGGCCTGAAGGGAACAAAAAGGCTGACCTTCCCATGAGCAAGAGTGAACTCCTTCTGCCTGACTGCCTGCAAGCTAAACGCTGGCTCTCCTGGGGTCTTGAGTCTGCCTGCTTTCAGACTGGAACTTATCCCACTACCTCTTCTCGGTCTTTAACTTGCCAGCTGCAGATCTCAGGCTTCCCAACATAATCACATGAACCAATTCCTTATTATGTATCTATCTACCTCCTTTATCTCTCTCTCTATCTGTCCATTTATTATTAGTCTGTCTCTCTACATCTATCTTATTGATTCTTTCTGGAGATCTTTAATACACTGATTTCTCTGTCTTAGCTGCCTAACAGGAGGAGAAGTGACTATCAAAGAGAAGTGAACAGCAACACGGGCCAAATCTTGACCAACTTAAATGCTTGGGGCCTTGGTTTCTTCAAGTGCTAAAAGGAAATCATTAATTTTCTTCTTACACTGGCAGCAAAACGCAGTGGCATAATATGTACAAAGTACTTGACACATAGTCGACACTAAAAAAGTGGGGTCTTTTCTTCCTTTTGTATTAATGAGCTGTTAGTGCTAAGAGGGAGCCATGAAGCCAAAGAAAGGTAATCAGCCGGATCCCAGGCTAGGGAGTGTGCTGGCCAGGTGCCCAAATTCCACCATTAAGTGATGGAGTCCCAGCCTCTGAACTCAGAGCATCACACTGAGCTGGCCTCAGGAGACCCGGCTCCTTGCTCGGCTGCCACACCATCATGTGGGACCTCAGAAAAGTGGTTCATTTTCTTTCTCATCTGTAAAATAAAGGGTTCCTTCCAGTTCTAAAATATCTGTGATTTATTAGTCATTATCATTCCAGCCTTGTTCTTGGTTCTGTGTTTGAATTCAAATCACAGAAGGAAAATAACTTGGACAGTACCATTCATTGTAACAAAAAATAAAACAAACTTTGAGCAGGATTAACTTTTCAGAATACTTTTGGCCTGAATAATGCCAGTCAAATCTACCAAAATCTATTTTAGGCAACTTTTATCAGGTTTCCTATTAGCTTGATTTCAATTTGACTAATAAACTGATTTTAGAAGTTTAGCTCTGAGGCAGGTAGACCAGACAGCTGTATTAATATAACTGATACATATTACTCATATTTACCTTTTAAGATCTTTTTACTAATGATTATTACTTTTTACTAATGATTATTACTAATGATTAATACTAGGTAGTATTTACCTTTTAAGACCTTCTTCAAATAGTAGTTCCTTTCTAGATATTGATAATGTTTATTCTTTGCTTGGCTCTTTACAAAGAACTGAGGAACCCAGTTGGAGATTTTGTCTTGCTCTTACAAATTGAGGGTAACTGCGAACTGTCTTTGTAGTAATTATAACTTGCAAAACCCATTACTCAGTTACATAAACTGGACTTCATTAGAGTTTGCAGTACTTAATTTCCTGGGTATAACTATTTCTTTTTATGAATCCTCATAGAGTTTTATTTTAAGTTCATTACTTTTTTCCATCATAAACTAGTACACCCTCTAAAAGTCTTTGGAAAATACAGAAACAGAGAAGGAAGATTGGGAGAGGGGAAGTCATGTACAGTTAACTCACATAAGAAAACGCTAACATTTTGGTGTTTTTCCATCTAGTGTTTTTCCATTCAAGCAATGATTTTTGTGCCCTTTTTTGTTTTTTGTTTGCTTAAGGATAGTGGAGCAGTTTCCCATGTTATTCCATATTCTATAGACATGATTTTTTTTTAATCGGCTACACAATATTCTGTGGATTATTTAAACATTCTCCTACTTAGATTGTCTCTAGGTAATTTTTCACTGTTATTAAAAACACGGTGAAGAGCAACCCGACGCATAAAGCTTTTTCCATATTAGGATTTCTTCCTTAGGACTGAGTTCCACAAGTGGAATTTCTGAGTCAAAGCACCTGATCATTGTACCACACGTGGCATATCCATGAGTGCTGAATGGTTTGTAATGGTTAGTACATACTTTCAACAGAATTATGCAAGGATATCCTTTTTAGTATTCTTCTGTGGCTTATTTCTAAACCTCTAAATGAAGCTTTCCAAATGGTACTGGTGGCTGTTGATTTGTGCCTGCATTTTTCAAGTTGTCTCAGTAGGAATTTCATACTGTAGGGGGCAGTGAGGGATCAGTAAGTGGCTCTCCTTTTCCAGAGAGAGAGAGAGTTGTTAAGGTTAGTCAAAGGTAAAAAACTACAAAGGGTGATTTTTAATTGTGAACACAGAACTCTTCAGGTATATATTAATTTCAAATTATAAGTACAAATACAAAACTAGTGGGTGATTCCCAAAGATTAAAATAAGTCACTCCTTTTTAACATAGCAAGGAAACCCATTTCCTATCAGTTTTAAACGAATATGAATACATATATGAGTTTTTCTGAGTGTTTCATGTACATATATAGATATATATTTATTCAGAAGTGTTTTGAAATAATAGTGATTGGAACATTTATTTCTTTTTTTTTCATTTTAAACAATATTCAAGTTTATTAAACAAATTAAAAATAAAGTATTATAAAATGTTTAACTGTCATCAGCTTCGAGGTTTATGTTGCTCCCAAATTTTGCATATAACTGAATTTTCAGATCCGCTAACACTCGCTGAATTGATTCCACTCTGGCTTCTAAGGCGTCGATTTCTTCTTGCAAATTTTTCTTTGCTTCTTCTAACATTTCCTGTGTTTATTCTTGAGAATGGCTAATGAAAACATCACCAATTTGATAAGGTATCATTAAGCAATCATCATCTGCAAGCATGATGTCCTCACAAGCATCTTCCAAATTCTGGAGTTGTTTCTTTTTAACTTCTATTTCCTCCTTCAGCTCTGTGATTCTACTCGTGTTCCGTGCAAATTTGTTTATCTTTTGTTGATCTTCAAAAGTAACGTCGACATCTTCTGCAGCCGCCTTCTTCATGGTGGCCGCCATCTTGGGACTGGACTCGGAACATTTATTTCTGCACGTATACTCTTGAAACAAATTTCTTACATATGAAGGAATTTATTCTCCCAACACTCTGCGATATAATTTTCTCAATTTTCAAAGGGACAGAATAGGGAAGGATCAGCAAGTAGATCACCTTTAAAACCTAAAGAGCTGTCGTCATCAGCAGCTAGAAGATAGCACTTTCTAAGAGAACGAATGGCGTGTTTACCACATTTATCAAAATAAGGGAACTCTGAGCAAATAAATATGCTTAAGGTGTTCCATAAAAGAGAAAACAAATTAAGTTGCTGGTCCGAGCTCCCAGAGCTGTATCTCCAAGTGGAAAAAGGAGCAAGAGTTGATATAGAGGATTCTTTAAAGAAAAGTACTCAGACATCCAAAGAGCTGGTTTCATCTGAACCAGAAGTCTGAGATGAGTAAATATTCTGCATTTTAGACTTTGAAGTGTCTGTTAACTTGTTCTAAATTTACTCTCCATGGAATAAAGTGGTTCAGGGAAGGAAAAAAGTCCTGGTAGGTAGACGGAAATTATTGTTTATAAACTGCTGGCTTCTGTGCTGCAGAGATCTTCTGTAGCCACTTCAAAGACTGGAGCCCTCGTGTACTTCTTTGAGAAAAATCTCCTGCCGCGAGCCCATGGCACACAAAAGGGAAATGGACAGGTCTGATGGAGGGAAAGCATTCTTATTCTAAGCCGCCTCATGTATTGGTCATCAAAATAGTACCTCTTCATTTTGAAAACATCAGAAATTGATAAAGGCAAAAGTGTACCTTCAAGGATCTCTGAGCAGCATATTTCCAGGTTTGCATGTTTCTGGGAAGATGAGTCATCAGATGCTAGGTCATAAGATCACAGAACTAATATCCCGAGACTTCAACATTAAGAGCTGACTTTTTAAAAGATTTATTTATTTATTTTAGAAAGAGAAGGAGAGATGGGTGAGAGGCTGAGAGGGGGAGAGAGAGAATCTGAAACAGACACGCCTCCCCCGATTTAGTGCAGAGCCCGACATGGAGTTCAATTCTCCACAACTTAGAGATCACGACCCTGAAATCACCACCTAAGCCCAAACCAAAGGTCAGATCCTTAACCCACTGCACCATCCAGGTGCCCCAAGAGCTAACTCTTTATTGAGCCCAGTTCTCTATCAGTTATATATGCAGAATGAACTCTGTTCATTGCCAGTGCTCAGGAGGCACTCTGGAAGGATTTGTGCTAAACCCTGGAAAAGACTTGCCAAGTGTTGCCTCCACTCAGAATCACAGATTCTTAGAGGGGAAGGGAATCTTAAAGGTTCCTTCAACCTCCATAGTTTTCAGATTAGAAAACCGAGGACCAGAGGTGGTAACGGACTTTCCGAGGACCAGAGTTAGCAACAGAGCTGGCTAAAGAATGTGTATCTTCTGACAGCCAGAGCAGAGCTTTCCACTTTGTTTCAGTCTTCAACTTAATCCCGTGAGAAGGTAACATCACCACATCACAATGCAACAGTCCCACAAAATGTGTAAGGAAAGAATTGCTCATAACTTTTCTCCTGGAATAAAGAATAAGGAAGTCTGTTGATCTGTTTTTAGGTTGGACAGTCCAGTAAACACACACACACACAAGCACATGCACATTGATGTGAAATTTTGAGGCAGAGCTGGATGAGCTGGTCACTGCTCTGAATAGCAGGATGAGGCAATAGGGATAGGACACTGAGTGGTTCTGCCCATGACACATTCCACCAAGCACCAGGGCCCGGGATGTGTAGGTATTTAACAATAGTAGTGCCCCAGAACTCAGACTAATATCACTGTTGGGTTCTTTTTCTCTTTAATTGGAACAGTGTAACAGAGACAGTGGTAGGGAAGTATCATGGAAAGGACAGGCCTTGGAAATATAATTTAACCTCCCTGGCCTTCAGTTTCCCCAAATGATCTCCTAGACTTTCTCCAACTCTAAAGTGTTAATTTCCCCATTAGAGGGACTTTGTGAAAAGACTGACCTGTTCACAAACCTCTCTGAGGTCCCTTATTACAGAAATTCCAACAGTATCAAAAGAAATATATACACAAATTTTTTTTATGAGATTTGCAAAGCGTTTATCGTCAGATAATGTATATCTTTTAAAAGAGCATTGTTTTTACATGACTCTGAAAATTTGACCTGACCCTATGCTAACCTGTTTCTAAAAACCTGGGCTTGTAGGTTGGCTTTTGTCTTCCATCTACTGCCTATGGAGGAAGAACAACATGATATTAGCCCAAAGGGTGTTGACCCTTTTGTTCTGTTGTCCTTCTCTTAATTCATTGGCTCTTTCTTGGAGATGAGTTCTTTCCCCTTTTCCAATACTATCATTACAACCCCTCTTCCTCTTCTTTCTTCTTCCATTTAAGAAACATGATTTTTCTCCATGGTACTAGAACTTCTGTTATCTCAATTTCCTCGAAGATCACCCAAAGAAATATGGCAAACTGAAGAAAATTGGAGGAAATTGGGGAAAAGCACTAAAGATGGAAAGAAAAAAATGTCAAGATGATACTTGAAAAAAGTCTGATGGAAAGAGTAGTATGGAAATATTTATTTTCTGGGCGGAAGATAATTTAGAAATAAGTGTAAGGAAGGATTTGATTTTCTGGAACAAGGAAATTTTGGAACGATCAAGAAGAGCAGTACAGAGTAGCGTGAACAAATGATAAAGCTCAGCAGGGGAAAAAGTAGAAAAGAAGTAGACAATGTCCCAGCCCAGAGCAGGAGGATTGAGGAGTGAAAGCTGCCAGGGAAACTGCTAGTGAATACAAGAGTCTCTTAAGATCAACAGATTAACAGAGCAGGAAGAGATTTCAGGCCTTCACAGGAAATATATGGGTCAGATCTCTAACTACCTTCTGTAAGAACTCTACCATCTTTAGCTATCCAGCGCTTCATCATTTTGATGGCCCACACTTTTTCTCCATCCATAATCTCCCTTTCTACAATGAAATCTAGTAGTTTCTTTTTGTTATACTTTTTAGGACTTGAGAACAAGAACCAAAAATTCATTTACATCAAAGTAGGAGTGGTTTTCCAGAATGATATGCAAATAACAACAACAAACAGGAAGAACTATAGACAACAATGAACTTGGAAAAGTAATCAATCTGAATACTTTTTAAATTTTTTTCTTTTTATTGTGTTATGTTAGTCACCATACAGTATATCATTAGTTTTTTTCTTTTTCTTTTTTTCCCATTTTTAAATTTTTTTATTTTTTATAAACTGTATAATATATTTTTATCCCCCGGGGTACAGGTATGTGAATCGCCAGGTTTACATACTTCACAGCACTCACCATAGCACATACCCTCCCCAATGTCCATAACCCCACCCCCTTCTCCCAACCCCCCCACCCCCCAGCAAACCTCAATTTGTTTTATGAGATTAAGAGTCACTTAATCTCCCTCCCAATCCCATCTTGTTTCATCTATTCTTCTCCTACCCCCTTAACTCCCCATGTTGCATCTCCACTTCCTCATATCAGGGAGATGGTACATCATTAGTTTTTGATGTAGTGTTCCATGATTCATTGTTTTCATATCACACCCAGTGCTCCATGCAATCTGTGCCCTCTTTAATACCCATCACCAGGCTCACCCATCCCTCCCCACACCCCCTCCCATCTAAAACCCTCAGTTTGTTTCCTGGAGTCCACAGTTTCTCACGGTTTTTCTCCCACTCTGATTTCTCCACCTTCATTTTTCCCTTCTCCTGATGTCCTCCATGCTATTCCTTATGTTCCATAAATAAGTGACACCATATGATAATTGACTTTCTCTGTTTGACTTATGCATAATCTCCTCCAGTACCATCCTTGTTGAAGCAAAAGTTGGGTATTCATCCTTTCTGATGGCTGAGTAATATTCCATTGTGTATATGGACCATATCTTCTTTATCCATTCATCTGTAGAAGGGCATCTTGTCTCTTTCCACAGTTTGGCTATTGTGGACATTGCTACTGTGAACATTCGGGTGCATATGGCCCTTCTTTTAACTACATCTGTATCTTTGGGGTGAATACCCAGTAGTAAAATTGCTGGCTCATAAGTTAGCTCTATTTTTAATTTCTTTTTAAAGATTTTATTTATTTATTTGACAGAGATCACAGGTAGGCAGAGAGGCAGGCAGAGAGAGTGAGAGGGAAGCAGGCTCCCTGCCGAGCAGAGAGCCCGATGTGGGACTCGATCCCAGGACCCTGAGATCATGACCTGAACCGAAGGCAGCGGCTTAAACCACTGAGCCACCCAGGTGCCCCTCTATTTTTAATTTTTTGAGGAACCTCCAAACTGTTTTACAAAGTGGCTGCATCAATTTGCATTCCTACCAACAGTGTAAGTGGGTTCCCCTTTCTCCACAACTTCTCCAACATTTGCTGTTTCTTACCTTGTCGATTTTTGCCATTCTAACTGATGTAAGGTGGTATCTCAATGTGCTTTTGATTTGAATTTCCCTAATGGCTAATGAGGATGAACACTTTTTCATGTGTCTGTTAGCCATTTGTATGTCTTTGGAGAAGTGTCTGCTCATGTCTTCTGCCCATTTTTTGACTTATGTTTTTTGGGTGTTGAGTTTGAGAAGTTCTTTATAGATCTTGGAATACTTAATTTTCACAACACTCTTTCATAAGACTTTTTAAATGGTTTCAATAAACTTTTTAAAAATTTTATTTAAATTCAATTAATTAACATATAATGCATTATTATTTCAGAGGTAGAGGTCAGTGATTCTTCAGTTGTATATAACACCCAGTGCTAATTACCTCCATGCCCTCCCTAATGCCCATCAGCCAGTGACCCCATGCCCCAACCAGCCTCCCCTCCAGCAACCCTCAGTTGGTCTCCTATAGTTAAGAGTTTCTTATGGTTCAATAAATTTTTTTTCTAAATCCTTCTGATTCATGCATATCATTTAAAATAGATACCAGTATTTTTTTAATTCCCGATTCTTTTTTTTTTAAATTGAAGGATAATTAACATACAATGTTATTTTCATTTTGAGTGTATGACAAAGTGATAAGACAATTCTCTACATTACTCAGCGCTCACCACAGTAAGTAGAGTCACCATCTGTCACCACACAACATTATTATAATCTCACTGGCCATATTCCCTCTACTGTGCTTTTTGTTTTCATGACTTACTTATTTTATAACTGGAGGTTTGTGCTTCTTAATCCCCTTCACCTGTTTCACCTGTGGAACCACCCCCATCCTGTCCAGCAGCCACCAGTTTGTTCTGTAAATAGATACTAGCAGTATGGCTAATGCCTGACATGAAGGAAGAATTTTACACACAGTAAGTTTCATAATCAAGTTGACCTTTTCCATATGGCAGAAAATTGCTAACTCATCTTCAGTTTGTGGTAAACTATGATTTCCAGATCTGGTTTCCCTAGTCTCAATTGTTCCATTATGCCTCAGTGGTTGACCTTTTGTCCCTGCAAATTTAATTCTGGTTTTAGTGTTGTCATATTTTAATTAAGAATACTTAGATTCTTCTGTCTTCCAGAGTACTAAGGCCCACTTAATTTAAGTAACTCTACAACTTTTGCGAGCACCTTCACATTTTGTTTATGAAAGTCATGAAGGTGAATATTGGATAGATTGGTTTCCAGGACGAATTTGAATGAAACACCACCCAATATGTGCACCTAATATGTACCAGGCTGATGTAGGTTATGTTTTGGGTGTAACATACACTCTTAAACTCTTAAATCGATTGTTTAGCTATCTCATAGAAGAGTAAAGGCTGGATTTCCCGATTGTGGGAAGCAATCAATAGTGATTTTGACATAGAGGTAGACTCTCTGTTGCTTCCTGTCCTCTCTTTTGAGGAAGAACATAAATTTAGTTGTTGATTTCTTATGACTATGTTGGTATCTAGGTTACTCTTCTAGTTGCGAGAACCATGAAAACAGATACTGATGCTGAAAGGTCAGTCATTTCCAGAGCCATCCTTTCCTCTTTCTTGGAGGAGGGGGGGGACCAGAAAAAATGAATACAGGAAACTTATTTCTCAATATATTTTAGTTTCCACAAATTCACACAAATTATGATTTAGGTCATATTTGGCCTTGCTGATTTGTGTACATCTGGTTTTCCTATTGATCTATTTCTTTTTTTTTTTTTAAAGATTTTTATTTATTTATTTGATAGACAGAGAGAGATCACAAGTAGGCAGAGAGGCAGGCAGAGAGAGAGGGGGAAGCAGGCTCCCCCGCTGAACAGAGAGCCCGATGTGGGGCTCAATCCCAGGACCCTAGGATCATGACCCGAGCTGAAGGCAGAGGCCTAAACCACTGAGCCACCCAGGCGCCCCCGCTGTTGATCTATTTCTTTTCCTCTTTGTGTAGCCTGTTGTCTTTTGTCACAACTGGACAGAAAGTGGACAAAAACCAGCTTAGTGGTATTTTCTTAAAAAAACGTCAAACCAAAGATGTTAAAAGCTTGATCCTTCTCTCCCCTTTGGTGTACTGGTCTTCTTTGATCATCCATGTGTGTATATGTGTGTGTATGTGTGTGTGCGCATGCACACACGCAAGACTTTGAAAATACTTGTATAAATAAAGTTGGGCAATTGAAAATGGATTGGCAGAGGCACCTGGGTGGCTCAATGGGTTAAGTCTCTGCGTTCAGCTTGGGTCATGATCTCAGGGTCCTGAGATTGAGCCCTGCATAGGACTCTCTGCTCAGCAGGGAGCCTGCTTCCCCCTTTCTCTCTGCCTACTTGCAATCTCTCTCTGTGTCAAGTAAATAAAATCTTAAAAAAAAAAAAAAAAGAAAAGAAAATGGAATGGCAAATAGTTACAGTCTCTGCATTTAGGAATTACAAATAATCAAATAGAGGAGAAATGGAGCCAAATATCATTTTTAATGAATGTGTTGTGAGTCAGTAATTCAAATTTTAATTGGAAAGCTGGTAACATATTTACAGGTAGAGAAGTATATATAGTGATAGTAGAGTCACAAAGATTACTTTAATGGTGCTATGTTGGACTGAGGAATCTGAAAGTGTATAAATCTGCTAGAAATTAGCTTTGGCAACACGCAGTGTAACATTAGTTTCAGGTAAGCAACATAGTGATTCAACAAGTGTGTATGTTACACTGTGTTCCCCAGAAGTGTAGCTACTATCTGTCACCATAGAACACCAATAAAATGCTATCGATTATGTTTCTTTATGCTGTACCCTTTATTCCTGTGACTTATCCATTCCATTACTGGAAGCCTGTATTTCCCAATTACCTTGGGCCATTTTGCGCACACCCCACACCCGCAACTCTGCTTCGGCAATTTTCAAATGTGTTCCAAAAGAAAAACGAGTTCATGGTAACAGGTAACAAAACCGAATAAAGTAACACTCAGGGGGCTAATAGTAGTTGGGAAGGAGAGGGCTAAGATGCAAAAATAACCCTTTTGATGCCTCTTCCCCCACCTGTAATTATTGGTTTGGGCTTTATATAATCCTCTCTCTTTAAAGATCTGATGTTTGGTCTAAAAGGATAGGATTCATCTTTCCTTGGATGTCTTTCAGTCTGTCACTAAATGTTCCTTCAACTCAAACCTCTTCTTTGTCCCCTTCAATCTATCAGAAAACTCTGTTGGTTTTTTTTGTTGTTGTTGTTGTTTTGTTTTTTATTTTGTTTTTAACTACTGTGACCATGGGTTGGGTTAGGTACTTTTCTTCCCAAATCCCTTCTTGCATGTTTAGTGCCCTTCCTCCCAAAGTGAAGCCAGTTAAGCTAAACACGTACATTTTAAATTTAGTAATGTGTAATATAGCTTAATGAGAGAGAGAAGTAAATATCAGTCTTAAATAATGTAGATAACAGCCTAATGGTTTCCTAGCCAGGTCCTAGTTATTTGAGAACATTACGTGAGAACATGACTTTGCTAAGTGAACACATTTTCTACTTATGTTTTTAACCATCATTTGCTGGAGGTCTTTTTCCCCCTGAAATATTTTTTAAAGCACACAAACTGTCCAATTAAGTAAAAAGTTACTGGCTCTGATTAAATTGCTTTGCACAAATGAGTGTCTATTGGATTTGGGAGAAATACTTATTTATCCTTTTAAGCTTTCCAAAAATCCTGCCTGTTACGTACCCACAACCGAGCTCGGGGGCCTGAAGAGTTCAAGGCTGACAGTAGCTGTGAAAAGTTTCATAGCCTTTTAAGAAAATTCAACAGCTTTGTTTGGGGAAGAAATATATGTATTATGCAAGACTGCTAGCTAATGCAGAGTTTGTAACATATGGAATTCATAAAGGTCCAATTACAGGACCATCACTGTTTGCCATGGTTTTAACTTATGTAAGTTATTGATTATACTTTCATGAGATCATAATCAAAAGGTTATTCTTTGGTAATGGTGTGTTAGAAGAACTTTATCCTGAACTTCAAAGCCATCTTCTGAGCCCTAAGAACAAAGGCTGAGAAGTTTGAACCGGGGCCAGAATCAGTCTGTATGAGTTAACGATGTTCAGACCATCCAGGGGCCAAATCAACCCATCTATGTGCATGAACTTTCTTTCATCACATCAGATCAACAGTCATCACTGAAAGATGACAGTTGATTCAGCTTTAATGTGTCTTTTTTTTTTCTTTAGTGAATCAGCTTGACTAACTATGGTGTCTGTCTCATACCCGTTTATTTTAACTGCAAAGTACTGTCATTCACTGTGCTCTTGGGAGAGAATCATGATCATCAACTAGGTTTACATCCAGGAAGGGGAATTGAAAGTACTGAAGAATTTATACAGGAAATAATAAATATGAGAAAGCTAATATGTAACATAATAATTAAAAAGAAATAAAGGATAGTTCATTTTTTGTGCTAATATTCTGGCATGTTTTAAATGGGCAAGATAGAAAGACCATGAGGTTACAAATGGAAATATGCTGCCAGCTCTTTGCCTCCTAAGATCCTTATGTAAGGACCCAAAGGCTTATTATACCAAATAAGCAAGACGCTGCCCTGTGTCATGACATAGGGCCAACTTTCCTATTTCTCACATCAGCCCCTGCAAACCTGTGGTGTAGGTTACTTTCTCCCTGGGCCTTTGGATGACTCCTCAGACAGATCCTGGACTTTCTCTCATTAGCCAAAGATAATAAAATGTCCTCGGATTACTTTTGTGCTAAGATTATTCTCATTTCAGTAATTAAAATATCCGCTCTTCTGTAGTAGTTAAAATTTCAATCCTCACTCACAGTTAAAATTCCTCCCCTCCCTTAGCAGCATCCTGGAAGGTTCGATGGTTGACTCTTCTCATAGACTCCTCCAGCTCCTCTAAGTCTGGAAGGCTGGGCTGCAGGTGGGGGCCGGGGAAACCAGAGACAAGAGGTAAGAGGGCGTTGGTGTCACCTACAGTGTTTCCTCTGGCACCAGAGGATGTTTAGAGCTGATCTTGTCATTATGAGCACTTTCCTGCATTCCTCCACTGGACGCACCTGACCCTTTTACCTGTGACGGGGTGATGTTGAACGCTGGTCACCACAGTGCCCTGCCCGCTCTGGGCCTGCCACCACTGGTCTCCTAGCTCTTTACCAAATGTGCCAAGTACCTTCCCACCTGAGAGACTTGGGACCACTGTTCTTTCTGCTGGTGTGCTCTTCCTTCACACATTTGTTCAGTTATCTACAAGTTTTCTAACACTCATATTTACTTACTTGTATTGACATAAAAACTTTTCTGATAAAGACAACAATGGAGAGTAGGTGTTTTTTGAAAAAAAGTACTGGTTTAAGTCCATAGGCTTTATTACCTGTATTGTCTAGTACAGTGTTAGGCCAGGTGGGGATAGCGGAAGAAGTCGTAGTCTCTGGTTTTGAGAAACTCTGATAATAATACTATTTGTCTAAACTTATGAAAGGAAATAAAATTTAAAATATAAAAAATAAATAACATGATAATAAAATTTTAAAAAATAAGTTCAGTGTTTAATCTCACACCACCAATTTCTTGTATTAACATGTGAATAGAAAGAAATCATGTGATCAGAAAAATTGTGATTAAATTAACTGTGCTAAAAAAAAAAAAAAGGCAAGGGAACTTAGTCAGTTAAGTGTCTAACTCCTGGTTTCAGGTCAGGTCAAGAGTTCAAGGTCCTGAGATTGAGCCCCACTTTGGGCTCCACACTGCGGCGTAAAGACTGCTTGAGATTCTCTCTCTTTTCCCCTCTCTCTCTCTGCTCCTTTCCCAGCCCATGTCCCCAACCCTGGCACACATACACACCTATTCTCTAAACAACAACAACAAAAATTATACTGTGCTTATGTTTCCAAAAGCATGTTTGATTCTCTTAGATCTTGCCTTTTATGCTACAGATCAATTTCAGCCAACAGCTCTGATCATGGCAAGGTTTTGAAGTCAATTAACTCTAATTAATTCATAACAAAAACTTTTCCAAAATTAAAACATAAACAAGGATAAAGAAAAGATACCATTAGGTTAGCTGACCTTTCCTTATTCATTCCTTCTTTGACCCATCCAATAAATAGTTACTGAGCACTTTTTTTTTTTTTAAGATTTTATTTGACAGAGACATAGCTAGAGAGGGAACACAAGCAGGGGAAGTTGGAGAGGGAGAAGCAGGCTTCCTGCTGAGCAGGGAGACCAATGTGGAGCTCAATCCCAAGACCCTGAGATCATGACCTGAGCTGATGGCAGAGGCTTAACTCACTGAGCCACCCAGGTGCCCCTTGAGCACTTTCAATGTGCTGGCACTACTCTAGGTACTGGAGCCCAGCAAAGAATGCAGAGTGATGGCCCTTGTGGAGCTTACTTTCCCTGTAGTGCAGAAGAGAGACACAGAAGTTTTTAAATATTTAAATGAACGTATGTCAAGGGGTGATAAGTGCTAGTGGAAAAATAAAGCAGAAAATAAAAATATACATGGTGAGGGGTGCTGTTTCAGAGAAGACAGCCAGGAGATGCTACTGTACTAGAGAGGAATAAAATTAATAAGGGGACAAGCTATGTGGTTATCTTGGGGAAAAGCACCCCAGCAGAAGGCATAGTTCATGCCAGGTCCCTCCAATGGGAGTGTACCTAGCACGTTAGGGAAGCAGCAAGGAAGTGGGTGTAGTAGGACCAGAGTGAGTAGGGAGCTGCCGTTAATGAGACTCCAGCCCAAGGGGGAAGCATTACCCTATCACTTGTGATGCATTATTCTCCATGAATCAAACCTCATTCATTCAACACAGATGCCCATATGAAGCTTTTTTTTTCTTTTTTGTAAAGACTTTTCTTATGGAAAATTTCAAACATGTACAAATATTGACAGAACAGAAAAATAAACATCCATTTATCTATCACCTAGATCTAAGAATCATTAATTCATGGCCAGCCATGTCTTATCTACACTCCCTACCCATGGCTCCCTCCCATACTATTTTGAAATAATCTCAGGTAACATGTCATTTCATCTACAGATATTTTAGTATTTATCTATGAAAGATTTTAAAAACCTTTTTAAAAAAAGAACCTCAAGGGCGCCTGGGTGGCTCAGTGGGTTAAGCCGCTGCCTTCAGCTCAGGTCATGATCTCAGGGTCCTGGGATCAGGCTCTCTGCTCAGCGGGGAGCCTGCTTCCCCCTCTCTCTCTCTGCCTGCCTCTCTGCCTGCTTGTGATCTCTGCCTGTCAAATAAATAAATAAAATCTTAAAAAAAAAAAAAAAGAACCTCAAAACCATTAAAAATAGTTTTCTAACATAATCAAATGTCTAGTTACTGTTTAAATTTCCAACTATGGCTCATAAAGGTCAACCATTTTTAAAGTTTGTTTATTTGAGAATTCAAGGTAGGTGCACACATGATGGCGAGTTGATAAACCTTAATTTTCTTTTAACCTCTAGGTTTCCCTCCCATCTCTCTCTTTTTTTCCCCTTCCTTCAGATTTTTGTTGAGGAGACTGGGTGTTTCCCATATCCTGGATTTCACTGATTATATGTTTGCGGTATAGTCTTACTCGTCCTTCTATCCTCTAAATTCCCTCTAAAATAATAGTTCAAAAAGACATTTCTAATTTGTTTTAAAGCTAAACAAATAAGACAATTTCAGTAAGATGTGATTTACCCCTTTTTTTTAGGGTATGACTAATTTGACTCAGAACTTGTATTTATTTTTTATAAACAGCTTTTGTGCCATAAAAACTGTCAGTCACTGGGGATTCAAATAAGAATAGGCAAAGTTCCTTCCATAGAGGAGAGTTTAATGGGGAAGACAAATAAATAGACTGTTACTGGAAGTACAATAATACAGATATGGGGGAAAGTACAGGAAAGAAGGATCTGGGTTGGGAAAGTTTTATGTCTGTGCTTAGACAGGTAAGTCAAAGTCTCCTTAGTGGACAAGAGCAGGGAGTAGAGTTCAATCCAGGCATGGAGTCAGGAGCAAGGTTCATGAGAAAGCATGGTAGTTCAATGAACTTAAAGCTTGGTAGACCTGGAGCGAAGATGTGAGGGAAGACATGAAAGGAGCCCCGTGGGCAGAACCAGCTGTAAAGCTGTATCTAAACTCTTCCCCGTGATTAGAAACAGTTAAGACTTTTAAGTGGGAGCAGTGGTATAGTCCAGGTGGCATTTAGGAAGAAAACTGAATGATATTTAGCCTTGAAGTTATAAATCTGGACCGCAGGAATTACTAGGGAGACAGGTTAGGGGACAATTACAGGAGTATGTGTGAGAAATATCTGAATTTTGGTAATAACAGTGGGAAGGAAAAGAAAGGGAATAGATTTGAGAAATCAGTGAGAGTTTGTGGAGGTGGCTGGTGAGAGAAAAGTTGGGGGTCTAGAAGGACTGCCGAGTTTATATCTTGAGTAATCAGGATCATAGTGCTATGTAAAGAAGTCTAAGTGAATAGGTTTATCAGGAAGGTAATGAGTTTGGTCCAAACATATTAAGTCCAAGGAGAGATGTCTGATAGACAGCTGCCAATATGAATCTAAAGCTCAGAAGAAACGTGAAAACTGGAGATAAAAATTTGGAGGTCTTTGAAATGTTGGTATAAATTGAAGTCACAGAAATGGATAAAATCCCTCAAGAAGACAGAGAAGCAAGAAGAGGAGAGCAGCAGTTGTTTCCTGGAAACATCAGTATTTAAGGCAGTGGCTCTTACCATTATGTTTTGAGTCCTGGGTTCTTTTAAGAATGTGATGAAATCTAGGGTCTGCTCTCCCCAGAAAAATAGTCACATATATATGGACACAAAAGTTATGGATTCTTTAAGGGTGCATGGGCCCACATTCAGAACTCTTCTTAAGGTGCCATCATAGAAAGAGAAGCATGAGAAGTTCATTAGGGAAAGACTGATGGGAGAAGGAGAAGAGGAACTCACAAAGACTGTTGCTATAGACAGAGCAAAAAAAATTTTTTTTATTATAATAAAAAATTTTGGAGAATATGGATGGATGGAAAGTGCTCATTGGATTTTACAATTTGGAGGCTATTTGTGACTTTTTATGAAGATTTTATAGTGATAAGTACAGGGGTGCCTGCATGGCCCAGTCAGTCAAAAGTCTGCCTTCGGTTCATGTCATGATCCCAGGGTTCTGGGACCAAGCCCCACGTCGGGCTCGCTACTCAACAGGAGTCTTCTTCTCCCTCTCCCTCTGCCCTTTCCTCCATCATGCGTTCGCTCTCTCTCTCTTTTTCAAATAA
The DNA here is from genome assembly GCF_011764305.1 of Mustela putorius furo. Taxonomy (NCBI): domain Eukaryota; kingdom Metazoa; phylum Chordata; class Mammalia; order Carnivora; family Mustelidae; genus Mustela; species Mustela putorius. Next base: position 39,986,813 of record NW_025422368.1, on the reverse strand, counting down.
ATAAATAAAATCTTTTTTAAAATGATGAGGGCAAAAGCCTTACTAGTGAGCTGAAGACTGATGAGCAAGAACACTGAACCATGAGTATAGACCTTCTGGAAGCACTGTAATGACAGGTAAGAAGAAAGGTAGCCAGGTAGAGACAGGGTTTGGTTTTTAACCTTTTAATCATATTAATATACATGAGGGAGATGACATTACTATTAGAGCCAATCTCAGAGGATATGGGAAGGAAGCAGATTGAATGTGAATGTGGGCTATTTGTAGGTGGATGGAGGGAAAGTTCAAAGAAATTCATACCTAGCAATCTCTGTTTTGTTTGTGAATAGGGTATTGTCATCAGTTGAGTATCGATATCAGGGCTAGAGCAGAGGACTTTGAGGAAACTATGGAATTGTTGTGTGTAGGAGAAGGGAGAGAGTAGGGATGTTTAAAAAAATTGCTCAGGGAGGTGTCTGGGTGGATCAGTCAGTTAAGCACCCAACTCTTGATTTCAGCTCATGTCATGATCTCAGGGTTGTGAGACTGTGCTTGAGATTCTCTCTCTCTCTCTTTGTTCCTCCCCCAACACTTCTCCCTCTCAAACAAACAAACAAACAAATAAAATCAAATAAAAAAAAGAATCGCTCAGGGGTACTAGAGGGCAATTCAAGTTGGGCAGTAGATTTAGCCAGTCCTCAGATTTTGGATTTTCATCTTCAGTGTCCTCCAGGGAAATTGCTTCAGTTCTGCCTCAGTTTCTTGTTGTCTTAAAGAGGATGAATAATGCGTGTATGAATAACAGTTTTAAAATAGCAAATACCTAGAGGAATTTACAAGAGTAAAAGGGCTGATGACACTGTATGTTCTAGGTAATCACTTTTTCTGAAGTAAAAGCAAATTTATACTGATGACTGCTACTTGAATCTTCTGCTAGTAACACTAGTTCCCTAAATTTTTAGACTTCGAAAATCTGTAACTATGAAATCACAGACTTTTCTGTTTGACTCTTAGATAGGAAAAGAACAACTGGTCATTGGATGATATCTTGTAACATAGTATTTTGATACATGAAATTGTGATTATATGAATAAAGAAGGCAAATTAAGACATATTTCATATTTACCAAATAGCTTAATGTATTTTTTTTCAAAGCACAAAGTCAAGAAGGACAGTGGTTTTTTTCCCTGTTGGTTTTTTTTTTTTTTTATCAAGAAGTAAGTTAATACTGTCCATGTGGATTCAATAAAAATATATTAAAGAATGTTAGAAAACTATCTGAAGCTAAGCCTAGGAAAAACATGACCTAATGTTAAATATTTTGAAAGCCATCATTGAGAATCTACTGATAATTCTAAGTTAGTTAAAATTTTTCAAACTTTTTTTTAAATCAATGGAAAGGAGACTATGCATTATAAAGAACTCTGAAAGAAATGGGACATTAGTCTTGCCTCTTTGGAGCTATTTATATGTGCTACACAGATTTATTTGGACATTTTATAAAGGTCATTCTGTCCTAAAAAATGTGATGTGCTGAAATACACCACCATGTGAACTGCATGAAAGGGAGATGAAGGGAATGAGATACTGATGAGGAATAAATGCACAGGAAATAAATACAGGAGGTGTGAGGGTAATTGCTCAGTTGTGAAATGATTATCCAAGACAGAGCTCTTAGCCCATTCTCTTCTCCCCCGCCCGGAGTACAGGAATACCCAATGACTGCTTCTGAAGCTTTAAGAAAAGTTAGCCCGGTGATGGGTATTGAGGAGGGCACATATTGCATGGAGCACCAGGTGTTATATGCAAACAATGAATCTTGGAACACTACATCAAAAACAAATGATGTAGTACTGTATGGTGAATAACACAATTTAAAAAGAAAAAAAGAGCAATATTCAAATATAAATCTTGAGATAAGAAGAAAAAAAAACAGAGAAAGTATTCCTTTTCCTTTTTCGAGAGCTGAAATCTGCTCTCATCGCCTCTAGAACACCTGCATTCATACCACTGCCTTCTTAGCCCTTCTGCGTTCTCCAATTAATACCATCCTACTCTCTAAGAGAAAGGTGTGGCTGTGCTCCCGAGGTTTCTTTTCCCACGCCTCCCATTTGGACTTTTCCTGGTGCACAGAGTGCTAGCTATGCCCGTTAGAACAAAGTTTTCTTTCCTCAAAACGTTTCCTTACAACTCCTCCGTATTGCCCAATACTGTCTTTCTTCGTGCCTAGTTTTGGGGTTGCCATTGACCCATAACTTTGCAGATGCTTGAATTAGGGCAGGATTACTGTACGGAGGAGGCCCTTGCCCCAGAAGCCTCAAGGAATAAGCAGGAATGAAGTTTTCAAAAGCCTCTCTCCTGCCTATCTTGCCCTTCCCATGGAAAATTTTGGCAGTCTGGTGAAAGCAGTATGCTGAAGGGGGGCTCTATTTTTAAAGCCTACTTTATCTCCATTCTGATACCCTTTTCCTCCCATCTTTAAAAGAAATAAAAAATAAAAACCTCTTTTCCATTCCCCAGTGTTTGGCTTTTCACCTTCCTTATTACTCGCCCTCAAAAAAATAAAAAACCCTGGCTTTTGGTTTTATCTAACACAAAACAGCAATATAGTGCTCTATTACATTGCTTTTCTATCTTTAGGAATCTTAAAAGAGAATGACTAGCCAGTGATTTGTCAGATAGCCAGGTCTGTTTCTGGTTTGCATGAGCAATGGTGATTCCAAACCGTAGGAGGAAAAAGATGGAAAATGTCTTAGATATTTCAGATGCATGTGAAGCCAAACTGTGTGATCTCCTGCCAGTTTTAGTTTACAAAACTTTCATGGTCCCGGATGTGTTTACTTGGACTTGAAGTTTTAATATTACCACTATATTCCAATAGCTTTACTCCCTCAACACAGCCCGCTAACTGTGGTCAGTGGCAGTGTGGATAAAACCAATTACTGGAACAGAAGGATGAGGCCGATCGAGATTCTCTCTTGAAGAAGTGTTCTCTCTTTAAGTAGTGTTCATTTCATCATCCATTAAGCCAAGGCCAGTTTCACAATTAAATAACTACTCTTCATGAAAAGGAGCTTTTTAATTTTGTTTCTGAAACAAGTTCTCCTTAGAGCCAGTTTCAAAAGAAGTCATGAAAGAAGTCTTTGTTGATATTTCACCTTTCCCAGTGACACTGTAATTTCATATTGTAATTTGCAGAAGACAAGATTTATATAAATTTACATAGTTTTACAAAATTTATAAACTTGAAATTATAGAAATTATATGTAATTTAAATTATATATATGTTACTTAGAGAAGGAATCACGTCTCTTCTGGAACTATGAACCAGAAGAGCATTAGACAACATCATGTTTCAGAACTGGACCTTATCTACATTATCTGCTTATATTTATTCTTGGAGCCTCACTGCCAAGGTTTTGTCCCTAAATAACCATAAAACAGTAACAAACTACACAAAGATCAACTGGATATCAAATGTCAGTGTTTGTTTCCTTGCTCTTTTTCCAAAAATATTCTCTATTCTCTATACATGCTATGGTGACTGGCCACCCAGCAAAGTAAAAGAGAACCTTTTGACCCATAAAAGTAATTAAGCAATTGCCAAAACAGATAAGCTAATGCCCAGTCAGTAAAACCATAGGCTAGTGCCATTTCACCATAACAATGTGAATAGAATATTCTGGAATGCACTGGTCTTACGCCTCTGGATGCTTCTCAATCGGTCATTCATTCATTCAGTGAATATTTATTAAATACCTGGCTGTACCCAATGCTGAGTGAATCTCCAGTAGCATAGTTGTGGGGGGATGGGGATAAATATAATCCCATCTTTAACCATAGAAGTTCCAATCTGTACATGACAATACATGATCTACACATGGGAAAAGTTTAATAATAATATGGGACAGTATTTGTCTAAGGGCCACACTGGTTTGAGTCCTGTTGCCAGCCAGTGTAGGTGAAAACACTGGAATATAGGTACGGTTATGGGGTGTTCAGAGCAGGCCAGGTGAGCTCCGGAAGAGGATCCCTGTTGGGTAGCAGTCTGAAATAAAGGAAATTTGGAACCAGACTGTGGAGGACACTTATCAGGCTAAGGGCCTTTTTCCTAGAGAAAGGGGCTGAAAGAAAAGCATTGTGAAATGGCAAAACTGATGTTTCCACTAGATATATTGGCTCACCTCATGGCAGAGATTTTAAAGAGGAAGGCTAGAAAGATATTTCAGAAAATGTTACGATAATACCAGTATGAGGAAATAAGGGCTGGCTTAGGGTGGAAGCAGTGGGAATGAAAGGCAGAGAAGAATCAAAAGATTATACAAGGAGAGGGGATAAAATTCTTGGTGTCTGTCCAGCTATCAGGAGATGAAGTAGAGGCAGGAAACAACAATGACTCAGAGGTTCAGTACTTTTGTTATTGGAAAAATGATAATACTGTTGACAGATACAAAGACCTCATGTGCAGCATCTGGTTTGGAAAGGTAATGAAGGAAGCTCTGTGTACATGAGCTTAGCCATGAAGCAGTGGGAATGGTTCTTGTTGAGTGAGCATTATTGACCCAAAAGGAAACAGCTTCATCTGTGCAAGTGCCTGAGTTTTATGATAGAATACAGAGGGAAGAGCTGAGGCCTGAGTCTTAGCGATTTTTCACAATCAGGAACTGAGAGGAGGAGGGTTAACAAGGAAGTGCAGGAAAATCAAAACATGGGGGAACAATCAGCAGAGTGTCCCAGCATCCAAGGATAATGAGTTGTGAGTTTGAAGGATGAAATTTTGCAGGGAGGTGACAAGATGAATGCCCTTCATCTTGTGATGTGAGATGTGAGAAGAATGTGAAATCCGGCAATTTTTGGTCTAGACATTCAGGCGTCAGATTATTTTAAGCATTGGGTGTGCTGATTCATTTTGTTTGGGACTTTAGCATTGAACTCTATTCCTTTCTTGCTTCAGTGAATTTCTTTCTGCTCTTCACATACAGTGTAGGAGCTATTTCAGATACCACTAATAATGCTCGTACTGAATGCCTGGCTAATCTGAACACAACATGCATGCTATAATACTAGGTTCTTGTGAGAATGATGATGAAGAGTGACTGGAGTGTTTAGTAAACACTCAACAAAAATTCTTTGTAAATTTTCCAGCTTTATGGCATCTGTATGCTTTGTATCTGTGAATTGCCTGAAATTTTCTTCAGAACACATCAAATACCTTTATTGTTCCAGTTCTCTTCATGAACACTTAGGTCAGCATCATGATACATGAAGTTAAAAGAGGTTTGAGAGCTGTGGTTTTATGAAGAACCTTTATTTCTTAACTCAGAGGCTCTTGTAATTATCATGCTAATATATTAGATTAAGTATGCACCACAAACCCAGAACTTCAAAGATAGAAAAGAAATACTGGATTCTTTCTGTTCCTCCCCATGGTTATGCAGTTCTCTGCTTCCTTTCTCTGCGTCTACCCAAGAAATAGTGCCAGAGTTAAAGGCCTTCTGGGTTGTCCCATTTTGCTGTTTAAATGATGTCTTCATCTTTTCTGGAAAGAACAACCTTAACATTCAGCCAAGTTGCTTGGAAGCAAGTTAAATGGCCTCCAGCACTCATTCCTCTCTTGATAATATTTGGGTGTCTTTTATTCTTCTCCATGAAAAGAAAATTTACTGCATGGCAAGCCAGGCCAGCAAGGTTTTTCAACAACTTAATTTAGAAGTGAATTATTCTCCTGAATAGACCCATTCTTTGTTTGAATACAAGGCAGTCTTTTCATGTGCTTCTCAAATAAGCACACTACTTACCTCTACCTGAGTTTCCACTAGTGTCATTTAATAAAACTAAATGTACTTTTCCTAATAGAGGTTTCAGACTCTCCAATATGCCACCTCCCTATTACAGTTCATGCTCTGAGTTCCTTTTATCTAAGTAATAAATCTACAACCTGTGAAATTTGTTCCCAAACTTTAAAGCAAGCTTGTTGTTCTCTTTGGCATAGAATTTAGGTTTTATTTGCCCCTACATAAGTATTTCCAGTGGAGAGGTTTGAGACTAGGACTGTTTATGATATTACAAATAAACTAAAAACAGAAAGTCCTGTCTAGAACTTAAACTATGACATTATAAATCTATCATTTATTTTATCAGCCATTTTTCTTTGACTTTGAGGGACTTATTTAAGCCACAGAAGTTAATACTTAGGTTAAATGAAGAACATAGGTCATCTCTACTACATGGTGATCTAACTGATGTGTAGAAATATTTATATGGCATGGGTGGTTTTGGTAGATCTGTTGATAATGACAAAATGAAACAATGAAAGAGGTCAGTGTCAAGATCAGAGATAAAGTGTTGGCCAATTTCTTTTTTTTTTTTTTAATTAACATATACTGTATTATTTGTTTCAAGGGTACAGGTGTCTGGCTGATCAGTGTTACACAATTCACAGCGCTCAGCAAAGTACATACCCTCCCCAATGTCCATCAGAGTTGGTCAGTTTTTAAGTAGTTTTCAAATTGGAATTTTAAAGAAGGCAATGAAAACAGTAGATGGACAAACCCCCTTAAAATATATATACCAACTATAAAGGAAAGAATGAAGTAATTTCAGAAATTACAACAACATTATCATCTTCAAAAAGAAGAACAAAACCTTCAAAGGTTTTCTCTGGAAACTGTCTATTGCTGATAAAATCAAGCAAGAAACTGTTTTGACCAGTTCCTGTCTTAGAATACAGTCTTAGAATTGCAGTAGAAAAACTGATATTTACTGATTCTCAGAGAAATCAAATGCACACCCTAAAATCTCTACTGTGAAATTTGTTATTGATAAGAATACTGGCTGTCTGGACAAATCCATTAAGCCTAGCTGCATCATGCTATGCAGTCATGCCAATGCTAATTACAAACTCTAACATCAAATATAATGGATTCTGACCTTGCCAGCCTACTTCATATGGCCATAGTCAAAAGCAACAACAGGAGACCCAGAGGCTCTATGGCGTTGTTTCTGGACCCTGAGTGAAATTCTTTCAGTTCCACATTCTTGGAACATCATCAAAAGTTCTTGAGAGACACACTCAGAAGCTACTTTATTAGTACATGTTATTTTCTTAAAGCACACTTTCAAGGAGGGGCACATGAATGGCTCAGTTGGTTGAGTGACTGACTGTTGATTTTGGTTCAGGTCATGATCGCAGGGTCTTGGATCAAGCCCCATGTCAGGTTTGCGCTCAGCACAGAGTTTTCTCGAATTCTCTCTCTCCTTCTGCCCCTCCCTGCCACTCACAATGTCTCTCTAAATAAATAAAATCTTCAAAAAAAGAAAAAAAGCACACTTTCAAGAAGGCAAAGAGATTTAAATCAAATTGTTATGTGAGCAGAGTCTCACCAAATAGAGGTCCAAGAATATTTCATCTATGTCCAGATCATGAGAATTATACAAATAGAGCCAGTGATTTTCATCAGCCACACAGAACTGAAGCAAGGTATATAATTAATGTCTGTTTTTAAATAAATGCATTTATTTCACTATAAAAGAAAGGAAAAATCAGTTAGCAACAACCCTACACAATCACTGCTTTAATATGAAACATTAAAATGTTTCAAAAACATTTTAACTTATATTTAATGGTATTTTTTTATTAATGCCCTTTTTAAGTATATCATCCATATAAATTTCACTTATAATGTGACAAAGTTTGAAGATATAATTATGGAACAGCAAATGATAACTTGTGGTATTTGAAGCAATCTAGCCACTGAAATGTATTTTCGGCATGCTTATGCTCTATTCACTCAGCTCTTTTCCATCATTATATGTACTGTTAATACAAGTGTTCAAAATAAGGCTTGGGACAGGGTATGCATTACACAGGTGTTTGTTGTGTTATTGTTTGCTAGTTATTACTGTACTTAGTAATACAAATTACCCGAAGTTATTAATTGTAAGGGCATACAACACTAAAGCCTTTCATAATGCCAACTAAAATATGTTTTAGAATAAAATGTTAAGTGATAAGCATGATCTAGTGAGGCACAGAGGTAAGTGCAGCTGGTGGAGGTCATTTAAAACACCCAGATTCACAGAACACTAAAGAGCCCACTTTTAATAGTTGTTGACTTTATTGCGGGGTCAGAAATAATGTTAAAGGAATCCATTCCAAATTGAAATACTGTTCCTGATGACACTCCTTTCTTTCATCAAACTTCTTGTAATTCTCTGCCTTCCCTCAAACAGGGTAGGAAATGACAGTCTTAAAACTCTTTATCCTCAGGGCCTTTCTAATGATGAATTTAGTAAAATTAATTGATGACATTTTGTTGCTCATCTACATGATGGTCATCTAGAACACTGCCACAGCCCAAAGAGCCAGTGTCCCCACAGCGGCTGAGATCACCCCTTTGCATTATCATCCTCCCATGGAGTCCTTAATCCCTAACACATTGACACTATGATGTAAGGCCAAAAAATGGTGTGAATGTCTACCAGGTATCTCTTAATATCCTCCATACTGGGAAATAAATTTGATACTGACTATAGGAAAGGTCATATTCCTTTTTAAAATGTCACTTTAGCCCATGTTTATGTAATTCATAATTTAGTTATTAACCCATCCAAATTCTGCATATCTCTACAGTTAACTGCAGAGCCACTCAGCTCACCTCTCATTTTGGCATCTGCACTATTTATTGATTGCTCTTTATTCCCAAGCAAGAACATGATTCCATCATAAATCCTTTGAATAACCCAGCTGAGAATCACTTAAGCATCAGAGCTCTCCAGGGAGATTATACTTCACCATTTTCAGTATTTTGTGGTTATTCAAATAACAGGTACCATTTTCTCTACTAGACTTAGTGGGAAAATGAAAAATGTTTACAATGTAAAATTTTACAGGATGTTATATTGCAATGGTGGTTTTTACACTTTTAGGCTTTTCTCTCCATAATTAAATTGAGACCTTAAATGTAAACGTGCCAAAGGGAAGGATACTGAAAAATAAATATTCACAACAAAGTCATTAGTTTTGGACTTTCATATCTTCTTTTGCCAATAGCTTACTGCTTTCATTATCCCTTACGTATTACAGCTTTCCAAATTCTGATCAAAAGACTCACCTCAAATTTGAATTAAAGAATGAATTAAAGAATTAAAGAATGACCCAAGAAGCTGAGATGGATTTTCTAAGGACTAGCTGCCGATTGTTTTGATACCAATTGTTTCCTTAAGAGCTTTTTTCCTAAATCCTTTTAAGAAACAGTAACTAAATAATATTGTTTAAGCTAAAAAGCCACCTTATGGATATACTGGATAGATGTCATTAATGTTTTTAAAGCATCCTTCTCTCCAGAGTCCAATTCTAGAGTCCTAAAATCCAGAAGAGTGAGTTATGCCTACAAAGACTTTCAGAGGTCATGTATTCCAGATTTCCTGTAGTGAAAAATGTCACTCTCCTATCAGAGGAGTGACCAGTTAAGAAATGCCTTCTCACACTCCATGGTCCCCATGGTACTGATTGTCAATGCCTTTTGTTGTAGGCAGAATACTTCTATGAATTCCTGTCCTTACGCTCCCTGGATAAAGGCATCATGGCAGACCCAACCATCAATGTCCCTCTGCTGGGAACAGTGCCCCACAAGGCATCAGGTGGGTGGTCTTTGCCTTGCGAGGGGGTGGAGTCTACACTTGTAATGGTGATGGAAATAATTTCAAGACCTGGAAGTCACCCGTCAGAGGAATCATGGAATGTTTTCCTGAAGAGATCCGATGATTTTAGGGCAGCTCGATTATTATGTCCCTACCTCCTTTGGACAGAAAGTAAGAATGGGAGTAACAAAATGGCTGTTTCCTAATTTGCTGAAGACTTGACATAGTCCTGGTTCATAAGCAATTCCAGATTAAAAAAAGAAAGTCATTACATGAGATATATCCAGCCAATAATTATTATGAATTAATGTAGTGCACATAAATGTGGCAAAGATGCAAAGCAAGTGATTGGGGGGAAATGGGATACATTGAGAAAAACTTTACCCAAATGAGTATTGTATTAAATAAGAATTTGAAGGAGCAAAGAGACAATGGAAAAGTGGGAGAAATGTGTTAACATATCAGAGCTAATCTACCTTCTCTGCTGAGAAAACACAGTATAGGGTATTTGTTTAGAGATGTTCAGCATGTAGTGCTCGCTTCGGCAGCACATATACTAAAAAATTGGAGATGTTCAGCATGTAAAACAGCAGCTCAGGCCTTCTCCAATTTGAGTTCTGGGAGGGAGTCAAGGCCAGAATTACCACCCCATTGTACAAATTAGAAAACTAAGCCTTCTGAGGCTTCACTGACTTCCCAAAGTCATATATGAGTAATAAGCAGTGAAGCTGAGACCAGATTTCATGACTTTCAGAGAAGTACAGAGATCACTTATGTTAACATGGTCAAATACATGTGTGTTTCTTTCTCATCTAGAAATATAAATTTTTCCATAGTTGTGATAATAGAATATATATTTGATTTTGCACTATAGTTGGTTTTTTTTGGGGGGGGGCTTTTAACACTTCAACAAAATAATTTTCCAGTGTCATTTTAGATTTTTCCAAAAGTTGTTTTTGATGTCCTTATTATCCATTTTATGAACATACTCATAATTAGTTTACTCATTCCCTCATTGTGTGTTACTTGGATTGTTTTCAGGGTTTTCATACTAGGAATATCACAATAAACATCGTTTTTAAAGTAATAGATGGTCAGTGAGTAGAAAGCCCATTATTCATCATGACTGCCAGCACAGAGCCCAACACAGAACAGGACTTCATAAAATACTTACTGGATTAATGTTTGTATCAAAGTCTTAGAGCTCATCTCATTATTTTATTAAAGTAGATTCTTAGAAGTACAATTATTGTGTCAAAGGACATGAACTATGAGCATTTCCAAAGGCTTTTAGAAAAAATTGCCAAAATGCCAAATTACTTTCCACAAAGGTTGTGCCCATTTGTATCCTGGCTAGCAGTGTGGGAGAGGGCCTAGCTCACCATAACATCATCAACGTGGGTTATTAATCATGGGAACTCTTTTGCTGACTTAGAAAGTGGAAAGAGGTTTCTTAGTGTTCTTTTTTTTTTCTTTTTTTAAAGAATTTATTTATTTATTTGACAGAGAGAGATCACAAGTAGGCAGAGAGGCAGGCAGAGAGAGAGAGAGGAGGAAGCAGGCTCCCTGCTGAGCAGAGAGCCCGATGCGGGACTCGATCCCAGGACCCTGGGATCATGACCTGAGCCGAAGGCAGTGGCTTAACCCACTGAGCCATCTAGGCGTCCCTCTTAGTGTTCTTTTAATTTGATATTTTTTGTTCCAACCGAGGTAGAAGACATTTTCCTCTATCTATATAATGTAAAATGTCAGTTAGCCATGCTTATTTTTATATTGAAAATATAAAATAATTTATTGACTTGTAATAAATTATATATTCTATATTATTACATATTATTATTTTTATATTACTGTTTATACTTTCTGGTATATTTTTCAGTTTATTATTTTTTTGAAGGCAAGGATATGCAGAATCTAAGTCCTATGTGATCAAAACTATCTTTCCCTTTGTCATTTTTTCCTACTTTTTAAAAAAAATTTTATTTATTTGACAGAGAGAGATCACAAGTAGGCAGAGAGAGAGGAGGAAGCAGGCTCCCCGCTGAGCAGAGAGCCCGACTGGGGAGGGGGCCCTCCATCCCACACTGGGATCATGACCTGAGCCAAAGGTCCAGGCTTAACCCACTGAGTTACCTAGGCACTCCATTCCTGACTACTTTTATGCTTAAAAATTAATTCTTCTTCAGAGAGCAATTATGTGATAATTATGTAATAACTAGAACATGCTTCTAGCATTTTATCAAATTTATTTTGACAATAGTAGGAGGTAGGGCTCTCATCTGAATTATTTTCCTGAGTATTCAGCTTTTCCTGTATAAGAGGTTGAATTGATTCAAGATATACCTTTTATTTCACATTAAGTTCTTCCATACATAGAGTTTTATAGCTTACTATTTGTTCTAATACTGTAATATTTTTAGTTTTATAAAATTTTTAAATAACTGATACCATAACCCTGTCCTTTCTAAAAAAAAAAAATTAGTCTTATTCTTCCAGAGGAATGTTAGAATAACTTTGATGTCTAATGAAAATGTCAATAAGCACTCCTATAAATCTATGCAATAATTAAGAAATCAGATAGTCTTATAAAGTCCATTTTCAGGTTTTGGTCATCTACTACTGCCTGTGGATCTTTATTTTTACATCCCAGAACAGAAAGAGCTGGGGACTAAATAAGCAGAGTTTTTTCAGTTTCTTGGCATAGGTCCCCATGTGGGTGTAGACAGCAAGAGTGTGAATTTGGGTTTCCCTTGGGTCATCCCTGGGCTGCAGGGATGACCCAAGAGTCAGCCCTTCCAGAGTATTTGCTTCCAATCCTGATGGGTTTGGGGTTCTAGAAAGGTCCTATGAAGGAATGAGGCCTTGGATTCTGGAGATAAACTCACCTGAGATTTATAGCCCCACAGCTATGGATGCCCCTTGCAGATCCATGGGCATCACTGATCTACACAGAGGGCATTGCTACTGCAATCACATACTGCTACATCACGGAGACAAGAACATTCTTGGAGTGTGGCCATTACTCAGTCTCATGCCATGTCACACAGTGTTTTTTTGTAGTCAAAGATAATTTTCTCAATCATATTTTTTGCTCTTTCTTTTTAGATGCAGTCAGGAGTAAAATAAATACATAATAGATCTCTCAATTTCCAATTTATATTCTTAAGTTTTTCCTTTGCTGTTTTCTGGTTATTTAAGGAACACAAGTTCATTGTAGCCCATTAAATAATTAAATCAATTATTCAGTTACACCTGCTGAACTTCCAATAAATCTTGCATCTTTGAGTTTCCAATTTAATGCTTGTAACCTAAATCTTCCCAGCCTTATTCACCTTAGTTAAAAAAAAAAAAAAAAAAAGCTTACTGAAATTCTATTTCTTCAGATACTGAAACAATCAAATTTTGAATATATGATGTGCCAATATTTTAACACACCATACTGAGATAAAATTTCAATTTCTAATCACACACACACACACACACACACTGCATATACGACCCCCCCCAACCCCCATACCCCAGAACATAGGGTTTTGAAGGCAGATGTGGGACTTGTTTGCAGAAATGCAGGTGCAAGAAGTTTATGGGAATTTTAGCTCGTTGCAGGGCAGTTATTCATTAGTCTTATTAGCTCAGTCCCCACAGTAGGAGCAGTAAGGGTACCTTGAATTATTAAAAAGTAACCAAATCAGTGTGTCTTTGGCCCTAAACATACAGGTAGTATTCATTATTCTACTGGTCTGTTTTATACCCTCACGCTGCTAAGTCGTTCTTTCATCATCCCCTCAGACTCCTCGATGCCTAAACATTGCACGAACAAGAACATTCTTGATCTTTAACAGTTACAAAGGGCCTGCCTTCTGGCATCTGAAGAAAATAAAAACAGGAAATACAAACTGCAGGCTGCTTCAGTAAAACTGGAGAACAAAAAACAGTTTCCATCAAGCCAAGGCTTTACCTCTTTGAACACAGCTTCTGTCATACCATGAACCCAAGACAGCCGGCTTCTTTTTCAACCAAAGATTTCAGGAATTCCATGTCTAGACATTTTTCAGTAGGTGCTAATGCTGCAGGGAACCCACACCTCAGCAGGGAGGGTGCTCAGTATTGGCTGAGAGAACGAATGGCGGTGAGCACAGCTTGGGTTACCGATGAGCGTATGACGGTCGTCCGGCGATTTGTGGTCACGTGGTGCCGCGCGTGCGCTCTCGCTCTCATCCTGTCCTTCCTCAGGGCAGTGGCTCTCGTGCCTGGAGACCCTCCTCTCTGTGTGGAATAGGAATACATTGGCTGTGTACGAGTCAGTTTGTTGCAGTCAGCTTCACATCCGTGTGCACTTGAATGCCACGGGAGTTACATTCAATCTGCTTCCGTCTTTCTGAGTTGTTTTAATTTACCTCAGCTTCAGTTATACAATCGAGACTGTCCTGGAATTCACGACATCTGGACTAATTTCATCTGGCTCTCGGTGAAAGCGGCCCTCTCCTCAGATGCTTATTGTTGCAAAAACACAACGTAACTATCACGTGTCTGTTATTCCCTGAAAGTAGGGCGACTGTGCTTTTTCTTCGAGATCTTTTTCTTTGTGGGTGTGTTTTTCGGCATGCACACTCTTCATGTCTTACTCTCTGTATCCCCCATCCCTCCGGTCTATGGGGAATTTGTCTACTTAATGGGGACGTGTGCTGGTGTGTATGAGGGTATGTGGGTGTGTCTCCCACAAGGTTTGTCTATGTGTCTGTCAATGCCTAGTCTGTGACGGACGATAGGTTAGGTGCTGAAATGACAAAAAAGAACAAGGTATGGTCTTTGCTGTTGAAAATCTCATCCTTAGCGAAGGATACAGAATCATAATTAAATCATTATAAGAAATCATGTATAGAGTATTGGTGAAATACATAAGTGAAATGATTTAGGCAGGGGGTGTTAGGGTAGACTACAGAGAAAGTGACAGAAATGTTTCATTTTGATCTTGAAAGATGAGTAGGAGGACACTGGACAAAAAGGAAGAGAAAGAATATTCCAAGCAGCAGGGTGGGTGTGCGGTCAGGACAGTGTGGCCATATACCACATGCTGAGGAACAGAAAGAAATCTAGTTTGGGTAGAGCACAAGTTGCACAAAAGTCAATTACAACTAGAAGTCAGGTGTGGGGTTTTTTTTGTTGTTGTTGTTGTGTTTTTATTTGAGGGGGGAGTGGCACAGGGAGAGGGAAAGACAATCTCAAGCAGACTCCCTGCTAAGCAAAGAACCCAGTGTTGGGCCTGATCTCACAACCCCAAGACCATGACCCAAGCTGAAATCAAGAGTCAGGCACTCAACTGATTGAGCCACCCAGGCACCTCAGGTGTTTTGGTGTTTTTTTTTTTTAAGCAAATTTTTTGGAAACATTTTAAAAACTATAATTATAATTTGTATTACTTGAATAGTCTTATAAATAAAATATATAAGCAGAAAGGAGGACGGGTAGAATTTACACACACACACACAAAAATAAAATTTCTATTTCAAGTTTTAAAACGGAAAAATAAGCAAATGTAATTAGTGTTATTTACATATCTTTTATTAATTTCTACTTTTATTTTAAAAGTTAATTCATTGAAACTCATAAACTATGTGCCTCCTAACTTTTAAACTTTATTTCCTAGTTCCTTTCAAATCATTCTGTATTGAGATTCAGACCATAATTATGCTGACATACCTCTTGTTTCTAAAGAAATAGGTATTTGTTGGTAAAACTTTTCCACCTGGGCTGAGGGTAATTGTGATGTTTTCATTTTTAATTGAAGTTGAATTTGCTAAGTTGTGATTATAAATATGTAAGGAAAATGAGCACAGTTTTAAACCTAGATTGTTAGATCTTTAAAAGATGAAGAAGGAAAATATCTCATATGAATATTAATATGAATTGAACATAATTTTAGATTAGTACAATAACTCTTAGAGATAGCTTACCTATGGTTTACTAAGAAAATAATGATGCTACATCTTTAGTTATCTGCCAAGATTGTCTAAAGTTTTTCATTCAAAAATACAAAAGACTTTTCTTTTGCATTTGACAGAATTAGGCATAAATATGCTATATGAGTGAATGCTTTGACAAATTATTTTTGTTTTTGTTTTAGAGAGGAAGAGAGAGAGAGAGGGAAAGGTAAAAGAGTGGGGCAGAGGGAGAGGAAGGGAGAGAATCTTAAGCAGGCTTTATACCGAGTGCAGAGCCAGACATGGGGCTTGATCCCACAATCCTGAGACTATGACTTAAGCAGAAACCAAGAGCTGGATGCTCAACCGACTATGACACCCACACGCCCCATGAAGTGCCTTTTTTAAAGAATTAAGTGGGCTGTGAAGTTCAGGCTAAGTAAGGTCCAGAAAAATAGATGCACCTGGAAAACAATAGTTCGAAAATTTTATAACTGAACCAAGTGAAAATGCATTGGAAGAGAAATTTGTCAACTCTTGCTTCTTTTTGAAATGGAAATCCCTACAATGGATTTTTTGTGTTTTGTAAATTGGCATTTTTGTGTCTAAGATTTCATTAAAGCAAGGCTTTCAGCAGGGACAATTTTACTTTGAAACTTCTGGCACAATTTTGGTTTTCTCTCTCTTTTTATTTCTGTTAAAATGTATTTCCTTTTTACTGTTTAATTGATTAGTTGCAACGCTTGGATCTCAAGATTCAGGAGAACTGGAAAGACCTATTATTTTGAGAATGGCACAGTAATAAATACTGACAATGTCAAAGCTTTGAGAGGGGTTTTTGGTTGTTAAGCGCATTGAAAAGATTGTATGACCAGCTTGCGTGCAACACCTTATGGAAGAGCAAACCAATTTCCAAATCATTCCGTCTTATGAGCTTAGGGGAAAGGTTTATGGAAACTCTAAAGGGAAAGGATTTTTCTTGGCTTGGTACGACTTCCCCAAGCTTGGTAAGAATAACCTGCTATATACAAACAAAATGAAGCAAAATTTCAAATATCTACTTATTAGCAAAATTTCTTCCTATTTATAAGAAAGAACTAGAGCCTATTGGATCAGTTAGATCAGTATTCCCCAGTGGATATGTTAACGATAATCTGGTGGATTTTAGAAATTTACATAATCGAGGACTAAGTTGACTAGGCATCTTGACTCTTGATCTCAGCTCAGGTCTTGAACTCAGGTCCACATGAACATGGAGCCTACTTTAAAAAACAGAAGAAGAATAAATTTACATAATCTCTCTCTTAGCCAATGACTTGATCCATTTTCCACCCACTGACTTGTGGGCATTCCAGAGTTGGTGGCCTTCTTGCTCTCCCAGTACACCATCATCATTAGTTGTCACTCTTTGCTAAGTCAACATCTACATACCCTGAGTGATCATTACACTCACACACACATAAAAATAGCTTGTTTTTAGGAACCTAAACGGTTAGATATAAGCTTATTTTATTATACCAAACTCCCTTCTAGATCCCCAAGATATGAACACTCCTTAATAGTAACAAATAGCTGAGAAAATATTAGCTTCACAAACTCATTCCAACAAGTAGAGTCTAGTCTGAGTTGTAGAATATTTCCAAAGAAAATATTGTGAAACTTTCAGGCACACAAAGTAAAAATAAACTAGTGTCTATGGGTCTTTATTTAATAGATTCTGGAATACTGTTTTTTAGCTGTTTTTGGATTATATGGAGGCTGGTGAAGGTATCCACAAGGTTTCTTTCCCTAATTAATCAATCTGTGTTGCCTATTTGCACCTTTAATTTTTAAAGAAAATCTTTTTTTTTTTTTTTTTTTCAAGATAGTACAAGCCCAGACTAGGGAAAAAAAAAAAAAAAATCCCAGATTCCATATTAGCAGAGCACAAACTAATGAGTCATTCATTCTTTCTCCGCCCAGCATGATATGTAAGTTCTGTGGAAAACACCCATATGGTCAAAATACAGTCTCTACTCTGGTGGAGATATAAGACTATCAAAAAATGCAATGTGACCATTTTTGCTTTGCTTTGTCTCTCTTACCAAGATTTCTATGCAACTGGAATCAACTAGATAAACTCTTTCTCTATACTTATTTTTTCCTTAGTTGTTCAAGTTGGTTTCCCATGTCTTGGAAAACAAGATGGAGTGGCAGCATTTGAAGTGAATGTGATTGTAATGAATTCTGAAGGCAACACCATCCTGCAGACGCCTCAAAATGCTATCTTCTTTAAAACATGTCAACAAGGTAATCAGTAATCCCCATCAAGAGAAGGCTCAGAAGGCTTTTGGGTGTGATATGGGTAAAAAGATAGATAATAGACAGACAGATAATTTTTTGGTATAATTATAACCACACCAATGTGTAGAGGGGCTGGTTACTGCGGAGTCCAGTATGGTATTAAGAGCTTTTCTCTGCTATGACACCACTCACAATTTTAACTACCAATACCCCTTCAAAAGCCATCTCTTCTACCTCTCTCCTTCCCCTCCTCCAACACAATCTTTGGGAGTCCCCAACTTCATAGCAAGGTTGCCAGGCATTACCAGCAACTACTACCTGTTAAGGCAATACCACTCCCACCCCCACCACAAGCTTGGTGCTGCCGACCTCCCCAGAGAACAGGGTACCACCGTCACAACAACAATGTCTGCCAGGCAAAGGCATCTCACCCTGATGCCCATTTAAGCATGAAGGCCTAGATTTTTCCCCCCATCTTGATGCAAGGTTTTCCAGCACAGAATTTAAGCTCTAGAGGCCTTCAGTGCTCTAAAGATGAACCAAAAGGCCATTCCACCCTCTGAAAGTAAACGTTGTGGGCCATATCATTTATTTCAGTGTGAATTTAAGAAAGTCCAGTAGATTGATAGGTAGGGGTGAAGGCAGAATAAAGCTTGCTTTGCCTTCTTCCTTGAGCCCCCCTACTGCTGGAAGTAGATTTGAGAGATGCAAAATCTGGCTTTGTTGAGGATTTAGTGAAGCACAAGAGGTACAGAGAGAGAATATAGGTAGAACTTACCAGTATTCAGTAAATTAGGATAATCAGGGCACTGCAGGTAAAGGTCACCGCTAACTTCTTCATGCTTGCTGTAATTCACCCAACACAATTTCAGAGGTGTCCATATAACCATGTTTCTCTTTGGTGAAGCTGAATGCCCAGGAGGGTGCCGAAATGGAGGTTTTTGCAATGAAAGACGCATCTGCCAGTGTCCTGATGGATTCTATGGCCCTCACTGTGAGAAAGGTAAAGAATGGAGAGAGCCAGCTACCCTCCCTTGCTTCCTAATGAAACTGATGTCACACAAGAGCCCCACATAAGCTTTCTTAACACAATCTTTGAAATTATTTTGCTGGTCCTACCATAAAATTGGTAAAATCTTAAAGAGCCGCAGAAGAGCAGTTGGAGAGTACTTCTAAGAGTGGTTTTCTGTTAAATCCAATATATGGCGACGGGACAGAGAATGTTAGCACAATGTCTGCATTCTTCACAGCCACGACCCACCCCCATCCCTAATTCACTATTATACACACTATGCCTTGGCATAATCTTATGAAAGTTTTGAAGTTTTTCTCCTCCACTTAAATTGGATTTTAAAAGCTAATTATTATGATTGATTTGACAGTAGCTACTCCAATTCAAAGTAACTTGATTCACAACTAAGTCTACACCTGAGTTATGTAGTTACTATGAGGCCAAAAAAAAAAAAAGGTAAAAATTATTTGTATTGTAAGTATATCTATCTCAGTGAAATTACTATTATATGAAAGAGTTAAGAGGAAAATGTGGACTAACCACAGAATGCTTAAATACCAACAGCTTAATTGATGAGAGTAAAACTAAGACATAAGAATTTTTCCCATTTGCCTATATTTTGGAATTAGAAGATGTAGGAAATAGGGCACAGAAAAATATTTAAAATCTTAAGAAACCCATGTCTTAATCAAAGTAATGATTCTAGGCAAATTTTCATCAGCCACCGAAATGGAACAATTCTAAAATTCTCACCTATGAAATTAGTTTAAAAACACCTCATTTAAAAAAAAACACCTCATTTACAATTCATAAATAATAAAAGCATAAAAGCACACCTGTATCTCTAAAGACCTTAGAGTCTACCACAAAGATCAAAAAATGTAGAGCTATTGTATTATCGATATTTCCGAAATGGTCCTTCCCCAAAACCCTACTTGGCCTTAATCAGAGCACTCTCTCTCTCTCTCTCAGCCCTTTGCACACCACGGTGTATGAATGGCGGGCTTTGTGTCACTCCTGGGTTCTGCATCTGCCCACCTGGTTTCTATGGAGTCAATTGTGATAAAGGTAACGGTTTCTTTCTAAGAACAAGGTTCTTTTTACTTTATAAATGTTTAGTTAAAAGAAGTATATTTGATATACCATCACTCTCCATAATAGCTCTATTATTAGGGTGTAAAACTGCTATAATAACTTTAACCCCAAATTTTGGTGTAGTTCAACACACTAGAAGTTTGCTTGTACTCACAGAATGCTCCAGTGCAGGAATCCCTACAGTGAGTGGGGCTGCCCTCCATGCTATGATTCGAGGATCCTGACACCTTCCACCTAGAGATCTGGAGCTTTCAGGAACCAGTCAGTGAGCAGAGAAGGAGACTGGAGTAGACACTGATTTAAAAAAAAAAAAAAAAAAATCCCAAGAAGTGATTTCCAAAACTTCCACACCTCTTCTGTTCCATGGACAGGAATGTGCCTCATGGTCCTACCTAGGTGACTGTCCCAGGTGCAGACTGGGCAGCTGTCTCCCACTGACAACTTGATGGGAGGGGAACATGGAGTTTTGTGCACCATGTGAGGTTTGGGTATGTCTTCATTCTGTTTTATGGGTGAGCTTCTAAGACTGAAATGAAACAACCTGCTCCACCTTTCCCAACTGACTGCCAATTCAATGATCTGCTCACAGAGGACAGCCAGGAGAGATGGTCTTCCGCCTTCCTGTGACGCAGCACTTTCGCCAGGCTTACTCTCAGAAAGTGGGTTCAAACTTGCCTCTAAAATATTGAACGGTCTATAGGCTTTACAAGATACCAATTTGTTTTGCCTGATTCACATCTTTCATGGGGGTAAAAACTTAAATAATATCATGCAAAGTGTATTTATTTATTGACATTATCCTTGTGTCAAAAACTCTCATTGCGTGAGTAGAGCCTTGTTTTTTTTTTAAATAAATACATGCTATGAAATGAAAAGCTATGTTAGTTTTGAGAAGTGTCTCTTCAGTGATCATGCAGTCAACACCAATTAAGATTGAAATGAACCACTTTTTTAAAAAGAAGGAAGAGCTCCTGGAAGAATCCCTCAGCATGAGTCAGAGAATAATTCACAGGGGTCTGCTCTTCCATGATACATAAAGTACTTCACAACTTTTTCTGATTTTACACTCAACAGCCTTTTGAGATATGTAAAGTTTTATCTGCTTCATTCTCAGAGAAGCGAAATGAAGTTTACAGAACTCCAGTAGCTTGGCCCAAACTCACACCCTCTGGGGTACTGTGTTGTCATTCAGGCTACCTGCTGGGGTTCCCATTCCTCCTCAAGTGACTCTGTATCTGGGCTGATGACTTTATCTCCTTGTGGGTCACACTTTTCCCATCTCTAAACTTTTTTTTTTTTTTAAGATTTTTATTTATTTGAGAGAGAGAGATAGAGCACAAATGGAGGGAGAGGGAGAAGCAGACTCCCTGCTGAGCAGGGAGCTCAATGCAGGGCTCCATCCTGGGACCATGGGATCATGACCTGAGCCACCTAGGTGCCCCTCTGATCTCTAGATTAGGAATTAAGCCACTGCCCCTGGCTCCCCAGCCCCAAGCTGGGGAGATAATCTTTGTGACCATCTCTACCATTTATTTTTAAGTGATATAAAACTAGAGTATTGGATTTAACTTAAGTTTGGATTCATAAAGGTTAAGCACTAAGGACAAGATAAGAAGAGCCAGTGAGTAAAAAAAGTTTCTTTTTATTTGTCAAAATTTATTTGTCAAAATTTAGCACTCAACATCTCCGCTCTTCCAAAATTGGGCGATTCGTAACGTAGAATTAAGCTCAGATTATCACAAAACTTGTTAGGAAACAGCAAATCCCTCAGAGGTTTGGATGAAGAACTCAGGTATGAAAAGGTTCAAAGAGATTGTTTGTGAGGGCTGCTTACTGAGATGTGACCGTCATTGGTGTCGTCTGAACAATGGAGTGCCAACTGCAATGTTTTTCTAATGCTATGGAGTCACAAACACTGTGTGGTCACTGTTGAAGGAAAATATGTGGATTCCAGTATGTTTTACACTTTGTAATATTTTACATTTCAGATGAAAACTTTTCCCTACTTCTTAGACTCCAGTAACTTTTTATTATTATTCTTTTGGAAAGTCTGTTGAAATTCCACTTGGTCTCATTGGAGATCTGGGAATATTAAAAAATAATGGCTTTTATTACCTCAACAAAAAGATGCATTTATCATCCAGGAGGGAGTATAGAGCTTCTGAAAAATGGCTTAATTACTGGCACAGAACTAGAGCTGAGCATAACATATTTGAAGCAACATTAAAGATTAACTTTTGGTGGCTCTTGGGACTTCTGTTGCCAGCTTTAGGAAATGAAAAGTTAAGCCCTGGCTCGGCATGCCCTTAGCCCCAGTGAAAGTTACCTAGTGCCTCTGTGCATTTTCCTAGTCCAGAATCATTGCACAACAGAAATGTAGAGAAGCTTGTAAAGAATTGTACCAATACTAAGAGCATGGCCACATTCTTTAAATAGCTTTGTCATCATTCTGAGACTTACAGTTCAGCTCCCAGGTTCATCCCATTCTATTCTTTAGAAGGGGTAGTGCCCAGAAGGCTCTGGCCAAGCAGACCCTGATCCTGATGTTTTCTTGTCTCTTCTTCATTCCCCAGGAGACACAGAGACAGGTGGGGAGACAGAATCACACTTGTAAAAACAACTGTCCTGCCGTAACAATACTAGGAGCAGTTAGCAAGGAGGAAGCCCAAAGAGCTGGTTCTCCTAAATCCTAAATTCTATACCCAAATGCTGCTGTTCCCTTCTGCATTGGGAGGCTGTGTTTGCCAAAGCAAGTACAGCATTGCCTTAAGAGGGCAGATCCTTGTGGTTTAAACAAAAAGCTCTATCATTTAAGAAGCACGATACTTGCAGAACATGCAGGTTGGACTGCTTTTCCACAAAGAAAGCATACATATAAATTTTGGATCTCCTCTCTGATTTTCCTACTGGAAGCTTACTTCAGCATTTGTTCATCTGTAGCCAACTTTGGCCCATTTTATATAGAACAAGAACAAATAGGCCCTATAACTGGAATTGCTGAGAATCCAAGCTCTCATTTTCATCTCTTTTCTAGAAGGAGCCAACCTGTCTATTTTTAGATACTTACTCTACCCTTGTCCCCATTTTTGTCCTCCCTTTATTTTAGGTGTAAGCAGTGAAATTCCAGAAGTTGACACAAAGACAGGGTTTAGGATGAATTACAAACAGTATGATTATTGCCTGGAAAATCTAGTTAATTGGACCACCACAATAATCTGTCCAAGTAGCTGCTGCACACTCCCATTCCTGTGGGATCTGAGGAGGATTGACAGTCTGTCCTTTCCCAAACACCAGGACTCCTTCTTCCAAATGTCATAAAAGTCTATTTTTTAAAATCCCTATTACATAAGATGAATCTCTGTTCTTGTTCTGGGGGAAAAAAAAAAAAAAAAGTTGCTTTCTCCTTTGCCAGCTCCTAGTATTTATGGCCTTTCTCCCTTTTATCTATTCTAAAATAAGTCTTCTCCTTTTTACTCTTCTTTTAACGTCAAAAAATATTTTAGGGTGTTTATAGTGTTCCTTTCTTAAGGGCATAGTTACAAGAAAATAAAAACATAACTTTTTTTTATACATCTTGCCTTTTTTTTTCTCTAAAATAGAAGCCTCCAGGGAGAGAATAGTATATAATGTATGTGCTATTGTATTATGTTGTTGAAATCTGTCAATGATCAAGCAGTTGGTTACAATTTTTGCATTTGCAAAGTGGCTTACTTGACTAAGTAAATGGGCAGGAGGCAGATGTCTCAGAAATATCACCTCACTTTAAGTGAAGTTGGATTTTTTTTTTTAAGGTTTAACCTACTCTCTAATGCAATTACCCATGTTATCCATTCTAATAGCAAACTGCTCAACCACCTGCTTTAACGGAGGGACCTGTTTCTACCCTGGAAAGTGTATTTGCCCTCCAGGACTAGAGGGAGAACAGTGTGAAATAAGTGAGTATTGACTTTCTGCATTCTCTTTGTTTCTGGGGGGTGGAGGGGAGCCTCAGTACTCCACCTACCCCCATCATTTTTTCAGTGAGGAAACTGAAGCCCAGAGACAATGAATAGCTTATCCAAGGTCTCAGGTCAGTGGTTTCTTTTCACTAGATATACCATCTTCATTTTTCCTAAAGGTGGGGCAGTGGGCGCCGGATGACTCTGAGCCCACACTCTGACTCAGTCATATCTGGGTTTGTATTATTTGGCATGTTGTGTTGTTTCTTATTAGTGAGTTTGTCTCCTTCTCATTGTGCAGAGCCCCTCGCTTCAGCCTAGAAATGTAGACCAGAGTTTTGGGACAGGTGGATTTTTTACCTACCTGCAGGCATAGAATTTCTTCCCTAAATTAGAGCCAGTAACCCATCTAAGAGGAAAGGATAGATTCAAGGAAAGGGGAGAAAGGGTGCACAACAATTTTAAAAAAATAGAACAAACTAACAGCACACAGTACAAAAATGAACCACACAGATGTTAAGTAAAGGGAAAAGTGCATACTGCACGATTCTATTTTTATGAAGTTGAAGAACAGGCAAAATTAATGGATGATAGTAGAAACCAGGTTGGTTGTTGGGGGCACAGAGGAACTTTATGGGGTACGAAAAATGCTCTATATCTTGATTGATGAAGTGTCACATGAATGTTTATTCAGGTAAAAAAATAATTGAGCTGTGAACTTCAAATCAATGCAGTTAGGTCTTCATTGTGCCTTCATGATATTTTGGTCATGCTTCCATAGAAAGAAAGAAAAACTTAAGGGTGGAATGTGGTAGATAGTCATTGTTTTCAGAATCAGGATCTCAAACTGCTTATCCTGGCTCTGCCTCCTACCAGCCATGTAACCCTCAGCAGATCGCTGAATCTTCCTATTAAATTCAGCAATGAGTCAACCGCATCCTAGATTGCTTTATGATCCAGAAAATGGATAACACCAGTGCTTCATTCAGGAAGGAGAAAAAGAACATGAGCCTGTCTCCTAAGGGTGCCCTGTTGCTGCCTTTTTGGAAGTTCTGGAATATAGCATTTTCATTTCCAGCCATATTTTATCTGTAAAATACTGCTGTGTTTAGTATCACCATACTTTCTGAAGTGGGTTGCAGTGGGCTCAAAATTAAGTAATATTAACAATAATTTTATCTTTCAACCTCTAATTTATTTGTACTTTAATGAGTAGTAGATGAAGTAACCATTTTTGATAGAGTTCAAGTGAAATACCTCTGAAGTTTCCATAGAACATGTAATTAATTGTCAGGATATGGTTTCTGTTCTTATTAATTACCCTGATAAAGATATCTCTGAACTAATTCCCCTCAATTTTCTCCCCACACTTACTCTCAGACTTCACTTACTTAGCTAAATCATATTCATGAATCTTTGTTCTTGGATTCATTTCTCTACATGTAAGTATGTCCTTGGGTTTACAACTTTCCATTGGCAGAGACAATGATTTCTATTCCTTTTTTCCCTTACTACACTAAAAATGTAGGCCTTTGAAGGCTCCTGATTATCCCTATCACAAGTTATTCTCAAATCCCTCTAGGAAATGTCTTGTTTCTATTACAAGAACCACAGTACTAAGAAAATACGGAAATGGATCTTGAGTTGAAAAGTGCCTCTAGTATAGTAGAGACAAAAAATTGAATTATGAATTCTTATTTTAAAATTGAGATGTAATTCACATACCAAAAATTCACCATTTTAAAATATGCAATTCAGTATATATTCATGAAGAACAGTACCATTTCTGTCTCATTCCAGAACATGGCATTAGACATGTCAAAGGATGTCAGAAGACACCCTGTACTCATGGGAGCAGGCACTCCCTATTCCCCTTTCCCCAAAGTAGTAGAAACTACTAGTCTACATTCTATCTCTTCAGATTTGCCTATTCTGAACATTTCATATAAATAGAATCATATAACATTTTTCCTTTGTGTCTGACTTCTTTCACTTAGCATGATGTTTTTGAGATTTATCCATGTTGTGGCATGTATGATTACTTCCTTTTAATTGCTGAATAATATTCCATTGTGTGGATATACAAACCATCTTTTGTTTATCCATTCATCAGTTTACAGACATTTGGTTGTTTCCACGTTTGGGGTGATTGTGAATAAAGCTGCTGTGAACATTCATGTACAAGTTTTTGTGTGGAAATATGTTTTCAGTGCTCTCGGGTATATTCCTAGGGGTGGAATTGCTAGGCCACATGTGAACTCCATGTTCAATTTTATGAGGAACTGCAAAACTGTTTTCCAAAGCCACTGTACTATTTTACATTCCTACCAGCAATGTATGAAGGTTCCAGTTTCTCCACATCCTTGCCAATACTTGTTATTGTCTATTTTTTTCATGAGGTATATATTCTGATGTTACTTATATTTTCATTTCCCCTGGCATCTATTAGGACTGATACCTTCCCAAACTTCAGTTTGACTTAATTTAAGAACTCTTGCCAGTTAACAAATAACATCAAGGTTAGAAATACCTGGAAGTAGGGAGTATACGTTTATCCCGTTACTTAAGGTTCATAGCTAGCTATCCCAAGGATCTTCAGTGAACTTTCAGTTAAAAAGTTTACATGGGTTATTTATGCTGTATTATAAATGAAGTTTTAAAATAACATAATGAATTCTTATTTTTACAAAAGTCTTCTCTAACGTAGTGAAAAGAAGGGGAACAATGTTCATAGCAGCAGTGTCCACAAGAGCCAAACTATGGGAGGAGTTGAGATGCCCTTCAACAGATGACTGGATAAAGATGTGGTTCATCTATACCATGGAATATTACTTAGCCATCAGAAAGGATGAATACCCCCCATTTGCATTGACATGTATGAAACTGGAGGGGATTATGCTAAGTGAAATAAGTCAAGCAGAGAAAGACAATTAACATATGGTTTCAGTCATATGGGGGACATAAGAATAGTATGGAGGACCACAGGGAAAGGGAGGGAAAAATGAAGGGCAAGAAATCAGAGAAGGAGACAAACCGTGAGAGACTCTGGAATTCAGGAAACAAAACTGAGGGTTACAGAAGGGAGGAGGGTGGGGTGATGGGGTAGCCTGCTGAAGAGTATTAAGGAAGGTACCTGTTGTGATGTGCAGTGGGTGTTATACACAACTAATAAATTGTTGAACACTACATGAAAAACTAATGATGTACTATATGTTGGCTAACTAAATATAATAAAAAAAATAATAAAATGAAATCTATGGGACTAAAAAAAATAGTCCTCCGTATAAAGTATTCTTTATAAAAAAATTTAGAATACCGAATAAAACAATTAAAAATCACCTATAATCCTAAGACCCAGAGATGATAGTTGTTGGCACTGTTATAAATCATTTTTGTTGGTTTTCTATGTGAAGCAGAGTCACACATTTAAGTTATCCTACAATCCAATGGGCAGAGGAAGTTTAATGTCCTTATTTTGTCAATCCCTAACTCATTGTTCTCCCCGGACCCCCCGCACTCACTGGTTATAGTAAAATGCTAACATATAAACTTAGTAAAATTTGTTTGTCTTCAGGCAATGTTTAGTCTGTTCTGGGTAAAAATGTGTAATCTTTCAAGTTGGCTTACTTTTCCACTGTCCAGTGGATAAAATTTATTGCAAAATATTTTCAGGAAAAGGGAGTCAATATTAAAGACACTTAGAGGATTCTGATTTTTAAAGCAGTCACACCTTCATGAGGCTTTGGCTCCGTAAGATTTGATTTGGAATGGCCTTGGGACAGTCACCTGTAGTCACATTTCTGCTGTGTGATAACCAAGAGAGAACGTCCTTATTCCTGGCAGTGGTGAACCCAAACACTCTCACTTCCCTCTGATAAAGAAAATAAAAGACCCATGGAAGCAATGAAAAGGTTCTCTCTACCAGTCATTCTCTGTGATATCCCTGGCTACCAAGTTCACCTCTCATTGAATGTGGGGAAATTGGTGTCACCAAGTATTTCACAATAAGTACTATCTTTTCTGACATAGGGTTATTGTCCCGCATCTTGTTGACTTGAAAAACCCAAGTGCATGGCAGAATACTGTGATAGGATCCAATTTGGTACATATGGTGAGGTCAGATATTTCATTGATACAAATGGAAATTGAGTAAGGCATTCCTTTGCTTTAGGTAAGACTTGGGATCTTGACCAAATAGTAAATGCTATTCTAGCATTGTCTTAGCAAAAAGGACACTTTGGAATATTTAATAGTCAGTGAAAAGGTAGTATTCTATTATTAAGGTCATTTGATGCCTGTTTCTAGAACATCCCTGCATCAGAAAAACTTAAAGGTATAATGGCATTCCAGGTTTTTGAGAGACTCTAACATCTCAATATTATGTCTCTATTGTCCGCACAATGGCTAAATGTTGCTTTGCTGAATTTATACATTGGAGAAGGTCCTTGTGAATAAGTGAAAAGAAAAGTAAAGTGTTTCAGCAAAATAATTTGCATATGGAATTTATGTTTATCAAACATAGCGCTTGCTCGTAAAACATAGTAGCTCACTTCATTTGAAGGCTCTTTTGACCATAAAAAGAAGAGCTTAGAGAATAAAAGTGTGTTTTATGATAAAGATTTCATTTCTTCCCCTTATGTATTGAGACCTTTGTAATGAGTATTCTGCTGAAATGTAAAAAAAAAAGAAAAAGAACAACAATAAAAAAAAATCCAAATCCCTTCACTCCCAAAACCTAATGGGTATTTGCTCTCTCTGGAATGCCATCATGCTAGTCACGGGATGCAGTCAGCTCTGGGTGACCCACCCTTTTTCTTCTACTTCTTCAAATCACCCAGCCTTGAATGGTAAATTCTAGATTGCAGAGGGAGAATAAATAGCTTCTGGAATAAAAGACTATCATTTTATCATTTTTACATCTAAGGCCCTACTGCAGCTCTAAAATCCTGTAACCCAAAGAGCTGTGAAAACATTAGCAATTCTCATTTGGCACTGACATAAAAGAAAGAGTGATGTATTTTGAGGCTCTAAGACATTCTAGAAAAAAAAGCATTGGTGTGGTATGGGGCCTCTTTGGTGCCCTACTTCATATCTCCTCTCAACCCGCTTTTCACTCCAGTCACTGCTGTGCAAACCTGTTTTGGGTGGCATAACCTCATGGTACCCCATCTTAGTTGCTCCACACTTCTGCTTTCTACCCAGAGACTCCTATGAGTCCTACAAAATCAGTCAGCACTCACATAGGGGCATACTGGAGGTGTGAGGAAGTCATTCCATAGGGTGACCCTCAACCAATGGAAGACAGGTGCCAATGAACAAATCCTCCCCTCTCTCTTCTTAAGAGTAACTTGAAGGTGCAGTGTCCACGGCCTCTCAGAAGAATCGCACAGGATAGAGCCTGGTTGCCTAAAGTGATGACCAACCCCCCCACACACGTTTGTGTTGGCTTTCCTTCCTTCCATTCTTTCCTCTCCCTGTCCCCCCATTCTGGTTTCCTAGGATCACTTTAACAAAGAAACTCTCTGCATGCAAGCCCTGCTCTCTGGAGAATCCTTGGCTAGGAAAGATACCACTGGGCACAGGTGTAGGTCTGCTTTTAGAAAGAGTGACATTCAAAGTCAGAACTCAGAGAGATCACTTGGTGGTTTATTCACATCTTAACCTGTACTGTATCTTAAATTACAAGTGTTTGCAAAACAGAATTTTATTCTGCTTACCAAAAAAGTTATATACACATAGCATGTGGGCAACACATTTATCGTAACAGATATCCATTAGAAATCACAAGTGAAAATACTAACCCGTTTGTTCTAAGAATGAAACTCCAACGGTATCAAAGCCAGAGCAGGTCTGAAATAAATGGGAATCGGTGCCATCTAAAAGTATTTATCCTCTCAAAGCCCTGCAATTCCCTTGAAAAACGTGAATATCTCTGAATGAAGCACTGAGTTCCTGGCTTATCTGCATCCTTCTCTGTTTCAGGCAAATGCCCACAGCCCTGTCGAAATGGAGGTAAATGCATTGGTAAAAGCAAATGTAAGTGCTCCAAAGGTTACCAAGGAGACCTCTGTTCCAAGCGTAAGTACCCAGAATCAGTAAGTACCGCAGAATCAGCTCGAGCTCGGGGATCTCTTCCTACACAACTTCTGGGCCTCCTGCATGTTGCCTAAGCATCACCATGAACCTGTCTCAAGGACATCTTTGTTCCCTTTCTCTAGAACAAAGACAATGTATGAAATCCATGCATGTGAAAACACGGACACATTCACACATGAGCAACTCAGCTTTTTAACTATTGGGGGTTTTCTTAAGGAAAATGAGCTTCCATTCCAGCAGTTTCCGAGTCCTACTGAACATCTTTTGTGACTCAGAAGCATCAAGCTTAGTTTACCATCTCTCTCGGGCCTTTTTTCAGAAAGTCCCAGACTGACTTAGAGCTGGAGATTGGCTTAGAAAAATCAACAACAACAACAAAACAACAAAAGGGGATGAAGCCCAAACTAATACATTCTAAAGAACTGCAGGAAAAGCAACTAATTCTCTTGAACAGTGAAAGCTCAGGAAACACTTTCTATCTCCTCCGGTTCTAGCGGTCTGTGAGCCTGGCTGCGGTACCCACGGAACCTGTCATGAGCCCAGCAAGTGCCAATGTCAGGAAGGCTGGCACGGAAGACACTGCAATAAAAGTGAGTGGGAGGGTGCACCTCGAGCCTATCTTGGCTCCGGCAGCTGATAGATGACCCGTAGCTCAGCCCTGCTTCCCATGTTTGCCTCCTGTCCCCAGGGCTCATCCCTGGCCCCCTCAACTCTCTAACCCTTTGAGCCTAAGT
This sequence comes from Mustela putorius furo, assembly GCF_011764305.1. Lineage (NCBI taxonomy): Eukaryota > Metazoa > Chordata > Mammalia > Carnivora > Mustelidae > Mustela > Mustela putorius. Next base: position 39,956,113 of record NW_025422368.1, on the reverse strand, counting down.
TTTAGAGTCTAAGGGCAATGCAGCTGTGCAAATTATCACCACATCTGTAAAATAGCTCCACTTTTCTAAGTTAAAGCAGTAATTCAGGTTGCTTTGGTAATAGAGTGTGGTAACTATGAAAGAGATAACAAGTATGAGAGTCTAAACCAAATATATACATCTATTTGGCTCTGATTTTATCTTTAAGATCTACCCATGAGCATATAAAACATGAAGAATTTTGCTCTTGAAGATTACTAAATGTTATTGGTTGTGATATGTTTCAAATAAGTTCTTTTGAGGCAGAAAAACAAAAGAAAGAAAAAAGAAGGAAAGAAAGGAAAGGTCTAGGGAGTATGGAGTTGTTTATTTTAAAATTTACTGACTACCAAAAATGAGCTATCTGTAGAGATGATAAACCACTGGTCTGTTTTCGGCACAAAACAACACTGATTCAATTCAACCATTTCATTTTGATTGAGATCTTCTCTGTTCCAAGCAAGAATCCAGGCACTGGAGACCTGTCAGTGAGACGACAGAAAATGCCCCACCTAGTGGGGCTAGCGTTCCGTCTCCTAAGCTTGGGCCCACAGTCCACCTTGCCTTTGAAGGAAGGCAGGCTTCAGTCATCCAATAACCTTCAAGCGCAGAAGTTCAGCTTGTGCCTATCACAGTCAGTTTCCAAAATAATGGACACAAATTGCACAGATCACCTTCACAGCAGATATTTTTCTAGAGCCACAGTTTCCAAAGGGTGGTCTATGCAGCCCAGGGAGTATGGAAGTTATCAGCTAGGTGGATGGAAAAGACGGGTTTGACAATAGTTTTATATTTTTTGTTATTTTATTATATTTATATATAAGTTCATATATAAATATATATCTCAATCTCAAATCTCTAATTTTTGTGTGTATTTTATAATGTTCACATTATATTATTATGGTGTATATCTAATACATTTATATGTAGGTATACATGCTTTTTTGTTTGTTGGTTTTAAGGCAAGTTGGTGTCTGGTCTGTGCTACACTAAGCCATTGACTTGAGTCTTGTCACGTGCTACATTGACTGGATGGTAGATTGAATTGGCTTCAGGTGGGTGTAGCTTAACCAGAAGTTCGGCTCTTCTGGAAAAGGGTTCTTTCCACAGGTAGCAATGGCTAAATGTATCCCTACAGGGACACACTTAGGGGAAGCTTTTTTTGGACTAAAAGAACTGCAGAAAACTAACCATTTCAAGAGATACTTGGGGAAAGAGTAAACCAAATCTTTTATGCCACCTTTAACTCGGGATGCAAGTAACTTTTGAGACATCCTCCAGCCTAGGGATGGGCTGAGGTCACACTATACATCCCAGGCATCAATCAGTTGCAAAGCTCCTCTAGGACCCACATTTGGGACCTGGTGACCAAGAGTGATGGCAAGAGAGTAGTTCCTGCTGATAAACCAGTCACATCACCAAAAAGAAGGCAAGTCAGGGGCCCTCGAGTAGCATCGATGAGCAATTCGGACAGGACTGCCAGCCCCCATGCACCCCCCACTCCTCGACCTGCTGCTGAGAGTTTTGTCATCGATGTACCCTCAACTCACGGCATTGCCTCAAGATGATGCCCCAGCGCCTGATTAAAATGCAAATGTGGTGTCCAGGAGAGGCCACCCAGCCATTTTGTACATGAGCTTAGAGAATCAGGCAGAAAGAAAGAGATTTATTTTGACCATGGGGAGGTGACAAGGAAGGTCGGAGGCATGGAGTGCTGGAGAGAGCAGACTCCCAGAGAGGTGACACTTTGGGAGGTCTCAGGCACCCAGACGTGTTAGTGGGGAGGAGGACATTGGAGACAGACTTCCTGGCTGAGGCTCACCCTCGCCAGCAGGGAGGTTCGGGCTTCATGGGTGGCGGGGAGAACAGCAGGGTAAGGATTTACTCCAGTGCATTGTTGGCTCATGTTCTGGCTGTTCCTTGAGCTACCAGCCTACATACTGACAATTCAGAGAAACACATTCGGGAACAAAGTATTCTGTTCTCAGTAGTTACTTAGTGGCATGCTTGCATTTAAAAACCACAGGGAACAAATGGAATGCCAAACTCTACTTTAATGCACAGGAAGATGGAGGCAGATTTTTAAAAATGTGATTGCTCCCTTGGGCTCCCTTGGATCCCTTTTAGGAAATCAGGAGAAAGGAGTCAGTGCCTCAAGCACCTCTAGAAGTTGGCAAGTAGGAGAAAGGGAGGTCTGAAGCTATGGAACTTAGTATTACGGTCCACTTACAACTAAGCTGGAAATGGATAGATGCCCACCATGACTGAAACTGACAAATCCCCATGGATAAGGAGTCTGTTCAAATCATAACCCTTCTCTAAAATGCAGGGTGGAGGTCCTTAGTTCTTGCAAAATTCCCATTTTGTGTAAGTGCAGTCGCCACACTTGATTGTGCGATCACTATGAAGAGATGAAGAGTGGGGAGTGTTCCAGAGCAATATAATCGAGGCTGGATTTGCAATGCAGTGAAAATGATCAGATCCTCTGCAGGAACATCCCTGCTTTGGGGACCTCAGTGCCAGATCCTTACCAGACCTTGGGTGGAGAAAATCCTTCATTCGACCCCATCCATCCAAACTTTGCATCAAGAGTTTCTGCATAGCCAAAATCTATAGGGAGTCAGAGCTTTGATGGAAGCCAGATTTGATGGCATTCCTAAAATAGGTTCCTTTTTTAGCAGAGACCTTGAACCTGTAACATCTCTTCATTCAGGTGGCTTTTTGTGGTGGCTGTGGTCTACTCTGGGTTGAAAAGGGAAAATGGATTTCATTTGAATGGTTAGTAATGAATCTGAAGAGCCTGTTTTTGTAGTTTCTTTTCTTTTAAGCTGTGAATAATTTTACAGGGTACGGAGCCCGCCTCATGCATGCCCTGAGGCCAGCAGGCACCCGGCTGGGGCAGCACACGCCTTCACTTAAAAAGGCTGAGGAGCGGCAGGATCCACCTGAATCCAATTACATCTGGTGAACTCCGACATCTGAAACGTTTTAAGTTACACTAAGTTCATAGCCTTTGTTAAACTTTCATGTGTTGAATGTTCAAATAATGTTCATTACAGTTAAGAATACTGGCCTGAATTTTATTAGCTTCATTATAAATCACTGAGCTGATATTTACTCTTCCTTTTAAGTTTTCTAAGTATGTCTGTAGCGGGATGGTATAGATTTCTTGTTTCAGTGCTTTGGGACAGATTAGATGTTATGTCAGTTGATCAGGTTAAAATTGTGTCTTTTCAGTTGTGTAGCTGGCGAATAATTTCCAAAATTACAATGTACTCATGGTGTCGAGGGCCTGGGGAACACTGGACATGGAACAGAAATGCATAAATCAAGGGTTTGGATGGAGCAGTTAACCGTGTTGAAGTTACAACATTTCTAATTTTACTGTCATGGGTTTAGACATTTGTCACATTTTTAAAGTTCCTCTTGTTCTTAAACTCTCAATACACCATATTTTGACCAAATTTTGACCTTACCATGATTCCAGAGAATTCAGTATTGAAAGAAAGAAAGAAAGAGAGAGAGAAAGAACATGGTGGCAGTGGCATTTAACAATATAATATATTGTAAACAAAATAAAATAGGGACTATAACGTATGGACTTTTGGCATTGGCTTGAAGCAATATAATATATTGTAAAAACACAGCTCTTACATAACGAATATTTTATACTGTTTGTATAAAATAAAGGTGCTGCTTTAGTTTTCTGAGGGTTGTATGGAGTGGTCTGTGCATGTGCAATCTTATGGAAATAAAGTCCGTGTCAATGAGTTGCAGTGAGTGGAAATAAAGTTGGTTACGAAGGAAACTCTGCAGAATCATAAAAAACAGAAGAGATTCTATTCTCTGACCCAGTTGGGCTCCCCAGGCCCACCTGTCCCTCCCAGCCCTCTCCCCCAGCTACACTCTGAGCCCTGCCCGAGACCTTCCCATGTTTGTCAGCTCTCATTTAGTTGGCATTGGTTTTTAGACGTTGTCTCTTCACTAGAATGTGTTAAATATCCCTTCAGAGGGAGACTTTCTAAGACTTTCTTAGTGTCAGAATGTTGCAAATGACAAGAGCTACCATTTATGAAAAACCTATTGGTTCCCAAGAACATGATAGTGTGTTATCTTACAATCAGTTGAGGCAGGTATCATTTTGTCCTTTTACATATAAGAAAACTGAGGTAGGAAGATACATAGCAATTTATCCAAGATCACACTCAAGTGGGATGGGTTTGAATTCATGTCACCTGATTCTGGAGAATTTGCACAAGGTGGTTCCCCCTCCTTTTTTCTCAGCAAATGCAGTAGAACACAAAACTCTACAAATCCCAAGCAGGTACTGTCCAATATATTTTAGTCTCCTCATCCTGCCAAGGAAATGTGGACTTTATGTTATAGACAATCCAAAGCCTATATGTTCTTCTTTTGCTGGGCAGTGGCCTAACGACTTGTGTGGTCCAGGAATGTGACGTGTCATGGGAAGTGATCAAGGGAAAAGCTGGACGCAGAGTGAACATGTCTTTTCATGGTGCAGGGCCACGGCAGTCTTCCTCCTCTAACTAGCCAGAGCCTAGAGTGCCAGCTTCTGTTCACACAGACTTGGAGGAGCAGGCCAAGAGCCAAGAAGCTCACAATGGGAATCCCAGTATGAAAAACAACTGATTTAAGACTTTGAAGTAAAAATCCAGATGCTTGATAATGAGGGTTTAAGACGGTGACAGAAAGTTAAGTTTGGGGCTAGGATGCTACTACTAATAGCTAATACTTACACAGTACTTAGTTTATTCCAAGCACTTTTTACCTCGTGGATGAGTAATAAAATGGCGGGGAAGTTAGACTGAAGGCAGTGTGACAAACCACGATAGTCTACATGGGTCATCTCCAAACCATTCTGACTCCAAACCAATCGTATTTCATTAGAAATTTCTGAGCACATACTCCTACATGTGACTATTATTTATTTACATATTTAACTGGTATGCTTTTAAAAAACCAGATATGTTGAAGAGATAAAAATATAAGTAGAAGCTCTAGCATTTTCTCCATTTATCCAGAAGATAGTTTTATGCACACCCGGGGGTACACACCCATAGGAGAACTCAGGCTAAGAGGAGTGAGAGGAAGCTGAAATGGCTTTAGAATCAGAGTCTGCAGTCAAGAAGGATTTCAATCATAAGCAAGGGACTGGGTCACTGGGTGAATGCAGGGTTCTAGAGAGGAATCCAAATGGTGATGTAAGTGACTAAGGAGGAAGAAGTATGGGCAGTGGTGAGGGTTTCCAGAGATGCTGAGTTTGGTACTGAATATATTGAGCTTAATGTGCCTTTGGGACATCTTGGTGGAAATGTCTGATAGGCACTAGAAGTACTGTTATTAGGATGTTAGTCTGATAATTTGTTGATTATTAGTTTTACTATAAGTGAATAGTACTAATTCTATATTGAATTGCTTTTAATATAAATATACATAATGGCTTTATCTGGTGAAGTGCAATACAATTCACTTGTGTTTTATTGTGTCTTTATTTTGTTTTAAAGATTTTATTGACTTATTTGAAAGAGAGAGAGAGAGAGAATGCATGAGCAAGGGTTGGGAGGGCAGAGGGAGAGGGAGAAGGAGTCTCCCTCCAGAGTAGAGAGCCTGATGCAGTGGCTCCAAGCAGGGCCTGATCCCAGGACCCTGACATCATGACCTAAGCTGAATGTATACACTTAATGACTGAGCACCCATTTGCTGCTTTTCTGTGTCTATGTTTATTTGTTATAACAGGGTATAGCCTTTAGTTTATTTATTTACTTATTTATTTGGCAAATTGATCTCCTTCCCCTGTGTGCATTATGAATCTTCATCCAAAATACGCCCTTTGGTTACTTTGTCAGGTTGTGTAGAATCACAACAAATACCAATGATATGGGATATGAAATAATTGCTGTTACTCTTCTGAAGTAACCACAAAAGAGAAGAAGGGAGAGGAAGAAGAAGAGAAGGAAGAGAAAGAGGAGGAGGGGTGCCTGGGTGGCTCAGTTGAGCCTCCAACTCTTGATTTCAGCTCAGGTCATGATCTCAGGGTCATGAGACTGAGCCCTGCATTGGACTCTGGGCTGAGCCTGGAGCCTGCTTGGGATTTTCTCTCCCTCTCCCTCGCTCCTCCCCCACCTCCTCTGAAAGACAGGAGACTATTTATATAAAATACCTCTAAACAATACTTTAAAAGTTAAAAGAGTGAGGAGTTAAGGTGGTCTGAGAAGATGTACACAGTCTGGCAAGATAAAATTGGGCCCTGCTCCAGCCGCCTCCAGGAGGAAATTGGGGCTGGTTATGAGTCCCAAAACCGTAAACACAAAAACTAACTAGTTGCTCAGGATAAGTTAAGCTACATAAGACACTTATATTAGGGCTGGATTAAGATAGGAAGGTCTGTAGGAAAACTGCTTTAAAGCCAATGGTCTTTAAAATATCTCTTCCATATGTGGGGTGCCTGGGTGGCTCAGTTGGTTAAGCAGCTGCCTTCAGCTCTGGTCATGATCCCAGAGTCCTGGGATCAAGCCCTGCTCAGTGGGGAACCTGCTTCTCCCTCTTCCACTCCCCTGTTTGTATTCCCTCTCTCATTGTCTCTCTCCCTGTCAAATATAAAAATAAAATTAAAAATAAAAAAAGAAAATATCTTTTAAAAGAAAAACCTCTACCACATTTATTTACAAGGAGCTGCTTAAAGAGGTTTTAAAAAAAAAAAAAGGGTTCCTGACAGGGTTCAGCTTCTCATCCAGTATCCCAGGCAGTTTGTCTCCGGTCCTAAAATTCCATGCCCCACCCAGCAAACAAAACTCTCCAGTTCAATCCAGCCAAGATGCTCAGAGGGAAGTTTACAGAGTGTACTGTTTACTTGATCATGCTCCTGGAAATTCTTAGCTCCTCCCCAAGTGGCTTCTCAGAGTATTCCCTGCAACCATATATAGTACCCCTCCTAAAAGAAACTTTGGTAACAAGATTTTTTTTCCCATCTCATTCCCTGTCCAGTGACCCTTAGAATACAATTCTAGCTTGCTGGGCTTGGCCACGCCCCCAGAAGAGCTAGCCCTTCCACCAAAACCGAAAGTGGGGAGCAATGTCTCCTGTGGGTTCTCACAAGGAGGTCAGAGGGTCACGCATGACACATGACTCAGTCATATAGACTGAGTAGCCACAGGTAGAACTATTTCTTTCCATGCTCTTCAAGAAGGCACAAATCATCACAGTAAAGTGCAGTTTCATAACAGCATTTCTACCAAAGTAAGGGAAGAAGAGAGAACACAGTGAGGTGAGCAATTTTCAAATTAGTTAAATGAGAAACATGGCCATTTCAGAAGAATTTCCTGAGGCAATAAAAAGGAAAGAAAAGGAGAGAAAACAAAGGACTATCCAAAGACAGGGGTTTCATCATCATAATTTTTAGGCAGTTTATGCAAGTGGTGCAAATATAACAGTTTCATAAGCCTATTGAATAAATGTCCTCCAGATGGCTCAACATAAAAAAAATAGAAACAATCTACAGGAAACGGACATCATAAAACAGTATTCAGGTGTTCAGTAAGACTTTTTTTAAAATTCTAATATAAACTCCAGTGGAAATTGATTTTGCACCTATTTACTGGTTTATTGTTAATAAGAATCTAGAAATTACACATGAAAAATAGTTTTTATTAAGCTTTGGTATTACAAAGCTTTTCCTAGGTAACACAATTCCCTTTCTGATCATGTTTGGCTGGCACAGCTGTTGGAATTACCTGGCATTTCTCCAAAGTCCAGACAAAGAGAAGGCCACTCTGAGATGACAAATAATCCATATGATGCACAGGAGGACCACTGAAAGTTGACTCACAACAGAGTGAGTATCAGCTTCCCACTCCATTGACCATGACACTGAGCATGGTCTTGAGGCTGAGTCAGGGGCTATAGGCGGGAGAGAGAAGAGCAAGAGGAAAGTGGAGAGCCTTTGTCATCAATAATCCACACAGAGACTAGCTGTCTCATTAGAGGGGCCCAATGCAAGATGAAAATATGGGGCCCCTTGCTCAAAAAGCATTAAGAATATCACCATGATGACCACAGGGCATTAAGCCTGGGATCTTTCTCCAAGCAAGGGCCCTGTGCAACAGCACAGTTCACACATCCATGAAGCTGGCCCTGACCAGGTGCAAGTTCTTAGGTCCGTGGACAAGGAAGTCTAGCTAAAATGCAAGACATCTTCCTCTCCTAAGGCACTGGCCAGATAAGCTCTTCCGTGCCTGTTCCTCTCTCAACTTCAAAACCCAAGCCTTGAGAGTGGAAGACTCATTCACCATCAGACCAGTTAAGTCAGTAACCATTTACTGCCTCACTACTGCATTCATACCACAAACACAAAAATAGGGAAGAAAATATGGGGCAAATTATACTTCAGTCTAGTCAAGTTCTTTGAACCTCATTTCCCAGTTAGGAAAGATTTGTAGCTTGCAGTTAGAGCTCACAAGGGAAAGATATTTTTCAGAATTTTGTGAACCATCTCCTTTAACCAAAACGATAATCTTGGGTTTTTCCAAGTTATAACTGCTGTTCTTTATTAGAAGACCGAAGGCAGAAATCTGGCTGGAATTGGGATCGAAAGCTTTGTTTTAGAAATGAAGTTCATCTCCTCCCAGGGAGGCTTGATTTGGTGAAGAGCCTTCTGACACTCTCCAGAAACCCCAAAGACAAATATCCCCGAAAAGCCCTCACTTCAAGGAAACACCCAAAACTAATTTGTGATGATTTTCTACTTTGTAAAGATGGGTATTTGCTCCTCTTTAAGCCTAAAACACTCTGGGAGGGAGCCGAAGCGAAGTTCTGGGCCCCTAGTCCATTGGGTGTCATGTTGATTAATGAATCCTCGGCTTGTGTCACAAGAGCTAAACTCCCAAGTAACCTACTGGAGTTTTAAAGCTACTCTGCTCTTCAGTCATGTGGACATTCTGCCCTGGCTTGTTTTAGATTACGTACTACCTGGTTTCTAAACTGAACCCAGACTGGAAAGGCAGCAGAGGAATAAACCGAGATGAGCCTTAAGGCTCCAGTCATCCTGGCTTCACGTTTAAGTCAGCCTTGAAACGATAATGTAGACATAGGTAATTCCATGACAACTTGTCTCCGTGTAAGTGGCTATAAATGAGCTAAAGGAAATTACTAGCAGTTGTGCCTTCAGAAGAAGAAAAAAGCAGGACCTTTGAAACAAAGCATCAGGTTGAAATTGAAGCAAGTTCTAGCTTCCCTGGCCTCTCACCCAGCGTCCGCGTCTATGTGGGCATCCTGTGGAAGTGCTTTACTGAGAGTTGTTACAGAATGGAGTTCTCACAGAAGAACCAAGAAGGTGGCTTTCTGGTGATGAACCTTGGCCAAACACAGAAGCAGCATTCCAAAGTTTTTAGAGAAGCTTTCTGGGGAAATTTTGGTTCACGGCGTCTCTGTCAGCGGGTTATGAGTTCAAAGGAGAAACTGAGGCCAGGGTTTCCTGAAGATCACAAACCAATTTATTAATGCTAACAATAACCCAGTGTGGGGGTTCCAAAATTGTTCTCAGTTGTTCAAGAAGTTAACGTGACATATGTGAAAACAAGATTCTGAGGCCAGGTAAGTCTCTGAGATGGGGGAGTTCCAGGAAATCAGGGAGTTGTCTTTCTAGTATCACTGCTCAGAGCCTTTACCACATTAGCCTGCCTCGTGCATTTCCAAGAGCGGATGAATATGTAGCCTTCCCCAAACTTACTTGATCAGAGAGAGCTTTCTTCCCTAAAGCATTTCCTAGGGAATAAAATTTTACACAGCACACTTTGTGGTGCACAGTCCCAGAATAGATAGTATTGAGTCTGAAGTTGAGCACTTACTATGTTCTTTTTTTTTCTTCAGAATTTTTAATGTTATTCTATTTGGAGCTAATTCAAGGAAAACTAAAACTTAAAACTTACAATGCAAAGAACTTCCAGGTTAACTTGTAAATCAGCTGGTTTTATGTAATTTGTGTATTTTTACCCTGTGTATTCCAGAATAAATTGATCTGTTAGATTCCAGCTTCACTCATTTAAAGGAGTATTAGAAAAATATTTTGGTTATGGTTAAAAGTCCTTTAAAACTTCAGATAAAAGTTTACAACTCTGGGGCACCTGGGTGGCTCAGTGGTTTAAAGCCTCTGCCTTCGGCTTAGGTCATGATCCCAGGGTCTTGGGATCAAGCCACGCATCAGGCTCTCTGCTCGGCAAGAAGCCTGCCTCCCCCTTTCTCTGTGCCTGCCTTCTGCCTACTTGTGATTTCTGTCTGTCAAATAAATAAATAAAATCTTTTAAAAAATTAAAAAATAAAAATAAATTTAAGAAAAAGTATACAACTTCATGGGATTAGTTTCACCAACAAAGGATAAAGGGATCATTATAATAAATTAATTTTCTAGTTACTTGAGCAACATCCCACACAAGGGGAGCCCGTGTGAACTACCTAGCTAAAGCACTTCTTCAAGTCACATGCTTTTGGGCTGTGTTTATGGTGATTCATAAATTCTTGATCTCCATGTCTTCTTAAATATTACTCAACTTTAAATCAGAGGTAGAGATGTCAGGCAGAGAACAAAAGGTCACTGTCTAAAGACTAACAGGGAGCAAGGCGCACCAGGAAGAATAGCAGGCTGGAACGGAGAGACCCAAGCTTCAACTCTGCCACTGGCTGACTGGTATCTCTTACCCAAGATCCCTAAAATGATGCGAAAGCTAGATGTTGCCCTCCTCATCCCCTTCTGGGCCTTTCCTTTACTCCTACCACTTGGCTCCCGAGCCCAAACTGCTTTGAATGCATCAGACATTCTGATAAAGAGATGGAGAAACCATCATGTCCTCCGTTTTGCTACCAATTCAGTGCTGTTCTTCGGTGCCCAGGCTCTTAAATTTGGGTCTCTTCTAACAATAATTAGTCATCCCTGGGGATAGGAGAGGATCCTGGGTCAGTGCTAGGGCTTTTGTAGGGTAATGAAGAAAAATGCCTAATTTCAGCATGTATAGAGCTCAAGTAGTCAAAATAATAGCGGGAGCAGTAGAAATCGGCTAACACTTATATACTATCTGCTGTGTGCCGGGCTGTGTCCCAAGTTCCTTATATACATTAATTTAAATAAGCTGTAGTCAGTTTATACCAGCTCATGAGAAGGTGTTGGTTGTTAAATTTTTGGAAATTTATGAGCCAGGTGTTAAACACAGTCATGATGAAATAAATAAATTATTTTTAAAAACAAGGTTAACAAATGTTCAAAATTAATCTCTTCCTGATTATTTTACTACATTTTACTATTATATACATTTTTGAGGTTATTTCAAGCCATCGTAACTGTGTTAGAGGAAATATGTCCTGGTACGTTACTGTGCATCTCTTTCCAACCCCATATTCAGTGATGCTACTTTGATGGCTTCAAGTTGTCCCTGGAAAGAGCATTTACAACAGAGATTAGCAAATGTTACACATCAAGAGAGGTGGTTGTCGGGGCACCTGGGTGGCTCAGTCATTAAGTGTCTGCCTTGGGCTCAGGTCATGATCCCAGAGTGCTGGGATCAAGACCCGCATGGCGCTCCCTACTCACTGAGAAGTCTGCTTCCCCCTCTCCTACTCCCCCTCCTTGTGTTCGCTCTCTCATTTTCTCTATCTCTCTGTGTCAAATAAATAAATAAAATCTTAACAAAGAGAGAAATGTTGTTAAACCTTTACTGTTTAATCCTTACAAAAAGGTTACAAGGTTTGTACAATTATTACTTCCATTATTTGGATAAGGGATCCCATGCACAAAAAAGGCTAAGGGACATGCCCAGAGCCACACAACTGACTAGCGGCCAAGCCAGTACTTGAACACAGGCAATCTGGTTCCAAAATCTACTCTGTGATTATGGGCAGTAACATTGGTTTGGGTACAAGAGAAAATAAAATATATCCAAAAATGGCTGATATGTAATTCCTTCCCAGATGGAAAGAAAAACATGGTCACGTAGAATAAGGGTGGTCAAGCAGAGCTCCTAAAATGTCAGTGGTTGAAAATGAATGACTGAATGAGTCTGTGAATGCACTTTATTCATAAAACGGTTTACTCAAAAGGAATTGGAAACCTCTCTACCTTCTGGATCCAGGCGTATGTTTATGACCCCCCCAATATGCCGTGTTTGGGCTTCTACTCTTGCTCTATTTAGCCACCATTTTAAGCAATCGTATTAGTTTCCTGTGGCTGCTGTAACAAATTATCATAAATTTCACGGCTTAATAGAAATTTATTCTCATAGCTCCAGAGGCCAGAAGTCCAAACTCAGTGTCACCAAGTGGAAATGAGGTGTTGTCAGGCCAGGTCTGTTGTCAGACACTTTATGGAAGCTCTTGGGAAGAGTTTCTTTTTTTGCCTCTTCCAGATTTTGGTAGCTGTCAGCATTCCTCAGCTTGTGGCCACTTCTCTCTCTTCTGTGCATTCACATAGTCTTCTCCTCTGGGTATCTGCATGCAATCTCCCTCTCTACTTTTAATGGTACTTGTGACACCATTTAGGACCTACCTGCTTATTCCAGGATGAGCTCCTCCTCTCAAGAGGAGCTCTTCCTAACCTCTTTTGCCATATAAGGCCATATTCACAGGTTCCAGAGATTATGACATGGATAATATCTTCAGAGCCACCATTCAGCCCACTACCACCATTATCATTAATGACCACAACCCTATTCTATGCTGACAGTTGGAGTTACAAGGGGCTACAAGCAGGATTGCTGTCTGCAAAAAGTCTACAGTTTACAGAGAAAGAACTCATACAAAGAAGTCAATCGCATGGAATGTAAAATCAGGCACTAATGCAGAAACACTTTGGCAGTTTCTTAAATAGCTAGGTATTCTTACCATAGGATGCAGCAATTCTGTTCCTTTGTATATACCCAAGAGAAATTAAAGCCTATGTCCACACAAAGACTTACACATGAATTTCAGAGCAGCACTATTCTTAATAGCCAAAAGGTGGAAACAGCCAAAGTCCACCAACTAGTGAATGACAAATACAGGATGGTATAACCAAAGAATGGAAAACTATCCAACCATAAAAAGGAATGAAATACTGATACACACTACAACACAGAGGAAGTTCATGCTAAGTGAAAGAAGCCAGATTCAAAAGATCACATTTTATATGACTCCATTTACACAAAATATCCAGGAAAGGAAAATCTATAGAGGTAGAAAGCAGACTAGTAGTTGTCTGAGCCTGGCGGTGGGGTGGGGGAAGCAAAGATTCCCTGCTGATAAACATGAGGGGTCTCACTGGATAATGCAACTGTTTCAAAACCAGATTTTGGTGATGGTTGCACAACTCAGCAAACTCACTAAAAATCATCGAATTATATGCTTAAAATCGGTGACTTTCAAACTATGCATATTATACTTCAGTAAAATTACTTTTTAAGTAAATAATAGCATAAGACTACATATGCTAAAGGTAAAGTGAATGATGGAAAGGTTGAGAATTCTACTGATAGAGCAAATCATCAGACAAAGCATGATCTCGGGCTCGCAGATCATGGAGAAGACCTGCCCAGGATTGCCATGGGAAAGGTTGGGTTTGAGTCCAGCCTCTGAAGTCCACAGTGCCATCCTCTTCTCTACCTCTTCCATGGACCTCCTGCTCACCCTGCCTTGGCCTGGTGCCTAAAGGCACCAGGGTCTTGTGGCCCAATGGACTTCCTGAGCCTTAGTTTGGCCCAAGATGGGTAGCCTCAAAACATGTCAACCCCCTCCCTCACTCCTTCCACACACATAGCTCTGAGCTAAGCTTGCTGGGACCTCCTCCCTCAGAAGAAAGGTGTTCTGGGAGACAATCATACTGGAACCTCCCAAAACAGAATGATGATCCATCTCCCTTTGGGTCCATCCCATAATATTTCCTATGGGCTTTCTCTCAAAAAGGTTGACAGGAAGCTCCAGGCTTCTGATGAACCATTCACATTATTGCAAACATTCCTTAAAAATGGTGATTTTCCATATATTTGGAAATCAACCAGGCACTTAACTGAGAAAGAAATTTTTCTTTCACAAAACTGGTGATTGGTGATTATTGGTGATTTTATATCTATATCTATATCTATATCTATATCTATATCTGAAAGACCTTAGGACAGACTTCAGAAATTAGATATCTACTGTCAAACTGCAATATGACAAGATTTTACAGATTAGTCTTGGTTCTCAAGTCCCATGTTATAAATGTGTGATGGCCATCACTTGGGGAAATACAGTTTGTAACATATACTCTGATGATAATATCTCCAGGACCCCAAAGATGACAGTTAACTACTTCATCAGGTGGATGAGGGGATAGCATCCAGTGTCCAAGGACCCACATAAACAAGATAGAACCCAAGAAATGATGATCATGGGCATTATCACTCTTTAAATAAAAAGAAAAAAAAAGAGGAAAAGGACATATGCAATAATCATTTGAAAGGTAAATGAAATTTTACCCAAAATGGGATATCATCATTCAATCAATCCAATACATTGGAAGTGTTGGAAAAAATGTGAAGCCACAAAATCCACAGGAATGACCATCCACTGTTGGTGGGAATATACACTGACACTACCAAGTTGGAAAGGGATTTCACATTATCTTGAAAAGTTGAACCTACCCAGCCTCTAAGACACAGCAATTCCATTCCCTAGGGAGACTTTGTATAATGCTTCAGGAATCATGAGCAAGAATGTTTGTAGCAACGAAAAGAAATTAAAGGCATCCAAATCAGCAGAGAAGTCAAACTATCACTCTTTGCAGATGATATGATACTTTATGTGGAAAACCCAAAAGACTCCACTCCAGATCTGCTAGAATTTGTACAGGAATTCAGTAAAGTGTCAGGATAGCAAACCAATGCACAGAAATCAGTTGCATTTCTATACACCAACAACAAGACAGAAGAAAGAGAAATTAAGGATTCAATCCCATTTACAATTGCACCCCAAACCAGAAGATACCTAGGAATAAACCTAACCAAAGAGACAAAGAACCTATACTCAGAAAACTATAAAGTACTCATGAAAGAAATTGAGGAAGACACAAAGAAATGGAAAAATGTTCCTTGCTCCTGGATTGGAAGAATAAATATTGTGAAAATGTCTATGCTACCTAGAGCAATCTACACGTTTTGTGCAATCCCTATCAAAATCTCATCCATTTTTTTCAAAGAAATGGAACAAATAATCCTAAAATTTATATGGAACCAGAAAAGACCTCAAATAGCCAGAGGAATGTTGAAAAAGAAAGCCAAAGTGGGTGGCAACACAAATCCAGACTTCAAGCTCTATTATAAAGCTGTCATCATCAAGACAGTATGGTACTGGCACAAAAAAAAGACAAGATCAGTGGAACAGAATAGAGAGCCCAGAAATAGACCCTCAACTCTATGGTCAACTAATCTTTGACAAAGCAGGAAAGAATGTCCAGTGGAAAAAAGACAGTCTCTTCAATAAATGGTGTTGGGAAAATTGGACATCCACATGCAGAAAAATGACACTGGACCATTTCCTTACACCACACACAAAAATAGACTCCAATTGGATGAAGGACCTCAATGTGAGAAAGGAATCCATCAAAATCCTTGAGGAGAACACAGGCAACAACCTCTTCAACCTCAGCCGCAACAACTTCTTCCTAGGAACATCACCAAAGGCAAGGGAAGCAAGGGCAAAAATAAACTATTGGTATTTCATCAAGATAAAAAGCTTTTGCACGGCAAAGGAAACAGTCAACAAAACCTAAAGATAGCTGACAGAATGGGAGAAGATATTCACAAACAACATATCAGATAAAGGGCTAGTATCCAAAATCTATAAAGAACTTTCAAGCTCAATACCCAAAGAACACATAATCCAATCAAGAAATGGGCAGAGGACATGAACAGACATATCTGCAAAGAAGACATCCAGATGGCCAACAGACACATGAAAAAGTGCTCCACATCACTCAGCATCAGGGAAATACAAATCAAAACCACAATAAGATACCACCACACACCAGTAAGAATGGCTAAAATTAACAAGTCAGGAAATGACAGATGCTGGCGAGGATTCAGAGAAAGCGGAACCCTCCTACACTGTTGGTGGGAATGCAAACTGGTGCAACCACTCTGGAAAACAGCATGGAGGTTCCTCAAAAAGTTGAAAATAGAGCTACCCTATGACCCCAGCAATCGCACTACTGGGTATTTACCCTAAAGATACAAATGTAGTGATTGGAAGGGGCACGTGCACCTGAATGTTTATAGCAGCAATGTCCACAATAACCAAACTATGGAAAGAACCTAGATGTCCATCGACAGATGACTGGATAAAGATGTGGTATATATACACAATGGAATACTACACAGTCATCAAAAGAAATGAAATCTTGCCATTTGCAATGACATGGATGGAACTAGAGGGTATTATGCTGAGTGAAATAAGTCAATCAGAGAAAGACAATTATCATATGATCTCCCTGATATGAGGAAGCTGAGAGGCAATGTGGGGGGCTTGGAGGGTAGGAAAGGAATAATTGAAACAAGATGGGATTGGGAGGGAGACAAACCATAAAAGACTCTTAATATCACAAAACAAATTGAGGGTTGCTGGGGGAATGGAGGGGTAGGGAGAGGATCATTGGGTGATGGACTTTGGGGAAGGTATGTGCTATGGTGAGTGCTGTGAAGTGTGTAAGCCCGGCGATTCACAGACCTGTATCCCTGGGACTAATAATACATTATATGTTAATTTAAAAAAAATAAAAAATTATAAAAAAATTTTTTTAAACTTAAGAAAAAAAAAAAAAGAATGTAGCAATGTTGCTTATAATACCAAAGATTTAGAAACAATCCCACTGCCGATTGACAGGACACTGGATAAATAAATGGTATATACACAAAAGGGAATACTATTCAGCAATAAAAACAAATGAACCATAGCTGCAGAAATCAAACATCAGTAAATTTAAAACACAATGTGAAAGTACAGAAGACAACATACAGTATGACTCCATTTTCAAAAGAGACAAAATTAAATAATATGCCATTTGGGGACACATAAAAAACACTGGTTTCTTTGTGAAGGTGGCGAGCAAGGGGATCAGGGAGGTGCTCATTAGGGTTTCAAAAGAATCCAGGATGCATTATTTCTTGAGCTGGGTGGTAGGTTCAAGACTGTTTATTTTATTTTTCTAAGTATATTATCTTGCTATGCACAGATTATTCCTAATAAAAATAAATCCTAATATTCACAACAGAAAAATCAATAAGAAATGTGATCAGGTGATCCCCAAAAGAAGTGATGTCGGTCGACTTTAGCAGCAGCAGGCAGCCTGTAGTTCATCAGTGTGGCTGTCACCAGTAGTTCAATAAATCCACTGGAATCACTACAGAAGAATTTCTAATGGGATCATGGAAACAATTTGGCTGGTTAAAAAAACACATGATTAAAAAGTCATTACACTATCTACCAGGCAGGAAGAATTGCCTAATTTAACCACTAAAGTCACTACAAAAGACCAAAATAATTACAGTGTAAATGGATACCCCAAATAAGGGATCATTTGATTTTAATGATACCTTGAAAGAAAATTATGGGTGCGGGGTGAGTTCCCCAGAATCATGTAAAACAGCTCATTAGCACCCTTATTGGACTCAATTGACTGCTCTTTTGAATCTGAGGCAGCACCCGTTTTTCCCACCCCCTCCCTCTAGCTCCTTCTTGTTAATTTCATTTTGGAGTCTGGGTCTGCTGTTTTCAAATGCCTGTGTCTCACTTAAGGTATGCTGGAGGACAGGTTTCCCCTGAGATGCATCTCCTTTTAAGTTCCTACAAGGCTCAATTTGTAGCAGGATTTCATCCTTCTGTAGCCAAGAACATGTTGAGCCATCAGAAGAAATGTGGTAATTTGGTCTATGAGGCATATGGAGTGATGAACAAGAAAAGAATCCTTAAGAGAACTCGAAGTGGGATTCCCACAAAACAGGCTTTCCCTTCCGAAAAGGAGGAGTCCATGGTCACCCTTTCCTGCAGATCTGGAGCACATCCTTATACAAGGGCATTTTCAAATCCAAACAGTCTTACCTAACAAAGGCAGCTGCAGAGCTAAGCTGTTGCTCACTAATTAATCAGGTGCTAAGTTCAAAGGTGAGTCAGTTCCCTGTATTAACAAGTGAATCCAGGGCACCTGGGTGGCTCAGTCTGTTAAGTGTCAGCCTTTTGGCTCAGGTCATGATCCTGCAATCAAGCCCCAGGACAGGCTCCCTGCTCAGTGGGGAGTCTGCTTCTCCCTCTCCCCCTGCTCCTGCTCTGTCTGTCTCTCAAATAAATAATCTTAAAAAGAAAAGAAGAAGAAGAAGTATTGCAGAAGAAAAGTGGGTCATTTGTTACCCTTCTACGGAACAGAGAGTGCTATGAAAATACAACGAAGAGACCGGAGCTAGGGAGGGGAGAGGTGGTTATGCTTCCTTGGACAAGAAATGGCCTCAAGTTAATTCCAAACAAGTTAGGTGGACAAGATGACAATGGGATCGTTCTTATGGTACTGCCACAACACACTCTGAAAATCAACCCAGTGTTGTGGGTTTTACTGTCATTGTTTTGTTTTTATGAAACCAGCCTTTCCCTCTAGTTACAATCCACGCTCAGCATGAAGTTCTTATATTTCACTGGTTTGAGATAACAGGTCTTACACTCCCAAGGTTGTGTTTAAAAAAAAAGAAGAGAGAAAGAAAACTCAACTGAGTAAATTTGAAGATCAAATTGGCTTTACCCAATGATTCATGAATTGGCAGCATCCCATCTAGCAAGCAGAAAAGAGGTCCCAGGAGCTCTACAAAATGGAAGACTTTTCTAGGCAGAAGGAGGCAAGGCGAGGAAGTTGTTCTAGCAAAAGAATGAGTAGCTTTGAGCAGGGCCACTTGTGGAAGAAATGTTGATGATTTGTGCTAGAATCCCTGATGAAGCAACTCAAATAAGAAAAGAGGCCCCAAACCTGGCCCCCAAACTCCTGAGGACTGCCTTCAGGTGGGTAGGATCTTTCTGAGGTAGGAAAAAATGAAGGACTCTGGAAAAAGCAGGAGTGCTGTGGGAGTGTGATGGGAAGGCAGTGCCACTGGAAGGCCTGCCAGGCCAACCCCTCTGGGGTTGGATGAAATTGAATGAATCCCGCCCCTTCCTCATCCCAACCCTCTCCACAGCAACAGTGTAGCCCAGTTCTTGGGTATGACCAGGGTCCTTCTGAAGAACTAACTGAGAACTACAAATTAAAGGTAGAGTCCTTTCCTTACTAAAGCCGTTACCAGCATCTTCGATCCTCCTCAACCAAGATGGATTGGCTACGGTTACTGGAATCAGTAATAAGACTTAGGGTAAATACTTTCCTGAAAGCTATGATAAAAAGAATCCGCTATTTCTCCTTACTGGTCTGAAAGGATATCTCTTTCTCAGAAGTCAAAAGATGGAAGTGAACCATCTAAATAGTAGAATATGATAAGTGTTTAAAACAACTATGCCGAATGCATTTTTCTGGGCCAAAAGGTGGGGGAAAGCTCTTCTGCCTTCGCCCCTCCCCCTCCTTTCTCTTTACTTTCTTTCCTGAAGAATTCACTCACAAGCCATTAGGTGGGGCAGACCACATGGGCTTTCCACACTGGCGGTGGGAGAAGGTCAGAAGCTGCAGGGCCAGGAGCAGAGTGTCAGGGTTCAGGTGGGAGGAGAAGGGAGCCACCCCCCCCACACACACACATGCTCTCGCGCGCGGCCACATGGGGGTGTCAGGTAAGGAGGGTATTCACATGTGGGGGCAGGCCAGCTCCGAGTGTCTGAGCCCACAGGAAGTGGGGGGCAGCATCGATGGTTAGAGACAAAGCAGATGCGAAGGATGCCCAATGCAAGGTGTTTGGTGAGGATATCAGAACCCAAGCTGGGTGAGGGGAAGCCACACAGACAAGTGACCCAGCAGAGGGTGCAGAGCCCCAGCCAAGTGTGAGGCCACACAGAGGACATAGAGGCAGAGAAGAGATATCAGTTATGTTCAGGGAGCAAGATCAAACAAGCAACCGTATTAAGGATAATGGGAGCCAAGTCTCTCATCGTCAGAGAAGGAATCTACAAATGCAAACCCCATGATGCTGGTGTTGAGTGAGA
This sequence comes from Mustela putorius furo, assembly GCF_011764305.1. Classification (NCBI taxonomy): domain Eukaryota; kingdom Metazoa; phylum Chordata; class Mammalia; order Carnivora; family Mustelidae; genus Mustela; species Mustela putorius. The sequence continues at coordinate 39,935,923 of NW_025422368.1, read as the reverse complement.
ATCAGAGGCATGGAGGTGAACTCCTGGTTTTCCACATGAAAGCTAACTGTGGAGATAAAGATTGCACATGTGAGTGCGGTGGGCATGTGTGTATGTATGTGTGTTACTCCTTGGAAAAATGGTTCATCCCCCAGCTGGAGCAGGAAAGAATAACACAAGCCTGGAGCATCTTACACTGGGAAACACAGCACTCGAAGAATGATGGAGACATGGGAAAGGACACAGATTCCCAACTTGAAGGGCGTCTGCTGACCAAATTGAGGAACAATTAAATTAGAGCATCTAATGCAGCATTGCTGGCTAAATACTTAGGAAGGAAACCATGAGTCCTTACAGTCTTCATAAATGAATAAATTGAAAGTTTGATGATGAAAGGGGTATTTACATAGTTTCAGATAACCGCCCCCAGAAAATCTATGAGTAACTACGTGGTGGGGAAACCAAGCGCACATCACCTGAATCATGTCATCAAAGTGAACATTACCAGTCATCGGGCACATTAAAGTCCCGTGCATCTGAGAGGATGCCATGAGAGGACACAGCCTCACTTCTATGATTTCTCTGCCAAAAAGAAATAACCAAAATCTAACCATAACAAAATAGCCAACAGGGACAGTCAACTAAACAACCAACCTATAATCTTCTAATGTGTGAAAGTCATGAAAGTCATGAAAATCAACGTAAAGACTGAAAATTTGCTGCTGGATAAGGAAACCAAAGAGGCATGATAACAAAATGGTGTGCATCCTTCTGAACCGGATCTCTTTGCCATGAAGATTATTTATTGAGGCAGTTGGTGAAACTGTAGGGGAGACTGAAATGGAGACAGTAGTGACATATCTGTTCATTTCCTGGCGACATGATTGTACGGTGGCCACAGAGGGCGAAGTTCTTGTTGGTTGTGTGTAATATGCACTCAAACATTTAGAGAGCATGTGTATCTGGTTGGAAGCTTACTCTCAACCAGTTCAGAAAACACGTTTTTATACCATTGTTGCAAACTTTCTGTAAGTTTGTGATTGCTTTAAAGAAATTTTAAGCATTTTTAAAATATCAGGATAAATATGTCCTGTGATGACAACGAGATACCTGACAGCAAGGCTCTCCAGCAAATATCAGGGTTCCTGGCTCTTCTGCCCACAGTGGGTAAGACAGAACCTTCTGGGGCAGTTCTGCGGGTTCTTCCAAGAGCAACTGGATCTAGACCTGTGAAGTCTGGCTTTCACTCCACCGTGGAGTTCTTGTCCCAGATGATTCACATTTATGATAAGCATGGCTTTTCCAGGCTTAAAAATCCATCCTATGCTGAAAAGAACTTAAAATACAAAAGGCCAGGCACCTTTTCGTTGAGTTCCCTTGCCCAGTAGCACAGAACTGTTGCTGCCATCTGAGCACATGACCTGCCATCTGTAAGCTGTGTGTATACAGTGGCTCACTGGTCAGAAGTCAGAACTTCTGAAGAACGGTCAATGGTTGGTGCTGGGACACCAGGAGAAAGCCATTCTTTTTTTTTTTTTTTCATTGAACAAATATATATCAAGTAGTTCATTTGAGCCAGACATTGTGCTCAAAGAAGGGGGCAGAGCTGAGAATAAAAACCCAATCTTTCTCTTCAAGGAGAGTACAACTTAGGGGACTTTCTAAAGACCACATTTTCTAAATTGAACAATAACATATACACACAAAGCACGCAAATAATAATTGTACTGCTCCATGAATTTTCATGAACCAAACACATCTGCGTAATGAGCACCCAAATCAAGAAAGAGAACATTTCCAGCACCTAAAAGCCTTGTTGCTCTTTCCAAACACTACCACTCCTCCCTGACCTCCTGACTTTTAGCAAGCCAGTTTTGTTGTCAGATCCTCACTTTTAAAGGAGATTTCAAGGAGGACACCTAAGTCCTGGTTCTTCCAGAATGGATTTCTCCTCCTGGGGACCAGGATGATCCAGTGCTAACATTATCCCCTTGCACAGCAACTTGATTCTGCTTCTCCATAGTGCTGGGAGTTGCTGATTAATGGTGACAACTTGAGTCTTGCCTGGTATGGACCTGGATGATAGTTCCCATATGAAAGAGGTTGAGCAGAACTGCTGAATTTGGTTGCCAGCAGGGGGTCCCTTTTCTTAGACCAGATGCAACATGGCAGGATATATCAAGCATCCATCTCATGCAATCCTGAATGTATGAGTAGTTTGGATTGGCAAAATAAGTGGAGAAACACAGTGAGCTTTATCCATGGCAATTCGATTCATGGGCTTGCACTATGCTCAGGCATCCCCAAAAGAACCCAGCTCTTGCTTCTTTAATAGGAGGCCTTAAAGAATACCTCCCTAATTTCCCTTGGTGGTGCTGCCCCCTTGGGGCTGCTCACTTCTATGTCAGAAGATCCCATCTCTTCCCAGGGGCTGTTAAATTCAAGTGCTCTTTTACTGGTTTAACAGAAAACCCCATAGAGCTCAAGAGGAAGGAGATGTATATTCTCAGCTAAGCCAATTAAAGTATCTCTAGTTTTTAAAGAAATCTTAAGCAATTACAGGGCTGTTAAACCCCTCTCATTCTGAGGGCCTCCCAGAGACAGTGACCATTCCTCATGGAGGCCAAATTTTCCTTCTTCATCAATCGCTTCCTCACATCCTTTTCTTTTTCCTCTCACTCTGACCTGTTCTTTCTTTTCACGTTTCTCTTCCTTTCCTTCCTGTCTTTTCCTCACCCCATTATTGTTTTAAGGCTTCTATCTGGTCTCATCATTTGCAATCATATGAAGAACAGAGAGAAAGGAAGACAACTCTTCCCCCAGAAGAGTGGTAAGAAGGAGGAGAACGCTCCTATAGGTGGCAGTGTTCGTCACATGCACTTAGCAAGTAAAAACTAGAGAAACTACTTCCGTTGTAGGGAAAGAAAAATTTCTCCTCTACATTTGGGTCTCCAGCTGGCCCTAAGAATTAAACTGACATGAGAGAGATTAACAGGAGGAAAAGCATACAAGTTCTGGTTATTATTATTATTTTTTTAAATACTTGTTCATTGGAGTTCTCACACACACAAAAATAAGGAGCAAAGAAGCAGCTGGAGTCAAACACTTCCACATGAAGCTGGATAAGGAGTACTAAATTGTGAGCACATGACTAGGCAAAGGGGCTTAGGCTTGGGTAGTTAATTATGGAGAGGCAACTAGGAAGGAAAGATTAGTTTAATAGGTTTGTGCGCACAAATTTCTCCTGGCCTCGACTCCTCACCCCTGATGATAAGAATGTTTCTTTTCTTCTTATGTAGGTGAGACAGCTTCCATATGGGCACCTCATCTCCTGCTTTCAAGAGAGAAAAGAAAGAATGTCCTCCATGCATCTGTTCTTTCTCAAGTGTCTTTAACTCAAAATAATCAATATGCCGGAACAACATATTTTGGGGTTGTGTCTTCTATACTCTCACTATATAGGAAATGTTTTACATGAAGTTTTCCTTCTAAAGGGAATTTTGAGGAAGTTGCCAGAAGGGATGGTGAAGAATCCTGTCCACAGGGAGAAGTAAGATAAACTTAAATCTATAGAATATTCAATTTGAGGGTGTTTCCAGAACTTAGAGTGCCCTAAAAATTCACCCAACCCAAAGCCTTCATTTTATAGATTAGAAGGCAGCCCCAGGGGTTGGGGGGATGGGTGAGCCCGGTGATGGGTATGAAGGAGGGCCAGGATTGCATGGAGCACTGGGTGTTATGCACGCAAACAATGAGTCATGGAACACTACATCAAACTAAAGGTGTACTATATGGTGACTAATATAACATAATAAAAAAAAAGGGGAGGGGAATAGAAGGCAGTCCCAGAGATGTTGATCTGCTTAAGGTTGCACAGGTAGCCAGTGGCAGGAAAGTAGGAACCCACATGTGAAATGTTCCAGTACAGTGATCTTTCCGTTGAGATTGTTCTTGTAAATTGGAAAAACACACAAACCAACTTCCTCCTAGGTGTCCTGCTTAAGTGGCAAGCTCCAAGTTAAAAAGTTAAAAATTATAGTATCATTTAACAAAAATGAAACTTATTCCAGCCTTCAAAAGCACCATATAAAGGAATCCTCTTGCTTACTACCTTAAACTATGGGCAGCACATTTAGTGATCTTTCCCTAACTTGTTTAGGAAGTGTTGAAGTTTTTCTGAGGAGTCTTCTATCTTTTGGTCTTCATGTGGCTTGTTTGAAATTCATTACCCTCTTTCATCCCCCGTGATCCTTTTCTTACCCTCCTCTTTCTTTGCTCTCCCACCTCACCCAGCCCAGGTCAAATCTGAAGGATCTGCTAGGAGAATATCACAGTCACTAAGGACTTACCATCATCATCAAGATTGATCCCATATGGTGTCTACAAAGCTGAGGGGCGAGGCCACGGTGCTTAGGAACTCCACAGGGATGATGTGGGAACACAACCCCTTTTGTCTTCATTCCCAACCCCTGAGATGAGCTCAGCCTGCTAGAACCAAGAATTTTTACTCCCCTGACTTCATTAGAGCTTCCAGCCATGCTTTTTCCATTTCTTCAACTGCGTTTCAAGAGCAATGGGATTCAGAAGTTTGAAAAGCTTTTAAAAATACATTTCATGTGATCTTGTGCCTACAGAATTCATGCTCCAATTTACCTTTGAGCTCTTGCCTATTCTTACTAATTCAATTGTTCCTTTTGTGTCTATAAATTATATTTGGATTTTTTTTTCCTTTCCTCCAGTTTGTTTAGTTTCCAGGATAGAAGAATTCTCATCTCAGGCTCTAATTACAGCCCCAGCACTAATCTATCATTTGTTTCCAAGATGTTTAAAGAGGTGTCTCACTGAGTTCTTCCCCTTCGGGCTGGCTTCTCAGAATGTCAATGGAGATTTCCAGAAGCTTCTTGCATTAACCATGTGTTGATTTGAAATCTACATGTTTTTCCCCTAGTTATGTGCTACAGTGGAGGCAGGGAGCGACAGAAGACTAACACACGCCAACATTATCCTTATAGCATTGGTGCCCGAAGCTTCTTGTCTTCAACTACAAAATGACAACTACTAATAAGATTTTGAGTTTATTTCTTTTAAAGAAAGAAGTGACTTACTGTCTGGTTTCTTCTTATGGTCTTTTCTGGCCAGCTGTGTTTAAAGAAACCAGGAAAGACTTGCCGAAGAAGGAAGATCTGTCCGATTCGACTAATTGCTTGCCCAGTTACCCAAGCACGCTTATGCTAATGGCCACAATATTGAAGAGTCAGCCAGAAATGGATGTGAAAGAGAAAGGAAACATAAAAGCAACTCTACTTTAGTGAACTTCATGGCATTCAAGGAGGGAAGAGACAAACAACTCAAAACACAACCTTAAAATGTGCTCAGCAAGAAACAAACTGCCTATTGGGGGCCTCTGGGACTTCCTTCTGATGCACGAAGTTCAATTATATACTGAAGTACTGAGTTACTGAAGGCCAGACCATGGTGAAGGAGAGCAGGCTCTCTCACCTTACAGAATGCAGCTTTGAAAAAGATTTATCACGTATCTGATGGACTTGCCACATGTCGAAGACTAACCTTTATTTTATGAATTCTTTCCCTTTCTTCACCTCCTCCCTCGGCAGAAAAAAATCGTAATAGTGGTGAGAGGAAAATGTCTGTAATAATTTTAACATATGTGAGATTACCCAAGAGGTGTGTCATATGTAAGTGGTTTCAGAATTTCATTAATCCACAATCTAGGAATGTGATATTTTACAGACTGTACTTGTATACATACAGTACAAAGACAGACAGTAACTTCTTAACCTACACTGAAGGGCAGTCTCTCTTTTTCCAACATGCTCCTTGCATTTCTTCAGCTGAGCTGTTCAAATGCAGAACAGTAGCTTGTTGGATGCTCAGCTACCAGCTTCCTATGCAGATCCCCTTCAGAAAACAAGTAAATTTTGTTTGCATGAAGTTCACAAAAAATAGGCTTAGGAGCCAGACATCATATTGAATTAACTGACTGGGCAGGAATAGTGCTTGTTAATTTCCCTTTATTAGATTTGCTCTACAAACTTTAATTTCAAAGACGTGAAACGTGTGTGTATGTGTGTGTGTGTGTGTAAATATACATATCACTGAGTTGAACCATCTCAGCAAGGTAGGCCATGCAAATCCCTCAATGAATTTCCTCGAATAACCATTTACAGCTGTCTCCTACATGTAAATATAAAGTAAGAATGCCCCTCTTTTCCAGGAAGAAGCATCTGCTGCCCATAAGCCCTTGTGCTTTTGAGCTGAGTGCCACTGTTAACCTGCTGTCACCTTTAACCTTCTTCTCTCCTGGAATGTGATTTCTCAGTGTCTTGTTGAATCAGGGCTCAATGTTAAATGAGTAACTTCTCGCTCCAACCTAACTCATTGAGGCTCTGCCGACAGAACAAGCATAAATCTGAATGCCAACTAGAAACATTTCACCATAATTCAGACAAAGTACAACCCTTGTCCAGAATTTAGAGCTATGTAGAACTATAGAATGGAATTTAGCTCATCACCTTTGTCACCATAGACCCTTACTCAAATAATCCCCAAAAGTTTTCTAAATTTTTAAAAATGAATCAGTAGTTACTGAGTGCCTCCAAAGCCAGCAAAAAAAAAAAAAAAAAAAAAAAAAAAAAAAAGCATTAAACATCTCTTTGCAAAAGTAGTTAAGAATATAATGGCAAAATGAGCTATATAAATAATTACAGATAATTGCATGATCGTGCCCCACTTTCATGAGCTTCCCTAATGTAGTCACTATTATTCCTTGCCCAGTCTCAATTGGCTCTAGATCTCCACACTATGTGCAGACAAACCCCCCACCTTAGGACAGTTGCTCTTGGCTCTGCTTAGAGCCCTCATACCCCAGATGTTCAAAGGGCCAACTCAGACATTTCTGTCAAACCTTGGCTCAATACTTCTTTTTGACTGGGGTCAACCCTGACCATTCATTCTATTTAAGATTGCACCCTGCCCTCCGGCCCTACACTCTCCATCCTACTTGCCTTTCTTTCTCTTTTTCAGTAACATTTATGATCTTCTAATATACTATATAATTGTTTTTTCTATGTCTATTAGTTCTCCCCCCCCCTCCTCACACTATGTATGGGGAGAATATAAACTTCATAAAGACAGGAGCCTTTGTTTTAATCATGGACATATCCTGAATATATACATCAGTACCTGGTGTTTTAGAGGTGTCCCATAAATATGTCATGAATGTATAAGTAAATGGCTCAAGGAAGAAGAAGACCATATCAAAAACAATCATAGAGGCATCCAACAAGAAGTAGAGGCTCCTCCTTTACTGGGAACATTTTGAGGGAAAGAAAGGGAATAACAGAAAGAGGTCAGGCTATAGGGCCCCAGCTCTTTCTTGGAGCTGAAACTGTGTGGCTGTAGGAACTCCCTTGAGGCACTGGCAAAGAGATTCTAGTACAGCTCTCCATGTATAGGTCAGGAGAGTGCCCAAGGAAAGAGAAAAAGAAGGTGTGAAAACCTTTGGGGAAAAAAAATACAAGTACTCAAAAGTACTGGAGTCTGATCAATCTTTGAAAAGATAGTTCCTGGTGGCGCCTGGGTGGCTCAGTGGGTTAAAGCCTCTGCCTTCGGCTTGGGTCATAATCCCAGGGTCCTGGGATCGAGCCCCACATCGGTCTCTCTGCTCAGCAGGGAGCCTGCTTTCTCCTCTCTCTCTGCCTGCCTCTCTGCCTACTTGTGATCTCTGTCTGTCAAATAAATAAATAAAATCTTTAAAAAAAAATTGTAAATCTCTTTAAAAAAAAAAAAAAAAAGAAAGAAAGAAAAGATAGTTCCTGTCTCCTCCCAATCTTTTAAAACATTGTACTGGAAATTCTAGCTATTGCAATAAGATCAGAAAAGAATATAAAAGAAATACTGATTGAGAAGAAAGAAATAAAACTGCCTTTTTTCACAGATGATATGATTATCTATGTAGAAATTCCAAAAGAATCAACAAAAGACACTGAATTAGACCAAAATTGGCTATTTTGAACTTTTTTTAATGAATTACTTTTATGAATTGATAATTTTAAATTTTTCCCCCACCACCAATGGGAATGAGGCCCATCATAAAAGAATAAAGAAAACTACTTTAATTTTTGGCACATCTGAGTTGTAAGGCATAAACCCAACCCTGCTGCATTTGCTTATGTCTCTCATGAAGCGTCATGAAGAAAGGCCCATATCTATTTTGTTCAAAGCTGTATTCCAGCATAGTGCCTTCAGTGTGATAGATGATAAATACCATTGGTTGACTGGATCAGTGGTTTTCTTAAGAATGAAGCGATAAATTCATTCCGTATGTGTTCTGGGGTCAAACTGTCTGAGTTCAAAGCCCTTGCTTTGCCAGTAATAATGTAGACAGTGAAATGATCATATCTTCATCCTGTTGTGGCAGAATCATTTACTGAGATTCTAATTTGTATTTTATTGTCTTCATATTTTTCCTACCCATTCGAAGCACATGGACAGATCTTTACAACTCTGAGCCACAAGGGAAGTTTATGTTGAAAGAAAAGTTAAAAGGTAAGCCAGCCGGCCTGACTAGTGATAAGAATGATCTCCCACCTTGGTGATTTCAAGGAAATAGCAAGTCCAGAAAGAATGGACTATGTGGCCGAGGAACCACCCATTTCTCAAGGGACCAGGAGGATCTGGATGGTGAAGGTTATCAGTAGCAGTGACAGGCTGAATATTAGGAGCACATTTTCTATTTTCTAAGAACCACATGAGAATTTTTTACAACCCTGGGTAAGATATGTGGGCCCTCTTCACTGAGCATAAATTTCTTGCTGTCACAGCATGGGTGTGGGGATTACCTCTGAGTTAGATTTGATTTGACACAAAGAAAACTTAGACAAGTGGGGCCTTCTGGGTGGATCAGTCAGTAGGCATCTGCCTTTGGCTCAGGTCATGATCCCAGGATCCTGGGACTGAGTCCTGTGTCAGGCTCGCTGCTTGGTGGGGAGTCTGCTTCTCCCTCTCCCACTCCCCCTGCTTGTATTCCCTCCCTTGCTGTCTCTCTCTGTCAAATAAACAAATAAAATCTTCAAAGAAAAAGAAAAGAAAAGAAAAATAAAACATAGACAAGTGACTTCTTTTCATATTCACATTTATGGAGAAGTGTTCACATCATTACACTATTACTTTTAATACTTAAGCAATTCTAGAAACACAGTGACCCCAAAATTCCTCCAAGAAACTTTTCCATGAAAAACTCTAAATGTCTGTTGGAAGTTGGATAAAAGAGGCACTGAATTCAACTTAACCTCTTTCTAAAGTCATCACAACATACTCCTGGGAGAAATCTGCCCAGAACTCAGTGTTGGGAGTGCTCCTCCAGGCCCCTCTGGTCAGTGTTTAGGAGCTTGATGGGCTGTGGCTTGGGTTCCTGGGGTGGAGACTCTGGTTGGTAACATGAATGCTTCTCAAATAGTTCTGTTCTCCAAAGAGCTTGGGTAGACATTTTCCAATCTTTACAGTTTCTTTCATATTTATTTGTTTTTCAGACTTTAAGCCTAAATCCTATAATGATACCCCCATAAAGCTAAGGTTTAAAGTTTAACTGAAAATTGCATTAAGTTTTTTAAAAAGTTATTCTCTACGTAGAAATGAATTTTCCCTCTTCCCAGGGCTCAAATGGGCATGCAGAATTTCTTTAATTTAATAAGTGCTTTATACTTATGTTAAGAGGAAACTTCAAAAATATGTTTCTTTTCCCTTCCATTAATAATTACTAGAGTCTGATCGGTCTTTGAAAAGATACTTCCTGTCCTCCTCCCACCAATCTTTTCAACATTGTACTGGGAGTTCTAGCTACTGCAATTAGATCAGAAACGGACATGAAAGAAATACTGACTGAGAAGGAAGAAATAAAGCTGCCTTTGTTCACAGATGATATGACCATCTATGTAGAAATTATAAAAGGATCAACAAAAAATCCTACTGGAACTAATAAGTATTATAGCAGGTTTGCAGGAAAAAGGTAAACATACAAAAGTCAATTGTTTTCCTAAATACCAGAAATGAACAAGTGTAATTGAAATTAAAAATTTCATTTACATTAGCACACCCCCAAAATGAAATATTTAAGTATAAATCTAACAAAATATGTACTTATCTATATAAGGAAAACTACAAAACCCTGATGAACAAAGTCAGATAACTAAATAAAGGAAGAGATACTTCATGTTCATGGATAGAAAGACTCAATATTGTCAAATGTCAATTCTTCCTAACTTGAGCTATAGATTCAATTCAACTTCGATAAAAATCACAGCAAATGATTTTTATGGATATTGACAAACTGATTCTAAAGTTTATATGGAGAGACAAAAGATCCAGAATAGCCAACACAATATTGAAGGAGAACGAAGTTGAAGGACTGACACTACCTGACATCAAGACTTACTGTAAAGCTATAGTAATCAAGACAGTGTAGTATTGGTGGGAAAATAAACACATAGGTCAATGGAACACAATAGAAAGCCTAGAACTAGACGCATATAAATATGGACAAATGGTCTTAGACAAATGAGCAAAGGCAATACAATGGAGCAGTCTTTTTTTTTTTTTTTTAAATGATCTTTTCAACAGTGGCATTGAAACAACTAGATATCTACATTCCAAAAAAACCCAAACAAACAAAAGAATCTAGACATGGATCCTATACCCTTCACAAAATATGATCTCAAAATGGATCATAGACCTAAATGTAAGCCATAAAACTCCTAGAAGATAACATAGGAGAAAACCTAAATGATCTCGAGTATGTTGCTGACTTTTTAGATACAACACCCAAAACATAATCCATGAAAGGAATAATTGGTAAACTGGATAAAATTAAAAACTTGTGCCCTGTGAAACATAACGTTAAGATGAGAAAATGAACCATAGAACAAGAGAAAATATTTGCAAAAGACACACCTGATAAAGGACTATTATCCAAAATACACAAAGAACTCTTAAAACTGAACAGTAAGAAAACAAACAAGCCAGTTTAAAAATGGGACGAAACAGACACTTCACTAAAAAAGAAAAAACAGATAGCAAGCAAATAAGCATGTTCCACATCACATACCATCAAGGAAATGAAAATTAAAACCACAATGAGATACCACTACATATCTATTAGAAAGGACAAAATCGTATGCCTGGGTGGCTCAGTTGTTAAGCGTCTGCCTTCGGCTCAGATCATGATCCCAGGGTCCTGGGATCCAGGCCCACATCGGGCTCCCTGCTCTGTGGGAAGCCTGCTTCTCCCTCTTCCACTCCCCCGGCTTGTGTTCCTTCTCTCTGTGTGTCTCTCTCTGTGAAATAAATAAAGTACTAAAAAAAAAGATAAGAAAGGACAAAATCTGGAATACTGACAACACTAAATCCTGGCAAGCAAGTGGAGAAACAGAAAATTTCATTCATTGCTAGTAGGAATGCAAAGGGGTACAGCCACTTTGGAAGACAGGCTGTTGGTTTCTTACAAAACTGAACATACTCTTATTACATAAGCCAGTAATTGCACTCTTTGGTATTTAACCAAAGGAGTCCAAAATTTACGCCCCATAAAACCTACACACAGATGTTTATGGTAGTTTTATTCTAACTGCCAAAATTTAAAAGCAATTAAGATATCGTTCAGTAGATGAATGGATCAATAAACTGTGGTACACCAGACAATGTAATATTATTCAGCACTACACAGAAATAAACTATCAAGCCATGAAAAGATATGGAAAAAACTTAAAGTGTATATTACTAAGTGAAAGAAGCCAATCTAAAAAGGTTACATACTGTGTGACTCCAACTACATGACATTCTGGAAAGGCAAAACTACAGAGACAGTGAAAAGATCAGTGGTTTCTAGGGATTGACAGGGCGAGATTAGAGGGTAGAGATGTATAGACAGAGCACAGAGGATTTCTAGGCAATTAAAATACCTTCTATGATACTAAAATCATAGATATATGTCATTATACATTTGACCGAACCTATAGAATATACAACACCAACAATGAACCTTCATGTAAACTCTGGAATTTGGGGGATTGTGATGTATTGAGGTAGGTTCACTGATTGTAACAGATGTACCATTCAAATGGGGAATGTTGTTGATGGGGAAGGCTCTGTATGTGTACAGGCAGGCATTTATAGAGAATTTCTGCCTTTTCCTCAATTTTGCTGTGAACCTAAAACTGCTCTAGAAAATAAAGTTTTGATAAAAAAAAATTAAATGTGGCCATCAAAAAATACTTCCTTTCCAAAAATCCCTCCTTACAGATACCTTTTCTTTACTTTTCCTCACTGCATGTGTGTTTGCATATGAAATGCCACCAAAAATGAGAACAACTCCTTCACCTATATAAGTGTCATGAAAGTAATGATTTCCTTTTCAATGCATGTGAACTTTTCTTTTGGAACTTGTCTGGGAACAGGGCTTGAGAGGGTTATCAGAAGACCATCCAAAAAATTAGGGCTCTCAAAAGAAAAACTGGGGAATGGAAAGGGTGACATGGCATCTACTTCCCACTCACCCTCTTAGATTGAGTTGGAGACCCAGTGGTTAGGGAGAGAAAAGAGCCAGGAAGTAATGGGACAGTTCAAGACAAACCTTGTGTGACTGGCCATAGCAGAGTTGTATGAGGGCTCCTAGAACTGGAAGGTGGCTGAAACGGGGACCTCCTGAGGCCTGAGAGGATTGGAAGCATGGAGTATTGGAGTCAGCCCTTTGGCAAAAATATTGTCACCTCATGAAGGGGCAAGTGAGCCCGAGGATTCTCCAGTGACTTTTTGAGCAGAAGATAATCATCCCTTTGGAAATCCCAAAAAGTAAATGGTTTGGGGGAGATGTGAGTGGGAGCTATTAAGCCAGAAGTCATGTGTATTATATATATAATACTCGTATGTGTCTGTATAATACACAAGCAGCATTTCATCCAGTGAACTTTAAAGGATGTATTGTAGAAATAATGAGGAGTTGTTTTTTTTTTTTAAAGATTTTATTTATTTATCAGAGAGAGAGAGGGGGAGAGAGCGAGCATAGGCAGACAGAATGGCAGGCAGAGGCAGAGGGAGAAGCAGGCTCCTTGCTGAGCAAGGAGCCCGATGTGGGACTCGATCCCAGGACGCTGGGATCATGACCTGAGCCGAAGGCAGCTGCTTAACCAACTGAGCCACCCAGGTGTCCCAACGAGGAGTTATTTTAATGACAAGGAAAGCATTAATAATTCTATTTCAAGGAAGGGGATGAAATCATAGAGGTTTTCCCAACACACAACAAATCCAGAAGAAACTTAGAATCCACTTGAGATCTTGTACCCCTCTGTTCCCCATCTGGGTCACTATTCCCCAATTTCGGACACATCTTGTTGGACACATTCCCCCCCCCCCATATCTAATAGGGTTTTTCTCTTTACAAACCCCAGTGGGAATGCTTGAAAAATAAATAAACTCAAAACATGACAATACATCCAAGGACATTTACTGCAGCTTTTTTTCAAAAACAGAAAACTAGTAAATTTGAATATTCATGGATAGGATGAACTTTCAAAACATTGGGTTATACAATTCACACTGTAGTCATTAATCCGGGGAAAATACAGGACACATTATACAATCATATATGCCAGTTGCAGAGTAATGAATGTAGTTTCAATAAAAACATTAAACAACACAAAAAGTACTCACGTCATGGGATTGAGTCCTGCATTGGGCTCCATGCTCAGTCTAGTCTGCTTGAGTTTTTTTTTTTTTTCTCTCTCCCTCTGCCCCCACCCCTGCTCACTCTAAATAAATAAATAAATAAATTCTTTTAAAAAATTGCAGCCATGCCGTTAACTCCTCTAGTGCTTAATTGACATGCAAGGCACCCCAAAAAATTCAAGTACCACTTTAGAATGTTAACTGTTATTCACACTGCAAATGCACTGCAATGCTACTTGCTTGGGATGAGAACTGAACATGATGAAAGCCTTCTGTTAAAAAATGTCCTTTGGAAAGTTGCCATTACTAATGAAAGAGCTTGAAATACAGCAGGAGAAATATGATTAATCAGAGTCTTGCTGTGTCTGTGCCTTTGCTTCCTGGGTGTGTTGAGATTTGGTGTTTCAATTAAGACAAGAACAGGGTTTTGTTTTTATCTCTTCTAATAGCTTTTATAGGGAACAAGTAATGGTAGATCTAGGGCAAGCTGGTATTTTAAGGGAAAAGGAAAAATCAAAGTCAAAGCTATGGGTAAAATAAAAATGACTGGCAGCCATGTTTTTGGCAAAAATTCCTCGAGAACTTCCAGAATGTGAGGCACTGGGCTTGATACTGATAATATAGAGGAATAGTTACAGCGTTCATCTTCAAGAAGATCAGAACTGAGTGGAAGAAATAGATAGGTCTTTTATTTGTCCTTGCTCAGCTCCCTTTCTCTTCTTATTGGCAACTATTCCAAATTCCCACCAACCCTACCCTCTCAATTCTTTTTTTCCAACCCTACCTTCCTCCCTCTCCACAAATAGCCTTACCTCATACTTAACCAAAGAAAAGGAGTGATCAGAGATATAATTCCCTCAACATCTCACCGCACAATCTATAAGCATCCCCTCCCTTACTCATCTTTATTTCTTTTCATCCAGTCTCAGAGAAGAAATCTCTCTCCTTGTGGTTAAGGCCAGCCGGCTTCTGGCTCTTGATCCTTCATTGACCTGCCACTCTGTGTCCTCTATATTCAATTGACCCTTCTCCATTAGCTCCTTCTCTTTACCCTGTAAGTAGCTTCAAGTTTCTTCCGTCCTAAAATTATCCACCAAAATCAATTTTCTTCTAACTTTTGACTTATTTTTTTCTTCCCTCCATATTAGTTAATATAGGATAGGTTTTGTTGCAGTAACAAATAGCCCCTCACATTCAGTGACCTAATATAAAAATACAAAAAGCTAACTTCTTACTAATGCTACACAGGTTTCTTTTGCAGCTGTCCATCCTCACTGGGGGTCGCAGATGGATAGAGGCTCTTTCATCTGGAACATCAACAGTCTCTTTAGCAGATGATTGGAGAATAATGCACCACCTCCTAACTGCTTTCCTTTTATTCATATTTCACTAAGCCAGGGGAAGTCACAACCCAAACTTAAAGAACAGGAATCTAAATTTCAAAAATTTAAATGACTTGCCCACAGTCACATGTCCAGTACAGGTCAGAACCATTTCTCAAACCAGATGGCCCAAATGCAGTGTGCTTTCTACAATTCACGGTGAAAAAAAAATTCAATTAACTGTCTGTCTTATTATCTAAATCACAAATTTGAGTATTGAAAATGATTTAACAGGGGCACCTGGGTGGCTCAGCCAGTTAAGTGGCTGCCTTCTGCTCAGATCATGATCCCAGAGTCCGGGGCTCAAGCCCCACATTAAGGCTCCCTGCTTAGTGGGGAGCCTGCTTCTCTGTCGCCCTCTGCCTGCTGCTCCCCTACTTGTGTTCTCTATCTTTCTGTCAAATAAATAAAAATAAAATCTTTTTTAAAATAAATTAATCAAATTAAATAATTTAATAGTTTTGCTTTAGCCTGAGTAAGCCAGGTATGAAAACAGGTGTTTCTTCTTTTCTTTTTTTTTTAAAGATTATTTATTTATTTATTTATTTGACAGAGGGAGATCACAAGTAGACAGAGAGGCAGGCAGAGAGAGAGAGAGAGGAGGAAGCAGGCTCCCTGCTGAGCAGAGAGCCCGATGTGGGACTCGATCCCAGGACCCTGAGATCATGACCTGAGCCAAAGGCAGCGGCTTAAAACACTGAGCCACCCAGGCGCCCCAGGTGTTTCTTCTTTATCATGGCTTCACACATGTGCTTCAGTCTTGATCTAAGGAGATAATATGAAATGAGGATAAAGTTGTTCTAATCTTAGGCTCTACTTTTGATTTAACCCTCCTCTTACTACATCTTAGCAGCGCTAAGGACAATAGGAGTGATACTGGAAGTCTACTTAATAAAGTGTTCTTTGTTATAAATGTCTGGAGAAGAAAAGAAGGAAGTGAAAAAATGGAGGGAGGGAAATAGTAGAGAGGGAAAGAAAGTTTTTATCTAAGTCCTTGAGACTAAGAGGACAAATTGTCATCACTTATAAACAACCAAAACCTCTTGAATAGAAGAAATTCATAAGTAATTCATAAGTATAACAATTCATAAGAATTCATAAGTAACCAAGAAATTCATAAGTATAACAATTAACCTGTACTATCTTATCTTTTAAAGATTAATTTATTTTAGAGAGAGCAGGGGAAGGGGCAGAGGGAGAGAGAAACTCCAGGAGACTCCCCACTGAGCAGGGACACAACCCTGAGATCAGGGGCCTGAGATCAGGGCCTGAGCCAAAACCAAGAGACAGCTGCTTAACAGACTATGCCACTCAGGCACCCCATAACTTACACTATTTTAAAAGAGTTGTAAGATGAAAGAAAAAGTAGCCTATTCATTCAATAGTAAGTAGAGACAGGAATATGTATGTAGCGTTTGGCAACATAGAAATCAATGACGATCTTGATAAGAGTGTCTTTGGCAAAATGGTGGGAAAGGAAACCAGACTGAAGTAATCTGAAAGAATGTTCAAAAGCAAAGTACAAAGTCTCAACCAAATCGTGTGTTCAGGAGCAAGAATAGTTTGATGATGTTGGCGATATTGCATTGCGGAGATCATTATTTGCTTTGTGTTGTGTGTGAGTTGTTTGTAGATTTTTTTTTTCTTTCTCTGTGTGTGTGTGTGTGTGTGTGTGTGTGTGTGTGTGTGTATGCCTTAAAGCCACCATCTAGTCTAACAGGGCCAGGAAGTTAAGTTCAAGTTTGTCCACTGAACAACTCAGTATAGCCCCTTATGCAGTCTGCTTCCTGTCCTATCATCCCTGGAAAATTTCCTAGAGAAAGCCAGCATGGTGGAAATCTGTTTTAGAGCTCAAAAATGAGAACCAATGTGGAATTTGCAGAGCAATTATTCTCTGTATCTGTGAACCACTAATAAAAGCCACCTTATCCCTGAGCGTTCAATGTTCTCATCTGGACAAAGCCATCAATATTGGCCCTTTCAGTTCTACCCCTTATTAAATTTACTTGGCTAAAAGTTTCTGGTTGGTTAATGTTACAGAGGCTGCATCTTTCATTTCTACTTTTTCTGGGTTTTGTCTGACTTTTCCCCAAATGAAATTAAATACCTGGAAATGCAAGGAGGCTCTTTCTCTTCTTAAGTTACTTTTTCCTTTTGCCTAACTAAGGCCAGTCAGAGCGCAATCACTTTCATGTGAACTGGTACTTCTGACGTGAATATACTAAGAGAAGAAGAGAAGAGAAGTCCAAAACATGCCCTTTCTAGAGAAATCCAAAAATAAACAATCAGCCATGATGAAATTAAACAAGATGGATATCACAGACCTTTTTTCTAAGGAATACTGGGGTTTCTCTGAACTCTCATGTAGAGTTCTTGATCTATAGAACAAAGCAGAATGAACCAAGACAATTCAGGATTTTATATGATGATAATTTGCTTAATCCTATTGAGAAATAAGAGTAAAGAATTGTCAATTCCCATATGTATTGTTGATACAGTAGGAACCCATTACTAGACAGACTGAGACAAGGATGATTGATTTTAAGAAAAAGTCTCAAACAATTATTCTTATATTCTGGCATTATAAATTGAAACAATCTTTCTGGTTAGCAATACATATCAAAAGGCTTTAATATGTTTATATTTTAATCAAGTAATTCCATTCTGTAATTTTATCCCCAGGAAATAATCATGGCAGAAACCAAAATTTAGTTTCAAAGATGTTCACTGCAAGAACTGTTAATTGCTGCAAAAACCGGAAACAGTTTTAATAGTAAGCCATGAATCTGCTGATTAAGTAAGTTTTGATGCTATGGAATGCTATTTTAAGCCTTTGGATTTCTCTTATAAATACTGCCCCCCCCCCCGCCATTGCCTCATCTCTTTGTCTTTTTCTCTGCTTTTGGGAAGATTTCCTCAACTTCATCTTCTAACTCTCCTGTTAAATTTTTTATTTCTCCTATCAAACATTTTATTTCCATAAGTATATTCTTACTCTCTGCTTATTCTTTTTAAATAGTGTCCTTGTCTTGTATCAGGGGTGCAGTATCTTCTTATCTCCCTGAGATATTTTGTTTTTGTTTTTAAGTTTCCTTCTGCTACCTTCATTGTCTCTCTTTTGTCTGTGCTCCTTTTTTCCATTTATTTGTTTTGGTCTCTGATTTCACACGAAAGACATCCTCACATAACTGATGACCCTTGACTGAAAATTTGTATTTAAATGCTGATTAGAAGCCCTCTGCATGGCTCAAATCATGATCACATGGATAATGAGATCAAGCTTTGCATCCACTCCCTCTCAACAGAGAGTCTGCTTGAGATTCTCTCCCTCTGCCCCTCCCCCTCCCCCCCCCCCGTGTGCATGCACATGCACTCTCTCTCTCTCTCCAAAATAAATAAATCTTTAAGAAAAAAAGAAGAAGAAGCCCTCTCTGTGTGCAGACAGAGGTTGTCCACTTATAGATTTTTTGAAGTGTCATTGGGTAGCACCTGGTTACATGTATGAATTCTTTTCCATGGACAGGTCAGATCTCCCTCCAATATTCTGTTTAGAGTTTTAAGCCTTCCTGTTATCATCCTCAGAACCTAGTTGGGGGCTCAGAATTTTACCATTAACCTTGATGACTTTTCATTTTCCCTACTTTTAGAATGATTCCTCACCACCCCCTGGTGAGGTACCTTGTGTGCCTAAGTCCAAAGACCACTCCAGAAAGTAGACTTCCCACCTCTTGCCAAGATGGGAGAGGAATAGTTATTTGGATGCATGGGGTAGAGAAGATCTAGGTTCTAAATATTCTTTTTGAAGACTTTGAACCATGCACCTACCTTCAATGGAACACAACAGCTCTGACTCTACGGGGGAATTTGGCAGGAAGAAATCCCATTGCTTTTAACTGGCTTCCCCATTGCGGGCTTAGTTTTCAGCTTTTTTCTGGTTTTCTAATGGAGTTACTGTGTTAGTTAGCTATTGTTATGTAACAAACCACCCCCCAAATTCAGTGGCTTAAAGCAATAATATTTATAGTTACTCACGAGCCTTTAAACCAGCCGCGTGATTCTTCTGCTTGCAGCTGGGCTTCTTCAGGCCTGTGCAGTCCAATGCAAGCCTGAAAAGGCAGTTTTGTCGATCTTGGCTGAGTTTACTCATAACACTTGCAGTCTTGATGGCACTGACTCAGTTCTAGCCATATTCTCTCATCCTTCATCAGATCAGCCTGGAATTGTTCATGGCAGAAGCAATGGTTCCTAGATTTAGGACAGAAACACATAGACCCTTCGATGGCTTCGAGGCTAGGCTGGGACTGGCAAAATTTTACTGTTTCTTTCTGTTGGTCAAAGCAAATGAAAAGGGGCACCTGGATGCCTCAGTGGGTTAAGACTTGTAGATAGCCTTGCACTCAGGTCATGATCTCAGGGTCCTGGGATGGAGCCCCTCATCAGGCTCTCTGCTCAGCGGGGAGCCTGCTTTCCCCTCTCTCTCTGCCTGCCTCTCTTCCTACTTGTGATCCCTCTCTGTCAAATAAATAAAATCTTAAAAAAAAAAAAAAAGGCAAATGAAAAGACCACTTCCCATTCAAGAAACAGGGAATAGATTCTACCTATTGATGGAATGGGCTGTAAAGTCACATTGCAATGCGCATATAGAAGGGAACTAAGAAAGAATGGGGTTATTTTTGCAAATCATCTATCACAGTTACCTCTGATGGGTCAGTTTTTCTGAACCTAAGATGTTGACCTTTCTTGCCTGTATTTGTTTCTGATCTCATCTCATCTCCATTGTGGCGCCTTGTGCCTCTTTATTTCTTGATTCATTTATCCACTTATACAAGCAATGTTTAAGGACTCACTAGGATGTCAGGCACTATCCTACATACTGAGAACACAAACATTAATAAGATAGTCAAAATCCCTGCCCTCCCCTTGTAGGGTTTATATTCTAGCAAAAAGAGCCAGACAGTAAACAAAATACATAAGTATATTTTATGGTTTGCCTAAGTATAAATCCTATGGAGAAAAAAAGAGCAGAGAAGTGGAATAGGGGGTGCTGGGCATGTGCATTCTTAAATTGGATCATAACAGTCATTTTGTGAGACTTGAGGAGGAAACAGAAGGAAATATATGTGTTCAGTCTGCTAAGTTTAATCTGCAATTGCTCCCAATGAAATATCATGGATCCATTAAAAATTATGTTACAGGGTTGCCTGGGTGGCTCAGAGGGTTAAAGCCTCTGCCTTCGGCTCAGGTCACGATCCCAGTGGGATCGAGCCCCACATCGGGCTCTCTGCTCAGTAGGGAGCCTGCTTCCTCCTCTTCTCTGCCTGCCTCTCTGCCTACTTGTGATCTCTGTCTGTCAAATAAAAAAAAAAAATTATGTTACAGGAGACTACTTGACTTCCAGTCAAGATATATTAGAAATCTATGCTTTTGGGCACCTTCTCTACTGTAATAACATAGCAATAATAGATGAAACATAAAAAGAAAAAAACAGGTTGCCTAGTCACATTCAAATTGAAGATCAGCAGATCTTTATAAACCACAGACAGAACAGAAACACAAACCAGAAAGCAGGGTGAAGTTGTAGATAGTCTGGGACCTAAGCCAGGTTCAATTGCTCAAATCCAGAGACTGGAGTATGTTTTCCTGCCCTTAAAAAAAGACTGAAAATGCTTCAGTTAACTACGTCCTGAGGCTCTGCCTTACTTATGCCCCCTTATTTATGATAGTAGGAGAATGCAGATACAGCCCCAAATCCAGAACCAAGTTACCCACATGCTTGGTGATAGGATTCTCTTTTTAGTATCACCACAGGGCTGGAGCCCAAACCCCAACATAAGGCTTGCTTCTTTCTGCACTAAGGATCCCTGAAGTACTGGATGGAGGCAACCACAGAATGACTACTGAGGGTGGAGTGAACCCAAAGAGAGTGAGAGCAAAACCAAGGAATAAAAAGAAATAGGACACTCCAATTCAACATAAGCCTATATACTAAAATTCCAAAACATATGCAGAAACTAGGAGAAACAGCCAATAAAATCTGCAGTTAAGAGATGATTAAAATCAATGCAAGCAACATAAAACTGAACTATATAAAAATAACTTTAATAGGTACAGACAGTCTCCCTGTACAATGGTTCAACTTATATGATTTTTCAACTTTAAGATGGTGCAAAACATACATACTCAGTAGAAATCATACTTCAGACTTTGAAATGATATGTCATATGATACTCTTCTGATGCTGGGCGGCAACCATGAGCCACAGCTCCCCAGCAGACATGTGATCACAAGGGTAAATAACTGATATACTCAAAACCATCCTGCATCCATACAACCATTTTGCTTTTCACATTCAGTACAGTATTCAATAAAGTACATGAGATATTCAACACTTTTTACAAGATAGGCTTTGTGTTTGACCATCTTACCTAACCGTAGGCTAATGTAAGTGTTCTGAGCACATTTACGGTGGGCTAGGCTAAGTTATGATGTTCAATGAGTTAGGTGTATTAAATGCATTTTTTACTTTTGATATTTTCAATTTGCCATGCATTTATCCAGGCATAACGCCACCATAGGTCAAGGAAAATTTCTATGTTTATGGTCCTCAAAAAGATCAAAGTAGTCATAATAACTATAAAAAGAACAAAAGCACTTGGTTACATCAGTGAACAGAACGCGGGCAGGGGGAACCCCTTCCCTCACGGAGCTTCATTCTAGGAGGGGGAAAACACACATGGCATATCAGGATCCCTCCATGAAATCGATCACACACTCAAAGAGGGTGAATGTACATAGTTCAGTAACTCCTTATAGTTTATGATAAAGCACCCAAGGATAGCAACAGGAGGAAGTCATTACCAGAGGCTTGCAAAGAACAAAGCACAGCATTGCAGAGAGGCGAGAATCCGGAAGTCCCCATAAACTTAGAAAAAGACTGATTGTTAGAGCCATGGCAATAAGTATCCATAAAAACCATTTTAAACCAGTTCAAATGATTATCAAAAACTCAATTCAGGGTCACCTGAATGGCTCAGTCAGTTAAGTGTCTGTCTTCGGCTCACGTCATGATTCCCGAGTCCCACGTCCTGCTCCCTGCTCAGCGGAAAGTCTGCTTCACCCTCTCCCTTCACCCCTCCCCATGCTTATGCTCTGTCTCTCTCTCTCAAATAAATAAATAAACAAAATCTTTAAAAACAAACAAACAAACAAAAACTCAGTTTTGTGAACATGCTTTTGCAAGGCAATGACTCTCAGGACACCCAGTATGAAAGCCAACCAAACAGCAACAGACACTCTAGTGAACACACCTCTGAGAATGAACCAATCAACAACAGTCTTGCTGATTAACAATACAGTTGAAGACAACCCACTAGGGCCTCTGAAAGTCCAATCCCTCAACTCCTTGCTTCTTTGAAACCCTAGTAAGATCAGTAGTTTGCTTGGCTTGAGGACATTGTGCTGACCAGTCTAGTCTTCTTTGACAGAGGAATTGGGAAATAGGCACCCTGAACTCTCTCTTCCCCATACCCCATCTTTTTTTTTTTTAATGTCTCAGTTTTAATTTCTTTTTTTAAAATTATTTTTATTTATTTATTTTTTTTAATTTTTTATTTTTTATAAACATATGTTTTTATCCCCAGGGGTACAGGTCTGTGAATCACCAGGTTTACACACTTCACAGCACTCACCAAAGCACATCTTTTGATAGTGCCTTGTTGGCTAAACTCAGCTAAAAGCCAGAGAGCAAGAAAGATTTGTTGAAACTGCCCATAGATTGCAGCTTCTCAGGGCACAGAGCAAGGTGGATAAGGGTGAAGAATGGACCTCAAGGAGAAAAGGAAATCACAAGCCTAATAACAAACATAACAGATAAGTAAATTATATAATCAGAAGGAAACAGAACAAGAAAGTGAGGCTGTAAATATTGGGCAAAGGAGGGAGAAAAGATTGACTTTCAAACAGGGTCTTCAGAGTAGACATCACCAAGAGTCCCATCTGAACAAAGACTTGAGAGAGGTGAGGGAATTAGCCATTCATATTTGGGGAAAAAATAGTCCAGGAAGCAGGAACAGCTTGGGCAAAGGCCCTATAGCAAGAGTATGCCTGACAAGCTCAAAAACAGTGTGGCTGGAGTAGCATGAGAGAGAAGGAACAGAGTAAGAAATAACCTAAGAGATGGAATGGGGAACAAAATCATGCAGGTCATCAGAGGCCACTGAAAAGATTTGGGCTTTGTATTAGTTGGGTAGCACTGCCATATCGAAGTACCACACACTGGTTGGTTTCATCAATGGAAGTGTATGTTCTCACAGTTCCGGAGGCTAGAAGTCCAAGATCACCGTGTCAGCAGAGTTGGTTTCTTCTAAAACCCTCTCCTTGGGTTGCCTTCTCTGCGTGTTTACACAGTCATTGTTCAGCTTTGGCTCTGTGTTATCTGTGTCCTAATCTCCTCTTCTTATAAGAAACCAATCAAATTAGATTAGGACCCAGCCATATCACCTGATTTTACTTTACTACTTTAAAAGTCCTAACTTCGAAGAGAGAAACACTCTGGGATACTTCAAGGATACTTCTGGGATACTTGTAGATCTGACTTCGATCTAGTCGGATACTTCAAATATGAATTTGGAAGGACATAATTCAACCCGTAACAGGTTTTACTCTGAATATGGGGAGCTGCTGGGTAGTTTTGAACAGATGAATGGCATAATTTGATTTATATTGTAAATTTCCCCTCTGATCGCTGTTTGGAGCTTAGGCTGAAGTGAAATGAAGATAAGACTGAGAGCACAGAGGCTGATTAAAAGGCCAGTTCAATAATTCAAGTAGAATGTAATGGTGACTTGGTTCAGAGTAATAACAGTAGAGGTGATAAGAAGAGTCAGATTCAGGATACAT
This sequence comes from Mustela putorius furo, assembly GCF_011764305.1. Classification (NCBI taxonomy): domain Eukaryota; kingdom Metazoa; phylum Chordata; class Mammalia; order Carnivora; family Mustelidae; genus Mustela; species Mustela putorius. Next base: position 39,911,927 of record NW_025422368.1, on the reverse strand, counting down.
TTCTAAGGTAGTAAATGGGATTTCCTGGTGATTGGGATATGGAATTTGAGAGAAAGCGTGGCATCAAGCATGATGCCAAGACTTTTGGCCCAAGAAGCTGGAAGAATGGAACTGCTACCACTGACATTGGGTAGATACAAAAAGAATGGCCTTGTGGAGGAAGACATAAGAGTTTGTTTTAGAGACATATAAAGTCTGAGATGACTGCTAGACCTTCAAGAGGAGATAGCAATAGCTGTTGAATATATAGGTCTGGAGTCCAGGAAGGAGGTCTGGATTGGAGAAATAAATGTAAGTCATCAGAACATACATGATATTTAAAGCCGTGAGACTAGATGAGGTCAACAATGGAGGGACTGCAGAAGAGAGGAGACCAACAGTTGAGCCCTAGATCACGCCAACATTAAGGGTTAAAAGGAAAGGAGGAACATGCAAAGGAAACTGAGAAGCAGCAGTCAGTGAAGTACACAGAAGATGAAGAGAGTATCAGGTCCTTGAAAACTAATGAGGACAGTTTGTCAAGGGGGAGAAGAAGCTACTGAAAGTCAATGTTCAGATTATTATTAATATGAGCAAGACCCTTTGATTTAGTCCTGTAGCTCTTGCATGTCTGTTCTATTTATTCACTTTTTTCTCTTTCTGTTCCAGTTTGAGTAATTTCTATCAGCCTATCTTTAAAGTTCACAAATTTTTTCCTTAACTGTTTTGAGTTTATGGACAAGCCCACCAAAGGAGTTCTTCATCTCTGTTACTATTTTCCATGTATGTATTTCCACCAATTCTTTTCCTATTGTTTCCTTCTCTAACCTGGATTTAGCCATCTTTTAATGCATGCTGTCCACCTTTTTCATTATAGCCCTTAACCTATTACTCACAGCTATTTCAAATTTCCTATCTCATAGTCCCAACCTCTGTTCTCTGTGTCATATGTGAATCTGGTTCTGTTAAACACTTTGACTCCTGACTCTGGTGTGTGTGTGTGTGTGTGTGTGTGTGTGTGTGTGTGTTCGTGTTCTTGTTTCTTTGCCTTGTTATTTTTTGTTGAAAGCCAGACATCTTCTGTAGGTCAGTAGACTCTAAGGCTACTAGTTGTATTGCCCACATAGAGGTGCACATTTCCTTCTCCGAAGTGTTTAATGTGAGGGAGTTGATCAGTCTAGTCAGGGCTTGAGCTGAATTTGGGATTTCTTGTTACAGTTACCTTCAGTGCACCATGAGCTTTAAATGCCTCTCATATTACCTGGTGTTTCAGTGGGTGCTGAATTGTAAAAGGTTTGTTCCTAAATGTGTCTGTTCCACACAGCTTAACATCTTCCCTTTTCACTGCACCTTGGTACTTTACTTGTTAATTGCACAAACACGGTCTTATTTAATAGTACAGTTGGCTTTTTTCAGCCTGGTTTGGGAGCCAGAGGAAGAATATCCCAGTTGTCCTGCTCAATCTTCAGTCTTATGCAGGCACCATGTCCCCTGGATTTCCAGGACAGAGCCATGTCAGTGATCCTGTCCGACCCTCAGTTGTGGAGAGGACAGTGTAGTGACTTACGGCTTTGTTCCACGTGAGATACAGGGGAGAAGGACGTTGTGCCTTTCTTACAGGGGTACCTGTGCCCCTCCCCTGGTCTGCACCATGCTGGAGGTTTTCTTGGGATTCTCATCCTACCCTCAATTCTTTTTATGAGCACCATGAGGTCTGTGAAGAAGAGCCCTGAAGTTAATTCCTCTTGTGCCTGTGGCCCCTGAGGCTATATATTCTGTAACCAGACCACAATTCAGCCTTTAGCAATTTGTTAAAAATCTTAACCAGATTTTACATACCAGTGGCTCTGCCCCTATAAACAAGTTTGACTTGTTTGACTTTCACTGCTTTTGGGAAGCACTGTCTTTCTTTAGATTTATGGTTGGTTGATTGCTCTGTGACTTTATTGCTCTGATGGGTTCAAGAAAAGCCGTGAATTTTTATATTGGTATTTCTGTGGTTGTTAGAATAAGAATGATGTTTTTTCCAGCTTCCTATATCCTACACAGAATCCAGAAGTCCTGTGTCATTAGTCTTTTTTTTTTTTAAAGACTTTATTTATTTATTTGACAGATAGAAATCACAAGTAGGCAGAGAGAGAGGAGGAAGCAGGCTCCCTGCTGAGCAGAGAGCCCGATATGGGGCTTGATCCCAGGACCCTGGGATCATGACCCGAGCTGAAGGCAGAGGCTTTAACCCACTGAGCCACCCAGGCGCCCCAGTCATTAGTCTTTAACTGTGTGACTTCAGGTAAGTTTTTTATTCTCTCTGGACCTCAGTCATAGAAACAGTGTGCTAGAAAATCTCTAACGTCCCTTCCAACACTCATATCCATGGCTTTTTAAAAAAAGATTTTATTTATGTATTTGACAGACAGAGATCACAAGCAGGCAGAGAGGCAGGCAGGGGGTGGGGGGAAGCAAACTCCCTTCTGAGCTGAGAGCCCGATGTGGGGCTCAATCCCAGGACCCTGAAATCATGACCTGAGCTGAAGGCAGAGGTTTAACCCACTGAGTCACCCCAGCACCCCAATTCATGGCTTTAATAAACAAGACAACTTATAGAGAAATGACAGTTAAATACTTACCTCATTGTTCCCTATCAGAGCTGCATCAGCTAACTGTATAGAAAGTAATAAAATATAAGACAATTCAAACTCAGATTCTACATAATAATTTCTATCAGCAGTAGACCTAAAATTATAATATGGCCTGACTTCCTAGATCACCTAGATTCATTAGCTCCAAGACAGCAAACCAGTTTCAATTCAATGCGTAGCACAGGGATTCTGGAACTCATTTTCCCCTTAGTTAATTGTCATCTCTAATAATTATTTTCTTTAATGCTGAGCTCTGTGGTTCCTTTAACACATTCTTGGATGGTTCCACTAATCTCTCCTGTTCCCTTCTTCCCATGATCTTTGGCAACTCCGAAAAAGCCTAGAAGTTATTCCTACCAGAAAGTATTTGTGTCTCCCTGATTTTACTGCTTAGATTGTGGAGTACTTTGTCTTGAGGGTAACTGTTGGAAAGGCATGAAGGGTAAAAGTCCCATGTACCAAATCCACTAATTGCACAGCCTGAGTCCAACATCACTAGGGGAAGTCTAAAAGGTGGTCTTTTTCTCCTCAGATATTGCAGCTTGAACAAAAAAGAGTTTTTAAATCCACAAACTGGTCCAGCCAGAAAACGGCTTCACAGAGTTCCCAAACCGTTGACTATTGCGTGGCAATATACACATGGCATTGATGAATCCTTGGCCTGGCCTTGCCTCCAAGTCTCATACAATTGATTACTGGATTTTACAGACCAGAGTTGGCTACTACATAGAAGCCATCATCTTGGGCTCTGGAGAGCTTTGCCTCATGCCTGTCCAGCTGCTCCTTTTCTATTTATTCTTATGTCTTACTCAAGCCCCTTCTCTTTTGTAATTGATGACTTTCCAGCCTTAATGTTTAGCCAGAGGAATTAACAGATAACCCAAGGCAATGATTTCACTGCTAAGGACTCAAAACACTACCATTACAGAATTTTATGGTTTCTCCTTTCTAGATTCCATTCCAATGGATTGTGAAATCCAATGGTTGTTAGATGGCAGGAAACTGAACTGGGCTCAGGACTCTGGACAGAGTGACAGTTTGTTGGCACCACTTTGCTACCTAGAGAATAAGGGAGCCACACACTTTCCCTTTAGAGAGGCCTCAGTGAAGACAAGTTTTATAAAATGCCTTGACATTCAATTGGTTTGGCTTTTTCCCTCAAACAGCCCATTATGTGCCGAAACAATGTTTCCTTTCTTTTGATTTATAGAACTTGTTTAAGATTTATAAATTTCCTGGACCAAAATTCTGTGACCTATTTAAGCTTTTTATATCTTTCCTTTACTGTCTCCACCCCTTGGCTTTCAGTCTTCTCTTCTCCCAAATTTACATCTGACAAGCTAAAGATGGTAGCTCTCCCATGGTAAAAGTCTCTCCACCAAAGAAAGTAGACCAGTGAAACACTGAGATACCAATGAACTTTATTTCAACTTAGGATAGACATAGTAAATATTTAGTTAATCTGATCCGTAATGTAGACTCCAGGATATACTCTTTCATGTGACACCCCCCCACCATGACCCCTAGAACATTCTCTCAAGATACAGCCAGAGTGAATGAGAGGAAGAGGATCAGATCTCACACACATTTCCCAACAGAGGTATAGGAAGGGGTGTTTCCTGAACACTTAATCTTGAAAGATGCAGAGCAGTGCCCTTGCTAGGATGAGACTAGAAATACAAAGAAGAGAGAAAAGGAACAGGAAGGAGCAAAAGAAAAAGAAAAAAAAAAGTATTTTTGAATACCTCCTATGTGCCTGATAGTGCAATGCACTGACCTTCACCATCAAGAGACAGAGCAAAACTTAGAAGTCAGGCATATTGCTTCAAACCTTGGCTCTGCCTTCCATCAGCTGTGACAACTTGGGCAAGCTACCCAATGAGTTTGTGTCTCAGTTTCCTCACCTTAGAGAGTTGATGTAAGGATTCAATGAAGTAGTATCAGTTAAGACCATAGAACAGTGTCTGATAGAGTAAACAACCAACATATGCTGGCTATTATTGCCAATCATCACATTTAGTCAAATAATTTATCACAGAATCAAGACAGAACATGGGCTGCTCATTCACACACTTATTCAATAAATATTTATTGGACATACTTTTTATTACACAGTCTCTCTTCTAAGTGTTGGGTTTACAGCAGTGATCCAAACAGACAAAGCCCCTGGTTATAAGCAGCTTTTGATCTCGCGCCCTTGGAAGCTGACTCCTTGGAAGAGAAATGCTTATATATTCTTTTGTGAGAGAGTTTTGTGTGAAAGAGAGGGGAAACTGAAGATAGGTTTGAGAATCAACGTAAGATTAAAGCATTCGGTCATTTATGAAATACAGTAGTTAACACACAGTTAGTAGGTTACTTTTTCAATTACAGCCCCTGATTTACAAACTCTTGGTTTACTGAGATATCTGAAAGGCCAACTTACCTTGTCAAGACTACAGAGTGATTTCTGTCCTGTTGCTCTATCTGATTCTGCCTTTACTTTTGTCCTTTGAGACCTGATTCTTTTCCTTCTTATTGATGGTGTGAGTCACCCCATATCCTTTCAGTCTTCCCCCTACCCTTCTAGGTTAACAAGAATTAGTTCTATTACTTATGGTCAAAAATCTCAGCTGATAAATCTTCAACAACTAAAAAAAGTGTTGAGGTCTCCCCATGCCTTACAGGAGTGAGGGGGAGACCAGAGATGAAACTAGAGGCAGAAATATGAAGTCTTTATAGGTATTAAAATGAATCCTAAGATTTATCTGAAGAAAAACAGAAAACCACTAAATAGTTTTAAATTTTTTTTAATTTTTTTTTAAGATTTTATTTATTAATTTGACAGAGAGAAATCACAAGTAGACAGAGAGGCAGGCAGAGAGAGAGGAAGGGAAATAGGCTCCCTGCTGAGCAGAGAGCCCGATGCGGGACTCGATCCCAGGACCCTGAGATCATGATCTGAGCTTCAGACTCAGATTGGAGTTATACATGAACTTCTTGGGTCTCTAGCTTGCAGAGGACAGATTGCCAGATTTTGGGGTTTCTCAGCCTCCTCTCAGTGGTAGTGGTTTTCTACCACTAAATAGTTTTAAACATGAGTGAATTAGGATTCTCCAGCAAAACAGAACCAATAGGCGGTAGATAAATGATAGATAGATGGATGATAGGTAGATAGGTAGATAGATAGATAGATAGATAGGAACTTATTATGAGGAATTGGCTCATGAAATGAAGGAGACTGAGAAACCCCCAAATCTGGCAATCTGTCCTCTGCAAGCTAGAGACCCAAGAAGTTCATGTATAACTCCAATCTGAGTCTGAAGGCCTCAGAACCAGGAGCACCAATGGTCTGAGTCCTAGTCCAGGGGCAGGAAAAGACTGATATCCCAGCTCAACACTTAAGCAAAGAGAGCAAATTAATTCTTACTCAGACTTCTATTCATGTTCTTGTTGGATTGGATGAGGCCTACCCACATTTGGGAGGGCACTCCACTTTACTCAGTCTACCAACACAAATGTTAATATCATCCAAAACATTCATACAGATACACACAGAATATAATATTTTACCAAATATCTGGGCACCCTGTCAAGTTGATATGTTAAATGAATCATCACGATAAGGGAGACATCAAAGATGGACTCAGAATTTCTCTTTGGAAGTACTTAGTGATGACAACCTGATTCAAAGAAAACAATCAGAGAGCAAGCACTCTGCTTATTAAGATGTGTGTGTGTGTGTGTGTGTGTGAGAGAGAGAGAGAGAGAGAGCGAGCGTTCTAGTTCTGGGGATGATATTCAGAAAAAGCTAGAGGTTTCTAGAATATACCCATGGAGGCAGTTGTGAACATGCGACTCTTGACTGCCTGCTGTGGGAGGGTAATTGACACCTAGCCCCAAGTGTTGTGTTCTGAATCTATTAATCTGTTACCATGTTCAAACTAAGGCCATGCTTCCCATGATCACTCTCCATCAATAACAGAGTAAAGCAAGGACACTAATGCAGACCCATTCTGGCAAGACATGGGACAGGATAGCAGCTTTGACTTACAGACCCCTCATCACCTGACAGAAACTTTCTTAGAACTACAGACTGAGACTCTTTCTAGACAACCTTTCTCCCTTCCCTTTCCTTCAGAGGGATCAGACCAGTATGTCTGCCTAAAGGTTCTCCTCATCTCCTTCAGCTCCTTCTCCTTTCCCAGTAAATTCCTTTCACGTCTCACCTGTGTCTCGGCTTATGCCTCTCAGAGGATGCAAACTAATACAACTCAGAGACATATCAGAGTACCATTTTGGAAAGATTACTGTGGAGGCAATGAGAGAATGGATTGGAGGAGTATCGGAGGATCTGGGAAGACCAGAGAAGAGGTAATATCAAAAAACCAGGCAAAAGTTAGTGCTGCCTGTACCAGGTTCACATTAAGCAAACAGATACCAGATTTTATGAGGGGTTTCAAGTTTCAGTTCATACCTGCCTATTTCTGGAGATAGGACTCCTTACATCCTACCAGAGTATCTCAAAGAAGGAGAAAGTGTATTTAGAGGGCTTCTGTACCTGCAGCTAAACCAGATTAGTGAAAACAGCCACCAGTTCATGGAATCTAGGATGGTTTCCCTCCAGCAGTTTTAGAATATTCAACAATTCAGGTCATGTTCAAGTTTCCAGCATTATGAGATTTTTTTCAATGATAGGGATAATAGCACTGATATTTGGGCCACTATAACCAGAAAGGGGTCAGCATTTCTTCTGCTAACACTGTATTTCCAGAGCCATAAAATTTACAACTTGCTGAAACGTGGCATGCAAAATCAGCCACAAAAATTTTCTAAATTTCCCGCAAAGACTCCATCACTCCATTCTTAAAAAGCAAGAATCAAACATGTAAGAAAAAGTTAGTTTAGAATTCACTTAATTTAAAATGGTGACTTTTATTATACAATCAAACTTGGTGGATGAAAATCTTCATGTGAAGAAGCAGGAGTTTTCTAGAGGTATTCAATCAGAGAGTCACTTAAAAATGTGCATTTGGGGCACCTAGGTGGCTCAGTTGGTTAAGGCATCTGCCTTGGGCTCAGGTCATGATCCCAGAGTCCTGGGATCAAGTCCCCCTCCAGGCTCCTTGTTCAGCAGGGACTCTGCCTCTGCCTGCTGTTTGCTCTCCTTGCTTGTGCTCACTCTCTTGTGCTCTCTCTCTGACAAATAAATAAAATCTTAAATAAATAAATAAATAAAAGATTCTCTCCTCCTCCTCCCTCCACCCCTCCCCTCATATTCTCTCTCTCTCTCTCTATCTCTCTCTCTCTCTGAGGGAAAAAAAAAAAAAGTTCACTTTCCTGATGGATGGGAAGCTATCCAACTAAAGGTTTCAGTAGCACCTTGATGACACAACAAGGGAAACCTCTCACACTGAGCATTGGAGTAAGGACCCTGGAGGAAGCTGGGGGGGTTGGGGGGTTGCTTCCACAGGGAGGTAGAATAGGTGTTGCCATTTCCTCAAGTTCCTTGAGACCACCCACAGGCATGAAGTATGGTGAACAAAGCCCGAGGAATGGAGACTACCTTCAAAAGTGCTTCCTGGGAGATTTAAGGGACAATAAGAAAATAATTTGCTGGTTTCTAAATCAGCTGACCGCGCTTTTGATCATTCAGATGGGACAGTACTGCCTGGAAGGGATCAATCTTTTTGTTTGTTTGTTTGTTTGTTCTAAAGACTGACACAGATACCAATCAAAGGAGGTGTTCTTTCAATAAAGGAAATTCCAGAGAGGATGCCTAGGCTTAATTAAAATATAACGTTGTTTCAAGGGCTCTTCTTTCCCTTGCAAAAGGAAATGCACTCTCTGAAGAGGCATGTGCTAGGACTGGTGAGATAGGATTCTTCAACAAGTAAGGATCTGTCTACATTCAGGACAGCATCTTAGGGAAGCCTTCAAGGGAATCGTGCCTGGAGTCCCGTCTGACTTAACTCCTCATCACAGTCCTTCATCACAACATAATGAGTGTTATTACTTCCTCATGTGGCCTGTGGGCTTCGTTAATTAAAGAATGGAAAGGTAAGTCGTTCCAACCATTTGCTTTTAATTAATCAAAAGATGTGTTTTCCATCTTCAAGTTGCTGGGCAGCAAGTAAAGTATTTAGTCTGCCTTCCAATACCCAGAAGAGTTCAGTGAAAAAACTCAGCTGCTGGTTTGAGATTATGTAGACAACATAGTAGGTGACTGGTTGTCTTTTTCTTTGTAAAATTTTAATCAACTGTACTGGCCAGACGACTGCCTATAATATGGAGTATCTGAAGAAAAATTAAAGGTTGTCCCATATCATCTCATCAGTATAAATAGAACCTCCCTAAAGGAAAGATCCATATCTTATACTTTGTGGGTACTAGGTAATCAGGAGTCATTTAACGCAAGAAAATAACTGGAACATTCATTGGGTGCCTGTTATGCCAAAAACTCAGGCTCTTTTTGTTAAACTATGCTGCCTTCCTGTTCACTTGATTTACTGAAACTTCTAGCAGTAGGGTCCTTCTTCCACATTAAAACATCCTCTACGCTTTTAATGGAAATATATTACCTGGAAGGAAAGCACGTCGACATTAACGAGCATCACACGTTAGCAAAGGCAGCACTTCAGACGATGAGCAGAGCACTAGTGTGTTTCCTTTTGGAAGAAACTTAGGAAAAGGCTGGAACGTGGTGGCAAGTAGGTTTTAGCCAGTGTGCCAGCCCTCCACAATTAATGTTGGCTGCTGCCCAGAGCTCTGTTTTGAGAAGGAGTCTGGAGGCAGAGAGTCTAAGCTTTGTAGGAAAAAGAACTGCAGTTGCTCAGTGAGGTCTCTTTTGCTGGAGGCTTGATAGTGAAGAGTGAAGAGCTGCAGAGTTCAGCTAAGAAAGCCTAGAAACAAGTAGAGGTATCAAGTGAAAATTGTCCCATCTCTTATTCAAAACCCCCATTTTTTTTTTTAAAGATTTTATTTATTGATTTGACAGAGAGACAGCACAGGGCAGGGGAGAGGAAGGCAGAGGGAGAGGGAGAAGCAGGCTCCCTGCTGAGCAGAGGGCCCAACGTGAGGCCTCGATCCCAGGACTCTGGCATCATGACCTGAGCCAAAGGCAGATGCTTATGAGTCACCCAGGTGCCCCCACAAACCCAAATCTTATAAGTTTACCTCTGTAAGAGAATGTCTCAAAAGGGAGGGAGGGAACAGAAGACCAGAAAACCTCTACCATTCACTCTTTACAGATTCACTTCTCCATTAGAGATATCTTCATACCACAGTGGCCCATGAGAAGTCAGGTCATGCTCCTATCCACTTAATACTTTGGCTCCTGTGTAGACATGTGGGCCTTCCCTCAATAGCCCATAGCATTACTGAAATAGTTGGTTTATTCAAAGAAGTCATCCCTGAGAGTTCCTGGATGCTAATAAATATATAGAACAGAGACTTCTTAAACCTTCTGATGTCCTGGCAGCTGGGTTTTTGCCAGGGTCTTGGGTTTCTGCCCATGGGTCTTGTCCCCGTGCTTTAACTAAACCACCATTTTGCACCAAAGACATCTCGAGAATTCTTTCTTGGCTGTCAGCTTCAAAGTCTCACATCATCTCATTTGACACCCAAATGTGAGTCTTTACATCTGGATTCTGGTGCAAACTTGGACACCATTGGAAACACTGGTCATTTTACCAAGGTTTTGCCTGGAATGTCATATTTGAGAGACATGCATAGACTCAGATATGACCAAACAGCTTTAAGGAGCTAAGGTTAACTTTAGGAAACCTGGAGTCATAAACCCCTTGGCAATGTTGCCCTGATACCTTGGTTACAGAGTTCCCAGCAGCCTCACCAGCACCAAGATTCCTTCACTGCCATAACTTCCAGCTAATGGATGATCCTTTCTAATCAAGGAGGTTCATAGGTTGACAGTGTTGGATTTAGCTGCCTTCCGCTTTTGTAACTCCCCTATACATTCCCCAACTGACCAGTATTGACCCATAGGTAGGGACATCTCTACGCCCTTGTTCAGCAGGAAGACGTTACTGAAGATAAGACCTTCCACCTTCAAGATTTAAGGGTCAAAATTGTTCAGTGGGGAAACGAGTGAACAGAAGGCTGGCAGAAGGCAAAGCAGAAGCTGACACCCTGCACCCTGCCCGCCCCCCCCCACACACCCCCACTCCTGTGACATTCTTCCAGGAACCTCCCAGCTATATTAATGTTAATGCCTTGCTGGAGGGGAAAAACCACCTTGACAATGGCAAAGCCTCAGGTATCTTGTAGGTACTCTTTAGCATATGAAAGTTTTCTTAAAACCTCCCTTTTCCCTTACCTCACCCAACCCCACAGAATATAATCAGCTACCCTGTATAATCAGCAGCTGTTTCTGCACACAGGTCCGGTGCCCCGTGCTTTAATAGACAACCATTTTCCACCAAGGCGGGGGGAAAAAACCTCTTTATGGCCTGGAAACCTTTGGCACTTTGGTGAAGTCTGCAGAACCCCCCCCCCCAACCACCACCAACGAATAGCATTTTTGCTTTGGGTTTTGTTTTGTTTTATTTTTAATTAATTAACTTTTGAGTACAGTTGACACACAATGTTACATTAGTTTCAGGTGTACAACATAGTGATTCAACCTCTGTGTATGTTATGCTATGCTCACCACAAGCGCAGCTACCATCTGTCACCACACAATGCTATTACAAAACCACTGATTGTATCCCCTGTGCTGCACCTTTCATTCCCATGACTTACTCATTCCATACCTGGCAGCCTGTATCTCCTATACCCCTTCCTCCATTTCACCCACCCACCCCCACCCTCACTCCCTTTCCTTCCGGCAACCATCAATTTGTTTGTATTTATAGGTCTGATTCCGCTTTTTATTTCTTTGTTTATTCATTTGTTTTGCTTTTTAGATTCCACATATGAGTGAAATCATATGGTATTTGTCTTTCTCAATCTGACTTATTTCACTCACCATAATACCCTCTAGGTCCATCCAGGTTCAGACTAATGTTTTTAAATGGGTAAAATAAAGGATTAGAAAGGAAACTTGTAATATTTAAACAGAGTCAGCAAAATATTAAAATAAAATATAATCTAATAAAATATGGGCTTCTCTATTAATATATTAAAAAACAAGACAATGCATTTAAAGTACAGGCAAGTTAAAGTTAAATTTTATTTTTTAATGACATTGCAGTGTGAAGCCTGTAGATCTTAATTTGACTTGGAACGTTAAACTTTGACACGGTCCTTATCTTATCTCCTTCCACATATTCATAAGAAATAAGAGAAAGCAGCACCGATGTCCAGATCAGCAGGATCAGTACACCATCCTCTGTGTTTGGTGGTTGAATGATCACTAGCTGCCCCGTTGTTGGCCAGATATATCAACTGACTGTTCACAGATCCTGTGCAATCTACCAATAAATGTAATAAAAATCACTATTTCAAAGTGGTGACGAGCATAAAAAATATTTAGAGATGTCTGAAACTATAAGGGATATCAAAATACCTGTAATTTTTATTGGTGAAAAAGCCATTGACAGAGTCTAAACTTCTGAGGTTTGTTGTAGACCTGACTTTTCATCCTTTCTGCCTTAACATTTTTCTTTGTGACCTTGCAATTACTCTCGCAAAATGCAGAATGTTCTTTCTCACCCTAGGCTTTGGACTCGGCCAAAGCGATATAGGCAGAAGGGTGTGACTGTATGCCAGTTCTGAGTCTAAGCCTTAAGAAGCCTCATGTGATGAGGGAGCAGGAAGCTGGCTGAGGACAAAGCAAGAGCTGGCGCCTTGCAACCCCCCCCTTCATACGCTCCCCTCCATATGTGTAGCATTCCTCAGGCACCCTTGACTGCCATAAAATGATAAATAGTTAACTTGCTGAGATCACAATCCTGCAAGACAGGAGTCTCCCTTGGTTTGCAAATGTCCTTGAGATTACAACAAAGAAGTTAAGCTTATCAATAGTATTCTTTGCCCCAATAGCCCTTCTGAACACCCCTTTGTCGTCACTTACCCAACTCCTGTGTATATAACCAACCACTCCTAACAACCCGGGGCAGCCGCATCTCCGCCTGCCCACGGGCCCTGTCCCTGTGCTTTAATAAACCACCATTTTGCACCAAAGATGTCTTAAGAATTCTTTCTTTAGTCGTCAGCTCCGAACCTCACCCCACCGAACCTGACTTAGGTTCTGGGATTTCATCACATGTGTTTTCATTGCTTAATGCATTCTCCAAAACCATGGGAAGGTCCAGGCTAACCCACTGTCTAAGAAGAATAAAAGACACTTGGCATAGAACTGCCTAGCCAACCTACAAAACTGCAGCAAAAAGCAGAATCAACCCACTGAGCCCCCTCTAAATTAGACAACCCATTAATACATCAGGAAGATCTAACTTAAGATCAGAAGAGCTAATCCAGATGACCTATCAATGCATGAAAAGTAAGTGTTTGTTAATGTATGTCATTGAGATGTTTTATGATTGTTGTGAAGCAATAACTGATAAACTATATTCATAATTTAAAGAAATGTGAAATTTTAGTTAGATCTTGTGTGATTTAGTTAGAAGTTAATAAACATTAATATGTAGTGTTTTCTTTCCTTTTTTTTAAAGATTTTATTTATTTATTTATTTATTTGGGAGGGAGAGAGAAACAGAGCATGAGAGAAGGGGGAGGGGCAGCGAGTGAGGGAGAAACCAATTCCTCAGTGAGCAAGGAACACCTCATATGGGGCTTGACCCCAGGACCCCAGGATCATGACCTGAGCCAAAGGCAGACACTTAACCAATTGAGCCACCCAGGCATTTCAATGTGTAGTATTTTCTAATTCAAGTTCACAAATCCTTCTAAAGCAGACAAGGCACCCACAGCACAATTTTCAGGTTCTGCTAAGATAACTGAGATTCCAGAACTGTGCCAAAATAGTAATGCTGAAGCCTAAGGAAGATATAAAAATAAGTGTAACAATAATCCTAAGAAAGATGAAAAATAGTATGACAGCAACAACAAAAAAATTAATTAAAACTACATTGTTAATGTTTTGTAGTAGATTTAAATTTATTTATAAAAGTTTTAAAATTATTGTTTATGTTTTTACATTTATGTTAGACATGTAAGTTAAATTGAGCATTAAACAGAGTCTAATTTTATGGCTACTACTGTCTACATTAAAAAGAAAAGCAAACACAAAAACTCTGAGCATTAAAAATCTATCACTACTTTTCTCTGTGTTTAATCCCAATTATTCTCAGTCCTCCTTTTTCTGAATACTGATGGGGTAGAGTTGAGGGAGACCCTCTCCCTTCAATTCAAACATTCACCTCTATCTCTGGTCTAGGAGCAATGAACAGGTGTAATCATTACTGTTAGTTAAATTCTTACCCTCAAAACACAAGGATATCACCTCATTCTCATGCTTCATGGTACAGTTTTAAAGTCTGGGCTATCTATTTTAAAAATCACTATGTGGGGTGCCTGGGTGGCTCAGTTGGTTAAGCGACTGCCTTTGGCTCAGGTCATGATCCCGGAGTCCCGGGATCAAGTTCCACATCGGGCTCCCAGCTCCATGGGGAGTCTGCTTCTCCCTCTGACCTTCTCCCCTCTCATGCTCTCTCTCTCTCTCACTCTCTCTCTCAAATAAATAAATAAATAATCTTTTTAAAAAAAGTAAAAAATAAAAATCACTATGTGTGATGATTAATTGTATGTGTCACCTTGGCTGGCCAGAGGGTGCCCAAATTAAATATTATCTTGGGGTGTATCTGTGAGGGTGTTTCCAAAAAGCTTAGCATTTGAATCAGTAGACTCAGTAAGACAGATTGCCCTTCACAAGGGTGAGCATTATCCAGCCCATGAGTGCCTGAGTAGAACAAACTGTGTGTGGAAGAAGGAGGAATTTACTTCATTTGCCCCTTTTTTCCTGCCTCGCTGATTGAGTTGGGTTATCTCATTACATCTTCTCTATAAGACTAGACACTACACTATAGACTACCCTGTTTTAAGCCTTCAGACTGAATTACACCACTGGCTTTCCTGGGTATCCAGCTCACAGACAACAGCTCATGGGACTTCTTGGCCTCCATAATTGTGTGAGCCAATTTCTCACAATATATACATATATACATATCCTACTCTTTCTCTAGAGAACCTTGATTAATACACTATGTATAGAGCACCAACAGAAAGGCACAGTCAGTTCTATACTAAGATCAGTTTATATTATATCATTTCTATCAGTTTAATTTGATGCAAAGATCAGGCGTTTACAAGAGCATATATGCTGGAACCAAAAGACATGCATGTCCTAAGTGTAATCAGTAATTTTCAGGAATAAGACAGCTTAAATCCAAGTTTAGGAATAAATTATCTAACTTTTCTGGATCCCTCTACAAGCACATGCAAATAATATTACCAACAGAAATTTTAACATCTTTGCCCAAACTTCCATTGCTCTTTGTCAAATAAGAACTGGGAAAAGATTGAAACATCTGGTTAGAAGTATCCATGAACTAACAAGAAAATAAGTCATAGTTAGGCCAAAACAAAGTGAAAGTAGGAATACAAAAAGTTAAGGAGAGCACAATAAACATCTTTTACCTTGAAAACATTTACCAGATCAACTGATCTGAGCATTAGCTGTCAAAAACTCACAGGACTTAGAAGACAGGAAACATGCCCTAGAGCTTTCCCAATGTAGGTCATATAATGGAAGACCTTATTTACAAAGTGAAGATACCCAAGGGCCTGCTCTCTCAGTGTAAGGATAAAATATAAACAAGAAGCCCCATTTCAAAGCACTGAAGAGAAAATACCTTCCAACATTGGTGCTAAATAGAGGGATGGGGAGAAGAAAAGAAATTCGCCTTGAGAACTCCTCCCCATAAACCAGCCCTTGTATATAATTGAGCCTAAATTTATATCAACTGAATGGTCTAAAGAACCTTAAAGTAAGAATTTAGTTGACAGGGGACCAGGGTCTTAGTGCCCTCAAGTATATGGTAGAAACAAATGCAAATTTACATGAAAGAGCCTCAGAGAATTCCAGTCTAGAAAAAAATGAGAAACTCTCAAGCAAAACAAAACAAAACCCAAACAAAACAAAGCACACAAAAGGAATTATTAGCAAGAGCCAAAAGAAACCACAAAGAGCAGAATCAGATTCCCAGTGACTGCAGATACTGGAATCATAAAAATCACAATATGAAATAAATATGTTTGATCATTTCATTTAATAGAGGAGAGTCTGGATAATGGGGTTAAGAAGTAAGTAGATTTTTAAAAGAATAAAATAGAACATCTGGAGGTGAAAAATGCACTAATTGAAATTAGAAAGACAATAGATGGTTTCAACAACATATAAGACATAGCTACAGAAGGAATTAATACATTGGAAAATGCAACTAAGGAAATCATCTAAAATTTAACCTCAGAGAAAAGAGCTAGAAAAGATGAAAAAACAGATTAAAGTACATAGATGATATAATGAAAAACCAATTTTTTTAATATTGAAAGAAAGCTCATAGCACTTATTATTATTCAGATATATGGAAAGATAAAAAATATCCCGGGCCATTCAAGGTCTAGAAGAATGGTCACACTATGACTCACATAGAAGGAAGGTTATCAATAAAATACTCAAAAAGAAAAAACATTCAAGAGATGTTGTATTAAGATATATGCAGTAAAGTTATTTTAAAGTCTTAGTTGAGAAAAAAATATTCTACTGAGAAGTTCAACGGCTACACACTTTATTTGAATTCCATAAATTTTTAAAGGAATTTAAAGTGTGCGATGAAACAACCATCAATACACCCACAAATTTTAATATTCTAGAGACCAACATTAGGCACTAATCAGGCCACTGATTGACTTCAGAATAGGTAAATACTATGAATTTTAACTATGAGATAAATTTATAGTAAGATGAATAAATATCTTACTAGAGTTTTATTATTTAAAACAGTTACATTTGAAGAAAAATATATATATATATGCTTAATGACCCCTAATTAAATTTTTAGATAATATCAAAATGATGACATCAGGGTAGAGAAAGTCAGGAAGAGAGTTTTAAGAGCATAAGCATACACAGACTTTTCATATTGCAAGACTTATGCATATTGCAAGACTTAAGTAAAAGGCATTAAAAAGAAACAGAAAAAGTGGAGCAAATGAAAATGACAAGCAAAGCAATAAAGACAGACCCAATATATCAATAATTGCAGTAAGTGTAAATGGACTAAAATTGCCAGCTCAAAGTTTGAAATTGTCAGAGTGGAGTATGTGTGTGTATGTGCACACACATGCATTGTGTGTGTGTGTGTGTGTGTGTGTGTGTGTACAAGGGAAGCAAGTGCAAAAATGAACTATTGGGACTTCATCAAGATAAAATCTTCTGCACAGCAAAGGAAACAATCAACAAAACTAAAAGGCAATCTTCAGAATGGGAGAAGATATTTGCAAATATCATATCTGAAAAAGGGTTAGTATCCAAAACCTATAAAGAATTTATCAAACTCAATACCCAAGAAACCATAATCCAATTAAGAAATGGGCAGAAGGGACACCTGGGTGGCTCAGTTGGTTAAGCAGCTGCCTTCGGCTCAGGTCATGATCCCAGGATCCTGGGATCGAGTCCCACATCAGGCTCCTTGCTCGGCAGAGAGCCTGCTTCTCCCTCTGCCTCTGCCTGCCTCTCTGTCTGCCTGTGCTCGCTCGCTCTCTCTCCCTCTGTCTCTGACAAATAAATAAAAAATCTTTAAAAAAAAAAAAAAAAAAAGAAATGGGCAGAAGACATGACATGAACCGCCATTTTTCCAAAGAAGACATCCAGATGGCCAAGAGATACATGGAAAGATACTTTAAAAAAATTGTTTTAAAGATTTTATTTATTTATTTGAGAGAGAGACAGTGAGAGAGAGCATGAGCGAGGAGAAGGTCAGAGGGAGAAGCAGACTCCCCATGGAGCTGGGAGCCTGATACGGGACTTAATCCTGGAACTCCAGGATCATGACCTGAGCCGAAGGCAGTCGTCCAACCAACTGAGCCACCCAGGCGTCCCACATGGAAAGATACTTAACACCATTCATCGTTAGGGAAATACAAATCAAAATTGCAGTGAGATATCACCTCATACTTGTCAGAATGGCTAAAATTAACAATACAGGAAACAACAGATGTTGGCAGGGATGTGGAGAAAGGGGAACCTTCTTACACTTTTGGTGGGAATGCAAACTGGTGCAGCCACTCTGGAAAACAATATGGAGGTTCCTCAAAAGGTTAAAATTAGAACTACCCTATAGTCCAGCAATGGCATTTCTAGTATTTACCCAAAGGATACAAAAATACTGATTTGAAGAGACACATGCACATACCCTGATAATTATAGCAGCACAATCAACAATAGCCAAATTATGGAAAGAGCCCAAATGTCCATTGACTGATGAATGGATGAAAAAGATGTGGTATATATACATAAAATGAAAATACTCAGCCATAAAAAAAATGAAATCTTACCATCTGCAATGACATGGATGGAGCTAGAGTATATGATGCTAAACAAAGTAAGTCAGTCCGAGAAGGACAAATAGCACATGATTTCATCCATATGTGGAATTTAAGAAAGAAAAACAGATGAATACGACAGGGAAAAGAGAGCAAGGCAGACCATAAAACAGACTCTTAACTATAGAGAACAAACTTAGGGTTGCAGGAGGGGAGGTAGGAAGGGAACAAGCTAAACGGGTGATGAGTATTAAGGAGGACACTTGTGATGAGCACCGTGTATATTTAAGTGATGAATCACTAAATTCTATTCCTGAAACTAATGTCTTACTGTATGTTAACTACCTGGAATTTAACAAAAACTTGAAACAAACAAACAAGTAATAGAATTGTCTACAGTTAACTCCAACCGCAAAGAGGATTTAATGATGATAATGTTTGTAATCATGCACAAAAGTCCAAACAGGAGGCACATCAGCATGTCTGCTTTGCCCCCAAGTTGCTCCCCTCATGACCGCAAGATAGTGCTACACTTTCAGTCCCTTGCAGACATAACTACATCCCGCTGCAGAAGCAGCTTCCACTTCCCCTCTGGGACTACTTTAAAAGAATAAAAAATTATTCCCAGAATCTTCCCAGAAGCCTCTCATCACCTTTCATTGACTAGAATTTTATCTCTTGTACATGTCTAAACAATCTCTATCAAGAATAACAGGGTGAAAATGACTTATTAGGATTACCCCAGTTGCTGAGAGATAGGAACAAGTGAAGGACCTCCATCGTAGGCGAAAGGTAAACAATCAAAGAGAGACTGAAACTCTATTGAAGCAAGAAAGGAGACAGAAATAGTTCAACTAATGACATCTGTTACAAATAGGGTAAGAATCTTTCCCATAAGACTGATGCAAGAATAATATCTGAAAGTCCCTAGAAAGTGACCCAAAGAAGGAATTTCATGAATATTATTCTTCCTTCCCTTTTCCCTTTTCCTTCGTTTCCTCCAGTTACGGTCTTGGCTTCTTTTCTCTCCCTCATGTAGTGGTTTAGGGTATTAGAACTAGAGTATGTTAACCAGCAGCCTGGGAAAAGTCCCATGGTGCTCACTTCACCCCTGTGCTGACAAACTGTAGGTTACCCTCAAAAGCCACAAGGCTGATCTCCAGCTGCCTTCTGGGCATTGCAGCTGAGAGAACATTGAAATAGTGTGGAAGATCCAATTAGCAGTAGCGAGGTCCTCAGGAGCATCTACTCACTACTGTCCAATTATCATCTTGTACAGTCAATTTATGTGCAGGTTTTGGTAACTGCAGATTTTCTGTTTAGTCATCATGATAATTTACACTTAAACATTTTGTAGGTTTGTTGCAGTTAGAGTTTCAAATTAGAGCCCTGTAATTCATATGCACACACATAATTTTATGGAGAGAACAGCATAGTTAACACTGTGAATATAGTGACTGAAAATAAATGTATCAACTACAGCAAAGTAAAGAATCATTATTTCCTTTTGCCTGATGGACTTCTGTAGACTGACTTTATAGGTTTGGGAGTTTGTTTTTACCAACATAATAATAATAAATAATAGTTAACCACTTATTGAAAGCTTGCCAGAAGCTAAGCACTCTTCTGTGTGCTTTTTACATTTATTAAATTTAATTTAAATGGATTTATTTCATTGAAGTGAAGACACTGAAACACCAGGATTAAGTAATTTACTCAAGATCTCAAGTATTAAAGCCAGAATTCAAACCCAACCAGTCTTTCTCCAAAACCAGCTCTCTTAATCATGTTCTAATGAAAACATGTTTCTTAACATGTTCTTAAGAAAACTTGAGTTAAAAAAAAAAAAATACTTGAGTTACATTTGCTTATACTTGCAACACTGAGTGAACTAAGTGATGGCAATCAACTAATTTCATACCCAACCTCCCTTTCTCTTCTCCGCTCAGCACACCTGGAAAATTATTTGGTATCTATTACCTCTGTCATAACCTGCTTTCTCCACTCTTCTTTCTCTTTCATTGATTTCAGTTCATTCACCATTTTTTAATTCACACACACACACCAAGTACTGTCCCACTTTGACCCAATAGCTCCTACTCAAACTTGTACCATCTCTTGTACCACTTGGTCTGACTGTTCTTTCTTAGCATGCAGCCTGGAGAGGATGAAGCCTCAGAGGTGACTGCTGGGTCAGATGTATGAAAGGAGATTCATCTTTCAAGAGATAGCTGCTAAGAAGCCAAGGCACATTCATCCTACCATTCCTAACTGGAAATGAGCCAGATTAACCTTTAGTTATCTTAACTTCAGGGAACTGGAAACATTGTATGAGATGAAGACATACTGGATTCTGTTCCCCCCTCCACCATCACCCCAATATGTCTCAACATTACCTTTGCCATTTTTCCAATCTGGAATGTTTTCCTGCCTCCTCTTCGTTCATGCCCTTCATCTACTTACAATTTATGTATTTAATTTCTCTGGGAAAATTGAAAAAAATGAACCTAAAAATGCATTGCATTAAGGAATAGGGTATAAATAGCATTTTAAGAGTCCCTTCGGAGGCTTATATCACCCAGAGTCACTGACCTATACAAGTGTAAGTGATCACAACTAACAAAATCATTAAAATGAGCCGCCTTATTAGAATGCCTGGATGGCTCAGTCAGTTAAGCATCTGCCCTCTGCTCAGGTCATGATCCCAGGGTCCTGGGATTGAGCCCTGCATCACGCTCCTTGCTCAGTGGGAAGTCTGCTTCTCCTTCTACCTCTGCCTCTCCCCCAGCTCATGTTCTCTCTCTCTCATTCTCTCTCTCAAATAAATAAAATCTTTTTTTTTTTAATGTGCCACCTTATCACCCAACCCTACTCCCCCAACACTGTGTTACTATCTTGCTTCACTTGCCTAACTAAAGCAAGTGAAATTCTAAAGAGTTCTGGGTGTAGCCATAAATTTTTTTAAATTAATCATCTTAGGGGCACCTGGGTGGATCAATCAGGTTAAATGTCCAACTCTTGATCTCAGGGTCCTGGGTTTGAGCCCCATGTTGGGGCTCCACCCAGTGTGGAGCCTTCTTAAAAAAAAAACAACTGTAAAAATTAATCATCTTCATACAATGTGGAAGCATGGCCTTTTCTATGCTTAAAGAACACTATTGCACTATGCATATAGGTGAACCAGTCTGTAGTTCCTGGGTAGAACTAAGTTACTCTGCAGAAGGAAGTACAGTTGAGGGGCAGGGCAGGGAGGCTCTAGATTCCAGCGTAAGGGAAACCAGAGCAGAAGCAAGATGATGCCAGAAGGAGAACAGAGAAAAAACCCTATTTGACCTCAGCATTGCAGAGACCATTAAAGAGAAAGGTCTAAAGGGACTTGTTGAAGTAAAATAATATTAAAGTGAAATACTTTGAAGTGAAATAACATTAAACTGCGCAATGTGAATTACGCTCATCTCTTACAAAATATTCAGGAAAATTAATATTGCTAGCTTGTGTTCTGATAGTATAAAAAATCCTTTAAGCTGATTGCAAAGAAGTGTCAATACCAGCTTCCAAGGCAAAAAAAAAAGTGTGAAAAGAGAGACTCAACTTGAGGACAGATGACTTATTGGTTATATGTACAATCATAAAAGCAATAACTTCCTGTCTTTGAAGATTAATCTTCCATTCCTTACTTGACATTCATTCCCTTCTTTCTTTTTTCTATACCCATGACACCTTTATTCTCTCTTTATTTTGGCAACAATAACACTTAAAGATAATGTATTTACTGTGCCATTCTCCTTCCCACATACATACATATATGTGAATGTGTATACATATTCTCTTCCCCACATACATACATATGCATGAACACCCACACTTATATGTGATCCTGAGCCTCTTGAGGGTAAGAAAACTGGCTTATTAATTTTGATGTACTCAGTCCTCTGCTTGCCTAAATAGAGTAAACATTCAATGTATGTTAACTCAAAAATATGAAAAAACAGAACTTAAATGAAACTTTTAATTCAGCACAAAGGACTTCCACAACCAGTTGGATTTGACCTTGAGTGTGCTTTTGTCGTTCATGTTAAATGTAATTACCTGCATTTGTAGGGTCTTCCCATTTAGCAATCTGGGGGCAAGAAAAGCATCTTCTGTATTCACAATGCTTTTCTAGCCCGCAAACACAGTGGTCAGTCTGAAAAATCTTGTAGACCAATTCTTGTGAAAGTGTCTATAAGGTGACTTGAAGTTTTTAGGAAAGACAGTATAGACACTCCAGATATGATTATTATTGTGCTTGACCCAACTCCCCACCCAGATTAAGAGATATTATATGTTTTACTAAAGCACTAATGAAACAGATTTCAGAATCCCAGCAGAATTATGTGGGAGTGGTGGGGACCCTCAGCTGTCATCCTACATGTATATTCCTCTTTCTTCCCTGGCTAGTGCACCCACCATCACCACCACATTTAGCAGGGCTCTTGGTCCCAGTTAGAAACTACAATTTCAGCATTTCTTGCAGCTAGATGTGATCATTTGACTATATTATCACTAGCATAGCATGAGCAGAAGGGATGTTTACAACTTCTAGGTCATCATCTTGAAAGAAAACACTCCCCACTTCCTCTTTCTCCCTTCCTTCTAGCTAGAATGGAATGATGTGGAGCGAAAAAGCAAGATTCTACCATGAGGTCCAGGGAAACATCTCAGAATAGAGACGTTAGCCTCTTTTGTATCATAGACCTCCAAGGAAGTCTGGTAAATCTATGCAGCCCTTCTAAGAATTGTGTTATAAATGCATAAAATAAAATACGCGAAATTAAAAAGGAAAATATACTAAAATATACATTTTGAAAAATTATGTTTACAAGTTTTAATATAATGTCATGTGTTTATTAATCCATCAAATAGCAAGCTCTAGAGGCAGGTCTATTGTTAACAGTGGTACAGTATGATATTAGTATAAGATACAACAAATGAATATGATATAAAATTATCTGTAATTTCTGGTGGCAAAGGCATAGGTACTGCTGATGTCACTGTTCCTTGCTACTTGCTTTCAAAAGTGAAAGAAAAAATTTAATCCATGGCCTCCCGGCAGTCCATGGACCTAAGGTCAAGACCCTTGTTCTGGGAAATAGTGGAGAGGTAAGATAAAGGATGACCTCATGGAGTAGAGCCACCCACCTCTTGACTGTTACAGGAAAGGAAAATCAACTTCTATCTCATTAAAGCTACTGTATTTTAGAGTCTCTCTGCTACAGTAGCTTGGCCTATACTCTAACATAGAGAAATATCATAGTCCATTAGAAAACTGTCCTTTGCTGAGGCCAGGTATGCTGAGCTCTAATACATGCAGTTTTCTGCTGCTGAGAAAGATGAGTAAAGAAACCAGGGTGGTGGGGAGAAGAGGTATCCTGAGTGCAGGGCCCTCATCCCTTAGTTAGCTATGAATGCTCAGTCACTCAGAAACTCTCACCATGACTTCTCTTCAGTTCATATTACCAGATTCCCAAGACCTCTGAAAAATGCAACCTCAGTCATTTCAACCCAGAGAAGTCTGGATGCCTCCTGTGTTTGATGTGGCTGGAACTACATCAAACAATAGTGAAAAAGAATGCTTCTGAAGGATTTAGTCTAACTGGCCCTTAGTATCTCTGAGGAAGGATAGGAAAAAAGGAAAGCTTCCCCCAGCCATTACTGCGATTGCCTACAACTTTTCCATTTGCTGTACAAATTTTAACCTTAGCCTGTAACATGAAACCAAATTAAGGCAAGAAACACTTCATCTGAACAATTCTTTGTCACTCCTCCAGAAAGGGCTTATACAAAACAATTGAAGAAACAAGTAAACAAAGCTTTAGTGTTATTAAAAGGTCACCAAAAACCAGGTGTGATAGAATCCTGAAAAATTCTTGATCATACTGCTTGGCAGACCTTCTTCTCAAGTCCCAGAGGAACAACTGGTTTTGTATAAAAGGTTAAAAACTACTTAGGTCAGAGACAATAGCAATACACAGTGTTTTTGCAAACACCACATACCATTCTGGGTCAAACGAACACAGCTAAGAGAGGAAGGATGTACAAAGTAACCTACCAAGGGCACCTGGGTGACTCAGACAGACTGTCTGCCTTTTGCTGTGGTCATGATCCCAGGGTCATGGAATCGAGCCCCCGTCAGGCTCCATGCTCAGCAGGAAATCTGCTTCTCTCTCTCTCTCTTTCTCCCTCCCCCCGATCATTCTCTCTCTCTCAAATAAATAAATAACCTTAAAAAAAAGAAAACACAAAGTAAACTCCCATGAATTAACTGTTTTTAGAAGACTATGAAAAGTTCTGTCTTCTTCATTTTAAGATACATGAGACTTATAAAAACTATACAGATGGTAATCATAACAACAGCTAATGTTGATCATGTTTGTGTAAAGTCAGCATTATTTCTTCCTTCAGTGTATGAGAGAATTCACCAGTGAGGTCATTTGGGCCTGGGATTTTCTTTGTAGGAGGTTTTTTGTTTTGAATATAATTTCCTTAACATATATAGGGCTGAGAAATGTTCTCTCTCTCTTTTTTATCAGATTTTTTAATGCATCTTTTTCCCGGAGTTTATTCCCTTCATCTAAGTCCCTGAATTTATTGACATATGCATTGACATTTAATGTCTGTAGGATCTCTAATAATGCCCCCTTTTCTCTCCTAACACTGATAAATTATGTGTTCTCTCTTTTTTTTTTGATCTGTATTGTTAAAGGTTTATAAATTTTATCAATTGTTTCACTGAACCACCTTTTGGCTTTACTGACACTCTTTTTTTTTTTTTAATTTTTTATTTTTTATAAACATACATTTTTATCCCCAGGAATACAGGTCTGTGAATCACCAGGTTTACACACTTCACAGCACTCACCAAAACACATACCCTCCCCAATGTCCATAATACCACCCCCGTCTCCCAACCCCCCTCCCCCCAGCAACCCTCAGTTTGTTTTGTGAGATTAAGAGTCACTTATGGTTTGTCTCCCTCCCAAATCCATCTTGTTTCATTGATTCTTCTTCTACCCACTTAAGCTCCCATGTTGCATCACCACTTCCTCATATCAGGGAGATCATATGATAGTTGTCTTTCTCTGCTTGACTTATTTCGCTAAGCATGATATGCTCTAGTTCCATCCATGTTGTCGCAAATGGCAAGATTTCATTTCTTTTGATGGCTGCATAGTATTCCATTGTATATATATATACCACATCTTCTTGATCCATTCATCTGTTGATGGACATCTAGGTTCTTTCCATAGTTTAGCTATTGTGGACATTGCTGCTATAAACATTCGGGTGCACGTGCCTCTTTGGATCACTACGTTTGTATCTTTAGGGTAAATACCCAGTAGTGCAATTGCTGGGTCATAGGGCAGTTCTATTTTCAACATTTTGAGGAACCTCCATGCTGTTTTCCAGAGTGGCTGCACCAGCTTGCATTCCCACCAGCAGTGGAGGAGGGTTCCCCTTTCTCTGCATCCTCGCCAGCATCTGTCATTTCCTGACTTGTTGATTTTAGCCATTCTGACTGGTGTGAGGTTATATCTCATTGTGGTTTTGATTTGTATTTCCCTGATGCCGAGTGATATGGAGCACTTTTTCATGTGTCTGTTGGCCATCTGGATGTCTTCTTTGCAGAAATGTCTGTTCATGTCCTCTGCCCATTTCTTGATTGGATTATTTGTTCTTTGGGTGTTGAGTTGCTAAGTTCTTTATAGATTTTGGACACTAGTCCTTTATCTGATATGTCATTTGCAAATATCTTCTCCCATTCGGTCAGTTGTCTTTTGGTTTTGTTAACTGTTTCCTTTGCTGTGCAAAAGCTTTTGATCTTGATGAAATCCCAATAGTTCATTTTTGCCCTTGCTTCCTTTACTGACACTCTTCATTTTTCTATTTCATAGATCATGTGATAGTCACGTGATCAGATGTGTTTTTATAGGATTCACTCCAGCTGCTCTTTGGGAAATACCTGGAGGAAGCAAGGGCAGAAGCCCAGAGGCCAGTTAGGAAGCTAGCACAGTGATCCAGACAGGTAGCTTGCATCAGGGTGGTAGCAGGGGAGATAGTGAGGATGAGTCATATTGGGACATCTCTTGAAAGGAGAATCAACAGGATTCAATGGCATTTTGGATGTACCATATGAGAGGGGAAGGGTTGCAGGTGACTCCAAAGATTTGGGACCAAGCAAATGGAAGAATTCAGTGGCCAGTAACTTAGATAGAGAAGTCCTTGTTGCTGTTATAATTAACGAATATGCTATTCACTAGTAGAGAAGGAAATAATAATATGAAGGAAAAAATAGTCAATAGACTAATTCTAATTCATACAAAGTATTAGTGACTAAGTTTTTTCTTCTGTTTCTTTTTTTTTATGTACTTTATTTATTTGAGAGAGAGAGAGAACAAGGTGGGGGTGGACAGAAAGAGAGACACACAAACTCCATACTGAGCAGGGAGCATAACGTGGGGCTTGATCCCAGGACCCTGAGATCATGAACTGAGCTGAAGACAGATGCTTAACTGACTAAGCCACCCAGACACACCTTTTCCTCTATTTCTTGACAAGTACTTATTGTGTGTATGATGTGCTAGGCTTTACACAGGTATACGGACTCTAAAGATGTAGTGACTTGACCCAAGACATCTAAAGACACAAAATAAAACCTGAACAGGGATTTGTTGGCATCAGAATAAGACTGCTTTGGGGGAGATTTGCTGTGAGTTAAGGAATCCTGCTCAAATTTTCTAAAACTAATTAAGTAACCACTCTCTTACTAGCTGTGTGGTCTTGAGCACATTCTGAATGATAGTTTTGTAATTAATCTATCAAGGATAATGGATATTCAGTAATTATTAATTTCTTCCCTCCCTAATACTTGTAAATTGCAAATTGCCCCAAGTATAAAATTGAGGGATAATCTTGCCTTGTCTGTCAATGAAGGAAATAATGATTAAAACATTCATTTTGACTTCCTAGATACTCTATATGGATTTGATACTTTCTGAGAAGTTTCTTCTGAGATGAGGACTCAGTTCCCGTCACTCAACGTGGTCCCCAACCTGGGTCCTGCTTAAGGGTCATACATCAAGTCCACCAAAAAGCAAAGGCTCCAACAGCTGTGGGACTCAAGACTGTGTGCAGCTCTGGCTTTCCACATTCACATACAGAAAGAGTATTTGCTGCCAGATCCCCTGTGCTGAGATACAGCGATGAGCTAAAGGCGGGGTGGGAGGTACTCACTGTGTGGGGCAGCAGGTGATACTTTTCCTAAGTGCCAAGCTCCCATGAAAGCCTGAAGGGGGGTTCCAGGGTTTAGCCAGAGTTTCCTCATTCCTCCTTTGCTCCCCAGTCAGGAAAGGCAGCCAGGTCCTTATAAGCCTTAGAAGACCAGTGTCTCCTGCAGCCCACACACAGCCAGCGGACACCTTCTTGGCACCCTGAGACTGGCCTGTAAGCCCCCAGGTGGAGGCTCAGTGGAGAACATGATGGTCTTTTTAAATAACACACTTCTCCTGGGCCTGAGAACAGTGGTTGCCTCTAGGGAGGGGAATTGCCAGCAGATGGGCAAGTGTGGGATTCTTTCCTCTACTTTAACTGTATTGAGCATCTACCTGGTGCCAGGAGCTGTTTTAGGTCCTGAACATGCCGTAGTGAATAACGCAAAACCTCTACTCTCATGGAGTTTGTTTTCTACTAGAGGACATAGACATCAGATGACACATGTCTTTAAATGCCGGAAGGGTTAGGCCCTTGTAAACGCTAAGTGACGAATGTTTGTCACACAATATCCCTATTGCCAGATCACTTATCTGCCCCTTTCACTAGAATGGGAGTAACTTGAGGGCAGGATTCAAGTTTGTCCCTGGGCCTTTGTCAGGGCCTTTGCACTTACAGGCCATCAGCCAGAACATCTGCTCCCAGGCTTCACATAGCCCTCTCCCACACTTCATCCAAACTTCTGCTAAAATGAAGCTTCCACACATCGGCCTTCTCTGAGCCATATAGCTAAAGGCACCTTCCGGCCCAGCTCCCTAGCCCCTTCCTCAGCCTTATTTGTCTCTATGGCACTTATCACTACACTGCTTTGTAGTATGGATGTATTTGCTTACTGTCTATCCCCGCAGTCTGCTCAGTCTGGACAGTCTGCTCCAAGAGGGAGGGGACCTTTGCTACCTGGTTCCGTGTGTGCCCAAGCACCTAGAGTAATGCCTGACACTAAGCGGAGGGCAGTTTGCTGGCTGGCTGAATGCATGCGTGCTCGGCCTGACCACTGCTGATGGAGAACCGATAAACGTCCCAGGGAGCACATGCGTACTTGTGCATGTGTGTGCCCGACAAATGAAATGATCACCTGGGGGAACACAGTTGCAGCATATCGCAAGAGTGATCACAGGGAAAAAAAAAAAAAAAAAAAAAGAGGCAGCAGGAAGGGTCTGGACAGCAAGGGGAGGAGGTGGAAGAACAGAGTGTGAGGAGGCTTCTGCCCCATGAAAGGGGGAGAATGTGAAGAAAGGGCACAGCCTTTCTTGCTGGCTCTGCTCCCCGTGCCAGTGCTTAGGAAGTAATGAGGGGTGACAGAGGATACCCAGAGTGAGCAAGGACTATTAAGGGGAGACACGGGGGTCTGAAACAAGTTGAATACCTGCAGGCAAGGCAGCAATGGGGCTCACCAAACATCAGTTGCTCTGGATCTTGATTTCCCCTCGTTTAAACCTGGTGTTGACTCGTAATCACGAGGTTGATCACGCTCTTTTCCTTCCCTGCTCTTATTCTGAATGTGGGCTGCAGGGTCCCCTACAAGCCTGTCCAAGTAGAAAGTCTCAGAGCACAAGACTCGGGCTGGGAACGCCGGACAGCAGAGGTCTACAAAGACTTTGTAGAAAGGACTACCTTCCATTTCCTTGGTCATTTAAAAAATAACACAGGCTCTTTTGTACACATTTTCAAAAACCAGAAAACAGAATTTTTTTAAAAATCACTCAATTCACTACCCAGGGACCCCAGTGTTATCATTTTGGTGTATTTTCTTTATGTCTCTGTTTTTAGGCAATTGGGATTATCTTGAATATATAATTTTCAATGCTGCCTTTCTCACTTAATAGTCTCTCACAAGCTTTTCTCACACCATCATAAATTCTTTGAAGTCTTCCTCATACTTGCTGCAGAGGAGTCTGTCCTATATGCATTCATAATCTAAAGTCTTCCTCATACCTGCTGCAGAGGAGTTTGTCCTGTATGCATTCATAATCTTGTTGGATGATGACTTCCCTTGAGGTTTTGAGTGGTCTTGGGTTTCACACTGACCAGGTTGAGGGCCTGGGGGGAGGGGCAGACATGGGGGCTGGGCAGCACCACCCTCCTGCCTGAGAGTCCTGCCAACCATGGAAAGGGCCGAGTTGGGAAGGTCACAGGGACATGGAGAAGGCATCTTGGATCCTGCCATGTGGAGCTTCAAGATGCTCTAGTTGGTCTTGATCTATATTTGGAGACTCCAGTCAGATCTAGCAGTGAACCAGGTCCCAAGAGTGGTGGAAAAAGTGCCATAGGCTGACGAAGCAAGACCATGCTAGGGGGAAGCCACAACATAATTGTATCCTGATGAATTCCAATAAGAGTTATAAGATTTTAACTTTTCTAGTAGTTTGATGTCCTACACCAACTTCAACTCTGGAGGCATTATCTGCATTTAAGAGAACAAATCTGGAATTTGTGTGCCTTGGGAACCATGGGTGCCACAACAGGAAAGTCACCCACAGCTGTCCTCACAGTGCAGTGGTGAGCCCAGGTGGCCCAACGGTCTGGTCTAGTCTTCATGGTCTGCTGGTTGATACTAGTAATTTCTCATGCACCATTTACACTGGTTTGTTGTGTGGGTTTGTTGTTGTTGTTTGCTTTGTAGTAAAAGGTTGTATTGGTTAAGCCTGCAGTTGCTTTGTATAGCCAGTGAACTAAAATGATTTTTATATCTTTAAAAAATTGCAAAAAGAGATACATAGATATCAAATCATCATGTTGTACTCCTTAAATATTTTATAATTTTATTTTTCAATTATACCTCAATAAAGCTGGAAAAAAAAAACATTTTGGGGAGGAAAAAAAAAAAGGAGACATGAGGTAGAACCATAGGTGTCCCACAAAGCCTAAAATATTTACTACCGGAATCTTTACAGAAAAACTTTCCTGACCCTTCAGTTTGGGAATAAATAAACTGCAACGTCAGTGTCTTTGCACAAGACAAGTTTTTTCCTTGCTATGTAATAGTCCAATGTAGGTGTCCATGGTTGACAGGAGGCTTCTCTGCACATGGTGACTCAGGAAACCAGGCTTCTTCTGGCTCTACCAGCCCCTGAAACTTTAGTGTACTCTGCATTCAGTGGAATCCTCGAGAAAGGCACACCTGCTTCTTAAAACTCCAGTCCAGAAGTGATACATACTGGCTCACTTGGGGGTTTTTTGGGGGGGGATATCAATTTTTTATTGACTTACTTATTTTATTGTAGTTGACATACCATATTACATTCATTTCAGGTGTACAACAGTGATTTGACAACTCTACATTATGCTATGCTTACCACAAGTGTAGCTACCATCTGTCACCACACTATGCTATGACTATACCATTGACTATATCTCCTATCCTGTATCTTTCATCCCATGACATTCATTCAATGATTGGAATACTGGCTCATTTTTATTTGCAAGAAGCAGTCACATGGTCACACATGGCGGGAAGAGGGTGGGGAAGGTGACTTCTATCCAGGAGCCACCTCACTGAACACTTTCCCTTCCATGTTGCATATCAGAGAACAGGCCTTCCGTATAAAAGGGGCAAACATGTGTTTAGTGGAGAGATTTCCCTTCCAAGATTCAATTACCTACATACACAGACTTTGTAAATTTTTTGAGTAACTGTGCATTAATAATTCCAATGGTTATTCCACTTTTTACCTACAAGAAGTCTGACTGCAAAGAGATTTTCAGAAACAAATTACTATTGTAAGACCAGGAAAGGGGCTATAATTTATTGAAATGATGGGGAAATCAGACAAATCTTAACTTGTGTCCATGCTGAAAGGAATCACAGAGCCAGAAGATGCCTCAACAATCTCTCTGATCTTCCCCACTGTTCTAAATAAGGTCCCATCTACAATTCTCCCAACTGAGAGTCTCTTATGCTTTCAAAATTAAGACAGTAGAAAATGAAAAAGAAATCCTCCAAATTGTCTGATGCAAGTCTAATATCACGGCAGCTCTGTACAATTCTTCTCTTACACAAACCACAATTATCAAAAATGTTTAGCTACTGCTTAGATAAAACCCTGGTGCTCTGCTCTCTTGGTACCTTCTAGACTAAGTAAGGTATGTTGTTTCAGAAGCAGATGATAGTTGCAAAGACCCACCCCCCCACACACAGCTACAGTTCATAATCCCTTCATCTCTGTATTGAAAACCCTCTTTGCCTTTGCACAATTATGATTTAAACAGCCTCTCATTATAGGAGGGGAAGGTGACAAGAAAGTTCCTCTCTCTGCTGGAGATGAACTGGAACTGCAGACAAGAGCGTGAAAATCTATTGAGGGTGCTCTCAGTGTAAGAAAGTAATTCAGACTTCAGGTAAGTGCAGATGGTACGTGTTAGAAATTTCAGGTTAAAAAAAAAAAGAAATTTCAGGTTGAAAATATCAGGCACATTGCATATGCTCTCAGGTAATTAATTACATTTTATGGTAAAGACGCAAGAGCAGTAAAACAGCCTGGGAAGCCTTTCCTACCCTGAGACTGTACAGTGAGAGTCAATTCTCTTGCAGTATGATATGAAACACTCAGAGAGGCAGCAGTCGAAATTGGTAATGAGAGAGGGAAAGAATCGGAGTCAGAGGAAGAATAGAAGGAATAGATCAGAGTTCAGTATGTCACAGAAGCTTATGTCTGAGGGTCTGCATTCTAAACCATTGTTGGGTCTACTTCTAGACCCGCTTTTATGTCTTCAGAGGGCTGAACAATGTTCTACAGAGGAGACTGGAAAATATACATGAATAATGGTATTTTGCAAATGCAAGGATTTTCTTCTTATATTAAGATACAGCTCTTCCTCAACTTACAATGGTATTTGGTCCCAAAAACTCATCATACGTTGAAAATATCATTAAGTCATTAAGTCAAAAATGCATTTAACACAACAAACCTACAGAACATCACAGCTTAGCCTACCCTGCCTTAAATGTTCTCAAAACACTTACATTAGCCTACAAATGGGCAAAATCATCTAACACAAAGCGGATTTTGTAACAAAGTGTTGAATATCTTATGTAATTATTGAATACTGAAAGTGAAAGACAGGAGGGCTATATGGGTATTAGTTGTTTACTCTCGTGATCGCTGGCCCCTGGGAGCCACAGCAGGCAGCATTGTTCAGCATCACAAGAAAACTGTCATACCACATCTCACTGGCCCAGGAAAAGATCAAAATTCAAAATTCAAACTACAGTTTCTACTGAATCCTTATGGTTTTTGCATTATCATCAGGTCAAAATATCCTAAGTGGAACCATTGTAAGTTGGGGACCATCTGTATTCATTTGAACCCTGGCCTGACAGTCCCCTGCTATTACTATTATTGCTGTGTACTATTCATTTTTATTTAGCTAGTATTTTAATATGGTAAAATCTTTAAAAGATAGTGATTTTTAGTGATTTCTAAAATTTTGTAACTATGAAATCAATACACTGTCATGGAAAAAATCAAAGCTTCACAATAGGTTATAAAGAGGAAAGCCAAACTCTGCAGACCTATCCACTATCCTGTCACCCCTCATTTCCATTCCCCACAGTCAATCGTTGCTCTCCATTTCCTGGGAAGCCTTCAGAAATGTCATCCATGTACCGACGTTCATTTTAACCTAACCTCCTCTAGGTAAAACTGTAGTTTGGTCAGTCCTAGGGTGGAGCTTCCCTATGCATTTTGCCAACGGGCATAATCTGAAGGCACCAATTCTCCCAGAACAGCATCCCCCACCATATTGGCCTTAGGCAAAATTGTGATGTGAACCAGTTGTCTTGAAACTTTTCGTCCCTCTGTCCTCTACAAATGTCCCGTCACTTCTCAGGACAGCCTGTGATCTTGTGCTGCCCATTACCATGCCTCACTGGTACCTCTCCTGCCCTGATCATGACCCATACTCAAAAAACCTTACATCTCATCAAGTTCTTTCAAAGAGGTACACAGATTAATACTGGATTGGGAATGGAAGAGTTTTCTTTTATAGGTTACCTCTTCTAAAGTATATCTCCATTTTAGAAAAAAAAAACGACATGGTGCACTTGGGTGACCTAGTCATTAAGCATTTGCCTTCACCTCAGGATCCTGGAATTGAGTCCTCCATTGGGTTCCCTGCTCAGCAGAAAGCCTGCTTCTCCCTCTCCCACTCCCCCTGCTTGTGTTCCCTCTCTCACTGTCTCTGTCAAATGAAGAAATAAATAAATCTTTAAAATAAAAAAATGACATAGTTGACTCAGAATAATAAATCTGTAATAATGGAATTTAACTTTTGATAATCAATAAATATTTGTTGCATGGTTTCTATGTGCCAGGCACGGAGCTTTGGGGCAGAAACGTTTAGATTGGAAGAAACCAATGTCTGCAATGAATAAGAGTCCTGGGCCTATTCCAGAAAGGCACAGCTTGACTAAAGTGGTTACTGAGGAGCAGGAGAGAGAGGACACAATCCAAAATAATAGTAACAGCCTCTCCATGAGTTGAAACTCATGGGTTCTCTTTGTTTTTAGTTCCGATCTTGTGGAAAATTTTTGCTGTTTTCACTCTGTCACAGAACAGATGGAACCATGATTTATGTTTCACAGTTTATGAGACTAATTTAATATTCTACCACATTTCATGCTCGATCACGTTCCCACATTTGCAATATTTTTCTCTTGGGACAGTTGTCCCAAAAAGAGTCCTGGGATACTGGGATGGAAGAGGGGTAAAGCACTGTAAGTAGGGGAACTGGTGACATTGCAGGGAGCTTTCATGCCTCCAACAAATATTTACTGAGTCCCTTAATATGCCAGGCACTGCTCTAGGGACTGAAGATTTTATCAATGAGTCAGAGAGACCTTTGCTCCTTCACGGAGCGAAATGAACAAATCAATAAGTAAATAAATAACAAGGTCATTTCATAGATGTGCTTTGAAGAAAGTAAAATGGGATAATTCTATAGAGAGTGATTGGAGGTGGACACTGTTAAACATGGTGGTCAAGGAGTACTCCCCTCCCCCCACCACCACCAAAGGAGATGCCATTGAAGAGAATGTCTAAATGATGAGAAAGAGCTAGTTCTTGAAAAATCACACGGAAAGTGTATTCCACAAGGAGGGAACAGAAAGTACAAAGGTCATAGGCTGGAGAGAAGCTTGGAGTGTATACAAGACACAGACTCAAGGCCATTGTGGTTAACCTATCTTTAATATCCCTCTTGCCCCTGTTTTCCATCCAGCTATCCTTGCTGATGCCACTGAGGCCATCAGACAGGATGTTGGCTTTATGAAGTATGATGCATCAAAATAAATACTTCCTGGCTCTAATTCAGAAGCTTTAGTGTGGCTCTGGTGAAATTCCGTTTCCTACTTCACATTACAGTTCACAAGAGGTCAACTAGCAGAGTGATTCTAATAGAACACCAGCCTTGAAGCCTGGGGGGGAACAATCCAAACATGAATAGCAAAAGATCTTCAGTCGTTGGTAGTGGTTTTTTTCTACAATTTTTCCTATAATTAAATTTGTTTGTAGGGAAAAGTCAACATTGTTTCCCAGGTAAATCTGACAAAATCATCACAGCAAAGGAACAGTTCACTCATGGCAACAAACTCTGTAAACTTTTATTCCCATGTCTGTATGAAGAAATAAACTAGTTGGTCATAGTGAATGATTTGCATTGATATTCTAAGTCCATAACATCTTGGTGAAATTCTTAAAAAGTCTTTGAAAACTGCATCTTCCTCAAAACATATTTGGCAGCAAAGCCTGACCTGAAATGATGTGGTTACTTAAACTCTTTATCACGATGAGCGTCAATATTCATACATATTCATTAAATGGAAGTGATATTAAAATACTTAATTAACAGATAATGCCCTAGTACCCACTGGGGGTATAATATAATATATATATACCATTTACCTACATAAAGTAAGAAAAATTAGGAATTCTAAAAAGTAGAACTGGCACAGGAGCACCTGGGTGGCTTAGTTGGTTAAGCATCTGCCTTTTGATCTTGGCTCAGGTCATCTCAGGGTCATGAGATCAAGCCCCACATTGGGCTCCATGCTCAGCACAGAGTCTGCTTGTCCCTCTCCTTCCCCCGACTTACAAACTGCTCTCTCTCTCTTGCAATCTCAAATAAATAAAGTCTTTAAAATATGTATCTGGCACTAAATTTGCAAAAGCAAACTTGTACTCATGAATCTCAGACTCTTCATAACTTTGATATTAACATAACCTGCTAATGTTTTAAAAAGAAAATGGTCAAAGAAAAATGACTAGCTATGCAGTTCACATGATAGTGAACTTAGCCTCTCCTACTGGTCTATTTACATGCATTGCAATTGCCCACTGAATTCTAAGCTGCACAAGAAAAGAACCCCAGTAAAGGTACAGTATATTTATGACAATGCACTGCGAACTTTTATCCTAGCATCTGTGTGATGTAAAAAACTGTCTGCATCCTTGGTGTGTCCTAGTAACTATGTATCCCTAGCATATAGAATAGTAACTGGCATGTGGTAGACATCAAGTAAATGTTTATTGAATATTTGCTCCATTCTTTTTTTTATGTGTTTTTGTTTGTTTATTTGACAGAGAGAGAGAGATGTAGTGAGAGAGGGAACACAAGCAGGGGGAGTGGGAGAGGGAGATTCAGGCCTCCTGCTGAGCAGGGAGCCCAATGTAGGACTCCATCCCAGGACCCTGGGATCACAACCTGAACCGAAGGCAGACGCTCAACCACTGAGCCACCCAGGTGCCCTCTTTGCTCCATTCTTAACACTTGGCCACACTACTTGGCGACACTGCTACCTAGCACACTTGCTATCTTGAATGAAAACTACACATCATGGGGTGTCTGGGTGGCTCAGTGGGTTAAAGCCTCTGCCTTCGGCTCAGGTCACCATCCCAGGGTCCTGGGATTGAGCCCTGCATTGGGCTCTCTGCTCATCAGGGAGCCTGCTTCCTCCTCTCTCTGCCTGCCACTCTGCCTACCTGTGATCTCTGTGTCAAATAAATAAATAAAATCTTTAAAAAAAAAAAAAAAAGAAAAGAAAAGAAAAGAAAACTACACATCAAATCCCAGTGCCATTTCTTCTGCATTCCCTGACATGCCAAGGTCAGGTGCCCTTCAAACAGATGTTTGCCATTCCCAAGACTTGCATGACTCCCTGATTGCAAAAAGAAGGAGGTTTTCTGCCAAAACCCAATTTACATTTTTTGCAAATCTGCTAACTCCCCTCCACACGCCCTCTTTTGTTTTACAAAGAAACACTCCATGTAAGAGGGCTCCAGGGGGAGGAGTCAAGATGGCAGAGGAGTAGCAGGCTGAGATGACATCAGGGCACAGGAATTCAGTTAGATAGTTATCAAAACATTCCGAACACCTACAAATCCAACAGGAGATCAAAGAGAAGAAGAGCAACAATTCTAGAAACAGAAAATAAACCACTTTCTGAAAGGTAGGACATGCAGAGAAGTGAATCTGAACCAATGGGAAGATAGACCACAGGGGAAGGGGCTGGCTCCTGGCAAGCAGTGGAGCAACAGAACACAAAATCAGAACTTTTAAAAAGTCTGTTCCCCTGACAGACATCACTCCAGAGGATAAGCAGGGGTGGAGCCCTCATGGGGACAGTGTAGTGTCAGGTCCCGTGGGGTCACAGAAGGATCAGGGGTGTCTGAATGCAGCAGAGCTCGCAGGTATCAGAGCAGGGAAAGCCAACTATAGAGATGGAGCCAAGGAGTGAGCTCTCAGCTCAGGATTACCTTAAATTGTGATCCGTGGCACAATCAGGCCACCGCTCTTTGAGCAGGGACCCCAAAAGTGGCACATCCAGGGAGACTTACCTTTCTTCTCTGGAGGCAGGAATCTGCTGGGTTTGGAGACTCCAAATGGAGCTGTGCTCCAGAGACAGAAATGCTCGGTCACAGCCTGGGTGAGCTCAGAGCTCGGATAGAGACCAGGGAGACAGGAGTGACTGACTGCTTTTGTCCGAGGGCACCCTGAGGAGTGGGGCCCCAAGCTCTTGGCTCCTTCCGGCTGGAGACTGGGAGGCCGCCATTTTAATTCCCATCCTCCAGAGCTCTATGGAAAGTTTTCAGGGGAATAAAGCTCTCGAGAGGAACTGGAGCAGATTACTTAGCCTGGCCCCTGGCAAGGACAGTGCAATTCCGCCTCGGGCAAAGACACTTGAGAATCACTACAACAGGCCCCTCCCTGAAAAGATCAGAGAGAAATCCAGCCAAGACCAAGTTCACTGATCAAGGAGAACATTGGAATTCCAGAGGAGTGGAAAGCAAACCATGGAATTCATGGCTTTCTACCATGGTTCTTTACTCTTGCAAAGTTTATTTTATTTTATTTTATTATTCTTCTTATTCTAATTTTTTTAACTTTTACTCTTTCCTCTTTTAACATTTTTTAGTTTATCTTAAAAATGCCTTTCTTAAAAAATCTTTTTGAACCTTTATTATTATAGTTATATTTTATCCTTCACTGTATCTAACTATTTTTTGTATACATATACAGTTTTTTTGTCTAAAAATTTTGGGATACAACTTCTTCTAATATATCAAAATATACCCTAAATCTAGCAAAAGGTTTTGTTCTAGTCTCCAGCCTAAGCAAATTCTCTCCACTTTCTTTTTCTTTCTTTTCCCAACCAACTTATCTTATCAACTCTTATTTAGAATTTTTTTAAATTTTCATCTTTACAGTCATATTCCACCCCTTCATCATGTTTAACCTTATTTTGTGTGTGTGTGTGTGTGTGTGTGTGTGTATATATATATATATATATATATATATATATAACTTTTTCTTTCTTTAAATTTTGGGAGGTAGGGGCACCTGAGTGGCTCAGTGGGTTAAAGCCTCTGCCTTCAGCTCAGGTCATG
The DNA here is from genome assembly GCF_011764305.1 of Mustela putorius furo. Taxonomy (NCBI): domain Eukaryota; kingdom Metazoa; phylum Chordata; class Mammalia; order Carnivora; family Mustelidae; genus Mustela; species Mustela putorius. Next base: position 39,873,613 of record NW_025422368.1, on the reverse strand, counting down.
ATCCCAGGGTCCTGGGATTGAGCCCCTCATTGGGCTCAATCGCTGCTCAGTGAGGAGTCTGCTTCACTTCCTCTTTCTCTGCCTGGCTCTTTGCCTACTTGTGATCTCTGTCTATCAAATAAATAAATTAAATATTTTTAAAAATAAATAAATAAATACATTTTGGGAGGTAGTTCCTTTTAATAGACCAAAATACACCCAAAATCAAGTGGGTGGCTCTGTTCTATTCACCAGTCTAAAATATATATTTTAAATTTTTTTTTAATTTTTAATTTATTTCTTATTTTATTTTATTTTTTTAAAGAACTTCCTTTTACCCTTTTTCATCTTCCCACAATTTGGAGTGTCTTCTGATTTGGTAAAAATACCCTTATAGTATTTTATTCTCTCGTTCATATATTCTTATCTGGATAAAATGGCAGGCAGAAAAACTCCCACCAAAAAAAAAAAAAAGAACAAGAGGCAGTACCAAAGGCTAAGAACCTAACCAATAGGAACATTGGTAACATGTCAGATCTAGAGTTCAGAATGACGATTCTCAGGGTGCTACCTAGGCTTGAAAAAGGCATGGAAAATACTAGAAAAACCCTGTCTAGGAAAATAAAAAAGCCCCTTCTGGAGATATAAAAGAGCTAAAATCTAACCAAGCTGAAATCAAAAAAGCTATTAATGAGGTGCAATCAAAAACGGAGGCTCTTACTGCTGGGATAAATGAGGCAGAAGAGAGAATTAGTGATACAGAAGACTAAATGATGGAGAATAAAGAAGCTGAGCAAAAGAGAGACAAACAACTACTGGATCACAAGGGGAGAATTTGAGAGATAGGTGATACCATAAGATGAAACAATATTAGAATAATTGGGATTCCAGAAGAAGAAGAAAGAGAGAGGGGGGCAGAAGGTATATTGGAGTGAATTATTGTAGAGTATTTCTCTAATATGGCAAAGGGAACAAACATCAAAATCCAGGAGGTGCAAAGAACTATCCTCAAAATCAATAAGAATAGGTCCACACCCTGTCATCTAAAAGTAAAACTTACAAGTCTTAGTGACAAAAAGAAAATCCTGAAAGCAGCCCGGAACAAAAAGTCTGTAACATACAATAGTAAAAATATTAGATTGGCAGCAGACTTATCCACAGAGACCTGGCAGGCCAGAAAGAACAGGCATTATATATTCAGAGCACTAAATGAGAAAAACATGTCAAGAATACTGTATCCAGCTAGGCTATCATTGAAAATAGAAGTAGAGATAAAAATCTTCCAGGACAAACAAAAACTGAAAGAATTTGTAAACACCAAACGAGCTCTACAGGAAATATTGAAAGGGGTCCTCTAAGCAAAGAGACAGCCTAAAAGTAGTAGACCAGAAAGGAACAGAGACAATATACAGTAACAGTCACTCACAGGCAACACAATAGCACTAAATTCATATCTCTCAATAGTTACCCTGAATGTAAATGGGCTAAATGCCCCAATCAAAGGACACAGGTGATCAGAATGGATAAAAAAACAAAACCCATTAATATGCTGTCTACAAGAAACTTATTTTAGACTAAAATGCACCTCTAGACTTAAAGTGAGGGGGTGGAAAACAATTTACCATGCTAATGGACATCAAAAGAAAGTTGGGGTGGCAATCCTTATATCAGATCAATTAGATTTTAAACCAAAGACTATAATAAGAGATGAGGAAGGACAATATAACATACTTAAAGGGTCTGTCCAACAAGAAGATCTAACAATTTTAAATATCTATGTCCCTTATATGGGAGCAGCAAACTATATAAGGCAATTGATAACAAAATCAAAGAACTACATCGACAATAATACAATAATAGTAGGAGACTTTAACACTCCCCTCACTGAAATGGAAAGAGCATCCAAGCAAAAGATCAACAAGGAAATAAAGGCCTTAAATGACACACTGGACCAGATGGACATCACAGATATATTCAGAACATTTCATCCCAAAGCAACAGAATACACATTCTTCTTTAGTGCACATGGAACATTCTCCAGAATAGATCACATCCTGGGTCACAAATCAGGTCTCAACCTATACCAAAAGATTGGGATCATTTCCTGTATATTTTCAGACCACAATGCTCTGAAGCTAAAACTCAATCCCAAGAGGAAAGTTGGAAAGAACTCAAATACATGAAGGCTAAAGAGCATCCTACTAAAGACTGAATGGGTCAACCAGGAAATTAAAAAAGAATTGAAAAAATTCATGGAAACACATGAAAATGAAAACACAACTGTTCAAAATATGTGGGACACAGCAAAGGTGGTCCTGAGAGGACAGTGTATAGCGATACAAGCCTTTCTCAAGAAACAAGAAAGTTCTCAAGTATGTAACCGAACCCCTCACCCAAAGGAGCTAGAGAAAGAACAGCAAAGAAAGCCTAAACCCAGCAGGAGAAGAGAAATAATAAATATCAGAGCAGAATCAATGAAATAGAAACCAAAAAAACCAATAGAACAAATCAACGAAACTAGGAGCTGGTTCTTTAAAAGAATTAATAAGATTGATAAACCCCTGGCCAGACTTATCAAAAAGAAAAGAAACAGGACCCAAATTAATAAAATCATGAATGAAAAAGGAGAAATCACATCCAACACCAAAGAAATACAAACAATTATAAGAACATAATATGAGCAACTATATGCCAGCAACTATATGCCAACTATAAGTTTGACAATCTGGAAGAAACAGATGCACTCCTAAAGACATATAAACTACCAAAACTGAACCAGGAAGAAATAGAAAACCTGAACAGATCCATAACCAGTAAGGAGATAGAAGCAGTCATAAAAAATCTCCCAAAAAACAAGAACCCAAAGCCAGACAGCTTCCCAGGGGGATTCTACCAAAACATTTAAAGAAGAATTCATACCTATTCTCCTGAAACTTGTTCCAAAAAATAGAAATGGAAGGAAAACTTCCAAACTCATTTTATGAGGCCAGCATTATATTGATCCCCAAACCAGACAAAGACCCCATTGAAAAAGAGAATTACAGACCAATATCCTTGATGAACACAGATGCAAAAATTCTCACCAAAATACTAGCCAATAGGATACAACAGTATATTAAAAGGATTATTCACCAAGAACAAGTGAGATTTATTCCTGGGCTGCAGGGTTGGTTCAACATCCACAAATCAATCAATGTGATACAATACAACAATAAAAGAAAGAATAAGAAGCATATGATACTCTCAATAGATGTTGAAAAAGCATTTGACAAAGTACAGCATCCTTTCTTGATCAAAACTCTTCAAAGTGTAGGGATAGAGGGTACATACCTCAATATCATCAAAGCCATCTATGAGAAACCCACAGCAAATTTCATTCTCGATGGAGAAAAACTGAGAGCTTTTCCGCTAAAGTCAGGAACATGGCAGGGATGTCCATTATCACCACTGCTATTCAACATAGTACTGGAAGTCCTAGCCCCAACAATCAGACAATAAAAAGAAATTAAAGGTATCCAAATCAGCAAAGAAGAAGTCAAACTATCACTCTTTGCAGATGATATGATACTATATGTGGAAAACCCAAAAGACTCCTCTCCACACCTGCTAGAATTTTCACAGGAATTCAGTAAAGTGTCAGGATAGCAAATCAATGCATGGAAATTAGTTGCATCTTTATAAACCAACAAGACAAAAGAAAGAGAAATTAAGGATTCAATCCCATTTACAACTGCACCCAAAACCAGAAGATACCTAGGGATAAACCTAACCAAAGAGGCAAAGAATCTGTACTCAGAAAAAGTACTCATGAAAGAAATTGAGGAAGACACAAAGAAATGGAAAAATGTTCCATGCTCATGGATTGGAAGAAAAAATATTGTGAAAATGTCGTGCTACTCTAAAGCAATCTACACGTTTCATGAAATCCCTATCAAAATACCATTCTTTTTTTTTTTTCCAAAGAAATGGAACAAATAATCCTAAAATTTATAAGGAACCAGAAAAGACCCCAAATAGCCAGAGGAATGTTGAAAAAGAAAGCCAAAGTGGGTGGCATCACAATTTCAGACTTCAAGCTCTATTATAAAGCTGTCATCATCAAGACAGTATGGTACTGGCACAAAAACAGACACATCAATCAATGGAACAGAATAGAGAGCCCAGAAATAGATCCTCAATGCTATAGTCAACTAATCTTTGACAAAGCAGGAAAGAATGTCCAATGGAAAAAAGACAGTCTGCTCAACAAATGGCGTTGGGAAAATTGGACAGCCACATGCAGAAAAATGAAACTGAACCATTTCCTCACACCACACACAAAAATAGACTCCAAATGGATGAAGGACCTCATTGTGAGAAAAGAATCCATCAAAATCCTTGAGGAGAACACAGGCAGCAACCTCTTCGACCTCAGCCACAGCAACTTCTTCCTAGAAACATCACCAAAGGCAAGATCATCATCAAGATCAAAAACTTTTGCACAGCAAAGAAAACAGTCAACAAAACCAAAAGACAACTGACAGAATTGGAGAAGATAATTGCAAGTGACATATCAGATAAAGGGCTAGTATCCAAAATATATAAAGAACTTATCAAGCTCAATACCCAAAGAACAAATAATCCAATCAAGAAATGGGCAGAGGACATGAACAGACATTTCTGCAAAGAAGACATCCAGATGGCCAACAGACACATGAAAAAGTGCTCCACATCACCTGGCATCAGGGAAATACAAATCAAAATCACAATGAGATACCACCTCACACCAGTCAGAATGGCTAAAATTAACAAGTCAGGAAATGACAGATGCTGGCGAGGATGTGGAGAAAGGGAACCCTCCTATACTGTTGGTGGGAATGCAAACTGGTGCAACCACTCTAGAAAACAGCATGGAGGTTCCTCAAAAAGTTGAAAATAGAGCTACCCTACAACCCAGAATCGCACTATAGGGTATTTACCCTAAAGATACAAATGTAGAGATCCGAAAGATATATGTGTATATGTGTGTGTGTGTGTGTGTGTGTGTATTATAATATTTATACAAATATATTTATTTATAATATTATTTGTATAAATACAAATCAAAATCACAATGAGATACCACATATGTGTATATATACACATATATAACATATATTATATGTATATATATCATATATATACATCATATATACATATATATACATATATATTAATTCTAGCCATTCTGACTGGTGTGAGGTGGTATCTCATTGTGATTTTGATTTGTATTTCCCTGATGCCGAGTGATGTGGAGCACTTTTTCATGTGTCTGTTGGCCATCTGGATGTCTTCTTTGTCTTCTTCATATATATGAAGATATATATATATAAATATATATATATGAAGATATATATATAAATATATATATTGTGGAATACTACACAGCCATCAAAAGAAATGAAATCTTGCCATTTGCAACGACATGGATGGAACTAGAGGGTATTATGCTGAGCGAAATAAGTCAGCCAGAGAAAGACAATTATCATATGATCTCCCTGATATGGATTTGAGAAGCAACATGGGGGGTTTGGGGAGTAGGGAAGGAAAAAATGAAACAAGATGAGATAGGGAGGGAGACAGACCATAAGAGACTCTTAATCTCACAAAACAAACTGAGGGTTGTTGGGGGAGGGGAGTAGGGAGAGGGTGGTGGGGTTATGGACATTGGAGAGGGTATGTGCTATGGTGAGTGCTGTGAAGTGTGTAAACCTGGCGATTCACAGACCTGTACCCCTGGGGCTAATAATACATTATATGTTAATAAAAAATAAAATAAAAGAGCCCCATGACTCTAAATCAAAGAAACACTTGGAGTCATTATTAGTCTCTATCAACAGCACTAATGAAATTTTAATCAGTTTTCAAGCTCTTTCTACATCTTTAGCCCTTTTATCACTACATATCAGTCAAAAGCCTCTATTTGATGATCATGTTTGCTCTTCTGTTGACTGAGCCAAATGATGGTCCGCAGAACCTACAATCCTGCCAACTACTGTCTTTGTAGCTACTTTCCCTCCTACCCCTTCCACAGCAGGTCCAGAAGAGTCCAGCCCTGCCAGCAAAGTCTCCTGGACGTTGGGGGTGAGCCACAACTCTCACCTACTCCTTCCAGCTGAAAGACTGGGAGAGCTATGTCTTCCATAGCTCAGCTTTACAAAGATCTTGAGCTCAGCTCCAAAAGCCAGGGGCCAAGGCACCGTGTGGGATACAGAGAATAAGAGGAGCACATTTGATAGGTCTTATGAGCTGTAAAATAGCACATCTGGGTGTTTATTAAAGCAATAGCCAGAAGGGAAAATTGTAAGACAGGTTAGGGCCTTGTAAAACATGACTCTCACTATGCAGATTCTTATATGAGAAAAGTGACAGTAAGTGGGATTGAGAAATGTTTTCAGGTTCAACAGTAAACATCTGCAGGGTCCCTGGAATCTTCCTTTGTCCTTTGTCCTTGGTTTTTAAGTGTAGAAAACACAGAAAAACATTTTTAAAAAACCACAATGTCTGCCTCTCAAATGTAACTAGGTCTGATATCTTTATTTTTCACAGAATGTAATAATTCGGAGTCCAGTCTAGAAAAATCTGCATGGGCCCCAACCAGTCTCCATTTGATTGAAAATACTGCTGACGGGAGTTTCATATACATGTGTGGGCACGTGGAGTGGCCAGGAAGACCACCAAGGAAAGTTCCTACTGTACAAGGACCCCTAGTTCCCAAAGAGCTAAGGAAAAGACACTTGAACAATGCTGCCCACTTAATGAACCTGAACTTATTCTGTATTGCCGGTTCTTCCTCTAGGTCCCTAGAAAGCCAGTTATAAAACTGAATTACCAAGGTGATACTTTGGCTCTAAGTTTGGTTGAAAGACCTGTCACTTTGGGAGACAAATTGACTTCCATTTTCTTTTGGCAAGCTCTCTTGACTAAGCGTGGTGGGAGGGGCATGGTCCTTTCTGGAATCACCCTGCATGGCAGGAACCCTGTGGAAGCAGCAGCCACAGAACAGAGAAGGGGATTAGAGCCGGAGCACAGCTGACGGATGCAGTAACGGCATTAGCCATGTGGAGACTGTGGGAGAGAGGGAAACTGGGGGAAAGGAGCATAGCCTTTCCTGGCACAACATGGGAAGGTTGCTATTGTCCAAGATGCAAGGGAAAGCAGGCTGGTGTGGTGGGTGGAGTCACAATTCCTAGTCGCAATAATGAACATCAGTGGCCGGTTGGGTTCCACGTGGGACAGTAACTGTCGTGGCCTGTGCAAAAAAATACTTACTTGGGGCGCCTGGGTGCCTCAGTGGGTTAAAGCCTCTGCCTTCGACTCAGGTCATGATCCTAGGGTCCTGGGATCGAGCCCCACATCGGGCTCTCTGCTCAGCAGGGAGCCTACTTCCTCCTCTCTCTCTCTCTGCCTGCCTCTCAGCCTACTTGTGATCTCTGTCTGTCAAATAAATAAACAAAATCTTTAAAAAAAAATATTTACTTGATGAAAACTTATTCTAAATTACTTTGCTTCTAATAGAATTTATTCCAGATCCGGAAGGCCATGTGCCCTAAAGATAAGTCCCGATGTTTTCCACATCTTTAATTCCAAGCCTGTTACTTAAATCCTACCAATTCAGTCGGGATTTCCATGATCCCTACTGCCTGACCCATGTGACATTCAGCAGAACTCAGTCAAACCCATACCTGGACGGTTGGAACCAGCTCTGAAATGTGATGGAATATTTGTATCCAATACCAATTAACAGGGGAAATGTTGAGAGTAAGAAAGAGGAGTTCTCCAAACAGGGACATTATCTTCATGTCCTTTAGATATTGTTATGAAACTAACAAGAACTGAGCCAAAGAAAATAACCCATCGCTTTCCCTGGATACTTGTTATATCCACAAATGGGGGATTCTTTAAGCATAGGGAGGATAGGAGGTATCTGCGTGTGTGTGTGTGTGTGTGTGTGTGTGTGTGCATTGTAGAACCAGGCATGAGACAGTGACAGGAACCACATATGCAGAGCATAAAGCCCAAAGTTTGCCACTGACTCAAGGAGATGGGAAGTAGAAAAGCCAATCCAGTTTGTATCAGAAGTGTGGGCAGAAGTGGTTAGAGGTACAGAATATCTCCTTCCAGCCTATTCCAAATTTAGTGATAGGAACAAGTATAGGCTCTCTTTTCCTAAAATAAGATAAAGAAAGCATCCAACCCTGGCAGGCCAGGGGAGATGGGCAGAAGGCCCTGCTTCACTGTGCTCCACTTTGTTTGAGAAGCTCCTAGAACTGGAAAACTAGACTGGCCAGGGGGCTGAATGCTGAGAGGCAGCAGGACAGTGGAAGGCCAGCTGTGTGCAGAAAGGAATGAGCACAAGGAAAAATGACCAGTGAGAAGGACACTGAATGATAGCTGTGATCGCAAACTGCTCCCAGAAATCGCAGGCCTATCTGTAGGTCTGGTGTATCCTGACCGACACATCCCGGATGGGTCTGGTATCTGGGACACAGGTTTCCATAAATCAAAGCACGATGGCTAAAATGTCAAAACAACAACAACAACAAAAATCCACGACCAACAATGAACACACACAGAGAGTATGAGGCCTTATTATTTCCAGCATTTTACCATCCCCCAAAATGACACCAGTTTGGACAATCTTTGACATGCTTATCTTTTCCAGAGACTTCCCCACAATTTAGGCCAGTTTAAAGCAACTATCTGCACTTGACTGTAACTTGCTAACAATCCTGAGGTAATCGTGGCCTCAGCTCCAGGTAGGAAATGATCAGTGTCTGCGAGGGTCACCCACACCACCTGTGTGCCTCCCCCAAAAAGAGACCTGAATAGAAAGGAAGAAAGTTACATCCCCCTCTAACTTAAGAGTTCAGATTTATGATAAAGTCCACACTCTCTTCTGGAATAGAGAATTTCGACATCCTAATCCATCCTGGAGAACAAGCATGTCTTTTTTCTCTTCTATTCAAGAATTAGATGGGCCTAGAGGGTCAGAGGCTAAGTGAAATCAGTCAGAGAAATAACTCAGAGAAAGACCAATACCATATGATTTCACTCATATGTGGAATTTAAGAAACAAAACAAACAAAGAAAAAAAGAAGCAAGCAAACAAAACAAAACAAAAAACAGACTCTTACATACAGAGAACAAACTGGTAGTTGTTTGTTGAGGGAAGAGGCGGGTGAAATCAAGGGGACTAGGAGCACACTTATGGGGGCGCCTGGGTGGCTCAGTGGGTTAAGCCTCTGCCTTCAGCTCAGGTCATGATCTCAGGGTCCTGGGATGGAGCCCCACATCAGGTTCTCTGCTCAGCAGGGAGCCTGCTTCTCCCTCTCTCTCTCTCTCTCGGCCTGCCTCTCTGCCTACTTGTGATCTCTGTCAAATAAATAAAATATTAAAAAAAAAAAAGAGTACACTTGTGATGAGCGCCGAGCAATGTATAAAAGTATTGAATCATTATACTGTACGCCTGAAACTAATACAACACTGTTCATTACACTTCAATAGTAATAATAACTATTATTATAAATAATTTCATAAGAAAATAAGGAATTCAAAGACCAAAGGGCTCTTGGGTCTCAACCAATTCCATTTGGGGTTATAAAGGTACCACGTCCTGACATTCCTGTGAAATCTGCAAAGCCTACCTTCACAATTCCATTCCAACTGACTCGTGTTCTGCAAGAGGGATGGCAAAACCGCTCTCCAGAGATTGTACACCAGCTGAGACAAGCATCTGCTTTCACTGCTCGTACTGTCTCTGGAACAGGCTGGATTGGACATCTCAGGAGATGCTTTCTTTGCATAGAATGCCAGACCAGACCGGACTAAAGCAGGACTTGGCTTTTTGGGTAGACATTTAGCCAATCGTTCATTGCCTTGGTGCCTCAACCCATACCCAAGACCCAGCTGTAATCAGCATTGACCAGTGAGTGCCCTGGGTCCCCGGGGCAGAATAGGACCATGTAAAATAAACCATGCAACATGCTCTCACTATGGGGGAAAGATGAGCTCCCCAGAAAATCGGTGCAGAACATTCGGGTAGAATTTTTTCTAATCATTTGACAAGTTTTTCTTGGACGCGATGCTGGGCCATAGAGGTAGTGCTGAACTTGACCAACACCCCCGCCCTCACCTACAGATTTGAGAATCTAACTGATCTGACTTCAGATCCAAGTGATTATCTTTGCGGAACCTTTTCAGGTATAAAATGAGGACAATAAAACCATCAACAGGGTTATCGTGAGGGTTAAATGAGAGAGTCCCCGTGAAGTATCTGGCCAGCTAGCTGCCTTGCTCTGAATCAATGGTAGTTATCATTAAGGTAATTCTCATGTGGAGGCCCCAAGCAGCCAGCCTCCAGGTCACAGCAGGAACACTGGGAACTGAACCCTGGACACCAGAATGCCCTGATCTGTGCCTAAAGGGCCTTGCACCAATAACCAGACCCAGCATCTCTAAACACTGCATCCTGGGTCCAGACAGCACGGCCCTAGAGCTCTAGGCTGAAGCTCAGCACATGAGATACAGACAGAACCGGGAAGAACCCAGCCACCCAGCTGGCAGAGCTGTGTCCCAAGCTACAGTAAAGCTTCCCAGGGGCCTTTTGTCAATTGCCCTTTGAACAGAACATAAACATCTCCACGGCTGCCCTTCAGTGGACATCCTGTTTACATGGTGAGTGGGGATCTTGGTCGCTTTCCCTCAGTTCTTTTTAAAGGCTGTAATTCTGTTTACCCAAGTCCAGCAGTAGGTGCCAGGAGGGCTGTGAGTCGATTTCCCTGGCTAAGGCTGCAGACGGCTGGCGGCACCCCCACTGACCCCCACAGCCCAGGCGGAGATCCAGCCCTGCACACACACCGACACTCTCCCTACAAAGACAGCCATTCTGGCCAAGCTGTTTTCTTTCGGTGCACACTGGGATACACTGGATAATAATGGTCTGGCGAATGCCAAATTCTGTCAGCACTATGCACTTATTTACTGGATAACTGAATCATGAAAGGAAGAGAACAGTAAAAAGCTCTGAGGAAGGCTGCCTGGGTGCCCGCAGTGTACCATGTGCATTTCGCATACATTGTTTCTGATAACCCTGTGCAATCCAGAGTTATGTATCATTACCAGATTTTACAGATGAAGAAACTAAAAAGCACAGAGAAATTCATTTGCAGAAGTGTCAGAAGCTCCATAGTCCATGTTCTTTCTACTCCAGGAAAAAAACAAATGAATGATAGAAATCCTTATAGTTGGGGCGCCTGGGTGGCTCAGTGAACTAAGCCTCTGCCTTCGACTCAGGTCATGATCTCAGGGTTCTGGGATCGAGCCCCGCATCGGGCTCTCTGCTCAGCGGGGAGCCTGCTTCCCCTCTCTCTCTCTGTCTACTTGTGATCTCTCTCTCTGTGTGTCAGGTGAATAAATAAAATCTTAAAAAAAAAAAAAAAAAAGAAATCCTTATAGTCTTTTCTGGAAACCCAAATGAGTTGTTATGACCCAGCAGTTCCTGGGCTTTGTAATCCTTTTCCCTCACACTGTACCCGGGGTCACACATGGGCAAACATTAATCAGATGTGTTTTAAGTAAGGCAGACAGCCACTTAGAGCATGGTAGGGACAATGCTTACAGAACACCCTTCCCACGTGAATGACAATGAACTCTGAAAAAAATAGGGGGAAAAAAAATGACTGCTGTGGATTTCAGAAAGTAAACAGGCAGGAGGCAGGCTGTGGAGGGAGATTGGGAAATTGTTAGAAGTGAGTAGCAGGGGGGTTAGTATCTAGGTTTTTGTGTGGTTTGTTGGGTTCATAAAACGGAATCCAGAGAGAAGGCTGGGAGAAAGGAAGAGAAAGGCTCTCCGAAAGGGAGAACCAGAGTTGTGGTGTGAGTCAAGTTATCACTCTCCCCAAAGCACATTTGCTCTTAAGAACCCCTCTGACCCCTCTCCGTTTGGTGCACCTTACTTCCCACTGACAGATAGTACTGTGTTTCTCTAACTCCTCTTGTGGGGTTTAAGGCAACCTCTGAGATGGCCTCCAGGGATCCCTGCTTCCTAGTACCCACTCCTGTGTAATGCCTCCCCCTTGAGTGCAGACTGGATTCAGTGACTCCCTTCTAGGTAGAGAACAGAGAAGTGATGGGATGTTAATTCCAAGATTAGATTATGAAAGATCATGGCTTCTGTCTTGGCATCTCTCTTTCCTGTCTTTCTCTCTCTCTCATCCCTCACTCTCGGGGAACATACTACCCTGCCGTGAAAAGCCCTCAGGAGTCCATAGGTAAAAGGACTGATGCCTCTGGCCAGTGAAGGCCTGAAGCCTGCCAACAGCTGTGTGCGTAAACTTAAAAGTGGATCCTGCCCCAGTTGAGCCTTGAGTTGACTCCAGCCCTGGCCAGTTCCTTGATGGTAGCCTTCCAAGAGATGGGAACTCAGAGGCCCCCAGATAAGGCTCACCTTATAGGTTCTGAACCCATAGAAGCTGTGAGAGAACAAATATTCATTGTTTGAAGTTGCTGGGCTTGAAGGTGATTTGTTACCCAGCAAAGGATAACTAGTAAGGATAACGGGGTAAGGATGGATTTGAAAGAGAACAAGGGGCTGGTGCAGAAGAGCATGGTGAGCAGTTCACCAGGGCGGCGTCCTGCCCCCGCGAACTCATCCCCACGGACCCCCAGGGAACAGACAGCAACTTCATGTTACAGCTCTAGGAATCTAAAAAGAAAATATTAAAAAGCACAGCTCAATTCAAGGGAGGAGCCTTCACGATGTGGTTGCAAGCTGACATAACTCCGACGGAACTGGCGCAGGATAAGATGAGACTTCGTGACCCAGTGAGGGAAGAGGTGGGTAGCAGCAGGGCCGAAGAGAGACCACGCCTGCTGTGGTCTTCAGCCTCAAGGACTAACCAGGAGTTAATGATACTGAATGCAGTGTGACCAAGGGCAGGTAAGGAGAACTTGGCTGGATAACACCTGGCGTCCACATGTAGGCACATCTAGTCAAGGGACTGGAGTGGTGTCATTGGGACTCAGAGGAGTCCCAGTGGGACTTTCAGTGGGAGATGTTCTCTCTCCTGTGGTTGATAATGAGAGGACAACATGAAGTCTGCTGGAGGGTAGGAGGCTGCCAGGGCTCATCCAAATGTCAACCTGGGGTCATAAACAAGAAAAGAAACCAAGGAAGAACATGAACTCTACAGTCTGGGCCAAAGATGGGTTGTAATGGAGTCTATACTTTGTAGGGGTACCAGAAGCTCAGCTGTCAACCCAGGCATACAGATGAGAGCTTCTGGCAACAGGGAGGATTTGAGGCCCCATAGCGCTATGGGCAGAAGGAGGTTCAGAATGTGCTTGCTGTGGTAGGCTGATTAAGGGCCCCCAAATATGTCTACATCCTAATCCCTGGAATTTGGGAATATTACATTGTTACACAGCAAAGAAGACATCTCCCCCTGAACCGGGGAGAGTAAGCCTGCAGTAACCAGATGAGCCCAGTGTAATCACAAGGGTCCTTACAAGGGGGAGGCAGGAAGACTCCAAGCCAATGGAAAAGGCAACGTGATGATCGAGCAGAGTTTGGAGCGATGCACTTTGAAGATGGAGAAAGGGTCACAAGCCAAGGAACACAGACAGCCACAAGAAACTGAAAAAAGGCAAGAAAACCCATTCTCTCCTCAGTCTCCAGAAGAGGCCAGCCCTGCCAACCCCTTAGCTTTAACCCAGGGAACCTGATTTTGGAGCGCTGACCTCCAGAGCTGTAACACAATAGGAAATCTGTGTTGCTTTAAGCCAGTAAATTTGTGGTAACTTATTGCAGCAGCCACAGGAAACTAGTGCAGAGACCACCAGAAAATGGTCAGAGGACACCAAGGAGTAGAGGATCAATTCCCGGAGCCAAACAGAATGGCAGGAAATAACAGTAGCACATCAGCAGAAAGTCATGCTTTAGGGAACCCACATTTGAATTCTCTCCATTGTTGACGCTAAAGGCCATCATTGCCTGTGTCCCTATTCATTATCTTGTCAGTGTCAAGAGCATTTCCCAGAGAAGCTCTGAAGTCCACCTTTTAGTAAGGCTATGAATGAGAGAGAGAAATGAAACACACCAAATGGAAGGGACATCACTGATGGCAACTGCACCTTAGGGTTAAAATTTGTTGCAGAAATTTTACTAGGGAAGATTGCAAATCAAGAGCAACTACTTCCTTCTCTGTTGAATTGCCTTTCTGTGACTTCTAAATCAAACATATGCATGCAAGTATTTCGGGTACAGAAAGTATGTAGAGAAAGTGGGCTCCCCTGAGGTTCACTTTATGATCCAGATAAACGTACACAGAGTCCTCTGTTACAAATTTACAGAAAAAGCCCCAAGCTTCTATAGGTCAAAAAATACACCAAATTCAAAAGTTAAGCAACAGATGTAAAAGCATCTATTTTCAGCTAATATATCCTATAGGACATATTTATAGCTAATGCATTTGCTAATATATTTGTAATTAATATGTCTTATACAATATGAAAAGTTCTTCCAAATTATTATGAAGAATGATTAAATCTTATAGATAATTCTTTAAAAGGAAAACCCCCAGGGATAACTGGGTGGCTCAGTTCATTAAGCATCTGCCTTCAACTCAGGTCATGATCTCAAGAGTTCTGGGATCGAGCCCCGCATCAGGGAGACTGCTTCTCCCTCTCCTTCTGCCCCTACGCCCACCCCTGCTTGAGTTCTCTCTCTCTCTCTCTCTCTCTCTGTCTCTCTCTCTCTCGCTCTCAAATAAATAAAATCTTTACAAAAATAAAAAATAAATAATAATAAAAGTAAAAACCTCAACTGAAAAAGAAAATATGTCATCTTTCTAGATTTCAAAGGATATGGTAAGTTGAAACAGGAAAGTATTTTTTAAAAGATTTTATTTATTTATTTGACAGAGAGAGAGACAGTGAGAGAGGGAACACAAGTAGGGGGAGTGGGAGAGGGAGAAGCAGACTTCTCACTGAGCAGGGAGCCTGACATGGGGCTCGATTCCAGGACCCTGAGATCATGACCTGAGCCGAAGGCAGATGTTTAATGACTGAGCCACCCAGGCACCTCAGGAAAGTTTTTAAACTTTTTAAAACCTCAGCTGCAGGGAATCAGTTGTGACATATGGTCTCATCAGTGTGTGCAAGACCCATTTCTTAACTTACTGCCTTAACATTTCCCTCTGTATTTGCCTGCCCCACACTCATTACCTCCTATTCGCATAGACACCCCCTCTAACATGTATGTATGAATACATGCTCTTGGATAGGTATTAGTTTCCTGTGGCATTTTGTAGCAAATTATCTCCAACATAGTAGCCTAAAACAATGGTTGTCTTACTCTGGTGTATGCCTGTCTTCACATGGCCATCTGAACTCAGTTTGTGTCTACTTTGTATCTCTTATTAAGGTCACTTGTCATTGGACTCAGATAACTCAGATAATCCAAGATGAGCTCATCTTAACATCTTCATTTAATTACATCTGCAAAGATCTTTTTCCAAAAAAAGAAAAGAAAATCACAAATTTCAGGATGTGGCCATGTCTTTTGGGAGGCCACCATTCAATCCACTACAGCATCCTTAAAAGTTATGTAGAGATTTTGTGTGTGTGTGTATTTAATTTTTCATAAGTAATATTCTAAACATCTTATTCTATATCCTATAATTTTTACTTAACACTTTTTATCTATCCATAATGTTCTTAGATACCTAGTTCATATCCTACAGTATACATCCCCATGTTTTCCTTATTCAGACTCAATTATAGATACCTAGGTTCTTACCCTCTGCCTGTCTGCTACCACAAACAATGCAGCAACGGACATCATTGTTCATGTCCCTTTATCAATACGTTGCAAGTGGTTCTCTGGAACATATTCCTAGGAATGAGTTGGCTGGATCCTCAGATTTCTTAAGTGCTGCCAGGTGGTACCTCTTCCAGTTTGCTCCCATGTGCAAGAGGGTTTCTTTTTCACCATATTCTTCCCAATATGGGAGCCATTCAATTTTATATTTGCTATTCTCATGTCTGTAACTTAACTGTTGCCTTAGCTACATTTTCTCCGACAACTAGTGATATAGAACATGATCAATTTCTTACATTTTCCAGTATCTATGACTTCACCCAGAACAGAGAGGCACCTTAGCACCCTGTCACTTCCTTGAAATATTGGTATTGTTCATTTTTGTTCTGGATTAATATAGATGTGCCTTTCTTGTCTTTTCTCTTTGCTCTTTTAGACAGGAATTAATTTTTTTTAAAAAGATGTTATTTATTTGACACAAAGGAAGCAAGCATGGGCAGGGGTGAGGGAGAAGCAGAGTCCCTGCTGAGCAAGGAGCCCAGTGTGGACTCCATCCCAGGATCTGGGATCATGACCTGAGCTGAAGATAGAAGCTTAAAGACTGGGCCATGTAGGTGCCCCTAGACAGGAATTAACTTTTTTCATTTATTTACACAGCCTTAGTTCCTAGGTCAGTTATTTGTCTTTGGTTCTTAACCTCACACTTGCCATTCTATTCTGTGGAGAAGGGGAGCCAGCAGGAAGCCTGAAAATTCCCAGAGTTCCTTGCCAGCTAAATTCTCATTAGCCAATGGGAGGTACCCGCATCTGGTCAGCAGCAGCTGGAAGAAACATAGCCATCCTGTTTCTTTCTGATAGCACCCTGGCTACAGCAGCAGCTCTGGACAGTGGCAGCCCCGTAGTTCTAGCAGATTTGGTGACTCCATGTTCCCCGTAGGACTGGCTCCAAAATTGGCCACAGTGAGTATGGGTACACAGGCTTTAGCCCAGGTATGGGAGCAGCTCCCTGAGCTCTCAGTAGAATGTCTTTTCCCTTTTGCTGCTCTAGGTCTTCCAATGTCTTTGTAATTGCCTCTCTGCTTTAAATCCCGTCAGCTTGAACAATCTAAAATGATCTGGTTTTCTGCCTGGGCACTGACCAGTATACTTTCTATATTTTTAGCATTCTCCTGGAATGAGTCTTTGTCCTCCCCCAGCATTTTGAAGCATGCCTTTGGGAGGTAAACATTCTCAGACTTTGTATATATAAGAATATCTTCATTTCATCTCTTGCATTTCAGTGATAGTTCATCAGGGTATAAAATCCCAGGAGCAACGTTCCTGTGCTTTGAATGTATTACTCCACTATCTTCTTGCATCCAGTGTTGCTGTTGAGAAGTGTGATGACAGATTATTCTTGTTCCTTTTGAGGTCATCTGATCTTCCTGTCAAGAATCATCTAGCACTTTTTTAAAAAATCATCTATAACTTTTTCTTTTTCTTGTAAGTTCTTAAATATCTTTGTAATATGGCTAGTGTTGATTTTTATCTCTACTGTATGACACTCTAAAAGTCTTCTTGATCTAAAACCTTTATCCATATTTTTATATAGATAGTCATAATTCTTAAAATATTTCTTCACCCACTTTCTCCCATTCTAGGATCCTTATTATATTGGCACTTCCATATTCCATATCTCTTAAACTCTTCTTTTATCTAGTCCTGCTCTTTATTATCTTTCTGATACCTAAGGGCTCAGTCTCCAACCCATTCATTACTCTATCCTAAGTTTCCATTCTATGATTCCATCCATCTACTGGGATTCTCATTTTATCTCTTGCCTTCCTGTCACCTTCACAAGGTGGGGATCCTGGTGATCGGAGCTGAAATGATGGGAGGACTACTGACTGATGATCAGTAGACAGCTTTATTTCTTACAATCACTTCTTTTATACCTTCCATAAGATCCAATTACAAACAGGATATAGATTTATGTGCAGGGCATATGCTACATGTGAAATGTGCTTTAAGTGCAGGCAAGTGAACAACAATGATTATCTCTTAGCTTTCAATGACAAGAGCAAGTTAAGGATTCTCCACACTTATCAGTTCTATCTAAAGGAGGACATGAAAACTCCAGGATCCTCCCATGTTTAATCTGGGTGTTGGCCCAGGAAGACTCTCGCCCTCCAACTCCTGGAGTTTTCTCACAGGATTTGACATGACCCCAGTCACATTGGCGAGGATCCAGGTTGTGTTCCAACACCTTCCTTTTACCTAATATCTCTGGTTGGATCTCCTTTAGGCTGTTCATTTATGTTTCTATTTCTGATATTTTTTCATTTGAGGATATATATTATATTTATTTTATATTCTTGTGCTTTCTAAGCCATTAATTCAAACTTTCTTTATTATCAATTGTTTAGTTTGTTGTCTGTCTTTTTATGACAATCCAACTCTTCCAATCTCTCCTTATTTCCCCACAATGAGTTCAGCATAACAACTGGCTAGCATCGTGGCAGATGGAGGTGCAAACCAAGGTGACCCAGTATGTGTTGATCATTTCCTGAGAGTTTAGAAAGAGGTATGGAGGAATGAGACCACCTCTTCTTGGCCATTTCAAAATCCACCAGCACTACCACACACAACTATCCACACTCCCAATCAGTAGCCCTGTTATCCAAGCACCTCCTTCTCCTTCCATCTGGGGTGCTGCAATGCTTACGGAGCAGCATCCCTCACTTGGAATCACCTAGCCCACTGGGTGGAGACAGAGGGAGGAAGGAAGAGAGGATCTTCAGGAGCTAGACCTTCCACCCACCTTTGGTACTAGCAGCTGGGTTCTAGTTTTCCCACAGCTTCAAGCTAAGGAAAAATGTCACTCTATTTTTGTCTCACACTGGCTGTAGGGAAGGCAGTGACCAGTTCCCTATTTATCCCCCTTTCAATTTATCCCAAAATGCCACTTTCATTATGTCACTTTCACACTGAAACACCTTCAATGGCTCTCCATTATCCATTGGATTAAAAAAAAAAAAATTCCAGCATACAAGGCCTCCTCTAATTTGCTTTTTTCTCAACACTTTTCCTCTGGCATTTTCGAACTAACTTTGCCATCCTTTCTTTAATCTTATATAGTCATCACAGTATAACTTCTTATGAATAGCACAGACATAAAAAACATACCTCTTAATTTGTTGTGCCAGCTGGTAAGCCAATGGTAGTAAAGAAGTGACAAAATAATTGTTCTTGGTTTAGAGAAAGAAAAAATCCCTCTTGTTGGGTGCAAAAGAAGGACAAAATCTACCATCATTAAGACACATATTAAACATTTTCACAATGTTGGAGAAAAGTTTGCAAAAGAGTGAGCCAAACTCACTTACTTGATCTCTCTTCTGATCAAGGTTTCTTGTTTTCAAGATGTCTTAGTAGTTTGTTGCTATCGATCAGGCTTATGGAAATTGACCTCATGATGTCAATCTCATTATCAGTATTTTAACAAATAGGAGCTAACCTGTAAGGAAAGCAAGGCACTGAAAGATGTTGTAAACTGTTCAAGTGTTCTGATCTGATAGCTTCGATTATTGGTCCCAGGACCAATGCAGCAGTTTGCAATTATGATCCCCTCCCCTTAATCATAGAAACTTGTCAGTTCATAGGAGGTAAAATGGGTCTTTAAATAAAGACTGCAAGATAAACCCATGCATCACAAACAAAATATATGCATGATTTCAACAGGAGAATTAATCAAAAATGGCCAGCAGCTGGATGAGATTTCTTTTGATGGCTCCACTTATCTTTGGAACCCAGTCATTTCTATGTCAGCTTCCCTAAGTAGGGAACTTAAAAGTTGCCAATAAGGACTCTGACTTTTTAAAGGTCTGTTTGTGTCTGCATGACTAATGGTGCCTATGTGTACTTAGGAGGAAATACCAAGCTAACAAGGAAGACCACGAATCCACAAAATTTTAATTCTAGTCTTGGTAGAAGTTAACCTCCACATTCATGTTTTTGTGTTATGAATTTTCATGACGACTTTAAAGCTTGCCATGGTATTTATGGTAATTTCATTACAAACCGCATCTTCATCTTTTAATTTCTTTCCTATTTATAATTATACAGCTGTAATTAAAAGGTATTACCACTACATGCTATCCTAGCTAAAAGCTAGGTCTGCCAGACTTACAATATTTAAGACATTTCTCTGGCTTCATTTCTTTTCTCCATTTTGGAAGAAGGGTGGGGGAGGGAAGGCAGGCAGCAGAGACTTTGGTCATTATAACCTCAAATCCTTTCATCAACTTCTCTTTGTTCCTTAAAAAAATTAAAAATTTTCCGAACTGTCCCCCCCACCAAATGAAATGTTTTGATGTAATAGTTTCCATTTCGGCTTCTCACCACATCTGAAGTGACACTCATTCAGACTCACTAAGAACATGCAAAGAACTCCAAGGTTTGTTGAGACTTGGATTGAATTCTGTCTTCCAGTGGTTGGTGCCAGCAGCCTCTATCCCCATTGTTCAGAGTCCCAGAGGCTGAACACCATGGCTGAGGTACTGCTAACCTTTCTCATTTAGCACATTTCTGTGTGGGAAAAGACTTTTCCTCATTCCAATGAAGTATCACTCACAAGTCCAAGAAAATTATTTAGAGGCAAGGAAACTAAGCATCTGAGGTTAAGCCTTGGCTGAAAAAAAAGAAGGGGGCAAGCTGGGATAATTAACCATACTCTTAATATCTTCATAGAAAGTTGAAGCTGTGGAACCCAGCAGCGTTGTCCTCAAGGAGTTCACAAACTAGCTGGAAAAGGGATGTACATCTGCTTGTGTTTTGCCAACCTACTCGCCATCTTTCCATGAGAGAACTGACACTCTCCCAGCCCACGCCACAGAGACAGTGCTGTCTGCGCTGCATGCCACCTACTTTAGGCCAAACAACTGAACCAGGTCAACAAAATTACATTGGGTAAAAGAGCACTGAAACAATCTGTCACTGTTTTGATCATTACTGCTATAAATGTGGTCTCATATTGACGCTGATTATCAGACTCTCCCTTCCCTCAGGAAAAGCTCTTCTTGGGATACTCTGGGATCTTTTCCTCCTTAGAGGAGCTTCACTGAAACCATCTTGATCCACTAGAAGGTTGAATCTACAAAAATTAAGTGTCAAAGTCTTGATTGCTTCCCTCCTGAAAGGATCCTAGGTACCTCTTCATCCAATCTGTCCTCTTTGTCAAGCCACAAGGAAAGATCTCTTTCCTGAAGCACTTCTTAGGGGGCGAAGGGTAACAACTGCCTTTGATTTAGAGTGATTCCTTACAAAAGCAACAGAATCTGCTCCAGAATGATGTACTGTCTGCATTTTGATCAGTACCTTACAACCGTAGCTCCATATCAACATCATGTGGCTTGTTCCTGGAACCTCCAAATGCCCAGGCCACACTCCACCAATTAAAGCAGAATGTCTGGAGGTGAGACCAGGCCTCAGGGTTTGTTCACGCTCTGAAGACAATCCCAGTATGCAGCCATATTAGACACAAGAAGGCTACTTGCAACTTTGAAATGGCCAGATTTTCTCTCTTTTAATTTTATTTAAGTGATAGTTCCCACTGTACAATAAGGTTATTCATATGTTATCATATGTACAGCATGTGTTTGTCTCAGTTTGCTGTTTGTTTTTATGATTTTGCCAGACACACACACACACAGGTATGTATGTATATATACATATGTGTATATATAATATGTGTATATGTATATATACATGTGTCTATAATATATATGCATATGTGTATATGTCTTATTTTTTTCAATAGTGTTAGGGAGTGGGTAGAATTGCAAGTTGACAAGGCTAATAGAAGCAGGTGTGCTTACTGACCTAGTGACATTATGGCTCTTAGGTAGAGTATAAATTCATTCACAGAAGTTCTGTATTTGCTTAGTGTTGACTTTGTGCCAGGTACTGTACTAGGTTCCACAGACTCAGTGATGACTAAGGACACACACAGTCCCTGTACCGATGGAGACTAGAGGAAGATGGTGCGTAGTAATCAATCATATGGATAAAATGTTACCTACACACTAAGGCCTGTGCTCTGGAGGAAAGGAACATGAAACCTAAGAGGACGCAACAAGGCACCTAGTGACCAGAGGTCATTCCTGGTCTCTCTGACAATTATTCCAAAGTCATCCCTTACTCACATGGATTCCTTATTAAGAACATTCACTTCCACACTGCAAAGCAGTTTAGAGTCTATTAGTCTTTAGAGAGGATTTTTTCTGGAGTAACTCTAGGTTCCAGGATGGACTTCTAGGACACTATGTTTTTAGCACAGTGCTTAACAAGTAAATCATTTTAGAACATGCCTAATCACCAGCAAGCCTCAGATATGCATTCCACGTTGGTCCCTAAGGAACTCATCTGTGGTTTGGTCAACCACAGAGCCATCCACTTTATAAATGGTCTACAAAGCCAAGGACCAAAGTCCCTTCAGCCTGACAATCTTCTCTTTGTTCCCCAGAATTCCAGGAATTCTCAGAATTCCAGGATTTTAAAAAAATCTATATACACTAGAGAGAATCGGTGATGTTTAAAGAAAGTTGTCAAACTTAGGTGCACCATAAGAGTCAGGTCCTCATTCAGTTTAACATTACTGATCACCCCTGCGGATCAGCCCTGCTCTATGAGCTGAGAACGTCTGTAGATCTAAAGCTTTTCAGGATTTATGTTTCTTGTTCCTATAGGAAAGCAGGAAACACATTCTTACTTTTTAATCTCTCTTCCCGCCCACCCTGATACTCACAATGTGACTAGCATCCAGTAGGCATTCAATAACGCATGTTGAATAAATGGGAACCGTTAGGGCACTGGGGTTCCCACACATACATCCTCTGCTGGGGTTTAGATCAGATGAGGCTGCCATCCGGGTCAGCACCTTGGGATTCTTTGGTGGTGATGGTGGTGGTGGTAGTGGTGGTGAGGTATGCGACTGCTCTTTTTCACCCCAGAGGAATTTTTAAGACTCCAAGCCCCCAAAATGTTCACCAGGGAACACTGAAATCTCCTGGTCTAGTCACAGGGTGGGCCTTTGGAACAATTAGGAACAGAACTCAGCGCTCCTAACAGTTCTCAGTAATTTTCAATGGACTCTCTCACTCTGACCCCAAAGACTTCCTTTGAGGAGCTATGGTTTCATAACCTGACCACCAACCATTATAAATTAGATTGTGTCTCGGTGCACAAACTCAACAAGGAGACAGGAGATGAGGAACATTGGTAAATATGCCTGAGATGAACACCCAAGTGCTCACAGGAAGAGCCTGTGGAATTTGTATTCGGTGGCAGTGCCAGGAAAGGAAGACCTCACACACGGACGTAAACACACTCCCCCAGGACTGGGTGGTCTCTCGGACCTTGTGGAGACAAGGAAGCCAGGGGAGACTGAATTTTAAGGCATAGGAGTCACACGCTGCCCCGAGGTGGCCCACAGGGACTGGACTGTAATGCAACTGTCAGACTGAAAAGTTGTCGTCTATTGACTCAGTTTATCCCCGAAATACTCGGATTTTTTTTTTTAAATAACTACAGGGTTGAGAAACAACTGTACACACTAGAGGCTGATAGTCTCATCTTGGCCATCACAGTTGAATTCTTCACCAAATCTGGGGAATGCCTGGTTTTCCCATCTACTCACTATTTAGTTTGTACTTTGTCAGATGAACAGTTTTCAAAGTTGCCTTCTTTTCTTTCTCTTTTTAAATCCTTTCCTTTCTAGAATGTGATCAATTTCATTCTCTTTCCCTTTAAAATTGCTTTGGACTTGTGATGAGCAGTGTTAGATGAAGTATTGAATCACTATATAGTACACATCCTACTGATATTATACAGTATGTCCACTAATAGGGATTTAAATAAAAACCTAAAACAACAACAAAAAAAAAAAATTGCTTTGGACTTCACTTTGATTGGTAGCTAAAAGGAAGGAAGAGAGAAAGAGAACATTAATTCTCTGAAGACCCCCAGTCTCCCTGGGGCCAAGTGGATCCCTACAAGGGTGACTCCAAAGATGGAAAGCACCTGTGTTAAACCAAAGGGAAGAATGTACTCTCAAGGAGACTGTTGTGTCCTGGGGGTGCACAAGAAGGGATAGCACAAGAGTGGGATGGGTTTGGGAGGTCCTTTGTGAAAATTCCACCAGTCCCTCAGAAAGTTTTTTCTTAATCTTTTTTGAAATCAGAGAACTTCAATGATACTTTCTTAAAAAAAAAAAAAGTTTTTTGTTCTCCAGCCCTGTTCTCACCGACACATACAATCCTAATACAAGAATAAAGTTATACACATAGAAACAAACACACACTTAATAAGTTATCTTTTTTTAAAAGATTTTATGCACTTATTTGACAGACAAAGATCACAAGTAGTAGGCAGAGAGGCAGACAGAGAAAGAGGAGGAAGCAGGCTCCCCATGGAGCAGAGAGCCGGATGTGGGGCTTGATCCCAGGACCCTGGGATCATCACCTGAGCTGAAGGCAGAGGCTTTTAACCCTCTGAGCCACCCAGGCGCCCCAATAAGTTATTTTGGTAACACAAAGTGTTGTGTTATGCGGCTTCTATCAGCCATCTTTCTTTCTTTTTTTTTTTAAACGAAAAAAATATTTTAGATTTATTTATTTATTTGACAGACAGATCACAAGCAGGCAGAGAGAGAGAGAGGAGGAAGCAAGCTCCCCGCCAAGCAGAAAGCCCGACACGGGACTCGATTCCAGGACCCTGAGATCATGACCTGAGCCGAAGGCAGAGGCTTTAATCCACTGAGCCACCCAGGAGCCCCTATCAGCTATCTTTCTATCAGCTAACATGATTCCAAGTATATAACAACAGTCCAATAAGTGTCTGTTGAGTTAAACTAGAAAAATATTCCACCTGTGTTAAAAGTAATCCAAAAAAAATTAGTTGACATACTATGATTTTGTGTTTTGCCTCCAAAGATCTCTCAGGAATTGAAGCCAGGGTACAATGTGACAGATCCTCCAAGCAAATAATTCATGAGAGAGTTATGGCCTCATATATGTGAGTCCAAATTTAGCTATAAATGTATACTTTAGAAATGCCATTTTCTCTTCTTATATTCTTGGAGAAATGAGTGTATTTACCTTGCTTATTTACATGGTACTGAATTCCATTTTTCATTCAGTTCTATTAAAAAGAGAAAAGGCATCTTACTTTACTTGTTTCAGTTAGTGTAAAGACCTTGTTCGAGAAATTGCCTGTATGTTCCATGCTGCCAGGATGGGATAGCACAAGGAGCATGGGACCAGCTTGGTAGCAGCAGTCAAGGGACAGTTTATGGACACAACAATCGAGTGCTTGGATGGCCCTGGATGGGATGGCTCTCCTCCCGGGTTCTGTGGATCTGACACTGTGCCACAGAGTGTATTCGTCCTATGCCAGTCTGTGCTGAATGTTACCTTGAATCAAGGCTCCTTCAATTATTTTCAAATATTCTTCATCTCTTCATATGCCATGCAACTGATAGAAGTTCAATTTAAGAGTTACCTTTGCCAACTGATTTCTACAGAAAATTATTTTTCTCTAATAGCCCCCATAAAATACTGGCTGCCTGCTTATGTGTTAGCCAGGGAAAGGACTCTCTCTCTGTTGAGTACCCTGGGTCTGGTCTGCTTTGCTTTACTGCCTATGACCTGGAAATGGAAGAAAAGAATGAGGGAGCTTGCACAGCTGGAGAGTTTTCTGACTGGACTCTGAGCTAAAGCCAGTGCTTCCTTTTGTGCCTCTCCTGGCCTGTGTCACACCACTGGACATTTTCTGAGTCTAGTAGCTCAAGTATAATCACCATGTAACCCATTGTCACCAGCTCAATAGCAAATAAGAGTACAATGTTGGCATAATGTTAGAAAATCATGCCATGTCATCACCCCACTGGTATTGCAAAATGTAGAAATAAAAATTGCTTTAGTGGTTTCTATTACAGTTATCTGTAGTAACTGTATGTTACTGTTATATGATATTCAAAATATTCAACCATAGGTAACTACAAGTGCTGACCATTTAGAACAGACACCGGCAGTAATTAACTGATACATACTGACTGAGTGTCGCATATGGGAAATTGTTATTTTTTAGAAAAAAATGTCATTCTTTCCCCAGATATCTGTGGTACAACTAAAACTTATCCTTGGAACACTTGGTGTTGACAAAAGAGTGAGATTGAGGTTGGAAGCCGTGACCTACAGTGCATATGATAAAAATAGCATAAGGACCACCACCTTTTCAGACCACTATCCACATGCCCCCACTTCATCCCCTGCCTGCTATTTGCAGACATCTCCGTGGGGAGATCACTGCTGCCCTCAGGAATGCCAGCTAGCAGGGGTCGGCAATTTGCCATGCATCTTTGGATGACTGCCATTCCGCAGCCCTGCCCAAGCCTGCTGTTTGCAGCCTTGCCACCCGGATAGCCCATCCCTGTGGCCTGCCTTGTTCAGAGCAATTTTCTATTCTGATTTGCTGGAGATTGTTATGGAAGAACAAGGGATCGTGGAGTAAGTGACTAATTTTTTTTTTTTTTTTTTAAGTTTGAGAACTACCTCTCTAGGGCCCAAGATTTAAGTATCAAAGGATTCAGGTAATCTTAGCAGAGTGGAGCTGAAACTTTACCTGTAAGTAATCAGACCGGGTCTCTCCACGGCAGGGATCCCTGATTTGCTTTTTCAAATGAGTCTGGTAAATCACACCAGGAGTGCAAATTATCCAGAAAAGGGAAGTTAATAACAACTGCTTATCATTTTCCAAATCCAAGACCTAAAAAACTATTCAACTGTTTGGGTATCAGTATCAGTTGGTTGTGTATGAATGGTAAAGAGGCAAGCCACGGTGATCATTTAAGGAGGAAGCCCAGTACTTATCAAGGCCCAGGGAGATTGCCATTCGATCTGAGCCTTTATTTCATTTGCTAATACCACGAACATTTGCTGAGTTCTATGCACCATGGTGGGAAGAATAAGACAGGGTCTGGCTTAAAAGATACACAAAAGATCCTACCCCTTTCACTCACATTCTCAGAATAATTGCTCAATTCTCTCAGATATGCTTCTTACATAGACAGATGTACCATGTGAGTGAGGAATTAGAGAAAAGGACCTAACCATCCTGGCATCTTCTGCCCATAGAGAATCCAGGAACCACTCTCACACAGAAGTCAAGGGGCTGGTGGGGAGGAGGCCCTTGTCTGAACACAGCTCTGCCCCTTCCTTGCTCTGGGTTTGTGTGCAAGTCACTTAACCTCATTTGTTAAAGAGAAATATTTTCAATGTCCTATGTAATGTAAAAATCATCTCACACTGTGTCACTCACATCATAAATGTTTAGTAATGGTGAAATACTTGGGATTTATAAATAAGTGGTAATGTGAAATCAGTACAGCAGAAACCCAGCTCAGACAGACATAAACCCACAGACACTCCTCTGTATGAGGATCCCACAAAAGGACTGAGGGCAGAAGGTGTCAATCGTTGGAGTGGGCCAGCCATCTTACTCCCTTTATTTTATTTTGTCCTCACTATAGGCCTGTGCAGGGGATATTGCCATTATTTTGTAAATGAGGCTGAGCAAAGTTGACCTGACCAAGGTCAGTAGTCAATGACCAATGTCAATGACCAAGACAGTATTCTAGCTTTATCTGACTTCAGTGTGAGTGCTTTTTCCTTAAGCCATTGGCTTTCAAAGTTTGGTCTCGGGGCGGTGGGGGGGTGCTGTATATGCATCACCCAGGAAATTGTCAGAAATGCACATTCTCAGGTCCTCCTCACACCCACTGAGTCAGAAAACTCCAAAAGCAGGGCCCCGTCATCTGTTTCAACAAGCTCTCCAGGTGATTTTGATGTATGCTCAAGTTCAAGAACCCCTGCTCTAAGCCATGCATCTCCTCTTCAGTTAAGATCCTACTCCCTATTCTGTGTTTAACAGAGCATGGAGGAAAGCCCTTTGGCTCTGAAATTGAGTTTACGCCAACTCCTCAGCAATGATGACCCATGTAACTCAAGTAACAAGCTACCTCTTGCCCCCTTCCAACCTGCAGTGCACATAGGTAAAAAAGTAGAAATGAACAGTGGGAACCATTTTTCATATTCTTAAGCCCCTGAGCATCTCTCCTCAAAGGAAACTAATGCTTTCCTTCTCGCTGTTGTCAAAACCAGTGGTTTCATTCCCCACTACACTGCTTGGTCTCAGGCAACATGATACACTTATTATGATCCTATTGTCAGCCGGACACTGAGAGAACAGTAGAGAACAGAACCAGCAAAGCCCTCAAGGAGCAGACAGTCTGATTTCTCCCAGCATTGAACACTGTTGACCTTTCCTGGAGTCCTTGAACCCCCAAGGCAAATGGACAAGTTAGGGGCTTGCTGCTTCTCCCCCATCTATCCACCACCAGCACCCATCTGTATTTAGAATGGAAACAATTACAACTCCTAAGCAAAGATGTTCCTAGGAGAAACAAGACAATGTACTCAAATCCTCCTGGACCATAAACATGGGAGCATAGCTAAACAAATGAACAAGGATCAAAGAAAGCCTTTCAAGTCCAGTGAAGCCATTTTCCAAACAACCAGTGTACCAGCAACCCAAGACTTTGAAATTATTCTGGCCCTTAGGCTACGTGCCTCTGGACCTCAGTGTGGGTCTAAAGAATCTGATCTGCCAAACAAGGACCCATGTCTTCCAGTATTTAAGTCCAATGTTTTCTGAGCTCCATGAGTGATGGGTGATGCTAGAGTCATCAAAAATCATCAGCCACGCTGGCCGAAGAGCAAACACCCTGAATTTGCTCTTTATTGACTATAGAAGAACCATATTGTTTCCCACTGAAAATAAGTATTATTTGAGGAATAAAAGAACCCCTAATGTATATTTCACCTGCTGTAGCTGGGTCTTTTAAAGGCATCACCTTCCCTGAATGATTCCAGCTGGTGCTCTCTTTTGTGCTGGCTTTTATGGGCTGTAAGGACGGATACATACGGTGTAGGTCAATTTTTTAGAGAATGTAGAAGTCTTGTCCCCTCAATCTGACACATGCTCCCCATTTCTCCGCTCCCCCCACCCCCGGAAATTAACAGGGATAACGTTTGCCGAAGCAGCTAATTATGTGCTTTTCGATCATTTTGGTATACAGACTGACTAGAAAACTAGAAATGGCCTCATCTGAAAGAGGAGAACCAATATATGGGTGAAGGAGAGGTGATGTGTTTATAATATTTATATTTTCCTGCCCCTTGTCTAACTCACAGGCAATTTCCAGAATAAAATCCTGACATGTTTTTTCCATCAATTGGAGATCTTGAATCAATATTACAGGCAGAGATTTTCCCTGGTTCAATTCCCCTCCCACCTCACAGTGTGCCTGCTACAAGTTTGTGCCATAAATCTCAGCATAAAATTCCCTGTTGTTTAACTTGCCCATAAATGTGGAGCATGGAGTCATGTTCTACAATTCCTGACCTGAACATGAGTTTCCTGTGGTCTAGCAGTGCCTTAAGGAGGACCTAATATGTTCACCTGCTTGTTTTCCAAGCAATAAACCCAGAACAGGTGAAACGAGGAGGAAATTTAAATAAGATCAAAAGGTAGGTTCAAAAGAATAGACATAGCCATCTGGAAAGCCTCAGCACTGCCAGTCTCAAATACGAGCCCCAGCGGAATTTTAAGTGGAATTTCTAGCTTTTGTTTCTTTCAAACTTCACCTCTTTTTTTGGGAGAAAGCGTCTTGTCCCAGAGGTTGGGTCAGAACATGACAAGTGAAAAACAATGTCCATTTCTTCAAAGTCCGCTGCTGACAACCTCTTTCTCCTCTGCATCCCCCTGGTCTCCACTCTTGTTCCTTCAACAAGTGTGCAGCTGTCCCAGCGTTTTACCTTTTTGCAGAATGAGCTTGGGGGATTGGAAGTTATTTGCTGAGACCGGAAGGGAGAGTTTCAGTTTGGATTTCATATTACTCTTTTGTTGAAAAGAATTTGGGCGCCTGGGTGGCTCAGTTGTTAAGCGTCTGCCTTTGGCTCAGGTCATGATCCCGGGGTCTTGGGATCGAGCCCCACGTCAGGCTCCTCACTCTGTGGGAAGCCTGCTTCTCCCTCTCCCACTCCCCCTGCTTGTGTTCCCTCTGTCGCTGTGGCTCTGTCATATAAATAAATAAAATCTTAAAAATGAAATTTGCGGAACAAGAAACAGTTGGGCCCAGAGCAGTACAAATTGATATAGGCTTCCCTACAATCTGGCAAAACATAACAAAATCCTTAAAATTACAAAGCCTATCTGACCCAACAATTCCACTTCTATGAATTTATCTAAGGAAATAATTGTACAAAGACAAGAAGATATACGAACAAGGCTGTTCATTAGAGCATAGGAAAACTGAAAATGACCCTAAATGTCCAAGTGAGATTGGTTAAGTAGGTTCTGATACATTAATAATTGGGAATATTATGTAGTCCTTAAAATAATGATGGAAATCAAGGAAGAATGTCTACTTATATTTTTTTAAGATATTTATTTATTTATTTATTTATTTGAGACAGAGAGAGTGAGCAAGAGAGAGAGCATGAGCAGGGTGGAGGGGCAGAGGGAGAGGGAGAAGCAGACTCCCCACTGAGCAGGGAGCCCAATTTGGGGCTTGATCCCAGATCCCTGATCATGACCTGAGCTGAAGGCAGATGCTTAGCCCACTGAGCCACCAAGGTACCCCTCAGTAAAAAAAAGTAAATCAAAAAATAATGTGTATAGTTGTTATTCCCTAAATTTATACACATACATATGATTCATGGCCTCTTTTTCTGTGGAATTATTTTTACCAGACCACACATACTGAAGTTCAATAAGTATACATTAAGAAATTATCATGCTAAAATGCCACTATATTTTCTCCTCCAATTACAGTGAAGTAAAATCAACAAGTATTTCCCATGAAGATTTGAGCCTTTAAAGCCCCTTCCATGCTGGGCTCATTATGCTCATGCTATTTTAGGTCAACATGACATACATCCCTCTTCCCATTTTGAAGTGTTTTTCATTGAAAAAACAGGTTTTATTTGTGGGATTTGTTGGGAACCCTGACATAAATAAAGACACACACATCAAGGACAGCTATTTCCACATAGTGTCAGAAAATATTTCATTGTAGTGGCTTCTTTTGAATGAGGGCCAAAGCCCGAATTGGAACGGAGTGAAAAGAAAAAAAAAAATCTTACAAGTAAGTTTCTCTAAAACAGATTTAGTATGCATTTCTATGAAAGAGCTTTACACACATTTCCATTCTAATTAGAAACATAATTGGTAACATATGTCTTTATGCTAGGAATATTTTGGTAAAGGAAACTCAAGGACTAGCAATTACCTACATCCCTCAAGAAGCCTAATTATTCACTTTCAGGAGAAAAACAAAGATTTCAAAACAAACAACAAAAGCCATCTGTGATATTAACTTGTGACATCTAATTCTCCTGTTGAGGTGACTGACTATAAAGGATGCTAGAAGCTGGAAATTACAGACAAGACTTACTAAGCCCTCAGTCCTGACTGCCCCATAACACCAGGGACTCTGATTTTATATGTCTGTTTGGGGCCTGGACATCAGGAGTTGTTCAAAGCTTTCTGGGGTCTCGAATATGCAACTGTCATTTAGAAGTCCTGACTCTTTCTCGTTAATGATGAAGATGCAGCAATGACTCTGGAAAACGAAATGAATAAAGTATTATGGTTGGAAGGAATTTTCTAGAAAAGATTCTTTTTATTTATTTAACAGAGCAAGAGCAGAAGTAGGAGGAGCAGCAGGCAGAGTGAGAGAGAGAAGCAGAGTCCCCCCTGAGCAGGGAGCCCGATGCAGGACTCAATTCCAGGACCCCAGGATCATAACCTGAGCCGAAGGCAGAGGCTTAATTGACTGAGCCACCTGCCCCTGAAAGGAATTTTTTTTTAAGATTTTATTTATTTATTTGACAGACAGATCACAAGTAGGCAGAGAGGCAGGCAGAGAGAGAGAGAGGGGGAAGCAGGCTCCCTGCTGAGCAAGGAGCCCGATGTGGGACTCGATCCCAGGACACTGGGATCATGACCTGAGCCGAAGGCAGCTGCTTAACCAACTGAGCCACCCAGGCGTCCCTAAATGTTTGGTTTTTTAAAGATTTTATTTATTTATTAAGAGGGAAAGAAAGAGAAAGAGAGCACACACAAGTAGGGGGAGAGGCAGAGGGAGAAGCAGAAGTCAGGGAGACTTCTGAAGGGAGAGCTAAAGTCAGACACTTAACGAACTAAGCCACCCGGGTGCCGCTATTATTGTTGTTTCTAAGCCACCCAGTCTATGACATTTTGTTATGGCAGTTCAAGATAGCTCGTTAGGCTCTACATTGGCCAGGACCAAAGCTCCAGAAGTGAAAATTAAATTGTTCTGTATCAAGGAAGGATGTAGTTTTGAGGTTTCACAGGAAGGAGGAAGGCATGGATAAGAGAGAAACAGGTCAATGACATGCTGGAAGGCTCCATACTATGCAACATGGTCATTCCTACCAACACTCATAAGCAGGTCTTATTTCCTAAGTCACTGTGACATCAAGATGGCCTTGGCTGCCACCCAGAACACAGCAGTCCAAGTCATTCTCCAGGGGTGGCTGCAAAAGTTCCCTGGCTGGGAGAGGAGGTGAGGAAGGACAAAGCAGCCCAGACAGAACTGTCCTACTCTGGAGGATGGCTGCAGGACCAGGTGGGGTCCAGACCCAGGAGAATGAGAAGAACAGAGGTCGGGCTCACGGAGGAGGGGGTTGGGAGGGCACCTGTGTCAGGAATGGCTGAAAAAATTGGAAAGGCTTGGCCAGAGAAGACCTGTACATGAGAAGAGTATACAGTGTGAGGAGAGACAAAGAAACTTCTCCTGTGGTTTAAAAGTTGTCCCATAAATGCAACATTGAATCTGATGTGTGGCACTATAGGGCAGGACCAAGACAGATGAGTAAAAATTTGGAGGAAGCAACATAGGACTCATATGAATCAGA
This sequence comes from Mustela putorius furo, assembly GCF_011764305.1. Lineage (NCBI taxonomy): Eukaryota > Metazoa > Chordata > Mammalia > Carnivora > Mustelidae > Mustela > Mustela putorius. Next base: position 39,840,760 of record NW_025422368.1, on the reverse strand, counting down.
AGCTTCTGGCAATGGGGCTTTCAATGGTGACAGTCTTGCCCCCTAGGGAACATTCTAGAAATGTAGAGTGGCTTTTTCAACTTCTAATACAGTCACAGCTGAGCATTTGCACACTAAAATACACATTTTTATTATAAGTTTCCTTCCTGTTGTCTCTCCTATGTATTACAGTTAAAGCAAAATACTCGGTTTTTAAAAAAATCATGCTTGTTAGTTATAATATCTGCAAGATTTCATTTTTTAATAAGAAAGAAGTTGATGTCAAATATATGTTATAAAAATGGAGCATTGAGTTTCCTCTTGATGTCAAACACTACTCTGCCAGACAGATGACAAACCAAAAGAGGCCCCCATATCTGCCCTTACAAGCATTTTTATGGGATTTCTTCAATATCCTTTAAGGTTCTGAATTAGTTGTTGACATCTCAATATATATATACACCCAGGGGGCCTGTCTGGCTCAGTTAGTAGAATATGTGACTCTTGATCTTGGGGTCATGAATTCAAGCCCCACATTAGGCAGAAAGCTTACTTACACACACACACACACACACACACGCACACACACCCCGGCACTGAGCTGCCTGGTTGCTCAGAAAAGCTTACTCTGGAGATAGAGAAATGACCCCTTCTCAAAGGGGATGTGCCTCCCAGTCACCACCATGCCCCCCAGCCCCCAGCCCCACCCTGGGTCCTGCTTTACTCACTTCCACCCGCCTTGAGGGATCTGAGGGAATCTCCTGCTCTCCTTCCCACTCCAGCTCTCAGTAAATCAGAGCCGTCCTCATAGGGGCTGGCATCCCCCACGGCAGGGACCATATATTTGAAGCTGTAGGGGCCAGTCCACAGAGCAGGAGACTGAGCCACCAATAAAGGGTCCTCAGTTTTTCAAGGTTGCAACTCTTGGGGGGAAATCGCATAAAACCTATTCACTCTCTTACCAGACGAATGCACAGCCAGACAAACCTATAAATTTAATAGATATGGGACCCTGGTATTTTATCATTCTTCTCAAAAGCAAGACTCTAATGATGTCAGTCCAACTGGCTAGACAAACCACACTTCCTCCCAGCTCCATCTTGGGAGATTTTTTCCAGGAGAGCCCAGCTAGTTTCGTATTGAACTCCGCACGCAGGATAATGACACTCAGTACGCTCTACTTGCTAGTCAGGCAGCTTCCGCGCTCTGGGTCAGTTACCCAGTCCTTTGAATAGGGCAACAAAGTGACATCTAAAATCTGCTATTCTTGGAAAGTTCCTCTTTTCCGGAGGTCTCCAACCTGACCACAGCCAATAAACAAAAGCAACTGAGACCAAATGCCCTCTCTCTCCAGTGACTCCTTGGGCCTATAATTAAATAACAAAGACGTATCAGCTGTGTGAGACAACTGGGCCTAAGGAAATGAAATGTGGCGGTTTTAATTTTCTAGAGAACAAAGGCCTTGAAGCTAAGGTCTGAACATATTCATCTCTCATTTTTATGTTTCTCTTGCAAATTATTCTTTCAACCCCATCTTACGCTGTAGCGCTTTGACTTCAGAAGTCGTGCATCAAAAATATTTTTAAATACACTTTTTTATAAAAATCTATTCCCCTCAGGGAAGAGGGGAGGGTTAAAATTACCCAGCACCCGAAAAAGAAAAGAAAGAAAGAAAGAAAGAAAGAAAGAAAGAAAGAAAGAAAGAGAGAGAAAGAATTACCAACAAGCCTTTAATTTGGCACTTGTCCTTCCTATGATTTAAACTCATCAAACCACAGTCGTCTCTGGATAAATTTAGAATCAGACATAACAAAAACAAGATCTATAGAAAACTACTGGGGACAATCTTCAGGGACTATAAAAAAAAAAACAGTAAATGTATATAGAAACAGTGCTTAAAAAACCATGCAATTCTATATATACCTAGGGCAATATTAATGCACAAAATGGAGAAAGACATAGCATGAAAGTTGAATAATATTATTTCCCTAAAACAAGGTAGTTTTCACAAAGCACCTTTCCTCAAGGAATCACATGACTTCAGAAAGCCCCGCATAGAAAACTGGAAATAGTCCCCAAATCCGGTAAAGTTCTGTTGTGCCGCTGGAAAAAAAGCCCTGCCGAGATCTGGGACATTCTGGGACAGAACTTTGGATCAAACTACTATGGTACTTATCATATCTCTATTTAGAAATGGGAAACCTGGGGTGCCTGGGTGGCTCAGTGGGTTAAAGCCTCTGCCTTTGGATCTCAGGGTCCTGGGATCGAGTCCCGCATTGGGCTCTCTGCTTATCAGGGAGCCTGATTCCTCCTCTCTCTCTCTGCCTGCTTGGTCTCTCTCTGTCAAATAAATAAATAAAATCTTTAAAAAAAAAAAGAAAGAAAGAAAGAAAGAAAGAAAAGAAATGGGAAACCCAATTATGCCACTGAATGGCCTGAGTTACTGCAAAGATTTGAAAAAATAGATGAACACTTTTTTTTTTTATTAAAGGTTTTTATATCTGACAGAGAGAGACACAGAGAGAAAGGGAACACAAGCAGGGGGAGCAGGAGAGGGAGAAGCAGGCTTCCTGCTGAGCAAGGAGCCTGATGCAGGGCTCCATCCCAGGACCCTGGATCATGACCTGAGCTGAATGCAGGCACTTAATGACTGAGCCACCCAGGCGCCCCACAAATGAACACTTTTCCTCCCAGCCTCACTCACAGTCTGGTGGGGCGCTCTGTCCACTTGGCACTCAGCCCCGATCTCTCGGATGCAAACTGTGCTGTTCAGAAATGTCCATGCCCCTTGGCAAGGCACAGAATTATAGCTTTCATGTTAAGCTTAGCACACTAGTGATTTTCGTAGAGTGATAAGAGTGCCCAGAAATGGGTCTCAATGAGTCTTCATACTGTTGACTTAAAATCACCCACACTTTGTGTTTTTCAAAAGCCTCATTCACCTGTTTCTATAATAAAAAGTGGGATGCCATCGCCGTGAAACACACCTCACCTCCTGGCTAATACTAAGCTGTGTACACTCTGAATCCCACAGAGATGCTCAGACCGAGCAAATGAAGTGGAGGAGATACAGGCATGCAGGGAGGGACCAAGACCAGACAACTGTCTCTGTCCCCACAGTCAGGTTTTTTTTTTTTAAGATTTTATTTATTTATTTGTCAGATAGAGAAAGGGAGAGAGAGAGCACGCACAAGCAGGCAGAGTGGCAGGCAGAGGCAGAGAGAGAAGCAGGTTCCCTGCTGAGCAAGGAACCTGATGTGGGACTCGATCCCAGGACCCTGGGATCATGGCCTGAACCAAAGGCAGTCGCTTAACCAACTGAGCCATCCAGGTGTTCCCCCCGACCCAGTCAGGTTTTGAAAAGAGCAGACAAAAGACAATTTTCACCTCCCTTCTAGAATTAGGAAAGTAAAAACTCTATGGTCTTCTTTAGAACAGAGTTATGCGTGTAGGCTTCTTTAGAACAGTTATGCATGTAGCCACAATCCAGTTCCCATCTGGGTGTACTACCTTCAGGATCCCGTTCTTCTAAATCAGGAGCAGCACCTGAATGTCCACAGGAAAACTTCCCAAGCAGGGGGAAATCAGAAAGCACCCGCTGCCTGAACGCTCATCCTCCTGTGTTGGCCTGTCCCTAGGTTAGGACAAGTTGGACAGTGACTCTAGACCCCACATGTAAGGCATGGGTAGGCAGGAAGCATCATTTTCTCTTCCAAACCCCATTAAAATCCATTTCAAATTTTCAGTCCCAAGCAGGCTTTGAAAAACTCTGATAGAGCAGACTCCTTTCAAGTGAGATTATCTAGGCTGGACCCCACGTCAGTTTTGCTACCCTGGGCCCAGAAGGCTCCTCCAAGATATGACCCTGCTTCAGTCTCCATGCCAATGGGGCCCTCCTCCAGAGTCCTGGGAACCTGGAAGGACCCTGCGGGAGGCTCTGCACCTGTGGCAGTGGGTCCTCTGGGTCCTCAGGAGGGACAGAAAGTCCAGAAAGGCACAGGATATAGGTATTTTGGTTTTTATGTAAAGCAATTTTACCATGTTCTCAGAGATTCAATTTAGATTTGATTTAGAATATATTTCTAATTCTAACATCAAGCAAAGTGATGCTTCAAACCACCCTTTGGGTTAGTTACTACTCAGCTTTCTTTTGCTGAGGGAGCTGCTCTACCCTTCGGTAGAATCCACTGGCTCCTGCAATTAGTAAATAACTGAATATAAATCCAGGGGTGAGAATGTCAGAGAAAAATCTATTCTGTGCCTTCCTCCTCTTCCCTTACCTATAGGTTCAGGAATGTTGCGCTCCTCTAACGTAGCAAGCTACTTTGGTTTTTCTTTTGGAAACCATGCAGATTAAAAATGTTGAGTGCCGATGGAACTTCCTGAGACAAAACCCCAGTGGTGCCAGGAAAGCTCAGGGGCACCACTGGTCACTGCTGGCCAGGAGCTAAAAGAAGTCGTAAGATTTAATCTCTCTTCATCTTCAAAGTCTGTCACAAGCCCAAATCATTTGTCCTTGACTTGCTACTGCAATTGTGTGACTTGGCACAAGCCATAGTCCTTTCATCTCAGATCTCAAAGCACTCTGTAAATGCCAGTTAATCCTTGCAACTGCCCTGCAAGGTGACAGGCTATTGGCTAGCCTACTCAGTAAACAGAGACACTAAGTGACTGATCCTAACCACACAGCAAATCGGCAGGCAGAAGTTAGTTGAGACCATGGCCTAGAGGTTCTATTCCCAGGCTTGGACATCAAAGGCTAAAAGCCAAACTTCTATTTAGAGCATCCACATGGTAGCAGGCCCATAGTACATGCTCAGGTAATAATTTTTCAATGAATCAACAAGTTGAACATCCCTATTTCCAGTTGCCTGACAAACGTGTCTGAGTTCTGCCGATAGCACCACTCAGGTTCAAATTTCTCCTCCAAACTGGCTTCAACTCTTGGGTTTCACTTGTTCATTCTCCAACCAGTGCACCCACTCTGGCAGAGACCCAGACAAAGTAAGGCAGATCATAACCAAGAAGAGGAATAATGTTAACTAGTAAGGAGGGTGACGTGACAGTCAATAAAAGCCAGTCACTGGAAATCAAATGGCCATCCTGTGGCCACTGCAGCAGCAAGGCAAGAGCTAGATGTCAGAATCCAGGGCACTAAGAATTCTGTAATATTCTACAAATTATAGAAAGAAATTCTAACGTGCTTCTATTCCCCTATAATTGACAACAAACCCTTTAAGTCAAAAAGCGGTCTGGTCATTTGCTTTCAGACATGATGAGAAAGAGTACACGTTATTTTTTAATTAATATTATGAAGTGAGTTTTGATTCAGTAACAACGGAAAAGGGAGCAAATACAGATAAGTGATTGATAGTTGTTAGAGTGTACTACCAACTGTACTACCAACTGTAGTTTTTCATTTTCATTAACTAATAAATGTTTTTACAGCAGTTTTAGGTTTACAGATAAATTGATCAGAAAGTACAGAGTTCCCACATACTTGCTCCCCTCCCCAGTCCTTACTGGAAATGTGCCTGCCTGCTTCCATAAAGAAGCTGGTAAGAACACTGAGTGCATTAACTTCAGGTTTTTCTGATCCTTCAACCTGTACAAAAACACTTAAAAGAAGAACTCGGGCTGCAGAAAATCTACCTCCTGCTTCTCTGCCTCAGACTCTAGAACCAGCTCTGTCCAGATAAAATTCCATGGGCGCTTCCAGGACTTAAAGTGGCCTTAGAAGAGGAGCACACGTCAGTATCCCTCTTGGGACTCTTGATTCATCACAGACAAGCTCCTGCCCTCCCTTGAGTCCAACTGAGTGGGATCGAAGGAGAGGAGAAGAGGGCTGGAGCTCAGAGCTGGCCATCCTGTCAACAGTCACAGCAATACCTAGGAGTCTGCGGTGCTGGAGAGCTCCCCTGTGAAGGTGTTTCCATTTTTCTCCAGGCACGTAAGACCACTCCAAGGCCCTTGAGCCTTGGTCTGGAAAGGCAGCTTTGTAAAGAGGAATTCCTCAGTCTCATGTTCTCTATCCTCCTAATGCTTCTACAGGCCACTATAGTACCGTCTCTGAACACTCCTAGGCAGGCTTAAATTCGGGCAAACTCATCATTCACAGTAACTACAATTTAGCCAAAGGCAGCAAAGATTTTCCTGACCACTGTAGACAGGGTGCTCACCTCCTCTTATTCCTGTTGTATCATGGAAATACCAACAAGGAGTAGACCCCAAGGCAGAAAGAGAAGAGAAAAAGGTGAATTTAAAAAAAAAAAAAAAGGTGAATTTAAAGGCAGAAATGATCCTCAAATTAATACCTGCTCCCTGAAAGTGAGGGTTCAAAGAGCTGCCTTCCTAAGAATACTGCAGTCAGCTCCAAGACCTTTAAGAAATCATAAACGACCCCTGTACCCCTGTAATGCATTCGTGAGCCAACTGAAAATGCTGAGGAGTTTGCTCATGAAGAAGGCAAGGCCCAGATCCTGAGTGGGCCAGGCCTGGGTCATATAGTCAGGATGACCTAGACCCTGAATGTCCAGACCCTTCACAAGGTGATGAGCCACATTTCTTAGACACAGATACCAGTCCCTAGGCATATATTTAAAATCTACTACCTACAGAGTTTAAGTTCACCTTAATCAGCTACAGACTGGAAATGGAAAGGGATTATTTGGTCAGACAGAGCCATTCTTGTTCAAAAGCTGGAGAGGAGAAGTTGGCACAGCCAGTCCCAAGAAACTGAGAGCGACCCTTTCTCCCCAACACTCTCATGCCCTACAAGCAAGCACATCAGTGGCCTACGTGTGATGGATAGAAAAGGCAGTTATCTAAATAGAGAAAGAGTTATCTAAGTAGACAGACCACTAGCTCAACAGAGGGGCTAGAGAGCCTCAGGGCAGCAGGTGAAGTAAAAAGGCTCCAATCGCCGAGCAACTAATGTTTTCTTCTCTCTGTGTTCTCTGGGCTGAAAGCAGGGCTCCCCCCGCCACCATTCTATCCATTGCTGAATTTAAATTATGACAATACATATAACTTGTTGGCTGGCAAAAACTGGACTAGGTGGTTTACCTATAGCCTCACAATTACTCCTCTTTTTCTGATGAGAAAATTGAGACTCAACCAGGCTAATCCTTTGGTCTCCCTCCCTCCCTGAGGCTCTCCAGGCCACGCTTCGGTCTGCTGTGGGCTCTCTCCAAAAGTGGGGAGCTCCTAGGCTCTTAGGACCCCACAGTAAAGTAGGTCCATGGAGCTGAGCCTCGTGCCTCTGGGGCCTTTTCTGCCCCAGGGGACAGAGGAGAGGTAGCTAAGCTGGTGGCATTAAGACTCGTATGGGAGTACACCACGACAGCCAGTTACAGCAGGTATATTACAACAAAGTATCCCGAGGCCACAGGGCTCCCGCTCCAATCCCATTACTCGATATTTTATACAATTGACATCACCCCTCCCTAAGACAACCTCCCACAGACCATCGCCCTAGGGTTTTCTTGGAAAGATGTCCTCTGCCTCTGCCATTCCCAGGCAAGTAGGTGGACCCTGTTGACCCTGTGCTTTTTATACAGAAGTGCTCCTCACTGTCTCTCCCTTGTGGTGGCAGTGTGGGGGTGACAGCTTCGTGGCCACGGCCAGGTCACTCTGGGGGCACATCTGCTGCCCCAGTTCATGCCCTGGCTAGAACCTTCCACAGGGACTGCAAATCCACTCCCTTTGCACATACGTTGTGCTATGTGAGTGAGGGGTGTTGGTGTTGGGGGATGAGTGTGTGCTGACAGGTGGACAGAACAAGGGATTTCACATAAATGATTCTCTGAAGTCCACATTTCAGGAGCACCTGGGTGACTCAGTTGGGCAAGTGTCTGACTCTTAAACTTGGCTCAGGTCATGATCACAGGGTCATGAGATCAAGCCTGGCGTTGGGCTCCACGCTGAGTGTGGAACCTGCTTAAGATTTTCTCTTGCTCTCTGCTCCTCCCCCAACCCCGTTCATGTTTGCTGTCCCTCACTCTCTCTCTAAAAAGGAGAAAAAAATCCCACATTTCTGTGATGGTCTCTAGGCTCCAAGGTCACAGCCAGCTAGACTTTGAACACAAATCAGCCTTGTTCACACCCCACACTGAACTACTAGTACCTGATGCTGCCTCCTGTTTCTCCTTTCTTCTGGAATTCCTGTGACTCTCCCACACACATAGGCCCTCCCATCTCCCCCACCCCTACCTGTACAGTGTGCACTGTAGCTCAGTCTCTCAAATTTGAGAAACATAAAGGAAAAAATGGGGGAGGGGGTGGCAGACCCATTCTGCACTTTAAGAGAAAATTTAAAGCTGTCCCCTTCTGTGACCCTTAGTTATGAATCTAGATGCAAATGCGGGCACTAAAATTAAATGACAGTGCTTGGTTCTAAGGTGATCATGTTATGATCCAGAATCAGATTAAATTGCTTTTTAAAATATTGAAACATTAAATATATTAATATTAACATTAAATATATTGAATATATTTAATATTAAAATATTAACATAAAAAATAAAAATTTAGGGGCACATGCCTGGCTCAGTCAGAAGAGCACGTGACTCTTGATCTCAGGATGATGAGTTCAAGCCCCATATGGGGTACAGAAATTACTTAAATAAATTAAACGTAAGTAAATAAATAAAACTTTAAGATATAAAAAAATAAAAATGTAAACTTCTCACTGAACTCATGGATCTCCTGGGAATTCATAGCTGGCAGCTTAAGAAACACCTTATTTAAGGGGCGGCTGGCTCAGTCAGGAGAGTGTACGACTCTTGATCACAGGATTGTAAGCTCAAGCCCCAGGTTGCATGGGGAGATTACTTAAAAATGAAATCTTTGATGAATGGATAAAGATGTGGTACATATATACAATGGAATACTATGCAGCCATCAAAAGAAATGAAATCTTGCCATTTGCAACAACATGGATGGAACTAGAGCGTATCAAGCTTAGTGAAATAAGTCAATCAGAGAAAGACAACTATCACATGATCTCCCTGATATGAGGAAGTGGAGATGCAACGTGGAGGGTTTTGAGGGGTAGGAAAAGAATAAATGAAACAAGATGGGATCAGGAAGGAGACAAACCATAAGAGACTCTTAATCTCACAAACCGAGGGTTGCCGGGTGGAGGTGGATAGGGAGAGGGTAGTGGGGTTATGGACATTGGGGAGGGCAAGTGCTATGAAGTGTGTAAACCTGGTGATTCACAGACCTGCACCCCTGGGGCTAATAATACATTATATGTTATTAAAAAACTTTAAAATTTTTAAAAAATGAAATCTTCGAAAAAATATATATCTTCAGAGGAGAAGATCACTTTCTCTCTCTCACAGGTGGGACAGCAAGCATGAACAAGGTCGGCGGGAGGGCAGAGTGAGAGAAAATCTTAAGCAGGCTCCACAGTCGGCGTGGAGCCTGACACCAGGACTTTGAATTAGGAGCGGCTGTGTGTAGGTGCAGGAAGAGGGAGCGGATACCGTGACATGTAATGAGTGCTTACGCTGTACAAGACACATTAAACACATTGCACATTTTATTTACTGAACCCTCCCCAACCTTCCTCTGAGTTCAGTGCTGTACTTACCGCAGGCACACACTTACAAGCACAGACGCCCTGGCCTATGGCTAATGCTACAGAGACAGACTCTCTCTTGTGCATCCACATACACACACACACACACACACACACACACACACACCCCTAATGAGAGATGGCAGCAGCCTCTGCTTTTGTCTTTCCCACTCTATGTTGTCACAGCAAGTTGCCTCCATGCTGATTCCGGACATGACACAGAAAGCCTGCTTCGCCGTTGCTCACAGCTCCAACGCCAGCATCAAGCAGATGACAACTGCTTATTAATACTTGTTGGCTTGTCATGGAGGGACAGAATGCTTTAAACAGTGTTTGTGTGCGTGCATGTGTGTGTGTGTACGCCTGTGACCGTTCATCTCAATGAGATCCTTACTCTTCTGTTCCCTGTTTTATGAGAATTGAGTACTTCCTAGAGCACATCCAAGCAAATTAACTTTCTATTATTGACAGCAGAACAAGGAGACCAAAATCAGGACCATATCCCCTAAATAGGCCCTCCCAGGCATTCTCCACCTCCCCTGGAACCTACCGCTGGTGTGCGTGAATGATTGAGGACACAAAAGTCCCTCCATGTCTGGACGGGGGTGAGAGTTTGGACAAAAATTATGAGGACTAACTGGGGAGAGACATCCTCTGCGGTCTTGGGCGGGTGGGCTCTGTGCCTGACTGGCTCTTTGCTCCATCCTCTTTCATGATTTCGAACAGGCACCCAAGGACACCGGGGATATGTCCATTGTCTCCCAGAACAATAGCATCAGCAACCCCACCATCACTCAGACGCACGTGGAGAGACTTGATTGAAGAAGCATGTGTTCAGACACGATTAAACTTGCTAACTTAAAGAGGCTTTAAAGGCAGGAAATGAAAAAGAGATGAGCCGTATTACTTTACCTTCAGGACCCCAGATAGTATGTTTATACGGTCACCATGAGGTAACGACATGGAGAGGCTCCAAGGTTTGGCATGATCTGAACTGCGAGTCTATCTTTTTGCTTTCCGGTCTAGAATCTTCTCCCTGTGGAGCTGAGTGTTGTCTGGTGATAAACGTTTCCAGTCAGAGACCTTCTAATCTTTCCCTGGAGACAATCCCGAATAAATCAGTGAGTCCTCTTCTCTTTCATTTCCCCTCCCATTCATTGCTGATGTTTTGGAGAATGGGCTCAATACACCCTCACGTAGGTGGTTTACACCTTCCAGATATCTGTTGTCTGTTATCCAGTTCCCCGAAGTCACCTCTGGGTCCCCGCTCCGTGTGCTTGGTTTCTTTAATCTCTCCTCATAAATCAGTCCCTCCATTTCCTTCATCATTTTTACTGCTTTTCTCTGAACGCTCTCCAGTTTGCCTACAATATTTCTCATGCCAGGTGTCTACATATAATTTTGCTGGACTAAAAGCTGAAATTGGTGGGGGAAACTCACCAGTTAAGCTCCCGCCCTGCATTTTCACAGGGGGTCTTGGGTATAGTTCTAAATACCACTGGCCCTTTTATCCTATTAATGCATGATAGAGATCCTCTAGAACAACATAATGTCGTGTGGCTGCACGTCACAGGACTTCCTTAAAGGAGAGGCTATTTTTCTTTGGGGTATTTTAGTACACAGCAACTGAGCTGACATGGAGGGACCCAGCTCATAGCCCATACACTCTCTATTTTATTTAAAAAAAGATTTTATTTATTCATTTGAGAGAGAGAACAAATGGTGGGATAGAGGGAGAGGGAGAAGCAGGCTCCCCACTGAGCAGGGAGCCCCGCATGGGACTTGATCCTGGGACCCAGAGATCATGACCTGAGTGGAAGACAGATCCTTAACCAACTGAGCTTCCCAGGCACCCTCTGGTACACTTTCTAATGAGTAATGTTAAAGAAAAAGTCCAGAGTATTTTTCACAAGCCATTTGCCACTTATGGGGAAAGGTTATTTTTTAAATTGACCATTTAGGTAAGATACACTTCCCTAGAGAAACTGAAAATATGTATCCAAAATCTTTACAACATACATGCCCTTTGACCAATGGATAACTGATTAGGTTACTTCTAGGAAGCTATCCTGAAAAAATTAATTGGAAGGAAGACAAAGATGTATGTATAAAGATGTTTGTCCAAGTATTGTCTATAGTAATAGGAAAAGGTTGAAAATAACCTAACATTTTCTTAAAAGAGTGTTTGGGTAAATATATCTGAAAAGGGGCACAAAGATGTATATATGTAGGACATTTAGCTCCATATTATTTATAGTAGTGGGGAAGGTGGAAATAACCTAAAAATCCAATGTAGGATGGTTGGTTAAAAGATGATGGCTCAGGGACACCCCGGTGGCTCAGTTGGTTGAATGTCTGACTCTTGGTTTTACCTTAGGTCATGGTCTCAGTGTCCCGGGACCTAGCCCCACCTCAGTGTCCATGCTCAGCAAGGAGTCTGCTGAGAAGGGATTCTCTCGCTCCCTCTCCTTCTCCCCTCTCCAACCCCCGTAAAGATACATAAATAAATCTTTCAGCTTTAACCTGATTCAATAATAAGTAACATATATCAGACCTGTTCTGTGCACAGTGCTGAGCTCTGCGCTTTCCATACTTTTCTCTACACTCAAGAGCAAGTAGTTTTAACCCTGTTTTCTCTAACGGATGAGGAAATAGACTTGGAGATGTATGTGATGTGACCAAGGCCACAGAGCTCTCCACATCTGCAAAATAGTGGCACTTCTCTGAGGCTGTCTGGAATCCAAGCCTGGCTTTTTCCCTCTACCTGCTCAGACTACCGCCCCCCCACACCCACTCCCAGAAGTGAGAAAGAGAGATAACTCAAAGACAGCTCTACACTTTTTAGTTAGGGACCTAAGTGGGTGGTGATGCCACTGAGCTAAACAAGAAAAATAATGGGAGACTTTTTAATGGGAGACTTTCCAGAATTTTAGAGAGAGAAGGACTCTTTCAAGTTAACCTAGTCCAACCCACATTTATGATTTCAAAATGTCTAAATCCAGAACTTGATCTGTCTCTTCACAATCCGCTGCCTCCAGAGTATCAAATTCACCCCTCAGTTAAAACTAACACTTCCTTCCCAACACTTTGTTGGGCTTGAACTATCCCTTTAGTATAAATATTTTAGCAGTAACTGATGATCTCTGGAACACACAAGTATTTAATGTTTGTGCTTTTCTTATCACTGAAGTGGTTAGTCGATGTACTGGATCAGCATTCAGTTGATTTCACTAACAACCTTTTAAAACTAAAACAATTAGAAAACCACAGTCAACACACAGGTCATTTAAACTCGGGTTCAATCAGACTCTCAGTAAGGAAATGTCCAACCTAGAATTAAGCAACAAACATGTGCCCAGCACGGAGCTTGGCACTGAAATCACTTCCCACAGTTCCCAACCCCAACCTCTTCCTGCCTCTCATCCTCACACATGCCCAGCCTTCATCATCACCCTCAGTGAGCTGCTGCCTGTTAACTGAGTGTTGATAGGTTCTCTTCAGGGCCATTGTGAAAGACTGAATCACAGCTCATGTTCCCACCCACTTTCCAGATTCTTGGCTCTAAGACAGAGAACAGTCCATTGAATTCCAGATGCCAAGATGCACGCATCATCCAACAGAGGAATGATTTTTCTGTTGAGAGATGTTATCTCTCCCTCTGTAGATGACCTGGGAAACCAAGGATATTCAAGCATGCGGGCATTCACTCACAGCACACGGGGTTCTTCAGGTAGGAGGCTACCAAAAGTTCTTTGCATGCTAACACTGTGGTTTAGCTACAGAGCATTTTGTTGACCTGTCTCCAAAATAAAGGTCTTCACCATGATCAAAGGAAACATCTAAATTCTGAAGTCATCCAAGAGGGTAAAAACGGAGAAACCACTAGAACCCGAATTGTTATACTGTCCTCCAAATTAGACATGCAAATGTGGTTAAAACACACACACACACACACACACACACACACAACACACACACACACACAGGAACCAAAGAAATAATCAACATATGCTAGAGAAGAATTCTCTTGACTTAAAAGAGGAGCAATGTCTGCAGGTAGAAAGAGCTCAAGAAGCACCAAGAAAACATAACAGTGTGAATGTACTCAATGTCACAGAACTATATACTTTTAAATGGTTAAAATTATAAATTTTGTTATGTATATTCTACCACAATTGAAAAAGAAGAAGTACCAGAAAAAAGTGTACATAAAGTTAGATCCTGATTATGTAGAACAGTTAATATATATAAATTATCCGAATATACATAGAAAATACACTGGAAAAAACATTCTACAATATGAATAGCTCTTATTACTAGAGGTTGAAATTTCTGGTAGGTTTTTAATGATTTCCAAATATTTTCTAAATTTCATAACAATGAATATGTATTTCTTTTATAATTATAAGGATGCTGTAAAATCTATTTCTTAAATATGTCCCTTCATCACCACAGCTTTTAGCAAGACCCTCATAATCATGTTTCATGGACTATTTCTTTAACTCTTCCCTAGTGAATGAGAGCCTCTCCACTTTCTCTTCCACACAACCGCCAGACAGAGAAAGAGTTCTTCAGAAGTATAGAGCAGAGGACATACACCACATAACATCACATACTACCCCACCCTATTCCTGGTCCTTACTCATCCCAAAGCCTCAGCCCACCCTGAGTCTGCCCTTGTCCTTTAACTCCACTCATCCCTCCTCCTTCTCTTTGGTTGAGCCCCAGGATGATCTGATTTGTTGGTATCAAGAATGAATTTGAAGGGCGGTTGCAATGAGGGATGTGGGGTAGTGACATCTTTGTAAGTGTCTTTAGGAGGAGATTCAGGTAGGAATCTACCTGCGATTGCAGAAGTTGTGTTGTATTTCAGTTTGGGAGAACCTGAGTTGGGGGTGATGGAGATGAAAGGGGTTGTACTAAAGCAGTGTTTGCCAACCAGGAGATCGTCTGATTATTTATTTACTTGGGGGCGGTGTGAGTTAGGGTGGATGGAAATTTGGAGAGTTCTATTCTCCTCAAGCCACCCTTGATTTACCTTCACTTTTTTTTTTTTTCCTGATTTATCCCCACTTTAGCTTCCTGCTAACTCTTAGGTCTCTCTCATCTCTCAGCTCAAGCATCACTTTCTCAAGATTCTGGCCAGACATCCTAATCTGGAACACATACTCTTCTGGAATCCCCTAACATTTCAGCTATGCTTTCTTATAAAGCACTTCCTACACTCCTCTCCATCCCTTTCCTTGCCCACCCCTACACTAGACTGCAGTCCCACCAGCATGAAGAATCTCTTTCATTCTGTATTTTGAGCACCAAGCACTATGTCTGGCAAATGCCATGTGCTCAATTATTATTTTTCAACAAATAATCAGTGGGTAGAGAAGAATTAAAGATATGGGTAATTCATCTCAAGAACGTGAGAGTTTCCAGAAGGATACGTGGCCTACTATTTACACCTCCACACCAACCCTAATGATTAAGCCAGAAGAAATGGGCTCCTCATATATAAGTTCCAGTGAACTGGTATGTGAATCAGCCATTGATGAGTCAAGGAACTGATGAATCCATCTAAAATAAGGCTCAAGACAAACTTCAGAACCAGATGAAACAAAAATGTATGATTATTTGAGTCCCTAGAACTGAAGGCAGATAGCAGACAGCAACAATATCATAGTCTCAGAGTCTAAGAAAGATCAGGCAAGGACTCACCAGGCCCAGTTAGGCCATAGGTATTCTAAGAACAGATTGTGGGAACATCGGACATTCCTCTCCACGGGCTTCTAAATAGCCCTGTCTTCCTCGTGTTCCCACTCCAGAACAGCAGCAAAGCCACTGCTATTTTTAGTCACTTGCCAAATGCAATTCAATTGATACAGCTTCCCCAAAGAAATAAGTCTTGAACAATGAGCAGGGGTTAGCCGAGTGCAGAAAAGTAGGTAGGATGTTTAGAAAGATAAACAGCATGAGCACAGGCGTGGAGGTGTGAAACTAAATTCTGTGTGTGTGTGTGTGTGTGTGCGCACACTGCAGTGGGTATCAGGAAGTCTAGTACACACTGCATGGCAGGACAAGGCAGGGTATGCATAAGTAGGAACTAAGTCCAGGATAACACTGTATGCCACACAAGGGAGCTAAATTCTTAACTTGATTACATGGGAAGCTATCAAGTTTTCAGGCAGGGGAAGGAAAGAATCGGATTAGCATGTAGAAAGACTACCCTGGGAGTAGAAAAGATAGTAGGGGGGAACATGGAGAAATGGCTGCTGCCATAGTTCAAACACTCATTGCCCCCAAATTTACCTGCATCCTCAAAGCAACATGAAAGAAGAACTTCTAGGGAGAAGTTAGAGATGAGAGGAAATTTTGTAGACAGTAATTGTGAACAATTCATGTAGCCAACTCCAGTCCTTTGTTTAAAAGGATATAAAGAATAGCATGTCTTGGGACGGTCTAGTCCAGCTTGGCCCCAGCCATCAGGCCTGTTTCTGACCCGTAAAGCCAACCCCAAAATGTCTGATCCCTAGACCTTGCCTTCGTCTTGAGCTGTGTTCTCAATCATTATCATCCAAATCTGCCTTGTTTTTGGTTCTGGGGCCCTTGCCTCATTTGCTGGTTGTGGTCTTACAATCAGCACCCAAACCTTATGTCCACTTCTCTGACATTTACCTCTGGCTGATCACGGCCCCCATTTCACTGCTATCTCTACAGCAAAAACTCTCCAAAGACTTTTCTGCACTGGCTGTCCCCAATACCCCGCCCTCCATTCTATCTCAGACCTACCCACCACACACACCGAACCTACTTTTGTCAAGATCACCCAAGACACGCCTGTCCCTAAATACAACGATTAATATTCATTTCTCATCTTACGTGACTAATCAGAACCATCTGACACATCTTCTTCTTGATAAACTTTCTTCACTTGGCTTCTAGGATCCACAACTTTTGGGTTTGTCCTACTTGCCTGATTATCCCTTTCCTGTCTCCCTTGCTGGTTCCTCTTCTTCACCCCTACTTCTTATGTCTTGCTGGGTGGCCCAGGCTGGGTCCTTGACCTTCTCTTCTCCATCCATACAAGGGTTTCTCAGCTTTGGCACTATTAACATTTGGGGCCACGGAATTCTTCGTTTGACAGTAGGGGGCTATCCTACACATTGTAGGCTTAGAGAAGCATCTCTTGCCTCTACTTACTAGATGCTAATAGCAACCCTTCCCCCAACTTGTGACAATAAAAATGTTTCTAGACATTGCCAAATGTCCCCTGGGTGGAACAGGGAATCACCTCTGGTTGGGAACCACTGTTGGAAGTCTACAGGAAACGCTCCTTTAAATATTTTAGACTTAACTGATCTCTCCTAGGTTTTAGATTTTAAATACTATCTACATCCAATGACTCCCAAATCTATATATTCACTCTAGACCTCACTCATGGTCGATTTCCCATTCAAATATTTCACTTCGATGTCTAACAGATATCCCAACCTCAAAATGCAGTCTTTCCCATCTCAGTTGAAGTTGACCCCATCATTTCAGGCACGCCGAGTAAAAGTCTTGGCATCATCCTTGACTTCTCTTTTTCACATCCTGCCAAGAAATCTTATTAACTCTACCATCAAAATATATCCAGAATGTGAGCATTTACGCCACCTCTACATTTACTACCTGATCCAAGTCACTGTGATCTCATACCTGGTCATATCCTTCTGCCCCTTACTATCTATTCTCAGCAAAGCTGTCCGATGAGGCTTTTTGGGTTTTGGTGGGTTTTTTGTTTTGTTTTGTTTTTTGTTTTTTTGTGATGGGGAAGTACAGAGGGAAAAGGAGAGTGAGAATCTTAAGCAGGCTCCACACCCAGCTCGGAGCCCAATGGGGGCTCGATCTCAGGACCCTGAGATCATGACAGCCAAAACCAAGAGACACACACTCCACCAACTGAGCCATCCAGCCACCCCAGATGAGTATTTTTTTTTTTTTATTAACACATGATGTATTATTAGCCCCAGGGGTACAAGTCTGTGACTCGCCAGGTTTACACACTTCACAGCACTCACCATAGCACATACCCTCCCGAATGTCCATAACCCCACCACCCTCTCCCTATCCCCCTTCCCCCAGTCACCCTCAGTTTGTTTTGTGACAGTAAGAGTCTCTTATGGTTTGTCTCCTCCCGATCCCATCTTGTTTCATTTATTCTTTCCAGATGAGTATTTTTAAATAGAAGTATGATCATTTCATTCCTTCCTGAAACCCCTCCAATGTCTTTGCATCTTACTCAGAGGAAAGTCAAAGTCCTTACTAGTCCTTATGTAATCTAACCCCTTGGTACCTCTCTGACCTTATAAAGTGCTCTTTCTGTTATCACCTGAGATGAGAAAGCTGAGAGGAGCAGATTTGGAAGGTACAACCGGGAACTCATGTTTGGATGTTCTTATATATCCAGCAGAGACATTGTATCAAAACATGGAGTGTGTGACTCTTGATCTTGGAGTCATGAGTTCCAGCCATATGCTGGGCATAGAGATAACTTAAATAAGTAACTCTTAGGGGCGCCTGTGTGGCTCAGTCTTTTGAGTGTGTGACTCTTGATTTCGGCTCATGTCATGATCTCAGGGCCATGAGACTTGTGCCCCATGTTGGGCTCCATGCTGGGTGTGAAGCCTGCTTAAGATTTTCTCTCTCTCCTTCTCACTCCTTAAGTGTAGAACTCAGCGGGATTTGGGACTGGGGGTATAATTTGGGAGTTTTTGGTATAATGTTGGGAGTTGTTTAAATACAGAGTATTTAAAGACATAAGCCTGGGCCAGGTCAACAAGGGAGTAGATAAAGACAAAGAGAACCAAAGGACTGAGCCTCGGGGGAAACTAATATTAAGTGAGTAGAAAAGAAAGGAGGAACCAACCAGCAGAGGAGATTGAAAAGCAGCAGTCAGTGAGGTACAGGGGAAAACAAGAGGGTGACATGTCCCATCGGCTAAGTCTGAAAACAATCCATCGGTGAACTAAAGTCTGTGAATTAAAGGTTTCTCACTAAACCTAGATTCATCTTAGGGACTTCTCTAGGAAATGTATAATCTACTTGCATAAGAAAATGCAGAGCACAGTGTAAATATCTCTTTCATCATTATGCTTAATTATCCACTAATTTATCACATATAGTTCATGCAGTTCAGGGTCTTGTCTCCATTCAATGTCCATCTGTTTTCCTATTTATCATGCTATCACAGTTTAACTAAATAAACCAAAAGCTGAGATGTTATATGAATAGGGCCTATGGAGGTAGAAATACCAAATCAAATCAACATGTATGACTAATATCTTAAGTGTATTTTGATATTATCTAACTATTAATCTTGTCATTTGCCAAAATAACTTCCTAAAATCCAAAACTAGGGAATGGGTTGTTCTTATCACTAACCTTCATCATAATGAAACCCCTTAAACACAAAATGGCTACTATTTAATTACCAATCTGACATTATTCAGACAATATATTAATTAGTTAATTTTGAAGGTTTAGCCAAGACTTACTTAGCATTTGGAACCACGTCACTTCGCTATTTCTTCCAGTGCTATACAGGTGAGTATTGGTCAGGTGAGTACAACATTCATGAGTTACCATAGCAAGCAAGGTACAAACAAAACCAGAATTGGAACTTGGGTCACCATCTCTGTAAGAAAAAAGATGTCTACTGTATTTCTAGATGGCTTCTTAGAAACATTTCCTCCCCCATGAAACTTGAGGATGCCTAATCTCTGCTTCTGATCATCCTTCTAAGTCAGAAGATCAGAGAAGATGTACTAAAAAAAAAAAAAAAATGAATTAATTAATTCTTTTTTAAAAAGGCCTTCAAGGTCATATTGCCTCAAAACAGTAACTGTGCTCCTGAAACTAAATATTACCAGTGCTTCCCACATATAAGAGATAATGCTCCCTATGATTTACCTCATATACACTATTGTTCTTCAAACTCCTTGAACATAATTATGAATCTACATGTACTAAATTTTACCCCAAAAATGTTGAATTAAGTAACCATTTCAAAATTTTTTAAAACACCCTTTTTATAACACAGTGGTAAATAGAGCACCAAACCATAGAGAAGTTTCATTCACGTTCCTTGTGGAGTCAGATTCCGTAAAAATTAGACTCTTTCAAAGCTCCCATAGAACAAATAAGCCCATGCAGTCATGTTTTAGCAATTAGGATGGAGAGCCAGAAGAGCCATACGTTTCGAATCTGTAAATGTTGCAGCCCGGGAGGGTCTGTTTCACTAGATGAAAGAAAAGGTAGAATGCTTGCCATTTCTCTTACTTAACTGGCATGTGGGACTGTGAGTTCTCGATACCCACTAATTGAATGAATGGATGCATAGAGATAAAGACCAGGGTTGATGGTGAAGATTTCTGTTTTAAAAAAAGTCCAGGATGGAAAAAACTGGCTGGACACAGATCCTGAGAAAAGAAAATCTGGGAACTGAAATTCAACTCAAAGTCAAATGAACGAGCATCATTATAGTATGTAAAAAGATAAAACAATCTTATTATATGGAAGCTTCCAGATTAAGTGCAGTAATTATCCCTATCCTTGATGTGAGTTAGACCTCATCTGGAATGTTTTGTTTTGTTCCGAGAAAGACATAATAAGAAGGCCATTAGCAATTTCAATTTTCTCCAGAGGATGCCCCCATATTGCTAAGCACAGGGTCTTGGACCTAAAGCTGCTCAATAAGTTAAATACTGAAACACCCTGAACTGATATGGAAGAGTCTGGAAATCATATGAGAAATGATTAAGGGAAGCTGAAGCAGATTTTCGCTTAACACAGAATGCACTCTCTAGCAGAACTGCCACATGATAAAATGAGATGCCCAATGAAGTAGGAATCTTAGTACAGAGTATATTCCATCAGGTGAAAACGTTTATCTACTGTGGATGGTACCAAAGAATTGCTTATACTGGGGCACCTGGGTGGCTCAGTCGGTTAAGCATGGCTCAGGCCATGATCCCAGAGTCCTGGGATCAAGCCCCACATCAGGCTCCCTGCTCGGTGGGAAGCTTGCTTCTCCCTCTTCCACTCCCCCTACTTGTATTCCCCTCTCTTGCTGTCTTTCTGTGTCAAATAAATAAAATCTTAAGAAAAAAAAAAAAAAAGAATTGCTTAGATACTAAGTGGGAAATTGAAAGGGATGGCCTCCAAAAGCTCCTTCAGTCTTAGCAACCTGGACAGGTATCAGAGCCGACAAGGTTATGTCCATAGCTAGCTTAGAACACCATCCAGCCTGTGTGGCTCCCCTCCCCAGCGAGCCCCTGCCAGCGTCCTAGTCTACAAAGGGTGAGGCTGCTGGGCTTGGGGCTGCAACTTTACCATTTGCACAGCCACAGAGCCACCTGTGGGGCGCCTTGTTGTGACAGGGTGACCTACTGGACACTGGGTAGCTATGCCCTCAACCAGCTACAGCACTTGCTTTCCCTTACCCAGCTTCCCACTCTACTTGTTTCAAAAGGAAGCTGTTTCTGAAGTCATTCTTCAAGATATAGAGATCTTTGGCTGGGAACTTTGGACCTAAGTGCTCCCAATCCAAGAACCCATTCCACATACATTTAAAACTTGATGAGATCAGAGTGCTGGGGAGGACAGATGCAATTTCTTGCTCATAAGCATCCTGAACACATTGGAGTGAAACTGCCCGCATATTGTCAGAACCTGGTGGTCTTGTGATGTTTGTATGAAGCAACATTGGCATCTAGTGGCAATATAAGGTAACCACATGCTGCCTCCGTTCATGTGAGAAAAACTAACAAAACCCTAATCTTTCTCCCCAACTTCCCTTTGTTCCTCTTATCCAACCAGACCTGATGACAAGTTGGCTGGGAAACAGGAAAAGTTGGTAAAAACAGGGAATCATTAAAATGACACATGCAGAGTTACTAAACACTCATCTCACTATGCTTTCATTCAACCATCAATGCACGCCAAAATTTCTCTCCCAAACGCCGACCCATTAAGTTGGTGCTAGTCTGTGCTGCATAAACCAACCATTATACATCATCTACGGGAGCCAGCTGTTGTTTATTTAAGCAGGTGAGAACCTTAAGACACCCGTGAAACAAGATTTCCTCCATTGGTTTTTATAGGAGTTTTTTTTTTTTTTTTTAGATTATTTATTTATTTATCTGACAGGCAGGGATTACAAGTAGACAGAGAGGCAGGCAGGGAGAGAGAGGAGGAGGAAGCAGGCTCCCTGCTGAGTACAGAGCCCGATGCGGGGCTCATCCCAGGACCCTGGGATCATGACCTGAGCCAAAGGCAGAGGCTTTAACCCACTGAGCCACCCAGGCACCCCTAGGAGTATTTTTCTTATAGTTATCTCTTACTGCTTTTTTAAAAAACCATGGCCCTTCGGCTCCAAGTCTAACTTCAAAGGGAGAAGACAGCTGTGTGGGTTTCAGTATTGGGGGATCTAGTTCCCCCACATGGCATCTAGCACACCATGGGAGGCCAACAACTGTTCTAGGCCATCCCTGATGTAGAGACTGGATCTTGTAAGCATCCCATCACCCTTCTCCAGTGGCCTCTCATGTCTGCCTCTCATTGTATCAAAATTTCTACTGGGAGGAGGGGGCTTCACGAGGCCGGTGGAGGCATGGGCTTCTAGAAGCACTGTCAATAGGTGGCTTAGGGTGTGAGAGCTGGAGCCATACTCCTTAGCTTTAATTCTAGCGTCTGCCACTTTGATCTCTGCCGACTCTATGGTCTTAAGAAAGTTCCTTATCCTGTCTAAAGCCAGGTTCCTTATCTGGAACATAAGAAAGAACACTGGCTCCTACTCTTGGGGTGGATATGAGAATTACATGAGGTAATCCATGTATGGACCTTGGCACAGGGCCTCACAAACAGGAAGCATTTAACCAATAATTACTTATTGGTATTTTGTGTTTATCCCATAGAACTGCAGTTCTCAAACTTTTTCATCTTAGGACCCCTTTACATAAATTCTTCAAAATTAAAAGGACCCTAAGTTCTTAAGTCTATATATGTTATATCTTTTGACATTTATAGTTTTATAAGCCAAATAAAAATATTTGAATTCTTCTTTAAAATGACACTCAATCAAAAAAAAAAAAGACAATAAATCCATTTATGTAGCTAACATTTTGCAAAAAAATAACTACATTCTCCCTAACAAGAATACTTGGTAAGAGAAGGGCATTGTTTCACACTTTCGCAAATCTCTTTCCTGTAAGGTTATTAAGATGGTTGGTTTCCCCTCTCTGCTCCTCCATTCAATCTGTTCTAACCTCACACATCATGTAGCCTCTGAAAAACTCCTTGTACACTTACGAGAAAAGGAGAGTGGAAAAGGCAAATAACAACCCAGTGTGATTATGCAGAGAGTCTTGGCCTCCTGGGCTCCACCAAAGGACCTCAGGAACACACTGGGGTGCCCAGACCACACGTGGCAGTTGGCAGCTGTGGCCCAGAGCACGGCCCAGGGTTCCTGGTGTTGGTACCAACAGAGCAGATGAGACCAGCAGACCCGAGGTCAGCCCACTGGCAAAACTGGGAGGATTTCCACGGACTAACACGTCAATGAAACTGGCCATAAACACACAGCTGCTGGTGAAAGAGGCAGGCAACCCCTTACCCCCAAGTCTACCACAAACCCTCTGGCTCAGAAACTCAGACTCGGTCCACACGGAAGGCCAGAGTCCTGCTGCTCTACTGGGTGGACCAAGCTTGGTTGTGACTAATAATATCCTTCCTGGAATCTGTCCATTTTTCTAGTTGATGGGATACAATTGTTTGCTGTTACTGTTTTTCTTGTTTTAGTTTTTGTTCTTGTTGTTGATGTTATGGAAAAGAGCCAATTCCAGGAAACGAAAACATTCGCCTAATGTAATTCCTTTCTCAGAAATTTTTTTGCGGGCAGGGGGTGGGAGTGTGGGGGGGCTGGATGACACAGTTGGTTAAGCATTGGATTCTTAATTCCTGCTCCTGTCATGATTTCAGGGTCGTGAGATCAAGCCTCATGTGGGTTCTGTGCTCAGCCTGGAGTCTGCTTGACATTCTCGCCCTCTTCCTCCCTCTCTGCCCCTCACCTTGTTCTAAGTTAAAAAATAGAACCTTTAAAAATAAAACAAAACTGTTTAATTCCAGTGAGTGAATATCTAGTGTAATAATAGTTTCCAGAGCAGAATTTAACAATCCGTCACTTACGTGTAACACCCAAGGCTCATCCCAACCAGCATTCTCCCTCATCCGCCTCCCCCGTTTAACCCATCCCCCCACCGCCTCCCCTCCCGCACCCATCAGATTGTCTCTAATGGTTTGTGTCCCTGTTTTGTTTTGTTTTTTAATTCTGGAAATCCAATAGTTGTGTGTGACTTAATCATTGTTATTTCTACATCATTATAGGTTGGATTGATTGGTGGTGGTGGTTTTGGCAAGCTTTTACACAAATGTTGCTGAGTGAGACCCTCTTTTTTTTTTAGATATTACTTGAGAGAGAGTAAAAGAGATAGAGAGCACAAGCAAAGAGAGCAGCTTCCCTACTGAGCAAGGAGCCCAATATGGGACTTGATCGCAGGGTCCTGAACTGACCCAAACTGAAGGCAGACGCTTAACCCACTGAGCCACCCAGGTCCCCCTGAGTGAGACCCTCTTAATAGTGTTTTATTTATTCTTTATCAACCTTTCGAGCTACTTAAGTCTCATCTACAAGGTGACACCACAGTCACTATGTCCCTCTATGACACTCAAAACCACATACGAGGCAAACTTAGGCAGTGGTTCATTCTCTGCAAGTGGTGGAGATGGAGAGACTCCAGAGATCATCTCAAAGACAGTTTTCAAAAGGAATGTAGCATCAGGGCTCCTTGGAGCTGCTGGCTTTGGGAGCAGAGCTTACATTTTTCTCTCTGCAAGGCTCTACAACACAGGGCATCCCTCCCCCACCACATTAGCTTTAGAAACTTGAAAAGTTACTGTGTCAGTCAAAACTCTAGGCTGCCGGCACCGAAACCCCAATGAAAGCCGTTATAGTAGAGCAAGCATTGGAGGGAAATGCTTGTTTCTTGGAAACACCTTGAGATGATTGCACTCAATCCAGGAGCCACAAAGATACATAGATTGTGGGCTAGGAATACTATAACATAGGAACCCTTTCTTATTCATTTAAACAGGATGCTGGGTGAAAGTCTTCCTACTCTTAGGTGAAGTATAATCCCCAGGCCTACCTCTATCCCTGCCTCTCTCCATGAGCTATATTGTGCCTGTCCTGTTTCTATCCTTCCCTACATCTCTACGTACACACCTGTATCCCAGTAACTGTGTGCTTGCTCCTCCCTCTGCCTAGAACATCTCTCCCCAAACACCTGCAGGAGGACCTATGATACAGTAGTGGTCCCTGACTTCCCTCTCTGGTCACTTTCCTGTACCCCTCCCCCACACCTGGCAGCTCCTACACCAGGTACATTCCGTGCATGCAGGGAGGAAAGGGAGATGTTACCAGAACATCGTTTTATGGCATGGAATAACTCTGAACTACAGTCGTCCTCAGTGACAAAGAGAGAGGGGGCCAGATAAGTAGTTTGCAAACTCTACTCTTCAGGACCTCAAGGTCTACAAAGAGCAGCTTGGGGGTGACCTCAGGCAACAAGAGGAGAATATGCAGGCGCCTGGGTGGCTCAGTGGGTTAAAACCTCTGCCTTCAGCTCAGGTTGTGAACTCAGGGTTCTGGGATCGAGTCCCGCATTGGGCTCTCTGCTCAGCGGGGAGCCTGCTTCCCCCTCTCTTTGCCTGCCTCTCTGCCTCTCTGCCTCTCTCTCTCTCTCTCTCTGTCAAATAAATAAATAAAATCTTAAAAAAAAAAAGAGGGGAGGAGTCAAGATGGCAGAGAAATAGCTGGCTGAGGCTACATCAGGTAGCAGGAGATCAGCTAGATAGCTTATCTAAAGATTGCAAACACCTACAAATCCAATGGGAGACAGAAGAGAAGAACAGCAACAATTCTAGAAACAGAAAATCGACTGCTTTCTGAAAGGTAGGACAACGGAGAAGTGAATCCAAAGCAATGAGAAGATAGACCGCGGTGGGGAGGGTCGGCTTCCAGCAAGCAGCGGAGCAATGGAGCACAAAATCAGGACTTTTAAAAGTCTGCTCCACTGAGGGACCTCGCTCCAGAGGCTAAACCGGGGTGAAGCCAACGCGGGGTCAGCGTGGCCCCAGGTCCCACAGGTCACAGAAAAATCGGGGCTGTCTGAGTGTCACAGAGCTCGCAGATATTAGAGCGGGGAAGCCAGCTACAGAGACAGAGCAAAGGAGTGAGCTCTCAGCTCGGGGTTACCTTGAACCGGTCACAGGCTGGGTGAGCTCGGAGCGCAGCCAGAGGCCAGGGAGACAGGAGTGATTGAGTGTTTGAGCGCTTTTCTCTGAGGGCGCACTGAGGAGTGAGACCCCAAACTCTTGGCTCCTCTGGACTAGAGATTGGGAGGCCGCCATTTTCATTCCCATCGTCCGGAACTCTACGGAAAGCGTTCAGGGAACAAAAGCTCCCAAAAGCAAACCGGAGAAGATTATTTAGCCCGGCCCCGGTAAGGACAGTGCAATTCTGCCTGGGGCAAAGACACTTGAGAATCACTACAACAGGCCCCTCCCCAAAAAGATCAACAAGAAATCCAGCCGGGACCAAGTTCACACACCGAGAACAGCAGAATTCCAGAGGAGAAGAAAGTAAAGCATGGAATTTATGGCTTTCTCCCCATGATCCTTAGTCTGGCAGTTAATTTAAATTTTTTTTTAATTTTTTTTCTTTTTTTTTCTTCTTATAAATTTTCTTTAACTTTTACCCCTCCCTCTTTTAACGTTTTTTAACTAGTTTATCTTAAAATACCTTTCATTAAAAAAATAATAATAATCTTTTTTGAACCTTTATTATTATAGTCATGTTTTATCTTTCATTGTATCTAATTATTTTTTTTTGTATACACATAGGGTTTTTTCTTCTAAACAATTTGGGGTACAACTTCTACTAATAGATCAAAATATACCCTAAATATAGCTCTGGGCTTCTTCTAGTCTCCAGCCTGAGAAAATCTCTCCACTTTCTTTTTCTTTATTCTCCCAACCAACTTACTTTATCAACTCCTTTTTTAGAAAAATCTTTTTAAATATTTTATTTATTTATTTAACAGACAGAGATCAAAGGTAGGCAGAGAGGCAGGCAGAGAGAGAGGAGGAAGCAGGCTCCCTGCTGAGCAGAGAGCCTGATGCGGGGATCGATCCCAGGACCCTGGGGTCGTGACCTGAGCCAAAGGCAGAGGCATTAACCCATGAGCCAGCCAGGTGCCCCCCTTTTTCAGAAATTTAAAAAAAAAATTTTTTTTCATCTTCATAGGCATATCCCATCCCTTCATTGTGTTTACCCTTATATATGTTTTTCACTTTTTAAAATTTTGAGAGGTAGTTTCTTCTAAGAGACCAAAATACTCCCAAAATTAAGTGGGTGACCCTGTTCTAGTCCCCAGTCTAATATATATATTTTTTCTTTTTTATATTTTTTTAATTTATTTTCTTTTTAAAAAAATTTTTTTTCTGAACTTCTTTTTATACCTTCCCTCCCCCCATGATTTGGGGTCTCTTCTGATTTGGTTAAAGTGCATCTTCCTGGGGTCTTTGCTACCCTTTTAGTATTTTACTTGCTCCTTCATATATTCTTATCTAGACAAAATGACAAGGTGGAAAAACTCACCACAAAAAAAAGAACAAGAGGCAATACCAAAGGCTAGGGACCTAATCAATACAGACATTGGTAACATGTCAGATCCAGAGTTCAGAATGACGATTCCCAAGGTTCTAGCTGGGCTCGAAAAAGGCATGGAAGTTATTAGAGAAACCCTCTCTGGAGAGATAAAAGCCCTTTCTGGAGAAATAAAAGAACTAAAATCTAACCAGGTTGAAATCAAAAAAGCTATTAATGAGGTGCAATCAAAAAGGGAAGCTCTTACTGCTAGGATAAATGAGGCAGAAGAAAGAATTAGTGATATAGAAGACCAAATGACAGAGAATGAAGAAGCTGAGCAAAAGAGAGACAAACAAATACTGGACCACGAGGGGAGAATTCGAGAGATAAGTGACACCATAAGATGGAACAACATTAGAATAATTGGGATTCCAGAAGAAGAAGAAAGAGAGAGGGGAGCAGAAGGTATATTGGAGAGAATTATTGGAGAGAATTTCCCTACAAAAGGAACAAGCATCAAAATCCAGGAAGTGCAGAGAACCCCCCTCAAAATCAATAAGAATAGGTCCACAGCCCATCACCTGATAGTAAAATTTACAAGTCTTAGCAACAAAGAGAAAATCCTGAAAGCAGCCCGGGAAAAGAGTCTGTAACATACAATGGTAAAAATATGAGATTGGCAACGGACTTATCCACAGAGACCTGGCAGGCCAGAAAGAACTGGCATGAAATATTCAGAGCACTAAATGAGAAAAACATGCAGCCAAGAATACTATATCCAGCTGGGCTATCATTGAAAATAGAAGGAGAGATAAAAAGCTTCCAGGACAAACAAAAACGGAAAGAATTTGCAAACACCAAGCTCTACAAGAAATATTGAAAGGGGTCCTCTAAGCAAAGAGAGACCCTTAAAGTAGTAGATCAGAAAGGAACAGACAATATACAGTAACAGTCACCTTACAGGGAATACAATGGCACTAAACTCATCTCTCTCAATAGTTAACCCTGAATGTTAATGGGCTAAATGCCCCAATCAAAAGACACCGGGTATCAGAATGGATAAAAAAACAAAACCCATCAATATGCTGCCTACAAGAAACTCATTTTAGACCCGAAGACACCTCCAGATTTAAAGTGAGGGGGTGGAAAACAATTTGCCGTGCTAATGGACATCAGAAGAAGGTTGGGGTGGCAATCCTTATATCAGATCAATTAGATTTTAAGTCAAAGACTATAATAAGAGATGAGGAAGAACACTATATCATACTCAAAGGGTCTAACAAGAAAATCTAACAATTTTAAATATCTATGCCCCTAACATGGGAGCAGCCAACTATATAAACCTATTAATAACAAAATCAAAGAAATACATCGACAATAATACAATAATAGTAGGGGACTTTAACACTCCCCTCACTGAAATGGACAGAGCATCCAAGCAAAAGATCAACAAGGAAATGAAGGCCTTAAATGACACTGGACCAGATGGACATCACAGACATATTCAGAACATTTCATCCCAAAGCAACAGAATACACATTCTTCTCTAGTGCACATGGAACATTCTCAAGAACAGATCACATCCTGGGTCATAAATCAGGTCTCAACCAGTATGAAAAGATGGGGATCATTCCCTATATATTTTCAGACCACAATGCTCTGAAGCTAGAACCCAATCCCAAGAGGAAATTTGGAAAGAATCCAAATACACGGAGACTAAACAGCATCCTTCTAAAGAATGGATGGGTCAATCAAGAAATTAAAGACGAATTGAAAAAATTCATGGAAACAAATGATAATGAAAACACAATGGTTCAAAATCTGTGAACAAATCAAAGGCAGTCCTGAGAGGAATATATATAGCAGTACAAGCCTTTCTCAAGAAACAAGAAAGGTCTCAAATACACAACCTAACCCTACACCCAAAGGAGCTAGAGAAAGAACAAAGAAAGCCTAAACCCACAAGGAGAAGAGAAATAATAAAGATCAGAGCAGAAATCAATGAAATAGAAACCAAAAAAACAATAGAACAAATCAACGAAACTAGGAGCTGGTTCTTTGACAGAATTAATAAGATTGATAAACCCCTGGCCAGACTTATCAAAAAGAAAAGAGAAAGGACGCAAATAAATAAAATCATGAATGAAAGTGGAGAGATCACAACCAACACCAAAGAAATACAAACAATTATAAGAACATATTATGAACAACTCTATGCCAACAAATTTGACAATCTGGAAGAAATGGATGCATTCCTAGAGACATATAAACTACCAAAACTGAATCAGGAAGAAATGGAAAACCTGAACAGACCTATAACCAGTAAGGAGATTGAAACAGTCATCAAAAATCTCCAAACAAACAAAAGCCCAGGACCAGACAGCTTCCCAGGGGAATTCTACCAAATATTTAAAGATGAATTTATACCTATTCTCCTGAAACTGTTCCAAAAAAATAGAAATGGAAAGAAAACTTCCAAACTCATTTTATGAGGCAAGCATCACCTTGATCCCCAAACCAGACAAGGATCCCATCGAAAAAGAGAATTACAGACCAATATCCTTGATGAACACAGATGCAAAAGGTCTTACCAAAATACAAGCCAATAGGATCCAACAGTACATTGAAAGGATTATTCACCACGATCAAGTGGGGTTTATTCCAGGACTGCAAGGTTGGTTCAGCATCCACCAATCAATGTGATACAATACATTAATAAAAGAAAGAACAAGAACCATATGATACTCTCAATAGATGCTGAAAAAGCATTTGACAAAGTACAGCATCCCTTCTTGATCAAAACTCTTCAAAGTGTAGGGATAGAGGGCACATACCTCAATATTATCAAAGCCATCTATGAAAAACCCACCGCAAATATTCTCAATGGGGAAAATCTGAAAGCTTTTACGCTAAGGTCAGGAACACAGCAGGGATGTCCATGATCACCACTGCTATTCAACATAGTACTAGAAGTCCTAGCCTCAGCACTCAGACAACAAAAATAAATTAAAGGCATCTAAATCGGCAAAGAAGAAGTCAAACTATCACTCTTTGCAGATGATATGATACTATATGTGGAAAACCCAAAAGACTCCACTCCAAAACTGCTAGAACTTGTACAGGAATTCAGTAAAGTGTCAGAATATAAAATCAATGCACAAAAATCAGGTGCATTTCTCTATACCAACAACAAGACAGAAGAAAGAGAAATTAAGGAGTCAATCCTGTTTACAGTTGTGCCCAAACCCATAAGATACCTAGGAATAAACCTAACCAAAGAGGCAAAGAATCTATACTCAGAAAACTATAAAGTACTCATGAAAGAAATTGAGGAAGACACAAGGAAATGGAAAAATGTTCCATGCTCCTGGATTGGAAGAAAAAATTTTGTGAAAATGTCTATGCTACCTAAAGCAATCTATACATTTCATGCAATCCTATCAAAATCCCATCCTTTTTTTTTTTCAAAGAAATGAAACAAATAATCCTAAGATTTATATAGAACCAGGAAAGACCTCGAATAGCCAAAGTAATATTGAAAAAGAAAGCCAAAGTTGGTGGCATCACAATTCCAGACTTCAAGCTCTGTTACAAAGCTGTCATAATCAAGAAAGCATGGTACTGGCACAAAAACAGACACATAGATCAATGGAACAGAATAGAGAGCCCAGAAATAGACCCTCAACTCTATGGTCAACTAATCTTCGACAAAGCAGGAAAGAATGCCCAATAGAAAAAAGACAGTCTGTTCAACAAATGGTGTTGGGAAAATTGGACAGCCACATGCAGAGAAATGAAATTGGACCATTTCCTTACACCACACACAAAAATAGACTCAAAATGGATGAAGGACCTCAATGTGAGAAAGGAATCCATCAAAATACTTGAGGAGAACACAGGCAGCAACCTCTTTGACCTCAGCCGCAGTAACTCCTTCCTGGGAACATCACCAAAGGCAAGGGAAGCAAGGGCAAAAATGAACTATTGGCATTTCATCAAGATCAAAATCTTTTGCACAGCAAAGGAAACAGTTAACAAAATCAAAAGACAACTGACAGAATGGGAGAAGATATTTGCGAACGACATATCAGATAAAGGGCTAGTGTCCAAAATCTATAAAGAGCTTAGCAAACTCAACACCTAAAGAACAAATAATCCAATCAAGAAATGGGCAGAGGACATGAACAGACATTTCTGCAAAGAAGACATCCAGATGGCCAACAGACACATGAAAAAGTGTTCCACATCACCTGGCATCAGGGAAATACAAATCAAAACCACAATGAGATATCACCTCACACCAGTTAGAATGGCTAAAATTAGCAAGTCAAGAAATGACAGACACTGGCGAGGATGCGGAGAAAGGGGAACCCTCCTACACTGTTGGTGGGAATGCAAGCTGGTGCAACCACTCTGGAAAACAGCATGGAGGTTCCTCAAAAAGTTGAAAATAGAGCTACCTTATGACCCAGCAATTGCACTGCTGAGTATTGAGTATTTACCCTAAAGATACAAACGTAGAGATCCAAAGGGGCACGTGCACCCGAATGTTTATAGTAGCAATGTCCACAATAGCCAAACTATGGAAAGAACCTAGATGTCCATCAACAGATGAATGGATAAAGAAGATGAGGTACACACACACACACACACACACACACACACACAACGGAATACTATGCAGCCATCAAAAGAAATGAAATCTTCCCATTTGCGATGACGTGGATGAAACTAGAGGGTATTATGCTTAGCGAAATAAGTCAATTGGAGAAAGACAACTATCATACGATCTCCCTGATATGAGGAAGTGGAGATGCAATTTGGGGGTTTGGGGGATAGGAGAAGAATAAATGAAACAAGATGGGATTGGGAGGGAGACAAACCATAAGTGACTCTTAATCTCACAAAACAAACTGAGGGTTGACGGGGGAGGGGTCTTGGGAGAGGGGAGTGGGGTTATGGACATTGGGGAGGGTATGTGCTATGGTGAGTGCTGTGAAGTGTGTAAACCTGGTGATTCACAGACCTGTACCCCTGGGGATAAAAATACATTATATGTTTATAAAAAATAAATTTTAAAAATTAAAAAAAAAGAGGGGAATAAGCTGGGGGGATTTGGCCCCTCTGCCCCAGGCTCAACTACAGCAGCTCTAGTATTGCTTGGATTTGGTTTCAAGACAGGGTTCTACTGTGGATCTGAAAGTCCAGAAATAAACCCTAAAACCACAGGTATCAAGTATGGGATAAATTAAAAAAGAGAAAATGGATTATTTAATAAATGGTGTTTGGCCCACTGGGTAACCATTTGGGAAAATGATAAGATGGAACCTTAGTGCACGTCTTACACAAAAGTAAATTCCAGATGGATCAAAGATTTAAGCATGGAAAATTAAACCCATCAAAAGAAAAAAAGAGAATTTTCAAATAATTACAAAGATGTGGGGAAGGCCTTTCTAAATATCATATGAGACCTAGAAGTCATAAAAGACCAAATTTAAATAAATGTTTTGAAATCTATACGCAGGTCAGTAAATTAGCATAAAGTCAAGATAACCAGAAAAAAATGAGAATATTACACTACTACAAAGACATTTTTCTTAATGCATAGAGAACTTGTTTCAATAAGAAAAAAAGACCAAATAGGAGCAAAAGCTATGAACAAAGGACATACAAATGATTTTTAAATATATGTTAACCTCATGCATATTTTTTTTAAGATTTTATTTATTTATTTGACAGAGATCACAAGTAGGCAGAGAGGCAGGGAGAGAGAGAGGAATGGAAGCAGGCTCCCTGCTGAGCAGAGAGCCTGATGCGAGGATCAATCCCAGGACCCTGAGATCATGACCTGAGCCAAGGCAGAGGCTTTAACCCACTGAGCTACCCAGGCGCCCCCTCATGCATATTTTTAAATGGACATCAATACCTTTCTAATCAGAAAATATTAAAAAGTTTGATAAGATATTGAATCATGTGAAGAATTTACAGAACATCTATGGAGAGCAATTTAGCAAAATCTATCAAAATCTAACATTTAGGGGTGCCCGGGTGGCTCAGTCGATTAAGCATCTGTCTTTGGCTCAGGTCATGATCCCAGGGTCCTGGGATCGAGCCCTACATGGGACTGCCTGCTCAGCGGGGAGCCTACTTCTCCCTCCCCCTCTGGGCTCTCCCTGCTTGTGCTCTCTGTCAAATAAAATCTTTTTTAAAAATCTAAAATATACATTGTTGACAAGTAATCCCATATATAAGAATATATCCTGTAAGCTAAACTTGCTCATTTGTAATATAACAACATATATACAAGGACATGCAGATTCCATACACATGCAACAGGAAGCCAAAAAATTCTCTGGCAATAGACAAGAGAATGAATTCACTGTGCACAGACCCAGAGTGGGAATGGATGCAACAGTAAAAGGAATGACGTCAGTCTACCTGCACTGTTAGGAAAGTTTCTCTGATACATTTAGTGAAAAGAAGAGTCAGAATGCTATTATGTTACTATTTATGAAAACTTGTGTGTGTGCCAACATGTTTGAATATGCACAAAATAACTCTAACAGTGCCTTCCTGTAGGTGGAGAAACTGGATAGCTCAAGGACGAGGTACAGCAAGAGACCTAGTTTTTACTACACAGTTTTTTGTACATTTTGAATTTTCACCATGTGCAAATGCTACCTGTTAAGAGTAAACATGCAATCATTTTGTAATTCTGTTGCTTAAAAAACATTGAAAACTACTAAGCTACATGATCTCTCCATCTGACATTTAATGATTTCATTATTCCAATACATTTTTATTAAATAATTCCATATTCATGCGATTTGTTTCCCTCTCGAAAAATGCACAACAAATTCTAGTCCATAGCTCAACATGCAAAGTAGATTTTCAAGCTTTTCACTATTTGTTAGGTTCTGCTGCACAGACATTTGTGGAATTTATCATGGAACAGTTCCCTATAATCTGATTTTTCCCGGACCTCAGCACCTTTTTGATCCAGGTGGGCTCCTTATAACAACAACGACTCAAATCACTCTTCTCACAGATATATTTTGAAATGATTTCTATGAAGTCTTCCCATCCCCTTAACACCAGGCAAGGCTTTCTTGAAATCCTCAGAGGGTGCCTCTTATGTGTTCCCAAAAAGATGTGGTCCCGGCATGTACCCCCATGGCTCTGCTGAACACTACAGGTACCCATGAGGACCACACTTATGTCCAGCCCTGCAGCTTCCTAGCAGACCACACCTGAGACATGCTGGAACCTTCTCTGTGAGAGAGATGAATAGCCACCTGATGAAGGCGGAGGGAACCTCTGTGATAGGAGTTCCCCAAGGATGCAGCTTGGGCTCCCAAATTTTGTGGAACTTCATGAAAATACTTCTTTTGTGTTTTGCTTACCATCACTCTGCTCTCCACAGGACTCAGCCATGAATGCAGATGGGGCTGGAATAGTAGGCAAAATCAGCCAAAGACAGTTTCATACTCAGAATCACCTCTCCTTCTGTGACAAGGAGATACAAGACCAAAGACTCAAGAGCTTGAGGCAAGAACCCTCTTCATAAAATTGTAAGAATCATGCTCCCTGACTCTTCACCTCTTTACACTATTATTGTTTTTAAAATGGTATTTATTTATTTGACACAGAGAGAGAGAGAGCATGCGCACACAAGCAGGGGGAGCAGCAGAGGGAGACGGAGTCCAACTTGGGGCTCGATCCCAGGACCCTGGGATCATGACCTGAGCTGAAGGCAGACACTTAACCCACTGAGCCACCCTGGTGCCCCTCTTTACACTGTTTTTATGCTAGGGAGGACAAAGCCAAAAATAACAGAGAACAGCCGAGGAGAGGCTGGAAGCACTATAAAGTAAGAAATAGTTATCATTTTTCACTGATGATACAATGACTGGTTTGCCTTTACTATCTGTAATCTTCATAACATCCCTCTTCCAAGTAAGAGATGTTTAATATGAACAGTAGAAAACCTGGCCAAACTGGGCTAAAAGCTTCACTGGAATGTTTGTTGATGTAATAAAATGACACAGAGAGATTTAGTTTCAGGTATGGCCTGATCCAGGGGTGACTTGATAGAAAAATGGCCTGATTTCTGTTTCTCACCTCTGCTTGCTCAGTGTTGAGTCTTCTCCAGCAGGCTCTGCCCTTGTGATTACAGGACTGTTCCCAGCAGCAACTTAAGAGCTTTTCCCCTCAAGGTACAAATCCATTAGAAATGAGCAAGTCAGCTTCCCTAAGACTCGAAAACAAGAGCTCAGCATCTGAGTTTCTTCACCCACGTGCTTGTCCATAGGTCAGACACCACAGCTGGGAGGAAGGAGAGTACTGAGAGGCTTAGCTCAGGCCCTGTGCTTCAGGGGCACCAACCTCACCAGAAGTCCTCAGACAGAAGTGGAGGAGGGCCAGCTCGCCAAGCAAAATCAGGCCATTGCTGCCAAAGGAAGGTAGTTAATTGTAGGCAGCAGAAATAGCAGAGTCCACAACAAAACTTGTGAGGTTGAAATGATTATTCTCACCATACAGATGGGGAAATCAAAAAGCCCAGCTGTTAGGTGATTGGCACAAAAATCACAGAATTTTGTGTGCGTCTGCACAGATTGGATTTGACCTCTGTGCTGTGTAAGCTAAGACTAAAAGGATGAGTGGGTGTGTCCCAGGCGAACTGGAGAAGGAGGGTGCTCTGGGCAGAGGTTTGTGGATACACAGTTACGAGGATGTTGGGAGGACAAGGACCTTCCAAGGAATTCCAAGTTGTTTGCAAAGTTGTCAGCACAGCAAAGAAGAGAGCACAATCTGGTGTCAGAGGGATCAGGACTCTGTTATTTACCAGTAGGTGACCGCGGGTAAGGACAGAACTGCTCAGCTCACATCATTATCTGTAATACAGGGACAATATGTTTCCTGGGGTTCTTGGGAGGAATAAGCAAGATAACATAATAATATGGAGCACCTAACACATAGAAACTCAACAAATGGTAAATATTATTGCGCTGATGATGGGTTGTAGAAGGCGAAAAACGGGAAAGATGGTAAGAAAAATAGGCTAAAAAAATAGCCATAGGCCAGAACATGCTAAGATGAGGATTTTAGATTTTATCCTCTAAAAAATGGGGAACAGTGGAAGGATTATTCTGACCAGAGGGATGGCCAGATCAGTTTTTCATTTTAGAAGGATCACCCTAGCAGCAACGTATAATCACTGCGGTGGGGAGTGGGGTAAGTTCTAGTGAAGAGACCATCAGAGTAGGTTAGATTGACCGGTGGTGGCCAAATCTAGCTCAGTGTCAAAATTACTTGGATTTTTGTTTGTTTTAATACAGATTTCTGAAATTCTCAAGGGTGGGGAAACATTTGGGTTGAGGTATCAGTTAGTTTCCACCCAGCCCTGTTGGTCCCTTAGAGGG
The DNA here is from genome assembly GCF_011764305.1 of Mustela putorius furo. NCBI lineage: Eukaryota > Metazoa > Chordata > Mammalia > Carnivora > Mustelidae > Mustela > Mustela putorius. The sequence continues at coordinate 39,804,033 of NW_025422368.1, read as the reverse complement.
AATTGATTCACCTCCTTCCAAGAATCAGCACTGCCTAAAGGAAAACTTGGATTGTAGCAGGAATGCAAATATTGAGTAACACTGAACTCTCTGGTTTTCTTAACTCCAGGATTCTTGAGGCCCCTTGGGTGCAGAGTGGGGCAATCAGATAAGGATTGGCGGTGCCAGAAAGAGTGAAGAGAATGGGAGGGAGCATGATTTTCAGGTCATCAGTGGGTCTCACCAGAGCTGAGCTCCAGGAAGGATGTAACTCCAGGAAGGAGATGGCCAGCTGGGAACCTCTTGAGAGTTGATCCTACCCAACAGTCTCCCAGTCCCCACTCAGTCCCCATTTGACTGAGCACCACTGCCTGGTTCTTTCTGCCTGCTTTCCACCACCATCCAGTAAGGGCTTCCAATCCACAGCTATATCCCACTGGCTGACTGTATCCAGACTTCGCTGACTTTAAACTTCTTCATGTGGGTAATAGGTAACAGTCATTTCAATGGGCCACTCATGGGCCAGTGCATTTCCATCTTATGGATGAGCCATAATTCACCCAACCAACCACTTCCCCCATTCTCAAATGTTTACTTTCTTTCCAAATTTCTACTAGTGAATTTACGGCACTGAAAATTTGCACATAAACTTTTACTGCCATCACTTCCAGCTCTAAAATACCCAATACTCTTTGATGAAACCTGGTAATGGTTATTTTCTCAAGTTCAAGTTCAAATCTCAAACACCACTTTCTTCTCTGAGGAGGCAATTGGACATCATTTGAGAAAGTTCAATACGGTTAACCATTGAAGAATGGGAGAGTTAGGGCACAGTAAAAAATCCACATATAGCTTCTGACTCCCCCAAAACTTGACTACTATTAGCCCACTGTTGACCAGCAGCTTTACCAATAACATAAAATCAATTAACACATATTTTGTAGGTTATATGCATTATATCCTGTATTCTTACAATGAAGTAAACTAGAGAAAAGGTTAGGAAAATCATTAAGAAAAAATGTATTTATGGTACAGTATTTATCAAGTAGGTCTACATATAAGTGGGCCTGAGGTGCTCAAACTCCCACAGTTCAAGGTCAGCTGTACCTACTGAGGACTTTTTGAAAAACTCTTAGCGAGCAAAGAATAAACGGTAATTTCTTTAACCTGATAAAGGATACCTCCCAGAAATCTCAGCAAACATCTTACTTAATGGTTCCCTTAAAAGTCAGGAATGAGATATGAATGCCCATTATCACTGCTTCTATCAATACTGGATGTCCTAGAAAAAAAGATAAAAGAGAGACTGCTGCCTCATCCAAGGGTGGAGAGAAGCAGGCATTCTCATTCACAGCTTGTATAAGAAGGTCAGCCTTTAAGGGTAGCAATTTGACCAAACAGGACTTAGTAAGTTCCTACTTTCTGACCCGGCACCACCACCTCAGGGCACAGACCCGGAGGAAACACTTAAGGCTGGTCACAAAGAGTAAGTATAAGGTGCGCTGGCTCAAAGAACCACCTGTGAACGGGAATGACCTGTCTGACAAGGTACTGGTTATGTGAATTCTGGCGTGAAAACGGGATGGTCTACTAGTCACTGAAAATGCCGCAGTGTAAGCGCATTTACTGAAAAGACAGTTTAATCTACCTTTTTGTGTGTCTGTGCACACACACACACATACACACACAAACAAGAACATACTAGAAAAGCCCATACCAGAATACTGATGATTCCTTATGCTCTGTTTTGCAAATTTTCTTAAAATACATACCACTTTTCTAATTAGGAAAAATTCTGTATTTTAAATACTGCTCAAATGATTGCTGTAGACAGCAAAAAAAAAGGGGGGGGCTCAGAAAGAGTAAAGGGGGACTTCTTACGGGGGTCAGGCTGCAGCTACACACTTGTTCACAACTCTCTGTTCGTCTAGAATCCATAAGACCAGGAAGCTTAATTGCATTCTTATTGTTTTGTTTTATTTAAACAAAGGAAAATGACAAATCTAAAGGTTAATTTTATACACACATGAACATTCACACACGCATTCTTAAATAAACTCTCCATTTACTCATAGGAACCCGCCATTCTGCCAAGTTCTCCAAAGGTCATAGGCCACCTTTAACCCAGTGATCAGACTGGAGGAGATGGAGCTTACAGGGCGGGTTCCCTGGATGGTGACCATGGAGGGAAAAGGCTGGAGAGGAAGGGGAATGTTAAGGGCATGACAGTATTCTACGCATGCGCTCTGAGAGAAAACGGCACAACAGCTACAACAATGAGAATCTTTATGCACATATCTCTGTAATCAGTACAATTCTCCAGAACAACAGAGACCCAAAAAAGGAATACAATGTTTCAAACACTGACAGCCCAGAGGTCAACATTACAAACTAGGGTTAAATCATCTGGAGGCTTTTGTAAGAGGACTGAGGTGCAGAAGCATTGGAAGGTGTCGACTCCCCGCACAAGTGTTGACAGGGGACAGACGTGGCTAGAAATAAAGAAACCGCTACCCAGCAAGTACTTCTGGTGCTTGCATACAGCGTCTAGTCTACAGGGACGATAACAGGTCCACATTGGTCTTTGCATCTGCTGTGTGGTAGAGGCAACGCCACCGGTCTTCATTTTCAGAAGCAGGCACGGCTCCAAAATTGCCCGATTCACATCATGAGTACATGGTACAAGGCACGCATGTTATCGGTACAGAGAGCGCTTCGACAGAAATCCTCCGGTTTTTAAAATCCTGACAAGGCCATTTTTACCTCAAAGGGCTATTACACTTTCATGTCTTTGTTCCTTCATTGGGGGTCAATACTTACTCCCAAGCCTGTGCCGGCTCATCCAGCCCTTTCTCAGAAAGACCAGAGCCGGGAATGGGCAGGGCACACGCTGGTAATACCAAGATGCTTTACAGGCAGCAAGAGCAGCAGACTAAGGATGGTAAGCAGCCTTCTCCCAGACCCCACCCCCGAAACAAGATCCTCAAGGGGCTGCAAGAAAAGAAAGAACAATTCTCTACTGGAGTCAGACATCCCTCAAAGGGATGAGTCTGTTATGACTCATGCAGGTCGGGGGAGGAGATAAGAACCTAAGGTGGAATGATCTTGTCTGTAAAGTTTTAGCAGATGGAGGTAAATCATGTCATTTGCTTAACTTTGGAAAATGCAGTGGGTCTCGTCCCCCGAGGGTGGAATGCAAAGTAAGCCCAGCATTCCACCTCGGCTCTTCCCAAGACAGAGGTGGTGGGCAACGCTGCTTTTTAAGAAGCCGCATGCTAACTTCAGATGGCACAGAATTCAAGACCAGAACTGCAATGACTTATTCGTCACATTTTCCATCTTTAGCTCCTTTGGGGGTAAAAATACCACAGAAGGAATAAAATGGCTTTTCTCGCTGTATGTCCTTCTTGTGTTTTGCTGTTCAAAAGAGCCCACACAACCACATTCTCTATTACAAAAATTAATACCTCTCCTAGTAAAAGCCCTCTCTAGAATTACAGCTTTGGTTTCAGAACTGGCAACCCAATTAGCTCAAATTAACATCAGCTGCATCAACGATATGCCAGCCAGCACGGCCAAGGTCTTTCAAAAATGAGGGTAATGATGCCGCATCTATTCTTCTAATGATAGTAAGAGAAGGAGACTGAGGAGTGAGCCTTTGTTCAGAGGAATGACAGCTGCATGAAGCCTTTTTAAAATGAACGACTTTGGGGGGTTAAAGGGTTAGTGCTGGTTTTGTGAAATGCCATCACAGGACTCTGAAGCATCTGGAGGGAGGTCTTTTGAGTCAGGAGGGAGCAGAATGAATGGCTTCCTGGTGGTGGTTTTCAGAACCTACGTACCAATGCATCTGTGCACAAGGAGCATTAAATCCGCCTCCGGAGACGTGAGGGAGTCACACTGAATACCAGGAGAGTTCAACTTGTGCGTCTGAACTACTCCTTCATTCTGCTGTGGCTCAGAGTTCCCTTCTGCATAGTGGAAAAACAGGTGTCGTCTCTGCCCGCGGGGACCGGCAGCCAGGTGGGGAAGAGAGAGCTAGAAAGCACAAATGCCTTCTCCAAAGAAAGGCAGGGTTCAAGTAGCAAAAAACTCAACAAAGCACTTCAATCAAAAAAGCACAAGATTCAAGTAACAGAACTACGGGGGCCCCGCTGCGACCCGAAAGGAGAGCTGGTAGGTGAGTGACTAGGGGGCGGAAGATACAGGACAAGCTCCGCAGAGCCCATCACGTCCTCCCCGCACTGAGGACCTGAACTCTTCATCAGAGGACAGAAAGCTTCGTGGAATCAGCCCGCTACTCAGGCCGATGGTTGGATACCCATCCCATGTGTGTTCTCTGCATAAGATCTTCAAGTTGTTGTACCAACCTAAATTTCAGCAGATACAGGTTTTCTTCATTTTGCAGACAGAAACGGGAAGAATGGCTATCTACATTCTTCTCCTTGCACTTTAGCGTAAGAATTAAAAAAAAAAAAATCTTGAGCTTGGCTGAAAGAAACTACTAAAGAAACACACACACACACACACACACACACACATTCCCTCGGTGGGACTGGAAGAGGGAAATTAAGAAGTTTTTTGCAATAAAGAAACTTACTTCCTTTTTACAGTTTCTATTCTAGTAAGTTAGCGTGTGCGTGCTCTGGGGTCGGAAACACCCAGGGAACCAGAAGATTTGAGGGGAGGGTGGTCACGGGGACCCCTGCAGGTCCTCAGAACAGGAAGAAGGAAGAGGGGTTAACAGTCCAGATTCACAGTCTTGTCTAAACAAGTCACAATGAAAAACTGGGAAAACGTCACACTTGAAAACTACGCTATTTATTCTGCCACAAGAATTCACTGGATCCGTGATCGATAGGTGGGGAAGACGGACCCTTTCGAGCTCCCATTCTCAAAGTTCTAGTTCGCAGTTCCATGTCCCGGTGTTCATCTCTGAACCTGTCGACTCGTTTTCACGGGGCAGTCAAAACGCTTTTGGAGCCATTCAGCTGGAATCCTTAGGCCGCTGGGAGAAGGTGAATGGAGAATCAGCTACCGTGGGCCATCATCGTTTCTTTGTACCACTGCTTCCACCCCCCGATTTGCTGAAGCTCCTGCTCATGTGAGGAAAGTGCACGGTGGGGGTTCTTTCGGTAGGACCATACAATCCCAAATTCCTGGCGGTGGCTGACTTCCGCAGCGGTTTGACGCTGGGGAAAGGGCTGAAGATGGGTGCTTTCGGGTGGCTGCCCTGGGGAGGCTTGCTAGGGGCTCTGTTTTCACCGGGGGCCTCAGACAGCTCTGAGAAGGGCGGTGGGCAGGGCTGGTGTGCCTTGGGCTCCGGGCCTGCAGCTGCATCCCTCTGGCTCAGTTCCAGGGCTTCTAACTTCACCTGGACCTCAGACACGTCGGCATCAGCCTCCCCGAACGCGGGCTCTGGGGACCGCCCTTCGATCGTCCGCCCTGTGCTGCTTCCGGAGCAGCTGCCCTCCCTTCCGGGGGCTGCCCCACTGGAGGAGGCCTCTGCTGCCCCCAGGCTGCTAGTCTTGCATCCCTCATTCTGCTCCTCGATCAGCCCGACGGTGTCCCCGCAGCCCAGCTGACTCCTGGTCCTCGTCATGGTCTTTTTGTGGACTCGGATGTGAGTCCGCCACGGCGAATTGAGCTTTGTCTTCAGGTCTTCGTAGGGGACAGGAGACATCTTGCCTCCCATGTGACCAGGGATGTGGATGACGGCGTTCTTGGCAGGTCTGTTTGACATTTTCATCTTCTTTCCTAAAAGAAGGTGGTTGATAACTGGAGAGTTGTTCACCTGAGACGGGAGAATGCTGGTCACTGGCCCTTTGTCTGAAAGAAATGGTGAAAGGTTGGATGAAACGTACCACAGAGAAACCAGCCATCATAGTACGAGAATCACATAGAGCTTATCCCCCAATCTCGCCCATGTATTTCCCAGATTTGGGCAGAGCCATGTGACTGAAGGTAACAAAAACTGAATTCAACCCTAGAGCCCCGGCATACCTATTCCCTCCTCTTCAGAGAGGAGGAGACAGGAGACTGAGACTCATTGGTCCCTTGTTGCTAATTCATGGGCAGATGCCCTGTTTCTTCCCAAGAGTTTTTGTCTCTGAGAAACAAGCTCAGAGGTCTTCTATCTAGAAAATCTTAGAAGACTTTTTAAAAATAAGTCAAACACTATGACCATTTGGATGATCAGCTGTTAGCTCCTGAGAGGTAGGAAAAGAACACACACCATGTATTGTGAAGTGAGAGACGGCAGGATGAGAGAAGTGATTAATAAGGTGGTAAAAACACAGTGAAGTCACTGCTCCCCGATGCCTGGTCCTAAGTACGAAAATCCATCCCTGTGCCCTCAATGGACTTTGAAAGCAAACTGAAGACTGGAGAGTACCAAAAGCTGTGTTCTCCTGGAGGGCACTGTTGATAGTATTATTGTCCTTCTTCTCCCTTGGCTAAGACCAAGCGTCTCTTTCAGATGATGCTCAAACACATATGGCCCCAGGGAGAAGGCCCCACCATCTTCGTGTGACCAACCTTTGTCCTGATGTCCATGTCATCTGCTGAACTCACTTCTATACTTCTCAACTACTGTCATCTACCTCTGGTCACACTCCAGTCCTTACTGAAGATGCCTCCTCTTCACTCCATATCCTATTACCCACCCTCGGTCGCTTGACTGTTTCTCTGACTGACCCATCCGCACACTTCCTTCTACCACCCCAATTCCATCCTAAACCTCATCACTGAGATCTACCTTCCCTGAAAAATATTTAACTCTCCTATTGTTCTCTTTGACTCTTCTAGTCTCTCTCAATATAGCCATTGACGGTACTGGGCCAAAGAGACTTGAGTTCTTTGATCTTTCAACCCCTTGTCTGTCTCTGGGTCACTCATACCCCTACCAGGCTAGATGTGTGGCTAATCACTGGGACTGGTGCCTCACCAATAACCAGACATTTCCAACATCCCTATGCCTTGATGCCTGGCAAAATCCTAACCCTGGAGCCACAAATCACATTATCTTTTGCAAAAGTGGGGTGGGAGGTGGGATCACACAGACGTGTGGACTGAAAGCCCTTCAGATGCATTAACTTCCTATTTTATTAGGTCCTCAAAGACACTGAACAATCCTTTTCTTTCCTTCTTCCATTCCATCCCATGACCTTTATCCAAATCTTCCTTAGTTTCTCTACTCCCCCACTTTAGTCCCCCAACTGACTCCCAAGCAAATGACTTTTCCTCCAATTGCTCCACAAAAACAGAAGCTATCAGATCCATAAGGCCTAACTTCCTGTCCTCCCTAACCTGGGAGGCTGGTACCTCAACCACCACTCAACCACCATGCTCACCATCGTCCTTTCCATCTCAGGAGCAGAGGTCAGGTGCAGCCTCTCCTGCCCACAGTGCTGATGCCACCTTCTGCCATCGCCTCTAAAAGCTTGCTACTCAAAGCGGGATCCCCACCCAGCAATATTGGCATCACCCAGGAGCTTGCTGGAAATGCATAATCTCAGCCCCACCCCAAACCTGCTGAAACAGACTCTTCATTTTAACAGATCCCCAAGTGATTTATATGCACCCTGAAGTTTCAGAAGCAATGCTCTAGAAAATTGCTTTTGAGCAACAATCTCTCCCTAAAAAGGACCATGTAAACTGTGATCTAGAGGAGTCAGCCAACTTTTCCTGAAAAGGACCTGATTCTAGGTAATTTTAGACACTATAGTGTATAAGCAGTCATAGACAATATGTAAATAAATGGGCATGCCTGTGTTCACATAAAACTTTATTTACAGAAACAGGCAGCTAGGAGGATTTGGCCTGTGGAGCATAGTTTACTGACCCCTGACTAGAGCACAAGGCACTGGGCTGACCTAATAAGCACTGAGAATACCAACTGTTCACCATCCCACCCAGAGATGGGTACGGTGCAGTTGAAAATGGACGATACAAGGAATCAGAACACAGGGGTCTAGCTCTGGCCTGACCACCCACCACAGCTACTAACTCTGCGAAGCCTTCCTGAGACACCATTCCCTCATCTTTTAAAAGGACATAAGAATATCCATCCTTACCTTCCTCACAGATGTGCTTCGAGGACAAAATGAGGATACGCATGAGCCAGTGCTTTGAACATTAAAGTGCTACCCTTGTTTCCTTTGCACCTTCTTTCTTAAGGATTCAGGCTGAAGTAAGATTCTTGGGGAAGCGGTCCACTCCTCCCGCACAAGTGTAAGGTAAGTTCAGTTTTTGTGCAAAATCAGTCACACGCTCGCACAAGCCTCTTAGAAACATGGCAACTTCCTATTTTGATTAACACTGGGCAGGCATCATAATCATTAGGATTTCACTTGGAACAAGACAAACCACTTCCCAAATCAGCATGTGTTAAATAATAAAGCAAACTGTTCCCTGGGATTTTTAGAAGAAAAAAAAAAAAGGCAGTTTGACAGTCCTTGGAAAAGAGCATTTCCAACTGTATTCCAATTACGTTCTTCTCAGCAGACCCCCAAGACACTGCTAACCTATCAGTGAGGCACAGGGATGGGTTTTTTTTTTTTTTTTCCTTTCTGTGTGACCATGACTATTGGTTATATGACTACCTACATGACTGGCGGGTAGCTTCATGTACTAGCCCACAGAAGAATAGGTTCTAGAGGCAAGAGCTCCAAAATGTCTCAAGTCCAAGGACTGCTTGGCGTCTGCAACATTTTCATCATTCGGCTACCCCTCTCCACAAGCACACAGAGTAAAGATGTGTTTACTACCATCAGCTGCCTGGTTCTTGGTACCTAAAAGGAACCCGTGGACTTTTTCTTCTGCAGGGCCTGATAAAATAAAAAATGAGATGCCAAATGTGCTGTCCGCTCGGGCCAGCCGTGTCTGTGGTTGCTGAGCCACCGCGAGTTGCCATGAGGAGGCCGTCCTCGGAGCACTCGTTCTTTCTTCCACAAGGTGACACAGACTTGAAATCGTTCCGAAAACCACATTACCTGCCCGGATGTACACCTGGTGGACCTGCTGCTGCTGCTTCTTCTTAATCCGAGAATACTGCTGCTTCAGCGCGTTGATGTCCGTGGTCATGCGCTCCATCATCATGCTGTTGAAGGCCGCGTGGTACTCACTCCGACAGGAATTGATCGCTCCCGGACTCAGCTCCGCGATGTTGTTAGACCGCAGACTCTGCTCTTCATTCGGTTCTGCACTCCAGGGGAGAGGGATAGGACGGTGTCATGGGGGAGAAAGGGATTAATGAGCATGGGTGACACTATGCCCCAGGGTTCGAACCATCAATCAATCAATCAATCAATCAGTTTGCTACAATTTGTCTGATAGGTGTTTTCCTTTGGCCCTGAAAATAGGTCTGCATTTTCTTATTAGCCTAACTGTGGATCCCAAACAAGCTGGGTGGGTTCACTGTTGCATTTTTATTACCACTTTGTTCATTACGTAGACCTAAGATCAATTGTTTCCATGTAAAAGTCACTGCCATTCCCCACAATTCCCTCAGGGAAAGGGGAACTCCAGGTGTCTGAAGTCAGTTTAGAGATTTGCATGTAATTGTATCAGGACTTACAAGGAATTGATTATAGAGTTTAGTCAGTCATTAGAAGTGAGTTTTTAAGTTAAAAATAGCAACACGTTCTATAAAATCATCAGAACTTCAGATCACTGCATCTCTAGCAAATTTTTTTTTCATGTAAAAAACATTTCCTGCTGTCTACTCTGTATGTTTTGTCCAATGTGGTTTCTCCTCCTCTGATACCTACAACTAATAGATTCATCTAAGATTACATCTAAGAAGCAGAAATAAGCACGGTGTGAGGGCACACACACATATTGCACAAGCTTTTCTAGCACAATATAGGAAAGTGGCCTAGGAACCAGCTTTTAAAAATTGACTAATGGGGCGGTGTCTGGGTGGCTCAGTGGGTTAAGCCTCTGCCTTTGGCCCACGTCATGATCTCAGAGTCCTGGGATCGAGCCCCCGCATCGGGCTCTCTGCTCAGCAGGGAACCTGCCTCCCCCTCTCTCTCTACCTGCCTCTCTGCCTACTTGTGATCTCTCTCTCTCTGTCAAATAAATAAATAAAATCTTAAAAAAAATTATTAATGGGGCATTTCAATTATGTTAACATCTACTCAAAGTGTTATCCAGATAAAGCCTAAATATCAGATAAGCTTACTTACTTTTTCACAGAAAACACTTTTTTAAGGAGAAAAAAATTAAAACGGGCCTGCTAATCTGAGCTTACTTAAAACTGACAAGAAAGGCTAATGACAAAACTTGAGAGAAAGCGATCCTATCATCCTGAAGTACGTAACAGCTACCCAGACAGAAAAACAGAAGGGAAAAGGGCAGGGTGGGGGGGGACATACAGCCAGACTACCGAAACACAGATGCAAAAATTTTGGAGTTAAAATACATATTGATTTCATGGGGCTACACACCAAAAGCTGAAATTCAGGTCACAGAGAGAAGGGGTGGAGGACATGACAAAATCAATAGGACTCTTGCTGAGTTTAGGTGTTTTAAAAGCCATTTAAAGAGATGAGAGGACATAGCAAAGACATACACGCAAAGTCACGTGAATCAAAACTATAAAGCAGGCTAAAAGTCAAAACAAGCTAAGGCTTAAGGACCAGATTACCATGAAACAACCACAGGCAGAAGAAAACAGCCAAACAAACAAAAAAAAGAAACCTTCTAAACACAAAGAACAAAAATGAGAAAATAGCCCCACGACTCTGAAAAGGCAGTAGGAAACTGGCCAAGGGCCAAGAATATGCAGAGGGCCTGCTACCTCTTATCTCTGTCCTCTTTTGCAAGGAATACAGTCTTCAAACTAGAAGACGTAGAACAAATGTCCTAAAGAAGGAACCGCCACCCAAGATAGGAAAGAACATATGGGGATGGACCACCCTCCACATGGCAGGAGGACCACCAACTGCTTCCTAAGAGTTCATTCTATCAATGGTGTCCAGACCACAGGAAGTCCATTCTCCACAAGAAAAAAAACAAATGTAGCATAGCATCCAACTCAAAGGGAGACACGACCCAACCGCAGGGCATTAAAAGGTGAATATACAGAATATTAAAAGTTCTATAAGTCGGGATGCCTGGGTGACTCAGTGGGTTAGGCCCCTGCCTTCGGCTCAGGTCATGATCCCAGGGTCCTGGGACTGAGCCCCGCATTAGGTTCTCCGCTCAGTGGGGAGCCTGCTTCCCTTCCTCTCTCTCTGCCTGCTTCTCTGCCTACTTGTGATCTCTGTCAAATAAATAAATAAAATCTTTAAAAAAAAAAAGTTCTAGAAGTCGTATCTTTTGAAAAACTCCTAACTTGGACGACACGATGGCTGTCCTCAAAGATCTGGTGAAATGTCCAACAGAAGAGGAAGAAGACTTGTTCTGTTTTGTTCAAAAGAACTATTAAAAGAACTGGTAGGTGGAGATTATCTCTTCATGACTAGAAGTCATGGACTAAGCAGAGGATCCAGCAGAATGTCTTATGAGATAATGAGTTTTTAATCACTCAGATTCAAGTAGAGGCTATCTTAATGTTTCAGAGGACATTTCTATAGTGGAAAAGAAGCCAGTCTGTATCAATTGAACTCAGATACAATGTGGTACTAAGCATCTGTTCTACCCCAGGTTCTGAGCTAGGAAGCTGAGCATACCAAGTGGAATCAGGTAAAGGGGGCACAAAACTCCTCAGAAAGAAAAAGAAATATGTATGATGTATGCAACACCTCACAGAGAGATCCTACTAAGTGATAAAGTAGGGGTGCCTGGGTGGCTTAGAAGGTTAAGTGACCAACTCTTGGATTCAGCTCCAGTGGTCATCTCAGGGTCATGAGATTGAGCCCTGCCCTGGGCTACATGATCATCATGGAGTCTGCTTGAGGATTCTGCCCCTCCCCCATGTGTACACACTTTCTCTCTCTCCCTCTCTCAAAAATAAATAAATCTTGGGGCACCTGGGTGGCTCAGTGGGTTAAGCCTCTGCCTTGGGCTCAGGTCATGATCTTAGGGTCCTGGGATCGAGCCCCATATTGGCCTCTCTGCCCAGCATGGAGCCTGCTTCCCCCCCTCTCTCTGCCTGCCTCTCCGCCTACTTGTGAGCTGTCAAATAAATAAAATCTTTAAAAAAAAAACTTAAAATAAATAAATAAATCTTAAATAAAAGATAAAGTAACACAGAAGACACTTTCAATAAAGATGGGTAATCAGGCCAGGAAACAGCAGGCATTTATCCGACACAATAATAATTTAATACACAGAGATCGCCTACATAGAAAGCCACCTCTCTACCTTTGATCTGCTTTTGGTACTTCTGCAGTTCAGGTGCCAGGAGCCCACTGAACGGTCCAAGACACCCCACGGCAGTAGCGACAGCATCTTCATCGTCTGGGTCGTTCTCCTCATCACTGTCTCTGACCTTCCCATGCCATCTTGGAAAACAAAAAAGAAGAAAAATATTCAAGGAAAATAGTGGTATTTTTAAAAAATAAATGATACAGTCACATGGCTTAAATGACATACACATGAGTTTTATATAGAAGTGGACATACAACATATCTATAAAAAGTCTCCATCCCTTCCCTGTCCAACTTCAGCCCCTGCCCCACCTAATTCCCAAAGGTGACCCTTGTTACTAATTTCTGATGTGTTCTTCAGTTTTTTTATGCATACATAAGCAATATAACTCTACAGTCTTACTGTTCTCTTTTTGAATAACTATCAGCATACTATCTACACTGTTGTGCACCTCACATCTATTTACCTAAAAATCTCTCCAGATTCACAAGTAGAGATTCCTCGCCCTGTTTTTATCACTGCATTAGATTGAATGCATGTGGTTCATGTTATGGGACCAGGCCACACACCTGAGTGGTCTACACTCACATACTGTCATTAAGCAATGCCACTATAAATAACCTGATACATACTGGGTTTGGGCAGGTGTAAAAATATATTTGTGGAGTAAGTCATAAAGACAGAATTGCTGGGTCAAAGGAAATATGTACTAGTAATCTAGGGAAATACTGCCAAATTGCCTGCCACAAATCTTGTAATAATTAACCTCCAGCCAGCAATGTGCGAGAGTGTTTGCCTATAGCCTCATCAACAGAGTGCACATCAACCTTCTGAATTTTTATCCATCTGACAGATAAAAACAGAGTCTCAATCTAGCTTTAAGCTGTATTTCTCTTAATACCAGTGATGTCATTCCTCATGTAAACTACCTATGCCCGTTCTCTCATCATTTTTCAATTGAGTGTTCATTTTCTTATTGATTTCTAGGAGCTTTATATATGCAAAATACCAGGTACAAATATTTTTTCACAAACATTTTTTTGTGCCTGTTCATGGAGGTTTGTTTGGTTTGGTTCTGTTTTCAATCATGCAGAAAACTATTTTTAAATGTACTTAACTTTTTCCCTGGTGTTTTTGAATCCATGATTAAGGCCTTCCCTTTCCAAAGAACTAAAGATATTTTCCCACATTTTCTTCTGCTAATTTTATTATTTCATTTTTTCCATTTAAATAAAAACGTTTCACTATTGATTTGATATGCTAAGTTTTCAAACACTAAATTTCTATATATATATTTGTCAATGTCAGTCTTTACATTTCAAAATAGTTCATCTGTCTCTTCATGCACCTGTTCTACCCTATTTTAATTATTAAAATGTTTAATATTCGATACTGTTAAATAAGTTTCTAAATACTCCTTTAGTTGATGCTTCAATCTTCTTTGGAAAGTAAAGTTTTAAAAATCTGTCTCTTGAATGTCAATCAAAACCTTTGGGAAAGAGACATTCAGCTTTTAAGCCCCAAAATACTTTGGAAAAAAAATACATATATATATCTGGGGATTAACAAATACAAAGTTACAATAACACATTAAAGTATTAAGCCTCCCATCATGAAAACAAGAAGGGGGGTGGATAAAAAGACCTTACCCAGAAACAGAGGTGGGTTTAACTGTGGCTGGGAATGGTGTAATGTTGTAGGTGTACTTTTCCCTCAACTCCGCCAACTGTGGGAAAGGGAATGGAGCCATAGAATAAACAGTCTGGAAAACAAAAGCAAAAATGCCAAGTCTGAAACGGTGGCCTCAGACAACTCTGATCAGTCCTGGGAAGACATTAGAGTTTTATGATTTGGATGTGAAGAGGTCGATTCTGCACCTTACCCAGCAGGTGGGAGATTCTATTCAATACCTGTTTTAGAGAAAGACAACAGTAACTGATGAACACAGGGGTAAGTTCTCAAATCAATCCGGCTGTGACTAGGAATTCCAAGTGGTGAACAGGAGGAGTCAAGATGGCGGAGAAGTAGCAGGCTGAGACTACTTCAGCTAGCAGGAGATCAGCTAGATAGCTTATCTAAAGATTGCAAACACCTGCAAATCCATCGGCAGATCGAAGAGAAGAAGAACAGCAATTCTGGAAACAGAAAAACAACCACTTTCTGAAAGGTAGGACCAGAGGAGAAGTGAATCCAAAGCGATGGGAAGATAGACCCCAGGGGGAGGGGCTGGCTCCCGGCAAGCGGCGGAGCAATGGAGCACAAAATCGGGACTTTTAAAAGTCTGTTCTGCTGAGGGACATCACTCCAGAGGCTAAACCGGGGGGAGGCCCACGCAGGGTCAGCATGGCCTCAGGTCCCGCAGGGTCACAGAAGGATCGGGGGTGTCTGAGTGTCGCAGAGCTTGCGGGTATTGGAACGGGAAAACCGGCTACAGAGACAGAGCCGACAGTAAGCCCAAGTGGTGAACATGGGTGGCAGATGGGGGCAATCTGACTTCCTCTAGGCCCAGTGACAAGTGGGTTAATTCAGAAATTCACAGCTCCCTATTACTTTTTTTTTTTCTAATAAGGGCCCGAAATCATGACCCCTAGATCAAGACCTGAGCTGAGTTCAAGAGTCAGATGCTTAACCAACTGAGCCACCCAGGAGCCCCCTATTACTTCTTTAATAAAGTACCCATTGATGATCTTCATACTAGTGCTTATTTTTCAAAGCTTTGTTTGATGATTTTATAGACATTTAATGTCAACTTTCTGGACAAAATTAAATCTAGTGGATGATCTTGTGATCAGCTGCCCACTTTCTCCAAAGATACCACCTTTTCAAATGCCCGTGAATGAGTTCTAGGTGAAAATTGTTAGCTGTTATTTTTAAAGGAAAAGAAAAAAAAAGAAACAAGAAAAAAGTGACAGGGTGTAAAGCATAGGCTGCCAAAAATCTATAAATAAAAATGGGAAAAGCACCTGTGCTTCCTCCAGGATTCCAAAATTATAAATCACTGTATCAGCAGGAGGAAAGTAGTCCTGTTTGCTCTCTTAATTGTATTAAAATTTAATTGCTTCAAACATATTACTTCAATCCTTCAAGTAAGTATTCACCAGAAAATGTGTATTAATCACAGTTTCATTTCTCCCAGGAAGCCATTCACCAAAAACTAACAATGCTATATGTCAACCATACCCTGATAATTTGTAAAAAGAAACCCATACCATTTGGATTCAACTTTAAAAGATGACATTGTTAATGCTAGGAATTTCAAAATTCCTTATAAATGAAGTAAGATATCTCACTGAAGACAATTAATAGGGCAACCAGCTAAAGATTCACTTGTGTTTTATTTTTGCCAGTCTTTATAAAAAGTTATCAAAGTATTCCCTTGTCCAGCCTCATGAAGGAAGCTTGATAAGTAAGGAATGGGAAGTCCATCCTGCCCCTGCTTCATCCTACCCCAGGGTAATTGGCCCGAGCTCCTAGAGATCTCCTTCAAGCTTCCACTCAGTTTCAGACAACTGAGCAAAAAGAAAACTGGCTCCACTGGTGTTTTCATTCTCTATTTTTGATCTTTCTTTCTCTATCCTTTACTTTCAATTAGTCCTACATAGAAGAAATCAGTGCTCCTGAGACAAACATGTTTATACTACTACTCCTCATGTGTTCATTCACGTATTTGAAGGTCTCACATCTGAAGGCAAGTTTATGCCAAGAATGCACACGGCACATCACCACAGCCCTCAGAGTACCCGAGAAGCTCTAGGTTCCCAACTTTGTAAATCAGAGGTTTACAACAGATTCCAAGGAAGGTATGTTACAAGTCGCCTTACAGCCAAATATGGTACGCTAATAGGATCTTAGGGCTAGAAAAGAATGTAAACATAATTTCGCTAAACCTCCTTCTGCAACAGAGATTCCTTCTAGACCATCTACTATAACAGATGGTCACAAAGGCACTGCTTACACACTCCCAGTTATGGCCACACACTGTTTTGCAGAGCAGACGGTTACAATTTTTGACAGCCCTCATTAATCAGACATGATCCTTCTTTTGGACCCGCATCCACATTCTGTCATCTCCACGCCATCACTGATGGGAAAAACCGAACATTCCAGGAGCAACTGGGTGGCTCAGCTGGTTGAGTGTCTGACTCTTGGTTTCAGCTCAGGTCATGAAATCGGTGTCCTAGGATCAAGCCCCATGTTGGACTCTGTGCTCACAGGGAATTTGCTTGGGATTTTCTCTCTCCCTTTCTCTCTGCCCCTTCCCATCTCTCTCCCAGGTGCGTGCTCTCTCTTTCTCTCTCTCTCAAATAAATAAATCTTTAAAAAAGGGGGTGAACAGTCCAAGGGCAGATCCCACGTGATGGCACTGGAGCGCCCCCCACAGGTAACAATCGTTACTGACGAGCTCTTCCAAGTAGGTTTTCCCAAGCACCCACAGACTCTTCTAACAAAAGCACCTAATTTTTCTCTCTGTTGCCCTCAAGGAAGTCATAATAGACTTCGTCAAACGTCTTACTGAAATCCATATATACAATTTCGCCGGCATCCTCCCAATCTCTTTTCCAGACACTATCCATTTTTTTTAAAAACCAGCCATTGCTAATAAAATTAAAAATTAAAAAAGAGCGAGGTGATTTACAGAAGGAAAAAAACCAGCAGATTATTCTGTGTGTGGCACTGAGAACTGAAAGAACAGAGGAAGACCACCAGGGAGAATCCTTCCACGTCTTCAGCTCGAAAATAAAGACCTTATACACAGTCCACATTTTTCATCTGGAGCCATTTCAGGTTTGCTAGCAGATTTATGGCCCACCATAATTGGATCCCAGCCACTGAATTAGTTTTTTGTTTTTTTTTTTTAAGACTGAATACAGGAAAAAGGGTGCCTTGAAATGACATTCACCATTTCTCTCCGTAACACCCTATGATGCCAAAGAAAACCAACAAGTCAATTTATGATCCAAACTATGGACGTGCACTTAAACAGACATTTATATTTAGATACTGCTGGGAAAAAAAATTTCTATGTCTTTTTTCATGACTGACATGCTTTGCAAAAAAAGCCTAGAAACATAAGTTATACAAAATTAAGCTCAGTTCATCTCCACCCAGATGTTTTCCTCAGCAGAAGAAAAGCCACTAAAATGCTTCTAATCAATCAAACCACAGCCTGCATTTTTCCCTCGAGGATTCTCTTAAAGCAGAGGAATGAGGTGGTTCTCTCTTCTCCTAATTCCCAAGATTGGACATTTCTGTAGGACAAAGAGGGTGTATGTCAACATAGCTCTCCTTTGTTCTGGCAATGTTTAAGGGAAATAAAATGTGGGAAGTCCCGCTTTGAGAAAGACATGGTTTGACTAAGGCAGAAGCCGTGTGCTGGGCGGTAGGGAAAAAGCACCAAGCCAGGAGTGGAGGACTTGGCTCCCAGTCCTGGATCTGCCGCTAGACAGCCAAGGGAACTGGCCACACGCTCACTCTCTGTCAAGTGAGAGGATTAGAGCAGTTGATCTTTAAGCTTCTTTTGTTTTCTTTGAAGATTTTATTTATTTATTTGAGAGCTTGTGAGAGAGCGAGAGAAAGAGCGCAGGAGCAGAGAGGGCTGAGTGGGGAACAGAGCTCAGACCAGTGCAGAAGGTTCTGGCCGTGAAATAGTGGGAACACCTTGCATAGGTAAGGCATAGGCATCCAAAATGGGCCTCCGACACAACCTGTCTGCAAACAAGCCCGTCCTCCTCCCCCCGTACACTTGGGCTTGCCTTCCTAAGCCAGGACTCGTCGGTTGTCTTCATTTCCCCATTTCTTCTTCCCTCTCCGCATATCCATCTTCTAAGGCCAACTCCTATCAATTTCGTCTTCTAAGTATCGTCTACTCCATCCTTGTTGCTACCCGTCACTGCCTCTCACAAGCTCCTGCTGTCACACTTGACCCCTCAAGTCCACCCTTCACAATGCTGCCCCTGCCCGTATCTGGCAGAAGTCACAACTCAGATCATTTTCCTTCTCTCCTTAGGACCTTTCAGGTCTTCTTTTTCCCTTTCCAAAGGCTCCACAGAAACCCTGGAATTCCAGCAAGCACAATTTCACAACCACTGGCCTAAAAGGTCAAGTCCAATCCTTACCATGGGCTGGAATCTGCCATACCCACCCCAAATGCCAAACTCCTCGTCGTTTCCTTCACACACCACCAACTTTTCCAGTGGCTATGAGTTTGTGCATGCCACTCCCTCAACCATGAGTCCCCTTCCTGCTCTGCTCTGTACCACTGCCCTCAACATACACACACACACACACAATCTCACATGTGCAGACACCCAGGCGGCAGTGTGGACAATCCCTCTGGCAGTAAAAGGCCAACTGTATTAGAGCTGAGGGAATCTAGAAGGAGGGCCACCATCTGTGAGTGTTGTTTAATCCAGCAAACATTTATTGAAAAAGAGAAGGCAGGAAACTAATCACAGACTCTGAACAGGTGTTTGCTAAATGAAGTAATAAATTTATTGAGCAGCCCTAGTAAAAGGCAAAGTGCTAAGTGTTTATGAGCAAAGCACAATCTCTATCCTCAAGGAGCTTAAAAATATCACCTAGGAAAGAAGATGGTCCTCAGTCAAGGTCAAATGTGATGAATACTCTTGAGAGATGTACAAAGAAAATGCTGCAGTGGTTCAAAGAAATGGGAGATGGTTTTCTTTGGCGGGGTGGGGGGGGCGGAGATGATTTTCATTGAGACTATCAGAGAATGTTCCACAAAGGAAATGGTATCTGAACTTTTCAGGAGGAGGCAGGCCTTGAACATGTGGAGGTAGAAGGGAATGACTGAGCAGTGGGGGTACAGGGACAGAGGGGGCATATTCTCAGGGATTTCAGGGAGCACGGAAGACAGCTTGACTTGAGTAGAGTAAGTCAAGGGTACAAAACGCAAAAGCTATGGCTGAAAAGATGGGTTAATGCCGGTCAAGAGTACTGATGCTAAAGCTGAGAAGTCCTGCTTCATTTTGTAGACAGGACACGGAAGTAGCCACTGAAGTTTCACAAGTGAGGGAGAAGGCATGGTACCCCAACGTCCTGCCTTGGGCATATGATTCTGGCAGTTCTGTGGGACATGGGAGGATCTCATATATGGAAAATGCCAAGCGTGGACCTCACACACAGAGCCGTGCTCAATAAAGGTACTTCCCTCTGAGAGAGAATGAGCAATGATGCAGCCATGGCCCCGGGATATGTGAGGAGAGCATCGAGGTCAGCTTCAGACAGAACCCTTCCTCTTCTGAGACAGGAAAAAAGGAAGAAGAGAAGAGAATGCAAAGAAAAGTTGAAATAAAAACTATAAATGTTCAGGGAAGTTCTGTCGGGTGGTCACCATTCTCAATGAGTCAGGCAGCTGTCTGCTAAACATCAGGGATTCTGAGAAGGAGCTGGAGATGCCAGGAAATGAACAAAGAAAGAGAAACTCCTCACTTCCCCAGCCCTAAGTCAGGGTCTGAGTCTTCGGTTTCCAATCTGTTGACGGGACGGAGCACCCAAACATGACCTCGTGCATGGAACCCAGCATATGAGTACAAACTGAAACCCAGAAACAGGAGAGAGAAATCACAGAGAAAGAAGGAAATAAGGCCCAAGGACAACCTTAGATAAGACCCACGGTTGGTGGGTGGGCAGAAGGAACAACCAGAAAGAGAAGCAGCAGTTAGAAGCGTCAGAGGAAAACAAGGGTAAAATCATATTATAGAACGTAATGCAAGAGAGAATATTAACAATGTTGCTGTTATTACTATACTATCTATTTTAATGCCTTTGTGAATATGATACTGAGATATAATAACATGCCAGAAAATAACAAAACCCTTCAAGTCTTTCATATTAAAACTTATGATTAATACATAGATCTCAGAGTCCTGGGATTGAGCCCTGCACCGGGCTTCCTGCTCCCTCTCCCTCTGCACTGCAACCCCTGCCCACCCCCGCACTGTGCTCTCTCTCAACCTCTCAAATAAACAAAATCTTAAAAAAAAAAAAACATAATGACATGAGTATAAAATATGGATAAAACAAATAAACTACTATGCTAATTAGAATAATCTCCTTTTTATCCAATAATCTCCTTTTTATCCTCAACAATTTCTTCCCCAAAATCATTATGTTGCCCCACAGGTCTCCTTTTAAAAGGTTAAAAATCAGATTCAGGGGTGCCTGAGTGGCTCAGTCTGTTGAGCATCCAACTCTTAATTTCAGCGCAGGTCCCAGTGGGGAGTCTATCTGAGGATGCCCTGCCTCTGCCCCTCCCCCTACTCACACACTCTCTTTCTCTCAAAAATAAATAAATCTTTTTTTTTTTAAGATTTTATTTATTATTTGACAGAGAGAGAGATCAAAAGTAGGCAGAGAGGCAGGCAGAGAGAGAGGGGCAAGCAGGCTCCCCTCTGAGCAGAGAGCCTGATGTGGGGCTCGATCCCAGGACCCTGAGATCATGACCTGAGCCGAAGGCAGAGGCTTAACCCACTGAGCCACCCAGGTGCCCCTCAAAGATAAATAAATCTAAAAATAATCAGATTTGGAAGTTTGGGGTTTTTGCGGTTTTTTGGAGGTTGGACTCTTAAGCAACACAGCTTGAATGGAAGCATAACAAATACCCATTATTCATTTCTTCCTTCCTCTTGTGACAGATTTTGATCAAATTATATATAGACTCTTGGTCAAGTAAAAAACAATCTGAGGGCTAGCCAAACATATTTTCCTGAGTTCCTTGGTGTCAGGCCATGCTGCCCACTCACCTGCATGAGTTCATGGCTTTCCAGAAGGTCATTCTCTAGCATCTCCTGGGTAAGGCGCCCCATGGTGCTGTAGAATTCATCTGCTGTCTCACAGCATTCTATCTGCCTAGATAAAGAAAGGAGAGTAGAAGAAAATGTTTAGGCCCCCCTGTTGTTGTTTATCAGGTATATGCTGCAGGTGCAAAACAAGGTATTGCCTCTTGCCATCAAAGTTAGCAATCAACAAAAATCACAATCCTAGGCACTTGCCTATGGCTTAGACACAGTTTGCATGTCCCTGCTTGCAATTCTATGCTATTTCCAAATTAACCCATTTTTGCTGATTTTTTTTTTTTATAAGTCACAATCCTGGTACACAGTCTGCAAAAAAAACACCAAAGGCGGCTTAGAGGTACTTGTTACAGGATGAGCTCTCTCTCATTTCTGCCCAGCCAGCCTCACAGCCCCACCCGCGGCATCTTGCTTATTTTCATGTGACATGTTCTACACAATACACTCACCATCTGTCAGAACTAATAACCACAAAATTGGGTCCTGAAGAACAATTACCCCCCTGTAGGGAATCTGGGGCCACGATGGTGCTATCACCAATAGACTGAAACCAAACCGCAGTAGAAGTGATAGATGAAAAATACAAGAACAAGAACTTCTAACTTTTGTGCACATTTCATCATCCCCAGGACGCTTTCACAGACAGAAATTTTTCGGTTCTTCTCTAGCTACTGTAGCCAGCTAGCCATTACACTGTGCTTCTTGCATTTGCTTCTTGCATCTACATGTAAATAAAGAAACCTGTCACCTGGCAACCTGTAAGGCAGGTTAGACTTTCATCCTTCTGCAGGGGTGGGGGGGTAAAAAAAGGAAGAGTTTCAAGCACTGAGCGCTGTGAGCAGCTCTTCCTGCCCGCGGGTCCTGGGGCCGTGCTTTACTGCAACCACCTTTCTGGCACGGATAAATAAATAAGCAAATAAATAAATATCAAAAAAATAAAGCAAAAATACCGTGCATGTGTATCTACTATCACGTTTTCTATACAGTAGGATAATTGTATTTGCCCCCCCAACCTATAAGACATACACTTTGACATACGCTAATGTCGGGGAATTTCCACGGGGCCATCCAGAAAACACCATGATGATGGAAAAACTGCAGGTGCTCGAGTGCGCTCTTCAGTCCCCTTGCCATCAAGCGAAATAGCCTGTTGAAGTGTTATTGCAAAACTCCAGAGTAGCGTGTGGGCATAATTGAAAAAGTGGTTAAGTGTACCCTGGAGGGTGAGGAAAGGAAATAATGCTTCAGAAGAGTTCTGAAAAATATACTCCAGGCTGACAAGGAAGAAAAAGCTTTCCAAAGACATGGATGCGGGAGATGGCAGGCCCTTTCCAGGCTGTGGAAGGAGCTCCATGCGACCAAAGGTGGCCAGGTGGCCTGCATGGCCAGAGGGTGACGGAGAGAGTGAGGGTACAGAGCTACAGACAGCAGATGGCAATGGCGTCACGTGCCTGCTGAGGCTCTCGGGGCAAGAGTCCCTGAAAGGCACTTCCGAGGGAGTGTGGGAACAGATGTGCCCTCGGCAAGGTTGGCTGGAGGTCGCACAGCAAGTGTAGGGTATGATGGGAAGACCAGGGAGGAAACATGGCGCTAGGCCAGGATGACGTATGAGGGAGCAAAACAACACAGGGTGTCATAGGAGAACGGATACTTGAGAGACGCCAGGGAAGGCTGTGCTGAGGGTCCACGGCTTACGGATTCCCAAAGCACCGCCTGATGTGAGTGCAAAGAAGAAATGCCAAGTTGCAGGAGGAAGAGGAATGGAGAGGTCCCACGGAGCTGTAGTTCATGATTTTTCCAGCAAAAAGTTTGTGGGGAGGAATACAGGCGCTGGAGTCCGAAAGATCCAGGATTAAGTCCCAGCTCTGCAGCTGATGAGCTATGGGACCATGAGCTAGTTAATTCACCCTCTGGGTTAGCTTTCCCACTTGGAAAGGCAGGAGAAGAATCCTACCTACTCCCTGGGGTTATGCAGAGTACCGAATGAGACCAGGCGTTTAAGCTGCCTGATGTCATGACAGCACTGTGCTGGCTGCCCTTCCTTTCGTTTAATAAGTGGCATACTCAAAAAGATGTAGAAGTGCAGGGAGCAAAGACACTGAAACATTTAAAGTCCCACCAGTGTCATTCCTCTATCCCCTGAACTTCATAAACAATACCAGTTTATTGTCAGTAGACTCACGTTAGTAAAAGTGAGATTCTAGGGGCACGCGGCTGGCTCAGTCAGGGGTAGAACATGTGACTCTGGATCTCAGGGTTGTGGGTTCGAGACCCACATTAGTGGTAGAGATTATGTAAAAATAAAATCTTTTAAAAAAAAAAAGTGCAGATCCTAATGTCAGGATATCTGGGTTCAAAATCAGGCCCTAACACTTACTGAGTGACCTTGGGCGATTCACTTAACTTCTCTGTGGCTCAGTTCCCACATCTGTAAGATGGGGGTGAGAACAGTACCTACCTCATAAAATAATGGTGAGTACTAAACAAGCTAGCTTCACCTCTACAGTGCTTCGAGCAATGCTGGTCCACACCATGACTCCCCTGAGAGGACCAGACAAATTCTGATCCTACGCGTAATGGATGCGGGGAGTAAAACCAGAATCTCTTCTTTTCCTCCTGCCCCATAACTAAGAATGAGTACAAAGGTGACTTTAACGGACTCAGCCTCAGTAAAGTGTTACACTGTTTTAATTCCATAAACTAGTTACCCGGTAACTGGACTATCCTACCCACAGACACAGTCAAAGTTCAAGGAGCTTCGGGCATAGAGTAGGTTGGAAATGTAGGACTGCAGAAAGATCTAGATATCGAGGGAAAATGAAAAGATAAGTAAACAGCACTCCAAATCCCCAAGCAGACTCATTTATTTGCCCAGCTGAGAAGCAGTATACCAAAAATCAAAAGCGAAGGAGATGGCTATGTGCTGTTTCCAAATAGTTGTACAAAATAATGATCTTTCTAAATCCCTGAATTGATAGTTGGTGGATCTTTCTTGCAAAAAAATGGGAAATACTGCAAGTCTCCCAGGAAACAACTTAACATAAATAAAAGGCTGGTTAAAAGGTTTTTGAAGCAAAACACTGGCAGTGATTTATTAGTTTTCTGACATGTTGTCTATGAGTACTCACTCAAGTCATTTAAAACTCTAGGAAACAAACATTAAAAACTTCTCTGCATCTTAACTCTTAACAATTTCATCCCAATGTCCCTTCCATTACCCAAAATGTAGAATTCTAACATAATAGTCATAATATATTAGAGATGGGTGAAAATACCCTCCTTTTCACAGTCCCACTACTGGTAACAAATACAAGTAACATCTATGTGGTACTATGTTTGGTAGTAACAGATTTCATCACAGAATTAATTCCTGATGAAAAATAAGAGGCTCAATGTGTTCTGCTATTTTTTTAAAGTAGGATCCACTCCCAAAGTAGGGCTTGAACTCACGACCATGCGATCAAGAGTCGTGTGCTCTACTAACTGAGCCAGCCAGGTGCCCTCTGTGTGTTCTACTCTTGACTATGTACTAAGCACCAGAGAGACCCTATACATCTTATTTCATTTAATTTTATTATGGCCCTGAAGGACAGAACTAAATAAATACTAAGGACTTAAAATTCATTCACATTGTGAATGTTAGCCAACAAACACAGCTACTCCTCTTCCAATCTTCCTCTCTTCCATCTCGGTTCCTCCCCCTCCCTCTCTTCCCAACTAGAGTCTAGGGAGAGGGTGCACAGTAAACCAGCCAGGACACTAGCACTGAAGTGGAGATCTACAGACCTGGAAAAGCCTGCTCCCCCTTCCCCAACATAGATTCTATTTGCCCCCCCATAATCAAGAATCAGCCAACTAAGATTTCAGAAGGCTAAAGCAATTCAACCAAGTTCCCAACTTTCTCTTTTGCGCCTCCTTAAATACAGATGCTTTTCACGTTAGAGCACAAGACTGCTTCAAGCCCCCCAAACCACAGAACAAAACAGAATGGGGAAATCACTTACTCTCCCAATTTTGCCCAGATGGCCAACGACACTCTCAAGATGATTTCCGAACCTTCAAAGAAGACTGAATCCCAGATCTTGAAGACCGTATGGTGAGGGAGGCACGTAGCAAAGAGAGTCAGAAACCATTGCATCGTGAAGACGTTCGTGAGTGGAGGCTCATAGCCACCTGAAATGAAACAAACATTCTGTGTTTCTTCAGAACTGATGCAAGATATAAAATTAGCCTTGTTCAATCATCCACAACCACCAAATATGTTACATTTCCTGACTGATTTCTTTAGATCTCTACATTTTGGTTCTTTCCTCACTTTTCTCCTTCCTTTTTTTGGAAGAACACAGGTGTGTTTGACAAAAAAAAATCTCAATAAGCGATTTTCACAAATTCTTTATGATACTTCAAAAATCTTTTATCTAAAGATTTTATTTATTTAGTTATATGACAGAGAGAGAAAGAGAGCACAAGTAGGGGAATGGTAGGCAGAAGGAGAGGGGGAAGCAGGCTCCCCGCTAAGCAGGGAGCCCATCGCAGGGCTCAATCTCAGGACGCTGGGATCATGACCTGAGCCGAAGGCAGATGCTTAACTGACTGAGCCACCCAAGTGCCCTGATATTTCAGAAATCTTAACCTAAAACTTAATTTGGCTCTACCTATTTTGGGGTGTTCAAAATTAAGGAGAATGCTCTCCTCACCAAAAACAGGATAAGAAGAAAGGATTTTAGCCTCTTAGAAGTAGAATCCAATTTTCGAAACCTCATAAAGCCCACTTTTATTCAAGTGCTGCTGATAAAAATATGGCTCTTTATGAAATTATTTGTCTACTTCTTAAATTATAGACAGCTCTCAGACCACAGTGGAATTAAACTGGAAATCATAACAGAAAAAGAGCTAGAGAAGCTCAGAGTATTTGCAGATTAAACAACATGAAATTTTAAAAATATTGTGAATTAAACAATCCACACAGCTCACACTGAAGTTTCTGAATTTACCAAAAACACAGAGCTCCCTCCTACTTTCTGTGATGGCATTAAGTATGTATTTTATGAAATGTAAAAATGTAGGTATTTAAACTGATTCTCCCTCCAAGTCAGTCAGACTACACATTTACCCAAGGATTAGCCAAATAAGATCTGTTCTCCTGCCCTCATTTTCTCTCTTCTTCTGCAAAAACAAAGGAACATCACGGTTCAGAAAATCAAGAATCTGAGGACAGGGCTTACGGGCAAGTTCAGGACATTTGGAGGCAAAAGGTGGAACCCAGGAAAGCATATCTGACATCGGACAGGCAAGGCAGTCTATCTGGACGTATTAGGACACCCCCAGAGGTGTGCAAGGGTACTGCACAGCCAAATTAAAGATTATTCAGGTGGCCGAGAAGAAAATGCTGAGAGACAGCCAGGCATCACTAAAATGTCCAGTGTCCTGTAATCACAGATTAGGTCCTCACAACCTTTCCTATTTTCCCAGATTTCAATGCACGGGTGCGGAACTGGCAACCATTTCCAGGAAACACAACAAACTTCATTATTCTTTCTTGGACCCCTGCACAGAGCCAGGCAAGTATAGGCAGCAGGTATGACCACAGCCTCAAGCTCGGGCTCCTCAGCAAGCGGGGCCATGCCCACCAGACAGCGACAACTCAGGGCCTCCCACTTGCTGAGCAGAGGCTCCACCCCTCCCTCGACCCAGGGCCTCCCCCCACACTGCAGGGCTCCAAAGCCTACCTGGAGGTCCGGGGAGCCCTTCTCCAGAAAGAGTGGACCTATTCATCTCTAGTAAACCTAAATACCCCTACCACGGATAGATAAGAGGAGCACTGAACATCCGAATCCAAAAGACTGTTGGTTTATCTCCTAAAAGTTAAGGGGGATGCATATTTGACTCTCCACAGGTTCCATGGTTCAGGCAAAAGCATAGTGTGTGAGAAATCGTACAGTCGCTCAGCTTTAAAGAACTCCTATGGGTTGGTATGAGCTGAGAGCAGCTGAACTAGATGGTAAGACAGACTCTCCATCTAGGAAGAAATGCATCCTGTTAGATGTCCATTCAGGACTGGTAAAGTACTCGGTTCTTGACGGACTTCCCAACCAGGACCAGTCTGAGGTTCAACACGGGGCCCTATGATTTTTTTTCAGTTGTGTTTTTGTTCTCTAACCATCTATTTCAATGCACCAAACGCTCATGAACAGAAATACCTGAAAACAAGTATTTCTGCACAAGGTCTAGGCTCAGGGGGGACAGTGGAATTGGGGAAGTGAAATATTCCCAGGAGTGTAACAGCGCCGAGTCATCACTACCTCCACTTTCCTTGTTCGCGGTTCTCTGAAGAGTGTCCAGGTGCTGAGATAACTCGGGGAGCTTCAGGCTCAAGAGATCCCTGAAGACAGCCATGTCCACGGATAGAGCCCGGAGGTTATTGACAAAATAACTTTCAGGAAGTACCTTATCAATAAGGTAAATCATAATCTGAAGAAAAAGATAAAGAATAAGATCGCTTCCTAAACACTGAGATCCCAACATGTCCCAAATAAAAGGAACATATTTAAAAATGCAGTTAGCCAAAGCACACCATCATTTCAATGTGTCAATACTGAATGTTCTGGACTTCTGTGGCTCATGTGCACGCTGGGTGAGGAGTGAGAGGCATAATTATTAAAGGAACTCAGACCCACAGTCCACTGCTGTCTGAAATTTCTAGATGGGGCACCAGACCCGAGTGCAGCCCCTAAGGAGCTATGCTGGTACAAGGCTCAGCCTCACTCAGTGGTGGAGCCCGAGCTCCATCAGCAGCAAGCAGCAATCCCATACTGGCTCCCTGGTGGCAGCACAGTTTCACAACCTTCATATGAAAACCAAGAGCTGAACCATCATAAACCTCACCCCACTCCGCCTCAAACGAAAGCAAGTCTAGAGACATACTTAGCATCAACCTGGTTATTGGAACTGAGAGTGGCTTTCCGTCCACTTTCCTCTCCCAGGACAATGCAACAAGGGTTTTGTTTGAACGTGGGGTACTTTCAAAGTCTGGATTTCTTTCATAAGATTATCTCACAAGTTCTTCAAATTACTATTTTCATTCTAACTTTTCTAGTTGTGTTACCTTTGCTAAGATGTCAAGAACCACCAGAATGACCCAGCAAAACACACGAGTTCTGTGTGTCAGTCTCGGGTCCTTACTCTGTCAGCTGGTATCCTCTGCTGTGCTCCTCCTCCCTAGAAGACCACTCACTCCCCAGAGCACAGGAAAAACAAAATTAAGAATAAAATCATAGCTGGCCCTATATCATGGTCTCACATTTTAATTTTCAGTCTAACACAAAACTCTATTTCCCAAGAAAATTCTCTCCCAGACCTGACAAGGGCCCATCTTTCCCTCATCTCTGGCTTCCAGTTTCTACTTTTTAGGATCACTGTTTTGACTAAGCGAATAAGGACTGGGCCATTCTCTTGAGAGAATACCTCTGAGACCTTTATTACAGAGGGAGCTGAGCAATAAAAGGAGAACAGTAGATTCAATCTGTGTGGAGGAAGGAGGTCCTGGAGGGACTAGGGCTAGCTGATGAGGGGGTACAGATGTCCAGCAGAGAAGACTGCCCTCTCTGAGTAAGGAGAAGAGGGATGGACAGGCTCACAAAGGCAATATTTAAAGGTAATGGTCTATTATGGTACTTTTTATCTAAGGATATAATACAAGAGAGATACTTCAGCTTTTCTGAAGAAATGATGATCTCTCAAAATTACATGAAACAAGAAGAACAAAAATTTTCAGTTATCATGGTAATTCCTGTGACACACTGAAATTCTCTGTCCAAAGGCATCTCAAAGTCTCACGTAGGGCATCAGAGACAGCCGTGTGTCATGCTAGGTGGGCCACTCCACCCACTGATACATTTTGAAGACCACACATTAGATTTTTTTTTTTTAAGATTTTATTTATTTATTTGACAGACAGAGATCACAAGTAGGCAGAGAGGTAGGAAGAGAGAGAGGCGGAAGCAGGCTCTCTGCTGAGCAGAGAGCCCAACGTGGGGCTCGATCCCAGGACCTGAGATCATGACCTGAGCCGAAGTAAGAGGCTTTAACCCACTGAGCCACCCAGGCGTCCCCAAGCATTAGATCTTTAAAAAAATTCAGATAAATAATGGCAATAGAGCAAAAATAGTGTCTCCAATAAATGGTGCTGGACCAATGGGACGTCCACATGCCAAAAACTAAACCTAGACACAAAACTTACACCTTTCACCAAAAAATGACTCAAGAGAGAACGCATACCTAAATGTAAAATGCAAAACTATAAATCTCTTAGAAGATAAGATAGCCTAGATGACCTTGGGTATGGTTATGACTTTTTAGATGCAACAGCAAGGACACGATCAATGAAAGAAACCATTGGTAAGCTAGATTACTTCAAAATTAAAAACTTCGGGCGCCTGGGTGGCTCAGTGGGCTGAGCCGCTGCCTTCGGCTCAGGTCATGATCTCAGGGTCCTGGGATCGAGTCCCGCATCGGGCTCTCTGCTCAGCAGGGAGCCTGCTTCCTCCTCTCTCTCTCTCTCTGCCTGCCTCTCTGCCTACTTGTGATCTCTCTCTGTCAAATAAATAAATAAAATCTTTAAAAAAAAAATTAAAAACTTCGGTTTTGTGAAAGACAATGTCAAGAGAATGAAAGGACATGCCACAGATTGGGAGAAATATTTGTCAAAGGCGTATCTGATAAAAGACGGTCATCCAAAATATACAAAGAATTCTTAAAACTCCAAATAAAATAATGTGACTAAAAATGGACCAAACAAGTCCTTTGCCAAAGATGCATTCAGATGGGATATAAGAAAAAAGAAAAAGATGGGATATAAGCATATGAAAGAATCTTCACATCATATATCATTAGGGAAATTCAAATTAAAACAGGATACCATGGCACACAACTACTAGAATAGCCAAAATCCAGGGGTGCCTGGGTGGCTCAATGGGTTAAGCCTCTGCCTTTGGCTCAGGTCATGATCCCAGGGTCCTAGGATTGGGCCCCACATTGGGCTCTCTGCTCGGCAGGAAGCCTGCTTCCCCCTCTCTCTCTGCCTGCCTCTGCCTACTTGTGATCTCTCTCTCTGTCAAATAAATAAATAAAATCTTTAAAAAAAAAAAAATGAAAGAAAGAAAGAAAAAAAGAATGGCCAAAATCTGGAATACACCCAATGTTGACAAGGATATGGAGCAACAGAAACTCTCACACATTGCTGATGGGAATGCAAAACCCTATAGCCACTTGGGAAGACAGTTTGGTGGTTTCTCACAAAACTAAATATACTTTCACCATCTGATCCAGCGATCACTCTCATTGGTATTTACCCAAAGGAGCTGAAAACTCATGTCTACACAAAAACTTGTGCACAGATGTTTATAGCAGCTATATTCATATTTGCTGGAACTTGGAAGCAGCAGAGACATCCTTCAGTAGGTGAACGGATAAACCGCGCATACCCAGACAGTGGAGTATTATTCAGCACTAAATTAAATGAGCCACCAAGCCATGAAAAGACAGGAAAGAAGGAACCTTACATGCTTATTACAAAGTGAAAGAAGCCAATCTTAAAAGGCTACATACTGTATGATTCCAACTATATGACATCAGGATAGAGCAAGAGATCATAAAAAGACCAGTGGTTGCCCGGGGAGTGGGGGTAGGGTAGGGGGGAAAGGCGGGGGGATAACCAGGCAGAGCACAGAGGATTGTTAGGGCAGTAAACACACTCTGGATGAATATTATAAAGATACATCATTAAACATCTGTCTGACCCACAGAATGTACAACACCAAGGGTGAATTCTAATGTAAACTATGCAATTTAGGCGCCTATGACCTGTACCAGGCAACCTGTGGATTGTAATCCATGTTACAATCATGGATTGTAACAAATGTACATTTGGTGGGGAATGTTGATAGTGGGGAAGCTGTACACTTGTGGGAGCAAGAGGCATATGGAAAATCTCTGCACCTTCCTCTCAATTTTGCTGTGAACCTGAAACTGCTCTAAAAAAATTACATATTTTTAAAAATAAATAATGAAGGAGCCTAAACATTTTAACAAATAGTTAAAAACAGTTGCTAAGAAAAAACAGTAAGTGCTCAAAAGCACACAAAATGGTTTAATTACTTCCCAAAAAAACTATTTATTTGCCTAATAATTAAAACTTGCAGGGTCCAAAGTGGCAGCTAAAAAACACTGACCCCAATATCTTCCCTTGTATCTGAAGTGATTCTTCATGAATCCAATCTTTGTCTGCATATTCAATGTCTAACCACAAGATTCTGAAATGATGATGATGTCATTTCATCTCACGGAGTTCGTTTTCTTAGAGGCAGAAATATAAATATTCAGTTCCTCAGCTTTATCTCATCCATCTTTTTTATGTGAATTTTTAGTTTGTCAAGGAGTTTCTTTCATGATTTGAATGGCAAGTATGTCCCCGCCCCCAGACCTCTCCACCTCACTCCTAACCTGAATTGCTTATTCCAACTTTTCAACAGTCCTTTTTATAGTCACAGAAATAACATCTGAAAAGAACAAAATCACCTAAAGCTAATAGACTGAGCAAAACAAAGGCTTAATAAAAAATGTTTTGAACTCATGTATTTGATTTGTCATTGGCTCCCCTCTCCCTCACTTAATGTGATAAAGAAGGAGTTTCAGAGCTGTTTCCTGAAGTACAAGAATGGAAAAAAAATGAAAGGGTGAATACAGATTTAGACCAGGTCAGGCTGGGTTTATAATTAATTCCACCATGATGCATATAAAACCTGGAGGAACATTTGTTTATTTTTCCATATGACATTAGTCAGTGACTGGGAATATCACTAAGGTATTTATCGCAGTCAAACACAAGGCTGGGGCCGGGGGAGGCTCCTGAAAACAAAGACTGAGTATCCATCCCATCCATCACAAAGCATTACAACCCCTAGCAGTTTGAGGGTTCAATTATGAATTAGCA
This sequence comes from Mustela putorius furo, assembly GCF_011764305.1. NCBI lineage: Eukaryota > Metazoa > Chordata > Mammalia > Carnivora > Mustelidae > Mustela > Mustela putorius. The sequence goes on along the minus strand of NW_025422368.1, from coordinate 39,771,930 downwards.
ACCCCATACTGCCCCAGGCTAATAAGGAAGCAGCCATCCTGTGCCTGTGAAATGCTTCATTTCTCATAAAGATTATTTCTGGTGACTCACGGACTCACATTCCAATTTATTAGCTTAAATTGTTTGTAACCCATCTCAAAGTGTTTCCAAAATGTTTTTACTGATAAAGGCTCCAGGTACTAAAGATTAAAAGATCATAAAATATCATTCATTTCCATAAGCTTTTTCCATGCAAATACCTTCCATCATATACATGTACTCTTAGCTTACCTCCTCCATACCACTCCCCATCTATGAGATAGTAAAGCAATAAAAAGATCCAACTGGAATTAAACATAACTTGTGGAGCAGGCAGCTTCTAACATGACGACCTTATGACCTCCACCTCTTGACAGTCACATTCTTATATGAGCCCTTCCCCTTGAGTAAGAGCTGGACCCAATGACTGGCTTCTAATGAATAGAATATGGCAAAAATGATGGAATGCAGCTTCTGGTATTAGGGTACAAATCTGCAGTTTAATCTCTCCTGCCTTGCTCATTCTCTTTTACTCTCCTCCTCACTCTGAGGGATGCCAGCCACCTCGCTGTAAGATGGAGACATGGCAAAGAACTATAAAAGGTCTCCGGCCAATAGCCAACCAGGAACCCAGGCCCTGGGCCAGCCACCTGTGAGGAATTAAATCTTGCCAACAACCACATGAACTTGGAAGTGAATGCTGTCCCCAGCTGAGCCTTCAGATGAGGCTGCAGACCCAGCCAGCAGTTTGAATGACACAACAATATGACTTAGAGCCAGCTACAGTGGACCCGGGTTCCTGATTCCAAGAAACTGTGAGGTAAATCATGTTTGCTATTTTAAGCAGTTAATTTGTTACAAATCACGATAAATTAATACAATTCATATTCAACTTGCTTTAAAAATGTGATGTTTTATCTATGGGACCAAAAACAATCATTCTCCTCACATCTGGCAGATATGTGAGTCCGTCACTTGACCTGGCTTTAACATGGGGGAAGTGGTGATTATGGGTCAGTACAAGGTGTAGCAAATGGCCATCAGGGAAGAGGAATGACAGTTCACTCTCAGAAGAATTTCAACTGCCTTCTTCAGAGCCCCAAACTCACCTTCAGTGCATCCCCTTCGTTGCCTTCCACTACTTCCAGAATTAGAGCAGCCAGGATGTTAAAGCCTTGGCAGTACCCAACATTCTTGTTCCATCGGGCATAGGCCAACAGGACCCGTTTTAACACAACCCTGTCCTGCTCAGCCTCCTGGCCACAGTAGGAACTGCAGCCTGTGCGGTGAAGATCCTGAAGAAGGCAAACAATATTCTTTTAAAATGTCTCCTTATAGTCTCTCCAAAAAATGCCTTTAACTTTGCCTCAGCATTAAATAGAATCAGATTATCAGCATGGATTTTAGCTTTTAAGAATGTTTATGTACCCTATACACATGGGCCAAAACAATTTTTAAAATTTTCTTTTTCCTAATGTTTTCTAATAAGCTAAGATACATTTTTTTTTTCCCCAGTTTTTTTGAGATGTAGTTGACTTGAACACTGTCAAGAGCAATTTCAGTCAGGCAAATTTTCTAACCTTCTTCAGAATTTTCTGTCAAAATTTAAAGTATTTCCAGAATTAATACAAAAGTGACTCAATTAACAGAAATTACATTCTATTTCTATATAAACTGAAAGTTTCCTTAAGTACTAAGTCTCGGATAAAATAAGAGTCATTTCAATATATGCGTGATCAATGCTAGTCTTATTCCTTTCTCTGAAATGAGATGTAATATTCAACTATCATATTCAACCCCAAATAATATTAAGGAGCAATATCAAAATATCAAAAAATGCAATACTGTAGAGACAGGAAAATCATTCTGTCCAAGACAGAAAAATCTATCCAAATTATTTTATAAATTTGTATAAAAAATAAACCTCTATCGTGCTTTAGTATTTAATGAAGACAATATATATAATTTAATAACTAAGCAGAGACTATGATTTTCATGAGTTAATGTCATTTTACTGACACAGCATTCACTTCAATGAGAAAAATTAAAGATCCTCTAAATAACATGATTGTTATAAAATGTATACTGCCTTAACTCACAATTTAAACAGAAAGAAAACATTTCAAACATGGAATACTTCATCTCTGAGAAACATTCTGAAATTCCAAATAAACAGCTAAAATATGGACAGCGCCCAGGCTTTATAAACAAACAAAATAGAATTTCATCATTCTTTTTAACATTTGTCTGAAATGGACTGAGTTAGATCATAAAGCAGCTCCTTTCATAGTTAGGACTTTTTCATGAAAAAAGTATCTTCAAATCTGTCAAAACCTTAGCCAAATTCTGATGGCCAAAATTAATGAAAGACAATTTCCCTTTTAAAACTCCAGCTTAGGGGTGCCTGGGTGGCTCAGTTGTTAAGTGTCTGCCTTTGGCTCGGGTCATGATCCCAGGGTCCTGGAATCAGAATCAAGCCCCTGGAGCCCCCCAACCCCCCAATACCCCCATCTCCACTTCCTAACCCCCCACTCCGTCCAGGCTCCCTGATCTGCTCCCTGCCCAGCGGTAAGTCTGCTTCTCCCTCTCCCACTCCCCCTGCCTGTGTTCCTTTGCTTGCTGTCAAATAAATAAATTAATTAAATAAAATAAATAAATAAATAAATAAAATCTTTCCAAAAAATAAAAAATAAAAATAAATAAAACCCGAGCTTAGCATTATACTGTAATGAACTCATATAAAACCAAAGGCCATGTGTTAGAGGCCTATGTAAGAGAAGAAGAATGGGATCAAATTGAATCAGCAACCTTGGCTTTTGGCAACAGACCCTAATCAATTGAAATAATCCCAGTAGGCAAACCACAGCTGTCTCCACAGCTGGCTTGAACCCTTGACCATCTGGTTTTAAGTAGACCCATCAGTCAATCTGACTATCTTCATAAATTGGCAGTTAAGAAATTATCAAAGATCCTAATAAGAACCCCCTCTAACATGAAATATACTTAACTTTAAATTTCAAACCTGTAACTTTCATGTAAAAATCCAGCTAACAGCACTGACCCATGCTAAAGAAAGAAAAAGAAATTTCAATCTCCTATCAAGTGAGCAAGTAAATAGAATATGAATAGGAACATTTTCTTCTTACCGCCAACATGCAAATTTATGAAAACAAGACAAAGTTCCCCATTAAAAGGCTGTTAACTAAGGGAATAAGAAAGCAGAAAATATACGGACATTCAGACCATTCCATTTGATCCTCTGTCCAGGAAACATCTGGCTCTTAGAAACCTCCTTCCAAGTCAAAATAAACAGGTCAAACTCAGGGGCCTTACCTTGACTATCTGAATTCCCATCGAGTCATCATCAGGATTACTCCTTTCATTGAAAGTGAAACGCATGGTTTTGTCCCAATCAATAGCTATACTGTGCAAATACTGATCTGCCAAAGTCAACCAAACCTAAAATATTTAAGAGATATTAAGAGATAAAGAAGAATATTAAGAGATAAAGAAGAATCCTAAAGTAAAATATTAAGAGATAAAGAAAAATCCTAAAGTAAAATATATAATTTCACCTTTCTTTATTAAAAAAAAAAATAGTTATTGCAGCTAACAAGAAAATGGGAACAGATCCACATGTAGAAATCAACTTTTCATTGAAATGTTTGCTATACTGAATTGCACCAATTAGGGTCTTTCATTTATTCTTTCCATTAATATTTGTTGAGCTTCTATTATGCACTAAGCAATGATTCAGCCATTAGGGAGGGATACTGTTAAGGAAACAAAAAGTTTTTTCAACTCTTATCTCAGTTCACTGGATTAGCTATACTATCTTCTGAGCTTATTATACTTGGCTTGGAATCACTCTCTGTATTTGGACATTCATGGAAAATGGGTCTTTTTTCACCATGGAGCAGCCTCTGCCTTTAAATCATCCCTCAATCTCTCTCTCACACACAAAACTGACAGATGGGGTCCCATAATGAATAACTTTTTTTTAAAAGAGTCACTGGATATTTTTATTCCTTTGATGACTTTATTCCAAAAAGCTGTTTCTGTAAGAAATAGGGGAACCCCCAATGTTCAAACTCTAAAAGTATTAAAACTAGGTTTGTACTGAGGGTTGCTGGAGGGGAGAAGGGTGGGAAGGATGGGGTGGCCGGGTGATGGACATTGGGGAGGGTGTGTGCTATGGTGAGTGCTGTGAATTGTGTAAGACTGATGAATCACAGACCTGTACCTCTGAAACAAATAATACATGATATGTTACTTTTTTAAAAAAAGACTAGATTTGTAAATCAATATATTAAGAAAGCACTTCAAGTTTTGGTATTTGAACATAATTTAGCAGGAGGAACACTGATCAATATCACCAGCCAGATTTTTCTCCCAAGCATCAGAATCACATACCTTATATTCAATCTAACAGGAATCCATGTCCACTTAGCCTTCAAAATACATCTAGACTCTGATCCCTTTTCTCCATCTCCACTATGGCAACCCTGATCCACCTCTTGCCTGAATTACCCCAAGTCTTCCACTGATCTCCCTGCTTCCGCCCTTGGCCTTCATATTATCAAGCCAGGGAGGTCCATTTAAAATATGTTTTGTCATGTTACTCCCCAGCTCAAAACTTCCCAATGCTTCCCATCTGAGGCTGGGCAAAGGTCTTACGGCTGTCTCTAATGTCTACATGACCTGCCAACTCCTGACCCCCATCACATTTACCTCTATGACCCTCTCTCCAAATGCTTTCCCTTTGGTTCACTGTCCTCAGCACCCCCAGTGCCTTCCTAGTGCTTGCATACTCCTGAGACAATCGTGGGAGGGTGCTTCCTGTTTGGAGTGCTGGTCCCCCAGGTAGCTCCCCTCACCACCATCAGGGCCCTATTCAAATTTTACCTTGCTATTTAAAATGCCACCTCCTTATCTCCATTCCCCGACCCCCAGGGCTCTCCTTCCTTTCTCTGCTTTATTTTTATGCACGGCACTTATCACCATCTGACATACTTTATATTGTATGCATTGTAAACTCAGTGAGGAGGAAAATTTGGGTCTGTTTTTTTAATCCTCCCACTCCTGTATCCTCAGGACCTGGAACAGTACTTGGCATAGAATCAATAATCAATAAATACTTACTAGATGAATAAATCATGAAGAGAGACAGCCTTCAAATTACTAAATCTAGAATGTTCTTTTGGACATTTCAGACATTTTAAAGAGGAACAGAGTGCCGATCCTTTTGTATTTTAGCCCTCTGAATCCTTACCTTTCTCCTCCATTCCTTTGGTATACCTGTTGACAGCCTGGCAACTGCCTTCAGAGCATCATACCACTAGGAACACAGAAAAAACATTGGCAAAGTGATAATATTGACCTGGATAAGCACTTTTCAACCTTTTTCCTATTTTGACATCCAGAAAGTATGAGAAAATTTGTACAGCACACTGAGGTAAACAGAGCTTCTTTCAGCCAGGCTCCAAGGCCTGCCCACCCCCCACCTGAAGTCCTCTTAAGACACCTGAGACTCACATCCACACACAATGGCTGGAAAGCTCTAGTTCAGAAACAAAAACATGTATTATGGATTCAAAATAATAGATATTCCATTTTTTAAATTTTTTTTCACACCTAGCAAGTACAAAACTCACACACATAGCAAGTACAAAGTTTTTCGTTGCAGGTATAAACACAGGCCATTTATAAGCTCCTAAGTTAATTTATCTATAATTTTAAAAACTGACGTGCCTTATGTGTAGTAAAGTATATGTTAGTTTTCCTACTTTGAGAATATACCCTGTGTGCCTTGTAGATTCCCCCAAGTAAGAGTATTTTCAATAACCAAAAATAGTTACCTGCTGAAAACCATTTTGACCTAAAGATGGCTCAAGAGTGAACTTCAACTTTGTATCAACTCCTAAAAGAAAAATATAAAACTGTTATTTTGGAAGAAAATACCGTTAGACCAAAAATAAAAGTAAAAATTAACCTGATTCTACTGAATCATCATAAATTTTTAGAACATATATTTTTTGCTAAATTTTAGTCAATTTTGTTAAAATAGAAGGTAACAATATTGATTTTCTAAAATAGAAAAATACCCTGTGGTCACTAGAATGAAGCTTATCACATAGAATGGTGGCTTCCACAGCTGTCTGGAGTAGTAAAAAAAAAAAAAAAAAAAATTGACACCAAAGACTTGGAGGGAGAGGGAGAGAATCTTATGCAGGCTCCATGCCCACAGCAGAGCCCAGGCAGGGATGGATCTCAAGGACCATGAGGTCATGACTTGGGCCGAAACCAAGAGTCCATGGCTTAACCCATTGGGCCACCCAGGAGCCCAATTCTTTATCTTTAAAATGAGGGTAATAATATCTATCTCAGTAGACTAAGTTTGTGATGATTAACTATAAATCACCTAGCACAGTATAATTTATATTTATGAAATTTAGGAAGATAATTCTCTACTTATGGAATTTGTTTTCTAATACATGCATGAACTAAATCTATGTAGGAAACCTCAGTGAAATATTAAAAGTTATGAAAATAATGTCACTGCCTTCTCACTTGTGGAATAATCCACGTTAACAATCTTATTCAGAGATTTTCATGTATCTTAAAATTCTGTCATGATACACTTGCTCATTGAAGATAAAACAGTTGGTATGTTTAATCATAGACTACAAGCTAAAAATATAACTGAGCTAATTCCAAGTTGTCTATAACTTTAAATAAACTTCTTTGATTCCAGTCCCAAATCTAAGGAAGAAGAGAAAATAAATAGGAGAATATATCAAGACAATGTGCTTATAATATACAAAGACAATATGAAATATTCATATTGGGCTCTTATTCAGAATCCCATGTTAGATGTATATGCTGTTGTTCCTGAAGGAAATTACATGACAATTTTTATTCCCATGTTTATTTTATTAAAAATAATATCAGGGATGCCTGGTGGCTCAGTCTTTAAACGTCTGCCTTCGGCTCAGGTCATGAACCTAAGGTCCTGGGATCCAGCCCAGTGTCAGGCTCCCTGATCAATGGGGAGTCCACTTCTCCCTCTCCCTCTGCCCCTCCCCCACTGTTGGTGCTTTCTCTCTCACTCTCATTTGCTCTCAAATAAAACAAAATCTTTAAAAAACAATAATAAAATCAAATCTGAAAGTGTTATTTTTTTCTACAATTTCAAAATCAACTAAATATTTCAAGTCATTTTTTAAAGATTATTACTTAAAAGTTCAAGGATCAAGATATATCAAACATTATTAACAGAATTTCAGTTTTAAAATTTATGATTCTCATTTATGACAATATGTTTCCTTCTAAGATGTTGACTGCAGATTACTGAAAACCTCCTGACACCTTCCACTGCTTAGGAGTTGGTATGTAGATAGAAACTATCTTCAGAATTTAGAATTACAATAATAAAGTAGACTAGTGGACTCAAGAAATACACGATTTGCCCAAGCCCATGACAGTATGCAGATGCCCTTCTTGGAAGTCCTAGAAGAGTACTGTGAATACAAGACTTGGGTCCTAGATTTCTAAAGTCAAGCTGTGTTACAGAATCCCAGGCATCCAGTCAATGCCCTGATCCGTCTTTTCAGAGCTTCAGGACCACAAGCATATTCTGCCTGAAAAGATTTCCTTCCCCAAGGGAAGTACCCCCCTCAAATTCTAATCTCCCTGAGATGATTTAAATGAAGTCCTGCTTCGATGGTGCAGAGCAATGACACAATGGCCACATGATTGCCTCCAGCTGGGGCGAATGATTTAAGGCACTATGAGAAACACACTTCGTTGTAAGGTTGCTGTCCAGATGCGGAGTGCTGAACGGAGGAGCATGTCGTCATGACTTTTGCTTTATTGTAACAAAGGCAAGAAAATTCCGCCCGCGCAGTTATTTCAACCAACCTAAAATCTCTGGATTCCCTGACCGTATGACCGAATATGCTCCCTTGCTTTTTCAGAGCACCTGCTGGTCATCAGGTGCTGAAAACCGGCTGGGGTTAGTCTAAACCACAACTATTTTCTCACGATCTAAAAAATGAGTCACAGGACTTAACTGGAATTGATCATTCACCACCTGCATGCGATAGCTGAAATCAGGTCATTTTCCCTTTCTTCTAACTGAGTAAGGGAGGGGAGAAGGTTTATGTTTCATCTGATAGTCACGGCTGTTCCGGATTCAGAAATACAAAACACTTTTAACGTGGGAAGAAGCTTTTTTTAAGGGTAAAGGAAGATGGTGAATAAATACTACAGTCTCTGCAATTAGACACTTCCTTGGGGAGAAAAACAAAGAAACCACAAGGTTCATAAAGGCAGTCAAGCGTTCCACCTTTTGGGGTTCCGCGCCTCGTCATATTCTCTCCAGCAGCCTCAGGATAGCAGGTTCCCGATGGCGCTGGGAGGCAGAGGCTCGGGGAGGACAAAGTCATCTGGCACCCCGCTGGGGCGACGCTGGGGACAAGCGAGCAGCGCTAAGCACCGATGAGAGTGCAGCCGGCTCCCTCTACGGCCACCCCTTGCAGAAAGCTCTCTGCCCCAGGCGTCCGCGCCACGGCCGGGCCCATAAAACCCCAGGGAGGGAGACTGGGCGATGGAGCAGACGCGGAGTTATGCAGCCTAGAGAAACAGGGATATGTAAACACAAGCTAGCAGCATAAAGGGCCTAGCCTAGCAAGCAAGGCGAGCTCCCGGACTTTGGCTCTAAGAAAGAATCACTACTTGCAAGAATGTTTCCAACCCGTTCCCCACACGGACACACAAATTTAAGGCTCCAGGCGAGCTGGCCCTGGCACTCACGCCGCACAGATCCTCAGGAAAATGCCCCCAATTTTTCCTTCGCAGCCGCTGCCTTCCCGTCCGTCCCCAAGTATCAAACCTGTGCCTTTCTCCACCTCACGCACCTCTTTCAAGATCTGGCTTCCTGTGAGCCGAGAGCACAATTGGTTGCGCGGCCTCTGGTGGCCCCGGTAGCCGCGGACACTTCCCCACCACGCGCACAGGGCCGAGCGCGCCGCTCGCCCGAAGCTCCCGGCACAAATAGGGCTAGACTGCGCACAGGCCGCGGGGTCGGGACCCGCCGGCAGCATCGGGTCCTCCCAGCCTTGGGAGGCCGCTGCCCGCGCCCAGGCCTTCGCCCGCGCTCTTCCCTCCCAGACAGACCCAGCCCCGCCTGCGCCAAGCCGCGGTACCCTGCACCCCGCGTCCCGCAAGCGCTCCCCGGCCTAGGCGGAGTCCAACTGAGGCAGAGGCATCAGTTCCGGGGCGCCACGCTACTTTCCAGTGCCCCATCTGCAGCCCCGGGTCCTCACCCGGCTCCAGGGTGCAGAGCAGCCGGGGCGCGGTCCGAGAAATGCAGCTGCGCTTTTTGAGCACATTGCTCAGGATGGTACCCACGCCGCCGCCGCCGCCGCCGCCGCCACCTTGCCGCTTCAGGCATCTCCCTCCGCGCCTCAGGGAGCCGGTCAGCTTGTCCTGCCGCATTCGAGAGCGCTCCGGGCTCCGGCGCGGTCGCCGTCCGCCTGGATCCCCGCTACCCCGCCGGCGTAGCGGCTTCGCGCGCGGGACTTGGCGAGTCCGCTTAGCCGAGGGGCCCTCCGGAGCAGCGAGAGTGCGGCCGGCGCTCGACGGTCGAAGGGACCTGCGGGGCACCGCAGAAGCCACCGAGCGCGGAGCGGTCGGCAGGCATCTGCAGTGCGGAGCCTGCACGGCTGAGGCAGGAGACGGCTTGGGGCGGGGAAGAGGGCGGGAGCGAGCGAGCGCGCGGGAGACGAAGGCGGCGCTCCCGCCCCCAATCCCGGCATCACTGTGCGCAGGCGGGGCGGCCCTAGCTCCCCAACGCCCGGCGGGTTCCTGGCATCTGCGCCCGGGAGCCGGGAGCCGCAGAGCTGCGGAGCCTGGAAACCCCGGAGCCCGGGAGCCTGGGAACTGGAGAGCTGCCGGGGGAACAACTGCGCCCAGGGACCCGAAGCAGCCGGAGATTGCTGTGCTCTTCCCAAGATCTGGGAGGAGCTGGAGAGGGGCACCAAAGAGGGCAAGTCTCAGGTGCAGAATATCAGAGAGATCCAAGAGTCCACCTAACCAAACAGCGTCAGAAGAGACTGCGGCCCGAAAGATGAATCTGGCAGTGTGGCAGAGAAGCTGGCAGATGGTGAAGCAAAAGCTTGATCCCAAATTGTGTTAAACTCCTAGCAGCTTAGACAGGCATGGGAAGCACGTAAAAAATAATAATAATGGTTCTTTCTCTTGGAAGAATAGCCTTTAAGAAAAAAGTGTTCACATTTAAAAGCAGCGTTTTTTGGTTGTTTTTTGTTTTTTTAAGTGCTTCCTCCTCTCTCCAGCCGGAGATTAAGTAGTTTAGAACTATTAACTATCACTACTGTTTTTTTTTTTTAAAGCCATCCTTTTTTTTTTTTTTAAGGTTTTATTTATTTATTTGACAGAGAGAGAGAGACAGAGATCACAAGCAGGCAGAGAGGCAGGCAGAGGCAGAGAGAGAAGCAGGCTCCCCGCTGAGCAAGGAGCCCGATGCAGGGCTCGAGCCTAGGACCCTGATCATGACCTGAGCTGAAGGCAGCGGCTTAACCCACTGAGCTACCCAGGCGCCCCAAAAAAAAAAAAAGTCATTCTTAAACCATGACATTAACCAATTGAATATTAATCATGAAAGTGAATGAGGAATAAGGAAGGAAAGGATGTGGAAGGAAATAGAGACATCTGTATTTACTAATATTTAGAAAAGGAACACTACATGGATAAACCAAAACTAAAAGATATTTATATGGGAGGGAACAGTGTGGAATAAAGAGGAATGGAAAACTGAGAGGTCTTCTGGATGTACCTTACATAGTTTGACTCTGGAATAACATATTAATAAAAAGAAAAAATGAAAATGAATGGGAAAAAATGAACCTAACTGAATATCCTGTTGATGGCACAAGAATACAGGAAAAAAATTAGTAAGTTGCTTTAGAATACAGTATTATGACTGTACATCAATGGTGGTATATATTCCAACAGCAAATTGAGCTGCAAAGAAACCTTAAATGTCAACAAGTAGCATTATTGTTATTTGATATTGCTTTCTTTTAATTCTTATGTATACTATGGGATAAAGCAAATAATTGTTACTGTCAAAAGGGACCAAGATCTGTTCAGTGTGACAGGAAATACAAGTATACAAAGAAATTAGGGGTTTTTAAACCCTGCAATATTATATTAAATTGGAAATACTAGTATGAACTCTTTTTTTTAATGTCTCGAGACATGTGTCAAATGTCTTTATTTTTTTTTTAAGATTTTATTTACTTGAGAGGAGAGAGAGAGGGAGAGAGCGAGCCTAGGTGGGGGTAGAGGCAGAGGAGAGGGAGAAGCAGACTCTCCACTGAGCAGGGAACCCTATGACAAGGGGTGGAAGGAGCCTCCATCCCAGAACCCAGGATCATGACCTGAGCTGAATGCAGCTGCTTAATGGACTGAGCCACCCAGGTGCCCCCCCTTTTTTTTCCCCAAAAATACATACACAGTTGATCCTTGAACAAGAAACAGAGGAGTTGGGGGGTCAACCTTCCTCCCTCCCCTCCCACAGTGGAAAATTTGCAAATAAATTTTGACCTAATAGCCTACTCTTCACCAGAACCCTTACCAATAACTAAACAGTCAATTAACTCATATCTGGATGGGGCACCTGGCTGGCTCAGTTGGTAGAGCATGCAACCCTTGGTCTCGGGGTCCTGAGTTCCATGTTGAATATAGAGCTTACTTTAAAAAAAATTAATTCCTGAAGTGCCTGGGTGGCTCAGTCAGTTGAGCGGGGACCCTTGATTTTGACTCAGGTGATGACCTCATGGTCCTAGGATCTGCCAGGCAGTGTTGGAAGTCTGCGCTGAGTCCAGAGTACGCTTCATATTCTCCCTCCTTCTCCCTCTCCCTCCACCTCTGTCCCTCCCCCAGCCAACAAGCTCTGTAAAATAAATAAATAAAATCTTTTAAAAAATTAATTCCTATGCAAACTTTTGGGGCACCTGTCTGGCTCAGTCAGTAAAGTATGTGACTCTTGATCTCTGGGTTGTGAGTTCGAGCCCCACACTGGGTGTAGACAGTTACTTAAAAATAAAAAATTTAAAAAATACTTTGGTGTGTTTTATGTATTAAATATGTATTCTTACAATAAAGCTAGAGAAAATTTTAATCATACAGAAAATGTATTTACAGTACTTCTTGAAAAAAATCCACTTATAAATGAACACAGTTCAAGCCCATGTTGTTAAAGGGTCAGGTATATCCCCTGAGTACAGTTAAAACTAATGAACACCTACAGCACCCAGGTGGTGGTCTCTAAAAACTATTCCCCACTGAAAAGAATCAGGGCTTCTTTGAAGTCTGACTGATTCTAGGACTGAGCCTGAAAAAAGTATAAGATGAGCCTAAATCATTTTTGATGAGCTAAGGAAGTATGGAAGTGTTCCAAGACTAATGGTGTCATGTCAAAAGGATGTAAGGGCCACATGAATAGACTACTATTAGCCAACTATGGACAATTTTGAGCCTCAAAAACAATGGCTGCTATGGATTGAAAAGTATTGAATATTTATTAAATGCATTCCTAGTGAGACTCTACAAGAGCTGGAAAAGCAGTCATTCTTAATGACTCCGGCAGACTTATTTGGTAAGAAGTACATTCTGGGCTTTGTGAAGTAGCCCCAGAATTTGAGGACAACGTCAGAAGTGACACAACTCTAAGCATGAAATGAACATTTCATATGTAAGAATCTGTTAAGATGAGATTGTTAACCTACAAAAGTAAACGCGGCTCAGACAGGGTTTGAGCTCCTCAGTTATGCCTGCCCCACCAGAGGAAAAGTCCTTTGAAAAGGCAATACTCTGCCTCATCACTTAAGAAGATGAAGTCATTGTTTAACCTGGTCATGATTAACTGTTTGGCTTAGATTTCCTAACATTTTACACCAAGCTTGGGTACAAAAATCTATCCTTCATCAGCCTGATGATTTCATAGTTTCAGTCCATGTTCATTTCTTTAGCTTTCTCTTAATTTTTTTTTAAAGATTTTATTTATTTATTTATTTGACAGAGAGAGACCACAAGCAGGCAGAGAGGCAGGCAGAGAGAGAGAGAGGAGGAAGCAGGCTCCCTGGCTGAGCAGAGCGCCCGATGCGGGACTCGATCCCAGGACCCTGAGATCATGACCTGAGCCGAAGGCAGCGGCTTAACTCACTGAGCCACCCAGGCGCCCCTAGCTTTCTCTTAATTTTAATAAAATTAAATTGATGTCTGTTGACTATTCCAGCCTATCTCAGCTGTACTGATAAAAATAACAGAAAGTGAATGATGTTCGGCTTTGGCCAATTTTTTAGAGGGCACCCCAGGCCCCTGGGGGTGAAGATGGTGATTAATGGCCAGAATAAAAGGAAGGGAACTGGAAGGAGAGGGAAAATCCAAGAAAACAAGCTGGTGTCTGCATGCACCGTCTCGTCTTCCACAGTTCTCATCTGCTCAAACCTTTGAGGGTTTTGTGTTCTCTTTTAACAAGGGAAGCTATTCACACTCCGATTCCAGCACTGGGCCAGCAGGAAAGACAGCCGAAGCAGCCAAGAGGAGGAGCAATGGGCTCTGCTCTACAACATTGCCTCTGGAGTGGAAAGGACATTCAGCTCCCACAGCTGGCTGACATACACCGCGCAGACCATCCCCCTTCCTCTGGCTCAGATTCCATGCTCACCAAGCAAACACCGAATGTCATCTGACTTCCCCTAGATTTTGCTGCAAAGAAGAGAATGTTTGGACCCATTAACAGCACAGTCAATACTCCTGAATCTGCTAATCTCTCAGGGAGCTGAGGAAATCAAATTTCTGGACTGCCAAAGCTGAATCTGGACTCCAGATTGCCAAGCCACCTAGATGTGTCATAGTTGACAAAAAGATCTCTCCTTGAAACTCTTCCTCAGTTACAATAGTTTTTTTTTGCCATTGGTAATGGGCACTTGTTGATAAAAATTCTATTTTTACCTCAGATTCATCACAAGGAAAAACTGACTCTTTAAAAAGAAAATCTGTGGCGGGGGCAGGGAGGGGTGGGGCACCTGGGTGGCTCAGTGGGTTCGGCTCAGGTCATGATCTCAGGGTCCTGGGATCGAGCCCCACATCGGGCTCTCTGCTCAGTGGGGAGCCTGCTTCCTCCTCTCTCTCTGTCTGCCTCTCTGCCTGCTTGTGATCTCTGTCAAATAAATAAGTAAAATCTTTTAAAAAAATACTTTAAAAAGAAAGAAAGAAAGTCTCTGGGGTGCCTGGGTGGCTCAGACAGTTAAACATCTGATTCTTGACCTCAGCTTAGGTCTTGATCTCAGGGTTAGAGCTCAAGCCCTCTACTGGGCTCCATGCTGGGTGTAGAGCCTACTTTAAAAAGTTTCCTTGAAAACTTCCCATTCCCATTCTAAACTACACAGAAATGGAAAACAGAAAAAAAATTTGAAAATTTCTATTATACCAATAAGTAGTGAGGGAATTAAGAAATATTATTTTGTTTACATTGAAGAGGAAAGCCAAGATTGCCAACTTTTATAGCAAACAGATAATTAAGCACTAAAATACAATGGTCTAAAAGCAGTCATGGAACAAACCTAGTATTAGGCTTATTGTATGACTCATAGTTTCTTATTCATGTCTGGAATATTGTTTTCTAGAGGCAAAAGATGTCACCTGAAGTCAGCTTGCAGCAGAAACAATGCCAGCATGGACTTTGCTTAAAGCTCTCGGGTGGTGAGATTTCCAGCCAAGGTCAACTTCACATCCCTCTTTACTAATTGAGTGATCTTTACTAATCAAATAACAGTGAATTCACACTTGGGCAAATTGTATCTTGGCCCAGTCCAGAGCACTTACAATTGAAGCTGAATTACAACTGAAGGCTCAGTGAACCCTTCACAAGGATTTTCCTTGCATTGCTGAAGGAACACCCTGCATGTCCCAGAGAGTCCAGTCCCTGTGGGCCATCCCCAGAGAGGGAAGTTCCTAGGTGGACCCAAGAAGTAGGGACCGCTGGGTTTCCCCAGCACCTTCAGGCCTATGAGCTAGGAGTGAGGCTTCCTTGAGAGCAAACTCTCCCTTGAATGGGAGAAGGGGGAAGAAGTCAAAAGGAACGGAAAGCCAAACTTAAGGAAGAAAAGCTCTGTCCCCAGGGGCTTCCAGGTGGAAATCAGGTCTGGGACTCCTGGATTTCCTAACGCTGCTATTTTTATTTCACAGTAAAATCTTAAAATAAAAAGGGCCTACGTGCCTATCTTCAGGGACTGCACAGAACAAGTGGTGACAAGTACCAAGAGAAAAGGCCCTGGAAGCCTGCTTTGAGGGGAGAGAAAAACCGCAGGGAGCTGGCTTGCTCTGGGGAGATGGGCCTGGAGCTCATCCTCCCGGCGGCAGAGTCCCCTGGCAGTTGTTCGTGACTGCACAGGTCTCTAAGGGTAGGAAGAGGTCTGGGCAGAGAGCAGCTCTAGGGGGTCTCCCAGGGGGTAGAGAGTGGGCACGACGTCTTTGCACTCCTGCTAATAACACGGTAGGGGTCTGGTGGCATAAAGCCACTAGTCTCCTCTCTGCTCGACCCACAGCTCTGGAAGGTCGGTGAGCAACTTCTGAATAGCAAAAATAACATCTCCCCTAAAGGGACGGTAACTGTGGCCAGAACTGTACAAAGGTGACCCTCTCCTCAGACCTCCCTTAAAGGAAGGCCGTAATAAGTAGTTCCCTCATCCTTATCCAGGATGAAGCCCACACGCTATGAGCTCATGGTGACAAGCTTCATAACCATTTTCCCCTCATGGAAGAGGCAGAGGAAGAAGCAGGAAGAAACTGAGGGGGAAGAAAAGCCTTACAGTTATCTGACCCATCACCTTACATACATGGGAACATTTCCTTTTCTTTTTGTATGATTTCTCCCCTCAGTCATAAAAACTGATTTCTTTATTTAAATACAAGCATCCTTGGGGGCTCTTGGGGGGCTCAGTAATTAAGCATCTGCCTTTGGCTCAGGTCATGATCCCAGGGGCCTGGGATCGAGCCCCACATCAATCAGGCTCCTTGCTCTGAGGGAGGCCTGCTTCTCCCTCTCCCACTCCCCCTGCTTGTGTTCCCTCTCTCGCTCTGTCTCTCTGTCAAATAAATACATAAAATCTTTTTTATAAATAAATAAATACAAGCATCCTTGAAGACCATCAGGTGTGGCTTTTGTATTTGGTTTACTTCAGAGAAAGGATTCTATCAAGCATGAAACAGAGAAGCTTTTAAATTCCAATACCAAATCAACTCAGCACCTCCTTCTGTCTCGTAAGAGTCCCTGTTGATGCTTTCCCAAGGCCATTCCCTTTAATCAGATACTTTCAAGAACAAAACTCCTCACATTTCCCCCAAACACACTGAAATATTTTGGATGAAGTATTTTAAGAATAATCTGTTTTATCTACAGACCAGAAATTTTTAAATCACAAACTGATATAATAATTTAATTCACAAGGTGAGTGGAAGCCCATTTCAGGGTACCATACTGGAAATGTACTTAAAATCCTACAGGCACGTAGGTCCATATAACCTCAGATACACAGCCAACCCAAAATTTTAGAAACCATCATATTATTCCTCTTGGTCTGTTATTTTCTGTGAAGTATTTTCTTGCCTCAAAATAACTGAAACTGATGTAATACTACTTCAGGTAGGTTTATGTGGCTGATATAAAAACATCTTTCTATTTCTTTTGTTTATTTAGTTATTCATGAAATAAACATTTATTTGTCAATTGCTATTGGAAAGGCATTATGCTATGGTCTATGGGAAATAAAAGTATGAATTTAGTACATTTTCTACCCACAAGAAACTTATAGTTTACTGAAGAAGAGACAAAGTGGATATTGATAAGACAGTGTGACAGGTTTCAATTATTACTATGAGAGGGCACCTGGGTGGCTCAGTCAGTTAAGCCTCTGACTCTTGATATTAGCTCAGGTCATAATCTGGGGTTTTGAGATTAGGTGTAGAATCTGCCTGGGAATTTCTCTCTCTCTCTCTCTCTCTCCCTCTGCCCCTCCCCTGCACTTGCTTGCTCTCTCCTTCTCTCTATCTCACAAAATTAAAAATAAAATAAAATACTCTGTGAGTATTTAAAATACTACATGAGTACTCGGAGGGGTAGCATTATCTTTACCTCCTCCTGAGGATTATATATTTCAATGTTTTCCTAGGCTTTGTTTCACTGAGCAATAATATTTCCACTGAAAATAAGTCAAGGACAAAGCTCATCTCTCCTCTTACAGTATGGTATTTGGCTCTTTGCTTCCACACCAAGAGCAGAACTGAAGACTTGCACCATTGCTTTAGAAGATGAAATCATGGTTCAAGCTAGTCATGATTAACATTTTGTGCCAAACCATCCTAAGATTCCTCTGATCCAGTCCAGGGATATGAAAGGAGAGGGTTTCTGATACCTATAGTTGTAAGTTAGTATGGCTGAGAAATATATGTTCAGAGAGAGGAGAAGGGTCATGCCTTGGAAAAGAACTTGTTTAATTTTGATGGTGAGGAGAGAGGAGTATGGGAAGGAGAGATCAGAATGGACATTAATGTTGGCCTGGCTGGCCTGGGAGGCTCAGATGACTCAGAGAAAAGATGCAGAATGTGCGGATGAATGAGGGAATGTGTGAAAGCAATCTCCGCACCTCCTACAGCTCTCCAGGAGGCAGTGTGGTGGGTCACAAAAGCACCACCACTGAAGGCAGGCAGATAAGGTTAGAATTCTAATGCCCACACTCACTGGCTCAATGTCTCTAGGGGAGATCATTAATTCTTGGGTTTCTGTTTCCTCACCTTTAGAACCAATGATACCAATTTGCGTTCTTGTGAAAATGCAATGGCGTGACAAGTGAAGAGTCTAGCACACAGTGATGCAGAGCCAGCATTCGATACATTTACTTTCGGTGTCCTTTTTTTCCTCGTACTTGTTGTTAGTGTTGCTACAGGATGAAGATTAGAATGGCTAGAGGGTGGTCCCTCCAGATGTCTGCCCAGCAAAGGACCCAGAACCGGATCCACAGGAGAGTCTCACTCAGGTCCTCTCCAGACGTTCCTCTTTTGCCTTCTTATCCTACTGCCCTCACCCACCCGCTACGAATACTGAGATTAGCCTCATGTGTACTCCAAAGGACCAAATCAGAGTCACAGGGAGGCAGATAGCAGAATTAAAGAACGCTCTAACTGTACTAAAACATTGAGCCTCAGGAGGTCTTCAATGTCCTGTCTTTTACAGCTCCCAGGCTGCACACCCAGCACTCAGGAGTACCCTGGAAGGACATGGAAAATGAGGTAAGGCTCAACAATCAATACCGGTATAATAGCTTCAACTTAACTGATACTCAGATGCTATTATGCTGTAAGAAGTCCTCGATCCAATATGATTACCAACTGTGATGCATAGAGAATACAATCTGGGTTGTTATATTTTCAGGTAAACTGAAATTTAAGCAAAAAAAAAAAATCCTTTCGGATTCAGTCCTCATTAATAATGCCTTTTTTTTTTTTTAATTTGACAAAGAGAGAGAGCAAAAGCAGGGGGAGCAACAGGAGAGGGAGAGGGAGAAGCAGGCTCCTCACTAAGCAGGGAACCTGATGCCGGGATCATGACCTGAGCTGAAGGCAGATGCTTAACCAACTGAGCCACCCAGCTGCCTCAAGAATACCTTAAAATGGGGCGCCTGGGTGGCTCAGTGGGTTAAGCCGCTGCCTTCGGCTCAGGTCATGATCTCAGGGTCCTGGGATCGAGGCCCACATCGGGCTCTCTGCTCAGTGGGGAGCCTGCTTCCTCCTCTCTCTCTGCCTGCCTCTCTGCCTGCTTGTGATCTCTCTCTGTCAAATAAATAAATTAAAAAATCTTAAAAAAAAAAAATTAAAAAAAAAAAAGAATACCTTAAAATGTATTATTATACTTTCTTGACTTAAAAAGAATGTTCTGAGCAAACTGAATTTTTATGTATTTATTAAGAATCTTACATTATCTTTAGATCATCATTCTTATCATATAAGAGTCCAAGACAAGTATTAGAAAGAAATTCCAAATCTTGTTAGGAAGTACATTAAAAGGAAATTGATTATCCCCTGAACTACATGGGTGACAGATACTTGGGAGTAAGAGGAATGTTATAGTTTATCAAACAACCCAGACCTCAGTGAAGCCTATCTGGTGATTTACATTCACTTTTAGCTCTACCTTTATAAAAGATTTAGGGATCCAGCAGTGTATCCTTGGGAATGGTCATATATGTGTTCTAGCTTTTGAAAGTCAACCTAAGGTTTTAGTAATAGAGAGAAACTCTTAAAGCAGCAGACAGCTCTTAATAAATACACTTTCTCTGTGCTCCTTCTGCTCCTGAAGTAATACAAATGTGGCCTATTATACTCTTGTACTTGATACAGCAGCGCTGACACCTTTAATTACCATTGTCTTCAGTCCCAGCTTACCCAGGGAGTCACTTGGCAATATGTCATTCTGGCCTAATGCCAGAATCAATCAGATATGCCAGTTCCTAGCAAGGGAATAGATTGTCCTAAAACAAGGAAAGTTTCCTCTGGTTTCTCTAAATTTTAAACCCTCCTGATCTTTGAAAACTAAGTATCACCATGTATTTTAGAAAAAGTCTAAGTAATTTTCTAGCACAGGGCCTGATACAACATAGACACTCAGTAAACACTGTGGGTTTTTTTAATTGCCTCTATGACACACAAAGAATATCAGACCATGGTCCTGGATTAAACTTTTAAAAATGGTACCTGCATGAGGACCCGAATGGACATTTTTCCAAAGAAGACATTCAGATGGCCAACAGACACATGAAAAGATGTTCAACATCACTCATCATCAAGGGAAGGCAAATCAAAACCACAATGAGCTATCACCTCACACTTGGCAGAACGGCTAAAATCAAACCGACAAGAAAAAATGAGTGTTGGCGAGGATGTGGAGAAAAAGGAACCTTCATGCCCTGTTGGTGGGAATGCAAATTGATACTACCACTGTGGAAAAGAGTATGGAGGCTCCTTTAAAAATCAAAAATAGAAATCCATACAATCCAATAATTCCACTACTGGGTATTTACTCAAAGAAAACAAAAACACTAATTCAAAAAGCTATAGGCACCTCTATGTTCATTGCACCATTATTTACAATAGCCAAGATATGGAAGCCATCTAAGTGCCCACTGATATTCAAATGAATAAGGAAGATGTGGTATAAATATACACTGGTCCATTACCCAGCCGTGAGAAAGAATGCAATCTTGCCATCTGTTACAACATAGATGGACCCAGAGGGTGTTATGCTAAATGAAATAAGTCAGGCAGAGAAAGACAAATACTGGGGACACCTGGATGGCTCAGTGGGTTAAGCCTCTGCCTTCAGCTCAGGTCATGATCTCCGGGTCCCGGGATCGAGCCCCGCATCGGGCTCTCTGCTCAGTGGGGAGCCTGCTTCCCCTTTTCTCTCTGCCTGCTTCTCTGCCTGCTTGTGATCTCTGTCTGTCAAATAAATAAATAAATAAAATCTTTTTTAAAAAAAAAGATAAAAATATTGTATGATTTCACTCATTTGTAGAATCTAATAAACAAAATGCACGCACAAACAAACAAAAAGCAAAATCAGAACTATAGAGAACGGATGACTGCCAGAAGGAAGGGAGTGGGGGGAGATGGGCAAAATGGATGGAGAGTGAAGGAAGGATGCAGGTTTCCTGTTATAGAGCGAGTAAGTCATGGGAATGAAAGGTTCAGCATAGGGCATATGGTCAACAGTACTGTGATAGCGTTATATGGTGACAAATAGTAGCTCTATTTGTGGTGAGCACAGCATAATGGACAAGAAGCTGAATCACCATGTTGTACACCTGGAATGGATGTGACATCATGCACCAACCATCCTCAAATAAAAATTAAACAATAAAATAAAAAAATAAAAATGTTACCTGCATATCGTGGCAATGACTTTACAATATGTACATATATCAAATCATTATGCTATACACCTAAAACTAATACAGTATTTTAGGTAAATTATTTCTCAATAAAAATAAGTCATTTTTTTAGAAATGGTACCTGCTTTAACACCTATATTCCATATGACACACTTCTCCCAACCCCACAGCTGACTCATCTTTGTGTTTGAATTATTTATAGGCAGATCTTTTCCTCTCGATAGATCATTAACTCCTTTAGCGTAGGGATGAAGTCTTACTCATTGTTGTATCTCTCCCCTCCCCAGCCTGCAGCGAACCTGGGACTCTGTACACATTTGGGCCTCAGTACACGAATGTTAAAAATAAACATCATAAATTCATCATGCCAAAAAGAGAGCCATACCTTCCCACTCATTGAAAAAGAGCTTTTTATTCAACTACAAGAGAAACAAGCAGCAGATGTGTTTATAAACAGTTATTTTGACTGACATTTGTACAATGTACCAAAAAATCCAAAAACACTATTCTTAGTCTCCCTGACAAGTTTCCAAAATATGTGATGCTCAAATGTCACATACTTGCTCTACATATCAGGTGAAAGATGCTCTTGAAATGCTAGATATAGGGGCGCCTAGGTAGCTCAGTCAGTTGAGCATCTGCCTTCGGCGTAGGTCACAATCTCAGGATCCTGGGATCAAGCCCTATGTCAGGCTCCCTGCTCAGCGGGGAGACTGTTTCTCTCTCTCCCGATGCCCCTGCTCCCCCTCCATTCCTTCTTTCTCAAATAAATAAATACAATCTTAAAAAAAAAATAAAAGTGAGAAAAGCAATGCTCTAAGAATAAGGGGGGAAAACCTTAAAAAAAAAAAAAAAAGAAATGCTATATAATGGAGTCAGCACAATATAGTAGCTAAAAAGCACAGACTCTAGAACCAGCTGCCTGGATTTGAAACCTAGCTCTACCACTCCATAGCTACGTAACTGGGGTAAACTCATTGTCTCAATTTTCTCATCCACAAATGGGACCATTAAAGTACCTACTTCATAGGAGTTATTCTAATGATCCAATGATATAGGTAAAGCTCTTACTACACTGTCTGGTCCACAGTAAGCTCTATATGAATATTATCAATTATATTGGGGTTTTTTAAAGATTTTACTTATTTATTTGAAAGAAAGAGACAACTTGAGAGAGACCATGAGAGAAGGAACACAAACAGGGGGAGTGGGAGAGGGAGAAGCAGGCTTCCGGCTGAGCAGGCAGCCCAATGCACGGCTGGACCCCAGGACTTTGGGACCAGGACCTGAGCCGAAGGCAGGCGATTAACAACTGAGCCACTCGGGCTCCCCCTATTATATATTTAATATATAGTACAATGGGGGTACCCGGGTGGCTTAGTTGGTTGAACATAAGACTCTTGATTGCAGTTCAGGTCATTATCACAGGGTGGTAAGATGGAGCTCTGCAATGGGCTCCCCACTCAGAGAGGAGCCTGTCTCTCTCTCCTTCTCTCTTTCCCTCTGTTCCTCTCTCTGTTTTCAGAAGTGTGCACTCACACGCATGCGCTCTCTCTCCCTCTAAAACAAACAAACAAACAAATAAAATACATCTTAGAGAGATATATAATATAAAAGGCATTTTGACTATCTTTTTTTTAAGATTTAATATCTCTATTTGAGAGAGAGCAGAGGGAGGAACAGAGGCAGAGGGACAAGCAGACTCTGCGCTGAGTCTGAAGCCCAAGGCAGGGCTTGATCCCACAACCTGAGCCAAAATCAGGAGTCAGCCACTCAACTGACAGCCACCCAGGTGCCCCGAGACTCTCTTTTCAAGGAAAGACATTTTAAACTAATTCATCAGTATTGCTACCGATTACAAGCAACGCAACCAGCACACTCCAGCATCTTTGCTCTTTTATTATGTCACTACCCATTTTGGAATACAGATTTTAGTGCAAAACTAGTCTAGGAAGCCCATTAAAAAAAGACATCATTTAAATTGACAAGTTGCCCACATTTTTCATCATCCTGATTTTTTTTAACATGTGGAGGAGAATTCACTTCAATGCAGACAAGCTAATCCTTCCCTGCTCTTCGTGAATTAATAAAGTCCTAGCATTAATTACCCAACAGCCACTTGCTCTGCAAGATCGCTGCAAGCAGGAAATCAATCATTCACGGCATAATTTAAGTAAGCAATTTTCTTCTCAATCTTTCCATTCCACCAATATTATAACTTTTTAAATAATGTATGCAAGTCTCCAAAAATTGGTTCAATCATTTCATTTTATAGGGTTTCCCAAATGTAGACCATCATTTATTAGAATGTTCTGGACTTTCAGTAAATTTTGATTTGCAATATAAATAAGTTTTATGGTGTATTCCACATTCTCACATGTATTAACACTAATTCCTTGCGTTGAGGGTAGCAAAGACATCCCAGAAGGAGAAATAAGTAGTCCAAAAAAATATCATTTTTACAAGTCTGTCAATTTCCCAGGACTATATTTTCTAAGGGAGATGCACAAAGAAAGAAGCAAGGATAAAAGGAGATGAACAACTAATAACAACAACCATCACATACCAATTGTCTACTCTGAGTCTCTACTAAGCTGGATGATTTAATGATCTCATTTTAACCCAGAAAGGCAGGTATTATCTTCCAAGAAATGGGAGTAAAAGGAAGTATATGCATACATTACCAGGATAATTTTTTGCTAAGCATTGGAAACAAATGCCTAAAAGAAAAATATAATCCAATACCATTAATTCTGGGTAGTGAGAATATAGGAGCTTCCTGTGTTTTTCCTTGTACTTTCCTGACTTTTTTTATTCCCTAAGAAGGAACCAAGGAAGGAAAGAAAGAACGAACAAATAAAAAACAAAGAAACCAAGAGATGAAATAACTTTCCAAACGTCACACAAATAATAAGTGGTGGGGCTAGGATTTGAACCCAGGTGTGTCTCACTCCAAAGCCACACTCTGTCTGCTATGCCAATAAAATAAAACCAGACTTTTTTTTTTTTTAAAGAATTTATTTATTTATTTATTTGACACAGAGAGAGATCACAAGTAGGCAGAGAGGCAGGCAGAGGGAGAGGGGAAAGCAGGCTCCCTGCCGAGCAGAAAGCCTGCTGTGGGGCTCTGATCCCAGGACCCTGAGATCATGACCTGAGCCGAAGGCAGAGGCTTAACCCACTGAGCCACCCAAGCGCCCCAGAACCAGACATTTTTTTAATCTGAGCAGGATCAAAAACATTTTGGAAGTTCTGAAAGACGTGTTCACAGCCCCATTTATGTTACCCAAAAGTGAATAAAATACCCATCATTTCCTCAAATTCCCCCTGGTTCTATTTACCTACTAAAACAAAGTGTGGTTGGCGGTAACAAAGGAGCTTCTTCAGCAAGGTCAACTTAGCCCACCCGTGAACAACAACAAAAAAATCCCATGATGCCAGAGCAAACAAGGGAAGTTCTTAGGCTCGGATTACAGAAAACCAGCACAACATGATGGGGCACGCAGGAGCTAATTAGTGCCCTCAGAGAGGGAGGCTGAGTGGAGACCCCACGGGGCATGTCTTTCTGCATCAGCTCACCCCAGAACTCATCCAAGGAAAATCTGGGCCACCGTGAAGTCCCCCCAAGAAACTGCAGATATGATTTATCTCTAAAAAGAATTTGCCAAATGTGAAACAGGAAACAGGAAGCTGGTTTAATTAACTGAGAAAGCAACAACCAGAGACCCTCTCCACAGAGAGCGGGTGGTAAATGACGCGGACTCAGGGTATAATCAGTCTTGAATGACGCTCGTGCTGTTGTTGCATTCCCTCATGTGCAAGGAGCAGCTGTTGTAATTACTACATCTCGGAGTCAGGATAACATTTGAGATGATTCAAACCAAATTGCCCAGACTTTTAAAAACGTGTTTGAAAACTCTTGCGCAATATCACACATGGTAGCAAAATCTCATGGATGCTGAAGATTGGATGCAGTGAGTCAAGACTTCAGATGCTCCCTTGCCAAATGTCCAACATTTGCACTACAAAATTCGATGTACAACTTGATTCAAGATGAACTTTAGTCAAAGAGAAGTGATTAGGGTGCTTTCCACCATCACACCTGACCTCATAGAGGTAGCAAATTCCTCTATGACGGACTCTTCCAGGAGGAGAAATTAGATTAGGCCAGTGATGTGAGTTTACCTTCTACCCCCTAAGTCTTCTGGCTTCCTAACAGTAAGGACAGTTGAGCGCTAAAATAGATTACTTGGGGGTGCCTGGGTGGCTCAGTTGGTGAAGCGCCTGCCTTCGGCTCAGGTCACAATTCTAGGGTCCTGGGATGGGGCCCTGTATCCAAAGTCCGGCTTCTTCCTCTTCCTCTGTCCCTCCCCTTCCACTGTGCTTTGTCTCTCAAGCTCTCTCTCGAATAAAAAAATAAAATCTTTAAAATAAAATTAAAAAATAGATGACTAGGGCCTAACAGAAATGACTGTCGAAGAGCAGAACACTTAAGAACAATATCATTTCAGACTTAATTCAATAGCCAGCCTTTTCTTGTGTCCTTCCATGCGTGCTGTAGCTGTCTTCCGTGTTACGCTGGAACCTTCAGCTCACAACCAGCCTCATGCCAGGGGCACTTTGGGGAATGACAGAGGAGGAACAGGTTGAGAGTGAAGCAGAGGAATGAGGAGGAAAGATGCACCACGGGGGCAGAGAGCACATAGCAGCAGTGGAGAAGTCAGATGGCTGCATCAGAATAGATCCGAAACACTGCTGCCCCCGCCCAGATCCCCTAACAAGGGCTGCGGGGAGCAGGAACTATATTTTGCTATTGGTGGTCCCTAGTCGAGGAGGTCACTTTTCATTTCTCCCAGGCTTGGCAGGAGACGTGGGGAGAGGGAGCGGCAGGAATGGAGGGTAAGGAAAGGGGGCTTCGTGCAGAGCAGAGCCTGGGAGAGCTACTGCCAGAGAATCCTCCCTTCTCTGATGAGAGCAGCTGGGAAAAGCAGAAGGGAAAGCCGTGGAGGGAAGGAGCAAGCACAGCAGGAAGAGGGAGGGGAACACCTTCCACCACGAGATCCCATACCCCGCGAGGTATAGCAGCAAGTCTTCAGACTAGACCTGCAGCATGACTGACCTGAAACCACAAACAAGTGGGCGGGTATGAATCGCAGGAGCGGACCAAAGCCATAGAGGCAATTTCAAGTGAAGAAAAAACAGTCCCAAGATCAAAGCTGGGGAGACTGGAACAGGACAGAAAGCAGACAGATGGAGAAAAATGGTTCGGGATGAAGGCTACAAAGAACTCAGAATAGCAGCGTCTGGGTGGCTCAGTGCATGAAGTGTCAGACTCTTGACTTCAGCTCTGGCCATGGTCTTGGGGTGGTGAGATTGAGTCCAGTTGGGCTCCACACTCAAGAGTAGAGTCTACTTGGGATTCCCTCTCCCATTCCCTCTCTCCCTGTGCTCGCTCACACACACTCTCTCTCTCTCTCTAAAATAAATAAATAGGGACGCCTGGGTGGCTCAGTTGGTTGGGCAGCTGCCTTCAGCTCAGGTCATGATCCCAGCGTCTTGGGATCGAGTCCCACATCGGGCTCCTTGCTTGGCAGGGAGCCTGCTTCTCCCTCTGCCTCTGCCTGTCACTCTGTCTGCCTGTGCTCACTCTCGCTCCTCTCTCCCTTACAAATAAATAAATAAAAATCTTAAAAAAAATAAAATTAAATTAAAAAAATAAAATAAAATAATAAATAAAATCTTCTTTTTTTTAATTAAAAAAGAACTCAGGGTATGAAAGTGTGTTTTTGATGTCGGACTGTATGAATGGCACAGGGACAGGTTCACCGTGTTTATAAAGTCAGAGCTACTCTGGGGCAGCATTCATTGTTCCCAATAGCCAAGGGGTGGGAGCCACTTCGTGTCCGTCACCAGATGAATGAATACACAACATATGGTATATATATAGAGTGGAACATTATTCAGCTTTCGAAAGGAAGGCAATTCTGCCCTATGCTACAGCATGGTTGAACCTTGACAACGTTATGAAGTGAAACAAGTAGGCTAACGAAAAGATAAATACTGAATGCTGGTTGACAGGGGCTGGGGAGAGGAAGAAATGGGAAGTTCTTGTTTAGTGGGCATGGTTTTGCAGGATCAAAAGAGATAGGGAGTTAGGTGATGGTGATGGTTGTATAATATAAAGGTATTTAATGCCACTGAACTGTACACCCTTTAAAATCATTAAGATGGTAAAGCTTCTGTTATGTGCATTTTATCATAATAAAAAAATGAGAGGGCACCTGGGTAGCTCAGATGGTTAAGCATCTGCCCTCGGCTCAGGTCATGATCCCAGGGTCTTGGGATCAAGCCACGCATCAGGCTTGAAATGAAAATTATTTTTCTGGATGGTAATAAACCCATCGAAGGAAGGATGCTTTATCTTCCGATCGATTAGTAATTTTGTGGGGAAAGAAATGCCCTGAATGGCATTTTAGGACAAGCACAGGACAGGAGGTGGGAGGAAATACAGCACCAACTACCCATGTGGCCACAGGCATTTGTGTGTGCGTACGCACTAAAATACATATAACATAAATTTACCATAGTAACCATTTTAAGTCTACAGTTCTGTAGTGTTAAGTACATCCACACTGTTGCACAACCATCTCCAAAACTTAATCTTCCCAAACTAAAACTCTGTACCCATTAAACAATAACTTCCCATTCCTCCCTCTTCCGTACCCTGGCAACCACCATTCTACCCTAAGTCTCTATAATTCTGACGACTCTAGATTCCTCATGTAAGTGGAATCCTAGAGGATTTATGTGATTGCATTATTTCATTTCACACAACGTCCTCAAGGTTCGTCCCCCTGTGGCCTGTGTCAGGAAGGCTGGATTATGTCTCACTGTACTAAGGCACGTTCTGTTTATCGGTTCTTCCACTGACGGACATGTGAGTTGCTTCCCCCCTTTTGGCTATCACAAATAATGTTGCTATGAACACGGGTTTACACATGACCTTGCTCTCAATTCTCTGGGGCATGTACCCAGAAATAAAAATGCTGAGTCATATGATAATTCTAGTTTTAATTTTTTAAGGAACTATCATACTATTTTCCATAGTAGCAACACTATTTTACTTTCCCACTAACAATGTATAAGGGTTTCCATTTTTTCCACATTCTTGTCAACAGTGTTATTTTCTGTTGTTGTTGTTGTTTTTAATAGGGACCTTCCTAATAGGTGTAAGGTGGTTGTAAAGATCTTGTTAAGTTCCTCTGGGCCTTCAATTTCATCATCTGTAAAATGAATACATTGCATTAAATGATGCCCAAGGATCTCCAATTTCATCAATCTATGAAGTGAGGGGAGAGTTAGGTTGACTTCCTGGAAAAACTCAGGTCATTTAATCACTCTGAGGCTCACATTCCCTAACTATATTCACAGCAGTGACACACACTCTGGATGTGGTTTCAAGTAAAACACAGACTGAAACTCAAGTGCAGGGCAACTTTAAGAGAGCCAGGCCCCAGCCCTCCACAGAGAGGGCACAGATAGCACCGGGTACTGAAGCTGATGGGTCCACACAACTGGGGCAAACTTTACAGTTCACCCCCAACACAGGTAGGGTAGCTTGTTAGCAATGACCGTAACAGAGCTGCCTTCTACTCACTGTTCAACGTTCACTTAGAGATAGAACTTAGGGGTGCCTGGGTGGCTCAGTGGCTGCCTTTGGCTGAGGTCATGATCTCACGGTCCTGGGATTGAGTGCCACATCAGGGCCCCTGCTCAGCTGGGAGTCTGCTTCTCCCTCTGCCCCTCCCCCTGCTTGTGCTCTCTCTGTCTCTGTCTCTCTCTCTCTCTCTAATAAATAAATAAAATCTTAAAAAAAAAAAAAGAACTTAGAGATAAAATTGCAACTAAATTTAAAAAATAGCCATGCTGGGATGGCAGAGAGAAGAGGTCACTACCCCCAAAAAATCTGTTGTGTTTTCTGGTGTGGCATGAATCCTCCCCACTCCCAAACACAGCAAGTAAAACTTCAAAAGAGGAAACACATTTTCTCAGTGAGACACCTTGGAGAAGAGCCGCCAGTAAGGCACCGGGAAGAACAGTAAGCTTACAAACAGGCAAGCAGGATGATCTGCCGAAAAAAAAACAGGAACACCAAAACCTGAATCCAGGACTCCAGAACTCAGTCCAATACGGTGCACAATAAATTTGGCTCCTCCTCTAAGAGGGAGGATTATTATTATCACATCTTTCCAAGAAAAACAGCAACAAAACCTACTCATGTGGACGTGTATGGACTGTTTAGCTCCATAAAACTTTTCTGTAGGACAGCTGAAGTACTGAGGACCTTGGTGTGGGAATCAAACACAAGAAGCCTCTTTAATGTTCTTTTTTAAAAGTTTTTTCTTTTAATTTTACTTATTTATTTGAAAGAGAGAGAGGGAGCAAGAGCAAGGAGGAGAAGTAGCGGCAGAGGGAGAAGCAGGCTTTCTGCGGAGCAAGGAGCTCCCTATAGGACTCGATCCCAGAACCCTGGGTTGGAGGCAGGCTCTTAACTGACTGAGCCACCCAAGTGCCCTTTTAATGTCCTATTAAGAGTCATCATCTAACACCTGAAAACCACAAGGTTCAAAGATTGAGTACCTTATACTTTCTGTGGTTGATCTTCGGAGAATTAGGGCAGAAAAACTCAGAGAAGGCCATCAACATGGGCGGGAAGAGATCGCCCCAAGAGTCACACCGTGTGGAGAAAACAGAAACTTTTGTGCCTTTTTTTCCATTCGTTTTTAATGATATTACATACTGAGTCTAGAAACTGTGTGGTCTGACAATTCATTAAACTGCTGGCTATGAGAAAGACCGAGCAGGAAGGAGAGGGCGGGAAGGTGGGGGCCAAGCCCGAGATCAGGGAAAGGAGCACGCCTGCCCTCTACTGGCCAGTCTGCAGAGTGGCAGCAAGACCTGAGAATGAGGATGCAGACAGGCAAAGAACCAAACCGCCCATCTACAAGTTTGCCACCTATCATAAAACTTATGGGAGGGATCACAGGCCAAAGGGCAAACTCAAACGTTGTGTTAGTGGGACCCCTTTTTGCAAATGGTGTTGAGAAGGCGATGCTGGATGAAACCAGAAAAGAGCTCTGTCTGGGGTGCCTGGGTGGCTAGTCGGTTGAGCAGCTGACTCTTAGTTTCTGCTCAGGTCACGATCGCAGGCTGATAGCATGGAGCCCCACATCTGGCCCCACACTTAGTACAGAGTCTTCTTGAGATCTTCTCCTCTCCTTTTGCCCCTTCCCCTGTTCACATTTTCTCTTTCTCAAATAAGATAAGTAACTAAAATCTTAAAAAAAAAAAAAAAAGCTCCATCTAAAAGGCTAAGTACAGGTTGTAATATACACTCATTAGAAACTATTCTTTCCCAACATAAGATATCAGAATATATTTCTGGGGTGCCTGTGTGGCTCAGTCCACTTAGCGGCTTCCTACAGCTCAGGTCATGATGCCAGGGTCCTTGGATAGAGCCCCACATTGGGCCCCCTGCTCCTCTGGGAGTCTGCTTCTCCTTTTCCCTCTGCCCCTTCCCCTCACTCATGCTCGCTCTCCCTTTAAAGATAAAATCTTTTAAAATATATATTCACATATGCATATTTCTATAGAGTCTGTTGCTAACACCTACCTGTTCATGCAATTACCAGGAAAAAAATGATGTTACATTACCCTTCAATGATGCATAATCTATCAAACATAAAAATCATGACAAAAACACCAAGAAGCAGGCAGGGGGGAAAATCCAACATCTTGGGGAGGGAGATAGAATCAGATGCCTATTTAGAGTCAGTAAATTTTACAATGCTGTTAAAGAGATAAAGACAATGAAGTTGAACTATCTGTATTTGCTATTGTCCTGCTGCCTGATATATAAATTTTCAAACAACTTTTCATACCTTCTTTCCAACTAGACTGATATAACCAAATTTTTCTCTAGTCACTCCTTCATCATATAGAGCTAAGACTGCATTAATATCATTAATTAATAAATATAAACTTGCCAAATAGCCAAACTTCCAAATAGTTTTCAATGTCACTAGGAAGGCAGTTCACACACACTAGTGTTCTGTGTTCAATTATAGTGACACTGATTAATTCTGAGGAAACTTCTAGCTCCAAAATTCTAAGATTTGATAATTTTGCAAAATTTCTGCACATTTTCTGACTAAAAAGTTCCAATCTCAGCAATCCTAATACCGCTCCTTCTTAATCGGTCCCTTTCCCGTTT
Source organism: Mustela putorius furo (assembly GCF_011764305.1). Classification (NCBI taxonomy): domain Eukaryota; kingdom Metazoa; phylum Chordata; class Mammalia; order Carnivora; family Mustelidae; genus Mustela; species Mustela putorius. The sequence continues at coordinate 39,740,607 of NW_025422368.1, read as the reverse complement.
ACCAAAGTGATGATTCCAAACAGCACTGTTGTTCACAAGCTCTAAGCCTGCTCTGCCTGCCTGTCTCACTTCCCTCACCAAGTCACTTCCCATGTACACAGCAACTTTGAACCGACCTCTTAATTTATCCACCCCCACCCCCCCATCCATCCATCCAACAGATCTTCAGTGAGCTCCACTGTAATGCCAAGCACTGTAACAGACACTGGAGATAAAAACGTGAATGATACAGCCTCTCTCCCCCAGGGGAGATGGGTCTAATGGCAGGGGAAGGAAATAAAGAAACAAATTACCACCATAAATTTATATAACGATGCATATATGTTATTCGTTACTGGTGCGTTGGTAGAACCAAGGATAGGGAATAGCGGGGTTAAGAGGAGGAAAAGGTTAATCAATGATAACCAAAGAGGACACAGGAAAGGCTCCATACACAGAAGTCAGGACAAGCCTAGTTCTCAACCCATCTCATCCCATCACCCAACGCTTTGGCAGAACATAACACCCCTGTGGTATAAACCAAGTGTAATGTGGCTTCTGTTTCCACCATTCGACTGAAATAGAAAGTCCTCTCCAACATTTAAAAAGGCAAAAGTCAATGCCCTTTTCCGTCATTGTCCTATTTGACTTCTCTATAGTAATTAAATGCACAGCCACAGGTGCCTTACAATAGCTCTTGAGAACTGTTCTCTAGAAGCTAAAATTCCTCGAAGCTGTCTCCGTCCTCCAACAGCTTCCTCCTCCCAGCTCTCGTCTGTGGGCTCTTCTGTGACCCAGGCTCTGTGCTCTGGCCATTCCACACTCCTCCCTAGCTGCCCCACGTGGTGCCCCTCAGGGGTCTCAGCCGTAAGCACTTACCGACACCCCCTACACCTTATCCAAATCCTTGAGTCCCCAGGGTCCTCCTCTTGCCACACCATCCTCCCAGTCCGAAACATCGCACTGCCTTTTCTCCAGTCCCAGGGCTCCTTCTCCCTGGGCCCATCAATTCTACTGCCCTACTGCGCCAGCCTCCTGATACACCTCATGTCCACTGACCCTCTCCAGCCTGACCTCCTTATTCATGCCAGAGTCACCCTTGAAAGAAAAATCCAGCCACATCACTCTATAGGACCCCATGTCAACTCCACCCTCAAGCTGTGCTACTTGCCTCCAGCCCTCAGTTTTGTATCCAGCAACCCTTGAGTACTAAATATCTCCCAAACACCTGATGTTCTCCAGGCCTCTGGCCCATTATCTCTGCCTGAAATGTCTCCCCGTGAGGCACGTATGTCCCCAAGGCACATGCCCATCATTCTTCTGATCCTTGCTCTTGGAGATGTTTCAAGGTGATTCTCATCTTTGCTCCTACTGCAGACAGGCAGTTGCCTACTTTCAGATATAACATGCATCCCCAAAACATGTTTATACATCTTCTTACCAACCAAAACACATAAATGAGGAGCAATCCCCTTGAACGTTTTTTGGAGAAGAGTGAGCTCTTCTTTCCAAGAAAGCTAAAAAAAAATGTAAAAAAACGTAATGATGATTATTTGCTATCTCCTCCTCCAATAGCCCCATCCCATCGGGGTTCTGTTTTTGTTTGTTTGTTTGTTTGGTTTTTTAGATTTTTTTTACTTATTTAAGAGAGTAAGAGAGAACACACACACGAGTTGGGGGGAAGGGCAGAAGGAGAAACAGGGAGGTCAATGCAGGCTGGATCCTGGGACTCCAGGATCACCACCTGGGCTCAAGGTGACTGAGCCACCCAGGCGCTCCCCGTACCCCATCATTTTTTCTACGTAAGAGGAGCTTTAGAAACCTTCACAGTTGCCTTAAAAAAGTGAATATCCAAATGCTGATGGAAAAGCCAGCCTCTAAACCTTCCCACAATAATGGGCATAATAGTAAATAATATAGCCAACACTATTCTCACCATTTTACATACTTCAGCTCACTTAATTCTCCTAACAACGCTCTGAAGTAGGTATTATCATCCCGTTTACTGAAGAAAAGACTCATCAGTAAAATGAAGCACAGGGGTGTTAAGAAACTTGCAGGAGACTGCCTATCTAGTAAGTTGCAGAAGTGGGATTCAAGCCCAGACCACACAAAAGCTCCCCCTTATCTGTGGCTTGGCTTTCCATCACCCACAGTCAACCAAAGTCCAGAAGCAAATGATGTCCCTGATCATATCCCTACTTCAACTCATCATACAAGTACTGTATCATTTCATAGCATCACAGGAAGAGTGTGTACAGCACAATCTGATATTTTGAGAGAGAGAGACCGCATTCACATAGCCTTTATTATAGTTTAATATTATAATTGTTCTATTTTATTATTGTTGTTGTTGTTAATCTCCTACTGTGCCTAATTTATAAATTAAACTTTATCCTAGATATGGATATACAGGAAAAAATACAGCATATGGAGGTTTCAGCACTACCCTAGGTTTCAGACATCCACTGGGGTTCTTGGAACCTACTGCTTATGCATAAAAGAGGTCTACTGTACAGAGAACATAAATTTAATACTGCTCTTAAAAAAAGGCTTATAAGAGACTGAGACACCCCCCCCCCCCCCGCTGACTGGATATATATTTTTCTTTTGTCATAACTCAGAGCAAGGATACCAACCAGGAGCTCCTGAGTCACCAACCAGCTGAGTGAGTTTTAGCAAAGCTCTCAACTCCCCCACACCTCACCCTGCTCAGCCATAAGGTTGGAAGTAAGTAGAAATCAGGTTTAAGTTCTCCTCTGACGCTAAATGTTATGACTTTGAGATTCAGATTTTTTTTTCTAAAAGCCATTTCCCTTTGTAAAGGCTCAAAGAAACATCTGCTGTTTTTTTTCCCCCCAAAGTCACAAGAATGTCTCAGAAGTCAGAGGTTCAAAAGCTGTTACTATTTTAAATATTATACAAATGTGCACTATGTGTAAGGATAACCAAATTAGGAGTAGCTGGGTGGCTCAGTCGTTAAGCGTCTGCCTTGGGCTCAGGTCATGATCCCAGAGTCCTGGGATCAAGCCCCACATGGCGTTCCCTGCTTCTCCCTCTCATACTCCCCTGCTTGTGTTCACTCTCTCACTATCTCTCTCTGTCAAATAAATAAAATCTTTATTAAAAAAAAGAATAAGTAAATTAGGACAAAACAGAAAAAAAAGGATCCTTAGCTGCAAGACACTAAAGAATTTAAAGAAAATAAGAGGAAACTGTGGCTAAAAATATCATAAGCAATTATAATCTCATTTCTTTCATCTAGTCAAATCCTTACTAAGTTACTTCAAGGCAGACCAAACTGCTAATTATATACCAAAATATACCTAAATCTGTTATCAATATTAACAGAATGATGCCAAAATTCACAATTCTGCCACAACGTTCCAAATAGAAGGCAAATTTACCTTACTTTAAATGCTAACTTCCTTTTATGTCAAATATATCTCACTAAAACTCGGGAAAAATGCTGATTGCTTTTCACCTATCAACACAAATGATCCCGTTAAAAAGGAATGTGCACGGGTGCCTGGGTGGCTCAGTGGGTTAAGCCTCTACCTTTGGCTCAGGTCATGATCTCAGGGTCCTGGGATGGAGTCCCGCATCGGGCTCTCTGCTTGGCAGGGAGCCTGCTTCCTCCTCTCTCTCTCTGCCTGCCTCTCTGCCTACTTGTGATCTCTCTCTGTCAAATAAATAAATAAAATCTTTAAAAAAAAAGGAATGTGCACATCTGGGTTAAGAAGAAAGACTGAAAAAAATTGCCTGTATTTTTGGCCCCCACCAAAACCACACTAAAAACACAGTATGGGGATTTTTATCATAACCTACAAGGACCAGGGGGAAAAGAAACAGACAACATCAGAATTTTGAAGCTGAAAAAGCGTATGGACAAGTAGAAATCGACTTAGCAGATCCTACAAAGCCAAATCCCAAATAGACAGGGCAAAGTTTTGTCACCCCACATAGTCCACAGAACACTCAGAGGCAGGCAGCCGGGTCTGAGGAGACGTGGAGGAGACCGTTGAGAAACACCTGCATCCCTAGGTGCTCTCCTCTACTTCATGAGGCGGGGCAATTTCTCCTCTTCCATCCCTACAAAAGTGCGAAGGTTTCGTTTCTAAAGAGGGATAAAGCAGGGAGTCGCTGGAGAGCCAGCTGAGGGTGAGAACCTTTCCTAAAACAAACGGATTCGGCGACCACCTGCGTGCAGACTGCTGAATGCCAAGACCCCCACTCTTATTCCCACCAACAGCTGCCATCCAAGCAGGAGGTCAGCACTCTACCCTGAGGAATCTGAGCAGTCCCGAAAGAAAAACCTGAAGAATCTTACCTGGGGGCCCATCCAGATGACTCTTCAGTGAAGCTCAAAATCAGTAAGCCTTACTGGACAGATCAGAGTCCAAGTCAGTGCTCTAGACTCCCACACACACAATTATAAGCAGACAGCCACGGACTACCAGATATCTGAGAAAGGACTCTAAATTTCAGAACACTTCTGGAAATTTCTTTCCTCCCTGTGTAATCTCTTTCTTCCAAATGGTTGTTTTCTGTTTGTCTGTTTTAGTCTCTATCATTAATATGTTTTAGGCAATAAGAAAATATATTAATGTGTGAAACAAGAGTAGGATACTATATATATAAAAGGAACATTCAAGTAAATACTGCAAAAAAAGAGGTCTCAATAACAGGATTGGAAAATAAAGTTGAGACGGTCTCCAAGAAAGTAAATCAAAAACTAAAAACCAAAAACAAAAATAAAAGGGTGCCTTGATGGCACAGTTGCTTAAGCATCCAACTCTTGGTTTCCAATCAGGTGGTGATCTCATGGTGGTGAGATGGAGCCCCACGTCAGGCTCCACATTCAGCATGGAGTCTGCTTGAGATTTTCTCCTCCTCTCTCTCTGCCCCTCCTGCTCATATGCATTTATGCTCTTTTGCTCTAAAAATAAATAACTCTTCCAAAAACAAAAACAAAACCCACCAAAAACAGACAGATGGAAAAGAAGAAAATTAAGAAAGTCCAGAAGTTCCAACAGCCAAAAAACAGAATTCCAGAAAGAGGGAAAAGAAAAGGAGGGAGGAAAAGCATCAAAGAAATCATTCACATAAATTTTCCAGAACTGAAGGATGTAAGTTGCCTGACTAAAAGAATCTATCTACACCCAGCACAAAACAACCAAACAACACAATCATGAACACGATGATTTCAGAACACTAAGAACAAAGTGAAGATTCCATAAGCTTCCAAGGAGGAAACAAAAAACAATCCAGGACAAAGGATGAGGAATCAGAAAGGCTCAGACTTCTCCAGAGCAAGAGTGGAAGCAAGCAGTTGACACAGTAAGTATAGAGTTGTCAAAGTGAGGTTCTACTAAAGACATTCTCATTCCTGCACAATTTCCAAAATTCAACCTCACGGGCACTCTTGCTCAAGGGAATACAGGCACTGATCTAAAAAGAAAACATGGTACATAGGGAACAAAAGATCCAACCCAGGAGAGAGGCAAAGAGGGAAGGGAAATCCCAAGGTAAGAGCTATGCATGCACCAGACTGAGCACAACCAGTCCAGAGGGTAGCAGTGTGCCGAAAGTGACGGGTGTGCTGATGGTAGTCAACACAGGATCCTTCCTACTCCTGGACCATCTTTCTAACACGAGGAGGGAAGGGAAATCCCAAGGTAAGAGCTATGCATGCACCAGACTGAGCACAACCAGTCCAGAGGGTAGCAGTGTGCCGAAAGTGACGGGTGTGCTGATGGTAGTCAACACAGGATCCTTCCTACTCCTGGACCATCTTTCTAACGCGAGGACTGAAGGCCTAGGAGAGCAGGTCCACATTCTGATCTGTACTTGTTCATCTCACAATGTGCTGACAAAGTGCTCACTCTCTCCTCCCCTCCATGTCCACAAAAGTGTTCTGCTTTGACCTACTTTTGTGAACAAGAGCAAGGCCATGGTCAGATTTGAATCAAAATAAAAAGCAGGCCACTCTCTCACTTAGATGCCACAGAGCTCACTTATAACCTTGATCCCTGGATCCCCCAGAAGGGGGTCCCGTGCGTTCTCGGGGGAACCCAAGACCAGACTGTGACCCAGAGACTGGTTTATCTTTGGGGAGTTTTTAATCTAACACAGGCAACATGAATTACTCTTTCCCTGTACAGCTAGAGTTGGGCTTGCAACTCTATTTCTCAAAATTATACATTGTTTAGGAAAGTACACAGGAAGTAGAAAAACTATAAAGAAAAGTCAGGGCATGACTAACATAGATGTGAGGAAGAGAGGAAATTTCAACCAGGGAGGAGCACTCAGGAGCTTCTAATGGGCTAGTAATTATTACTCAGTCTTGGAAGTTATATATCTATATATCTATGTATATCTATGTATCTATATGTATCTATACATACAGATAGATATAAATATATATTTATAGATCTATAATATTCAATATATAATTAAAATTATATATTAATATAAAATAAAATTAAAATAAAATATAAATTATAGGGGCGCCTGGGTGGCTCAGTGGATTAAGCCACTGCCTTCGGCTCAGGTCATGATCTCAGGGTCCTGGAATCGAGTCCCGCATCGGGCTCTCTGCCCAGCAGGGAGCCTGCTTCCCTCTCTCTCTCTCTGCCTGCCTCTCTATCTACTGTGATCTCTCTCTGTCAAATAAATAAATAAAATCTTTAAATATATATATATATATAAATTATACATAAAATCTAAATTATATAATATTAAAATATTTTATATATAAATATATACATAAATATATATAGATATATTTATATCTATATACATACACATATATCTAGATATATGTGTGTGTGTGTATATATATATCTCATAACCAAATTAGGATATTTCCAGGAATGCAAAGTTGTCTTAACAGTCAACATATTATCTCAAAATAACAATAAAGTATATGATTAAGTTCAACATCTTAGCAAATTGGACAAGACAATTTTCATAATTGGATAAAGGATTTCTACAGAAAACTTTGAGTAAGCATTGTACTCAATAGGGAAATGGTAAGGCAAAAAAAAACTTTCCCTCTGAGATTGTACCTGAGATAAAAATTTCACCCCAGTATCTCTACTTCTATTCAACATTATCCTGGAGGTCCTAACCAGTACAAGGTTGACCTTGTCCTAACTAGACAAGAACAAGAAATGAAAGAATGGTAATGAAAACTGACATAAAACTGACAGTGTTCACAGATGATAAAGATTACATTCTTTGAAAAATACAAAAGAATTTACTGAGGCACCTGACTGGCTTAGTCAATGGAGCGTGTTACTCTTGGTTTCAGGGATGTAAGTTTCAGCCCCACATTGGGTGTGGAGATAACTCAAAAGAAAATAAAATCTTTGGGGCCCTGGGTGGCTGGGTCAGTTAAGCATCTGACTCTTGATTTCAGCTCAGGTCATGATCTCAGGGTTGTAAGATCGAGCCCCACATCAGACTACAGGGGGCTTGGAGCCAGCTTAAGATTCTGTCTCTCCAGGGGGCGCCTGGGTGGCTCAGCGGGTTAAAGCCTCTGCCTTCAGCTCCGGTCATGATCTCAGGGTCCTAGGATCAAGCCCCACGTCAGGCTCTCCACTCAGCGGGGAGCCTGCTTCCCCCCCCCTCTCTCTCTGCCTGCCTCTCTGCTTACTTGTGATCTCCCTCTCTACCAAATAAATAAATGAAGTCTTTAAAAAAAAAAAAAAGATTGTCTCTCCATCCAGATGGCCAACAGACACATGAAAAAGTGTTCCACATCACTCAGAATCAGGGAAATACAAATCAAAACTACAGTGAGATACCATCATCAGGGAAATACAAATCAAAACTACAGTGAGATACCATCTCACACCAGTCAGAATGGCTAAAATTAACAAGTCAGGGAATGACAGATGCTGGCAAATGCAGAGAAAGGGGAACCCTCCTACACTGTTGGTGGGAATGCAAGCTGGTGCAGCTGCTCTGGAAAACAGCACAAAGGTTCCTCAAAAAGTTGAAAATAGAGCTACCCTACAACCCAGAAATTGCACTACTAGGTATTTACCCTAAAGGTACAAATGTAGTGATCCAAAGGGGCAAGTGCACCGAATGTTATAGCAGCAATGTCCACAACAGCCAAACTATGGAAAGGCCCAGATACCCATCGACAGATGAATGTATAAAGATGTGGTATATATACTCAATGGAATATTACTCAACCATCAAAAAGAATGAAATCTCACCATTTGCATGTGGATAGAACTAGATGGTATTAATGCTAAGTGAAATAAGTCAATCAGAGAAAGACAATTACCGTATGATCTCTCTGATATGAGGAATTTGAGAGGCAGGACAAAGGGTTGTGGAGGGTAGGGAAGGAAAAAATGAAACAAGATGGGATCAGGAGGGAGACAAACCATAAGAGACTCTTAATCTTACAAAACAAATTGAGGGTTGCTGGAGAGGAGGGAGGTGGGAGAGATAGGGTAGTTGGGTTATGGACATTGGGTAGGGTATGTGCTATGGTGAGTGCTGTGAAATGTGTAGGCCTGATGATTCCCAGACCCGTACCCCTGGGGCAAATAATACATTATATGTTAATAAAAATTTAAAAAAATATATAACCAAAGCTGTTTGAAAAATGCCATCTTGGAATAAATATAGATTCAAGGATATGAAAAAAAAAATAAAAATAAAAAGATTCTGTTTCTCCCTCTCCCTCTGCCCTTCCCCCCCTTAAAAAATCTTTAAAAAACAATGAAATAAAAATTCAAAAAACATAAAACACAAAAGAATTTATAAATAAGTAGAATCAACAATTTAAAAAGTAAGAGTATTGGATATAAGGTCAATATGCAGAGAACAATCATATTTCTATGTATCAGAAACAAATAAAAAAAGGATTCTTTAAAACATACCAATTTAAAACAGCAAGCAACCTCAACTACCTAAGAATAAATCTAGTAAAAGATATGTGAGGGCGCCTGGGTGGCTCAGTGGGTTAAGCCGCTGCCTTCAGCTCAGGTCATGATCTCAGGGTCCTGGGATCGAGTCCCGCATCGGGCTCTCTGCTCAGCGGGGAGCCTGCTTCCTCCTCTCTCTCTCTGCCTGCCTCTCTGCCTACTTGTAATCTCTCTCTGTCAAATAAATAAATAAAATCTTAAAAAAAAAAAAAGATATGTGAGACCTCTATATAGAAAACTATAAAATATGCCAAAAACCATAAGATGCCTAAGAATAAACCCTAAGCAAAGAGGTAAAAGATCTTGGGGTCCCTGGCTGGCTCAGTTGGTTGAGCACCTGACTCTTGGTTTCAGGCTCAGGTCATGAGCTCAGGGCCCTGAGATCAAGCCCCACGCTCGGTTCCACACTCAGCAGGGAGCCTACTTCAGATTCTCTCCCTCACCCCCTGCTCCTCCACTGGCTTGTACTCTCTCTCTCCAAAATAAATAACATCATATCTAGAACACTTTAAAAACTCTATAAGAAAAAGTTGACAATCCTTTTCTTGGGAGACACATAGTCAATAAATATATGAAGAGATGCTGAACCACATCAGTAATCAGCAAAATGAAACTAAAAATCACACAGCCATTAAACAAACACTCACTAGAATAGTTAAAATTTAAAAGACTGGCAACACCAGTACCAATTGTTAGCCACTCCAAATCTGTCTTTACCATTTTTTTTTTAATTTCCTATAGCACTTATCACTTGACCACCTTCTTACAACACATAAATAGTTATTGATTTTTAGTGAACAGGTGGCCCAACTAGGTCAAGGAAAGTGAATTATGGAACTTTCTGGAACTATGGATAAAGAGATCTGTTCTTTGAGGTAATGTTGCTTAATAGAAGCTGCTCTATTGGCCATTTTGGTGTTATCCAGTGTACAGGAAAGCACAGCTAAGAGATCAGTCTTAAAAAAAAACATTTGAGGGGCACCTGGGTGGCTCAGTGGGTTAAAGCCTCTGCCTTCGGCTCAGGTCATGATCCCAGGGTCCTGGGATCAAGACCTACATCAGCCTCTCTGCTCAGCATGGAGCCTGCTTCCCCCTCTCTCCCTGCCTGCCTCTCTGCCTACTTGTGATCTGTCAAATAAATAAATAAAATTTAAAAAAAAAACTATTTGAACAGCTGTATCTGATTTAGTTACCCCCAAAGCTACAACCCTGGAATTTTAATTATGTAAGCCAATCAATTTCCTTTTTCCCTTAAATCAGTTTAAGTTGTGTTTCTGTACTCATGAATTAAAGAAGATTCTTCACTATTATAATGTTATAACAACAACAAAAAAAAAATAGATTGAAAATCAGTGCATTAATCATTGAAAACTGTATTTATGGATAATTTATGTCAATGGCAAAAAAAAAAAAGGATACAAAAATGTTCTTTAATACACTGGCTTTGGAAAAACTTTGTATAAAAAACGACTTGAGGGTACCTGGATGGCTCAGGCAGTTAAAGCATCCAACCCTTGATTTTGGCTCAGGTCACAATCTCACCGTCTTGGGATCAAGCCTCACATCAGTGGAAAGTCTGCTTGTCTCCCTCTCTCTCTAACCATCCCTCCTGCTCAAGCTTCCTCTCTTTCTCTTTCTCTCTCAAAATAAAATAAATAAATCTTAAAAAAAAAAAAAAAAACTTGAATATTTGGAACTATGAAAAGACTGTCTTTAGAAAATGATTTTTCTCTTCTTTGTAATTTTGTATTTTCCAAAGTTTCCATAGTGTTTTATAGTTTTAACACTTTGTATTGAGATATAATTTAAACACCACCAGAAAATTCACCCCTTTAAACTGTATAATTTAGCAATTTCTAGAATAGTCACAAGTTGTGTAACCATCACCATCACCTAATTACAGAACATTCTCATCATCCCAGTAAAAAACCATGACAACCAGGAATCAACTTCCTATTTCTATGAATTTACCTCTCCTGGACATTCCAAATAGAAGCATACAAAACATGGACTTCTGTGTCTTACTTCTTTCACTTAGTAAAATGCATTCAAGGGTCATCCATCTTGTAACATGAATCAGTACTTCATTCCTGGTTTATGACAAGACTCTTCCATTATATGGATATACCTCTCTCATTAACCCATTCATCCACTGATAAGCATGTGAGTTGTTTTCACTTTGGGGCTATTATGAATAATGCCGCTATGAACATTCATGTACAACTTTTCATGGAGACATATAACTTCAGTTCTCTAGGAGTGAGATGACTGGTTGAGTGCATTCACTTTTTCTTTTTAAGTTCATTTACTTTTATAACTTGTTTTTAAAAACACAGAGAATTGTTTCTTTGCGGAAAATGTTGAATGTCAGTGCCACCAAACTCAGCCACACAAATTCCTTCTCCTGCCACAGAAAACAAGGTATTGTGTTAGAGAAGACAACCATAGGAAAAGAACAAAGACCACTAACTCTTTGACAAGTATCAGTGACCACCAGGCATTTATGAAAGAGAGCAAGCCTTAATCACATTCTTATCAAGATGTTGGGGTAAATTCATCAATCAAATAGGGCTGTAAGCTTTTAAAATTCCTGTACTTATAGACAAGGTTAAAATAAAGACAATACTTCCATGAATGTTCACATTTTTTCCACCCTTTTCTCTTATCACAGTTTTCCGATGACAGCTAGATTTTATCACTTGAATTATACCACCATTTCACAAACTCAACCAGCATAAATAACTTAAATATTTACTACACTGATGCAGAAAATTGTAATATTAGGAAATGCTGATAATTAAGAGGACCTTCCTTCTGCCTTCAGGGGAAAAAGTAGTTAAATCATAAGGAAAGCAAATCACTTAAAAATCTTAACTCCAGGCCAAATATTTATCTTATTCTTCTCACTGTCTTGAAGCCATGAAGTAGATCTCCCCGCACACACAGCCGTGTACTTAATGAACAGTGACAGCTGCTTCTATTCTTATCATTAATGTTATTATTAATATTAAATTGGTTATACCATGGTTATCCTTAGATAGACAGTTAAATATAGGGAAAAATTTGCATTTCACAAGGCATACAGTGATCCTGCTCTTCTTATTCCCACCCCTGTTTTGAAATAAAGGGATTCTGGGGCGCTTGGGTGGCTCAATTGGTAAAGCAACTGCCTTCGGCTCAGGTCATGATCCTGGAGTCCTGGGATCAGGTCCCGCATCAGCTCCCTGCTTGGCAGGGAGTCTGCTTCTCCCACTGACCTCTCTCCTCTCATGCTCTCTCTCTCATCCTCTCTCTCAAATAAATAAATAAAATCTTTAAAAAAGAAAGAAAGAAAGAAAGAAATGGATTCTACCATAAACCTTGGTGTAGGAAACCAAAATATCCAGGCAGTTATATCATACATGTTCAAAATAAAAACGATCTGGTCATTTTGGTTCATTATCCACACTTACTTAGGAAATCATCATATCCCCTTTGGTGTATCAACAGGAAATGACCCATTTTAATATCAAAGATTAAAACAGTTTTATATTACAACATGTTATAGAAGGAGGAGCATCACTTATGGAAAGCATTATAAGCACTGGGTCCATATAGAGCAGGGGAAAGGGGGTTTATCCGGACTTTTGTATGTGAAATACCAAGAAGTCAACATGCTTGTTGTATTTAAATGCATCACTGCCCATCACTACTAAAATGAAAGCTCAGTTATTCAGTGTAAAATAGTGAAATCTAAATTCTTTAGAATTCTAAGCAAATGTATCTATGGGAATCAGACATTGAGTCCCAAAACATCTAACCTCTGGAGAAATAACCATTCAGTCAAATTCTGAGTAATGTCTACGTCATAATATAATGTATGATGAGAATGATAATTCTGATCCATTGTCCTTTCTTAATTCAACAAAAAAAAAATTCTGTTCCATTTAGTTAAGTCTTATTGCCAAGGTGATAATTGAATTCCCGAGGTTAAGAGGCATTCATCCCATTTTCTCTGAAATACAAAACTGTGGCTGGATTTAAAGAGACAAACTCTAAAATACATAGGAAGGCTGCATTCACAAATTCGCAAATTGAATTAGGTGCTTGTGAACACATTTTTCTGAAAAGACACAAATGCCACTCCTTTTATCAGTCAAGTAAATTTAGACCCTAAACGATTATCAGCCCCTGGTACTTATCAACCCCTGATCCCGTGCCAGCCAGCCATTCCTCTCCATCTCCTTATACTGGTCCCATGCACCCTTAGACTCTCCCATACACCCAAACTCCATGCATTTACCACTTTGTGCTTTTAACTTCTGGTACAAACGATAATAATGGGTAGATGAAAACACAGTTGAAATAAAGAAAAATCAAGGTATTTCAAAATAAAAGGGCAAAATAATAGCATTTTTACTCGACACTTGGGAATCAGAATCCATGGAAAAATATCCAATACCGACAACACACTCTAACTTTTTGTAGATAGACATATATAAATATATGCAGATGCGTATGTGTATCTCCATCTGTATTCTCCTTCTCTAGCTATGTCAGACAAGTGCCTGGCTCTGGAGAAAACCTTATTCAAAACCAGTCTATTCAATGACCTTCTCCCCCCCTTTCCCAATGGACCATTATATCATCATGATATTTAAGCAACATCCTGTTTGATATACATTAGATTGAAACCTTGTTTAGTAAACAGCAAGAATAATAATTTGGGGATAACAAACAGTAATATAATAAAACAAGAGGAAGAAAATGTGGTATTTATTTTTAATAATGAACAGAAGAATGGCATTTAAGCCATTAATTTTATTATCTGAAACTAATCAAGCCCTGAAAATTGCTTTATGAAAACAGACATATCTTAATTTGGAATTTTAAAAAACTGTAAAAGGTATCACTTTCTAAAATGTGACAGGGTAGGGGCGCCTGGGTGGCTTAGTGGGTTAAGCCGCTGCCTTCGGCTCAGGTCATGATCTCAGGGTCCCGGGATCGAGTCCTGCATCGGGCTCTCTGCTCAACAGGGAGCCTGCTTCCTCCTCTCTCTCTCTGCCTGCCTCTCTGCCTACTTGTAATCTCTCTCTGTCAAATAAATAAATAAAATCTTTAAAATAAATAAAATGTGACAGGGTAAAGGAACAAAGTAAGGCAACTAACTATCATGTGCACTTGAAAAGCTCTCACACGCTTTTTTATCAAAACATTATTGGTGTCTCTATTTGCCATACCTGAACACACTGTTCTGCCATGCTGCATGTTAATAAAGAATAAAAAAAAAAATGAGGACATGTTAGCAGAATAAAACTAAAACTACTGCAGGGAGAATTTAAAAAATTAATTCACAAGCTCTTATATATAGTATTAAACATAGATCAGTGATTTAACATTTTTAACTCAATTAACAAACCATGCAGTTCTTAGCTATGAATGGATGACTCATGAGACGGATTTAATTTGTTAAAATATTTTGTCCTTTTTAGATTTCAAAGCAAGTTGTAAGATCCTGTTACAAAAGTGTCCTTCTCTTAAGTCAATTCTTAATGCACTTGTTAGAGTGACAAAGCATAAGAGAACAAAGATATGTCTTTTAGGTTGTGTCTATTTGATGCAATTCTAAAAATAAATATTTCAGTCATTATTTAGCATCAGGTAAAAACTACTGTCAAAATGAAGTACTACTTCAAACCCAAAATAGTAAAACTAAGTTTGTAACATCAGACATGTACTATACATTGCAACCAAAAAACTAGGAAACTGAACTGTTCATAGTTCTTAGTTGCAGTGCCATAAGCTTCCATTTAAAGCTTTGCAATATAGCCAAAAACACGACCACTGCTCAACTCCACTAACATTCCAGACACATGTGGCCAAAAACCTGACCTGCACTCCTGCACTTACTTCGCTTCTGGGACACAGCCTGCAAGCATGCAGTCACAATGTCGCAGTTTCTCTGTACTTTGTGCAGAAGCCTGTCTTTTTGCTTCAGCTGCCGAAGTAACTTTGCCGACTGAATGCCAATTCTGTACTTTAGCTCTTGAAGGATTGTCTTCAGTTCATTAGTGTCTATCAGTAAAGAAAAAGAAAAAGGAAAAAAAATAAATACCCAGAGAGGGACACAAATTCCAATGTAATGCTAATCATAGGATAAACACCTAAAACACTCATTTAAACCAGGTAATTCTGGGTTCTCTCACCCAGGATTACATGTATGTATTCAGCTAAGATATTCTTTTTATTTGTTTTTTAAGATTTTATTTATTTGAGACAGAGAGAGAGAAAGCAGGAGCAGGGGCGGGGCGGGACGGTGGGGGGGGTGTGTGCAGAGGGCGAGGAAGAAGCAGACTCTCTTAAGAGGGAGCTCAATGAGGGGGCTCGATCCCACCACCCTGAGATCACAGCCTGAGCCAAAAGCATACAGTTAATCCACTGAGCTATGCAGGTGCACCCAGCTGAGATATTCTGATCAAATAAGTCACTCACTCATTTCCTGCCCTGTCACTGAAACAAATACTGTAAGGTAAATTTTATCCCTGAGACTACTTGCAACATGTAAGCAAAGTCTCTTGTCATATTTAGCTCTGGTTTACCTTTCCTTGCCTGAAAATTGGCATGTATATTTTGTATCATTAAAGTTCAGCTCAGATGGTAAGCTTATAAGAATCTTTTGGGGGGACGCCTGGGTGGCTCAATGGGTTAAAGTCTCTGCTTTCAGCTCAGGTCATGGTCCCAGGGTCCTGGAATCGAGCCCAGCATCGGGCTCTCTGCTCAGCAGGACGCCTGCTTCTGCCTCTCTCTCTGCCTGCCTCTCTACCTACTTGTGATCTCTGTCTATCAAATAAATAAATAAAATCTTTTAAAAAAGAAAAAGAGGGGCGCCTGGGTGGCTCAGTGGGTTAAGCCGCTGCCTTCGGCTCAGGTCATGATCTCAGGGTCCTGGGATCGAGTCCCGCGTCGGGCTCTCTGCTCAGCGGGGAGCCTGCTTCTTCCTCTCTCTCTCTCTCTGCCTGCCTCTCCATCTACTTGTGATTTCTCTCTGTCAAATAAATAAATAAAATCTTAAAAAAAAAAAAAAAAAAAAAAAAAAAAAAAAAAAAAAAGAAAAAGAATCCTTTTGGGGCTATCACATCAATGATAAACCTAATAGCTGATAACAAATGTTTTTAAAACCACTTACATGTTTGTACACGATCAGTTAAAAAAGTAAATAATAGAACCACATTTTTTAACGTAGATGAATATAGCAATATTGGTTTTGTTTTAAATATACAATCTTCCAGTAGCTTGACTATTAGGTACAACATATTAGAAACTCAGCAATTTTTCAAATATGAGAGAAAATACATTTCCTTTCAATGGATAAAGTAAGGATAATTCCAAATTCATAAAATTAATATTAACAAAAGCTGTCTTTCCACAAGTGGAAAAAGATTTGGGGATCAGAACTATTGACAATCTTTATATGAATAATCATTACTATTGGGAGTTCTGTTTGTCACACTTTTTCTTTTAAAAAACTTATTTTTTATTTGATAGAGAGACAAAAAGAGCACAAATGGGGGTAGCGGGTAGAGGAAGAAGCAGGCTCCCTGCTCAGCAGGGACACAGGGCTAGATCCCAAGACCCTGGGATCAGGACCTGAACCAAAGGCAGATGCTTAATTGACTGAGCCACCCAGACGCCCCTGTTTGTCACTTGATATTATCATTAGTCACTATAGTGTGACTGCCAGTCAGGCAAGAAGCTTCCACTCAGCTTGGCATTAGGTAGGCTCTCATTAAAGGTCCTGTGTGAGATTTGGATCCATTCATTTTTAAAGGGATTTGGAGAAACTAGTGAGGACCAGAAGAGAACAAAGGAAGTGTTTAAAAGTAAAAATAAATAAATTTTAGAGGTCAAAGAAAATGAACTTTGGGGGTCTGTATAACAGAAGTACAAGGGGGTCCTTTAACAGCAGTCTTATTTGACTACAACATGGAAAATGTATTTGATCTTAAAAAGAACTCCCTTTGGATCAAGCAACTACCTTTTTGATCTTAGGCAAGGTAGTGCTCTGAGTCTCACATTCTGCTTAGCATACAAGATTATTCTGAGAGACTAATGTCTAATGCTTAGCATACAAGATCATTCTAAGAGACTAATGTGAATAGTCTTTATAAACATCAATATAAATAACACTAAAATAAGAATAAGGGAAGAGAACAAAGGCCGGTTATTTCTCTTACCTTGAGTTTAACATGGTGGTATCTAGTGGGAAGTAAGAGCATATTTAGGTTAAATGATATTTTTTGTGCTCTAAGGACAATTAAATATGGAAACAAGCTACAAGAGACCAGAGAGCTCTTAGATCAAGTTCCTAGATTCTTTCCATTGAACAAAGAGTCTTTCTATCAATGTTTAAAATTTTTCCTTCCTTAAAGAAAAAGGGTAGGAATATCATCATCTTGAATTTACATTATAGATTTCTTCCAACAAACGATCATTTTTAGTGACTCTTAAGGTACCTACAGCTCTGTGACTCTCTGAATTACATGTATTGTCCAAAGGAGGAAAAAATCTCCAGAGTGAGTTTAGAAATTTCTACAGTAATATCTGCTGATACATAAGCATCCTGAAGACAGAAGGAAGCTCTCCTTTATCTTTGTATGTTCTACCACATCAGACACTTTTGCTGTTAAATGAGTGTTAAATAAATGAGTAAAAGTGAGACCACCAACTGACAAGCTGTGGATGACCTCCTCTCTAAGGCATTCTGGTATATACGATAATAATAAAAATCATATCTAACATTTGTTGAGTATTTTACACACATTAACTTATGTAATTATCACCACAGCCTTCTCTCCGGTTAGGTGTTATTATTATCCCCACTTGTAAGTGAGGAAAATGAGACACAGAAAGGTTAAAAATTTTGGCCAAAGTCACACAGCTAGTAATGAACAGTGGCAGTAATGAACAGTAATGAACAGAATTCCAGCATTCTGACCTCAAAGTCCACCACCTTTATAAAAATGCTGAGAACAGAGCCAAGATTTCCTGAGAAATCATCACATCTCACATAAATAAAGGGCCCACACATGTTAAAGATCTTTAGATCAGTGCTACAGCAAAATTCCTAATAGAAGACTGAATTATCACACTGGTTATCTATTTGCATTATATGAAATTCTTACTGAGCACTAGGTTAGCAGGGACACTTTTTGACCCTGAAAATATATCTAGTAATCTAATAAACTATAAAATTATTTATATAGGCAGCTGTTTTCACAGCTCTTTATTCTTAGTATTCTAATGATGTTCATCAATAAATGGGTGTCTGTGTGTAAGACTATTAGAATATGGCACTTTTGTTCATCCTAATAGGGTTGATTTAAAGGAAAGAAGAGGTTAGCAGGCAACTAACCAGGCAAGAAGACTGGAGACTTGGGAAAAAAACAGACTCTTAGAGGTCTTATGAATTAATAGAGTGGTCACTGGTTTGAAATCCACATGCAAAGCTGTACTGTTACCTCTTCTTTATAATTTAGTTTGCCAAATTTCCTCTTCCAAAAGGAAATTACCAATCCCCAGAATTTGCTCAGTAATGAAAAAGCAAACAGCCTTGCAAAAACAGAAAGCCAAATCATAATTCTTCAAAATTGACTTTGTTGGATTCTGAAAGAACTACTGCCCTGCGGAACTCTTGGCATAAACAGACACTCAGAACAGCCAAATAACTGTATCAAATAAAATGGCCCTATTCCAGGCAAAGTCCCAGGCAGAGGGAGGAAGGTGGAAGCCATTTGTAACAATCAGATGGGAAAGAAAAAAAAAAAAAAAGCTAGGAAGCCAAGAGGAAGTTGAAAACTGTTTACATAGATTTGAGAAAGCGGACAGATTTATTCCTTTTCTGCTGTGTGTTTTCCTCCTCAGCCCCTTCCCCACCCCCACCCCCAACTACAATCAGGAGACAGGAGGCCATTCGACAGTATCCTCTCCTTCCTCCCTCTTCTGGTACTTTAGCACGAGGATATTAATTCAAGAAATGTTATGGTGACTTAGCATCTGTTTTCCACATCCTACTTCTTTTGTAAATTGGAGTCTTGGTATACCTATAAAAAAGACAGTGTAATAACTGTGTTAGTGCCTGAAAGGCAAACTATTACGCACAGTTGACCGGGGGAAGAAATCTCAATCAGGCCGTGAGCCTCAGAGTCTGATAACAAAAGAAATACCAAATTAGCCTCTACCCACCAAAAGGAAGGCCATTTTCAGGTCGACCTTTCCAACTGAAGGCACCAGCAGTCAAATCCTGTGATACTGCCAACACAGTGGGGCCCTCCAGTAATCCTCCACTGTAGGGGCGGGGTGGGGGGGGGATTCGCCTAGTGAGCTTCCTGAAACCAGACAGGCGGGCAGAAATGGAATTCATTCGCTCTGCTTAGAAACTGCATTATCGAGTTATTCCGCCTCACTAGTGAATCACTATCCTAGTGCGTAGCCAGGGTAGGGCGGATTAGGGGAAGGGGGAAAAAAATCAGCCACAGGAGTCACCTCTCTTCTCCCGGCGCCCTCTAGGTAACTTCTGGTACACGTATCAGAAACTCCAAACCTGTCCTCACGGCTGTTCTGGGGAAATCAGAAGGTGGACGGCCTCTCCCTTTGGGCCTCCACGAACACGTGACCAGGCGCTAAGGTTCCACTGGACAACTCGAGAGGGAATGGGGGTCGAGGGGCAGTAAGAACCAAGTTTGGTCTAGAATTGGTAACACTGCGGGCACTAGCAGCACGTCAGAGGAGACGCCGCAAACGTACTGAGCGCCCGGCGGCTCGGCCAGGTGCGCCCAGGTGAGCGCGGGGGCGCGGGCGGGCGCAGCGGGCGGGGCTCCAGGCAGCCCCCGAAGCCCCCGGCCCCGGCGCTCACCTTTCTGCCGCAGGTACTGCCTCTGGTGCCGCTGGCTCGGCCGCTCCTGCAGCTCCTGCAGCACGCGCGAGTCGCCGGCGCTGCCGCGGCCGCCCAGGAACACGTCGGAGCCGGAAGCCTCCGTCGAGCTGTCCAGGCTGTCGCGGCGCCGCTGGCGACCCCCGGGCCCGCGGCCCGCGCCCACCGCCTCCTCCTCCTCGGCGCAGCTGTACAGCTCGGTGAGCAGCCCGCTCACCAGGGACGCCGTGCGGCTGGTCCGGCCGTCCCGCGGCTCGCCGGACTCCGGGTCCTCCTCCGCCCCCCAGGAGTCCCGAGAGCCCCGAAGCCGCTCCGCCGACGGCGTCCCTTGCAGGCACGGGGCTCCGGGCACTCCGGGAACCGCTTCCTCCTCCGCGTCCTCCGGCCCTGCCCCCGGCTCCGGGCGCCCCATCCGGCCCCCGCCTGCGGGAAGGACCTCCATGGCCCGCGGCGTGCGATAGCCGGGCTCCTGCCGCTCCTCCCGCCCTGCGGCGCCGGCCAGTTCCGGGAGGAGGCGCGGCCTATTCGGCGCCTGGGGTGCCCTCGGCCGGGCGCCGCGCCAGCGGGCCCCAAATCCCTGGGACGCCTGACCTCCCGGCTTCGGGGACCCGAGCGGCGGCCCGCAGCTCCCGGCCTGGAGGGGCGGGGTGGGGGTGCGGCCACGCCTCCGGACTCCCTAGGGACACCTGCGGCAGGTGAGGCCCCACTTCGCCCGGGAGCGCTATCCGATCCGCGTTAAGGAGGAGGATGTGGCCAGAACACACCAGGATGCAGCCTTTAGCTGGAGGGGGTAGAACGCTCTGGCCGCCGCCACCTTCACTTTTAAGCACTTGATTTCAAGTCAGAAAGAGGGCAACTCCTGCATCCGATTCAGCCACCAGCTAGAAATGAGGCCTAGAGTTCTAAATTCCACGCAGTCGGCCGAGGCCAGGAGCTCCCTTCTTGGCATAGTCCGGACACAATACCCAGCCCTTCCCACCTCCTCCCCACCTGATCTGGGCGCCTTCAAGGCGCTCTTAGTTTCTGACAATAACCTTTTGGAAGAGTTGGCATATACTTGAGATTTAATAACGCTGTGAACTTTTATCCTTCAGTGAAAAGTGAAGTACTAGATTAAGATCAACTAATTCCCAGGCATGGGACCTAACAGAATGAGGCTTTTAATAACTGTCCATGAGATGACCAAACCAATAAATTGACATGACTGATTCTGACAGTAAAATCAAAAGTTTTTGTGATATCCTGAAAGATGTATCTTTATATTAGATCTCAACTCTGAGATGCTCCTCCACTGTATTTTTGTGAATTTAATAACAATTTTCAGTTTTGAGCGCTTTTTGTGTGCCAGAAACTCTTCTTCGTTCTTTGCACAATTTATTCTAGTTCTCATGTTAACCCTATAAAGTGGGTAAATAGTATTTTTTTTATTGAGGTATAATTGACGTAACATTAAGTTAGCTTCAGGGGCGCCTGGGTGGCTCAGTCAGTTAAGGGTCTGCCTTCAGCTCAGGTCATGATCCCAGCGTCCTGTTATGGAGCCGTGGATGGGATGCGGCTCCTTCTTCAGTGGGGAGCCTGCTTCTCCATCCTCCTGCCACTCCCCCTGCTTGTGCTCACTCTCCCTCTCTCTAACAAATAAATAATCTTTATCCAAAAAAAAAAAAAAGTTAATTTCAGAACACCTGGATGACTCTCTTGGGCCTTCAGCTCAGGTCAGGATCACAGGACCCTGGAATCGAGTCTGGAGTTGGGCTCCCTGTTTGGTGGGGAGCCTGCTTCTCCCTCTGCCTCTGCCCCTCCCCCCCCAACACCAACCCCGTTCATGCTCTCTCTCTCCTTCACTTACTCTCAAATAAAAACTTTTTTTTTTTTTAAGTTTATTTCAGGTACACAACATAACACTTCAGTATTTCAGTATATTTCCAGATGATCACCAGGACAAACCTAGTTAACATCCCTCACCATACATAGTTACAAAGGTAAGTGCTATTTTATTCTCACTTTTCAGAGAGCTGAGGCACAGAGAGGCTGAATTACTGCCCATCACAAAGAATAAAGTGAACTTCTCTTAAATCTTTAAGTGTCTGGTTTTCATTATGAATAAATACATATTCCTTACGGATGAGTATGTATTTGTCTATCTCCTAGCACTATTAAATATTTGCTGTATTACTAAAAAGATCCACAATGCCCCTAGTGAACAATGGTGGTGCTGTATGTCTGTTCAGCACACTTTTTACTTTTCAAGGCATTTTCATTAATAGAGCCTGACCCTACAGGTAAAAACCTGATGTCTCTTGGCACTACCACCACAATACTTGTAAACAGAGTGAGAACAATAGGACCCTTTTTGAAATTGGAGTTATTATAAGAAAAGCAAACTGTTAGTAACTTTTTCCTTAGGCATCAGAATTTGAAGTTATTTTAGAAATATTATTTTATGGTTTTATAACTATATTAACTACTACTATATTCATTTAATTTAAAATGTATGAAATAGAAAAAATTATTTTGGTTTTTTTTTTAGCTTTTTTTTTTTTTTAATTATTGTTTCCAGCATTGACTAGAGTCCTGGGAGCCTTCCTTCACATGTCAAACTTTGCAACAAGCAGGACTTGCATAAAGGGAAACACTGAAATTGGGTTGCTTCTTATCTGACTTCCCAGCCCGTTCTCTAACTCCATGCAGTAAGAGATGTGATTACTAGTTTTCAGCACCTCATGCTGGGTATCTCTGTTGGGACATATGCATGAAGAAATTAAAAGTGAACTGAAAGGGATGGTGAAAGAGACCAGTAAACACAATAGATCATTGACAATCAGCATTTCAAAATTAACTAGAACTTCAAAAATCATTTCTCATTTCCCATCAGTATCAAATCACATAAAAAGAAACTGTCAAAATAAAATATAACAAGGAAAGCAGATTCAAGATCCTTGGACATGTTGGAATGATCATCCCTCCAGTATGCAAATGACCTTACCTCACCAGGGTCAAGTCTCTGCTTAAACGTCATCTTCTTAGTGGGTCTAACCACCTTATTTGAAACTGTGGCTTCCCACCCTCTCTTATTCCCCCTCATTGTTTTCTTTTTTCCGTAATATACTCCACTCTCCGATATACTATATCATCTACTGATTTATTATCTACCTTCTGCCAGTAAAATGTAAGCTCGGTAAGGCAGGAATTTTTGTCTATTTTGTTCACTGATATGAGCCCATCAAACTAGACAAAAGACCAACCAACTACCTGCTTTCCTATGAAAAGTGATTCTCATTAAAAAGAATCTTAGAAGTACTCTTAGCAAAGAGCAGCCCATATTTGGATCTTACATTACAGCTACTTGGTGACTAGAGGGCCCAAGTGAGTTCCCTGAACGACTGAAGCCAATTAATTGGGTATAGGAGAGAACTACTGGTCTCACAAAATATGATTTCAAACTGATCATGATTAAAGATAATAGTTAAAATTAAATTTACTATGGCCAATTATGCTACTGATAATAATCAGTATTCCAACTTGTTTAGAACCTGAGTTTTAATATTTAAATAATTATACTCATTATTTTACACCAGGTACAAGGTCTAGTGATGCATTATATTTACAAGCAGCTAAGAAGCATCTATCTCTAAGTTGAGTGCAACTTACTAAAACCTACAGGTTGCCATTTATGTGACTCTAGCGCACAAGCTGCAGGCTATGAACATTTAAATTATTTCCAAACAGGTATCAGGGTCTTGTCAATAACCTTCTGATACCCATCATTTAAAACTACCTAACAAGAGATGCCTGGGTGGCTCAGTCCGCTAAACAGCTACCTTAAGCTCAGGTCATGATCCCAGCTTCCTGGGATTGAGTTTCACAATGGGCCCTTTGCTCAGCAGGGAGCCTGCTTCTCCCTCTCCCCCGACGAATAAACACATAAAATCTTTATAAATAAATAAATAAAACTACCTAACAAAAAAATAAATTAAAGCTTGTTAAAAACAAAAACTACCTTGGATGCCTGAGTTACTCAGTCTGTTAAGCATCTGCCTTCCGTTCAGGTCATGATCCTGGAGTCCTGGGATCAAGTCTGGCATTGGGCTCCCCACTCAGCAGGGAGTCTGCTCCTCCCTCTGATCCTGCCCCTTCTCGTGCCCTTTCTCTTCCTCTCTCAAATAAATAAAATCTTAAAAAAAAAAAAAAACTACCTTAACAAGACTCTCAACATTTTTGACAATTTGATAATTTTTTTCAGCATGTTCAGACACACACATAAATACTGAACTGCTATAATGAAAGGCTTGATAATGCTTGGAATGGCTGATTTCTAAAATCTATTTAACCTTTCACTTCAATACTTCAGGAATTACTCATTCCCAAGCATAAGAGAAATTCAAAAGGTCATTTCTATGTTTCAGCTTCTGCTCATGAAAGCTCATTTCTGCTCTTTATTTTTGCTGATTAGAATTTATTTATATGCTTGGACTGCAATACAATCTGTTCTCAGTTTAATAACTATACATGAAGAGGACTCGTATTTTTCAATCCAAAAAGTTGGGATGCCAGGTAAACACAGGATTTTAGTACTTCTAAAAACCAACAAGCCTTAAACAGACCTTGGGAAATACATAGTAATACATAGTAGACAGTCAATAAGCAAAGGCTGTTAATGATGAATGACATTTAAACCATAAAATTTAAGTGCTTAGAGGAACTTTGGAGATCTGACTACACTTTTATTGTGACACTAGATTTCAAAGTGACAGGATATCACCCTTCCTTTGTAATAGTAAAAAATTGTGGTTGCTCAGTTATATCAGCTGGAAGCCAAACTTCTGATATCCCACTTGTACACATTACATTCTTTGAGAGTGAGGTTCCTACCACACCAGCATCCAGGCAGAGTGGCAAACCTAAACCAACTAAGCTATTTTGTCTAATCGGTTTAGTGCCTCTTCCACAGCGAATGCTTTCTGGTGAGCATAAATACGTCACACCATGTTCTTCACACTTTGTGCCTGTTCCTGTATATCCATCCTTTTGCCTCTACCTCAGACCTCCCTATCTCCAATCTTCCAGTCATTTTCCTTCCACTCCCATGACAGGGCCAGCCAAGGCCATTCACCACTACCAATGAACGCATATATATGCCAACCTCAGACCACTTACCTTATCTCACAAACTGGATGGTGAGGTACATCAAACCAAAGCCATGCCCGTTAGGATGGTTTTCCCACACCACTGTCATACAAGGCCAGCCCTAAGTGAAACTGTAATGCAACCCACCATCCATTTCCACCCTGCGCCAATATACTATGCTGTTCTACCCATAAACCAAGCCTGGGTCGTCTCCTCCTCCCTTTGGTACCCGGTAACCATGATGAACAATATGGGAATTTGGGCTACCTTTTCACACACTTACTGATGCCCTCTGATCTTATTTGTGCTTGGTTCCAAATGTAACAGTTCATCACATGTAAAATTACTGCTGATCTTGATGAACTCTGACTTGGTAGGTCCAAGAGGACCCAACTCATGATGCATGGTCACTTGGTGTCTCATGGCCAAGAGTTCTATCTCTATCAGGGCTCGGTACACTTGAAGCCATTTTTCAAAAGATGCATAATTCCTGCTGTAGATAACATGGCCCTGCTCCCAAACCCTAAGGGTTGGCACTGTAATTTTCCCATGGGGACTTGTCCCACATCGCATCTTTTCTCATCAGTGACACCTGAAATATCATTGGGTCTGCCAGAGTATATGGTCCAAGCAAGAGGGTTACTTGTGTCACAGATGGGACCTGGCACCTGGACGGACTTCAAGATGTGGACCCTGTAGTTGTACAGAGCCTCACTCTCAGAAGGTCCCCATGCTTGGCTTATGCTTTGTGGTGACCAACTTGAAATTATTAACAATTTTATCTTTGAACTTGTGTTTTGAAAATAAAGTCCAATGGGACATGTGCAGGAGCAGAAGAGATAAACCAGGACAAAGGAGTACAGTAAGCAGGAGTCATGCCCGAAGCACTTGTCACATGCTCATGCCTCAGGGAAGTCAGGGAGTCTCAAGGCCCCACCGTGGCCAGGAAAAGACCAAAGCCCAGACTGATGGCAGCAACAGCAGAAAGAACACTGGAGAAGCAGCAGCGGTGGCAACAGCAATAGGAAGAGAAAGGGGCTCTACACAAGACCAGTGCTGGGACCTGTTGTGGGGGGTCTCCATCTGCTCCCCAAATCCCAGCTTTGTGATATTTGCACAAATCTTTTGAAAGCTACAGTGGGAACTGCTGGCTTTCAGGTAATACTCTTTGTCAGTAAATTATTACAAGATAAAAGCACACACATGAACACTGAAATAAAGCAAATCAGAGAATTATTTGAATTATTAGAATTTAGAGTTTAGACTTCTCCAAAGACTTCAGAAAACTTCCGCAACATGGGAGATCAAATATCCACAAGCTTATAAATAGAAAATAATACCATTTTCATGTGAAACTCCAGATGAACCAATTATTAATGATGAAAACAACTAAATTAATTTTTCCTTGTAACTGAAGATGCAGTGATAGAATGAATATACAGGCACCTTCAATTACTATATTAAAGTTTGAAGAAGCCACTTGAGGTTTCTTGCACACCCTCCACAAGCTACAGGAAATACCAAAGGAAACGTCACAATGTAACTATTATATCAGTGATAATGTTACAATTATAAAATTACAGTAATTTATGATTTACATTTAAAATTGAATTCATATCTAAATAAAACTGATCCATAGGAAGATTTACATGTATTTATTTTATTTTTTTAAAGATTTTACTTATCTATTTGAGAGAGAGTGAGAGAGATCACAGAGGTAGAAGGAGAAGCAGACTCACTACTGAGCAGGGAGCCCAAAGCAGGGCTCAATCCCAGGACCCTGAGATCATGACCTGAGCTTAGATCAAGAGCCAGATGCTCAACCGACTGAGCCACTCAGGCACCCCAAGATTTACAGATTTTTAGAAAAATTATTCCACAAGAATGATCAGTTCCACAAATCCTAAAATTTCTATTTGGAAATAATCCATCAAAAATTTATCCCTTTGGGGGACACCGGGGTAGCTCAGTTATTAGGTGTCTGCCTTCAGCTCGGGTCATGATTCTGGGGTTCTGGGATGGAGTCCCACATTGGGCTCCCGGCTCAGCGGGAAGCCTGCTTCTCTCTCTCCCACTCTTGTGTTCCCTCTTGTGCTGTCTCTCTATGTGTGGGAGGCCACGTTAAGGCTTGAGACAAGGACCAAGCCAGGCCCTGACTTGTGCCTCCGTTAAAGGCTGAATAGCCGAACAAAAGGCTTAGGTCAGTAAAGTCGAGTAGCACTGAGAAAGGGTCTGTGCTATATGTTGCGCTCTCGCCTATGTGACTTCCCACACGTTTGCTAGTCAGATAGAGACGATTTGGCCGGGGTCAGAAATTCTTGTCTGGTCCTTGCTGTCCTTGCACGGGCTATAGACTACACCACTGTAAGACTGTGCTGTGCTTACACAACTATGTCTTGACTGGTCTTGACTGGCCTTGAAGTCAGTACGTCTGGCGCTGGAAGGTCTGCTATTAGGGCTTGGGAAATAGATAATGGGAAAGCTTGAAAGATTTTCTGTGCATGTTGCAAACTCTTTAGTAATCAGCTAAAAATAGATACTTTTCTTATGGTTGTTTCTGTTAGCTATATAATGCCGCACAACCTTGAATAAACTCGGCACTATTGGACATCCTCCTTGGTGCTCCTCCTGTCCCCATCTCTTTGTCTCTTAATTTCTTTTCACCATTCTCTTACCCTCACATTCCTGGTCGATTTGTTGCACCAGCCACGCGACAGGGGACCTGAGCACATTCAGGAAGTGCGCACTTATAGGTAAGTAGTTACCAAATCCACGTAAGAGGAGCCCGGTTTTTCAGGGCCACAACAGGAGTAAAATAACATGGGGCAAGGTCAATCAGTGGAACAAACTTTCTTTTTGACAGCATTGCAGGCCCTAACGAAAAAGCAGGGGGTCCAAGGTTACTAAACAAACCTTGCAGCAGTTCTTTGACACTGTTTCAGTGTTATGTCCATGGTTCCCAAAGGAAGGAACTATAAGTTTAGATGCATGGCAAAAAGTGGGGCAAAAGATTAAAAATCAATTAAAAATTAGGGGTCCATGTGCTTGCCCTAAAGGAACAATAAAAATTTGGGAGGATATTTGGGAGGCTTTAGATCCGCAACACTCTATAGATTTACTATCTATAGCCTCTCGGGATTCCCCCTGTGATTTGGTAGTAGATGAGCAAGAGGATGTGTATCAGCACTTGGGCACAAATAGTCCTCCTCCCTCTCCTGAGTTAATCGCTGGTCTCACTGGTTCACAATCAGACCCTTTAGACGCCCCTGAGGTTGGAGTGCCTTTGGATGACAAATGTAATTAAATTATGGACATCTAGGTCTTAACCAAATGAAATAAAATACTAAAGCATTAAGTACTTGATATAGGTTTATGCTTTTGACTTCTTGCTACAAAAAAAACTAAGAATAAACATGTTTTATACTTAACTGTTTCAGAATTTGCCTTCTAAAAAATTCTGTTGTAACTGTTCACAATTGGTTTATATTTTGTCTTCACTAGAGATTAAGATATTTCTAAAAGAGCAAAATTCTGCTAACTATGAGGCTGATGGAAATAAGGAAAGCAACCCTATATGTAGGAAAATAGGAAATATGTAAGAAAGATTTAAGGAATGAGACTGCATTTTATTAAAAGTAAAAGAAGGTAATTTTATCCTAAATGAAAGGTTGTTTGGAAGGAAATGACTTGGGACAAAACCTAAATGCAAAAGCAAGTTGTAAAAGGTTTGTGAAGGGATATCTTCAGGAAAGGAACTTTAGGTATGGTCAGGACAACATGTAAAAGATTCCCCTCCCTTTGTCTGCGACATCATTCATGATGGGAGGGAAACCCAGTAAACCCACTATCTTAAGACTACATGCTTAATAATAATAAAAAAGAAAAGACACTGATATTAAAAAGCTGGTTTTCTCTCTGTTTAAAAGGGCAAAGTTTTCTTAGGTTAATTGATCCGTTATGATTTTCTCTTTGCCTGCCCAGAAAACCCAGTTTCTTTGTTTTGTTTCATCAGGTGTTTAACATCCCTAATTATATTTAGCCATGTATTTTAAAACTTTCTAAGGTTTTAGCAATTGCCAACAAGATTTAAATTATAAGTGAAATCTCTTTAACTCATAAGGCTTTTCCTTGATATACTAAAATACTCAATAAGTACTACTAAGCCAATAATAAACCTTGGGTGACATTTGGGTAAGTGCTGTAACTACTCTGAGTTCTATACATTTCTTAAAGTTTTAATATTTTGATAAGGTCATCACCTGGTAATTTAACCATATCTATTCTGAGTTTTGTCATTTGTAATTGTTTTAATTCTCTTGTAAAATATCAAGACAAACACAAATATTTGATATACTTGAAAATCCTAAAACTAAAATGGATAAGAATTTCCAGAACTAACTAAAACTGCATTCACCAGATTTAGTAACATGGAACTATATAAACTAAAAAATTATAATGTTATATCTTTTAATGTTTTGTCTTATTTTAAACATTACTGGTTCTCTAATGTTTACTCTTCCAAACTAAAAATATTTTTTTCTTAAGATGTCTGAGACTTGGGGCTGGGACGCCTGGGTGGCTCAGTTGGTTGGGCAGCTGCCTTCGGCTCAGGTCATGATCCTGGTGTCCTGGGATCGAGTCCCACAGTCCCACATCGGGCTCCTTGCCCCGCAGGGAGCCTGTCTCTCCCTCTGACTCTGCCTGCCACTCTGCCTGTGCTCTCTCTCTCTCTCTGACAAATAAATAAATAAAAATCTTTAAAAAAAAAAAGATGTCTGTGACTTACAAAAATATAAAAATATTTATTTACAAACAAATCAGAACATTCAATGGACATCCCCTATAATTCACAAGGACAAGCCATTGTTGAAAAAGCTAATGATACCCTTAAATCTTACCTCAAAAAATTAAAAGAGGGGGAGATACTACAGGGAACAATGAAATACTCTCCTCATATGCATTTAATTTTAATTCTTTATGTTTTAAATTTTTTGAATGTCGACGATATAGGTCACACAGCAGAGGAACACTTTTGGCATCCAGACTTTTCTCCTCTTCCTTATGCTAGGTGGAAAGACCCCCTGATGGGCACTTGGAAGGGTCCTAACCCTGTCCTCCGCAGAGGACGTGGTTTTGTTTGTGTTTTCCCGCAGGATGAGGACACCCCACGCTGGATGCCAGAAAGACGATGCCAACTCCTTGCCCCTGTGGCAACGAATTGCAACACTGACCCTGAGTCGGAGAAATCAGTGGAGGAGAAGAAGATGTCTCCCCCCTTACAGGAGAGGGATGTTTCATGCAGAACTCTGGAAACTGGTTGCTGCGCTGGGACCAATCGGAGTGCAAATAGCCAGGAGTCGTTACACTGCCACAAAGGACTTCAATCTGACTTTGTGGGCTGTATTCCTAGACCTTTTTTACTGGTAGTGGGCTCAGGATCAATAGTTCTCACCTCTTCCCAAGGGGGACATCTATTGTGTAATATCCATTGTGACCACTGTGTTTTAACAAGTTGTCTACCTGTATCCCTGCCTTTGTCAGGCACAGGTCCCATGATAGTGTTTATAACTATGCAACCCCCCTTATGTACTCTTACCCGTAGATGTAGAAGGACCTTGGTATGCTGATTATGGTTATCAGTTTGCCCTTAAAAGGCAGTTGCAGCTCAAACAAGTCAAAAGTCTTCCGGGTCTATTGATAGCAGGAATAGCAGCACTAGTAACACTCATTCTGGTTGTTTACTGAACTCCTCATTATATTACTTGCTTTTGTTTTAATATGGTGCATTGTACAGATTCATGCAGAACAGCAACGACTACACACTCAAGCACAAATTCATATGCTTAATTTATTTAAAAAGGAAAGGGGAAATGTGGGAGGCCATATTAAGGCTTGAGACAAGGACCAAACCAGGCCCTGACTTGTGCCTCCGTTAAAGGCTGAATAGCTGAACAAAAGGCTTAGGTCAATAAAGTCGAGTAGCACTGAGAAAGGGTCTGTGCTATATGTTGTGCTCTCGCCTACGTGACTTCCCACACGTTTGCTAGTCAGAGACGATTTGGTTGGGGTCAGAAATTCTTGCTGGTCCTTGCTGTCCTTGCACGGGCTATAGACCACACCACTGTAAGACTGTGCTGTGCTTACACAACTATGTCTTGACTGGCCTTGAAGTCAGTACGTCTGGCGCTGGAAGGTCTGCTATTGGTGTTTGGGAAATAGATAATGGGAAAGCTTGAAGGATTTTCTGTGCATATTGCAAATTCTTTAGTAATCAGCTAAAAATAGATACTTTTCTTATGATTGTTTCTGTTAGCTATATAATGCCGCACAACCTTGAATAAACTCGGCACTATTGGACATCCTCCTTGGTGCTCCTCCTGTCCCCATCTCTTTGTCTCTTCATTTCTTTCCACCATCCTCTTACCCTCACGTTCCTGGTCGATTTGTCACGCCGGCCGCGACATCTATGTTAAATAAATCTTTTTTTTTTTTTTAATTCCACTTAATTAACATATTGTGTAATATTTCAAAATAAAATCTTCTTAAAAAATTTATGCTTTTGGGCGCCTGGGTGGCTCAGTGGGTTAAGCCGCTGCCTTCGGCTTGGGTCATGATCTCAGGGTCCTGGGATCGAGTCCCACATCGGGCTCTCTGCTCAGTGGGGAGCCTGCTTCCTCCTCTCTCTCTCTCTGCCTGCCTCTCTGCCTACTTGTGATCTCTCTCTGTCAAATAAATAAATAAAATCTTTTAAAAATAAAATAAAATAAAATCCCTGACCTGTTAATTCCTTTATCTGTGCCATTTAGTATGTTTCCATTGACTGATTTTTCTCTGGTTACTGATCACATTTTCCTATTTGATTTCCTGTGTAATCCTGTGAATTTCATATTGTTGAGCATCCAGATTTTATAGTATGGGTCCTTGTATTTAAACTTTGTCATTGTAGGGGTGCCTGGGTGGCTCAGTTGGTTGTGTCTGACTCTTAATTTCGGTTCAGATCAAGCCCCTCATCAGGCTCTGTGCTCAGTGGGGGGTCTGCTTGAGATTTTCTCTCTCTCTCTCTCTCTGCCCCTCTGTCCCCCACCCCACACTCTCTCTCAAATAATAAATAAATCTTTAAAAAATAAACTTTGTCATTACAGGTATAGAATACTTTTCACTCATGATAATTTAGCCCTACTACTAAGGTATGACCTTCTTGGGTTCTCTATTAAATACCCCTGATGATCAAAGAAGACTTTCTTCTGGCTGGTTGGATCTCAAATATATCCTCTGAGAATTCTTACATCTCCTTGGCTATTCATTGCTTTATGTAATGTATGATGGCTTCACCCTACACATGGACATCTAGGTGTTCCACCAAATCTCAAAAGGATTATCTGCAGATTTATGGAGCTTTTCCTCCTCTTTGGAACTTTGCCTCACCTCTGCCAGCTACCTCAACCTCCTCCAGATATAATCTCTCTCCCCTAAACTCATCTTTGTTCTGCATAGGATCCTCTTCCTGGCTCTCTGGTTCAGAATGTGCCCACAGGCTAAAAGTGGGGGAAATTCTTTCCTTTTTACACACAGATTATAGTCCTACACTGACTGTTGTCCATTGTGTGAAACATATTTTGGCCTGTTTTCTGGTTGTTTCTAATAAAAAAGTTAGTCTGGCCCTATTACTCCATCGTGGCCAAAGATGGAGGTCAAGGTTATTAAATATTTAAGTTGAAGATATTTTTACTTCAGAGTTCATGATAAGAAACAGTGTTGTACCAATAATGGAAATTTCATGGGAATTTTTCAACTAATAGCTGGGTTTAACCCACTTTTGCTTAAGGTGTAGGAAAAAATTATAAAAAATTTTTAAATGACTTATTTTACAAAAACAATTCATGAAAAATTAATGATGGGAAATTTTTTAAAAAAGTATTTAAAAAGGCTTTACTTTTAAGCAATCTGCACACCCAATATGGGGCTCAAATTCACAACCTTAAGACCAAGAGATGCATGCTTTAGCGACTAAGCCAGGCGGACATCCTGATGGGAAAATGTTCTGGGGTTTTTATTTTTTCATTTTTTTTAATCTATATATATTTTTTACATTCTTTTTTAAGATCTTATGTATTCATCTGAGAGAAAGTCTGAAAGCACAACCTGGGGGATGGAGCAGAGGGAGAGGGACAAGCACACTCCCCAGTGAGTGTGGATCCCAATTCATAGCTCCATCCCAGGACCCTGAGACCATAACCTGAGCTGAAATCTGATGCTTAACCAACTGAGTCACCCAGGAACCCCTCATGGAAAAATGTTTTCAAAAGTGGTAAATCATATATATAACCAGACACCAATAACAACACTACACATTCTATTCTGGATGTGACAAACTGATCAGTTGTTGATTACTGTGCACTACTCCTCTAACAGGAACCTCTATAGCAATTTTTAACTTTTTTATCTGACTTTTTTCAACAAGGTGAAGAAATATTTGAGCTATTTTAATCTGCTGTTGAATGACATTTACAGTCATATGTCAGCACAACAGAGCAAAGGGGTACATGCTCTTTAAAAACAACTTTGCAGGGGCACCTGGGTGGTTCAATCAGTTAAGCATTTGACTCTTGGTTTTGGCTCAGGTCATGATCTCAGGGTCGTGAGAGCAAGCCGGGTGCTGGGCTCCACACTCAGCAGGGAGTCTACCTGAAGATTCTCTCCTTCTGCTCCTTCTCCCCACTCTCTCATATAAATAAATAAAATCTTTATAAAATCTTTATAAATAAAAAAAATCTTTATACAAACTTGGGCACCTGGGTGGCTCAGTGGGTTAAAGCCTCTGCCTTCGGCTCAGGTCATGATCCCAGGGTCCTGGGATCGAGCCCCGCATCGGGCTCTCTGCTCAGCAGGGAGCTTGCTTCCCTCTCTCTCTCTCTCTCTGCCTGCCTCTCTGCCTACTTGTGATCTCTCTCTGTCAAATAAATAAATAAAATCTTTTAAAAAAATACAAACTTATTTAACAGTTGATAAAACCCAAACATAACATTTTAATTGTCATTTAGAAAGACACTTAGGAACATTCCAACTGATAAATTTTAGACTCCTGATGTGGACATATATGGCAGGCACCTTCTTATGTTGTCTGTAAATTTATTTTATTAAAGCATTGAGATGGGGCGCCTCGGTGGCTCAGTGGGTTAAGCCTCTGCCTTCGGCTCAGGTCATGATCTCAGGACCCTGGGATAGAGCCCAAATCGGGTTCTCTGCTCAGCAGGGAGCCTGCTTCCCTCTCTCTCTTTCTGCCTGCCTCTCTGCCTGCTTGTGATCTCTGTCTGTCAAATAAATAAATAAAATCTTGGGGGAAAAAAACATCGAGATAAAATTGAGGTAAAAAGTTCATGAATATGGGACACCTGGGTGGCTCAGTTGGTTAAGCAGCTGCCTTTGGCTCAGGTCATGATCCCAGCGTCCTGGGATCGAGTCCCACATTGGGCTCCTTGCTCAGCAGGGAGCCTGCTTCTCCCTCTGCCTCTGCCTGCCATTCTGTCTGCCTGTGCTCACTCTCTCCCCCCCTCTCTCTCTCTGATAAATAAAATCTTTAAAAAAAAAAAGTTCATGAATATGAAAAAGGTGAGAAAATCAAAAGAAATTGTCCTGACATTGAAAAGTAAATAGTAATCACTTTTTTCAGATCGTAATGAAAACAGTAATTGTAGAAGAAATAAACTGAAAATGAAAGTAATATTTAGGCTCTTGAATTGTTTGATAATTTGTGAAGAAAGTGAATCATATAAACTCATTAAAAATATTAAATTTCTTTCGGACTTGACCTCAAGTTGACATCAGTGCAGAGGATATAAACTCATAATACATGATTACAGTAAATATGTGTGTGTGTATAACCAATAACGAACTGAAGATGAAAACAATTTCTTAACTA
Source organism: Mustela putorius furo (assembly GCF_011764305.1). Lineage (NCBI taxonomy): Eukaryota > Metazoa > Chordata > Mammalia > Carnivora > Mustelidae > Mustela > Mustela putorius. Next base: position 39,705,725 of record NW_025422368.1, on the reverse strand, counting down.
TCGATAATAAAAAATTGATCAACTATGCTAGAGAAAAGGCTAAATGATCTTCTATTCTCTCCATAAAATATATTACAAACCCACTTTCTTATGAAGAGACGATTTAAGTGTACATAGCCGAAAATGTCGGCGGAGCAGTGGGAGGAGCATGGAGAAGCGTGTCTGTAGTTCATTAATAAAAAATACTATATTTTAAAATTTTGCATTCCAATTTGTAATATTTTTTGACTTTAAAAAATCTGTAATATGGTTATTTCTTTTCTTACTCTAAATAAATATTCACTTTCGCACCTAATTTTATATTTATATTGTCACTCTTTTTCTTAAGGAGCCACCCTTGCCAAATTGCATACATATAAGCTTCACACCCCACAAAATCTGATTTGTTCTCTTTTCATCCGTTCTTATCCTCTTCTAATCTGTACAAATTCATGTAATCATGAATTTGTAATCATACAAATTCATGTATGATTTTTTCTCCCCTACTCTTAAAGTGATTCCCCATTAGCCTTATGACGAAGACCAAAATCCTTAACATAATCTGGGCCCTGTTTACCTCTCTATCTCCTTCTCTCCCTCTGCTCCAGCTACACTGGCATCTTTTAGTTCTTTGCACTACCTCAATATCCTCGCAAATGCTGTACCCTGTGCCTAGGAGACATTCTACCACCCCACTATCCCATTAACAAATGATCTTCTATTTAAACTCCTCAGGGCCACAGAAAATTTATTTCCTCAGCGAATCCTTAAATTGCCCCATGCCTGGGTGCTGCAGGTCATGACCTCAGGGTCCTGGGATAGAGCCCTGCATTGGGCTCTCTGCTCAGCAGGGAGCCTGCTCCTCCCTTCCCCGCCCGTCTGCCTCTCTTCCTACTTAAGATCTCTCCCTCTCTGTCAAATAAATAGTCTTTTTTAAAAAATTAGGTCAGCCCCCCACCTCCTTAAAATGTTCATTTCTTTACTTTTCCTTCATAGCATGTCTCCTTATTTGTAATTATACACTTCTGTGATTATTAGATTGTATATTTTTCTGCAACTAGACTGCAAGCTCCATGAAAAAGGAACAGTGTCTCCTCAGCATTAGTCTAGCATCTGGAATAAAGCTGGCTCTTAATTATACAATCTCTGCCATCAGATAGTTCATAAAGTAGCCTTGAACCAAGACCAATGATATAATCTTACAATTTGGGGCATCAATGCAGGTTCTTCTTTGTGCCAGAAGTCTCCTGGAAGTCTTGGTTTCCTAGGGATTATTACACCAGTTTGCAAAATGAGCATAGTTTGAGGCTGTAACCCAGTACCTTGACCATCTGGGAACGACTCTTACCAGATTCCCAGAATAATTTTTCTTACAGTGGAACTTTACTTCATTTTGTAAAGGTTTTCTTGCCTTCTGTAAACCTATTTTTTTTTCAAAAAGTTAACACTTCCTTTTGCATAAGACTTACAGTTGAATATATGATACTTCAAAGTACTCCCACAATTATTTTTAACTCATTATAGTGCTTTCATGAGTTTTAAAACACTTTTCAGGCCAGATGGTCTCGCTTAGAGAAAATACACTTTGTTAGGAGCCAGGAGGTACAGGTTATTACTCTAAGTTGGGAATAAAACTTGACCCTTCACCTTGCCAGGGATAATTCTGTTTGCATAGACTTTAGCAGACGGTTGAGGTAGAGCTGTACCTGTATTTCTGTATCACAGAAATATTTGGAGCCTTAGTACATGGAATTTTTCCCCCTAAACATTACTTAATGTGGTTGGGTAACCATGTTTCAGGGGTTTTGTTTTGCTCAATGTGCATATCCTCCAACATCTTCTAAAAGGGCTTTCAAAAATTCACCAAGTAGTATTAGGCTGTCAGGATATCCCTAAATCGTTAGTTTGAAAACACTTTATCAGCTGAGGCTGGAGTCCAGAAAGCTGAGCCAGAATCCAGCTTCGAGTGTAACAGGTGAGCTGTAGAGAAAATGAGAAATGATTCAACGTAAAGGCTCTCGTAAGTGGCTGTTGACTCGAGAATAAAATACGACAGAGACCAGACTTCGCCCACCAGCTGACCTTACTATCAGGTAAGCACTCTCCTCCCTTCTCTTAACCGCCTACTGTGAGCTGATTCCCTCGTTCATTTCATCTTCTCTCCATTTTTTTTTTAAGATTTTATTTATTTATTTGATAGAGAAATCACAAGTAGGCAGAGAGGCAGGCAGAGAGAGAGGAGGAAGCAGGCTTCCTGCCCAGCAGAGAGCCCGATGCGGGGCTCGATCCCAGGATCCCGGGATCATGACCTGAGCCGAAGGCAGAGGCTTTAACCCACTGAGCCACTCAGACGCCCCATCATCTTCTCTCCCTTTTAACCCTCGCACCAAGCGTTCACATACACAGCGCTCGCGAAGCCAACCCGAGCCTGAGACTAAAGCAAGCGCAAAACCCCCAGCCCGACCGGTTCTTCGCCCCTGGAGCCCACTTCCGGTTTCCGGCCCACGGATCCGCCCCGCCTCCCTTTCCGTTCGCAGTCCTGCCCCGTCTGGCCTCACGTGACCGCAAGGCGTACTCCGCCCCCTGCCTCCGGTTCACGTGATCGTGCTAGGGGAGAAAACGCCTGACCCCAGTCCCCCGGCCTTTCCCGGCAACGCTTTTCCTCCTGCAGTTCGTTCGCCTTTTGGCCTTCAGACACTTGCGCGTCCCTCCATTCGGTCCCGGGGCCACCCCCGGAACCCAGTCTGCCATGTGGCTCCTGCCTCTGGCCCCAAGTGGGCCGCGGCGGAACAGCCCCCGTCACCTGCCTTCCTGCAGCGCGGCGCTGCTGCTGCTGCTGGGCAGCTGCCTGGGGGTCTCTGGGGTGGCGACGGGCTCTCGGAGGCCCAATGTGGTGCTGATCCTCACCGACGACCAGGACGAAGTGCTCGGCGGCATGGTAACGCTTCTATTTCTGCCCCGCCCCTCGATCTCCCCGGCTGACCCCCAGGTTTCTTGTCCTCTTTCCCCATCCCCACCCCCAGTTCCCTGAGCTGGGTGCCTGATCCTGGATGGTTTTGCTTTTGCCACGCCTGACCCCATACGCAAGTTTGAGGGGCCGCAGGACTCTGTTTCCTTTCTCTCCCGCGTCTCTTTTGAGTAGGCACACATGCACGCACTACACAGAGGTTCGAACCTGGACCTTAGTGCTGCGGAGTTCGCGTTTATAGCTCAAAATAAACAGCTGGACGCCAGTTAGGGATGGGCTGAACCAACGAGGAGCAGGTGCTGGCTAAGAGCACGCAAGCCTCGTTTTTCTTTTGGCTTAGAGGATCTGAGGACAAGTCCAGCTCTCTCTTTAAAGGACCTAGGCCACCTCTGTGTTTGTCTCCATGTACAGTGTCTGTGCCCGATATTTAATAAGTGCTGAGATCAACTAATCTGATGGATAGGTTGTCAAACTCTTCAGGCTGCGCTTTGCCTCCCAAGAATCGAGAGAATTCAATTAGCTTAATTGAACACCTGGCCGATACATTTGCTACTATTGTCCGTGTTCCATTTTAAATGTGTTTTTTTATGAGACTTCATTGTTTCCCAGAGTGAATTTTGCTTCTTTATCTTAGAGTTCTGGAATTTATGACCTTCAGGCGCATTACCCAACCCCTTACTCATGGAGGCTCCAGAAAGTGGCTTTCCCAAGGCACTTATGTAGTTGAAACAGGTCAAAATTCTGATGAGTGCTCTGATCCTGGTTATGGCATTTTTCTTATCTTTTAAGAAAATATATATGTCATTTATTTCTTCGTTTCAGTTATCTTTTTGTTTTCAGCTAAGTGCTGAGACTATGAAAACACTTCACGCAAGAGGTTCCTAACTTACACTGTCTGGGAACACCCTACCTCAGTGTCCTTCAAACTGCCGATTTCAACCCATAAGTGAGTTGTGAAATCAGTTTAGTGAGTAGCTCCCAGATTTTTTACTTTCCTGTGAAATAAAGTAGAATAGAAAATGTTGGTGTGATACATGTGGGTATATATGATAAAGGTACGCATATCCATATATATATTTCTGGATAATGAGTGAAAATGTATTTCTTACTCAGGACTGTGTTCACAGTGCTGAGAAACTTTTCTGGTTTATGTTTAAGATGCTTGCATTTACATTTTGTGCCACATATGCCTCACTGCCTTTTAGTTTCTACTCCACCACATTGACATTGAAGAGTCTTGACTTAATTGCTCTCCTGGAATTTACTTTGTTTTTTCCATTCCCACCACTCCACTGACCCTCCTCACAAAATTCCTTCAAAAAAACTTTATGTGCGTCCTTGAAAAGTGCTTTGTCTAGAAAAGGCAAGCCATCCCTATCAAAAATTAGTAATAGCTTAGTGACTAAGACAATTAAAAGGTCAAGCTTTTACATCTCTGGTGAAAACAAAAGTTTATCACTGAAATATAAGGTGTTCAGAATTGAGTTTCTTAATTTTTACAGAACACAGGTGTGGTCTGTATAGCTTTGAGGTATCTTCTCCTTAGCATGTTGTATTTGCTTCTTTAAACCAGTATCAGATTCTTTATTATAGGTGTTTATACTAAAGAGCCAAAATTGAGTGGGGAACAAGTCAAATTTAATGCTCTCAACTCTCTGGGGTATTCTGGCTTCTCTTGTATCCTTTTCCAGGGTATTCTACCACTAGTTGTCAAGCAGGACTTGAAGGGAAATCACTAAGACAGTAACAGCATTTGAAAACCTACTTGGAGCAGTAAGAGTATGAAGTATTTTATACTTGTGTTTCAGTCATAAAAGTTCTCTGCTGTACATATTGTCCTTCCCTTAAATAAGAGGAAACTAAGAGGGTGTTAAGTAACTTGGCCAAAGTTCATGTAGCTAATAAGGAGCAAAGCCTGGTGTCTTATGATCTTGAAGCCCCATTTTTCTCATATTCTAGAATACTGACGTAACAGATGTCATTCCACATAACCACATCAGCTACTCACTTATACTTCAGATCAGAGATTCTTAAGATGATACTTAGGAACACCAGGGGGATCATGGAAGTCCTTAATTTATACGTAATACTCTGTATTTTATCTTCAATTTTGTGGAGAATGAGGTCTCTGGCTCAAAAAGGATTATGAATTGCTGCCATCGTTGGCCAAATAAACCGTAGTCCAGTCCACCAGACCAGCTCAGGTAGAAGGATTCTAGTACTTCTTGTAGTGTTTCATGTAGAATCTTTCAGTCATCTTTGAAATCATCTTTTATGATCATCTTGAACATTTCCCTGTATTTGTTGCAGGTATCATCTGTGGGACTCTGGTTTTTTGCTTAGGGAATAGTTCCTATTTTATTTTACTTGAATGTTATGGTGGGATGGATACACTCTACTTCACTGGTTGCTCTTTCTAAAATCATTCACCCTGGAAGAACTGACATTTGGTCAAAATTTCAAGGAAGTAAGGGAAGGAGCCATGATGTAATGTAGGGGATGAACACATCATGTCTTTGCTGAAAACAATGATTATTAAATATGTTAAAATTTTATTTCAGAGCCACTATACATGGAGCCAAAAAAGTAAATGACTCCTTAGGATTTTTATGGAAGGGATTTGCTTTGGATGAGTCAAGTAATGCATTTACCCAGATCCAGGTATCAGATTGACTGCTCCTTAAGCGGTGTTGTACAATCTTGACCTGACCAACCTTGTAACTCTCTTTGCTGGTATCTTAAGGATCCATTTTAGCATTTAGATTAGCATAGACACAGACATTTTCAGTACAGCGTGGTTCTTGTTAGGATTTGTTTGATTTAGCAGACATGGTTATCACTGTACTGGTGTTAGCAGCATAAAAATTACAGTCATTAAGACAAATTCTTATTGACACTAAAATCTCTGTGCATCATCTGCTGGCTCCTGCCTAACACTTTGACCTTGTCTTACCCCACAGTCTCCTTTACTTGCTGTGCTACTTCCACCACATGTGCCTTCTTTCTGTTCCTCACATGTGCATCTTCTCTGGCAGCTCTTGTCTTTGCTATTCACTTAGCCTGGAAGCACCTTTTCCTAGATCTTAGCATGGCTGGCCTCCTCATCATGTAACTCTGAGTACCCAAGTTACTTCCTGAAAGAGGCCTCTCCTGACCACCCAACTAAAGTAGTTTCCCCCTCTCCCGCCAGTTAAAGGACATCATCCTGGTTTATTGTGTTCATAGCACTTTTCACTGCCTGAAATGATTGTCTACCTGTTATTTAAGTCCCCAAGAATACAGAGGTCATGAGATCAAGGACCTTTTGTCTTCTGTTCATCCTGGCCTCGATCAGTGCCTGACACACGTTAAGTATTTAACAAATGGGTTATAATCACATACTATAGTCTTACTATAAATCAGATATTCTGGGGCACATGGGTGGTACAGCTTCAGCTGAAGGAAGCCTTCAGCCTTCAGCTGAAGATGTCTTCCTTCAGCTCAGGTCATGGTCCCAGGATCCTGGGATCAAGTCCCACATCGGGCTTCCTGTTTCTCCCTCTCCCACTCCCCCTGCTTGTGTTTCTTCTCTCGCTGTGTCTCTCTGTCAAATAAATAAAATCTTCAAAAATAAAAAATAAAAAACAATTAGATATTCTTCAGTACTGTTGCATATTTATCCAACAGTTTGAGGATTGAGTTCCATATAATCAACTCACAATGTCCTTTTTCCCATTTATACTTTGTATTCTCATTTCCCCTCCCTCTGTTGTCATAACTCAGATTTCTTGTCAAACCAGTGTTTAATTCAGCCCAATATTCTTTACCTGAAAGTAGCACCCAGTGATGTTTTCTGGAGGATCTCAGTTGGTGACATTGCTTCTGAAGGTTAACGAAGACTTATAGATCTGTAGCATCTCCTTGGAAACCTATTCTGGAGCTACTCATGCACTTATGAAAGATCTTCTTAAATAAGTTAGAATTCTCATCCTTTTGAGCTTATGGGTTCTTTAGGTTTTTTACTATTTATATAAAACAGTGGGGGAGAGTCGTTTATACAGTATTATAAACAAGAACCTTGTTAACATAATCACATATTTAGGTGATCTTTAAGGAATTACTGCACTATAAGGTATATTTAAAACTATACTGAATATGGTCTCAGATTTCAAAGGTACTTCAAAATCATCATGAACTGATTGATAAAATACAACTAAAATTAGAATCTCTTCAGTGGTCCTTTTTTGTTGTCTGGAATCTAAATAAAGATTGTTAGTGTTCCTTTTATTTGTATTTTAATGACCTTCTTCATACTTTTATCCTCACTCTAGGATTTGAGATTATTGTCTCTACTACTTGCCATCTGGTTCAAGTCCTTACTTGAAGTTGTGATTGGCCTAGTGCATGGGGTTTTGAGCTTGTGATTGAAAAGGAGGCATTTGGACTCCATCACTGATGATATTTGAGTCCTTTTCTGGGCTTCGGGACATTATCTGGCTCTGGGAACCTAAAACCTCTCTGTTTTTAAAGAGGGGAAGGCTCCTTTCATCTCTTAGCCCACATCCTGCTCCTAAAGATGAATTAATGGAGATCTGCCCCATCTATCTTGTGAGAGGGCTGCTGACAAAAGAGAGCACCAAAATTTCATTACATTGAAATCAGCATTGCTAGAATAATGCTATCAGCTGTGAACTTTCCCTTCCTGCAGGCATTGTGACCCCACTGCTCTTTTGCATGGGATATAACTGACTGTAACCAAACCTGTTTGGTTCATCTCCAGAAACAGAACTCTTTTGGCAGTTTCTTAGTGTCAAATGGAGCTGATCATTGCGAGTAAGATGCAAAAAACGTGAGTTTTGGTCTCTGTGTGTTTTTTTTTTATTGGAGGAAATGGCTTAACAGATGATTATTTACTTCACAGACCCCACTAAAGAAAACCAAGGCTCTCATTGGAGAAATGGGGATGACTTTCTCCAGTGCTGTAAGTTTTAAAGTTACCTTAATTTTGTGAGACTTGATGTTGATGTTCTAAGAAGAAGCATGCTCTTTTGGGGAGACCTAGTTAAATGCCTGATCTAAAGGAAGGACTTTATATAATGTGATTTAAATGCTTTTAATTGAAATACTACTTTTTACAATTTGAACCTTAATTGTAGGTATTTTCTAAGCCAGTTTGATTTATAGCTCAGAACTAGAGAATATTTAAAGCTTTACTGTTTGAGGTTTGGAAATGAATTGTAAGAATCAAGTAACATTTATGCAATGTAAATTGCTTTGTGGTCAACTCTTGCCAGCCACTTTACAAAGCCCTATTAACCCTGACAGTCAGCCTGAGAAAAATAATAGCAACCAAACAAAACCAGTATCTTGTGTGTGTATACACATATATGTGATGTATGAGGTATAAATAGCTATGTCTATGTAAACATAGATGCAGGGGTGCCTGGGTGGCTCATTGAATTAAGCATCGGACTCTCAGTCTCAGCTCAGGTCTCAATCTCAGGGTTAGGAGTTCAGGCCTGGTGTGGAGCCCAAATGAGGGAAGGAAGGAGATGCAAAGAGTTGCAAAGATCCATAATAAAATACTAATAAATTCAGGAACCATGCACATAACCAAGTAAGTAGTAGCCTAGCTTATCAGGAAATCCATTAAACAGCAACATAGTGTTGTGCTTAAGAGCACAGATTCTGGAGCTAGATCACCTAGTTTTGAATGCTCTCTCTGCCTCTTTTCTAACTGTTTGATGTTGGGCAAGTTATTAACCTCTCTAGTTTCCCATTTGTAACTGGGTGTCCTAAAATCTGTCTCAGGGTTTTGTGATATTAAATGAATATATACATGTAAAGCAAGCACTTATATCAGCACCTGAGTTGCAGTAAATACTACGTAATAGTGGTTGTTATATTGTCCACCAACAAGATCAGTAGTTGAAAGATGAAAAAAGTAATGTTCATCTTAATAGATGCTTGAAAGCCCTTTGAAATTTTAGCATCCTTTCCTGGTAATTTATTGAACTGTTAGAAGAATGCGTCCTTATTATGATGAGTATTTCAAACAAATAGCACACCTTATAGTTAAGGTGCAAGACTCAGGCCAATGCTGTTAGAGATGAGACAGGGGCCCAATACTTGTCACTTAATGCTGTTCTGAATTGTTGTGATCGGCATGAATCCTGCAGAATTAGCTGGAATATTGGAAAAAGACATAATTATTATTTCCACATCTTTGTATTTTCTACCCAAAAAATGTAGAATTGTTCAAAAACTTTTTAAATTAATAGAGTTTAGTAAAATAGAAATGAAAAAATAAAAATAATCTTCTTCTATATAACCAGTTAGAGAAGTACTGGAGGAGAGAGAGCCCATTCATACAGCAGGAAAATGCAGACTCTAGGTATAGCTGCTGGGCAGTAATGGTTAAGACCTATGTTTATAAATAAGGTTATAGAACTTCATTCGTAATGTAATAAAACTACTTAATAAGAATACTTAATAAGTTTATTCTAATCAAAATCCCAACAAGATTTTTTTTAATAATTTTTTTTAAAGATTTTATTTATTTATTTGACAGAGAGAAATCACAAGTAGATGGAGAGGCAGGCAGAGAGAGAGAGAGAGGGAAGCAGGCTCCCTGCCGAGCAGAGAGCCCGATGCGGGACTCGATCTCAGGACCCTGAGATCATGACCTGAGCCGAAGGCAGCGGCTTAACCCACTGAGCCACCCAGGCGCCCCAACAAGATTTTTTAAAGGCTGAATAAAGTGATTCTAAATTTATCTGTAATGATAAATAGGTTAGAACAATCAAGGTAATTTCTTAAAGGAGGAAATTGACCTTCCAGATAACAAAATGTAAAATGAAGATACAGTAAACAGTGTGATAGCGACCAAAAAAATAGGTCAGCAGACAAGCGAAAGGATTAAAAGTCTTGCCAATGTAAAAATTACAGAAGTCAAATAATCTGACAAAATTGAAAAAGCAAAAGTAAAAAATGGCAAATATTTGTAACATGACAGAATCCTTCCTTAACTCAGATTTTATGTAACAAGAAGCTGATGCCCCAGGAAAAAAATGTACAAAAAAAATGTACAAAGCATATGAACAAGTCATTCACGTAAACAAAGTTGGTCAGTATGCATGTGGAGAATGTTCATCCTCACCAGTATTTAAAAATGCCAAATCCAATTTGAAAGCCCAAAGAAATGCCAAGTATTTAATAAGGGATAATACATAAGTTTGGCAAGGGTGTACTTGAATGAGCATTCCTTCCCTGCTGGTGTGGGTATAAACTAGTATTATTCTCTGTAAAGTGGTTTGGTGATGTGTACTAAGATATACACAAATAATAGGTAAAATAGGTTACGTTTATTGATGATAGTAGCTAATGGAAAAATCATTAGAGTAGAAAAAATAATCTCTGTCCATTAAGTGATATAGGAATTATATAAAGCTACAGATTATCCTGAAAATGAACCTTTGCCTCTCAGCTACATTAGATTCAGGTAGTAGTCATTATTTTTGGTTAAGATCTAGCTCCTGGGGTGCCTGGGTGGCCTAGTTGGTTAAGCATCCAACTTTTGATCTCTGCTCAGGTCTTGATCTCAGGGTCCTGAGTTCAACCTTCACTTTGGGCTCCAGGTTGGGCATGAAGCCTTTTTAACAAAAAAAGACCTAGCTCCTACCATGTAAGTATTTCTTTGGCAGATGAGATTGGAATAACTTATTCTGCAGCAAGAAACCAGCTGAAAAAGAAATCTGTTCTCTTGGTTTGTTTACAGTCTCTACTATGTGACTTAAAGCAGCTCTGAAGTGTTATGTGTTACCAAAAAAAAAAAAAAAAAAAAAAAAAAAACCAAAAAACTATTCCATGGGAAACTAGAAATTCAAAATTAGAGTATTAAGCAGCTTTCTTTACTCTCTTTAGAAATGAGGAGAAATCCATCTTTCTTGTGTAACTGGGTTTTTTGCTTCTGTTCGCTTTGTAGTATGTGCCAAGTGCTCTTTGCTGCCCGAGCAGAGCCAGTATCTTGACAGGAAAGTACCCACATAATCATCACGTTGTTAACAACACTTTGGAGGGAAACTGCAGTAGTAAGTCTTGGCAGAAGATCCAAGAACCAAATACTTTCCCAGCAATTCTCAGATCGATGTGTGGTTATCAAACCTTTTTCGCAGGGAAATACTTAAATGAGGTAGGTTGAATGATCTCATTATTCCTTTTTTTTAAAAAAAAAAAAGCTTTATAAATGTAAATTAATGTAATTCATGTTTTTTTAAATTATTATCCATTTGAGTAATGTAAAATGTTTTTGGTATAGTTTTCTCCTAATCTGCACATTAAACAAGAATTTACTTACATGAACATATTTACATGATTTAAGTACTATAGTTCTTCTTCCTTTAAATAGCTTCATAGCATTTTTTTTTTAATTGTCCTATGACTGCTGCTGTCTGATGCATCTTCCCCTTTTTCTTCAAGGATTTTGCTTGTCATGTTCGTCTCATGGTATCTTTGTCTCCGTTTCCCCTTTATCAGGAAGAGAATGAAGAATTTTTTTCCTTCTGCCACCTTTCCTGCCTTATAACAACTTCAGACTTATCCCTTTTTGTTCCCATTTTCGAAAATGTGGAGTGATCACTGATAGAGGGAAAACACCCCGAGCCTGGGATATTCAGGCCACTACAGCATTTGGCTTAGTGGTGGATGTGCTGGCCTCTTGGGTGCCTGGATGAGGGGATACCCACTATAGCTGTCCAAGTCCAGATTTCATGGCCCCCAGGTTCACCACATTGGTCTTAGCTTTTACTCAGAGTTCAAACTTAGAGGAAACCGTTTATTTGGGAATGTCTGGGTTCTCTCTCATAGTAAAACTGGGGATGCAGGACAAAGAAAAGATGTACATTTTTTTTTACATACTTTATCCATGGTTGCTAAAGATACTAATATTTAATCTGAATTTTCTGTTCATTCTTTCCCTCCCCACAATTGGGAGAATTTTCAACCTTGTGAGTTGGAAGGAAGGTTAAGTCAGTTTGAAAAGAATCATGAGAAATAAGTACAGATACTAGGTTATTGAGGTAAGACGTGGGTCATAAAGAGAATTTATACTACTTTGCCTATCAGAGATCACTTAATGTGTATACAAAAATAGGGGCACCTGGGTGACTCAGTCGGTTAAGTGTCTATGATCCCAGGGTCCTGGGATTGAGTCCCGCTCGGGCCCCCTGCTTAGGGGGAAGCCTACTTCTCTGCCTGCCGCTCTTTCTGTTCCTGTACCTTCTGTCAAGTAAATAAATAATAATCTTTTTTAAAAATTCTGTATACAAAATTAGGAGAAATTCATTAAAATACAAAGATTTCTCATAAATTAAATTCTTTTTTAAATGGGCAATACTGGGGCGCCTGGGTGGCTCAGCGGGTTAAAGCCTCTGCCTTCAGCCCAGGTCATGATCCCAGGGTCCTGGGATCGAGCCCCACATCGGGCTCTCTGCTCAGTGCAGAGCCTGCTTCTCTCTCTCTCTCTGCCTGCCTCTCTGCCTACTTGTGTTCTCTGTCAAATAAATAAATAAAATCTTTAAAAATAAATAAATAAAAATAAATGGGCAATACTAAACCTTGTTGAGATAAATGGGATGAGTCTCTGGTCACTTAATTCATCTCATCAAATAAATTGAGCTCCAAATGTAGGTTTCATCATCAGGACAAGTGAAGTTATAAGCTGAGAGCTCATAGTCTGCTTATTTTGGTTGTCATTAACCACAAGGTCAGTTGGAGTGTTCAGTCTTCGCTTTCAGTAACTCCAGAAATGAACTTCGTGGCCTAAGCTATATGGACTTTTTCTAGAAAGGGCCAGAAGTAAATACTTTGAGCTTTTCTTTTGTGATGATAATACTCCCCCCACCCACCGTCTTATCCACGGGGATGCTTCCCCAGACCCCCAGTAGATGCCTAAAACCACGGATAGTACTGAACTCTATAATATACTGTTTTTATCTATGTATATGTACCCGTGATAAAGTTTAACTTAGAAATTAGGCACAGTAAGAGATTAACAACAACTAATAACCATATAGAACAATTGCAACGATAGAATGCAATAAAAATTATGTGTGTCTTGTGTCTCTCAGAGTGTCTTATTGCACTGTACTCCCCCTTCCTGTGATGGTGTGAGATGATAAAATACCTACATGGTAAGAAGAGCGGTGAAGGACAGGCATTGTGACCTTCTGGCAGGAGGCTTATTTGCTGTTGGACTTCGGTTGACCACTGGTTAACTGAAACCATGGGAAATGAAACTGCAAATAAGGGGGGCTCCTGTATTTGACCTTGCCGTTGTAGCATGAAAGCAGATAGAAAGACACAAACCAAAATGAGTGCATCTGCGTTCCAAAAAAACTTCATGACTGAAATTTCAATTCCCTGTAACTGTCACATGTCACAGAATACTCCTCTATTGATTGCTGTTTGTATTTTTTAATGGAAAAAAAATTCTTAGCTTACTGATCATATAAAACAGTTGGCTGGCTAGATTTGGCCTACGGCCATAGTTTACAAACTCCTCCTTCAGTAGTTCCTAGGTTTTAGTGTTCTTTACTTTTCGACTTGATTCATGTGTTTGGGAAAATTGAACATCTGGTTTCAGGCACTGATCTGAAAGGATTCTAAAAGCTTCCTCTTTCTTATTGATCTGGTCATAGCTAAGCATTTCTGATGTCCTGTTTGTCTTCTCTTTTTTTTTTTTTTTTTTTTTTTAAGATTCTATTTATTTATTTGACAGAGAGAGATCACAAGCAGGTAGAGAGGCACGCAGAGAGAGAGGAGGAGGAAGCAGGCTCCCTACTGAGCAGAGAGCCTGATGCGGGCTCGATCCCAGGACCCTGAGATCATGACCTGAGCCGAAGGCAGCGGCTTAACCACTGAGCCACCCAGGCGCCCCTCTGATGTCCTGTTTGTCTTGCTTTTCAGTATGGAGCCCCAGATGCAGGTGGACTGGAACATGTCCCTCTCGGCTGGAGTTACTGGTACGCCTTGGTGAGTGATTATTGAAGCCAGTGACAGTTAACACACACAGCCCTACAGATATAGAATATGTTTACTCTCTCATTTAGCTCTGATTTTGACATAAGTTGCTCTGCATTTATGATTAGCTATTTTCTTTTTTTTTTTTTAAGATTTTATTTATTTATTTGTCAGAGAGACAGCAAGCGAGAGCGAGCACAGGCAGACAGAGAGGCAGGCAGAGTCAGAGGGAGAAGCAGGCTCCCTGTGGAGCAAGGAGCCCAATGTGGGACTTGATCCTAGGACGCTGGGATCATGACCTGAGCCGAAGGCAGCTGCTTAACCAACTGAGCCACCCAGGCGTCCCTGATTAGCTATTTTCTCCTCTTAAAGTCTGTTGATTTGTGAGTCACTCCTCTGGGAGATGTTTTTCCTGCATCACACCAGGTTTAGTTACATATTTTGCTGTTCTGTCTGATCTACTTGTGGCTTTTTAAACTACGACAGATTATTGAAACTGTGCTAATAGTTAATAAAACTCTAGTCAAAAAATCCGGTTCAGTACTAAATGAGTAATTCCCTTTTTTAAAAAATGCCTTTTTTTTTTTTCTTTAAAGATTTATTTGACTAGGGCTGGGGAAGTGGAGGGCAGAAAGAGAGAGAGTCTCAGCCCAATGCGGAACTCAGTCTCACAACCCTGAGATCACAACCTGAGCCGAAACAGTTAACCAACCATGCTACCCAGGCGACCCAAAATGTCTTATCCCTATTGCAACAGAGTATAGCCCAGCATGATTTCTGACTTTCTAGTGTGCTAACCGCTTAACAAATTTTACTTTCCTGTCTAATAGGAAAAGAATTCTAAATACTATAACTATACCCTGTCTATCAATGGGAAGGCACGGAAGCATGGTGAAAACTACAGCGTGGACTACCTGACAGATGTTCTGGTGAGTTATCAAGGCTCTGTCCTTGCAAGTTTGGCTCACTATTGAAACCTCTGCCTAGGACTTTGGACTTGGTCTTGTTGAGTAATGTGAATGAATAATAACTTCATTTAACTGCCAAAAAGTATTTCCAACTGATTAAAGACTCCTGAGGGACTTTTTCTTTGTATATAAGCCAGGCTCAGAGTTAATGTTCTTGAAATTCCAGCAACAAATCCTTTTCCAAAGGCTAATCTCTTAAGACTATAGAGATTACTTTGAAGAGGTTTTACTTTAGAGGTTCTTACTCTTAACCCCAGATTCACTCACAAGCTAGGAACTGGCAGCTTCACCATGAGGGTGGGGAGCTAGGGACTGGGAGTTCTTAAGGCTTTGTGGGTTTTTATATAAAATTCCTGAAACTGCGTGAATTTAGGACTTTCCTTTCCTGTCTAAGGTGTTTCTAATGACAGACCTTTCACAGAGAATTAATTCACCAAATAGTTCAGCACCCAGCATAGCAGGTGTTAAGTAAATGAAGCAGAGTCACTCTTGGTGATCAGGTAGACAAATAAATCTGGCAAGGTATGGGAGTTACTTAGATAATGCTTAAAGAGGCGAGAGTGAGTTGTGCAGATCAGTGGGAAGGGTGCACAGACAGAGGGAACAAGGGGTTTGCAGGGACTGAGGCAGAAGTGTGCTTGGCATGTTGGAACCACAGGCTTCTGACAGACCTAGAGTAACCAGGTGGGTGGAATTGATGCAGTCAGTATCCTTTGAGTTCAGTGATGGGAGTAAATGACGCTATAAATCAACTAGAACAATAAAAACACATAACGTGTGTGGGATGCTTTCATTTTCATAATGTAGCTCCAGATAAGCAAATGAAAAATGTAAGTCATTATAAGTTAAAATGCTGGTAGAATATGTTTGGATTTAATTTTATTCATTTAGCTTAGCTGCTTGAGCTGGCATAACTTATGATATCTGTGCTCTGTATATTTTTCTAAGATTAAGGTAACTTAATCCACCTGTTCTACTGTGAATTAGATTGACTCTCTTTTTATATATTTTAAGGCAACAGAGACATACTTTAGGCCATATTAGTGCAAAATAATCCTTAAAAAGCCGCATTACTATTTTTACCTTAATGGAAGGCAAAACAACTTTTAGATCATGCGAAATCACTAAGATCTTATTTGCTTTTTTAGGATGGTATGCTTTTCCACTTTTTAAAATAAGTATTGCCTAAAACCCTAATATTTGTTTCAGCAACACACTTGTAATAACTTTGACATAGTTTGTGTTAACATTAAGATTGTTAAAATTCTTAAGATTGATTAAAAGCTAATTATAAATTATACCCCTTGTATACATGCATCTTTCAAGTCCTGAACTGTTGGGTAGGGTAGAAGATGACAGATCTGTGTATATCTCAGGCTAATATCTCCTTGGGCTTCCTGGACTACAAATCCAACTCTGAGCCGTTCTTCATGATGATCTCCACACCAGCACCTCATTCTCCTTGGACAGCTGCACCTCAGTACCAGAAGAGTTTCCAGAACGTCTTTGCACCAAGGAATAAGAACTTCAACATCCATGGAACGGTAGCTTCCCCTAACCTTGAATTAAACCACACTTGATATAAGTAACTATATATTACCTTGTTAGGGAGCTTTTGAGCCATGTAGTTGGTTTTCCTTCGAGATATTTTAAAGGTGATTGTGCCTGTCTTGAGTATAATAGCGTAAACTTGCTTCAGGAGAGATAATCTCGCCACATCTGGTTAGCAGCTGGAGAATCTATAGGAAATGTTAAAGAAGTGCTATCTTTACTGACTACAGGCTCTTCTAATCTCTGTGCCACCTCTCCTCCCATGTGGCAGTGGCTCAGACACATCCCGTGGGGCTGAGCTAGGCCTGCAGTGCCCCCCTGTGGGTGGCCCTCACCTTTCCTGACGCACAGGAAAGAGGGGGTGACATAGTGCAATATGACTGGAAAGGGAAGTTGAATGGAGAAGTGAGCCAGAGCAGGGAATGTAATTAAGGGCCACAACCTAAATATTTGCCTCATATGCTAGTTACTTACACTTCCCTTGGCACAGAGGGTAGGTTGTTCACTGGTTCAAAGGCAGAAGTTCTATACTGCCTCGTGCCTTTTGCCCAGAAATCTTAATTGCTGGGGAGGTGTAGTAGAATGAGTCTTGGATTAGGCTCAGCACTACCATTTCCGAGCCAAGTGACCCAGCTGGGAGCAAGATGCTTAACTTCTGCTTCTCTATCGAAAGTGGGAGAAATAAAGTGGGAGGTCCTGATTCCTCATGCAGCTGCAGTATGGACTGAAGAACATAGAAATTATGCAGCATGTTGCCTGTAGGCAAGTGCTTAGGTAGGATTTTTAAAGCTGAGAGAACTGAGTTTTGAACTAGAGGGCCATTATCCACATTCCAAAAGAAGTTAAAAGTTCTCATGAGCAAGTAAGTTTAGAAATTTTAACTAATCACCTTGTTGCAGAATTTCTCAGAGTTACTCCTGTTCCAACGTGAATTTCCAGCAGGAGGATATGCGGTATAACACTTCTCAAACATATTAAAAAACAAAGAACACTTTGGGGCTGATAGTTTGGGAGGTGGTAACTTAGGGCTTTATAAGTAGAGAGGAGAGAATTAATGATGTGTGGATATGTTTTTGTTTTTTAGAACTGTGAGTGCTTTTTTAAATGAGAAGAACTCTCTAGATTTGAGCTTGAGGTTTTAGGAAATTGCTATGATGAGATTTTCACAAGGTTCTAGGATAATCAGTATCTTGGGTAGGAAAATAGAGGCTGATAGAGTAATGACTAAATTTTTAAGGCAAAAATTATTGGAAGGCAATGTTAATATTTACCATTTTATAGTTTGGTTAGTAGACCCAAAGCATAGACTCAGTGTTACAGATTTAGTCTCCTTTTAGCCAGTAGTTTCCCAATATCTTTCACTAAATATCTTTTTTTTTTTTTTAAGATTTTATTTATTTATTTGACAGACAGAGATCACAAGTAGGCAGAGAGGCAGGCAGAGAGAGAGAGAGAGAGAGGGAAGCAGGCCTCCTGCGGAGCAGGGAGCCCGATGCGGGGCTCGATCCCAGGACCCTGAGATCATGACCCGAGCTGAAGGCAGCAGCCCAAACCACTGAGCCACCCAGGCACCCCCACTAAATATCTTTAAATGCTGATTAATGCTGCTAACAAGGAGCCCAGGCCTCCTTTCATTAGGGAGCACTGGGAAGATAAAGAATGAGTGATAATATATAGAAAGTGTTTTTAGGAACACATGGCGCAGGGAAGAGGAAGTCTGAAGTTCTTTAAATGCTCCAGTAAGTTCCTTTTTGCTGAAGTGTAAAATGTTCCTTTTCATTATGTACTCTAGCAGTTTATTTGATTGTATGATTTCGTGCTAACTTTTTATTTTCATTTAAATCTTAGAACAAGCACTGGTTAATTAGGCAAGCCAAGACCCCAATGACTAATTCTTCAATACAGTTCTTAGATAATGCATTTCGGAAAAGGTAAGCGCTGCTACTCTGGTAGCTGGTACTCTGGTAGCTGGTCTTTGAGGACCTTCCAAATCAGCCCATGAACCAGGGGACTGCACAATGTGGTTATCTTTGACACAAGATCAACAGGTAGCAAGTTGATGGGAGAGACTGTTCAGAGGTCTGCTGCCCCAGAAGGTGTAGGAGATGGTCTTTGGACCATCATGACTTGTTAAAACAGAATTGCAAACTGGAGCATTTTGGTTAAAAAAAATATATATATTCTCTATGTCTGAAGAAAAGGTCACTTTGTGGGACATCAGGCCTAGTATTTGCATAAGACCCAAAGACTTAGACTAGAACAGAATATTTGCCGTTGCTGTTTGGAATTTCAAGGAATTTCTTTTAAGTCAGTTCTTAAAAATTCATTACACTCTCTAAAGATGTATTTAGATTATACCAGGGGCTAGCAAACTTTGTCTGTAAAGGACAAGAGAGTAAATAATCATAGCCTGTCAGGCCAGACAGTGTCTGTTGCAGTTACCCAGCTTTGCCTGTGGAGTAGAACTAGGCATTATGTGACTGAATGAGCACAACTGTGTTCCAGTAAAACTGTATAAAAATGGTAAATTGTTTAATGGGTATAGAGCGCCAGATTTGCAGGAAGGAAAGATCTGGAGATCTGCCTCACTGTGTGAATATACTTCATACTATTGTTAGTACCCTTAAAATTTATTAAGTTGGTAAATTCTATGTTGTGTGGTCTTTTATCACAATTTAAAAAACAAAAACAGTGGGCAAACTGGCCCATCACTATAGCTTGCTGACCCCTAAATAGACCCCTAAACGTTGTTGTGGCGTAGGTTTATCTGAATTAATCTGTGCTAATCAGTACTGAATTGACAGGTTTCCCTTCCATTTTCTGCTGTCACCACCAGTGTTAATAAAACTAACTGCTTTTAAAAGCCTCATTTCTTTGGAAACCGTTAAATTTGGAATGAACTCATTATGTTCTGGGATTTTCTAATCCCCCCCCCCACACACACACCCCAGGGAGGGGTCCGAGGAAAAGAGGTTTGGGGACTTTGGGTGGTTTTGTTTTGGACTTTGCTCCTGCTTTTTTGGCAAGATAGCATTCCTTCAGCTATTGTTCTGAAATTCTGTTGTCACCCTCTATGTACATGCAGGTGGCAAACTTTACTGTCAGTTGATGACCTTGTGGAGAAACTGGTCAAGAGACTGGAGTTCAATGGGGAACTAAACAACACTTACATCTTTTATACCTCAGACAACGGCTACCACACAGGTAAGGGGCAGACTGGCATATTACTGTGGCATTGATTAGGTGCCTTTCTTTTTCACCCAGTCAGTAGCACTAGCAGGGAGTTCTAGGCCTGTTGTAGCAGTGGGTGGGCCAGAGGGGGAGGCTGCTGCCCTCAGGACTCCTCTAGTTAGAAAGTCAACTCATTCAAACGTGGGGAAACGTGTCATTATTTGCTATTTCATGTGCCAAGTTACATGATGTTCTAGGAGTTGGGAGGAAAGAGTGACCTTGTTAGATTAGAGATAGGCTTTAGGAAAAAAGGAAGAAACTGAACTAGATTTTTTTTTTTTTTTAAGATTTTATTTATTAGAATGCACTCATGAGCACACACAAGTAGGGGGAGCAGTAGAAGAAGAGGGAGAAACAGGCTCCCTAGCAGGGAGCCTGTCGCAGGGCTCTATCCCAGCACCCTGAGATTATGACCTGAGCCGAAGGCAAACGCTTAACTGACTGAGCCACCCAGGCCCTCTGAAATTGAACTAGATTTAAAAGGCAAGTAGACTAGGGGTAAGAGATTTTACATAGAAAGAACAAGAGAAGGTTGTCTTGAAATTTCTTGTGAAATTGTGGGGTGTTTTATTGATTTTTTTTGTGTGTGTGTATATGTATCTTTCTGTTTTGTGTTTTGTCTTTTTAAAACTCTGTATTAGTCAGCCCCATATCCTCACTTTCCTTTTTTCCACTTGGATATTCTTAAAAATGAATGTCTTCTTTCCCAGTGTATCAATTTAATAAACTTGAAAACTACTAACATGGGGCTCACTTGCATGGGAGCAGATTGATGAGGCAGTTAATGTTTCGTTGTAAATATTTTTAAGCACTCAAAGTAAAGACTAATAAAATAACTTCCATTCCCGGCTTCGCTTTTCAGCTATGTGTGGCCAGTCTTTTGAATTCTTCCTATCTTCCCCATGTTTGTCTTTATTTTGTTTAGAAGGTTTTGAAGAAACTTCAGACATTGTGATTCTGTACATGAACTCTCCATTGTGCCTCTGACTAATCTATTACGTATCAGGATCTAGACGAAGTTCGCATGCTACCTGTATTTTTTCATGTGCCCTGAGAATGTTACTGCCACTGATTTATTGGGAAAAGGGTTTTGGGGTTTTTTTTTTGTTCAGAATATCTCACATTCTAGATCTGGCTAATTGCATTCTCAGGATTCCTTAACTTCTGTTTCTTTAGTCAGCATTTTCTATAGATGGGTAGTTAGATCTAGAGGCTTAATAGAAATTGCCATTTTCAGGGGTGCCTGAGTGACTCAGAAGCCTCTGCCTTCGGCTCAGGTCATGATCCCAGGATCCTGGGATCAAGCCCCACATTGGGCTCTCTGCTCAGCAGGGAGCCTGCTTCCTCCTCTCTCTCTCTCTGCCTGCCTCTCTGCCTACTTGTGATTTCTGTCAAATAAATAAATATTTTTTTTTGATTGCCATTTTCAGAAAGAATGTTTCCTTGGTGTTACTGATATGTACTTCCTGTTACATCAGTTCATGATGGTGTCTGGTTGGCCCACTTTAGCGATGCTGCTATTAATTGATGGCTCATGTGGTGTCAACCTGAGCCTGACCTATGAACCTTTTGTAGCTGAAGGTTCCATTGATGATTCATTCTTGCTTTAATCTACTATTCTCTTAAAGATGGCAAAATGTTGACTTCATAACTCTGTCCTTTTGCATTTATTAGTTGGAATTCCTTAGAGAAGAACTCAACTGGTTATCTTGAAATGCAGTTTATTCAGGAAAGGTCAGATAAATGCTTTGGCTCTTTATTGACAGTTTTTAGAGTAACCTCATTCAATTGTGGTCAGGTTGAGTATCCTACATAAATTATGTATTTGTATTTCAGTACTTTCCAGTCATTGTTTTTGCTGAATTTGTCTTATCTTAGACCAAGGAGTCCCCCTACGCATTAGTTTAAAGATGAACTCATTTCCTGCCTTGTAGTAATAAGAGACCTAAGCGATTATAAACTTTCTATTTAAGTCCCATAAATAGAACAGAGTTGTTTGCATTCTTACTGTCCATTGATTGAATATGTGTGTGATACTTCTTTCCTAGCTCCTTCTTTACCCCCTGTATTTTGTTTTCAGGACAGTTTTCTTTGCCGATAGACAAAAGACAGCTGTATGAGTTTGATATCAAAGTTCCACTGCTGGTTCGGGGACCTGGGATCAAACCAAATCAGACAAGCAAGGTAGGTGCCTGAGAAGCTGATGCTGTTTACAGGTAGCACTTGCCTGAGAAAAGAAGGCTGTTCTCTGAAGAGGAGGCTGATTAGACTTCTCCTACGAGGATGATTTGTGTTCGGCTTAAGATCTTGTGAGTGTATTTATAAGTCTTGGAGTCGGTGATTCCCTTATTCATTGATTTATTTATTTATTTACTTATTTTTTAAGCTCCTGGCCACCTTCTTTTAATTGTATTCTCCCCCCCCCATCCTCCCATATATATATATATATATATATATATATATATATCACTAGGAGTAGCTTTGATTTGTCCTTCGAGACTAAATCTTTACTTTGTCCTGGAGCAGTGACTTGCTACCACTGTCCTCAACATCATGTTCTGAAATTGTGAAAGGTTAAACATCCAGAATGGTTCTAGTGGACTCACTTGAACTATAATAGGGACCCAGCCTCTGCTTTTTTTAAGTCCACAGGTAATACAAAGAAGCAGCCCAGTTTGGGGCCTACTACCCTGTAGATTAAGAGCTCAGGCAAATGCCCCTGGGGACCTTGTTAAAATGCAGATTCTGATTCTGCATATCTGACCTCCCTGCTGATAGCTGCTGCCAGTCTGACCTCACTGAATATAAGGCTATAGAAAGCATGTCTTCAGAGGATTTATTTCCCTCTCTCTGTGGAACTGCTTGTCCCACATGCATTTGTTTTACTGATTCTCTCTCCTAGAACTGTCATAATGTACCACTTTCTTTTGTTGCCATTTCCATTTGGTTTCAGTGTCTTTTTCCAAACTTGGTACCAAATACTGAGGCACGTTTTTCCTAGAGATTCTAGACACTCTTATCCAAAACGCTTTGGTCTAATGCTTGGAAGATAAGAATTGATAAGTTCTACTAGTTATGTCTTCTCTTCTCTAATAACACAATTTCAGTCCCAGCTCTGTGAGACAAAAGAAAATGAGCAAATACATCACTTAAGCTAGAATTGGAAAACTGGCCAGACTTTATGGGTATACTAGGTACTTTAGTCTAATTTTGGAGGTTAATGTTTAAGTGTAATACCCTTATTTCTTTTTATAATGCTCATGATGGAATTCTGTTGAAATTCTTCAGAAAGGTAAAATGGCCTTTGTAATTTCTTTTGAGTTTTCTTTTTTTCTTAACACCTGCATTCCTAAAGCCAGTCATTTCCTGCTACAAATCCAGTACGATGTGAATGGGTCTCCTTTCAAAGGAGATAGGCGAGTTTAGAGGACCATTAAGTCTGTTTTTTTTTTTTTTAGCCCTTTATTTATTTATTAGAATTTTTAAAATTTAAATTCAGTTAATTAACATATAATGTATTATTTGTTTCACGAGTACAGGTTTGTGATTCATCACTCTTTTTTTAAAAATTAATATATAATGTATTATTTGCCCCTAAGGGTACAGGTCTCTTTGTGATTCATCACTTTTATGTAACACCAGTGCTTATAACATCATGTGCCCTCCTTAATGTCTATCACCCAATTAACCCATTCCCCCACCCAGCTCCCCTCCAGCAACCCTCAGTTTATTTCCTGACATTAAGAGTCTCTTATGGTTTGTTTCCCTCTCTGGTTTTGTCCTGTTGCATTTTTTTCTCTTTTCCCCTATGATCCTCTGTCTTGTTTCTTAAATACCACATGTCAGTGGGATCATATGATAATTGTCTTTCTCTGATTGACTTACTTTGCTTAGTCTTAAAAGTGTTTTCTTGATCTTGGTGTTGGAGTGGACTCAAAACATGTTGGCAGCTGTGTGCATTTCCAAGGAGCAGGGCTGTTAGGGCCATTTCTAACCAGCGTGGCGAAGGAAGTGAAATGAGAACGGAATGGAATGTGTCAGCCAGCTGCCCATCAACCAAACAGTTCCCTTTATCTTCAAGTTAACAGCGGCATCTAAATATTAAAATCAGAAAAGTTGACCTTCTCCAAGCAGTCTGAATGAAACCTGGTTCCTAGGAAACCATTTCAACAGTAATATCTATCACTTTTTGAATGCTTAGTGTGTGACAGGTGCTATTCTAAGTGTATTAGCTATAGGAACCCACTTAGAGATACTGTTACACCCATTTCACAGGTGAGTAAACTGAGGTGTAGAAGTTAAATGGCATGCCCAAGATAAAATATCAGAGTCTGCTATCAAATATTGGAGTCTGGCTCCAGAGTCTGTACCTAACCATTACAGTATAGCTCAGAAAATATTTAAATATCTTATGCCTGCAGGCTTGGCTACACAGCACTGAGCAGTCAGGAAAGACTAGTTCTTAACTCTCAGTGCCTGGAGAGCCAGATGCTTCCACTACAGTTGTCAGTGAAAGCTTCTGAGGCACTTGAGCAGAGACCTGGGTGTTGGAAAGGGTTTAGTCCTGCAGAGATCTGTGGGAGGGCATTCTGAGAAGAACAATAAATGGGAAGTCACACATCGAAGAATGAGCTTGGCTTGCCCAGGGGACAGAATGGCAGCTGTACCGAACCACTGTCACTTCTAAGTGAAGTGGTTCTCTCTGTCTCATCTCTCTCACCTCCTTGTCTTTGTCTGCTGATTGCTCCTTCTGTTTGGGAATGCCCCTCAAATGCCCCTTCCACGTCACTAATTGTCCTTGAGAGCTTTGGTTTGGGGTTTCTGCCTGGAGAGTCACTACACCCCCCACCCCCACTTGGGGTAGGTGCCCTTGCCCTGTCCTGGCTGCCCTCACACTTACCACACCCTGCTGAGTTTGTGTTTTTTTACTTGGGGGAGTTCCTAGAAGAGAGGCACTGTCTAAACTTAGAATACCCTGCCCTTAACACACATTGGGGGACATCCATGTTGCCTGAATGGTTATTACCAAGGTCACATAGTAAGTGTCAGAACCGGGATTGAAAATTAACTGTGTCTCTTCTCAAAATCCATGGTAGGGTGGGGTTTGGTGGGTGGTGCTGTGCTGACAGATGTAGTTTGAGAAGTATGAAATGCTCAGCCTCCACCTAGCACAAAGAGTGTCAGAGATGGTGGGTCATTCATCCTGTGTTGACAGGGTACTTGTCTCGGTGCCAGTCGTCCTGCATGAGAGGCGCAGGGTTATGAGTTGGGCATATTAAGCAGCTCCAAAGCACGATATCCTTTGATTTCATGCCCCAGAATTTTCTAAGGGTTTTTATTTGATCATAATATCTATATACATAAATCCTAAGAACATTCCCAAGCTGTGAGGCTGCGATTATGAAATAATTTACTTTTGGTCTTGTCAGTGCTTTTTAATTCCAATCCATAAATGAATCTTTAAGGTTATACTTAGTGATAAAAGCAGTACCATTTTAGGAACTTGAATTGCTAGTGTTTCTAGAAGTCATTATAATCATGGGCCTATAGTATCCATTCTGATTCTTGTTTGTAAAAACCAGAGACAGAAGTCTCTGTTGGATTCTTCACTCATGCTCAGTATCCTCTAGAAGTCTTCCATCTTCTGATGTAGTTTGCTGGTTTTGAGATTCTTTCCCTCTTAGTCAAACTAAAGCCTGAAAGGGAAGAGAATTTATTCCTTTTTAGGGAAAATGTGATTATTGCAGATAGCTGGGAACAGAGTCCTGGGATGATGTCTGTGGTACTTGGGACAAATCTTAGTGACTCTTGATTTGTACTGAAACAGACCTTTCTCCCCACAAAGACGACTGCCATTTGAGAGAGCCTCCCATCATGTAATTGATGGCTTTTTAAGTGTTTCCTGATGAAACAGGCAGTCACCATTTTAAATCTCTGTAGGTTTTACAATTTTGGTGTTTACTTTTTTTTTTCTTCTTTATAAAACTGCCTTGGACATGTTAGTAATACCTGTGGATTTGACTTCACTTCATTCATGTCCTAGACATAACTGAAGGTCTTTTGAGTCACACATCAGAGTCTTGTTGCTTTGATCTGATTCTTGAGGTTATATCTGTGCTTGTCTCTTCTCTCCTGCCATGATCTCTTCTGTATTCATACCCACTCTTGTTGACTGTATTCAGAGCAGCTCGGTCTTCCTGAGAGACCTGGAATTAGGGAAGATATCTCTTACCCTGGGTCTTGGATAATCCCTGGGGACATTTTTGTGAGTTTTTTCCCGAGTAGCTTTTATACTTAGTGATAGAAGCAGTACTGTTTTAGGACTTGAATTGCTAGTGTTTCTAGAAGTCATTACACTCATGGTCCCATAGTATCCATTCTAATTCTTGAATCTAGAATTTCCTAACTTGTTTCACTTAAGTATAAAAGTAAAGAAAGGATTGCCTTTCCCGTGAGTGGCTTACCACCGAATGGTGATTTCTGGAAGCTTAGTGTTAAACTTACTGATTCAGAGCCAAGATAAGTATATTACTCGGCCCTGTATGAGCCCTTCATAGCTGCCAGGAAACCTGGCCCCTGATTAACAGTGCTCTGAAGACGTTTTCTTGCCTTTTATTTCTGTACTTTCGGTTTTGTTTTTAAATGAAAAGTTCCTGAGTTAGGTTTCACTTTTTTAATCCCCCCCACCTTGACCTTTTTACGATGCTCTGCATTGTCTCAACAATCCTGAAGACTTTTATTTCCTTTCAGTACATGGTAGCTTTTCAATTTACAAGCTTTTGATTTTGCTTCAGTTACTTCTCTTTCACTTCCTCATCTGTAAAGCAGGGGAAATAGTGCATCCTGGGGTGGCAGCGAGGATTAAGAGAGGATAAACCGTAAGGACTGGCACAGAATAGGTGCTCGGTAAACTTTGACTCCCCTGGTATCCCTGGTGGATTGTCTTCACCACTCTGAGTTTTCCCTAGCCTGTGATTTAAGTGACTTTAAGCCTGCATGTCCACCACAGTGGCCACCAGCCACTGCGCCTGGTGAGCCAAAACATATGTGATAGTCCAAACTGAGATGTGTTACAAGTACAGCATTCCAGATTTCAAAGACTTAGCTCAAAAAAAAAGATAAAATCTTATTAAATGTCTCACATTGCTTACATTTGAAATAGTACTATTTTTGACATACCAAGTTAAATAAAATATATACAATGAATTTCTTCCCCTTTTTACTTTAATGTGATTAGTAGATAATCTTAAATTACATATGTGGTCCCGTTATATTTCTGTGGGAGTATGCTGGTTTAGGTCCTAAAGAGGATTTGTATACAGAAGTAAAATAGTCTAATAAACCAAAGGAATAAAGCAAGGTGTAAATGCAGGACAGTGACTTTAATGCCTAATGTGTTTATTTAGCACATCTTAGTTTTGTGCTCTTTAAGGAAACTCCTGTTGGAATGAGTTTTCTGCAGTCTCCAAAGTCTATTACAAACATCTTTTTTTAAACCCCTCTCCTCTACCTTCCTGTTGCAAACATTTTTTAGTAGTGTTACCACTTTGAGAAACTACAAAAAGGGTTAATATCTTCCTTGATAAGAAGCATTCAACCTGGGGTGTCTGGGTGGCTCAGTTGTCAAGCATCTGCCTTTGGCTCAGGTATGATCCCAGGGTCCTGGAATCAAGTCTCTCATCAGGCTTCCCACTCAGCAGGAAGCCTGCTTCTCCCTCTGCCACTCCCCCTGCTTGTGTTCCCTCCCTTGCTGTGTCTCTCTCTGTCAAATAAATAAAATCTTTTTTAAAAAATGGAAAGGATAAAAAGAAGCATTCACCCTTTGAGGATTTCAAAAATGTCAGGAGTCTGTTTGAAATCAAATGTAGTGAACTGTAGAAATACATGTTGTAAACACTTGGTATAAAATAGCGCAACATCTTCTCATGATTCATCAGACTTTGGGCAGTCCCAAAGAAGTTACGAAAAATGTTTTGAAAAATGTTTTTTGCTCTATAGCGGTGTGGGTTGAGTAGATACATAACTTCCCAGGGGCATGTATTACAAGTCTTAGAAATCTTTATGTTTTATTTTTTGAATTCTTATATGATTCAATGAGTAAGATCTCAGTAAGTCTGGGCTGTACAAAAGATAATAGCAAATGCTGTTTGTCTCATGGGTGGGGTGGGGGAAGAGCTGTATGATAGAAAAGGAAAACCAGACCAACTGTGTTCTAGATTGCTTGTTTTTCTTCCCTCATTCTCATAGATGCTCGTTGCCAACATTGACTTGGGTCCTACTATTTTGGATATTGCTGGCTATAACCCGAATAAGACACAGATGGATGGGATGTCTTTATTGCCCATTTTGGTGAGTATGAAGCCCTCAATCGGGCCTGAGCCAAGACTCTGAAATAAATTCCAGGTTGTACAGATTTAGAATTAAAAATTTAAATCTTAAATCAAATTGTGAAAATTGGAGAATGGAGAATAGAATTTTTCTCTTCTCTCTGGTGGGAAGGAGCTTCTAAAAGACCAGTTGGGCCATTTATAAACAGATCTCTATCCTCCCTTCTTCCCCTTCCCCCTCCCAAAAACCCATCATAAACAAAGTGAGGACAGATGAGAAATTGCAACATATGTGAAAAAGGGTTTGTGGTCCCAACCGATGAGTTCTTCACCATAGTAGATGGGTTTTTAGAAAGATTAATATCCCAGTAGAAAAATGGGCAAAGGAAGGAACTAATCAACTCATTGAGGAATTAGAAATGTCTACAGTAAGTGCAAAAAGGATTGCTCCAGTGCTGATCAAAGAAATGCATAACTGTAGGAGGTCTTTATTATCTACAGAACTGGCAGAGATTAAAAAGACTTATAACTGAGTATTTGCAGAAGTCTGAGAAAATGAAAACTACTTAGACTTGGTTCATAAACATGTAGTCAGTATGAGCGGTCGGTCAGGAAGCTAATTTGACAAGACCTTTCACTTCAGAATATATACCTTAAGGGACACCTTGCTGGCTCAGTCAGAGAATATGACTCGATTCTGAGGTTGTGAGTTCAAGCTCCACGCTGGGGGTAGCTTACTTAAAAATAACATCTTAGGGGCACTTGGGTGTCTCAGTTCATTAAGCAGCCAGCTCTTGATTTTGGCTCAGATTATGATCTCAGGGTCCTGGGATTGAGCCCCACGTCAGCCTCCCTGCTCAGTGGGGAGTTTGCTTCACTCTCTCCCTCTGCCCCTCATTCTGCTCTTTCTCTAAAATAAATCTTTTCAAAAAACAAAATCTTTTTAAAAATAGAATCTTTTAAAAAATAGAATACACAGGAAGTATTTGTGTGTATGGTACTGCACAGAGCTAAGGATCTGTGGAACGATCAATATTAAATCGGCAGAATCAGTGTTAAAATATGTTAGTCATTTATGGTAACTCATTATAGGTGACTGTTAATCATTGATTTGTCTGAGTCTGTTACAGTTTATTACTAGGTAATATGTGCTTCATTCAAGAGAATACATGTCACTCACATAAGCCTTGAAACCTGAGAAATACCCAGGAACTCATCATCCCATTTAAGAACTCACATATTTCCACTACTGGTGCATCTACCTATATGCTCCTCCCCATCCTACCTATCTGTCCCTTGCCTGTCCTTAGGAGTGATCATATTCCTGAATGTCATGGTTGTCATTCTCTGGATTTTATTTTTTTAGTAATTATCATGTAAATATCCTTAAACAAGATACCTTAGTTTTGATACATTTTTGGCACTAAAACAAAACAAAACAAAAACACCTGAATGTAATCTGGGACTTTTACCAATTCAGCATTGTTTCCAAACTGATACATGTTGTTCACATATGCCTAATACTCCATTGTATGAACACATCAAAACTTCGTTTTTTTATTAGTCAGTAGATTGTTCTCTTGTGCTAGTTTTGTTTTAGGAACAATGATGTTGGGTTGAGCCTGGGTGGCTCAGTGTTTAAGCATCTGCTTATTATAGATCCCAGGGTCCTGGGATCGAGTCCCACATGAGGCTGCCTGCTCAGCAGGAGTCTGCTTCTCCCTGACCCCCACCTCCCTCCTTGCGCCCTCTCTCTCCTGCTCTGCTTTCTCTTAAATTTTAAAAATCTTAAAAAAAAAACAAAAACAAAAAGACAGTGCCGTTAGTTGATATTTATACCTGTCTTCCAGTGAACATGTGTATATACCAATACAGGAACTGCACATTGTTCATTTCTATAAATATTGCCAAGTTATTTTTATAAAATGTTATCACCTCACGTTCCCACCGGCAATGTATGAGAATTCCCTTTGTTCTATAAGAAACAACTTATAGACAACTTAATTTTTGCCAATCTGGTGGATAGAAAAGACCAAAATTGTATTTGGTCCTGCTTTGCATTTCCTCGTTTATTAGTGAAATGAATCATTTGTAGCAGTTTTAATTCCCTTATTCACTAATTTAAAGTTGATAGTAAGTTCAGTAGTTTTGGTGTATGCAGAGTTGTGCCTCCATACCGTGATCTAAACCTTTTCATCACCCCAAAAAGATCCATTAGCAGTCTTTCCCCCATTGCTCCCTCTCTCAGCACCAGGCAAGCACTGATCTACTTTCTAGTGCTATAGATTTGTCTGTGTGGACATTCTGTATAAATAAAATCATGTATATATGGGCTCTTGTGACTGGCTTCTTACACTGAGTATAAAGTTTTCAGAAATCATCCCCTTTGTAACAGGTATCAGTATTTCATACCTTTTCATTACCAAATAATATTCCACTGTATGGATATTCCACATTTGTTTATCCATTCCTCAGTTGATAGGTTGTTTTCCCTTTTGGTTATTACGAATAATGCAGCTGTGGACATCCTGTGTACAAGTGTTTGTGCAGACGAATGTTTTCAGTTCTCTTGGGTACATACCTATTTTCCTAGGAATAGAATTACTGGCTTGTGTGGTGACTTATGTTTAATCTCTAGAGGAACTACGAGACTGTTTCTAAAGCAACTGTACCATTTTATATATTCCCATCAGCAGTGTACGAGGGTTTGAAGTTTTCCACATCCTTGCCTGCACTTGCTGTTAACGGTCTTTTTATTACATTGTAGTGGTATGAAGTGGTATCTTACTGTGGTTTTGATCTATGCATTCCCCCAATGACTGATGATGTTGAACATCTTGTGTGTTTATTGGACATTTGTGTATCTTCTTTGGAGATACGTTTAGATCCTTTGCCCATTTTTTAATGTTTCTCGGGGTTTTTTTTTAAGATTTTATTTATTTGAGGGGCACCTGGGTAACTCAGTTAAGCATCTTCCTTTGGCTCAGGCCATGATCCTGGGTCCTAAAATCGAGCCCCACATCAGGCCCCCTGCTCAGCAGGGAATCTGTTTCTCCCTCTCCCCCATCCCTGCTCACTCCCTTGCTCACTCGCTCTCTCTGTCTCAATCTCTTGAATGCTCTGTGTCTCTTTAATACATAAAGAAAATCCTTTTTCTTTTCTTTATTTTTTTTTAAAACACAAGCACTCTGTAACTTTTCATTGGGACAGGACCCTCCCCACTTTCAAAACCGCATGCACCAATAACTGCACGGCGGCCACATAAATAAAATCTTTAAAAAAGAGAGAGATTTTGAGAAAACACATACCTCGGGGAGAGAGCGAGCCAGCACACATGCTCATGGATGGGGCAGGGCAGGGAGGGAGCCCTATGTGGGGCTTTAGTGACCTAAACTGAAGACAGACAGACTGAGCCACCCAGGTGCCCCTTAATTGAGTTTTTTTGTTTTTGTTTTTGTTTTTAAAGATTTTTATTTATTTATTTATTTGTCAGAGAGAGAGAGAGCGAGCGCGAGCGAGCACAGGCAGAGTCAGAGGGAGAAGCAGGCTCCCTGCGGAGCAAGGAGCCAGATGTGGGACTTGATCCCATGATGCTGGGATCATGACCTGAGCTGAAGGCAGCTGCTTAACCAACTGAGCCACCCAGGCGTCCCTTAATTGAGTTTTTGATGAGTGAATCAGTTTTTCATGCCTTTTGTGTCGCTTCCCTTGTGAAATACCTTTTTGCCCGTCATGTTCTTCCTCTTTGTGACTTGTCTTTCCTCTACATTATGATTTGAGAACACAGGAGTTAAATGTATAAATCGTCTCTTTTATGGTTAGTATTCTTTGTGTCTTGCTTATAAAATTGCTTGGAACCTTGGATCAAAAAACAGTTCTCCTGGGTTTTCTTAGAATAGTTTTGTACTTCTGCCTCTTACATAAAAGTCCTTGATATACGTAGATTTGATTTTCTGGTATGGTATGAGTCAGGGATCCAATTTCATTTTTTTCTCTATATATACTCAGTTGTCTCTTTTGTTCCACAGATCTCTCTATCCTTGTAACAGTATTATTTTGTTTTTGTTATAAAGCTGTGTAATTAAATCTTTGTAAAGGCAGACCTCTCTGCCCTTGTGGGGACCATAGCTACCACTCTTTATGTAAACTTTAGAACAGCTTTGAAGATTAACTGAAAATTCACGTTGGATTTTTGGTTGGAATTGCATTGAATCTATAGATCCAGTAAGAGGAAATTTTACATCTTTTAATGTTCTTGCACAAATTTTATACCATTTCACCATGGGGGTGAAATTATTTGCAGCATACACAGTTGATCCTTTAACAACATGGGTGTGAATTGTGTGGGTCCACTTACACACAGATTTTTTTTTTTTATGAACATTGGAAAATTTTTTGGAGATTTGCAACAATTTTTAAAAACTAGCAGATGAACCATGTAGACTATAAGTATTGAAGAAAATAAGAAAAACTAGGTATGTCATGAATGCATAAAATATACATAGATACTATTTTATTACTTATGATCATAAAATGTATACAAATCTGTTCTAAAAAGTTGAAGTTCATCAAAAGTTACTCAGAATATACATAGCACCATTTAGTTGAGAGAAATACAATGATGTAGTATTAAATTATAACTGCATAAAATCGTCGACTGTGGTCCATACTCTATTACTGTATCACTTCCTAGCCACCTCCAGTTGCTGGAGGTGAGCGTAAGTGTTGCGAGTATCTGCTTAAAATGCCATGTGATGCTAATCATCTGTGCATGAACAGCTTCTCTCCAGTAAATTTGTATTGTCGTAAAAAGTTATCTCATCCAGTTCTCATGTATTTTTCACTATGTTTCATGCAATACCATAAGCCTTGAATAACACCATGGGACCCATGCAAAGTGCCACTAGGGATGCTAGAAATGCTCCTGAGAAGCTGAGAAAAGTTACGACATTATAAGAAAAAGGAATTGCTTGATATGTACCGTAGATTGAGGTCTGCAGCTTTGGTTGCCCACCATTTCAAGACAAATTTATCCAGCATAAAGGCCACCGTGGGGAAAAAAAAAGAAAAAAGGAAATTCATGAAGCCGTCATGGCAGGTATGCCAACAGGCATGAAAAAAATCCTTTTTGCAAAATACTTTATCTTGTATTGAAAATGTAGCTTTGTGTAGGTGCAGGATTGCTCTAAGAAAGGTACACCTAGGGGCGCCTGGGTGGCTCAGTGGGTTAAAGCCTCTGCCTTCGGCTTGGGTCATGATCCCAGGGTCCTGGGATCGAGCCCCGCATCGGGCTCTCTGCTCAATGGGGAGCCTGCTTCCTCCTCTCTGCCTGCCTCTCTGCCTCCTTGTGATTTCTGTCTGTCAAATAAATAAATCTTAAAAAAAAAAAAAAAAGAAAGGTACACCTATAGAACTAATAATGATTAAGTAAAAGCAAAGTCATTATATGACAACTGAAAACAAAAGGAAGATAAAGAATATAAAGCTGGAGAATTTAATGCCAACAAAGGATGGTTTGGTAATTTTAGAAAGATTTAGCTTAAAAAATGTCAGTGTAACAGAAGAAGTAGCTTCTGTTGACCAAGAGGCGACAGACCAGTTCCCAGATGCCATTAAGAAAATCATTGAGGGGCACCTGGGTGGCTCAGTGGGTTAAGCGCCTGCCTTCAACTCAGGTCATGATCTCAGGTTCCTGGGATCAAGCCCACATCAGGTTCCCTGCTCAGCAGGGAGCCTGTTTCTCCCTTTCCCCTCTGCCCTTCCCCACCCACACTCCCACACCCCCTGCTCGTGTTCTCTCTCTCAAATAAATAAGATCTTCATCGTTGAGAATATCTATTTGAACAGGTTTTTAGTCCAGATAGAAATTCTCTGTTATGGAGAAAAATGCCATAAAAGACATTTATTAGTAAGAAAGAGAAGAAAACACCACGATTTAAGGCAGGAAGCTGTATCTAAGTCCTACTGTTTTGTGCAAAAGCAGTTGGATGAGGACTCCTGAGCCAGTCTTTTGGTTGCATAAGAAGACCTGGACAGTGAGGACCATTTTTCTGGATTGGTTCCATCAATGTTTTGTTCCATAAGTCAGGAGAAAGTACCTTGCCAATAAGGGACTGCGTTTAAAGTTCTTTTGATACTGGACAAAGAGGATGGCCACCCAGAACCCCAGGAGTTAAACACTGAAGGCATCAAAGTGGTCTCCTTGCCCCCAAACACAGTGTCCCCAATTTATTTGCTAGATGAGGGGTCATAAAGATCCTTAAGGTTTATTACACACAGTTACTCTCTGGAAAGGATCAACTATGGAGGAGAACCCCGAGAGAATATCATGAAAGTCTGGAAAGATTATACCACTGAAGAAATTGTTACAGAAAAAGCCTTCATGGCCAAAATAGTAAATTCCTCCTGGAGAAAACTCTGTCCAGATGTGCCTAACTTCACAAGATTTACAATAGAGGAAATTGTGAAAGAGATTATAGATGTGGCAGAAAGTTGGGAGGGGTGTTGAAGGGTTTCAAGATCTTGGAGAGTTGACATCAGACAGTCTGGCAGAAGCATTTTGATTATTCAAGACTGCTTTTGACTTTGATGACATGGACCCTTCTATGATACAAGCAATGAAGCTAAAATCACACAGTGGAAGAAGGATTGGTACCATATGGAAACATTTTTAGGGAAATGAAAAGACAAAAATTGTGTATTTTGTAAAGTTACACTGAGTGTGCCTGCCTCCCCTTCCACCTCTGAAATCACTGAAGCAGCAAGACCAGCCCCTCCTCCACCTCCTCCTCAGCCTATTCAAGAAGAAGATGACCAAGATAAGACATTTATGATGGTCCACTGAAGAGTGAACGGCCACCACGCCGTACAGTTAATAAATTTACATTGTGTAGGTTTGTGTCTTTGTGCAAAAATCTAGTAACTGTACAGCAAGAACTGTAGCAGCAGCCGCATCACCTAAGTATTCACCATTTAGAGCACTGTGTATGAGACTTGTATGGAAGCGGATAGTCTGTCCTTACATAGGCATACGGTGAGTGGTATTTAGTATAAAATTAATAATGTAGTTTGTTTACTGTTTTTTGCTTTTAAAGAATTATGTTACAAAAAAAAAAAATTACGTTACCATGCCCTATGGCTCCCTCCCTCATAACTGGAGAAACAGGAGTATCAGCCTGTCATCACCAGTAAGTTTTTTTTAATGTAACAGTGTCCCCAGTGCTGTGTTATTTATATGACATATCAGTCTGCTATAGTTTTTGTGGGTTTTTTGCCCTAGAAATTTTACGACGACGCATTCATTGAGCTAGGCTACCATAGCTGTGTCAGCTACCCTACGTCACCATAAAGCAATCATAGTGCTGCTGCTTTGTTACCGGTGTGTGATTCATTATACCTGTAAACAAACATGAATTACTTTTTCATGCTTTTTTATTTTTGATGTCTAGTATTAGTAATATGTATAAGGTGTTCAGTGTGCGTATCATGTAAGGTGTTATTAATGTAGGAACAACAGATCATCTTGTAAACAGATAACAAACTTACAGTGTGAGAAATACAGTGCTGTAAATATATTTTCTCTCCCTCATGATTTTTTTTGGTATTTTCTTTTCTCTGGCTTACTTTGTAGGGATATGGTATATACTACTTAACGCAAAACGTGTGTTAGTCAGCCATGTTGTCAGTAAGGCTTTCAGTCAGCGGGAGGCTGGCAGTAATTAAGCTTTTGGAGAGTCAAAAGTTCACCTTGAATTTTCATCCAGTTAGGGTGTCAGTGCCCTTAACCTCTGTGTTGTTCAAGGGTCAGTGATACTTAATTTCTTTGCATGGTTGTGGAAGTGCCATCAGGACTCGGCTCTTTTCCTTCTTCCTGTTTTGTTTTGGAAGATACTCGAGTGAAATTACTGGTGTGTTGTGCTTGCAGAGAGTTATAGCTCTAGCTCAGCCTTGACTGACAAGCTGCTAGCCACGTGCAGCTAGTTATGTAAACTGGAATAAAATGGGAAAGTTAGTTCCTCCGTGTCACTAGCGACCTATCCAGTGCTCAGATGCTGTTGTATTTTTATTTTATTTTATTGAGAGAAGCGCACCCAAGTGAGGTGAAGGGGAGAGGGAGAGGAGACACCTCGATGAGCTGGGAGCCTGATGAGGGGCTTGATTCCGAGATTCTGGGGTCAGCCAAAGGCAGACGCTGAACTGCCTGAGCCACCCAGGTGCCCCCAGAGCCATTGTATTGGATAGCACACATACAGAACATTTCTGTCAGAAAGTTCTGGATAGTGCTGCTAGAGACCAGAGGCTGGCAAACCGCTGTGGACCAAATTTAGCCCACCTGCTTTTCTGTAAACAGTGTTCTATTCGAATACAGTCATACTCTTTCATGTATATATTGTCAGGCCTACTTTCCTGGCACAAAAGCAAAGTTGAGTAGTTGTGGCAGAGACTGCATAACCACAGACCCTAAATATTTACTGTCTGGCTTTTGACTGTTTAATGAGCCTTCCTGACCATATTGATTGACCCAGAATATAACCTGGCCCTCAGGATTTTTAAAGCTCCCCTAGTGATTTTATTATGTAGCAAAGCTTGGGACCACTGATCAGATAAACTGTTCCCCTGAATCCCTGCTTCCGTGGCTCAGAGCTGGCAGAGTGGGTACTCCTGTGACTTAGATTTCTGAGCCCTTGACCTGCAAGGGATTGTTCAGGATTCATTCATTATAGATTAGTTGGTTAGGAAATCCGTCCTGTCTCCGCATCCCCCTTTGCAGGCGGCTATGGCGTTCCAAGGCCTTACACAAGCTGTCCCTCATTCCAACTGTGTGCATCCGGTTATGTGGGTCCACTTACGTCCTTAGTGCAGAGTTCTCAGACTAGCTAGCATCCATGAGGGGTTTAGAACGACCCTATTTCAAGCTAGAAGGTTCCCCACCCTTTGCAATAAGTACTCCCATGATGGTAATGCTGCTGGGGGAGCAGCTCGAGCACCACTGTTTCAGAGGTGCTTCTCACATTTTACTGTGCATATGAATCACTGGTGGATCTTATTAAAATGCAGCTCCTGGCTCATTAAGGGTAAGGGTAGAGCCCGAGACTGCATTTCTAACAAGCTCCCAAGTATTGCTGGTAGACTACTGTGAAAAACCCAACTGAGGGGGTACCTGTGTGGTTCAGTGGGTTAAGCCTCTGCCTTCGGCTCAGGTCCTGATCTCAGGGTCTTGGGATTGAGCCTCACATCAGGGCCCCTACTCCCCTGCCCCCCCCCCGCCCTCTGCCTGCTGCTCTGCCTACTTGTGATTTCTGTTTGTCAAATAAATAAATAAAATCTTTAAAATTTTCCAACTGAGTAAAGTAAAAGATCAAATTGGCTTCATTCAGTGATTATTTGGGCAGCATCTCATCTGGTAATAGAAGAGAGCTCTACCAAACCCAAAAATGAAAGGTTTTAAAGGCAGGAAGGGGGGCACCTGGGTGGCTCAGTTGGTAAAGCGACTGCCTTCGGCTCAGGTTATGATCCCAGAGTCCCAGGATCCAGTCCTGCGTCAGGCTCCCAGCTCCACGGGGAGTCTGCTTCTCCCTCTTGCCTTCTCCCCTCTATGTTCTCTCTCACTTTCTCTCTCAAATTAAAGAAAAATCTTAAAGGCAGAAAGGGGACAGAAAAAAATTATTAGCAAAGAATGCATTGTTTCAAGCAAGATCACCCTCCTAAGTGGAATGGAAGGGCCCAATGGGCAGATTACCTCACTAATACTAACCAGATAATCCAAATTGACTGATTAAAGTTAAGCTGATGGGAGGCAGCTTTTGTCCATCCTTTTTTTGGTATTCATAGATTGTGACGTCTTTTGCTTAATTTCTGTGATATTCACAAGCCATGACTTCAGGTTCAAAATCTTTTAAGTCTGTCACTCCTTTTCTGACATTCCTGTCTTGGGGGGAGGTCATTTGCTTGACGGTTAGTGGCTGTGAACACACACTTAAAAGCAGGAAGTTTATTATTATTGTGAACAGGATAATCCCTGTGTTTGTAGTCCCCAAGACCTAGACCAATCAAAATCAGTCACAGAAAGACCCCACGGAAGGAGTCACCTTTTTGAGCCAAGAGGGTTGTTCAGTGATCTTACACAGCTGAGTTTCAGTTCCCCCGAAGTGTTACTCCAGCAGCAGCAGTGGTTGATGTTGGCCATAGCTCAGACACCTCCATGCTCAGCCAAAATATATTCGGGGGCCATTCTGTTAACAAGAACAACTTAGACGAGAGAATCTAAGGATCTTTGTTGGAAAGTTCTTGTCTTAGCAGTGGCTTCTGCAGTATTTTTGAGTTAAGGTTTCTAATCATACTCTAATTTGCATTTCCTGAGAACCAGAGAAGTATGCCCCTGCAAAAGGAGGTTATTCCTGAGTCATGAGTGTCTCCTAATAATTTCTTTGTGACTTGATATAGAAATCCAAGAGTCAACCAGTTGAGGTATCATTGTTCATGGTGGAAAGTTAGGGGCACAGCTAACCTAAGGCATTGCCCAGCCATTGCCAGCTAGCTAGGTATTCATAGGCCCAAGGGGAGTGGTAACCACAGACAAAGACAAACTCTGTCAGGGTGCAGATCATCTCCATTAAAGTGGTCATACTAATGAATTCATTCACAGAGTTTGCTGCATTTACCTATTCAAGCCAGGGGTCAGTTAGGTTTTCAGCACAGATGGGAAGAAAATCTCCTAACTTGAAATAGGGTCATTCTAAATGACTTGTGAAGATGTGTGCTGCTGGTGAGATCTTTTGAGTGAAAAGGAACAGGTCTGACTTACACAATCATGAGAGCTTGTGGGTGCAGGTGTACCAAGATTTACTTAGATACTTGGGTCTGATTAGGCACCTAGCAGTTATAAATGGAGAAAGGTAAAAGGCACAGGATGTTCTAGCCCTAAGAGTTGAGCTTGGTATACAAGGTTTTTTAAGGAGGAGGGGGTAGTAACATTGTAGTGATTGGGAAGAGAAGAGAAATTGGTCACAGGGAAGACCAGGGGATCTCTAGCCTTTTGGATAGATCAGAATTTTGATGACAAATCCAGCAGTCTGAAAGGTTACCTTCCTTAGTACTGGCTGGGAGATAATAGATAGAGGGTGTTACCTTTCCAGGCCAAGACCAGAGTGAAGGAAAGAAGAAGGAAAAAAGTTTTCATGTTAGTTAAAGTATGAAGTCTTGATCCAGGGGGAAGCAGTCTATGTAGAAGTCACCTGCTTCTTGGCCTCATCACTTTGATTTGGAGATTTCTGATGCTGGACAGGACCAGATGTCAGGAGGAGCCTTCTTCAGCTGTAAGGTATTTACCCAGGGCTCATTGCCTTCTAGTTTGGCAGCAGAATCAGTAGTCAGGAGCCACTTGGTAAGGTCTTTTCAATAGGTTTGAAGGCTACTTTCTTACGATGTTTCCAGAATACTCAATCACCAGGCTCTAGACCATGACTAGCAGGATCCTTTGAATTGGAAACCAGGAAAGCTTCACTAACCTATTGATGATAGGCTTTAGCATAAAACATTAAAAGACTTAGAGTAGCTAGTCAGACCAAGTTGAAACAACAAGGGACCAGCAGAAAGCTGTATACCAATAGGCCTTGCTCTACCAGTGACTATCTCATGTGGAGTGTTTGTTTCCCTGAGAGGGCTGCTGTGAATAGTCAGCAAAGCCAGAGGCAACATTAATTAACAACTTAGGTCAAAGGAGTACAGCCGTTTCAGCAAGTTTAGAATTTGAGGATCCTATTAGTTCTCTCAACCTTGTCTGATAGGATCAAGGGTGATTGGCTCAGTGATCATTTCAAGAGGTTTGCAAGGCTTTCATTAAGCCACGGGAGGTGGGTGCCTCAATCACTGGAAATTATAGAAGGTATACCACAAGTGGAAAACATGTTTTCTGTCTCTTTGCTACTGAAAGGCCATCAGCCTTGCAGCAGGGAAGGGCTTCAGCCTATCTGGAAGGCATGAATTCAAGAACATATGGGTAGTAACCCCTACCGCTGCAGTTGTTCAGAGGGGCCAGGAGGAGGAGGTTTGAGGCCTCTGGGAACAAATCTCATTTTCCCAAGATTGCAGACCTGACCGGTCAGACATTTAGATGCAAATGAGGCAGCAGGAGCCGAAAGAGCTCCCAGGAGGTTTGTCTCCTTGCAGAAGTGTTGGGTCAATTCTGAATTGAGATTTTAAGCTGTGTTCGGAGTTTACAGAAAAATGTCTTTTCCTAAAGTTAAATTCACGGAGGCTTCTCCTAAACCTGCGGCCTTATAGTGGCTGGAATAGGCTGTAGCAGCGGAACCAAAGTTGTATGCTGTAACAGGCAGTGACTTGGTTATCTCTTTCGTGCACAGATGAGGTGAAAGGGTTGGGTTTGGTAACTCTAGGGCACGTGAATCTTCTAGTGCTTATTTTTGTCTTAAAAAGGACTGCTTGTGTTTATCTTCCCATGCAAGGGGTTCAGGTACTGAAATTTTAGTAAATTCATAGAGTGGGGAACCAATAGAAAAATTAGAAACCCATTGTATATAACAGCCAGCTAGGTTAAGAAATCCACAAAGCTGTGCTCAACTTAATCCTTTTTCGAAATAACTGAATTCCTTTAGTGCTTAATTATGACCTGGGTAATCAACAGTGTCTAGAAATAATTGTGATTTTTTTCCCTCAGAGACTTTATGTCCCTTTTCAGTGAACTACTGCAACAAGTAAATCAAATCTTTTGTGGACACCTCTTTGGTAACTGAGCATAGAAAGAGCTGGTCTGCATATCACAGGATGGATTTCCTAGGGAACTGGAAGATAATGAAATCTTGGTGGAGTACATGGGGATGATAAGGGACCTTGATGAA
Organism: Mustela putorius furo; assembly: GCF_011764305.1. Taxonomy (NCBI): domain Eukaryota; kingdom Metazoa; phylum Chordata; class Mammalia; order Carnivora; family Mustelidae; genus Mustela; species Mustela putorius. Next base: position 39,664,846 of record NW_025422368.1, on the reverse strand, counting down.
TCCTTGAGGCCGGACTGTCCAGATATATTATTGATTGTTCCAAGTAAAAGAAATTAATATTGGCTGTTGAAGTCCACAGAGATGCTGGAAAATGCTGAACAAGTCTACAACAGAAAACCATTTGAATTTGGTAGAACTTGTGACAAAAGGGTGCCTGCGTTCGGAACAATGGAGAATAACTTGTTAATAGCTCTCAGGTCCTGGACAAGTTGCTTTCCCATCCAATTATGTTTCCAAACTGGCAAATTCTGCATGTTGGAGGGCTGGAACAGGAAATGATTAACCTCTGGGCAAGGTGTAAGGCCTTATATGGCCTCATGCCTTAATAGATATTAGAGCAATACAGACGTAGGTTTAGTTCTGTCTGTCGGAATTTCTGTAGGCTCTGTACTTGCTGTTCCCCCAATGTCCGAATTGGAAGTGGCCCACAAATTTTTCAGGCATCTCAGTTAAATTAGGGAATTTCTGTTGGAATTTTCTCTCATCTCTATCAAAGACCAATCATAAAGAGTATAAGATCAGGGGTGCCTGGGTGGCTCAGTTGGCTAAGCATCTTAACTTCGGCTCAAGTCATGATTTTGGGGTCCTGGGATCGAGCCCCGTGTTGGGCTCTCTGTTAGGCAGGGCGGGAAACCTGTTTCCCTTCTCTCTCCACCTGCTTCTCTGCCTACTTGTGATTTCTTTCTCTCTGTGTGTGTCAAATAAATAAAATCTTTAAAACAAAATGTAAGTTCAGGTTGGTCAGGAAATTCTAAGGTGAAGTGACATTAGAAGCAAAATATATTAGCTATTTTAATTTAGAAAGGAGATCTCTACCTAATAAATTGGGGCTGTAACGCAGAGTAAAAAAGGCGGCTTTAGTAAAATGCCCCGTAGTCATTTGTATTGGTCGAGCTAGAAATTCTGTCAGAGCTTTACTAGATACCCCTGGTATATAAACCTTCTTTCCATTCGGAGGGATCTGTTGTCCTGTGAGAGTGGGTTAAAGATGGTATGTATTGCAGAGCATGCATGCAAGCAAGGGGAGGGGCAGAGGGAGAGAGAGAGAATCTGAAGCAGACTTTGTGCTGAGCACAGTTTGATGGGGGTGCTCAGTCCCATGACCCGGAGATCATAACCTGAGCCAAAATTAAGAGTGGGGCATGCTTAACCAACTAAGCCACCCAGGTGCCCCAGAGTGCAGTTTAAAGTAGAAAGTGTAGTTCTGGTATCTACTAGAATTTAGCAAAATTCTTGATAATTTTACTTTCCCCTTGGATGTTTAGGGTACTACTGATAGCAGTTTTACTGGAAGGTGCCTTGGAAACCTGTTAGTTTTGGAGATGGCCCATATGGGAGCTCTTCCTTGGGGGCATCGAGGAATTTGTGTAGGACCTTTGAGGACAGTTTCCCTGAGGTGCCCCAGTTGATTACAAATGAGAAAATGAACCCTGGGCCAGCCATTTGATGACGGACTTCAAGGAGGGTATGATGTGGGAGACCCAGTAAGGCCATTAGTGTGGCGGACCTTTGTTTATGATTTTGGTTCAAATCCTCTCAGAGTGTTTGGCTGTGGTCACAAGTTCAGTCAAGCCAGTGGCCTCTCATCCTAAGTTCTGCCTTTTTATTAACCCACTAATCTCAGGAAATAATCCATTTGCAAATAGGGCAGCTTGAACAGGTCGTATGGAATCTGGAGTGCCATAGGAAGAACACTTCCAAACAGCCTTGAGATTCTGCCACAGATTCATCTTTTATTTCCATGTTTGGATAATAGAGCAATCTGTGCAGGCAGGGAAGAATCAGTATTGCTTTTTAAAATATCACTTGATTTATTTCTAGATTTTCATGGTCTGTAAGAGGACTATGTTGGTAATTGAAGATCTTGACTCTCATCCTTGGAATTATGCCATTCTGCTTCCCAAATCCATTTTTGGCCTTCACGAGGTTCTACCAACATGTGTACAAGCTGGTAAAGATCTGGCATCCTGGGGTCATAGGCACTCATAAGGATTCTAAACTCTTCAGAAAACTCAAGGCTCTTCCGTAGGTTTAGGAAATTCTTTAGCTATGGCCCTTAGTTTGGTCTTTAACCAAGGAGTGAAAGAAATCTGAGAAGGATCACTTGCAGCATCAGGTGATTTTATTATTAAAGATAACAGTTTAATAGCCTCTTCAGAGTGGCAAGGCAATTTTGACAGAATGAATAAAACATGGGGCACCTGGGTGGCTCAGTCGGTTAAGCGTCTGCCTTCGGCTCAGGTCATGATCCAGGGACCTGGGATCAAGCCCCACCAGGGAGTCTGCTTCTCCCTGTTTAGCTCCCCATTCTTGTGTTCTCTCTGTGTCAAATAAATAAAACCCTTTTAAAAATTAGTAAAACATGAGTACTCACATAAAGGAGGACAGAGGGGAGTGAGGAGTCAATTCAGTCCTATCGTCTGTTACTTTAGGTGCCTCTGTGTCTTCAATTTCTCCTTGGTCTTTTTGAAGTGAATCTTCTAGTGAGGCTATTTTGGAATATTGAAGTCTTTTGGAAACCTCTGCATACCAATTAAAATGGGTATCCCATTCTTTCCATTTTAATTCAGGAACCCTTACTTTCAAATATGATTCTTTTTTTTAATTGAAGTATGGTTGATGTACAATATTATATTAGTTTCATGTGTACAACATAGTGTTCAACATTTATATACAATACAAAGTGATCACCATAGTTCATCTGGCTACCCTCTATCACCGTACAAAGTTACTGCATTATTAACTGTATTCCCTGTGTTGCACATTGCATCTGTGTGTCTTATTTATTTAATAACTGGTAGTTTGTACCTTTTTATCGCCTTCCCCTATTTTGCCCACCCCCTCATGATCCTCCCCTCTGACAGCCACCAGATTGTTCTCTGTATCTGAGTCTGCTTCTGTTTTGTTCCTTTGGTTTTTCTAGATTCTACATGTAAGTGAAATCATGGTATATGTCCTTCACTGATTTATTTCATTTAGGATAATATCCTCTAAGTCCATCCATGTTGTCTCAAATGGCAAGATTTCATTCTTCTTGATGGCTGAATAGTAGTCCATTGTATATATACACCACAGGTTCTTTATCCATTTATCAGTGAACACTTAGGTTGCTTTCATATCGTGGTGTTTGTAAATACTGCAGTGCACATAGGGGCGCATACATCTTTCTAAATGGTCTTTTAATTTTCTTCACATAAATACCCTGTAGTGGGATTACTGGATCGTAGGGTAGTTCTGTCTTTAACTTTTGAGAACCTCCATACTGTTCAGCATAGAGGCTGCACCATTTTGCATTCCCACCAAAAGTGCACGGAAATTCCGCTTTCTATACATCCTTACCAACACTTGTTATTTCTTGTCTTTTGAACATTAGCCATTCTGGTAAGTGTGTGGTGATCTCATTGTGGTTTTCACTTGAATTTCCTGATGAGTGATGTGAGCATCTTTCATGTGCCTTGGCCATCTATATGTCATCTTTGCAGAAATGTCTGCTTAGGTCCTTACCCACTTTCTAATTGGGCTTTTTTTTTTTTTTTTTTTTGAGAGACACACAGTGAGAGAGGGAACACCAGCAGGGAGAGTGGGAGAGGGAGAAACAGGCTTCCCGCCTAGCAGGGAGCCTGATGAGGGGCCCAATCCCAGGACCCTGGGATCATGACCTGAGTCGAAGGCAAGCGCTTAATGACTGAGCCACCCAGGCATCCCTTTAATTGGACTTTTTAAAATACTGAGTTGTGTGAGGTCTGTTTTGGACATTAACCCTTTATCAGTATATCGTTTGCAAACATCTCTCATTTAGTAGGTTGCCTTTTCATTTTGTTGCTTCCTTCACTTTGCAAAAGCTTTTTAGTTTCACGTGGTCCCACTTGTTTATTTTTGCCTTGCTGCCCTTGCCTGAGGGGACAGGTCCAAAAATATATTCCTGTTTTCTTGTAAGAGTTTTATGCTCCTGGTTTAAGTCTTTGATCAATTTTGAGCTTATTTTTGTGTATGGTATAAAAAACGTACTCCAGTTTGATTCTTTGGCATGTAGCCATCTACTTCTCCTAGACCATTTATTAAAGAGACTATCTTGGGGCACCTGGATGGCATTGTTGGTTGAGTGTCTGACTCTTGGTTTTGGCTCAGGTGGTGGTCTCAGGATTGTGGGATTGGGCCCCACATCAGGCTCTGAGCTCAGTGTGGCATCTGCTTGAGAATTTTCTCTTTCCCTCTCCCTCTGTCCCTCCCCTGCTCTCTTTCTAAAGTAAGTCTTTAAAAAAGACCCATCTTCGGGTGCCTGGGTGGCTAATGGGTTAAAGCCTCTGCCTTCGACTCAGGTCATGATCCCAGGGTCCTGGGATTGAGCCCCATGTCGGGCTCTCTGCTCAGCGGGGACCCTGCTTCCTCCTCTCTCTGCCTGCTTCTCTGCCTACTTGTGATCCCTGTCTATCAAATAAATAAAATCTTTAAAAAAAAAAAAAAAAGACCATCTTTTCCCAATTGTATGTTCTTGCCTCCTTTGTCAAATATTAATTGACCATATAAGCATGGGTTTGTTTCTGGACTCAATTCTGTGCCATTGACCTGTGTGTCTGTTTTTGTGTCAGTAGGGACTGCATTGAATAGTGGATTCCTTTGAGTAGTATGGACATTTAACAATATTAAGTATTCCGGTTTCTTGAGTGTGGTGTATCTTTCCATTTATTTGTGTCATCTTTTATTTCTTTCATTCTTGTCTTAACGGTTTTCAGAGTACAGTTCTTTTGCCTGCTTGGTTAAATCACTCTTTTTGCTCAACTGTACATGCAATTGCTTTCTTGCTCTCTCTTTCTCATGGTAGATTATTAGTATATTAAAAGACAACCAGTTAATGTATATTAATTTTGTATCTGGCAACTTTATTGAATTCTTATCCTAATAGTTTCTTGGTGGAATCTTTATAGAGTTTTCTATATATAGTTCTCTTGTTGCCTACAAATAGTGTTTTACTTCTCTTCTAATTTGGACACCTTTTATTTCTTGTGCTTGTCTGATGTGACTAGGACTTCCAATCCTATGTTGAATAAAGTGACAAAAGTAGGCATCCTAGTTTTGTTCCTAGTCTTAGGAGAAAAGCTTTCAGCTTATCACCATTGACTATGATGTTAGCTGTGATTTTGTCATATGTGGCCTTTATTATGTTGAAGAATGTTCCCTAAATACCCACTTTAAGTTTTTATTATAAATGAATGTTGAATCTCATCAAATGCTTTTTCCACATCTGCTGAGCTGACCATCTGATTTTTTTTTTTTTTTTTTTAAGATTTTATTTAGGGAGAGAGGATAAGTAGTGGCGGGGAGGGGCAGAGGGAAGAGGAGACCAGACTCCCTGCTGAGCAAGGAGCCCGATGCAGGACTTGATCCTAGGACACCAAGATCATGACCTGAGCCCGAAGCAGACACTTAACCAACTGAGCCACCCAGGTGCCCCTGATTTTTCTATTAATGTGGTATATATTGATTGACTTGTATCCTTGCATCCATGGAATAAATCTTACTTGATCATGGCATATGATCTTTTTTAATGTATTGCTTAGTTCAGTGTACTGACATTTTGTTGAGGATTTTTGCATCTGGGTTGATTAAGGATATTGGCCTACAACTTGTGTGTGTGGTATCTTTGTCTGATTTTGGCATCCAGGTAGTGCCAGCCTTCTAGAATGAGAAATCTGGAAGCATTCCTTCCTCTTTGATTTTTGGAATAGTTTAAGAGGGATACATATTAATTCTTCTTTGTTAGAATTCATCTGTGAAACCTGGTCTTGCACTTTTGTTTGGTGGGAGTTTTTTGATTACTGATTCAGTTTTGTTACTGGTAATAGGTCTATTTAGATTTCCTGCTTCTTGATTCAGTCTTGGAAAATTGTATGTTCCTAGGGATTTACCCGTTTCTTGTAAGTTGTCCCTTTCCATGTAACTTCTCTTTCACTTCTGATTTTATTTGGTCCCTGTTTTTTTCTTGGTAAGTCGGACTAAACATTTATCAATTTTATCTTTCCGAAGAACCAGGTTTTCTTTAAAGATTTTATTTACTTGATAGAGAGCAAGCAAGAACAAGTGGGCAGAGCAGCAAGCACAGGGAGAGGGGAAGCCGACTCCCTGCTCAGCAGGGAGCCCAGCTCAGGGATTCAGTCGCAGGACCCCAAGCTGGAAGGCAGATGCTTAACCAGTTGAGCCATCAGGTACCCCAAAGAACCAGCTTTTAGTTTCGCTGACCTTTTCTATTGTTTTTTAGTCTCAGTTTCATTTATTTGTGCTCTGATCTTTTTATTTCCTTTAGTCTACTAACTTTGGGCTTTGTTCGTTTTTTAGTTTCCTTATAAAGGTGTAAGGTTGAGATTTTTCTAGATTCTTGAGGTGGACTTGTATCACTATAAACTTCCCTCTTTTTTCCTTTTTTAAAGATTTTATTTATTTGAGAGAGCAAGCAGTGGGTTGGGGAGGTAGACTCCCTGCTGAACAAGGAGCCTGATGCAGGGCTCCATCCCATGACCCGGGGACCATGACCTGAGCCAAAGACAGACACATAACTGACTGAACCACCTAAGCACCCCTAAACTTCCCTTAAAATTGTTTTTGCTGTGTCTTCTACATTTTGAACTGTTGTGCTCCCATTTGCATTTGTTTCGGGGTATTTTTTTTCTCTTATTTCTTTGTTGACCCGTTGGTTGTTTAATAGCATGTTGCTCTTAGCCTGCATGTGCGTTTCTTCCAGTTTTTGTTTTGTTTAGTTTTTTTTTTTTTTTTAAGGTTTTTGTCTTGGCTTTTTTTTTTTTTTTTTTTTTAAGATTTTATTTATTTTACAGGGAGAGAGAGATCACAAGTAAGGAGAGAGAGAGGGGGTTGGAAGCAGGCTCCCTGTGGAGCAGAGAGCCCAATGCAGGGCTCAAGCCAGGACCCTGGGATCATGATCTGAGCTGAAGGCAGAGGCCTTAACCCACTGAGCCACCCAGGCGCCCTGCCTTGGCTCTTTTCTTTGGAACATATTCTCATTTTTCCTCTCAGTTTAAATATATTTGTTTCTACATACTAAGTAGATTGATTACATCTCCTGTATTAAAGAAGTGGCTTTATGCCAAAGGCATCCTAGGAGACCCAGTAGTGCCAACTCCCCAGGTCACCCAAGCCATGTGTCTCAGGGATGTCCATGTGGGGTGTGCACACCCTCCTGTCCTCGCTGGGTTGTGGTTGGTGTGGACTCCCTGGTGTGCAGGGCAGTTCTCTGGTGCGGCGGCTGCAGTAGCTATGGGCACGGCAGCCTTCCGGTGCTGCTTGCTGCGGAAGTCCAGCTGCAGCTGTTGCAGGAAAGCTCATGTGCAGAGCTGCTCCCCCCACCCCGTCGCAGGTGCATTCATGGCTGGGGGGGGGGGTTGTGCAGTGCCAGGCAAAGCCTCCCACTGTGTGTGGCACAGCAAGAGGTCACTTGGGAAGGTTCTGGTGCTATCTGAGCTGTATGCCAGGTGTGCCAGGGTCAAGTGTGTTTCCTAACTCAGGGATCTGGTCTACTTGTCCCCATTAAGGCCCATTTTAACTCTGGACTGTTTTTAGTAAGATTTCGCCACTTTCGTAGATACTTCTAACTTTAGTTCCTTTAGTTTTTAGATACAAACAATACAAGTGTGCCAATACACTAGACTTAATTAGCTAAGACTGTGGATTTCTCAGTGCCAATCTAAGTATCTAAAAGGGATGTGCCACTGGGTTGGGGGTTGGTGTTTTACAGTGTACCTTTGTTGCACAGAAATTTTCTTGAAGTTGGTGGGTGCCCAAATGTCCGTGCAACCAATCCCATGACCAGTTTCCTATCATAAGAGTTGTCTTGGGGATGACAGGCACTGTAAGATACTCATGTCCAATACTCAAGCCAATTTTTGTGGCTTTTTGGCTTCCAAAATCCTCATTAGCAATAGCTTTTTTTTTTTTTTTTAAAGGATTTTATTTATTTGCTTGACAGAGATCACAAGTAGGCAGAGAGAGGAGGAAGCAGGCTCCCGGCAGAGCAGAGAGCCCAATGCGGGACTCGATGCTAGGACGCCGGGACCATGACCCGAGCCAAAGGCAGAGGCTTCAACCCACTGAGCCAGCCACCCAGGCGTCCCAGCAATAGCTTTTATGTACACAAAAGATGACAAATAAATATGTGCCTTTCTCTGCTCGGCAGGAAGCCTGCTTCCTCCTCTCTCTCTGCCTGCCTCTCTGCCTACTTGTGATCTCTGTCAAATTAAAAAAAAAAAAGTATGTGCCTTAACATACTAGTAGTAACTAAGAAAGGTTTACTGGGGACTGGCCAAGAAAAGGCTGTGTGTACCACCAGCAATTCCCAGCATGGACTAAACCAGCAAATTCCAGCAAATAGGGACTGTGGACTGGAAAGAGGTTCCAAATAACTGGGAAATGCAAATTGAACCAAGGGCTGGGGAACTGGGTTCTGAATGGAATATTCTGCCAGCTGGAAGTGACTAAGTCCTGGACTGGAAAGCCAATTAGACTAGGATCACAACTTGGAATCTCAGAAATGGTGAAAGGACCGTGAACTCAAAAATGCGTTTGTGAGGGGGTAAGGGGTGCACCTTGGTTGAGCATCTGATTCTTGATCTCAGCTTGGGTCTTTTTTTTTTTTTAAGATTTTATTTATTTATTTGACAGACAAAGATCACAAGTAGGCAGGGGGTGGGGGAGTTGGCTCCCTGTTGAGCAGAGAGCCCGATGCGGGGCTCGATTCCAGGACCCTGGGATCATGACCCGAACCAAAGGCAGAGGCTTTAATCCACTGAGCCACCCAGGTGCCCCTCAGCTTGGGTCTTGATCTAGGGTTGTGAGTTCAAGCCTCAAGTCCATGCCCAGCATGGAGCCTACTTTAAAAAAAAAAAAAAGGTTTGCAAGTATCATTCCCAGGGTTCTCATTGTCCCAGAGTGCTGTAAGAGGTTTGATTCAGCTCCTGGCACTGCCATCTGATCTGTTAAAAATCTATTCAGTGATTCATGAATCAGGCAGCAGCTCATCTGCGATAGAAGGTAGTAAGTAGCCTCTGTAGAGCTGTAGAAAAGGGAAATTTATTAACGTGGAAAGGGGGTGGATATGGAAATTATTAACAAAGAATGCATTGTTTCAGCTAAGGTCACCCTCCCGAGGGGAACAGGAAGGTCTGTGGGGCAGAGTACCTCATTAGTGCTAACCAGGTAATTCCAAGTTGACTGGTGAAGTTATGTTCCTGGAGGATTCCAACTGCAACTAGCTTAGGAGTTAAGTCTTGGTTTGTTGATGTGGAGTTTAGTACAAGTGACTCCATTTTGGGCCTGCTATCTCCTTTTTAACACCACAAGCCAGACTCGACTCTGATTAGTAAGCCTATAGACTATTTTAGGAGCGCATTCTAACCTGATCTCCCTGTCCTGCATCTCTTGACTCCATCTCTAGGTTCTGCTACTAGGATGATTTTTCTAAAGCAGAGCCTTGATTTTATTCTAATGACTACCCTTCCTCTCCATTCCTTGTCTAAAAGCTGGATTTCGGGAAACTGCTCATACTGTCATTTTGATCCAAAACTTCCTTTCACTACTTTAGCCTTATTCCTTTCACCACTTGTGTTCCTGTCTTAGACCCTCCCGTTTCATATGCTGTTGCTTCTTTGCTTTCACTCCACTAATGCGCAGTGAAGAATAAGTGAGTTCCAGTATGTATGGTATCTTCATTCCAACCAAGAACTTAGAACCCGTTATAGTCCTTAGCACACTAGCCGTTTTTAATATTTAATTTTTAGCCTTGTGTGCATTTGGCTATAAATTTCTTCATCAGAAAGGTTTAGAAGAATTTTTTAGAAGAAATTTTTAGAAGAATTTTTTTAATGTTTTATTTATTTTACAGGGAACACATGTTGGGGGGCGGGTAGAGCAACGGAGAGGAACCCAAGTGGACTCCACACTGAACTCGAACCAATACAGGGCTTGATCCCATGACCCCACTATCAGACCTGAGTTGGACATTTGGCCAACTGCCCCAGCCAGGTGTCCCTAGAAGAATTCTTAAGAGTTTATAGTTTCCATTCCCATCCTGCTTCACAGAGGTATTAATGCTCGAAGCATTTTCTGTCATCTGTTAGTGCTCTGAAATACCAAACATGATAGAAGCCTTCATCTGCATCAGGTTTTCCCATTCTCTGCAGCTACTGAATGAATAGTCCAATTTGTTTTGACCCGCCACTCCCCTTTAGCATAATAGAACTCTGTGATCCTAATCACAGTCTATACGCCTCACAGAAACCACTTTTGCTCTTCTTTCCAGAAAGGTGCCAGCAGTCTGACTTGGCGATCAGATGTCTTGGTGGAATATCAAGGAGAAGGCCGTAATGTCACCGACCCAACCTGTCCTTTGCTGAGTCCTGGAGTATCGGTGAGTAATAGCTTGAGTTGGCTTAGACAGTTTTCTTACCAGTAGCACAGCAAGGCATTGGCTTAGATGTGTCAAGTATTAAAACCCTAAATCTGAGTCTTGGTCCTCTTTCACTTGACTTTGTCACTTGACTAGAAATTAGTAGACCAGACAAATTTAGTAATCCTGAAAATGATGTTTCTGACCTATTGTCAGAATGTGCACCTTGAATTCTTCCTTTTTCCTAACCAGCACATGTACCTACCCATATTCTTTTTCATTCCCCTTCTTGTTTTCCTCTCCTTCCCAAGTGGTGGTACCATTGTTTATGGGGGAGGTTAGCAGCAGCCCTTGGAAGAGATACGGGGTCACCACAGTTATATGTAACTGCCATTATAAGTGTCTTGCTTGGTGACAGTCAGGCTGGTCATGAAGGTGGTGGGAGCAATGTTGGCCTCACTTTGGATGATGCAAAATAGGAAAGTCAACTCCAGAGAGAAGCCCAATACCAAAGTACAAGGAAGTCGGTAAGGACAACATGAAAACATTAAGTTACCTGCAGCTGATTCCACAAAGCTCACTTGAGCCTTTTTCTCCAACCTGTTAAGATGACAGTTCCTAACAGACCTTAGACGTGACTCCTAGGAGATTCATTTCGTCTCCTTAGCATCTATGCCATCCACTTTCCAGTTGCTCACTGCAACACATTCTTGTCATGAGATTAGCACACGGTGGTGGCAAGAGTCTATAAGCAGAACTACCACAAACATCCTTAATCAAGTGAGCCACAAGTAAAGAACAAAGCCCCACATCTACCTTTGATTTACTTCTCTGTGGAAAGTTCCCTAATTTCTATCCAGTGGTAGGTCTGGCTTGAGCCAACTTGATTGCCCCTGTAGACAGGTGGTATTTGTTCCTATAGAACTCTCCTGATCTAACTTTCTGAATATCCCTACAGCAATGTTTCCCAGACTGTGTCTGTGAAGATGCTTACAATAACACCTACGCCTGTGTGAGGACCCTGTCGGCGCAGTGGAATTTACAGTATTGTGAGTTCGATGACCAGGAGGTAAGAAGGCCCTCTGTCTCCCCCACCCCCTTGCGTGCTAGTGCCCATGCTCTGCTGGCTGGTCGAGGTAGCAGAAGAATAACAATTCCAAGGCCGTTTCCTAAGGAAGATAGGTTTCTTATCTGTACTTAATACTGAGGCTTCCTTCGGTTCAGAAAATAGAGGGGCGCCTGGGAGGCTCGGTCAGTTAAGTGTCTGACTCTTGTTTGGCCCAGGTTGCGATCTCAGGGTCCTGAGACTGAGCCCCACACTCAGCACAGAGTCTGCTTGGAACTTTCTCTCCCTCCTCCTCTGCCCTCCTCCAACTCACATGTGCTTGCTCTCTCTCTCTAATCTTTTTTTAATTTTTTTTTTAATTTTTTATGAACATATTTTTATCCCCAGGGGTACAGGTCTATGAATCGCCAGGTTTACACACTTCACAGCACTCACCATAGCACATACCCTCCCCAATGTCCATAACCCCACCCCCGTTCTCCCAACACTCCTCCCCCCAGCAACCCTCAGTTTGTTTTGTGTCTCTCTCTAATTTTATAAAACAAAAACAAAAAACAGAATTCCACAAAGCCATACTGCATTTCTCTAACTGTGCCCTTTCTGAATGGGCTCTTCTGCACCCCTAGCACCACTCACACATTTAAAGGCACCGTCCACTTGTTCAGATTGCTGTATGCCTCCTCTGTTTGCTTCCCTGCTAGTTTGGGGCCACAGTAAGACACCTCAACTTCTGTGGAGGTAAAAGGAGTTGGGACATTTGCCAGAAGGCTAACAACCAGCTTGTTCAGAAACTCTGGTCCCCACAACAGCCTAGCCCAGAGCTGCTCAAATAGATGAGCAGTGGGCAATCAAAAGCCAAACCAGAGGCGCCATGCTTGTGAGAAGGTGGCTTTCAGCACCCGGAGACCAGTATGGACGGAGACCTCCCGCCCTGCAGTCCTTCGTGCTTTCACACTGTTCATCAGCACGTGCCCAGCTGGCATCCCACATCTTGCCCTGTGGAGCCGACACGCACTGTGTTTCTTGGAAATGGACTTGCTCACCACTCGTTTGTGGGTCAGAAGCACTTTGGACAGCAGGCAGAAGAGCATCGTTCAGAATCGGTTCTTGTTCCTCCTTCCCTGTAATGTTTAACTGTCATTTTCCTAGCCTGTCCCTTGGACAATAAAGTACAGAGCTGGGGGGAGAGGAGATAATAGTGGTATTAGATCTGTCTAGTGTCAGAAATAATGGGATTGTGTCCTTTCCCAGTTGGTGTTGGACATCCAGAACTGCTTTTTATTTTATTTGTTTTTTAAAGATTTTATTTATTTATTTGAGAGAGAGAGAGTATGAGAAGGGGGAAGGTCAGAGGGAGAAGCAGACCCCCTGCCAAGCAGGTAGCCCGATGCGGAACTCGATCCCGGAACTCCAGGATCAGGACCTGAGCCAGTCGCTCAACCAGCTGAGCCACTCAGGCGCCCCAAAACTGCTTTTTATATTTATTTATTTATGTATTTATGTATTTATTTATTTATTTATTTAAAAGATTTTATTTATTTATCAGAGAGAGAGAGGGAGAGCGAGCGAGCACAGGCAGACAGAATGGCAGGCAGAGGCAGAGGGAGAAGCAGGCTCCCTGCTGAGCAAGGAGCCCGATGTGGGACTCGATCCCAGGACGCTGGGATCATGACCTGAGCCGAAGGCAGCTGCTTAACCAACTGAGCCACCCAGGCGTCCCTTTATTTATTTTTTTAAATGATTTTATTTATTTATTTGAGAGAGAGAGCGAGCAAGCACGAGAGGAGAGAGATCAGCAGGAGAAGCAGACTCCCTGCTGAGCAGGGAGTCCGATGTGGGACTTGATCCCAGGACTCCAGGATCATGACCTGAGCCGAAGGCAGTCGCTTAACCAACTGAACCACCCAGGCGCCCCCAAAACTGCTTTTTAAAACACGAAAGTATAGCATCTGTACAACACAGGCTAGAGTACTTTCATATTTATTCTCATTTGAGTCTTAACAATTCTAACACAAAAATAAACCTTCAAATGTCAAATCTCACTTCTGTAACAATATTAGCACTGAGTCTACTTTCCGAGACCTTGCTGTTTGAGGGTCCTGCATTCTCTTCTCTGCTTTTATTATGAAAGATAGTAAATCTGTCCTCCTGTCACTGCTGAAAAGCACAGGGTGTCCTGGAGGCCTGTTTCCAGCATGTGGGCCTTGAACCTGAAGTCCCTTAACCCAAGAACATGCTCTGTGGTCTTGCGTTTACCCTCGGGCTCTCTGAGGACATGAAGACCAGATGGTGTTCTCCTGGGGACTGCACTGTCCACCTCGTCCCTTCCCGTTTAGAAATCACGCACACGGGGAGTACTTCAACTATAACGCTTGCTCTTAACCTTCCCCCATCTTTTCATTCTTGTAGGTATTTGTAGAAGTGTATAACCTGACTGCAGATCCAGACCAAATCACAAACATTGCTAAAAGTATAGACCCAGAGCTTTTAGGAAAAATGAACTACCGGCTAATGATGTTACAGTCCTGTTCTGGACCAAACTGTCGCACTCCAGGAGTGTTTGACCCTGGGTAAGTTTCCACTGTCTTCGATGGCTTTGACAAGTTATCTATAGCAATCATGCCATTCTTGAAGCCAGAGGCAGCCTGAGGAAACCTTTTGGCTCTGAGCTGTTTCTCTCATTATTCTCCTTTGTAGTAGGAATACTACATCTTCGTGCATTCACCTCCTGTACTGAGAAAATAAGCTCTTTCAAACTTCTGCTCTCCGGTGCCAGTTGCTGCTTTAGCTGGAGGCCTAGCCCTGCTCGCTGCCACATGGGACTCTCCTCCCTCCCCTTCCTCGTGTGATCCTTGTCATGGTACCAACTTGATTACACTGGTGACAGGTGGAGTTTCTTTAAAGTAAGCGGACTGAGTGCTGCCCTGTTCCCTAGCACTTCCAAGAGGATAAGCCTTCATTTCACTTCTCAGAAACCTCAACTGGAGAAACTTAAAATGCTTGCCAGTAAATTTAATATGCTAAACACACAAAATGAGTTAGAAGGTATAGACTCTGAAATGTTGAAATGCATAAGACCACATCGTATATGGAGGGAGAAAAGATTTTGATCACCTACTAAGCCAGCCCTCATCCTCCCACTCAGTACTCTGAAATAACTTCTCTCCGGTGACACTGGGTCTTAGTCTTAGCACACCATGAATCTGAACTGCCTACAGCAAGAAACTTGACATTTTACGCTCGAAGACCATGAACTCTAAAGTTGAATTTTCACTAGAAAAGGATTTAGTTATTCTGATTGATGTCCTGAGCTGATGGAAAATAGTAACTTAAGTAGTAACTCAATTATTTAGCTTTGTGTGAGCGGTCTTCAGTAATATATAAGCATATATTACTAAGTTGTATATTGTAATATACAACAGTATGTTGTATGTTGTATATTGTAATATAATATACAACTTAGTAATACATGTGATGAGCAGAGAAAATGGATTATAGATGGTTTATTAAAGAAATGTAGGGGCACCTGGGTGGCTCTCTTCAGCATCCAACTCTTCATTTCAGCTTAGGTCATGATCTCAGGCTCATGGAATTGAGCCCTGCATCAGGCTCTGAACTCAGCTAACAAGAATCTGCTTAAGATTCTCTCCCCTCCATTTCTCCCTGCTCCTGTTCTCTAAAAAGAATCTTTAAAAAACCCAAAAAACCCCACTTTTCCTAAATGCTGCATATAAAGCCAGAGAGAGACATGGAGGCCAGCAAACAAAATTAGGTAACAATATAAAAAGACAATTTTATCATAATTTTATATCACTTGAGCCTTCTTTTATATGGGTAGCTTTGCGCAGTGGCAGTATCGTAGCCAGTGAGATTTATCCGAGGCGCAATTATTGCTAATTAAACTTTTACATGGGTAACCCTGTTAACGCAGTCATCAGTCAAGCATTCTGACTGCCCAGCTTGGAGCTTTTCTCCAGGTGAGTGAAATGGAGCCTCACTCAGGCCCATTCCTTGAGGTAGGAAATTCATTCTCTAAAGTACAAGACACAAGACTTCTGGTTGACACATGATGATTTTGTGGTTTCCAGCAGCTGCTTCGCTTAGAATGTTTTATCAACTATAATGAGATGTCTAGAGCAGTCTCTGGATGACTCTTGGAACTTAAATCCATCCTCTGATTAATCTCAAATGGAGGCTGAGCATCAGGCCTGAAGTGTTAGGACTGGAGATAGAACGTCCAAGCAGCCACGCTGAGCCCTCCGCTAAATTTGCCGAAGCGTCACCATTAGAGCTGACAGAGTAAGACCTCCTGACTCCCAGGCAAGCTTTGTTTGTTGAAACTGTAATTTAATTGTCTTGCTACGAAGCTTATAACCGAGACTGTAGATGCCGGCTTTCCTCATGTTAGCCTCAGCTATTTCAGCCACCTGGTTGCTTTTAAATTCCTTAGCAGTAGCTTATTCTTTCCCACCACACACCTAGGCCTATGGAATCCTCTGAAAATGGAAGTCAGCCGACTAGATCCTATAGGCCCAGTCCAACCACCACCCTTTGAAAATAGCCGCATTCATTCATTTACATACAGCAACAACATTGAGTCGTTGGGACAGAGAGTGTATGGCTCACCCTTGTTCTCAAGTAATGCTGGTTAAGTTTATCCCAAAAAATTGCAGATAAAAGTAAAATACAGTGTTATGTCTAGACTACACATGTAAATTGCCTTTCCAGCTAATCTACTTTAATTTTACCAGCGAAGGAAAAGAGTAAACGCTGAATGGTAGGTATTTCACAGGAATTGAACTGCCTTACTATTTTAGTGGTAGCCATAGGTTAATGACCTAGCTCAGTTCATGATGAGCCAACTACTCATCAGTAGGAAACTACTGGTAGGAAAACTACTCCTCAGTAGGAAACTACTGGAGTCTGAGGTGCACACCTGTGCTGTTACCTGTCGTTCTATCTGAACGGTGAATGGAAGGGCTTTGAAGCAGCTGCTAGGGTTCCAGCAAGGGCTAGACTGCCATTAGGCTGCTTTCAACCCTCAGGATGCCTCCAAACGCCCCTAAAAAGAGGGGGGGTACCTACCTCAAATCTTGCCGCCTCCTAATGCCTCTCAAGAATAACCTTGTTTTTCTCCTCTTTGCTTTTCACTACATTGTTCTGTGCTTGCTTCCTTGTGCTGGAAATGCTCTTAATTATCCAGCGCTTCTGTTCTGTACTACAGACTTTGCCACTGGATTCCTTTCTCGTGATTTAATGGGTCCTTTGATCTTCCTTCCTGCCGTCCTTTCCACTGAACATTCTGACTGAAGTGCTCAGTGGCTGACTCGGGTTAACGTGACATCCTTTTTCTCTCCTCCCCAGATACAGGTTTGACCCTCGTCTCATGTTCAACAATCAGGGCAGTGTCAGGACTCGAAGGTTTTCAAAATCTCCTCTGTAGCAACCTCTGCACTGGGTTCCTGCACGCCTCTGTCTGAAGAAGTGATTGTAGTAGGTATCTGTAGCTAGTCCGCAAGACCGCGCCTGGAAGACTTTCTGGACTGGCTCTAGGTCCCGTCTGAAAAGGCAACCCAGTCAGCTGACCACCTTGTGCAATGTGTTAAACTGTGAACTCTGCCCCTCCGTCAGGGATGGCTGGCCCTGATGCCTCGTTCAGCTAATCACAATGCTCCCTTCCCTGGGGTTCCAGTTCCTGATGATTCCCTGTGTGATCAGAGTCTGAATTTGTAAGTCCATTCAGATAAACGGCGGTACTTTGGGGGGGGGGGTGTATTTTACAGCTCAACCACTTCACTCTCACAAATACCAACATCACACGCCTTGAATAACCATCAGAGCAAGAAGTACCACCGTTGTCAGATTAGTGGAAGTACATTGTTTATAATATCCACATCACAATGTGATAAGGTCACAGATTCCAAACCTGTCAACCAAGCACTGTTTTCTGTTGTTGGGTTTTTTCTTGTTTTCGTTTCTTTTGCATTCTGGGCTGGTGCTACGCTGAAAGAGAACAGTTAAGTTTTCGGTAAAGGCTAATTCCAGGTAGTTCTTAAAAGGGGACAGCCATTTCCTTCCATCTCCTTCCAGGCTGCTCACCACATGCTAACCACAAGAGGGAACGTCTCTTCTCTTGATTATTACCCCTCTGAGATCTGAACAACAAAGTAGCTTAGGGATCTCAGCAGAGAGGAAGAACGTCTAAGGGCTGGTGAAGGTTGCACTTTGAGGGCCTCTGCGGCCCGGCTCACAGCTTGACGGGTGGAAGGGCTGCAGCTGGGACGGCGTAGGTGCCTGTGTGGCAGGAGCCTGGGTTTGGTTTTGCCTCCGCATTTTGTGGACATTCCTCCAGCACAGGTGACGCGGAGTTCCAGCTTGCTTCACCCTACTCTCTTCCCTTGTACAGAAGTTTGCCTGAGGGTTTGGAGTCTCCCGTAATTTGGCCTCATTCACTGTTCCCTGTCAAAGCCAGACCTTGGGGAGGTTTCCTGACTGCACATAACACCTACATTAGTAGGTTTCCGGGCTCCAAGACCAATCTGGTTTCTTCCCAAGAAAGCTAATCTGTGGTTGGAACAGCAGGGGGAGGAGGAAGAGAGCTGTGGTTTATAACCTGTTCAACTCAGGCAATAGTGATTTTAGCTTTATTTAAGGTCTTAGGTCGAGCTTTAAGCACTTTGTAAGACATGGCTGTAAGCAACATCTCTATCAGAACTCCAGATCTGGAGCCATGTTGGGTTAATAGCCTTTGGGTTGTTCCTTTACCTCATGCAATCCCAGTAACTGTGGTGGTATTCAGAGGTGAAACTGGCAAGTAAAATGAACACCTCTGCTGTGAATGTTTTAGGGGAAGATATTCTAAATATTTTGTGATTAAAAGCAAACTACAATGTTACATATGGGTATCAGCTTTATTCTACACTTTGATTCTTAACATTAATCAGTCAACTTCTACCTTACTCAAAGTTGACCATAGTTATTCCCGAATAAAAAGAAACCAACTCTTACCAGGTCTTATATTGTGATGTCCTATTATTCAGTTTTCGGATGCTGGTTCCTGAGAACAGGTAAAGTCCTAAGAGTGACCCAAGTCCGCTGCCCACAGGAACCTTGCCACACTGCTCCGAACACTCAGCGGCCCATGTCCGGGTGGGGACGGGATGCCCGCTCTGGTAGCTCCTGCCTCCTGTATTTGGGACATTTCCTACTAACTTGGGAATGGCCTATAATCTGACTTTTTCTTAGACTGGCTTCATTCTGGATCTGTACTAAAATCATCTCTCAAGTTCATAGCCTAGCAGACTACAAAATGCACTGAACTTTACAGAATGTATGTACAAGGAACACATTGCAAGAGGCTTGGCTTCTTTCTCTCCTAACTGTATGAATTTGGGTTTTGATTATTTTCTCTTTTACGAAGGCCAGGTCTGGACTGGTTGGTGCCCTTCAGAGGAGAAAATTGTATAACCATTAGGAGTGACCCAAGGCCACAGGAATGAACAGAGATTTTTGCCTTATAAGATTTCCTATTAAAAGCTACCCTCAAATATCCAGTGGAGAACCCCTTTTGAGCATCTTTGAATTTGACCAACAATACTGTTGTAAAATATGTTTTAATTCACAGTACTAAAGGTTTGTACAAAATACTGACCATAGCCATGAAGTTATACCTTGACGTGTGAGAAATATTCTTTAAAATTTATTTTTGGTGTCTAAGGATTAGTGCTTTAACAAAAGACAGACTGTTCCAGGGTCCTTATTAAGGTAAAGCAAAGGATATTTCCACCATTGATCCACCAATGAATTAGGTGGAGTATTTGGGTTCTTTACTTTGACCACTTAGGTCCCATAACCTCTGTGAATTCCTGTGTTTGTGTCATCTGTTCCTAAAAGTTACTCTGCCCTGGCTTTGTGTCATCTCAGTCACCTGACTTAGAAAGTGCCCTTCAAAAGACCCTGTTCACTGCTGCACTTTTCAACAAATTAAAATTTATTTCTGTTCTAGTGGGAATGTGTCCTTTGTTTTAGTCCACAAGTAGTCATTCTGACAAGATGCCGGTTAATCTTTTTGTCACTCACCTAAGACTGGAGAACAGGCCTTTACTCCTTGGCTGCTGTAGTCTCTACCTGGAAAGCTCTTCTGTAGGTGCTCTCTTGCTGACCGATAGCCTTGAATGAGTACCATGGAGAAAAATGATAAATCTTTATGCATTTACCACTTTGCAGGAAAAGTCTTATCCTGGCAGACTTTAAATTAGGTACAAGTAAGCTTAACTTCCAAGGTGCTTTCCCTTGATGTCCATTCATGTGATGTAGTGCCCTCAACAAAGGACTTTAGATGGGGACTAACAGACTTGTTCTTCAAGGGATGTCTCTGTCACAATTACTTACCTCTGCTGTTGGAACACAGTATTTAGTATGAATAGTTATGTTTGGTAAATTTTACTTACCAAACAGGCCAGGATTTGCCAAACCCTGACCTGAGAGGTTGCCTCATATCTTACAAATTGTGAAAACCAAGTAGAAAAACAAGATGTTTGAGGACAACCAGATCACTGTCAATTTGAGGGGTGCCTGGGTGGCTCAGTGGGTTCAGCCTCGGCCTTCAGCTCAGGGTCCTGGGATCAAGCCCCGCATCGCGTTCTCTGTTCAGCAGGGAGCCTGCTTCCCCCTCTCTCTGCCTGCCTCTCTGCCTACTTGTGATCTCTGTGTGTCAAATAAACAATCTTTAAAAATTAGCGGTGCCTGGGTGGCTTGGCTAGGTGGGTTAAAGCCTCTGCCTTCAGCTCAGGTCATGACCCCAGGCTCACGGGATCAAGCCCGGCATCAGGCTCTCTGCTCAGCAGGGAGCCTGCTTCCTCCTCTCACTGTCTCTGCCTGCCTCTCTGCCTACTTGTGATCTATCAAATAAATAAATCTTTAATTAATTAACTAATTGAGGGGCACCTGGCTGATTCAGTGGGTAGAGCATGTGGCTCTTGATCTTGGGGTCATGTGTTCAAGCCCCACATTGGGTAGAGAGATTACTTAAAATCTTTTTAAAAAGTGTCCAAACAGAAGTGTATTTCTATATATTTCCCCAAAGCTTAGGTAAATCCCAAAAAAGTAACTTGAGAGTATCACAAGGTGAATCCAACAAAAAAGAACATTTCTTTGTATAGACAAAGTAAGGCCAAGTATAGACTCTACCAGATCGATCTTTTTTAAGATTTTTCATTTAAGTAATCTCTCCACCCAACGTGAGACTCGAACGCACAACTCCAAGATCCGGAGTTGGATGCCGTCTACCCACTGAGTAACCCGGTGCTCCGTCCATTTTTCTGCCTTATCCCACCTATTCTCACTGAGACTGTACACTGCCCTCTTGAACCAAATCCCCTATAAAACTTGGTCTTTGTTTCATCTTCCTGTACTAGCAAGGGGCTTGAAAGGCTGGTCGTGTGCTTACCCTGAAGTGTGCTGTGGGAAGAGCAGACAACCAGAGAACTCCAAGTCCCCAGGCTGGAAGCCCTGTGCTGAGACCTCCATGGATGGCCTAGGAATTCCCACAAAAGACAAAATTTAGATGTGGGACATGGGAGCTTGCTCCTGGACTGTCACAGAGGAGATAGTAAACTATTCTAATACTGGGTTTTTCAGAGGAAACTTCCATGACCACCTTGTACCCAGCAGAACTGAGATCCGTAAATACTCACTTAACCTAGGGAGCCTGGGTGGCTCAAGTCAGCTAAGCATCCGACTTTGGATTTCAGCTCAGGTCACGGTCTAAGGGTCGTGAGATCGAGCCCTGCATCAAGCTCCACACTACACAGGGAGTCTGCATGAGATACATTCCCTCTCTGTCAGCCCCTGCCCTACAACAATCTAAAATCTTAAATATACAACAATCTTAAATATATTATCAATCTGCAGGTCTGACTGATGCTGATAGGATGGAGAGATTCAGAGAACACTTATAATTAGTATTTATTGTGATAGAAGACTTCTGCAGAATATTTTTTTCCTTCAGCTGAATTTATCCAAGCTCACAAAGCCCACCTTTCTGTTAAACTCTGTTTGTCTCTGATCTAAGAAGGATTTTTCCCTCCTCCATTATCCATACACACGCCTACACTACCAGGCAGTGAGCTTAGTTAGGAAATGGAATTACTCTGTTTCCGACATCTAGGACAGTATATAGATTGAAAAGAAAAAAGCTTCCAAACAAGAATACTCTTATCTAGCAAAGTTACTCAGATTTGAAGGAGAAAGAGTTTCCCAGACAAGCAAAAGCTAAAGGAGTTCATCACCACTAAACTGCCCTTACAAAAACGTGAAAGGGACCTTTTTAAGCCAAAAAGGGTGCTAATTAGCCACAAGATATTTGAAAATATAAATCTAACCAGTAAAGACGTTTATACTAAAGGTCATGGATTAATCTCAAAGGTAGTATAAGATCAAAAGACAGAAGTAGAATAATTAAGGGCTACACAAGATAAAAGTTGTAAAATGTGACATTAAAGAACATTAAGGGGGGGATAGTAAAAATGTTCAAACTTAAATTATCCATTTAGACTGGTAGAAACAGAAGTTATCTCTAAGCCTCATAGTAACCACCAAACAAAAGCCAGTAGAAGATACAGAAAAGTCCCCAAACAACAAAGGAAACCAAGAAACGGGAGCTATAAAATAGCCAGAAAATAATTAACAAATGGCAGTGAAAATAGTAAATTTAAAAAAATGTCAAAATGGCAGTTAAGTACATATGTATCAATGCTTCAATGTAAACAACCTGGGACACCTGAGTGGCTCACTCGGTTGAGCGTCCAACTCTTGATCTCAGCTCAGGTCTTGATCACAGGGTCATGAGTTGAGCCCAATGTTGAACCCCCACATCCAACGTGGAACCCACTTTTAAAAAAGTAAAAGACCTAAATTCTCCAATCACAAAAAAACACAAGACCCATGCACATGCTGCCGACAAGGGACTCACTTCAGCTGTAAGGATACACACAGCTGAAGTGGATAAAAAATTGCGATATTCCATGGAAAGGAAGAAATCAAGGCAGCAGCTATATAGAGACAAATCGGACTTTAAAACGAAGGCTAATATATAAAACAGGCCAGGGGTGCCTGGGTGGCTCAGTGGGTTAAAGCCTCTGCCTTCAGCTCGGGTCATGATCCCGGGGTCCTGGAATCAAACCCCACATCGGGCTCTCTGCTTAGCAGGGAGCCTGCTTCCCCCTCTCTCTGCCTGCCTCTCTACCTACTTATGATCTCTGTCAAATAAATAAATCTAAACAATAGAACAAGAAAAAGCAGGAAATTACATAATGGTAAAGGGGTCAATCCAACAAGAGGATATGTTTCTGAACATTCCTGTAGTATCTATGCACCCAACATAGGAGCATCTTAAATATATAAAGCAACTACTAACGGACTGCATTTAAAGGGAGGGGGTGGGAGGACTTGTCCCTAGTACCTGGATTCACAGGGAAACTAGTTTCAGACTAAGAAGGGGGGGTGTCCCTACCATGCAGTGGTTTCTTATCCCACTCCAGAGCATGGCTGTTGGAAAAGAAGCCAAAAACAGCTCCTCTCTTCAGATCTCATGTATTTCCAGAACAGCTGTGGTAACCCAGCAGCCAAGATACTGGGATCCGTGTGACTTCCGAAGCTAGATCATGGAAGACCTGATCGCTTCTCTCTTCTCTTTTGGATGACTCCGGAGGAAACCTGCTGCCATGTTACGAAGACAAGCCAGCAGTCCTATGGTTGGGTCTGGCTGAGGATCTGAGCCTTCCTGCAAATGACCAGCCCCACCTTGCCAGCCAGCCAGGAGAGCAAGCCCTCTCAGAAGCAGATCCTCCAGCCCAGCCCGGTCAAGGCTTAGGGTGCTAACCAGGGCTGCCGCCCCCAAACCTCCATCTCCCAAAGAGCCATCCAAGCCAGAACCATCCAGCTAAGCTGCTTTCCCATTTCCAAACCCACAGAAACCATGCAACAGAATCTGTGTTTAAGCTGATTTGGAAGTAATATGCAGCAATACAGGACTGATAGGATGACAAAACTTGTTTACCAAGAAGGAAACAGGCAAGCCTTTTGCCAAAACTTATTCAATTGTAGGTACCCAAGACAGGACAAAGCTGTCTAGTCGCAGAGGCTCACCTTACCTCCAAGGTGGGAAAGAGTTTTACATGTATTATATGCACAAAGAATATAAATAAACAGGCTCCCAGCTACGATTCCAAAACCAAGTAGAAGCTTCTTTGAAATGGTTGCTTAGATGTTATGTTCTCATCACATGTTGGAAAATACTTTCACGGACTCTGGGCTGGCAGGCTCTGGTCACAAATCCACGTTCTCTCCAGCACATCTCTATACCTCCCAGAAGCCGCACAGGGGAGAGAGTGCTGCGTGGGGGGCGACCAGCTCTTTCAGCGGCTACAGCACGTGGACACTTGGACTTGATTTGGGAAGCCAGGCCCCCCGTTGTCCAAAACACGATCACCCTCACCACTTCTTTGCCTCATCCCAGGGATAGCCAAGTAGCTCAGAAACGCAGTGCAGTCTGTCCTGCTTAAGTCTGAGAAATGGCTCCTCTGTATACATGGCTTCCCATGGAAAATGAATCCTGGGGTACCAAGTCTGGTCCTCAGCACAGCGCAGGTCATCCGGCCCTGTGGGGTGCCGTGGGAGGCCCTAGCAACTGCCGGGGTTCACAGTCAGCCTGCAGAGGAGCCCGGGCCTGTCTCGAAAGCTGCCCAACCAGCTGATTCCAGATGGAGTATGAAATGCTGAGCACTGCAGATGTTAAGCCCGGTCCCCAGGGAGAGTCCTGTCGGGTGGGGGGGGGGGGGCTCACATGCATGACCACACCAACTAGAAACAAGGGGGAAGTCCCTGGGCTGCTCCTACGGGTGGCCCTCTGGTCTGGGTCTCTCAGTATCACTCTTGCCTCACCAGGGCGGACAGCACAGGGATCCCCAGTCCCAGTAGCTCTGAGCACAGTGGCTGTGACTTGTCAGAAGACAGGCCACACTCTGGTACCTATTTACAGGCAGTGCAAGGGATGACACTGAGTGCTGATTACTTGGGTCCTGCCAATCGCCCTGGAATCTTGAGTGTTCTCAGATTTGCTTTAACTGTTGCCCTTCCTAAGCCAGAGTTTGAAGAACAAATAAAAAATGTTTTTGCTTCGGAAAATGTCCCTTTTGGAAACTGCGTCCTAGGTAATGCTTCTAGATGAATTTTAGTGTCAACAGGATAGGTGAGCATCTTAGCCCAGTGGTAAAGCAGCCAGTAGTTAACTCCATGTTCGGAACAAGAACCTGGAAAACAGGGGTACCTGGGTGGCTCAGTGGGTAAAAGCCTCTGCCTTCGGCTCAGGTCATTATCTCTGTCCTGTGATGGAGCCCCAAATTGGGTTCTCTGCTCAGCAGGGGGCCTGCTTCCTCCTCCCCCTCTGCCTACTTGTGATCTGTCAAATAAATAAATAAAATCTTTTAAAAAGGGAC
The DNA here is from genome assembly GCF_011764305.1 of Mustela putorius furo. Classification (NCBI taxonomy): domain Eukaryota; kingdom Metazoa; phylum Chordata; class Mammalia; order Carnivora; family Mustelidae; genus Mustela; species Mustela putorius. The sequence continues at coordinate 39,639,894 of NW_025422368.1, read as the reverse complement.
ACCTGGGTGGCTCAGTGGTTTGAAGCCTCTGCCTTTGGCTCAGGTCATGATCCCAGGGTCCTGGGATTGAGCCCCGCATCCGGCTCAATAAATAAATAAAATCTTTCAAAAAAAAAATCTTAAAAAAAGAAGAACCTGGAAAACAATACCAGTAACCTTGCACAATATTGGGCTTTATAGGAGACAAAAATACCTTCACATTCATCATGGTATTTGGTCCTCACATCAGCCCTGGGAGGCAAGCAAACAGCCAAGGCTCTCTCCACTTTACAGGGGGAGAAATGGTTTGCTCCAGGGCAATGGCCACTGTTAGTTTTAACTCTGCCCTTGCTGAAGATGACTCTTAACTCAGAGACCGTGTTTTAGCCCTCAAGTCCTTTTCTCATCACGGAGGAAAACCAGCAAGAGGGACACTGATAGGAAATGCTGCCAAAAGGACTTCAGAAACCAGTCCCCACTGTGTAGAGAACGTTCACGTGAGTTAGGGAATCTGCGAGGCAACCCCTACCGATCCTTAAGCTCGGGGCTCTACATCACCTCTAGAAGGAAGCTTCTCCAACCCTGTAAATGCTCATACCACTCTGTACTTTCCCAACACATACCAGTTCGTACTGCACGTGGACTGGCTTCCACGAAGTGAAGGGCCAGGAGGCTCTTTCCCACCAGAATCCACCCAATACCTACCATCTTCAGGGCGATTTATAGATACACACTGAATGAAAGTAATTAAAATCCTTCGTGTTCTACTCAAGTCTCTTTCTCTGCCAAGAACAGAACCAATATAAAGTGAAAGGTTAAACAGGTGGCTATAAGAATACAGATATCGGGGTGCTTGGGTGGCTCAGTTGGGCCTCTGCCTTCAGCTCAGGTCATGATCCCAGGGGCCTGGGATCGACCCTTGCATCAGGCTCCCTCCTCAGCGGTAAGGCTGCTCCTCCCTCTCCCACTCTCCCTACTTGTGTTCCCTCTCTGTCAAATAAATAAAATCTATTAAAAAAAAAAAAAAGAATATAGACATCATAGAACCCAATGGTAAATCATACTGACTCACTTTTTCTTTTTAGAACTTGTTTTATTTTTTAAGTAAGCTCTACACCCAACATGGGGCTTGAACTCACAACCCCAAGATCAAGAGTCACATGTTCTAGAGCCTGGCAGGTGCCCCAGATTGACTCACTTTTTATATGTAATTAAAATTAATTCCAAGCTGTTGACGGGGAAAGGGAAAAAGGGAGGGAGTGAGGGAGGAAGAAAAAAAGGGCAAGAGAAGTAGAGAAAGGGATGGTGGTGGGAGCAGAGAGGGAGGGAGGGAACCTTAGTTCTCATTTTCATAAGCCTCAACTCTACTGTCCTTCCAGTAATATGAAGGTAAATTTAAGTAGTGTTAGAATACCACTGCTCATACTCACGAAATGTACGCACAGATCGCTGCTGGGAACCGAGATGCTGGAAGCAGTAGCAGCGTCAGCCCTTGGCATGCAACTCCACAGCTAGGCAGAGTCAGGTATGTGCGGAGCTCACTTTTTTGGGGGCACACAGTAACAGCAGTTTGGGACCTAAAATAGGAACCTCCCGAGAATATCTACAATCCGCGGCAACGTCAACCTCTCTTACTCCTGATGTTCCCAGCCTGCACCTTCACTTTCTTTCCCAGCAGCCCCGTCAGAGGATTATTGGTTCTGCTCAGCTTCTCGGAGAACCAGCTTTTGGTGGCCTTGGGTTTCTGTTTTCTATTTCGTTTATTACCGCTCTTCAGTACTTCCTTTCTCCCGCTTACCTTGGGAGAGCTTCCACCCTAAGAACTAGAAGAAGAAAAGCAGAGATCTGACGCCCTTCATCTTTCCTAACAGGAACTTCGTGCTATAAATTTCCCTTTTTCCATCCTTGATCCCACTGTGGAAATGAGCACGTTAGCGCAACGGGCGCGCAGACAGAGGACTCTCCACTGAGGGGAAGAGGGGACCGTGAGCATGTGACAGCTGAAGTAGTGGGTAGGTTCTGAACGCACTCTCCCCCCCACGGAGGCCACAGAGCCCCTCCCCTGCTCCCCTTGGCTCCGTTCTCCTGCTTTCTCTGCGCACTCTCTCCCCACTGACACAAGGCCCTCGAGGTCTGGGAGTGCCCACTGCTGACTAGGACACTGTATGTGACTATGTCACACTATGATACTGCTGACTTCCTGTGCTGATTTTAAAACCTTGAGAGAGTCTAACTGATCAACAGCCTGTATCCGTCGAAGATCCAAGCAGCTGTGGTCAGAGGCACAGGGTGCTACTTTATGTAAAAGTCCTTTCCAGGGCTAAGGGCTGCAGGTCAGGGAGCCCCTCTGCAGACTTGCCGTTACTTCGTTTAAAATGACCTTGTTTAAGCAGATACCTTGTGGTTTCAGATATGGGTGGGATCTAAAAAACAAAATGAGCAAAAAAGCAGAAACCGATCCATAAATAGAGCAGCTGGTTTCCAAAGGGGAGGAAGATGGGGGGTTGGGCAAAATGGGTGAAGGGGAGTGGGAGACGTGGGTTTCCAACTGTGCAATGAATACATCCGGCGAGAACAGAGACAGCGTAGGAATATCGTTACTGGCATTCTAGTAGCGTTCTGTGGTGACAGGGTAGCCTCGCTTGTGGTGAGCACAGCCGCTGTACAAAGATGTTGAATCACTATGTTGTGCACCTGAAACTCGGTAACACTGTGTCAATTACAGTAAAAAATGGCGCATTTTTAAAAGCATTAAGAGGGATGCCTGTGCCCACGGATGTCCTCTGAGGATCTGCAGTTAATACTTGAACCCGTATGGGTCGCTGGGTAAAATGGCAGATTCGCCAAACCCCGTCCTAGACATACAGATTCAGCTTTGGGGTGGGATGCAGAAAAATCTGTCTTTTTGAAATTGCCACCTCTGGGGATCGGAGAAGGGGAGCCCTCCTGCAGTCGTTGGGAATGCAAGCAGGTGCAGGCATTCCGGAAAACAGTGTGGAGTTTCCTCAAAAAGCTGAAGAAGAGCTACCCTAGGACCCAGCAGTTGCGCTACTGAAGATTTACCCCAAAGACACAAATGTAGTGATCCAAAGGGGCACGCGCTCCCCAATGTTTACAGCAGCAAAGTCCACAGTAGCCAACTGCGGAAAGAGCCCAGATGTCCATTAAAGATGAATGGATAAAGAGGATGTGGTCTAAATATACAATGAAATACTACTCATCCATCAAAAAAGAAAGAAAGAAATCTTGCCATTTGCCACGATGTGGATGAACTATAAGGTATTATGCTAAGTGAAATCAGTCAGTCAGAGACAACTATAAGATCTCACTCGTATGTGGAATTTAAGAAACAAAACAGAGAATCATGGGGGAAGGGAGGGAAAAAATAAAACAAAATGAAATCAGAGAGGGAGACAAACCATAAGAGACTCTTAACTATAGGAAACAAACTGAGGGTTGCTGGAGGGGAGGGAGGTGGGGGGATGGGCATCTAGGAGGGCATGTGATGTAATGACACTGGGTATTATATAAGACTGATGAATCACTGACCTCTACCTCTGAAACTAATAATATAGTATATGCTAATTAATTGAATTTAAACTAAAAAACAAAAATTTTAAAAATAAAATTAAGGGGGCGCCTGGGTGGCTCAGTGGGTTAAGCCGCTGGCTTCCGCTCAGGTCATGATCTCAGGGTCCTAGGATCAAGTCCCGCATCAGGCTCTCTGCTCAGCAGGGAGCCTGGTTCCTCCTCTCTCTCTGCCTGCCTCTCTGCCTACTTGTGATCTCTCTCTGTCAAATAAATAAATAAAATCTTTAAAAAAAAAATTAAAATAAATAAATAAGTAAGTAAAATCTTGTAAAAAATAAAAATAATAAAAAAATGAAACGAGCACCTCTGATAGGTCTGGTGCAGTCCATGAATCGCATGGAAACGTCATTCTGCCTTGAAAGCTCTTCCAACAGATTCTAAACCGCCCCCTCCCAAGCACCAGCTTCCTAACAAGTAACTTTCTGTGAGACCCACTGTGCCTCTGCTCCCTTTCCTTAGGTACAAAAGAACAAAACTGTACAAAGCAAGCTGGGGCGGTGGACACAGGGTGACACAGGGAACAGAAACTTTGTTCCTGGCCTCTCCCACACCCCTATACCCTCACTGGTTGTCTTCCTTGAGACACACCCCCCTCCCCAACGCACGTAAACTGCCAATTAGAAAGTTTATCGAGAAGAAAGGCAATGGAACTCGGACTTGCCTTAAGTCCCCAGTTACCGTGGCTGCCCATGTATTCTCTGACAAGGGTCTTTTCTTGAGAAGGCATGATGTATGCCTGACTACCTAAAAGTCACTGAGTCAACATGCTCCTTGAGAGATTACATATGCAAGGAAAAGTCATTTGAAACTGAAAAGAATCTCAAGACCCCATTTATAGCTCAGTATAAAACACTGGAGTTGAAGGGGTTGCTTTCCTACCCGCAAGAGTAACAATTCAAGGATTCTAGTGTGCTGCTCCAGAATTCCTGTAATTTAAACAAATCCTATCGCACTTGACAATCTGAAAGCCCTCAGGATGCCTGGATGGCTCATTCGGTTAAGCTTCCAATCCTTGATTTCAGCTCAGGTCACTGTCCCAGGCCCATGTAAGACTGAGCCTTGCGTCACAGCCCTGGTCACGCTCTGCACTCAGGAATCTGCTTGAGACTCTCTCTCTGTCCTTCTGTCCCCCCAAGCCCTGCCCTCTCGGAGCCCCGCCTTCTCGGAAAGCCCTCACAAGCACAGCCCCTAGCACCCCACTTCAGAGAAAGGAACTGAGCAGGATCTCATTAATCCCTCTTGCCAACAAAGGGTGGCAAAAACAAGGGGAGGCTGCCAGCATCCCCGATCTGTGCCACTGAAGAGCCAGCTGCCTTAAAGGTGAGGCTCATTTAGAAAGGCTGAAAGTAACTATTCCACTTAAAGTAACTCCCTTCCAAAAACAAAGCCAAAACCCCCAGCTTCCTTGGAAGGATACCAAGAGCCCTGGGTGTTCTGCTGTTTGTGTGTAAACATGTAAGAATGTCAGTATTCCCATTTCCAACAGGGGAAGGAGAGGGGCGCTTTGGCAGCTCAGCTGCTGCCAAGTCCTGCCTCAGCCAAGCGTGAGTCACAGCTGTCTCTGGAAACTATTATTTAAGATCAAAAGGGCCTGTCCTCTTCCCTGCCATTCTCACCTTGCAGGATTAGAGGGAAAGTTCTGCCAGAAAAACAGAATGAAACCAAAAAGGGCCAACCAAAAAACCCCCCATGAAAAACCCAAAACACAACCATGCAGATGACATCGCCCTGGAAAGTTATTTACAGCTGCCCACTCCCGTTCCCTCCCCCTTCCCTCCCCGAGTTCTTGTACAAAGCTGCTCTTCTGCGCACCTGGTCAACTGTGCGGGTGTGCACACAGACAAGGGAGGACTTTCAAGACTCCATGCTTGGTTTCCCGTGTTCCTCTGCAGAGGTCCATCCTTGGTGGGGGAGGAAAGCTCTAGCCTTTGCGAATGGGGAACTCTGCAGTCCCGGAGGAGGCGGAGGAGGCTCTTTGGGTGGTGCCGGGAATGATGGTATTAACCGCAGTGGGAACACTGGCCGGGCTAGCTGCCCCAGGAGCCTCCCGCACAACAGAACCTGCGGAATGAAAACACCGGGAGACGGTTAGTGTTAACCCACAACCACCTCAGTGGGACGCTGAATGAACACCACAGAAGGATGACAGAGCACTCAGACATCGAGGCTGCCCTTCCACGTCCCACAAACCCCCACCGCACCCAGAGGCTTGCTTTCTGACAAACCGCTCAGCGCGGGACTGGCAACATCCCGGGCTTCCTGCTGGCAGATGCATTGGAAAACTGGACGGAGCTTCCGGGGGAGCGAAGCGGCAGGGCTGCTCAGGGCCAGGACCTGGCTCGGCCGCTCTCTCAGCGAGGCGGTGGGCAAGCTGCTGGACCTCAGTGCACCACCTCATCTGTGAGATGTGGATGTTGACAATACCTACCTCACAGTAGAGAAAAAGCGTTAATATGTACTGAGGTTTGGAGAATACAGCCTGGCACACTGTGAACACTTCGTGTGAATTTGCCAGTACAGAGACATCCCCCCAACCTTTTTTTTTTTTAAGGATTTTATTTATTTATCAGAGAGAGAGGGGGAGAGAGTGAGCACAGGCAGACAGAATGGCAGGCAGAGTCAGAGGGAGAAGCAGGCTCCCTGCTGAGCAAGGAGCCCGATGTGGGACTTGATCCTAGGATGCTGGGATCATGACCTGAGCCGAAGGCAGCTGCTTAACCAACTGAGCCACCCAGGCGTCCCCCCCCCTTTTTTTTTAAAGATTTACTTATTTGAGAGAAAGGGTGAGAGAGAGCACACATGCAGCGCAAGTGGCAGAAGAGGAGGGAGAAGCAGACTCCCTACTGAGCAGGGAGCCCGACACAGGACTCGATCCCAGGACCCTGACATCATGACCTGAACCCAAGGCAGATGCTTAACCTACTGAGGCACCCTCCCCATTCTTTCTAAGACAAAATGCAAGATACTATTCTTGAGGATTCTGCAAAATAAGAAAATCTAAACAGGTTATCATTTGGTGATAAATTCTGACAAAAAGCTTAGGGCAGGAAACTAACTCCCTTTAAGGGATAAAAATTCAAACAAAAAAACTCCCCGTGCACCTTGGGTAGTAACCCAGGCTGAACTAACAAACCAGATTCCTCTCGATATTTCATCAGAGAGATCTATACAAAGCCATCATTTTCTATCATAATATTTTCACTTCTCAAACAACTATGGTGCTTTTCTGGAAATGTTTCCCTTCACCAACAGGTGCAGCACTGGTCTGATTTCACCACCACCTCTAGGGGGCAGTGCAGCAGTAAAAATGCTTGCCTAGAGCAGGCACAGGAGAAGAGCACACAGAGCCTTTACCCACACACAGATACGGACTCCCCCAAATACTCCCCATCCCACCATCCTGTGTGGGACAGGCATGCTGACCAAAAAATACACACTTTAAACGTTGAAAGTGGTCTGTTTCAAGGACAAGACAACTAAAGGCAGGTAGGGAAGGTGGAGGGAGAGGATTTCTTTTTTTTTTTTGTTTTGTTTTTTTTTTTTTAAAGATTTTATTTATTTATTTGACAGAAATCACAAGTAGATAGAGAGGCAGGCAGAGAGAGAGAGGGAAGCAGGCTCCCCGCCGAGCGGAGAGCCTGATGCGGGACCTGATCCCAGGACCTGAGATCATGACCTGAGCGGAAGGCAGTGGCTTAACCCACTGAGCCACCCAGGCGCCCCGGGAGAGGATTTCTAAGGAACTAATGGGACCCTCCTGTTTTTGGAAGGGGCCACAGGGCATCCACTTTGTATTAATTCTTTGTTCACATGCTTTATACACTTTTGAACGTATGTATATTCCACAATCAGAACAACTGTTTTAGGAATGTGTTGTACAGGTAGACACTCAGCGAGGGTTTCCTTCCCGAGAGAGTAAGACAAAGGAAAAGCAACACTTGAGAGAACAAATGTGCCCCACTCAAACCTACTAAGTCCCTGCGTTCCCACACGTGTTCTCTTGGGTCCGCAAAAGCAGCTCGTCCCGCTCCTGCGACCTCCTTTTACCGGGCATATTATTATCACAAATAAAAACACACAGACACCAGCTAACAACTTCGACTTTTAATAATGGAAACAATTTGCCATTCCAGAAACAACTGCAGGGAAGAAAAATCTTCCCTATTAAAATAAACTCATCAAAATTATAAATATTATAACTTTTTTACTTCTGTGATTTAAAATGCTCCCCTGCAATACTACCCCCTTCATTTTTAACAACATTCTGGTACCATCACATATTGAAGAGAAAACAGTATTACAGCAAAGCTTAGTTTAATTTAACATAAGAATTTGTACAGTGATTTTTAAAAATCTCTGGCCCTAGTGGCCTTTTCTTCTTTTATGCATGAAAAATGCTGCTGCAGGAACCAGTGTTTGGGAGAGAATGTCAGTGTTCCAAGAACTATGTACTGACAATTTCAATACAGCAAGTTTTCCAAACTGCAACTTGTAGTGCACACGACAACGAGCGAGGTTCTGGATACTAGAGAGGAGGATGCCTATTTAAGACAATCTACTTCAAGTAAAAAAAAAAAAAAGAAAGAAAGAAAGAAAAATTCACAGATAACCATCAGCTACTACTTTTGTAGGTTCTAACAGTGTCTTAATCTGAAAAACAAATGCTTCACAAAATATAAGCTTACTGGGTGGGCAATTCAAAGACCAGGTGGTTGATAGCAGTATACTCAAACCCAAGCCACAATCTGAACAGTAAAACCAATATAAAAAATCACAAAGGCATTCCCTGAACAATAAAGGTAAAGTGTTGGATGACAACGTCACTAAAACCTCATTGATGCACTAAAAAGAAGTCACATGCAAAATTAAACAAGATGTGCCCCATACATATTTTACAGCTAGTTCTACTCCCCGCCCCCAACTCTCCTTAAAAAGCTTAGGAAGATCGGATTGTCTCAGTAATGTGTGTGCACAACACAGACCACCGCGGACACCTGCCTCCAACAAGACGGGTGCTCTCTGCAAAGTCGGAAGTGCCACCAAGAAGGGAACAGAAATGCAGTTTTTAAAAGGCACAGTTCACTTAAGAGGCAAAGAAATGAAGCACCTTGGAATTTCAAAAAGAATCCATTAGGTGTCACCAAAGTGTTGACAATTCCTTGGGAATTTATAAACAAAATGTATCTAGACTTTAAAAAAAAAAAAAAAAACAGATTATAAGGCCCCTTTAGAACACAGCACGGCTTTCTTGTTTTCAGATTGCTGCAAAAAACGAGGTTATTTAACCTGCTTTAAGGAAGGCTTCTGTCTTGCACGCCTTTCTTTGGTTGGCAGAACACCTGCTTTCGTTAGAGCATTTCCAGAAAGAGCCCCTCTTGTGTGGTCAGCTGGTGTGTGGCAGGGCAGCAGCAGGGGAGTCCTCCCTTTCTGGCCACCCTCCTCCTCAGTCAAGTACTCCTTTTGGAAGGAGGATCTGATAGCACTGGGTGTATACTCCACAACTAGGATCTACCTTAGAGAAGAACAGACTGCAATTTGTAAGAGAAGGTGGGGAGGAGCGAAGAGCGGAGGAGGAAGAGGGGGAAGGGTTCAGGAAAAAGGGAAACTAGGGAAAGAAGGGGAGTGATTGTCACAAAAGTATGCAGTGAGCTCTCTACTTGACAAATCCCGCAGCTAACCAGAAAATAGCCACCCCCTATCCAGACTCCCTTTCCATTCAGGAAACAGCTGGCTGGGGTAGGAGACCGGACCTGGGGTAGGAGACGGACAGTAACCTGAGCTAGCCCTCAGTCATGGCCCCACCACCCGCAGAAGCGCCCCACCCCCAGAAGAGAGCACCAGGACGGGTCCCCAGAGAGGGCGACCCACACCACAGGACCCCCTCTGGTCCACCTGGCTGGCCGCTCATTCTCTGGGCAGCTGCACACTTCCCAGCTCCTCCCTCCGCTCTAGCTCCTACTTGCTTTGGCTCTGTTGCCGGGTCTTACTCACCAGCCCATCCAGCACTACCACGATGGGCTTAACATCTCAAAACCGAGGCTTTCCCATCTGTAACCAAACACACCTGTCTCCCCGACCACTCGCCCCTCACCCCAACCACGCTCCCGCAGAGCTCCCCACTTCCGCTGGCGCCTTCCTCCAAACTTGCTCTTCACCTTCTCAGTCCAACTCCTAACCAAACCCTTCAAGGCCTCCGAGTTCCCGGCTTCAGGTCGCTTCCTCGGACATTTCAAGACCGAAAACAGAAAACGGACAGGTAGTTTCAACACAGGACAGTCTTCAGAGATTCCTTATTAAGCTTTAAAAAAAAAAAATCATCTGCACGTCCTTCAGCTCCACTTCACCATCACATAATCAACGAAAACAAAGTACGGAAGAAAGATAAACCAAACAAAACCCAGAGTCGTGCTTCCAGGCCGCCTAGATGGCCCCAGAGGGGAGACCACAGATTCACAGCTTGCCGAGAGGTGAGCCCGCGGGGTCGTCGGACGGGCAGCAGCAGCCCCGCCGGGAAAGGCCGGAAGGCGGCGGGGACTAGAGCCGGGGGTCCGAGGGGGCAGGCCCCCAGCGTCACGGGGCGCGAGGACGGCCCCCCCACCCCGCAAGAGAGACCCCGGCTGGGGCTGCGCACGCAGGTCCCGCGCCTCTCGGCCAGGGGCGGCAGGGGAGGGCGCGCCTAGCCAGGCGTCCGCACCTCGCTCAGGGCCGCCTCCAGCTGCTGGCGGTAGGCCGCGTAGCGCCGCTTCAGGCTCTGCAGCTGCTCGTCCTCCTCCTTGTCCAAGATCCGCAAGAAATTCTGTAGCTCTGGAAGGCTGAAGGCTTCCCACTGTGCAAGGACACAAGAAGGAGAAACCCAGGTGCTGAAGTCAGACCGTGGGCCGGCACAGGTGGGGTTGGTGGGGGGAGGCGCTCCCCAGCCTCCCTCCCCCAGCACCCGGGCCCTCCGAGGAAACCCGGGCCCACTCGCACCTCTGCCTGCCTCCACAGCTCTCCACAGCGGATCTCACTGGGGCCAAAGCACTCAGGGCCCCAAGTGCACCAGACATTTTCACGGCTGACCTGGCCCCTCTCTACCTGACCCCAGCAGCATCAGAAACCACTCTCCTCTGCCTCTCCTTGCAGTCACCACCATCACCGCCACATTCTTCCACTTCCCACAATCTTACCAGCTCCTACACAGCTCTCCAATTGGCCTGCTCTTCTCTACTACCTCTGCTGCCCCCCTCTGCATTCACCATCCTCTGCTCCAGCCGAGGGACAAACTCACCCAATAACCTCCTTACACCACTCTTCTGTTCCCCCATCTGTTCCCTCAGGAGCCAAGCTGAATATGAATACTCTTCATAAAATGCAGATCTAGGCATGTCCCTCCCCTATTAGAAACCTTCGGTGGCTTCCCCTGGTCAATCCTGCTAAGTCTGAAAGACCCTGACCCCTCTAGCTCCCTTTTCTCTCTCACACTGTCCCACTCATTACATTAGCTTCACTCACTTTCTCTACTCTGCCTGGCAAACTCCTACTCAACCTTCAAGTCTCAGCTTAAATGCCACTTCCTCAAAGAAGTCTTCCATGATTTCCTTCCTCTGTTCCTTCTGACCCAGAACAACACCTATGAGAAGCTCTCATTGAGCAATGGTAGCCCTGATCACAAAAGATTTAAAAATTATGGGGATCATTTGCTAAGCGTCTCCCTCACCTACTCTTTACCTACTCTTTTCTCACTATCTGGGCTTTGCCACTTGCCCTGGAGACTCTGAGTTGCTTCCCCAACAGCACCCCGCACCTAGCAGGCACTTTTTTTTTTTTAAAGATTTCATCTATTTGACAGACAGAGATCACAAGTAGGCAGAGAGGCAGGCAGAGGGAGAGGAGGAAGCAGGCTCCCCGAGAAGCAGAGAGCCCAATGCGGGGCTCGATCCCAGGACTCTGGGATCATGACCTGAGTTGAAGGCAGAGGCTTTAAACCTCTGAGCCACCCAGGCGCCCCTAGCAGGCACCTTAAGAAAAAAAATTTTTTTAATTCATCAATAAAGGTCAAGAAAGATACTTGGCATCACCAGAAGGGGTTTTTTAAATTTATTTTCCAAACAAAACACCTTCCAAAAGGGGGCCCTGGGTCCTAGGCTGAGAATCATGGCTTTAGGCAGAACAATTTTTCCACTAAAGGTTTATTTATTTATTAATTAGAGAGAGAGAGCACGTGCACACAAGCAGGGGACAGGGCAAAGGGGGAGAATCCCAAGCAGACTCTAGCTGAGTGCGGAGCACTGAGCCCATCCAACGCTCCCAGGCTCAATCTCACTACCAGGAAACCATGATGGGGGCCAAAATCGAGAGTAGGAAGTTCAAGGGACTAAATCACCCAGGGGCCCCAGGAACAATATCTGACAGGAACTCCCAGGGGTGTGGGGAGGGAAAAGGACCAGAGATAACCTAATACAAGTAAAACAGATTGAACAAATGGAATAAAACCACCAAGTAGGCATAATGGTAGAAGGCTGTCTGGAGAATTCTGACCTGGTTATTAAAGAAAGTAAGAAACATGGAGTAGGAGAACAAACTTTCTACAATAGAATATTCTGTTAATTAAAACAGCACTGTCGGGGGGCGCCTGGGTGGCTCAGTTGGTTAAGCAACTGCTTTCGGCTCAGGTCACGGTCCTGGAGTCCCAGGATCGAGTCCCGCATCGGGCTCCCAGCTCCATGGGGAGTCTGCTTCTCCCTCTGACCTTCTCGCCTCTCATGCTCTCTCTCAAATAAATAAATAAAATCTTTAAAAAAAAAAAAAAACAGCACTGTCGGGGTGCCTGGGTGGCTCAGTGGGTTAAAGCCTCTGCCTTCAGCTCAGGTCATGATCTCAGGGTCCTGGGATCAAGCCCCGCATTGGACTCTCTGCTCAGTGGGGAGCCTGCTTCCTCCTCTCTCTCTGCTTGCGTCTCTGCCTACTTGTGATCTCTGTCGAATAAATAAATAAAATCTTAAAAAAAAAAAAAAAAAAGCACTATCTTCCTAAAACTCCCCAGATCAAGCTCCAACTTACAGATACATAATTTACACGGCATGTTTACATGTATTTTTAATTTGTAACTCAAAACCACCTTTAAAAGTCTTTAACCCCATTTCACAGATTTCAAAACTGAGGGCTGAAGACTGGAAGATTCTCCTAACGTCATGCTCCTAAACTCACAAGAGGACCGGTAGGAAGTGGACTCCTGGCTTCCTAACTTTGTTGTTTTTTTGTTGTTTTTTTTTTTAAGATTTTATTTATTTATTTGACAGACAGAGATCACAAGCAGGCAGAGACAGGCAGAGAGAGAGGAGGAAGCAGCAGGCTCCCCGCTGAGCAGAGAGCCCGATTCCGGGCTCCATCCCAGGACCCTGGGATCATGACCTGAGCTGAAGGTAGAGGCTTTAACCGACCAAGCCACCCAGGCACCCCCTGGCTTCCTAACTTTAAACCTGGAAACTATTCTCACTGCATCACACAATGTTCTACATGGACAATTCATGCCATTTCTTGTTCAGGCAGAAGACGGAGACCCATGGCTTGCCCCAAGACCCAGGAATTTACTCAAGTGTCCTTTTAAAGTTGGTGGCTGGACCATATAAAGTGCTTTTTTCAACTAAACTGGCCTAAATTCAATCCTCCCTGGAGACAAAATGACAAATGATGCATATACAAACATAATTTCTAAATCACTGTGGCAAGAAGAAAAAAAAAAGATTCTACAAAGTTTTATGTCTCTCATGGTAGACAAACTCCTGCATTTCCTTTTTTTTTTTTTTTTAATTCCATTTCCTTCTATTTCTCTTTAAACGAATGAGCCTGGAGAGGTTTGTAGCAAACATATGGAGAGTATCAACTTTCACAGTTTAGCTGCATTAGGGTAATTTGGAGGTAGTAGAAGTGAAATGGGATCCTCGGGTGGGAAAAAGATTTCTTACTTGCTCTTTTCCCACCTCTGAGAATTATAAACCAAGAGAACAGATATTGTTTAAAAAAAAAAAAAAATCTATTGTAGGCTAACCTTGGGTTGATTTCTGACAATTCAGAAACACACAGAAAGCTGTCCTCCAGACTCCTCTCCCCATCCCAAGAGACACAGAGAGGCAGCTAGACAGATGCCCGCCTGCGTGCATTCTCTCTCCTCCTGCCCAACCCTCCCCACCCCCGAGGAAATAGAGTCACTAGACTCAAGCAGTAAACCAGGGCCAGCTGCTCTCTACAGTGGAAAGCAAGAATGAACAATCACTTACCTCTCCAATTTCATGTTCACGAAGAACAAAACTCAGCGTGTCTGTTCTGGGCCCAGCCACCAAACGCAGGTAGAGCGGATGCTCCCTGTCCGAAAGCTTACAGGCGTAGACTGCAGAAGCAAACAGGCAGCCCGTTACACAGGATCCCGTCTTTCCCCAGACCATCTGCCTGGCTTTCCAGCCCCTCCTCCCGATCAAGGCAACACAGACCGTGACCCAGCCACCCAGTCACCGCCCTCCCTCTCCTATCGCTGTGAACAGCCGGAGGTGGAATGAAATCTACGCTAGTTCCGTTCTAGCTGCACAATACGCACTGTGCCTCGATTACAAAGGGAATAATCCTCAGGAATGAATTTTAATGGGTATTAGTCCAAGGATGGACCTGTCATTTATTCTGCTCCCCCTTTTAGAAAGCAAGATAATACACTTACAAAAGGATCTGCAGCCCCTTTAAGAAACAGTAAAAATATACCATCGAAGAAAACAAAGTCAGAGTGAATCTCTCTATACATTAATTTAGAATTATGAGCCGCTGCAAACCAACCAAGCCATCAGAACGCGGGCTCTGCTGGCTGCAGGCATGTGTCTCTTGCAACACATGGGGACACACACAGAGACACACACAGGGTACTAGCACTGCCTGCAGTGCTGAAAGACTCTGCCAGCCATGAGGATAATATTTCAACAGGATGCTATTACTGTCTGGCCATGCGGCTTAAGTCCAGCGGGCAGGCAACGAAGCTTGCCGAATAGCCCATCTGAGCTCCTCTATGGTATCCTGGCACTTCTGGATATGGCCACATCACAGGTACTTATTTCCCTGGAGATGTAAATGCCCATGCTTCAAGTTTGGGGCCTCCTGAGAGGCCTAGGGTCCTCTTTGTATTCTGCAGGGCCCAGCCCATGGTTTGGGGTCAAAGAGAAGTATGCACACTCAGCAACTAGCTGCATTTCCTCTCCCAACAAGTGAAGGCTGTGTCTAGCACATCAAGTTAGTCTATTTTCCTCCATTGCTGCTGGAGGCTCTACCCCAAAAAAGCAGAGGTTAAGTAGCCGGACTGCCCACACATCTTAAGCATTTCCAAACAAGCACTTGATGACTCCCAGTATCATGGTTATTCACTGCTGGTGATCAGTTTCTGCTCGAGCACTGAACTACCATGTTCAGTTTCACACAGTTCCTTACTATCCTCTTCCGACTCGCTGCATGTGGGCATGAAGTTTAGACAGGCAGACCCCAGAGGAGAATGTTATTTATCCACTGTATGTGCCTCTGGGGGGCTGGGTGCCACACTGCCCCCAGGTCACGGATAGCGAGGCGAGCTCAGGAAACAGAAGAACCCGGGATGATGCCACGCACATCAGGAAGTCTGCAAATGTGCAGTAACACACGCGCCTGCCCATCCTCCAAGTCTCCAAGGAGGCAAGTCCCCCAGACCACCCCTGTTCAGAGGCACATCAAACGTGGAATGTGCTAATGAAACCTTCAAGCACAAAAGCATTCTTTTTCATCCTGAAAAGCATTAAAATTAAGGCTTACAAAAAAACTCAAAGCCATCCCCTGGTGCACACATCACAAAATCCTCCACAAATGCCCATCACATGTGGATGCCTTGAAACGCCTCAGACCCACAAAGTGTCCAACTGAGGAATATGGAAAGCCAGGAAATGGGAAAAGGGTTAAGCCAGGATCACCATGGCTCCCAGAACCTGTCCCTGGGCTCTGACATACATACACCCAGCAGCTTTCCTGCTGCTCAGGATGACAAAGACATAAAAGCAGACACCATTTTCATCTGAGGCCTGGCAACATACCTTGGTCTTCCCTATGACAACGCTTATAAAGTGCAAACTTGGCAGGGCTCTCGGTCACAAGAAACTTCTTGAGCAGGGCCTCGATCACTTCCCCGACGGTGTTCATGCTGCTGATGTGAAGCGTGTTCATACAGCCATTGCTACCGGGAGCGAGTTTTCCAGAAGTCTGAGGGGGTCTGCAGAGCTCCATCTGGACTTTAATGAAGCCAGTGTAAATCCCATTTGAATTCTGAAGCAGGAAGAAACACACAGTTAGATGAAAGGCAAGATACTCTTTGTCTGGTTCTGTGCTTTTACTGCTCTGTGGCACAGCTTCAGTAAAGATCGCCCCGAAGGGAAGGACCTCAGAGGGAGGTTAACACTACCCTGGCAAAGTGCTTCCAGAGATGGGGTCTGTAGGGCAGATGTGGCAATAGAAGCCTCCTCGTGCTGTGGGGACAGCAGTCTGGGAGGGACACCTCCAAAACCACATGTGAAAGGTCAGGGCCCACTGGAGAGGTTACAGTCCACCGAAGCAGAGGCCAGCCAAATCCCAAGACACACTGGTGTGTGGCAGACGGGTCGGGGCCAACTGGCTGGAAGGAAACTTCTGCAGCTATTACACAGAAAAGGAAGGAAGGTCGTGGGGCGCCTGGGCTGGCTCAGTCCATTAACCGTCTGCTTTTGGCTCAGATTGTGATCTTAGGCACCTGGGATGGAGTCCCTGCATAGGCTCCCCTCCCTGACGCATGCACATGTATGCTCCCTCTCAAATAAATAAAATCAGGGAGGGACGGAGGGAGGGAGGGAAGGGGAGAGGTTCTGTGTGTCACTTGGAAACACCCAAAACCGAGGGAACAGAACCCAAACAAGCTACCTCATTCCTAGTGCCTATCACCCCGTGTCCTAGATGATCAATTTCGCCAAAATGTTTGGACACAGCATACCCCACATCGCACAGGGCATGGGGGCGCGTGATGATGCATCTTGGCGGCCTCAAGCAGCTACAGTGCCAACTACAGATATTATAAGCACTTGTCTTTTTTGTCTTAACATGTCTTAACTTTGTATCTCCTTCTATATACTATTTTTTACCCATTTTATTGAGATACGCTTTTCATGGGGGGTGGGGGAACCTGCACGTATTTAAAATACACAACTTGCTGAGTTCAGCACTTGTCTTCGCTGATGGTAGACTTACTATTTCTTAGTCACCAAAAACAGTAATAATCGTCTGCTCTTCACTTTTTCTTTTTACGTCCAGGAAAAAAACCTATTTTAGTGTTTTAGTAAAATAAAGCCTTAGGTGTTACATAGAAATGAGACAGTTAGGGGCGCTGGGTGGCTCTTAAGCGTCTGCCTTCAGCTCAGGTCATGATCCCGGGGTCCTGGGATCAAGCCCAGCATCCGGCTCCCTGCTCTGCGGGAAGCCTGCTTCTCCCTCTCCCACTCACCCTGCTTGTGTTCCCTCTCTCGATGTGTCTCTATCAAATAAAAATCTTTAAAAATTTTTTTTTAAAAGTGAAGAAATCAGACAGTTAAAACGTTTTTAAAAACCCCCCTTTTTGGTCCACTGCTTTTCTTCGTTTCCACAAGATCAATTTACCATACTAATTCAATTGTTCATTCTTGTAGAAAGTATTCCACAACACTTCAAATTTCTATTTTTGCAACGTCATCTCCAGGGGGGTGGGGGGAAGAGCCGATGGTTGAGTGCAGTATTTCTCCTTTGATGAAAAGCGAGTTTGAAAACAGACAAGCATCACCATTGGGAGTAATGAAGAAGAAAGTCGAGAGCATGTGTCCCGTTTCCTCCTCTTCAAGGCGTCCCACTGGGGAGGAATCCTTTATCACAAGGGTTTACGTTTAGCGCTCCTCCCCCAAAGGTCACAGACATCAGCAGGGCCTGCTCTAAGCCAGTCACTCTGTCCTTGGCTGAACTGTCAGTTCACAGCCAACAGCCCAAGAGGCAGAAGTCCAAGGGTCCTGGAAACGGGCACCACGGGATGGCAGGTGCCTCCAGGAAAGTCACCAAATGTGAGGACAAGCAGAGACACCGGTCCTGTCTGAGGCAAATGAATACTCTGGCTTTGCTTTGGCTCTTCTCCCCTGCCACTACGCCCCATGCCTTCTCCCGCCTCCACCAGCTCCCCACTGAGTTCAGTGTTCAGTTCCGCAGAGCAGGAGCCCCGAACAATGCAGAGCAGGAGACCCAAAGAACGTGCAGGAAGCTGAATACTACATCTGCCCACCTTCTGAGGCAACCAGCCAGAAGGAATCCTGGCTCAATTCTATTCTAACCCACCAGCATGAAATCATTTTCCCGACACTTCCCGACTTATTTGCACAAGAGAAAACAGACGTAAGCCTTATCACAATTTGAGGTACCACCTGTATGTTAAAGAGGTGATGGCAATCCTTGATGCTAAAAATCTTTCCAGGGTCACAAATTTTTTTTTAAAGATTTTATTTATTTGACAGAGAGAGAGATAGAGAGATCACAAGTAGGCAGAGAGGCAGGCAGAAGTGGGGGGGGGGGGCAGACCCCCTGCTGAGCAGAGAGCCTGATGCAGGACTCCATCCCAGGAACCTGGAATCTCGACCTAAGCCGAAGGCAGAGGCTTAACCCACTGAGCCACCCAGGCGCCCCAGGTCACGAAACTTTCAAGTATTAACTGATGGGTGCGATAAAGCTACTTCAAAATAGAACTTTCATCTGAAAGCTGCAGAAGTACTCCACTTCATCGTCTGGTGTTTCTTACCATTTAATGGCTGCAAGTGCTACTAAGAGACTTTAAGACACATGGATGGGAAGACCTACAGTTTGTATCTGTCTTTTGCCAGGTGTAGGTGCTTACCAAGGTCATCTTCAACTTGTCTGTGACAGCCAGGTTGTATTTATGAACTTTCTCTTTGATTTCCTCTTTGCTGAGGTAATTGTGGGTTTCCTTCTCTTTCTCCACATCCTAGAAGGAAAACAAACCATGTTACACATGAACAAGCACAAAGAAAAATGCAGATAAGCCAGGATTCTTTTCGCATTCCACACAAGAACTCTGGAGCACTTCACCTTGAAACATACACACTGGCACGGAGGCATACACACGCCCTCTCACTGTCAAATTCCCGGGTCATCCACCAAACATGGCTTTCATTCCTTCAGACCAAGTCTTCCTGAGGGCTATATGGAATAAAACTAATCTATCAGCAGCTAAAAGGAACACTTAATACTATTTTGTACAGTTGTCCTTTTTAAATTTCCCTTCTGCACAAACACCATTCTCTAGGAGTACGTGCAAGACTGGTCATTTCCATTTTAAACAGTATCCACAGACACACACCAAAAGCTTCCCTTTAACATGTTCTATGAACCTTATGGTCTTTATAGCTTCACCATATTTATAAGCAAAAAGGTAGTGATGTTAGCTGGCACTCACCAATGACCCAATCAGACACAACTACCAGAGGGCAACGTACCTTCTGAACAAATCCTCATGTCAAGATACAAGTAGCCAGATCTCCCCTATCACTCTCACCACTCCCAACCCCTACAGTCTCACCCCAGCTCTGACCTTCCACACTGTGGTTGCGACGACATAGCTGAACCCTCTTACCACTGAAGGATTCCCCAATGGTTTGCTGTCTAAAGAGCTCAACCATCGCAGGATAGTATGTATCGTCCTTCTATAATATGCAGTCACAGGGGGGTGCCTGGGTGGCTCAGTGGGTTAAAGCCTCTGCCTTTGGCTCAGGTCGTGATCCCAGGGTCCTGCAATCAAGCCCCGCATCAGGCTCTCTGCTCAGCAGGGAGCCTGCTTCCCCACCTACTTGTGATCTCTGTCAAATAAATAAAATCTTTTTTTTAAAAATGCAGTCACAGGCGCCCAAACCTCAGTGTACGGGGACCCCGTGAAGTCAACTATCCAAGACGCCTGCCTCGTGTTGCATTTCACTCTCCCAACAACCTAACCAAGTAGACATTATTCCAGTTTCCAAAGGAGATCAAGTTCTGAGCAAATTCACCTGCCAGCAGAAACTCAGCTGTTCCGTGGTGGTGAGACTCCCTCCCCCAAAGCCTATCAACCCTCAGTAACTCTAGTTCCTGAGACCTCTTGGGGTGGGAGTTGTGTGACACACTCATCTGGGGATGACCCAACTAGTTAACAGACCAAACTCAATTTTAATCGGGTCCTCTGTGTTGTTTCCACTAACACAAACAGGTTCCCACTGTCCCTGCCTGAGTCAAAGGCTACATGATCACATTCAACCCTGAGTAGCAACTCAAAAGGATGAAGGGTCCTAACTAGCTTCAAGTCAAAAAGAGAAGAGCAGCTAAATATGGACTGATTTATCCTCCACTACAAAACTTCTGAAGAGGTGTCTACCTTTTTACCAGAGGCTACCCAAGCCGGTCTCTGTTGCCATCTTTTCTTATGGGGAGCTAGTGCTACGAAGCCACAGGGAGTGGCAACCAAAGAACTGGCAGGAACACTTTAATAAAGAACGTAAAAGGGCTCCAGGAGTGCCTGGGTGGCTCCATCAGTCAGTTGTCCAACTCCTGATTTCACCTGAAGTCATGATCTCGGGGCTGTGAATGGAGCTTCTCACCTAGAGCAAGTCTGCGTGTCCCTCTTCCTCTGCCCCTCCCCCTGCATGCACGTGCACATGTTCTCGCACGCATGCACGCGCGCGCGCTCTCTCTCTCTCTCTAATAAATAAACTCTGCAAAAACAAAACAGAACAAAACAAAAAACCAACATAAAATGGCTCTTGATCCATTCAGGTGTCAAGTTTTTTTTAATTCAGAGCCTGAACATAGGGGTACGCTGACTATAAAGTAGGTCAGTAACTTCCCAAGTTTAGCAGCGCCCTGAAGTCAGATGGGTCGGTGTCGGTACTGCTGGAGAAACAGAGAGAGCACCCTATCTGGCCAGGAGGAGGGGGCGTCAAAGTCCCTTGGGGAGCCTTCGGTCTGCCAACATAGAACCCCAAAGCAATCCTTTATTTGGGGTCACTGGTTAGGAAAGGGGAAAGAAAAAAAAGCTGTAGATTAAAGTCACTTTTCAGAAGCTTCGGTGACTATTTCTAAGGAAATTCAAAACATACATTGCACCTGACTACCCGGCTCTTTCCGATCCACAATTCACTGGTCACAGGCCACAGCTGAAAAAGATAATGAGGCTTTGTTCCCACATTCCTTTTTCAGTAGATTGCCCAAGGCTCTCCCCAGCAAATACTAAGAAGTGGCCAGTAAGAGGTCTCCACTTCACAAATGTGAGATGTGGCACCAGCAGGGCATGAGAACACCGTGACAAAGAAGCCCAAACCCAGCATGCCCAGGGCTCTGACCCAGAGTCTGTCGCCCACTAATCCTGTGCCCTCAGCTCAATGGCCCACGTCTACTTCCGAGCAAATAAAAGAGACCAGCAGTGTGAATCATCTTCATCTCAAAAGTGCTTCCTGGCCTAACATGGCAATTTTGCAAAGATCTGCTGCTGCTCTTAACAGTATGACCTAATGGAGCAAGATGGTTCCACTTAGGAATCAAGGCAATCAAAGGCCCACCATTAAAAATGTACCCAGGGGCACCTGGGTGGCTCAGTCGGTTAAGCTGCTGCCTCTGGCTCAGGTCACGATCCCAAGGTCCTGGGGTCGAGTCCCACATTAGGCTCCCTGCTTGGCAGGAAACCTGCCTCTCCCTCTCCCACTCCCCCTGCTTGAAGTCCCTCTGTCACGGTCTCTTTGTCAAATAAGTGTCTTTTTTTTAAAAAAAAAAAAAGTTTTTAAGTACCCCCCCCCCACCATGGGAGGTGGAGGCGCCTGGGTGGCTCAGTCATTAGGCGTCTGCCTTTAGCTCAGGTCATGATCCCAGGGTCTTGGCATCGAGCCCCGGATCGGACTCCCTGCTCAGCCAGAAGCCTGCTTCTTCCTCTCCCACTCCCCCTGCTTGTGTTCCTTCTCTGTCAAAATAAACAAATAAAATCTTGGTGGTGGAAGTACCCCCAAAGTAAAGAGGGGCGCCTGGGTGGCTGAATCAGTTAAGCATCCGACTCCTGATTACAGCTCAGGTCAGGGTCTCAGGGTCTCAGGTCAGGATCTCAGGGTTGTGAGCTCAAGCCCCATGTCACTTAGCATGGAGCCTGCCTGTGATACTCTCTCCCTCTGCTCCTCCCTCGCACCCTACTCTCTCTCTAAAATAAACCAGTTACTTTTTAAAAATGAACAAAATAGCTAACGAACCAATACTGCAGCATATGCCCACCACAGGGGCTTAGTGCCTAAGTTAAGACACAGGAGAAGCCGAAGAACGAAAAGGAGAAGAGACAAAGAGAATGATTAAGAGCAAAGAGGCAGGGTCAAGTCAATTTAGTGAGTTCCCTTTTTTTTTCTTTCTTTCTTTAAGAATTTATTTTTGGGCACCTGGGTGGCTCAGTGGGTTAAAGCCTCTACCTTCGGCTCAGGTCATGATCCCAGAGTCCTGGGATCGAGCCCCGCATTGGGCTCTCTGCTTAGCAGGGAGCCTGCTTCCTCCTCTCTCTCTCTCTCTCTCTCTCTCTCTGCCTGCCTCTCTGCCTACTTGTGATCTCTGTCAAATAAATAAATAAAATCTTTTTTAAAAAAAAATTTTATTTTTAAGCAATTTCTGCACCCAGCCCAGGGCTCCAACTCTCTACAGACTGAGCCAGCCGGGAGCCCCCAGGGAGTTCTTCACTGCAGATGCTTAGCTAAGCACCAATCACCCCTAGGCCTCCTCACGTCAGCATTCCCAGAAGCTTGAGGAAGTCAAAGGAGCTAGCTGGTCTGGAAAGAGAAAGCCCCCCCTGGATCACTTACACAGGCATAACTGAGACATACTTGTGTGACAACCATCCTTCCTTCTCAGAGATTAAAACCCAAGGAAACCATAGGAGCAGTTCAGAAAGGAGGGGGCCCCAAGGACCTCCAAGATCCTTTCAAGGCGGAACACCCTGTTATTAAAGGATCAACTGGAACATAGATCCCACAGAAGGAGCTAATACCTAGAAGGCTGGGACCCTGATTTTTTAATATTGAGATACAAATGACAAACAACACTTTGTTTTAGGTGCACTGCAGAGGGATCTGACACACATATATACAGCACCCACAAGTTAAAAGAGCTCATCAATCACCTTGATGATGGAGCAGGAGGCTGGCGGAAGACAAAGCTCCCCTTGGTAATGTGTGTGGCATTCCTCAGGCACCCCTGACCCGCATAAATAGTTAACTTGCAGAGATCACAATCCTGAAAAACTGGAGTCTCCCCCTGCTTACAAATGTCCTAAATCTCACTAACAAAGACAATTGATAGCAGGATTGTGATATCCCACCAAGAATCTCCCAATTATCTTGATGTTAATGGCTGGCCTAAAGACAACACTGATCCAGCCTCAAGGCCTCCAGTATCCTTGTAGGCCCTCTTTAGTATATGAAAACTCCGTTGAAACCTCCCTTTTCCTCACCTTCCCCCAACCGCAGGGTACATAACCTGCCATCCCTTACAGCCCTGGGCAGCAGCTCTTCCTGCCCACGGGTCCTCCCCGTGCTTTTAATAAACCACCATTTTGCATCAAAGATGTCTCAAGAATTCTTTCTTGGTCATCAGCTCCGGACCTCAGTCCACCGAACCTCACCTAGGTTCTAGAACTTCATCAACCTCACATAATTATAATTTTTTTGGAGGAGGAGAACTTTTAAGATCTCCTCTCTTATGTGAAGTCGACTGACCTAGCACTTGCACACCTCATGGCCACGGACCAAGGGCTGCTCTCTGAGCAAGTATTTGAGCTTCTGCTGTGTGCCAGGCTCTCACGCAAGCATGGGGACAGAGGGTGCCACACCTCCACCACGGCGGGATTTACCTTCCGGCACAGGCTAGGGAGGAGTGAGCAAGGTGGGGAGGGGTAAAGGCCTCTGAAATGACAACTACGCAGCGTCTGAGGGGAGGAGTCCGGAAGCTGGGAGAAAGGCAGAGAAGTCACAAGCTCCGCCCGGAGTGGTTTCTCTTAGCGTCATAACTGGAGAAGTCTCTAGAACTGGAAAGCTTCCAAATTTTTACCCCTTTACAAGAGAACCCCCACCCCGCCTTTCCTCTCCCATAGGGAAGGATCCTCCTGCCCCTCCTCTGAATGCAATGCCTTTGGGAAGACGGCCTTGCAAGAAAGAAAGAGAAAAAAACATGCCACCCACAAAGGACAGAGTAGGTAAAAGAGTGCAACAGGTGAACATAAGGAGGGGTTTTCAAAACCTGCGTGGCAAGCACAGGAGAGAGGAAACAGTAAAGACATTAACCTTGACCTGCGCTGGCGAGGACCGGAAAGGCACCAGGCGCCTGTGTCTGAATGTGTCCTTATTGTTCCTGGGCTCAAAGGCTGCCAGGCCACGCCCAGGTGTGTCTGCGGGGGCAGTCACAGGTCCTCTCTTTTATAAGCCACTTTTCATTCAGTCTTCCAACCTTCCAGAATCTGTTCTGTGAAAATGATGAACCACTAGCCTCTCCTCTAGTGTTTTCATCAGCAAGCCCGGGGCGGGGGAGCCTTTCTCTGGGCCAAGGGACGGAGAACTTCTTTGCCCTTCTTGCTAACCTATCTATTAACAGAAAATTTTATCTCAACTTAACATTTTAAGTTAAAAATAATCACATTTTAAATTAAACAACAACAAGATAAAGTTATGCCCCAATAATGGGTCCGTGATTAAAGGAGTGAGACTGATACAAAGCGAAGGTCAAGCAAAGCTTTATTTCACGCCAAGCATCAAGAACCTAACCAAACGTTCGGGGCCACACCTCTTACAAGAGAGGGCGACCCTTCTCTGTTTTACAGGCTAGCTTTTAAGGGCAAAGGCCATGCGTTCGGACCTGGCCACGCACAGGTGGCCAATGAGATTGTAACACACACAGGAAACTCCACAGTGATGCTAGGTGACCGAGTTACAATTTACCCTAGTAGACATTTGAACCAGCCTATTACGCCTTGATTGGGGGCTCCCAAAGGGCGGGGCCCATACTCCTTGG
The DNA here is from genome assembly GCF_011764305.1 of Mustela putorius furo. NCBI lineage: Eukaryota > Metazoa > Chordata > Mammalia > Carnivora > Mustelidae > Mustela > Mustela putorius. The sequence continues at coordinate 39,615,240 of NW_025422368.1, read as the reverse complement.
TAACCAGGGAGACAGTATGCATCCCCCCACTGACGGAGGTCTCCACCTGGCCTGACCCACCTTTGTATCTGGGCTTTGTTACCTGTAAATCGCCTGGGGGAAGGGGAGAAGGGACAGTTTCTAAATAGGTCCTTACAAAAGCACCCAGGAAGACTGTCTCCCAGGTGCGAGTGAGAGGGGGGCTCCCCCTTCACAGCCCAAGGACCAGGTGGCCGCCGCTGCAGGTACACTCAAGGCTCGCTAGGTCTGAATCCCAGCTCTGCCACGTCCTAGCTGTGTGACCAAAGGCAAGCTACTTAACCTCCCGGATCTGTTTTCTCATCTCTGTAAAATGTGCAAACCAGTATGTACTTTAAAGAGCTGCTACGAAAATGTAATACAACTCGTCATTCAACAATTTTATGCAGTACCTGCCGGCGCCTGGCTTGGTGCCAAGCGCTTCAAGCTGGGACAGTCCTCTCCACCCTCTCGTGGAGGATAGCCTAGTCAAGCCTGTCCAACTCCTGGCCCACTCCCTTGTGTGTTTTCTTTAAAAAATGAAAGTACAGACCCTTTTAAAAACACAATTTGGGGACGTCTGGGTGGCTCAGTTGGCTAAGCGGCTGCCTTCAGCTCAGGTCATGATCCCAGGGTCCTGGGATAGGAGTAGCATATATTAGGGCTCCTTGCTCAGCAGGGAACCTGCTTCTCCCTCTGCCTCTGCTTGCCTGTACTCACGCTCTTGACAAATAGATTTTTAAAATCTTAAGAAAAAAAAAAGTGGTCATTTTTTTAAAAACCACACAACTGGCACAGATTCTGAGTGGGGGACAACGGAGGCACAGCATCTGATGACGGTCACTCAGTAAACGGAGTCATTAGCTCTCTGCCATGGGCCCACCGCCCCCACATGGAGCCGCTCCGACTCCTGGCCAGGGGTGGGAGCCAGCCTGTATCTATCGGTGGAAGGGGTAAATTTACCGGGCCAAGAGATGCTTCCTTGAAGTGAGGCGAGATTCCGAACTCATGAATTACAACTTTGAATCACATTGTGCAGTTGTGGAAACAGGCAGTCCCCTAACAGTGTCACCAACAAGACGGGGAGGCCCACGGAGTGACCCAGAGGACACGAGCCTGTCCTGGGTACAGAACAAAACATCAGGTATTGCCCTGTCTCGGAGCCTGGAGCCCCTGCTGCAAACAGAGTGCAGGCAGGGCCAGCTCCAGTGGTAACGAGCCTTGATAATGACCTCTTTAAATGTCCTCCTTCCAGGCTCTGTTCCAACAAAGATAGCATATGAAGTGTTGAGGACCTCACCAGAACAGAAAAATCTCTGAGAGAGCTTTCCCCGACCATCAGGGAAAGACCTATCAGCAGAGCAAAGCAGGTTTGCATGTAAAAGTCCTCTCCAGCAGCTAGGGAGCAAGGAGTTTGGAGGCTCCAAAGAAACTCTCCACGAATCAAGTTAGATGCTCCTGAACTACATTTTAGCAGGAAAAGAACTCTGCTGTGTACACTTGTAAGTGTACACAGTGGAAACCCCATGATGAATGCAGGAAGGGCTCTCACACACAACTAAGTCTTTCAGGCTGGGACTCTGCACTCAAGTCTGTCCCTGTAAGTAAGGTGTTCTCACCCCAGAGATCCAAAAGTAGGTAGAGATGCTGAGGGAGCCCAGAAAGTTCTCAAATTAGGACCAGCCTGCTGATCTGCACCAGCGCCATCCAACAGCATTTTCTACCATGAGGGAAGCGTTCCAGACAGTGCTGTACGGAGAAGAGTCACCAGCCCCATGTGGGCATGGGAGCACTTAAAAGCGAAACTGAATTTTTGTTTTTATTTAATTATAAATAGTTTAAGGGGCACCTGGGTGGCTCAGTGGGTTAAAGCCTCTGCCTTCGGCTCAGGTCACGATCCCAGGGTCCTGGGATCAATCCCCACATAGGGCTCTCTGCTCAGTGGGGAGCCTGCTTTCCCCCCTCTCTCTCTGCCTGTCTACCTACTTGGGATCTCTGTCTGTAAAATAAATAAATAAATAAATATTTTAAATGTAAATGGCTTTGTGTGGCTCATGGGGCTCAACCGGACAACGGGAACCTAGACCGATTTCGTAGGGTGCGCAAGGGTGAATGAACAACAAGCTGGGGAAAGCTGCACAAGAGCAACGTAAAGTAACATGCTGAAGTCAAACGGATTTCCATTCCTGAAGGCACTTGTTTCTGGGGTGCCTCGTGCTGCTGGTCCTGACCTTAAAAGTCCAGGGTGCTGCTTGCTGCCGTGTTCTCACGGCACCAGCGCTGACGGTCGGCTGGGTGCCACGTCTAGAGACTCACGCTTATCTTGGGGGCTGGCCATGGCATGCTGACTCATCCTGGCCAGTCCAGGGCTTTCCCCCCACCCAATGGGAAGATGTTTACAAACAGTGGGACTCAGACAGAGCTGGGGCACTACTTCCCTCCCGGTGGGGGTTCAGGGACTCGTGTGGCCCACCTTCAGCTTGGGCGCTCCTATGCTGCTGTATAAGATGTTTGCTGTTCACGTTTCCAACACCAAAGAAAAAGGAAAGACTGTCATAGCCCTCTACCCCTCCTTGTAGGGAGAGAGGCATAAGTGTGATGTCAGGGTAGGAGAAGCAGCCAGCCAAGGGGGAGGGCAAAGCGCCAGCAAGTCCACAGCGCCCCAGGGAACGCTGCTCCTCCAGGATGCTCTGCGGACAGAAAGGATGCTCACCTCCTCTCCCTCTCCCACCCTCCTTGGGGAGTCCCAAAGCACTTTAGGATCTGAGAAGACACGCAGGTTGAAACACACAGCAGGAAACTAAGAAAACAGACCTGTAATATTGTTGTAAGTGTGAAATTATTAATTAGGAGCAGATGGGTAAATTACATAAGAACAGATATTTCTTTTATTAATTATTCACTTAGTAAGTGGATCCTGTATTCATTCAGGGATATTAGCAGACCCACACCACATCTGTCGAACCTGACAATTTTAAACCACCTCTTTGTCTCCAGGCTACTTGTTAAACAACAAAGAAAAAGCAGAAGGGAGTCTAGGTGGGTGTTTTAGGATGACTTTTTTTTAATAGACTTCAAAAATAGAACCAGGCTGTAACCTTATAAGGATGGAGCCCTGCACTAGGCCTCTTTCACATACACTTGGGAAAGGTCCATGGGAGCCGTCTACTGCCTGTATATTCTCCCAGCCTCACCCCTGCCTCTCAGCCACCCTTAACTCTCCCCCCAAAGAGCTCATGTGCATGCACCACCCTGCCCCTCACCGTGTGCCCCCCCTCCTCGAGCCCACCCCACCCAGAAAGCAGTCCTCCCCACAAGAGCCCTCACTTCCGTGTCTCAGCAGGCCCTGGGCCACCCGGTCCTTGCAGATCCAGCAGCCGCAGCACCTCTTCCGTTGGCTGCTTCCTGTGTTTACTCCTGCCTCCCAATAACCTGACAGCATTTTAAACCGTCCTCTCGGGAACACGGTGCTGGGACCAGCTCGATGCTGGAAGGCGGCCGTCGCACATTCCTTTTCAACGGATTGATTCTCTCTGGTCTCAGAGCCCACATCTACAAGATTGCATTTGCAATCCATCCCCGCTTTCCTACCGCTTATCAATCTGTGTGGGGTTTTTTGGTTTGCTTCTCAAAACTAAATGCATCTGCAAGGGCACACAAAAGGCCTCTGTAACAGCAGAAACAAAGTTTTATACGCTTCTGTTCTCCATCTGCATCATCAAAGGAGCGAGGCCTTCAAAGCTTGCCCCTTAACTACCCTCACACACGCGGGGCAGTGAGAGCAGGCACGGGCCCAGGGTGTTAATAAGATTAATTGCAGTTGTGATCCACATGAAGAGCGTTTCATCTGGGCCTTCCATGACCTCACTTTTTAAAGCCCCTGGTTACCAGTCCAAAATACCCTATATGGCTGTGCTTTCAAAGCCGGGTCGCGTGCCAATCGTCCAACAGCCACTCATTTGTTTGGAGCCAGAAAACAAACTTGGAGGGGGACCAGTCTCCTCAGAGTGCCCCCGCTGGAGAGCCCAACCTCAAGGCATACCAGATTACGCTCAGACTCACAAATCCCTGTTCAACATGTTTTCAAAGGGAATCAATTAAGATGCTGTTCATTTCTGAAAGGGGATACATTTTCACAACTGGTTTAACTTTCTCAAATTCTAGGTGAGCTGGGTAACAAAGAAAGGAAAGATTATTAGAGGCCTCAGAGACAAGCACACCCAAATCCGGCTAATCAGCTTTCATAATTGGAAAAAGAATGTGGCCACAGCCCACCGCTCTGAGGTTTCGGTCAGAATGGGAGAGGTAGTGGGTTCTTGGGTTTGCAGAGGAAGACCAGTCCTTAAGGACAGCTCTGGTTATTAAGAGGGCATTGGGCTATGGTCCCTGTCCTCTTCAGCAGTGAGTTGTCTAATATTCTTTTTAAGTTTATTTAAGTAATCTCTACACACCTAACGTGGGGTTCAAAGTCATGACCCCTCCCATCAAGAGCCACATGCTCTTCCGATTGAGCCATCCAGGCACCCCGGTATACTGATATTCTATCTACGCCACTGCCCTAATCAAGTGCCCACAATGGGAGTCCACAGAGAATTGGGAAAATTAACTGGGAAAAAAAGAAGCTATCACGGAGAAGCCTGGATGGAAGTGAGAAAGACACCACACAGTGGTAAGTAGTGACACAGTGCCCACCCTAAATTCTAGATTAAAACAGCTCACTGCTGAAGACTCTGAGGGTCCTCCAGCAGCCAGCCACTGCCTTCAGCTAAGAGCCATTAAAACCGGAGCTCCTGAGCCACAGTCCTTGTTCAGGTTAGCACACGGGTGCCAGAGGCTCTTACAAAGGTCATAGTTTACAGGTCAGGTCTGGGGCCTCCCCATCCTTGGATTGGTTATGGAACCTTTGAACCTTGCCTGTAACGGGAGGGAGGTTCCAGAGAAAGGAAATGAGCAGGCTCATTTGGAGATGAGCCAGACAGGAAGTATGAGGGAATGCAGCAACAACCAGGAGGAGGCAGGTGGAGCCCATCTGGGAAGCTGAGCAGGCTCTGGGCTTCGCCAGCTCCACCAAGAGCAGGAATCTGAAAATCAAGGGAAGAGGCCTTGCAAGTAGGAGTCATTACCTAATTTGACCAGAAAAACGAAGTATCTCAAGAAAAATTAGAAATGTCTATGGGCCAGCACGCCATGAAAAATTATCAGAAACAAACTTATCTAAAAGATACTTGGTGTTCTTCCTTGCCAATTATAACACAGAGTCAAAGTTAACGCCACACGAAAAAAAAAAAAAAAGATGTGAAAGCAATTTAAGTTCTATGTTTTCAGGCAACACAGAGTTAAAATGTGTGGATGACAGCAATTTGCTGAAGGCAATGTCCAGGAAGTCACATTTAACTTCTTAAGGCCTGGATTTCTAAATCCTCAATTCTTACTCATTGCAGCCTTACTAATGCACTAGTCCAAACACATGTCACGTTCACTCTCATACCATCTGACATACAGAGGTGGCACTATGAGAGAAGGGAAAGAATCATCAGTCCTTTCAGGCCAGATGTCCAGACCAAGAAAGATATTAACTAGACAAACTTGAAATTCCAAAGCGCACCACAGGGTTAAAACTCTTTCCTATCACTCTTGTTTCCATTCATTCACTCAACCCTCTTTCCTGAAGTATCCTCCCCTACACTCCACTCAAGGCTGCTCTTTTGAGTAAGTCTGTTCATAGCCCTTAGAAAGGCCTGACTGGGGGTGCCTGGATGGCTCAGTGAGTTAAGGCCTTTGGCTCAGGTCATGATCCCAGGGTCCTGGGATCGAGCCCCGCATCGGGCTCTCTGCTCAGCAGCCTCTCTGCCTACTTGTGATCTCTGTCTAATAAAAATAAAATCTTTAAAAAAAAAAAAAGGCCTGACTGAAGGACCATGTGCAGAAGGCCTCATTCTTCCACACCACAGGCAACCCATGATGAAGGACAAAGAAAGACTCCCCACTGCTGCCCTCCACTCTCAGTAGACACTTCCACATCTAGCTTCACCTCAGCAGCACCCCTGCCCCCCCCTTTCTTTTTTAAACAAATGCAGCCCCAGATGCTGGTTTTATCTGAGGATTCACCTTCCATCTACCTACCAAGGAGGTGAAGTACTCTGAAGTGAAAGACGTCAGAGCAATTCAAACAGATATCAGGTGCATTGTGACCTTGAAGGGCTTCACATAAGCATAAACATAAAGATAACTTTTCTCTACAAAAATCCTCTCCCGCCCTCCTGCTTAGCCCTCCTGCTTAGTCATCGATGGGGGGAGAAACACAAAAGTCCTAGGAAGCGTGTCAGGGAGAGATGCAAGGCTGGTCCCAGCCAGTGACTTGGGTGAGTTACGGGACACCCAAACTGACCCAAAGGCCGGAAGAAGAGACCAGGGAGAGAGAAGCCCCTGCAAGAAAAGTAGAGTGCACCGGGGTCCCGCCCACCCTCACCCAGGCCAATCCCAGCCCAGACCAACCGCCTTGAGGGTTCTGACAATCCCAGGAACAAACAGTTGAACTTTCCCTGCACTTAGGAAGGGAAAAATAAAGGTCTTCTCAATATACCTCCCCCATTCCGCTTCCCTTTCCTTTCTGGCCACGCTTCCAACACCAGAAAGCAGAAAGCAGAATTCGCCAACCCAAATCTCTGGGAGGCACTGAGGAAGGGAGGAAGGTGACAGCAGCTGCCCTTAATGAATCTTATCACCAAAGTCCAGACACTATGCCACTGCCTTCACAACCTGATTCTGAATTCTTCTAACAGCGCTGTAGTTGGGTACCACTACTATCCCTATTTTGCAAATAAAAGGATATGCAGTTCATCAGCACAGAAGCTAAGCATGGTTCATACCGGATCCATCCAATTCAAAGCCCATTAAGCCAAAAAAGCAGGAGGAGGAAAACCAACCATGGACTGAGACAGTGAAAGCAAGAGGACAACAGATCTATGCACCCCTGGCTTCTGGAGGCTTCCCTGTTTTCAAACGCTGTATTCAACCTAAATTTTGGAGGATGAGGCACTAATACAACTAACAGTTTATCAGAGAATTCGTAATCTGGGAGCACCTGGGTGGCTCAGCCCATTAAGCATCCAACTCTTGACCTCAGCCCTCAGTCTTGATTTCAGGGTCATGAGTTCAAGCCCCCGCACTGGAAACAGAGAGAGAATTAATAATCTATACAGGACCACAGATAATTCGTTTAAAAATCAGAAACTGTATTCCCAGCATTAAGGAAATAGCTCAACAATATTTTCAAATCTCAAAGGAACCCTACAGGGGCTGTTAACATGAACGCTACAGAGAGTTTTTCATGGGAAAAGGAAAAAAAAATTAGAGGAGAAATTGCATCTCCAATAAGATAAATTATGTGCCTAGTTGGACAGCAAGCCCAAAATGGAGTCACCTGTGCTAAACCCAAGTCTCCAGACTAAGATTTAAGACCTAACTTAAGAGTTTCAGCCTCCCCCAGGAGTGGAACCTCAAACAAGTCAATCTGGAAATCACCTGATCAGCACTAGTGAGGTCATCAGCCTGATGGCTCCCTGCTGTGCCTGAGGAAGGTGACCTTGCCACCATCTGCTCTTTGCTTTTTTTAAATTTCTCCGTCATTGTCCCATCCATCCTGTGTGGGCCCTGCTCCCTGAAAATCTTTGATTTTGTACAATTCTTCAGAGTTCCTTACTATTTGCCAGATAAGATGCTGCCCAATTCATGAATCACTGACTAAAGCCAGTAAGATCTTACAAACTTTACTCAGTTGGAGTTTATCTTTTAACGTGCCTAAAGACTAGAAAGAAAAATATTCCAAAATGTTACCAGTGCTTATGCCAGACTGGTGAGATTGGAGATGGTTTTCCTTTCCGCACAAAACTTCCAAAAACAACTCCGGAAGTCTGTTATGAATGGTAGGCAGGGAAAGAAAAGACTTTCACATATGAAAAAATTTAAAATAGCCTTAAAAAAAGTAAACACAAAGCAATCCAGCACTTTGTCAGCATAAAGGGCCACACTTTGATATGCTGCCCACACCCCAGGCAGAGCACAAGCCACCTCCAGAGAGACAACTACAGCTCCTACTGTCCCCAAAGCCGACAGCCCGTTGCCCTCACAGAGACCCTCACAGAGACCGAGGCAGGAAGCCCCTAGGGAGAACCAACCAGAGAGTCCCAGGTAAAAATAGGCCCTTGTGGTCTGGGAAATAAAAAAGCCTCTCTAACCATGTAAAAACAAAAACAAAAACTGCTATTGCCAAAGACTGTCAAAAAAGGAAAGACAGTTTTTACTGTCACCCTCTCACAGCAACCAATTTCTAAATTAAAAATCTACCCTCCCCAAAAACTGCCCTGGAAATTGAGCTGCCAGTAACGGGGGGGGGGGCGGGGGGACAGGGGGCGTGGGGGGTGTTTACAGCATTTTAAACTGTCTTTGTTGAGCAGGAGTGTTTGTGTTGCTGGTATAACCCTGAGGGTTTGCACACCCTCCAGCTCTGTTTCCCTACAGGCTCCGCAGGAAGTCCAAGGCCAGGAGGAAGTGCCCTCCAGCCCCACCTTTCCTCAGTGCTGGGACTCAGCAACCCCCCTCACAGCTCCCCACGGCCAGGAGGCCAGGTCAGTCCAGACTGGCGGGGGGGGGGGGGGGGGGGGGGGGGGGGGGGGGGGGGATGTGCCTCTGGCTGCCTGTGAGGGCTGGGAACACATGAAAAAGCAAAAGTCAGAATTGAAATGGAAAGAAGAGAAATAGACGTTGTTTCAGGAAAGTCTGAGCATTAGGGTCTGAGGCAAACGTGTGCGTATCCGAGGGGTGCAGACCCAGCCGGACAGCTGAGTCTCGCTAGCCTGAGGATCTGGACAGGAAGCAAGCAGCAGCCGCTAAGAGGAGGTTCGCACAAAGCACTGAACACAGGATGTGCACCCGCTCAGAGCTGCAGAATGACCTGGAGGGCCTGGGGAGATTTCACCCAGGACATTGCAAGAAACGTGGAGACTGGGCTCCATCCCATTTTACACTTTCTGGACCAGGTCCCTTGCACAAATATGTGTCTGTTTCCCATTTTCACCATTTCCCCTAGGCCCCAATCACTCTCCACCTCGGGAACTTTTTCAAAGTCCTCTAAATTGTATAACAAAATCTTTTTTAAAGGATTTTATTTATTTGACAGAGAGAAATGACAAGTAGGCAGAGAGGCAGGCAGAGAGGGAGAAGCAGACTCCCCGCTGAGCAGAGAGCCGGATGCGATGTGGGACTCAATCCCAGGCCCCTGAGATCATGACCTGATCGAAAGGCAGAGGCTTAACCCACTGAGCCACCCAGGTGCCCCTAAACAAAATCTTTAAACAGCCACTTAAAGAATGTCCTAGAAAAGAAGTAAGAATATTTGGAATAGAACGGCATCTGTTCCCCAAGGTTAAGCAGGCCACAGTGCTCAACTCTTGGCTACAAAATCAATCCCAGGTGTAACGCAAATCCTGTCTACAGAGTGTAGGACATGTAAAATTCTTTCAATACAGCACGTTACTTCGTGAGGAACAACAGTTTCCCTCCCAAAATATCAAAATTAAAATACTCAATTTCCAAGTCCCAATCTGCTGAGAAACACCTCCCAATCACCAAGTTTCCTGAGGCTCTAAGCCAGGATTAAAAAGAAGGAACATACGGGCTGGTAAATATTACAGACAACCTGGGGTAAGCTCTGCACTGCTCATGAGGAGGCAATGGAGCATGAGCCCAGGTTATTAAACATAGGTTAAATCGACTGAAAACCTCCCCCAAAAGTCCCTGAGAGAGGAAGACTAATCCCACAGTGCAGATGCATAAACGAATGCAAAGGTGACAGAGGAAGCATGTGAAGGGGGGCCTGGCCAGCTCCAAAACCATGCCCTTTCTATGCGTACCAACGGTCTCTAGAGCCCAGGAGAAAAGTCTGTTGCCAGCTAGCTCTGTGACTTTAGGAAAGGACATCACCTCTACAGGTATCATTTTCTTACCTCTTAATAGAAAAAAAGGCCTCCGCTCTCCACCCATGAGCCTACCTCCTGGACAAGGAAGGAGCACAGGATCAGTGGGTCTGGAAGGAAAAATGAGTATGCACCAGAGTCATCACGTGCGGGTCCACACTCTGCTCTGAGCCTGTAGCGGGACTATCCCCAGCCCAGCACTGGAGCTCAGCCTCGGGGAGACCACCTGTCCACGCAGCAGGCCACATTCTCCATGATCAGTTTTGTCTACTGTCAGCAATAAAGGTAACACCCGTCTCCCTCTTCCTTACTCTGGTCTTCCTTCTCAACGAACTGATCCAGAACTCAGGCAGGGAAACGGGATGACAGGTGGTCCTTCTTGAACATCCCAACAGCTGTAAAATGGGAACACTTCTAAGACGGAAAGTCTATGAGTCTAAAAGAGAAGTTAGGACCCCCTTCTTTCAAGGGATTTGGAAGAGAAACACACGCTCCAGATTACTGAAAAACATTTTCAGGAATTGACAAATGCAAACTAATTAAGTATACCTAACTTCCACAAAACCAATGTTGTTCCAATGTTGTTTCCCGCCTGAGGCAGGTAAACCACATTTTCCAAAAGCGCGCAGTATTCTACAAACATAAACAAACCTCGAAGTGCCCAGTGCCATCTAGGGCTCAGGCAGAGGGAAGGTAGGAATGGAGGAGTTCTCATCAGCCTGGCCGCTCTCTACCACCGCACTCTGACCTGGTCAACATTTCCCAGTCACTCCCAACTCAGCTAATATCTCTCCTGCTTTCTCTTCAGCTCCCACTTCCTTAATTTTCCCATGAAGAGATAGGCGTCTGTGAACACCACCGCCAAATAGTATCTCCCTCTCTTCCTGCTCAGTAAACGGACCAGCTCTGACAGGACCAGCTCTGACATTTGACAAATATTTGTTAAGTGCTTAAACATTCAGCAAACGGTCGTGTGAGGCACTGGATAGAACAGGGAGCAGAGCACAGGCCAGGCCCTTCAGGACAGGCAGGGCTGGGACAGGGAGAGCGGTGTTATCAAGGAAGACAGGTGACGGAAAAGAGCACAGGGGTGCCTGGGTGACTCAGTCAGTTGAGCGTTTGCCTTCGGCTCAGGTCATGATCTCAGAGTCCTGATACTGAGCCCCACATCAGGGCTCTGCTCATTCTCCCTCTGCCTTTCACCCCCCCACTCTCCACCCCCCAAGGCCTGTGCAAGCACGGGCTCATGGCGCTCTCTCTCAAATAAATAAAATCTTTTTAAAAAGAAAGAAAAGGAGAGCCCAGGACAGAAACAGCTTGGGAAGGCTTCCTGGAAGAGATGAGACTTAACCTGGAACTAGCCTCAGATATTTGTAAATTCTTCTGTCAAAGATGGAGTCCTTCCTAGTTTGCTTCCCCATCAAACACGTTACCCAGAGCTCATAAAACTAAAGAGAAGCAGCCAAAGCACCTAATGGAAGGATTTAGGAAACCAGACGACTGAGCTCAAATCAGCTAATTTTAGACAAAGAGAAAATACTTTGTGCTGCTAAAGGGTATTTTTAGAAGGCGGTTTCAGTTAACCATTCTGAATGTCTCAGTAGAAGGGCGTCGGGGTGGGGGGACACAAAATTTCAAATGTATATATGAAGTAAATGGTTTCTTTCCTTTGTGCCTCTTTTCTCTCACCCTAAACAGAAAATAAATAATCAGCATTCTGTCACTATTTTCACTCTCTGCCTGAACTCTGTATTTGCTTAGCACTTAGGGAAGAAAGTTGACTATAGTTCTCACTGTACTGCTTGAGAAAACACTGAACATAAAACACATGGGCAACGGGCAATCAATGTGCACAAAATGATAAACTTTCCCTCCTTCCTATACCACCCAAGAATGGCTTAAACAACACTTCATAACCTGAGAGCAACGCCAAACCTACCCACCAGCCTCTTAAAACCTGACTACCAGCCCAGCCTGAGAGTAAACCAAATTCCGACAGTTAGGGTGGGAAGTTCCAGAAAGCCCAGCTTTCCTATGCACAGTGGCACCTGCTTATTTTCTGCAAAACACATTAGTCTTGGAGATCTGGTCTGGACCACCCAATGCCCTGCCACTCCTTTTTCAGATCTGTTAGAACTCAGCCTGATTTCCTGAAAATACTCATGAGAAACCAGACAGGCTGCCCCTCATTCCTGGATTCCTGCCAGTCAGTAAGTCTGCAAGGAAAACACAACAGCTCACTCTGAAATGGTCGCTGCTAAGAGTTTCAAATGGTTGTGCTAGTCACATTCTTCCCCATTCCTTCAACAGAGTACCACGTGCCCAGCCCTGTGCAAGGTGCTTGGAATCTTCCCAGAGACACACCCTTGAGGACCTCAGTGAAGGGGAAACAGCAGGCAGGAACAGCGCAGACTGGTTTCCTGGGAATGGCTTCCCACTCAGCAAATACTTTGTGTGCGGCCATGGGTCAGGCCCTCGGTCCTCAAGGCACTTAATGCCACCCCTCTATAGGGGGTGGGCTTCATTTATTTTTGCAGAACCATTTCTAAACTGCTGACATGAGGACACGCTACTCTTTACATCCTTAAGCATGAATCTCTAAATAAGGACATTCTTTCTCCCACATAATCAAAACACTTTTAAATTATCACACCTAAGAAAATCAGTAAGGCCGTCTCAATATCCATTCCAAATTAAGAGCTCCCCATCTGTTCCAGAAAATGCCTTTTATAGCTCTTCTTGATCCAATCAAGGTGCTCATATGGGTGTGTTAGGTCTCCCGTCTTAAATTAAAAACCCTGTTAAATCAACTTCTCTCTGTACTCACTAAAAGGTCAGCACTGAAAGATGAAAGAAGTCCAAACATGAGAAAAAAATGTTGCATTCTAGAACTTAGAATTTCCGTTTCCAAGTAACTAGGGTATCAGGTGTACTGAAAGTTCTAAATTGCTATGTTGCAGGACGGCCAAATCCTGGTCCACAAGTTCCCAGCTGCCCAGAGAACCCCAACATCAGGTCCCCTGAAGGAGAACACGCTATACATCATGACCGTCTGCCTGGGGCCCAAACTGTCTGCTGTACTGTTCCAGCCTACTTCTTCCCTGCAAAACAGATTTCAGGCTGATCTCTCCACCTGTGGAAACCAGTCAGAAGTCACAACCAGCAGTATTAAGCCAGTTATTTCTCGGCTGGATAGATCGACCGAGAAGAAAGCAAAAGCCGACACTTCCTGGGAACTGTCAGAAAGGCTATGCAACTACACCCAACCTTTGGGATGCCATCCAACGGGCCTTCAAAGAGCTGGACGCCGTAGGCATGAGGCATGGTTAGGGGGTCATAGTCCCAGGCAGAGCTCAGGCCTGGTGGCCGTCCCATCAAACACTGGACTGCTTCCTTAAGAAAGTTCTTACTGCCAACTGTTATCAGCAACCTCCCATGACTTTTTTTTTTTTTAAAGATTTTATTTACTTACTTGACAGAGATCACAAGTAGGCAGAGAGGCAGGCAGAGAGAGAGGAGTAAGCAGACTCCCTGCTGAGCAGAGAGCCAATGCAGGGCTCCATCTTAGGACCCTGGGATTATGACCTGAGCTGAAGGCAGAGGATTTAACCCACTGAGCCACCCAGGCACCTCCTCCCATGACTTTTTAAAACACATGTCCTCTTGACCAACAAAAAGTGATCTCTTAACATCTTTCAGGACTTTCTAAATCTCTTAATCTGCTTTTTGTCAGCAAAAAAAATTATCATAGAAAAACCTACCCTCAGAGGGTCCCTGTTCAGAGTAACCGTAGTACACCACAAACCACTTCACAGTGTGAGGCTGCCTACGGTCATCATCACCACTACTCTACTTCTGATCTCTGTCAAATAAATAAAACCTTTAAAAAAAATTACTATTCCTGAGACAAGTCAAATCCATCGGATTTCATTCTAACATCTACCCTGTGTTAGACATATATGTATCCATTTTATCATCACAACCACCTTTTTTTTTTTAAAGATTTTATTTATTTATTTATTTGACAGAGATCACAAGCAGACAGAGAGGCAGGCAGAGAGGGAGATAGAGGGAAGCAGGCTCCCTGCTGAGCAGAGCCTGATGTGGGACCCCGAGATCATGACCTGAGCCTAAGGCAGCGGCTTAATCCACTGAGCCACCCAGGCGCCCCTCACAACCACCTTTTGAGACAATAATTACTTCATATGTGGGAAAACAGACTACGATCAGTCTCAAATTTTATACAACGGTTGAGAAAGAGGCTGACATCTTAACCCAGAGCCACGCTAAACTGCCCACTATATGTCACTGCTTTCTTAAATTGAGAGGATAATATAGCTCACGAAATACAATAACCAACAAAGAACCCAGTATCTTTTAATTCTAAGCCTTTTTTTTTCTTTTTAAAGCAGAGGAGGGGTAGTCCTAATATTTTCAATGACTTTATTTATTTATTTGACAGAGAGATCACAAGTAGGCAGAGAGGCAGGCAGAGAGGGAGGTGGTAAGCAGGCTCCCTGCTAAGCACAGAGCCTGATGTGGGGCTCAATCCCAGGACTCCGAGATCATGACCTGAGCTGAAGGCAGAGGCTTTAACCCACTGAGCCACCCAGACACCCCTACACCTTTTTTTTTTTTTTTTTTTAAACTATTGAAACTGACTTAGTGGCACAGTCAGTTAAGACTCTAACTCTTGGTTTCAGCTCAGGTCCTGATCTCAGAACTGCCCCAGGTGGGGCTCCCCACTCAGCAGGGAGTCTGCTTGAGATCCTTTCTCCCTCTTCCTCTGCCCTTCCCTCTCATGCTCCCTCTCTTTCTCTTAAATCTTAAAAACAAAACAAAAAAAAACCACTGACTTCATGACCACTATTAAACTGGGGCAGACATAATGTATAAAGATCTGAAATATTAACAGTAGCCCTAAATAAAGTTTTTTAAGTATAAATTTTTCATATCGGGAACAGAATCCATATTGCTTAAACTAAAAAGGCGCTGTTGAGAAATAAGGAGAAACTGAAGGTAGAGATCACACAGAATAAGCTCACATCCCTGGATGGATTTCTGTTATTTTCTAAATCTCGTATTTAGCCAGTCAGTAAGATAGGACTCAAGCTTAGGAAAAGTGCTGTTTCTGTTTTTCCTTCACTGAGCATGCACCACACCTTTACTGATTTCTTATCCCCTTCTCTTTATCCAAATACATTCATTCTTAGAAACCTGACGAGGCTATGAGAATGTGTTTCTTCCTTCTGCCTGATTCAACAGATAGCAACACAAGATGGTCTTTGTTCATACATCAACCATGGTTCCTGCCTTAAAAAATCTGTTCCTTCGGATGGCCGCAGGGGTTCAAGAGGGGGAAAAGAGATAATGAGATCTGAAGAAAGAAGTGACTGGTGTGGGAAACCGGGGGAAGGAGGGTCCACATTATGTCTGTGCTCCAAATCTGACACGTTATTACCGCTTCCTAACACTGGGCAATTTTTCCAGGAAAGCCGCCCCTCTGGTTTCTATTTAAAACTTCTGAGTTTTGTAACAAAGAGACAGAAGAGCTAAACAGCATTAGCATACTAGGGCTAAAATTTACTGAATTCCTGACACTACTGTAAGCACTTTCCACGATATACCCAGAGATGCACAGCACTCCAACCCTTTGTTACCGGAGCCGGCATTCCCAGCCAGGCAAGATGAGAACCCACCTCCTCCCAGAAACATGCCAGGGACAGCAAAGAAGTTCCACTTACACAAAAGGGCAAGTTTTGGCCTCCAATGAGAACATAAAAACCCATTACACGTGGAAACAATATGCAGCTACATTACAGGTTAAATAACTCCGTTATTTCCTCTCCTGCAACACACACACACACCTTCCATGCTTCTTTACGATTTTCTCCTTAGGACCTACCACCACTTAATATAATCACATAAAGTAGGCATTTATCTAGTTTATTACTGCCTTCCCCACAAAAATCTGAGCTCCCTGTGGACAGGGGTTTTTTTTTTCCTCCCTGTTTTGGTGTCTGGTACCTAGAGTAAAGCCTGGCCTCCAGGTGGTGCTCAATAAAGATTTCTGAATGAAAGAAACAAACAGGTTTTGCTGGGCATAACATCAATGGAGAGAGCACTTTCTGAAAGCTGGCCATACATCTAGTAAATCATGTAACTTTACCCAAAAACCTTATTTCCCTTGCACATGAGAAACCAAGCTGAACTTGTCTGTCATGGCTACAATTCCAGAATAGTGGGGCCAGAATCTGAACCCAGTGCCTCCCACAGGGGGCTCTTCCCCTGTAGAGAAAGCCTTCCAATTGCCAAGCCCCCGACTTAGAAACAAACCCAGACGTTTCCAAGTATAAGGTTGTTGCAGTATGTTCTGCTGACTTTAATTTTTGTTTTTCTAAGGTTTTTAAGTAATCTCTACACCCAAATGGGGCTCAAACTCACAACCCTAAGAACAAGAGAACCACGCTCTAGCAACTGAGCCAGCCATGTGCCCTTACTGGCTTTAATGTTTAACAAATGCAAAGTAAAGCTGCTAGTGCGCCCATGAAAACGAGACAGGAAGTTGATGGGGTGAGGCTAGGTGACTACCTCCCAAATCCTCCACATGCCAGAGACCAGAGACAGGAGGCAGGAAAAGGACACTGGGGTCTCTGACAAGTCGTCCACAAATGTGTCACACAAAACAGAAAGGATGGCCCATCTAGATAAAAGCAAACCAGCAGGGACAAAGCTTTCTCAAACCACAACCAAAAACTATCCTAAAAACAGACTGCCTGAAAGGAGGAGATTTTCCAGAAACTTCTCCCGTTTTTTCTAACTTCCAAGTATTGTGCACTGAGTATGTATTATCTTAGTCACTGGGGGAAAATTTATCTTAAAAAGAAATTTCCCTGCATTTAAAAGATAAAACAAATGACAGTATCACCACCTATTTAAAATAAGATTTGTGACCTACTCCTTAAAGGTCAAGAAATCGCAGATTAATGACCTAGTGGTAACCTTACTTATGAAATACAAAGTTGGATTCCTCCCTTATAGCACCTAGCCAGGTTTAGACAATAGTTCTCTTAGGCCAACATAAACGTCTCAGTATTCATACCTTTAAACACAACGATCGTTTTCATGATTTCCTTTTAAATGCCTATTACAGGGGCGCCTGGGTGGCTCAGTCAATTAATCATCTGCCTCTGCCTTTGGCTGGGGCTGTGTAGCCTCCCGCTGAGCAGGAAGCCTGTTTCTCCCTCTCCCACTCCCCCTGCTTGTGTTCCCTCTCTCACCGTCTCTCCGTCAAGAGATAAATAAAAAACCTTAAAAATAAATAAATACCTGTTACAACAGCTTCTTAATGTAACTGGTGAATGATTATGGAATTAGCAAGAAGAAATATCACTTTTGGTGTAATTATTTTCTAGTGTCCCTTTTCAGGGGTAGGGAACAGGATTTGTTTCCAGAAACACTGTTAATAAATATATTTTTTAAGGATTTTATTTATTTGACAGAGCGACAGCAAGAGAGGAACAGGAGCAGGGAGAGTGGGAGGGAGAAGCAAAGCAGGCTTCCCACCAAGTAGGGAGCCCAATGTGGGGCTTGATCCCAGCACCCTGGGATCATGAACTTAGCCCAAGGCAGACACTTAACAACTGAGCCACCCAGGTTCCCCCATTGTTAATAACTCTTATCTTTAGCATTTTTCTATATTTTCTTTCAAAATTTGCTATATTTAAAAAAAATTTTTTTTTTTTTTTTGCTGTATTTCAAATAGGTGCAACAGTGTGCTTCCCCCCATGCAGAAAAGTGACAGGGAAACAGACTGTGATTTACTATAAAATTCAAAAATAAATCAAAATAAAGTACTCCACAAAAACTGATCCCTCTCTTATCCTAAAGTGAACTTTAAGTGGGATTCAAGCGTAAGAGCTAGAGACCCAGTTTTTCTAAACTTGTCCACTCTGACTATTTCATTACTAAGAGACCGACCACAGTTGGGTTTTAACTTAGGAGGAACTAATCTTATCAGGAAATTACTTTGTATTTCAAACTGTTCCAAAAATATCACATCCTTGCCTCACCTCACCTCTCCCCCACCCTCCCTCACCTCCTCCTCCTCCCCAGTAGAGAATCTATCTAACAGATGAAAACGGCCTCCGAGAATGAGCGCTCCCTAAAAACACTAACAACGTCTAAAATGAGTTCTGAAACTAGACTGTCCAAGCTCATGGTCACTGACCCACTGGACTCTCATGCTTCCCTTCCATAACTGGTTCTTACTGATTTTCAATCACTTATACATGGCTGTATTTAAAAAAAAATTTTTTTAATATAAAAATTGTGCTACTGGGGCGCCTGGGTGGCTCAGTGGGTTCAAGTCTCTGCCTTTGACTCAGGTCATGATCCCAGGATCCTGGGATCGAATCCCACATCGGGCTCTCTGCTCAGCAGGAAGCCTGCTTCCTCCTCTCTCTCTGCCTGACTCTTTGCCTACTTGTGATCTCTGTCTGTCCAATAAATAAATAAAATCTTTAAAAATTTTTTAAAAAATGTGCTACTTATGGAATGTTTCCATCTTCCCAAAATTTGTATGTTGAAGTGCTCATCCCCAGGGAGATGGTATTTGGCTTGCAGGCCTGTGGGAGGTGATCCGGTCCTGAAGGATTACAACCCTCATAAAAGGAACTCCAGGGGTGCCTGGGTTGCTCAACCCTTAAGCTCAGGCTCAGGTCAGAGCCCCTCAGTGGGCTCCCACTCCCCCTGCTTGTATTCCCTCTCCTGCTGTGTCTGTCAAATAAATAAATAAAATCTTAAAAAAAAAAAAAAAAAAAGAAAAAGGAAAAAGAACCCCAAAGAGCTCCTTCACAACCTCATACCACATCAGGACACAACAAAAGGCTGCTGTGAACCAGGAATCAGGCCCCCACCAGACCCTGGTCTTGGGCCCCTGGTCTTGGACTTCCAAGACTCTAGAACTGTGAGAAATAAATTCCTGTGGTTGATAGGCCATGTCGTTCATGGTGTTTTGTTACAGGACACTCTGTAGACACGTTTTCTCTCCTGTTTGTGTTCTGGTATCCTCCACTGACCAGACCGTCAGTTCCTGAAGGAACTCGCTAGCTGTGAGTTTGCCTTCTGCTGCCTCAGGAAACAGGGGCCACCGGATAGTCGGCCTCACCCTCATCCTGGTGGCTCCTCACACAAAGTTCCTAGCTCCTCTGGCACCATGAGGATTTCTTTATTTCCGTGAAGAATTTTCAGGGTATAAACGACTCTTCCTCTATAGATAAGGCCTTTTTAAAGAGTGCATCTGTGAGTATCAAATTTCAGCCACGTATTGATTTTACTATTTTAAATGAGGTTTCCAGACATTTCACTGTCATCCCCAACACTACCTAAATAGTGCCACCCACACTTACTACCACAGATGGCCACTATGCAATGTGACACTTCTTTAGAAGCAAATCCATCTCTCCCAACGTCCCTCAGGATTATCAACACCTCGGGGCACACTTTCATCTTTCTCCAGTGCAGAGTTCAATTTCTGGGACACAGGAGATGATGCTCCATGAGTGACAGGTGGAAGGATCAGAAGGAAGGTACAGCAGGTGGTGACCTGAGCATCTGGTTTGCTCCTCACACATACTCAGGACGGTAGCAGAAACTAGGCCATTGAAACCGGTGTGCAGTCTGATAGGAAGCCAGACCTCTGTCCTACCCACTTTACTTCTCAAGTGATTTTATTTTTATTTTTTTAAAGATTTTATTTATTTATCTGACAAAGAGAGAGAGAGAGAAGATAAGCAGGCAGAGCAGCAGGCAGAAGGGAGCAGCACAGGCTCCCCACTGAGCACAGAGCCTGATGTGGGGCTCAATCCCAGGATCCTGGGATCATGACCTGAGCTAAGGCAGATGCTTAACTGACTGAGCCACCCAGGCACCTCCTTTTTTTTTTTTTTTTTTTTTTTAAAGTAGGCTCTATGCCCAGTGTGAAGCCCAACATCGGGCTTGAACTCAGAAACCTGAGATCAAAACTTGAGGGGAGATCAAAACATGGAGGGCTCGGGGCGCCTGGGTGGCTCAGTGGGTTAAAGCCTCTGCCTTCGGCTCAGGTCATGATCCCAGGGTTCTGGGATCGAGCCCCACGTCGGGCTCTCTGCTCAGCGGGGAGCCTGCTTCCTCCTCTCTCTCACTCTGCCTGCCTCTCTGCCTACTTGTGATCTCTGTCTGTCAAATAAATAAATAAAATCTTTAATAAAAAAAAAAAAAAAAAACCATGGAGGGCTCAACCAAATGGGCCACCCAAGTGCCCCTCCAGTGATTCCACTCTTAACTGAGTTCTTCTTTGTGTGTGTTTAAAAATATTTAACATAGAATTTAATAGTTTACCCATTTTTAAATTTTTTTTAAAGATTTATTTAATCGAGAGAGCGCCCAAGCAGGAGAAGCAGACAAAGGAGAGGAGAGAATCTCAAGCAGACTCCACGTGGCATGTGGAGATGTAGGCTCAATCTCATAACCCTGAGATCACAACCTAAGCCGAAACCAAGAGTCGGATGTTGAACCAGCTGTGTCACCCCCATGCCCCTGTTAAGTAAGTTCTATACCCAAAATGGAGCTTGAACTCATGACCCCAAGATCTACTGACTGAGCCAGCCAGGCTCCCCACATGTTAACGACTTTAAGGTGTATAGCTCAACAGCATTAAGTACAATTCACACAGTTGTGTAACCACTCCCAACATCAATCTCCAGAATGTTTTCATCTTCTCTAACTGAAATCTGTACCTGTTCAAAATACCTCCCCATTTGCCTGTCCCTCAGCCTCTGACAACCACACCATCCTACTTTATGAATCAGACTACTTGAGGCAGCTCACATAAGTGGAATCCTACATTTGTCTTTTTGTGACTGAGCTTACAGACTTTAAGGTTCATCCACACTGTAGCGTGTATCACAATTTCACTGGAGACAACTACTTTGTTGACAGCCTAGAATGGTCCATAAATTAAAGGACCAATATCAGGAAATCCCAGATTTTCCATCAGGCATGTCTGCACGATTGTCTGATCACTTTTTGCCTGAATGAGCCTTCAGCCGGATTTCTCTTATCTCTGGGCTTACAGACTCAGGCTTGCGTAAACAACTTTCACCACACAAATTCAGGGCCACTCAGCATTTCCCCAACACCAGAAGATAAGAGTGTTTAATGTTTCTTATCTTTCGTTTCAACTGCTTTGGGAGATCTGGAGAATGGAAAAGGGAAAGCAGGAAATCACGAGCAATTCTGTAATCGTCTTTGCACTAAAATTCATTAATAAGATCTTTTTTTAAACAGTGACTTAGGGGCACCTGGGTGGCTCAGTGGGTTAAGCCTCTGCCTTCGGCTCAGGTCTTGATCCCAGGGTCCTGGGATCGAGCCCCGGGCTCTCTGCTCGGCGGGGAGCCTGCTTTCCTCTCTGTCTCTCTGCCTGCCTCTCTTCCTACTTGTGATCTCTCTCTCTGTCAAATAAATAAATAAAATCTTTAAAAAAAAAAAAAAAAAAAGTGACTTAGAACTCAGACACCCTAAAATTCACCCATGTGAGGCATACAACTCAGTGGTTTCAGTATACTCAAAATGTATACAGACGTTCCCAAGATCTAAGTTCACAATATTCTCAGACCCAGAAAGAAACCCTGTCCCTGTAAGGACTGGGACCCTACGCCTTCCCATTAAGCCACCTCCAAGTTTATATCTAATTAACAGTCTTACATTCCAAGAGCACCTGGCTGGCTCCATCGGTGGAGCATGTGACTCTTGGTCTCAGGGTTGTGGGTTCAAGCCCCACACCGGGCGAGGAGATTACTTTAAAATAAAACCTTGGGGATCCCGGGTAGCGCAGCTAGTTGGGCATCTGACTCAGTTTTGGCTCAGGTTGTAATCTCAGGGTCGTGGGACTGAGCCCCACATCAGGATCCTCACTCAACAGAGTCTGCTTGAGATTCCCTCACCCTTTTCCCTCTGCCTCTCCCCCAGTTCACGTGCACTCTCTAAATAAAATAATTTTAAAATGTGTAATAGACCAGTGGCCAGATTATTGTGCCAAGGTAGATATAACTTTTCCCAGTGCTACTAGATTTCAGGGGGAGTTAGAATGGAGACGACAGAAGGAGAACTGGCAAATCTGACATTAGAGCAATAATACCCTTTTCCAAGATGAATTTGCTCTTGATCCAGAGGAGCCCCACTAACAACGCCCTCTACCAACCCGGAGATCCTTGAGGGTAACCCAGAGATGGGAATCCATCGCCATCATCTTCAGACATCGGTCCACAGATATGCCAACAATTGGTTACTGAAGACTTTATATTTAGAGAATTACACTCAGAATTATATACCAAAACAATCAGTTTTGTAAGGACTAAGCCATTAGGTATTAAGTATGCAATTACTGTGGTAAACCAGACAAAATCCCATCGAATACTCAAAGGAACTCTCCTGAAGTTTAAAGGGAGCAAAAGACAACCCTAAGCCAATGAAAGAAGTCCCCAAGTCTGAGGGCTGTGCAAGCAAATTAATCTGATTCTCCTGCAAAACAAACATAATGCCTGTAAAGTCATGGTCTTACAATGGGTTTTAAAAAAGTGGGGAACAGCTGAGTGGCTCAATCGGTTAAGCGTCGCCTTTGGCTCAGGTCATGATCCCAGGGCCCTGGGATGAGACCCACATGGGGCTCCTTGTTCAGCAGGGAGCCTGCGTCTCCCTCTGTCTGTTCTGCCTGCAGCACTCTGTGCTTCTGCTCTTTCTCTGACAAATAAATAAAGTCTTAAAAAAAAAAAAAATACCTGCCATGAAGCAAGCCCCATGATAGCATGATAGCATATACTGAAAGACACAAAGTTTTAAAACAGCGCCTTTAAAGAAATCACTGACCTGGATCTACAAAGCAAAACAAAAATATATCATCTATTCAGAAAATTACGTTCTTCAAGAAACCTTAGGATTACAGTGTTCATTCCTCAGCACCTCAGCTCTTTAATCTGTAGCTACGATAGCACCCCTCTTCAGCCCATGCAAGATGGCAACTGCTAATACCCTAAAAAGCATGATCATCTAGTATCTAACCATCAACTAGTCTGTTGTAAATTTCAAGCTGCTGCCTTAGCACTTCCAGTAATTCAGAAAGAATGTTTGGGGACGCCTGGCTAGTTCCTTCGGTGGCACATGAGAAAGACCTTTGGTCTCAGGGCTGTAAGTTCAAGCCCCACATTGGGGGTAGAGATTACTTAAAACCAAAATCTTATTTATACAAAACAATCATCAAGTGTACGATCAAAGATTAAATGACACCTTAAAAATAACTTAATATTTTATCTCAAAGTACCAAGGTCATTATTTTTATTGCCTGTCCACATATCTTCAGCCTTAAATTAGGTAAGCTGCCAGTGTTCCTGACATTCAGTCAGCACTTTAAATAAAGGAGGGGGGGGGGTGTCAGGGACTGGGTGGTTCAGTCCAATAAGCGTCTGCCTCTTGGTTTCCACTCAGGTCATGGTCTTGGGATCCAGCCCCAAGTCAAGAAGCTCTGGGCTCAGTGCAAAGTCTGCTTGTCCCTTTCTCTCCCTTCCCCTACCTACCTTCCTTCTCAATCTCTCTCAAATGAAATCCTTTTAAAAAATCTCTTCAATTTAAGTTAAAAAAAAAAAAAAAAAAAGAGGAGGCACCATAGAGATGCATAGCCTGTTAAAGAGATTGCTTTTTCCAGTATTAGATTTACATATTTCAAATACAGTAACATATCCTTACTACATTAGCTTTGTATATGGTTATACAGCAGTTTCAACACCAACTTCAAAACTATTTATATCAAAGGTAACAAAGCACATAAAACAAATTCCTCTTGGAAACTACTTTATAAGCACGTAAGAGATCGGTGTTAGTAGCAGTAGAGGCAAAAGGCAAAAATCCAGGGGCGCCTGGGTTAAGTCAAGTCAGTCAGTTAAGCATCTGCCTTTGGCCAAGGTCATGATCCCGGGGTTCTAGGAGCAAGTCCTGCATCAGGGTCCTTGCTCTGTGGGGCCTGCTTCTCCCTCTATCTTCTATGCTTGCCACTCACCCTGTTTGCACTTTCTCTAACGAATAAAATCTTTAAAAAATAAAAAGTGGGGGTTTGTGCCTGGGTGGCTCAGTTGGTTAAGCAACTGCCTTCATTCAGCTCAGGTCATGATCCTGGAGTCCTGGGATGGAGTCCCACATTGGGCTCCCAGCTCCACAGGGAGACTGCTTCTCTCTCTGACCTTCCCTCTCATGCTCTCTTTCTCTCTAATAAGTAAAATCTTTAAAAATAACTAACTAAGGGGCGCCTGGATGGCTCAGTGGGTTAAAGCCTCTGCCTTCGGCTCAGGTCATGATCTCAGGGTCCTGGGATTGAGCCGCCATCAGGCTCTCTGCTCAGTGGGGAGCCTGCTTCCCTTCCTCTCTCTCTGCCTGCCTGTCTGCCTACTTGTGATCTGTCAAATTAAGTAAATAAAATCTTTTAAAAAAATAACTAAATAAATATGTAAATATGTAAATAGGGGTGCCTGGGTGGCTCAGTCGTTAGGCATCTGCCTTTCGCTCAGGTTCTGATCCCAGGGTCCTCGGATCAAGCCCCATTGAGGGCTCCCTGCTTGGTAAGAGCACTGCTTTTCCCTCTCCCACTCCCCTTACTTGTACTCCCTCTCTTGCTGTCTTTGTCAAATAAATAAAATCTTTTAAAAATAATAATAATAAAAACAAAAGTAAAAAATAAGCAAATAAATTGTTCCTCTTTGTACTACTGCTCCTCAAATAAGACATTCCCCCCAATCAGGCATTTTGACCAGCATTAAATAGAGATCATTTATTCCTCTCTCCTTGTATAGGTAAGATAATTCTGGATTTTTGAGATGGAGTAGAGGCATCACAAGTGTAGACCTAGTGTATATCTTTAATTCATCTTGGATTCATCCTCTTCATTGAGACTATCAATTTTTTTATTTGAGAGACAAAGGTGGGGGGTAGGTTCAGAGAGACAAGCAGACTTCCTGCTGAGCAGGGAGCCCAATGGGGGAGTCAATCCCAAGACTGTGAGGTCATGACCTCAGCCAAAAGCAGTCACCCCCCAACCAAGCCACCCAGGTGCTGAGCCTATGCATCCTAACTTTTATTTGACCCACCCTCTCGCCTGTCATTCTACCAGTGTGATAAGTAAATCTGATCCTCTCCAAGCAGAAGAGAAAGCAGAGCTCAGAGCCCACTGAGGCAGCCTTGCCTCCATGTCCCTACCTCAAGACTCCCCTAAGGTGTTCAGTTCTAATATGACACATAAGACCAAATTCAACTTTTTTTTTTTTTAAAGATTTTATTTATTTGAGAGAACAAGCAAGAGAGAGTGAGAGAACACAAGCAGGGGGGCGGGCAGGCAGATGGAGAGGGAGAAGCAGGCTCCCAGATGAGCAGGGAGCCCGATGTGGGGCTCAATCCCAGAACCCTGGGATCATGTGAGCCAAAGGAAGATGCTTAACTGAGTCACCCAGGTGCTCAAATATTTAATCAATACTTGACTCATGAATTGTCCTCAGTTGCCAAAATAAAATTGCCTTTGCACTCTAGTGAATGTTTACTAGTAAACAAGTTTTAAGGGGTCTTGCCTTTTCCTGGAACTTAAAGAAGCAGTTTTATTAAACTTACACCAAAATGATGGGCCATTTTGTTTTGGATGTTTCTTATTGATTCTTATACATATTTGTTTACAGTAATCACACTCATTGGAAAGTCCCTGCCCTTGACTATTTACTTTAGTCACACTGTCCCATAAACCGTAGGACTTGGGCATGTGAGGTTTTATGGCTGAATTTCTGCCCCCCCCCTTTTTTTTTTAATTTTTTTATTTTACTTATTTGACAGAGAGCACAAGCAGGGGAGCTACAGAAAGGGAGATGGAGAAGCAGGCTCCCCACTGAGGAGGGAGCCAGACACAGGACTCGATCCCAGGACCCCAGAACCATGACCTGAGCCAAAGGTAGATGTTTAACTGACTGCACGACCCAGGTGTCCCAAGAGGAACAATTTAAAGAGGATCGTAACAGAGGCTTTGAAAGCTACACAGGAGTAGTAAGCACTGCAGAGGATCAGGATGGGAAAAGGAAACTGGGCAGTTGTGAAAACCGTCATTATAACCCAGGACTGAGTAACCCATGCAGGGTAGACTAGCTTTGTGCTCCTTTCAAGGCCCACCCTGTGACAGTCTGGCTTATTTCACCAAAAACCTTTTCTGATCTTCAAAATGGTCCCCAAATGACTGCCTAGGAAGCTGGCAAGCTCCCTGTTGTGGCAGTGTTTCAACAGGCACACCACGGCCACTTTGGAAACAAGACCTTTGGGACCCACGGAACACTGCTCTCTTACCCATCCAGACAGCAAGACTGCGGTCTCCGGACGCTCCTGTGGGATGTGTGTCCTAAAGGGGAGCCCAAGCCCCACTTTCCTCACTGACTGCCATCTGCAGCATGAGGAGGGAACGGACATCAGAATAAACGGAAGTGTTTTCAAAAATCCCAGTAGCTGCTGTGACCCCAGAAGCACCGATCGAAGCTCCTAGGTAGGCTTACCCAGTATATTTCCAAGAAGTCTCTTGAGCAATTCTAACACCCACCTTTGGTGAACCACACCAGTCTAGAACTCTAGCCAGGAGCCTAGGTCTACTCCCACAGCTATAACCCATTTTGTGTTCATTTTATCCAGCCCAGATCTTCCTCCTGACCCTGAGCTCGGCACAGCCGACATCCCTGCAATGCCATAACCACTGCCCAATGAATCTTTCCAAAGTGTAAATACCTCAAAGGTTTGACATTCAAGAAAGCACCTCCCTGACCTGGGCCAAGTCTGGAGGCCAAGTTTAGGACTGCCATCCATCTCTCGCACTCATCAAACACAAACACATGCTGGGAGCACCGACTCCACCCCCTATCCAACCTCTAGTGCCCACGTGTCTTCGAAGTACGGGTCTCATTCCTTCTACACAAAGCCTGGTACCTGCGTTATCACCAAGACTTTTCCTCTGCACTTTCTAGGTCATGATCAGCCATATGCATTTACCTTGGGTACCTCATACAGCACTCTTGAAAACTGAACTTATTTCCCACTTACACTGTTTTATACTCCTAAAGGGACCAAAAAACAACCCTGTGAATCAAACCAATACGGGCTTCAGTATACTTCTAATGGTGATAAATCACATGCGGGTGAATCACATGACATTGCTTTGGGCAAAAAATGCCGGGGCAGAAAGAGTACATACTGGATACTTCATTTATATGAAGTTCAAGATGAAGCGAAGTTAATCTACAGTAACAGAATCAGAATAGTGATTCCAGCCAAAAGGTGAAGATTACTGATTAGGAATGGACACAAAAGTGCTCACTTCAGCAGCACATATGCTTTAATCAATCAATAAAAAGAATGGACACAAAAGAACCTTCTGGGTGCCAGAAATGTACTATATTTTAAGCTGTAGCGGGGCAGTTGGGGGGGAGGGAAAGAAAGTGAGGGAAATAAAACCTTATTGAACTGTCCAATTAAGATTTAGACATTTTGGGATGCCTGGGTGGCTCAGTTGGTTGAGCAGCTGCCTTCAACTCAAGTCATGATCCCAGCGTCCTGGGATCGAGTCCCACATCGGGCTCCTTGCTCCACGGGGAGCCTGCTTCTCCCTCTGCCTCTGCCTTCCACTCTGTCTGCCTGTGCTTGCTCTCGCTCGCTCTCTCTCTGACAAATAAATAAATAAAATCTTTAAAAAAAAAAAAAAGATTTAGGCATTTTACTTATTCTAGTTATACCTCAATTTTCAAGATGCAATTATCTATATAAAGACAAAGGTTCTGTATCTGAAGATAAAATATGCTCCATACTTAACCTCAAGAACAAAATATTTTTTCCTTTTTTGTTAAGAGATAGAAGGAAAGCTAGTAATACAGTTTCACTTAATAAAACATATACCTAACATATACCTAAAGCACATAAAAACTTCCAAAATGAAAATCTTTTTTAAAAGATTTTTTTCTTCTTTTTTTTTCTTTTTTTTTTTTTTAAAGATATTTTATTTATTTATTTGACAGACAGAGATCACAAGTAGGCAGAGAGGCAGGCAGAGAGAGAGTAGGAAGCAGGCTCCCCGCTGAGCAGAGAGCCTGATGTGGGGCTCGATCCCAGGACCCTGGGATCATGACCCGAGCCGAAAGCAGAGGCTTTAACCCACTGAGCCACCCAGGTGCCCCATTTTTTAAAAGATTTTATTCATTTATTTGACAGAGAACACAAGTAGGCAGAGAGGCAGAGAGAGAGAGGAAGGGAAGCAGGCTCCCTGCTAAGCAGAGCCTGATGTGGGGCTTGATCCCAGGACCCTGGGATCATGACCTGAGCTGAAGGCAGAGGCTTTAACCCACTGAGCCACCCAGGCACCCCAAAATGAAAAATTTTTTTAAAGAAAGGGTAACTTCAGGGGCACCTGAGTTGCTCAGTGGGTTAAGCCTCTGCCTTTGCCTCAGGTCATGGTCTCAAGGTCCTGGGATGGAGCCCCACATCGGGCTCCCTGCTGAGAGGGGAGCCTGCTTCCCTCCCTCTCTCTGCCTACTTGTGATCTCCATCTGTCAAATAAATAAAATCCTTTTTTTAAAGTATTTTTTTAAAAAGGGTAACTTCATCTGTAATGTACTGTCCTATAAACGAAAGTGAAGGTCTATCTCACAGGGTTGCTGGGACGTAATAAAGCACTTAATACAATACCTATTCAATACAGCACAGAATCATCACTTTATGGATTTTCCATAATAATTCTCTGTCAACTTCCTTCAATCTCTGAGCCCAACCCTTAACAATTCTCAGCCCAGCAGGCATTTGATATTGGTAGCTCTCTCAAAGCATGCCAACTATCAACAATTCCCACCTGATTCCATACAAAAAGTCCCACACTGTCTAGGCCATGCTTCCCATACTAGGACCCATACAAACCTCTGGGCAGGCCCTGGTGCACCGAAGGTTGTTGGGATCCATATGGCATATATACCTGAGGTGGGCTCACTTAAAACTAAGAAGAAAAGAGATCTATATCTAAGCAGACGTTAAGACTATGTTTGCTGGGGCACCTTGGTAGCTCTTGTCAGTTAAGTGTCTGCCTTCGGCTCAGGTCTGGGATTGAGCCTCACACTGGGCTCCCTGCTCAGTGGGGAGCCTGCTTCTCCCTCTCTCTCTCTCTGCTGTTCTCCCTGCTTCTCACCCTGCTTGTGCTCTCTCAAATAAATAATCTTTAAAAAAAAAAAATGACGACGACAACCAGGTTTGCTAAGAGAACACACAACACTGCTGAGAAGTCTTAAGCTCCCAGCAGCGAGCACTGCAAGTGTTTCGCTGGCCCTCGCTCTTCCTGACCCACTCGTGGCCTCTTCTGCTCTCCCCACCTTCACTACAGAACAGTTTTAATACCACAGGCCACGGGAATTTAGAATATTCCTGGCTTTCTACCTTAGAAACCTCTAATCAAGGTACACCTGGCTTTTTATGCAATTTTAATTGATAATGGCTTGGGCCATTTCCTTGAATTATCAACACCACTCTGTCTGGCTTATGTTAACATGCAAAAAATCCTAAGAACAGGAAACTACAGTTAAGAAAAACAAAATACCACAATAAGGTTAACAAACTATATGCAATTTTAAGGCTACCCTTAGGAAGTGGCCATTGTGAGAGTATTTTGGACACAACTGTATACATGCCACAATAATCTTGATGTAAATAATTAGTCAAGCAAAGGGAACAAATGAAACTCTAAGATAAAAGTGAAAAATCAAATTGTCCTTTTTAGGATTAACCGACTAGGAACCTCTCAGTGTTTTTACCCACAGACACCAGAATAAAATCATATGCAAATTTTTTTCTATTACAAAAGAAAAACAAGACAATTACAGGAGGGAAAAAAACACAGAAGTCAAATGAGATTATCTGGGGCACCTGAGGTGCTCAGTCCTTAAGTGTCTGCCTTCAGCTGGGGTCCTGCTCCCAGAGTCCTGGGATGGAGCCCCACATCAGGGAGCCTGCTTCTTCCTCTGCCTGCCATTCCCCTGCTTATTGCTCTCTGTCAGATAGATAAAATCTTTAAAAAAAAAAAAAAAGATTATCCTATCACCCAGAAAGGTAAATCCTTTGGGAGTTGTTTTTTTTTTTCTATTCTTGTATTTAAACTATACATGCCATTTTAAAAATCTCCAGTTAAAAATTTTTGTGAGTGGGGCACCTGGGTGGCTCAGTGGGGTAAGCAGCTGCCTTCGGCTCAGGTCATGATCTCAGGGTCCTGGGATCGAGTCCCGCATCGGGCTCTCTGCTCAGCAGGGAGCCTGCTTCCCTCTCTCTCTCTCTCTCTCTGCCTGCCTCTCCATCTACTTGGGATTTCTCTGTCAAATAAATAAATAAAATCTTTTAAAAAAATTATTTAAAAAAAAAAATTTTGTGAGTAGGGGTGCCTGGGTGGCTCAGTGGGTTAAGCCTCTGCCTTCAGCTCAGGTCACAATCTCAGGATCCTGGGATCAAACCCCGAATCGGGCTCTCTGCTCAGCAGGGAGCCTGCTTCCCCCCCACCCTCTCTCTCTGCCTACTTGTGATCTGTCAAATAAATAAAATCTTTTAAAAAAATTATTTGTGTGAGTATCTGTGTATTGAATATTTTAACAACAGCTAATGTTTGTTGGTCAAAGAGTACAAAGTTTCAGTTCTGCAGGATGAGTTAAGTCTAGAGAGCAAATGTGCAGGCAGGCAGGATAACTATAGTTAATATTGTACTAAACACAGGAAATATGCTACAACAGATTTCAGGTCGTGATCATTACTAAAAAAAAAAAGTCATATAAGGAAATGACATGCTTATTAGCTTGACTATAATAATCAGCCCACTGTGGATATCAAGTCACGCTGTATATCTTACATACACAAAAAAGGTTTTTTTAAATATTTATCTGTCAGACAGAGAGAGAGCACAAAAGCAGGGGGAGCAGCAGACTCCCTTCTGAGCAAGGAGCCCGATGCAGGACTAGATCCCAGGACCCTGAGATCACAACCTGAGCCAAAGGCAGATGAGCTTAACCAACTGAGCCACCCAGGTGTCCCCATAAAATTCGTACTTAAATTAAAATATATATGATAGACAGTGATTGAGTGTTACTAGGACATGGCCCAGTCTATGCTTTTTACATGCATTAACTTCACTGACATTCAGAATGCCCTAAAGAAAGCTGTGATTACAATGAACAATTCCATTAAGAAACTGGGTGGCTCAGTTGGTTAAGCAAGTTAACTCTTGGTTTCAACTCAGGTCATCATCTTGGGATGGGGAGATCAAGTGCCACTTCGGCTTGGTGTGGAATCCGCTTGGGATTCTCTCTTTCCTTCTCCCTTTGCTCCTCCCCACCACCATTTGTGTGCTCTGAAATAAAATCTTTTTTTTTTTTTAACTGTTGAAAAGGTAAAATTTATGTTATGTGTATTTTACCACAATTTTAAAAGGAGAAAAAGAAACTCGCCCAAGGTCACACAGTTCCAAGTAGCAGCAGCAGAAGCAGAATTCAGAGTCTGGATCCAGAACCTGTACCACTGTACTCTACAAATACTTTTTTTTTTAAACAAGGTTATGGTTTTTTAATTTTGCTTATTTAATTATTTAAGTAATCTCTATACTCCACGTGGGGCTCAAACCCACAACCTCAAGATCATGCTCCTCCAACTGAGCCAGCCAGGTGCCCTTCTACAAACATTATTAGATAGGTGAATGTCTATACATACATGACAGGTTTAATGTTGGACCTTTAAATAGTTTCTAAATTTCCCACTATTAAAAATAATACCTTGGGGCGCCTGGGTGGCTCAGTGGGTTAAGCCGCTGCCTTCGGCTCGGGTCGTGATCTCAGAGTCCTGGGATCGAGTCCCGCATCGGGCTCTCTGCTCAGCGGAGAGCCTGCTTCCCTCTCTCTCTGTCTGCCTCTCCATCTACTTGTGATTTCTCTCTGTCAAATAAATAAATAAAATCTTTGAAAAAAAATAAATAAAAAATAATACCTTGGGGCGCCTGGCCGGCTCAGTAAGTAGAGCGAGTAACTCAATCTCACTGTGTGAATTTGAGCCCCACACTGGGTATAGTGATTACTTAAAAAAAAAGTTTAAATCTTTTTTTCCCCCCATGATTATTGAGATTATTTTCCCATGATTATTGGATGGCTTAGTGGGTTAACCCTCTGCCTTCGGCTCAAGTCACGATCTGGGATCATCGATCTGGGATCATCGCATGCCTGGGACCCAGCCCACATCAAGCTCTGCTCGGTGGGGAGCCTGCTTCCTTCTCTCTGCCTGCAGTTCTGCCTGCCTGCACTCTCTCTGTCCAATGAGTAAATAAAATCTTAAAAAAATATATATCTATTTGTCAGAGAGAGAGAGAGAACATACAAGCAGAGGGAGTGGCAGGTAGAGGGAGAACCAGGGTCCCCACTGAGCAAGGAACCCGATGTGGGACTTGATCCCATGACCCAGAGTTCATGACCTGAGCTGAAGGCACTCAACTGACTGACCTACCCCAGGCATCCCCAAAACACTTTTAATCTTAAAAAAATGCTTTAATGAAACTCTTATAACAAACCTTTTCATATATCCTTGGGTTTAGAGGGGCTTGTTGTTTTTTCTTTTTTAATTTAAGGATAAATTTTTAGAAGTAGAATTGCTAGGTCTGAGGAGAAAGCAAACAACTTAAATAAAGCGGGTGAGGGTGCCTGATGGGCGCAATCAGTAGAACACGAGACTCTTGATCTCAGGGTCATCAGTTCAAGCCTCACGCTTATTTTAAATAAAAATGTATCACAGGGGCGACTGGGTGACTCAGCGGGTTAAAGCCTCTGCCTTTGGCTCAGGTCATGATCCCAGGGTCCTGGGATGGAGCCCCGGGCTCTCCACTCAGGAGGGAGCCTGTTTTCTCCTCTCTCTGCTTGCTTCTCTACCTTCTTGTGATCTCTGTCAAATAAATAAAATCTTTTTTTTTTTTTAAAAAAAAAAGATTTTATTTATTTATTCGACAGAGAGAGATCACAAGTAGGCAGAGAGGCAGGCAGAGAGAGAGGAGGAAGCAGGCTCCCCGCCGAGCAGAGAGCCCGATGCGGGGCTCGATCCCAAGACCCTGGGATCATGACCTGAGCCGAAAGCAGAGGCTTTAACCACCCACTGAGCCACCCAGGTGCCCCAAATAAATAAAATCTTGAAAAAAAAAAAAGTATTACATATATGTGTGTGTAAATAAATAAAAACGGGTGAGCTATCAGCCAGAGTTTATTATGATCAGCTTACAAGAAAGCCTAATACAGTAGAAAAGATAATTTGCAACAAATAACTGTGATCGGATAGCTCCGAGTATTGGAATTAGGAGTCACTGAGTGCTTCAGGAAATCAAAAGAGAAGGCCACACAGGACTAAGGAAATGCTGCTGTTCAAGAACAGATGACCTGCCCACTGAATGTCCCTAGCAGTCAGGTCACTTCTCAAACCCAGTCTTGACAACTGTATAGTCATGAGACCCCATGTCCACAGGATTTCCCATTTGCTCTCTATTTCGAGGAGCACCTGCTTTAAAGTTCTTAGTCTAAACCAGCAGCAGGGGCACCTGGGTGGCTCAGTCGGTTAGGTGGCTGCCTTTGGCTCAGGTCCTACTCTCAGGGTCCTGGGATATAATCCCATCGCCACTCAGTGGGGAGCCTGCTTCTCACTCTCCCTCTGCAGCTCCCCCTGCTTGTGCTCACTTGCTTCACCCCCTATCAAATAAATATGTGAAATTTTTAAAAATAAATGAAAAAAAATTTTTTTAAGGTTTTATTTATTTATTTGACAGAGAGAGATCAGAGGCAGAGAGAGAGAGGAGGAAGCAGGCTCCCTGCTGAGCAGAGAGCCCGAAGCGGGGCTCAATCCCAGGACCCTGAGACCATGACCTGAACCGAAGGCAGTGGCCCAACCCACTGAGCCACCCAGGCGCCCCTAAATGAAAATTTTTTAAAAAATAAACTAGGAGAGTGGAGAGTATGTGAGAGGCCCACAAAGCCTCTGATGAAATCAGTAGTGATCAACATTAAATCTGCATAAATAAAAAGCTCACCCCTTGCCTCCTCCTAGGATGCCAAGATCTTTCATGCTTTATTCTTTTTTTTTTTTTTAATTTATTTGACAGACAGAGATCACAAGTAGGCAGAGAGGCAGGCAGAGAGAGAGGAAAGAAAGCAGGCTCCCTGCTGAGCAGAGAGCCCGATGTGGGGCTCGATCCCAGGTCCCCGAGACCAGGACCTGAGCTGAAGGCAGAGGCTTTAACCCTCTGAGCCACCCAGGCGCCCCATTTCATGCTTTATTCTTGCAAGAAGTCCCTATCAATAATGACAGGACACATGGCAGAACTTACAGCCAAGGTCCCTGAGAAGTGGCTCTCTTACGGGATTCCTGCCAGAAGGAAATAAATGTTTGGAGAAATAACTAAGCCACAGTAGCAAATGGTTTTTGGATCTTACTGAAAAAAGAGAGCTACATAGAAGTTCTTAAAAAGTCACTGGGGAAGGTGCCCCTGATGGCTCAGTCGCTTAAGAGTCAAACTCCTGGTTTCAGCTCAGATCATAATCTCAGGGTTGTAAGATCAAGCCCCACGTCTGGCTCCTGCTTGGGACTCCCTGCTTGAAATTCTTTCTCCATCTCCCTCTAACCCTCCCCACCAAACTGTATTTAAAAAAAAAAAAAAAAAAAAGCAGTGGGGGAAATATGAAGGAACTGATTAGTATCAGCCTAAAGCCAGTCCAACGAGTCTCTTGGACACCACAAACTAAACTGAAGCAATCTGAGGAAGACTAAGAAAACAGAACCCTCTTTCATCCCAAGGGAGTATGCCAGGTTACTTCACAAAGATCCCATCAGGATTTATGCCATTTTTTTTTTTTAAAGATTTTATTTGTCAGATAGAGAGAGAGAGAGCACACGTGAGTGCACAAACAGGCAGAGCAGCAGGCAGATGCAGAGAGAGAAGCAGGCTCCCAGCCAAGCAAGGAGCCCAATTCGGGACTCGATCCCAAAAGCCTGGGATCATGACCTGATGCCATT
The DNA here is from genome assembly GCF_011764305.1 of Mustela putorius furo. Taxonomy (NCBI): domain Eukaryota; kingdom Metazoa; phylum Chordata; class Mammalia; order Carnivora; family Mustelidae; genus Mustela; species Mustela putorius. Next base: position 39,580,123 of record NW_025422368.1, on the reverse strand, counting down.
CATCATTCATTCCATTCTGCTTGATCACTGAGATCAGTGAGGGCTGAGAAGAGATTTTCAGTACAGCACTGGGCCAAAATTACAAACACTGTGGCACATACTTAAAAGTAGCTCAGAGAGCAGCAGTTAAGGTAATCAAGCCCTATGCTCTCATGACAAGAAAAAAAATTCTGTAACAAGGTACGGTGACTTAATGATCATTTTGGAACACATACAGATATTGAACCATTAAGTTGTACACCTGAAACTAATATATGTCAATTACACCTCAATAACAATGTTTTTTAATACCCCACCCCCAAGCCACACTCCATGTTAACTTCAGGAGAGCACAAAGAAATAGTTTCATTATTTATTTTCTTACAGCCTTTCATTGTGATCCTAGGTGAAGATATAAAACCATATAAAATTCATTTAAATGGAACTTTACACAAATCACTAAAATCACAGACCATTAATTCACAGTAAATATTATCTGTTGTGTATTCCAAATTTTCCCCAAACCACACATTTCCATAGGTCCATTACAGTTTCAAGAAAATACTAACACAGGGCGCCTGGGTGGCTCAGTAGGTTAGGCCTCTGCCTTTGGCTCAGGTCATGATCTCAGGGTCCTGGGATCAAGTCCCACATCGGGCTCTCTGCATGGCAGGGAGCCTGCTTTCTCCTCTCTCTCTCTGCCTATCTACCTACTTGTGATCTCTCTCTGTCAAATAAATAAATAAAATAAAATAAAATAAAAAAAGAAAATACTAACATAGAAGTTAAAAATAATTAAATCCTCAAGCTGCCCAATTCAAAGATGGAACTGAAGAACCTGTCCAACCAACATGAAGATACACATTCCCTTCTCCACAAACTAAGCAAGTCCACTCCTGGGATTATAACCTACCCGGAGTCTCACACTCGCCCGCAAAAGGAGACAGGTAAATAACTATATGTATCACAATGTCATTTATAACAGAGAAAAATGGAAGGAAATATTAAATGTCCATCAACAGGAAAATGGGACACACTAGAGTGTTCAGCACTTAAAGAATGAACTGGAGTAGCAAGAATCTCAAAAACAAAGTTGAACCAAAGTGAGCTACAGAAGAAAACATGGGAGGCGCCTGGGTGGTTCAGCGGGTTAAAGCCTCTGCTTTCGGCTCAGGTCATGATCCCAGAGTCCTGGGATCAAGCTCCCCGCACCAGGCTCTCTGCTCAGCAGGGAGCCTACTCCTCCCCACCCCCACCTCCAGCCCCACCCCCCGCCTGCCTCTCTGCCTACTTTGTGATCTCTGTCAAATAAATGAATAAAATATTAAAAAAAAAAAAGAAGAAGAAAACATGGAATTACACATCCACAAATTTGTTTGTTTTTTTTTTTTAATTTTATTTCTTTGACAGATCACAAGTAGGCAGAGCAGCAGATAGAGCGAGAAGGGGAAGCAGGCTCCTGCTGAGCAGAGAGCCCAACTTGGGGTTCAATCCTGGGACCCTGGGATCATGACCTAAGACGAAGGCAGAAGCTTAACCCACTAAGTCACCCAGGTGCCCCATCACATCCACAAGTTAAAAAAAAAAGAAAAGAAAATGTGAAGTAACACTAACTATTGCTGATTAATATTTACAGAGACACCAGTAATAAAAGTATTAAATACATGGATAGCATGATTAAAGAAAAGAACTGGAGAGACAGGAACCAGAGAGAAAATGGGGCCAGGAAGACCCAGGGCCTTCAAAGACACCTGCAAGTGTTATCTTTACAGCTGGATGGTCTGTAAACCACCTTGGGGTGGTTCAGTAGGTTTAAGTGTCCGACTCTTGGTTTCAGCTCCGATCATGGCCTTGGTGTGGTGAAACTGACCCAACACCAGCTGGGCTCGCAGTCCAGAGTCTGCTGGGGATTTTCTCCCCACCCTCCCCTTGCCCCTCCCCCTATACACGCACAGGCATGCCCACTCACTCACTCTCAAAATATTTGTTTTAAGATTTTATTTATTTATTTGACAGAGAAAGACACAGCAAGAGAGGAAACATGAGCAGAAGGAGTGGCAGAGGGAGAGAGGCAGGCTTCCGGCTCAGCAGGGATCCCAGGACCCCAGGATCATGACCTGAACCAAAGGCAGATGCTTTGTGACTAATCCACCCAGGTGCCCCTCTCAAAATCTTTTCTTTTTTCTTTTTAAGATCTTATTTATTTATCTGACAGACAGAGATCACAAGCAGGCAGAGAAGCAGGCAGAGGGAGGGAGGAAGCAGTCTCCCTGCGGAGCAGAGAGCCCGATGCAGGGCTTGATCCCAGGACCCTGGGATCATGACCTGAGCCAAAGGCAGAGGCTTTTAACCCACTAAGCCACCCAGGCACCCTCAAAATCTTAAGAATAAAGCTGGGTGGTCAGCTATAAAGGTATTCACACTACTTTTACATAATTACGCATTGTGAACTATCCTATATCTGTCAGGCTCAGCCCTGGGGCTAGTGCTTGGGGTTCTCTCTTCCTCTCCCTTGGCCCTTTCCCCCCTCCCCTCTCACAGGTGCATGCTCCCTCCTCTCAATAAATAAATAAAAATCTTGGGAAAAGTAAATGTTTGTTGATGCCATAAAAGCAGCACTCTTCTACATCATTACATCCAAATGATGCGCAGGCAGTTCAGGAGAGAGAGGCAGGGGCTTTAGGAGAACCTGAGCTACCCACAGCTCCAAATTCTAGAGCACCCACCACACTGCTGCAACTTCCAAAGAATCTAAAGACTTTAGATTCTTTGGGGGGGGGGGGGATGCAGGGGGGGCCCTGGGTGGCTCAGTGGGTTAAGGCCTCTGCCTTCGGCTGGGGTCATGGTCCCAAGGTCCTGATCGAGCCCCGCACCGGCTCTCTGCTCAGCAGTAAGCCTGCTTCCCCTTCTCTCTGTCTGCCTCTCTGCCTACTTGTGATCTGTCAAATAAATAAAATCTTTAAAAAAAAAAGGGGGGGGGGTGCCTGGCTGGCTCAGCTGGAAGAGCTCTTGATTTCCAGGTAATGATTCTGAGCCCCGTGCTGGGTATACAGATTACTTAAATAAAAATAAAATTTAAAGAAAAAAACAATAAGAAGTGCCCGGGTGACTCAACTGATTAAGTGGCTGCCTTCCTCTCAGGTCATGACCCGGGGTCCTGGGATCCAAGCCCTACATCAGGTTCCCCACTCAGCGGGGAGTCTGCTGCTCCCCCTACTTGTGCACGCGCGCTCTCGCGCTCTCTCTCTCTCTGGCAAATAAATTTTAAAAAACAAAGAAAGAAAAGAAAAAGAAAAAAGATTTCAACCTAACAGTTTAAGAAAAAAACCCAAAAAACTATAAAGATAAAAACATTTCTGTCGAGGAGTGCCTGGGTGGCTTAGTCGCTGGGCGTCTGACTTCTGCTCAGGTCCGGATCCGGTCCTGGGATCAAGCCCCACACAGGGCACCCTGCTCAGCAGGAAGCCTGCTTCTCCCTCTCCCACCACCCCCTGCTTGTGTTCCCTCTCTCGCAGTCCCTGTCAAATAAATAAAATCTTTTAAAAACATTTCCTTCAATTTATCTCCTAACATCCTTCTGTCATTTAAATTTTAAGCTACTGGAGGGCAACACATCCGCATTCTGATCAAAGACTTTATTCTAAGAAAGTTAATAATATGCTGAAATGGTCTGAGAAGTTTACTTTTTATAGTCCATATCCACATCAAGATTTTTTTCGTGTTCCTTCAAATAAATTTCACCACTTCCTATTGAAGGATGATGATCTCATGCCTCCAAATATGTCTCTAGCAGAGAGAGACCTCTTTCCCAAGCTTCAGACCCCTCATTCTAGTCGCCAACTGGACGTTACACCAATGTTCAGAAAACGTGCCTTAAATCAAACGGTGCCACCTCGCCAGACCGGCTTACCTTCCTGCCAGTTCCACGGGGGCAGGACCGTCCTCAGCTGCCCCGAACACATACCTGTCTCCTCCCCTCACCCCACCTGGCCAAACAGGTGCCCATCTACCCAGTCAACTTCAGGAATCCTCACCTCTCCCACTGCGGCTGCCCCATTTCAAACCCTAGAACCGACCCTCTCCCCAGGTCACCGCAATAGCCTCCAAACAATACCCCCGTCTCCGCCCAAACTCTGCGTTAAACTGCTCCCCGCTGCAAAATCAGAGGTCTGACCTGTTACTACTCCTTACAGGGTTCCTCCTTACCCAGAAAATAAAATCCAATAATCTCACTCAGCCTGGCAGGCGAGGAAGGCCCTTTCAGGGCCCGCGCCCTCTCCCAGCCTTTCACCACAGCCATAGGTGTGTCCTTCCCCATCCGCTCCACCCACAGCGTCACCTGGTCCTCCAGCCCCGCCACCCTCCTGCTAGTTTGTTTATTTTTCTGTCTCTGGGCCCATGGCTTTCTCGCCACACAGCTGCACCCCCGCCCGCCCAATCAGTCCCCATTTGCCACGACTCGAACTCCTAGTCACCATCACCTATACCAGGAGCGTGTTTTCCAGACTTAACCCCTCCCCTCTTCTCCGAGAGGAGCCATCTTCTTCCTAAGCAGTCCTTCCCCATTTCTGGTCCGAACACCATTCCTTCTGCAGCGAAGCCAGCCATCTCCCTTCAAGGAACCTTTTCCCTCACCTGTATCTTCCAATACCCATGGGCTTTCTTTCTCCTCAAGTGTCTCATCTAAAAATGATGACAACACACCAACGACTCCCTCTACCCCACGGCCTCATTTTAGGGCACAGTGCTTTCCTTCCCAGCCATGCCTTGGAAGAGCAGTCTCCTCCACAACTATTCATTCTTCCTCCTTCTGGAGTCAGACTGCCTCTCGAGTCACTGAAGAGACGCTCCTCAAGGTCTCCAGAGTCTCCTCCTGGCTCAACTTCAGTCCCTGGATCCCTGCCTTTTCTGTATGCTCCACTTGTCCTGACCAAGCCCTTATTCCTGAGGTGGGCTCCACTCCCCTGGCTTTCTTCCTACCTCCCCAGCCACGCACTTCACTTAGGGCTGGGGACACACCCTTGCCCTTTAAATTCCAGCGTGTCCTCCTTGCCTGGGTCCTCCTCCTCCCAGGCCTCAACAAATCCCAAAGCTCTTTCCCCAGATCAGGTCTACCTCCTCTATCTTATGGAAAAGCCTGGGAAACACTGATGCCCTGCAGACAGTTCAAAAAACTACGCCCAGATTCATTCATTCTGTTTTTATTGATGGCCTGCAGTCAATAGGTTGTCTGAACTTACCTTCCCTCCCAAATCTGATTTTTCTTCTACATTCCCTTTCGTGGTGAGTGACATGACCTCCTGAGTCACCCAAGCCAAGAAGGCCACGACTCACCCCTGTCCTTTCTTACCACCCCAATACCCACATCCAGAGTTACCAGATCCCCCCAGCTGACCAGTATCTGTAACCTGGCCCCACTTCCACGCCACCCCATGCTCGCTGCCTTCATTCCACCTCAATCGCTGCCAGCCACTGAACCCTGGCCAGAACGCACTCCTCCAAGTCCTAACAGCCACAAAGAACAGGTCAGTATTTTGAAGAAGCTTTTCAACTTTATGGGTCTACCTTTTTTGATGACATCAATTATACAGCTGAGGGAATCTATTTATAGTTCAGCCCACATTCTCCCATCTGATCATAAAAACTGTTACAATCAATCAGTGCCTAAATGAACGTAATGCCTAGATGTAAAATGAGATACTTCAAATGATATTTAATAACGAACATGAACGGTCTGGAGTCTTGGTACTCCACTTGCCACAAAATGCCAATGCAACATTTTAGTTCACACAAACCACTCTGACACATACTCCTTTTCAGCAGCCAACATTTCAAATTAAAATAAACACAAAACGTGAGCAGCCCCCAAATCTGCCATCCGTACGGTCACATCACATTTTCCAAATCTAAAATGCACCACATAATTTCAGGGACACTAGGATGTACTTAATGAAAATAACAGGAGTCACTAGAAAAATAATTTTTCTGTGATTTCCATGACTAAAAACAAAACTTCCTGTAATTATGCACTTAAGTATGTTCCTTCTAGCTAAATGAAAACCTCAGACTCTTCACATTAAAAGGAACCATTCCACCCAGCCATACCTTTAGAGTTAGTTATGTCTTTCTAAATTTTCAGTAATCCCTCAAATGTTTAGAAGTCCAATTTTAAGGAAGTATCTTTCCCTACAGGGTCTTGCTGAAGTATCTCCTGAAGTCTGTATGAAACTGGAAACAGATTAAAATTTTAAGTAAATTGCTCAGATTAAAAATAATTCTTCTTAGGAAACACAATGTCTCAAAATGAATCAAGTTAATCATCACAGGCACAAATCATTTGATATGGCCTCTATAAAGCAAAGACCCCTGGCCCCTGGCCCTCAGGAGGTTTCATTCTTGTCAGAAAGGCAATGCTTAAAATACCTGTAGCAATCAGAGGACAAGACATTGTAAGAAATGAGCCTTGAGCTGGACATCCATGAATCAGCGAATGGAGAGGCTGAGTAAGGCACTCCACACAGGATGTGGGCAAAAGGGATAGAAGTATCTGGAAGCCTCACATTTGGATATACTGACTTAGACAATAGACTCTGGTGTTTTAAAATAGAGGTTAACTTGCTAGAAGAAATTTATTTGGAACATTTACCGGGCAACAGTAAATGCAACCAACTGGAATAAAAGACTGGAAACAAAGGACAAAATTTAATCTTCCAAAGGAAATGAATATACTTCCTCACTCCCAAATGGAAATGCATACCTGCCCACAAGCACTCATCCTTCAGGAAGCACAATGACTAAACTACCCCCACTGCCTTAGCATTCTCCATAAAAGCAAAGGACTCTCATACATTCATCCTGCCATTTTCAAGGAATGTGGCACTGCTGGTGGGCTTGACCTTAAACAGTTCTTAACACTATGTTTATTAACTCCTGCAGTATAGAAGAAGTTCAGAACAATTAAGTGATCCCTTTGGCTTGTGCAAAACCCGTTTGTGCTAGCAATATACTGGGATGAATTCAGTAAACCACCAGGACCACCTGATTTCTTTCCCAAGACTTCCATCTTTAGGAAAAGAAATAATTCTACAGGGTGCCTGGTGGTTCAGTAGATTAAGCATCTGCCTCTGGTTCAGATTATGATCCCAGGGTCCTGGGGATAGAGCCCTGCTATGTCCCTTGCTCATTGGGGAGCCTACTTCTCCCTCTGCCTGCTGTTCCCTCTGCTTATATGTGTGTTCTGACAAATTAAAATAAATAAATAAATAAATAAATAAATAAAGCAGTTACTACAGAGCGGTTAAAGAAGATAAAGTGTGTGGAAAGTATTCCTAGGTGGGGCACCTGGGTGGCTCAGTGGGTTAAGCCTCTGCCTTCAGCTCAGGTCATGATCTCTCAGGGTCCTGGGATCGAGCCCCGCATCGCACTCTCTGCTTTGCTTCCCCCCTCTCTCTCTGCCTGCCTCTCTGCCTACTTATGATCTCTCTGTGTCAAATAAGTAAATAAAATCTTTTTAAAAAAGAAAAAAATAGTATTCCTAGGTTATAAAATGTTACATAATTGCAAATATGGCTGCATCACCAGTGTGTTTAGAGATGCCTACAAAATTGTTTTCTTAATATAGATTTTCTAAAAAATTGATTTTAGATTTTTCAACCTATGGTAGCATTGGAGGTGACACTTGTTATTAAAAAATGAATTTGCCGGGCGCGGTGGCGCACGCCTGTAGTCCCAGCTACTCGGGAGGCTGAGGCAGGAGGATCGCTTGAGCCCAGGAGTTCTGGGCTGTACGTGCGCTATGCTGATCGGGTGTCCGCACTAAGTTCGGCATCAATATGGTGACCTCCCGGGAGCGGGGGACCACCAGGTTGCCTAAGGAGGGGTGAACCGGCCCAGGTCGGAAACGGAGCAGGTCAAAAAATGAATTTATTTCCCCCATCTCACTCATGTATGTCTATTTTTATCTGCAAGGTAGTGATTCGTTTTGGGTTTGTTTTTTGCTTTAGATTTTATTTATTTGAGAGAGAGCACAAAAACACAAGCAGGGGGAATGGCAGGCAGAGAGAGAAGCAGGTTCCCTGCTGAGCAAGGAGCGCAACGTAGGACTTAATCCCAGGACCCTGGGATCACAACCTGAGCCCAAGGCAGCTGCTTAACGGACTGAGCCACCCAGCCACCCCATAATAACTGTTTTAAAGATTAACAAGTTGAGGGCGCCTGAGTGGCTCAGTAAGTTAAGCATCTGCCTTGATCATGATCTCAGGGTCCGGAATCCAGTCTGAGCTCCTTGCTCAGAGGAGAGTCTGCCTTTCTTTGCCCCCTGCCCCTCCCCGTTCTCCTGCTCCCTCACTTGCTCTCCTCTCAAATAAATAAAAATTTTTAAAAAGGGGGGGTGCTGGGTGACTCACTAAGTTAATTGTCCGCCTACAGCTCAAGTCATGATCCCAGGGTCCCAGGATCAAGCCCCACGTTGGACTTCCTGCTCAGCAGGAAGTCTGCCTCCCCTCAGCTCAAGTTTTCTTTCTCTCCCTCAAATAAATAAATGAAATCTTAAAAAAAAATAATTAACAAGCTAATACTCAAGAAGTTAAGGAACCTGTTCAAAACTCCCAGAGCTGGTACAAGACAGATTCAAACCCAAGATGATTTCCCAATTCTACATCCCTGGATTCTTCCAGCAAATCACACTGGGTAAAGTCTCCTAACAAATTGTTTTTAATACTCATAAACTAATGCTAATACTACTAGAAGTAACAGTTAACCTTTATTGAGCATGTACTCACATGCTAGTTAATGTCTAGGTTTTTTATATGACTAAATTACATTTACGGAAAAGTGTATCAGTAAAATTTACAGTTCAGCTAATTTACAATTCAAGTGATTAAAAATATTCACAACAGCATTAAGAATCTCAAGCCAGTTTTAGACAACCGATTCATTGTAAGAAACACAACCAAAGGAAGGGGAGACTGTGTACGGAGAGGGAAAAGCAAACCCCAAGAGGCTCACGAGGTCCAAAGGAAGAGGTTTCCCACCAGATTCCAACACTCATGCCAGTTTTACAGAGCATAAATGAACTGGGAGGAGTGCGCCGAGCAGACCACGTGACTCACTGGGCAGCTTTAAAGCCTGTGTTCCTGGAGCGCAGGGGCCTTGTTTCTGAACCATGGCTGGGTCCAGCTGACACACTGTGGGTGGGAGACCAGGGGGCTGCGAACTCGGCCACAACGCCACGTGGAGATGGGATTCACATGACAGCTGCAGCACCCCCTTTGCAGTGACTTACACAGTTAAATACATTACCTCAAGCACAAGGTGATTTACACCTTCTGGAGGAAAAAGGAAAGCCCTCAGGAAGAAGCCAAATTCATCAGCAGGTCAAGCCTTGAGGGAAAACTCTGCAGCCAGAGGCAGGTAAGGGAGAACAGAGGAAGTTGAAAGAAAAAAGAACAAAACCTTTGGTTTGTTAACTTATACATGAACTCCTTTTTTTTTTTTTTTTTTTAAAGATAGATTGATTGATTGATTGATTTGACAGAGAATGAGTGTGAGATCACAAGCAGGCGTGGAGGCAGGCAGAGAGAGGGGGGAAGCAGGCTCCCCACTGAGCAGAGAGCCCGATGTGGGGCTCAATCCCAGGACCCCGGAATCATGACCTGAGCGGAAGGCAGAGGCTTAACCTACTTAGCCACCCAGAGGCCCTATACATAATCTCTTAAGAAGAACCCATTTTCACAGGCCTGATCATTCTCTTTCCACGGGAGTGGCTTGCTTTAAGGGAAAAAAGAAGTTGGTGAAGACTTCGCTAGGTGGCTTCAGGCTTGGTCAGGAGACAACAACCCCTTTACCAGAAAACAAAGGAACTACAGTGAGACTGAAAGTGGCTTAACAAGAAAAGCCTCCAGGAATGACTGAATCTTCTTGATCAAGGACAATGAGGATTCCCAGTTCATTTTGGTCAAAAAACCTGAGACACACACCTAATTCATTGCCACCTTTCGTTCTTTGGCTTCAAATCTCCCTTCCATGGTCAGTTCTCTGCTCAGCCCAAAAGTCAGTTGAAGTGCATGACCCTACCCTATACAGAAGAACCTTTCAAGGATAAATAGCTGGTTCTTTAAAATTGCTATTACTCATTATAGCTTATTATGTGCCAGGCATCCTGCTACTTTACAGACTGAAGCTTAAAGAGGTGCAAGGACTTGCCCAAGACACTGGCTGGCAAGCATGGATTTAAAATCCAGGCTGAGGGACGCCTGGGTGGCTCAGTTGGTTGGACAACAGCCTTCCGCCCAGGTCATGATCCCGGAGTCCCAGGATCGAGTCCCACATCGGGCTCCCAGATCCATGGGGAGTCTGCTTCTCCCTCTGACCTTCTCCTCGCTCATGCTCTCTCTCACTGTCTCTCTCTCAAATAAATAAATAAATAAATAATCTTTAAAGCAAAAAACAAACAAACAAAAAAAAAAAACCAGGCTGGGGGTGCCTGGGCAGCTCAGTGGGTTAAAGCCTCTGTCTTTGGCTCGGGTTTTGATCCCAGGGTCCTGGGATCGAGCCCCACATCGGGGTCTCTGCTCGGCAGGGAGCCTGCTTCCTCCTCTCTCTCTCTCTCTGCCTGCCTCTCTGCCTACTTGTGATCTCTGCCTGTCAAATAAATAAAATCTTTAAAAAATAAAAAAAATTTGGGACGCCTGGGTGGCTCAGTTGGTTAAGCAGCTGCCTTCGGCTCAGGTCATGATCCCAGCGTCCTGGGATTGAGTCCCACATCGGGCTCCTTGCTCAGCAGGGAGCCTGCTTCTCCCTCTGCCTCTGCCTGCCATTCTGTCTGCCTGTGCTCGCTCTCCCCCCACCTCTGATAAATAAGTAAAATCTTTAAAAAATAAAATAAAATAAAATAAATTTTAAAAAATTAAAAAAATAAAACCCAGGCTGCCTTACACAGCTGCTTGTCATCCATCAAGAACACACCCCCCCCCCTTTTAGTCCATTACAAAATCCAGCTACTTTTTTTTTTTTTTTTTAAATAGCTCTCTCCTCAAAGGATCAAGAAGATCCAGGGCACCTGGGTGCTCAGTTGGTTAAGCGACTGCCTTCAGCTCAGGTCATGATCCTGGAGTCCCAGAGTCCCACACTGGGCTGCCTGCTCAGCAGGGAGTCTGCTTCTCCCTCTGATCCTCTCCCCCATCTCACATGCTCTCTCTCTCTCAAGTAAATAAATAAAACCTAAAAAAAAAAGATAAAGATCCACTGTTAATTAAAATGCACAGAACAAGATGGGACTGGGGAGGGAGACAAACCGTAAGAGACTCTAAATCTCAGGAAACAAACGGAGCGTTGCTGGGGGTGGGGGAAGAAGGGGTAGAGTGGCTAGGTGATGGACATTGGAAGGGTATGTGCTATGGTGAGTGCTGTGAATTGTGTAAGACTGATGATTCACAGACCTGTACCCTTGAAGCAAATAATACATTATATGCTAAAAGAAAGAAAGAAGAAAGAAAGAGAAAGATAAGATAGATAGATAGATAGATGCACAGAACTACTTCCATCAAAAGTTGATTCTTAGGGCGCCTGCGTGGTTTAGTGGGTTAAAGCCTCTGCCTTGGGCTCAGGTCATGATCCCAGACTCCTGGGATTAAGCCCAGAATCTCTCCCCAGCGAGGGGCCTGCTTCCCCCCTCCCTCTCTATTTGTGATCTCTATCAAATAATTAAATAAAATCTTAAAAAAAAAACAGTTGATTCTCTGATAATGGTGCTATGTTTGCCTTTTTGAGAGGTACTACCTTCCCCTAGAGGACCTACCTCTGACCCTCTGCACCAAATGGCAGGAATAATTGGGCTTTGGGTACAGTCCACAGACCACACTTCCTCTAACGGAGCCCCACAGGACAGCCAAGAATCACACCCCAGCTCAGCACAGCAGCCGCAGCCTAACCAACCATACTCCTTCCAACCGTCCGCACCACGTGGCCAGCGCCAGTCATCAGAGAAAGCAATTTTCAAACTTCAGAGAGATCTGAAAGGGCAGTAACTTCCCCCCAAAGGAAAACTGGCAAGAAAAAGCGATCCACAAGCCTGTTTAAACAAACAGAAACAGACCTTAAATGGACACAAGTAATATTATTGTTTCTTTAAACCACCTACATAATATTTACATTTTCCCATAGCTGGGAAATGACGGGACTCCAGTCAAATATCCCTGAATTCACCTCTGCGATGCCATTAAAACCTGAAATCTGCAGAAAGTCTACAGCGATAAAACTTGTGTTGGTTTAATTTCTTATCTTGAAGTTCCACTGAAATTAGAGTCCAAATAAATCAACTGCATTTTAAGTCCCTTGGAACGCTCCCTAAACTGTAAAACACAGTGGAATGCTAAACTTCATTTTATTAGTATTGGTATTTTTTCTTCATATGTAATGCATACAGCTATTTTTCTATTTTCATGCAAATCTTTCAGTTTTTGGTTTGCTGTTTGAGAATTGTGACCAGATACACATAAATTTCCATGACTTCACTGGCAAAGTACCGAAAAGGAGTCCTCAAAACAAGCATTTATAAGAAATTTTCACAGTAAACTTGAGTTGTCTAAGAATAGGAGGATGAAGGAGGGCTCGTGATCTATCTAAAGTCAGAAATAATTTCTTACATCTCTTTAGAAGATTCACTTATTTAAAATATTCTGAAGAAAAAAATTAAATGAAAGCAAGGAGTAGGAGTTAATCAGATTATAAGAGATTAAGCAAAAATTTTTGACACGGCCAAGACTTAAAAAGTATCGATGCCAAATTCCATCTAATTGCAATGTTTCAACAAAAGACAAGAAGCTTATAAGTAAACACTATAAAAGTCCTTTTTGGTAGGTGGGGTTTTTAGTAGTTTGTCCTACAATCCTTTTTTCAATACCTGGTCTATTTATATAGTACTGAATTCTATCTACCAGGGTGGTTGGAACACTAGCACTAAATTTACTGAAATTCTAAATAAATAAATAAATAAATAAATTGAAATTCAAAGATAAAAAAAGCAAAAAGTGGCTGTTTAAACATGGTTAAAGATGTATCACCCAGCTCCCACCCTCTGTAATTCTAGTGTATTCATAGGACACTGATGCTTTCTTAGTAATGGCTTTCCTGTGTCATAATTATAGAAGTTAAGTGGTTTTGTGTTTAGTTTTGTTTTGGGGGGGTTGGTTTGTTTGGTTTGCTGTTTGTTTTTGCACTCCAAGTTTCAATGATGTCAGCCCGAGACACAAGCTAAAGTATTTCAAAATGCCAGAATATGTAATGTCCCTTTGGAACAAACACAGTAAGTCAAAAATAACCTGAAGTTTAGCTGACCACAAAAAAAGGAGAACCATCTACCCAGCTAAATGTGCACAGGACTCAAGAACAGGCTCTCTGGAGACTTCCTGCCTACCTCGCAAATGGTCAAAGGCCATGAACAATGCTCATACTAAGAGGAAGATCACTTAGAAGTGCAGAAAAATATTAAATTTACTGCTTAAAGGAATGCAATTAACTAACAACGAGGTACCTTTACAAAGCTTTTCCTGTTTTTTAAGTAAACTCTAGGCCCAAAGTGAGGCTTCTTGAACTTACAAACCGAGATCAAGAGTGGCATGTTCTACTCACTGAGGCTGCCAGGGGTCCCAGTTTTCCCTCTGTTTTAATGACTACACCAAAATGGAGCTAAGGGCACAATGAAACTAGTTAAAAATGCAGCCTTCAATTAGTACAAGAGAACAAACAGGTATAAAAATGGCCAAACCATCATTGCTTAAGTAGAATTCCATTCTGTACATCTATCCTGAGGTTAATCCATATTGGTAAAGTCTCTCCCTCAAAACATTCACTACACTGTTATGCATAGCAGCAAAAAAGAAAAAGAAAAAAAAAATCAGGAACATCTCCGTGTTCCAAAATTTAGAAAATAATGCCTATTCAATGAAATCCAAGGCAAACATGAAAATGATAGCTGGGCTAGCTGTAATCAATCACTCAGAAAGAACTCATTAATCCTAAATCTAAATAACAAGATTCAAATTTATCAGGACAGAATTCCTTAAAAAAATTAAAAATATAACTACTGTATGATTCAGCAATGCCATCTGTGGGTATAGATGTACCCGAAAGAATTGAAAGCAGGGTCTCTAAGAGCTATCTGTACACCCATGTTGACTGCAGCATCATTCACAATAGCCAGGAGGTGGAAGCACCCAATTAGCCACCGACTGACAAATGGATAAGCATAATGTGGTATATACATATAGCGGAATATTCCATTGAAGGAAGGGGATTTTAGGAGTGCCTAGGTGGCTCAGTGGGTTAAAGCCTCTACCTTGGGCTCAGGTCATGATCCCAAGGTCCCGGGATGGAGCCCCACATCAGACTCTCTGCTCAGCGGGAAGCCTGCTTCCTCCTCTCTCTCTCTCTCTCTGACGGTCTCTGCCTACTTGTGATCTCTGTCAAATAAATAAATAAAATCTTAAAAAAAAAAAAAAGGAAGGACATTCTAACAAATGGAATAGCACAGATGAACCTTAAGGACATTGTGCTAAGTGAAATAAGGCAGTCACAAAAAGGCAAAAACTACTAGTGTATGATTTCACTTATATGAGCTATCTAGACTAGTCAAATGCTTAGAAACAGAAAATAGAAGGCTGACTGCCAGGAGTATGGGGGTGGGGGTGCAGTTTAATGGAGACAGAATTTCGGTTTCCAAGATGAAAAAGTTCTGGCAACTGGAGACACTAAAATGAAAAGATACTTTATACCACTGAACACTTCAAAATGGTTTACCCGAACAACTGTCTAGATGGCAAATTTTAGGTTAGGTGTATTTTACCGCAACTTTTTTTAATGGGGATTGTGAAAATCAGTAGGATTATAATGCATGTAAAAGCACAAATGAGGGGCACCTGGCTGGTCCATAGCATGCAACTCCTTATCTCGGAGTCAGGAGTTCTAGCCCCACACTGGGGGTATTCATTATTTTTTTAAAAAGGAAGGACAAATGAAAACACTAGGAAACAATTCTAAAAAATTTAATGGAATATTCCATGGGAATGAATTTAGAAAACTACCTTACTATCTTAACACACACATTGTCTAGACCTCATTAATTTCATGAAAAACTCTGTGCTGGCTGCATTCTAAAACCTTTTAAATCCATATCTTCTCAATCAATTCTTCTGGATTCCAATTCCCAAATTCATCCTTCTTCCTCCTCCAATTATCTCACTTTGTTTAGCATCTGGGGAAAAAAAAAACTGAGTGCTGCAGTATATAATTAGTAAATTATTCTTAGCTGACTGAATCATGTAGCAGCAGTTAGCAATTACATTCTATAAAAGGTGTATTACTCTTGCTGTGTTAGTACTCTATGAATTAATGAACCCCATTCTCTGTAAACTTAAGGCAGGGTTGCAATTTGAAATGCCTTTAGGACAGTTTATCTATCAGCTCATTGGTCAGATAAAAGGGAAGTTCCCCACACACGGGTTTCACAACCTCAAAATGCTAGTATACATGACCCAAGAGGGGCTGAAAAACCATTCCCAACAGTAAAGGGCAAGTTCCTCTTTATGAAGAAAAATCTTCCCCGGGTGCCTGGCTGGCAAGCGGTCTGTCCCTCTGCGGCCACCAGAGGATGGAGATCGAAGCCCCTAGCAAACAGCACTGTCCAGCAGAAAACAGAATGTGAACTGCCTATGTAATTTTAAATTTTCCTGTACCCATGTTAAAAAATAAACAGGTAAAACTTAATTTTATTCAGCTCAGCATATCCCAAATATTGTTTCAACATATAAGCAATAGTAAACAAGCACTCTGGTAATAGTTTATGTTTTCTTCCTTTGTCTTGGAAATCCAGTGTGTATTTCATACTTACAGCACCTCTCAATTCAGGCCAGCCACATTTCAAGTGCTCAACAACCACACGTGGCCAGGAACTCCCATACTGGGCAGTCCTGCTTTAGAATGATGGGCTCTTCTAGGGGCGCCTGAGTGGCACAGTAGGTTAAGCATCCGACTTGGTTTCAGTTCAGGTCATGATATCATGAGTCGTGAGATCCAAGTGGCCTCCTCAGCAGGACTTATCTTGAAGATTCTCGCCCTCTGCCCCTCCCCCCACTTGCATGTGGGCTCTCTCACGCATACTAAAATAAATCTAGGGCAGATGATCTCTTCCATTCACAACATTTTTACATGCATGTCACATTTTAATCATTGATCATGGGCTTGGACATCCTACTGCATCTCTGGCCCTATCCATTAAAAAAGAAAAAATTAGGGCGCCTGGGTGGCTCAGTGGGTTAAGCCGCTGGGCTCTCTGCTCAGCAGGGAGCCTGCTTCCCTCTCTCTCTCTCTCTGCCTGCCTCTCCGTCTACTTGTGATATCTCTCTGTCAAATAAATAAATAAAATCTTTAAAAAAAAAAAAAAAGAAAGAAAAAATTTTAAAAAATCATTTTATTAGCCATAGATACCCAAACGAGTGTTAACTATTAAGAAAATCCGGGGGGGGGGGGCGCCTGGGTGGCTCAGGTCATGATCTCAGGGTCCTGGGATCGAGTCCCCCATCGGGCTCTCTCTGCTTAGCAGGGAGCCTGCTTCCCTCTCTCTCTCTCTGCCTGCCTCTCCATCTACTTGTGATTTCTCTCTGTCAAATAAGTAAATAAAATCTTAAAAAAAAAAAAAAAAACTGTTTAAAAAAAAAAAAAGAAAATCCTGGGGGGCACCTGAGTGGCTCAGTCAGTTAAGCGGCTGCCTTTGGCTCAAGTCATGATCCCAGGGTCCTGGGATGGAGCCCTATATAGGGCTCCCTGCGCATCAGAGAGCTTGCTTTCCCCTCTTCCTCTGCTGCAGCTCTGCCTGCTTGTGCTCTCCATCTCTGTCAAATAAATAAATAAAATATAAAAAAAAAAAAAAAAGAAGAAGAAGAAGAAGAAGTAGTAGTAGTAGTGAAGAAAAACCCAGAAAACTAACTTCATTCAAAAGAGTGGTTAAGGTCTGATTAGTGGTATTAACATTAACTCTGTTTAATGCATCTCATATCCTTGAGGATGATGAGGTTTCTGTGGAACACAATCATCTATAGTTTCTGGACAAATGTCAACAGGAAAAATGTGACTTGTTTTACAGGAATACAACTTCTCAGTAAACTTTCCATCCAAACAGATGTATAGCTTTACCACACTCTATCTACACAATAGACGTGGTTCCCTGAAAAACCATGAACACGTACGGGTTTCCTTTGTACTAAAGGAGCAAGTTCTTTAAGAAAAATTAGAGAGCTGTCTAGTTGGTAAGCTTTTAAAAAATATTACTAAATGGGGGCATCTGATGGCCCAGTCGGTGGAGTGTGTGATTCCTGATCTCGGGATTCTTTTTTTTTTAAAGATTTTTATTTATTTATTTGACAGACAGAGATCACAAGTAGGCAGAGAGGCAGGCAGAAAGAGAGGAGGAAGCAGGCTCCCCGGTGAGCAGAGAGCCTGATGCTGGGTTTGATCCCAGGACCCCAGACCATGACCTGAGCTTAACCCACTGAACCACCCAGGCGCCCCTGATCTCAGGATTTTGAGTTCAAGCCCGGAATTGGGTACAGAGATTAAACAAAATCTTTAGGGGCACCTGGGTGGCTCAGTGGGTTAAGCCTTGGTCTTCAGCTCCAATCATGATCTCAGGGGCCTGGGATCGAGCCCCACCCCATCAGGCTCTCTGCTCAACTGGGAGCCTGCTTCCCCCTCTCTCTCTGCCTGCCTCTCTGCCTACTTACCTACTTGTGATCTCTGTCAAATAAATAAATAAAATCTTTAAAATAAATAAATAAAATAAAATCTTTTAAAAAATAAAACTAAGGGGGCCTAGGTGGCTCAGTGGGTTAAAGCCTCTGCCTTTGGCTCAGGCCATGATCCCAGGGTTCTGGGATCGAGCCCCGCACCGGGCTCTCTGATCAGCGGGAAGCCTGCTTGCTTCCTCCTCTCTCTCTGCCTGCCTCTCTGCCTACTTGTGATCTCTGTCTGTCAAATGAATAAATAAAATCTTAAAAAATAAAAATAAAAAATAAAATAAAATAAAACTAAGACAAAACAAAGTAGGCACTCCTCCCCCTCTTAATGCCCTTTGCTCTCCAGGAACCTGGGTGGCTCCATGGGTAAAGTGTCTATCTCTGGTTTAGGTCAAGATCTCAGAGTTTTGGGGCGCCTGGGTGGCTCAGTGAGTTAAAGCCTCTGCCTTCGGCCCGGGTCATGATCTCAGGGTCCTGGGATTGAGTCCCGCATCGGGCTCTCTGCTCAGCAGGGAGCCTGCTTCCTCCTCTCTCTCTCTCTGCCTGCCTCTGCCTACTTGTGATCTCTGTCTGTCAAATAAATAAATAAAATATTTAAAAAAAAAAAAAAAAAAGATCTCAGAGTTTTGCGATCAAGCCCCGCACTGGGCCCCTCCTCAGGCTCCCTGCTCAGCAGGGAGTCTCCTCCCTCTGCCTCTACCCCTCCCCCCTGCACGCATGGGCACTCTCCCACACTCTAATACATAAAAACAAATGCTTTACAAAAATGCTCTGCTCTTTCCTTCATAGCAGAAATAAATTGTTTATAAAATAAATTCAGTAAATTACTGAATAAATGAATGACAGGCTTTCTTAAAATAAGGGGGAAATACATGAAGTGAATTATACATAAACTAGTAATAACACCTATTACCAATATCATCTATTTTTAAATGACACTAATGTGTAAGATACCACGGAGGCTTATGGTCTAGTTGGGAGAGGGGGAAAATTTGTGTTAATTTGTATAGCAACTTCCATCCAAAATTAGTAAGCTTTCATTCCTTCGCACACCAAGCATGGAGCATTTATTTTATGTGCTCCTGGAACACGGGAGTCTCTGCCCTCGTTAAACTAAACAGAACAACATATTATCATCTTTGCTATGAAAGGAAAGAGCAGAGGGCTTTAAGAGGGGAGGGGTACCTACTTCAGACTGGTGGCTCAGAAAGACCTCTCCGAGGGGAGAGGCAGATTAACATGGGAAGGAGAATGGATGGCAGCAATCCCAGGGTAAGGTTCTGCAATGGGGAACCACGTGGATCTTGAAAAAAAGTGAGGCTGGTAGGACTACAGTCCTCATCGCATGTGGTTATTTTGTAAGGTGTATCAGAGAGCGAACAAGCAGCAGCGCCTTGTCACATTGCTAAGGCTTGCTTAGAACTAAACTTCTTGGGGTGCCTGGGTGGCTCAGTCCATTAAGCGTCAGCCTTCAGCTCATGTCTGGCATCGGGCTCCCTGTTCAGCAGGAAGCCTGCTTCCCCCTCTTCCACTCTCCTACTAGTGTTCCCTCTCTCATTGTCTCTCCCTCGGTCAAATGAATAAAACAAACCTTAAAAAAAAAAAAAAAAAAGAAGAAGATGAATTAAACCTCTTCCTAGGCACTATATAGAGCTCTTCAATGAAACAAGGATACAAACAGGCCAGGGGCACCTGGGTAGCTCAGTGGGTTAAAGCCTCTGCCTTCTGCTCAGGTCATGGTCCCGGGGTCCTGGGATGGAGCCCCACATCCCCACACTGGGCGCTCTGCTCAGAAGGGAGCCTGCTTCCTCCTCTCTCTCTGCCTGCCTCTCTGCCTACTTGTGATCTTTGTCTGTCAAATAAATAAATAAATCTTAAAAAAAAAGTAGTGATTTAAAAACCTCAAAGGTATTTTGATTGTACTAACTCTTGCATTCAGTTTTGATCCCGATGTTGTTGAAAGCAAACATTCCTACCAGTCCTTTTGCCTGGTATGCGGTGATTTGCACATTTCATCTTCATGTCTGATAAATTCTGTTTTTACACGGTACCTATTAATCCATTGGAATTTTGTGTTTGTGTGAGCAGAACTCACAAAGACACATTCTTTTAACTCAACTTCAAGAGAAAATTAGTCACCTCTTAAATGAACAATACATCTCTACCCGGTTTCTTCTTCTGGCTAACTTGCAAGATTTAGAATTATTTGGAAAGCAGTGACACAAAACATTTATGAAAAGAGAAGCTAAAAATACCCAATAATGTGCTTATTCTTTTTAGACTTCCTTTGGCAGTCAGTGCATGTCATACTGTAAACAATCATTTTCTGGGAGAAGAAAAATGAGGCAGACCAAATGCTTGGTCCGTAACTCAGCCCTGAGCATCAGTTCTTGTCCCTCAACCCCGTGCCCAGTTGCCCACATAAGTAACTATCTTTTGATGTCCTGTCCTGGTTTGAGGCTTGCTTTTCACTTCTGATTTGGCTGAGCACCATTATCTGGGAAGAGGGGTGCTCTTCAGAAGCAATGGTGAAATGACAGAAGATAGGGGAAAGATGCGTGCGAAAGAGTTGCTGTTGTATAATGTATTTTGGCTAAACTGGCCTGTTTGTATCCCTTAAGTTTTTGTTTTTGTTTTTTAATTTACTTATTTGACAGAGATCACAAACAGGCAGAGAGGGCCAGCAGAGAAAGGAGACACAGGCTCCCCGCTGAGCAGAGAGCCCAATGTGGGGCTTGATCCCAGGACCCTGAGATCATGACCTGAGCCAAAGGCAGAGTTCTTTTCTTTTCTTTTCTTTTAAAGATTTTATTTATTTGTTTGACAGACAGAGATCACAAGTACGCAGAGAAGCAGGCAGAGAGAGAGAGGAAGCAGGCTCCCCACTGAGCAGAGAGCCCAATGTAGGGCTTGATCCCAGGACCCTGAGATCATGACCCAAGCCAAAGACAGAGGCTTTAACCCACTGAGTCACCCAGGCACCCCTAAATCACTGTTCTTTTACTCCCAGTGATTTATTGCCAAAGCATCTAATGGACACACTGAATAAAACAGTGCAACTTCTTACTGTTGATTCTAGCAGCAAGACACAGCACCAAACTGCAAGTCAGAAAAATATTTACATTATAGTAAGGAAAGGGGCACCTCCGTGGCTCCATGCGTTAAAGCCTCTGCCTTGGGCTCAAGTCATGGTCCCAGGGAGCCTGCTTCCTCCTCTCTCTGCCTGCCTCTCTGCCTACTTGTGATCTCTGTCAAATAAAATGTTTAAAAAAAAATTATAGTAAGGAAATTACCCATAGGGTGAACTCGAGACCTGTTATGTGGACTCATATAGGCTTTCCTTATTAAACAAGTCTTCAGTATAACTCTTTCGGAAGTGTGAGTGGTACGAAGACAATTTTAAGACTTCTTGGACTGTTCAGGGCACCTGGGTGGCTCAGTTAAGCGTCTCCTTCAGTTGGAGTCATGATCCCAGGTAAGATCAAGCCTGGCACTGGGCTCCCTGCTCAGCAGGGAGTCTGCTTCTCCCTCTGCCCCTACCAGTCCCCACAACTCATACTCTCTCTCTCACTTGCTCCCTCGCTCAAGTGAATAAATAAAATATTAAAAAAAAAAAAAAAGAATTCTTGGCTATTCTACTGCTAAAGCAAAAAGTGTGCCTCATTTCCTTATTCCTGTTAACTAGCCAAGGCTCAGAAAGAAAAGGGATTACCTTAGCTATGAAGTAAGATAGTTCCAACAGACCATATTAGTAATTTCAGTTCATTCCTACTCTCGGAAGTCTGAATGTGTAGAAAAGGAGAATTATAAATTACAGAGCTGCCCATTCTCCGCTCTACATGAAACAACAGTGGATCCACAAGCAGGAATTAAGAACACTGTAACAAACATATGTGCAGAATAGAGGGTCAACCTTTTAAGAAAATCCTGAATTACAGATGTCCATATTTGCAAAGAGAAAATCAGATTTTTTAAATGGGGGGGGGGGGCACCTGGGTGGCTCTGTTGATAAAGCGTCTGACCCCTGCTTTCAGGTCAGGTCATCTCAGAGTTGTGAGATCAGGTCTGGAGTGCCCTTCCCTCTGAGAGTGGAGTCTGCTTAAGATCTTATTTTTTTTTAATTTATTTTCAGTGTTGCAGAATTCATTGTTTATGCCCTCCTTAATACCTACCAGTAGGCTCACCCAACCTCCCACCCCTGGCCCCTGAAAAACCCTCAGATTGTTTTTCAGAGTCCAGTCTCTCATGGTTCGTCTCCCCCTCCAATTTCCCCCAACTCCCTTCTCCTCTCCATCTCCCCATGTCCTCTGTGTTATTTTCTGCTTAAGATTCTCTCTCCCTCTACCCTACCCCTTCCTGGGACACACAGGTGCATGTGCTCTTTCTCTCAAAAAAAAAAAAAAAAAAAAAAAAAAAAAAAAAAAATTAAAGGAAACAAATAAAGAAGAAATAATTTGGGGGGGTGGGGCTGAGAATTAACCAAAAGCAAAGTACGTGGGCCCTTCAGTGACACACTTAACAAGGCCTTACCTTTCCTTAAGTTAATTTTCCAGGGGGCTCTAGGGAGACTCATTAGATAGGGTACATCTGAAAAACTTGCAATGAGCCAATTATTACCAAACCAGGAAAGCATTCATTCATACAACTAACATTCACTCAGCAATCACTTTGTGTCCAGTACCAATGGACGCCCCAGGGATACAGCAATAAACAGGTCATCAAACTGCCACCAAAAAAGGCCACCTCTCACTGCTGTTTCTACTCTCCAGACAGGTTTTTAAGCCTTTTTTTTTTTTTTTTTAAAAGAGGGTACCAACACAAGGAAGAAAACGGTAACATTTTCTTTATATCCATAGGATTTTCGTTTTTGTTGGGAGACAGAAAGAAGTTGGGCTATGTTCCTTTGCCTGTCAAGAGAAGAAAAATTCCTCATCCCACTCCCCCTTTTTCTCCATCCTGCATTTACCAAAAACATCTTGCTATCTCTGGATATTTTCAGGAGTCCTACAAACTGAATTTTTCCTGGCTTTTTCACCAGGTGGTTCAGCACCAAAAAAAAAAAAAAAAACCTTTACTGTGATCAATAATAGATCCTTATGGCAACATTTCTTTCCACCTTTCTAGAGAAAGGATAAATTTCACTTTTATGCTTTGTTAAAAATACCTATCTTATTCTTAAAATCACCAGCATAAGAAAATGAAAAAGGCAGGGCTGGCTGGCTCTTGATCTCAGAGTCATGACTTCAAGTCCCACTGGGGGTATGTCCCACTATAAAATACAATACAAAGAAATATAAAGTAATAATATAATAATATAAAGAAAATAAATAAAATGAAAAAGGCTTATCTGTTATCCAACCTAAGGTAAAAAAAATGTTCTATGCTTAGGATGCCTTGCTTTATATTTTAAGTTTTACTTCTTTAACTCACAAATCTCATCCGGAATTTAACACACTCATTCAGTCAATTTAACCAAAATGCTCACAAAAATTCAGTTTCGGGGGCACCTGGGTGGCTCAGCGGGTTAAGCCACTGCCTTTGGCTCAGGTTATGATCTCAGGGTCCTGGGATCCAGCCCTGCATAGGCCTCTCTGCTCAGCAGGGAGTCTGTTTGCCCCCCCCCTCCACCTGACCACCTGTAATCTCTGTCACATAAATAAGTAAAATCTTAAAAAAATAAAATTCAGTTTCAAATGCTGTGGCCAACTGGCAAATAAGTCCCATAACTCAGCACCTTGCGTGTATTATATTAGGAGAGGGAATAGACAGGCAATAATGCTTCAGAATATAGAGAACAAGTCCTTCAAGTGAAGAACTAGGTCTTACTGTCCTGACTTTCACCACAATACTCCAAAATACATATTAATGTTAAGCTCATTCTGAAAGTGAAATAAATTACATTATATAATATATATGCTAGATTAATGAACAGAAACACTGTTTATCTCAACCCTGGGGTGGGGGGAGGTTTTATTTTTTTTTTTAAGATTACTTATTTATTTATTTGACACAGAGAGAGAAAGATCACAAGTAGGCAGAGACACAAGCAGAGAGAGAGGAAGGGAAGCAGGCTCCCCGCTGAGCAGAGAGCCCGATGTGGGGCTCCATTCCAGGACCCTGGGATCACCACCCGAGCCGAAGGAAGAGGCTTCAACCCACTAAGCCACCCAGGCAATCCAAGGTTTTATTCTTTTTTAAATGGGAGATTTTTTTTTTTTAAAGATTTTATTTATTTACTTGAGAGAGAGACAGTGAGAGAGAGCATGAACGAGGAGAAGGTCAGAGAGAGAAGCAGACTCCCCATAGAGCTGGGAGTCCGATGCCGGACTTGATCCCAGGACTCCGGGATCATGACCTGAGCCGAAGGCAGTCGTCCAACCAACTGAGCCACCCAGGCGTCCCAAAGGTTTTATTCTTTTAAAGCACTAACACTTTCTCCCGAAATTCTAACCTGGATATTCTGGCCCTCATGAAGGACCGACACACCTGGACAATCTAAGAACCAGCAAGTTTTCTGGAGAAGAGCCACCTCTGGAATCAACTTCAAATGAGTGCAACCCCCTCTGTCATGTTCTAGTCAAATGGTGACAGCAAAAGAAGTGGCAGGAGAAAATACAAAGTAGAGAAAGACAGAAGAGGCCAAAAAAAGAACCAAGTGAGAGAAGCACAAGGAAAAGCAACTCTTCCCTAACCGACAGAGAGGAAGAGTATTTCTGCCTTCCAAACCTTAGAGCAAACTCATGCCATTAAAATACACTCTACTGGGGTGCCTGGGTGGCTCAGTAGGTTAAGCCTGTGCCTTCGGCTCAGGTTATGATCCCAGAGTCCTGGTATCGAGTCCTGCATTGGGCTCTCTGCTCAGCAGGGAGCCTGCTCCGCGCCACCCCCCACGCCTTGCCTCTCTGCCTATTTGTGATCTCTGTCAAATAAATAAAAATCTTTTAAAAATAAAAAAAATAAATACACTCTACGGAAAATAGAGGATCAGTCGCTATGAACTGAATGTTTGTGGACCCCCACTCCAAAACTCGTATGAGGAAGCCCTAAATGCCAAAGGATTTGGAGGTGGGTCCTGTGGGAGGTAAGGAATGAGGCCATGAGGGCGGCCCCCACGATGGGATCAGTGTCCTTGTAAGTGGAAGAAAGCTAGCCCTTTCTCCATGGGAGGTTATTGCAAGGAGTCAGCGGTCTCCAAGCCAAGGGGTCCTTGCCAAAACCGAAGCCACCAGCCAGGCACCGAGATCCACTTCCAGCCTCCGGAACTAAGAGAAATATTTGTGTTTAAATCACGTGTCTACGGTATTTGTTGCAGCAGCCTAAGCTAAGCCACCGCTCAAAGTGACTAGTAAATAGTGCAGCCCTAAACCTTAGAAACAATAAAGAGGGCAGGCTGCCGCCCCGAACTTCACTCAAAATTACCTGCTACTGAATAAGGGCACTTGACTTTCCACTCTCGCCCTTCACTGTCCCCTGTCCCCCCCCTTCCGGTTTGGAAGTTAAGAGGTTGAAAAGATTAGAACTTCCGAATTATAAAAAGAAATTTGACCTCAGAAAGTGGTTAAATAAACTTAAAAGGTCTGGCAAGGAAACCCTGACACATTACTCAGTCCTCACCCCTCCCATAACTCATCATCCGGCCCTGAACGATTTTCCTTGCCTCCAGCCTCCAGGACCAAGTCTAATAGCAACGGTTTGGTGAGCGCCTGTTGTTAAAGAGCAACAAATTTGTTCCATTACAGCCTCGCACTAATCCGAGGCGAGCACCGCGGGGCTGGCGGAGCTTCCTGGTGCAGCTCCCGGGGCCAAGGGGCCGCGGGTTCACGCGCCGGACTCAGAAGTCCACCCCAAGTGGCCCGTTTCAGGAAAGCCTTCCAGGAAAACACGGTCGGTTCGGGTCGGCCAAACCGGCCCAAACTTCCCTTCTCATCTTTTCCCAAGTCATAACTTCCCACAGCAAGCTTCCTCCAAAAAAGGAAGAAAACGGTCTAATGCTCCGCTCCCGCCGGCTGGTATTTACCTAGCACCGGAACTTGTTTGCAAAACACCGAAGGCACTCATAAACTTGACTTCGCTGGAAACGCACCACCTGGACTCCCGCAACCGAGATCTGGGGAGCGCCTGCGGTCGCCCCCACCCCCACCCCCAACGTGCTGGACCCGGAAGGTGGCGGAGTCCAGGTCACCCAAACTACCCCGTAGTCCCCAAGCCCCTCGGGAGTTCCCTGTCCGTGGACCGACTCCCCGTGGAGGCCGGGGCCAGGACCCCGACCATGGACAGCCGGGGAGCAGAGGAAACGCCGGGAGTGGCTGGGGACACCTCCACGTTCTCAGAACTGCTCGCCCGCAGCCCGCAGTCCAAAGCCGGGCGGCAGAGGCCGTCCGGCGCCGAAGGCAGGAGCAGGCCCTCGGCCTCCCGCCCTTCCCACCTCCTTCCCTCGCCCTGGCCGCCCCTAGCGCACGCCCGCACGCCCACGTGCACGACCTCCAGGCACGACCCCGGGATCCCCAAAGTCCGAAGCCCCTTCTTAGGCGCCCCCTTCCTCCTTCCCCTTGGGCATGCCCGGCGCGTCCCACAGATACACGTGGATTCGGGGATCCCGGGGGCTGTTGGTGCCCGCTGCAGCACCCTGCCGCGCCCGCCACTCACTTGCTGGCCGGCGCGGGGCTTGCCCTGGGGCGCTCTCCTGAAAAAGGAGGTTCTGGCGGTGAAGAAGAAGTCCTCGGCGTCCTCCTCCAGGCTGCTGTAGCCGCTGCTCATGCTGCTGGTCCCGTCACGCGTGGGCCGCCTCCCCCCCAGGCGCAGGCCGCCAGGCAGGGGGTGCCGCGCCCGCCCGCCCCGCGAGGTTCCCGGCGCGCGGCCCCGAGCCGCCGGCGGGCCGTCCTGCTGCAGCTGCGGCCGCCGCTCACTCCGGCCCTCCCGGCCCCTCCCGCCGCCTCCTCACCGGCCTCCGGGCGCGGCTTTAGCCTCCGAGCGCCTCGCGACCCCGCCTCCCGGGGCCCCGCCCTGCCCCCTTGCCCCTCCCCGGGAGGCTCGGGGCTGGGCCCACGAGGTCCGGGCACTCCCCGCGCGGCCGCTGGTGGGGGTGGTGCGGCCGGCCCTCCTCGGCGCCTGCTGGTTCCCAGCAGAGTCTGCTGCCCAGAACGCCCACTTCGACCACTGCGTCGGGCCGGGCTGTGCCCCGGGACGCTCCCCCAGCCTGCCGGAAACTGCCTAGTCCTCTGTGATCCGGCTACCCGCCCCCCGCTCCGCTAGCTCGGGTTTTGGGGAGGACCCGAGCAGAACAGGGAACTTTCGCCGCTGTCCCCTCCTTGCTTGCCCCTCCCGGGAGTCCGGCGGGCAGCAGTGGAGATCGCCCCGCCGAGGAGCCCCCAGCCCGTCGGACCTCGGGCGGCCGTTTCCCCTCGTCCTGAACCCCAGCATCTCGCCCCTCCAAAAAGGATAAAAGTTAGGGGAGAAGAGGGGAGAGGTAACAACCGGCTAGAGTTTATTCAAATGAAAACATCCTTTCTGGTAATTCAGTTGAGCTGCGGTCTTCCCTCTCCCCTTCTCTAGCGGAGGTTCTTTCTCAGATAAGGACGGCCAAGGTCGTTATGATCTCAGAGGCCCCTTGGTGAAGGGGGTGAGGGGTGAAATCGTTCTGCGGTTCAAGAACTTATTAATTAAATGTGCGTTTTCCTTGTCCCTTCCTACAGTCCTACAAGGCATGGTTTCTGCGTCGAGGTGATGGGTTCAGGGAATTCTATTCACCCTCTTACCCCCCCCCCAAAATCCATATTTTCTGAAATCCTTCCGGTTAATCCTTTTATAGAATGCAAGTTTTTTTTGCAAGTCGCCTGTGGGTACCAGTCATTTACACCTTGGTGTTACTGAACTGATTTAAATCATACTAGTTTCCTTGCAGAGATCCTGACCGAAAGGTTGTTTCGAAGGTTCACCGCCACTGCTGAGGTGAGCAGGCTTTAGAAGAGGTTTCATTTAAAAGAGGAAGACAGGGTTTAGAAAAGAGAATTTTACCCAAGAAAAAAATTTTTTTCACCCATTATCGCTGAACTTTCTATGCAAGAAAGAGAGATCATACATATTTCCTTTAAACCTCAAAAACGACTCTATAAAGTGGTTAGTACTGATGTATGCTCATTTTACACCCAGAACAGCTGAGGTTTAAAGAGAAAAGAAGCTGTAGGTGGTAGGGCTGGGCCTTTCTGATTTGCTTTCTGATAATCTGAAGGTCTGCAGAGAGCCTTCGAGGTCCTCTGCTTGGTTCCCAGTCAGCTGTGGCTGCGGGTTTGTCCACTAGAGGAGGGGAGAGCTGGCTTTTGAGCCAACCCACCCCCAGGCAGAAGGAAGGCTTGCAAACCTGCTCCACCTTCAGGCTTACCCCACCAGCTTGAAAAGCTGTGCCTTACCCTGAGTGATTCACCACTGCAAGAAGCAGGCCTCAGAGTTAAGCCCATTTTACAGATGCTGCAATATTAAAGCCTTCTTCCCAGCCACACAGCTACTGAATAATTAGAAACCAGGAATTCTAATTCCATAGTGTTTTACCCGGTCTAAACTGATAGCTGCTGCTGGGTACATAACCCAATTTAAGAGAATAAGACAATTTACTTACTTCTTTGATAGACTTGTCCTTTGGTTTCTGTTGTTACATTAACCTAATCTTTATTAAATACCTCCAATTTAAGGATAATGTATAGAAAATAAGGGTAAGGGGCGCCTGGGTGGCTCAGTTGGTTGGATGACTGCCTTCGGCTCAGGTCATGATCCTGGAGTCCCAGGATCGAGTCCCACATCGGGCTCCCAGCTCCACGGGGAGTCTGCTTCTCCCTCTGACCTTCTCCTCGCTCATGTTCTCTCTCACTGTCTCTCTCTCAAATAAATAAAAAAAATATTTAAAAAAAAAAAAAAAAAAAAAGAAAATAAGGGTAATACATACATTAAAGAATTTAAGTAATTTGTTTTATTATGGATGGGAAAAGGGAAGTAACCCAACCTGAGCTCAAGTTTCTCAATACCTGCAAGAAAAATATTAAAATGAAAAATACCTTAAAGTTTTTTATGGGGTGCCTGGATGGCGCAGTTGATTAAGAGTTGGTGGTCACCTCAGGTCACGATCCCAGGGTCCTGGGATAAGCCCTAAACCAGGCTCCCTGCTTAGCAGGAAGTCTGCTTCTCCCTCTACTCCTCCCCCTGCTTGTGCTCTCTCTTGCTCTCAAATAAATAAAAACTTTTAAAAAGTCTTTATAGGGGCGCCTGGGATCAGGCCGCATTGGGCTTCCTGCCTGGCCAGAAGCCTGCTTTTCCCTCTCCCACTCTATCTGCTTGTGTACCCTCTCTCACTGTGTCTCTGTCAAATAAATAAAATCTTTTTTTTAATCTTTTAAAAAATATTTTTATTTATATTTATTGAGAGAGAGACAGTGAGAGAGAGCATGAGCGAAAAGAAGGTCAGAGGGAGAAGCAGACTCCCCATGGAGCTGGGAGCCCGATGTGGGACTCGATCCCGGGAGTCCGGAATCATGACCTGAGCCGAAGGCAGTTGTCCAACCAACTGAGCCACCGAGGCGTCACTTTTTAAATCTTTATAAATAGGGGCGCCTGGGTGGCTCAGTGGGTTAAGCCTCTGCCTTCAGCTCAGGTCATGATCTCAGTCCTGGGATGGAGCCCTGCATTGGGCTCTCTGCTTGGCGGGGAGCCTGCTTCCCCTCTCTGTCTGTCTGCCTACTTGTGATATCTCTCTCTCTCTCTCTGTCAAATAAATAAATAAATAAATATCTAAAAAAAATATATTTATAAATAAATAGTATTTTTTAATGATCCAACATTTTTTATGATCCATCATACCATAAAAAGGATTTTATTCCTGATATTATTTTTAAGCTCCAAAGGACTAGGTGTTTATATTTGTAAGCTCACCATCAGAATCAGTTTTAATAAAAAGGCATAACTGAAAATAAATAAATAAATGAATAAATAAATAAAAAGGCATAAGTGAATAATTAAGTAGAAGTGCTTTTAAGCAACACAAAGTAAAAAAGGAAGGAAGGAAGAATTGGCAGTTTGTTTTTTAAAAGCAACTTAATCTATTTCTAAATTTTTCTGATAGTATTCTTTTTTTTTTAGCTTTTATACTTCTTTTTTTTTCTTCCCAAAGATTTTATTTACCTCTTTGACAGAGACACAGTGAGAGAGAGAACACAAGCAGGGGAAATGAATGACGGAGGAACAGGCTTCCTGCGGAGCTGGGCGCCCATTGAGGGATTTGATCCCAGGACCCTGGGATCATGACCTGAGCTGAAGGTGGACGCTTTTTTTTTTTTTCTTTTTTAAAGATTTTATTTATTTATTTGACAGACAGAAATCACAAGTAGGCAGAGAGGCAGGCAAAGAAAGAGGAAGGGAAGCAGGCTCCCTGTTGATCAGAAAGCCCGAAGCGGGGCTCGATCCCAGGACCCTGGAATCATGACCTGAGCCGAAGGCAGAGGCTTTAACCCACTGAGCCACCCAGGTGCCCCTGAAGGTGGACACTTAACAACTGAGCCACCCAGGAGCCCCTAACTAAATATAGTTAAAGGTAAAATTTTTCTTTTGCAAACTTGTCCTAATAAAGCACAAAATCACAAAGGAAAAGATTTGTAAATTTTCATAAATTTTAAACATTTTTAACACACATAATGGTAAAAATGGGAAAAAAACTAAGGCAAATATTTGCCATACAACTGCTATCTTTACAACATAAAAAATTCATACAAATCAATAAAAACTTTGAACAATAGAAAAATAAGCAAAGGACATGACAATCAGTTTATAAAAGGAAAAATACAAATAACTTATCAGTCTTTTGTACATTAAAATTTTCACTCAGTAGGGGCTCCTGGGTTGCTCAGTCTGTTAAGTGTCTACCTTTGGCTCAGATCATTATCCCAGGGCCTTGGGATCTTGAGATCAAGCCCCCACATCAGCCTTCCTGCTCAGTGGGGAATCTGTTTCTTGCTCTCCCTCTGGCACTCCCTACCCCCTGTCCCCCTTCCCCCCCATCCTGTGCTCTCTCTCACACCGGTCTCTTGATTTTATTGATTTATTTGAGAGAGAGCAATCATGAGAAGGGAAGAAGGGCAGAGGGAGAAACACTCCCCACTGGGCAGGGAGCTGGATGCAGGACTCTATCCTATGACCTTAGGACCATAACCTGAGCCAAAGGCAGATGCTTAACCAACTGAGCCACCCAAGTACCCATATAAATAAATAAAATCTTTAAAATAAAAATAATAAATTGTTCACCTAGACAACAAATATTTAAAGAGCACATACTATCTGGCCAAACACTGACTTCAACACAAAGGCTACATCACTGGACAAAACAAACAAAAATGTTTGTCCTAGTAGAGCATATGTTTTAGTGTAGGTTACAGGGAGAAAGGCAAAACAAAGAGGACAGTTTTACAGTGTATTAGAAGGTAATGAGTACTCTCACATAAATCATGAACAAAGATAAAGAATGTTTTTTGTTTTAACATTTTATTTATTTGCGAGAGAGAGAGAGAGAGAGAGCGAGCGCGAGCGCAAGAAGGGGAGGGTCAGAGGGAGAAACAGACTCCCTGCTGAGCAGAGAGCCTGATGCGGGCTTCCATCCCAGTACCCTGAGATCATGACCTGAGCGAAAGCAGTCACTTAACCAACTGAGCCACCCAGGAACCCAAAAGATAAAGAATGTTTTATATAGACTTGCTATTTAAGCTCTCACTGAGAAAGTCACTTTCAGCAAAGACATGTAGGAAATAAGTGAACTGGCTGTGTAGATATCCTTGGGGAAAGGCAAAGAGAACAGCAAGTGCAAAGTTCCTGAGGTAGGAATGTACTGGCATATTTGAATAAGAGCAAAGAAGCCAGTGTGTCTGAGTAGGCAATTGGAAAAGAAAGTCATAGGAATTTCAGTACAAAGGGTAACAGGGAGAAAGCTTAGAGTTCCTATAATGCCTTAAGAGTACTTATAGGGGCTTTGATTTTGTTTTTTTACTCTGAGATGAATGATGACTGGAGATTTTAAGCAAATGAATGGCATGATTTGACTTACTTTTTTAAAGGACTCCTTTGGTTGCTGGGTAGAGAATAGAGTGTTAAGACTTATGAAAACTCAAGCAAATGAAAACAAGGTACATTTTCCACCCATGAAATTGTCAAGATCTCACAAAATGCCTGGGTGGCTGGGTTAAGCATCTGACTTTGGCTCAGGTCATGATCCCAGAGTCCTGGGATCTAGCCTAGTGTCAGGCTCCCCTCTCAGTAGGGAGTCTGCTTCTCTATCTCCCTCTGCCACTCCTCCTGCTTGTGCTCTCTCTCTCTCTCTCAAATATATAAAATCTTCAAAAAAAAAAAAAAAAAAAAGAAAGAAAGAAATTGTCAAGGTCAGGGAGAAAGGGTTGGTATTTTTCTTTTCTTATTTTAAATAAGCTCTATGCCCCATGTGGTGCTTGAACTCATGATTCAGGACCCTGAAATCGACAATCTCTTGTTCTACCCACTGAACCAGCAGGTGCCCCCTGAAATTTGGCAAGGTGGTTTTTTTTGTTTGTTTTGTTTTTGTTTTTTTAAGATTTTGTGTATTTATTTGAGAGAAAGGGAGAGGAAAAGCAAGCAGGAGCAGGAGGAGGAGCAGAGAGAGAGCGGAAGCAGACTCCCTGCTGAGCAGGGAGCCTGACACTAGGCTTGATCCCAGAACCCTGAATTCATTTTTTTTTTAAGATTTTATTTATTTATTTGACAGAGATCACAGATAGTTAGGCAGGCAGAGAGAGGGGTGGGGGAAGCAGGCTCCCTGCTGAGCAGAGAGCCTAATGCAGAGCTTGATCCCAGGACCCTGAGATTGTGACCCAAGCCAAAGGCAGAGGCTTAACCCACTGAGCCACCCAGGCAACCCCAGGACCCTAAATTCATGATCTGAGCCAAAGTCAGATGTTTAACCCACTGAGCCACCCAGGCACCTCTGCAAGTATCTTTTTTTTTTTTTTTTGGCAGGGAGAGACACGGAGAGAGGGAACACAAGCAGAGGGAGTGGGAGAGAGTGAGCAGGCTCCCCACTGAGCAGAGAGCCCAATGAGGGGCTCGATCCCAGGACTCTGGAATCATGACCTGAGCCAAAGGCAGAGGCTTTAACCCACTGCACCACCCAGGCAACCCTGTAGGTAATATTCTTAACATGTGGTAAGAACTAAGACAATTTATCAGGGAGATTTATCATAAAGATCTCACTGACCAGTAACTTACTTTGATGCCTACATCATATAGAAAAATGTGGACTTGGAAGACAGGCCAACCTGAGTGTGAATGATAACATTGTCACTTAACTCATCTTTGACCTTTAACAATTTAATTACCTTACCTGTGCCTCAGGTTCATCATGAGTAAAATAGGAATAACAGTGTTGCATTTAGGGCTCCTGGGTAGTTCAGTAAGCCTCTGTCTTTGGCTCAGGTCATGACTCTGCTCTCCTGGGATCAAGTTCCACAAAGGGCTCCCTGCTCAGTAGGGAGTCGGCTTCTACCTCTCCCCCTCTACCCTGCTCATTCTCCCTCTCTCACTTGCTCTCTCTCTCTCAAATAAATAAATAAAATCTTAAAACAAACACAACAACAGAAAACAATGTTCCATTTTATTCTCTTAACTTTCTGTGAAGACCAAGCAAGAGAATCCCTGTAAACAGCCCCTTGGCATAGAATAGGGCCAAGCAAATATTAGTCTTTTTTACCCCAAGTATTCAACCCTGTTGCATATTCAACACCCATCACCCACTTCCTTGTTAATCAAACAAGGAAGTTCAGAAATCCTCCCCTCTCAAGGAAGGAGGGCCAATCCCAGGTCAGAAGTAAAGCCTGATTTCCCTTTGCTTTAGGAGTGAGCAGGTCTCACAGCTGTTAAGACATTAAGACCTGTGGTTCCTGAGTGGCTCAGTGGGTTAAGCCTCTGCCTTAGGTTCAGGTCATGGTCTCAGGGTCCTGGGATCGAGCCCCCAATCAGGCTCTCTGCTCATCGGGGAGCCTGATCCCCCACCTCCACCCCGGGCCTGCCTCTCTGCCTACTTGTGATTTCTCTCTCTGTCAAATAAATGAATAAAATCTTTAAAAAGAATGGCCTTGGGTGCCTGGGTGGCTCAGTGGGTTAAGCCGCTGCCTTCAGCTCGGGTCATGATCTCAGGGTCCTGGGATCGAGTCCCGCATCGGGCTCTCTGCTCGGCGGGGAGCCTGCTTCCTCCTCTCTCTCTCTGCCTACTTGTGATCTCTCTCTGTCAAATAAATAAATAAAATCTTAAAAAAAAGAATGGCCTTAAAGAAAATAAATAAATAGAAAATTGCTCTCAAAATTTCTGTGATACAGATGATAGGAATTGGTTACTACAGGTCCAGTACTTAGAAAATATCACTGGGCGGTTAGTGTCTCCTCTGCTTTGTCAGAAACAGTGCCTGTGGCATCAACAACCTCTCTGGTTACTTCCATTTTGTTCATGACAGCAACAGAAATAACCATTGTGATCCCTAGAAGACAGTGTGTTTGCTGGTTAAAGATGGGGGCTTAGACGCTGCTGGGGATGCCTTGCTGGGTCAGAGGGCAGAGCATGTGACTCCTGACCTTGGAGTCCTGAGTTCAACCACCGTATTTAGCATAGAGCTTACTAATCGCTTCTCGGCCTTTTGGCTAAGATCAAGTGTAGCATAGAGCTTACTTTTTTTTTTTTTTTACGAGATTTTATTTATTTATTTGACAGACAGAGATCACAAGGAGGCGGAGAAGCAGGCAGACAGAGGAGGACGCAGGCTTCCTGCCGAGCAGAGAGCCCAATGTGGGGCTTGATTCCAGGACCCTGAGATCATGACCTGAGCAGAAGGCAGAGGCTTAACCCACTGAGCCACCCAGGCACCCCTATTTTTTTTTTTTTAAGATTTTATTTTTCATTGAGAGAGAGGCAGAGAGCACAAGCAGGAGGACAGGCAGGGGGAGAGGGAGAAGCAAACTCCCTGCTGTGCTGGGAGCCTACCATGGGGCTCACACTCAGGACCTGGAGATCATGACCCAAGCTGAAGGCAGAAGCCCAACCACCTGAGCCACCCAGGCGACCCTAGAGCTTACATTAAAAAGAAAATCAGGGGGCGCCTGGGTGGCTCAGTGGTTTAAGCCGCTGCCTTCGGCTCAGGTCATGATCTCGGGGTGCTGGGATCGAGTCCCGCGTCGGGCTCTCTGGTCAGCGGGGAGCCTGCTTCCCTCTGTCTCTCTCTGTCTGCCTCTCCATCGACTTGTGATTTCTCTCTGTCAAATAAATAAATAAATAAAATCTTAAAAAAAAAAGAAAGAAAATCAGACCACTATGTTGAAATGCAGGCGAACACGGTGTGACCCATAGCAGCTTGTCTAACCTGGTTAAGGCTCTGTTCCACATCTGGAAAGTGGGGGTAACCACACGTTTGGTGTCTGTGTCCAAGTAGATTTCATCTTAGGCTTCTGTATCCCCTCATTACTCAGATAAGAACTGGCCAAGGAAAGCACCTATCTGATGAAAAAGTCCTTCATCATTCTGATACTTAATCATGTTACCTAAGATCTCAGACCCTCAAAGCCCTTGCCCTTAACATTCTCATTAAGTGATAATTGCCTGTCTCCATCCAAAGATGAACAAACAAAAGAGAGAGATGGGAGGAGAGAAAATTTGGGAGAGAAAAGGGAAGAAGAATGGGGAGCAATTTCTAACTGGAGCTGTGGCATCTTATTTTATTAAAAAGAAAAAGGATGAAAACAAATATGACAAAATGTTAATGTGTATTTTATGTGTGTATTGGAAACATTTTTTTGTTGCAGTATTGTCCGTATTTTTTATATGCTTCCAGTACTTCTCAATTTTATAATAGTAAAAGAAACCAAAGGACATAGAAAAAGCTAGAGTTTAACAAATAATTACATTCTTTAAAAAATAATTACATTTTGGGATGCGTGGGTGCCTCAGTGGTTTAAGTGACTGAATCTTGAAGTTGGCTCAGGTCATGATCCCAGGGTCCTGGGATCTGCACCCCACAACAGGCCTTGCCCTCAGCATGGAATCACCTTGGATTCTCTCTCTCCCTCTCTCTGCCTCCCTCTCTCTGCCTCTCCCCCCAAAGAAAACACTAACAGTGAATCATTTTGGCAAACATACAGGACTTTCAAAGGGCACTTGAAACTGAAACTTAATTTGGCGGATTGTTCCTCAAATAATTGGGAATTTTACTGAGTAAACACACTTTGTTTGCCTTTAAAGTACTAGTTTATTCATATGCAATGAAAGAAATCCTCTAGGACAAAAACTGAAGCAACTGGGTGTTGTGGTTTTTAATTTCTAAGACCTTATTCCTACAGAAGATCCCTCAATAAGGAAAAAAGTGATAATAAAATTCATTGACCATTTACTGAGTTCCTACGTGCTAAATCCTGAGGACTCGGTCTGAGTTCACTCACTGACTTCTCACAACAGCTTTCATTCTCCCCTCATGAAAGAGAAGCAGGCAGTACCCATTACAGCTACCACATGGTGAAGCAGCCATAGGTCCTAAATTCGCCTGCCTAACCTTAGCCGACACTGCCTTCTGTGCTCAACCAGTCTAGAAGGGGAGTTGAGTCAGACCGTCTCAGAGAAATGTCAGTCAGAAATAATTTGCAGTGAATTAATTTTAATAGAGTATATTGTGGTGAGAGAAATGTGCTATTTGAAGTTCAAAATGAGAGGATTTAGCTCTCTTTGCCTTCTTTTGGATACAAGGAGGGAGAACCTGAATTCATTTGCCATGGAGTAAGTCACCATTATTTTTTTTAAGATTTTTTTTTATTAGAGATTTTATTTATTTATTTGATAGAGAGAGCTCACAAGTAGACGGAGAGGCAGGCAGAGAGAGAGATAGAGGGAAGCAGGCTCCCTGCTGAGCAGAGAGCCCGATGATGATTCGGGACTCGATCCTAGGACCCTGAGATCATGACCTGAGCCGAAGGCAGCGGCTTAACCCACTGAGCCACCCAGGAGCCCTAAGATTTTTTTTTTTTAAGATTTTATTTATTTATTTTACAGAAAGAGACACAGAGAGAGAGGGAACACAAGCAGGGGGAGTGGCACGCAGAAGGAGAAGCAGGCTTCCCACTTGAGCAGGGAGCCTGATGTGGGGCTCCATCCCAGAACCCTGGGATCATGACCTGAGCCTGTAAGGACCGATTTACAAACTGTCCCTGCTCCCATTCCCCCAGGGGATTCACTTAAAAACAAGTCCCGGAAAACCAGCTCCAGGTAACAAAGCCCAGATACAAGGGTGGGTCAGGCCAGGTGGAGACCTCCGATCAGTGGGGGGGATGCATACTGTCTCCCTGGTTACCAAAAAGTATGGGCCCCGCCTTTTGGGAGCCTTTTTGGCGCCAATTCTAATCAAGGTGTAATAGTCTAGTTCAAATGTCTACTAGGGTAAATTGTAATTCAACTGGTCACCTAGCATCACTGTGGAGTTTCCTGTGTGTGTTACAATCTCATTGGTCACCTGTGCATGGCCAGGCCAACCACATGGCCTTTGCCCTTACAAGTTAGTCTGTGAAACAAGGAAGGGTCACCCTCTCTTGTAAGAGGTGTGTCCCAAACCTTCGGTTAGATTCTTGATGCTTGGTGCTAAATAAAGCTTTGCTTGACCTTAGCTTTGTATCAATCTCACTCCTTTATTCACGGACCCATTATTGGGGCAAAACAGAGCCAAATGCAGCTGCTTAACTGACTGAGCTACCCAAGCACCGAGATTTTTTCTCTCTCTTTTTAAAAAATATTTTATTTATTTATTTGACAGAGATCACAAGTAGGCAGAGAGGCAGACAGAGAGAGAGGAGGAAGCAGGCTCCCCATCAGGCAGAGAGCCTGATGTGGGCTTGATCCCAGGACCTTGGGACCATGACCTGAGCCAAAGGCAGTGGCTTTAACCCACTGAGCCATCCAGACACCCAGATTTTCTTTTTTTTAAGTCATCTCTACCCGCAGTGTGGGGCTTGAACTCATGACCCTGAGATTAAGAGTCAATATGCCACCGACTGTACCAGACACCATGATTATGGCAGGTTCCCATGGGCATGACCTGTTGCCAGGGCATCTAAAAACAGAGCCTGTACCTGGGAGATCAATACTGTCCTCAGGAGGAAGAGTCACATTCCCTACTGGGATAGCTCTTGTCACGTGATGTCTCCTCTACAGACATGTTCATTTTGTAACTTATGAAGAATAAAAAGACATTTTTAAAACATATTTTATTTATTTATTTGACAGAGAGAGATCACAAGTAGGCAGAGAGGCAGGCAGAGAGAGAGAGAGGAGGAAGCAGACTCCCTGCTGAGCAGAGAGCCCGATGCGGGACTCGATCCCAGGACCCTGAGATCATGACCTGAGCCGAAGGCAGCGGCTTAACCCACTGAGCCACCCAGGCACCCTAAAAAGACATTTTTTAGCTAATTTTATAAATATTTTATTTATGGGGCCCCTGGGTGGCTCAGTGGGTTGAGCCTCTGCCTTCACTTCGGGTCATGATCTTGGGGTCCTGGGATGGAGCCTGCATCGGGCTCTCTGCTCCTTGGGGAGCCTGCATCTCCTTCTCTCTGTCTGCCTGCCTCTCTGCCTACTTGTGATCTCTGTCAAATAAATGAATAAAATCTTAATGAATAAATAAACAAATAAACAAATAAATAATAAAGATTTTATTTATTCATTTGCGAGAAAGAGACAGAGACAGAGCACAAGCAAGGGGAGAGGGAGAGGGAGAAGCAGACTCCCCACTGAGCTGGGAGCCTGACATGGGCCTGGATCCCAGGACCTGGAGATCATGACCTGAACCAAATGCAGGCACTTAACTGACTGAGCCACCCAGGTGCCCCTTTTTGCCAGTTTTCCTTGAGATTTCATTAATCTCACGAGGCTGGAAGGTTGGAGGAAGGAATGAAGAAATAAAAAGTGTTCTGTGGCTAAATTTGGACAATTTATCAAATACAAGACAGAAATCTGACAACTCCTTTTTAATAAGGAGTACCTATACCCAGAGCCTAAGGTATCTGACTTTGATATCTGTGTCTCATAAGACTGCAGCTTTAGATATACAGAAATGCTTTTTTGTGCAGGAAAGACATTCCAGGGAGATGCTGATCCTTCTTAATATATACAAATAGAAAAAAAAAAATACAAATAGAAACCTAATGGTGGCCTCAGAGTTTCTACGGAGGATGCCTGAGGGGCAGTTGAACTAGGCTCTAAGAATTGTCCACATGGAAGAGGAGGAAAATTGCTGATGGAGAGAGATTTCTGCAGGAGCACTAAGGCTCCCCTGCTCTCTCTTCTCGTGCTCAGCAACCTCCATTTTCTTCATTACATTAAGTATTTCATTCAGGTGTGCCCAGGTGGCTCAATTGGTTATAGCATCTGCCTTCGGCTCAGGTCACCACCCTGGATTCCTGGGACAAAGTCCCACATCAAGGCTCCCTGCTCAGTGGGAAGTTGGCTTCTCCCTCTGCCCCTTACCTTGCTCCTGTGTACGCGTGCGCGCGCGCTCTTTTTCTCTCTCTGTCTCTCAAATGAATAAAATATTTTTTTGAAAAGGGGAGGGCGCTTGGGTGGCTGAGTGGGTTAAAGCCTCTGCCTTTGGCTCAGGTCCTGATCCCAGGGTCCTGGGATCAAGCCCCGCATCATCATCATCATCATCATCATCATCATCATCATCATCATCATCGGGCTCTCTGCTCAGCGGGGAGCCTGCTTCCCCCTCTCTCTCTGCCGGCCTCTCTGCCTACTTATGATCTCTCTCTCTCTCTTTCTCTGTCAAATAAATAAATAAAATCTTAAATGAATAAATAAATAAATGAATAATTAGTGTTTATCCACAGACCTCACTATGTGCCTAGCACCACAGAAGCCGGTAAGGTACAAAGCTAAGTGTCAGGTAGATTTGCTGCCCTCTAAACGCTTGTCATTTCCCTTACATCCAATGGAACAATTACATAAACATGATACACTCAGGCAATCAATAAATTTACGAAGAATGCATCAAAAGACAAACCAAAGATGAAGTGGAAAGAGATTTGGTGAGTCCTAAAGGAGGTAGGTAGAGAGAATCTGAAGTTGATATGAGAGGAAAGGTCTCCTGTAAAAACTCAGTAGGCACAGCCTGTTCTCAGGCTGAATCAAACACCTGAGGTTGAGGAAAGTTGACCAGAGAGGTGAGGGCCAAGGTGTTGAAAAAGAAGCTGAGGAGTTCAAGACTTTATCTGCTAAAAATTGGGGAACTACTAGTGAGGTGACCTGGAGAAGAGAGTGTTGGGGGTGGGGAAAGGGGGCTGTGTTGTAACCCCAACCCGCGAGGAGCTGACAAACAAGCTTGCCCACCTCTTGAGAAACTTCCTGTGGTTTTCTGAGGGACTCGCTGCACAGAGGTTGAGCACTGGCTGAGCATTGGGAAACATAACTCCAAATCCTTGAACTTTGCTGTCACTGACTGTTGTTGAAAACAATGAAGCAAAATTCAATCTTCCACTAAACTCAAAGCATTCAAGGGATATGGGCAGTGGAGAAACCAAGAAACTTTCTCCTCTACCGTCTGGGGTGCAGTATCTGGGGCCCTAGGTTAACAGGAGAAAAGGGTCCACTGCATATGCATACGGAAGCTTCACCGAAGAGGGGTGAGAACCCAGCCAGCCTGATAGACCCAGCACTTCTGTATCTTTAAATCAGGGTGGAGATGGAGGGTGTGGGCTGTAGGGAGGTGACAAGGAAACGTCTGGTAAATCAGGGTTGTTTACAAGGTTTGTTAAGCAGGCTCCAGTCATCCCAGGTGATAAAAGCTGTTATAGGAGCCATTCTCTTTCGAGAAAGGGAGAGGAAGACAACTTTACAAATGAAAATGGCCTTTATAAATGTAAATATCCTTTACAAAAGGGAAATTTATACACTGGTTTTAGAGTTGCCCACCCCACCCCCACAGTTGGCTGGTGCTTAGTTGCCTTTAGCTCAAAAAATTCTTGGCCAAAGGGGCATATTCTGGAGTGGCATAGCTTGATCCCCTTCAGTACCATGCTGGAGGTACCATCAGCTTACTACTTGCCCCAAAATTCCACAAATATAAAAGAGCAATCCTATTCACCTTCGCTAAAGAAACCTGCACCTTTTGGGGGCACCTGAGTGGCTCAGTTGCTTAGCATCTACCTTTTTGGCTCAGGTTATAATCCCGGGGCGAGGGGGGGGGCTCCCCTAACAGCAGGGGAGTCAGCTTCTCCCTCTTCCTCCGTCCCTGCTCTTGTGCATGCTCCATTATTCTATCTTTCTCAAATAAATAAATGAAGTACTTTTTGAAAAAAAAGAAACCTGTAATTTTGAAGTAGAAGCTCCTTTAACAGAAAAAATGCATTTTATTAGTTATATGTGTCCTCACCTCCCCAGGTAGAATATATATTTAGGCTTTATAATGTTTGTTCAAAACCCAGATGGGGGCGCGCCTGGGTGGCCCAGTGGGTTAAAGCCTCTGCCTTCAGCTCAGGTCATGGTCCCAGGGTCCTGGGATCGAGCCCTACATTGGGCTCTCTGCTTGGCGGGGAGCCTGCTTCCTCCTCTCTTTCTCTGCCTGCCTCTCCACCTACTTGTGATTTCTGTCTGTCAAATAAATAAATAAATAAATAATCTTTAAAAAAAAACAAAAAAAAACCCAGATGGGAATTATGAAATATTTGTTGAAAGAAACTGTTTACATTAAGTCATGCTTATAGTAGCTAAGAAAAAGTGCAAAATCAGGACAAAACAGAATACAATAGGCGGAGTCAAAGCAAATGACAGGATCCTTTCTAAATCTTGATTGCGATTGTGGTGGGTTATACAATGGTATTCATTTGTTAAAACTCATTGGACTATGCTCTAAAAAGGGTGAGTTCTACTGTGTATAAATTATGCTCTCATTTTTCTTTAAACATTTTATTTATTTGACAGAGATCACAAGTAGGCAGACAGGCAGGCGGCGGGGTGGTGGGGTGGCGGGGGCAAGCTCCCCGCTGAGCAGAGAGCCCGATGCAGGGCTTCATCTCAGGCCTCTGAGATCACGATCTGAGCCAAAGGCAGAGGCTTAACCCACTGAGCAACCCAGGCGCCCCCTGCTCTAATTTTTAAAAGAGGAGAAATGTAATTAACAAACCAAGAGGGCGCCTGGGTGGCTCAGTGAGTTAAGTCTCTGCCTTTGGCTCAGGTCATGATCCCAGAGGCCTGGGATCCAGTCCCGCATCGGGCTCTCTGCTCAGCAGGGAGCCTGCTTCTCCTCATCTCTCTCTCTCTGCCTACTTGTGATCTCTCTCTCTGTCAAATAAATAAATAAAATATTAAAAAAAAAAAAACAAGAAAAGATCTTTGCGAATTTTGTCACAGACAGCAAATACCCATAGTCCGTAGACTCTTAACTCAAAAACATCAAGAAGAGCAGTAACTCAATTGAAAAATGGGCAAAAGATAAGGTCATAGGGTTCACAGAAAAATGAGGAAAAGAGCCCTAACACAATAACAATAACAACAAGAATTTCAGTCACACTCATAATAAAACTGGAAGTTAAAACTACTGTAAGGGGAGGGCACCTGGGTGGCTCAGTAGCTTAAGCTCTGCCTTTGGCTCAGGTCATGATCTCAGGGTCCTAGGAACGAGCCCCACATTGGGCTCTCTGCTCTGCAGGGAGCCTGCTTCCTCCTTTCTGTCTCTCTGCCTGCCCCTCTGCCTACTTATGATCTCTCTCTGTCAAATAAATAAATAAAAATTCTAAAAAAAAAACAAAACAAAAAAACCTACTGTAAGGCGGGGGCGGGGAGCGCCTGGGAGGTTCAGTGGGTTAAAGCCTCTGCCTTCAACTTAGGTCATGATCTCAGGGTCCTCGAATGAAGCCCCGCATCGGGCTCTCTGTTCAGCAGGGATCCTGCTTCCCCCTTTCTCTCTGCCTGTCTCTCTCCCTACTTGTGATCTCTATCAAATAAATAAATAAATAAAATATTAAAAAAAAAAAGAAGAAGAAATTTACTGTAAGGAGTGCGTGGATGGCTCAGTTGTGGAGAGCCTCCTGCCTTTGGCTCAGGTCATGATCCCAGGGTCCTGGAATAAAGTCCCACATTGGGCTCCCTGCTCAGCAGGAAGCTTGCTTCTCCCTCTGCCTGCCACCCCTTGATCCCCCTGCTTGTGTTCCCTCTCTCTCTGTGTCTCTCTGTGTTAAATAAATAAATTAAAAATCCTATTAAAAAAAAAAGGAACGAATGAAATATATTTTGAAGTATGTATGGATAAAATGACCTTTGTTGGGGAATTGCTTGAGCAAGAGAAAGAAAAAGAATGGATAAAATAAAGATGGCAAAATCTTGACAACTGCTGACTGTTAGTGATGGGGACATGGGGATTCATTATACAATTCATTCTCAGGTTATGTTTCATAATAAATTTTTTTTTAAAGATTTTATTTATTTATTTGATAGAGAGAGATCACAAGTAGGCAGAGAGAGAGAGGAGGAAGCAGGCTCCCCGTGGAGCAGAGAGCCCGATGCGGGGCTCGATCCCAGGAACCTGGGATCATGACCTGAGCCAAAGCAGAAGCTTTAACCCACTGAGCCACCAAGGTGCCCCCAAAATAAAAAATTTTTTAAAGAAGCATAAGATCTCTATTTTTAGTAATCCTACTGAAATACAGTCATCAAACCCTTACACTATTTAAAAACAAATTCAGTTGGGATCTGAGCTCCTATGAAGAAACTTCTCAACATCCTTTCATCTTCAAAGCTATTTAAAAATCTCAAAGATAAAGCTTTGCTATGTCATTGAGTGGTATTTCAGTTAATTGCTGCATTTCTAAATAACAGGAGGATAATAATAATAGCATGGTGTATCTCGGGCTATACTTTTTTAAATGCTTAGGGCACTTTCTCACATAGTTATCTCAGCTTCACCTAAAGGCTCTGTAATTACTGACACTTCACAGATGGGAAACTGAGTCTGGGAGACGTGAAATGATGTGTCTATGATTGCAGTTGAACCAAAACTGGGACTTAGGTTTCCTATCAGCCAGCTCAACTATTTTATACAGACTACAGAAGAAATTAACATCAAAAGATGAGATTAGAATTCATAATATTTTAGCTGTTACTACAGCACTGTGGTTAAATAGTATACATATTAGATCAACTTTTTTTAAAAAGATTTTATTTATTTATTTGACAGAGAGGGAGAACTCACAAGTAGGCAGAGAGGCAGGCAGAGAGAGGGGGAAGTAGGCTCCCTGCTGAGCAGAGACACCCCCCCTC
This sequence comes from Mustela putorius furo, assembly GCF_011764305.1. NCBI lineage: Eukaryota > Metazoa > Chordata > Mammalia > Carnivora > Mustelidae > Mustela > Mustela putorius. The sequence continues at coordinate 39,536,029 of NW_025422368.1, read as the reverse complement.
CAATGCAGGGCTCAATCCTAGGACCCTGAGATCATGACCTGAGGCACCCCTCAAACTTTTTTATTTAAAGATTTTGTTTTTTTGGGATGCCTGGGTGTCTCAGTGGTTTAAGCCTCTGCCTTTGGCTCAAGTCATGATCCTAGGGTTCTGGGATCAAGCCCCAAATCGGGCTCCCTGCTGAGTGGAAAGCCTGCTTCCCCCTCTCTCTGTCTCTGCCTGCCTCTCTGCCTACTTGTGATCTCTGTCTGTCAAATAAATAAAATCTGAAAGAAAAAAAAAAAGGCACTATGCATTTAGGCACTCTGTGTGTGTGTGTCCTTCTGTCTTCCTTTTCATTACTAGGAAATCAAGGGTGTCCCTTCTACTTTATTTGCAAGTCAGGCTTATGGGCTATGTCTACAAAATAATCATGATGGGACAGAGTGATTATTTTTTTTAAGATTTTATTTATTTATTTGACAGAGAGAAAGAGAGAGAGAGATCCCAAGTAGGCAGAGAGGCAGGCAGAGAGAGAAGGGAGAAGCACATTCCCCACTGAGCCGAGAGCCCGGTGCGGGGCTTGATCCCAGGACCTTGAGATCATGACCTGAGTTGAAGGCAGAGGCTTAACCCGCTGAGCCACCCAGACACCCCAGGACAGAGTGATTATTGAGAATGTTTTGCTGTCTTGACAATTCCTTCCTATAGAGAAGAATTGAGCTAATAAATTCATGTTCATCAAGTAGTCACAGAATGCATTGTTACAGGGCAAGCCCTGAACAGTTTTTCTTTATGGGAAAAAAAAAGTTAATTTAAAACAGTATCCATAAATGTTTTAAAAGTATGCTCATGTTTGCTGGAGCAATACTGGCATATGGGAAGGCACTAACTATAGGACTACTATCTTTAGACTTTAATTATGGAGTGTCATTTTTAACTATTTGATTACTCTGACATTTTAATGTGAAAAAGAGAATTAACTTTCAACCGAAATTCCCATGTTGCCCTTGTTCTTTGATTTATGGGGGCACATTTGGTATTATTTGAATACTTCGTTTTATTATATTTCAAAAGGCACTGTAATGGTTTCTCATTTTTTTATATATATAAATTATATATATTTTTTATAATTTGGGTTGAAGCAGTTTTTTGCAGATTGAAAACTAAAAAGAAGATGTAACAAATACAGGAAAAAAAAGATACACATTTTGACTCCATTAAATATATTTAACCAGGGCACCTGGGTGGCTCAGTGGGTTGGGCCTCTGCCTTCGGCTTGGGTCATGATACCAGAGTCCTGGGATCGAGCCCAGCGTCGGGGTCTTTGCTCCACGGGGAGCCTGCTTCCCTCTCTCTCTGCCTGCCTCTCTGCATACTTGTGATCTCTGTCTGTCAAATAAATAAAATCTTAAATATATATATATACATATATGTATATATATATATTTAACCACATTGCAAGTTACATTAGAATAGGCTTTGGCGGGGTGCACCTGGGTGGCCCAGTGGGTTAAGCCTCTGTCTTTGGCTCAGGTAATGATCTGAGGGTCCTGGGATCAAGTCCCACATTGGGGGTTTCTGCTTAGCAGGGAGCCTCCTCCCCCTTCCCCCACCTGCCTCTCTGCCTACTTGTGATCTCTCTCTCTGTCAAATAAACAAATAAAATCTTTAAAGAAAAATAGGTTTTGGGGGCACCTTGGTGGCTCAGTCAGTTGAGTGTTAAACTCTTGGTTTCAGCTCAAGCCATGATCTCAGGGGCCTGGTATCAAGCCCTGTGCTAGGCTCCATGCTCAGTGTGGATTCTGTTTCTCTTTCTCTCTCCGTCTCCCTCTGTACCACCCCCCCACCCCACCCCCTGTCACAGGCATGTGGGAGCATGCACTCTCTCTCCGTCTCTAAAAAAAAAATAAATCTTGGGGCGCCTGAGTGGCTCAGTGTGGGTTAAGCGTCTGCCTTCAGCTCTGGTCCTAATCTCAGGGTCCTGGGATAGAGCCCCGTGCAGGGCTCCCTGCTCATGCAAGGGCCTGCTTCTCCCTCTGCAGCTCCCCCTGCTTGTATTCTCTCTCTCTGTGTAAATAAGTAAATAAAATCTTAAATAAATAGATAAACAAATCTTTATTTATTTTTTTAAAGGATTTTATTTATTCATATGACAGAGAGAGAGAGCCCACAAGCAGGGGGAGCAGCAGACAGAGAAAGAAGCTGGGTCCCTGCTGAGCAGGGAGCCTGATGTGGGGCTCAATCCCAGGTCCCTGAGATCATGACCTGAACTGAAGGCAGCCGCTTAGCCAACTGAGCCACCCAGGTGTCCCAACAGATTTTTAAAAAATAAAATAAAATAGGTTTTTAATGTTTCTATTATGTAGATATTAAAATCATCTTATTTGGGGCACCTGGGTGGCTCAGTGGGTTAAACCTTTGCCTTTGGCTCAGGTCATGATCTCAGGGTCCTGGGATTGAGCCCCACATTGGCCTCTCTGCTCTGTACGGAGCCTGCTTCCCCCTCTCTCCCTGCCTCTCTGCCTACTTGTGATCTCACTCTGTCAAATAAATAAAATCTTTTAAAAAATCATCTTATTTGAAATTATGGAAAAATATTCATGAATTAATATCAAGTAAAAAATGTAGGATGTAAAACAATATTCAGCAGGACACCAATTGTCTAAAAATAATTTATGCTTAGAAAGAAAGGCTAGAAGGTAAGATATTCATAAATGTCACCTTATCCTATTGGAATTACAGGTCATTTTTATTTTCTTTTGCATGTTTTTCTACATTTAATTGGTTTTCTTCATATTTACTTATTTATTTATTTATTTTCAGAGAGAGAGAGAGAGCATATACAAGCCAAGGGCTCTGGAGTGGGGGACAGAAGAAGGCAGAGAGAGAGAATCCTACATAGGCTCCATGCCCAGCTTGGACCCCGAGGCAGGACTCCATCTCATGGCCCTGAGAGCATGACCTGAGCCAAAATCAAGAGTTGGACTCTTAACTAACTAAGCCACCCACGTGCCCCTTAGTAGTTATTTATTTAGGGGTGCCTGGGTTGTTCAGATGGTTAAACATCTGCCTTCAGCTCAAGTTGTGATCTCAGAGTCCTGGGATTGAGCCCCATGTCAGGGTCCCAGCTCAGTTGGGGATCTGCTTTTCCTTCTCCCTCTGTCTCTCCCCCTAATTATGCTCTTTCTCAAATGAATAAATAATATCTTTTTAAAAAAATATTTATTTAGGGGCGCCTGGGTGGCTCAGTGGGTTAAAGCCTCTGCTTTCAGCTTAGGTCATGATCTCAGGGTCCTGGGATCGAGCCCCACATCGGGCTCTCTGCTCAGCAGGGAGCCTGCTTCCTCCTCTCTCTCTCTGCCTGCCTCTCTGCCTACTTATGATCTCTGTCAAATAAATAAATAAAATCTTTAAAAATATATATTTATTTAAGTCATTCTCTATAGCCAATGTGTGGCTCAAACTTGTGATCCCAAGATCAAGAGTCTTACTTTCTACTGACTGAGCCATCCAGGCATCCTGTACCAGATTTTAATCTAAAATAATAAAAATTTTAAAAAAGATTTCATTTATTTATTTGACAGAGAGAGAGAGAGCACAAGTAGGGGGAGCAGTAGGCTGAGGGAGAAGGAGAAGCAGACTCCCACTGGGCAGGGAGCCTAATGTGGGGCTCAATCCCAGGACTCTGAGATCACAACCTGCACTAAACCAGACGCTTAACCAACTGAACCACCTAGGCACCCCTAAAAAAATTTAAAAAAAAATTAAAAATTTCATTTGTTTATTTATTCTAAAGATTTTATTTATTTGTTGGGGGGGGTGGAGCACAAAGCAAGGTGATGTGGGACTTTATCCCAGGACCCTGGCATCGTGACCCCAGCTGAAGGCAGGTACCTAACCAACTGAACCACCCTGGCTCCCACTATAATGGAGATTTTTTTTTTTAAAGATTTATTTATTTATTTATTTGACAGACAAAGATCAAAAGTAGGCAGAGAGAGGGGATGGGGAAGCAGGCTTTCTGTGGAGCTGAGACCCTGGGATCATGACGTGAGACGAAGGCAGAGTTTTTAACCCACTGAGCAACCTAGGTGCCCCCATAATGGAGATGTTTAATAATAATTATACACAGCTCCCAGCAACTCTGTGGCAAGCAGAAATAAGTTGCGCAGTTGACTTGGCTGTTCAACAACTCACTCTTCCAATCTTCAATCCATCACAGCAAACAAAAGCCCAAATGCAAAGAAAGATTGCCTTGTGACATTTTCCTTCTCTTCCCTCTCTATATTTTCAGTAGCCATGTGAGCAAAACTTGGAATAACTCGCTCTTTTCCTGATGTACTCCTTTAACAAATGGATTTTGATAAATATAGAAATCTAAAGATGCAGCAAGGGGGTGGTGGTCATTTAGTTAACACCATGAAACAACCAAACACTATAATCTCTACTTGGTGGAGATACCATTGTCTATGCTGAAGTATTTTTAACTGGGACAAAAATAGAACCGTTACAGTTTCCATATTCTTCAAACAGTTACAAGTTTGTAAGTGGCTGGAATGATAAAAACCAACCAGGACCTTGCATCTTAGTATAGAAGCCACAACTATGGAAGTTCAGCCACCCTCCTTGCAAATACCAACAGAATACCTCTCTGCACTAGAAGCATTTGTCCGCCCCCCACAAGTGAAGGGGGGTGGGGGAGTGAGGGTGGGGTGGTGGTGACTGTGATACCACCGGACTTCAGACACATTAATCCTATGGCTAGTGACCCACTAACAAAACCTAGTCCTTTCACTTTTATTTATTTATTTATTTTAGATATTTTATTTATTTATCAGAGAGAAAGAGAGAGCGCACACACAAGCAGGGAGAGGGAGGAACAGGCTCCTTGCTGAGCAGGGAGCCCCAGGTGAGGTTGGATCCCAGGACTCTGGGATCATGACCTGAGCCGAAGGCAGACACTTAACAAACTGAGCCACTCAGGCATCCCAAGACCCTAATGGAACATTAACTTTACCCACCCACCCCCACTTTTTTTGCTTTGTTTTCTTTACTTAGACATTTTTAGTAGAAGGCAACAAGACCTTTGAGGGTATGAGGAGCAGGCAGGAGAAGCCAAAATAGAAATGTAGGAAACAGGGAGAGGTTTGAGCTCTCCCGGACAAACTACCTCATAATTTTGCCTGACTTTGGCTCCATAAACAAAAGGCCCCTCTTCCCCTCTGGGCAAAAGAGTCAGGCAATCAGAATAATTAAATGTACAATGTTTGTTAGATGTCAAGTACCTGCATTTCAGTTGAGAAAAGAGGAGCTATAAAGTGGAGATTTCTCTGCTTAGACCTGCCCTGCAGAAATCAAGTGGGCACCACAGTCTGCTCTGTTTCCTCCTGAGTTTTGCTGCAAACCCTAAGTTATAATCAGAGGAAGGAAACGCCCGAGAGATCTGAAGGTTTCAATCGTGGCTGAGTGCACATGGCTTGGATCACCACACAGCAATGCCGCTCGAGCTCATGGTCAGTGTCTCCCTCCTGTAATCAGTACCTCTATATAAGATTTCAGTTGGACCCCGCCATTTCTGTGCAAGAACTGTGCGGCTCCATGTAAGCCAAGTTAGAGCATGGACAGAGATTAAAATATAAATTCATCAGAAACTGACTGCGCCCATAAATCCACCATATTCTTTATGCAAAATAACACCTTGCCAGGGAGCTTCAGATCAGGAAGGAGACAGGATGGAGGGACAAGAAGTAAAGAAAACGGCAGCAGCAGGAGCCCTGGTTTCTTCTAGCCTAGTCCAGTCAGGGCGGATGGGATGGAAGACCTGGAGGGAGGGGCATGGAGACCAGCCACGTGTGCCTGGAGCCTGCAGAAATCATGTCCATGACTGAAACACAAGTCTGACTTCCCCTACCCGACACGGAACATTTGAGCTTTCATCCCATTCACAGAGAGTAAAAAAACACCGATCCTTTTTAATTTCAGAAAAGGCCCAAACAAATAATCTGAATCAGCCGTGCCAGAGCGTAGAGACTGTTTTGTTCCAACCTGGGGACAAAGACTCATTACTTGGAGGCTGTCCCCAAGCACCTCCCATTTGCCTGGGGGAGAGATTAGGGTGGAGGTGGGGTGAGATGTGGGGAGATAGATCTCTGGGGGCCAGGTCTGTGCGATGTTGCGCAAGCAAGCAGAGGGTGGAAGGTTCCTTTTGACATGGGTACTCAGAGGCCCAAGCTTTCGGCCAGCTGTGTAATACCAGCACTGAGCAGACACTATAGACCTACTAGTGTCCCTTCGAAGCTCCTTCTCTATTCGTTCAGACTCCCCATGGAGAGTTGAAAAAATAAATGCCGGCCCCAATCTTAGGAAAATGAGCAGCAGGGTCCAGTCAGAACTCTGGCTCAACCCTTAGTAGCTTACCTATAGCGTGAAGCCGACAGCACAGCCAGGAGTCGTGAAACACCCCAGGTCTACTCCCCCTCAGAGAAGAAATTTAGGTGGTACTGATGAGGGAACAGGAGGCTGGCTGAGGACACCTTCCCCCAACAGCAGGGTACATAACCAACCACCCCTCACAACCCGGGGCAGCCGCATCTCTGCCTGCCCACGGGCCCTGTCCCCGTGCTCTAATAAATCACCTTTTGCACCAACGACGTCTTAAGAATTCTTTCTTTAGTCGTCGGCTCCGAACCTCCTCACCCCACCGAACCTGACTTAGGTTCTGGGACTTCATCAGTACCGACTGCTTCACAGTTGTGAAGGTGGAAAGCGGAAGGGAGCTTGATTCAGAATTCAGAACTCCATACCGTCTTTCCTGTCATTCTAAGATGTACCCCTCCGGCTCCTCCCAAAATACAAGCACCACCACCCCCATCCCCCACCCAGCCAGGAGTCTCAGCTGGGTAAGGATTGTCATTGGTAGGACTGTTTCCAACCTGAATGTCCTGGAGACACAAAAAGATTCCCTTACTCAAAGTGCCTTTCAAGTTCTAAAAATTAGGTTCAGGGCGCCTGCGTGGCGCAATCAGTTAAGCATCTGGCTTCGGCTCAAGTTGTGATCCCAGAGTCCTAGGATCTAGCCCTGAGTCGGGTTCAGTGAGGACCCTGATTCTCCCTCTCTACACCCCTCCCCCTACTTTTGCGCTCTAGCTTACTCTCTCTCTCTCTCTCAAATAAATGAAAAAAATTTTTTTTTCCTCAAATATTTTATTTATTTATTTGACAGGCAGAGATCACAAGTAGGCTGAGAGGCAGGCAGACAGAGGAGGAAGTAGGCTCCCTGCCAGGACCCTGAGATCATGACCTGAGCCGAAGGCAGAGGCTTTAGCCCACTGAGCCATCCAGGTGCCCCCTCAAATAAATGAAAATCTTTAAAAAAAATTAAAAATAAAAATAAATTAAAAGTAACTTTAAGGGGCACCTGGGTGGCTCAGTGGGTTAAGCCTCTGCCTTCGGCTCAGGTCATGATCTCAGGGTCCTGGGATCGAGTCCTACATCGGACTCTCTGCTCGGCGGAGAGCCTGCTTCCTCCTCTCTCTCTCTCTGCCTGCCTCTCTGCCTGCTTGTGATCTCTCTCTATCAAATAAATAAATAAAATCTTTAAAAAAAAAAGTAACTTAAAAAAAAAAGATTTTATTTATTTGACAAACAGAGATCACAAATAGGCAGAGAAGCAGGCATAGAGAGAGGGGGAAACTGGTTCCCTGCTGAGAAGAGAGCCTGATGTGGGACTCGATCCCAGGACGGTGAAATCATGACCTGAGCTGAAAGCAGAGGCTTAACCCAGTGAGCCACCCAGGTGCCCCTAAAAAGTACCTTCTACCAGTAAAACAGTGAAGCCTTTCAAAATGAAAACAGGCATAATGATTTATTTAGAAATTGCCTAAGGAAGGATAAGTCTAGGTAAGCTTTTTATTTTTTATTTTTTTCACTAGGATGAGCAGGCTGGTGAGGGGCAGAGGAGGTAAATGGGATCAGTTCCGAAGAGCAGAGTGACCTGGCAAGGTAAGGATTCAGTTTTACTTAGACCCTACTATACTGGCTGGGGGCCTTTGCCCTAGCTCATTGTTCCCTCTTTGTTTGTTTAAGATTTTATTTTATTTATTTATTTATTTTATTTTTTAAAGTTTTTATTTATTTATTTGACAGAGATCACAAGTAGGCAGACAGGCAGGCAGAGAGGAGGAAGCAAGCTCCCTGCTGAGCAGAGAGCCCGATGCGGGGCTCGATCCCAGAACCCTGAGATCATGACCTGAGCCGAAGGCAGAGGCTTTAACCCACTGAGCCACCCAGGTGCCCCTTATTTTATTTATTTGACAGAGAAAGACACAGTGAAAGAGGGAACACAAGCAGGGGGAGTGGGAGAGGGAGAAGTAGGCTTTCCACTGAGCAGGGAGCCCGGTGTGGGGCTCCACTCCAGGACCCTGGATCATGACCTGAGCTGAAGGCAGACATTTAACAACGAAGGCACCCAGGCACCCTCCATTGTTCTGTCTTTTACAAAAATGTCTTCTTTTTTTTTTTCTTTCTTTTTTAAAATTAATTTTATTTTTTTTAATTAACATATAATGTATTATTAGCCTGAGGTGTACAGGTCTGTGAATCGCCAGGTTTACACACTTCACAGCACTCACCATAGCACATACCCTCCCCAATGCCCATAACCCCACCACCCTCTCCCCCACTCAACCCTCAGTTTGTTTTGTGAGATTAAGAGTCTCTTATGGTTTGTCTCCCTCCCAATCCCATCTTGTTTCATTTATTCTTTTCCTACCCCCTAACCCCCAACGTTGCATCTCCCCTTCCTCATATCAGGGAGATCATATGATAGTTGTCTTTCTCTGATTGACTTATTTAGCTCAGCATAATACCCTCTAGTTGCATCCATGTCATCCCAAATGGCAAGATTTCATTTCTTTTGATGGCTGCATAGTATTCCACTGTATATATCTATATCTCATCTTCTTTATCCATTCATCTGTTGATGGACATCTAGGTTCTTTGCATAGTTTGGCTATTGTGGACATTGCTGCTATAAACATTGGGGTGCACGTTCCCCTTCGGATCTCTACGTTTGTATCTTTAGGGTAAATACCCAGTAGTGCAATTGCTGGGTCATAGGGTAGTTCTATTTTCAACATTTTGAGGAACCTCCATGCTGTTTTCCAGAATGGTTGCACCAGCTTGCATTCCCACCAACAGTGTAGGAGGGTTCCCCTTTCTCCACATCCTCGCCAGCAGCTGTCATTAATTGACTTGTTAATTTTAGCCATTCTGACTGGTGTGAGGTGGTATCTCATTGTGGTTTTGATTTCTGTCTCCCTGATGCTGAGTGATGTGGAGCACTTTTTCATGTGTCTGTTAGCCATCTGGATATCTTCTTTGCAGAAATATCTGTTCCTGTCCCCTGCCCATTTCTTGATTGGACTATTTGTTCTTTGGGTGTTGAGTTTGATAAGCTCTTTATAGATTTTGGATATTAGCCCTTTATCTGATATGTCGTTTGCAAATATCTTTTCCCATTCTGTCAGTTGTCTTTTGGTTTTGTTAATGTTTCCTTTGCTGTGCAAAAGCTTTTGATCTTGGTGAAATCCCAATAGTTCACTTTTGCCCTTGCTTCCCTTGCATTTGACGATGTTCCTAGGAAGAAGTTGCTGTGGTGAAAGTTGAAGAGATTGTTGCCTCCTCAAGGATTTTGATGGATTCCTGTCTCACATTGAGGTCCTTCATCCATTTTGAGTCTATTTTTGTGTGTGGTGTAAGGAAATGGTCCAGTTTCATTTTTCTGCATGTGGCTGTGCAATTTTCCAAAAATATTTGTTGAAGAGACTGTCTTTTTTCCATTGGACATTCTTTCCTGCTTTGTCGAAGGTTAGTTGACCATAGAGTTAAGGGTCTATTTCTGGGCTCTCTATTCTGTTCCATTGATCTATGTGTCTGTTTTTGTGCCAGTTACCATGCTGTCTTGCTGATGACAGCTTTGTAATAGAGCTTGAAGTCTGGAATTGTGATGCCACCCACTTTGGCTTTCTTTTTCAATATTCCTCTGGCTATACTAGGTCTTTTCTGGCTCCATATAAATTTTAGGATTTTTTGTTCCATTTCTTTAGAAAAAATGGATGGGACTTTGATAGGGATTGCATTAAATGTGTAGGTTGCTTTAGGTAGAATAGACATTTTCAAAATTTTGTTCTTCCAATCCATAAGCATGGAACATTTTTTTCCATTTCTTTTTGTCTTCCTCAATTTCTTTCATGAGTACTTTATAGTTTTCTGAGTATAGATTCTTTCCTCTTTGGTTAGGTTTATTCCTAGGTATCTTATGGTTTTGGGTGCAATTGTAAATAGGATCGACTCCTTCATTTCTCTTTCTTCTGTCTTGTTGCCAAATCTGCTGGAACTTGTACAGGAATTCAGTAAACTGTCAGGATACAAAAATGTCTTCTTGGGGTACCTTGGTGGTGGTGCAGTCAGTTAAGCATCAGTCTATTGCTTTCAGCTCAGGTCATGATCTCAGAGTGCTGATATAGGGCTGAGTTTGGCTGTGAGCTCAATGCAGTCTGCTTAAGGCTCTTTCTCCCTCACACCCTACCCCACCCTCCCCCCGCCCCTGTATGTTCTCTTTCTTTCTCAAATAAATAAATAAAATCTTTAAGAAAATGGGGGGGACACTTAGGTGGCTCAGTCAGTTAAGTGGCTGCCTTCAGCTCAGGTCATGATCTTAGGGTCCTGGGATGGAACCCCACCTAGGGCACTCTGCTCAGCAGGGAGCCTGCTTCTCCCTCTCCCTTTGTCCCTCCCTGTCCACTGTAGATCTCTCTCTCTCTCTCTCAAATGAATAAATAAAATCTATTTTTTTAAAGATTTTATTTATTTATTTGTCAGAGAGAGAGAGTGAGCACAGGCAGAAAGAGTGGCAGAGGGAGAAGCAGGCTCCCTGTGGAGCAAGGAGCCCAATGCGGGACTCCATCCCAGGATGCTGGGATCATGACCTGAGCCAAAGGCAGCCGCTTAACCAACTGAGCCACCCAGGCGTGCCAAATAAAATCTATTTAAAAAAAGAAGAAGAAATATCTTCTTGAACTCTTTTGAAAGGTTTTTAGTTATGAAAAGACTATGCATCCTTCGTCAGGCTTTGGCAATGAGACCTTCCTCAGATGTAATACTTAAGATGTGCCTTTAAAACTAATCATTATGGGACACCTGGGTGGCTTAATCATTAAGCATCTGCCCTGGGCTCGGGTCATGATCCCAGGGTCCTGGGACCAAGCCCCACATTGGGCTCTCTGCTTGGTGGGAAGCCCACTCCTCCCTCTTCCACTCCTCCTGCTTGTGTTCACTCTCTGGATATGTCTCTGTCAAACAAACAAACAAACAAACATAAAATCTTTTAAAAAATCAATCAAACAATAAAACGAATTTTTACAAAATCTGCATCCTCTTCATCACGAGGTATAACTATTTTTTTTTCTTTATGCATTACTACTTTCAAGTCATATAATAATTTGTTCCAAAAGAGCAGTTACTTGCAACAGTTGCAACTAAAAAACCATCCTGTGGTTTCAGGTGCTTGGTTAGGTCTCTTGTGAGCTATGTATGCAGTCCTAATAAATTCTTCCCTCATAAAAGCCCTGCCAACACTCAGAATGAGGTGTCTATGGAGATGGTCGGCCACTTGTTGAGAGGCTCAGGATAGTTAGTCCCAATTACTACTGGCAAGTTATTACAGAAAGGTTAAGAACTGGATGAGTTGGGGTGCCTGGGTGGCTCAGTGGGTTAAGTCTCTGCCTTTGGCTCAGGTCATGATCTCAGGGTCCTGAAATCGAGCCCTGCATCGGGCTCTCTGCTCAGCGTGGAGCCTGCTTCCTTCTCTCTCTACCTGCCTCTCCGTCTACTTGTGATCTCTCTCTGTTAAATAAATAAATAAAATCTTTTAAAAATATTAATTTTTAAAAAGATTTTATTTATATATTTGACAGACAGAGATCACAAGCAGGCAGAGAAGCAGGCAGAGAGAGAGATCACAAGTAGGTGGAGAGAGAGGGAAGCAGGCTCCCCGCTGAGCAGAGAGCCAGATGTGGGGCTCAATCCCAGGACCCTGGGATCATGACCTGAGCCAAAGGCAGAGGCTTTAACCCACTGAGCCACCCAGGTGCCCCTAATATTAATTTTTTAATGTTACACATATGTATTTTTTAAAAGATTTTATTTATTTATTTGACAGAGAGAGATCACAATTAGGCAGAGTGGCAGGCAGAGAGAGAGAGGGAGAAGCACGCTCCCTGCTGAGCAGAGAGCCCAATGCGGGGCTCGATTCCATGACCCTGAGATCATGACCTGAGCCGAAGGCAGAGGCTTAACCCACTGAGCCACCCAGGCACCCCACACACATGTATTTTTTTGACTTACGAACTTAGTTCATGACTTGTTTAACTTATCAACTCAGTTTATAAGTTTTACACATATGTGTGTGTGTGTGTGTATATATATATATATATATACACATATATATAGTTATGGGTTGAATTGTGTCTCCCCACCCCAAAATATGTTGAAGTCCTAACACTTCGTACCTGTGGATATAACTTTATTTGGAAATAAGGTTTTTGCAGATGTAATCAAATTAAGATGAGGTCGTTGGGGTGGGCCCTAATCAAGTTTGATTGGTATCCTTCTGGTGGGGGGACATTTGGACAGAGACACACAACCAGAGGGAGGCTGTATGATGACCAGCAGAGACTGGGGAGATGCAGCTGCAAGCAAAGACAGGCAAGGATGGCTTGCTGCCATCAGAAGCAGAAAGAGAAAAGGAAGGATTCTACCCAGAGGTTCGGAGGGAGCACAGACGTACTGATATCTTGATTGTGGACTGCTAGTTTCTGGAGCTGTGAAAAAATAAAGTTCTGTTACTTTATTTTTCTTTAAGATTTTAATTTTTTATTTGACAGAGAGGGAGAGAGAGTGTGAGAAAGCACAAGCTGGGGGAGCAGCAGGCAGGGGGAGAGGGAGAGGGAGAAGTAGACTCCCCATGGAGCAGGGAGCCCTAGGAGGAGCTCAGTCCCAGGACCCTTAGATCATGGTCTGGGCCAGAGGCAGACTGAGCCACCCAGGCACCCTTTCATTACTTTATTTTTTATTTTATTTTTTAAAGATTTTATTTATTTACTTGACAGAGAGAGAGAGAGAGAAAACAGGAGGGAGAGTGAGCAGTGGGGAGGAGCAGAAGCAGAGAGAGAGAAGCAGGGTCCATGCTGAGCAGGGACTATCTCAGTGTCCTGGGATCATGACCTGAGCTAAAGGCAGATGCCTAACCAACTGAGCCACACTCCTCTGTGGCTTTAAACCAACAGTCTGGGTACTTTTTGTGTGGGAGTCCTATGACGCTAATATGATAATTAAAACAAAAGTTACTTTTTTTTAAACAAAAGTTTTGATAAATGATACTTTTACCATATACATTGAGTTTTACTCTACTCTGTTTAATTTTTTGTAAATGCTTATCATAACTAGTCCATTGATATTACAACCTCTAAGAGGTTGGGATCCATAGTGTGAAAAATATCAGACTACAAATGTTCTTTAAGTTCCATCCATCCTTCCTTCTTCTCTCCCTTCCTTCCTGTCTTCCTTTTTCATATTTTATTTTATTAGAGAGAGAGAGCATGTGTGCACATGAGTGGAGGGAGGGGCAGAGAGAGAATCAGACTTCCTGCTAAGCAGGGAGCCCAATGTGGGGCTCAGTCAGGACCCTGAGATCATGACCTGAGCAGAAGGCAGATGCCCAATGGGCTGAGCCACCCAGCCCATTTTTTTTTTAAATAAATCAGCCCATTTTTTAAAAAATAAATCTTCTTAAAGATTTATTTATTTGAGGGCGCCTGGGTGACTCAGTGGGTTAAGCCGCTGCCTTCGGCTCGGGTCATGATCTCAGGGTCCTGGGATCGAGTCCCGCATCGGGCTCTCTGCTCAGCAGGGAGCCTGCTTCCCTCTCTTTCTCTCTCTCTCTGCTCCAGCCTCTCTACCTACCTGTGATCTCTCTCTCTGTCAAATAAATAAAAAAAAAAAAAAAAAAGAGGAAAGATTTATTTATTTGAGAGAGCGTGGGGGGAGGGGCAGAAAGAGAGAATCTCACGTTGACTTCGCACTGAGTGGGGAGTTAAGGTTCTTTCTAAACTTTCTAAACTTGAGAGTTTGTGATTTTAGGAGACATAAATGGGGTCTAGATCAGGAGAACCAGAACACAAAAAAGACCTAGCTTTGTATCCTATTCTCCTTTTAGCTGATCTTTAACCTATAATCCCTTCTACAGTCTGGAAAGAAGACAAGTATTTTAATAATTGACAACACAGAGGGTAGCTCAGTGGGTTAAGCGGTGGGCTCTTGGTTTCAGCTCAGGTGGTGATCTCAGAGTCCTGGGATTGAGCTCCATGTGGGGCTCTGTGCTCAACGAGGGGTCTTCTTGAGGATTCTCTTTCTCCCTCTGCCCCTCCACTTCCTTGCACACTCTCTTCTCTCTCTCAGACAAATAATTTGTCTCTCTCAGACAAATAAATAAATCTTTACAATGCAAAGTTATAGCATTAAAGAAAAGATTGTTTATTGGGCTGCCTGGGTGGCTCAGTGGGTTAAGCATCTGCCTTTTGCTCAGGTCATGATCCCAGGGTCCTGGGATCAAGCCCCACATCAGGCTCTCTGCTCAGCAGGAAGCCTGCTTCCCTCTCTCTCTCTTGATTGTGATCTCTGTCAAATAAAATAAATAAAATATTTTTAAAAAGATTGTTTATTAATGACTCCTTGTTCATAGTTCCCTTTCCCCCAAATAACAAATATTAAAACAATTATAAACTAAATGCGATGACTTTATCCCACCGTTCTAGATTAACTGACAGTTTCAGAGATGTTGGACAAAGGGTATAAACTTGCAGCCAGAAGGTAAGTTCTCAGGATAAAGCACAGCATTGTGTGGGGTGTCTGGCTGGCTAAGTCAGTGGAATGCACCACTCTTGGTCTGGGGCTGTGGGTTCAAGCCTTGGTGTTGGGAATAGAAGTTACTTATAAAAAAAATAAAATCTTAAAAATCCTAGGAATAATAATAATACAAATAAATGAATAAAATGCCTCTGAAACTGAGTCTGGGTAAAAAAAAGTACTGACTTTCCAGTCTGGCTATTTGGCTAACAGATTTGACTAGTCTTCTATCAAAAGGCATCATGGGGCACCTGACTTAGTGGGAAAAGCCTGCCACTCTTGATCCTGGAGTTGTAAGTTCAAGCCCCACGTTGGATGTAGAGATTATGAACAAAAAATGAATAAACTTTTTTAAAAAAGGTATCATTCTGTAGATCAGAACCTATGTACAGGTTAATTGATGGGTTGAAAGCTAGTCAAGGAAGACAGTTATGCTAATGCATGGGCAGCAGTATATGAGAGTGATAAAGAACTTGCACTTTTCTTTTTAAGTTTGTTTATTTATTTGTGTATGTATGTATATAATCTCTACACCCAGCATGAAGCCTGAATTCATGACCCTGAGATCAAGATTGCATACTCTACCAACTGAGTCAGTCAGGCACCCCATAATTTGCTTCTTTCTTTCTTTTTTTTTAAGGTTTTATTTACTTGAGAGAGAGAGTATGTGTGAGTGAGAGAGAGAGAGAGCATGAGAGGGGTGAGGGTCAGAGGGAGAAGTAAACTCCCTGCTGAGCAGGAAGCCTGATGTGGGACTTGATCCCAGGACTCCAGGATCATGACCTGAGCCGAAGGCAGTTGCTTAACCAACTGAGCCACCCAGGCGCCCAACTTATTTCTTAAAATGATGCTAATAGGGGCTCCTTGCTGGCTCACTTGGTTGAGCATGGGACTCTTTTTTTATTTTTATTTTATTTTATTTTTTTATTTATTTATCAGAGAGAGAGGGGGAGAGAGTGAGCACAGGCAGACAGAATGGCAGGCAGAGGCAGAGGGAGAAGCAGGCTCCCCGCTGAGCAAGGAGCCCGATGTGGGACTCGATCCCAGGACGCTGGGATCATGACCTGAGCCGAAGGCAGCTGCTTAACCAACTGAGCCACCCAGGCGTCCCGGGACTCTTTTTTTAAATTTTTTTTTAAAGATTTATTTATTTATTTGACAGAGATCACAAGTAGGCAGAAAGGCAGGCAGACAGAGAGGAGGAAATGGGCTCCCTGTTGAGCAGAGAGCCCGATGCGGGGCTCCATCCCAGGATCCTGGCATCCTGGCATCCAGGATCCAGGACCTGAGCCGAAGGCAGGGGCTTTAACCCACTGAGCCACCCAGGTGCCCCGAGTATGGGACTCTTGATCTCAGGGTCGTGAGTTCAGGCCCCACACTGGCTGTAGAGCTTACTTAAAAATAAAATGATACTAATAATCCTCACCTCCATAAAATGTTGGGATTAAATAAGTTCATTACATATTAATTAATACGTAGTAATGATAAATAATACATAATTACTTTGCACAGAATGAAGGTACATAAAACACTGTCACATTGTAAACCGTTAATAAATATTAGATATATCTTTAAATTTTTATTTATTTATTTATATTATTTTATTTTTTTTTAAATTTTATTTATTTATTTGACAGACAGAGATCACAAGTAAGCAGAGAGGCAGGCTGAAAGAGAGAGAGGAAGAAGCAGGCTCCCTGCCGAAAAGAGAGCCCGATGTGGGACTCGATCCCAGGACCCTGAGATCATGACCTGAGCTGAAGGCAGAGGCTTAACCCACTGAGCCACCCAGGCGCCCCAAAATTTTATTTATTTTTAAAAAATTTCTTTTCAATGTTCCAGAATTCATTGTTTATGCACCACACCCAGAGCTCCATATAATACATGCCCTCCTTAATACCCACCACCAGGCTCACCCAACCTTCTACCCCCTCCCCTCCAAAACCCTCAGTTTGTTTCTCAGAGTCCACAGTCTCTCATGGTTCGTCTCCCCCTCCAATTTCCCCCAACTCACTCCCCCTCATTCTATTTTCTTTTCTTTTCTTTTTAATTAACATATATTATTAGCCCCAGGGGTACAGGTCTGTGAATTGTCAGGCTTACACACAAATATTAGATATTTTTATCACTGTAAGATTGTAAGCTCCTTGAAGGCAGAAACCCTAATTTAAACATCTTTGTGTATACTTCATAAGTCCAAATACTGTCCCTTGCTTATGGAAGCCATGCAATAAAGTTGGCTGAAGGAATTCACTTCTAACAACCCACCAGTGCTCCTACCATTTTTTCATCCTTTATAAACATTTCTCAAAGACTATAATATGAAATACCAGAGTGCGCTTCATGGGCATCAAATGCATCTCACTGAGTTAAATGGCAGCAGCAGGTAGAAAGGCTCTAAGCTTCAGACATGGGAAAAGTTTTAAGGGCGTGCGTGAGGTCTATCATTGGCCTGTCAGCAGGGTTAGATCTAGAAGCCAGAATTCCCAACAGCACAGCCCAGATGAGGTGGGCTATTCTTTTATAAAAAACTTCATCAGAGTTCAGCTTAAACCATGGTACTTTTTTTTTTTTTAAGATTTTATTTATTTATCAAAGAGAGAAGGGGAGAGAGCGAGCACAGGCAGACAGAATGGCAGGCAGAGGCAGAGGGAGAAGCAGGCTCCCCGCTGAGCAAGGAGCCCGATGTGGGACTCGATCCCAGGACGCTGGGATCATGACCTGAGCCGAAGGCAGCTGCTTAACCAACTGAACCACCCAGGCGTCCCTAAACCATGGTACTTTTGAGAAGCCTGGATAGCTCAGTGGGTTAAGTGTCTGCCCCGCTGCTGGGATCATGGTCCCAGGGTCCTGGGATCAAGTCACATGCTTCTCCCCCTGCTTGTGCTCTCTCTCTCTATCTGATAAATAAATAAGGAAAATCTTCAAAACTATGGTACTTCCTAGGGAAAACGGGATATTTTCCAAGGGAAGGAAGGCTTTCCTTTCTTTTTTAGTTCGTCATTTATAGAAGGTCATGCAAGTTTTAGGGATCATTTTGAGAAAAGAGAAAATGATCACGACTCTTTGTTTTTGCAAAACATCTTTCCATCCTTGGTCAGAGGCACTCATGGTTTGCATATTTGCCAGCATACCAGGCATGTCTCTGTGCATCCCGCCTCCTTTACTTTGCATAATAGCAGCGATCTTTTTCCTGTTTCCACATTTCATCAAAAAGGTCATTTTTAAAAAGATATATTTATTCATTTGAGACAGAGAGAGTATGCACATGTGCAAGTTGGGGGGGGGGTGGCCCAGGAGAGGGACAAAGAGAATCCCCAAGCAGACTCCCCACTGAGCGCAGAACCCGACATGGGGCTCAATCCCAGGACCCTGAGATCACAACCTGGGCCCAAATCAAAAACTGGATGCTGAACTGACTGAGCCATCCAGGTGCCCCAGAAAGATTTTTTTTTTTAATTAAAAAAAAAACATAAAATAAAAACAAATTTTAATAAAAATATTTTTTTAAGGGGCGCCTGGGTGGCTCAGTGGGTTAAGCCTCTGCCTTCTGCTCAGGTCATGATCCCAGGGTCTTGGGATCGAGTCCCGCATTGGGCTCTCTGCTCAGCAGGAAGCCTGATTCCTCCCTCTCTCTCTGCCTGTCTCTCTGTCTACTTGTGATCTGTCTGTCAAATAAATAAATAAAATCTTAAAAAAAAAAAAAGGCAGACACTAAAAATATTTTTTTTAAATAAAATTAAAAAAATTTTTTTTTTTTTAAAGTAGGCTTTATGCCCAGTGTGGGGTTTAAATTCACTACCCCCAAGATCAAGAGTCACATGCTGTACTGGACTGACTTAGCCAACCAGGTGCCCCTATTTTTTGTGTTTTAAATTGGTTTTCAGAGGCTACGTATACATTCACAATGGCATATATCCAATTAACTCCTTTCTGAGCCGAAGCAAGCTTATGTACATTTAAGATATTAGACTAACTTGTAAATAAAGAAAAGTCGTCCGGATCACCAGTTATTTTCATTTACCTGTTTCTCACAATCAAAGCAATTAAGTAAGTATTTTCACTAACTGAACACACTACTTCCCCCAGAAGATTGAATTTCCCCCTTAAAGAAATGAAAGATGACGGAGCAGACAGAAGGGGGTGGTGATTAATGTTTTTTCAGTCCCCATTTTTCATCAGTATGTAGTGACCTTTGTGGTTTTCTCCCCAAAGCCACTGCACCTTTCTTTACTATGTACCAGCCTTTTGGCTTTGGTGGGATGTGCTTCAGCTCCAAAAGTTTTTCCCGATAAGTGTAAAGGGATTGTTTTCAAACAAAGCAGAATGGGCTCCCCACCACTCCAAACTGGGAAATGGTATGTGTGTGGGTGAAGTGTTTAGTGGCATTTAGTGTTTGGGGAGCCAGGGTGCTGTGGGACAGTCTTACACCGTGAAGACCTATCTTCCCAAAATGCCAACAATACCCCCGTTGAAAAATACTTGTGTACAGTCAGTCAAGAGGTCTTGTCACCCTTGCCACAGTGATTGGTTGAGGTGTCCGGTCTTCAGCCAATCAGAACTTGGCATTCGCCTGCGCTCAGCCCAACAACTCATCAGTGAAGACTTATGATTGCAGTATAATTTACATGCATAAAAGCACATCATTATTAGGAATAGAGATCAATGAATCATCACAAAATAATTACACTCACTCAACCACCACTTAGATTAAAAAATACAACACTGGCAGCATCAAGCTTCTTAGGCTCCCTCACAATCACAGCCCTTTTCCCTTCTTCAAAGGGAACCACTTTATGGACTTTTGACAACATGGATTCATTTTACCCGACTTTCAATTCATATTATATATGATATATTATATATATCACATATATACACCATTTATATTCAATTTAAAAATATATAAAATATAAAATAAAAATATATGGTTGTATAATATTCCATTGTATGACTATGACAGTGTTTGATTACTGATGGACATTAGGATTGTTGCAAATTTGGGCTATTATAAACAATGTTACCAATATCTTGTATGTGAATTTTAATGAACACATGCTTATTCATTTAGGATATACGTAGGAGTGGAGATAACGGGTTATAGTACATATATATGTTCACCTTTAATAGATACTACTAAACAGTTTTCACAGTAGTTGTGGTAATTTACACTCCCACCAGCAACTTAGGGGAGTTCTTGTTGTTCCATAGTCTTATCATCATTTGATATTTTCAGTCTGTGTAATTTTAGTCATTCTTGGGAGTGTGTACTTTTATCTCTTTATTTATTTATTTTTAAAGTAAACTCTCTGCTCATCGTGAGGGCTTGAACTCAAGAGACCAAGATCAAGAGTCAGATATTCCACCCACTGAGCCAGCCAGGTGCCCCTATTTATCTTAAGATTTTATTTATTTGAGAGAGAGAGAGAGAGAGAATGCAAGCACAGGAACCAGAAGAGAGGGGCAGGAGGAGAGACAGAGGGAGAAGCAGACTCCTGCTGATCAGGGCGCCTGATGTGGGGCTTGATCCAAAGACCCTGGGATCATGACCTGAGCTGAAGGCAGATGCTTAACTGAGCCACCCAGGTGCTCCCTTCTTTATAGTTTTAATTAGCAATTTCTTGATCTGCATTTCTTCACTCATGCTATTCAGCACACTTTATTATTATTATTATTTTTTAAGATTTTATTTATTGGAGAGAGTGAGAGTGAGCACACAAGTTGGGGGCATGGAGGGAGGAGCAGCAGACTCCCTGCTGAGCAGGGAGCCAGATATAGGGCTGGGTCCCAGGACCCTGGGATCACAACCTGAGCCAAAGGCAGAAGCTTAATCGCTTGAGCCACGCTGGTGCCTGTATTCAGCACATTTTAATGTATTTATTGGTTACTCTTTTTTTGATGCATATATATCTATTTATCTCTTTTCGCCATTTTTCTAGTTTTTTTTTTTCCTTGTGAATTTATAGGGCTTCATAATATGTTCTGGACAGATCTTTGTTAGTTACATATATTTTTCCCACTCAGGGACTTGCCTTTTCTTTTTTTCTCCTTTTTGCCTTTTCACTTTTGAGATTTTATTTTTAATTAATTAATTAATTTGACAGAGAGATAGCTGGAGTATGCAGCTGAGTGGGACAGGGCCAAGTTGGGAGGGGCAGAGTGAGAGGGAGAGACAGAATTTTAAGCAAGCTTCACGCCTAGGGCAGAGCTCAGTCTCACAACCTTGAGATCATGACCTGAGTCAAAATCAAGAGTTGGAAGCTTGGAATGCGTGGGTGGGTGGCTCCGTTGTTCAAGCATCCCACTCTTGACTTCAGTTCAGGTCATGATTTCTGGGTTGTGAGAGCAAGTCCTGAATTAGGCTTCATACTCCCCGTGGAGTCTGCTTTGGATTCTCTCGCCGCTGCATGCTTTCTCTCTCTCTGAAACAAACAAATAAATAAATAAATAAAATCTTAAAAAAAAAGTCAGATACTTAACAAACTGAGGCACCCACACACCCCTCTTAAAATTTTATTTTTAAATAACTGCTATACTGGGGCAGCTGGGTAGCTTAGTCCTTAAGTGTCTCCCTTCGGCTCAAGTCATGATCCCAGCGTCCTGGGATCAAGCCTTGCTTGGGTTCTCCACTGGGCTGTGTAAGGGCCTATTTAGCCAGAGGATTCCATCTGGTTAAACAGTGATTTCGTTGTTTATTTATTTATTTTTTTATTATTATTATTTTTAAAGATTTTATTTATTTATTTGACAGAGAGAGAGATCACAAGTAGGCAGAGAGGCAGGCAGAGAGAGAGAGGGGAGGAAGCAGGCTCCCTGCTGAGCAGAGAGCCCGATGCGGGACTCGATCCCAGGACCCTGAGATCATGACCTGAGCCAAAGGCAGCGGCTTAACCCACTGAGCCACCCAGGCGCCCCGATTTCGTTGTTTATGCCGTAAAACTTAAACTGAACCTGCCCCGCACCCAGGGGACTTACTTAAAAGCAAGTCTGGGAAACCAGTCCCAAACCAGTCCCAGGTAACAAAGCCGGACTACCAGGGTGGGTCAGGCCACGTAGAGACATCCAATCAGTGGGGCGTGCATACTGTTTCCCTAGCTACCAAGGATTGTCGGTCTGGCCTTTTGGGAGCCAATTCTGACCAAGGAGATAGGCTAGTTCAAATATCTACTAGGGTAAATTTTAATTCAATTGGTCACTCGTGTGTGACCTAGCATGACTATGCAACTTTCTCTGTGTGTTGCAATCTCATTGGCCACCTGTATGTGGCCAGGCCCAACCACCCGCGGCCTTTGTTCTATAAAAGCTAGTCTGTAAGGCAGAGAGGAGTCGGCTCTTTGTAAGAGACATCCCTGGTTGGTTGGTTTGATTCTGGATGCTTGGCTCGAAATAAAGCTTTGCTTGACCTTCACTTTGTATCAGTCTCGCTCCTTTGATCATGGACCCATTATTGGGGGATCTTTCAGACTGCTTCTTCCTCTCTCTCCCACTCCCGGTGCTTGTGTTCCCTCTCTAGCTCGCTTGCTCTCTCTCTCTGTCAAATAAATAAATAAATAATTTTAAAAAGAAAAAAAGTAATCTCTATACCCAGCATGGAGCTCTAATCAAGAGTTTCAAGCTCTGGGGCGCCTGGGTGGCTCAGTGGGTTAAGCCTCTGCCTTCGGCTCAGGTCATGATCTCAGGGTCCTGGGATCGAGTCCCGCATCGGGCTCTCTGCTCAGCGGGGAGCCTGCTTCCTCCTTTCTCTCTGCCTGCCTCTCTGCCTACTTGTGATCTCTCTCTGTCAAATAAATAAATAAAATCTTAAAAAAAAAAAAAAAGTTTCAAGCTCCACTGACTGAGCCAGCCAGGTACCCTGGTTTATAATTACTTATATTGATTTAATATAATTATATAACAATTATACTGGTTTTACTTTTTTGAGAAAATTAAATCTCCCCATATTATTTTTTCAAGGTTGACTTAGTTGTTCTTGGCCGTTTTGCACTTCCAAACATATTTTGAAATCAATATGTAAATTTTCACAAAAGACTTTTTGGGAATTTTATTGGACTTGCACTAGGGAGATCAATTTGGGAATAACTGACATATTTAATATATAGAGTCTTGGGGCGCCTGGGTGGCTCAGTTGGTTAAGTGTCTGCCTTCAGCTCAGGTCCTGATCCTGGGGTCCTGGGATCAAGCCCCACATTGGGCTCCCTGCTCGGTGGGAGGCCTGCTTCTCCCTCTCCTTCTGCCTGCTACTCACTCTGCTTATGCTCTCTATCAAATAAATAAATAAAATCTTAAAAAAACAAACAAAAATAAAATAAAATATAGGGTCTTCTAATCCATGAACATGATCTAACCCTCTTTTTTGTGTTTGTTTTAAAATATAGCTTCATTAGGGGCACCTGGGTGGCTCCATGGGTTAAAGCCTCTGCCTTCAGCTCAGGTCATGATCCCAGGGTCCTGGGATCGAGCCCCACATTGGGCTGTCTGCTCAGTGGGAAGCCTGCTTCCTCCTCTCTCTCTGCCTGCTTCTCTGCCTACTTGTGAACTCTGTCTGTCAAATAAATAAATAAAATCTTAAAATATATATATATATAATATAGCTCATTCGTTTCTCTCAATAGTTTTCCATTCAGAGATGTTAAAAATCTTTTGTTTTACTCCTAGATATTTGATTATTTTTCATACCATTGCAAATGTTACCTTTTTAAAAAAAATTTTTTTTAAGTTTTTTTTTTAAGATTTTATTTATTTAATGGACAGGCAGAGATCACAAGTAGGCAGAGAGAGGGTGGGGGGAGCAGGCTCCCTGCTGAGCAGAGAGCCCAATGTGAGGCTCGATCCCAGGACCCTGAGATCATGACCTGAACTGAAGGCAGAGGCTTTAACCCACTGAGCCACCCAGGCGCCCCCCAAATTTTTATTTTTTAATAAGTGCTGGAGCCAGTGGGCTAGTTTGAGTTGATCCTTCTCATAGTAAATGGTAGAACAAAAGGGCAAACTGTAGTAGGCAATGCCACCTCAGAACTTTGCTAGAAGCACATTTGCTAATATCTCAAATACTGTTGCCAAATATGACTCAGTTGAATCAACAGTAACTTTGCCCAGGATGGGAGGATCCTGTAAAGTCACGTGGCAAAGCGTGTGGTACAGAAGGAGTGAGAAAGCGAGACTATTAATGCAATCTATTACGGGTCTTTATCAGAATATGAGCAATCCCAAGAGCACCGGGCCGGCCCAGTCTGGTAAGGGTCGGACTCTTGGCTTCAGCGTGGGTCTTGATCTCAGAGTCCTGAGTTTGGCTCGCATTGGGCTCCATGAAAAGCAAAAGAAAAAGAAGAAGGAGAAAGAGAGAAGGAGGAGGAGAAGGGGAGGGAAGGGCAGGAGAAGGAGAAAAAGAACAATACCTTCCATTTCTAGTTCGTTAAGTTTTTTTGTTTAGTTTCATTTTTAAAGATTTTGTTTATTTATTTGACAGAGAGAGGGAGAGCACAAGCAGGGGGAGCAGCAGGCCAAGGGAGAGGGAGAAGCAGGCCCCTTGCTGAGCAGGGAGCCCAACTCGGGGCTCAATACCAGGGTCCTGGGATCATGACCTGACCTGAAAGACAGATGTTTAATTGACTGAGCCACCCAGGCACCCCGTTTTCATTTTTTAATCATCAATGAATATCACATTTTATTAAATACTTTATCTATTGAAGTGATCATATTTTTCTTCTTTGTACCATTTATATGACAGATTATACTGATCGACTTTAGGTTATTAAATTAACCTTGTTGTGGTAAGCAGCCTCTGGGATGACCGGTCATCTCCACCTCCTTGTATTCAAGCCCTTGTTTAATACCCTCTTACTGGATATGGGCTGGACCTAGTGACTACAATAGAAAATGAACAGAAAATAGCAATAATTAAGTGATGGGAAGTAATTTCTGAAATTACATTACCAAGACTTTCCCTTTGATCTCTGTCTCTCTGCCTCTTTTTCTGCCTCTCTGTCTCTCTCAGCCCTTGCTCTAGGGAAAGCAAGCAGCCGTGCTGTGACTACCACTATAAAGATGCCCATTTAGCCAGGAATTGTCTCTGGCCACCTGTCAGTGAGGACCTGAGTCCTGACCACAGTCACATGAGTGAGTCTGGAAGTGGATCCTTCCCTAGTCAAGACTTGAGGGTTAAATGGGCTTATTAATAGAGGTAAAACATGTAGAACAATTTTGGCAACTAGTAAAAGCTTAATACACTCTACCAGTATTATTTCTGAGCTCATCTTTCCATATCTGTTAAATGGGGGCAATAATATCTATTTCATAGGATTGTTGTAAGTATTAAATGAAGTAATGTCTTGGTAAGCATTTAGGGAATAGTCATTACTGTTATCCTAACAGTTTAACTACTGTTTTTTTTTTTTTTTAAAGATTTTATTTTTAAGTCCTCCCCACACCCAATCTGGGGCTCCAAGCCACAACCCCGAGATCAACAGTCACATGTTTTACCAACTGAGCCCAGCCAGGTGCTCCTAACTGCTGTTTTTTTTAAAAATAGGAATTGAATTTTGTTCACCTTTGGATCCCCTAATACAACAGAATATATAGGTAACTAATACTTTCAAATTAATTGACAAATTTCATGGGTCTTCATATACATCAAAAACAAAAACAAAAACCAAGCTTCATAGACTTAGATAAATCATTTAAATTTTGTGTTTTTATCTACTAAGTGATGGCACTAGACTTATTCTTTCTGATCTTCAAGCTTCATTCATTCATTCATTCATTCATTCACTTGTGCATTTGTTGGATAAATATTTACAGGATCCCAACTGTATGTCATTCTCTGTGCTTGATGTTGAAAGTCAGTTATAAGCAAAACACATGCGGCCTGTCCTCTCATAAAGTTTACAGTCTAATGGGAGGAAGAGGTAAAATAAAGAATTGCACATAAATCTACAATTAAAAACTGTAATACAATCCATGAAAGAAAGGTTCAGGGAGGCATGAGAAATGTTAGAGTGAGAACTGGGCCCAATCTGGGGTAACAGGAAGGTTTTTTTTTTTTAAAGATTTTATTTATTTGACAGATAAAGACCACAAGTAGGCAGAGAGGCAGACAGAGAGAGGAGGAAGCAGGCTCCCTGCTGAGCAGAGAGCCCGATGTGGGGCTCAATCCCAGGACCCTGGGACCATGATCCGAGCCAAAGGCAGAGGCTTTAACTCACTGAGTCACCCAGGTGCCCCCCCCCTTTTTAAAAAAGATTTTATTTATTTATTTGACAGATAGAGGTCACAAATAGGCAGAGAGGCAGGCAGAGAGAGGGGAAAGCAGGCTCTCCGCTGAGGAGAGAGCCCGATTCAGGGCTCGATCCCAGGACCCTGGGACCATGACCTGAGCCAAAGGCAGAGGCTTTAACCCACTGAACCACCCAGGTGCTCCTAATAGGAAGTTTATAAATGTCATAATCTATGAATTCTAAGTGTGGTCAAAGGACTGTTGCCCTCCAGCTATCTGAAAGAATAAAGTGAGCAATTCTAGCACCAGCAGAATCTCAGAAACGACTCTGCTTGGCCCCACTGTGCTCACCAATATGGTTTGCAGCCATTTACCACTGGGCATGGCCAAAGCACTTGGGAACCCTCGGAAAAGAGAACATAGACCATTTGGACAAAATTCATCTTACATTTTAATGTCTGCATGGGAACCACACAAAAAAAGTGTGGTTTATAAATCTCTGGAAGTGACTGGTGTGATGCTGTTAATACCAGATCAGAGGCGGCTGCCAAGAGCTTGGCTTTTTTCCCCCCTCGTGGCAGCCAAAAAGCACAGGTGTCTTAAGAAAGTGTTGAATGATCAGGAAGCTTTTTCATGCAGAAGCCTCAGCCTGGCCTGTGGATCTCCAGAAAGAACTTGCTGCCTCCACTCCATTGCCAGGTAATAGCGAGGCTTCCCAGGGGCCAGTCCAGGATTGAGGGGGCTGATCTCCTCTCCTGATGCCAGGTTGGTCCGCAGTCCTTTGAAGCCTTTGTGTTGAACACCTGTCCACCTCTTTTCTCTGTCCAGGGCTCTCAGGGCCCAGCATCCCCAACGGGCCATTAGAAAGCACAGAGCAGGACAAACTCAAGAGACCCATTGCCATCTGTAAGGATATTTCCAGGGTGCCTCCTCTACAAGCAAGTTCACGTCTCAAAACCTGACTCTCAGGCACTGCCTGGTTCCTACCCACCCCACTTCTCCACTCCTACAGAACTTTCCTGTGATGGATCGTTCCTGTCACTGGAATTCAAAATTCTCTTGACAGGTAGGTGAGACTTTGTTGCCCCAGAGCATGTTCTGTGGGTTCTGCTTTACCTCCACAGAGCACCACTGGGGTCAGCCTTTCTGGAGTCAGAGCATCCTCTAAGGTATAAATATTTACATGTTTCAGGAAAATGCTTTCAGATGAAGTCACTGCCAATTCCTTGAAGCCATCCTGACTGTCTGCCAAGGAGCCAGGAAGCAGACAGAGTGAAAAGGACATAACCTTGAGCCAGTTTCTAGATACTTCTTTTCACCTGGAATCTGGCTTGCCAGATGATGGGAGACACTCTCAAGCTCCTCCTCCCTCGGAACAGTACCCCCCCCCACACACCCAAGATGGCAGAATCCTTACTGTTTCAGTGCTCACAGAACCCCGTGAGAAAGGCCATGACTGACATTAATACAAAAGCAGCTTAGATTCTTGTGAGGGTTGTTCATATAAGTGAGGGGGTGTTGACGGGGGTGGGGGGGTGGAGGGCAATGCAGGCAGCTAAATAGCTCTTTAGACAATTTTTCCCTTTGTTCCTGGCTGCCGGCTAGAAGTATGTTTCAATTTTCTAGTCAGCAAGTTAAGGCAGACACACACACACACATGGTGGCTGACAGAAAAAGAGGCCAGTATGAAAAGATATTAAAATTCAAAACACACTTCAGAGCCTGCCTTCTTCTCCAATTGCATGGTCGCAGGAGAATTCATAAATCAGAAATGAGGTCAAGTGATGGTGTTGAGTTCAGCTTGTTTGTCCCTTGATACTAGGATGGTGCCCAGATGAGGAATATCAAGGAGAAAAGGCCAAGCTGAAACATCTGTCCTCCTCACCCATCAGCCACAAAACATCAGTTTCTGGGAAGACACCAAAATAAGCCCTACAAGAGGAAAATGCATATAATCAATGCCTGCCTACTTTTTAATTAAGTCAGTCATTTACAAAGATACATCCTCTGTGAGGAGATCAAGTTTCAAAGAAAACATTATGTCCAGAAATCTATTTTCCAAAGTTTGTGCAACTTGTAGGGCAAAGTCTGAGAGAGCCAAGATCAAATCTGAGCCAGCCGCGGCCAAAGTTAGAGTGAGCCACAGACATTCAGAAACTTAAGGATGAAAAGGAAGTCCAATGCATTTAAGTCAGGTTCTATGTCTTTTTTTGAGTTGGTTTTTTGAAAAGCCCTAGGAATATATTTCCCCCATAGGAACAATGTTGTTGAGATAGTTGTGTTCTCAGATCAGTGCACAGAATTCTATTTGACACAGTCTAATTCAAGTCACCTCCACCTCCAGCCACCTTAAGATCCCCAAGCCTATGCCTTTCAGCCCCCAGGATAACACTGATGATGTGGAGGAGGGGGGTACTGGTTATAACTCAGGGCAACGCTGGGAGGAAATCTTAGCAGTCAAATGGAAGGGGCCAGCACTGCAGGTGTGCAAGTTGTGCACTGCACAAAGCACCTGACCAGGGTCCAGAGGGAGGCTGAAATCTAGCTTTCTTCACCAAGCAAGCTGTGGCAAGGCTGCAGATGTCAGAGAATTTTCTAATTTGTGCTAAAAACTATGCCCCAGTGGAACTCTGGAGGCTTCAATAGTAATGATGAAAGATGATGGTTTTTCTTTAAGGGGGTATTCAGAGTGGTGAGTAGGGATGCCTGGCTGGCTCAGTCATGGAGCATGCAACTCGTGGTCTCTGGGTTATGAGTTCAAGCCCCACATTGGGTATAGAGATTACGCTAAAAAATGAAAATCTTAAAAAAATAAAAGTGAGGCATAATTGTGGTTGTTAGGGAGAACCAAGAGAGAAGCTGCCATCCACATCTACATTGCTATTACTGGGTCACCGAACTTTGGAGTGGGTATAAAACATTCCTAACCAAAACCTCCTCTGGGGTGCCTGGGTGGCTCAGTGGGTTGGGCTGCTGCCTTCGGCTTGGGTCATGGTCTCGGGGTCCTGGGATCGAGTCCCACATCGGGCTCTCTGCTCGGCAGGGAGCCTGCTTCCCTTCCTCTCTCTCTGCCTGCCTCTCCATCTACTTGTGATTTCTCTCTGTCAAATAAATAAATAAAATCTTTAAAAAAAAAAAAAAAAAAAAAACCTCCTCTGGAAGCAAAACGTAAACCTCACCAACTGGCCTTCTGTTCCTCTTTGAGACTCCCTAATTGATTGGCTACTTCCTGCTAGATAACTTGGTAAAGTAAAGGCTCATTACACCTTAAGGCTTGTGTTAGGTGGTGAATGAAAACAAGACACCTTTGGGAATTTTCTAGAGTGGGAACCCCACACAGATGAGGAAGTGCCTGCCTTAGCTCCTGCACTGGTGGAGTCTGGAAGCTGTTCTGGAAACAGGGAAGGGGGAAAGAAAGATGGCCACCATGTGCCATGTTGGGAGGTGTGAGGAAGAGTAGCTGTCAAAAATGTCTCTGGGGGGCCTGGCTGGCTCAGTTGGTAGAGCATGTGACTCTTGATCTCAGGGTCATGGGTTCAAGCTCCATGTTAGGCAAAGAGCTTACATTTAGCAAGAAAAAAGAAAAGGAAAAAGGGCATCGGGGTGGCTCAGTTGGTTGACCTTTGGGACTCTTAATTTCATCTCAGGTCATGATCTCGGGGTTGTGGGGCTCCACATTTGGCCCCAAGTCTTCTTGTCCCTCTCCCTCTGCTCCTCCCCCCAGTTGTATGCATGCTCTCTCTCCCTCTCTCTCTCTTTTAAATAAATCAGTAAAATCTTTAAAAAAAGAGAGAGAGAGAAGAAATTTGTTTTTGACCTAAGCTGAACGGGGATGTGATCCTTACCAAGGCTTAGGGCCCCGCAATGTAATACAAGGAAGAAAAACAAGCAAAGGGTAAAAATGGCAAATTTTATGTTTTATGTATTTTAACACACACGTCTAAAAAAACAACAAATAAGCAAACACCCACAGAGACACACCCCAGGATATGAAGGGAAAGGCATGGGAATTTATCCAAAGAACTCTCTCCATGCCCCCAGAGAGAGGGAAGCCGCAGCACCATCACCCTGCCTGGTGCGAGAGGCCGCTCCCTGCACCTCCGCCGCCCCCCACCCCTGCCCCGCTGCAGCCCAGGGAGGCAGGCGCACTCAGAAGGGGAGGCCGGGAGGCCCTGCAGCGCAAGCGCCCTGAGGGGCAGCTCCTGCGTGTGGAACCACCTCTGACCAGCCAGCAGCTCCATGAGTGAGGCTCTGCGAGACTCTTTCAGGGAGGGGTTTAGTTGCAGTCCCAGAAGTGTGTTATTCAGGGTACGTTAATTGTAGGAATCCCCAAATCCTACTCTGAGGACTGTAGTCAATCAGGGCCCGGCTCCTCCCACCTCAGCTGCCCAAAGCAGTCTCCATCCAGACAGTGGATGAGAAGAGAGGGCCACCGGGGCGGATGGGAGGTCTGCGGGCCACACCTGGGAGAGGCCCACTTCCGCTCACGTTTCATTGGCAGAAACTCCGTCACGTGGCCAACCTTACTGCAAGGGAGGCTGGGAAATGTATGCCCAGAAGAAGTGGAGACTGCAGATCTATGCATATTGCCAGTCACCCTCTGTCTGCAGAAAGGAAGTTCTAGGTTTCTAGGTCAGAGCGTGTGTGTGTGTGTGTGTGTGTGTGTGTGTGTGTGTGTCTACACATGGGGGCGGAATTCCTTCCATTTCTTTGTACTTTGTACTTGTTCAAGCCAGAGGCTTGCTCCCGCAGCTGTGACTGATAACTTCAGGATCAAGAACCAGGGTGTGACTCTCACTCCCCGGGGTTCAGATAGAGTGTCACCCAGGTTCCTCCCCCTGGGAATCACCGTGGTCACCCACGCCTCTGTCTCTTGGCCCAGCTCCTGCAACGGGCTTCTTCAAACCAGGCCTCCTTTGAAATCGATCGGCCACAACAGTTGCAAACCCCAGCTGCTTCTCTCCTCCTCGACCCAGTAGCAAGAGAATCAATTATCCCTGCCCTCAGTGAATTGCGGCATCTGCTGCTCCGCAGAAGGATAGGATTCAAGATGTCAGCCCTAGCCCATAAAGCTGTTCTTAATCTGGACCTAATCATGGGAACAACTGCTTTTTGCCTTTGGTCCCCACCTGGCAACAACACAAACACCACCTCCAACTTTCAAGAGTCTGTAATCCCTACCCCTCAGGGGAGATCCAGGGACAGACACGCACCATAACCTCCATTTTACAGATACAATGTGTACAGAATGATTAGAAAAGTGAATGTTCTCTTTGACTGCAGGAAACCTGCCCACCATCTTTACATCTAAGTCTCACTATGGGCTTTTGACAGTTTTAGCATGTGGTCTATTCCTCTCTGCCTAGGAAAATTCTTGAGTGGGTACATGTGGAAATTTCAACTCATATTGTTTTAGAGTTCTCAAAACAATGACTGAGCCATTGGGACCTAGGGATCCATCTTATTTCAAGATTTTTTCTGGACTTCTGGATCTGGTTAGTACACTTGTTGAGTTGCCCATTAGGTGCACGGCCCTGCTGGACACTGGATTTTGAAGTCAATGGCTTTACTGCCAGTGAATTCTGCTTTGGAATGTGTTTTTCAAATGCTTTGCAACAGTGCCATGCAAATGGATTAAATGATAGAATAAAAAAATGTAAAACAAGATAGTTCACATTCCTTGGGAGAAGAAAGCAGAAATGTCTAAGATGGTGAGCATTCTTAGAAAAGTTTCCCTCCCCTTTTATTCTGGATAGAGTTCCATCAGTAAGACTCTTGAGTCCTTTGGGGACTGGTGATCAGTACAAAACGATGTCATCCCCCGCACCCCAGCACCCTCCTGACCCACCCGCCAAATTGAAGAAATTTTTGTCTGCTCATGGACCAGCATTTTGTTTCTTGCTCACATGATCATTGTAGTTTACCTTATTTTATTACCTATGGATACTGAATTTAGTTTTAAGGTTGTTAAAAATTTATGTAAAAGTGTTGAGACTTAACACTAATTGTTTTTCAAAGAACATGACTGCTTCTTTGTTAGAGATGTCAGCTTGTATAAATGTGATAAGGGAGGAAGGTATTTACTGAATATAGAAGTTAACAAAAAATTATGAGTCCCCAGTCCAATAAAATTAGGATAGTAGTCATCAGAGGGCAGGGGCTCCTCACATTTTGTTTATAAAACATTCTCTTTTGAAATTACACATACCCCATTGTCAAATAGCAAACATTGTCTATCAGTTGAGAGTTGAAGTCAACAGTAACAACTGACAGTGTTTGAGACAATAACTCCAGCATTGGGATGTTGAATATTGAAAGCCAAGATCATCTAAGTCAATGACCAAAATCTACAGCAACATTGGATGTGCACAGACTGTGTACATGGAAGCCACCATTCATTCATTCAATACGGATTTTTGAGACCCCAGCCTGCACCAGGTTGGGACAGACAGGCATTAGAGATGCAGCCAGGAACTAAACAGACACAGCCCCTTCTCCGATGAAACTGACATTCTGGGGGCACCTGGCTGCCTCACTGGCTAGAGCATATGACTCTTGATCTTGGGGTTGTTAGTTCAAGCCTCACATCGGGTGTAGAGATTACTCAAAAATAAAATCTTTAAAAAAGAGAGAGAGAAACTGACATTCTAGATGGGGGAGATAAGAGATAAATTAGAGTCAGCGGATGGTAAGTGGCATGAAAAAGATAAAACAGGGTAATAGTTAGAGGATAATGGTGGGATGCGGACCACTTTTGTTTGGATGGCCAGGGAAGGCCTCATTGAGAAGGTGAAACCTGAATCCAGGAACCAGTTGAGAGAAGTCCTGGGGAGAAAATTCCAAGCAGTGTGAAAAACAAAGGAGCTCAGGACAGAGGTTGGCATATTTAAGGGAGAGAACAAGAGTCAGCAGAGCTGTTATACAGTGATTGAATAAGGCAGTGGTAGAAGCCAAGATCAGCAAGGTAGGCAGGGCCTAGGTCATAAAGGGCTTTGTAAGGCATGGTAAAGAATGCAGATTTTGGGCGCCTGGGTGGCTCAGTGGTTTAAGCCGCTGCCTTCAGCTCAGGTCATGATCTCAGGGTCCTGGGATCGAGTCCCGCATTGGGCTCTCTGCTCAGCAGGGAGCCTGCTTCCCTCTCTCTATGCCTGCCTCTCCATCTACTTGAGATTTCTCTCTGTCAAATAAATAAATAAAATCTTTAAAAAAAAAAAAAAGAATGCAGATTTTACTTTTTTTTTTTTTTTTGGATTTTACTTATTTATTTGAGGGAGAGAGTGAGCATGAGTTGGGGGAGGGGCAGTGGGAGAAGGAGAAGCAGACACAGGCTGAATAGGGAGCTTGACACAGGGCTCAAACCCAGGACCCCAAGATCATGACCTAAGCCAAAGTCAGACGTTTTACTGACTGAGCCACTCACGTACCCCAAATGCATATTTTGCTTAAAGGGCACTAAGCAAAATGCATATTTTGCTTAAACGAGTGTGTGATGTAATCTGATTGACATTTTACAAATATTCTCTGGCTGCTGCTGCATGTAAGAGAAGCAGGAAAAATGGTAGGAGGTCGCCCTAGT
Source organism: Mustela putorius furo (assembly GCF_011764305.1). Taxonomy (NCBI): domain Eukaryota; kingdom Metazoa; phylum Chordata; class Mammalia; order Carnivora; family Mustelidae; genus Mustela; species Mustela putorius. The sequence continues at coordinate 39,502,298 of NW_025422368.1, read as the reverse complement.
GGTACAAGTGAGAGCCAATGGTGGCTGGGACCCAAGTGGCAGCAGTGGACATGAAGAAAAATGGACAGACATTGTTCGTGTTTTGGAGATAGAGCCAACTGAATCTGCTCATTAGATGTGGGGAGAAAGGGCAAGAAGAATGGAGGAAGGTTCCCATGTTTTTAGTTTGGACAGTTGTTCAACTAAAGAGAGATGTCATTTATTTAGAAGGGAAAGATGGGGGCAAAGGTGGGAAAGGCATTATGGGAAAAAGAGGAGGAGGAGGAGGGGAGAGGAGGAGATGACGCCAAGTTGAACTATCCCCAAAATTGCCTGGAATGGTCCTTCTCTCTGAGATGTCTGAGGAGATTTTTTTTTTAAGATTTTATTTATTTATTTGACAGACAGATCACAAGTAGGCAGAGAGGCAGGCAGAGAGAGGGTGAAGCAGGCTCCTGCTGAGCAGAGAGCCCGATGCGGGCCTCCAGCCCACCATCCTGAGACCATGACCTGAGCCAATGGCAGAGGCTTAACCCCCTGAGCCACCGAGGCGCCTCCCGAGGGGATTCTATAAACAAGATAAATGCTGCCAACGTGCAGACCACTCCCCAAAGCAGGACGGGGAGGTTCCATGGGGTATTTTTCATTATATGGTGTTCTCAGTGTTACACAAGTGCATCATACAGGGGTCATATCTGCATAATCATTCTGACTCTAGAATCAGTGAGCCGTTCGGTTGTACTACCTGCGACTCTCTGCCTCCACGGAGCTCCGAGTAAGGGAAGGCACAGCTTTGCTTGTCCCTGCACAGCGGGTCAGGACCCCTGGCACCTAATCCTGCGGCCAGGAATATGAAATGTGTTACCTTGGGAAAGTTTATTTAAAATTTCTGAGTCTCTCTTTCTTCATCTTTAAAATGAGGGGATTCAATGACGACATCTCTGAAGTTCATTCCAGCCTTGTTAGTCCATGACTCACAAGACATAAACAATAATGATATAAGCAGCCTTCAGGGGACCTGGCGGGAGGCTGTGATGGCCAGGAAAACACGCCAGTCAGATGTCCTGCTGGGGGCGCATGCATGACTGAGGGACAGGGCTGCGGGCATCCCCGACCCACCCCACACTGGACTGGAAACCACTCTTCCTACAGACTACTCCCGGCCAACCACTGAGCAAGGAGGGGACTAATACAAGCCCCTTCTTGCCAGATTTGGCTCCTTTAACGAACAACTTTGTTGTTTGTTTCCAACCTTTTTTTTTTTTTTTAATGGAATTGTGTAGAGAGATGGTGTTTTTTATGTTTTGTTTTGTTTTGTTTTTTGTTTTAAGATTTTATTTATTTATTTGACAGAGAGAAATCACAAGTAGACGGAGAGGCAGGCAGAGAGAGAGAGAGAGGGAGGCAGGCTCCCTGCTGAGCAGAGAGCCAGATGGGGGACTCCATCCTAGGACCCTGAGATCATGACCTGAGCTGAAGGCAGCCACTTAACCCACTGAGCCACGCAGGCGCCCTGTTTCCAACCTTTTGATTTGTTAAAAAACCATTTATTGGGGCGCCTGGGTGGCTCAGTGGGTTAAAGCCTCTGCCTTCGGCTCAGGTCATGATCCCAGGGTCATGGGATCGAGCCCCGCATCGGGCTCTCTGCTCAGCGGGTAGCCTGCTTCCTCCTCTCTCTCTGCCTGCTTCTCTGCCTACTTGTGATCTCTGTCTGTCAAATAAATAAATAAAATCTTTAAAAAAAAAAAAAACCATTTATTGAGGTATGACTGGCATATATATATATATATATATATATATATATAACAAAACTGTACCTGTTTAATGCATACAGCCTGATGAGTTTGCAGATATACCCATATACCCCTCATCACAATTTAGGTCATAAATGTATCCACCACCTCCAGAAGTTTCCTCATGCCCTTTTTATCATCGTCATTATTTTGTGATAGGAACACTTAACATAAAATCTACCTTCTTAGCAAATTTTAAAGATTTTATTTACTTATTTGAGAGAGAGGGAGAGCATGAGCAGGGGGAGAAACAAAAGGAGAGGCAGAGGGAGAAACAGATTCCCCGCTGAGCAAGGAGCCCCATGCAGGACTTCATTCCAGGACCCTGGGATCATGACCTGAGCTGGAGGCAGAGGCTTAAACAGCTGAGCCACCCAGGCACCCTCTCTTAGCAAATTTTAAAGTATAAAATATAAAATACAAAAGTTTTCACTACAGACACTGTGCCATACTGCAGATCTCTAGAAGATCTTCATTGTTTTTTATTTTCTCACTTTTTAATTTTTTTTATTTTTAAAGTAAGCTATATGTCCAAGGTGGGGCTTGGACTCACAACCCCAAGATCAAGAGTCCCATGCTCTACTCCTGAGCCAGCCAGGTGCCCGGTACCTATTTATTCATTTTGCCGAACTGAAACTTGATACCCTTTGGCTAATACTTCCCCATATCCCCAGCTGCCCGACCACCATTTTACTCTCTGCTTCCATGAGTTGGACTATTTTTATTCCTCATGTAAGTGGGCGTCTGTGGTGTTTGTCGTTCTGTGTCTAGCTTATTTCACTTAGTGTAATGCCCTCTGGGGTCATCCATGTTGTTGTAAATGGCAAGATTTGATTTTAGTCCATTTTTTAAAAAAATATTTTATTTATCCGACAGACAGAGATCACAAGCAGGCAGAGAGGCAGGCAGAGAGAGGAGGAAGCAGGCTCCCTGCTGAGCAGAGAGCCGGATGCGGAACTCGATCCCAGGACCCTGAGATCACGACCTGAGCTGAAGGCAGAGGCTTTAACCCACTGAGCCACCCAGGTGCCCCGATTTTAGTCCATTTTTTAATTGACTCAAGGATTCTCAACTCAGATTTCTCAGAACTCTGTTGTAGTCTCAGGCTCTTCCTTCCCCTACTCCTTCCTCTTCAGGTGTCTGCATTGCTACTGGAAGTCTCTTTCCACTTCCCCTGGCTTGCTCCCCTTCATAGATGGTCCCACAATAATTTTTTTAAAAGGTTAAATTTAGGGGTGCCTGGGTGACCCAATCAGTTAAGCATCTGCCTTCGGCTCAGGTCATGATCCCAGGGTCCTGGGATGGAGCCCCTGCTCAGTGAGGAACCCACTCCTCTCTCTCCCTCTGTTGCTCCCCCTGCTTGTACTCTCGTCCATGATTTCTCTTTCAAATAAATAAATAAAATCTTTAAGAAAAATTTTAAAAAGAACTTTAATTAATTTTTAAGAGAGAGAAGGAGAGCATGCTCAAGAGCTAGTGGTGGGGCGGGACTGGGGGGAGGGCAAAGGGGGAGGGAGAGAGAGAGAGAGAATCTTAAGCAGGCTCCCTGCCCAGTGTGGAGCCTGACTCAGGGCCCAATCTCACGACTCTGAGATCATCATCTGAGCCAAAATCAACAGCTAGATGCTTAACTAACTGAGCCACCTAGATGCCCCTAAGGATTTTATTTTTTTTTTTGTTAGAGAGAGAGAGTGAGCACAGGCAGAGTGGTTGGCAGAGGCAGAGGGAGAAGCAGGCTCCCTGCCGAGCAAGAAGCCTGATGTGGGACTCAATCCCAGGACGCTGGGATCATGACCCGAGCCAAAGGCAGCCACTTAACCAACTGAGACACCCAGGCATCCCGATTTTTAAGTTATCTCTCTACCCAACATGGGTCTCAAACTTACAACCCTGAGATCAATTCTCCACCAGCTGAGCCAGCCAGGTACTCCCCATAGTACATGTCTTGCTTGTCTAATCCCATTTTAATTTCTTTTCTTTTTTTTTTTTTTTGAAGATCTAAATAAACAAAGAAGTGTATCATGAAGTCTCACTCATCTACTTTATGACGGAGACTTTTTTTTTAAAAGATTTTATGTATTTATTTGAGAGAGACAGAGCAAGCAGGAGCAGGGGGAGGAGTGGAGGGGGAGGGAGAGGTATAAGCAGACTCCTCTCCAAGTGGGGAGCCCGATGCAGGGCTTGATCCCAAGACCCTGAGTTCACGACCTGAGCCAAAGTCAGACACGCAACTGATGGAGCAACCCAGGTGCCCCTACGATGGAGATTAAAAAAAAAAAAGATGAAAAAAATATGTTTTTAAGTAATATCCACACCCAACTAGGGTCAAAATTAACAGCCATGCCATCAAGAGTCACATGCTCCCGACTGAGCCAGCCAGGTGTCCCTATGATGGAGACTTTTGATGGTATAACAAAGGTACAATCTTTTTTGTACCTTTTTTTAAGCAAATTAACCCCCCCCCATGAGGGGCTTGAACTCATGCCCCCAAGATCAAGGGTTGCATGCTCCGCTGACTGAGCCAGCCAGGTGCCCCACCAGTGATCCTTTTAAAAGGAAATTTTGAACATGTCACTCTTTATCCAAAACCATGTGGTGGTTCTCCATTTCACTCAGAATAAAAGCCAAAATCTGTTTAGCGGATTTACTCTTAGAATAAAAGCCAAAATCACCCCACCATTCCCCCTACTCTTTTCCCCTTATTTTTCTCCTCTCCACTCCCTCTCCTCCAGCCACACTGGCTTCCGAAAGGCCAGCCGCACTCCCGCCCCAGCCATCCTCCAGCTGTTCCCTCTGTCTGCAGTGCTCGTCCCAGTCAGCCACAGGGCTCACCCTCACATTCCCGTCTTTCTCAGATGTCACCTCTGCAATGAAACCCATCTAGCCCACACTGAAAACCACCACCCCTGGGCACTCCAGATTCTCTTATCCTTTTTCTACTTCTTTTCTTCAAAGCACTTATCAGTACCTATTGAACTGTTTATTTCCTGTTGATAGTCTGTGTTTCTCCCCCCAAAATATAAGCTCCCCAAAGGCAGGGATTTTTGTCTATTCTGATCACATGGTTGGCAATCAATAAATATTTCTAGAAAGAAGTACCTGAAGACAAGAAGCAGGGTGCCGGGATAGAGAGTGACCTAGCCACTATTTTAGATAAGATTACTTGCTAGGTCATGAACTCCTTGAGGACAGGGCTGTGCCAAAATCACCAGTGTCCTACACAGAATGGAGATGGAATAAATACTTATTGAATCTGATCAGCTGAACTGAGCCTGAAGCCAGACCAGGATCTCCTTAAGGTGGTCCTACAGGAACTGCCAGTTTGTTGACAGCTCTTAAGCTCACTTGGTCATGACACCTCCTGGAAACTCTTCATTCCTGTTTTTATCTTTACTCAAATTCTGCACTTCAGAAAGGCTTTCTAGCAGATTCCTCTGCATTCTGACAGCAGTGACTCTGCATATCTACCTCTATCTATCGATATTTTTTTAAAGATGGTATTTTTAAGTAATCTCTACACCCAACATGGGGCTCAAACTTGCAACCCTGAGATCAAGAGTCTCATGCTCTGCCAACAGAGCCAGCCGTGTGCTCCTGCCTGTTTTCCTTTTTAAAAGTTTATTTATTTATTTATTTATTTATTATCCATCTCTTTATTTGACACAGAGAGAGAGACAGCAAGAGAGGGAACACAAGCAGGAAGAGTGGGAGAGGGAGAAGCAGACTCCCAGCCGATCAGGGAGCCCAATGCCAGGCTGCATCCCAGGAGCTGGGATCATGACTTGAGCCTAAGGCAGATGCTTAACAACTGAGCCACCCAGGCACCCCGCCCCTGTTTTCCTTATATTTTAAGAGGAGCAATGACCCAGAGAAGAAGGAGATGGTCAGGAGTGTGAAAAAGTAGAAGTTCTGTTTTGTTCCTTGGATCAAGCGTTGGGCCATTGGGCTACAACTATAGGGAGACAAAGTTGTGCCCAGCATCAAGAAGTCTATAGCCCTAACTACACTGGAGACTCCTTAAATTAATAAGCTACCCTTTAGGGGAAATGTTGAAGTGGAGACTGGGTGGTCATCTGCTTCAGGTTGCAAGCCTGACTGAGAAGGAGGTCAGGCTGACTGACACCCAAGGTCCTCTCTCTGAGATGTGGTGCTTCTGTGGACTTGATTGAGCATCAGATGTTTCTCTCTCTCTTTTCTTTTTTTTTCCCAGTAAGCTCTACACCCAACTTGGGGCTTGCACTAATTGAGACCCTGAGACCAAGAGTCGCATGCTCTACTGAGCACCTCAAGCTGGGCACCTCAAGCATCAAATGTTTCTTAACCCCAAATAGCATATTTCTACTCATGAAGGACACAGGGTCCCGAAGCATATACTTTACTATAATTCTTAGTAAAAATTCCAAATTTCTTAGCCATACTTCAGGAGCAGCACAATTTCCACAAACGCTGTTGAGTGCCAGGGGCCACGTGACCCCCCCTCAGGGGCCCCCTCTCACTGTGCAGCAGTCCCGCACCCCAGAAGCCCTTAGACACACAGCTGTTTCCTTCCTATTTATTGCTCAGTTTTATTCCACAAAATCACTTGACCTCTTCTCTTTAGTGACTGAACCTAATGTCATTATTGAGCCAGCCTTTTAAGTGTATATTAATAAAGTCCCTGGGAAGAAAAAGCTAACAACTTGCAGATCTCTAAAGCTGGTACTGAGAACATAAAGCACCATGTAATATATATATATTTTTAAAGGTTTTATTTTGGGGGAGAGAGAGCACGTGCATGAGTGAGCACAAGCGGGGAGGGGTAAGGGCAGAGGGAGAGGGAGAAGCAGACTCCCCACTGAGCAGGGAGCCTGCCCAAGGTGTCCTGATCCCAGGACCCTGAGATCATGATCTGAGCGGAAAGCAGAGGCTTAACCCACTGAGCCACCCAGGCACCCAACACTGTGTAATATCTAAGAGAGCATGTAGAAAGATCAGCAGGATAGTGGTAGAAAGAAAATATTCAAATCACAGGACTTTTTTTTTCCTTTCTTAAGATTTATTTCTTTTAGAGAGCTATTGAGGTTGGGTAGGGAGAGGAGGGAGGGAGGAAGGGGGAGGGGGAGGAGGAGGAGGAGGAGAGAGAGAGAGAGAGAGAGAATATGAATCTCTGGGAAACTTCCCACTTAGTGCAAAGTCTAACGCAGGGCTTAGTTCCAGGACCCTGGGATCATGATCGGAGGCAAGGGATACGTTTAACGACTGAGCTACTCAGGTGCCCCTAAATCACAGGACTTTAGAAGTAGAATCCAAGTTGCTCATCTTGGAAAAAAGGACAATGAAGCCCAGGGTTCCAATTTCTTGCCTTAGTTCTTGACCTTCTCACCACACTTTATTTTTTCCTCTCTCCCCCTTCCAACCATGACCCCCAGTCCACAAAATTATATTCTCCTATATATTTATATTGCATATAAATATAAGTATATAAATTACATAAGTATAAATAGATCTAGTTATATGAATACATTATACTAATAATATGGTATATATATTTATATCTGTAAGTATAGTATAAATACATATATTTTATTTTCCCATATTTTAAAAAAATAATCAAAGCCTAACAAAAATGCTAATTGTTCAGAGTCACATTACAATATTTAAATGAGATTAACTTTAAGGATCCCCTAAATCTGGGGTCAGGGTGGGATTGTGTTATTGGAACCTCAGTTAACAAACACCAGGCCTTTTCTGAAGGCTGTTGGAAGACCTCTGGCTTTTCTGTAAGGTGGGGCTCACAGTGCTGCGTGCCTTTTGTAATCTATCTGAAAATAATGTCTCTCAGTCTTGCCTACCAAAAAACTGAAAACAATTTTGAAAATAGGTTGTAGTTAAAATGCTACCTGTTGAGCTTTGGCTGGTCTCTTGGAAACTCAGACTTCTCTTCTGTTAACCACCAACACTCAACACATCTGCTCTACGCCAGGTTCTCTGCTAAAGGCTTACTTTATAGGTTGTTGGGAGAAGTAAGGAAAATGGTAGTATTAGCGAACCTTAATTGAATAGGTTTTCTCCCAGCCCCTGGACTAAGGACTTTCCTATGTGCTGAACAAATCTCCACAAAAATATTAAGAATGAGATAGTACTAGATTTGTTGAATAAATGTGATGGATGAGGTTAAATGACTTAACCAAGGCCACCCAGCTAGTGGAGGGGTTCAGCTTGGATCTGGCCCTCGGTCATAGCGTGTGGGTAGTCTGAGCACATACTGTAAAGTGCTGTAGGAGGAAGGAGAGCCGCCATCTTTGAGGGCTATGGAAGGTCCTAGCATTGTCTCTAGTCTGCCGTCTGCCCCTCAGAATTTGAATAAGGGTGAAACCAAGATCAATCATTTCTGGCAAGGTTGAAGGGGAAAGGAGTCACAGAAGCAGGAGCCTGAGAAATGCGTGGGACCAGGCATGGGGACGGCCAGTTGCCCTATTGCTTTAGCAGCAGGCAGACAGGGCTGGAGAGTCTGCCAGGGTACGAGAGTCTGTCTAGGGAATGAGCTCCAGCTATTTTCCCTTTCTTTCTTTCTTTTTTTTTTTTTAAGTTTTAATTTATTTATTTATTAAGATTTTATTTATTTATTCGACAGAGAGAGATCACAAGTAGGCAGAGAGGCAGACAGAGAGAGAGAGGAAGCAGGCTCCCTGCTGCGCAGAGAGCCCGATGCGGGACTCGATCCCAGGACCCTGAGATCATGACCTGAGCCGAAGGCAGCAGCTTAACCCACTGAGCCAGCCAGGCGCCCTATTTATTTATTTGACAGAGAGAGAGAGAGATCACAAGTAGGCAGAGAGGCAGGCAGAGAGTGGGGGGGGGAGCAGGCTCCCCACTGAGGAGGGAGCCCAAATGTGCGGCTCAAGCCCAGGACCCTGAGATCATGACCCAAGCTGAAGGCAGAGGAAGCTTAACCCACTGAGCCACCCAGGCACCCCAAGCTTTTTTTTTTTTTTAAACAAGGATTTATCTCCTTTGCCTTGTCAGTAGGAACAGAAAAAAAGAGGAAGGGAAGGAAAGAATGCCTTAAGAGGATTGAGCCTGTGGATAAAATCTGTTTTATTTTTTCTCATTTGTAAAACGGTTTGTCCTCTGCTTCAATCTCCTCGTCTGTAAAAATAAAAATAGTATTTTGCTGATAGAATTGCGGCAAGCACGAAAGAAATAACAGGTGGCAAGCACACGGAAGTTTGGTTCATGTTAAAAATACAAATAATAATGATATGCTATGTTTACACCCTAGTTTTGCCCATAAAGGCGCAGTTAAGCACTAGCAATGACTACATATTTACTGTTTTCCCCTGGAAGCGGGCAAACGTCCGGTAACCGGTGCTACAGCACCCTCTGGTGGCGGAGGTGCCACCAACAGCGCCGACTCCGCCGACCTCGCCCTCCAGCCGGGCGGGAAGAGAAGAAGCCTCTGCCCGACTGTTAACCACCGGTCTGCACCTGCCCGGGAAGGGCAGGGCGGAGGCCATGCGACAGGTGCCCCCGTCACAAAATGGTACCATTAACTGAGGATCATGAAGAAGGATTCCCTATTTGAGCCCTGTAAAACCAGCTGGGGGTAGTCGGCCATTTCTGACCCATGAAATGGCAAGTTCACAGGGTTGAAGCTTGTCCTTGCTGCTGTATGGGGAGCAAGTAGAAACGTTGAGAATGTAAAATGCTAAACCCAGGAAACCAAACAGACAAACAGACTTAAGAATGACTTTGTGGCCTGTGGGATCTAGAGGTGAAAGAGGAACAGACAACTTCTCACATTTTGTCAAGCTCCTCAGGGATTTTAATACCTGGGGCTGTTTTTCTAATCACCCTTCATCCTTACAGTTCCCGCCTTGCCTCAACCAGAAACACAAGTGGCGGTCGGCTTCTGTACCTTCCTTTTCTTTTCTTTTCCTTCCTTTTCTCCCCCTCCCTTTTAAAGATTTTATGTATTTATGTGTCAGAGAGAGAGAACGAGAGAGCAAGCACAAGCAAGGAGAACAGCAGGCAGAGGCAGAAGCAGACCCATCGCTGAGCAAGGATGTGGAACTTGATCCCAGGACCCTGGGATCATGACCTGAGCCAAAGGCAGACGCTTAACCCACTGAGCCACCCAGGCGTCCCTGTACTTTGCTTTTCTACTAGCTCATGCAGACCTGCCATCTCCTGCCCTACTTTGGAAGAGATCTGCCCTCAGAAAATCAGGAAGACAAGCAATTGTGAACCTCATATCCTTTGCATAAAAGGTCTTTCTCCTTTCTGAGAAAGACCAGACTGAATCACAAAATCATCAATTTTTCTGGGTCTTAGCTTTACTAATAATCACAATTTTTGAAAAATTAGAATAGACCCAACCTCATCCTCCAAATCTTAAGAGAATAAGCCTTTAAACAATTTTTTTTGACATTTTATTTACTTATTTGTGTGAGAGAGAATGAGCAGGATTTTGGGGTTTGGGGAGGGAGAGAAGAGACAGAGGGGGAAGCAGATTCCCCACTGAGCAGGGAGTCTGACTCTGGCTTGATCATGAGGCTCCATCTCACAACCCTGAGATCACGCCCTGAGCTGAAATCAAAAGTCAGACGCTTAACTGACTGAGCCACCCAGGCGTGCCTAAAAAAAAATTTTTTTTAATGGAATACATTATGCAGGAGAATGCAGGTGAATTTATACGGAGATAAGTCGGCTCAGGAATGGCTGGTAAGGGTGTAAACTGACACAAACTTTCTGTTAAAGAATTTGGCCGTTTGTATCAAGAGCCATGAAGCCATTGACCAAATAATTCTTTTTAGAAAATCTGTATTAAGGAAATAAATGGAAACATGCAAAAAGATTTGCATACAAATATGTTATGGCAGCTTTTTTTTTTCTTTTTTTTATAATAGTAAGACAACATTAAAAGAAACAGTTACTAAATCAAGTGTAAAACATTAATAAGATGAAATATTTTATCTTTGAGATCATGTTTTCAGAGAACACAGGGTGGAAAAATGGTCACAGTATAATGAAGAGTAAAGCTATATGATATCTATTGATCAAATGCTTCCAATTTTATGAGAAATACATATAGGCAATAGACACTTTAAAAACAGGAAAGAAAGGTACTGAAATACTGAGTGATCATTTTTGGGTACATCAGCTCCACACCCAACATGGGGATTGAATTCACAACCCTGAGATCAAGAGTTGCACACTACTGACTAAGCCAGGCGGCACCCCGCTTTCTTTCTTTTCACTTTCTTACGTTTTCCAAAATTTCTATCATTATCATGTATTATTTTCATAATCGCTAAACTATATGGAATATAAAAACAATTTGATTTTGGGGCACCTGGGTGGCTCAGTGGGTTAAAGCCTCTCTGCCTTCAGCTCAGGTCATGATCCCAGGGTCCTGGGATTGAGTCCCCATTGGGCTATCTGCTCAGCAGAAAGCCTAATTCTCCACTCCACCCCACCCCACCCCCTGCCTGCCTTTCTGACTACTTGTGCTCTGTCAAATAAATAAATAAAATCTTAAAAAAATTTTTTTTGATTTGCAAATCAATCAAATCTTCATAGTATTGAATATAGAAACCAGGGACGCCTGGGTGGCTCAGTTGGTTAAGCAGCTGCCTTCGGCTCAGGTCATGATCCCAGCGTCTTGGGATCGAGTCCCACATCGGGCTCCTTGCTCCGCAGGGAGCCTGCTTCTCCCTCTGCCTCTGTCTGCCATTCTGTCTGCCTGTGCTTGCTCTCTCTCTCTCTCTGATAAATAAAATCTTTAAAAAAAAAAAAAAAAAAAAAAAAAAAAAAAAAAAAAAAAAAAAAAAAAAGAATATAGAAACCAAACAGGTTACATCGAAACCTAAAGATAAATAACTAAATATGTTTTAAAATATGGCTTATAGTTGAGGGTGCCTGGGTGGCTCTATTGGTTAAACATCTGCCTTCGGCTAAGGTTATGATCTCAGGGTCCTGGGATCGAGTCCAGCATCAGGCTCTTTGCTCAGCAGAGAGCTTGATTCTCTTCTGCTTTTTCACTCTGCCCGTGGTCTCTCATTTCCTCTCAAATAAATAAAATCTCTAAAAAAATATATACGTGGTTTATAGTTGAAAAGTGCTTTCCAACCATCTTTCAAAGTCCTCACCATAACAGAAAGCAGCAGGAAAACAAGAGGGAGGAATTCATTTCTTGGTTCTTTGGCCAAATTCTATTGTTTCCAGGAGATTCTGTTTGAATTGTTCTTTTCAAGGGTCTTCTACTAATTAAAGCCATTCTGCAGTTTCTTTTACTATCAGTGGCCAAGGCCAACAGCATTGGGGATTATAATTAGACTGAGAGATCTTGTAACACAATCAGCTGATACACACTTTCAAAAGGTTAATTTCCTGAGGCTAGAGAGATTGCCAACACTCAGAATCCTGTTAATGACTTTGGAACAATTACACATCAGCCAGTAAGAGAAAATCAGAGTATTAAATCCCAGTTCACAGGAGTAGATTGATTAGGTAGAATGTTAAAACGATGTTTTATAACACCACATTTTGGGTGTGCCTTATGAGAAGAAATATTCAAGCTCTAATATGCTTCTCATCACCGCAGGACAGGTCCATGTCACTATCCTGGGAAGGTACATACAGAGAATGATCTACTAGAGTGGCATTCCCAGTTGGAGGTTATTCTTACTCTAATACGGAGGAATTTTATCCTCAGCCAGCTGGGAAGACTGTTTTCATAATGTTCTGTGTGATTCCATCTTGCAAACCAAATCTGGGACTCCCCAAAATGTCAACTTCTAAATCTTACATTCTACAATTTGAAATTACAGAACTAAAATAAGTATCAAATTATCATTTTCTAAAACTTTTAGAGAACTCAGTATTAACTTTAAAAAAAATCTATACAAGAAAAAATGATCTATACAAGAAAAGAATGTAAATGATTCAAGCACTTGTAGCTCAGGTAGCTTCTGAGAAACTTCTTAAAGCATTTGTTTAAACCTCGCACTTGAACTCTACAGTTTTTTTTCCTCCAAGCCCAACAAGCCCAACAAGAATATATTTGTTCTCCCTAGAGCTTCTCATAATACGTCTATTATCTTTTCTGCTCGCTCTAAAGACATCCTATTAAATTACAAACTGCATCCCTAATCCAAGCTTTTCTTCTTTGAGATGAAGGCATGTTCTGAAGTTAGTTCTAAGGCTGACACAACTTCGCAGGAACTCCAATAGGCTCCAGTTGTAAAATGCACATCAGTCATTACTTAAAATGAAGCTGTCAGTTTGCCAGAAAAGCTAGTCTCCGTGCCCTTTACAGAATCCCCATTTGCGTCCTGTGCCCGTGCCAAGTGTCATTAAGTCCAATGGGAACTCCGCAGATGTGAGCCACACACACTGAACAAACTCTGCACAACAGCAGAGTTAACTGAACAAGAGTTAACTTTGTTGCAGAAAAAACCAGGGATCCGGTCTTTTGTACTCAGCACTGGTCAGGGAGCAATGAGGAATCACCCCGGGCGTGGGGGGGTGGGTGGGGAGGTGGTGCAAATTGAATAGTAGTGTTATTCACATATGAAAGAAAGCAAATCCTTGCCCACTTTCAGGAATCCTATTCAGATACAGCAGTGAGCTCCCAGAAACTGAGGAGAGAATCAGAGATCATCCAAGGCAAGTGTCAACTCAATCCTCTGACAAAAAAACAAATGAACAAGCAGAACAAACAATCTTGATGGGTCAGGAAAGAAGATGCTAGAAATAGTCGAGCTTCTGGCGCTTCTGGAGGAGCCGGCAACAGGGCCAGTCGCACCCCCTTCCTTTGGAAAATCTCAGCAAGGCAGGGGAGGACAGCAGGGTGAAGGCACTGGTAGGGACCTGGCTGGGGATCTACAGGAGTGGATCTCTACCTCCTATCTAGTGAGTCTTGCTTTGACGGTCCCATGACCGCGCGGGTGGGTTCCCCAGCAGGGCACTCCTGCAAGGTTCCTCATCAGATGCAGACACAACTGACCCACGTGTTCGCAACAAGACCCCACTCAGAGCTGCGACGAGCCCCAGCTCTCACCCCAGATCTGTGGGATGAACCATCAAGCCATTCTATCAGGTTATTTCTAAAATCACAACCCATAGTCCAGCTTCTGATTGGGCAGGCCCTGAGGCCAGGAGAAACGGCAGATACTGGACACGGGCTATGTGGAGCCTGTGGAGACACTCAGGGATGCTACGGGGGTAAAAAGACCATCATCTGGCGTGTGCGAGATGGTACTCCTGAACCCAGAACATCAGCCAACAGCGCCTACCTGAGTGTGCTTTCCGCTTGAGCGTCTCACTTCACAAGCTGGCACGCGGCTTGGTAATTTCCCATTTGGGGGATAATCCAGATGAACCAAGTCTCGGCAGTAAGAATGACATATATATTTACCCTCTGAAAGACAGAGCACATGAGGTTCCTGCTTAGATGCATGTGGCAGAGGGAAATGAAGCCTCCAAAACCAAAAGCCAGCGTCTGACCCGGAGCAATGAACATGTGTTTGTGAGAGGCCTGTTTGTTCACAACAGTATGCAGAGCCCTTTAAACCTGGACTAACAGGCCTTCACTGAAATCTAAATGTAATATATTTCACAAAGACAGGGGATTAGGCTACTCTGTTTTTCTTTTTTCAGTTCTTCGACTGAGATAAAGTTCACATAATGTAAAATTCACCATGTTAAAGAGTAGAGTTGTGCAACCGTGATCTAATTCCAGAACACTCATTTACCCCAAGAACAAAACCCTTACCTGTTGCCTGTGAGCAGTCACAGACTATTTCCTTCTTCCTCTAGCCCCTGGCAACCACAAATCTAATTTCTGTGTACTTGCCTTTTTTGGATGTTTCCCATGAATGGAATCATACAATCTGTGGCCTTTTGTGTCTGTCTTTTTTCACCCAGCAGGTGGTGGTATGTGTCAGAATTTCATTCTTTTTTTTAAAGATTTTATTTATTTATTTGACAGGCAGAGATCGCAAGTAGGCAGAGAGGCGGGGAGGGGAAGGGGAGCAGGCTCCTTGCTGAGCAGAGAGCCCGAGGTGGGGGCTCAATCCCAGGACCCTGAGATTATGACCTGAGCCGAAAGCAGAGGCTTAACCACTGAGCCACCCAGGCGCCCCAGAATTTCATTCTTTTTTATTGTTGAGTAATATTTCTTTCTTTCTTTTTTAAAAATAATGTTTCATTGCCTGCAAGGACCACATTTTATCTACTTATCGGTTAATAGACAATGGGTGGTTTCCATTCCTAAGAATGGAATTGCTGGGTCATATGGTAACTCTGTTTAATTTTTTGAGGAACTGCCAAATGGTTTTCCAATGTAAATGTCTTTAAAAAGAGCTCTTTCAGCCATTTTACAACACATAGATAAGAAATTCTACAACTCTGTTCACCGGCAATTAGAATTCTCACAATACTAGTCTAGTAATGAATCCTTTATATTATGAAGTCTTTAAGGGACCTTATTATGAAATAACTTCACCCATTAAAGTAGTATTATCCGGGTAAGAAAAACCCTGCAGGAAAATGAAGAGTGGGGATCCACTCGTAGTTTTCAATTCTAGCCAAGGATAAAGCAGTCTGTATCATCAAAATATTTTGTGTGCTGATCCCCCGATCAAACCCATAGGAGGGTAACAGGGCCCTGGCTTACAAAATAGCATCCAGAAGTGACCTAGAAACCAGAACCTCTAGAGTCAAACTCAACTAATTTGCAGAGACTTATTCCTCATGCAGGTATACATTCTTAAATACATACCAAAAATACTAGTGCCTACGTCATCCCAGGGCTCATTAGACCGTTACCGGAAGGCTCAGCCTCTGCCCTCGGCGGGAGGAAAGGGTACAGGAAGCAACCCTCATGATACAGTGTGGCAAATGCACTAATATAATGCTGGGGACCCAAAACCAGCATCTGCCCACTTTATGAACCCGAGGCTTTCCCACGCATTCCCAGGCGCGCCCCTCCACCTGAGCACCAACCCCCACCAACCATTCTCCCTCCAGCGCTGCAAGCCTGAACGCATTTTTCCATTGCTCCTCAAGAAAGATTTGGGAGCTGTAGACTAAAGCTTAAAAGTCCTTGAGCCCTTTCAGGAAGAATCTGAACTGCAAAACACATGTCTTTGATATTTATAACTGGTCACAATAATGCTGGCGTTACTGTTCCATCTGTTCTGGAAAGTTTAACTTACTGAGCTGTCCTGTAATAGAAAGACGCACATGGCTCTGGTGTCTCCATCCTTCATCAGACTTGTGTGAAATTCAAAAGCACATTTGCCTCCAAGAAATAAAGCTGGTTTGTGAAGAGGCTGATAAATGAACTCAGATGATGAGGAACTGAAACAGCAGAGCCCCCTGAAGCATTTACCCCAGCCCTGAAGGCCGCCTGGGTCTTTCTAGCACATCAAAGGCAGAGACCATTGAACCCACGTGGAGGCTCCTCGTCCTCCCAACAGCCCAGATGCCATCGGACTCAGAAGCAAAGGTAACCTACCCGGTCTGTGGGTTTTCTTCACCTGCAAGTTGATTTTGCCAGTGAGCTTGTAAATGGCAGTTCCCATCTGTGAGCCCCAGGCTGGCTGTGCAGCATGAGAGACAGACAAGACAGACAGCTGACGGCGACAGGCCGAGCAGGCCAGCCCGGGGTGACCTGTGTGACTCAGAGCCCACCAGGAGGCCGGGCCTCCCTCCACTCCCTGGCTTCATGTATTTTCCAACTGTCCACCAGCATGCCCGACAGCTCACTCACTGGGGGCTGTCAGACTCTCACAACCATAGCTGTGAATCACGTGAGAGAGGTCAAGGGAGGGTCTCCCGACCTCAGCCCTGATTGGAGATGCCAGTAATGTGGTTGTTAAGGCCTCTGGACCCAGTGGAGGGGAGCTGGGAGATCTTGAGCAAGTTCTTGAACCTCTTTGTGCCTTCATTTCTTTGATAAAGTGAAGAAAACCATGGTCCCCCTCTCACTGAATTCTGACAAGTGCCAGAAGTGTTTCCGGTGATGGCGTCATCAGAGTAAATGCTCCACAGGGTTAGCTGCTGATACTGTGTTGTTGGAAGAAACCTCCTACTTTTCTGGTTAGGAGTGTTTGCATTTGGGGGTGCCTGGCTGGCTCAGCCAGAAAAGCATGTGACTCTTGGCTTGGGACCGTGAGTTCGAGCCCTGAGTTGGGTACAGAGATTACTAAAAAAATGAATAAATCAACTTAAAAGAAGAAAATTTGCATTTGGGGCAGGGATCATGACCTGGAGTAGTGTTTTCTAGCTACTTCCAAGAAACCCCACTTCATATGATAGATCACAATTCTCAGTGTTTTGGGGGAGGTTCCACTGTAATAATGGCCTCATGGATGAGAGGAAGCAGGGTGCTCATCTGCATTTTCAGTCGGGTCCATAAACAGGACTCTTTTCTATTTTATCTAAGACTCGTAATCCCCCCCTGAGAGGAGGAAGAGCTGCCTAGTGTCCTCCTCGCCTCTTGTGAGAACTCTTTTCTTTTCCCTTCTTTTCTTTTTTCTTTTTAAGATTTTATTTTATGTATTTATTGGACAGAGAGAGACACAGTGAGAGAGGGAACACAAGCAAGGGGAGTGGGAGACAGAGAAGCAGCTTTCCTGCTGACAGAGAGGCCGATGTGGAGCTCGATCCCAGGACCTCCGGGTCATGACCTGAGCCAAAGGCAGATGCTTAATGACTGAGCCACCCAGGTGCCTCTCAAGAACTCTTTCTGAGCATTCTGTCCTCAGTGGCAGCTTGCTGGTGGTCAGGAATCCCACAGCTATTCTGTTCCTGACAGCCCCTTGCCTTTTGTTGACTTTAGGGTGATTTTTTTTCCCTTGGGTGAACTCTCAAGATGGCCATGTGAGGAGCGTTGTGCGGCGTCACCTCCCTGGTGTCTCGAGAAGAGAAGGGATCTCACCAAAATTGGGTCTCATGGAAGGGAGGCTCCAAGATTTGGTGCAAACCCCCATGGCACCAGAATAGCATTTCTTGTGTTTCAGTTGGCTCTGTCACTCACCAGCATGGGACCCATGTTCTCGGCTTTCAAGTCTGTAAAATGAAGGGGCTTCAAGGTCATCTCTAAGATCTCTGTGAATTCTCGTTTCCTCTGAGGTTCTGAAATGGGGGTTTGAACAATTTAGGGACAGAGGGCTGTCATGGAATCCACATAAGGCTGGAGGCTAAACATGGTCATCTTTCAGGAGCATTGACATTATTTTTTCATATTAAAACAAAACTAAGGGTGTGATGGAATGCTATATCAAATTCTCAGGCTTTTTTTTTTTTTTTAAGAAAAAAGACTAAAAGAACGTTCATTGTGGAAAAAATCGTGGTAATACAGTGTGAATATAATTAATGTCACTGAACTGTATATTTAAGTGTGGTTAAAATCACAAATTTTCAGTTATATATATATTTTTACCACAATAAAACAAATTTAAAAAACAACATTCAGGTAGGGAGAGAGTCCAGACATAACCCACACGTACTTGGTCAATGAATTTTCGACAAAGGTACCAAGGCAATTCAGTGAAGAAAGGATGCTCTTTTTAACAAATGGTGCTAGGATTGGATATTCATATGCTTTTACATGTTTTATTTTATTTAAACATTTTTTTTGCTTTTGCATATTTTAAAATAAACTGCAATTCGTACCCCTTGCCATATATAAGAATTAATTCAAAAATGGATCATAGGAGCGCCTGGGTGGCTCAGTGGTTAAGCCTCTGCCTTTGGCTCAGGTCATGATCCCAGGGTCCTATGATGGAGCCCCGCATCAGGCTCTGCTCAGCAGGGAGCCTGATTCCTCCTCTCGGTCAAATAAATGAATTTTTAAAAAAATGGATCATCGAGGGCACCTGAGTGGCTTAGTCAGTTAAGTGATTTGCAAATCTTCCAGCCTGTTCAGCTGGAAGTCTGCTTCTCCCTACTCCTCTCTGCTGCTCATGCTCTCTCTTTCACTTGCTCTCAAATAAAAAATCTAAAAGAAAAAAAAAAATGGATCGGGGTGCCTGGGTGGCTCAGTGGGTTAAGCCTCTGCCTTCTGCTTAGGTCATGATTTCAGGGTCCTGGGATCAAGCCCCGCAACATTGGGCTCTCTGCTCAGCAGGGAGGCTGCTTCCCCCTCTCTCTCTCTGCCTGCCTCTCTGCCAACTTGTGCTCTCTCTCTCTGTCAAATAAGTAAACAAAATCTTTCAAAAAAATGGACCATAGATTTAAATGCAAAGCTGAAGCAGGGCGCTTGGGTAGCATGGTTGGTTCAACATCTGACTCTTGGTTTTGGCTCACCTTTGGTTGTGATCTCAGGGTCATGAGATCGAGTCCCATGTCAGGCTCCATGTTCAACCTGAAGTTGGCTTGAGTTTCTCTCTCCTTTTCCCTCTGCTCCTTCCTACTTCACTCTCTCTCTCAAACAAATAACTACATCTTTAAAAAAAAAAAAAAAAAAGCAAAACCTAAAGCTATAAAAGTTCTTAGAGGAAATCTTTGTCACTTTGGGTTAGGTAAAAATTTCTTAGAGAATATGTCAAAAGTATAATTAATAAAAGAAAAAATGGATGAGTCAGGACTCATCAAAATTTAGAACTTCTCCAGGGGCGCCTGGGTGGCTCACTGGGTTAAAGCCTCTGCCTTTGGCTCAGGTCATGATCCCAGGGTCCTGAGATGGAGCCCTGCATCGGGCTCTCTGCTCTTCGGGGAGCCTGCTTCCTCTGTCTCTCTGCCTACCTCTCTGCCTACTTGTGATCTCTGTCAAATAAATAAATAAAATCTTTAAAAAAAAATTTAGAACTTCTCCAAAAGACTGTAACAGAGAATGAAAAGACAAATCACAGGCTGGAAGATTTGCAAATCACATATCTTTTTTTTTTTTTTTTAAGATTTTATTTATTTATTTGACAGATCACAAGTAGGCAGAGAGGCAGGTAGAGAGAGAGAAGGGAGGAAGCAGGCTCTCCGCTGAGCCGAAAGCCTGATGTGGGGCTGGATCCCAGGACCCTGATTTCATGACCTGAGCCAAAGGCAGAGGCTTAACCTACTGAGCCACCCAGGCTCCCCACAAATCACATATCTGATACAAGAACAGAGATCAAGCCGGTGCTGGGTGTGGACCCTGTTTAAAATTTTCTCTCTCCCTCTCCCTCTGCACCAATCCCTCTCTCGCCCTCGATAAAAAAAAAAAAAGAAAAGAAAAAAGCCTTCCCTGCTGCTCTAGGCACGTTCTCTGGAGAGGACTTAAGTTCCCAGCAACCCTGCGAGAGTGGTGCAGATGAGGGGACTGAGGTTCAGAAAGGCGAAGTCAAACTTGTGAGTGGTGACCGGCCTTAGAACCCAGCCCCATCCTGACACTGGAGCTTGTGCCCTGAGCTGCTTTTGCTGCAGGCAGACTCCCGTCTGCACCATTACGAGTCACCAGGAGTCACGGTGTCCCACGGCACCTCCAGGGCTCAGCACCTCAGTCTTCCTTGTCCTGTGAGCTCAGCGCCCGCTCAAGAGCAGACGGGTGAAATGAGGTGAACATGTGCTTTCAACTTCCTCTTCTGCTTCATGCCGAATGGAGGTTATCTTTGTAGCCAATTTAATCTATAAAAGTTATTTCCAATTTGTTAACATCAGACTAACAAAAGAATGGTCCCTTTTCAGCACATTTCAGGTTTTTTTTTTTTTTTTTTAATTTCAGTAAGCCCTACACCTGACATGGCGCTTGATCTCACAACCCTGAGATCAAAAGTTGCACGCTCTACTGACTGAGCCAGCCTGGCACCCCTCAGTGTGTCTTTTAAGAACACTGTAAAACCAGCAGTTTTGATGTGGGGTAAAGGGTACTGCCCTAGTTGGGAGACCTGAATTCCTCTACTTCTGGCTTTTCCAACAATTCCCTGTGTGACCCTGGAAAATCCACTTAGCCTCTCTGAGTCTCGGTTTCCTGAAGTTGGATTAGACCAAAGTTTCCCACTGGTGGTAGACATACCTTGGCAGTCCCTAAAACAAATGAGTTAGATTTAATTATGTATTAATTTTAATGTGTAAAGAATATAATAGTGCATCAAATCAATTATTTCCCAGGTATCACTTTTTAGGATGGTGCTAAAGAAGAAGGGCAAGTTATTTAGTAACAAATGTTTTGCAAAGTCTAGTAGAGGATTACATAGGCATAAATCACAAAAATTGTGACAATGGCCTGTGAATGCCTGATGTTTGGGAAGCACTGGACTGGAAAACGAGAGCTGCCATTTATTGAACATTTACTATGTGCCAGGAAACTTGCACTTAATATGCACTCATTTTTTTCTCTTTCTTTTTTAAAAAAAGATTTCATTTATTTATTTGAGAGAGAGAGAGAGAGAACAACAAGCAGGGGGAGCAGCAGGCCTCCCTTAGAGCAAGGGGCCTGATGTGGGACTTCATCATCCAGGAATGACCTGAGCCAAAGGCAGACCCTTAACTGACAGCCACCTAGGTGTCCCAGGTGTCCCTTATTTTTTCTTTTTTAAGTAGCCTCCAGGAGCAACGTGGGGCTTGAACTCTTGACCCTGAGATTAAGAGCTCAAAAAACAAAAAAACAAAAAACAAACCAAACCCCGCCCCGCCCAAAACAGAGAGAGTTGCATGGTCTACAGACCAAACCAGCCAGGCACCCCTGCATTAATTTTTTAATTCTTTTATTTTTTAAGTAATCTCTACATCCAGCGTGGGGCTCAAACTCACAACCCTAAGAAAAAGAGTCACATGTTCCCCTGAATGAGTCAGCCAGCTTCCCCTCCTTGTTTTTAAAAAGTAATCCTGGGCACCTGGGTGGCTCAGTGGGTTAAAGCCTCTGCCTTCTGCTCAGGTCATGATCCCAGGGTCTTGGGATCGAGCCCCACATTGGGCTCTCTTCTCAGCGGGGAGCCCGCTTCCCCCTCTCTCTGCCTGCCTCTCTGCCTACTTGCACAGCTTTCTTACTGTCACTTGCCAGTATGTGGCAGAGCCAGGGTCTCAAGCCATGTTCCTAGTCCTTGTGCTCCACTGGCAGTCTGGATGGACTGCAGAGAACTCACCGAGACACAAAGACGGGAATCAGGGGCTTGACCGGTCTCCACCAAGGCCAGCAAGAGCAGTATCTGGGAAGCATGTTAAAACTGCAGGTTCTCAGCCCTTCCTTCAGAAGTCCTGGACATCAGATTGGTGGGATGTGGGAATGCTGGGCTTTACCGCTCAGCCCAGGTAGTTCTGGAGCAGGTGAACCTACAGTCTCAGGTTGGGAGACGCAGCAGCCCGAGGAATAATTACAAGAATTAGTCACCGTTGGGATGTGAGCTCACTTGGCTCTCTCCTCACACTTGAGGCTTTTCTCAGCCTGAGGGACAAAAGTAATGCCTGGACCTCATGTCTCCTTCAGCTGCTCCTATCACGCCATCACAGCAGTCACGAGGGACCAGCTGATCTTTATTCTGAAGGCTGTTCTGACAGCAGATCTGTTGTCTCTGGTTACCAGTAGTAAAAGAAACTCCAACGCGGAGAACCGGAGGAAAGGTGACTTTGAAAAACTTCAGTGTGGAGCCAGCATATGAAGGAGTAGCAGGATCTCACCCGAGCTCCCTGCCGCCAGCTACCAGCCCCTTCTCCCCGCTTCTGCCCGCCTCCCCAACAACCCCTGCCGCAGCCAGGCTCATTAGTAGCCCAAGTGGGCTAAGGGTAAGGTGCTTACAAAGGCTGAAAATGAAGGGAAAGACTCTGTGTGGGTTTTTTTTCCCAAAGAGGCAATGAGGGAAAGAGTTTCTCATGCTCCAGGCATAGCTTTGCTAGTCAGACGTGCTGAAAGAATGGCCTGGAAGTAGAACAACAGTTGGAACCCAAGCTGTAGGGAATAGGGAACCAGAGAATGGAGTGTAGCTCTGTATTTTAGGAACATCACTCTGGGGGAAGCTTGGCGCCTGAAGGAAGGAAAGAAGGATGATTTAGAGCAAGAAGACCAGCTAGCAAAGGACAGCGTCGTGTCTCTGTCAACATCTGGTGGGACTTGGGAGCTCCTTCCCCACCACCAGCCCTCCAGTCCTCCCTGGACAGGTCCCCTTCAGGAACTGGGGTGTGGTGCGGGACAGAACCCTTGTCCCTGTTGCAGCTGGTTTGGCTTCTCCTTCCTGAAGCCATCCCAGAGTTCAGAGGCTTTGGTCTTAGTCTACAAGTCAAGTCTACAAGTGACTCTGATCATTCGTAAATTTGGGGAGCTGGTCCTCACAGAAAGCTCCTGCCACAGGCTGGTGGGTTTGTGGGGCAAGGAGAGAGGTCTTCGGAACCTTAGGGAACCTCTTTATCCGTGAGGCAATGCCTGTAAAGGAAGCCCTTTCTTTAGAGCAAATAAAAAGAAAATGGAATTTCAGAAAAAGAACAGAGTGGCAGTTTTAAAAATGTGGGCATCCTCCTTTGCCCAGAAATCAATTAGCACTGCACTCCCCTCCCCAATCTCATTACCCTGGATTTGGGGATTGTAGAGTCTACCCTTCTAGGGTCTAGAAGCAACAATCTATTTCTGGATTCCCAGAGATCAGCAGCTGGAGTACTGGGAGGGAGGGAATGGGGGGGATATATCTCCACCCCCTTTACCAGGGAACCAGATTTTTCAGGTGGCACACTTTGTTACATCTTACACCCCTGCCAGGACAGAGAAACTTCTGTATCCTTGGCCTCTTCAGCTGAAACTGAGTAGGTGGATGGCTCTTGAGATCCCAGCCAAGAGTATATAACTTTGAGGGTGGGATGGGGGAGACTTGCAGAATGCCTTGGGTTGGCACTCCTGGGACCCAGTTTGCACTGCCTTCTCGACAGCGAGATCGAAGTTCTCTCGGCACAAAGTCTAAGAGGGCAGTTCAACCAACCATCAGAGGGTGGCCAATCCTAAAAGTGCTTTTGTCAAGAGACTTAATTAAATGCTGTATGTGTGCAAGCTGGGCTCAGTGGGAGGAAGATGAGGTAGGGCAAGGGAAGAAAAAATGTTAACTGCAGGGGTACCTGGGTGGCTCAGTCGGTTAAGCGTCATGATCTCAGGGTCCTGGGATAGGGTCCAGCTTCACACTCCCTGCTCAGTGGGGAGCCTGCTTCTCCCTCTCCTCTGCCCCTACCCCCACTCCTGCTCCCTCTTCCTCCCTCTCTCTCTCAAATAGATAAATAAAAGTTAAAAAGATAAATAGGTAAAATAAATAGATTTATCTATTAAAAAAGAATGCTAACTGCGTATTTCACCTACAGCACTGAGCACATCGTACCGCGGGCCTACACGGGGACTAAAAGAAGCTGAAGACGGGTCACTGCCAGTTTCTCCCTGCGCTCCCCCCTGCAGGGGCTGAGATGAAAATAATAGACTTGACATCTGGAGAACAGAAGTTCTGTTACAATTTCTGTTTTCATTTTATATGCTCTCAAAAAATGAAAAGAAAAGAAAAGAAACAGAGAAAGAAAGAATAGTTTGGGGCCTGGGAAAGCTCCATCCTGTCACTTAGGGTTTTGGTATTTTCAAAGGTGTTCTACTTTGACTGCACCTCCCAGAGGCGTCTGGAAAATCGTGTCACCAGAAACACGGTACATGGCCAAAGGCATTTGCTTTCATGCCTCCTGGTGTTCCAAAAAAGCTTGCTGTTTCCAAAGAACTTCCAAGTGTGAAATTAAAATTTTGAAGCTTCCCAAATTGAACTTTGTATAATTTCACAGACTCCTCTTCTCTCCTGGAGATGAATCAAGCCAGCAAGGAGAAGGGCTGTGTTTCCAATATTTGGGGCAAGGGACTCACGGAAGTGGGGGGAGTGCTCCCAAGTCAGGCGCGGCTGAGACTACCAATCCTTGCCCTGGCCTCTAACTCTTTTCAGCTGTGGGATCTGGGTGAGACTTTTGAGGCTTTGAGCTTCTCTGATTCCTTCTTTGGTCAAAATAAAATGGGGAGGGGAGTCAGGAGACCAGCAGTGTTGCAGCAGAGGCCAAGGGCACAGAGTCATCATTCCAAAAATGGCAATGACCATGATGAAACTTTGGAAAACAGAACCATATAAGGCACATGGAGGGAAGAAAACTATTACCTACCATCCCAATGCCCATGGACACGATCCTTTCTTCCTTTGTGCATGTTCTAGAACCCACATGTAATTTGCCTGCATGACTTTACCAGGTGAGGACTTTCAAAATTAAGACTTCTCTGACTTTAATTTTGGCCTAGGAAGATGTACATAGTTTCAGCGTCTTTGTCTTCTCAGTACAGCCCTCTGACACTGAGGACAGATCAAGGGCAGTTGTGGGCCAGTGGGGAGGTGGGAAAAAGCCAGAAATGTTATCATCTGATCAGGATCCCACTCTTAGCCGCACAGGAGGGATGTTGGTTTCCTGACTCTGTCCAAGCAGTGGGGGACGGATTTCTCTCTCAAAGAGCATTCCTCAACTCCCTGTCTGTCATCTCCTGCCTGTCTGAGTGGCACAGCCGGCACAGGGTGTGGTTGAGCATGACGGCGGAGAATGGAAGGTGGGGGCTGGTCCCGAACATTGGAGACAACAAGGATGTGCTACTGGGTCCAGTTCTTGGGTGAGGTGGGAGGCTAAGTCTCTGCACCATTTCGAGCCATAACTGGGGAGATCCACACACTTCCACTGATGACCCTGAAAGCCATTTCTAGCTGAATGCCATAAATGTGGCTCAGGCCACTCACCTGCTCCCTATTTGTGGATGGACTTCTTTCATCAGCAAGCTACAACTGGGAGCCCTAAATTTAGTCAGTTTACAGCACCTCCACTTATTCTAAAGAATGGCTGACTCTAGCTCCTTTGGGCTCTTAAAACATTAAAAACATTTTTATAGGGTGCCTGGGTGGTATAGTCAGTTGGGCACCAGCTCTTGGTTTCGACTCAGGTCATGATCTGAGGGCCCCTAGTTGGGCTCCCGGCTCAGCATGGACTGTGCTTGAAGATTTACTTTCTTTCTCTCTCCCTCTGCCCCTCCAGAGGGAGCAAGGGAGAGCACCAGTGGGGGGAGAGGCAGAGGAAGAGGGAGAAGCAGGCTCCCCACTGAGCAGGGAGCCTGACCCAGGGCTCTCAATCCCAGGACCCGATCATGACCTGAGCTGAAGGCAGATTCTTAACTGCCACCCAGGCATCCCAGTAAATAAATCTTAAAAACTTTTTTGGAGGGTTCCCGGGTGAATCAGTCAGTTGAGCATCTGACTTTGTGTTTCAGCTCCAGTCATGATCTCCGAGTCCTGGCACTGAGCCCTGTGTCAGGCTCCATGATCCCTGTCGAGGCTGCTTATCCCTCTCCCTCTCTGTCTGTTCCTCCCATTGCCTGTGTGTTCTCTCTTTCTCTCAGATAAATAAATAAAACCTTAAATAATACATTAAAAATTTTTGTTTAGGTGTGCTTGGCTGGCTCAGTCAGGAAAGCATGTGACTCTTGATATTGGGCTTGTGAGTTCAAGCCCCATGTTGGGGTCAATTACTTAATAAGTAAACCTAAAATTTTTTGCTTATTGTGGTAAGTAAAAACATTTAACATGAGACCTATCCTCTTAATAGATTTTAAGTGTACAGGATTATTTTCTATAGGGACAATGTACAGCAGATGTCTAGAATTTATTCATCTTGCATAACTGAAATTTTAGGCTCATCGACTAGCAATTCCTCCTTTTCTCTCTTCCAAGCTCCTGGCAACCATCATTCTGTTCTTTGCTTCTATGAGTTTGACTATTTTAGATACCTCACAGAAATGGAATCATGAATTAGTTATCCTTCTGTGACTGGTTTATTTCACTTAGTACAATATACTTAAGATTCATCCACATTGTTACATATTGCCATTCCTTCTTTTTAAAGGCTAGATAATATTCCATCCTATGTATATACCACATGTGTTTTTTACCCATTCATCTGTCAGTGGACATTTGAGTTGTTTCCATATCTTGGCTGTTGTGAATAGTTCTGGAGTGTCAAAATCTCTTTGAGATCCTGATTTCACTTTTGGAGGGGATAAATACTGAGACTTGGGATGCTACAACATATGTTAGTTCTATTTTAACTTTTTGAGAAACCTCCATACTATTTTCCTATTTTTTGGGGGGGGGTAAGGATTTATTTATTTGAGACAGAAAGAGAGAGAGTGTGTGTGAGTGCAGGGGTGGGGAGGAAGCACAGAAGGAGAGAATCTCCAGCAGACTCCCCACTGACTGTGGAGCCTGATGTGGCACTCGACCCTGAGATCATGACCTGAACCCAAACCAAGAGTCAGATGGAGGCTCAGTTGCCTGAGCCACCCAGGCACCCATTCCTACTGTTTTCTATGTGGTCTTGTTGTGTCCCCAATCGAGTATAAGGATTCCAATTTCTCCACACCCTCACCAACACTTGTTTTTTTTTTTAATTAAAGATTTTATTTATTTGATAGAGAGATCACAGGTAGGCAGAGAGGCAGCCAGAGAAGTGGGGGAAGCAGGCTCCCCGCTGAGCAGAGAGCCCGATGTGGGACTCGATCCCAGGACCCTGAGATCATGACCAGAGCCGAAGGCTTAACAACCCACTGAGCCACTCAGGCGCCCCAACACTTTTTTTTTTTTTAATCTCTTTGATAATGCCTATCCTAACATATGGGAGGTGGTATCTCATTGTGTGTGTTTTTTTAAAATATTTTATTTATTTATTTGACAGATAGAGATCACAAGTAGGCAGAGGCTTTAACCCACTGAGCCACCCAGGCGCCCCTCTCATTGTGGTTTTGATTTGCTTTTCCCTGAGGATGAATGATATCAAGTTCCTTTACATGTACCTGTTGGCCATCTGTATGTCTTCTTTGGAGAAATGTTTATTCAAATCCTTTGGCCATCCCCAAACTAGGTTATTAGGTTTTTTTTGCTATTGTGTTGTAGGAGTTCCTTATATATTTTGGAAATTTTCTACTTATGGAGTATATGGTGTGCAAACGTTTTCTCCCATTCCATAGACTGCCTTTTTACTCTACCGATAGTTTGCTGTGCAGAAACTTTTACTTTGATGTAGTCCCACTTGTCTATTTTGGCGTTTGTTGCTGGGCTCACAGACGTTTGAAATCCATCTATTTTAAGACTTTAATGTAAACTCTCCAGAAACTATATAACACCCCTATTGCAATCAGTTATTTCGTTTCTCTCTCTCTCTCTCTTTTTTTTTTTTTCCAGTGTCCCCTTTTTAGTAATGACCTCAATATTCTTTTAGCTGGCAGGAATAGTAACAGAACACCAGAGAACTGAAACACCACATTCATATTTAACACATGTATCTAGGCTTCCAGTCTGGAAACCTACAACACACTTTCTTTTTTTCTTTAAGGGATCAAAAATTAGCAGCTTTTCTAAATGCACCATATATACTTATAACAGGAAGTAGAAACTAACATCTATTGAGTACTTTTGTGCCAGTTTCTGATATAAATATATTATTTCTATTAACTCACTCAGTCCTCACAAATAATCCTCCAAGGGAGGTACTATGACGCTACCCATTTTAGAGACAGACTGAGGAACTTGACCAAGGTCACATGTGGAAGATGGTGGGGTGGGATTATGAACCCAGCCGGTTTGGTTCTAACACCGGCGCTCTTCATCACAATGCTGCTCTGATCTAAAATCTCTTCTGAGTTAACATTCTTGTGCTGGAGTTTACATACAAGGAAATGCACAGGTGTTCAGTTGGCCACGTTCTGAGGTACACACCTGTGTAACCACTACCCCAGTGAAGATCTAACACATTTCCGTCAACTCTCATGGTCCTTTCCAGTCAATCTTCCTCCCCTCTTGCCGGGTGAATGCTGGTCGGATTACTACTGGCCTAAGAACTAACATATTTTTTTTTAAAGATTTTATTTATTTATTTGACAGATATCACAAGTAGGCAGAGAGGCAGGCAGAGAGAGAGGAGGAAGCAGGCTCCCTGCTGAGCAGAGAGCCCGATGCGGGGCTCGATCCCAGGACCCTTGATCCCAGGACCCTGGGATCATGACCTGAGCCAAAGGCAGAGGCTTTAACCCACTGAGCCACCCAGGTGCCCCAGAACTAACATATTTTTAAAGATAATGTGAAGAACACAGGAGAGAGGTCTTCAAATCATGTACCCACTTAGAATCAATCTTGTGACTTGTAGGAGTTTCAAGCTTCTAGTTACAGAAGAAAAGTCAGAATCTGCAAGCATTTTCCAACATGTGCTCCCTCTAGATGATGTTTGGCGATAGTAGTGTCTGGGTCACACTATGCCATTTCTGTTATCTTTCAGGACCCACACCCTGCACCATATCTCCTTTTAGTCTGACTATGTTCTTGGTGTCTACTGGGTATTCTATTAAGAAAAAGACAATGGGAGGGTGCCTGGGTGGCTCAGTGGGTTAAGCCTCTGCCTTAAGCTCAGGTCATGATCCCAGGGTCCTGGGATCGAGCCCCGCATCGGGCTCTCTGCTCAGCGGGGAGCCTGCTTCCCCCCCTTCTCTCTGCCTGCCTTTCTGCTTGCTTGTGATCTCTCTCTCTCAGTCAGGTAAATAAAATCTTAAAAAAAAAAAAAAAAAGAAAGAAAGAAAAAGACATTAGGGGTACCTGGCTGGTTCAGTCAGAAGAGCATGCAACTCTTCATCCCAGAGTCAACAGTTCAAGTTGGGTGTAGAGATTACTTAAATAAAAATAAAACTGAAGAGGGTGCCTGGGTGGCTCCGTGGGTTAAGCTGCTGCCTTCGGCTCAGGTCATGATCTCAGGGTCCTGGGATCGAGTCCCTCATCGGGCTCTCTGCTCAGCAGGGAGCCTGCTTCCTCCTCTCTCTCTCTGCCTCTCTGCCTACTTGTGATCTCTCTCTCTCTGTCAAATAAATAAATAAATAAAATATTAAAAAAAAATAAAACATAAGAAAGAAGGAAGGGAGGCAGGGAGGGAGGGGAGAGAGAAAGACAAAGTAAATACACTGAAGCCAAAATGAAATGAAAAAGTGTTTTGAAAAAGTGGTTCAATAAAGTTAAGTAGTTTACTGCAGAACTTGAACATGCTAATTTATGTTGGGTGTCCCCAAGGAGATCATGGTATGTAGTGCTTCTAAACTCACTGACCACAGAATCTTTCATGGTGGACTACATCAATGACTAGTGAGTGTGCTGCCAACCATAGAATGTGCTGAATTGAAATCCATCCTGCAAAAGATTTTGACTTCCTAATTAGTTTTTTGTTCTCATTAGCTATGGATAATTAATCTTTTTTAGGGTTGCCTGGGTGACTCAGTTGGTTAAGCATCCAACTCTTGATGTTGGCTCAGGTCATGATTTCGGAGCTGTGGGATGGAGCCCCTAGTAGCCCTCCCCATTCAGGGGGGACTCTGCTTGTCTCTCTCTCCACCCCCACCATCATATGCATGTGCACTCTCTCTCAAATAAATCAATTAATCTTTAAAAAAACTCCCTCCTTATTTAAAAAAAAACCTATAGGGAGTAAAAAGAAAAGTTCCTCATTTTTCCCTGTTTCAACTTCCAATCTCACTCCCCAGGAGCAGCAATATTTAGAAGTCTGATATAAGCTTTCTACCTATAATTATATATGTGTGGATGTGTGTGTGTTCGTATGTATATTCACACTTTTTTTGTGTGCATTATACAAAGTCAGTTTGAATTAATAAGTCTGAATTTCAGATTGTTTAATAAATTTGGTTTCTTAATTTTACATACATTTGTCTACATTCTACAAACAAAATTAAAACTAATTTCCTGGAAAAAAGAGAAAGAAAAGAAAAAAGAACTAATTTTCTGGTGACCAACTTTACAAAATAGGTAAGACTTCAGTTCCTTTTTTTAAAAAAAGATTTATTGATTTTTTTGGAGAGAGAGAAAGTGCGGGGAAGAGGCTGTGGGGTTGAGGGAGAGGAGAGAGAAACTCAAGCAGACTTTGTGCTGAGCAAGGAATCTGACACTGGGCCCGATCTCACGATCCTGAGAGTTCCTTTCTTTCTTTCTTTCTTTCTTTTTTTTTTAAATATTTTATTTTATTTATTTTCTTTTTTATTTTATTTTTTAAAGATTTTATTTATTTATTCGACAGAGAGAGAGAGCACAAGCAGGCAGAGGGGCAGGCAGAGGGTGAGAGAGAAGCTGGCTCCCGCCAAGCAAGGGGCTGGATGCGGGGCTCGATCCCAGGACCCTGGGACCATGACCTGAGCCAAAGGCAGCCACCTAACCAACAGAGCCACCCAGGTGTCCCCTAAAGATTTTATTTTATTTTATTTTATTTATTTTTTTATTTTTTTAAAGATTTTATTTATTAATTTGACAGAAATCACAAGTAGATGGAGAGGCAGCCAGAGAGAGAGAGAGGGGGAAGCAGGCTCTTTGCCAAGCAGAGAGCCCGAAGCGGGACTCGATCCCAGGACTCTGAGATCATGACCTGAGCCGAAGGCAGCGGCTTAACCCACTGAGCCACCCAGGCGCCCTAAAGATTTTATTTTTGATGGCATGCCTGGGAGGCTCAGTTGTTGGGCATCTGCCTTTGGCTCTGGTCATGATCCCAGGATCCTGAAATCAAATCCCGCATCGGGCTCCTTGCTCGGAGGGGAGCCTGCCTCTCCCTCTCCCACTCCCCCTGCTTGTGTTCCCTCTGTTGCTGTGTCTCTCTCTGTCAAATGAATGGATACACTCTTTAAAAAAAAAAATTTTTTTTAAGTAATCTCTACACCCAGTGTGGAGCTTGATTTTATAACCCCCAAGATTAAGAATCACATGCTCCAGGGGCACCTGGGTGGCTCAGTGGGTTAAGCCTCTGCCTTCAGCTCAGGTCATGATCCCAGGGTGCTGGGATCGAGCCCCGCATCTGGTTTCTTACTCAGCAGGGAGCCTTCTTCCTCCTCTCTCTCCGCCTGCCTCTCTGCATACTTGTGATTTCTCTCTCTGTCAAATAATAAAATCTTAAAAAAAAGAAAAAAAAAAGAATCACATGCTCCACTGACTGAGCCAGCCAGATGCCCCTCAGTTCCTTTTAATGAAATTGATGAACACTTAATTTTATAATCAGCAATGGTCTTTGTTAAAAATAATTCAGTAACATACTTACAAAAAAATCTGCTCTCTTAACCAGCTTAACATCCCACTACCTCTCAAATAATGTTTCACTAGGTCTTTCTTCACAGCATGCACAAAAACAAACAGCAGGGATGCCTGGGTGGCTCAGTTGGTTAAGTGTCTGTCTTCGGCTCAGGTGTCGATCTCAGGGTCCTCAGATCGAGTCCTGCATTGGGGTCCCTGCTCAGTAGGGAGCCTGCTTCTCCCTCTCCTTCTGCTACTCCCCCTGCTTGTTTTCTATCTCTTTCAAATAGAAAAGAATAAATAAATAAAAATAAATGAAAAGCAAACAGCAGTCCAACCCAGGTGCTATGAGTCAGAAGAGGCTACAATAAATTGTTCATTACTTTTCAGTCTCTTTATTTCCTGATATTTCTGTTTTTCTTAAGTAATTACATAACTAAGGCTTCCAAAACTGAAAATAAGCAATTTTGGTCCCTCTAAAGTTTCTTAGGTTTATAGGTAATTTCCCAGAACTTGTTTGGTCCTGGGAAAGGGACTGGGGGTAACGAGTAAAACATGTTTCTATCCCCATGGAGCCCACAACCAGCTGCTAGGATAATGAAGGACGAAAAGTCAAAGAGGTGGTCCAGGAAAGAAACTGCTAGAGGATCAATCTAAGAGGCTGATAACCTTAAAGAGAATAGAAAACTCAGAGGGTAGGGAATTCTCAAAGAAATAATGCAAGAAATCTTCCCAGAACTGAAAGACATGTGTTTCCAGTTTGAAAGGGCCCAGTGAGTGTCTAGTTAAATAAATAATCTTAAAGATTTATTTATTTGAGAGAGAGAGAGAGAACACTTGTGTGCACCAGGAGGGGAAGGGGTGAAAGGGAGGGGTGAAGGGTAGCGGGAGTGGGAGAGAGAGTCCCAAGCAGACTGCACTGAGTTCAAGGCCAGGCTTGGGCCTGATCTCACGACCCTGAGACCACAATCCCGGCCAAAATCTGACTGCGCCACACAGGCGCCCCAAATAAATAATACTACTATTATTTTTAAAGATTTTATCTATTTGTGAGAGAGAGAAAGAGAGAGAACAGGGGCAGCAGGCCCCTCGCTAAGCAGGGAGCTTGGGACCATGACATGATCTGAAGGGAGACGCTTAACTCAATGAGCCACCCGGGCACCCCCAAGTCAATAATCTTAAAAAGACCAATTTCAAAGCCCTTCCTGGGGGAATTTCTGAAGATGAAACATGAAATGCCTTTCATGAGCCCTTGTTACAGAAAGCTACTAGATGTTGTCCACTATAGGGAAGGAGTGAACAAAATAAACAATAAATAGGACTCCTGAACTACGGCAAGGGAATTCCCGTGATAAAGGGTCAACCAGAGTTGAGCAACATATCCAAATGGGAACGGGAGTGGCTCTGGGGTTGGGGGAAGTGTGGAAAGTGGAAGTGACAGGTTATCTGAAATGTTCCATTATATGTAAAATTGGATTGGGAGACTACTGAAAAATAGAGGAAGAATTTCTAACGAGATAGTACAAAGTCGCTTGGACTGGGAAAGTTAAACTCTCTCCTATGATTCATCAGTCTGGGAAGATAAACAGATAATTGCTAATGTTTCTCCCACACTGCCATTAATAACGTGTCATAATGCCCCCAGAAAAATCCCTCAAGCTAGGCAGCGTGGGAAATTTTGCTGATAAGAAATAAGACCGGTAAGAACGAAACATCACAATTCTGCCTAGAAGGTCTAAGTCACTTTGACACAACCAGGGAACTTTAACTTCCAGTCCAGGTGCACAACTTGAGATAAGGATGTTCCTGCCATGATATTCCACAGTCACCTTCACTTTGTGGTTTCCAGGGACATAGGAGCCTGGGACCACTTCACATTCCAGACCCAGCGCTGATCCCTCTACACATAGCCCTGCTTTGTGCCTATCAGAATGTTGCTTCATCTCCATTTGCCCTAATCACCAACCTTCTCCTGCTCCAGTCCTGTACGACCTACCATTTCTTTGGGGAGACATCCCACGATCGCTCTGGTGTGAGGAATCCCTTATTGTATGGTCTACAGGTCTGTCTACACGAGGCTGAGGGTGAATGAACAAGGACAATTTGGAGGTCTTTGAAATTTGCCCAAGACCCTGGCTGCGTCTCCTGGGCCCCCTGCCTCAGTAATAACACGCATATCTAAGACACCAGAGCCTTAACCTGCTCAAGGCCTCTCTGTCTCTGACGGCATCAATGTTGTACTCCATCTGGACTCTGATGATCTCAGGCCCTTCAGAGCTGGGTTTATTATTTATCTCTTGAGTCTGAGAATTCTTTTTTTTTTTTTTTTAAAGATTTTATTTATTTATTTGACAGACAGATCAGAATTAGACAGAGAGGCAGGCAGAGAGAGAGAGAGAGGAGGAAGCAGGCTCCCTGCTGAGCAGAGAGCCCGATGTGGGACTCGATCCCAGAACTCTGGGATCATGACCTGAGCTGAAGGCAGCGGCTTAACCCACTGAGCCACCCAGGCGCCCCAAGTCTGAGAATTCTAATCAGACTTTGGTACCGTCAGTGAAATCTGGTTTTTAACACCCTTTCCTGTCTTCTGTCTCCTTGTCCAGTATATGTTTCTTTCTTTTAGATTTTATTTGTCAGAGAGAGAGAGAGAGAGAGCGTGTGCACGCGTGAGCAGAGGGTGTGGCAGGCAGAGGGTAGACCAGCAGCCTTTGAGAGTGATAGTAGTTTCAGACGGGTCCTGAGCTTGCTCCCCTCGCTTAGAATCAGAGAGAGTTTGCTTCTCGTAGATCACCGAGTACAGGATAGGCCTTATAGATTTTGTGATGTCATCTTGTCCGTCAGCCCGCCTGTTCCCTCACTGATGGCAGAAGGTAAATGCTACCTGGAGATCACAGCCTACTCTCTATTCTTCACCTGCGAGCCGGGAGCGGTGTCCTCATTAGGGCTCCTCCTCTAGGGCTGCCCATGAGGACGTTAGGGAACACTGGGCACAAATGGGGTGCTGTCTGGTGAGCAGCTCTCCCCTTTGTCTTCTTTGCCGTGGGAGGCTGGTGGTTTTCTGGGTATTCCAGATGTGCTCACATCTGCCTCCCCATAGGAAGCAAGAGATTTTCATTCAGCCACCAAATTTCACTGAGCTGCCTGCTACAACCTGGGGCAAAAAGGTGAGAGGGAGGACCAGAGGAGATCTTTGGTATGAAAGAGCCCCCTGGTACCCTTCCTTCCCTGAGACTCATCTCAAAACAAGGCCAATTTCAACATGTAGGAGCCTAAAGGCTGAGGCTCATCTTTACGTATGGAGAGTCTAGATCTCATGTTTGTTTCAAAAAAGAGCTTGTATGCATTTGATATGTAAGCTCCTTAGACGGGATTTCACGTAAGTTCTCAGATATATGGACGATTCCTGATGCAGCCCTGTTTCTGTGGATGAGTGACATGGGGACATGCTGTTTGACTTCCAGAAAACTTCTCCTTTTTCTGTTCTCTTCAGCAACTCTGCAGCTGCTTTATCTATATTCCTGTATCTCAGGGTCTTGGCATTTACAAAGCTGGAAGGAATCTTTCAGATCAAGTCCAATCCTTCCACTTTACAGATGAGAAATCCCAGCGGCTTGCTCAGAGCCATGGAGCTCTCAGCCGCAGAAGCAAAGTCTGACACCACAGTTCTGTGCTCTCCCCTTCGGATGCCCAGGCTTCTGAGCTCTGTGTTTTTCACACATTGCTTAGGCTTCTCGACTTGATCAGAAAGGGCTCCAGGCCCCTGAATGTGGACTTTCTCATACACATCTCCCCATTCTTTCCCTTCAAGACCAGAGATTAATTAGGTGCTTAAAATTTGTACTGAATTCATATTTGTGACTGTCTTTGTATACAACTTACTTATGCTTTGGTACAACTTACTACTTTCTAAGGTGGGGAAATAGAGAAGAAATAGAGAAGAGCTAAAGTTACACGTACTTACTTAGCATTAAAATATCAACCACAGGTCCTGCCTTGAGACCATTTAAGTTTTCATGTGGGGTTGGTTGGGATAGAGGTATGTAAGGAACCCATGACAAATTTCTGAGGCACCTTTACACCATAAGATATTGATGAGTGACAGAGGGAGTTTAATCCTGAAGAGGTGACCTGATCTTGAGCTTTCTTCTGTAGGTGGCCACAATGCTTTGATCTACATGAAAGGCTGGAGCAAGGGATCAGCTGATTTCTAAAAGTCAATCCATTCTTATTTCATCCAATTCAGTTCCCATATGGCTGTCTTTGTAAGTCAGTTCAGTGAGAAAAATAGCTATTAACTATACAAAATATTGTGTTAAACATTGGAGACAAGATGAGAGAGAGTTTTTGTTTTTGAGGGGATAGGATTCTGTAAGGCACATATTTATTTATTTTAAAGAGAAAGAGAGGGGCGCCTGGGCGGCTCAGTGGGTTGGGGCCTCTGCCTTCGGCTCAGGTTATGGTCCTGGGGTCCTGGAATTGGGCCCTGCGTCAGGCTCTCTGCTTAGCAGGGAGCCTGCTTCCCTTCCTCTCTCTCTGCCTGCCTCTCTGCCTACTTGTGATCTCTCTCTCTGTCAAATAAATAAATGGAATCTTTGAAAAAAAAAAAAAGAGAAAGAGAGAGCCAGCCTGCAAGCAATGAGCAGGGGGAGGGGCTGAGAGAGAGGGAGAGAATCCTCAAGGAGACTTCCCACTGAGTGCAGAGCCTGATATGGGGCTCTATCCGAGAACACTGAGATCATGACCTGAGCCCAAAATCAAGAGTAGACCCTCAACCGACTGAGCCAGCCAGGAGCCCCTGTGAGGCAAATATTTAAATAATCTCCTTAGAATGGGGTAGTATCTTATTAAAAGATTTTATTTTATCATACTGTGAGTAAAAAGATTTCTGGAAACAGGCTATTAATCTCCAAACTAATAATGCTAGCAAGCTCTGCTTTGGAAGAATAAATCACCACACTTTCTAGGGATAGATTCCCCACTGATGAAGCCTCTGTGTGAAATATTCTGTGAGGGTTTATATGTTCACATTCTCCAATGTGCACGCACCACACTTAGCACTGTGGTGCCGTAACAAAGGCACTGGATCAACAATCACAGTGTAGGATAAACTTCTGTTTCCTTCCATGTAATTGTTTTGGAAGGCTACATTATTTAACCGTTTGGAGGCAATTTACTCATCTTTAAAATGAAACCACTGGAGGGGTGTGTGGTTGGCTTGGTCAGAAGAGCATGTGATGGGGTGCCTGGGTGGCTCAGTGGTTTGGGCTGCTGCCTTCGGCTCGGGTCATGATCTCAGGGTCCTGGGATCGAGCCCCGCATCGGGCTCCCTGCTCCGCAGGAAGCCTGCTTCCTTCTCTTTCTCTCTCTCTGCCTGCCTCTCTGCCTACTTGTGATCTCTGTCTGTCAAATAAATAAATAAAATCTTTAAAAAAAAAAAAAGAAGAGCATGTGATTTTTGATCTCAGGGTTTTGAGTTTGAGTCTCATGTTTGGTGTAGAGATCACTTACAATAAAGAAAATTTAAAAAATAAAATGAAAGGGATTAGAGAAGATGGTTTTTCTACATTCTCTTGGGGCTTCTGACATCCGAATTATGCTATTCCGTATCTGAAAGATGATATATATGAACAGAGGAACTTTGAAACCTAGATTCCCCATATTTTGACAGTGAAAAAAGCATAAAATAAAATATTAAAGGAACAATAGATGCTTGAATTATACTAGGCCTCACATTTTGTAGATTTCTTTATCAGATATCTTCCTTAGTGTTTACAGATCACAGTCATTTCTGTTTTAGAATGTTTTTTTAAAAAGATTTTATTTATTTGAGAGAGAGACAGTGAGAGAGAGCATGAGGGAGGAGAAGACTCCCCATGGAGCTGGGAGCCTGATGCGGGACTCCATTCTAAGACTCTGGGATTATGACCTGAGCCAAAGGCAGTTGTCCAACCAATTGAGCCACCCAGGAGTCCCATAAATAAAAGAGGATCTGGGGGCACCTGGCTGGCTCAGTTGGTAGAGCATGTGACTCTTGATTTAGGGGATGTGAGTTCAAGCCTCACACTGGCCCTAGAGCTTACTTTGCAGGGGGGCAGGAGAGGATCTGGTTTTGGATCATCTATCATATCATCAGATGATGTTTGATAATCTACCAGACAAGGGGAAAACATTAAGCACTTACATAAAACGCATACCTGTATGGGTGTCAAAAACACACGACTATAATTTTAATCCCGCTTCAGGCGGGATTATAAAGAGAATTTGCTCACCTTGCTCGAGGTGCTATACCCAACCTCCTCCTGCAGGAGGCGCTCCAGACACCTGCCCTGCATTTACTCCATCCATTCGCCCCTCCTCTGACTCTTCTACACTCCCATCAGGCAGGAGTAGGTAGAAAATGCACAGCTTTATGTGGTAGTGTATTTAAGGTGTTTAAAAATCCCACATCAATACCTGACTGAACCGCCCCCAAAACAAAACAAAAATCCCAACTAAAATATGCTGCATAAACTGACCCCAACCAAAGATATATAAGGTCCATTGACCTTTTTAGTTTTCTAGGAGGAGAAACTTACTGTCATTAGTTCTTTTCCATATGTTCTGAGGTATTTTAATTGTATAAGCAAATTAAGGCTCACTGAAAATAAAAGCTATTTTTTTAAAGCTAAAGATTCTCCATCTTTCTCTAGAAAACTTTGAACCTAAATGACTACGAAGCATAAAATTTGAATTACAGAAATGCTCATGGCTTTTAATATCTCACCTTCAAATTGCTTTCATTTTCTCAGTTTTTCCTCAGTCATTTTATTTTATTATTTTTTTAAGATTTTATTTATTCATTTGACAGAGATCACAAGTAGGCAGAGAGGCAGGCAGAGAGGGAGAAGGAAGCAGGCTCCCCGCTGAGCAGGGAGCCTGATGCAGGGCTCCATCCCAGGACTCTGGGATCATGACTGGAGCCGAAGGCAGAGGCTTTAACCCACTGAGCCACCCAGGCGCCCCTCCTCAGTCATTTTAAATAATGCCTTACGAGCTTTATTTTTTCTCCATACTTGAGGGAGGAAAAAAAAAAGTATCTGAAATGAAGAATTAGCTTGAGATAACTTACCTCTACCTTGGCTCCACACCAACTTGGATTTCCGATTCTTTGAGCAGGTCAGTGATTTGGGGAACCAGTAAAAGAGATGGGCTATTCTTCTGAAGGTCCTGTTGAAGTCACTTCTAATGGCCATAGCTAAAACTATGAATGTTCCAGAATGACTCCCTACAGAAAATATGGATGAGGAAAGCACAGTAACACCCACATATGACACTTTAGCTGTGAACTCTCTTCCAGCCAATATGTCTGGGGACCACCTGTTAGCCCTAAATCCCCTTCTCCTGTCATTCCTTTGGTTTGTCCTTTAGACCTTAGCCCTCATAACTTAGAAACTGTATTAATAGATGTTCTTTCTAAAGAAAGCGTTTTAAGCTTCAGAAACTCTAACCTATTATAACACTTGATAATTTTTAAGCTAGACTGCCCCTCCCCCTTTCAAAAAAAAAACACAGTTACTTTCAATGGAGGAGCAAAGTTACCAGTATCCACTAAAGTTCAGCATCCAGCAGAATTTCAATGCAATTTGTAGGACTTGGTGATTAACAAGCTGCCTCCCAAAGCCATAGCCTTGAGTGCAGTTGTTTTGTACAAATTTAAAATGTTTTATATTGTACAAACTGAAAACTTTTCCAGTGAAAACATCATATGTGTTTTAAACTGTCAAGAATTTATCCTGGAAAAAAATTTTGATTCTTAGAAGCCAAGAAATGTGTAAAAGAACAAAGATTCTTGCTAAGATTCCGTTTTGGAATTTGACCCTTAGCTGAATATTTTTCTAGACCTTTAACATTATTGTGTACTATTTCAGCAGACACCAATGTTTAGCTCTCTACTAAACAACTGCGGCTGAGGTTCTGATCATCCCACCTGAAGCTATGTTTAACCACTAGTCCTTGTGCTTTTTGCCAAAAGAAACTTAGGATAGCTTGCTTAGTCCCTCAACATCCTGATGTAGTATCTGAGTTGTGTGTTTAATACACCACACTAAATCTTTGATGCTGATTTGTATGCTAAAAAACACAAACTGTATTATTACCAGTTTTTATTTCCACACTGCTGTCTTTGTTTTCTATTCCATTTTTGGTATTCCTTAGGATTTGGACTTTGAGTCTTCCTGTAAGTGACAATTGGGGAGGAAGTCCAAATAAAACAACAGTGTAAGACTTTTGAAGATACTTAGGTCTTTACGTTTATTTATTTATTTTTAGTAATCTCTATCCCCAATATAGGGCTCGAACTCGACCCCAAGATCAAGTGTTGCATTCTCTTCTGAGACAGCCAGTAGCCCCAACTTTAGTGTTCTTAAAAATGGGATGTG
The DNA here is from genome assembly GCF_011764305.1 of Mustela putorius furo. Taxonomy (NCBI): domain Eukaryota; kingdom Metazoa; phylum Chordata; class Mammalia; order Carnivora; family Mustelidae; genus Mustela; species Mustela putorius. The sequence goes on along the minus strand of NW_025422368.1, from coordinate 39,462,080 downwards.
GGGGCACCTGGGTGGCTCAGTTGCTTAAGTATCTGCCCTCAGCTCAGGTCATGATCCCAGGACCCTCGGATCAAGTCCCGTGTCAGGCTCCCTGATCAGTAGGGAGTCTGCTTCTCGCTCTGCCCCTCAACCTGCTCATACCTTCTTCTTTCTCTCTTGCTCTCTCTCAAATAAATAAAATCTGAAAAAAAAAAAAAGGGACATGAATGATATATTCAGCTAAAACAATAGTGTTATAACTCCCTTATATTTTCAACACTTTGTATTTTCAGCACTTCTGAGTTTGTATTTTTTTTTTTTTTAAGATTTTATTTATTTGACAGAGATCGTAAGTAGGCAGAAAGGCAGGCAGAGGAGGTGGGTAGGAAGCAGGTTCCCTGCCGAGCAGAGAGCGCAATGTCGGGCTCTGGGGCTTGATCCCAGGACCTTGGGATCATGACCTGAGCCAAAGGCAGAGGCTTTAACCCAGTGAGTCACCCAGGCACCCCAGTACTTCAGAGTTTTAAACATTGGAGCAAATTTCCTACAGCACTTCTGAAAGACAAAGCACAATGCGTAACAGACGTTTCTGAGTGGGGTGAAATCAGAAATAGTAGGCTTACCCTGGTTGTGACTGTGATTCTGAAGGGAGAATAAATTTTTGATATATCAGTTGAGATTGCTTATTCCTACTGATAGTGGTTTTTTAAATTTTTATATTATTTATTTGTTAAAAAGATTTTATTTGATAAAGATCACAAGTAGGCAGAGAGTCAGGCAGAGAGAGTGGGGGAGGCAGGCTCCCCACTGAGCAGATGTGGGGCTCAATCCTAGGACCCTGGGATCATGACCTGAGCCACAGGCAGAGGCTTTAACCCACCGAGCTACTCGGGTGCCCTGGTTTTTTGCTTTTTAATATTTTATTTATTTATTTGACAGAGAGATAGAGAGCACAAGCAGGCAGAGCAGTAGGCAGAAGAAGAGAAAGAAGCAGGCTCCTGAGTCCAAGGCAGGGCTCAGCACCTGAGCCGAAGGCACACGCTTAACCTGAGCTACCCAGGCACCCCCAGTAGTGACTTTCTTAATTCCCAACAACTTACCTCTTATTTTTAGCACAGAACACCATAAAAGTGAAATTACTGCTCAAAAAAATAACTGGAAAGCAAGATAAACCCAAGTTTATTATAATTCCTTTCTGGATAAATATATTCTAGAGTAAATATTTTGAGAAGATCTTTCACATCTAAGAAGAGTCACCCTGCTTGACAAAGTGTAGAGGTCTGTAAGGCAATCATATAGTATTTGGTCATTTCCAAAACCATAGAACCTGGAACTTCAGAAGATATTATGGGATTATTTTTCACCTTTCTTCCGTAACCTCTAATTCCTTTTTTATTTACTCAAAAAGATTGTTTTTTTCCCATATGCTTTATGTTCACTTGAGTTTTTATTTCTTCTGCTGTTAGAACTATAGCTTATGTAAAGAGCTAAATCCACTAAGTATATACCATTTTTATATCATTAATCCCTACCTTTTGAAAATATATCACAATATTGAAAAAAAGGCTACTAAACTGATATAGCCTATTGGGTTATTATTAGGTAAGCACACTAGTATGTATCACCATGTATTCATTAACTTAAAATGTTCTGAATGATGATTGTATTTTTGAAGGTAAAATTTAAAAGCAAGAATACTAGGGATGCCTGGGGGGCTCAGTCTGTTAAGCATCTGCCTTCGGCTCAGGTCATGATTCCAGGGGCCTGGGATTGAGAGCAGGAGGCCTGCTTCTCCCTCTCTCTCTCTGTCTGTCATTCCCCCTGCTTGTGTTTCTCTCTGTCAAATAAACAAATAAATAAATAAAAAAGCAAGAATGCCTGGTTTCCATGTTGCTGTTATGGGGAATAAAACATTAAATCTTTTTTTTTTTTTTTTTTTTAAAGATTTTATTTATTTATTTGACGGACAGAGACCACAAGTAGGCAGAGAGGTAGGTAACGAGAGGAAGGTAACAATGCTTCCTGCCAAGCAGAGAGCCTGGGATCATGACCTGAGCGGAAGGCAGAGGCTTTAACCCACTGAGCCACTCTGGTGCCCCTAAAACATTAAATCTTAACTGATATTCACATGGAATGGATTTGTTCTTGTCAATACAACTCATAAAAATTCAATCCCCACAGCATGGGTTTATTTATTGGTAATCTTTCTAGAGGTGCTGAAAACTAATCTGCAAATATGTGAACTGATCCCATAATAAAAGTAAAATTTTACCTAATGTTCAGTGACATGAACATTTAAATTATACAATCAAATACATACATGTTAGATAGTCCAATGGAAAATTACAATCAAGAGGGATTAAACAAACATCCCCTCACTCCAGAAACTCTCAGACTAAACAGGTATTTTTTTTTTTTTTTTAAGATTTTATTTATTTGACAGACAGAGATCTCAAGTAGGCAGAGAGGCAGGCAGAAAGAGGGGGGGAAGCAGGCTCACCGCTGAGCAGAGAGCCTGATGCGGGGCTCGATCCCAGGACCCTGAGATGATGACCTGAGCCGAAGGCAGAGGCTTAACCCTCTGAGCCACCCAGGCGCCCCTAAACAGGTATTCTTAACAGGCATTCTTGACAGGGACCATTCACCCACATATTTCTTTCTTTTCTTTTTTTTTAAGATTTTATTATTTATTTGAGATGGAGAGAGAGAGAGAGAGAGCACAAGACAGGGGAGGGTCAGAGGGAGCAGCAGACTCCCTGCTGAGCCAGGAGCCTGATGTGGGACTCAGTCCCTGGACTCCAGGACTGTGACCTGAGCTGAAGACAGCTGCTAAACCGACTGAGTCACCCAGGTGCCCCATGCATGTATTTCTACAGTATGTATAGGTGATACTTAAAAATTCTCTACTACAATAATACATTGATTTGAGATTTCAAATTAAAACCTAATCCATTTTCAGGGGCAGCTGGGTGGCTCAGCTGTTAACGTCTACCTTTGGCTCAGGTCATGATCCCAGGGTCTTGGGATGTAGCCCCGTGTTGGGCTCCTTGCTCAGCGGGAAGACTGCTTCCCCCTCTCTCACTCCCTCTGCTTGTGTTCCCTCTCTCCCGGTCTCTCTCTCTCTCTCTCTGTCAAATAAATAAATAAATAATATCTTTAGGGAAAAAAAAGAAAACAAAACCTAATCCATTTTCAGTTTCCCAATGTTCATGTTACTCAAATTTATTTACTCTTTGGGACATGCTATCTTTATGATATGCAGGTTGTGCATAATCACACTTCAATAATCTGGTAAGTCAGAAACCGTTTAAGACCGAAATCAGAACCACAACCTTGCTGGATGAAGTAACTTCTTGCTGAGTCCATCCTTTAATATACGACTCTCGATAGATGTTTCAAAGAGAATGTTCCCTTTGGATTTGGATAGCATAAATTTATTGTAGAACTTACATTAAACTAGAATCAGATTTAGAAGAGAAACAAAACTGTCCTTGTATCCAGTAGTCTGAGAATGATTTACCATCACCACAGATATTTCTTTCAAAAGACAACTTTTGTTTCTCAAACTGCTATAACACAGAAAAATACAAACTTTTACATTAAAATTGAGAAATTTATTGATATTTTTTCATGATGGAGTAAGCAGAAATTAAACAAAAAATGTACAGCTTCAAACAGTGGAAATAATCCTAAAATTCTTATGACAGTTACACACTTATGGCCAAAGTAAAATGAACAGTTTTTAATAATTAAATCACTTTAAAAATTCTGCTCAATAATTTATCTGAAATTAAACACATGTGACGATAACTGGGTTCTGGGCACCTTGTAAAATGAAATGTCACTTTACCCTTCCCCCAAAATTGTGATCCTTGTAAAACAGTGGTTCAGTTCGGCTCCTCACCCAAAGAAGCCACTTCTCCATACTATCACTTGTAAGCAAGTCAATTATCAGTCATTTCTGATCTGTAAGGATGACAAGTTTGGTTCCACTTAAAAAATGTTTCCAGTAGGCAGTCAGAGATGTAGAACTCAGCCTTACTCAGAAGAGTAGAGGATCAGTATTTCAACATATCAGTCATGGCTTTCTTCTAGAGCTCACTGAGGTCAAATATCCTCATTTAATTATAAATGTTAAAAGGTAAAATTACATCTTAACAGCAGCCAAAAATTTATATCTTTTTTTACGTATTTACAATATTGTACATATTTACATGACCACATCAAATACTGAATTGTAGAAATAAGAGACCATTTACAGAGGCATTCATTTAATGCCCCAGCATTATTTTCTTGTGCAAACTAAAGCTGTTCTCAAACTTCCCAGAAAGCTAAAGACAGTCAACATTGCGAAGGCCGCCATCCATGGTTAAAGAGCCAAACCTAAAACACAAAAGAAAAAAGGAAATTAGATGATTCCTTTATTTGGCCCTAACACTTTAAAGAAGAATATAGGAGACTTTTCACATGAGTAAGCTATTAAAGAGTTTAAGCAACTATGATTTGCTCTATTTCTTACTGAAACACAGTGGTATTATTATAAATATGTGAAAAAAAAAAACCCCAATCAGTGGCTTGGAAGGACTTTAAAAAATAATAAAGATATTTATTTATTTATTTGACAGAAAGAGAGAGAGAGAGCGAGCAAGCACACAGACAGGGGGAGGAGCAGAGGGAGAGGGAGAAGCAGGCTCCATACTGAGCAGGGAGCCAATGTAGGACTTGATCTCAGACCCACCCCAGATCATGACCTGAGTCAATGGTAGATACTTTTTTTTTTTTTAAGATTTTATTTATTTATTTGATCACAAGTAGGCAGAGAGGCAGGAAGAAAGAGAAGTGGGGGAAGCGGGCTCCCTGCTGAGCAAAGAGCCCGATGCGGGGCTCAATCCCAGGACCCTGAAATCATGATCTGAGCTGAAGGCAGAGGCTCAACCCAATGAGCCAACCAGGCGTCCCTCAATGGTAGGTGCTTAACCGACCGAGCCACCCAGGAATCTAATCCAGAAAATGGTTTAGGTTTTAATATGGAATCTCAAATCAATGGGAGGACTTCTTAAGAGAAAAGGATGAGGGATGTGATCTAGGAAGTATTAGGAAAAACTGGGTAAATTTTTTTTGGTGGGGTGGGATTTAGAAAACCAAAGGTAAGAAGTTGGGAGTAAGTGTGACATCTCAACGGAGAGTAAGGAATGCAACTTTGCTGTTCTAGAGTTATTTCAGGGGCCAGCAGGAAGTAAAGTTGAGTGAATGAGCTGGGCCAGAGTATTCTATTCTTTGAATTCAAGTGTGAATTTAGATTTGACCTTTTAGGTAACAGGAGTTTAGAAATTTCTGAGCTGAAGGAGTATGTCAGTAGAGTGTTTGGGAAGATTGTTTTGGCTATAATAGCCATGACATATGGGAAAAGCCTAGTCTTAAGAAGATAGGTGGTAGGTTATCACGACAGCTCCTAGGTGATAATCTAGAGGAAGGAGGTTTGATGAGGTCAAGAGGGGGAATATGGAAACATTCTCAAGGAAGATCACTAAACTTGATGAAAGGCAGCAAAAGGGTTAGTATCTAAAATAACCTATGTTCAAGGGATCAGGAAAAAGGTGGCTCCACTGAAGAGACTGAGGAAATTGGAGGGGAAACTAAGTTGGGAAGGGTGGTATGATGTGATTTTTAGATACAAAAGAAATGAAGTGATAATGAGAAAGCCACATGGAGACAGTGGTCAAGACCTGGAGTCCATTATTAGCTCTGGCAAAAATCCGTAAGCGGTCATTTGACATTTAAGCTGTGACAATGCCATGTTATATCACACATATATTGTCAAATAAATTTGCAAATAAGACAGGGGAAAGTGACTTATGGGACACGTTTTAATAAGTGGGATTTTACGTCACAAGGCAGAAGAGATTCAATGTAAGTTTGTGAAAGCATATCTTAATAGTCTTTTCTTGCTGATATTTAGCTCAAGTTGTGAAAAAACTAAGTTGGGTACTATAAAAAGTTTAGATAATTACTATGTAATTGCTATAAACCAACAGAAAAATAGATTTTAAAACCAAAAGGCAATTCACACACACAAATCTGAATAAAACATAAAAAGATGCTTTCATATCACTATTAACCAAAGAAATGCAAATTAAAACAAGGTATCAGTTTTAACCAACTAAATCAGCATACATTAAAAATGGGTCACATTAAAAAAAAAAAAGGTAACATTTGGGGTGCCTGAGTGGCTTAGTTGATTAAGCCTCGGTCTCTTGATTTTGGCTCAGGTCATGATCTCAGGTTTGGGGGATCAAGCCCCGCCTCAGGCTCTGAGCTCACCAGGGCATCTGCTTGAGATTCTCTCTCTCCCTCTCATTTTGCCCGCCTCTCACTTGGTGCATGTGCACTCTCTCAAATAAATATTTTAAAAATAATGATTCTAAATTTGTTTATTTAAAGAGTGAACAAGCATGGGGACCAGCAGGGGGAGAGAAATCTTCAAGCATATTCCCTGCCAAGCACAGAGTCCAAGGCAGGGCTCAATCTCCTGAACCTGAGATCATGACCTGAGCCCAAATCGGGTGGTATGCTTAACCCACTGAGCAACCCAGGAACCCCAATAAATTACAATTCTAATGAGAAGATGTATGAAAAATAATGTGCAAAAGATTTTCAGTTTCACAAATGGATTCAAATTAGCAAATAATTCTATTAACCAGTGCTACTTTATAATGGAATCAATCACAGTTGACTTGTCTTTATCCAAGCAACCCCAAACACATTAAAAGGCACCATGGAAATCACAAAACAAAAGGGTTCTGACTTTATATCCTTTCCCCACTACTTTAACCTAATGATACAGGAAGACAGACAGGTACAAATATAGATCTATATGTATTCTACTGCATATAAAATCACAGGGCAGAGTTAATATTTGCATTACTTACCTTTCTAAGATATGATTATTTTCAGCAAGTTCTTTAACCACCCCTTCCATTTCTTCCTTTAATTTCTTCATACTATACAAACAAAACAAGTATCAATGTCTCTGCTCAAGAAAGTATGCAAATGTTTTAGAATTCTATTAATATGTTTTAGTACTCTAGATTGGACTAAGCCATTAAATACCATTAACAAATTTATTCACAACAAATACCAAAAATTTCAAAATAAAAGAGCAAGATTGCAAACTGAAATAAAAATGAATGAAAACATCATAGTTACCAAATAATAAATCTCTTACCCAAGAGTCATTTCCACTAATGTATTAGAACATGGATAAATTGGGGTCATGGTATGTTTGATTCCACTGGAGGCTGCAAACATTTTCTGGGGCAAAGTTTCTTGTAACTGAAACATCAAAAATACCTACATCAATCACTGAACAAAGTATAAACTACAGATCTTACATTAAAGGCTACACGTTTTTTTGCTTTTGTTTTTTTAAAGATTTGATTTATTTATCTGACAGAGAGAGAGCACAAGCAGGGGGAATGGCAAGCCCAGAGACAAAGGGAGAGGGAGAAGTAGGCTCCCTGCTGAGATCCCAAGACCATGGGATCAGGACCGGAGCTGAAGGTAGATGGTTATTAACTAACTGGAGCCACCCAGGTGCCCCAAATGTTACACAATTTAGTAAGCCCTTATAGCTTTAAATTTTAATATCAAATCTGTGAATGATACAGTACTTAAACCACCACTTTAAAAAAGGTTATTTTCATAGATGATTAAAAAGAATGGTCTATCAGATGCTTTTAAAAATAATTTTTAAATTTTTTATTTTATCAGATGCTTTTAAGTGTAAAATACCTAAGTTCTGAAAATTTGGTTCAAAACACATATTACAAATGGGCAAACAGAACTGAATATAAGGCGTATTAAATCGTATTTCTCTCTTTTCAATCATTTCAAATATAAGCTGAGAAGAAATGTATTTTTTCCTAATAGGAAAAAGATTTTTTTTCTGGACACTTTTGATAGTTATACCTCATTTGTATAGTCTTGATACTTTGATACTTCTTCTTCAATATCAAAACACTGATTAGTTAGGGATAATAACTGTTTCCTAAGATGAAGCATCTTTCTAAAAACCAAAAAGAATCAATTAGTAAGCAGTCTAATGAAATACTATCTTACTTACAATATACAATGTACACTGAATTGTACTTTGCACAGTCAGCCACTAAAGTTCCTTACCTCATCCATTCTTCTGACTTATCCAAAAATGCTTCATATTTTTTAACACATTCGTCTGTAAAGTGGGTCATAGCTTTTGTTGCATGGTAATACAGTTTTTGCCTATAATTTAGAAATAATCACATGCTTAAACCAATGTGATGGTTTCTACTGCCAATATTAAAAACTTTTTAAATACATAAAATTTATGTTTCTTAATAATGACTATTCTGGCTTTAGAATATGGATAGTAGAATGCCAAAGGTTTCTAAGATAGGCATTATAGCAGCAAGACGTGAAAGAGAAGGTTCATGATGGAGAATGGTCAGAAAATATTTATTTAATGAAGTTAAGGTTAAGAAAGTGGTTAATTCTGTCCTTGCCTATGTTCTCTATTCTCTATCCTTCTGCAATCAAAGCACATGATGTAGAAGATTCCCTTCTACATCATTCTCCCTTTTCCTTAACCTCTCAACCAGACGAAGTGGGCCTCAAATATGTGCACACAAAGTAACAATTCTGTAAAGCCAAGATTAAAAATGTACTTTTTATCTGAATTAATTTCAACTTTTAAGAGGAACTGCATTAATTACATAACCAGAAGTAATTATTAAACATGATAAGGACACTTACTTATCGAATTTGTGGATCTGTTCTTCATTGTAAGCTAATCCTAAAAATAAGAAATATCACTTCTGCAAATATAGAATCACAAAATCATGCACACTTCTTTTTCTTTTGAGAGTATGACTTCGAAAAAGCTAAGAGTTTAGAGTAGATGACACAAATTTACAACCCATGGGTTAGATATATAGCTTACAAACATTTTTAATTGATCTCTACAGTGTTAACATAAAAAAAAATTAACTGCCAACATTTAAAAAAATCAAATATTTCTTTCTTTTAAAGATTTATTTATTTATTTATTTATTTAAGTGATCTCTACAACCAATGTGGGGTTCAAACCTATGACCCCGAGATAAAGAGTTGCTTGCTCCACTGACTGAGCCAGCCAGGTATCCACAGGATATTCTAACAAAATCTTTATTTCCAGCTCTCTTAAGGATAGGAAGATTTTGGTGCAATGAATTTCATGAATCTGAGTAGTGACTCTCCCCTTCATATGGGTATCTCCTCTCTTCTCCTCCTCCTCCAATCTCGTTCCCTTTTGTTACATGTTCTCTAGAGATTTTAGAGTTCAGAACCCTTAATTAAAAATACTCAAAAAACATTGGTTTTAAGAATAATTTTTAGTATATTCAACCTCCTTCCCAACAGAATCAATTCTCTGAAATAAGGATCCACCCTTATAAATATACCAAATTAATTCACCTGAATTACAACTAGTAGAGCTGATTCATTAGATTAATAAAAATTTTACTTACTACGTTCTGCTTTGTCTTTTTTGAACTGATAGTAAATCTCTGTGATGCAATTTAGCAGGACTTGTAGCTTTTCTACACTATATAAGGAAAAAAAAATCCAAATAAATTAATTGAGTCAATGTGAAAAAGGACATTTAATAATAAGAGCAGACACTACCCATAAAATTATATAACCTACTGTCTATCTTTTGGATGAGTGCCTTCTTGATGGGCCCATGTATCTGCCAGCAATCCACCTGGAGATAATTTGCTTTCGATATCCTGAAGACTGGTTTCTATTGTTCCCTGAGAACTGGAAAGCTAAATAAAACCAGTGGGTTCAGATCCAGATTAGCAAAATACAGAAATGATACACTGCCAATGGAGTCTACAGTCTGAATCATATTTTTTTTTGTAGATTATGGCAATTAAAAGCAAAAAAAAAATATTTTTATTTATTCATAAGATTATTTATTTATTTGACAGAGAGAGAGAGAGATGACAAGCAGGCAGAGAGGCAGGCAGAGAGAGAGGAGGAAGCAGGCTCCCTGCTGAGCAGAGCCCGATGCGGGGCTCAATCCCAGGACCCTGGGATCACAACCCGAGCCGAAGGCAGCTTCTTAACCCACTGAGCCACCCAGGTGCCCCTATTTTTATTTTTAAATGCAAGGACAGTTTCTTGGTTTGATTTTCTACAGAGTATCACATGATAATAAAATAAGAGATTAACTAGTATTAATACATCTTATAAAGCATTTCTTACTCTAAATATCCTTTCTTAAAAAAACATGGAAAATACTTTCCATCATTCAATTAAGCTTGGTTCTTTACCTGTAAAATATGGTTAATACTCTGTATCTCATAGAGTTGTTGCAAAAGTCAAATAGAACCATTAGCATAGTTAACCATTAGCATAGCAAACCAATGACTGTCATAATTTTGTAAATACTTACTCTCAACAATTTGGTGTGTATGTCTGAAATTTCACCTAATTCTGCTGCTTCTAGGTTGATCTTCATCAACTTTTCATAACTGTATAAACAACAATTATGGAAAAATTAGCATAATGAATACATATATTTTAAAAGATGTTTTATAAATTGTATCTGAGTTTTTATGACAACTATTTGAGAATAAAATATTAAATGCAAAGCCTACAAGCAAAGATTCCAGAAAAAGTTGATGTCTCTGTAAAGAAGGAATTTCCAACAGTCTATGCCAAGAAAACAGTCAAAATACTAGACTGCAGAATGGCGGTCAATAGTACACACTGATTTCATTTGTTATATTTCCTCTGCAATATAAATAATACAGCCCAGGAAAATCTTAAAATATTCTGTTTCAAAAAACAGTCTCAGGGATAAGGTAAATTAATAAGTACTAGTAAACTAAAAGTAACCCCCAAATTCTGTAAATCCTAACAAAACACAGTTCTAGAACACCCCTTACCACTTCCTTTGTTAACTGCAGTTTTGTATTTTCCTATTCAGAGTGGCTGCTTTTGCAAGGTTAAAAAATGAGACATTTCTATGTCAGATTACCTTTTCCTTTGCAAAGGGTAGGAGAAAATGTCACCAATGTTCTTTTCTTACCGAGAAGACTCAATTTTGTCTTTGTAAGGAATTAACTTAATCTAAGGTTGTATCTTAATACAAATATTTGCAGAGCATACTGTATGATGCCAAGGATAACTAAATAAATGAAAGAGAAATGGGACAATATTTAACATTTTAACCAGTATTAGTATGGAGGTCATCTACTCACACTTTCACAGTTTTTTCAATGTTTCTGATGCAGAAATCCAATGTGATTACAACTTCTGTCTTTTTGTGAACAGTTTCATTATAATCATCTTTAACTAATTCTCTAAAAAATAATAATATTCTCATTAGTTCATCTAATGAATGATTTTTTTTCTAAAAACATTCAATTTATTTGCCAGAGAGACAGACAGCAAGAGAAGGAACACGAACAGGGGGAATGGGAAAGGGAGAAGCAGGCTTCCAGCTGAGCAGGGACTTGATCATAAGACCCTGGGATCATGACCTGAGACAAAGGCAGATGCTTAACGACTGAGCCACCCAGGTGCCCGTTTTTTTTTTTTTTAAGAATTATTTGTTTTCTCCTATCACTAATTGCACTACTGTTACTATTGTTCAGACAAATTTATTAACAATCTTGTTATATTATGAAAGCCAGTTCATCTACCCACTGCCTTGGGCTGAGTCTTGCCAATTCACTTTTTATTACTGAAAGCATCACTGTGACCCCTATGCTTTTCCAGGACACAAACTATTAATTACTACTTATTAAGAGTTTGGAAATCTAAGGCATTAAAATTATATTAAGGAATTAAAAAATCTATAATCACATGAAAAATCTATAATCACATGAATAAGCATTATGCCTTATACCACCAGAATTAATTTTAATTACTATTACGATCTCTCAAGAAGCAGAATGACATAGTAAATGATAAAACTGGAGGGCTTTTGGTTTACATTTAAGGTCAACAAACCAAACCTGTTTTTGCTAAGGATGACATTTATATTTTCAAAGGTTATAAAAACAAAGTAAAAACAAAGAAGAGAGGGGTGCCTGGGTGGCTCAGTCATTAAGCATCTGCCTTCGGCTCTGGTCATGATCCCAGGTCCTGGGATTGAGCCCCACATCGGGCTCCTTACCCAGCACAAAGCCTGCTTTCCCCTCTCCCATTCCCCCTGCTTGTGTTCCCTCTCTTGCTGTGTCTCCCTCAGTCAAATAAATAAATAAGATCTTTAAAAAACCCCCCAAAAACCCAAAGAGAACTTATGGAGCTCATGGAGTCTAAAATATTCATTAACGGAAAAAGTTTACCAACAGTGATCTATCTTAAAAACTATTAAAAAAAATTAAAAAAAAAACCCAAAACCAAAAAACAAAGCAAAAAACTATTTTCTCATGGCTTACTAAACTACAAGTTACGAGGTAAAAGAAATCCAAGCTTTATGGAGCAGTGACTGTGGTAGATAACAACCGCATGAACGTGAGAGAATAAGTAACAATACAAAAGTAAACAAAAGTAAATTTACAGTACAAAATTAAGTAAATTTACTTACAAAAGTAAACAGAATCAACACTTAAAAGAGTTTTCTAGAAATCATTTAGTAAAAATGAAGAGGCTTTTTAACAGAAAGAAAAAAAGCATAGGCTTACAAGCTGGGTATGTGAACACCTAAAAAACCCCATCAATTTATGGATTTAACACAGAGGTGACAGGCAAAAAAAGTGTCATTCTTCTTTCTTCTTAAAGCACCAGCAGAATGAGAATGATGAAACACTTCATACATGTTTTTGCAAGAAAGGATGAATAGGTGTGAGGCAGATATACATAAACTGTCACAAGCATGAAAGCCAAGTGGCATTATGAGCCCAGGGAACATGAGGCCAGTAGTATGTGTATATAAAATTCAAAAGCCTCAAATGATGTATAGAAACTGGAGGCACGATGTTCAAGGGAGACTATTTGTTCTCTGGTTCTAGCAGGTGAAAGACAGCATCTACAAATCATGAAAGGTAAAAAAGGTCAAGTCATACTCATCCACAGAACATTACTTAGGATTACTTTCAGTGAAGAGAATACTTAACTAGATGATCAATATTCTGACCTAGAATAACTATATTAAGTGAATTGGTAAAAAAGAAAAAGTTTTTTATTGCTTGTCAAAGTGAAGTGTGTATTTCACTGTATAATTTCACTTACATGAACAGTCTAGAATAGGCAAATCTATATAAATAGAAAGCATATTTGTGGTTGCCTGGGGATAGGAGGTTATGGGGGAAACAGGGTGTGGCTGCTCATGGGTATAGGATTTCTTTTTGGGGTGACAAAAATAATTTATAATGAGTGGTGATGGCTGCACAACTCTGTGAATGTACTAAAAACCACTGAATTATACACTTAAAAATGGGTGAACTAAACAGTATGAAATTGCAGCTCAATAACGCTATTAGAAAAATAAAGTTGAATGTACACTTCATTTGGGAAAAAGGCAAGAAAGAAAGGAAGATTCTGAGGACATAAACTCTAGAACAAGTACAGATTTTACTGCATCATAATAATGCCAAAGCCAGGGCAGCTGGGTAGCTCAGTCAGTTAAGTGTCTGCCTTTGGCTCAGGTCATGGTCCTGGGGTCCTAGGGTCCTGGTGTCAAGCCCTGTGACGGGCTCCCCTGCTCAGCAGAGAGCCTGCTTCTCCCTCTCCCTCTTCCCCTTGCTCATGCTCTTTCTCTCTCTCAATTAAATAAATAAAATCTTAAAAAACAAAACAAACATAAAAACAAAAAATGACAAAGCCTACCAAGACAGTGAAATGACAGCCCCAGTCAAGGTCCTTGGAAAAAGATTTTATTTACCATTACATTGTACAGTGTGGTATGTTTTAAAATTCAGATACTATTTGTCCTATCTGTCTCACAAGGTTGTTGTAGGTATCAAATGAAAAAAAGAGTTGCTAATTTTTTTTTTTTTTAAAGATTTTATTTATTTATTTGACACAGAGAGAGAGACATCACAAGTAGGCAGAGAGGCAGGCAGAGGGAGAGGGGGAAGCAGGCTCTCCACCAAGCAGAGAGCCCGACGTGGGGCTCGGTCCCAGGACCCTGAGACCATGACCTAACCAAAGGCAGAGGCTTAACCCACTGAGCCACCCAGGGGCCCCAGTTGTTAAATGTTTTGTAACCAAATGTGGAACAAATGTATCATCATAAAACCCAAGGGACAACTGGCTGGTTTTGCTGGTAGAGCATGTGACTCTTGATCTCAGGGTCACTGAGTTCAAGCCCCACTACTGCAGGCAGAGATTACTTAAAAACAAAACAAAATGAAACAATAAAAACCCCCAAGAACTTAACCCTACCTAGTCTGAAGAGGTAAAGTATCAATGATGGGGTGGTTACCACTTATTTTCAAATTTCAATTTCTTACTTACATCAACCATCGTATCCCCTTTCGCATTAATTCCTGATAAAGCAGCAAGGTACTGGCAACTTTACAGGCATAACACACAACTCCTGTTATTGCCTAATGAAGAAACACAATATTTGGTGCTAACTGTGGTACAGGATAAAAAAAAAAAAAAACTTCTACATAACAACTTTCCAGCTTATATATTTTTATATATAAAATATATAAATATATGTATACATAAATCATTTAAGTGAAAAATTTCCTAGATCACATACACATATGTAAAGATAATACATTTTACTGTTTCCACTATTGATAATTTTAATTCACATGTTTACAGAATAATTTTTTTTCATAGTAATTTAATTAAATACTAACCTTAGCCATGCTAGCATCCCCATCTAAATCGTAACGTGGATGTACTTTAGGGAGGGAAACTGAAATATGAAGTAAAATAATTAAAATCAGAAATAAATCATTTTGAATAGGTTACTATATCCTTTATATAGCAATTTTCAAAATTAAACATTAACCCCTAAATTAAACATTAGTAGCAAAACTCTTTAAAGTTCTTTTTTTTTGGACAACTATTTATTTATTTGAGAGGGGGAGAGAGACACTGAGAGAAAGAGAGAGAGTGAGCATGCATACACAGGAGCAGGGGGAGGAGAGAAGGAGACTCCCTGCTGAGCAGGGAGCCTGAAGCAGGGCTTGATCCCAGGACCCTGGGATCATGACCTGAAGGTAAACACTCAACCTACTGAGCCACCCAAGGAGCCTCAAAGTTCTTTTCCAGGTTAAAAAAAACAAAAACTCACTTGAAACAACACTCAATCCTTAACAATGAAGAAATTACCTGAAATATTTCTAAAGAGTTCAGTTTTTTCTTAAATGTTTTTCTACACAATAAGCTCAATGCTTCTCTTTTTAGATCTAAATCAAATCCCAAAGACCCAAACAGAAAAGTAAAAATCTGGGGGCTTTAAAATCTTTAAAAACAACAAAAAGATAAAAATCTGGGTAAACCAAAAGAATGAACAAGAATGAGCACACAAGTCAAAAAAGAGAAATATATCTAGTGGATAAACACATGCTAAAATGTGTTTGGTCTTAACAGTGGTTAGAGAAATATAAAATAAATGTCTGCTAAATTTTAAGAGAATGAAGAAAATAGTAATACATTCTCCTGGCAAGAGCACAACAAAACAGAATCTCTCTGAAAGTATCAGTAAAATGTGAAAAATAAAAAAATAAAAAATATAAATGGCAAAAAAAAAAAAAAAAAATCTGGGTAACCCTCACCCACCACCGGTAAGATTAATAATTTAAGATCTCAAAATGTAGGGGCACCTGGGTGGCTCAGTGGGTTAGGCTGCTGCCTTTGGCTCAGGTCATGATCGCAGGGTCCTGGGATCGAGTCCCGCATCGGGCTCTCTGCTCAGCAGGGGGCCTGCTTCCCTTCCTCTCTCTCTGCCTGCCTCTCTGCCTACTTGTGATTTCTCTCTGTCAAATAAATAAATAAAATCTTAAAAAAAAACCCACAAAACTCAAAATGTAGATCTAATTTTTCTTAGACTCCAAAGCCTGGCAAAATGTCCTAGTCACACTGGACACAATAAACATTTGCTCATATTTATGATATAAAAGGTTATTTTGAGTGTTAGTAAAATACTAAAAGCAGAGAGCTACAGTATAACATACATGGCAAACTATTTTACTATTTTTTTTTAAGGATTTTATTTGTTTATTTGACAGAGATCACAAGTGGGCAGAGACGCAAGTAGAGAGGGGGGGGGAAGCAGGCTCCCCACTGAGCAGAGAGCCCAATGCAGGGCTCGAACCCAGGACCCTGGGATCATGACCTGAGCTGAAGGCAGAGGCTTTAACCCACTGAGCCACCCAGGTGCCCCTTACCATTTTTTTTTAAAGATTTTATTTATTTATTTGACAAACAGAGATCACAAGTAGGCACAGAGGCAGGCAGAGAGAGAGGGAGGGAAGCAGGCTCCCTGCTGAGTAGAGAGCCCGATGTGGGAGTTGATCCCAGGACCCTGGGATCATGACCTGAGCCAAAAGCAGAGGCTTTAACCCACTGAGCCACCCAGGCGCCCCTCTTAACATTTTTTTTTTTTTTAAAGATTTTATTTATTTATTTGACAGAGAGAGAGAGGGAAGCACACTCCCTGTTAAGCAGAGAGCCTGATGCGGGGCTCGATCCCAGGACCCTGGGATCATGACCTGAGCCAAAAGCAGAGGCTTTAACCCACTGAGCCACCCAGGCGCCCCTCTTAACATTTTTTTTTTTTTTAAAGATTTTATTTATTTATTTGACAGAGAGAGAGAGGGAAGCACACTCCCTGTTAAGCAGAGAGCCTGATGCGGGGCTCGATCCCAGGACCCTGAGATCATGACCTGAGCCAAAGGCAGAGACCTAATCCACTGAGCTGCCCAGGTGCCCCATTTTTTGAAACAATATTGAAGGTCAAATTCTGTAGTCCTCAAAGACTCTTCAATTTTATTACTAGTCTCATTCAACTAATTTACAAAATAGTATTTATGAAAATTCTACATTACTATCATCATCAAGCTTTATGAAGATGCCAACTATTTCTACAGATCATTTTTTTTAATGGCTAGAAGTATCACTAAGAAAATCTCCACTTACTTTTCTCATATATCAATCCTATGGTATTCAGAGGTTCCCGACTTACTACAAAGATGGGATTTTCTTCCGTCGTTTTAGGGAAATGCTGTACCAGTCTTCCAGGTTCGACGACTAAACGTCGTCCCTCATATATAAGTTCTTGATTTGAAGAAATAATTTTGGTTTGTTTATACACCAGTTCATGAAATACAGTAGCACTGTGTGAGAAAAATTCAAAAGGACAACACATAATTGGGGTGGAGTAAGAACTTTTAAAATCTTTTTTTTTTTTTTTTTTTTTTTTGTGCTGAGTATAACAACATTCATTTCTACATGATACTTCAGATCATGGGCAGTCTATAGAGACACTGCTTTGTTGATGTGGGTACTATGATGTCTATTAAACTGAAAATTCCACATAACGTGTCTAGACAGCTATCAATTCCAAAATACTTTTATGTCTGAATAACCATGTTGGATATGTGTAAGATACAGGATTCTTAATGTTTACTAATGGGAACATGGCAGATCACTTTGGAGCATGGACTCTGGATCAGACTACATGGGTTCAAATTCCAGTTCTACTTACTTGCTGAATTACCTTCAGTTACTTAACTACTTTATGCTAAGTTTCCTCATTTTTATAAAACACGAGCAGTATCACCCACCTCACAGAACCATGGAAGATTTAATCCCTTTAACAGCTGAGAACAGTCTCTGAGATATGATTGTAGAATATGTTAAACGAATGAATAAAACCAGATTTTTTTCAAAATGATATTTTGGGGAAAAAGGCAGATTCTCCCTGAACTCTGCCCTCAATCCCAGGGCCCTGAGATCATCATGACCTGAGCCAAAATCAAGAGTCCGCTGCTTGACTGACTGAACCATCTAGGTGCCCCTATGATACACATTTATTCATGCTACTACATACCAAAACAAAGATGAATAATACACACCTACCTGTTATATTAATATTTTATTATATTGATGTTATATTTAATGTTTATATTATTATTATACATGTTACATATTAAAATCTAAAATATTATTTTATCTAATTGATTTTAGTCCTTGATAAATTAATTGCCAGTAAAGGTCTCTTTTTGAGTTTTATGAGACATCAAAACTGCTATCTGAATCTCCTCAAAACAGACACTGAGGTACATAGAATGGGTGTAATGTTTTTTTTCCCTTCATTTTATTTTATTTATTTATTTTTTAAATAAAAGATTTTATTTATTTGACAGAGAGAGATCACAAGTAGGCAGAGAGGCAGACAGAGAGGGAGGAAGGGAAGCAGACTGCCCGCTAAGCAGAGAGCTGAGGTAGGCTCGATCCCAGGACCCCGGGATCCTGACCAGAGCTGAAGGCAGAGGCTTCAACCCACTGAGCCACCCAGGCGTCCCTCCCCTTCATTTTATCTATTTATTTATTTTTATTTTTTAAAAAAGACTTATTTATTTATTTGACAGAGATCACAAGCACGCAGAGAAGCATCCAGAGAAAGAGGAGGAAGCAGGCTCCCTGCTGAGCAGAGAGCCCGATGCGGGGCTCAATCCCAAGACCCCGGGATCATGACCTAGCTGAAGGCAAAGGCCCTAACCCACTGAGCCACCCAGGCACCCCGCTCCCCTTCATTTCAAAAAACATTTGAGATCACTGTAGATTCAAGCAGTTTTGTTTTTTTAAAGATTTTATCTGACATACAGAGAGAGACAGAAACACAGTGAGAGAGAGAACACAAGCAGGGGGAGTGGGAGAGGGAAAAGCAGGGTTCCCACTGAGCAGAGAGCCCGATGTGGGGCTCGATCCTAAGACCCTGGGATCATGACCTGAGCCAAAGTTAGCTGCTTAACAACTGAGCCACCCAGGTGCCCCGATTCATGCAGTTCTAAGGAAAAAATACCCATTGATATTGTATACCCTTTGCCCAGTTTCCCCCAATGGTAACATCTTGCATATATTATAGTGTAATATTATAACCAGGATATTGATTCTTATATAGTCCATCTATGATTTCAGATATCCCTAGTTTTACATGTAAGTGTGTGTGTATTTAGTTATATGCAGTTCTATCAAATTGGTAGATTTTAAAAAATAATATAGGCATAATGTGTGTTTTTTTTAAGGTAAAACAAATACTTATTTCTCCAACACCTAATATGGGGTTTATGCCACATATATAAATAATAACATACTGATTATATTTAAGATACATGCTTTAATGTTTTTTAAGTGACAGGGTAATACTCTTAAGTTTTTTTTTGTTTTTTTTTTAAAGTAGGTTCTTTGCCTAACATGGGGTTTGAAATCAGGAACTGGAGATCAAGAGTCACAGGCTCCTCTGACTGAGCCAGCCAGGCAACCCTGACAGGGCAGCACTCTTAACCCAGCCCATCCATTGGTAGATGTTATCTGTGCTTAGGTGATTAAGAGAGAAGGCATAGAAACAATAACAGTCTTGTAAAACCTGCAGTTTAAGAAGAAACCAAGTTGACTACAAATTTTATAAAAGTAGAAAATTAATCCTTTCACTCTAAAAATAAGTGAATAAGAATTTACTAAGCATGCAGACTTAATTTCCTAAGTGGGAAGTGGGTGTCTTTGGAGAAGCTGAGACATCTTTTCCATTTCCTCTACTAATTTAGAAAGATAATTATAAAACACAACATTATGATATAGGATGAAAACATAAAGAGGTACTTACGTATTATAGCTATGAATATAAATCTTATGAGCTGTCATTTGTTGCAGTGAAAAAACATGAATTATCATTCGATGAAGTATATCACTAGTTTCTGCAAAAAACTGGTCAAAACCCCAACATTTTTCCTGATCTGCCTCCAGGATGTTTGCAAGAACAGGGGTAAGTAGAACCTGAAGACCCCTAAAAGAGTATTGAAAAAGTTACTTGAAAAGTGAATGTTGCATTTTCTCTAGATACAAAAATATTAATATTTACCAACAAATCAAAGTAACTTCTATTGCTTAAGCTTGATCTAAAATTTTTTTAAAGAAATTTTATTTATTTGAGAGAGAGAAGGAGAGAGAGAGAGAGAGAGACAGCATAACTGGGGTGAGGGGCAGAGGGAGAGGGAGAAGCAGGCTCCCCAATGAGCAGGGATTCTGGGACTCAAGGATCATGACGTGAATGAAAGGCAGACACTTAACTGACTAAACCACCTAGGCGCCCCTGATCTAAAATTTTAAAAAATCTGCCAACTTTTCAGAAAGTCAGGTAGCCTTGGTTTAAAATTACTTGTCAATGAATCAGAGGTTATGGTATATTTAATGTTAACTTATCTTCTACTGATTATTTTATTTGCTCCTTCCCAAGTTTTCTCACTTTTCCAAACACTCCAATGTTATATATCCATGGCCATCAAGACAAGATCAGTGGATTAGAACCAGGCAGTGATGAGGATAAGATAATGGCTTAATTTCAAGGTCTTCAATATTCTTTTAATATTGCTAATATATAATTTTTAATGTTGAATTTATATACTTTTGTAGTATACTTTTTTGGTAGTATATTTCTTTAGGAAGTAAAATTGATATACTAGATCAATGAGTGTCACTTTAACTAGAGATAATCTTTGACTAATAAGCTTAAATTTTTTAAAAATAAAAAAGAATGTAAAGATTTTTAAAAAATTAACATATAATGTATTATTTGCTTCAGGGGTACAGGTCTGTTAATCAACAGTCAAGACTTATTTTTTCTCATGCTTTCACTGAATTATACAATACACTCAAAAAGACTCTCAATTATGGAATTTCAAAGTTTTTTTATATATTTGTACATATATATACATACATACATATATATTTATTTATTTTTAAATGCAGGCTCCATGCCTAGCATGGGGCCCAATGTGGGGTGTGAACTCACAACCCTGAGATCAAGACCTGATGTGAATTCAAGAGTCGGGCGCTTAACTGAGCCACCCAGGTGCCCCTAAAATATATTCTTGACTATGTAACAGACACTGGAATAATTCCTTGGTGGCTTAGTAACAATTAGAGGTGGACAGGTGATAGCAGGCAAATTAGTTACATGAGAACCAGAAATCTTTGCTATCGGTCTCTCTTCCTACTGTGCTTTCAAAGCTTTGAGAATGTGAGTCTGAGAATGGCAGCAGCTACCTTGTGGCTGCCAGCAAAGAGCCTGACCTAGAGTAAAGACGAATCAGAGAAAAGGAGATGTGAATGATTTGAATAGACTAAGTCTTGACGTCACAGTCTGAGTCCAAGGATTCAGCTGGGCTTTGAGTCATATACACATATGAACTTTCAATTACAAAGTCAATCTACATCCTTTTTCACTTAAACCAGCTGAATTAGGTCTTTCTCAATTGCTACCCAGTCTTGGCTAATATATATAGTGACTGTTACTTTTTTTTAACAGTTGTTCTATTTTTCATAGTTGTTTTCATTGCTGATTTGTAGTACTTAAAGTACTTACTATTTCAAAAAAAGATTATATAACATACTTTCCGGTATCTAATCAATTTTTATAAAAGAATTTGTAACTCGGTATGCTAAACACTGATAGGTAACACCTGCATCCTGAAATATACAATCTGTAGTTCAGATTGTCAAATTACTCATTCTGAATTTCAGAAATATAATGATTAGCCAATGCTCACTTCCTGACCCTTTGACATTTTATCAATTTTGCCTGAAATTCCAAAAATGAGTATTTTCTAAAACAAAATTTAACATAAACCACTATTAAAACGTTCAAGTTCTGCTCTCCAATCAAATGAATTTCTCTGGATAATTCTGGCTTCATGACCCAATTTCATTTTGGAGAACTTTTTTAAACACACAAAAATGAAATTGTCAGAATAGTGGTTCTCAAAAACTGATTTTATACCATGTGGTACACCTGACACCAATATAACACTGTGCGTAAACTATACTCAAAAAAAATTTTTTTAAGCCCCCCAAAAAGATTTTAGCAGAACTCTTAGTTTAAATGAGTATCACAGACATCAAAAATATAAAACAGTAATAGATGATATTTTATTAGCTTATGATATATATGGTTTTTTGGATGTATATGGTTTAAGTGAGTAATATCTAATATTTAAAATATTAAATATTTAAATTTATTTATTTATTTGTAGAAAATCATATAAAAAGCATCCACAAATTACAATGGATGTTAAGCCAGTAAATCATAACCTATGTTACTTGTAGATTATAAAACTGCCAGACTCAGGAAAAATGGAAGTCAATTCAGTAATCAGAAATTCTAATATTGATGAGTGTCTTGGGTTTATTTCCAGAATAAAACCCAAAATAATCTACTCTCTAAATTTCTTTTCCTTAAATTTTTCTTTGTGGTAACAATTCATGTCTGACAATAAAATTTTTTTGAGTTCTGCTTGCTAAGTTAAATTAAGACCCACGTGAACATTTGAAACTGTGAAAACAGTAGTAGAAAAGTATTAATTCTCACCTTTTCAATAATATAAATACTTTTAAAAATGAGAATACTAAACTTTTTTTTTTTAAGATTTTATTTATTTATTTGACAGAGAGCACAAGTAGGCAGAGCAGCAGGCAGTGGGAGAGGGAGAAACAGGCTCTCCACGGAGAAGGGAGTCCAATGCGGGACTCGATCCCAGGACCCTGGGATTATGACCCAAGCTGAAGGGAGCCGCCCAACCGACTGAGCCATCCCTAAACTTCATGACTGTTTTTTAGAACTCTAGTTATTACTATCTGCACCACTATTTGTGGTCTGTCCATATGGATGGTCAGTACAAAATATACCAAGGTCCTAAGCGAAATTTCTACATTGGACAGAATTCTAAGACTAGTGATTAGCAATATCAAAAATGTTTGCCCTGTATCCTAAGAGATCTGATAAAACTATTTATATACATCTATAAATCTTTACATTGCCACAAAGACAAACACCACACTTCAAAGTATGCCTAAAACATAGTAACATCTTAAAAAAAACGCAAACCAAACCATACTGAGTATTTGCAATTTTAGTCAACAAAGATCTCAAACATCAAAGTGCAAAAGAGAACTGGATACACCATACTGACCGAGAAAGACTACAAGAAATAGGCATGTCTCCACTCCAGTCGATTGGTCCATTTTCTGCTTTCTGTACGCCAGATATTGCACCAGAAGGCTTTCCGGTAATTATTTTATACCTTGGGAGGAATAAATGCAGAATAAAATAAGTAGTTTATTATTTCATAGTATATCAATGAGCTTTGCAAAAATATTTCCTCAGTTGCACCTACAATTATCTACTAGACGAAACTTTGTGATTGATGTTCACAGGATCCATAAAACAATCAAAATACTTTGAATCTGACTGACTGAAGTAGAATAGTGGTTGTACGATTATTTTATATATGCCATAATTAATTTTCATTGGGATCTCAGAGTGCCATATAACAGATCTTGATGTTCACAACAAAAATATTAATTTTTCCATCTGAAAAAATCGAGCAAACACAAAAAAGTTATGTTACAGAATGTTTCTAGGCCATAAAAATCCCTTTTACCCATATTATCCAAAGCAGTCAACTGGACTATGAAATTACCGCAGAATGAACAGTAGAATTTTTTCCTTTTAAAAGAAGACAACACTATACACAGCACAGTATCACAAACATTCTTTGCAAATTGAAAAAATATTAACACATACAATAGGCGTGTGTGCCAAAATTAAAGGCCAAATTTAACTGGATCCTTGAGGTAGGTGATAAAAATAAAGATGGCCTAGAGAAAGAGCTGGAGGGGGAAGCAAAAGAATACCATAAAGATGGGGGAAGTCAATGAGAGCAGCCTGGCAGGTTTCAGCACTTTTCTAAACAAAACCTGAGAGTGGGAGAGAAAGAAGGGTTCCATGCTTTCAAAAATACTTTCCTCCAGATGAAAATGCAAGACATAATACATCAGTCTTACATAAGTTTATAGACATTATTTCTAGCATATTTTTTTAAAAATACTTTTTTATTTGACAGAGAGAGAGAGAGAGAGCACGAGATGGGGGAGGGCCAGAGGGAGTAGACTGCATGCTGAGCAGGGGAGCCTCGAAGTGGGGCTTGATCCCAGGACCCTGAGATCATGACGTGTGCCAAAGGCAGACACTCAACTGACTGAGCCACCAGGCACCTTTCTAGCACAATTTTTTATTTGTTTGTTTCATGTGCTCTGAGCGTATCAATATATTCTCTAAAAAAGCACAAGACACCAGGTACCGCTGATTTGGACCACTTGCTGCTTCTACAGGAGAGGCAGCAGGAGTTTTGCCTTAACATAGTTTTCACAGAAGGAATTTAATGTGAAAAGTAAGTTGCATTCATATGAGAAAGATCTGACTGTGGAAGAATAAGTAGAGATATGTGAGATTAATGCAAAAAAGAAGTGAAGAGAATGATGGCAGAACCCTTAAAATATTTGGAAAAGCTTTACTAATTTTGCTAAGACGCCTAAGTAAATACACTAATAAAATGTAAATGATAGGCTGAGGGAATGACACTGCTATAATGTGAAACAAAAGCATCCTTCAATAGTAAAACAGTCTTTATTACTATTTCAAGCACCTCAGAACATTATCAGTGTTCATGAAAATCTGTGCATATAAAGAAATAAATTCTTCTGGGGTGCCTGGGTGGCTCAGTGGGTTGAAACCTCTGCCTTCAGCTCGAGTCACGATCCCAGGGTCCTGGGATTGAGCCCCATGTCGGGCTCTCTGCTCCGCGGGGAGCCTGCTTCCTCCTCTCTCTCTCTCTCTGCCTGCCTCTCTGCCTACTTGTGATCTGTCTGTCAAATAAATAAATAAAATCTTAAAAAAAAAAAAAAAGAAATTCTTCTAATGGTATATCTGTGCACATGATGACAAAATTATCGGGTATTCCTAGCTGCTGATGAGTCACATGTTTCCTTCCTTAGGGAGCATCATGTTTTTATTTAAACCATTTTTAGGGCAGCAAGAAATGTGCAAAAGCTTTAAAGTGTAGGTGTGACAAAAACATGATTAAACTGTTAGGTACAATTTACGTTTAATGAGAAAAACACAAATTGACTCTCAGCCTTCATTAATGAAGAGATTTTATAAAATGGGGACTGCTACAAAGCAGGCTCAAAATAACGTTATACCAAAATCATCAGTACAGTAATGGATGTCTTCCTCCCATGAATATGCAGACTGTTCTTGCTGAAAACATTTAGATAGCCAGCTTTTAGCAAAAGTCATTGCATCAGCTGGTTTTACCTCCTCAAATCAACAAACAGAAAAATATCCTTCTCTCTCGATTTCCTAAAGTAAGATTAGATGAAAGATCATATTTTTATAGTTGTGATTACTGAAGTCATGTTTGCTTACAAAATGCAGGGGTAAATACAAAGGTCTGAGAAATGTTAAGATCTAAAGAATGATTGGACACACTGGGATGTCAGTGAGTTACTATCCCAGAACATGCTCTAAACAACATTTATAACCTTATAGTTTTATGTGTACACAGATTAGCTACTTCTCACAACACAGGCTCATTCACTAATTTCTTTTATGATAAAAAGATATATGATTGGTGTACAGATGTTTATAAAAAATTTTACATCTAAGCGTGCCTGGGTGGCTCAGTCAGTTAAACATCTGCCTTCAGCTCGGGTCATGATCTTGGGGTCCTGGGATTGGGAGCCTGCTTCTCCCTCTCCCTTTGCTTGCTGCTCACCCTGCTTGCTTCTCTCTCTCCCTCTGTCAAATAAATAAGATCTTTAAAAAAAATTTCATATCTAGAATTCCATCTCTTTCCTTCTTTTTACTTTTTAAAATTTTATTTGAGAGAGGGAGCTTAAGAGAGAAAGCAGAGAGAGCACAGAGGGTGGAGGTTGGGGTAAAGGGGCAGAGGAAGAGGGAGAAGCAGGCTCCCCGCTGAGCAAGGAGCCCGAAGTGGGGCTCGATCCCAGGATCATGACCTGAGCCAAAGGCAGACCCTTAATCCCCTGAGTAGAAGGCCGACACTACCCAGGCACCTCTCTTTTTCTCCTTTATTTGGTTTACAACAGTGATTTTATACACAGTAACTATTTCCCATTAATTATGGCAGTACATAAAGGTATAATGTACTAGTAAAATACATTGTCTTTGACCGAAACCACACAGAAAAAAACTTATTAAATGTTATATATGTATATTAAATGTTATTTCTGAAATGGTAAAAAAAAAATCAGATCAGTTCAGGGTAAAAATTTTTTTCTTTCTTTTTAAAAATTTTCTTTTTAAATTTCATTTTTTAAAAGATTTTATTTATTTAGTTGACAGAGAGAGCTAGAGAGGGAACACAAGCAGGGTGAGTGGGAGAGGGAGAAGCAGGCAACGCACCGAGCAGGGAGCCTGATGCAAGGCTCGATCCCAGGACCCTGGGATCATGACCTGAGCCAAAGGCAGACGCTTAACGACTGTGCCACCCAGGTGCGCTGTTTTTAAAATTTTATTTCTTTTAGATCTGGTTTTAGATCTAATGGTTTTAACAGAAATACTATTTTTTTTTTCAGTTATATAAATGAAAAAGTAGTATAGTACTTCTATAGAAGTAGTACACAAAGAGAAATAAACGGTGTGCTGAAATAGACTCCAGAAAGCAGGGTATTTTTAATAATGGACCAAAGGCTGGGACACCTGGGTGGCTCAGTTGGTTAAGCAGCTGCCTTCGGCTCAGGTCATGATCCCAGCGTGCTGGGATCGAGTCCCACATCAGGATCCTTGTTCAGCGGGGAGCCTGCTTCTCCCTCTGCCTCTGCCTGTCATTCTGTCTGCCTGTGCTCGCTCTCTCCCCCTCTCTCTCTCTGATAAATAAATAAAACCTTAAAAAAAAAAAAAAATAATGGACCAAAGGCTGATGCCATTTACACTTTGTATATAAGATACTTAAACACAATATGAAAAATTATGCCTATATATTTTATAAAGCTGTATTCTTATTCAAAACAAAATAGATTAATACATCAGAAATGATGGCTAAAATCAATATTGATTAGTATACACCCCAAAGTATGATGACACAAAGACAGAAATACATTTTTAAAATTGTTTTGAATTTTAGAGAAACCACTTACATCACTTCCTTATTCCTACGTGGCCCTTCAAATGGTCTAAATGGCAGGGATCCAGTAGCTGCATGGTAAAATGTTACCCCAATGCTCCAAAGATCAACTGTTGCTCCATACTTCTTCTGATGATCTTTTCTCAGTACTGCTCTCTCATACATATCAGGATGCTTTAAAAAAAGGATGAAGAAACGAACTTGTGTTCTATAGTAATACATTACACACAAATGGGTAATCAATAACACCTACAAATTCCACCATATTTTCCTTATAATTTCACTTTCCCAATCTAAAAAAGACAATTTCATGTTTTCTTTTCCCTCCTCAAGCCTCCAAACTATCCCTGACTCTCAATTTTGAAACCTCACTTCATACTTCAGCGAGGAAATGGAAGCAATCAGAGATCAATTCTCCCTATGCCTTTTATGAAATACCAACCTATCTGAATCTGTGTCCAGACTCCAGGCCTACTTTCCAGTTATGATGGAACTGCTCCTGTTAAGGGCTAACTTTTCCATCTGTGCTGTGGAACCTACCCTATTGAGACTCACCAATTCCAGAAATCAGCTCCTGCAATTAACCCTTTTTATAATAAAATATAAGTATCAATTTCCCCCTACTGGATCATTCCTTTCAGCTTACATACATGCTTTAAGATCTCCCATTTTCCTTCTCTTTTTGGAAGGGGGTGGCGGTAGAAGGAGAAGGGGGAGAGAATCGTAAGCAGGCTCCACACCCAGCGCAGAGCCTGATGCATGACTTGATCTTGCGATCCTGAGATCATGACCTTAGCTGAAATCAAGAGCCACCCAGGTGCCCCTAGAATCCCCCCCTTTTTTTTAAAAAGCCCTAAACTGACCCCACCACCCTTTCTACATATGACCCAATTCTCTGCTTCCCATCATAGTAAAACTTCTCAAAATAGCTGTTTACATTTATAACTGTCTTATTTCCTCATCTCCTATTTAGGCCTATGGCATTTAATATTATTTATATACTCTAAGATTTTATTTATTTATTTCAGAGAGAGAGAGAGACAGCACAAGTAGGCAGAGTAGAGTGGCAGTCACAAGAAGCAGGCTCCTGCTGAGCATGGAGCCCAATATGGGGGCTTAATCCCAGGACCCCGGGCTCATGACCTGAGCAGAAGGCAGATGCTTAACCGACTGAGTCACCCGGGTGCCCCTTATCTAATACTTTAACTCCCAAAACTATCTCCCACCCTGAGCTCCAGATTCATATATTCTACTGTTTTCTCTAATATCTAAAAAGTAGCTCAAACTTCACATATCTAAAATAGACTCTTGGTCTCACTCTCAAACTGGTTTCCTTCTAATCTTTACCTTCTTAAGTAACCAGTACCACCATCTACCCAGTTGCTTATACCCCAAACCTTTCAGGCAGCCTTGATTCTTTTTCCTCGTCCCTGACATGCAGTCCATCAGAGCAAGTCAGATGGACTCTGAGATAAAAATAAAATTTTCTACAATGATTTCACAGACTAGCCTGACTGGGTTGACTGGGATGGAGCAACCCAGACAAGTAGCTGGTCTGATGTTGAACACATGACTTTAAGCCCAGGAGACACTATATGAGAGTTCTGGAGTAGAGACAAATCTTAGAAGACATGGCTTAGGAGCTTACAGATCCAGACAGAGATTCTGGTGGACATTAAGCCCCGCAGAGTATAACCAGGAGTCATACATGCTTTGCCTCTTGATACTTGCCTTCACAGAAGTGACGCATTAGAACTTTAAGATTCTGGAAAGATAAAGCTACAAGAGTGTATTATTATGGACCAAAGTAGAGCAGAGTTGACCAAAGATCTGATCATCCAAATCAGAACAAATGCCTTATGACACTGTGATATGTGGCTGTGGCCCAAGGGCCTGGGAACCAATGCAAATGGCACTACTAGGAGGGTGTTTCTAAATAACACAATCTATGAATCTGACTCCCAAAGGGTCACAATCCCTGGATTTTGTGTGTGGTGTATGGGAGGGGTGGGAGATGGGGATGGGGGATACTCTTTCGGGAAATACCCTTTATTTTTTTTTTAAGATTTTATTTATTTGAGACAGAATGAGAGAGAGAGAGAGAGAGAGCATGAGAGAGGAAGATCAGAGCGAGAAGCAGACTTCCTGCCAAGCAGGGAGCCTGATGCGGGACTTGATCATGACCTGAATGGAAGGCAGTTGCTTAACCAACAGAGACCTGAGTGGAAGGCAGTTGCTTAACCAACAGAGCCACCCAGGTGCCTGTGAAATAGATTTTAATGCAAAATCAAAAGAGGTGATAAGCATGAGGGGTTTGAATTGAGTGTCCAAACTTATGCCTACCAGACATATGGGGTACAAGTAGTTTTGCTGTTTTATGGTGTAGCACATAAACTACTGTCCTTAGAAGTGCTAGCCAGACCTTTGACCTAATAGATGGTACTTAGTGTATAAATGGGCTGTGAACAGAGTACCTGGATATGCCTGATAATCCTCTAGCACACGAGGAGTAGATACAGCGATTCTAAAAGAAGACAAAGGGGGAATCTCCCCAAAAGGTGCAATAATACACTACCTAACTGGTATAATTCCCTGCAGAGTGACTGAATGATACTGGCTTAATACAGAGTGGTTAGATGTATCTGTGTTCACTGGTTCTCTCCTGAAAGTAAGACTTGTGTTTCTGGAGGGTATGGTATTACTGGGCCTGGCCTTCCACACTTGGAATAGGAACATAAGAATAAACCTACTATAAAACTCTCATTTTATATTATTAAAATATCCATCATATTAAAAATGGAAGAATGAATGTTGACGTTTTCTTTGGACTTTCACAAACAAAGTCTGGTGGGAGATTAAACATCTGGCCTGGGAATTCCAGAATGAGAAATTTTTTCATTTAAATATAAGTATTTCTGTGGGGCATCTGGGTGGCTCAGTGGGTTAAGCCTCTGCCTTCAGCTCAGGTCATGATCCAGGATCCTCTCAGCTCAGCAGGGAACCTGCTTCCCCACCCCTTCTGCCTGCCTGCTTCTAATCTCTATCTGTCAAATAAATAAATAAAATCTTAAAAAAAAATAATACACACACACATATATAAATATTTCTAGATTGCTGAGCTTCAGGCTTTTATTTAACTCTTTTCTTTTTTTAAAGATTTTACTTATTTATTTGACAGACGGAGATCACAAGTAGGCAGAGAGAGAGGAAGAAGCAGGTTCCCCGCTGAGCAGAGAGCCCAATGTGGGGCTCGATCCCAGGACCCTGGGATCATGACCTGAGCCGAAGGCAGAGGCTTTAATCCACTGAGCCACCCAGGTGCCCCCTCTTTTCTTTTTTTAAAGATTTTATTTATTTATTGAACAGACAGAGATCACAAGGAGGCAGAGAGAGGAGGAAGCAGGCTCCCTGCTGAGTAGAGAGACCGATGCGGGGCTCAATCCCAGGACCCTGGGATCATGCCCTGAGTCGAAGGCAGAGGCCTTAACCCACTAAGCCACCCAGGTGCCCCTTACTGAACTCTTTTAATAATTTCTGGTATACTGTATTTGAAAACAGGGCTGGGCATAGTATGGAACAGAAAATAGATTAGAGCAAAATTTCAGCCTGGAGTTCAACATGAACTGCAGTTAAGCTAATGGTGTGTTCTTTCCATTTTAAGTTTGTTAAAAAGCAAAAGCTAAACTCTGGTCCTGGAAGGCTAAGTGAAAGAGTAATAGTTGGTAATGGGTGGTCAACCTCATAAAGGCTGGTAAGGAATGGCTGTTTTGCTTTCCATGGTAAATGGGAAGAGCTACTGCTATTGAGTAGGCAGAGATCAGAGATGAAAGACATCCTGCTTAACAGGGAATAGTTCTGAAAAATAAGCTTCTGATATCCAGCATGACTTTTGTCATCTCTATGTCCAATGTGGAACTCAAACTCACAACCCTGAGATCAAGAGTGCCACCCTGTACTGACTGGGCCAGCCAGGTGCCCCTACAGCATGACTTCTGAATATCCTGCCAGATAACTTGTATAGGTGAGAAGTCTATCATTCCATCTGATATATAAATATAAAATATATTTGTACACAGAGTATTTTTGTAGCTACAAGAATGCAGCTCTATGTCAACCTACTTTGTTTAGTTAGAAACCATGAAGAGTTACTCACTGCTTTGGAAAATCATGCCAGTGCCAACACCACCACTTGTGATGTGTGACTCATTAACAGAACACGCAAGTCATCACTGTACTTGCACTGGAAGTGGTAATGCACACAAGTGCAAGCATCAGATTTTTTAATGTCTGCTAGTGAAGCTGTTCCTAAACTTCCACATATTAAATATGATTTTATTTTCCCATATAATATTATTAAGATATTAGGTCATTTTCTTAATTAGGCATACAGGTTGATTATATCTAAGCATTTCATTTCAAGATACTGAAGGGAACATTGCAAAACATTTATTATAAAAAGGGAGCGATCATATGGAGTTGAAACCACTAGGCTGTATGTTCTGGCTAGCTTCTGCTTATAACTCCAACTCCAACCCAGGAATCTCATGCATCTTGTTCACCATGGAAGCTCCAGGGCCTCCAGTAGTGCCTGGCACACAGTAGGCACCCCATACATATTTGTTGGATGAATATAATCCATTTTGGGTATTCTTATTAAAAGATTATCAAAATATAAGTACAGACTAATTTGGGGTTATATACTGTTAACAGAACAATATTTATTTATTTATTTAACAGAACAATTTAAGATACCTTCATTCACACTAGACTTAGAATAATCTGAATAAAGCTATGGGGCAGCTATACTTTATTCTTCATGGTATAAGTTTACAACAGCAGAAGCCAACTGGAAAGAAGTCAGAATCCGAGACTTTCTTTCTTTCTTTTTTTTTTTTAAAGTAATCTCTATATCCAACTTGGGACTCAAATTCATGACCATGAGATCAAGAGTCAGATGCTCTACCAACTGAGCCACTGCAGTGCCCTTTAAGACTTTAAAGATAAAGTCCTGAGCCAGAAGCAATTAGTGATAGTTTTTTATTATAAACTTCCTGATTACATGTTAAATGTACTTATTACTTATTTTAAATTTTTGTTAATGAAATATGGTTGACATACAAGTTACATTGGTTTCAGGTATGTAACACAGTGATTAATAATTAGCGGGGCGCTTGGGTGGCTCAGTGGATAGAGCATGCAACTCTTGATCTCAGGGTTGTGAGTTTGAGCCCCACACTGGGTGGGAAGCCTACTTTAAAAAAATAATTCTAGGGGCACCTGGGTGGCTCAGTGGGTTGAGGCCTCTGCCTTCGGCTCAGGTCGTGATCCCAGGGTCCTGGGATCGAGTCCCGCATGGGCTCTCTGCTCAGCAGGGAGCCTGCTTCCTCCTCTTTCTCTGCCTACTTGTGATCTCTGTCTGTCAAATAAATAAATAAAATCTTAAAATAAATAAATAAATAAATAAAATAAAAAAATAATTCTAGGGGTGCATGGGTTGCTCAGTGGGTTAAAGCCTCTGCCTTCAGCTCAGGTCATGGTCTCAGGGTCCTGGAATCGAGCCCCACACCAGGCTCTCTGCTCAGCAGGAGCCTGCTGCTTCCCTCTCTCTCTGTCCACTTGTGATCTCTATCAAATAAATAAATATAAAAAAAATTCTAAATTAAAAACGTCTTTTTAAAAACCAACCAACCAACAAACAAACAAAATTCTATACATTACACAAAGCTCAGCACTGTATGTGTAGTTACCACAGGCAAAGAAAATGAAAGCAAAAATAAACTACTGGGACTACACCAAAATGAAAAGCTTTTGCACAGCAAAGGAAACCATCAATGAAACAAAAAAGGCAACCTACTAAATGGGTGAAGATATGTGCAAATGGTATCTCTGGGAAGGGGTTAATATCCAAGACGTATAAAGAACTCATACAGGGGCACCTAGCTGGTTTCATCAATGGAGTCTGCGACTCTTGATCTTGGGGTGTTAGTTCAAGCCGCTTGTTGGGTATAGAGATTACTTAAAAATAAAATCTTGGGTGCCTGGGTGGCTCAGTGGGTTAGGCTTCTGCCTTCGGCTTGGGTCATGATCCCGGGGTCCCAGGATCGAGCCTGAGCAGAAAGCCTGCTTCCTCTCTCTCCTCACCTGCCTCTCTGCCTACTTGTGGTCTCTATCTGTCAAATAAATAGGTGGAATCTTTAAAACAAACAAACAAATAAATAAATAAATAAAATATTAAAAAGAAAAAAAGAAGAACTCATACAACTCATAACCAAAAAACCATAAACCATCTAATTAACAAATGGGCAGAAGACCTGAAAAGACATTTTTCTGAAGAAGACATCCAGATGGCCAGTGGTCACAGGGAAAGATGCACAACATCACTCATCATCAGGGAAATGCAAATCAAACCTATGAGATACCACCTCATACAGGCCAGGATGGCCAGCATAAAAAGACAAGAAATGACAAGTGCTGGCAAGGATGTAAAGAAAAGGGGATCTTCAGGCACTGTTGGTGGGAATGTAAACTGGCACAGCCACTGTGGAAAACAGTATGGTGGTTCCTTGAAAAATTAAATATACTTACTTTTAAGTATATTTTCTTCAGTGGTTTTTTTTTGTTTTTTTTTTGTTTTGTTTTGTTTTTAAGATTTTATTTATTTATTTGACACAGAGAGAGATCACAAGTAGGCAGAGAGCCAGGCAGGGTTGGGGTGGGGGAAGCAGGCCCCCTGCCGAGCAGAGAGCCTGATGCAGGGCTCAATCCCCGACCCTGAGATCATGACCCAAGCTGAAGGCAGAGACTTAACCCACGGAGCCACCCAGGCACCCCTTCTTAAGTGTTTCAAATGCTTACTAACTTTATACAAACACACCTTACATAGTTTGAAACACAGACTTTTCTAGCTTTCTAGCATTTCAAGTTAGATCTTTTCAAAAGCATTTCATTTTTTGTTTCTTATAATGTTCCTTTCTGTCTTTCAATAACCAACCTCCCTGAATAGAATCTTCTGCTTCAGAATTATAACAAAATTTGCTCTATAGGGATATCATTATAACAAACTTGTAATAATATTAACTGCTGTGATCCAAAAAGGGGAGCATTTACTAGCTACATGCTTCTAAAACATATATATAGCTTTTTCTCTTAATATAGATCCACAGCATTAGAAAAATTAAAGAACTTGAGTGTTATAAAAGAAAAATTAACAGCATCGCTAGATGGCAATATCTAATTCCCTCATTACACACCATACACGAGAATAAAAGTTTAATTTTTGTCGTAAAAGTTAGTGACATTTTATAGTTGACCAGTCACCTATATTTACAACATATTCCGCTTTAAATAAGTGATACAGGACTTACCAAATATTCTTCTGTGCCATACAGAGAAACAAACTGCTCATCATCTTCTAATTCTCTAGCTGCACCAAAATCTGTGAGTTTGTACACAGACTGTCCATCTTCCCCTATAACACGCATGATATTCCCTGGCTTAATATCACGGTGCACTATGCCATTCTCTCGGAGATGATTCATTCCACCGACTTGATAAAATAAAACAAAGGAAATCATAATGTAGGCATCTATGTACATGGGTATGCACATCAAATTCATCCACATTCACTCAGTATGTTTTTCCGTAAGTTGGTCTAAAATCATTTTTACCAAAGAAATAACAGATGGTGTTTACATTTTGTATCTCATGTCTGAGAAACAGAGTTTAAGAATAAGGATCAATATGGTTTAGGGAAGACTCCAATCTCTCTTAATTAAATACTATTAGGAAATGGAACAAAATGGTCTTCAGCAAAAAGATTTCCTGAATTACTTCTGGTTATATACATGTGGGTAATGTGCCTAAACTTAAGAAAAATGATTCCTGAGAAATTGACAATCTTTCACCACACTTTCCTATTTCTTTAGCTTGGAGAAAAATTCCATAAAATAGTAAACTGGACTCAATACATAAAACAGTAAAAAATTAATTGAGGCAAAGTGTCAGATTGGCTTTCATAAGAATATATTTCTTACATGCTTAAAGCTGTTCTTCAAAGGTCATTTTCCTTTTTTCTTTTTTAAGGGTAAAGGGGCTACATTGCTGAAATTAATCTGTTTTGGCTAACTGACAAGCACTGCCACTGAACACTAGTTTGAAACATTTGACAGCTGATAGATGAATGTCCAAATATAACATACAAAAATAAGCTTATGGGTATCATAATGGGTTTCATATCAATTATGAAAATTCAGGGCTACCTGTACACTTAGGAAGTCATCAATTATCTATAACTTCTACTTGGTTAAATGGGTTGCAGCTTATATTGTTTTTCTCTTATCTTATCCTCACCTAAAGGGTCTCCACACTGCTTCCACTATCAAGTTCAAGAATTCCCACTAACCTTATGCCTTCTTTATCAAAGAAAGAATATGGACTTTTCCCATTCCTCAAATACTGATTCACTTCTCGTCAAGAAGATATTATTATTCCCTTTGGTTGCCATATTCTTCTTTTTTTTTTTAATAGCTTTGAGATGAAATTCATGTATCATTAAATTCAGACTTTTAAAGTATACAACTGAGTAGTTTTTAGAAGAGTCAAAGTGTACAACCATCATCACTATTTTCAGAACATTTTCATTATGCCAAAAAGAAACCCCATACCCGTTAGCAGTCACTCCTCATACCTGCCATCCCCTCAAACCCCTGGAAATGACTAATCTGCTTTCTGTTTCTATGGATTTGCCTATTCTGGACATTTTATATGAACAAAATAATAAATATTATGACCTTTGTGTCTGGTTTCCTTCACTTAGCATCATTTTTCAAGGTGCATCCATTTTATAGCATGTATCACTACTTTCTCTTTTTTTTAAAGTAAGCTCTAGGCCCAACTCATGACCCCAAGATCAAGAGTCACATGCTCCACCGACTGAGTGAGTCAAGTGCCCCATTTTTCTTTTTCATGAACGAGTAATATGTCATTGCATGGATAATGGACATTTTATTTATACATCAGTTGATGGACACTTGGGCTACTTCCATTTTTGGCTATTAGGAACTGGTAGACAAGTTTCTGTGTGGACAAGTTTTTAATTCTTGTAGGGAAATACCTAGCATTGGAATTGCTAAGTCCCATGGTAATTCTTTATTTAATCTTTTGAGGAACTGCTAGACTATTTTCCCAAGTGGCTGTACTTTTTTACGATCCAACACCTATATATTAGGGTCCAACTTTTTCACATCCTTGCCAACACCTGTTTTTGTTGTCTTTTTTTAAAAAAATAATTAATTAAGAGAGACAGAACATTTATGAGTAGAGGGAGGGGCAGAGGGAGAAGACCTTAAGTAGATTTGCTGCTGAGTGAGGAGCCCAAGACCAGGCTCAATCACATGACCCTGAGATCATCATCTGAACTGAAACCAAGGAATTGGACACTCAATGGAATGAGCCATCCAGGTGCCCATTTTATCTTTTTGATTTGGCCATGCTAGTGAGTATGAAGTAGTATCACTCTGTAGTTCTGATTTGCATTTCCCTAATGACTAATAATCTTGATTCTCTTTTTATGTTCTCATTGGCCATATATGTTCACCTTCTTTGGAAAGATGTTTATCATTTTTATTTATTTATTTTTATTTTTTACTTTTGCCCATTTTAAAATTGCACTGTCTTTTGATTAAGTTGTTAGGATCAAAATTCCTTATCGTATATGTGATTTGCAAATAACTTCTCTCATTCTGTGGGTTGTCTTTTCACTTACTTAATATTGTCCTCTGAAACACAAATGTTTTTAATGTTGATGAAGTCCAGCTTATCTATTTTTTCCTTGTGTATGTACACTCTAGGTGTTGTATCTAAGAAAGTACTGCAAAAAGATCTTTGGTTTTGAATACAAAAATAATATATTTACAATTCTTATGTCGTTAGGAGCACCTAGGTGTCTCAGTTGGTTAAGGGTTAGACTCGATTCTTGCTTGGGTCTTTATCTTGGGGTCATGAATTCAAGCCCCGTGTTGGGCTCCATGCTGAGTCTGGAGCCTACTTTAAAAAAAAAAATTATGGGGGCACGTGTGTGGCTCAGCTCATTAATAATCTGCCTCTGGCTCAAGTCATGATCCCAGGGTACTGGGATGGAGCCCAGCATCGGGCTCCCTGCTCAGTGTGGAGTCTGCTCCTCCCCCCACTCCTCCCACCACTCATGCTCTCTTTCTGTCTCTCAAATAAAATCTTAAAAAAAAAAAACCCTTATGTCATTAAATTATATACACATATAACTATAAAATCACACATCTATCTATATACACATATATTTATAAAATCACATAAATAAACGTACCCACATCTCGCAAAACAATTAAAAATTCAGACTCTGGTAGTCCATAGGCATTAGATGGCTCTTCTAAAACAGTGTATAAACTTCCGCATGGACAAAATTCCATAATAAGTACTTTATGTCTTGTTGTTGTCTGGAAAAAAAAAAATCACTGATTGGGACTCAATATAAAAGTTTTTATTATAAGCTAGTGCTTATCTGATTTCACTTAAATGGAGAATATGAACGCACTATGAATGCTTTACCTGGGATTTGTTAACTACCTATTGACTATACTCATATAATGATTAACAGCTTCTAGATTCCTATTGGATTGGTTTTTGAAAGATGATCAAACCACGATGAAAGCTGGCTAAATCTGAAATAGAAAAAAATCACTGCTACACTGTTATAATGGTTCTTTAAAAATTTCTTTAATTTCTAATACATAATAGTACATTTAGGACATTAATGTTTGAACAGATCTCTTAAGACACTTGAAATTCTTCTCATGACAAGTACTTCCACTTCAGGGAATGGAGTGTTTTTTTTTTTTTTTAAGATTTTATTTTATTTATTTGACAGAGATCACAAGTAGGCAGAGACGCAGGCAGAGAGAGGAAGGGAAGCAGGCTCCCTGCTGAGCAGAGAACGCGATGTGGGGCTCCGTCCCAGGACCCTGGGATCATGACCTGAGCCGAAGGCAGAGACTTTAGCCCACTGAGCCACCCAGGTGCCCCTGGAGTGCTAGTCTTTTTTTTAAAGATTTTATTTATTTACTTGACAGAGAGAGAGTTCACAAGTAGGCAGAGAGGCAGGCAGAGAGAGAGAGGAGGAAGCAGGCTCCCCACTGAGCAGAGAGCCTGATGCGGGGCTCGATCCCAGGACCCTGAGATCATGACCCGAGCCGAAGGCAGCGGCGTAACCCACTGAGCCACCCGGGCGCCCCTGGAGTGCTAGTCTTAAAAACAAATAGATGGCAGAAGAGCCTAGTGGTCCCCCTCACAGCAGTCTGAGCTTGCTGATTTGCATATGAGCTGCGGATCTGTTTCAAACCTTTTAATGAATCATTGATTATAAGATACATCACAATTTAATAACAGCTTTTTAGGGAAAAAGAAATACTACCAAATTACATATATACACTGATGATAAGACATGTTCCCATTTTAGGAACTTGAAAATGTGATTTTGAGTCTTAAAATCCAGTATTCATCTCCAATTTTTTTTGTGGTTATTTCCAATTTTTTATCCTTCCTTCCTTTTATAATTTTTCCTGCATATCCCCAAAACACTTTCATTGTTTTTTTAGATTTTATTTATTTATTTGATAGAAAGAGAAACAGCAAGAGAGGGAATACAAGCAGGGGGAATGGAAGAGGGAGAAGGCTTCCTGCCGAGCAGGGAGCCCAACTCAGCTCTGACCTGAGCCCAAGGCAGATGCTTAACGAATGAGCCACCAGGCACCCCAGGATTTTATTTATATGAGAGAGAGACAGCATGAGAGGGTGAGTCAGAGGCAGAAACAGATAGAGAGCACAAGAGGGGGTAAAGTCAAAGGGAGAAGCAGACTTCCTACTGAGCAGGGAGCTGGGAGTCTGATGTGGGACTTGATCCTGGGCCTCCAGGAGCATGACCTGAGCCAAAGGCAGTCACTTAAACAGCTGAGCTACTCAGGTGTCCCCCAAAACACTTTCATAAACTATTTTATTTTTAAAAAGATTTTATTTATTTATTTGATGGGGTGGCGGGGACACAAGCTGAGGGGAGGGGCAGAGGGAGAAACAAACTCCTCACTGAGCAGAAAGCCAGAACCGGGACTCGATTCCAGGACCCCCGAGATTATGACCTGAGTTGAAGGCAGCCACTTAACCAACTGAGTCACCCAGGTGCCCCCTTTTATAAACTATTTTAAATTTCTCTACTACTGAGTAGTTATAGAAAAAGAGAAATAACTTTAAAAGATTTTTTTTATTTTTTTAATTTTTATTTTATTTTAAAGATTTTATTTATTTATTTGACAGACAGAGATCACAAGTAGGCAGAGAGGCAGGCAGAGAGAG
This sequence comes from Mustela putorius furo, assembly GCF_011764305.1. Classification (NCBI taxonomy): domain Eukaryota; kingdom Metazoa; phylum Chordata; class Mammalia; order Carnivora; family Mustelidae; genus Mustela; species Mustela putorius. The sequence goes on along the minus strand of NW_025422368.1, from coordinate 39,422,523 downwards.
AGGAGGAAGCAGGCTCCCTGCTGAGCAGAAAGCCTGATGTGGGGCTCGATCCCAGGACCCTGGGATCACGACCTGAGCTGAAGGCAGAGGCTTTAACCCACTGAGCCACCCAGGCACCCCAAGATTTTTGTTTTTAAATAATGAAGTAATATGTTGATGGTTGAAAATTTGGGAAATACCCATAATTCCATTACCCAGAGATAATTATGCTAATATTTTGGTGCATTTCCTTTCAGTCTATTTCTTATCTATCAAATCACTTAAGAGATACAAAACATGATACTGTATATTCAAGATCACACTGTGTATTTATTTTTAATCCTGTTTTTCTGACATAACATTATACATAAACATGTTTCCAGATAATTAAAACTTTGGTAAATACCTCTTTTCATTACTGCTTTAACTATTGTGTAGTGAAGAATAAATTTCACCCCAAGAGAGGTCAGGTTTTTGTTTGGCTTTGGCTACCAACAGGTGATTAGTAGGCATCTGGAGTACCCTGTCTGCGAGAAGTGTTTCTCTGAATGGGGGCTTTGGCCATTAACAGTCTAATGATGTGATTTATGATGGAGGTTTTAGGATGTACAAGTCCATCTCAATTTCTAAAGGAAAACACAACTAAAGGTATTAGCCTGAACTTCTGGAAAGGGCTAAAGACTAAAAGTCAGCCATGCAGGCAGTATGTGATTGAGTCCCAACAAAAACTCTAGACACCAAAGGTTCAGGTGACTTTCTGAGGCTGGCAATATTTTGTGTATACTGTCATACATCAATACCAGGAGGGTACTGTATCTATGAGGAAAAGGAAGATTCATGTCTGGAATCCTCCTATATTCTGTTCTATGAATTTCTTCCTTTGACTAGTTCTAATTTGTCTTCTTTTGCTAGAATAAAACTGTAACTACATTTCTTTCCTGAGTTCTCTGAGTCATTCAACATTCTATTTTTTTTTAAGACCTTATTTATTTAGAAAGCGTGAGCATATGAGCAGGGGGGAGGGGCAGGGGAAAAAGGAGAGACACCGAAAGCAGAGTGTGAGGGCCAATGTGGGGCTCAATCCCAGGACCCTGAGATCATGACCTGAGCGGAAATCAAGAGTTGGACATTCAGGGCACCTGGGTGGCTAGTTGTTAAGTATCTACCTTTGGCCAGGTCATGCTCCCAAGGTCATGGGATCGAGCCCTGAATTCGACTCCCTGCTTGGCAAGAAGCTGGCTTCTTCCTCTTCCACTCCCCATGCCTGTGTTCCCTCTCTCATTGTCATTCTCTCTGTCAAATAAATAAAATCTAAAAAAAAAAAAAAGAGCTGGATACTTAACTGACTGAGCCACCCAGGCATCCTGAGTCATTCAACATTCTAGCATATTATCAAATCTGGGGGACGCCTGGGTGGCTCAGTGGGTTAAAGCCCCTGCCTTTGGCTCAGGTTATGATCCCAGGGTCCTGGGATTGAGCCCTGCATCGGGAGAGCCTGCTTCCCCCTCTCTCTGCCTGCCTGTCTGCCTACTTGGGATCTCTCTCCCTGTTAAATAAATAAATAAATAAAATCTTAAAAAAAAAATCTGGGGACAATTATGGGGAGCCCCAAATTTGTAGCCAGCTGGTATGATGTGATGATAGCCCTAGGGGACTGGTGAACTTGCAGCTAGTGTCTGAAAAAGTAGTCTTCTGGGGACTGTTCTCTTTGTACAGTATGCCAAACTCTTCTGCAGCTGGTATCAGTGATCTTGAACAAACCTGGCAGGTGGAAGGTTACATTCTTTTTTTTTTTTTTTTTTTAAGATTTTATTTGTTTATTTGACAGACAGAGATCACAAGTAGGCAGAGAGGCAGGCAGAGAGAGAGAGAGAGAGGGAAGCAGGCTCCCCGCTGAGCAGAGAGCCCCATGCGGGACTCGATCCCAGGACCCTGAGATCATGACCCGAGCCGAAGGCAGTGGCTTAACCCACTGAGCCACCCAGGCGCCCCATCTTTTTTTTTTTTTTAAAGATTTTATTTATTTATTTGACAGAGACACAGTGAGAGAGGGAACACAAGCAGAGGGAGTAGGAAAGGGAGAAGCCAACTTCCTGCCAAGCAGAGAGCCCAATGTAGGGCTTGATCCCATGACCCTGGGATCATGACCTGAGCCAAAGGCAGCCATTGAATGACTACATTCTTAACCTTGAGCATAACAAACTGAGTAACTATCCATCACATATTCTAACTTATTTAACCATTCTTTATCATAAACAGGGCAGCAATGAACATCTTTGTGCATAAAACTGTATTTAAATTTCTGATTAGTTCCTAAGAAGTACTTACTAAAAATAAAATCATTATTATAAGGAATATAAAGTGCCAAATTATTATTTAAAATGTGTGATTTGACTGATTCCTTGTTCACATCTAGAGGGATTAAACTAAATTTCTATTTCCATTACTTCTAGATAATTTTTCTAATGACATTCTTTTTTTCTTCCTAATGACATTCTTCTTTTCAGTTTCTTCCTAAAGTCAATTATATCTTTTATATACTGTATTAACATATACAGTATGTACTTATACACTGTATTAATTTCTGGATTCCTAGGATTTTTATTCTTTTACAAAGCCTTCTTCGTATTGTTTGACTTGCTCCTTTTATAATTATGTCAATTTAACTTCACTTAGTTTTTATTTCTAGTAAAAATACTGGTAACCACAGCCTAGTATAAGAAATATACTACTTTTTCTGATTCCATGATACTTTATTTCCATTGTTATACCTCTTCAAGAATCTTTGAGGACAAAAAAAAAAAAAGGAATCTTTGAGGACAGGATATTTGGTTATACAAGCTCTAATTTTCATCACTTAAAAAACTTCATTGTTTATAAAGCAATTTTTACATTAGGTCATTTCTCCCGGATTGCAGTAATTACAATAAATAAGATAAGATTAACTAAAGCTTGACTACTTACCTCCTCTTCAATAGCAAATAATTTGACAATATTTTTGTGATTGAGTTTTTTTAACACTTCAAATTCTCTCATTTGAACATCCACTGGACGAAGGAAGCTTATGTTATTAAATACTTTGATAGCAAATAAGTCACCAGTTTTCTAAAAAAAAGAGAGAAATATTTTATTTATCTATAGTATTATAAAGAAAATTAAAAGGTACTATTAGAACTAACTATAGCAATTTATTTATCTTACAGAACACCCAAATATTTTTTAAGCATAGGTAACTGTACCAGAGCTCTTGATTTTTTTTTAAAGCTAAAATCAATTAGCTGCTCCAAATTTCTCTCAAATTATATGCTTCGAAATGAAGTAAAGGCTTTCTTTCAAATTAAAAAGCTTCCAGGGGTGCTTGGCTGGCTTAGTCAGTAAAGCATGCAATGGTTGATCTCAGGATCTTGAGTTCAAGCCCCACACTGGACCTACAGCCTACTTAAAAATAAACAAATACATAAAAGTTAAAAAAAAAAAAAAAGCTTCCATTATATGAGGCAAAGAGAGTCACATATAAGAAGAGCTCTAGTAATATCAAATGTGAAAGTATATTTTAGATAGGAAAGTAGTATTTTAGAAGGGTTTCTCCAGGGCTTAATAATTTAAACAAAACAGGAAAAGAGAGATTGAAAACTATACTCCATATACAAAATTTCATTAAGCTCAAAATAGGGACACCTGGGTGGCTCAGTGGGTTAAAGCCTCTGCCTTTGGCTCAGGTCATGGTCCCAGGGTCCTGGGATTGAGCCCTGTATCGGGCTCTCTGCTCTGTGGGGAGCCTGCTTCCTCCTCTCTCTCTCTCTCTGCCTGCCTCTCTGCCTACTTGTGATCTCTGTCATAAATAAATAAAATCTTAAAAAAAAAAAAAGAAGCTCAAAATAGGGATGCATGGATGGCTCATTCGGTTAAGCGTCCACCTTTGGATCAGGTCATTACCCCAGGGTCCTGGGATCCAGTCCTACATTGGGTTCCCTGCTCAGTGGGGAGCCTGCTTTTCCCTTTACTTGTTCTGCCTGCAGCATTCCCTGCTCATGTTCTCTCTTCCTCTGACAAATAAAATCTCAAAAAAACAAAAAACAAAAACAAAAACCCTCAAAGTAATTAAATTAATCGTTAAGAAATACTCCAGAGCACCTGGGTGCCTCAGTTAGTTAAGTGCCCTACTCTTGGTTTCAGCTCCAGTCACGATGTCATGGGTCATAGAATTAAGCCCTGAATCAGGCTCTACGCTCAGTGGGGAGTCTGCTTTAAGATTCTCTCTCTCTTCCCCTCCCCCCCAATTGCACACATGTGCACTCTCTCTCTCAAAATAAATTAACAAAATCTTTAAAAAGGAAAAGAAAAGGGTCAAGGGTCAAGGAAAAGAAAAATGGGTGCCTGGGTGGCTCATTTGGTTAAGACTCTGCCTTTGACTCACATGATCCCAGGGTCCTGGGATCGAGACCCATGTTGGGCTCCATGCTTGGTGAGGAGCCTGCTTCTTCCTTTTCCTTGACCCTTCCCCCTGTGCATGTTCTCTCTCTTCCCTCTCTCTCAGTCAGAATTAAAAAATCTTAAAAAACAGACAAACAAACAAAACACCACTCCCTAGCTGTAATACTGTGTGTGTGCAGATGTGCGTATGGAAGTAGAAGCTGGAGTTGGTTCAGGTTCAAGTAGCCTATCTTCATTGGATTGCATCACTGCTGCCTTGGAGATGTTTCTGCAACTTCACCTAGATGACTAGGGTAGATTGTTTCTTTCTTTCTTTTTTTTTCTTTTTAAAGGTTTTATTTATTTACTTGACTGAGAGAGGCACAGCAAGAGAGGGAGGAGTGGGAGAAAGAGAAGCAGGCTTCTTGCCGAGCCGGGAGCTCAATGTAGGGCTCAATCCCAGGATCCTGGGATCATGACCTGAGCTGAAGGCAGACACTTAACCACTAAGCCACCCAAGTGCCCCAAGACTGTTTCTTTACAGAGCCTTCTCTTAGAGGATCAAAGACATTTCCTTTTCTCTGTGGATGTGCCTGCAGCACCCCACTCTCACTCTCTCATGGAATATTGAAGTAGATTGCAAAGAAAATTACAATGCACAACTGTAGCTGGGAGGCCCTCTTAGAGGTGCAAATGCTTAATTTCAGGTAAACATCACCTTTTTATATTCTTCATATTAACTTTGCTTTAAGGCTCTCTTCCAGACCCTCCTACCTCCTCCCAGTCATTCTAAGTGGCAAGCCTCTCCTTAGTGGTCAGTCCAGATTCTTTGGGTTTAATCTTACTTTTCCCATAATCCAAGGTTGAACTTCCCTGGAGCATGTGGAAAGATCATTTCCTCTTTGACTTTGGGGTTTAAGCACCACCTGCCTAAAGATATTTCATGGCTGCCTGTCTGTCAGGATCTTCGTGCTATGCCGGCTTTGATGCCCTCTCCATAGCTTTTCATACAGATTCACTACTCATAGCCAAAATCACCTCAGAAGCTCACAATCTTTTTCTCAGTCAGAATCTCATGATCTTTTCTCTTAAAACCATTTAACTGCCTGGGACGCCTGGATGGCTCAGTCAGTTAAGTCGCTGCCTTCGGCTCAGGTCATGATTCCAGGGTCCTGGGATCGAGTCCTGCATTGCATCGGGCTCCTTGCTCAGCAGGAAGCCTGCTTCTCTCTCCACCTCTGCCTGACGCTCTGCCCGGCTTGTGCACTTGTGTTCTCTCTCTCTGACAAATAAATAAATAAATAAAATCTTTAAAAACAAACAAACAGGGCGCCTGGGTGGCTCAGTGGTTTAAGCCGCTGCCTTTGGCTCAGGTCGTGATCTCAGGGTCCTGGGATCGGGTCCCGCATAGGGCTCTCTGCCGAGCAGAGAGCCTGCTTCCCTCTCTCTCTCTGCCTGTCTCTCCATCTGCTTGTGATTTCACTCTGTCAAATAAATAAATAAAATCTTTAAACAAACAAACAAAAAAACTCCAAAACTCCAAAACTCCCAAAACCCATTTAACTGCTTCACAGCCTCTCATCAAGATCACTATTTGGAGACCACATCTATGTGACATGATCACACCTCCCTCACTCTAGCTTACCACCCATTTTCAGACAATATGAAAATAGAATAACAACCAAATCACAGTTTAATTACACCATTTTCCTATTTGTTCAACTAGAGTAAGAACACTGCTAAATCTATCTACCAAAATATACCACAAGATTTCTCTTTAGGATACTTATTTTCAACTTAATCTAGAATTAGGAGAATCCTAACAGAGGAACAACTGGGGAAAATAATGCAATATTGCGAAGTGCCTACTGTGATCAAGGCTAGCATTTTCCATACTTTTGTAGTCCAAATCATACCTGTGAGATTACTGGCATAGTGTGGGAATGTACTGTTTTCCCTTTATTCAACTGCACAGTCACCTGTCATTCACTGTCCCTAACTCAAAGCATAGAGGAGGAATATTTAAAGGATCTCCATGTAGTTGGGATCTACATATAGCTGACCCTCGAACAATGAGGGTTAAGGGTGCTGACCCTCTGTGCAGTCAAAAACCATATTTACCTTCAACTCTCCAAACACTTAACTACCAATAGCTTATTGCTGCAGCCTTACTGAGAATATAAACAATTGATTAGCGTATATTTTATATGCTACATGTATCCTTACAATAAAGCCAGAAAGGAAAATGTTGTAAGAAACCATAAGGAAAAGAAAATACATTTACAGTACTGTACTGTATGTATTGAAGACAATATTCACATGTAAGTGGACCCACACAGTTCAAACCCATGTTATTTAAGGGTTAAATGTATACATATAGGAAAATCAACACATCCTTCCTTTAGCTCTTCCCTTTAACTTCACCATGATTTTTTTTTTAAAGATTTTGTTTATTTATTTGACAGAGATCACAAGTAGGCAGAGAGGCAGGCAGAGAGAGAGGAGGGAGCAGGCTCCCTGCTGAGCAGATAGCCTGATAAAGGCAGAGGCTTTAACCCACTGAGCCACCCAGGTGCCCCTAACTTCATCATGCTTAACAAACATACACATTCATCACATACACTAATAACTAAAAACAGGTCAATGAGAAAGAGACAGATTACGGAAGTAATATACTTTGAATAACAAATAGTAAATTTGAACTTGGGTCATTCCAGGTGGTAATACAAAAAGGTCTAAATATATCATAGTTTAAAATTCTTAAATAGGGGTGCCTGGGTGGCTCAGTGGGTTAGGCCTCTTCCTTCGGCTCAGGTCATGATCTCAGGGTCCTGGGACTGAGCCCTGCATTGGGCTCTCTGCTCGGTGGGGAGCCTGCTTCCTCCTCTCTCTCTCTTCCTGCCTCTCTGCCTACTTGGGATCTCTGTCAAATAAATAAATAAATAAATAAATAAATAAATAAATAATAAAACCTTAAAAAAAAATTCTTAAATAAAATGGTGAGTGCTGTGAAGTGTGTAAGCCTGATGATTCACAGACCTGTACCCTGGGGCAAATAATACATTATAAGTTAATAAAAATAATTAATTTAAAAAAGGGGGAGAGGAAAAAAAAATTCTTCTTCTTTTTTTTTTTTAGAAGTGCAGAGGGAGGGGCTCCTGGGTGGCTCAAGGGTTAAAGCCTCTGCCTTCAGCTCAGGTCATGATCCCAGGGTCCTGGGATCGGGGGCTCTCTGCTCAGTGGGGAGCCTGCTTCCTCCTCTCTCTCTGCCTGCTTCTCTGCCTACTTGTGATCTCTGTCAAGAAAATAAACAAAATCTTAAAAAAAAAAAGAGAGAAGAAGTGCAGAGGGAGAGAGAATCGTTTTTTTTTTTTTTTTTTAAAGATTTTATTTATTTATTTGACAGAGAGAGAGATCACAGTAGGCAGGCAGAGAGAGAGGGGAAACAGGCTCTCTGCTGAGCCAAAGGCCCAATGCAGGGCTGGATCCCAGGACCCTGAGATCATGACCTGAGCCAAAAGCAGAGGCTTAACCCACGGAGCCACCCAGGTATCCCGGAAAAAAAAATTCTTAAATAGTTAAGGGCAAGCAGGATTTTTCAGGTATAGTCCTAAACCTCTGAAATTGATGTCACTGAGAACAAACATGATTTCTGAAAATACACCCATGGGAAGAATACTAGGGACTGAATACTAAACTGACTCTTCACAGTCTTCTAAGTAAATTCCTATGACCCTCAAATCCTTATTTTAGGTCTTCTGACTATATGGGATAAAATACATTTCCGTTCCCTTTGAAGAACAACTTTGGGTTATCCTAGGGTGGTCTAATCTGTCCTCATTCTTCATTCTTTTATTCCACAAACATTTGCAGAATGCCTATTAGATATAGGAACTTAAATGAAGGACACCCAAGTATCTAAGTAAGGAAAGAGGACCAGAATACATGGAATATGCCTCACCTAATTTCTGTCACTACTAACTACCTATTATTCCATCAGTTTCCAATTTACGTCCTTTCCAACACCAGCTAAACCTAAAACTCTTTGTGGGAAGGAACTGCACGTTATTTGCGGTTATGTTCACTAGATCCGTCACAGTGCCTGTCATGTACCAAGTGATTATTAAAGTTTGTTAAAGTTAATTTGGGTCACAGGAAGACAGACAGTCAGATGTGGTCTCAACACTAAATCTTGTGTCACCACCCATTTTCTTTTCTTCTTGGCACAGGGCATAAAACAAAAACAATTTATAGGGCAGGAATATCCAAAGTTGACCATATGGACCTGATAAAGAACCCAGAACTTGTGGACAATTCTGGAATCTGAGGGGAAAAGGCTAAAAGCTATATGACACTTCTGATTCAGCCACTGCGAACCAGAGGCTGTTTACAGTCAGCTTCTTTCCTCAGAGGAAACAGCCCCTCCCCTCTGAATGCTTATCTTATTGTTTCTGACAGAACTGACAGGCAATCACACAGCCATAGGAAAACATGAAACTCCTCCTTACTCAAATATTTAAAGCTCTTGTTTCTGAAAACAAGAATTTAAAATTCTCCGAATATCATTTAGTCAAAAAGAGTTCACAGTGCTGAAAAATTAGTGGATTATCTGCATTATAAGAGATTTTTTTTCTCTATTATTCTTCCAGCTTCCTTCCCAGAATAGAAACTTTAATGATCTTAAATTTCTTCATTTTAAGTTATTTTAATTATCTTTAATTTCATCTTCCAATATAGAATCTGACAGAAAATCTTTTTTGGTTCTTGAAGTGCCTCCAAGATTAGCCTTTTATTCTATTCTCACTTCCACTACAAGTTCTGTTTACCTCATACCTTTTAAGTGTGGGCTCCTTGCTGATAATCTCTTTTTATTCCAATCTACCTTGTAGGATGCTGTTTACTAGGACATGAAACTGTAATACAGCATATCAGAACCACCTGGGGATTCCCCTCAAACTATGCATCTGCCTTTGCATACTTCCTTCATCTGTAGCCCACCCCAATGCACTCACTGCCATAAGGAACTTTTCTGCTAGTGAGGTCATTCACTATGAGGACTAGGTTGGGGAAAGAATCAAAAGGCACAACACCAATCTTCCTAGTCCCTTTTTTAAACCAATCTCTTCTTCTCCACTCGCAACACATAACCTCTGCCACTATCAGGTAGGTATCACTAACTCTAACGCAAGCTATACTTGAACCACAAAAACAAGAACTCTCTTTAAACAGGGTAAACGAAAACATCGAGTCTCATCAAGTCTCACTTTTTAGTACAAGTGTGCTTCCCAAAAGAGAACATATACAGTGATAAAAAGCCTTCACAGTTTTCTCTGAACCAACCTTATGCCTTCCACGAAAGACATTTGCAGTAGCTCCTTGGCCTAAAATATCAGATAAAAGCCACAGATGATTAGAAGTGCTCTGCATTTTGGCTTGGTCAGGAGTTCTTGTTAAACTAAGAGAGAAGAAAAAAATGCATGTTGTTTTAAGGGAACAACACATTAAGGAACAAATGTTAGCTATTTTTAGTCTCCAGTAAGATCATAACTTAGTTATTGCTAAACTGAAAAGTGCAGTCTAATGTAAAAATATAAGCTTCCAACAATATTAAAGACTAAAATGCCGTGTGGGCTCTGAAAAAAAACATTAACCAATGACATCTTAACATCTTTAACTCACTTATCCCAAGGCTGCATAAAATATCTATTTCCCTTCAGATTTTATCTTTCTCAGGAGAGTGATACTGGCCACTTATCTCCTTCAGATGTTTTGAAAGATTAGTCAGTGATGAATTATAAGGTGTTTTAAAGTCATAAAGTCGGGGTGCCTGGGTGGCTCAGGGGGTTAAGCCTCTGCCTTCGGCTCGGGTCGTGATCCCAGGGTGCTGGGATCAAGCCCTGCATCCGGCTCTCTGCTCAGCGGTGAGCCTGCTTCCTCCTCTCTCTCTGCCTGCCTCTCTGCCTCGTGATCTCTCTCTCTGTTCAATAATAAAAATAAAAAAATCTTTAAAGTCATAAAGTCAAATATAACAGAAGTATAGAAAAGAATTACTTTTTTTCTTTAAGGGCAGAGCTACACTAATGAAAACAACTGTTGCCATGGCATAACATTTCCATAAGGTAAAATTTCATCAGCATGGTGCCTGACAATCATAATGGAAAGATGCAAAAAGTTTTTATTCTTGAAAGGTTGCTAACTCTTGTGAAATTAAGGATAATCGGTCCAATCTCCAAGTATATAAATATACACATATTAGGTGTATATTACCAAAGTCTTAAAAAATAAGCAAGTGGATGCTATTATGTATTAAGTAAAATCTCTGTATCTTCTGCTCAATTTTGCTAAATCTAAAACTTCTCTAAAAAATAAAGTTGATTTTTAAAAAAAGCACCACCCCTACCTAGCCTTCTCCTTTAATAACTGGAAAACTACATTACTTCAAGGGTATTAAAAATACTTGAGCTCCATGTTGGAATAAAAATTAGTAGCATAAACAATATTCTCACCATGCCACATTAAAACTGCTGTAATACCAAATCAAATCAGATCCTGATATCCCTTTGTAGTCCATTAGAACAGACTAGGTATTCAGTGATGAATTAATGACTATCAATATTCCAAGAAGGATTAGAAACATAAAGAATGGTCCATTTTCAATAACCTTATATATTAAGATATATAATCTTTACCATCCATCTAATTTAGATAAGAAATGTTATCTAAACATTAACTTATTGGAAATAAGCAATAAAAATAAGAAGCACTTTTCACAAGGAATACACATCTGTCAGCTGAGGTTAATAATATCAACTATCTTTTCAGTATTTTCAAATATTTTTCAATAATGAAAAACCTTTCCTAATTACTGTAACTGTGCTGAGGTAACTGTAAATGTAAAATAGTGCAGCCAGGTACCCACACATAGCTAGTAAATAATATATAAGCACTTTTATCAGCTAAGATATATGAAGATTTAGGACTAGTTTCACAGTGATGAGGGGAAATGTCTTTTGAAACTATCTTCCAATAAACCCACAATAACAGCATGCTAAAACATGACTCAGCACATCCCCAAGGTGTTTGCTTTTTAAATCTTCCCCAAATTTTGATACATTATAGGCAGGCACTCAACAAGTATGTTACTAGTGCCTGCCTTAAGCCTACTTCCTCATACTGTCCAAAACGAAAGTTACCATCTGTCTATGGATGAAAACAAGTTTGATGACAGGCATCTGGACAAAGTTCAAGGATTTCCAAACTCTACCACTATGTTAATAATCCAGCGTTCTGGAGCGAAAAAAGTGGGTCTTTGGTTATGCACTGGACAGTTAACGGGTAGACCTTGTTTTGAAGCCATCTGCTGAAAATACCTGGGAAACGGACTGGAAGATAAACCCGTAAGCAATTTCCCAAAGGAAATGTACATTATATGTGTGTATACTAATAGACGTCCTCAGCTTCCGGTTAGTCAATCCACGACGTTACCATCACTAAAACCCTAACGAAACGTCTACTGAATCATCGGTAAAATCAAACCCTTTGAACACTGCTGTTCGTGTCAACGTTCATAAAGGAGTAGAAAACTGTCAAACTCTTTTAAAAAAAGGGGGAATCCGTCTCTCCGGGGCGGCCAGGGCCCATACCCGGTAATGAGCACCACCTCTTTCTTCGTGCCCAACGTCGCTGAACGCTGACCCGGGAGGGCGCCCGGTCAGAGGGCCGCCCAGGGGGGCGAGAAGTAGAGGTGGAAGGGACCGGGCCCGCACGACCATTCTACCGGATTTCGGACGCCCCAAACACCCGGGCGGGAGGCGGCCACCCAGCCAAGGTCCCGGCAGGGCTCGGCCTCCGGTGGTGCTGGGCTTCCCGGGTCGCCCGCCCCGCCCCCGCTCTGACTCAGCATCCCAATTTCCCACAGGGGGCGGGAGCGCTCCGCGCCTGCCCCTGCGGGCCTCCCTGCTCGTGCCCCGCGCGGCTCGGCCCCTCTGCCCGCGCCGCCCCACTTACCGCGCCAGGTCTCCGTCGCACCACCTCCAGCTGGCTCCCGCGGCCTCCGTGAGCCTCGGGACACTTCCGGCTTCGCGAGCCCTGGCCGGGGGCCACGTGACCGACGGCCGGCGCGCGCCGGTGCGCGTGCGCACGTCCGCCGGACGAGCCTCGGCCTCCGCCGCCTACCCTGCGGCCAGGGCTGGTGGGGCTGCTGGTTTCCACGTTCTTCGTAGAGAGAGGCGGGGAGACTGGGGGTTGCCTGGAGTTGGAACTGGTCCGCACCCTCTGCCTGCCCCTCCCTCCCCCTAAGGGTGAAGCTAGGGAGCCCTGCGCAGTGAGCAGTTTCGGTTTCCCAGAACTGCAAATCCCGCCCCGTCCTCGAGAACTACCGACAGAGCGCGACGTACGGTGACAGTAGGGAAGACAGACATTGAACTGATTGCAAACATTCTAATAGTCACAGGTGCGCAGAATGCTGGACACGTGCGAGGCTGTCCCTGGGGAGTAACACAGTCTGGACGGATAGATCTGAAAGTGTTTTAAAGGCTGTGTTGGCTGCAGTGGGGTCCCATGATCGCCTCAGAATAATCCAGAAGTGAAATTCTTAATGTAAATAAGCTCATTTAATTCCTTACTTTTTTTTTTTTTTTTTTTTTTTGCGTTGAGGAAGTCAGGAATGAAAGTTGTCTTAACTCCCTCTTTACACGGTATTTGAAAAATGGAAGTGTTGGAGAACTTGACTGAAATGAGGTCCTGAATACTCGTGCCTCCAGGATCTCAAGCAGCTCTTCCCTAAAGTGATCCCTTCTGCCCACTGACTGCACTGCAGCCTTTCTCAACATAGGGAGAGGTCAGAGACACTCTGGCTGTTTCAGGGCTAAACTTGTAAGACTGACGAGGAAGAATTCTTCCCAGTTGAGAACTACAGCAACCAGGAATGAAATAGGAAACCAGGGGCTTTTGAATGGAACACATCTGGGTTTGCAGTCCCAACTCTCCCCACCAAATACTGACTCTAACTAAGCACGTTCCCCCGCCCCATAACGTAAGTCTGTTATGTTCCTTGCACAATGGAGATAACAAAAGTCCACAGTAATGCGTTGTTACAAAGGAAGTTACTTTATTAGACTTTTAAACAATGTTAAAATAAACCACTTAATTAACCAGTGTTAGATGGAACCATTCTAACAACAAATCTATTTACTGCTTACAATTCCAACCAATTTCAGTTCTGTATCTAACACCAAGAAGGGGACCTGTCCAGGTTCCTTACAACAGTAAGACCTACAGCTCAAAAGTTTTATGGGAGAAAATGTAATTAGCTGAGCCAAAGGCCTTGATTCACATATTTACCAAAATTATTTATCACTGAAATACCACAGGTATTTTCTTAAAGGTAGAGCTGTTTGTGAACCAATTAACGTTAACATTTAAGACTTTAAATAAACTGTTAGGCACATAACTCGACCAGGCATCTTAAAACCCTTGCTGTTCCATAGTCAAGCCACACAAATCCGTCTTTGCTTTTGTGACCTCACCTTTCAAGAGGTGAGATTCACTCTTGTGACAATTATTTGGGGGCTTATTTTTGGAAACTAAATACAAGTAAGTAATTCATGAAGAAGCAGAATTTCCTAATTGCTATGGTACTCCCTAAAAAAAAGTGCTCTGGGTAACTTCAGGGAAAGATGGATATTATACATGACTATAGAACATGAAGTTTATCTTCTACTGCAGACTCTTAATTTCCATGTTTTGTTTTCTCTTGATCCTGAACATACACAATCTTTTGAGGCTTTAAACAGGGAAAAAGGAGGCGTCACCTTTACATATATGGAACTAATAGTACAGCGATCATAGCTAATACGAAGTCTTCGTGCGCAGGTAGTATAAGAAGCCATTCATACTTAAATTCTTGCTTGTGAGGTAGCTACCATTATCTCCCCCATTTTACAGATGTGGAAATGTATATGGAGAAGTTATTTAAATTACTTAAACTTTTTAAAACCAGTGATTAATAGAACCTACTCAAATCTGCAACCTGCCTTAGCTCTTAAGCACTATGCTGACTTGTTAGTATACTTTGAAAAACTAGTGCTATTGCACTAGATGCCATGATCTTTCTTACAGTACAAGAAAGCTTATCAATGGAACACTTCAAGCTTTCACATACCCATTTTAACTTCTTTATTTAGAGAGAGAGCACTTGTGAGCGAGTGGGGGTAGGGGGTGAGGGGGAGGGAAAGAATCTTTTTTTTTTTTTTTTAAATATTTATTTATTTGACAGAGACCACAAGTAGGCAGAGAGGCAGAGAGAGAGGGGGAAGCAGGCTCCCGCTGAGCAGAGAGCTCAATGCGGGGCTCGATCCCAGGACCCTGAGATCATGACCTGAGCCAAAGGCAGAGGCCTAACCCACTGAGCCACCCAGGCACGCCCCAAGGGAGAAAGAATCTTAAGCAGGCTCCACACTTAGCACAGAGCCTGACATGGGACTTGATCCCTGACCCTGAGATCATAACATGAGCCGAAATCAGGAGTAGGATGCTTAACTGACTGAACCACCCAGGTATCCTTTTTTTTTTTTTTTTTTTTTTTTTAAAAGAGAGAATTTATTTTTTAAAAGTAAGTTCTATGGGGGTGCCTGGGTGGCTCAGGTCATGATCTCAGGGTTCTGGGATCTGGTCCCATATCAGGCTAGCGCTCAGCAGGGTCTGCTTGTTCCTCTCTTGCTGCCCCTCTTCCTGTTCATGCTCTCTTTTAGATAAATAAAATCTTAAAAAAAGAAAAAAAAAAAAGTGGGCTCTATGCCCAACATGGGGCTTAAACTCATGACCCTGAGATCAAGACTCCCATGCTTTACCCAACTGAGCCAGTTAGGTCCCCCTCACTTACCTATTCTTAAAAACATTTTTATTTAAGTATAATACACATTTCATCCATCTTTTTTTTAAAGTTAATTTAGTTTAACAGTTAATTTAGTTTAGTACTTTTATTCTACAATGTAAGGAAAATGTTTAAAATCACTACTGTAATTAACGCCAAGAAAGATTTATGTATATAATTAAAATAGTTTTAGGACGTTTATAGACCACTGAAGCCATCATGAAAACTTTAGGGAGGGGAACCACATGGGCCAAAGGTTAAAAAAAACAATCAACCCTCACCTAAAATCTTGAGCTTGTAAAATTTAAATTTAAATGACTGTAGAAATTGTTCTTTCTTTGAATTCAGTTAACGTATAATATATTATTTGTTTCAGGAGTACAGGTCTGTGATTCATCAGTCTTATAATATCCAGGGCTCATTACAACACATACCCTCCCCAATGACTGTAGTAATTTAATTCTGCTGCTCAGTTTATCCCTCCTCTCTTAATTTCCTAATACTACTTACTATTATTTTCCTCTTGCTTTCTTGCAGGGTCATGAATAAAAATGGAGAGAAGTACTTCTGTTAACTAAATGGGCACATACTTATAAGCATCATTAACACATAGGTACAGTGTCCCAAGTAAATCCAATAAAAGAGGGGGAAAATTGGATTTTAAATTCTAGCAATGGATTGAAAAAGGCTTTTAAAATAATTTTTAAAATAATCTGAGAGAATTAAGCTCCATGTAATCTTTTGGGAACATAGATAAATCATCTATAAGCTTATATGTGCAATTCTTTAAATGAAAAATCAGAAAGAGATGAAATAAAATTAAAGTACTTATAATAATATCAAAAAAGACTTGGTAGATTTCACTACGTAAAATTTATTTTTATTTTTTTATAAAAAGTGTAGAACACCGGTACCTACTCTTAAATCAGTTAATTTATGAAACCATTCTCTTCTGTAGAACCAACATTGGCATCAAAATAGTTTAAAGAAATGTAATGGCTATCTACGAAAATTTAGTTTTGGTTTGTTATATTCCCCCCATATTTTGAGACAGCGCACATAAAAGAAAATTAAAATTCTCAAACATTTTATATTTAGCAATTGAAAAAAAAGTACACTGTTTTCCTGCTATGGTCTTTATAAAGGATTTAACGTTTCAAGTAAAAAAAAAAAGGTACTAGAATAACCGTGCTGTATCTTTTAACAGCATTTTTATATAGAACAAATTTGCACTGGCATGCAAGCAACTTCTCTTGTTGTCACATACCTATATTCAGAGAAAATTACACCCATTTTACAGAGAAATCCCAATACATATACTGCAATAAGCTTAAAGCAATGTTAAAAAGACCAGTGTGAATGGCACACAAAACTGCTTCCTTATAAATCAACTGGAATTCCTGATCATAAAGTAGGCACAGGGAGATCCAGTCCTTAGGGCTTTGCTCTCTGGAAGAATACCTGTAAATAAAATATTAGTACAATTAGTGCTGATGTCAGAAGATGTCACCTTTTACCTGAAGATAGGCTCCAAGTCAGTAAGTGGTAGTCATTCTTTTGTAAAATAAAATCAATATTTAGAACATCTCACATACTGCATAAATCCACACATGGCACAGACCTGTACCCCTGCAGCAAATAACACATTATATGTTAATTTAAAAAAAATCCACACATGGTACAAGAACTTCCTTTTTTGGACAATTTGATCAAATCTCGAGATAACTTATGTTGACATTAGTTGGGAAACTAGTGAAAATATGGTTATTAACGCTGATGCAAGAACTCAAGTGATCAGAGGAAAACATGTTCTTTATACCTTTTGCTGACTGGCACACAGTCACAGCTAATACAGGCCAATTAAATTTTGAGAAAGAAATGAACAAACCAAAGCTAAACATAGCAGCTGTTATCCTCTAAGGAATTTACTATTTATTTGATTATAAAGATTTTTTTTAAAAATTCATTTGACAGAGATCACAAGTAGGCAGAGAGGCAGGCAGAGAGAGAGGGAGAAGCAGGCTCCCCGCTGAGCAGAGAGCCCAATGCGGGGCTTGATCCCAGGACCCTGGGATCATAACTCAAGCTGAAGGCAGAGGCTTTAACCCACTGAGCCACCCAGATGCCCCTATTTATTTGATTATTAAAAAAATACTTGCAATTCAACATTTGAGAGTATGAATGAATAGGCTAGAGGTTGTGCTGGTGACTGGTTCACTATTACATAATACTTTCCATAGTTAGGTACATGTTTTTTTGTTGTTGTTGTTTTTCTTTTTGTTTTCAAATACAGATTTTATTTTTAAGTAATCTCTGCACGCATCGTGAGGCACGAACTCATGATCCTGAGAGTAAGCCAGCCAGGAGCCCACATAGTTAGGTATATGTTAAGTGAGCACTAGAAAGACTACTGTCTGTAAACTCAGGAAGGACTGTATTCATCATTGTATCTTTAGCATCTAGCAGATCAGCCATTCATTTAACAAATAATCTGTTGACTAAGTGAAGAGAGGAGTGATCACTACATGAGCATAACAAAGCCTCACAAAGAGGCCAAGCTTGAGGCAAGCCTAAAGAATGGGTAGAATTCATAAAGGAGAAGGGTTGCTAATAAGGCAGAATTTTTGAAGAACAGCAAGAACAGCAAAGACCATTCCAGCAAGAGAAATCAGAAAGGTGGTTTAATACCAGAAACAGGAAACAAGTACAACAACAACAAAAAACCCTGAATGTCAAACTAAGAAACATGAGTTTATTTTTTAATCAACGGTATAGGTTTATGAAGAGTATAAGGCAAATGAATTTTAGAGGACTATTCAGGGTTTTCCAACAGCTCAGCTTGGCTACAAGGGAAGGGATATCCGCACGAGAGAACCCAACTCCACACCAGAGCAGCAGCAGTGGAGACAGAGAGCAAGTTCAGAGTGAGGAGGAGAGAATCGGCAAGATCTAAGGATCGATCACATCTAAAGAGAGTAGGCACAAAAGATGGAACTTCACTTTCCCAAAAACAAGAATAGTGCTATCCTGGAGATAATGTTCCCACTGAAAAAAAAGTTGGGCTTCAGAGGAAGACTTTATAAATGCAGCTGGATGAATTACTATGTTTGGAGCACAAGCCTGCAACACTGTACCTGGATCAGCTGTTACAGATCCCTTTAATAGAACGTTACAATTTTTGTGAGTCCTTTCACCAGCTGGATCAGTTATATAACAGACATCACCTCCACAGGCACTTCGATTTTATAGGGAAATGGCAGTGGGGAGGGTTCCCGATCTTAAACAGTAACTTCTCATCTTCTCACAAACTCCTATCAGTATAAGCTGGCAAACTACTACCAGGGAAAAAATGGACAAGGACAGATGTTACAGAAGCAAAGTTAAGGACAACACACACTTACTTCCTCAGCAAAGGCCCTGACTTAACAATTTTACAGAGTGCCTTAGACAAAAGAACCAGGTGGTTATTCATTAAGTCACCTGCTACCAATATATTTAGCATAGTGTTTTGTCCTCAAATTTGTTGAATGAAAGTAATACAAACAAAAAACAGTTCTTCATCTTGTTACACTGCAATTTTATTTCCAAAACATGAGCTCTTTATTGGCAAGGAAAGTAACTCATACGGTTGTTTGCAGCAGTTAGCATAGTACCTGTTACATAAAAAGCCATCATGGAGTAATGAAGGACTACCTTCTTGGTGAGAGAATATAAATTGTAAATCTGAATTCCTGGAGAGGTTTTATTTGCTGACTGATTGATTTTATTTATTTATTTGACAGATAGCACAAGTAGGCAGAGCGGCAGGCAGAGGGAGATGGAGAAGGAGGCTCTCCACTGAGCAGGGAGCCCAATTAGGGGCTTGATCCCAGCATCCTGGGACCATGACCCTCACCCAACTGAGTCACCCAGGCACCCCAACCCGGAGAGTTTTTTTTTTTTTTTTTTAAATTCACTCAATTATGGGATGCCTGGGTAGCTCAGTTGGTTAAGCATCCAACTCTTGGTTTTGGCTCAGGTCATGATCTCATGCTCCTTCCCCATGTGCTCTCTCTCAAATAAATATTTAAAATAAAAAATCTGGGGAGCCTGGGTGGCTCAGTGGGTTAAAGCCTCTGCCTTTAGCTCAGGTTATGATCCCAGGGTTCTGGGATCAAGCCCCGTGTCGGGCTCTCTGCTCAGTGGGGAGCCTGTTTCTTCCTCTCTCTCTCTCTGCCTGCCTCTTCTCCTACTTGTGATTCTCTGTCAAATAAAGTCTTTAAAAAACAAATAAAAAATCTGTTAAATTTATGAATGTAAAAAAGCCTTGATTGCTCAATCTGAGGATTCTTTCTGTCCGTTTTACAATTCAAAAGTTTCAAAAACAGGATATAACCAAGTAACTCATACTTCTGTTTTTATATTTTTAGTTTCTTTCAACTCAATATGGGCACATGTTCTCTCTCTTTTTTTTAAAAGATTTGATTTATTTATTTGACTGAGATCACAAGTAGGCAGAGAGGCAGGCAGAGAGAGAGGAAGGGAAGCTGAGCAGAGAGTGCGACGCAGGGCTCGATCCCAGGACCCCGGGATCATGACCTGAGCCGAAGGCAGAGGACTTAACCCACTGAGCCACGCAGGTGCCCTGTCTCTCTCTCTCTCTCTTTTTTAAAGGATTTTATTTATTCATTTGATAGACAGGGATCACAAGCAGGCAGGGAAACAGGCAGAGAGAGAAGAGGAAGCAGGGTCCTCGCTGAGCAGAGAGCCCGACGTAGGGCTTGATCTCAGGACCCTGGGATCATTACCTGAGCCGAAGGCAGAGGCTTTAACCCACTGAGCCACCCAGGCGCCCCCCCCCCCTTTTTAAAAGATTTATTTGACACAGAGAGAGAGATCACATGTAAGCAAAGAGGCAGGTAGAGAGAGGGGGGAAGCAGGCTCCCTGCTGAGCAGAGAGCCCAATGTGGAGCTCTATCCCAGGACCCTGGCATCATGACCTGAGCCGAAGGCAGACAGACGCTCAATGACTGACCAGGCACCCTACGCACATGTTCTTAAACATTACTTGCTGTCTCAATCCTGTACTTCTTAATTACATTACAAACTATAAAAGGAAATTGCCTGGCATTTTCATAGTATGTTCAAGCATGTACACAGTATGCTTACCTCACTTTTTATGATCTCTTCTAAGAACTCAGTTGAAAGGGGCTTTATAGAAAACTCTAACGAATAACATTTAAAACTACAGATTTTTTTTTTAAAGATTTTATTTATTTGTTTGACAGACAGAGATCACAAGTAGGCTGAGAGGCAGGCAGAGAGAGAGAGTGAAAGGGAAGCAGGCTCCCCGCTGAGCAGAGAGCCTGATGTGGGGCTCGATCCCAGGATCCTGGGATCACGCCCTGAGCTGAAAGCAGAGGCTTAATCCACTGAGCCACCCAGGCACCCCAAAACTACAAATTTTTATAAGCAGGTTTTAGAAGACATCCCCAAATAAGTAATGATTGGTAAGGCCAGAGTATGACACAGTATTATAATACGTATTCTCTCTCCTCTCTAAAATATTACCTGATGGTATGAAGATATGTATGTTTTTCCAAATACCTACCTTTAAGTAATTTTTAAAAACTTTAGCATCAGGCTGTTGAAGCGCTTGACAAAACTCCTGAGGGGCCGAGATAGGAGAGAAAGAGAATGAATCTAATTGTATTAAATTCACTGTAATTCAAATCCAGTTTTCTTTTTTGAATTGTGTTTAAAAAAAAAAAAAACAAAAACATGTAACTGAACATCTTAATCACTTTTTTTTTTTTAAGGATTAAAAAAAAAAAAAAAGATTTTATTTATTTATTTATTTGACACAGAGAGAGAAATCACAAATAGGCAGAAAGGCAGGCAGAGAGAGAAGGGGAAGCGGGCTCTCTGCTGAGCAGAAAGCCAGATGTGGGGCTCGATCCCAGGATCCTGAGATCATGACCTGAGCTGAAGGCAGAGGCTTAACCCACTGAGCCACCCAGGTGTCCCTTAACCACTATTTTTGTATATACAGTACACTAGGATTAACTACATACATAGTGTTGTGCAACACACCTCTAGAATTTTTCACCTTGTAAAACTAAAACTATACCCATTGACCATCAATTCCCCCTCCCCCTGCAAACCCCTGGCCACCACCATTCTACTTTATGTTCCTAAGGGTTGGACTACTTTAGATATTCCATTTAGGTGCAATTACACAATATTTCTCTTTCCGTGACTGGCTTATTTCATTTAGCATAATGTCCTCAATGTTCATTCATGCTGTAGCACGTGAGAGCATGTCTTTTAAGGCTGAATAATATTCCATTGTATGTATATACTACATTTTACTTACCCATTCATCTATCAAAAGGCATTTAAGTTGCTTTAAATCTACAGTAGTAGTATGGTAACTTATCAAAGTCAACTAGAACAGCTCCTCACCAAAAAAGGTTCTATGGCATCTTCAAATGTAATACTTATCAGATATAAGTTGCTTTCACTTTTGAGAGTATGGCTCTCCTAAACAAGGTTGACTCATGCCTGAGAAGGAAGAATGGAATAAAAACTACATTGCTCTGACTGTTCTCACCTAGTAAGAGTGGTAACTGAGCAGAGCTTGACCAAAAGAAAAAGAAGTTAAGTCTCTCTAATAGAATTCTGCTAATGGTACTGTCAAAAGGCATATGAAAAAAGGAAAACAGGGGATGCTTATTTTTTATAATCAGATTATTAGAGAGAAATAGAACTTTGCTTTACTTAACAATCTGGTGTATTTCTATTTTTGATGGGCATTAAGATCATTGAGTAATTAGCAATTTATTGCTTTCATTAAAACATAACCTTCCTTATGTAATAAATAATAGCTGAGAAAACTCATTAATACCTTCAAAGACGGTATGTCATGAAATAAGAGATCATAAATTCATTAAAAATGAGTTTTATGATCAATCTTATGCAGGATCTATCCTATTTTTCAATCAAAATTTTCATTATCTTTCATAAAATAGCATAAAAACTCTTTAAAAACACTGTTGGCAAAAAAAACAATTCTTAGAATCTGATGAAGAGATTTGTAATCAAAACTTTGATACCTCAATTAGATCTATGTGCTGTTGGACAAGTCTAGGTAACTATATGCCAAGAAAATTACTGAATGCCATTAAAAAAATTACTCTGCAATAGTGTAAAAATGTAAGATTGCTTTCCAGATACTTCACAGTACAGTTTCAGTTTTAGAAAGTAAGCACTGATAAGCTTCGCATATGTAAAATAAACTACCTAGCACAAATCTTCACAATAGGTTTGTGTATTGTAGTGCCCTTTGGCAATTTGGGGAGCCTACTGGACTCTTTATAGCATGCTTTTTAAAATTATAATTTACAATATATGGGATTAAAAAAGAAGCTTTGGTTATCAAAATGGTTATTAAAAAATTTTGATATGTGGGGAATAATATGATTACTGACTGACTTGGATAGCAAGGTCTAGTGGTGTATCTTCAGAACTCCTAATTTCAATATACTGAAGTAAAAATAGTATTGTGAGATTCCTAGAACAACTAATGTGACACAAAAACAGCTGTGATTTCTATTGGTGACAAAGTCACAGGCAATGTGAATGCTACTGTGATTTGTGATTTGTCACCTACACAATGGTAGGAAATTAAACTTTTGGTTAAAGGTTAGTAAAAATAAAAATATAATTTTCTCCCATTCAATTTCATGTACCCCTGAAGTTTGAACTCTGTGATCCTGTAGTGAAACATCAAGCTGAAGGTAAACTTTCTTTAAAAAAAATAAAAATTTTTTTTTAAAGGTTTTATTTATCCATTTCACAGAGATAGAGAACACAAGTAGGCAGAGAGGCAGGCACAGAGAGGGGGAAGCAGGCTCCCTGCTGAGAGAGAGCCTGATGCAGGGCTTGATCCCTGGACCCTGAGACTATGACCTGAGCTGAAGGCAGAGGCTCAAACGACTGAGCCACCCAGGGGCCCCGCAGTTTAACTTTCTTGAATCAGTATTTAGGTTGAACTACACAGTCTTATTTCTTTAATTGAATTAAGAAGAATGTCTGCTCTGACAGCTCTTACCTGAATTATTTCTGGAGCTACTTGCAAGGAAGGCAGATATTCTTGTTGAAGATACTGAACACATTCTGGGCCCTGAAAACCAAAAGATCATTATAACTGAATTATCTTGATATTAATGATGCATAAAAAGAAGTTAGAATGATACATGTACATGTCAAAAACAGTATGGTATTGTGATTAAGAATATAGTCTGGGGGTGCCTGGGTGGCTCAGTGGGTTAAGCGTCTGTCTGCCTTTGACTTGGGTCATGATCCTGGGATGGAGCCCTCCATTGGGATTCCTGCTCAGAGGGGGCCTGCTTCGCCCTCTCCCTCTGCTGCTCCCCCTGCTTTTGCTGTCAAATAAATAAATCTTATAAAAGAAGAATACAGTCTGGAGTCAGACTGCTTTGATTTGAGGCTTGACTCTGCAAAATTTCTGGTAACTTGAGGTTACTTAATCTGAGTCTCAGTTTCCCCATCCGAAAAATGGAGTTATTGTGAGGGGTGTATGAGTTAAGAAATATAAAGATTTTAGAATAGTGCTTAGCATTCACTGCATGTTAACGTTATTTAGTATTATATCTATATTCTTTTTTTTTTTTTTTTGCGCTGCATTTCACTGCAAAATGCAAGTTATTTCCCCACCCTTGCCCCTTCTCTCTTTATTAAAGTAAGCCCTACAGCCACTGTGGGGCTTGAACTCACAACCCCAAGATCAAGAGTTGCATGTTCTACCGACTGAGCCAGCCAGGTGCCTTTCATCTTTTTCTTCAGTGTACTCTCCTATACTTAGTGCCCATGCATTGCCCATCACCTCATATAACCCCACTGTTCTCACTTAAAAATTAAGTGTTGTTGTTTTTTTAAAATCAGGAAAAGTAAATGTGTGCCTCAAGAGAAAATCAGTCAAATGAATAAATGAGAAAATAGAACCAAGGGAGACATTTTTAAATAGAATATTCTGTTTGATTCACTTCTGAGTGTCTAAATCAGAGCTTCCAAAAACTAGACAAATATTTTGGAATTACAAATACCATTCTCACTGTTTCTATTCATTTTTCATCCTCCTTGATTTTCCTTTTTTAAAGGATTTTATTTTTAAATAATCTCTACACCCAACATGGAGCTCAAACTCACAATTTCATGATGAAGAGCTACATGCTTCACCAACTAAGCCAGCCAGGTGCCCCCCTCGACGTTCTATTATGACTCTTATGACTCTTTTCTCTTAACATTCATACCTCTGGTTACACTTTTAGCTTTCTCTTAACTCTTGCTTTAGCCAGGGTTTTTCTATTCTGGTCTTAAACAGTCTCATTCGTTCCTACCACTTTGCACTGACTATACACTGTGGACTCTAAAATCAGTATTTAGTTCTAACTGCCTCAGACCCATATTCCAAACTGCTCTCTGAATCTGCTTCAAGCTATCCTCAATTATAACCCTAGTGCCCACTGACTTCCCAACTTTTCATATATGACACAAGGCTTTTTACCACCTAGTCCTATTTTACTTTTTAGCTATGACTTTTACCTCCCTATTTTAGCTAAACAGGTAATTCTATTATTTTCTATCAAATCTACAAGGCAACGTCTACACTGTCTTCATATACCTCCTTAACTTTGCTCAGAATGACAGCTCCTCCTCCTGTCAGTCCAATGAATCTCCTCCTCCTGTCAGTCCAATGAATCCTAAAGCCTATCAAAAAATGAAACCAAGGGACGCCTGGGTGGCTCAGCTGGTTAAGCCGCTGCCTTCGGTCCAGTTCATGATCCCAGGGTCCTAGGATCGAGTCCCACATCAGGCTCCTTGCTCAGCAGGGAGCCTGGTTCTCTCTCTGCCTCTGCCTGCTTGTGTGCTCTCTCTCTCTGACAAATAAATAAAATCTTTAAAAAAAAAAAAACCCAACAACGAACAAGACTACTTCTATCCTATGGCTTTCTCATACTGCCATCAGAGCCAAATTACTTGCTCATCTTTAGTCTCACAATATTACATTTAATATAGATGTATTAATTTATTTCTATTCAGGTACTTAACCCACTGAGTTATTTACACATTGTGTCCCCTGATTCTAAGTCCTAAAAATATTGGGGGACTTTTAAACTTAATTCATCTTTATATAGCTCCCCTGTTACACCTGCCCTGCATCCAATCCCCACATATTCTTCACCCTAGCATACAGCAGGCCTAGAGAAATTACTGCAGAAATGAAAACCCTCCAAATCTTTATCAGAATCAAAACCTCAAGTTCAAATGAGGGAGTGGACTGCGTGGAGACTGATTAATACTTTTTTGAGGGGTTGGAGGAAGCTGCTCTGTGGGAGTGCCAGTCCTTTGTTGGCATCCTGGCTTTGAGAAGGTTGGAGACAAGAACTATTGTTTTTAAAATAAGTATCTGATTTTTATTTTTAAAATTTTATTATTTTTTTAAGTAGCCTCCATGCCCAACAGGAGACTCAAACTCACAATCCTGAAATCAGGAGCTGCATGCTCCACTAAGGGAGCCAGCCGGGCACCTCAGTACCTGATTTTTAAATGTTCACAATCTATTCACGTTACTAAAATATATTGTACCAGGTAAACAAGTCACCAATTGGATTTAGCCAGAATCACTTAAAATTTTACAAACAATTAGACTGACAAGAAGAACAAAACATTCTGAAGTAGTGAAGAACTCTAACCATTTATAGTACTTAAGAATTTGGAGAAATCTGGCTGTGAAAAGCCAACTAAGTCATGAAACGTGGATCTTTTTATAATTTTTTCACATTATTTGTCAAACCAAAACAAACATATATTTTAAACTTCTTGTTATCTAAAACATAAAGGACAGTAACAGATACCGTTACTTTCATTCAACCTCTTCCTCACCTTCAAAAAAGAACTAAATCAACTTTTACAAAAGATACAGTAACAAGACAAGTCAAACACAATTAAAACCATAACAAATCTCCATGTATGATGAAAACAAAGGGGCACACAATGCAAGGCTTACCCGTTTGAGATGAATTGTTTTCAATGTCACCGCACACTCAGATAAAGCCTATGAAAAACAAGTGTGAGTATTTTAATACACTTCATTTTCGGTTACTTGTCTCTTTATTTCCCTGGCCACTGCTCATTAACAATTACTCCCAAACAAGGGACAGAGGAAGGAAAGTGACAGGCATATGGAATAAGTGGGTTGGATAGAAAAAGGAATAAAATTTAAAAATGCTGTCTTAATGCACAGCGTATCAAATTATAAAATCTAGGTTTTACTAGGTTTTGGGGAAATGAAGAATGGATTCTGCCTGACATCAGTATTCTGAAAATGAGATCTAGGGAAACTACTTTCCAAGCAAAAGAAAGTTACTCTTAATGGTTAGGAAAACATTGTGCACAAGGTTCAGAATGAAAGTAGTAGAAAACTAATAACTCAATCAAGTTTTAGTAAGTGCTTACATCATGTACACTTTCAAGGTTCTAGAAAAAGAGGAGATGGAGGCTGTTAAAGTTGAAGGAGCTGGATTTTTCATATGAAACTTAAGTATCAGGATTCAGTAAGAATATACAAAAGGTTGAGAAAATATCAATCTTTTAAAAATGAATCCTAATTTGAAATTAATTAAAAATAATGGCAATGAGACTAATATAGTCAGCCTGGCATTAAAGAAATTGTGAGTTAGAATACACAAGATGTACACAAGGTAAACAAAGATTCCTAGGTGCTTACCAACACTGTTTGTGCATCTGCCAGGTCAAAGGTTTGTTTTAAAGGTGCTAGGAAACATGCGGGGACAATGTGCTTATAAACAAAATCAGCAAATCCCACTGGTCCATCTTTACCTCCTGTCAAGAGAATTCAAATTTTCATCTTGTATAAAAAGAAAGTCAATTAGTTATCACTGGGCACAGTTAACTCCCAGCTCCTGTCTATGTTAGAGTCAGGGTTCCATTTCATCTCTAAGGGTCTTAAGAAACAGGT
This sequence comes from Mustela putorius furo, assembly GCF_011764305.1. Taxonomy (NCBI): domain Eukaryota; kingdom Metazoa; phylum Chordata; class Mammalia; order Carnivora; family Mustelidae; genus Mustela; species Mustela putorius. The sequence continues at coordinate 39,395,215 of NW_025422368.1, read as the reverse complement.
TGTGGAATGAAGTTTTTTGTTTTTTTTATTTTTTAAAATTCTCTTACCCCAGAGTTCTACCAACTTGGAGAGGATGATAAAACAGGTTTTCTGTGCAATTGGATCTGGATATTCAACTGCTCCTTGGATAACAGTCACCAGCACTCGTTCTACATTCTCTGCACCTGAAGAGAAATAAAAATTTGAGTTTAATCTTAAAATTTATTTGAGAGAGAAAGAGAGCACGAGTGAGGTTAGAGGAAGAATCTTCCAGTAGACTCCCCACTGAGCAGGGAACCTGACATGGGGATCCATCCCACAATCCTGACATCATGACCTGAGCTGAAACCAAGAGTCCGACATTTAATGGACTGACTGAGATACCCAGGCGCCCTAAGTTTAATTTTAAAAAGAACCTAGAAAGGCAACCTGAAGCACTCTGTTGTTTCTTTTCTTGTAAAAGATTTTATTTATTTATTTGAGAGAGAGAGAGAGAGAAATGGAGCAGGGGCAGAGCAGAGACAGAAGCAGACTCCCTTCTGAGCAGGGAGCCCAAAACGGGGCTCAACCCCGGGACTCTAGGATCATAGAAGCTTAACTGACTGAGCCACCTGCGCAGCCCTCATTGTTTCTTTTAATTTTTATTTTTGGGTAATTTAATTAGCTTTTATTTTTATTTTTAAAGTTTTAAATTTTTTAAATTTACATTTTAGGTGGTTAACACACAGTGCAATACTGGTTTCTGGAGTAGAATACAGTGATTCATCAACACACATACATACATACAACACTGAGTGCTCATAATACCTTCCTTAATACCCATCTCCCATGTAACCCATCCCCTACCCACCTCCCTCCATCAACCTTGTTTGTAATCTATAGTTGAGTCTCTTATAGCTTGTTTTGCTCTCTCCTTTCTTTTCCCCATTCCCGTATGTTCATATTTTCTTTCTTAAATTCCACCAGAGTAAGATCATACAGTATTTGTCTTTTTCTGACTTACTTCACTTGGCTTAACACACTCTAGTTCCCACCCATGTCGCTGCAAAGAGCAAGATTTCATTTTTTGATAGCTAATATTCCATTGTATTTATCTGCCACATCTTTATCCCTTCATCAGTCCATGGACATTTGGGTGCTTTCCATAGTTTGGCTACTGTTAATAATGATGCTATAAACATCCAGGTGCACGTATCCCTTCAAATCTGTATTTCTGTATCCTCTGGATAAATACCTAGTAGTGCAACTGTTGGATCATAGGGTAGTTCTATTTTTAACTTGTTGAGGAACTTCCATACTCTTCTCCAGAATGGCTGCACGTTAACATTCCCACTAATACTGCAAGAGTGTTTCCTTTTCTCCACATCCTTGCCAACATCTATTATATCTTGGGTTAATTTTAGTCATCCTGACAGGTTTGAGATGGTATCTCATCTGGTTTTGATTTGCATTTCCCTGATGATGAGAGATGTTGGGCAGCTTTTCATGTGTCTCTAAGCCATCTTGATGTCATTTTTAGAACAGTGTCTCTTCATGTCTTTTGCCCACTTCTTAACTGGGTTATTTGTTCTGGGTATTGAGCTTGGTAACTTCTTTTTTTTTTTTTTTAAAGATTTTATTTATTTATTTGATAGACAGAAATCACAAGCAGGCAGAGGTAGGCAGAGAGAGGAGGAAGCAGGCTCTCTGCTGAGCAGAGAGCCCGATGTGGGGCTCGATCCCAGAACTCTGGGATCATGACCTGAGCTGAAGGCAGAGGCTTAACCCACTGAGCCACCCAGGTGCCCCTGAGCTTGGTAACTTCTTTATAGATTTTGAATACTATCTCTTTATCCAATAAAACATTTGCTAATATCTTCTACTCTGTCAGTTGTCTTTTGGTTTTGTTGACTATTTCCTTTTGCTGTGCAGAAGCTTTTTATCTTGATGAAGATCCTTTTGTTTCCTTGCCTGTGAGGATGTGTCTTGTAAGGAGTGGCTATGGCTGAGGTTAAAGAGGTTTCCGCCTTTGTTCTCCTCTAGGATTTTGATGGTTTCCCATCTCCTATTTGGGTCTTTTATCCATTTTGAATTTATTTGTGTGTATGATGTAGGAAAGTGGTCCAGTTTCCTTCTTCTGCATGTGGCTGTCTGGTTTTCCCAACACCGTTTGTTGGAGAGACTGTCCTTTTTCCATTGGATATTCTTTTCTGCTTTGCCAAAGATCAGCTGACCATACAGTTATGGGTTCATTTCTGGGGTTTCTATTCTGTTCCATTGATCTAGATGCCTGTTTTCATGCTAGCACTATACTATCTTGATGACTGCAGTTTTGTAATATAGCTTAAAATCTGGAATCCTGATACCTCCATCCAGGTTTTTCTTTTTCAGAATTGCTTTGGCTATTCAAGGTATTTTGTGGTTCCTTATAAATTTTAGGATTGTTTTTTCTAACTCTGTAGAAAATACTGGTGGTATTTTGATGGGGATTGCATTAAATGTGTAGACTGCTTTGAGCAATATAGACATTTTAACAGTGTTTGTCTTTCAATTCATGAGCATGGAATGCTTTTCCATTTCTTTGTGTCCTCTTCAATTTCTTTCATAAGTGTTTTATAGTTTTCAGAGTATAGATCTTTTACTTTAGTATAGATTTATTCCTAGGTATCCTATGGTTTTTGAGGCAATTGCAAATGGGATTGACTCCTTGATTTCTTTTTCTGCTGCTTTGTATTGGCATATAGAAATGCAACAGATTTCTACACATTGGTTTTATATCCTGTGACTTCGCTGAATTCCTGTATAAATTCCAGTAATTATTTGGTGGAGTCTTTTGGGTTTTCTACACAGAGTATCATGTTGTCTGCAAATAGTGTAAATTTGACTTCTTCCTTGCCAATCTGCATGCCTTTATTTATTTTTTTCGTCATATGATTGCTGAGGCTAAGACTTCCAGGACTATGCTAAATGTGGGGAGAGTGGATATCCCTGTCTTGTTCCTGACCATGAGGGAAAGGCTCTGTTTTTCACTACCAAGGATGATATTAGCTGTGGATCTTTCATATATGGCCTTATGATGTTGAGGTATGTTACCTTTATCCCTACTTTGTTGAAGGTTTTGTTTTGTTTTTAAAGATTTTATTTATTCAGGGCACCTGGGTGGCTCAGCTGTTAAGCGACTGACTTTGGCTTGGGTCATGATTCTGGAGTCCCAGGTCCCGCAATAGGCTCCCAGCTCCACATGGAATCTGCTTCTCCCTCTGACCTTCTCCCCCTCTCAGGCTGTCTCTCACTGTCTCTCAAAATAAAATAAATAAAAATTCTTAAAAAAAAAAAAAAAAAAAAAAAGAGGGACGTCTGGGTGGCTCAGTTGGTTAAGCAGCTGCCTTTGGCTCAGGTCATGATCCCAGCATCCTGGGATTGAGTCCCACATCGGGCTCCTTGCTCGGCAGAGAGCCTGCTTCTCCCTCTGCCTCTGCTGCCACTCTGCCTGTGCTCTCTCTGACAATAAATAAAATCTTTAAAAAAAAAAAAAAAGATTTTATTTATTTATTTGAGAGCGTACAAGCAGGGGGAGAGACAGAGGGAGAAGCAGATTCCTGCTGAGCTGGGAACCTAACATGGGGCTTGATCCCAAGACCTGCAGATCATGACCCAAGCTAAAGGCAGATGCCCAACCATCTGATCCAGCCAGGTGCCCCTTGCTGAGGATTTTTATCAGGAAAAGATACTGTATTTTGTCAAATGCTTTCTCTGCATCTATTGACAGGATCATATAGTTCCTATCCTTTCTTTTATTAATATCATGTATCACACTGATTGACTTACAAATATTGAAACACCCCTGCAGCCTAGGAAGAAATCCTACTTAATCGTGGTGAATAATTCTTTAAATATACTATTGGATTCAATTTACTAGTATTTTATTGAGAACTTTTGCATCCAAGTTCATCAGGGATACTGGCTCTATAATTCTCCTTTTCAGTGGGGTCTTTGGTTTTGGAATCAAGGTAATGCTGGGTTTGTAAAAGTTCTCAATTCATATAGTGTAATAAGACAAAACCATTTACAGAAGATAAGATCCCTCAGTTTTTACTAATCTGTATCTTAAATTTTAAGCATAAAACACTGAAAAGTAACTAGTCCCTTGTTATATTGCCCTCTGGATTTCTTACATAGCAAAATTCTCTATGTTGCACAAAACAGTCCCATTTATTTTTCAATTAGCAACAATCGCACCTTGTATAAACCTCACTGGCTACAATACTGCCACTGCACAGAGCTAGTCCCATTTACTTTTAATTTCAAAATAGCAAACTGGCCAGTAAGATTCAACTGTCAGGTCAATGCTCATAAGCTGCCACCAAACTATTTTTACCACCAAGGAATCAATTAAAGAATACTGCCCTATGGGCACCTGGGTGGCTCAGTTGGTTAAAGCTTCTGCCTTCCGCTCAGGTCATGGTCTCAGGGTCCTGGGATCAAACCCTGCATTGGGCTCTCTGCTCAGCAGGGGACCTGCTTCCAACTCACTCTCTGCCTGCCTCACTGCCTACTTGTGATCTCTGTCAAATAAATAAATGAACTCTTAAAAAAAAAAAAAAGAATACTGCCCTAGGAAAAAGGGAACTGAATACAAAATATTTTTAAGGTCCTCTACACGAAATTGATTCCCACCTTGATAATAATGAACTGTCACCCCAGGGTCAAACACACAACCACTTTAAAGTTTGATTTTTACTTCAACTAGCTCTTGCTCATACTGATGTACAACAGCAACAAGGCTTCAAGCAGATAATCTCAGCGTCCCACCTTGATTTGCTATGACTTCGCTCATTCCACTGCCTGTGACTGTTTGCAGGAAAGCAAAGTAACTCCTTCGCAACATTTGCTTCTCTAAAGCAGCAGACTGGTCATTTTCTTCTGCTGGTCGGAGCAATACCTCAAAAATTGCATGAAGTAGAGGCATAAACATTTGCTGTAAAAATGGAGATACCTGTATCTGAAGATAAAAACAAAAATTAATATTCAGAAACGTGAAAAATATTAATATAAAACTTAGAAAAACACATTTTACAAAAAGCCTTTACAAAAAGCAGAGTTTCTATTTAGGATATGTATTTACATAATTCTGTTGGCAAATATCAGTACTAGGACAAAAATCTGTGTTAGGCATATACATTATTTAAATCTTCAAAACTGTTAGCTCAACTCATTTCCTACAGTTAAAGAATCAGGTTAAAATAATAAGGATTCAGAGGCGCCTGGGTGGCTCAGTCATTAAGCATCTGCCTTTGGCTCAGGTCCTGACCCTAGGGTCCTGGGATGGAGCACCTCATGAGGTTCCCTGCTTAGCAGGAAGCCTGCTTCTCCCTCTCCCCGCCTTGTGTTCGCTTTCTCGCTATCTCTATGTAAAATAAATAAAATCTAAAAAAAACAAAAAAACAAAAAAAAACCCCCAAAACAAGGATTCAGATATATTTCACAACTGAATACTGCCACGAATTATCAAGAAATGAATTCTGTTGCTAAATTACATGCAGAATTTTTAAGACTGGGCTCTCAAGGCTTTATGTGCCTTGATGCAAATTGCTTAACTTCTGTGTCTCAGTTTCCTCATCTATAAAATACAATGGTTCTCTCAAGGGCTATTAGGAGGATCAAATGAATTAATATACCAAAAAAAAAGGCTTAGAACGGACTTTGAACAGAAAGCACTACAAGTTAGCCAATTTTATTTGCCAGCTTATACTTGGTTTACATTTCCTTGTACAATAAAACTGACTTTAGCACAATGAATTAACTTCAAACTTCTGCTTGGGCACCCAAGGTGCAAGTTTTTATTTACCTCTAGACATTTTAGTACTCAATGGCATTTTCATTTGCTTTTCTAAAACAGCAGACTGTTTCTTCAGAACAGAGCAGATAAGGTTTATTTTTATTGAAACATCCATTAAGCATGGCCTATGTGTCAGGTAGTGTGTGAGTCACTGGAGATGACAACAATATTTATGGTCTATGCCCTCAAGTGACTTCTATTAAAAAACAAAACAAAACAAAATGTATCTAAAGATCAATATATCTAATTTGTAAGTCAGGAGATTCTCTGAGCTCTAAAAGGTCTGTGGTACCTTAAATTTGGCTGTAATCTGGTTGATAAGAGGAATGAACTCCTGGAGGTCTTTTGCTTCACAATCTTTGAGCATGTGTTCTGAGGCAGACGGGATGAACGGAAGAACTTCTTCCTCTAGGCAAATAATCATGCGATGAAGGAAAGTACGAACTCCACTTCTGAGAATATCCTTTTGCAGGGGACAACTGAGAGCTGGCAAGAATGTCTGTAAACAGTCCAGATAAACTTCGGAACAGCCACACTGTTTCACAGTCTGCTTGTTGCTGAAAGCTTTGCTGGTTCGGCTACACAAGCAAAATCAAGCAACTAGTATTAACTTTTTGCTTTAATAAAAGTTTTATGGAGTAATGAAAAATAATGCACAGCTAATTACACATTTGACAAAACTAAGAAGCCAATTATTTACATTCTATGTCACAACTGCTTCCATCTTTAACTAATATGGCTATTTGTACTATTATTGCTTCCAGTTGCCAATCCAGAAAGGGTTCAAATTAAATGAATGAGAGGTAATTGATATAAGCCTTCTAATGAGAACCCACCTAAATGTTTTACTAAAATCCTACTGATAAAGTACATAGAAAAAAAGAAAAAAAAAATCCACTGCTATGACTAGGCTGTCCTAGACAATCTACAAACTCCTGATTTAAATTTAGCAAACAATCTTTAGAATCAAGTTATTTATAAAACGTAACATTAGCTTTTGCACTGAAGTACTCTGTAGAACAATTTCTCTGTGCAGCTTCTAAATAGCAATCACTGCAACTTTCATACTGTTATTGTTTGCCAATAAAATATATGGGCCAAGAGAAAGAAGAGGTAGCTTGGGTAGTCTTCAAGACAAAATGAGAGAGCTAAAAAGAAGCCTCAACATTATCAGTACCAGGGCGCCTGGGTAGCTCAGTGGGTTAAAGCCTCTGCTTTCGGCTCAGGTCATGATCCCAGGGTCCTGGGATCAAGCCCTGCATCAGGCTCTCTGCTTGGCAGGGAGCCTGCTTCCCTTCTTCTCTCTCTGCCTACTTGTGATCTCTGTCTGTCAAATAAATAAATAAAACATCTTAAAAAAAAAAATGACTATCAGTACCAGGACTGATCTAAGATGTCCCAGTATGTCACTGTTCTATAAATTTGTTAGCCAGGGACACCTGAGCGGCTCAGTCAGTTAAGCATCTGTCTGCCTTTGGCTCAGGTCATGATCCCAGGGTCCTGGGATTGAGCCCTACATCGGGGTCCTTGCTCAGCAGACAGCCTGCTTCTCCCTCTGCCTGCCGCTCCCCGCTGCTTGTGCTCTCTGACAAATATTCTTTTGGAAAAACAAAAACAAAAAACTCTTCGGCTAATCCCCTCAAACACATGAACAGTTTATTCTAAAGAAGTCAGAGGAGTGGGCACCTGGGTGGCTCAGTGGGTTAAGCTGCTGCCTTCGGCTCAGGTCATGATCTCAGGGTCCTGGGATCGAGTCCCGCATTGGGCTCTCTGCTCGGCAGGGAGCCTGCTTCCCTCTCTCTCTCTCTCTGCCTGCCTGTCTACTTGTGATCTCTTTCTGTCAAATAAATAAATAAAATCTTAAAAAAAAAAAAAGAAGTCAGAGGAGTTAACGCTTTAGACAGTTGTCAAACCAGAAATGCAGAATGTTATGTGATCTATTCCCTTCTTCAGCTAAATCTTCTAATTCACTGGGTTTAGAGAAGGAAGGTTTAGGTAATTCTCTCCACAATTCAGTCTTTGAAATATGGGTGTGTATGCCCAATTCTAACAGATCCATATAAATGGTTCTTTGTGTGTACAGACACCCAATTTACAATTTTAATTATAATCACACTCACCTGGCAAATCCAACAGCATGGTTCAGACAGTCTGCTAGTGATGCCTGTCTTTCTTCATCTTGTGCCAGCATCAATTTTTCTAACAGAATTTTAAACTTCTCCATCAATGGGGTCAACAGATTTCTCATTAAGGCTTGTTTCCGTTCAGCTGGATATTCACTATTAACAATCAGCACTCCAGCTGTCTCATAAATAAACAGTTGATCATCGCTGCTCAACAAAGACTGGTAACCATTCTCCTAGAAAGAAATTCAGTCCTATTGCTGTTTATCATTGTTCATTCAGTTCCTCTCATTTAAGCACATTAAGTCCCTCTATCAAAGCAGCTAAAGCATTTAAGTACCACTAGGACTATTACTGCTGTAGCAGTTGAGAAAACAAAGATAAAGGAGCTATATAAGGTAGTTAAAACATTTATACTTAAAACCCTATTAAGCAGACAACACCCAGTAAACACAATTTGAATGAAGTCTTTTTATATACTAAAAAGAGATTACAGGTATAGTACAAGCCCTTGTTTATATGATTGGTATAAAAAACATGAAAAACTTCTAATATTGATAAGATAATATGGCTAACAGGAATTTTTTTTCAAGTAGGCTCCATGCATATCAAGGAGCCCAACACAGGGCTTGAACTCACAACCCTGGGATCAAGATCTGAGCTGACATCAAGAGTCAGATGCTTAAAGGACTGAGCCACCCAGGTGCCTGAGGACTTTCTGAATGCCTAAGTCTTACAAGTCAGTGTGAACTGCCATGGAAAATAGGCATTAATCAAATGAAGTACTTTAATATATAGGGTTCTATGATATGCAAAGATAATTTAACCATATAATTCATTAGTAATCTTTCATTCAGTCTAATTATGTAATCACTATATCCTAAATACTGATATTTACTTAAAAGAATAAAAGTTTCTTTCTTTCTTTTTTTTTTTTTTTTAAGATTTTACTTATTTGACAGAAAGAGACACAGTGAGAGAGGGAACAAAAGCAGGGGGAGTGGGAGAGGGAGAAGCCGGCTTCCAGCCGAGCAGGGAGCCCAATGTGGGTGGGGCTTGAACCCAGGACCCCTGAGATCATGACCTGAGCTGAAGGCAGACGCTGAATGACTGAGCCACACAAACACCCCAAATAAAAGTATTTTTATGTTTAACATTTCTCAAGTGGTTGCTCCAATAGAAACTTTTATCAAAATGAAAAAAAAAGTCAATGTCAGTATACAAAAACATGTAGAAGTCAAAACATAGTTACAAAGTAGCTCAACTTAAATATTTCTTGTGAAATGAAAACCAAAATATCGACCAGCTTTTAAATTTTACCCAAAGCCTTAAGCTACCCCCCAAAACTCAATAGAATGCATTCACTTAGCATGCTAATCACTAAGCCTGGCAGTCACTTAGAACGGCTAATATGATCTTATACTAAGTAGGAAATAATTTAGAAATTGAATTTTTCCTTCTCCATAAAATACTTCAACATTTAACAGAGGGCAGACCTTATCTCACTCAGACAAATTTATCAGTCAGCTCCTTTCCATTTTTATTCTTTCTTTTTTAAAGATTTATTTATTTATTGGCAGGGGGAACAGAGGGAGAGGGAGAGAGAAACTCAAGCAAACTGTGCTGAGTGAAAAACCCAACTGGTGGTGGGGTGGGGCGGGGGGCTTTAATCCATAAACCTGAGATCATGACCCAAGCAAAAACTAAGTGTTGGGGGCACCTGGGTGGCTCAGTGGGTTAAGCCTCTGCCTTCAGTTCAGGTCATGATCTCAGAGTCCTGGGATCGAGCCTGCATCGGGCTCTCTGCTCAGCGTGGAGCCTGCTTCCCTCCCCTCTCTCTGCCTGCCTCGTTGCCTACCCGTGATCTCTATCAAATAAATAAATAAAATCTTAAAAAAGAAAAACCAAGAAACACCAAGTGTTGGATGCTTAACTGACTGTGCCACCCAGGCACCCCTCCATTTTTATTAATTCTATTACTATGCTTTGTTTGCTAATATCAACAGAATCTTGGTAAAGAGAACTAATTAATCCCTCAACTGTGATGAGGGAACTAAAAGAACTAACACAATCCCTCATCTTTGCCATCACCCCCCATTAAGAAAACTGTTTATAAGGCATTAGCATTAAAGGCTAAAGGCATGTGTGGCATCAATGATACTTAGGGAAAATCTGTAATTTGGAAAGATAGGTACTTACAGGTGGAGAAAGCTCTAGTAAATCTTGTATTCTATTCAGAATATCCTCAATGAAAGGATTCATTTGTTTACTGAATAAAGGCAAAAAAGGAAAATCACAATTACATAAACCAGTGTGCTCAAAATACCAAATTTCCTTTTAAAGAGGATGGAACTAAAAAAAAAAATGTTCAATTCTAAGCTAGTCAGATGTTATCATTAAAACAAGTTAGGATTTTTAAGAATTATAACCTTATAAGTCTAAGAATAAGTAGTTTTCATACCAAGAAAATGGTACTAGTAAAAAATACCACAAAACAGAAAGTTCAAAAAATTTATTTCTAAGAAATATGTTCTTTAGGACTTCAAATAAACCAGAGAGTAATCCACAGCAATAAAACTGTTAGTTAAATAAATAACTAATGTCATTAATGATGACAGGTGTTATCTATAAAAGTATGCAAACAAATCATTTCGCAGTGATGAACATGGCTAATGAAAAGTAAAAGAAGTCGTGACATTAGGATACCAAGAAAGTAAACCTGACTGAAAAAACAAAACAAAACAAAAAACCAAATCTATCACAGGCTTTTAGAAAATAACATATAGGTCTTATTTAACAATCTTAAAAACAAAAAGTAAACATAACAGCTGACGTTTAGTACTTACTTCAGAGATTTGACAAATCTGGAAAACAGGTAAGCAGTTCTGCTCCGTACTTTTGCACTAGAATGCCGCAGACCCCTATGATCTAAGAAAGCCATCTAAAGAAAGAGAGATACTTTTACTTAAAATTTTTATTGGTATTGTCACAATATATTTTTGTTCACATCAAATTTTACTTCTTAGCTCCTGGAAGACAGGAACCAGGTATATATAGCACATAATCCCTGAGGACACCAAGAAGCCCTTGAGGACTTGTTTTAGATGACTTATTAAGCCAGAAACTGTCCATTTTAAAGAAATAGAGGCTGGTTTCAGTATATTCAAGAAGTTTCTCAGAGCTTTTGGCTCTGGGAAAGGTTATAAAGATAGAATTCTATCTGCTCATTAACTGAAATAAATCGAAAAACAAAAAACAAAAAACAAAAAACAAAAACCCAGAAACGGAGAATAAATGTATACTTACTAATACACATGGAATGTGTTGAGGTTCAACTGTAAAAAACTTTTCATATCTAACAACAGTTTCGAAGAACTCCAATGTCACAGATGTATGCTGATAGGAACTAACTCCTGATGTTACCAACTGGGCAAGAAAAAGTTAAGAAATCTGTTCTTATTCAGTGTAACATCAAAATGCCCCAGTATTAACAGATGCTAAATTAAAGAACTCCCACTAGCTTATAGCGAAAACAGAAAACAGAAAATATTTATTCAAAATAAATTATCTGTAGTATACTTACAGTTCGCATCATATCCTGCAAAGCACTAGCTTTTGAAACATCACCTGAGAAGTGAGCACCATGAGACACTGGAAGAGCTTCTGCCAGCATATATAGCAATCTTATTGCTACTTCAACTTCCATAAAACGTGTCGTCTGCCAATTCCTACCATAAGAGAGTATATATGAGATCTGAGTATAAACATTTTCTATAACACTGACAAAAGCCTCTTTAATTAAGAGGTCATAGCAATTATTAATTTTAACAGGCAACAAAATTCACATCACAAAAGTAGAAATAACTGATGTGATCCATTTTTGTTTACATTGCAAAGAGCAATGTTTCCCCACAAGGAGGATGATAAATGGAGATAACAATGATATGGATGGAGCTAGACTGTATCATGCTAAGGGAAAAAAGCCAGTCAGAGAACAACAAATACACTATGATTTCACTCACATGTGGAATTTAAGAAACAAAACAGGTGAACAGAGAAAAAGGAGAGACAAACCGAAAACAGACCCTACGACAGAGAACAAACAGATGGTATCCACAGGGGAAGTGAGTGGAGCGATGAATCAAATACGTGATGGGGATTAAGAGTACACTTGTCATGATGAGCAATAAACAACGTACAGAATTGTTGAATCACTACAATGCACACGTAAAACTAATATAACACTATGTTCACTATACTCGAATAAAGAAAAGATGAAGACAAATGCATTGGTTCAGAGATACAGAAAGACCTTAGTAAGTAACAAAGATTATTTATGTGACTCACTTATTGTAGACCACATCACAGAGAAAAGGAAGGAGGTAGAATAGTTACAAAAACAGTAACAAACTTACTGCAGCGTAGAACTAAAAACTCTGCGCACAGAAGCCAGCAGTAACTCTGGTGAAACTTGAGCAAGCCTGTCCAACAGTAACTTCAGTTGTTTTCTATACTCTACAAACATGGCTTCATCTTCACCCTAAGATATATTTAAAAATTCTTATTTTAAAACTTAAAAGACCCTAAAATTCATGTAAGTCATTAGTTCTCATATAGTTTTCTGCATTTCTAAATGTAATATGTATTTTCATTTTTTCATTAACATTTATTTACATAGGAAAACTTACTATGGTCAGTAGCCTTTCCTCTCCTGCCCACAAGGAAGTATTTATGAACATAGCCCTAGATCTCAAAAGCCTAGAGCCAGGAACAGTATAGATAGGCGAATGGGTTCACACTGGGCACACATAGAGCCAGAATGGGTTCACACTGGGCTTTATGATAACTTTACCACCTTATTCATACTCCTTGTATCTTGTAATACTCTATGAATGAGGATATATATATATATAAACAAATCTGGTTCTTTGCAAGTGCATAATGCTTTGGTTATCATCACCATATTCTTTTATAGTCCAAGATTTTTGAAAGCCTCAGGTGGGGAATTAAACACTTAGCATGTTGCAAAACAGTGTAAGTGATGCTTGAGTTGATAGAAAGCACCTGATGATGATCCTTGTGCTTGAGGCTAAATGCCTCACTGGCAACCCTGGATGAGACTTATATAAATACAACAAGTCCAGAAAGCTGAGTGACTCATTTGCACTTTCCCACAGACTCTTAACAATCTGACGTCCACTGACCAGGCCCCAACTGATCACTCTCATAATTCAAAGTAAAATGTGATAAGCAATGATACTGTCAATACTTTACAAAGTTCAATGCTACAAAGTGTTTTAAAAAGGGACACAATAGGGACGCCTGGGTGGCTCAGTTGGTTAAGCAGCTGCCTTCGGCTCAGGTCATGATCCCAGCGTCCTGGGATCGAGTCCCACATCGGGCTCCTTGCTCCACGGGGAGCCTGCTTCTCCCTCTGACTCTGCCTTCCACTCTGTCTGCCTGTGCTCGCTTTCGCTCGCGCTCTATCTCTGACAAATAAATAAATAAAATCTTAAAAAAAAAAAAAAAAAAAAAAGGGACACAATACCAAAAAGGTTATTTTTTGAAGGTATTATGAAGGCTTATGAAGCTTCTATTAATTCCACCTAAGGTTGAGGTCAATAATAAACATGTGATTATTAAAATACTTCTTACTTTAAAGCACTCTAAAATAATCAAAACTTAAAATGTTAACTTAAGTAAATAATGACTTAAAAATGATTTCTCCCCAATGTAAAATCCTTACCTCATTTTCAAAGTTATATTCTTCATCATAAGTCAGTTTTTTCATAACGGCCAACATGATTGCCTAAAATTAAGAATAAAATGTCTTTTGTCAGTTTCCTTTTATCAGATATATTTTGAAATTAAGCTGCATTTCAAGACAGACTGCAGATACAGACTCTGGTATCAGTTTATAAGCAAAAAGAAATCAATTACCTCTACGTTAGCTTTTTGCTGATCCGAGAGCACTGGAAGCTGTTAAAAAGTAAGCAATAAGTTTATAAGGTTTCCTAAAGTCATACTTGCTTATCAAAATATTTTAAAGATTTTATTTATTTGAGAGGGAGCACAAGCAGGGTGGGGAGTGGGAGATGGGAGAGTGAGATGCATACTCCCTGCTGAGCAGGGCTCAATCCCAAGACCCAAGGATCATGACCTGAGCCCAAGGCAGACTCTTAACTACGTGATCCACCCAAGCACTCCTCAAAATATTTTTCTAATCAATCAAGATATTTTAAAACATGCACACTTCTTTGGAGGCAGGTTTGACAATACCTTTCTATATTTCAAATGCACCTAACATAAGATCTAGCAATTCTATTTCTACTAAATAACTTGACATTAGATGAATTTTAACTTTAATATATTTACCGAAGAAATTTATAGGACAGTAAAGTATGGTCTTCTCTTGTTTTCAAGCAAGGCAAAAAAAAAGCTAGAGGTCCATTAAGAGACACACAGTGAGATTACCAGGAGTCATTTTAACTATTTTCATATCTTCATGTCTTCCCATTACCTAAAATTCCTTAAGGTATGTAGGCAGATGTGTGTTTCATTTATAACAATAATACGGAAGGTAGTATTTTAAGCTTAACTTCATTTAGTTAATCAAATGTAAGTAAAATAGGAATGGTTTTCTCATCTAATGACATAATGGGAAATTACTAATTTTTAAAAGGCTATGAGCCATAATAAGGAGACTACTACCATCTACATTTTAAGTTCTTAGTGAAAGCAATTCTCCAAGAGAAAATTTTTAATTGAAAAAAGCTGCTTGGGGGCGCTTGGGTGGCTCAGTGGGTTAAAGCCTCTGCTTTCGGCTCAGGTCATCATCCCAGGGTCCTGGGATCGAGCCCCACATCGGGCTCTCTGCTTAGCAGGGAGCCTGCTTCCTCCTCTCTCTCTGTCTGCCTCTCTGCCTACTTGTGATCTCTGTCTGTCAAATAAATAAATAAATCTTTAATTAAAAAAAAAAAAAAGAAAAAAAGAAAAAAGCTGCTTGTAAGAAATGCTCTATATGTAATTAAAATAATAAACAATGTTTAACAAGATTTCTACTATATTTAAAACAAAAACAGGGGTGCGTGGTTGGCTTAGTCGGTTAAGTGTCTGACTCTTTTTTTTTTTTAAAGATTTTATTTTTTTATTTGACAGACAGATACCACAAGTAGGCAGAGGCAGGCAGAGAGGGGAGGAAACAGGCTCCCTGCTGAGCAGAGAGCCCAGTGTGGGGCTCGATCCCAGGACTCTGAGATCATGACCTGAGCCGAAGGCAGAGGCTTTAACCCACTGAGCCACCCAGGCGCCCCAAGTGTCTGACTCTTGATGTCAGCTCAAGTTTTGATCTCTGGTTCATGAGTTTAAGGCCTGCCCTGGGCTCCATTCTAGGTGTGAAGCCTACTTAATAAAAAAAGAAAAAAAAAAAGGA
Organism: Mustela putorius furo; assembly: GCF_011764305.1. Classification (NCBI taxonomy): domain Eukaryota; kingdom Metazoa; phylum Chordata; class Mammalia; order Carnivora; family Mustelidae; genus Mustela; species Mustela putorius. The sequence continues at coordinate 39,379,863 of NW_025422368.1, read as the reverse complement.
AAAAAAAATAACAAAAACATATTCAAAATGAAAAAATAACCTAAACCTGTAGCTTTTAATTAGTTACCAATTTTTAATTGGTTAAAGCCTAGTGAATTTTATAACCTGGCTATTCTCATTTCTGGCTAAGAAGTTGAGTTGGGGGAGAGACGGAAGTACATTACTATTTAACAGTAAATATCATTAGCTAGTAGAATTATGGGTATTTTCTTCTTCTCATTTTTCCTGTATTTTCCAATTCTCTATGGCTTGCTTATATTATCTACTGGGCAAAAAAGAGTAAAACAAGGACTCACCTGTTTCAAAATATGAAGATAATCGTAACAGAATCCAATAATGTTAGAAGAGATGTCATCATCCTCATGAATTAGTAGCTGCAGCATCAGTGCCACTTTTGTTTCAATAGCTTGTAGTGCCTCTTGAGCATTCTTGATATCCCCATTCTTAATCAATTTAGTCCAACTAACTATCAATGACTGTCCCATTCCATTTACCAGCTTAGAAAATCTGGCTAGAAAGTCAACATCTTCTTCCTATTAAGCAATCAAGAGAGACCTCAATTTAAAACCACCCACATAAGCAACAAACAAACAAAAAACACCCACATAAAAGGAAGAAGAAAAACTCTGAACTTTAGTATGAATCAAGTGCAAATTCTAAGATTCAATTTTAAGCTAACATTAGACATTTAACCATTCTACCACCTGGACTGAAAAATTTTTAGAATTTGAATTCTACTATTATTAACCACTTGTACTCTTTCAAGCAATTCTTTTTAATGGTTATAGACCTATAGATAGTGCCAAGTTTATAAAGCTTAAAAAAAAAGAGAACTGTGGTTTCAAAACCTTCCTTCTAAACTGTTCAAGTTAGGGGCGCCTGGGTGGCTCAGTGGGTTAAAGCCTCTGCCTTCAACTCAGGTCATGATCCCAGAGTCCTGGGATCGAGCCACGCTGTGGGCTCTCTGCTCAGCAGGGAGCCTGCTTCCTCCTCTCTCTCTGCCTGCCTCTTTGCCTACTTGTAATCTCCATCTGTCAAATAAATAAATAAAATCTTAAAAACAAACAAACAAACAAAAAACCCTGCTCAAGTTAGTAAACATGCTGTATAAGTTATGTCATATTACAGTATGTGTAACAATTTATAACAATTTGAGCCTTAACTATGCTGCAAAGTGACAGAACTGCTCTTATAACTACCTGCCTAAGGTCATACCAGTGTGTCAGAACTCAAACTTCAGATTGTTATCATTAATTATCCTTCTGATATTCTCATATAGAAAGAGATGTTACCTTCATCATCTTAGGTCTTTTACCACAGACTAAATAAGACAATTATTAACAATGTAAGAAAATGTTACTATTCTTCTGTCAGCAAGAACAACACTAAAGCTGACATAACAACAAAACAGATTTCTTACTAATTTTTTTATCATTGTCACAGTAAAATAGAAATCTTCAAATTCTGTTTCTAAATTACTTACCACACCCAGAGCCTTCATTCTGTTGGGCCTAAATTCCAACGGCTCAAATGAGTAACAATTCAAAAGTATAGTAAAAATGTAATATTTATAACTAAGTCTAGTTTTGGTCAAAATATATTGGCATATATATAGTATAGTTCTTTGCTACGTAAAGTATAGACCAGTAGTATCAGAATCAACTTGAAGTTTGAAAGAAAACCACAATTGCAGGTAACATCCCAGATTTCAAGTTTAATAACTGGTGTAAGGCCCCCCCCCATCATGGGGGCCAATGCTACAGATAACATTATGGCTTTCTGGATACAATGTTTCCTTATAGTCACCAAGAATTTATAACACTTAAAAAAAAAAAAAGAAAGAAAACATGTTTAAATTAGTACCTTTCCTACTTTGTTGTAGCAATTCTCAAAACTTCATACATAAATTTACTGACCTGGTCAATGCTGAAAAATCCAGCAGACTGTAATACTTGACACAAAGATTCTACTAGTTTCATTTTATCAACAGGATCCATTCCTTTATTTACAATTTCAAATAAACAGTCACATGCTTCTTCCCGTAGAACTTCTATTGACATATGACCTAGCAGCATATTTATAAACCTGGAAATAGAAGGAAAAAATTGTTAACAGTGTTTTCAAATTCATGAGTTTTACATACTGTATTCTGTAGGTCTATCTTTAAAGTACAGGAATACTTACCTATCATTGGCTATAAGGGATAAGTCTATCCAAGAGACATAAGCCCCAACTACTTCAAGGCACTGACATGTCACTTCTGAATTAGTATACTGATAATTTTGTAAAATTTGGTACCATGATTCCACCAAGTTTGGAATGCACTGTTCCCTCATGGTATCTTTTATTAGAGTATTCCTACGAGCCTCCTAAAAAAACAAAACAAAACACCTTATGTGTACAGTAGATTATCACACAAACTAATTTTTGACATCTGAATACTTGTGCATAGTAGTATCTCACAATTAAACTTCTAGACTTGTTAACACATTCCCTGCCACTATTTCCTACTTATCAACTCTAAAATCATATCCTGTGATTCTTTTAATTTCCTTTTTCCGTTGTATTCCTTAGAGCCAGATTTAAGTCCTTATTAAACACACTACGAATAAGCATTACTTAGAAATCTAAAGCATATGATAAAAGGAACTTCTCAATACTATGCAAACATGATATTTAAACTACTTAAGAGAATGGAAAAATTTTTTTTTTTAAAGATTTTATTTACTTATTTGACAGAGAGAGATCACAAGTAGGCAGAGAGGCAGGCAGAGAGAGAGGTGGGGGAAGCAGGCTCCCCACTGAGCAGAGAGCCCGATGTGGGGCTCGATCCCAGGACCCTTAGATCATGGCCCAAGCCGAAGGCAGAGGCTCTAACCCACTGAGCCACCCAGGCGCCCCTGGAAATTTGTTTTTAATTAAAAGAATTTTTTTTAGTATAGTTGACATAAGATGGTACGTTAGTTTCAATTGTACAACACAGTGACTCAATATCTCCATAAATTCTGCAAGAATGGCAATAATTATTTTATTTTTATTTTTAAATATTTTTATTTGACAAAGTGAGAGAGAGAAGTAGGCAGAGCAGCAGCCAGAGCGAGAGGGAGAAGCAGGCTTCCCGCTGAGCAGAGAGCCTGATGTGGGGCTCGATTCCAGGACCTCAGGATCAAGACCCGAGCTGAAGGCTAAGTCTTAACCCACTGAGCCACCCAGGCACCCCTCTTTTTTTTATTTTTAAAAAAGATTTTAAGTAATCGCTATAACCAACAAGGGTCTCAAACTCACAACTCTGAGATCAAGAGTCACATATTCCACCAACTGAGCCAGCTAGGTGCCCCAAGAATGGCAGTAATTTTTTTCTTTTTGAGAAAAGGATAGAGAGTGATGGGTGAGGGCGAGAGGGAAAAGTGAGAGAGAGAGAAAGAAAATCTTTTTTTTTAAATAAAAAGATTTTATTTGATCTGTTCCATTTCTGACCTGGGCCGGTTCACCCCTCCTTAGGCAACCTGGTGGTTCCCCACTCCGTGGATGTCACCATACTGATGCTGAACTTAGTGTGGACACCCAATCGGCATAGTGCACTACAGCCCAGAAATCCTGGGCTCAAGCGATCCTCCTGTCTCAGCCTCTCGAGTAGCTGGGACTATAGGTGCATGCCACCGTGCACAGCAGGTTTTGAGAGAGAGAAGAGAGAGCACATGCAAGCAGGGGAAGAGCAAAGGGAGAAACAGATATCCCCCTGAACAGGGAGCCTGAGACAGGGGCTTGATCCCAGGACTCTAGGATCATGACCTGAGTTAGGCGGATGCCTAACCGAATAGGCCACCTAAGCACTCTGAGGCTCTTAAGCAGGCTCCACATCCAGAATGAAGTCCAACCCAGGGCTCGATCTCATGACCCTGAGATGATGACCTGACCCGAAATCAAGAGTTTGATGCTGAACCACCCAGGCACCCCAGGAATGACAATAATTTAAATGTATGATAATAACCTTTAACATAGGGGTGCCTGGGTGGCTCAGTGGGTTAAAGCCTCTGCCTTCAACTCAGGGCATGATCCCAGGGTCCTGGGATCAAGCCCCGCATTGGGCTCTCTGCTCAGCGGGGACCCTGCTTCCTCCTCTTTCTCTGCCTGCCTCTCTGCCCACTTGTCATCTCTGTCAAATAAATAAAATCTTAAAAAAAAAAAAAAGTTATATGACATATAATGACCTTAAATTATTATATACATTTGAATCAAGCAATTTCCTTTTTTTTCTTTCTGATCTTTTCTTTTCTCTTTTTTTGAATCAAGCAACTTCTACTGTGTTAACATTAAAGAAAAAGTTATATGGGATAATAAATAGAGAAAGACTATGGTGATGGGCTTTATTACTAAGAATACAGAAGAAACTAGCAGATTCATTAGCAATGATTCCTCCTCACTGAGTAACTATACAGCAGTAGTAAATACAGACTACATTTCTCTAGAAATTCATAAACAGACCCAATTTGTGTATTTTATTGGAGAAAGTGCTTGCATAGTTAAGAAAATCTAAAGTAAGGGTGCCTGGGTGGCTCAGTGGGTTGAGCCGCTGCCTTCGGCTCAGGTCGTGATCTCAGGGTCCTGGGATCAAGTCCCGCATCGGGCTCTCTGCTCAGCAGGGAGCCTGCCTCCTCCTCTCTCTCTCTGCCTGCCTCTCAGCCTACTTGTGATCTCTCTCTGTCAAAATAATAAATCTTTAAAAAAAAAAAAGAAAAAGAAAATCTAAAGTAATACTCTAATTTCAACATACACTTGGGAAAAAAAAAGCCCAGTTCAAGCTCCTTTGTAAAATAAAATTCAAAATGCTGGGTGAATTTAGAGGTGCCCAGCTGGCTCAGTTGGTAGAACATGTGACTCTTGATCTCAGGGTTATGAGTTCAAGCCTCACTTAAAAACAAACAAACAGGGCACCTGGGTGGCTCAGTGGGTTAAAGCCTTTGCCTTCAGCTCAGGTCATGATCCCAGGGTCCTGGGATCAAGCCCCATATGGGGTTCTCTGCTCAGCAAGGAGCCTGCTTCCTCCTCTCTCCTCTCTCTCTGCCTGCCTCTTTGCCTACTTGTGATCTCTGTCAAATAAATTAATAAAATCTTAAAAAAAAAAAAACAAAACTAGAGAAAATTCAGAATTTTTTTTAAGATTTCATCTATTTGACAGAGAGAGAAAACAAGCAGGCAGAGCCAAAGGCAGAGGGAGAGGGAGAGGCAGACTCCACGCTGAGCAGAATGCTTGATGCAGGGCTCAATCTCAGACCCCAGCATCATGACCTGAGCCAAAGGCAGATGACTGACTGAGCCACCCAGGTACCCTTGAATTTAGAATTATTAAGAAAATTTGAGGGTAGCTTAATTGGAAGTGTATGAGACTCTTGATCTCAGAGTTATGAGTTTGAGCCTCACGCTGGGTAAAAGATTACTAAAAAAATAAATATGCTTTAAAAAAAAAAAAAAAGGAGAAAGAACAGAAAATTTGTTTCCAAAGAAAGACTTCCTGCTCTTTTATTATGTGCCCATCATCTCCTACAAAATCCACATTAAGAACTAACAATTAATGGGAAGTTACTTGCCTCTGATGTATGCACCACATCACGATCCACCAACTCTGAATCAATAGCCATGAGGATTCGGAGGTACAGATCTACTCCCCTTGGATTTAGGTCCACTACTGAGAGAATGTCAAAAAAAAATTTGGGCCATCTAGTGAGATATTCTGTAACAAAAAGTAAGGCGAAGACTTGGGCCGCTTTATTTCGTATAAAGGTCTTCTCTGGTTGGGGATTCAGCATCTGACAGAGAGAAATAGTTCATGAAATTAAATGTAAGCTGTAAAGTCTCAAAAAGTTTTCCTGTAATCCTAACATCTAGAATTTAGGGAAATTTTTTCTGTTTGCAGTATACTTAAGGTGCATCTTAACTCAAAAACTCACCAAGCCTCAATACAGTCTAGATTAGGTATGCAACAAATATGCTGGAAAATTACCAAAGTAATTTAAGTGATTACCCAGATGGAAAATAAACAAAGGTGCTATGTTTACTTCTTATTCTCATACTTTTAAAGAAAAGTTTCATGTGCAGAATTTTATTAGTTTTTGGTTCTACTAGTTAAATTGTTTTTCTTCTGTTTGCTCTTTAAGAAAAATAGAAATTCTAGCTACCTAACTGCTTCATATGCTAAGATTAAAATTAACAAAAAGAACTAATGTGAATAAAGATCTCTAATGGCTTTCTTGTAAAGGGCTCTTTGTGAAGAAGCTGTCTAGGAGGGCTCACCTTTAGGAGAGAGCAAAAAAAAAATCTGTCTTTTTGTCAAGTAGTTAAAACAAAGTAAAACCAAAAACAACAAAAACCTACCTTAAAACCAAGGTTTCAGCATCGGGTCATGTAAAGCATAAAAGTTTCAGTGATTGATATAATTTTAAATTACTGCTAAGTTTCATATACCCAAGATCTTTGAAATCAGCACTTTCTAAAAAAGCTATGGGGTCAAAGGGAGGATAAATGATGAACATTTCTGAGGCAAAGTTCTAAACTCTTGCAACACTAAAAATTTAAATATCTGGTAACTTAATGTACTGAATGAAATTACTATTTTACCTGAGCTTGAAGCCAAGATATGAGCGTCTCCCTAATTAGTTGTTGTTGAACAGTAGTTAGTTCTGAATATCTGTTCAAAATAGAGAAGAAAAATAATGACGGCTATATTTGATATCTGTGGTTTAAAAAGTAACAGCCTCATATATCTGAAAGGGAAAATTTGTCTAACACTCAATTACTTAAAATTTCCTAAAAGAAACTGATCATGCTTCTCATCATGGCTTAAAAGAAAAGATAGGGGTGGGCCCAAAAGGTAGCGTCATTGATCTTAGTTTGATTTGTGGTCCAGTTCATGTTAAAATAAAATGACAGCTGTGGAATTTCTCAAATAGAAATACATCTACATTTTGAGGTCTATGGCTTACAGAATAAATCAATAGGCAAATGAAGGGCCCTCTAAACAGTGATTAACTGTTTTTGCTTATTTAAAGCAGGGTTCTAAGTACAAGTGGCCGGGGCGCCTGGGTGGCTCAGTGGGTTAAGCCGTTGCCTTCAGCTAAGGTCATGATCTCAGGGTCCTGGGATGGAGCCCCGCATCCGACTCTCTGCTCAGCAGGGAGCCTGCTTCCTCCTCTCTCTCTGCCTGCCTCTCTGCCTACTTGTGATCTCGCTCTGTCAAATAAATAAATAAAATCTTTATAAATAAATAAATAAATACAAGTGGCCATGTTGCCACTAACCTCTAACAGAGTTGGCTTACAGAAACAGGTCTGGCATTGCTAGATCTTCTGATTTTTCCAGAGAAGCTCGAAATGAATTTTTTCTGTGAAATGTCTGGATTTTTTATATGTAATCAATTAACTCAGTATTTTTAAAACACTTGGGTAAATCAAAAACACATCTATAAACTGGATGTGTCTCATACACCCTCATTTACAGCCTGTATTATGATTTTCCCAAAGAGAGGAAAACTAATTTAGAAAGTGACCTCTCCCCATATATTTCAGAGTCAAAACAGTGAGAAGAGCCTTACTTGTATTTAACTTGATGTTCCAGTACTTGAAAGCAGAAAAACTTTATGTGATCATCACTGAAAATGAAAAAAGGAAAATCAGATAAGCAGAATATAATTTAAAGAAAAAACAAAAGTAAAGTACTAGTGAAACATAGTTGAAAAGTTTCTCAAACAAGACCTCTGGCTTACTTTCTACTTAGTGATCTCAATCATTATACTGTTTAGAACTTAATTATTCCATGCTCAATAGTTCCATTAAATCTCACAAGCAAAACAATGAAAAAAAAGTTAAGATGCACCTTAAGTATACTGCAAACAGAAAAAATTTCCCTAAATTCTAGATGTTAGGATTACAAGAACCGCTCCTACACTTTACAGTAGAAAGGCTAGGTGTAAAATGACAAATGGTCACACAGCCAGGGATTGAGTCAAATCAGAGATGGTAACTCGTCATACCTAAAATTCAATCCTACACAGTTCCACTGCAGCCAAATCCAAAACAAGCAGGGTCACACAGACTGGTAGTTCAGCCTCAAAATTTATATAGAAAACCAAGTTACAAATATACTGTCCTTATAGAAAGGGCAGAAATCTACCAATTATCTACTCTCAAGGGTCTACAGGGTTGATACAGAGTTAGTCACAGTGAGCCAGCTACAACCTCTGACAAAAATCTCTTTAATGAACAACACTCTGTTCATCCAAGATAGCTGGTTTGGGCCGGGCTTAGTCACAGAAGACAATTTTCATAAATAAAGCTAACTGGTCAATATAAGAATAGACAATAACTTAGACTACATGAATGAATTAAATAAAGTAATTTCACACACAAGAAGATGAAACAATCTTTAAAAGTTTTAAGTTAGGTTTAATCAGCACCTCTTGTAAGTAAGAACTTAAGGTTTCTATTCTTTTTTTTTTTTTTTAAAGATTTTATTTATGTATTTGACAGAGATCACAAGTAGGCACAGAGAGAGAGGAGGAAGCAAGCTCCCTGTTGAGCAGAGAGTCCAATGCGGGGTTTGATCCCAGGACTTTGGGATCATGGCCTGAGCTGAAGGCAGAGGCTTTACCCACTGAGCCACGCAGACGCCCCTAGGGTTTCTATTCTTAGCACAGATGACACTGAAGCCTTAAATCAAGTATACAAGACTCTTGTTTTCCACTCAAAAATAAACTATAGGAATCCTTTAATTAAAAGTCAGATCCTTAAAAAAAAAAAAAAAAAAGGCCAGATCTTCTACACTCCCAAGCATATAGTATATGTTCTCAAAATTAACTCTCACTAGAGCACTTGATTCTGATTGTAAAAGGTGGCAAGTATGATAGCCACAGAATGCTGAGGATGTCAGCTAGAAGCATCACTAATATCCATGGGCATCTATTCCCACCAGTGAGTTGTTTACTTATAATTAGTGAGCTGTGTTTCCCTAACCCTTACTATGTCAGTCGTAGGTCTTTTTTTAATTAAGTAACTGAATTAACTATTATATAAACTAATGAAGTGAGTATGAAAGTGCTGATTTTGGAAAAATTAAGTTGAAGGCTTTGGAAAGACTTCATAGAAAGTCATATTGCAAAAAAGGAAAAACCTTAGAACACTAATTCAAAGGGAAACAAGCACCCCTATGTTTATACCAGCATTATTTACAATAGCCAATATATAAAAGTAGCCCAAATGTCCATTAATTGATGAATAAAGATGTGGTGTACACACACACACACACACACACACACACACACACAGGAATATTATTCAGCCATAAAAAGAGTGAAATCTTGACACCTGCAATGACATGGATGGAGCTAGAGTATAAAACGCTAAGTGAAATCAGTCAGAGAAAGACACCCTATGTTTTCACTCATATGTGGAATTTAAGAAACAAAAGAATGAACAAAGGGGAAAAAATGAGGGAGAGAGAGAGAGTGACAAATCAAGAAACAGACTTATATAACTACAGAGTTTAAACTGATGTTTACCAGAGGGGAAGGAGGGTATGGGTGTGAGTTAAGTACATGATGGGGATTAAGGAGGGCAGTTGCTATGAGGAGCACAGGGCGTTGTATGGAAGTGGTGAATTACTACACTGCATGTAAACTAACTAGAATCAACATAAAATTTAAAAATTTTAAAAAATTTTTAAAAAGGGAATGTGTGTATTTGATGTGGGCTAGATAACCAGAAGATTTAGGAGAGGTAGAAAACAATAGCCAAAAGTCTAGGAATCTGTACTAATCGTTCCTCAATCCACTAGAGACCTAAAGTAGAAATTATAGAGGATGGATCACTGAGTGTGATCTTTGCAAGAAAGATGAAGCAAATGCTAATGGAATATACATAAAGGAAAGACTTTGGCCCAATATAAAAAGATTGCCAACTGAGTGTTTCTATACTTTAAAATAAAAATGCAAGATACAATTCATGATTACCTCCTTTGCCAACTTTTTAGAAAACCAACGATCACTTCCAATCTTAAGAAGTTTTTACTGTACTGTATTTCAGCTGGGATCTGCTCTCAGATACACAGCATAAGGCAAAGTCTAGTTTTGCTGAAAGTTAATCCCGGAATGGCCAAATTACTGGTTTACTATTTTTCTCATTTCTATACTAAATGGTTTTCCAAAACACAAGCCATAAAAATGCTTTTATGAAAACATTTTCTAAATACAGGTCTCACAGAAATTTAAATTCCTCTAAGTCATATAAATTTTCTTATAATTACCTGTATGTCCTCTGGGCTAGAGCTTCTGCACACACTTGCCAGGCATCTGGGGAAATCTTTAATTGCTCAAAATAGGCCAGGGCCTGTAAGATTACGAAGGTATAAATGCATTTGGAATAGTTGATCTCAGTGCCCTACTGATATTAAAATATTCTAAGAGTAGCTAACCAATAATAAATCAGTCAACCTGAAGAAAAATAGCTAAAACACTGAATTCTGGCTTCTGTATAAGTGCAACTACTGATCATTCCTAGAAAAAAATTTTAAGTTAAAAAAAAATTCCATCAGTTAGATACTCAAAACTGTTTCCTTATAGCAAAGGAGACAACATAAAAATGCTCTGCTGACCTCAATGCGTAATTATGAGTATTAAGAGAAAAAATATACAAGTGCTATGCTCAGGTCATGATCCTGGAGTCCCAGGATAGAGTCCTTCATCGGGCTCCCTGCTCAGCAGGGAGCCTGCTTCTCCCTCTGACCCTCCCCCATCTCGCGCTCTCTCTCTCTCTCTCACTCTCTCTCTCTCTCAAATAAATAAAATCTTAAAAGAAAAAAAAAATTCTTAAAAAAAAAAAGAAAAACCAGGGGTGCCTGTATGACTCAATCAGTTAGGCATTCAACTCTTGATTTCAGTTCAAGTCTTGCTCTCAGGGTTCTGATGTCAAGTCCTGTGTTAGGCATTATATTGGGTGTGGAGCCTAGTTTAAAAAATTAATTAATTAAAAATAAAAGTAGATAAAATAATAAAAATCTTGAAAAAAAATGCACACACACACAAAACAAAATAAAAAAACCCAAACCAAAATTAGAGTTCAACTGTATGGTACAAATATTGGAAAAGTATGAATAATTGAAATGCTTTAGGAAATGTAACTCATTTCATGAATTCAGGGCTCTGTTATGTGAGTAGATATACTCCAGGGGCACCTGGTTGGTTAAGTATCAGCCTTTGGCTCAGGTCATGATCCTGGGGTCTTGGGATTGGACCCCGCATTATGCTCCCTGCTCCATGGCGGGGGGGGGGGGGCAGCTTGCTTTTCTTCTTCTCCTTCCCCCAATTGCACTATCAAATAACTAAATAAAATCTTAAAAAGAAAAAAAAAAGTAAGTATACTCTAGAATGGATGCAGCACCAAGTCCATGGGCTCTTTACCAGATTGTGGGGAAAATGAGAATTACTTCTGCTACTCTTTTCCATTAGCATGTTGCAACTGGAATCAATGACAGATGCAGATGTCACATATGACAATGGACAAACTGTAATCCTAACAAGCTGTGAAAAGTATCTCAGTCAAGAAAATCACACAAAAACAGTGCTAGATAATTCTAAAGCAACTGTTGTACTGATCAGATTTCAAAATCATGTAGAAAGAACATTAAGCATTATAGAGGAACCTCTTTTTTTTTTAAGAGAGGGAGAGAGAGGGGTAGGAAGGGGCAGAGGGCAGAGGAAGGAATCCTAAGCAGGCTCCACTCCCAGCACAGAGCCCTATGTGGGGCTCTATCTCACGACCTTGAAATCATGACCTGAGCCGAAATTGAGGGTTAGACAATTAACTGACTGAGCCACTGAGGCGCCCCTAGAGGGGCCTAATTTTAATTAGTAAATATTCTTTAAAACTGTGGTTTGTGCCCCACTAGTGATGACATCAATTTTATAGGTCTTGATCCACAATAAAAAAATGAAAAACAATATCAGAGTGCATTGCACATAATAAAATAACTTATTTTGATTCACAGACCTGTACCCCTGGGACTAATAATACATTATATGTTTATAAAAATTTTTTTAAATTATTAAAAAAAATTAAATGCATTCCAAGGATGGAAAAAAAAGTAACTTATTTTGTGTAAATTGTTTTAGTTGTATATGCATATATATACTATATACAGTAAAAATATATACTTAGTTATGTAAGTCTATACAAACACAAAGGAGTCAAGATGTAAAATTTTTTTCCTTTTAGGTTAGAGATTTTATTTATTTTTTTTAAAAGATTTTATTTAGGGCGCCTGGGTGGCTCAGTGGGTTAAGCCGCTGCCTTCGGCTCAGGTCATGATCTCAGGGTCCTGGGATCGAGTCCCGCATCGGGCTCTCTGCTCAGCAGGGAGCCTGCTTCCTCCTCTCTCTCTCTGCCTGCCTCTCTGCCTACTTGTGATCTCTCTCTGTCAAATAAATAAATAAAATCTTAAAAAAAAAAAAAAAAGATTTTATTTATTTATTCGACAGAGACAGAGGGAACACAAGCAGGGGGAGTGGGAAAGGGAGAAACAGGCTTCCAGCCAAGCAGGGAGCCCAATGCAGGGCTTGATCCTAGGACCCTGGGATCAAGACCCTGGGATCAACGCAGATACTTAATGACTGAGCCACCCAGGCGCCCCAGGTTAGAGATTTTAAAAGAAATCAAAAAAGCTCTGTTAGAGTTGTATGAATGGGGTAATGGGTTTTCATATGTGGTCTCACTCGCTGCTCCCACTGATAAGATCCATGTAAATGAAGGTAAGGAGATGAACATCACCAGTTATTATCCTAAGTATAAATAATGTCTGTCTTTGGAAATTAAGAACAGAAGAACCCAGGTGCTGCAAAGAACCTAATTCAGTTGTCAACTAACAATATTCCTGAAACCTAGGTTTTCCTTTAGGAACATTTACTGTCCCATTTAAGGACAAGGTGGAAGCCACTCAGGTATGCTGCATTACCACCTCATATTTCACTTACCAAAAAAAGAAGGCGGGGGGATTTAGGGGCTAGAATTATCACTGACATACCATTTTCTTTAAATAATGGCAAGTTTTAAGCCAAAGACAGTGATTCCATTAAAAAAGTGAAAATAGGGACACCTGGGTGGCTCAGTTGGTTAAGCAACTGAGCTTAACTGGGATAGAGTCCCACATCGGGCTCCTTGCTCGGCAGGGAGCCTGCTTCTCCCTCTGCCTCTGCCTGCCATTCTGTCTGCCTGTGCTCGCTCGCTCTCTCTGATAAATAAAAAAAAATCTTAAAAAAAAAAAAGTGAAAATGATATGAAAGTTTTGTGGGTTTGTTTGTTTTTAAAGATTTTATTTATTTGACAGAGAGAGATCACAAGTAGGCAGAGAGGCAGGCAGAGAGAGAGAGGAGGAAGGAGGCTCCCTGCTGAGCAGAGAGCCTGATGCGGGATTCGATCCCAGGACCCTGAGATCATGACCTGAGCCTTAGGCAGCGGCTTAACCCACTGAGCCACCCAGGTGCCCGAAAGTTTTCAGTTTTTAATTAAAGTCTTTGCATTCTGAGTGCATGCATTACTAGCATTTTTGGTTTTTTAAAGATTTATTTGAGGAAGAGCAAGAAAGTGTGGGGGGAGGAGCAGAGGGAAAGAAGAAAGATAATCTCAAGAGGACTCTCAGCTGAGAGCAGAGCCCCAGTGTGGGGCTCGATCCGTCAACCCTGAGATCATGACCTGACTGAGACCAAGAGTCAGATGCTCAACCAACTGTGCTACCCAGATGCCGCATTTACTGGCATTTTTAAGTGAAATTCTGTGGCAATTATGAACAAGTCAAAGCTTTTATCATCTTTTCTTCTATTTCATACCTTTTCTCTAATGCTCTCCTGCCTCTAAGTGGCAAGAGTCACTTTAGCTACTGTCCCTGAAAAAAACAGAACTACAGCCAGACAATGGAGAATTGGGGTTGGTAGACAGTTATGATCAAAATTGATTATGTTCCACTACTCTTGATTTCCAACATCAGAACCATCAGAATTCACTTTCCTTCAGATTCCTTCTTTTTTTGTCCTAATTAAATCTGTTACTCGGGCTGGTTTAATGGATATCAAATTAAGCCTGAATTTGGAAGCTTAACATCAACCTGTAGCTGAAAAAAAAAAGAAAAAAAAAAAAAAACAAATCTGAGGCTGACAGAACTAATTTTTATTGATAAAAAGCATAATTGTGTATTAAGACCACTAACAATGCATTGGATTTATTTTTCTGAAAAAGAAAATTATTGTGTATTTAAGAAATTTGTTGGATAGTGGTATTTAATTAAAAAAAAAAAAAAAGATTTCCGGGATGCCTGGGTGGCTCAGTGGGTTAAGCCTCTGCCTTCGGCTCAGGTCAAGATCCCAGCATCTTGGGATCGAGCCCCATTCTGGGCTCCCTGCTTAGCAGGAAGCCAGCTTCTCCCTCTCCCACTCCCCCTACTTGTATTTCCTCTCTCGCTGGGTCTCTATTAAATAAATAAATAAAATATTATAAAACAAAACAAACAAAAAAACCACAAATGATTTCCAAAAAGGATCATAAAAAATAACAAAAAGGCTATTTAATAACTGAACAAAATAGTAAAAGGCTTTTAGTTATAGTCATGCAATACCAAGGTAAAGATCTATGCTACTTCAACTATGTGACTAAGGCTTTGAAGGTAGGCAGCTTAAACTCTTAAATAAAGAAATTTAGCTACATACAGAAAACATGGCATTTATTTTATTTATTTTTTAAGATTTTATTTATTTGAGAGAGAGAGGGACAGAGATAGAGAAGAGAGAGAGAGCGCGTGTGCACAGGAATAGGGAGGAGAAGGTGGAAAAGATTCCCCCGGAGCAGGGAACCTGATATGCAGCTTGATTCCAACACCCTGGGATCATGACCTGGGCCGAAGGCAGAGCCTTAACCAATTGAGCCACCCAATCCAAAAACATGGATTTTATTTCTAAAAATATTTTATTTATTTATTTGAGAGAGAGAATGAAAAAGAGATCATGGAGGGGAGAGGTCAGAGGGAGAAGCAGACTCCCCATTGAGCAGGGAGCCTGACATGAGACTCAATCCCAGGACTCTAGGATCATGACCTGAGCTGAAGGCAGTTGCTTAACCAACTAAGCCACCCAGGCACTCTGCAAAAACATGGATTTTAAATGTCTTTTGATGTCTTAACTAGTTTGTTAGGTACCTTGTTACTAGCCAGACTACTTAAATCTCAATCCCTGTTATTTCCCTTTATGAGGATGGCTGGTTACTTATTTAACAGCAGAGGCACAGAACCATGTTAGATATTACTTGAGGGTTTTTTGGGTTTTTTTTTGTTTTGTTTTGTTTTACTTAATAAAAGTTATCCGGGGATGCCTGGGTGGCTCGGTGGGTTAAGCATCTGCCTTCGCCTCAGTTCATGATCCCAGGGTCATCAGGCTCCTTGCTCAGTGCAGGGCCTGCTTCTCCCTCTGCCCCACTCCACACTTGCAGTCTCTCTCTCTCTCTCTGACAAATAAGTAAATAAAATCCTTAAAGAATAAAAATAAAATTAAGAAAATTCTTCCAAAAAATTCTTTGGTCACCTGGATGGCCCAGTCAGTTAAGCATCTACCTTTGGCTCAGGTCATGATCCTAGGGTCCTGGGGCTGAGTCCTGCACCAGGCTCCCTATTCAGTGGCGAGTCTGCCTCTCCCTCCACATCTACTCCTGCTCACGCCTGCTCACTCACATTTTCTCTCTCTCTCTCTCAAAAATAAAGAAAATCTTAAAAAAAAATTCTCCTTAAAAGCACTACAAAAACTGCAATAATATTTAGTGAGCCTGTTACCCTCATTAGGTGAATTATAAAAAATATCCTTTGCTATGAGAAGCAGAAAGAAAAAATGCTTCTCCTTCCTCTTACCCTGTACTTCAAAACATCTTTTAAAAAACTTAATTATAGGCTTATTCTTTAAATTCTTCTTTTATCATTCAGCTATAGCCCTGATTACAGGTATAGTCCACAACATGTTTAACTGTTTATTTTTGCTCAAATATCCCAGCACCTCATAATGGATTCCTTGTCATCTAATCATTTTTTGTAACCTAAGACATGGCATATATAACCACTAATTTACATGTCTGCCTGGAGTAAATAACAAGGATGCTAAATATCACCAACTCAAAGGTTAAACAACTCGTCCAGACCAAGTCAGGAAATATAAAGATAAAATATGCACGTCTGCTATTATGGAGAGTTCCTTGAGCAATCCTTTGCACTGCAACTTTTAAAGAATTAGAAATAATGATTGATGTGACATAAAGAGCTGCCCTGAATCACATCAGATTTTAATACCTTTCTTGAGCCAACTAAAAAGAACATCAATCACAATGCTACCATTTCTGTATTCAGAATATATTCAAGTACTTCAAATTTGTCTCTGTTCATTTCTACTCAAATGAAACCTTTATCATCAAATGTATTTTGTTTTTAAATCCAAGCCCTCTAATACAAATTTGGGTTAACAACCTTTAAAAACTGATTAAGCTGACTTAACTTACCCTTTGTCTGAAGTCTGAATCAGCATTTGGATTTAGCCCTAAAAGAGCCTGTTCATCCATCCCTGCTGCTATTCTTGGAGTTTTCTGATTACAACAGGCGTGCCCTCTGATCCCACAGAAGAATCCACAAACATCTGCACACACAAAAAAAAGAGAAAGAAAACAATACTTGATAAACAAAACTGACGCTTATCCAGAATATCATCGTAACAAGTGGATGACATTACGCAAAGAAGTGTAAATGTTGAAAGAACTTCTTTTGAAACTAACCCAAATTACAACTAAAGGAACATAAGTCTCAGAAGAAGGCACCTACTAAATACTCCACAATGTGTAATTTCTAAAAATCTAACATATGGAATTAATGTTCTCAAATTTTCTTATTCTTCAGGATCAAGTATAGAAAGTAATTACTTTCTACTTTAAATAGAAGCATCTGATCTGTGTGGTATAATCATCCCCAGTACTTAAAAGTGCAACTCTGCAACTATATTAAAATACGACACATCTAGATTCTTATACTAATTTGCCTGTTTCCATTTACCAATATCACAAACCTTTAGTAAAAAAAAAAAATAACTTAGAGTGGTTGACTAAATAGTTAACCTTGGAGTTCAATATCCTTACTTTAGAGTCTATCAAGTACTTCAAGATAAGTCAAATGAAAGAGGAAGGAGCAGAAGAGAGAAAAACCAGTCATTTAACTTTTAAACAACAGACAGGGTAATTTTAGAAATTTATTTCAAAAACCATTTTTTTAGTCTTTGGAAAGCAATGCACTTTTTCATAGTGTAGGGTCTAACATTCTCAAATAAGAACACGATTAAGCCCCAAAAGGCAACTTAGTTTTTGATAGAACATATAACTGAGGGAACATGGAACAAATTCTAAATGATGTGAAAATCACATTTATTCTCTCAATGCCTATAAGGTAGGGAGAACATGCTTACTCCTCCATCAAAAGGCTGTAGGGCTTTGTGACTGTGTGTGTGTGTGTTTTAAAGATCATAAACCAAAGAGAAGATCAGAGCCTAAAGAAGTCAGGAGACTGAAAGCAGGGGCTGAGGGCGCATAGCATTTTGGAAACGGTGAGGCCAGTATCTGATCCAGGTTAGAGGACGCCAACTACAATATGCTTTTCTGTCTTCCCCTGGGCGTGCCTGAAACAAGTAAGTCAGGGTGTGCGCTTAGAGCCCTTTGAGGGAAAAGCTCAGCTTTCTCTTGTGATTACTATCATATGTTCAGACTACAGCAAGGCAGGACCCACTGCCCTCAGGGTTAAGATGCAAACTCTTTTGAATGACTCCTCACTATTCTGCACCCCAACCCTACAAGGCCAGTGGTATTCTGCCTTTCATCTTTGCACTCACTGCTTTTCTTGTTACTTGGTTAACCCCTGCCTGTCCTTCAAAATTCAGCTTAGAAATCCTCTTTCAAGAACACTTCTTTGACCCCTATTGTCCAATTCTTCCAAACTGGATTAAATGCCCCTCTTAAGTGCTGCTATGTTGTCACCACTGCCTACTTACCAGTTTTCTCTCTATAATCTTAAAGGGAAAGACTGTCTTAAATATTCCTCATTATATCTCTAGGACATAGTACAACATAGACTTTGGGTCTGGAAATACCTGGGTTTGTACTCCAATTCAGTCATTTTCAAACTGGTGCCACATGGACAACTAGGAAATGTGAAAGAGAGAGCCCTAGAGAGGGATCATCATAGAGATAAAATGGGAAAGACCATCTATCTCAAAAGTTGTAAAGACCTCGGTGAGATAGGTATGTAAAGGATGTCTAGCATATAGTGGGCCCTCAACAGATTATTTATAATTCAGAGCTAGTCACATGAGGAATGGGAACTACTTAGAACAGTCCAGATTTATCATTTCATACTAATAAACGGGCATTTGAATAGATGGGAAAATGCAAAAAAAGGCAGTGGTTTTCCTCCCCATCCTTGCCATAAATGACTAGAAAATTTGATGATTCCCTGGAAAAAACGCACATACAAAAAAGAAAATGTGAATTTCTGTGAAATCCCAGGTTAAAAAGTCCTATGGCAGGCACCTGGGTGGCTCAGTTTGTTAAGCATCTGCCTTTGGCTCAGGTCATGATCCCAGGGTGCTGGGATCATGCCAAGTAGGGCTCCCTGTTCAGCAAGGAGTCTGCTTCTCCCTCTCCCTCCGCTTTCTGCTCCCCCTGCCCGTGCAGCTGTCAAATAAATAAATAAAATCTTAAAAAAAAAAAAAAGTCCCATGGGGCTCCTGGGTGGCCTCTCGTTTAACAGACTGCCTTAGGCTCATGCCCTGATCCCAAGGTCCTGAGATCTCTATCTTCCTGCTCCCTTCTCAGCAGCGAGTCTGCCTCCCTCTCCTGCTCCCCTCCCCACACTTGTGCTCTCTCAAATAAATAAATCTTAAAAAAAAAAAAGTCTTAGAAAAGATTCCTTTAATTTAGGGAAAATTCCTTAAGCTTGGTCAAGTCACTTTAATTCTATCAAGAGAAACAGCACTGAAGAGAAACAGTTCTTAAAAAACCTGGCCAATAAATAACCTAAGGAAACATAAACTTGTTACAGTTGTCAGTAGAGAAAGAATCCCCCACAGAGAAGAAATTTGCATAATAATCAATATGCAGTGCAACATATCCATAAAACGGTGAATTACCCACATGTGTGCAAACAACTTAAAAGTTACAACCTGTGCAAAAAAGGTAACAGTTCCCTCAGTTAAAGGTTGTGCATGAACACATAATGTTCTAACGTGGCACAGACGTGCAGGCTTAAACATTTGTTACAATGCGATAAACACTTCAATTACGCATCTAGTAAATGTTTTGGGAGAAGGTAAGCAACATACTTAAAATATTAAGCCCTAACTTTTCTTTGATAGCCATTAAATAAAAAAAAATCAAACAATCAGGGGAAACTCCTCCACACCTACTAGAGATTGTTCAAAGACCAGGACTGAATCTTTCCAGTCTTTTAACACCACGCTGACAAGTCGCTTTAATAAAACGTAACTTCCCCCAGTAACAACTAATTAGCACTTTCAAAAAGTACTCTGTTTCTTCTGGTTACAGGGAAACATCACGCTTGCCTACCCTACAGAACTGTGAGGAAGGGAAGAGAAGAAATGGCGTGTCTGTGCTGGCAAATTACTACACAGAAATAACACTTTTCTCCTTTTTGTCCTGGGGCGGGGGTGGGGGGTGGGGGGTAGGCAAAGCAAGTTTGAGGTCTCTGCAGTTGAAACTGGAGGGACACGCTGTTTTTACAAATGACGCTGGCCACTTTTACTACATTAGCGGCCAGAGACGATGCCAACCCTCCTCGGCCGCCCTTGCCCCCTCCTCATCCCCTCTCCGTCCCTCCCCAAAGGAAGCCTCGTGGCAATTCGGGTGATGAAACACCCGGCAACGGGCGGCCACGCACTCGGGACGCGCTCCGCTGCTACGGCCGCAGCTCGTACCCACCCCCACCCAGTCCGCCCAGCCTCGGGGCGCGCCATGGAGGGCCCCCGGCCCGCACTCCTCCCCGGCGGGGGGCTCCCCGGGCCAGTCCGCCCGGCCAACTTCCCCGCAGCCTCGCGCGGACCAAGCCGGGTCCGAGTCCCGCCGCCCCCGAGCTCCGAGTCACCTTCCCTATCACTCCATCCCGCCTCCCCGCCTGCACTCCCGAGGGCTGGTCAGCGGAGCGGAGCGGCGCCGCACGCAGGGAGCGGGGAGAGCGGCCCTCGTCCTTGTCGCCGTCGTCCTCCGCCACGGCCGCAGCGCTAACGCCGGAGACCGAGCAGGCTGGGGCCGCGCGCCGCTCCGCGTCCCCTGGCGCCTTCTCTTGCGTGGCGCCCGGCCGGCAAGCTAGCAAGCGGGCGGGCGGGGTCGGCGCCCCAGGAAGGGAAAGAGCGCGAGGGGCCGGCTAACGCCGCCGCCGCCGCCTCCGTCGCCGCTGAGTCAGCGCGAAGCGCGCTCCCCGCGTCGGCGCCGCGCGGGCCAGCGCTAGCAGCCTCATGGAGAGTGCGGACGACAGCCCGCGGGCCCTGACCCGGAGCCTACAACTCCCGGCATGCAACGGGCAGGCGCCGCTTCCGGGCGCTCGCCGGGGCCTGTGGTGCATGCCGGGATGGGGCGTCCGGCACGAGTCCCTCCCACCCCGCTGAATCTCGCGTGGGTCCTCACCGCGGGTCAGGTGTGCTTAGAATGTTTCATAAGGGCTTCATTAGCTAGTTGGCAGGTTGGAGTACCGAGCTCTTGGGATCCAGATGACGTAGTCCAAACCACGTGTGATTTAGGCGTTTAATTGCTCTTCTATGGTTCCACGTGTTTAGGGGCCGGAAGTGTGAGGATCCTCTCAGGAGCGCTGAAAATTCCTAAGCTTCTCTTTAAACGTACTAGTATGTTACCGTTCACGAAGAGGAGAGCATCCTTAGGGAGTTCTACTCGTAAGTTACTTTTCTGGTTCTGCTGCTTCGTTTATTCGGAGGCAGTATTGGCTCAAGGTGTCCGCATTTGAATCCCCACCCTAACCCAACCCCTTTCCCCTCCCACACTTGATCTCAGTTTCAGGCGCTTTACATAATCTTACCTGTACCTCGGTTTACTCATTTGTAAAATGGGGACAACAGTAGTACTGATCTTAAAGGGTTCTTGTGACGACTGGGAATAATATATGTTTGCACACAGTAAGTGCTCAATATTTAGGTTTCACTGTTGAGTATTTTCTACTGGATACAGACTAGGTTGCAGTCCCTCAGACTACAGTGAGGAGCAAACAAAACTTGGGAAGGGAAATTCGGAAAAGAAGGAGAATACAATTAATGTAACAATTAAGCAGCTACATTTGTTTAGTGACCCACCGTGTGCAAGACACTACGACATGTATTTCATATATACAATATTTTCCATCACTTTTGCATCATGTTTGTAGTTTTAAAGTGTTAGGCGAGGATTCCTGTCCTATTTCAGTGTATCTTCAGAGTCTAGCACGTAGGACAGTGCCAGCCTGTAGTTAAAACTCAGTAAATATATAATTGCATAGATTGATTCTTACATTACCTGTGTCCGTCAACTATGGACTGTGAAAACCCAATATTAATCCTAGTCTGAGTGGCTCCAAAATCTTTAATATAGTCAGACTATGTATGCCCCATTTACCTATTATCTACAGCTTATCTATAGTTTATCTAATGACATTGGCCCTTTATGGTAGTTCAAATACCTAGGATTATAAAAATCTTTCAATTTTGAAAACTTACATTATTTTGTGTGGTTTTTTTTAAAGATTTTATTTATTTATTTGACAGACAGAGATCACAAGCAGGCAGAGAGAGGAAGGGAAGCAAGCTCCCTGCTGAGCAGAGAGCCTGATGCAGGGCTTGATCCCAGGACCCTGGGATCATGACCTGAGCGGAAGGCAGAGGCTTTAACCCACTGAGCCACCCAGGTGCCCCCAAAACTTACATTATTTTGAAATAAAGAAGCACTTGGTGGAATCCAACCAAAGAGGACCAGAAACGGTTATTAAATTTGACTACTTTACAGTCTGGCTTTCTCATCTCAGACTAACATAAAATGCCAGCTACTAAAGTGGTTCATAGGGATGCCTGCGTGGCTCAGTTGGTTAAGCATCTGCCTTCCTCTCAGATCCTGATTCCAGAGTCCTGGAATGGAGTAGGAATCCCTGCTCAGCGGCGAGCTTGCTTCTTTGCCCTCCCTCTGTCTGCCTGCTCCACCTGTTTGTGCTCTCTCATTATCTCCATATCAAATAAAGTCTTTTTTTTTTTTTTAAAGATTTTATTTATTTATTTGACAGAGAGAAATCACAAGTAGATGGAGAGGCAGGCAGAGAGAGAGAGAGAGAAGCAGGCTCTCTGCTGAGCAGAGAGCCGGATGCGGGACTCGATCCCAGGACCCTGAGATCATGACCTGAGCCGAAGGCAGGGGCTTAACCCACTGAGCCACCCAGGCGCCCAAAATAAAGTCTTTTTAAAAAAGTTTATAAATAAGACATTTTAATTTAAAGCATGTATACTTGCATATAGCGTTTTTACATATTAGTTGCCAACGTTTTGGAGCATTTATTATGTGCCACAAATAGCTTTAAGTGTTCCTAAATTAATCCTCACAACAATTCTATGAGGTACTATCATTATCTATGAGGTACTATAAGGTACTATCATTATCTGTATTTTATAGATAAGGAAACTGAAAATAGCAGAGCTGAGATTCAAACCCACTTCATATGTACTCAAAGGTTGTTATCTCTAGGTGGTGAGATTGCAGATGATTTTTTTTTTCATTGTACATTTTTGGATTTAAAAAAAAAATCCTCCATGATGTGATGTTATGAGCACAGGTATTATATAAGACTGGTGAATCACTGAATTGTACCTCTGAAACTAATAATACCTTATATGTTAATTAATTGAATTTAAATTTTTAAAAAAGTAAGTAAGTAAATAAATAGGCCAAAAAAAAAAAATCATCCACAGTGACCATGTAGTATTTTCATAATTAGGAAAACATTAAAAAAAACGCAAAACTACTTTAATAAAAGGAAAAAAGAAATAGTTTCATTCACTCTTTGAGCATTTATAAATGCTATGTCCCTTGGGAAGCATTTCCAGATTTCTTCAACCAGGTCTGTTTAATTGTTTTTTTGATGTTGCTTTTTTAAAATCCTCTTTTATGTCATGAATATATCTTAATATGTTTTGTTTTGTATTAAATTTGTGTGGTTGTCTTTCCTGTGACTCAATTCTTGAAGATTGAAAAATCTTATTTTGATTCTGTTTATGGATAGTGATTTCTCAGTAAATATTTGTGAAATGCATTAAATTGAATTAAAAAAAAATGCAACTGTGAGCTGTTAACCACTGAGTTCTGTGTCAACTTCTCTTCCTCACATGCTTCATCTTGATGCTTGTTAAGTCCCGTGCCATTGTCACCAAAAGCTCACTCATTCAAGATGGGTTTTCTGGCAGAGAAGGAAATTGAAAAATAGGTCAAGTAAAGTTCTAGTCCAATCATTGATTTTTCTTAGAGAAAGTGGGTGTGAGGCAGGAAGCCTCAGGCAGAATAGAGCATTGAAGCATTATTTAGTATAGGAAAAAGTTTTTTATTTCTTATCCAAAACATGGTATAGTCCCTTAGGCTTCATTATAATGACATCTCTCCTCCATGTCAGTTGATTGCTAATTGTTAATAGTTACTTAAATAGTCAGTACCCATTGATACTGAATAGAAACACCGAGAGATTCCTAAATAAGACACCTTTAAATATTCAGTTTCTATTTACCTACTACAGATATGGGGTACTATTACCCCATTTCACAGATGGGAAAATTAAGGCACTAAGAAATTAAAGTAACTTGTCTAAGATCATTTAGCTCCTGAATGTGAGAGCTGAAATTTGAACCCGGGTCATCTGGCTCTACGTTCCTGTGCTCATAACTACAGCCCCTTTAAACTAGTTGAATCGACCATACCTCAACCTAAGGCTGCTCTGTTCTGGTGAATGTTCTTCTGGTTAACGAAAGTGCCTTGGGGATTAGTTCTGGGTAAGTAATGTTCCATTACTTTTGATAGTTTCATCAAGAAACACCTATTAAGTGCTCGATTGCACAGGAATTGTACTAAATGGTTCTTGAGTTTAGGTAGACTTAGAGTAATTGCCCATCTTGGATATATGTACATCAATTATCCACACAAAGCTTACCAAAAGATAAGGAAATACAAATTATGAATATGTGTCTATATACTTTTAAAATTCATAATTCATTGCATTTGATCCCCATACCAATTCATTGGTTAGCCAGGCAAGTATTGATAGTTTCATTTTACAGATAATGAAACTGAAGTCAAAAAAGGTTCAGAGACTTTCCAGAAATCTCACAGATACTGAATAAGGGGGTTTGCGCTGTAATCCAGTTCTCTTGACTCCAAATCCAAATCCTAACTCCAAATTTGCGCAGCTCCAGATAGCAAGGTTTCATTCTGGGGGACAGGAAGAGTCCTGTTTTGTGGCTCAGGGGTCCCGCATATGGAGGGATTTGAGACCAGGTCTCTGGTTATGGATGCCTGAAATCCCAAATTAGGGTTAGGATTAGGGTTTAGGAGCATGGCAAGCCAGATCTGCTGGCTGTGGTGCAAGCTACCTTGGGGGTTCAGATGAGGGAGAGCTCAGGCTGAGTGTCAGAATGTGCATTAGTGTCCATGGCAGGCCTCCAAAAGTGGGAGTGGCCTTGGGAGCCGTCCAAAATTCTCCTAATCTGGGGAGTTTGTGTAGCTCTATAGGGCATGGTTTCCTTCTGGAAGGCAGGCAGAGTCCTGTGGTTTTAGCTCTGGAGTCTCCAATCTAGAGGGCTTGTGGACTCTCGGGACCATTGCCTGAAAACCCAAGTTAGGGTTAGGGATAGGACCTAGGAAATGGCAGGTCTGATTTGCAGACGCTGAGGCGAGCTCCCTGGGATCCGAAGTTAGGGCAGGTGTCAGGCTATCATTCAGGCTGGAGTTTGTGTCCATGAGGGCCACTGAACCTGCAGGAGACCTAAAGACCTAAAGACCTAAACACCAGAGACCCCTCTGGGTGTTTGCACAGCTCCAAATAGCAAGGTTTCATTCTGGGGACAGGGGGAGTCCTGTTTTGTGACTCAGGGGTCCCCCATATGGAGGAATTTGAGACCAGGCCTCTGCATATGGATGCCTGAAAACCCAAGGTAGGGTTAGGATTAGGGCCTAGGGCCATGGCAGGACTGATCTGCTGGCTATGGGATGAGCTACCCAGGGAGCTGAGTTGAAAACAGGGCTTAGGCTAAAGGTCACAATGCAGGTTTGTGTCCATGATGTCTCCAAATGTGGGGGTGGCCTCAGGGGCAATGTAGGTTTTTCCTACTCTGAGGTTTTCACACAGCTCCAAATAGCATGGTTTCCTTCTTGGGGTTAGGAGTTCTGTATTGTGGCTCAGGGGTCCTCCATATGGAAGGATTTGAAACCAGGCTTCTGGGGACAGATGCCTGAAAACCCAACCTACGGGTTAGGATTAGTGCCCAGGGGCATGGCAGGCCCTATCTGCTGGCTGTGAGAGGAGTTACCTTGGTGGCTGAGTGGAGGGTAGGGCTCAGGCTGAGTGTCAGAATGGCATTAGTGTCCATTTGGGCCTCAAACAGAGGGGGTGGCCTCGGGGTCCACACAGGTTTCTCCTAATCTGGGGGTTTCATGCAGCTCCATAAGGCATGGTTTCCTTCTGGAGGGCAGGCAGAATCCTGTGGTGTGGCTCCAGGGTCCCCAGTAGGAGGGCTTGTGGGCCAGGACTCTGGGGACCAAAGTCTAAAAACCCAGGCTAGGGTTAGGGTAGGGCCTAGGGCATGGCAGGCCTGATCTGCAGACGCCGAGGTGAGCTCCCGGGGATCTGAAGTTAGGGCGGTTGTCAGTCTGTGGCTCAGGCTCAGTGTGTGTCCATGAGGGCAGTTGAATATGAGGGTGGCCTTAGGGTGCCTCCTGACATTCAGAGGTGACCAGGACCGCATGTGCACCCATCCTTTAGAGCACTTTCCTGGCTCCCTGGGGGCGAATTGAGTTAGGGTGTGAGCCCGAGGCTCAGGCTCGGGCTTTCTTTTGGTTTCTTTTTCTTCTTTTTTTCACTGGAGGTGAAGATTGCCTGAGGTGGATGTGCAGGTTTCTCCAGCTCTTGAGTGTTTCCCACAGCTCCCAATGGCACGCTTTCCTCCTGGGTGGCATGTGGAGTGCTGCGGTATGCCTCAGGGGTCCCCAATCTGGAGGGCTTGAGGGCCAGGCTTCTGGGGATAGAAACCTGAGAATCCAACCCAGTGTTAGGTCTTGGGCCTGGGGCATGGCAGGCCCCACCTGGTGGTGCTGAGGCTGGCTCCTGGGGGGCTGAGTGGAGGGCGGGTTTCACCGGCATCCGGAGATGACTGGTACCACATGTGTACCCGCCCTTTAGAGGCTTTCCTGTAGGTTTTGGGTGACACCACTTGGGACCCCAGGCTGGGCCCAGGCGTCTCCCCCATAGGCCCCTGCCACTGGTATTGAGTTCGCAGGAGCTTTCTGGCCAGTTCTCATGAGCTTTCTGCCCAAATTGACATCACAAGCAGAAAGCTCATGAGAATTAGGTGGCATTGGATGGGGATTCGGCCCATGTCGGCCCCATGCTGAGAGCGCTTTCTTGCTAGGTGTGTGCTATGGCCTTGCCAGAACTCAAGCTGGGCCCATCTGGCTTCCAGAAGCCCCCTGCAGGGGCGAGCTCCCCCAGGACGAATTTGAGTTAGGGTGTGAGACTGAGCCTCAGTCTCTGGCTTCTTTTGGCAGAAGGGGGCGCCAAAGGTGAGGGTGGCCTGAGGTGGGTGTTCGGGATTCTCCAGCTCTGAGTGTTTCCCGCAGCTCCCAACGGTAAGGTTTCCACTTGGGTGGCAGGTGGACTGCTGGTGTGTAGCTCAGGGGTCCCCACTTGTGGAGTGCTTTGGGGCCAGTCCTCTTGGGATGGAAGCCTGAAAACCCAACCTAGAGCTAGCGAAACGGCCTAGGGGCATGGTGGCCCGATCTGCTGGTGCTGAGGCGGGATCCCCGGTTGTGATTTGAGAACAAGGGTGACGCTCTGCATCAGGCTCCAGGTTGGTGTACAGGGGCGGCTGCTGAATTTGGGGGTGGCCTCTGGGCGGCATGCAGGTTTCTCTCGGTCTGAGGGTTCTGAGCAGTTCCAAATGGCAGTTTCCATGTGCGAGGAAGGCAAATTCCTGGGGTGTGGTTCTGGAGTCCGCAATCTGGAGGGCTTGGGGGACAGGCCCCTGGGAACAGAAGCCTGAAAATCCAACCCAGGGTTCGGGTTAGGGCCTAGGGGCATGTCAGGCTCAATCTGCCAGTGATGAGACCGGCTCATCACTGAGTAGAGGGAGTTTTTGGCCATGAGTGTGCCTGGCTTTAAGAGCGCTTTCTCGCAGGGCTCTTTCTGCGACCACTCAGGACCTTGGACCATGCCCAGGCGGCTCCCTTGAAGGGCTGCGCAGCTCTAAGGGAGTTCGCTGGGGGTTTCTGGCCAATTCTCACAAGCTTTCAGCCCAAATTGATATTGATTTGAGAATTGGCCAGCATTGTGCAGTGATTCAGGGCACGTTCACACCTGCTGTTGAGAGCACTTTCTGCTTAGGTGTGTTGCAAACATCCTGGAATTTGGGCCGGGGACACCCAGTTTCATGGGTGGTAAAGTCGGAAG
Source organism: Mustela putorius furo (assembly GCF_011764305.1). NCBI lineage: Eukaryota > Metazoa > Chordata > Mammalia > Carnivora > Mustelidae > Mustela > Mustela putorius. The sequence goes on along the minus strand of NW_025422368.1, from coordinate 39,352,074 downwards.
GAGAGTGTTTGGGAATTCTCCTGGATAGAGGCATGCTTGTGGCTTCAAGGGGTTTCGTGTCAGCTACCCTGGGGTGAATTTCATGCCTGACACTGGGTGAGTCAGGTTATCTCACAGGTTTTCCATTTCCTCCTTAGGAAATTGCTGGCAGGTAATGTTCAGCTTGGAGCAGAACCCTCCTGCACGGTCAGTGGGCATGCAGGCTGTTGCAGCCACTCTGGAAAAGAGTATGGTGGTTCCTCCAAAAGCTAAAAACTGAACAACCCTAGGATCCAGCAAATGCAATCCTAAGTATTTACCCAAAGGACACAAAAATGCACATTCAATGGGGCACAAGCACCGTGATGTTTATAGCAGCATTATCAACCATAGCGAAACTATGGAGGGAGTTCCAATGTCCATTCACTGAAGAATGGAGAAAGAAGATGTGGGTGATCTATATCTATATCTATATCTATATCTATATCTATACACAGTGGAATAGGACCCAGCTTCAAAAAGAATGAAATCTTACCATCTGCAAGGATGTGGATGGCTCTATAGTGCATTAAGCTGAGCAAAATCAGTAGGATAAGACCAATAGCCAATGACTTGACTTCTGTGGAATTTTCAGAAAGAAAACAGATGAGCATAGTGAGGGGAGAGAGATAGGCCAATGAGGAAACAGACTCCACCTGAGAGCACAAACTGAGGGTTTGTGCTAGAAGGCAGGGGTGTGGGGGGAAGGGTTGAATGGGTGATGGCTATTAGGGAGGGCACTTGCTGTGATGAGCTCTGGGTGTTCTGTGCAGGGGAGGAATCGCGAAATCCTATCCCTGAAGCAAAGGCATTACCACTGCACAGAAACGAATTGGAATTGAAGTCAATGAAAAAAAGAAGACCACGTTCTGCTTTATGAAGAGTGAGGTAAAAATGGAGTGATTTTCACTCTCCTATTCTGTAGAGGGTCATTTTCAAACACACTGTGGTAGGATACACTAGTTTCTTATTATATAAGGAGCCCTCAGAACGCTGCAGTGAAAGATTCAGATCTCAGAGCATGTACGTGTTCCATTCATATTTTACTTACAGTTTGCCCAGGTACAAAGGTAAGTGGAGAGAAATAGGACGGAAGAGGAAAGGAGGTGTTAAGCATTCAGGAGGTAGCCTTTTCCATTTCTCATGAAAGACTTGGGACAGTGTAATTTTGGAAGAAGGAGGGGGGATCCCAGAGTGTTAACGGCAGATGGGAGTTCCAGGTCTGCCTGGAGCTGACAGTGGTCCCTGAGGTGAGCTGAGCTAAGGGCCTGCAGGCCCCATCTGCCAGGGCTGAAGCGGGTTCCCTGGGGTGCTGAGTTGAGGGTGGGGTCAGGCGGAATGTCAGGCTGTGGGTTTGTAACCAGGCTGCTGCAGAAGGTGGGGTTGTCCTCAGGGGGTATGCGGGTTTCTCTGGCTCTGAAGGGTTCTGCACAGCTCCAAATGGCACAGTTTCCATCTGGGTGGCAAGCGGACTCCTGGGGTGTGGCTCTGGGGTCCCAAATCTGGAGGGCTTGGGGGAGGCCCCTGGGGACAGAAGCCTGAAAATCCAACATCGGGGTTGGGATAGGGCCTAGAGTCATGGCAGGCCCGATCTACCAGTGCTGAAAACGAAACCGCAGGGGCTGAATAGAGGGAGGGTTTGACCACCCGTACACCTGGCTTTTAGAGTGCTTTCTCGCAGGGTTCCTGCCACGACCACTTGGGACCTCAGGCCAAGCCCAGGCAGCTTCGCTGAAGGCCCGGGCAACCGGAAGCGAGTTGTGCCAGGGGTTTCCAGCCAAATCTCATGAGCATTCTGCCCAAATCGACATCGATTTGGACTGAGAATTGGCTGGTGTTGCATGGCATTTCGGGCCGCGCTCCGGGCCAGGATGAGAGTGTTTGTGGGTAGGTGAGTGCTGCAGCCATGGGAGACTGCAAGCCAGTCCCATGCAGCTCCCGGAGCCGCCCTCCTCACCCCCCCAGCCCCCAGCCCCCACCCCCCACCCCCGCAGAGGCAGAGTTGATTTAGGGTGTGAGCCTGAGGCTCAGGCTCTGGCTTTTTTTTGGCAGAATGGGGCACCGACAGTGAAAGCGGCCTGGGGTTGGCATGCAGGTTTCTCCCGCTCTGTTTCCCGCAGCTCCCAATGGCACGGTTTCCTTCTGCGTGGCAGGCGGAGTCCTGCAGTATGGCTCAGGGGTCCCCAGTCTGGAGGTCTTGAGGGCCAGACCTACTGGGGATGGAAGACTGAGACCCAACCCAGGTTTAGGGTTCAGGCCTAGGGTTGTGGCAGGCCCCACCTGCCAGTGCTGAGGGCTCCCAGCGGGGCTGGGTAGAGGGCCTGTTTGGCCCAAGTTGTAGGGGAAGGGGCTGCACATGCGCCTGCCCTTCAGAGCGCTTTCCTGTAGCCTTCGGGCGACACCACGTGAGACCCTGGGCCTTCACCAGTAGGTTCCTCCATAGGCCCCTGCCACAGGAAGCGAGTTCATCAGGGCATTCAGGCCAATTCTTACGAGCTTTCTGCCCAAATCGACATCAATTTGGGCAGAAAGCTCGTGAGAACTGGCTCGCGTTGGGTGGCATTTCGGGCCACACTCCGGCCCTAGAGGAGAGCATTCATCAGTAGGTGCATGTTGTGGCCATGCGAGGTGGGTTGCTTGGCCCACCTGGCTTCTGGAGGCCCCCCACAGAGGTGAGCTTCCTGGAAGCAGAGTTGAGTTAGGGTGTAAACCTGAGCCTCAGGCACAGGCTTCTTTTGGCAAAAGGGGCTCGGAAAGTGAGGGTTGCCTGAAGTGGGCGTGCAGGTTTCTCTTTTGTGAATGTTTCCCGCAGCTCCCAGAGGTACACTTCCCTCCTGGGTGGCAGGCTGAGTCCTGCGGTATGCCTCAGGGGTCCCCAATCTGGAGGGCTTGAGGGCCAGGCCTCTTGGACGAAAGCCTGCGAACCCAGCTCAGGGTTAGCGTTAAGGCCTATGGTCATGGCAGGCCCCATCTGCCAGCTATAAGGCAGGATCCTCAGAGGGGAGAGTAGAGGACAGGCCTGGCCTGCGTTCAGAGGCCATCCACGCTGCAATTGCACTTGGTGTTTAGAGGGCTTTCTTGCAAGCTTCGGCCCACGACTATGTGGGACCCCCGTGACTGGCCAATGCGGCCCCCCCAAATGCCCTCACCGCCGAAAGCTAGTTCACTGGGGTACACAACCAGTCCTCACAAGCTTTCTGCCTAAATCGACATTCATTTGGGCAGAAAACTAGTGCGAATTGGCTGTTGTTGTGAGGCAAAACTCGATGCATGCCCACCCAGTGTTGGGACATGTATGACTGTGGTCCGGGTCCAGGCGGCTTCCCTGTTGGCCACCAGGGACGCGGGCTCCCTGGGGTCAAATTTAAGGGAGGGGGGAGGCTGAGCCTGGGGCTCTGGGTTTGTTGCCAAGAGTGGCACAGAAGGTGGGGGTGGCCTGAGGATGGCATGCAGATTTCTCCAGTCTGAGGGTTTTGCACAGGTCCCAATGGCACAGTCTCCTTCTGGGTGGCAGGCAGAGTCCTGGAGTGTGGCTAGGGGTTCCCAATCTGGAGGGATTGGGGACCAGGCTTCTGGGGATGGAAGACTGACAACCCAAACTAGAGTTAGGGTTTGGGCCTCAGTGCATGGCAGGCCCTATCCGCCATCACTGAGGAGGGGTCGCTGGGGAGCTGATTGGAGGGCATGGTTCAAACCAGGTGTCAAATCTGGGTTTGTGGCCTGGGGGGCCGCTGAGTATGGGGGTCACCTCTGGGGTACATGCAGGATTCTCCTGCTCTGAGGGTTCTCTGCAGCTTCAAAGGGCACGGTTTCCTCGTGGGTGGCAGGTGAACTCCTGGGGGTATGGCACAGGGGTCCACTATCAGGATGGATTGGGGACCAGGCCTCTGGGGACAGAAGCCTGAGAACCAAACCCAGGCTTAGGGTTAGGGCCTAGGGGCATGGTGGGCCCATCTGTCAGGGCTGAGGTGGGCTCCACAGAAGACTGAGTACAAGAAAGACTTGGTCAGCAGTCGGAGGTGATCCTGGAGGATTTCTGGTTCCCCTAGCACACCCCAGTCCTGAGTGTCCCCTGTGGTGGCACTTGTCACACAAGACTGTCATTTGTTGTTTCTTGGTCTGTCCTTTCTGCTTGGAGTAGATCTCTCTCACAGATGCCTGGCTGGATGGCAGGCAGATGAATGGTTTTGGGATTTTTGGTCCTGGAACAGCAGGCGCCCTCAAAACCCTGATGATGGGCAGGGGGAGTCTCTGTCCTTCTGTGTGCCCCCAGCCTCAGTGGGATCTAGTGCCCAGGACAAGGGACGGGAGTCCTCCCAGATGAAGTTTGTTCTATGAAAGTGGCTTCCTTCTGACATCACTAGGCAACCACATTGCATGGCCGTTCCTGCATGGGAGTTGCAAGAAGCAGGCTGGTGTCACGGGGTATGGGGTGTTTCGTGGAGGCTTGTCAAACCTCAGGAGGCTTGTCACATGTTCCAACAGGGCAACATCAGGGTGTGTGCTCTGCCTACCCCATGACCCCCGGGGGCCCTGGGGGCATCTAGCTCTGGAGGATCTACAGAAATGCAGACTGGCCTGAGCAGAGCCTTAGTGATCTGTCTTCTTGGTTCCTGGGTGTGGCTCTTTCTGTTTCTCCAGGCTGTTGATTCTCCTTTGTTTTCCTCTGAGCAGCACCATTTTGCACTGTTTTATTGGTGTGGATTCAGTGCTGGTAGTTCAGACAAATTCTTCCTGAAAAGAAGGGGAATAGAAGCCATCCTTGTTTCCTAAGCAGACCTGAGCTGATTCCATAGTCACAGCCCTTTCCCAGGCCCCTGGGCCTTCACGTGCTCTCCAAGGCTGAGATACTAGAAAAAGTCTTCTATTCTTAACAGGTTGAAAGAATTAGTTTCATTTTTAAAAAATTCAACAAATTCACACTTTTCCTCATTTCTGCCATGATCTGCAGACATTGAATGAACAAGGTTTGATGGGGTGAAGGAAGAATGGGCTTTACAGTGGGATTTGGGGCACTGTTGACTCACCGCTGCCCCCGTGTGGTCACTCTCCAGATAGCAGTGGCCCAATGGGTCCCGATTTATAGGATTCAACGGAGAATAGTAAGACTGAAGAAGGTTGGTCCCTGAAGTCCTTAGCTTCTAAAAACCATCCTCTAATTTATGAGCGGCATTCTACATCGAGTATCTCTTAACTAGATATGAGGGTTAGGGTCAGGGTCAAGTTACATACATTAACTAGGGACAGCTTTTTGTATGCCAATCTTACCTGCCTAAGGTGCTTTTTTTTTTTTTTTTAAAGATTTTATTTATTTATTTGACAGAGAGAAATCACAAGTAGATGGAGAGCCAGGCAGAGAGAGAGAGCGAGAGAGAGGGAAGCAGGCTCCCTGCGGAGCAGAGAGCCTGATGCGGGACTCGATTCCAGGACCCTGAGATCATGACCTGAGCCGAAGGCAGCAGCTTAACCCACTGAGCCACCCAGGTGCCCCCTAAGGTGCTTTTTAAAAAATACAGCGGGAGAGGATATAGTCACCAAAGCACTGAGCACATGACCTGTCCCCAGAAATAGGTCACTGCACATAACTATTGTTTCATTTTAGCTGAGGACCAGGAGGTCCTCTAAGGCCTTGGCAGGTAGCATCTGTGGCCAGCTGGCCGTCTCCCCACCGACAGCGACACGCAGCTCAGCCCATCCTCTGCTCTGCTCAAGGGCAGCAAACAGACAGACCAGGTGCAGGCGGGACTCTCTCCTGTCAGGCATGGCTTGCTTCTGACAGCTATACAAGTGGGCCAGCTCACATGCACATGATGTATTCCCTTGGTTCCTTGCTATCGGCCTCCCCTTCTGTCACCCTGGTCCTGAACCTTTAGCTCCTGTGAGAAATTGGGTTTGCAGATTTCTGTTGACCATCGAAGTGTAGATCTGTGTTGCCTTTCTTCCCTGTCCTGGGGTCAGAGAGGAAGTCGGGAAGAGTCATCCTACTCTGAAAGCAGCCAAAAGAAAGATCAAGTGTGCTCTGCCCTGGCACCTCAGGTTTGAAAGCCATGGCCAGCTACGTACTTCATGCTCTACACGATCAGCTTTAGGGACTCACGGTTGCATGTGACATGAAATCATACTGAAAGAAATCTCGTGACCAAACTCTTGCCTTGCAGAAGACAGTTTAGGGACACTGCCCAATGCCCACGCTGTTATTTCCAGTCTAGCCAAAGCCCAGTCACACTGACACATGTGCCCAAGGGCACATCTGTGACATCCTCCTGGAGCACCCATGGTCCCCTTACCCCCCGGTATGGCCAACCCTGCACACCCCCAGTCCTCCCAAGCATCCCCTGTCATGATCGCCCTCCTGGAGTGTTTCCTGTCCCCCTACCCCCAGGTCTGGCCAATGCTGCACACCCCCAGGCCTCTTGAGTATCTCCTGTTATGCCACTTGTCACACAAGGCTGTCATTTGTTGTCTCTTGGTCTGTCCTTTTTGCTTGGAGTAGATCTTTCACAGATGCCTGGCTGGAATGGCATGCCTGGTGAATGAATGCTTTTGAGATCTTTTTTTTTTTTTTTTTTTTAAAGATTTTTTATTTGTTTATTTGACAGACAGAGATTACAAGTAGACAGAGAGGCAGGCAGAGAGAGAGAGAGAGAGGGAAGCAGGCTCCCTGCTGAGCAGAGAGCCCGATGCGGGACTCGATCCCAGGACCCTGGGATCATGACCTGAGCCGAAGGCAGCGGCTTAACCCACTGAGCCACCCAGGCGCCCCTTGAGATCTTTGATCTTGGAACAGCAGGCATCCCTCAGAACCCTGATGAACATGGGGAGTCTTTGTCCTTCTGTGTGTCCTCAGCCTCGGTGGAACCTAGTGTCCAGGACAAGGGTCTTGGGCATCTTCCCAGATGAAGTTTGTTCTGTGAAGGTGCCTTCCTTCTGAGGTCACTCTGCAGCCACGTTGCATGGCTGTTCCTGTAGGACGGAAAGCATGCTACTCTATTATATTCTCCTTGCACACTGTGCCTACCAAAGAGGAAACACATGTTCACCCTCACACGTTCACACTTACACCTCCATTTCTGAGCATCACTACCCTGTAAACGACAGTGAATTCCTGTTGGGTGGCAGACCTGTAGACGTGCCATTCCAGGTGTCAGTAGAGGAGGATGGAGATGGCGTTGTGGCTAAAGGGATGGACGCCCTTGCCTCTGGGGGTGAAGAAATTAGATTTGACCCAGATGGCACTATGTTCTACTCAAAGAAGGGACATGATCCTAGGATCTTTGAGACCAGGGATTGGCACAGACTTTTCTGGGAAGTCTTCTGTAAAGATTTTCTGTTAGGTGTTGCAGTCCATGGGGTGTTTCTGACAATGACTCCACTCTTGCACTGTGATTTGAAAGCAGCCACAGACTGTCCATAACTAATGTTCCAGACACACTTGATTGCAAGAATATGGGGGGAGGTCCCATTTGGCCCATGGGTGATAGTTTCCCACATCCCAGATCTGCAACACGATGAATGAAGAGGGAGAGGTCTCTTCTTTTCCAGGGGCAGAGTGGGAAGACACTGGCATCTTTCCTGTCTGACCCCGGCCCCTGTTGGTGAAAGCAAAAAAAGATGATAGTGAGATTGGCTAACAATGAAGGCTCAGGAATTCCCTCCCCCTCCCCATTTCTCTGTAGGCCTCAAGCTTCCCACAACACGTTTGTCTGTGGTTGAATTCCATGTAGGTATTGTTTGGCTGGGTCAGTCAACAAGGCCTGGTGGGTATATCTTGCGGGTTCTACACCACACAGATGCTCATCTTTTTTTTTTTTTTTTTAAATATTTTATTTATTTATTTGACAGAGAGAGATCACAAGCAGGCAGAGAGGCAGGCAGAGGAAGAGGAGGAAGCAGGCTCCCCGCTGAGCAGAGAGCCCGATGCGGGACTCGATCCCAGGACTCTGAGATCATGACCTGAGCCGAAGGCAGAGGCTTAACCCACTAAGCCACCCAGGTGCCCCCAGATGCTCATCTTGTTTAGGCCAAGACCATGAGCACATTTGGGGTTCTGCTGAGTTAGCGGAGGATCTAGCATGTGTGGGCTTCAGGACAAGTCTGACTGAGCCCTCAGCAATGTTATGGAGCAACTGGCTGCCTGGGCCCTCAGTGGCACCGGCACAGGCCTGGCCTACGCCACTTGTGCTGTCACAATGGAGAAGTCTAGCTTTTTCCATCTTCCTCTACCCTCTGTCAGCATGTGGGTTTCCCACCAACCATGTCTTTGCAGACAAACTCTGAGAGGGTCCATGGCTTAGGACTCCACTGACATCTCAGAGTCTCGTTATAACCACTGCCGGAGGTTTCTGTGGCCCTGACATGGACTTTATTCCCACAATATGCCCAGTGAAGAGTCCCAGGAGAGTCTGGGGGTCCAGGAAAGATCAATGGGTATTTGTGGCTGTAGCTAAAGCCAGTTTTGGGGATCATACTAGAGGCCATCTCCCATCTCGGTCTGGCTTTTTTGCTGATTGCCAGTACGACTTAGGAGAGTACCTTCATTGGAGCTTGAGGCTCATGCTTTCTAAAAGGAGAAGACGTTTTTAGATGAATTTATTCATTCAAGACGATGGAATGAACTCCTAAGAAGTTCTGGGCAGTCTCTGAGACGGATTCTATCTCAGGGGTTCTGACTTCCATCGTCCCCGCTCCTATGCAGTTCCCCCAGTGGACACAATGGCTGTTCCATGGAGTTTCCCCAGGGCAACATTGGACTAGCCAGTGTCTTCAGGCTATACTCCCAGGCCATCTGATGTGGCTGAGGGGCCATGAACAATTCTGAGCCTAAACCAAGGTTTTGGCTGTGCTGCCTTACTTGCACACAAATAGCAGTGTCTGGCTCAGGCCGTCACTGCCACCGCTGAGCTGGCTTAGTGAGGACCTTGCCCAGGACACTAGCCCCATGACACTGTGAGGGCACAGCAACGTCAGGCAATGCGACAAGGGATTCTACATCGGTGTAGATGATGCGAGGTACCGTTTCACAGCAAACATGACAGAAAACATTTAAATGACAGAATAGGAAGTAGTTCAATGTACTCTCTATGAGGGCAGTGATGGGAAAAGTGAACCATGGAGTCAGAAAGGGGAATGGGAGTTCCAGGAAGCAGGCTGGAGTTGTCAGGGGGTAGTGGGTGTCTCGTGGAGGGAGGGATCAGGAGGCTCATCAGAGGTTCCAACAGGGCAGCATCAGGGTGTGTGCTGGACCTGACCCCAGACCCCCAGGGGCACTGGGGGCATTCTAGCTCCAGAGGATCTACAGAAATGCAAACTGGCCTGAGTTTTTGTAATTTGGGAGTGAAGTCTTGCGTTTCCACATAAAGTATGTCATCTGGGAAGAGAGAGTTTGACTTCTTTGCCAATTTATATGCCTTTTATTTCTTCTTGTAGTCTGATTTCCGAGGCTAGGACTTCTAGTACTATGTTGAACAGTAGTGGTGAGAGTGGGCATCCCTGTTGTGTTCCTGCTCTTAAGGATAAAGCCCTTATCTTTTCCTCATTGAAAATGGTATTCGTTGTGGGCTTTTCATAGATGGTTTTTAGGAAACTGAGGAATATCTCCTCTATCCCTACTCTCTGAAGAGTTTTAATCAGGAAAGGGTGCTGATTTGTATCAAATGCTTTTCTGCATTAATTGAGAGGATCCTATGGTTCTTGTCTTTTCTTTTATTGATGTGGTCTGTCCTGTTGATTGATTTGCCAATGTTGAACCACACACTTACATCCCAGGAATAAATTCCAGCTGGTCATGATGGATAATCCTTTTCATGTACTGTTGGATCTATCAGCTAGGATCTTGTTGAGTATTTTGGCACCCATGTTTATCAGGGATATTGCTCTGTAATTCTCCTTTTTAATGGTGTCTTTGCCTGGTTTTGGGATCATTATAATGCTGGCCTCATAGAACGAGTTTGGAAATTTTCCTTCTGCTTCTATTTTTTGAAACAGCTTCATAAGAATAGGTATTATTTCTTCTTTGAGTGACAGCCTTTGCTGGATATGGTATCCTTGGCTGCATGTTCTTCTCATTTAGTATCCTGAATATGTCTTGCCAGCCCTTTCTGGCTTGCCAGATCTCTGGGGACAGGCTGACGTTATTCTGATACTCCTCCCTCCATCCATCAGAAATCTCATCCCCAGGCTGCTTTCTGGATTGCTTTCTTGGTTCTAAGATTTGTAAGTTTTCCATTTTTAATTCTAATAATGTATTTATAGATGATTTTATATTTTCTATGTGTACCCTCATATGATGTGTGAATAGTCACAATTATCCCCTCAATTCTTATTCTTTTTGTTTCTCTTGCCTTATAACACTTGGTAGATTTTCCAATGCATTGTTGACTAGAGTAGCATGGTTTGAAGATTTGAATATACCTTTCTCAATATCTGATAGAAAAAGCAGATGAAACATTGGTAACAAATGTGACCTAATTGACATATATGGAGCATTACACATTAAGTACAGAATACATTATTTACAAGTGGTCTGAGGTATTTAGCCAAGGAAATGAAATGTTGGGCCATGAAGCAAGTCGAGACATTTTAAAGCCTGAAGTTAACTAGATTATATTCTTAGACCACAGGAGAAATGAACCATAGTCATAATGAAAAGAAAACCGGGAAGTCCCTCAATGTCTAAAAATTAAGTGTAACTTTGCTACATATCCTGAGGGCCAGAGAGGGAATCACAAGGGAAATTTTCAACCCTTCCTACATCAGAGCTCGCAGACAATGGCACTCTGTCTGTGAAGAGCAGTATGATTATCTAGACAGGAATTGAGCCTTAAGTCAGAGTTCTGCCTGCCCCAGTCACACCTGGCAGCCTCGGCCTGTGGTCCCCTCACAGCTGCCCTTTTTGGTAGCCCTGAGCTAATAGGGACAACATGGCTATATGGAAATGGGAAGCTACCCACTGCTAGTGATGATGGTGCACATACTGAAAACATAAGAAAGAAAAAGTCTGTAACTTTCTGGAATGTTCTTCCTCATGATGATGTGTCACTCTGTATGCAAAACAAAACAGACCAAATATAGAAACCTGCTCCAAATGTTCCTCCCCGTGATCACTCCCTTCCTTGTGAAGATTGTGTCTCCCAGGCAGCTGTCTTGACTTGTGTTTGAATAAAACTCTCTTCTTTTCTCTCCAAAATGTTTAAAGGGATTTGTTCCCTTCGTTTCGACAATAACATGTTTTCTTTTTAAGTGAAAAATCAATGTTCCTGGTTCACCACTCCAACAGCACAGAGGGCAGTTGTTCTGGTTCATCCTGGAGCTTCCCTGCAGAACTAAGGATATGAATATATATTCCAGCACAAATGGGCTCATCGTGGAAGGATGCTCCGAAGGTCTGAGAAGCACTATCCACTCCACGGGTGAGACCAGAAGGTGAAGCTCCTCCAGCTTAGAGCATTGCTTTTTGGGTCTTAAAGTTGCCTTGGAAATGTGGGAAACCATTGCATTTCCTTTTTTTTTTTTTCCTTCCTAAGATTTTATTTATTATTTGACAGAGACACAGTGAGAGAGGGAACACAAGCAGGGGGAGTGGGAGAGGGAGAAGCAGGCCTCCCGCTCAGCTGGAAGCCAGATGCCGGTTCATCAGAGTACCCTGGGATCATGACCTGAGCTGAAGGCAGAGGCTCAATGACCAAGCCACCCAGGCGCCCCAACCATTGCATTTCCTAAAGCCCAAGCCAGGGAAGGTCTGAAACTAGCAGACCTTGCCAGGAACCAGGAACAACTCTGCAGGCAGGGCTCGTGCAGGAACCGAAGGCACAGGGTTCTGAGGGTGGTCTGAAGCCAGAGGGGTCTCCGAAAGGGGCAAGATGTCTGAGGGAGGGGGTGCCCTACCCAAGATCCGCCCGTGGCTGCCCCGCAGAGCCAGTGTTCAGCGCGGAGGCATTGCCTCTGGGATTGCAAAAGCACGGAGGTGCAGATGTAAGAGGGTTGCCTGGTACCGGCAGGCGCGACATCCAATGGGCTCAGGGCACCACCCTTCCCGACCATTGAGCACGTGGGGGTGGGGCTATGTCCTCTGTGGGCGGACCCAGAGCTAGCTCAGCTTGCAGAGGCGGAGCAGGCACTGGGGAACTGGGAGAGATCCTGGGCGGGTGTCCTGCTTCGGTAAGTGCGGGCTCTGCGCTGGCTTGGGGATCCCCGGGATAGAGTCCTCGAAGGGCGCATGAAGCGAGTTCATTGTGGGAACTCAGATGGGTTTTCTTTTTCCCTTGAAAATCTCTTCTGCCCGATGTCCATCAACTGGCCCTCTCCCCCAGACCCCTGGATTCCAGGGCGCCCGCTCACCCAAGCTTTTGTGGGATGGTTGTATACATTTCAAGATTTCCCATGTTCCCCAGGAAGACTGCATGTAAAGACAGCCCACAGTCCCCAAATTCAGTGGGGTACCTCTCATCCCCTGGCATGGTGCAGGCAACGGACCTTGAGCAGGACCCCGAGTTCAGCAGAGTTTTCCCTGTTCCTCATCCCCCACACGTGTGGCGCTAACAAGCCCCAGAACAGTTCCCCAGCTTCAACATTTTGAGACCTTTCTTCGGGCTTGGTGATAATGGGCTGTCAGAATCGCACTTTAGGGTCCTCCAGGTTCCTGTCCCCGCCTCCACCCCCAGACACGTGTGTGACGATAACAGCCCCAGGGCCATCCCCCAATTTTAGCATTGTGTCCCATGTCCCAGGGAATGGTGGTAATGGGCTGTCAGGATCCTGCAGGAGCGTCCTCCAGGTGGGGGCCTGGAAGCTGGAGGAAATCAGACCCCACTCAAGTTGCATGAGGAACAGATGAGTTGAACTGTTCCTTTGGAAGGATAATTTCTCTTTTCCAAAAAAGACAAAGTCTTGGTCTACTTTAGAATGTTGATAATTACTACTTAAGAAACAAGTATGTGTTTCTAAGAAAGAAAAGAAAAGAAGAAAACAAACAAGTCTATGTTTTCCTTTCTTCCAGGAACAGAAGCAGGTGTGCCGGCCTTAGGCATTCTCATCCTCAGCTGACAACTCTTCTCTGATCGGGCTCCACGAGACCCAACGTTTTGAACAACAGTGTCTGAGTCAGTCATGCAGCTTGTCACAGGACGTCAGTGTTCCAAGAAAGCAGTAGGTACATTGGGTGCAATGTCACTTACGTGTCAGGACTGGAGGTAAGACTTCCTTTTTTTTTTTTTTTTTAAAGATTTTATTTATGTATTTGACAGACAGAGATCACAAGTAGGCAGAGATGCAGGCAGAGAGAGAGAGAGAGGAGGAAGCAGACTCCTCGCTGAGCAGAGAGCCGGATGCGAGGCTCGATCCCAGGACCCTGAGATCATGACCCGAGCTGAAGGTAGAGGCTCAACCCACTGAGCCACCCAGGTGCCCCAAGACCCAACGTTTTGAACAACAGCGTCTGAGTCAGTCATGCAGCTTGTCACAGGACGTCAGTTCCGAGAAAGCAGCAGGTACATTGGGCGCAATGTCACTTACATATCAGGACTGGAGGTAAGACTTCTTTTTAACTAAAACCTCCTAGGCTTTTCTCTTTTCTCTGGTTGAGCCATGAAGTAAAACTGAAGAAGCTGTCAGTATTCTGGCTTTGGTGCAAGAGTTACTTAGTGTCCCTGCAGGTAGAACATTGCAGGGAATGCCATTGTCTCTGTTCATTTACTGCTGTTCATAACCTGCACATCTCTTTCCTAGGAAGTCACTTGTATCAGAGAAGGAAGATGAGATTTACTCTTTGTGTGTTTTTAATGTATAATTTGATCCTTACTCTAATGGTGTTTATTCACTTGGGCCTGGGGTATGGTCCTAGGCCAACATCTAGACTTAGGTGCCTTTTTGTGGCCAGATAGAGACATGGATGATGTCTTGTCATTTGTCAGAGGTGATGTTTCATAACTGATTAGTGTTTTCATCACAAGAGTTCCAGTTAAGGTAGAGGGAAAATTCATAATTATTCAAAGTAGGCTTTTACCATTTAAAGCTTGACTTTCTAGTTTGACTAAATGTATCATCTAGATATTTTGACGTGCTGCACTTTCTCTGTAGTTTCTTTGGTGGTGGAGTCAGAGGAGAGTCTTTGGAAGTTCTCCTGGATAGAGGAGCCTCAGGTAGCCTCCTCCTGGTAGCCTCAGGGGGCTTGGCAGACTTCAGGAGCCCTGGGGTGAATTCTGGAACTGCCTGTCTGAGGCTGGGTTATTCAGGTGATCACACAGAGTTTGTTTCTCCTCATGAAATTGCTGGAAGGTAATATCTATGGAAAGGCTTTTTACACAGAATCTTTCGGGCTACTGAAGAGCAACGAACAATGAGGTGATTTGGGCTGTATTATTCTGTAAATAATGGCTTTATAACCCCTGTAATAGGCTATGGTATTTTATCACACAAGGAGTCCTCCGAAGTCTACAATGAAAGACTCAGATCTCAGAGCTCATTCATGTTCCATTGATATGTGACTTACAGTTTGCCCAGGTAGGAAGGTGATTTGAGAGAAATATGACACATTTATGAAAGCGTTGGGCCAGTGTCATTTTGGCAAGAGGTGGGAATCCTGGAGCGTTGCAGCAGACAGGGGAGCACCAGGTCTGGGGAGAGCTGCCAGGGGTCCCAGAGGAGAGCGGAGAGCATCTGCAGGAGGGTGTGGGCAGGGCTAGCACTAGGGGTGGCCATGTGTCTCCTGTGTGACAGTTGTGACAGATCAGGGCTGTGAGCAGGTTCCTGACTGAGGACAGGTGAAGCCTGGGTGGTGAGCTGGCAGAACCCCTTCTTCTGTGCCACTGGCCTCAGCCAACACACACAGGCTCTTCATCTGTCCCTGTCCCTCCAGTTCAGACTTCTCTGCGTTGCCAGCCCAGGACGTTGGTTTGGGCTTCTTTCTTTGGGTGTGTGTGGAGTTTCACAACCTAGATGATGGAAGTGATGGGTCATCAGAACATCTGTTCCACTTGTATTTCCTGCTCTCCTCTAAGTCACAGCAGTGAGTTGTACCTGCTGGTGGAAGGGGCTATCTGTGCATTTTTTTATTTCCTGTTTTAATTAAACAATGGGAAACAAATCTCCTGAAATATTTAAAGAATTCTTTGTGGGTGTTCATGTTTTTCTCTTCTGTGAACCACATTCCAATATTAGAAAATATTTTTTAAAAGAAAGCACAGGCATGGGGCTCTGACAGGGTCCAGTGGCCTTTGTGAGGAGGACAAATGGAGAAGGAGTGTAAGTTGTTGAGTAGCTCAGGGAGGGGCTCATTGTGCTCCCAGAGACCATCTACTCTTTCCCGGGGGTGGGGAGGATGTGGGGATGGTGGTGTGCTTACTTGGTGGCCCATCCTGGGCCCTGAAACCTGACCCAGCGAGTCCCTTGTGACTTGAACTGGGGAACTGATGAAGAAAACAGAATGAGCCTTGGAGGGGGCCTGCATCCTCTGCACTCGGACAACTCCACGGAGCAAACGAGCTCATCATCCGTGAGGCATGTCAGGATCCCTGAGGGTGTGGGCTTTGCTTCCTGGGAAGAGGTTGTGTCTTCATCCTTATCTGAACGAGAGCCATGTTGTCTGGTTATGGGGACCCAGAACCTTACGTGACCACATCATTATGACTCTTGTTATTTTAACAAAACAATATAGACATTGACTTTGAAATCCAAATATCAAAAAGAAAAACAAAAGCTCAACTATATCTATGAAGACTGAACTTTTGGTGCCTCTCATTAATATGGGTGATGTCAGGCTGCCCGTATGAGAAAGAACACGGAATTCTATTTGGATAGAAGTGTGCCGTGCCCACGTAGTGTTTTATTCTATCTGTTTCCTGACTTCTCTGAAGGGAAAATAGGGTGATGACTAGAGCTTGGATTCTGATTTGAAGGAATGGGAGACAAGAGATTTGAAAGAGCAGTGTTTATGCTGACGTGGTGCTCCGTGCCCAGTGAGCGAGGGATTGAAGCAAGGACTTAGAAGCTTTGGTGTTCAGGGAGGAGGTGGTCTGACTTTTCCCCACACAGAGTTGCTCGGCTGATCTGCCTAAATGGACCTGTTCCTGCCTTTTGAATGCTGAACACGTTTCTGAGACTGGAGTTGGCTTCTCTGTGAGCAGCATTGCGCTGGGGAGGAAAGCAGTCTCTGTGTCTTAGGAGTCACCGTGTCAGCAGGTGTGAGCCTGGCAGAGGAGTCAGATCAGACAACTGGGAGGCCATGAGGCTGTGGTGGTGGGCCTTCGCTCTTGATGCACAGGCCAGCTTGCTCCAGGGACAGGGCTCTGCTCCCCAGCCAGCTCTCCTGCTGCAGATGTGGTAGGAAACTTGCTTCCTGTTTGGTTCTCCAGCCCTCATCTCAGCAGGAGGCTTGGTGGGAAGCAGCCCACAGGCAGCATTATGGATTCTTGCCCAGTGTGCCCCTTGCTTCCTCCGATGAGGCACTGCAGGTGTCCTCTGCCTTGTGCCTGTGAATTCTGCCAGCAGAAGCACTTCTTCCAGAGTCACACCCCCGAAAAATCCTTTCCTGTGCTGTGTGCAAGAGGTCAGTTTTCATTTGAAACTGATATCTCAGCTCCTGCCATGAGGTTCCAAGACCACATGGCACAGCAGTCTCCTTGAAGCTCTAGTTCCACATAGGGCTTGACATGTGAGACTGAGACTGAACCTGGGCGGCCTGCTGCTGCTGCTGCTGCAGGTTCCTTCCTGAAAAGTGTGCAGCAAAACCTCGTTTGTGGTGACATCCCAGGAGAGAGGGATAGGTGCACCATTCTGCCCCAGGATGGGAGGATGCCGGACATTAGTCATAGGTGGCTGTTTCCCAGGACCTTGGCCAGAGGGAGATTTGGACCCTGGGATGCTTCTCTGTTAAGCGTTCTCAGATGAGCACATCAGGCAAGTGGAGGACGTGTGTGTGCTCACCTGGAATCGAGGAAGGTGTCTGGTTTCAGGTTTCATGTGCAAGTGGATTCCTCTTATTGCTCATTTTCCTGATGCTCTTCAGGATGCTGTAGGGGGACCCATTGTTCTGGGCATCCTGGCTGTGCAAGAGCTCTGATCACCTTTTCTTTCTTTCTTTCTTTTTTTAAAAAAGATTTTATTTATTTATTTGACAGACAGAAATCACAAGTGGGCTGAGAAGCAGGCAGAGAGAGGAGGAAGCAGGCTCCCTGCTGAGCAGAGAGCCCAATGTGGGGCTCGATCCCAGGACCCTGGGATCATGATCTGAGCGGAAGGCAGAGGCTTTAACCCACTGAGCCACCCAGGCACCCCTTTGATCACCTTTTCCCCCAGGGCTCTGGATTAGGAAATTGGAGGGAGCCCATGGTGAAACCATCTGAGTAGGACTCCGTTTCCCCCTTGCCAAGATGGCCTGGTGACTGGGATAACTGCTCTGGAAATAGAAAGCAGGAGACAGGGCTGGGGTGCTAAAGGGGGGATGGCAGTAGTGCTTGATATTCACATAGGGGCCAGGTGGGACTTTGCTAGGAAGGTGGTGCTTGAGTCAAGTTCTAAAGAAAGTGAGTGATATCACACCAAGAGCCTTATAAATGGAAGGGAACGCATATGCAAAGGCCCTGGGGCAGGAACATAGCATGTATGTCCAGGAGCAGCAAGCCCTGTGGCCACAGCAGACAGCTTAGGACATGATCTTAGAGAGGTGACAGTAGGATGATAGAAAGCCATTGCAGGGCTGTGACCCCATGGGACCCTGTTTCACTGGGCCATCCTGGCTACAGTGTTGAGAACAGATGACACAGGGTTGAGGATAGCAAATGGAGGTCAATGATGAAGTGTTTCTAGGAATTCAGGCAAGAGATGGGCTCCAGTGTGGACAAGGCAGTCAGTCTTAGAAGGAGGGGTTAGAGTTCTTCTGGGTACCTACTGAAGCTGGAGCTCACAGGACTTGCTGATGGGTTTGATCTTGGAAATGGGAGAAAAGAGGAACTGAGGTAACTCTGAATTCTTGTGGGTTGTCCCGAGTGAGGCAAAGGAGGTTTCTGGGGGTAGGAGGTAGTCCATGTTTCACCTGCTGAGGAAGGTGCCTTTCACAGTGGACCTGCTGATGTTTATGTCCAGGAGAACTCTGAACTTCTATCGCCTCAGCAACTTTCAAGTACAAGTCTTCCCCACTTTTCTCAAAGTTCATGGTAAGACACTTGGCTTTTTTTTGAAAGATCTATGTTATTACCCAGCTCCAGTAGCAAGAAGAAACCTGAAGAGGATTTCTCTCTTGTGAAAAAAGTCAAAAAGTGGGCATTGCATTCAGCATCTGTTTTGTGGGAAACCATTGCAGATATGGTGTGCACCCCAACCAGCTCCTTCCTGGGCACTGTTCTCCACGTCCAGCCACCAGTGCTTTGAATTGAGTTTGTGAGCATCTGCTGTGCTTTGCCTCCATTTATTTGGGGGCATCCGTTAGGATGTTGTGTCCTGAGGCCTAAGAAGAACCAAAGAGAAGGAACTTTTGGTGTCCGAGCATGCTCACTCATTTTTCTGTAGAAATGAATGGTCATTCCTTTTTTTGTTTACAGCTTTTCTGCTGTGAAAGGTTTCCTAGGAAAACTGTCCTTTGAAGTAGTAGGGGAACCTGTACCCCATCCTGCAGGGTTAGCTTTCATCTCCATGCTACACAGAACTTTCCATGACTTGTGGATTTTATCATTCAAACATGGCACCTTTGACTACCTTCACCTGTTTCCCCCCACCATCCCTGAATCTGAAACCACCCATCTATTCTCATTATCTATGCGGTCAGTATTTTTTTTTTTCCCATGTGGAATGTCCATGAGAGTCTGTTTGTCTTTCTGTGTCTGAGTTACTTAGCATAAGGCTCCCAAGGTCAGTGTTTCCATGTATGGTTATTGTGAATAATGCTGCTGTGAACATGGCAGTGCATCTCTCTTTTGGAGGGAGTGTTTTTGTGTTTGCTTAAGAAATACTCAGTAGAGCAATTACCAGGTCATGTGGTAGTTCTATTAAATTTTTCTGGAAACTCCACAGCGGCTCCACAGTGGCTGCACCAATTTCCACTCCCACCAACAATGCACAGGGTCCCCTGGTATACACACCCTTGACCACACCTGGTATTTGTCCTGGGACAATTATTGTTCCCACACTTGTGAGGTGATAGCTGATTGCAGTTTTGACTTCTGTTTCCCTGACGACAATTAGTGATGTTCAACAATTCTCTCTGTGTCTGTTGGCCACTTGTATGCCATCTTCGGAAATCTATTCACATATTCTCCCCAGTTTCTATTCAGTTTTTGTTTTGATTTGAAGGAGCATTTTGTGTATTTTTGGATATTTGCCTCTTCTCACACATAGGAGGTGCAGATAATTTTTCTCATTGGGGAGGTTTCCTTTAAGGGTTTCATGGTTTCTTTTGTCATGCAGAAATTTCAGTTTGATGTTCTTCCGCTTGTTTATTTTTGCTTTTGTTGCCTTTGCTTTTGGTGTCTGATGCAAAAGTCTCTTCCCCAAAACCAGTATCGAGAAACCTACTACCCGTATTTTCTTTTTGGAGGTTTATGGGTTCAGTTCTTATGTTCAAGTCAATCATCCATTCATAATTTGTATGTGTGGTGTAAGAAAGTGATCCAGTCACATTCTTCTGCATTTAGTGTCCAGATTTCCCAGTACCGTTCACTGAAGAGACAGTCCTTTCCCCATTGTTTATTTTCTTCTGCTGTGTCATAAGTTAAGACCGTACATGTGTGGTTTAGTTTCTGGGCTTTCTTTCTTTCTTCTTTCTTTCATCTACAGTTTATTTGTTGGGAAAATATTTTTCCTATCAGAATATATGCAGTGTGGACTTCACTGATGATGTCTTCATACTCTTTGGTAGGACTTTTCTCTGACATCTGTGTTTTTGTACATGAGTAGCTGGATCTATAGCTTCAACAGGTTGAACATTTGGGCAGAGCTCCTTGTAGTATTCTACTCTTCCATCAGACACCAGATTGTCTTCTTTTGTGATGTTCTCAGTTCTGGTGATGGATATCTGTATTTCCTTTTCCATGGTAGATTTATTAAAGTGAATTTAATTTTTCTTAAAAGTGTAGATTCTAAATCATCCTTATTTTATAATATTTATGTCTATAAAACAGCACGTTTTAAAAATGCATTTATTGGAAGCAACTGTTGGAACAGGACATCAATATTACAAATTCACATTCAGAGTTAATCATTCTGTCAGAGCTAAGTTTAAATATACCTTTAATATACAAATGCATAAACTTTGCTAAAAGTACTAGGATTATCAGTTTCTAAGCTTTCTGTTGTGTTCCATTGACCTGTGTGTCTGTTTTTATGCCAGTGCCATACTGTTTTGATGAAAACAGCTTTGTAATCTAGCTTGAAATTGGGGTGTGGTGACTCCAGGTGGCTTAGTCGCTTTTTCGCTTGTTTGCTTGCTTGCTTTCTATCATTGAGATTATTTATTTATTTATTTGTAGTTTACATTTGTATTCTAAATGTTTTTCTTTCACTTCTTTGTCATTATGATCATACAATCAGGGGTTGTTTCAGGGGTACAGGTTTGAGATCCTTCGTTTTATCCACCACACGGTGCTCACCACAGCACATACCCTCCCCATGCCCAGCACCCAGCCACCCCATTCCCCCATCTCCCTCCCCTTCAGAAACCCTCAGTTTGTTTCCTGAGATTGTCTGTCTTCCTTTGACTCCCTCTTGGGTTTCATCTTTCTTCCCTTTTTCCTCACTTCCCCTATGATACTCTGTTTTGTTTCTTAAATTCCATATATCAGTGAGATCATATGATAATTGTCCTCCTCTGATTGACTTATTTCACTTGGCATAATACCCTCTAGTTCCATCCATGTTGTTGCAAATGGCAAGATTTCTTTTTTTAAAAAACGATTTTATTTATTTATTTGACACAGAGAGAGAGAGAGATCACAAGTAGGCAGAGAGGCAGGCAGAGAGAGAGGGGGAGAAGCAAGCTCCCCGCTGAGTAGAGAGCCCTATGTGGGGCTCAATCCCAGGACCCTGGGATCATGACCCGAGCTGAAGGCAGAGGCTTAATCCACTGAGCCACCAAGGTGCCCCAAGATTTCATTTTTATTTATTATTATTATTTTTTGATAGAGATCACAAGTGGCAGAGAGGGAGGGGGAAGCAGGTTCCCCGCCAAGCAGAGAGCCCAATGTGGGGATCCCAGGACCCCGGAACCATGATCTGAGCAGAAGGCAGAGGTTTTAATCCACTGAGCCACCCAGGTGCCCCAAGATTTCATTTTTTAATGGCCGCATAATACTCAATGGTATATATACCCATATATATCCATTCATCTGTCAATGGACATCTGGGCTCTTTGCATACTCTGGCTCTTATGGGCATTGCTGTTATAGACATTGGGGTGCAGGTGACCCTTTAGAGCACTACATTTGTATCTTTGGATTAAATACCCAGTTGTGCAGTTGCAGGGTTATAGGGTAGCTCTATTTTCAACTTCTTGAAGAACCTCCACATTATTTTCCAGTGTGGTTTCACCAACTTGCATTCCTACCAACAGTATAAAACACTTCCCTTTCTTCACCTCCTCACCAATACCTGTCTTATCCTGACTTGTTCATTTTAGCCATTCTGACTGGTGTAAGGTAGTATCTCATTATGGATTTGATTTGTATTTTCCTAATATCGAGGGATGTTGAGCACTTTTTTTTTTTAAAGATTTTATTTATTTATTTCACAGAGAGAGATCACAGGTAGGTAGAGAGACTGGTGCAGAGAGAGAGAGAGGGAAGCAGGCTCCCTGCCGAGCAGAGAGCCCGATGTGGGACTCGATCCCAGGACCCTGAGATCATGACCCGAGCCGAAGGCAGTGGCTTAACCCACTGAGCCACCCAGGCGCCCCTGTTGAGCACTTTTTAAAGTGTCTGTTGGCCATTTGGATATCTTCTTTGGAGAAAGGTCTGTTCATGTCTTTGCCCCATTTCTTGATTGGATTATTTGTTCTGAGGGTGTTGAGTTTGTAAGTTCTTTCTAGCTTTTGGATACGAGCCCTTTATCTGATACGTCATTTGAAAATATCTTCTCTCATTCTTTTTGTTGTCTTTAAGTTTTGTTGACTGTTTTCTTTGCTGTGAAAAAGCTTGCTATCTTGATGAAATCCCAACAATTCATTTTTGCTTATGTTTCCTTCGCCTTTGGAGACATGTCTAGCAAGAAGTTGCTGTGGTTGAGGTCAAAGAGGCTGCTGCCTCTGTTCTCCTCAAGGATTTGGATGAATTCCTGTCTCACATTGAGGTCTTTCATCCACTTGGAATCTATTTTTTGTGTATGGTATAAAGAAATGGTCCAGCTTCATTATTCTGCTTTATTATTCTGATATCCATCTTCATTATTCTCATTATTCTTTCCCTTGTTCCCAACACCATTTATTGAAGACAGTTTCCCCCCCCATTGGATATTCTTTCCTGCTTTGAGGAACATTAGTTGACCCTAGAGTTGAAGGTCCATTTCTTGTTTCCCTATTCTGTTCCATTGATCTGTGTGTCTGTTTTTGTGCCAGGATCATACTGTCCTGATATTAGAGCTTTGTAGTAGACCTTGAAGTGTGCAGTTGTGTTGCCATAAGTGATGGTTTTCCTTTTCAACATCCCTTTGGCTATTCAGGCTCTTTTCTGCTTCCATACAAATTTGGGGATTATTCATTCCAGTTCTATGAAAAATGTGGATGGTATTTTGATAGGGATTGGATTGAATCTGTGGATTGTCCTCAGTAGCATAGACATTTTCACAATATTTGTTCTTCCAATCCATGACCAAGGAACATTTTTCCATTTCTTTGTGTCTTCTTCCATTTCGTTCATGACTATAGTCTGGTTTTCTAAGTACAGATTCTTTGCCTTTTTGGTTAGAGTCCTAATCTTATGGTTTGGGTGCAATTATACATGCGATGGACTCCTTAATTTTTGTTTCTTCTGTTGCATTGTTGCTGCAAACAAATGCAAATGATTTCTGTGTATTGATTTCATATCCTGCCACTTTATGGAATTCATGGGTGAGTTCTAGCAATTTTGGGGTGGAGTTTTTGGGTTTTCCACAGAAGGTATCCTATTGTTTGCATAGGGTGAGTGTTTAACTTCTTCTTTGCTGATTTGGACACCTTTTATTTCTTTTTCTTGTCTGATGGCTAAGGCTAAGAATTCTAGTACTATGTTGAACAACAGTGATGAGAATGGGTATCCCTGTTGTGTTCCTGACCTGAAGGGAAAAGCTCTCAGTTTTCCCCCACTGGGAGTGATATTCTCTGTAGTTTTCCCACGGATGGCCTTTATGATGTAGAGGTACACTGTATCTCTCCACAGTGAAGAGTCTTGATCAAGAAGGAATGCATTAATTTGTTGAATGCTTTTTCTGCATTCAGAGGATCCTATGGCTCTTGTTCTTTTTTCTACTAAGGTAGTGGATTCCATTGATTGATTTGCTGTTGTTGAATCACCCTTGCAGCCCAGGAATAAATTTGATTTGGTCGTGGTGAATCATCCTTTTTTTTTTTTAGTTTTTAAAAATTTATATATATATATATATATATATATATATATAGAGAGAGAGAGAGAGAGAGAGAGAGAGAATGTGTGTGTGTGTGTACAAGCAGGGAACAGGGAGAGGGAGAAGGAGAAGCAGACTCCCCACTGAGCAGGGAGCCTGATGAGGGGCCCGATCCTAGGACCCCAGGATCATGACTTGAGCCAAAGGCAGATGCCCAACTGATTGAACCATGCAGGTGCCCCGTGAATCATCCTTTTAATGGATTGTTGGATCCTATTGGCTAGTATGTTGGTGAGAATTTTTCATCCATATTTATCAGGAGTAGGGGTAGTAATTGTCCTTTTGGGTGGGGTCTTTGTCTGGTTTTGGGATCAAGGTAATGCTGGCCTTATCAAAAGGGTTTGTAAGAGATTATGCTGAGTGAAATAAGTAAAGGAGAGAGCCAATTATATAGTTTCACTTATTTGTGGAACATAAGGAATAACATGGAGGACATGGGGAGATGGAGAGGAGAAGGGAGTTGGGGCAAATTGGAGGGGGAGATGAACCATGAGAGACTGTGGACTCTGAGGAACTAACTAAGGGTTTTGGAGGGGAGGGGCATGGGAGTTTGGGTGAGCCTGGTGGTGGGTATTGTGGAGGGCATGTATTGCATGGAGCACTGGGTGTGGTGCATAAAAAATGAATTCTGGAACACTGAAAAGAAGTTAAAAAAATAAAAATTACAAAAAAAGGGTTTGGACATTTTCCTTCCAGTTTATTTTTTTGAGAACTTTCAGAAGAAGAGGTATTAAGTCTTCTTTAAATGTTTGGTAGAATTCCCCTGGGAAGTCATCTGGTGCTGGGCTCTTGTTTTCTGGAGGATTTTTGATGACTGCTTTAATTTCATTGCTGATTATGAGTCTCTTCAGGTTTCCTTTTCTTCCTGGTTCAGTTTTGGTTGTTTCTATGTCTCTGAGAATGCATCCATTTTTTCAAGACTGCCTGATTGGTTGACATAGGGTTGGCATCCTATGTTCTTAAACTTGTTTGTATTTCCTTGGTGTTGGGTGTGATCTCTCCTTCTTGATTCATGATTTTATTTATTTGGGTCCTTTCTGTGTTCTTTTTGAGAAATCTGGCCAGGGTTGTATCAATCTTATTAATTCTTTCAAAGAAGCAGCTCCTAGTTTTGTTGATTTGTTCTACTATTCTTTTGGTTTCCACTTCATTGATCTCTGCTCTAATATTTATTATTTCTCTTCTCCTTCTGGATTTAGGCTTTCTATGCTCTTCTTTCTCCAGCTCCTTTAGATGTAGGGTTAGGTTGTGTGTTTGAGACCTTTCTTAGTTCTTGAGAAACACTTGTAGTGATATATACTTCCCTCCTAGGATCGCCTTTGCTACATCAAAAGATATTGAATGGTTGTGTTTTCATTCTCCTGTGTTTCCATGAATTTTTAAAATTCATCTTGAATTGACTGGTTGACCCATACATTCTTTAGTAGGATGCTCTCTAGCCTCCATGTATTTGAGTTTTTTCTACCTTTCCTCTTGTGATTGAGTTTCATTTTCAAAGCATTGTGGTCTGAATATATGCAGGGAATGATCCCAATCTTTTGGGATGAGAATGAACATGGAGGCCTCCGTATCTCTGGCCCCAGAGCTGAGAGCTCAGGGCTCCCCTCCTCAGTGCATCCTCATGGAAAAGCGGTCAATCCTTCATGTATCCCTGGTCTCTGTCCACACTCTGTGCTCACCGGACCTGTGGCCAAGCATTTTTGTCTCTGGCACACGACCCTGTTTGGGGTCTCCAAACCCAGCAGACTGCTGCAGCATGCTCATGCACCACTCCTCCTGGGGGAGGAAGGGGCTCTCCCCAGGTATGCTGTTCTTGGGCCCCTTCTCAAAAAGCAGTGAGCAGACTGTGCTGTGGATCACGGTTTATGGCAACCCCCAACTTTGAGTCCGCTCCTGGGAGCACTCTTTTTTTTTTTTTTTTTTTTTTAAATAAATGGGGTTTTGTTGTGTCGTACAGCTTTGTTCTTCTTCTTCTTTTTTTTTTTTATTTGACAGAGAGAGAAATCACAAGCAGGCAGAGAGGTAGGCAGAAAGAGAGACGGGGGAAGCAGGCTCCCTGCTGAGCAGAGAGCCCAATGCGGGACTCGATCCCAGGACTTTGAGATCATGACCTGAGCCGAAGGCAGCAGCTTAACCCACTGAGCCACCCAGGCGCCCCTCCTGGGAGCACTCTTTACAGCCAGCTTCCCTCCTCCAATACCTGTGAGCTCTGCTGCCCTCAGGCACTCCTGGTCTCCCTGGGACCCCGAGGATCTGGAGACCACACTGTCCCATCGAGGGTTCCACCACCTGCCCAGCCTCCAGAGTGACATCCCTCACCAGAGCAGAGTTCTTAAAGTTCCAATTTTGTGCTCTGCTGCTCCCAGCACTTGGCAGTAGCCGGCTGACAGAGGCTCCCTACCCCCAGGGTTTATCTTCGTGACTATCAGCTTAGACTCACTTTTCTCTACTCCCTACCTTGTGGAAAGTGTTCGCTTTTCTGTTTGTAGCATTGCTGCTATTCTTTACTTGGATCTCTGCTTGAATTGCAGGTATTCAGAATGGTTTGATAGCTATCTAGCTAAGTTCCTTGTGCCAGATGAAATGAAGGTGTCCTCCTCCTCTGCCATCTTGGACTCTCTCTCTCTTCTCCTTTCTCCAGATTGCTTTGGGTACAGTGAACATGTTAAGATTATTAATGCTTTCAGTTAATGAGCATGGTGTATGCTTCCATCTATATGTGTCATCTTCCAAATCTTTGGCCCATACATTCATCCACCACCACGCACATATTTTTCCTTCCTTTTCCTCCATGTGTTCATTATACCAGGTCTTCCTCATTCTTGGTTACTTTTATTCCTAGATTTTTTTTTTTTTTTTTGCTTGATACAATTGTCAATGGCATTGCTCTCTTAATCTCTTTGTGAAAGTTGGTCATCGGTATATAGAAATACAAGTCAGGGCACTTGGTTGGCTCAGTATCTGCTTTCAGGTCAGGTCATGATCCTGGGGTTCTGGGAATGAGTCTGGCATTAGGCTTCCTGCTCAGCAAGGAATCTGCTTTTCCCTGACTCTCTACTGCTCCCCCTGCTTATGCTCTCTCTCTGTCTCTCTCTGTGTCAAATACATACATTCTTTCAAAAAAAGAAATGCAACATGTCTCTGTATAATTGACTTTGTGTCCTGCAGCTTTACTGAATTTATTCTAATTTGTTCAAATTTGTTTATTTGTTAATAAAAAATTTATTTATTTTTTTGGACTCCTTAGGGATTTCTACATATAGTATCATGTCATCTACAAATAGTGACCATTTTTTTTCTATTTAGATTTCATATCTTTTTTTTTTTTTTTGTCTAAATGGTTTTGCAAGAGCTTTCAAAAGGATGATGAATGAAAGTGATAAAAGTGGGCATCTTTATCTTGTTCTTGCTGGTAGTGGGAATGTTTTCAGCATTTCACCCTGGGGTGTAGCATCAGCTGTGGGCTTTTCATACAGGGCCTTTGTTTGGTTGAGGTATGTTCCCTAAGTACCCAGATGGTTTAGAGTCTTTATCATAAATGCATATTGAATCTTGTCAAGTGTTCTTTCTGCATCTGTTATAACAATCCTAGGATTTTTATCTTTTATTTTGGTAAGGTGGTGTGTGCTCTTGGTGGATGTGCAGATGTGGAATCATCCTTGCATCCCTGGAATAAATCCCACTGGATCATGTTGTGTGATTCTCCTGTTGGATTGTTGAATTGATGTTGCCGATAATTTGTTGAGGATTTTTGCATCTGTATTCCTGAGGGATATTGGCCTTTCCTTTTCTTGTAGCATCTTTGTCTTGTTTTGGTAGCAGGGTACTGCTGCCTTCATGAAATGAGTTTGACGTATGCCCTTCTCTTCCTTTTCAAAAACAGTTTGGGAAGGATTGGTATTAATTCTTCTACTGTCTGGTTAGAACTTCTCAGTGAAACTGTCTGGTCTTGGGCATTTGTTTACTGGGAGGATTTGATTATCAAATCCATCTTTTTACTAGTGATCAGTATGTTCAGATTTTTTTCCCCTTTCATAGTTGATTCTAGTTTGTTGCTAGGAACTTATCTATTTCTTCTCGCTTGTCAAAGGTGTTGGCCTCTACATCCTCATGGTACTCTGTAACGATCCTTTGAATTTTTGTGATATTCCTTGTAATAGCTCAAGTTTCTTTCTTTCTTTTTTTTTTAAATTTTTTCTCATTTTTAATTTAAATTCAGTTAGCCAAGGTATAATTTTTGATGTAATGGTCAGTGATTCATTAGTTGCACATAGCACCCAGGGCTCATCACCACATGTCCCCTCCTTAATACCCATCACCCAACTACCCTACCCCCCCCCAACCTACCTCTCGTCCAGTTTGTTTCCTGTGATAAAGAATCTCTCATGGTTTGTCTCCCTCTCTGATTTCTTCCCATTCAGTTTTCCCTCCCTTCCCCTGTGGTCCTCCATACTGTTCCTTATGTTCCACATATGAGTGACACCATATGCTTATTGTCTTTCTCTGCTTGATTGATTTCATTTAGTATAACCCCCTCCAGTTCCATCCATGTCGATGCAAATGGTGGGTATTCATCCCCTCTGATGGCTGAATAAAATTCTATGGTATGTATGTACCATATCTTCTTTGTGCATTCCTCTGTTGAAGGACATCTGGGCTCCTTCCACAGTTTGGCTCTTGTGGATATTGCTGCCATGAACATTGGGGAGGATGTATTCCTTCGTTTCACTGCATCTGTACCTTTGGGGTAAATACCCAGGAGTGCAATTGCTTGGTTGTAGGGCAGCTCTACTTTTAACTTTTTGAGGAACCTCCATGCTGTTTTCCAGAGTGACAGCACCAGCTTGCATTCCCACCAACAGTGTAAGATTGGGTTTCCCTTTCTCCACATCCTTGCCAACAGTTGTTTTTTCCTGTCCTGTTAATTTTAGCCATCCTAACTGCTGGTAGGTGGTATCTCATTATGGTTTTGAATTCCCTGATGATAATTGGTGTGGAGCATTTTTTCATGGACTGTTGGTCATTTGTGTGTTGTCTTTGGAGAAGTGTCTCTCCCTGTCTCCTGCCCATTTCTTGAGTGGTTTCATTGTTTCTTGGGTGTTGAGTTTGAGCAGTTCTTTGTAGATCTTGGATACCAGACCTTTGTCTGTCATGCCATTTGCAAATATTTTCTCCCATTCTGTAGGTTGCCTTTTAGTTTTATTAACTGTTTCCTTTGCTGTGCAGAAGCTTTTTACCTTGATGAAGTCCCAGTAGTTCATTTTTGCTTTTGTTTCCCTGGCCTTTAGAGACATGTCTTGCAAGAAGTTGCAGTTCCCAAGGTTGAAGAGGTTGTTGTCTGTGTTCTCATCTAGGATTTTGATGTGAGACAGGAATCAATTATCTTTCTTTCCTCATTGTATTTGAGCCCTCTTTCTTTCTTGGTGAATCTAGCTAAAAGTTTGTCAGTTGGTTTATCTTTCCAACAGGTGCAGCTCATATTTTCATTGATCTTTTGTCTTTTTAATCTCCATTGGATTTATTTCCACTTTCCTTTTTGTTATTTCCTTGTATCTGATTTTGGGCTTTGCTTGTTTATTTATTTTATTTTTCTTTTTTTCTCCCACTTCTTTCCCATGTATATTAGGTTGGTTATTGGAGAGCTTTCAGATGGATTGATGAGGACCTGAATTTTTATGAACTTCCCCCTTAGAGCCACTTTGGCTGCATGCCATAACTTTTCATAGGTTCTCTTTTTCATTTTCTCAAGGTACTTACAAATTTTCCTTTGATTCCTTATTTGACTATGGGTTGTTTACTAGCATGTTGTTGAATTTTCACATATTTGTGACTGTCCCATTTTCTTCTTGTGACTGATTTCTACTTTTATACTGTTGTGGTTGGACAAGATTTGAACCAGAGCATGAAGGGAGCATTCAGTTTAAAGGTTAGTTTTCTGGGGTATTTTCTGAGGGCATACCATGACTTCTCTGGGGACAGAGGACAGTTTTATGAGACGGGGGGGTGGTGGTGGTGGTCAACCCTTGTTAGAATTACTGAGTACTACCATGCCAGCTGTGTACCACTGTTCACACTGTGGCCCTGGTGGACATGTACTTCCTTAGAAACTATTTTCCAGGAGGTGCAGGGTGGTCCTCTCTAACAGAAAGGTACCATGTGGGTACATGACATGGCCCCAAGTCATACACCAGGATGTATGGTAAATTGGGGGATCAGAACCTGACTTTCTGTTGGAAGTGACAGAAACAGGGCATGGTGAGTTTCATGACAATAGCCGAGGTCCCAAGTGATTCACTGGGTGTTGGTGGTGGGTGGGAAAGTGGGGCCTGTGGTCTGTCTCATCAGAACCTGTGGAATTCAGGTACACCCTCCTGTCTGTTGAGTGGTATGGAGACAGGTAGACAGCACGAGGGTCACACTAGACCACCACCAGAGGGGCAGTGTGTGGTGGGAGCCAGTGCTCATTTCCATGAAAACTGATAGGGATCTGATGACTGTGATTCCTAGCAGCAGCATGGGGAGAGGAGGGTGGTGGTGGTACACACTTCCTAGGGTTGTGGTCAGCACTAAACTGGAGTCCAATGAACCGAACCATGCCTGGCACAGAAGGCGCCCAGTCACTGTAGCTGTGGGCACTGTGCCCATGGCACTTTCATGCCAGGGGCTCTCGGGCTGCCACCTCCTATTTTTCATCATCTTCATGGTCATGAGCCTCTGCTCTTGCCCCATGGCCCCCCAGGGTATTGCTCTCCCTCCATCTGGCCCTCATTCTCTGCCTTGTGCCAGCTGATGCCAGGGTAGCCTTCTCAAGAGGCAGCTCTGTCAGTCCCCTGATGGAACACTTCCATCCATCCCCTGTGAGTGAGGATGATGCCCTGCCCTGGCAGGAGGCTGCAGGTTCCTCTGAAAAACGGGTTTCCAATCAGGAGAACCACGTCTTCCTTTTCAGCCTGGCCTGCTCTCCCCTCAGTCATCCTCAGGGCAGCTGTCCCCACTTCCTCAGGTGACAGCTATGACCTTAAAAACTAATATTGTTTTGTGTTTCTCCATGCCTTAGTTCATCCGTGGCATGTCTTTCAAACCTCTCATTGGGTTTTCACTAGTCCTGCAGGGCTCTCTGCTCAAAGAGGGGATGACCTCGGAGGGCCAGCCTTCCCTGCCACCACCCTCTGCATGTCCCTGAGCCCTGGAGCCAGGTGCCCCACTGAGTGCTGAGGGACCTGAGCCAGCCCATCCTGAACCCAGGCTGTGGCAGCAGTGTAGACTGATGTGTGCCAGGAGCCGTGGGCAGGTGGTGTGGGCCAGGGGCATGCAGTTTCTCTCTCTCTCTCTTTAAAAGATTTTATTGATTTGTCAGAGGTAGGCAGGTAGGCAGAGAGGCAGGCAGAGGGAGAGGAGGAAATAGGCCCCCTGCTGAGCAGAGACCCCCCCCCCCAATGCGGGGCTCGATCCCAGGACCATGGGATCATGGGATCATGGGATCATGACGTGAGCCGAAGGCAGAGGCTTTAACCCATTGAGTCATCCAGGAGCCCCACAGTTTCTCTTTCTTATTCCTTCCTCCCTCTCCCAGAGGTAGCTCAGAGGAGCCTCCACACTCCACATCACGAGATCCCTTGACCTGTTTCTCCAGTATTCAGCTGGTGAGCTTGGTGGCTTCCTGTTGCTTCTGTGTCCCATACCCGCACCCATGGCAGTTCCTGGATCAGGGGAGGGATCTTCCCCTTGTCTGTACTTGACCCTCTTCCTCTCCCACACTGAACCCACACACCTTTGTGTCTTCCATGGATGTGCTTGGAAGCAAGCTCGTCCACAGGAAATCTAGTATCCAAATGGATCCAAGTCACGGCCACTGAATTAGTGATCCAGGACAGAGAACAAACCAGCTCTGAAACCTGTCACACATTCTGTGACCATCTTGTACTAAAACAGACAACAGTAATTGCTTTCTGGATTATTACAAGGCATCTTTCTCTACTTACACTCTCTGGAATGCATAGGTGCTGATCCTGGATGAAAAGGGACTATGGCTCCCCTGGGCTAGGATTTACAGGTAAATTTAGTGAAATTTGAATTCGAGGCATAGAATGAATAAATATTGATGAGGAAGTACTCCCAAGTAGGGCATATGATCATTGTGTATCGAAGCTTTTTCAGATAGGTTACTGAAAGAAAACTCCTTTTTATTGTTTATTTTAATTGCAGTCGAGTTAGCATACAGTGTTATGTTAGTTTCAGGTGTGCAATAGCGTGAGTCAGTAATTCTGTATTTTACTCACTGCTCACCAAGAAAAGTGGACTCTGAGTCCCCTTCATCTGTTTCTCTCATCCCTCCACCCACCTCCACTTTGGTAACCATCAGTTTGTTCTCTATTGTTAAGAATCTGTATTTTTGTTTGTCTCTTTTTTCTCCTTATTTATGTGTATTTGTTTCTTCAATTCTACACCAAAGTGACATCATATGGTATTGTCTTTCTCTGACTGACTGATTTCACTTAGGATAATCCTTGCTAGATCCATCTGTGTGGCTGCAAATGGCAAGATTTCATTCTTTTCATGACTAAGTAATATTCCACAGTGTGTGTGTGTGTGTGTGTGTGTGTTTACACATCTCTCATCTCATTTAGCACTCTTTCAGTGGACACTTGAGTGCTTCCATATTGTGATCTTGTAAATAATGCTGCAAGAAACATAGGGGTGCATGTATCCTTTTGAGTTATTGTTTTCGTATGCTTTGGGTACATACCCAGTAGTGTGGTTGCTGCATTCTAGGGTAGCTCTATTTGTAATGTCTGGAGGACCCTCCATACTGATTTCCAGAGTGGCTGCAGCAGGTTGCTTTTCTACCAACAGTGCAACGAGGGTCCCCTTTTCCCATATCCTCCTAGCACCTGCTGTTCCTTGTGCTGTCGATGGGAGCCATTCTGACAGTATGTGCTAATATCTCATTATACTTTTGATTTGCATTTTCCTGAGCTTGGATGATGGTGAACATCTTTTCATGGGACCGTTGGCCATCTGTATTTCTTCTTTGGAGAAATGTCTATTTATGTCTTCGGGCTACTTTTTAACTGGAGTGTTTGTTTTTTAGTGTTGAGTTGATTCCACTCCACATATTTTGGACACTATCCCTTTACTGCATAGGATATTTGCAAATATCTTCTCCCTTTTAGTAGGTTGTCGTATTATTATTATTTCTTCCTAGTTCTTCTGCTGTGCAGAAACTTTTTATTTTAATATAGTCCCAGTTGTTTATTTTTGCTTTTATATCCTTTCCCTCAGGAGACAGTCTAGAAAAATATTGCTTTGGTCCATGTCAAGAAGTTACTGTCTGTGCCCTCTTACAGAATTTTTTATGGTTTCAGGTCTTCCACTGAGGTCTTGAAACCATTTTGAGTTTATGTGTATGGTGTAAAGAAGCAGAGTAATTGCATTCTTCTGTGAGTAGATGTCCAGTTTTCTCAACACTGTTGTAGAGACTGTCCTTTTCCTTTTTGATATTCTTGCCTGCTTTGGGGAACACTAATTCACCACACAATCATGGGTTTATATCTGAGTTTCTGTCCTGTTCCCTAGGTTGCTGTATGTATTTTTGTGCCAGTGCCATACTGTTAGGATGACTATAGCTTTGTAGTATAACTTGAAATCTGGAATTGTGGCTCCTCCAGCCTTGTTTTTCTTTCTCAACATTACGTTGGCTATTCAGTATCTTTGGTGGTTCCACACAGATTTTTAGGAGTGTTTGCTTGAGTTATTTTTGTTTAACTGAATGTCAATGAGACAAGCTATAGTACATCATTAGTTTCAGCTGTAGTGTTTAGTAATAGATCAGGTGTGTATAAAGCCCAGTGTGCATTGCATCACATGTGCTCCTTAATGCCCATCACCCAGTTACCCCATCCCCCATCCAACTCCCCTCCAGCAACCCTCAGTTTGTTTCTGTAATGAAGAATCTCTCATGTTTTTTCTCCCTCTTTGATGACTTCCCATTCAGTTTTCCCTCCCTTACCCTCTGATCCTCTGTGGTGTGTCTCCTATTTCACATATGAGTGAACCCATGTGCCAACTGTCTTTCTCTGACAGACTTATTTCACTCAGCATAATACCCTCCAGTTCCAGCCAGGTGGATGTGATGGTAGGTCTTCATCCTCTCTGATGGCTGAATAATATTCCATTGTAGATATGAACCACATCTTCTTTATCCATTCACCTGCCCATGGACATCTGGGCTCTTTCCATAGTTTGGCTAGAGCGAATAATGCTGCAATGAACATTGGGGGGCAGGTGCCACTATTTTCACTCAACCTGTATTTTGGGGGTAAATACCTAGTAGAGAGATTGCTGGGTCATAGGGTAGCTCTATTTATAGATTCTTGAAGAAACTGGATAACATTTGGCAGAGTGGCTGTATAAGCTGGCATTCCCACCAGGAGTATAAGACTGTCTCCCTTTCCCCACATCCTCGCCAACATTTGTTGTTCCCTGCCTTGATGATTTTAGCTATGCCAGCTGTTGTAAGCTGGTATCTCATTGTGGTTTTGATTTGTATTTCCCTGATGGCTATTGATGTGAAGCACTTTTTCGTTTGTCTCTTGGTCTCTTGTATGTTCTTTTGGGAGAAAAGTGTGTTCATGTTTTCACCAGCTGGACATCGTCCCCTGACAGCCACACCCAGCTGAGCCCATCATCTGCTCTGCTCAAGGGCAGCAAACAGACCAGGTGCAGATGGGACTCCCTCCTGTCAGGCATGGCTTGCTTCCACGAGGTAGAGAGGTGGGCCAGCTCGCTTGCACAAGAAACACGTGTTTCTTTGGTTCCTTGCTATCGGCCTCCCCTTTCTGTCACCCTGGTCCTAAACCTTTAGCTTCTGTGAGAACTTGGGTTTGCAGATTTCTGTGACATTTCAAAGTGCAGATCTGCTTTGGCTTTGTTCCCTGTACTTGGGTTGGAGATGAAGGTAGGAAGAGTCGTCCTACTCTGAAAGCAGCCAAAAGAAAGATCAAGTGTGCTCTGCCCCTGGCACCTCAGGTTCGAAAGCCATGGCCAACTACATATTTCATGTTCTACATGATCAGCTTTAGGGACACACGGATGTGTGTGACATGAAATCGTACAGAAAGAAATTTTGTTACTGAACTTTTGCCTTGCAGAAGACAGTTTAGGGACACCGCCCCTTGCTGCCCTATCTTTTCTGGTCTGGCTAATGCCCGGTCACACGGACAAGTGTAGCCGCACAAGGGCATAACTGTGACTTCCTCCTAGAACATTCCTGGGCTCCCTGCGTCCAGATCTGACCAACCCTTCACAACCCCAGTTCTCCTTAGTATCCCCTGTCATGGTGTTTGTCACAGAAGGCTGTCATTTGCTGTCTCTTGGTCTGTTCTTTCTGCTTGGAGTAGATCTCTCTCAGATGCCTGGCTGGATGACAGGTGGATGAATGGTTTCAGAATCTTTCGTCCTGGAAAAGCAGGCATCCTTCAAAACCTTGATGGGCAGGGGGAGTCTCTGGCCCTCTATATGCCCCCAGCCTCGGTGAAACCTACTGTCCAGGACAAGGTACTTGGAAGTTCTTTCAGATGAAGTTTGTTTTATGAAAGTGGCTTCCTTCTGAGATCACTATGCAACCACATTGCATGGCCATTCCTGTGGGACAGAAGGCATGCTACTGTATTGTATTCTTCTTGCACACTGTGCCTATCAAAGAGGAAACACATGCTCACCCTCACAAGTTCAGACTTACACCTCCATTTCTGAGCATCACTACCCTATAAACGACAGTGAATTCCCATTGGGCTGCAGACCTGTAGACGTGCCATTCCAGGTGTCAGTAGAGGAGGATGGAGATGGTGTTCTGGCTAAAAGGATGGAAGCCCTTGCCTCTGTGGGTGATGAAATTAGATTTTACCCAGAAGGTGCTATGTTCTACTCAAAGAAGGGGCATGATCCTGGGATCTTTGAGACCAGGGATCAGCAGAGATGTTTCTGGGAAGTCTTCTGTAAAGATTTTCTGTTAGGTGCTGCAGTCCATGTGGTGTCTTGCAATGACTCCACTCTTGCATTGTATCTTGAAAGCAGCCACAGACCATCCATAACTAATGTTCCAGACACACTTGATTGTGAGAATATGGGGCAAGGTCCCATTTGGCCAATAGGTGTGTTTCCCACACCCTAGATCTGGAACACGATGGACGATGGGGCAGAGGGCTCTTTTTTTTTTTCCAGTGGCAGAGTGGGAAGACACTGGGATCTATCCTGGCTGACCCTGGTCCCTGCACTTGAAAGGAAAAAAAGATGATAGTGAAATGGGCCAACAATGAAGGCCACAGGAATTCCTCCCCATTTCTTTGTAGGCATTGAGCTTCCCACAACATGTTTGTCTGTGGTTGAATCTCATGTAGGTATTGTTTGGCTGAATAAGTCCCCATTGCCTGACGGGTATATCGAACAGATGCTTATATTTTTCAGGCCAAGACCATGAGCATGTTTAGGGTTCTCCTGAGTTAACAGAGGATCTCATATGTGTGAGGATCTCACGTGGGCTTCAGGACTTGTCTGATTCAGCCCTCAGCACTGTTATGGAGCACTGCTTCCTGGGCCCTTTGTGGCACTGGCATGGGCCTGGCCTAGACCACTTCTGTAATCATGATGGAAAAGCCTGGGTGGTCCACTCCATGCTTGGCTCTGCAGGCTGAGACCTGAGGTTCCTCCTACCTCATTGGTTGGGACGAGGTCATATGCCCATGGATGAGCCAATCCCTGGAGCCAGGGAGTAGAGACGTGGAGATTGGCCCAGGTTGTTAGGACCTCTGTTATAATGACTTTTTTAATGGCTGTGGTGGCAAGATCTTCTGGGACGGTCTGTTAATAAAATGAATATTAATTTTTGATAGTAAATGGGTCCAAGGTGCTGCCTTAGCCCCTAGCACCTCAGTACTATTGTACTGAGGGGAGAATGAATAAGGTGAATGAAAAAAGTCTGGAGTGCACAAGGGAAGGGTACGTGTGTGTGTGTGTGTGTGTGTGTAGGGGGTTGGGGATAATAGCTCTGGCTAAGCTGTAGCTCCAACTTATCTAGGTTCAAAAAGGTGAGTGGAATCCTCGTGTTTCAGCATCCATCATTTTGTAGATGAAGAATATGCCTTTTGCATGGAGTACGGCAAAACTTGTTCCAAGTATTCTCTAGTTGGTATGGAAGTCGGGGAGACCCCACCCTCCATCTGCTAGGATAGGCGTGAGAGGCTGAGTGCTCTCAAGAAGGTGTGTGGCTTTCGCAGGGTTCACTGTGAGCCTGCACACAGGACTGATGAGGACAGTTCACGGTTTTGTTCTGAGGATGGAGTATTGAAGAATGCGGTGCCCTGTGTAATCCGGGGCAGGGGACAGACCTGGAGTTCACTGTAGAGTTACTTCTAGGAGTGGTGGTGATTTGCAGCATCCTCTTCATGAGATGTCTGTCCTTTATTGAGTTCTGGGTGTGGTTTCTGTGACTGTGTCCTAATGGCTGGGATTTCCAAGGGGTGGGATTTTTTTGGCTTCCCCTTAAGAGTTGGTCCCCTAGGAGTGGGCAAGTCCCTATCTGCTGCTGAGAAGTGTGTCTCTAGCAGTTGGAGTGTGTATTACAAGTCTAGAGGTCAATGGTGAGGTGGTTACAGTGGTCAGCAGGCTATTGTTACTGATGATTTTTATGGGTGAATTCCCTAGGATGAGATGTTAGAACTTATGGTTAGGGATCCTCATTAAGTGCCCATCAAGGGTGCTTTTTCTGAGTTTCATATTCGATATCTTTTTATTTCTTCTGATAAGCCCTCCTTGTACTTGGTATTCCAATGGGCAGTGCATTACAACATTGCCTGCATTTTACCCTCGTGTTGATGAGGATTCCAGAAAGGAAAATGTTAGTGCTTCCACAAATTGTACACTGGAACAGCCAAATAATAAAATTTTATTTTTGACACAAAGCAGGATGTATCCTGCTGTGCTTCTTAGTTTAAAGCAGGGGAGGGGGCCCTCTTTCAGTACTGGTAATGAGTACCATAGGCCTTCCTAGGGAACATTATCAGATTCTTTTTTTTTTTTTTTTAAGATTATTTATTTATTTATTTATTTATTTATTTGACAGAGAGAGAGATCACAAGTAGGCAGAGAGGCAGGCAGAGAGAGAGAGAGAGAGAGAGAGGAGGAAGCAGGCTCCCTGCTGAGCAGAGAGCCCGATGCGGGACTCGATCCCAGGACCCTGAGATCATAACCTGAGCCGAAGGCAGCGGCTTAACCCACTGAGCCACCCAGGTGCCCAACATTATCAGATTCTATTGGAGACTGGGTTTTGTTATTGTGGAAGAATCAGGAATCGACCAAGTACTTGTCTCCTGTTTTATTTTCCATGAACATTTCCCTGATATTTTGTTTCACAGCTCTACTATTGTAAAGTCATCCCAACTTTGGCACCAGCTCAGCCTTCTCTGCCCAGGGTATGTTTGGGCCAAGACAAAAAGCTGCTTCTGGGTGACTGGGAGACTGTAGTGCAAGAATGCTGTCAGTAGGGAGTTACTGGGATCCTAAGTTACAAACCAGCTCTTGACACCCAGATGAAATGCATTTCAGATTTAGGAAGTTCAGATAGAAATTTTGTGTCCATGATGACAAGTGAAGAAAATGTGTCATCCTTAAACCTAACCTTAACCCCTAACTTTAACACTGAAACCTAACCTGACCTTAAAGCCCCAACTGGAATCCTGAATCCCAAACCTGAAGTTGAACCTGAAGCCTGGACTCTGAACCTGAGCCCTGGATCCAAGCCTTGAACTATGAACCCAAACCCTAAACCAGAACTCCGAGCCATGAACCCTGAACCAAAATCCCAGCATAAACCCAGTCCCCAAATTCGACCTTGAACTTTATCCCAGAAGCCCTGAGTTTTAAACCCTAAATCATAAACCTAAAGCCCTAAACTCTGTTTCCTTGCCCTTCACTCTAAATCCTCACCCTGACCCTAAGCCTAAACCCTGATCTAGAACTCTGACTGAAACCTGAGCTTGAACCCAAATTCAAACCCTTCAGCACGCTTTGTTTATGCATTCACCATTGTTGGCTATTTGCAGTTTCTATCTTTTGATTCTTGTGAACATTGTATGGTTTGGGGGCTAGGGTTAGGGTCTTTGATTGGGGTCAGGGCCAGGCTTAAGTGCTAGGTGAGGTCCAAGTGTGGGTCT
The DNA here is from genome assembly GCF_011764305.1 of Mustela putorius furo. NCBI lineage: Eukaryota > Metazoa > Chordata > Mammalia > Carnivora > Mustelidae > Mustela > Mustela putorius. The sequence goes on along the minus strand of NW_025422368.1, from coordinate 39,313,273 downwards.
ATGTCAGGGTCATGCCAGGTCATGTTCGCTGCCACATGGACACTGAGCGGCAGGCTCTCCCTTCCAGCCTCCCCTTCTATTGGCATCCCTAGTCTACTTTACTGAGGCTTCCCTTCACAGTTCTAACCAGATTGTGTTGGAGTGTTGTAGAGAATTGGAATTCCAAATCCAACTTCCAAATCTCACTGCTTCTACTGCAGTGAAGACATGGGGCCCCCTGATTTAATCTTCCCACAAGTCTCTTGCTAACATGTGGCCTCCTGCAAGGGCGAGTGGCTTCTCCATGGTGGGCAAACTGGATCTGGCAGCCCTTGGCCTCCACTCCAATGTCTTATATCCTCTCTGCTTCTGTGATGTGGTGCTAATGTGGATGTTTGGAAGAGTCATCATTTCCTCTGTGGTAATTTCACTGTGCAGTCCGCTTGTTACAGCAGCACAAATGTGCTTTATCTCCACACTCAGGTTCTTGAGCTGTCATTTCTTTCTTTCCTTTTTTTTTTTTTTTTAAGATTTTATTTATTTATTTCACAGACAGAGATCACAAGTAGGCAGAGAGGCAGGCAGAGAGAGGAAGGGAAGCAGGCTCCCTGCTGAGCGGAGAGCCCAATGTGGGGCTCGATCCCAAGACCCAGGGATCATGACCTGAGCCAAAGGTAGAGTCTTTAATCCACTGAGCCACCCAGGCACCCCCCTAGCTGTCATTTCTTAACCACATTTGCCACCTCAGATGGGATGCTTCAGTGTGTTTTACCCCAAATGGGGACAGTGTCTTGCAGACCACCACATAACCTGAAATGAGGAGATCAATACAGGTTCCACCTTATAAAATAGACCACAGACCCACTTCAGCTGTGTCCACCTGCCCAACTTGTCCTTTAGCATTCTCCAGGTTTCTTCTTCTCCTTAGGCATTAGAGGAGATAGGGTTATGGTTTAGGATTTAGGATTTGGGTTCGTTTAGGGATAAGGGGAGGGCCGGGCTCAGAGTTTGTTTGCAGGGGGTCAACAAAAGTGGAGGATTGTTGGGGTGGGTCCAGCTTTGCCTTCAGATTTCTCCTTCAGATTTCTTTCCAGTGTTCTAAATGGCAGTGTTCTTCTGTGTTGCAGGCTTAGTCCTCAGGCATTGCTCAGCTGTCCGCACTCCCTGGGACATCAGAGGCAGACCTTTGGGGATGGACCTGTCAGAACACAACCTAGTGTAAATGTTAGGGGCTAGGGCATGGCAGAACCAAAGTGAAGGTGCACTGGCGAGCTTCCCAGGACAGCAGAGATGAGGGCGTGTGTCAGGATGACTGTCAGGATCTGGATTTGTGTCCAGTGGTCCAGTAAATGTGGGCCTGGCTTCGGGTGGACATGCAGATTTCTCCTACTCTGAATCCTTATCAGATTTCCAATTGGCATGGGTTCCTTCTGGGTGGCAGGTGGAGTCCCTCTGGTACTGTTCAGGTGTCCCCAACACGTAGGGCATGCATGCCGGGACTCTGGGGACAGAAGCCTGAAGTCCTAGCCTCGGTTTAAGCTATGGGCCTCGGGGCATGTCAGGCATGCCCAGGGTGTTTCAGTCTCTACTGGGGGATGAGTTAATAGAGAACTTCAGGGTTCAGCTTTGCATCCAGGGGGCCAGTGAAAGTGGGGGTGGCCTCAGATGGGCATGCAGATTTGTCCAGCACCGAATCTTTTCTAGAGCTCCAAAGGGCAAAATTTCCTTCAAGGAGGCCGGCTGAGTCCTCTGCTATTGCCCAGGTGTCCCGAACTCCTGCCCTAAGGAGCGCGGTCACTAGGGATGGACCCCTCAGAACCCAACCAAGGGTTAGGACCTAGAGGCATGGAAGGACTGATCTAAAGGTGCTTTTTGGGAGTGTTCCCAGGGCTGAGTTGAGAGCATGGGTCAGGGTGAATGCTGTCTCTGGGTTTGTATCATGAGGTCCACTAAATATGGGCATGGCCTGAGGTGGGCATGCACATTTCTCCTGCTCTGAAACCTTTCTGAAGATCTAAATGGCATAGTGTCCTTCTGGCTGACAGCCTGAGTCATCTGGTATTGCTCCTGTGTCCCCGGTCCCTGGGGATTTTAAGCAAGGCCCTTGGGGAAGGTCCTCTCAGAATCCATCCAAGGGTTAGCATTAGGGACTAAGGGCATGGCAGGACTGATCTGAAGACCCCAGGGAGAGCTGTCAGCGGTTGGGGGACTGAGTTGAGGGCGTGGATGAGGCTGAGTGTCTGGCTCTGGCTTTGTGCTCCCAGCTTAGTGGGGGGTCTGCTTCTCCCTCTCCTTTTGCACCTCCCTCTGCTTATGCTCTCTAATGAAGAAATAAAATCTTTAAAAAAATAAAATGCATAACCTCCTTCTTTTTTCTACATGTGGTTGATCCTGATTTATCAGTTCAAATATAATTCACAGGTTAACTTCTCAGTTTTATTTACTCATGTAGGTATCCACAGTACACTGTGCAGATTTTTATCATTTCAATTTCCATAAAATGATTATCAGTGTGTGATTATGTGTTATTCTTTATCACTAGGCTTATAAGAATGAAAGATAAACATATATTTATTGAATGATAAATATATATACTGAGATACAGATGCCTTTATGACAGAAAATAGTGTTCACACTACACAGAGATCACAAGTAGACAGGCAGGCAGAGAGAGGGAGAAGCAGGCTCCCTGCTGAGCAGAGAGCCCGATGCCGGGGGCTCGATCCCAGGACCCTGGGATCATGACCTGAGCCGAAGGCAGTGGCTTAACCCACTAAGCCACCCAGGCACTCTTTTTTTTTTTTTTTTAAAGATTTTTATCAAAGTATATTTTTGAAAGGAAAAATCCAAAGAGGAGTTTGATAACATTCTTCTAGACTTTTATTCATAGTACTTGTTTTTGCATTGCATAACAATAAACTTTTCAAAAAGAGTTTCAAAGGAGCAGAAAGGTTGCAAAAATAATTATTTCTACATAGTCCACACACCTAGTTTCCCCTCCTAAGTACACTTGATACAGCTAATGAACACAATCTGCGTGAACACTGCATCAGTAACTGAATCCATTTCTTGCATTGATTTCCTTGGTGTGCTAGTCTGTAGGATTCCTGATCAGGTATTTTACAGTTTCCCTCAACTGGGAATTTTCTGAGATGTTTTTCATGCTTAGACTGGGAAGGGTTTTTGGGAAGAAGAGCATAGACATAAAATGGAGTTCTCATCGCTTTGTATGGAAGAATGTAGGTTATCAACGCATTAGGTCATTATGAGTGTTAAGTTTGGTCATAGTTGAAGGAGTGTTTTTCAGATTTTGACATAGGAATATTATTTTCCCCTCTCCTTCCATACTGTCCTATTTCAAAAAAGATCACTATGTACACCAGTTTTAAGGGCTTGGGAGTTATGCCACAGTTGCTTGAGGTAGCAGAATCTACATGCATTAATTGGAATTCTCTTGCTCAGGATACTTGTCTGTTTTTACCAATTTATAATCTATTCTCTTAATTTCAGTACAGGCTAAGAGATATTCATTTTCTAACTTGAACTTTAATCAAATATTTTGTATTACAGAAGTTTCATTTTGACCCCTGAAAGTTCTATCAGTTGGCTCTTATGCCCCCTTTGACATATATCAGTTGGTTTTGTTTTTAAGCACTTTCTTAGTTTCTGACATGAAATCGTCTTGAATATTCCCTGCATTAACTCTAGAGTAGTCATTTTTCTAAGGAGCCTTAGTTCCTTTTGTTATAAATGGTATTAAAAATCTAAATTAGAACACAGTGCATGCTTGTTGTTGAGGGGTACTGTTGCTTCTAGAGGCTAGTAGTTTACAGAGTTAAGAAATGTGTGTGTATGGTAAAACGTGTATGAAACTTACCGATCATTCTTTTTTCCAAGTTTATTAATATATAATTTACATATAAAATTGCACTAATTAAAGTTGTACAATGTGATGATTTGATACATGTATATTTTGCAAAATGATTACCACAATAGGGTTCATTAGCAGTTCTGTTATCTCACATAATTACCATTTCCTTTTTGTGGTGATAATATTTAAGCTCTACTCTTAACAACATTCAAACATATAATAAAGTATTGTTCACTATAGACTCCACATTATACATTCAATCCTCATAAGTGGAAGTTTAGACCTTTGATGAATTTCTCCTCATTTTCCCCAGCTTCCAGCCCCTGGCAGCCACAATTCCAATCTCTGTCTGACTTACTTCACTTAGCATATGTCTGTCTGCATATTCTATCCGTGTTGCCACAAATGGCAGAATTTCTATTGCTGAATAATACTGCATTATATAGATAGATACACAGGTAAGATTGATAGATATAGTATGTGTATGTATACATCTATATATTTTCTTTAGTCATCAATGGATATCCATTAGTGGACACTTAGGTCTTTTCTGGTCTTGACTCTTGTGAATAATGTTTTCATGAATGTGGGATATAGATACTCTTTTTAAGATACTGATTTCATTTCCTTATCGTATATACCCATAAGTGGGATTGCTAGATTATATAGTAGTTCTACTTTTAATGTTTTTGATGAACCTCCATACTAGTTTCCATAGTGGTTGAAAAGTTCCCTTTTCTCCACATGCTTATCAGCACTTAACTAATGTCTTCTTGGTAAGAGCCATTCTAACAGGAGTGATGTGATTTTTGTTTTTACTATCATATAATGTAGTATTTGTTTTGTGGGTACAAGTTTGTGATTCATTGGTCTTACACAATTCACAGAGAATTGTGGGTGCCTCTTGGTGCCCTCCCCTCTAGCAACTCTCAGTTTCTTTCCTGAGATTAAGAGTCTTTTATGGTTTCTCTCCCTTTCTGGTTTTGTTTTGTTTCATTTTTCCCTCCCTTCCCCTATTATCCTGTCTTGGTTCTCATATTCCTCATATCAGTGAGATCCTAGGATAATTGTTTTTCTCTGTATAAAACTCTCTAGTTCCATCCATGTCATTACAAGTGGCAAGATTTTGGCGGGGGTGGTGGTGGGTGTTTGATGGCTGCATAATGCTCTGTCATATATATACACATCATCTTCTTTATCCATTTATCTATTGATGGACATCTAGGCTCTTTCCATAGTTTGGCTATTGTGGACATTGCTGCTACAGACATTCGGATGCACATGCCCCTTTGGAGCACCACATCTGTATCTTTGGGGTAAATGCCCAGTAGTGCAATACCTGGGTCATAGGGTAGCTCTATTTTCAGCTTTTTGAGGAACCTCCATACTGTTTTCCAAAGTGGCTGCACCAGCTTGCATTCCTACCAGCAGTATAGGAGTGTTCCCCTTTCCCTGCATCCTCACCAACATCTGCCGTTTCCTGACTTGTTAATTTTAGCCATTCTGACTGGTGCGAAGTGGTATCTCATTGTGGTTTTGATTTGTATTTCCCTGAGTGATGCTGAGCACTTTTTCATGTGTCTGTTGGCCATTTGGATGTATTCTTTGCCAATATGTCTGTTCATGTCTTCTGTCCATTTCTTGATTGGATTATTTGTTCTTTGGGTATTGAGTTTGAGCAGTTCTGTGTAGATCTTGGATACTAGCCCCTCATCTGAAAGGTCATTTGAAAATATCTTCTCCCATTCTGTCAACAGTCTTTTGGTTTTGTTGACTGTTTCCTTCACTGTGCAAAAGCTTTTGATCTTGATGAAGCCCCACCAGTTCATCTTTGCCCTTGCTTCCCTTGCCTTTGGTGATGTGTCTAAGAAGTTGCTGTGGCTGAAGTTGAAGACGTTGCTGCCTGTGTTCCCCTTAAGGATTTTGATGAATTCCTGTCTCACATTGAGGTCTTTCATCCATTTTGCATCTATTTTTGTGTATGGTGTAAGGAAATTGTCCAGTTTCATTCTTCTGCATGTGGCTGTCCAATTTTCTGAATACCATTTGTTGAAGAAACTGTCTTTTTTTCTATTGGACATTCTTCCCTGCTTTGTCAAAGATTAGCTGACCACAGTTGAGGGTCTATTTCTGAGCTCTCTAGTCTGTTCCACTGATCCGTGTGTCTGTTTTTGTGCCAGTACCATACTGTCTTGATTTTTACAGCTTTGTAATAGAGCTTGAAGTCTGGAATTGTGGTGCCACCAGCTTTGCTTTCCTTTTTCAACATTCTTCTGGCTATTTGGGGTCTTTTCTGGTTCCATACAAATTTTAGGATTATTGGTTCCATTTCCTTGAGAAAAGTTGATGGTCTTTTGATAGGAATTGCATTAAATATGTAGACTGCTCTAGATAGTATAGACATTTTCACAGTATTTGTTCTTCCAACCCCTGAGCATGGAATGTTTTTTCCATTTCTTTGTGTCTTCTTCAGTTTCTTTCATGAGTATTTCTGTCTTTCATCAAAGTTTTTTTCTCAGTATACGGCGCTTTCATCCTCTTAGTGAAATACAACGCTATGTAATTTTTTTTCTCTTCTAGATGGCATTGTGAATGAGACTGTTTTCTTTTTCAAATATTTTGTTGTAAGTGTATAGAAATACAACTGATTTCTCTATGTTTTGTATTCTTCGACTTCATTGAAAATACATTTATTAGTTCTAACAATTTTCAGTGGTGTGTTAGAATTTCCCACATATAAGATCATGTTATCTGCAACTAAGCAATTTTACTTCTCCCTTTTGAATTTCTTTTTCTTGTCTGAATGTTCTTGCTAGGACTTTCAGGACTACGTTGGAATAGGAGTCTCCGTGTCTCATTCATGATTTTAGAAGACTGGATTTCCTATTTTTAAGTGAGTATATGTTACCTGTGGACTTGTCTGCTACAGTGTTTATTATATGTTCCTTCTATACCCAATTTGTCTAGCATTTTTTAAAAAAGATTTTATTTATTTATTTGATCTCTCTCTCTAGAGAGATCACAAGTAGGCAGAGAGGCAGTGAGAGACAGAAAGAGAGAAGAGTAAGCAGACTCCCTGCCAAGCAGAGAGCCGGATGCAGGACTTGATCCCAGGACTCTGGGGCCATGACCTGAGCAGAAGGCAGAGGCTTTAACCCACTGAGCCACCCAGGCACCCCTTGTCTTAGCATTTTTATTATGAATGGATGTTGAATTTTTGTCAAATGGTTTATCACATTTATTGGTTTGCATATGCTGAATCATTTTTGTATCCCAGGGGTAAGTCCCACTCTATTGTGGAGTATAATCCTTTTAATATGCTGTTAAATTTTATTTGATAGCATTTTGCTAACATTTTTGCATTTATAGTTAGCAGGGATATTGGTCTATAGTTTCTTTTAGCTTATTTGGCTTTGGTATCAAGGTAATGCTGGCCCCCAAAATTTGAGGAGTAGGGAACATTCCCAAACTCATTTTATGGTTGTGGTACTTCTGAAACTGTTGCAAGAATTCACCGAAGAAACCATCTGGTCCTCGGCTTTCATTTGTTGAAAGGTGTTTTGTTTGTTTGTTTAAGATTTTATTTATTTATTTATTTGACAGAGAGAAATCACAAGTAGGCAGAGAGGCAGGCAGAGAGAGAGGAGGAAGTAGGCTCCTGGCTGAGCAGAGAGTGAGCAGAGAGCCCGATGTGGGGCTTGATCCCAGGACCCTTGGATCATGACCTGAGCTGAAGTCAGAGGCCTTAACCCACTGAGCCACCGAGGCACCCCTGTTGAGAGGTTTTAATTATTGCTTTATTCTTCTTCATCCTTACAGGTCTGTTTGGATTTTTTTCCTTTAATGATTGACTCTTAATAGGTTCTATATTTGTTAGCCTATAATTGCTTATGGAAATCTCTTAGGATCTTTTCTATCAACTGTAATATCACCACTTTTATTTCTCAATTTGATTTTTCCTTCTTTTTTTTAAGTCTACCTAAATGTGTGTCAGTTTCATCTTTCATAAAACCAGCTGTATGTTGTTGTTCTGGTTCTTATTTACTTCGCTCTGATCTTCTTATTTTCCTAACTTTGGGCTTACTTTGTTCTTTTTCCTAGCTCCTTGAAATGTACAGTCGGGTTGTCTATTTATGATCTTTATAAACTTCCCCCATAGAATTGCTTTTTCTACCTCCCATAATTTATGGTTTGTTATGTTTCTACTTTTTATCTCAAGATAGTTTTTAACTAGTTTTTTCATTTTTTTCCTTTGACACACTGGTTCTTCATGAGTGTGTTTCATTTCTACACACTTGTAAATTTTTCATCTTTCCTCCAGTTATTGATTTCTAGTGTCATGTCACTGTGGTCAGAAAACATAGTTTGTATCCATTGACTTGAATAATGTTCCCTTTTCACTTGAGAATCTATATTCTGCTGCTGTTGGTAGAAATGTCCTCTATATATCCGTTAAGGTCATTTATTCTAAACCAAAGTGCTGACAAATTTCCTTATGAATTTTTTAGGATAATCTGTCTATTGTTGAAAGTATCATGTTTTTATTGCTATCTATTTCTCTTTTAATATCAGTATTTTCTTAATATATTTAGGTACTCTGATGTAGCGTTCATCTATATTTAGAATTGGTAGATATCCTTGATGAATGACCCACTTATCTGTAATATGGTCTTCCTTATCTCATTAGCTTTTTTTCTCGTTACTGGTTTTGACTTGAAGTTTTTTTGTTTGTTTGTTTTGTTTTTTTAGATTTTATTTATTTATTTGACAGAGACCACAAGTAGGTCGAGAGGTAGGCAGAGAGAGAGGGGAAGCAGGCTCTCCATGGAGCAGAGAGCCCAATGTGGGGCTTGATCCCAGCACCTTGGGATCATGACCCAAGCCAAAGGCAGAGGCTTTAACCCACTGAGCCACCTAGGCACCCCCCCCGTTTTTTTTTTTTTTTTTGTTATTCTTAAGTAAGTATAGCTATTCCTGCTCTCTTTAGGTTTCCATGTGCGTGGAATATCTTTCTCCATAACTTTACTTTGAGCCTTTATGTCTCCTAAAGCTGAAATGAGTTTCTTTTAGGCAGCACATAGTTTGCTCCTCTTCTGATTAAATAATTTAATCCTTTTATATTTAAAGAGTTAATGATAGGTAAAGGCTTGTAGGTAAGGTTGTGTGATTCTGTTGTTCCTTTCTTCCGTTCTTGTCCTCCTATGTGAATTTAGGATTTTCCATAGTGGTATGCTTTGATTCACTTCTCTTAATCTTTTTTTTTTTTTAAACCTACTCCAAACTTGAGGTTTGTGGTAAACATAAATCCATGGTTATAATGGCCTATGATAGGCTAACAACTTCAGTTACATTTAAAAACTCTAGTCATTTACTCTTCCTTTATGCTTTTAATGTTGCAACTTATATATTTTTATTGCATAACCATTCAAATTACTGCAGTTTAGACATTTGCAGTACTTTTTCCTTTAACCCTTACAGTAGGGTTAACTGACATACCACAAATTAACACACTGCATTATTAGAGTATTCTGAGTTGATTGTGATTTTATACCTTCACATGTTTTCATACCTTCACATATTTTCATATTTCTAGTTAATGTCGTTTCATTTCAGCTTGGAAAATTCCGTTCTGCCTTTTTCAAAAGGCAGGTAACCGTGGTGATTATCTCCCTGAGCTTTTGTTTGGGAATGTCTTTATCTTACCACTACTTCTGAAGGACAACTTTGCAGGATAAAGTATTTTGGTGACAAGGTCCCCTCCCCGCCTTCCTCCTACCCGCAGCCCCAGTCCTTTGACTCTAACATTCCACTCTTAATCTGCAAAGTTTCTTCCAAGAAATCTAATAGTAGCCTTAAGGGGATTCCCTTCTATAAGAATTTCCTCTGACTGGTCTTGCTGCTTAAAATATTCCCTTTGTCTTTGATTTCACACAAAAATGTACAATAGTGGTTTTTGGAGACAATCATTTTAGTTTGAAATTTGAGGATGACATATTATCTTAATGAATTTGGGTGTCTAGATACCTCCCCATATTGAGAAGTCCTCAGCTATTATATCCTCAAGGTTTCTGTTCCTTTCTCCCTCTATTTTCCTTCTGAGATTCCAACTTATCTTCCATGATATTCCATGGTTCATGCTGGCTTTCTTCAATCTTTTTTGTTTGTTCTCCATTGAAGAAATACAAAGATCTTGCTGCTACTTGACATAATCTTTTTTTCTGCTTGAGAAGCATGCTTTTGATGCTTTTAATTACATTTTTCATTTCACTCACTGTATTCTTCAGCTCCAGAATTTGTTTGGTTCTTCAAAAATTATTTCTGTTTGGGGCACCTGAGTGGTTCAGTGGGTTAAAGCCTCTGCCTTCTGCTCAGGTCATGATCTCAGTGTCCTGGGATCGAGCCCTTCATCAGGCTCTCTGCTTGGCAGGGAGCCTGCTTCCCCCTCTCTCTCTGCCTGCCACTCTGTCTGCTTGTATCTCTCTCTCTCTGTCAAATAAATAAATAAAATCTTTAAAAAATTATTTCTGTTCAACTTTGCAGTTTGATTTCATTGTGTTATCTTTATTATTTGGGAGGGGTCAAATTCAAATTTATTGACATTTTCAAACAAGAGACTCTTCTTTGTTGCTTCATTCCATTGTACAATAATGTGGAAAATATCTGTATGAAGTTTTTTGAAGCTGAATGTGTTAAAAATATCATGGATAGAGTTGTTAACATCTTGTAGTATATATGTGCATATTCTCTGACTCTTCCCTAAGTTTAGAAGACAGCAAATTTAATGATCCTATGTTCTTTGCTAATGCTCCTTGGCTCAGCGCTAGAGGAGTTTTACAAAGATTTGCCATATGTTTAATTTCAAATGAAAATTTTCTTAAAACAGAAGGAATGCTTTCCTACTATCCAGTAATCAAACACAAAACAACAAAACAAAACCAATTATGATCATACAGCACGTGAATGAGCTACAATTAAAGCTCCAGGAAAAGGGAAACCTCATTTGTGAAGCTGAACAAGTATAAGTATGTATACTGACGATGATTTTACACATTTTTCTACCATAAATCGATACGCAGGTTTTAATTATGGGTAGTTATATAAATTAGTAACAAAAACTGAGAAAAATTCTTGTAGATCATTGAGATTCCGTAAAACAACTATTTTGAATTTTTTATCAGGTATATCATTGATCTTCATTTCTTTGTGGTTGATTCCTGGAAAATTATTGTGTTCTTTTGGTGCTGTCATGTTTTTGTTGATTTTTTGCATGTTCCTTGAAGTTGCATTGCTGACTTCACAGTTGAAGAAGCAGTTACCCCAAGTAGTCCTCACTAACTAGCTGAGAGAAACACCTTGCCAGTCCTGCTAGAGATTCTGAGGTTTTCCCAGGCTTTTCTTATAGATACACCTGCTGAATACTTTTTGCCACCTTGTATGTCAGAATTCGTAAAGGTCATGTGTCTGCCCTCAATCCTCTAATAAAGCTGTTTCTCAATACCATAAAGCCAGACCTGTTGTGGACGGTCTTCATTTTGCTTGCCCTAGAATGGTGGCCATGCTCAAGATTGTGGTACTCTACCAGGTACTCTTCCAGGCCCACAGATTTGGTCTAGCTTCGTGAACACACTCACCAGCCCTCCGTGAAACTCTTGCTGCTGCTGGGAGTGCCAGTGAGCCCTCTGGGATCTGCATTCTAGATGTCCCCTGTGACTCACTGGGGGCTTCCTGATGGTGTCTGTGACACGTTTAGCAGAATCTGCTTCCATCTAGTACATCCACTATGCCCTAGCTGTCCTTTTCCTAACCCCTCACTGCTTCTAAGTCATGAAATTCAGTACTCAGTATTCTGGATAGGTCAAAAGAGAAATGCGACTCTTAGGCCATGTTTTGCCCTGATGGAGAAGCTGTGTACTATTCACACATTCTTTTCCCCATGAAAGAAATCATGGACTGAAAAAGCTTCTCTTAACACTGAGCTGTGCTGGTTTAGGAAATGGGTGACATGGGTAAAATGAACCATTACCGGTTTCCATGCCTCCATCTTGTATTTTTTTGGCTGCTACCAACGTGCTGAAACTTCCCCAATGGATCCCAGGATTTCCAGAAAGTCTTCCTTGTCCATAGGTGGTTGTCTCAATTGTTATGTAGGGAAAAGGTAGTATAAAACACTTACTCCACCATTATGAGGATGCCACGCCTGTATTTATCCATTGGTGTCTTTTCTAAGCTAAGCACAAGTCTACCCTCACACCTCCAACTCCAATGCACATATTTCATTCTAGCCCTTTTCCTCTTTGCTTATTCTCCCATTCCAACAGTGAGAATCTGAGTGCCACCATCTTTCATGCATTTACATAATAGTTCAATTCTAGTCTTTAAGTATACCAGTGTCATAACTGTTAATCAGTACTTGATAAGAAACAGCTTTACTGGGTACCTGGATGGCTTAGTGGGTTAAAGCCTCTGCCTTTAGCTCAGGTCATGATCTCAGAGTCCTGGGATCGGGCTCTCTGCTCAGCAGGGAGCCTGCTTCCTCCTCTCTCTCTGCCTGCCTCTCTGCCTGCTTGTGATTTCTGTCTGTCAAATAAGTAATAAAATCTTAAAAAACAAACAAACAAACCAGCTTTACTGACTAATACAGAGTTTTTGTACAGCTTTTCTTATATATAGCCTTAGACTCTTTATTCATTTCCAAAGTTCTTTAGAGGACTACCTTGTACTTCTGCCTTTTAGTGAGATTATGTCCTATATTTTGATACAATTAGATTCTTTTCTTCTAGTTTGCTTTACATCTTTGGAACCACGAACCATCTAATGAATTTTAAAACTTTTTTTTTTTTTTACATTAAGTTTCACTCTTTGTGCAATGAAGTTGTAATGGTTTTGACAAGTTCATGGTCTAATGTATTCATCAGTACTCTTATCACACAGAATTGGTTTATCGTCCACCCCCAAATTGTGTCTCACCTTTTAAACTTTCCTCTCCCTTAGAATCTAAGGTCATGACCTTTTTGCTTTCTGTCCTATAGTTTTTTACTTTTTCTGAAGGTCATGTAAATTTAATAATTCAATATATAGCCTGTTCAGGCTGACAACTTTCAGTTAGCAATATGCAGTTAACATTCACTGATATTAATAGCTCATGACCCATTATCTCTGAATACTAAGTAGTAGTTATATCTCAGTGTTCATCCTCACTCATATTGAAGGACATATGGAGTTCTTCCAGCTTTGGACAATATAAACAGTGCTGTTGTAAACTTTCCCATGGATGTGTGGACATTAGTTTTCAAAAGAGGTGAACAAATACTAAGAATGTGATTGCTAGATCAAAGATAAACCTCTGTGTAGCTTTTTAAGAAACTGTCAATGAATCTTCCAGAGTGGATGCACCATTTTCATTCCTTCCAGTGAAGGAAATTACTTCTTGTTTCTCCAAGTCCTTGACAAAATTGTTATTCTTAGGATTTAATTTTTTAAATTTTATGTTGTTTAATTTTCTTTTCCCTAATGACAAGTGGTTGTTGATAATCTTTGAAATTCCTTAATCTGTAATCTCTAAATAATTTTGAAAGTTTTCTATTACTATTTGAATATTCTGCTGCATTCTCTTTTCCCACTTTTCCAATTATGCCTACATTGAAACTTTTTGTACTGTTCATCAGTTCTTAGATGTTCTGATGTTGTTTTCATTTTCTTTTCATGTTCTTATTTCCGTTTGAAAAGTTTCCATTGATTCTCTTGACATTCACTGACTCTTTCCTTGGAGTGTTAAACTTGGTGAGCAGATCAAAGGTATTCTTCATTTCGGTTACTTGCTTCTTGATTTCTTGCATGTGCTTTTGATTCTCTTGCATTGTTGTTCTCTCTCTGGTGACAGAGTATTGTAAAAACACTTGTCTGATAATTCCTACATTTGTGTCACATCTGAATTTATTTCTGAGGATGGTTTTGATTCTTCGGGTTGTGTAATTTTGTTGAAATTAGGACATTGTATGTGCAATGTGCAAAGGTATTATCTATGTTGTCATGTGAGAAGTTACACTAATTTGCCTCGGATTTCAGCTTTCTTTAGTGATAGGTTTCAAATACCTCTACTGTTTGTATTTATACCTCTCTTTGATACCTCTCTTGTGACCTCTTTCAACTGCAGCTCACTGTTAATATACTTGAGGTTTATTGGGATGATGGCTGGATGTGACAGAAGAAAAACAAGACACATATTTTTGGAACAAATCTCAGACTTGTAATTCTCCCCTCTCTTTGGGGTTTGCCTTTCTCATTTGTCTGGTTCTTTTCCAGGCATACAACTTTCATCTTTTTTGTCCCCTCATCTGTTTTACTTTCAGCATTTTCAATCTTTTTTTGAAGCTCTGTCCTGTTGTGAATTAGTTTTTCCTTCTCTTTTTCATGTAGGAAGCTGGAAAAGGTACAGTGTTATGTAATTTCTTTCTACCATGGGAAATAAGGTCTGCCTGAAGGATTCCCTGAGACCTGGGCTTCATGATGAGGGTTTTGGAGGGTATCCTAGGGGTGTCTCTTTGTTTATTCCTCGGAGTCATGAGGTTGTTTTTCTCTGATTTATTATTATTATTATTATTTATTTTTATTTTATTTTTTTTGTGAAAGCCTAGTGCAGTCTCTGAAATTGTGACCCTCAGAAGTTTTTCACAGCAGTCCACACTCTGCTGGCTGCAATTTCTGATTTTCCAGTAAAGTAAGTCTTACTATCATTCATGGCTTCCAGCTGCTGCTGCTGCTCCTGCCTCTCCACGACTGGGGATAACTGTTTGTCCTCTGCTCTGAGTTTTCAGATAGTTCTAAGAAAGTTTTTCATTTTCAGATTGTCCAGCTTTTCTTATTGTGGACAAAGAATGCCAAATTGTGACACTTTTACGACTTGGACCTGGAACCAAAAGACTAGCTGGTTTTTAAATTAGAGATAAATTAACTTTAAAATTATATCAAGGATCAATTTATTGACAAACAGCATTATATTGCATAAGATAAAATTACTGAATAGATTATTGTTATTGAAGTGTTAAACTTGTAAGAGCATGTATTTCCAAATATTTTATCCATGCTTGAAAACAGAAGAGTCAAAATGATTTGAAACATTTGGATTTCAGCTTCTCAGTTTACAGATCATCTCATTTGTATTTCTGAGCTCTCACAGCAAATTTATTATAGCCTACTATTTATTTCAACTGTATGAAGTATTTAATTTAGAAGAATGTACAATATATAACTTTAGTATAGGAGTATAACAAATTTTTAAAAATCCTATTACTTGGGGATGCCTGGGTGGCTCAGTTGGTTGGACGACTGCCTTCGGCTCAGGTCATGATCCCAGAGTCTTGGGATCGAGTCCCGCATCGGGCTCCCAGCTCCATGGGGAGTCTGCTTCTCTCTCTGACCTTCTCCTCACTCATGCTCTCTATCACTGTCTCTCAAATAAATAAATAAATAAAATCTTAAAAAAAAAAAATCCTATTACTTGGGGGCAGGGCACCTGAGTGGCTCAGTGGGTTAAAGCCTCTGCCTTTGGCTCAGGTCATGATCCCAGGGTCCTGGGATCGAGTCCTGCATTGGGCTCTCTGCTCAGCAGGGAGCCTGCTTCCTCTTCTCTCTCTGCCTACTTCTGATCTTTGTCTACTTCTGATAATGGGATCAAAAAAAATTTTTTTTTTAATTTCTACCCTTGTTTCTGCTTTATTCTTACCCTATAGGAACTCCATGGACCTCACTGTCTTCTATTTAGGCACCAGTCCTATTCTTTACTCATCTACCATCCCCAGCTTCACTGATATGTACAATATCCTATGAGGTGCTATATAATATTTGTTTAATTCTTAATTCTCTTTAGGCAAATTGAGTTCCTTGGGGTTCTTTGGCACTCAAACTAAAATCTTGTTTCTGTACTGTGTCAATCACATAATGTCTTGGGTACTTCCCACTTAAGTGGTTGTTATTTTTCTTGATTTATATATTAATGTAATTATCAACCCATCTGTGCCTCAGTTTCTGCTATGTACTTCTCTTAAATCTTTTAGTAGACATGTGATTCTTTCTTCACTCACTAGCTCCCAAACCCCTAAATTTCTACTCTATCTTTAGAATCAGGTGAACGCATGTAACATATGAACATTTTATAAAATGACCCTGTATGAATAAAGAAATGTACATGAGGTGGGAAAGAAATGTCCATAAACTACACTCTTTCTGGAAACATTAACATATACACATATTTATCTATTTTTCCCCTTTCATACATAATAACTTGGGATAAGGATTTTTTTTTCCTTACATCCTATGAAAACTAATAAGATGAGTTAGCAATTGGCTAGTTCTGCTTTGTGAAAGTACTAAATGTGATTTGTCCTTAATATGAAAATGCTATTTTAAGTCATACAGAAGAGTTCATCAGACATTTTTAATGAAATCTTATGAATTTAAGTGAACCATCTGAAAGTTAACTCCAAATTTAATGATAGTCACATTAATTACCAAGAGAGTTTGGAGTTCAAGAAAAGTAACAGCTAGACAAAACTGATTTTAATCAATCAAATTTAAAAGCCATTCAAGTACTATTTTATAAGAATTGCAGAAAAAGAAAACATCATTGAAGGAAATGAACAAACAATGGAAAGGGTGAAGAGAAAGAAGTTAAGGACATGATCTTAGGGGAAAAGACTTATTTCAGCTTTTCAACTATATTGATTGATTTGATAATATGGTTGAAAATCCCATTGAAGAATGTATGTATCTTCGTATTTTACTAATTCGTGTTTTCAAAGATTTCACTTATTTGAGATGGAGAAAAAGAGAGAAACTGAGAGAATGAGTGGGAGGAAGGGCAGAGGAGAAGCAGACTCCCTGCAGAGCAGGGACCCCCCGACCTAGGACTCCATCCCAGGACCCTCAGATCATGACCCGAGCCAAAGGCAGATGCTTAACTGACTGAGCCACCCAGGTGCCTCCTAATTCATTTTTGAAAGTGCTTATACCAGTTAAATATACTTAGTTACAAAAGACTGTCATTAGCTTCTTTTTTTTTTTTTGAAAGATTTTTTATTTTATTTATTTGTCATAGAGAGAGAAGCGAGAGCGAGCACAGGCAGACAGAGTGGCAGGCAGAGGCAGAGGGAGAAGCAGGCTCCCCGCCAAGCAAGGAGCCCAATGTGGGACTCGATCCCAGGATGCTGGGATCATGACCTGAGCCGAAGGCAGCCGCTTAACCAACTGAGCCACCCAGGCGCCCCTGTCTTTAGCATCTTAAGGCAACTCTGTGGAAATACAGTTGCTATCAGTGGTATCCAGGGCTGTCATTTTTAATTTGCCCACAGAAGTTGTAGAAACAGGAGTCTAAGTAAAAGCATTTGTTTGTGCACAGAAGGGAATAATAATGAGTCGAAATAGTTCTGCAAGGTTCAGGATAGTGTGTGTGTTTATCACTGACAGACATTTTATGTTCATTCTGTGGGTACAAAGTGAAAAACATTGATCTCTGCAAAGCCATTTCAGTTAAGAAAGTGCAAGTACATTCTTGGATTTTGAGCCACAGTAAAGACTACCAGGTCTTAGAGGGATAATTGTGGACTTTTTCCAAAAACAAGATGACAATTACTCATTTTTTCCCTCTCATTCCCACAAACACAAGATTATCTGTTTTTGCGTCGTACTTACCCTGCCTTGTTTTATTTCTGTCTTGCTCTGGGATTTCATTATTTTTATTAAGTTGATTCTCTGCATCCATGAGTATGGGTGGAACAGAAACTAATGTTTCTTCCAAATAGGACGCAAAAGTACTGGATATTTGCCAATGTAAGAATATAAGAATGTAATCAAAATATTTGCAGTTTTCATTCCATGAAAAAATAAGATTTTAAAAACAGATTTCAGAAAGTATGTTGGACAATAAGTCAGAAAATTAAGGGAGAACTGGGGGGAGAGGCTGATGGTGAAGTTAAAAACACTCATGGAGCAGATAGGAAAGTTTCCCACACTGAAGGAGAATTAAATGAAGGAATATGTTTTAGAATAATAAGAAAATGGTACTGAAATATAGTAGAAAGTTTCTATTTAGCTAAAAGTAGGGTTTTTTGGCAGGGGGGTGCCTGGGCAGCTCAGTCATTGTGTCTGCCTTCGGCTTAGGTCCTGATCCCAGGGTCCTGGGATCGAGCCCCACGTCGGGCTCTCTGCTCAGCAGGGAGTCTGCTTCCCCCCTCTCACTCTGCCTGCCTCTCTGCCTACTTGTGATCTCTGTCAAATAAATAAATAAAGTCTTTAAAAAAAAATCTTAAAACACAGATTCAAATGATCAACTACACTGTCTTCAAGTAACTTAGATATGTCCTAGCATAAAGCTCAAAAAACTTAGATAATTTTTTATCCCTCGAGCTTTCTAACCTCTAAAAAAATTAAAAGTCACATTATCTTTTTGGCATTCAAAAATTACCAAGCGTGCAAAGAAACAGAAAAACATACTTGGATGAGGAAAAGAAATGAAACAAACCTGAGACAGCAGTGACACAGATAGTAAAGATAGCACAGAAGTAATTAAAGCCCCAGTTTATATATTCAACAAGCTAAATGACAGGTTCCACATTTTAAGGAGAAAGATAGGAAAAGAATGAATTTGACCTTGTAGCAAAAATTGTGTTTAGCATAAAATAAATACATTGGATGTAATTGCTGTAAGACATTGCAGAAAAAAATCATAAACATGGATACTTCATGGTAACTGTTTAAAACAGAAAGCATAATAAGAATGGGGAAAAAGGGACGCCTGGGTGGCTCAGTTGGTTAAGCAGCTGCTTTCGGCTCAGGTCATGATCCCAGTGTCCTCGGATCGAGTCCCACATTGGGCTTCTTGCTCAGCGGGGAGCCTGCTTCTCCCTCCGCCTCTGCCTGCCTTTCTGTTTGCCTGTGCTGGCTCTCTCCCCTTCTCTCTCTCTGATAAATAAATAAATCTTTAAAAAAAAAAAAAAAAAAGAATGGGGGAAAAAAACGGGCGCCTGGGTGGCTCAGTGGGTTAAGCCGCTGCCTTTGGCTCAGGTCATGATCTCAGGGTGCTGGGATCAAGTCTTGCATCGGGCTCTCTGCTCAGCAGGGAGCCTGCTTCCCTTCCTCTCTCTCTGCCTGCCTCTCTGCCTACTTGTGATCTCTCTCTGTCAAATAAATAAATAAAATCTTAAAAAAAAAAAGAATGGGAAAAAAAACAATGTGATTTGTGATACAACTTCAGACAGCCATTATACTTATAATCAGAGTTCCTCAAAGAGAGGGGTCAGATATATTTGAAGAAATAATCACCCGACAATTTCCCAGTTTGATAAAAACTAAACCCAGGGATTGAGGATTTTCAAAGAACATGAAGCCCTAAAACATGAGGGAAATTATACCAAAGAGTATCTTAATTATGTGGCTCAAAAGAAATATTGATTTATTGGTTTTAAATTTATAAAGACATCCTGAGGAAAAGTGTATGTACAGAGAAACAATATCAAAGCAAGAGAGAAGACAGTTGATCAACATCTTAGAAGTACTGATTAAAAAGTCATCAAGGACAGGGGCACCTGGGTGGCTCAGTGGGTTAACAACACCTCTGCCTTTGGCTCTGGTCATGATCCCAGGGTCCTGAGATTGAGCCCTATATCAGGCTCTCTGCTCAGCAGGGAGCCTGCTTCCTCCTTTTTCTCTCTCTCTCTCTGCCTACTTGTGATCTCTATCTGTCAAATAAATAAATAAAATCTTAAAAAAAAAGTCATCAAGGACAAATTTGATGAATAGAGAAACTCTTCTAAAATTGAAGGTAGGGACGCCTGGGTGGCTCAGTTGGTTAAGCGGCTGCCTTCAGCTCAGGTCATGATCCCAGCGTCCTGGGATCGAGTCCCACATCGGGCTCCTTGCTCGGTGGGGAGCCTGCTTCTCCCTCTGCCTCTGCCTACCGCTCTGTCTGCCTCTGCTCCTGCTCTCTCTCTCTCTAACAAATAAATAAATAAAATCTTTAAAAAAAAAATAAATAAAATTGAAGGTAAAAGATTTTTTTTCCCACTACAACCTGAGAGAATGGATGTACCAGATATATACTATAAAAGCAGGTAAAGGCAGTGTTTTAGAATTCTGATCCCATCGAGCAAAGAAGGAAGACCCTGAATTCACCTCCCTAAACATCCCAAATTTACACTATTTATATGTAGAACAGTTCCTCCTGAAGAAAAGCAGAGGGCAGAGCTGCACAACAAAAGACAGGCCACACAGAAAACAGTAAGAGAGAGAGACTTGGCAACGAAGGGAACCCTCACCCCACTGCAGATTGCAACAGGGAAGAATAGTACTAAAGGGACTAGGAGCAGATTGGTCTGTCCTGGGGCAGAGGGAAAAAGCTGCCATTTTGTTTTTATTTTTTAGACAGTGGGGAGTGAGAGGGAGAGAGAGAAAATCTTTTAAGCAGATTCCCCACGGAATGCAGAACCGTCCAGAGGCAGGGCCCATCTCATGCCTCTGGGATCATGACCTGAGCTGAAACCCAAAGTAGGATGCTTAACCAGCTGAGCCACCCAGGTGCCCCAGAAGCTGCCGTTATAAAGAGCAACTATTATATGAAAGATCCAGTTACCTTCCAAGTGCTGAGAAGTTCTCTGGGTTGAAGGGGCTGAAGAAAACCACTGCTTACCTTCTCCCTCCATCCTGGTAGAGTAGCTAGGGACAGGCTTCCTTCACATACCACAGACAGCCTGCCCCTTCAGTGAGCCTCCCAGGTCCTAGCCCACATGAGCCATGAATATCCTGGCTATAAAAAGTTGTAATTTTAAAAGAACAACTAGAAAATAAAGTACCTAGCCCTAGGACTGCCGAATGGCAAGGGAGCTTCGAGAACTCTCTGTGAGCCTGAGGGTCTGGAAAGTGCCACCACTTACATTCCTTATCTACCTTGACAGTGCAGACAGGAGCAAACACAGCCTCAGAGAGTCCTGGGTCTCAAACCATACCCACCCCCAGCCAAGCCATCAAGGCAGCCCCACTGCAGGGTTCACCAGGACACTCCTGAGCAACACTCACTACAGCTCCAGCCACTGGTCCAACTACCACCAACTGAGGACCACAGAAAACTCCAGGCCCATGTCACTTTGGCTCCAAACAGTTTGGTAGGGTAGACAGAGATGTAGACTAGTAGAGTCTTGTAGAGATGTCTTGATGTAGACAGAGAACTCTGTGACCTTCTGGCTTGTACCTTCTGCTATAGCCAAAACTCTTTGAGTACCCCCTGCAGAGAGTGCCCTGGGAACTGCTAGTCTGTGCCTACCTTGACTCCAGCCTTCCTGCCAGAAGAACCCCTGTGCCGCACACCCCACCTGACCCTCGTGTACTTCACTTGAGTTTCAGCTGTTCTGCCAGGGCACCCTCTCTGTGGAGAGCCCTAGGCCTACCCCAGCCTATGCCCACTTCAGCCACAGCTGTCTTGCCATGGCAGGCTCTGTTGGGAGTGCCCCAGGATGCTGGCTTGTAACCCCCCCTTTGGCTCCATCTGTCCTGCTAAGGTGTCTCCTGCAGAGAATACCCCAGGTCCCCCTTGTCCAGAGCTCTATTAACCTCACTAGGGTACTCTCTGCACAGAGAGCCCCAGCATACACAGATTTCTACTGTATCGTCAACGGTCCTGCCACAGGGCCCTCTGTACAGAGAGTCCTGGGACCACTATAGCCCGTGAACCCTTGAGCTCTGCCACCCTATCAAGGCACCTGCACAAGTGTCCTCGGATCCCCAGCCCATACAACACCACTCCCAACTAGCCAGCCAAAGTTATCAGGTACACAGAGTCTACACAGGGAATGACAACACACAAGATTATGACTTCAAATTTAGGGGAAGTAGCTGTGCCACCTAATTCATAGAAACAAATGCAGAAAGTGAAGCAAAATGAGGGGAGAGAAGAATATACGCCAATGAAAGAACCAGAAAAAATCTCAGAAAAAGAACTATATGCAATCTGCCTGATAAAAAGTTGAATTATTTTCCAGGCTAGGTCACATCTTAGACCCCAAAACAATCTCAATAAACTTAAAAAGATTAAAATTATACCACCCAACTTTTGCAATAAGAATAGCACAGAACTAGAAAATAATTACAAGGAAAAAATGGGGGAGGGGGGAGAAAAGCATGTGGAGCCTAAACAACATGTTACTAAGCAACTGATGGGTGAAAAAAGAAATCAAAGAGGAAATGAAAAAAAAATGCATGGATACAAATGAAAAATGAAAAAAGAACAGTCCAAAATCTGGACTCACTGAAAGAAGTTCTAAGAGGGAAATTTACAGAGCTATAGGCCTGCCTCAAGAAATAAGAGAAATCTAAAAAAAATTAAAAATCTAACATTATGCATAAAGGAACTAGGAAATGGAAAACAAAGCCCTAGTAGAAAGAAAGAGATAATAAAGTTCAGAGAAAAAAGGAAAAGATCAAGGAAACCAATAACTGGTTCTTTGAAAAGATGAATTTACAAATGTCAGGAGACAGGACACAAATAAAATGAGAACTGAAAGGAAGTAACAACCAATACCACAGAATGACAAAGTATTATGAGATTACAATGAAAAATTATATGTCAGTAAATTAGACAACCTAGAAGAACTGGATAAACACCTAGAAATAATCCTCCAAAGCTAAATCAGAAAGAAGTAGAATATCTGAACATACTAATTACTAGTAACAGAATTCAATCAGTAATCAAAAACTCTCATCATTATGAAGTTCAGAACCATATGGATTCATAGGTAAATTCTACAAAACATTTAAAGAACAGTTAATACTCTCTTTGAACCATTCCAAAGAATCTAAGAGGAAGGAAAATTCCCAGATTCCTTCCATAAGATCAATGTAACCGAATACCAAAATAAAAAATGCTACAAAAGGAACACTACAAACCAATACCCATGATGAATATAAGTGCAAAAATCCTCAACATACTAGTAAAAAAAAAATTGCAAAAATACTTTAAAAAGGTCTTTTACCATAATCAAGTGGGATGTATTCTGGGGATGCAAGGGTGGTTCGAAATTTGCAAGTCCATCATGTGATAAACCACATTAACAAAATGGAAGATGAGGGGCGCCTGGGTGGCTCAGTGGGTTAAAGCCTCTGCCTTCAGCTCAGGTCATGATCCCAGGGTCCTGGGATCGAGCCCCACATCCGGCTCTCTGCTCAGCGGGGAGCCTGCTTCCTCCTCTCTCTCTCTGCCTGCCTCTCTGCCTACTTGTGATCTCTGTCAAATAAATAAAATCTTTAAAAAAAAATGGAAGATGAAAGTAATTTGATTATTTGGGCACCTGGGTGGCTCAGTCCAGTCTGCTAAGGTCTGCCTTTGGCTCAGGTCAGGATCCCAGCGTCCAGGGATTCTCCTCTCCCTCTGCTGCTCCCTCTGCTTGTCCCCCTGCCCCGTCAGATACATAAATAAAATCTTTAAAAATTACTTGAGGGGTGCCTGGGTGGCTCAGTGGGTTAGGCCTTTGCCTTCGGCTCAGGTCATGGTCTCAGTGTCCTGGGATCGAGCCCCTCGTTGGGCTTTCTGCTCAGCAGGGAGCCTGCTTCCTCCTCTCTCTCTGCCTGCTTCTCTGCCTGCTCGTGATATCTCTCTATGTGTCAAATAAATAAATAAAATCTTTAAAAAAAATTACTTGACTATTTCAATAGATGCAGGGGCACTTGGGTGGCTCAGTCAATTCAACATCCAAGTCATGATCTCAGGGTCATGGGATCAAGCCCCACCTCAGGTTCTGCATCTCTCTCTCTCTCCCTTTGTCCTTCCCCCACTTGTATTCTCTCTCTCTAAAATAAAACCTTCAATAGCTGCAGATAAAGCATCTGATGAAGTACTATACCCATTTATAAAAACTATCAGCTCAACAGGTTTAGAGGGAATATACCTCAACACAATAAAAACCACGGATGAGGGGTCCCTGGGTGGCTCAGTGGGTTAAAGCCTCTGCCTTCGGCTCAGGTCATGATCTCAGGGTCCTGGGATCGAGCCCCGCATCGGGCTCTCTGCTCAGTGGGGAGCCCGCCCCACGCCCCACCTGCCTCTCTGCCTACTTGTGATCTCTGTCTGTCTAATAAATAAATATAAAAAAAAAAAAAGACCACGGATGAAAACCCACAGTGAACATCATACTCAGTGGTGAAAAACAGAATTTTTCCTCTAAAAATCAGGAACAAGACAGAGATGTTCACTTTTACCACTTACATTTACTATAATACTGTAATTCCTAGCTGTAGCAATCAAAGAAAGAATAGGCATCCAAGTTGGTAAAGCAGAAATGAAACTGTCACTGTTTGCAGGTAACATGATATACGTAAAAACTCCAAAGACTATATTAAAAATATTGGAAGTAATAAACAAATTCAGTAAAGTTGGAGGACACAAATTAATACACAGAAATTGAGTTTGAGGGGCGCCTGGGTGGCTCAGTGGGTTAAGCCGCTGCCTTCGGCTCGGGTCATGATCTCAGGGTCCTGGGATCGAGTCCCACATCGGGCTCTCTGCTCGGCAGGGAGCCTGCTTCCTCCTCTCTCTCTCTCTCTGCCTGCCTCTATGCCTACTTGTGATCTCTCTCTGTCAAATAAATAAATAAAATCTTAAAAAAAAAAAAAAGAAATTGAGTTTGAGTTTCTTAACACAAAGTAACAGAAAGAGAAATTAATAAAAGAATTCCATTCGCAATTGTAACAAAAGTAATATTAAAGAGGATACAAATGTAAAATTATTTCAGGTTCGTGGACTGGATGAATCAATATTGTTAACATGTCCGTAACGCCCAGGAAACCTACAGATTCAATGTAACCCCTATCAAAGTACCAACAGGGGTGCCTAGGTGGCTCAATCTGCCTGTGGCTCAGGTCATGATCCTAGGATCGAGTCCTGCATCAGGCTCCCTGCTCAGTGGGGGGGTCTGCTACTCCCTCTCTCTCCCCCCTGACTCATGCTCTTTCTCTCTCTTGCTCTCTCAAATAAGCAAAATAAATAAATAAATAATAATAAAAACCACAATTTTTCACAGAAGTAGAATAGTAAAAAAAAATTGTATGGAACTCCAAAACAAACAAACAAACAAACAAAAACTCCAATAGTCAAAGCAATCCTGAGAAATAAGAACCAAGCTAGTGTATCACATTCCCAGATTTAAAAATATACTAGGAAGCTGTAGTGATTAAATCAGTATGGTACTGACACAAAGATAGACACGCAGAATAATGGACCCAGAAGAGCAAACCAACATGTTGTATAGTCAATTAATCCATGACAAAGGAGGTAAGAATAGACAATGAGGAAGAGATAATCTCTTCAAAAACTGTGTTGGATAAACTGGACAGTTACATGCAAAATGATGAAACAAGGTCTCTTCCTCATACCACATTAAAAAGGGAACTCTAATTAGATTAAAGACCTGCATGTGAAACCTGAAACTTTAAAACTCCTAGAAGAAAACACATAGTAATTTATTTGACATATATCTAAGAAATACATTTCTAGAAATGTCTCCTCAGACAAGGGAAACAAAAGTAAAAATCAGCTACTGGGGCTACCCCAAATAAAAAGTTACAGTGAAAAAACCAGCAGCCAAATGAAAAGGCAAGCCTATTCATGGGAAATAACATCTGCAAATAATCTGATCAGGAGTTAATATCCAAAATACAGAAAGCACTGATGTAAAAAAAAAAAAAAAAACACTGAAAAAAGAGCAATAAACATTTCTCTAAACATTTTTCCAAAGAAGACATACAGATGGCAAACAGACACATGAAAAGATGGGTGGCCACATCATCAGGGAAATGTAAATCAAAACCACACTGAGATAGTACCTCATACCAACAGAGTATATAGAATTAAAAAGGTAAGAAAAAACTAGTGTTGGTGAGAGTGTGGACAAAAAGGAAAGATGCACTGTCGATAGGAATGCAACTTGGTGCGGCCATTATGGAAAGCAGTAGGGAGAGTCCTTAAAAAATTAAAAATAGAAGTAATTTATCATCCGGTTATTTACTCAAAGAAAATGAAAAAACCAATTTGAAAAGATAAATCTATCCCCATGTTTATTACAGCATTGTTTACAATAGCCAAGATATGGAAGCAATCCAAGTATGCATCAACAGATGAATAAAGAAGATATAGAATACACACAGCAATATTACTCTGCCATAAAACAGAATGAGATCTTGGCATTTAGTGACCACATGGATGGGTCTACAGGCTAATATGTTAAATTAAGGAAGTTAGATCGACAAAGACAAATGCCATATAATCTCACTTTTATGTAGAATCAAAAAAGAAAAACAAAGGGGTGCCTGGATGGCTTAGTTGGTTAAGCGACTGCCTTCGGCTCAGGTCATGATCCTAGAGTCCCAAGATCGAGTCCTGCATGGAGTCCCGTATCGGGCTCCCTGCTCAGGAGGGAGTCTGCTGCTCCTGCTGACCTCTCTCCTCTCATTTTCTCTCTCTCTCTCTCTCAAATAAATAAATAAAATCTTTAAAAAAAATAAAAATAAAAAGGAAAACAAAGGAATACATGAATAAACAAATCAAAAACAGAAACAGACCCCTAAAGACAAAGAACAAATGAGTACTTGCCAAAAGGAGTGAGGCTGGGGAATGGGCAAAGTGGGTGAAGGGGAGTGCAAAGTGCAACCTTCCAGTTATGGAATGAAGAAGTCATGGGGATGAAAGATACAGCATAGGAAAAATAATCACTTATGTATTTTAATGGCATTGAATGATGAGAGATGGTAGCTGCACTTAGGTGAACACAGCGTAAGCTATAGAATTGTCAAAACATGTTGTATACTTGAAACTAATGTGAAATTATGTGTTAGCTATACTTCAATAAAAAAGTAGTGTTGTTTTTTTTGTTTTTAAAGATTTTATTTATTTGACACACAGAGAGAGATCACAAGTAGGCAGAGAGGCAGGTGGTGGGGGGGGAGCAGGCTCCCCACTAAGCAGAGAGCCCAATGCGGGACTCGATTCCAGGACCCTGAGATCATGACCCGAGCCGAAGGCAGAGGCTCAACCCACTGAGCCACCCAGGTGCCCCCAAAAGTAGTTTTTAATATAGAAGAAAAATGATAACTGATATAAATATGAATCCACACAAAGGAATGAAGAGTACTAGACAGGGTAAGTACATGGGGTAATAGGACACTCTTTGTTACCATTTAAAATTTGTTAAAACATTGATTTTTATTTTTATTTATTTAATTTATTTTTTTAAAAGATTTTATTTATTTATTTGACAGAGATCACAAGTAGGCCAGAGAGGCAGGCAGAGAGAAAGAGGAGGAAGCAGGCTCCCTGTTGAGAAGAGAGCCCGATGCAGGGCTTGATTCCAGGACCCTGGGATCATGACCCAAGCCGAAGGCAGAGGCTTTAACCCACTGGGCCACCCAGGCACCCCAAAACATTGATTTTTAAAAAACAAGAGTGATATAATCTAATATTTATGATATGTGGCAATTATATAACAAAAATAAAATTTGGGAAGGGAGTTACCTAAATATATTTTGTACTATTTTTAAACCATTTGTAAATTGAATTTATTTCACTTAAGTTAGATTATGTTATGTTAGGGCCAACCTTCAGCTCCCGTCATGATCTCAGGGTCCTGGGATTGAGTCCCTTGCCAGGCTCCCCACTCAGTAAAGTCTGCCTCTCCCTCTCCCTCAGGGCTGCCTCTCATTCTCAAGTAAATCAATGAAATACTGTTTTAAAAAAGATTATGCCATTAAATATTTTTACTCTAAGCCTTAAAGTAACCTTAAAATTTTGACAACAAAATGGATAAAGTAGATCATTAAAAAATATGTACTAGAGGGTGCCTGGGTGGCTCAGTGGGTTAAGCCGCTGCCTTCGGCTCAGGTCATGATCTCAGGGTCCTGGGATCGAGTCCCGCATCGGGCTCTCTGCTCAGCGGGGAGCCTGCTTCCTCCTCTCTCTCTCTCTGCCTGCCTCTCCATCTACTTGTGATTTCTCTCTGTCAAATAAATAAATAAAATCTTTAAAAAAAAAAATATGTACTTTGGGTGCCTGGGTGGCTCAGTGGTTAAGCCGCTGCCTTCGGCTCAGGTCATGATCTCAGGGTCCTGGGATCGAGTCCCGCATCGGGCTCTCTGCTCTGCAGGGAGCCTGCTTCCTCCTCTCTCTCTCTCTGCCTGCCTCTCTGCCTACTTGTGATTTCTCTCTGTCAAATAAATAAATAAAATCTTAAAAAAAAATATGTACTAGATTTGAATAAAGGGAAAAAGAAAGATAGCAAAGAACAGATGGCACCAGTAGAAAATACATAGAAAATTGTATGTTACACTTAACCTTAGTACTAATAAAATTACATGGGAATGGTCTAAACACCAACACTAAAGGGAGTAAATGACCGGATTGGGTATAAAATGAGAATCCTACACTGCCAGCAAGAAATATACTGCAAACATAGAGAAACAAAATGGGAAGACTAAAGGGGTAGTAAAATATACTATGTTAACAATAGTCAAACCAAAGCTGGCAACAGAAAAAGTAGGTTTCAGGGGCGCCTGGGTGGCTCAGTGGGTTAAAGCCTCTGCCTTCAGCTCAGGTCATGATCCCAGGTTCCTGGGATGGAGCCCCGCATCAGGCTCTCTGCTCGGTGGGAGCCTGCTTACCCCTCCCCTCTCTATCTGCCTGCCTTTCTGCCTACTTGTGATCTCTGTCTGTCAAATAAATAAATAAAATCTTAAAAAAAAATAGGTTTCAAAGCAAAACATGCTGACAGGGCTAAATAAAGTGATTTGATAACTATACATTGGCTAATTTTTTAAAAAATCTTTAATAGTTTTGCACTTGTTGCAAAAAGTTTAACTAGAAATTCAAAACCTAGTTCTTTGAGAAGATTAATAAAATTGATAAAACTCCAGACGAGTTGTTCAGGATAAAAAGAGAGTCACAAATTAATCAATATCACAATAGGAGTGATGTCACACTACAGAATCTGTATTTCAAGGAAAATCAGACTATTATGAACAACTTTATGCCAATTTGTTAAGAAGTTAGCTGACACAGACATAATTCATGAGAGACAGAGTGTCAAAATACATTTGTGAAGAAATGAATAAACTGAATGGGACAAAATCTTTGAAAAATACAAACTCTCAAAGTCCTCTAAAAATATATATATATATTAAAAAAAGAAATAACGTGAAAAGCCTTACTCCTACTTAAAAAATAAATCTGTAGTTTTAAAACTGGAACCAAATGGCTTCACGGAGGAATTCTACTAAGAAATAACACTATATCAATGAAAGTCTTCAGAAAAATGAAAAAGAATGTTTCCAAATTCATGTCATGAGATTAGCATTGTAGTAATACCAATACTAAAGAATGACAGTATAAGAATATAAAATATCAGAACAATATCCTTCAAAACTATAGATGCAAAATTTCTAAATGGAAACTAGCACAGCTAATTCAACAATATGTTAAAAAGATAATACATCATGATGACCTGGAGTTTAACCCAAGTTTGCAAAGTTGGTTTAACTTTCTAATATCAAGGAATGCAATTCACAATATTAATAAACTAAAAAAAATCCTGTTACCTCACTTGACAAATAACAAATGTGTGACAAAATCCAAAAATACATTTTTGTCATAAAACTAGAAACAGAAGGGAACTTCCTCAACATGATTAAGAACATCTACAAAATCAACAGTGAATAACATTTCTTTTAAGCTAGTAACTTTCTTAATGACAAAGAAATGTATGCACTCCCTAAAAAAATAAAGAAAAAGAAGGTGTTTGCTCTCATTACTTTTATTCAACATTACATAGAAGGTCTTGGCACTGAAGTAAAAAGATAAGAATTAAAAGGCATCCACACAGACAAGGAAGAAAAAAAATGTCTTTATTCACAGATGAGAAGAAGATCTATGTAGAAAATCTCATGAAACTATAAATAATCACTGCTAGAAGTTAATAACTTAAGCAACACTGCATATTACAAATTATGATACAAAATCATTGTATTTCTTCCTAAAAGCACTGGAAATGAAATTTTAAAAATACCTTTTAAAATTGTATAAAATTATGAAATATACTGGGATATGCCCAACAAAAATTTTAAGACCTATACACTGAGCACTTCAAAGTGGCTAAGGGAATTAAGATAACAAATGTAGAAAGCTAAATTGTTTATGATTTAGAAGACTTAATCTTGTAAAGATACCCATTCTCCAAAAATTTATCAAAAGATTCAATAAAATTCCAATGGAAATCTGAGCCAGGTCATAGAAAATAGCATACATGTGTTGAAGGAATTTTATATCCCTAGTGCACCCCCCAAAAATCTTATGCCTCACATCATATAGACATACAAACTTATGAAGGATAATAGACTTGATATAAAACTGAAATTATAAAACTTCTAGAAGCCTTTTCTAATTATTCCAAAGGCATAATTCATAAATGAAAATAATCCATACATTGGATATCATCAAAAAACTTCAAAGACAGTCATATGCTTGCACAGACGCACACACACATTCTCATATGTTCTTATGTCTGCTTATGCATAAGTGAAGTGAATGACATCAGTAATACAAGGAATGTGTGGGAGGCATTGTGATTGCTTGTAATTATAAGAATCTTTTATTAACTGTCAAATGTTACAGTATTAGTTAAAAGTGGATCTGGATTAGGCATATATCTATACTGCAAATTCTAAGAAACCACTAAAAATTTTTAAACAATGCAAATGCTTTTGACAATATGCTAAAAAAAGGGAGAGAACATGGAATCATAAATTGCTCAATTGCTCAATCATAAATTGTTCAATTATAAATTGCTCAATTAAATTGCTCAATTAATTGCTCAATTAATCATAATTGCTCAATCATAAATTGCTCAATTGTTCAATTAAGAAACTTACAGGCCAATAACCCTGATGAACATGGATGAAAAGATGAACATGGATCCAAAGATGAACACGGATCCTCAACAAAATATTTTCAAGAAGACATACAATATGAACAAGTAGGATTTATTCCATGGATGCAAAAATGTTTCAACATCTGCAAATCAATGTGAAATACCACATTAACAAAATGAAAGGCTAAAATCTTATGTTCATGTCACCAAATGCACTAAATCTACTTCAAAAGTTCAACATCCATTTATGATAAAAACTCCCAAACTACTAAAACTCATACAGCAATTCAGTAATGTGGCAGTATACAAAATCAATGTACAGAAATCAGTTGCTTTCTTATACACTAACAATGAAAACACAGAAAGGGAAATTAAAGAATTGATTCCATTTACTATAGCACCAAGAACCCTAAGATACCTGAGAATGAACCTAACCTGTATTTGAGGAACTACAGAACACTCATGAAAGAAATTGAAGAAGGCACAAAAAGATGGAAGACCATTCCATGTTCATGGATCGGAAGAATAAACATTGTTAAAATGTCTATACTGCCCAGAGCAATCTATACTTTCAATGCCACTCCAATCAAAACTCCACCGGCATTTTTTAAAGAGCTGGAGCAAACAATCCTAAAATGTGTATGGAATCAGAAGAAACCCCGAATTGCTAAGGAAATATTGAAAAAGAAAAAACAAAACCAGGGGCATCACGTTGCCTGATTTCAAGCTTCACCACAAAGCTGTGATCACCAAGACAGCATGGTACTGGCACAAAAACAGACACATAGACCAGTGGAACAGGGTAGAGAGCACAGACGTGGACCCTCAACTTTATGGTCAACTAATCTTTGACAAAGCAGGAAAAAATAGACAGTGGAAAAAAGACAGTCTCTTCAATAAATTGTGCTGGGAAAATTGGACAGCTATGTGTAGAAGAATGAAACTCAACCATTCTCTTACACCATACACAAAGATAAACTTGAAATGGGTTAAAGACCTCAGTGTGAGGCAGGAATCCATCAGAATCCTAGAGGAGAACATAGGCAGTAACCTCTTCGACATCGGCCACAGCAACTCCTTTCAAGATATGTATCCAAAAGTGAAAAGGAACTTTGGGGACTTCCATCAAGTTCAAAAGCTTCTGCACAGCAAAGGAAACAGTCAACAAAACAAAGAGGCAACCCACAGAATGGAAGAAGATATTCGCAAATGACACTACAGACAAAGGGTTGATATCCAAGATCTATAAAGAACTCCTCTAACTCAACACACACAAAATAGATAATGTCAAAAAATGGGCAGAAGACATGAATAGACACTTCTCCAATGAAGACATACAAATGGGTAACAGACACATGAAAAAATGTTCACCATCACTAGCCATCAGGGAGATTCAAATCAAAACCACATTGAGATACCACCTTACACCAGTTAGAATGGCCAAAATTAACACAACCGTAAACAATATGTGTTGGAGAGGATGTGGAGAAAGGGGAACCCTCTTACACTGTGGGTGTTGTGGGTGTGCAAGTTGGTGCAGCCACTTTGGAAAACAGTGTGGAGATTCCTTAAGAAATTAAAAATAGAGCTATAAAAATACGATCCTGCAATTGCACTACTGGGTATTTACCCCAAAGATACAGATGTAGTGAAAAGAAGGGCCATCTGTACCCCAATGTACATAGCAGTAATGGCCACAGTCATCAAACTGTGGAAAGAACCAAGATGACCTTCAACAGACAAATGGATAAAGAAGATATGGTCCATATATACTGTGGGGTACTATGCCTCCATCAGAAAGGATGAATACCCAAACTTTTGTATTAACATGGATGGGACTGGAAGCCAAGATTATGCTGAGTGAAATAAGTCAGCAGAGAGAGTCAATTATCATATGGTTTTGCTTATTTGTGGAGCATAAGGAATATCACTAAGGACGTGGGAAGATGGAGAGGAGAAGGGAGTTGGGGGGAATTGGAGGGGGAGATGAACCATGAGAGACTGAGAAACAAACTGAGGGGTTTGGAGGGGAGGAGGGGTAGGGAGGTTGGGTGAGCCTGGTGGGTACTGTAGAGGGCTCATATTGCATGGAGCACTGGGTGTGGTAAACAAAGACTTCTGAAACACTGAAAAGGAATTTTAAAAATAAATAAAAAATTTTAAAAAATGCTCAAGAAAGTGAATTTAGACAGAATGTACCTCAACATAATAAATGCAGTGTATCACAAACCCATAGCGAATATTATACTTGATGTTCAAAAGCTGAAAGCATTTCCTCTAAAGTTAGGAGGAAGACAGGATGTCCACTCTTCTCACTTTCTTTCAACACAGTATTGGCCACCCTAGCTGGAGTAACTAGTAAATCAGAAAGGAAGAAATACAAAGCTTGTCTATTTGGAGAGAACATATATAAAAAACCCTAAAGGCACCACCAAAAAAAACTTTGAGAGCTAATATATGAATTCAGTAAAGTTGTGGGATAAAGACTATAAAAAACCTGTTTGATTTCTGTACACTCATAATGAACTATTAGAGAAATTAAGAAAATAATCCCATTTGGAGTTGCAGCAAAAAGAAGAAAATATCTAGAAATAAATTTAACCAAGGAAGTGAAAGAACTGAACACTGAAAACTGGAAGATAGTAGTGAAAGAAATTGAAGAAGACACAAACCACAAAACTGTAAAGCTCCTAGAAGGCAACAAAGAAGAAAACCTGGATGGCCTTGGGGACTATGATGACTTTTTGGAGACACCACCCAAGGCTCTAGCCATGGATACACTGGACTTCATTAAAGTTAAAAAATGCGTATTCCATGAAAGAAAGTATGAAAAGAATGACAAGAGATGCCAAAGAATGAGAAAAATTTTTGCAAAAGACACATCTGATACAGAAATGTTATCCAGTTATAACATTTAACATACAAGTAGCCTTAAAACTCAAGAATAAGAAAAACTTATCAGAAAATGAGCCAAAGACCCTAACACATGCTTGACCAAAGAAAATATACAGATGGCAAATCAGCACATCAAAAGATGCTCCACATTGGGGAAATGCAAATTCAAACAACAGTGAGTTACTACCTCACACCTGTTAGGGTGGCCAAAATCTAGAGCACTGACAACACGAAGTGTTCTGACAACACAAGGGTGTTGTGAAGCAACAGAAACTTTCTTTTGTTGAAAATGCACAATGATATAGCCACTTTAGAAGAAATGTGGGTTGTTTATTACAAAATACCAGAATGTCATCCAGCAATCATGCTGCTTATTTATCGAAGGACTTCAAACATTTATGTCTACATGATGACCCGGAGAGGGATGTTTTTAGCAGCTTCATTCCGAAGTGCCCAAATCTGGAAGCATTCCAGATGTCTTTCAGTAAATCAATTTACTAATAAACTGTGGCACCTCCTGACAATGGAGTATTATTCAGTTCTAAAAAAAAAAAATGAGCTAGTAAGAGATGAAAAGACATCAAGGAAACTTAAATACAAATGACTAAGTGAAAAACCAATCCAAAAATGCT
The DNA here is from genome assembly GCF_011764305.1 of Mustela putorius furo. Taxonomy (NCBI): domain Eukaryota; kingdom Metazoa; phylum Chordata; class Mammalia; order Carnivora; family Mustelidae; genus Mustela; species Mustela putorius. Next base: position 39,278,951 of record NW_025422368.1, on the reverse strand, counting down.
ATATACTATTATGGCTAGCAGTATATGACATTTTGTAAAAGGCAAAACTTCACAGAATAAAAACAAATCATAGTTGCCTGGTATTGGAGCGGAGGATGGATGACTAGGTCAAGCATGAAGCAATTTTAAGGCAGTGAAACCACTCTGTCAGATGCTATAATGGTGAATACTTGTCATGAATACATTTGTCCAAATACACAGAAGGTTTAACACCAAGAGTGAAGTCTATGAGAAACTATGGACCTTGGATATAATGATGTATCCGTGTACATTCATCAGTTCTATCAAAGCACTTTGGCATAGGATTTTGATAATAGAAGAGGCTTTGTAAAAGTGAGCTCAACAAGTATATAGAAAATCTCTGTACCTTCAGTTCTGTTCGGCTGTCAATGTAAAATTGCTCTAAAAATAGTCTATTGAAAAAAAATAATAAATGAGAACACCTGAAAGGATGGATTTGTCACTTATATTAAGAAAAAAAAGCAGATATTGGTGTGGAAATCAAGCATTCTACTTAGTATTGGGATTTTTAGGAGTGAAAAAGGCTGCTGTCACTGAAATAAAGTTGATAAAAGACACAAATATAATAACTGCTGAGTTACAACTGAAAGTCTTTAAGATTATGGACCAAGTTCATTTACATCATAAATATTATAGAATATTTGTCTTATATTTTCATAAATTATAAGTATGATGAAACAGGGGCACCTGGTTGGCTCAGGTCATGATCCTGGAGTCCCAGGATAGCCCCATATCAGGCTCCCCGATCAGCAGAGAGTGTGCTTCTCCCTCCGACCCTCCTCAACCTCATGCTCTCTTTCTCATACTCTCAATCTTAAATAAATAAAATATTAAAAAATAATGAAACAGGGACGCCTGGGTGGCTCAGTTGGTTACGCAGCTGCCTTCGGCTCAGGTCATGATCCCAGTGTCCTCGGGTCGAGTCCCACATCGGGCTCCTTGCTCAGCGGGGAGCCTGCTTCTCCCTCCGCCTCTGCCTGCCACTTTGTCTGCCTATGCTCACTCTCTCTGACAAATAAATAAATAAAATCTTAAAAAAAAAATGAAACAGATAAAACTTCATGACCATGTAATAACAGATATTGTTATAATCTATAATTATCCTAATGTGTGTTACAATTTAAATACATATTGAATTGAAAGTAGTAGAATAACTTAATCAAATATGGACTTAGTCTTATAATTTCTTTTATAAAATAAAAATATCCAGAAAACACACACTTATAGTCCAAGAAAACAAAAGAGATCCCTAAGTGGTATACAGATTTTTTTCCCCCAAATACTATCCATGCATTCATGAGAATTTTAAATGCGGTCATTTGTTACACAACTTAGATGATTCACTGAGTTGGTTTTGTGTGTTGAGTCATTGATTTTACTGCTATTCACCAACATTTTCAGTTCCCTTCATGTTCTCCCTATCTACCTATATCAGTATCTGTCTTCTAACATGTGTACCTATTCAATCACTTTGGAGTAGAAGATTATAGATGTGGGGAGAATTAGTATTTGTTTTCAGTCTAAATTGCATTCCTACTCCAGCAGTATTTATTATATGACTGATAATCAGCTCTAAAAACAGATAATCTCACAGTTTTGAAGCTATTCTATTGGATAACTGAATTTCTCATAAAAAGCCCCACAAAGGTTTACAAGATACAATCACAAAAGCATAATTTAATAATTGTCAATTAGGCTTAAAAATGTGTTTAAGAAAACTACCATGATATATGGTTACTTTTAATGGAAAATGTTTAGAAACCATTAAAATATGTTTTTGGATTTAGTTAGACCAACTCACTTATTGACTATTATTATATTTATGTGCATTATAAATATAGTTACATTTATTATTCACTGGAAATCCAGAAGACCATCTTGTGTATATAGCAGTATCTTTAAAGAATGGATGCATATTCAATTCATTCATATAACATCGCTCATGGACACCTACAAAGTGAATTACATTTTGGTTTAATTACTACTGTTACCAACTGGGAAAACTATCCATTTGAATTATAGTAATTAAATGCATGAAAAAGTATTTGAGTATTTGTAATTACTTAAGTAGTTGACTTGGAACAACACATATTGGTACCAATTCTTAGAACTCGTAACCAAATTACAGGTACTGTACTTCATCAGATGGTTTGGAATAAAAAACAATTCTTTAAAATTGAGTCCGTTCTCAGAATTTCACTCAAATGTAAATCAAAATGGCAAAAGTTAAAAAAAAAATTAGCCTATATAAACTTAAATAAATGCATGGATGGAGTAGTGACTTAAATGTGAGTACTGGGAACTAAATAACTCATTCATACAGTTCCATAAGAAGTTAAAATGTATATTTTTCAAAGGACTTCTTTATTTTAGAAAGAGCAAGAGTGGGGGGAGGGACAGAAGGAGAGGGAGACAGAGAATCCCAAGCAAACCCTCCCTTCTCACATAAGACTCAATCTCAGCACCCTGAGATCATGACGTGAGCTGAAATCAAGAGTTGGATGCTTAACCAACTGAGCCATCCAGGTGCCCCAAGTGAATACTGTTTAATATGGTTCAACATGACATTAAAGATGATTATTTGACTATGGAACATGTACATTTTACGGTAAACTTAAAATGAACCACTGGACAAAATGGTGGTATAGCAATCTGCTTCCACACCACCACACACACATGCATTGATCTGAGTAACTCTCTTGCACACAGAACCAAAGATTCAGGTCAGGGATTATAGCATACAGGTAGAACACAGAAATTTAAAAAGATGCACTAAGGGAGACAGTATTACAGCACTCCCTTTGGTCTTAAGGGGTGAGTTGCTTTACGACAACACACTCCTACCTGCTGCATTAAGACCCTTGATCTGTAACAGAACAAATTTACTTTGTTTGATATTGGCAGACTACTGCCCTTGAAGAGTGAAGGATCAGATTTTTATCTCACCCACAGAGGCCAGCATGTCTGTTTGAAGCTACCTTGGCTTTCTGATTAGCCCAGCATGTTTTTAGGAAAATGCTTTTCTTTGTTTAGGTCACATAAATGATCTTACTAGTCTTCCTTTGTGGATCTGGAGACCTTGCCCTCCTTTTTTTTTTTTTTTTAAAGATTTTGTTTATTTATTTGACAGACAGAAATCACAAGTAGGCAGAGAAGCAGGCAGAGAGAGAGAAGGGGAAACAGGCTCCTGCTGAGCAGAGAGCCCTATGTGGGGCTCGATCCCAGGATCCTGAGACCATGACCTGAGCCGAAGGCAGAGACTTAATCCACTGAGCCACCCAGGCGCCCCAGACCTTGCCCTCCTTTACAGAAAGAACAGAATACCCCTGAACATCACAAGAACGAGAGCCCCTTGCAACAAGCCCTCCCACTGAGATCATGTTTGGAGCTGGCATCATCAAGTCTCCACATAATCAAGAAAAGCTGCAGGCCACTACACTCCGGTCTCTGATTTACTGCCCTAAACCCTTTTAAAAACACTTGTTCGAGGTAGAAACCTTAGAGTTGGCTTTTATACAAGAGCCCACCTCCTCCCCAAGTTGCCAGCCTCCTGAATAAAACTCAAATTCCTTCCAGTCAAAAATCATCTCTTGAGTACTGGCCTCTTGAGCAAGGGGCAGTCAATTTTGGGATTGGTAGGAAGGACAGATTCACATATCCCCCATTACACACCCACCATGTCTAGGCAGCCTATCAAAGACAGAAAGAGTGAGAGAGATGTTCTCCCATGGGAAAAGGGTGGTAAAGTCAGTGTCTGATTTCAGGGCAGACACCAGAGCCAACTAACCTGTCCCAACACCAGGCTTATGCCCATTATCCTAGGTCACTTCCTGTAGGCTCTAGGGGACCCAGGGTCACACCATGGTCCCAAAGTGGCTTCCACTGGCAAGACTCCAGCCAGAAAAAGAAATACGATGGCATTAGTGAGTCTTTACCTATTAAAAGTTACCTTAAATGTAAATGGACTAGGGACACAAGAGTGACTCAGTTGATTAAGTGAGCATTGGTCTCCCTGTCAGTGGGGAGTCTGCTTAAGTCTCCTCCCTTTATCTCCACCCATCCTCCCTGCTCACACAAATGCTTGTTCAAATCAGTATTTTTAATTTTAATTTTTATTTTTATTTTATTAAAAGATTTTATTTATTTATTTATTTATTTGACAGAGAGAGATCACAAGTAGGCAGAGAGGCAGGCAGAGAGAGAGGAGGAAGCAGGCTCCCTGCTGAGCAGTGAGTCTGATGTGGGGCTTGATCCCAGGACCCTGAGATCATGACCTGAGCCAAAGGCAGCGACTTAACCCACTGAGCCTCCCAGGCACCCCCAAATCAGTATTTTTTAAAAAGGTAAACAGACTAGGGGCATCTGGTGGCTCAGTGGGTTAAATCCTCTGCCTTCAGCTCAGGTCATGATCCCAGTGTCCTGGGATTAAGCTCCCCCCCTGCTCAGCAGGGAGCCTGCTTCTTCCTCTCCCTCTCTCTGCCTGCCTCTCTGCCTACTTGTGATCTCTGTTAAATAAATAAAATAAAAATCTTTTTTAAAAAAGTAAACAGACTTGGGGCGCCTGGGTGGCTCAGTGGGTTAAAGCCTCTGCCTTCGGCTCAGGTCATGATCCCAGGGTCTTGGGATCGAGCCCCACATCGGGCTCTCTGCTCAGCAGAGAGCCTGCCTGCTTCCTCCTCTCTCTCTCTCTCTCTGCCTGCCTCTCTGCCTACTTGTGATCTCTGTCTATCAAATAAATAAATAAAAATCTTAAAAAAAAAAAAAGTAAACAGACTAAACTCTTCAATCAAAAGACACAGTGGCTAAATGGATTAAAAAATACAAGTGTATGTGCTGCCTCCAAGTGACTTGTCTCCAGCTTTAACGACACAAATAGGCCCAAAGTGAAGACAAGGGATAAAGACATTCCATGCAAATGAAAACCAAAAGAAAGCAGAGGTAGATGTACTTACATAAGGAAAAAAAATAGACATTAAGACAAAAATTATAACAAAAAGTCATTTTACAATAAACAGGTCAGTTTATCAATAGACTGTGATAACCATAAATAAATATTCATTCAATCCCACAGCATATAAATGTACTAAGTAAATATTAATATATAAGAAACATGATATGATAATAGTAAGGTTCTTGAAACCCCATTTTAACCAATGGATATATCACCCAAGCAGAAAATCAATAAGAAAACACTGGACTTGAACTACACCAAATGGACCTAAACACATATTCAGATAATTTCAACCAACAGCAGCAAGATATACATTTTTTTCAAGCATGCATAGACCTTTTTCCAGGATATGCCTTTTCTTAAGTCACAAAACACATGGTGCCAAATGTAAGAGAACTGAAATTATACCAAGTATCTTTTCTGACCATAATATTATGAAAAGTGAAATCATAATAGAAAAAAATTCACAAATATGTGGGAATTAAACATGCTCCCAAACTGACAATGCATCAAAAAAATAAAAACAGGGGCTCCTGGATGGCTCAGTGCTTTGAGCCTCTGCCTTCGGCTCAGGTCATGATCTCAGGGTCCTGGGATCAAGCCCCGCATCAGGCTCTCTGCTCAGCAGGAAGCCTGCTTCCCCCTCTCTCTCTGCCTGCCTCTTTGCCTACTTGTGATCTTGTATCAAATAAATAAATAAAATCTTAAAAAAAAATAAAAATAATAAAAACAGAAATTGAAAAAACATGAAACAAATGAAAATGGAAATACAATATGCCAAAATTTATGTGTTGTAGCAGCAACAGTTCTAAAAGTAAAGTTAATGCCTACCTTAAAAGAGAGTTCTCAAATAAGAAATGTACATGTACACCTCAAGGAACTGGAAAAAAAGATCTTAAGCCCAATGTTAGTAGAAGAAAAAAGATGAGAAAAATAAAGAACCAAAAGAAATGTAGAAAAGAGGGACTCCTGGGTGGCTCAGTTGGTTAAGCAGCTGCCTTTGGCTCAGGTCATGATCCCAGTGTCCTGGGATCGAGTCCCACATCAGGCTCCTAGCTTGGCAGGAAGCCTGCTTCTCCCTCTGCCTCTGCCTGCCACTCTGTCTGCCTGTGCTCGCTTGCGCTCTTTCTCTGACAAGTAAATAAATAAAATCCTAAAAAAAAAAAAATATGCAGAAAAGATACAGATGTAATGAAAAGAAGGGCCATCTGTACCCCAATGTTCATAGCAACAATGGCCACAGTCACCAAACTGTGGAAAGAGCCAAGATGACTTTCAACAGATGAATGAATAAAGGAGATGTGGTCCATATATACAACGGAGTATTATGCCTCCATCAGAAAGGATGAATACCCAACTTTTGTATCAACATGGACAGGACTGGTCAATTATATGGTTTCACTTACTTGTGGAGCGTAAGGAATAGCATGGGGGACCTTAGGAGAGGGAAAGAAAAAGTGAATTGGGGGAAATCGGAGGGGGAGAGGAACCATGAGAGACTGTGGACTCTGAGAAACAAACTGAGGGTTTGGGAGGGGAGGAGGGTGGGGTGTTGGGTGAGCCTGGTGGTGGGTATTAAGGAGGACACATGTTGCATGGAGCACTGGATGTGGTGCATAAACAATGAATTGTGGAACACTGAAAAAAATTAAATTAAAAAATGGAGATTAAAAAGACAAAGAAAATATAACTAAAAGGCGTATTTTTTTAAATATAAAAAAGTTGGCAATCCCTTATCTAGACTAAAAAAAGACTCAAAACTGAAAGAGTAGACATTATACCTAGTAGTAAATATCAGGACCAGATAATTTCACTGGTGAGTTCTACCAAACATTTTTAAAAAAAATTAACACCAGGTCTTCTCAAACTCTTCTTAAAAACAGAAGAGGAGGAAACAGTCCTAAACTGAACTTATTTATTCATTTGACAGAGACACAGCAAGAGAGGGAACACAAGCAGGGGGAGCAGAAGAGGGAGAAGCAGGCTTCTGCTGGGCAGGGAGACTTGATGCGGGGCTGGATCCCGGGACTTAGGGATCATGACCTGAGCCAAAGGCAGATGCTTAACTGACTGAGCCACCAAGGCGCCCCCTAACCTAAACTTTTATTTTATGAGGTCAGCATTACCCTGATACCAAAGTCATATTAGGACACTACATATAGGGATATTGGCCTGTGGTTTTTTTGTTTGTTTAAGATTTATTTCTTTATTTTAGAGAGAGGGAGCATGAGCAGGAGGGGTAGAGGAGAGAATCTCAAGCAGACTCTACATTGAGCACAGAGCTGGATGTGGGGCTCGATCTCATGACCATGAGATCATGACCTGAGCTGAAACCAGGAGTCTGTCACTGAACCAAGTGCACCACCCAGGTGCCTTCCTGCCTGTGCTTTTCTTACAAGTATATTTGCAAAAAATCTCAACAAAATTCTAGCAAACCAAATCCAACAGGACACTGAGAAGACTATACACCATGATCAAATGGGATTTTCCCCTGGTATACAAAGGCAGATCCACATATGCAAATAATTAAATGTAATAAATTAATAAAATGAAGACAAAATCGGAGAGGGAGACAAACCATAAAAGACTCTTAATCATAGGGAACAAACTGAGCATTGCTGGAGGGGAGATGGGGTAACTGGGTGCTGGACATTAAGGAGGGGATGTGATGTCATGAGCACTGGGTATTCTAGAAGACTGAAAAATCCCTGACCTGTACCTCTGAAACCAGTAATACATTATATGTTAATTAACTGATTTAAATAAAAATGAATATGGAAAATTCTTATAAATCATCTCAGTAGATGCAGGAAAAGCATTGGCCAAAATTCAATATCATTTCATGTTGAAAACACTCAAGAAGAAAAAGAAAAAAGAAAACACTCAAGAGGGGCGCCTGGGTGGCTCAGTGGGTTAAAGCCTCTGCCTTTGGCTCAGGTCATGATCCCAGGGTCATGGGATGGAGCCCCGCATCGGGCTCTCTGCTCAGTAGGGAGCCTGCTTCCTCTCTCTCTGCCTGCTTCTCTGCCTACTTGTGATCTCTGTGTGTCAAATAAATAAATAAAATCTTAAAAAAAAAAAAAGAAGAAGAAGAAAACACTCAAGAAACTGGGTATAAAAGGAATGCATCTCAACATAACAAAATCTATATAAAAAACCCTCAATAGAACTGAAAACTTTCCTGCTGGGATTAGGAATATCAAGGTGCCCACTCTCAGCTCCTATTCAGCACAGCTCTAAGTCCCACTAGAGCAATTAGGCAAAAAGAGAAACAAAAGGCATCTAGATTGGAAAGGGAGAAGTAAAACTACTTCAGTTCGCAGAAAATACGATGTTACATAGAAAATCCCTGAAGACCCTACCAAAAAAACTATTAGAACTAATCACCAATTTAAAGTTGCAGGATATGAAATTAATATAAAAAGATTAGTTGTGGGGATGCCTGGGTTAAGCGTGTGCTTCAGCTCAGGTCATGATCCCTGGGTCCTGGGGTCAAGTCCCACATTGGGTTCCCTGCTCAGTGGGGAGACTGCTTCTCCCTCTGCCTGCTCTGCCTGCAGCTCTCCCTGCTGTGCTTTCTCTCTCTCTCTCTGACAAACAAATAAATAAAATCTTTAAAAAAATATTAGTTGTGTTTCCATACACTAAGAAAAAACTATCTGAAAAAAAAAAAAAAACCACAATTCCATTTACAAGAGCATCAAAATACATAGGGGTATCTTTAACCTAGGAATGAACATCCTGCCATTTGGCAAAACATAAATGGACTTTGAGGACTTTATTCTATGTGAGGTAAGTCAGAGAAAAACAAACTATATGTTATCAGTCACATGTGGAATCTAAAAAAGCCAAGCTCACAGAAGCAATAAAATGGAGGGTACCAGGGGCTGAGGGATAGACGGAAAGGACAAATACTGACCGAGGTTATAAACATACAGTGAATAGGAAATAAGCTCCAGAGATCTAGTGCACAGGATAGCAAATACAACAGTGGTATTATAACCACTGAATTTGCCAAGAGATTGAAACATAATTATTCTAATCACTAAAAAGAAATATAATGTAACATGATAGAGGTGCTAATTATTGCTACATGGCAATTGTATTGCATTATATAAATGTATCAAGTTAACATTTGATACAACTTAAATTTTACAGTATTATATATCAAATGTATTTCATACAAAAATTTTAGACACTGATGAAAAAAAACAACAAAAGACTCAGGATCACCAAAAGAATCTTGAGGAAAAACAAAGCTGGTAGTCATTATTCTTTCTGATTTCAGACTTTAATACAAATCTGTATTAATCAAAACAGAATAGTACTGGCATAAATACAGACACACAGAACAGAATCTAGAGCCCAGAAATGAGCCCTGACATATATGGTGAATTCAAATTTCATGAGGAAATCAAGAAGATTCAACAGAGGAAAAACAGTTTCTTCAGTAAGTATGTTAGGGAAACTGGACAATAACATGCAGAAGAATGAACCTGGACTCCTATCTTACACCACTCCCCAAAATTAACTTGGAATGGCTTAAATTCTTATACGTAAGATCCCAAACTGTCAAACTACTAAAAGAAAACACAGGGAATATGTTCCTCAATATGGGTCTTGGCAATGATTTTTTTGGATATGACAACAAAAGCATAAACAACCACGGCAAAAATAATCAAGCCGAACTATACTGAACTATAAAACTTCTGCAAAGCAAAAGAACTAGGAAAACAAAAAGGTAATCTACAAACAGCAGAAAATATTTTTAAAACCATCTATTAGATAAGAAGTTAATATAAAATCTATATAAATTATTCACACAACTCAAGAGCAAAATTGAATTAAATTTTAAAATGGGGTGAGGACCTGACAGACATTTTTCCAGAAAAGACATACAGGTGGATAACAGGTACATGAAAGGTGCCCAATATCACTTCTTCAGACAAATGCCGATCAAAACCCTGAAATAGTATTTCACACTGTTAGAACAGCTATATTGAACAGAAAAGGGATGTGTGTTGGCAATGCCATGGGAAAAGGAGAGGACTATTTTGGGAATATAAAATGGTAAGCCACCATGGAAATATAAAATGGTAAGCCACCCTGGAGAACAGTATGGAGTTTCCAAAAAAAACCCATGAAAAATACTACTCCCATATGACTGAGCAAATGAACTGCTATGTAGTACATATAAAGGAAATGAAAACAGAGCCTTGAAGAGATATTTGTAGCTTCATGGTCATTGCAGCCTTATGCACAATAACCAATATGTGGAATCTACCTACACGTATATTGAAAGATAAATGGATAAGGAAAAGGTAGTATATATCCACAAAAATGGAATATTTTTTAAAAAGATTTTATTTATTTGAGAGAGAGAGAACAAGCAGGGTGAGGGTAGCAGAGGGAGAGGGAGAAGCAGGTTCCCCGCTGAGCAGGAAGCCCAAGGTAGGGTTTGATACGAGAACCCGGAGATCGTGACCTCACCTGCCTTCAGGTGACTGAGCCGCCCAGGTGCCCCTGTCCACACAAAGGAATATTATTTAGCCCCATGAAAGGAGGAAATTCTGACTTTGCAACAACACAGATGGAGCTTGAGGACATTAAACTAAGGGGAGAAAGTCAGAGAATGACAGGTATTTATTTATTTATTTGACAGAGAGAGAGAGAGAGATCATAAGTAGGCAGAGAGGCAGACCAGGGGAGAGGGGGAAGCAGTCTCCCTGCTCAGCAGAGATCCAGACCCCGGGCTGGATCCCAGGACCCTGAGATCATGACTGAGCCGATGGCAGAGGTTTAACCCACTGAGCCACCCAGGTGCCCCAACTTGTTGTTTTTTTTTTTTTAAATCAAGTATTACTGACCGTTTAGTTTCAGGTGTACAGTGTAATAATTCAACAATTCTATATATTTCTCAGTACTCTTCAAGAGAAGTGCTACTCTTAATCCCCTTTATCAATTTCCCTTATTACCCTACCTACCTCCCCTCTGGCAACCACCAGTTGTTTATTTTTAAGAGCCTTTGGGATGTTATTTACATCTTCTTTCCTTTGTAAGTTTTGTTTCTTCAATTCCATATATGAGTGAAATCATATACTATTTGTTTTTCTCTGACCTTTCAGTTAGTATTGTACTCTCTAGGTTCTTAAGTTGTCATTTATGTGCAGACTCTTAAAAAAAAAAAATCAACCTCACAGACACAGAATGCAAAATGGTGGTTGCTATGGGCTGTGGGTAACAAAAATGGGAATTTGGTCAAAGTGCACAAACTTGCAGCTATAATATCCTAAGTTCTGGGAATCTAGTGTATAACATCATGACAATAAATAACATACTGTATTATATACTTGAAACTTGTTAAGAGCATAAATCTTAAATATTACCACTCTTCCCCCAAATTAAAAGTGAAAAGATAGAGGTAGTAACTAAGATCACTGTGGTAAGCATTTGCAACACATGCCTGTATCTGATCAGACTGGACACCTTAAACTTCTCATGTTATATGTTAATATTTCAATAAGGGTAAGGGAAAATGGACATAAAAAGTTCAGAAGAAAAGTAGAACATAATTAAATCTAAAAGAAGTTACTTCAATTAAGGACAGGCTAAAGTTGAATTTTATACAATGGATATATTCACCAATTAATGCTTATGTCCTGCTGACTAAATCGTCAGTTGCATGAGAAAAATTTCCTAACCTTAATCATGTCTTAATTCTTAGGAATCATTGAGAATGAACACATCCATCTTTCCAAGGAAATTGCATATTATTTTATTTAAGCGTATTTCTGATTTGAACAAAACTGAGGTTCATTATGCAAGAAAACCAAGGTAATTAGTAATAGCTTTAGAAACAGTTCCTCTCTTATCTTGTAACAGCTGGGAAATTTTAACTTTTATTAAAAGAGACTGTAATTTTATGATATTAAATAATTTTACCTTCCTAAATGAAACATTTTCTACAATTGTTCACTTATATCAAGGAACTATAAAAACAACCTAGTAACTTTCAAGTGATTAAACATATCATTCCTTATTTAAGTTTTAATTGACTCTACAAAGTCTCTCACATTTCAAATAATTTTATAAGCCAAAATTCAGCTAGCAAAGTAGTATCATTATTACTGTACCTTATTCTGTATTCTCTTTGATGATAGCTGAGCACAGTAACAGTGTAATTATATTTACGTGGTGACACAGAATGCCCTTATTTTTTCCTGAAAATCACCCTGAGATTAATCATTTCAAAAGCCCATAAAAGCTTGGTCAGTGTAATATTACAAGTGTTGAATAATTTGATTTGCATGAACTTATAGATTATGTCACTTAGAAAAACTATTGATACCTATACAGTTCACTCAAAAATGGTTCTGGTCGGGACACCTGGGTGGCTCAGTGGGTTGAAGCCTCTACCTTCGGCTCAGGGGATGATCCCAGGGTCCTGGGATCAAGCCCTGCATCGGGCTCTCTGCTCAGCAGGGAGCCTGCTTCCCCTCTCTCTGCCTGCCTCTCTGCCTGCTTGTGATCTCTATCAAATAAATAAATAAAATCTTTAAATAAAATGGTTCTGGTAAATTTTAGACAAGCACTGTTCTTGAAAAGTATTTTTGAAAATTTTAAGGAGGCAAGAATTGTTTTCAAAGTTTTAGGCAAGAATTATTTTAGTATTTTTAAGACTTACATTTCAGTATGATTTTTTAAAAAGATTTTTAATTTATTTGACAGAGAGAGAGATCACAAGTAGGCAGAGAGGCAGGCAGAGAGGAAGGGAAGCAGGCTCCCTGCTGAGCAGAGAGCATGACACGGGGCTCCATCCCAGGACCCTAAGATCATGACCTGAGCCAAAGACAGAGGCCTTAACCCACTGAACCACCCTGGCGCCCCTTCAGTATGATTTTTAGAATAACAAATATTTAAGTTACTAGCTCTCTAGGAGAGAAAAAAGATAGTTGTGATTTAGTCACAGATCACCAATTAACTTAATGGCATTTTATAAAAAATCATGTCAAGAAAATTATATTCAATTATTATTTCATTTTATAAGGATGTTAGAAATATAATGGAATATGAGGTATGTAAACATAGTTGATATTTTGTAATAAAGATACTTTCTGAAAGAATTTTAGTGGATTTTCTTGTAATGTTTTTCTCATTCAGAAAATGATTTAACTGGAGTGCCTGGGTGGCTCAGTCATTAAGCATCTGCCTTCGGCTAGGGTCATGATCCTGGGATATAGCCCTGCATCGGGCTCCCTGTTGAACTTCTTTGTAAGTAAACTATTACCTGAGGTTCTGCTTTCTTAAGTCAGAATTCGACAATGAGAACTACTATGCCAAAGATTATATGTTTTTTAGTGTCTTGGCAATTATTTTTAAATTGTTCTTTGTGTTCACTTATACCTCCAATAGCAAAGCGGAAAGAGCTCAACTCAGTAAATCTGGAAGCATTTCATGGTGTTTCATGGCTTTCTTAAGCAGGTAACATAAAACTGAGCCAGAATTTACTACTTCATGGTCATTAAATCCACAACATGGTAAGGACATCAGAAATGACATAGATGTAATTATGTGTATTACCAAGAGAAATGACATATGCTTATGAAGGATTTGCTGAATCAATGGAAAATATTTTTTTAAAGAGTAAAGGGGAAATGAAATCCCCATTATTCATTTTTGCTTTTGAAAAGATCCTACACAGTGAAGGAAATAACCAACAAAACCAAAGCAAATTATGCAATGGGAAAAGATATTTACAAGTGACAAATGTGATAAAGGGTTAGTATTCAAAATAGATAAAGAACTTATAAAATTCAACACACAAAGAATCACAAGTAATCCAATTAAAACATTGATAGGAAACACGAACAGGCATTTCTCCAAAGAAGACATCCAGATGGCTAACAGACATCTGAAAAGATGCTCAGTATCATTCTCAGGGAAACATGAATCAAAATTACCAGAGATAACCTCCTAAGTGTCAGAATAGTTAAAATAAAAAACACAGGAAACACGTGTTGATAAGAATATGGAAAAACCTTTGTACACTGCTGGTAGGAATGCATACTGGTGTACCTACTGTGGAAAACAGTGTGGACTTTCCTAAGGAAGTTAAAAATAGGGGCACCTGGTGGCTCAGTCTCTAAGCATCTGCCTTCGGCTCAGGTCATGATCCCAGGGTCCTGAGATCAAGCCCCACATCAGGCTCCCTGCTTCTTCCTCTCTCATTCCCCCTGCTTGTGTTCCCTCTCTTGCTGTGTCTCTCTGTCAAATGAATAAATAAAATCTTAAAAAAAAAAAAAGTTAAAAATAAAAGTGCCCTATAATCTAGCAATTGCACTAATAGATTTATGCAAGGAATACAAAAGTACTAATTCAGAGGGATACATGTGCCCTGATGTTCACAGCAGCAATATCTACAATAGCTAAATTATGGAAACAGCCCAAGTGCCCACTGCCTGACACAGAGATAAAGAAGAAGTGGTGTATATATATACAGTGGAACAGTACTCAGCTATGAAAGGATGAAATCTTGTCATCGGCAATCACATGGATGGAGCTAGCGTGTATTGTGCTAAGCAAAATATGTCAGTCGCAGAAAGACAAATACCCTGTGATTTCATTCATATGCAGAATTTAAGAAATAAAAAAATAAGGGCGGAAGAAAGAGAGGAGGAGGTAAACAAAAAAACAGATTTATAACTATGGAAAACAAGCTGATGGTTATCAGAGGAGAAGCGGGGAGAGGCTGGTGAAACAGGTGATGGGTGTTCAGGAGAGACGTGCTGAGATGAGCATGGATGACGTGTGGGTGTGGAATCACTGCATGGTGCACTCGACGCTAATATTACAGTGTATTAACTAACTAGAATTTATCATTCTTTTAACTGGAAATTAAATAAAAATTTTTAGAAAAGGAAGGTGGGAGAACAGCAAGTTTAGGGCTCAAACAGTGCACATTTCCCTATAACTTCATTTTTGAATTATGTGTGAGATACTCAGAAATCCTAAAAGAATTAGCTCTCAGCAATTTTAATTACTCAGACTTGTAAATATTCCTATCTTGATATCAGTAAAGGCAAAAAAATTAATTTCTCCCTATGCACTTTATAATTAATAATATATAAACTGCTTTTCACATAGTGTTGGGTTGTGTTTTGTTTTTTTTATACTTAAGGTACTGAGCATTACTCTTCAGTTTGTAAATACTACATTCTCTGATTCTTAAGATCCCTTTTTGACCCTGGTAAACAGAAATCACAAAAAATGTTTGGTTTTGAGCAGGTGGTATGTACCAATCAGAATGTGGCAATCAAAAGTATGTCCTGTGCAGAGGAAAATTCACAGAAAGCTTTTGGTTGCTTTGTTTAAAAATATTTCAGAAAAAAACATTTAGAATTCCATGGGCACATATGTGGTTGTCACAGGGGAGCATTCTGCAATTGTGTTATGTGGGGGGAAAAATTCCTTTCAAAATTAAAATACTGACAAATGCATGAATATAGATAATGACAATTCTGTCACTGAGTTTATTTTTAATGAATTAAGAGAGAAAACAAATAATAGCTGTCAGGTGGAAATTATTCATCACTTTTCTTTCAGATATCAAAAGCAGAGGAAAATAAGTGATATTTTAAAAATCTGAGTTTGGGACGCCTGGGTGGCTCAGTTCGTTAAGCAGCTGAGCTTAGGTGGTGATCCTGGGGTCCTGGGATCGAGTCCCTCATCCGGCTCAGCAGAGAGCTTGCTTCTCCTTCCCACTCTGCCTGCTGCTCTTCCTGCTTATACTGTCCCTCTCTGTTAAGTGAATAAACAAAACCTTTAAAAAATCTTTAGAAAAAGAAAATCTGAGTTAACCTGTGTTTCATTCTTTCTGTTTTAAGTTCTAAACAGCCAACAAAGTAATATATCCATTAATCATCAGCTGATTTCTGGGAACAAGAATGGAGAGATAATGTCTAAAAAATAGTCTAGCCTGTATGAAACAGCATTAAAAGTAAAAAAAAAAAAAAACCTCCATTTCAAAAATGTTATTTTTTAGCTTCTGTAAAAAAAATCCATCAACAAAACATATGTATACCTACTGCCTTTTCAGATTTTAAAAATGTATGTCAGAAAAAGCAACCAAAAACCAGTTTCAAAGTACTATGCCTCCACAAGAACCAGATTGTTTCACTGTAAAATTCTACCAAACACTAAAAAGCAGTCAATTCTAATGCCAGTTAAATTGTTGCAAAGATTAAAAGGACCAGAAAACATTGAGAGCTTTTTTTTAATAAATGAAGGTATTGATGTTATACTCAATCAAGACTGTCATTTGATTTTAGAAGGATGTTAAAGTTATAGTGGCATCAAAAATATACAAAATATAAATATATTATATACAAAATATATTAAATATGTTTTATTTTTATATATTTATATGTTTATCATTTGTATATTTATTATTCATATATTTATTTGTATATTAAATATAAAAGATATAAAAATAAGTACTACTCCTGCTTAATCACAAATACATTTTAATTGCAGGAGGATTTAAAATCACACTAAAACCAATACATCATGGTCAAGTAAGATTTATTCTAGAAATTGGATGATTTAATATAATATATCCACTAATGTAGCTCAAACTATTGACATAAAAACTTTTTTAAAGTCCACTATTTGTTAGCAAGGTACCAATAAAATAAAAAAATTATGATGACTTCCTAACCTTGAATCTACATAGATCTACGTACATCAGTTGCAAAGTCAATATCTGACACACTGGGAGAGAGCAATTACCACTAAAATAAAGAAAAGGACCACTATTTTTTATACTAGTTTTTAACACTGAACTATAGTTATTATTCAAAACAATAAGAACACAGGAAATGTGAGAAATAAGAATTGAAACCAAGAGAAAAAAATCTTAATTTCCTCATTTTATGACAGCATGTCTACAAAGTTAAAGTAAAAAAAGAATAAAAACCAATACAAACACTTTAGTAAACCACCAGAATATTAAAAATTATGAAATTTTAAAACCTTTCTTATATCCCAAGAACAATTACAAAGAGAATCTTGTAAAAAAAAAAAAATCAGTAAAATACCTAGGATTAAAAGTGCAAAACTAGGGTGCCTGGGTGGCTCAGTAATCCAGCCCTGGCTCTGGCACCCGGTTCAGCAGGAGGCCTGCTTCTCCCTCTCTCACTTCCCCTGCTTGTGATCATTCCCTCTCTAGCTGTGTCTCTGTCAAATAAGTAAATAAAATCTTTAATCAAAAGTCCAACACCTAGAGAAGGGAAATTTTTAAATGCTTCAGGCACAAAAGCAGTTTTGAAAAAATGGAAGGAAACACCACTTTTTAAAGATTTTATTTATTTATTTGACTGAGAGCACGATGCAGGGCTCGATCCCACGCCCCTCGGATCATGACCTGAGCCGAAGGCAGAGGCTTTAACCCACTGAGCCACCCAGGTGCCCAGGCGCCCCTTGATTGTTAAATTTTTAAAACGGTGCTGGGGCACCTGGGTGGCTCAGTGGGTTAAAGCCTCTGCCTTCGGCTCAGGTCATGATCCCAGGGTCCTGGAATCGAGCGCCGATCGGGCTCTCTGCTCAGCAGGGAGCCTGCTTCCTCCTTTCTCTCTCTGCCTGCCTCTCTGCCTACTTGTGATCTGTCAAATAAATAAATAAATCTTTAAAAAAAAATTAACAATCAAACATTATAAAAACATCAATCCAGAAGCACCTGGGTGGCTCAGTGGGTTAAGCCTCTGCCTTCAGCTCAGGTCATGATCTCAGGGTCCTGGGATCTAGCCCCTCATGGGGCTCTCTGCTCAGCAGGGAGCCTGCGTCCCTCCCTCTCTCTGCCTGCCACTCTGCCTACTTGTGATCTGTCAAATAAATAAATAATCTTAAAAAAATAAAGGCAATTCAATAGTTATTTAAAAAAACAGTAGAACTGACGGGGCGCCTGGGTGGCTCAGTGGTTAAGCCGCTGCCTTCGGCTCAGGTCATGATCTCAGGGTCCTGGGATCGAGTCCCGCATCGGGCTCTCTGCTCAGCGGGGAGCCTGCTTCCTCCTCTCTCTCTCTCTGCCTGCCTCTCTGCCTACTTGTGATTTCTCTCTGTCAAATAAATAAATAAAATCTTTAAAAAAAAAAAAAAAAACAGTAGAACTGAAAGTATATAACATGTTCACTAGGATAAACTCCAAATGAATCAGAAATCTGAATGTTTGAAATATAAATCATGCAAGTACTATAAGAAAACATTTATTAATTTTCTAAGTTGGAGTTGGAAAGCCTGGGTATTAGTTCTCAAAATTCAGAAGCATTAAAAGATGAATAAATTTCACTATTAAAAAAAAAAAAAGAACCAAACCTGGAACACAGACTACACACACACTTCAAACTAAAACCAGAATATATGTGCAGATTTTTATCATAGATGTTTAATTGCTGTGTTCATTCTTTCTCTTCCTCTCCCTCTTCCTCCCATCCAGTCCTTCCTATTATATTTCTGTAAGTATCTATTTAAGAAAAGCAAATTCTCTAAAAAATGGACAAATAACATAAAAATATGTTTGACAGAAAACTTAGTGTAAATGTTTAAATTTAGGAAAAATGCTAAGACTCACTTATAATAAAACAATTTCAAATGAAGAAACATAATTTAAATATTTCTTAAATTTTAGCAAAATCTACAAAAATTGACAAAACAATTGCCCTTGCTGGGTCGGGGGAGGCTATTCTCACAGTTCATTGGTGTATATGGGTAAAATGATACAAAATATATTGTGGGAAATCTGACACCACCATGAAACACTGGATGGCAAACCCACTGCTTAGGCATCCAACCTACATGTAGCCCTTTGCAAATAAGGTGGAAAAAATTGATGCCAGTGTTATCCACTCTACCACTGTTTACAGCAAAAACTTAAAACAATGCAAATGCTCAAGTTAAGATACTCTTTAAAATTTTTTTTTAAATGGTACATCAACACCAAGGAGTACCATATAACTGTACAAGACAATGAAGGAGCTGTTGAGTCTCCTTTATCTGAGTAGTGGTCAAAGTGAGTGTAGAGTAAAGAAGCAAAAATCTTCTGGGGCGCCTGGTTCAGTCAGTTAAGCATCAGTCTTCAGCTCAGGTCGTGATCTGGGGATCCTAGGATCCAGACCAGCATTGGGCTCTCTGCTCAGCAGGGTGTCTGCTTCTCTCTCTCCCTCTGTACTGTCTTGCAGGTAAATAAATACAAAGCTTTTCTGAAAAAGTAAAAATTTTGTGAGTATATTCTTATGCAATTTTTAATTTTTAAGACTAAGAGAGTATTTTACACATTCAAAACATTTGGAAAGAATTTTCTAACATCTAAATTGAGTACCACTGAGAAAACTGATTCCGACTCCATGTCAAATTATTAACAACCAAATAAACTGAAGAAAAGAGGCATTTCAGGCTCCCATTCTTAATGGGACTTATTCTAAAGCAAGAAAAGAACTGTAGAAAAATCTTATAGATTTTAATGCAAAAATATATTTCTGCATTAATCGAAACATATTACACACATCTTTTAAATTAAAGTAAGTATATGGCTTTATGCACTAAAAATGCCAGAAAGGAATGATATCCTTTGTACCAACTTGATAATATGGAATATGTACTATAAAGACTCACCAAAGATAGATTTTTGAAAACAAGTAAATGGAAGGTTATTCTGAATCTAACCAAGCCTTCACATATAAATTCCATTTTAATGTCAATAGAAAAAAATTTAAAAAAAATAGTACCCATAAGAAAGCAGTAAAATAAATCTAGATTGTGGTACACTCTGTAAGATATCTGGCATGGTGTCAACCAAACATCAATATTTTAAAATAAGGAGTTAGGAATCTTGGAACACTGAAAAAATAAATAAAATAGGAAATTAGAAAAAAAAACAGCCCAAGAAGTTAGGGAGCTCTTCTAGATTAACAGATTGAAAAGACATATTGACAAAACAAATAATTATTGATAAAAAAGATTAATGGGATATGTTCTTACTTTCACTGAATACACTTTATATTATTTATGATGAAACTGTCATAGTGTCTTTAGCTTATTATAAAATTATATTATACATATACATGAATATAAATACATGCATGAATACCAACACACATAATTACATCCATATGCATGTGTGCAGGCAGACAGAAAGGGAGAAGAAACAAATACAGCAAAATAATGATTATATGTGTGGTTTGTGGTGTTTACTGTGTTATTCATTCATATTGCCTGACTGCAAATTTGTATAAGAACTAGTTTAAAAAAATAAAGTGTACTCAGATCTATTTCTTTGAAGCACAGACTGTGTGTTCCTAAAATGTTCTATAATTCAATTCAACTTAGTTTGACTTATTACTTTTATGCAAAGAATTTCAATAGGTGAAAGGTGCTACTCAATTTGATAAGCTAAACAATTGCTTACAACATAGATTATGGTGCTAAAATAAATGAAAAGTGCTTCAAAAATGCTTCTTTTGGAAATTATCTCCATTTTCATACAGTTTTTTTGAGGTAATCAGTTTAACATGCATTTCATTTGAGGATTCTAAACTAGGAAAACCTGGGTATCAAGACTAATGAAGATTTGTAAACCATTTGCTAACTTACGGCTTAAGAAATACCTCTACTACAAGGGCGCCTGGGTGGCTCAGTGGGTTAAAGCCTCTGCCTTTGGCTCAGGTCATGATCCCGGGGTCCTGAGATTGAGCCCAGCGTTGGGCTCTCTGCTCCGCAGGGAGCCTGCTTTCCTTCCTCTCTCTCTGCCTGCCCTCTGCCTACTTGTGATCTCTGTCTGTCAAATAAATTAAAAAAAAAAAATCTCTACTAGAAACATTGTAGGACAGGAAGAGAAGTACCCATATTTTCAAATTGCATTCAGTATCTCCCGTATTATTTAGATAATACACTGTTCATAGTCTCAAGTTCCTGGAACATGAGCATGAGTTGATTAGAAACCAAAAAGTGGGAAGAAGAATAGGGATCCCTGGGATTACAAGTGATAAATATACATTCATCGGCAATAGTGAGATTCTGGCAGGAATAACAGAAAATAACAAGTAACTAAATGGACATCAGTTTAAGGTTACATAAGATATATAATATTATATAGTATAAAATATATATTATAGTATATAATATACAGTAACCTATAATATCAGTTTAAGGTCATATAATATATATTTAAAAGGCTCCCAAGAATATGTTTCCTTAATAAGCAGTAAACAAATATAATGAATGCTGGAAATACATCCTCTGATGGAGAACATTAAGGACAGGACAATGGAGAAGCCAGTGTGTACTAGAAATTATTTAAAAAATAGTAGCTGTCATGAGGTGCGACCTGAGAAATTATAATTAAATCAAATAAATCTAGGAGAGTAAAAGAACAAAGAAATGTCCAAGTAAGTTAGTTTCTCTATTACCCTTAAATATTTTATGGATTTAATTCCATATCATTGTACTAAGGGAATGGTATCAGATAACTTTTTATTTACTTTTAAGTTCATTTCTAGATTGCCTATATCACTAGGAACTATGCCAAACTGCTTTTGTGTTTGCATAGACTGATAACACCTGAAGCTAGAAAATGCCAGAATGGGGGCGCCTGGGTGGCTCAGTGGGTTAAGCCTCTGCCTTAGGCTCAGGTCATGATCTCAGGGTCCAAGGATGGAGTCCTGCTTAGGGCTCTCTGCTTGGCAAGGTGACTGCTTCCCCTGTCCATCTGCCTGCCTCTCTGCCTACTTGTGATCTCTCTCTCTCTGTCAAATAAAAAAATAAAATCTTTTTAAAAAGAAGAAATTGCAGAATGTTTAATTTTTCAACTTCTTGACAAAAACACTTAACTCCTTCCTATTTTAAAAAAACACTACGTAACATATGCATCTAATACTTAATATTTACATCAGGAATATTCACCTCTATTTCCAATTAAATAAGTAAATTTTAAAACTTGTGTCTCCTGCCATCACCTGATGTAGTCTCTCTCATTTTTCCCTATATAGATTTAAATAAAAACATCAAAAACTTGGACAACTAAGATTTTAAGGTAACCTATTAGTCGACACAACCAGAAAACCATGAGAGGTGAAATCCAACTAGTGAATGTATACTGAAATATGTTTTCTTCAAATCATGAAAGAAATACAAATTAATGTATCTTGTATTTTTGCTAATAAGAGTAAAAAGATTTGAAAGGAAACAGTTTATTCTGACATGGATACAGTGAAATAGTGCTCTCTATAATTAGGTAAAGAATATGATGCACCATTTCTGGAGAGGGATATGTAAGATGGGGATTATTAATGTTCACATTCACTGAGAAAGTAATTCTACTTCTAGGAGCCTAGTTTAAGAAGATTAATTAAGGCTATTATCTATTTCCATTTTTTTAAAGATTTTATTTATTTATTTGACAGAGAGATAGATCACAAATAAGCAGAGTAGCAGGCAGAGAGAAGGAGAAGCAGGCTCCCCACTGAGCAGAGAGCCCGATGCAAGGCTCAATCCCAGGACCCTGGGATCATGACCTGAGCTGAAGGCAGAGGCTTAACCCTCTGAGCCACCCAGGCACTCCTATTTCCATTTTTTTTTTTTTTTTACAAATGGAAGTTGAATGCAGGTTTACATATGGTAGTAAAATGTAGAAATTGGGAAAAGCCCAGAAATAAGGAGCTGGAGATATAAATATAAATATATATATATATATATATTTTTTTTTTTTTTTAAAGATTTTATTTATTTATTTAACAGACAGAAATCACAAGTAGACAGAGAAGCAGGCAGAGAGAGAAGAGGAAGCAGGAGCCTGCTGGCCAGGACCCTGGGATCATGACCTGAGCCCAAGGCAGAGGCTTTAACCCACTGAGCCATCCAGGTGCCCAGTAAAGCTGTTTCTTATCAAGTACTTATTAACAGTTATGACACTGGTATACTTAAAGACTAGAATTGAACTATTATGTAAATGCATGAAAGATGGTGGCACTCAGATTCTCACTGTTGGAATAGGGGATCAGCAAAGGGGAAAAGGGCTAGAATGAAATATGTGCATTGGAGTTGGAGGTGTGAGGATAGACTTGTGCTTAGCTTATAAAAGACACCAATGGATAAATACCCACTGAGCTACCCAGACGCCCCAGGAGCTGGATATATTTTGACTGTGAGAACTAATTAATGAATTCAGTAGTTTCAGGATATAAAATCATGAAAACTCAATTGTGTTTCAAGATGCTACCAAAGAAATATCTAAAACAGAAGGAAAGCATTCCCATTTAGAACAGCATCAAACAGAATAAAACATTTATGAATAAATTTTACTAAGGCGGTGAAAAATCTTTACCCCATAAACTGTAAGACTCTGATGAGAGAAATTAAAAAGATGCAAACAAATGGAAATTCTATGCTCAAGGGTCAGAACAATTAGTATCACTAAAATACCCATACCACACAAAAATTGTAAAGAGAGACAAAGAAGAGCATTACTTAATAATAAAGGGGAAAATTCAATAAGAAGATATAACAATTATAAATATTTATGCACCCCACATGGGAGCATCCAGATATATAAAACAATTAATAATAAACATAGAGGAACTAATTGATAATAACAGTAATAGTAGGGGGCTTTAACACCCCACTTACATCAATACATAGTTCATCTAAACAGAAAATAAACAAGTGAACAATGCCTTTGAGTGACCCATTGGACCAAGTGTACTTAACAGATATATTCAAGACATTCCATCAGAAACAGCAGAATCCACATTCTTTTCAAGTACACATGGAACATTCTCCACAACAGATCACATATTATGCCACAAGACAAATCTTAAAAAATTCAAAAAGATCAAAGTCATACCATACATCTTTTCTGACCACAACACTACAACACTATATAACCAGAAATCAAACACAAGAAAAAATCTGGAAAGAAGACAAATGCATGTTGGTTAAATAATATGCTATTAAACAATGAATGGGCCAACCAAAAACTCAAAGAAATCAAAAAATTACATGAAGACAAAGGAAATGAGAATACAGTGGTACACAATCTTTAGGATGCAGCAAAAGTAATTCTAGCATGGAAGTTTATGGCAATACAAGCCAACCTGAAGAAGAAGAAAAAAAAAGTCTCAAACAACCTGACCTTACACCTAAAGGAGGTTGAAGAAGAATAATAAATAGAGCCCAAAGCCTGCAGAAGGAAGGAATTAATAAAGATTAGAAAAGAAATAAATGATACAGAAACAACAACAACAACAACAAAATCAGATCAATAAAACTAGGAGCTGGTTCTTTGAAAAAAATTAATAAAATTGATAAAACTTCAGCTAGACTTGGGCTCCTGGATGACTCAGCAGGTTAAAGCCTCTGCCTTCAGCTCAGGTCATCATCCCAGGGTCCTGGGATCGAGCCCCCCACATCGGGCTCTCTGCTTAGCAGGAAGCCTGCTTCCTCCTCTCTCTCTGCCTGCCTCTCTGCCTACTTGTGATTTCTGTCTGTCAAATAAATCAATAAATTAAATCTTAAAAAAAAAAAAAAAACCCTTCAGCTAGACTTATCAAAAAGAAAAAAGAAAACACCTATTAGTACTATTATAGTTGGGGACTTTAACACTACACTCCTATCAAGGGACAGATCATCCAAACAGAAAAATCAGCAAGGAAACAATGACTTTGAATGACACACTGGACCAGATGATTTATGAGATAAATTCAGAAAATTCCATCCTAAAACAGCAGAATACATGTTCTTTTCAAGTACACATGGAAAATTCTCCAGAATAAATCATGTATTAGGCCACAAATCACTCTTGATGAATTTGAAAAGATCAAAGTCATACCATGCATTTTTTCTGACCACAGTACTGTAACACTAGATATCAACTACAAGAAAAAATCTGGAAAGACTACAAATACATGTAGGTTAAATAACATGCTACTAAACAAAGACTGGGTCAACCAAAAAAATGAAAGAAGTAATCAAAAAATTACATGAAGACAAATGAAAAGGAAAACACAATGGTCCAAATCAAGATGCAGCAAAGCAATTTTAACAGGCAAGTTTATCACAATACAAGCCAACCTCAGGAAGCAAAAAATAAAAAATAAACAAGTAAATAAATAAATGATGCCAAATAACCTAAACTTACAACCAGAGGAGCTGGAAAAAGAACAAAACCCAAGGGGCGCCTGGGTGGCTCAGTGGGTTAAGGCCTCTGCCTTCGGCTTGGGTCGTGATCCCAGGGTCCTGGGATCGAGCCCCGCATGGGGCTCTCTGCTCTGCAGGGAGCCTGCTAACTCCTCTCTCTCTCTCTCTGTCTGCCTCTCTGCCTACTTGTGATCTCTGTCTGTCAAATAAATAAATAAAATCTTTAAAAAAAAAAAAAAAGAACAAAACCCAAAACTAGTAGAAGGATAGAAATAACTGAGTATTAGAGCAGAAATGAATAATATAAAAACTAAAAAAAAAAAAAAAAAGAAAAGAAAGAAAGAAAGAAAAGAAACCAGGACCTAGTTTTTTAAAAGATCAACAAAATTGATAAACTTTTAGCTAGACTCATTAAAAAAGAAGAACTCAAAGTCACAAATGAACAAAGAGAAATAGTAACACACCAAAGAAATACTAACAATTGTATGAGAATATTAGGAAAAATTATATGCCAACAAATTGAACAACCTAGAAGAAATGGATACATTGATAGAAACATAAAAACTACCAAAACTGATGCAGAAAGAAATAGAAAATTTGAACAGACTGATTATCAGTAAGGACATTGAATCAGTAATCTAAAAAATTCCCAACAAACTGAAGTCCTGGACCAGACACAGTCACAGGATAATTCTACCAAACATTTAAGGAAGAGAATACCTATTCTTCTCCAACTACTCAAAAAAAATAGAAGAGGAAGGAATATTTCCAAGTTCATTCTATAAGGCCAGCATTATTCTCATATCAAAACCAGATAAAGACACCACCAAAAAAAAAAAAAAAAAAAAAAGAACTACAGGCCAGTATCTCTGATGAACATAGATGTAAAAACTGTCAACAAAATAATAGCAAATAATATCTGACAATACAGTAAAAAAAAAAAAAATCATTTACTGTTTCAACCAAAATTTACTCCTGGGATGCAAGTGCAGTTCAATTATTTGCAAATCAATCCATGTGATTTGTCACATCAGTAAGGTAAGGATAAAAACCATAGGATCATTTCAATAGATGTTGAAAAAAACATTTGACAACATGCGACATTCATTCATGATTAAAGCCTCCAAAAAATACATTTAGAAAGAACATACCTCAACATAATAAAAGCCTTATATGAAAACCCCACAGCTAATATCATACTCAATGGGGAAAAAAAAAACAATAAGGGATTCCCTTTAAGATCAAAATAAAACAAGGATGTTCACTCTTACCATTTTTATTCAAAATAGCACTGGAGGTCCTAGCCACAGTAATGAGAAAGCAAAAAGAAAAAAAGCCATCCAAATTCGTAAAAAAGGAGTAAAATGTTCATTATTTGCAGACGACATAATACTATATATAACAAACCCAAAAGTCTCCACCAAAAAAACTTACTAGAACTGATAAATGAATTCAGTAAAGTCACAGGGTACAAAATCAATGTACAGGAATCCATTGCATTTCTCTACACTAATAATGGTGCAGTAGCAGGAAAAATTTAGAAAATAATCCCATTTAAAATTGCACAAAAAGGGGACGCCTGGGTGGCTCAGTTGGTTAAGCAGCTGCCTTCGGCTCAGGTCATGATCCCAGCGTCCTGGGATTGAGTCCCACATCGGGCTCCTTGCTTGGCAGGGAGCCTGCTTCTCCCTCTGCCTCTGCCTGCCATTCTGTCTGCCTGTGCTCACTCTCTCTCCCTCTCTCTCTCTGACAAATAAATAAAATCTTTAAAAAAAAAAAATTGCACAAAAGGTAGTAAAGTACCTAGGGGGAAAAAAACTTAACAAAAGAGATGAAAGAATTGTACTCTGAAAACTATAAAATGCTCATGAAAAAAATTAAAGACACAAAGAAATGAAAAGACATTTCATGTTCCTGGACTGGAAGAACAAATATTGTTTAAAATGTCTATACAGGGCGCCTGGGTGGCTCAGTGGGTTAAGCCGCTGCCTTCGGCTCAGGTCATGATCTCAGGGTCCTGGGATTGAGTCCCGCATCGGGCTCTCTGCTCAGCAGGGAGCCTGCTTCCTCCTCTCTCTCTCTGCCTGCCTCTCTGCCTACTTGTAATCTCTCTGTGTCAAATAAATAAATAAATCTTTGAAAAAATAAATAAATAAAATGTCTATACAAACCCAAAGCAATCCAAAGGTTTAATGGAATCTCTATCAAAATAGGGATAGTATTTTCCACATGACAACAATCCTAAAATTTGGAACTACAAAAGATGTTGAATAGTCAAAGCACTTTTGAAAAAGAAAAAAAAAAAGGTGGAAGTATCACAATTCCAAACTTCAAGTTGTATTACAAGGCTATAGTAATCAAGACAGTATTGTACTGGCACAAACACTAGGTATTTTACCCAAAGGATACAAAAGCAATGATTTGAAGGGATACATGCAACCTAGTATTTACAGAAGCATTGATCAACAACAGCCAAATTATGGAAAGAGCCCAAATGCCCACTGACTAATGAATGATGAAGATGTGGTATATTCACACATACATAGAGTACCATGGAATATTACTCAGGTATCAAAAAAACTGAAATCTTGCCATCTCCAAAAACATGGATGGAGCTAGAGAGTATCTTGCCAAATAAAATAACTCAGAGAAAGACAAATACCATACTATCGATCACCCGTATGTGGAATTTAACGTACAAAACAGATGACTATAGGGGAAGGGGTGGGGGAAGAGAAGGAAACAACCCAGGAGACTCTTAACTGAGAGAACAAACTGAGGGCTGGTAGATAGGAGGTGGGTGGGGGATGGGCTAGGTGGGTGATGGCTATTAAGCAAGGCACTTGTGATAAGCACTGGGAGATGTATACGGGTGATGAATCAATAAATTCTATTTCTGAAACAATATTACACTATATGTTAACTAACTAGAATTTAAATACAAATTCAAATGAAAATAAAAAAAGATTTGGAAGCAATCCAAGTGTCTATCAATTGATGAATGCATAAAGAAGATGGAGGTGGAATATTCAGCCATAAAAAAGAATGACCTCTTGATATTTGCAATGACATGGACAGAGTTAGACAGTATAATGCTAACAGAAGTTAGTGCATAAAAGACAAATACCATATGATGTCACACACATGTTGAATTTAAGAAACAAAATAAACAAGCAAAGGGGAAAAAAAGAGACATCGAGAGATAAGAGAGTGAGAGAGACAAAGCAAGAAGCTGATTCTTCATTATAGTGCACAATCTGATGGTTACCAGAGGGGAAGAGGGTGTGGGATTTGTTAAACAGATGATGGGGATTAAGGAGTACCCTTGCCATGATGCACACAGGGTGGTGTTTTGAGCTGTTGAATCACTCTATTTTATGCCTGAAGCTAATATAACACTGTATATTAACCATCTGGAATTAAATTAAAATCTTAAAAAGAAAAAAAACTTACACCACTCAATACCAAAAGACAAATAATCTAATTAAAAAATGAACAGAAGACAGGAACAGATGTTTCTCCAAAGACATACAGATGTCCAAGGGACTCACTAGAAGGTGCTCAACATCACTCATCAGGGAAATGCAAATCGAAACCACAGGGATGTATCAACTCATACGAATCAGAACGGCTAAGATCAATAACTCAAGAACAGGTGCGGGAGAGGATATAGGTAAAAAACAAACCCTTCTACACAGTTGGAGGGAATGAAAAGCAGTATAGCCATGGTTAAAAACAATATGGAGTTTCCTCAAAAAGTTAAAAGTAAAAATCCTCCATGATCCAGTAAGCACACTACCAGCTGTTTACCTAAAGAATGTGAAAACACAAATCTGAATGGATATATACACCCTGAAGTTTACTGCATTATTTACAATAGCCAAACAAGAGAAGCAGCCCAAATGCCCAGGGATAGAGGAATGAATAAAGAAGGTGTGATATCCATACACAATGAAATATTAGCTACAAAAAGAATGAAATCCTCCCATTTGTAACAGCATGGAAGGATCTAGAGAGTATAATGCTAAGCAAAAAAAGCCAGTCAGAAAAAGACAAATATCATATAATTTCACTCACATGTGCAATTTAAGAAATAAAACAAATGAGCAAAGAAGAAAAGAGAGAGAGAGATGAGAGAGGGAAACAAACTGAGAAACAGACTCTTAACGCTAGAGAACAAAGAGAGGGCAGGTGGGGGGGGATGGGGGAAAAAGGGACTAGGATTAAGTGCAGACTTTTCATGATGAGCACAGATGTAATGCACAGACGTGGTGAGTCACTATACTGCACATCTGAAATTAATATAACACTGTGTGTTATATTACTGGAATTTAAAAACATGGCTAAAACTTTGAAAGACAAATGAGGAAATCTTCAGACAAGCAAAATGGGAGGAAATCCTTTTCAAGCAGTCCTTCCCTGCAGAAGAAAAAAAAAATCTTAAGGCAGTTTTTTCTGGTTAAAGGAAAATTATATAGTTCACAAATGTGGCTCTCTCTAAAGAAGGAGAGAAATACCACACTAACACTAATCAAAAGAAAAGGGAGTAGCTGTATTAACTTCAGATGAAGCCAACTTCAGGGCAAGGAAAAAAAATGATCAAGAATAAAGTTAAAAGAGTAAGGTGGGGGCTATATAATGATGTGTACATCTCACAAAATTGTGGACTTTTTTTTCTTTAGCAAAATCCCATTATCAGATCTAAAAATGTGTTAATTCTTTTGTATCTAATATCATTTCATGTAGTTTACCATTTGTAGTTTACCATTTGTCTCAAAATACCTATTTTATTTATTTTTTTAAAAAGATTTTCTTTATTTATTTGACAGAGAGAGAGCACAAGTAAGCAGAGAGGCAGGCAGAGGAGAGAGAGAGGAGGAAGCAGGCCCCCTGCCGAGCAGAAAGCCTGATGCGGGACTCGATCCCAGGACCCTGAGATCACGACCTGAGCCAAAGGCAGCGGCTTAACCCACTGAGCCACCCAGGAGCCCTCAAAACACCTATTTTAAAGTAGTCTGTTCAAATTACATACATCGAATTGGTTGTTCTGTTTCTGAGGTCTTTGTTAACCTAGAATTTCTTCTGTTCAAATCCTTCCTCTTGTTTCACATGCTGTCACATTGCAAAAGCCATGTAAATTGTTCAATGGTATGGACTACGTTCTTGATTTATTGGTCTCCTTTCTTTGATGTTTTTTAAATTGTTGGAATTATTTTTCCTTAGAAGTTGGAACTATTATCTAGAAGTCTGCATAAATTCAGTTTCAACATTAGGAATAATGAGGTATAAAATACCTGGCTGGCTCACTTTTAATAATCCTAAGATTGATCATTGATGTTCTGGTGATAACAGCCTAATTCCTCCTTTATAAAGTTCCCCATCATTTTTTTCTTCCATTTAATTGCTTACCCCTCTGCCTAAAACAATGATTTTATTAAAAAGTGCAAAATAGCAATGTTCTAATTCTGGTATTTCCTCCTCATTTATTAAATTCTTCTCTTAAAAAACTTTTCATCTGGGGCGCCTGGGTGGCTCAGTTGGTTGAACGACTGCCTTCGGCTCAGGTCATGATCCCGGACTTCCAGGATCGAGTCCCGCATCGGGCTCCCAGCTCCCTGGGGAGTCTGCTTCTCCCTCTCACCTTTTCCTCTCTCATGCTCTCTCTCATTCATTCTCCCTCAAATAAATAAATAAAATCTTTAAAAAAAAAAAAACTTTTTCATCATTAGCTAAGAGTATTTGATTACACTAAAACAGAGTTAATAGGACATCAGCAGGGAAAATACTAAATTTTCCTTTCATTGCCAACTCCAGAGTAAGGAAGTGGTGTTCTAAATACCCAGGTGGTAGGCGCCTGGGTGGCTCAGTGGGTTAGGCCACTGCCTTCGGCTCAGGTCATGATCCCAGGGTCCTGGGATCGAGTCCTGCATCGGGCTCTCTGCTCAGTGGGGAGTCTGCTTCCTCCTTTCTCTCTCTGCCTGCCTCTCTGCCTACTTGTGATCTCTCTCTGTCAAATAAATAAAATCTTTAAAAAAAAAAAAAATCCCAAGTGGAGATGGCTGTAGGCAAGAGACTGGGAAGATTCCAGAATTTGCAGCAAAATTATATCATAATCTGCCGCCATTAACATTTGATTTACAGCAGTACTTTTGTTGTGAGTCAGTCTTCTTTTTTAGTGACCTTCTGATGCCTATGCATGTGGGTTTTAGGACAGACTTTAGCTTCTGGCACTTACTTTATTTCTGTGAATACAATTTTTCACTTTAAAAAAAAATGTCACTTTTTAAGATATGCGGCTTCTCTATGCTTGACTAAGAGAAAGAATATGCTGATCATGCCAATACCATATTCATAGTCCCTTCCACAAATTGTTGTTGTTGTTGTTTAAAATCAATGACTTAGGGGTGCCTGGGTGGCCCTCAGTGGGTTAAGCCTCTGCCTTCGGCTCCCGTCATGATTCCAGGGTCCTGGGATCGAGCCCCTCATCGGGCTCTCTGCTCAGCGGGGAGCCTGCTTCCCTTCCTCTCTCTCTGGCTGCCTCTCTGCCTGCTTGTGATCTCTGTCTGTCAAATGAATAAATAAAATCTAAATAAAATAAAATAAAATAAAATAAAATAAAATCAATGACTTAGCATTCTGGTACCTTAGTCTAAAGCACATTTTAATTAGCATTAGTTATTTTCTCAGGGGTGGTCAGGCCTGGGTCTTTACAATAGCAAGTCTTCAAAGAAAGTTTGCTAGATAATAGCAAACACAAATGACAGCAAGATTTCAAAGAAAGGACTAGTTAATAGCAATGTCTAAAAAAAAAAAAAAGACATTCTTTCCTCAGATCAGAGCTTCCTAAACCTTTCAAGAAGTCTGAATACAGGTGGAGCGGACAGAAACACGGTCTGAAGGGACTAGCTTCAAATAAAACATTTCGGGAAAATCTCTTGTTTTGTAACAGAAATTCAAGTTTATTTGGTGTGCTTTTTCATAATAAGGATTTTATTTACTGGGTGCTGAGTAAACACCAGATGCTGTGTTTAAGTGCTTCAGGCCTATGTTCCTATCTGGTTTTCTGAATTCAGCAAACTGAGACTCCAAGAGGCTAAGTAACAGACACTCTCCGTGACAGGTCAGGACTTGAACCCAGCCTATTGAACGTCATAAGCTCTTAAACAATCCTCTTCAGAAGGAAGTGCCAAGTTTATACTAGAGTTTTCCAGACTCTTGAGATCACTGCCATCGAAGACATATATAATTACCTCATTTTTAGAAGCTTGCCATAAATCACTAAATTATCGATCCCTCTGCCTCATCTAGAGGAATCTGGAATAGCTGATCCAATGTGATCTCAATAAATATTTTTAGCAAAGAACCCTGGTGATTATAATGCACAGAGTTAGGGGCTCACATGAAAAAACCATATGCTTGTAGATTTTCTTCCATTTATTTCTGCATCAGTTCACCTCCCTATCTTGACTTTTCCTTGTCAGGAAAAATTCAAGCTGCTCCATCCTGAGACAAGTCCTATCTGACGTCAGAGGTGGTGGGAGTGGTAAGAAGGGAACAGAATGAGTGGCATTGAGGCCCAGCTCTGTGGGTCTCCCTTGCTCCTCGGGCAAGACCAGTGACAAGTGTTTGGTGGCAAATTTATTTTAAAACTTTCCCTGTCGTGGCAGGCACAATGCCTTCTGCTTACCATGGACATGTCTGTGTAACAAAAAAAGTATTTGCTGAGTTGGGAAAGTAGTATTGGTGTCTAGAGGAGAGCAGGGAAATTGAAGATCCATGATATATTGCAGTAAATTGATTTTTCTCCATATTTTTTGGCTAAGCAGTATACATAAATTTTTTTACATGGATTTAAAAAGGTACTGTTGTTTTTGAAAACGTGTAGGGAATTGGCATCTAAACTGATCCTAAAAGACTCCTTAGTTTACACGTTTTAACCAGACACTTTTAACCATAATATAATTACATTAAAATGACTTACCTTTCAGTAGACAGGCTGGCAGTCAGTTAGGAAGTTATGCTTATTTGGTAGGATTTAAGTAGTCAAGAGAAGAAAAAAGTGAACTTCTATTTGGGAAATTTAACAATATCTTTATAAATCTGGTTTCAGGGGCACCTGGGTGGCTCAGCGGGTTAAAGCCTCTGCCTTCGGCTCAGGTCATGATCCCAGGGTCCTGGGATCGAGCCAGGCTCGCTGCTTGGCAGGGAGCCTGCTTCCTCCTCTCTCTCTGCCTGCCTCTCTGCCTACTTGTGATCTCTGTCTGTCAAATAAATAAATAAAATCTTTAAAAAAAAATCTGGTTTCAGACCTCTAACTCTAATAGTGTTGACCATTAAGCTACAGTAGCTTTGGTAGAAATACGTTTCTTTGAGAGCTAAGAATTGGAATCTAGCTGTTACAATGAAATTTACTTGAAAAATTTCTCACCTGCAACATTTATAGAATATTTAGATTTGGAAGAATGGTAGAAGAAAGCATACTTTACACATTGGGTTGAACAACCAAAAAAGGTTGCCAGACTTTGTTTTCTTCTCTTTCCTCCTGAATGAATTAAAGGGATTAAGGGAATTCAGGTCCACAAGGTGGAAGGTTGCCCTGGGGACTGTTTTGTTCCCCAAGTGTAGAAGAATATTTGGATACTGAGGTTTGAGGTCCCAAGCCTGGAGAACCCATGGCTTATTTGAAAGCTCTTGTGCAAGCATTGAGATCCGTGTATGAACACAGAGCCACAAAATGTGGCCACATAAGAGCAGTAAACATCATTGGCCCCAGGGCTAAGGACTGCCCTTCTGCACTGACACAGGGTGACAGCAAGAAGAAAATGCTGTGCAGTTTAATAAGACAACTTCTCTAGAACTGAAGCTACGTTTCTCTCTTTCAGCAGATTACTTGGGAATGGGACAGATAACTACATACCAGGCTTATAGGGCAAATGATTTACTCTTGATTTACCAAGTAATAATAGCGCATTTGGAAAACAAGTATATGAAACAGCTCATATTCTTTGCAAACGTACCCCAAGGAAAGAGACTATAAAGATATCAACAGAAAAAGGAAAGTTTGGTTCTTACCAGAGTAGCTTAATCCTGCCCTGAAAAGCAAGAGACATGAAACTGTTGAAAAGATTACCTGTAAGACATCTCTAGTGCCTCACAACATGGTTCAACACTGGCTCGCAGCACCTCTGGCTGCTTCACATTCAGGATACTTAATATTATTGGGACCCAATGTCCTTATCTGTAAAATAAGAATAATTTAATTATTTATCTCACAGAATTTTTACAAGACTACATGAGTTACTGCACGAAAAGAGTTCTGAATAATTCCCAACACTAGAAAAATATCATTCTTGATATGTATTGTTTGGTTGATTGGTTCATTATCATTTTGCTTATGAGTGTGCCTTTAGGACATGCATATTACCATATTTGGAAAGATTAATTTATCATAGAAGTTAATAAGCTCTTGAGTAAAGCTGTCAGATTTAGCAAAAAAAAAATTATAGAATATCTAATTAAATTCTAATTTCACATAACTAATGATTTTTTTCAGTATAAGCACATCCCAAGAACTTCCTGAATACTTATGCAATAGTCTAACAGCTTTCAAACCCGTCAGTAAGTACTGAATTTCTTCTCCTATAGCTCCAGTAAGATGGAGTCATGGGACGAGGTTACTTTCCAAACCAGGTCAAAAAGCAACAACCTGGGGCACCTGAATGGCTCAAGGGGTTAAAGCCTCTGCCTTCGGCTCAGGTCATGATCCCAGGGTCCTGGGATCGAGCCCACGTCAGGCTCTCTGCTCAGCGGAGAGCCTACTTCCCTTCCTCTCTCTCTGCCTGCCTCTCTGCCTACTTGTGATCTCTGTCTGTCAAATAAATAAATAAAATCTTTAAAAAAAAATAAAAAAGGAACAACCTTTGCTGAAACTATTAACAACAGAAGCCATCTTTCCTAAGTGCTTGAAAGCTGTTAGAATATAACCTAGCAGCTGCCAAAATAGAGACTATGCAATAAAGAATAAGCAAAAACAACACAGAAGAAAGCAGAGCAAAGAGACAAGAAAGATTCGGTGATCAAAAATGCTCTCAGTCCCGGGGTATCTGGGTGGCTCAGCGGGTTAAGCCTCTGCCTTCGGCTCAGGTCATGATCTCAGGGTTCTGGGATCGAGCCCTGCATCAGGCTCTGCAGTAGGGAGCCTGCTTCCCTCCCCTCTCTCTCTGCCTGCCTCTCTGCCTACTTGTGATCTCTGTCTGTCAAATAAATAAATAAAATCTTTAAAAAAAAGAAAAAAGGCTCTCAGTCCCTTGAACCAGCAGACCAGATGTGATAAACCATGGGCCTTTTCATTTCTAGGAACCATGAAATTTTCTGTTTACCTAACATCAACTTGTATTAGATCCTCACACTTATAGATGAAAAATTTGTAGCTAATCAAACTAGGAAAGGTCATCTATGAGGCTTGTGAATCAGCGAATATTCTGAGTCAGGGGCTTCAGAATCTTACAATTCATCTTAATATGCATCTATGATCAGCATTCAATGAATAATGGTTATTGTTAATAGCACAGTTTTTACTTAGTAAATGTCTAAAGAATGAAACATAACTAATTTGAGATGCAAGACTGAGTTGCAAAGATAGAGATTTTCTATAAAAGGGCATTTAAACCAATTTATGTCATCCTAGTTCTTCTTATAGTCAACACGCTTTTTTTTTTTTTTCAAAGAATCATCATAAATATTCTACAACAGCACAGAGCCGTTAGAAACATTCTGACAAGTTGAATTAGACAAGTGGAAATTTTAATTCCCTAGAAATACATATACTTTACACAACAAATGGATAAAAATTGCTGGGGCAATTTGACAAAACCCAAACTCAGAGTTTGGGTTTTGTCAAATTTTCCCTGTTTGCAAAATTGTTCAAGGCATCAGATGACCTAGAACACAGATCTTTCCCCCAATCACTTGCTTGATGCTGCAAGGGTATCAGAATACAGTTGCAGCATCATTCCGTAATCCTCCCCTGTGTCTAATTTCTTTTAGTGATGCAGAAAGGTGGTCTTTGTTGTTGCTATCATTTTGGTCAAAATCACAATTCCTGTGACCTTATGTAATTAAAAAATAATGGGCAGTTGCATAGATCTTTGTGATATATATATTAATTTCTGCAATTCTGAAGCCAGATGAACACAGGCCTGAAAGTCAACTCTGTTAATGATCTCAGGCAAGTTATTTTCTCTTTCTAGAACACAATTTTCTTATCTGAAAACTGGACCTGTTCATATGGTTGTTGCAAGGATTAAGTCAGTGAACACGTGTAGAGCACTCCTAAGAGTTTGAGGCACATGGGAGCAGTACGTTAAGTGTTAGCTGTTATGATTATTAATCCATTGGTCCTAATCTGCATATTCTCAAGGAGTTAGCACATTTTATTATTTATTAACATGCCTTACTCCCATAACTGGGTGAATTCAGGTTCAGAGAAATCAAGTAACCAGTCAAGATCACACAGCCTGAGTGGTAAATATGTGTCCCAGCCTCAGATATAAATGGTGTAAAGAAATAGGGACTGTCTCTTATGGAGATGTTAATTATTTTTTTGGTGTTCTAGAAATCCATGGTCAGTGTTCCCAGGGATGTAGTAAGACATGAAGCGCTTGGTTTTAAATTCAAGACATCCATTTGCCTGTATCATTTTTCTTTCACTGAAAGTATAATTAGCCAAACCATTTGTTTTAATAATGTGTCATTTCTTGGTGTGCCTGAGTTAGGAAGTTTTCTAAGGAGAAAAATTCTTCTCTGAAATTGAATTTTAAGATGTAAGCTGTCTTTGTTATTTCTCCATTCTACTTTTTAAATTTCTTTTCTGTTTTTCTGTTTTCTGTTGTTGGTTTTTGCATTGTAGTTTTGTTTTGTTTCGTTTTCAAAAGAAAGATGGGGTAAGGGTGCCTGGGTGGATCAGTGGGTTAAAGCCTCTGCCTTCCGCTCAGGTCATGATCCCAGGATCCTGGGATCGAGCCCCACTTCTGGCTCTCCGCTCCATGGGGAGACTGCTTCCTCCTCTCTCTCTGGCTGCCTCTCTGCCTACTTGTGATCTCTGTCTGTCAAATAAATAAATAAAATCTTAAAAAAAAGAAAGATGGAGTAGCGATTCTCATATCAGATAAATTAGATTTGAAGCTAAAGACTGTAGTCAGAGATAACAGAAGGACACTGCATCATGCTTACAGGGTCTATCTACCAAGATCAACAAATGTAAATATCTATGCCCCCATTATGGGAGCAGACGACTACATAAGCCAACTGTTAATCAAAATAAAGAGTCACACTGATATGCATACATTAACTGTAGGGGATCTTAACACACCACTCTCAGTAATAGATCATCCAAGGAGAAAATCAATAAAGAAACAAGAGCTTTGAATGACACATTGGAACAGATGGACCTCAAAGGTATATATAGAACATTCCACCCTAACAACAGAACACTCACTCTTCTCAAGTGCATATAGAACTCTCTCCAGAACAGATCACATACTGGGTCACAAATCAGGGCTCAACTGATACCAAAGGACTGAGGTTATTCCCTGCATATTCTCAGACCACAAAGCTTTGAAACTGGAGCTCAAACACAAGAAAAACTTTGGAAGGAATTCAAACACTTGGAAGCTAAAGACCAATCTGTTCAAGAAAGTTTGGATCAACCAGGAAATCAAAGAACTTAAACAATTCATGGAAGGCAATGAGAATGAAGACACATCAGTCCAAAACCTATGGGATATGGCAAAGGTGGTCCCAAGGGGGAAATACATAGCCATCCAAGCCTCACTCAAAAAAACTGAAAAATCCTGAATACACCAGCTCTCTTTATACCTTAAGGAACTGTAAAATAAACAACAAATTCAGCCAACCCCACACACAAGAAGGGAAATAATCAAGGTTAGAGCAGAGACCAATGAGTTAGAAACTAGAAATACGGTAGAACGCATCAACGAAACCAGAAGCTGCTTATTCAAAAGAATCAATAAGATCAAAAAACCACTGGCCAAACTAATCCAAAAGAAAAGAGAGAGGACTCAAATTAATAAAATTTTGAATAAAAGGGGAGAGATCATGTCTTACACCAAGGAAATAGAAACAATCATCAGAAATTATTATCAACAGCTATATGCCAATAAGTTAAGCAACCTAGAAGAAATGGATGCATTCCTAGAAACCTATAAACTTCCAAGACTGAAACAGGAAGAAATTGACAACCTGAATAGACCAGTATAGTAAGAAACTGAAGCAGTGATCAAAAATCAGGCAAAAAACCCCATCAAAAAAGGAGAATTTCAGGCCAATATCCCTGATGAATATGGATGCCAAGATTCTCAACAAGATCCTAACTAACAGGATTCAATAGTACATTAAAAAGATTATCCACCATGACTAGGGGGGATTTATCCCTGAGATGCAAGGGTGGTTCAACATTTTCAAATCAATCAATGTGCTAGAACAAATCAATGAGAAGAAAGAAGAATCACATGGTCCTCTCAATTGATGCAGAAAAAGCATTTGACAAGATACAGCATCCATTCTTGATTAAAACTCTTCAAAGTACAGGGATAGAGGGAACATTCTTCAACTTCATAAAATCTATGAAAACCGCACAGCCAGTATCATCCTAAGTGGGGAAAAGCTGAAATCCTTCCCTTTGAGATCAGGAACACGACAAGGATGCCCAATCTCACCACTGCTGTTCAACATAGTACTAGAAGTCCTAGCAACAGCGATCAGAAAATGAAAAAAAATAAAAGGTATTCAAATTGATAAAGAAGTCAAACTCTCTGTCTTCACAGATGACATAATGCTTTATATGGAAAACCCAAAAGACTTCACCCTGAAACTACTAGAACTCATACAGTAATTTAGTAATGTGGCAAGATATAAAATCAATGCACAGAAATCAGTTGCTTTCTTATACACTAGCAATGAAAATATAAAAAGGGAAATTAGAGAATCAATTCCATTTATTATAGCACCAAGAACCATCAAATACCTGGGAATAAACCTAACCAAAGAGGTAAAGGATCTGTACTTGAGGAACTACAGAATACTCATGAAAGAAATTGAAGAAGACACAAAAAGATGGAAAACCATTCCATGCTCATGGATCAGAATAATGAACATTGTTAAAATGTCCATAGTGCCCTGGGATCCCTGGGTGGCTCAGTCAGTTAAACTGCTGCCTTTGGCTCAGGTCATGATCATGGGATCAAGTCCCGCACTGGGCTCCTTGCATGGTAGGGAGCCTGCTTCTCTCTCTGCCTCTGCCTGCCACTCTGCCTGCTTGTGCTGGTGCTCACTCTCTCTCTCTCTCTCTGACAAATAAATAAATAAAATCTTTAAAGAAAAATGTCCATCCTGCCCAGAGCAATCTGTACTTTCAATGCCATCCTGATCAAAACTCCACCAGCATTTTGCAAAGTGCTGGAACAAACAATTCTAAAATTTGTATGGAACCAAAAAAGACCCCAAATCGCTAAGGAAATACTGAAAAAGAAAAACAAAGCTGGGGCATCATGCTGCCTGATTTCAAGCTTTACTACAAAGCTACGATCACCAAGACAGCATGGCACTGGCACAAAAACACATACAGACCAGTGGAACAGAGTAGAGAGCCCAGATATGGACCCACAACTCTATGGTCAAATAATTATCGACACAGCAGAAAAAAATATCCAGTGGAAAAAAGACAGTCTTCTCAATGAATGGTGCTGGGAAAATTGGACAGCTATGTACAGAAGAAGGAAACTTGACCATTTTCTCAGACCATACACAAAGATAAACTCAAAATGGATAAAAGACCTCAACATGAGGCAGAAATCTATCAAAACCCTAGAAGGGAACATAGGGAGTAACCTCGACATTGGCCACTGCAACTTCTTTCAAGACACGTCTCTAGAGGCAAAGGAAACAAAAGTGAAAATGAATTTTGGGGACTTCATCAAAATCAAAAGTTTCTGCACAGCAAAGGAAACAGTCAACAAAACAAAGAGGCAACCCACGGAATAGGAGAAGGTATTCACAAATGACAGTACAGACAAAGGGCTGATATCCAAGATCTATAAAGAACCCTTTAAACTCAACACACACAAAACAGATAATCATGTCAAAAAATGGGCGGAAGACATGAACAGACACTTCTCCAATGAAGACATACAAATGGCTAACAAACACATGAAAAAATGTTCATTATCACTAGCCATCAGGGAGATTCAAATCAAAACCACATTGAGATACTACCTTACACCAGTTAAAATGGCCAAAATTAACAAAACAGTAAACAATAAGTGTTGGAGAGGATGTGGAGAAAGGGGAACCCTCTTACACTGTTGGTGGGAATGCAAGTTGGTGCAGCCACTTTGGAAAATAGTGTGGAGATTCCTCAAAAAATGCAAAATAGAGCTACCCTATGACCCTGCCACAGCATACTGGGTATTTACCCTGAAGATACAGATGGAGTGAAAAGAAGGGCCATCTCTACCCCAAAGTTCATAGCAGCAATGGCCAGAGTCACCAAACTATGGAAAGAGCCAAGATGCCCTTCAACAGACAAATGGATAAATAAGATGTGGTCCATACTTACAATGGAATATTATGCCTCCATCAGAAAGGATGAATACCCAACTTTTGTATCAACATGGACAGGAGTGGAAGAGATTATGCTGGGTGAAATAAGTCAAGCAGAGAGTCAATTATCATATGGTTTCACCTATGCACTTCTGGGAAGGCTCAGTCTGACTCTGTTCTCCCCAGGTTGTCGGGTACAGCCTTTGAAAAGGCTCCCGGAAGCTCCTCCTTCAGGTCCAGACCTGAAATCTGTGTTTTTTTGTTTTTTTTGTTTTTTTTTTTTTCCAAGCATGGCTGGTGTCCCAGAGCCAGCCCTGTGCATCCATGAGATGTTTCAGGTACAAACGGCTATACCTCACTTTACCCTGGCATCATGATTTCCTTAAATATGGCTGCCTTGACAGCTCGACTTTTTTTGCTTCTAAAACCCTGTGATATTGTCAAAAGTCCTGCTGGTTTCCTTACGTCCTCCCAGATCCTTTATTCAGAATCTCAAATGCTTACTCAGGAGGTATACAAAACAGATACTTTTGTCTTTTTTTCTTATACATAACTACCCTGATATTTTACATCTGTTAAATCCATTTCTTTTTAAGATTTTATTTATTTATTTGACAGAGAGTGAGAGATCACAAGTAGGCAGAGAGGCAGACGGAGAGACAATGGCAGGCTGGGTGGGGGGTGGTGGTGGTGGAAGTAGGCTCCCCGCTGAACAGAGAATCCAATGTGGGGCTTGATCCCAGAACTCTGAGATCATGACCTGAGCCAAAGGCAAAGGCTTAACCCACTGATCCACCCGGGAGCCCCTGTTAAATCCATTTCTAATATAACATTATAAGTCAACTATAATATTTTTTTTAAAAATCACCTGTAATTTTTGTCAGGTTTTGATATCTATGTTGTATTCACGCCAAATAAATTTTTAAAAAGTTCTTTTTCATGTATTCTATAATACTTCATGCAGGTTAGGTTTTTTGTTGTTGTTGTTGTTGTTGTTTTCCAAGATTTTGTGTACTTCCCCTGTGCATCTCCCTGGTGTCTTTCCCCTGTGAAAATCCCTGGTGGGATTTTCTTTAACTATTATTTTCCTAGTTTTTCTTTGGCACTGGTCTCTTTGAATTTTCTGTCTCTATGGGGATAGATTTTGAGGAGAATTATTTTAGGAACAATTATATATATAGACTTATTCAGAAAAAAGACTTTAAAATAATTTGTTATGTATTTCATCTAGGTTTTCAAATGTATCTGCATAAAACTGTGCAAATTATGATTTGGTATGGATTCATTAATCTCCCTCATGCAGTTTTGTAGACCTGAATGAATCAGATTTCGTCTGTGTCTTATCAGTTATTCAAATAGGTAAGACAGGCTGTGAGGCCAAAAACACAGGTTCTTCTCACCTCTCAACCCCTGAGCAAGTCTTACTAAATACCACAGTCTCCTCTCAGTCCCACACTAGTAGTTCAAGAAGAAGAGTATTTTTTTACTCAGGATAAAATGGGACTATCAGCAGTGGCCTTAAGTGGAAGACATATATGGCCGGCTGTTTGGCTATCTCACTGAAATAGATTGGCAGCAAAGACAATACTGTGGTAGAAACAGGCAATATTGTTATCAATAATCTGATATTTGCTTGAAGAAGACTGGGAAGGAGAGAAACAGGACAAAACCAAAATAAAGTTTGTTTGTATTTTATTTCCTTGAGTAAGGAATAGATGACAGTAAATTATATTGCTAGACATCAAGGTTTGAGAAGGGCAATCTGTAATATTCCACATTTCAACAGAGAAACTATAGTAACATAATACTTGTAAGAAACAGAGGTTCTTTAATTTGTCTAAAAATAGCATATTGTGAATTA
Source organism: Mustela putorius furo (assembly GCF_011764305.1). Lineage (NCBI taxonomy): Eukaryota > Metazoa > Chordata > Mammalia > Carnivora > Mustelidae > Mustela > Mustela putorius. The sequence continues at coordinate 39,236,319 of NW_025422368.1, read as the reverse complement.
AAGGCTAGCAGAATATTTTTACTTTGTTTAGAAATCTGTGACTAAGTTACTTGGGTGACATCAGTGTTAAAATGAATGTCAAATATTAAGAGGATAGGTCAGGAGGATGGCTGTTTACTTGGGTGTTAATGGAATGAAGCCTTATAGCAGTGATGAGGGAACAGAAGGCTAACTGAGGACTAAGGAGATGCAGGAAACCTACAGCACCTCCCCGCAGCCACCCTTTGTGACTTGTGTGACATTCTTCAGGCACTCCTGGCTGCCTTCAAGGAAAAACAAATAGTTAACTTGTAGAGATCACAATCCTGCAAGACCTGAGTCTCCCTCACTTTACAAATGTCCTAGTGATTTACAAGGAAGAGGCTTTCTTACCAATAGCCTAACTTCCAAAGACCCATAACTCAGTTCCTGAAGCTCTAACATCATCTTTAGCTCCTTAACAGTTGGGGGAGCCTGAGGCAGAGGAAAATGTAAAAAAGGTTAAATTTCTTCTAAACCTAAAGCTCATTGATAAGGACAGGTGGTGGCAGGAGTGTGACATTCCTCCAGGAAGCTCTCAACTATCTTTTTGTTCATGCCTTACTGAAAGGAAAAACCACCTTAACTTGACAAACAGCAAAGCCTCTGGTATCCTGGGTGTCTTCTTTCAAACCCTCCCTTTCCTTTACCTCCCCTAACCTTAGCTTAAAATCACCACTCCTCACAACCCCGGCACAGCAGCGCTTTCTGCCCATGAGTCCTGTCTGTCCTGTGCTATAATAAACCACCATTTTGCACCAAAGATGTGTCAAGAATTCTTTCTTGGTCATCCGCTCTGGGCTTCACCCCACTGAACCTCACTCGAATTCTAAAACTTCACCAGCATGACAGGGATAGAGAGGACTGTGGCAGTCACTTGGATTAATATTTCTCAAAACTTTTTTCTTTTCTTTTTTTTTTCTTCTAAATTTTATTTATTTATTTGATAGAGATCACAAGTAGGCAAAGGCGGGCTGGGGTGGGGGGGGCACAGGCTTCCCACGGAGTAGAGAGCCCGATGTGCAGCTCAATCCCAGGACGCCAGGATCACGACCCGAGCCAAAGGCAGACACACTAAGCCACTGAGCCACCCAGGCACCCCAAAATTTTTTTTAAATTCAAATCGTAATAAAATCCAAATATATAAAAAAATTTGTGTTGTCTTATGGAATTCTGATTATCTCTTCTCATGTGTGGTCCAGGACTGGGGATTCATGAGCAGATCAACCACAAGTGGGCTATAAAATAATTTTTATGCTGAATTTATGAGTACCTCTTATATAAAGGTAATGCTAGCTTCACGGAAAGCCAAAAAAAAGTTGAAAGAGTGCAGGAAAATACAACCTTGGGTGAGGGCGAATATCACCTAATCAAAAATGACCCATAACTGATAGATACTGGGTATGAGAAGAGAGAACATTAAATGAATTTTTACAGCTTTAGTACATCAACTCAAAGAAACACTTTGTGTCAATCACCACGTTTTCCAGTATCACTGAGGGGAGCAGGCCTTACTCCTAGTTCCATGTAAACATCAATCACTGTTCCTTCTAATTCTTCCAGCTGCTTTTTTCTTGGTGGTCATTAGTTTCCTCACATGCATGCCAGGTAAGTACTCAGCCAAATATTCAAGGGAACCTTCAACCAATCTCTGAAATTCTCTCTCTGGGACTCTTTCCTCACAGGATTCCCTGCTGTGAATCCCTGCTGCTACTGGATCCCTTCCTCTCAGGAATACTGAGTTTACTCTGTGATGTGCCAAAATCAGACTATTTGAAGTTACTCGTGACAAGTCCTTGTTATTGCTTGTGCTTTATCTATTTATCTTGAATTTAAAAGCTTACTAGTGATGTATTACCCTCTGTTCAGTTTGCTAGCTTTCCAGATTCCCAGCTACTGCTAACACAGAGACCCATAGAACTACATGTAGGTCTGTCCTCTGGAATGCCCCAGACTGAAAAGTCTCAATGGGTCTTTCTAGGGCTCATGTTCCTGCCCAGACCATTTCTAAGGGATCCTTTTTCTTCATTTTGTAATGCCCAGTGTCTCGAAAACCACTTTTTCATAACCTTGTTTGTTTTTAGATAGCTTCACTTGGAAGCACAGATCTGTTTCCTGTTATTTCATCCTGGTCAGAAGCTGAATTTCTATACTGACTGTCTTGCTTCTTACTGAAAACTCATTTCTTATTAAAGACATTTTCATTCTGTGAATGTCAGATTATTAGTAATATTGTGTCTTACTCCTGAAAAATGGCTTCATTTTGCTCTGTTTAATGTTTTCCCAAAGAAAATATAGAAAACTAAGTATTTTTTTATTTTTTTACTGTTTGCAAATCAAAGAGGTATTCACTTGGACTTTTGACCTCTTATTTATTGCCATATTGCATCTAAGTGTTATTCTTTTTTATTTTAACTATTATATCTCTGGGTTTTTCCTCTGCTTCATTTGTGATTCTTCAATTATGCATTCAGGTATTTTTGTTCGTCAAACCCATAAATTTCATTCCATTCTCTACAGCTGTAATCTGTCCCATATTCTGTGTATTCCTCCAACTGGAAACTACCATTATAAATACACTAGAACCTTCTCTTTTCTTCCTATTTCTCATGTGTATGTATTCCTATGTCAAACAGTTCTTTAATTTTTTTTCATTTAACAATTTTTAGGCTATTTATTATTTTAAAAACCACTCTGTATTTTCATTTCTAGATATTGATTTGGCTCTCTTATGTCATATTTTAAAGTTGTCTTGTCTTGTGGAATTCTCATCTCTTCTCAGGTGTGGTCCAGGACTGGGAATTCAAGTTTTCAAAGATCTTTTTATTTTTCCCATTCATAGCATAAAGGAAAGAAAAATTACATTCTACAGCTTCTCTCCTTCATTTTTAGAGATAATCTTTCACTTCAAGTGCCCCAGCTTTATGAGCGGTCTTCTTTATAGCCAGCTTCAAGCTTGCCTTCAAGTAAGGTCATGTCACTGTTCTCCACAGTCCACATGGACACCAAGTCCTCAGGCCCAGGCAAGGATCACCAATGTGTAAGGTTTTATAGGCGAGATAAACACAACACCAGGCAAAGTGGGTGCAAGGCAAGGTTTATTAAAGGCACTCTCCAGTGAAGTTTCAGGGCTCAGGAGAAGGGGAGCCAAGAAAGTAGCACTGGAGGAGGTGAGCACCCTTGGGCGAGGTTCCGCGGCTCTGGAAAGCAGAGTGGGGGGAAGTCGCGCTGGGAGGGAGTTGGAGGGGGTCTTTTATCTGTCTCCTGCATATGTATCGGGTTACCTATGGAGACATGACCTGGGCATACATCCCTTTGGTGGGAGAGTCAAGGGTTAAGGACTGGGGCGGGGTGGGGGGGTAGGCTGGAAGGTGGCAGGGAGCCCCCCCCCCCCCCCCCCCCCCCCCCCCCCCCCCCCCCCCGTGGCGGTCATTTCCATTGCTCTTCCTGCACTCCAGGAGCCTCCAGAGTCGCTGGTCATTTCTATTGTTCCTCCTGCACTCCCGGAGCCCACCGACCCAACACAATGTCAATTTCTTTTCTCTGAGATTCTTTTTTGAAGAAATTTGATTTCTTTTCTCTGAGATTCTCTTCTTCTTTCTAATTTGAGACAGAGCTTCCTTTTTACCATTAAAAAAAAAAATATTTTGACATATAATGATGTTTTGGTGATGGTTTATCAATAGTTTTCAGGAAGTTTTGCCTGAAGAGTGATCCACACTAGATCCATTTGCTAAGATTTTCCAAAAACTTTATGTAACTTTTAATATACATTATTTAATTTATTCCTCATAATGACCCAATGAATACAGATGGATAGAGACCAAAAAAAAAAAAAAACAAAAAACAAAAAAACCCCAAACAACCAACCAACCAAACAAACAAACAAACAAACAAAAACAAATGAGCTAAGGCTTAGGCATTTTAAAAGACTTGACCAGATTACATGATTAGTAAACATCTGACTATGATTCAAACCCAGGTCATGACATCTCATGGTTATGCACTTAGCCATTCACCTCTATAACCTATCTTTAAAGAGACAGGACATTTTGACATCTTACAGATGTATTTTTCTAAAAGGATAAAGGATCTCAATTATTTGATCTGTACCTGACAGTTGAGTATGAGTATATCCTTTGTTCTTTGCTATTTAAGTAAGTTGTGAATCTGTTCATGTTACTGGAATTGGAGAAAAATGCAAGAAAATAAGGAAAAATAACATGAGACACTGGCAGGTGGATCAAGCTTATGTCTCTTCCTTTGCTGAAAAGTTATACTATTTCAAATTTCACAGATGGCTACTGGATCCCTTCCTCTCACGAAAATTCTGAGTTTACTTTGTAATGTGCTAAAATCAGACTATTTGATGTTACTCATGATCAGTCCTTGTTATTGCTTATGCTTTACCTATTTATCTTGAATTTAAAAACTTACTTAGTGATGTATTGTCCTCAATTCAGTTTGCTATTTCAGCACTACTATCATTTGCATTTAAAAAGGCGAACACTTAAAGATCTGATGAATTTCTCCTTTCAACAGCAAAAGCACTTACTCCATGAATGAGGTTAAGCAGATACATGCCATTGGTATTTTATCATCATCATCATCATCATCATCATCACATCCCTATACCAAAAAGCAAAGTTCAAATTATTTTCTCTAAATGTTGATATTGTCTCTATAATGTTTTTCTTCTACCTGTAGAATTTTCCAAAGAGTTTCTCCAAATCACTTAAATTTGGGAAACTCCCAGTGAATTATACAGACATAAGCATTTGTCTCTGGTACACACAGATTACTGCTCATCTGAAGTTCTAAGATTGAATCTTACTCTTTTTCATCCAGTCCCAATTAATTTTTAAAATAACGCTATTTTATGAGCACAATATCATAATAAGATAGAAGCTTCTTTCCTTGGGGTGCCTGGTTGGCTCAGTGGGTTAAAGCCTCTGCCTTTGGTTCAGGTCATGATCTGAGGGTCCTGGGATCAAGCCCTGCATCGGGCTCTCTGCTTGGCAGGGAGCCTGCTTCCCCCTCTCTTTCTGCCTGCCTCTCTGCCTACTTGTGATCCCTGTCAAATAAATAAATAAAATCTTAAAAAAAAAAAAGAAGTTTCTATCCTTAAATGTTTATCCTAAGTATTTTACAATTTTCTTAAAATTGTGAGACTTGCACAGTACACCACCCACATGATTATTAGCACGGATAACTGTATCAGTGATAGAAAAACACTGAAGGACACAGGATGGGACTTTTTCAAGGTGACAAGTTATGTAAGCTTATGGGAATGACTGAACAAAAGAGGAATTTGTCCAGGGGTCAATGTCTAAACCCCAAAATAGTCACTCCATGTATGTGAGGTGTAAGTGGTTTGTGAGGTACAAGGATTCATTCCACTTATGCATGGTGAGAATGTGGATGGATTTTAGAAGCTTACCTTCCCTGTTTTGTACTCCTGTGTTCTGCCACCCATCCCAAAACCCCTGCCTAACTCTGTCTCAGCTGCTCTGGAGACTTGAATATCTGTCTATTGCACTAGGTTCTAAGCACAAACCAACTCTTATGAACTCTCTTTGAGATTCAATAAAGTTAAATTTAGTCACCCCAAAACAAAGGTCAGTGGGTCCTAGCTTCAGACCTTTGTGAGATACATTCCTGTATGGTCATACAAAATTCTAAAACTTTAATTAATCGATTCCAGTGGGAAGCTTAGCCACCATGCTAATTACCAACATAATCTCAACAACTTCTTCAGAAATTCATCTCAATCCTGCTTAGTTTCATTGAGAGACCAAAAACACCCCCCCAGCTAGAAGTGCGTTTCTAACCAGCTAGTTTCGCTTCTGTACGAACACTTGCTTTTTCGCGCACCCGCGGGCTAACCTGCCAGTTCTGCTTCTGTAAGATTGCTTTGTCAGCTTTGGCGCGGGTCCTTTGTCTGCTCACACCTGGACCCTTTGTCTGCTTTCGCGCGGACCCCTGCTTGTGTACACGGGTCCCCCTGACCCAATCCACTGACGCCAGGTATACCTGTTCAAACTGTCAACCAATCAGCCCAGCCCTACCCGAAACTTGTTTGTACCTGTCTATAAAAATCCTGCACCGACCCAGCTGGAGACCTCTTGGCTTCTATTGGCATTTCATCATCAATTCCTATAATAGCATAATTCTTGCCAGTTTAATTGTAGACAGGCACCATAGGCCAATATGAGAAATGAACCCAACTTCTTTAATGATATGTATAAGCCACCAAATTAACTGATGCCAAATCTACCCATTTTAATATGAAATAAGTCACTCTATTAATTCAGGAACTTTTCCCTGGTTACTTGCACCTAAGTGTAACTTAATTGATATATTTTCTCAATCTTGGGCATGAGTTACCCTATTCTTGAATACATTTCTATGGTATTCTTACAATTTTTTAGTTATACATTTTTAGAGGTAGACTCTGTATGTATGAGCGGTTAGGTCATAGTCATGCTGTTAAAGCTTCGGTCTCTACTAAGCAAGCGCCCTCCCGGAGGGTTATATTAATTTATGTCCCCAACAGCATTACATCATCACCAGTAGTGGGATGAGGAGGAAGAGGAGGAAGTAGGGGAGGTGGAGAGGAAGGGCAAAGACTACTACTACTACCACTTTTTAACTTTGGTCATGGGAAATGTTCTGTGTCCCCAGAAAAAAGGGTTTTGCTTCTAAAATTCAACAATTCAAAGACCTACAGAGATTTCTTTTCTTGAATGTACTGGATCATGTTTTTAAACATGATTGACAAAATTATTTTTAAAAATTCAAACAGGCGGGCCTGGGTGGTTGAGTGAGTTAAAGCCTCTGCCTTCCACTGGGGTCATGATCCCAGGGTCCTGGGATAGAGCCCCACATCGGACTGTCTGCTTAGCAGGGAGCTGCTTTCTCCTCTCTCTCTCTCTACCTGCCTCTCTGCCTACTTGTGATCTCTGTATGTCAAATAAATAAATAAAACCTTTTAAAAAATTAAAAATAAAAAATTCAAACAAATATAAGGTTGAACAGTTTACTAAATATTTTGGAATATAGATATATAAGAGAGGGTGACAACAAAAAGAAAAAGGCTCAATAGAGAATCTAACACTTTCTAAAGAGACTCATACACAGATACATTATCATGAAATTTCAGAAGGACTGAAATAAAACAAAGAAGGTAAAAGTGGAGATAATAAAAGATATTTTCAATATAATATAAATAATATTCAAAAAGTACTATCAATTACTGAAAGACCAATAAGAGAAGATTCAACATGCACTTTCATCAGCTACCAAACTGTTAACCATACCGGTATGGAATAAAACCATTATCAAACAGAAAAACAGAAAATTTACCTCTTTTACATTCCTTTCTTGGGGAGGTTGCTTCAAGAAGTAATAAGCAAACAGCAGATCCAACCTACGAAGTGAAAGAAAAGACATTCCAAGAACTAGAAGTATAAATGTATTATTTTTAGACATGATGATGACTGTCAAGAAAAGTTAAAGTCCTCTAGGAGAGTTACAAGTTGACTTTGTAGACAGTATCTGTGTTTACTAGGTACCTTACTTTTTACGGATAAAATAAATTTTGGAAATAAAAACTCTTATTAATTGATATTTATTAATAAAAATGTGTTAACAGAAGAAAACCTCCAGATCCACAAAGTTCTGTGGAATCTATGAATCTCGTCATTCATTGACAACTCTATTGACTTCTAGCTTGCTGAATCCTAATACACCTGAACACTTTTTATAGAATAACTTATTGGTCAAAAATTCAGGAAAACTTGTATCTTTTCAAGTAAGTGTTTTTGTTTTCTTTGGGTAAATACTAACTAGTGGAAGATATGGTATTTCAAGTTTTAATTTTTTTCAGGAACCTCCCTACTGTTTTTCCTGGTAGCTGCCCCAGTTTGCATTCCCACATGGTGCACCAACTTCTTTTCCTTCACATCCTAGCAACACTCACTGTGTCTTGTGTTTTCTATATTATCCATTCTGACAGGTGTGAGGTGACAGTTCTCCATGGTTTTTATTTGCCTTCCCTGATGGAGAGCAATGTTAAGCATCCTTTCATGTCTCTGCTGGCCATATGTATGTTGCCTTTGGAAAAATGTCTATTCAGCTCCTCTGTCCATTTGTAATTGGATTTTTTGAGCTGAGTTGTATCAGTTCTTTACACATTTTGGATATTTGTTGCAGAAAAGTGAAAATCAGACCAGCAAGAGATCAAGGGACACTTGGAGAAGTAGGAGTACTTGGATTTATTTCATGCCAGGGGATCCAGATGAGCTCATGCTCCAAACTCTGGGCCCCAGGCAAGGGGGTCACAAGGCTTTCATAGGGGAGTGCAGGCAGTCAGGTACCTAGAACTATGCTGACTCTTGGGAGGTGGGTTTAAACCAGGGGAGCAGGGGCTGCTTTGGGCCAGAACAGGAGTGCAGGGAACCTGTAGGAGGAAGCCTGTTCACAGAAGCAGAAAGGGCTGGTGAGCTCTTGCTGCCGGTAAAAGTATTGCTTATCTCTAGCTTATTGTTAGTAACTTGCCATTTTCTGCGGCCTCCTGGCCTGGGCCTGCTCTGGGTCATTATCCTCTTCATCTTAACCCCTTATCGGATAGATCATTTGCAAATAATCTTTTCCCAATGAGGAGGTTGCCTTTTTGTTTTGTTGCTGAGCAACCCAAGTGTCCACTGCTAGATTAATGAATCAAGAAGATGGGACATATATGTACAATGTAATATTCGTTAGCCATAAAACAGAAGGAGATCTTCCTATTTGAAAAAAAAAAAAAAAAGGATGGACCCAGAGGGAATAAGGCTAGGTGAAATAAGGTAGAGATAGACAAATATGATTTTATTCATATGTAGAATTTAAGAAGCAAACAAAGAAAAATAGACAAAAAAGATTCTTAAATAGAAAAGGCTGGTGGTTTCCAGAGGGAAGTGGGAGGGAAAAGAGAGGAAGAGTTCACCAATCTTCATGAGCATGGAGCAAGGTACAGAATTGATGAACCATTATATTGTATCTCTGAAACTAATATAAGACTGCATTTTTTTTAAAGATTTTATTTACTTATTTGTCAGACAGAGATCACAAGTAGGCAGAGAGGCAGGCAGAGAGAGAGGAGGAAGCAGGCTCCCCGCTGAGCAGAGAGCCTGACTCGGGGCTCGATCCCAGGACCCTGGGATCATGACCTGAGCCGAAGGCAGAGGCTTCAACCCACTGAGCCACCCAGGCGCCCCAATATAAGACTGCATATTAATTATACTTCAAAAAATTCATGAGAACGCATGATTTCAGAAAAGTAGTACCTTGCCAGGAATGGACAGCAATCCCTGTGCCGACGGATGAAAGATTACTCCAGACATTGCTGTTGCAGAGAGGCAAGGCAAGGGGATCAAGGCTCGGAGACCCTTTGCCTTCCTTTGCTCCCGCTTTAGGGGTCCTTCAGGATAATCACAAATCCTTACCACTGTTTCTCAACAAGAGGTCTCACTGACACTAGGAGGAGCTGTTTCCAGGAAAGATGCAATATGCTCATCTTCCTGTTCTACCCATTTCAAACATAGCCTAGGGGCCAAAGCATCCATCTCTCAGGTCGCTTGGCAGCTGTTTGGACTAACAGAGCTTTGGGGAAAGCCCCTCCCCGCGGCATTCCCACAGCAGAGTGGGGAGCAGGCCAGGGCATTCCAAAGGCATCCCCCTCCTCCCAAACCTTCTATCACCCCCAGCGCCCTCTGTGTTAGATTTTAGCAAGCCAGGTATTCCTGCTGATTTCTGGCTCCCCATTTACCCCAACAGTACCTGGCACTGTCCTATGGAGGATCCTTTCTGTGGCACCAAGGAAGGTAAGAATTGTTTTCATAAGACTCAGACCACCACTCTCTACTTCTTTGTCAACTTTCCTCCACTCTCGTTGATTTGTCTTTTTATTCGCTTTTCAGATAGCAGGCAAAAAGATCAGAAATGCCCTTTTAATGAGGCAGAGATGGTGGCTACATTTATATTGTGATCTAAATTATGGCACAAAGTCTAAATGCTTTGAAATTATCGGCTCTAACTAGTCCTATCCAAGGTCACATTCTAAGACAAAAAATGGTATTAAAGTGAACATGCATTTTAAGAAGGCACACAGTTATCTTAGGCATTTCACATCCTCCCAAATGCAAAGAAGTGCTTTCCTAGGTTAGATTAAGTGGACAGTATAATTTGAATTTGATCTGGGATATTTAATAGGGGGACAATCACTAGTTTTCCTGCTACTCATAAAGGAAGTTGTGTAGACTGTCCCATCCAGGCTGGGAGTACAGGGGTACAGGTAGGACTGGGGGATGCAGAAGGCATCATAAATGTCAATCTTAAAAAAAAAAATCCTAGGACAAGAGGAAAGGGATCTGAACAGTAGTAGTGATTAATTTCAAGCTTGCCTGGGGCTCTAGCATTTGCCCAGGGGCCTGAAGTGGAAAATTAAAAAGATCCATGAAAGGAATAGCAACAACTGGAGTTCTCTAGAAACACTTTGAGAAAAGTAGTCCAGAGTTTGGTTTTTGGGAGGGTGCATTGGTTTGAGTTAAAAAACAGGAATATTGGTTTGTTGGTACAGTATTTTTATGAAAGGGAGATAAATATAAGTAAATAAAATATGAAATTACAAGGCCTGCCCAAATGTGACTATAGCTTAAAGTTTTATTTTACTTTGATTACATAACCCCAACTGGAGATCAGCTTGCAGGGCATTAGAGGCTAAAAAGGGGCTAACTAGGGAGCTCTTTATCATTGAACCAGAAAATGAAACTAGATGGAAATGTTAAAAAACAACAACAACAACAACAAAAACAACCTATTAGTGGGAGAAAAAGCACGCAATGTCATTATGCTTATGAAAAGAACATTCTTAATAAACATTTCCTACCCAAAAAAACCCTAATTTTTTTAAAAGATTTTATTTATTTGGCAGACAGAGATCACAGGTATACAGAGAGGCAGGCAGAGAGAGGAGGAAGCAGGTTCCCCACAAAGCAGAGAGCCCAATGCGGGGATCAATCCCAGGACCCTGGGATCATGACCTGAGCCGAAGGCAGAGGCTTTAACCCACTGAGCCACCCAGGTGCCTCCCCAAACCCCTAATATTTAATCAGAATAAGCTGCATTAGCATTTTGCAAAAGTTCCCTGTTGGATCTTCTATCTGCGTGCTCCCATACACGGTGTTATATGTGCCTCCATTCTTGCCAAAGGTATTATATCACCTTCAGTGATGAAGTCTTAGAATATAAGTGAGGCTCCATGGTAGCCAACAACCAAGAAAGAATTCTCGAGACGTCTTGGTGCAAAATTTGAAGAGAGAGAAAGCAGACTTCAATCTTATGTCAGTTTACTTTAAAATCTGTTTATGTTCATCTTAGTCTGCCCTGACCACACCTAAAATTCCGTTCCAAAATTTTTCTTTCACAAACCTTCTACAACTTTTCTTTGCATTCAGATTTTGTCCCAAGCCATCTTTCCAAACAACCATCTTATTTAGGACAAAATTACCATTTACCTTCCACAAAAATGCATTCCCATTAGTCATTTAGAATTTTGCATTCTTTAGAAACCTTAATCTCCAGTGAAGACTAAGGAAAAACCAATTGTGAATGATTACATCGGCATTCATTAGATGGCAAATTTGTGACTCCATTAACCACAAAACTTGTTTACCAACAGATTTAAATATCCTTCATTTCTTTGCAATAAGAAGTAAAAAGCACCAACCTATGTCCAGTAATTAATGACTTAGTACTTTACGCTCTTTGGAAAAGACCTAGATGTCCAATGAATTTAATTCCGTTTATCATCCAAGTCCAATGACTTTGAAAACTATCTGAACAATTACCCATGAAAACTTTGAGACAGACATTGAATCATCAGTTTAGTCATCTTTTTGCTAACAAATTGCAACAGAGATATTAGCTTCTTTGACTTTCAGCAAACCTCAACAGTAAGTTTCACATTCAATGTTGGCAACTTTAAAGACATGTCTATCTTAATTAACCAAAAAGACTTAGTTCAAGTACTGATGGAATTCCACCTGGGTCCACCCCACGTCCAGAGTTTACCTGGACGGTATGAGGTCCAGGGGGTGCTCTTCTTGCTCCCTGACTGTGAAGAGAGGAGGAGCCATGGAGGCACCAAGGACGGTCTAGAGGCTGGTCACGCAGGTGGTACCCACATTGGTGTAGAAACAGGGGAAGGGGAGACAGAAGAGACAAAGTGCTGCCAGAAGGCAGAGAAGGGGTTCTCTGTTTCAGAGCTCATCAGCTCCGAGAGAGGAGGAAACACCATATTTTCCTGCCAGCAAGGGGGGGGGGTTAGGCAGTCCAGATCAGGCCAGAGAAGAGGGAATTTCCCTGAAACGAAGGGAGTTTGGGCAGCTGCTTGGGAATAGTCCTTAATGTCTCTGTCCCAAAGGGAGATGAACCCCAGTTGGCTCTAGTTATAGCCATCAACCCAGGAAGTTAGTGAAGGAGAAGCCCCCACATCTGTTAGGAGGAACAGAGAGAGAGAGAAAGTCAGAGTTCCCTTTACTAGGGATGGCCTGCATATCCACCAGCAACCTGGGTTTACCAGGAGGTGGCTTAGTACATAATTATCATCCAGTATTTCAGGAGGGGGTTACTAGCCAGACATACTCAGGCAAATACATTTGCAGGAGGTCCTTAGGTCAGGGTCCCAGTGTAAAGCAGTGGAGGCCCAGGTATAGCCATGAAGGTCCCCTAGGTTCGTTTGCCTTATTTCCCGCTGAGGAGATCTGACTGATAGATCCCACTGAGGCCATGCAGTGTTCCAGAAGCTCAGTCCTTTCCTAAGTTTTGCAATGCAGTTTCCTTCCAGTGGGTTAAAAGGCACCCTAAGGTAGAGTCCTTGGGAACGGGAGAAGCCTACTGGGGCCATGCTCCCAGAAAAGTAAAGAAGGTCTATTATCAAATCCCCCTGACTCCAGGCTGGCGGCCCATGTGAGATACGTCAGAGGTTCCCCTGTGTCAAAAGCGAATGGAGGCATCCCTCAAACAAGACATCGCTATTGACCACAATCCTGCCTTCCCCGTGAAGGCATTCCTGCCATCAAAGGCCCTGGAGGGGTGCCGGTATCCTTCCCCTCCCCCACTGCATCCTAGACTACAGATGGGTGCCTGGTGAAATGTACTGAAATGCCCTGCCATGCCACGCCACTGTCTGTCCTGAAGGTTTTATACTGCCCTGTCATTTTAACCCATGGAAAATACTAGAAAACTTTTACAAGGGAAAATTACCGAATTTTGTAGCTTTAAGTACTTAGTAGTGGACACTGACAAGAAACAGTAAAAATTGAAATCCATCATGGTCTAAGCAACATTCCCACACACAGTGGTCCTGACAGCCAGCTTCCCTAAGGAATGTCCCTGTTGGATTTTAATTCAGTCGGGTACCTGGGATGAGGGAACAGAAGCCTGGCTGAGGACAAAGCAAAAGGCTGACACCCTTCAACGTCCCCTCACCCCCACTCCTGGGTGGGACATAGGTGACATTCTTTAGTAATCTCCCAACTATCTTAATGTTAATACCCGTTTAGAAGGGAAAACCGAACTTGACAATGGCAAGACCTTGACAATGGCGGGGCCTCAGGTATCTGGTATCTTATAGGTCATCTTTAGCATATGAAAGTTCTATTGAAACCTCCCTTTTTCCTTACCTTCCTGAACCCCATAGTACTTAACCCGCCACCGGTCACAACTTCAGGGAAGCAGCTCTTTCTGCTCACGGGTCCTGTCCCCGTGCTTTAATAAATCACCATTTTGCACCAAAGATGTCTCAAGAATTCTTTCTTGGTTGTTGGCTCCAGACTCCACCCCACTGAACCTCACCTGTATTCTAAACCTTCATCCCCAGTGGAAGTCCTGTGACCAGAAGCGGCCAGACCAGGGATGTTGAGGGGATCACATTAGATCAATCAGGAGGAAACCACACACAGGAGTTAAGATTGGCAGCGGTCCCTGATGACTTAGGTGGCTGTCCCAAGCCCAAGAACAGGAATAAAGGGGTGCCTGGGTGGCTCAGTCATTAAATGTCTGCCTCTGGCTCAGGTCATGATTCCAGGGTCCTGGGATTGAGCCCTGCTTCTCCCTCTCCCACTATCCCTGCTAGTGTTCCCTCTCTCCCTGTGTCTCTCTCTGCCAAAAAAAAAAAAAAAAAAGGAAGGAAGGACAGATGCAACTGCCCCTCGGAAGAATGTGTTACTTAAACTATAACCCCGGGAGATTTTACTAGTTACCAAGCACATTTAGATACGGCCTTAAGAAAAACATATGCTGGGGTGCCTGGGTCATGATCTCAGGGTCCTAGGATCGAGTCCCGCATCGGGCTCTCTGCTCAGCAGGGAGCCTGCTTCCTCCTCTCTCTGCCTGCCTCTCTGCCTACTTGTGATCTGTCTCTGTCAAAAAAATAAATAAAATTTTAAAAATTAAAAAGAAAAACATACTGGCAACAGGTCTTTGGGGAGAAGGACGTATATGACCATGAAGCTGGGCAGCCGGGGATGCCCAGCTTGTCATGGGCAGCTGTGGATGCCCAGCTCGCTCAAGGCCGACCGCTGCCTGCTTCCCGGAAGCCGAGCAGCCAGGAACGCCTGGTCATCTCAGGGTGGAACGAAATACCACCTGCTTCCCTTTTCTGTTGTCGCTCCTTTCTCTTCCCAGAAGAGCCCGTTGTTAGATGAGTCCTTTGAATGTGCTTGGTTAACTACAAACTTGATCCTCCTCCTTGTTTATCCACAAGACCTGTGACTAATGTTTGACCTTCATCAGTTCCTCTGTTGGCTATTGTTTCTATCTAATAAAAGTGAGACTGTGGAATAGCTCGGGGCAGTAGTCCTTTGGACTGCTGTCCTTTGCTCTCTTTTCCTTGCAGCTGACTTGTTTGTGCCTAATTCTTTTCCTGCTCACTGACTGGAGGCGGCAAGTGGTCCCCGAACAGAGGGACCAGACCAGAAACAAAACAGGAGAAGAAACCCCATCATGAGTTTTGCACGGCCGTGTCTTTTTCCCCCTGGTGAGTTGTGGGTACTTATTGCAGGGTATGGGTAATCTAGAGAGCACAAGCGATTATTGTCCTTACGTTTACTTATTGAGATGGCTCCTAAAGGCAGGAGGAGCAAAAGTCATTGGGGGGCCAACTTAAGGAGCTTTTAAAGGTAATTAAAGAACATTGCTCTTGGTTCCCTGTATTAGGGACTTTAGATTTACAAATATGGGAAAAAGTAGGTCATGAGTTAAAACTTCTGCATACTAAAGGAAAGCCAATCCAATTACCATATGACCTACTTGGACCCTCATTCACTCGGTTTGGAGCTTTTACAAACCCCTGATTTGGGGAGCAATAATGAATGTTCAGGAGAAACTAAAAAAGAGAAACCTGAACATGCCCTCCAGGAGGAGAAAGAAATTACTAAAGCCACCAGAAAGGAATATATAAAGGAGGAATCTCTCCCTCTTCCTCCTCCAATAACAGAAAAAAAAGGTGCCCATGGCACTGTAGCCATCAGCTCCGCTGCTCTATAAGAAGGCACCATTTAATGACAAAGATGAAAAGTATATGCTATCAGCTGAAGCACAGAGAGTGGGAGACCGAGATGCCTTACATTTTAATTCCCCGGTTATTACAGAACATGTCCCTCCAGGACATGATCCTAACAACCCTAATGGTGTCTATGAGGCCAAACATGAGTCATTTCCGTTCAAATTATTGAAGGAACTAAAACAGGCAGTACAAAACTATGGAGCTAATTCTCCATTTACAATGGGAATCATTCAAGGCATCGCAGAAGGCAATCGACTTATTCTGATGGATTGGTCATTGCTAGCAAAAACAGTTCTATCTTCAAGTGAGTTCTTAGAATTTAAAACATGGTGGCAAGATCATGCAGAAACAGCAGCTGCCTACAATAGAGCTCGTAAAACTCCTATTTCCATGGAACAGCTCATAGGTCTTGGGCCATGGGCCTGGATGCAAGACCAAGTACTAATGAATGATCAAGCTATTGAGCAGTTCTGGCGTTGCTGTTTGAAGCCTGGGAGAGAATAGAATCCCAAGGAGAGAAGTGTTCTTCTTTTCAAAAAGTGGTACAAGGTTCAAGAGATTTTATTGCAAGACTACAAGAGGCTGTCAAAAGACAGATAATCTTGAGGCTGCGGATACCATTCTTCAGCAGTTGGCTTATGAGAATGCTAATGCTGATTGTAAGAAATTGATAGCAGCCTTTAAAGGCAAGGGAACATTGACAGATTATATTAAGCTATGCCAAGGAGTAGGAACAGAGACCTATAAAGCTGATTTGTTAGCTCAAGCAATGGCTGCTCTGACCACAGGAAAATTTAAAGGACAGTGTTTCAACTGTGGGCAAGCAGGGCATACTAAAGCTCAGTGTAGGCAAAGAGGAAAATTCCTCCGCAAAATGTAAAAAATAAAACACCTGGTCTCTGTCCCAAATGTAAAAAGGGAAATCATTGGGCAAGTCAATGTCATTCCAAATTTAGCAAGGATGGATTGCCCCTTCAGGGAAACTTATTTTGGGGCAAGCTCTCAGCCCCGAAAAACAAGAGGGACAATTCTCCCATAACACTCAGCTTTTGGACAGATGTACCATTTAAAATTTTTTATATGCCATGCCTGGTAGTGCTGGACTAGATATCCCCATTCCCAGAGATTATCTTTTAATGCCTACGAAGCTTCCCATTAAAATTCCAACTAATATTTATGGCCCTCTACCAAAGGGGACCACTGGGTTACTTTTGGGGAGATCTAACATTACTTCAAAGGGAATACTAGTTCACAACTGGCATTGTTGATTCAGATTATACTGGTGAAATTTCAGTGATGTTAACTACTGTGGCTCCATACCCTTTTCAAAAAGGAGACTGCATTGCTCAGTTGTTACTTTTACCCTATCTCTAGGGTCAGTCTAAAAATAAACAAACTCCAATGGGTTTGGGAGTACTGGAAAAGCTGGAGCATATTTAACTGAGAAAATTTATCAAGATAGACCAGTTTGTCATCTTAAAATACAAGGAAAGGAATTTTCAGTTCTAATTGGTAACAGGAGCTGATGTTTCTATCATAAGCTCATTACATTGGCCTAAGAAATGGCCTTGTAATTCCTCTTCTGTTACTAGTACAGGCTTAGGACAGGCTGGCAATCTGCGTCAAAGCTCCAATATTCTTCTCTGAAAAGGCCCCAAGGGTCAAAGGGTTATCTACAATCCTATATTGTAGACTTACCCATTAACCTTTGGGGGCAAGATTTACTAAGTCAATGGGAAGCCTCTCTGGTTATACCTTCTCCTAAGGAGGATTCCCAGATTTTTCACTGAGGGCCCCTGCTCCTGAACCCATTAAGTTAAATTGGAAGAATGACAAACCCATTTGGGTGGAGCAGTGGCCCTTAATACAAGAGAAATTACTTATTTTGCAAGCCTTCGTGGAGGAACAGATAGAAAAAGGACCTATTGAAGAATCTCATAGTCCTTGGAATTTGCCAGCTTTTGTTAAGAAAAAATCAGGAAAATGGAGACTTCTAACAGACCTAAGTGCGGGTAATTCCTGCTGTTTGAACCCATAGGGTCTCTCCAACCTGGATTGCCTTCGCCTAATCTAGTCCCATGCAAATGGCCAATAAGTATCATAGATTTACAGGATTGCTTTTATACTACACCACTTGCTAAGGAAGACTGTCCTCCTCTTGCTTTTCATCACTGTAGTCCTAAGTCTTTCTGGATGTTATGCACAAATAACTACTTCCTGGACTTACATACCCAATCCTCCCTGCTCCATCCAGTAGAGTAGGGAGAAGATATAATACCAATTTATTTAAATGCTTCGAAATGGGTACCCGGAATCTTAGATCCTAGATTGCTGCTATTGCCCTTAGAGGAGGGCACACATACTAATCTTAACTTTGGATGTCAAAATAGACCAATATGTGTATCGGCAATCATTCCAGTTACCTTATCCCTGATGATCAGGGATGGTTGGTGGACCTTCCTACTAATAATTATCTGACTAAAGTTCAGTTACATTTACTCTCCACTAAAGGATTCCAAGCTGATGAATATTGGGGTCCTAGCTATAACACAGCAGCACCCCCTATTCCCAAATGCAAACGAACACAAATGTGGTCTGATGAGGGAATTCATCCTTTATGGGAGGATTGTCGAGCTTCTCCCTCCAGTATTGTTATCGCTCTCACCCTGCAAGGACGACAAGACGCCTGGTTCGGATGCATCTTCTCTTTTATTTCCGCAAGTCTACACACTTATATAGCTTACATGACCAATCAGCGAGCAGGGTACAGGAGGGAGCGAATCAGGCTGTGCACCTAAACGAACAGCTTCGCTAGCAACCAATGCTGTTTACTTCCTCTTTGGGCGTTCTGCTTAGTCCCATGAGGCAACCCTAACCTGGCAACTAGCCAGGCGCCATCTTTTAATGGTGGAGGCCGCCCTGGCCAGGGGCCTGCCTCCGACAATTGTTATTCAAGTTTCCTATGGAATTGCATGGGACTGGTCCCCTCAGGGGATGGCAGTCACCAACTGCACTGGGGGAACCCTGATTCTCTCAAAATTTAAAATGGCAAGTTTTTGATGATCCCATTTTACCACAAACCTTAACCTCAGGAGATGCACCTCTGGTCTGGCTTGGGCAAGGACTTTCTATGCCATCTCCTTTTGCTAATTATCATAAAAGACAAAAGAATTTATGGACGGTCACCATTGCTTTAAATTGCATAAGAGTTTGGAATGGCTTTTACATTCATCAGTCTAATAACTATGCATTTTTTTTTCCCCTTATGGATGAAGAATGGGTAAAAACTTGTGTTAGAGATCCTATGTTTTTGTTACTGGAAAAATGACTTTTGATCATAGCAATAGAGAAATAGTTGGTCTCAGCTGTAAAATGTTCACCTGTGTAGATGAGAATGTTTGTATATACAGACAATTCTATCCTTCTCATAGCTAGAAGAATAGGCATTTGGTTACAGGTGAAACACCACTGTGTTTGGGAAAGCTCTCCAGATGTACACATACTTTTAACAGGATTGAAGGACTGGGTTCATAGAACAAAAAGATTTCTTGGGTTGCTTATAATAGCTATTTTAGGAATTATAGCCATTACTGCTACAGCTACCACTGCAGGAATAGCCTTGCATCAAACTGTACAAACTACACAGTTTGTACAGAAGTGGCATGAGAATGCTAGCAAAGCCTGGAATCAACAAATGATCATAGATCAAAAATTAGATGAACGAATGAATCTCTGATTTAGAAACAACCATGATAGATATAAAAGATGATCTTCAGAATATAAAGCTTAGACTTCATATTTTATGTGACTGGAATGTTTGTTACTCCCTATGCCTATAATGAATCAGAAATATCATGGAGCAGGGCGCTTGGGTGGCTCTGTGGGTTGAAGCCTCTGCCTTCTGCTCAGGTCATGGTCCCAGGGTCCTTGGGATTGAACCCCACATTGGGCTCTTTGCTCAGTGGGGAACCTGCTTCCCCCTCCTCTCTCTGCCTGCTTCTCTGCCTACTTGTGATTTCTTGTCAAATAAATAAATAAAATCTTTTTAAAAAATTGTATTTCAACTACCCCTAAGTAATAAAATCTTAAAAAAAAAAAAATCTTGGAGCAAAATTCGCTGGCATGTTAACTAACCATTATGGTGATAATCTAACTTTAGATATTAATCAACTTCAAGATACTATTCTAAGTATTACTCACCACTACAATCAGTTCCAGGAGTGAGTTTTACTCAAAGAATTAATGATATTCTGTCTGATTTAAACCCTTCTACTTGGATCAAACAAACTGGTCTCGGTGTTATAGGTGGAATGATTATTCTTATTGCTATAATCTTTTTATGCTTAGTCCTCAGAAGCACGTGAAAATCTTGACTGAAGAATCAAGAAGCTGCAAAGTAAGTTTTCTACTGCTTCACAAACAAAAAGAGGGAGATGCTACTGCCCCTCAGAACAATGCGTTACTTAAACTAGAACCCCTGGAGGATTTTACTAGTTACCAAGCACATTTAAGAGATATAGCCTTAAGAAAAACACTGGCAACAGGTCTTTGGGGAGAAGGACGATATATACACCATGAAGCAGGGCAGCTGGGGATGCCTGGCTCACTAGGGGCGGAAGGCCGCCCCACAGAGGCCGAGCCGCTGGGAACGCTGGGCCCACTCAAGGCCAAACACCGCCTGTTTCCCAGAAGCCGAGCAGCCCAGAACGCCTGGTCAGCCCAGGTTGGAACGAAATACCGCCTGCTTCCCTTTTCCACTGTCACTCCTTTCTCTTCCCAGAAGTGCCCTTCGTTAGATGAGTCCTTTGAATGTGCTTGGTTAACTATAAACTTAATCCTCCTCCTCATTTGTCCACAAGACATGTGACTAATGTTTGACCTTCATCGGTTCCTCTGTTTTTCTATCTAATAAAAGAGACTGTGGAGTTGCTCAGGGCAGCAGTCTTTTCGATTGTTGTCCCCTGCTCTCCCCAATCTCTTGCAGCAGACTTCTTTGTGCCTCATTCTTCTCCTGTTCGCGGACTGGAAGCTGCAGATGGATGAACAGGACTAAAGAGAGGTCATCACGTTTCTGGGTCTTACTACCATTCCAGTTAGGGTACTAACCTCCCGCCAAAAGGCAGGCTTTCTCTTCCCATAGAGCAGCTGTGGGCTAGAGGATTACAGCCTGAACAATCACGCAAGTGCTCCAATAAGACCACACTCCTTGAAAAGCCCCTGAAATGAGAGTAAAGGAAGAGGAGAGAAAGTACTCACCAATTTTGCACCAAAGCTCAGCGTCCAGTTGTAAAGGTAAAGCCCCACATTCAGGCACCAAATGATGAAGTTTCAGATTATGTTAGGGTCGGTGGGGTGGAGTCCAGAGCTGACGACCAAGAAAGAATTCTTGGGATGGCTTTGGTGCAAAATGGTGGTTTGTTAAAGCATGGGGACAGGACCCATAGGCAGAAGGAGCTGCCACACTGGGGTTATGACCGGCAGCTGGTTATAAACTATGGGTTTTGGGGGAGGCAAGGGAAAAGGAAGATTTCTGAAGAACTTTAATATGCTAAAGAGGACCTATAAGAAACGGCATACCAGAGGCCTTGCCATTTTCAAGGTTTTTCCCTCCAGCAAGGTATTAACATCAAGATAGTTGGAGATTCCTGGAAGAGTGCCCCCATGTCCCCCGACCCCCAGGAGTGGAGGGCTAGGGGGGAGGGTGCAGGTGTCAGGTTGTGATTGGTACTTGCTGGCCTTCTGTTCCCTCAATAGTGGAATAGGATTTCAAAGGGTCAAAGTTTTCATTTTGTTTTCCATATAGTCTCTCATTTGCCTAATGATGCTGCAGGGCGTGTTTTCACAGAGCAAACCTCAAAACGTACAGTCTGTGCTCCAAGCAATGTGATAAATTAAGTGTTATAGAACAATGTAGCAACCCTTCCCCAGATGAGTACATAGTACCAATAAAGTGTTCTTTTGGCCTCCCTGGGTTGGCCCCTTTGCACGCTCACACAGTGGGACAGTTCATCATTTGGAATTAATTAGCATTACACAATGTGATGGGTGATAAAAAATTGGCGGGAGTAAAATGAGTCAAACTTTACTATTAGAACCATGTTAAAAAATAGGATAGGAGTGATTCTGTCCCATTAAAGCCTTAAAGATGTTCATTGTCCTGAGAGATGTATGAAAAGATACTTTTTAAAAAGATTTTGACAGATCACAAGCAGGCAGAGAGGCAGGCAGAGGAGGTGGGGAGAAGACGACTCCCTGCTGAGCTGAGAGCCCGATGTGGGGCTCGATCCCACGACCCTGAGATCATGACCTAAGCTGTAGGCAGAGGTTTAAACCACTGAGCCACCCAGGTGCCCCTTTATACTTCATTATATATCAAAGGAAAATGGGAGTCATACAAAAGTTGCTGGAATTACTGGCAAACATATTCAGAGAAGGAGAATGTGATACTTCTTTTATACAGTTTGCAGTATGTGTTTGGGGATTTTCTACAAATGGTTCACTTAAAAAATATTCAGATAGTGGGGCACCTGGGTGGTCAGTGGGTTAAGCCTCTGCCTTCGGCTCGGGTCATGATCTCAGTGTCCTGGGATTGAGCCCCTCATCGGGCTCTCTGCTTGGCAGGGAGCCTGCTTCCTCCTCTCTCTGCCTGCCTCTGCCTGCTTGTGATTTCTGTCTGTCAAATAAATTTTTTAAAAAATATTCAGATAGTGATCTATGGTTTTTTGACTAGTATAAATGTTACTAAAATCCCAAAGAATGTGAAGAAACTGCTCTGTAAAATTTCCAAGAATCTAAGTAGCGATCATCCTTACATACCGCAGTCATCAACAAAAAAACATACCATTGTACGTACAGAAAGTCACACAGAGATCATGAAATTCAGTTTTCTACTCCTGTTAGCATGCTGTCTCTTTCAAGGGACAGGAGACATTCTACTCAGGGTAAACCAACATGATTGCATTTTTTTTCCTTGACAACCTCTCCACTCCCATAGCATTAATGGCTATATGCTGACACAAAGCCCGTTACTTGACATTTGACAAGTATTTGGAGATTATAAAAGCAAACTATTCTATTAAATATGAACTTCTTTGCTAAAAATAACACACATTTATTTCTGCAATCACGTGCCAAGTATATGAGTGTTAACAAAGTTTTTGTTTAAGCCTTTTTAAATTTAGTCTAAATATACCTTCCAATCACTTTTGACTCTGATAGTTCGTTATGGCATCACCATGACTGATATTTATGGCCTGCTTGAGTGATCAGTAATAATTTCCTACCTTTTGGTTAACAGTCAAATGTTGAGGCATACTGAAGGAAACCCTAATGTTCCATTTTGTTTCATTTTTAACTACAGTTGCACTTTTTTCTCCATTTTGATCCCTTTTACCCTAAGTAGATTATATGTCATTTAACATCATGCCTTCAAAGCATTTCATCAAATTTAGCCAGAAGCAAATTTCAAGTTTATTCTCAAAGGAAAACTCCATTTAGGACCTACTTACTGTGTGCCAGGCACTTTTCTTGCTCTGGGGATTCGGTGGAGAACAAGGCCGGCAGACTTCTCTTGGGACTAATATTCTTTCTCTTTGAGTGTGCCTATTTGGTTTTCTCTTGGGGTCAGGGAAATTACTGTTTTTTAGCTAACTCTGATAGCCTGCCCAATTCTCTTCATGAAAATCTGAGTATCATCCTATTTTGTTTTCAGATTTTTTTCTCCAAATCTCAGCTTTTCCTTCATGTGTTTTATATCATTCTTAATACTTTAAAATATTATTTCCACTTGATTTTATGAGCCAAGTGGTTTTGTCCCACCATTTATGAACTTGAATGTGTTATTCTGGTAAACATTTTTCAGTTGCCATAATGTGCCTGGTGGGATGTGACGTGCTTTGTTTTCTGCAGGGAAGAGAAAGACCTTTCTCCTGAGACCTGGCTGGGCAGTGGGAGCATCAGGGGAAAGCTCAGAGCTTTCCCAAACTCAGAAGCAGCCCCACAAGCCAGCCAGCCCAAGCAGCTGGTAATTCCTTAACTCCCAGAGGGCCCCTCAAACTCCTACACACAGTCCAGTCAAGCTCCCTTGGATAGCACTCTCCAGACCCTGCTGGAGGGAAGACCAGCACCAGCTCTTCCGTGGAATGTGCTCCAAGCTCCACGCCTGCCCCGTGCCCTGAGGTGGTTGGCTCAGGAGAAGTGACAGAGAAATGTGTGTACACCTGGGTATGTGCTCAGGGCCATGTCTTCCCAGAACTTCTGTGGGAGACACCAGAGTACTATTTTTTTTGTTGTTGTTTTTTAAGAGAAATCTCACCACACAACTTTCTCTTATAGAACATAGCAGTAGAATCTCACTGCCATTAAGACTTTTGAAAATGACCTTTGCATCCTTGTGCCCTCAGAGTATGGGTTATTTCTAAATTTTTTTTCTGTTTTTCCTGTCAGCGAATTACACTGGACTGGACAGCCTGCTTCCAGGTCTGCATACCACATTCCTTCTCACCTCAGAGCCCACCACTCTGTGTTCCCCTCTCTCTTCCTGTCATTTGGCTCCTGCTTACTGAACATTTCCCTTCTTGCCTCTTTTCTTTGGTGTGTACTTACTGAGTACTCTTGTGTGTTAAGAGCTAGTGATAATCTGGGGATCAAAATTAATACAGTTTAGGTCTTTGAGGAGTTTTCAGTTCACTGGAGGAGCAGACCAAAAAAGTGTATATAAATATATAAACTTGATCATAAATTCAATAAAAAAAAAAAGGATACATTTGTCTACGGAGAACAGTTAACTCAGTGTAGGAGTTGAGATAATGAACTCTGTTAAAGAACTTTCCACAACCACATTATTCTGTATTTAATAATTAGAATTATATTAGTTTACTTCTCATACCATCATTTTTCTTTTTAATATTCACTACTTAGGATATATCCCAAGCCAGTTAGAAAAACACAGCAAACTGCAACAGTGCGGTAAAAAATGAATTGAGTTATTTTTCACACCTTCCCGTTTTCGTCTGCCAAGTGACTTTGTACTCCTGCCTACTAAAAGCCTACAGCATTTCTCCACCTCATGGATGCTGGGTAAATAGGTTAGTAAGTGGTTTGTTATGTAGCATTGTTTGTGACAATAATTGACAAAAACTGTAGATACTACCAAGTCCCTTCCATAGTTTAGAAAAACCTCTTGGTGTATTCTGATCTTCAGAGTAAGAAGGCATTACCTCACAAACATTTCTTTTGTGGCATAATACAAAGAGAATTACAAATTGCTTGTTTAAAATAATTATGGATTCACATTTTTAATTAATTATTTTTTTAAAAGCTTTTATTTATTTGATAGACATTACAAGTAGTCAGAGAGGCAGGCAAGAAGAGAGGAGGAAGCAGGCTCCCCACTGAGCAGAGAGCCTCATGCGGGGCTTGATCCCAGGACTCTGAGACCATGACCCGAGCCAAAGGCAGAGGCTTTAAAGCACTGAGCCACCCAGGCACCCCTGGATTCACATTTTTAGTCATAGGAACCTCAACTGCAACCTCCCACTGTGTCCCCAAAAGTATGAGTTACTAGTAAAAAGGAAGCTAAACTACTGACTGAAACAGAGACATCCCTGTCTTGTACTACCTGTAGTGCTTATTTTTTGAGATGTAGAAAAAGGGAGTTGAGATCTCTGCATTTCCTGTTTAGAAAGACGTTCGTATAGTTGTTAAGGTGCTCCCGTACTCCAGTACTCCAGTGAAACTGGAGTTTGTGACCCAAGACTTCATTGATGGTTTGGCGGTATGAGTTAAAAATAACTCAGCAAGGTCACTAATTCAGGAAGATTTTAACAGAGATGGTGGTGAGAGAGGTTGGGGGATGATTCAAATAAAGTGTAAAAGGCAGAAAGGTCGAAGATGGAATGAGTTGACTTTCATAGGGTACCATTCCCAGAGAATAAAATCTGCTTCTGGTATGTGCTATCTTGAAACACACACACACACACACACACAAACAGGCTCCCTTTCTCCCTAAGCATCACTCTTTCTCTGCTCTATTTAACAGTCTTCTCAAAGTAATATGTTAGACTTATTCTCTGCAGCCTTTTGTCCTCAAGAATGTTCCAATGAGACTATGATGCCACAACTACTTCTATCAAAACCACCTAGAAACACGTTGCTAAATGCAGGAGTCCTCAGCTTTTGCCAGCCTTTATTTATCAGCAGAATTTATCAGCAGAATTTTACATATTATTCACTCCCACTCTTCTTACTTGAGAGAACTGACATGTAACATTATAGTAGTTTTAGGCATAGCCATCTCTTTTTTTTTCTTTTTTTTAAAGATTTTATTTATTTATTTGACAGAGATCACAAGTAGGCAGAGAGGCAGGAGAGAGAGAGGAGGAAGCAGGCTCCCTGCTGAACAGAGAGCCCGATGCGGGGCTCAATCCCAGGACCCTGAGATCATGACCTGAGCTGAAGGCAGAGGCTTTAACCCACTGAGCCACCCAGGCACCCCAGGAATAGCCATTTTCTAAAAATACTTCTTCAGTGGTGTTCCGGGGCCCTTCCCCCTCCTAGTGTTTTCCCTTCTGCATCAGTGGTTATTCCTTTTAGCTTCCCATTATCCTAACATCACAGAACCTTTAAACAAAATATTTGGATTTTTTTCCTTATTTAAATCCACTCCTTGAAAATCATAGCTTTAAATATTATCTAAATATGAATGAACTCTAAAAGTATTCTCCAGCCTGGATTTCTCTCCTAAATCCCTGAATTCCAGACCTGTGCAATACCACCTACTGTCTTTACCTAAGTAGTCAAAGACACCTTGAACTCAACATTTCCAAGGCAGGCTTGTCCTATCTCCCAAAACCTACTTTCCCGGACATCATCTCTGTCTGGCTTATAGCTACATTGTTTTTCAGCTGCCTAAACTAAAAATCTTGGTGTCGTCCTTAATTCTTCTTTTATAGCCAGCATTCACTTTGGCCGCCCATCCGATCAGCTCTACTTTTCAAATACGTTTAAAATTCTGTAGCTTAAAAAAAAAATAAATAATAAGTAAACTTCGGTAGCTTACTACATCCACCACAGTGACACGATCCAAGCCCCTAGTCTAGATCATTGTGACGGCCTCCTCATTTGTTCCCTGATTCTGATTTCAACCCAGTTACCTACTGTCCACACTTTAGCTGGGAGGAAATTGTCCATATCTGTATTTATACTGACACCAGTATATGAATATATAGACATTTGTCTTTTACAATGTCAATCATATAATGACACTCCATCCTTCAAAACCTGTCAATGACTTGCCCTACTAGTCAGAGAGAAAGCAAAAATCATTCCAGTAGCCTACAATGTTCCAGGAGATCTGCATATCACTCTCCTCTAATCACATCATCTCTCTGACCACATGTCCTGTTCTTATCTCCCTTATTTCTTGTGTGTGAGCCACACTGAACCTTTGCTCTTCAAACACACCAGGCAACAGACACCAGAAAAGCTTTTATATCCGTAAGTGTTTGGGTTAGGGTTTTGGCTTTGCCTAGAAAGTTCTTCTATGGGTAACACTCATGCTCACTTCCCAAGGGTTCTGTCCCCAGACGCTTCTTCAGTGCGGTGTTTCCTAATCATCTGATTTGAAATTGAGCTCCCTCATTCTCTTTAGCAATTCTTTTCCATATTTCATCTATGGCTCTTAATGATACCTGACATCATACCTTTTTCCTAATCATTTTTGGTTTTTGGTCTTTCTTTTCTATTCAAATGTAAAATTCATGAAAGCTGGGATCTTTGCTTATTTCTCAATTGTATCTTCAGAGCACAGTATGAAATAAATATTCAAAGAAAAAATGGATAAATGAATGAATCTCATGAATCCTGTTTGGCTGAAATCATTGGTGAATAAATTAGCGAATGAGTCAGAGCAGATTCCAGCATCAAACAGAAGTAAGGATATAGGTTTTCTGATCTCTAGATATCCCTTATACCTTAAAGTCTTGGGGTTCTCTGGAGACAGGGCTCATACTAGATAAGAAAAAATTACATTAATGCTTCCTTTTTCTTTCTCCTCCTCCAGATGGTGACAGCATAGGAAATACAGCTGATAATGCAGAACAACAGCTCTGCCTCAGCACAGCAGAGGACAACGGGCCATATGAAATGGGACACACTGAAGAATGAAGTATGTCTTCCTAAATGCTGAGTGAACACAATCCCATAGATCCCATGCTGGGTAGGCCTATGTCTGCCATACAAAGCCGTGATAACCAACTGATAAACCCTGTTTAATTTTACATATTAAGTAGAAATTTGATGTCAGGAGAGTTTGGCCTTGTAGGTTGGACTTGTAAAGACAATCTCGTATCACCGAGTGGCGTTGTTGAATTTCTATTCCTGCCAAGACCTAAACCCACATATAGTTCTCTAAACAGTGTGGGGGGTGTATAGTGTCAGAAGTCTTGGTGTATTTTCATCTGCTGTGCGCGGAGGAAGTTTTTTTTTTTTTTTTAAGATTTTAGTTATTTATCAGAGAGAGAGAGGGGGAGAGAGCGAGCACAGGCAGACAGAATGGCAGGCAGAGGCAGAGGGAGAAGCAGGCTCCCCGCCGAGCAAGGAGCCTGATGTGGGTATTGATCCCAGGACACTGGGATCATGACCTGAGCTGAAGGCAGATGCTTAACCAACTGAGCCACCCAGGCGTCCCACGGAGAAGGGTTTGAAACAGCAGGAGCATATCGTCCGTGAGCACCAAGGAACAAAAGGTGCAAAGGGCGTGTGCGCACACATACATATATTGAGAACAAGAGCACTAGAAAGGGGGAGTACAAAAATATACTTGGCTTAATTATTTTCAATCAAAAAAGCGTATGTGGAAGTTGATTTGAGTGTCTGTCTAGAGAGTTGACATTTCCAGATTCTCAGATTCCTTTAACTTCTAAAAATACCACTATTCTATTTTGGCTTAATTAAAAGACCAGAGAAACATATTCCTGATTTCTTGGGGGAATCAGAGAGGTTCAGTGAGTGGGTAAAAATTTTAATTATATAGACGAATTTGACAAAAATGGAAGTTCCACAGAAGTGAACAATGAATGTTTTCACTTCCACGCAATGCCGAGGAGTACACAGTAAGCATCATGAAGGGAAGCTAGCCAGTGCATAGATTGCCAGTCTTACAGTACGTGGTAAATCTTCTTCCCACCTCCATGCCATGAAACAGCTGCACATTGCTTACAAAATTACAAAAACCAGTAAATGGAGAACTGTTCAATATCAGGGGAAAGATGCTGATTCAGAATTCACATGGTCAGGAACTAAGAAAATATATGGTAATTCCCGTGTCTCGCCTCTTACTTCTTCCTAAAATACACCGCATGTTTCAGAACAAAAATATTGAATTTCAGACCTCAGTTCGACTGATGTCAGTTTTTGAGCTGTCCTGATGGTGAAGTACTTGGCACAAGGTAAAATAAATAAACACATAAAAATTTAAAAAGAGAAAACAGAAAGCCTAGGCCAGGAGACTCTATTTCCAAACATATTCAAGGGAATAAAGCAGCAAGGGCTCCTATACATGATAATTGAGCGCATGGCAGAAAATAGCACATCGAAAACATGATTAAAAATGACTCTGCTGGGCACCTGGGTGGCTCAGTGGGCTAAAGCCTCTGCCTTCAGCTAAGGTCTCGATCCCAGCGTCCTGGGATCGAACCCTGCATCGGGCTCTCTGCTCGGCGCTGAGCCTGCTTCCCCCTCTCCCCCTCTCTGCCTGCCTCTCTGCCTGCTTGTGATCTCTGTCAAATAAATAAATAAAATCTTAAAAAAAAAAAAAAAGATTCTGCCCAGCAGGAACACCATCACTATGGCTCAGAAAACAGGAAAGGTGATAAAGTGATTGTGAAGATCAGTATGTCCCATGTACTGCACCAGTAACACCTCCCAGTGAACTTGGGCCACAGGGATGCTAGGATTTGATTGAGGCAAAGAAATTTCGTGGTCTTATCCTTGAATATGACTGTGTTTGTTATCTGGAACTAGAAAATTAAGTTCTCTTGGAGAAACTTTAATCACTGATGTGATAACTATTTTCCACTCCACAAAACAATTTCATAGAGAATATAGAGGCTCATGAAATTCATTTTTAAAAAGATTTTATTTATTTATTTGACACAGAGAGAGAGATCACAAGTAGGCAGACAGGCAGGCAGAAAGAGAGGGGAAAGCAGGCTCCCCACAGAGCAGAGAGACTGATGCGGGGCTTGATCCCAGGACCCCAGGATCATGACCCGAGCCGAAGGCAGAGGTTTTAACCCACTAAGCCACCCAGGTATCCCCATGAAAAGCATTTTGAAAGTACTCTAAGAGGGGCATGATCTCAGGGTCCTGGGATTGAGCCCTGCATGGGGCTCTCTGCTCAGCAGGGAGCCTGTTTCCTCCTCTCTCTACCTGCCTCTCTGCCTACTTGTGACTTGTCAGATAAATAAAATTTTTTTAAAAAGAAAATATTCTAAGAAAATACGAATAGACTTACAGGGAGTGTACTGAACTCCGCAAACAAAGATGGTAAGGTAAAATGGAGTTCTGAATGTGACTTACCGGGCCAAGGAAAAATTCTGATAACTTTATTCAATAAGTGAAATATGAAGTATTATACTTGTGATGGACTAAAGACTTGTTTTTTTGTTAGTCCTTTTTTTGTTGTGCATTTAAAAGTGAATGTGTGGGGCGCCTGGGTGGCTCAGTGGGTTAAGCCGCTGCCTTCGGCTCAGGTCATGATCTCAGGGTCCTGGGATCGAGTCCCGCATCGGACTCTCTGCTCAGCAGGGAGCCTGCTTCCCTCTCTCTCTGCCTGCCTCTCTGTCTACTTGTGATCTCTTTCTGTCAAATAAATAAATAAATAAATAAATAAATAAATCTTTTTAAAAAAAGTGAATTTGTGCAATATTTTTGTATATAAATTATTCCTCAATAATCTATTAAATAATTAGTCATAAGGTGATAGAGAGTTCACCCCCGTCAAAAAGGTGAATCTCTAGTTTTCAGAATATAAGCTAGTAGGGCACCTGGGGGGCTCAGATGGTTCAGGGTCTGCCTTCAGATCAAGCCCCACATAAAGCCCCAATGAGTCTGCTTCTCCCTCTCCCTCTGTTCCTCTCCCCCTCCCCCAGCTTATGCTGTCTCTCTCTCTCAAATGAATAAATAAAATCTTTTTTATTGTTTTATTTTTATTAATTTTTTTAAAGATTTATTTATTTATTTGCCAGACAGAGATCACAAGTAGGCAGAGAGAAAGGAGGAAGCAGGCTCCCCACTGAGCAGAGAGCCCAATGTGTGGGGCTCCATCCCAGGACCCTGGGACCATGATCCAAGGTGAAGGCAGAGGCTTTAACCCACTAGCCACCCGGGTGCCCCTAAAATCTTTTTTAAAGAAAGAATATATACTATGGAAAAAATTAGAGGAGACTCCTCTTATAAGCTCTACCTCCTAAATTTATTTGGCTACCTCTTTAAAGTAATAAAGAAAATTCTATGGACTCATAATCTATTGTAGTTATTTGTACATTTTTAGGAAGCTTTACTATGTGATGGGGCAGGGGGAAACAACCATGAATAAGATAGATAACTTTCCAGCTCTCAGAACTGAATCTTGAAGAATATGGAAAATACATATATAATTACCTCATACAGTTTTTTTTTTTAAGATTTTATTTATTTGACAGACAGAGATTACAAGTAGGCAGAGAGGCAGGCAGAGAGAGAGGAGGAAGCAGGCCTCCTGCTGAGCAGAGAGCCCGATGTGGGGCCCAATCCCAGGACCCTGAGATCATGACCTGAGCTGAAGGCAGAGGCTTAACCCACTGAGCCACCCAGGCGCCCCACCTCATACAGTTTTAAGTCTAGATGAAAACTATAGAGGAGACAGCAGCAGGAACGGGAGCTGGGCTAAGCTGAGCAGGGGAAGGGTAACAGAAAGAGAGCTTCCACAAAGTAATTTATGGATGGCAGAAAAGAGTAGAATGCCAAATGGGCAAATCTCCTGGATAAAGATCATGACCTGTAAGTCCGCCAAGAGGCGAGAGAAGAATGTAAAGATTTGAAGCAAGTGTGAGAGTGTTCTCTTTGTTGTTTCTTTTGTTCGTTTTTTGTCATGGATAGTGAGAGCTGAAATAGAGCAGAGATGTGATTTTATGAATATGATCCTTCTCCAAAGCGCTCTGTCATTTTCAAAGATGTGTCAAATAAGTCCTGTCCTTTGACCCCGTGAACAGTGCTGAAGTAAGTGGTGCTGTTCCAGTTCCACTCTTTGGCTGTTGAGGAAACGGAGGCTCATATGGTATCTCACAGTTATTAAGGAAGTCAGTGCCAGAATGGAAATTAACATCTTTATCTCTTGGCTCTTAGATCACTGTGCCCTGTTGCTTCTTTCCACTTGTCTTCTAGAGAAAGATAAGCAATGACTCTCTCTTTGTCAATGAAGTACATAAAATCCATTACAATTTAATGGAAATTTTAAAAACAGAGGAGATATAGGGATGTCTCTCTTAAGGAACTATCTTATACTCTGCTTTGGTGTGGTTTAAGCGTGGTAAGTGATATTACTTTATCGCATTGTATGATAAGGGAAAGCACATGGGTGGCAAGTCCTTGAATTGGGAAAAATCTTCAGTTTCTGAGCAGAACATATAATTTGCATTTGATCTTATAATTCTAGGATGAAGTTGTTATAGCATGCTGTATACAATTAAGGCTGAGGAATAATTTCATTTTACAGGCTAATGATGTTCACATAGAAAAAGATGTCAATGAAAGCCACACTGAGAAAATCAGTGAAAAGCTGGCCTGAAAAAAAAAAGAAGCATTTTACATCTGAGGTAGAGAGTGATTTCAGTTTGAAGATGAAGCTGGATTTTGTATGTGAAAGAGATCAAAGAGAGGATGTAAAAAGTTTATATGTAATAGCATGACTTAAGCTTATTTTCTTATTTTGGCTCCATTAATTTATATGAACCAACAATGTAAACTCATCACATAATACTTTGTTTTCATCTGTACAGTGGGAGGAAAATGACATTCTTACTTCTAGTGAAATTGTGGGACTCAAGAAGGAATCTCTTAGAGTATTTCTAAACAGAAAATATTATATGAGGGATAAATTTGGATAAATGAGAATGACTTGAATGAAAAACAGGGCAGAGGAGAATTCCCCATTTGGACTAAAATGATAGAAATGGAAAATAAGAGTTTCCTGTAACTCTTAGAAACTATCTTCTAGGTTACTGGGGTTTCCATTTAGAACTTTTAGAAACCAAAATTTCACCTTGGTGTGTCAGAATCTAGAAAATAATTTAAGTAATGGACCTTGCCAGATTTCCTCTTGTGTATATTATGTACTTTGTATTTTGCATACTTCAGTGGTATTGTGTGTTTCCATTTTACCAGACTTTCAGTTTTTACAGGTTTTAGGCTCAACCTGTTGCTCCATTTATATATAATAATTTTGAATTTACTTTTACTTGTTGAATAAAGATTTTCATGGTTTAATAAGTGGACAGTAATTAAAGTATTTATTGAGCACTGGCATAAATTCTGTCTGAAAGTCATGATCTCAGGTGATCGAGCCCCACATGGGGCTCTTTGCTCAGCAGGGAGTCTGCTTCCCCCTCTCTCTCTGCCTGCCTCTCTGCCTACTTGTGATTTCTGTCTGTCAAATAAATAAATAAAATCTTTTTAAAAAATTCTGTCTGAAAAAATAAAATGCATCATTTAAGAAAAATTGATAGCTGCCTCCATTTAATTCATTAGCCCTTCATTTGCAAAACAAATTAACAAATGGGGCAGCACTAATCACAACATAGATGCTTCTGATTATTTCTATAACAAGGCTTCATATATTTAAGACGAAAACTACAAAGGTTGATAAACATAGTAACTCTCCCTAGAAAATTTAATTCAGTAAGTGCTAGAAAGTACTACCCCAATAGTTGGATTCCCAGCATGTTGTACAACAAAAATCCAACAGTGCCCACCTCAGTTGCTCAATAGGTAAGATGACAGTCTCTGTCAAGAAGCCCAGAAAATATATGTGTGATGATAAAGTAAGATACTCAGAAGTTTTAGCATGGTCGTGGAGAGGTTACAAGGTTTAAAGACAGGCTGAAAAAGATTCAAAGAAGGATTTCTTGACTGAGGACAAATAGTTGGCATCTAAAAGTAGATGCCTCAATACTGTCCCCTGCAAAGACCAGCCAGAAAGTCACATCTCACTGATCACAAGCACAGATTCTGGACTACACCAAGGACAACATGGCAAAAATGAGAGGGGTGCTCAGAATCAAAAGGAGATTCAAGGCCTTCTTATTCTCTGTGACTTTAAGAACACTGAAAGACTTGTTATATCATGACCTCATCTTGAAGAAAATGAGAACAAGATGAAAGGATCAAAAAGGCAGAATTCTCCCCCCAGCCCTGTTTTAGTTTAAGGAATATACATCATGATGGTGTGATTGACATGTATAGTGAAATGATGACCACAAGAGGTTCCGTTAACATCCATCATCTCATATAGATCCAGGAAAAAGCAAAGAAAGAAGAAAAAAAAAAAAAGAGTGCTCCTTGTAATGAGAAGTCTCATGGTTTAATTTTTTTTTTTTAAAGATTTTATTTATTTATTTGACAGACAGAGATCACAAGTAGGCACAGAGGTAGGCAGAGAGAGAGGTAGAAGCAGGCTCCCCGCTGAGCAGAGAGCCAGACACAGGGCTCGAGCCCAGCACCCTGGGATCATGATCTGAGCTGAAGGCAGAGGTTTGAACCCACTGAGCCACCCAGGTTCCCCTCATGGTTTAATCTTTTTAAACTGGTTTAAGCTTTCCTATATATCCTACAGCAATGTTAGCTGTATTCATGTTGTAAACTCTGTCCCTAATATTTATTTATCCTCTAATTGGTAATTTGTGCATTTTGACCATCTTCCTCCCATTTCTCATCCACATAAACCTCTGCCTCTGAAATTCTCAAGTCTGGTCTCTGGTATATTTGGATTACTTGTATATTTAGATACATATATATTTAGATACCACATAAGAGATCATACTGTATTTGTCTTTCAATCGTACAGTATTTCTCTTTCTCTGTCTGGCTCATTTCTCTTAGTACAATGCCTTGAAGGTCCATCTATGTTACTGAAATGGTAAGATTTCCTGGTTGTGTGTGTGTGACACTGAAGCACATTCCATGATCTATGTATAGACCACAACATCCATCAACGGACACTTAGGTTGTTTCCAAGTCTTGGCTACTGTAAACAAAGCAGCTGTGAACAAGGGGGTGCTGCTATATTTTCAAGTTAGTGTTTTCATTTCCTTTGGATATATTCCCAGGAGTGGAACTGTTGGATCCTAGGGTAGTTCTACTTTTAGTTTTTTGGGTCCTCCATACTGTTTTCCATGGTGGCTGCACCAGTTAACAATTTTACCAATAGTAGGGTTCTCTTTTTTCTTCACATCCATGCTGACATTTCTTATCTCATCTTTCTGATAATGACCATTCCAACAGGTTGAGGTGATAGATCATTCCAGTTTGAACTTGAGCACCTTTACATGTACCCACTGGCCTGAAAGGCAGAGTATTTATCTGAAAGTGACTAAATCATTGAAAATGGGTTTTTATACTTGTGAAGACTGTGAGGTCCGATGTTGGCAGGTTAAACTACACAACTGACCCTTGAGCAACGTGAGGGTTAAGACCTTAATTACTTAATTAAGTAATCAATTAAGTGGAAACACTTACTAAAACCCTGTGACAAGAAGCCTTATGGATAACTTAAACAGTCTACTAACACATATTTTGTATGTTATAGATATTCTATACTGCATTCTCATCATTAAGAAGGTAAGGAAAATCTTAAGAAAATTACAAGGAAGAGAAAAAATACATTTACAGTACTGTACTCTACTGAGAAATCTCACACATAAGTAGACCTATGCAGTCCAAATCTGTTGTTCAAAAGTCACCTTGTGTTTTTTTTTTTCCTTCTTTAAAAACACAGCAAAATGGAAAACTTCTAGGAAATTTAGATCTTTTATAGAAAATAAAAATGCTAGTTTTCCTTTACATGTTTAAGGAGTATTGTGAGTAAATTTTTAAACCTGTGATTACTATCTATTTTCTCTTCAATCTAGATCTCTATAATGTGTCCTGAGGAAAATAGGAGTATAAAACAAACACTTTTTGAGATACAACAGAACTTAAAAAATCAAATGTGAGTTGACTTCCTAAGTTATCAGTGACCTGACACTGACTCTCAGTGGATGACAGATCTTCGGAGCAGCAGCTCATGTGGAATTAGCTATAAAGGCATTTCACCAGTGCCATAAGGAAAGCAATTACATGACCCTGTGACCAAACCTTGAATTTCTCATAATGTCATCTCTTTCAGTGTAACTGTTTATCTACCGGTGACTTTTCTGCAGCCACGCATATTTTTAGCTTGAAGGGAGAATTAGTGATACCCCATCTGTCAGCGAACACTCAGGAAATATCAAAAGCTCTGTGGGGAAGGTTGGGTTTTGGAATGATGATGACAAATTTTCTCAGAACCATGGACAGCAGCACCACCCTACTGCCCTGCAGTGAGGCACAGACTTAATCTGTGCCAGGAATAGCGCCAGGCCATTTACATATAACTGCTCCACAGATTCAAGAGATAAAAATGTGGAACATGGTTCCTGCCAGTGAAACCAGAAATGGATAAAATAAGAGCATTTGGAAGATACATAGATTATCAGTGGACTTCAAAGCTAATTCAGACTGATGTCAGTCTCTCATTTTAGAGTTTTATTTTTAAATTTGCTGGTGGAGTATCAACAGATACCTGAGTTGGATTAATACACTCTAGGATGATGCTAGAAAGAGTGTGAGGCTCATGCAAATGAAATACTGTTTTTGTTGGGTTATATTCTGAAAATTGTTTCAGTAAGCAATTGCCTTCATTGTCTAAGAAAATTTTTAATGTTCCAGAAGGAAATGCTATGGCTTTGTACCTTGAGGACTGCCTTCTAGCCTAAAGATAGAAGGGTATCAAATGTTTTATAATGAGTTTTCTTAAAAAAATAAATAAAAACATCACAACAGCTCGCATGAGTTTTCTTAAAAAAAATAAATAAAAACATCACAACAGCTCGCATGTATATCCTAGAGAACCAGGCAAGAAAAAGAGACTGTAAGTATGGCAAAACAAAACTGTATGGGTTTTGAAAAGAACATAGGAATATGATTTAGGGAACCACTCTGTGTTATATTTATTGATATTTCAATTATGTATGATATTTGTCACTGCCTTTGACACTAAGTAGGAGTGTCAACAAATTTTTGAAATGACAAAATGAAAATTATATTAGTGATCGGTGTAGCAAAAAAAAACTGACGAAGAATTATCAAAATAGTATTACAAATGCTTAAAAAAAAGGCAGCAGGACTTTTTTTTTTTCAAAGATTTTATTTATTTATTTGACAGACAGAGGTGGGTGGGGGAGCAGGCTCCTACTGAGCAGAGAGCCCAATGCGGGGCTCGATTCCAGGACCCTGGGATCATGACCTGAGCCGAAGGCAGAGACTTTAACCCACTGAGCCACCCAAGTGCCCCAGGACTTTTAATAATAAAAAATTCCCCAATCCATTCCCCTTTATCTCGTTACCTAAAATCTGAGTTCTTATATTACTAGTTTTGGTTCACTGATTTACTCTACTATGGTAAAAGGTTATTTCTCAAATGTCCTTAACTCTCTCATTTTCCAAATTTAATTGTTACCCTTTTTAAATAGGACACGATATTTTACTCTGATAAAATTATGTTTTGTTCTTTGTCCCCAATTCATAAAGTGCTCTGTAACTTCTATTTCTTTTAGAGCTCTTTTTCCTTGTGATTCTCCCCAGACTCCCAACTAACATTGCCTGTCTTAATTTGTTCTAAAAACTCAAAAAAAAAAAGAAAAAATATGAATCTCTTGCATATTCCTTTTTATTCACCAAACACCTCCCTTTCTCCTGGGAACTCAGCCTTGCCTCTGTAGTCTGGACTGACTGCCATCTCTAGATCTGCTACTGCAGGAGACTGGAACTCTGATGTCATTTCCTTTTTCAACTTTTATTTATGGTTTATTTCCTTCTAATGCTAAAACATCTAAGTAATGTTCTAGGACCAGATATGTGGAAAGAAGTTTTCTGATGTCTGAAATTGTTTTTTATTCTAACTCAAAGTTAATTGAAAATACTGAGTAGTGAACAGCTGGTTTAAAATCATTTCTCAAAATTAAAAACAATACAGAACAAAAACCAAAGTGACTCCTTTGTCACCTGTTATCCAGTGTTGCTGATGAGAATACTGATGCTGATTAAATTATCCCTACTTCATGGGTAACTATTTCCTCAGCCTCTTTGGCCTCCTCACTCTCCTTCCTCCAGACAAAATTTAAAAAGGGGAAAAAAACAACTTCTAAATTTCTTTAGTTTTTCTGCAATTCCACAACTCTCCATCACTGTACCGGGATTTCTATTTTCATGGGTTTGGGATGCTTCTTCGATATGAAGACACGTTTTTTCACTTTGCCCTTGTGAGAAGCCCTGTCAGACTGATGTCAGACAGCCTCAGTGGACAGTCTCTGTGTCACCTTCCTCTTGTGTACTCTGTGTCATCCATTTCTCTTTTTTTGGAATATTATCCATTGCCCTTTTTACTAATTGCTATTTAGCAAAGATACTTTCATTTCTTCCCCCCTTCCAATACCCTTCCATCTCTCACTTCTGGTGAACAGCATCACACTCCATCACATGCTTTTTCTGAAGGTACAATCATTCAAGAAAGACTTTGCTTATCCATCTTGTTCTCCTGCTTTCCCTCTGGCAGGTCTGGCTTTCTTCAAATCTTTGTTGGTCTTGACTATCTGTTCTTTTTTTTTTTTTAAGATTTTATTTATTTGAGAGAGAGAGAGAGAGCATGAGAGGAGAGAGGTCAGTGGGAGAAGCAGACTCCCTGAAGGGCAGGGAGCCCAATGTGGGACTCGATCCCGGGACTCCAGGATCATGACCTGAGCAGAAGGCCGTTACTTAATCAGCTGAGCCACCCAGGCACTCTGTCTGTTCATATTTAACAAGGAGACCATGTGAACACAATCCAGGAGTGCTGTGTACTGTGTTGGGGTAGACTAATGAAGATTCAGTGTTTCCCTGTGTGACTGGAGGATAGAGCAGGCTTTTAGAGTAGGGCTTATCTAAGTGCTGGTATGTGAAGAACTTTCTACCCCAGAGCCATTCATTTCTCTGTTTACCTAGGTAGCAGAATACAGTTTTCTATGTGGAAGACATTTTGTCAGTACTTGAGGGGAGAGGTCTACTGTTTGAAACCCGGTTTCACTCATATTTAGGTTTCCTTTTGTGTCTCACACATCTGTCCCAAGATATTACCAAGTTCACAAAATACTGATCTCCAAGGTTATCCATGGGACAATGTCTTACTTTTGTTTCAACACTACTGTATCAGAACCCAGGCTAACTCTTGTTCTTCTCACAGTTATTGGTTAACCCTTACTGATCTGTTCTCTGGGACTTAAAACTGTGTTGAAATGTTTTGTTTACTATTGGCACCCTAATTTTTTCCTTCTTTTTATTATGAAATTATACCCTTTTATTTCATTTATTTTTAATTTAATGTATCTTCAGAAAAAGGGAAAAAATATATATGACCAATTTTTCTTTTTGATAAATGTTACTATTTGGAAAATTAATGTGCAACTTGGCAGAGAAAGAATGTATAGCTTCTTTTTTTTTTCTTAAAGATTTTATTGATTTATTTGACAGACAGAGATCAAAAGTAGACAGAGAGGCAGGCGGAGAGAGAGCAGGGGAAGGAGGCTCCCCGCTGAGCAGAGAGCCTGATGCGGACTCGAACCCAGAACTCTGGGATCATGACCTGAGCCGAAGGCAGAGGCTTAACTCACTGAGCCACCCAGGCGCCCCAGCTTCTGACTTTTCAGATCTAATATTACGGTGGTTCAAATTATTTTTTTTATCTAAATATACTTGGAGTTCTTAGAGAAATGTCAAACCACACAATTACCTAAATATGACTGGCACTGGCATGCAATGGGTTATTTCAAAAATTAAGGTATGATTGTGTGAATGTGTGAAAGAGTGTGTTTGTGTGTGTGTATTTTCAAGCCTGGAGTATCTAGTACTTTAGGTTCTTTTGATAATTGTATTCAGCACATTATTCAAAGTCTTAGCCACAGTAGTTAGGCACAAGAAATAAGTAGTATCCAAATTGGAAAAGAATAAGTAAAACTGTCGCTAAATACAGAACCTAGATTTGATATTTAGAAAACCGTAAAGGCTTTACCAAAAAAAGTGAGAATTTATAAACAAATTCAGGAAAATTGCAGAGTACAAAATCAATATACAAAAATCTGTTCTGTTTCTCTCCATTATTAACAAACTAACAAAAGAATTAAGAAAATAATTCCATTCACAATTGCATCAAAGGAATAAAATATCTAGGAATAAATTTAAACAAGGATGTGAAAGATCTGTCTCCTAAAATGTGTATATAGTTGATAAAGAAATTAGAAATAAATTGAAAGACACTCTGTGCTCGTAGACTGAAATAAGTCAGATTATAAATGTCTATATTACCTTAAGCCATCTATAGATTAAATGAAATCCCTATCAAGTACCAAGCAGCCTTTTAAACTGAAATAGAACAAACAATGTTAAAATTGGTTTGGAACAACAAAGATCCTGAATAGCCAAAGCAATCTTAAGAAGGAACAAAGATGGAAGCATCATGCCCCCTGATTTCAAACTATATTACCAAACTCTGGTTATCAAATCAGTATAGGGTTAGCAAGAAAACCAACGCATAGATCATTGCATTGCATTCTCGTGGAACAGAATAAAGGGAAATACAGCCATGCATATATGAGAACTTATGTTAAAGAAGACCAGAATATAAAATGGAGAAAGGAGAGTCTCTTCAAACATTCGGAAAACTAAACAATAATTTGGAAAAAAAAAAAATCAGACTACTCTCTTATACCATATACAAAAATCAGCTCAAACTTAACTTGGTTGAGGACTTGAACCTAAGACTTGAACTCATGAAATGCTCATTAAAAACAACAACAACAAACTTGGGTAGTAAATTCCAGGACACTGATCATAGTGACGATTTTTTTTTTTATGTGACTCCAAAAGCAAAACAACAAAAGCAAAAATAAACATGTGGGACCATATCAAACTAAAAAGCTTCTGCACAGCAGAGGAAACCATCAAAAAAATCAAAAGGCAACTGATTGCAGTAATTTCTCCCGTTCAAATCATGTCTTATTAAGTGGCTAATATCCAAAATATATAAAAAAAAACTCATACAATTCAATAGGAAAAATCTGATTAAAAAAGATGCAGAGGATGTGAATAGACATTTTCCCAAAGAATAGGTACAAATGGCCAACATGAATACATGCCAAAACCACTAATCATCATGGAATTGCAAATCAACACGACAATGACATATTATCCCATACCTATCAGAATGGTTATTATCAAAAAGACAAGAAATAAGGGAACATCTGGGTGGCTCAGTCAATTAAGTGTCTGACTCTTGATTTCAGCTCAGGTCATAATCTCAGGGTTGTGAGATCAAGCACCATTTTAGGCTCAGCATGGAGCATGGATCCCACTTTAGATTCTCTTTCTTCCTTCTCACCCTCTGCACTTCCCCCTTCCCCGCCAAAGGGCAAGAAATAACAAGTGTTGGCATAAAGAAAAGGAAACTTTTGTGAAATGTTACTAGAAATACAAATTGGTACAACGAATATGGAAAACATTACAAAGGTTCCTCTAAAAATTAAAAATAGAACTACCATATGATCCCACAATCCCACTTCTGGGTATTTATCTGAGGTTTAAAAACAACAACAACAACAACACTAATTTCAAAAAGACATATGCACCCCTATATTTACCGCAGCATTATTTATAATAGCTAAGACTTGAAACAAACTGAGTATCCATCAATGGATGAATGCATGGGAATTACGTAAAGGGATGTGTGTTTGTGTGTGTGTGTG
This sequence comes from Mustela putorius furo, assembly GCF_011764305.1. Taxonomy (NCBI): domain Eukaryota; kingdom Metazoa; phylum Chordata; class Mammalia; order Carnivora; family Mustelidae; genus Mustela; species Mustela putorius. The sequence goes on along the minus strand of NW_025422368.1, from coordinate 39,194,589 downwards.
TGTGTGTGTGTGTGTGTATGTGTGCGTGGGTATACACATACATACATCTATAATACATATATACATATACATGATATATAAATGAATATTGTGTTTTATATATAGGAATATATATATAAGGAATATTAAGAATATGCATACACATACTATAGATCTATGGATGGATATGGAGGTATTTAGGAATACTACTCAGCCATAAAAAGAATGAAATCTTACTATTTGCAACAACATGGATGAAGCTTGTGGGTGTAATGCCATGTGAAATAAATCAGAAAGAGAAAGAGAAATCCATACAATATTACATTTATGTGGAACCTAAAAAACAAAACAAATGAACAAAATCAAACAAAACTCATGGATACAGAGAACCGGAAGGGTGGTTGCCAGAGGAGAGGAGGAAGAGGGTGTCAAGTGAAATGAATGAAGGGAACCAAGAGGTTTCAATTCTAGTTATGAAATATGTAGGTCCTGGGGATGTAATTTTATAGGATGGTGACTCACGTCAATAATACTGTATTTCATTGCATATTTGAAAGTTACTAAAGGTAAATCTTAAATGCTGTAATCATTAACAGAAATGTTTTGTATCATTGTATGAAGACTGATAGTAACTACTTATTGTTGTAAACATTTTGCAGCATATATAAATACTGAATCATTATGTTGTATAGCTGAAATTAATATACTGTTATATGTCAATTATACCTCAATAAAAATATTCATAAATGATGGTGAAGTTAAAGAAAACTTTCTGTAGCAAAATACTGCTTGGGATAAGCAAAGATAGAAATTGACTTACTATTTCTGTCCTTATATCTAGAAACAAATGCCTGTGTGGAAGGACTATATTGATATCAGTATTTCTGCTGTACTGTACAGAGTTTGGCACAAGGTGTTTCAACTGTTAAAAATAAGGGGGTGGTGACAAGTAGAGAGGGGGACCCTTGCATTAGAACATAGAACTACTTTCTTCATAGATGTTGGTGTCAAAAATTCTTGATAAAATGAAGAACAATTCTAGGTAATGCCATAAAGTTGCTATTTCTCAAGAACCAGCTCACTTGAGCACATTTAACAATGGTGTGAAATGTGGACAAAGAGAACATAAATCCTCCACTAAGAAATCAAAAGTGTAGCAGAGGAAGATTTTGCAGCAGGATGCTTTAGTCAAACAGGGCATCCCAGGAATACTTTCAAGAAAATGGGACAGATTTTGCTTAGTGCTTTGAAGATAAAGAGTCAGTTCAAAATCTGTAAGGAGAAAGAGTTCAGGGTCCCCAGAAAAAGAAAAAAGGAGATGCAGCTTTTTTTTTTTTTTTTTAAGATTCTATTTATTTATCTGACACAGAGAGAGAGAGATCACAAGTAGGCAGAGAGACAGGCAGAGAGGTGTGGCAGGGTCCAGGGGAGCAGACTCCCTGCTGAGCAGAGATTCCCAGGTGGGAATATACAACATATATATTTAAAGAAAAGTTCTACAACTCAACACCCAAAAGCAAATAATCCAGTTAAAAAATGGGCAGAAGGGGGCGACTGGGTGGCTCAGTGGGTTAAGCCACTGCCTTCGGCTCAGGTCATGATCTCAGCGTCCTGGGATCGAGCCCTGCATCCGGCTCCCTGCCTCCCTCTCTCTCTCTCTCTGCCTGCCTCTCTGCCTACTTGTGATCTCTGTCTGTCAAATAAATAAATAAAATCTTTAAAAAAAAAATGGGCAGAAGACATGAACGTTTATCCAAAGAAGACATCTGGATGGCCAACAGACACAAGAAAATATGCTCAACATCACTCATGACCAGGAAAATGCATATCCAAACCACAATGAGCTGTCACCTCACCCCTGTTAGATGGACTGAAAATAAAAATCGAGGAACAACATGTGTTGCTGACAATACAGAGGAGAAGGACACTTGGTTGCTGTTGGTAGGAATACGAAATGGTGCAGCCACTGTGGAAAAGAGTATGAAATTTCCTTACAAAGTAAAAGACAGAACTACCTTATGATCCAGTAATCACATGATTGGGTATTTACCCCCAAAATACAAAACCACTAATTCAAAGGGATACATGCACTCCTATGTTTATTGTAGCATTATTTACAACAGCCAAGTTATGGAAGCAGCCAATGTCCATAGATAGATGAATGGATAAAAAAATCTGTGTGTGTGTGTGTGTGTGTGTACATATTACACACAATGGATTATTCAGCCATGAAAAGAATGCAATCTTGCCATGTGCACAACATGGGTGGAGCTAGAGAATATAATGCTAAGTGGAAGAAGCTGGAGAAAGATCAATACCATAGAACTACCAATGGGTAGAATTTATTATTTTTATTTTTTTTAAAGATTTTATTTATTTGTCAGAGAGAGAGAGAGAATGTGCACAAGCGGGGGGAGGCAAGTGGGGGTGGGGAGCAGGCTGAGGGAGAAGGAGGTTCCCTGATGAGCAAGGAGCCTGATGCAGGACTCAATCCCAGGACCCAGGCAACATGAGCCGAACTGAAGGCAGATGCTTAACTCACTGAGCCACCCAGATGTCCCACAGGTCGAATTTAAGAAACAAAATGAACAAGGGGGGAAAAAAAGAGACAAACCAAGAAACAAACCCTTAACTATACAGAGCCAACTGATGGTTACCAGAGTGGATGGTTACCAGAGTAGGGTAGAAGGGGGAAAATGGGCAATGGGATTAAAGAGCACCCTTACCACTATGAGCACTGAGTGGTGTATGGAATTGTTGAACTGCTCACTGTATTGTACACCTGAAACTAATTTAACACTGTGCTAACTGTGCTGGAATTAAAATAAAAACTTAAAAAAAAAGTGGTACATAAACAATGAATCTTGGAACACTGAAAAAAAAAAGTAACAGAAAATCTGAGAAGACTACAATGACTTAGCTTACAAACCTTGCTCAGCAGGGAACCTGTTTCCTCCTCTCTCTCTCTCTCTGCCTGCCTCTCTGCCTACTTGTGATCTCTGTCAAATAAATAAAATCTTAAAAAAAAAAAAAAGAAAATACATTAAAAAGTTGGACACCAGGGAAATTGGTAAGGAGATGGATAATCCAACCACTAGAATTTCTGCAAGTTAAAATACAGCTCTTGTAAGTTAAAAATTCAGCAGAATACTTAGAAAAAAGGGCAAAACTAAAGAATATCTTTATAACCTCTAGAAAGTAAATAAGTAGCACTGGACCAACTGACCTCAGCACAGCCCATAGGGATTCCCCCAGACTCATTTACATTTATTCAACATACAACATTGCAGAAGTTTAAGGTGTATATATATATATTGATTTTATCCATTTATATATTGCAATGCAGTTACTACTGTATTAGTAGCTGGTGGTTCCATCACATCTAATAACTATTATTTCTAAAAGAACATAAAAAAATAGGGAAAAAAGGGATGAGACACCATAGAATGGAAAATCATAGTATAAATTCAACAAAATGAAATAAGAACATTTCTAGAAGCAGTATTAAAAGAAATAATTAATAATTTTCTAGAACTTTTGAAAGATATTAATACATTAAGGAAGCTTAAGTTATTCTGTCCATAAATATATATATAGGGAGATACATGTATCTCTCTTTCTCCATACACACATGCATGCACACACACACACACACACACACACACACACACAGAGGTGAGAATGCCTTATATATGTACATTATACTAAAAAAAGGAGAAAATTAAAGCAAAGGATATTAAAGCAGAGGGAAAGGGTAGTAATTCTAAACATGACATGACAAAAATCTGGATCAATGTCAGGATTCATGTTTACCATACAGACCAGACCCTAGAGAACATTTCCCATGTGCTCCGTGATAACAATCTAGGTGCTCATATGCCACTAAGGTATCATTCAAGATGAAGGGAACAAAGAGCATTCCCAGACAGAAGAATGCACAAGAAAGTTTACTACTGGACGATATGGTAGAAAGTATTACACATGGTTTATGTCAAGACAAAACTAAGCCCAGAATGAAAACAAGAGATTTAAGAAGAAATGGTGACAGAACAAGTAATACATTTTTTAAAAAATTACTTAATTGAAAATTACTGTTCCATTTCTAAATAGGCAGTAGCTTCAAAATAATAAAGTTCATCAAAAAATAGAAAGTGAAGATTCCAAAGAAGAATGGATAAAATAGGAACAAAGATAATTGTTGAAGAGCACATATACTGAACCCATATCCATCATCGACCCATTTAAAAATAAGAATCATTAAATGTACTTGTCACAGCCAAGAAATCTGGGGATGTATGAGTGAGCTAGAGATGGGGAGCAGTGGGAAACAGAATTAAATCTATTTATGGGAGAATAGAGATGGTGAACACTTCTTTACTGATGAAGCAGAGGAGGAAGTGGCCAGGCAGGTCACCTGGAAAGGCTCCTGGATCCAGCTCTAGAAAAAAGCAAGACAGGCAGGAAGCGTAGGCGTGGGGGGAGCAGGGATTGAAAGTGGTTTCTAGGAAGTCTGTATATGGAACAAGTGGAATCAGTGACATGTCTACATTTACACTCTTGGTCCCATACGTATCCTGTATCTGGCCATTTTGGATTCCATAGAGGACAGAGATTACCTAGAAGACAGACTTTACCCAGGTCAGTGGAGAACTACATGCTTCAACAGAAATTTATCACAATTCCTGAAAAAATTAGAGATCCTATGGTAGATGTTGCTCCCAGAATCTAAATTATCTTTTTTTTAATTCATTTTTTATTTATTTTCAGCATAACAGTATTCATTATTTTTGCACCACACCCAGTGCTCCATGCAATCAGTGCCCTCTATAATACCCACCACCTGGTACCCCAACCTCCCACCCCCCCCCGCCACTTCAAACCCCTCAGATTGTTTTTCAGAGTCCATAGTCTCTCATGGTTCACCTCCCCTTCCAATTTCCCCCAACTCCCTTCTCCTCTCTAACTCCCCATGTCCTCCATGCTATTTGTTATGCTCCACAAATAAGTGAAACCACATGATAATTGACTCTCTCTGCTTGACTTATTTCACTCAGCATAATCTCTTCTGGTCCCGTCCATGTAGCTACAAGAGTTGGGTATTCATCCTTTCTGATGGAGGCATAATACTCCATAGTGTATATGGACCACATTTTCCTTATCCATTCATCCGTTGAAGGGCATCTTGGTTCTTTCCACAGTTTGGCGACCGTGGCCATTGCTGCTATAAACATTGGGGTACAGATGGCCCTTCTTTTCACTACATCTGTATCTTTGGGGTAAATACCCAGGAGAGCAATTGCAGGGTCATAGGGAAGTTCTATTTTTAATTTCTTGAGGAATCTCCACACTGTTTTCCAAAGAGGCTGCACCAACTTGCATTCCCATCAACAGTGTAAGAGGGTTCCCCTTTCTCCACGTCCTTCCTGTCTTGTTAATTTTGGCCATTCTAACTGGTGTGAGGTGATTATCTTCTTATTGCCACACGCATGATGCAGATCAGCAGCAGAGTAAGGAATGACCAAGAAGAACTAATAGCATGAAAGGAATGAAAACAATGAGAATTGCAGGCTTCAAGAGAATATTTAAACATTTCAAATTCCTATTTTCAGACTGATTCAAGAATGTACTGGTTATAAAACACCAGAATATCTTACAAAATGAACTATGAAAAAAGTAGGATGGGGTCAAATAAATAAATAAAATCTTTTTAAAAAATTTTAAAACATTGAAAAATGGAAAAAAAATGAAATTATATTCAGGGTTAAAAAAAAAAAGACTAAGAGATTGATTTTGAGAGAAAAGCAGCATTCCAATAGTGTCCATATAAGAATGGCATGAACTTGAGCTGTGGAGAAGAGAGAATAAAAATGGAGAAGGAGAAATACCCACAGCAGGAAGAGAAGTCATTGATAAAAGCTGAGGGGAAAAACACCCCACAAACTTCACAATAAAAGGGACTGCTCAGTGCCCTTGAGAATAGGTGGAAAATATAACTAAATCAATCTTCTCCTTGACACATAACTTTAAAATGCAGAGCATTAAGTCTCTGGAGACAAAGTACAGAAGAACTGCATCAGATTTTCATCAGAGTGGAATCTACAAATAAAGTTGTGGTGTGTCTTTGACATTTTGATTGTAAAATATGATCTGGAACCTAAAATTCTCTGTCTACCAAGACCACCAGGGAAATTTCACCTCCTATGTTTTCTCTCCTCCTGTGTCTTCCACGCTCTGTGTATCTTCCTATCTGCCTGCCTCTTTTCCGATCTTTGTTTCTTTTTAAGGATGTTGTCTGAACATATTAACAAGAGAAATATAAGTGGAAAGTAAAATAAAGGAAAGCTATACCCACAATAGTGAAGTTCACCTAGAGTTCCAGCAAAATGGAAAGGGTAACTTGGTATGTGCACTAAGGAGACCTTATGTACAACATTGAAAGGAGACCTTGAAACCTTGAAATACAACATTAAAATAAGAACATAAGCTGAGTGACATCTAAAGAAGAATAGCCTTGAAGAAATGGAACTGATTAGATACCAAAAAATATATATGGAATAAATAGTCCACGTTGAAGAAAGCTCACATTACTTCAGTCAATAAGAACAGCGTAAAGGTGAGAAATAGAAATTCTATTTCTATTTCAAAGACAAGACAAACCTGATTCGAATATAAAACAACTGTAACAAATCACACTTTCAAGACCTTGATGATGTGTAAGAAGACAGAATCCATATCAACAAGATGTGAGTTCCATTCTTGAGCAGCTCAGAGCTAGGACACCGACCACAAAAAAACAAGTTTGGCATCAGGACACTGCTGCCTATGCAAGTAGCATGGTTCTAAGTCATAGAATTTTAATGTTTATTGTGTTTCATCTTGGCTGAAAACTTCAATATTCAGCAGTGTAAATTTTAATCAGTCTAGACAACATGAAAGTAAAGATTGTAACTACCAGAAAAGGATTGATGGGAAGGAGAAAGAACTGCAGACAGAGAAATTTTCTTCATCTGAGAAGCAAATCAAGAGGCAGTATGTAAACTTTAGGGCAAAAAATAGAAGTTACAATGTATCTTCGAAATATCCCAGAAATAAAAAAAAAATTAAAATGATCCGAGTAGGGGAGCGCCTGGGTGGCTCAGTGGGTTAAAGCCTCTGCCTTCAGCTCAGGTCATGATCCCAGGGTCCTGGGATCGAGCCCCAAATCGGGATTTCTGCTCAGCAGGGAGCCTGCTTCCTCCTCTCTCTCTGCCTGCCTCTCTGCCTACTTGTGATCTCTGTCAAATAAATAAATAAAATCTAAAAAAAAAAAAAAAAAAGAAGATACGAGTAGGGACAGGATGTTGAATTTGATCTGCACTCTTAGCCATCCTAGCAGTAATTCATGAGAAAATTTCTAAGGACAAATAAAGAACACATACCATGTTATTCAGTGATATGGAGGTAACAGTCAGATTGGTGAGAAGTAATCCTAGACTGGGTTAGGACTCCGGCTTTCAATTATGATCCCTCATTTTTTTTGTGCCATGCATATACCCATTGTTGTATATTAAATAAAAAAAAAAAACAAATCAGTGCACTGTATATGGGTCTGTTTTTGACATTTTAATTATGAAATTAATAACTTATTACAGATATACATCACATTTATTTTTATGGGCCATAGTGATAGTTTTCCTATGTTAATTTAAAATAAATCTGATATAATTTTCGGTAGTGACCTATAGTCACTCTCAATTTACTCACATGTTCTGCCGGTACTCAAATTTAACAGTTTGCATGTAAATATTATAGTGTTCATTTCTTTATTACATTTAATTGGGCTCAATTTGTCAGTGGGTACTTAACAAAACTTAGTCCATATTGCGGTGATATTAGATAAAATACTGTCTTAAGTATAATAGATAAGGGCTAAATAATTTTATCTAAATAAATAGATTACAGAGCAACTGACATCAATTCAACTAGGAAGTTTATCATTGGCTTTACTTCAGCCAGTATTTATAAGGAATTAACCAAAGATAATTTTCTTGAATATATCTGCCAACCAATAAACTCTCCAAATGTATTATAACATTTTTCTTCTTTCACATAAAAAATTATGAACATGTTTAGTATTCTTACTCAATATTCATCTACTTTCTAATAAGGGCTAGTGTGGTTTTAAAATGGAAGAACGCAAAGAATTGACCAGCCATTTCACAATCAGAAGCAATTACATGGAAAATACCTAAGAAGTAGGTTTCATGGGCGTGCAACTTAGGCAGTCACACGCAGCCCCAAGCTGAGAACCTCACACTTGGTTTCATGCTCTGCTGTGCTTGTCTTGTAAATGTTAATCATTTTACACAAGGCCCTATATTTTCATTTTCTATTGGGTGCTGCAAATTCTGGAGTTGGGCCTTCAACAAATGGTGTGCTTAGAGAAAGAACACAAATACGCTTTTCTGGAAGAAAAATCTGACTCACTCTATTTTTATCTTCCTAAAGTCTTGCCTTTCTCTCTCAAATTTTTTCCTACAGTTTTTATTTCTTGGGTCCTGAGAGACCAAAAGCAAAATTAATATGAATAATGACTGTGTTTAATACTTAAAATACATAGTTTAGAAAAGGGAAGGTTAAATAAGGGTGAATTTTTTTCTAGATTTGTAAATATTTTTTCTCTTTTATTTTAATACATCATTATTCAACTTTTTTTTTTTTTTTTTTTTTTTTGGAGAACTCTCAAAAAATTTTTATTAAGGACTGCCCACACTTTTGTGTCTACCTCCTCACCCCCACAGCTTACCCTATCCTCTACGTCACATTTTCAGAAGCCAGGGCCCACTAACAGATGGGGAGTGAATCAGAAAAAGAGGCAGAGAGAGATAAGGAGGAAGTCCTGCCAGTAGGTGGGGAAAAAAAATCTGGGTTGAATCTAGATTCAATTCAAGGAATCACTTATTCCCCTACCTCAGACCCCCCTTCATCTACTGTCCACCACCAAGACCAAACCAAAAGGCTGGATTTCTGGTTTTGGAGTCAAAGAGGAGAAGATCTGAGTCATGCTGGCTTCTTGAACTTAGATCGGTCTCTGTCTCAGCCTCAGTTCCCTCATTGTAGCTTTGGAGGAAGTTTTGACATTAGGAAGTGTAGTCTTCCAGCTTTGTTCTTTTGATGTCGATTCTGCATGTAGAGCAATAGAGCTGCCCTACGTGTGCCATTCACGACAGCAGCCCTTATTTTTTTTATAAGATTTTATTTATTTATTTGACAGAGAGATCACAAGTAGACACAGAGACAGGCAGACAGAGAGAGAAAAGAAGGCTCTCCACTAAGCAGAGAGATCGACGCAGGGCTTAATCCCAGGACCCAGAGATCATGACCGGAGCCGAAGGCCGAGGCTTAACCCACTGAGCCACCCAGGTACCCTATTCAACATTTTCTTTAGACCAGATATTGGTGCGAGGTCTAGAAGATATACACATACAAGTAGTTTCGTCTGATGTTCAAAATGTCTATGTCATGTTTTAGCTCTGTAAAAATACTTTTGAAAACCAATTTATTTATTTATTTATTGGAAACCAATTTAAATTTAAACACAGATTTATTATGTCATACCTCTGGCCATGTAGGCTTTAGACATAATGTATTAAAATTGATTTGCGTTATTATTCCTTTGTTCCTAGGAAACAAGAATCTTAGCTTTATCTAGACCCTAATGATTTTTCTAAACTAATTTAGTCCTAGTGTTCCAAGGTATGTACATGAGGTAATTTGCTATCTACTCTCAATGGGTAGGAGAGAGAAAATTATCCACCTGTGGGCTCTGCCTTTCAAAAATGCTGGTTAAAAAAAGAAGAAGCAGGGGCACCTGGGTGGCTCAGTGAGTTAAGCCACTGCCTTCGGCTCGGGTCATGACCTCAGAGTCCTGGGATCGAGTCCTATATCTGGCTCTCTGCTCCGCACGGAGCCTCCTTCCCTTCCTCTCTCTCTGCCTGCCTCTCTGCCTACTTGTGATCTCTCTCTGTCAAATAAATAAATAAAAATCTTTAAAAAAAAATAAAAAAAAAGAAGAAGCAGGTTAGTTCATCAAAAGTAGTTGATTAGTTGATCATGGTATCCACTGAAAAATTACCAACACAAAGCTCACATTTTAGTTATATCCAGTAATTGGGATTTGAGGACTTTAAGGTTATCTCATCTAAGTTTCTCTGGAGATAAGAACTCTGATTACTGCTAAAACACATACAGGGAACATAAGTTCCAAACACGGTAGCCTGTGCTATATACAAGCTATATTATTTTACCAAGAGTGATAATTTTTTCCCTTAAATTGGACAGCTACGAATAGAAGAAGGAAACTCGATCATTCTCTTACACCATACACAAAGATAAAATTGAAATGGATAAAAGACCTCAACGTGAGGCAGGAATCTATTAAAATCCTAGAGAAGAACATAGACAGTAACCTCTTCGACATCAGCCACGGAACTTCTTTCAAGATATGTCTCCAAAGGCAAAGAAAACAAAAGCAAAAAGGAACTTTTGAAACTTCATCAAGATCAAAAGTTTCTGCACAGCAAAGGAAACAGTCAACAAAACAAAGAGGCAACCCACGGAATGGGAGAAGATATTCGTAAATGACACTACAGACAAAGGGCTGATATCCAAGATCTATAAAGAACTCTAACTCAACACACACAAAACAGATAATCATGTCAAAAAAATGGGCAGAAGACATGAACAGACACTTCTCCAATGAAGCCATACAAATGGCTATCAGACACATGAAAAAATATTCATCACTAGCCATTAGGGAGATTCAAATCAAAACCACATTGAGATACCACCTTACACCAGTTTGAATGGCCAAAATTAACAGAAAAGGAAACAACAGTGTTAGAGAGGATGTGGAGAAAGGGGAACCCTCTTACACTGTTGGTGGGAATGCAAGTTGGTGCAGCCACTTTGGAAAACAGTGTGGAGATTCCTTAAGAAATTAAAAATAGAGCTACCCTATAACCCTGCAACTGCACTACTGGGTATTTACCCCAAAGATAGAGATGTACTGAAGAGAAGGGCCCTCTGTACCTCAATGTTCATAGCATCAATGGCCATAATCACCAAACTGTGTAAAGAGCCAAGATGCCTTTCAACAGACAAATGGATAAAGAAGATGTGGTCCATATATACAATAGAATATTATACATTATTATACACTTATTACATCATTATACACTTTCCATCAGAAAGTGGTTTTATTTTTTATTATGTTAACATTTAGTGACTGTTAAATTACTAGAATTCAGATGTTAATAGACGAGATGTATCTATTAATAAATACATACAAAAGTATATTCCCCGTTACATTCAACTGGCCTACATTTTATGCATCTGTAGAGAATTTTAGATGATTTTAAGAAATATCAGAAGTATGTGTACACACACATAAGCACATGTGTGAACATAGGCATGCACATGTGTGTGTTGTACAGACAGAAGGTATACCCTAGTGTGTTCATCCCATTTCTCAAAACAAAGCTTGGGTATAAATCTCAGCTCCTGATAGACATTTCTTTGCAATCCTTTTTTCTTATCAGTACAGCATTTGTTCTGTCGCTATGACCCTGGCACATTTATCAGATACTGTTTCTTACACAGTATACCATTCACCCATCAAGCACTTGTTAAATAAAACTAGATTAAAATACATTAATCCATGGTAATTTTCATTATTTAGTAATATATCACTATGTTGGGGGAGCCTGGGTAACAGGGTAAATTGATTTTGGTGAAAGTTTTGGAAAATGCACTTTAAACCAAATGAAAAATATTTTACTGCTGAAATTTCAAATATGTGGCCTGTAGATCATTAAGTATTTTATATATAGGAGCCCTCTCATTTTTTAATCTCCCAGTAAAGTTAACCATGATATTTAGGTATCATGCATATTATATACATATAATTTTACATACATATTATGTAACAGCAGGTATTTTGTATGGTTTCAAGTTGCATCACACACACATTGCACACACACATGAAGTAATAGCACTAAAAATGTAAAAACGAGCTTTCAGGCTTTCCGAACCTGAGATTTACATCCTTACAGTTTTAGGGATCAAGAGAAGGACTCACAGAAGGTATTAGCTTGTGGGGGTTTTCTGTTTTATTTTTTTAAAGATTTATGTATGTATTTGAGAGACAGAGAGCAAGTGAGCAAGCACATAGAGGGAGAGGAAGAAAGAGACGCAGACTCCTCACTGAGCAGGGAGCCTGATGTACCGCTGGATCCCAGGACCTGGAGATCATGACCTGAGTGGAAGGTAATAGCTTCGTCAATTGATCTTGAGTTCAACCAGATTTGTGTTTCAAAGTTAAAGTCTAAACGCTGCTACATGCAGATAATAATTTCAAGTAAAGCTAACAATTGTAATTTTTTAAATTGTCACTATTATTGTGCCAAATAGACTAAAGTGTAGGTTTCTTGGACTATTTCTACCAAAAATATAATGCTACAAAGATGGGTAGAAAATACTTAATAGAATCACTCTGAGTAATACTTTATGGAAAAAAAAAAAAAAAGAACAGATGAAGGTCACTTCTCTGGTACCACATTATTTCATTAGAGAAAATACTGTGTACCCCGCTACACTTTTTTTTAAACAAAATTTTAGATGGTGCATTATACTCAGGAAATAGCACAAACCATTCTTTGTTGACAGTGGAAAGTTTTAAGTTACTACCTACTATTGAACTAGGTTTAAATTTGAAACACCAGTACATTACTTTTTTCTCTATGAGCACTCTAGAAGACTTATCTCACATGTTTATGTTTCATAGATACAGGTTAAATACTTCTTTCCAAATTCAGCTGTAAACAATATTGAAATTGGTCTTTATAATTCTCGTTCGAGTGGTTTATACTTTTCCAAGTTCCTTCATTAAAATATCTATTGTTCTGGGCGCCTGGTGGCTCAGTGGATTAAAGCCTCTGCCTTCAGCTTGGGTCATGATCCCAGGGTCCTGGGATCAAGACCCGCATTGGGCTCTCTGCTCAGCCAGGGAGCCTGCTTCCTCCTCTCTCCTCTCTCTCTGCCTGCCTCTCTGCCTACTTGTGATCCCTGTCTGTCAAATAAGTAAATAAAATATTTTTTAAAAATCTATTATTTTGTGCATGCTCCAAATCTTAGTACTAATGGAACTCGATACTTTCCCAACTCAATCTTTTCATTTACTGTCTTACCGGAGGGATGCACAAAGAGAGATACATGTTGGTGTTGACTGTATTCTATTGCATGCGTTTGTCAGTTCAGCCATGGAGCATTAAACAAATCCACACTGAGAGAAATTACATATAAAACCACTCCAGGGATGGGCGCCTGGGTGGCTCAGTGGGTTAAAGCCTCTGCCTTCAGCTTGGGTCATGATCCCAGGGTCCTGGGATCAAGACCCGCATCGGGCTCTCTGCTCAGCGGGGAGCCTGCTTCCTCCTCTCTCTGCCTGCCTCTCTGCCTACTTGTGATCTGTCTCTGTCAAAGAAATAAATAAAATTTAAAAAAATTAAAAAAAAAAAAACCACTCCAGGGGGCACTGGGTGGCTCAGTGGGTTAAGCCACTGCCTTCGGCTCAGGTCATCATCCCAGGGTCCTGGGATCGAGCCCCACATCGGGCTCTCTGCTCAGCAGGGAACCTTTTTCCCTTCCTCTCTCTGCCTGCCTCTCTGCCTACTTGTGGTCTCTGTCTGTCAAATAAATAAATAAAATCTTTAAAACAAAACAAAACACTCCAGTACTTTCTGCAACACGTTTCCATCAACGTGAGAGACAGTGTGCTGAGAAGAGAGCTGAAGTGATGACCACTTCATTTCACCTCCTGCTTTGATTGACACTTAAATAAGAAACATTTCCTTCTACCATCAGTATGGCTATTTTTATTTAAGCAGAGTTAAGACGGGAATCCTCTTGTACGTAGGTAAATCAAGGATTTAATAGGTCTGCTGGCCTCAGATTGCAATGCCATTTGTAGTGGGCCTGTCAGAGATCCACAGTTTGTTGGATCATACGCTATGATTCATATCAGATTAACTCAGGCACTATGTTATCATCAGATGTTTTACATATTATATGGATTGGGAGCTTAAGAATCATTTTTTAGCATAGGGAATATTTAGTATGACATTTTATGAGTGCTACACAGATCATTTCACTGGGAAAGCAGTAAAACAGGTCTGTGCCTGATGAAGCTGCGTATGCCATATTTTATGGAGATTCTTAGAAGGATTCTTTTTTGGAACTGATAACCATTATTCTAAAATGAATTACATTCTAATGTATTTTCAAATAGGGCATTTTACCATGTTCTTCTACACTTTTCTAAAATAGGCAAGGTAAATACTGTTATCCAAAAAAGTGACTTTTCTTTTTTTTTCTTATTTAAGAATTTTTAGTTATTTATTTGACAGAGCGAGAAATCACAAATAGGCAGAAAGGCAGGCAGAGAAAGAGGGGGAAGCAGGCTCCCTGCTGAGCAGAGAGCCCAATGCGGAGCTCCATCCCAGGACCCTGCGATCATGACCTGAGCTGAAGGCAGAGGCTTAAGCCACTGAGCCACCCAGGCGCCCCCCATTCAATGGTTTTTGTTTAGCTCCTCAAACATTTGGACTCCACCAGTCTGGAGCTAAACATCCCTTCTTTCAACCCAGGTTGGGCTTTGACAATCTCTGAAATACTGTGCTAACAAGGATTGAGGAGTATATTCAAGTCATATTAAATATGCATTTTAGTGTAGCTATAGTATGATTCTAAATATACATACACATTTATGATAAACAAAAGTCTGGGAAGATATAGATAAAAAATTAACACTGAGTATAGCTGCAGTGTGATTACAGATGTGTTTTCCTTTCTTGCTTTTATGAATGATAGTCCTTTAAACAAAAACTATTCGTTTACAAATGCTTAGTAACAACTACTATAGTGAAGCTATTTTAGGATCTGAAGAGGGAACTCAATAGTCTTTATTATGTTGATTATTAGAGTAATTCCCATTTGAAAATATAAATTTGATATGGTGACAATTTTGTAGAATTTTATGCTTGAAAACCATGATTATTTCTGCAGGATAATAATTCTTACTTTATTCTTTCTGTGGTTGTTAAAAATATTCCAAAATATTGCCCTTGGCCCGCAAGGACGACAAGAAGCCTCAGTTCGGATGCATCTTCTATTTCCACAAGTCTACACACTTATATACGCTTACATGACCAATCAGCGAGCAGGGTACAGGAGGGAGCGAATCAGGCTGTGCACCTAAACGAACAACTTCACTAGCAACCAATGCTGTTTACTTCCTCTTTGGGCGTTCCGCTTAGTCTCACAAGGCAACCCTAACCTGGCAACTAGCCAGGCACCATCTTTTAATGGCGGAGGCTGCCCTGGCCAGGGGCCTGCCTCCGACACTAAAATATGTAAGACTATTATTACAAAAAATTAAAAACAGTCTTAAAACGTTACATTCATCTCAAAATTATGATTTACATTTGTCTGTTCCAATTGTTCCATGATCTATCATTGAAAAAACTCTTATTCTGGAAATATTACCACCTCGACAGCCACGTTTTTCTTCCTCACTATTTTCAGTGGTTAGTGTCTTTTTTATTTTTTAAAGCTCAATTTCTGCCTCATTTATAATAACTACGTTAATATATCATTTTATTACTAAATAATTTAAATTTTGCTTTAGTCACTCGCTTCCTTTTTATCTTACATTCTTTTCCTCTCATCTTTGTTCTTTCCTTACAAATTTTTGCTTGAATTTCATAAATTTGTGTTCTACTATGAACTTAAAGTAACTTAAAAACGAATTTAAGGTTTCATTTAAATTCCAGCTAGTTAACCTATAGTGTAATATTAGTTGCAGGTGTACAATACAGTGATTCAGCACTTCTGTAAGATACCCTGTGCTCACCATGCCAAGTGCCCTCCTGAATCCTCGTCACCTGTTTCACCCACCCCAACTCGTAACCATCCATTTTTCTCTATAGTTAAGAGTCTGTCTCTTGGCCTTGCTCTTTTTCCTTTTCTTGTGCTCACTTGATTTTTAAATTCTACACATGACTGAAATCATATGGTATTTGTCTTATTCTGACTGGCTTATGTCATTTAGCATTATCTATTCTAGCTCCATCCATGTCACGGAATGGCAAATTTTTTGTTTTTTGTTTTTTTGATGGCTGAGTAATATCCCACTGTATGTTACTCAGCCATAAAAATAATGAATTGCACACACACACACCACCCCTTCATCCATTCGTCAGTTGACAGACAAGTGGACTGCTTCTGTAATTTGGCTATTGTAGCTAATGCTCCATGTATCCCTTTGAATTGGTATTTTTGGATTCTTTGGGTAAATACTTAGTAGTAATAAAATTACTGAATTGTACAGTATTTCTATTTTTAACTTTTTGACCAAACTCCATATTGTTTTCCAGAGTGGCTTCACCATTTTACACTCCCACCAACAACGCAAGAGGGTTTCCCTTTCTCCACATCCTTGCCAACACCTGTTATTTCATCTATTCTTGATGTTAGTCATTCTGACAGGTTTGAGTTGATAGCCGATCGTAGCTTTGTATATCCCTAATCATCAGTGATGTTGAGTATCTTTTCATGTGCCTATTGACCATTTTTATGTCTTCGTTGGAAGAAGGGCTATTCATGTCTCCAGTTCATTTTTTAATTAGATTATTCATTTTGGTGGTTTTGAGTTTAAGTTCTTTATATATTTTGGATACTAACCCTTTATCAAATATGTCACTTGTAAATATCTTATCCTATTCTGTAATCTGCCTTTAGTTTGTTGTTTCCTTCACTTTGTAGAAGCTTTTATTTTGACAAAGTACTTGATAATGACATGCAAAAGAATGAAAGTGGACCATTGTCTGATACCATACACAAAAATTAATTCAAAATGTGTTGAAGGCCTAAATGTGAGACATAAAAGCATAGGAAAACTCAGGAAACTAACTCTGACATTGGCTACAGCAACTTCTTTCTAGATATGTCTCCTGAGGCAAGGGAAACAAAAGTAAAAATAAAACAGTGGGACTTCACCAACATAAGTTGTCTTCTGATTATCAATCAACTATCTTTCCTAAAGAATGGCCTGGCTCCCTCTTTTCAGATTGACAGGTCTTTTTACTGGTCAAGCAGATACACCCTGACGTCCTTTATATGTTTGTTGTTGTTTTTGGTGATTGTCCCTTTTTTCGATTTGCATAGTATATAATCAGAATAATTCAATTAATATGTATTTGGCAAGATATAAGAATTGACCACTCATTGACCTCCTATAAAAGGACTCATTCTCATTTTTACTCTAATAGCAGGAATGAATGTCTATATGGAGTGGTCCCAAACTTACCTGCTTATATTTTTTTCAGTGTCTATTAGATTCAGTTGGGAAGCCTTATTGCTCAATTCCTTAGAAAACATAAACCTGTATTACTCAGCATACATGTTACATGTTCTTTTTCTTTATCTTCTTCCATTCCCAACAGTCTGCTCAAGGAAACTATACATTTTGGGCACAGAGTTAGGGGTGACTAAAATACCCACAGTGGGTATTTTAGCACAAGTACTGACATACTGATTTTCACAGTAGTTTCAACTAATTTAAGACTAGATCTCCAAGTGCCATTTTAAAATAGTACCAGGCTAGCAAAGAATCACTCAAGAATCACTCAAGAATCACTTGAGACCTAGTAATTATATCAAGACAAATAATACTCCAAGTCATAGTTATTTTACGCCATTAGAACACAGACATGGGAGGGGCGCCTGGGTGGCTCAGTGGGTTAAGCCGCTGCCTTCGGCTTGGGTCATGATCTCAGGGTCCCAGGATTGAGTCCCGCATGGGTCTCTCTGCTCATCAGGGAGCCTGCTTCCCTCTCTCTCTCTCTCTCTCTCTGCCTGCCTCTCCGTCTACTTGTGATTTCTCTCTGTCAAATAAATAAATAAAATCTTTAAAAAAAAAAAGAAAACAGACATGGGAATATGAACCCCATAAATACCGAAAAGTAACAAGTGCCCCGCTAGATGAGATCCATGGTGGATTTAACCTTTAGAGACGTGAGAGGAGGAAGAAACCTCCCTAAATGCTGTTAAGAGGAAAACACTGAGGGGCACCTGGATGGCTCAGGGGGTTAAAGCCTCTGCCTACAACTGAAATTTAAACATGGAAAATGACTGTCTGTCCCTGGAGTTGAGGCAGGAGAAATAAGGGTCACTTCTTGTCAAGGGACAGTAAGGGGCCTGGTAGAGTCAGGATGTATATAGAGGAACAGGAGAAAGTTAACAGGTGGCTGAATTTTACACAATGCATCAGGCACTCTATCCTTCAATCCCAGATGAGTAACCCAGCAGATGAAACAGTCTCATTTTTTTAACCCACTGAGCCACCCAGGTGCCCCTTACAGTCTCATTTTTTTTTAAATATTTTATTTATTTATTGGACAGACAGAGATCACAAGTAGGCAGAGGGGCAGGCAGAGAGAGAGGAGGAAGCAGGCTCCCCTCTAAGCAGAGAGCCCGATGCTGGACTTGATGCCAGGACCCTGGGATCATGACCTGAGCCGAAGGCAGAGGCTTTAACCCACTGAGCCACCCAAGTGCCCGAAACAGTCTCATTTTTATGGGAAACAATTTTTGTCATTTTTTAAATACAAAGTCCCTCACACTTAATGAAATATTAAGATATGTGAAAACAGATTACTAGCATAATAATGCTATCAAACCCAGAAATGTCCAGATGTTGGAATTATCAGAAATGCATTAAGGTAATTATGATTAACATGGTAAATAATTTAGAGAAATAAGCAACATGATAATAAATAATGCTTTTCAGTAAAGAGATGGAAATTTTCGAAAGCACTGAATGAAAATGCTATGATAAAAAAAATCACATTAGGCATTAAGATTTTGGGGGGGCTTTCAAGAGAACTGTAAATAGCATATAAAGGTCAAAGAATACATATATTTCGACAAAATGTAGAAGAATTTATCTTCAGCAGACTTGCTAAATAAAGTCTGTTAAAAGAATTTCTTTAAACTGAAGAGGGAAATTGGAAAGGGAGGTGAACCATGAGAGACTATGGACTCTGAAAAACAATCTGAGGGTTTTGAAGGGGCGGGGGGGCGGGGGGAAGTTGGGGGAACCAGGTGGTGGGTATTAGAGAGGGCGCAGATTGCATGGAGCACTGGGTGTGGTGCAAAAACAATGAATACTGTTATGCTGAAAAGAAATAAAAAACTTAAAAAAAACTGAAGAGAAAAGATGCCATATAGAAAGCGAATTCTGAATAGATAGCAATGTCTGGAAGAATAAGTATATGGTAAATACAACAATCTCAAAAAAAAAAACTAAACTAAAAAACCTCTTCATAAATTAGTAGTTGGTCTCATTAATATCCTTCCTCCAGTCTTTAATTAGGCAAAGGAAGTCAGTAAATATATAGCAGACTGGAAGAGCTGTACCATTTTTATTTGATATTGTATAACATCACACCAAATATTGGTAAAATACACATTTCTCTCAAATGTACTGGAAATACTCAGTAATAAAAGCCATATGCTGAGCCACAAAACAGGTCACCTTTTGTTAGAAGAAAAGCTGTACAGAGTTTGTTCTGTACTACAGTAGTATCCAATTCTAAGTCACTAAGTAGTATAAATCTAGAAAATCTCCACATGCCTAAAGATCATACAAACTATTTCTAAAGGATCATAGGTCTGAAAATAAACCTCAGAAATAATTGAGGGAAACACAACTTATTAAAAGTTGTCTCATAGGGGCGCCTGGGTGGCTCAGAGGGTTAAGCCTCTGCCTTTGGCTCAGGTCATGAACTCAGGGTCCTGGGATCGAGCCCCACATCGGGCTCTCTGCTTGGCGGGGAGCCTGCTTCCCTCTCTCTCTCTGCCTGCCTCTCTGCCTACTTGTGATCTCTGTCTGTCAAATAAATAAACAAAATCTTTAAAAAAAAAAAAGTTGTCTCATAAGCTACTCAGTGCTTAGATTTATAACATTAAATGCAATAAAGAAAAAGGAAAAAGGAGTCCAATCTAGGTTATAAACTTCAACATCAGTGGAGGGACGCCAAGCTGGCTCAGTGGGTGGAGCCTGGGACTCTCCATGTGAGTTCAAACCCCATATTGGGTACACAAAAAAATCTTAAGGACGCTAGTTGAACAAAATAATCCCAGAGTCAGTCAAAGTTGTCAACATGATAAAGAAAAGCTTCTACATATTTAATGTATTCCACTAAAATTAAAGGAGAAATATTATACGCTAACTGCAAAAAATGTGGTGAATGCACTTGAGAAAATACAACATAGGTTCATGATAAAATTGCTCAGCAAATTAAGAATAATGGTAAATTTTCTCAACCTCATAAATTAAATCTTAAAAACAAAATTGAAACCAAAAGCTATGGCTGATACCATAATTAATGCTGAAATACCGGCCACTTTACCCATGATCAGGAATAAGACAACATGTTTCAGTCTTACCAGGGAAATTAAACAGTGTATCCAAGACCATATAGCTTGTTCAGTAAGTCAATAGGCCTAAAGTCAAATATACCTCACAATAATATTTTAATAGCTAATAAAATAAGAACCAGAATGGTATTTTGAAAATAAGATATTATGAAGACTGAACAACCACCACCACAATAAACCACATAAGGAATAATCATCTAAGATGCTTATTCTCAATGTTTTCCATATATAAATACATAAATACACACAGACACACACACATTTCCAACTCTTGTCAATATCAATATTATCTGAGGTTTTCCAAAATTAAATGTAGCAGCTGATCTCCATTTTTCAGTGTGATCGCTCTACTACCAGGAAACTATGGTAGAGATGTGGGGATTCTAATTCATCTGTCATGCTTTCTCAGAACTTTCAGAGTCACTGAAGAGAGGTCAATTCACAGTCTTGGCTTCAAAGAGGACCATAAAAGTAGTTCTTGAGTCATTTATTAAAGTATGTTGTACTCTTAGGAATTGGTTAAAAATTAAATGATATATTTCAAGCTGTAACAGTTGGAGAAAATAAGGAAACAATTTAACTCCTAATGAAATTAAGTTTGGGGGGGCGCCTGGGTGGCTCAGTGGGTTAAAGCCTCTGCCTTCAGCTCAGGTCATGATCCCAGGGTTCTGGGATCAAGCCCTGCATCGGGCTCTCTGCTCAGCGGGGAGCCTGCTTCCTCCTCTCTCTCTCTGCCTGCCTCTCCGCCTACTTGTGATTTCTGTCTGTCAAATAAATGAATAAAATCTTTAAAAAAAAAAAAAGAAATTAAGTTTGGGGATATTATATAGCTTTATAGATTATGGCTTTCTATAAGACAATCAGATGGTTATTGGTAGCACATAAACATGAAAGCTTTCTTATGTAGAGTAGTAGCACTGTCATCCTTTAGTCACATAAAGCCAATATTTTCCTAACTCTGTTACATCTCTAACTTATCATAATTATTTGTTTACATGCCCCCTTTCATATTCTTTTGTCCACTTCCAAGGGAAACTCAGAGGGGACTGTTATCCTAGTTGGCCTCACTGCTGAACGCAGTTCCTAGCTCAATATAGGAGTTTTGCATTTAATTAAGTTGGATTTTAAGGATAAAGCAGATATCCCTAAATCCTAGAGAGAGAAGAACAAGACTCGTAGGATCGAGGTAAAAACATGGACCAACTAGAAAAGCCAACACACAAGGAGGATTTGGACACGACAGTGTTTTTTAAAAAAACTCTGAAAAACATTGTAGTAGCCAATTACAGAAAACAAAAAACAAAGCAAAAACAATTTGTTCAGCGCAATAGAACATAAGGTTAACCTTTCACGGGAAACTATTTATATACACACAAATCCATTATGCATTCTGAAGAAAAATTTGGAAAAAAATTGACTTGATTATCTATAGAGATGTCTCCTGCCGCTGTTGAAAGCACGATCATTTTGAGATTGCATGGAGTAAAGCCTCAGGGGTTACTCAACAATCTTCAGGTGAACTATTACATTTTGGATTATAGGGAATAGGGACAAATTACCTCCTCTTAGAATGGAGCAATGGTAGAGTAACTTGTAAATGCATTTAAGTAGCAATGACGCAACTGAAGACTTAAATAAAGTTTCAAGTATGGATCAGTATTTTTTGAAACTATAAGGTAATACATTGTTTCTTAAATTCTACCAAGTCTTTCTTTTGTTATTCTTAACCAGAAATATCAGTATTCAAAGCATAGACTGTACATTTCCAAAATTTGACATTAATTCGACCGAAGATACCTTTTCACTGACAGGTTTGAACTTTTGGATAACCAGGAAATTAAATTTCATGAATATAAAGTGAAGGGAAAGTATTTCCTTTCTGGAGAATTAGTGAATTTTATCAATTTCCTTTAAAAGTTTTTATTAATAATACCAACTATCCATGCACCCACTTTTTACTAAAGTAATTCTATAATGGAAGAACTCTGAGGTCAGAACTGTGTTTTTGTTTTTTCTCTGATAGATTTGTACATATTATAGGATAGGTAATCTCCAAAAAAGTCAATATAGAACACAAGAAGGGCTAATCACTGATTCGTACTCCTTAATCAGAAGAAAAATTCCCATGCATAGAAATAAATACAATTTCAGTTTAGGCTCTGCATATATTAGCACCAATCTAATAAAATTAAACACAAATTTTGGTAAGAAAAGTGAAAGTTACATTTATTTGGTCACTTAATGAAATTAAAAATTTCACTTAATGAATTAAAAATGAATTAAAAATTTGGTCACTTAATGAATTAAAAATTTTATCTACCATTTGTTCTTAAAGTCATGGTGAATGTGTTGAAAAAAAAAGTTTTTGTCCTCTAAAAGATTTTAATCTATATAAGGACATCAGAGGATATGTAAATCTTGGAGGAGAAAACAAATGAAAATAAAATCAGAATGTCTGGTGCAGAGCAGAAGGAAATTTCCTTTGTATCTTAAATATAATTTTTCTAAAAATCAAGGTGATCTACATGGTTTTTATGACCATAGTCTGGTTTCTGAATGATTTATGGTCTTCTCAAACCAATGAAAAAGTTAATAAGAGTATTTATTTGAAGAACATTTTCATTTCGTGTATTGCTATTTAAGTGACTAATATAAGTATAAACCAGGTGAAATTACATAGTTAATGCATAACTATTTCAAAAAAAGTTAGCGTAATTAAAAATACTAGCTGTAATATCAACAGACCTAGGTCTTTCCTCAACTTTCCTAGAGTTAGAAAATTACCTCTGTAAGTTTTCTAGACTCTAAAATTTTGAGTCTAGAAATTTGGTCTAACTCACATTATGAAGATCAGATGTGCCCAGTGTGCTAGCATTTTTTTATGACCAAAAATTCATAGTATACATAAAATATTGGGAAGGTTAGAATTTCTGTAGACAAATAATAGTTTTAATGGTTCTTTGTCCCTCATCCTGTACTACACAACTTCTTTTCTGCTGCAGAAATCAACCAAATTCTCCATGAATTACAAAGATAATATTTATTTTTAATTCATGTTATGTGAAGTTGGCAGGATGGTTATAGCTCAGATAGTTCGTTCAATTTTTCTAGGCTCTGTTAATTTGACCAATTTATAGGAAATATGAAATGGGATGTCCATATGAAAATATCCCCTAAGAACTAAATTAATGCATGTATATTAGAAATGAATTTTATAAACATGCTTTCTTTTATGTTCTCTTTCTCCAAGACAGCACTGTAAGTAGCAAAATGTTATTCATTGACCTTCTCAAACTAATCTGTTACAATTTTTTTTTAAAAGATTTTATTTATTTATTTGACAGATAGAGATCACAAGCAGGCAGAGAGGCAGGCAGAGAGAGAGAGAGAGGAGGAAGCAGGCTCCCTCAGAGCAGAGAGCCTGATATGGGGCTCGATCCCAGGACCCTGGGATCATGACCTGAGCCGAAGGCAGAGGCTTTAACCCACTGAGCCACCCAGGCGCCCCTAATCTGTTACAATTTTATAAAGAATCAGTCCCAAATTTCCATGCCGATTGCTCTAGAAAATCCGTTTTATTTCTTTCAGTGAGTCCCTGATTGCCAGCAGTTAGACTCCTTTTTGAATTCAACTTCTTATAGTCATTGATAAAATGAAATTAGTAACATATCACTTGCAGTATTAACATTCTGTCTTAAACTTATTCTCCCAAAGCAACTTCTCTAGGTGTATTTTCTACCTCCTACTTTAGCCAGACTAACACTTTTAACTTCGCCAAAACACACTGTGGACCACTACTTTTTCAGTTTTCTTTAACAGTAAAATTTATAAGCCTCTAGTCAGGTTACCAAAGAAAAAAAATTGTAAGAGAAGACACAAATTACAAATATCAGAAGTTGGAAAGTGCCCATCACTACTGATCCCATGAACACTGCAACATTAGGAAATGAATAGTAACAACTCTATGCCCACAAATTTGATAACCTGATAAAAGAACATTCCCTCAAAGTCATCATCTAAAGGAACTCCCACAAGAAGTTGTATAATCTGAATAGATTTCTATTAAAACAACCAATTCAGTGATTAACAACCTTCCTAAATGAAATTACCTGTTGCAGGTGGTTTCACCAGTGAATTCTGACAAACATTTCAATAATAAGTAATCATTCTTTACAATCTACCCAAAAAAATAGCTAGCAAACCCTTCCTAAGTCATTCTGTGAGGTCAGTTTTACTCCAATAACAAAAATATAGAAAAACTACAAACCAAGATGTTTCACGAAAACAGATATAAAACCTACGACAAGTCATTAGTCAATAAAATTCAACCCTGTATGAAAACAGCTATACACCATGAACAAGTGGAATGGATTCCAGGTATATAAGGCTGTATTAACATTTTAAAATTAATTATTATATTCCATCACAACATGTTAGACATGAAAAATTGATTGATACAGAAGTATTATTTGAAAATGCAATACCATTAATGATTGAAAAAACAAAAAACTTCCAACTAGACCTAGAAGGGAAAGTAATCAAGTTGATTTAAATTAAAACTAATGTCCTATTTAGTGGTGAGAAACCAGATACTTTCCCCCTAAAATCACCAACAAGATAAGGTTATCTCTTTTCACTATCCTAACTAAGTGTTGTACTGGAAGTCCTTGCTAACATAGTAAGAAAAAAAGTACATAAAAGGGATGCAAGTTGGAGAAGAAAAAATAAAGGGCAAATGAAAGCACTTAAGAAGCTGCTCAGTATCTTAGGGCATCAGGGAATTGCAAATTAAAACTGTACATATAGTGCAAGATACCACTGTGCATATAGAATGATTAAAACCCAAAACACTGAGGGACGCCTGGGTGGCTCAGTTGGTTAAGCAGCTGCCTTCGGCTCAGGTCATGATCCCAGCGTCCTGGGATCGAGTCCTACATCGGGCTCCTTGCTCAGCGGGGAGCCTGCTTCTCCCTCTGCCTCTGCCTGCCATTCCGTCTGCCTGTGCTCGCTCTCTCTCCCTCTCTCTCTCTGATAAATAAATAAAATCTTTAAAAAAAAAAAAAAAAACCAAAACACTGAAGAATCAATGAAACAAGATGGAATTGGGAGGGAGACAAACCATAAGTGACTCTTAATCTCACAAAACAAACTGAGGGTTGCTGGGGGGAGGGGGTTTGGGAGAAGGGGGTGGGATTATGGACATTGGGGAGGGTATGTGCTTTGGTGAGTGCTGTGAAGTGTGTAAACCTGGTGATTCACAGACCTGTACCCCTGGGGATAAAAATATATGTTTATAAAAAAATAAAAAATTAAAAAAAAAGAAACCCAAAACACTGATGAGAATGTGCAGCAACAGAAACTCTCAGTCATTGCTTGCATGAAAGAAAATGGTCTGACCGCTTACATGTAGAACACAGTTTGGAAGGGGTTTTTTTTGTTTTGTTTTGTTTTTTAAGATTTTATTTATGTGACAGACAGAGATCACAAGTAGAGAGGTAGGCAGAGAGAGAGGAGAAAGCTAGCTCTCTGTCGAACAGAGAGCCTGATGTGGGGCTCCATCCCAGGACCCTGAGATCATGACCTGAGCCGAAGGCAGAGGCCTTAACTCACTGAGCCACCCAGGTACCCCCAGCTTGGAAGTTTTTTTACGAAGTTTGTCATAGTCTTATCACATGATCCAACGGTTACTCTTCTAAATATTTACTCAAATGAGTTGAATACTTATGTTCACACAAAAAGCTGCACATAAAGTTTCTATCACTTCCTTTGTAATTGTAAAATATGGGAATCAACCAGAATGTCATACAATAAGTGAACAGATAAATTGATACATCCTAACAACTGAAAACTATTCAGCAATAAAAAGAAAGAAACTATCAAGTTTTGAAAAAACAGGGAGAAACCTTCAATATTTATTACAGAGAAGCCTGTCCACAAAGACTACATACAGTATCCTTCCAACTAAATGACATTCTGAAAAGACAAATATATGGAGATAGTAAAAAGAGAAGTGGTTGCTGGGAGTTAGGTAAGAGTGAAAGATCAGTAGATAGAGCACAGGAAATTACAGGGCAGTGAAAGTACTCTGTAGCACATTGTAATGAATTATATACAGGATACTATGCATTTATCAAAACTTCCAGAATATACAACACTAAGAGTAAACTCTAACATAAACGATGTACCCTAGGAAATGATAGCATAGCAGTGATGATTCAATTTTTTTTTTTAAAGATTTTATTTATTTATTTGACAAAGAGAGATCACAAGTAGACAGGGAGGCAGGCAGAGAGAGAGAGAGATAGAGGGAAGCAGGTTCCCTGCTGAGCAGAGAGCCCGATACGGGACTCAATCCCAGGACCCTGAGATCATGACCTGAGCCAAAGGCAGCGGCTTAACCCACTGAGCCAGCCAGGCACCCTGATGATTCAGCTTTAACAAAGGTATCACACTAATGCAGCAAATTACTAACATGGGAAACTAAAGGAAGCTATATGTGGAGGAAAGGGATATATGCCAAATTCACAGTTTCTGCTTCATTTTTCTATAACCTAAAACTAGTCTCAAATATAATCTATTAATTTCAAAAACTCTCATTTCAAGTCCCAGTTTCACATGTAAAGAACTTGGAATTTCTTGCTAAGTCATAACAAGTGAAAACACTAAACAGACTGAAAAATCAGTAACTCTTCATGGCTCTCTAAGAGAAGACAGGACACAGGGCTGTATCACCTGCCTCCAGCACTAGAGAGACAAACACAGGAAGACACAGGAGCTACGACTCACCGCGGTAGAGACTCTAGCAGAAATCACCACTGAAGGAGAACTAGGGTAGGAACACCCGAAGTACAGTTGCTGAGTTCCTAGAGGCTGAACACAAACAACTCTGAGAGTTAAAAACTCCCAGGAAGAGGAGTCATAAAATGGCCTCCACCAGATATACCTCCACGAGCTTGGCCAGGTTTCCTCAATAAGCAATGGAGAAAACTTCCCCCGCTTGTGTTTTCCGCAGGGGCCGGGGAAAATTTGAAGTTGGTAAATGTAGATAATTGTTCAGGATGAAATGCTCCGTATTTTGGAAGTCATGATACTATTCCTTCTACTTTAGTGAATGTTTCAAATTTTCAAAATTTTAAAATAAAAAAGAATGTTAAAAATATTTATTAACCAAATGAAAGATGAATGCAGGACACATTTGATTATATAATCCAAAATAAAATTAAGACATAAATCTTGGGATGCCTGGGTGGCTCAGTTGGTTAAGCCACTGCCTTCGGCTCAGGTTATGATCCCAGGGTCCTGGGATCAAGTCCCACATTGGGCCCCTTGCTCAGTGGGGAACCTGCTTCTCTCTCTGCCTGCCACTCTGCCTGCTTGTGCTTTCTCTCTCTGACAAATACATAAATAAATAAAATCTTAAAAAAAAGGACATAAATCTTCACATTCAGTACTGCTTAATATTAACTGCAAAGAGAGGTTTGAGCAAATTATGTAGTATGTAAATTATATCTCAGTAAAACTGTTTAAAAAAGAAAGGTTTCTTTTTGGCATGACCATTAAAGGTAGCACAGAAGAGCTTTGCTTGACATCCAAGCACAGGCTGGCAATTGAAAACCTACATTAATGTGTCACACCATTTCCGTTTATTCTCCATTATTCCATCCTTTTTTTTTTCTTTTTTAAAGATTTTACATATTTATTTTAGAAAGAGAGAGAGAGAGCACACGAGTAGGGAGAGTAAAAGGGAAGATGGTAGAGAGAGAATCTCAGACAGACTCCAAGCTGAGTATGGAGCCTGACTTGGGTCTCCATCCCAAGACTCTGAGATCATGACCAGAGCCAAAATCAAGAGTCACATGCTTAACCTATTGATCCACCACGGTGCCCCCTACTCCCTTCTTCTTAAGCATCACAGGACTTCCGTTTCTCCAACTTAGGTTAAATGGGGAAGGAAGGATTCTATGGTACCTTTGAAGAGACGCAGCCACCTGAGCTGGGATTCATTAGCATTGTGATCTGTTGATCTGTGTTGATTATATATCAACAGTATTTAAGAATAACAGTGCCAGTTACATTCTGATTTTCATCCTGTTCTTTATCCACCACCCGAACAGCTGACTCACCCATTTCGGGACCCTCGTACCACACCGCAGGACTCCAACAGCCACCAGGAAGAAACCCTGCCATTTGGAGTTGCATAGAACCCTCAGAGTGGCAGAAAGGTGCATGCCCAACTGAGGCCACCCCTAGCTCCGGAGGACTCCCCCAGCCACAATCCCAGGGACTGATGCACGGCCTGATACCTGTCCTCAGCTCATGCCCCACAGGAGCCTGCCCTAGTGCCAACAGATCCGTTCTGCGATGTCTGAAGCCCAAACCCTAACCTTAGATTGGGTTTTCAGGCTTCTGCCCCTTTTTCATGGCCTGGCCCCCAAGCCTTCCAGATTGATGACTGGCAAGCCACACCCCAGGACTCAGCCTGCCACCCAGGAAGAAGCCATGCCATTTGGAGATGCACAAAACCCTCGGAGCGGGAGAAAACTGCATGCCCTCCTGAGTCCACCCCCACTACGGGTGGCTCCCAGCAGCTCCCGGCCACAAAACCAAAACCTGATGCATCACCTGAACCCCACCCTCAAATCAGCCCTCCGGGAATCTCACACCAGTGTGAGCTGATAGGGCCTGCCACGCCCCAAGGCCCTAATCCAAACACTGGATTGGGTTTTCAGGCTTCTATCCCAGAGACCTGGGCCCTAAACCCTCCAGATTGAGGACCCCTGAGCCACACCCCAAGGACTCTGCCTGCCACCCAGGAGGAAACCGTGCCCTTTGCAGCTGCGCAGAACTCTCAGAGCGGCAGAACCTGCATGCCCAGCTGAGGCCACAGATAGCATCAGCGGCCCCCCTCGCCAAAATCCCAGGGACTGATAGCACTACCCGATTTCTGCTCTCAAATCATCCCCCCAGGGAGCCCGCATTCACACCAGGAGATAGGGCCTGCCATGCCCCTGGGCCCTAACTCTAACCCTAAATTGGGTTTTCAGGCTTCTGTCCAAACAGGTGTAGCCCCCAAGCCTTCCAGATTGGGGACCGCTGAAACACATCCCAGGACTCGGCCTGCCACGCTGGAGGAAACTGTGCCATTTGGAGTTGCGTAGAGCCCTCAGACTGGGAGAAATGTGCATGCCCCCCTCCAAGGCCACCCTCACTTTTGTCGTTCCACCAGGCCACCAGAATGGAGCCTGATACTCAGCCTGAGCCCCTCCCTCAACTCTGCCCACCCCTGAAAAGCTCCCCTCAGCTGGGGTCCTCATGAGAGCTGCATATCCCCCCTAGGAGTTTCCAGATGATCACAACAGGGACCTAACCACAAAGCTCTCTCAACAGGTGGGAGTGTGACCCGAACCACCACACAACACTGGCCAATTCTCACGAGCTTTCTCCCCAAATCGATATCTATTTGGGGAGAAAGCTCGTGAGAATTGGCCGAAACCCCCAGTGAACTCCCTTCTGGCTGCGTGGGCCTTCAGGGGAGCCACCAAGGCCTGGCCCGAGTTCCGGAGTGGTCACTGTCACTGCCGGAACCCTGCAAGAAAGCACTCTAAAAGCCAGGTGCACACGTGGCCAAACCCTCCCTCAATTCAGCCCCCTGGGGATTCGTTTTCAGCACTGGCAGATCCGGCCTGCCATTACCCTAGGCCCTCACCCTTATGCTAGGTTGGCTTTTCAGGCCTCTGTCCCCAGGGGCCTGTCCCCCAAGCCCTCCAGATTGGAGACCCCTGAGCCACACCCTCGGAGTCCCCCTGCCAAAAGATGGAAACCGTGCCTTCTGGAGCTGCACAGAGCCTTCAGACCAGGAGAAACCTACCTGCCCCCTACCCAGGCCACCCACACAGAGCCTGATGCTGAGCCTGAACGCCTCCCCCAACTCCTCCCTGGAAAACTCCTCTCAGCTGGGGCTCTCTCGGGGAGCCCCGTGTCCCCTGCTCGAGTTCCCAGATGGTCACAACCTGCTCCTAGGGAGAAAGTGCTCTAAGGAGGGGGCACGATTGGGGCCTGAATCCCCACACAATGCTGGCTAATTCTCAGGAGCTTTCTGCCCAAATCAACATCAATTTGGGCAGAAAGCTCGGGAGAACTGGCAAGCACTTGGTGGCGATTTGGTCTGGAGATAGGCCTAGAATAAGTATTTTTTGTTTTTGTTTTTAGGATTTTATTTGCTTTTGAGAGAGCGAGCAAGCACGAGAGGGGGTGGAGGGTGGCAAGCAGAGGGAGAAGCAGGCTCTCCCTGAGCAGGTAGTCCAGGTAAGAGACTCCATCCCAGGACCCTGAGGTCATGACCTGAGCTAAAGGCTGCCCTTTAATTGAATGAGCCACCTAGGCGCCCCTTATATTACGTATCTTTTAATGTTTAAATCCTTGAAGGATCCAGCATCACAATGGCCTTAGCAGGAATCTGATATGAACCTCGCCACTGCTTCCTTGGGTCTAAGTTACCTTTCCTCAAATTACTCTGGTTTTTTTTTCGATTGGCCACCAGGAGTCACTGTGTTCTTTGCTTTACACATATATCTAAGCATGTCTCACCTAGATAGAAAAGTCAGTTTCATCTCTAACATAAATACCTTCAATTTTTTAAAAATGTTATTTATTTATTTGAGAGACAGAGATCACAAGTAGCCAGAGAAGCAGGCTGAGACAGAAAGGGGAAGCAGGCTCCCAGCCGAGCAGAGAGCCCGATGTGGGGCTCAGTCCCTGGGCCCTGAAATCAGGGCCTGAGCCAAAGGCAGAGGCTTTAACCCACTGACCCACTTAGGCGCCCCTTAACCTTCAATTTTAAGAAGAGCTGTTTGGTCCCTTTGGTTTCAGAGACAACCACTTACAGCCAGTAAAAATGGCCTTCACCCTGTGTAAACCTGGCGATTCACAGACCTGTACCCCTGGGGATAAAAATATATTATATGTTTATAAAAAAGTAATAATAATAATAATAAATAATAATAAATGGAAAATAAATGAAAAAAAAAGGGGCTTCACCCACAGCCCGCCAGACATATTTGTTTTATATAAGTCCTGTCAGCCGCAGGTCTTCACAGCCTCCAAAATGGTGGAAAGAGCCGTATATCATTAATAAAAGTCACAGACTTAAATTTAAAACAACATAGAGGGGGCATCTGGGTGGCTCAGTCATTAAGCTTGTGCCTTTGGCTTGGGTCATGATCTCAGGATCCTGGGATTAAGCTCCACATCAGGCTCCCTGCTCCATGGGAAGCCTGCTTCTCCCTCTCCTACTCCCCCTGCTTCTGTTCCCTCTCTCGCTGTGTCCCTCTCTGTCAAATAAAGAAAATCTTAAAACAAAAACAACATAAGAAAGGTCCTCAGAATCTAGAACTAGGCAGAGGTTTTTTGTTTTTTGTTTTTTTTAAATAAGGATTTTATTTATTTGACAGAGAGGGAGAGAGCACAAGTTGGGGGAGCAGCAGACTCCTAAGCAAGGAGCCCAATGCGGGACTTGAGGCCAGAACCCTAGGATCATGACCTGAGCAGAAGGCAAATACCTAGCTGACTGAGCCACCCAAGAACCCAAGGCAAAGAGCTCTTAAGAGTTGACACTAAAAGCAGGATTCATAAAAGGAAAAATTCATAAATTGGATTTCACTAAGAACTATTGCTCCATGAAAAACCTCACAGAGGATGAAAAAACAAACGAGTCAGGGAAAGTATTTGCAAACCACATATTTTTAAAGTAGGTGAAACAGGTCTCTACTAGGAGATACCATCTGGGGCTTTCATAGCCAGTGAGAAGTCAGGCCTGGCTTCAGAGCTTCCAAGGATAAAGTAATGTTAGGGGCAAGGGCAGCTGGTGACTTAAATCTTCACCATCCTACAAATTCTAGGGCCCTTAAGAATTGTATTAAATGGGGGCTCCTGAGTGGCTCAGTGGGTTAAAGCTGCTGCCTTCGGCTCGGGTCACAGAGAGCCTGCTTCCTCCTCTCTCTCTGCCTGCTTCTCTGCCTACTTGTGATCTCTGTCTGTCAAATAAATAAATAAAATCTTAAAAAAAAAAAAAAAGAATTGTATTAAATGTGCTTTGCCTGGGGTAAGTGGAATAGCAAAGCCTGCAGAACAGCACATTTATGACATGGTTTATTGAATGTTCAGCACACTGTTGGAAACTACTGCCCAGAATAAAAGATTCCCGTCCAAATAGGACTGCTCATGGACACTGCACCTGGTCACGCAGGAGCTCTGATGGAGATAGCCAATGCGATTCACGTTGGTTTCATTACTGCTAATACACCATCCATTCCGTAGCCCATAGAGCAAGGAGTAATTTCAATTTTTTTTTAAAAAAGATTTATTTATTTATTTGTTTGACATATAGAGATCACAAGTAGGCAGAGAGGCAGGCAGAGAGAGGAGGAAGCAGGCTCCCTGCAGAGCAGAGACCGATACGAGGCTCGATCCCAGAACCCCGGGATCATGACCTGAGCTGAAGGCAGAGGCTTTAACCCACTGAGCCACCCAGGCACCCCGTAAGGAGTAATTTCAACTTTTAAGTCTTATGTTTTTTTAATATTTTTTATTTGTTTATTTTGAGAGAGAGAGAGCATGAGAGGGGAGGTCAGAGGGAGAAGCAGACTCCCCAAGGAGCTGGGAGCCCGATGTGGGACTCAACCCCAGGGCTCTGGGACCATGACCTGAGCCGAAGGCAGTTGCTTAAACCAACTGAGCCACCCAGGTGCCCAACTTTTAAGTCTTATTTTAAGACTTTTTAAGTCTTATTCTTTAAAAAATAACTTATATTAAGACTATCACTGCCATTGATATTGAATTCTCTGATACATCTGGAAAAATGAGAACCTTCCAGAAAGAATTTGCTATTCTTGATGCCATTAAGAACATCTGTTATTGGGTGCCTGGGTGGCTCAGTGGGTTAAGCTGCTGCCTTCGGCTCGGGTCATGATCCCAGGGTCCTGGGATCGAGTCCCGCATCGGGCTCTCTGCTCAGCAGGGAGTCTGCTTCCCTCTCTCTCTCTCTGCCTGCCTCTCTGTCTACTTGTGATATCTGTCTGTCAAATAAACAAAATCTTAAAAAAAAAAGAACATCTGTTATTCCAGGTGAGTGGTCAAAGTGGCAATAATTACAAGTTTGGAGGAAGCAAATTCCAGTCCTCACTGGAGGACTGAAGGCTTTAAGACTTCAGTAGAGAAAGTGACTGCAGATGTGGTTCAAACAGCAGGAGAACTAGAATCAGATGGAGCCTAAGATGTGCGTGAGTTGATGCAATCTCATGACCAAACCTGAATGAGTTTCTTCTGATGGAAGAGCAAAGAAAGTGGCTTCAGGAAATGGAATCTACTCCTATAGAAGATGCTATGAAGACTGTTCAAATGACAACGGATTTAGAATATTACATGAACTTAGTCTATAAAGCACCAGCAGGCGGGAGAGGAGGCTCCAATTCTGAAAGATGTTCTGTGGGTAAAATGCCATTGAACCGCATAGATTCACGCTACCCAGAAATTGCTCCTGAAAGGAATAGATGAAGCAAACTTCCTTGTTGTTTAAAGAACCTGCCACAGTAACCCCAGCCTTCAGCAAGGAACCTCCCTCATCAGGCAGCAGCCATCAACATCAGAAGCCAGACAGCCCACCAGGAAAAAGACCACCACTAGCTGAAAGCTCAGATGGTGGTTAGTATTTTTAGCAATAAAGTATTTAATTAGGGTATCTACATTTTTTAGACATGATGCTTTTGCACATTTAATGAACTACAGCATTGTGTAAACCAAACTTTTCTATGCACTGGGAAACCAAAAAATTCATTTGACTCACTTTGTTTTAATACCTGCTTTACTGCAGTGGTCTGGAAGCAAAATCACTATCACTCTAAGGTATGCCTGTGAACAGAAGATAAAAGGAATAACAACGAAAATTGAGTGGAGGGTTGCCTGAGTGGCTCAGTGGGTTAAAATCTCTGCCTTCGGCTCAGGTCATGATACCAAGGTCCTGGGACTGAGCCCCACATCGGGCTCCCTGTTCAGCAGGGAACCTGCTTCTCCCTCTCTCTACCTGCCTCTCTACCTACTTGTGATCTCTGTCAAATGAATAAAATCTTTTAAAAAAATAAAGAAAATTGAGTGGAAATTTTAAGAGAATTCTAGAAAAAAATATAAAGATAAGCAAAGGCAGTCGCAAACATACAGAATTGGACTCCCCAGACAAAACAAAAGCAATGGAACAGATCCACTCTGAAGAAAGTACTCAAGATACTAAATGAAACCAAAAGAACACACGGTGCTCAAGAGGAAATGGTCCAGAGAGTTAGAGTTAATATAAAAGACCCTTTTGCATTGAACAATCAGGCAAGATACTCGAGGGGGATGGGAGCAGGGGAGCAAGCTGGTCTCAGATCTGAAGGACGCTCAGCATTTACAACAGTAGAACAATGCTCCTAATATCCTTGAGCAAAAGGAGAGAGACAGGCAGTCTCTCAAGAAAAAAAAAGAACAGAAGAGTTAACAATGGGCATTACAAGGCATTACACATACTAACTGAAGGAAAAGGGACTTTAAAAAGCGAGCAGATAGAAGTAGCAGAACAAGCAGTGGGAAATCTAATGATGTAGGAGGAATGACAGTTGAAAAGTTGAGGGGGGGGGCGCCTGGGTGGCTCAGTGAGTTAAGCCTCTGCTTTCAGATCAGGTCATGATCTTGGGGTCTCCCGATCAAGTCCCGCATGGGGCTCTCTGCTCAGCGGGGAGCCTGCTCCGCCCCCCCCACTTGTGATCTCTGTCAAATGAATAAAATCTTAAAAAAAAAAAGTTGGGGGGTGCCTGGGTGGCTCAGTGGTTAAGCCGCTGCCTTCGGCTCAGGTCATGATCTCAGGGGTCCTGGGATCGAGTCCCACATCGGGCTCTCTGCTCGGCAGGAAGCCTGCTTCCCCCTCTCTCTCTGCCTGCCTCTCCACGGGTTTGTGATCTCTGTCAAATACATAATAAACTCTTAAAAAAAAATTGAGGGGAAGGTGGTACGTGATAATAGCTGGTTTCTGTGTAAACTGGAGTTGAGCGGGGTTTAACACCAAAAGATAACTGATTCAGATTAAGAGGTGGAGAAGAGGGGCGCCTGGGTGGCTCAGTGGGTTAAAGCCTCTCTCTTCTGCTCAGGTCATGATCGCAGCATCCTGGGATCAGCCCTGCATTGGGCTCTCTGCTCAGCAGGGAGCCTGCTTCCCCTTTTCTCTTTGCCTGCTTCTCTGCCTACTTGTATCTTTCAAATAAATAAAAATCTTAAAAAAAAAAAAAGAGCTGGAGAAGACTGGAAGATGTAGTAAGGGAAAAATGTAATTACTGTTCACATTAGAAAAATAGGTACTAAGGAAAAGTAAAAATATTAAGGAGGTTTAAGTTTTAGGGATAACCACTGAAAGAAAACCTGAATTCTAAGTTCCTGAAGAAGTACACACATATACAAATGTGGCCGGTATGATACGAAGAGAAAAATCACCCACTGATGTTCAGGTTGCATTAGACAAAGAAATCTCAATCTCTGCTGCACTGAAGAGTCACAGAAGAGTGATACAGAAGGCTGAAGAGGCAAAAATTATACAATTTCTTTACAAAAAAATTTGTCTTAAATTCGTCATTCTGTCAGAGAACACGCTTATTCAAAATACTAAGTATTTGAGAATGAGGGATTAACATCAGAAATTTCCAAGTATCTCAGAGTAAAAAGTGTTAAGCATTGCTAATACTGAGGTGAAATAGATTTACTAGCCTAATCCTGGGAACTTTTCTAAGTTAAAAATAAAAATGTAGACACCAGACTGGCTCAGTTAGTAGAACAAGCAATTCTTGATATCAGGGTCTGAGTGTGAGCTCCATGTTGAATTCTTGAATATTTTTAGGGGTGCCTGAAAGTCAGGATTCCAGAGTCCTGCCTTCAAGCCCCACGTCAGGGGCCCTGCATCTCAGAACACCTGAGAAAGGAACTCAAAAGGAAAGATGAAAGAACTATATAATAACAGTATTTAAAGTGCAGAAAGTAATTTTCATCTCAGCCACTTTTGTGCAGTCTTGAATAGGTTTTCCATGAAAAATATACACCACTAAATTTTGTTGCAAGCTAAATGAAACTTTAAGCCTTCCCACAACTTATCCATGTTAGTAGACTAGGACAGCTAGACTAGACCTAAGTAGAGTAACCTCTTAAGACCTACTTTGGTAGTGAGCAGAGGCCAATATTTAATGTCCTCCCCACAACATAACCCATTACCCTTTCCATTTCTGCCTCCACCCCATTCTGAGGACCAACAGATTATGGTTCCATACCTATGTACTAGGGGATTTATTTCTTCACCCAGGTCTCCAGTTGCTTCTCCTCCACATGGAACACTTTGAACACGTATTTCACCTCTATCTCCCTCCCAGTTTTCAAGAACTCTTCCAGAAGGTGGTATGTACAAGAATCTGTCTTTTAAAAGATTTGAAAGAGCAAGAGAGATCACGAGCAGAGGGGAGGGTAGAAGGAAAAAGATTCCCCATTGAGCAGGGAGCCTGATGTGGGGGGTCGATCCCAGGACTCCAAGATCAAGACCTAAGCCAAAGATGACCCTTTAACCTACTGAGCCACCCAGGCCACCCAGTATCTGTCTCCTTGCTTTCCAACCTTACCCAGGAATATCAGCTCCCTTTCCAGTAGGACATCACCACAGATTAGAATGCCAGTTTACATGCTAGTAATGTCCTAAGAATTCTTGTTCATTAAACATACAGAAAAAATGAGTTAAAAAAAAAAACAAGACTCAGTAACAGATATTCAAATAACTCAATTTTATTAAGATCCTCTACACACACACTTCCTACTGAAAACTGAAGAGCACAACAAAAAAATTTTATTACAATGTCAGAAAACCAGAAAATCTAGCATATGTACCCACCCTAATTTTGCTTACCAAACCACCCAGAGTTTTCTTGTATTCCTTCTGCACAAGTTACTTGGCTTCTAATTTTTGATATTAGATCTTATCTTAATGACTTCAGGTCTCTCAAACACACAGGCAACATTCAAAACCTATTAGTGCTTCCTTAGGTCAAATCAAAAGGTGCAAGCATACTGAAAAGTCATCCAAATGCAAACTACAGGATTCCTCACAAATTACAGGCATCACGGTTAAAAAAAAAAAAAAGATATTAAAAAAAAAACCCTTGTAATATCACAGATTATCAAAATATTAGTTTGCCCTAACATAGAGCAGCCTTCCAAGCTGCTGCAAAATGATCCTAAAATCACTAGCAGAAAGAAAGAGTTCAAGAATAAAAGTCTGTTTACATTGGCTCCACGTCATAATTATTCTCCATGCTGGTTTCCTCAGCAAGATCTTTGTGATACAGGCAATAATGACAGCGACATCTGAATCGTTCCACTCTTGTTTCACCCTGAGAAGAAATGAAATGAAACGAATTTAACTGCATTAACAATTTAAATAAAATGGATTAACTGCACCATGAGATGTAACCACCCTCAAATCCAGACTTAGTTATTATGATAACCTTTTAAGTTAACTCCAGTGGAGCATGGAGACGAACTCAGGGCTTGAACTCACCCACAGATCAAGACTAGAGCTGAGATCAAGAGTTGGATGCTTCAAATAAGTCAATCGGAAAAAGACAACTATCATATGATCTCTCTGATATGATCAAGTGGAAAGGCAATGTGGGGGGGTTGGGGGGGGAGAATCAATGAAAAAAGATGGGATTGGGAGGCAGACAAACCATAAGAGACTCTTAATGTCACAAAACAAACAGGGTTGCTGGGGGAAGGGGGTTGGGTTATGGACAGTGGGGAGGCTATGTGCTATGGTGAGTGCTATGAAGTCTGTAAACCTGGCAATTCACAGACCTGAACCCCTGGGGCTAATAATACATTATATGTTTATTAAAAACATTTAAAAATTTTAAAAGAGTTGGATGCTTCACCAACTGAGCCACTCAGGCACCCCTAAACTAGCCTTTGGAGTACACGTTTTTAGAGGCAAAGAGGCAAGACTGAAATGTATGGGTACCAAAGAATGCCAGACTGTGGGTCATTTTGTGATAGGAACACCTGATTGTCAACCAGTAAAAAAATGTATCCATGTCATTCTCTGAATCCCTTCAAAGTAACTGGACCCAGTACTTGGGGTTGTCTGCTCTTACTATAGATTATCTTCATGACCATGTTTTTGACATTTGTAAAAGTACAAATGTACCAAGGATTAAACCTAATGTAAATAACAGACTTGAGGTGATCGTGGGTCTCTGTAGGTTCGCCAACTGTACAAATTCACCATGGCATGGAATGTTCATAGTGGTGGGCACTGTTCAGGAGCTACCCGGGAAGGTTCAACCTTCTGCTCTGCTTTGCCATTAATCTAAAACTGCTCTAAGAAAAAAAGGAAAAAAATAGAACTAAAGAATTACAAACATAAATGGGATTTCTCTAGAGTTCTCAGAGATTTAGAAGGTCCAAATCCATTCCCCTTTTCTCCTCTCAAAAAAACAAAAAAACAACAAACAAACAGCAATAACAACAAAAAAAACCAGAACAAAACAAAAACCAGAAACTAGATAGCCACCCACATGTATAACGTGAGAAAATCTTATTTTACCTCCTCCGTTTCCTTCTGCTGTAGATCTTTTTGAAGCTTTATGGGGGGAAAAATAGATATTTATTCAAAAACCATCAAAAAGGCTGGATTACTAACATTATACATCTACCATCAATTGGACAATCCTGAAAACACAAGTGCTGTTCACACCCTGTGCTCATCATTCTGTCCATCATTAATTTAAAAGATTTGTCAGAGACAAGAGAACGAGGCTGCACAAGAAGGGGGAGCAGCAGGGAGAACAAGCTTCCCACTGATCAGGGAGCCTGATGTGGGACTCAGTCTGAAGACCCTGGGACCATGACCGGAGCCAAAGGCAGAGGCTTAACAGATTGAGCCCCCAGGCTTCCCGTAGGGCATCATTTTTTTTTTTTAAGATTTTATTTTTTTATTTGACAAAGATCATTAAGTAGGCAGAGAGCGAAGAGGAAGCAGGCTCCCTGACAAGCAGAGAGCCCGATGTGGGGCTCAATCTCAGGACTCTGGGACAATGACCTGAGCTGAAGGTAGAGGCTTTAACCCACTGAGCCACCCCGGACATCATTCTTTTTTTTTTTTTAAGATTTTATTTATTTATTTGATAGACAGAGATCACAAGTAGTCAGAGAGGCAGGCAGAGAGAGAGGAGGAAACAGGCTCCCTGCTGAGCAGAAAGCCCGATGTGGGGCTCAATCCCAGGACCTGAGACCATGACCTGAGCCGAAGGCAGAGGTTTTAACCCACTGAGCCACCCCGGACATCATTCTTAATGGCTCACTGAGCACCAGGTGGGGCAGCACTGTCTGCCAAGATCCCACAAGCCTACCTGAGACCCCGGGTTTAGGTAGCGCTGGTACTGAATCATTCGAATCATTCTTGCCATCCTTTCCTTCCGGGCTGTTAACAAGGTCCTCACTCCAGTCCTCCTCCCACTGCTGCTGAGGATCCGCTCCACCAGCCCCTGTGGTTTCCTCTCTCTGCCTGGCTGCTGAGACGGATACTCTGGCAGAGGGGAAGGGAGTATGATACTAGAGTCTAGGGTCAATTTACCAAGGTTCTTGGTTAATACTTCGGAGATCGTTTGAGAGGCACCTATAAGAAAAGAGAAAGTTAAAATCCATCATAGAGTGCACTGTATCATTCAGAAGTCACTGGTCTCATCCTCGAAGGAGGTCTGCTCCTCCGAAGTTCCACAATGGGACGTTCTTCAAGATGGAAGATCACATCTAGTGCCATCACCTACGGTGCCTGTGTAAGATGCTGAACGTGGTGAGACCGTACATCTGAGAACATGCTGAAGAAGCCACTATTGATAGGACTCCTGGGTGGCTCAATTGGTTAAGTATCTGCCTTAAGGGGGAGTCTGCTTCTCCCTCTGACCTGCTCTCTCATGCTCTCGCTCATTCTCTCAAATAAAAAAAACCTTTTTTAAAAAAAGTATAAAACTATCTGCCTTCAGCTCAGATCATGATCCCAAGGTCCTGGAATCAAGCCCCGCATTAGGCTCCCTGCTCATCGGGGAGCCTGCTTCTCCCTTTGCCTCTGCCTGTTGGGTCTCCCTGCTTGTGCTTTGTCAAGTAAATAAAATCCTAAAAAGAATCCATGATGACGGGGGACAGCTGGGTGGCTCAGTTAGTTAAGTGGCCAAATGGATGTCACCTCAGGTCTTAATCTCATGATCTTAGGGTCATGAGATCAGCCCTGTTAGGCTCAGCCCTCAGCTTGCTCGAACTGGAGTCTGTCCCTCTCCCTCTAAAAATAAATATAACCTTAAAAAAAAAATTCACTGATGGGAAACAGTTCTTTAAAAAACTTTCCTGCTCCTCCTGTTGTTGGTAGTTCTAAAGGTTAGATTCCCTCTCCCCACAGGATCAACACGTACCTAAATACATGATTCCAAGTGGAAAAACACGGGAGAGAAATCAGGTATTAGTAGTTTTCCCATTTTCACTTTTGTTAATTTGTAACAGAAGAGGGGAAGAGACACACAAAGCATTAACGCAAATTAAAAAATCAGTGAACAAGTTTCAGCACTTGGTAACAATTCTAAACATCTTAAGTTTCGCAGAGGAGGGGTCAGGAGGCAGGTACAGGCTTGTGAAACAGACAAACCCCACATACAACAGTCTCTCCATGGGACCCCTGGGTGGCTCAGTTAGTTAAGCATCTGCCTTTGGCTCAGGTCATGAGGCTCCCTCCTTTGCCAGGAGGCTGCCACTCCCCTTGCTTGTGCTCTGACAAATAAAACCTTAAAAACAACAACAACCGGAACTAAGAAGCTAAATTGTTACCCTCTTCACTCACATCCAACCTGATCACCGTACAAAACCTCTCTCACTCCCACTCCAAAATCAGCCACTCACCTCTTCGATCCAAACCATTAGGCATACCCCATTCACTCTCCTAGCAGTTAACGTTCATTTTCCCTGTGAAAGCACTCAGTAAGAGAGTCAGGATCCATTCGACTTTTAGGGACTTGTGCGCATATAAATAATGATCCCTAGCTGGGAACCATCATGTACTAAGGCAGACTGGAGGAAAAACAGAGATCGAATTATACAGATAACCGCTCTTCGTTAATTTCCCCCTTGTACATATCCACCCAGGTTCTTTCCTCAAAGATGGGGGAAGGCAGGTCTGGGCTGGGGATGGGATGCTGACAAATTACCAAGTATCAGCAAGCTTCCCACCCAGCTTTCTAGCTGCCCAGTGAGGACGGACTCAGGCCTACCCATTAATCAGGGTTCAATAAGATTTCAAAGACATTGGGTGGTTCTCCGTGGCTAAGCCTGGGATTGGGTACCGCTCCCAGAAATGAGTTCTGCTACAGCAAGAAGCCAGGAGAGGACCTAATTGACAGTATTTCTGGGGCACTGTTCCTAAGAACGCCCTCTAAAGTGTCCTACTAATTTACATTATAGAGCACATTCCTGGCTTTAAGTATTCCCCTTCCTTCAATTTCCTCTGAAAAGCCATTTCCCTGTTTAACATTCCTAAAGGGTAAATTTAGCTGGTAAACCAACCCAAAAAAGGTTGCTGAGGTGAGAAAAATTTTAGGTTAAATCAGTTTTGGTTTATAGTGTTTTTTCCTTTCTGCCACTTCTGGTAGGCAGACATTCTGAGGCACGACCTAGGAGAATTCATAGCTCTTCCCTAGAAACTGGGCTGAAAACATTGCAAGTGTTCCTGAACGTACTAAGTAAACCATGCAGTTCTCAACACCCCCTCCCCAATTTCCCCTCCTCCTGGATTTCTTTACTGGGGAGACCTATCCAACCTTGGCCCTCCTGTCTGGAAGGGGTTCCCCTTCCTGCATTTCTCTTTAAAAGACTGAAGTCAATTTAAGAAGGAAGGCAACCTCTTCACTCCCAAACCCTCTGTTGTCAGAAAGGGTACCGTTGGGCTTACCTGAGCTTTCCTGGGAATCCTCTTCATTGGGCGTCTGAGATGATCCCGGAGCCCAGGTTGGGTAAAGCTGCTCTGGCGAATCCATTGGAAGCCTAGTGACAGACCGAGGCTCCTCCTCGATCTTTGGGGTCCGGTGGGAGGTGATGCTCAGGTCCCACCTTGCTACAAAGTAGCCTGCCAAAAACTTAACAGCCCAGAAAGAGGGAGAAAAAACCCAAACTTCACCAACAGGCAGAGTAGCAAGAGAAAAATCAAACCCCAAAGTTTTCATCCGGTTTCCTTTTAAAACAACAGATAAGCCAATCAACCAGCCTATTTTAATGTAAATGCTAATGGTTAAAGGGATAAGGTGAGTGGCATAGTCCTAT
This sequence comes from Mustela putorius furo, assembly GCF_011764305.1. Classification (NCBI taxonomy): domain Eukaryota; kingdom Metazoa; phylum Chordata; class Mammalia; order Carnivora; family Mustelidae; genus Mustela; species Mustela putorius. Next base: position 39,151,662 of record NW_025422368.1, on the reverse strand, counting down.
TAGCGGACTAATAGGGTAATTCTTCATCTGCTCTGCATTAAGATAATCATACTCTCTGTCACGTAGGCAGAAAATTTTAAAAGAAGCTCTGTGGTTGTATCTCCCTTAAGGTTGCCTTGAAAGTTGGTTTATTCCAGACTTCTGGAAATGCTTCTTGGTTTGTAAACTGGGCTTCCCGCCCCCCGGCCCACCCCGGGGTTCTAGTGCTGAGAGATAAAGGGTGATTCCCCACCCATCCAACTGCTGATTAACTCCCCGTTAAATTAATTGAGAAAGTTTCCTTAAAAGTTTTCCTTGCCTGACTTCTTAAACCCGTGGATGCTAGTAAGGGAACGGAGAGGAGAAATAAAGTGTCCGCTATAAACACCTTAAGAGCTTGCTATGTTATGGATGTGTGCTTTAGATCTGTAATTTTAGATTGTTTTCTAGACCATTGAATTGCATTTAACATTTGTGAGCAGCTGAAATTAACCAAATTTATAAATTCCCACTCTCGCCCCAATACTTGTTCTGAACTCTGGAAACGAGCGCCAATATGAAGTGCAGATTTTCTGCTGCAGGTGGAGAATGAGTCCGCCGCCTTCCCCATACATGTTTTTCCCATCACGTAGTTAATGTGCGTCTTCCACTCTACCGGCTTTAGCTGGAAATCAGGAGAAACTACTCAAACGTCATCTTGTTTTAACTAAAAAGCAAAAGTCAAAGTTCTGATAAAGAAATATTTTGCAGATGAGAAGCAGCCATAAATACACATTAGGTACAATACTTTATTCAAGTGGTTCTTTAAAAATATGGCCTGTGGACAGGCAGTGTCCCCGGCCCCTGGTAACTTGTTGGATATGATTTTTAAAAAGCCCTGAGCTCCAACCCAGATCCGCTGAATCAAAGACTCTCCCAGCAGTTTCGCAGGCCTCCCAGGTGATTCTGCTCAAGCCACAGCTTAAAAAGAACTGATTGATGGCAATCTCAACCCCACTCCTCTTCTGTTCTCAGCGGTTCCCGCTTTGCCACCAGTGCCTGCCCAACAACAGTTTCAGAATTCTGCGGGAGATGTGAGGGCAAACATCAGATGGCAGGAGGTGTAAGATGAAGAAGACAGTGAAAAGTGCTGGCATAGACTCTCGCTCAAAAAATGCAGGTTTAGGGGCGCCTAGGTGGTTCAGTGGGTTAAAGCCTCTGCCTTCAGCTCGGGTCATGATCTCAGGGTCCTAGGATGAGCCCCAATCCCGCTCTCTGCTCAGTGGGGAGCCTGCTTGCTTCTGCCTCTCTGACTACTTGGGATCTCTGTCTGTCAAATAAATAAAATCTTTTTTTTTTTTAAGATTTTATTTATTTGACAGACAGAGATCCCAAGTGGGCAGAGAGGTGAAGGACCCCAGGTCAGAACTATAGTATAGCCTATAAGTTTTAACATTCTTTTTATAACCAGCTTATGCTAACTAAGAGACTGCGGCCAGCTGACCGTAGATAAGGGAGTCAGCAAGCAGCATAACAGGATAACGAATAGCAAAAATCTGTGTTTAACCCGGCTGTTTCTGGCTTCTGTATAATAATGCTTCTAATGCTTTGCTAAGAAATGAAAAATTGCTTAAACCCTCGCTCGCTGTGTAATCAAATAAAGTTATACCTTTCCCTTGTTAAGAATTTCCCCTACTCCTAAGTAAAATTGATAAGGGTCGTCTCCCGTACCAAGGCCTGAGACGTGCGGTTCAGCACGTATATAGATAAAGGTTGGAAACGTGCAATTCAACAGGTACCCTCTACTGTACACTATCTGAACAGTGACTGGCCAGAATGTAGGTCCTCCAAAGCCAATCCGCTAACACCAAGTATGCCTTTTTCAAATGTTCAAATTGTCAGCCAATCAGCTCCGTCCCATCCAAAACTTGTTTGTACCTGTCTATAAAAATCCTGCACCACCCCAGCCTGGGGTGCTCAGCTAGCAGGAGCTGCTGACCACCCGCAGGCGCCTGCTATACAATAAAGAACCTCTTGCTGTTTGCATCCTGTGGCAGAGTTGAATTCTTGGGTAAGGGGATCTGCGGGTCTTTCAGAGGCAGGCACAGAGAGTGGAGGAAGCAGGCTCCCTGCTGAGCAGAGAGCCCAATGCAGGGCCTGATCCCAGGACTCCAGGATCATGACCTGAGCCTAAGGCCGTGGCGTTAACCCACTGAGCCACCCAGTTGCCCAAATAAATAAAATCTTAAAAAAAAAAAAATCCAGGTTTAGAGAGGGCCATTCCTATGGGAGGGTGTGGGATGTGGATGGCGGAGAGGCGGTTTGCATTACCAGGACAGAAGCCGAGCCAACAGAATGCCAAAAATAGGAGACCCAGGGTAGTTGGGAAACACCCCCCTCCTCACCACCAAGGCTTAAAAAGATCAGATTTTAAAAATCTTTAAAAGTTATAACATCTTTCTAAGTAATGTGGTTTTTTTCTTTATAGTATGAAAGATGAGGTAAAAAGTCAAACAGAATGAAGCAACTCGAAAACAGAAAGCCAAAACAACCCAAACTGTAAAAGAACACATCAAGAATATGATACTTAATTTCTCCAGAGATGAGAGATCATACCTAATATTTTTTAAACAAAAAGATACCCCTTTTAAAGAAGGAAAACAGGCGCCTCTGCCTTCCGCTCAGGTCATGACCCCAGGGTCCTGAATGGAGCCCTGAATCGGGCTCTCTGCTTGGTGGGGAGCCTGCTTCCTCTCCCTCCCTCTCTCTCTCTCTCTGTCTCTCTGCCTACTTGTGATCTCTGTCTGTCAAATAAATAAAATCTTTAAAACTAAATAAATAAAAAAGAAGGAAAAAAACAACAAAAAGAGTACCTGGAAATTAGACATGATATTAAAACAAAAAAAAAGGTTTGAAGTTAATAAGTAAATAATAAGTAAAATGGAATCACAAACAGATGTAAAATAGAGAAAATATAAGATGAGAATTTAAAATCAGAAACATAATGGCTCAGATTCCTCAATAACTGAATGCTAGAGCATAGCGGAGAAACACCTTCCAAATTCTGAAGGAAAATGCTTTCCAACCCAGGATTCTGTAGTTAGTCAAACCATTGAGCAAGTGTGGAACATTCTCAGACACACAGTTTCTCAAAAATGTCATCACCAGGATAGATTCTTGATGGCAGAACCCTACCAGGTAAATACTTCTAAAGTCATGAAACGGAGAGGCTGCTCATAGACCATATTAAAAAGCTCATATCTCTCAGTTTTGTTCATTCTATTTCAGGTGCACAGCAAAAAAGCAGAGTAAAAGGGATGGGGTAAACATGGATTCAGAATGTTAAAAACAAGAAAACGTGCCACCTGGGTGGCTTAGTCAGTTGAGTGTCTGCCTTTTGCTCAGGTCATAATACTGGAGTCTTGGGATTGAGCCCCATGTGGGGCTTCCTGCTCTGGTGGGGAGCCTGCTTCTGTCTCTGCGTCTCCCCCTGCTCCTGCTTTCTTTCTCTCTAAAATAAATGTCAGCCAACAAATAAAAGCAAATTAAAAAACAATCACAACAAGACAACAGGCCCCCCCCATGGAGTTGCTCACGCCCAACTCCACTGATAGTTCATGTAATTACAGTTTTGTGGGGTTTTTTAAGATTTATTTATTTATTTATTTATAGACAGAGATCACAAGTAGGCTGAGAGGCAGGCGGGGTGGTAGGGGGAGTAGGGTCCCCTTGGAGCAGAGAGCCCGATGCGGGGCTCGATTCCAGGACCCTGGGATCATGACCCGAGCCGAAGGCAGAAGCTTTAACCCACTGAGCCACCCAGGCGCTCTTGTAATTACAGTTTTTGGCTCTCCCAGAAATGAAATCTGAAACCAGTCCATCAGGATCCTCCTGATCCAGCACTAGGAGGGGAATCTGCCAGCAGACTGCCCTTCCCTAAAAGGAAGTACCCTTACGAATAAGTAATCTGCCTTTTGGCCCAGTACAGCTTTCCTTACTCCTGCTCACTTCTGCCTATAAAACCTCCTTTCTTGTAGAGCTCTTTAGAATTCCTTTCTATCTGCTAGACTGGATGCTGCCCAGTCAATGAGTCATTGAACAAAACCAATAAGATCTTTAGAATTTACACCATTGAATTTTATTTTTTGGGAATAGGATACAGTCTAGATGGATCTCAATTCCCAAGTTAAGGAATCTATAGTTGATAAACTTCACTACAAACTACCCTAAAATATGACCTCTTGGCCTATTAAATATTTTAAGCTGAGAGGTACCCTTCCTACACCTGTAAGAAAGGAACATCTTCATCTCCAAGACAAGGGAATGCTGATAAGAACCCAAATGAAGGGGTGCCTAGGTGGTACAGTCAGTTAAGCGTCCAACTCTTGTTTTGGCTCAGGTTATGATCTCAGGGTCCTCACTCTCCCTCTGTCTCCTCACCCCAACCCCTCCACACTATCTCTCTCTCAAATAAATAATTAAAAAAAAAAATGAACAGGTCTTGCTAAGTTTCCCCTTTCACTACAATTACCTCATATCCTTAACCAATGATACTCTTCCATGACTGTCAGGTCTTCATCAAACCTAGCATAGTAAGGCTTAGGTTTAACCATTTGTCCAAGTCTTCATTTCCTTATAAAGGCTCCTGCAAGTCAATTTTACATTAAGTAAATTTGTATGCTTTTCTCCTGCTAATCTGTCTTTGTCAATTTAATTTTTTTTAGATTTTATTTATTTATTCTTGAGAGACAGAGAGAGAGAGGGAGACGGAGGCAGAAGGAGAAGTAGGCTCCCCACTGAGCAGGGAGCCTGATGTAGGACTTGATCGGGATCATGATCCGATTGGAAGGCAGATGCTCAACCATCTGAGCCACCCAGGCGCCCTGTCAGTTTAATTTTTAGATTTAGATTTATTATTATTATTTTTTAAGATTTTATTTATTTATTTAACAGACAGAGATCACAAGGAGGCAGAGAGGAGGGCAGAGAGAGGAGGAGGCAGGTTCCCTGCTGCGCAGAGAGCACAATGTGGGGCTTGATCCCAGGACCCTGGGATCATGACCTGAGCTGAAGGAAGAGGCTTAACCCACTGAGCCACCCAGACGCCCCTAGATTTAGATTTAGATTTAATTTTTAGATCCAGCCAGGAACCTTAAAAAGGTCAGGAAAGCTTCCTTCCCGATGTACTGTTTCCATGTTTTGTCTCTCCATTGCTTCACCCATCCCCGCTGACCGGGTTGTCATGACAACCAGAGCTGAGGGGTTGAGGAGAGTGCCCCGAGACAGAAGGTACCAGGTACCAATAACATACGCTGATTCCACCAGGCCAGCCGTAGCTGCAGCTTGCCAATTAACCTGGTGAACAACCATGAATTTTGTTTGCATTTCAACGGGAGAGCATATGTGGGCCTACGTGGGATAATAGCGGCTGCCACTGATGGGTGACGGATTTAGGGATGACATGGGTAGTTAGTCCACAGGTGATATGCTCATGACTTGTTCTTTCCATCCTTTTCTTTTCTGTAAGTAATAACTGGTTTTGGTTAATGTTTTATTTACTGAATATTTTTAAAATTTACAATATATTTAAACACACATAATGAATTATACCTATATCTCATGTGCTAGTTATTTACTAAGTATTCACACTCAATGATTAGTTTCACCTCTGTCTTCTAAGCTACCAGTTCACTGTCTATGCTTAACCTTAAGGGTATCCTCCATCCCATTTCTTTTTCCCTTCTCTTGCAGAATTGAATATCCTGAAGTAACAGTTCGAACACACATTACACCTTTTACCGGGAATGCTGATCTAACTAAAATAGAAAATAACCACATTAGAAGAGTGAGGAAATTAGAAATACAGATGAGTGTGGTAGGGGAAAAGAAGAAGAAAAATCTGTTTTGGAAGTCAGTAATAATGCCCAACACACACACACACACACACACACACACAGGAAGGGAGGGAGGGAGAAAGGAGGAGGGAATGAATTTAAAAATCAAGAAGTGGGCGCCTGGGTGGCTCAGTGGGTTAAGCCGCTGCCTTCGGCTCAGGTCATGATCTCAGGGTCCTGGGATCGAGTCCCACATCGGGCTCTCTGCTCAGTGGGGAGCCTGCTTCCTCCTCTCTCTCTCTCTCTGCCTGCCTCTCTGCCTACTTGTGATCTCTGTCAAATAAATAAATAAAATCTTTAAAAAAAAAAGAAACTTAAAATAGATACATACAAAGCATGAGATTTGAGATCAGGTAAACTGTTAAACTCGTGTTATGTAGGGTGTGTAACACACTGCAGAACCATAGACATGAAACACTTGTTGAGTGAATGAATCAACACATAAGACCAGCATCTCTACTCAGACCAATGTTAAAACCCAAAATTCGACTGAGTAGATTTTTAAAGACCTATATTGGCTTTATTCAATGATCCACGAAAAGGACAGCATCCCATCCAGTGGACAGAATGGAATTCCCAGGAGATGCACAAAATGTAAGGAGAAGGGAGCAGGAACAAGTGCATTACACCAGGTGAAGAAGCTGGTTGGTTATGGCAAGGTCACCTTCCTTTAGGGGATGGATGGATTCGATCAGGCCAACTATCTAACTAGTATTGACCAGCCGATTCCTGATGGACTGGTTGAAGATGTCCTCTCTAGGAGAGCTGAAACTGTAAATCTCAGTTTGATGAAGTGTGGCTTAACGTAAGTGGCTCCATTTTGGGCCTGTTATCTCAGTTTTAACAGTATCAAAAGGTGCACAGATGTCTGAGGGAATCTCAGATACATAACCATATGGTGAACCAATGTAGACCATTTACGTTTTCCATTTTTGAAAGTTAGAAGGATGATTATCTTTTCTTAGTAAGGGCTAATAGCTAGGATTATAAAATAGAGCTGGGGAAGGACGGTGTAACGGGAGGAAGGAAAGATGGTAAGGGAGAGCAGCCGGGAAGCTATCCCAATTCCTGTAAGGGTCTGAATTTCCTCAAATGCTGGGGCTCTTTTCCAGACATCAAAAACTATTTCGGGGTGCCTGGGAGACTCAGTCGGTTAAGTGTCTTCTGCTCAGGTCATGATCCCAGAGTCCTGGGATGGAGCCCCACGGGCTCTCTGCTCAGCAGGAGGCCTGCTTTTCCCTTTCCCTCTGCCTGCCTCTCCCCCTGCTTGTGCGCAGGCGCTTCCCCCTCACCCCTCTCTCTGTCAAATAAATAAATAAATATTTTTAAACCTGATTTTTTTTTCAGATTTTATTTATTTATTTGTCACAGAGATGATGAGGGAGCAGGAGGCTGGCTGAGAACGGAGCAGGGGCTGGCACCTTGCACCCCCTCTCCACCCACTCCCCTTGGTAATATGTGTGACATTTCACAGGCACCCCTGACTGCCCTAAAAGAAGAGCAAATGGTTATCTTGCAGAGATCACAGTCCTGCAAGGCAGGAGTCTCTCTTGGTTTACAAATGTCCTTGAGATTTACAACAAAGAAGTTGCCTTATCAATAGCCCAATTTCCAAAGATACATAACAGTTCCTCAAGCCCTAACGTCACCCTCCCCTCCATAAAAAACCAAAGGAGACGGAGGTAGAAGGAAAAGTAAATAAAGTTAAATTTCTTTTAAGACCTAAATCTCACTAACAAGGACATTTGATAGCAGGAATGTAACATTCCACCTGGAGACTCCCAATTGTCTTTATGTTAGTGCCTCATTAGAGGGAAAGTGGCCTTGGTTTGATAGTAACCAGGACTTCAATATCCAGACAGTCTTCTTTACCCCAAGAGCCCTTCTGGACACCACTTTGTCCTCACCTACCCAACTCCTGTGTATATAACCAGCCACTCCTCACATGCCCGGCGCAGCAGCATCTCCGTCTGCCCACGGGTCCTGTCCCCGTGCTTTAATAAACCACCATTTTGCACCAAAGATGTCTTAAGAATTCTTTCTTTAGTCGTCAGCTCCAAACCTCACCCCACCGAACCTGACTTAGGTTCTGGAACTTCATCAGAGAGACACAGTGAGAGTGGAAGCCCAAGCAGGGGTAGTGGGAGAGATGTTTAAAAGGAATAGTTAGGGGCATCTGGGTGGCTGAGTGGGTTAAAGCCTCTGACTTTGGCTCAGGTCATGATCCCAGAGTCCTGGGATCGAGCCCCGCATCGGCCTCTTTGCTCAGCGGGGAGCCTGCTTCTCTCTCTCTCTCTCTCTCTCTCTCTCTGCCTGCCTCTCTGCCTACTTGTGATCTCTGTCTGTCAAACAAATAAATCTTTAAAAAAAAAATAAAATAAATAAAACTTTTAAAAAAAAGCAATAGTTAATTAAATGGAAGAAAAGGAGAAACCAGTCTATGGAACAATTTGCTCGTACAGGTTACAAAACCATTTATATAGTAAAGTAAATTAACATCACAATTACAAAATATATGTCTAATATCAACTTCTTGAACTTCACATGATTTACTCTTTTGGGGAGAGGGATGTAAATGATGTAATAATATTTTGGAAAAAAATGTATTGAGATATAATTGACATATAACATGTAAGCTTAACATAAAACAATGTGTTCATTTGATATATTTGTATAGTGCAATATATTTACTGCCGTGGAATTAACCAGCACCTCTAGCACATAATTACTTATTTTGTGATGAGAGAAATTAAGATTGAGTCCTTCAGCAACCTTGAAGTTTTTAACAGTGTTGTTGACTATAATCACTATTTTGTGCATCAGAGCTCCAGACCTTATTTATGTGATTTACTTCTCTAGTGTCTTAGTGCTTTGCTACTTGTTTTCTTCTGGTTGCTCTCCACTACCCTCAGTGGAATACAAAGTAGGAGAGGCACAGGAGGCGGAAAAGTGTCTGGCGAGAAAAGCCTTAAGGAAACAGTCCCAGTTGGCTTCATCTTTTTTCTATGTATTGGGAATGATTGCCATTATTCTTCCCTTCGTCCTGTAACACCCAAGCCTAGTTTGCCAAGCAGGCAGATTTTTTAGGCAATCTCTAAGAGATACAGCTAGAAAAGATAGGCTCTTTACATTGTCCAAAAGAATTGTAGAAGCTGTCTTGTTTTGTGAGAGAATAGAAGGGGAAGCATATCAGTTCTAATTCAATCTCAATACCCACCCACCTAATTCTTTCACTCAATGGTTCATTTATTTTTTTCAATGGACTGGCAGATGGGTTTATTTGATAGGCTAAAAGGAGGTAAGAATTGAATTTCTAGGCCAGTCCCCCCTACCATTTTACTGGGAGTCTGGGCTAATTGAGCTGAAGTTCTTTTCAGTTCCACTTGGAGCAAAGTGTTACCTTTCTGTTCAGACCTCTGGGAGGAGGTCAGACCTAGATGTGTTCAGAGCTATGTGGACCTTCAAGCTGTGACTAGAGCTCCATGAACCCACCACAGAAGTTTACCATGAACTGGAGTACTCACAGATGGGCAGGGAAGAAAATTAACGGGAAGACACAGATAAGCCAGAAAATCCCCCCCTTAAAAGATGTTTATTTATTTATTTATTTGAAGAAAGAGAGAGAGGAGAGCACAAGCAGGGAGAGAGGAAGAGGGAGAAGCAGACTCTGTGACAAGCAAGGAGCCTGACCCCAGGATCACGACCTGAGCCAAAGGCAGACCCTTAACCAACTGAGCCACCCAGATGCCCCATGATAACTCCCTTCTTGACAATGAGAAATTTGATTCTTTGTATTAATCTCCAGTCCTTGAAGGAGGAGTATAAGTACAGCTCCTCAAGCTGTTAGAAGAAGGAGAGTTAAGTCCTTGTAGCAAAGTAGGAGCGCAAAGGGAAAATCTGTTAAGGATGAACTCAATTGTTAAACTATGTTAACTGTGTATTAAGAACAAGACAATGGGCCCAAAATGGAGTCACTCCCGCTAAGCCTTACCTCACCAAACCAAGAATTAATTACAATCTTGGCTCTCCCTAGAAACAAAATCTCAAACCAGCCAACCAGGAATCACCTGATCAGCCCTAGTGAGGTAATTTGATAGACCCTTGCTATCCCCGAAAGGTGAGTAAACTTGTCATAACCAATCTGCTTTTTGCCCAAATATAATGTCCTGTTTCTGCTCCCTTCTGCCTTAAAAATCTTTCATTTTGTACAGCTCCTTGGGGCTTCTGTTTGCTAGATTGGATGCTTCCCCATTCGAACTGAGCTTTGCTCAAACAAACTTACAGTTTTTAATATTCCTAAATTTATCTTTCTTTTACTAAATCAGCTTATATAATTTTATCCATCTTTGACCTCCACTGGAGTCAGGGATGAGGTGTCATCTTTCATCCCAAGAATGAGGCCTTCAGGAAACATCTCAGGTGCTCTGTGAGCTAACTGGTCATCACAAGAAGGTAGAATCCGCAATTTCTCTAATTCACAGGTTCTGTGTTTTCTGGAGGCATCAAATGAATCACTATGCTGCCGAAGTCCACACAGTGCCCATCATCAGCGTCCTTCCCTTCTCTTACTATGAGGTCCGTTTTTATATTTCAGACATTTGACCATTTCACAAATGTTCTGGGCCGGGGCACCTAAGGGATGGGCGTTCCACTACCAATCACAAGGTACTCTGCCTATCTCGTTTCTGTTGGAACCTTAATCTCACAAACTACTCTTGCATTTTCCAGCTTCAAAAGCGAAACGAGCATACTGCTGTCAAAGGGCCAGAGCGATAATGTGCTCCTGACTGCAGTAGCCCCACACCCACCGCTCCTCCTAGGGCGAGCCCGACCGCCTGCAGCAGTGCCTGGCGCGCGCGCGAGTCCTGGGCTAAGGCAGGTGGGGCCGAGCGCTTGGTCCCGCCTTCAACAAACCTGGCAGCCGGCAGCCCCCCAGCTGGGTCCGGCACCCTCTGCCAACCAGCTCCACAGCTGCGTCCCCATCCGCCGCCCCACACTGCCTGCCTAAGCTTACCTTTTAAACAGTACAGACCCCTCCAGTCCCTAGACTCTTTTGTGGAAAGGGTAATGATACATAGTGAAATAGTTTCATTTACTGGAGGTGGGAGGAGGGGGGAAGTCCTTAAAATCGGATGAATGGAATTTAAAATTCTAATCTGCCCCAGGGGGTTAAACTGACGAAGTCGGAATCTTGGCTGTGCTTTCTCTCTTATCTATGGGTCCCACCTTGTCCCTCCAGGTAGCTTCTCTAGCTTCCAAATGTTTTCCCTTCAACTGTGCGAGGATGATTTTAGGTCATGCAACAGAGCCACGGGCACAATAAAAGTTTTGCCCTCAGGGCGCAAACACTCGGGTGGAGCGAAACAACAGACCATAGATCCAAAATAAGGCGTGGGGAGTGAGACGTATTCCAAAGAGAGGTAAATAAAGCCTGGCGAAGGAGGGGAAAGCTGCTGTTTTGGAAAATCTCCCAAACACACAGTTAATGAATGACTCGCTGTCCTGCTGTGGGCTCGCGTCTGGCGGGGCGGGGCTCCCCCTAACGCCCCTTGTCCCTGCCTCGGTCCCTCTGCCCGGCGGCTCCACCCCGTTGCCCCGCCAATGTGTCCCCTTTGCACCTAGAGTTGAGAAGCCTGTTTCCAATGGCGTCCAAGGCCATCTACCCTGGAGTCCGACCTTAAGGCCTGACAAGTGGGGACAAGTGGCTCAGTGGCCGGCACCTGCGCCCATTTGGGCACAGAGGTCTCTGCAGCCCCATGCACCTGCTTGCCGCGCGCGCAGACGATCGGCTCTTTGCCTCCCTCTCCGCGCACCGACTGCGGTTGCTTTCCTCTCTGCGGATCCTCCTTAGTTCTCGAAATCCCACAAGGAAGAATCAGTACTTCCCGGAGCCGAATCCTGGGTCTATAATCAATTATTGAACAGCTTGGTGGAAAACATTTAATGACTTTTCCAATCTGAGGGCAGGCTAAATAAAGACCAGCCCGCTGGGCAGGGTTCTGATGGATAGATCTCAGGGCGCGCGGGGCGGTAAATTTCCCAATATTTGTGGTTTGAATGAAGTTACTGGACCCATGAAGTTACTGGTCAACTAGGCCTATCAGAGGAGAGGAGCAAAACACTCCCAGCATTCCCAAGTTTGCTTAAAGAGGAGATTCCAGGAAAGACAAGTAGGTCATGCTGGAGAGGCATAGCCCAAGTGGAAATTTATATTTCAGCTTTGGGAACCCCTTCCTGAGATCAAAGGAATGCCTTGTGTCTTTGTTCTGTTGCTTCATGGACTTTCTGCCTTGACTTCCTTTTTGAGAAAAGGAACCCAGACACAAAGGCTTGCTGTCTTTTATTTGTTGGTCTACCCTTGATGACCCTCTAGAGGGGCAGTCCATTGTTGGCTTGTTAAAGAGGGTATCTGCCTGGGGGGCGGGAGGGGGCGGGCAGGCAATGGACTTGGGAGGAGGCACTTCACCCTAACAGATTTTATTTAGGTTGCTTCATTTCGCCAGCCTCATGCTCAGATATGCTGGCAGGGAGCCTCAACCCTGCAACTAAGCCCCTTCCCCTCTTCCAGAGGGACAACGGGGACGAAGATTGGACACCAGTGCTTTTCAGCTTCCCCCACAGTACAGTTTCCATGATCCCGTTGTCTTTTCCCCTCCAGCTCTGTCGTTCCCGTGTCATTATCCTCATTTCATAAGCCAGCTGTACAGTTGGAAAGCTTTCTGATTTCAATTCGGGTTTCTTCCATTTTATTCATTCACCCCAAGAAGAAACATCAGGACCCATGGGACTCAAGTGTTGTAGAATCATAACGTCAATAAATTGAGATGAAATAGTAATAATATGAAACAAAAGATTGGAAAAGGGAGGTGAAAGTAGAACTTGGAGGTATTGCATGGCAAGATAACCAAGGACATTAATGAGGACTCTAAGTCAGCTTAAAAACCTGCCAGAGATCAGAGCGGTGCCATCCACATGCCCCTGCACAAATTGTCCAAATGCTGTTCTGCCTTAGTGTCGGGTTTTTAAGAAAATGCTGAGACCAAACATTATTTTCCCTCTGCTCTTTTACCCTTAAAGAACCCCCAAAGCATACAACTCAAGAATATTAAGTCATATAAAGACCCAATTAAGGGGACGCCTGGGTGGCTCAGTCAGTTAAGTGGTTAAGCGGCTGCCTTTGGCTTGGGTCATGATCTCAGGGTCCTGGGATCAAGTCCTGCATTAGCCTCTGCCTGCCACTCGGCCTGCTTGTGTTCTCTCTCTCTATGACAAATAAATTTTTTTTAAATCTTAAAAAAAAAAAAAAAAAAAGACAAGAGAATGTTGAAGGAGTCAGGACAACTAGATATAATGTCATATCCTGCATGGGATCCCGGAACAGAAAAAGTACATTAGGTAAAACCTAAAGGAAATCTAAATAAATTATGACTTTATTTAATAATAATTCATTAATAGTGGTTTATTTTTTGAAGGATTTTATTTACTTATTTGAGAGAGAGTGATAGAGCACAAGTAGGGCAAGTAGCAGAGGGAGAGAGAGAAGCGGGCTCCCCTCTAAGCTGGGAGCCCAATGCAAGGCTGGATCCCAGGACCGTGGGAACATGACTTGAGCAGAAGGCAGGAACTTAACTGACTGAGCCACCCAGGCACCCCTTTGTATTGGTTTATTAATGTTAACAAATCTTAAAGTAAGATCATAATAGGGGACACCAGGTGTGGGGAAGACATGAACTCTGTATTTGCTTTGCAACTTTCCTATAAATCTAAAAACTATTCCAAAAAAAAAAAAAATGAAGTCTGTTCCCTTCAGGACACAGCTCTTGGTGGTTCGACCTTTTATCCTTTATATAAAATCAGAAGCTTCAGCTTTCTCTACCTTTGCTTTCCTTAGTGGACCTTCACCTGTATTAGGAATTTTGTAAATCTTTCTAACAGTGATAGTCTATCTGCATTAGAATTCTTTTTTTTTTTTTTTAAGATTTTATTTTTAAGCAATTTCCACACTAGGGGTGGGGCTCCAACTCACAACCCTGAGATCAAGATTCACATCTATTACTGACTGAGCCAGCCTAGGACCCCTCTTTGTATTAGAATTCCAAATGTTTTGGGCAGTTGCATAGACTTTGAGTGCTTTTGTCCCTTTATCCTTTCTCTCCACAATGACTGTGTGTTTCTGTTTGTGTGCATATGCACATGCATAATTTTGCAGGAGGTGAGGTTTTCCTGAAGTCCCATGTGGCAGGCTGAATAATGGCCCTCAAAAGATGTCCTCATTCCATTCCCTGGAACCTATGGATATGTGACCCTCCCTGGCAAAAGAGACATTGGGGATGTGATTAAGATTCCAGACATCAGGAGAGGATTCTGGATAACCCAGGTGGCCCCAAGAGAGTAACAAAGGTCTTTACAAGAGGGAGGCTGGAGGATCACACAGAGAAAGCTGTGTGATAACCGTAACAGGGAGAAAAAGCAAAGTGATCAGGGAGCCGTGACTAAGGAAAGAAGACAAGCTATGTTACATAAGCCTTTCTCTTCCTGAGGGAAGTGCCCCCTCTTGTGTCTTCAACCCTGAATAGGTTTGAACATGTGTAAGACCTCCTTTCATTCATTCTTTCTCTTTCTCCCTTCCTTCCATTCTTTTTTTTTTTTTTTTTTCAAGATTTTGTTTTTAAGTGATCTCTACACCCAACCTGGGGCTCAAAACCACAACCCCAAGATAAAAAGCCACGTTCCATCAACCGAGCCAGCCAGGTGCCTGCCTCCCAAATACCTCTTTTATTTCCTTCTCTCCTTCTTCCACTTCCTTTCTCATTTGCCATTCAGTGCTGATTTCTCAGTATCTGCCTATTCCTTTCCATCTCCGTTCTTCATCCCTCAATCTGGGGCCCACTCACTCCCCTGAACAACTTTCTCTAGCTGCTCTGTACACATTCCTCTAAGTCCTCTAAACACCTAGAGGACGCTGTTCAGGTCTTATTCTCAGAAATGTTTGACCCCATTGAAAAGTCCTTCTGCTTTTTTTTTTTTTTTTAAAGATTGTATTTATTCATTTGACACAGAGAGATCACAAGTAGGCAGAGAGGCAGGCAGAGAGAGAGAGGAGGAAGCAGGCTCCCCCCGGAGCAGAGAACCTGACGTGGGACTCGATCCCAGGACCCTGAGATCACGACCTGAGCCGAAGGCAGTGGCTTAACCCACTGAGCCACCCAGACACCCTGAAAAGTCCTTCTTAAGACATCACTTGACTTACACAACACCACATTCTTCAGGGTTTCCTTTTACCCAGAAGGAAGACAGTTTTCCCTTGTATTGTGTTCTGTGGAAAAACAAACAGAAGCAAGGGCACCTGGCTGGTTTAGTTGGTAGAACCTGCAACGCTTGATCTCAGGTTTGTGGGTTCAAGCCTCACATTGGGTGGGGAGCCTACTTAAAAAGAATTAAGAAACGAAAGATAAACTGAGGCATACTGAAATTTTTAAGAGTTTATTTGAGCAAAAACAGATTTCAATCAGACGGCACCAAACTGGAAGTGGGTAGGAGCACTGCAAGGACAGGAGCCAGAGAGAAAGACATATAGAGGAAGTTCAGAAGAGAAGAAAGAAAATGATTAGGTTGACTGGAAATTGCTCAAAGCCTACTTGGCCATGCTGGCTGTCCCTAGCACGGTGATTCTATAACCTTGAGGCATTTCCAAGCTTGGATTTTGGTGTTCTTAGGTAGGCTCCATAACCTTAAACCCACATCAGTCTAATGGCCTCCGTGTCTAATTAACTGAATAGTTCTTTCTATGGATTCTGCCCTGGGTCAATTATTTATTTATTTTTTAAAGATTTTTTATTATTGGACAGAGAGAGAGAGAGATCACAAGTAAGCAGAGCTACAGACAGGGGTGGGGGGGGAGAAGGCTTCCCACTGAGCAGGGAGCCCGATGCGGGGCTTGATCCCAGGACCCTGAAGTCATGACCCGAGCCAAAGGCAGAGGCTTAACCCACTGAGCCACCCAGGCACCCCCCATTATTTTTCTCATGCTACATCAGACATCCTCAAAGATTTCGTGGATATTCTCTAAGAAGTTAAAGAACTCCCTAAAAATGCAGAGTTATGAGCATGTCTTCTCTCTGGAAAACAGATAGATCACTTTCATTACATTTTCCCAAGTGTCCAAGATTCATGAAAGATAATGATTCAGTGCTCTGAGTAAGCTTCCTGGGCAATCCAATGACTCCTAAATCCACATGTGCGATCAGATCCCCTATCTCAGCTCCCTATTGGCATGTGCAAGTGTCCACGCAAGATCTCTCTTCAGACATCAAGGAGGCAGCTTAGATTTACCCCCTCAACCTGCTCTACTTCCTCTGTACCTACTGTAGTGATCGACATCCCCATCCATCCAGATGCCCAGGTCCAAAGCCTCTTTACCATATAGGATTCCTTCCTTTTTTCAGCCTGGTTATTTCTATATATTCATGTCTCTTTCTTCAATCCTCGCTGCTACAGCCACCATTATTTCCAGTCCTAATCACTGAGCTGGCCCCTTGGTGAACCTCCTTGTATTAATTAGTCCTCTGCAATCCATTTCTCTTCCCATTGAGGGTATGGTTTACTGAAAGATGATGGGGAAATCCAGCCTGTGCCCTACTACCAGGCTGTTAGTCCAGAAGAAGGATGTCTAAACCATGGTCTAGGGAGGAAATCCTTAAAAGAAATATGTACTGGGGTTCCTGGGTGACTCAGTCAGTTAAACATCTGCTTTCCACTCAGGTCTTGATCCTGGGGTCCTGGGATTGAGCCTAGAGTTGGGCTGCCTGCTCATTGGAGAGTTTGCTTCTCCCTCTCCCTCTGACCTTCCCCTCCCTTGTGCTCTTCCTTTCAAACAAATAAAATCTTAAAAAGAGGGGTGGAGAACCACCCTACCGTAGGTGTATGGGGTGGGTCCTGGGTGGGTGTTTTTATGATAATCACTTGTGACCAACAAAGCATAACCAGCTCCTAAAAAGGAAGTAAGCCATTGAAGGTATTATCAATAGAGATGTTAGAAGGATTTAAGTTCCCTGATTGGCTTTCTATGAAAGACCAACACTAAAGACCTTTGTGGGCAATCCTGTCAGAGACCCCTCTCACTCTTGAGAGCTTTTTCTGTATCTTAATAAACTTTTATCCCTTTACTCACAACAAAAAATTTAATTAATTAATTAAACTCTTAAAAAAATAAATGTACGTACAGGGGGCGCCTGGGTGGCTCAGCCCTTAAGTGTCTCCCTTCCACTCAGGTTATGATCCCCGGGTCCTGGGATCCAGTCCTGCATCAGGCTCCCTGCTTGGCAGGAAGCCTGCTTTTCCCTCTCCCACTCCTCCTGCTTGTGTTCCCTCTCTCGCTGTGTCTGTCAAATAAATAAGTAAAATCTTAAATATATATATATATAATGTGTGCCATCACGCAGATTCTGGCCTCAGGAGAACAGGGTGATGATGTCAGGCCTGCTTTTAACTCTTCAAAGACCCCATTGTCTGCAGATTGAAGTCCACACTTCCCTATGGTTTACAAGACCTTTCATGCTCTAAACCCTCTTTTTTTAAAGTTACCATCTTATCACTTCTCCCAAGGTTTGGCTTAACACTCTGTGCATTCTCAACCCCATCCCAAGTCCTCTTCGCCTGCAGGCCCCACACATGCGCACATGCGCACTTCTCCCTCCTGCCCCGCCCATTCCCCCAGATCCCGTGATGCTAACAGTAAATACTTGTTAAGGCTGAGGCAGGCTGAACACTTTATTATGTCGGTTAGCCGTATCCCTATAGGATAGGGACGTTTATTTTTTCCTTCTTCAGATACGGCAACTAAAGCATAGAGGTTAAGTAACTTGCACGAAGTCTTATGGGAAATAATGATGGTGCCCTGGAAGGATCCAGGCGGTCTGTTTTCCGTGTAGGTGGTCTTAGTCACTCCCCCAGGCTTTACTGGAGTGTCCTTTCTTCAAGGAAGCAGCCCTAATCCCTCACTTCTAGGTAGGGCGCCTTTCACATTGCTTCCTGGGTTGCTGGGCTCTTTCTATCACATCTTCACCATTGGTTCCTTATCAGTTCACTCACGAGAATGTAAACTCCAGGAAAGAAAGGAGTCGTTCAAGAATGTCATTAGTCCGGCGGCATTCACAGTGTCTTGCCAGTGACCCACATTAAGAGATAAACTCAATATAAGGGTTCCTGGCTGGCTCAGTTGGTAGAGCATGAGACTGTTGATTTTGGGGTTGTAAATTTGAGACCCACATTGGGTGTAGAGATTACTTAAAAACAAAATCTTCCCCCAAAAAAGGAAGAAGAAGAAATATACCTAAGGTAAAATTTAAAAAAATAAAATATTTAAAGCCCTTCCCCCAGCAAAGAGAAAAGAAATATACCCAGTAACATATCCAGATAAATATTGGAAGCTAAAACTTTCAAGAAAAAATCATTAGCCATTGTACAATGCGCTCTGATATTATCTACAGTTTTTCTTTTCAATGCTGACACACAAAATTTATTTCCCTATTCATTAATGACTCAAAGGTTGAAAAACACCCATCCAGTGCTTGCTTGGAACAAAGTTAGAACATCATAGTATCTGTTTAGTCGTGTGTTTGTTCATTGTTAAATCAATGGCCATGTACACTCCATACTCACATATAATAGGTCACAAGTAGTCGAAGAATGAGTACATTGGTTTTCAAGCTTTTTTTGGTTTTTGTTCTTTCTTCCTCTCCCTTAAAATCTGTAAATTCTGCCATTACTTTTGAAATAACCAAAATAATCTTTGAACTCCTGAATCTCATCAGGTTAAAGAGGTTAATCCTAAGAGTAAAGGTCAAGAGCAACATCTTTTCTTTTATCTTCTGACCCTCTTAAACAAGAATACTTTAAAAAATTTGTTATCTAAGAATGCGAGGCTTACAAAACATTGTTATCCAAGGCAATAAGAATGACCCTACCAACTCTTATCAGCTGCAAATTTATATCGCTGGAGGAAAGAAGGACTATTTTTTGTTTTCTTTGCTCTAAGCCCAGACATTTAGGGTAATGTTTTAGATAAGTACACAATTTAGACATAGCATTTTTAAAAAAGATTTTATTTATTTGACAGAGAGAGATCACAAGTAGGCAGAGAGGCAGGCAGAGAGAGAGGAGGAAGCAGGCTCCCTGCCAAGCAGAGAGCCGGATGCGGAACTCCATCCCAGGATCCTGAGATCAAGGCCAGAGCCGAAGGCAGAGGCTTAACCTACTGAGCCACCCAGGTACCCTAGACATAGCATTAATATTTTATTATTCTTGCCTTGAAGAAACCAAGAAGATCCAGGAGAGAAATTGTTCACAACCAGTTATTTAAATTTTAAATTGCCCTTCAAGCAATTTCTTAATCATAATGAATAAAATATTAAATATAACATTTTATAATGAAATATTATATATCTCTCACCTAATTTTAATTTACAAAGTTATTCAGTTCTGAGTTAAATATTTATTTATTTTATAATTATATTTATCCTATCTAAAATACATAAGTGACTCTTGCTTTGTGTTTATATTTATTTTTGCTCCAGTAGTTTTTTTTTTTTTTTTTTTTTTTTTTTTTTTTTTTTTTTATTTTATTTTATTTGATTCACAAGTAGGCAGAGAGGCAGGCAGAGAGAGAGGAGGAAGCAGGTCCCTGCCAAGAGAGAGCCCGATGTGGGACTCGATCCCAGGACCCTGAGATCATACTTGAGCCGAAGGCAGCGGCTCCCATTCTAATAATATGAGGTAATCTTCTGAGTATGTAAATTTATGGATTTAATTTCAATAACCATTTCATTGATAAGATTAAATAGTCTTAACTCTTTAAAATCCATTTTAATTATGAAAGAGAAAGACTGGTAGTACCAATTATTCTAAGTCAGTGGTTCTCAGAGCTTATGACTTAAAAAAAAAACAGTATCAAGGTACCTGGGTGGTTCAGTCCTTAGGCATCTTCCTTTGGCTGGGGTCATGATCCCAGCGTCCTGGGATCCAGCCCCGAATCTGGGCTCCCTGTTTAGCGGGAAGTCTGCTTTTCCCTCTCCCACTCCCCGTGCTTGTATTTCCTCTCTCATTGTCTTTGTCTCTGTCAAATAAATAAACAAAATTTTAGGGGCGCCTGGGTGGCTCAGTGGGTTAAGCCTCTGCCTTCCGCTCAGGTCATGATCTCTCAGGGTCCGGGACTGAGCCCTGAGATTGGGCTCTCTGCTCATCGGGGAGCCTGCTTCCCCACCTCTCTGCCTGCCTCTCAGCCTACTTGTGATATATCTCTCTCTGTGTGTCAAATAAATAAATAAATAAATAAAATCTTAAAAAAAAATCTTAAAAAAACCAACAACAGTATCATTTCCCATTTACCTACACACAAAATAATTCAAATATTTACCACCCCGCCCCCGGAAGACCATTAATGAAAAAAAACATACCGGGGCGCCTGGGTGGCTCAGTGAGTTAAGCCGCTGCCTTTGGCTCAGGTCATGATCCCAGGGTCTTGGGATCGAGCCCTGCATCGGGCTCTCTGCTCAGCGGGGAGCCTGCTTCCTCTTCTCTCTCTCTACCTGCTTCTCCGATCGCCGTCTGTCAAATAAATAAAAATCTACAAAAAAAAAAAAAAAAAAAAAGAAAGAAAAAAACCATACCACCATTTATTCTCACTATCACTTTATAAAATATAAAAGAGAGACATGTTGTCAGATTAAGTTACAGGCCACACCTAGAAAAGACAGCTAGTGCTCATATGACAAATACTTACATATAAATGTATGCATATATTTGTATATACGTAAATGTGCCTGATCCAATTTTTTCCTGTTGCATTTTTTTTTTTTTTTAAGATTTCATTTAGGGGCACCTGGGTGGCTCAGTGGGTTAAAGCCTCTGTCTTCAGCCCAGGTCATGATCCCAGGGTCCTGGGATTGAGCCCCACATCAGGTTCTCTGCTCAGCAGGGAGCCTGCTTCCCCCTCTCTTTCTCTCTGCCTGCCTCTCTGCCTACTTGTGATCTCTGCCTGTCAAATATATAAACAAAAAATCTTAAGAAATAAAAAAGAAGCTATGTTTCCAAAAAAAAAGGAAAAAAATTTCATTTATCCATTTGTCAGAGAGAGGGAGAGAGAGAGAGCACAAGCCAGGGGAGTGGCATACAGAGGGAGTATCAGGTTCCCTCCAAGCAAGGAGACTCCATCCCAAGATACTGGGATCATGACCTGAGCCAAAGATAGACACCTAACCGAATGAGCCATCCAGGTGTCCCTTCCCTGTTGGCATCCCAAATGTGTGAAAAAATGCCTGGCACAAATATCCATTGAACCAATGAATTAAAGTATTAGTATGTTAAAAAAAAAACAACAACTACATGCTGTGAAGAGGGTAAAAGAGATTGGGAGAAGAGCACAAGTGGGAAAGTGAAATGGTAAGAATACACTTTACGGAGAGGGTCTGGTAAGTGTAGTGTAGAGACTTGAGCGAGGTGAGAAAGTCAGACTTGGGGACATCTATGAGATGACATCAGAGTCTTGCTGGCAAAGGGAGCAGCAAGTACATAAATAATTTGGAGTAGCATCAGTGGAGGACAGGGCCGATCTCTCTCTCTCTCTCTCTCACAAACACACACACACACACACACACACACTGGAATAGCAGCAATACCACTGTGCTGGAGACAAGTGAGCAAGGGGCAAAATTAGTAAATGAGGCAACTGTAGACACTGACTTTTCTTCTGAGAAAAACAGAGAGCCAGCGGAGCGTTTCTGAGCAGATGAATGAATGAGTTAAGTGATCTTTTTAAAGAATGTGGCAAATAAATAAATAAATAAATAATAAAAAGGGGGTGAGGGAGGCTGTGCAAAAAAAAAAAAAAAAAAATTGGCTGATGTAGGGCATCTGGAAGGCTTAGTCAGTTGAGCGTCTGACTCTCAATTTCAGTTCAGGTCATGATCTCAGGGTTGTGGGATCCAGCCCTGTGGTGAGATTCTCTCTCTCCTTCTCCTTCTGTCCCTCCCCCCACGTATGAGTGTTCTCTCTCACATAAAGGCAGAGATCAATTAGGAGGTTACAGTATAATTTAGAGAAGAAATAGTGTCTCCGATTAGAGTGGTTGCGGTGGAGTACAGATTCTGGAATTATTTTGAAGATAGAGCCAGTAAAATTTCCTGATGAACCGAATATAGGGTATAAGAGAACAGAGTCAAGGAAAATTCCAGGCCTTGTCCTGTAGACCTGAAAGGACGGGTTGGCATTAGCTAAGGTAGAAAAACCTGCAGGTGGTGATGCAGAGGGCTAGGGTATGGAGATTGGAAATTCCACTGTGAATAATATAAGCTTTAACAATGATTTTCAGACACCTAAGAGAAGATAAGTAGATAGCTTAGTAAAAGTGTTCTAGAATACAGAGAAGCTCTGAGCATACAGAAAGTCATCAGCATATATACAATATTTGAAGCCACACACAGGAGATCACCAAGATAGTGAATGTAATTATAAAGGAAAAGAGACCTGAGACCCAAAGTCTGGGACACCCCAGCTCTAAGAGATCACTGGAAAGAGGAAATGAAAAAGGAACTTGGGAATGAGTGACCGGTGAGATAAGTGGTAAACCGAGAGAGAGAACTATTCTGGAAACCAAGTAAGGGTAGGAAGTGGTAGGCAGTGATCAACTCGGTCAAAAGCTGCTGAGGGATAAAGTCAGATGAAAGTCATTAAGTCGGTATTAGATTTGGTAATTATGTTATTGGTGATCCTGACAATAGCAATGTTGTAGAATGAAATAAGTCAGAGAACACCTAGGTGGCTTAGTAGGTGAGCATGTGACTTTTGAGCTGGGGTCATAAGTTTAAGCCTTATATGTGTGTGGAAAGTACTTAAAAAAATAAGTTTTAAAAAATAAAATAAAATCTTTATAAGTATATTTAAGGAATTTTTGTTTGTTTATTAGAGAGAGAGAGCGCAAGCTGGCAAAATAACAGGTAGAGGGAGAAGCAGGCTCCCTGCTGAGCAAGGAACCCAAGGTAGGGCTCAATCCCAGCACCCTGGGATCATGGCCCGAGTGAAAAGCAGATACTTAACCAAATGAGCCAACTGGGTTAGAATAATTTTCGAGACAATCAGTCAATATTTGTTCACTAAATGACAGAAGCATCCAAATCACTTTGTGCTTTGGTGGTTATAACTATGTTGTTGTAAGTAGTTCTTCTGGTGGTAAAACTAATAAATATTTGGGTACCTTTGTGATTCAGTCACTTAAGCATTTATTTGCCTTTGGCGCTGGTCATGATCCTGGGGTCCTGGGACAGAGCCCCATGTCCACCTCCTTGATCAGCGGGAAGCCTGCATCTGCTGGTCACTCTACCTACTTGAGTTTCTTCTCACTCTGTCAAATAAATAAATAAAATCTTTAAATAAAATAGCATTCATGTTTAAGCTTCTATAGCATTCATGTTTAAGTTTCTATGCTATTAAAATTTTTTAAAGATTTTATTTATTTATTTGACAGATCACAAGTAGGCAGAGAGGCAACAGAGAGAGAGGGAGTAGCAGGCTACCTGCTGAGCAGAGAGCCCAATGTGGGGCTCCCAGGATCCTGAGATCATGACCTGAGCCGAGGGCAGAGGCTTAACCCACTGAGCCACCCAGGTGCCCCTGCCATTAAATACTTTTTACAACATTATTTACGGTTGAATAATATCTAGTTTATAGATGCTCTATAATATATTGACTATTATACAGTTAGGTTATTTTAAAATTTTCTTGATAATAAAAAATACTAAAATCAATAAATTTGTAATTTTTTGTCCACTCTTGTTAGTTAATTTACTCAACCAGTATTCATTAAGTGCCCATGATTTGTCCCTACCCTTGTGTAGCTTTTATTCTAGTGGCTTAGAATGATAGTCCAGAATTGAAATTGCTGATAAGAAGACATGAGTATTTTTTAAAATTGTGGTAAAATGTACATAACACAAAATTTATAATCTTTATCAATCTTTTTTTAAGTTATTCATTTATTGGGGCACCTGAGTGGCTCAGTCATTAGCGTCTGCTTTCGGGTCATGGTCCTGGGGTCCTGGGATCTATCCAGCCCTGCATCCTAGGGCTCCCTGCTCAGCAGGAGACCTGCTTTTGTTTCTGCTTGTGTTTCTGCTCTTGCTGTGTCTCTCTCTGTCAAATAAATAAAAATCTTTTTAAAAATGTTATTCAGGGGCGCCTGGGTGGCTCAGTGGGTTAAAGCCTCTGCCTTCAGCTCAGGTCATGATCCCAGGGTCCTGGGATCAAGCCCCGCATCAGGCTCTCTGCTCAGCAGGGAGCCTGCTTCTCTCTCTCTCTCTCTCTGCCTACTTGTGATCTCTGTCAAACAAATAAATAAAACCTTAAAAAAAAATAAAAATGTTATTCATTTATTACTTTTTTTGTCATTTGTATGAAATAGTTTCATTACTTTTTTTCTTTTTTTTAATTTATTTTTTTAAATTTTTTATAAACATGTATTTTTATCCCCAGGGGTACAGGTCTGTGAATAGCCAGGTTTACACACTTCACCATTTATTACTTTTTAAAAAAGATTTTACTTACTTAGTTGAGAGAGATAGTGCAAGAGAGAGAGCACAAGTAGGAGGAGCAGCAGAGAGAGGGAGAGGCACACTCCTCGCTGAGCAGGGAGTCCCATGAGGGGCTCCATCCCAGCATCTTGGGCCCATGACCTGAGCCAAAGGCAGACACTTAATTGACTGGGCCACCCAGATGTCCCCAACTTCTTAAAATTTAAGTTATCTCTACACTCCACAGGAGGCTGGAACTCAGGACCCCAAGGTCAAGTCGCACACTCCTCCCAGAGCCCTCCTGGCACTCTGCTATTGTCTTTTCTCTTCTTGCCAATTGATAGACATTTCATTGCTTTAATCGGCTTGTTTTTCTTTGTGAGGTTCAGTATATTTTACACCTATGATCACAATATTTCTGTTGGACTGATACTTTTAGTATTCTATTGATTAGAAAACCAAAGCCCAGAGAAACAATTTATCCAGGACTCCCCAGACAGTGAATAATAGAGCCGGGGTTTTAATCTAAGTCCTTAACTACAGAACCAATTCTATGCTATTTAGCCATATTGCCTCACTTTTGAATTTCTGATTTGGGCTGAAAATCCAGAATCACATGTTTTTGTAAAATCCTTAAAGACAACTGGGTTCAATCTGGTGATTTTATAGGTAAAGGAAATGAGGCCCAGATAGGTTAACTTTCATGACGTCTCAGACCATTTAAATCTTCCTATTTAAAAATTTCCATGCTTGGGTGTGTATCATAAACCAGACACTGAGTGAAACGACCATTGGAGGAGCTGTGATTACCTTAGATCTTCTAAAGATCTATTTATTTATTTATTTATTTGACAGAGGTCACGAGTAGGCAAAGAGGCAGGCAGAGAGAGAGGAGGAAGCAGGCTTCCCGCTGAACAGAGAGCCAGATGCGGGGACTCAATTCCAGGACCCTGGGATCATGACCTGAGCCACTGAGCCAGCCAGGTGCCCCAATTAAACTTCCCTTTAATAAACAAAAATGATAACAGTAGTTAATAAGAGCTAACTTTTTTCAAGTATGTCAAATGATAAAACTAAAACAATTTAATAACAAGTTTGATATATATTTTTTAAAAATGTCCTTTATTTAAGAGAAAACAACCATATATTGGGAGAGTACAGAGCTTCACAGCAAAGGGACACTGTTCCCAAGGGATCTGATGCACATTTTATAGAGCTTTAGAAGAGGCAACATGAGAACAGAGAGTGATTGGCTAGGTTGGAGATTTCCTTAGAAGGCTCGCAAGTCCTGTTGTCCAGGGAAAGGTGAGCTAAATAAAGGTGGATTGGAGGATTGTGATTGATGTATGTGAAAATTTCCCCATAGGTATTTCCATAAATGCAGGCTAACTTAGGTTTAGGTTTGTGACATGGGCCCCGGGCCACTCAGGTGGCCTCCATTTTGTGGGTCCTAATGAGCTTCATCAAATGCTTCCATGGCTGACGTCGTCCTGAACACTGGGCAGGCGTCATCCCGTCAGATTTCCTCAGCACTGCAGCAAAGGATGTTTTATTCTTATTTTACAGTTGAGTGATTTGGTCATGATCACACAACTTGTAAGTCGTGGAACCTGATTTTAAACCAGTTTGTCTGAGTCCGACTCTTTAAAAAAAAAAAAAAAAAGATTTTACTTATCTATTTATTTATTTGAGAGAGAGAGCGAGAGAGCAGAACTTTGGGGAGGGGCAGAGGGAGAGGGAGCAGCAGGCTCCCCGCGGAGCAGGGAGCCCCAGGTCGGGCTTGATCTTGGGACCCTGAGATCATGACTTGAGCCGAAGGCAGTTGCTTAACTGAATGAGCCACCCAGGCGCCCCTGATTCTGACACTAAGTCAGAAAAGTTGAATAAAGAAAAACAAAATGCAACCCACACTTACTGTTGAAAACAGTGGAAGATTATAGATGAATTTAATAGTGTTACCTTTTAGCTTTTTAGGAGGCAAGCAGGAGGAGGGAGACAGGAGAAATGGGAATGGAGGAAACTTGGCTCTCGAGAAGAATGAGACCTCTGGAAATAGCACCAGTCCGTTTTGTTCATTAATTTGTTGTACGGGTGTCTACTGGATGTCTACTACCTGCCAGACACTTTCTTGGGCCACGGAGAGATACTGAAGAGGAAAATACACAGTGGAGACACTTAGATGGAAACACATGATCCCGATTCTGCAGAAGTTTATCGTCTGGGAGCAATAGAGACCAAAGACACAGTGAAATGCAGTGTAGCAAGTGCTGTTATGGGTGCCACGCGAGGCTCCGTGGGAGAAAGAAGAAACCTTTCAAGCTAGGTTGGTGAGCCAAGAAGTTTTTGCCGTGGAAGTGAACTTTGAACTTTGTCTGTGTCAAGGCTCTCAGATGAAGTGAGCTCACAGGGATGACATGTAGGTCCGTATCGTTACGGTATTAGCATTGCTGATGGCGGGTGGAAGGCAAGGAGTCAGGCTGGTGTTCTTGATGTGGGAAAGAAAGGCAAAAAAAAAGTGACTTAAAATCTCCTTACAGCTTGCAGCCCAGTGACAGGTACCTGAAATGTGCAGACCGTGACCTTCCTCAAGGAACGCGTGGCTGCCTAAGTGCCTTAATGCTGAAAAGTAACCTTGCCTTGGCAGCCGTCACTCCTCAAGGTCCAGAAAGCCTCGCTTCCAGATTCCTTGGAGATTTGTGCTATACCTAACCGTCACTAATTAAAAAGTACACAGTCACTCCTCCCAATCCCACTGTAGCCCCTTCTGCCCACAGTCCTGTCCCGTGAATAGGGGAAGGGTTAAGGTATAGGCAGGAGAGAGAGGAAACTCTGACTCTCCTTGCTGGGCCCTGAAACTACTCCTGGCAGATGGAGACGCTGAGACAGAGCGCAACAAGAGAACAGGCGATAAACCAAGACAGCACAAGAATCTCAACGCCACAAGCTTCCCAGTCAGTTCTCAGTAAAAGACTGTCACTAAAAGCCCTCAGTGGCAACCCATTCGGGACCCCTCTCCCCCTAGAGAGCTTTTCTTTCCTTTCTGTTCTCGCCCTCATTTAATAAACGTTCACTTCACTTTACCCTTTTGTGTCCGCAAGATTCATTCTTCCATTCGATCTTCAACTACGGGAGACAAGATGCCTGCAATCCTGCAACAATATGGGTGCCAGACCAATACAGTCTTCAGACACCAAAGAAACAGGATGCCTGGGTGGGTCAATCGGTTAAACATCTACCTTTGGTTCAGGTCATGATCCCACGGTCCTGGGATCAAGCCCTGTGTTGGACTCCCAGTAAGCTAAGGAGACTGCTTCTCTTTCTGCCCCTCCCTGCTGCTCATGCGCTCTCTCAAATAAATAAATAAAATCTTTCAAAAAAAAAAATAAAAAAACAAGCTAAAGAGTCTTGACTTTATCCTGTAAATGATGGGAAACTATTATATATTAGGTACAACCTTTTGTTGTTCCTTTAGGGGAAACAAGGTCTTAGAATAGGTGGTATATTTAAAAAAAAAAATAGGTGGTATAAAAAAATGTAAAATGAAAAAGGCCTTGTTCTCAAACAGCACGAAAATTAGTTTGGCAAGAAACCAGCTAATTCTCCTATTGCATTTGGAAATCTTCTAGGAGTCTGGTAAAACCACAAAAATGCAAAACCAGAAATTGATATACACTGGGATGCCTGGGTGGCTCAGTCAGTTAAGTGTCTGCTTAAGTTATGATCCCAGGGTCCTGGGATAGAGTTCCGCATCTGACTCCTTGCTCAACGGGGATTCTGCTTCTCCCTCTGTCCCTCCTCTCACTCATTCACTCTCTCTATGTCAAATAAATAAATTAAATCTTTTAAAAAATAAATTGAAAAATTGAAAAAAGAAATTGATATATGCTGCCAAAAAGTTCTCAATAACCTCCAGGCTTTTTCACATTAGTTCCTTCAGCCTTGAATGGGGATTGTCTCACTGAAAAATGTCTACTTATTTCAACGTTGAAGCTTTCTCCTCTGGGAACACTTTGTGCTTACCATTTGGCAGGCATTGTACAGAACACTTTAAATACATCCTCTTATCAGATCCCTATAACAAATTAAAAGGTCAGTTTTTCTTTTCAGTTGAGAAAGCAAAAACTTCAGAAGGTTAAGTGACATGCCTGTTTTCGTATGACTAAAACGTAGTAGAATCAGAATGAACCCAGTCAGTCTGATTTTTTACTTTAATCAGGAAAGGCAAAGTTAAGGGCACCAGGCTGGCTCAGTTGCAGAACATGCAACTCTTGGTCTTAGCGGTCATGAGTTCAAGCCCTAGGTTGGGTGTAGAGATTACTTAAATAAATAAATCTTTAAATATAAAGGAAGGGCAAAGTTAGATAGAATAACATTCAGTCCCTCTTTGAGCTGAAAACAGTGTTGATCGCATTCCTCAGGTGGAGTTTTCTCTTCCTGGCTCGGCTTCTCACATTGCTGTGGATACAGTCTAATAGAAATATACCTATGTATTTGTCTAAATAGACTGTCAGTGACAAGACTTGGCATTTTTCATGACTGTTCTAGAACCTTTCTCAGAGCCTTGCACATAATAGATGCTTAATAAGCATTTGTTCCATGAATAATGCCTGTCTCCTTTCCACTCTGTCTATTGCAGACAAACCTCAGATTTTTGTGGCTAAGTCTATGCATTGATAAACTTTGTTTTGTGAACTTTTATGGGGGAAGAGTAGAGCAAGAGAAGAGAAAAAAATTCTCTGTCCTTTCCCATCCAATTACCTTTGAGGAGCTGGGAAGAGAGCAATTCACACTTGATTATCCTCCATCAGATAAATTAGCAGCACCTAAATTGCCCGGCAGTCAGACCATCGAGCTCTCTCTAACCCCACTGGCCAGCAGCGTCTCCGCTCCGAGGCCATGATTCCTTGCCTGACCATCTTGGCTCTCCGCGTCCTGGTAACTGTGTCTTTGGGCCAGACTTTCCAATTCCAAGAACATGTCTTTCTCCAATTGCTGGGCTTAGACAAAGTGCCCTCACCCCAAAAGTTCCAACCTGTGCCTTCTATCTTGAAGAGAATTTTCTGGGATGGAGAGGCAGCAGCAACCAGTGGGGGCTCCCGAGATTTATGCTACCTAAAGGATCTCAGTACGCGTGGGAACATACTCCGACATCTCCTGGATCAAGGTAAGGAAATGAGCGTGCATTCTAGAGAAAAGTCTAGCAGTTGATGGCATGAAGAAAGAGAAGAAGAGGAAGGTAACAATTACCGAGGGGTTTGTAGAAGGCCCAGTGCTGGTGTTTTACATATCTTATCTCATTAATCCAACCACATCCCGAGATTCCAAAGGCAGGGATTCTTATTAGCTTTTTAACAATAAGGAAAGTCAGTCTTAGATGGCAAATTAACCTGTAAACTATTCCAGAGCCGTTCAAGACCATATAGCCAGCGTGTGAGTAAAGGTAGGATTCAAAATAGGTTTTTTTCTGAATCAACACTTTTGTGTTACAGTTAAGGTGAAAGCAGCAAAGGTGAAATTATGGCCCAGGCTTCATTCTTCAGCCCATGGTTGGTTTATGCACTGTGGTGCCTTTGATATGGCAAGTGGGGCAGGGAACATTGAGTCTAGTTGGCCCCAGACATCAGGTTCCCATCTCCACACCTCGTCACTATTTTAGTTGGGTGGAAATGGCTCCTGATTTGTGAGTACAGAACAGTGGTATACGCCATTGTCATACCCATTATATGATGATCTGAATAAATGCCATTCAATAGTTTGTCAAACTGATACCATCCACCTAAATTACGTAGGTCAGTTGTTAAAAGTGGATTCTCCAAATAGATAGGTAGATAGATAGATAGACAGACCGGAGGTTCTCCTGTCCAGTTCCTGCCCCTCACTTTATCACCCAATTCTTATTCCAAGCCAGAGATGGGTGATGTAATCTGCATTTCTATATAGCTTCCCAGAAGCGGGGGTGGGTGGGGTGGGGTGGGGTGGGTGGGGTGGGTGGGTGGAGGCTTGGGGATTACAAGAGGAATCGAGGGCCCTGATTGGTTAGTTTTACAGTATCTGGAGATAAAATTTGAATACTTATTTGTCTGGGAAGCATTTCTTGGATACCTGCTATGTGCTGGGAACTGGGTATGGCCATGGGAATATAGAAATTAAAGATAAAGTCTGCCCTTGAAGAGTTTATAAAAGGTAAAAGAAAAAAAAGGTTTATAGAAGGGAGAGAGACAAACGTTAAGACTTCCATACTTTATGCTAAGTATTAGTATGTTAAAGACTCAAGACTTGGGAGTGGGGGTTCAGGGAAAATTCCTGGTGGAAGGTTAAAAGGTATGGGAAGCTTGTCTGAAAACAGCTAAGGATTCTTCCCTTCCTTCCCCATGGAAAAAACTTTGATTTTTGTGGTGACCATAATCCTATCAAATAATACAGGAAAAGGGTATAGTCTCACCATCACCCCTCCCTACCTAACCTTCCTCTAGAGAAAACCATCATTAATAGTTTATATGCATGTTTTTTCAGACTTTTCTTCTTTGCATATATTTATAATAGAAACTTATATTTTTAATAAATGGGTCATACTATATGTTACTCAGGTATTATGAATATCTCATATAAATCAGAACTAAAAGTCACAGCTATCTCATTTTAATGGCTGTACAATATGCCATTGTATAAACATGCTGTAATTTACGTAACTGATGCTCTGTTGATGGGTATGAACATAATATAAACAATACAGCTTTACATCCATTTTTGTTTTGTTTTGTGTGTGTGTGTTAGGCTTTTTCTATTTCCCTAGGATAAATTCTTAGAAGGAGATTTTTAGATCAGAGAAGGCACATTTATACTTCTTATATATAAGTGTCTTCCGAAATTTATACCCCACCATGAATGTATAAGAATTCTCACTTTCTGGGGCACCTGGGTAGCTCAGTGGGTTAAAGCCTCTGCTTTCCGCTGGCGTCATGATTTCAGGGTCCTGGATTGAGCCCCGCATAGGGCTCTCTGCTCAGCAGGGAGCCTGCTTTCCCCTCTCTGCCTGCCTCTCTGCCTACTTGTGATCTCTGTCTGCCAAATAAATAAATAAAATCTTTAGCAACAAAAAAAAGATTTCTCACTTTCCCACAGTTTGAAAGCAGCCCTTATAGAAATATTAAAGAAACGTGTGGAATGATAGCATACGTACAGAAAAGTGCACAAATCTAGAGAAGAGCTCAGTGAATTTTCACAGAATAATCAGCGCCTAGAACCAGAAACAAAACAGAGCAACAACCCTCAGAGGAACCTTCATGCCCCCTTCTGGTTAATCGCTATTCCTCTGGAAGAATAACTTTTATCCTGTAACATTACTTACCAGTTTTGCCTGTTTCTGAACTTCACATAAATGGAAATGTGAAATGTATCCTTTTTTCTGTCTGGCTTCTTTCACTCAACATTGTATTTGTGAGATTTATCCATAGTGTGTGTGACTGTAGCTCATTCTCACTGCTTACAGTATTTCATTCATTCCGTGAAGGTATTACAAGGTACTTACTTATCCCTGCTACACTGGAAGGCCATTGAGTAACAATACTCTTTTAGCTTTTAAATTTTGTTATTCTGGTAGCAAAGCATGATCTCATTGTTTTGCTTTTTACTACTTTAATAAGGTGGAATGTATTTTTTTATTTATTTGTTTGTTTGTTTGTTTGTTTATTTATTTTTAAAGATTTTATTTATTTATTTGACAGAGAGAAACCACAAGTAGACAGAGAGGCAGGCAGAGAGAGAGAGAGAGAAGCAGGCTCCCCGCTGAGCAGAGAGCCCGATGCGGGACTGGTTCCCAGGACCCTGAGATCATGACCTGAGCCGAAGGCAGCGGCTTAACCCACTGAGCCACCCAGGCGCCCCTATTTATTTATTTTAATGATTTTATTTATTCGACACGGAGAGAGATAGGAAGAGAGGGAATAGAAGCATGGGGAGTGGAGGGCTTCCTGCAGAGCAGGGAGTCCATGGTGGGGCTCCAGCCCAGGTTCTGGGATCATGACCTGAACTGAAGGCAGACACTTAACAACTGAGCCACCCAGGCACCCCTGGAATGCATTTTTAAATGGATAATGAACCTTTCTTTCATTCCTACCTTGTTCCTTTCTTCCCTCCTTCTTTCTTTCTTCCTCTCCTCTCCCCTCGCCCCTCTCCTCTCCTCTCTTCCTTTTCCTCCCCTCTCCTCTCCTCCTTCCCCCCTCCCCTCTCCTCTCCTCTCCCCTCCTCTCCTCTCCTTTCTTTTCTTTTTTCCTTCCAAACAATTGCCTGTTTATAAACGCTGGCCATTTTCTATTGAGGAGTCTTCTTTTCCTTAATGATTTACCAGTCCTCTTGGTCATTTGTAAAAGCTCTTTCTTTTTCTTTTCTTTTTTTTTGTAAAAAAAATTTTTTTTCGTAAAAAATTTTTTTTGGTAAAAGTTCTAATTATGAATTTAAACGCATGCATCGAAGGAAACTTATCAGTTTCCTTCATTGTTCTTTGTGGTTTTAATTTTGTTAATGACATCATTTTGAATATAGAAGTTCTTTTATCTTCATGCTCTCAAATCTTTCCATCCTTTCCATTCTGGCTTTTTTATTTTCTTTTATGCTTAAGGAATCTGATTTAGTGCTAGGAGGAGGAAGGAAGACTGATAGGTTAGAATTCTAGCCTTGAACAGGAGAGGTCAGCTTTTCAGGAAGTGGAGACGGTAACTACTGTGAAGATATCTCTGCCCTTGACAGCTAGCCAGCCTGTAAGAAAGATGTTTCTGTGGAGTAGTGAGGGGTAGAGAGTTGGAAAATAACAGAAGAATATGAAGAGCTAGAGACAGCAAATATAGACCTACTTTTCCAAAAGATAGTCAATGAAAAGAAAGAGAAAGATGATAAGGTAGGCTTGAAGAGGACTGTGTCATTTCAAATGCTTCTTTATTTTATTGATTTTTTAAAAATGAGACTTGAGAATGAAGGGGGAATGGTAGAATATTAGGGTTTCTTGAGGGGGGCGGGGTTCTTCCTCTTTTGTGTTTTTTAATGTAATCTCCATGGATCCAATGTGCGTGTTACTGACTGAGCCAGCCAGGCACTGCTGGAATGTTTGGGTTTCTGGTGTAATTTCTTCATAGAGCTGAATGGCCTTAGAAAATCCTTACTTAGGGTTGGGGCGCCTGGATTGTTCGTTCGGTTGAGCATCTGACTCTTGATTTCCTCTCAGGTAATGATCTCAGAGTGGTGAGATGGAGCCTGCCTAAAATAAAATATTTAAGATTTCCAAGGAAATCAGGTCCCTGGGTGGCTCAGATGGTTAAGTGTCTGCCTTCAACTCAGGTCATGATCCCAGGGTCCTGAGATCAAGGGCTGCATTGGGCTCCTGCTCAAGTGGGAGTCTGCTTCTCCCTTGCCCCTCCCTCTGCTGCTCCCTTCACCCCTCCCTCTGCTCAGGTTCTCTTTCTCTCTCAACTAAATAAATAATCTTTTAAAAAATTCCAAGAAAATCAATTAAATTTTCAAATACTTTTATGAAAATATTTTAAACCAAATGTGTGTACAGAAACATAAACTGATACATTTATTAAAACAATACATAATAATATCCAGGGAGGGGACTGTATTTATGATAAATTCAAAGCAGTGTGAGCATTAATGTGATTTTAAGACATTCGCAAAAACTTAATCTATGAACATACCCATGATTTTTATTGGTAACAGTGTCATAGGCCCTGATAATATTATTGGGATTTGTTGCCTATATTCATAGCTAAAAGAAATGCTAAACCTCATTTAGAGTTCTGAGAAGATAAAGATGTAATTCTTTTTCTCATCCAAGTTCATGGACTTTCTAAATTCTATCCAGGACACCCTGGGGACCTGCAGATGTGAAGATAAGAACCTCTGGTCTTGAATGAAGAGGGGGAGAAACAAATCTTCCCTATGGGAGGGTTTGAGTATGACCGATAATTTTCCGCCCTGATTTTGCATATGTAGATATCATATAGCATTTGGCATTTATATCATATAGGTGCATATGAAGTGAAATCTGTTTTGGTGACTCTCACCATCTCTGTTCCCATCTAGGTCTCTTTCTTTACTCAGAGAAACTTCCTCAAGCCTCCCCTTGCCTGCAGAAGCTGCTCTACTTTAACCTGTCTGCCGTTCAAGATACGGAGCAGCTAACGATGGCCCAGCTGGGCCTAGATTTGGGGCCCAACACTTACTATAAGCTGGGACCGGAACTGGAGTTGGCTCTGTCCCTGGTTCAGGAGCCTCACGTGGGGGGCCAGTCCATCCCCAAACCAGGGAAAAGGCTCGTGTTACAGTCAGTCCCATGGCCTCAAGGAGTTGTGCACTTCAACCTGCTGGACGTGGCGAAGGTTTGGAATAACAACCCCCGGAAGAATTTAGGTTTGTTGCTAGAGATACTGGTCAAGAGGACCAGAGACCCAGGGGTGAATTTTCAGCTTCAGGACACCTGTGCCAGACTGAGACAGTCCTTTCAGGCTTCCCTGCTGCTGGTGAGTCTCAACCCAGAGCAGTGCCACCCTTCATCCCGAAGAAGGAGGGAAGCCATCCCTGCCCCTAAAGCTTCTTGCAAGAACCTCTGCCATCGTCACCAGCTGTTCATCAACTTCCGGGACTTAGGCTGGCACAAGTGGATTATTGCTCCCAAAGGGTTCATGGCCAACTATTGCCATGGAGACTGTCCTTTCTCCCTGACCACCTCCCTCAACAGTTCCAATTATGCTTTCATGCAAGCCCTGATGCATGCAGTTGACCCAGCAGTCCCCCAGGCTGTCTGTATCCCCACCAAGCTGTCCCCCATTTCCATGCTCTATCAGGACAATGATGACAATGTCATTTTACGACATTATGAAGACATGGTGGTTGACGAATGTGGATGTGGGTAGGCTGTGAGAAATAGAAGGGGTATTCTTAGAGTAAATCTTCCAATAAAACTAGTCACATGCTGTATGACTTCTTGGGTCTGAAATACCAGTATATTTGTATTTATGACTTACCTTCCTGGAAAATCCATCACGATTAATCATCTCCCTAATCTCACACACACATACGCACACATCAGCCCTAATGATCTAACAGTCATGATGCACTTGACAGTCTATTAGACTCTAGATAGAAGGAGACTGATATTTATTGGTGGTCTCTTACGGGCAGGTATTATTCTGTGTGTTACTTAGAAACATCATGTCAGGTTGTTTCTTGAGGTAGACCTTATTTTTTATACTTCATAGAGAAGGTGAATATCAAATTTCCCTAAAGTCATCAATTTTCTTTGGCAGATCTCACAGGCTAACAATGGTACTTAAAAATAAATTATTTTGGAGTGCCAGAGTGGCTCGGTTGTTAAGTGTCTGCCTTCATCTCAGGTCATGATCTCAGGGTCCTGGGATTGAGCCCCACATCAGGCTCCCTGCTCGGTGGGAAACCTGCTTCTCCCTCTCCCACTCCCCTGCTTCTGTTCCCTCTCTCACTGTCTCTCTCTCTCTGTCAAATAAATAAATAAAATCTTTAAAAAAATAAATAAATAAGTTATGGGCACCTGTGTGGTTCAGTTGGCTAAGTAGCAGACTTTTGGTTTCAGCTCAGATCATGATCCCCAGTATCTGGGATCATGCCCCAGGTCGGGCTCCACGCTAAATGGGGAGTCTACTTGAGGATTCTCTCTCCCTCTCTCTCAAATAAATGCTTCCCCATTCACACACACTTTCTTAAATAAATAAGTAAATAAATCTTTAAAAACTTATTTTGAGACAGTATAAAATAATATGAATAATAATATTAAAATAGTACCTGATACTTAAATTTCTTTCTAGTCTTTTATTGTTGTCATATATGATTTTTATAGCTGAGATCACATTGTTTATATAATTTTGTATCTCTCTGTACTCAATGTGACCATAGGAATTTTTTTTCAAATCACCAATATCTACATAGTTCATTTAGTGGCTATATTATATATGATTATTTAGATACATATATTACTTAAGGGAGTGTTTATCATTGGGATTTATATTGTTTACAGTTTTCAGAGTGAAATAGTGTTATGACTTTTTGTTCATATGTCATTGTCGATATTTTGTCCCCACTTAGAAAAATTTTAAACCTGGAATTACATTCAAAGGTTTAAATTGACTCCTGGGGTAAAATGCAAAATTCACAGACTTCAAATACAAAACTCTAGACTTGGTTGGATACTTTGGATTGCACCAGGAAGTATGAATTCACTCATTTCCCTGTTGGGAGAACTAAAGCGCAAGTTTGTCAATCACTGCTTTATTTACTCCCTTCTTTAATGCCATTTGTTACAATCTTCTGTCAACTTCACCACTCTCACCTGGATTACTGCCACAACTTTTAATTTTTGTTTTATTTTTAGATTTTTAAAAAATGTTGGTCATTATAATTTAACTACATTACAAACACACATAAAGATGCCTATCTAACCCTCCCAGTCTCTTCCCATTCTCCTAATGAAACCACCATCCTGGGGTACATCCTGGGTAGCCTAGTTGGTTAAGTATCTGCCTTCGGCTCAGGTCATGATCCCAGCCAGGGTCCTGGGATCTAGCCCAGAATCAGGCTTCCTGCTCAGTAAGGAGTCTGCTTCCCTCTCTGTCTCTCTGCCCCTTTCCACTTCTCATTCTCTCTCAAATAAATACATTTTTTTAAATCCTAAGGGAAAAAAAAGAAACCACCATCCTGAAGTTGATGTCTTTCCCATTCCCATTCTGTAATTTTACTACATAGGTTTAGAACCAAAGATAATGTAAAGCATTGCTGCTTAAATATGTAAACTTTATAGAAGCAGTATTGGAGTATATTCTTCTACCACTTGTTTTTCCTCTTTTGTTTCAGAGATTCTTACAGGTTAATATAGTTAGGGATATAATTGATCCCCCCCCCCACCCGCAACCACCACCCAGGCACCCCCAACTGCTGAGCAGTAATCCATGACATGTATATTTCACAATAGATTAATCTGTTACTGAACGCTGAAGGCATTCAAACAAACTGCAACAATCATTTCAATAGAATGGACACAATTTTTTTTTTTTTTTTTTTTTTTTGCAATCTCCTCCTGTAGCCAGGACTTCAGTGTAGAACAGCAGTGAACGGGTAATTTATAAGGACAATGGAGATGAGGCTACAGAACTTGTAGCAACTCTGAATGCCTATCCTTGAACACAAACAAAACAATGTATAAAAAGCACTTTGTCAAATGCATCATTTGAAATGAAAACACTGGGACACCTGGGTGGCTCAGTTGGTGAAGCAGCTGCCTTCGGCTCAGGTCATGATCCCGGTGTCCTGGGATCGAGTCCCACATGGGGGGGGGTCCTTGCTCAGCAGGGAGCCTGCTTCTCCCTCTGCCTCTGCCTGCCTGTGCTCGCTTTCTCACTCTCCCTCTCTCTTACAAATAAATAAATGAAATGAAAACACTGTTCTGACTGATAGCAGGGGGAGATTGGCTTTAGATCTATCATTTAGAACAATTCAGTGAAACAATCACGATGTTGCAAACAATAACCACCTGCGTCAATATGTTTACAGAAGGACTTTCGAATTGTATTTGTTGAAGAAAGAGCTGAGCAATCAATGTGACAGAACAAAGATAGGTGGTTGTTTTGGTAAACATAGCAATACTTTGGTGGGGGTGCTAATGCGGTCCCAGCATTCCTGGTAGTGCATTCAGCCTTGAACAAGTGAGTCTGATTAGCATAAACAAAATTCATAAAATTTCACCTGCAAATCAGTCATTAATATATGGGCTTATCATAAGATGCCAAGGGAAGAGGGTTAGCTAGCATAGTGTGTGTGATGGAAAAGTGCACATGGAAAACAAGTTAGCATAGAACATGTATTGGGAAATCAGAGGAAGGGAATTAGTTAAATGATCCAAATGGCAAGATCGATTAACCTCCAGGTCCAGATACTAGAGGAATTATAGTCATTTCAGATCATACCCTTCTATTAATATTCTTTAATTGGGCAACAACATGCTTGCTTGGATAATGGCTTTCTTATTTATAATATGACATGCTAAGCTTGCTTTATTGAGTAAATAAGCTGCTCATATTGATTGGAATGGTCCCAAATCATGCTGGACAAATATTACAAATCATCTTGTACTGGCAACCCTTTCGGATCCCCTCCCTCTTCTGGAGCTTTGTACCATTTTTACTATCTATCACTCAATAAACCTTGCTTTGCTGCCAAAAACAAAAACAAAAACAAAAACAAATCATCCTGTGGTGCAGATTATTTCTGAACTAAATTATCTTTACAGTTTTATTTCATTGAACTGATCTTTATTTTTTATATACTATCATTTTAAAAATATACTTTATATATGTTTAAATATGCTTTTAAAAATATACTTACTGAATTTTTATTTCAGCATAACAATAATTTATTTTATAGTATTTTGGGAGAAATCTGGTTATTCAATCTTCTCCTTGCTTGTGTTCTATGTAGATAGATATTTGCAATAAGGACTACTTTTTGGTATAAAAGGTAATCTGATCCAAGTGTTTAGGAGATAATTTGAGATTTTAGAAGAGAGTTGCACAAAATCAAAATACATTCTTTAAATCATCTGTCATTAAAATATTAGAACAGAAATAGTAGTAATTAGGGGGCACTCAGTCTAGTAAAATAGTAGAGCCAGTAAATGGGTGGCTCAGTCAGTTAAGTGTCTGTTTTTGGCTCAGGTCATGATCTCTGGTGCTGGGATTGAGCCCTGCATGGGGGCTTAGCTGCTTGACAAGGAGTTGGCTTCTCTCTTTCTCTCTCTCCCTCTGCCCTTCCTCACCACTCGTTTTCTCTCTCTCTCTAATAAATTAAAAAGTAAATCTTTAAAAAAATAAAAAATAATAAAAGAAATAATAGTAATTATAAAATGCCATTATTCCACGGTTAGTGGTATTCACCAAAGTATTAGAGTAGTGAAAATATTAAAGAAATAATACTTGCAGACTAGAATGGGGGAAAAAATGGAGGTTTGAATAAAAAAGTACTCATTGAAAATTAAGAAAGAGTTGGTCTATGTTATAGTAATTCATGGTTATGGAGCACATAACTAATAGTGTCTTCTTTTTTTTTTAAGGTTTTATTTATTTATTTGACAGACAGATCACAAGTAGGCAGAGAGACAAGCAGAGAGAGAGGAGGAAGCAGGCTCCCTGCCGAGCAGAGAGCCCGATGTGGGGCTTGATCCCAGGACCCCGGGATCATGACCTGAGCTGAAGGCAGAGGCTTTAACCCACTGAGCCACCCAGACACCCCTAAGTAGTCTTCTATCTAGCAGACAGTCCTCCGCATTTAAGGCGAAAATTTCAATCACTTTCAGGACTGCTGGAGTCCCCATTTCTCTGGGGTCTTTCCATTGCTTGGGCCTTCTTTATATGTAGGAAGAGTGAGCGCTGACTTCAGTGTGCCATTGTCCTCCTCTGGGAAGAGCAAAGGAGAATGGCCTATAGAAAACCAGAGTTCAGAGATGCCTGGGTGGCTCAGTTGGTTAAGCGTCTGCTTTCAACCCAGGTCAAGATCTCAGGATTCCAGGGAGCCTGCTTCTTCCTCTGCCTGCCCCTCCCCCGCTCACAAGCGTGATAACAGGTGACTAAAATCTTAAAAAAAAATTTTTTTAAATAAAGACTTTCCGGGACCTGACTTGGCTCCTGCTTACAGAGTACAACACCGACTTCAGTGCTCCTTCTCTCCTGCCACCAGCCTATGAAGGATCTGTCTTCCTTTCCTGACCTTTCTCACCTCACACCTTGAGTTCTTTCTGCCTTACACCACGATTCCTGAGGCTGCATTGCTAAATTTACTTCTGAATTGAATGGAGTTGTTGCTGCTAGATTTCCTGAGTCCACTAAGGATTTTGATTTACGTTCTGTGCTTAATACATTTATATTATATTATATTATATTATATTATATTATATTATATTATATTATTTATTTTAAAGATTTATTTATTTTGGAGCGGGAGGGGAATAGGGAAAGCCAGAATTTCAGACTCTCTGCTGAAAGCAGAGCCTGACACGGAGCTCCATCCCATGACCCTGAGATCGTACCTGACTCGACCGAGCCACCC
This sequence comes from Mustela putorius furo, assembly GCF_011764305.1. Taxonomy (NCBI): domain Eukaryota; kingdom Metazoa; phylum Chordata; class Mammalia; order Carnivora; family Mustelidae; genus Mustela; species Mustela putorius. The sequence goes on along the minus strand of NW_025422368.1, from coordinate 39,111,131 downwards.
AGGCACTCCTATATTATTTTTTTAAAAGTTATTTAAAATTAATAAAAGGGTAGCCATTTCTTTCTTCTTCAGTTCTGTTGTTGGCAGGTTGGTTCACTCCTGAGTTAATGAAGTTTTCTCCTGGGGCCATTATGCCCAGGGCTAGAGAAGTGCATGCCATTTCTGACTTCATGGCTATGGGACACACATTACCTTCTTTCTCAGCTAGAACATTAAATGTCTGATAAACTGGTCTACAACTAGGTGTGTGCCCTGTAAGTAAAGTTATGTGCTCTGATTTGGGTGGGATAGCGCAGAGTAGGACTTCTTATTTCAAAATATAAATAAATGGGATGCCTGGATGGCTCAATCACTTAAGCATCTGCCGTCAACTTGGGTCATGATCCCAAGGTCTTAGGATTAAGCCCCACATGGGGCTTTCTGCTCAGCAAGGAGTCTACTTCTCCCTCTCCCTCCTCCTGCTCCCTTTCTCTCTCAAACAAATAAATAAAATCTTTTAAAAAATCATCATTTTTGATAAAGAAAATGTGGTCTATATATACTATGGAATATTATACCTCCATCAGAAAGGATGAATACCCAACTTTTGTATCAACATGGATGGGACTGGAGGAGATTATGCTGAGTGAAATAAGTCAAGCAGAGAGAGTCAATTATCATACAGTTCTGCTTATTTGTGGAGCATAAGGAATAAAACAGAGGACATGGGGAGATTGAGAGGAGAAGGGAGTTGGGGGAAATTGAAGGAGGAGATGAACCATGAGAGACTGTGGGCTCTGAGAAACAAACTGAAGGTTTTGGAGGGGATGGGGGTGGGAGGTTTGGTGAGCCTGGTGATGGGTATTATGGAGGGCACGTATTGCATGGAGCACTGGGTGTGGTGCCTACACAATGAATTCTGGAACACTGAAAAGAAATAAAAAAAATTAAAATTAAAAAAAATTCATCATTTTAAAGTAAATTCAGTGGTTTTAATAACTATATTCACAAGTATAAAACCATTACCACCATCTAACTCCAGAACATTTTTATTAACCCCTAAAATAAACCCCATTCCCATTAGCAGATAGTTCCCAAGTCCTTTCACCCCTTGCCCCCATCCTCTCGAAACCACTAATGTACTTTTTATCTCTATGGATTTGCCTCTTCTGGAAGTCTCATTCAAACAGACTCATTCAACTTATGACCTTTTGTGACTGGGTTCTTTCACTGAGGATAATGTTTTCAAGCTTTATCTGTGTTGTAGCATGTATCACTACTTCTTTCCTTTTTATAGCTGAATAATATTTCACTGTATGGTTATCCCATAACTTATTTATCCATTCATCAGTTGACGGACACTTGAATTGTTTCTACCTTTTAGCTAGTATGAGTTTTTTATTTTAAGGTTTAATTTGAATTTTATTTACTTACTTTTTTTTTAGAGAGAGGGAGAGGGAGGGAGCACATATGTAAGGGTTGGAGGAAGGGTAGAGGTTAAAGAGAGAAAGAGATTTTTTTTTTTAAGATTTTATTTATTTATTTATTTGACAGAGAGAGAGAGATCTCAAGTAGGCAGAGAGGCAGGCAGAGAGAGAGGGAGAAGCAAGCTCCCCACTGAGCAGGGAGCCTGGCATGGGGCTTGATCCCAGGACCCTGGGACCATGACCTGAGCCAAAAGCAGAGGCTTAATTCTCTGAGCCACCCAGGTGCCCCAAGAAAAAGAATCTTAAGCAGGTTCTGTGCTGGGCTTGATCTCATGACACTGAGATCATGATCTAAACTGAAATCAAGAGTCAGATGCTTAACTGACCAAGCCACCCAATGCCCTTAAAAGATTTTATTTTTAAGTAATTTCTACACCCAAGATGGGACTCCAACTCATAGCCCTGAGGTCAAGAGTCACACACTCCATCAACTGAGCCAGCCCAGGGCCCTGGTTATTATGATTAATACTGCAATTCAAGTTCATGTACAAGTTTTTGTGTGGAGATATATTTTTAATTCTTTTGGAATTGTCAGATCATTTGGTTACTTTATGTTTAATATTTTGAGGGACTGTCAAGCTATTTTCCAGAGTGGTTGTACACACCATTTAACATTACTAACAGCAATTCACAAGAGTTCTAGTTTTTCCATATCTTCACCAATATTTGCTACTGTCGTGTTTTTTTATTAAAGCCATCCTAGAGGTTATGAAGTGGTATTTCCTTGTGTGTGTGTTTTAAGATTTTATTTATTTATTTGACACAGAGAGCGCAAGTAGGCAGAGTGGCACAGAGAGGGAGAAGCAGGCTCCCTACCAAGCAGAGACCCCTACATGGGGCTCAATCCCTAAGCCCAAAGCAGACCCTTAACCAACTGAGCCAATTAGATATTCCATGAGGTTTTTTTTCTTTTTTCTTTTTTGGAATATATTTACTTATTTTAGAAATAGAGAGACAGAGATAGCAAGTAGAGGAGAGGCAGAGGGAGAGGGAGAGAAGCAGACTCCCTGCTGAGCACAGAGCCCCTTGTGGACCTCAATCCCATGACCCTGAGATCATGACCTAAGCCAAAACTAAGAGTCAGAGGCTCAACATACTGAGCTACCTAAGGAGCCCCAGCTCTAAGTTTTCCAACACTTAGGGTACTCAAGGGTACAGAAATACCCTTGATGACAAGAACTCAATAAAAAATCTAATAGGAACAAAGTCAAATTACACTCCATCTTAACTATTGCATATGTGCCTTCCATGAGTGTGGTCATATTAGTTTCTTCTTGCTGCTGTAACAAATACTATGAACTTAGTGGTATTAAACAACATAAATTATCATATGGGCCTGGAGGATCCTATATGCAATAGGATCTCACTGGCTAAAATCAAGGTGTCATCAGGGCAACATTTCTTAAGGAGGCTCTAGGGAAAAATCCATTTACATGCCTTTCCATGTAGGCTGTCCTCATTCTCTATCCTGGCCCCTTCCAACCATATCTCTGCTTTCATTGTCACAGGGCTTTCTCTGACTCCGATTCTTTTGCATCATTCTTACAAGGTACTTTTGATAGGGTAATAGGATAAGGGTACTCATGTTAGGATAATCTTCTTACCCCAAGGTCCTTAACTTTAATCACACCTGCAAAGTCCCATATGCCATTGTGAAGTACCACACTTACAGGTTCCAGATATAGGAGGCAGACATGGGGGGGGGGGCTGTTCTTCTACTTACCACAAATACAAATTTGAAAGACCTGGCTTCTGAAGGGCCTTCATTTATGATGTGGCACTTCTGTCTCTTCTTCAAAACTCTCACCTGCCACTTGGACAACTGCTTTGCCTACAGAAACTCTTGTTTGACTTTTATGATTAAGAACTGTCTTATATTTAGGGCTCAGGTACAGGGTTTATGGTTCTTGAGATTCAAATTCAGAAGCTCTAGATCTGAGATGCTAGAGGGAGGGAGGCTTAGATCTTGAAAGTGACCTCAATTCTGGGATTCTGTGCTGAAACATAGAGATGCCTGAGCCAGGGGTCAGGCAATAGGGGGACAATGGTAATCTGGAGCACAATATTCACTTTCTCGAAGGATGAAAAAGCAGAAGTGGACTTGGCCATACACTTAACCTTTGCTTCAAAAAGGAAGAGGGATCACCTAAGACTTGTACAATAATTACCCAACTCAGAGGCCAAAGTTCTTCTGATTTTGCATCTAACAGTGCCCTTCCTCATTCCAACAGGATTGGGGCAAAGAGCAAAATAGGAGGAAGTTGGAAATAAGTAAATAATAGCTAAAAAGCAGTCCACTGAAAGTCTTCAGGTTATACAAACAAGTTAATTCTCTCTCCCCTTTGTTCTTCCTTTGTGCTCTCTAATAAAAGAATGATGGGTCAGACTTAATTTAAGGAAAGGGAAAAATTACTAAATTCAGATGTTATCAGGGAAGAACTTAGAAATTCAGGGGTGCCTGGATGGCTCAGTTGGTTAAGTGTCTGCCTTTGGCTCTGATTATCCTGGGATTGAGCTCCAAGTGGGGCTCCCTGCTTAGAGAAAGCTTGCTTCTCCCTCTCCCTCCGCTGCTCCCCCTGTTTGGGGTCTCTCTCTCAAATAAATAAAATCTTTATCAGCACCATGCCTCTAACCAGCTGAGCTAACTGGCCAATCCAATACATAAAATCTTTTTAAAAAAGGATTAATGAGGGGCACCTGGGTGGCTCAGTGGTTTAGGCTGCTGCCTTTGGCTCGGGTCATGATCTCAGGGTCCTGGGATCGAGCCCCGCATCGGGCTCTCTGCTCCGCAGGAAGCCTGCTTCCCTCTCTCTCTCTCTCTGCCTGCCTCTCTGCCTGCTTGTGATCTCTGTCTGTCAAATAAATAAATAAAATCTTTAAAAAAAAAAAAAGGATTAATGATTTGAAGCACAAGTTTTCTTATCAACATATTGATGCAAATCCCTATATCTTGTACAATCTAGATACCCAGTAATTGGCTGATACTCAGGACTGAGTCATCCTCTGCCCAAGCCAGGTAGTGGTGGTCACACCTACCATGTTCAGGCATGTTGTTGGTAAGAGCAATCAGCACGATATACAGTTCCAGGGGAAAAGTCCAGTAACAGAGCACCATGGCTTCTGACAAAGGTAAACCGGACCTGGGGGCCTGGCAAACTCCTTGTTCTTGAAAAAGGCAAAAATCTCTGTGTGTGTGTGTGTGTGTGTGTGTGTGTGTGTGTGTCCTGCCTGTGCTTGTGTCCTTAGGCATTTTTCAATTTTCCTATTTACTATTATATTGATATTATTCTTAAACAGGATTTATTATTGTTACTAATACTAACTATTCACATCCACAAATGATTTTGATCAAATGATACCAAATCAATGCTTATTTCACCATAATAAAAAATTAAGTAAAAAAAAATGCAACTGTTAATAGTTTAAAATAGCAACAAAAGTGAAAGCACAAGGGCGTGTTAATTGATAATTTAAGATTCAGTTACTTAACGTTGTAGAAATTCATGGGAGAGGGAAAACACTTCAGGATGTGGAAGGAAATGATTTTCAGCTGACATGGGATTTGAGCAGGATCTTGAAAGGGTAGAATTTGGATGGGCAAAGAGAAAGAGAGTCTTGGTTGACACAAAAAGTTTGAGAGAATTTACAAATATAAATATATTTGGAACTATATAGAGAGTAAACTGAGTATAAATATATATGGAAATACATTTGGAAATACAAAGAGTAAACCTATTAGGCTCTAGGAGAGTCTGGTGAAATACTCTGCAGTGAGATTAGAAAGCAAAGCTGGAGGGACACCGGGGTGGCACAGTTGGTCATGCACCGACTCTTGCTTGGTTTTGCTCAGGTCACAATCTCAGGGTCTGGATCTCAAGGTCATGAATTGGAGCCCCACGTTGGGCTCTGGCTCAGCCAGGAGTCTGCTTGAGAATTCTCTCTCTGCTCCTCCCCACCACTCTCTCTCTCTCAAATAAATAAATAAAACTTAAAAAAAAAAAAAAAAAAAAGGAAAGCAAACCTGGAATGATCCTGGAGTGATATTACAGAGGGCTTTGAATACTAGGCTAAGGAAATTGAAGCAGATTTTGGTCAGAGAAGATCTTTGGAGAATTTGTGAATCTCATAGTGATGACTAAAATAGTGTTTTTATTTTATTTTATTTTATTTTATTTTATTAGAGAGAGAGCAAGTGAGCAGGGGAAGAAGCAGAGGGAAAGAATATCCAAGCAGACTCTCACTGAGCACGGAGCCTGATGTGAGGCTTAATCTCACAAGCCATGAGATCAGGGTTTGTGCTGAATCCAAGAGTCAGATGCTTAACCAACTAAGCCACCCAGATGCCTGTTATTTTAATTTTTTTAGAGCAGGAGAGAGGCAGAGAAAGAAAGAGAATCTTAAGCAGGCTCCACACCCAGAGTGGCTCGACACCGGGCTTGATCTCACAACCCTGAGATTGTGACCTAAGCTGAAATCAAGAGTCAGATGCTTAACCAACTGAGCCACCCAGGTGTGCCTAAAATAGTGCTTTAGACATACTTAGCTGGCACTTGGTGGCTTTGTGACTGGTAGCAGAAAAGACTTGGGAGCAAAGAGATCAGTGAGGAGACTTTGCATAAATGTGGGCATGATGATAGGAGAGGATACACAAATCAGTCTTGGGTTTTAAGAAACAATATATTGAGGCGCCTGGGTGGCTTAGTGGTTAAGCCACTGCCTTCGGCTTAGGTCATGATCTTGGGGTCCTGGGATCGAGCCCGGCATCGGGCTCTCTGCTCAGCAGGGAGCCTGCTTCCTCCTCTCTCTCTGCCTGCCTCTCTGCCTGCTTGTGATCTCTCTCTGTCAAATAAATAAATAAAATCTTAAAAAAAAAAAAGAAAGAAACAATATATATTTTTTCTCCATTATCCTTTTCCTCTACAAAAATTCTCTTCTGAGTGGCATGTTGGGGGAAAGACTAAAGGCATTATTTAGCTGAAATATCCGAATAATTTTCCTAGACTTTCCTCAGACTATCCCAACTCCTGTGGCTCATTGTGCATCATTGCCTTGCATGAAAGGGGTAGATACTAAGAATATATCTCACTCTCTCTGTAGTTCTCACTGCTGCTTCACCCACCATGAATTCGACCTTCTTCTATAGGTATCGCCTCTGTTTCTACAGGGTTCCCTCTGTGTGGACCTGCTGGTTCAAAGGCCCCAATTTGGATTGTCTGAGAAGCACCCATTTCAAGGTGTTAGCCACCCTCTTCCTCCACCAGCTCAGTGTTTAAATTCCCTGTATATCCTCTTAAGGATAAGGTCTCACTTAGGATAGTGTTTCTTGACTCCTGACTCTGTCTTTTTTTTTTTTTTTTTTAAGATTTTATTTATTTATTTGACACAGAGAGAGAGAGATCACAAGTAAGCAGAGAGGCAGGCAGAGAGAGAGGGGAAGCAGGCTCCCTGCTGAGCACAGAGCCTGATGCTGGGCTCGATCCCAGGACCCCAAGATCATGACCTGAGCCAAAGGCAGACACTCAATCCATTGAGCCACCGAGGCACCCAGTCCTGTTTTTTTTTTTTTTTTTTTTTTAAACATCTGGCTAATTTCTTTTTTAAAGGTTCCATACTCCAGGGGTACCTGGGTGGCTCAGTTGGTTAAGTGACCAACTCTTAATTTTGGCTTAGGTCATGATCTCAGGGTATCAACCACCACCACCACCCCTCTAGCATTCCATGCTGGGCTTAAATCCTGTTAAAATTCTCTCTCTCCCTCTGCCCCTCCCCACTGCTCCTGCACATGCTTTCTCTCTCTCAAAAAAAGGTCCCACCCTCCAACTAGGATCATTTTCCATCTCTAGGAAACGGCACCATGGATCTTCTCTGGACTATCCCTCTACCATCTAGTACAAATGCACAGACAGTTGCAGCCAGCACAAACATACACAGAGCTGGGGAGGAAAAATTTTCCTCTACCCTCATAGATTCTGTTTTTGGGTGCCTTCAGATTTAAACTAACAAAAGACAGATTAGCGAAAGAAAAGACAAACATGCATACAAGAGTTCACAAAAATGTGATTCAAAGAGGTGTTTAGAGTTTGGGGCTTAAATACCACCGGAACACTCAGTGCGCAGGTGCGAAGGAGCTGGCTGGGGCCCGGGCCGGGGGCGGGCTTGAAGACGCGTCGTTTGGTGTTGGAAACTGTGGCACAGCTATCTGGGTTCGACCTTTGGGCGGAGAGCGTTTGTCAGGGGCCCATCCGAGAACGAAGCTTGTGAGATTCCCGATGGTGTCCATGACTTTCAAACGGAGCCGCAGCGACCGGTTCTACAGCACCCGGTGCTGCGGCTGTTGCCATGTCCGCACCGGGACGATCATTCTGGGGACCTGGTACATGGTGATAAACCTATTGATGGCAATTTTGCTGACTGTGGAAGTAACTCATCCAAACTCAATGCCAGCTGTCAACATTCAGTATGAAGTCATTGGCAATTACTATTCATCTGAGAGAATGGCTGATAATGCCTGTGTTCTTTTTGCCGTCTCTGTTCTTATGTTTATAATCAGTTCAATGCTGGTATATGGAGCAATTTCTTATCAAGTGGGTTGGCTGATTCCATTCTTCTGTTACCGGCTTTTTGACTTCGTTCTCAGTTGCCTGGTTGCTATCAGTTCTCTTACTTACTTGCCAAGAATCAAGGAGTATCTGGATCAATTATCTGATTTTCCCTACAAAGATGACCTCCTGGCATTGGACTCCAGCTGCCTTCTCTTCATTGTTCTTGTGTTCTTCGCCTTATTCATCATTTTTAAGGCATATCTAATCAACTGCGTTTGGAACTGCTACAAGTATATCAACAACAGAAACCTGCCAGAGATCGCCGTGTACCCTGCCTTTGAAGCACCTCCGCAGTATGTTTTGCCAACCTACGAAATGGCCGTGAAGATGCCTGAGAAAGAGCCACCGCCTCCTTACATACCTGCCTGAAGAAATTCTGCCTTTGTCAATAAACCCTATACCAGCTTTTTGTCTTGTTTATTTTACAGAATGCTGCAATACAGGGCTCTTCAAACTTGTTTGATATAAAATACATTTTCCTTTGTTTAAGCATTTATTTTCAAACACTAACAAGCCTTTTGGACATCTATTCAAAGTCTCTTTTTTTTTGTTTTGTTAAGTCTATACATTTTAATAGTATTTGGAGACAATCTAGGTTAAGCAAGAGCAAAGTGCCATTGTTTGCCTTTAATGGGGGGGTGGGGAGGGGGTATTCTCTACACATTCTCTTTTTTAACTTTGCACTTTCTTTATATAATAGTTTGCATTTTGGCTCTTTGCTGCCCTGGATACTTTCAGGAAGAGTGACTTAAGTATTCAGGGTGAATGAGTTGGTTATAAGATCTGAAGTTCTCAGCTATGAGAACAGGAACAATACATAACATTTTAACTTTTGACTGTGGAAGATGATGGTTGCATGTTTCTAATTTGTATGTGTTTTCCATCTTTGTGATAAGATGCTTTAATAAATCTCTTAAATATTTAAAAAAAAAATACCACCGTAAGAGGAAAAGCAGAGATGCACAAGAGCACTTATAGAAAAACAAATAAACTTTTAGGAAATCTAGATGGGCCCTTGGGAGACTGGATGGACATATGCTTTTGTGACCATGTGTGTGGGTGTATCTTGAGTGGTAAGAGTCAGTCTCTCCTGGTTTGTTCCAGGGGATGGGACTTACGACAACTGATTTCTTTTGAGTTCTTTTGGAAGGCTCTGTTTGTAGGAAAATAAGAGATTTCAGGGGAAGACAGTCTATTTTTGAATGTCTTCAGATCCAAATAATTTTTATGCCAGTGGCATACTCTGGACCCCTCCACACACACACACACACACACACACACACACACAACCACACCCCCCCCCCACAGCCTTGGGCAAAATTCCTCCCATTTTGGAGGAATTGTCTTCCAAGTCTTGTGACTCTTTTTTGGCTTAAAAACACCATCTCAGAGTTAAGGTTTGCCAGCAGGATAGGCTGAACGTCCTGCCCGCATCGCCACACAGCCACTTCACCCTCAGAGGTGGCAATGACTTGTGCATCTCTCTGGTCCCCTGAGAAAGGGTATCATGTTAGGATAGCCTTTTGCTCTGTGTCTTCTCTTTCTTGGAAAAGAGAGACTGGTAATGGAAACAATTGCACCTTTTGATTTATGACTGCTTCCCCAAATTTTAGATTTCAAATAACCAGGAAGCAAACCCTTAACAGGAATGCTTGTTGCTAAAATAAATGTCCACGTTTCTCCAAATAAAACAAATGACTCGCATTTCTGCCCTCAGAGCTTTAGAATTCTGTTCTGTGAATATTCTGAATTCAGGTCAAGCCAGTGTCCATTTCATTTTCAAAGCTCTGAGTCTTGAGAAGTATGGGCCTCTAAAATCTAGTATTTGTACTTGGATAGTCCTCACATGTGCTAATGGCTTCCCAGGACACTTCAAATAAAATCCGTGGCTTAGTATATAAACTCCATGAGCGTAAAGATAGAGATTTTTTTTTGTTCCCTGTTCCTGTATTTCAAAGAGTGCTTAACATTTAGTAAGCCCCTCATTAACAGCTCTACCAGCTGAGCCAGCCAGACACCCCGGTGTTGTTGTTTTTATTTTTTTAATTTTTATTTATTTATTTTTTAAGAGGTAGCTTTATTTATTTAAAAAAATTTTTTAAAGATTTTATTTATTTATTTGACAGACAGAGATCACAAGTAGGCAGAGAGGCAGGCAGAGAGAGAGGGGAGGAAGCAGGCTCCCTGCGGAGCAGAGAGCCCGATGTGGGGTTCGATTCCAGGACCCTGGGATCATGACCTGAGCCAAAGGCATAGGCTTTAACCCACTGAGCCACCCAGGTGCCCCTGTGTTGTTGTTTTTAATTAAGAAACACCCAAACTATTTACAAGAGAGACTGTACCAATTTACATTCCCACCAGCAATATATGAGAGATCCACTTTCTCTGCACAATGTTGTTATCTATCTATCTATCTATAGCTATCCTATAATGGATAGTAGTGAGATTCATTCAAATATTTTCTCAACAAGTATCTATTGCTAACCAACATGTTTCAGGCAGTGTGATAGGGTCTGGAACAAGATATACATAATCCATATCTCACATAATCTACAATTCAGTGTTATTATAGACATATAAATAACAATCAAAATACAGCGTGATTGGGGCACCTGGGTGGCTCAGTCTTCAAGTGTCTGCCTTTGGTTTGGGTCATGATCCCAGGGTCTTGGGATCAAGCCCTGCATCGGGCTCCCTGTTCAGTGGGAAGCCTGCTTCTCCCTCTCCCACCTCTCCACCTCCACTCGCTCGTATTCCCTTTCTCACTATCAACAAATCTATTTACTTAGATTTTATTTATTTCTGTCAAATAAATAAATAAAATATAAAAAAAATACAGCATGATTGCTATGATGAAGGAGGTACAAGATGCTATGGAAACATAGAGAAATTACCATAGGAGCCTCTGAGGAATGACTTTCTCATTGCACTTAATCATTCTTGTAGGAGCCTTAAGGAGGATTACTTGGTTTGGGATTGGACAAACAGGTTTTGGCAAAGCCCTTAGAAACTTGCTTTTCTTAATGGTCCAATCCAGTTAATACAGGAGAAAATTTTTCACTCCATTTTCTGATATGGTTTGCAGGTTTGGAAAATCAGAGTATTTTTTTCTTAGCTAAATTTGTATGTGGGTGTTATCTGACATAATCATCTCTTGGTCAACAGGTCCTTCAGCAGGAGATGCCACCTTGAGGTAAGAATAAAACTATCAGAGTGAGCATTTAATACAACCAAGAATAAGTGGATTTAAGAGCTATAGGACTATAGCTTTCCATATTTTTCCTTTCTTCTTTTATCATGCTCCTACTCTTTTCTTTTTGCCTTTTCTTTTTTTAAAAGATTTATTTATCTACTTATTTATTTGACAGAGAGAATGATCACAAGTAGGCAGAGAGTCAGACAGAGAGAGATAGGGAAGCAGGCTTTCCGCTGAGCAGAGAGCCCAATGTGGGTCTCGATCCCAGGAACCTGAGATCATGACCCGAGCCAAAAGCAGAGGCTTAACCCACCGAGTCACCCAGGTGCCACTGTTTTTACCTTTTCTAACTTCGTTCTCTACGATCACTGCTTTCTGTATCTTTGCTTGTATGTCTTTTGGTTTTTGTTCAAGTAAATTACCTTCCAGCTTTGTTCCACTTTTGCCTTGCCTCTGTTTCTTCTCTGTTTAAATCACATGATTGTATAGCCATTAGTGAAAAGTCTGGAGAATTCATTTGTCACTTTGATTTCATCCTTTTGTTTTATACTATACGCCCATTTTTCAGATTTAGCATGATAGCAGGGGGAATATATTATCTCATGATGGGTGGAAGGACTGATCTATGTAATAAATAAATGTAATACTTTAGGGATGAGTGGAAATATTAGGGTGTAGTAAGCTGATGACTCAACCGTATTGCAAAGAAGAGTCCTCAGCACAATCCTGAGTCTCCCCTGAGTTCCAGCTTTGACGCATGGAAAATATTAAATCTAAAGATGTCATTGGGAGGGGTGCCTGGTTGGCTCAGTCAGTAGAGCCTGTGACTCTTGATCTCAGTGTCATAAGTTTGAGCCCCACGTTGGGTGTAGAGATTACTTAAAAATAAAATCTTAAAAAAATAAATGAATAAAGATGTCATTGGGACCAGTTTGAATTTTTTTCTTGTGAGGAATTTAGTATACAGAATTTAATGTGGAAGAATCCTGAGGCTGACTCTTTCTCTTCTCAGACTTGGCAATAGACTCTTGTTGGCAATTTGAGGCTTCTACACCTAAAATCTAGTTAGAGTCTATTGAGGCATGGTGAAGATTAACGATCAGGACCTGGCAACTCCATGATGAGATAGAAAGATTAGAAAATAAATAGAAGCCTTTATTTCATTTTTTAACAAGTATTTTATTTATTTGATAGAGAGACAGCAAGAGAGGGAACACAACCAGAGGGAGTGGGAGAGGGAGAAATGGGCTTCCTGCCGAGCAGGATCAGGGAGCCCAATACAGGGCTCAGTCCCAGGACCGTGATTATGACCCCAGCCAAAGGCAGATGCTTAGCAACGGAGTCACCCAGGTGCCCCAAAGAGAAGCCTTTAAAAGAGAAACAAGGATACATTTATATCTGATTCAAAATTAGTTGATGACAATATAGAGAGAATAGTAACCAAATAAGATGGGTTGGGAAAAATCTCTTCACTATGCTTGTGAGAGAAACTCTGATAATTCAAATGGACCTTTCTAGATAACTTGGAGAAATAGAATAGGAAACAAGGTTTCCTGAGATGTCATGTTATATATCTGCCTGACAGAAGAGGGGAGCAGGAAGTGATTTTCAAGGTGCCTCCAAAGATAGTGTGACAACATGGGAGTGCTGCTTGTGTTTCAGGAGGAGAATTGAACCCTGGGAATTTGAAGTCTTCTTTGATCCCAGAGAACTCCGTAAAGAGGCCTGCCTGCTCTATGAAATCCAGTGGGGCACAAGCCATAAGATGTGGCGAAACACAGGCAAAAACACTGCCAACCATGTGGAACTTAATTTTATAGAAAAATTTACTTCAGAAAGACGGTATTGCCCATCCACCCACTGTTCTATCACCTGGTTCCTGTCCTGGAGTCCGTGTTGGGAATGCTCCAAGGCTATTAGAGGATTTTTGAGTCAATGCCCTAGTGTCACTCTGGTTATTTATGTAACACGGCTCTTCTGGCACATGGATCCACAAAACCGGCAAGGACTCCGAGACCTCCTCAAAAGTGGTGTGACTGTCCGGATCATGAGAGCCCCAGGTAAAAACAACGAAGAATCTCACGGTTTATGAGAGACCATGGTGCTGGTATGTTTCAAGGCCAGGATAGTGGTTATCCCATTATTATTATTATTATTATTATTAATTATTATCTGAAAGTCTCAGAAGTGAAAGTCCAAAATCATGTAAGAAAGGACAGGGTCTGAACTTCATACAAAGGAAGTATCTAAAAGAGGACCCCTTTCTCCATTCCTGCCACTATGACCTCTCAGCCATCTTCATCTTTGTTCTTTTTTAGGGATTCTGGGGGAAAGTGGCCCTTCTCCAGTGCTAAAAAGGCTAATGGGTTTTCTAGACAGTATGTAAGTTGGGCTCCCTGAAGTAAATTTCTGCTGTATTTGTGAAATGAACCAAGATTTGTGTTTCCTCAGAGTATGATCATTGCTGGAAGAATTTTGTCAACTACCCACCTGGGAAAGAAGATCACTGGCCAAGATATCCTGAGCTGTGGATGAAGCTGTATGAGCTGGAACTCTACTGCATAATTCTAGTAAGTTACTCTAAGGGGCAGAGATTCTCATGCGAAAAGAAGCATCCTTCTTCAAACGCCTTTTCTGATGAATTGACATGTACTTTCCTCACCATCTTTTTGACATTTATGTTATATTTAGCTACTTGATCCATCTGAAGAAAATGTGAGAACAAAACAATCCCTCTGTCGGAAGAAAGTGGGAGAAGGGAGTGGATAAACTGATCTAAGATATATGTAGATTCCACGTTAACTTGAAATTATTATTACTATCATTATTATCACCCCACTCACGGGCTCTGCAGAATTTCACATATTCTCCTTTCCCATGTTGGTGTGTGCCATCCTATTGAAGAAATGGAGGCGTCCCATTTGTATTCTCTTCAAAGTTGTTCAGTAGTCTTCTGACTAATGTTTTAAAATGCTTGTGGTAAGGGCACCTGGGTGGCTTAGTGGGTTAAGTGGCCAGCTCTTGATTTGGGCTCAGGTCATGATCTTGGGGTGCTGGGATTAAGCCCCACATCAGGCTCCATGCTCAGCAAGGAGTCTGCTTGAGAATTCTTTCTCCCTCTGCCCCTCCCCCCTTCCCGCTCACACTTCTCTCTCTCAAATAAATAAATAAATCTTAAAATAAAATAAAATGTTTCAGGTAATAATAGTATGAAGAAAAATATTATTCTAACTTTTTTTTCTTCCAGAGTCTCCCTCCCTGTTTAAAGATTTCAAGAAGAAATCAAAAGCAGCTTACATTGTTCAGACTTACTCTTCAAAATTGCCATTACCAAATTATTCCACCCCATATCCTTTTAGATACAGGGTTGATCCAACTTCCTGTGATTTGGAGATGAACAGAGTGGTTCCTTGTGTACACTGTTTCTATAGCAGACACTGAAGACCCACAGAAGAGTGAGTGCCACCAGAATGTAGAAAATTTCAGTTTGTGTTTTTATACACCAACAACAAATGATCTGAAAAAATAAATTTTTAAAAATCCCGTTTGCAATTGTTTCAAAAATAATAAAATACTTAGGAATAAATTTGACTAAGGAAGTGAAAAGTTTGTACACTGTGAAACCTAGGTTACTGATAAAAGACAAAGGAAAAAACATAAATAAATGAAAAGATATCTCATGCTCATGGGTTGATAGAATTAATATTGTTAAAATGTCCATACTACCCAAAGTGATCCATAAATTCAATGTAATCCCTATCAAGATTCTAATGACTTTTTACAGAAATATAAAAAAATTCTAAATTTCATATGAAACCACAAAAGACCCTGAAAACCCAAAACAATTCTGAGGAACAAGATCAAAGCTGGAGGCATCATACTTTGTAATTTCAAACTATATTCCAAAGCTTCGTAATCAAAACAGTATGGTACTGGCATTAAAAATGGACTTATAGATCAATAAAGCAGAATCCCGAGCCCAGAGGTAAACCTATGCATGTATGGTCATCTGATATTTGTCAAGGAAGCAAAGAATATTCAATGAGGAAAAGATAGTCTCTTCAATAAATGGTGGTGGGAAAACTGATTTTGCACGAAAAAAAAAAAAAAGAAATGCTAAAATCTTTAAAAAAGAAAAAATGAAATGGGATCCCTATCTTATACTCCTCACAGAAATTATTTCAAAATGGGTTAAAGACTTAAATGCAAGACCTGAATCCATAAAATTCTTAGAAGGAAACATAGAGAAAAATCTCCTTGACATTAGTCTTGGTAATGATCTTATTGTTATGACACTAAAAGCACAAGCAACCGAAACAAAAATAGAAAAATGGGACTATATCAAATTAAAAAGTTTCTGCACAACAAAAGAAACAACCAACAAAATGAAAAGGCAACCTATGGAATAGGAGAAAATATTTGCAAACTACACATCTGATAAGGGGCAAATATCCAAACTATATAATGAACTTATACAAGTGTAGAGCAAAAGAACTAAGCAATCCAATTTTTAAATGGGCAAAGGACCTGAATAGACATATTTCCAAAGAAGATATTCAAATGGCCAACACCTACATGAAAAGTTGTTTAACATTACTAATCATTAGGGAAATGCAAAACTATAATGAGATACCACCTCACACATCTTAGAATTTCTATCATCAAAAACATAAGTGATAACAAATATTGGAGAGGTTGTGGAGAAAGGGAACAATTGTACACTGTTGGTGGGAATCTGCTTTTGGCTCAGGTCATGATCCCAAGGTCCTGGGATCGAACCCTACATTGGACTCCCTGCTCAAAAGAGAGTCTGCTGGGGCGCCTAGGTGGCTCAGAAAGTTAAAGCTTCTGCCTTCTGCTCAGGTCATGATCCCAGGGTCCTGCATTGGGCTGTCTGCTTGGAGGGGAGTCTGCTTCCCTTCCCCTCTCTCTCTCTCTCTCTGCCTACTTGTGACCTCTCTCTCTGTGTCAAGTGGATAAATAAAATATTAAAAAAAAAAAAAAAGAGAGAGAGAGAGCGTCTGCTTCTTCTCCTTCTGCACCTCCCCTCTGCTTGTGCTCTCTTGGATGTTCTCTCTCTCAGATAAATAAACAAACACTTCAAAAATATAAATAAAGTGATTCTAGCACATTTAAAAAATTAAAAATAAAATTACCAGAAGGGCTCCTGAGTGGCTCAGTTGGTGGTTAAACATTGAAAATCCTGATCTCAGGGTCATGAGTTCAAGCCCCATGTTGGGCATGGAGCATACTTTAAAAAAAAAAAAAAAGACTACCATATGATTCAACAATGTTTTTTCTGGGTATATATCTGAGGGAAATGAAATCAATATCTTAAGATATATGTACCCCATGTTCATTGCAACATTTTTTATAATAGTTAAGACAAGTAAATAACCTTTGTGTTCATTGACAGGAATGAATAAAGAAGATGTGATATATATTATACACACAGACACACACACAGAAACACACGAATATTATATATCCATAGAAAAGGAGGAAATCCTGTTATTTGTGACCACATGGATGAAACTTGAGAGCATTATGCTATTTGAAATAGAGACAAATATTATATGACCTCACTTAAATGCAGATTCTAAAAAATCCAAACTTACAGAAACAAAGAGAAAATTAGTGGTTGCCCAGGGGCAGGGATGAAGGTAGTCAAAGGTTATGAACTTCCAGTTTTAAGAAGTGTAACTTCTAGGATTGTAATGTACCACATGGTGATTATATTTAACAATATTGTATTTTATCTTAAGGTTTTATTCATTTATTTGAAAGAGAGAATGAGAGAGAGAGCGAGAGCACACATGAGCAGTGGTAAAAAGAGAGGGAGAAGCAGACTCCCCTGCTGAGCAGGGAGCCCAATGCAGGACTCCACCCAGGACTCCAGGATCATGACCTGACCTGAAGGCAGACGCTTAACTGACTGAGCCACCCAGACACCCCAATAATGCTGTACTGTATACTTCAAGTTTACTAAGAGAGTGGATTTTAAACATTCTTAACACACACACACACACACACACACACACACAATTGTAACTATGTGAGGTGATGAATGTGTTTATTCACCTTATTGTAGTAATCATTTTGCAGTATATATTATATCAAACTGTTATTTTGCACCCCTTAAACTTATACAATGTTATATGTTAGCTATATCTCAATAATGCTGCAGGGGAAAAAAAGAAATCTAAGAAGAATCTAGAAATGTTACCAAACAGTAGTATCATGGATTGCGTCATTACTGTCCTGTCGCCAATTATTCCAATACCTTGTGGGTTAAAACGACAATAAATATTTATTATGTCAACTTCATTAGGAATTCAGGGGCTTCTTATCAGAGTGTTTGTGGCTCAGGGTCTCTGACTAGGTTTCATTCAAGCTGTCAGCCAGGGATGCAGTCATCTCCAGACTTGACTAAGGCTAGAGAATATGCTTTGTAGGTGGCACATTCATGGCTGGAAAGTAGGTGCTAATGGTTGATGCAAAGTCTGTTTCTTCACAGGCTGCTTTAACGTCCTCACAACATGGCAGCTGGCTGCCTACCGAGCAAGTGGTCTAAGAAAGACCAAGATAGATATTGCCATGTCTTTAATGACTCAGTCTTGGGATCACACACTATTTCTTCTGCAGTATTCTGTTGGTAACACCAGGCAGCCGTGATTCAGGGTGAGAGGGGACTACACAAAGACTTGAATCCCAGGAGAGGAGAATAATTGGAGGCCATCTTGGATTTTGCTCTGTGTTTAGGACAAATAATTACATGGAACTAATTTTTAATATGCTAAAGGGAAACAAGGAACAAGTTTTTATTTATTTCTGACTCAGAATATCATAAGATTTAATAGACAGTTTGTTAGGATTTATAGGATGATTTACTATTGTAATTTACAGCATCTTAAACCTTGAGAAGCTACACACAAAAAAAAGTATTGTGTTTTTTTTTAAGATTTTATTTATTTATTTGACAGAGAAAGAGAGAGCACAAGCAGGAGGGGCAGCAGATGAAGAGAGAGGGAGAAGAAGGCTTCTCGCTGAACAAGGAGTCCCATGTGGGGCTTGATCCCAGAACCCTGGGATCATGACCAGAGCCGAAGGCAGACACTTAATTAACTAAGTAAGCCACTCAGGTGCCCCCAGAGGGTTATTTCTTGCTCACATTGCAGCCTAATGTAAACTGGGTGAGAATGTTGTTGCTCTGTGCATTTTTTCAGGGACCCAAATTCCTTCCAACTGGGGACTGCACCATCTTCTATGGCCTTCTGAATTCTCCACATTCTGCCAGCTCACGGGAGAGAGAGTACACACAAGAGAAGAGAGAGACGGAGACAGAAAGCATTAATTTGTGTGAAAGAGTGGGTTTTTTTCTTTTATTTCTTCTTTTTTTTTTTTTTTTTTTTTTAAGTAAGCTCCACACCCAGCATGGAACCCAGTGTGGGACTTGAACTCATGACCCTGAGATCAAATGCTGAGGTGAGATCCAGAGTCAGACACTGAACTGACTGAGCCATGCAGGTGCCCGGAAAGTATACTTAGAATCAAGGGCTGGAAATGGCAAACATCATCTCTGACCCAATTCCACTAATTAAAAATCAGTAATGTGGCCCCACCCAAACTCTAAGAAAGAAAGAACAGAGTCCAGGAAGAGAAGAAAATGGAGTTTGGTGAACTTATAAAGTGCCTGCCACATGAGGAAACTAAGAAACTGAAAGATTATGCAGTTTAGCCAGAGTCAGACAAGGAATGCCATGGATCTAAAAGTCAGTGTGCTTTTAAAAAAAATTACTTAATTAAAAAAATCTGTTTGGGCATTCAGGATACGCCAGTAACCAATATCTCACCAATTTTTATAATGGAGGCAGACTGGTTCGGTCACTTGCTTCACTTGCCTTCCTGGGTTGGCATGGGGATATACAGTGGTTTTGGGGTCTGAATAGGGGCTGAGAACTTATTAAAGGTTGTATGCATTTTTAATTATTTTTATTTTTAAAAAAGATATATATATTTATTTAAGAGAGAAACAGAGAGAGAGAGAGCGTGTGTAAGCTTGGGAGAGGTGGAGAGGGAGAGAGAAAAAGAGAGAGACTCTACAGAGGACTTCCCTCTCAGCCCAGAGACCAATGTGGGCCTTGATCCCACGAATATATATATATATATTCTGTTATATACACACACACACACACACACACACACATATATACACACTTTTAAAGAGTTTATTTTTAAGTAATCTCTACACCCAATGTGGGGCTTGAATTTATAGCTCCAAGATAAAGAGTCACATGTTCTACTGACTGAGCCAGCTAGCCTCCCTGCCTTGTCTTACATATTAAACATATTTTTCCACACTCTGAATCACTTACCTTTTGTCATTTTATTCTTGCTTTCAGTGTTTTTGCTAACTATGGGGCTCCTGGTCAGCTCAGTGGTTAAGAGTCTGACTCGTGGGGCGCCTGGGTGGCTCAGTGGGTTAAAGCCTCTGCCTTCGGCTCAGGTCATGATCCCAGAGTCCTGGATCTCTGCTCAGCGGGGAGCCTACTTCCCCCTCTCTCTCTGCCTGCCTCTCTGCCTACTTGTGATCTCTGTCTGTCAAATAAATATATAAAAATCTAAAAAAAAAAAAAAAAATAGAGTCTGACGCGTGGTTCCAGCTCAGGTTATTTTTCAGAGTTGTGAGATCCAGCCCTGATTTTGGGCTCCATGCTCAGCCTGGAGTCTGCTTAAGAGTCTTTCCCTCTGCAACCCTTATGTTGGGTGTAGAGATTACTTAAAAATAAAATATTAAAAAAAAATGAGAGTTTTGCTAACTTGAATATTAAATTTATGATTTTGGAAGTTGGCATGGTTAAGTCATTAAAGTGTGAATGATGAGCAATATAAGAATTTATGTGATAAAGTTATAGAACAATATAAAAAAGATCTAAAACTCTAAATAAATACATAACATATTAAATAAAGATATGCCTGTGATCACCATAGATCACCATAGATCACCGAAGAAAAATAAGTCTAGCTTGACCCTTGACTAATATCTGAGGCCAATATAAATTTTTTCAATCTTGAAATTTCTGTCTTGCTCAAATACTCACTTGGATTCCTTTTTTTCTGACATTTTGCATCTGGGCTTTTTCATATCCACTACTCTCATGAGATTTATCCCTGTACTAGTCCTTCATCTCACAGTTCGACTTTATCCAAAAGCCACTTGACCTGCCTCGCCCATCTTTTTATCTCCAGGGCCTAGGGTAGCGGTTAATAGAGGACCTTCCTGTCTTTAGTCATCATTTCATTAGGGAAAAAAAAAAATCAATAACTCAAAACTATTAAAGTCAACATGAGAGAATACAAGGAACACTGTCTGTCTGTCAGAAAACCTGAAAATGTTCATAGCTCATCACTTAAACACTGTAAACGTGAATAAGTATATTAACTTATCTGGGCCTTAATTTACTCTATAAAATTTTGATGATCATGGCCTAAGGAAAAGGAAATGATTAAGATAATATATAGCTGGGGCGCCTGGGTGGCTCAGTGGGTTAAGCCTCTGCCTTCGGCTCAGGTCATGATCTCTGCTCAGCAGGGAGCCTGCTTCCCTTCCTCTCTCTCTGCCTACTTGTGATCTCTGTCTGTCAAATAAATAAATAAAATCTTAAAAAAAAAAAGATAATATATAGCTTAAGGAAAGGGAAGACTGAAGTTGGAAATTTCTATTAGTATTAGTAGTATTAGTATTAACTAACACTACTGTATTAGTTATCTATTGCTATATAACAAATTACCCCAAAACCTAGTGGCTTAGTCAAGGCAAACTTTCTCTCAGTTTCTGTGGCAGGAATTTGGGAATTGATTAACCTGATGGTTCTTGCTTGGGATTTAGAATTTGACCACAGCACTTTAGCACCTATAATAGACCTGCTATTCATCAAACTTTTTGCTAGTATTTCAAATCCCCAGGGCACCTGGGTGACTGAGTTGGTTAAACCTCCCAACTCTTTCTTTTTTTCCTTTTTTTAAAAAGATTTTATTTATTTGACAGACAGAGATCAAAAGTGGGCAGAGAGGCGGGGGTTGGGGGGTAGGGTGTGGGGGTGGTTGGGGAGCAGGCTCCCCACTGAGCGGGGCTCTATCCCAGGACCCTGGGATCATGACCTGAGCCGAAGGCAGAGGCTTGAACCCACTGAGCCACCCAGGTGCGCCAACTTCCAACTCTTTCTTAAGACAATATTGATGTTGTCTGCTCAGAAAAGTTTAAAGCACGGAAGAAAGGAGAAAAAATTTTCCTGGGTGATAGTGAAGGGAGATCCCAGGATAACAGTTGACTCAGTAAGTAATTACAAAGTTTGGGGCAAGAAGACAAAGAGGTCCAGAAAAAACATATCTAAGACAAAAAGTGAACTTCCAGTTTTCCCACATTCTTGCCAACACTGGGTAATGGAAAAACAGCCCCTCTGGGAATTGTCTGTTATTATCCTTTGCCCATTTATCTGTTGGTTTTGTCATCTCTCCTCCATTAATATTTGTAAACAAGCTTTGTACATTAGAGAAAACACCCATTTCTGTTGTATGTTTTTTTCCGTCTTTTGATGTTTTTGTTTTTCCCCTTTGGAGAAATGTTAAAATTTTCTGCAGTCAAATATATAAATCTCTAATTTCTGTATCACGCTGATAAAGGTAATTTGTATATCCGGACTGTGATACTGTGAATTAAAATTTGAATTGCAATAAATACTTACTTGGTCTTCATCCAAGTTTATAGCACAGGGCTTTCTAAAATCCTTGGAATTTCCTAAGGGGCTGGAGGGATGAATGATAAAAGTGTCTTTTGTATGTTAATGAAGTAACTTTTGGAATGCCTTGGGTCACTTAACAAAGAGGGATGCTTGCCCAGGGAACTGACCAAGTGATTAAAGAGTTGGAACTTTCAGTTCCAAGTTCCAAGAGGGAGAGGGGCTGGAGGTTAAACGGATCTCCAATGGCCAATGATTTAATCCATCATTGCGTAAGCACTGGAGACATCATTTTTTTAAAAATGATTTTATTTATTTGACAGTGAGAGAGAGACAGTAAGAGAGGAAACACAAGCAGGGGGAGTGTGAGAGGGAGAAGCAGAATTCCACTGAGCAGGGAACATGATGTGGGTTCCCATCCCAGTACCCTGAGATCAGGACTTGAGCCTAAGGAGTTGCTTAATGACTGAGTCACCCAGATGCCCCAAGGGGACATTGGTTTTTTGGTGCTTTTTTTTTTTAAAGATTTTATTTATTTATTTGACAGAGAGGCAGGCAGCAAGAGGGGGAAACAGGCTTCCTGTTGAGCAGGGAGCCTGATGCGGACCTCATCCCAGGACCCTGAGACTATAACCCGAGCTGAAGGCAGAGGACCAACCCACTGAGCCACCCACGTGCCCTGAGACATCGTTTTTTTTTTTTTCTAAAGATTTTATTTATTTATTTGACAGACAGAGACCACAAGTAGGAAGAGAGGCAGGCGGGGGGGGGGGGAAGCAGACTCCCTGCCAAGCAGAGAGCCCAATGAGGGCTCCATCCCAGGACCCCAGGATCATGACCCGAGCCGAAGACAGAGGCTTTAACCCACTTAGCCACCGAGCCGCCCCGAGACATTGTTTTTTGAAAAGCCAAAAGGACAGGGTTTGAAGAGCTTCAGGGATGGTGAACAGGTGGAGATTTGGGGACAGCATTGCACTTGGAGAAGGCGTGGAATCTCCCCTCATTTCCCCACACCTTGCTTATTGTACCTCTTCCATCTGGTTGTCTCTGAGTTACATCCTTTTATAAGAAGCTGGCACTCTAGTAAGTAAAATGTTTCTCTGAGTTCTGCGAGCCCCTCTAGCAAATTAATCAAATCCTAGGAGAGGGTTGAGGGAGACCCTGATTTATAGCCAGCTGGTCAGGAGCACAGGTGACAGCCTGGACTTGTGATTGGTATCCTTTTGCAGGGAGTTGTTGGAAACTCCTCGCTTGTAGCCGATCAGTCAATACAAAGGTAATCAACCTGCCATTGGGGTATGAAGTCAGGGATGGGCGGGGGGGGGGGGGCTGCACAACAATCTTGTAGGACTGAGCCTTCATTCTGTGCAAACTGATGCTATCTCCCAGTAGATAGTGTCAGAACCAAGTGGACATCAGTTGCTGTCCTGAGCTTTGGGGGTAACCTCCCTCCCATATTGGAATTGAGTCCAGAACCTCATTTGGGGACCCACAAAATGGTGGCCAGTCCATGGCACAAAACTTGTTGAAACCTAAGTCAGTCCGTACTTATGAGAAATGCTTCATGGTTAAAGAAGCATCACACTAATCACAACCCTTCTTCACATACACACACACACACACACACACACACTCGGCTTTAGCTCCCCTTACCCTAGAAAACAGGGTCTGCTAGCCTTATAAGGAAATCCCTATATCCTAGCGAATCATGCCAAGTTTCCAAGCTGAGGCTTCTAATGACTTATAATACTCAATTTTGGCCAAACATCCCTGGGAAAGAGCCCTCCATTGTTCGTGAGGCATTGGACTCCCCCAGTCCCTGGATGAATTTCCCTTGAATGAAGAGTATCAGACTTGGTACTCAATTATTTTACTTTCTTTGACAATGTTTCTTAAGACTTTTACCTCTACCAGAGTATAAGTATATTTCTTTCATCTTCACCTCCTCCCACCCGAGGTGAGGGGAGAGAGTCCCCAGGAAAAGTTGAGTAGACTCACTATCCTCTGCAGTCATAAGGGCCCGTCTGGGATGGTGGTCTTAAATTTACAGTCTTTAATCTCCCTTTGGTGTGGCATTCTCCAGTCACACTGAGCTAAGGGGCAGGCATGGAGACGGCAGATGGGGTTTTAGCAGATGAAAGCAATAGAGTGAGGGGCAACAAAGCTTCAGATGAGTCTGAGTTTGAGCTGAATAAGAAAGAAAATGAAGAAGAAGACTGGTAGGTTGGGCAAAGTCAGAAAGGTCAACCAGCTGGAAATCTTGATTAGATCATGAAACAGGTCTCGTGGGTGTATTTCAACAATGGAGCTTGAAGAATAGTCTGTTATGGTCAGAAACAGGATGGGTTAGCTATTCTGAAAGCCAAATGGCTACAATGGATAATATTGCTGAGGGTGTGACCAAGAAAGTCTGTGCTTGAGTTTGAGAAGGAAGGTAGAAAGGAGGAGGAGGTCAAGTAACTAAGAGGTAAGCCCAGTTATTATCTTGCTGTTTTCTTGGTGTTCTTAACAAGTTTCAGAATTTTTCTTGGTGTTCTTACATGTTTCTTTTATTTTCATTTTTTAATTTTCCATGTTTCTTTTAGTAGATGAACTCTGGAATAATTTTGTGGAATTCTTAAGGGTTTGTTAGACCTTTCAGAATGTCATTAATGAGGCCGTAAATGCCCAGTAGAAAAGGCAACCTTTTCTCTCTTCTCCAATAATGTGGTACTGTCCTGTGTCCATTTCTTCCCAGCCACATTTCTTGAAATAATAGTGTATACACATTATTTTATTTACTTATCTTTTGCTCTTCAACTCCTTTGGAAAACCTATGCTAAGGACAGACAGACTGTCTTTGATCTTTATCTTCCTTTACATATTTGCAGAGACTGAGTAAAATCAATTTTGGAAAATTAGCAGTGACTAAAACGGATCCCACCTTTGCTTTCATGGTGCTCAGATACTAGTTTTCTTTTATTGTAAAAACACACTTCTCAAAAGATCTCCTCCATCTTCAAGGCTTCAACAACCATCTGTAATCGGAAGTGATAGTCATAATAGAGTAATAGTTGATATCACCCAAGCACCAACTAAGTCAGAACAGGGCTCCAGCCAATCAGACAACTAATCTGGTTGCACTGTGATTGTTGGCTGAATATCGGCCCACCTACAATATATATAAATATTATATGACAATATGATGTCTGAGAGTTAAGAGAACAAGCTGGAATCTCTAGTTCTAACTCTTTTGCTTCCTGCCTTGTGATTTGGGACAAGTTACTTTACCTGTTTGCTCCAGTTTCATCCTCTAAATGGGGGATAGTAGAGTTCTTATAACGTAGGGTTGTTAGGAGAATCAAATGAGATGAACATGGAAAGCACATTTAGAACAGCTGGGAATACAATGAGCACTCAATAAATGAAAGCTGTTCTTATTTATTATTCTACAACTGTGTCTCTAGTCCTGACTTTTGCCTCCCTGAGTTTCAGAGTTACAGATTAAGTGCCTTCCCCCCACCCTCAGTGAGACCATGGATGCTTGGGAAACCTATAGGTTCAGTATGATGAGTAGAAGCAGCCTTGTAAACAAATCAGGGAAACAAATTTTGTATGTGCTTGATCACAAGTACTGGGTTGAATGGGGAAAAGTAATAAAAACAGCAGTTATGTGAGATACTCGTCGTGTATGGGGCACCTGGGTGGCTTAGTCAGTTAAGCGCCTGCTTTTGGCTAAGGTCATGATCCCGGGGTCCTAGGATCAAGTCCCTCCTCAGACTTCTTGCTCAGCAGGGCACCTGCGGTTCCCTCCGCCTGCCATTCCCCCTGCTTGTGCACTGTGCTCTCTCTTTGACAAAAAAAAAAATAAATAAAATCTTAAAAAAAACACAAAAAGGTACTCATCCTGTAGCAGGTACTGGTATAAATTGCTCATATATGTGGGCCTACTTAATCTTAGCAACTATCCCATCAAGTAAGCACTGTTCTTATTCTTACTTTATAATTAAGAAAACAATCACAGAAGGGTCAAATGATTTGACCAAGGTCACATAGCTTCTAAGTTTTAAGTGATTCTGCCTCCACATTTTAAGGTCCTTGCACGCCACTCTACTGCCTCACCAAAGAGGAAGCAGTTATTTGTGACAAAAAGAGCATTTCTTACAACTCTCTTTACATGTCACATCTATTTCCCTCCAGATTTTATAATTCTAAGATAACCCCGGAGGAAGCAAGCTGTGGACCCTTGTTCTGCTAGTTAGTATAACAGTATATCCTTTCTTGGTACCTGGAATCAGTGCCCTGATGGTGACTGACTTTTTGATCTCATATTTTTATTTTTATTTTTTATTTTTTTTAAAGATTTTATTTATTTATTTGACAGACAGGGATCACAAGTAGGCAGAGAGGCAGGCAGAGAGAGAGAGGGAGAAGCAGGCTCCCTGCTGAGCAGAGAGCTCGATCCCAGAACCCTGAGATCATGACCTGAGCTGAAGGCAGAGGCTTAACCCACTGAGCCACCCAGGCGCCCCATGATCTCATATTTTTAAACATTTGATCCTTTTTTTTTTTTAAAGATTTTATTTATTTATTTGACAGAGAGATTACAAGTAGGCAGAGAGGCAGGCAGAAAGAGAGAGGAGGAAGCAGGCTCCCTGCCAAGCAGAGAGCCTGATGCAGGACTCGATCCCAGGACCCTGAGATCATGACCTGAGCCGAAGGCAGAGGCTTAACCCACTGAGCCACCCAGGCGCCCTTGATCCTTTTTTTTTTAAAAGGTTTTATTTATTTATTTGATAGACAGAGATCACAAGCAGGCAGAGAGGCAGCCAGAGAGAGCAGAGAGAGAGCCTGATGCGGGGCTCGATCCTAGGACCCTGGGACCATGACCTGAGCTGAAAGCAGAGGCTTTAACCCACTGAGCCACCCAGGTGCCCCTAAACATTTGATCCTTTATCATGAAAGATATATTCTTCACTTTAATGTATATAGTTAGTTTTCTGAGACAGAACCATTTCTGTCTGCTCAGACAGCCCTGCTCATTGGCTAATTTTTTAAAAATAAGATTTTGTTATTTATTTGACAGAGACAAAGCGAGAAAGGGAACACAAGCAGGGGGATTGGGAGAGGGAGAAGCATGCTTCCTGTGGAGTAGGGAGCCCAATGCGGGGCTCCAACCCTGAAATCTGGGATCATGACCTGAGCCAAAAACAGACACTTAATCGACTGAGCCACCCAAGCACCCCTCATTGCCTAAATATTAAAGAGGACATGAACACTGTTGGAACTAATGCCAAAGCTGGAGTCAAAGGAACCAACAAACTTGAATTATATTATGAGTAACTACCTTCTAGTCCCAGAACTCAGAGCAAGTGAACACACAGATGTGTGTACCTGTGTACACAACGGTATAATAAATTTTGACCTGCCCACAAAGAAGTAAAAAAGTTCATAATTTTTACTCTATATAATGAGAAATCTGCTATTAATGTTTCTAGCATTGATGAGAGTCACTTAGCTTCACTGAGACCCAGTATTTGCTAAGAACTGGCACCTTTGAAACTGCCAAGGCAGTGTCTCCCAAACTTAAATCATCAGACACAAATTACAAATTTTCAAATGAGAGTATACTGGGGGCACCTTGGGGGCTCAGTCGGTTAAGGGTAGGCTCAAGTCATGGTCTCAGGGTCCTGGATCGGGCCCCACATGGGGCTTCCTGCTCAGCGAGGAGTCCTTCTCCCTCTCTCTCTGCCCCTCTGTGTTTTGGCTCATTCTCTCTCCCTCTCTCAAATAAATAAAATCTTGAAAAAAAAAATAAAAGAAGAAGAGTACACTGGATGATCTGGAATAACTGTTTTATAATAGAATTGTCAATGTCAAGAGAAGTCTAAAGGACAGCACCAGGTATTGTACCAAAGAAAGATTAACAGTATCTTGAATAAATTAAAATAATGGAACAGATGAGCCATCCTGATACACAGGGTGGAATTCAGAGCTTACGTTGCTATTGCCATATATGTGATTGCCAGAGTTGTTTTATAGTATATACTTATGAAATCTCATTTTTGTGTGAACCCATGTGAAAATGCTTCATTAAAAATAGTATCATAGGGACGCCTGGGTGGCTCAGTTGGTTGGACGACTGCCTTCGGCTCAGGTCATGATCCTGGATTCCCGGGATCGAGTCCCGCATCGGGCTCCCAGCTGCATGGGGAGTCTGCTTCTCTCTCTGACCTTCTCCTCGTTCATGCTCTCTCTCACTGTCTCTCTCTCAAGTAAATAAATAAAATCTTAAAAAAAAAATAGTATCATAGTTAGGATTAAAAAAGTAAAAGTTGGAGCACCTGGGTGGCTCAGTGGGTTAAAGCCTCTGCCTTCAGCTCAGGTCATGATCCCAGGGTCCTGGGATCGAGCCCCACATCGGGCTCTCTGCTTAGCAGGGAGCCTGCTTCCTCCTCTCTCTCTCTCTGCCTGCCTCTCTGCCTACTTGTGATCTCTGTCAAATAAATAAATAAAATTAAAAAAAATAAAAAAATAAAAATAAAAATAAAAAAGTAAAAGTTTATACTCCCAAGTAGATGATTGCCCCAGGTTCCTTCTAATTTTTATCATTCTATCGTTGACTGATTTTTGTGTTTTTAAGACTCTAGTTCAACTTCACCAATCTTTATGAAGGCCTTTGCCAACTTCTGTAGCTCACTGGTTTCAGTATTCTTTATCCCTCCTGGCTTGGATCTCATCTCTGATAAAGGGTACATGACATCCCTATGGGATTTAAATCAGGAGGAAAAAGAAACCAGATTTCATGGACCATGACAGCTTTAAAACCCTAGGGGCAGGTTTTATTTGATTAACATTCAGAGGTGGTTATTTGTGCTGTGCACATTTCACGGTCCAAAGATTAGAACAGCTCGCTCTGCCTCAACCTAGCCAGGCTTTGTGCCTATCTCTCCAGTGGTGTGTGACTTCAGACAGGTTCTCTCCTGAGCAGCCCTCTTCCCAGCTAACCCGTGCAGATCCTGACAATCACCCCTTTCCCTCGCCTCTCAGCCATGATGTGGGACGCGCCCCCCCCCCCCACAGCTGTTCCTAGCCCCAGGACACTTCACAATCTCTTTGGCTCCCTGAAGCCCTCTTCTCATCTTGTAAATAAAGTGTGCCATCTGTGGCTGCCAGGATTCTGACCATTTTTATGAAATTAATAGGAAATGCATTCTTGCTTTTCCTAGGCTTGTAGGCACTAACAATATTTGGTGACTGTCTTTGGGAACCAGCGTGTGGATGCATGTAGTAGTTTGCTGTTATGGCTTACAGGGCCAGGAATAAAGGAGACAGCAGCCCCCAGCTTGGACACCTGTATGGAGTGGGACCTAAGTTCGCCTCTTGTATACCCAGCAGTGCAAGCAACCAGATCCTATCTTTGGGTCACATGGTCTTCCTACTGCTCTAAGTATTAGAGATGGCCCAGGACTCAGAGGAAGCTGGCAGTTTCTCAAGCACCTGCTCTTTTTCACTCTTATGGGAGCTGGATACTGGTTTGTGACTAGAAGTATCAACAAGGGTGTATCTGAATCGAGAAAGGTTGTTGGAGATGAGATACTAAAGGGTTTATTAACTCTATTACCATAGTAGCTTGGAAAGAAGGGGACAGTCTTCCAGCTTGGACTGGAGGTAGGGGAGACATATTAAGAAGCAAACCAGTCAACTCCTGTAGCTTGGATTTTCTGTTGGTACTTTATCAAATATCTTATTTTTATCTTTTTATTTAATTTTATTTTAAGATTTTTATTTATTTATTTGACAGACAGAGATCACAAGCAGGCAGAGAGGCAGGCAGAGAGAGAGAGAGAGGAGGAAGCAGGCTCCCCGTTGGCAGAGAGCCCGATGCGGGGCTCAATCCCAGGACCCTGAGATCATGACCTGAGCCGAAGGCAGTGGCTTAACCCACTGAGCCACCCAGGCGCCCATCAAATATCTTATTTTTTAAAATGATTTTATTTATTTATTTGATAGAGAGACAGAGATCACAAGTAGGCAGAGAGGGAGGCCGGGGTTGGCCGAGGGCGGGGAAGCAGGCTCCCTGCTGAGCAGAGAGCCCCATGCGGGGCAGGATCCCAGAACCCTGAGATCATGACCTGAATCAAAGGCAGAGGCTTAACCCACTGAGCCACCCAGGCACCCTACAACTTATCAAATATCCTAGAAAAGCTGGTGAATGTGTAAATCTTCTGGGCTAGTGATAGGGTAGAGAGGTTTGAGCAAGTTCCTAGGATAAAGCCATCGCTGCTGAAGAATGGTACACTCTTGATGGAGGGATAAATTCTGTGGGATTTCTGCAAAGGTAACGTGGGTGAGTAAATCCCATTCTCTCTCTCTCTCTCTTTTTTTTAAATCCCATTCTCTTAGAGAGAAAGGGCAGAGACATTCTTCTGGGGTCTGACTAGTCATTAAGTAGAAGACTGTGCAATGTTTTGTGCAATAATTATCTATAATGAGAATTAAAGTAGAATAATCTAGAGTCTTAAAATAATAAGGAAAATAACCCTATGTCTTTCTGAGCACCCAAATCCTTGAAAAGGGAAATGCTTGTATGGGTTTGTTAGCTGCATCCCAAATCCCATTTCCATGGAGAATCAGATGCTTCCTAAGAACATCCTTGTACCACAAGGTAATAAACTTCTCTGACTTCAGTAAAATTTTATATATTACTTCAAGCCATTTGTTTTCCTACAAAGAAACAACATATATCCCCTGTACGATAAAGCATAATAAAACCATGCTGAAATATAGATTCTAGGCTGCCAACTTCCTTTATACCAGTCTTAAAGTTGATGCACAAACAAATTAAAAAGGTATTGCAGGGACACCTGGATAGCTCAGTCGGTTAAGCATCTGCCTTCAGCTCAGATCATGATCTCGGGGTCCTGGGATCAAGCCCCACATTGGGCTCTCTGCTCAGTGGGGAGTTTGCTTCTCTTCTCTCTCTCTCTCTCTAATAAATAAATAAAATCTTTAAAAAAAATAAAGGAATTTTTAAAAGGTACTTTATTCCATATCCTAGAAACTTCTTCTAAGGAAATAATAAAACTATGTAGGGTTGGAAAAATATTCCATTCTTCTACATTGTTTGGCCTACATAATTACATTGACAGGGGTGCCTTGGTGGCTCAGTGGGTTAAAGCCTCTGCCTTCTGCTCAGGTCATGATCCCAGGGTCCTGGGATCGAGCCCCACATCGGGCTCTCTGCTCAGCGGGAGCCTGCTTCCTCCCCTCTCTCTCTGCCTGCCTCTCTGCCTACTTGTGATCTGTCTGTCAAATAAATAAATAAAATATTTTTAAAAAATAAAATAAAATAATAATTACATTGACATAAGACCGATTAACAAGAAGAAAACACATTTAATTTTATATGTACTGCAGCCCCGTAAAAATATGAGACTCAGAGAAGTGACCAAAGCAGGAAGCTTTTAGACAAACACAAATTTGTGTGGAATTGGCAAAACAACAGGGTTTGAGCTTCAAAGAGCTAAATGGTGAAGAAGTAAAAGACTTGTTTGTATGACCTTCTCAGTCCAAAATTCACCGTCTCTGATGAGAAGGATGCCTTCCCCACCCTGCTACGGGGAAGGTACCTTTCACATGGGATTATCACCTGCTTCCAGGAGGACAAGGGAGGGTAGGAGTGTCCTTCTTGCACAGCTGTTTCTCAAAAGGCTTTAATTCACAATAATCAATATGCCAAAGGGGCATATTTGGTGGTGGCATATTCTGTTCCCCTTCAACCAGAAAATGTTAAACCTGGGAATGACAAGAATCTGCCGTCTATGTTTGATAAAACAAGAGACACGGTCAGGGGTTGAAGGGAATACCCAGTACAGTGTGTGACTCGGGTGGGGCGGGGTGGGGGGCATTTCCGGGTTCAACCAGATACACTCATGGCCTTGGGAAAGAGGCACATGTAAGATACAATCATCAGTGATGGGTCAAGGAGATCATTAGGAACTATTTTAAGAACTCTTTTAAGACCTGTAGGCCTGAGGCAGTCCTAGGTTGGGGCACGCTTTGTATTCTTTTATGAGATCGTCAGTCAAGTGCAGCCATGTAAGAGGAGACCGAGACAATCAGGGAAAATTTACTCTATTCGTAGGTTCTAGAGAGAGGAGGCACAGCCTGTCAAACAGAGCCCCAGGGAAGACCATCAGAGTGGTCAGGAAGCAGAAGACTTGGAGGGAGTGGAAGGTCTAGGGCAGAGTTTCCATTGGAGTTTCCAGGGAGCAAGACGAGGCAGGATAGGTTAACAGTTCAGGATTACCTAGTGTGGATAATTTGGTTGGGCTCTAACCTATAGAGATGGTCCCTCCTTGCCTAGTCCCTGGCCTTGGGATGACTAAGGAAGAGGAATTTTGCCTCCTGGGGCAATTGGGCCAACTAGGGGAGGTGTGGCTGTGGATTTGGTGTTTGCACGTCAAGGACATGCTGGGTCCTTGCTCTCTCTAAGAACTGGCTAGACCCCAGGAGGGGCAGCAGCTTCCCAGCCAGAAGGTTATTTTTCATTTTTTAGTTTTAGCTTTAGGTGCTTTTTTGTTGTTGTTGTTTGTTTGTTTGTTTGTTTTTTAAGTAATCTCTAGGCTCAACATGTGGCTCAGACTCAGAACCTTGAGATCAAGACTCACATGCTCCCACTGGGCCAGCCAGATGACCCTTCTTAAGGTGTCAAGATATAATACAGAGAAAAAGTTTAAAAATATGTACAACAGGGCATCTGGGTGGTTCAGGTCAGTTAAGCGTCTGCCTTCAGCTCAGGGCTCAAGTCATGATTCCAGTGTCCTGGGATCAAGCCCCATGTCAGGCTGTCTGCTCGTCAGAGAGACTGCTTCTCCCTTCCCTCCACCTGCCACTCCCCCTGCTTGTGCTCTGTCTCTGTCTAAGTAAATAAATAAATAAATAATCCTTTTTTTTTTTTTTTTTTTTTTTAAGAATACCTTTAAAAAATACGCATGGGGCACCTGCCTGGCTCAGTCAGTAAGTGTCTGCCTTCAGCTCAGTCATGATCCCAACGTCCTGGGATCAAGCCCCACATGGGGCTCCCTGCCAGTGGGAAGCCTGTTTCTCCCCTCGCAGTCCCCCTGCTTGTGTTCCCTCTCTCACTCTCTCTCTCAAATACATAAATAAAATCTTTAAAAAATCTTTACAACACAGGGGACCCTACTATATATAAGTTCTTTATATGTAACATTAAATTTATTTGTGAGTTAAGAAACTATTGGCCAGTTGGCATATAATGTTATGTTGCTATTTAATTAAACATTTATTTACTTTGCTTCTCAGGAGTTTGGCAATGGGTAATCTGTATCTTAGAGGCGTTTGCTTTTAGGTCTCAAATAAATAGTTTTTAGATCTCTGAGAAGTTTGCAAGGTCTAGGGTAGCTCAGACTCCAGGCCATAACCGAGTTTACCAAATCTCCTGATGTCCTTTAATCTACCTTCACATTTTTAAGGAGGGATTGGTTGAGGTAATCTCAACTGTTGATGGATATGGTATCAGCCCTCCTCTCAGTAAGACCTGACAGATTCATCATTGACTAACTTATTTGCAGTCCTTGGCTTGCTGTGATGTCAGGCATCACCTGCTCTGATCCACCACAGAAAAGATAAAGCTGTCTGCTCTCCAGCACAGCAGGAGATATGTATTATTTGTGCCTTCCAGGCAAGAGAAGTTGTAGCCTG
Source organism: Mustela putorius furo (assembly GCF_011764305.1). Classification (NCBI taxonomy): domain Eukaryota; kingdom Metazoa; phylum Chordata; class Mammalia; order Carnivora; family Mustelidae; genus Mustela; species Mustela putorius. The sequence continues at coordinate 39,077,422 of NW_025422368.1, read as the reverse complement.
GTTGCAGGCAGTCTCAGTAGAATTAAGAATCTACTGATGAGGGGGGCCTGGTTGGCTCAGCCAGTTAAGCCTTTGCCTTTGGCTCAGTTCCTGATCCCAGGATCCTGGGATTGAGCCCCACATTGGGCGCTCTGATCAGTGGGGAGTCTGCTTATCCCTCTCCGTCTGCCCCTCTTCTCTGCTTGTGCTCTCTCTGACTCACTCTCAAATAAATAGAATATTTAAAAAACAAACAAAAATTCTCTCTCCCCCACTCCTTTTGCCCCTCCCCAGCCCACGTGCCCACTCTCTCTTTCAAAAAAAAAAAATGAAGGGGAGCCTGGGTGGCTCCGTTGTTAAGGGTCTGTCTTTAGCTCAGGTCCTGATCCCAGGATTGAGTCCTGCATTGGGCTCCTTGCTCAGAGGGAAGCCTGCTTCACCCTCTCCCACTCTCCCTGCTTGTGTTCTCTCTCTCACTATCTCTATCAAGCAAACAAATAAAATCTTAAAAAAAAGAAGATGCAGTCAATCAGAGCAACGTATGTATCAAGGGTCTATCGTGTTTCAGATAATCTTCTAAGACAACAGTGGGCATAAGAATACCTACCCTCTAATTCTCCCTCATACAGTCAAGATTTATGAAAGAATGACTCTTCCTGGCCATCGTTTCAACCCAATGCCTCCACCACTCCACTGAAGTCCCTGGGCTCCTCCACATCATTAAATCCAATTGGTACTTACTATCTTACTTGCCTCTAAACATTCTTTTCTGAAAACTCCCTACTGCTTTGCCTCCATAGATGCTGCTGCCTTGGTTTGCCTTTTTTTCCTCTGGATTTTTCTTCTGAGACTTATTCTTAGATTATTCTTTCCTTTTCTGCATCTTACATAGCTGTACTCCCCAGTTCTCTCTCATTTGTTTGCATTTTATGCTTTCTTCTTGGGGACTTCCTACACGTGCATGGATTCATTTAAGAAAGTATAAAGCTGGGACGCCTGGGTGGCCCAGTTGGTTAAGCAGCTGCCTTCGGCTCAGGTCATGATCCCAGCGTCCTGGGATGGAGTCCCACATCGGGCTCCTTGCTCTGCAGGGAGCCTGCTTCTCCCTTTGACTCTGCCTGCCACTCTGCCTGTGTTCACTCTTGCTCTCTCTCTCTCTCTGACAAATAAATAAATAAAATCTTAAAAAAAAAAAAAAGAAAGTATAAAGCTGATAACTACCAAATTATTTTTTCCAACCCACATCTCTTATTTATAACTATTTTCCTGCTTTAACATGTCTCAACATAAACCCGTTGTCCTCAAGAAATGACAGATGTTGGTGAGGATGTGAAGAAAGGGGAACCCTTTTACACTGTAGTTGGGAATGCAAATTGGTACAGTCACTCTGGAAAGCAGTATGGAGGTTCCTCAAAAAGTTAAAAATAGAGCTACCTCATGACCCAGCAATTGCACTACTATGTATTTATCTAAAGGATACAAACATAGTGATCTGAAGGGGCACGTGCACCCCAATGTTTATAGCAGCAGCGTCCACAATAGCCAAACTATGGAAAGAGCCCAGATGTCCGTTGACAGATGAGTGGATAAAGAAGCTGTGATGTGTACACACACACACACACACACACACACACACACACACGTGCAGGAATATTACTTGGCCATCAAAAAGAATGAAATCTTGTCACTTGCAACAATGTTGATGGAATTAGAGGGTAGTATGCTAAGCAAAATAAGTCAGTCAGAGAAAGACAAATGATTTCACTTGTATGTGGAATTTAAGAAACAAAACAGATGAACATGGGAAGGGAAGGAAAATAAAATAAGATGAAAATAGAGATGGAGAAAACCATAAGAGACTCTTAACTCTAGGAAACACCTGAGGGTTGCTAGAGGGAAGGTGGATGGGCAGTTGAGGGTAATTGGGTGATGTGCATTAAGGAGGGCACGTGATGCAATGAGCACTGTGTTGTATACAACTGATGAATCACTGAACTCTACCTTGGAAACTAATAATATACTTTGTTAACTAACTTGAATTTAAAGAAAGAAGTTAAAAAAACCCATAAACCCATTGTCTTTATCACCCTTTTCTTTTTTCTTCGTTTGTTTTCTTTCCTGGCGATGAGATCACCATCAAGTTGTTTTCTTTCTTTCTTTTTTTTTTTTAAAGATTTTATTTATTTATTTGACAGAGAGAGAGAGATCACAAGTAGGCAGAGGGGGAGGGGGAAGCAGGCTCCCCGAAAAGCACAGAGCCAGATGCTCCCACACCCATTGTATGCCAGGCTCTCTGCTTAGCAGAGAGTCTGCTTGTCCTTCTCCCTGGGCCTGTCTCCCCCGCTTGTGCATTCTCTTTCTCTCTCTCTTTCTCTCTTTCTCTCTGGAATAAATGAAATCTTAAAACAAAAACAAAAACAAAAACAAAAAGACAGGTTTTCACGATCAGGCTTCTGCTTATACAGGAGATAGCTCTTCTCCAACCACCCCCTTTCTTCCACTACCTAAGTCACAGAAATGTCTACCTTCTGTACTACTTTAAACCTCTCAGTGTTTGTTTGTTTTTTGTATGTTTTAAGATTTTATTTATTTGTCAGAGATAGAGACAGAGATAATGCTCAAGTAGGGGTAGTGACAGGTAGAGGAGGGAGCCTGATGTGGGACTTGATCCTAGGATTATGACCTGAGCGGAAGGCAGAGGCTTAACTCACTGAGCCACCCACGCATCCCTAAACCTCTCAATCTATGCCATTCTTTCTGCCAAGTATATCCTTACCACTTTTCTTTTCCTTTTTTTTTTTTTTTTTTAGATTTTAATTATTTGATAGATAGATCACAAATATGCAGAGAGGCAGGCAGAGAGACGGGAAGAAGCAGGCTCCCTGCTGAGCAGAGAGCCTGATGCTGGGCTGGATCCCAGGACCCTGAGACCATGACCTGAGCCAAAGGCAGAGGCTTAACCCACTGAGCCACCCAGGCACCCCTCCTTACCACTTTTCACTCCTAATTTCTGTTAATGTAAGCAAGAGGACTGAGAGGAGGCAGAAGCGGGGCTTCGAAATGCTAGTAATGTTCCATTACTTTTTCTTTTTTTTTTTTTAAGAAACACTTTTTTTTCCCCCAAAGATTTTATTTATTTATTTGAGAGGGAGACAGTGAGAGAGACCATGAGAGGGGAGAAGGTCAGAGGGAAAAGCAGACTCCGCATGGAGCTGGGAGCCTGATGTGGTGAGAGACTTGATCCCTCCTGGGACTTTGGGATCATGACCTGAGCTGAAGGCAGTTGCTTAACTAACTGAGCCATTCGGGTCCCCTCTATTTCTTGATCTTGGTGATTGTCATACAGTCTTGAAAATTCTCAAAGTGTCATTTGTGATTCATGCACTTCTCTCTATGTGCATAATATTTAAATATTTAAATATTTTAATACTAAAAAATTATTTAAAACAATAATATTAAGCTCCTGGGTATTCTGCTCTGGAAAGCCTTCTTTGGGACTTCAAGGCTAATTTAAACAACTTCCTCCACACGTATGTCTGTGTACTTATGACGAGTTGTGTGTAATTGTGGATTGTTAGCCTCTCTCTTTTCTAAGAGCTTTTTAAGGGGCCCCTGGGTGGCTCAGATGGTTAAGGCCTCTGTGTTCGGCTCAGGTCATGATCTCGGTCATGAGCCCCGCATTGGGCTCTCTGCTCAGCGGGAAGCCTGCTTCCTCTTTTCTATCTCTACCTGCCTCTCTGCCTACCTATGATCTGTCAAATAAATAAATAAAATCTTTAAAAAAAAAAAAAAGAGCTTTTTAAGGTGTTTCTCATTAACTTTGTAGCATGAGTACCCACCAAGTGTTTGATAAAATAGTAGGTGCTCAAAAGATAGATGATACAGAAACAGAAGTCTCCTTTCCCTCTGCTTTGAAGGAAACATGGCCAGCTTGACTAGTCACTGTCATTGGAAAATGGAATTTGATTCCTGAGTTTTGAGATAGAGCTCTGATCTCACCAAAGTCAACAACTTTTACTGGAAGCTGAAGAGTTCAGCTAAAGTTGAGTGGAGACTCATGATGGAAATGTCAGGAATAGACACAGATGCAAAGCCTAGAACAACAGAGATGAGAATTGAGGTCATTCAATGACACTGAATTTAGAGGACAAAAAGGACAGACGTAAGCCAAGGGGGTATTGGTGATAGTGAGAAACACACCTTTGACTTTGAGTTTAGAGTTTAGAATTGAAGTGCTGGTAGGTTCCTGCATGAGTCACACTGGCTTATGGGATCCGGGGATGGAGGGACAGGTGATTAGGGAAGGATGAGAGCCACTAGGTGAGACCTAGGGGCTCAGATGCAATGTATTTCTCTCAAGTAGAGCTGTCTTTGTCTAATTTGCTTTTAATTCACTCTGCCTTTGCAACATTCATGTCTAATCACTCATCTCTTCAAAGTCCATAAACTGGTTCATGCCTCTCATTTCTTTTTTTTTTTTTTTAAAGATTTTTATTTATTTATTTGACAGAGAGAAATCACAAGTAGATGGAGAGGCAGGCAGAGAGAGAGAGAGAGAGAGGGAAGCAGGCTCCCTGCCGAGCAGAGAGCCCGATGTGGGACTCGATCCCAGGACCCTGAGATCATGACCTGAGCCGAAGGCAGCGGCTTAACCCACTGAGCCACCCAGGCGCCCATGCCTCTCATTTCTAATTCCTACTGATGCCACCTTAGTAGGATCATGCTTTGAACAGCCCAAAAGATAGTTAAGGCAATTAAATTGTCCCTCTTTGGGGAATTCAAAAAAATTGCCAAATAGCCATAATGTTCACGAATAAAAAAATAGAGAGGACGGGAACATTCATGAGGGATTATATGCATATTTAAGTATTATGGAAGAGAAACTTGGAGTAACCCGAAGAAGTCAGCTAGAAGGGAGGGGAACAGGGACACCTGGCTGGCTCAGTCACTGGAGTGTGACTCCTGATCTTGGGGTTCTGAGTTCAAGCCCCACCTTGGGTGTAGAATGCATTTAAAAAATAAAACCTTAAAAAAAAAAAAAAAGAAAAAACAAGAGAGGTGAACAGAGGGAGCCCTTAGGGGAAAAAAAAAAGAGTCAAAGAGAGACAGAGGCCATGTGGTCCCTGATTCTCGAGAACCCTATCAGTTCCTAGTAAAACCATCTCACTTTTCCAGTTAGTTTACCTGTGGTTAGGAAAGAAATCTCCTTTTTATGTGTAAATTGAGCCGGTCTCAGCAACTAAAGAAGCTACATTAAAGAAAACTTCAGAGTCACAGTTACCTAAATTTTAATCTACTTTGGTAGCTGACCCTGGAATTATACCGTAGTGACCAAGTAAGGTAACATGTAAAACAGCCCCATGACAGGCCCAAGGTCTGGGCTCGAATACCGTGACTGTGGGGGAGCCTGAGTCACTCAGTCGGTTAAGCCTCTGTCTTTGGCCCAGGTCATGATCTCAGAGTCCTGGGGTTGAGCCCACATAGGGCTCCACGCTCAGTGGGGAGTCTGCTTCTCTCTCTCCCTCTGCCCCTTCCCCTGCTCATGGGTGCACCCTCTCTCTCTCTCTCAGATAAATAAATTTTTAAAAATCTTCTCTAAAAAAGAAAAGTGGTGATTCTGATATGTGTCTTTTTGTCTGTTTTTGTTCTTTACATAGACATACTGCGACATATGTTTTTGAGTCTATTTGCCTTGATTTGCCTCGGCCCTGGTTATTCAATCAGAGCTAACCCAGGTCTTACTCTGGAGTAGTCTGTTGGTAAGACTTCAGTCCATAATCAGTTCACAGTAAGATTCCTAGATAATCTGGGTGGGCCTGATTGAATTAGTTTAAAGGATAGGAGAACAGAACCCGGCCTTCCACAGAGAAATTGCACCTGAGCACGAAAGCATTGGCTCCTGCCCTAAAGTTCCAGCCTGTTTTCCTGGTGGCCAGCACACGACTTCAGACTTGTTCTGCAAACGCCTACAATCATGTAAGCCAACCCTTGACTATGGATGTCCATTTCTCTTTCTCTTGGCGAATTCTGCCTAACAGATGCTTTCGTGATTGCTCAACCCTCAAAAAGTGTTTCATAAATTATTGCTAGGAGGAGGAGGAAAGCTTTTAGACATTTAAAGAAAGACCCATGCTTCTACTAGACTTATTTTCCTGGAATTTTCTCAATTTCTTAAAGGGGTAGAATATTCTATAGGTCAGTAAATAAACAGTGGTGAACGTGAAGTGATAAATAAAAGGTCTAAGTCCTAAGTTTCAAATGGTATTTTCTTTGCTTCAATTTAGTTCTTCAAAGTTTACAGTTATACTTTTGTTGAAATTATATGGAGGGAAAAGTGAAAGTTACCTCTCTCCTGCCTTCTTCCTCCCATCCAGTTTTTCTCTCTGGATATAACCGCAGCTTATGGTTTGGACTTTATCTCTTCAGCATTTTTCCTGAACATACATCTATATGAATTTGTATATGTATATGTAAAAGTTTTCTTTACATATATACATGCTTATGAAAGCCTAAATGAGATCAGGCTATACCCAGTGTTTGTGTGTGTGTGTGTGTGTGGATGTGTGTTGTTATTTTTGCTGGTCTCGATCCCAGGACTCTGGAATCATGACCTGAGCCAAAGGCAGCTGCTTAACCAACTGAGCCAGTTAGGCACCCCTATACAAAGTGTTTTTTTGTTTGTTTGTTTGTTTGTTTTATTTGACAGAGAGAGATTACAAGTAGGCAGAAAGGCAAGGGGTGGGGAGCAGGCTCCCTGCTGAGCAGAGAACCCTATGTGGGGTTCATCCCAGGACCCTGAGATCATGACCTGAGCTGAAGGCAGAGGCTTAACCCACTGAGCCATCCAGGTGCCCCTACAAAGTCTTTTAAGACAATTTTTCTTCACTTAGTATTATGTTTTGGATATTTTTTTTATGTCTTTCTTTTTTACTGGCTGCTTGGAGTTTATTTTCTACTTGGTACAAGGCACGTGGTTACAGGATGTCAGGAAGGCTTGTGTGTGACTTGGATAGTAAGGAGTCGGGTTCTCTCAACTCCCTTTTTGGTGTTTTGCTGTTTTGATATAAAAGAACCTGCCGGCTTCTACGGGCTTCAGCCTGCCTAGTCTACTGGGAGGGAGGCCCCTTGGTACCTCCTGTAGCCTAGTGGCTGGTGGAGGCCTCTCAGGACTGGGGCTCGGTATTGGCTTTGTCAGGCTGGCGGCCACTAGGCTGCTTCCTCGTGGCTTCCAGAGCCAAGTCACAGGTGATCGAGTCGCTGGAGGCCTGGGAGAGTCAGCGATCTGGGGGACTCCCAACACTATAGCCACAAACCGGAGAGTGGACTTCTGGAAAAAGCAGCTTGCCCACTAGGGACCCTGGTCGGCGTTAGGGAGATGGGGGTGGTGAGAGGTGGCTTCTCCCAGATGCCCTGCGCTTCCACAGGGCCAGTTACTGGAAGCAGAACCTCCACAGCTTCGGTAATAGTCGTGGGAGGCCACGAGTGAGCCCCTGGAGAGGATGGATGGCAAGCTGTCACTTGTGCACTGCTGGAAATCTTGGGCGACCCCTTGAGGCCTCGGTGCAGGATCAGGGGTGGTGGGGACCAGGACCAGCACTAGGACACAGCCCATTTGGAGAGGAGACCCCCGTGGGCCTCTCTACTATGGAGTCTCAGGCGGGTCCTCTGTCTTTTCTATATGCATTTATGTATCTTGACAGTATTTTTAAAAATATTTTATTTATTTATTAGAGAGAGAGAGTAGGAGTAGGCAGAGCAGCAGGCAGAGGGAGAGAGAGAAGCAGACTCTCCTCTAAGAAGGGATCCCAATGCGGGGCTGGATCCCAGAACCCTGGGATCATGACCTGAGCCAAAGGCAGCAGCTTACCTGACTGAACCACCCAGGAGCCCCATTGACAGTATTTTTTAAAGAATTTGTTTGTTTCATTCTTTCTTTATTTAAAACGTAAGTGTGGGGAGGAGGAGAGAGAGACTTTCAAGCCCACTCCAGGCAGAGCGGAGGCTGGGAGGGGCTCAATCTTACCACCCCGAGATCATGACCTGATCTGAAACCAAGAGTGGGACACCCTGGAGACTGAGCCACACAGGATGCCCCACAGTATTCTCCCCCACACACACACCTTTTAAAAATTTCCACAGTATTCTTTTTAAATTGCTATAGGCCTTTATTAAGTATGGATGTTCTGTGTTTAACCATTCCACTATTGGCTTTGTTACTTGAAGTTTCTCCCTACTGCAGGGTTGTTTATGTACATATCCTTGTATATGTAAGCTTGGGTTACATATATGACAGATTCTTCAAATTAGTTTCCTAGAAATGAAACTATGAGGTTAAAGGTAATACATATTTAAAATATTAGTTTCTTCTCCTACCAAAAGGAAATAGGGTTAACTATTTCAACACCAATCACCTTTTGCACCAACGACGTCTTAAGAATTCTTTCTTTAGTCGTCGGCTCCGAACCTCCTCACCCCACCGAACCTGACTTAGGTTCTGGGACTTCATCAGTGTCATCAGTGTTTTTCTTAAAATACTTTTTTAAAAAAAGATTTTATTTATTTATTTGACAGACAGAGATCACAAATAGGCAGAGAGGCAGGCAGAGAAAGAAGAGGAAGCAGGCTCCCTGCTGAACAGAGAGCTTGATGTGGGGCTCGATACCAGGACTCTGAGACCATGACCTGGGCTGAAGGCAGAGGCTTAACCCACTGAGCCACCCAAGGACCCTCTTAAAATACTTCTAACAGAATTTATAAAGGTCACTGTTGAGCGATTCATCACTTTATTCATAGAGATTTTTGGAAACATACTAAAGTATTTAACATTTCCCCCAAGGTCCAGGTAAAGTTCAATGTCCTCTATCAATCTTTTCTTGATTTAGTCAAACCACAGTGATCTCTTCCTTCTAGAAATCCAAAGCATCATGTTAACACATATTTGTCATTAAGTCATCTAGTGACTGGCAATTACTCAACCGCATTGTAGTTGCATTGTTTTTAACTTCCAAATGTTAGAAGGACTACAGCATTGTGGCCAAGGGGGTGCGTGGGTGGTTCAGTCGGCTAGGCGTCCAACTCTTGATTCTGGCTCAGGTCATGATCTTGGGGTTGTGAGAGTAAGCCCCACATCATGCTTGCCATTCAGTGGGGAGTCAGAGTTTCTCTCTTTCCCTCTGTCTCTCCCCCTCACCCCAATCAAATAAATAAAATCTTAAAAAAAAAAAAATTGTGGCCAAAACTATGGAAAGAATTCAGTCAGATTAGTGAGACTAGTTAAGTCCAGACAAGTAGTGAAGGAAGTTAGCTGCAATATGGTGTAGGGGTGTCAGATTCCATCTACCCAAATTGGGTAACTGCCATTTAGATGCTGAGAGTACTTGGGGAATCTGTTGACAAATCAACCCTATAAAAGAGCCCATGGGTCCATGTCTCCTCTCTAACAGAATAAACCTAGAGTTTTGTAGTTCTCAGATTCCATGGCTGGTCTGGAATCTCAAGTCCTGTAATGGATAAGCAACTATATTGTTGTCTGGGATTTCCATCCCATCTTTGATACTAGAGTCTGTCATCTCAAATAGATGAAATTCTTTGCAAACCTAAAAAAGTCTGGACTTGAATATATAGATAATAAAGCAGATGAAACCAATTATATTAATACCTTTGGTTTTAGCTGAGTATAATATGTGTATAAATGTGATTTAAAGAATCTTCACATATTAGATCTTAGCATTTTAAACTGAAAAGTTTAAGAGAATTTGGTCAAGCCTGTAACGAATATTGATTGAGATGTTTGGAATATTTTTAAAAATTTGTTTTGACATGTTGTAGGGTATTTTTTGTTTGTTTGTTAGATTTGCTTATAAATCTGCCTACTCTGTCAAGCATTTAAGGTGGTTAAAGAATAGCCACATGAATATACATAACATAACTTAAAATAGTAAAAGTAGTGTAATCAAATTTGTGAATAGGATTTTTTTTTAAGATTTTATTTATTTATTTGACACAGAGAGATCACAAGTAAGCAGAGAAGCAGGCAGAGAGAGTGGGGGGGAAGCAGGCTCCCCACTGAGCAGGGAGCCTGACTTGGGGCTCGATCCCAGGGCCCTGGGACCATAACCCAAGCCAAAGGCAGAGACTTAACCCACTGAACCACCCAGGCACTCCCATGAATAGGAGTTTTTTTTTTTTTGTTTGTTTAATTTTATTTATTTATTTGACAGAGAGAAATCACAAGTAGATGGAGAGGCAGGCAGAGAGAGAGAGAGGGGGAAGCAGGCTCCCTGCCGAGCAGAGAGCCCGATGCGGGACTCGATCCCAGGACCCTGAGATCATGACCTGAGCCAAAGGCAGCGGCTTAACCCACTGAGCCACCCAGGCGCCCCTGAATAGGAGTTTTTAAGTTTAATTGCTGTTTTGGGTTACTCTAACATTAAAAAGCAAGTGAAAGTGGTTGCTCTTATTTAATACAAAATTAGACTTATAAATCATAAAATAATTTTGAAGTTTGAAACAAAGGCTTAAAAGTTCACTGCTTAAATTTGATCTTTAATAAATTGAAAAATTTAAAATCTAAAATACTATAAATAGCAGTTAATAACAAAAAGTACCCCAACCCCATTTAAAAACCTATGTTGTATTTTCTTGTACATGGATTGTCTTTCTGGCAGAATGTAAGCTTTTTGAACAAAGGTATATAGATACATACATAAATACATAATCTCCATTATGTTGGTCACAATGCTCTAATAGTTGATCAGTAAATATTAGGGAGAATGAATGATTAATTAGCAGATTTAGTATTTATTTCTCATGAAATTTTCTTAAAACCAGCCATATCATCACCACCACAGGCTACTTCTTGCGGGGCATCCAGACTGAGAGGGGGCCACTGCGAAAGAATTCACCCAGGACAGAACAAAAGAGAAGTTTATTGAATACATTGCAAGGGAGACTGTCTACCACAAAATGGTGGTGAGGTACCACAGTTACAGGGCAGAGTGAGAGGGTATGGAATGTATGGAACTTTCCCCTTTTGGTAACTGCCCAGTTGTAACTAGCCAATTGGTTAATTAAGACCTACAGCGATTTCGAGGTGAGTGTCTTAATGAGCCTGTGTGTCACCAGGGTGGTCGCTGTGGGTCATTTTGCCTCGCTCCTGTTTCAGTTGCTCAAGCCTATTGCCTCACAGTGGCCTCTGCACTTCCCAGTAAAATATAGTAAGAATTAGTAAATGTCGTAACTATGACAATAGACTAAGAGATATCTGTAGCTCCAACTGAGATGTGTCAATGGCCTCCATTCAAAGACAATAATAAATAACACACCTTCTGTAGTTGAACAAGTAGGATTTATACTCTTGCAGTGAGGGAGAACCCACATTATGGGGAGTCGTGAGCATGAAGTGTCTCACTATGAGGGTGTTTCTCTTACTGAGACACTTCATGACTATGCATTTAATTTCAGAATTTGGGCTTTGGTTTGTTTGGGGGGAGGGGCTAAGAAAATGGGAATTTGTGTTAGATTAGATATGGTGAGGGAATTCGGTCAGTTGTGTAATTGGGTGTGTCACATCTTCGGGAGGACTGACTAGAATGTGGATAAAGCTGTAATTGGTAAAGAAGTAGCAGTCATTCCTTCCAGTCAAGAGAGGTGGTGTTTGTGGGGTGGTTCAGACAAATGAAGAAATGGTTTTGCTTTCTCATTTTATCAGTCTGAGTAATCTTGTCTGAGGTTAGTAGTCTATGAGATTGTTTATGTCCAGCAGGATATTAATAATGGCCTGGCTAGAAGTATCAGGCCTGCTTTCAACGATCGGGCAATTTTTGTTGTTGCTTTTTTCCCCCTTTCTTAGGTACTAGTAGAGGAGCGAGAGAAAAGTAAATGAATTCAAGAAGTATTTACTATGCAAAGTGGATAGGACCGGAAATGGGGGCAGACGGTGATGTGTCAAGGGTGATTTCTAGGTTTCTGCCCTGAAAACAGAAAGGGTTGCCGTGCTAATCACTAAGATAGTACCAGCTTTGTGTTATCTTCTAATTTAATATTTACCAAAAATATGTGAGAAGTTTGTATTATCATACTCATGTAGAGATCGGAAATGAAGGCTGTAGAGAGGTTAATTATATCTTGTACACTGTTGTGAGAAATAGAATTCAAATTCAGGGTTGCTTGACTCAAGTCATATTGACTTGTCTTAAAAATCAAGATAAAATTCGCATAACATAAAATTTATATTTATAAATCCATTTATACATTCAGACACAGCTCTAAAATATACAAGTTTGTGGGTTTTAGTACATTCAGAATGTTTTGTAACCATCACCATTATTGAATTGTAGGCCATTTTCATTACCCCTAAAAGAAACTCCATATGCATTCATTCCCATGCCCTTTGCCCTCTTACCCCTTGCAACCACTAATCTTTTTGTCTCTGTGGGGTTACATGTTCTGGAGATTTCATGAGTGGAATAAAAAAATATATGGCATTTTGTGTCTATATTTCTTTCCATTGGCGCAATGTTTCCAAGATCTATCCACATTGTAGTGTGTCCCTACTTCATTCCTTTTTATGACTAAATAAAATACTGTTGTATGGATATCACACACAATTATTTATCCACCTATCACTTGATGGACATTGAATGTTTCCTTTTTTTTTTTTTTGCCTATTACGAATACTCCTGCTATAAATACTCATAGATGAGTTTTTATTTCAATGCATGCTTTTAATCTCTTGGATTTATACCTAGAAGTTGAATTGCTGGGTGATACAGTAATTCTGTGGTTCAGCTTCTGAGGAACCACCAAGCTGTTTTCCATAGTAGCCGCACAATTTTACATGTCCACCGTTTAATAATATGGATGGTTTCAGTTTCTTCATCCTTAGCAACATTGTAATGGTTTTTAATGTTGTTGATAGTCATGCTGTAGTAGCATGAGTGGTATCTCATTGTGGCTTTGATTTGCATTTCCCTAAAGACTAAGGATGTTGAGTACCTTTCATGTGCATATTAGCCATGCGTGTATCTTCTTTGGAGGAAGGTCTATTCAGGTCTTTTTGCCATTTTTAAATTAGTTTGTTTTTTGTATTGAGTTGTAAGAGTTCTTGGTATATTCTGTCTACTATAGTCTTACCAGGGGGTGCCTGGGTGGCTCAGTTGTTAAGCTTCTGCTTTTGGCTCAGGTCAAGATCCCAGGGTTCTGGGACCGAGCCCCAAGTCAGGTTCCCTGCTCAGTGGGAAGCCTGCTTCTCCCTCTCCCACTCCGCTTGCTTGTGGTCCCTCTTTTACTGTGTCTGTTGCTGTCAAATAAATAAATAAAATCCTTAAAAAAATTTAAAAAAAAGTCTTACCAGGTATATTATTTGCAAATATTTCCCCCCATTTTGCAAGTTTTCTTTTTGCTTCCTTGCCTGTCTTTTGATGCACAAAAGCTTTCAATTTTAAAGAAGTCCAATTTCTCTATTCCTTCTGTTGCTTGTGCTTTGGTGTCATTTAAGGGACTTGGCCATATCCAAGGTCATGAAGATTTCCACCTATGTTTTCTTCTAAGGGTTTTATAATTTTAGTTCTTACATGAAGGTATTTGATAAATTTGATAAATTAGTTCTTACATGAAGGTATATGGTATATGGTAAGAGATCCAAATTCATTCTTTCACATATAGATATCCAGTTGTCCCAGCACAGTTTGTTGCAAAGGGTTATTCTTTCTCCTATTGATTGGTCCTGACACCCATTTGTATTTGTAAAACAACACAGTTGTGCATTCAACTTGTCTTGCAGATCTATTTATCTGCATAGCAAGGGTTGCTAGGTAATAATTGCTCAGTGATATAGTTATTTGAATATTTTTCTCATTGTTACGACATTCTCTGCCATGTTGCTCCCTATGTTTTGCAGGAGAAAACACTTTGTAATGAATGCTCTGTTATCCTTCCTCTCCAAATGTTATTCTCTTTTTACTACACTCTCCTACATAATGAGCATTTTTTGAGAGGAGCATTGGATACATACAAAAAGTCAGAAACATTGGCCTGGTTGACTTTGTTCAAGAGACCCACTGAGAGGACAGGTTTTTCTCAATATTGAATGAAGGAACTCCTTTCCAAGTGTTACCTAATTAAATGTGAAATTTGTGGTTGTGGTTTCTGACGTATGGACTTCTTTAAAAGGATCTATATTTCCAGATGTGTTACTTGGTATCGGCTAACTTTTACAGTGTGTTCTTCACAGTCCTCATTCACTTTAAGATCCTTTATTATAAAATAGCCTGAAGGCAATCATGCATATTTCATACCAAGAAAAAGAACTTTTCTATGTACAAACATAAAAACATACCTGAGACAATGAAAACATACAGTACATGGTTAGATATTAATGCCCTGGGAAGATGTTTGGGGGTTATAATCACCCAGATCCTTTCGTTAGGAGGTTCTATATAGATCATGGACTGGTGTGAGTTTGTTCACTTGAAAGTGAACCCCAAAGGAAAAGAGTAGAAAAATCTATCACCAATATCATTGAAAATTCTGTATGAATCAGATAATAAAGGATACATATTATAAACGTTTGATCTTCTCACCATGCTTTTACAGGTTTACCTTTTGCTTCCTCCCCGCCAGAGTCAAAGAACATACTTTAGGTGCTCCCTGCAATTCTGTCATTTCCCAGTAGGGAGCGCTATTGCATTAGAAGCTGCGCCAGTTGCAGCATTACCCGGGTGGGCCTGTGTTCCTTCTGTACTTTCAAGTCGGGGTTTTGTTTTGTTTTGGTTTGTTTTTAACAAAGTCCTGTACATGAATATTTTCTCTCTAAACTCTTACGGAAATGAGAGTTGAAGAACAACAGAATGCTTGCAAGATAGTCTTTTTACCCACTGTCTTCAGAGATGGTTCATTTTAAGTGACATTTCTTGGAGGATGATATCAAAGTCCCAAAGTACGAAATGCATCTCGTAAGTCATCAACCTCATACAGGGGCTGTAAAGAAAGAAATGAACCCAGTGGATGCATTTGTAACATTGTGGAAGGAAGGAAGTTGGGGGGAGTATAGGAAGAGGACAGGAAGGAATTGTATCAGAAGGAAAACAGAATCCTGAGGAGAGTCCAACGGAGAGACTTGTGGGTGATGAAAAGAGGGAAAGGGAAAGGCATCTCGGTAGAGGGCTCTGAACTGTGAAACAGAAGCGCAAACTCAAATGTAGGAGAACTAACTAAACATAAAGGAAGGTTTTCATCAGAGGAGAAATGGAGAGTGATACCCGCACACACATGCACAGGCAATGTCACAAACATAAGAAAGGGAAATATAAGGAGCTCCAGGAAAAGATGACTTCGGAGGGAGAAAGCCAACGAGAAGCGAAGAAGCCCCTTACCAACAGAATGCGTCGAAGCTGTCTGGATAGTCGGACGGAATTTTCGTGCAACCCCTCCCAG
This sequence comes from Mustela putorius furo, assembly GCF_011764305.1. Taxonomy (NCBI): domain Eukaryota; kingdom Metazoa; phylum Chordata; class Mammalia; order Carnivora; family Mustelidae; genus Mustela; species Mustela putorius. Next base: position 39,062,008 of record NW_025422368.1, on the reverse strand, counting down.
GCTTTGAAAGTTTTTTCACGATTTTCCACAAAAGTATTCCAGCAATAAAAATAATCTTCAAAAAAGGAGGGGAATGGGGCAGATAGTTCAGATCCCAAAATGGAGAGGAAAGAAAGAAAACCCTGCCCCCCCCCCCCCCCCCCTTAGATCTCATTTCCCACAAAGTCAAGTGTCCATGCCCTTAATTTTCTTCCTTCTATTCTAGTCAGTTTTGGGCTGAATCCCACCCCCCACCCGGCCCCTCTGATTTTTCTCCTGAATTGCAGTCCCGGCCACGTCCCCTTCGCACCTTTGAAGGTCATGATGGCGATCTGGACCCCCGCGCGGTGCAGCCGCCGCAGCCCCTCGGGCTCAGCCTTGCGGTCCTCGCAGAAGTAGAGGCGCGCGGTGAAGATCCTCAGGCTGAGGTTGGGGTACCCTCTCAGAAAGTCGGCCACGTGCCGGGCACAGTCGTAGCAGGGGCTCCAGGAGGTGAACCAGGTGACGCGGTAGCACCGGCCAGGGTCTAGGTCCCAGTCGGAGATGTAGCGGAGGAAGAGCAGCTCCACGTGGCAGCCCGACTGCAGACAGAGGGGGGGACTTGAGTGAGTGACGTTTAGTGACCTTTCCTGCGGTGCTGGCAGCTTAACGGCCACGAATTCATCTGCCTGCCACAGTCAGCTTTTTTAGGGTGTCTGCATTTGGGCCTTAGGGTTACAATAAGGCTGTGGGTTTTCTGTCGAACAGAAAAGCAGGAGGGTGCGCTGGGTCGGCTGAAGTAGCATCATGGTACCCCAGAGTTCTGAGTTGTGTCTGTTGCTGGAACATTTAGGAAACACACCAGACCACTAGGGGGCGGTAGGAAGCGTGGTTGAGGACTGGAGCGGGTAGAGGCCAACAGGGAATGTTGAAAGAGAGGTCACAGGACTGATGTGGGTTCAGAACAATGAAATAATGGGTTTGCTCATCGTATGATCCCTGTGATTGTAATAATCTCACAATAGTGAAATATAGCAAGTCTGCCTAGTATGGCAGAGAAGTCATTAGTCCCAGATCTGAAGATCTAGTTTCCATTTCCTGGTGCCATTACTGAGGTGACTGGGACAACTCACCCAACTCTTGGATCTTCTAAGTCCTCACCAGTACAATGGGCTTGTATCGATTGCGAGGATTAAATAAGAAGGAAATGAAGGGTCGGTAACTGCAAAGCCTTCTCTACTTAGAATGTGTCTCATCACCCAACAGGAAAGAGATTAGAATGTAAAACAATTGCAGTGAGATAATTTACGCAAGACAAATGGAGGCAAAGGAAATTGAATAGTAAAATAAACACTTAACAGTGAGCCAGACAATGTTGGTCCACCTACAGATTATGGAGTCTTCCCTGGGATCCCACCAAAATCAGATGTTGCTGCTTGTTTTGAGACAGGGAATACTCATTGGCAGAAGTTTATGTAAGCCCATCTGGAGATGGTGAAGTCGCTTGAAAATGTAATTCTCTGATCTTGCAGATGCAATCTAGAGATTGATTGAATCAGTCAACCAATTGAGGCTTCCCTGAGTATTCTGGGTCTCACCATACTGAATGTACTCATTAGCCTGTGGTATATGTAAGCAGGAGGGACTAGAAATCATTTGGAAAACAGAACTGAGTCATTATTTTTTGCTACTTTTTCCTTAACTTTCAAAAATTCTAAAAATTTGTTTTTATTTAAATTTAGCTTGAATGAGCTGATGATATTCTTCCAAATCAAAGTTTGGATTTCTTCCTTAATCTCAAAGGCAGTTAGGATGCTGAAGAAAGTGAAGGAATATTTGGGGGCAGTTACTCTTGGCATTGAAGCAAGGGGTGGCAGTAATGTGCCCAGCATGATCGGGGAGGACGTGAAGTGGCATAATGTGAGGGCATACTTACTGTGGTTTCCTGGACAGAAAGAAAAAGATTTCTGAAATCTGGTGGAGACCTAAGTGTGAAACTGGCTGAAAGTAGTACTCTCTGTAGATGGTTCTAAAAGTGCCTGCACTCTAGCTTGGAAGCAATTAACTGATACCTTGTTTCGAAGGTGACCGAAGTCCAGTGAAAAGGAGGTGGCGCTATCCCGCCGCTTCACCACGTAGCACAAGTAGGTCTCATGGCGACCCTTAGCCCAGCGGACATTCTTGAAATGGTAAAGAAATTTCCTCTGCTTCATCAGGAGGCTGTGGGTGAGGAGAGGGAGGAACTTTCAGGAGCACCACTCACTCTCCGCTCACTCCTGGCTTTCCTCCAGTTTTTAAAAAAATCTCTAATGATTTGAGCCACACCAGAGAAGATCCTCTTTCTTACCTTGCTGGATACCTGAGACCTGCTGAACTTGGAACCCCTTATAAACCCCTCTTCATGCTTATATTTAAGACCAGTTGAGGGCGCCTAGGTGGCTCAGTTGGTTAAGTGTCTGCCTTTCGCTCACGTCATGATCCCAGTATCCTGGGATCGAGTCCCACATCGGGTCTTTAAGGAATCTGCTTCTCCCTCTGCCTTCCACTCCCCCTGCTTGTGCTCTCTCCCTCTATGACAAATAAATAAAATCTTAAAAAAAAATTGAGACATAGCCAGAACCCCCAAATGGTATGACGTCATAGGATAGTCTCCTCCCATAGCTGTCTGTTACATGCTGACGACTTGGACTTAAAAACTTGTTCCTTGGTTCCATAATTTTTTCAAAGTTCCCCTCCAAACTCTATCTAAATGTCCAGTATGTACTTCAAACCCAACATGGTCAAAACAGTAATTCCTAAACTGTCCTCTGTCCTGGCTATCCTGTCTCTTTACTTTTTCATCTCAAATAAAAGCTTAGGCTTAGGCTTATTTGAAAAGCTTGGGCTTATCTTTGATTCTTCTCCTCCATATTTAATGGTCTAAATTTATTTATTCAAATCTCAATTTTGTTTTAGTATTTTTATTTTCTAAACCTCCAGATATTTTCTGGTTCATATCTGCATTATTCCCTCGGTTCACTGTTTCAGTCTAAGCCCTCAATCTTCTTTAGGTTTATCTCTTGTCCTGGCTTTCTAAGCTGGTCTGGTTCCCCCCCAGTCCCTCCAAAAGAACATTCTTCGTACTGTGCCAGAGCGATCTCACAAAGACCCAGGTGTGACCATGTCGTTTCTATGCCGAAAAATCCCCAGTGAATCTCTTGTGCCTACAGGATAAATCCCAAACTCTAAGGTGGTATTTAGGCCAGTTTTTACATTTGATCATCAAATCGACATTTCTTGCTTCCTTTCCTGCTACTTTTCCCCTTCCTTTCCCTGTCTTCAATTGCCTATGCAGCTGATCCCTTGGCACTAGTATCTGATCCTGTACGGTCTTTTTTCTTTCCAGTCACCTAGCTGATGCACTTCCTCTCAGTGAATGCTTTCCTACCTTTTTCGTTGGACAAAACTTATATATCCTTCAAATCCAGTTCACAATTCAACTGCTCTTTCTCACCCTGCTATAGAAAAATTTCTAGGCAAAAAGCTGAACACTGACAGCAACAAAAACCCTTCCTGTAGCTTCATTCTCCAGTTTACCTAGTCTATCCCTGTCAAAGCTCTCATCGTCTGTTACCAACTGATCACTGACATCTCTGTTTTCTCAATTGGATTTTCTGTGTTTTGAGGCAGAAAGTATCACTTTATGAGAAAAAAAGATAAAATAAAATGTTTTTAAAAATTTAATTTTAAAAATGTAATGATTTACAGTGTCTAATGATAATTCAATGTAGTGTCTAATGACAATTATGTTAAGATTTTTTCTAGTCTTTTTAGAAGCATGTTTACACGATTTTGATTATACTGATCTCATGCAGTTTTGCATCCTGCTGCTTTTTTTTAACTCGGCAACATAATCCATTACTTGTGTCGCCCACATGTGGGGACTGGTTGCTCTAATTTCCTTATGCCTAACAGTGTTTTGCATGTCGTAAGCACTAAATTGAATTGAATTTGTGGAAATACTCTCAGCTAGCCAAAGTTTCTTTGCAGCTGTGGACGTAACACAAGCTATACAATGTGGTTGATACCAAAGCACTAGTGATGTCTCTCTGGTTTTTGTCCCTGGTCTTTTCCAGAAATGTATTTACCAAGTTGTGGAAATAATGCTGCCACCTAATGGCATTGAGCAGAAGTGCAGTAAACTCTTGAAAAAGTAAAGACCTAGGCAAGGATTTGAATATGGTTTGCTGGCAAGAGAATTGAAACTTTTTCGCCTTCATTTTTTTTTTTAAATACACTGAGGTATAATTTACATACTTCACCCATTTAAAATGTGCAGTTTTATGAGTCCTGGCGAATGTAAACACCCAAAAGTGGAACCACAATTGGGACACAGAACATTTCCAGGGCACCCCTCCCCCAAATTTGCTTATTTCACCTTTTCAGTCAGTTCTTCCCCCCCAACCACTAATCTTTCTGTAACTACATTTCTCTCCACTTCCTAGAATTCCATATAAATCTTACATTATCTCTTCCTTTGTGTCCAGCTTCTGGCACCTAGCATAATGAATTTGAAATTCATTTGTTGTGTTGCATGTATCAGTAATTTGATCCTTTTTACTTCCAAGTAATATTCTATTGCATGGCCATAGCTCATTTACCCATCTGCCTGTAGATGGACGTTTGGATTGTTTCCACTCTGGGGCTATTGTGAAGAAAGCTTCTACAAAACATGTACCAGTCTTTGGGGGAGGACAGACGTTGAGAATTAATTTTAAAGCAATACATGTGATAGACCGTGAAGTTAAAAGTTAAATACCCAAGTGTCAGCCTGATGAGTTAAGTAAGCAGGAACATACTTTTTATAGCTGTCTCAATTTAAATGTCGCGCTTCACACACAGGACGCTTACTGAAATACACTTTAAATCCTGAGGCAGAGAACTAGATTAATCACCAGTATACACATTATACCAAACAATATGAAAATTGTTTAATCATATTGTTTTGGAATTCAGTTAGCAGGAATCTGACATGAATGCTAACAAAGATCTAATAATCGCTGTCTTTATTTTAAAATGATAATGTTGCTTTTGGGCAGCACATGTGCTAAAATTGGAATGATACAGAGAAGATTCGCACAGCCCCTGTGAAAATCACATGCAGATTCATGAAGAGTTCCATATTTTTTTACCAAGATCATGAGTTTTGGGACGCCTGGGTGGCTCAGTTGGTTAAGCAGCTGCCTTCGGCTCAGGTCATGATCCCAGGGTTCTGGGATCGAGTCCCATATCGGGCTCCTTGCTCGGCAGGGAGCCTACTTCTCCCTCTGCCTCTGCCTGCCTCTCTGTCTGCCTGTGCTCGCTCGCTCTCTCTCCCTCTGTCTCTGACAAATAAATAAAACTTTAAAAAAAAAAAAAAAAAACCAAGATCATGAGTTTTGATGGGGAAAACATGCCAAGTTCTCATATACCAAAAAATAAAATAAAATAATTGTATATTAATCATCATAGCACTTACCACCATTACTGTTACTGTCAGGACATAATTTGCATATAATCATTAGCATAAGTTGAATACATCATAAGTGCTTAATCAGTACTGAAGTAAAAGGGGGAAAAATGTCTTGGCGCTCGGTTTTAAACAGATTAAGCATCATTCCTCACTGATAAATTTCTTTAAACAGTTAATGTACCCTTCTGGGCTGTATGTCTGAGAAAAGGGTGGAGGGCACTGTGTCAGGCAAAGCAGGTGTTTTGGGGGCATCTGCTGTTGGGAGAAAGCAAAAGTGTTCTGGGAATATAGGAAAGGACATGGCACAGCTAAGGGAATTCAGATGGCCTTTAGCTTTCTGCTCACACAAAAATCCGTCGTTACTGTTTCTTTCAGAAGTGACCAGTCACAGTGAAGCAAATTGCCTATGACCTTTTAATTAACTTTCTTGGTCCCTCACTTTCCTTCAGCTGTAGCTAGGAGCCTGTTTCAAGGACCTTGCTCTCTTAGTTTCTCTTCTGGGTACGAAGGACTTTGTAGGGGCAGTTTTTCGAGCTCACAGTTTGACAGCTGCTCTAGACAGCTGTGCTCCCTGAGGCAGAACCTGCTGCATCCCCAGCAATGCAAACTGGAGACAAATGGGTTAAAAATAATCGTGACCAAGTCCTCTCCTGTCCTGTGCCATCACTGGTGCCCTCTGCAAATATCCTTTTCCCTAATGATAATTACATATTTCCCTTTTACTCCTGTTGAATTTCGTCTTTTCTCCTTGTTGCCTTTGAATTCCAACTATTAGTTATCGCCTAGCATTTCATGTACAAATATTTTCACTGAACCCTTTACCTCTGACTTACACCTCAGATTAATTTTCGATCTCATTGCAAGCTGAGCAGACAGTTGACATTTTCGCCCTCAAGAAAATTTTCTGAAAACTTTAGTTTTCCATTAAAAAATCTTAATTCTGGGGAACACCTGGCTGACTCAGTTGGTGGAGCGTGCAACCCTTGATCTCGGGTTTGTGAGTTCAAGCCCCACGCTGGGTGTACCGATAGATTACTTAAAAATACAATCTTTAAAAAAATTTAAAGAAATAAAAATCTTAATTGTGTAGTGTAAATTCTTTGTCAAAATTAAATTGAGGTAAAGTTTATGGATTAAGTATTCTCATATTTTTAGTAATCATAAAAATAGGAATAAAATAAATTGTGGTAATAACTTGTCATAAACTGCATGTAAAAATATTGTGTAAATCTTATTAAATACATTTTAAGAAATATGTTAAGCAGGGTCTGAAGAAATTGAAAGACTGGGTAGATAGTAAAAATGCCATTAACAGCCCAGTAATTGGAACTATAACATTAAATAACTTGACTGATTTTTTTCTTCCCGGAATAGATATATACCATCATAGTGACTTTCAAGCAATTTTTAATATTGGCACTAAAAAATAATTTCCTTACTATGTAGCTGAATTATTCAGTATGTAGCTAAATTATTCAATAAAATCTCCCCAGGAAGGTTTACAAAGTCCTTTTGCAGTTCAATATTTACAAAATTATTATTACAGTTTCTGTTACTGTTCTTAGTATACTATATTCTTGTTATTACCTTTCCATGCTTTGGATGTCTAAACACTTGCTATGTTAATATTACCATAAACTAGTTCTAACTGCAGTATGTGGCCATACGTGGTGCATGACAGTTGAGTGTGGAAGAGAGACAGAACAGAGAATTACGCAGAGAGCATGTAAGATCTGAACAGATGAGACAGCGCCTGAAAAAATAAATGCACATATTGACCAAGCAGTGAGTCAGATAGTGAGAGGAGAGAAAGGGATAGCTACCGATCTGAAAACTCAGATTTACTCTGAGAGAAAAGCCAGGGCAACCACCCATGAAGAGACTGCTTTACCTGTCCATAGTGGATTCCATAGTGTCTTTCTTAGTCTTAGGCATGGAAAGGCTTGCCTCAAGTCCTGCTGCTTCACTGACTGTCTGGTGAGGCTTTGGCCCCACACATTCAAATCTGAACTTATCCTCGTAGGCTCCTCCTCCCAGGCATCATCACTACCAGGTACCCAACAGCCTTCCTCCTGTTTGGGTCCAAAAATGGTAGGTGGGGCTGTCAGAGTCAGAGTCACGTGGGTACATGATCGAGGGCTTCTCTGCTTAGTGTATAGGTTCCTATAGGGCTACAGCTCTAAAAATCCAGTATAGACTCCACAGGTCACAAAGATCAGGAGCTAGTAGCTCTAGACACTTCAGAAATTGTATACCTAGTGACAAATAGTATCTTTAATTCTTTTTTTTTTTTTTTTGAGATTTTTTGTCAAAAAGAGAGTACAAGCAGATAGAGTGGCAGGCAGAGGGAGAAACAGACTCCCTGCCCAGCAGAGAGCCCTATTCAGGACTCGATCCCAAGATTCTGGGATCATGACCTGAGCAGAAAGAAGGCAGGCACTTAACTGACTGAGCCACCCAGGCACCCCGCATCTTTAATTTTAAAAGCATAATAATAATAATGTTCATTTAAATGGCATCTTACACTCTGTTAGGTGCAAGTATCTATTCCCTTCCTTACGTGCACACTGTCTCTCAGTCCCAAAGACCAGCACTAAGAGCTCCTGCTTTGCGGCTAAGCAGGTAAAGTCAAATGAATTATATAGGACTTCGGAATAGAAATTTTGCCTCCTAAACTAATGATTTTTTTCTCTTTCTGATTGCACTACAAGAATGACTAGAAGACTAGATGATTGATTGCACAAGAGTAATTTTTGTAAAAGCTGTCTTTTCCACGAAAGCCATATATTTTGAATTGAGAAGCAGCAGCCTCCCCAACCATTAAAAATGTTTATTTCATCAGACAGAACCAGCATCTAAATGACTGCATTAAACTTGGAACACAGGTTGGGCTTTTCGTATAAAAGGCTTTAAATTTCTGCCCTTACCCGATTTGGTCTATTAAAGATTTTGCTTCTCCCTCCTACCTCAGTCTGTATGCATTCTATTTCTTCACTCAGTAGAAACTTAAAACCTAACTACATGGTAGAAGCTGGGTGCTCGGGATGCAGTGGTGAGGGATGCATCGAAGATCTCAGCTCCCTTCTTGCCTCAAGGCTTTAAGTACCATCTACACATTGATTCCCAAATCTCTAGCTCCAGCTTGGACCACTTCCTTGAGCTCAGGACAATTGCAAGCTGCTTCTGCCTCAGCATCTCCATTTGAATATCTGATGGACATCTCAACCAAACTAAGCACCTGTGTTAGACACACACCTGTTCCTTTTGCCATCTTCCCTATCTTGGTGGTAACATCATCCCTCCCATGGCTCAGACCAACCTGGCAGTCTTCCTTGATGGCTCTCTTCCTAACTCTACTTGCAGAATAAATCCATATCTGACCACTTTGCAGCACCCTCAGGTCCGAGCAACCTGGATCGCTACATTTAGCCTGCCAATTGGTCTTCCGGCTTCACTCTCCTTAAATTACAGTCTGTTCTCCACACAGGAGTCAGAGAAAGCTTTTTGTTGTTGTTGTTGTTTTAAAGATTTCATTTATTTGTGAGAGGAGGGAGGGAGGGAGGAAGGGGCAGAGGGAGAAGGAGATGCAGACTTCCTACTGAGCAGGGAGCCAGATGTGGGACTTGATCCCAGAACCCCAGGAACGTGACCTGAGCCGAAGACAGATGCTCGATGGACTGAACCACCCAGGCGTGCCATTGAAACCCTTTAGATCATGTCAGTCCTCTGTCAATACTCTCCAGGTCTCCCCATTCTCTCAGTAATAGCCAACAGCCTTATATGATTCACAAGACCCTCTACCATCTGCCCCTGCTTTACCTCTAAATTTTACCTTGAGGGGCACCTGGCTGGCTCAGTTGGTAGAGCTTGCCATTCTGCATCTAGGGGTTATAATTTTGAGCCCCACGTTGCATATAGAGATTCCTTTAAAAACTAAAATCTTAAAAAAATGATCACCTAAGTCTAAAATAACAATCACATAAGTCTAAACCATAGAAGTTTAGCCTTTCCAATTTGGCCTACTCCTCCCTTCTTTACTCTATCAAATCTTGGACATTAAGGGAAATTTCTGAAGTGGGATAAGGCATAGAACAGCTAGTACTTCTGAGTACTTATCATGGTTAGACATTGTACTAAGCACATTAAAGACAAAGTAAATGTATTTAGGAAACCTGTGGTGGGGACAAATCTCTTGCATGCCCCTGACTTGTGCTCCTGGTCACTGATTTGATGGATTGCAAATTCTACTTTGCTTCCCCAGTGGGTACCCAGACAAGGATGGCCTAATGCCAGTTCACGCTCAAGGACTCTCTAAGGTGGGCACGGATTTAATGTGGGGAAGCCTCACTTCACTTCACAAGGCTCTCTCTCACTCGCCTCCGACAAACCACACCAAATACGAAGTACAGCAGATATCAGTGAAGTGTTGGCGAAATCCAAAGGAGTAATACATGTGAAAGAAGTATTGAATTAATAGGTTAATTTTGGCTCTTTATAGTTTCGGAAAGAATTTCCAGAGAATTCTGCTGTTCACAGGACTCTGCTCAAGACCCCATTCCTGCCCTCCAGGCTACTCCTCTCGGTCAAAAAGCCTCTTTTTCTCACTTCCACAGGGAAACTTGACCTTGGATTCTTCTGGATTATTCTCACCCCTGGATCCTTTTCCTGTGTAGACATTTATTTCTCCAAGTCTTTATTTCTGAAAGATTCTGAGGGCACCAGAAAGAGGATAGCCAGTTACCTTTGGCACTCTGAATTCAATGGAACGAATGGGAAAGGGGAGAAGGACACTTCACAGATTCTTCAGTGGAGACCAGAGTGGGGCAGGGCCACAGGCATTCTGATCCCTTTAAATTGTCTCCTCAGATAAGAGCTGGGCCTTTACCATATTTTCATCCAGTTGTCCAGAGAATTGCATACCCACCCACACACATATACACATCCTCCTAAAAGATAAATATTAATTTTAGAGATGGTAGTATCTCCAAATCCAAAAATTAGAAATTCCCCAGGGACCCAAATGATATTGCTGCTGTACTTTTCATGATTATGCCAAGCTGTATTAGCTCCCTTTATGTATTCTCTCATCAAATTATTCCCCTTTATTCCAGCCAGAAATAAGAAAACTGGCTCATTGCTGACTCACATGCCTCTTTGTTTGGTTTTGGTTTCACTTGTTTTCATTTTGCACAATTCTGATCATTTCTAAGTGTATAATGCAATGGCATTAATTATATTCACAAGGTTGTGCCACCATCACCACTGTTTCCAAAATGTTCTCATCACCCCATAAAGAAACTTCATAACCATTAAGCAATAACTCACCGTTCCCTCTTTGTACCTCCTGGTAATCTCTGATCTGCTTTATTTATTTATTTATTTTTATTTAAAAAGATTTTTATTTATTTTATTATTTATTTGACAGAGAGAGAGAGATCACAAATAGACAGAGAGGCAGGCAGAGAGGGGGGGGAAGCAGGCTCCCTGCTGAGCAGAGAGCTTGATGCGGGTCTTGATCCCAGGACCCTGGGATCATGACCTGAGCCAAAGGCAGAGGCTTTAACTCACTGAGCCACTCAGGTGCCCCTCTGATCTGCTTTATTAATTTGCTTTCTCTAGATAGTCCATATAAGTGAAAAACATACAATGCCTGTTCATTTGCATTTGGTTTCTTTCACTTTGTATGTTTTCAAGATTCATGGTTTAGCATATATCAGAACTTCATACCTTTTTATGGTTTATACATTTATAATGTCCCATTGTATGTACATAGCACATTTTACCTATCCATGCATCTGGACACTTGGGATGTTTCACCTTTTGTTATCCTGTGTAGTGTCCCAGTGAAGATATGCATACAGCATGAGACCTTATTTTCAAAGTAGAAGTGGATGGGGCGCCTGGGTGGCTCAGTCTGTTAAGCGTTTGCTTAAGGCTCAGGTCATGATCCCCGGATCCTGGGATGGAGCCCCACATTGGGCTCCTTGCTCAGTGGGGAGCCTACTTCTCCCTCTTCTTCTGCTGCTCCCCCTGCTTGTGCTTGTGTGTGCTCTCTCTCAAATAAATAAATAAAATCGTTTTTTGTTAAGATTTTATTTATTTATTTGACAGACAGAGATTACAAGTAGTCAGAGAGGCAGGCAGAGAAAGAGAGGAGGAAGCAGACCCCCTGCTGAGCAGAGAGCCTGATGTGGGGCTCAATCCCAGGACCCTGGAATCATGACCTGAGCCGAAGGCAGAGGCTTTAACCCACTGAGCCACCCAGGTGCCCCTAAATAAATAAAATCTTTAAAAAGAAGATTTATCAAACTAGAAGTGGAGTCACCTTCTGAATAACATAGACATAGGAACACACACACATACGTAAAAGTTCTGGGGGCACCTGGGTGGCTCAGTTGGTTGGGTTTCAGCGCGGGTTGTGGTTGGTCCCAGGGTCCTGGGATCGAGCCCCACATTGAGCCCTGCTCCACAGGGAGTCTACTTCTCCATCTGCTCCTCCCACTCTCTCTCCCTCTCTGTCAAATAAAAAACAAAATCTTTAAAAAAGTTCTGGCCGAGGGGTGCCTTGCTGGCTCAGTCGATACAGTGTGCACAACCCTTGAATTCAGGATTGTGAGTTGGAGCACCATGCTGGGTGTAGACATTAGGAAAAAAATAAGATCTTAAGAAAATAATTCTGGAGGAAACTGTGGTCACTTAAAAAGATCCAGCGGCTCCTCACATAAGGGCCCTCCTTTCTGCTCATCCTCTGGCTGGGGAGAGATTTTCGTTCCACTTTTCACAAGCTCAGTCAATACCTGAGAAGTAGAAAAGCTACACATGACGTCTGAACCCAAGTCAGCCATTCTTCCATACTGTCGATGCAATACTGTCAGGCTGGTAAAACCAGCCCAATAGAATCATGATCAGGTTGACTGTATCAGCTCAGGAATCTTTATCAGAGCTACAGAGGATTTTCTTCCCTGTATTCCTATATCACTTAGAACTGGGCTTGGCTAGATATGTCAGGCAAACTCAGTGAATTACTTATGGAAGTTATAATTTCTCTCCCACGTAAAACACATAGGTGTCTAGCAGGGAACTTATTTATTTTCTTTTTTAAAGATTTTATTTATTTATTTAACAGAGAGAGATCACAAGTAGGCAGAGAGGCAGGCAGAGAGAGAGGGGGGAAGCAGGATCCCCGCTGAGCAGAGAGCCCGATGGGGGGCTTGATCCCAGGACCCTGGGATCATGACCTGAGCCAAAGGCAGAGGCTTTAACCCACTGAGCCACCTAGGCTCCCTCTGGCAGGGAATTTAATCTAAATCTAATTGAAACATGCATTTTGGAGCTCTTCATTTTGTCAACAGTATCTGTGGGTCATGTTTTTGAGCCGGAATGTTTTTCTCATCTCTCAGTTCAACGATGGGGTGTGAGTCTCAGCCAGGCACCGCTGGGAAATGAAATGTTGCATATCGGGAATTATACAAAAACAGGGGGTGTGGGAGAGGATACAGGAAGGTGGCTATGGGGTTGCCTGGTTAAAGTCAATTGGTGGAGCATATGACTCTTGATATCCAATCTGGGATATAAGTTTGAGCCATACATATTGTGTGGAGATTAAAAGTGACTATGGAAAAAAAAAAAGTGACTATGGAGTCAGTTCCTGCAAACTGGTTTCTGGAGTAGAATTATCTGTGAATACTTACTTGATTTATAAAGTAGATTTGTAGATTTGTTATGGTGTTGGAAAAATCTATGAACACAACGTAAGTATATTCTTGGATATCTCCTGTTTGAAAATCTCTTCAGTGTAGAGACTATGAAAAGATTTCCTCCAACAGATGTAAAAGTTTTAAATGTTTATTACTTGAAAATGAAGGTTCTGGGGGCACCTGGGTGGCTCAGTGGGTTAAAACCTCTGCCTTCGGCTCAGGTCATGATCTCAGGGTCCTAGGATCGAGCCCCGGATCAGGCTCTCTGCTCAGCGGGGAGCCTGCATCCTCTTCCCTCTCTGCCTGCCTCTCTGACTACTTGTGATTTTTGTCTGTCAAATAAATAAAATATTTAAAAAAAAAGAAAATGAAGGCTCTGGAGAAACTAAAATATGTTTTCATGTTCTGTTTGAAGGCAGTATTTGAAAAGCTCTTGTAAGTTACGAGCACGATACTTGAAAACTGAAGTTCGTTCAATTAATATTTATCGAAAGCCTACTATGAGAGATCATAAGGCTGAGCTTTGAAGGGGAACAATGACCCCCATTGTAGTTCTTCAAGGGGTTTGTAGTTTTGTTTAAACTTTCCAAAGTAGACAAAATACTTAAAGACAACATAAGAGAATTAAATATCGGTGAAAGATCTAAAAATTACAGAGTCAGGGACACCTGGATGACTTGGTTGGGTGTCCAGCTCTTGGTCAGCTCTGGTGGTGGTCTCAGGGTCATGGAATCTGGCCCCATGTTTGCTTAGCACCCAGCGTGGAACCTTCTTGTCCCTCTCCCTCTGCTCCTCCCCACACTCTTTCTCAAATAAATAAATAATGAAAAATAAAAATTATAGAATCATAATATTTCAGAGTTGAGGAACCTTGGTGTATATCTGGCCCTATGCTTCTCAAAATGACATGCATATTTAGAGATACACTTAAATATGAGGGCATGACAGTATATTAGATCCTAACTACAGGATAAATATGTCATGCTATCCTGGAACATACAAGTTTTCCAGAGAGTAGGGAAACAGCAAATTTAAAAATTTTATTTATGGCCCCACTCAGAAAAGACTGCACCAAATACCTTTTGTATTTTTTTTAAAGATTTTATTAATGTACCTGATGGAGAGAGGGAGAGAACAAGAGCAGGAAGACAAGCAGGGAGAGTGGGAGAGGGAAAGCAGGCTTCCCACCAAGCAGGGAGCCTGATGTGGGGCTCAATGCGCGGCCCGATTTGGGGCCGGATGCAGGGCTCGATCCCAGCACCCTGGGATCGTGACCTGAGCCAAAGGCAGATGCTTAACGACTGAGCCACCCAAGTGCCCCTGTATTTTTTAAGCAAATAGCAGAGACATAGATTACCAGCTTTACTTTTTTAAACCTAAGCTTAACATTACATATTTAAACAATTGTTAGAACTTACTAAGTTGCCAGCGGTCATAAACAACTAGAAAAAGATCCTCAATTTACGTTAAATGAGAAATGTATTACTATTAACGCATTAATATCTCTCACTACTAAATACCGAAAGAAAAATATTTTTGTGGGAGATTCTTCCTGGCAACGTTAACTTCACAGCGTATGAAAAAATCCTGGCCACCTTGGATTACGTTTAATAAAAGAAAAAAGCAAACATTATTTGAAGTAGAATATAATATGCACATTCATTTTCCTTACATGTATGGCTTTTCCCCAGTATCCTGTCCCACCCTCATGTAAAAAGTAAGGGTTCTCAAAACATGAAAGATTTAAAAAATGATCCTCCCTTGTATGCCAGGCTCACAAATGCAGTTGCTAATAGAGCATCATGTAAATGTTAAGAATGAACATTCCAGGGAAATTTCAGCCTCAAGTGGGTTGTTTGGGATTATATCCTCAAATCGTCAGTATTTATTATTATTCTTTTTTTTTTTTTTACTTTGAGATTTTATTTATTTATTTGAAAGGGGGAGAGAGAGCACACTAGCACACAGAGGAAGAGGGAAAAGCAGACACCCTGCTGAGCAGGGAGCCCGACTTGGGACTCCATCCCAGGACCCCAAGACCATGACCTGAGCCAAAGGCAGGCGCTTAACTGACTGAGCCACCCAGGTGCCCCCATTTTACTCTTACAGGGGAAATTTGAGGAACAGTGGCTCTCTAGTTCTCCATAGAAAGCATGAATCCTGGGGTGCCTGGGTGGCTCAGTGGGTTAAAGCCTCTGCCTTCAGCTCAGGTCATAGTCCCAGGGTCCTGGGATCGAGCCCCACACCAGGCTCTCTGCTCAGCGGGGAGCCTGCTTCCTCCTCTCTCTGCCTGTCTCTCTGCCTATTTGTGATCTCTCTCTCTCTCTCAAATAAATAAATAAAATCTTTATTAAAAAAAAAAAAAGAAAGCATGAATCCTAAAGCATCCCAAACAGTTATCTACTAACCTCTTGTATAATTGCAATAACCTGACATGCGTCATCCACTGAATGCCATGAGCTCGGGTGGCTGCTGGTGTGAATGTGAAAGCATGGTACTTGGAGTATGTGGAGTACTCCTGGTCAAAACTTCAGTATTCTCTGTCCAGGTCACAGAAGTTCCATGAGCAAAGGCTGGGACTTCGTGGATGTGCTTCATTTGTTTTAGCAGCAGTGAGTAGCTTTGTTTGGTTTGAGTGATGGCTCATAACAAAACAAGAATGACAGATAAAATTGAGATGTTATTCGTATTTTATGTAAGCTTTTAAAAAAATTTTATTTATTTGCAAGAGAGGGAGGCAGAGAGAGAACACTTGTTGAGTGCCTGCACACAGGAGCAGAGGGAGGACAGAGGCAGAGGCAGAGGGAGAGGCAGAGGCAGAGGCAGAGGCAGAGGCAGAGGCAGAGGCAGAGGCAGACTGCTCATTGAGCAGGAGCCCTACGTGGGGCTCGATCCTTGGATCCTGGGATCATGACCCAAGCCGATGATAGAAACTAACCGACTAAGCCACCCAGCTGCCCCTCATGAAAGCTTCTTAAGAAAAGCTTTTTTTTTTTTTTTTTAAAGATTTTATTTACTTATTTGACAGAGAGAGAGAGAGAGATATCACAAGTAGACAGACAGGCAGGCAGAGAGAGGCGGAAGGAGGCTCCCCACTGAGCAAAGAGTCCATCACAGGGCTTGATCCCAGGATTCTGAGATCATGACCCGAGCAGAAGGTAGAGACTTAATCCAATGAGCCACCCAGGCGCCCCTAAGAAAAGCTTTTGAACAAAGTTCTATACCTTGCACAATGGTTATAAATAAAAAGCTACTGAACAGGCATGATTTGCCCAGCATAAGAAAAAAATGTTCCCCCCCAAAGCTTCATTCCCTGTTTCCCTTTCTTTTAAAGGAAGGAAAATTCCATCTCTTATCATTACAATAACATTTTTCATTCCTGGGCATTTGGAGTTGGTGCAATTAAAAAGACCATTTTGTGAGGGGACATTTTGCTATTTTTCAAACTTATCTTCCTTACTAATTACCTTCTCCCCTCACCAACTTCTCTTGAAAAACCACAGGACAACCTGGTTAGTTTATTTTTAACAAAAACAACATGACTTGGAAATTATGCCTCTGGTGGCTGAGTGAAGTTTTGGACATCTGGACTTCACCACTGCTGATTTTCACCACGGGAAGCCCGAGGTGAGGTTTCACTCTGGCCAGCATGTGAGGCCAAAAGGCCCCCTGGGAATCCTTGAGGGCACACATTCCTGGGTCTGTGAGCCAAGATGCTCAGATAATGACTCCCCAGACCACTATTTTTGGACACCAGGTAGATTGTTCAATATGATACTTTCTTGTTTTTGAAAAAGCCCAAAATGGGATCCGTGTGGGTGAAATGTGGTTTTGGGAGTGCTCTAACTTCTGCATTTCCTGATTTTTGTTTTTCTCAGTTGGCTGCCAGACACATTACTGAATTTCTCTGGGGTATGAACAAGCTGAGGGACAGACCTTTAAACATATACAGGAATTACTCACTCAACTTCTGTGCAGCTGCCCAGGTCTCATTGAGGTTGCGAGAACAAACAAGTATTCATCAAAAGCCCAGGGATGGCCAAAGGGCTGAAGAAAAAGTTATTCTCGATGGGAAAAGTCACAAAAGAAGCTTCACTGATCATGCACATAATGAAAAACAGTCCAGAGCAGTGGGACGAGCTAGGTTTTGAAATGAAGCACGTTGAGTTCAGTTGTCGCTGCCACTTCCTAGCAGAGTGTTTGAGTGCGTCTGTTTCAGTTTCCCCACATGAAAAGTATGAAAAAAAATTAGTATTAACAGCTAATCTTTATTATGCACATACCCTATGCCAGCTTCTGTGCCAAGCACGTTGCATATATTAAGTACAAGAGGTGGGGACTATCACCCCCATTTTCAGACATGAACACTGAAGCTTAGATATGAAACAACTATCTTGCAGGATTCTTAAACATAATGTAAGCAAGGGACTCTAGTACTGCCTAGTGCATGGCAGATATTCTATAAAGAACTGGTTTTATAAAATATTTTATAGAACTGATCTATTTAGAAGGCCAGATATTTTAAAAATATCAATGGTAAGCGTCACGTTATGGGAGCGCATCGTTTTCTGATGAGTAATAAAATGGGAGTGAGGAGTTTTGCGGTTCTCACACTACAGTCTGAGTGAGTGTCTAAAATTGCAGATTCCAGGATTTAATCCCCAAAGAGTTTATTCAGCAAGTCTGGAATGTAGCCCAGGTTCTCTGCCTTTCTGACAAGTAGCCATTCATTCCAAAGCAGGTGGTTCATTTGGAACCTAATTTGAAAAATATTGGCCTAGTGGAGCTCAAGTCTCTCCAAGCTCTAAAAGTCTGTGTTTGTATGACTTCACTCTACAATTTTGTGTTTGTATGACTTCATATAGTTTTGAAAAATTGGCAAAGTGTTTGCTTCATGGCTCTTTAGCCAGTTGAAATGCCAGGGAAAATTAGAGACGCTCCAGATAGCATGGAGATCTTTTCTCTTTTTGTGGGAAGGTGCATTCCAAAGACCAAATCCCATGTTCTTTGTTTGCTCAGTGATGTAATACAAAGAATGATGATTCCAGTCTTGACAAAACAGCTCTGAACTGGATAAGGGACAGTTCCTGAAGAAAGTATACCATATTAAAAACAGTATGTTACCTATGGAATCGCCTTTCTCTCTCTTTCTCTCTAAATGGTCCTGAACAGTTGAAATCAAATCACCCTCTGCTCAAAGGAAGTCCTGGCACCATACTGGCAAATCCTTCCTCTGTTTTTATAGAGTCTGTGCTCATTATTGCTTTTCTTCTCAATAGTTGTTCTGTCACTAATCATTAAATCAAACCCTCTTGGTTTTATTATATTCAGTATTCTTTCTTTTTTTTTTAATTTTATTTATTTATTTAACAGAAAGAAAGACAGTGAGAGAGGGAACACAAGCAGGGGGAGTGGGAGAGGGAGAAGCAGGCTTCCTGCTAAGCAGGGAGCCCAATGCAGTACTGGATCCCAGGACCCTGGGATCATGACCTCAGCCGAAGTGAGCCATCCAGGCACCCCTATATTCAGTATTCTTGATGAGATTTGAGAAACAGCTACTTGATACCAGCAGTTCCAAATTGTGGTTGGCCTGGTTACCTCCTCCCCCCCAAACTCTCACATCTTTTCTCCTCCTCACCGGTACATTGGCTGAAAGTACCAACAAAGATTTCTTTCCTTTACCAGAGGGAGACTGGAAGAGCCAACTATATCAGGAACAGTAGGAGAAAAACACTAACTTATCCAGTACATTCCGTGTTTTGGTTAATTTATTAATAATTTATTTTGGTTAATTTACTCTGCAGGGTCCTGTCTCCCACATATCCCGAGTACTTTAGACCCCCCTCCACAGGTTCCATAGAGCAGGTGTGGTTACAGCATATGAAGAAGTGAAGTCAAAGTTCTCCCTAATGAGATAGTTGCTGTGGATAGGCTCTATAGCTAGTTGTTTATGCTCCAAAGAAATAACCTATTTAAAAAAAAAATTTATTTATTCATTTATTTATTTGTTTATTTATTTATGTATTTAAGAGAGAGAGAGAGGGGCACATGGGTGGCTCAGTGGGTTAGGCCGCTGCCTTCGGCTCGGGTCGTGATCTCAGGGTCCTGGGATTGAGTCCCACATTGGGCTCTCTGCTCAGCAGGGAGCCTGCTTCTCCCCCCCCCCACCCCCCACCTGCCTCTCTACCTACTTGTGATCTCTCTCTCTGTCAAATAAATAAATAAAAATTAAAAAAAAAAAAGATTAAGAGAGAGAGAGTGAGAGAGAAAGAGAGTGCCTGCATGAAAGCAGGCAGAGGAGCCAAGGGGAGGGAGAGGGACAAGCTGATGGTGCTGAGCTCGGAGCCTGTCATGGGGCTTGAACTCTTGAACTCGGGACCCTAAGATCATGACCTGAGCCAAAACCAAGAGCTGGACACTTCATCAACTGAGCTACCCAGGTGCCCCTTCATACGTATCATTGTAACAAACATGGTTATGGCAGGCACAAAAGATCAGAGTATACAATTCCATTTATATTAAATATCCAGAATAAGTGACTCCCGAGAGGCAGAAAGCAGATTGGTGGTTTCCCAGGGGCTGGAGGGAGGAGGAATAGGGAGTAACTGCATAATGGATGTGGAATTTTCTTTTGGGGTGATAAAGTTTTGGAAGTAGGGGGGAACCTGGTTGGCTGATTCAAAAGAACTTGAGAGTCTTGACCTTGGTTTCATGAGTTGGAGTCTCCTGTAGGGTGTAGAGATGATTTAGATGAGTAAACTTAAAAAAAAAAGTTTGGGAAGTAGTAAGTACAATGTACATACCGAACATCGTTGAACTGTACTTATTTTTGTTGTTGTTGTTGAACTGTACTTATTAAGATAGTTTTATGTTAAGTGAATCTCAAAAATTCTTGATTAATTCAGACTTCAAGGACTGAACAGCCAGAAAAAGGAGGAGAGTGACTAGTAATGGGAATGGGAAGGAAGAACTCAAGTTATAAATGGCGGGGCACCTGGGTGGCTCAGTGGGTTAAGCCTCTGCCTTCACCTCAGGTCATGATCTCAGGGTCCTGGGATCGAGCCCAGCATAGGGGCTCTCTGTTCAGCAGGGAGCCTGCTTCCCCCTCTACCTCTGCCTGCCTCTCTGCCTACCTGTGATTTCTTTCTCTGTCAAATAAACAAATAAAATATTTTTTTTCTTAAGATTTGTTTTTAAAGATTTTTTTTTTTTTTTTTTGACAGAGATCACAAGCAGGCATAGAGGCAGGCAGAGAGAGGAGGAAGCAGGCTCCCCACTGAGCAGAGAGCCCGATGTGGGGCTCAATCCCAGGACTCTGGGATCATGACCTGAGCCGAAGGAAGAGGCTTTAACCCACTGAGCCACCCAGGCGCCTCAACAAATAAAATCTTACAACAACATATAAATGGCAACTTGGCTTGACCAGCACTTAGGAAGTAGGTGCTCATGGGAACTGAAGGCTGTGGGTACAGTTGTACAAAATTAATGGCCTCTTTATTTCTGACCAGGAGAAGCATAATGAATTTGTAGTATAAATAAAGCACTGTTTTATCTCTAATCAAAAATCAAACCTGGAAAGAAAACAGGAAAATATATGCCATTACTGGAAACCCAAGGTGTTATTCCCAGCAGAAAGAAAGAAGCTGAGTAACAAGTGATTCTAATTAATCTCCTTGAGGGAAGGCACCACGTCCTCAACTTTGTATCCCCAAGCATAGATAGTCAAACATTGCTGGTGGTCTGTCAGCTCCTGTTCTCACCATCTGAGTCGGTTAATCTTACAAAGATCCTAAGCATTTGGTATCATTGAGTTCTGTGAGGCATGGAAAGATTAGGATCATAATGGCAGAGTTAGGATTTGTACCCAGGTAGTTTAGCTCCAGAGTTTGTGCTCTGAAACACTTGCTGTATTTCCTGAAGGAATCAAAGAAACAATAATTAAAAGACTAACTAGTCAGCAAACATATGGATTTTCTTTATCCTTCTGAGGAGAGGAAAATACATGAACCTCTTTGGCATTTCCCATGTTCTTTCTTCCAGCCAGATCATAGCTCTCAACCACTGGGTGTCTGCAAAAAAATTCTCGAGTGACCTAGTTCGTGGGTAGTCTACAGTGGCGTGTGAAGGCAAGCAACACCTGCTTTCAGCTTTAACTTTGAATATGGGAGTGCACACACATCTCTCACCAGGCAAAAAAGTGTTGGGCGCCCTGGGATAAACAAGGAAGCAAATAAGTAGGATTGTACCAGCTAGCTCTGGTCTCAAAGCCAACCTTCAGTCTCTCCTGTGAAATTGCTGACCTTTAGCAAAAATGATTGTACACCTCTCTTTGGCAGTGGTGATGTCTGAAGTTAGCCTTTGAGGGTATGCTAATCATGTGGAAAAAATTCCTGTTTTTCCACCAAGAACGGACTAATAAAATTTGGTTGTCTTAAGAATCTTTTTTTTTTAAAGTATACTGGATTTTTTGTTCCAATTTTTGGAAAACTCTAGACTCCCTCAGAAACCTTTTGCAACTCATTTCTGACTTTTTTTTTTAATTCTATTTATTTATTTGACAGACACAGAGAGAGAGGAAATACAAGCAGGGGGAGTAGGAGAGGGAGAAATAGGCTTCCTGCTCAGCAGGGAGACTAATGCAGGGCTCCATCCCATAATCCCGCCCCACAATCATGACCTGAGCCAAAGGCAGACACTTAAGACTGAGCCACCCATATGCCCCACTCATTTCTGACTTTAAACACCTTTGTCTTTGAATCTTCTTTCTGCAATGGAACGAACATTAACCTAACTAGTGAGTTCAGCCGTGTTTCCACCACACTAAATTTTATGAAGTCATTAGCACCTCTCCACTTCTCAAAACCTTGCTCCCTGTCAGAAAAATAGGAGCCATAATCCCTTCAACCGCCCACCTCCTGGGGTTGCTCTCAGAATGAAATATGAGGCTCATAACAAACAAACAGCCTGATTAAAAAATTTGAAAGTTGGGGCGCCTGGGTGGCTCAATGGGTTAAGCCCCTGCCTTAGGCTCAGATCATGATCTCAGGGTCCTGGGACTGAGTCCCGCATCGGTCTCTCTGCTTAGCAGGGAGCCTGCTTCCCTCTCTCTCTCTCTGCCTGCCTCTCCATCTACTTGTGATCTCTCTCTGTCAAATAAATAAATAAATAAAACCTTTAAAAAAAATTTTCAAAGTTAAATTTAGTCTGGGCTAGTTGGAGTAGGAGGTGGTATCATGCAAATCGCCCTCCACCGCCACAAGGACCCCCAAAGCTAGGGCATCTGCCAAAGAATGGACAGGCTGACCCGGTTTCTGGGCAGATGAACCAATGACACCTTCCACTAAGTTGTGCCAAAAAAGTTTGCATTTCCCTAACCAGCCGCCTTGGTCCCTTCCCTGGACCGTTGGAAGATGAAGCTTCCTGGCAGAGAGGACAAAACAGCTCTGGTTGTAGGGACAGTAACAGGTGACCTTACGTGTCCCCAAGGTGCAGAACAGTATCTGCGTGCATTGCGCAGGCACGGCCACGCCCAGAGAGGCATCCCCAAGGGCAGAGGCCAAATCTTGGCCTTAGACCAGCTGGCCATGGACTCTCCCAAGCACTGTGGCGCTGGCCTGACCTGCGCTCCAGTCCTCGCAAGGGCCGAGAGGTGTACAGGCGTTTGGACAAGGTCTCACGAAAAGGGCACACCCACACCAGACCCTAAGCGGGGTGACTGCGGGGGTGGGGGGCGCTACAAAATCTAACCCCAGATTCTGCTCTCTTTCTCTCTCTCTCTTTTAAAAAGATTTATTTATTTATTCGATGGGGGGGTGGGGACACAAGCGGGGAGTCCTAAAGGGATAAGCAGACTTCCTGCAGACCAGGGAGCCTGATGCGGGGCTTGTCCCAGGCCTCTGGGATCAAGACCTGAGCCAAAGGCAGCCACTTAATGACTGAGATAACCAGGCACCTCCAGATCCTGCTCTCTTATTAAGATTTTGAATGGTGGGGGAAAAAATTAAATTTAAATGAGAAACCTTAAATTAGAGAGAAACTAGTATTGGTGATATTGTACATCCTTTGCAGGTCTGCACACCTGTCTGCTGGGTGGCTAATCAGCAAGGGTCAGCTCATTTTGGTGCAAGGGAAGGAAGAGTAAACCTACTCCAGAACAGTTAGGGAGAAACCAATCCACTAAAGTAGAAAAAAATCTTTCTGTTATATTAAATATATACTGTTGCAGGTGCTAACCCTTTTGAATCTTCCTTGTTCTCAGAACAACTGAAATAGATGTGCTCCCATAAATTTACAGGTGAGCAGCTGTTTGCTTAGGAACACAATAGTGAGTGCTAGGTTAGGATTGGCCCTGAAAGAAACACGAATTCTTTTATATTAAAATGAACAGGATATGGGGCGCCTGGATGGCTCAGTGGCTCTGCCTTTGGCTCAGGTCATGATCTCAGGGTCTTGGGATTGAGCCCCGCATTGGGCTCTCTGCTCTGTGGGGAGAGCTCTCTGCTCTCTGCTCTCCCTCTGCCTGCCTCTCTGCCTACTTGTGATCTCTCTTTCTCTGTCAAATAAATAAATAAAGCCTTTAAAAAAAAAATGAACAGGATGATGTAAATATGTATTTTTTTTAAAGATTTTATTTATTTATTTGTCAGAGAGAGAGCGAGAACAGGCAGAGTGGCAGGCAGAGTCAGAGGGAGAGGCAGGCTCCCTGCGGGGCAAGGAGCCCAATGTGGGACTAGATCCCAGGACGCTGGGATCATGACCTGAGCCGAAGGCAGCTGCTTAACCAACTGAGCCACCCAGGCGTCCCTAAATATGTATTTTATTATACCTAGAGCCGTGTTGATTTGAGTGTAGGTGCCCCATGCACAGATGATCTATTTGGCTGCAAGGTAAAAGAAAAAATTATTACTCCCCTATGTCACTAAAACATACTGTGATTCTTAGGAATTGTACCTACACGTACAGTTTATAATTTATGAATTATTTTATTTTACCACTTATTATACTGTGCCTGATCTTTTCATCCTAGTTTCTGTGAGATAATGGTAACATAAGAGCGTAGTTTAACATTACCAAGTTATAGATTACCTTCCAGCAAAGTGGTTTCTCTGAATAACCAGTTGAGGAGCTCTCATTCATTTTATATGAACTTTTTCGAAGTACTTTTGTTTTCAAAGCTGTTGACTTTGAGGTTAACATTGCACATTTTCATAAGCTTTTTATATTAATACTTTGTTGGGGCGCCTGGCTGGCTCAGTCAATGGAGCATGCCACTGTTATTCTCAGGGTTGTGAGTTTGAGCCCCGGGTTGGGTATAGAGATTACTTAAATAAATCAACTCTTGAAAAAAAAAAAAAAAACCAACATTGTTTCCCTTTCTCCGAAAATCTCAGACCTTTTGGAAATGGATGGATAGGTATATGAATGTAACTTTACACAAATAGAGGAAAACTTTTTCTGGGCAGTCCTTATTATCCTTCAATGTAACTCCTTGTGTTTGAGCCTTGGGGACAGAACAGCATGTTAAGAAATGATGTATAATGACACAGTTAATAACCTCAGTGCCCATCTATCCCTTAAGTATCACTTGGGTTATTTTCCACTTAACTGATAGCTTCTATTTGCTCAAATTCCATCTGTTCTTCTTTTTCTGGGTTAAGGGAAGAGGAGAATCTCACAAATATAAGAGATCATCCTGAATTCAGTCCTTACGGTTTTTCGTGTAAATTTAATCATGTACTCCATAAAGCTACACATATGGTAGGTAAACCCACAGAAGAAAGGAAAAGGGAGAGGAAGGAGAAAATTAGCAGAGATAAGAGAAAGGACCTGTAGGTCTTTTTCCCTGCATTAGGAAAAAACCCAGAACCTTCCTGAAAGTGATTGGACAAATTGAAAGAAAGAAAGAAAAAAAAAAAAAAAACACCTTTTATCGGCTGTGTAAAAAATAATTGAGGGTTTGAGGTGAAGTGAAGCTCATTTTGTCAACAGGAAACTATGGGCTCTGCACCTCTATTTATATAAACAGCATTTGCTTTTTCCATCTTGGGTTCTGCCCAGAAGTGGTTGTCTGACTGCTGTTTCTGGTTCTGCTTCATTGGTTTTTAGAAAAAAAAAAAAAAATGTGGCCACATGTTCCTTTCTCTACCACAGAGAACCTCAACAAGTCACTTTCCCTGATATTTGGTTAGTGAAAATGGTAAATGATACAGGATTTCAATGTTGATTGTTGTATTTTTCAACCACATCTTTGCTTCCCTGTGGACCATCCTGCCTCCCTTCTGCTGTGATCCTGAAGTTTTTCCATTCTACCCTGCAAAGTTACAGGTCTCTCGGTACCTCTTCCCCTCACTTTCCAAATTCCCTTTCCCCATCAGAGCTAAGAATTCCCATCTTCTAGCATCCTGGTCCCCTGCCCTGATGATGCCAACCTGCTGTTACTCTCCCATCTGCTAACTCCCTTTGTCCAGCACTCTTCTGTCTTCTTTTCTGTTCATTCTCAAATTTCTTTCTTGCCTGGGTTACAGCTGCCTCAGTACTGGAGGAAAGGTAACCTTAGAGGTTGCAAGTTGTTTGCACCTCAGACCGGGTGTCAGGTAGTTGGTTTGACACAAACACCCTGGGGCAGAGGAGGGAGGAGCTTGTGGCTAGCAACATCTACTTCTCGATGTCATCAAAAGCAAGGCCCAAAAGTCGGGAGACCAGCTGGGGTTTGCACCATCTGCCTGAGAGTCAAATGAATACTAAGAGAAAGTATGCATAGAACTATATTTAGAGTAGAGTGCACACTTGAATTTCCCGTTCAAGGAGAAAGGAGAATTTTCATAAGCATGCAGTGTGGAAAAAGTTAGGCTCAGAGCAGAATCAGCTCAATTTTTAGAAGAGAAAACGGGAGTAAACCTCCCGGCTAGGCAGATGAAGCTGTCATCTTTCAAGGTACCAGGTAGGGATTCAATTCCAAAAATTGCCTAAAGATACATTCTTTTTTTTTTTTTTTTAAAGATTTTATTTATTTATTTGAAAGAGAGTGAGCGAGAGAGAGCATGAGCAGGGGGAGGGGCATGGAGAATGGGAGAAGCAGACTCCCTGCTTGTGAATCCTACAACAATGAGATCTGTTTCTGGGCCAGGAGCCCAGAAACAAGGGGCTCTGATCCCAGGACTCTAGGATCATGGCCAGAGCCAAAGGCGAGCCGAAGGTAGATGCTTACCAACTGAGCCACTGAGCCACTCCTGCCTAAAGACACTTTGACCAAATCCTTTAATTCCAAGATTAAAAATGCACTGTTTTGATTCAAGTAATTATTTTTCATCAAAATATAAATTCCTCACTGAAGAGGGTTATCATTGGTGTTTGCCAGAAAATGGATAATATTAACACCTAAAAGAGTAAAAAGGTTTTCAAATCCTTTCATGGGAGGAACAAGGAATGAAAACTAGAACATCAGAAATGGGATGAAGGTAAAAAACAGTGGGTAAGAATACAGAGGGAAAGGGGGCACCGGGGTGGCTTCGTTGGTTAAGTATCTGCCTTCTGTTCAGGTCATGATCCAGGGTCCTGAGATTGAGCCTCATGTAGGGCTCCCCGCTTAGCAGGGTGTCTGCTTTTCCCTCTGACCCTCGCATGTTCACACGTACTCTCTCGTGCTCTCTCTTAAACAAATAAAACCTTTTTTTTTTAAGATTTTTATTTATTTATTTGATAGACAGAGAGAGATCACAAGTAGGCAGAGAGGCAGGCAGAGAGGGAGGAGGAAGCAGGCTCCCCGCCGAGCAGAGAGCCTGATGTGGGGCTCGATCCCAGGACCCTGAGATCATGACCTGAGCTGAAGGCAGAGGCTTAAACCACTGAGCCACCCAGGTGCCCCAATAAAACCTTTTTTTTAAAAGAGGGAAAGGAGGCGCCTGGGTGGCTCAGTGGGTTAAGCCTCTGCCTTCAGCTCGGATCATGATCTCAGGGTCCTGGGATTGAGCTCTGCATTGGACTCTCTGCTCAGTGGGGAGCCTGCTTCCCCCTCTCTCTCTGCCTACTTGTGATCTCTCTCTCTCTCTGTCAAATAAATAAATAAATAAATATCTTTAAAAAAATAAAAAGATGGAAAGAACAGGAGTGGGGCTCCTGGGTGGCTCAGTCTGTTGACTGACTTACTCTTGGTTTCCGCACAGGTTGTGAGATGTATGCTGCCCCTTCACCCCAGTCTAGCCCCCTATGGGGCTGCGTGCCCACCAGGGAGTTAGCTTGGGATTCTCTCCCTCTGCCCTTCCCTCCACTGCCTCGCCACCTTCTTTCTAAAATAAATAAAGCTGAAAAACAAAAACAAAAAAAAAAACAGGACCAAATCAACCTCTTGAAACTGATCTGGAACTGTTCGCATGGGAAAGTTGTGGTGGAAAATAAGAATTTAGAAGCATAAGGAAAGAATGGGAAGCAAATTAGAAATGTTGGTTTACATATCAAGAATAAAAAAGGTAGAGAACCTAAGAACAACGAGAAATGGGAAAACACTGGAAAATGATCAAGTAGAAGAGAAGCGAGGGTAAATCAAGAAGCTTTACCTAGCTCGACTGTTGGGTCCAAAGGGGTTAAAAAAGGAAAATCATTTTCTGATGAATTGAGGAATTTCCTGGAGGAGAGTAAATGTGGTGTGTTGGAGAACTGATGGCAAAATGGTGGAGTGAGGAAGGTTACAATAGAGAATAGTGGGATAGAGCAATGCTGGTGCTCCTTTTGCAAAGTGGGATAAAAGCGTAAATTGGTGCAGGGGGCAGGGGAGTTGGCAGAGAAGCACCTGGGTGATGCAGTTGGTTAAGACTCCTACTCTGTTTTTGGCCCCAGTCATGATCTCTGGGTTGTGAGATGGAGCCCCTAGTTGGCCTCTTCACGCAGCACAGAGTCAGCTTGCGATTCTCTCTCCCTCTGCCCCTCCCTACTCTGCGTGCTCTCTCTCTAAAGTAAATAAATTAAAAAAAAAAAAAAAAAAAAAAAACTTGGGGCGCCTGAGTGGCTTCGTCTGTTGAGGATGGACTCTTGATTTCATTCAGGCTGTGATCTTAGTGTCGTAAGATCCAGCTCTGAGCTTAGCTTGTTCCTCTCCCTCTGCTGCCCCCACCCCGCCCCTCTCACGCACTCTCTCTCCCTCTCAAATAAATGAATAAATCTTGAAAAATAAAAAATTGTTTTTTAAAGATTTTTTGTTTTTTAAAGATTTTATTTATTTATTTGATAGAGAGAGACAAAACGAGAGAGAGAACCTAAGCCGGGGGAGTGGGAGAGGGAAAATCAGGTTTCCTGCTGAGCAGGGAGCCTGGTGTGGGGCTTGAATCCAAGACTCTGGGATCATGACCTGAGCCGAAAGCAGACACTTAATGACTGAGCCACCTAGGCGCCCCAAGAAAATTGTTTAAAAATTAAAAAAGCAGGGTGCCTGGGTGCCTTCAGCTCAGGTCATGATTTCAGGATCCTGGGATCAAGCCCTGCATCGGGCTCTCTGCTCTCTGCCCACCCCACCCCCGCTCCCGCCTGCCTATCTACCCACTTGTGATCTCTCTCTCTCTGTTAAATAAAGAAATAAAATCTTTTAAAAAAATTTTTAAAAATCACAAATTTGTGGAGCGCCTGGGTGGCTCAGTTGGTTAAGCATCTGCCTTCGGCTCAGGTCATGATCCTGGAAGCCCAGGATCAAGTCCAGCATTGGGCTCCCTGCTCAGTGGGGAGTCTGCTTCTCCCTCTGACCTCTCCCCTCTCATCCTCTTTCTCTCTCTCTCTCTCTCTCATTCTCTCTCTTTCAAATAAATAAACATATAAATAAATAAAATCTTTGAGACTGAAGCACTACCTATTGTGCTAACAAGGCACCTAAATAAATAAAATCTTTTAAAAAAGGCACAAATTCCTGTCATTTTAAACATATGAGAAAAAGAAACAAACAAATACAAAACCACTCATCCAGAAAAGGAATAAAGAAAAACTTATTTTAAAATGTTTAATTTGCAATATACTCAATACTGGGATTGAGGTGCTTTGTGGTGGGAATGCCACCTCATTCAATATATGGTAGGAGGGTCATGTTCATGGTGAGATTCTTAAATGATTC
The DNA here is from genome assembly GCF_011764305.1 of Mustela putorius furo. Taxonomy (NCBI): domain Eukaryota; kingdom Metazoa; phylum Chordata; class Mammalia; order Carnivora; family Mustelidae; genus Mustela; species Mustela putorius. Next base: position 39,032,772 of record NW_025422368.1, on the reverse strand, counting down.
TTGGAAATTCTGTGCCTGTTGAGATTTCTCTACAGTGGGTATAATATCCACTTAATAAGTCTATTTATATATGAGGATATTTACTTTTAGAGGCTATAGAGCAGAGATTACATGCTTTGGGTCTTTTCCTAGCATTTCTCTTTAATCAGTTGTGCAAATCCCATTAAACTAAATTGTTTCTTAACAGCAAAATCTGATGCTCATTTACATAGTTTTCTTTCAAGAGGAAAAGAAGTCAACCCTACCAAGCAGAGAGGAATTCTGAGTGTGTAACTTGCCTCAAAGTGTCTTACTTCCATTGATTTTTGTGGGCTTCTTTGGAAGGTTATTAAGTTATTCAAATAGAAGCATCTATAGTGTGTAATCAGTAACCTGTAATAGGATTTTTTTTTCTGTTGTGTTGTGGACTACTGTCTTAACATGAAATTTCTCCTCTTATAAGCAGACATGAAGGCTATGAATTAGACTGCATCTAGGCTTCAAGAAATACGAATAATCCACTTAAATCTTGAGAATCACAGAAGGAAAAGATACCTTAGAATCAACATAAATCTAACCTTGTAGTGTTAAAGATGGGAAATTAAACCTAGTTTACTGGTTTACCAGGTTACTGTTAGAGCCAACATAAAAATGTAGGTTGTGTAAATATTGTGTTTTATTACTCTTTGTTATAAACCATTTGGCAAACTTGGCCTGCCTATTAAAATTTAAGTCTGAATGCTCTTCTTAAGCACCAAATCAAGCTATTCTGGAGTCCATTTGCATGGTAATTTCTACAGATTTTGTCTAGTGATGATGATGAAAGAAGTAGCGACAAATCAGGAAAACCCTGACCAAACTCAGAAATTATTTCACATTAAAATGTCTAATTTGAGAGGGTGGGCTAACCGCCATATGACCAAAAACAAGTAAATGAGACTTTGTACCCCTGCCTGCCAGTTGGACAACTACATGAAAAAGTGAACAGGGAACCATGAGTCCCAGTTCCATACATAGCCTACTCCTCTCTCTTTTTCCTTGGCCTCTGAACGCAGCAGACCTCATCTTGGGTCTTTATGTGTTGCCAGTAGGATTGTGTAGCTCTGCGTTCTGGAGAATTCTCTAGGACTACAAAAATTACCATGACTCTTCTGAAAAAATCCAAGCAGGCAAATCCAGCAAAATAGTTAAAATAAGAGTAAAAAAGTCTATGTAAATGAATGACATGTTAATCTAGGAAGCTCTTGAAAATGTTTAAAAAAAAAAAAATGGAGTTCTAAGGCCAGCCAAAATGGACAGCAACAGCTTCTTCCTCCCTAAGATCTAGTTCAGACAGATCCGACGGTCAATATTAACCTAAAGTTTATTTTCCTTTGAAATTGTGTGTAGGGTGTTTGTATATAAGCCACATGGTTATCATTAATCTACATCTATGATATTGAGAAACAGCAAAACCATGCAATAATACAGACTGTGTTATCAGTCAGAGAATGGAGGCAAAAGCTAGGCACTGCAAAGGGATTGGCTTAAGAAATACTAATGTCTATGGGTTAGCGGACAATGGTTGGACAAGAAGGAGTTCCCTCTTGTTAGGGCATTCTCTTCCTCCCACCCACACATTATTCTTTCCTCTTCCTTGGTGATCACAGACCGCTGGGTCTCTGCAAATTCACATTTTCACAGGGTGGAAGTCGGAAGTAGTGGGAGCGACGGAGTCGTCTTGGGGGTAAACCAGCCATTTGACGGCAAAGTTCATCTAGAAGAGAAGCAGAGCATAATGGGTTGGGAATGCAAAATAGGTAACAAGGGCTTCCATGTTAAGAGATAGAGGGCCGTAGGGTTCTGTAGTGAAAGACTGAAGAGAACTAGATCTGGGCTACAACCCCAGATGTGCAGCTTACTGTTATTTATTACTTACTAGAAATTTCCTTAACTTTGTTGAATCACACTATCCCTTCCAGGATAATAAGCATTAAATACCAGCCTCCACAGTGTAGTTGTGAGTATTAAAATGAAATAATATGTGCAAAGTACCTAGCCCAGGTGGCAGGTAAATTTTAGGTTCCTCTGGACGCCTAGCTCCCAGTTCTTATAATCATGGATTTATTAATAGCAAAAACCATGAGATTCAGTCATTGACTATCTGTTTACTACGTGCAAATAGCTAATTTTAGTAAATCCCCTGAGACATTTGAAAGTGCCTAGAGTCCAAAGTACTCATCCCTCAGTCTCAAGGTGCTTCCCTTGCAGGTGCTTGCACAAGGCCAGTGGGGGCAAGTAATAAGTTTCCTTCTGCGAAGTTAACTACAGCTCTTACTCAGAAGCTCAGTGCAGGATGGGCTGCTGAGTCAGAAGGGGCTGTGTCTGTGGTGCCTTCACCAACCACACTTAGCGTTCGGGGCTGGCCATAGGGAAGGTGAGAAGTATCTTTATTCCCACAATGCATGGTTTATAACCACACACTTTGGACTCTTGTAATCTTGTTTTTCTTTTTTAAAGTTGTTCTACCCTCATTTATTTCTAAATTTTCACAATAAGTAATTTCAATGGTTCTTGGAATTGGCAGACTGTTTAAAATGTTGCCAACTTCAAAATGTCCAATCTGGTTTATTTTTATTATTATTTACTTATAGGCTCTATACAAACATCAGTGTCTCCAAATTAGTAGATTTTTTTTTTTTTACAAAGTTGTTCCTTTATGAACATGGCTGCCAATTCTTAATCTACTATTTGTAATGGCTGACTTGGCATTTTTTTTTTTTTAAGTTTTCTTTCTTTCTTTTTTTTTTTTTTTTGTAATCTCTATACCTAATGAGTGACTCAAACTCATGACCCCAAGAACAAGAGTTGCATGCTTTCCAGACTGAGCCAGCCAGCTGGCCCTGACTTGTGCTTTTCACCTTGAACCCCAGTGAGCTTCATAGCAGCTAGGGCTTCAGAAAGCTCTATGTGTAGGAGAAGGTGGGGGTTACAACCTAGCTGGAAAGAGACCCAAGCACCGTTTTCTTACATATTAAGCATACTTCTTTACTTAGATTGCTTATTTAGCATAACTTGGCAAACCAGGGAGTTGATGGGGGTTAAGGAGGTGGCCTAAAGCCCTCCTCAGAAGCCAGACCTTGGAACCATTAGGACCATGTTTCTACTCCTCTCTCTCATAACTGCCCCTCCCACTGACACCCAGCCATCATCTTACCTTTCATAACTTCGTGTTCTTTACAGACAAGACGAGAGCAGATCTCATTGTTGATGATGTACATACGTCGTAAACTGCCAGAGTCCCAGTAACATGATTAGGAAAGTAGATAGAAAAGAGCATTGGGAGGGAGAACTAGCCTAGGCCAAGGTTGCCTGCTCAACTTCTGTATTCCCCACTCTCCCTAACTGTTCTCCTCCACTCTGGATTTCCTTAATTTTTCTGGACTGCTTTTTCTTCCCTCCCAGAGGAATGCAGGGGATGGAATGGTATTAATTATTCTTCTTAGTGATACTTTGCACACTCCCACCTAGAGTTAAGTTGAATACTCCTCCCCGCTATTGGATCTTTCGCTTCAGCCTTTTTCCGTGAGGTACTAGATTTCACTGTACCAGTACTTCTCTCATGACTATCTTTTCCCCAGCTCTCATCTCACTAGCCTTCTAGCATCTAGTCATACTGGTCAATCTGTTCTCCATATACCTCAGTTCAGATTCCGGGTTCTATCTGGCACCAGCAGGAATAGCTAAGGATCATGTTAAAAACTCCTTCTAGCTTCCAAAAAGTGAAACCCCAGAGTGGGTGTTCATTAAGCAGTTACGGACATGAAACCACTACCATGGATGATGCTTTCTACCTGTCCTGGGACCCCTTACCTTGTGAAACATAACTGATGAATGCATTGTTTAACTGGCCGATGCACAGAGTAGAGTCTCGTGCAGGCAAATTTTTCATCCCGGCAGTCTGAAGAAGTCCAGCAGAGAAAACAGGGATCCACAAAGGATTCAAGAGACGGAAGAAGGTAGACAGAATGGGGGGAAAAAATACGAAGTGATCTCTACACAGGATTATTACAAGTTGGGGGAATGCCCTCCCTATTGGCCAAAAGAGAATGGTAGAAAATTGGCTGAAATAAAATTTAGGTGCTTTCCTACCTGGAAGCAAAAGTAGATAAAATAATCTCAGGGTTCTTCTAGGAAAGTCTTTCTAGGGTTATCCAGGTGGCCATATGAAATATAAACTGAGATGCTTTTAACCCCATTCTAAAGAATCAGAATTCTTAGGGGGGCCACAGTTTCTGTTTTAGTAGTTACCAATCCTAGATGCACATCAGAATCATCAGTACACTAGAGAGAGCAACTTTGGGCATGGCAACCAGAGTAATACTGAGTCCTTGCTGTCACTTCCTAACTCATTAACCACCACAGAAAGTCCAAAGGCAGCTTAGGAAGAGGAATCTTTCAGGACCATCCAACAATGGTCCCATCTTTTTCCCATGAGCTTGAGGATAAGACTTTATTAAAAAAAAAAAAAAGTAGAAATGAAGGACACTAAAAATACTCCTTGAGAAAGAACTGGAAGCAAGCTAGAAGGTATATCAAGTATCCTCCAAAGAGCAAGGAGGTATGAATCCCTGAGAAGAAAGCTGAAGAAAAAGATGTGCAAAAGACATTCATACCTGTTGTGGTATTTTTATCAGCAGGAGAAGCTGGAAGAGAGAAATTTTACTCAGTTATTACCAGTTCTAGAAGTCACTACTTCTGCAACTGTCATGTTACCTCACTTATAAATAAAAAACCAAAGGAGTTGATAGTGCTTTTAGCAACTTCTAACAGAAAACCCACAGTGGGCTGTACTGTTCCACAAAACTGGAAAGATTTAGAAGTTAGGATGGGAAATCTGATTTTGCCTTTCTCCTCTTCTAGAATTGAAAATGTATCTTTGTTTTGTTGACCAAAAGCACATTTAGTGGAGACACCATGCAAGGATCCCTATGCCCAGAAGAGCTTTATCCTACAGCTAAGGAGAGAAAAGATTGTTACCCTGTAGAAGCTCTTACTCATAAAAGAAAATTTCTTCTCTGTAAATCAAATACATCATCGAGGGTTCTCTCAGATAAAAGTTATTCAGCAAAGAATAGCAAAGGTCACAGCCATAGCCAAACCTAATCTAAGGTCAAGTTAAATACAAGCCTAACTTGTAGAATGAATAATAGGAGTAAGATGAGTCTTGGGAAGACACTAACCATGGGATTTATGTGTCAAAATGCCATTGGAAGAGTTGCTGGTAGATAGAATACTATGGGAAGAATGCTACATGATCTCATCTATTCCCTGGTTTCAATGGCAGACTTACATGCTGAGAAATCTCAGACTTCTACTTCCAGCCCAGATCTCTTTCAAGCTCCCAACCTATAAAGCCACCTGCCATTTTATGGAAGAGTTTGTCGATTTTTCAAAGATCCTTCAAATCTAACATGTCTTAAACTGTCCTACTTACCCTTCACCAATTCAACATGCTCTTCAGTGAACGGTCCCACCATCTACCCAACAGGACACTGGACGTCATCTCAACAGTCCCCTATCATAGCTCACACTTAATTCTCCCTGCCTCCACCTCAGTGAGTTCAGGCCATCATCTTTTATTGGGACTAGTGCAATAGCATCCTGGCTGGATTTCCAATTCACAAATCTGATGGGAACCTTTCTTTGTCTAAAACTATTCTGATGGGTTTTTAGTTCCATCCTAAGCCTTTCTTGGATCGTGTTTCCTTCACCCCAGAGCTCTTCTCTCTAATTACTCGATTCACTTTCAGTTGTCATTCTAGAAGCCACTTAATCAGTGTGTCCTCCACAGAACCCTTTCCTAAGCCCCGGCACTGACTATACTCAAGGACTCTCTTAGTCTTCTATTCCTTCTGTTGCTTATCCTGATTATGGCCTTTTGTGAAATTAAATAAAGTTACACATTTGTTTATCTTGTGTAGTAGACAAAAAAAAAATACCAAGTAAAAGAAAATCAGTTTTGTTCATCTTTATATTCCTGATACTCAGTAGTAAGTTTGCGATAACTATTTCTTCAAAATCTAGTTTCTGTCTCCTTTTCCCACATCCTACCCCTTGTTTCTTGTAGGTTTTGCCCTAATTGTTTTAAAAAAATGTTTCTTCAATGTGCCAAGCTCTATTTTGTGTTCAAATCTTGGAACATACTGTTCCTTCTTTGACTGCCTGGCTGGCTCCAGTTCTTCTTTCAAGAATCAGTTCAACCGTTACTTTGAGGAAGTTTCCCTTTAGCTTCCCAAACATTGACTGTTTATATATTTGTCTTGCCTTTACCCACCCAGGCTCGGAAACTCTGAGGAAAAGATCGCATATTGGTGTTTTGTACATCAAACAGCCAGCACAATCCCTGCATGTTACGGGATCAAAAATGCCATTCATCTAAATTGAACTGTTGGAAGAATGTGCTCATTGAACTGTAGTCGCGTCTATTTCGGATCCTTCACCAGCTGTACTGCCTTCCAGAATGGGCTCTGGGGAAAGCCCAGAATGGCCCCAGTGGCCCTGGGATCCCCATCTGAACTCACCCAGGTCATCTGTGGAAGGCTCGATATCAGCCAGAACTGAAAAGGCACAAAACAGCAGGTGTGAGGAGGGCTTTGAACTGGCAAGGGGGAAGGCAGAGGAGAAAAAGGAAGAATGGAGGGGTGCCTGGGTGGCTCAGTCGGTTGAGTGTCTGACTCTTGGTTTCAGCTCAGGTCATGATCTCAGGGTCTTGAGATCAAACTGCAGCTTGGGCTCTGCACTGGGCCTGGAACCTGCTTCGGATTTTCTCTCTGCCCCTCCCCCCATTAAAAAAAAAAAAAGATTGAGAAAAAGGGAGAATGGAGGTATTGGGGCAAAGTCAAGGCTGTGGCTGGGTTTGTGTGTTATATCCAAGGGATTAGGATTAGGGCTAATTGAAGTAATTGTGAAATTTTTTGAAGAATATTTGGCCTACTGACATTATAGTTTATAATACATGCCTTGTTTTAGGTAATCATCCACTTTGTTTCATCTTTTTAGAGGACTGGGGGACTCCTTCCCATTATCCCACTGTCACTGAACAAAACACCCCCAATCCCTCTATTCCTTTCTTAGACAAAAATACAGGACTAATTCAAAAGCTGGAATATATTGTGGATATTAACAAGACTCAAGCCATTTTAAAAGCAGTAGTAAGACTTACCTGTTTCATCTGTAGAGGGCTCATTCACCAGATCTGCAAAGACACAGCACAGGAAATAAAAACACACAGGCAGGGCACTTGGGTGGCTCAGTGGGTTAAGCCTCTGCCTTTAGCTCAGGTCATGATCTCAGGGTTCTGGGACTGAGTCCCGCATGGGGCTCTCCGCTCATCAGTGAGCCTGCTTCCCCTCTCTCTCTGCCTGTCTCTCTGCCTACTTGTGATCTCTCTCTCTGTCAAATAAACAAATCTTTAAAAAAATATATTAAAAAACACAGGCAGAAAAAGTGGGAAAGAGAAGCAGCAAAAAGGGTTGATCTAAAAGGAGGCAAGAAAGATCGAAATGAAAGGATGTGGGCTCCTGGGCCATATCCTCACAGCATCAGGGGTATCTAAGACAGACACTTGGGTCTGCATGAGCTCAGAGTGCCCACTGACCTCTTTTCTATGCCTCATTTATCATTGTACAGATATCATCCTCAATCCTTCTGTTCCCAGGATGAAAACAAAGAAAAAGGGTAGCTTACTAGGATCTTCTGTGAATGTCTCTAGAGTCACTGGAGTCACATCATCTGAATAAAGAAAAAAAGCAGGAAACATTTATTTTTAATTAAAGTAATTTTTGAAGATTTTATTTATTTGCAGGGCGCTTGGGTGGCTCAGTGGGTTAAGCCTCTGCCTTCAGTTCAGGTCCTAATCTCAGGGTCCTGGAATGAGCCCCGCATCAGGCTCTGTGCTCAGCAGGGAGGCTGCTTCCCCCCTTTTCCTGCCTGCCTCTCTGCCAACTTGTGATCTCTCTCTGTCAAATAAATAAATAAAATATTTTAAAAAATGATTTCATTTATTTGAGATAGAGAAAAAAAAAAAACCATGAGCAGTGGGGAGGGGCAGAGGGAGAGGGAGAAGCAGACTTCTCACTGAGCAGGGAGCCTCTACCTAGGACTTGATCCCAGCACCCCGGGACCATGACCTGAGCTGAAGGCACATGCTTAACCAACTGAGCCACCCAGGGGCCCCCAGAAAACACTTTCTGAGCATTCCCTGTCCCCCTCCCATTCTTGCACTCGCAGTAAGTGAAATCTGTCTAGCACAGTTGCCAATGCACAGTGAGTATCCCACAATTGTTTTTCGTTGTTTGTTTCTCCACCCAAGTCCTTTCCCCACAAACCAAACAAATGTCAGTTTCCCACTTCCATGAATATACACATACAGTCCTAGCCCAGAATATCCTTTTCCCTTTGTCTCCCATGCCCATCAGATAATCCTCCACAGGCATCCCCTAAGTTTAGGAATAGAAGAATAACATATTTCATTGTCCTATCAGATAATAATGTAATAGCTAATTTGGGTTTACTAGGTGCCAGGCACTACTTAAAAAATCTGTTTTTACAGAGGATAAAATTTGAGCACCCAACAAGTAAATAATTTACCCAAGGTTATACAGCTTGTTGCAAGTACAACGGATTGATGATCTCTTTGCAATACTTAATTTACGTGCAAATTGTCTTTACCAAAGACACTGATTCCGATAATTACAGGTTTGAAATAATTGGATATCAGTTTGCTGATATGTTTACATACAAGTATGCTCACCCAAGGCAATGTGGATGATTTTCTTTTCTTTCTTTCTTTCTTTCTTTCTTTCTTTATTTATTTATTTGACAGACAGAGATCACAAGTAGGCAGAGAGGCAGTCAGGGAGAGGAGGAGGCAGGCTCCCTGCTGAGCAGAGAGCCCTATTCAGGGCTTGATCCCAGAACCCTAGGATGATGACCTGAGTCGAAGGCAGAGGCTTTAACCCATTGAGCCACCCAGGCACTCTGTGGATGATTTTCCGATGCTCAGAAGAAGTGAGGTGAGAGAAGAGAGGGTGTGTTTGTAGAGAATACCTTGCAGTTAATCATTGGAAAGTAAAGGCAGTAGGAAAAATAAAAAAATAAATGGTCCAGGTCTTAAGGTGGAATCTATTAGGATATGCTAAGAAAACTGTATCTGAAACTATAAATAACAGCACTACTTAAAACAAATTCTCTCAACTTTATTATTTTTTAAAGGTTTTATTAATTTATTTGGCAGAGAAAAAGAGCACAAGTAGGCAGAGAGGCAGGCAGTGAGCCGAGGAGGGAAGCAGGCTCCCCGCTGAACAAAGAGCCCCACGACACAGGGCTCCATCCCAGGACCCTGAGATCATGACCTAAGCCAAAGGCAGAGGCCCAACCCCCTGAGCCACCCAGGCGCCCCAAATCGTCTCAACTTTAAAAAGCAAAATAACAACGCAATGTTAACACCTAATTATTTAAATATCCCATCTATAATTACTCTTTCTTGCAGATGACTTATCGTCATAATCTAGTTTGCCCACTAGGGGTCAGCAAATTGTTTGCTTTGACTTTTTCCTTACAACTTCAGCGTCTAAATGCTACGTTTTGTCTGGAGAAAATAGCGTTTTTATAAAGCATGCCAGAGCTATTGACCACTGTGGCAGAGGCAAAACGCAAATAATGCGTTCTGAAGCAATTTCCCCCGCTGCTTACATAATCCTCTTTTTAAAAAAATTCCAGGTAGAAAGTCATCAGATCTGACAAAAGAGCCCTTTTATAGTTAACACTCAGCATTAGCTTTCGTATTTCAGATGAAATTTTGGTAAAAGAAATCGAAGTCTGTTCCAATCCCTAGGACGTTTGAAAAACCCCTAGCGCGAGTCCTTCCAAAAACCCTTAAGAGCGGAGTGGAGCCTTTCCAGGGTGTAGCTAAATGCCGCCAGTTCCTTTTCTATCTGCATTCCAGTCCAGTCGCTCACAGATATGCAAGTGAACCGGTGGGTGAGCAGAGGGGTTAAGAATGAGTCCTTGCCGTCACCTCAGAATTTCTGGATGGAGTACTGGTTTTTGGTGTATTCCTCAGATTATCCATCTTTCCCGTGAGCTACCACCGCATAAATGCTTATCTAGGATTCATGTTCTCTGAAAAGAAATCCCAAGTAGGCAATTTTTTAAAAGATTTTATTTATTTATTTGACAGAGAGAGATACAGGGAGAGCAGAAACACAAGCAGGGGGAGTGGGAGAGGGAGAAGCCGGCTTCCTGCCCCGCAGACAGCCTGATGTGGGTCTCGATCCCAAGACCCTGGGATCATGACCTGAGCTGAAGGCAGACCCTTAACGACTGAGCCACCCAGGCACCCCTTAAGTAGGCAATTTTTACAAGACCAGTGCTCTAACCCCTGAGCTACCGAGCCTTCCCCTATGTAGGCAATTTTTAAAAAAGATTTTATTTATTAGGGACAGAAAGCATGGCTCAAGCGGCGGGCGGGGGGGGGGGGGGCATGGGAAGGGATAGCAGCAGGCAGAGGGAGGAGGAGGCTCCCCTGTGAGGCAGAGTCCCATGCAGGCTCTATCCCAGGACCCCCGGATCATGACCTGAGCCAAAGGCAGACACTTAACTGACTGAGTCACCCAGGAGCCCCTTAAATAAACATTTTATTTTATATTTATTTTTAAATGCTTTACTTATTTGATGGGGAGAGAGAGAGCACAAGCAGGGGGAACAGCAGCAGAAGGAGAGGGAGAAGCAGACTCCCCACTGAACAGAGAGCCCACACGGGGCTCAACCCCAGGACCCTGGGCTCATGACCCTAGCCGAAGGCAAATGCTTAACCTATTGAGCCACTCAGGTGCCCCTTAAGTAAGCATTTTTTTTTTTTTTAAGATTTAATTTATTTGACAGAAATCACAAGTAGGCAGAGAGATAGGCAGAGAGAAAGGAAGAAACAGGCTCCCCGCTGAGCAGAGAGCTCCATCCCAGGACCCAGGGATTATGACCCGAGTGGAAGGCAGAGGCTTTAACCTACCAAGCCACCCAGGTGCCCCTTAAGTAAGCATTTTAATCATATCATATTTCTTCTAGAAAAGCACCCCAAACTTGTAGACAAGGACTAGACTTTAACCAGCCCAGAGAATGAATGCAAAAGTTCTTTGCTAATGCTGAACTCTGAAGGCTCAGAAAATTTGGGATTCAGAATTCTTTACCTGAAACAGATTTAAAAAAAAAAAGTTGTGTTTCTTTATTTTTATCTTCTGTACCACGATGTACAGAAAGAAATTATATTGTGCCCCAATGCACACATAGAGAACTGAAATGAGTTTAAAAAGATAATGCTTTACTCTGGAAATGTTCTTGCAATGTACCCCGCTTTTATTTTAGTCTGTACTAATTCATTAAAAATTACCCATTGTGATCTGCTAATTTGATTTTATGGTCCATTAATGGGTTACATACTGCTGCGTTCTCAGGAGTTGGGAAAAGTAAGAGATAAATTGTAATAATGTTGAATGTCTAGAGGCAGAGTGGAGATGTTTGATTGGAGTTTCCATCATCAAGCTGTAGGAAGTGGCCACTTGGAAACCAAAACTTTTGGTTTCTGCCATTAGTGCCAGAATTTCGCTGTAGTACTGAGATGACTTTTTATTCTGTCTGCATGTTAGTTTCTCTGTTGCTACATGGATAGGAAAAAGCTGTTAAGATTAGTAGGGTTTTCTCAGTGAGATAAGAGCTACATATAGGAGAGAGGAAACAAGAGATGGGTATAGAGGAGGATTTAGGCAAGGTATTTCACTTGTTAAAAAGTAAGAAGGGGGGCGCCTGGGTGGCTCAGTGGGTTAAGCCGCTGCCTTCGGCTCAGGTCATGATCTCAGGGTCCTGGGATCAAGTCCCGCATCGGGCTCTCTGATCAGCAGGGAGCCTGCTTCCTTCTCTCTCTCTCTCTCTCTCTCTGCCTGCCTCTCAGTGTACTTGTAATTTCTCTCTGTCAAATAAATAAATAAAATCTTTTAAAAAAATAGTATATACAATGATATTTTAAATAAATAAATAAATAAAAAGTAAGAAGGTTTGTGGCTCCTGGGTGGCTCAGTTGTACAGCATCTCCCTTCAGCTCGGGTCATGATCCCGAATCCTGGGATCGAGTCCCATATCAGGCTTTCTGCTGGGTGGGAAGCCTGCTTCTTCTTCTCCCACTCCCCTTCCTTGTGTTTCCACTCTTGCTGTGTCTCTTTCTGTCAAATAAATAAATAAAATCTTAAAAAAAAAAATAAAGGCAAGGAACTTTGATGAACAGGATAACAGGGTTGTGGAAACTGGTGAGCTGAATCCGATTTTCCATACTTAGGCAATGTGATTCTCTGTTATATCATAGATGCTTTAACTCTGACCATTCATCTGCATTATTCTTATATCCCCAGCAGATAGGGCACATGACTGACTCAGCTGGAAGAGCATATTACTCTTGAATCACGGGGTCTTGTGTTCAAACCCACACTGGGGGTAGAGATTCCGTAAATATATACTCAAAACACAGAAGAGTCCAGTTCCAAAGGTTTACCTACCTCCTCGTTGACCACGGACTCCTAGTGGTGTCCAATCTGTACCAAAGGACAGAGAAGAGAGATAAATGACTCCAGCTCTACACCCCATCAAGCTTTTATAGGATGAATCAAAAAATGATGGGAAATGGTTGTACTTTATTTTTCTGCATTCTATTTCTGTATAGTTCAGTACAAAATCACTCAGACCATTAGTGCTGACATGGAAACCCTCAAGAAAAATACATTCCTGAGAATAAAGCCCTGCTTTGCCAAGCCCTGACATGGGATGCCCTCTTGCCCTCATTCCCTAGCAGGAGTCAGATCCTGTTCAGCAGTCGGGGCTAACTGCCTTTCTGAAGTGTCCTGTCCTAACCCCACAGCCATAGTCCGAACTACACTATGAACAAGGCACAAAGTAATTTTCTGACAGTGTGGACCTGGCAGCATGAGAAAATAGAGCAGGATTTCTTCAAGGTGCCAAGATTCCCTTTCCATGGCCAATCTTTCAGCTCTGTTCTGTGACATCTGTGATAGCTTTTCTTTAGCGCATAGCTTGGCACGTTTGTGTGCATGTGAATGCATGTGTGTGTGTGCCGGAGCTAGTGTGGGTAGGTGTGAGTGTATATATTCCCACTGTGCCCCTTCACGCACTGAATTTGGTCCCGTTTCTTATTAACTGTTTCTTATTAGCTGTCTCCGTATGTTTGCAAATACATTGGCGTGTCAGCTTCTCTTTCCTCTGTTGACCGGTACATTGATGTGTGTGTGTGACCCTCTTTTGGGGTTAATAAGCATTTGTGTGGATCTTATATTCATAACCCTCCACATACTTCCCAAGTCTGAGATCATCTCTGGTCTCATCCCAGCCCCTGCTTGTCAGACACAAATCTGCCCTTTTCTTGAATATTAGTTCTAGAACTCGGGAGCCAGAACGACTGCTGCCAGTCCCCATCACCATCCCACCCCATAACCTACAGCTCCACATTCCCCCCAGGAGCTGGAGAAAAGATTGAAGGGAGGGACTCACCAGAGGGGATGAGGAGGGCAGTGAGGAACAGCAGCACCTTGGGTCCCAAGAGCAGCATATCTGAGAGTGGTGTTGGGAGAGGAGAAGCTGTGATGTTCAGGACACATCAGCATCTGAGGCCCAGGCAGGGCTGCCTGGAGGGTCCCTGTCTCTTTGTCTGCCCAGGGCTTTCCCTGGTCCCCTGTGCAACTCCAACCTTTTCTCTTTTCTTTCACCCAACATTTCTCCCTCAAATTCTCTCTTTGATCACTTACCATCACTCTCATTCTCATGCCTTTTTTCTGCCAAGTCAGAGGAAACTATATACTCTCGATGGTGCATGGTTGCCCCCAGTGTGTGGCCACTTTCACCCCCGGTGTCTAGTATTTTGATATCCGTGACTTTTAAATATCATCCACTTATCTTGGTGTCTCGTCTTGAATTCCAAGGATAAATGGGGTATTCACTCAATCCAAGTCAGTGACATTCCCCACGGCCCCCCTCCGGCCTTTCAGTTTCAACACACACACACACACACACACACACACTCTCACCCCGCACACCCTCTGTCTGTCTAGGGTTTTGTACAATCAAACAACTCACTGTGTATTTTTCCTCTGCTCTGTCCACCGAGTCCTTTGGCGGCCGAATGGGCCTCTCTCCTTCTCACGCTGTTTCTACTTTGGCTGGAGAATAAGATGAACAGGGCCACTCCCTGGGAAGGACTTCAAATTTGGCCTACTCTGAAACAATGAGATGAGGGAGAGCGAGGGGGAGAGAGAGAGAGAGAGAGAGAGAAAGCCAGGCTGGAGGAGTGTGATGAGGCGGGAATGAGAAGGGGGCTGGGGCTTTGCAGTCACTCACACCCTCATTCCAAAGGTTATGACCACACCAGTGAGGGATGCTGCTGTTCCCTGGGAGGCCGGGCTTCTGCTGGCAAAAGCCTTTCTTCCATGAGCTTCTTTTCCCTCTTGCAACCTGGCCCCAGTCCCTAGTCCCCAGCCCCTTTCTGCCTTGGGTTCCTTTTCATCTTTGGATGGTCGGCCATCCTTCTTCTTCTGCCCTTCTCTGTCCGTCCTCCATGTTTGAATCTTCTCCATCCTCCTGTCTCGCTGTCTTCTTCAGCATTCATCTCTTCACCACCAACAAATTCCTTTATGTTCCTATATTTCTCTCTTTCTCTTTTTTCTCTTTCTTGACCCACACACATTCAAGAATGTGATTCCCCCACCCCCGGGAATCCTATTTATTCCATATTCAAACACACACAGACACCACATGAGTTTTGTCTAAGAGGAGGGTTGGCTGTTAGGAAAAGTTGAAAAATATAGTACTATCTGAATCCTTTTGAAGTGGGGAGGAGCTCTGTGAGAAGACATGTTAGTCTTCTTCTGTCTTTTGACTTTGTTTAGATTTATGCTCAGAATCCTGGTTTCTGGAATCTTCAGGAGAAAAGGCCATTAGAAGCCCAAAGAAAACTGGGAGCCAAGCTCACTTTTCTGGCCTTATTTTCCAACAGTACTTTCCCCCACATCATGTCATAAGTAGATGACACTTTCTGTGATCCAGGAGTTTTAAAGACTTTGTATTTGTTCTTATTCATTGAGACTGAGGGGCTACGCTGGTAAAAATGTCTCCACTTTGGAGGGAATAAATTTGAATTACAGAAATGCAAATCTGAGGGATTGTTGAGCTGCTGTGCATTTACTAGGGTGTAAGTTTCATTCCGTGTGAGCTCCTTAAGTCTACATTGTCTGTCTCCCTGAGGAGCTACATTAGAGGAGAATACAGGTAGACAGAGCAGATCATGTTCGCAGAGTATAGATTAGAAAAGGAAAAAAAGTAACAAAGAGAAGGAAGGGAGGAAAAGAGAGGAAGGAAGGAAGCTAGTTAGTTGGGAGGAAGGCAGAGCAATGGACATAATCAGAAATAAGGAAATAGCACCTTTGGTTCCTCCAAAGGACAGATACGTGCCCATCTCTGAGATATGTGGGTTCTGGCCAGCCTCTAGAACAGAGCTGAGTACCAGATTGAGCTCTTCCTCATCTGCCTGGCTGAGAACTTGCTCTTCGCCCATCTGCTCGGCAGTGAGAGTGCAGATCCTGGAAAAACAGATGTGATTCTAGTCTGATGAGAGGGAGAGAAAAGGCAGGGAGGTGGGGGTGGGGAAAGAAACAAAAAAAGCCAGATGTGAAGCAGAACTAAGGCTGGACATATAATAGCGAGCTTAGAGCAACAATCATGTTTTCCATGAAGCTCAGACAGATGGACAAACTGAACTCGGGCCAGTCATTTGGCAGGGACAGCAATGACCTCAACGTGCTGGCCCAACTTGACACCATAGCATAGGAAAACCTCCCCAGGCAATAGGAGGGGGTGCTCTCCTGAGGTCATAGGAGGGAGTCTGGAGTTGGGGCAGTGAAAATGGAACAGAATGTTCATAGTATAAGGCACAGGGAGAGGGCAGGCAGCAGCGGCTTAGAAGGAAAGTAGAGGAAATCCAGTAAACACGGAGTGGGGGAAAGTAGAGACCATCATCATCTGTTCATGCTGGGCTTATGGGCATTCAAGAACACAGTTCATTTTAAAGTAGTCTGATGAATTTTTTTTTCTTCCTTGAGGTTGTGGTGGCCCCTTTCCTCTTGCATTGTTCCCCTTCTGTTTTCAGAGCCTAGGCTTAGAACCTCGGGTTTGGAGAACCTCAGAGTTCCTTTTCTCAAGGTGATTTGGTGAGCCTCTTTTCTATTCCGATATCAGTTTATCATTGAAGTACACGGCGTCGCGATTGTCACCAATAGTCAAAAATAAGCATCGGCCATCCAGAGCCCCGAGGCTATAATTTTCTGAGGTTCTCACTGACACTGGGGAAGGACTTCTGGGGTAGCAGTCTGTGCTGCTATCTAACACAGGCTGATCTCTGGGGGTGGAGAGCAGGTTCTCCAGCAGCAGGAAGGTGCACCAAGATACTGACCAGCAGGTGCAGAAGCCACTCCATGCTGGCAAGGAAACGTTTGGGTTACCTAGGAAAAGTGTTGTTTTCCAAAAGGGTGTCCAGTTCATGGGTAAAGTGCAAGGAAACAGAAGGGAGGCAGACATGCAAGACAGCACGGCACGCTGACTCTCTTCTTCTGTTTATTGGTCTGTAAAGAATGCACCCATTAACCGAAGGCCTCTGGGCAAATGTACAGAAACGTTATTACTACAGTCTGCTCTAGCTAAATTAAATCCAGGGCCTAATGCGGGGGGGAAAGAAATTTCCATAAAAGGAAGGCAAGAAGGGAGGAGAATTATACGAGGTGGGAAAGGAGAAAAGGCAGAGAGCTGTGTGTGGAGAGAAATGAAGCAATAAACTAGTAACAGCCAAACTTGAAAAGATGGACTCAGTGTAGGAGTCAGACGCTAGCAAACATATGTCGTCAGACAACATCCCACTTCTCAGGAGCCCAGACTAACTGTAACTCACTTCGTGCTTCTGTGCTTTGGACTTTGTGTTCCATCCTTTCTGACACCAGTAAATAAATGCTCATAGGTACTTCAAAACCCAGGTTAGATGCTCTCTCTTCCCACAAATCTTTCCTGGTCTCCTCTGCTTCTGAAGAGTTTTTGTTTTGTTTTGTTTTTATTTTTGTTTTTTGTTTGCTTTTTAAGGATGTTACTTATTTGAGAGAAAGAGAGAGGGAGAACATGAGTGGCGGGGCGGGGGTGAGGGGTAGCTGCAGAAGGAGAAGAAGAAGCAGGCCCACTGAAGAGGGATCCCAGAGTGGGACTTGATCCCAGGACCCTGGGATCACAGACTGAGCCCATGGCAGATGCTCAACCAATTGAGTCACCCGGGTGCCCTGTTTTTTGTTTTAAAGTATGCTCTGCTCCCAGCATGGGCTTGAACTCCCCTCCCTGAGATTGAGAGTCACATGCTCTACTGACTGAGCCAGCCAGGTGCCCCTGCTTCCAAAGAGCTTATCATTCTCTCTATTGAGCTACCTCTTTATTTTTATAATCATGTCATCAACTCTGTTGTATTCTTTCATTTGCATGTTTCTATTCCCGATTAGACCATGTTCCTTGATTGCAGAGGCTAGGTCTTACTCATCTCTGGCTGATATTATGATTAGCACTGAAAAGTCAAAATTTGGCCATTTGAATTGAGTTGAGATGATGACTTAAAATTATAACTTGCGATTTCCACGTAGAGACTTTCAAAAACTGGGGTGCCTGAGTGGCTCTGCAGTTAGGCATCTGTCTTCGGCTCAGGTCATGATCCCAGCATCCTGGGATGGAGCCCCTCATCGGGCTCCCTGCTCCCCTGGGAGTCTGCTTCTCCCTTTCCTTCTGCCCCGACCCCTGTTCATGCTCTCCCTTTCTCTCTCTCAAATAAACCTTTAACAAAAATTTCAAAAACTGAGTCAAGTGTAAAGAAGGAGAGGATAGAATTCTAGAGAAGAAAGTAGTTTGAGTATACACAAGGAGTAGAGCAAGTAAAACAAATAGTCAATGTAGTGAAGTGATCAGAGGGGAATTAGAGCAAAAGGAAATAGCCCCAGAAATTGGGCAACAGTTAGTCTAGAAACAAAGGAATCTTGGCAGGAAGGCTGTAAAGTCAGTGCATGTGATACATGTGATTTATATCTACAGTGATTAGTACTTGGGTCCCATCACTTTGGTTTGGGTGAGTCTGTTGGCCCTGGTGGTCTTGCATCATACCCCCGCACTCTCTTGACGACACAAATGTAAAATGAGGAAAGATGCTCAATCCAGGTTCAGGATTCTAAGTTTCCTGAAACCCACAACAACAAAATTTATAAATAACTGTGTCTATAAACAAGCAAAATAGGACAAATACTAGATGTTCACACTGAGCAGGAAATCTCCATCTCCCTGTTCTACGCATCAGAAAACAAGCAAAACAGAAAGTGTGTACTTTGCAGATACGGGGAAAGAAACAGGAACGTTCAGGGTATAAAATAACAATAGCTCATAAGTTTGATAGATTTATACGATACATATTTATGTTTTTAGAGATTATATGTGCTAGGCAGCCTGCAGGATCTACCCCCCACCCAGGCCCCCGCCTCGGGATCCCCACCTCCTGTGCTTTATGCCCTTGAGTGTGGGCTGGATTTTGGGACCACTAACAAATGCGATGCCGCAAAGGCATGGCGTGTACCTTCCCACATGATATTACAAAGACTGGCTTCTAGCGTTAGTGCTCTCTTTTGATCTCTTGCTTGCTGTTGCTCTGAACAAAGCCAGCTGCCGTGCTGTGAGCTGTTCTATAGTAATGCTCATGCAAGAGAAGGCATGTGTCTTAGTCAACAACAGTCATCCACCTCAGGACCACAAAAAGCCACGTGAATGACCTTGGAAGTAGATCTTCCCTCAGTTGGACCTTGAAGACTGCAGGTCCAGCCAATATCTCGGCGATAGCCTTGTGAGACCCTGAGCCAGAGGTACATGGCTAAGCTGCACTTGCATTCCTAATCAACATAAACTTGGGGAAAATAAATTTTTGGTGCTTTAAGCTGCTAAATAGATAAGGAATATGTCCTATCCTATAATCATAACCATTTCATTTATTATATAAATAAATAACAGATTTCTAACTGTATATAGTATATAATAATGTCTTATAATATTGATACACTTATATGGAAGGCAAAATTAGCTATTATTATGTGTTAGCTATTAATATAGACTAGTTAATAGTAATGACTAATTTTTATGGAACATTGACCATATGGAAGACACCATGTTAAAAATATGATTATGCTCCTTTTGAAATTAGCACATTTATAGGAAAGCATAGAGAAAAGAGAGATGAAAGGAAACAACAGGTAATGGAGAGGGGAGAGAAGAGAAGGGAAATACACACACAGTAAGACGCAAGAAAAGGAGAAAGAAACAAGATGGGAGAGATAGAACTCATGTGGAAATCACAGAACGATCCTTTAATATCCACTATGAATTTATATAATTTAGTGGTACAATTTACTTGAAATGTAGGCCATAAAAAAAGAACCAGGTTTGCCTGGGTGGCTCAGTGGGTTAAAGGCTCTGCCTTCGGCTCAGATCACGATCCCAGGGTCCTGGGACGGAGGCCTGCACTGCATCACTGCATTGGGCTTTCTGCTCAGCAGGAAGCCTGCTTCCCTTCGTCTCTCTCTGCCTGCCTCTCTGCCTACTTGTGATCTCTGTCTGTGAAATAAATAAAATCTTAAAAAAAAAAGAATCAAACAATTTGAGGCACCTGCCTGGCTCAGTCTGATGCTTGATCTCTGGGTTGTGAGTTCAAGCCCTATGCTGAGTGTGTGTGTAGATTACTTTAAAATGTTAGGGGCTCCTGAGTGGCTCAGTCATTTAAGCCTCTGCCTTTGGATCAGGTCGTGATCGCCTACTCCTGGGATCTAGCCTGTGTCAGGCTCCCTGCTCAGTGGGGAGTCTCTCTCTCCCTCTCTTTCTTTCAAATAAATAAAATCTTAAGAAAATTTTTAAAAAAGAATAAAATGTTAAAAAAAAATCCAAACAATTAGAAAATCTGTTTTGCAAGAAAGAACTAAAAGAATTTAAGTAATGTGCCTGGAGGAAAAAACCTGAAAAAGGAACTTAAATTTTTAAATGTGCTATTGAAGATTTTTGTAAATTTAAATGTACCGCTTCCACAAATAAAAGGACACTGTAAAAATGAATTTATTTTGGTGTTTAGTTTATATATTGGAGTGAGTTCCTGCATAAATGACTATGAGTAATTAAAATAAACCTACTCACTTTGCTTGGGTAGTTCAGTCAGTGGATTTGTATTACTTTATTTATTTATTTATTTTTATTTTATTTATTAATTTATTTATTTGAGAGAGAGAGAGTGCTCGAGCCTGAGCAGATGTGAGCAGGGAAGGAGCAGAGGGAGAGAAGAGAATTCCAAGCCATCTCTGCCCTGAGCTTCACATAGGGCTCCATTTCACTGCCCTGAGATCATGACCTGAGCCCAACCAAGAAGAGTTGGTGGCTTAACGGAGCCACCCAGGTGCTCCAAGTGTGAGACTCTTGATGTTTGGGTTGCAAGCTTGAGCCCCAATTTAGGTGTAGAGATTACTGAAACAAAACAAAAACTTTCATAAATAAATAATATAGAATATTTATTCAACAAACAGGTAAAACTTCCTACACTCCCGCCATTCTTTTATAGACATTTGAAATAGAGTAGAAATAAAGTGGGCAATATTTTGCCATTATTTTGCTTACATTCCTTAAGGCAAGCTATGGTAATTCTTTCTTTGCTGATAGACTTCTTTAGTGACTTAACCTTGATCTATTTCTAGAAACAATGATGGACTGGATGGTCATTAAAGTTGGAACTCCTCATAAGTAGGCTCCACACCCAATGTGGGGCTTGAACTCAACAACCCTGAGATCCAGAGCGGCAGGCGCTATGACTGAGCCAGCCAGCTGGCCTGTAATTCTTCTGGCAGCAGAGGGAAGGGGGCTCTTAGAGCTGTCTGGAAGATGGTGATAGGCAGGAGGGCAGTACCACACATTCGAACACTGCATTCCGATTGGTTATCATGAACAGTTGGTATCTTTCCACTTGAAGATTTTCTCCCCAGTTCCCTTAGTAGTGCTCTTTAACAAAACATGTATTCTTTTCCCCGAGTGGTGTGTGCTGCCTGCTGCCCACAGGAATCCACGACGCGGTCGCGGGCCATGGTTCTCCATGCCGTGTTGACTCATTTGGGTTTCGACAGCATAGCCATGGGTTGAGATAGAGCATTCCAAGACACAAAGGACGAGGCAGAGGTCTCTCAAGGTTCAGCCTCAGAGGTTACCCAGCATCCCTCTTCCACGTTCTATTGGTCGAAACAAGTCTCGAGCGTCAGTTCCAATTTTGGGGGAGGAGCAACAGACTCCCTCTTCGTGGGAGGAGTGGCAGAAAATGCGTAGCCATCTTCATTCTACCTCGTGTTTCTGAGGTTGCAGCGAATCTTTTCAACAGCCTAGGTAAGTGCCTTAGGGGCGACATTTGTATTTTGCGCTTTCCTGGAGACCTCCTTCACTTCTCTAAACAATGCAAAGGACAACTTCGCTCTCATTTTCTTGTTTTCTGCACTGTTGACCCGTCCTCCTGGTTGAAATATCCCCTTCCCTGGGCATCTCTGACCCTTCATCCCTTTTTCTCTCTTTGCCTTGGCCAGTGTCCTTTCACATTACTTTTTCTTCTGTTCACACTTAAATGCTGGTAGTTGTCAAGGTGCTTGCCCGGGTCCTTCCTCGTCATTATACTTGATCTCTCAGTCACATTCACTCCCGTGTCTGTGTTTTCCCTCTACAGACTTAGGCTCCCAGATCCACACCTTACTCTAACCCACATCTGTCCCCTGAGCTCCACATCTGTGAGTCCAACAGCACGTCTCTATTGGCATGATGGTCCCACAGGCACACTGAGTCAGTCAGACTTCCCCTGACAGGAGAGAAAGCTAAAGAGCAGAGCAGACTCTGGCTGAGCTTTCAGGAGTGACTACCAGGAGACTCTAGTGCCCCTCACAGCATCACAAGGGTACCTTCTAGACTGAGAGCTCACCACTCCGGCTCTAGAACCACCCTGGCTCTGCCTCACTTATGTTGGTTTTGACCCCAAGTCTCCTAGTGCACATGGTTGCTGGAACTAAGTAACATCCTAGCTTCAGCTGTAGGAGAGTCTAGAGTGTGTGGTTTTTAGTTTTCTGCCGTGGAATGCAGGGAGGTACCCAAGAAGGAGGTTGAAATAAATGTTGACTAAGTTAAATCCTGATGGCTTGGTGTCTAAAGTGAAGTCATCTTCTTCCCCTTGTGGTCTCATCTCCATCCGCCTTAGGACTGTGCTGCCGATATCTGGCCAGCTACTGAATTGAAGTATGGCAAGTCAAGCTCAGGCTCCCCATTGCTCTTTCCTCTCAACCCTGAGTCCTCCTCACACACCCTTGGTCATCAAAATTCTACGGATCTTACTTCCTTCATCTTTATGATCCGTCCATTCTGTCCATTCTTGCCATCACCACTTGAGTTCAGCCCAACCATTGTTCCCAGTTCCAACATTTCTCCACTCTCGTTCCTAATAACACAAAGCACAAAGAGCCCTATTTCTAGCGCTGGTCAAATGAAGTCACTTTCTGGCTTAAAGACATCAAAGGTTCCTCATCCTTAGAGTATGGATGGAATTCTTAGTGTGTATACAGGGCTATTTATATTTTTTATCTCTCAGGGTGCCTGGGTGTTTCAGCCTGTTAAGCATCTGCCTTCGGCTCAGGTCCTGATCTCTGGGGTCCTGGGACTGAGTCCTGAGCTCAGTGAAGATACTCCCTGGGCCTCTGCCCTTCCCCGCTCCCGGCCCCTCCCCCCACTTGTGCTCTCTCTCAAATAAATAAATAAAATGTTTTTATCTCTCATCACCAGTGCTCCAGCCCACCCACTCCTTCGAGAATGTTTGCACCTTGCTTACCGCCTATACTGAATTACTTGCACTTTTTTTTTTTTTAAGATTTTGTTTATTTATTTGACAGAGAGACACAGCAAGAGAGGAAACACAAGCAGAGTGAGTAGGAGTGGGAGAAGCCGGCTTCCCTTTGAGCAGGGAGCCCAGTGGGGGGGATCATGACCTGAGCAGGCAGACACTTAACAACTGAGCCACCCAGGCGCCCCTACTTGCACTTCTGAAAAGCTGCAGGTTCTCTCTTCTAAGCCATTGTATATGCTACATTCTCTTTGCCACACCTCCACCATAGGTAATTTCCCACAATTTTTATGTTCATCTGGCTAATTGCTACTCATCCTTTTCACCTCAGCTTAGGTAATATCTCCTTAAGATTGCTTTCAAGAGTGTCTCCACTACAATGAGTGGCTCAGTGTGGACAGATTGTTTACTGTTGTATACCCAAAACTGAGCGTAGAGACTCAATCTGTGCATCAGAAGTGGAGTGGAAAGGGGAGAAGCTGTAGTTCCTAAAACTGATCACAAGAGGGCAGCAAATAACTTCTTTAGACCCGGCAGGCAGTTTTGCTGGTTTTTCTCGCAAAGCATTTGCTATTCCAACTGTCTATTGATATTCATGTATGATGACTCTTGAGCTATGCTTAATGAGATGGAAGATTTCTAATGACTCAGAACTGTACTTCATTTATATTCTGATTGGTATCTCAATGCCAGCCACTTCACTAAGTACTGGTAATTACAAAAAGATGAATCAGGGACACCTGGTTGGCTCAGTCCGTAGAGTATGTGACTCTTGATCTCAGGTTCATCAGTTGGAGCCCCATGTTGGGTGTATAAATTACTTAAAAAAAAAAAAAGTTTTATCAGTCACAGTTCCTGCATTCAAGGAGTCAGTTTAGTGGGAAAGAGAAGTGATCCTGAACTTTAGTCCTTGACATACGAAGAACAAGTGACTTGATCCATTTTGATGATGGAGCAGTGAGAGGGCTTCCCTGGCTCGGTCCATTAAAGCATGTGACTCTTGATCACTACGTTTGTGGGTTCAAGTCTCCTTGGGCCTAGAACTTACTTTAAAAAAAAAAAAAAGGAAATAGCAGAATGGTTAGTTATTGGGTGCAGATAAGGCAGAATCTCTTAAATGACTGAAATGTTTGAAGAGCAAGATCACCATGAACACAGCTAATTCTACCCAAAGTTATTCTCGGATGCCTGGAGAAGTTTAATCCATATTAAACCCACTGATTTTCTTTCTTTCTGTAACAGACTTAAGCAGTATTATGTTTGCAACAAAAATTAAGTGAAAAGTACAGAAAATTCCTCTATACGCTTTGCTCCCCACGCTCACATCCTCACCCACTGTTAGAGCCAAGCATTTGTTAACAACTGATTAAGGAAGCAGAGGGCAAAGCATAAATGGACACCCTGCAAACCGCTCCCCACCCAAGTCCGGGTGGGATCTATGTGACCTTCTTACAGGAATCTCCCAACTATTTTAATGTTAATACCTTGCTAGAGGTGAAAATAGCCTTACCTTGTCCTCTTTAGCATTATCCTATGGGTCATCTTTAGCTTATGGGCGCTCTTTTGGAACCACCCTTCTTACCTCCCCCAACTCCCAAGTATCTAATCAGTCCCCGCTAAACCCTGGGGCAGCAGCTCCTGCCCACCCAAGGGTCCTGTCCCCCTGCTTTAGTAAAACCATCATTTTGCACCAAAGTTGTCTCAAGAATTCTTTCTTGGTCATCAGCTCTGGACCTCACCCCGCCGAACCTCTCCTGTATTCTAAAGCCGGATCACTGACTCTTCATCAACACATCGCTATCACCCAAAGCCCAGAGTTTACCTTAAGGTTCATTTTTTCTGTTTTAAGTTCTGTGGTCATGACAACACCATTAGAGTATCATAGTGGTTCACTGCCCTAAAAGTGCTCTGCCTAGTTTTTTTAAAAGTAAGCTTTATGCTCAACATGGGACTTGAACTCATAACCCTGAGATCATGAGAAGCCTGTGAGTTCTGTTTCAAGATTAGTGGATTTTTGTTGTTGTTTTTGCATGTGGCGGTCCAGTTGTTCAGCATGATATGTTGGACTGTCTTTGATCCATTGTATAGCCTTTGCTCCTTTGCCAAAGATCAGCTGACTCTATGTGGGTCTATTTCTGAGTCCTCTGTTCTGTTACTTTGATGTATATGTCTATTCCTTTGCCAATGCTACACTGTCTTGATTACCGTAGCTTTATACTAAGTTTTTTCAGATTTGTATATAAGTATTGGTTTTATTTGGTGCTGGGACATCGTAAGTAATATATATTCAGTCTTAACTCCTCACATACAGTTCTTAAAACTCTTGGCATCGATTCGTGTCTTTTTCTATGCTAATGAGGTGACTGGTGGTTGCCAGCTCAGGGCTCAAGGAAGGAGAGCCTTGGGATGGATTGCTGGTTGCCAGGAGAACAAACCACGTGGTTAGAGGGCTGGAACTTTGAGTCCTACCTCCAGGGAAGCAGTAACTCCTCCTGGCCTTTGATGTAATGAAATCCATTTACCCCTTTGTAATGAAATCTCCATCAGCGGATTTGAAGAGCTGCTGTTTGGGTGAACACATTCTGGGATAACATGGAAGTTCTTGAGGTGGTTTTGGAATATAGGTGAGGTTCGGTGGGGTGAGGTCTGGAGCCCACAACCAAGAAGGAATTCTTGGGATGCCTTTGGTGAGGAATGGTGATTTATTAAAGCACGGGGACAGGACGCATGGGTAGAAAAAGCTGCTGCACCGGGGTCTTGAGGAGTGGAGTTGGGGGGAGTAAGGAAAGGGGAGGGTTCAAAAGAAATTTCATATGCTAAAGAGGATATACGTGCAAAATACCAGAGGCCTCACCATTATCAAATTAAGGTGGTTTTCCCCTCTAGGAAGGTATTAACAATAAGATCAAGATCGATGGGAGATTCCTGGGAAAATGTCACACATGTCCCACCCGGCGGGGTGGGGGTTGCAGGGTATCTGTTTGTGCTGTGTTCAGCCAGCCTTCCGCTCCCTCAACACTCTGCACTCATTCCTCATACCTTATCTTATGCGACCTCATCATTGAGCTGCTCCTGAGTTGTAGTCCTTGTAATAAGTGGGCAGTAAGGAAAGCACTTCCTTGATTTCTGTGAGCCATTCTAGCAAATTATTGAACTCCAGGATGGACTCCTGATTTCTAGTTGTTAGAAGTACTGGAGGCAGGACGTCAGTTGATAGATGGGAGTCATTGGTGGGATTGAGCCCCTGACTTGTGGAATCTGACCTTAACTCCAGGTAGCTGGTGTCGAATTTAACTGTGGGATACCCACTTGGAGTTTGACAATTGATTAATGAGTTAAATAACCCTACACATTTGGCAGAACTTCTGTGAATAGAGAAGAAATGGCTTTTCCTTTCAGGTTATCATTAATGTTAAATTTTTTAGATTTATTTGTTTATTTGAGAGCCCAAGAGCAGGGTGAGGGGCAGAGGGAGAGAGAAAGGATCTCAAGCAGATTCCACATTGAGTGAAGAACCCAGCTCAGGGTCCATCTCACGACCCTGAGTTTATGACCTGAGCCCAAAACAGAAGGTAGATTCCCAACCTGCTGGGCCACCCAGGCACCCCATAAATTGTATTTTTTAAATTTCAAATTCCAGTTGTTCATTACTGGTATATGAAAAAAAAAAGAGAATTTTATTATTTGTATTCTGCAACCATGCTATGATCCCTATTAGTTCCAGGAGGGTTTTTTTGTTCAATTCCTCGACATTTTCTACATAGATGATTGAGTCATATGCAAATAAAGACAATTTTATTTCTTCATTCTCAATGCATACACCTCTCTGCTGTTCTTGTTTTACTGCAATAGCTAGACTTCAATAATGTTGAAAGCAGTGATGAGAGGAGATAACCTTGCCTTGTTTATGATCCTAGTGGGAAACTGTCTCGTATCTCACTATTAAGCATGATGTTAGCTAACGGTTTCTACAGCTCTGGTTTGCCGCAGCACAATGGGATCCTCAGTGGAGACTGAGTAGTTCCCCATTACCTAGGGATGCAAAGTAACTCATCCATCCTGTGCAATGTCCCATTGCAAATTTTAGGAGATAATTCCTTTCTCAGGCATGATGAGGTTTGGTGTTCTCAGGGGCATAACCCCTTGATCCATGGTGAGTTTCTTGTACCTTCCATACCTTGACAGTATTGGGTGCCTTGATGGGGTCCCCAGTCTGGCATATGAGCATATGAGGCAACAGGCCTTGGGGCCCCTGGGTGGCTCAGTGGGTTAAGCCTCTGCCTTCGGCTCAGGTCATGATCCCAGGGTCCTGGGATCGAGTCCCGCTTCGGGCTCTCTGCTCAGCGGGAAGTCTGCTTCCTCCTCTCTCTCTCTGCCTACCTCTCTGCCTACTTGTGATCTCTCTCTGTCAAATAAATAAATAAATTCTTTAAAAAAAATTATGGGTCAACAGGACTTACAGGTTGACCATTCAAATGTATTAATGTTTAGGACAGGGGTCCTTGACTGGTTCAGTTAATAGAGCATGATTTGGGGACTGGAGATCAAGCCCCATGTTGGGTATAGAGAGATGACTGTAAATAAAATAAAAATTACATAGTTGTGAAAACCCAGTTTTTCTGAGAGAAGACTCCTTTTTTTTTAAGTGATCAAAGACCTGATAAAGACAAAACACAGAATCTTTGTTTTTTTTGGCAGATTACATTGAAGTTTTATGTATTCAGATAAATAAAAACCTTTGTTTACAATTTAAGAGCAAACCAAAAATCTAAGAAAATGTATTTAACAGAAAGGAAGCAAAATTTTAATTATGCAGTAGTGTACTTTTGATATTAAAACTGTCCTTTTCTTTTTTAACTTTAAGTACGTTCTGATCTTAGCTTGACTACACGTAAAATTCTTTAATGTTCTTTTCCCACAAACTTTCTCAATTTTCTTTATCCATTCAGGGGTGCCTGGGTGGCCCAGTCAGTCAAGTGTCTGCATTCTGCTCAGGTCATGATCCCAGGGTTCTGGGATCAAGCCCCAAGTCAGGGTCCCTGCTCAGTTGGGAGTCTACTTCTCCCTCTGCTACTGTCTCATTCTGTCTCTCTCTTAAATAAAATAAATAAATAAGTTTTTGTATCGGGGCACCTGCGTGGCTAGTGGGTTAAGTCTCTGCCTTCAGCTCAGGTAATGATCTCAGGGTCCTGGGATCGATCGATGCCCAGCAGGGAGCCTGCTTCCCTTCTTCTCTCTGCCTGCCTCTCTCCTACTTGTGATCTCTGTCAAATAAACAAATAAAATCTAAAAAAAAAAAAAGTTTTTGTATCCATTCAGCTTTATCCTATCTTATTATTTTTTTCATCTTGGAACAATAACTTTATTTTAGGACAAAATTACTTTCTTTCCGCCTTTACCCCCCCAACAACCGCTGCCCCGCCACCATGTCCTTCACATCTTTCTTTACCCTCTCAAAAAATTCTATCACATTCTACTTCCCTTACCTTCTTTTCATGCAGTCATTTCCTTCCACCCTTATTATTTCTAGTAGTTTTGAAAAAAACAAAAACAAAAAACCCTTGCCTGTTTTATAAGTCAATTTTGGCAATATCCTAGAGGGTAAAGAAAGATTATATACAGAACATACATCAGTACAGATAACTTTTATTTCACTCCCATGGCTAAAGCTTTTTATTGATATTTGTGATCTTTTGGAGGCTACGGTGTGGTACTTTAGGGTCAAGGGAACTTACAAAGGACTGTATCTGAAAAATTCTCTTTTTGCTCCTTTTTTGTCTTCAGCCTCCTCCTGCAAAGTTTTGGATAACCCCTAGGTCTTTACATTTCAAAGACATGATAAGATTTACAGTTTCAAGGCAGCAGCAAAAGAATGTTAAATTTTTGCCGTAGGCATTTTGGGATGATTGCTACTTAAAAATTGCTTTTGTTTTGGGCATTGATAGCACTGGGCATTTTATTCCTTTCCTTGTCAATCATCACAACACCCTCTTCATTCACATCCCTTTTCCAGGGAATTCTACCATTTAGCATCCTAATCAGGCTTTGTCACAAGCAGTCACACCTTAATCTGCACCCCCCCCTCGCTTTTGAAAATGACACACTGAGGTTTCCAGATTATTCCGCTATTCCACTTTGTCAGCTAGGCTAGCCCCAAAGCTAGCAGAAGAGTGGAAACCTTCATGCCCTTCTCTTAGCTCTTCCTCCAGCTCTAACGCCAGCTTCAGTGTCTTGTTGGATATTGGTGGCTGGCTAGGCTGTCCACGGGAGAAGCCAGCCCATCACAGCGGTCATGTGTTCCCCTTTTCTGCAGAATACTCTACAGTTCATCAAATAAACCCATCAAACCAGCCTGCATTTTCAGGGTGTCCTTATTCTCATACAGTGATCTATAAGCATCAAACATAGAAGCCACCTCTCCCGATGACTTAGAAGGCAGTACCACTGTGGGATCTCCCTTGTAGACACCTCTTTCCCAAGGCCCATTTTTTCGCTCTCCTGGGTGGCTTACCAGTTGTTGGGTTGCCCATTGGACCTATATGGAGTGGACAAGGAGAGACGGAAAGGCAGACTTTTCCAGATGAGTAAATGGCAGGATTCAGAAGCAAAAGATCTTACAAGGTTTGTCTTAGGGGGCCTCAGGATGAGTAGATCTGTGGACCTACCTGCCAAATCTTAAAAGTTGATACCTGGGTTTAGTCACATCTGTAGTTCAGATAGCCTCAACACTGATGAAGTTCTAGAACATAGGTGAGGTTCGGTGAGATAAAGTCCATAGCCGATGACAAAGAATTCTTGAGACATCTTTGGTGCAAAATGGTAGATTATTAAAGCATGGGATAGGACCCTTGGGCAGGAAGAGCTGCTGCCCTGGGGACATGAGGAGTGGTCTATTACATACTTGTAAATTGGGGGAGGGGATTAGGGATGCTATAAGTCTCTAAGGAATTTGGGAAGCAAGGTTTCTAGGGTCTTGAGGGGCTAGCTATTGTCTGGGGGAAAAGGTTATTCATTACCAGTAATAAAAACTTCTCTTTAGATGTTTATCAGTGGGCCTTATGCTTGGGAATGATTGTCGACACTATCTTGGAGGTTTAGAGATAAAGTTTCCTAAGGAATTGTTAAAGTGACTTACAGGATCCTGGTTGGGGGTAGGGGATCAGTCAAGCTAGGATTGTCCTTTGGCCTTAGCAAAGCCTCAAGGTGAGGGTAATTGAGTCCCTAGAGGAGAGTCACTCCGCCTGTTTCAAGGGCTTGTCAATAGGTAAGCAAATTTAATAATTTTCTTCTGCCTCTGCTTCCCACATCAACACCATGCTTCTGTCTGAAGGCTGTGTCCTTGGGGAAGCTTCTGGGAATAGGGAAGGCAAACAGAATGCACATTCCAAAGATGGGGTGAGGGAGAGGGCCCTCCAATTATCCAAGTCCACCTTGCAGTCAGCTGGGCGAGGTCATGTTCTCTCGATGACCTCTGCCAACACCGAGCTGGGCCCACTTCATTTCTGACTTATTCCTGAAGCCAGTCTGGAAAAAGAAATGCTCAAATCAAGCTCATAACACAAAAGTTACAGAGCTAAGGTCAGAGAGGCATGAACCCCTAACGGTCCAGACATAGGGAAAAAGCAGTGAACTTATCGGGCTCACTGGGTATTTACCTGGCTCACTGGGTTGCTCTTTGCCTTGGGGGTTATGAGGGATCTCCTTGATAACCAGAACTATTAAAAATATAAATGGAGGCATATTAAAATTTTAAAATAATTTTTAAATAATTTTAATTATTTATATTTATTATGTTATTTTAATTTTTTAAATAATTTTTAAAAAGATTTTATTTATTTGAGAGAGAGAGAAAGAATATGAGGGGAAGAGCAGAGTCGGCTTCTCCGACTCACTGCGGAACCAGGAGCCCAACGTGGTACTCGATCTCAGGACCCTGAGACCATGACCACAGCAGAAGTTAACCGACTGCTTAACCGACTGAACCTCCCTGGTGCCCCTGAGAGAGACTTTTAGAGAAAAAAGGCAAAAGCAGGGAGATTAATTGCTTCATCATTTAGTTGATTTGGCCATTTGTGACTGGCTGTCCTTAGCTTTAAATTTTGTAACCTTGAGATATTTATAGGTTGATTATGGTTTCTTATGTAGAGCCTCAGTTTAATGGTCCCCTTGTTTATTAGTTAATTTAACACATTTCATGTAGATTTAGGAAGGGCTCTGTGGAAGAATTGAGAAAATCAGGGGTTATCAAACTTAAGTATATCAAAATTATCCAGTGCATGTCAAAAACTCCTGAGCTCTTTTGGCGATTTCGTATGTTTGTGTTGAGGGTAGGAATCTACACTTGGCAACCACTTCCTCTTGGTCTTGCTAAATGCCTGCTTGCTTACTTTGTTCCAGTGTTTCTCAGCCTTGACCTGAGCTTGTGTCGAGATCCCCTGAGGATATGATTGGTAGATAAGATAAGCCAAATGAATTTGAATTTCAGATAAACAGCAGATAAATATTTAATATATCTCAAATACTGCAGTATTTGCAACAAATATCTGTTTTAATTGATATTTAAATGTACCTTCTCTCCAACTATCGTTAAATACTTTCACATTGGTTGTTTGAATCTTCCTTTTGTCAGATATGTGATGGGTGTCTGTCTTTTAAGGGAATTTCAAAATATATAATCTCATCAGTAGTCTTTCTTTATCACTGATTTTTTTTTTTTTTATTTAAAGAGGGAGAGCGGGGGAGGGGTAAGGAGAGAGAGGGAATCTTGAGCCAAAATCCAGAGTCAAATGCTTAACCAGCTAAGTCACCCCGGCGCCCCTCACCAATTCTCTTTTTAACTTTCTAATCTCTTCTACTTCTAGGGTTACCACAGTAACTTACTGGGTAACAGAAAGTTTGAGAAGCTATTTTAACTGATCTGTCATAATTCTATCTCGGTTCTTTGTTTCTCCTTTTACTTTCACATCAGCTCCATTTTCTCTCTTCCTCAGCTCTCCCCTCTGACCTTCCTAAGTCTGTTTTTTGTTGTTGTTGTTGTTGTTTTTTGCTTTTATTCCAGTTGTCCTTCTTGAAATTTCTACTAGGACTTTCTCTTTTCCACTTCTTAACCTCTTTTCTGTTTTTTTTCCTCCCTGCTTTCTCCATGTCGAAATGAGGCTCCGCTAGAATAAGTTAGGTCACTAGGACTCAGCCTACAGTGTTGTGTTCCAGAAGAAGATTCTGTTCCGACAGACCCTTTGGTGAAGCAAGTTCTCTGTCAGGAGAAAATCGAGCTTCAAGAAACAATTCCTTTGCCCGAGGACCTGTTGGGAGGGTGATGGATGGCACTGCAGTTACGACTTCCAGAACTGCAGGAAAAGGAGGGGAGCCTCTGCCAGCGAGCAGGGGGGAGGTGGCTGGGAGAAAGAGCCAGTGAGGAAGAGCTTAGAAGAGGGGAGGAGGAGAATGTACTGGCGGCGCCTGCTGCCTGCAAAGACCTTTCTGCAGATACTTTGTCTTTGTGAGCTGACTGCAGAGGCTCTGTGCATGCAGAATGTATGTGAATGCATGTGCTGCTGATTTCAGATCATGGGTCTGTGTGAACTGCTGAATGCAGGAAACGGGAATGTATTGTTGAAAGGATTTTGCAGTCAGAGTGCTTGTTTGTGGTTGTGTGGTATGTGTGACGGACTTTTTGCCAAATGCACTGTTCTGATTCCAGTTCTGAAAGTTTAGTGAAGTCTAGCCGACTAAGCCAAGTCACAACAAAGTCCGAAGGAAATATGGGGGCAACAGGAGCTGGAAATAAAGAGATCTGTTTCAACAAGAGAAAAAAAAAGATTTGAAAAAGAAGGAATGAGAAAATAGAAGATCAAACAATAGACATTCCCTCCATAGGAATTTGAGAAGAGGAGGGAGAGAAAAGTAGCATTCTTCCTAATCTTGGCATTATATTTCCCTAGTTCTTCCTGCACCTTGGTGAGATGGTTCCTAGTTTTTCTTATTTCTCTCGAGACAGGGTCTGTGTAAACATGAATATTACAGGTATATTTTGGTTACTCTGGGGGATGTTTTAAAACTTAACGGTTATCCAAACAGGAGCATTAATGGTTTTTAAAAAGAAAAAAGAGGGTTCATGTTGTTGTTGCTGTTAAATAGGAAAGCAGATGGACATTATGGAATGTCATTCAGTTTTGAACAGAGACTTAATTGGGGGGTGCCTGGGTGGTTCAGTCCTTAAGGGTCTGCCTTCAGCTCAGGTCATGATCCCAGAGTCCTGGGATCGAGTCTGAATCAGGCTCCCTGCTCAATGGGAAGCCTGCTTCTCCCTCTCCCACTCCCCCTGCTTGTATTCCCTCTCTTGCTATGTCTCTCTCTGTCAAATAATAAATAAAATCTTTTAAAAAAGAGAGAGAGAGATTTAATTGAACAGGATTAAAGAATTACCTTTGTGGTGATTAAAATAGTAACGTGCATGACATTTCAAAAGCAGGGGTTGTGGGAACATGCCCTATCCCCACCCTCCAAAGTAATACTACAATTATTGACAAAATTTAACAGGAACTAATGAAATACTTAACTTCGGCAAAAGAACTTGTAGACCTAGACAGATAAACACAGAGGCAGCATCACTTTGAACTTGGATGCAGGCTGGGGAGGAGGAGTTCCAGTTGGGAGCGTCCCAGTTTTGCTTTATTGCCGAAACACTAACTACATTTTTTTAGTTTCAAATCGTAATCATTACAGTGTCTTTCTCAGTTCTTTACTCACGTCATTTTTTTAAGGTTAGAAATTATTATAATTACATTTCCAATGCTACC
The DNA here is from genome assembly GCF_011764305.1 of Mustela putorius furo. Classification (NCBI taxonomy): domain Eukaryota; kingdom Metazoa; phylum Chordata; class Mammalia; order Carnivora; family Mustelidae; genus Mustela; species Mustela putorius. The sequence goes on along the minus strand of NW_025422368.1, from coordinate 38,998,947 downwards.
TTTGCCCCATTAATTAATAAGGCTTTTGTTTCATTCAGCCATCTTTTCCTCCTTCCCTTCCTACTGTTTTTTTTTTTTTTTTTTTTAAATCTGCCTCTCTCCTTTGTTATTTCCTCCTCTCCATCATGGTTCCCTGGATTTGATTAAAACTCTCTTTCACTTCTTTCCTCACCTGTCTCTCCTTTATCAAACTAATTATTTTTCAGGCTTGTCTTTCTCCTTGTTCCTTTCTCTGCCGTCTTTGTCTCCAGCAGAGGGGGTGTGATGGTGATGGCGGTAGGGATGAGGCCTGGGCGAAGGCAGGCTGGGAGGGGGAGGAGGAAATGGTGTGTCTGCTGTTTTCTGCCATCGGCCTACGAAAGGCTGAAAGGCTGATTTAAGCTCTGCTCTGCAAAATTCCTCACCAGCCCGCTTAACAGCTCTCCCCCTCAAAGAGTCTCGCTACTTTTCCACCTTAAATTTTACCTCCCCTTCTCCCACCACATTTCTCAGATGACATCAGCTGTGACTCCCAGGGACACTGACCTACTTTTAACCTCTGTTAGGCACCAAACCCTGGTTTCTCTGCTAACCTCCGAGTTTCTGGTTTAACTACTTTTTGCCCTAGTGTGTCATTGGGTCCCTTTTTAAACCTCAGCACATTTCCTGGTCCCTCGTAAGGCAGTAATCCTTGACCATTGAGGAAAAGCTAATGATAAAGCTTTCATGACTTCAGCAAATTCATTTATAACTGAAATGGATTAGTACTTTTTTTTTTTTTTTTTTTTTTAAGATTTGTTTGACAGAAAAAAACACAGCTAGAGAGGGAACACAAGCAGGGGGAGTGGGAGAGGGAGAAGCACGCTTCCGTCTGAGCAGGGAGCCTGATATGGGGCTTGATCCCAGGAATCAGGACCTGAGCCAGAGGCAGACACTTAAGGACTAAACCACCCAGGCAATAACAGGTATTAGTAATTTTTGTTCAGTCTTTATAGGTATGCTTGGCTAATGGACTCTTAGATCCTTTGTGACAAATTCTGATACATGTATTTGCAAACATTCTCTATATGATACTGAAGACATAAGCCCAAACCGCAGGCATTGATACCTGAATAAAACTTTATATACACTTATCCCCCACTTAGCCACCGGAGATATGTTCTAAGACCCCCAATGGGGCCCCGAAACCACAGATAGTATCGAGACTTATGTTTTTTTCTATACATACACACCTGTGATAAAGTTTAATTTATAAATTGTGTATAGTATGAGATTAGTGATAAAATAATTAAAGAGAACAATTAAAATAATTTACTGTAAAAAAGTTACATGAATGTGATTTCAAATATCTTGTGCCGAACTCCCCCTTCTTGTGATGCTGTGAGATGACACAATGCCTGTGTGATGAGATGAAGTGAGATGAATGACATTGTGACATTGAGTTAAGCTGCTGTTGAGGAGGATCATCTGCTTCCTGACCTTGGTTGACTGTGGGTAACGGAAACCACAGAATGCAAAACCACGGGTAAGGGGGGCTGCTGTACTAAGAAGGGGGGGACCGCAGAGAAAACCAGTTTTATAGCCTTTGGAGGGATTAGAAGAAATGGTTAAGAGTATGTAGTTTGATGCTTGGACTCTAGCTATGGTTATGTCACTTAAAGCTGTGTGAGTTTGTAAAAGTTATTTGGACTCTCTGTTCCTCAGTTTGCTCACTTGTAAAAGAAAACACTGAAATCCAGTAGGGTTATTACAAAGTTTAAAAGCTCTAAAAGCTTCCCTAAAAGCTCTGAGCATGTTCCATAATCTTTAGACATTTTAGGTTTATGAGTCTGGGTACAGATAATTATAAACTATACATGTTTCAAGTATTATTCTGGTAATTTTCTCATTCCTATGTTTTCATTCGTTTCTTTACTAAGCAAGTCACTATTATAGATCCTCTGTTTTAGTCTAGGTTGTCTATTCTGGCTGTCCAGAAAAGTTCTTGGAAACAAGCAAGAAGGATTAGAACCTGTGTATTAGAGATTTGTCTGGTAATTCCATTGTGCCACCCAACATGGATTTCTTTCTCTCTTTTTTGTCTCTTCTGACTTATATTGTGCTGTTAGGATAAAAATTCCAAAGCACTGAGAGAGAGAAGAGAAAAATCAAAGAGTTTGGGAATTCAGGTAGAGTTGATGGAAGTGAGGCTAACTAAAAAAGCAAGGAAGAGTTAGAACTAACTCAGGGGCACTTGGGTGGCTCATTTGGTTAAGAGGCCACCTTCAGCTCTGGTCTTGATCTCAGGGTTCTAGGATCAAGTCCCACATCAGGCCCCCTGCTCAGTGGGGAGCCTGCTTCTCCCTCTTCTACTCCCCATTCTTGTTCGCCTTCTGTCAAATAAATGAATCTTAAAATAATAATATGAAAATAACTCAAAAAATAAAAAGAATAAAAGTTAAAAAAAAATTAACTCAACAATCAATCTGGGGTTTGAAAGCCAAGAAAACAGAAGTGATCTAAGAACAAAATAAAAGGGGCACCTGGGTGATTCAGTTGGTTAGGCATCTGTTCAGCTCAGGTTCTGATCTGAGGGTCATGGGATTGAACCCTACCTGCATAGGGGCTCCGTGCCCAGCAGGGGGCAGTGTGAGTGTCTGCTTGGGATTCTCTTTTTCCCTCTCCTCTGCCCTTCTTCCCTCTCTGAATAAATCTGATTATAAAATAAAATGAATCTGGACAGAATAGATACTGCTGTTTCTTTTTATTTAAATTCAGTTAACATAAAGTAGTATTGGTTTCTGAGGTAGAGGGCAGGGATTCATCTGTCTTATATACTACCCATTGCTCATTACATCACCTGTCCTCCTTAATGTCTACCCAGTTACTTCATCCCCCCCCGCCCAAATTGCTCTGTTTCTTTGCACTGAGGAGAACAAATGAATTTATACTCAGGAACAGGGCTTCACAGTTTAACTTTTTTAATGTGCAGAAGACAGCAAAGCTGACCGGAACAGTCATGGTGGTGCTAGATCATTAGAATGCTTCTAGAATTCTTTTTTTTTCCCCCCCTGGGGAGTCGTGAGGATGTTTTTGTTTGGTTTTGGTTGGGATGTTTTTAAAGAGCGTCATATAGATACTTATATATATAAATTATTAGTGTGGGGGAGGGGCAAGGGGCATACATCGCAGAAGGCGCGCGCACAGGGACTGAGGACGGGCAGGGGCAGCACACGATGCAACGCAAAATAGCCACATCAAACAGATGAAATCATCACACCAACGGGGTGGGGGAGGGGCGGTGGCCACCGAGGGCTGGGCACGGGGGAGGAAGAAAGCACGGGGACAGCAAAAAGGGACCTGGTCCAAGATACTGTGCGCTGCTTCTAGAATTCTTATTTAATATGTAAATATTAATAATTTGTGGCACTGATAGTGAGATAAATTGTGAAAGGTCCGCATAGCCCTTGTGTGGTTTAAATATCAGTTTTTCAGGAGGCGCCTGGGTGGCTCGGTGGGTTAAAGCCTCTGCCTTCAGCTCGGGTCTCATGACCCATGACCCAGGAGGGTCCTGGGATGGAACCCTGCATCAGGCTCTCTGCTCAGTGGGGAGCCTGCTTCCTCCTCTCTCTGCCTGCTTCTCTGCCTACTTGTGATCTCTGCCTGTCAAATAAATAAATAAATAAAATCTTAAAAACAAACAAACAAAAAAACAGTTTCAGGATGCCTGGGTGGCTCAGTCAGTTAAGCTGCTTGCCCGCTCAGGTCATGATCCCAGAGTCCTGGAATTGAGTCCCCTGTTGGGCTCCATGCTCAGCGGGGAGCCTGCTTCTCTCTCTGCCTCTGCCTGCCACTCTGCCTGCTTGTGTTCTCTCTCTCTGTGTCAAATAAATAAAATCTTTTAAAATATACATTTTAAAATATAAAATGCTGTTTTATATATAAAACCCAGGGGTCCCTGGGTAGCTCAGTTGGTTAGGCCTCCAACACTTGATTTCAGCTCAGGTCCTGATCTGAGGGTTGTGAGATGGAGACCCACATCAGACCCTGTGCTCAACACTAAAGTTGGCTTGAGATACTCTCTCTCCCTTTGCCCTCCCCCTGCTCCTGCTCACATTCTCTAAAATTAATAAATCTTTTTTATTTTTTAATGCTATTAAGGGGCGCCTGGGTGGCTCAGTGGGTTAAGCCTCTGCCTTCGGTTCAGGTCATGATCTCAGGGTCCTGGGATGTAGCCCCACATGGGCATCTGCTCAGCAGGGAGCCTGCTTCTACCTCTCTCTCCGCCTGCCTCTCTGCTACTTGTGATCTCTCTGTAAATAAATAAATAAAATGTTTTTTAAAAAATTCTGTTTATTTGGGGCTCCTGGGTCGCTCAGTGTTTAAGGGTCTGCCTTTGGCTTGGGTTGTGATCCCAGGGTCCTGGGACTGAGCCCCACATCGGGTACTCTGCTTGGTGGGAAGCCTGCTTTCCCCTGTCCCACTCTTCCAGCTTTTGTTCCCTCTCTGTGTCTGTCTCTCTCTCGCTCTCTGTGAAATAAATAAATAAATAAATAATCTTGTTTTAAAAAAGAAGTTACTTATTTGAGAGAGAGAGAGCGAGAACAAGCAAGGGGAGGTGCAGAGGAAGAAGCAAGTGTCCCCGCCGAACAGCGAGCCCCACCTGGGACTTGATCCCAGGGCTCCAGAATGATGAACTGAGCTGAAGGCAGACATTCCACCTAATGAGCCACCTAGGTGCTCCAAATAAAACCTTTAAAAAAAATAATCAGCAGCATTTCTGTGGTTGAAGTGTCTACTAATTCATTTAAGGTTTCTGTTACTCTTCCAGATTGATAAACTTAAAAAAAAATTTTTTTAGATTAAAAAATTATTGGGGTGTCTGGGTGGCTCAGTGGGTTAAAGCCTCTGCCTTCAGCTCAGGTCATGATCTCAGGGTCCTGGGATCGAGCCCTACATCGGGCTTTTTGCTCAGCAGGGAACTTGCTTCCCGCTCTCTCTCTGCCTGCCTTGCTCTCTCTGCCTGCCTCTCTGCCTACTTGTGATCTTTCTCTGTTAAATAAATAAATACATAAATCTTTAAAAATTATTTAAATTCAATGTAGTTAACATATAGTGTATTAGTTTCAAAGGTAGAATTTAGTGATTCATCAGTTGCATATAATACCCAGTACTCATTATTACATCATGTTCCTTCCTTAATGCCTACGACCCAGTTACCCCCCCCCCACGCATGGACTACCCCGAACATGGGGCTTAAACTCAATCCCAAGATCAAGAGTCACATGTTCTACCAAATGAGACAGCCAGGCGCTCCTGGATTGATAAACTTTTAAGATACTCCAGTAAAGAGGGAACAAGAGACTAGGAAATTACCACCAATGATTTAATCTCCTTGCCTCACTTTTCTCTGTCAGACGGGACTCACAATCTAAGCTTAACCTTACCAAGTTGTCTGAAGCTAAAATGAGTTAATAAATGTTGATGGCTTTAAATAACATTTTACAAATGGTTATTTTTCTCTTTAAGACATTAATCTCAAACTTTCCTGTGTCTAAGAATTACTTAGGATGCGAATTAAAAATATAGTCATGGCTGATTCTGTAAGTTTTGAGTTTGTCTCAAAATGCAGATACGCAGGGCACCTGGGTAGCTCAGTTGGTTAAGCGAACTGCTTAAGTGACTACCTTGGGCTCCGGTGGCGATCCTGGAGTCACGGGATCAAGTCTCGAATCTGGCTTCCCGCTCCTCGGGGAGTCTGCTTCTCCCTCTGTTTCTCCTCTCTTTCTGTCTCACCTCTCTTTCTCTCAAGTAAACAAAATCTTTAAAAAACAATGTGGATACACAGGCTGAGTCAAAAGGTCAGAGGTGAGGGCCAAGGAATCTGCATTTTAAACAAGCATTCCAGGTTATTCCTGTGTAATAGAGAAAAAGAAATATTCCTAACAACCAGATACAATTAAAGAAGGAGAGGGAAACCTACATTACTCTTTTTAAGTCTTGTCTTTCTTTACACCCTTTTCTTCTGATTCAGCAAACGTACGGTGTTCACTGCCTCCCCCGCCCCCATCCTCCTTTGTGTCTGGCACTGGCATTTTCTTAGCATAGTTAGACGCTCAGTTTAATGTGTAGAAATGGAGTGGCGGAAAAGGAGGAGGGATGTGGGTGGGGAAAGGCTAGATCAGTATTTAGCTATGCTAACTGAAGACTGTCGTTGTCGGGCTGGTTCTAGCCGGCTGGTTCTGGGAGAGGAAGCAGTGGGGAGAGCTAGATCAACGCAGCTGCTGCCACCATTCCTTATTTGCGAGTGTAGGTTCTGATGTGACACCCACTTTTCTCCACCAATAAGAATTTTACAGTAATCACTTAGCTAACAGCCTAAAGAACACTATTTGAGGTACTGAATACAATCCTGGATTCATTCCTGTTTACAATTCTCCTTTTTACTACTTTGAGGACTTTAATTTTGGTCAAATCCCAGCTTGTTTTCTTGTCTAAAGCCGGGAGGGAAAGATTTGCACCAGATGGTGTCTATGGGGGTACTTAAAGAGTTTTTTTGTTTGATGTGCATTTTAGGTAATAATATATGAGTTCTGTTTTTCTGCCTGATGTAGAGATAACACCAGTGCAACACAAGTCTGATCAGAGAGAGGGAGTTGGTTGGACCTGGACAACTTTGTTAGGGGAGATTTTTTAGTTTTCATGAACTCGTTGAATTTTCTTTTTGTTTTTTAAAAAGATAGATTTATTTATTTATTTATTTAACATGGAGAGAGGGAACACAAGGAGGGGGAGTGGAAGAGGGAGAAGCAGGCTTCCTGCTGAGCAGGGAGCCCTATGCGGGGCTTGATCCCAGAACTCTGAGATCATGACCTGAGCAGAAAGATGCTTAAGGACTGAGTCACCCGGGCGCCCACTCGTTGAATTTTATGTGCCTTCCACCCAGGAACTTTTAGAAGTGTTTCTTGGGGCACCAGGGTGGCTTAGTCAGTTCGGCATCTACCTTCTGCTGAGGTCATGATCTCAGGGCCCGGGAATCGAGCCCCAAGGTGGGCTTCCTGATCAGTGGGAGCCTGCTTCTTCTTCGGCTCCCCACTTGTGCTCTTTCTCTTGCACTCTCTTTCAATAGTCTTTATCTGCTTATTTTTTTTTAAGATTTTATTTATTTATTTGACAGACAGAGATCACAAGCAGGCAGAGAGGCATGTGGGGAGAGAGGAAGCAGGCTCTCTGCTGAGCGGAGAGCCCCATACGGGGCTCGATCCCGGGACCCTGGGACCATGACCCAAGCCGAAGTCAGAGGCTTAACCCACTGAGCCACCCAGGCACCCCTATCTGCTTATTTGTAAAGATTTTATTTTTTTTGAGACAGAGTGGGCACGTGGAGTAAGAGGGAAAATCAGACTCCCTGACAAGCAGGGAGCCCAGTACGAACGCCATCCCAGGACTGAAATCATGACCTGAGCTGAAAGCAGCCACTTAGTTGGCTGAGCCACCCAAGTTCCCCAAAGATTTTATTTTTAATCTCTACACCCAATGTGGGGCTCAAACTCAAAACCCCAAGATCAAGAATCATGTGTTTTACCACTGAGCCAGCCAGCCGTTCCAATAGCTAATATTTTGGAGCACTTACTATGTACTGCGTTATGTTTGAGTTACTTCATCTTTATTTTGTTGATGAGATAGCTGAGGCTTATAGATTTGAAACAGCAATCACATGCCACTAATAAAGCTGGGATTTCAAGTCAAATTTATCTGACTCTAGAGATGCTAGGCTAATTATGTCTTCTCAAGGGATTGAACTGGCTGAAGAATATTAATTTAATGGTTAAAAATGAGTGGTTAAGGGGCACCTGGGTGGCTCAGTGGGTTAAAGCCTCTGCCTTCTCAGGTCATGATCTCAGGGTCCTGGGGTCAGACTCTCTGCTCCACAGGGAGCCTGCTTCCTCCTCTCTCTCTCTGCCTGCCTCTCTGTCTACTGGTGATCTCTGTCTGTCAAATAAATGGGTAAAACCTTTAAAAAAAAATGAGTGGTTAAAAACCAAGATAAGCTACTTAAAATACTTTTTAAAGGAAGCTCTACCCCATCATGGCGCTCAGACTCAGAATCCCAAGATAAAGAGTTACATGCTCTACCCACTGAGCCAGCCAGGTGCCCCAGAAGTACTTTCGAGCATACATTGCTACTCAAAGGAGATGTGAGTCTAAACATATCAACCATAAAAGTACAAAGATTACAACTGAGTCTAGGAAATCAAGCTTTTCTGGGCCTTCCTTTTCATTATGGAAATACCAAAAATAATTGCTTTTCCCTCATTACTTCATACAAAAATATAAAGTATGAATTTGATTATCATTAATGTAAATATATAATAACAGGTGGTTTAAAATGAGCCATATCCTAGGCTTTTTTTCAGGGCATCTGGGTGGCTCAGTAGGTTAGGTGTCAGACTCTTGATTTTGTCTGGGGTCATGATCTCAGGGTCATGAGATTGAGCTCACATTGCTCTCCGTGGGGGAGTGGGCTTGAGGATTCTCTCTCTCCCGGCCCCCCCCCGCCCTGCCCAGTGCCTGTGCACATACACTCTAAAATAGACAAAATCTTAAAAAAATAGAAAAACCCATTCTGTTTTTTGTTACTTTCTACTTTTAGTGGAGAGCAATGTTACATACATTATTAATTTCTTTGGATATATCTGGCATCTAATGACAGTATGTTTATAGATAGCATTTTTTAAAAGGCAGATGGCGGGTGAATTAATAGTCTAATACTTCCTACCCACAGTTTCACCCTTCCTTTTCTGGGTGATGCATGGTTACCCCAAATTGGGTTTCTTAACGCTAAGAGTAATGGACAGGCTAGGTATTATTGATAATCTCCTGGGCCAGTCACGCAACCTTTTCCCTGTGTCAATTTCTTCCTTTATCTTTTGCCAGATTCTCATTGTGTTAATATCTCTGTGATCGAGGTTTCCTTGATCACAAAATGCTTCTCTTTTGTCTTCAGATTGAATATACTTTGTTTCAGGAGATGAATATCAGGGTGGAAATAAATAGAAACATTTTAGCTCTGTAAACTTTTCTTCCTTTCTTCTGAAGGTAGTGTGTCCTGTAGCACATTTGTTCCTCTAAATGTGTCCTTTGTGAAAACTGTTCATTATCCTAGGTTCACTATCAGTGGCAAAACATAACAGCAGTAATCACTTACAGTAGCACTGTAATTTGTAATTTGTTCCAGGCCTTAAGTCTTATACACTTATTAGCTCCTTTACTCCTTATACTAACTCAATGAAGTAACTACTTTTATAGTTTCTATAAATATTTTTTAAAGATTTTATTTATTTATTTGAGAGAGAGAGAGAGAGAGAGAGAGAGCATGAGAGGAGAGATGGTCAGAGGGAGCAGCAGACTCCCCATGGAGTTGGGAGCGCGAGGTGGGACTCGATCCTGGGACTCCCAGATCATGACCTGAGCTGAAGACAGTTGCTTAACCAACTGAGCCACCCAGGCGCCCTCTATGAAATATTTTTATAGATAACTCGTGTAATCAGGTAGAGTAAGATACAGAGAAGTCAGGGTACTTTAGAAGATCACTTAAATCTAATCCAGTCCAGAAATTACCACCCTGGGTTATGTTGTATCTCTTAAAGGACTAAGTACTGAGTGAAATCAGCAAAAAACAGCAGACCATAAAGATTGGGAACCGAGTGGGGGGAAAGAATTTGTTGGCTGAGGCTATTCAGAATGGAATGTGACTTGGAAGAATGCAAACTGGTTAGGACATTATGGTATTTCATATCTGGGATCTTGGTGGTAATAAATGACTAAGGTTATTTAGAAATGCATTTGCCATATAGAGTCGCACAGTCATCTGTTGCCTTTGTTTTCATTCTTCATGATCTAGAAAAAATAACAGTAGTATCATAGCTGAACATACATTCCTAGCTTCCTTTGGACTATAATTTTTATAGACATCTTGAGGATTTTCAAAATGCTCCTAAATATACTTCATTCTCACAGGAACCTTGAAATATACTCCTAGCTTTTCATAACAAAGGCTCGGAGGAAGTTAAGGGAACTGATTAGCAGGGGGTGTGGGGGGGTTATATTGGTTTCCAAGTAGCAAAGCTGGTTGTACCACACTACCCCGTCTAGATATTTAAAGTCCTGAGAATATATGGTGTATTGTAGTTTAAAATTTTGCCTCATAATGTACAGAGGCAATGTCTTTATTCCGTACACGGATAAGGACCTTATAGGTATTGATCTTTGTTCCCAGTCTTTGCCTCTGGGGGGGGGGGGGGAGACCACCGCTTGAGGGGACTCTAGGCGGGGGCACCGGAAAGGCTGCGCGGGTGGTGGGCTGGGCTGAGCTGGGCTGGGCGTGGACACGCAGACAGCACACTGTCCCCAAGAGGCTTGGTGGGCTGGCGTCAGGGTTCGCAGTGTGGATGAATGGGGCCCTAGGAGGGACTGTGAGGGTGGGGAGGGTGTACAACGGAAGGAATCAATCTTGCGGTTTGGAGTTGGGAACAAACCTCGCCCCCCCACCCGTTTTCCTTCCTTAGTGAGGACGGTTTGGGGGCGGGTGGGGAAAGCGCGTCCTCGAAGCGCTCTCGCGCCCCCATTTCCCTCTCAGCGCGCGCCCTCCATCGCCCCTTCACCACCCGAGAGGCCGGCGATGGCTGCGAGTGGGGACCCGGAGCCGGGAGGGCGGGTCCCGACGCAGGTGTTGGATCCGCTAAGCTCGGCTCGGCGCGCTGGCCCGGCCCCTTGCCCCGCCGGCCACCGCCCCCCCGCCCCCTGCCCTCCGCGCCGCCGCGCCTGGAGGGCGGGGCCGGGGCGCGCGAGGGTCCTCTGCTCGCGGGCGAGCGGCGCGCGGCGCCTCGGTCTGGGGGAGCGCGGGGCGGTCTCCGCTGGCGTCGCGCGCGCTGTGTGTGAGCGGGGTCGCGCGCGCGCGCACTACAGGCGAGTGAGGGAGCGAGGGGCGGCCGGGTGTGAGTGTGTGTGAGGGTGGGGGCGAGTGTGTGTGGGAGTGGGGGGTGAGGGAGAGCCACACCGACCGCGAGGCTGTGAGAAAGTGGGCGAGTGTGCGAGGGCGCCCGGCCTGGCTGCGGGAGCCGCGGTGGTGGAGGAGAAAGGAGGCGGCTCCCGGCATCCCGACCCCCTCCCCCCTCCTCTCGTTCTCGGACCTCCAGCCCGCCCGGCAGCCCGCGATTCCGTCGGAAGCCACCGCCCGGCTCCGCTGGCCGAGAGCGAGGGAGGAGCCGCCCGAGCCAGGTGAGCGGTGCGATCGCTTCTCTCCTCCGGTGTAGTGGCGTGAGGCGGAGGCGCGCCCGCTCCCGCCTCCCGCGCCCCTCCCCCCAGTGGGGGACTGCAGTCGGAGGGACTCGACGACGAGCCGGGGCTCGGCCGGGGCGGGGAGCGGGCCCGGGGCGCGCCGGGCGCGGGAGATAGTGAAGGCCGGGGGTCGCTCGCAGCAGGAGGCGGGGGGAGCCCGGGCCGGTGGTGGTGCTGGGCGGGGGCTGAGGGGAGCCGTGTGCGTGTGACGGGAGAACTGTTGTTGGAGAGAGGCAGCGGCCTCGGTCGTGAAGTGTGCTTCCTCGCTTGTTGAGGGGGTGTGGTAACCCTGGGAATGCTTGGTGGAGTAAAACACGTTGTGCCAACCTGTCCTCGAGAGTGTGGTAATCTCTCCTGTCGCTGCTTCCATCAGACATTCCTGTGGTGTGACCGAGGGAGGAGGATGTGTTCGTCCTGCACTTGAGCATGGTGGATTCCCTGTTCTTCTCCTGAGGCATCAGATTTTAGAAAGTGTGAGAGTCATTCTTTCTCCTTTGACAGTCCTCTGAATAAGAGTGGGGTGACAAATAATTGGACCTGATTTTTTTTTTCCCTTAAGCATTTGACCGTGGTGCAAAGCTTGCCTCCCTAGCCCCTCCCTGTAAAAACCTCGGAATGGTTGGAGATAATAACTTCAGATTTGCCTTACTAATGTATCCTTATCTCTGGTTGCAGATTTGTAATCCCGGTATTTTATCCCAATTGTGGGTATGAATAGAGATGGGGCGTTAATTGTATTCAATGAGTGGGTTATTATGCTAACCGTGTTGAATTTAACTTTGATGTAAATTCTTTCAGCGTGCTGTTATTTTCCCATTAATTACATAAATTGTTCTCACATCTTTGGGGAGTTGGGTTAAATTCGAAATCTGTATGGAAAGTACGTGGGGCAGCCTAATATGGAAAATACTCCTTTTTTGTGGGCGCGATGTTTATTATATTTAACGAAGTTTGTAATTATTAACTGTAACCATTAGAATTTAAATGCTATGTAGATCTCATTTCTTTCACAGCATTGGGTAGTTTAAAAATCTTATTTTTTGTTTCTTAAAAAATTCATTGTGCATTTGGAATAAAACACACAAATTCCAGTCATGGAGGTTGAGCATTTATTTTCTAACTTTTAGAGTGACAGCCTCTAATTTTAAAAATTAACAATCATAAATTTCCTTTCTAATACTTACTGTGTGATATTTGGTTAGTGTGTCAAAGGGGAGAAGGCCTATTTTGTTTAGAGGCCTTCTTTACCTACCTTTAGAGGTAATCTTTTATTACTTTCTATCTTGGTTAGTGCAGTTAATTTCCTTCTTTCCTATAATATATTCAGTTGTCAGTTTGGCAAGATGGCTGTTGATGTTTCTATCTTTCTCTCCTTTTTTTCCTCTCTTGTTTTCTTTTACCCCACTAGGTGCCGGAGCACTATCTGTCAGGGAGGGGGCACTCTATGATTTTGAGAACAGAGTGTCCAGGAGGGGAAAGCAAATCCAGTCACATAGAATCCTCCACTCAGTGAAGATCCTTTCTTTCTATTTCCACCTATGCCCCTGCAGGGGGTAAAGAAGAATTGTATGTATCTAACCTTTAGACTTGGGGCTACCAGCCAAATGCCACTTACCTTAGTTTCTGGTGGATATCTTCATTTTTTTTTTTTTTTTTTTTTTTTTCTTAGATTCCATATTGAATACAAAAGAGTCTGAAGGTGAGGGGAGAGTGACAGCAAATTTCCCTTTTTTTCTTTTCCTTCTCATTCGGTCCCCTTTTCCTCTCCAAAGGGAAATTGCTAGAAGTGTTTTATAAATTGTCTACCCCTTCTTAGCCATGTTACGAAGAAACACTAAAGAGAACTTTTTTTTTTTTTTTTTTTTTTTTTTTTTACCTGAGACCAATGAATGCCAACCAAGCTTCAGGCATTAGTGTGTTGGGGTACAGCACAGAACATGGCTTTTTAAAAAACCTCTCCCAATTCTTGCTTTCCTCAGTATGTATCCATCTGGGATTTGCTAATGGAGTAAGTCTCTAGACTGAGTTCTCAACTTCTCCCTTCCCTATGAGCTGAAAGAAGAAGATGAACACTGGAATGGGTTGAGGGGGAGGGGAGAGAACAGAGCCAGTTCCACAGATGGAGAAGTAGCTTTTGTCATCTTCCTCTGGGAAGCAGGCATAGAGTCCTAAACTAAGTGAAAGAGGGTGGGGGAAGAACTTCTGTACCCAGGAACAACATGTGAAGAGTGAGAGAAAACTAAACATAAAGCAAAGGAAGGAGTTTGTTGCTTACTACTGTCAACTGGTCTGGGGGTGTATTTTAGTGATGTGCATTTGTAGAGAGGGTTTATGACAGGTTAGTTTACAAAGAGTTTTACAAAGAGCAAGTGGGGTTAAGTCATAAGCTTATGGGAAAAGAGCCTTGGGAAATTATAATCTAATTTTTTAAAAAATCTGGGAGGAGATTGTGATAAGGATATTTAGTTAACTGTACTGTGGGATGTGCAGTTGTTTCGAGAGAGGTTGAATAGGAGAGATTAGGTACAGATGATGAGGAAATTGTCTTTCATTACTCGGGAATTTTCCTGCTTGTCATATTAAGGATAATATTAGTATATTAAATAATATAGTATATTAAATAGTATATTAGTATATTAAATAATAATATACTACATCAAAATACCTGTACATAATGTATTTTAGATTCATGTACCATATGTATCTTTGTACATACTAGGTTTGCAGAAAAGAACAGAGTTTCTGGCTTCATGATAACTCATGCTGTGGTATTTTTTTTTAATGTTTTCTTTTCCAATTTTTTTTTTTCCTTTCAAAATTGGCTTAGAGGACAAAAGCCACAGAGCTAGCCAGCACTACTCCCTTAGAGTCTCGTCTGCATGGAACCCATCTGCTTATATCTTTTTTACTCCTTTTACTAAAATTACAGGTTTTTTTTTTTCCTCCTCTGACTTTAATTGTTAACAAAGCTAATTATTTAAGGATGAATTGTATAATGGCAGTGGAAAGTAGGTTTAGGTTTGCGTTGTTTGTTTTTTATGAGAAACTGAAAAGATAAATTAGGAATTTTTAATTTTTTAAAAAATATTTTATTTATTTATTTGACAGAGATCACAAGTAGGCAGAGAGGCAGGCGGGGGGCGGGGGGGAAGCCCAATGAAGGGCTAGATCCCAGGACCCTGAGATCATGACCTGAGCTGAAGGCAGAGGTTTAACCTACTGAGCCACCCAGGCACCCCATAATTTATGAATTTTTTAAAAAGATTTATTTATTTGTGAGAAAGAAAGGAGGTGAGCAGAGGGAGAGACTCTTTAGGCAGGCTCCCTGCTGAGGGCAGAGCCCAACATGGAGCTTGATCCCAAGGCCCATGAGATCATGACCTGAGCTGAAACCAAGAGTCACCAACTGAGCCATCCAGGCTTCCTGATAAACTGTGAATTTTTGACAGCTGTGTTTAGATCTAATGGGTATATTTACTTGGTATTAAATATTGAAATAGCTTTTTTTGACGGGGGAGGTACTGCCTTACAATTCAATAAACAAACTCCTTTAAAATAATTCCTAACCCCTAAGCCTTAACATTTGTCTGTCATACTTAAGGTTCTGTTACCTGCTGGGGATAATACAGAATAAAACGGAATCTGTCTTCATGGAGCTCACAATGTAATTTCATTGATCCTTGTTCTTTTCATCTGGCAGTCTGTTCTCCCAGCAGTGTTTGGAGGCGTTTACTAGATTCTTGTAAAATGTGTACCAATTTGTCAATTTTTTGTCAATGATTTTTATTACCTTTCTTTCAAAAGTGGCAGTACATCTCCAAGTTGTGAAAAATTCTACAATTGTTGAATCACTGTATTGTACACCTGAAACTAATATAATATTTATGTGAACTAACAGGAATTAAAATAAAACCTTTAAAAAAAAAATTCCAAATCTACCCCTTAATGTTTTTACTCTATTCAGCTCCTTACCACCACCCTCCACTTGTTTTAACCCTTTCTCATACTAGCTCTTGGCTTCATGTTCTTAGGCATATAAAAATATGGTCTCCAAAAATAGAACATGGATTTGCTATATTAGATCACACCAGTTCTTTCTTACTGCTCCACTGTCCCACATTTGGCAGCATTTCAGACTTTGATAGTTTGTCGGAAAACTACATCTTGGAAATTCATGCAGATTTGTCTAAATAGCAGGCTTTAAATATTTCCTGAGTTTATCCCTTTGACATATAGTTAGCCATATCTATAAAGACTTTTTTCAGTTTCACTATATTAATAGTTTCCTGACTCATTTTTTCAGTATATTGTCCAGCAAGAAAATTAGGAAGACCCAACATTTTTAACATGTTAAGCATGATGAGACTTTTTTTTTTTTTTAAGATTTTGGGGTTTTTAAGTAGTCTCTATTCCCAATTTGGGGCTCTTAATTCACAACCCTGAGATCAGGAGTTGCATGTTCCACTGACTGAGCCAGCCAGGCGCCCCTAAACATGATGGACTCTGAGGGAGCCACACTGTGCACTGCATCTCGGGAAGATTTTGTAGATTTTGTACGATGTTCCAGAGAGAGATAGGTTGATTTAACATTCTTATATTAAGTGAAATCTTGAGAAAAATTTTTTTAAGTTTATTTATTTATTTGACAGACAGATTATAAGTAGGCAGAGAGGCAGGCAGTGGGGGTTGGGGGGAGCAGGCTCCCCACTGAGCAGAGAGCCCAACATGGGGCTGGATCCCAGGACCCTGGGATCATGACCTGAGCTGAAAAGGCAGAGGCTTTAACCCACTGAGCCACCCAGGTGCCTTGAAATCATTAGAAATTTTATTTAAATTCCATTCAGAGAAAGCTTACCCCCCCCCCCCAGAGGACACTTTTTTTAAGGAAGATTTTAAGTAATCTTTACACTCAACGTGGGGCGAGACCCCACAATCCAGAGATGAAGAGAGGCATGCTCCACCAACTGAGCTGGCCAGGTACCCCATGCAGAGGAAACTATTTTAAAAAGTGTAATTAGTTTTGTATATCACAGACTGCTTTGAGAAATTTAGTAATAAAGCTACAGGTAAATTAAGTAAAGGTGACATTTTTCTGAACCCTTAGGTAAATATGTGTAAAAATTTGCATGTTAATTTGCTTATGACATTTTTTTCTTCTCTAGTTTTCTTTTTATTGTGGTTAAATACATAGCACGAAATTTACCATCTTAGTCATGTTTTAAGAACGCACATTAGTGGTATTAACTATATTCACATTCTTGTGCAATTGTCCACCATATTCATTTCTAGAACTCTTCATACAAATAGTCTTGATTCCCCCAACATCCCAGCCCCTGGCAACCATCATTTTACTGTGAATTTGGCAGTTATATACTAGTGCATAATATCCTCCAGGTTCATCCATGTGTAGCATCCATTGGAATTTAATTCTTTTTTAAGGCATTGTATATATATTCTGTATTACTCATTCATCTTTCGATGAACACTTTGGTTGCTTCCACCTTTTAGTTATTGTAACGCTGTTGTGAACATGTGTGTACAGATACCTCTTTGAAAACTCTGCTTTCATTTCTCTTGGTTATATACCAAAAGTAGAATTACTGGATCATATGGTAGTTATATTTTTAATTTTTTGAGGAACTGCCATACTGTTTTTCATGGCTGTCGTACCATTTTACATTCCGACTGACAGTTTGCAAGGCTTCCAGTTTCTCCACATGCTCCCCAACATTTGTTTCCTGTTTTTGATAGTAGCCATCCAGTGTGTGTGATTTTACTTAACATGGTTTTGATTTGCATTTTCCTAATGATTATTGATGTTGAGCATCTTTTTTGTGGACATTTTAATATCAGGTAGTTTTTAACTCTGTGAGGACTAGGATTATGTCTGTTTCGTTTACCGGAATTTTTTTTTAAAAGACTATTTATTTGACAGACAGAAATCACAAGTAGGCAGAGAGGCAGGCAGAGAGAGAGGAGGAAGCAGGCTCCCTGCTGAGCAGAGAGCCTGATGCAGGGCTTGATCCCAGGACCCTGAGATCATGACCCAAGCTGAAGGCAGAGGCTTTAACCCACTGAGCCACGTAGGCGCCCCTACCAGAATATTTTTAGAGTACATAGTAGTCAATCAAATATTAATTGAATATATTATTTAATCAAATACTTTGTTTATTTAGTACTTAGAGTCTTAGGTGATCTGAGATTACAACTGATTTTTGACCTTGAACAATTTGCTTCTTTGGAGGGAGGGATACTTTTCCAGGGATGTTGTGAAAATAAATGTAAAAGTGAAATGGATCAAATGTAAGATGATCTTGTTAGTGTAACACAATCCCTCTTACAAACAGTACTGCTACATGCTGACATGCAGACTTTGATGTTAAAGGAATAATTTCCTAAAACTTTTGAGCAAGGTATGACAGACAATACTTAAAATAAAAAGTTCTGTGGCCTGTAATAATTCCCAAATATCACTGACATAAGCAAAAGAGGTAGTAGGTAGTCCAAGGTCATGGCACCACACAGCTGTCCGGGGTTCAAGTTCTAACAGGTAGCTGTGCTTTTCCTAGGGTTCACTCCTGTCCATAAGAGTCCAGGTGGTTGTTAGAGCTAATAGTGGGAGAGGAGAGAAAGAAAGGGAGAAAGAGAGAGAGAAAGAGAAAGAAAGAAATAGAAGTTAAGTTTAAGGAATTGGTTAGTATGATTGTGGCAAGTCTGAAATTCATGGGGCAAGCCAGTAGGTTGGAAATTCAGGGAGGGACTTCTGTTATAGTCTTAATGCATAGTTACTTCTTTGTGGAACTTGTTTTTGCTCTTTAGACCTTCATCTGGTTGGATGAGACCCACCTACAACATAGAGGGAATCTTCACTCAGTGTCAACTTATTACAGACTTTAATCATATTTACAAAATATCTTCATAGCAACATATAGACTAGCGCAAACAGTTGGGCATCATTGTCTAGCCACGCTGACACAGTTGAACTAACAAAATGAAAAATCCAGGTGTTGAAGCAGGTATGTGAATAAAAACTTTTTACTTGCTCAGCTGAGGGAATAGTCGGTGGCATTTAGTTAGGAATGTACAGTAGGCAGATTGAAATAGGATCTCTCAAATTTAGTTGGAAACTGGTTGGAAAAAGATTTAGTAGGTCAATGATATATTCAAATTTCAATAATAATAGTTGAAACCTGGTGAGGATGACAGTTACAGAGAAAGGAGAGAAGGGTTCAGGAAGGAAGTCCTAGGGATTATGTATAGAAAAAGAACTGTCAGGAGAGAAGGGTCACGTACAAGAAGACTGAAGGAGTGCCTAAACTCAATATATGCAAATTTGTTATTTTTCTCTGGAAGCCTGACATAACTCTTATATTCCCCATCCAAGACAGAAATGAAGTCATCAGAAGCACATCTGTAGTAATTGCCAAATGGAGTAAATTCTTAATTGTACATTAGTATGTATATTTTCCTTATCTAACCTTTTTTTCATTCTCAGTCTTTTGATTCTGAGTTTATATGCTATGTCTTATCTGGAATAAATAATGTTCCTAGGAGTAAGAGGTGCCTCAATAGCTTTATGGTAGATTATAATTGTGCTTTTTTCCTAGCAGAATAAGTACCATTGGGAAGGGGGTCTCATGAGAAAAATGAAAGAAGCACTTTATTTATGATTCCCATTTAATTAGCCCTGCCTAGACTATTGACAGATCACAGAGACTTTTATTTACATGTGTATCCAGAAGTTGCATGGGAGAACTATGTCTAATATAAATGTAAATTTTCTTTGTCACATGTCTCTTTGTTAAAAAAAGAAAAACTGATTTAGCAGTTTATCAGTAGCATTTATTTGGTATCTGATATTTGTGCATTGTTTTCCTTAATATTGTGTGTGTGTGGGAGGAACCATTTTACTTTTACAAGGGACTCTACTGTCTTTTAAAATAGTGAATATAATCTGAGGTTTTTTATTTTTGAGACTCAGGACTATCATTTTATTTGTGTACTTTTGGTTTCCTGGACTGTAGATATACCATTATGCTTTTGACTTCTTAGCAGTTTTTTTTTCTCCTGGATGTTTATTAATGGGATAAACAGAAAAGTAGATATGTTGGAGGAGATGCTGGCCTCCACCTGGCCCGCAGGAAGGTGGCCTCCCAGACCAGGAGGGCCATGGGAGTGGGTTGGAGGGGGGAATACAGAGCCTCTGCCTTTGTGGTTGGAGAGTCTTTACCTCTTGTTTCCTGGCTATTCTTAGATGTGAATCCCAATAGGGCAGCCTGATAAGGATAAGGCCACCCTGGGTACCTTTCCAAATAGGAGTGGACCATTGGTTGGAGGAGAGAGTTGTGCTCTTTATTTCCCTGGCAATAAACTGGTCTTGGAGTTCACTGTAAAATTAAAATGGATAAAAAATTGGGGGTGCAAAAAAAAAATTGGGGATGTGTGGGTGGCTCATTCAGTTAAGCTACTGCCTTCGGCTCAGGTCATGATCCCAGGGTCCTGGGTTCCAGCCCCGCTTTGGGCTCCCTGCTTAGCAGGAAGCCTGCTTCTCCCTCTCCCATTCCCCCTGTTTGTGTTCCTTCTGTTGCTGTTTCTCTCTGTCAAATAAATAAATAAAAATCTTGGAAAAAAAAAAAAACCAAAGCCATTTCCTTTAAAAAAAAAAAAATTGGACAGGTATCACTTGAAGATACCAGTACAAATGAAACCGTAAATAATAAGCTGGAGATTGTTAAGCTAACTTGCCTTTTTCAGGCTGGGGACATCATCTCCTTGGTGGACATTGGAATACAGTATGGCATACCTATGATTGTTCACATGAAAAGTAAGACATAACATAAGAATCTTTTGAAGCTGATAAAGAAAATGTATTCCATATGAAGAAGGCTAATCTCAGTGCAGGGCAAGGTCATGATCCCCAGATGCTGCCGTATTGACGGCCACTAGGTGGATTTGAGGAACCGTAGTCATTGGTATTGATGTTGGACCTCTTCAAGACAGTGTCCATATATTTCATAAAGTCTTCTGCAGAGCATTTCTCCAGTTCCAGATCTGGGGGTGCAGGTATCCCCTATGAAAGCCTTGCAGAGATCAGGCTGCTCCATTGGGAGAAATGAAAGGAGGGGCACCTGGGTGGTTCAGTCAGTCAAACATCTGTGTTTTGCTAAGTTCGTGATTCTTGAGTCCTGGGATTGAGTCCTATATCAGGCTCTCTGCTCAGTGGGGAGTCGTCTTCTCCATCTCCCTCTGCCCCTCCCTGCTGCTCATGCTCTATGCTCTCTCACTTTCTCTAATAAATGTTTTTTTAAAAAATGAAAAGAAATAGGGAGGCTAACCCGAACTTGCAGTTAGTTGATGGTGGCATACCAGTGTGGAAACACCCAAAGATTATGCATGGGTTTAAGAGCTGCAGGATGAAGTCAGACATGATGCTTATGTGCATCATCTGTTGGGAGTTGCTGCACAACGACATGAGATTGCAGCCCAGGAGTGTTTTTTTGTCCAATTATAGAATCAGTGAACATAACATGTTGTGTTAATGTTGTGGCCTGCGCATTTTCCATGAGTTGATATACCAGTATTGGCCAACATTTCTACTTCCCAGTTGCCAGTGGCTTTAATATCCTATCCCGAGTTCTGTTGGGGGCCACAACTGCTTTACTCATTCAATACAGTTTCATGCAGTGAAATTCAGTCATATCAGTGAACAGATGATGTTCAAGACCTAAGTGTCAGGGAAGGCACCAAGATGGCTTTGGAGTATTAAATGTCCTTGACAGGGTGGTCCAAAAACTACTTGGTCTAAATATCTTAAGGTCATTTTATAATGCCTCTCTCAAGGGAAACTGGGGAGGCATTAGGTACTCTGATGCGACTTTTCTTATGTGGAGCTTTTCCTTTGAGACTTTTCAGTGACCACATCTTCAGTTCATATTTAGACTAAGGCTCAAGAGGGCATGTTCTTTTTTTAAGAGGTCATGTTTTTGTCCACAGCTGTGGAACAATAACACAAGGGGTCAGAAGCCTCTAGGCACTAGTCATCCCCTTTGCTGATTTCTTGGGTCTTGGCCTGATGCATTGCCACATTTGAGAGCTCTCCCCTTGCTTTTCCACAGGTACAAGTAAGTCATACTCTTAAGTGTATCTCCCATGTTATTTTATTCCTTCCCTGCTTTCTTGTGATTGATGCCTTGAGACCCTGGGTTATGGGGCAGGTGTGAGTGTGTGTGTTTGGGGTTGGGGCTGTGTGTATGTGTGTGGTGGTGCATCTGGCTCGTGATGTTCTGGTCTTATGGTGTACATCTATGGAACAGGCCCTTCTGACCGAGACCCTGGAGAGTGTGTGAATGGTGCATGAGGAATCACTTTCAGTCGTGGTGCTGGAAGCCATCTGTATGGTCATTCCTTTCTCTAGTTCTTACCCTCATTCTTTTTTCTGTGTTAGGTTTGCCATGTCATCTGGGGTGATACTAGGAATTTTTTTAAAGTAGGCTCTATGCCCCAGTGAGGCTAGAACTCAGGATCCTGATATCAAGAGTTACGTGCTGTACTTCTGAGCCAGCCAGGGGCCTCAGGAATTTTATTTTTGAAAAGTTTTGTTTGTTTGTTTGTTTGTTTGAAACCACCTGTTAACATTTGTTAGTAAAACTTGAAACTTTTTGCTTCTTAGGGAAATTTTGAACTGTTGTCTTACTCGTGATACAAGCTTTTGCTCATGATGCAGATTCTGAGAAGCAGCACTCTGTGGAAGAAAGTCCTTTTTTGTATTCTAGTAAACAGTCTGTTGAAAAAAGTTCTATTTAAAGGAAGCATGAAAACCTTGAGTAAGAGTATGCTATCCCCTGATTAAAATAAATTTTAGTGAATGGACCCCAGCATTTAATGTTTTTTTAAGTTGCTTCATTCTTGAACTATTTATTTATTTATTTTTAAGATTTTATTTATTTATTTGACAGAGAGACACAGCGAGAGAGGGAACATAGCAGGGAGAGTGGGAGAAAGAGAACAGGCTTTCTGCAGAGCAGGAAGCCTGACGCAGGGCTGGGTCCCAGGACCCTGGGATCATGACCCCAGCAGAAGGCAGACCCTTAACGACTGAGCCACCCAGGCACCCCTTGAACTATTTATTTTGATTAAAGTTGCTATATAAATGATTTCAGTGTTGATACTTCTCTAGTAACACAAGTGTTACTATCTCATTATTTAAAACATTCCTATAAATATGTTTGTAATAAAATAAATATGACAAAATAAGGGAGGAAAATTGCATAAAAAAACTACAGATATATGAATATATAGAGAGTTAATTGTGTTGGGAAGGATCAGGATATACTGATGATTAGTCTCATCTATTTTATATCAAGGTATTTAATATATAATTAAATATAATAAAGGGAATGACATTGAACATGATGTAGAAAATGGGACTTGTACTAAGTGATCTGCTGTAATTATAAAATGGCAGTGGTAGCTTCCCCAGTGGACGATGGAGAAATGTTGTTTCATGGGAAGTTGTGAGTTTCTATATTTCTAGTGGTATAAAAATTTTTTATTTGAATGAAAGGGAAAAGGCATCATATTACATTATTCATTTTTTATTTGTATAGTTAATATATAATCACAGCATTTATTTGTGTGAAAGCCAAGAATCAGATTTCTTTTTTATCTTACATATAAATATTTTATTTGTAATATAAATAATAAATATAATATAAATAATATAAATTATATTTTATTTTATATATTAATAATATATTATATATAACATATTTTATACATATTAAATATATGTTATAATATGATATAAATAATAATCAAATAATGTTTTATTATATACAAATATATTTTTTATATTTTATTTTATATATATATATATAAATAAAACATTATTTGATTACAATCGCCGAGAGATTACACAAGCAGGGGCAGAGAGAGAGGGAGAAGCAGGGAAGT
The DNA here is from genome assembly GCF_011764305.1 of Mustela putorius furo. NCBI lineage: Eukaryota > Metazoa > Chordata > Mammalia > Carnivora > Mustelidae > Mustela > Mustela putorius. The sequence goes on along the minus strand of NW_025422368.1, from coordinate 38,975,697 downwards.
AGCCTTCCCACTAAGCAGGGAGCCCAATGTAGGACTCCATCCCAGGACCCTGGATTGTGACCTGGGCCGAAGGCAGATGCTTAATCGACTGAGCCACCCAGACACCCCGTTAATAAATAATTTTAAGTAATCTCTATGCCTAATGTGGGGCTCTAACTCAGACCACCAGAATCAAGAGTTGTACACTCTACCAACTGAGCCCAGCAGCCAGGTACCCCAAATAGATTTTTTTTAATATGAGGAAGTGAAACTTATTTTCATATATACAGGGGAGCCCCACAAACATGAAATTCCTTAAGTAAGAATTCTTTATTTACTCTGTGAATTTTGTCTTTCTGTATAGAAAGAATCGGCATTCAGGAGGAAATAATTCAAGAGAAGGAAGACCAAGCAGATCAAGATGTGTAGCTCTGTGGCAGCCAAGTTGTGGTTTTTGACAGATCGTCGAATCAGAGAAGACTATCCCCAAAAAGAGATTTTACGAGCATTAAAGGCCAAATGTTGTGAGGAGGAATTGGACTTTAGGGCTGTGGTGATGGATGAGGTGGTACTGACAATCGAGCAAGGAAACCTGGGTAAGTCTATACTAAGTAGTTTAATGGAATTTTTCCTTAAAATGTTTTGAATCCACATTTTTTAGGAATAGTTTGGAGGAAGGAATTCTTACTAGCCTTATCATTATGAAGTATCATCTAATCTTAAAATCTAGCATTTTTTTTTTTTAAGAGAGAGAGCACAAGCCTCTTAACCAACTGAGACACCCAATATTATGGCACCCCCAAATCTACTATATGTTATGGAAGAAATGGAAACAGTAGTACTTAATGAACCTCTTGCTTTATTATGTGGGAAATAGTTGTGAGAGAAATTAAAGATGATCTACTAATTTTTTTCCCATTATTGCTGCCTTCTAATTTTTAAAGACCTTGTTTATAAAGTGCTCATACGAGAATTTACCTCATGGTGGTCTTTTTTAGTAAATTCATCAAATTCCACATGTGAGGGGTGCCTGGGTGGCTCAGTGGGTTAAAGCCTCTGCCTTCAGCTCAGGTCATCATCCCAGGGTCCTGGGATCAAGCCCCGCATCGGGCTCTCTGCTCAGCAGGAAGCGTGCTTCCTCTCTCTCTCTCTCTCTCTCTCTCTCTGCCTGCTTCTCCGACTACTTCTCTGCCTACTTGTGATCTCTGTCTCTCAAATAAATAAGTAAAATCTTAAAAAAGAAAAAAAATACTGTAAAAAAAATTTCACATGTGATTCTTACTTTCTTTTTTCTTCATAAAATATTTTTTACATATAGTATAAAATACTAATAGAATTTTATTCTTTTTGCTGGTTAGAAATGTCCTAATGATTTGACTCAGTTGGTGAGAAGTCTGGTATTTTCAGTATTTCATGTTTGGTTTTGGGTTATAAGGGGAAGATATCTTAGAAATACAGACATTCTTTAGAACTGACTTAGGAGTCTTTACATCTTTAGAAAGTTAAGACTTTCTTTTTTTAAGATTTTATTTATTTATTTGACAGAGAGATCACAAGTAGGCAGAAAGGCCGGCAGAGAGAGAGGAAGAAGCAGGCTGTCTGCTGAGCAGAGAGCCCAGTGCAGGGCTCGATATCAGGACCCTGAAACCATGACCTGAGCTGAAGGCAGAGGCTTAACCCACTGAGCCATCCAGGCGCCCAAAAGTTAAGACTTGTTATAGCTAAGTTGGTCATTTCTGTTAAGGAGCATTATATGGTGGCATATACATGGCATTTTTAATTAACTTTCAGAAAATACTTCATAGTTTACTGATAGTATTAGGGTATAAGACAAACACTTAAAATAGATTCTACATTACTCGCTTTGTGTCTAGAATCATGATGAGACCATGTGTTTTAATTTTCTCATCAGTAAAGTGGAGAGAGATGGTTATTGTAAGAATATTATTCAATATGTAAATCTGCTATGAGGGTAGTTTCATTCACACCTTAGTTAATGGATCTAGAATCTTACATGATAACATGGTACTATGGTTTAAGTAGGTAGAATCTCTTAGCAGTTACTCTTTACTCTGCCCTCTTGACATTTAATTCATTCTCAGTACCTTTCAGCAGTTACTGTTTTGTCAGCTGATCTTTAATATGTAAATTAATTTATATCAAAGACTTAATAGAAAAACAGAATGTTCCCCATTTTAGTATAAATGATCCTCATGCTAATTTAAGATCAAAAGTTATTGTTGCTGTAGAAATAACTTCTTTAGAACTGAACTTTTTCTAGATTATTTCACTTTAGTGTATAAGTAGTTACTACCTTTACAGGAAAGATGCGCAGTATTTTATTTCAGTCAGGCTTTCTTTTTTTAATGTATACACCTAGGTCTAGCACTTAGTTATTCAGATTCTAGAGATCTGGGATAGAGCCTGTTTCTTTCATTCTTTCATAAATATAATGAAAGTATTTATTATGTGCTAGTTAATTGGTATGGTGTGCAAAATGAAACAGGCTAAGATTAACATTAATCAAGTGATCATGCAAATAAGTGTAAAATTGTTATAACTTTGGTAAATTATAAATAGAGTAGAGTGGATTTGCCCCCGTGCCCTGTACTGTACCTATGACAGATACTCCTGATCAAATAAATTAAAATCCTGAATCTAAGGCTCCTGGGTGGCTCAGTTGGTTAAGCATCTGCATCTTAATTTCAGCTCAGGTCATGATCTCAGGTCCTGGGCTCCAGCCTCTTTGGATTCTGTGCCTAATGGGGAGTCTGCTTAAGATTCTCTCCCTCTGCCCCTCCCCCTGTTCATGAACATGTACCTTCTTTCTCTCTCATATAAATACACATTTTATCTCTAGAATAAAAAAATAAAATTCAAAATCTGTCACATGCTTTTAGAGTTCACAGCTTTTCAACATAAGTGCATGTACAGTTGTTGAGATTGGAGTCAGAAATTTGGATACTGTATTGTGTTAGGAGCCATGCTCTTGAAGTATGTGTGAGAAGAGGCTTAAAGGGCGGTGTGGTACATAGCTCACTAAACACCACTTCCACAGGGTTAGGGTATATGTTTCTGTGTTTTATTTATTTATTTTTTAAAAGACTTTATTTATTCATTTGACAGCACAAGCATGGGGAGCAACAGGCAGAGGGAGAGGTGTTATTATGTTTTAAAGGTTGGAAAACCAAAGGCTGCATAATATATACTGGCAAGAATATAGAGAAATTGGAGCCCTCCTACATTGCTAAGGGGAATATAAAATAATGTAGGCTCTTTGGGCAAAATTTTGGCAGTTCCTCCAAAGGTTAAACGTAGAATTACCATAGAATCCATCCCACTCCTGCATATATATCTAAGAAGAATGACACATGTTTGGGAGTGATTAAGATGGCTTGGTGTTACTTCTTCTTTAAATGTTTGGTAGAATTCACCAGTGAAAACATTTGGTGCTATGTTTTTCCTTGTTTGGCGATTTTGGATTATTGGTTCAATATGTCTATCCTGATTTTTTAAATTTTTTAGTGATTCAGTCTTACTAGGTTGTATATTGGCAGGAATTTATCCATTTTTTCTTGGTTATCCAATTTGTTGGCATAATTTTTCATAGTTGTTTCTTATAAATCTCATTTATTTTGGTGACGTCCATTGTTAATATCTCCTTTCATTTCTAATTTTTGTTACTAAAGGCCTCTCTTTTTTCTTAGTCTAGCTAAAGGTTTGTCAATTTGTTGGTCTTTCCAAAAGTTAGTGTTGACTTTTTTCTGTTTTTTCTATTTCAGTGATGTGTGTTCTAATCTGTATTTTTCTTTTTCTCTTCATGGTGGGTTTAGTTCTTTTTCTGCTTGTTTATGGTGTAAGGTTAGGTTGTTGGTTGGAGATTTTTCTTAATGTACATTTTTTTTTTTAAGATTATTTATTTATTTATTTGACAGAGAGAGAGAGAGAAATCACAAGTAGGCAGAAGTAGGTAGAGAGGCAGGCAGAGAGAGAGGGAGAAGCGGGCTCCCTGCTGAGCAGAGAGCCTGATGACAGGCTCGATCCCAGGACCCTGGGATCATTACCTGAGCTGAAGGCAGAGGCTTAACCCACTGAGCTACCCAGGCACCCTAATGTGCATTTTTTTTTTTTTAATGTACATCTTTATAACAGTACACTTGGCTCTTAACACTGCTTTCACCACATACCATAAGTTTTGGTGTGCTGTGTTTTGCTTTTGTTTTAAGATACTTTCTCATTTCCCTTGTGACTTCTTTTGTCTCATTTGTTTTAAGTGAGTGTTATTTTTAGGGGCTCCTGGGTAGCTTAGTTTGTTAAGTATCCAACTCTTGGTTTCAGCTGAGGTCCTGATCCTTAGGGTTATGAGATCAAGCACTGCATCGGGCTCAGCGCGTGGCATGGAGCCTGCTTAAGATTCTCTTCCTCTCCATTCCCCTCAAAATAATTGTTACTTAATTTCCAGATATTTGTAAATAGTTTCCTTTTGTTAATTCATTTCTAGTTTCATTCCATTGAACTTTAACAAGAAAAGATACTTGGTATTATATCAGTATTCTTAAATTTGTTGAGATTTATTTTGTGGCTTAAGATGTGATGTATCCTGGAGAAAATTCCATTTGCCCTTGAAGAATGAGAATTGTGTTGTTAGGAGTATTTTTTATATGTTAGGTCCATTTGATATGTAATGTTTCTTCCAGTTACTTTGTTTCCTTATTAAATTTTCTGTTTGTTTGCTCGATCCATTATTAAACGTGTAGAGTATTTGGATTTTTCACTTATTGTTAGTGTCCATTTCTCTCTCTGGTTTCTCACGGTTTGTTTCATACATGGGGGTACTGTATTGGGTGCCTGCATATTTATAATTGTTATAAGTTCCTGGTGAATTGACTCATCATAATAATGATGATTATCTCTTGACAGTTTTTCTCTTATAGCCTATTTTGTCTCATAAGTAGGACCACTTCTCTCTTCTGGTAACCATTAGCATGGAATATCTTTTCTTAGCCTTTCACTTTCAGCCTTTGAGTGTCCTTACATCTCAAGTGAGTCTCTTGTTGATAGCATATATGTGGGCATTGTTTTTTTCTTTTTTAAGATTTTATTTATTTATTTGACAGAGAGGTAGAGAGTACAAATAGGCAGAGAAGCAGGCAGAGGGAGAAGGGAGAGGGAGAAGGAGACTTCCTGACAAGCGGGGAGCTGGATGTGGGACTCAATCCCAGGGTCCACAGGAAGATACTTAACCGATTGAGCCATCCAGGCCCCGCCCAGGCATTGTTTAAGGTCCATTTTGTCCCTCTATCTTTTGTTTGTTTTTGTTTTAAAGACAGATGTGGGGAGGGACAGAGGGAGAGACTCTCTAGCTGACTGACTCCTCACTGAGTGTAGAGAGGGACACAGGGCTCCATCTCACAACCTGTGAGACTACAACCTAAGCTGAAACTAAGAGATGAGTGCTTAACTGACTGAGCCACCCAGGCACCTCTCTGATACTTACTTTTAATGTGATTACTGAAAAAGCAAGACATTTTATCATTTTCTGTATGTCTTATACCTATTTTGTCTCTTTTCCTCTCTTGTTACCTTCCTTTGTGTTTTGTTAATTTGTTGTCGTGGCATGCTTTAGTTCCTTATTTATCTGTTATGTATCTTCTGTAGGTGTTTTATTCATCATTATTGTGAAGATTATATAATAAAACATAGTATGGTTTTAATTTTATTTTAGGTGATAAATTTGTTCATATATAAACTCTACCCCTATGAATTTCCCCTAATATTGTGTTAATAATGTCACAAATTATATCTTATATTTTGTATTCATTGACAGTTTTATAGGCATAGTTATTTTGTATGCTTTTAACTTTTTAAATTTTTAAAAATAAGCTCTAGGCCAATATGGGGCTTGAACTCAGGACCCCAAGATCAAGAGTTCCATGCTGTTTCTACTGAGCCAGCCAGGTGACCCTGTATGCTTTTAATTTCAAATGCTATACCAGTAATAACACTGATTTATGCACTACCATTAGAGTATTTTAGGATTCTTTATGTATTTATATATTTACCTTTACCCAAGAGCTCTTTTTTTATACTTTTGTGTTGCCTTCTAGCATTCTTTATTTTTAAAGATTTTTTATTTATTATTATTTTTTTTAAAGATTTTATTTTAGTTTTAAAAATATTTTGTTTATTTATTTGACAGAGAAAGAGAGAGAGACCACAAGCAGGCAGAGCAGCAGACAGGGTCAGGGGGAGTAGGCTCCCTGCTGAGCAGAGAGCCCAATGCAGGGCTCTATCCCAGGACTCTGGGATCATGACCTGAGCCGAAGGCAAAGGCTTAACCCACTGAGCCATCCAGGCGCCTCAAGTTAATTTTTTTTTTAACTTTTATTCTTTTTCATTTCTGTTATTGGACTTTCCATTTCAGTCTGCGATTACTCCTTGGTGTCTTTGTTGGGATTTTTGTTTGTTTTGTTTTGTATTTTGGATCTGTTGATTTTTGCATTTTTTAACCATGGTTTTCTTGATTTCCTTCTCATGTTTTAGTTCTTTTAGTATCTTTGAGACAGTTGTTTTACTTCATTTGAAAGTTATACTTACCTGTTGCTTTGAAAGGCTATACTTTCCTGTTTCTTTGTATGCCTTCTTAGTTTTTGTTGAATATTGTACATTTGAATCTAATAATGTAGTAACTCTGGAAATCAGACTCTCCTCCTTTCCCAGGGTTTGTGTTTTTGTTTACTGTTCTTTGTTTTCTTATTGTTATAGATGGTCTGTGTCCTGCAGATTAGCCTGGGCTGTAAATGGAACGTTTTCTCAGGACTAAACCTTTCCTTGTTATGTATGGTCACTTTGTAATTTTTCCCATATATGCAGGGTTTTTTTTTTTTTTAATATTTTATTTATTTATTTGACAGACAGAGATCACAAGTAGGCAGAGAGAGAGAGGAAGGGAAACAGGCTCCCTGCCCAGCAGAGAGCCCAGTGCAGGGCTGGATCCGAGGACTCTGAGATCATGACCTGAGCCGAAGGCAGAGGCTTTAACCCACTGAGCCACCCAGGGGCCCCTGCAGTTTTTTTAATAATGTCCTAGTCTTTCATGTCTGGCTCCTGAAAGGGGAAAATGACAAGACATAAGGGAGCAGAGAGGTTATTTGAAGAAATAAATCCCCTGGAAGTCATTTTACCTGGAAGGGGAGGGGCTTATAACCATGGGTGGAGATAGTACAACAGTGATAGCTACTGCCCTTTTGGTTTGCAATTCTGTGATCAAAAGTTGTAACCAGTAATCAGAGGAGAGGTCTTCAATATCTGAAGGACAGGGTCCTTTTAGTGAACGCTGGCTTCTGCAAGTTGTCAGTTGCCCCAGGAACAGGTGCATAGTGTGCTTTAGGATTGACTTGGGGACTCTAACACAGTTATATATGACAGATTTTTCAAGTGCAGTAAAAGTCTAGGGGTGGCTGACCGATTCCTGGTGTACCCTACTCCACCCTTCCCAGAATTGTCTCTTATTTTTTTTTTAAAGAATTTATTTGAGAGAACAAAAGAGAGAGCATGTGTGTGCATGAGTTGGTGGGGGGATGACGGGGTGAGAGAGAAGCAGACTCCCTGCTGAGCAGTGAGCCCAATGTAGGGCTCCATGTGGCGCTCAATTTTAGGACCCTTGAATTATGAGGCAAAGAGGCTCTTAAGTCTCTAAGCTACCCAGGCACTACTGTGTTGTCATTTTTTATTGCTTCTCTGTCTTTTTCTTTTTTGCTTTGTATTTTATTTTGGGAGTAAATTTCTTTTTATGTATTTATTTATTTATTTTAATTTTATTTATTTGACAGAGATCACAAGTAGGCAGAGAAGCGGGGGGGTGGGTGGGGTGGGTGGGAAGCAGGCTCCCTGCTGAGCAGAGAGCCCTATGTGGGGTTTGATTCCAGAACCCCAAGACCACAACATGAGCCAAAGGCAGAGGCTCAGCCCACTGAGCCACCCAGGTGCCCCTTGGGAGTAAATCTCTTGCTGGATATATATATATTGTGAATCACTCCGTGGCTTGCCTTTTCAGTCTGTTAATGGAATCTTTTGGTGGGTGGAAGTTGTTAATTTTAATTAGGAACAATTGATATTTCTTTTTTTATTTTTAAACATTTTATTTATTTGAGAGAGAGAGAAAAAGCATGAGTGGGGGAGGGGCTGAGAGAGAAGCAGACTCCCTGTGGAGCAGAAAGCCCTGGGACCTGGGATGTGATACAGGATCCTGGGATCATGACCTGAGCTGAAAGCAGATGTTTAACCAGCTGAGCCACCCAGGTGCCCTATATTTTTTTGGTTAATGCTCTTTGTGTCCTGGTTATGAACCCAAGAATTCCTTTGAGACACATACTGAAATATCTACTTGATAAAATATGACAATGTTAAGTGAAATTATGAAGTTGGAGAAAAAGACATACCGTATGGTACCATTTTCTAAAGGAGACCTATATGTAATTATAACCTTTGCTGGGACCCTGTGATTTTATACTTTACCCATGACGACCTTTGTTGTCTTCTTTAGGAAGAGATGGCAACAACTTGATTTATATTCTCCAGAACTCATTTCATACCTGAAATAGTCTGTAATCTCTTTTTCACATGTTGTCTCTGGAAAGATGTTCAGTCTGGAAATTTGAGTCTAGTTTTCTCTCTCTCTCTCTCTCTCTCTTTTTTTTTTTTTTAAGATTTTATTTATTTTTTTGACAGATCACAAGTAGGCAAAGAGAGGGGGGAGGAAGCAGGCTCCCTGCTGAGCAGAGAGCCTCACGTGGGGCTTAATTCCAGGACCCTGAGATCATGACCTGAGCCAAAGGCAGAGGCTTAACCCACTGAGCCACCCAGGTGCCCTAGTTTTTTCTCATTTTAAAAAATGGTTTTGTAAGAAGAAATCCGTTTGCTTTTATATCTATTGCTTTACTTTGGTGTTTGGTTTTAATTTCTAGATTTATAAATTACCTCATTTTAATTAGACATATACTTTGTTGCCACCGCCCATGTTCCACCCACCCCACTCTTGATGTTATAGTGCTGTCATAAAATTGATTTGGTTGTTTGAAGCAGTTACTGCCAGTGACACCTCAGCAGGCCCTAATTTATTGGTCTAATTCCCACTTTTGGGCAGTTTTCCCCCATTGTTGCATTAGTTGACAAACCTATCCCCAAATAACAGTTATTTCATATAATTAAAATATTTTAATTTATTCTGAAGATTTTCCTTAAACATTCCCGGGAAGTTTCCTCTTAGCTGATTGCTAAGGAAAGAGAAAGGAATAGTTTGAGAGTAGTACTATATAAAGCATAGCACTAGGCACATATATCTCATTTTTTCTCTTTTTAAAAATACTAACAGCTTTCTATTTTTATTTATTTATTTATTTTAAAATTATTTTTATTTATTTATTTATTTGACAGACCGAGATCACAAGTAGGCAGAGAGGCAGGCAGAGAGAGGAGGAAGCAGGCTCCCTGCTGAGCAGAGAGCCCGATGGGGGGCTCGATCCCAGGACCCTGGGATCATGACCCGAGCCAAAGGCAGAGGCTTTAACCCACTGAGCCACCCAGGCGCCCCTAGCTTTATATTTTTATTAATTATTAAGTGACATAAACAGTACTGCAATTTAAAGCAAATATCATTGGATAGTTTTACCATCCATAAATCAGTGCTAAATACATACACAGAAATGAATTGTAACAATACTGTTCGCTAAATTATTTTTTGCTTATCAGTGTTGTTAGCTGTGTGCCAAGATAAGTATTGGACATACAGAGTTTAGCAAAATAGCCCTGTTCTAACTGCTTCATGCCCTCTTTAAGGTAAGTGGGAGACATGGACATTATAGAAAAGATGAAATAATTATTCACTTAAGTGGTATAAAAGAAAAGTAAAGTGTGATATGGGAATAAAATGTGATCTATGGAATCAGTAATCAGATGGAACCAGGGAATTGACTTTATTTTTAAGATTTTTTAAAAATTTTTAAGTAATCTTTATACCCATATCGGGGCATGAACCCACAACCCTGAGATCAAGAGTGGAATGCTCTACCAACTAAGCCAGGTTTCCCCAATGGAATCTAATTTATTTAAAAATTAGAAAAGGCCTCTCAAGGAAGTGAAACTAAAACGTAAAGATGGGTGTGCCTGGGTGTCTCAGTGGGTTAAGCCTCTGCCTTGGGCTCAGCTCATCATCTCAGGGTCCTGGAATTGAGCCCCGCATCAGACTCCCTGATCCTTGGAGCCTTCTTCTCCCTCTCCCACTCCCCCTGCTTGTGTTTTCTCTCTCCCTGTGTCTCTCTCTGTCATATAAATAAATAAAATCTTAAAAAAAAAAAGTCTTTAAAAATAATAAAACCTGAAAGATGAGTAGGCATTATCCAGAGTTACAGTGAGAGGGAGACTATATGTGTTGGTTTTAGGTAGTTCTGGAAGAGGAATTGCTGTTGTCAGACTGTCCTCCAGAAAGTTTGTATTACTCTGTCCTTTTTCAGTATCCTTTTCATTGTGATTGTTTGCATTTTAATGTTAGACAACAATGGCCCTGGTTGAATCACTTTTCTGCTTAATCTTTTAGGAACTTGGACTGTGATTCCAAACCCAGCTGGACAGTGAGATTTACAGTTGAGTATTTCCTTAAGTCAGAAAATAAGTTGAGTATCAAAGGAAAAACCTTTAATGTCTTCAGTCGTCAGGAAGAAATATCTTTTCTTTTTTGAGCTCAGGTCCTCTACTCCCATTATCAAAATGGTTGGGAGCTTTGATTATGTTTAGTCTCCATGCTCAATTGGTCTGAATGTTTATTAATTCTCCAGTGGATACTTGAATCAAATTTTGTCTTCTCTAACAGCACCAAATGTCCCTATACCAGTCAGAAATCAGAGCAATTGCCTATCCCATATCCCTTTCCAAAGTAGTTCAGGAAAGTGAAGCAGTTGGATTAGTTGTACCTTTAATGCTTTAAACTTTCTGATTTAGGGATCAATTTTCTTAGGCAAATGTCTTTTTTACATATGATATTGAATATTATAGATTAAGGTATGAATAGATAATGTATGTTCATATGAATAAAAGTTACAGTGATAATTTACAGAGAAGAAGTGAGATAAATTAAGAGATGTGATATTCTGGCAAGTAAAAAAGCAGGTTCTTAATTATAGATGCCATGTCAAAATAATTCCCTTGGTTATGATATAGGATGAGATAGTGATGAAGACGTTGAGTATCCCTGGTCAGTGCCCCCAAACTATGTTCATTAAAGATAATCAAAACTGTCTTACCAAATACTATTAAGTTGTATGGACTATATAAAATGTAGATAAAGTTGCTGGTTCAGTTCTTGGCCTGTGGTACATTCTTATTTGTTGGCCTTCAGTATCTATCCCCCCACCCCCACCCTGCTTTTGTAGAAACACCATACGGATTTTCTTTTGAGAAATTCCCTCTTCTATGTTGTACAGTCTTTTTTTTTTTTTTTAAGATTTTATTTATTTTACAGAGATCACAAGTAGGCAGAGAGGCACGCAGAGGGAGAGGGGGAAGCAGGCTCCCTGCTGAGCAGAGAGCCCAATGTGGGCTCCATCCCAGGACCCTGAGACCCTGACCTGAGCTGAAGGCAGAGGCTTGACCCACTGAACCACCCATACACCACTATGTTGTACAGTCTTGGTGGGACTGTAAGTCAATGGTGCCTTGCCCCTTGATAGTCAAGCTAGGTAGTAGTTTGGAAGTCTTTGTCCCTCTCCACCCTCCTCCCCTGCCTTTTTTTTTTTTTTTTAAGATTTTATTTATTTCTCTCAGAGAGAGTACAGATAGTGTTGGGAGGGAGAAATAGGCTCCCCGCTGAGCAAGAAGCTCCATGGGAGACTCCATCCCAGGACCCTGGGATCATGACCTGAGCCAAAGGCAGATGCTTAAAGGACTGAGCCACCCAGATATCCCACCTTGTTTTAAGATTTTTTTTTTAATTTTTTTTTATTTTTTTAATTTTAGAGAAAGAGAGTGGAGCAATGGGGGAGAGTAAGAGACTCTGAAGCAGACTCTGCAGTGATCTCGGAGCCCCATGTGGGGCTTGATCTCCCAACCCAGAGATTATGACCTCAGCCAAAATAAGAGTTGGGTGCTCAACCTACTGAGCCACCCAGGGACCCTCTTTTCCCTTGGAATTTGAGCAGTTTAACTAAAGGATAGAAGGAGAATGTTTGAAATTTAATAATGTTGGTATGCACCTAGAGATTCTAGGTTCGTTCTTGGTCTTAGATTCCCAGAATGGCCCTTGTCTTTTTTCTGTGCTTGTTCCATCATCATTCTTTTTAATTCTAAACACAATCCTGTGTCCAACTATTAATTGTTTTTTCTTGCTCAACTTAACTAGAGATAATTTATTCCTTACAAATCAGATAACCTTCAACAATGCAGAAATTAATTCCAGAGAATGTACTGCAGATTGTAGACCTTCAGAGAATTGATTACTTGGCATAGATAGGATAGAAATCAAATTAGGATAATTCTGGAATGGTGATCTAATAACCCATGATACACAGTGTTAAAAATGGTGATTAAGTAGTTAACCTTTATTTACTTAGAACCATGGTTGTGTTGGTGTTGCCACAGAAAACATTTTTAAGGAAGTATGAGGAATTTGGGGGCACCTGGGTCGCTCAGTCAGTTAAGTGTCTGCCTTTGGCTCAGGTCATGATCCTAGGATCCTGGGATTAAGCCCTGCATTGGGTTTCTGCTCAGTGCCAAGCCTGCTTCTCCCTCTCCCACTCCTCCTGCTTGTGTTTCCTCTCTTGCTATCTCTCTTTCTCTGTCAAATAAATAAATAAACTAAAAAAAAAAAAAAAGGAATTTGGAAGTGGGAGACTAGAATGGCCTTTTGAAGGAATTGGAGGAACTTAAAGGAATAAATTAGTTCAAATATCTCAATTCTTTTTTTAAGGCAAATAATAAAATTCAGGGGCTTTTTCGTATCTGGGACTATAGGTCTAACTTAACCATTAGAGTATATTCCTGCTGAAAAGAGACTGCCACCTATCATGCTGCTTAGTGAATTAGCACAGCTAGAGTTGGGAATTACGTGACATAAAGAGGTTGTGCTTTAGAACTAGCTAGATTTAATTGTCCTGGCTGATCTAGTTATTAAACCTTTGTCAGTTGGTCAGATTGGTTGTATGGTTTCATTTATTTGCTGGAAAATTAAATCTGTTGGTAGGTTCTCTTTATAATAAGTGGAATAAAAATTTAAAGGCCTACTCTATAATGTTGCACTCGGGATTACTTTAGCTGTATATAAGATTCCCTGGCATAGTATCTCACACGTAGTAAGTATACAGTAAATGATACTGTTATTAATTGGCAACAGGAAAACATGATAATCTTCTGTTTATGCAGAGTACTTTTTAAACATTATTTTTGTATTTATTTTTTAAGTATGCTCTATATCCCTTGTGGGACTTGAATTCACAACCCTCAGATCAAGAATGTACATGTTGTACTGACTGAGCCAGTCAGGTGCCCTGTACACACAGTATTTTCGATACTTGTGAAATTGGATGATCTGATTTTTGATGACTGTTCTGTGATAGGTACCCTAGTGACAAGTCACCGGAGAACTTAGAGTGGTAGTGTTAAACTAAACTAGTAGTTACTAAACTAACTAGTAGTTACTAAACTCAGGTAAAGAATAATAGTCTGAGGTCTTAGAATTCAAATTATAAAATTAAATTTCTTTTACAAACACTCACATAGCAGTATACGAAGCCTGTTACAAATATCAACTCATTTGATCCTGGCCATAATCCCATGAGGTTAGTGGTGTTATTTGTTTCTGTTTTACAAATGAGAAAATGGAATCCTAGATTGGTTAAATGTTTTTTACCCTAGATCATAAAGCTGTAAGTGCTGGAGTCAAGATTTAGAATCAGGCAGTCTGTCTTTTGATCTTGGAATATATTCATATTTCTTCTCTTTTCCCACATATAAAGTGGTATATTATAAATATTCCTTCCTGTTTTTTTCCTCATTTTGGTTCTCTAGGATTTTTTTTTTTTTTTAAGATTTTTGTGTATTTATTTGACAGGGAGGGAGAAGAAGCAAGGGGAGCAGCAGACTCTGCTGAGCAGAGAGCCCAGCGTGGAGCTCAATCTCTGGTCCCTGGGATCATGACGTGAGCCATAGGCAGATGATTAACCAATTGAGCCACCTGGGTGCCCCAGGTTCTCTAGAATATGTTATGCAAATAATGCCTGCAAATGATGACAGTTTTCTTCTGCCTGATCTTAAAAGGGAGTACTCTAAGTTTATTCCAGTAAATAAACCTGGCACTTACTATAAAATTTTTTTGGCAAATAACCTTTACCAAGAAAGTTCCCTTTTCTTCCTGGTGACCAAAGAAGTGGTTAAAACTTTTTTTATTTTTTAAATTATTAACGATTTTATTTATTTGAGATAGAGAGATTATGAACAGGCTAGAGGGGAAGCAGTTTCCCCACTTAGCAGTGAGCTCAGTACTGGGATCATTACTTGAGCCTAAGGTAGGCAGTTAAGTGACTGAGTCATCCAACTGCCTGAAGTGTTTCTCTTTAAACCACATACTCATCAGAACTTGTTAATGGTCAGCTGTCGGTTCTAGCTATTTTAGTGGGTATGAAATAGTGTCTTTGTGGTTTTATATCCCAGCTTACTAATAAGGTCGAATATCTGGGGTGCCTCAGTTGTTAAGTGTCTGTCTTCAGCTCAGGTTATGATCCCAGGGTCCTGGGTTCGAGACCCACATTAGGCTCTCTGCTCAGTGGGAAGCTTGCTTCTCTCCCACTCCCTCTGCTTGTTTTCTTCTCTTGCTGTGTCTCTCTGTCAAATAAATAAATGAAATCTTAAAAAAAAAAAGGTTGAATATCTCTCTCTTTTTTTTTAAGATTTCATTTATTTATTTGAGCAAGGGAAGGAGTGAGCAGAGGGAGAGAGAATCTTAAGGACACTCTGTACTGAGTCTGAGCCAGGTGTAGGGCTCTATCTTATGATCCTGAGATCATGACCTGAGCTGAAACTAAGACAACCTTTAACGGAGTGTGCTACCCAGGCACTCCAAGGTTATCTTCTTATATATTCATTTGGGTATCCTCTGTTGTGGAGTGCTTGTTCAATCTCTTGTCTATTTTGCTGTTGGGTTGGTTGTCTGATTATTTTACTTTTCTAAATGCATCATTTGTAGCTTGCTTTTTACCTTCTTAATGATGTTTTGATAAAAAAAAGAATTTAATGTATTTTAACTAATCTTGTTTATGGTTGATTCTTTCCATAACCTACATAAAATATTTTTTTCCTGTGTTGAGGTCATGAAGATAACCTCTATGTTAGCTTTTAGACAGTTAACTAAGGGTTTTGTCATTTACATGTAGATTTATAATCCACCTAGAATTGATGTTTGTGTATGGTGATAGGTAATGATAAAGTTTCATTTTCTTTACATTTCAATGTTTGGTTGTCACAGCACTCTGTAGTAAGGGAGACTGACCTTTCCCCCCGCCCCGCTCTCCAGTGTTACTTTATAATAAATCAAGTATCTATACATGGGTGGATTTATTCTGCTCTTTTGCCTAATTTTGATTCTTTTCACCAGCTTTGACAGAGGCTTAATCACGACAGTGTTAAGAATCCAGTAAAGCGAGTCTTCTATTTTTTTCAAGATTATCTAGTTATTCATGTTCTTTTGCATTTTATATATATAAATTTTATTCTTAAGATTTATTTATTTATTTTAGAGAGAGAGAAAGAGAGAGAGGGGATGAGCGGGGGGTGGGGCAAAGGGAGAAAGACTCTCAAGGAGATAACACACTAAATGTAGAACCCAGTGTGGGGCTTGATCTCAGGACTCTGAGATCATGATCTGAGCAGAAACTGGGAGGCGGGCATTTAACCAACTGTACCATCCAGGCACCCCGATTCATAAATTTTATAATCAGCTTATCAAGTTTCACATAAATTCCATTTGAAATTTTGATTAGTTTTTTATTGAATTTGTAGATCAATTTGGGAAGAAATGACACATTCATACTATTGAACCTTCATTATGCAGATGTTTACATGTGCTCTTGGGTTCATTCTCTCTCGTTCTCTTTAATGTTTCTAATGATATTTTGTAATTTTATTCCCACATGTCTTGCACATCTTTTATTAGATGTAACTTTGTTTCTGTGAATTTGTTGTTATTATAAATGGTAACAATAAAAATTTTTTGTTTCGGGGCACCTGGGTGGCTCAGTGGGTTAAAGCCTCTGCCTTCGGCTCAGGTCATGATCCCAGGGTCCTGGGATCAAGCCCTGCATTGGGTTCTCTGCTCAGCGGGGAGCCTGCTTCTTCCTCTCTCTCTGCCTGCTTCTCTGCCTACTGGTGATCTCCCTCTGTCCAATAAATAAATAAAATCTTAAAAAAAAGTTTTTTTGTTTCTACTTCATTGCTGGTTAAGTTTAATAATATACTGATAGGTAATTCATTTATGTCAGTAATTTATGATTATTTTGAATTACTTGCTTTTAAAATTATATCATTTACAAGTAATAACAGTTTTCTATTTCATTTCCAATCCTTATATCTCACTTTCTTAACAGCATAGAGCAGGACCTTTGGGACATTGTTGGATTAAATAGTTATAGTGAATATCTTAGTCTTACGATCTCAGGGGAAAGCTTTCAACATTAAACCATTAAAAATGTTGTTAGCGGGGCACCTGGGTGGCTCAGTGGGTTAAAGCCTCTGCCTTCGGCTCAGGTCATGATCCCAGGGACCTGGGATTGAGCCCTGCATCGGGCTCTCTGCTCAACAGGGAGCCTGCATCTTCCTCTTTCTGCCTGCCTGTCTGCCTACTTGTGATCTCTGTCTGTCAAATAAATAAATAAAATCTTAAAAAAAAAATGTTGTTGGCTATAGGATTTTTAAGATATCCTTTATCAGATTAAGGAAGTTTTCTGTATGTATGCTAAAAGAATAAAAAAAAAATACTGAATGCTTGTTGAATTTTATCAATGTCCATACATCTATTAAATGGTTATACATATTTTTATAGTACTGTAAATTATTTGGTTGGTTTTTTTAAGTTAAACCAAACTAAAAATTTTAGAATAAGCCCAACTTCTGTATGATGATGATTATTATTGTGGTGGGTTTAATTTGTTAATAGTTGTTGAAGAATTTTGCATTTATGTTCATAAATGAGATTGCCTTGTAACTTTACTTTTGCGAACTAGTCATTTTCAGTTTCTGCTAAGTTGTGTTTGGCCTCACAAAAAGGGCTGGGGAGTGTTTTTTGTTCCAGAAGACAATATGGTAACACCTTTATTTTTTCCTTAAATGATGGAATTCACTTAAGAAAAAAAAAAAAAAGATTTATTTATTTATTTATTTATTTGACAGACAGAGGTCACAAGTAGGCAGAGAGGCAGGCAAAGACAGAGAGTGAAGCAGGCTCCCTGCTGAGCATAGAGCCCGATGCAGGGCTCCATTCCAGGACCCTGGGATCATGACCTGAGCTGAAGGCAGAGGCTTTAACCCAGTGAGCCACCCAGGTGCCACTGGAATTCATTTTTGAAAGCTTTTGTGTCTAGAGATTTTTTTGGGAAAAGTTTTAGTTAATGGGTAATTTGTTTTAGTGGTTTATTTCTTCTTGCAGTTTAGGTAAATTGTATTTTTTTCTGGAAATTTTTGTACATTTTATCTAAGTTCTCAGATGTGTTATTTATAGAATCATTTCATTATCCTTTTAATGTCTACAGGATATACTGTGAAGCTCCCTTTTCATTCTCAACTTTGTGCCTTTTTTTTAACTCTATATCAGTCTTACCAGGGATTTAAACAAATGTATTTGTTTTGGGGGGCAAACTTTTCGTTTGGTTGTCTTTTCTAGTGATGTTGGCTTTTCATTCCATTAATTTCTGCTCTTAAATTTTGTTTCCTTGTTCTTTGGGTTTTTTAGATGTTAATGTGATTTGACTTCTCTTTAGTGTATTGAGTTTGCTAGTTTTTCTTTTTAAAATTTTATTTTATTTGTCAGAGAAAGAGTACAAGCAGGGAGAGTGACCGGCAGAGCATAGAGGGAGAAGCAGGCACCCCGCCTCCCCCCTGAGCAGGAAGCCCAAAGTGGAACTGGATTCCAGAACCCTGGGATCATGACCTGAGCCAAAGGCAGACACTAAACTGACCGAGCCACCCAGGTGTCCCAAGTTCCCTAGTTTTTCTAAAGCAGTTTATAGAGACAATTTTGTTTTCTGACAGTATAGCTTCAGGCTCAGACATGGGTTTCAGTCCCTTTTCTCCTTCTTGAAAACTGTGAGATAAGTTCAGATTTCAATAAATAATAATTGACCTTTTCTTATATGCCATATAGTGCTGAGAGACATAGCTGTTAAGATAGTCAAGATTTCTACTCTTATGGAATTTACTTGTTACTTTCTCTAGCTCTGATTTTCCCCGGCTGCAAGAGGGAGTAGTCGATGACAGTGATGATTAAGTTTAGTGCCTGTTATGTGCTGGGTACTTTTTCACTAATGTTAACCATCTTAGTTCTCACAGCAACTCTGTAAAGGAACTATTTTTACTTTTCCCGTTTTACAGATGAGGAACTTGAGACACAGATAAGTAAAGTAACTTTAGCCTGAGGTTGCACAGTGGATAAATGGTGGAACTAGGTTCGAATCAGATGTGGGGTTTTTGTTATAGGCATGCCAGAGAGGACTTGGCAATAGATCTTTCTTTTTTTTGCCTTTGCTATCCCCTCACCATTATTCCTTGCTGGTTTTGGGTCTAAACGAAACATTTGAGAGGAAAAACCCTAATCGCCTACATTCTCTGTAGTTTTCTTTGGAACATTCAGTATTCAGAGAGTTTGATATAGTTCCTTTTTTATTAATTATTCCATAATCTTTCATTTATATTTATTTAAAATTACATAAATAGGGGCGCCTGGGTGGCTCACTGGGTTAAAGCCTCTGCCTTCGGCTCAGGTCATGATCCCAGGATCCTGGGATCAAGCCCCGCATCAGGCTCTCTGCTTAGCAGAGAGTGGCAGCTGTGGAGGTTAAGCTGTGGAGCCTGCCCCCCCGCCCGCCCCGCCGCCGCTGCCTACCTTTCTGCCTACTTGTGATACATGTCAAATAAATAAAATCTTAAAAAAATAAATAAAATTATATAAATATACTTGTATATTTGTATTTATTATAGTTGCTTTCAGAAAGTTTTAAGTTATCATTAGATGTATAAGCTGGTATTGATTGCCAGAAGTTGGTAGAACAGATTGATATATTTGTGTTCAACCCTGAACCACTGTTACAAAGAAGTTTGCCCTTTCTAAAGTGGATGGAAGGGGCTTTGTCTACATCACAAGGAAGCTCTGCTGCCCACACACCCCCCTTTCTTCTATAGCAGTCTATTGCTGGAAGACTACAGTAAATTTTCTTTTCTTTTTTTTTTTAAGATTTTATTTATTTATTTGACAGAGACACAGCGAGAGAAGGAATACAAGCAGGAACAGTGGGAAAGGGAGGAAACCTGATGTGGGACTCGATCCCAGGACCCTGGGACCGTGACCTGAACCGAAGGCAGATGCTTAATGACTGAGCCACCCAGGCGCCCCAAAGTTTTATGGCTTTTACAAGTCATTTACAGTGACTTGAATTATACATTTACTTACCTTCTATATAGCCTTTCTTTACCATTTCAGGAAAGATACTATTTTATGAGGGAACAAAATATATTAATTAGATTAGATATAGTATTTCAACTTTTAATTTTTTTTTAAAGATTTTATTTATTTATTTGACAGAGATCACATGTAGGCAGAGAGGCAGGCAAAAAGAGAGGAAGGCAAGAAGGCTCCCTGCTGAGCAGAAAGCCCAATGCCGGGTTTGATCCCAGGACCCTTGGATCATGACCTGAGCCGAAGGCAGAGGCTTTAACCCACTGAGCCAGTCAGGCACCTCTAATTTTTTTTTTTTTTTTAAGATTTTATTTATTTACTTGACAGAGACACAGGAGGAGAGGGAACACAAGCGGGGGAGTGGGAGAGGGGGAAGCAGGCAGGGAGCTGGGAGCAGGGAGCCCAATGTGGGACTTGATCCCAGGACCCTGGGATCATGACGTGAGCTGAAGACAGACACTTAATGACTGAGCCACCCAGGCACCCAGCTTTTAATTTTTAAATCCTATTAGGATAGTAGAGGTAAACTTCATAAAGCTTTCATGCTAAGTTAGCAAAATAGAAGTATATCTTGTTTCTAATAGTGAGTTCTTATGTGTCAAATATTTTAAAAATCAGTTTGATTGGGATTAGGGACAAAAGGGAACAAAGAAACAAGTTCCCAGGTTTTATTGCTATTAACAGTCACCATTTGTGCTATCCACCTACCCTCCCCAGCAATGTAAACTCGGAATAATTTATAGCCATAACAATTATTAAGCACTTACTATATGCCAATCATTTATTAAGTACTTTACATACATGCATCATTCCCCCCACCCCCCAACTGTTGTCCTCTTTAAAAACTCTCAAGTAGGGCTAGGATTTTATCCCGAGACTCAGATTATATTAAAGTGGGTTTTCAGCAAATGTTTCTGAACAGATGAAAGAAGGACTATATAAATGGAAGAGTCCCTTAAAGCTATTTTGTCTTTTTGTTTATCAATTTCAGGAAGTATTTCTCCTAAGATAATTATCTTAAAACTATATGTGGAAATGCTGAAGAGAATGTACTCAAACCTGCAGAGTTTGAATGTCCGCATCTATAAAATTTAAGGAGATAAATAATTTTATTTTTTTTAAGAGATGGATTATTTTAGTTAGTACCATCACATTTCTGTTAATTGGTGTCTTAGCTCTTTCTGCCAGTTTTTGGTATAGAGTTGGTTATATTGACCTCAGATTCTTTATTTGTTAAAGATACTTGGAAAAGAAACTACCAGTCACAACCTTCAATAAAGGTGCTTTTATAAAATGGACAGTGATAATTTGATTGCTTGTTTACCTGCTTTTGGTTTCCCTCTTCTTTTCTCTTCTTTAAAACTTTTCTTCATTTTGTTTAAGTCAGAAAAAACCCTACCAAATAGTTCACCCACTTTCTGTCTTTTTTTAAAGATTTCATTTATTTGATACACAGCAAGAGGGAATACAAGCAGGGGGAGTGGGAAAGGGAGAAGCAGGCTTCCTGCTGAGCAAGGTGTTGCTGGGCTGGATTCCAGGACTCTGGAACGGGACCGGAGCCGAAGGCAGACGCTTAACGACTGAGCCACCCAGGTGCCCACTCTCTCTTAAAACACATGACTGTTAGCTGCAGTGCAGCAGTGCTCAGGGATGATGAGGTAGGCTATTAACAGTAGTTAATTGTTTCTTTCTCTGCCACTGGTGAGGGATCTGAAAAGGAATTTTCATCATTCCCAAAAGGACTTACCTTTGAGAAAAATAATTTTGTCTCTACCTGAGATTATTAGCTAAGACTGAGAAACAAATTGTAGGGCAAAAGGATTGCTGAGAAGGGTTAAAGAAGGATATTTTGATAGGAAACACAAAATATATCCTGTTAGGAAGCAAGTAAGCAAATAGGAAAGACATCATATATATTCTTTGTCGAATGGATTCTTAGTATTCCAGTTTTTGGTGTTTGATAATTAGTAGCTATTTGAATTCTTACCCAATTTTAATAAAGACTTTCCAGTGTTTTATATAATTCTTCAGAATTATCTGTCCTTTTGTACTATAAATTCCCATTATCCAATTGTGCTCTTTGAAATTTAGGTAATTTTCTTACTTCATTTTGACAGTTTGGAACCTGGTCAGGGAAACAAACCAGTAATTAAAAAAAAAAAATTTAAGAGGACATTTCTCATGTGTTAGATATATGTGAAGACAGATATGCAATTTGTATTTAATGGTAGGCATTAATCCTGTGTGACCAATTGGAAAATGGGTTTTAATGTCTTGAGTATCATAAAATGTTCTTAATTATTATTATTATTATTGTTTTTTGGTGATATGACTCTTTTAAAATGAGGGAAATACCACTTTTTGGTGGTAAATTTTCAGTAGTTTTGTCAGTTAAGTATTGGAACAGTTTCCTGGAGTGTTGACCCAAACAATTATATTTTTTTATGTGAATTTAGCTGGGAGTATGGAGCTCAAACTTGTTAATCTCTTATACTGTAAATGTACTTTTTCTAACTAGAACTCACAGACTGAGAAACATTTCACGTCCTAGATTTGGTTGTGATTACCTTTAGCAAGCTATTCTAGCTATTAGTTACTTTTCCATTCTCACTTCTTCCAAGATGAGCTAATAAGTAATTTTACTGCACTAATAACATTTTGAACATAAATGGCAAGGAAAGTAGGATAGCAGTGGAACAGTAAATGAACTTTCAGTATTGGTGAAAGGATGAAAAACTATTAACAAATAAGAGAGGAAAGCTGTGCAACAAACACTGGAGATTTTTTTTTAAATTTGATTTATTTATTGGACAGAGAGATCCATCCATCACAAGTAGGCAGAGAGGCAGGCAGGGAGGGGGAAACAGGCTCCCTGCTGATCAGAGAGCCTGATGTGGGGCTCAATCCCAGGACCTTGAGACCATGACCTGAACCAAAGGCAGAGGTTGAATCCATTGAGCCACCCAGGTACCATGACCCAGGAGATTTTTAAATAGGAATGACCAGTATCAGTTTTCTCTAGATGAATTTGATATGATGTCTTGGTTTTGGTCCCCACTCAACCCCCACCTTGTATTTAAAGTTTATTTTTTTTTTTTAAAGATTTTATTTATTTTATTTGACAGGCAGAGATCACAAGCAGGCAGAGAGGTAGAGGCAGGTAGAGAGAGAAGGAAGCAGGCTCCCTGCCGAGCAGAGAGCCCGATGTGGGGCTCAATCCCAGGACCCTGGGATGATGACCCAAGCCGAAGGCAGAGGCTTTAACCCACTGAGCCACCCAGGCGCCCCTGTATTTAAAGTTGTAAGTGAATAGAGAAGTTGAAAGAAAAGAATTACGGGCAGCTATATTCTCGATGCCTAGATGGAGTGTTCAGTAGTAACCTTTTGTTCTTTATGTCTCTTTCTCCTAATATGTATAAATATTATATACATTAAACACAGCTTTTTGAGAGAGTTATTAGCCTTTTACAATAAGTAGCTATTTTCAAGTTCCCCCTAAATGTTTCAGTATCTGTAACTAAAAAAGTAAGGACACTGTCCTGTATACTTTAATACCATTAGCGCACCTTAAGAAATGAGTAACTCTTTAATGGCATCTGATACTTTATTTATTTATTTCATTTAAAAAAAAAATTTTATTTATTTGACAGACAGTGATCACAAGTAGGCAGAGAGGCAGGCAGAGAGAGAGGAGGAAGCAGGCTCCCCACCGAGCAGAGAGCCTGATGCGGGGCTTGATCTCAGGAACCCGGGATCATGACCTGAGCTGAAGGCAGTGGCCCTAACCCACTGAGCCACACAGGCACCCCTGGCATCTGATAATTTAGAGTTGGATATTTATAGCTGAATCTAAATATCTTTCAGTTATTCTTTTTAGATCAGGCTCTGTAAGGGTCTATGCAAAGGTATTTGGATGTAATGTCTTGGTCTTTCTAGAGTTAGAAAGACCAAGAAATGGTTTTTCAATTTTTTTCTTCAGTGACATCAAATTTTTCAAGTGATCGGAACAGTTATCTTTAATGTCTCATACTCTGGGTTTGTCTGATAGTTTCCTTGTGATGTCTGCCTTCTGAAGTTTCCTGTGAATTGGCGTGATTACATACATGTTATGCATTTTGAGCAAAAAATTACTGACAGGGTGATGGTAGGTACTTCATAGTGCATTTAACCAGGAGGCACAAAATGGCTGTTTGTCACTGATAGTGATGCTGAGTTCGGTTCCTGGGTAAGTAATCTGTGTGGTCTATTACAAAAACCTATTTTTACTTTTTGCCTAGCAAATCTCTGATATTTTAGCACTATACAAATATTCATCGATCTTTTCTTAATGCTTTTAACATCTTTGATCTTTGCCTGATTCACTTGCTGCATGAGGGTTTCAATTTTTGTTACTCTATGTTAATGGCATTCATCTCCAAAAAAGAGCTTTTCTTAGTAAACTGTAGTTCCTGCAGAAATGGTGGGATAAATGTAATTTTTCCTTAACTACTTGTTTTTAGAATAAGGAATTATGTAGTAGTCCCTTAAGTGATAGCAAATGAGGCCCTTTTTTTGGTCCTTCTCTATAATTATTATGAATTCATGAACTTTTTTTTTTTTTTTTTAAATTTAAAATGTTATCAGCTGGGGTATCTGGGTGGCTCAGTGGGTTAAAGCTTCTGCCTTCGGCTCGGGTCATGATCCGAGGGTCCTGGGATCGAGCTCCACATCGGGCTCTCTGCTCAGCATGGAGCCTGCTTCCTCCTCTCTCTCTGCCTGCATCTCTGCCTACTTATTATCTGTCTGTCAAATAAATAAAATCTTTAAAAAAATGTTATTAGTTAATTGACCTTTTTGATGGTCATATCATCTGAAATTTGGCTAATTTTGAACCCCTCCAAACTGTCACCTGTGTTTTAGGGACACATCTCCCTTAGTCTTTGAGTGCTTCATGATCTCTGACATAAGAGATTGTGTGGGTTTTTAATTGTGCACATACAGTGTTTTCACTTAAAACTTCCAGTTAAAATTCTGACAGTTTTTTTTCTTTTTGAAGATAAAATATTCAGAGCCACAATAAATAAATAAAATTCTTAAAATTCTGTAAGCTCTAAGTATCTCAGAAATCCTTAAGAATCCTCTGGAACATTAGAAGATGGAAAAAAGGGGTGCCTGGGTGGCTCAGTGGGTTAAATAAAGCCTTTGCCTTCGGCTGAGGTCATGGTCCCAGGGTCCTGGGATTGAGCCCCACATTGGGCTCTCTGCTCAGTGGGGAGCCTGCCTTCCCCGCCCCCCGCCTGCCTTTCTGCCTACTTGTGAGCTCTGTCAAATAAATAAATAAAATCTTAAAAAAAAAAAAGAAGAAGAAGATGGAAAAAAAATATCAGTCAGAAAAGAACCAATTTCTTGTTTCCTGAGGACAAAAACACTAGTGCCCCCCTCCCCACCAAAAAAACTGCTAGTACTTACTCTTATTGGTATAGCCAAATTCTACTCTCAGAAAGGACAGGTTTACATTAGAGCTACATAAGAGATTCTCCACTTAATTTTTAGCAAGGAGATTGTTAATATCCCAAAAGAATCATTCAGCTTGGAAAATAATCAGCCCATAACACCTTTTCACAAAAACAGTAGGCTTTTAATATGTAACAGACTTTGAAAAAAAATTTTTTTTTCATCATAAGTATACTTTTTACTATCACCTTTTTCCCTGTCCCTTACCTGCCCACCCTTCTGGTAACCATCAATTTGTTATCCATAGTTGAGAGTCTCTTTGTCTCTTTTTTTCCTTTGCTCATTTGTTTTGTTTCTTAAAATTCCACATATGAGTGAGATCATATATTTCTTTCTCTGACTGACTCAACTTCATTTAGCATAATACTCTCTGGTTCCATCCATGTCATTGTGAATGGCAAGATTTCATTCTTTTTTATGGCTGAATAATAACTCATTTTATATATATGCCACATCTTCTGTAGCCATTCATCTATCAGTGGACACTGGGGCTGCTTTCATAGTTCAGCTATTGTAAATAGTGCTCCAATAAACAGAGGGGTGCATGTATCCCTTTGAATTACTGTTGTTGAATTTTTTGGTAAATACCCTGTCTATACAATTCTGGATCATAGGGTACTTCCATTTTTACCTTTTGAGGAACCTCCATATTGTTTCCCACAGCAGTTGCACCAATTTGCACTCCCACCAACAGTGCAAGAGTGTTCTTTTTTCTCAAAATCTATGCCAACACTTTTTTCTACTTTTTTTTTTTTTTTTTTAAGTAGGCCCCATACCCAGCATAGAGCCCACTGTAGGGCTTGACCTCATGACCCTGAGATCAAGACCTAAGCTGAGATCAGGAGTTGGGTACTTAACTGACTGAGCCACCCTGGTGCCCTTACATAATAAATTTTTTATGTCAAAAATAGAGGAATTTTGCTTTTCTAAGATTCACTTATTATGGGCTGTTAATGCTTGATCATGCACTTAATCTAAAATATAAACTCTGAAATACTTGTACTGAAATGTTCATCCCAGTCCAAAATAAAATTAGATGAACAGTTTCACAAGGTGAGGTTTAAGTTAAGTAAAAAAGGTAATATATTTCTGAGAAAGTGGAGTCAAATTGAGTGGTAGCACATTCATCTGCACTACCTGTTATATAATGAGTGTAGTAGAACTGTGGGGAAAATTCTACACATTTACATGCATGTATGTACTGAATAACAGGGATCTTATATTTCAGTTTTATAAGCTCTACATCAAAGATAATGGTAGCTTTTGCTAATAGTGCCCAAGAGATGAGTAACATTTAAGGCAGAGCTGTGAGAGAAGTTGCTTTGCCTTTTGGGGCTCACATTGATTTGTACCTGCCCTTCTTTCTAGCCTTGGTTCACCTTCCACTTGTCTAAAATAATGAAGTGTTTGTTTCTGATAATAAGAGATGATGAATTTCTGTTCATCAGTAATACCCCATAGTGTAGTATGCAGATCTGCACTTTGGGTAAATTACTCCCATACTCCCAAGTTTTGGTGGCAACAGATAGGTGGTTTCTATTGGTGGTGTGGACTAAGCGAGGGAGTATCTCCATTGCTTTCTTTAACTTTTATGTGTATTTTGAGAGAGAGAGAATGCACAAGGGAAGGGGAGAGAGTCCTAAGCAAATTTTGTGCTAAGCCTGACTTGGGGCTCGATCTCATGACCCAGAGATCACAACCTGAACTGAAACCAAGTTGACTGCTTAAGCAATTGTGCCAGCCAGGTGCCCTGAATTTACCACATTTCTTAAAAGTGCAGTTTAGGGAAATGCGATGAAAATGTAATGATGGTTGAATTTTTCTTTTGGCAATTCACAATATCTTTTTCTGATCACTCAAACTTCTTAGCATTCAGCCTTCCTATTTCTTCTGTTTTATTTAATGAATTTGATCATTCTCTCCTGATTATACTGACCTTTCTCGTTTTTCACAGTATTACTTAAAAGTAGATTTTCCTAGGGGCACCTGGGTGGCTTAGTGGTGAAGCATCTGCCTTCAGCTCAGGTCGTGATCCCCGGGTCCTTGCTGTGTGGGAATCCTGCTTCTCCCTCTCCCAGTCCAACTGCTTGTGTTCTCTCTGGCTGTCTCTCTCCCTTTCAAATAAAATCTTTTTTTTTTTTTTAAGATTTTCCTAGTTTTTTGGCTGATTTTTCCCCCTTAGGTTTTCAGTTCCTTTTCCTGACTTTTATTGAATCTACCAAATCTTGGTCTTAGGTTTCTTCACCCCCCCCCCACCCTTTTCAGCCTATATATCCATTTCTTTAGCTATTATGTTGTGGGC
Source organism: Mustela putorius furo (assembly GCF_011764305.1). Taxonomy (NCBI): domain Eukaryota; kingdom Metazoa; phylum Chordata; class Mammalia; order Carnivora; family Mustelidae; genus Mustela; species Mustela putorius. Next base: position 38,948,218 of record NW_025422368.1, on the reverse strand, counting down.
AAATTCCAGTAAACAGACAAATAAGTAACTATGCTCACATGTATACATACTCCACATTACCAATATGAATTATGTACACATACATATGTATAGTTTTAACACACACTTCTGCCTACAGAATAGTTCTACTTTGATGTCCTCATGTTATCACCAAAATCTTTTATATCTGAATTCAGCATCTTTTGCCCTAAAATGGCTTTTCTTTTTTAAATTTCCCATTCTTCATGTCCTAGTTTAAAAACTTGTAACTCCCAGTCTGGTCATTAAGTTTCTTCTGACTTAAAAAAAAATGCTTTTTACATTTGCCTTTTGATGCAAGTCACTGAGAAAACCTAAGAAATGGAGAAGTGCAGGGGTGCCTGGGTGGCTCAGTCAGTTAAGCCTCTCTCTCTCTCTTTTTGTTAAGCCTCTGACTCTTGATTTCTGCTCAGGTTGTGATTTTGGGATCATGACACTCTGTCTCAAATAAATAAAAAACATTTTTTTTTTTTTTAATGAGAAAGTGTGGGATTGCAGAAAACTGTGGTGCCAATCTCAAGATACTTGTAGCAGTACTATGAACAGTTACAAGAATCCCTGAATACACTGACAAAACCTCACATCTCCTGATGACCACCTACCTATGGTGCAGCTGACCCTGGAGGATAATGACTTCTACTTCTCTTTGACCTTTAAATTTTTGTGTAATTCTCTATTGGTGGTAGATTTTCAGAATTGAACCCTGCTGGTAAGGGAGTGTGGGAAATGCTTCTAGATCCTGCCATATTGAGAAGGATTAAAAGGTAGGATAGGGGCGCCTGGGTGGCTCAGTCATTAAGCATCTGCCTTTGGCTCAGGTCATGAGATCCCAGGGTCTTGGGTTGGAGCCCCAAATCGGGCTCTCTGCTCAGCGGGAAGTCTACTTCTCCCTCTCCCACTCCACCAGCTTGTGTTCCTTCTCTTACTGTGTCTCTGTCTGTTAAATGGGTAAATAGAATTTTTGTAAAAGTGGGGGGCGGATAGTGTGAAGTATCAGCAGGTAGTATGCAGCGCATACCCTCAGTTCCTTTAGAACAAATATAAATTCTTTAGCTTAGAATTTTGTATCTAGCAATTCCAGATCTGAGTAGTTACCTGAATGAAACTGTCTTGAAGATTTATCTGCATGCCCCGTGTTCAGTGCATTATTATTTATGATAGGTAAAACAGGAATAACCTAAGTGTCCGTTGACAGATGAATGAATAAAGAAAATGTGATATATATGTACATATATTTGAATATTATTCAGCCATTAAAAAGAATGAAATTCTGCCACTTGTGACAATATAGAGAGGACCTTGCAGGTATTATATTAAGAGAAATAAGTCACACAGGGAAAGGCAGATGCTGTACAATCTTAAATGTGGAATCAAAAAAAAGCTGAACTCATATGTACAGATCATAGATACAGAAAACAGTTTGGTTGTTGTCAGTGGTGGGTAGTGGGATGGGGGAAATGGGAAATGATGATCAAACGGTACAGACTTCCAAGTTATAAGTAAATCTTAGGGATGTAGTGTTCAACTTGGTGACTGTGACTAACGATACAGTAATGTATATTTCTTTTTTAAAGAGAGCATGGGTGGGGAGGTGCAGAAGGGAACGGAGGGGTTCCTGGGTGGCTCAGTGGGTTAAAGCCTCTGCCTTTGGTTCAGGTCATGATCCCAAGGTCCTGGGATCAAGCACATCAGGCTCTCTGCTCAGCATGGAGCCTGCTTCCTCCTCTCTCTTCCTGCGTCTCTGCCTACTTGTGATCTCTGTCTGTCAGATAAATAAATAAAATCTTAAAAAAAAAAAAAAGGAAGGGAAGGGAGAGAGATAGAGAATCTTAAGCCGACTCCACACCCACTGTAGACCCTGACACAGGACTCAGTCTCACAACCCTGGGGTTAAGACCTGAGCTGAAATTAAGAGTTGGTCGCTCAACAGACTAAGTCATGCAGAGACTCCTATATTGTATATTTTAATGTTGCTAAGAGAGTAGATCTGATCACAGAAAATTTGTAATTGTGAGGTGATAGATGCAGTTATCCTTTCCCAATGTATTTCATGTAGTAAATCATTCTTTTGTACACCTAAAACTAATACAGTATTATGTGGCAGTGATACCTTAAAAAAAAACCTTGGGCTTTTCATGTTTGACACCTTAAATGACCAGCCTTATTTTTTACATTCTGTCAGTAAAAATTGTAGTTGTTTGTTGTTTTTTAAAAAGATTTATTTATTTGACAGTCAGAGATCACAAGTAGGCAGAGAAGCAGGCAGAGAGAGGGGGAGAAGCAGGCTTCCTGCCGAGCCCAATGGAGGACTCGATCCCAGGACCTTGAGATCATGACCTGAGCCAAAGACAGGGGCTTTAACCCACTGAGCCACCCAGGTGCTCCTGTAAAAATTGTAGTTGAACCACGTATTTTTTTTTTCTTTAAAAGGTTTTATTTATTTATTTGACAGACAGAGATCACAAGCAGGCAGAGAGGCAGGCAGAGAGAGAGGAGGAAGCAGGCTCCCCGCTGAGCAGAGAGCCCGATGCAGGGCTCGATCCCAGAACCCTGAGATCATGACCTGAGCTGAAGGCAGAGGCTTAACCCACTGAGCCACCCAGGCGCCCCGAACCACGTATTTTTCTTACTGATCTTTTACTCTGTGACTTCCAGCTCACGTAATGTGAAGTTTTCTTCCTCTTTTCTTTAAACACACACATACCTAACTCAGGTGTTAATCTACTTTTCTCTCCTATATCAGAACTTCCACATTTAAAAGTGTCTCTCCCACTAGAGTGGATTCTTCTAACATTAAGGACCTGCCTTATTTGCCAATCTATTTCTAATCTTTACAAAATAATCTGACACACAGTAATTGCTTAATAGTAAGTGAATGAGTAAGATATTGGTTATATGGTTTATCTCTGAAAGGATAGAATTCCAGTTAATTCACTAAAAAGAGAAGGAAATAAAACTTTAAATGTACTGATAGAGGAAGAGATCTCTGATATAATTTTGAGTGATGAGAGAGAGTAAAATATCTTAAATATTTTTCTATACTTAGCAGTGGGAAAAATATATACCACTGTTAACACTGAGTACCGGGGCACCGGGGTGGCTCAGTGGGTTAAAGCTGCTGCCTTCGGTTCAGGCCATGATCCCAGGACCCCAGGATCCTGGGATCAAGCCTCGCATTGGGCTCTCTGCTCAGCGGGGAGGCTGTTTCCCCCTCTCTGTCTCTGCCAGCCTCTTTGCCTACTTGTGATCTCTGTCTATCAAATAAATAAAATCTTTAAAAAACAAAACAAAACACTGAGTACCTAGGATGTTGATTGGGAGCTAAATACATTATATATTTTTTGTATTTGAATGTTTTAAAACAAGCATACTATTTTTTAATGCAAACAGGTTTTTTTTTTAAGACTTGATAATTTTTTTTTTTAAGATTTTATTTTTTTATTTGACAGAGATCACAGGTAGGCAGAGAGGCAGGCAGAGAGAGAGAGAGGAGGAAGCAGGCTCCCTGCGGAGCAGAGAGTCCGATGTGGGGCTTGATTCTAGGAACCCGGGATCATGACCTGAGCCGAAGGCAGAGGGTTTAACCCACTGAGCCACCCAGGCACCACAAGACTTTATAATTTTTAAGTAATCTTATACCCAACTTAGGGCTCAGACTTACAACCTGGAGAACAAGGGTTACATGCAGTCCCAAGGAGACTCCTGGGCTCCCAGGTTTTGGATTTTTTTTTTTTTTTTAAAGATTTTATTTATTTATTTGACAGAGAGAGATCACAGTAGGCAGAGAGAGAGAGGGGAGGAAGCAGGCTCCCTGCTGAGCAGAGAGCCCGACACGGGACTTGATCCCAGGACCCTGAGATCATGACCTGAGCCGAAGGCAGCGGCTTAACCCACTGAGCCACCCAGGTGCCCTTGGATTTTTTTTTTTTAAGAATACATTTTAACAGGTGTTGAATAAAATGCAACACCTAGGTATAAATTCATAACAAAAACCATAAAAGAAGGCAACTTCCTTTTTTTGCTTTATCTAAAATGAACACATAAAATTAATAGAGTTAATTTAATGTTAGCATACAGTGTATTATTAATTTCAGATGTACAGTGTAGTGCTTCAATTCCATACATCGATTTGCCTTTTTTTAATATATTTTCTTAAGATTTTATTTATTTATTTGACAGAGATCACAAGTAGGCAGAGAGGCAGGCAGATGTTGGGCTCTATCCCAGGACCCTGAGATCATGACCCAAGCCAAAGGCAGAGGCTTAACCCACTTAGCCACCCAGGCACCCCCTTTTTAAGTATTTATAAGTAATTTCTAGTCACAGCATTGGGGCTGGAACCTACAACCCTGAGATCGAGGCTGTACCAACTGAGCCAGCCAGGTGTCCCAAGATTTGCTTTTTAAACATTCAAGTGCCAGTTTTCACTACTACTACTACTACTACTACTACTACTACTACTACTTCTTCTTCTTCTTCTTCTTCTTCTTCTTCTTCTTCTTCTTCTCCTTCTCCTTCTCCTTCCTTCCTTCTTCTTCTTTCTTCTTCTTCTTCTTCTTTCTTCTTCTTTTCATCATCATCAAGATTTTATTTATTTATTTGACAGGGAGAGATCACAGGTAGGCAGAGAGGCAGGCAGAGGGTGGGGAGAAGCAGGCTCCCCACTGTGCAGGGAGCCCGATATGGCACTTGATCCCAGGATCCTGAGATCATGACCTGAGCTGAAGGCAGAGGCTTAACCTGCTGAGCCACCCAGGCGCCCCCCCAACTTTTTTTTAAAATTCAGCATATATATCTGGACTTTTTTTTTTGTCTCTGAACATAGAGATTATGACGGTCTTTTTAGTTTTATTAAGTAAGCTCTACACTTGATGTGGGGCCTTGAATGCATGATTCTGAGATCAAGAGTCCTAGGCTCTACCACCTGAGCCAGCCAGGTGCCCCATGACTTTTTTTTAAAGGCTTTTTGGGGTTTCATTTTATTGACACATACTAATTTAATCACTGCAGGAATTTTTCTCAAGTTTTCTTTTTTCTTGTAAAGAATATAAGGAATAGACGTCTTGTTCCAGTGAAATCTTAACAAAATTGTACTTTTAGTTTTGTGATCCAAACTCTTAAATATTTTGGTATATTCCCTTTTAATAATCTTGGCTTCATTCCTATGTATTTCAGGTCTTCGGATCAATGGAGAACTAATAACTGCCTATCCCCAAGTGGTGGTAGTGAGAGTACCAACCCCTTGGGTGCAAAGTGATAGTGACATAACTGTTTTGCGCCATTTAGAGAAGATGGGATGTCGGTTGATGAACCGACCTCAAGCCATCCTGAACTGTGTTAATAAATTTTGGACTTTTCAAGAGTTGGCTGGCCATGGTGTTCCTCTGCCAGATACTTTCTCTTATGGTAAGTGCACTAATAAGAATTTATAGCCCAAGTTTTACACCACTTATAGTTCCGAAAGCTGTACTAAATTAATAGGGTTATGTGATATAAGGAAATTGTGAACATGAAGGAATTTCTTACAGAAATAGCTTTCAGTCTTAACAAACTGGGCCCAAGAATTATATATTCTGCGTTAAGATTTAATTCAATGATATTGTAGAGTGGATTTAGTAAACTGTTTGTAAAGGGCCAAATAGTAAATATTTTGCACTTTCTGGGCTATAAGTTCTCTCTTGTGGCCCTCAGTAATGCTGTTGTAGTGTGAAAGCTGTGCTCCAATAAAACTTCATTAAAAAAAAAAAGACACTGGACCAAATCTGTCTTAAAGGCCTTAGTTTGCCAATGCCATGGTAAAAGATAATACAATTTGGTGACATCTCTGTTTAATGTCTGATTATATTTTCATGATAATTCTTCAAAAATTGTTTTCTTTTAAAAAAATGACAGTATTCTAGATATACTTGAAAACCAGTGCTCCAAAACTGTCTATGGTAAAGGTAAAGGGTCTTTTTTTTTTTTTTTAAAGACCAACATGCTGTGTTTCAGTACTTCTTTTTTTTTTTTTTTTTTTTTTTTTAAAAGATTTTGTTTATTTATTTGACAGAGAGAGACACAGTGAGAGAGGGAACACAAGCAGGGGGAATGGGAGTGGAAGAAGGAGAAGCAGGCTTCCCGCTGAGCAGGGAGCCCGATGCGGGGCTTGATCCCAGGACCCTGGTATCATGATCTGAGCCGAAGGCAGCTGCTTAACAACTGAGCCATCAAGGTGCCCCTTTGGTTCAGTACTCTTATGAAATATGATAAAAATGTCTGAGCAATGCAAGATGGCTATACAAGCTTCCAGTGCTACTCTTTTCATATTTATCTGGTCACATATCAGTAGTGGAGAAGTTACAAGCAGGCACAGGTTACCGGACACTTTTGAGTAGCACTGCCATAAATAATACTATGTTAGTATATTTCCTATCTGTCCATTTCTTTTGTTTGGAAAGGATCAGACTTGCTATAAATTATCACAATTTTCCATAAAGACAATTCTTCAAATAAATGTTCAGTAGTGTTCTTGGAGAGTTAATGAGGCCTCTTTAAAAAAAAAAAAGATTTATTTATGAGTGAGAGAACACGCACACGCACGCACATGTGGGGAGGAGCCATTGGAAAGGGATGTGCAAATTCTGCACTGAGTTTGGAGCCCGACACAGGGCTCAGTCTCATGACCCTGAGATTGTGACCTGAGCCAAAATTTAGAGTTAGACATTTAACTGAGTGAGTCACTCAGGGGCCCCAACTTAAATATTTTATAGAAAGGAGCTCCCCAAGTCTGTATGGCATGTGTGGATATAGTTGATGATTTTAGCAATTGCACAAGAAGAGACAATATGAATAGTTTGAGAATTCTGTGAGATGCTTTTGGGATCTAGCTTATATTAGGGGTCTATACTTTGGATTTCAGGAAAGTGGAAAGGAGAAAAGGGTTAAACAAATTAACAAATGTTACTTATACTCTAATGTTGAAGGTTTAAAATTAGGGGACAGAATCATCTTAATGTCTCTAAGCTGCAAATGTATGATATTGCAGTTGATTAATGAACTTTTTCTGGGTTAAATTCTTTTATATCACCATGCTGAGTTTTTATAGCTGTAGTTCATTTTTGCTCTAATCTTGTTACTGTATCATTTGTTTTTAGGCAATAAAAACAGTAAAGGATAAAACTTAACTAATGGGTACTGGGTGGCTCAGTGTAGAAAGAACTCTGATTAATGGAGATAAGAAAAATTAATTTGTAAGTTTCATGAGAGGGAGAACACAGGTAGCATCAACCTTGGATAAGTCTTGTAAACAGACTTAGTCTTCTTTTTTTTTTTTTTTAAAGATTTTATTTATTTATTTGACAGAGAGAAATCACAAGTAGATGGAGAGGCAGGCAGAGAGAGAGAGAGGGAAGCAGGCTCCCTGCTGAGCAGAGAGCCCGATGCGGGACTCGATCCCAGGACCCTGAGATCATGACCTGAGCTGAAGGCAGTGGCTTAACCCACTGAGCCACCCAGGCGCCCCAGACTTAGTCTTCTGTTTCTTAATCTAAACTGGGCAATGAGTACACTGAAGAAGAACTTGGTGCTTCTGTTATCTTGTGTAGCGGAAGAATAAGGGATAAAAATATAAAATACTGTATAGAATTAGGTAACTGAGTGGAAAGATAATTAATTTTTTAAGTTTGATATTAGAATATTTATAGTTTAAGATAGCTTTCATCTTTTTTTTTTAAATAAGTGTGTTGTTGTTTTTTTTTTTAAGGATTTTATTTATTTATTTGACAGAGAGATCACAAGTAGGCAGAGAGGGAAGCAGGCTCTCCACTGAGCAGAGAGCCTGATGCAGGGCTCGATCCCAGGACCCTGAGATCATGACCTGAACCGAAGGCAGAGGTTTAACCCACTGAGCCACCCAGGCGCCCCCTTTCATCCATTTTAAAAGGGGTTATTTTAAACTAGTATTTAACTGTTCTTACAGCTTTTTTTTTTTTTTTTAATACCTATTTATTTATTGATTTGACAGGGAGAGAGAGAGGGATCACAAATAGGCAGAGGCAGGCAGAGAGAGAGGGGGAAGCAGGCTCCCCGCCAAGCAGAGAGCTGGATGCGGGGCTCGATCCCAGGACCCTGAGGTCACAACCCGAGGCAAAGGCAGAGGCTTTAACCCACTGAGCCACCCAGGCACCCCTCCTTACAGCTTTTTAAAGTAGGCTCCATGATGTGCATGGGGCTTGAATTCAGAACTGTGAGATCATGAGGTCAAGACCTGACCTGAGATCGAGAGTTGGATGTTTAACTGCCTGAGCCACCCAGGCAGTTTTAACTTTTCTTTTTTTAAAAATAAAAATATTTTGTTCATTTATTAGCGTGTGAGAGAGAACGAGAGTGAGTAGTTGGGAGAGGGAGGAGCAGACTCCCAACTGAGCAGGGAGCCTGATGCAGGGCTCAATCCCAGGATCCCAGGATCATGTCCTGAACCGAAGGCAGATGCTCAACTGACTGAGCCACCCAGGTGCCCTAGGCACCTGTCAACTTTTAATAACTTTCTTTAAGAAAAACAAAATTTAGCCATCAGGTTCTTAATCTTCTACCTTCTCTGTGTTGCTTACTTTAGTATAGATAAAACTTATCACAAAACACCTGTGTTACTGTTCTTAATTTCTTTTTTGTTCAAACCAGGTGGTCATGAAAATTTTGCTAAAATGATTGATGAAGCAGAAGTACTGGAGTTTCCAATGGTAGTGAAGAATACACGAGGTCATAGAGGTGTGTATGAATTGTTCCTATGGTACATCATTTTGAAATTACTCTTGAGAACTAATAATGAGGTTGGTTATACAAAACAAAACAAATTTTTCTTAATCTGATCAATGCTATTATTATTTTCTTTGTATTTTCTCATGGTTATTGACTAGACAGTCTTACCAGTTGAAATATATAGCTTTTGAAGGACTTCGGGAGAATAAAAGGAAATTGTTGGTGCATGGTACTTCAGGCTTCTGGAAGTCTGTTTTGGCTAGAAGCAATTTCTATTCATTTAGTGGTTGTCCTGTAGATTTTAAGGTGCATATTTAATTTAGACCAACTTTCAAATTATATCTTTATCTTCCTCTTTAATAATGCAAGGACCTTAGATCACTAATTCCAGTGATCCCTGTCCCAATTTATATAGCTTGAAAACTTAAGTATATAAAGTAAAGCTATGAAGCTACAGAAGAAAGTATATAAAGATATCTTAATGACTTCAAGTAAGGATTTACTTTTTTTTAAAATTTATTTGACAGAGAGAGATCAAGTAAGCAGAGAGGCAGGCAGAGAGAGAGAGAGAGGGAAGCAGGCTCCCCGCCGAGCAGAGAGCCCGATGCGGGACTCATTCACAGAGCCCTGAGACAAAGACAGAGAGCACAAGTAGGCAGAGAGAGAGGAGGAAGAAGGCTTCCCGCTGAGCAGAGAACCTGATGTGAGGCTTGATCCCGTGACCCTGAGATCATGACCTGAGCTGAAGGCAGAAGTTTTAACCCACTGAGCCACCCAGGCGCCCCCAGAGTAAGGATTTCTTAAGGCATAAAATTTTCATGAATCCAAGTACTTCATAAAGCTTAATGCCTTGACAGTATGGCAGCCAAGAAGTCTTAGGGCTCCACAGAGAGGCTCCAGTGAACACAGAAGCTGCATGATCTCTTATGAATTAGCCTCAGAAGTCATACAGAAAAGGTTCTGCTGTGTTCCGTTGTTTGAAGCAATCACAGGCCCTCCTTGATTCAAAGGGACAAAGATTCCCCCCTCTTCTTCGTGGGAAGAATGTCAAAGGATTCATACCCTTTTTTTTTTTTAAGGATTTTATTTATTTATTTATTTATTTGATAGAGAGAGAGAGAGCACACGATCTTAAGCGGGCACTGGGACAGAGGAAGAGAGGGAGCGTAATGCAGGGCTGATCCTAGGATTCTAGCATCATGATCTAGATGATCATGTTGAAGGTAGATACTTAACTGACTTAGCCACACAAGTGCCCCACACCGGTGTTTGAAAAACAGCCACTTGTGGGCACCTGGGTGGCTCAATGGGTTAAGCCTCTGTCTTCGGCTCAGGTCATGATCTCAGGGTCCTGGGATTGAGTCCCTGCTGAGCAGAGAGCCTACTTCTCCTCTCTGCCTCTCTGCCTACTTGTGATCTCTCTCTCTGTCAAATAAATAAATGAAATCTTTAAAAAGAAAAAAAAGCCAGCCACTTGCTTTGGCACCAGAATTGACAAATACAGTAATGGAATTGACTAGTGAATTCAGAAATAAAACTAGGTATGTAGTAACATACTGCTATTTTTTTCTATGCAAATGTTATATATATTTATAATAATATATTACTCATTTTTACTCAGAGGGCAATGTTATGCTAATAAATTAGGCTGGCATTATTGGCTGACCTGGAGGAATATAAATGTTAGACCCCTGCTTTATGACATATACCAAAATAAACTCTAGATTACTGTAGGAATTAAGGTAGTGGTAGGAGAGAATTAACTTTATACACATTTTTGCATTGTTTCACTCATTACTATAACTGTTACTTAGGTTAAAAGATAATAGATTCTGAAAGAGCAGGTTGAGACTCAAGAAAATGCAGGTGGTGCACATCAACTGTGAGCAGTTTCACTTACATATATTTTTTATTCTTTTTCAACCACAGGCAAAGCGGTTTTCTTGGCTCGAGATAAGCACCATTTGGCTGATCTAAGCCATCTTATTCGCCATGAAGCTCCATACCTGTTCCAGAAGTATGTTAAGGAGTCTCATGGACGGGATGTGCGTGTCATTGTTGTGGGAGGCCGTGTGGTTGGCACCATGTTACGTTGTTCAACAGATGGAAGGATGCAAAGCAACTGCTCACTAGGTAAAAACAGTACAGGTGTCTTTCTTGTATATATAATACTATAGCTTCTCCAATGAGTATTCATATGTAACTACATGTAACTTAAGGTAAACTTAAGATAAACTTAAGTTTAAAAACATTAACTTTCACTTGTAACTATGATCAGTAGTTATAATATAATTATATTATTATATGAATATAATAAATGTACTTTTGAGTTGTTTTCTAATAATAAAATTGGTTTTCTCTGAAACATAAATTTGCTTTTTACCCATGCTCAATTTGTAACCCAGTTCACACTTGTATGAAATGTCTGACCAGAGTTAAAGATTCCATCTGGTGATAATATTTAATTTGCATGTAATTGTAGTTCACTCAGGCTGGGTCCTAACCTGTTTTACCCATTGGTCAAAAGAAGATTACTGCTTTTGATTTACTTTACTGTGTATTTTCTTGATGTCTTATTGTTAAAGTACCTTAGAACTTAGTCTGGGTGTTTTTCCTGTGTATTTCATTTCCTTAGTCATCTGACTTGGATTGTGACCTTAAATACTATCTGTGTTGTTATTTTCAAATTTATATCTCCATGTTGGGCTTTCTTTCTGAACTCCAAGTACATAAAAATAGCTGCCTGTTCAGTTTTCTACCAGTAGTTGTATAACACAATCCTGTCCAAAAGTGTACTCCCCATATAAACTCCCCCTCACAGTGTATTTCATTCCCAGTTTTCTCCTTATCATTTAACAACAACTCTGTCTCTCCAATTTAGTCCAAAATCCTTAGTCTTCAAGTCTTATACCACAAATCAAAACTGTCAGATTTCAATTTCTTTATTTCTACTCTCAAAGTGTATCCAAATCTGACAATTTCTCATTATTTCTGCCGTTAATATTGTTTTACCATACTTGGATTACTTGTAGTAGCCCCTAATTGGTTGTTTTGCTTCCAACCTTTATTCTCTTACAGTCTAACACCGCAGTAATGTGATAGATCTTTTTAAAATACATCTCAAGCCAGGCTTTGTTTAAAATCCTCCAGTGGTTCCTTGTTTCATTCAAAGTACAGTAGTCTATAGTGGTCTTACAGTAGATTAACAATCCCTGCATGATTTGACCCCTGGTTATTACTGAGATCTACAGCTACAGCAGTAAATCTCAGAAACATAATGTTGAGTCAAGAAATGAAAGTCTTAGAAGAGAATACCTATAGTTTTCCATTTATATAAAATTTAAATATATGTAAAATCAGTCAAAGTTTGCTGGGAATAGAAATTTACATAGTCAGGTGTAAAGAAAAACAATACTGACAAGTGTGAAATTCAGCATAGTGCCATGGAATAGGAGCACAGGGAATTTGAAAGGTAATCGTGATATAAAGCCTCTTTTGTACTCTTGAAAAAATAATTTCTGCCTCCTGGCATTAGTTCTTCATATCCCAGTTTCCGTCCCATCATATTATGCTTATTAGCAGCTACAGAGCTGAATGACATCTTTTCATTTCTGGGACATCTTTACCTTCTTAGTATTCTACCGTGAAATTTAATTAACAATTTTTATCCTTTAAGCAAAGAAATAACAAAGGTAAGTTAATTATATATTAAGTAATACTTTTAAAATTTTGAAGTAACTGAGAATTACAGAAAAGTATGAAGGATAATATAAAGGATTTATTTGTACCCATTAACCAGCTTGCAAAATAAGTTGTTGATTTAGTTCTCTGTTGACTCCCTTTCCTGCTCATTTCTTCCTCTCCCCAAGTTCTGAACTTCCTGTTTCTCTTTCCCTTAAAAGTACTTTCAGTTCTTCTGTTTTCCTAAACAAGATATTATTTCATATGTTATAAAACCTTATATAAATGATTTATAACGATATATATATATATTTCAAAGATGGTATTTATTTATATGATAGAGCATGAAAGGGGAGAAGGCAAAGAGAGAAGCAGACTCCCCGATGAGCACAGAGTCCAATGCGGGAACCTGATCCTGGGACTCTGACCCTGGGACTCCAGAATAATGACTGAGCTGAAGGCAGTTGAACCAACTGAACCACCCAGGCGCCCTCCCCCCTTACCATTATTTTTGAGATTCGTGTATTCAACATTTAGCAGTAGTTGACTGATTTTGCCTGCGGCGTAATTTTACCTTTTAACTGCTTCCAATTTGGACCTTTTATAAACAGTATTGCTATGGAAATTTTTTGTATCTTTAGATATAGGCCCAAGAGTGTTTCTAGGTTAACCCATTCACTCAAAAGTGAGATTTCTGTATCCTAGTGAGTTATACAACTTCACCTTTACTAGATATTACCAAATGAGTGTCCAAAGTCATTATATGTTTCTTATAGTGCCACCTTTTTGCCAACTTGGGATATTGATAGACTTTAAACATTTTGTCAGCCTGGTGTGATGGTATATTATGTTATTTTAATTTGTACTCCTGACCCTATCCAGCTATCTTTTCTGAATTGCCTGTTGAGGTCTTTTACCTCCTTTATTACTGGAATTTTTTTGTTGTTGTTCTTTTAATAAGACTTGGAAAAGAGTCCTTTATGTACTTCAGATCCTTCATCGTTTACATGAATTGTAAATGCAGTTTTTCATCCCAGCTTATGATATCTCATCTTTTTTATTTCTTCCAAAGATTTTATTTATTTTAGAGAGAAAGGGGAGTCCAGAGAGAGAAACAGATTCCCCACCCAGCAGGGAGCCCAACCATCCTAGGACTCGAGGTCTCGACCTGAGCTGAAAGCAGCTGCTTAATCGATTAGGCCCCCCCTTAGGCACTCCTCATCTTTTTTGGCTTATATATTTTAGTGAACAGAAATTTACAGTTTTCGTATCAAGCATATTCATGGTTTTCTTTACATTATTTTCTATTAAAGAAATTCTTTTTCACCACATGGTTGTAATCTATTCTTATTATAGTTCTCTAAAATTTTTTGAAGTTTAGCTTCCATGTTTATGTTTGTTAAGCAACCAGAAATTGATTTTGTTCAGTGTAAGGTAGAGATTCCCATTTTCTTTTTTCCAAATGAGTAACACCTGGTTTTCCCAACACTATTTATTGAATGGCTTGTTCATTACTGATTTATAATGCCATCTTTCTTCTGTTTCAGGGTCCTGTGGTCTGTTATATACTCTTCATTCCCTGTATGATTAGCAATGTGAATTCCTCTACCATTATGCCTACTATCTGGTAGAGCAAAAGTACCTCTGCCTTATTCTCCAAAATTGAATGCCCTCATTATTCTGTCCTCAGGGAGGCCTTTTTTTTTTTTTAATCCTGATATTTATTTTTCCATCTTTATTGAGATATAATTGACATATAACATTGTATAGTTTGAAATGTACAACATAGTGATTTTATATATGTATGTATTGCAAAATGATTACCACAATAAGATTAGTTAACACATCCATTACTTCATTTATTACTGGTGTGTGTGTGTGTGTGAACTTTAAAAAAAAAAAACTACTCTCAGGACGTGTGGCTGGCTCATTCGGTTAAGTGTCTGATTCTTGATTTTTGGCTCAGGTCAGTATCTCAGGGTTGTGAGATTAAGCTCCGTGTTGTGGGGCTCTGTGCTTGGCAGGAGGTCTCCCTTCTCTCACTCTCTTTGAAATAAATAAGATAAATCTTTTTAAAAAATCTACTTTTAGCAATTTTCAAATATTTAATATAGTATTGTTAACAGTAGCTATCAATTCTATACATTATATCCCCAGAAGTTATTTATTTTATAACTGGAAGCTTGTACCCATTGACCACCTTCACCCATTTCCCCTGCCTTCCCCCTAGCCCCATTCTGGTAACCACCAATCTGTTATGTGTTTCTGTGAGCTTGTTTGTTTGTTTAATTCCACATATAATCATACAGTATTTGTCTTTCTCTGTTTGACTTTTTCACTTAGTATAATTTATCCATGCTACAAATGGTAGGACTTCTTTTTTTTTTAATGGCTAAAAAAATATTCTTCTGTGTGTGTGTGTGTGTGTGTTTGTATCTCATATATTTTTTAAAAGATTTTATTTATTTGACAGAGAGATCACAGGTAGGCAGAGAGGCTGGTAGGGAGAGAAGGGGAAGCAGGTTCCCTGCTGTGCAGAGAGCCTGATGAGGGGCTCTATCCCAGGTTCCTGAGATCATGACCTGAGCTGAAGACAGAGGCTTAACCCACTGAGCCAGCCCGGTGTCCCCATATCTCACATTTTTAAAATATTTATCATTGCAGTGTAGTGGACATACTAGTTTCAGGTGTACAACACAGTGATTTGATAATTCTGTAAATTACTTGGTGTTCACCACAATAAGCATAGTAATCACCATATAACATTATTACACTGTTACTGACTATATTCTTCATCTATACCTTTATCTCCATGACCCGTTTATTCATTTATTTATTTTTTATAAAGATATACACATGTTTGCATGGGAGGGCGGGTGAAGAAGAGGAAGGGAGCAAAGAAGAGATCCTAGGGGCAGGGCTCAATCATGAACCCGAAATCTCCTGAGCTGAAACCAGTTAGGTGCTTAAGGACTGTGCCACCCAGGCGCCACCATGACCTCTTTGTTTTATAATTGGAAGTATGTACCTCTTAATCCCCTTCACCTATATTACCCAGCCCCCACCCTCTCCCCTTTGACAGCAGGTTGTTCAGAGGCCTTTTTTTATATGAATATTCTCTTACATTCAATATTTACAGTAAAAGTATACCTCTCAAGTTCTGGTACTGTAGTAAGTTCTTAATGACTATTAACTTCTTTAGGTATTGCTAGGTATTGTTAGTATTCCCATTTTATTTCAGAGATGAGGAAGGCCCAGAACAGTTAAATAACTTGCTTGAGATAACAGATCTAATAATGGTGCAGCCAGAATGCAAATGTACTATTTGGCTCCAGAGTTGTGCTCTTAACAACTCTTTGAATATGTTGATTTCCAAAATTGAAAAAATTACATGGATTACAGATACCATTTAGATTTCCAAGTAAATGACATGAATTTAGCTTTTTTTTTTAAACTGTTAAGCTGTGTGCCTCTGTACTCTTAATGTTTATTAACTATAATATGATCTCAGTTATGTGAAATTATGTAGACACATCTGATGGATAGTTAACTAAATGTTAGATAATTATGGTTAGTACTGGAAATGAGCTTTCAAGCTGTTTTTGCAAAGACTTTTGGTTTTTTCCATAATGAATAGGTTTTGGTTGACTTTAAAACATTTTAGTTTTATACACAGAAATAATTTATAAAATTATTTAAATATCATCCTTTCATCCTCCCCCCTAATTTTCCTTACCTCTTCTACTCCTTTCACCTACTGTATACATCTGTCCCCTTATTGATTTGCACTTATTTTCAGTTTTTTGCCACTGTGAGCATTTACTTTAAATACATATCTTTGTGAATAATGCTTTTACATACTGGTACTTTTGTGTTGAGGAGTCTTCAAGATTAGTATTGCTGGATCAAAATATCTTAATTGTTTGAGATGTAGTCAGATTAATTTACCAGAAGGCGAGAAGTGTATTTCTATATCTAACATATTAAAATACCCTTTTTTCTTCTCCCCCTCATAAGAACTCTTACTTTTTTTATCCTAAGTTTTTGCCCATTTAATGGAAGTTAAATGCTATCTCACTATTATTTTAATTTTTTTAAGATTTATTTTTTATTTATTCATTTATTTGACAGAGAGACAGAGATCACAAGCAGGCAGAGAGGTGGGCAGAGAGAGGAGGAAGCAGGCTCCCCACTGAGCAGAGAGCTCGATGTGGGGCTTGATCCCAGGACCCTGAGATCATGACCTGAGCTGAAGGCAGAGGCTTAACCCACCCAGGCATAGGTTAATTTAATTTTATTTCCCTGTTAATGATGGGCATATTTTTCATAGCTTCTTGGTAATTTATATGTACTTCTATATGAATTGCTTTTTATCATATTTGTCATCTCTTTTTGTTTAACATTTCCAGTAACCACTAAATGCCTGCTATAGAGCCCTCCTCCTCTAATCTCAGTTGACCAATCCAAAATGCCACATTTCAGTTTTTAAATTCTCCCCCTTTTGAGAACCACTGCTTGAGTACCTCTAGAACAGTGTTAAGTAATGATTTTAAGTATCTAAGTTTCTGATTTTCATTGAGATTGTTTAATGTTTTGCTATTCAGAATATTTAAGTAGCTTCATTCTCCTGGAGTTTTTAAGTAGGAATGACTGTCTAATTTTATCCTATGCCTTTTGGAATCCTTGTATTGATTAGTGTGTTTTCCACCTTTAATTTCTTGATGTGTAATGGATTATGTTGATAAATTTTAAATTTAAAACAGTTTTTGAACTATTCTTGCATTTCTAGAATAAACCTTTAAATAGGTATTAGCATGTTTTAAAATTGGGATTCCTTTAGTATTTTTTTTTTTTTTTTAAGATTTATTTGTTTGACAGACAGAAATCACAAGGAAGCAGAGAGGCAGGCAGAGAGAGAGGAGGAAGCAGACTCCCTGCTGAGCAGAGAGCCCGATGCTGGGCTCGATCCCAGGACCCTGGGATCATGACCCAAGCCGAAGGCAGAGGCTTTAACCCACTGAGCCACCCAGGCGCCCCTCCTTTAGTATTTTACGAAAATATTTACATCTGTTTTAATTGAAGATTGGTCTCTAATGTTACTTTTTAAAATGTCTTGATCACTTTTGATATCAAGGTTATATAACATTGGTTTTAATCAGTGTATTGGAATTTTCAGTCTTTTCCTAGGGCATTTTACAGGTAAAGTTGACATCGGATTAAAGGATAGCTAAAGACAACTCCACTTTGAACCCATCAGGTCCTGATTCTTTTTGTAGAAGTAGCTCTTCTATCACCTTTCTGGTCTCTTCTGTAATAGTGGTTGGCCTGTTTAATAAAGTTTGCTTCTTCTTGGATCAGTATTGGTGATTTCTCATTTGCTTAGAAATCAGCCATTTTTTAAGGTTTCAGTCTCAATTTCTTTATGAGATGATTGCTTATGTTTACTTGAATCTCTCTTTTGTCTGCAATTCCGTCTTTGATATCATTCATAATTTTGTCAGAGTAGCATTTGGTTTTTTTTCTCCTTTCTATTTTTTCTATTCTAGTTATTCAATCTTTTATTAAAACTCTCTTTTTAGTTTCTTTTTCTAAGAGTACTTAATTTCTTCTTTCTAATTTCAAAATAAAAATTTTGGTATGAAGTGTTTTTACAGATGGTATTTGTTTTCCTTTAATTTAGGGGATCAGTGTTCCAATTTCTAAGTCCTTAACCTTTTGGTTACTTAAGTCATTAATTTCTAATTTCTAATCTTGCGTTATTGTCAGAGAATGTTGCCTGTAAAAAGTGTTTTATAATGTGTTGGGGCATCTCAGTTCCATCGGCTGAGCATCGGATTCTTGATTATGCTCGGTTCCTTATCCCATGGTTGTGAGATCCCTCGGTTCCTAATGTCAGGGTTGTGAGATCCCTCGCTGAGCTGAGCATGGGGCCTCCACAGGATTCTTTCTCTCCCTTTCCATCTGTCCCAACCCCCCACTCACAAGCTCTCTCTTTCTCTTTAAAAAAAAAAAAAAGAGTTAAGGTTTTGTTTGTTTTGGGCAAAAACATGATTGATTGTTGTCAATATTTGATAAAGGAAAAATGGGTATATGGATATATACTGTAAGGCTCTTAAGTGAAGCTTGTTTTTGCCTTTGTCCGTTATCTCTTTCCCCATCCCTTTATTTTCAAAAATTTTTTCATTTTGGTATAGGATATAGATAAACTTTGTCTTTTTTTTTTTTTTTAAGATTTTATTTATTTATTTGATAGAGAACAAGTAGAGAGGCAGGCAGTGAGGAAGAAGCAGGCTCCCGACTGAGCAGAGAGCCCGATGCGGGGCTCAGTCCCCGGACCCTGAGACCATGACCTGAGCCGAAGGCAGAGGCTTTAACCCACTGAACCACCCAGGCGCCCTGATAAACTTTGTCTTTTATACTGTGGGAAATTTCAGTTTGTTTTAGTGTAATTGCCAATATAATTCATTTTATTCCTTCAGTTCTATAATTCATTTTATTCCTTCAGTTCTATTAAGTTCTCTGGTTTGTAACCTACCATTAATTCCATTTCCAACTCTGATTCCACCCCAGATTGGTCAATCTGGATGCTCATCCGTGGTTTTACATTCCATTAATGGTTGACTTCTCTTTCCCTATGCTTAAATCAGACACGTATTTCTTCCTGTTATTTGAGAATAGTTTTTCCCTGATACTCTCCGTTTTCTCCTCTCCTCTGTCTTCATAAAAATATAAAGTCTTTAAAATACCTTTGCCTCAATTTGTATTGTTTCAAATAAAATAGGTTTCTGTGAAAGTTTAATGCCATCTTCAGAATAGCATATTGAAAAAGTAGGGCGCCTGGGTGGCTCAGTGGGTTAAAGCCTCTGCCTTCTTGATCCATTCATCTGTTGATGGACATCTAGGTTCTTTCCATAGTTTGGCTATTGTGGACATTGCTGCTATAAACATTCGGGTGCATGTGCCCCTTTGGATCACTACATTTGTATCTTTAGGGTAAGATCTCCCTGATATGAGGAAGTGGTGATACAACATGGAGGCTTAAGTGGGTAGAAGAAGAATAAATGAAACAAGATGGGATTGGGAGGGAGACAAACCATAAGTGACTCTTAATCTCACAAAACAAACTGAGGGTTGCCGGGGGGAGGGGGTTTGGGAGAAGGGGGTGGGATTATGGACATTGGGGAGGGTATGTGATTTGGTGAGTGCTGTGAAGTGTGTAAACCTGGTGATTCACAGACCTGTACCCCTGGGGATAAAAATATATGTTTATAAAAAATAAAAAATTTAAAAAAATAAATAAATAAAGCCTCTGCCTTCAGCTCAGGTCATGATCTAAGGGTCCTGGAATCGAGGCCCGCATCAGGCTCTCTGCTCAGTGGGGAGCCTGCTTCCTCCTCTGTCTCTGCCTGCCTCTCTGCCTACTTGAGATCTCTGTCTGTCAAATAAGTAAATAAATAAAAATCTTTAAAAAAAATTAAAAAAATAATAAGAAAAAGTACTAAATTATTTCTTTGATTGAATTGGACAGGGATTCTCTAATGAAGGAAACTTAGGCTTAGGAAGTCACAGTGGTACAGTAAAATGTCATTTGTTATCACTACTGATTCAAAAGACAATTAACATTACAGGCAAGCTTTAGTTTTACTCCAGAAATTTATCATTTTGGTAACTTACCTTGTTTCTTTTTTGCCAGGTGGTGTGGGGATGATGTGCTCCTTGAGTGAACAGGGGAAGCAGCTAGCTATCCAGGTGTCTAATATCCTGGGGATGGATGTGTGTGGCATTGACCTATTGATGAAAGATGACGGCTCCTTCTGTGTCTGCGAGGCCAATGCAAATGTAGGTTTCATCGCCTTTGATAAGGCTTGTAATCTAGATGTAGCTGGTATCATAGCGGACTATGCCGCCTCCCTCCTGCCCTCTGGCCGGCTCACCCGGCGTATGTCCCTGCTCTCCGTGGTGTCCACGGCCAGTGAGACTAGTGAGCCGGAGCTGGGTCCCCCAGCCAGCACTGCTGTCGACAACATGAGCGCAAGTTCCAGCTCTGTTGACAGCGACCCTGAAAGCACCGAGCGAGAGCTGCTCACCAAGCTCCCAGGGGGCCTGTTCAACATGAACCAGCTGATAGCCAATGAGATCAAACTCCTGGTGGAGTGACTCCACCGGTAAATAATTACCAACAACTCCCTTGTAAAACTCATGTTCTTTTTCTTCTTTTTTCTTTCTTTCTTTCTTTTTTTTTTTTTTTAACCAACTTGCAATGCTGTTCATGGAAGGTACTCAGGAAGATGAGAGAAAATTTAGTAGAGTTAGTCAGGAGAGAAGCAAGGGGAGCTAGATTAGACCTCTGCTATTAAGATGTTATTGACTTTCATTTACAGATACCACAGGTAGAATGGCGGAAGAGGTGAGACACAGAGAAGTGTCAGGCTTTTATACTTACCCTTTAAAATTACTCAGTGTGTGTGCTCTCACATGAAGGCCATGAAGAACAGTTTTTTTCACGGCCCCTCGCTTTTGCTTTTGTACAATTGCACAGATTTTGGCATAGCGTAACTTCACATTACGTTGCAAAGGTTTGTAATGAGAGAGGAAAAGATCTACCTAAATTATAGGAATTTTTACAAATCTGAAAGTTCTGCCTCTACCATATTAACTAGCAAGTTTATGTTCATAGTTTATGAAGTCTTGAGGCGCTCTTTTACTGGAATTTTATTATTTCTGTTTTTTGGTTTTCCTTTAATTTGGGTGGGAGGGCAACATTGATATAATCCAATAAAGGTTTCTTAATGACATAATTGGCATTTTCGTATGATGAAAGGGAAATGAACAGTATTGCAATGTGTGGTACACAAAATGACATTTATTCCAATGTAGATAAAATTACACTAGTTTAAAATATGTGCGTTGACTTGTATTTGTTAGTGTTTTAACCTTTTTTGAAAGATATGCTCTGTTAATGTTGCAATTTTTTTTTAATACATGCTAGTCTAACATTCCCTGATCTATGCCTGCATCTTTAACAATGGCCAAAGTGAAGAAAGTGCTACCTTTTTTGTTAACAAGACACTGACTTGAAACATGTGCATTTAAAGCCTTCCTTTTTTTCTTTTGGTGGTTGGGCATTTAAAGTATAAGGACAAGGAAAAATATTTTTGGGGGGCAGATTAAGGGCCTATAAGTTCTTAAGTATAAAGCTGAAGTGATTTTATAATACCAGCATTATATATTTGCATTTTTCACATTTTAGGAGGGAGTATATATATATATATATGTGTGTGTGTGTGTGTGTGTGTGCACGCATGCATGTGTATGTATTTTGCTTTTTGTTTACACCAACCAGTCAAAAAAGGATAGATTCTAGAAAATGGAGCATGATGGGGAAACACAGTTTTTACTTTAAATATCAGATAACTTGTTTTAATAGCTACACTGGGTTAGAGGTACTCACTAAAGACATAAAGAGACTAGATGCTTCTTAGGCCTTTTTATGTATATGTATGTTGTTTGGTTTTTTCTTTGGTTCTAGACTGTTCAGTGTATGATTTCTTTAAGGCTACATGCTTTTCTATGCTTCTGGCTGTGCATTTTCTCCTATTATACATAGGTTTTAGGGTGGGGTGGATTGGACGTTTTTGTTTGGGGACTTATTTTGCAGTATTAAGTCTCTTATAGCCCAACTCTGAAGCCTTCAGTACTGTCCACTTTTTATATTCCTTTAATTTCTGAATTTATAAAAGCCCCAAATGGCATATAACACGAGCCTTTAAAACATGGGTAAATCTATTTGAATAATGGGTTTGGAAGCTGTGTTAAGAAATGGAGATGCTCCAGAGCTCAACGTAATTTTTTTTAAACAGCAAGTTCCATCTTACTGCAATCCTCTGAAGCTTTTACCCGAGTCCTTTCTTGCCTCTCCAGTGCTTTTTTCCTTCAGATGGACCTTAAACATAATTTCTCGGACACTACTAGAGAGACTTCGAGGCAATAATAAAGATCAGTATTAACCAGCTCTAACAGAGGTTTGATCATGCTTGTACAGTTTTGCCCCCATTTTAAAAAGGAATGTAATAAAATTTGTTTTTTTTCCATAGAATTAAATAATATTAAAGTTGAGTGAAAGGTTGATTGTTGGCAAATAGAATAGTACCTCTAATCTGTGCAGTGTCTCATTTCACCTCAAAAAGATGATAATAAGATTTTCTAATTTATTTTAATATATTCTAATCGCATATAAAAGAGTTTGACTTGCATAGGGTTATTTTGGGCCTTACGTATGTTTATAAGTACCTCTGACTCATTAACAGAAAGAAATACTTGGTACTTCTTTCACTGAATGACCATAGGAGGATGCATATTTGGGATAGAGAAATAAATGAGGGAGAAAGAAGTGCTTAATTAATTCATTTATATGATCGTGTAGAGAGCATCTGGTTGTCACATAAATTATGATACATTAAATACCTACATATATCACATGTATATAGATTTGCAAATTTAAAAACATTAATAGAACACCCTCTCTACTTGATAAAAAGTTCAGGGGTTTGTGTTGGGTGGGATAAGGTATCAGGAAAAATGTAGATAGCCTTTAAAACTATTTTACCACACTAACCATATACGATTATCAGATTATTTCACCTTTAGTTTTATTCACTACTGATCAATGTTTTGTGCATTCACACTATATTAAAACATAGCTTTACCAACCTATTTCTGGATTTGTACACACACGTTAGAATAAAGACGTTAGGAATGATCATCTTAGAGTTTAAAAACGTGAATATCTTCTTGAACTCCCTCAAATTAAGGTAAAGAATATGAACAAATCATTCTGGAAGAACCCAGATGAAACACCTCAGATATTTAAGTGAAAGTTAAATATATTTTCATATTGTTTAATAATTGTATAATCTTCATTGCTATTATGAGAGGTAAAAATGTATTTATCAATTATGTGTAATTCTTATGCCCAAATCTGAATTATTGTGAAATTGTGTATTGTTAAAATTGTAATTCTTAATTGTATTTTAAAAGTAACTCTGATACTGTTTTTATGTTACCTATGATGAAAACTGGACTACATACACGCGCGCACACACAGACACGCACACATACACGCACGACCTATTCACTTAAGATTTTTAATAGTTTTTTTCTTTTTTTGGTGCCTAATAATTGATTGGTCATTTCTGCTGGCTTTTGCTCCACTGAACTTTGAAATCTTTGTGTATATGCTATCAATAAGAAAATATGCTGGAACGTTAGAAAAAAAATCACCAAGAGACTTGTTTTCATCAAGCACTTTATCAGACTTTTAAGAAGGTATCGAAGGCATTGAAAGAATTGACTTTTCAAAATCATCTCTTCTTTTTCTCAAGAAGAAAACAGTGGAAAAACAAATTCTCTTCATTCAGTGAATCCCCAGTTTGGGGTCTGGGGAGCGTAGAGACATTGTGAAATCAAATCTTGTGTTACATTTTTCTCCTGGCTCACTCTTTTTGAGAAGGTTTATGGGCTATATGGCTGGTGAGACACGATCCCCTCCTAAGAAAATGTAGGTGCTCAGACAGGTAACCTCTGCTGCTACTGTTTTTATTTGTTTGTTTGTTTGTTTAATTTCTTTTAAAATTTGTTTTGTTGTACTAGGATATTTTTAAATGTAATATATTGCAGGATTTATAACCAGGTTCACTGCTTTCTTTCTTTCTTTCTTTCTTTTTTTTTTTTTCTCTTTAAAAAAAAAAAAAAACACCAAAGTTTCATTTAAGATACATTTAGGCGCCTTTGAAGCTTGGATTTTGGAATGTTTCAGTAGTGGCCAGAAATCTGCTGTTGGAATCTTCTAGTCTTCCAGGTTTAATTTGAAATGTTTTTAGTTTTGTTTTGGATTTTTGTGTGGTATTTTATTTCCTTTATATCAGTGCCCTTTTGCCATGCTGTTTTGGGGTGGCTGCCTAACTCTAGTGAAAATTCTTTCTATATTAACGGAAATTTGGTGTTTTAAATTCCTTAATGTTTTGCATTTTTTAAAATTGTTTTTAAAGAAATATTCTAACTGCTTGCACTGTTACTGTTCTTTGCCAGCCTTTTCAGGAGCCAAAAAAACAAAAACAAACAAACAAAAAAATACCCAGAGAAAAAACTTTCCTTCTTCCCCCTTCCTGATGATGAGTGAGAAGTATTGAGAACTTTCGGGGTCAGTGCCCTTCTAAACTCCCCTTCCCCCAATAATGCAGCTGTATAATGAATGGTAAATGCAGCGGTTTGGATTCAGGCACAGCCCCAGCCTGCTTGCAGGTAATTTGATTCTCCTTTCTTTCCATCGCAAGGCTAACTTTACTTTCTTTTTAAAGTTTTTTCTTTCTTTATGTACTTTAAAAGGCAACCATGGATTTGTAAAAACTCTCGTATAGAAAATAATGCCTAAGTATATCTAACAAATAATTTGATTAAGGAAGAACTTTTGGGGGTAAAGTTTGAATTGGTTGGGATGAACTCAGGACTTTGGGGATTTACTTTAGCCATTTAGATAACTCCATTCCTTGCTTATATGTCTATAATTATTTCAGAGTGTGACTTTTGGCTTTGTTTTTGTTTTGGGTTTGTTTGTTTCTTCCATTGTGCTACTCTGGCTTAAGCTTTTTCAGGGGTTGGTGTTCGGAATACACAGTGAGCTCACAGTATAAAGACATCAATTAGGAGTTGACAGGTATGGAAAACTAGAGTTTTGAAAAGGTAAAATTAGGCTCTAGGTTATATATATGGTAAAAACTCACCATAGTGTTGAGTTGATCTTAGTGCTTCTCTTTCTGTGACATCATTATGAAAGTGAAAAGGAATGATGAGACAAAGATAATAGAAAGCATTTCAGTTATTTTAGGAACAGTGTGATCTCAGGAACTAATCATTTTAGTATTTCTAAGATACTTCTTCTAACAAAGAGGTAGATATGAACAGTTTCATGTTATCATAGTGGTTCAAATTTTTTAAATTACAGGTTCAAACAGATTGGAGGGCATTTCTGAAGCACAAATCATTAAGTGTATTAACCAAGGCTATAAAATATAAAACAAAGTTAGTGGCAGGAATAGCAATACAACTTGTCCATTTTAATATAGCCTTTCTGTTACTTAATGTAGTATACCTTTCTCTGTCTACACCAGTCCCTTACCCTTTCCTCTTTTTTCCTCCTGTGTTAACCAAAGTTTTAGTTCTAATATGAGTTGTTGCCGTTGGGAAGATAATCTTTTTTTTTTTTTCTTTCCTGTTAGGTAGAACTTTAGTGACAGTGATCAGGACCTTTTCAGGATAGACTTCTGCACAATTTTATTCTGTGACTTTAGATATCCTATCTGAAGAGGTTTTAAGTTCACTAGTTAGCTAATAGGATATCATGGCTTGTTATGCATTTTACAGCTGAAGGCATAAAATGAATCATTAACCTGTTTTGTGCTTCAATTCACTCATATAAGATAGGGCCATCTCTCCCCTAAATATCCTAAGACAAAAATATGTATGTGTTGAAGTAAAATTTACTAACAGAGGAATCCCAACTGCCTCCTGAAGGAATTTGTGATATATACTAAAAAGGGCTTGTACCAGAGAACCTTGTTCTCTTACTAAGAATGGCAAGCATTAGAATGTGTGGACTATGTGATTGTGTGGGACTTGGAGAATTTCACAGTCTCCATTCAGCTTCCCCATGAAAGTCACGGACTTGTTAAGAACGGTCTTGCTTTCAGATTTCATCATATTCAAACTTATTAGCTGGGCCTTATATAGTGTATATACCTGGCTGCTACTGTGGGGTTTGGGAACATGAGGGGTGGGGTGAATTGTTGTTGTTTTAGGTTTCAGTCAGACAGACATCACTGTGCCCCAGTTCCCAGAAGCACAGCAGGCCTCTAGGAGCATCCGTGGGAACGGCGCAGTCCTGACATCACCAACTCTCCTGCTCAGGCTCATCCCATATACAGAGGTCAAAGGGTGGGGTTTGAGATCGGGGGAAGGAATGAGAAAGTAGAAACAATGTAACTGCAATGCCACTGTTGACTAGCCTTTGGTGCTTATGTCAGTGTTTGTTTTATTTCTTATGTTGGCAGAACTATTTTGGGGTAAAGGTAGTAGGGGGGGTGGAACAAAAACAAGCCATTATTATTATTCATTAGTGGATACTGTTCTTTAATAGCTAATAAAGAATAACCTTGAAACCTAAACCTTCAGTGACAAAGGGAATGGGAATAGAAATTAATCTCAGGACTTTAACAAACAGAAAACATTTTATGTTGTGTTAGTTTCCAGTTCTACAATTGCTATTACATTTGTCCCTCTGTCT
This sequence comes from Mustela putorius furo, assembly GCF_011764305.1. NCBI lineage: Eukaryota > Metazoa > Chordata > Mammalia > Carnivora > Mustelidae > Mustela > Mustela putorius. The sequence goes on along the minus strand of NW_025422368.1, from coordinate 38,921,445 downwards.
CCCTTTTTCACCCTGATTTTTTTTGTGTATATATATATAGTTTGAGGAAATGTGCATTTGTGATCAGTCCTTTTAAAAGGACTCAGTGACTTAATCTTGCAAAAGATATACCCAGTGTTTATATGGGCATACAAATGCTACCCTATTTTAAATATAGGTGGCGTATGTGTTCGTGTTTTAATGTATTCAGAGCCATTGAGCAATAAGCAGTCCAGAACATTGAAAACTCATGCAGGTAAAGCACCTAATGCCTTTAGTTTCTAGAATTACTATTAAAAATTCCTTTATTGCTGCATCTTCCACAATTCTTTAATAGTCTCTGAACTTAAAATTTACAGGAGTTGTGGACTCTCTCATTAAAATTTTAAGTTGCTCACTTATACATAAGATTGTAGGGATAGGTGAAAAAGAAAAGTATAACAAAATAAATGGTTCCTTGAGATGGCAACTGCTGAGTATCTACATCTTTCCTCTTAAAAAATTCCCAGCTTAGCATGAATATTGATCATACATTGTTTAATTTTTTGTGATTGGGATTTTTGTTGTTTTGACTTGGGTGGGGAGATCTTGGGGAATCAGTGAGGAAGCTCATACACATGTGAAAATATGAAATGTTAAAGGAATTTTTCCATTTATTCTGAATAGTAAGCAAGAACTTTTTCTATATACCCTTCTGCTGCAGCAGAGAGATAAACTGGTAGGTGGCAGCAGAAGAAGGAATTCTTCAGATTGACGGCTACTGAAAGAATCTACATAGAAGAGATAGAGCATAACATACCAAGTAAAGGAAAGGGGGCAAAAAATGGAAACAGGACTAAAATGTTTGGATTTTGACTCTAAATGGTAAGTTATTTTCTACTAAGAATGTGTTAATCAGTCTACTGGTATATAAGGCATTGTGGTATGAAATCATAAATGGCTTTATAGGTCCTTACCTTAGGATGAATTTGGCCTAACGAAGGTACTATCATTTTTTTTTTATTTTGGGGGGGAGAAAAAACAAAACAAAAAACTAGCAGTATGTAAAATTAGGGACCTTTCCCCAGTATATTGATATATATGAACGTTTCCAGCTTTATTGAGGTATAATTGACAAGTGTGAGATATATAAAGTATACAACATAATGATTTGATAGATGTATACATTGTAAGAGTATCCCCCCCCAATCAAGTTATTCTTTCACATCTAACATGTGAATCTCAATGATGGCAAAAATTATGCCTCTCACAGTAAGTCAGGTTTTTAAAAATCTGCCAGATAAATGACATATATATTGTTTAACCATTTTGTAGAAAATAAACTGTCTCCTTTTTATTAGCAACACTGGGGAGATAGCAACAAAAGTAGGTAATTTGGAAAACTTATGGGGTGAAAATAATTTTTTCTTTAACTAGTTGTCTTATCTATCTAGTCCCATTTCCTTGTCATTGTGTCTGCTTATCCGTTCTACTCTGTTCACCTTTCTTCATTGCTTTTCTGTCTCTGTGCTTACTTTCTTCCATTTTCTTTTTTTCTTGTTTAAGATTTTATTGATTTATTTGACAGATCACAAGTAGGCAGAGAGGCAGGCAGAGAGAGTGGGGGAAGCAGGCTCCCCACTGAGCAGAGACCCCGATGTGGGGCTTGAGCCCAGAACCCTGGGATCATGACCTGAGCCTAAAACAGAGGCTTAACCCACTGAGCCACCCAGGCGCCCCTGTCTTGCATTTTCTTGATTTGTGTTTTTTCTTCCCTATCTGTGTATTCTTCCTCCTCTTGGTCGCCCTGTATGCTTCTTTCATTCATTTCCTCAAGTTAACTTCCCCAGTGTTGACATTTTTCATCTCTGCCTCACTTTTTTTCTGTATGTGTGTGTCCTCCCCTTCTCATTTGCGTTCTCTGTGTTTATATCTTTCAGGGTAAATAGCTTTATTTTTCTTTGCATCAACAACTACCTTAAGACACTTTAATCAGAGTATCCACATTGTAATTACCTATTTTAGAATTTGGAGAGGCTACATAGAAGAAATGGGGATTTTTTTTTTTTTTTGAAGATTTTATTTATTTATTTAACAGACAAAGATTACAAGTAGGCAGAGAGGCAGGCAGAAAGAGAGGAGGAAGCAGGCTCCCTGCTGAGCAGAGAGCCCAGTGCGGGGCTCCATCCCAGGACCCTGGAATCATGACCTGAGCCGAAGGCAGAGGCTTTAACCCACTGAGCCACCCAGGTGCCCTGAAATGGGGATTTTTAAAGTCCCTGGAAAGATTAAATTTCAGAATTGAAATTTATAGTAAGATGCAGATCCATTTACTCATTCAGCCACGAGTTTATTTTAACTATAGTATCTATTGTTGCTGGAAACAAGCTGTTCTAAGATCAATTGGACAGAAAGAAAAGTCCTGTGGTTCTTAATTTCATCTAGACTTAAGTTCAGATTGATTCTGATTTTTTTCAAGTTTCTAATGAAATCAGAAAAGCAGTTACTAATTTATAGATGTTTACTAGAGAATAAATCTTTTTAGTGAGATATAATCGACATATAAGTTTTAGATGTACAACACAATGATTTAATATTTATATACATTGGGACATGGTCACCATAGTAAGTCTAGGTAACATGCATCACTATATGTAATTACAGAATTCTTTTTTTCTTGTGATGAGGACTTTAAAAATCTACTCTCAGCAACTTTGAAATATGCAGTATGGCATTATGACTTAGGTATTTTATAACTGGAGAGAAAATAAAAGTTTAGTCGTTCAGATAAAAGTAATTGAAACAATAAGTCTTTTTTTCTAGGATATACATGTAAACATTTAGAAGTGTTAATTAGCCTCATTAAAGTAGTACATAAATAATTGTTTTCAAGTTTTATAGATGGTAAAAACAGGGTATCCAGAAGAGAAATTATTATTTAAAGAAAAGGAGTCCTGTTTCCTGTTAACATATGTAATAACAGATTGAACTACCGCATACAAGTGCCTGTGATTGAGTTTAGAGGTTTGTTTTGTTTTGTTTTGTTTTTTAAAGATTTTATTTATTTATTTGACAGGCAGAGATTACAAGTAGGCTGAGAGGCAGGCAGAGAGAAAGGAGGAAGCAGGCTCCCTGCTGAGCAGAGAGCCCGATGCGGGGCTCGATCCCAGGACCCTGGGATCATGACCTGAGCTGAAGGCAGAGGCTTTAACCCACTGAGCCACCCAGGCGCCCCGAAGTTTAGAGTTTTTAAGCTGGAAAGCTTAGAGGCTATATATTACAATCTTGAATATGCTGGTAAGGAAACTAAGGTTCACAGAAGTTAGTAACTTTCCCAAGGTTATAGAACCACAACAAGGGCCCAAGTCTCCTACCTGCTAATAAAGTGCTTATTGCATTATATATCATGCATTTTTCTAAATCTGTTGTAGTATCTGAAGAAATGAAATGCTCTGTGATGAGAGCTGTGATATACCAATAAAAAGTTACCACTGTTTGTGCTTGTGGTTATCTCCTATGGTGGGGAATCTGTTCAAATAAAGGTTATTAAGGCAAGCTATGGGTGACCATTTTAGGTGGCTTATATGTAAAATTAATGAGCATATCATTTTAAGGTTTGGTAATGAAAAGGCATCCCTTGTTAAGGTAAGACACAAAGAACCTTCAGGTTCTTTGCAGTTTCAGGTTAAGGAGAAGAGGAATGGATTCCTTAGATCACTATACCATGGATGAATAGTAACATGAAGCTAGAATAACTGATACCATTGTCTAAATATGTAGTATTCTTTCCTTTTAAAAAAAAAAAAGGTATAAAAGGAACTTATCTTCTATTAAGAAATACTTATGGAACACAAAACTATACACCCTAAGTTAATACGGTTGGAATTTCTAAATCTTTTTGGACAGTTTTCTTTCTATTACAAATTTTCATATATAGTTCATATAGAGATGTTAGTGCTTTAGAATTGAAAGAAGATGACCAGCTTGAATTTTAATCTGAAACAAAATTTAATTGTTTATTGTATAACTTACTGAAAATGTAAAGTAGGGAGGCCTAACTGGCTCAGTCCATAGAGCATGTGAATCTTGATGTCAGAGTTGTGAGTTCAAGCTGCACATTGGGCATGGAGCCTACTTAAAATTAAAAAAAAAAAAATTACCTAGGGTAATAGGGTAAGAGCATAACATTTAAATTTCATTTTATTTGTTGAGGTGTTCTACTATAATTTTGTGTTTTATTTTGTGTGAAGTTTTGCAAGAATTATTTTTGCCTCAAGGTTTTCCTCTTGGTACAGTTTTTCTGACTAAAATCACAGTTGTCTATATTAATAGGATTGTTAAGGGATAATATTGCTAATACATCTTTATATGTCAGAAAAACAGACCATGCCTTAGTATACTTAGTATATCTTTTTCAGATGAGATCACAAAGGCAAATGTGGTAATCACACACACACACAAAAAAACAGTTGTAAATTTTTTTGGTAGTCTAGACAGTTTGTAATATTTTATTGTCACATTAGTTAATTTTCAGTTTTTATTTCTTTTTTCTCATCTTAATTATAAAGACTGTTTAAATCTGATTTAAGTGAGCTGTATGTGTTTTTCCCCTCTAGGTTCTTTTGAAGTAACCAGTGATCCTTTTTGCTTATTACTTCATTCACAGAATGGACGAAGATAGATTTGACTGTATGTTTTTTGAAATGGAGTATAGAAATACCCAGAACAAGGAAGCAGTAGCACTAACCTGTTTGATCGATGTGTTCTCTAAAATAAAAACATCAGAACTGGGAATGAAATAGTATGGAGTGTGATTTGTTCTTTTGGCAGTTATTCCTGCCCACTCCATCTTCTATGAATTCACTTCAGTCCATATGGCTAGACTTGAAGTCTAGCTCCACATGTGTCATTCTCTTTATCCTTTTGTTTTATTTACTTTGCAAACTCCTTTGGTTCTTGACATACTGATTTTTCTGTGATATATTTGGAAATGATTACTTTCTCCTTTTAGTACATAGGCACTAAAATATGTATCATTTTACATGTAAATATGTGCCACATGGATTTACTCCTACCTCTTTCCATTCCCACTTTATATGTCCATGCCAAACAATTGTTTCTGTGTTTTTTTTAATTTCTGAAGAAGTGCAACTTTTTTCTTTTTCACTCTGACAGCTCCCTGACATACACTCATCACAGTATCACTCACTATGTTTTAATCTTCTTTAACTAGAGTCTTTAGAAGATCTGATAACATATGTGTGTATACAGAGGCAGCCCTAATACTTAAGACAAAAAATACTGATATTCTTTGTAGTCCGATATTGATACAAATTCTAATTCCATTATTTACTGGTTACATGGACTTTGGAAAAATCACCCTCTTCAAGCTGTAAGGGAGTATTTGTAAAATTGGAATAATTGTACCCACTTTACTAGATTAAAGTGTAAGTATAGCTTTGCTATAATACATGTATAGTGCTTAGCACATAGTTGAATAATAAATACTGATCTTTAATTCTGTAAATTTTGGTTATTGATATCTTATTCAAGAGCTGCTGAATCTTTTCATCTCAGAATTAAAGTCCATAAGATTTTCTTTCTTGATTACTCCTTGGTTTTCCTATGTAAGCTCCTTTCATAAGATTTTGTGGTTGGAACACTGTGTGTATGCATGTATGTGTGTGTACACATTTGTGGCATTTCTCCTAGACTGATTATTCCTTATCTCTACACTTCATTGACTGACTAAGGAATTTTATATAAGAAAACTTTTATTTCATATTGTCTCCAGTTATTCCCTGCCAGCTCATAACAATAACTTTTTCTTAATCAGGAGAATTAAACAAGTGAGGAATACGCATACCACGCACCATAAGGAGTAATTTTAGGATAGTCTGACTTGTTTCCCTAAAAATGATTTAATGTGACTTACCAACGTTGTACCAAATCAAATGGTGGAGAAGCCATAATAAAGGGCAAAAAATGGTAAAAGAAGGGTTAGAATCATACATAGGATTAGGTCTTATACATTTGCTTAGAGGTGTAACAAAATTGGCAAAGAGTGGAATAAGAAAATTACAGGGACACCTGTATGACTTGGTTGGGCAGCCAACTCTTAATTTTTGGCTCAGGTTGTGCTCTCAGGATCGTGAGATTGAGCCCTGCTTGCATGCTCGCTCTCTCTTGTGCTCACAATAAATCTTAATTGCACAAGAGAAGCAGTATGTTCTCTTTTTTTTAAGATTTTACTTTCTTACTTGACAGTGATTACAAGTAGGCAGAGCAGCAGGCAGAGAGAGGGGGAAGCAGACTCCCTGCCGAGCAGAGAGCCTGATGTAGGGCTCGATCCCAGGACCCCGAGACCATGACTTGAGCCGAAGGCAGAGGCTTTAACCCACTGAGCCACCTAGGCAACTGAGGCAGTATGTTCTGATTTTGAGCTATCCCACGATGTAGATCAGTACTATGACACTAAAATGCAATCCATTAAAGCCAGCTCAGAAAGAAATCCTCTCGATGGTCTAAGCTGATTCAATCATAAAATTTAAATTTTCTTGGGGGCACCGGGGTGGCTCAGTGTGTTAAAGCCTCTGCCTTCAGCTCAGGTCATGATCTCAGGGTCCTGGGATGAAACCCCACATCGAGGTCTTTGCTCGGCGAGCGGTAAGCCTGCTTCCTCCTCTCTTTTTCTCTGCTTGCCTCTGCCTACTTGTGATCTCTGACTGTCAAATAAATAAATAAAATCTTTAAAAACAAATTTTCTCAGTGATCTACAACCGCCTATAAAATAACCCTTCAAAAATATTTTTTAAAATCTTTTTTTTTTTTAAAGATTTTATTTATTTATTTGACAGACAGAGATCACAAGTAGGCAGAGAGGGAGGCAGAGAGAGAAGAGGAAGCAGGCTCCCTGCTGAGCAGAGAGCCCGATGTGGAACTCGATCCCAGGACCCTGGGATGATGACCTGAGCTGAAGGCAGAGGCTTTAACCTGCTGAGCCACCCAGGCACCCCAATATTTTTTTAAAAATCTTAGCTCAGGAACACCTGGGTAGCTCAATCAGTTAAGTGTCGAATTTGGCTCAGATCATGACCTCAGGGTTGTGGAGTCAAGCCCTCTGTTGGGCTCTGTGCTGGAGTCTGTTTGAGATTTCCCTCTTCTTTTGTCCCTTTCCCCTCTCTGATGTGGTTTCCCACTGTCTCTCTAGAATAAATAACAATATATTTTTATTATTTTAAAGATCTTATTTGTCAGAGAGCACACAAGCAGGGAGAGCTGCAGGCAGAGGGAGAAACAGGCCTTCTGTTGAGCAAGGAAACTGATGAACTTGATTCGAGGACCTTGGGATCATAATCTGAGCCAAAGGCAGACACTTAGTCAACTGAGCAATGCAAACATCCCAAATAAATACAGTCTTTAAAAAATAAAAGTTTATTGTTTAAAGCATACATGCTAGTGTCACTTTGGATCTTCCAAATATGCTAGAGGTGTTCTGAAGAAGATGGCAGTGAAAGGTATAAGGGAGAAGGAACAGTAGCCAGGAGAAAGCATTTGATACCTATGACAGAAGAAAATTGAAGGGAATGAGCATCAGACCTAAACTGTTCTGAGAAAGTCTCTGCCAGCCTGACAGAGGAATGTTAGAGCAGATTACCCATTATGGCCGTTCAGCATTGGGCAGAAATGGCCTGGCTAGTATGCTAGGAGCAGCCTGAGGAGAAATCAGCCTCCATACAAATGCTGTGACAGATCAGGAGCTGAAACTGGAGGCTGCTTACATCAAGTCACACCCCCCCCAGCTTTATTGAGATATAATTGAAATATAACATTGTATCAATTTAAGGTATTTAACAATGATTTGCTATGTGTATATATTGCGGAATTATTACTATGATAAGTTTAGTTAACACCCATCACCACAGTTAAAAATATTTTTTCTTATGAGATTTTTAAAGATCTTTCTCAGAAACTTTAAAATTCACAATACAGCATTATGTACATGACATCCCAGAACTCATTTATCTTACCACTGGAGGTTTGTACCTTTTGTCCACCTTCACCTATCCTCCCTCTCCCCTCTGCAAATCCACCTAAACAACCACAAATCTGGTGGGGTTTTTTTTCCTATGAATTTTTGTTTTTTAATTCCACATAGATGGTTAGAGTATTTATCTTTGTCAGATTTTTATTTCACTTAGCATAATGCCCCAAATTCCATCCAATTTGTCACAGATGGCAAGATTTCCTTTTCTATAGCTGAATAATATTCCATTGCATCTAGTTGCATTGAGATACCTCATTTTTTTAATTTTTAAAAAATATATTATTTATTTGACAGATCACAAGTAGGCAGAGAGGCAGGTGGGGTGGGGCGGGGGGAAGCAGGCTGCCTGCCAAGCAGAGAGCCCTATGCCGGGCTCGATCCCAGGACTCTGAGATGACCTGAGCCAAAGGCAGAGGCTCAACCCACTGAGCCATCCAGGTACCCCAAGATACCACCTTTATTTTTATCCATTCATTCACTGATGGACACTTTGTTGTTCCCATAGCTGTTACAAAGCTGTAGTGAACATGTAGTTGCAGATAGAGGATCATACAGTAGTTATATTTTTAATTTTCGGAGGGGCCTCCATAATGTTTTTCATGGTGGCTGTACCAATTTGCATTCCCACCCACAGTGTATGAGCTTTCCCTTTTCTCCACATCCTTGGCGTATTTCTCATCTTTTTTTTTTTTTTTTAAGTTTTTATTTATTTATTTGACAGAGGTCACAAGTAGGCAGAGAGGGAGAGGAGGAAGCAGGCTCCCTGCCAAGCAGAGAGCCCGATGAGGGACTCAATCCCAAGACCCTGAGATAATGACCTAAGCCGAAGGCAGAGGCTTAACCCACTGAGCCACCCAGACGTCCTCTCATCTTTTTGATAATAGACATTCTACTAGGTGTGAAGTGATAGCTCATTGTGGTTTTGATTTGCATTTTACTGATGATTAGCAATGTTGCAATTTCTCATGTGCCTTTTGGCCTTTTGTAGCTTGTGTTTGGAAAAATTTCTGTTCAGGTCCTCTCCATTTTTATTAACCACTTATCAGATACATAATTTGTACATATTTTCTGCCATTCCATAGGTTGTCTTTTTGTGGGTTCCTTCAGTCTGTAGAAGCTTTTTAGTTTGATGTAGTCCCTTTGGTTTTGTTTGCCTTTGTTTTTGGTGTCAAGTCCAAAATAAATTATTGCTAAGAGCACTGTCAAGGAGCTTACCCTCTGTTTTCTTCTAGGAGCTTCATGGTTTCAACTCTCACGTTTTCTTCCTTTCTTTCTTTCTTTCTTTTTTTTTTTTTTTTTTTTTTTTTTTGAGTTAATTCTTGTATGGACTTTACAGTAAGGGTTCAGTTTCATTTTCTTTGCATGTGGCTGTCCAGTTTTCCAGCACCATTTATTATAGTATGCTTTCCCCATTGTATATTGTTAGCTGCATTTTAAATTAATTGAGCATATATGTTTGGATTTATTTCTATGCTCTGTAATATTTTTTTAAGATTTTGTTTATTTATTAGACAGAGACACAAGCAGAGGGAGTGGGAGAGGGAGAAGTAGGCTTCCCACCAAGTAGAGAGCCTTGTGGGGCTCTATCCCAGGACTCGGATCATGACCTGAGCTGAAGGCAGATGCTTGACACTGAGCCACCCAGGCGCCCCTAGGCTCTGTATTCTTTTCCATTGACTTATTTGTCTGTTTTTATGCTGATGTCATCATTTTGATTACTATAGCTTTATAATGCAATTTGAAGTCAGGGAGTATGATGTCTCTAGGTATGTACTTTGCATCAGGTTTTCTTGAAGAGATCTGAGTGGACACCTCTGTGGCAACCACATTCCACCCCTTATGCTGCACAGATCGCCTCCACATACTTTTGATGGAACAGCTCCTTTACAGTTCCATGAGTCTCTTACCTGAAAGCTGTATTGTATTTTTTCCCACCACTGACACATATAGTACCATAGATCTGGCAGATCATGTGGCCCAGTTCACAGGGGTACTTGGATCACATCCTGAATCTTCTACAGATCCCTTTCCTGATCCAGGCCCTACTCACACTTACGTCTTTTATATCCTCCAATATGTTGGTTGGAATATTTCTAGGTGGAATGTGTTATCTCCAGAATCCAGAGAGAGCCATCAGCTATTGCGCTTGCTTCCTTGTAGCAGGTGATGCAAATGTAGCAAGCTTTTACTTTGTAGGGGATGTTCCAGCATGCCCTTTACCCCCTGGGTCTTCTAAAAACTTCATAAGAATGGCAGACCCTCAAATCTTTATTATAGTGTTTATCTCCTACCCTCTGAAATGTGTATCTCCACCAGGTGTTCAGTGTGGCAAGCTAACTTTTGCTTATCTTGTCCAATCAGCATGATGTTATTTATGTGATGTTCTGTGGAATGTCCATATGACAGATAATTTAAATTATATCATCAAAGATGCAATGGTTAACATATCTCTGGAGCAAAACTAAGTGAATATTTTCCATTCCATGTAAATGCAACTATTTCTGGTCCTCTTCTGTTCAAGATAAGAAGAAATTTTTTTTATTCACGGATCAATGACTGTATATTAGGTACCCGAGATCTAATACCCCTGCTATGTGCAGTCATTGGCAAGAAGTAAGCCAGGAAGACAGTGACCTTAAATGTTAGGTGGATCCAAAAGAGGAGCAGTTGGAAACTGGCCAGCCAATTATATTTTTCTCAGCAAGTTTTAGGAGATGTCTGACTGGCAAACCTTAGTATCAGCGACTGTCACAGCACTCATGGTAAACAAAAGGTCTCAAGAAGAAAATAAACCAGAAAGATTCACCAGTATACTTCCCCCACCTCCTGACCTTACTCCCTGGAGGGAATCACTGTTTTAATACTTTCTTGCATATCCTTCCAGAATTTCTAAATCCTTAAAAGTATGTCTTTTTTTTCTTAAACCCTGTGGGTTCATGATACAGACAGTGTCCCATAACTTCACAACATTTCTTTGAATATCTTGCCATACAAATGTTCTTAGGATAACGATTGAGCTAAAGAGGTCAAAACAAAAACTGGCTTAATTCCATAATCCAGAAGGCTTATAATGATCTGAGTGGCACTATGTCTAATGGAGGATAGCTGGACCATAATAGGGATATGGTAGAATTTAAGAATTGCCAAGTCTAATTAACATTTAGGGACTATACACTGCCAGCAGGAATAGTAAAGTCATTTCTACCAATTCAATAAAATCAATTTGAGTATTTAAACACATACAGGGAATATATTCAAAATCCATATTTGGCCTAATTAAGGTTGGGGATCATAATGAATGCAAGAAGAAAAAGGCTGCCAACCAATTCAATGTTTCCAAAACATTTTTTATAGTCCTCAATTTTATTTCTGTATACATTCCCATCTCTAAATCTACAGGAAAATCCATTTGAGCAAAAACATGCCATTAGACAGGAACATTTAATATATATTTCTTAGTGCAAGTCATAAACATTTTATAAATTCATCTTATAAGCAGAGGAATTAGCATAGTTCCAGACCACTTTATGTAAGGCATCTATGCCAAAGAGCCTGAAGTATTATATAGTGGGCCTAGTCTGGGTTGAACAGACCTGACTTTTGATTACATAAATACATTATCCCTAAGGGTATATGGCTTTTCTAGTACATGGAGTTTTTAAAAAAATATTCTATAAGAGAGAGCTCAAGCAGGGTGAAGGGCAGAAGGAGAAGCAGACTCTTGACTGAGCAGGGAGCTAATGTGGGGCTCAATCCCAGGACTCTGGGATCATGACCCACCCAGGTGCCCCCAGTTCATGGAGTTTGCAATGAAGTAAGATAGATCAAGTCTATTTGCCCAATAGTGTCTAATAACCCTAAGCTAATCATTTGACAAGTTACCACCGCGCATAGTGAGCAAATAAGTTAAAACAGACTCTAAATCTCAGTGGCTCCACTTACTAGATCTAAGATTGTGGGTAAATTAAACTCTCTACACCATTTATTTTAATCTGCAAAAGATCAGTGGTAAGTTTTTTCTTTATTTGGGAGTAATCCTAGTAGCATTTGATACATAATTGCTATTAAATGGCTTGCCCAGGATTTCTCCCCTTTGCACTGAACAATCATAACAAATATGGGATAATCTGTCTTCCACTAGCCAAAATTCTGCTGGGGTATGGAGAAAAGAAAAGAGTACTTATGAACAATTGAAAACATTTGATAATATCAATAGTAAAAAAGCAACCCACAAAATGTAAGAATGTTTGCAAATCACCTATCTGATAGAATAATAACCAGAATATATAGAGAACTCCTAAAAATCAACAATAGAGAAAACCAAATTTAAAAATGGACAAAGGATTTGAATAGACTTTCCTCCAAAGAAGCTGTACAAATGGCCAATAAGCACATGAAAAAGATGCTCAACTTCCCTGATCAGCAAAGTCCAAATCAAAGCACAATGTGTTACCAACTTACTAGGTAGGATAACTAATAACAAGTGTTGACAAGCTAAGTCAGCCCCTCAGAGTTTCCCACAACAATAAAAGGGAAGGGGCAGTTTTCTTTACCAGAAACACAGAAGAGATGAAGGAAATGAAAATGGATGAGGAATATTAATGTAAAGACTCCTGGGTGGCTCAGTCGATTGAGCATCTGACTTCTGATTTCAGCTCAGGGCATAATCTCAGCCTTGTGACATTGAGCTCCACGTGGGGCTCCACACTCAGTGGAGTCTGCTTAAGATTCTCTCCCTCTGCCCCTTCTGCCTCTCCTCATGCACTCTCTCTAAATAAATAAATCTTTTAAAAAAAAAAAAAAAGACAACAGTGTCTTAATGGAGACAATATTTGAAAGGTTAAGGTATAGATTTGGAGAAATTGAGTAACCTTCTAATGATCACATAGTAACCCAAGTTACAGAAAACACTAACCTTTTGTTAACTTTTAGTCACTGCTGTCAGAGTAGAGATTTCAAGCATTTTTGGTCTATTTTATGATGATCTGATAAAGGGAAATTAGTTGGAATAGCTCTGGAGACTCAGGAAGAAAGAAGAATGAAATATCTTCCACCAAGTATTGCAGTAGTCGGAATTCTAAAACAGCCTCCAAGATTCCAGTCTGTCAGTGTACATGCCCTATATATTTCCCTCTCCTTGAATGGAATCTTTGAGTATGTTGGGATATTATTCCTGTGATTAGGCTATGTTTTGCTGTTATAATTTAGGCCTCTAATCAATTAACTTTTAAGTTATTAATCAAAATGATGGTCTTTAGTGGGCCCTACATAATCAGGTGAGCCTATTAAAAGAAGATTTGGAATACAGGGACAGGAGAAGTCAGATTTGGAGCAGTGGAGACTCTTGTTGGCCTTGAAGAGACAAGCTGCCATATGGAAAGGTCCAGATGGCAAGGAGCAGTGAGTGACCCCTGAGAGTCAAGCCTAAACACCAACAACCAGTAAACTTGGAAAAGGAACCTGAGCCTCAGATGAAATGGCAGCTTAGGTAAGATCTGAGTAGACTTGTGTCCAGATTCCTGACCCATGAAAACTAAGATAAATATGTGCTGTTTCAAACCATAAAAATTTATCATAGTTTGTTACACAGCAAGGGAAACCTAACACAAGTATCTTTATAGTAAAAATATTTATACAAAATAATAAGTGTATTAAACATTTTTATATATGTGTATTATACATTATATAAATATACTTTATACTATAAAATATAGTCTATAGACTCTGGCAGATTCATGCTGCCTTTTCTGATGGTGGGGTAATATAGTTTATAGGATCACAGGCATAGGAGTCTAGTATATTGAATGATCTAGGGCAATAGCATTATGTAATGGAAAGAATATTGAATTGAGAGACAGGAAACAATATTTTGTTATGGCAGTCACTGAGTAGCCCTACATAAATCACTTAATTTGGGGAGGGGGGTTTCAGTTCCCTCATCTGGAAAAGGAAGAAATTAGACTTGTTGGTGATGATAGTTGTACAACAATGTGAATGTACTTAATGCCACTGAACTTAAAAATAGTTAAAAGGGTAAATTTTATGTATATTTTGCCATAATTTTAAAAAACTAAATCTTTGGAAGACAATTCTGTCATTAGTTTATAAGATGCTCATTTTACCACATCTCTATCAACATTAAAAATCCTGACTTTTTTTTTCTTCTGATGATGTTTTTTAAAAAGGATGGTGATAGGGGTGCCTGGGTGGCTCAGTGGGTTAAAGCCTCTGCTTTTGGCTCGGGTCATGATCCCAGGGTCCTGGGATCAAGTCCCGAGTTGGGCTCTCTGCTCAGCAGGGAGCCTGCTTCCCTTCCTCTCCCTCTGCCTACCTCTCTGTCTACCTGTGATCTCTGTCTGTCAAATAAATAAATAAAATATATTTTTTAAAAAAAAGGATGGTGATATTACATAGTCTTCAGTGTAATTCTAATAGGAATATTAGACATTTTTGCTTTTTGAAATTATGTTTTTGAGGCATTTCAAGCTAAACTTAATGATTCTCTTTCCACAGTTTCCCATCTCAGCTCAATATCTAGATTAAATTCTGGTCTTTGGTAAAACACATTAAATATCTCTTGTTCAGCAATAACACTTGGCATCAAATAACCTTTGTTATTGACAAGACTCATTCTGATACTCTATTACATTTTTGGTAATTGTATTTGTTTTGTTCCTATGGCTGACTGCCTATTTTTGTAACTTTCCTAATATCCTAAGTGCTCCGACTTTCATTCAACAAATAGTTTAAATGTCTACTATGTACTGTGCACAATTTTAGCTGCTTAGGTTAAAACAGGGGGAAAAAAGTTGCCTTTACTTTTTAGTACAGCAGAGGAAACAGTCATAAATGTGATTAAGCTGAAAGTGTTCCTGGAATGTTTGAGGAACAGCAGTATGGATGGACAGAGAGAGTAGGTAATGAAGGACCCAGTTAAACTGGGATTAAGATAACTGAGAGGTATTGTTTAAATTTGAGGGAAATTGAAAGACATTGCACACATTCATTTTTTTAGATTTTTTTAAAAAGACTTTATTCACTTATTTGAGAGAGAAGAGAGCATGAGATGGGGGAGGGTCAGAGGGAGAAACAGACTCCTGCTGAGCAGGGAGCCCAATGCAGGGCTTCGTTCTGGGACTCCAGGATCATGACCTGAGCCAAAGGCAGACACTTACCCACCTAAGCCACCCAGGTGCTCCTGTACTGCACACTTTTTTTTTTTTTAAATATAACGTATTACTTATTTCAGAGGTATGGGTCTGTGAATCATCAGTCTTACACAATTCACAGAGCTCACCAAGCACATACTCTCCCCAGTGTCCATCATCCAGCCACCCCATCCCTCCTACCCCCCTCCACTTCAGCAACCCTCAGTTTGTTTCCTGATATGAAGAATCTCTTATGGTTTGTCTCCTTCTCTGGTTTCATCTTGTTTCATTTTTTCCTTTCTTTCCCCATGATCCTCTGCCTTATTTCTCAGATTCCACATAGTGAAATCATATGATAATTATCTTTCTCTGACTTACTTACTTGGCTTAGCATTATACCCTCTAGTTCCATCCACATCATTACAAATGGCAAAATTTCATTTTTTAATGGCTGCATAATATTCCAGTGTGTGTGCATATGTGTGTGCGCACGTGCACACATACGTGTGTGTGTGTATATCTCACAATTTTTTATCCATTCACCTGTTGATGGACATCCAGGCTTTTTCCATAGTTTGGCTATTGTGGACATTGTTGCTATAAACATTGGGGTGCATGTGCCTCTTCAGATCACTACATTTGTATCTTTGGGGTAAATACCGAGTATGCACTGCCCACTATTTAACAGAAAAGTAATATGATCTAATTTATATTGTTAAAGACTTAAAAAAAATAAAGACCTACTTTAGCTACATTGTTGATAATAGACTCTGAACAGTCATAGGTAGAAAGATAGGCAAGAGGACTTCTAATTCTTGCTAAGATGGGGCTAACAGAGACTGAATTTACCCTGTCATCTGAAACAATTAGAAAACAGGAATATGAATATATATATATATATATATATATATATATATATATATATATGACATCAGTAGAAGATGAATTCTTAGAGAGGGAAAAGAACCAAGATGAGCCCCATGATTTCCAGCATACTACATGGGGAGTTTCTTCATCACAGTGCAGGAGAAGACAATCTAACCAGGGCCTAGTGGTCTTAATGAGTTGAAGGAATGGAGCTGAGAATTAGAGAGCCAGCACACCTAGAATTCCCAGAGCAGAGTACAGAGGTTGCAGAGGATCTCCCTGAGTTTTTGGATGAGTACTGTTCAGCACATGTGTATGAAGAAACTACCCAAGGACAGGAAAAGAACCACCTGGAATCACTAGTGACAACAGTTCCTGGGGCTCACGAGAGGTTTAGAATAATTAGTATTCCCACCAGCCAGAGTGGAAAAACTAAGTAGATTATGGGAGAAAAAGTAGAGAAATAAGAAGGGTATTGTTTCAGGAGTGGGAAAAAATTGTTCTAGAGTAAAGGCTGCTCCATCACACCTAACAAACTTAAAAGAAAGCCTCAATCACAGTTGGGGGAAACAATAGATTAGCCAAAAGTCATTAAAGGGAAAAGGTGAGGAATGAGATGAATGAGGTGATGAATGAGATGGGCTTGAATACTCCAACATATTCCTGGGTTCTAAGAGCCTACATGGGACTGCGCTCAGGAAAGACCTGAAGTCTAAAGCTCTCATTTCTGACTGGCCTAGTGAGTACACACAAGCAGGAAATAAAGGCTAAGATAAAGTTGTAAACTGCATAGGTAAATGTAGAAGATGTGCTTCAACATGCATAAAGACCCCTCAGCAGAGACAGAGATTTACTCTTTTTAAGCATGTAGGAAATTTCTCTCCAGTTATTAGGTGACCATTGAGCTGAGGAGGGGTGCCAGTGGCGCGCGCACACACACACATATACAGACTGAATAGAACCAGTCCAGAAAGAGTTATTGAACAAAAACAGTAACTACAACAAGTACCAACAACAACAAATCCTGGGAAGGTGAAAGAATCTGATTTCCAGAGTTGCTTAATTATATTGTTTGAAATACCTCATTTCCTTTTTCTTTCTCTCTCTCTCTCTCTCTCTTTTTTTAATACTATTTATTTGTGAGAGAGAGTGTGTGAGTGCACAGTCAGGGAAGGTGGCATGTAGAAGAAGAAGCAGTCTCCCTGCTGAGCAAGGAACCCAATGTGGGGCTCCAACCCAGGACCCTGAGATTATGACCTGAGCTAAAGACTGACATCTAAGAGACTGAGCCACCCAGTTGTCCAGGAAATGTCCTATTTTCAACCAAAAATGAGGACATATGCAAAGAAACAAGAAAGTATGGTCCATACATAGAAGGAAAGAAAACATTCTATAGAAACTCTACCTGAGGAAGAACAAATGATTTACTAGACCAAGACTTTAAACTATCTATTTGAAATATGTGCAAAGAATTAAGAGAAAACTATAAAGAACTAAAATAATGTTTGAGAAGAATGTCTCATCAAATTGAGAATCCCAATAAAAAAAGCATTTTTAAAAAGATTTTAGGGGCGCCTAGGTAGCTCAGTGGGTTAAGCCTCTGCCTACGGCTCAGGTCATTATCTCTGGGTCCTGGGATGGAGCCCCACATTGGGCTCTCTGCTTGGCAGGGAGCCTGATCCCCCCCTTCCCGCCTGCCTCTCGGCCTACTCGTGATCTCTCTGTCAAATAAATAAATAAAATCTTGAAAAAAGAAAAAGCACATTTAAAAAAAAAGATTTTATTTATTTGAGAAAAAGAGCATGCATGCTTGAGCATGAGCTTGGGGGAGTTGCAGAGGGACAGGTAGAAGCAAACTCCTAACTGAGCAGGGAGCCCCACATGGGGCTCCATCCCACAACACTGATATCACAACATGAGCCAAAGGAAGATGTTTAACCAACTGAGCCACACAGGTACCCCAAAAGGTAAAAAGTATTCAAAAGATCCAGATAAAATTTCTGGAGTTGAAATATAATATATCTGAAACAAAATAAGCACTAAAGGAACTCTGAGGAGGAATAATAAAGAATCAGCAAACTTGAGGATAGGCAGTTAAGATTATACAAAATAAAATGGGTGTGATGTGTGTATATATGTATATGTGTACATATATACACACACAGTTTTTGCAAACTATAGAAATTAAATTTATTAATCTGAGTTAGAGTGCGATCAGTTAAAATGCTAATCCACAAAGCAACCACTAAGAAAATAAATAAGAAAACAATAAGGAAATTAAAACGATGCCATAGAAATACCCATTTAATGGAAAAGAATGCAGTAATGGAAGAACTGAGGAACGAAAAAAATACAAGTGGCAAAATGGGAGACATATATACTCCTTTATCCTTTATTACATTAAATGTAAGCAGATTAAATTCTCAAACACCAGAAATTGGCATATGGCTATATAAAAAGAAAAAAGAAATGTGATCCAATTTTTTGGATGAAATGAAATGTCATTTCTTTGAAATGTCATTTCTTTTTTTTTTTTTTTTTTTTTAAGATTTTATTTATTTACTTGAGAGAGAGACAGTGAGAGAGAGCATGAACAAGGAGAAGGTCAGAGAGAGAAGCAGACTCCCCAGGGAGCTGGGAGCCCGATGCGGGACTCGATCCCGGGACTCCAGGATCATGACCTGAGCCGAAGGCAGTCGTCCAACCAACTGAGCCACCCAGGCGTCCCTGAAATGTCATTTCAAAGAAAAAGTAAGTTCACATTAAAAGGATGGTAAAAGATATGCCATGAGAGAGTAACCAAAAGAGAACTAGAGTACTGTACTAATATCAGATAATATGGATTTTAAGACAAAAATTGTTATGAGGGAAAAAAAGGACATAATGACAAAGGTTAGTCTACCAAGAAGAAATAACAATTATATGTGCACTTAATAACAGAAATCCAAAAAGCATGGAACAAAAAAATGGACAAAATTGAAGATAGCAAAAATACCCACCTTTGATAATGGATAGAACAAGGCACAAGAGCAAAAAGTAAATAGAAGACTTGAACAGCAGTATAAACCAGTTACACCTGATAGACATCTGTTGAATACTTCAGTACCCAATAGCAACAAAAGACATACTTTTTTCTCTAACACAATCAAAACATTTTGCAGGTTAGAACATACGCTATGTGGAAATTAAACAACATCTAAGTAATCAATGGGCCAAAGAAGAAATCACAAGAAAACTGGAAGATAATTTGGGGTGAATAAAAATAAAGATAATATACAGAAAACTTATGGAATACAATGCAAGCAATGGTTAGAAGCAAATGTTTACTGTAAGTACCTACATAAAAAATGAAGAAAAAATGCAAATCATTTACCTGAACTTCCACCTGGAGAACTAAGAAAAGCAAAGTAAATCCCCAACAAGTGAAAGGAAGGAAATAATAAATTCTAGAATAGAAATTAATGAAATAGGGAATACAAAAACAATCAAGAAAATTAAAACAAGACAGAACAATGTTGGTTCTTTAAAATAAACAACAAAATTGGTGGCGCCTGGGTGGCTCAGTGGGTTAAAGCCTCTGCCTTTGGCTCAGGTCATGATCTCGGGGTCCTGGGATCGAGCCCCACATTAGGCTCCCTGCCTGCTTCCTCCCCTCTCTCTCTCTGCCTACTTGTGATCTCTGTCAAATAAATCAATCAATAAAATCTTTTTTTTTTTAAAGATTTTATTTACTTATTTGACAGACAGATCACAAGTAGGCAGAGAAGCAGGCAGAGAGAGAGGGGGGAAGCAGGCTCCCTGCTGAGCAGAGAGCCTGATGTGGGGCTTGATCCCAGGACCCCGAGATCATGACCTGAGCCGAAGGCAGAGGCTTAACCCACTGAGCCACCCAGGCACCCCTTAAATAAATAAAATCTTAAAAAAAAACAAAAACAAAATTGACAGACCATTAGCCAAACTGACCAAGGTTGGGGGTGGGAGTAGTGGAGAGAATACTCATTATCAAAATTTGAATGAAATAGGGAACATTACTTTTGACTTGATTGAAATTAAAAAAGATTATTAGAGATACTATGAACAACTGTATGTCAACAAATTAGATAATCTGGAAAAAAAGACAAATTTCTAGAAAAAATAAAAACTATCAAAACTGACTCAAGGTAATACAGAAAATCTGAAATAGATATATAAAAATAAAGACTAAGTAATAAAAAAAATTTTAAAGATTATTTATTCATTTGAGAGAGAAGGAGAGAGCTAGAGCATGAGCAGGGAGGAGGGGCAGGGGGAAAGGGAGAAGTGGGCTTCCTGCTCCAGCAGATTTCCTGCCAAGCAGGGAGCCATACTCGGGGCTTCATCCCAGGACCCCAAGATCATGACCTGAGCTGAAAGCAGACGCCTAACTGACTGAGCCACCCCGGGGCCCCTAGTAATAAAAATTTCTTAACAAAGAAAAACCTTGGCAAGGGAACTTATTGAAAAATCCTACCAAATGTTTAAAGAACTAACACCAATTTTTCAATGGACTCTTCCAAAAAATAAAAGAGTAAGGAATATTACTCAGCTGAGTATGTGAAGTCAGTATTACCATGATACCAAAACTTGACAAAAACATCACAGATCAATCAAGAAAACTACAGATCAATATCTCTTATGAATATAGATGAAAAAATCCTCACCAAATACTAGCAAAATGAATGCAGCTTTGTATAAAAAGGATTATACGCTATGGCCAAGTGAGATTAATTTAGAAATGCAAAGTTAATTTACCATCCAGAAATCAATTTAAGAATATATCATATCAATAGAATAAAGTCAAAACCACATGAATATCTCAACATGAGTTGCAGAAAAAGTATTTGACAAAATCCAGTACCTTACATGATAAATAAATTAGGACTAGAAGGAAACTCCTTTGACTGGATAAAGGACATCTGGCAAGGTTGAATCAATTCAAAAATCAATTAGTATAATCCATCACATCCATTATATCAAAATATAATATCATTAGGTGCAGAAATGGCATTTGGCAAAATCCAACCCCATTCTTGATTAAAATTTTTAGAAGCATGGGGCACCTGAGTGGCTCATTGGGTTAAAGCTTCTGCCTTTGGCTCAGGTCATGATCCCAGAGTCCTGGGATTGAGCCCCGCATCATCCTGTCGACGGGCTCTCTGCTCAGCCGGAAGCCTGCCTCCTCCTCTCTCTCTCTGCCTACTTGTGATCTCTGTCTGTCAAATAAACAAAATCTTTTTTAAAAAAATTTTTAAAGCAAAAAAATAAAATAAAAACAGAAACCCTCCAAACAAGCTAGAAAGCGAGTTTCAAAGTTTCTCAACTTGACAAAGAACATCTACACAAAAAACTCACAGCTAACATCACACTTAACAGTAAGACATTATATGTTTTCCTCCTACACCAGGAACAGGGAAAGTATATACTCTCTTACGTTGCAGGTAACAATAGTTCATTTATTTTTCTTCCTGAGCGGACTTCATGTATACTGTCAAGTATTCCCTCTTCTATTTTCTGGAAAAGCTGGTGTAGAATTGCTATCATCCTTCTCTAAATATTTGTAGAATTCACTAGGGAATGCACATGAGCCTAGATTTTTCTTTGTGGGAGGGTTTTTAAATACAAACTTGTTTTCTTTAATGTATATTGGACTAATTACATTATCTATTTTTTCTTGAAAGAGCTTTGTAGTTTGTATCTTCAAAATATTTCTTTATTTAGCTAAGTTGTCAAATGTGTTGTCATAACATCATTTATAATACTTCCTCTATCTTTTTAAAAAATATTTTATTTATTTATTGAGAGAGAGTGAGAGAGAGCATGAGAGGAGAGAGGGTCAGAGGGGAAGCAGATTCACAGCTGAGCAGGGAGTCCAATATGGGACCTGATCCTAGGACTCTGGGATCATGACCTTAGCTGAAGGCAGAACACACTGAACCACCCAGACACAGTCCTCGTTATCTTTTTGACTCCACTAGAATGTTTGTAGTATTTTGTAGTTGCCTCATTAGTTAACTTGGCCCAATCTTAAAGCTCCCCAACTGGCAGGGAAGCAAACATACTTAATCAAAATCTCTACTTAGAAAGTTTTCTGGGGATCCTGAGTGGCTCAGTGGGTTAGGCCTCTGCCTTTGGCTGGGGTCATGATCTCAGGGTCCTGGGATAGAGGCCTGTATCGGGCTTTCTGCTCAGCGGGGAGGCTGCTCCCCCCACCCTCTGCCTGCCTCTCTGCCTACTTGTGATCTCTCTCTGTCAAATAAATGTTTAAAAAAAAAATCGTTTAAAAAAAAGTGACCAGGGGCACCTGGGTGGCTAAGTGGGTTAAAGCCTCTGCCTTCGGCTCAGGTCATGATCCCAGGTGCTGGGATCTAGCCCCGCATTGGGCTCTCTGCACAGCCGGAAGCCTGCTTCCTCCTCTCTCTCTGCCTGCCTCTCTGCCTACTTGTGATCTCTGTCAAATAAATAAATAAATAAAATCTGGGGGGAAAAAAAGTGACCATTTCTTCTAAAAAACAAAAACAAAAAGAAAAAGTAAAAGGTTTTCTCTGAAGACAGTTTAAAATTCTTAAATTGTCCTTCAATTACTTCTTAGGAGAATGGGTGCATTTGAAAGACCGGCCAATCATCGAGGATTAAGAGATGTAGGAGATATATAAAAAGATTGAATAAAAGTTATGAAATGAGGGACACCTGGCTGCCTCTGTCCATGGAGCGTGTGACACTTTATCTCAGGACTGTGAATTCAAGCCCTATATTGAGCGTAGAGATTACTTAAAAAAAAAAAAAAAATCAGTGAAATGAATAGAATCAGAATAAGTCACTTAGGTCATCCTGTCATGAGTTAAGTTCATGCTTGAACAACCTGAGCAAATGACGTTTATTTATTTACTTATTTATAGATTTTATTTATTTATTTGACAGAGATTTTAGCGTAGTTTCTCTTCTTTTCTTTCTTTCTTTTTAAAGATTTTTTTTATTTGACAGAGATCACAAGCAGGCAGAGAGGCAGGCCGAGAGAGGAGGAAGCAGTCTCCTTCCTGAGAGAGCTCAATGCGGGGCTCCATCGGAGGACCCCGGGACCAGGACCTGAGCCAAGGCAGAGGGCCCAACCCACTGAGCCACCCAGGCGCGCCTTTAGCATAGTTTCTTAAAACTTCTTTCACAAAGATTCTGTTACCTCCTTTTAGCATTCTAGCCCAAAGATAACAATCTCTCCGAAAGGATGCTTCCTAATGTCAGTGCTCATGTGACTGTCAATTTCTGCTCATGCCTTTTAAAATAATTGCTTTGTCCTATTCCAATACCCTTTTTCCCTTGGATGGGTCCCTTGTACTCTCATTCCACCTACTGGTTGGAGCTTGAAATAACAATGGGTTTCACCAACAATCCACTTCCTTTTACTTCTGTGAATATAGAATTTGTCATTAATGGAAATAGGCATCTCTTTTAGGAACTTGGTGACATTCTTTGGATTTTAAACATATTAATCTTTAATCTTATACCTTCAAATTTAAAAAAAATTAAAAAAAATTTTTTTAAAGTTTAAAAAAATTTAAAAATCGCCAAATCTGCCCCCAAAGACCTTTACAAAGCCAGAGGCTATATAGAAGGCATTTTTAGAAGGATGCTCTTGGAATTTTTATAGAATCCTACTATGCCTATTTGTTAGACAAGTTTTTGAAGATAAGTCTCTACTATTAACTTTTCATTTATTGGAGAAGTGGAATAAATTCAAGATAAGTTCCATGCAAACGTCTAATTGATATTTGACAATAGGTCAACGCTAAATTTATAATTAGAACTTTTTTTCTTAGTGGTTGCCCTAAGGATTATCATGAGTATCTTAGTTATAACAATCTAATTTAGATTAATGCCAAGTTAATTTTGAGAGTATTTAAAATTCTGTTTTTAATGTAGCCTGCCCCCTACCATGCTGTTATTCTTAGAAATCGTATCTTTAAACTTATATTTGTAATTATTGTATTATGCAATTGTCTTTTAAATTAGACAGGGAAGGAAAGCGTTACAAACAAGTAGTACAATTATACTCTATTTTTACACTTATCTACATAGTTTCCCTTACTGGTGCTCTTCATTTTATTCATGAGGCATTAAGGGATGCCTGACTGGGTCAGTTGGTAGAGCATGTGACTCTTGATCTTGGAATTGTGAGTTCAAGCCCCATATTGGGTGTAGAGCTTGTTTAAAAAAGCAAACACCAGGCGGCGCCTGGGTGGCTCAGTGAGTTAAAGCCTCCGCCTTTGGCTTGGGTCATGATCTGAGGGTCCTGGGATGGAGCCCCACCCATATCCTGCTCTCTGCTCAGCGGGGAGCCTGCTTCTTCCTCTCTCTCTGCCTGCCTCTCTGCCTACTTGTGATCTCTTGTCAAATAAATAAGTAAAATCTTAAAAAAAAAAAAAAAACAACAACAACAAAAAAACAACCTCACAAAGGGAGAGCTAAGAGCCTGCTCAGCTTATGATCCCAGGGTCTTGGGATCCAGTTCCACATTAGGCTGCTTGCTCAGCTCCCGCTTTTCCTTCTGCCTGCTCCTCTCCCGCTTTGCATGCTCCTTCTCTGTCTCTCTCTCTGACAAATAAATTAAAAAAAAAAAAAAATGAGGATTCAAGTTACTGTCTGAAGTCCTTTTACTTCTGCCTGAATGATTCCCTATAGGATTTCTTGTAAGGCATTTCTGTTACTAAGGAAATCTTGAAGTTTTTGTTTATCCATGAATGACTTAATTTCTCCATTTTGGGAGATGTTTTTGCTGGATCTAGAATTCTTGAATGACAGTTTTTTTTCCTTTCAGTAATTTAAATGTATTATCCCTTTTGATCAACATTTCTTTTTTGTTTTTAAAGATTTTTTTAAAGTATCTTTATACTCAACGAGGGGCTCAAGCCTATAACGCTGAGATCAAGAATTGCTCACTCTAGGGCTGAGCCTGCCAGGCACTTCTGATCTCTGTGTGTTCTGAGCAATCAGCTATTAATCTTATGGGAGATTTCTTATTCATGATGAGTTGTTCTCTCTTACTACTTTCAAGACTCTCTCCTCTTTTCATAGTTTGTATGCATCTGGGTGTTGATCTCTTTCAGTTTATTAACTTGGAGTTCATTGCACTTAGTTGTGTAGATTAATGTTTTTCTAATCAAATTTGGGGAATTTTTGGCAATTATTTCTTCAAATACTATTTTCTGCTCCTTTCCCTCTCACCACTTCAGTTACGAGTATATTGTCATGCTTGATGGTCTCCAAGTCTCTAAGGCTCTGTTTATTTTCCTTCATTCTTTTTCTGTTCCTAATGCTGGATAATCTCAATTGACATATTTTTAAAGTCACTGATTTATTTTTTTTCTCACAGCCTGCTCAAATTTGATGTTGAGCCCCTCTAGTGAATTTTTCATTTCAGTTATTTTATTTTTCAACCCCAGAATTCCTATTTGATTCCATTTTATTTTAATAACGATGTTATTTATTTATTTATTTATTTGCAGGTATGAGAGAGAGAGAGAGAGAGAACAGAAGTGGGAGGGCGGCAGAGCGAGACGGAGAAACAGACCCCCTGTTAAGCTGGAAGCCTGATGCAAGGCTCTATCTCAGGAGCCCAAGATCATGACCTGAGCTGAAGGCAGAAACTTAACTGACTGAGCCACCCAGGTGCCCCTCTATTTGGTTCCATTTAAAATGGCTATCTCTTGGGGTTCCTTTTTGGCTCAGTTGGTTAAGTGTCTGCCTTCAGCTCGGGTTCTGGTCCTAGAGTCCTGAGATGGAATCCTGTATGAGGCTCCTTGCTCAGCAGGGAACCTGCTTCTCTGCCTCTGCTCCCTGCTTGTGCTCTCTCTCATATTAAATAGATAAATAAATAAATCCTTTTAAATAAATAAATAATAAAATAAAATTGCTGTCTCTTTATTAATAGTCTCTATTTAGTAAAACATTGTTCTCATACTTTTTTGCTTTTTTAGACATTGTTTTCTTTAGTTATTTAAACCTAATTAAAATAACTAATTTAAAGTCTTTGTCTAGTAAGTTCAGGGACTTTGGGGATTATTTCTGCTGAGTTTTTTTTTTTTCCCTGTGTATAGGTCAAACTTTTTTGCTTCTAATAATTTTTTGTTGAAAACTGAACATTTCAAGGGCACCTGGATGGCTCAGTGGGTTAAGCCTTTGCCTTCGACTCAGGTCATGATCTCAGCATCCTGAGATCGAGTGCTGCATAGGACTCTCTGCTCAGCGGGGAGCCTGCTTCTCCCTCTCTCTCTGCCTGCCTCTCTGCCTACTTGTGATCTCTCTCTGTCAAATAAATAAATAAAATCTTAAAAAAAAAAAAGACAACAGCATTTAAAATAATAAAATGTGGCATCTCTAGAAATCAGATTCTTCTGCCTCCTCTGGATTTATTATTGTTACTCCTTTTTTATAGTTGTTCTTTGTCCAGTGACTTCTGAACTAATTCCATAAAATTTTCAACATCCCTATGAATATCTCATTCCTCAGCATTTCTTTTTAAGCATTTTGGTTAGTCTATTATTTATGCCATCATCTTAGGCAGCTATAATGTTAAAACATTCAACAAAAGCTCTCCTCTATTTCCCTGAGGTATTTAGCAGTGGGCAAGTTTGTGTGAGATTGGATAAAGAAAGGACTTTCCAGTAGTCTTCCAGGGACCCATTGGCAGACAGGTCAAATAATGACATTTTTGGGGGAATGAGATTCTTTCCATATCCCCCTCCCCCATTATTAGAAGTGTAGGCAGCTTTCTTTCTTTCTTTCTTTCTTCTTGGTAAAGGTTTTATTTATTTATTTGACAGATTGAGAGAGAGAGAGAGAGATCACAATTAGGCAGAGAGGCAGGCAGAGAGAGAGAGGTGGAAGCAGGCTCCCCACCCAGCAGAGAGCCTGATGCGGGGCTCGATCCCAGGACCCTGAGTCCATGACCTGAGCCAAAGGCAGAGGCTTAACCCAGTGAGCCACCCAGGTACCCCGAGGCTGTTATTTTTCAAGGTTACTATGGAACTGGAAAGTGGGGGGTGGGACTAAGGAAAGAAGATGCCATAAAGCTCACTGCCATTACCAAGATTCAGCTGTTTTTCTTAAATAAATATTCTCTGGACTGCTGCAAACCTTCAGTTGATTTCCAGGGTCCTAAAATTGATCCTGACAATTTTGCTCTAATTTTTTGTTGTTGTTGCTTTTAAAAATCCTTACTGCATGAGTTTTGCTGAAATCACCCCAATTAGACCTTTTTGCTCTCATTTAAAAAATTAATTCAGGGGGACCTGAGTGGTTCAGTTGGTTAAGCATTTGACTCTTGATTGCGGCTCAGGTCATGATCTCAGGGTCATGAGACCCAAGCCCGGCATGGAGCCTGCTTAAGATTCTCTCTCTTTCCCTCTCCCCTTGCCCCTTCCCCCTTGCTAAAAGATGAGTTAATAATTTTTAAAATAAGAGTTCATTCATATTTATTAAATGCCTGCCACAGACAGACACTATTGTAAGTGGACTGAGGCTATAGCATCATGGTTCAATTGCTGTCTGAGTTTGGGTGTGGTTGGGTGGCAACTTCTTTTGCCCTGATGCATTCATATTTGAACTTTGATACGCTGTATAGTTTACTCAAATAGATTTGAAGAAGAAATAGTGAAACCTATAATTAGTAGAGAAGGGTGGGGAGGACACAGAGGCAAGCAAGGAGTGGTCCTAACTTCAACTGGATCATCCTTTCCTTTTCCCCAAATTATAACTTGATCTGCTTAGCTCCTGATTCTCCAGCAGTCGAGTCTCAAGTCCACAGTCCTGGAGTGGGATGGACAGGCCCCTGTCTTCTGGCCTCTCCTGGAATGAGAACAGAAAGCTGGTTTTCTGAGAATACCATACCGTGTAGGATAGTAGTCAAGGTATCTTATAAGAGATTACTGAATAAGGTGTGCCAGTAGCTTTTTGGAGAACAAAGTATTCAAAGAGAATGTTAGCAGGTGAAAGACCAAAGATTATTTGTGAAAAAGTAGAAATAATCTGGACTTAAAAAAGTAACACCAGGGAGTAGAATAGTATGTACAAAATATAAGATAGGTAGATAGATATTATACACACACACACACACATATTTTTTAAGATTTTATTCATTTTTTTTGAAGACAGCAAGAGAGATAACAGAGGGAGAAGGAGACTCGCCACTGAGCAGAGCCTGATTTGGGCCTCAATCCCATGACCACAAGATCATGACCTGAGCCAAAGGCAGATGCTTAACCAACACCAACTGGTGTCCACATAAAATATATTTTTAAAGGGATCAAGAAAGCTGGAATAATATAAATAAAGAAGAATTCCAAGCACACAAGAACAATTTTTTTTCCTTAGCTGTATTAATGAGTGCTTATTACTAGTAAGCTTTTGGTATAGATGAATTGGAAATTTATGAGTGTCCCTGAATAACTATTATATACATTATATAACTAAATATATTTAACCTAGCTATGCCTAAGATAATATGTAGCATAAGGTAGCAAACTGTTAGGATAAGATGATAACAATAGGATAATATATAATTTATATAATTGTTATTCCAGAAACACCTTTATTATTTACAATAAAGTTCCCCCCTTCTAGGTGATATATTATGATGTTTATTCAAGCTAAAACCTTCAAGTCAGGCTTCTGATATCCATGACAAAACTAAGTAGGCTAAGTCTTTACAGAATAACTATTAACGTGGCTGTTTCCTCTGTATGTGTTTGTGATGTGCCAGCAATGGGATTTTATGCAGTTTTGGAAATTATTAAACCCCAGACATTTTCCCCCACCAAATTCCAGGCAGGTTATCAAACTGATAACTGCATTAGATAGATTTTTTTAAAATATTTTTTTATTTATTTGTCAGAGAGAGACAGAGGGAGAGAGAGCGAACACAGGCAGACAGAATGGCAGGCAGAGGCAGAGGGAGAAGCAGACTGACTCCCTGCCGAGCAAGGAGCCCAATGTGGGACTGGATCCCAGGTCGCTGGGATCATGACCTGAGCCCAAGGCAGCTGCTTAACCAACTGAGCCACCCAGGCCTCCCTAGATAGATTTTTTTTATAAAGATTTTATTTATTCATTTATTTGAGAGAGAGAGAGAGAAAGCACAAGCAGTGAGGAGGGGAAGAGGGAGGGGAGCCCAATGTGGGGCTTGATCCCAGGACCCCAGGGTCATGACCTGAGCTGAAGGCAGACAGCACAAACTGAGCCACCCAGATGCCCCCATTAAATAGATTTTAAAATGGATCAGAAGAGATAAAAATATTTGACTAAAAGGGTAGTAAAAAGAAGTAAGCAACTAATGGAAGGTCAGCTAGCCTCCCACAGAGGAGGGGCTGGTATTATTGGGTGATTCTCCTTATACAGAAAGCAGAAACAGGGTGATGGGACAGAGAGATGGGACAGAAACAGAGAGACAAGACCGGCCAAAATCAAGCTTGTATCATGTTCTTATCGGCTGCCAATATTACGGGCAAACCACATTCTTGGGGGCCTCAGGGAGTTCGTGCTCTGGAGCTTATTTCAAAAGCAGTTTGATTCAAATTTAGAGCTGACACTGAAAGGCTTCGTGATTATAACTCAAAATATTTATTAGTTAGATCATTAAGTATAATGGATAGGAAATTATTTGGACTAAAGTAGTGTAAATATAATACTTAACTAGTGAAGCATGCTTGAAATTTCTCCCCTGCCACCAGCTTTATTGAGATATAATCCACAAATAACATTATGTTAGTGTAAGGCATACAATGTGATGATTTGATATGTGTATGTCACATCCATCTTATTGAAAATGGCAAGGGATGCCTGGGTGGCTCAGTTGGTTGGATAACTGCCTTCGGCTCAGGTCATGATCCTGGAGTCCCGGGATCAAGTCCTACATCCGGCTCCCAGCTCCACGGGGAGTCTGCTTCTCTCTCTGACCTTCTCTTCGCTCATGCTCTCTCTCACTGTCTCTCTCTCAAATAAATAAATAAAATCTTTAGAAAAAGAAAATGGCAAGATCTCATCCTTTCTTTATGGCTATGTGTGTATATGTGTACGTATACACATACCACGTCTTTTTATCCATTCACTTGTTTATCAGTGAATTCTTAGGTTGCTTCCGTATCTTAGCTACTATAAATAATGCTTCAATAAACATAGAGGTGCATATATTTTCTTGAATTAGTGCTTTGTTTTCTTTGGGTAAATAACCAATAGTAGGATTATTGGATCATATGATAGTTCTTTTTTTTTTTTTTAAAGATTTTATTTATTTATTTGACAGAGAGAGATCACAAGTAGGCAGAGAGAGAGAGAGAGGAGGAAGCAGGCTCCCCGCTGAGCAGAGAGCCCGATGCGGGACTCGATCCCAGGACCCTGAGATCATGACCCGAGCTGAAGGCAGCGGCTTAACCCACTGAGCCACCCAGGCGCCCCATATGGTAGTTCTATTTTTAACTTTTTGAGGAACTTCATACTGCTTTCCACCAGGGCTCTACCAATTTACATTCCTATCAACAGTGTGGGAGGTTTCCCTTTTCTTTACATCCTTACCAACACTTACTATTTCTTGTGTTTTTGATTGTAGCCATTTGGCAGGTGTGAGATACATCATTGTGCTTTTGATTTGCATTTCTCTGATGACTAGTGATGTTGAGCAAAATTTCAGGTACCTGTTGGTCTTTTGTATGTCTTCTTTGGAAAAATGTCTATTTTAGATCTTTGTGCATTTTATTATTTTTAAAAGATTTTATTTATTTATTTGACAGAGAGAGAGATCACAAACAGAGGGAGGAGAGGGAGAAGAAGGGTCCCTACTGAGCAGGGAGCCTGATGCAGGACTTGATCCCAGGACTCCAGGATCATGACCTGAGCTGAAGACAGACACTTAACATACTTGGCCATCCAGGTGCCCCTCTTCTAGCCCATTTAAAACTGGATTATTTGCCTTTTTAAATTTTTATTTTTATTTTTATTTTAACTTTTATTTAGTTATTTGACAGAGAGAGAGAGAGAGAGAGCGCATAAGCTGGCAGAGTAGCAGGCAGAGGGAAAGGGAGAAGCAGGCTCCCTGCTGAGCAAAGAGCCTGATTCAGGGCTTGATCCTAGGATCCTAGGATCATGACCTGAGCTGAAGGCTTAATCAACTGAGCTACCCAGGCACCCCATTTGCTTTTTTTTTTTTTTTAAACTATCGAGTTGTACAAGTTCCTTATGTATTTTGGATGTCAACTCTTTATCAGATAGATGGTTTGCAAATATTTTCTCTCATTCAATACATTGCTTTTTCATTTTGTTGATAATTTCTTTTGCTGTGCAGAAACTTTTTCATGTGATGTACTTGCTTATTTTTGTTTTTGTTGCTTGTGCTTTGGGTGTCATATCCAAAAGTCATTGCTGGGTGCCTGGGTGGCTCTAAAGCAGCCATCTCTTCATTTTAGCCCAGGTCATGATCTCAGGGTCATGAGATCAAGCCCTGTGTCAGGCTCCACGTTCATTAGGGAGTCTGCTTGAGATTTTCTTCCTCTCCCTCTGCCCTTTCCCCCTGCTTGTGCTACTTCTCTCTCAAATAAATAAGTAAAATATCTTTTTATAAATAAAGTATTTTTTAAAGATTTATTTATTTTAGAGAGGGAGAGGGAGAAGCAGACCCTCTACTGAGCAGGAACCCCCTCCCCCCCACTCCCTGCCCAATGTGGGGCTCAATCCTAAGACCCTGAGATTGTGAGCTGAGCTGAAGGCAGACACTTCACCAACTAAGCCACCCAGGGGCCCCTAAAATAAACAAATCTTTAAAAAAAAATCATTGCCAAGACCAGCATTAAGTAGCTTTTTTCTTACGTTTTCTTCTAATAATTTTATCATTTCAGCTCTTACATTTATTTAAGTCCTTAATCCATTTTAAGTTAATTTTTTGAGATAGGGATCTCTGGCTATGGCTTTGTACTCGTCTCTCATTTGGGACAAATTTCTCTGTTTTCTTATCTTATCTAAGTCTCTGTGCCTGTTTCTGTATGCTCAGAAAGTCAGTTACGTCTCCTGTTCTTGAGGGTAATGGCTTAATGAAGAAGAGGTCCTGTAGTGCCCTGCAGTATAGCATACCCTTGTTCCCCAGGGACTGGTGCTTCTGGAAATCTCTCTAACATGTGCAGCATGTGCTTTGCTGATGTGTCCTGGCTCCTTTATTCTTCAGGCTGGTTGTCTGCAGAGGCTGTCTTTACCTGTTTTGGTCAGTGTTTGGTCCCTGGCCAGAATGTGGCTTGTTTTAACTAGGTGTGCTCTAGTCTGCTTGTGAAGTGAGGCCTGTTGCTGCTGCCATAGAAACTGAGGCCTTGCAAAACTCCTGGGTTTGGAGATGTGGTGTTGTCAGGGTTGGAGCCAGTCTTCTAGGGGAGGGGGCCATTATGCTGGGACTGAGGGGGCAGTGAGTTACTGGAAAGGGCGTTCTTCAGAGTGCAGGGAACAGGGCTTGGTGTAAGCTTTCTCATTCTCAAAATTGCTTTGGCTATTTGGGGACTTTTGTGGTTTCATATGAATTTCAATGTTTATTTTTCTATTTCTGTGAGGAAAAAAACACATTGGAATTTTGATTGGGATTGCATTGAGTCTATAAATGACTTTGGATAGTATGGACATTTTAACAATATTAGTTCTTCTCACCCATAACCTTGAGATATCTTTCTACTTCTTTGTGTCTTCTTCATTTTTTCTCATTAATGTCTTATAGTTTCCACATGTACAACTCTAAGTATTTTATTGATCTTAATGCTATTGTAAATGGGAATTTATTTTTTTTAAGATTTTTTTTTAATTTACTGGACATACAGAGACATCACAAGTACGCAGAGAGGCAGGCAGAGAGAGAGGGGGAAGCAGGCTCCCTGCTGAGGGGCTTGATCCCAGAACCCTGGGTTCATGACCTGAACCAAAGGCAGAGGCTTTAACCCACTGAGCCACCCAGGTGCCCTTCAAATGGGATTGTTAAAAGCTTCTTTTTCAGATAGTTTGTGTTTGAAGTGTCTATATAGCAAGACTGGTGCTATCACCAGTTAAAAGCTACCTGACACTTACTCTTCATAGTCACTTCAGGGAGAGACAGATAGAAAGGAAAGGGGTAATATAAGATAGAAACATATATTAAAAGACAAGTAATAAAAAATTTTTAATAAAAAATAATAAATACAAGTAGTTATTAATAATAGAAAATGGAATATAATTTAGGGTATTTCAAAATTTCATGTTTTATGTTCCTCCAAATTGGTATTCATTTTTTTATTAACTTTCTGTAGACTATGAATATAGAGTATAATAAAATTGATTATTTAAGATTTATTTGATGTAGACTAAAATTGAAATTGGACATACTGGTTTTCCCTTGTATCCGTATCAACCAGAACCTTCAGAGGCAACCACAAAGTGTTCTGTACCTAAAAAAGAGAGCACCTGGGTGGCTCAGTGGGTTAAAGCCTCTGCCTTCGGCTCAGGTCATGGTCCCAGGGTCCTGGGATCAAGCCCCACATCAGCAGGGAACCTGCTTCCTCCTCTCTCTGCCTGCCTCTCTGCCTACTTGTAATCTCTGTCTGTGAAATAAATAAGTAAATAAAATATTTTTTAAAAATTAGAAAAAAAAAGAGAACTTTGCTGTGTACATGTGTGTGTATGTTTGTTGTGGGAATGAGAGAAACACATAGGAATTATTTTAAACTGTAGAAGCAAGTTTCCTAGTATATTTCTAACAAGACTCTGATGGATATTTATGGACAATCTAATCATGATCTCACCAGCACTTATCAGTGTTGACTGATGGACTGAAAGCTTCCTGGATGCCAGGTACTATATTAAATGTGGAGATAAAACAGTTAGCAAAATAGAGTTCCTGTCCTCAGGAGTTATATAGTCTATGCCTACCAGAGAGGCTTCCAAATGAATGTAGATGTGAATCTTATATCCTGGGCCTTCAGATGCTAACTAACTATTTCACAGTGTGGATTAAATTTAACATTCACTGTTTTACTTACCTGTTACTATTTATATGGGTATATATTAAAGAAAATTACAGAAAATAAAACACAGAGGCAGCCCCTCATATTTTCTGAACAACTCTCCTTTCCCATCAAGGGAGAGTTCATGTGGATTCATTCCACAGAGAGCTCAGGAGTGTTGGCATCTTATTTCTTCTACCCCATACAGTTACCATTTTCACTTGATTCCAGGTAGCAGAGCACCAAACTACATCGCTAATGATAAGTTCAGAGAAGTTCTGGGAAAAACTGACTGCAAGAGAAGGAGAACAATGAGGGAAAGGTAGACAGTTTCATGACCTTTTCCTATTGGACATTGGTGTGGGAAGTGCAGAGGAGAGTCGGCATTCTGAGCCTTTATGATCAGAACTTTGCTCTAAACTCCAGGCAGTCTTTCTGAGTAACTAGCATTATAGCAGCTATTCTCAAAGTATGTTCCCTGGCCCAGGAACATCAGCGTCATCTGAGAACTTGTTCAAAAGGCAAATTCTCAGGCCCCACCTTAGACCAAGGAGTAAAAAACTCTGGGACAGGGGCCCAACAAAAGGTATTTCAATAAACATTTTGTCATGTCTCTCTTATTAATAAATCAATTGAGACGAAAGATAGATTCTTTGGGACGCTTGGCCGCCTCAGTTTGGTAGAGTGTGTGACTCTTAATCTCAGTGTTGTGAGTTCAAGCCCCACCTTGGGTGTGGAGCCTACTTAAGGAAAAAAAAAAAAAAGATGAATCCTTCTTCCTAGTGTGGAAAGTAAGCTACAAGAAAGAACAATTAATTAATGGTGCCACTGATCATAAAATCATACCCAACAGAAGCTTCAGACAGAGAGGGAACATTGAAAGAGTGTGGAGAGTCAGAACAGAGGAAATGAATTTGGAGATAATTAAGAGATGGATAAGATGTGGGATGATCTTTGCCCTTTGCTCCTTATTTATGCATTCATCCTGAGTAACTAGGCTAGAGGAAGGATTAGGATAAGCTCTGCCTCTCACAGAATAGGTTGGGAAAGAGGAACGTAAGTAAAGAGTGACAAGACAAGATGACTAGTGCTGTGGTCAAACTCACTAGGAACCCAAGTTTTGGGACATAGGAAAAAGACAAAGTTCTCTCTGGAGCAGTGAAGAATATGAAGTAAGGTAGAAACGTCTTATGGAAATGTCAGCTAAATTTGGAAGGATGATGAGAGATTCTCCAGGTAGAGAAGGAGAAAAGGCAATCTGGGCAAAGGGAATGACATGGACAAAAGCTACATGTATGAAGTCCTTTCCTGTCTGCTTTGCGGTGTCTCTTTGTGCCTTCTGCTGATCATGTGAAACCCTCGGTGTAGCCAAACAAAAGAAAAACATCTCTCTACAGATCTTTCTCTCTATTTCTAAGATTTTATTTATTTATTTGACAGAAAGAGAGCAGGAGAGCACAGACATGGGGAATAGCAGAGGAAGAGGGAGAAGCAGCTCCCTACCGAGCAGGGACCCCCCTCCCCCGCCAAATCCAGGGCTCTATTCCAGGACCCTGGGATCATGACCTGAGAAGAAGACAGTCGCTTAACCAACTGAGCCACCCAGATGCCCCCAGATCTTCCTCTTTTTAATGAAAGTTGCAAGTTTTTAAATTTAGGAAATACTGAAACACAAATTTACTTTTATTATTTTTTCACAACCTGCAGATCTTTTATTATTATTATTTAAAAATTTTTGAAGATAGTTTATTTATTTATTTATTTATTTATTTTTAAGTAGGCTCTGTGCCCAACATGGGACTCAAACTCATGACCCCAAGATCAAGAGTCACATGCTCCACCAACTGAGCCAGCCAGCTGCCTCTATTTTAATTTTCAATGATGGTAAAAAATACATAAAGTAAAATTTACCCTCTTAATCAATTTTAAGTGTATAGTTCAGGACTGTTAACCACATTCACATTGTTGTGTAGCAAGTCTGCAAATCTTGCTTATATCATTCTTCAAATTGCTAATTGCCGGAAAGTTGCTAACTCTGAGAAAGCCTGTTCCACCATTGTTTTTAATAATACTAAAGCTAACATTTGGGGTGCCTGGGTGGCTCAGTAAGTTAAGTGTCTGCCTTCGGCTCAGGTCATGACCCCAGAGTCCCGGGATCAAGTCTCGCATTGGGCTCCCTGGTTGGCAGGGAGTCTGCTTCTCCCTCTGCCCCTCCCCCACTCATTCTCTCTCTCTCTCTCTCTCTCTCAAATAAATAAGTAAAATCTTAAAAAAATAAAGCTAATATTTATAAGAAGCTAAGTATGCGTCAGGCACTTTTCTATATACTTCCATGCATCACATTATTTGATTCTTACACCAACTTTGTAAGATAAGTGGTATTATTGTTCCTATTTTATAGATGAGGAAACCAAAGCAGAGGTTAATACCTTGTCATGAGTCACACAGCTAACCAA
The DNA here is from genome assembly GCF_011764305.1 of Mustela putorius furo. NCBI lineage: Eukaryota > Metazoa > Chordata > Mammalia > Carnivora > Mustelidae > Mustela > Mustela putorius. The sequence continues at coordinate 38,884,964 of NW_025422368.1, read as the reverse complement.
TGGCACTCAGTATACAGATTCTTTGTACCATTGTCTTTCTTCTGCAAGACTGGTGTGTTCTGGTTGCTATGGCAGCAAGTAGCTGTTTTAAATCTCCCTTTGCAGTGAAGTTAACATCCTAGAAATTCAAGCTAAATACATTTGATATAACTAAGCACCCTTTTCTAGCTCAGGCAATACTATTTTTTCATTCCATAACTAATACATTACTAGATGCACAGATAGTCCCCATGGCTGGAACCTTGCCTAGACCCATTCTAGCTTCTCTTTTAGATCCACAGAAAGAAAAATTGGAAAATATTCAATAGGATCCCAAAGTTAACCAATCTTATCTGCTAGAATTGAAGGGCCAGGATAAAAGAAGATTAATGGCTGAAGAGAATTTAGGTGGCTTTATTGGGTTTATAGAAAAGCTGAGAGAAACAGACATGAGTAGTGGTGGGCCCTGAAGAAGTTACAAAGGGAAGAGGAGAAAAATTGCATCAGAAAATCAAAATAGAAGAGAAGAAAAAGGTGCCAAAGAGATTATGCAAAGCATGTTCCTCAGTATTTCTTTCCTCATTTTTCATTCCCTTTGTCTTGACATGTAAAAAAATGCCTCATTCCTATGATGTAACTCCGAATGAACTGTTCTTTTGCTTTATGCAGTCTTTAATCTTTTAAAGTGATTAAAAATGGACTTGAATGTCTTTTGTATTTATTTTGTTTGATACCATTTCCAGAAATCCTCATTTATTTGTGCAGTTTCTGTCTGGCACCCTGAGAGGAGTTAGCTAACTTTCTATAAATGATCAGATAGTAAGTAATGAGGCTTTGCATGGCAAATGGTCTCTTGTAATCCCTCAAGTCTACCAGGATAGTGCAAAAGCAAATGATTGTTACTGTGCTCCAATAAAACTTTATTTACAAAACCTGTGAGAGGCTGGATTTAACAGGCTCTCAGTTTATATAGTGCAGGCTATAGTTTGTCGCCTTCTGTCGTATCTGCCTCCTAAGCTCCCTTTAATATTGCTTGTAGCACAGATCTGGCAATGCATTCTCTCAGCTTTGGCTTCTCTGAAAAAGTCTTTTTTCCCCCTTCATTATTGAAAGATATTTTTGTTGGCTACAGAATGCTGACTTTTGGGGGGTTTTCCCTTCATTATTTGGAAAACGTCAATCCATTGTCTTCTGGTTAACATTGTTTCTCATGGGAAATTTGGTATACTTCCTACCTTTATTTTTCTATATACAATGTGTCCCTGCCACCCTCTCCAACCTGGCCATCTTCAAGACTTCCTCTTCTTCTCTGATTTTCAGCAGTTTGAAAATAATGTGATTAGGTCTGTGTGTGTATGTGTGTTTTAAGTAGGCTCTACACCCAGTGTGGAGCCCAATGTAGGACTTGAAATCAAGTCTTGAAATCAACCCTAAGATCAAGACCTGAGCTGAGATAAAAGCCAGATGCTTAACCACCTGAGCCATACAGACACTTCTAGGTGTATTTTATTTTGGCATTTATCCTGCTTGGAATTCTCTATGATTCTTGGATCTGTTGTTTGATTGGAAAATTCTCACCTGTTGTCTCTTCAAACATTTCTTCTGCTTGTTCTTTCTCTCTTCTCTTTCTAGGATTCCGATGACATATATTTTAAACCATTTGATATGCTCCTACAGCTCTTGGATGTATTGTTCTATTTCTTTTCTAGTTTTATTGAGAAACAATGGCCATACATCCCTGTATAACTTTAAGGCATACAGCATGATGTTTTCATTTATGTATATTGTGAAATGATTACACGAATAGGTTCAGCTAACATCCATTTTCTTATAATAGATACAGTAAAAAGAGAAAGAAAAAAAAGAAGAAAAGAAAAAAGAAAGAAAATTTCTCCTTGCCATGAGAAAGAACTTTTAGGATTTACCTTTTTATTTTTTATTTATTTTTTTAAGTCTTTTTTTTTTTTTAAAGACTGTATTTATTTATTTGACAGACAGAGAGAGAGATCACAAGTAGGCAGAGAAGCAGGCAGAGTGGGGCGGGGAAGCAGGCTCCCTGCTGAGCAGAGAGCCCAATGTGGGACTCAATAACAGGACGCTGGGATCATGACCTGAGCCGAAGGCAGAGGCTTAACCCACTGAGCCACCCAGGTGCCCCATGGATTTACCTTTTTAACAACTTTCCTATTTGGGGAACCTGGCTGACTCATTTGATGAAGAGTCTGACTGTTGATTTCAGGGTCATGAGTTGAAGCTCCCTATTGGACATGAATCCTTCTTAAAATAAAAATAAAATAAATTTAAAAAATAACTTTCCTATAAATCCTACGGCAGTGTTTGCTACAGTTATCATGATGTACATTACATCTCTACTATGTATTTATCATATAACTGGAAGTTTATACCTTTTGACCACCAACCTTCAATTCCCCTTCCCCTCTATCTCTGGTAACCACAAGTCTAATATCTTTTTCTATGAGCTTTGTTTTGTTTTGTTTTAGAGACATATAGAGAGTGTGCATGTGAGTGTGCAAATAGGGGACAGAGGTGAGAGGCAGAGGGAGAGTGAGAAAGAGAATCTTAAGCAAGCTCCATGCTCAGCATGGAACCCAATATGGGGCTTGATCTCCCAACCCTGAGATCATGACCTGAGCCGAAATCAAGTTGAGCACTTAACTGACTGAGCCACCCAGGCACCTATTTTTTTATTTTAGATTCCACATAAATAAGTAAACTCATAGAATATTTTTCTTTCTCCGTCTGACTTATTTTGCTTAGCATAATGCCTTCAAACTCCACACATTGTAAATGGTAAGATTTCTTCATTTTTTATGGCTAAATAATATTCCTGTGTGTATGTGCCAGTATATACACACATATATATCACAACTTCTTTATCCTTTCATCCGTCAGTGGATACTTAGGTAGTTTCCATGTATTGGCTATTGCAAATAATGTTGCTGTGAACATGGGGGTGCAGATACCTTTTCAAGTTAATGTTTTCATTTCCTTTGAATATAGTCCCCAAAGTGGATTGTGAAATTATATGATAGTTCTATTTTTAAGTTTTTGAGGATCCTCCATCCTGTTTACCATGGTGGCTGCACCAATTCATAAGCCCATCAACAATTCACAAGTGTTCCCTTTTCTCCACATACAAACTAACATTTGTTACCTCTTGTCTTTTTGATGAGGTTAAATTTTTTTCTACCTTTTTGTCCTCTGTGCTTCAGTTGGATAATTTCTATTGACTTATTTATAAGGTAAATATTGGTTAATTATTTTCTCAGCTGTGACAAGTTTACTTAAGAGCCTGAGGAAGGAGTTGCTCATCTCTGATAACTTATTTTTTTTAAATTTTCAGCATTTCTAATTGACTTTATCACTTCCATTTTTCTGCTGAAATTTCCCATCAGTTTATGGATATTGTCCACCATTTTTATTATAGTCCTTAAGGACTATAATATATAGTATTACTTCTACTTCTATTCTACTTCTACTTCTAGCCATTTGATTTTTTATTTTTATTTTCTTAAAAGATTTTTTCTCAAAATATTTTCTACATCCAACATGGGGCTCAAACTTACAGGCCGGAGATCAAGAGTCACAGGCTCTACTGACTGGGCCAGCCAGGAGCCCCTCTTCTAGTCATTTTAAAGTTCCATTCGGATAGATCTCACTCCAATATCATCTATGAGTCTAACTCTGTCGGTTGCTTTGTATCTTCACAGGGCGTTGTCACCATTGTTGTCTTTGTTGTCATCATCATCTTCTTTTTGTAAGTCATATAATTTTTTTCTTTTAAGTAAGCTCTACACCCAGCATGGGGCTTAAACTCACAATCCTGAGATCAGGAGTTGCATGCTCTAATAACTGAGCCATCCAGGCACCCCATCACATAATTTTTGCTTAAATGACAGACACCTTGTCCAAAACAGGGGAGATTAAATAAATAGCCTTTATATCTAGAAAGGGACACATCTCTTCTCAGTAGATGGAGTCATTCTGGTTAAAAGATGAGGTGGATTTAGGACTTGCTCTTTCCGTGTACCATAAGCTTCAAATTCCTCTTATGATGCCTTGTACTTGGGGTCGGGTCTGGAATGCTGGAGGCTTTTCTCAATGTTTGTTTTCCACTTTCAGCTCTCAGTTCCCTATACACATTATAGGCACCACAGAGGTGGTCTCTCTCCATATTTTTGCCCCTCTGCCAGTGGTGGACTGCTGCTATTTGTTATGTTTTTGGCTGGGTTGCTGCTGGTGAGAGGGTGTGGTAGTTCTCTCTTGACCTTTTCATCTTCAGTCATAGGTAGTCTATATGCCTGTGCCTTGGAGGATAAGATGTTCTTAGAAGTCCTGCCTCTACTCCTAATCAAACTTTGCTTTGTGTCTATGGCACGTCTTGTGTAGGTGTTTCCCGCCCTTCCTTCAGTCTTAGGAAACCTCTGAAAGTATGAGTATAGAATTCTTGGCTGAGGTCTGTTTCTTTTCCCTCCCTGTGAGGTTGGGTTTTTTTTTTGTTTTTTCCTCTTTTTCACTCTGTCCTTTCCCTGGCAACAGTGGGTCTTTACCTGTGCAACAATTGGGAGAACAGTATTTACCACTTTTTTCCAGAATCTTAAGCTTTCTTAAAAGAGTTTGGGCAGCTGGGGCCTTTCCTGCGGGATAGATAATACTGTCCTCTATGTCTATACTACTATGGGAGGCTCTTTTCAGTCTCATTCTGTATCCAATCTTTCTTACGAGCCCTTGGTAACGGTCATGGAAGAGAACCCGTAAATAAGTACAAGCTTCCCGTATGGCACACAGAGATTCTTTGTTGTTATTCTAGACCACACTAGACCTTTAGTGATTCATTAAAATCTTAGCTGTGTCCTTAGTTGCTTCTGTGATGGCCCAAGTACCTCCCATGTTCCAGCACAGAGGAGACAACTCAACACTTAAGTCTCTTCTTGGAAGAAGCTGTGCCTCCTTGGATTTTAGACTAGTGAGTTAACTGGCAATCTCTGCTCAGCTCTTACATTCAACTTTCTGGTTCAAAAAAGGTTATGATTTAGCTTTTTTGAGTATCAGGGAGGGGAAAATGCTCTTTCCAACTTTTTTTTTTTTTAATGTCCTAAGTGGAAGTGGAACTTCCTACCTATTGTTTTGTGTCCTCCAATTAGTGTTGCAAACAATTCCCCTTGTCATGAAAATACTGTTTTTAATGGCTGTGTATTGTTGCTTTATATTAATATAGCAATTTTCAACCAGATTTATATTATTGGGCATTGTATAGACTTAACATTTGATTTTCCCAGCATCTTTACTCCAGTGCACTTCCTATAGTAATGGACTCCTTTCTTTAGAAAACCCCCTCCTGTCCAATTCCATGTGTTATTTTGGGATTGCCAGTCACAGTACTTCATCGTGCTGGCCTCTGCATGGTAAGAATGACCCAGGTCCACCTGTTGTAGTATCTTGGCTACAGTGATTAATCCAGAGCTGAGCATATGAGACAAGGAGGAACAAAATCCATTTTCAGAAATTTCTCTGAGTTAGATGAAAAACTTCTGTATCTTGGGATCATAGGGCTGGAAGGATTCCCAGCTCCTTCTTCTCCACTACTTGAAGGAAATCCTGTGTATAGTGGGACTGAGAGATTGGGAGAAATGAGTCCTGACAGCATCAGTGCCTAATTTCAGGCCATAACATTTCCAGTTTCTCTGGTTCCTTCGGTTCTTCATGTCTGATCCACCCATTACCAAAAAATTCTTTTTCGTCTAAGTTGGTTTGATTTGGGTTGTTCATTCATTGGGTTGTTCATTTGGGTTGTACTCCAGAAAGTATCCTAATTTATACCCTAGGTAGCGTTCAAGTCTCGCTAAAATAAAGAATACAGTGAAGAAACTTACGGTCGATACATTTTTTGCATACATGCATGCTCTCTTCGCTCATTAAGAAACATTTCCAATGGGGCACCTGGGTGACTCAGCAGGTTAAGCCTCTGCCTTTGGCTCAGGTCATGATCTCAGGGTCCTGGGATTGAGTCCTGCATGGGTCTCTCTGCTCAGCAGAGAGCCTGCTTCCCACCCCCCCAGCTCTCTCTCTGCCTGTCTCTCTGCCTACTTGTGATCTCTCTGTCAAATAAATAAATCTTAAAAAAAAAAAAAATTCCAAAATAAGAATTGCTGGTTCATAGAAATGTGAAAGTGTTTCGATGTGTGTGAAATTGTCTTCAGAAAGGTTATCCATTTATACTTTTATAAGGAGTGTATATGTCCCTATTTCCACATAATCACAGGAATACTGAGTAGTATTAATTTTTAAAATTCCCCAATAGATAGAGATATACTGCTTTTATCTTGATACTATTCCTATACCTGTGTTCCCAAGTATGTCTTTTTTTTTTTTTTAAGATTTTATTTATTTATTTGACAGAGAGAGAGATCACAAATAGGCAGAGAGACAGACAGAGAGAGAGATGAGGAGAGGCAGGCTCCCTGCTGAGCAGAGAGCCCAATGCGGGACTCGATTCCAGGCCCCTGGGATCATGACCTGAGCAGAAGGCAGAGGCTTAACCCACTGAGCCACCCAGGCACCCCCCAAGTATTTCTTAATAGAATAACAAGAGAGCAAAGATCAAACGTGGATGGAAATTTGGAATGAAACCAGAAAAAAAGGGAGAAGTCCAAAATTTGTTCTGAGAGCATTACCACTGTGAATACTCAGCCCTGAGATTTCCCCAGAATAGGTATTAAGGACTGGCTGAGCCAGTATGAATGTTTCAGGGAGAAATAAATTTGAGGGAGTGAATAGAAGTCCTACCCAGGGTTACCACCTTAGCCTGAGGGCTCCAATAGGTGATTGGCTGATGCATTAATCAAAAGCTCCACACCCTGTGGGGTTAATATATATATTATAGCAGGGACCCAGACTTCTGGTTCCTGCTATTGAGGAATCTCACCCACAAGGATGTGGGCTCAACTCCTTCTAGGAATATTGACCCTAACACCAGCCATTGCAGAAAAATATCTCCCGTAAGTGCTTGGTGTCAGTGTTGATTTGGGGCAGGTGGCTTCTTTGCTTTTCTCAAATGTAAATACGGAAGAGAAGAGATAATCTCTGATTTATTTTAATTTCCTTCTCATCTGTTCCTTCTTTGGTTTCATTTCTCCTTTATCCAGAGAGAAAGGCAGAGGCACCAAAAGGAAGCTTTAAGAAAGATAACATTAGGGCACCTGGGTGGCTCAGTGGGTTAAGCTGCTGCCTTTGGCTTGGGTCATGATCTCAGGGTCCTGGGTTCGAGTCCTGCATCGGGCTCTGTGCTCAGCAGGGAACCTACTTCCTCCTCTCTCTCTCTCTGCCTACTTGGGATCTCTCTCTGTCAAATAAATAAATAAAATCTTTAAAAAATAAAAAAGATAATGTTTTTAAAAAAAGATAATGTTTATAGTAGACTCCTCATACCCTGTTCTCTCTAATAGAATTAATTTCCTTTCTGGTACCCTAGGTGTAGATTCTCAGTGATGGCCTCCTAGTTGTGGTTGGTTTAAGGCTGTGCACAGCTTAAGGCTGATTTATTTGTTACTCACCTGTTTGTCCCTTATAGAAAATAAGGTTCACAAAGGCGGGGATCAGTCTGTTAAATTCACTGCTGTATGCTGAGTGCTTAGGAAAGGGCTTAATTTTTCACTGAGTGAATGAATCATTACGCCCTGAAATCCTTTTGCTTCCTTAATAGAAACTACCTGGTGACAGTACCAGCCCAGCTTAACTTCCCCTCTACCCAGAGAGTTTGTTTGGATCTGAGCCCTGGGTGCCTTGATGTAAAATTCACTATTACTCTGGAGACCAAGGACAAGACTCAGAAGTTGCTAGAAACCTCTGGATTGAAGAAGAGGCACTTACAGTGCATCTCCTTTTTGGTAAGCACAGATTTAACTCCAACTCTGCTCTCTTCCTTTCTTAGCTTCCTTCCTAGGCATTTAGGCAATCTAAACTGTAAGTATGATTTCTGTTATTTTACTTTTGCTACAGTCTTTAAACCTGTCTCCCCTAAACCTAAACTGAACTCTTGGCCGTAACACATTCACAATTTCCTTGACCTTGGATTTCTTCTTTTACTTTTTGACCTTAACCTCTGAACATGGTTTCTCTTCTTCCTGGCAACTTGTTTTATGACCCTACCCTTGCTACCCCCAGCTGTTTCCCCAATATCCTACTCTGCCACAGAGCTCCCTTCTCTTTTCAGGTACCACCTCCTGCTGGTGGCACAGAGGAAGTGGCTACAATCTGGGTTTCGGCTACTGGAAATAATACCAGCTTTGAGGAGAAGAAAAAGGTTCTAATTCAGAGGCAGGGGAATGGCGTCTTTATACAAACTGACAAACCTATCTACAACCCAGGGCAGGAAGGTAAGAGGCACACAGACGGGATTCGACAAAAGACAGGACAAACCGTTGCCCATATTCTGAAAGAGGGCCTTTGTGGTTGGGTGAGAGGTCAATGGAACAAGGCAGGAGGGAGGAAGGTTTGCAGGGAGGAGGGGTCCCAGGTGTTGAAGACACGCTGTGTTACATCAGTGGGAGTAAGTGGGTGGAGTTGCTAGTGTGTGTGTGTATCTGAAACAAAAGTACACATTTTTCCTGGGATGGAATTTGGCAACTTTAACTGGGCTTCTGCATCTTACAGCAAGCTGCTGATGTGAATAAGACAGCATCAAGAAACATTTTATAAGGACATTTTCAAGGGCTTTTCGCTTGAGCCCCTGGTATTTGTACTTTGTGCCTTCTTTGGTAGAAGGGCCTTACATTCTAATGTTTCCAAGTGAGGGGCTGGGTGGGGCTTTGACCTCTCTCTCAGACTCAGTTTTAGTTTTTTGTTTTGTTTTAAAGTAAAACCTGATGGAATTTTGCTGACTTCGAAGTGTGTGGGGGAAGTAGAAAGGGTGGAAAAAAGATTCATAGAGGGGAAAACCCCCTTTGCCAATGATGTCTGTTCTGTTCTAGTGCACTTCCGCATTGTCACCCTGAACAGCAGCTTTATCCCAGTGAATGACAAGGTGAGAATTTAGTTGGGAAGAGGGAAAGGGAGAGGAGTAGGGCAGACTGAGAGAGAGTGGGCAAAAGGAGATTCTTTCTAAAGAGTGCGATGAGGTGAAGTCATGTGAGATCCAGAATGTTTGTGCTAGTCTCAGATTACAAGTCTAAACCCTCCTTGTCCTATCTTCTAAAAACAGGCAGCATGGATAGCTGAGAACATCAGTTAGATTAGCATTCCTGAGAGATGCTCATATCCACTGTCATCTTAAAGGGATTTTTAAAGGGACACCTGGATGGCTCAGTCTGTTAAGCATCTGCCTCAGGCTCAGGTCTTAATCCCAGGGTTCTGGGCTCAAGTCCCTGCATCTGGGACCTTGCTCAGCAGGGGAGTCTGCGTCTCCCTCTGCCTGCCACTCCCCCGGTTTGTGTGCTAGAGCACATGCTCCTCTCTCTCTCTCTCTCTGTCAAATAAATAAATAAGTCCTTAAAAATAAAGAGAGTTTTTGAAAACTTCCAGGCCTTTTCTCCAGGAATGACACCATGTGGCTTTGCAGTTCTGATATTAGAAATAATTCAGGAGGATGTTTAACAAAAAAAAAAAAAAAAAAAAAAAAAAAGAATATCCATCCCCACCATCCTTTACTACAAGGCAAGGTGTTTGATAATGTAGGCAATTCTCTTAAGACTATATTATGTGCCAGGGCACCTGGGTGGTTCAGTGGGTTAAGCCTCTGCCTTTGGCTCAGGTCATAATCTCAGAGTCCTGGGGTTGAGCCCCACATCAGGCTCTCTGCTGAGCAGAGAGCCTGCTTCCCAACCCCCAACTCTCTCTCTGCCTACTTGTGATCTCTCTGTCAAATAAATAAATAAAATCTTAAAAAAAAAATAGACTACATTATATGCCAAAAGTTAAAAGGTGGTAACATCTGGAGATTATTTGAATGCTCCTTGAACAGTTCAATCCCTAGAATCATAAGCCTTATGATACGTTTGATCTCAACGTAGGCTTCGTGTCAGTTTTACATTTCTGAAATGCTTGCCTCTCGGAGATGCCTGTTGTTTTCTCTCTCCTTCAGTCACAGCTCAGGATACATGCTGTGTCACGAAGCTTCTAAAGATAGTGATAGGGTAAGCATTATTCTTTATTCCCATCTCCATGTTCTCAGAGCTTGTTTCTTTTCCCTGAACACACAATGAAGGGATCAGCTTATTGATCAGCAGCTTCCTTCACCACTACTTTCTTCCTCAATTTAGAATTCTTTTCTATTGCTCTTTCCTATCACCTGTATCCTTTCTTCATCAATCCAGCTTAATATTGCCTACTTTTTTTTTTCCCCAGGATTTTATTTATTAATTTGACAGAGACAAAGCAAGAGAGGGAACACAAGCAGGGGGAGTGGGAAAGGGAGAAGCAGGCTCCCCACTGAGCAGGGACCCCAATGTGGGATCCTATCCCAGGATCCTGGGATCATGAACGGATCCTGGGATCATGAACCCAGCCCAAGGCAGACGCTTAACCGACTCAGACCCAGGAGCCCCTAATATTGCCCACTTTTTTCTCAGTAGACTGGTAATCCCAGTGCTGAGGGAAGTACTAGTGGAGAGCGTGGCCACCACAGCCAAGTGTTAGTTTAGGCTCTACTGCCCCCTGAATGTGGATCTCATTAGCTACCCCTTGTTACTCTCCTCCTCCACACAGGTTAGACCCATTACTGAGAGGTGTTCTGATTTCCATCCTTATTCTCTATTTCTGTTGTAAAATTACTCCTTCCTCTCCACAGCATTTCTTTACACAGCCCCCGACTCCAAGATCCAATCTGAAACACTGAAAATTTGAAATTCCAATTTGGAATACTGAGATAAACTAAAGGAATTTTTTCTAAGAAACTGAGGGACAAAGATTGTGAGGTTACAGAGGACAGTATTTTATCCTGAGGCAACTGAAGTATACTTGAGATTTATTGAGCCTCTCTGGTTTGGTTTCTACAACCATTTATTCACAAATCTCAGCCTGCATCCGGTTGGAAATGCTATTTTCCTAGCATTGTTGAACACTTGTTTTTTTCCGGAGCCTACTTCTGGGTAATTGGTGTGCTCCCAGATTCTTGACTCTCTATGTGAGAAGAGTACTTTGTCATCTGAGAGGTGTTCTTTTTCTGTACTTTTTAGCAGTCCACAGTAGTCTCATTTGTGTCTCCTTGTTGTCTGTGTAGCTGTGGTTTGTAAGAATCCTGTCTCCCTCTTTATCTTGAAGGGGAGCAGAATGTGCTACCCCAACATGGGCTCCTTTGCCATGTGGATTATTTTGAGCTGAAGGCAATGATGAGCCAAAATGCTCAGGAAAAATTATTTTACTTCTCCCTTAACTGACTAAAAGAATTTATATAGTTGGGAAGGTGCCTGGGTGGCCCAGTTTGTTGCATGTCTGACTCTTGATTTTGGCTCAGGTCACATCTCAGGGTCTTGGAATCAAGTCTTGCCTTGGGCTCCATGCTCAGGGTGGAGTCTGCTTGAGATTCTTCCTCTCTCTCTCCCTCTGCCCTTCCCCCACTCTTGCTCTCTCTCTCGAAATAAATAAAATCTTTAAAAAAAAAAAAAGAGATCTTAAATGGGGGCATGGCCCAGTTACCAGATACAACTTTTTTTTACCTAAAAGATCCATCTGCATGGTAGGACAAACATTTGATTACCAACCATCTGCTCTTCTGATCTTCCTGTGAATTGCCCCATTTCCCGCTGAAGCCCCAGGCTCCTATCTCATTCCTTAGCTTAGAATGGCATATAAGTGAGTCTCAGTTGCCTGGCAGCCCATGAGTCTCACTGTCTTTGTGCAGATGTATGTAATTAAATTTTTTCTCCTGTTACTCCATCTTTTGTCAATTTAACTATTAAACCAGCCAAAGAACCTAGAAGGGAAGAAGGGAAATTTTTCTGTTCCTATAATCCTTATCTCTCATTTTTTGGCTGTTCTGAAGAATTGCCATTAAGCTGGATATCAGGGCTGATAGTTGTATTTAATGAATCTCTGTTTCTTCACTGGTTAACATCACGTGGTACTTGGTCTAAGAATCAAAGGCAAGCACCATCTTGATTTCATTCCCTTTTCCTTCCAAGTGAGATCCAGTTCTTGTATGCTCTCTGAGGTCCCTGTATTTAAATTCCAGCTTTCAATCTCATTTAGTTTTTAAGTGTATATAATACTAATTGGAATGCCCAGAATTCAGTAAGTGTATAGTCTCTAATCAAGTCTTTTTTTTTTTAAGATTTTATTTATTTATTTATTTGACAGTCAGAGATCACAAGGAGGCAGAGAGTCAGGCAGAGAGAGAGGGAAGCAGGCTCCCTGCTGAGCAGAGAACCCCATGCAGGACTCGATTCCAGGACTTCAAGATCATAACCTGAGCTGAAGGCACCAGCTTAACCCACTGAACCACCCAGGCACCCTCTAATCAAGTCTTAACTATATTAATACTTTAGACATATACTCTCTCTCTTTTTTTAAGACTTATTAGAGAGAGAGAGAGAGAGAGAGAGAGAAAGAGAGCATGAGTAGCAGGGGCAAAAGGAGAAGGAGAATCTGAAGCATACTCTGCAATGAGTGTGGAGCCTGATTCGAGACTCAGTCTCATGACTCTGAGATTCTGACCTGAGCCAAAACCAAGAGTCAGTGCCTAGCTGACTGTACCACCCCAGCACCCCCAACATTTTAGATATTCTAATTACCAATTTCCTTGGCTATGATTTTGTACAATTCTAATTATTACAATTTCAAAAAAAAATCAAAAGATCTTATACAAATAACACAATAAAAAGATGATTTTTCTCATAGATTATCTGGAGCAGTCATTTTGTTCTCAACTTTTTATTATAAGAATTTTCAAACATAACATTCATTATGTTTCATTTTGCCATATTCATTTTAATTGATCTTTTTTCTTTTTTTTCTGAATCATTTAAAAATAAGTTGCAGATATCATAACATGTTATTCCTGAACACTTTAGCATGTATCTTTTTAAAAGTAGATCCTAGGGGCATCTGGCTGGCTCAGTCAGTGGAGAGTGCGACTCTTAATCTTGAGGTTGTGAGTTTGAGCCACTGGTGGGTATAGAGATTACTTAAAATTAAAATCTTTAAAAAAAGAAAGAAAAGGTCCATCTTAAATAATCATGATATCATTATCAAACCTAAGAAAATTAACAATAATCATTTGATATCATTTAATACCCAGTCTTAAATCAGCTTTTTTCAAATGAGTTTGAGGGTTTTTTCAAACTAAGATCTGATCAAGGTCTTTTAAATTTCTGTCTTTTAAATTTCTCTTAACTTAAAATAATCTTAATTTTTCATTTTTGACTTTTTTTTTTTTTTTAAAGAGAGAGAGAGAGAAAGTGATCGGGCTAAATGACTTGTAGAATGTCATCATTCCAGAATATGACATCGACTTTTAGGGAAGCCTAGTTGTCTTACAGAGTATTCAACATTCTTGATTTGTCTGATAATTTCTTTACTGTGTAATCTAACTTGTTTCCCCATCTTCTGGAAGTTGTTCTGAGGTCTTAATTAGATTTAAGCTAAACATTTTTGGCAAAAATGTTTACTAGACAATGCTATGAACCTCCAGTATACTCTAAAGGATATACATAATGTCAGGTTGTCCCATTATTAGTGAAAATGAATTTGATTACTTGCTTAAGGTAAGTAATTTCTGTAAAGATATGACTTCTCTTCAGATTTTTAAATTTATTTTAATTTTTAAATTTTTATTTTTTTCAATATTAATTTGAGAGAGAGAGAGAAAGAGAGAGAGCGAGCATGAGCTGGGGGGAGGGGCAGAGCAAGAGGAAGAAGCAGACTCCCCGCCAAGCAGGGATGTGGAACTCAATGTGGGGCTCAATCCGAGGACCCTGAGATCATGACCTGAGCCAAAGGCAGACACTTAACTGACTGAGCCATGCAGGTGTCCCTCATTTTTTTAATTTATTTAATGTAAGTTCCATGCCCATCTTGGGGCTTAGACACAACCTTGAGATCAAGAGTCACAAGCTCTACTGACTGAGCCAGCCAGGTGTCCCAGCCTTTTTTTTTTTAATTAGTAAATAATTTTGGTGACACTTTAGCACTTAGCCCAATAACCTGTTCACCACTAACCTTTTAATTTTAGCATCCATTTTCTTGAAGTCTTTTGATGGAACTCTTTAAAAATTTTTTTTAAAATATTTTAATAATATTTTATTTATTTATTTGACAGAGAGAGAGAGAGAGAGACAGAGAGCAAAAGCAGGGGGAGCAGCAGGGGGGAGCCTGATACCCGGGACTCGATCCCCAGGATCCTGGGATCATGACCTGAGCCAAATGCAGATGCTTAACGAACTGAGCCACCCAGGCACCTCCATGGAACTCTTTTAAACAAAATATTTTTTAGAAGGGATTCAGACAGCAGAGGAGGAGTCAAGGAGATAGTTGGCTCCCAAGAAGAGGTTTAAACATTCGGGAGCCTCCAGATGCTAACTTTGTTTTCAGGCATGTTGTGGTAGAGCTCAGTCCCAGAGCCCTAAGGGATGCTGAAGGGTCTGAAGCTTCATTTCTTCAAATGTTATGGGGACTGTCAGTCCCTCTGAGGAAATCTCTTCTCTCTCCTCCCCTAGCCAGTAAGCTTTTGCTCCATCGTTACCCTGATGAAGGCACAAAAGAGCCATTTAGGAAGGAAGAAGAGGGCAACAGAGAAAGAGAGAGGCCCTTGTGAACTTTCTGCTTTCAGCCCATCCTTATTGCTTATCCTGCTTTAACCCACATTATCTGATTTTCCTTTTCAGTACTCCCTGGTGGAGCTGCAGGTAAGTCAAAGTTTCCTTTTCTTTTCTGTCCGTTGTGGAAAGGGGAAATTAATTTAGTGCTAAGCTTTCAAGCCAGAAACAACTCTGAGATCTTGGCCCCAAGCCTGAGACTGCCTCAGTACTGAGCACCCACAGCTCCACCCCAGCTGAGCCTTTCTCTTGCCTGTGCCCCCTGCCCCCTCAGTCCTGAGCCTCTGTAGAGAAGGACACCACTCTGCTGTGACTAGCCCTCCTACTCTGATTCCTGTGACTTTTCTGGGCCAGCCTTGGTTCGGTACTCCTCTTATTCTAATCGCTATCATCATAGATACTCAGCAGTTGAGTAGGACACGAATACTGTGGGAAGTACTAAGCAGGAAAGGGTCTAGAACGGTGACTGCCCACAGCAACCCCTCCATGGTTCTGTTAGATTATCTTTCAGGTACATTGTGCTAAATTCCTTCAGCATTGCCCCTAAATAGTTACCAAGAATAAGCCCTTTGCAAAGGACATTTTAAAACCCATGTTCTGAAATTGGCAGTAACACATTTGAGAACTCAGTCTGATTATTTGAATCCACAAGGATGCTTTTTATCCCAAATGGGGTCGGACCCATAGGAAAATTTATTGTGCTTAGTAATAAAAAAAATCATAGTAGAAACTATAGCTGTTCTTCCTGGTCATGAACGACGAGTGGGATTCTTCCCCTGCACTTTGTGTCTTTACCTGCTTTTTGCAGTGCCGAGTGAGAAACAGGCAGGTACGTCATGAATTTCTTTCTAACAAACACAGGATCCAAATAGCAACAGGATCGCACAGTGGCTGGAAGTGGTTCCTGAGCAAGGCATTGTAGACCTCTCCTTCCAGCTGGCACCAGAGGCAACGCTGGGAACCTATACAGTAGCAGTGGCCGGGGGCACGGCCTTTGGCACCTTCAGTGTGGAAGAATATGGTAGGTGGGAGAATTAGCAGGTCAAAGTGTTGGACACAATCTTGTCCCCAAATCAGCAAAGGTAAAGTAAAATCTACTATGGGGAGGGATTTTTAAAACAATTTTTTTTAAAGATTTTATTTATTTATTTCAGACAGGGATCACAAGTAGGCAGAGAGGCAGGCAGAGAGAGAGAGGATGAGAAGCAGGCTCCCCACTGAGCAGAGAGCCTGACGGTGGGGCTCGATCCCAGGACCCTGGGATCATGACCTGAGCTGAAGGCAGAGTCTTTAACCCACTGAGCCACCCAGGTGCCCCTAAATTTATTTTTGAATCCAAGCTAAACCAGCTAATAACTTTGGGAGCATTTTGCTTTAATACTCCCCCCTTAAATTAATTTAAGTATGACTGTTTTTATACCCCTCTGTCTACTACCCGTATGGTCAAATTCTCTTTCTTTCTTTTCCTTTCCCACATCTATTTCCACTCTCTCCAGTGTTGCCTAAGTTTAAGGTGGATGTGGTGGAGCCCAGGCAATTATCAACAATGGAGGAATCCTTCTTAGTGAAAATCTGTTGTAGGTAAGAGTAAAGCTCTGGATCTGGTGAAGAGTAAAACTGTATTGAGAAGCTGACAAAGGGAGTGTTATGGGGAGAGTTGTTGTGGAGGCATGGAGGCAGTGGTTAAAATGTAAGATATTTTTAGATGGTCCCAAAGTCATGACTTAACCATTTTCTTTCTTTTCTTCCTTCTTTCTTTTTTTCTTTTTTAAGATTTTATTTATTTATTTGACGGAAAGAGAGCACACCGTGTGCGTAAGCAGGGGAGGTGGCAGGAGAGGGAGAGGGAAAAGCAGGCTCCCCATAGAGCAGGGAGCCCAATGCGGGGCTTATTCCCAGGGTGATGGGATCATGACCTGAACTGAAGGCAGATGCTTAACCACCTGAGCCACCCAGGAACCCCTAAGAACACATTTTCTAATTGTGTCTCTGCTGAGTCAGCATTATTGATTCAGTGTCTACCTAATGCAGAAAACAATATTGAGTCCCATGAAGAAATAGGAACAAGGAGAGAGAAAACACCATCTCTGTCCTTCAGAAGGTTCATAAGGCTATGAGTGAAGCAGGGAAGTGAACAAGACTAGGGAAGGACTGTTAGTACTTCACAAAGTTGGAGTAGGGGAAAGAAGAGATAATAGTGTTTTGGAAGAGGAGGGCTGGATCTCAAGTGCACTCTCCCAACTCTGACTTCTCGTGCTTTTCTGGGTTAGGTACACCTACGGAAAGCCCATCCTGGGGACAGCACAGGTATCTGTGTGTCAAAAGGCATATACTTACCATTTTCCAGAGGCAGGACGGGAACAGCTACCTGACAAGTGCAGGAATCTTTCTGGACAGGTGAGTAAATGGAATGTAGAAAAGGAACCTTATTCCTGTGTCCTAATGAATAGCTAAGCATCAGTATTAAAAAGTGGTAAAGGAATTTAAAAATTGAAACAGATGAACATGAGAAAAAGAGAGAGGCTCTTAACTATAGAGAACAAACTGAAGGTTGATGCAGAGGAGGCAGGTGGGGGGATGGGGTAACTGGGTGATGGACATTAAGGAGGGCACATGATGTAATGAGCACTGGATGTCATATATAAGTGATAAATCACAAAATTCTACTAATGAAACTAATATTATACTATATGTGAACTAACTGAAACCTAAATAAAAACTGAAAAAAGAAAACAAAAACTGAAAAAAGAAAAAAAAATCGAAAAGTGGTTAAAAAATAAAAAGCAGTAAAAAGCCCAAAGTAGAAATCATTTCATACAATTATTGCCCTAGTTCCAAAGAACAAAGCAGTCTTCTTTACTCTAAATAGATGAAGTCTTTTTTAGAATCTGCCTTAGAGTCAAGAAATTAACCTAAATCCTTGAGAGGTACAGTTTTCCTGCAGTTGGTTCTCGCCCACACCCCTCCCATATCTTGGAACTTCAGAGTTGTTTCATGATTGTGTGTTGCTGGTGTATATACTCTATGTTATAGGGAAGTTTTTCTGTCTTGAAGGTGGAGAAACCAAAGCATGGAGATAAGAATTTCTTTCGATAGTGCGTTATGAAACGGGGGTAAAAGTTAGGTTATTCATCCTCTCTTTTTGGCCCCCTGATTGCTTCACCAGACAGACAAAATAGGATGCTTCTCTGCTTCTGTGGACATGTCCACTTTCAACCTCACTGGTTACATGTACAGCCACACCATCAATATTGTGGCTACTGTGGTGGAGGAAGGTACAGGTAAGTGGATAGTCTTGGTTCATTAAGAAAAGAGGAAGGAGAAGGCCTGTTCCAGGGATAAACTTATTCAGAGGACTCAAGACTTACCCTCACTAGTGTTTGGGAATGACTCTGTTCCAAGGTCATAGTAAAAGGGAAGTGCCAGATTCCAGTCTGTCATCTGTTACTGTTTTCCCGAAAGGTTGGGGAGGAAGAGTTTGTTTGGATCTTTGGCCAGAAATATGTTCAGCTTCATACTTCTAGTGGCACTCTCCTTTCAGGGATTTTATGTGGTTTTTTTTTTTTTTTTTAAAGATTTTATTTATTTATTTGACAGACAGAGATCAAGTAGACAGAGAGGCAGGCAGAGAGAGAGGGGAAGCAGGCTCCCCACTGAGCAGAGAGCCCGATGTGGGGCTTGATCCCAGGATCCTGAGATCATGACCTGAGCCGAAGGCAGAGGCTTAACCCACTGAGCCACCCAGGTGCCCCAGGGATTTTATGTTAAACATGAAGATGAGGATATCAGGTATTTCGATTGTCATACATCTGTTTCCCTCTGCAGGAGTAGAAGCCAATACTACTCAGGATATTTACATTTCTTCAGAAGTGGGATCAATAACCTTTGAAGACACCAAAGACTTTTATTACCCCAATTTCCCCTTCAGTGGGAAGGTATGTTGAAACTCGTCTCTACACAAAAAATGTTTAACCATCCACCGTTGCCTTCTTCCTGTAGACGTAGCTAATTTAGCATTGTTCTAAGTACTTTACAGGTATTTACTTATTTAATCTTTACAACTACCCAGTGAGGTAGAAACTGTTATTGGCCCCATTTTACAGATAAGGGGACTGAGGCACAGCAAGGGTAAGTGATTTTCCAAAAGTTATACAGCTGGTAAGTGGTAACTAGGATCAACATCAGGCCTATCTCAAGTGCACTCTCAAGTGAGAGAGTGAGGCTGCCTGGATCCAGAGTATATACTCTTAATTCCTTATGCTGTGCTGCCCTTAATCTCACATGAGATGCACTTTGAATATTAATGTGACTTTATTGCTTTTGCCAATGCCAGGGGCTCCTAATGTACAAATCTTTGAATTTTAGACCTGCAAGGTATCTAGAGAAATCATCTACTGTGGCTCCTCCCCTAAGCAAGATGAATGTTTAACTTTCTTTAACAGAGAGCCATTGATAGCTCCTTAAGCAGTTTCCTCAGAGATTTAAAAATTTCCTTGGTGTCTTCTTTCTTTCTTAAAAAAAAACAAAAACAAACACAAAAAAACAAAGCAAAACCAAAAACCAAAAACAAAAAACCCCATTTATTTATTTAAGTAATCTCTACACCCAACATGGGGCTTGAAGGCTTGACCTTCAGATCAAGAGGTACATGCTCTCCCAGCTGAGCCAGTCAGGCTTCACTCCTGTCTTCTTTCTGATACTTAACAATCTATCTATCTTTTTTTTAAGTTCCAAATAACTTTTCCACACAATAACCTTGTATATTTTTAGATCCATTTAGGCCCATCCTTAGTCATCTTTTCTCTAGACCAAGGACAATCCAGATCTTCTTAGAGCCTAAGGATTATACAATTTACGAGTGGAAGGGGACTCTGTTTAAAAAAAATTAAAGCAATATAATGTACAGAGAGCCTTGGAAGGGGCCCGTGTAAATGAAGCGTCTTAAAACTTCATTAGCTACATGGCAAGTCTACTTCTGCTCCAGGCTGAGCTCCTCCTGTGTGTTTCTCATTTCCTCATAGATGTTAGTTTCCAATGCTTGAATCACACTTACCTGTTTTCTGGACTCCCTCCTGAAATGCGTTCTTAGAGTTTCTTTTATCACCTCAATTTACCACATACTTGAACTTACTCCAAACCTAATTCTAACATCCCAATAACCTTCATCCCCCAGATAAGAGTTAGGGGCCATGATGGCTCCCTTCTCAAGAATCATTCAGTATATCTGGTGATTTATGGCACAAATGGAACCATCAACCAGACCCTAACTACAGACAATGACGGCCTTGCTCCCTTCAAGCTGGATACAGTTAATTGGAGTGGGGGAGATATTTCTCTGGAGGTAAGGCTTCCCTGAGGGAAAACGTCAAACTTTTCCTGTTTCTCTCCCCTCCTCCCTCTGCTGTAATTCCATCTCCATCACTCATCAGTCCTGCTTCCCACTTGAGAAAATTTTGGGTTTTTTAAAATATTTATTTGGAAGGGGGAAGGGGCAGAGGGAGGGGGAGAGAGAACCCCAAGCAGACTCAGAGCATGGAGCATGACATGGAGCTTAATCCTAGGACCCTGAGATCATGACGGAGCCAAAACCAAGAGTAGCATGCCCAACCAACTGAGCTACCCAGGTGCCACAAGGGTTTTTTTGTTTTGTTTTGTTTTTAATATCAATCTAATAAATGGCCCTTCAGATAAAAATTGTTATTTCTTTATTTTTTTAAAGATTTTGTTTATTTATTTGACCAAGGGAGAGATCACAAGTAAGCGGAGAGAGAGAGAGAGAGAGAGGAGGAAGCAGGCTCCCTTCCAAGCCGAGAGCCTGATGTGGGACTTGATCCCAGGACCCTGAGATCATGACCTGAGCTGAAGGCAGAGTGTTATAACAACAAGGCTTAACCTCCTGTCTTCTTTCTGATACTTAACAATACATCTATCTTTTTTAAGTTCCAAATAACTTTTCCACACAATAACCTTGTATATTTTTAGATCCATTTAGGCCCATCCTTAGTCATCTTTTCTCTAGACCAAGGACAATCCAGATCTTCTTAGAGCCTAAGGATTATATTTAACCCACTGAGCCACCCAGGCACCCTAAAAATAGTTATTTCTACTAATTCATCTTTCAACTTATCCCCATCTCTATTTTGATCCTATATTTAAAATCAGAGTGGTGGGGCACCTGGGTGGCTCAGTGGGTTAAAGCCTCTGCTTTCAGCTCAGGTCATGGTCTCAGGGTCCTGGGATTGAGCCCCGAGTTGGGCTCTCTGCTTGGCGGGGAGCCTGCTTCCCTTCCTCTCTCTCTGACTGCCTCTCTGCCTACTTGTGATCTCTGTCACATAAACAAATAAACAAACAAACAAACAAATAAATAAATAAATCTTTTTTAAAAAATTAAATAAAATCAGAGTAGGGAGGAAAAAATAGTTCAGAGTCATTCTTTTCCTCCTATTTCCCTCTTCTCACCTGCCCTGGGCCATTACTCATAAAAAATGGCAAAGAAGAAAACTCTGCATTTTGGCTAACTTATAAGGAAAACTACTCATATCAGTAATCAACTGTGAAATAATGCTGCTCAACAAACAACTACAAAACTTTAGTGTTATAACAACAAGGCTTTATTGCTCATACATCTGGGGTAGTCAGATACGCAGTTCTGCTGATCTTGGTGGACTTCCTTACATGTTTGGGGATGAAGGCCAGTGTCTCATGCTCCAGAAAGCTATCCCAGGGATATTCTGATGGCAACGATGAGATACAAGAGCAAAAGTGGACCCAAAAGGGTTTCTCCAAGCTGGCATATGCTCACATCCCATTCCCAGCAAGTCACATGGTAGGCTTGAAGTTAGACTAGAAGGGTAATGATTACATGGTAAAGGACATGAACATGGGGAGGGACGGATTGTGCCATTAATGCAATCACTGAGCTATACTACTTAAGCAAACACATACAGTTTGTGTTGTGGCTAATTTAGTCCTTTACACAAGGCATCACTCAATCACCCTACTTTATTTTTAATCTTGTTATCCTTTATGCCTTGTTTTCTTATTCCTAGGATATATTCTTTAATTTCTAGGTAATCTTGATCATGCTTATCTATAGTCCCTACATAAATCCCTGAAAGTTTATCATCCACAATTGCCTATTACTTGACAGCTATAATTCAGCCCTTATTTCACTCCTCTGCCTACTGAAGTACTGCTGTTGTGGATTTCTCAAAGATCCTTGGCTGGACCTCTAGTAAAATATCTACATGCCGCTCTTAGGCAGTGAAGATTTGAGAGATCTGTGAAAACCATAACTAGTCCATGGGCTTGCTTGGGTCAGAGAATGTGTGAAGAGCCTTTTGCTTTCTCTCATTTCTTAGGGAAGATTCCAAATGGAAAATTCGGTGTATAATCTGGGACAGAAGCCTCATTACTACAGAAATGGCTATCTGCATGTGCAGCCCTTCTACAACCCAACTCGGAGCTTTGTTGGCATCCACCGGCTACATGGAGTCTTGGCGTGTGGCCAGCCCCAGGAAGTGCTGGTGGATTATTACATCGATCCTGCAGACGCAAACCCTGATCAGGAAGTCATCTTCTCCTACTATGTGAGACAGGGCAATGAGGGCTGGTGAAAGTGCTCCGGGAGAGGAAAGGAAGTAATGAGAGTGAGCCAGAGAGAGGGGGTAGACTGTCTAGAGACCTAATGCGAGTCCCAGAGGTAATTTCAAAATGTTTAGAAGCCATATTTAAAAAATTAAAAGAGTAGGTAAAAACAACTTTATTTCATTTTATTTATTTAAAAAGATGTTACTTATTTATGAGAGAAAGAGGGAGAGAGAAAGCTCATACACCAGTTGGGGGAGGGGCAAAGAGAAAGGGAGAAGAAAAATCCCAAGCAGATTCCCTTCTGAGTGTGGACTCTGACCTGGGACTCCATCCCAGTACCCCAAGATCTTGACCCGAGTTGAAATCAAGAATCCCCCACTTTGGGACCCCTGGGTGGCTCAGTCAGTTAAGCATTTGCCTTCAGCTCAGGTCATGATCCCAGGGCCCTGGGATCAAGTCTTGCATCGGGCTTGCTGCTCAGTGGAAAGCCTGCTTCTCCCTCTGCCTCTCCCTCCTGCTTGTGCTCGCTCTCTCGCTCTGTCAAATAAATAAATAAAATCTTAAAAAAAAAAAAAAAGAATCCCCTATTTAATTGACTGAGCCAGCCACGTACCCCTAGGTAAAACTAATTTTAAAAATATATTTTTGGGGCCCCCAAAATATATTTTTTTGGGTGGCACAGTGGGTTAAGCCTCTGCCTTTAGCTCAGGTCATGATCTCAGGGTCCTCGTCAGGGAGCCTGCTCCCCCCCCCCTCTCTGCCTGCCTCTCTGCCTACTTGTGATCTCTTTCTGTCAAATAAATAAATAAAACTTAAAAATATATATATATATATATTTTTTTTGGGGGGACACCTGGCTGGCTCCATTGAGGGGAACATGCAGCTCTTCATCTCTAGGTCGTGAGTTTGAGCCCCACATTGGGTGTTGAGATCACTTAATAAGTAAATAAACTAAAAAAAAAAATAAATCTATTTAACCCAGTGTATCCAGCATATGATGATGTCAACATGAAATCCATATAAAATTATTAATAGATATTTCACATTTTTTATTTCAGCTGGTTATGTATTTTATAGAGCCACCTTTCAAAGGCTCCAGCAGTCCCTTGTGGCTAGCGGCTAATTGTATTTCAGTGTAAGCATAAAGGATTGGGGGAGGAAATGAGGAAAAAAAAAAGCGATTTTAAACAGGAAAATTGTGTTGGAGGATAAAATGAGGAATTAAGGATAAACCCTTGCTGGTCGGGACTGGACGGGAGCTGGCGGGTGAGTGGGGAAGAGGATAAGGAGGGGATGGGACGCAGAATAAACTTCATACTGTGTTTCATTGGTTAAAATTTCAAAATAGATGATAAAGGTTAAAATTAAACACGGATAGCAGCTTCGTTGTGCAAAACTGTAACTTGTAGCTTGAAAGAAATGTATAACTATAAGCAGCTTTAATGGTCACCTTGGTGACAGTGAGAAATTAGATTTGTGTAAATCCTGGGTTTGATGCCTTAGAGTCTCCATTTTCTTACCATCCTCTGGTAAGAGGAGGGTTGGAGTTTCTGAGGGATTTTCTCTGCATTGATTCATTTCTGTGTCTTTGTCAAGCCGAAACAATCATCCTGGTGCAACAGAGTGAATAGTCAAGAGTGATGGCACTTGCCTGCCTTTAGGACAGGGGTGTGGTGAGCCCCAGAGAAGTAGCCAGCTGATCAGTGTAGAAGGGCTGAGTGTCAGCCAGGAGGCCCAGGACCTGGCCACAGGGCCCTTGACAGCAGTCTGAGATGACAGCCCTGCTTAGAAAATTTCACTGAATTTGGTTTCAAGGGAATGAATAGGAAGGGAGACTCAGACAAAGGGGATTTCTCCTCCAAAGAGTCAAATGTCAGAAGGGCTCAAGTCAGTTTAAAGCACACTCATTTCCATTGAATTTTGGATTAAGAATAATTAAAAAAAAGGTCATGAAGATGAAGATGAATTTTAGGTAACTTTGTGCTATAAGGATCATAAGAGAATAAAACCTGGAGATTTTCAAGAATTGGTGGACAGCTATCCATTGTGGAGGATGGTTTCTCTTCTGTTTGGCAGTGAGGTAACTCATGGTCTTTGTCTCCTTCCATGCACCCCTGTGGTTCTCATGCAGAACCTCCTGGAGGAGGAATCAGCAGGGCTCTTGGCACTATCCACCATTTGACCAACTGATGGACGCTGCATGAAGTATTGACCCAGGCTCTGGAGATATGAAAGGAGCCTCTCTTTATGGAGAGGTGCAAGGATGCTCTAGGCTAGGGTCAAGGCTAAACTCTCATAACTTCCCTGCTGTTGATTTTTTTTTTTTTGGTCTTTTTTAGTTAATAGGGAAAGGGCATTTGGAGATGGAGGGGCAGAAACACCTGGACTTTGAGGAGGAAGGTGAGTGTTCATGCTTCTGCTGAAAACCAAAGGATACTTTAAGCTTCCAGGAAATGCTGTTATACTAGAAGCAAAAGAAGAAGCAATGAGGGTAGAACACTAACGATAAGCATAGGAGAACAGGAAAATGGGATGTAACTTGCACCATGAGGCCAGCAGCAGGCCCAAGGAGAAGAGCAGACATGTGGTCGGAGGTCGTCAGGAGACGAGTATGTGTTCTCATCCCTGTGTATCCCCTCTTCTTTTTCAGGAACAAAAGGCTCTTTTTCCCTCTCACTGACCTTCACTTCCAGACTAGCCCCTGATCCTTCCCTGGTGATCTATGCCATTTTTCCCAGTGGAGGCATTATAGCTGACCAAATTCAGTTCTCAGTAGAGATGTGTTTTGACAATCAGGTAAAATGGCAGTTGAGAAAGGTGAAGAAAAGGTCTGGGCATAGAGAGAGATAGTGTATGTGCTGGGGTTGGAAATCAGGCAGGGGTAGGGAAATAAGATTATATTGAAGTAGATGTCATTGTTGTATTTATGTCTCAGTATATTTTGTTGAAATCTATCTCCCACTTCTTTTTAAGAAGGAGTGCTAGGAAATTATATATTTTGTATAGCAATTCTTTCTTTCTAGTTTTTGTTTCTTAAACTTTATTTTTCAACTTTTTTGGGGGGGGAATCTCTTAAACTTTCTATGTTTTTCTGTGCTATGCTGCTCACTTTTTCCAATTGTACCACAAGTCACAAGTTCTGAAAGGACTAGACTTTACAAAAGAAAAAAAAAAATCAGTATAAAAGTGAAGGATTGGGCTGAAATGCTAAAGTTAGGAGATATTGGCTGATGATCCAAATTACACTGTTTCCCCTTCTCTCCAGGCTGACCTGATCCCCAAGTTGCACTTTTTCCTTCCACAGGTTTCCCTTGGCTTCTCACCTTCCCAGCAGCTTCCAGGATCAGATTTAGAACTACAGCTACAGGCAGCTCCTGGGTCCCTGTGTGCAGTCCGGGCTGTGGATGAGAGTGTCTTACTGCTTAGGCCAGAGATAGAGCTGAGCAACAATTCTGTGAGTAGTCTGCCAATGGGGTAGAAAGAGGGACTTGACAGAGAAGATGGTTTGACTGAATTAAAAGATGGGCTTCAGGGGGGGTGGGAAGAAAAGTCTGAGGGAAATACTGTGTCACCATAAGGTGGTAGAAAAGCTGGTGTGGAAATGACAGTCAAACGGTGGTATGAGAAAGGTATGGTTCATGTGCACTAGAGGTAGGAAATTTGTAATAGGAGGTAAGGGTGACAAATTATTGAAAAAGGTGAGGAAGAGATCAGAATTTAGAAAGCAGGAAAGGGATAGAGTGCCTGGGTGACTCAGTTGTTTGAGCGTCTGACTCTTGATCTCAGCTCAGGTCTTACTTAGTCTCAGGGTCATGAGTTCAAGCCCCGCACTGGAGCCCAGCTTGGCACCTACTAAACAAAAAAAGTAGGAAGGGATTATGATGGAATGAATATAGGAACAATTCTGAAGTAATGAAGAGAAATAATACAAGAGCAGTGAACTGTGGCACCAGAATCTGAGTGAAGTTTCTCAACCGATTTCACCGTGTCAGTAGCTTATTTCCTTTTCCCCTCCTATTTCAGGTCTATAGGATGTTCTCATTCTCGTATGGTCACTACCCCTATCAGGTGGCTGAATATGATGAGTGTCCAATGTCTGGCGCCTGGGATGCTCCTCAGCCCCTCTCAGTTATGTGGAGGCCTTGGGTCTCTGAAGGCATGGACCTTTTCCATTTTTTTCAGGTAAATGTTCTTACCCATTTTGTTATAGAAACAGTGGTGGTTGGGGAGGGGGTGAAGGAAAGTCCATACCTAAAAAAACAGATTCATGTGGGTACCGAAAGGATAAAATCTTGGAAGAAACTCCTGATATGTGAGGTAACCTCCCATGGTCCTTGTGCTTGAAGAAGGGGCCCAGTCACCTGATTGCATTGGAAGAGAGCCACTGAGAAGCTGTGTGCAGCCTCTTTCTGCCCCCAAATGAACTAATTTCCATGGGATCAGTCAAGAAGGAAAAATGAGGAAAGATAGACCAGAGGTTTCTTACCACTATTATAAAAAGTACTTCATGAGTAGAAATTGAGTACTTTATGAGTAGAAGTTGGGGATGCTGTGGCCCAAGACTGACCAGGAAGTCTCTGAAGTCAGGAACCATGTCTTACTCATCTTTGTATTCTCTCTATGACTGGTCCTTCATAATACTCAATGTATTTTTGTTGGATTGACTGAGCCAATATGGTTCCTACCCTTGGGAAGTTCAGTCTAAAGCAAATAATAATGACCCAGTGACTAATATTTGGAAGAAGCATTAAACATATTTGGCAATGACAAAAGTGGAATACTATTCAGCCATAAAAAAGAACGAAATCTTGCCATTTGCGACAACATGGATGGATCCTAAGGGCATTACGCTCAGTGAAATAAGTCAGTCAGAGAAAGACAAATACTATACGACCTCACTTACACATGGAATCTAAAAAACAACGACAACAGCAAAACCAAGCTCATGGATACACAGAACAATGTGGTGGTTGCCCAAGGCAGGGGTTGGGGGTGGGCAAAATGAGTGAAGGTTATCAAAAGGTACAGACATCCAGTTATAAGACAAATAAGTCCTGGGGATGAAATGTACAGCATGGTGACAGTGTGCTTGACCTCATATTGCATATTTGTAAGTTGCTAAAGAGTAGATCTTACAAGTTCTCATCCCAAGAAAAAAATTTTTTGTAACTACGTATGGTGATGGTTATTGACTAGACTTACTGTGGTGATCATTTTGCAAAGTATACATTTAAAGTATATATTTGAAAAGTATATTTAAAGTATATATTTAAAAATAAATGTGTATATATTTTTTAAAATTGTCATTGATATTCACATTAGCTGACAAAAGCAAACAGAACCTTGGTGGCTGAGTATTGGGGTATTGGGTAGTAACCACTAGTCTCAAAATTAATAGGAAAAGAATGTCTTGGTTCAGTCCTTTGAGGGTGGAATTCCTAGGCTGTCGCCCTGGTAATAAGGGAGGGGACCACCGTGACACTTCACTCTCTGGTTTCCTTGGTGCCTTTCAGGGTATGGGCCTGAAAATACTGTCCAATGCCAAAATTAAGAAGCCAGTAGACTGCAGTCATCAGTCTCTAAAATATAGCACTGCAGTGTCTGAAGGTAAGCTACCTGTGTGGCTTGTGGATTCTCTTGAAATGTTTAAATCATGGAACTCTGAACACTTAACTCTTTGCTTCCTGTTCCTGCACTGAGTCTCGTGCCTCAGAGTGGCCGTGGGTTGTGGGTCATAGATGAGGCAGCCGGCTCTCTCTCCCTGGGGAGAATTTTTGAAACCTGAAGCCCTTACCTGTTCATCCCCTGGTCCAACCTCCTCATCTGTCACTTCCCCCCCCGATGGCCTTATGAATAGTCAGTTCCTCAGTGGTCCTTTCTCCTTGTCTGTGACTGGATGTTTTCTGTTTCCCACTAAATTTCTCAGTAGTAGTCCCTCTGCTTCAATTTGTCTTACAACGGAAGTCTTCTGTCCACCACCAGCACCCCCTCCCACCAATTCCCTTATTCTTGCTCTCCTTAGTGAATTATGGTATTGGTGAAGCGAGTTTTGGGTCATCATCACCTTCATCACTTCAGTCACAGGACTCTCAGGTCCGCCAGTACTTCCCAGAGACTTGGCTCTGGGATCTGTTTCCTATCGGGTAAGTGATGCCTCAAAGGTAGGTACAGTAAGACTGTACAGTGGGGATTCAGCAGTAAACTCAGACTCAGATAATTCTTAATGAATCTCAGTCTCAAGTCAAGAGAGTTTAATGGGGACATGGGAACTTTCCTTTTTCCTGAATTCTTAGGCAAACACAGGCAATCCCTCAAAACGAACTCACATGTCTCCACATTTACACAGTGCAGACAGGGCATTCGGAGTCCACATCCAACAGATGGAAAGGCACATGTTGACATCAGTTCCTGCCCACTGCTTACCTGCTCATTTTGACAAGCCAGAAGAATGGCACATGAAAAGATGCTTAAAATCACTAACCATCAGAGAAAGGGCAGTCAAAACTCCAGTGAGATATCCCCTCACAGGTTCAGAGGGCACTGACCGCTTAAGCTGTATTTGCACACATGACCCCCTACTCTCACTCACCCATTCACATCCCCAGACACCACCTCTTTCTCCCATATTCATACATCATCACTCACCTGAACATTCACACTCTGAGATTAGCACGTTCCTCAGTTCAGTTGCCTTTTTACCCCACCCCTCACAACAACAACAATAATAACAATGACTTCTGTAGGTAAATTTATAGCTTAATTCACAATACTCTCCTGATGTGTGCCTCACGTGGGCTCTCGTGTTCTCACAGTGACTCTGGGAAGGAGGCTATCCATGTCACGGTTCCCGATACCATCACTGAGTGGAAGGCCATCACTTTCTGTACCTCCCAGTCCAGAGGCTTTGGTCTTTCACCTACTGTTGGACTGACTGCTTTCAAGCCGTTCTTTGTTGAGCTGACTCTCCCTTACTCAGTAGTTCGTGGGGAATCCTTTCGCCTTACTGCCACCATCTTCAATTATCTGAAGGACTGCATCAGGGTAAGAGTTGGAGGTACAGGAAGCAGATGTCCCTGGGAGAGAGGTGGGGTGTGCCTCCACCCCCATATTTTTCGAAGCCTCTGTGTGTTGTTTCCTGTATTCAGACCCTTTATTTCTTAAACATCTGCAGGTTGAGACTAACCTGGGTACATCAGATAAGTACCAGGTGGAATCATGGACAGATTCTCAGGGCTCCAGCTGTCTCTGTGCTGATGAAGCAAAAAGCTATCACTGGAATATCACTGCTATCAAGTTAGGTAAGAGAAGGAAGCAGTAGAGGAGCAAGGAAAACACAGAGCAAAAGCTCAATGATTGAGAACTCTCTCCTTTCCTCTCCTGCATTTGCTTTATTCTCTTGTTCTTTCTCATTTTATTTGCCTCTATTTTTTTTCCCTCCAAGTCTATGCCACAAAAAAATAAGAAAATGCTCTTTGATGGATGACCAAAAAATTATCCAAATGGGATAATTTTAAATGTGAAAAGGGGAGCTTTTAATATTTATGCCAGGACAAGGGACATATAGTAATGTTACTTATCAAATAGTTACTATGGGCCAGCTGCTATTCTAACTGCTTGACATGTGGTGACTCATTTAATCATCACAATATCACTTAGATGTCATTTGCTCTTAGGATAAAACCCTGGCAACTGAAAGTATGGTCTTCAGATGAATAGTTATCTACTGCTGCTTAACAAATCACCCTAAAACTTTAGAGGCTTGGGGCACCTGGGTAGCTTGGTCAGTTAAGTGTCTGCTTTGGGCTTAGGTCAGATCTTGGGCTTCTGGGATGGGGCCCCACTCATACTCTCTCTCTAAGAAATAAATAAAATCCTAAAAAAATAAAACAAAACAAAAACACAAAAAAGCTCCCAACAACTTAGAGGCTTAAAAGAACAAACATTTCTGATCACACAGTTTCCTTGGGCCAGTAATGCAGGTGCAGAGCATAGCAGGGTGCCTCTGGTTCAAGGTCTGTCATGAAATACAAGTCACGCTGTCCGCAAGGCTGTGTCTTTACCTGGAGACTCGACTGGGAGAAGATCCACTTCCACGCTCCTCCCAAAGCCTCTGTCCCTCACAGGCTGTAGTTCTGGGCCTCAGCTGTGGGCTAGGGGCCTCCCTCAGTATCTTACCACATGAGTCTTTCTACTGGGCTGCCTCAGGACAGGACAGCTGGCTTCCTGCAGAGCAAGGGGCCCAAGATAAAGAATGTGCCTGACACAGGAGCTATACCCTTTTTGTAACCTAGTCCCAGAGTGGCATCTCATTGCTTCTGCCCTAGCCACCTCATTAGAAGTGAGTTGCTTAGTCCAGCCCCCACTCTGAGAGGAGCTTACACAACAATGTAGATATTGGGAAGCAGGGATCACTGGGGGTCCTTACAGGCTGCCTGCCACACTGGACCAGCATTATTGACGTCACCTAAAAACTTGTTCGAAATGTGAATATAGGCTCCACCCCAGATGAACTGAATCAGTTTGTATTCTAACAAGATCTGTAGGTCTTCGCATGTTGTTAAGTTTAAGAAGCCCTGGTCTAAATGGGAAGAGGCCTCATCGGTACCTCTGGCAATAGGGCTAATGCCTTCCTTTCCCCTTCTTTCTTCCAGGTCACGTGAACTTTACCATCACTACTAAGATTCTGGACAGCAATGAACTCTGTGGGGGGCAAAAGGGGTTTGTTCCAGCAAAGGGCCAGAGTGACACACTCATCAAACCAGTTCTGGTCAAGGTGAGTTTTCTGTCCCTTCCCCTCCCCATTCTTCTTTCCTCTTTTTTTTTTTTCCCTCTTTCCCTCCCTCCCTTCTTTTCTTCCTTTCTTCTCTCCTTCTTTCTTTCTTTGAGATTTTTGTAGACCTAGCTTTGGAGGTAGCAGTCAGCCCAGCAATGTTCTATGTGTCCAGCCATACAGTTAGTCTTTCACAGCTGTCTGACTCCAGCTTCAATCAATCAGCTTACCTTCCTTATTCTGTGGCCCCTTTCTGCCTTTAATTATTTGCTTAACCCATTCCAATGCTCTGTGAAAGTGCCTAATACAGTACTTGGTATACTCAATGAATGTTAGTTTCTCTTATTAAGATCTCTAATATCATTATTAACTGCTTTTTTATCCCACTATGAGCCCCATTGTCAATCCTGCCTCTTAGGAGTTTCCTAAACTTGTCCTTAGCTCTAGCCCTTGCCCAGAAAGAATTTTATTGATAGGCCCATTCCTGCATTGAAGTGTAGTTCTTGGGAGCTTCAAGGAGAAAGTGTATCCTCTCCAGTTCTGAGAAGCCTGGGGGCACAGGGAGGGCCTCTTCTCCCCATTTCCCTTCCCGTTTGCTGTTCCTTCAGTGCCATCTGCCCTGACATTCATCTTCACTGTTTCCCCCACTATGTCTCCATGTCAGCCAGAGGGAGTCCTTGTGGAGAAGACATACAGCTCACTACTTTGCCCAAAAGGTGGGTGAATGCAGAGAAGGGTTGGTACTGAGAATTCCTGGCAGCAACAGGAGCTATTTGTAGGCCAAGGGAGGAATATATAGGACAAGAAGGGATAGGAGAGGTGCTGTCTGGGGTGCTGTCCCTAATAGGGCCAATTAGCTGAGAGACAGGGTAAAGAAGAAAAAATGTGCAATGCATTCTTGGGGTTTTTTATTGGAATTTACTTTCAGCAGAGAACAATATTAACAGGTTAAAAAAAAAAAATTGTCTCCAACCCACAGAAAGCACTGGCTACAGAAAACCCTGGATCACAGAAAGTTTTTTCTAAAGTTTGGGTTTTGAACTCGCTCTATTTCCACTTTCCCTACTTTCACCTTTTCTCTGCCTTTCACAGGACAAGTGGCTTCAGAATCCATCTCGCTGGAGCTCCCTGCAGATGTTGTTCCTGATTCAAGCAAGGCTTATGTTACGGTTCTGGGTAAATAGCCAGGGATTCTTGCTCAAAAGAAACAAAACAAAAACAAACAAAAAAATGGGGCTGAAATTTGCCAAAGCATGGAGTGGGTTGGGGCATGTGGACCAATCTGAAGGAAGGCATGTGACAGAAGAACTTATTTTGTATAGTTGGTATATACACCGTATAGGTAACAGCACTCATGGGATTAGATGTATATGAGAGTCAAAAACAGGAAGGAGTCTGGACAGGAGAAAGTTAAAGGTCAACAAAGCTCCATATGTATTTAGGCTAGGTGGTCTATAAATTGAGGGGAGAAGAAACACAGTGTTTATAGCAGCCACTTAGAAAGTGAGGAATTTATGTATCTGAGTATAGTTAGGGAAGATAAAAGCATATTTACACAGAAGGGACACTTCACTCTTCTGGGCAAGGAGGGGAACTGAGTAGAAACGACTGAGCTTGTAAATCATATAAAACTGGGCCGGGATTGTGCCATTTAATAGCCAGGTGACCTTGAATAAATAAGTGAACAATTCTGATCCTTTTTTTCCCCTTCCTCAAGACACTGATGATAATCTACCTCTCAGGACTGGTGTCAAAATTAAATATAAAGTTTCCATCATAATATCTAGCAGGTAGTAGGAGCCCTGGACATGTTAGGTTATTTCTTTATTCTTAGTCCCTACCGAGATCCCTTCCAGGTTAAAATTTCTCTGTTTGGACTCTATTTGAATCTTATTTGTTGTTTATCAGTCATCTTATTGTAGTATAGCTCACTGTCTATGTCTGTCTTTCAAACTACCTTGAGGGTAAGGGCCATGTCCTAGTATAGTTCCTGCCAAATAGTTTACCTTCAGTATCTATTTATAGATTTGAACTGAACTTGATGCTGAAAGGACCAATCTTAATGGGCCGCTTATGTCAGGCTTACTGGTTTATAAAATAAATATATGAATGAGTCAGTAGCTATCCCTGGAAAACAGTGTCAGGACTGTGTATGGTTGGGGGGAACGTGGCACTTTGGAGGATAATGTATTTATAGGCAGTGGAGGACTTTAGAGATTGAGTCTGAGGATGGCGGGTTTTGTTAGGTCACTCACCAGCTCCACTGACATACCTTCTTAAAAGTCCTGAACTCCCTTCGGTAGCCTGTGTACCTCTCTGTGTACTCCGGCACCATGTATGAACCCAGTATTATAGTGCTATATTGCAATTGTTTGTAAGGAATTTTACCGCAATGTTCTGTCATTGTTTGCCCCTCTGATTATGATCCTTTGAGGTAAAGATTGTATTTGACTTATTGTCTCCCAGGCACAGTGTAGGTGCTCAACTAAATGGTTGCTGATACATGTTTGTTAAATGAATGACAGTAACTCACAAAGGCTCCTTTTTCTCTCTACCATCACCTTCTCTCTCCTTTTGGATTTCAGGAGACATTATGGGCACAGCCCTACAGAACCTAGACAATCTGGTGCAGATGCCAAGCGGCTGTGGGGAGCAGAACATGGTCTTGTTTGCTCCTATAATCTATGTCTTGCAGTATCTGGAGAAGGCAAAGCTGCTGACAAAGGAAATCAGGTCTCCGGCAGTGGGTTTCTTGAATCTAGGTGAGTTGGTTCGATCTTTTCTTCTTGGACACATTCTCTAAACCTTAATGCTAGTTTAATAAGACACAGGGGAATTTCCCCTGAAGTGCCCCGCACCCTTGAAAGCCATGTTTTTTGAAGTTGTCTCTGTGATTTAACATCATACCTGGCTTCCCAGGGTACCAGAAGGAGCTAATGTACAAACGTAGAGATGGCTCATACAGTGCCTTTGGGGAAGAGGATGGAGATGGAAACACATGGTAATATTGCCCAGTTCTCAATGTACCCCAGTGCATAATTCCTGGAACTATGGAACTATTTCTCTACCACTCCTCTTAACCCTATTCTTTTTCTATCCATCCTCTCTACCTCTTTAATATTGTTTATTTCAGCTTCACATATGGTCAAGCCCCTCACCCTTCTTCCTGACCTTGTACCTTCCCAGTTCATGTCCCCATTGATGCCCATCAGTACCTCCCTTTTCTAGGCTCCTATGGTCTTATGCTTCCTTAATCCCCTTCTGGAACCCTGTCCCAAAATAAGCTATCGAACTATTGTACCCTTGCTAGGAAATCCCCCTTCATGCCACACTTTCCTCTTTATCCATATAGGCTGACAGCGTTTGTCACCAAATGCTTTGGCCAAGCTCAAGAATTCATCTTCATTGATGACAGTAATATCCAGGATGCTCTCAACTGGCTGGCAGGAAAGCAGCTCCCCAGAGGTTGCTACGCCAATGTGGGAAGGCTCATTCACACAGCTATGAAGGTGCAAACCACAACACCACCACCCCCTCACCCCACCCCCTTCCCCGCCCAGCCTTCAGCCCACTACCTGTCTGGGAGGAATTTGCATTTCTTTTCTTTTCTTTTTTTAAGATTTTATTTATTTATTTATTTGACAGACAGAGATCACAAGTAGGAAGAGAGGCAGGCAGAGAGAGAGGAGGAAGCAGGCTCCCTGCTGATCCCAGGACCCTGGGATCATGACCTGAGCTGAAGGCAGAGGCTTTAACCCACTGAGCCACCCAGGCGCCCCGGAATTTGCATTTCTGACTGAGCAGAATCAAAAGAGCATAAGCCCGGGAAGCAGCGTTCTTCAGGTCTCAGCCCTGGCTCCAGATGACTTTGGTCACCATACTCAACCAGTCTGAGACTCAGCTTCCCTATCTGTAGAATGGGAATATGTACTGGCAAGTGGCTCCCATGGTGTGGTCCTCAGATCAGCCACATCAGCAGCACCTGAGAATTTGTTTGAAATGCAAATTCCAGTCCTACCTTGAACCTACTCTGGGAAGCTCTGGGAGTGTGGGTCAGCAATTTTGTACTTTTAACCAGCCCTTGAGCAGTCTTTTTCAAATGTGTGTATTTGTGTGTATGTGTACTGCTTTTGGAATCAGGAAGACTGATTTATGTGATAATAAAGCAAGAACTATATAATCAGGAACATACACTTAGTAACTACTATGTCTCCATTGAAAAAATTCACAATATAAAAATACAAATAAATACACGTGCAGTGTTAACCAGCCCTTGAAGTGGTTCTGATATTCGTGGAAGTGTGAGAACCACTGGACTAGAATTTCTCTGAAAGTTCTTTCTAGAGGTTTTTTTTACTATTTCCCTAAATCTGCAGCAAGGCCATCTGCTCTGGTGAAGACTGATAGGCGGCCCAGTATTTTTTGTAAGAGGTTTACTATTCTAAGCACTTTGTTTATTTGATATTATTTAATGTTTACAACAAATTAATGAGCTAGCTGCTGGTATACCATTATTAATCCCATTTTACAGAGAGAGAAACTAAGGAGCAGAGATTAAGTGAATTGCCCAAGGTGAATGCTAATGGATGGTAGGACTGTCCTTTGAACCACAGCCACTGGCCTCCAGAGGCACTGCTCTGGTCTGTTCGCTACATTGCCCTTGCCCCTTCCTAAACACAAGATGAGGTGTGGATGCATCCAGAGAATTTGTTCAATTCAGAATATGCCCAGTGGAAGAAAGATCTGTGGGTATGTTGCTTGAGAAATCATTGACAGTGCTGTTCCAGGGCCTGGATTAAAAATCTTGGGCATTAAAAAAAAAGTCTCTGTATAGGATTCACTGGTTTTCCTTATGTAGGATTTTATCAGTGCCCCTGAGGCTCTTTCCTCTTATGCACTGTGTGAAGTACACGTGGGAGGAGCCCAAGCCAGGGCCGGACCCTAAGATCCCAGAGATCCTTCCTCTTCCTTTGTTACCAGACCTGGCCAGTCTTTTAAAAAACCCATCCCCTGCGTAGCAAGGTCAGTGGTGTAGTGCGGGAACTCCATAACTAAACTCCCTGCGTTCAAATCCTAGTCCTGCTGCTTATTAGCTGTGTAATCTCAAGCAAGCCTTTAACCTTTTGAGTGGTTTTTTTTTCTTTATGTAATAAATGAGGGTAACAATTTAAATTAGCTGTTTTTAAAAACTTGCTAATATCTTTCTGTGAAAGACATTAAACAAGGCAAATGTCACCTAGTCTCTCCTGGAGAAGAGGGTGGGCCTTTTTCTTCTTGAGAGGATGTCCATTTGAGGAGACTCAGATTGAGTAAGAAGCTGAGAATAAGAGATTGTCTCCCTATCCCCTGGGCTGTGTTTGTTTGCTTGTTTGTTTAAGTAATCCACCCATTCAGAGGGGAGGCCTTTTTGCAAATTGCACACAATTCTCACATAGGCCGTGCTGGCAGCTGCCCTGACCCGTCTCCCTGTCACCCTCTAGGGCGGCGTTGATGATGAGATTTCCTTGACTGCGTACATCACAGCGGCATTGCTGGAGATGGGAATGACCACACATGTGAGTGTCTCTAGCTCCTCCTCTTTATATCCTTATTGTGCCTAGTTCTAGAGGAATTCACCTACTTTTAATCCCTGTTCACCCTTGTAAACTCAAAAAGGATATGACGATTCTCTCATTGCTTTCCATTTTCCAAGGAATGCCTTATCAGTTCGGTTCTTCATCTTACTTTCCAGGACCCGAGGGTGAGTCAGGGTCTGCAGTGCCTCAAAGGTTCAGTTTCCTCCACTACCAGCCTCTACGCACAGGCCCTCCTAGCTTATACATTCTCTCTGGCTGGGGAGATGGACATCAGAAACATTCTCCTTGAAAAGTTAGACCAGCAGGCTATCATCTCAGGTATGTTGACTGGGTTGGGAGTTTTTTTGAAATTATGAAAATATGTTCTGAGTTACCTGTAGTTTTTCTCAGTCCCCATAGTCCCACATATATTCTATCATATGTAAGATTCCTTTTAGGAAGAGTTGTAACGTCATTAAATCATTGTTGAGAGTTTTGTGAGAAAGCCCATGGAAGTCCTTAAAAGGTATTTTTTTGTTTTGTTTTGTTATTTTAAAGATTTATTTATTTATTTATTTGACAGAGAGATCACAAGTAGGCAGAGCAGCAGGCAGAGAGAGGGGGAAGCAGGCTCCCTGCTGAGCAGAGAGCCCGATTCGGGGGCTCTATCCCAGAACCCTGAGATCATGACCTGAGCCGGAGGCAGAGGCTTAAGTCACTGAGCCACCCAGGTACCCCAAAAGGTATTATTATACTTTTAGCACGAAGAGGAAAGAGACAGTGGAAGCTAGTCAGAAGACCTGGGCATTGTAAAATCACCCCTTTGTAGGTCTCTAACAGTTCCTTGGTATGAGATCACTGAGGTTGACTGGGTAAGAGTTAAACTTGAGACTTTTTTTTAGAGAGGCATGGGGAGGGGGAGAAGGTGAGAGAGAGAGAGAATGTTAAGCAAGCTCCACACCCATTAAGTTAAGGGTCCTACTCTTTTTTTTTTTTTTAATGTTATTTATTTATCTGTCAGAGAGAGAGAGCACAAGCAGGCAGAGTGGCAGGCAGAGGGAAAAGAAGGCCCCCTGCTGAGCAAGGAGCCCTATGTGGGGTTTGATCCCAGGACCCTGGGATGAATGACCTGAGCCAAAGGCAGACGCTTAACTGACTGAGCCACCCAGGCAACCCAGTGGTCCTACTCTTGGTTTCAGCTCAAGTCATGACCTCAGGGTTGTGAGATGGAGCCTGTGTCAGGCTCTGTGCTTAACGGGAACTCTGCTTGGGATTCTTTCTTTCCTCACTCTGCCCCATCCCCAATGAGGGCACACACACTCTCTCTCTTTCTAAAATAAATAAATAAATCTTTTTTAAAAATGTTAAACTTTTGATTAGATTAAAGAAAGCCTAGGGGCGCCTGGGTGGCTCAGTGGGTTAAAGCCTCTGCCTTCGGCTCAGGTCATGATCCCAGGGTCCTGAGATCGAGCCCCACGACGGGCTCTCTGCTCAGCAGGGAGCCTGCTTTCTCCTCTCTCTCTGCCTACTTGTGATTTCTGTCTCTCAAATAAATAAATAAAAATCTTTAAGAAAGCCTAAAAAATTAAACTTAAAATTCTATAAGCCAAAAAACTGCCCCCAGACACATAAGATTCTTATATGTTTCTACTTGCCTGTCTCCACTAGCATGAGAATTTATAAATTAGTAAATGTGGTTTTCATGTAATTGGTGGAAGCATTTATTGATAGTGTTAGTTTCATCTTGGGGAAGAATGTATGGCTGTACATACACACTTAGGTACACACATCCCTACGTAAACATTATGGCTAATATATCAGAAGATACTGAGAAATATGTTTTTCTAACTCATGTTTCATTTTTGGTTGGTACTTGCTCTGCTCTAAGATACAACATTTACAAATTGAATATGAGAAATCATTACCTTCTAAGACCTTCCTAGTTGTGCTGCTTTCCCATAGGAGAGTCCATTCACTGGAGCCCAAAGCCTGCTCTGTCCCTGGATGCCAGACCTTGGTCTCAGCCTGAGGCTGTAGATGTGGAACTGACAGCATATGTCCTACTGGCCCAGCTTAGCAAAGCCAGCTTGACTCAAAAGGAGATCGCCAAGGCCACTGCCATAGTGGCTTGGTTGGCCAAGCAACGTAATGCATATGGAGGCTTCTCTTCTACTCAGGTAAATAGCCTGCTCTCCAACTGCCACTTTTCAGGTACTATTAGGTCCTGTGTAGAGATAAGAAAAAACAACAACAATAAGAACAACAACAAAAAACCAAAGCTGTTGCCCTTGACTTCTAGGTCAAGGGACTTAGAATTCTATAGGGAGGGAGAAAAGCATGTGAAAAAGATACAGGATTCATAACATTGGGTCATGTGAACACATACATAGTACTATATGCATTTAATGCTCTTTCTCTTTTTAGAATCTGAAACGTCATGAGATCAATGTTTTACCACATGTGAATAAGACATATATAATTATAGCTAAATTATAAATTAACAGATTAAAAGCCAATTATGGGATTAGAAGCATAAAAGCAAGGTTTTATGGGTTCCTTCCTTCTACTTTTGAATGTATTGGGAAGCCAATAAGATATATAATCTTTACTCTTAAAGAAGTTTACGAACTAGGGGGTGCCTGGGTGGTTCAGCAATTGAATGTCTGCCTTTGGCTCCGGTGATGCTTCTGGGGCCCAGGGATCAAGCCCCCCATTGGGCTCCCTGATCAACGGGCAGGCTACTTTGCCCTCTCCTGCTCCCCCTGCTTGTGCTTTCTCTCTCTCTCTCTCTCTCTCTCTCTCTCTCTCACTGTGTGTCCAATAAAGAAATAAAATCTTTAAAAAAATTAAAAGTTTAAAAACTAGAAGTAAAGTTAGGAAAAGTTCTATAATTACAGAGCAGGATTTGGTTATATAACATAAGATACAAAAGGTACAAAACAACACATTTCAAAAGGGAAAGAGAGCTTCCATAAACTTGAAGGATAAGAGAGGTCTTCAGGGGCATGGCATTTGAGATAGATCTAGAAGGCTATGTAGCAATGCCTGGCTGGCTCAGTCAGTAGATCATGTGACTCTTGTCCTTGGGGTTGTGAGTTCAAGCCCCACATTGGGTGAAGAACCTACTTAAAAAATAGATTAAAGGGGCGCCTGGGTGGCTCAGTAGGTTAAAGCCTCTGCCTTCGGCTTGGGTCATGATCCCAGGGTCCTGGGATCAAGCCCCACATCGTGCTCTCTGCTCAGCAGGAAGCCTGCTTCCTCCTCTCTGCCTGCCTTTCTGCTTACTTGTGATCTCTGTCTTTCAAATAAATAAATAAATAATCTTTAAAAAAATAGATTAAAAAAATAGATAGGTAAAATAAAAGGGTATGTATGATTTTGAGACAGAACTATTGAAAGGAAGGGGAAATGGCTTGTGCAAGACAACAGTTTGCAAAAGTCCAGAATGACCTGGGGAAACTGGGTTAGCTAAAGCATAATGGGACTTCAGTTTAGAATGTTAAAGCAGTTTTATACCAAGGGGGCCCTTTCATATCAGACTCAAGATTTTACCCAATTCTGAGGAGCTATTAACTTTTTTTACCTTGTTTCAAAGAGAATGACCTGTTATTGGTGTAGGGGGTGATTTAGTGGAGGTAGACACTGGATTTGAAGCGATAAGGACACTACTTCATTTGCCCAGGTTAGGGGTAAGGAGAAATTGAATTAGTAGGATGGCAGTAAGGGAAGAAGGGGTAGAACTGCATGATAAATTTGAATAGTGTCATAAAAATTATCTTAAATGATCATAAAGAGTGTAGTCATTAATTTATTTTTTCTTCAAATGGTATCAATTTCTAATTCACTGAGAAAACAAAATAATCAAAAAAACCATATTTCTTATTTTTGTAAACATTATATTCTGACTTGTTGAAACTAGGAGTTTCACTGAGGATATAACATGTAGATTAGACCTGGAAACAGAATAGATTTTAATTGATACAATGTTTGGTAAAGATGTTAAGAGCACTGAGCTTGAATATGATAAAGACTTAAGTGGAATTTTTAAAAAATTCTGTGGGAGGCACCTGGGTTACTCAGTTGGTTGAGCATCTGCCTTCAGCTTGGGTCATGGTCCCAGGGTTTTGGGATTGAGCCCCCCATAGGGCTCCCAGCTCCGTAGGAAACCGGTTTCTCCCTCTCCCTCTGTCTGCTGTTCCCCTGCTTGTATACTCTCTCTCTGTCTCAAATAAATAAATAAAATCTTAAAAATAAAATAAAATTAAAAATAAGTAAGAAATTATATGGTACCCTACTTCCTTACTTCAAGGAAATTTTTAGCCAAAGATCAGGAAGGACTTTCTTCTTCTTGCTGAGCCCTAAATAATTATGATATACAATTTTAGAAAGCAATGGGTAAGATGTTTAGAAAACTCAGTGACACATATGTCAAAATTGTTTTTCAATAAAGTCCTTAGCTATTACAAGAAGTCACATATCACCCACATGGGTTTTTCAGCTAATGATGAGGTCTCATTTTTTTAATTGTTTTCACATATTCGAGCAATAAGGACCTCCTTGGACCCTGTTCACAGAGAGTAGACAAAAAGTTGTTTGTCTATGGTTAACTGCACAGGTTTTACTGATTCCCAGCTTCCCTAGGGAAGGTCCCCAGCGACCTATCTTTCCATTTTTATATGACAGTATGATGTCTCTTTAATTTGGGAGAGGAAGAAGTGAGGTTCCTTGATTCTGTGGGTACTACACAAGCATGTAGATATACTTGTATCAGTAAAATACAATTTTCTGAACGTCTCTTTCTTTTTTGTCTTTCCTTTTGTTGTAATGTATATAAATCATGTTTTCAGAATGGAGAAGTCCCAAGTACACAGTGTCATGCTCTCTTAGTGGCAGTTTATCTGTCTTATGCCCAGATGAAGAAAAGATTGTCACATGGCACAGGGCTTGCAAGAAAGGATCCCAGCTGTGCCACAGAAGATCATTGCACAGCTAAATAACTTCAAAGAATGTACAGTTTTTAGAGCTATCATGTTATTGCTCTTTCCTCTCCAAATAAGGAAACTACAAAATATATACTGAACAGTTATCCACTGGCTTCTAACCCTAGCTCATTCTGAAGCTAGGCTTGGTTGAATATGAATATGAGATTAGCCTAGTGACCTATAGACGTTTAATACTGGCTTGATGGCAATTTTCTCTACAGGCAAGGTATGATCTCTATGTCAGCTTCCGCAGCATTGGTGACTGTGGTTCTTAGTTACTTAGAGCAGGTTTTGTCCATGCTGGGGAACAGCAACCAGATGTGTAGGGTATAGGGTTGTTTGAGGTTAATACCAGTGGCTCGGTTCATAAGCATATACTTGGTTGTTTTCTTAAGGACACTGTAGTTGCTCTCCAAGCTCTTGCCAAATATGCCACTACTGCCTATGTGTCATCTGAGGAGGTCAGCCTGGCTGTAACATCCACTGAGGATTTCCAGCACGATTTCAACATTCAGGCTGCCAACCGGTTGGTACTTCAACAGGAGAATCTGCCCAATGTCCCTGGGGTGTACACTTTGGAGGCCTCAGGCCAGGGCTGCGTGTATGTGCAGGTAAGCAGTGGTCCAGGAGAACAAGCATGCATTGGGAAGGAGAACCTGAGGACGACTTTGCCTCCAGTAGAACCTTTTCTCTATCTTACTTGTAAAGGAAATAGTTTGGACTGTGCGTAAAGTTCTTCCCAACTCTGATTTGGTTCTCTATTTCTCCCTACTAGACAGTGCTGAAATACCATATTCCCCCTCCTAAATTTGCGGACACCTTTAGTCTTAGTGTGGAAATGGGAAAAGCTAGATGTGAGCGAGCTACTTCTCGATCCTTGACACTTACTGTGCATACCAGGTGAGAAGAGCTGAGCTGGTGGTGGGGGCACCTGGATTACAGAAACTGAGTGTGTGTGTGTGTGTGTGTTGAGGATATAGAGTATGCTAAGAGGAAACATAACGGTTTCACACTGATGTGTTCCTTTCTGCATTTAGTTATGTGGGCAGTCGCAGCTCTTCCAATATGGTCATTGTAGAAGTGAAGATGCTTTCCGGGTTCAGTCCCATGGAGGGCACCAATCAGTTGGTAAGTCTGTTCTGTTTTCTGCATTTAACTAGCCCCAAGAGGACCCAACATTATCCCTAAAAAGCTGGTGCAGTGGGCGTCACGGTACATACTTACAATTACGA
Organism: Mustela putorius furo; assembly: GCF_011764305.1. Taxonomy (NCBI): domain Eukaryota; kingdom Metazoa; phylum Chordata; class Mammalia; order Carnivora; family Mustelidae; genus Mustela; species Mustela putorius. The sequence continues at coordinate 38,842,088 of NW_025422368.1, read as the reverse complement.
CTGCATTGTCTTAGTGGACTACAAAGGTGCATCAGAAATATAAAATGGAAACTGGAATAGTCTTGTTCCTTTTTCTTACCTTCCCACAGTATTTATTATTCCCTTGATCATGAAAGAGCTTTGGGATATTGCCCTAGGTCATAAGGAAGGCTCTGGATCTTCGTCTGTTTTATTTTCCCCTTTTTATTCAGCTTCTCCAACAGCCTCTGGTGAAGAAGGTTGAATCTGGAACCGACGTACTGCATATTTATTTGGAAGAGGTAGGTATTCGGAAATGAACCTAAGAGCTTGCTTGCTTATACAGCTTTGCAACTTCCCTTCTAATCTCTATGTACTAGTGTCACATGCACAGGGAGGAGGGAAAGGAAAGAATGAGATAGAATGAGTCCACAGCCAGAAAATGAATTCTGCCTCCATGCTGGTATTCTATAAAATACTCCTGTTCACCTCCAGGGAGGTACTGCCTAACAGATGTGGAATATGAACTATCTATGTCATTTAAAAATGTGTGGCCAGAATGTGACTATTTTATTTTTAAAATATTTTATTTATTTAAATGAATAGAGAGAGAGAGAGACAATGAAAAAGAGCATGCGAGAGGAGAAGGTCAGAGGGAGAAGCAGACTCCCCATGGAGCTGGGAGCCCGATGAGGGACTTGATCCCAGGACTCCAGGATCATGACCTGAGCTGAAGGCAGTTGCTTAACCAACTGAGCCATCCAGGCACCCTAGAATGTGACCTTTTATAAGAAAGTGGTCGGGGAAGGCTTCTCTGAGGAGACGTTATTTGATCAGACAGCAATGAAGAGATAAAGCCAATAGGGAGTATAGAACTGTTGAAATAAAATGAAAGTTTGTTTCTTTGGCCACTTCAGTTAATTTAGTGGAGGAGCCACAGGTTAGAGTAGACCAAGAGCAGAGGGGACCAATTTACTGAAGAGCGAGGGAGCTGTAAGCTCCTAAGAAGAAAGAGTCAGGAAGTCAGCAGAAGCCAGTATCTTTAAGACTAGCATGGGGCAGAAGGGACAGGTAGAAAGGTTTTGGAAAATTTGTGTGAAACGAGAGTCTTTTTTTTTTTTTTCCTTTTCTTAAGGGTGGTTTATTTATTTATTTATTTTTAAGAATTTATTTATTTATTTGTCAGACAGAGAGCCTATGTGCACAAGCTTGGGGGGAGAGATAAGGGAGAAGCAGGGAGCCCAGACTGGGGATCATGACCTGAACTGAAAGCAGACACTTAGCTGACTAAGCCACCCAGGCACCCAAGATAAGAGTCTTTTAACCTCCACATAGAGAGTGTTATTTTCACTTTAGTTTTATATGATGTTTTGTCTTTCTTCTCTACAGCTGAGTAAGAAGACTCAGACCTATACCTTCACCATCAGCCAAAGTGTGTTAGTCACTAACCTGAAACCAGCAACCATCACAGTTTATGACTACTATCTCCCAGGTGAGGGCTGAGATCTACTTGTGTCTCCCAACATATTTCTGCCTCATTCTTCATGACATGGCTCTTTATTTTACAAATAAAGCTTCCCAATCCAAGTGACACATAACTACATTATTCAATCTTCTAAAACATTATAATTTAATTATATATTATTTTTAAATCTTCTGCACTGGGACATTTTATCAGAAATGGTCCATAGACCAAAAGAAACTATACAAACCATTGTTCTTTAAGGACTAACTATTTTGAATGTTTTGCTATGATTAATAATTTACCACAGTATTAGTATTTGGGACTTTCCTGTAATTCTTAATATGCTCATAACCTATAGGGATCCTCTGAAAAGGGATAAAGTGTAGTTTTCATGAAGTATTTTCTCTTTGAATGCATGAGGCCTGTAACATAATGATACATGTCATTTCATTTTACAGATGAACGGGCAACAGTTCAGTATTCTGACCCCTGTGAATGAGGTAAGGGTGAGCTTTTAGGGTAGGGTGATACTATTCAGAAGTTAAGGGGAACTTCTTCTGAGTTACTGTTACTGTCTTTTGGAAGCTAAATTTTTTTTTTTTTTGAAAGATTTTATTTATTTATTTGACAGAGGGACAGCGAGAGAGAACACAAGCAGGGTAAGTGGCAGAGGGCAGAGAGCTTGATGTGGGGCTCGATCCCAGGACCCTGGGATTATGACCTGAGCCGAAGGCAGACACTTAACTTAAAACTGAGCCATGCAGGGGCGTGTGGGTGGCTCCTCTCCAGTGGGTTAAATAAAATAAAATCTTTAAAAAAAAAAAAAAAAAAAAAAAAAAAAAAAAAAAAAAAAACTGAGCTGCCTTCGGCCTCAGGCTCAGGTCAGGATTCCAAGGTCTGGATGGAGCCATGCATCAGGTTCTCTACTCAGCAGGGTTCTGCTTCCCCCTCTCTCTCTCTGCCTCTCTGCCTCTTGTGATTGGTCCGTCAAATAAATAAATAAAATCTCTAAACTAGGCTTAAAAAAAAAGAAAAAACCTGAGCCATGCAGGTACCCTGGTAGTTAATTTTTGATAGAAAGTAGGCTTTCGGGGCGCCTGGGTGGCTCAGTGGGTTAAAGTCTCTGCCTTCGGCTTGGGTCACGATCCTAGGGTCCTGGGATCGAGCCCCGAATCAGGCTCTCTGCTTGGTAGGGGAACCTGCTTCCATCTCTCTCTCTGCCTGCCTCTGCCTATTTGTGATCTCTGTCTGTCAAATAAATAAATAAAATCTTAAAAAAAAAAAAAAAAAAAGAAAGAACTAAAGTAGGCTTTCCTTTTCTTTTTTTTTTTGTCTTGAACTTTTTTCTTTTAAAGTAAACTCTGTACCAAACATAGGGCTCAAACTCACAAGACTCAAGAGTCATGTGCTCTACTGACTGAACCAGGCTGGCACCCTCATTTTTGTCCCAGACTCTGAAAGGAAGAAGAATAATCTCCATAGTTCACACCAGAAAAAGTTAACAGTGGAATTTGTGTGAGGATGTCTATGTGATGATTTTTATTTTATTTTTTATTTTTTTAAAGGTTTTATTTATTTATTTGACAGACAGAGATCACAAGTAGTCAGAGAGGCAGGCAGAGAGAGAGGGAAGCAGGCTCCCTGTTGAGCAGACAGCCTGATGTGGGGCTGGATCCCAGGATCCTGAGATCATGACCCGAGCCAAAGGCAGAGGCTTAACCCACTGAGCCACCCAGGCGCCCCAGATGATTTTTATTTTTTTATTTTTAAAAAAGATTTATTTATTTTAGAGAGAGAGAGAGAGACAGAGAAAGCAAGAGTAGGGGGAGGGGTAGAGGGAGAAAGAGAGGAGGAGACTCCCCAGTGAGCATGGAGCCAGATGACACAGCTTGATCTCAAGACCTTGAGATCATGAGCTGACCCAAAATCAAGAGTCAGATGCTTAACCAACTGAGCCACCCAAGTAGCCATCTATGTGATTTTTAAAAACAATATTTTTTCTGATTAAAATTGATGAATTTTTAAAATTACTTTTACATTCTACATCTTTGTTATATAAAAACACTAAGGGAAAAGTAAAAATTACCTGATTCTACTCCCATAAGATAACACTATTAATAATTTCAACATGCTTTTGTGAGATTTTTTCTAGATAGGAAAGAACAAGGACAAGCCTGGCTGGCTCAGTCAGTAGAACATTGGACTCTTGATGTCAGCACTGTGAGTTCAAGCCCCACGATTGGCATAGAAATAACTTTTAAAAAATAATTAGGGGCGCCTGAGTGGCTCAGTTGTTAAAGCATTTGCCTTTGGTTTGGATCAGGATCCCAGGGTCCTGGGATCGAGCTACACATTGGGCTCCCTGCTCAGTGGGAACCCTATTTTTAAAAATTAAAAAATAAATGGATAAGAAAAAGCTTCTCTATACTTGTGAAGATTTTCTGAGTATCATGATTTTTTTTTTCCGTCTCCCAGGATAGAAGTTGGAAAGAGACTGATTTAATCCTCTGTGACATTACTGGACAGCATTCTTCTGCCTCTTAAAGCAAAATACATTCAATCAAATAACGTGCTTTCTGTGACTGACTAGAGAGTGAGTAATAAATGAGCAGGCTTGAACCTCAGCTACTTTCTACTACGTAGACGCATAGACGCCAGAACGAAGGGCTGCGGGAGATGGGGAGGAATAATCACACAAAGAAGAATTACATGGAAAAGCCCACTGGGAGAGGAAATGTGGTTTAGCCACATAGGGGAACTCTCCAGAGGGGATACAGAGGTGATCCACGGAAGATAAAAACATCTTCCTGAGGGTTAAATCTAAGAGAAGATGTAACTTAGGGCTTTGGGAATAGATTAAAAATATTTTTTTCTTTGGAAAGAAAATCTGCGTCCTTGGCCCTGTGCATATTTCTGTGGATACCAAAGGTTCTGTTTGAAGATGATGATCTCCCTTTAACCAAAACTCACATTCTGGCTTCTTCATTAGACCTTTTGACCCAGACATGTCAGAGAATCATATTTACGGATTCAGGTGGGGTCAGAGTAGAGAATCCTAAATAAGGGACTGACTGTGTTCAGCGAGCCAGCACTGCAGGACAAAACATGATTGATAAAAGAAGACTAGCTGACCAGGATTCCCTATCTCTGCCTTTCTGCATTTCATCCAAGTAGTCCAGCACACTCATGGGTTTGTGTATGTGTGTGTGTGTCTAAAAGTTAGTTTGAGAAAGTAGAGAGAAATTGTACAATACATGTACAATACATGAGAGAGGAAAACCTTTGCTTCTAACCCCTTCTATTCAGTGCCTGGGTCCTGTGAATTAAACTGGCAAAAGACAGATTAGCAGGAGAAAAGATCTATTTGTATGCACCAGGTCACTTCACAGGAAAAAAGTGAAAACCCCAAGAATCAGTTAGGCCTGGGGACTTATATTATTAGTTTTACAAAGGGTGATGCTGTTGTGGAAGAAATGACAAAACAAAGGAAAAGGGATTTGGGCTTCTAGGTGCAATGACATTGCATGAAAGTAAATAAATAGAGGGGGAAAGGAATAGAAGATTGAGGCTATTTTAGTAAGGTTTACTTGTGCAGATACAAATTAATGCTGACTGGGCACCTGGGTGGCTCATTTGGTTAAGTGTCAGCCTTAGGCTCCTGTCATGATCCTGGGGTCCTGGGATTGAGTCCCACATCAGGCTCACTGCTCCATGGGGAGTCTACTCCCTCTCCCTCTGCTCCTTCTCTCTCTCCATCTCACTCACTCACTCTCTTATCAAATCAATAAATAAAATCTTAAAAAAAAATTAATGCTGACTTTCTATCTCCTGTGATAAAGGTTGGTCTCTTCCTGGTATGGGAGAAGGGAGTGGAGACACTCTCACAAAAGGAAATTAATGCTTTGCTTTCAGGCAGAAACGGGGAAGGAGGAAAGCAGAGAGTTCTTCCTGTATCTGCTTCCCGATGTCCCTTTGGTCTCCCCACCTTACCCTTATTTCTCTAGGAACACCAAACTACGTTTAGTTTCCTGTTTCTTTTTTTTTTTTTTTTAAAGATTTTATTTATTTATTTGACAGAGAGAAATCACAAGTAGTCGGAGAGGCAGGCAGAGAGGGAAGCAGGCTCCCTGCTGAGCAGAGAGCCCGATGCGGGACTCGATCCCAGGACCCTGAGATCATGACCTGAGCCGAAGGCAGCGGCTTAACCCACTGAGCCACCCAGGCGCCCCTAGTTTCCTGTTTCTAATATGTTCTCTGATAATCCTGAAACATGCTTTTTATGCTGCTTGCAAAGCCTCTCCATCTCCACCTCAACCCTGCCTGGAGGACTTTCCTTGGTCCTGTAAGCTATGGCCTGCAAGGTGTGTTTTCTACTCTAGTAAGTCTTCCGCAAGAACTCCTCTCCATTCCTACAGCACTATGTACTTCCTACTGAGGACTTACCAAACTGGGCTCACATTTTCTGTTAGAAACTGCATATTCTGGGTTGCCTGGGTGGCTCAGTCGTTAAGCGTCTGCCTTCGGCTCAGGTCATGATCCCAGGGTCCTGGGATGGAGCCCCACATCGGGCTCCTTGCTCAGCGGGAAGCCTGATTCTCCCCTTCCCCCTCCCCCTGCTCGTGTTCCCTCTCTTGGTGTCTCTCTCTCTGTCAAATAAGTAAATAAAAATATTTGGGAAAAAAAAGAACCCTGGAGGAACAGCATCCTTTTGCAATCATGCAGATGAAAGCCATATGCTGAAGCTGAGAGAGCAGAAAGATAAAAGGTGTTTGGGTGTCTGATGACATCACGGATCTGTCCTGTTCTTGGACATATTGGATAGGTAATGAAAATAATAAATGGTTTACTTATTTAAAAACTTTTTTTTTTAAAGATTTTTAATTTATTTATTTGACAGAGAGAAATCACAAGTAGATGGAGAGGCAGGCAGAGAGAGAGAGAGAGAGGGAAGCAGGCTCCCTGCTGAGCAGAGAGCCCGATGCGGGACTCGATCCCAGGACCCTGAGATCATGACCTGAGCCGAAGGCAGCGGCTTAACCCACTGAGCCACCCAGGCGCCCTAAAAAACTTTTTAAAAGAGATTTTACTTACTTATTTGATAGAGAGAGCAGGGGAGGGGCAGAGAGACAGGGAGATAAGCAGACTCCTTGCTGAGTGCCGGGCCTAATGCAGGGCTCAATCCCATGATCCTGAGATCAAGACCTGAGCTTAAGTCAAATGCTCAATTGACTGAGCCACCCAAATGCCCCTAAACTTTTTACTGAAGTATAATAAACAGAAAGTACGCATATTATAAATATGTATTTCAATGAATTTTCACAGATCAAAACCACCCATGTAACTAGCATCTAGAATGTTACCAGCATCCTTGAAGCCTACTCTCCAATTCTGGTCGCCAACCCCCAGGGTAACCACAACATTAACTTCTAAGAGCACAGATTATATTTGCCTGTGCTCTTTACATATAAAACAAGAATGTGGGATGCCTGGCTGGCTTGGTTAGTGGAACATGTGACTCTTGATCTCAGAGTCCTAAGTTCGAACCTCATGGTTGGCCATAGAGTTTACCGTTAAAAAAAAAATTGTAAGAATATGTATGGTTGCTCCTGGCTTATTTCCCTCAACAGTATGTTTATAGATATTCTTGATATTCTTTTGAATAGTTACAGATCATTCATGCTCATTGCTACATAGTATTTCCAATGTATGAGTGTACCTCACTTTATCTATTCTTCAATTGCTGGGAAATTAGGTAGTTTCAATTTCTATTACTTTGAATAGCATTGCTCTGAATATTCTAATACAGGTCTTTTGGTAAACATATCGTATGCATTTATATTGGATGTATACCTAGGAGTGTATAGGGTCATAAGGTATACATATGTTTTACTTTGATAAACTATTTTCCAAAGTGTTTGAACAAATTTACACTTTCAAAAGCAATGTATGAAAATTTCAGTTATTTTACATTTTTGCCAACACTTTAGTATTTCCTGACTTGTTTATTCTAGCCATTATGGTAAATGTATACTGTTGTTGCATTGTTTTTAAATTTGTATTTTCCTGATAATTAATAAAGTTGAGCACTTTGAAAAAAGTTTCTTGGCTATTTGGATATTCTCATTTTTAAAAAACAGGTTTATTTTCTTAAAATATTTTGTTTTAGAGAGAGAGGGCATGCACCTGCTAAAGGGGGAAGAAGAGAGAGAGAGGGACAAACAGACTCCATGCCAAGTGCAGAGTCCAATGCAGGGCTTGATTTCACTACCCTGAGATTATGACCTGAGCCAAAAATCAAGAGTTGGACACTTAACTGACTGACCCACTCAGGTAACCCCTAAAAGACATCTTTAGTGAGAAATAATTCACATACCATATAATTCACTCATTTGAAGTATCTGATCCAATGGTTTTTAGTATATTTACAGATATATACAACCATCACCTCGTCAACTTTAGAATATTTCCTTCATTTCAAAAGAAACCACATACCCTTTAGCTATCATCCTTAACCTTCTTGTCCAGCCATAAGCAACCACTAATCTACTGTCTATATCTGCAAATTTTCATATTATAGAATATAATCCTAAATACGTGAACTTTTTTTAGAGAGAGAGAGGTGGAGAGGGGCAAAAGGTGAGGGAGAGAGAGAATCTTCAGCAGGCTCTAAGCTCAATGTGAAGCCTAATGCAGCTTGATCTCAGGACCCTGAGATCATGACCTGAGCCAAAATCAAGAGTTAGACGCTTAACTGACTGAGCCATCCAGATGCCCCAAATGCTAACTTCTGTGACTGGCTTCTTTGATTTAGCATAATGTTTTCAGGGTTTATCCATGTTGTAGTATGAATCAACACTTTATTCCTTTTTATAATCAGATAATACTTCTATGACCTGGTAATATGGTCAGATATTATCTGTGGCTCTACCATATTTTGTTTATCCATTTGTCCGTTGATGGATATTTAGGTGGTTTCTACCTTTTTGCTATGATGAATACTACTATTATAAACACTCATTTACAGGTTATTGAGCACATATACATTTTCAGTTCTTTTGGATGTATACCCAGGACAGAATTACCGTGTCATATGGTAACTCTGTGTTGAATTATTTGAGTAATTGATAGAGTCTTTTCAAAAATGGCTACACTTTTATATTCCCACCAGCAGCGTATGTGCATTCTGCCTTCTCCACATCCTCCTTAATAATCATTGTTAATTTGATTTTCTGATTCTAGCCTTTGTAGTTGGATATCCTTTTTTTACAAAGTGTCTGTTCAAGCCTTTTGTTTATTTTTCTATATTTGAAATTCTTTATATATTTGAAATAAGGACTTTTTTAGTCCTTATTGTATTGCAATATTGTCCTTATATGTATTGCAAATGTCTTCTTTCAGTCAATGGGTTGCCTTCTTACTCTTTCAATAGTCTCTGGTGAACAAAAGTTCTTAATTTTAATTCAGTTCAGGTGAGTGCTTTTATATTATATTTAAGAAATATTTGGAAAAAAAGAGAAATCTTTGTGTGTGCTAGGGTCAGAAAAATGTTTTCCTTATGTTTTCACTTAAAAGCATTTTTGTTTTAACTTTCATATTTTTTAAAAGATTTTATTTTGGGGGGTGCCTGGGTGGCAGTGGGTTAAGCCGCTGCCTTTGGCTCAGGTCATGATCTCAGGGTCCTGGGATGGAGTCCCGCATCAGGCTCTCTGCTCAGCAGTGAGCCTGCTTCCCCCTCTCTCTCTCTGCCTGCCTCTCTCTCCATCTGCTTGTGATCCCTCTGTCAAATAAATAAATAAAATCTTTAAAAAAAAAGATTTTATTATTATTATTTTTTTAAGATTTTATTTATTTATTTGACAGAGAGAAATCACAAGTAGATGGAGAGGCAGGCAGAGAGAGAGAGAGAGAGAGGGAAGCAGGCTCCCTGCCGAGCAGAGAGCCCGATGCGGGACTCGATCCCAGGACCCTGAGATCATGACCTGAGCCGAAGGCAGCGGCTCAACCCACTGAGCCACCCAGGCGCCCCGAGATTTTATTATTTTTTAAAAGTAATCTCTGCACTGAACATGGGACAGACTTGAGATCAAGAGTCACATGTTCAAACCACTGAAAAAACCAAGTAAATGTAAATGATAAGTGCCTCTTAACTTTCACATTTGATATAAAGTCCACTTGGAATTAATTTTCGCAAATGGTATGAAGTAGGGGACAAAATACATTGTTTTTCTCTATGGATACTCAATTGACTCAGCATCATTTATTGAAACACCATCTTTTCCTTACTACATTGTGGTGTATTATTTTACTATAGCAAGGTAACCTTACATATGAGAGTTTACTTCTGGATTCTTTTTTCATTGTTTAGTTTGCTTATTCTCACAATAATGTCACCGACATACACATACACATGCACACACACACAATAGCTTTATAATGGTAGTATAGTTTCTAGTTTTGTGATTCTTCTTCAAGATAGCCTTTGCCAGGGGTGCCTGGGTGGCTCAGTGGCTCAGTGGGTTAAAGCCTCTGCCTTTGGCTCAGGTCATGATCCCAGGGTCCTGGAATTGAGCCCTGCATTGGGCTCTCTGCTCAGCAGGGAGCCTGCTTCCCTTTCTCTCGGCCTGCCTCTCTGCCTACTTGTGATCTCTGTCAAATAAATAAAATCTTAAAAAAAAAAAAGAAAAAAAAAAGATGGCCTTGGCTATTCCCTGGCCTTTGAATTTCCATATGAATTTAAATCAGTTTGTTAATTTCCTCAAAACACCTGCTGGGAACTTGGAAGGATTGTTTTGAAGCTATAGATTTGCAGATTACTGACATCTTTATAGTATTATCTTTTGATTTATAAATATGCTTTATCCATTGATTTAAAGGTCATTCTTAATTTCTCTTATCAATGTTTTATAGTTTTCAATGTAGTGGTGTTGTGCAAATTATGTTAGATTTATTCCTAAGTATTTATAGGGTTTTTTTTTATACTATTGTAAATGATAAGTCTTTTTTTTTTTTTTTTAAGATTTATTTATTTATTTAACACAGAGAGAGAGGGAAGCAGGTTCCCTGCTGAGCAGAGAGCCCAATGAAGGCTCAGTCTCAGGACCTGAGACCATGACCTGAGTGGAAGGCAGAGGCTTAACCCATTGAGCCACCCAGGCACCCCTGATAGTAGTCTTTAAATTTAATTTCCTGTTTGTTTTATATTTGGACTTGAATCCAGTGATCTTTAGAAATCTGCTTTTTTTTTTTTTTTTTAAAAAGATTACTTATTTATTTGACAGAGAGGGAGTCAGCGAGAGAGGGAACACAAACAGGGGAAGTTGGAGAGGGAGTAGCAGGCTTCCTGCTGGGCAGGAAACCTGATGCCTGGCTTAATCCAAGGACCCTGGGATCATGACCTGAGCTGAAGGCAGAGGATTCAGACTGAGCCACTCAGAGGCCCCTAAATCTACTTATTGTCTTGATTTTTCCTTAGAATCTTTTAGATTATTTAGGTACAAAACCTTGCAATCTATATAACAGTGTAGGAGACTCTGGCACAGCACCCACATCTATTCCATTTCAGCTCAGAAACATTTATTTGCGCCAGGTACTGGGAGTATTAACAGCTGACAACTTGCAGCCGTGTTCCTTCTGGATTATTGCCCTCAGCTATTATCCATTTCCCTGGGACAGCCCATAATCAACAACGGGCCAGTGTGGGGGATAAATATTCTACCTTCTTGCCTCAATTTGGGAACAGTCTGCACAATCATCTCAGCTCCAGAGCTCCTCATGAGATTCACTGAAGGAATTAATTGCAGCCAGCTTCTCCCTTCATCAACAACAGGTATTGGTCTTGAGATCATTCCTTAATAAATTTCCTGCATGCGAAGTTACATCTCAAAGTCTGCTTCCTAGACGATCTGATTTGACACAGTGGTATCAGAACAGGTCCAAGAAAAAGACTCTAAATGGTGCTTTTGTTGCTGGATCCTCAACTGACCAGCTGCAGAAGAGAACCTCATCCCTGCAGGCAGGTGGCGCAGTCACCACCCCAGGTGACACCCCTGTCATCACAGGCAGCACGATTGTTAAAATTTTCATGTGCACTGAAGTGAAATGGCATATCTGCAGAAAGAAATGCAGGCAGCAGGGTGTCTGTGTGGCTCAGTCGGTTAAGCATCTGCCTTTGGCTTAGGTTATGTATGATCTCGGGGTTCCTGGGATCAAGGAGCCCCACAGCGGGCTCCTTCTCAGCAGGGAGACTGCTTCTCCCTCTACCTGCCACTCCCCCTGCTTGTGCTCTCTCTGTTCCCCCATCCACCAATGAATAAAGTCTTTAAAAAGAAATAAAAAGTTGTAGACTTTAAATATGTGTGGTTAGGGGCGCCTGGGTGGCTCAGAGGGTTAAGCCTCTGCCTTCGGCTCAGGTCATGATCTCAGGGTCCTGGGATCGAGCCCCGCATCAGGCTCTCTGCTCAGCGGTGAGCCTGCTTCCCCCTCTCTCTCTGCCTGCCTCTCTGCCTACTTGTGATCTCTGTCAAATAAATAATAAAATCTTTAAAAAAAATGTGTGGTTAGTTATATTAATTTTACCTTACAGCCATTAAAAATATTATTTGGCATTTAGTAAACATTCAATAAATATTAGCTATTATTGTGAGGAGAGATCCTGAACTCTTCCTTTCCAGGAGTTCCTTTCAGGTCTACTGCCCTGTAACTGACTGAGAAAGGGTAGAGGCAGCTTGGACCTACGTAAGAAAGTGACACCTTCTGGCCAGAGAGGGAAGTACACAAAATGTTCGGATTTTACCTCATTTTTGTTTTTATCATTTATTTAGGAATAGATAAAACATACTGCTGTAAAATTCAAGGGCACAAAAAAACCCACCTTCCTCGTCTCTTCTCTGTTTGCTCTTCAAGATTAACGACTGTTAGTTTTGACAAATGCTAACTAGCTCCCTGAAAATACTAACACCCATGATAAGGCAAAGCTGGGTTTATTCAAACGGTGGTAAGGAAGCACCCTGCCTTGGAGAAACTTTAGTAGTGTTTGGGAGGGGAGGGCTAAGTCAAGATATTTGTGTGATTTGGAGGTCTGGTTTGAATGGGGGCATCTTTCAGTGTAGGGGTTTGATTAAGATTGGTTAAGGATCATGGTTTAGGACTATAGACACAGTGATGGTGAGGGTTTTGAAATGTTTTAGGGAATAATCATTTGATAACTGCCTATGGAAAAGCTCAGGAGTTTCAGATGGTTTTTCTGGATGTTCCTGAATTGAACACGACAATTATTTGCAACTTTTATTTTCTGGGTAAGAATTTCCTGGGATACTAAATTCCTGTTGGTGAGGACAGTAGAATAGTAAAGTCAAGTTAATGTAGACAGTTCTCAGTTTCTTGTATATCTTTTCAGAAATATTCTGTGCAGGCACCTGGGTGGCTTAGTGGGTTAAGCCTCTGCCTTCAGCTCAGGTCATGATCTCAGGGTCCTGGAATCAAGCCCCACAACTGAACTCTCTGCTCAGCAGGAAGCCTGCTTCTCCCTCTCTCTGCCTGCCTCTCTGCCTACTTGTGATCTCTCTCTGTGTCAAATAAGTAAATAAAATCTTTTAAAAAAAGAAATATTAAAAAATTCTGTGCTTACTCAGTCATACATGTATTCGGGTAAGAAATGTCAGTTTTGGAAAAAAGTAAAAAAAAAAAAAAAGAAGGAAAAAAAGAAATGTCATCTTTTACCCTCTAACAGTTGTTACAGAAATACAGAAGCTGAGTATGAGATATTCCTTAAATAATAGCTATCCACTAGCATTTGCTCTTCAGTGATATGTGATGTACTTTTTTTCAGAGTATGCATGTTTTCATCTCTTGTGTTGAATGATTCCATTCTGTTTGAATTCTAATGCTGTTTGAAGTATTGAACCAGCATTTTTCCCCCTCAACAGTTTATCTAACCGATCATGGTTCTGGCAAAACCAGTGGGGCACATTTTCTCTTATTCCTGATTTCTTCTTTTCTATCTTAAAGTACAGTTACAAGGCTCTATGGCAGGGGAGAGAAAGAATTATTCCATAGCACCATAATATGAAGGCAGCTGGAGAGGGCCCTATTAAATACAAGTTCAGGGTTGCCTGGGTGGCTCAGTGGGTTAAAGCCTCTACCTTCAGCTCAGGTCATGATCTCAGGGTTCTGGGATCAAGCCCCACATTGGGCTCTCTGCCCAGCAGTGAGCCTCCTTCCCCACCCTCTCTCTCTACCTGCCTCTCTGCCTATTTGTAATCTCTGTCTGTCAAATAAATAAATAAAAATCTAAAAAAAGAGAGAGAAATAAAGAAAGAGAGATAAGGAATCCTGAGCTCCTTTTTAAAAAAAAAAAAAAAACTGGAAAAATTGTTACCCTGGAAAAATTCTAGACAAATGTTCAGAGGGTCTCTTACTCAGGAGATGAGGAATTTTCTTTTTCTTTCTTTCTTTTTCTTTTTTTTTTAAGATTTTATTTATTTATTTATTTGCAAGTAGACAGAGAGGCAGGCGGAGAGAGGAGGAAACAGGCTCCCTGCTGAGTAGAGAGCCCAATGGGGGGCTCTATCCCAGGACCCTGGGATCATGACCTGAGCTGAAGGCAGAGGCTTTAACCCACTGAACCACCCAAGCACCCCGATGAGGAATTTTCTTAATCAGAAATTTTTTTTTTAAGATTTTATTTATTTATTTGACGGAGAGAGAGATCACAGCGAGGCAGAGCAGCAGGCAGAGAGAGAAGGGGAAGCAGGCTCCCCGCCGAGCAGAGAGCCCGATGCGGGGCTGGATCCCAGGACCCTGAGATCACGACCCGAGCCAAAGGCAGCGGCTTAACCCACTGAGCCACCCAGGCGCCCCAATCAGAAATTTTCTTAATCAGTTCTGTTTTCCAGGTGGGACTCACCAGTCTGTGTTCTCTGTGGTCCTGGCTCCTCCCTCTGAGAGATCTTCCTTTGCCATTATTTCCCTTGGCCATTGCTGAAGAAGATGCTAGATTACTGAGCTGTGTTTACGCCTTGCTTGCTCTCTACAGAAGATTAAGCATCTTGGAGTCATTTTCCATCTCCGATGTTTATAGATTTCCTAATTCAGGTTCATGGTTTCAAAGTTAGTCAGCTTGTTATCTCTTTTATTCTTGTCACCTCCATGTGTCATTAGCCACAACAGTAATTCTTTCAAGATTTATATCTTTCTCAGTCTGAGGCTACTCTAGACCTAAGCAGCTTTCTTGGGAGAGCTATACTCTGAGCCATTTTTTCTAACTGAAAGAATTTGCTGGGCAATACATTAATCCATTCTGAGGTTTTAACAACTAATGGGACTACCATAACTTTATTTGATCTTTGCCACAAAACTAAGGTCTCATTGACCTCTATTATTCAAAAGTTTTAGCTCACAGTTGCCCCTTCAGATCGCATTAAATACCCAGAGCTTAGGATTCTCCTTTCCCTTACACTCCTGATGGAAAACTGGCCAGTTCTTTGCCGTGGTCATCTCTTGTAGCACCTTGTCAATTTCTGTTGAACGTAGTAACCAAAATATGCTACTAATATTCCATTTTCCAACTTCTTCTAGACCTATAACATGGTCAAATATATTTTCTGACTTTCAAGTTATTACAGACAAAATAACAACATATCGTCCCAGACTTTCAGTCTCCAATGAGTTTCCTCATCACCTGCTGACTAGTTCTTAAGCTAAAGTCACATATTTTAGGAATTTAATGAGAATGGCTCCATATTTCCAGTTCTAGTGAGTTAGGACTGGTTATAAGTTGCCAAAGTAAACAAACTTAAAGCTTAGTGCTTAAAGTAAAAACCCTTATTCCTCATTTTTCATGTCCCTTGAGGGTTGGATAGGGCCTGTGCTCCATGTTGTCTTCATTCCAGGGCCCAAAGTGATTAAGCAGCTGCCATATTGAATATTGTTACATTTTGTGGCAGAGGAGGAGAGAACAAGGTTAATTGGGTGTACCAGTTCTTGAGGCTTCTGCTCAGAAATGATTCATATCACATCCGCTCACATTTCACTGGCTGGAGCAGGTCACACAGCCATGCCTGACTTCCAGTGGGCAGGGAAATACAATCCCACCATATGCCCAGAAAGAGAAAGATCTGGAACATTTGTGACAAGTCTTTTTATTATTATTTAAGATTTTGTCTATTTATTTGAGAGAGAGCAAGCATGAGCAAGGAGAGAAGGGCAGACAGAGAGGGAGAAGCAGGCTTCTGCTGAGCAAAGAGCCAGAAGAAGAAGCAGGGCTCATCCCAGGACCCTGGGATCATGACCTGAGTGGAAGGCAGATGCTTAACCAACTGAGACACCCAGGCACCTCCCTTTGTAACAGATTTTAAAGGTTGCCTCTATATGGTAAAAACAATAAAGGATGTAGTTTTAGTCTGAGTTCTAATATTTATTAATATTACCATGGATTAATTATTTAGCTCATCAGTTACCATGGATAAGTCATTTAGCATATTAGTTTTGGTAACCTCATTTATAAAAGTGGAGAAAATAGTCCTTAATTCAAGGAATGCTTGAGAGAATTAAATAGGACATTACATGTGAAATCCTTTAGTCTGATATTAGTTTTCTTTTCTTCCATTCACTGTCCAAAGATTATATATGATACGGTTAGTATTTTCAGCAAAGAAAAATTTGTATGTTTTGATTGCCTGCTGCAATTTATATCAGTAATTTTTTTCTATACTACCATATTACAAGCTTTTTGAGAACAGGCATAATGTTTTATAGTTCTGCTGTATCCCTTACATTGGATAGCACAGTGTTGAAAACATAATACAAGCTAAAATATATACAAATTGATTATTTTCTCCTACAAAGTGCCTTACTTCTATGGGACTGTGTTAACTCTCAAATGAAGCTTTCAAAAATTTTCAATTTTCTCTCCTAGAACTTGTAACTTTGTCTTACAGTCTTCTCCAATTGATTATTTTATTATGCAATATTATATTATGCAATATTATGATGACACAGAGAACATGTTGCAGTCATTTACAAATAAAAAATAGAAATCAGGGGAGACTTCATGAGTTCGCCTTTTGTCACAACAACCTTAGAGGCTTTACAACCTAAGAAACCATTGACATGGGACACCTGGGTGGCTCAGGTAGTTAAGTGTCTGCCTTTGGCTTGGGTCATGATCCCAAGATCCTGGGATCAAGTCCCGCACCAGGCTTCTTGCTCTGCAGGGCCCCTTCTCCTCTTCCTCTGCCTGCTGCTCCCCCTGCTTGTGCTCTCTCTCTCTCTGACAAATAAATTAAAAAAAAAAAAAAAAAGAGTCTGTTATGGCTTGTTTCCCCCTATTCTTTTTTTCCTTTTCCCTCTTGCCATATGTTCATCTGTTTTCTACCTTAAATTCCACAGATCATATGATATTTGTCTTTCTCTGACTGACACAGTCCACTTAGCTTAATATACTCTAACTCCATCCATGTCATTGCAAATGACAAGTTTTCATTCTTTTTGATGGCTAAATAGTATTCCATTATATATGTGCATGTGTATACATATATATGTATACACATATCTTCTTATTCCTTTCTTTGCCGCTAAGCAGTTTTATAGTCCGGCATCCGGTTCTCTGCTCAGCAGAGAGTCTGCTTCCACCTCTTCTCTTTGCCTGCCTCTCTGCCTACTTGTGATCTCTGTCAAATAAGTAAATAAAATATTTTTGAAAAAATTGACTGTAAGCACCAAGCTTCTCGAAGTTTGAGCTGATTTTAATGTCTCATTTGTTGTTTCATTACTTAACAAGTTATAGAAAACCTTTGACACCTCTTCATCTTCTATTTGCAGGAGAGTTGGGACTCTACATTTTTGAAAATTACATGTTAATATCATTTTCACAGAACTGAAAAGATGCCACTCAAAATAATTCCTGGCACTTAGTTATTGATTAGTCAAAGCATTGATACAATATATTGTATCCTGCTGTAGCAGACAAAGGAGTCATGAAGTTGGCAATTGGATGGACTTTAGGTTGCAGAGAAGGCCTAAAATTTGCTGCTGCTTTTGGAAATAT
Source organism: Mustela putorius furo (assembly GCF_011764305.1). Lineage (NCBI taxonomy): Eukaryota > Metazoa > Chordata > Mammalia > Carnivora > Mustelidae > Mustela > Mustela putorius. The sequence goes on along the minus strand of NW_025422368.1, from coordinate 38,824,620 downwards.
TGGTCAGCTTATATATTAGTTTTCTATTGCTGCTCTAACAGTTTTTACCACAACTCAGTGTTTAAAGCAACACAAATTTATTACCTCACAATTCTATAGGTCAGAAGTCTGACATGCATCTCACTGGGTAGAAATTGAGGGACCACAGGGCTGTGCCCTTTACTGTAGACTGTAGGGGAAAATCCATTTCCTTGTTTTTTTCCCCAACTTCTAGAGGCTTCCTGCATTGCTTAGTTCATGGTCCCCTTCCATCTTCAAGGTCAGCAATGACAGTCCTCCTCATATGGCAACATTCAACTTGTCTATTCTGTCTCCCACTTACACTTTTAAAGATCCTTGCTATTTGGCTTCATTAAGATAATATAGAACAATCTCCCTATTTTTTTTTAATTTTTTTAAAAAAGATTTTAATTACTTATTTGACACACAGACAGAAATCACAAGTAGGCAGAGAGGCAGGCAGAGAGAGAGGGGGAAGGAGGCTCTCTGCTGTGCAGAGAGCCCCATGCGGGACTCGATCCCAGGAACCTGAGATCACAACCCTAGCCGAAGGGAGGCTTAACCCACTGAGCCACCCAGGCGCCCCCAATCTCCCTATTTTTAGGGCAGCCGATTAACAACCTTAATTCCATCTGCGACTTTAATGCCCCTTTTCCATGCCATAATACATTCACAGGTTTCATAGATGAGGACATCTTTGGAACCATTCTCTGCATACCATAGGTTATAAGCATCAAGGGAGAAAACAGAGAATTTAGGGAAATAATATATACAATTCTCGTCTTTATTTTTTTGCTGAGACATCTCTCCAGTATCTTCGTGGACCAGAGCTAGGTCCCTTGCTAACAAAGGCAATGTGAGCCTTCCACGGCACGTATTTACAGTGGCAAATGCTGGGTATCTTTGTGCAAACGTTAATGTGTGTGCTATGCATTTTAAATAGATCTTTTGCACTACTCTATTTTCATAGAATGAAAGATGTGATGAACTCAGGCAGAATTGAATTTAAATTCTATTACTTACCATTTTCATGAACTTTGAGCAATTTCCCCAACCTTCCTACACTTTAATTTCTTCATTTGTATATTAAGGATTAATAATAGCTAGTGAAAAAGGTTATTGAGAGGGTTGAACACAAGAATGTATGTGAAGTCATGAACAGAAGCTTAAATAAGTATATTTAAATCATTTTTTCCTTTTGGACTTCTTCCCAGGAGATTAGCTCTCTTGACCTAGGGTACATAACCCCAAGTGGTATAAATCTAATGCTTGGTCTCAACATAAATTTGTACCCAAACCTAGAAAAGTAGACCAGAAGACACACGGGAAGTCCCAAGGAGGTAATTTTTTAAAAAGTAATCTCTACACCTAACCTGGGACTCCCAACTCACCACCCTGAGATCAAGAGGTATAAGCTCTTCTGACTGAGCCAGCCAGGCATCCTCTCCGCCTCCCCCCAAAAGGAGGTCAATCTTGTACATGGGGAAGGAAACACTCTTTTTTCTTCTCTTTTCTTCTTCCCTCCTTCCTTCTTTTCTTTCTTTCTTCCTCTCAATAAAAAATAGAGATTTAGGAGGGTATGTGGGTGGCTCAGTTGGTTAAGCATCTGCCTTTGGCTCAGGTCATGATCCTAGGGATCACGGGACCTAGCCCTGGTCGGTGCCTCTCCCTCTGACCCTCCCCACCTACCCCTGCTCTTGCTGGGTCTCTCTCTTTAATGAATAGACAAAAAAATCTTTAAAAAAAAATAGTGATTTAGATAATTTGGTGATGACAAAAATATTGAGTTAATGAAATAGGCTAATAATAAAAGATCATACTGTGTGTCTGACATTATATGAAATAGTTTATAAGTGTTATATTTACTTCCAATAACTACAGGGTGTTATTCCTATTTTACAGAAAAAAAATCAAGGCCCAAAGTAGGTACATTATTTGCCCTAATTGGATGCTAACAGTCTAAACTGTTGAATCCTATGTTATTGTTAACTTTTTGCTACTCTAGGATGTGGGGGTGTATCCATTTCTTTCTTTTTTTTTTTTTTTTTTTAAGAGTTTATTTATTTGACAGTTGAGAGAGGGAACACAAACAGGCGGACTGGGAGAGGGAGAAGCAGGCTTCCCCCAAGCAGGGACCTCCGATGATGTGGGGCTTGATCCCTGGACCTTGGGATCAGGACCTGAGCTGAAGCCACCCAGGGGCCCCTATCCATTTTTTTTGATGGACATGCTGGATGGAATACTGAGAAGAATCAATCAATATGGTAAGTTTAAACTTCTACTCTAAAGGAAGTATGGTCAATGTAGTAGATGGAAAAAGTTTTCCTTTAACCCTCTTAGGGTCGCTGGCCAAGCCTGAGAGTTAAATTGACAAAAATAGATTAACCGGAGAAAAGCATACAAATTGTTTAAAAATGATTAAATAAGGGGCGCCTAGGTGGCTCAGTGGGTTAAAGCCTCTGCCTTCTCAGGTCATGATCCCAGAGTCCTGGGATGGAGACAGTATCGGGCTCTCTGCTCAGCGGGGAGCCTGCTTCCTCCTCTCCTCCTCTGCCTGCCTCTCTGCCTACTTGTGATCTCTGTCAAATAAATAAATAAAATCTTTAAAAAAAAATGATTAAATAACATGGGCCCCTGGGTGGCTTAGTGGGTTAAAGCCTCTGCCTTGGGCTCAGGTCATGGTCCCAGGCGATTCCCGTATGGGGCTCTCTGCTCAACAGGGAGCCTGCTTCTCTGTCTCTCTGCCTGCCTCTCTGCCTACTTGTGATCTCTGTCTGTGAAATAAATAAAATCTTTAAAAAAAATGATTAAAGAACACAATGTAGTAGACACAAACAAACTTTATTTAACACTTTAACAAGTGGACAGTTTCCATTCGGAGAACTACAAAATGGGGCAGAAGGCAGGAAACTTTTATAGAATAAATAATAAAAAACAAGGAAGTAATTATTGAGCTCAGGTTTGGCTTAGTGTTTGGGGATTGGCTGATTGGATATATTGAGTTTTTGGCCTAGTGAAGTATTTACAGGGACATGACATTTATCTAAATTTCAGTTTGCTGGCCTAGCATCCTGGGCAGAAGTGACCCCATCTCAGACCTACAAATTTATTTCAACAAAATTTATTTATTATAATTTTGATGTGACTTGGGAGCCTTCATCAGAAAATGAAGACCCAAAGATATAGACCAGGGTGGTTTTATGCTAGGTTTGATAAAGAGTGAACAGTAGTAGGGGAATATCGTAAGTTAAAGAGTATGAGGTAATTGTTATAAATCGGGAGACTCGTCTTGGTGTCCCTTTGTCTTCAGAGATAAGGATGTTCCTTTCTGCCCAGGGCACCTCTCACAGGAGGGTTTTATGACCTGTTTTAGAGAAGAAGGAAGAGGGAAGCAGGAGTTTAGAATGACTTTCGGGTTTCTGCCATTGTTTTTCAAACTCTCTTCAGTTAAAAATAATCTACAACAAGGTGCTTTATTTCAGGGTAGTGTGTCCTGAGAACTCCATCATGGGTATTAGTGGTGAGGAATAGGAGGCATTTTTTATTTTTTAATTCCGCATATTTTATTCAGTTATTCATTATATATAAACTATATAATAAATTATATAGTTTATTCAAAGAACGGCAAACATCTAGGGAATTAATTCAGTTAACTAATATTTACTGGACATCTTCTCTTTAGTAAGGATTACGAAATGTCCCTCTTTTACATTCATCTTTTAGCTTTCAATTTTCTCCATTAAAGTTGAGGGGCTTGGATAATTTTAAAGTTCTTCTTTTGCGAGAGTCTCTAAGTCCTTTTAATCTTCATCTTATTTCCTCCCGACTAGACCTTAAAGTGGCATATAGCCTGGTGGTGGCATGGGACTGTGACGTGTATGGTGGTTCACACCTGCAATTGGTGATGGTTAGAGTGAAGGTTATGGTTTCCTATTTTCCCTACTTCGTCCAGGTCACCTTTGCATAGAAGTCATGATCATACTTGTTTACTTACTTGGTTACCTGTAAACAGATACTTTTCAATGGTACTAATACCTCGAGGGGTAAGGGCCCACTCTTCCTCAATTTATTGTGCAGTGCTGGGCTTAGAAGTTTTGAGGAAAGGTTATTCAATGTTAGGTTGATATGCAAAATTATATTGGCCAACCTATTATTCTATTTGCTTTAGTTGTTGTCGAACAACTGAACTCCTTTCAAATCCTGATCTTTCCTTATTTAGCTGAGCTTGCAAGGGGAGGGCTTCTACTTAAACAGATAGAATGCATTTCCTTTTCACCTATTTAAGCTAATGACTTTCAGTGTTATGCAGAGTAAAGAAATTATTTAGCTTTCCATTCAGAACTATTTAGTTTGAAAAAGAAAAGACTAATTCCAGCAGAATCATTAAATGAAAATGAGAAAGCTTAGCAAAATTAGGAAAAAAAAAAAAAAAAAAGGAAAAGTCAGTCAAGGATTTTCTAGGGATTACAAATTGTTTTGCTCTGTTTACATCGAGGGAGACACATTCTTCAGTACCTGTTCCCAAGCTGATTTAGTCCACGAGAATGATTTTCCTATGGATGGAGTTTTTCCCAATACTTCACTTTATTATTGATCCATTCTTTTTCATCCTGAAATTGTGTTTGGAAAACTGCTAAGACCCCATGACTCTGAAAGACTGGTCTGTCTTAGAGGGAAATGAAGTTGAAAAGAATTACTGTGAAATATGGGGTACAAGATTTTAGGTCAGAAAATTAAACTACTGGTTCATAATCCATAAGACATGGTCTATGAGTATTCCCAGGCTAGACTGAGATCATTCAACAAAATTATACATCATCACTATCTTTTTCCCCTAATATCATCGAAATGTGTAACTTTTGGTAGAGGTAGGGCTGGTGACCAGGGAATACAAAACATCTTTAGAGCCAGAATGCATCTCTATATGGTAGTAGTGCTTCACTTCCAATGGGGCTGGAATGGCTGGAAGTTGCCAAGGTATGCAACTTCCACGGGCTTTTGGAAAAATACTCTCTGGTACCTGGATTCCTTATCCTTGGAATATATTACGGACCTTCTTTAGACACTTAACAGCAATAATTCTCCCATGGAACCCATGGAAGTACATGAGTAATGTGAGCCTTGTATCATCTGAAAATTATCTATGGATACAACAACTTTTTCATTGGTGCTTGGAGATTTAGCTTAGGCTCAATATCCACTGTACATTTCCGCAAGAAAGCTTTAAATTTCTTTGACATGCCAAAAACCTAAGTTTGAATTAAATGACTAATGCTTTACCTAGTTTTTACCACTAGTTCTCTGCCAGAATCTTTTCAATTCATCCTCTGCCAAAGCCTGTCAACCATCATGACAACATACCCTTTTACCTCCCTATACCTCATGCCTTTGGCTTTTTCAGTCCTTTGGCTGCCCTCCGGTTTCTTCCTCACATACTCGTCTGGCTGGTTCTTAGAAGCCTGGCAGGGATTTCTTGACACAAATCTGGCTACCACAAACTAAGAGCCAGGAGTCCAAACACACCTCTCTGGGTGCAAATCTAAATGGATCTAATTTATAAACAAAGAGAGAACTCCTATTTTTTCCTCTAAAAGCAAAGCATGCATTGGCTTTTAAAGGAGAGAATGAAGAGAAAATAACTGATGAAAACAGAGTTTAGAAAAAAATACGACGTAAAAAATAGTTACTGGATTAAGAGGACACCAGAAAAGCACCAGCCTCAGTTACTAGTCCAGGAGGAGTCCCCCAGCCTTCTGTAAAGGTAAAGGAGGGCAATTATCTTTGTTCTGTGCACGGAAGTAATCCAAGCTTCCAAAACAGGAGGCGGTACATCCTAGGTGCTCTGCGAATATTTCCTGAATATTCACAAGACTAGGAGAATTAAAAACTGACAAACTGCTATCGTAAATAAAATGACAAAGGCTACTGCCTCATCCAGTGTTTAGCATCCCCAAATACAGCCCCATTGTTCTGTTCTCTTTATGCCTCTTCCCTTATTTTTGTCGTTCTCTTTTACATACACATTTAAATCTAACAACACACACGTACATAAAATCCCTGAAACTACAGACCTAAATGTGTTATTCAAAGCAAGTCTTATTGCGGGGCTGCTTTTAAATGAACGTCAACTCCTAATGGGTTCAGCTTTTGAGCAGCCTTCTTTCCCGCCTTCTCGGAGTTGAGGTGAGGGATTAAACAATCAGCATTCTCTCTGCAATTCCTCAGTCATCCCCCCCCCATTCTCTCCTTTCCTCGGCTTAATTCCCTTTCCCAGTCTGTCGTTTCTCTTAGGGTTGTGGCTTCGCTTTCTCCCTCTCTGCTTGATCGTCCCTTTGATCCTTTCTTTCTATCCCTTATTCCCAGAAGCTCCAGAAAATACCTCCTTTTTTTCCCCCCCTTTTCACGTCACTTCCCTCCCTTCTCGCATCTCCTCGGTGAGAGCGAGGTCCCCACTAGAGGCCAGCACTTTCTCAGTTTCGTCCCTCCAACCGGCGTGCAGAACTCGGAGAGAAAGAAGGGAAAAAAAGAGGAGAAAGAGAGCGAGAGACGGGGGGGAAAAAAAAAACCCAACAAAAAACCAACCCCGGGGCCTGGAGCGCAGAGGCCCGGGAGCGGCGTCGTCATGGCAACGGGCGCCGGCAGGAAACGAGGGACGCGCGGGAGGGAGGAGGGGGAGGAGGGCGCCGAGGGGAGGGGAGGGACGGGGGAGGGGTCCAGCTGCCCCGGAAGCACCTCCCCGCCAGCCCCCTCCTCCAGCCCGGCCCGCAGCCCCCGGCCCGCAGCCCCCACCCTCTCGGCCCGGCAGGAAGTGACAGGCCCGGAGCGAGCCCCGGAGGCCTGGCAGAGCCGCGGCCGGGCCCGGACCCGGAGCCGCGGGAGGGGCGGGGAGCCGCGGCCGCGCCGGGCACCTCCCACCCCGCCCTCGGCGCCCCCGCCCCTCCAGGAAGGGGAGGAGGAGAGGGGAGCCCGCCGCGGAGGCCGAGCGAGCCCCCCGCCCAGCCTGGCGACTGGGGACCCCGGCACATGAGGTGGACGCCCCCCGGGAGCACTTGGGTGCAGAGCCAGGCGCGAAGGTACCCGGGCGGCCGCGGGTTGGGGAGGGGCAGGACCTCTGGGGGCTTGGCTGCTCGGGGATGTTTCTTCAGCCACCTCCGTCTGTAACGCCCCAGGTACCTCCCCCAGTTTCTTTCCCTGCCTACCTCTGCGCTTCGCTCTGCCGTCCTTCGGCACTGTCTGTCCAAGTCTTCTTGCTATTCATTTCGCTGCGCTGAATGCCGTCTGTCCGTCACCCTAGTTGCTTCTGACTGCTCATTTTCTCATTCATTTTTCCTTCTCTGACTTTGGTCCTCCCATCCAAGCATGCTGTCTGATAATCCCCTGCTTTTTATGGTCCGCTTGGTCCCTCGGTCTCCAATTCTTGACTTCTGTCTGTCTCTCTCCTGCTTGTCTCCCGGCTATCAGTAAGCACATTTCCCTGCTCACTTGGGTCAGTTCACTCCTGGCTCCACTCTATCTGTCCCCTTCCCCTCGGTGTCTTTGATTCCTCTTTGGAACCTCATTTTCATCAAGGTTCTGTATACAACAAGGACCCCTGGGCGCTTACTATCCCTATTCTCCAGATCACTTCCATTTCTTTGGCACAGTCTTCCCCAACAAGCCCCCACTCCCTTCTCTTGCCGCCTTCTGTGTCCCGTACTTTCTACAAGACAGAGTTTTAGGTTTAGGGAAATTTATTTCCTCCAACTCTTGGCTCAGTGAACCCAGTCGCAGGTCCACTTAACTATCTTTTTCTAGCTGCCTTCCAGAGGTCTGTGCTCCTTAACCACCCAAACTGACCCAATGAACCCAACCCCGCCCATACACACTCAAATACTGCCTTTCAGGGTGACAATAGTTTAGCGATTGTAGGCACCTCTGTGGATCAGCTTCTCACACTTACTCTCCTGAGGTAATTCTGAACATTTAAATGCACTGTACCTCCCAAACCTTTTGTTGTTTTCATTTTCTGTATTTAATTGTGCAGTCCCAACGTTGATCACAAGTGAATAGATCTGTGTGCCTCGGGTCCAGGACTCCTGGTTTTGATGTCAGTTTCTCCTGATTTTATTACTTAAGCCAGCATCTTTCCATCTCTATTTTCATTTCACAATCTGGAAAAAAAAAAAAAAAAAGACTTCCATTTTGGGGGAGATGTGGGGTCCTACAGTATTAGCATTTTCACCTACGAATGTAGGAGTTAATGTCTCCTCTAGCTAAAGAAGGGGTCTCTTCTGTCTTACTGTCTTTGAGTACAGTAAACTAAGTCCATTGATCTATACAACTATGCCATGCTGCCTCTAATCCTTACCCACTTTTTTTCTTCACATGCTGATAATGAGGATTCATGGGTCTGTATCTGTTTAGTGCTTTGATACTGTGGGAGAAGATAACTATAGAGTTGAAGCTGATATGATTTCTCCTGTGTTATATTCCATGTTTGCAGTGACGTTTGCTATATCTAAATAAAACTGAAGAGATGGGTTGAGTACGTGGGGGATAATGATGCGATCAGATGATATTGGGAACTGAATAAGAAATCTCCCCAACTCTGTTTCCAGGGCCAAGCGGTTTGATTTTATTTACTTTATTTTGGATGTAATTATTACGATAAATCCATTGTGATAAAACTGTTGACAGGCCTTAGCAGAAATTCTGGTTTGATGTTTACATTCCTAAACCAAACCAGTGCTTTGCTGACCTAATATTTCTAGTGGCCCTGTGCCTCTGGAGTAGAGAAGGTAGTGTCTACGCCCAACAAAAGAGGGGAAAAAAAGAATGAACAAAACCCCTCATTGTCATTTAGTGTTATTTGGAGGCATATTTCTTCTTGCTTCTTTTCTCCTGTCTCTGCTTGGTTCCTAGCAATGTCTTCATGTCTTTTGGCAAATTTTAGTGTAGACCGCAGAGAGTAAACTCTGATTACTAAAGTGAAAAGTTTAGTTTTACTTTCTTGAAGCCTTTCATTGCTGTGTATTTAATATGTTAATGCCTGATAGTCATTTGTTAAAATGATATATTATATTCATTTGTGAAGGCTTTTCTGCAAATGGGGGAACTGAGGGGCTGGCAGGGAAAGTGATGTGCCCACAGTGTTTTTATTAGTAGCCTGAGCTGGAATCAGGCAGCTATTTTGGCTGCAGACTAGCTCTCCTACCTCCTAGTTTTTGTTTTGTTTTGTTTTAAAGTTGTATTTAAGTAATCTGTACACCCAGTGTGGGACTTGAACTCATGATCCCAAGATCATGACTTGCATGCTCTTCCCACTGAGCCAGTCAGGCGTCCCTCTACCTCTAGTTTTATGACTTTCCATGATGCATTTAACCTATCTGTATCTTGAGCCCCTTCTCCATAAAACGAGGACAGTGAACACTCAAAAGAAATGACACTGCCTTAATCACAGCCTTTTTTTGTTTGTTTGTTTGAGGAAGCAGCACGTATTAATGTAAAGACTTGATACCTACTAGGATAACTTCTTTAATCTCGGAAAACCTCATTTCTACAATTATAAGATGGGGACAATCATATTTACCTCAAAGCACTATGAGAGGTAATGGAGATGAAGAGCCTAGGCCAGCGAGAGGAGGCACCTGGTGGCTTCTCAGTGGTAGCCATTGTTAAGGTGATGTTGGTACTGATGTTGCAGGTGCAGATAAAAATGAGAAAACAGTAACTTTTAAGCAGGACTATTTTAAACTGTTACAAATGCTATGGGAATGTAAGGTAGCCTTAGTATTATGGTCTTACATTCTAGCCACTTGATATTTAATAGACAGTCATGAGGGATCTGTAAAGGTTTCTTTTGAGACACTGGATAGCTTCAAAAGATGGTATAGGAAGCATGTGGTTATAAGTGTGTATTGCAGATTTGGTAGTTAAAGAAGCCCAATGAATCATGGATAACAGAGGGAAGAGAGGAAGAGTATTAGATAACATGAAAAATAACAGGAAATATTAGTTTGAGATCAGGTGTGAATTTTAATCCTTCGCTACTTCCATCTAGGTCTTGAGTCAGAGCAACAGCTTTTGGGACCCTGGACCACTATCATGGAGACTGAGAGTGAGCAGAACTCCAACTCCACCAATGGGAGCTCCAGCTCTGGGGGCAGCTCTCGGCCCCAGATAGCTCAGATGTCACTGTATGAACGGCAGGCGGTGCAGGTGAGGCTCAAGAGTGAGGGGCTGTGATCTGTGAATATTGGCTTCAGGTGGGCACTGGTGCTGGAAGATAGCCGCTCGTTGTTCCTTTCCAGCAAACTGGGAGAGTTGAATTAGGTGATGACTAACGTCCCTTCCAACTCTGAGAATCTTAGGAGTTTACAATAGTTCAAGCAAGCAGAGAATGAGATTCAGTCTTCAAATCATGGTTTTTTTTTTTTTTTTTATACCATTCAGTTCATATAGCTAGAGTTTAACTAACCGTTTCTTTTCGTGGATTGTCAGGTTTTTAACCTTTTGTCTCTCTTGTAAATCATCCTGGACAAATAGTAAATCCCATGCTTTAAAAAATCTTGGGAATGGGGCATCTTACTCAAAATATCTTGGTTGCTAGAATAACCACGCACAAAATAAGAATAGTTCTAGTTATTATGGAATAAGAATACAGTAATAACCCAAAGGTGACACTCAAACTGCATTACCAGCATCATCTTTATAAACATTTATGTGTTTGAAAATGCCAGTTATTTGAAAATATTACTTGATAAAATCTTTCACAAGCCACTATTTACTCTATTTTTCATCATTTTCAACCACTTGGGGCTCTGTCACCTTTGTGTCCTAGAACATGGTCTTTTGTGTCCCTAGAATTGTGTCCCTAGAATATGATCTTTATTTTTTTCATTCATTTTTTTTTTTTCTTAAAATTTTATTTGCGTAGGCGGGGAAGGAGGGAGGAGGGCAGGTGAGAGGGGGAGGACCAGGCGACGACTGGGGACCCGGCCAGGGCAAAGGCTGGGAGAACAGCGATGGGGGCAGTGTGGGGAGGGCAGGACCTGGGCAGGGCTAGGGCGGGAAGGGCAGCTTTGGGGACCGAACAAAGGGAAGGCAGGAGCGAGGGAAGGGGCGGTGCGGGGTGAGGACGGGGCAGAGGTGCGGCAGGGTGGGAATTGTGCGTGGCAGGGTGGGAATTGTGCGTGACGGTTAGGAGATCCATTTATTTTTAAGTAGGCTCCATGTTGGAGCCCAACCTTGGGCTTGAGCTCATGACCCTGAGATCACAGACCTGAGCTGAGATCAAGAGTTGAATGCTTAACTGACTGAGCCATCCAGGAGCCCTGTTTTTGTTTTTTAAAGATTTTATTTATTTGACAGAGAAAGATCACAAGTAGGCAGAGAGGCAGGCAGAGAGAGAGAGAGAGAGGAGGAAGCAAGCTCCCTGCTGAGCAGAGAGCCCGATGTGGGCTCGATCCCAGGACCCTGAGATCATGACCTGAGCCGAAGGCAGCGGCTTAACCCACTGAGCCACTCAGGCGTCCCAGGAGCCCTGTTTTTAATTTTTTTAAGTAAGTTCTATGCCCAGTCTGGGGCTAGAACTCACAACCCCGAGACCAAGAGTTGCATATTCTACCAACTGAGCCAGCCTGGTGCCCCTTCTCTTTATATTATTTGATGTCCAGTTTATTTTCAACTTGTCTAGTCCAGTTCTTTTTCTTGCTATGTCATTTTGGGAATTCCATTCCATTTTGGGAATTAAGAGTTCATGTGAGTTACATTGCTTATATTCCTTTTCTTTGTATACAAGAATAGAGAATAACAGAATTAATTATTTCTCCACTTTTTTTTTTTTTTAAAAGACTTTATTTCACAGGCAGAGATCACAAATAGGCAGAGAGGCAGGCAGAGAAAGAGGAGGAAGCAGGCTCCCTGCTTAGCAGAGAACCCTATGCGGGGTTCGATCCCAGAACCCTGGGGTCATGAACTGAGCCGAAGACAGAGGCTTTAAACCCACTGAGCCACCCACGCACCCCTGTTTATCCACTTTTTGAAGACTATGTGAACTTACATGTTCTAATATAAAAATGGGCAAATCAGATGTTGATTTAGCCACATTCCCCATCTCCCTTTGTTTTTCTTTTTCCCAATTGTCCCTTTCACCTTATCACAGTCATTTGCATAGAATAGGAATTAGGAGTGATTCATTCTAAGTGGGTTGATCCTTTCTTTTCCTTTTAGGCTTTGCAGGCACTGCAGCGTCAGCCCAATGCGGCTCAGTATTTCCACCAGTTCATGCTCCAGCAGCAGCTCAGCAATGCCCAGCTGCATAGCCTGGCTGCGGTCCAGCAGGTGAGAGGTCAGCAGCTAGCTGGCCCAAGAGGGAGGGGATGGGCACTACAGGTGGGTTAGGGCATACTGTTTCCACTGCTCCTGCCACTCAGGCTAGAATCATAGTCTTTTCTTTTGGGGGTTGCAGTAGGAATTAGTAGGTAGAATGGCTGTGTTCCAGAACTGCACTGTCCAGTTTGGCAGCCATTAGTCACGTGTAGCTGTTGAGCACTTAAAATGTGGCCAGTCCATATTGAGCTGAATAGTACAATTTGGATTTCAAAGACATAGCGTAAGAAAATATAAACTATCTCAGTTTATAGTTTCATTTCAACATACATAAGCCACAGACACAACCGCCATTGTTCCAGAGGTATGTTGAAATGAGATACATTGGCTTGAGTAAAGTTTATTTCTCCTGTTTCTTTTCCCTTTTTTACTTTTTATTTTTTAAAATTTTATTTATTTGAGATTGAGAAAGAGAGCAAGATAGAGTGAGCACAAGCTGGTGGGGAGGGGAGAGGGAGAGAAGCAGGCTCCACACTGAGCAGGGAGTCCCAGGGCAGTACTTGATCCTGGGACCCTGGGATCATGACCTGAGCCAAAGGCAGACGCTTAACTGACTGAGCCACCCAGTTGCACCTCTTTTCACTTTTTAAAAATGCATACTAGAAAATTACTTATGTGGCTCACATTGTATTTGTTTTAGACAGCCCTGGGTTAGACATATGAGTGACTCATGATTATGATCTGATCAAAGGTTGTTCTTCCACCTAAAAGAAAGTGGGAGGAGGGGGCAGAGTACCTGATTGCCCCAGAAGGGTTGTGTGGGAGTTATTAGGCTGGCATATGTGGTAATGTGAGGGTTTTGGAGATAGGGAATATGCTTTTCCTTGTTCCATAGTATAGCCTCTGGCTTTTTATCTGAACTCTCTATTACATTTTGTGCCTGTGATTCCAAGATTCAGTCTTTTCCTCCATTGTCTCTGCTCTTTTTTGTTTTCCTTTCCCCTCTAACAGGCCACGATTGCTGCCAGTCGGCAGGCCAGCTCCCCAAACACCAGCACTGCCCAGCAGCAGACTACTACCACCCAGGCCTCAGTGAGTAGTACTGGGTCTCCCCACTGAGAGGCTTCCTTCCCTGGGTCTCTGGGTGGAACAACCTTGTGTATTGAGCTGTGAATGAAGAAGATCGCTCTTAAGTAGACAATATTAGTACAAGGGAAACAACTGACCTGAGCCTATATCAGAGTCTCAGGGAGGAGGTCTAAGAAAGGAGAAAGAAAATCCTGGGGAAGAAGAGAGGATGAAAAAGGAAGGCGACTCATCTCTGGACCTTTTAACGAGGCGTGAAGTCTGTTCCATTTTGTTCCTTTTCCCTCTCAGCTAGTAATGTTAGTAGTTAGGTTAGTGGTTAGCAGTGGTGGCTAGTGGTTAGTGGTTAGGGACTAGTTTCTTTACTTTGGTACCACCTTGCAGTAGTCAGGATGACAGTTATGGTCAGGAAGGTATTCATTTGCCCCTGACTCTGAAAATGAGATCGTCTGTTCTTAAAAAAAGAAGAAAATGAGATATTCTGTTCTTGACTGTGTCCCTCTGCATTTGTCAGTGATGTGCATTTCTTTTTACCTTTCCAAAATCCTTAGTTTTGGTTCCTTTCTGTACCACACAGATCAATCTGGCCACCACGTCAGGCGCCCAGCTCATCAGCCGATCGCAGAGTGTGAGCTCTCCCAGTGCTACCACTTTGACCCAATCTGTGCTACTGGGGAACACCACCTCCCCACCTCTCAACCAGTCCCAGGCCCAGATGTATCTACGGGTAAGCCACAGACACAACTGCCATTGTTCCAGAGGCATAAATGTTGTGCCCCTGGCAAAGACTTGAGTGAAAGCTGTTTGATTTAAATATGGTTGCCCAAATATGGTAAGATACGCTGATGGACTTTCTGGGCCTTACCTATCTCTAGAAGTGATGCTTGGTATTCACAGGTAGCCTGCAGATTGAATTGAGATCCTAAGTGAGAAGGTGTTTGCCTTAGTATTTTTGACTGAAGTAGTGTCACATATAATCTAATCTTTAAACCTGTGGTTCTAGTACCCAAATTCTAAGTGTTATCTCTTAGCCTGTCTACTTACTACACATAAATACTTGCTCTAAAATCCTCATTGTCTCAACTTCCTTGATGTTTGACTCTTTGATATCAATCTATAGTTTTATATACATTCTAGGTTTCCTTCTGGATGATTCATTGCATATGGAGAATAAGGGTCTCCTGGGTTGGTGTGGAAAGGGGCAGGGCTTAGCAGTTTCGTATCTTCTGTTTATTTTGTCTTGTGGTCCTTCCCTTCCATTTCTTCTTTCTTCTTCTCTTGTTCTCTTTCCTTTGCTCTTCCTCTTCCTCCTCTCCTTGCCAGCCACAGCTGGGAAACCTATTGCAGGTAAACCGGACCCTGGGCCGGAATGTGCCTCTAGCCTCCCAACTCATCCTGATGCCTAACGGGGCGGTGGCTGCGGTCCAGCAGGAGGTGCCATCTGCTCCATCTCCGGGAGTTCATACAGATGCAGATCAGGTCAGTGGCAACCACTTGACCTGCGGATGGGCACTGGGGAGGATGAAGGGAACCACCACAGACCAGGGCCTACCCTGCTATCCCATGACGACTTCTCAGGGTTCTTATTTTTTCTCCCCTTTTCTTCATTTCCATAGCACTCGAATTCCTTGTAACTTTTGAGTTATGTGCGTTACAAAGGGAGGTGAAGTTGACTGAAAACAGCCCTGTGGACCTGGGAAGCCTTATTCTCAATCCAGGGCAGATGTCCTTACATTCTTTTAGACCTCCATGGCTCAGTTTTATTCAGGAGGTCTTAATTCTCTTTCTTTGCAGTGCTCTCTTAGAGTAAGGGATGGCTGAGGGAATTCTGCAGTTAGGTAGATGTGAAGCCCACCGGGCTGTTGCAGGAAGGATGTTTGTGTCCTTCTCTTTATGAGTCACTGTGGCTGCTGACTCTCAGTGGTCTCTGTGCCCAGGAAAGTGTTCCTCACCGTTGCTTTCTGTGCCTTACCCCCAAACATGGACACGGATTTCATGCCTGAAGTTTTGGCTTCTTATGATGGAATACAAATTGAGATCTCATAATAACTTTTTTCATTCTCTTAGTTTATCAGTTAGCAAGTAAATAGTGAGTTTGAGCTCTTTCTACTGATGTGCTCAGATATATACTAGAAACTTGGGAAGCTTGAAAAGAAAGACAAGTCAAGTCTTCAAAGATCTTAGAGAACAAAGAAGTACAAAGACCTTAGTGCCCAAAGGAGTCCAAAGTAAATGGTCCTAACTCAGAGTGACACATGAGTTTAGAGAAGAGTTGGCTGCATTCCTGCTCAGTGACTTTTGGGATACTTGAGCAGATTCTTGAAAGATTGTTACGATTTGATTTGGAGTTAGAAGAAAACTGGAGAGAGAACAGTGTGTGTAAAGCCATGACTTGTATGTGACTGAATTGGGGATGAGTGGATAAAGTGGAGACAGCACACCTGATGTTAGAAAAGGTCATTGTCAGGGGCGCCTGGGTGGCTCAGTGGGTTGAGGCCTCTGCCTTCGGCTTGGGTCATGATCCTGAGGTCCTGGGATCCAGCCCCACATCGGCCTCTCTGCTCAGTGGGGAGCCTACTTCCTCCACTCTGCCTGCTTGTGATCTCTCTCTGTCAAATACATAAAAAAAAAAAAAAAAAAAGAAAAAGAAAAAGAAAAGGTCATTGTCAGGGAGAAGTCTGAAAGCCAAATAACTTTGTAGGTAGCAGGGGTCATGGCTGGCTATTGAACAGCAGATTAATAGGATAAGGACAATACTCTGGAAAGAATCATCTAGGAACATGTGCCTGGAGAAGAAAGAGAAGTTAAGGAACCTAGTAAGAGATTCTTGGGGCTCATTTAGTTACTAGGGTAAAACATTCTTTTTTTTTTAAGATTTTGTTTATTTGACAGACAGAGATCACAAGTAGGCAGAGAGGCAGGCAGAGAGAGGAGGAAGCAGGCTCCCTGCTGAGCAGAGTCCGACTCGGGGCTCGATCCCAGGACACTGGGATCATGACCTGAGCGGAAGGCAGAGGCTTTAACTCACTGAACCACCCAGGAGCCCCAGACATTCGTTTTAGACTATGGTAACAGCGTCGGGATCAGAGGATGAGGTTGAGACTGGTTTCATATCCAGTTCTTTGATTCATCCATCTCTTTACTCATCAGATACTTGAGTGTCAATATATGAAGGGACAGAGTAGTGTTTGAAAATAAGAATCTGATTCCAAGTCCATGACTTCCTGTGTGACCTAGGCAGACGGCTTAACATCTTTTTGTCGGTTTCTTCGTGTATAAAATAGCTGTTGTTAAATACCTACCTTGGAGTGTGTTGAGGATAAATGAGTTAGAGATGACATATCACTGAAGTGCCAGACATTAAACAAAAATCACCCGAATGGCTTAACAATTGCTTCATTAGAAAGTACAGAGTGCTTTGAAAACACAGGAGGAGACCTAATTCAGCCTTGGGCTTGGGGTGAAAGTTGAGAAGACCGCCCCGAGGAGGTGACATTTAAACTGAGTGTCTGGTGAAGGCAAGGAAAGAGAGTGGTGAAGCCAATGGAAACCTAATGTCCAAATACCCCTTGAATCCAAAGAGGAGGGAAGGAGCTTTATATATTTGAGGACTTGAAAGAAGACCTACATGCTTGGAATTTGGCAAAGCAGGATGGAGATGGTGCTGGGGAGGTAGGAGAGACTTCATCTTACAGGGCACTGGGGACAGTGTTTAGGATTTTGGGCTTTATGCGAAGGGTGATGGGACATTATGGGAGGATTTTAAATTTGGAAATCACATGGTGGGGTTTGAGGCTTGTTCATTTGTTTGTTTAGAGACTATGTTGGGGGCGTAGTGGCTCAGTGGGTTGAGTATCTGCTTTCGGCTCAGGTCATGATCCCAGGGCTTTGGGATGGAGCCCGGCATGGGGCTCTCAGCTCGGCCGGGAGCCTGTTTCCCTCTCTCCCACTCCCCCTACTTGCATTCCCTCTCTCACTGTCTCTTTCTCTGTCAAATAAATAAGTAAAATCTTAAAAAAAAAAAAAAAAGACTATGTTAGCTCCTCTGTAGAGAATAAATGGAAGTGTGTGTGAATAAATGAGTGTGAATCTAGGGACAACAATTTAGAGGAAAGATGGTGTTTGGGTTAGGCAGTAACAATGGACATGGACAGAAATGAATAGATTTGAGAAAAAACTTAGAAGATCTTTGAAAAAGGAAAGCTGATTCAGTTGAGAGAGGTGCCAGGGACGAGATGTGACAGCAGTGAGGTGACAGCGTAGTGTGACTAGAGAGGTAGAATGTTGGAGAAGTGGACTTATGGTGAGGTTAACTTTTGTACACCGCTGTCTTGGATGTGCTTGTGAGTCACTGAGGTCAGCAGTTTTAGATAGTTGGTGCTTGAGAATAGAGAGAAGGTCTGCATGGAAATCAACATTCAAGAGTAGACACAGGATAATGGAAGTCAAGAGAGCATTTGGCATTGCTTAGGGAAAGGTACAGATTGATATGAGAAATGGAACCCTGAGGGTTAGGACTACTTCTTGGAAAATATAACAGCTCAGGGTCAGTAGAGGCTGATGAAGTGGCAGAGGGGAGTAGAAAGTGAAACAGGAAAATCTGGATTGTGTAGTGTCATGAAAACAAGGGAGCAGAACGTTAGAAGTGGCAGGGAGTCCTCTGTCAAATGTAGTAGAGAGGACAAGAAAGAGTTACCAATATGGACAGAGAACCATTTCAGTGGAGTTTGGGGATTGGGGGATTGCAGCCAACTAGTATCACCTGAGGAATGGCTGGATAGTGAGAATAGATGCAGTGAATGTAAACAATTATTACCAGTTTAGCAATCAAAGGAAAGGGGGATGAAGCGGGGGGTTGGGAAGTGGGCTTCAGGTGTGATTGGAGGGTGCCTTAGAGGGGAGGTTGAAGAGACAGGAAGGAATTGATAGCACAAGCTCCTTGAGAAGAAGGAGAGCTGAGGCCCTGAGTGTGGAGAAGGATTTGATAGGAGGGCTGATAGAGGGGAGAGCCGGGAAAAGGTGGTGGTGGGGATTCATGAAGGGGATTATAGATTTGGTGATGGAACTGCTCACATAATGGTTTTATCATTTCTGCAGGGGTGATGAGGAAGAGGGGGAAGAGCAAGTGGTTCTGAGATATATTGGGAACTAGGAAAGTTTTGAGTAGTCATTATGGAAAGCTGATTGGAAACAAACTATATAAATGTCGTATCACATTAAGTGCTCCAACACCCCATCCTGGTAATTCCTGTAAAGCTCTCTCAAAAGCTCTCACCTCTTTACTCCTCGCCTGAACTCAGGTTCCTTGTATTTTTCACCTGCATTATTCTTCTAGTTTTCTAATTGGTCTCTTGACTTCAGCCTTGTCTACCTCTAAGCATCTTCCATATTATCTTCAGAATAAGTTTTTTCAATAAGAAAATACATGTTGTTCCTAACGTTATTTTATTTTTTTAAATTTTTTTTTAAAGATTTTATTTATTTATTTGACAGAGAGAGATGACAAGCAGGCAGAGAGGCAGGCAGAGAGAGAGGAGGAAGCAGGCTCCCTGCTGAGCAGAGAGCCTGATGCGGGGCTTGATCCCAGGACTCTTGAGATCATGACCTGAGCCGAAGGCAGCGGCTTAACCCACTGAGCCACCCAGGCGCCCCCTAACGTTATTTTAAATGGTACTTCTGGTGTGCTGGGTTTTATAAGTCATAATCCTTGGTTCATGATACCTCCCAGCAGTGGTCCAATCATGGCCCAATGTTATTTACTTACTATGTTTTAATGATGTAATAAGCATTCCCCAGCTCCACCCACTGCCTGCCCCACCTATGGTAACAATCATTCTGATTCCTAGGTTCATCCTGCCCTCTGTCCCTTTTTCTATAGTTTTATTGTGTTTACATGGGTTTTTCAAAAGTACTTCTTATTATGGAAAATTTCAAACTTATGCAAAAATAGAAAAATACATGAATCTCTGCACACCTGCTAACCAGCTGCAATATTTATCAACACACAGCCTTTCTCTCCAGACCATTTCCCTCCACTGTGGATTATTTAGAAGTAAATTCCAGATACCATATGTTCTATATATTTTATACACACACACACACACATACACACACATATTTGTATTTAAGTGTAGAAGGTCTTTGTGCTGTATGTAATTTGGGGGGAATACTTTCTTAATAGCTTATTGTCAAGATCCATCTGTATTGTTGCATGTCGTTGTATTTTATTAATTTTGATTTCTCTGTAGTATTGAATCATGTGAATATACTGTGGTTCATTCATCTTCTCTTCTGATAATGGCCATTTGGGTTGCTTCCAGACTTCCATTAACTGAATAGTGCTGCTGTGGACTTCCCTACACATGCCTCCTGTTGCTACAGGAGCAAGAGTTGCTCCTGTAGAATTCCTGGATCAGAGGGTGTGTGAATGTTTAGCTTTAGGATAGGATGCCAAACCGTTTTCAAAGCAGTTGTACTGATTTACACTCCTGTAAGCAGTGTTTAAAAGAATGTAGTGTTGTAGTGTTGTACACTACAGCTGTAGTGTTGATGATCTTTATTCTGATTAATAGTCTTCAGTGGCTTCCTGTCATTTGAAGTGCTCATCAGTCTTCTCTTCATATTTCGGAATACTTACTCTATCAGGCACTGTGCTAGATGCTGGAAATACAACAATGGGGAAGACAGACTTTCTGTTCCTCATTTGAACACACATTTCTACCTCCCCAGCCTCAGCCTGTCTTCCTAGCTTCATTTCTTGCTACTCCCTCTAACTCACCCCAAACATAATGAAATATTTATAATTTCCAAAAATGCTCTGCTCTTTCTTCACTCGAAGGTCTTCCAAGTGTTGTTACCTGTGTCTTCAAACTTCACTTTCCCTCTCACCCATGGAGTCTCAGATGAAACAAAAGACTTTTAGGAAGTTTTCCCTGGTCTGAGTCTATCTTTCTCCTTTGTGCTCCCATGGCACTTTGTGTATATCTCTGCATAGTATGACAGGTTTATTGGTGATTTTCGTGTCTGTCCTTTCTGGTAGAAAGTACTCATTAAGAGCAGGGACATTCTTTCGTCCCTGCATTTCCAGTATCCAGTGTACTACTGGAAGCATAGTAGGGTATTTGGTCAATGTTGAATGAATAAACAGAAGAAAGGAAAATTTGAGACATTTCGAAGGAATAAATGAGCGAACTTGCTGATAGATTTGATAGTGAATGAAGGAGACTAAAAGTCAAATAGGATTCAAGAGTCCCTCCCCGGGTGACCGGAAGGACTTCAGTGTATGTAATTGTAAAGGTAAGGGGACAAGTTTTGAGGGGGGCTGGGAATATCTGTAGCTGTCTTCACTGCTTCTGAATCGGTCACAGACATCTTTGACCTTCATGCTTCCTGTTCCCCTCTTCTCAATATATCTTTTTCTTCTTATCTTTCAGGTGCAGAATTTGGCAGTGAGGAACCAACAGGCCTCAGCTCAAGGACCTCAAATGCAAGGCTCTACTCAGAAGGCCATTCCTCCTGGAGCCTCCCCTGTTTCTAGCCTCTCCCAGGCCTCTAGCCAGGCCCTTGCTGTGGCTCAGGCTTCCTCTGGGGCCTCAGGCCAGTCCCTCAACCTCAGTCAAGCTGGCACAGGCAGTGGGAGTAGCATCCCAGGGTCCATGGGGCCAGGTGGTGGTGGCCAGGCACCCGGGGGCTTGGGTCCATTGCCTTCCTCAGGAATGGGTGGGGGTGGGAGCTGTCCCAGGAAGGGCACAGGAGTGGTGCAGCCCTTGCCTGCCGCCCAAACAGTGACTGTGAGTCAGGGAAGCCAGACAGAAGCAGAAAGTGCAGCAGCTAAGAAGGCAGAAGCAGATGGGGCTGGTCAGCAGAATGTGGGCATGAACCTGACACGGACAGCTACACCTGCTCCCAGCCAGACCCTTATTAGCTCAGGTAAGCTCTCACCTCTCACAATGTCATTATTCTCTCAGAACTTGTTTGAAATCCTCAGAGTACTTTCTTTGCCATTTATCCTGCTTCTCTGGGTCCTGGAGTAGTGGAAGGAAAAAAAAATCACATCAGCCTTTATCAGATTAGTCCAGGGAGAGAGTAGTAGGACAGGTAGCAGAAGCAGATCTCTGTTTCTACAAGGCAGCAATCTGTACAAATTGCTTTGTCCCCTTCTTCTTAGGCCCTGAGTCTGTCAGTTTATCCATCCCACCCATTCATTTACCCAGTTCTTACTGGGTATTGCCTACTGTGTTGTAGGAGGTGTTAGGGATGCATCTTTTTTTCTTTTTTAGTTATTTTTATTAACATATAATGTATTATTTGGGGATGCATGTTTGAAAAACAGATTCCTTGTCCCCATGGAGTTTATGATTTAGTGCAAGGGATGACTTTTCTCCTTACTCTGTTTAATGATGATTAGTTGGACCAGGGTAGAGTGGAGAGGGTCTAAGTGCCTTAGAGCATTCAGGACTAGCAAACGGTTTAGTATAGTTAACTGTGATCATCTGATCAAGGATAAGGATAAAAAAAGGAATAAATAATAATAACTTCAGATGGTTTATAGTTGCTTTTAGAATGTGGTTCGGTATAGTTAGAAGTGCGTACCTCACTTGGTAATGTTTATTTTTACCTGCCTTGTTTCTGGCACTTCGGTTGTTGCTCTGTTTGGATGATTTGCTTACAAAAAAAATGAAGAGTTAATCACCAGCTGTACTACTACCACCTAGTATTTACATACCGTAGCACTCTGTTTCCAAAGTGCTTTCATGTTACATGTGCTCTCTGGGTGATCTGGAAGATGGTGTGTCTTGGCTTCACCTGCAGTGGAGGAAACTGCATAAAGGCTGGGCCTGCAGCCGTTGACTCTTATGCCTTCTTGTAGGTGGTGACCAAACTGATGAGTCTGAAAAACCCAGGCATTCGTGGGAGGATGTTTGAATCTTTACCTTCGTGGACATTAATTCTCTTAGTGACCATTGAGTCTTTATCATGTGCCAGGCATGGGGCTGGGTTCTAGGGATGTAAAAATGAATAGAGCAAGGACTCAACCCTTGAAGAACTCAGTCTAATCATAAGGGAGATGGGCCAGCCATTCTCCTTTGCTGTGTCAAACTATCAGGATTTAGTGTAGCAAAGAAAATAAAAGTTAGATAGCTTCAAGAAATTACCGAGGACTGTGAAATGATTGGGCAAGGGACTTCTTCCTTGGAGGTGCTTCGCTACAGAGAGAGACTTGGTTATGTCTGACTCAGAGGCGAGAGTGTGAATGAAGTGATCTCTTGGGTCCGCCAGGTTCAATTTCCCTTCGCTGTGTGATCCCAAAGCCAAGTACACCTTGGAAAGGTGATTTCCCTTTCAATTTGTAACGATGATAATTTTCCGCTCTTTTTTGTTCCACTCGGGGCGCCCCGCTGTAGCCACCTACACGCAGATCCAGCCCCACTCCCTGATTCAGCAACAGCAGCAGATCCACCTCCAGCAGAAACAGGTGGTGATCCAGCAGCAGATCGCCATCCACCACCAGCAGCAGTTCCAGCACCGGCAGTCCCAGCTCCTCCACACAGCCACACACCTCCAGCTGGCCCAGCAGCAGCAGCAGCAGCAGCAGCAGCCGCCGCCGCCGCCCCCGCCGCCAGCTGCCACACTCACTGCCCCTCAGCCACCGCAGGTCCCACCTACTCAGCAGGTCCCTCCTTCCCAGTCCCAGCAGCAAGCCCAGACCCTGGTGGTCCAACCCATGCTTCAGTCTTCACCCTTGTCCCTCCCGCCTGACCCAACCCCCAAGCCACCCATCCCCATCCAGTCCAAACCACCTGTAGCACCTATCAAGCCTCCTCAGTTAGGCGCTGCTAAGATGTCAGCTACCCAGCAACCACCACCCCATATCCCTGTGCAAGTGGTGGGCACCCGGCAGCCTGGGACGGCCCAGGCACAGGCTCTGGGGTTGGCACAGCTGGCCGCTGCTGTCCCTACTTCCCGGGGCATGCCCAATACAGTGCAGCCCAGTCAGGCCCATTTGGCCTCCTCGCCACCTTCATCCCAGGCTGCCGGGGCCCTGCAAGAGTGCCCTCCCACGCTGGCGTCTGGGATGAGCCTCGCTCCTGTGCAGGGGACAGCGCATGTGGTAAAGGGTGGGGCTACGACCTCCTCACCTGTTGTGGCCCAGGTACCTGCTGCCTTCTACATGCAGTCTGTGCACCTGCCGGTGAGTGAGGTCTTGAGTGGACTTGGGGCTCAGTGGACATAGAGCTTAACTTAGGAGGGGAGTAACGAGTTCGGAAGGTTGAGATACTTATACTTATCATTTTACCTTCATTACTTCCTTAGAAGCCCCATCTCCAAATACAGCCATACTGGGGTTAGGACTTAGGAATTGGGTGGGGGAGGGGAACCACAAACATTAAGTCCATAACAAATAGATAATTAATATGTGTGGGTGAGTGAGCATGGCGGGTGAATATGGTATTGTACCAACTGCTCTGTGAATCATCATATTGTTTTATCTGTAACAACTATTTGTTACAAACTGTAACACTTAAAAGATATTGGTTTGTCCTTTTGTAAGAGAGGCATTGATGGAAGGTTAAGATACTGGTATTTATTTGTTCCTTTTGTAGGAGAGACATTACTGTGTATAATAATCTGTACTTCACACTGCTTGATTTGCTCCTGAAATCATTCTGGGTTTTTGGATCTGTACTATTAGGTCAAGATAGCCCTACTCACTTAAGTTGGTCTTTAGAAAAACAGAGGTTCTCGGTGGAGCCATAATGAACTAGAATCCTGAGGTGTAGGTCAGGACTAAATGTGACATTTTCTTTTGTCCTGATGTAGAAGATACACTTCTTGGGAATGACCGGGAATTCTAGTGTACCATGGGAAGTATGCAGATTGGGTAATCTGGAACCAAGAACGTTTTCACTGATAGTATGGTGGTCACTGAGGTTCCTTATATCCTTCATTCATACATCTTGGTTTCTTTCCTGTTTTTCACTATATAGAGCAAACCCCAGACATTGGCTGTCAAACGCAAGGCAGAGTCTGAGGAGGAGAGAGATGATATCTCCACGTTGGGTTCAATGCTTCCTGCCAAGGCATCTCCAGTAGCTGAAAGTCCAAAGGCCATGGAGGAGAAGAGCAGTCTTGGAGGTAACTGACTTCTGCAGTGTGATTTGAGTGCAGAGATTAGAGAAGTGTTCTGAGTGAGCTCAGAGCTAAATCTGGTTCCATAGAAGATGACCCTGAACTTGGTGGACCAATGGGTAGATCCAAAAACAGGGACTCCAGGGTGAATGATCAAAGGTGAACATGTATTATTGTGGAAGATCAGACTGGCTTGGCTAATAGATGGATCAGTTACGTCATCCTTTTATCTGTTCCTTAATCTGTTCCAGAGAAAGCTGAACCAGTGACTGGTGTGAATGCTAGTACTCCAAGCAGTGAACTAGTAGCCTTGGCTCCTGCCCCAGCTGCACCGCCCCCTACACTAGCCATGGTGTCCAGACAGATGGGTGACTCAAAACCCCCACAGGCCATCGTGAAGCCCCAGATTCTCACCCACATCATTGAAGGCTTCGTTATCCAGGAAGGAGCAGAGCCTTTCCCGGTGAGGGCAGGGCCATAAGGTGGGACTTTCAAGTGGGGACTTGGTCTGATTATTATCTTTCCAAAGTTCACTAAAATTAAATCTCGGAACTATTTAATTATTGGAGAATGGTTCAATTCTATTGTTTGTGTAGTTAATTGTGGAGGAGGAAGGGAAGGGGGAAAGGAAATAGTATGTGTAGACCAACAAATGCAAATGTTGGGAAGAGGAGAAGAGAAGGAAGAAGCTATAATGTTTAGTTACACAAACTAGCCTGTCTCATAATGAAGAAATTTGTGGTAGAGAAGTTAAGGGACTTTTCTAGATATCAGGAGTTGCAGAACTAGGCCTAGAATGCAGGTGTCTGCAACTTTGGAAGGAAAAGGACAAGCTAGGATATCAAGTTAGGAACATGTTTTTCAGTGGCTCATCTGAAAAGAGCCAGGTAGGGCCTCTTGATTGCCATGTTGAGAAATGTTTCTCTAAACCAGACGTGGCCATTAACTCTGAGAACCAGGCAAAGACATGGCAGTGAGAAATACTGGGGAAAGTTATAGAGAAGCAGAAAGGAATGAGGCTAACTTAACTGTAAACTTTTTCTGGCACAGGTGGGTTGTTCTCAGTTACTGAAAGAGTCTGAGAAGCCACTACAGACTGGCCTGCCAGGGCTGAATGAGAATCAGTCAGGGGGCCCCTTGGGAGGGGATAGCCCATCTGCTGGTAAGTATTTATTTAGAGACCCATCTGGGGAAGGAGGCTCAGGGAGATAGAGGTGTTTGAGCACTCAGTGTGAAACAGTAATTATTTAAAGTGGGAGTTATATGAAGTCTAGCCACATGCAGGAACTGTATTAAATATCAAAATGTATAGAATCACACAAAAGGAGTTCCTTATAGAATTAGGGTAATTTTATCAAGCTAACCTCTCGAATTATTTATTCTAAGTATGTATTTTTCAAAAGATGATGTAAAATAGGATATTTCTAAATTTCCATTTCTCATTTTAGGTTTTATCATTTATATTAAGGGCTCTTGTTTATATTACTCCCACTGCTTTTGTAAACTTGTGTTGGGAGATGGATCCAACATCTTTCTAGTTAGTAATTAGTTCCTCTCTCCTATTCTAAAATGCAGTTTTGTTGGCAACCTGAGAGTATAAATTGGGATCAAGTTAGTCATTGAAGATGGAAACTGGGCTGGTTTAAGTCAGGAAGGCCATGATGTTCCTGAAGGATGTGTCTTTATGGTTTTGGATTCTGAACTCTATGTTTTAGGGATTCTGAATTAGGTTGTATAGGTCTTGAGGGGCAAACCCTGAGAGTAATTAGCCAGCTGTGGGCCTAATGATGGCCTGAGCTGTGGCGGGATCAGCAATAGCTCCCCAGGGATGCGTTATTTTCCAGAGCTAGATAAGAAGGCGAACCTCCTGAAGTGTGAGTACTGCGGGAAGTATGCTCCTGCTGAGCAGTTTCGCGGCTCCAAGAGGTTCTGCTCAATGACCTGCGCTAAGAGGTACTGTGGGCACCTGCCCCTTCCTTACCTTCAGCACCAGTTCCTCCATCGAATAGCGGGCCCCTTCCCTAGGATGACCTCATAGCTGACATTCCCTGTCTTCACTTTCGTGTTCTTCCCCAAGTCAGTTCTTAAAATACCAACTCCCACGTAGCCATGGCTAGCCCGGTGGTCTCCTCCAGCACCGCTGACACTCCGTATATGCCCTGACCTGTAGGTATAATGTGAGCTGTAGTCACCAGTTCCGGCTGAAGAGGAAAAAAATGAAAGAGTTCCAAGAAGCCAACTATGCTCGCGTTCGTCGGCGGGGACCCCGCCGCAGCTCCTCAGACATCGCTCGTGCCAAGATCCAGGGCAAGCGCCACCGGGTGAGCTTCCGTTGCGTGGCCAGCTACTTTTAAAATGGTCCTTCTTCCTTCCTCATTCCCTGCCAGGCAGTTCCTTTGCCCTGATAAAAGAGTATGAGACCAGAACTCTGAGTTCTGTATTGATAGCATTCGTCCAGATTCCAAGAGATCGTGACTCCTTGTCTCTTCTCAAGTGATTACTGGGTCATGTACACATTAATCATTATATCACATTATATTTGACAAAATCTAGATTGATTGTTGGAAGAAGGGGTCAATCAAGAAAGTGATAGTTTATACTTGGAAGTTACTTGAAGTTACTTGAGGGTGGACTAGTGACTCCGGGCATTTGCAAACAAAGTACAGTTTCTTCACTCTAATACTAGTTTTTGCTTTGTGCCTAGTATTAACCCAAACCCCGTTGGCTGGGAAGGGGTGAAGAAACGTCCTGACACTGTTCATGACCTCATGGCTTTGTGTTGTTCTCTGTAGGGTCAAGAGGACTCTAGCCGGGGTTCAGATAATTCCAGTTATGATGAAGCACTCTCTCCAACATCTCCTGGGCCTTTATCTGTGCGAACTGGGCATGGAGAACGTGACCTGGGGAACCCCAATACGGCACCACCAACGCCAGAATTACATGGCATCAACCCTGTGTTCCTGTCCAGCAATCCCAGCCGTTGGAGTGTAGAAGAGGTGTATGAGTTTATCGCTTCTCTACAAGGTATTGAGGGCCTATCCAGGAGAACCCAGATCACATACAGGTTTACTTTTCTTTAGGTTATCCCACATGGGCCTTTGTGATAGGGAACAGAATGGACTTTTTAAGCAGTAGGCACTTAAGTATGGTATGGCAGAGGTTCTATTCTTCATATTTCCACAAAGTAACTTGCACACACCCTGGTTTAATTTCCTTTTGGGTTGATTGTCCTCTACTATGTCAGCAATCTTGCAGTGTTTGATTTTCACTTTTCTATTTACCAGTAATTTTTAGATAAAGTGTAGTTTTTATATGTGATTTTTGTGACACCTGTCATGGATAAAACACTGTTTCCACTAATGGGATTAGGAAAGTAGGGACCATTGTTATCCCACACTCTTCTAGGCAGGATTGTTTATAATCTCTTCTTGACAAAGGATGGTTCTCTCCAGAAAAGAAAATCAACCTACCCTTTTTGCCATTTGTCTGAACCCTGGGCTCTTAAACAGAGAGGTCATAAAGGCTCTGAACTTTGATTTTTTTTTTTTGCTAGTGTAAAAGAAAACATATGATCTAGCTCCTTCCCTTTTCTCCCTCAAGCTAGTTGAATGGTTTTTTCTGTGATTGAACAACTTTGTTATTCTTTCCTCTTGGCTTTTTTAAATAGCCAGTTTCTCAGATTTCATTTTACTTCCAAAGCTTGCCACCCCAGACTTTTATATTCCTGAATTTAGGATGAGTACATTGGGATTAACCACTACTGGATTCCCCTTTATTTCATCTTCAATTCCCCCTCCTGTCCTCTGTATGTACGACCACATAGTTTTTCATATGTATTCCCACCATTTCCTTCTAGGCTGCCAAGAGATTGCAGAGGAGTTTCGTTCCCAGGAGATTGATGGACAGGCCCTTTTATTACTTAAAGAGGAGCATCTTATGAGTGCCATGAACATCAAGTTGGGCCCTGCCCTCAAGATCTGCGCCAAGATAAACGTCCTCAAGGAGACCTAAGGTGGCCCTCTTGCACAAACGAGCCTAAGGCAGACACTCTCCACTGTCCAGGTTATAACCTGGTACCAGCAGACTTTACAGGGAAGAAAGAGCTGTTCCAATTACCCGAATCTTCTGTAGAGGGGATTACTGAGACAGGGAAGAGAAGTGCAAGAATTGGTTGCTGGTGCTACATGGCGGCAGCTGTGACATTTTCCTCTGATTCTACCTTATTTTTAAAAATCATTACAGTTCTTACTTTTCTCACCTAATCCAATCTTTATAAAAGCAGTCTAGAGAACGAGGACTGCTCAGCCTTATCCTGGAGTGGAGGATCTAGCCAGGGTCTCAGCTCTCCAAGAGGAGTAGACAGTACCATATGGTAAGGCAGTGGGTGGGACATAGGTGTGCCTCAACAGTGGGAGAGAGGGTTTCTCTAGCTTGTGTGACACAAATAGCGACATCTGGTACCCCCTCTCTTCCCTCTGGATTGCCCAACTGTGGCTGGGGCCCAGAGATTTCTTTGTCGTCGCTCCCTTAGTACTGAACGTTTTCTCCTGCATCTGTGGCAGGCTCCCTCGCTGGTGCAGAGACTTGGTGGGTGTCATTCTGATTTGCTGCAGGGGCTAAAAGGTGTGTGGCACACACATGGTTGTCATTCTTTTTGCATCCCCCTGCTCCCTTCAGTTTCTCTGTTGTCTCCTGCCCTGCCTTTCTTTTCAACTCCAACTCTGCTCTGTCCTATAGCTTTATTAAAACGGGAGTGTGTGGGGCTGAGGTCAGGAGTATAAGTACCTACCTTAGGCGCTATTCCTTATACAACAAAAATATTAAATATTTTTTTCCTTCTCTGTAAAAGGATAAAAATTGGTTTGTTGTCTCTTACTCCATTCCAGTGTCTCTACCCTCTTCTTTCATACAAAAGACTAGGGCAACTTGTTTGTTTGTTTTTTTAATCTTTTAAGTGTTTTTATACAAAAAAATGTAGTTTTTCTCTTTTCTTTTTGCATTTTTAAAACACCAGTGTGGGGGAGGGATGCAAACAAGTTAACAAAAAAGATGCTTTTATAACATTATTTTCCCTGTTTAGAAAGAAGAAAAAAAAATCATTCCAATAGTATTTAAAAGTCCAAAGATGAAATAATTTTTTTCTTCCCTAAAAGCTATTAAAAGCCCCTGCCTATTGCGCCCTCTTGTGACCAGTGGAGCCATGTTACTCTTCAATGGCCCAGGTTCACTACTATGGAAAGATTGGGCCAGGCTTCTTTCTGGGCACATGGCCTAAACAAAAAAGTGGAAGCATCACAGGATTCAAAACCTCTCCCCACAGAAACTGCTGGGGGCAAGAAGATACTTCCCTGAGCCAGAAGGGACAGGTGCAGCAGCATTCCACACCCAGAGCACAGGATGGCAAAGCACTAGATATCCCACCTCTGCTTTCATTCCTTTCCAGAAGATTAGCTGGGGAGGGAAGGGGGAAGTCGACATGCCTGTGAAGAAAGTGCAACATATATGGAAATACTGGTAGAGGAAAACAGCTTAGAAGAAAAGCTTTGCCTAAAGCTTTTACTGTGAGTGGGAGAAGAAAGCCATCAAGGAGATCCCACCATGGGTAAACAGACTTCCTTTTCTGAAACCCCTATAGCACAAGAGGTCCAATTCACTTTCCCTTTCTAACGGACTAGACTTCTGGATAAGGTATTTTGGCCTTACAAGGTCCACGACCACAAGGCCACAAGCCAGGGTCCAGTTCCAGCTATAAGGTCACTCCACTGCCAACAACTGATGTGATGGTATTTTATAATCCTCTAAGTGGGAAATTAACATTTTCCCCATCCCAATCCCAGAGGTGGAAGAAGCAAGCCTGCAACATCCTCAGGCTCAGACCAAATAGAAATACTTGGAATGTAACCAAGTAATCACCATAGAGTAGTTCCAAGCAGCAAGAAATTACATCCAGGTTCTCATGGAGTACAGAGTAACAGCATGAAAGCAATCAAACCTTGTATAAATAATGTTTCTTTGCCCCCCTTTTTTTTAGTTAAAGAAATCCAGTGTCTCAAAACTTGTGAAAAAAACTTGTGAAAATATGTTTAAAAAAGACTCCGGGAGCCTGCCACACTTTTTTGCTCATTGTAACTATCTTGTACCTTCTGATACCAAGAGATAGTGTGATAGCCTCTTCTGCACAGGCCCTATTGTTTTATCTCTGTCCTATAACTGTACCTCTCTAGAAAAAAAAAAACAAAAAACAAAATGGGGAGCGAAGGGAAGGCATTTCTACTAGTGAGAAGAGAATGCAAATCAAAAGCAAACTGGAAAGCAAGATCAATGTTAAGGATGGGATGAGAGACTGGAGTGGAGACTGCCTAAGAAATCTGGCTGAGTATGCTTTGGTTTGGGGGACTGAAGAAGCAGCTGGGCATTTAAAGTGCAATCACATTGGTAATAAATGATCATCCCTTTCTTCTGACTCCTCGCCCAGCTGATCATCCCCCACACCACGATACGCAGCAGGCACATTGCGGGGTTTAGAACGGCACACAAAGTCACAACCATCCTGTAGAGAGAAGCAAAGGAAGGAAATGATCATTTGGAATAACCAACTTTGAGGGTGAGGCAAAATACACCTATGGCTCAAGGATAATGAGAAAATCCAGAAGCTCTAAGGGCCAGCCTAAATTGAATTTAGGGCTAATGTGAGAAAAATTCTAATTAGGTCTTACTTTCTCCCCATCCAGGTCCCTTAACAGCTTTATCAGATTCCTCAACTTAAGCAACAGTGTTGCTCTTCCAGCTAAGCCTTTCCCAAGGCCAGACTAAGATGCTATGCTACTTGTTACTTTGTACTACGGCCTGGGACTCCTTTGTGTTTAGCACCCGAAGTCCTATGTCCCTGGAAATCCCCCCGTCTAGGTAAACCAGGGTGGTTGGTCACTCAACCTTGGCGGCAGGCTACAGACTCAGCCACCAGTCCTGTTACTTACTGCTACCAGGTTGCCAAGATCTTGCCAGAAGGCTAAGTGGGGAAACTGCTCCATTCCCTTGGCTCCCACCACCAGTCGCTGGTATAGGAACCCTCCGATGATATAGACAGCAACCAGTGATGCAAACCTATTAAGAAAGACATCGCTAGTTAAAAACCAAGGAATAGTAAAACTGATAAGAAAAGGTACTCTTTATATTAGTGGTTTCCTAGTCTGTATTCTATAAAAATGGGGGGAAAAAACGCCCCTAAAATGGGAAGGGTGCCTTCTTTAGAAAACCAGTTAGAGCACATCTAAAAGCAAAGGCTCAGACAAAAATAAGACTTCATGTGTGACTCTGACTTGTAGCCAAGAATAAGTACTATTAGCTAAGTACAGAGTTCCACTTCCCCGAAAGTTCTTATAATCTAATGGGATAATAAAAAAACTGTCCGGTTTTCCAGTAATGGGACGTAAAGCATTTCCAAATGCAAATATTAGAGGTGAAACATTGTATCTAACTTTTAAAAACTTGCATAATCAGAGTTTAAAAGTATCCTCCCCCTCCAATTATAGTATAGTGTGTACACATATACAGACAATTTGTGTCTAAGTGTCACCAAGTAATTGAGTTTAAGGGGGAAAAAAAGGGAAGGTTTGGACTGATAAAGGAAAAAGCACTCACGTGACTAGTAAGATAGAACCCACACTGAGGTAAGAGATCTCTGGGGAACAGGCCAGGCTGCTATCCATCTCAAAGAGGTAGAAACAATCTTGAACTTTGCCTCGCTCCTCAAACACAAGGTTAAAATTGTCCTGATGATGAAAGGACAGAACAGAACACAACAATGTGGTTAACTGTTTCGACGCTTACTTAGAAAAAGAAATAAACCCACAAACTAAAAAACATTTGCTTTCTCTCCTGATTCAGTAATTTATTTTCCATGTATGATTGAACACAAGTGTCTGTGACACAAGGAAAAACTGAACTAGTTTTCTCTTGTCTGTCCCGATGTATCATTTTCCCTGTGGAAATTCTTTCCACCTCAGGTCAGTGCTCTCATCTGCTCTCTAGGCTCATGTGCCCCGGGATGCCTCACCGCTAGTGTGTGTCGATTGCAGGAGATCATCACCACTGCACGACGCTGCTCCATGCCACAGTGACTGTCATATTCGTCACCCCCTTTATAGGTCAGCATGATCCAATTACCTGAGGAGGGACAACGGAAATGTTGCTTTGGGGCAGGAAGGCAGGCCTAGGTATGATGGCAGAAAGGAATGGAGGAGTTCAATGAAATTGGTTTTGATTAAAATAACCAGTATCAGTATGAGCTCTGTAAACCAGAAATACCAAGTTAAAACCTGCTTCTTTGTAACAGCTTTATGTTTCCTTAAGACAATGAAGATATTAAAGACAGGCAACTAATAGTGCAAAAACAATTAGGACCCATGCTTTCATACTGATTGACATTTTCTGAACACCTGCTCACATCAAAAGAAGAGGTTCCATAAAATTCTTAGGTGGTAGGGGAAAACTTAAGATTTAAAATTAGCCACAGATAAATGCAAGGTGTAAGATCGGGAGCCATTTCTTCTTTAATACTTATGGCACTCAAATTTCTTTTGCAAAATATCCTTTGATTTATCAATCATGTGAGGTGAATAAGGTAAAGATTCTGTTTCTAATCTTGCACATATGAAGAAACACAAGATGAAATGATTTTTCAAAGTCATAGGCAAGTAAACGAGCTGGGTCAAAAATCCAGTCTTACAACCCCTACTTACCCCCAAATTCTTGATGTTATTTTTCATTATATTATTGATATGAACAAATATCTGCACTGGAAAATACGTTATCTGCTTAAGGGAGGGGATTAGACCACAGGTGTTCACATAGTTCTTTCCAGCAATATGATTTTATGACTTCTGAGAAACCTAATCACCACAGCCCAAGTTAGCTGGGGAAGTTTTGGTAGACAGGTTTGCAAAAAAAGTTTAATCTCTGAAAATGTAACTGGCAAAACTGGACTAATTCAATGAGAAATAGTTGTTGGTGTTTTCAAGCCTGGTATGAAAAACATATTAAGCTACAGAATCCCAGCTAGATTCTTTATGCATGAGCTTTTCATTAACTTTAAAACAAACATAAAGGTCCTGACCCATGACTCCGGAGGAGCGGTGGAACTAGGTATCTTGTGGTTTAGTCTCAGGTGAACTGAAGCACATGTACCATATAATACTCTAAAAAGAATGCAAAAGGCTGACACATACAGGATCGTCAGAGGGATTGACCTGGGATCCATTAACCAACAGGGAGAGTCTTACTTCCATTGAAGACGTGAGTCTCGTTGAGTCTCCCTACCACTCTTTCCTTCCCATTACTTTTGTTGATCTGCACCAGGCCTGCCCCAGAGGTGCGGTTGCCAGCTTCCCGGCAGACCCTGAATATATAGATGTATGTGTCCGGACCCTGGCCCACAGTGCTCTCAAAGCTGTAAGGAGAAGTGAGGAGAAAGAAGGAAGAGAAGTTACTGGCTATCAGCTTTAGGACAAGCAGCCTCTCTTCCTTTAAGCTGCCTACCCCTACCGCCCCCGCCCCCCACCTCCTGCCAAGTGTGATTAATTTACTTATCTGTCACAACTAAATGTACTAGTTAATAATATTTGTTGATTATGAAATACCCATGTAATAGTGAATAGTTCATTTGTTGAAAGAAGACAATCCTAACTGCTGACGATGATGGTTTAAAACACAACATCCAAGATAGCTAGATATTCTAGAATACCTATTCTAGACTATGCTGAAGTGTCAGTTGCTATTTCCCAGTGAATAGGATCTATATTCATGGGAAGTATCCCATGGCTTCTTGTTCCTTGAAGATCATCTTTAGATTTACATACCCAAAGATTCCTGACACTTCTGATGTGTACAGGCCTCAATGTTTATCTGATACTTCTAAATTCCTATTACATGGAAGTACCAAATAATGCTTTTTAATTCCTACAAGGTGGTCTCCTGGATCCAGTCTTAAAAACAGTGCATTTTCTCTTCTGCATAAGAGAATTGCACACTGCTACTAAAAACTGGGCTCAGAATTTGCTCTACAGCATTAAAAAAAAACAAAAAAACAAAAAAACCAACAAGCAAAACCAAACAGGGGTGCCTGGGTGGCTCAGTAGGTTAGCATCCAGCTCTCAATCTCAGCTTAGGATTTGAGCCCTGCGCTAGGCTCCACGCTGGGCATGGAGCCTGCTTTTAAAAAAAGTAAGATATCATGGCCAAATAAGACCAACATTACTAAAGTTCAGACTAGAACCATCTCCCAGAGTTGGTTATTATACACGTTTTCCCTCCACAGAGAGTAGTAATACTAAAAGTCAGTAAGTGGAGGAAAAAAAATATATTCTTAAGATTTTGTTTTAAAAAGTATTTCTATACCCAATGTGGGACTCGAACTTACAACCCCAAGATCAAGAGTCATATGCTCCACCAACTGAGCCCGCCAGGCCCCCGAGAAGAAAAGATTCTTTAACAAAGTTATTTTCTCAAGTCCTTTAAAGCTGTTCTCAGCTACCTTTTGTTATACAGTGGTTGCAACCTCTTCAGAAGAGCCAACTCTTTCTCAGACTCTCGCCCTTTTTCTCCTACCAGGTCGCAGGTTTTTTCTTCTGTCTGCCAGGATTCTCTTACTGCCACAGCTAGGAGCAGTGGCAGGAGCAGTCCAGTCCTCCAGCAGCTGTAGAAGAGGAACATCCTTTTGGGAGAGGGAGTGTGGGTGTTGACGAAGTGGGGAAGATCGGGGTGGGGGAAGAGAGAGAGAAAGCACATGAATGTACAATTTTTACTGTTTTATCTTCCATCCACCACTTATTCTACATTAGTCAATTTTCCTTATTAACACAAAGTTGGGTTTTATTTTTTTGGGTCTATTTCGGGCTTTTAGCTTTCCACCCATTATTTTTTTCCCTCTCCTCTAATACTCAGAACAGGATTCTTAATCTTTAGGTTTATTTTTCTTTTTAAGGAAAGGGACTCCAGTACTTTGGCTCCTAACTTCTGTCAATATTCAGAAACTTCAACAGTCTTTGTTCATATTCATCGTAAGAAAGATGGTAAGAGATAAATAAAGGCACAGCACCTAAAAGCTGACATTTACCTAAGTTAATGGCTCATCTCTGAAAGCACAATCGTTTAAATTATAGGAAGAAGAAAATTCACTAGGTTGAAGTGACTGAAGACGTCTTTCAAAATCCACCTCAGGCTCTACATATCATAAATCTCAAGAGTTTCTAAACTTCCAGTAAGCAGTTGTCTTTGTACACTCTGAACTGGTGACAATTCTTGGCAATCACTAAGTCACTTTCCAATTCCCCTGTTTCTTGTACTGCTCTAGGAATGGAAACACATGGTTCCATTTCCTAAACTCATTTTTCTTTTCCTCTAATCCATCTTCACCCAGGACATACTCATTTATCCTTGCAAAAGACTTCACTCTGATGTCCATTAGTTAATGATCCTCCAGGCCACTGCTACTTGTTAATTTCATAACAGTGTCACTGTTATCATACAAATATTTAATTCTTCCAAACTTTTCTTACTTGTAGTAACATGCTTCCAGACTACAAGCCTGGACTTTGGCTAATTAACTCTTTAGAGTCCTCTAATTCTTTTTCAGGTTAGTTAATCAACTCCAGTACATTTCTAGAATAAAAAACTAGGCAGAGTTTAATGGGTATTAGTAAATTTGAAGATAGGAAAATGGAAACTCTGAGCCCTGACTGAATTGTCTCTGCCCTGACTGAATTTTCTCTACTCCCCTAAACAAACTTACATTTGACCTTCTGTTTTCCACACTCCATTAGGGCAACAAATGCTTGGGAAATTGTCTCCCTGACTTTGTGTATTTTTTTTCTCTTACGATTTTATTTACTTATTTGAGATAAGAGAGAGAGCAGAAGCATGGGGAGGGGCAGAGGGAGAAGCAGACTCCACTTCGAGCAGGGAGCCTGACATGGGGCCTGATCCCAGGATGCTGGGAACACGACCTGAACCAAAGGCAGACACTTAACTGACAGAGCCACCCAGATGTTCCAACGACTTTGTGTATTTCCAAAACCAACTCACTACAGTAGTATTAGTAAAGTGTTTCCATAGAATAATTATCACCAGTCGTAATGTCCAATGCCCCCATAAAACAGATTTAGAGCACTAATAGGAAACTTTATAATAGAGTACTTGCCTTTTACTCTTAAAAGCATTTAACATGCATTAACTAATTAATCCTTACAAAAACCCTATGCAGTAAATACAATTATTGTCCTTATTTTACAGATGAAAGAACTGAGACATAGCCAATGGAGTGACCCAGAAAGTCTGGCTCCAGAGCTCATGGTCTACATTTAACCACTACATGTGTATCCCCTTTCACATTAATTTTTTGGGACTCAGGGTAGGCAGCCAAAGCCTTGCTTTCTTTTTGACAAAGCAGGGGGAAGTGATTCCTCACATAGTTCACTGAATAAGAGGTAGAATAAAGAACTCAAAGCTCAAACTCCTACCTTCCCTAAATTAACTCATTGCTCAACACATTACATGACCAGCATTGTTCCTAAAAAAAAAAAAAAAAAAAAAAATTAAGAGATTCCTTTTACTAGATTGATTTAACATGCCATTTTCCTTATATTCTCTCAGGATCTAATTTAAAATTTCAACATTCTGGACTGTCAAGCTTTTTTTTTTTTTTTTTTTTTTCCAGGACTAGTTTTCCAGAGGGGATTCTCATACAGAAGGCTGTGTTATATGGCCTAAAAGTTAGTTCCTTATTTGTTAATAGTTTATGATTTCTTTTCCCAAATTAGAACAAAATTGGGATAGGATAAAGGGTTAAACACCCCGCAGTCTCCATTTGTGGAGCTGAACTCTCTTTCATTTGCTTATTTGTTCAAGAAGTTAGGCTGAGACTCAACTTACACTCTTCTCTCTTTTCTGCCTAAGGTTTGTCTGTTTTGAGCTACTTCTTTGATTCAGTGGCAAATGCTCTAAGTGCTTTATCTAGATTGTCTGTAATCTCCACAGTCAAGAAAAGAAGGTATAATTTCTCCCATTTTACAGATAAGGAAACTGATGCTTACAAAGGCTAAATTATTTGCCCTAGGTTACACAAGTATTAAACATGTATGAAGTTGGTGGGGCAACTTGGATGATTCATGGCATAAAGCTATTTTCTGATAAATATAGGGGTGCAAAAATTTATTAGCGAGCGTATGAAATCCAAGGGCTGTGTAGTTCCCTTTTAATGTGCTACACTTAGATCCTCAAGGTGCAACAGTCTGTCTAGATACTTTGGAAATAAAGGGCCGAACTTTAAGATTTTGAAAATCCCCTTCAATTTTCTTGTTCTAGGACAGATCTATTTTGGTAATGCTAAAACAATTCTCTTCAATGGAATGACCACTGACTAAGCCAGGAATTGGGAAGCAGTTCAAATCACTGGGCATCTGTACCACTCTTTCCCACCCGTCAAGACTAGCCATGAGCATTTTCCATTTTTCAGTGGAATTTCTACTTTCGGCTGTCTGGCTCATTCCTGAGGTAACCACCCTCATCTCCTGTCTCCAGCAGTCTACCCTTTCAGAAGAGCAGCCCGACGCTGAGAAGCCCTAGACAAGCGGCTCTAGGTCCCATGGGCGGAAGCTCCCCAGAAAGAGAAAGCACGAGATAAGCCCTCTAGTAGCTATCCCATACCATACACGCACCCTCTTCGAACTTCTCCCAGGGTTCTAGAAATTCTTATTCCCTCTAGTCTCCTGATTTCCCAACTGCCTAGAGCCGTATCCTC
The DNA here is from genome assembly GCF_011764305.1 of Mustela putorius furo. Classification (NCBI taxonomy): domain Eukaryota; kingdom Metazoa; phylum Chordata; class Mammalia; order Carnivora; family Mustelidae; genus Mustela; species Mustela putorius. The sequence goes on along the minus strand of NW_025422368.1, from coordinate 38,786,300 downwards.
TCCATATGATGCCACTTTACCTTCCTCCACAATGCAGGCCAAAAATTCCCTCTACAGGTATCCAGGAACACCTCCAGCGACTCCATACCCAGGGTCCTTCCTTTCTCTGCCTTCCAAATACACGTCGAATCCTCCTCCGGACTTGGTAGGTCTTTTCTCCCTCACTCCCTTCGGGACTCTCTAACTCCCCGCCCTCACGCCGCCTCCGCCTCCATTCTGCCCTAGGGCTCCTCAGCTGGAATCCTGGCTAGAACCGCGGCCAAAGGAGACTTAGCGATCCCCAGCCCCTGTTCCGAGCACCGGGGTGTGAGCGCTCTCCAGCTCCCCTCCTCCTCCACGCCCCTCATACTCACGTGTCACGGGCACAGGGAGTAGCCAAGGCGCAGAATCCCTGGCTGAATACCTGTCTGGGGCTGGGAGACAGGGCCAGCGAGGGGCCAGCCACAGACCCCGGACCCAGAACTCGTGTCAAAGGCCAGCGTTCTCCAAGGCGCCTCGCCGTGCTCCACTCCGGGAACCGGAAACAGGAAGCACCAGGCGTCTTCTGGGCAACTGCTCCTCCCACTAGACCCCGCGGCATGTGACCACAGAACCATTTCGCCCCTTTCCCCTTCCCGGTCTCCCGGCCGATCCCAGGCCCTGATTGGTCAGGATCCGGGTCCTGAAGCTCCGCCCTTGTCCTATCAACTCCAACCACTTTCCGAGATTTTCAAGTTGCGTTCCACCTTCGGGGGGGGGGGTTCGCGTTTCTACCAATGGGGTCCCAGAGTCCCGCCCCTGAGCTTCTCTACTCGCGGAGTCGCTCGCGGAGTCACGCGCGGTCACGCGCCGGCCAGCTCCCAGAAGAGGGTACGCGAGGGCGGGCGGCGGAAGCGGAAATTGGGAAAGGAGGCCGTCGGCCAGGCTTCAGTGGGAGCTGTAGTTCTCGCCCCGGGTCTCTTCCTGTCGGTGTTTCCCGTGCCGGTTTGCCGCCGGCGAGAGGCGCTGTTTCGCCGTCGGTCTGTGCCGAGTCGCGTTGTCTTCAGGATCGGCATCTAGAGGAGAGTGGACAGCGATTGGGTCGCGGCTTTCTTAATGACACCTTTGTTCTTTATTTCCTTTCTATACTTGAGTACCTTGGGGTCTGTTGTTAACCTTGTCATCCCGGTCCTTCTGCGTAAAACACGGCAAACAGTTCTGCTCACCGGAGGTTTCGCGGCATTTTGCGTGCTGAGCCCTCCGTAACCGATTCTGTTCAGCCCACCCTGTCCGCATTCCTGGTGTCCTGGGGAAAGAACTATCCTCTTTTAGTCTGCGTGCCTTTGCCAAGATCCTCCGCGGTTTTCCTCAGGTCGGTCTGAACTCGTCGCTTGCTCAAGTCCTGCGCGTTCCTGGAACTCGGTTCAGATGCTTTTGCTCCCGTGACTTTCTGGATTTTAACGCTTTTCGGAATGAAGAACTCCTTCCTCTTAAGTGCCGGCTTGTTGCCTCTACTTGGTTTTAACCGGATTCCATGCTGCTTTGACTCCTGCGTTGCTTTTGTGTGTGTCCCCCTCTCTTCGCGGGTAGGGACTGGATTTTGATGCGTCCTTCTCACCAGAGCTAGTACAAGGTTTTGAATCCAGTCATAATGGAAGCGAATACGTGCATGGTTCTGTGGTGCCGGCACTGTTCTAAGTGCTTAAATGGGAATTGATTGATTTAATCTTAAACCTAAGCTTTCAATTTTGAAGCTGATGGTGGCTAAGGAACTTAACTCTGGTTGCCACGTCTATTAAGTTAACGTTGTCAGTATTCAGGTTCCGTAATTGAGGCGTAAGTTAGTTATATGTGCATGTAGTCTTCAGAGTCGAAGCTCTCACGCAATACTTTATGCTCACTGTTTAGGATTCTGCATTTGTTTATTGATTGGTACATTCAGTTCAGCCAAGGTGGTTATCATGTCTGGGTTGGGTTTGAATGTGTTCTCAAGAAAAATATAAAAAAATTAGGGGCTCCTGGGTGGCTCAGTGGGTTAAAGCCTCTGCCTTCGGCTCAGGTCATGATCCCGGGGTCCTGGGATCTAGCACCACGTCCGGCTCTCTGCTCAGCGGGGAGCCTGCTTCCCTTCTCTGTGCCTTCCCTGCTTCGCTCTCTGTGCCTGCCTCTCTGCCTGCTTGTGATCTCTGTCAAATAAATAAATAAAATCTTTTAAAAAATCTTAAAAAAAAGAAAAATATAAGAAAATTTAAAAGTTAATCTCTTTCTAATAATAAGAGTAATTTGTAATCAGAAAATACAGAGAAGGACAAAATAAAAATCCAAAACCCACAAAGAGGTTATGTATTTCTCTCAGGAATGTGTTATCCATTTCCTTCTTAAAAACATTTAATGTAATCAAAGTTTTTCTCTATATCGCTAACTTTACAAATAAACTTTTAATTTTTAAATTTTTGTTATTTTAAAGATTTTCTTTATTGATTTGACTGAGAACACAAGTAGGCAGAGAGGCAGGCAGAGAGAGGGGGAAGGCAGGCTCCCTGCTGAGCAGAGAGCCCGATGCAGGACTGGTCCCAGGACCCTGGGATCATGACCTGAGCCCAAGGCAGAAGCTTTAACTCACTGAGCCACCAGGCGCCCCACAAATAAACTTTTTAATGGTTGCATAATATTTAGGTGCATGGATTACTGCTTAAGCAATTCCATTAGAGTTAGGTATTTAAGGCATTTCTACTGAATTTTTTTTTTTTTTCAATTCATTCAACATATAGTTACTGAGCAGTTAGTTACACTGTTACAGATTTTGGGTGATGAATGGGAGAAAATAAAAGACAAAAATCTCTTTTACAATGAGCTTTCATTCTAGCATTAATGTTCTTTTGTTGGTGAATTCAAATTTTAACTTCAGAAATCTTGCCTCTGGTCATTGACTACAGTCGTGTTGGGCTTGAGGGAAGGTAGGTTGTATGTTGGAAATGGTGAAAGGTCCAGCAACACAGTTGAGTAGGATGAATAATTTGTCTTATGTAGTAGGAGTGAGAAGGAGGGAGAGACCTCCCCTCCCTTTCCATCCCTTACAAATAACTTGGGTTACTTCCCTGCTTCTCAGCCTTTAGGGCTGATTATGGAAACTATCTATGTCAGGGACAAAACTGAAATTAGCAGGGTTTTTGCTTTTTTGCTCTGTGTCTGTCTAGCCTTATCATTAACAAGAACACCCTCCACACTCTACCCACACCCACACCCCCTCCCACATACAATTGCTCACTTTGTTTAGAAAGTTCTGTGACTTTTGTTCTAAAATCATATGTTAAGGATGCCTCCTGTTTAGTATAAGCAGAGGAGGGGAAGATGCTGGAAAGATCTAGTGCTTCCCACTTTGTACATGGAGGATATATTCCAAGATCCCTGAAACTAGGAACAGTACTGAGCCCCATATATACTGTATTTTTTTTCTTATACATAACCTATGATAAGGCTTGATGTGTAAGTGAGGCATGGTAAGAGATTAATGACAACAATAATAAAATAGAACAATTATAACAATATGTGAATGTGGTGTCTGTCAAAATATCTAACTGTGGGGTGCTTGGGTGGCTCACTGGGTTAAACCTCTGCCTTTGGCTGAGGTCATGATCTCAGGGTCCTAGATTCCAGCCCTGCATCGGGCTGTCTGCTCTGTAGGGAGCCTGCTTACCCCCTTCTCTCTGCCTGCCTCTCTTTCCTACTTAAAATTAAAATCTGTCAAATTAAAAAAAAATCTAACTGTACTGTACTCCTCCTTCTCATTGTGATGGTGAGAGATGATACGCTCACATGATGAAAGGAAGTGAGGTGAATGACATACAATTGTGATTTAAGGTTAGGTTGTCATTGACAGATAAGTCAGGAGGAGGATCATCTGCTCCCAGGATGTGGTTGACCTTGAATAACTGAAACCATAGAAAGTGAAACTGTGTCTAGGGGATACTACTGTATCCTGAATTCTTCCATCAATTCGTTGCTTTGATAATTTTCCCCGTCTACTTTTTTGTTAACTCTGAGCTGGGAGGTTGGGAATGGCTTTTTAAACCTCTCAATAGCTTCCTTCTGTATGAGTTTTGCATTGCAGGTTTTGCTCTGGTTTTACTATCAAATCCAGCCTGCTCACAATTTCTGATCTACTCAGGGATATTTCGAAATTTGTTGGTAGATTCTTAATCCTGTTATGCATGTATTTAGTTTGCTGTCTTGAATTGGATTTCAGTTTTGAATTTTTATTGATGCTTTCCTTTTAAAACATTTAACATATTTCAAGGACTAAATACATTTTTTGGTTTTGGTAATTTTCAACTTTAATATAATTTAACATTTTTAGAATAGATGCAAGAATAGAAAAAAGAACTCTTGTATTCACTTCACCTTGATTTACCAGTTGTTTACAAGTCGCCCCATTTGCTTTATTGGTCTCTCCCATTCCTGAAAACACACACACACACACCACACCACACAATATATACACACTCACGCAATGGTTTATTTTGAACAATTTGAAAGTTGCCCGTTACTGTTAAGGACATTAGTGTGTTTTTCCCAAGAATAAAGACATTCTCTTAACTTATTACAGTGTAATCATCACAATTAGGAATATAACATTGGTAGGATATTATTACCTAATCCATGGCCCATATTTAGATTTCATCAGTCATCCCAGTAAATATGCTTTGTAATTATTTCCCATTCCCCAACCACAGAGTCCAAGCAGGAGTCACACATTGCAGTTAGTTGCCATTTTTCTTTGTCACTGAAATTTTGAAAAGTACAGGTCACTTAATTTGTAAAATATCTCTCATTTTGGGTTTTCCTCGTGATTATATTTAGGTATATGTTTTCTTTTTCTTTCTTTTTTTTTTTAATGTTTTTAAAAAGATTTTATTTATTTATTTGACAGAGAGATCACAGGTAGGCAGAGAGGCAGGCAGAGGGAGAGGAGAGGGGGAAGCAGGCTTCCTGCTGAGTTGAGAGCTGGCTGCGGGGCTGGATCCCAGGACCCTGAGACCATGACCTGAGCTGAACGCAGAGGCTTAAACCACTGAGCTATCTAGGCACCCCTAGGTATGTGCTTTTTGATAGGACTAAGAAGTGATGTGTCCTCTTATCAGTCAAGATGCAATTAGAAGACAGATACCAGACCAGTGATTTTAAGGAAACATTTAATATAGACTTGTTTTCTAGTAAAGAATAATTAGTAAGAGGGGCTCAACAAGGACTCTAGGTTATAGAGAAGTTACACAGAAATAACAACTGGGGCGCCTGTGTGGCTCAGTGGGTTAAGCCTCTGCCTTTGGCTCAGGTCATGATCTCAGGGTCCTGTGATCGAGCCCTGCATCGGGCTCTCTGCTCGGTGGGGAGCCTGCTTGCCCCTCTCTCTGCCTACTTCTCTGCCTACTTGTGATATCTCTCTCTCTGTCAAATAAATAGATAAAATCTTAAAAAAAAAAAAAAAGAAAAATAGTAACTACAAAATGCAGCTACTACCTCTGGGCTGAAGAAGAGTTAGCAAGGAAGTACCTTAGAAGCTTGAAGAAGTGCTCGCTTCCCCAACCACGAGGTAGAGATTCAGGCCTGTGAAGAGATGGTGTAGTTCCTGCCACAGGAACATGCAGCCCACTGATGAGATAACAGATAAATTGCTGGAGGGTGTGGGTTGATGTCGACTGCCAGTGGGAGCCTCATTTTGTCATTTTGACATCTCCCCATCACGTTTGGAGCAAATTCTTTACTTTTGGGTATACAGATATTCCCTGTTTATCTTGTATTTTAATTATCCTAGAATCAGTCATTTCTCCACAGGAGCCTGGTTCCTCTTAGTGGAGAGTGGTGTTGAAAAACCAAGATCTGATTACAAGGTGTGTTTGTTGCTACTTTTGGGTCACTGCTTTAGTGCCTCTAGGCAGAGTTAGGAAATCTATATATATTTCTAAGAGTGAGAAACTGCTCCCATTACACAATATATTTATACATTTGTTTACAGACAAGAAAATACAGGAAGTAGCTTTATAACTGATAAACCATACCAATGTGTAAAGCAAGCCTATTGGAGTTCAATATTTGTTTGAAGTTTCATTTTTTTGTTGTTGGTGAGGTACAATTTATCAATAATGAAGTACACAACTCATAGGTGTATAATTCAATGAATCTTAACAATGCATCGTAACTGTAGCCACCTTGTAATCAAGATTTAGTCGATTTTCATCACCCAAGAATATTTCCTCATGTTCCTGTCTAGGATTTTCATTACAGTGTTGCATAGAAATGATAAAATTAAACATCATCCTGGCTTTGCTCCTGGGATAAACCGCACTTTGTCATGATGAATTGTCTCTTGTATTTTTCTGAATTTCATTTGCTGATATCTTTTCAAAGATTTTGAAGTCTATATTCATGAGTGTTCATGAGTCTAGTTTTGTTTTTTTTTTTGAAGATTTTATTTATATATTTGTCAAGGAGAAAGAGAGGAAGAGCACGAGAGAGCATAAGCGGGGGAGCTGCAGATAGAGGGAGAAGCAGGCTCTCCGCTGAGCAGGGAGCCCAATGCAGGATTCTACCCTAGGACTCTGGGATCGTGACCTGATCCAAAGGCAGAGGCTTAACCGACTGAGCCACCCAGGTGTCCATAATCTTTTTTTCTTGTAATTCTTTGTCAGTTTTTGTATCAGAATCATGATGCTGCCTAAAATAAGTTGGAGTGTATACTTTCATTTTCTATTTTCTGAAGGAATTGTGTTATTTATTCTTCGAAGCTTGATAGAACATGCTATTGAAGTCCTCTGAGCATGAAGCTTTTTTAATGGGAAGGTTTGTATTAAGAAATTCAGTTTCTTTAGTAGAGCCATTCAGAAATTTCTGTTTCTTGTTGTGTTAGTTGGTAAATTGTGTTTTTCTTTCTTTCTTTCTTTTTTTTTAGGAATTACTATACATTTAATTTATTTGAACTCTTTATAAATACAAAAAATTAAAAATCAAATACATTTTCATTTGCTAATATTAATTATCATTATGAAACATTATCCTATAAAATCTGTTATCTGTTTATATTCTCTACAGACTTTAAAAAAAAATTCAGTTAATTAACAGATAATGTATTATTTCTTTTAGAGGTAGAGGTCAGTGATTCATCAGTATTATATAACACCTGGTGGTTTTCAAGGAATTTTTCCATTTTATCTAAATTGTTAAATTTTTTGGCATACAGATAGAATATTCCCTTATTACTCTTGTAGTGTCTTTAAAATCTGTAGTAATATACTTGCTTCATTCTTGATATTCATAGTTTGTCTTTCTTTGTTTCTTGGTAAATTTTTTTAGAAGTTTATCAGTTAATAATCTTACCAAATAACCCAATTTTTATTTGCTTATTGTTAATTTTATTAATTTATATTAAATGTATTATGTAACACATAAATGTATATATTATATAATAGTAAAATTTTGTTCATTTTTCTGTTGGTTGTGGTTAGTTTTTTAAATATTATTTGTTTAGAATTTAAAATTCCCGACCTTTATTCTGATTGCTTTGGTTTTAATTTGTTTTTCTTTTTTATCTTCTTAAACCAGAAACAGATTATTTATTTCAAGTATTTCTTCTTTTTTAGTCACTTAAAGCTCTAACATTCTAAGTTACTGTTTTAGCTTTGGTCTACAAATTTTTGTAATTATTTAGTTTTTTAAATAATTTCTAATTTTGTTTATTATTTCTTTAACCTATGGATTATTTAGAATGTGTATGTGTGTGTGTTTTAGGTATACAAAAAGTCATGTTAATTATTCAAACAGAACTTAATTTTTGAGTGTACATGTAATGATATGATATATGCTTACATTTCAGAATGATTACTACAGTAAGTTAAGTCAGCATCCATCACCCCAGTTACCAGTTTTTTTCTTATAGTGAGAACTTCTGAGATCTGCTCTCTTAGCAGCTTTCAAATATATAATACAGTATCATTAACTATAGTCACCGTGCTATACGTTACATCCCCATGACTTACTCATCTTGTAATTGGAAGTCTGTACCTTTTAACTAACTTTACCCTCCTCTCACCCCCTACAGCTGGCAACCACCAATCTCTTCTCTCTAAGAGTTCAGTGTTTGTTTGTTTGTTTGTTTGTTTTTTAAATCCTACATATAAATGAGATCATACAGTATTTGTTTTTCCCTGTCTGACTTATTTCACTTAACAGTACCCTCAAGGTCCATCCATATAGTCAGAAATGACAGGATTTTCTTCTTTTTTTTTTAATGGCTAAATAATCCGTTCTGTATATACACCACATTTTCTTCATTCATTCATCTATCAGCTGATACTTAGTTTGTTTCCATGTGTTGGCTATTGTGAGTAATGCTGCAGTGAATGTGAGAGTGCAGATGTATTTTGATATAAAAGATACAAATGGTAGTGATTTTGTTTTCTTCAACTGCATACCCAAAAGTGGAATTATTGGATCATATGGTAGTTCTACTTTTTAAGGTGGCCTTCACACTGTTTTCCATAATGGCTACACCAATATCATTCCCATCAGTAGTGCCCAGGGTTGCCTTTTCCTCACATCCTTTCCAATACTCTAATAAACACTTGTTATTTCTTGGTTTTTGTTTCTGGGTTTTTTTTTCGCTATTTTAAAAAAAGATTTTATTTATTTGAAAGAGGGGGAGGCAGAGAAAGAGGGACAAGCAGATTCCCCACTGAGCAGGGGAGCTTGATCCCAGGACTCTGACCTTGATCCTAGGATTCTGAGATCATGACTTGAACCAAAGTACCCAGGTGCCCCTGGCTATTTTTAGAAGTAGTCATTCTAACAAGTAGGAGGTCATACCTCATTGTATTTTGACTTTTATTTCTCTGATGATTATAAGTGTGTTTTAAAATTTTTAAGTATTTAGGAACTTTCTAGATTTTTTCTTGTTATTGATTCTACTCTGGCTGTAGAACACATCTTTAAGATTGTAACATATTGAAATTCATTAAAATTTGTATTAGTATACATAATTTACTTGGTAAATATTCCGTTTACACTTGAAAGACACGCATATTCTGTGGTTATTTGATATCATTTTGTTGGATATACTTCAACTAAGTCAAGATAGTTATAGTATTGTTTAAAAATTTTTACTGATTTTTTTTGTCTAGTTGTTTTATCAGTTATTGAGAAAAGGGTGTTTAAATTTTCAACTATAATTATGGATTTGCTTATTTCTTTTTTAATTCAGTGAGGTTTTGCTTCAAATGTTTTGAAATTGTATTTTTAGGTTCATACTCAATTTGCAGTTGTTATGTATACTTGATGCTGTGATTCATATAACTATGAAATGTACCTGTTTTTACTTGTCAATTTTGTTGTATATTAATAGAACCACTTGTGGTAGGCTAAAAAATGTCCCCCATTCCCACCTCCAAAGATGTCTATGTCTAATACCTGGAACCTGTGATTACATTTCCTTACATGGCAAAAGAAACTCTATAGATACAATTAAATTAAGAATCTTGCATTGGAGATTATATTGGATTATCCAGGTAGATCTAGTATAATTGCAGTGAAGCAGTAGAGTAAAAGTTAGAAAAAGGAGATATGATGATGGAAACGGGCATTGGGGTGGTACACTTTGAAATAAGAGGAAGGGGCTGCAAGCCAAACAATTCAGGCAGCCTATAGAAGCAGGAAAAATTGGGGTGCATGGGTGGCTCAGTTGGTTAAGCCTCTGACTCCTGGTTTTGGCTCAGGTCATGATCTCAGGGGTGTGAGATCAAGCCCCACATGAAGCTCTGTGTTCAGCATAGAGTCTGCCTGAGATTGTCTCTTTCCCTCTCCCTTTGCCCCTTCCCCACTCATGTTGTCTCCCCCCCCCCCAAGTAATACATAAAAAAATACCCCCCTTTGAGAGATGCAGGACAAATAAAGAAAGTGAATTCTTCTCTAAAGCTTCCAGAGGAAAGCAGCCTTCCAACATTTTCATTTAAAATTTTTGACATGCAAAACATTGTTTTAAGCCACTGTGTGGTATTTGTTACAGCAACATTAAGAAACCTATATACCACTTCAGGTTCCTTTTGCTTACTGTTTGCAGGTATCTTTTTCTATACTTTCTTTCAACCTCTTTGTGTTATTATGTCTACAGTGCATGTGTTATATACAGCGTATTGTTATTTTTGCTTTTTTCCCTTGCGTTCCAATCTCTGCCATTTATTTGATGTATTTAGTGCATTTATGATGAATTCAGTTATTGATATGGTTGGCACTAGGTCTGTCATTTTGCTCTTTGTTTACAGTTCATCTTGTGTATTTTATTTCCTTTGTTTCTTCTTTCTTTTAAGGAAGTTAAGAAAAACACAATCTTTTATATGTTCCTATGTACTTATCATTTCTGTTCTTCTTCAGTCTTATAAGTCTACATTTTCATCTTGTGACATTTCTTTTTAGTATGAAGAGCTGCTTTTAGCATTTCTTATGGTGCTAGACTGCTAATGACAATGCTATGTTTTCTTTAAATAAAAGTGTTTTTTTCTTCCTCTTTATTTTTGGTGGATGTGTTTGCTGGATATAGAATTCTGGCTGGTAGTATCATTTACCACACACCCCAGATTTATTGAGATATAATTGACGTATAACATTGTATAATTTTAAGGTATACAGTGTGATGATTTGATACATGTATATATTGTGAAATGATTACCACATAAGTTACTACATCCAACACCTCACATAATTTTCTCTCTTTCTTTCTTTCTTTTTTGTGGTAAGAACATTTAACAGTCACTCTTAGCAAATTTCAAGTATACAATATAGCATTGTTACCTGTAATTACTATGTGGTACATTACCACTTATTCATCTTATAACTGGAAGTTTATACATTTTGACCTACATCTAATTTGTTTCACCCCTCAGCCCCTGGCAACCTCCATTCTCTTTATTAATATGAGTTTGGTTTTTTTATTTTCTTTAATATTTTTTTAAGATTTTATTTATTTATTTGACAGACAGAGATCACAAGTAGGCAGGCAGAGAGAGAGAGAGAAGAGGAAGCAGGCGAAGCAGGCTCCCTGTTGAGCAGAGAGCCTGATGCGGGGCTCGATCCCAGGATCCTGCAATCATGACCCAAACCAAAGGCGGAGGCTCCAACCCACTGAGTCACCCAGGCACCCCGAGTTTGGTTTTTTAAGATGCTACATATAAATGAGATTATGTAGAATTTGTTTTTCTCTGACTTATTTCCCTTGGCATAATGCTCTCAGGGTCCATCCATGTTGTCACAAATGGCAGGATTTCTTTCATTTTTAATGCCTTAATACCATTCCATTATATATGTATATGACATTTTCTTTATCCATTCATCCTTTGATAGGCACATAGATGGTTTTCATGTCTTAACTATTGTGAATAATGCTGTAGTGAACAAGAGGGTGCAGATACCTCTTTGACATTATGATTTAATTTCCTTTAGCTACATACCCAGAAGTGGAATTACTGGATCATATGGTGGTTCTGTTTTTAATTTTTTTTAGGAACTTCCATGTTGTTTTCCATAGTGGCTGTACCAATAGTATTATTATTTTACCTTTTAAAAAATGGAGTTCCATTGTTTTCTCCTTCTTGGTTTCTGATGGGAATTCAGCAATCATTCACGTTATTATTCCCCTCTGTTAATATGTTGTTTTTCTCTGGCTACTTGCAATATTTTCTCTTTATCTGGTTTTCAACAGTTTTGTTATGATGTTCTTAGGTGGGATTTCCCTTATATTTATCCTGAAAGGGGTTCATTGAATATCTCATATCTGTACATTTTGCACTAAATTTGGGAAATATTTGATCATTAATTCTTCAAATTGTTTTCCTGCTCCAGTATTTTTCTCCTCTTTTTCTGGGGCTTCACTTATAAGCACTTGATATTGTCCTGCAGATCATTGAGGCTCTACTTATTTATTTTTTCTGTTATTTATATTGGATAATATCTAGCAATCTATCTTCATATTCCGTTGACCTTTTCTTCTGTCCTCTCCAGTTTGCCAATAATCCCATTCAGTTGGTTTTTTTTTTTATCTTTAATTAATTTTTAATTTTGGGGGGCTTTTAATTTTAGTTTTTAAAAAAATTATGGGTCATGATCTTTTTTTTCATTAAAAAAAAAGATTTTATTTATTATCACAAGTGGGCAGAGATGTAGGCAGAGAGAGAGGAAGGGAAACAGGCTCCCTGCTGAGCAGAGAGTTTGGGGCTACATCCCAGGGTCTTGAGATCACAACCTGAGCCAAAGGCAGAGGCTTTAACCCACTGAGCCACCCAGGCACCCCCCCATTTTTTTTTCATTTTTTAAAAAAGATTTTTATTCATTTATTTGACAGAAAGAGCGAGAGAGGGAACAAAAGTAGGGGGAGTGGGAGAGGGAGCAGCAGGCTTTCCACTGAGCAGAGAGTCCCGTGCAGGGCTCAATGCGGGCTCTATCCCAGAACCCTTGCCAAAGGCAGATGCCCAACCAACTGAGCCACCTAGGCGCCCCTTTTTTTTTTGCTTTATTTTTTATTTCTTGTTTTTTTTTTTTTTTTTTTTTTTTTTTTCATTTTAAACAAGAAGTTTAAACAACAAGATGCTTGACTTGAAGGGAAAACTATCTAGGATTCATTTCTTTTAATTTATCCCTACTTAAAGACAGAGTGCCCTACATGTAACAGCTACATACAAAAAAGTCATAAAATTGCTCTTAGTTTTATAATGATAAATGAAGAACATTAAAATTCCCCAATCGAACAAGGTGTGCAAGGATTTTTATGTTTTTGTTTTTTTGTTAAACTGTGAGAACAAAATAACTTACTGGAATATAAAGATAACAGCTGATTGAGCATGCAACTAATGGAGAGAGTGGGTATTTTCACAGAAGCAGTATTTCCCTCCATCCCATCTCCATTTGATGTTGATCAAAACATACCACTGGCCATTTACTTAAAAAAAATGTGATACGCTTGTGCACAATAAAGGAATAGGGAAGGGGAAAAAGAAAGAATAGAGAAAACTACTGTAGCAGTCAGGATGTGGTAGAATCCAATTGTGGCTTTCTAATTGAGAATGTCTTTTTGGTCTAGAGGAATGGAATTCTGGAGTAAAGCAGCAGGTTCCCTGTTTAGTAGACACTCCTATCTGCTGCTGGAACACATCAATTGTATCTTCCGCCTCCATTTCCAACTGTGCAGGTGTGTCTGTTTCATTGACTGGCTGCCTATCAAATCAGAATCTGATCTGCCTCGTTGACAAACCCTGTCGTTCACAATAGGCTTTCATCAGTTTGTTAAGTGGTGTATGCTTCTTAATCTTAAACTGCACTACAGAACCATCCTGCCCCACCACCTTCAAACTAATTTGATCTTTGTTCTCAGTTTTGTCTCCTTCCTTGGGCTTTTTGTTGGCCATGCAAGCATGAGTCTCTTCTGCTGTCGCTTCACAAAAGAGGTATCAGGTCATCACCAAACGAGCACACAAGCAGCACCAGCCATATTCCTTTCTGATTAAGAATTTTACTTGGTTCTTTCTGTTTCCCTGCAGTGGTTCTTCATCTTCTAGTTCAGTATGACCATATTTTCCTCTTGTCTTTGAGCATATTTATACAGCTATTAAAGTCCTTGTTTGCTGATTCCAAAATCTATGTCATTTTAAGTTTCTTTTTAGTTATTTACTTTTCTCTGAGTGGTGGCCCACAATTTCTTATTTTTCTGCATTGTAATACTTTTTAATTGTATGCTGGACATCAAATACATTGACAACATATGCATTATGTTGTCTTTTTTTAAATAAAATTTTTATTTGGGAATAATGTCATATTTTTAGAAGATAGTACATAGCAATTTTTTATATCCTTTACCCCATTACTTCTAATGTTAACATATTAAATAATCATTTAATCATTGAATCATTGAATCAAAACTAAGAATTAATAACTGCCCTACTTTTATTAACTAACTGCAGGTTTTCTTTGAACTTTACCAGGTTTTCACTGATGTTTATTTTCTGTTCCAGGATCTAATCCAGGATACTGCCTTGTATTTATATTTCCTTAATCCTCTGGTCTGTTGTAGTTCCTCAGTATTTCCTTATTTTTCATAACCTTGATATAGTTAAGAGTACTAGTCAGGTATTTAGTAGACTACTTCTTTTTTCTTTTTAATTTATTTTTTATTTTCAGCATAACAGTATTCCCTGCTGAGCAGAGAGCCCGATGCAGGGCTCAATCCCAGGACCCTGGGATCATGGCCTGAACCAAAGGCAGAGGCTTTAACCCACTGAGCCACCCAGGTACCCCAAGTGTCTGACTCTTGATCTGAGATCCTGATCTCGGGTGCTGATTTCAGGGTAATGAGTCCAAGCCTAAAAAAAAAAAAAAAAAAGAAAAAAAGCCAAAAAACCCCCCAAACAAGAAAAAAAAAAGCAAAAATAAACGGGGGACTATGTGAGATTAAGTAGTTTTTGCACAGCAAAGGAAACAACAAAATGAATGGGGATGTCAATTAGTATAGCCACTATGGAACAGTGGCTATATATGTTTTGAAAAAACATAAAAAATGGAACTACTGTATGATCCAACAATATCACTTCTGGTTGTATATCCAAAGGAAATAAAATCACTATTTTTGAAAAGATATCCACACTGCCATGTTCATTGCAGCATTATTCATAGTAATCCTAATATAGAAGCCAACTTAATGTCTGTGGATAGGTAAAGAAAAAATATATATTTATATACACTGTATATATGAGAATATATATAGAACAGAAAATGATTCAGCCTTAAAAGAAGAAAGAAATCCTGCCATCTGCAACAACATAGATGAAACTAGAGGAATTATCTATGTCAAATAAGCCAGACCAGAAAGACAAATTTTACATGATCTCACTATGGGATCTAAAAAAACGAAGAAAAGGAAAAAAGTGTTGAACTCATAGTAACAGAGTAGAAAGGTCATTACCAGAGGCTAGTAAATGGGGGAGAAAGGAGATACTGATCAAAGAGTACAAGCTTTCAGTTACAAGGTGAATAAGCTCTGGAGACCTAATGTACAGACAGCATGGTGACTGTACTTGATGGTAAGTGTGTATTAACAAGAGAGTGGATAAACAAACTAGTCTGGTCTATCCATAGGTTGGAATATATTCAGGATAAGAAAGAATGAATTATTGATACACACTTCAATATGGATGAGTTTCCTTTTATGAAAGACTTGGGATAGATACAAACTAATTTATGGTGACAGAAGGCAGATCAATGGAGGCCTAGAGAAAGCGGAATGGGAGGGGCAGAAGGGCAGTAAGAGTACACAAGTAAATTTTCAGGGGTGACAAATATGTTTACTTTCTAGATTGTGGTAATAGTTTCACTGATGCATGCATATATGTTAATTGTACCTCAGTAAAGCTATTAAAAAATAATGTATACTTGAGGGGCCTCTGGCTGACTCAGCCACAGCGTCTGACTTTTGATCTTGGGGTTGTGAGTTCAAGCCCCTTGTTAGGTGTGGCAACCTACTTAAAAAACAAAAACTTGAAGTTTGTTAAGAGAGTAGATTTTGGGGCACCTGGGTTGCTCAGTTGGTTAAGTGTGTTAAGTGTCTGCCTTTGGGTCAGGTCATGATCCCACAGCCCTGGGATTGAGTCCCAGATCAGGCTCCCTGCTCAGTGAGAGCCTGCTTTTCTCTCTCCCTCTCCCTCTGCGTACCACTCCCCCTGCTTGTGCGTGCGCTCTCTCTTTCTCTCTCTCAAATAAATAAATAATAAAATCTTAAAAAAAGAAAAAAGTAGATTTCAGGTGTTCTCACCATAATCCCACACCCCCACACAGAGATGGTAACTGTTGGAAGTGTTGAATATGTAAATTAGTTTGTGGTAATCATTTCACAATGTGTACTTACATCAAAAGTTCCACATTAAATGCTTTACATAGATACATTTTTTCCCCCAATTAATTAACATATACTGTATTATTAGTTCCAGAGGTAGAATTCAGTGATTCATCAGTTGTGTATAACATCCAGTGGTCATTGCTTCAAGTGCTCTCCTTCATGCCCGTCACCCAATTACCCCTTACCCCCTACCCACCTCCCCTCCAGCAACCCTCAGTTGGTTCCCCATGATTAAGAGTCTCTTATGGTTTGCCTCCATCTCGGTTTTCCTCTTATTTTATCTTTCCTTCCTTTCCCCTTCATCTGTTTGTTTTCTCAAATTCCACATATGAGTGAAATCATATGGTATTTGTCTTTCTCTGACTCATTTCGCTTAGCATAATACCCACCAGTTCCACCCACGTCATTGCAAATGGCAAGATTTCATTTTTTTTGATGGCAGAGTAATAAATATGTACAACTTTAATTAAAAGTGCATGCAGATAAAAACCAGTCAGTATGAAATCATAGTTCTTTTTTATTCCTGAGTTATACTCCAATACTATTATTTATTTTCTTGCTCTAATTGTTTCATTTTTAGCCATTGGGAGTTTTGTCAGCTTGGTTCCTGTGTCCTTCTGACATGCCCTCTTTTTTTTTTTTTTTTAAAGTTTTTGAGTACTTCCTCATTTTCTAGCACTAAAAGACTAAAAGGTGCCCCAGACTCATCTTGGGTTTTTTGTGCTCTGACCCTAGATTTAGTCATTTCCTCAAGAAGTTCTGGTTCTTATGCTGCCGCCACTGCCTCCTCCTACTCTTCTTTCTTCTTCTTCTTCTTCAGTCATCTTAACTGTTTAAGTGTACAGTTCAGCAGTGTTAATTATAATTATGGCATTAATATCTGTGACCCATCCATCCTCAAAGTCATTTGTTGAAACCTTAACCTCCAGTGTGGCTTCATTTGTTCTTTTGTGATGGGACCTCTAAATGTTACAGGATTTTTGTCCCCTCAGTGCTCAGGTTCTTGGACATGCCATTTTGAAGAATGAAGAGGTAGATCAGATGGAGAGTGGTGGACAGCAAAGCAAAGTTTACTGAGCAAGAGTTTAAAGCTCCTGCAGGGAGGGGGGCAGCGAGTGGGTTGCCTCCAGAGTTTCTAAGTTCAGGGCTTTTTTTTTTTAAAGTTTATGAGCTCTTTTGCTGAACTATCTTAAGCAATCAGGGTGTGCTGAGTCATGCCAGTTAGGGCTTTGGTTACGGATCTGTCTATCTATTAGGTTAATGTCTCTGTGCAGATGCTCTTTTTTTTGCTGATGTCTGGGGGCTTATGGCTTCACTGCCCCTTGCCTGTGATATTGACAAATGCTTTTGTGGTTGTCTTATTTTAGGACATTTTGCAGAAGTCATTTCTGCAAAGGCTGCAAAGCAGAATGCTAGCGCAGTCCTGTCTAAGCTGCAAAACAGGATGTCAGTGCTGTTTTATCTTAGCTGTCCTGACTCCATATTTTCTTGCTGGGGACTCTGGCCCTGACTATCTAACTGTACAACTAAGTCCTAATATAAGGAATAACTGAAGTTATATGAGGTCTTGATGTTGGGGTCCTGATCTGATAGAATTAGTGTCCTTATAAGACGAGCCCCCAGGGAGCTTGCTCATTCTCTTCCTGTACACATGCACTGAAGAAGGGCCATGGGAGACCACAGTGAGAAGGCCACTGTAACCCAATGGGGGAGTTCTCAGCATATACCAACCCTGCAGGCAGCTTCATCTTGGACTTCTAGTGTCCAAAACTGTGAGCAAATAAATTTCTGTTGCTTAAGCTACCCCAGCCTAGGGGATTTTGTTATGGCTCTCTAAGAGGACTGATACACGTCCATTCACCTTGTTGTACAACAGAGCTCCAGAAGTTTCTCACCTTGCAGCACTGAAACTATAACCATTAAATAACTCCCTGTTCTTCCTGCTCCCCAGCTCAAGCAATCTCTATTTTCTGTTTCTATGAATTGACTACTATAGATACCTCATATATGTGGAATCTTAGAGTATTTGTGTGTGTGGGGGGATGGGCTTATTTCATTTATCATAACGTCTTCCAGGTTCCTCCATGTTGTAGAGTGTGACCCAATTTTCTTCCTTTTTAAGATTGAATAATATCCCATTTTATGTTAGACCACATTTTGTGTTGTCTTCTTTTTAAGGGCATCAAAATTTGTTTGTTGGGACAGCTAAATTACTGGTAGATCTTTTTGGTTCTGTCAGACTTTACTTATTTTTTTCTCTGTTCACACTGGTCAACACTGCATCAGGTTGGGTCTCTAATCAGCTGTCGGCTCTGCTGGAGGCCATCTCGGCAGGGAGGGGGGCTGCTAGGGGCTTGTCCTCTGCCTGTGCAGCCTAGCCCTTAGCCAAGGAGCGTGGTGAATTCCCATGCTGTTTTTTGGATACCTCTCTCTGCAGTCTCTTGTCAGTTACCCTGTCCTGCAAACCCCAGGCACATAAACAGCTCAAAACTTGCACCTGCCTCCTGAGCTTGGTGAGACTGCTGCTCTTAGAATTCAGTTTCCTGCCAAGATGGGCTCGGGAGGGAGACAAACCATAAGAGACTCTTAATCTCACAAAACAAACTGAGGGTTGCTGGGGGTAGGGGTGTAGGGAGAGGGTGGTGGGGTTATGAACATTGGGGAGGGTATGTGCTATGGTGAATGCTATGAAGTGTATAAACCTGGCGATTCACAGACCTGTACCCCTGGGGCTAATAGTATGTTATATGTTTATAAAAAATATATTAAAAAAAAATTCAGTTTCCTGCTTTGGGCCAGAAAGTAACCCTGGGTAGTATAATGCCAGGGTGATGCTGGTGCTCACCTTTGCGTGTTTCATTCTCTCAGGGATTGCTGTGCTGCTTGTACTTCTGTGCCTGAAAACAGTTGCTTATGTATTTTGTCATATATAGTTCCTTTTTTTTTTTTTTTTAGAATTTATTTAGTCATTACAGAGAGAGAACACAAGCAGGGGGAGTAGCAGGCAGAGGGAGAAACAGGTTCCCTGCAGAGCAAGGAGCCCGATGCAGGACTTGATCCCAGGACTCCGGGATCATGACCTGAGCTAAAGGCAGATGCTTAACCAACTAAGCCATCCAGCCATCCCCATTTATAGTTTTTTTGTTGAAGAGCAAATCCAGTCTTACTTTGTCATGGTGGGAAGCAGGACTATACTAGGTTTTTTTTAAAATTTCTTTTAATTTTTTAAACTTTTTATTATTATTTTTAAAGTAATCTCTGGGGGACTCAAAGTCCCTCAAAGGGGCTCAAACTCATGACCCTGAGATCATGAGTCGCACGCTCTACCAACTGAGCAGCCAGGTGCCCCGGAGTTCTACTAGTTTTTATTAGTCTACCCTCCCTGTTTTTCATCTCTTTCCTGTCTTGAACTTACGTAGATTTTAATTCCGTTTCTGTTTTCCTTACTTTAACTACTTATTAACGTTTTACCTATTAGAAATACATTATTCACCCGTAGTATGTATTTATTTAATTTGTTCTCCTTATAGCTGTCTTTGCATATAAAAATAAAGGAACAGGGGCGCCTGGGTGGCTCAGTGGGTTAAAGCCTCTGCCTTCAGCTCAAGTCATGGTTCCCGGGTTCTGGGACCGAGCCCTGCATCAGGCTCTCTGCTTGGCTGGGAGCCTGCTTCCCTTCCTCTCTCTCTGCCTGTCTCTCTGCCTACTTGTGATGTTTGTCTGTAAAATAAATAAATAAAATCTTAAAAAAAATAAAAAATAGGAGAGAAAATTTAATGGACTTTCTGACCCAATGAAGTATAAAGATTAGAACACAATCAGGAAGATATTTGGGGGAATGTAGGTAGGGGTACAGCACATTCACAAACCATATATCGGGGAAATAGTTCATTTTTCTCATGATGCCAGGCACATGCAACCAACAGTCAATTTCTCTTGCCATATATCACTAACCAAAAGCTCTAAGAAACAATGAAAATTGTCCCATTTGGCATGCATCTATTTTCTCAAAAGGAAACAAAGCAAATATAAAATCTGAGATAAATTCATAGCTAAGAACACTGTCATTTTTATTCCAGTTTCTATAATTGAAATTATAGAAATTATAGTGCTCTGGACTTCAGAGCAACTTTTCCTTGTTAAATAGACTGAGTGAGGTGGGAATCAGTATGTATTTAATGAATATCTAGAGAGAGTGTTGAGGCAGAAAAAAAATCATAGTTTACAATATTAATTTCTATTTATTTATTTATTTATTTATTAAAGATTTTATTCATTTATTTGAGAGAGAGAGAGAATGAAAGAGAGAGCATGAGAAGGGGAAGGGTCAGAGGGAGAAGCAGACTACCTTCCACAACGCAGAGTACTAACCACTATATGATCACGGCGCGCCACCTGCCAGGCAGCAGACTACGTTCCAAGCAGGGAGTCTGATGTGGGACTGGATCCCAGGATTCCAGGATCATGACTTGAACCCAAGGCAGTCGCTTAACCAACTGAGCCATCCAGGCTCCCCAGGAATATTAACTTCTTAATCAGCAGCAGATTTTGAGCCATTTCCTGAAAAACTGCTTCTGTCTTTATCATACTGGGCCATTTGAAAAAAAAAAAAAAAAAAAAAAAAAAAACCAACTTGAAAACCTTCAAATTTCCTGCTCGCAGTTGAGACATTGGGTTGTTCCCTCACTGACATGTGTCTCTTCATACTTCTGTAATTTTACTCTCTCAACTGAATACGGATGATATTAGATGGAGATAATGGACAATGGTATTTATTTTACATTTCCATTGTCTACTGAACCTCAAACCCAGAATGATTGCAGACCACAGCAAAAAGGTGAGTTAATCAAGTTAGTGTGCAAAACAATGCACAGTGCCCATAGACTAAGGGATGAATGGAAAGTAGAATAAGTTTGGAGTAGAGGATGCAGAAATATGGATGGTAATTTGAAGGAATACATCTGGTTCAGTTTGAAGTCCAGACTGGGGGTATGAAAATCTGGTATACAGTCATGGATCTGCTCTTAGTTCTTAGGTAAAGTCTTTTCTAACTGTTCACTTCTAAGGTCTCATCTATGAAACCCAAGCTAAGGCTGTTTAAATTCTAAGTATCTCTGTTTTTCTGATTTTGAAATTGGGAGAAAGACACCAGTAACTTTGCTAATGGATAATAGTAAGAGTTTGTCAGAAAAGAAACTGATTCACGTTCTCTAGGTTTCCCTCCCATAGTACCGTACGAGAGTGTGACGGGAGTAGGGAGAAGGCATTAAGAATATTACAAATAAGTATTCCCATTCTTTGGGGATTTGAGGATGAAAAAGATATTTTTATATGGAGCCCTGAAAAAATGCTTTCTGGGATAGACACATTATACTATAAGAGCCAAAATTAATATTTGTTCTTTTATCTTAGGCAATACACTCCCATAAAGTATGTTCTTTAGGGAGACTTCATCAGCTTTCTCTCTTCTGCTACATAATCATATTATTATAATTTTTAGTATTGTTCTTTGAAAGCAATACTATAATTCGCTATGTCATTCTAGTACATTTGGACATTTATTTATTTCCATTACTCTAATTTATATGGCATTGGATATTGGATATGTAGATTTCTTTTGGCTTAAATCTGTGCCAATTTCTAAGGAATAGGAACATTAAGTTAAAGGAATCGATATTCTAAAGTTTAAGGGCAAGGTCACACAGGTTATGGTAGGTTGGAACTTGAATATAATTATTTTGATTTCTAGGCAAGTAGTTTTTTATTTACATACACTCCACATTGCCCATTCTTGTTTGCTGCCAGTATGCTCATTTCTACCCCAGCTTTCTAGGGTACTATATTTGGGAATAGGAAAATAGACTAGGGGCTTTAAAATTACATTAAGAATCTCTTTACAAGGGGTGCCTGGGTAGCTCAGTGGGTTAAGCCTTTGCCTTCGGCTCAGGTCATGATCCCAGGGTCCTGGGATCGAGCCCCGAATCAGGCTCTTCGCTCAGCAGGGAGCCTGCTTCCTCCTCTCTCTGCCTACTTGTGATTTCTGTGTCAAATAAAATCTTTAAAAAAAAATCTCTTTACAAAATTATTACATGTTTGTTATGGAAAATAGGGAACATATTAAAGCAGATAAAAGAAAATAAAAATCATTAATAATTTTACAACAATGTGGTGATTATTACTGTTACTGTTTTGATTTTTGCCTGTCTATGCAATGTACTGTATGTACTCTACTAAAAGCCTTTTACTATGTATATTTCTAAAGTAAATTTTTAAAAAATTTAAATTTTCACAAATTGTGGTTACACAAATGCAATTAAGTTTTGGTATCTCTTTTCATTTCGTGTAACATCTAAATTTATTTCATTAAATATTTTACTATAGTGAAAATGTATTTTCTTTTCTTTCTTTTTTTTTTTTTTTTTAAGATTTTATTTATTTATTTGTCAGAGAGACAGCTCACAAGCAGGGGGAGCGGCAGGCAGAGGGAGAAGCAGGCCCCTCACTGAGCAAGGAGCCTGATGCAGGACCCATCCCAGTACTCTGGGATCACAACCAACCAGAAGGTAGATGCTTAACCAACTGAGCCATCCAGGCATCCCAAGAAAAAGTATTCTTAGCTCGATAAATATAGAATGTTTCCTGATACAGATGTGGGTTGTCACTCTAGACTTCAGAGCAAATCCCTAATATCTAGCAAGGAAACTTTTAGGGCCTACGTCTCAGTTCTCACTAGGCCAAATTTGTTCAAGACTCCAGATATCCTTTGCCTTTTCTTGTCCTTCAACTTTTATTCTAACTCAGGATTTTGTTTTGGATTCTCTTCTTGCAGTTTCTCCCAGGTTCCCTCTCTCACACCGGGTGGCAATAGTTTTGGGTGTTCTGAACATCATTTTTGTGTGTCTCCTGCTTGTCCAATGGATTCACTGCCGGGGTAAGTACTAACTTAAGTCAAAATCTTTTGTCTTGCCTCTTTTTTAAAAAAAGTTTACTTATTTAAGTAAACTCTAGACTCAGTGTGGGGCTCGAACTCATGACCTGAGATCAAGAGTTGCATGCTTTTCTGACAGAACCAGCCAAGTATCCCTAATTTACCTATATTGTGTTATAAAAGCAATATAATATAACAGAAAAGATGAAAAGTGAAAATGCTAACGAAATAAATCATCACTTGTATACAACATTTCCTGACTGTCACCTCCTAGTCTTTGACTACATGCATTTGTAGAAGTATTTGTTCTTTTAACAAAGAATATCAAGGGGCACCTGGGTGGCTCAGTGAGTTAAAGCCTCTGCCTTCAGCTCAGGTCATGATCCCAGGGTCCTAAGATTGAGCCCCGCATTGGGCTCTCTGCTCAGCAGGGAGCCTGCTTCCCCTTCTCTCTCTGCCTGCCTCTCTGCCTACTTGTGACCTCTGTCTGTCAAATAAATAAATAAAATCTTAAAAAAACAAAACAAAACAAAGAATATCAAGTCCTCTAAAATCTTCCCCACCTTATTTTTTTAAAGGTAAGACTAGGTATAGGGGCACCTGGGTGGCTCAGTGGATTAAGCCGCTGCCTTCCGCTTGGGTCATGATCTCGGGGTCCTGGAATCGAGTCCCAAGTCGGGCTCTCTGCTTGGCAGGGAGCCTGCTTCCCCTAGCCCCCTGCCTGCCTCTCTGCCTACTTGTGATCTCTGTCAAATAAATAAATAAATAAAAATCTTTAAAAAAAAAAAAAAAAAAGGTAAGACTAGGTATGGTTCTAATCATTGGATGCTTATAATTCATATATTGCTTTTTAATTATATTATGTCATAAACACTTTCCTAATACCATATTTATTATGATAATAAAATTAAAATTGTACTATTTATGTATTGTATTTAACTTTTCACATAATAGATATATCAAATTTTAATTAAATATATTCTGATTATTTTCAACGAGAGTGCTTTCACGATGTTTGAAGTGAAATTTTCTAGATTTAATCCTTCTAGGTCATTAACTATGATGATCCAGAAAGCCCTCGGTTTATTGTTTCACAATCCAGAGTCCTGACTTAAGTTTATGTTATCTGAAGATGATTGTTAGTGACAGATGATTTTTTACAGAATTTATTCATTAGGACTCTAATCCTAAACTAAGGTTCAGCCCTAGGACCTCTACCTCAGACCTAAATCCTTTGACAGAAAGAGACTTCAAGAAAGTTGGGAATTTCTCATCCAGGCTGGGTAATGTCACAGTTGTATTGAAAAAGCACAAATTTATAAAGTGCCAACTTTGTAGCTTAATCTCCAGAACCCTCTATTGGTCCCATGTCAAGCCACAGAAAAGCTGCCTAATTTTGACATTTTTAAAAAAAGACTGCCTTTGCTTTTTAACTCCTAAATCTAGATTAGGTATATAACCTATTATGCAGTCATATATCCACATGTGCTCATTTGCTATAATGGCTCCTGTGTGCCTGTTGTGAAATTGTGCCTGTGAGGGGTTTATACAAATATGTTTTATGAAAATAGAAAATCAATAGAATTATGGAATCTTGGCTGAAATGACCTTGAAATCTTATTAGGTTTCCTTTCATTTTCACAGAACTCTAATCCACCCATTTTTAAAAAATATTTTAGTTATTTGTTTGAGAGAGAGAGTGAGCACAAGGCAGGAAGAGGGACAGAGGGAGAGGGAGAGGCAGACTCCCTGTTGAGCAGGGACCTCAACATGGAGCTTATTCCCAGGACCCCAAGATCATGACCTGAGCTGAAGACAGATGTTTAAGGCAGACATTTAACTGACTGAGCCATGGAGGCATTCCCCACCCCCCACTTTTAAAAGATATAATCTGGCCATTTTAACCTTTTTTAAAAAATTAATTAATTAATTTATTTGACAGACAGAGATCACGAGTAGACAGAGAGTCAGGCAGAGAGGGGGGAAGCAGACTCTCCGCTGAGCAAAGAGCCAGATGTGGAGTTCAATCATATGACCCTGAGATCATGACCTGAGCCGAAGGCAGAGGCTTAACCCACTGAGCCACCCAGGTGCCCCTAATTTGGCCATTTCAAAGGAGTGAGAATGTTCTGTATTTAAAAGAGCCCTGTGAAGAAATTACATCACTTCTGACTTCAGCATCTGATATCCTTCTCTGTCAGAAACTTTTGTTCGATAAATTATTTTTGCTGAAGTGTAAGACTTTTATCTAATATCTAATGATGACAATCACATTTGTGATAAATGATAAAACACTCTAGTTAAGTTTGCTTTTTCTAGTTTCTGTCCTTTTCTTTTGCATTATCATGTGGTATCAGGTTAAGGTTGGACATTTTGGAAGATTTGGCCTGATTTTAGCGATGTATATTACGCAGTTACACACTGTGTGCACTAAAACTACATAGACAATGGACAGATACATATAATGCAGACGCTTAGTTATTTTATCTGGTATGAATACAGCAGATGTGCATAAGGTTCTCTAGCACAAGTGATGTACTCTGTCCACGATCTGCCGCCAGGCTGTATCCATTTCCTTACCTGCTTTAGTCCTAGTCACATGCTTCAGTGGTGGAACGCACAGGAGTAGTGAGAGAGCTGGACATCATGAAGATTTCAATCCGAGGCCAGGCATTGTTGTGCCTTTCTCTAAACCTCAGTCTGGAAAGTGGTGGGGTAGGGAAGACGGGGCGTCCGCCATGCTCTATTTATCTCCCATTTCGTTTCCAAGACTGAGTGGTCCATAAAGGTGTGAACCAGGTCCTCTTCCTTTCCAGGTTCCAGTCGTGCCAGTTGTGCCAACTGTTGCAGTTGTCCAGACCTCTTTATGAAGAATGGTAACTACTGTTATTACTTCTCACTGGAGAAAAAAGACTGGAACGCTAGCCTGGAATTCTGCCTGGATAAAGATTCACATCTCCTTGAGTTCACAGACAGATGGGAAATGGTAAACATAAACATTTAGCAAATGGTTGTTTTGTTGATGAATGCTGTTCCAATGTACTGTGTATTCTCTTTTGAGGAACAAAAGGAACACTCTTCTCCTACCCTATCCTTCTCTTTCCTCTTTCCCTTCCTTCCTCCCCCTCTACCCCTGCTCCTTCCCTCTTCTTACTCCTCCTTACTCGGTCTCTGCTTGACCCAGCAGCCCTCAGGTATGGAAACCTAGATGTTTGCGTACTCCTGTATGTGTGTCTGTGTGTGTGCTGGAGGCACAAGGATGGAGACTATTACAGATAGGAATTAGGCCTGAAATACAAGTCTAATGAAAAGAAAGCATTAGAGCCAGAAATATACGGGTCCAACAACAAGGAGATAGCAGATTCCTGTGCAACAGCTGGTGGAATTTGGGAGTGAGCAGAAGGGAGAGAGATCATGGGAACAAAGAGACTGTAGCAAGGGCTTCAGTGCCTTTTTCAGTGATTTCCCTTCATTTACTGGAATCCAGTAAGTTCTAGGTAGGCTAGGAAACACTTGGGTTGAGGAGTAGGGCATGAGGAGGAAGCAGTTCCAGAGAGCTGGAAAAGAAGAAAGGAAAGGTGTGTGTGTGTGAGAGACAGAGAGAGAGAGGGAGAGATCGTACTCTCCTTGCAGGGCTAATCTGTGGGCTCCACTTCCTATGTGCCCCGCAGATCCTTCCTGTCCATCCAGCAGTCTCCTGGAGGAGAGCTCTTTATTAATTCTAGAGCATCTCAAGGAATTGGTATCCTGAGATAACCTGGTACAAAAATCAAATTCTAACTTGTCAGTGTAAATAAAGTATACAAAGAAAATAAATCCTAGTTACGTTTTTAGTGCTAATTTCATGTTGATTCTGTGTGTGTTGATATTGTTTTACGTGTTCTCTTTTGGGTAGAATTAAGTCATAGAGAACAGTTTATTAAGAATTAAACTATAGGGGTGCCTGGGTGGCTCAGTGGGTTGGGCCTCTGCCTTCGGCTCAGGTCATGATCCCAGGGTCCTGGGATCGAGCCCCGCATGTGGCTCTCTCTCTCTCTCTCTGCCTGCCTCTCTGCCTGCTTGTGATCTCTCTGTCAAATAAATAAATAAATAAATAAAATCTTTAAAAAAAATAATTAAACTATAACTTGTTATTTGCAATGACGTGGTTAGAACTAAAGGGTATTATACTAAGCAAAATAAGTCAATCAGAGAAAGACAATTATCCTATGGTCTCACTGATACGTGGAATTTGAGAAACAAGGCAGAGGATCATAGGGGGAGAGAGGAAAAAATATAACAAGAGGAAACCAGAAAGGGAGACAAATCATAAGAGACTCTTAATCCAAGGAAACAAACTGAGGGTTGCTGGAAGGGAGGCAGGCAGGTGGTTGGGGTGGCTGGGTGATGGACACTGGGGAGGGTATGTGCTATGGTGAGCTCTGTGAATTGTGTAAGACTGATGAATCACAGGCCTGTACCCCTGAAACAAATAATACACTATATGTTAATAATAATAATAAAAAATAGAAGGATAAGGAAGAAAAAAAAAGAAACTATAATGATTATAACAACATTGTATGGTGATGGATGTTAACTACTTTTGTAGCATTGTTTACCCAGAGTTGTCCACACTATATTCTACATCTGAAACTAATGTAACATTGTGTGTCAACTATACTTCAATTAAAAAAAAAAAAAGAACTCAATTATATTAACATTCTTTGGGGAAATTCAGAGAAGTAACTACTCTAAAGCTGATGAGGAGAACATACAGTCCCTAAATTGTGTAACTTTCTATTTTAAGAAAAGATTGAAGTATCTAAATGTCTTGTTTTCTGTTGAAAGAGGAATAGTCATTCCTTTGAAATTCTTTTTTTGGGGCATCTGGGTGGCTCAGTGGGTTAAGCCTCTGCCTTCAGCTTGGGTCATAATCTCAGGGTCCTGGGATCGAGCCCCAAATCTGGCTCTCTACTCAGCGGGGAGCCTGCCTCCCCTGTGTCTCTCTCTGCCTGTGTCTCTGCCTACTTGTGATCTATGTCTGTCAAATAAATAGATAAAATCTTAAAAAAAAAAAAAAGAAATTCTTTTTTTTCCCCCTAAAGATTTATTTATTTATTTGACAGAGACACAGCAAGAGGGAACACAAGTAGGGGGAATGGGAGAGAGAGAGAAGCAGGCTTCCAGCTGAGCAGGGAGCCCAATGCAGGGCTCAATCCCAGAACCCTGGAATCATGACCTGAGCCGAAGGCAGACACTTGACTAAGGCACTCAGGTGCCCCCATTCCTTTGAAATTCTACATAGAATCTAATTTCAAATCAGTCTGTCCCTGTTACTCCCTTTTCTTTTATGCCTTCCCTAAACTAGATGATAGGATGCATTGGGATCTATTCGTTCGATATGTGAGATCTTGGTTTTGTGGCATCTGATCATAATAGCCTTGCTTTCTGTACCTTTTGCAGCAACTTCTGTTCTCACTCTGATATATCCACATCTGAAGACTTGAGCTGACCAACGTCAATAGAAGTGAGCAAAGAGCTTGAAACATTGCAGGAACCATGCTGATAGAGTAGTGAGTCGTAATGGTAATGCGAAACAATGCCAGAGGCAGTGTGGTGTAGCAGCTATTATTGCAAATGAGGCTGTGTGCTAATAAGAAGGGAGGAGGACCGGGGCTAATGCTCAGAATATCTGGGGCGTGGGATATTTCTGATTCTCAGCACTTCCCAAAGGAATGGAGCGGTATTAGAGGATTTTTGTCTGTCTTTCTTTACTTTCCCTGAGTCTTGCCTCTGCTGTCAAGTAAGCTGAACAGAGTTAGTTTGGCTGCATTTCCAAAACCTGTTTATTTTCTCATAAGGCCCCTTGGTTCAAGGTGATGCCGGAGAGGGTAAAATGCCCCTGAGAGATTTAATAGCAGTCAGATGGGTTTCGCTTCTGACCTTCCAGGGAGCCTTGCTCGATTCTTGGGTGTAATTCTTTGTCTTGCCCCCAGCTTTTGTCAGATTCTATAGCACTGGCTTGACTTCTGTCTGATCTGCTGAGCCTCCTGTACTAGCGACATTATTCTTTTGTTCTCAAGGCAAGATTTATATTCTATTTTAAGGTATGCCTGATATTCCTAGTGTCATACTTCGGACTAAACAGCTGCTAGAAGAGCATACGGGTCTATTAAGGAGGAAAGTTTTCAAACTGGGATTCCACTGGTGGAGAACACATCTAGAGAATTAGTTCGCTATATGCAAAGGTCAACCTTTTAAAGCCACTCTCAGAAATATTGTACTTGATGGCTTCCAGATACATCTTGCACATGCTGAAAACTGAGATGACTTTTCCCATTAATTGTCTGCTGTGCTTTTTTTATTCATGTTTAAAAAATTATTTGAAGTTGAAATCTGGAATGTACCTTATAGGATTTAAATCTATTTAAAGTAGCGAGATTCTCTTGACTCTGTTGTTTTTCTTGCTCTTTTGAATTTATCTTTAGATCTTTAGGTATATTCAAGTTCTTGATTTTTGTTGCCATGTTTTCCCGTTAGGCTCAGTTCATTTAGGATGTTAGCATTTGCTTTTAGGGTTTTTTTGTTGTTGTTTTGGGTTTGTTTTTAGCCGCACCCTCCGCCAGCTCACAAGAACCAGCCCCTTGTGGCTCTGCCCTTCTCTTAACCTTTGTTATAGTTGTTGGTAAGTTATCGTAAAATATACCTTGTTGATCAGAAAGTTCCCCGTGGAAATACTTTGGTTTCTTTAAAGCTATTCCAATGCTCCTCACCCTGTGACATATTTCTTCCTTATTATCATAATCATTCTATCACCAGGCTCTTGTTTTAACAACCTCTCATTCAGCCTTAACCCTCTTCCCTGTCAGAGTTTATGACTTCGGGATTGTCCCTATCTTCCTCCTGAACTTTTGATATTGGCTTTTCTTTGTTTTTAGGATTTACATCTAAACATAATCAGGGCTTCCTTCTTTGGATAGTACAATACAAACACTATGGTAAGGTGGTCACTTTCCCCCATATTTTAAGTAACAGAAAGGGCTTTTTTTGGTGTCTTTGAGACAGTCACAAGTTGGTTTTTACTACCTTGCTTTACTAGCTATGTGAACTCGAGAAATTTTCTTACCTTCTGTGACTCTCAGTTTCCTCAGATACGAAGTAGAGAAAGTTCTTTCCAGAATTATTATGATATTAAATGAGAAAATCTGTGTGGAGTTTCCTTTAACATATAGGAATCACATAATTTTAGTTTTTCTTCTTTTCCACTTTAATTTTCCTTGTCACTCAAAATGAAGCCTAGAGTCAAAATAACTTGCTTTTCTCTTATGTCTCCCAAGATGTGAAATTTCAATAAATATGTATCACAAAATAAATTATGACTTGTCGAGCTAAGCATTTTTGTTATGAGGATATCTGAAATATGTTAGAAGATTCAAAGAAATGCCTGGAAACACAGGGTGATGGTAGGAGAACTGTTGAACTCTGGAGTTGTTATAGTCTGATAATGTCTATGTTTTTGTCACCCTTCCCTCATAAACAGAACGAGCAGCAGCTGTGACCTTCACACAAAAATTGTAGGTGTGGTAGATAGGTTAAGATATCTCTCAGTATCTTTTTTTTTGGTTAACATTTTACAGAATTGTGGTAAAATATATGCAAAACATAAAACGTACTGTTTTAACAGTTTTCAAGTGTACAATTAAGTGGCATTAAGTGTAGTGACATTGTTTTTCAACTCTCACCACTGTTCCTCTCCAGAACTTTTTCTTCATCCCAGACCAAAACTGAATCCATTAAACACTTAACTCCCCATTCCCCCTTCCCCCAACCCCTGGTAACCACTGTTCTACTTTTTGTGTCTGAATTTGCCCATTACGTCCTTTTGTATCTGGCTTATCTCACTGACCATGTTTTCAAGGTCCATTCATGCTGTAATACGCATCAGAATTTCATTCCTTTCTATGGCTGAATAATAGTCAATTACATGGATATATCACATTGTGTTTATCCATTCATTTGTCAATGGACAGTCTCACTGTCTTTTAAAGAGAGTGCTCTGGTTTACACAGCAAGTCTTAATTTATTTTTAGTATTGTGCATATTCACAAAATTATAGGGAACATTCATATCAATATTAAACTCTAGTAATTTGTAGCCTGTCAAATTTTCCTTTGATATATTTTAATGTATCTGCATGTTTTTATATGATACTAATTGCTGTCTGTAAACTATAAGGTATCTGAAAGTCTGGAAACATAGGATAAACTTATTTTTAAATAGTATATTAGTTACATTTTCAAGTAATATGCTCCATATATCTCTAGATATGTTTTTAGGCAAAACTCCTTTAAATTTAAAACAATAGATCCCAGTTGATTTTAGATATGGATGATCTGTGTTGTACTTTTTTTTCCAAATTAATAACTACATCCATTGCTTTAAATACCTTACATGAAAAGGTGTCCAGAGACTGAAGAAAAATAAATTAATGATATTATTTAGAAATATAACATATACATTTATAACATATATATATATTTAAAAATATGTCTATCCTATGTTTCCAGGTTTTTTGGACACCTTATGTTTATGTTCTGCTTTCATCATATAACATTGTTTCCTTACTGTTTTTTCCAAACATTTAAAAATTATTGTAGGTATTTATTTTTTATGGTTCTGTATTATTCTATTATTGTTTATCTATTTTTCTTATCTTAGACAACGTTTTTCTTATTTCTAATTTTTATTCATTTAAAGCATATTTATATTAATTATTTCTCTTGAAGTCATTTTTTAAGGATATAGTTCCTAAGATTAGATGAGCCAATTGAAGTTATGACCAAGTGACTTTGACATATTATTAGTTTATTTCCATACAGATTGAAATAAATAGATATATCCTGTAAGCCATGTTAGTTTGGTAGTTTAAGGAGTATGTTCTATGCCTTAATAATATTTAAGTTATAATTTAAAAATATTATTTGCAAAGATATGTGGGTATATAAGCATAAATACTGATCTAAAAAAAAAAAGAAAGAAAAAGAAAGAAAAAT
Source organism: Mustela putorius furo (assembly GCF_011764305.1). Lineage (NCBI taxonomy): Eukaryota > Metazoa > Chordata > Mammalia > Carnivora > Mustelidae > Mustela > Mustela putorius. The sequence continues at coordinate 38,754,463 of NW_025422368.1, read as the reverse complement.
ATATCTGATTTTATCTGTTTGAGCTCTGTCTTCATTTTGCTTTTAGGTTTTGCATTTTTTTTTCTCTGTAAAATAAGACCAAATATCACAAACTCTAAAGTAAATCCAACAAACCTGAGTCCTTTCGTTTATACCCTCTCTGGAGGACGAGGATTCTGAGTCAACACCCTTGTTTATGCTTCTGTGCTGTTTCTACACACACACACGCACACGCACACGCACACAGTCCATGAGTACACAGAGCACTGATCATTACAGTCTGGTTTTGAGGTTTATTCTGAGTGGGATAATAAAACTTTCACTCTCCAGCCTCACCAGTGAGAAGTGGTGAACTGGTCTGATCATGTGTCTTAAAATTATGTGGGTTGAGAGAGTATGCCAGCACTATCTAATCCCAGCTCCTCAGACTCTACCTCAGGTTTTTTTTTTTTTTTTTTTTAAAGATTTTTATTTATTTGAAAGGCAGAGATCACAAGTAGGCAGAGAGGCAGGCAGAGAGAGAGAGAGAGGAGGAAGCAGGCTCCCCCCTGAGCAGAGAGCCCGATGTGGGGCTTGATCCCAGGACCCTGGGATCATGACCTGAGCCAAAGGCAGAGGCTTTAACCCACTGAGCCACCCAGGCACCCCTCTACCTGAGGTTTTTGAGCAAGTCTTTGTTCATTTCTGTGCTTTATCAGCCATCCCTCTATCCTTGAAATAAAGGGAAGAAAGAAACAGACTTTTTCTTGCCATGTCCAGAGGAATGAGAACAATTTCATTTTTTCCATTTTAAATAATCCTTTAAAGCAACTTGGTTAAAAACTGCATGAAAAGTTTCAAGCTATTCTGGAAATTAAGACATCATTTCATCTCTCTTACCCTTCCCTGACTCTTCAGTTTACCTCCCTACCCCCAACATATATAAGTAAGTACTCCATGGGGGTAAAGTAAAAAGGGCAGAGCATTAGTGTTCAAAAGGTTTATATATATATATATATATATATATGTCTTGTTTCTCTGTCTTGTTCCTGACTGTAGAGGAAAAACTCTCAGTTTCCCCCGTTCTGGATGGTATTCACTGTGGGCCTTTTATAATGGCCTTTATGATGTTAAGATGTGTTCCGTCTATCTCTATTTTGTTGATTTCTGTCAAGAATGGATGCTGTATTTTGTCAAATGATTTTTCTGCATCTATTGAGAGGATCATATGGTTCTTATCCTTTCTTTTATTAATGTGATATGTCATGTTGATTGATTTGCAAGTATTGAACCACCCCTGCAACCCAGGAACAAATCCCACTTGATCATGGTGAATAATTCTTTTAAGGTACTGTTCGATTCCATTTGCTAGTCTCTTGTTGAGGATTTTTGCATCCATGTTAATCAGGCTTATTGGCTTGTAATTCTCCTTTTTAGTGAGGTCTTTTGTTTTGGAATTAAGGTGATGCTGGCCTCCTAGCAGGAGTTCAGAAGTTTTCCTTCCATTTCTATTTTTTGGAACAGTTTGAGAAGAATAGGTATTAGCTCTTCTCTAAATGTCTGATAGAATTCCCCTGGAAAGCCATCTGGCCCTGGACTTTTATCTGTTGTGAGATTTTTTTTTTTTTTAAAGGTTTTTATTTATTTATTTGACAGAGAGAGATCACAAGTAGATGGAGAGGCAGGCAGAGAGAGAGAGGAGGAAGCAGGCTCCCTGCTGAGCAGAGAGCCCGATGTGGGACTCGATCCCAGGACCCTGAGATCATGACCTGAGCCGAAGGCAGCGGCTTAACCCACTGAGCCACCCAGGCGCCCATGTTGTGAGATTTTTGATTACAGATTCAATTTCCTTGATGGTTATGGGTCTATTCAAATTTGCAATTTCTTACTGTTTCAGTTTTCTATCGGTAGTTTGTATGTTTCTAGGAATTTATCCATTTCTTCCAGATTGCCCCTTTTGTTGCCATATAATTTTTCATAATATCTTCTTATAATTGTTTATAGTTCTATGGTGTTGTTTGTGATCTCTCTTCTTTCACTGGTGGTTTTATTTATTTGGATCCTTTCTATCTTGCTCTCTTTTTTAAAATAAAAATCTGTTTTTTTTTAAAGGTTTTTATTTATTTATCAGAGAGAGAGAGTACAAGCAGGAGGAGCAGCAGGAAGACCAGGCAGAAGGAGAAGCAGGCTCCCCACTGAGCAGGGAGACTGATGAGGGACTTGATCCCAGGACCCTGAGATGGTGACCTGAGCCAAAGACAGATGCTTAACTGGCTGAGCCACCCAGGCACCCTCTTTTTCTTTTTCATATGTATGATTAGGGGTTTATCAACTTGATTGATTCTTTGAAAGAACCAGCTCTTTTTGTTGATCTGTTCTGCTGTTTTTGGTTTTGTTGTTTGTTTCTATATTGTTTATTTCTGCTCTAACCTTTATTAAGATTTTATTTCTTCTGCTTGTGTTAGGCTTTATTTGCTGTTCCTTTTCTATCTCCTTTCGGTATAGGTTAGGTTGTGTATTTGAGACTTTTCTTGCTTCTTGAGGTAGGCCTGTATTGCTGCATATTTTCCTTTTAGAACCACCTTTGCTGCATCCCAGAGGTTTTGGACTGTTGTGTTTTCATTTTCATTTGTTTGCATGCATGTTTAAAGTTCTTCCTTAATTTCCTGGTTAACCCATTCATTCTTTAGTAAGATGTTCTTTAATCTCTATGTATTTGTGGTCTTTCCAAATTTTTTCTTGTGGTTGACTTCAGGTTTTGGAGTTTTGTGGCCTGAAAATACACATAGTATGATCTCAGTGTTTTTGTACTTGTTGAGGGCTGATTTGGGACCTATTATGTGATCTTTTCTGGAGAATGTTCAATATGCATTAGGGAAAAAAAGTGTATTCTGCTGCTTTAGGATAAAATGTTCTGAATATGTCTGTTAAATCCGTCTGGTCCATTGTGTCATTTAAAGCCATTGTTTCCTTGTTAATTTCCTGCTTAGATGATCTGCCTATTGCTGTAAGTGGGGTGTTAAAGTCCCCTTCTATGATTGTGTTATTATCAATGAGTCTCTTTTAAAAAATTTATTTATTTGTTTATTTGAGAAAGAGTGCACATGAGTGGGGGGAAGGGCAGAGGGAGAGGGAGAGAGAATCAGACTCCCTGTTGAGCAGGGAGCCTGATGTGGGTCTTTCCCAGGACCCTGGGATCATTACCTACACTGAAGGCAGACACTTAACTGACTGAGCCACATAGGCACCCCATCAATGAGTTCCTTTATGTTTATTATTAATTGGTTTATATATTTGGGTTCTCCCAAGTTGGGGGCATGTATATTTATAATTGTGAGATCTTCTTGTTGGATAGACCCCTTAATTATGATATAGTGCCTTCTTTCTCTCTTGTTACAGTCTTTGGTTTAAAATCTAGTTTGTCTGATATAAGTATCGCTACTCTGGCTTTCTTTTGATTTCCATTAGAATGATAGAAGTTTCTCCATGCCCTCACTTTCAATCTGGAGGTGTCTTTAGGTCTAAAACGAGTCTTTTGTAAGCAAAATATAGATGGGTCTTGTTTTTTTTAATCCATTCTGATACCCTTTATCTTTTGATTAGAGCATTTAGTCCATTTATATTCAGAGTAATTATTGATAGATAAGAATTTAGTGCCATTGTATTACCTATAAAGTTGCTGTTTCTGGAGATTTTTTTCTGTTCCTTTCTAGTCTTTGTTGCTTTTGGTCTTTCTTCCCCATTTAAGGGGTCTCCTTTAATACTTTTTGCAGGACTGGTTTAGTGGTCCTGAAACTCTTTTAGCTTTTGTTTATCTTGGAAGCTCTTTATTGCTACTTCTATTCAGAATGTCAGCCTTGCGGGATAAAGTATTCTTGACTGCATATTTTTCCCATTCAGCACATTGAATATATCATGCCACATTCTTGTGGCCTGTCAGGTTTCTGTGGAGACAGCTACTGCTAATTTGATTTATCTTCCCTTGTAGGTTAGGTATTTTTTTTCTCTTGCTGATTTCAGGATTCTTTCCTTATCTCTATATTTTGCAAATTGTACTATGATATGTCTTGGTATTGGCCAGCTTTTGTTGAATTTGATGGGAGTTCTCTGTGCTTCCTGGATTTGGATGACAGTTTCCTTTCCTAGATTAGGGAACCTCTCAGCTATAATTTGCTCAAATAAACTTTCTGCCTCCTTTCCCTCTCTTCTTCTGGGACTCCTGTGATACAAATTTTATTATGCTTTATGGAGTCACTGAATGCCTTAAGTCTACATTCATGGTCCATGAATCATGGATCTTTCTTTTCTTTCCCTCTTCTCTTCTGCTTCATTATTTTCCATAATTATATCTTCCATATCACTGATGAGTTCCTCTGTTTTGTTCATCCTTGTCATTGCATCCAGTCAGTTTTGCATCTAGGTGATAGCATTTTTAATTTTTAAAAAATACTTTGTTTGTTTGTTTGATACACAGAGAGAACATGCACAAACAAGGGAAGTGGTAGGCAGAGGGAAAGGGATGAGCCCCATGAGGGGCTTGATCCCAGGACCCTGGGATCATGACCTAAGCCGAAGGCATATGCTTAACCAAATGAGCCATCCAGGCACCGCTCAGTTACAGCATTTTTTATTTTGGCCTGACAAGTTTTTAGTTCTTTTATCTCTACAGAAAGGTATTCTCTAGTGTCTTCTATGCTTTTCTCAAGCCCAGCTAGTATACTTAGCATTGTTGTTTTAAGTTCTGGTTCAGACATATTATTTATTATTAGTTCCCTGGTCATCGCTTCTTCCTGTTCTTTCTTTTGGGGTGAATTCCTCTGTCTTGTCATTTTGGGTAGGTCTCTGTTTTTTCTGTGTTAGAAAGCCTCTTATGTTTCCTGCTCCTGAGAATAATGGCTATATTAAGAGGGCCTATACTGTCCCAGGCCTGGTGCTTTAGGATGTGTTTCACAGTATGCACTGTGTTTTTCTGTTTTGGCTGCTCTATCCCTCAGGTCAGTCCTCTGCAGTCTCCTCTCTTGTGTTCCTGGCTTCCATCAGGCCCTGCCCTCATGCTGTTTGTGACTGAGCCATCTGCCCACCGCTGACACAGTACTCCTGTATTTTCTGTCATGCTCATGGCTAGGTTTCAAAACTCCAAATTTTAGGGACCCAGAGTGGTGCAGAGTGGTGATGATCCTCTGGGGGAGGGTCTTGCCATGCTGCAGCTGGTGTCCATTAGTCCCAGAAAAGCAGTGACATGATTGTGGGTTGGCTTGGAGTTTAAGGTAAAGTGTAGCAAAAGCAGGCACCAGGGTTTGCTGCTCTCAGTGGTGTCTTTGTTCCTATGCTAATGAACAGGGCAGCACACTAGTGTCCACAAGCTCTTTTGACCCCCGAGAGGCCATGCTGCCTCTCCCAAATGCACTCCAAGAAGGGGAACTCTCTCTTCCAGTGCAACCCAGGGGATCTTCAAACCATGCTATCTGGTCCCAGGTCTCTGCCTTCCTTCCCCACGGAAGGACTGCTGTGGCCACCAGGCTCCACTGGGCTGTGGCTAATGGACTTCTGAAGCTTCAGACTTTGGACTTCCTGGCTTGTAAAACCTTGTGATAATCAGCTGCTCTTGTTTTCCCAGTCAGTGATTTTGGGGAAGTGTTTGTCTTGCGCAGTTCCCTGCACTGCTTTCTTTCTCTTCTCTTTCTTTCTTTCTTTCCAGGATCAAAACTCCCTCCCATTACAGCACCTGCATTTCTTTTCTCCCCAGAATTATGTCCCCACACTTCCTCTCTTCCCTGATGTGGCTTCTTTTCACCCTCTAGTTCTGCAGTTTGTACTTTACCATGTGAGGTCTTCCTCACCCAGACCAGGTTTTAGGATATCTGACCTTGGTTGTAATGAGAAACAAACGTGATGTGTTCACTGTAGTAGACCTCCTTATTCATACATCAGCCTGTTCTGTGGCAACACTGGGACCCAGTAAATAATACTGAAATCTAATGTTATAATATAAGCTTAAGTTGTCTTCTTGGTGTGTTTCATCAGAGAGAATGTGGTCTCTTAGCCAAATGTGCACGTTTCTTGACACATCCTATGAGTCTCATGATCTTTTTCAGGGCTAGTAAAGCATCATTTTATTTTACTTTTTAAGTAATATGTACACCAAACATGGGACTCCCACTTACAACCCCAAGATCAAGAGTCTCATGCTATACCAACTGAGCCAGGCAGGTACTCCGAGAAAGCATAGTTTAGGAGAGAGATAGGTTGCAGAGAGATGGACTATCTCAGTACAGGACATGCCAAGGTGTTGTGTACTAGGTGAAGACCTTGGGTTCTAGTCCAAGTACTATCACTAAGTTGCTGTGGAATAATTGCTCTTTTTTGAGTTTCTATTCCTTCAAACAGAAGAAGTCTATGGAGTGAGGAGAGAGATCAAAGCAAGTTCACTGAATTTGAGAATATGGTGCTTTTGTGATGGCCATTGTCAGATGAAGTCACGGTTATCTCAGAACATTAATGTAGGAAGGAGGCTTAAGACAAATAGTCAGGAAGTACATGATCACAGGATCAAGTTATGGCCTTTTCATTTAACATCTATCAGGTCAAACTCTAACTCAGAGAAAACCAAACCAACCAAGCAACCAAACAAAACCATTAACACACAAAATTCCTGGTAGCAAAATCAAAGGACTGGAGATATAACTTGGATGCTTTCTAATTAGTTTTAGTTTTTATTTTTTTTCACAAGGGAATTGCAGTGACGTCAAGGATTAAGAATAAGAAGTAGAGTGTTGAGAAGATGCAGGAAATTATCTCATTAAGTATACATACAGTATTTGCTGAATACACAGGGACATCAGTTATCAAATGTCCACAAATGCTCCTGCACACATATTTGCTTGCCCACCACTTGTAACCCAGGGGGTTGAGTATCTATTAAAATACATATGAATACCTTTAAATATTCATTCATGCTCTAAAACACACACTGAGCTACTTATGTTATATGTAACTGTTTCCCATGAATAGATTGGTCTTCAAACTTACAATTTTATCCGTTTTGCTCATGAAGAAACACATTACTTGTTAACATTAACATCACATTGAAAATTCAGCATCACAAGAAAAGTCTCTGTAACAAAAGCAATTTTCAAAGCTGAGGATGTTTATTGCAAAGTCTATTCATTACACTAACGCCAAATCCTACAATAGAATTAATCTTCTGGGATTTATCCTTTATTTTATTCCACTTATTGAGGCAATTACCTTAGAGTATAACTCCTTCATTTGAATGTCAGACTCTACAGAGCAAAGAATCTGTTATCTCTGTTCTAGTGGTAGCATGGGACCAACTTAACCTTGTCTTATGCTTGTTTCCTTAAGAACTGTTTTTATTTTACTTGTCATATGCAAGATTGATGAGAACTTGAAAAATAAGAGTGTAGTGGGAAAAAAGCAAGTATATTGCTGAAAGCTTAATAATAACTTATGTATTAAATGATAATGCGAAAGATGACTGCTTCCATATTGGTATTAAGCTTTTCTTCTGTAAAAGTTATTTGAATACCTATTAAGTACTTCATCTAACCAAGGAGGAAGTTACAGTGGAAGGCAGAGTATAATATTTATCTTGTCTTTCATGCTATAGAATGCAATTATACACATAAAGTTGAATTATAGGAAATGTTGCACTCTGCCGTGTAACTCTAGAATTAAAGTTTAAAAGAGAGATTAGTTATTTGGACTAGGTGGTGGTTTTAATCAGCTTAAACTGCTAATCAGAGTATCACTGGGTGGCTTAAACCACAGACATTGATGTCTCACAGTTCTGGAGGCTGAGAAGTCTAAGATCAAAATGTTGATGGGTTCCGTCTCTGGTGAGGATCTTGTTTGTGGCTTGCAGACAGTTGCCCTATAATTGTGTCCTTTCTTGATAGAGGGAGAGTGCGCCGGGAACTCTTCTTCTTACAAGGACACTAATCTCATCATTAGTGAGGGCCTCATGACCTTGTCTAAAACTAATAACCTTCCAAAGGCCATATGCCTAGGTACCATCATGTTATTAATTAGAGCTTCAATATATGAATTTTGGGGAGAAATATATATTCAGTCCATAATAATGGTAACGAGAGGGGGTGTAAAGAATAATTATCAATCATGACACTGAATCTCTTCTTTAGTTTTCTACATTTTCTTACCTTTTCCATCATCTTCAATCTCTCCCTAGAGCCTGCTTCTACGGTTCCTCAAAAATGATTTTTATTGGATTGGTCTGAGGAACAAATCTGGCTGGAGGTGGGAAGATGGGTCACCCTTAAAAATCTCAAGGTAAGGGGGTTCAAAAAATGGGGAAAAAAGAGAAAAGGAGAAGAGAAAGTATGTGATGGGGAAATAGGTCAAGGTTAATAGATGGTGGGGAGAGGAAAGGGTAAGGAAAGGAAGTAAAGAACAGGAGAGGAAATGAATGGTGGATGAGAGCCAAAAAAAGCCCCCCAAAACAAAAACAAAACCCAAAACCCCAAAAAACAAAAAACCCCAACAACAACAACAAAAAAAAGAGGCTAATGTTCTGGGAGCTGAGAGAAGCGGGGCCTGATTAGGGAGAAAGAACTGCTCAGTTTTTATCTCTTCCATGCCTGCAGCTCCTTTGCTCTCATGTTACCTTAAATGATTGACTTTCCTGATTTCTTACAGCATTGTTTCAAACAGCTTGATCCAGAAGTGTGGAGCCATCAACCAACACCATCTCCAAGCTGCTAGCTGTGAAGCTCTTTTACCGTGGATCTGTAAGAAGGTCAGACTTTGAGGGGGTCAGATCTGTGGTCAGGCTCCCTCACACGAGGGAGCAGGCCTCTGGGTGCTCAGATGACCCTGAGCATGTATTTGGTGAATGATGAACCTTCTAGGACATAGCATTTGATGTAAGATTAGTGCAGCTTCCCTGGGAACTGAAGGTTTGTTGCTGGACTCTCCTTGAGAACATTTAGATATTATCCTAACAATTTAAAGATCAGATCTAGGATCATTTGGGAAATATAAGTTTTTTGTAGTACTTCTCACTGTAGTGACTGATGCTGCCTCCTTCACCCCCATTCCCACCATTTCTGTCAAAAGTGTACCTTTGAGGCGCCTGGGTGCTTCAGTGGGTTAAGCCGCTGCCTTCAGCTCCAGTCATGATCTCAGGGTCCTGGGATCGAGTCCCACGTTGGGCTCTCTGCTCAGCAGGGGGCCTGCTTCACTTCCTCTCTATCTCCCTGCTTCTCTGCCTACTGTGATCTCTGTCTGTCATTAAAAAAAAAAAAAAAGTGTGCCTTTCCTCAATGTTATGGTCTGAACTGATGAACTCTGCGCAGGTATATACTATTGCTCATGTGTTGTAGGTGTTTTTGATGTGTGCTAGGAAGTTGGCATGTTACTGATTCCTCATAATATATTTTTATCCTAATGGTGGCCCTTCACGGAGAAAGCTATATTCTAAAGGATAATGCTAATAGTGAGAACCTAAGTTGTAGAAAGAGGATGAGAACAGGGTGGTGCTTTCTGCTTCTCAGCTCTTCACCACTTAAAGACATGGCCTTGGCTGAATTTAATTTTTATAGGCGTGCATAGATGTGGTTGAATAAACTGATATATGACCATATCTTTTCCATGTTGTGGATGTGTGATTTGCAGGTTAATTTCACATAGTGGTCAATCTGAGGAAAGTTTACAGAAGCCATTTATGTGCTTGATTCCCAAATTATTTTAGGCATGAATGCCTCAACAATGAGAAAAACTTGGTTATTTCTCTTAAGTAGGGTTTGGAGAGGGACGCCTGGGTGGCTCAGTCGGTTAAGTGACTGCCTTCGGCTCAGGTCATGGTCCCAGGGTCCTGGGATTGAGTTCCACATCGGGCTCCCTGCTCGGTGTGGAGCCTGCTTCTCCCTCTGCCTTCTGCTCCCTTGCTTGTGCTCACTCACTCTCACTCTCACTCTCTATCTGATAAATAAATAAAATATTAAAAAAATAGTAGGGTTTGGAGATAGATAGGGAGGGAAGGTGCTGTTTAAAAGACGTGGGCTGGAATACTGAGGGGACCATCATTCTGTACTGTACTGTTGATGATGCTAGATTACAATTTCTTTTTTTTTTTAAAAAAGATTTTATTTATTTATTTGGTAGAGAGAGATCACAAGTAGACGGAGAGGCAGGCAGAGAGAGAGAGAGGAGGGAACAGGCTCCCCGCTGAGCAGAGAGCCTGATGTGGGGCTCAATCCCAGGACCCTGAGATCATGGCCCGAGCTGAAGGCAGTGGCTTTAACCCACTGAGCCACCCAAGCACCCCCATAAATTAACTTTTTAAATAATTTAATGGCTGCCTACTATGTGATGTTTGACTAATTTTTTTTTTTTTTAAATGTACAGAGGTTGTTTCTCAACTCTTACCCAGACGAGTATGGCTCAGTTCAGACCCATCTAGCAGCAGATTTCCCCTCCCCTCTAACCGAGCTACCAAGCTACCAAGTTTCTCTCTTAACTAATGCAAACATATCAAGTATTAAGAGACCCAGGCTTACCCTTGCTAAATACAAGGAGGGCACTGCATCCAGTTGGACTGTCACAAAGCAGCAGTATTCTAGGGAGTGTAGAACCAATAAGAGCACAACTTTTAAAAAAGAAACAAAAACAAAACACATTTTTTTTAAAGATTTTATTTATTTGACAGAGAGGGATCACAAGTAGGCAGAGAGGCAGGCAGAGTGGCGGGGAAGCAGGCTCCCTGCTGAGCAGAGAGTCTGATGCGGGGCTTGATCCTAGGACCCTGAGATCAGGACCAGAGCTGAAGGCAGAGACTTTAACCCACTGAGCCACCCAGGTGCCCCCAAAACACATTTCTTTTATGGCAGTGTAATTTTCACTAGACTCTACACTTCTCAGAGCATCAAGGACTTTGAAGCCATGAAATGTCACTGACATCTATAATCAAATACAAGCATAATAGCCCTAGCTCGACTACCATTGGTTGAGGGGACTCTTTCTCTCTTGCATATTCCTGTCTCCTTTGTCAAAGATTTGTTGACCATATAACTGTGGGCTTATTTCTGGATGTTCGTTTCCATTCCATTGATTCATATGTCTGTTTTGTGCTAGTACTGTACTATTTGGATTACTACAGCTTTGTAGGGATTCTTGAAATCTCGAATTGTGATACCGCCAGTTGTTTTTTTTTTTTTTTTTTTTTTCAAGACTGCTTTGGCTAGTTGGGGTCTTTTGTGGTTCCATACAAATTTTAGGATTGTTTGTTCTAGTTCTTTGAAAAATCTGTTGGTGTTTTGATAGGGATTGCATTAAATTTATATACTACTTTGGGTAGTGTAGACATTTTTAATAATATTCTTTCTTTTAAAGATTTTTTATTATTTTTAAGTAATCTCTATATCCAGGGTGGGGCTCAAACTTACCATTCCTGAGATCAAGAGTCACATGCTGTACTGACGATGCCAGCCAGAAGCCCCCAATATTTATTTTTCCAATCTGTGAGCATGGGATATCTTTCCATTGGTTTGTGTTGTTTGCAATTTCTTTCATCCATGTTTTAAAGTTTATAGTGATTAGAGTTAATCAGATTCCTAAGGTCATGGGTCACCATCTTCATCAGTCATATATGCCTCTCTTGCAGTCCATTTACCTTTCCCCTTGCCCCCATATCCCCACTTTCACAAACATACTTTGATGTTTGATATAGTCCTTGAGCTTGTTTGTATCTTTATAAAATATGTACTATTCTTTATTTGTTTCATATTTAGTTAAATTATTCTATATATTTTATTATTTTACTTTTTCCATGAACGTGTTTTTGAGTTCTATTCATGTTGCGCTATGTACATGTAATTCATCCTTCTAGCTGCTGCATTATCTCCATTTCATGTATTCATTCTCTTGATGATGGACACCTAGTTACCCCCGTTTCCCCACTAGCCCAAACAGTGATGGGGTAGATATTCTCTTCTATATCCCTACTCCAAAGTCTTCCCCATCTTAGGAAATGACCTTAAGTTGTTCAGATTCCAAACTGAAGAGCTTCCTGATTTCATTTTTCTACATCAACAAATTTTATCATTGCCACCAGCGAAGTATATTCTAAATCTCCTCTCTTCTTTCCATTTCTACTTTTGAAAAAAAGATTTTATTTATTTATTTGACAAAGAGTGAGCGAGCGAGCGAGAGATCACAAGTAGGCAGAGAGGCAGGCAGAAAGAGAGTAGGGGAAACAGGCTCCCCGCTGAGCAGAGAGCCCGATGGGGGACTTGATCCCAGGACCCTGAGATCATGACTTGAGCCGAAGGCAGAGGCTTTACTGAGCCACCCAGGTGCCCCTCCATTTCTACCTTTTTAAAAAAGATTTATTTATTTATTAGGGAGCGAGAAAGCATGCACACTAGTTTGAGTTGGAGAAGAGGTAGAGGGAGAGACTTTTAAGCAGACTCCCGCTGAGCAACCTGGGCTCCATCTCATGACCCATTAGATCATGACCTCAACCAAAATTGTCAGTTGAGACACCTAGCAGCCACCAAGGTGCTCCTCCATTTCCACTTTTAATTCCATTCCAAACCTCTGTTGTTGTTCACCTGGATTACTGTGACAGTGTCTTTTGTTATGAACTCCTTTAAAAATAGTTTCAGTGAGGGGGTGCATGGGTGGCTCAGGTGGTTGTGTCCAGCTCCTGGTTGTGGCTCAGGTCATGATCTCAGGTCATGGGATGGAGTGCCAAGGCAGCTCTGTGCTCAGCAGGGAGTCTGCTTAGGATTCTCCCTCTCCTTCTGCCTCTTCCCCTGTTCATGTGTGTGCACTGTCCAAATAAATAGAATCTTAAAAAAATATTTTTATTGAGATATAGTTGACACACAATAATCTGAATATATTTCAAGAGTAAAATTTGGTAAGTTTTGACGTATATCTATCTCTGTTTATCTATATCCATGAAAATGTCACCATAATCAAGATGGTGAAAACAGCAACTATCCCGAAAAGCTTCCTCATGCATTTTGTAATTACTCCTTCTCTCTTGTCCCAGTCACCCAACACTCTCCTGTCCTCAGGAAACCCTGATCTACTTTATGTTACTATAGATTAGATTATGTCTTCTAGAGTTTTACAGTACATAGAGTTTTACAGAGTCATTAAATATGCACTCTTCTTTTTCAGTGTTCTTTCACTCAGAATAATTATTTTGAGATTCATTCCTGGTGTTGTATCAATGGTTTACCCTTTTTTATTGCTAATATTCCATTATATGGTATCGCCCTCGACCCGCAAGGACGACAAGAAGCCCCAGTTCAGATGTATCTTCTCTCCTACTATTTCCGCAAGTCTACACACTTATATACGCTTACATGACCAATCAGCGAGCAGGATACAGGAGGGAGCGAATCAGGCTACGCACCTAAACGAACAACTTCGCTAGCAACCAATGCTGTTTACTTCCTCTTTGGGTGTTCCGCTTAGTCTCATGAGGCAACCCTAACCTGGCAACTAGCCAGGCGCCATCTTTTAATGGTGGAGGCCCCCCTGGCCAGGGGCCTGCCTCCAATATCTTCCCCTTTTTTCTTTTATGGCAGGGATCGTGCCTGTCTTAGGTTGTCAGTGGCGGGGAATATCCTTACCCATCATCAGACGGCAGATATCAATGATCTGCGTCCTGTCTTAGGTTGGTATATTTCCCCCACCAATCTTACCCGTCGTTGACTACCGATCCAGCATACTTAGCCACACTTGGGGGGATGTACCAGCCTCGATGGCTAACAAGGCATGCACCATGGCTTGCTGTTGCCTATGTTGCTGTCACCTCCAAATTTGCAGTTTCCTTACTAGCAGAATCAAGCCCACTACAAGGATTGTCATCAGACCAATTACGCTAGCCCATTGTTTCGTAAAGGTTAACACATCTTGCAATGTTTTGATTATCTCTGGGAGGTTTGCAAACTCAACTCTGGTATTTATCCTTGTTATGCCTAGTAGCAGGTGCTGAGTATAGTTTTGGAATTCTGTGGACCAATTCCCCTGTAAGTATTGGGAGAGCTGTCGGGAGACATTCTGTAAGTCACTCATGTTAGTATAGGCTATGGGAGTTACACAAATTGCCAGGAAGGGTGCTATATATCCCAATCCCAATAGGGCCCCCAATATGTCCACTTGTTCTTGAACCAAATCCACTCTCTGGTTGACTATCAGGATTCCTGCTTGCAAATGTGCATTGATCTGAGTCTGTGTTTGAAGGGCAGCCACCGTTCCTTCTGCAAGGGTGTTCATAGCTTCTGCAGTGGGTATAGTTGTAGCAAGCGAGACTGCTGCTGCCGTGGCAGCTGCTGTAGATATAGCCAATGTTGTCACAATGGCAGCTATGATACCAAAATCTCTCTTCTTTCTGGATAGCACCACCGGTAACTTGTCCTCTGGAATGGAAACTGGGATAGGAACATGGGTATACTGAGCGCGAGGTACTCTGACATCCAGACCACTCCGGTGGCCATACCCTATTATTGGTGCACCGGGGCAGCTTAAAAGGTTGATATGGCCCCGAGGCATTAATAGGTTTCACAGGGGCCAAACCCTGGATCACAGTAACGTTACCTATGTTTGAGGAATGGTGAAAAGGTTGAAATTGCCCCAGGGTCTGATTGCTCAGGCGAATACAGTCCAGGGTGCGGACTGATGTATTGAGATACAACAGAAAGCAGAGAGTGCTGGACAGGGAGACAGTAATATTAGTCACCTCCGCAATGTCTGTAGATATGTGAACAGTGGGTAGCCCTATAGGAGAATTGGTAGTAAAGAGAGGAGGGAATATGAGAGAAGAGTTAGTCACTGGTAAAGGATATGGCCATGCTTTAACCACTGCTCACAGTTCTCTGGCTTGAGTCCGCTTCAGGAGGTGTAGCATCCCCAGAGTTATCATCAGCATCTTCAGCATCATGACTGGTGTTCAGAGGCAAGGCTGCACGCACCAGCCGCTCTGGGATCCAAATTGTAGCCTCCTTTTCCTGTGGAAAACCACATACAGACCCCCTACTCCATACTAACACTGGATCTGGTCCATTCCACTTTCCTGTGAGGATGTCCTTCCAAAGTACTAAAGGCTTAGGGGGAGCAGCAGCATCACTTGCATGTCTGTCTGCAGCTGATTTACCCATTTTGTCCAATGTTAAAAAATTCAAAATAAAGAGAAAGGTGTTGAGCTTATCTTTAGGGGACCTGAAGGTGTCCCCTATCCCCCCTTTTTGTTTATAAAGCGCATTTTTTATTGTAAGATGCGCGCGCTCCATAACACTCTGTCCTTGTGGGTTATAGGGTATTCCATGTATCAAGTGAATGTCAAGTTGTTGTAGGAAGGCTTTAAAGGGTTGTGAGGTGTAGGCTGGGCCATTATCTGTCTTTAACTGGCGTGGCTTTCCCCATGCTGCGAAAGCCTGTAGGCAATGGATGATAACTTCTCTGGATTCCGCCCCCCCCCCCCCCGTATGCACTGAGGCGAAAATTATTCCAGAGCAGGTATCTACAGAGACATGAACATATTTTAACTTTTCAAATTCTGAAACATGTGTGACATCCATTTGCCATATATGATTAGGTAACAAACCCTTAGGATTAACCCCCAAGGACTGTGCAGGTAGTAAGGTCACGCTATTTCTGCAGGAGACTACTGTGTCCCATGCCTGTGCTTTTGTTATGTTAAATGTGAGGTGAAGTGTTAAAGCATTCACATGGAACAGCTTATGATAATGTCTCGCCTGTTGCACAGGGTCCTCAATGGCAAAGACAAATTCTCCTCTGGTTAAGGAGTCTGCTAACCGATTGATTACCTTTTATCAGGGGGCCTGGTAAGGTTGTATGAGCTCGCATGTGGCCATTATAAAATGGAGCCTTCCTGTCCCAAACTAATGTTTGGATTTCTTGTAATGCCTCAGAGATAGTAGACCTGGCATTAATAGAACCCACACTTTCAATGATAGAGACAGCTTGCACCACATATCTACTATCTGATAAAAGGTTGAAGGGTTCTTGATGAAACATTTGAAATGTTTGAATGTTTTATCACTGTGAGCAGCTCGGTTTCTTGGGGAGAGGAGCTTTGAAATAGGAAGGTCCAACTCTCTTCTTTGGTAACCATAGCTCCTACAGGTGTCCTGGCTTCTTGCAGTAATAGCAAACTCCAGGAGTACCCCTATGTTTATATTGTTGAGCTCCCTGTAATCCCTGTAAACCTTGAGTGATAGGTGCAGCCGTAACCTGCCCTTGAATAACACTGTCATTTATATCCCTGCAAACTTTAATATATGTACTCAAGTCTTTGCTTTTCCAAGGTCTGATGGCTTCTTTACACCATTTATTAGCTTGCTCATACGCCAGCTGTTTTATCAATGGCATGGCTGCCTCTACCTCCCCAAATATTCGACCAGCTGTTTGCATCAGCCTCGCTACAAAATCAGCATATGCTTCATTTGGTCCTTGTATTACCTTAGACAGCTGACCCTGTAAATCCCCACTGCCTTGAATTGTTCTTCATGCTTTAGTGGCCGCCGCGGCTATTTGCAGATACACTGCAGGGTTGTACTGTATTTGGGCCTGCTTTCCCATGTCCGGTCCCATTCCCATTAACATTTCTAGGTCCCACTGAGGATTTCCAGCTGCTGCATTACTGCGGGCAGTGTCCTGTGAGTATTCTTGCCAGGCTGTTTTCCATACTAGATATTGCCCTCCCGACAAGGTTGCGCAGGCTAGGTTACACCAGTCTTCAGGGACTAATTTCATTCCCGCTATGGTCTCCAACAAAGAGACCGTAAAGGCTGCCTGAGGGCCATACTGCATGACTGCTTCCTTTAATTGCTTAACTAGTTTAAAATCAAGAGGCTGATGATACCGCTGGTTGTTTTGGTCCTCTAAAACTGGAAAGGCAGAGGTCAGGTCATGATCTCTCCAGCTTGAAAACCTGCCACTACCACATGTGGCGCAGCAGCTACAAGCTCCTTGGCACGCCATAGCATTATACTGCGGAGGGGCACTAGGTGTCGCTGGAGTCGACAGTTTCAACTGTTCAAACTTGGAGTGCATTTTATGGTCTAACTCCTCCCCTGACATTTCCTCTTCCTCTTCACTAGAACTACCCCCTCTGAGGCACAAGAAGACCGCTCCTCTTTCACTTTTTCCAATGCCTCTGCTCCCTCTTGCAGAGCTGATTCACATTTGGGTTTAGGCCCCACCAGGCATCCCCGGACTAAGGTCCATATTGCCAGGGTCCCGGGTAGCAAAGGCATTTTATTGTCCTGTTTCTTCAAATCCTCACCTAAGTGGTCCCATTGAGGTATGTTTAGCAAGCATTCAACTAGGAACCATGGAGCCGCCTTTTCCACTGTATTCAAAAAGGCCCGAACAGTTTTTGCTTTTAGTGAAGTTCCATTGGCTTTCAGCAGGTCTTTTAAAGACCCTTCCAATCGCACTTTAGATACTTCAGATCCCATTATGAACACACAGACAATAGACGCGGACGTTAACGACACTAACACATTAACCTTTTACACGCATGTACTTCAGTCGACCTTTACTCCCCACTTTACCGCGGAATTCCCACTTTTGAACATGGCTAATGTCCTTGCTTACCTGCGGACCTTTACTCCCCGCTTTCCTGCGGATTACCTTGCAAGATTCCTTTATTTAGTTCCCAGGTGCCCGCGCCATTTATCGCCCTCAACCCGCAAGGATGACAAGAAGCCCCAGTTCAGATGCATCTTCTCTCTTTTTATTTCCGCAAGTCTACACACTTATATATGCTTACATGACCAATCAGGGAGCAGGGTACAGGAGGGAGCGAATCAGGCTACGTACCTAAACGAACAACTTCGCTAGCAACCAATGCTGTTTACTTCCTCTTTGGGTGTTATTTGACAGAAAGAGATCAGAAGTAGGCAGAGAGGCAGGCAGAGAGAGAGAGCAGAGAGCCCGACGTGGGGCTCGATCCCAGGACCCTGGGATCATGACCTGAGCAGAAGGCAGAGGCTTTAACCCACTGAGCCACCCAGGCACCCCTCTACCTGAGGTTTTTGAGCAAGTCTTTGTTCATTTCTGTGCTTTATCAGCCATCCCTCTACCCTTGAAATAAAGGGAAGAAAGAAACGGACTTTTTCTTGCCATGTCCAGAGGAATGAGAACAAGCTCATTTTTTCCTTTAAATCAACTTGGTTAAAAACTGCATGAAAAGTTTCAAGCTATTCTGGAAATTAAGACATCATTTCATCTCTCTTACCCTTCCCTGACTCTTCAGTTTACCTCCCTACCCCCGACATATATAAGTAAGTACTCCATGGGGGTAAAGTAAAAAGGGCAGAGCATTTGTGTTCAAAAGGTTTTAAATTCTTGTGGCACAAGACTTATCTGTTATATATATATATGTCTTGTTTCTCTGTCTTGTTCCTGACTGTAGAGGAAAAGCTCTCAGTTTCTCCCGTTCTGGATGGTATTCACTGTGGGCCTTTTATAATGGCCTTTATGATGTTAAGATGTATTCCCTCTATCTCTATTTTGTTGAGGGTTTCTGTCAAGAATGGATGCTGTATTTTGTCAAATGATTTTTCTGCATCTATTGAGAGGATCATATGGTTCTTATCCTTTCTTTTATTAATGTGATATGTCATGTTGATTGATTTGCAAGTATTGAACCACCCCTGCAACCCAGGAACAAATCCCACTTGATCATGGTGAATAATTCTTTTAAGGTACTGTTTGATTCCATTTGCTAGTATCTTGTTGAGGATTTTTTGCATCCATGTTAATCAGGCTTATTGGCTCGTAATTCTCCTTTTTAGTGAGGTCTTTTGTTTTGGAATTAAGGTGATGCTGGCCTCCTAGAAGGAGTTCAGAAGTTTTCCTTCCATTTCTATTTTTTGGAACAGTTTGAGAAGAATAGGTATTAGCTCTTCTCTAAATGTATGGTAGAATTCCCCTGGGAAGCCATCTGGCCCTGGACTTTTATCTGTTGTGAGATTTTTGATTACAGATTCAATTTCCTTGATGGTTATGGGTCTATTCAAATTTGCAATTTCTTACTGTTTCAGTTTTCTATTGGTAGTTTGTATGTTTCTAGGAATTTATCCATTTCTTCCAGATTGCCCCTTTTGTTACCATATAATTTTTCATAATAACTTCTTGTAATTGTTTATAGTTCTGTGGTGTTGGTTGTGATCTCTCTTCTTTCACTGGTGGTTTTATTTATTTGGATCCTTTCTATCTTGCTCTCTTTTTTAAAATAAAAATCTGTTTTTTTTTAAGGTTTTTATTTATTTATCAGAGAGAGAGAGTACAAGCAGGAGGAGCAGCAGGAAGACCAGGCAGAAGGAGAAGCAGGCTCCCCACTGAGCAGGGAGACTGATGATGGACTTGATCCCAGGACCCTGAGATGGTGACCTGAGCCAAATACAGATGCTTAACCGGCTGAGCCACCCAGGCACCCTCTTTTTCTTTATCATATGTCTGATTAGGGGTTTATCAACTTGATTAATTCTTTCAAAGAACCAGCTCTTTTTGTTTATCTGTTCTGCTGTTTTTGTTTTTGTTGTTTGTTTCTATATTGTTTATTTCTGCTCTAACCTTTATTAAAATTTTACTTCTGCTGGTGTTAGGCTTTATTTGCTGTTCCTTTTCTATCTCCTTTCGGTATAGGTTAGGTTGTGTATTTGAGACTTTTCTTGCTTCTTGAGGTAGGCCTGTATTGCTACATATTTTCCTTTTAGAACCACCTTTGCTGCATCCCAGAGGTTTTGGACTGTTGTGTTTTCATTTTCATTTGTTTCCATGCATTTTTAAAGTTCTTCCTTAATTTCCTGGTTAACCCATTCATTCTTTAGTAAGATGTTCTTTATTTTTTTTTTTAAAGATTTTATTTATTTGACAGAGAGAGATCACAAGTGGGCAGAGAGAGAGAGAGAGAGGAGGAAGCAGGCTCCCTGCCGAGCAGAGAGCCCGACGCGGGACTCGATCCCCCGACCCTGAGATCATGACCTGAGCCGAATGCAGCGGCTCAACCCACTGAGCCACCCAGGCGCCCCAAGATGTTCTTTAATCTCTATGTATTTGTGGTCTTTCCAATTTTTTTCTTGTGGTTGACTTCAGGTTTTGACTTCAGGTTGACTTCAGGTTTTAGAGTTTTGTGGCCTGAAAATACACATAGTATGATCTCAGTGTTTTTGTACTTGTTGAGGGCTGATTTGGGACCTAGTATGTGATCTTTTCTGGAGAATGTTCAATATGCATTAGGGAAAAAAAGTGTATTCTGCTGCTTTAGGATAAAGTGTTCTGAATATGTCTGTTAAATCTGTCTGGTCCATTGTGTCATTCAAAGCCATTGTTTCCCTTTTAATTTCCTGCTTAGATGATCTGTCTATTGCTGTAAGTGGGGTGTTAAAGTCCCCTTCTATGATTGTGTTATTATCAATGAGTTTCTTTTAAAAATTTTATTTATTTATTTATTTGGGAGAGAGTGTGCATGAGTGGGGGGAAGGGCAGAGGGAGAGGGAGAGAGAGAATCAGACTCCCTGTTGAGCAGGGACCCTGATGTGGGCCTTTCTGACCCTGGGATCATTACCTACACTGAAGGCAGACACTTAACTGACTGAGCCACATAGGCACCCCATCAATGAGTTTCTTTATGTTTATCATTAATTGGTTTATATATTTGGGTTCTCCCAAGTTGGGGGCATGTATATTTATAATTGTGAGATCTTCTTGTTGGATAGACCCATTAATTATGATACAGTGCCTTCTTCCTCTCTTGCTACAGTCTTTGGTTTAAAATCTAGTTTGTCTGATATAAGTATCGCTACTCTGGCTTTTTGATTTCCATTAGAATGATAGAAGTTTCTCCATGCCCTCACTTTCAATCTGGAGGTGTCTTTAGGTCTAAAATGAGCCTTTTGTAAGCAAAATATAGATGGGTCTTGTTTTTTTTGTAATCCATTCTGATACCCTTTATCTTTTGATTGGAGCATTTAGTCCATTTATATTCAGAGTAATTATAGATAGATAAGAATTTAGTGCCATTGTATTACCTATAAAGTTGCTGTTTCTGGAGATTTTTTTTTCTGTTTCTTTCTAGTCTTTGTTGTTTTTGGTCTTTCTTCCCCATTTAAGGGGTCTCCTTTAATATTTTTTGCAGGACTGGTTTAGTGGTCATAAAACTCTTATAGCTTTTGTTTATCTCGGAAGCTCTTTATCTCTACTTCTATTCAGAATGTCAGCCTTGCAGGATAAAGTATTCTTGACTGCATATTTTTCCCATTCAGCACATTGAATATATCATGCCACATTCTTGTGGCCTGTCAGGTTTCTGTGGAGACAGCTACTGCTAATTTGATTTATCTTCCCTTGTAGGTTAGGTATTTTTTTCTCTTGCTGATTTCAGGATTCTTTCCTTATCTCTATATTTTGCAAATTGTACTATGATATGTCTTGGTATTGGCCAGCTTTTGTTGAATTTGATGGGAGTTCTCTGTGCTTCCTGGATTTGGTGACAGTTTCCTTTCTTAGATTAGGGAAGCTCTCAGCTATAATTTGCTCAAATAAACTTTCTGCCACCTTTCCCTCTCTTCTTCTGGGACTCCTGTGATACAAATTTTATTATGCTTTATGCTGAATGCCTTAAGTCTATATTCATGATCCATGAATCCTGGATCTTTCTTTTCTTTCCCTCTTCTCTTCTGCTTCATTATTTTCCATAATTATATCTTCCATATCACTGATGAGTTCCTCTGTTTTGTTCATCCTTGTCATTGCATCCAGTCAGTTTTGCATCTAGGTGATAGCATTTTTAATTTTTTAAAAATACTTTGTTTGTTTGTTTGACACACAGAGAGAACATGCACATACAAGGGAAGTGACAGGCAGAGGGAAAGGGATGAGCCCCATGAGGGGCTTGACCCCAGGACCCTGGGATCATGACCTAAGCCGAAGGCATATACTTAACCAAATGAGCCATCCAGGCACCGCTCAGTTATAGCATTTTTTATTTTGGCCTGACAAGTTTTTAGTTCTTTTATCTCTACAGAAAGGTATTCTCTAGTGTCTTCTATGCTTTTCTCAAGCCCAGCTAGTATACTTAGCATTGTTGTTTTAAGTTCTGGTTCAGACATATTATTTATTATTAGTTCCCTGGTCATCGCTTCTTCCTGTTCTTTCTTTTGGGGTGAATTCCTCTGTCTTGTCATTTTGGGTAGGTCACTGTTTTTTCTGTGTTAGAAAGCCTCTTATGTTTCCTGCTCCTGAGAATAATGGCTATATTAAGAGGTCCTATACTGTCCCAGGCCTGGTGCTTTAGGATGTGTTTCACAGTATGCACTGTGTTTTTCTGTTTTGGCTGCTCTATCCCTCAGGTCAGTCCTCTACAGTCTCCTCTCTTGTGTTCCTGGCTTCCATCAGGCCCTGCCCTCATGCTGTCTGTGACTGAGCCATCTGCCCACCACATGAGACAGTACTCCTGTATTTTCTGTCAGGCTCATGGCTAGGTTTCAAAACTTCAAATTTTAGGGACCCAGAGTGGTGCAGAGTGGTGATGATCCTCTGGGGGAGGGTCTTGCCATGCTGCAGCTGGTGTCCATTAGTCCCAGAAAAGCAGTGACATGATTGTGGGTTGGCTTGGAGTTTAAGGTAAAGTGTAGCAAAAGCAGGCACCAGGGTTTGCTGCTCTCAGTGGTGTCTTTGTTCCTATGCTAATGAACAGGGCAGCACACTAGTGTCCACAAGCTCTTTTGACCCCCGAGAGGCCATGCTGCCTCTCCCAAATGCACTCCAAGAAGGGGAACTCTCTCTTCCAGTGCAACCCAGGGGATCTTCAAACCATGCTATCTGGTCCCAGGTCTCTGCCTTCCTTCCCCACGGAAGGACTGCTGTGGCCACCAGGCTCCACTGGGCTGTGGCTAATGGACTTCTGAAGCTTCAGACTTTGGACTTCCTGGCTTGTAAAACCTTGTGATAATCAGCTGCTCTTGTTTTTCCAGTGAGTGGTTTTGGGGAAGTGTTTGTCTTGCGCAGTTCCCTGCACTGCTTTCTTTCTTTTCAAGATCAAAACTCCCTCCCATCACAGCACCTGCATTTCTTTTCTCCACAGAATTATGTCCTCACACTTCCTCTCTTCCCTGATGTGGCTTCTTTTCACCCTCTAGTTCTGCAGTTTGTACTTTACCATGTGAGGTCTTCCTCACCCAGCCCAGGTTTTAGGATATCTGACCTTGGTTGTAATGAGAAACAACCGTGATGTGTTCACTTTAGTAGACCTCCTTATCCATACATCAGCCTGTTCTGTGGCAACACTGGGACCCAGTAAATAATACTGAAATCTAATGTTATAAGCTTAAGTTGTCTTCTTGGTGTGTTTCATCAAAGAGAATGTGGTCTCTTAGCCAAATGTGCACGTTTCTTGACACATCCTATGAGTCTCATGATCTTTTTCAGGGCTGGTAAAGCATCATTTTATTTTATTTTTTAAGTAATATGTACACCAAAACATGGGACTCCAACTTACAACCCCAAGATCAAGAGTCTCATGCTATACCAACTGAGCCAGGCAGGTACTCCGAGAAAGCATAGTAGTTTAGGAGAGAGAGATGTTGCAGAGAGATGGACTATCTCAGTACAGGACATGCCAAGGTGTTGCATACTAGGTCAAGACCTTGGGTTCTAGTCCAAGTACTATCACTAAGTTGCTGTGGAATAATTGCTCTTTTTTGAGTTTCTATTCCTTCAAGCAGAAGAAGTCTATGGAGTGAGGAGAGAGAGCAAAGCAAGTTCACTGAATTTGAGAATATGGTGCTTTTGTGATGGCCACTGCCAGAAGACGTCACGGTTATCTCAGAGCATTAATGTAGGAAGGAAGCTTAAGACAAATAGTCAGGAAGTACATGATCACAGGAACAAGTTATGGCCTTTTCATTTAACATCTATCAGGTCAAACTCTAACTCAGAGAAAACCAAACCAACCAAGCAACCAAACAAAACCATTAACACACAAGATTCCTGGTAGCAAAATCGAAGGACTGGAGATATAACTTGGATGCTTTCTTATTAGTTTTAGTTTTTATTTTTTTTCGCAAGGGAATTGCAGTGACGTCAAGGATTAAGAATAAGAAGTAGAGTGTTGAGAAGATGCAGGAAATTATCTCATTAAGTATACATACAGTATTTGCTGAATACACAGGGACATCAGTTATCAAATGTCCACAAATGCTCCTGCACACATATTTGCTTGCCCACCACCTGTAACCCAGGGGGTTGAGTATCTGTTAAAATACATGTGAA
Source organism: Mustela putorius furo (assembly GCF_011764305.1). Classification (NCBI taxonomy): domain Eukaryota; kingdom Metazoa; phylum Chordata; class Mammalia; order Carnivora; family Mustelidae; genus Mustela; species Mustela putorius. The sequence goes on along the minus strand of NW_025422368.1, from coordinate 38,730,208 downwards.
TACCTTTAAATATTCACTCATGCTCTAAAACACACACAAACTGAGCTACTTATGTTATATGTAACTGTCTCCCATGAATAGATTGGTCTTCAAACTTACAATTTTATCCATTTTGCTCATGAAGAAACACATTACTTGTTAACATTAACATCACATTGAAAATTCAGCATCACAAGAAAAGTCTCTGTAACAAAAGCAATTTTCAAAGCTGAGGATGTTTATTGCAAAGTCTATTCATTACACTAATGCCAAATCGTACAATAGAATTAATCTTCTGGGATTTATCCTTTATTTTATTCCACTTATTGAGGCAATTACCTTAGAGTATAACTCCTTCATTTGAATGTCAGACTCTACAGAGCAAAGAATCTGTTATCTCTGTTCTAGTGGTAGCATGGGACCAACTTAACTTTGTCTTATGCTTGTTTCCTTAAGAACTGTTTTTATTTTACTTGTCATATGCAAGATTGATGAGAACTTTAAAAATAAGTGCGTAGTGGGAAAAAAGCAAGTATATTGCTGAAAGCTTAATAATAACTTATGTATTAAATGATAATAAGAAAGATTACTGCTTCCGTAGTGGTATTAAGCTTTTCTTCTGTAAAAGTTATTTGAATACCGATTAAGTACTTCATCTAACCAAGGAGGAAGTTACAGTGGAAGGCAGAGTATAATATTTATCTTGTCTTTCATGCTATAGAATGCAATTATACACATAAAGTTGAATTATAGGAAATGTTGCACTCTGCCGTGTAACTCTAGAATTAAAGTTTAAAAGAGAGATTAGTTATTTGGACTAGGTGGTGGTTTTAATCAGCTTGAACTGCTAACCAGAGTATCACTGGGTGGCTTAAGCCATAGACATTGATGTCTCACAGTTCTGGAGGCTGAGAAGTCTAAGATCAAAATGTTGATGGGTTCCGTCTCTGGTGAGGATCTTGTTTGTGGCTTGCAGACAGTTGCCCTATAATTGTGTCCTTTCCTGACAGAGGGAGAGTGCGCTGGGAACTCTTCTTCTTACAAGGACACTAATCTCATCATTAGTGAGGGCCTCATGATCTTGTCTAAAACTAATAACCTTCCAAAGGCCATATGCCTAGGTACCATCATGTTATTAATTAGAGCTTCAATATATGAATTTTGGGGAGAAATATTCAGTCCATAATAATGGTAACGAGAGGGGGTGTAAAGAATAATTATCAATCATGACACTGAATCTCTTCTTTAGTTTTCTACATTTTCTTACCTTTTTCCATCATCTTCAATCTCTCCCTAGAGCCTGCTTCTACGGTTCCTCAAAAATGATTTTTATTGGATTGGTCTGAGGAACAAATCTGGCTGGAGGTGGGAAGATGGGTCACCCCTAAAAATCTCAAGGTAAGGGGGTTCAAAAAAATGGGGAAAAAAGAGAAAAGGAGAAGAGAAAGTATGTGATGGGGAAATAGGTCAAGGTCAATAGATGGTGGGGAGAGGAAAGGGTAAGGAAAGGAACTCGAGAACAGGAGAGGAAATGAATGGTGGATAAGAGCCAAAAAAACCCCAAAAAACAAAAACAAAACCCAAAACCCCAAAAAAAAAAACCCCAATGAAAAAAAGAGAGGCTAATGTTCTGGATGCTGAGAGAAGCGGGGCCTGAATAGGGAGAAAGAACTGCTCAGTTTTTATCTCTTCCATGCCTGCAGCTCCTTTGCTCTCATGTTACCTTAAATGATTGACTTTCCTGATTTCTTACAGCATTGTTTCAAACAGCTTGATCCAGAAGTGTGGAGCCATCAACCAGCACCATCTCCAAGCTGCTAGCTGTGAAGCTCTTTTACCGTGGATCTGTAAGAAGGTCAGACTTTGAGGGGGTCAGATCTGTGGTAAGGCTCCCTCACACGAGGGAGCAGGCCTCTGGGTGCTCAGATGACCCTGAGCATTTATTTGGTGAATGATGAACCTTCTAGGACATAGCATTTGATGTAAGATTAGTGCAGCTTCCCTGGGAACTGAAGGTTTGTTGCTGGACTCTCCTTGAGAACATTTAGATATTATCCTAACAATTTAAAGATCAGATCTAGGATCATTTGGGAAATATAAGTTTTTTTTAGTAGTACTTCTCACTGTAGTGACTGATGCTGCCTCCTTCACCCCCATTCCCACCATTTCTGTCAAAAGTGTACCTTTGAGGCACCTGGTTGCTTCAGTGGCTTAAGCTGCTGCCTTCAGCTCGAGTCATGATCTCAGGGTCCTGGGATCGAGTCCCACATTGGGCTCTCTGCTTCACTTCCTCTCTATCTGCCTGCTTGCTTCTCTGCCTACTGTGATCTCTGTCCGTCATAAAAAAAAAAAAAAAAAAAAAAAAAAAAAAAGTGTGCCTTTCCTCAATGTTATGGTCTGAACTGATGAACTCTGCGCAGGTATATACTATTGCTCATGTGTTTTAGGTGTTTTTGATGTGTGCTAGGAAGTTGGCATGTTACTGATTCCTCATAATATATTTTTATCCTAATGGTGGCCCTTCACGGAGAAAGCTATATTCTAAAGGATAATGCTAATAGTGAGAACCTAAGTTGTAGAAAGAGGATGAGAACAGGGTGGTGCTTTCTGTTTCTCAGCTCTTCACCACTTAAAGACATGGCCTTGGCTGAATTTAATTTTTTATAGGCGTGCATAGATGTGGTTGAATAAACTGATATATGACCATATATTTTCCATGTTGTGGATGTGTGATTTGCAGGTTAATTTCACATAGTGGTCAATCTGAGGAAAGTTTACAGAAGCCATTTATGTGCTTGATTCCCAAATTATTTTAGGCATGAATGCCTCAACAATGAGAAAAACTTGGTTATTTCTCTTAAGTAGGGTTTGGAGAGGGACGCCTGGGTGGCTCAGTCGGTTAAGTGACTGCCTTCGGCTCAGGTCATGATCCCAGGGTCCTGGGATGGAGTCCCACATCGGGCTCCCTGCTCGGTGTGCAGCCTGCTTCTCCCTCTGCCTGCTGCTCCCTTGCTTGTGCTCACTCACTCTCACTCTCACTCTCTCTCTGATAAATAAATAAAATATTTAAAAAAAAGTAGGGTTTGGAGATAGATAGGGAGGGAAGGTGCTGTTTAAAAGACGTGGGCAGTTGGGACGCCTGGGTGGCTCAGTTGGTTGGACAACTGCCTTCGGCTCAGTTCATGATCTCGGAGTCTGGGGATCAAGTCCTGCATCGGGCTCCCAGCTCCACGGGGAGTCTGCTTCTCTCTCTGCCCTTCTCCTCACTCATGCTCTCTCTCTCAAATAAATAAATAAAATCTTTAAAAAAAAAAAAAGACGTGGGCAGGAATACTGAGGGGACCATCATTCTGTACTGTACTGTTGATGATGCTAGATTACAATTTCTTTTTTTTTAAAAAAAGATTTTATTTATTTATTTGATAGAGAGAGATCACAAGTAGACGGGGAGGCAGGCAGAGAGAGATAGAGAGAGAGAAAGGAGGAAGCAGGCTCCCCGCTAAGCAGAGAGCCTGATGTGGGGCTCAATCCCAGGACCCGAGATCATGGCCCAAGCTGAAGGCAGTGGCTTTAACCCACTGAGCCACCCAAGCACCCCCATAAATTAACTTTTTAAATAATTTAATAGCTGCCTACTATGTGATGTTTGACTAATTGTTTTTTTTTTTTTTTTTTTAATGTACAGAGGTTGTTTCTCAACTCTTACCCAGACGAGTATGGCTCAGTTCAGACCCATCTAGCAGCAGATTTCCCCTCCCCTCTAACTGAGCTACCAAGCTACCAAGTTTCTCTCTTAACTAATGCAAACATATCAAGTAGTAAGAGACCCAGGCTTACCCTTGCTAAATACAAGGAGGGTGCTACATCCAGTTGGACTGTCACAAAGCAACTGTATTCTAGGTAGTGTAGAACCAATAAGAGCACAACTTTTAAAAAAAGAAACAAAAACAAAACACATTTTTTTTAAAGATTTTATTTATTTATTTGACAGAGAGGGATCACAAGTAGGCAGAGAGGCAGGCAGAATGGCGGGGAAGCAGGCTCCCTGCTGAGCAGAGAGCCTGATGCGGGGCTTGATCCTAGGACCCTGAGATCAGGACCAGAGCTGAAGGCAGAGACTTTAACCCACTGAGCCACCCAGGTGCCCCCAAAACACATTTCTTTTATGGCAGTGTAATTTTCACTAGACTCTACACTTCTCAGAGCATCAAGGACTTTGAAACCATGAAATGTCACTGACATCTATAATCAAATACAAGCATAAAACTTAAGAACTAGAAAGTCCTGGAAGGAAATAAATGCTTAGCCCTAGCTCGACTACCATTGTCTTTCTCTCTTGCATATTCCTGCCTCCTTTGTCAAAGATTTGTTGACCATATAACTGTGGGCTTATTTCTGGATGTTCATTTCCATTCCATTGATTCATATGTCTGTTTTGTGCTAGTACTGTACTGTTTGGATTACTACAGCTTTGTAGGGATTCTTGAAATCTCGAATTGTGATACCTCCAGTTGTTTTTTTGTTTTTTTTTTTTTTTCAAGACTGCTTTGGCTAGTTGGGGTCTTTTGTGGTTCCATACAAATTTTAGGATTGTTTGTTCTAGTTCTTTGAAAAATCTGTTGGTGTTTTGATAGGGATTGCATTAAATTTATATACTGCTTTGGGTAGTGTAGACATTTTTAATAATATTCTTTTTTTAAAAGATTTTTTATTATTTTTAAGTAATCTCTATATCCAGTGTGGGGTTCAAACTTACCATTCCTGAGATCAAGAGTCACATGCTGTACTGATGATGCCAGCCAGAAGCCCCCAATATTTATTTTTCCAATCTGTGAGCATGGGATATCTTTCCATTGGTTTGTGTTGTTTGCAATTTCTTTCATCCATGTTTTAAAGTTTATAGTGATTAGAGTTAATCAGATTCCTAAGGTCATGGGTCACCATCTTCATCAGTCATATATGCCTCTCTTGCAGTCCATTTACCTTTCCCCTTGCCCCCATATCCCCACTTTCACAAACATACTTTGATGTTTGATATAGTCCTTGAGCTTGTTTGTATCTTTATAAAATATGTACTATTCTTTATTTGTTTCATATTTAGTTAAATTATTCTATATATTTTATTATTTTACTTTTTCCATGAACGTGTTTTTGAGTTCTATTCATGTTGCACGAGGTACATGTAATTCATCCTTCTAGCTGCTGCATTATCTCCATTTCATGTATTCATTCTCTTGATGATGGACACCTAGTTACCCCCGTTTCCCCACTAGCCCAAACAGTGATGGGGTAGACATTCTCTTCTATATCCCTACTCCAAAGTCTTCCCCATCTTAGGAAATGACCTTAAGTTGTTCATATTCCAAACTGAAGAGCTTCCTGATTTCATTTTTCTACATCAACAAATTTTATCATTGCCACCAGCGAAGTATATTCTAAATCTCGTCTCTTCTTTCCATTTCTACTTTTGAAAAAAAGATTTTATTTGTTTATTTGACAAAGAGCGAGCGAGCGAGCGAGAGATCACAAGTAGGCAGAAAGGCAGGCAGAAAGAGAGAAGGGGAAACAGGCTCCCCGCTGAGCAGAGAGCCCGATGGGGGACTTGATCCCAGGACCCTGAGATCATGACTTGAGCCGAAGGCAGAGGCTTTACTGAGCCACCCAGGTGCCCCTCCATTTCTACCTTTTAAAAAAAGATTTATTTATTTATTAGAGAGCGAGAAAGTATGCACACTAGTTTGAGTTGGAGAAGGGGCAGAGGGAGAGACTTTTAAGCAGACTCCCGCTGACCAACCTGGGCTCCATCTCATGACCCATGAGATCATGACCTCAACCAAAATTGTCAGTTGAGACACCTAGCAGCCACCAAGGTGCTCCTCCATTTCCACTTTTAGTTCCATTCCAAACCTCTGTTGTTGTTCACCTGGATTACTGTGACAGTGTCTTTTGTTATGAACTCCTTTAAAAATAGTTTCAGTAAGGGGGTGCATGGTTGGCTCAGGTGGTTGTGTCCAGCTCCTGGTTGTGGCTCATGATCTCAGGTCATGGGATGGAGTGTGAAGGCAGCTCTGTGCTGAGCAGGGAGTCTGCTTAGGATTCTCTCTCTCCTTCTGCCTCTTCCCCTGTTCATGTGTGTGCACTGTCCAAATAAATAGAATCTTAAAAAAATAGTTTTATTGAGATATAGTTGACACACAATAATCTGAATATATTTCAAGAGTAAAATTTGGTAAGTTTTGACGTATATCTATCTCTATTTATCTATCTCCATGAAAATGTCACCATAATCAAGATGGTGAAAACAGCAACTATCCCGAAAAGCTTCCTCATGCATTTTGTAATTACTCCTTCTCTCTTGTCCCTGTCACCCAACACTCTCCTGTCCTCAGGAAACCCTGATCTACTTTATGTCACTATAGATTAGATTATGTCTTCTAGAGTTTTACAGTACATAGAGTTTTACAGAGTCATTAAATATGCACTCTTCTTTTTCAGTGTTCTTTCACTCAGAATAATTATTTTGAGATTCATTCCTGGTGTTGTATCAATGGTTTACCCTTTTTTATTGCTAATATTCCATTATATGGTATCGCCCTCGACCCGCAAGGACGACAAGAAGCCCCAGTTCAGATGTATCTTCTCTCCTTTTATTTCCACAAGTCTACACACTTATATACGCTTACATGACCAATCAGCGAGCAGGGTACAGGAGGGAGCGAATCAGGCTGCGCACCTAAACGAACAACTTCGCTAGCAACCAATGCTGTTTACTTCCTCTTTGGGTGTTCCGCTTAGTCTCATGAGGCAACCCTAACCTGGCAACTCGCCAGGCGCCATCTTTTAATGGTGGAGGCAGCCCTGGCCAGGGGCCTGCCTCCAATATCTTCCCCTTTTTTCTTTTATGGCAGGGATCATGCCTGTCTTAGGTTGTCAGTGGCGGGGAATATCCTTACCTGTCACCAGACGGCAGATATCAATGATCTGCGTCCTGTCTTAGGTTGGTATATTTCCCCCACCAATCTTACCCGTTGTTGACTACTGATCCAGCATACTTAGCCACACTTGGGGGGATGTACCAGCCTCGATGGCTAACAAGGCATGCACCATGGCTTGCTGTTGCCTATGTAGCTATCACCTCCAAATTTGCAGTTTCCTTACTAGCAGAATCAAGCCCACTACAAGGATTATCAGCAGACCAATTATGCTAGCCCATTGTTTCATGAAGGTTAACACATCTTGCAATGTTTTGATTATCTCTGGGAGGTTTGCAAACTCAACTCTGGTATTTATCCTTGTTATGCCTAGTAGCAGGTGCTGAGTATAGTTTTGGAATTCTGCGGACCAATTCCCCCGCAAGTATTGGGAGAGCTGTCAGGAGACATTCTGTAAGTCACTCATATTAGTATAGGCTATGGGAGTTACACAAATTGCCAGGAAGGGTGCTATATATCCCAGTCCCAATAGGGCCCCCAATATGTCCACTTGTTCTTGAACCAAATCCACTCTCTGGTTGACTATCAGGATTCCTGCTTGCAAATGTGCATTGATCTGAGTCTGTGTTTGAAGGGCAGCCACCGTTCCTTCTGCAAGGGTGTTCACAGCTTCCGCAGTGAGTATAGTTGTAGCAAGCGAGACTGCTGCTGCCGTGGCAGCTGCTGTAGATACAGCCAATGCTGTCACAATGGCAGCTGTGATACCAAAATCTCTCTTCTTTCTGGATAGCACCACCGGTAACTTGTCCTCTGGAATGGAAACTGGGATAGGAACATGGGTAGACTGAGCACGAGGTACTCTGACATCCAGACCACTCCGGTGGCCATACCCTATTATTGGTGCACCGGGGCAACTTAAAAGGTTGATATGGCCCCGAGGCATTAATAGGTTTCACAGGGGCCAAACCCTGGATCACAGTAATGTTACCTATGTTTGAGGAATGGTGAAAAGGTTGCCCCAGGGTCTGATTGCTCAGGCGAATACAGTCCAGGGTGCGGACTGATGTATTGAGATACAACACAAAGCAGAGAGTGCTGGACAGGGAGACAGTAATATTAGTCACCTCTGCAATGTCTGTAGATATGTGAACAGTGGGTAGCCCTATAGGAGAGTTGGTAGTAAAGAGAGGAGGGAATATGAGAGAAGAGTTAGTCACTGGTAAAGGATATGGCCATGCTTTAACCACTGCTCACAGTTCTCTGGCTTGAGTCCGCTTCAGGAGGTGTAGCATCCCCAGAGTTATCATCAGCATCTTCAGCATCATGACTGGTGTTCAGAGGCAAGGCTGCACGCACCAGCCGCTCTGGGATCCAAATTGTAGCCTCCTTTTCCTGTGGAAAAACACATACAGACCCCCTACTCCATACTAACACTGGATCTGGTCCATTCCACTTTCCTGTGAGGATGTCCTTCCAAAGTACTAAAGGCTTAGGGGGAGCAGCAGCATTATTTGCATGTCTGTCTGCAGCTGATTTACCCATTTTATCCAATGTTAAAAAGTTCAAAATAAAGAGAATGGTGTTGAGCTTATCTTTAGGGGGCCTGAAGGTGTCCCCTATCCCCCCTTTTTGTTTATAAAGCGCATTTTTTTATTGTAAGATGCGCGCGCTCCATAACACTCTGTCCTTGTGGGTTATAGGGTATTCCATGTATCAAGTGAATGTCAAGTTGTTGTAGGAAGGCTTTAAAGGGTTGTGAGGTGTAGGCTGGGCCATTATCTGTCTTTAACTGGCGTGGCTTTCCCCATGCTGCGAAAGCCTGTAGGCAATGGACGATAACATCTCTGGATGCCCCCCCCTCCCCCGCCCCCCGTATGCACTGAAGCGAAAATTATTCCAGAGCAGGTATCTACAGAGACATGAACATATTTTAACTTTTCAAATTCTGAAACATGTGTGACATCCATTTGCCATATATGATTAGGTAACAAACCCTTAGGATTAACCCCCAAGGACGGTGCAGGTAGTAAGGTCACGCTATTTCTGCAGGAGACTACTATGTCCCTTGCCTGTGCTTTTGTTATGTTAAATGTGAGGTGAAGGGTTAAAGCATTCACATGGAACAGATTATGATAATGTCTCTCCTGTTGCACAGGGTCCTCAATGGCAAAGACAAATTCTCCTCTGGTTAAGGAGTCTGCTAACCAATTAATTACCTTTTATCAGGGGCCTGGTAAGGTTGTATGAGCTCGTATGTGGCCATTATAAAATGGAGCCTTCCTGTCCCAAACTAATGTTTGGATTTCTTGTAATGCCTCAGAGATAGTAGACCTGGCATTAATAGAACCCACACTTTCAATGATAGAGACAGCTTGCACCACATATCTACTATCTGATAAAAGGTTGAAGGGTTCTTGATGAAACATTTGAAATGTTTGAATGTTTTATCACTGTGAGCAGCTCGGTTTCTTGGGGAGAGGAGCTTTGAAATAGGAAGGTCCAACTCTCTTCTTTTTGGTAACCATAGCTCCTACAGGTGTCCTGGCTTCTTGCAGTAATAGCAAACTCCAGGAGTACCCCTATGTTTATATTGTTGAGCTCCCTGTAATCCCTGTAAACCTTGAGTGATTGGTGCAGCCGTAACCTGCCCTTGAATAACACTGTCATTTATATCCCTGCAAACTTTAATATATGCACTCAAGTCTTTGGCTTCTTTACACCATTTATTAGCTTGCTCATACGCCAGCTGTTTTTATCAATGGCATGGCTGCCTCTACCTCCCCAAATATTCGACCAGCTGTTTGCATCAGCCTCGCTACAAAATCAGCATATGCTTCATTTGGTCCTTGTATTACCTTAGACAGCTGACCCTGTAAATCCCCACTGCCTTGAATTGTTGTTCATGCTTTTAGTGGCCGCTGCGGCTATTTTGCAGATACACTGCAGGGTTGTATTGTATTTGGGCCTGCTTTCCCATGTCCGGTCCCATTCCCATTAACATTTCTAGGTCCCACTGAGGATTTCCAGCTGCTGCATTACGGCGGGCAGTGTCCTGTGAGTATTCTTGCCAGGCTGTTTTCCATACTAGATATTGCCCTCCTGACAAGGTTGCGCAGGCTAGGTTACCCCAGTCTTCAGGGACTAATTTCATTCCCGCTATGGTCTCCAACAAAGAGACCGTAAAGGCTGCCTGAGGGCCATACTGCATGACTGCTTCCTTTAATTGCTTAACTAGTTTAAAATCAAGAGGCTGATGATACCGCTGGTTGTTTTGGTCCTCTAAAACCGGAAAGGCAGAGGTCAGGTCATGATCTCTCCAGCTTGAAAACCTGCCACTACCACATGTGGCACAGCAGCTACAAGCTCCTTGGCATGCCATAGGATTATACTGCGGAGGGGCACTAGGTGTCGCTGGAGTTGACAGTTTCAACTGTTCAAACTTGGGAGTGCATTTTATGGTCTAACTCCACCCCTGACATTTCCTCTTTCTCTTCACTAGAACTACCCCCTCTGAGGCACAAGAAGACCGCTCCTCTTTCACTTCCTCCAATGCCTCTGCTCCCTCTTGCAGAGCTGATTCACATTTGGGTTTAGGCCCCACCAGGCATCCCCAGACTAAGGTCCATATTGTCAGAGTCCCGGGTGGCAAAGGCGTTTTATTGTCCTGTTTCTTCAAATCCTCCCCTAAGCGGTCCCATTGAGGTATGTTTAGCAAGCCTTCATCTAGGAACCATGGAGCCACCTTTTCCACTGTATTCAAAAAGGCCCGAGCAGTTTTTGCTTTTAGTGAAGTTCCATTGGCTTTCAGCAGGTCTTTTAAAGACCCTTCCAACCGCACTTTAGATACTTCAGATCCCATTATGAACACACAGACAATAGACGCGGACGTTAACGACACTAACACATTAACCTTTTACACACATGTACTTCAGTCGACCTTTACTCCCCGCTTTACCGCGGAATTCCCACTTTTGAACGTGACTAACGTCCCCGCTTACCTGCGGACCTTTACTCCCCGCTTTCCTGCGGATTACCTTGCAAGATTCCTTTATTTAGTTCCCGGGTGCCGGCGCCATTTATCGCCCTCGACCCGCAAGGATGACAAGAAGCCCCAGTTCAGATGCATCTTCCTCTTTTTATTTCTGCAAGTCTACACACTTATATATGCTTACATGACCAATCAGCGAGCAGGGTACAGGAGGGAGCGAATCAGGCTGCGCACCTAAACGAACAACTTCGCTAGCAACCAATGCTGTTTACTTCCTCTTTGGGCATTCCGCTTAGTCGCAGGAGGCAACCCTAACCTGGCAACTCGCCAGGCGCCATCTTTTAATGGCGGAGGCCACCCTGGCCAGGGGCCTGCCTCCGACAATATGGATGTGTCATAATTTGTTTCTTCATTCACTTGCTGATTGACATTTTGGAAGTTTCAGTTTGGAGCTATTAAAAATAAAGCTGTTCTGAACATTTGGGTACAAATCTTAGTATGGACGTAGTCTTCCTTTTCTCTTGATACAATATGTAGGAGGTGGAATGGCTGGATCAAATGGTAGGTATACGTTGAACTTTTTAAGAACCTGTAAACCTTTTTTTTTCAAAGTCTTTGTACCATTTTATATTCCAGCCAGCAGTGTATGGGAATTCTAGTTCCTTCACATCCTCAGTGATCCTGGGTATCAGCATTCTTTTCGTTTTTAGCCATTCTAGTAGGTACTCAGTGGTATTTAGTTGTGGTTTTAATGACCATTTCCTTAAAGATTAGTGGTGTTGAGCAACTTTTCATAAGGTTAATTGCCATCCACATATTTTTCTTTAGTGAAATAATTGTTCAAATATTTTGCTTCTTTATTGTTTTCTTGCTGCTGAGTTTTCAGAGTGCTCAATATTCTGGATACAAGTTCTTACCAGATATACACTTTGTAAATATTTTCTCCCAGGCTGTGGTTTGTCTTTTCATCCTCTTAATAATGAGTTTCAAAGAATAGAATTTTAAAATTTTTATGAAGTCTGTGTTATCAATCTTTGTATTATAGTTTGTGGTGTTTTGTATGTTACCTAAGAAATCTTTTCCTAGTCCATGTTCTCAAAGATTGCCTTTATGTTTCTTCCAGAAATTTTACAGTTTTAGCTTTTGCATTGAGGCCTGTGATCTGTTTTGATCCAACTTTTACATATGGTGTGAGGTATGGGTGGAGGTCTCTTTTTTCTTCTTTTTATCTAAACCTAATTGTGCCAGTGCTTTTTATTGAAATAACTACCATTTGTCATTAAGCTCCTTTGATACCTTTGTTGAAGATCAATGATTATATTGGCCTATTTCTGCATTTTATCTTTTGTGCCATTTATTAATGTGTCTGTCAGTTCATTTCTATACCACTGTAATTTTATCATATGTCTTGAAATTAAGTGGTGTGATCCTCCAACTTTGTTTTTCTTTTTCAAAATTGTTTTAGTTGTTCTAGGTCCTATGATATTTTACTGTATATTTTAGATAAATATTCTATTCCTGTGTTATTTTGTAAATGTATGAATATATCAGGATGAATTACTGGGTCAATGGATACTTTGTTCAAATGAGCCTACTAATTTAAACTCTCCAGCAATGTATGAGGTTAAGTACCTGTTGCTCTCTACCCTCCTCTCCTCTGGTAAGGCTGAAGTGAGCCACTTGCTCCTTATGATCATGAATTTTCACGCCTGGCTCTACTCTCTTATGAGTTTTTTTTTTTTTTTTTTTAAGAAAGTTCTTCACATTGGAAGAAATCTATAAGGCAAAGTTCGCAATGATCTTTGCTAATAATTCTCTCTCAAAGCAAAATCTTGATGATAATAAAGTCTTTGTTTCCATATTAGTAATGAGATGAGGAAGGAAATAAAGGGTAGGGGAGAAAGCTCTTAGCACATAGCAGAAAATACGAAAGAAATGTGATAAAAGCTAAGGGAAGCTTTCAAGGTGGAGGGAGCATTCATCAATATAACATGCTAAAGAGATGTAAAGTAGCATAATGACAGAAGAATATTCAATGAAATTGACAATATGGAGGTCATTGTTCATCATGCTTTATTAGCATGTGAAAGATGTGAAACGGGGGTAAGGGAATGGAAAAAAATGAGTTTAGATATATCTTTTAAGAAGTTTTTAAGAACTTTTCTTACAGCAGAAAGGAAAATGATAACATCTAAATAAAGGCTGTATGTTGCACCAATACATTTTTACATATAGAGAAGAAAGAGTAGCTCGAGTTTATAGCTTTCAACTTAGTTGAAAGAGAGAGATTAAAAATTTATGCAAGACCATGGGGCGCATGGGTGGCTCAGTGGGTTAAAGCCTCTGCCTTCAGCTCAGGTCATGATCCCAGGATCCTAGGATCGAGCCCCACATAGGGCTCTCTGTTCAGCTAGGGAGCCTGCTTCCTCCTCTCTCCTCTCTGCCTGCCTGCCTGCCTCTCTGCCTACTTGTGATCTGTCTGTCAAATAAATAAATAAAATCTTTAAAAAATATATTTATGCAAGACCAGGATCCTTGGGGCAGAGGATGACTGGGTGACCCAATGCTCAAATGGAAGAAATAATTTTGTGTGGAAAGAGTGTCTCTTTTCCTATGGAAGGGGGAATGATGGGGGAAGATTCTGATTTGTTTGTTTAAGTGATAGAAAAGAAAATGTACTGTTCTTGCCTGGTGAACTCTATTTTTTTTTCAGTGAAATAAAGGACAAGTTTATATGCTAAGAATGAAGGAGAAAGTGATAGGTTTGGGATCTACAGAAGGCAGAATTGTGGAATTTCTGCACAGGGAAAACAGATCTCTGCCTAGAGACCCAGCACTGCAGGCCAGCACTGAGAGCTCAGGTGAGGCAGGAGGCCACACATGTTTGGTGATTTCAGCCTGCACTACTGCCTGATTATTGGCTGCAGCCCCCGTCAGACTAGTTGTAATAACAGAGAAGTCAAGTGGTGGGAATGATGGGGGGTGGGGATTTTGCAGGGAGTTTTCAAGGAAATAGAAGTAGCCAGAAGAAGATAAGAAACCCAAAGAATAGGGAATCCTGGAGTGAGGAACGTACTGGATGGGAAAAGATTTGGGAGTGACAGGGATGTACTTTAGGAATGTAGGTGAGGTCCAGAGGAGACGACCAAAAAAGAATTCTTGAGCCATCTTTGGTGCAAAAAGGTGATTTCATTAAAGCATGGGGACAGGACTCGTGGGCAGAAAAAGCTGCTGCCCTGGGGCTCTGAGGCGTGACTGGTTATATACTTGGTAGGTGGGGGGGATTTAGGAAAAGGGAGGTTATCAAAATAACTTTTATTTGCTAAGGAGGACCTACAAGATACTGGGGCCCTTGTCACTGCACAGTTAAGGTAGTTTTTTTCCCTCTAGTTAAGCATTAACATTAAGACAGTTTCCTTCCGGGGCGCCTGGATGGCTCAGTGGGTTAAGCCTCTGCCTTCAGCTCAGGTCATGATCTCAGGTTCCGGGGATGGAGCCACCACATCAGGCTCTCTGCTCAGCAGGGAGCCTGCCCCCCCCCCACCCCCTCCTCTCTGCCTGCTTGTGATGTCTCTCTCTCTCTCTGTCAAATACATAAAATCTTAAAAAAAAAAAAAAGACAGTTTCCTTCTGGAAGTTATGTTATTGATAAGAATGCTTTTTTTCTTGTAAACACTAAGACATTTGTAAATTGAGGGAGACTCCTGTCTTGTTGGACTGTGATCTCTGTTAGTTAACCATCCCCCCGGCATCCCCCTCCTTCCCTTAGGTTTAGAACAGCCAGGAGTGCCTGAGGAGTTGTGGAGGGTTTGCGGGGTGTCAGCTTGAGCTTTGTTCTCAACTTGCCTTCTGCTCCCTCATCAATAGTACAGGAGATGACAGAAATACTGCAGTGAACATTGTTGTACATATATCCTATTTCTCTATAACAGATTCCTAAAAGTGAGAGTCCTGGGCCAAAATGTATGCCAAATTAAAAATTTAAATGATACTAAAAGATTGTAAGGCTGAAACCATTTTACTTCCACTAGCAGTGGATAAGAACACTGGCCCTCCCTTCTTCTCAGCTCCAGATGTTTTCAAAGTTTTAAATTTGGCTTATTATCATCAGTCTTACTCTTTTTCTTGTTGTGTTGTGTATGAGGGGAGGAGGAGGAATGTTACATCGCCGTTAGAGTTTGGGTTTTTCTAGCTGCTAATATCTTTGAGCATCTTCTCAAGTTTATTTGTAATTTGTATTTCCTTTGAATTACCTTTTCATACATATTTCTTGACTATTTATTCTCTCAGCGTTTTTGGTTTTTTTTCTTTCTTACTGATCTGTAGGCACTGTGTATACTTGGAATAAATTTTTGTTAGTTATATGTGTTACAGATGTTTTCTTTCTATTATTTGTGTGTTTTTTTAATGTCATGGAGATTTTTTTCCATTCATGTATTTTAAGTTTTAATAAGGTCAAATCTCTCATTCTCTACTACCACCCCTCCCCCAAGTTACGGAGTCTGGTTTTCTACTTTGAATCCCCTACCTGGGATTATGCATACATTTTCCAAATTTTTTCCTAATGGGACACCTGGGTGGCTCAGTCTTTAAGTATCTGCCTTTAGCTCAGGTTATGATCCCAGGGTCCTGGGATCGAGTCCCACATCGAGCTCCTTGTTCAGCAGGGCATCTGCTTGTCCTTCTCACTCTGTTAGTGCTCTCTCTCTTTTTCTCCTCTCATTCTGTGTATCTCAAATAAATAAATAAAATCTTTAAAAACAAAATGAAAAAAAAAAAACTGTTGTGGCCAGTTAAGATAAAGAAATTTGGGAACATTCTGCACACAGGTGAATAGTATAATGTAACCTGTTTTCAGCGTGACTGGAGTTCAGTGGGCACACCCGAGGGGTAGGGGATTTGCCTGGAGGAGCAGTAAGAGGGTGGCTGATCAGGGAGGCCCAGATCAGGACTGGGACAAGAGTGGGCACAGGTACCCAGGATAGGCGTGAGCATTTCCTGCCGACTCAGACAGGACACTGATGGTGCCTCACACCAGATCAGTCTTCCTGCTTGCAACCTGGTCAGTAAGCTGGTAATGCCCGCCATGGATTCGAAAGGGATGTTTGTATGCCTGCGCCAATATTTATGTACAAAGAACGTTATTACATTTCTCCAATGGGAAAAATTACAAACGACTCAAATATCTATTGGTATTGAAATGATTAAATGTATCACCTTACCTTTGCTTTCTTTCTGTAGAATAGACCTTATAAAATGAGAATGTTTTTATCTTTTGCCCAAACAACAAAAATAATGGACAAAAAGCCACCAGTCTTTATCCTCCAACAAAATCGTCAAGCTCGAATGCCCATGAGGGGTGAAGAGGTCCTCGAGCTCCATGGTGCTCTTGTTCACCCAGACTCCGGGTTTCTGCACAGCTCTTCCCAGCTGGAGGCTTAGTTTGGTTTGGCTCCAGTGGGAATGCAAGTTTAGACGATGGTCCTTTGCCTCGTGGTGCTTGATATTGCTTAGTGTACCTTTTCCTCTCCCCTCTACCCCCACCACTCCCTGTTTTAAGAATCCACTATCAAATGTTGCATTTTCTTCTTCTCCCCGCCCACCCCCTCAGAACAGATCCTCCCTCATTTTAAAATTGCGACGCACTTGGTCACATGACTACAGAGTTAGTGACTTCCCTCCAGATTCCTAATGGATGCCGAGACGAAGGTGGTGGCCTTTCTGGGCTAAAAGTTCTGTTGTGGCCTGTTCTGCTCTTACCAGCGAGGCCCCAAAACAGCTGTTATGTATGTGCTGTCTCTCCACAGGCTGGTAGAATGTGTTCTGTAGATTCCCTGGTCAAAACCAGGAGAAGGTTTTTTTTTTTTTTTTTCCCCCTTAGTTCTTTCTGTTTTTTTTTTTTTTAATATTATTTTATTTTTATTTTTCTTAAGTATTTGTTTATTTAAGAGAGAGAGAGAGAAAGAGCATGAGATGGTGGAGGGCCAGAGGGAGAAGCAGACTCCCTGCTGAGCAGAGAGCCCAGTGCAGGACTCCATTCTGGGACCCCAGGATCATGACCTGAGCTGAAGGCAGGCGCCTACCCAACTAAGCCACCCAGGCACCCAGTTTTTTCTGTTTTTTTTTTTTTTTTTTTCCTTAGGTATTCCTTACTGCGAGACCCTATGTGACTAATAACATCTAATTGCTGCTTATTGTGATTGGTATACAATGCTCAAACACTCTCCTGAAACCTATTAGTTACACTGGTTCTTTGTATGGCCGTATGTTATATGTATATTTTTAGACAATACTTTGTCCCTACCTGGGAGCTGTGGGAACATATTGGGAAGAACACCAGTGCTGGAGTTAATAAGACAAACCTGTATTTGAATCCTTTTAAAAATAATTACTGTGCGACTTGAGGCAAAATGCTTAACTTCTCCCAGTGTAGGTTTATCCATCCTATAAGTTCATTCCATCTGAAATAGCCAATCTCTTGGTCTCTATGACATCCACTGTGTAGTGCCTTCAAAACTCCTGTCAAGTCTGTGATTCTTTTTATGTGTTACTTTGAAATTATTACTTACTATGTTTTGCCAATGTGTATGTTCATAGTTTAAAATGCAAAAGCGACAAAGGGATGTGTCTATGAAAACAGTCTGTTCCCACCTCTGATTGCGGACTCACTCAGTTTTATTCCTTTTCGTGTTCCTTTCCAGATATAATCTTTTCATACACAGCATTTACTTACATGAGTGTGCGCGCACACACACACACACACACACACATCTGAACTATAGCATAGTACACGTGCTGCTCTGAACTTTACTCATTAACTCATTTACCCATTAACAATCTATCTCATATCTTTCTTTAAAAAGACTTTATTTATTTATTTATTTGACAGATTGGGAGAGATCACAAGTAGGACAGAGAGGCAGGCAGAGAGAGAGAGGGGGAAGCAGGCTCCCCGAGGAGCAGAGAATACGATGCAGGGCTCCATCCCAGGACCCTGAGACCATGAGCAGAGCTGAAGCCAGAGGTTTTAACCCACTGAGCCACCCAGGCACCCCTATCTTGTATCTTTTTATGATTATACTCATAAGAGCTGCTTCTTTCTTTTTAATGGTTGGATAGAATTCTATTTTATGGATATAACTATTTAGCTAGTCTTCTATTTTTAAAATATCTTTTATTTATTTGAGGGAGAGAGCAAGAGAGCACAAGCAGGAGGAGTGGCAGAGGGAGAGGGAGAAGCAGGATCCCTGCTGAGCAGGGAGCCTGCCCCCAGGACCCTGGGATCATGACTTGAGCCGAAGGCATCCCCAAGCTAGTCTTCTAGGCACCTCTAACCTAGTCTTCTATTAATGGAAGTTTTAGATCATTTCCTATTTTGTCTTTACAAACAAAGCTGCAATGACTATATTTCATATAGGCATAACTACATGCTTTTTGAGTGTTTGTAGACCTGCCAAATTGCTCTGTGTAAATCTGCAGATTTGTCTTTCCACCAGCAATGTATAAGAATTTCTTCACCATGCATTTTTTCATCAAACGTTTTGATCTTTGCTAATTAGAAAGGTAAAAAATATTTTTCCATTATGGCTTTAATTTGTATTTCTCTTATTAAGAACTATAGAGAGCATCTTTTCACATGCTTAAGGTCCATTTCCTTTTCTGTGAACTGACACAACCTTTATCCTTTAAAAAGAAAATGGATGAGGGGGATACCTGGGTGGCTCAGTTGGTTAAGTGTCTCCCTTAGGCTCAGGTCATTATCTTGGGGTCCTGGGATCGAGTCACAGATTGAGTCCCACATCGGGCTCCCTGCTCAGTAGGGAGTCTGCTTCTCCCTCTACCTGTACCTCTCCTTCCCCCTCATGGGTTCTAAAATTAAAAAATAAAGTCTTTAAAAAAGCTTTGGATGAGCGAGCTTTTCCTCAGTAATTGGTAAGAAAAAATGTTCTTTATATACTAAATAAATTAGCCTTTTGAGTGTGATAAAAATTGAAAATATTTTGTCATAGTTGGTCATTTTTTTTCTTATATATGATGGGATTTTTTTCCTGGTTAGAAATTTGGGATTTTTATGTCTCAAATTTATAAATTTTTTATTTACTTATTTTTTAGATTTATTTATTTATTTTACAGACTGAGATCAAAAGTAGGCAGAGAGGCAGGCAGAGAGAGAGAGAAGGGGGAAGCAGGCTCCCTGCTGAGCAGAGAACCCGATTTGGGGTTTGATCCCAGGACCCTGAGATCATGTCCTGAGCCAAAGGCAGATGCTTTAACCCACTGAGCCACCCAGGAGCCCCACAAATTTATAGTTTTTTAATCAGTTCTGGGTTTCATAGCATTTGAATTCTTTCATTCTCCATTCTAAGATCAAATTAGTTAGACAACTTAATTAGTTAGACAATTGACTTCTAATGAAATGCAGAATTACGGAAGGATCAGAACTAACTGATCGGCATGGTTGTGACAAGAAGCATGGAAAATTGGTGCATCTGCCAGTGAGACATGGATGAGTCAACGATTATGCGTTTGAAGATTCATCCAGGAGGCTTTAAGAGCCACTGTATGGTGGGACAGATAGTCACTGACTCATGAGCTCATCAAATATCCCTAGACTCAGAAACAGCTGCAAGTGGAAAACATTCTTGAAAGTCTGGAACAGCCTGGGATGCTCTATAAAGATACAAAATTCTACATAGAAGCTTACCTATGAATAATAGCTTTTCCTGAGAGTGCAAACACTTAGTGATGAGAGCCGTAGAATATTAGAGAAAGATCTCATCCTATGATCTTGAAATTTTGGCTGAAAGCTAACGCTGGGAGTAGTAGGTGACAAGAAGTCCTATGTTCTAAAGGGAGTCCTTAGACCGACCCCATACTGGGTTTAGGGACAATTACTAAGAGTTCATTAGGGTAAATTAAAGACTGATTTCAGGTAAGCCCTTTGCAACAGTTTGTAGATGGAGAGATGGCTGGGGTATCTGTGCTCCCACAACCAAGCCAAGTGAGAGGAAAAACTAGAGGGCAGCTGGGACAGAGCGGGGCTTCTTCCTGGAGGTGGAAACAGAGTCAAACTCCCTGGTTCTGTGTTGCTCAGCCCTGGAAACTTGTAGATTTGAGGCTGCCTGGAGAACAAGAGAGGGCTTAGAAGAACTTGACCCAAGTTCCCTACTTTGGAGGGCATAGAAACTTCTCTCTGAATGCTGCTTTCAAGAGGTCTGATGGTTGTAGAAAAATTTGTAGAGATTGCCCCTAAAGATGAGGTAAGGAAGAAGAGCTGGCGGGGACACAAGCTGCAGTTTCACTGTTTGTTGAGTGCCTATATGAGCTCCCTGAGCACAGAGGAAGTGGAAGAAGGTAATGGGATTTGAGTCACCTACAAAGGGCTTTATCCAACAGGATGTCCTGCCAGCCAAAGGGACTCCAGAAGGAAGAAGTCTTGTGGAGTGTTTCACCATAAGTTGAGAGCTAAGATAAAGCCGTAAGAGGCTCTAAGAGGCCTTCTAGAGAGCATATCACCTGTATCATGGAATGATGCCGGGCAGAAATTCCTCAAGAGTGTATCTCTCTGCATATAGGAACTGCTAAAACCTATAGAAGGTCCTGTGAAGGATAACTAGTATTGGTATTATATCCAATCCTACAAGAGAAACAGAACCAGTAGGTTTACATGAAGAGATTATTGCAAGGAATTGGTTTGTGCAACCGTGCAGCTGACTTGGCAAGTCCAAAATCCATAGGGCAGGCTGCGGGGAAAGGCAGGCTAGAACTTCTCCGCAGGGCTGAAGCTGGGGTCCACTGGGGTGGTTTCTTCATCTGAGAAGTGTCAAGTCTGCTCTTCAGGCCTTTGAACTGATTGAATCAAGCCCACCAGGATTATCTATCACCTCTCTTACTTAAAGTCAATTGGTTATAAACTTTAATTATCTCTCTAAAATACCCTATAGCAACATCTAAGATTAATGTTTTAATTAAATAACTGGAGACTGTTGCCTAGTCGGGCTGACACATCAGCTAACCATCACAGATAACTTCCACACAGAATTACCACCCGGTAACCTCAGTACCAACGAGAAGGACTTTGCCTTTTCTTCCAGTCCCCTGTATCCCGAGACTGGAGGACTGCCTCACCTCTGCACTGCTGGTCTTCAGAAACAAGGATCAGAACCAAGAGAACAGCAGGGGAAATTTTTGAATTGGTTATAAGACTGACATGTTGATTTAGATTGGATTTCACTTATCAGGCATCAGTTTGTGGGCATAGAAACAGAGAACTGACAACGCGGTCTTACCTCTGCACATGTGTAATATTATGCTTTTGCTTTTAAATTCTTAAATTCTTTTTTTTTTTCAGGATTTTATTTATTTATTTTACAGACAGAGATTACAGGTAGGCAGAGAGGCAGGCAGAGAGAGAGAGGGAGAAGCAGGCTCCCTGTTGAGCAGAGAGCCTGATGTGGGGTTTGATCCCAGGACCCTGAGCCAAACACAGAGGTTTAACCCACTGAGCCACCCAGGCACCCCATGCTTTTAAACATTAGAACACTTTTTCCTATTCTACTACCTTTTTCCTCTGTTTCTTTACTTTAAAAAACTGATATGTAATCATCTCATTACACAATGGGCAATTAAACCCTCTTGCTGTCAAAGCCAAGGATGGCAGTGATAATGATAGTTGCTAAAGCACTTAGCCCAAGGTCATTTTAGAAGATACTTAATTACTGTACCCCTGGGGATAAAAACACATTATATGTTTATTAAAAAAATTTAAAAATTAAAAAACAAACAAACAAAAAAGAAGATACTTAATTAAAGATACCCCTTCACGTATCTTGTTTGTCTGTTTTTGGTGGCCAATCAAGGGTAGAATATTTTCATCACTTGTGGAAAAAATATTTTCTTATTACCTTGATTCTAGACAGATCTCAGATATGAATAGTTTATTTGTGGCCAGGCATTCCCATTGTTCCTGTACATTTTAAAGATCAAGATCTAGGATCATTTGATTAGCAAGACTGCATGTACATTGTATTCAGGTTGTTGCTAGTTTTGAACACTAGTCCAAAAATGATAGCAAGTTAGTAAGAAAGAAAAAATGCTAGCATTCAGTAGCAAGGAAACATGGAAATTTCAGGAGTAGAAGTTTCTATAATGAAAAAAGAACATAGGAGACTAAAACAGAGACATGTCATATGCTTAATAAAAGGTGACACTGAATTATAGGAAATTAAACTATTAGTAAGGTAGGAGAAAAAGCAGTGTGGTAGAATAAAGAGCTAAATCTTGCTATCCTTTTTTTGTCAAAGATTTTATTTATTTATTTGACAGAGAGATCACAAGTAGGCAGAGAGGCAGGCAGAGAGAGAGGAGGAAGCAGGCTCCCCGGTGAGCAGAGAGCCTGATGCGGGGTTTGATCCCTGGACCCCGGGATCATGACCCGAGGCAAAGGCAGAGGCCCAAACCACTGAGCAACTCAGGCACCCCTCTTGTTATCTTTTAGAATGGCTCATAATCCTATATTGAAATTATGTAATTTCAATATCTAGCACAAAACCCTCACTGTCACAGACACAGTGCTAACTCCCCAGGCCTTTTCTATCCTTGCAGTGCTTTGACAGAATTTTATAGCACTGAACGCGTGTGTTAGAAAAAAAGAAACACAGGCACCCCTCTTGTTATCTTTTAGAATGGCTCATAATCCTATATTGAAATTATGTAATTTCAATATCTAGCACAAAACCCTCACTGTCACAGACACAGTGCTAACTCCCCAGGCCTTTTCTATCCTTGCAGTGCTTTGACAGAATTTTATAGCACTGAACGCGTGTGTTAGAAAAAAAGAAACATCTAAAATTGATAATGTATGCTTCCACCTTAGGAAACTTGAAAAAGAAAAGCAAATTAGGAGGAGGAGTAAAGATGGCGGAGAAGTAGCAGGCTGAGACTACTTCAGCTAGCTGAGATCAGCTAGATAGCTTATCTAAAGATTGCAAACACCTGAAAATCCATCGGCAGATCGAAGAGAAGAAGAACAGCAATTCTGGAAACAGAAAACCACTTTCTGAAAAGTAGGACCGGCGGAGAAGTGAATCCAAAGCGACAGGAAGATAGACCCCGGGGGGAGGGGCCGGCTCCCGGCAAGCGGCGGAGCAACAGAGCACAAAATCCGGACTTTTAAAAGTCTGTTCCGCTGAGGGACATCACCCCAGAGGCTAAACCGGGGCGAAGCCCACACGGGGTCAGCGTGGCCTCAGGTCCCGCAGGATCACAGAAGGATCGGGGGTGTCTGAGGGTCGCAGAGCTTGCGGGTATTGGAACGGGAAAGCCGGCTACAGAGGCAGAGCCGACAGTAAGCTCCCAGCTCAGTGTTACCTTGAACCAGTTGCAGGCTTGGTGAGCTCGGAGCGCGGCCGGAGGTCAGGCAGACGGGAGTAACTGGGCGCTGTTCTCTGAGGGCGCACTGAGGAGTGGGGCCCCGGACTCTCGGCTCCACCAGGCCGGAGACCAGGAGGCCGCCACTTGTATTCCCGTCCTCCGGAACTCTACGGAAAGCGCTCAGGGAACAAAAGCCCCTGGAAGCAAACCGGAGTGGATTACTCACCCCGGCCCCTGGTAAGGGCGGTGTAATTCCGCCTGGGGCAAAGACACTTGAGAATCACTACAACAGGCCCCTCCCCCAGAAGATCAACAAGAAATCCAGCTGAGACCAAGCTCACCTACCAAGGAGTGCGGTTTCAATACCAAGGAGAGCAGCAGAATTCCAGAGGAGGAGAAAGCAAAGCACGGAACTCATGGCTTTTACACTGATTTTTTTTAGTCTTGCAGTTAATTTAATGTTTTTCTTTTTCATTTTTTTTTCTCGCCTTCTGGTAAATTTTTTTTAACTTTTACCTTTTTCTTTTTTAACGTTTTTTAACTAGTTTATCCAATATAAATACTTTTTCTTTTTTATAATTTTCTTATTTGTTTTCTTTTTTTAAATTATCTTATTTTCTTTTTTTTTTCTTTATTCCTTTTTAAACCTCTTTTTATCCCCTTTCTTCCCCCTCACGATTTGGGATCTCTTCTAATTTGGTTAAAGCATATTTTCCTGGGGTTGTTGCCACCCTTTTAGTATTTTACTTGCTCCTTCATATACTCTTATCTGGACAAAATGACAAGACGGAAGAATTCAACACAAAAAAAAGAACAAGAGGCAGTATCGAAGGCTAGGGACCTAATCAATACAGACATTGGTAATATGCCAGATCTAGAGTTCAGAATGACAATTCTCAAGGTTCTAGCCAGGCTCAAAAAAGGCATGGAAGATATGAGAGAAACCTTCTCGAGAGATATAAAAGCCCTTTCTGGAGAAATAAAAGAACTAAAATCTAACCAAGTTGAAATAAAAAAAGCTAATAATGAGGTGCAATAAAAAATGGAGGCTCTCACTGCTAGGATAAATGAGGCAGAAGAAAGAATTAGTGATATAGAAGACCAAATGACAGAGAATAAAGAAGCTGAGCAAAAGAGGGACAAACAGCTACTGGACCACGAGGGGAGAATTCGAGAGATAAGTGACACCATAAGACAAAAAAACATTAGAATAATTGGGATTCCAGAAGAAGAAGAAAGAGAGAGGGGAGCAGAAGGTATACTGGAGAGAATTATTGGGGAGAATTTCTCCAGTATGGCAAAGGGAACGAGCATCAAAATTCAGGAGGTTCAGAGAATGCCCCTCAACATCAATAAGAATAGGCCCACACCCCGTCACCTAATAGTAAAATTTACAAGTCTCAGTGACAAAGAGAAAATCCTGAAAGCAGCCCGGGAAAAGAAGTCTGTAACATACAATGGTAAAAATATTAGATTGGCAGCTGACTTATCCACAGAGACCTGGCAGGCCAGAAAGAGCTGGCATGATATTTTCAGAGCACTAAACGAGAAAAACATGCAGCCAAGAATACTATATCCAGCTAGGCTATCATTGAAAATAGAAGGAGAGATTAAAAGCTTCCAGGAAAAACAAAAACTGAAAGAATTTGCAAACACCAAACCAGCTCTACAGGAAATATTGAAAGGGGCCCTCTAAGCAAAGAGAGAGCCTACAAGTGGTAGATCAGAAAGGAACAGAGACTATATACAGTAACAGTCACCTTACAGGAAATACAATGGCCCTAAATTCATATCTCTCAATAGTTACCCTGAATGTTAATGGGCTAAATGCCCCTGTCAAAAGACACAGGGTATCAGAATGGATAAAAAAACAAAACCCATCTATATATTGCCTCCAAGAAACTCATTTTAAGCCCGAAGACACCTCCAGATTTAAAGTGAGGGGGTGGAAAAGAATTTACCATGCTAATGGAAATCAGAAGAAAGCAGGAGTGGCAATCCTTATATCAGATCAATTAGATTTTAAGCCAAAGACTATAATAAGAGATGAGGAAGGACACTATATCATACTCAAAGGGTCTGTCCAACAAGAAGATTTAACAATTTGAAATATCTATGCCCCCAACGTGGGAGCAGACAACTATATAAACCAATTAATAACAAAATAAAAGAAATACATCAACAATAATACAATAATAGTAGGGGACTTTAACACTCCCCTCACTGAAATGGACAAATCATCGAAGCAAAAGATCAGCAAGGAAATAAAGGCCTTAAATGACACACTGGTGCAGATGGACATCACAGATATATTCAGAACATTTCATCCCAAAGCAACAGAATACAAATTCTTCTCTAGTGCACATGGAACATTCTCCAGAATAGATCATATTCTCGGTCCTAAATCAGGACTCAACCGGTATCAAAAGATTGGGATCATTCCCTGCATATTTTCAGACCACAATGCTCTAAAGCTAGAACTCAACCACAAAAGGAAGTTTGAAAAGAACCCAAATACATGGAGACTAAACAGCATCCTTCTAAAGAATGAATGGGTCAACCGGGAAGTTAAAGCAGAATTGAAAAAAATCATGGAAACAAATGACAATGCAAATACAACGGTTCAAAATCTGTGGGACACAACAAAGGCAGTCCTGAGAGGAAAATATATAGCAGTACAAGCCTTTCTCAAGAAACAAGAAAGGTCTCAGGTGCACAACCTAACTCTACACCTAAAGGAGCTGGAGAAAGAACAAGAAAGAAACCCTAAGCCCAGCAGGAGAAGAGAAATCATAAAGATCAGAGCAGAAATCAATGAAATAGAAACCAAAAAGACAATAGAGCAAATCAACAAAAACTAGGAGCTGGTTCTTTGAAAGAATTAATAAAATTGATAAACCCCTGGCCAGACTTATCAAAAAGAAAAGAGAAAGGACCCAAATAAATAAAATCATGAATGAAAGAGGAGAGATCACAACTAACACCAAAGAAATACAAACTATTATAAGAACATACTATGAGCAACTCTATGCCAACAAATTTGACAATCTGGAAGAAATGGATGCATTCCTAGAAACATATGAACTACAACAACTGAACCAGGAAGAAAAATAGAAAGCCTGAACAGACCCATAACCAGTAAGGAGATTGAAACAATCATTAAAAATCTCCAAACAAACAAAAGCCCAGGGCCAGACGGCTTCCCGGGGGAATTCTACCAAACATTTAAAGAAGAACTAATTCCTATTCTCCTGAAACTGTTCCAAAAAAATAGAAATGGAAGGAAAACTTCCAAACTCATTTTATGAGGCCAGCATCACCTTGATCCCAAAACCAGACAAGGATCCCATCAAAAAAGAGAGCTATAGACCAATATCCTTGATGAACACAGATGCGAAAATACTCAACAAAATACTAGCCAATAGGATTCAACAGTACATTAAAATGATTATTCACTACGACCAAGTGGGACTTATTCCAGGGCTGCAAGGTTGGTTCAACATCCGCAAATCAGTCAATGTGATTCAACACATCAATAAAAGAAAGAACAAGAACCATATGATACTCTCAATAGATGCTGAAAAAGCATTTGACAAAGTACAGCATCCCTTCCTGATCAAAACTCTTCAAAGTGTAGGGATAGAGGGCACATACCTCAATATCATCAAAGCCATCTATGAAAAACCCACCACAAATATCATTCTCAATGGAGAAAAACTGAAAGCTTTTCCGCTAAGGTCAGGAACATGGCAGGGATGTCCATTATCACCACTGCTATTCAACATAGTACTAGAGGTCCTAGCCTCAGCAATCAGACAACAAAAGGAAATTAAAGGCATCCAAATCCACAAAGAAGGAGTCAAATTATCACTCTTCGCAGATGATATGTTACTATATGTGGAAAACCCAAAAGACTCCACCCCAAAACTGCTAGAACTTGTACAGGAATTCAGTAAAGTGTCAGGATATATAAAATCAATGCACAGAAATCAGTTGCATTTCTCTACACCAACAGCAAGACCGAAGAGAAAGAGATATTATTAAGAGTCAATCCCATTTACAATTGCACCCAAAACCATAAGATACCTAAGGATAAACCTAACCAAAGAGGCACAGAATCTATACTCAGAAAACTATAAAGTACTCATGAAAGAAATTGAGGAAGACACAAAGAAATGGAAAAATGTTCCATGCTTCTGGATTGGAAGAATAAATATTGTGAAAATGTCTATGCTACCTAAAGCAATCTATACATTTAATGCAATTCCTATCAATGTACCATCCATCTTTTTCAAAGAAATGGAACAAATAATTCTAAAATTTATATGGAACCAGAAAAGACTTCGAATAGCCAAAGGGATATTGAAAAAGAAAGCCAACGTTGGTGGCATCACAATTCCGGACTTCAAGCTCTATTACAAGGCTGTCATAATCAAGACAGCATGGTACTGGCACAAAAACAGACACATAGATCAAAGGAACAGAATAGAGAGCCCAGAAATAGACTCTCAACTCCACAGTCAACTAATCTTCGACAAAGCAGGAAAGAATGTCCAATGGAAAAAAGACAGCCTCTTCAATAAATGGTGCTGGGAAAATTGGACAGCCACATGCAGAAAAATGAAATTGGACCATTTCCTTACACCACACACAAAAATAGACTCAAAATGTATGAATAACCTCAATGTTCAAAAGGAATCCATCAAAATCCTTGAGGAGAACACAGGCAGCAACCTCTTCGACCTCAGCCGCAGCAACATCTTCCTAGGAACAACGCCAAAGGCAAGGGAAGCAAGGGCAAAAAAAAATGAACTATTGGGATTTCATCAAGATCAAAAGCTTTTGCACAGCAAAGTTAACAGTTAGCAAAATCAAAAGACAACTTACAGAATGGGAGAAGATATTTGCAAACGACATATCAGATAAAGGACTAGTGTCCAGAATCTATAAAGAACTAAGCAAACTCAACAACCCCCAGAGAACAATAATCCAATCAAGAAATGGGCAGAGGACATGATCAGACATTTCTGCAAAGAAGACATCCAGATGGCCAACAGACACATGAAAAAGTGCTCCATATCACTCGGCATCAGGGAAATACAAATCAGAACCACAATGAGATATGACCTCACACAAGTCAGAATGGCTAAAATCAACAAGTCAGGAAATGACAGATGCTGGCGAGGATGCGGAGTAAGGGGAACCCTCCTACACTGTTGGTGGGAATGGAAGCTGGTGCAGCCACTCTGGAAAACAGCATGGAGGTTCCTCAAAATGTTGAAAATAGAACTGCCCTATGACCCAGCAATTGCACTATTGGGTATTTACCCTAAAGATACAAAACATAGTGATCCAAAGGGGCCCATGCACCCGAATGTTTATAGCAGCAATGTCCACAATAGCTAAACTGTGGGAAGAACCTAGATGTCCATCAACAGATGAATAGGTCAAGTAGATGTGGTATATATACACAATAGAATACTATGCAGCCATCAAAAGAAATGAAATCTTGCCATTTGCGACAACATGGATGGAACTAAAGCCTATCATGCTTAGTGAAATAAATCAAGCAGAGAAAGACAACTATCATATGATCTCCCTGATATGAGGAAGTGGTGATGCAACATGGGGGCTTACGTGGGTAGGAGAAGAATAAATGAAACAAGATGGGATTGGGAGGGAGACAAACCATAAGTGACTCTTAATCTCACAAAACAAACTGAGGGTTGCTGGGGGGAGGGGGTTTGGGAGAAGCGGGTGTGATTATGGACATTAGGGAGGGTATGTGCTTTGGTGAGTGCTGTGAAGTGTGTAAACCTGGTGATTCACAGACCTGTATCCCAGGGGATAAAAATATATGTTTATAAAAAATAAAAAAATAAAAAAAAATCCAATGAAACTCAAAAAAAAAAAAAAAAAAAAAAAAAAAAAGAAAAGCAAATTAAATCCAAAGTAAGTAGAAGGAAGGAAATGATAAAAATTAGAGCAGAAATAAATGAAATTAAAAGCAAGAAATCAATAGAAAGAAATCAAAAGATCAATAAAATTGATAAAATTTTGAACCAGGTTAATCACGGGGGAAAAGAAAGTAGAACCAAGTTACTAATATCAGAAATGAAAGAGGCAACATTACAGCCGATTCTATGGGAACTAGAAGGGTTTTCAGTTAGCAATAATAGCGCCTCGCATAAACCTCATTGGCTACGATACTGCCACTGCGCAAAGCTGGGAACTAGAAGGGTAATTAAAGGAATACTATGAACAACTTCATGCCCATATATTTAATAACTTACCTGAAATGGACTAGTTCTTTGAAAGATACAATCTACCAAAACTCTCATATGAAGAAATTGATCATCTGAATAGGTCTATATCTATTAAAGAATTTGAAGCAGCAATTATTAACCTTCCGAAACAGAAAGCACGAGAACCAAATGGTTTCGTTGGTGAATCCTACCCAACATTTATTTATACAATTCTCTACTCTCTTCCCGGAGGTAGAAACAGGAGGAACACTTCCTGACCCATTCTATGAGGCCAGCATTCCCCTAACACCAAAACCAGAGAAAGACATTACAGATCTTTGTCAAAGAGTCGGATCCCTACGAAGGACGAGGAGGCCACAGAGTAGGGAATCAATAGGTGACGGCAGCCCCTGAAGACCCAACACCTCCATCCTGCATTCGTTCCCCAGGATATCTGGGATGGATTTCCTGTAGTCCAATGGCGCTAAGGCTTAAAGTCACATTTCACTGATAGAAAACAAAAATTGTAATCTTTCTTGTAGAATGCACGGATTCCAAGAACTGCTCCCTGCCACCAGCCCACGCTGTCCTGCACTGTGAATGTAATTCTGCCCACAGATAAGGACGGTGTGTTCTAGCTACCTCAGTTTGGTATCTTCTTGTTTTAAGTTTCCAAAATTATTTATCCCTCCTTTTCTCTTTTCCTTATGCCTAACTTAAAAAAAAATAAATTTTTTTAAATAATGCAGAAGCAGTACTCACTCTTTAAACTTTGCTGCCACCCTGTTGCTGATTGTCGTTACTGTACGTGAAAAGGGGGCATCGCACCGCTACTGCTAAGCTGTCAGAGGAGAGGCAAGTGTGCAGGAGACACGTTAAAGAGGAAAAAAAAATGCAGAACATCCAAGACGATCTTTCACCAGATTGCTCAGGATCTTAGCCATGAATCTCGTAGATGCTATCTGTGTCTTCTTATAGTATTTGTCCTTTAAAATCTTGTTAGCTTGAGTATTACTTATTTTCGTAGTTTCCCATTCCTCATCCTCTAACCCAGAAGTATAATTACTCCGGAAACACATTAATTGTTGACTTTGATTTGCCATGTAGTACCAATTATGCCTTTTAATGAGTCCAGGAATTTAAAAAAAATCATAGGAAGCTGAACCTATCCACCATAGGCCCGATTCTTAAATTTTTTTTTGTAGACGTTTATTTTGGTCTAGAACTGATCATATTGATACACAGCATCTGGCTTTCCCTAAATCATAGAAAATTAAGGAATACAGTTTTAAGAAGTAGAGTATACTCACAGCATATTTTCCAGGCACATTCTTCATGAGAAATAAGTACTCTTGTAATAATCTCCTTGCCACCTAGCCCCTTCCTGTCACTTGTTACCGTCCTTAACCAAAATCCATTGTGCACTGACCTGTTTTTAAAAGATTCCATTCACTCCCTATTGTAGGATAAAATACAAACTTCTTTGAAGATGCTTGAGGAATCAGTCTCACCTGATCTCTGTAGCTTCTGTAGCTTCAGTTTTTTTTTTGTTTTTTTTTTTTTAAAGATACTTTTTATATGAGAGAGAGAACAAGAGCACAAGAGGGGCTGGGGGAAAGACAGAGGGGGAGGGAGGAGCAAGCTTTCCACTGAGCAGGGAGCCCAACGTGGGGCTCGGCTCAAACTCAGGACCCTGGGATTATGACCTGAGCCAAAAGCAGACGCTTAACAGACTGAGGCACCTGGGCTACCCTGTGGCTTTAGCTTTTATCATTCCCATAAACACTGTTATGCCTTTTTAACATTCAACCTGGTCTGATTCTCCTAACACAGACTAAAACTGAAAGCTGCTTCCACTTTCTATCCTCGGTCTTATATTTCTTTTATTGCAATTAGACAAAAATATCAGGGCACCAAGAGTCTGAGGCTTGTCAGCAGGATTTCCCTGTTTCTTCGTCACTAAGTACAATGCGAACAGTATTTGGTTACTGGTTTACAATACTCCTAATTCACTGCATGAAGTTGGGATTCTTCACTGTGCCCATTTCTGGGAGGAGCTCCACAAATCTGGGCTCTAAGCTCCTTGTAGCCTCTCTTGTGATTGGGGCATCTAACAGAGAGAGAGTATTTGCCTTTTATGAGAGAGAGCCTGTGGGCATGGCCAGATTGAGGCTGAGGGTAGAGGTTCTCTGACCCTTTCATTGTGATCATGTAGAGAAGATTCTTGGCTCTTATGATACTATCCAATCATAGGTCTGCTAGCTCTTTTGGAATACTGAAGGGCTCTTTTCTTTCTGTACTCTAGGAAGGAAATAAGGCAACATCATCTTCAAAGAAGCTTTAAGCACGAAATTTTGTAGATGTTACCTTTCCTCCTTCTTCAGTGTGGTTTGAATTTTGGGAAAGGCCTATTGCCGTGTTAGCAGTGCTGGCCAGAGTCCGTCAATCCCCTCTGCTTCCTGCAAGAAAGAGACAATTACTAACTGGTGTTGCCCACAGGTCTCAGAGGTGAATTTGCCTGAGGGTCTCCCCCAAACCCCTAACTTCGGCCTTTCCTGCTTTCTCTGCCCCATTTTTCTTACCCGTTCTCTGCTCTCTCATACATTGTTCTTCGTTTAAACACATCTCTCTTTCTGCATCCAGCCTCTTACCATTATCTAAAGTCTCCAAAGAAGACTCTTTCTTTCCCATAGCTAAGTAACAGAGGGAAGTTAGGAAGAGATTGAGGCTAGAATGCTGGGCTTCAAATTTTGCCTCTTCATCAGCTGACCTTGGGAAGCTTCTGAACTTCTCCACACCTCTGTCTCCTCATTGTTAAAAATGGTATTAACCCTACTGGGTACATCAGAGAGTGATTGTGAAGTTGGAATTACATATCAAACATGATGCTGAGAACAGTGCCTAGCAGGTAGTAGACAGTACTGGCTTTTTAAAAAAATTAAGATAACCCTCTATCTATTTCATTTGCTTCTGCACTTTCTTATCTCCTCAGAACTTTGCCACCATACTTTTCCTTTTTTTTTTTTTTTTAAGATTATTTATTTATTTTTTGACACAGAGAGAGAGAGACAGACAGCAAGAGAGGGATCACAACCAAGGGGAGTGGGAGAGGGAGAAAGCTGCTGACCTGGGAGGCTGACTCGGAGCTTGAAAAGCAATGTGACAACATGACTCCTGATAACATGTTTAATACTTTCTGTTGATAGCACACCTGATAATTTCCAAGGCATTTTGATCCTCACAAGAGCCCTATATAGCAGTGAGGGTCATTTTATAGACACTGATCTAGACTCAAGAGGTGATTAGTGGGGCGCCTGGGTGGCTCAGTGGGCTAAGCCTCTGCATTTGGCTCAGGTCATGATCTCAGGGTCCTGGGATCAAGCTAAGCCCTATATCAGGCTCTCTGTTCAGCAGGGAGCCTGCTTCCCCCCTCTCTCTGCCTGCCTCTCTGCCTACTTGTGATCTCTGTCTGTCAAATAAATAAACAAAATCTTTAAAAAAATAGTTTAAATAATAATAAAAAAAGAGATGATTAGTTCACATCTCACGTGGGGCCCAAGTTTACGGCTCCAGTCTTAACGTTTCATCTAATCATGTGTCCACAATTTAAGTATTTGTGTTTTAGACCGTCGTGTTTAAATGGCTTCAACACAAAGGAATGGCTCTTTAACATTATTGGAACTTTATGTCTCAGTGACTGTTTTGGGGGGGGATCCCACGTTGACCGCCGCCATCTGTGTGGGGAGGGGTGGCCCGATGTCACTTGCTTGTGGACCTCGGCATGGATACGCTTGCTGCTTTGATGTGCTAGTTTGAGAACTGTGTTCGTTGCACTGCGGCCAGGAGGATCCCTGGGAAAGTGAGGAGAAGGGACGGGAGGTATCGTGGGGTTTGACGGGGAAACAGGTAACAAGTTCCATGGCTTCCAGCTCGTAACGCAAAGGAAAACAAAAACACAGCAACAACATCCCCAGCTAGTGGGGAGCCCCCAAGTCAGGAAAAGCTCATGACAGAGAATACAGGCTTGCTGAGCTTACTGAGGAGGTGCCAGCTTCCCACAAAACACCCAGGAAGTTTCCAGGTGTGGTTTGCACTGTTGTAGGATACAGGAGCCACAATGTTGCTCTGACCCAGCAGGAGGCAGAGAAAATGAGCCACATCACCCACCCCCTGTCCTTCATGGTCCCCCGTGGGATCCAGACTCTTCTGTATAGATTGGATTACTCCAACCTGCAGGGATCTCACTGGGTACGTGAGACCCTGGACATCTAGAGGGGAGTCACAACAAATTTAGGGAGTTGGAGACGGGCCATCTGTACCCCTGGTGTTGAAAAAAAGATGGGAGTCGTGGTCTGGCATCTCTCTCCCTTGGCCTGTCTCCTCCTGCCTGGCAGTGCTGTCTCCTTGACCGGCGTTTGTGGTACGTACAACCAGGTCTAGCTCTTAAACTGCCAATCTCCTTCTCCTCAAGCGTAGGTGGACACATTCTGTTTCCCACTGGTATGATCCTGTGTCCCCTCCATTGACCTGGAGAGCATTATGGCACAGACAGAAACCTTTCCTAAATTCATGCATCAAGCCTCAAATGATAGCAACAAAGCCTGCCCTTACTGAGTACCGCAGTGGCTCTAAAGAGAAAGGTTGTCCTCCAAACAGGCTGGCCTTAAACATCATTATGTCTCACAAGGAGGTACTTGTACCATTTTCCAAACAGAATGTTGTGTGTTCACACTCAGTGAGTCAGTCTGCTAATATATCATCCTTATTAAGTCACGTAAGGATACAAGTAAACAGCCGGAAACATCTGATCCCCAGCCTAGAGGTTTGAAGAATTCAGTGCTTTGGATCATAGGGCGTTGGGTGGAAAACATTGTCACCAATTTTGGGAATATTTGTCTCAGTCTGTGTTTTCCACTTCCTTGTATCTGCATTCTTCCAGTGGCATTTTTGGCCAGCTCAGCCAGAGAACCAGAAAATGAGCCACCTCCATCCTCATCAACCCCCTTGCTGACTTCTCCGACCACACTGGGGAAGAAATTATAAGAGCCAGTGGAATGTTGGAGGCCATTGTTAAGAGGACATGACTGTGGGTTGACCCATGGGCTTGACCTTGGCACTGGGAGGCTCCTTACCCATTCTTGCCTTGGAACATATTCAGCTTGTCTTTCCTACTCCCAGAAGCTGCCCTGGGAACACGTGCATGGTATACTGAACCCAGGTTAAGATTTGGCGCGTGGCTGTGGAGAGCTACTCATTTTGCAGCCACTGAACGCAGCCCCTGGGTAAGTTCTCTTTGCTTATTTGGTCTCTCTCTGCCCTCCATGTCCAGGGGCTGGTTTCAGATTTCACTTGGGAGGTTCCTGAGGAGAGTATGAACTAACAGCAATAGACTCATAGGAAGGGAATTCTCCTCAATAAAATCGCATATAAGTTTAGTCACGTTAGTTACTTTATCAAAAAGGAGGATAAAGAATTATGTAGTATTAGAGTAGGCGGCGGCATTCAAGCATTCAGTTGGAGATTTTGTGGGGGAAAACAGCAATGGAAAGAAGTAGGAGAAGAGAGCCTAGAAGGAAAGGGGACAGTATAAAATAGGGCTATGGGTGGTACTCATGGTCTTCCATGCATTGAGGGCAAGAAGAATTAGAACTAGACGTGCCAGAGCGTATCTTCTTGTCCCTATGGTGCAAGAGATCAGAAACATGGTGTCTCCCTCCTTGCACTCTGTCTGGTCTCAGAAACCCCCCCAATTCACAGGAATTTATTTCTTAGAGTGATCTGTGCAAACAGAATGCCCCACTCCAAGGCTTCCAAGCAGGGTGTGTGGCATTTGGCAAGAACTCCCTGATAGGGGTCATGGCTCTCAGCGGTGTCCAGAAGTGGGTCAAAGCAGATGCTGGTAGTAAAGGGTCCAGGGAATGGAAATCCTATAGCCAGTACCCACATCTTAGATGTTCCTCATCTTAGAACAGCCTCGCAGCCTCAGCACTGTGGACACTTAGGGTCAGATGAGGGTTTATTCTGGGGGGCTGTGCTGTGATTTTAGTGTGCTTTGCCGCCTCTCCGCCTTTACCCATTAGATGTCAGTAGCATTTGCCCAGTGTGACAACCAAAGACGTCTCCGGTCTCCTCTGTCGAGAACGACTAGCTTATGGAGTCCTGATAAGAGATTTTCAGCTCTCTCAGTTTGTGGACCCTGGGAAGATTCAGACCCTATTATCAGTGACATGTCATTGCCTGCAGTTTCTTCAGTAGAATAGTGTTCCTGGGGTCACCTGGGTGGCTCAGTGGGTTAAAGCCTCTGCCTTGGGCTCAAGTCATGATCCCAGGATCCTGCTCAGCTCTCTGCTCGGTGGGGAGGCTGCTTCCCCCTCATTTCTCTGCCTGCTTCTCTGCCCACTTGTGATCTCCGTCTGTCTAATTAATTAATTACTTAATTAAAAAATCTTAAAAATAAAAAAGTGTTCCCCAGACTTTCCCACATCACGGCACACGTGGAAAATGAGAATATTTGCTCAGGATAGTAGTAAGTCAAAGGTTTTGTTGCAGCTAAAGGTGACTGCTTTGAGGGCTGAGGGTTCAATATTTGGGACACACCTTGATTCTTTTTGCAGCACATTAATGTAGTTGAGAAGTGATTAGCATTTCCCTGAGCAGTATTTTTTCACCTTTTACAAGTCTCCTCTCCCTCCACTTTCTTACAGAGGTCTTTCCTGCACCCCTACGTGGAGCAGAGCTGTAGCCACGCCCCATCCCTACTTCAGTGCTCCCCTTTTCCCCCTCCATAACAGGAAACATTTCTTTCTTTCTTTCTTTTTTTAAAAAATTTATTTATTTGACAGATAGAGATCACAAGTAGGCAGAAAGGCAGGCAGAGAGAGAGAGAAGGAAGCAGGCTCCCTGCTGAGCAGAGAGCCCACTGCCTGGGCTCGATCCCCATGACCCGAGCTGAAGGCAGAGGCTTTAACCCACTGAGCCACCCAGGCCCCCCAGCAGGAAACATCTCTTATTTACAATTTGAATTTCTTGTTTATATATATATATATTTAAATCTTTCTACACCCTCTAGAATATTAAGTTCTCTGAAGGCAGAGATTTTGCCTTCTGTTCTGTTTCCTGTTGGTCCACAGTGTGGCTGCTCAATGATTGACTGTTAAATGAACACGTGGTTCCTTAACATGAAATAGAAAGCGGGAATATTTGAGAGTTGATGCAGATGGGGATTATGAGGCTAGACGCACAGGAAAGCTATATGAAATGTTTGT
Organism: Mustela putorius furo; assembly: GCF_011764305.1. Lineage (NCBI taxonomy): Eukaryota > Metazoa > Chordata > Mammalia > Carnivora > Mustelidae > Mustela > Mustela putorius. The sequence goes on along the minus strand of NW_025422368.1, from coordinate 38,693,427 downwards.
TTCCCATAACAATTACAGTGTGGCTGGATTAACTCTCCCGTCTTCCTGCATGCTAGGAGTCTCTGTCTTGTATTTGAACTTTATCAGAATAAATGACGTAAGAGTACCTTAGCTGCACTTTGCCTGAGTCCTCCGGTGACTGAAGGACATTTTGTCTAGTTAAATATTAACTGCTTTCAAATGCAAAAAGCCCAATAACTGGACATGATCAATTTTTTCTTCTCAGAATGCCAGCCCAACTATGCTATGATGTTAACTCTCTATACTTGTTTTTATGGGAAGCTAATCAGAATACACTACGTGAAAAACCTAATAAACGTTTTTCAGACCTTTGCTATTCATCAGGTTATAATTCTTTCATTTAAAAAATGAATTTGGTAATTTAGGCAATTTCATTCATTTCTAAAAGCGATAAAAATACAATACTTTGGTAACCGTGTAAACCTCTGAGCATTAAGATCTTGTTTCTTTAAGGTTACTCCCCCAAATGACCCAAGCCCATTGTCCAGTGAAAACAATGGCTCGTTTAATCCCCTGCAAAATTTTTGTCTAGGGGAGTTTTAATATCTCTCCATCTAGCCTTTTTTTTTTTTTTTTTTTTTTTTTTTAAAGGATGCATGAAAGACATCTTTTATGGTAGTCCACAGCATCTGGTCAATTATAGAGGGCTACAAACAAAAACAAACACACAACGCCTGGAATGCAAACCCAGGCTTTATTATTGTTTTTAACTTTTTTTTCTGTGTCGTAAGGCAAATTAAACAAACGGACTCACTGGACATTTTAAATGCAAATCAATTGTACTTACTTTTTTCCCTATGGGATCCCATAAACTTCCCATGGATTTTGCTGAGTTCTCTCTTTCCTTGCCCCAGCTGGGTAAAATCTGCCATTTATGTGTAAAGAATTAAGAATTTCATCTAATAGAAGAAGAGTTTCTGAATGTTCTAATAAAAAATCAGAGATAAATTCATAATCACATTTCACAGGTATAGTAATAACAATGTCTCAGCCTTAAATATTGCTTATAACGTAGGGAAGCCATTCTGCACTTAAAAACTGACAAAAGTAACATATGAATACACACTGGGTAAAAATGCAGAAGATTAAAGAGAAAAAATAAAAAAGGCTTCCATTCATCAGCCCTACTCTTCTACTTCCTGTTTTAGAAATATCCACTGTTAATTTATTTTGTTTCTCTCCAGGGAAGTTTTCTTTCCATTCTTTTAAAAGCATAGAAAGCATACTTAGGGAAAAAAAGATGATTATAAGTGAAGAGAAAGTTCACTGTGACTACCCTCCATTTGATGTCTTCCACACTCTCCAGAGAGATATTTAGAATTAAAAAAAAAAAAAAAAATCACGGGGCGCCTGGGTTGCTCGGTAGGTTTGGCCTCTGCCTTCAGTTCAGGTCATGATCCCAGGGTCCTGGGATCCAGCTCTGCATTGGGCTCTCTGCTCAGCATGGAGCCTGCTTCACACCCCCCCCCCCCCCCCCGCCTACTTGTGATTTCTCTCTCTGTCAAATAAATAAGTAAAATCTTTTTTTAAAAAATCACTATTTTACATCCATCTATGTATCTCAAGAGAAAAAAACTCAGGGCTGAGTGTTTTTTGTCTATAACGGTAGCATTATGCAAATAGTCAGTCTAAAATTTGCTATGTTCTCCCAGTTATAGTGTTTCACAAGCCATGTTGCTATGTATAAAGAGACAGATCATTCATTTTAGCTGCCCTATAGTGTTCTATTGTGCAATACTGCATTTTATTACATTTCAATATCCAAATTGTGGTTTCTATTTTTTTGTTTTTCAAAAATTGGTGGAAAAAAAATGTCAGTATAAAATTTGCCATTTTAACCATTGTTTAAATGTACAACCCAGTGGCATTAATTACATACGCAATGTTGTGCAACCATCCCTACTAGTTCTGAAGAAGCTTTTTCTTTTCTTTTTTTCCTTTAAAGATTTTATTTATTTATTTGACAGAGACAGACAGGAAGAGAGGGAACATAAGCAGGGGGAGTGGGAAAGAGAGAAGCAGGCTTCCCGCTGAGCAGGGAGCCCTATTCAGGGTTTGATCCCAGGGCCCTGGGATCATGACCTGAGCCAAAGGCAGACGCTTAATGACTGAGCTACCCAGTCTAACTGCGTAGTCTACCTTAAAGAAGCCTTTTCATCATTCCTAAGACATAAGACAAACTCTCTACTCACTAAGTAATAGCCGCCCTGCATCTTCCACCTGCCCCCAGTAGCCCCTAATCTACCTCTTGTCTATGAATTTGCCTATTCTAGATAACTTCATACAAGTGGAATCAGACAGTGTTTTTGTCCTTGTGTGTCTGGCTCACTTAACTTGGCATAATGTCTTCAAGTTTCCTGCAGTTGCAGTGTGTATCAGAACTTCATTCTTTTTATGGCTGAATAATATTCCAGCCCAAGTATACAGCACATTTTATTTTTCCATTCATCTGCTGATGGACACTCGACTTCTACCTTATTGTGAACAATGCTGCTGTGAACAGTGGTGTACAAATATCTGTTTGAGCTGCTTTTTTCAGATCTTTGGGGTGAGTTGGTCCTTAGGAGTGGAGTTGTTGAATCATACAGTAATTCAGTGTTTAATCTTTTGAGGAATCACTAAGTGTTTTCCTAGTGGCTATGGATTTTACCTTCTTAGGAGCAATATATAAGGGTTAAAATTTCTCTACATCCTGGGCAACGACTGTTATTTTCCTTTTTTTTTTTTTTTTTAATTACTCATCCTAGTAGGCTTAAAGAGGTATCTCATTGTAGTTTTGATTTACATTTCCTTGATGGCTAATGGTATTGAGTGTCTGTTGTGTATGTATTTGCCATTTTGTATCTTCTTTGGAGAAATCTCTATTCAAGTGCTTTGACATTTTTATTTATTTATTGATAAAGATTTTATGTTTATTCATCTGTCAGAGAGAAAGAGAGAGAGAGAGAGCGTGCACAGGCAGGCAGAGAGGCAGGCAGAGGCACAGGGAGAAGCAGGCTCCCCGCTGACTGAGGAGCCTGATGTGGGACTCGATCCCAGGTGTCCCAACTTTGATGTTTTTAAACTGGGTTCTGTTTTTGTTGTTGATGTATAGTTCTATCTATATTCTGGATGTCATACTCCTATCAGATAAGTGATTTGCAAATCTTGTCCTCCATTGTGTGGGCCGTTCTTCACTCTTTGAAAGTATCCGTTGGGGGAGCCTGCTTCCCCCTTCCTCTCTCTCTGCCTGCCTCTCTGCCTACTTGTGATCTCTGTCAAATAAATACATAAAATCTTAAAAAAAATAAATAAAATGAAAGTGTCTGTTGATGCATGACGTTTCTAATTTTAATGAAGTTCTGTTTATTATATTTTCTCTTACTATTTGTGTCTTTGGTGTCATATTTCATTAACCATTGCAGGAGCCCCTCAGGCTTAGGCCTGATGCATGCTCTCCTCCTGCCTTGTCCTCTCCCACTGCCTTCTCTGCCAGCACAATGAATATGATGAGGGAGCAGGAAGCTGGCTGAGGACAAAGCAAAAGCTGGCACCTTGCACCCCCTCTCCAACCACTCCCCTCCCCTAATGTGTGTGACATTCCTCAGGTACCCCTGACTGCTATAAGTGAGAAACAAATAGTTAACTTGCTGGGATCACAATCCTGCAAGACAGGAGTCTTCCTTGGTTTACAAATATCCTAAATCTCACTAACAAAGACGATTGATAGCAGGATTATGACATCCCACCAAAAAGTTTCCCAACTATCTTAATGTTAATGGCTGGCCTAAAGAGGACATTGATCAAGGGCAAGGCCTCAGGTATCTTGGTACCTTGTAGGCCCTCTTTAGCATATGAAAACTCCATTGAAACCTCCCTTTCCCTCACCTTCCCCCAACTGCAGGGTACTTAACCTGCCATCCCTCAACAACCCGGGGCAGCAGCTCTTCCTGCCCACGGGTCCTGTCTCCGTGCTTTAATAAACCACCATTTTGCACCAAAGATGTCTCAAGAATTCTTTCTTTGGTCATCGGCTCTGGACCTCAGCCCACCGAACCTCACCTAGGTTCTGAACTTCATCAAATACAAGGGCATTGACCCAATTACTTGCATTTTCCAGTATATTTTTAAAGCCTCAGATTTCTATTAACTCTGTGCACAGGAAACTGGAGAAAATGATTGGACTTCAAAATGTAATTTTTAAAATGGTAAGCCATTTCACATTTGCTTTTTTGTGGTTAATTGCTTTCCAGTGCATTGTTATTATTGTTCAGAAACAACCTTGAGCATTCCTATTTCTGAATGGATTTCCGTTGGACAGATCATGTTATTACTGGCAGGCTTTAAAACATTGTTTAATTGGGGCGCCTGGATGACTGAGTTAGTTGTGCATCTGCCTTCTGCTCAGCTCCTGGCATCGAGTTCTGCATTGGGCTCCTTACTAGGCGGGAAGCCTGCTTCTCCCTCTCCCTCTCCTGCTTGTGTTTGTTATGCCTGAGTTTTCACGTCCAAGACACCGCCAAGGAGCCAACACCGATGTAAACATACAAGGGTTTATTCAGCAAGCTTAAGCTTGGGCCCAAGTATACCCGACACAGCGGAGGAGGGACTTGGACCCCGAACAAGATTACAGTCGGAGTTTTTAAAGGCTGAGTAGGGGTGGACTCGGCAGTGGGTGAGGACAAAGGGGCTGTTGTAAGTCTCTAAGGAATTTTGGAAGCAAGGTCTCCAGGACCTTGCAGGGCTAGCTATTGTTGGGAGAAAGGTTATTACTGAAAATCTTCTCGTGAGACCCTTTAGATGTATATCAGTGGGCCATATGTTGGGGAATGATTCTCGACACTGTCTTGGAGGTTTAGAGATAAAGTTTCATATTTCTCCTATCAAGTGTCCTTGTTAGTGAGATTTGGGTTTAGAAGAAATTTAACTTTATTTCCATTTCCTTCTGCGTGAGCTTCCATCAGTTTTATGGTGGGGAGGGTGACCTTAGAGGACATTTGTAAACCAAGGGAGACTCCTGTCTTGCAGGATTGTGATCTCTGCAAGTTCACTATTTGTTTTTCTTTTAGGGCAGCCCCGGGTGGCTGAGGGTGTCACGCATACTACCGAGGGGAGGGGAGTGGGTGGAAAGGGGGTACAAAGTGCCAGCTTTTGTTTTGTCAAGATGGCTGTACTTATGTCAGGGCTAGACTCGAGGTGGGTACAGCCTTGTTTTTCTTTGCCTCGACAGTGTTTCCTCTCTCTCTGTGTCTCTGTCAGATAAATAACATCTTCCAGTGGATGTCTTTGCACCCTCACACACAGCTGTGGAGGGTGATAATGATTTCCTTCTTTACTGATGAGAAAACTGAGTTTTGAGAGGAGTTAAGTGTGGGTAAGATTCCATAGGTGCTAAGTAGCAGAGTTGAATTTTGAGTCCATTCCATTTTCCACATCTGTGAAAACATATGCTTTTTCCCTACCATATGACACTGCAAATAATGTAAAATGTGGAAGGAAGAGGATTCGCAGAAGAGGGAAACCCAGTCCCTGACCACTTTACCATTAGGATAATCATTTCTTCCCTTTGTTTTTGGAAGGATTTTAGCTTGGCCCTGGTTATTGAGTTTGTGCTGAATAAATCTTATGCCTCGTCATCGCCGTGAATTTTTTGTGTGGGGTCTCGGCTGTGCTACTGCAGCTGGGCAAGTGATCTGGGATTCAAGTGGGGCAGGGGGTGCCTGAATGTGTGGAATTCAGTGATAGCTTTTATCTTTTACTTTTGCCCAGTCCAGGGATAGAGCTAAGAACGCTTGAACTTCAAAGTCCTTGAATGTTCTTAGCTGATACCATCCAAATTCAGTCAAACTAATTCAAATGAAGACAAGGACTCCTAGGACAACTCCAGAGATCTGTGTGAACTCCTGAGGCTTCTGTCCCTCCACCCATAAATAAATGCTTTCAATACTTACCACAAAGAAAATGTAGAGACTGGGTATTCTGGGGACACTGATCTTCCTTCCTTCCTTTCTTTCTCTCTCTCTCTCTTTCTAAGATTTTATTTATTTGCCAGAGAGAGAGAGAGAGAGCAAGCGAGTACACACAGGCAGGCAGAGGCATCGAGAGAAGCAGGTTCCCTGCCGACCAAGAAGCCTGATGCGGGACTCATCCCAGGACTCTGAGTCATGACCTGAGCCAAAGGCAGCGGCTTAACCCACTAAGCCACCCAGGCATCCCTCTTTTTTTTTTTTTTTTAAGATTTTATTTATTTATTTGACAGAGGGAGATCACAAGTAGGCAGAGAAGCAGGCAGAGAGAGAGGAGGAAGCAGGCTTCCCGCCGAGCAGAGCTCGGAGCTCGATCCCAGGACCGTGGGATCATGACCTGAGCTGAAGGCAGAGGCTCTAACCCACTGAGCCATCCAGGCACCCCTCTACAGTGATTTCTGCCTCTGAATTCCTCCTTGAGTTTACAACTATCCTTTGATCCTGGCTTGATGTTCTGGTAAAAAAACAAACAAACAAACAAACAAACTCCAATATAACATACTTATTTGGGCTTTTGAGTCATATATACCCTTTCTTCTAAGAGAGCTCACTTTCTTTTGAGAGAGAGAGAGTCGGGGGGAGGGGCTGTGGGAGAGGGAGAGAGGGAGAGAGTCCCATGTGGGGCTCGATCCCATGACACTAAGATCATGACCTGAGCCAAAATCAAGAGTCCCGCACTCAACTCTCCGAGCCACTCAGGCGCTTCTAAGAGAGCTGCTTCTAACGTGTCACCCTTTCAGCATTTTCCATCTGTCTTCCTTTATTGAACCTGAGACCCACAGTTAACTGACAAATCACTTGTATCAGTCAATGGCAGATTTGGTTCTGAGGAGATGTAACCCCTGTTCAGGTAAAGTTCCAACTAATGATGATGTCTCTCAATGTAACTTATCCAACAGTATTTCATTATTTCCCTTTAATGTGGAAATTCTTTTCTAGTCCTAAAATGCATGCTGACTTTTTCTTAGGGTATTCCTGTAGCTAAACACCCTTCACACTGTCCTAGGGCATAATCCAATACTTTCTCTGCAACCCCTAATGAAGGCTGCTCAGACCAACATTGCTGTAATAGTTCTCATTTTCTGAAGTCCCTCAACCCTTGATTGCTGTGAATTTTTAACCCCAGGAATCTACCGGGAATTATATGGAAACGTAATAAATGTTTATTGAATGAATGAGGAAACAGTGATAAAGATCGACCAGAAAAAAAGGTTTATTTCAAATCTTCATAGATCACAAAAATTCTTTTCTTCTACAGAGACCTCAGTCCATGGAACAGGGACCCCAGCAAAGCGGTTTTCCTTGTTGTTGGTGATCTTCAGGCATTTCCTTGATCTGTGATAGTGGAAAGAAGAGAGAATCAAGATGGACTCGGGCTTCCTGAGTAGTGACTCTTCCATCCCTCAAATCTGGGTAGCATACTGTCTAAGGAGGCCTGATTGGTATAGTGGGAAGTGAGATTTATTACTTAAATGTATCCAACAAATAATCCTATGAACTATGTGAAGTTTGACTATCAGTGGCCCTTTCCCAATAAATGCATTTTTCTATAATAAGTTGCACTGTGAGTGATGTCTATGAAAAATAGTTAGCCAGAATTTTATGAAGGGATTTAAGAGACAAGCCAAGGGGTTCTGATTGCATTTGGAAGGAAAGTGTATTACTTACCTTTGCTGCAAGGAGCATCATACTCAGCAATTGCAAACTCATCTGAATGAAAACAAAACCATTAGGTGAAGTGAGAGCGAAAGATTTATGGAATACAGGTCAGTTAAAAATATTTTATTATGGGAAGAATTGTATCAGAAACATCAGCATCATCCATTTCATACATTGCTTGCTGTTTTATATGTTAACTCTTCAAATACAGTATATTTCTTTCCTCAGGGTCATGCTGAAATGTTCTATGATCTCACATTGTTTTGCAGTTGATTTATCTGAAGAAAAGGAAACTAAATATCCTACAGGTGGTCTGTGTTCGTAGTTGATGTATTTGTATGATAGATAGCTTCTATAATATGTATAGAAGACAGAGAAGAGTCAGATTTGATGGGGACAAAATTAAAGAACAGTGTAATAAGTTGCCCCCACACATTTCTCAAATCTAAATTTTTGTGACCAGAAATTTAGTTTCTAAGTCAAAGTTGTTCACACTCACCTGTCTCATAGTAATCATAGACTTTCACTATGGCTGGCTTCAGCTCTATTACTGGGACATCTTGTAGAACTGTGAAGGACATGCTGAGTGTCTGATTTGTCACCTAGAAAGCAAAAGGGAATTATAAGCTTTCTTTTTCTTCTTTGAATGAGTTTAATTAGTCATCTACTTTTGGAGAGAAAAACTTTTTATTGACTAACAGTGTCCTTAAGTGGCACAGAAAGCTCCCAGCGTGAATGAAAATATCCCTAAATTTTGCTTAAATAACCCAAGCAATTCATATACTCTGATCAATACTGGTCCATGGGCTCTTTGTAAAGCGTGAATGATACATGATTTTGTTGGGTGAATGGCGACATTCGTTTTTCCATATCCAGAGATTTGGTATAGTTTTACTTCTCTATCTTGTAGAAATACTGTATTGGCTTAACAAGTCATATAAAAAATCTGTCATTACAGCCCTATTAAAATTTCACAAAACTTGTAAGATATAATGTCCGTAAGTATAAGATGAATAAATTATGTTAGAACACAGAACTAGAAAATGAGATTGGCTTATTGGTTGACTGATCTTATCGTTTTATGGTGTATCCTTGCTGAAGTGGTCAGTATTTCCCTCTTTTATACTGTTAATATAATAATTGAGCTGTGAATTATATAACTGATATATCTGAGGTATGATATATGTAATATATAACATCAATTATTTTGATGTTGATGTAATAATAAAAGGAAGAAACCATTGGGTTTCTTTCTTACATTACTTGATATCTTCAAAAATAGGTTATGGACATAAACACATTGTGCAGAGAATTTTTGTTTATGAGGTCCAAGAAGTATTCATATTCCTATATTATAATAGTCAGTTTTTCCCATAGTCTTACATGAATTGCAAATAAAGAAGAGGAGAGTATTTACTGGAATTAATATTAGAATGCTCAAACTTTTGCCATGGAGGTGATGTCTCCAAAATGCCTTCATTCACTTTCCTTAGGATAGGATTAGTGTATCTCCCTTCAAGAGATTATTACCTGTATATTACCTATATTTTTTGCAATTAGATAGGCAGGGCTCTCACCTTATCCAGATAAATCAAAACATGGTTGTTGCTGACTTCTGTTCGGCTCACATGGTTAGATCTTTCAAGCTGAAGAAAATTAATACATCACAAATGTTAATAAACATATGAAGTCTCTGGGAAAACCAGAGAAACAAAGAATTTTTATTACCAAATTAAGCCTGAGGGTAAAGTTTCTTCACGGGATTTTTGTAAGTGAAGATGATGATGTTTTTACATAAAAAAATGAGAGATAATTGGGATGCAGGGTTTGATATTAGTAGGACACATGACCTATGTGGAAAGTTGATGTATCTGAAGAAAAGTGGAACAAGTATCCTAAACTTGGGAATTTTCTGTATTTCGATGTTCGATGTACATTCTGTTCCTTCATGAAGGAGGGTTTTTCTTAAAACTTTTTTTTTTGCTTGCTCTTACAGCAATCTCAATCTCATTTTTCTTTGAACTTCTGTAATAATTAGAGTTAATATTTATTGGTCATTTTTGTTTATTGGTCATTTTTGTATTTTTTCCACTGGTGCATAAGCTTTATCTTCTTCTTTTTTTAAAAGTTTTATTTATTATTTATTTAAGTAGCCCTCTACACCCAATATGCGGCTCAAGCTCATGACCCTGAGGATCCAGAGTTTCATGCTCTTCTAACTGAGCCAGCCAGGCGCCCCAAGCTTTATCTTAAGTGTCTAAGCTCCATGAAAGCAGGAGCTTGTTGACATTCTTCTTCTAGTAGATGTGGCTCTTGGAAAAGAGCTGTTTGTAACATGAAACAGACAGTCTCTGTGGGTGTCATCAAAGCAGTGGACAGGAAGCCTGCTGGAGTTGGCAAGGTCACCACGTCTGCCTGGAAAGCTCAGGAGGCTCAATGAATATTATCCCTAATGCCTGCCACCCCAGTCCTAACTAGCTGTAGAAGAATGATCACAGTACTATGTGTCTCAATTGGCCATTTAAGTCTAAAAGGAAGACTGGTTAATGATAAAATGATAAAAATGTCCCAGAAAACCTTGGAGGGAAGAGAGAATGTTTTGTGGATCATTCATTTGTGTATATGTGCGTGTGTGTGTGTGAATTTTAACTTATTAGTTTTAAAAACAAGTACTTTCTAGTGGGATCAACTTGACTAAAATATCTGTCAGTGGGGTGCCTGGGTGGCCCAGTGGGTTAAAGCCTCTGCTTTCAGCTCAGATCATAATCCCAGGGTCCTGGGATCGAGCCCCATATCAGCCTCTCCGCTCCAGGGGGAGCCTGCCTCCTCCTCTCTCTCTCTGCCTGCTTGCGATCTCTGTCTGTCAAATAAATAAATAAAATCTTAAAAAAAAAAAATCTGTCAGAATTTTGAGACCCCCTAAAACAAAGTTTAATGAGGGAAAAAACCACACACATTAAAAAACCAAAAAACCTGTATGCAAGCATGTTTTATGTTATGTTATATATATATATATATATATATATATATATATATATATATATGTTATATTATATTTCTGACTTTGGAGAAAGTATTTGTGTTTGATAGAAGTTACTGAAAAGATATTAATATTTTCTTAGTCCAGAGACACCTAAAACATTAAATAAAATAGAGCCTCCTGGACATACGTTAGACCTACCATTTTCACTGTTGGTTTCAGGGGAATGAAGCCGGACACCATCTTTGCGTCAATAATCACCATGTTGGAGGCAGGACGACTCCCGGTGTAACTGAAGATTCAGGGAAGAAAGGAGTTAAGGTTTTCTGTGTTACTAAATATTCTCCTTTTCTATGCCCAGAGCAAGCCCTCACTGCCCTCAAAGGTACATGGGAAGTCTTCCTAAATGTCCTCCCCAAGCGGAAGCATTACAATCTCCAGGGAATGTGTTGAAGCCACAAAGACCAGGCTGTACCGTAGACCTGATGAGTCAGGACTTCACGTGTGTGGACTTGAGGCGGCTCAGTTTGAGAAAGCATGTGATGCAGAGCTGGGTCTGAGACCTCTAATTTCGGCCAGTTATTTGTGACATATACTTTAACTTTTTTTCCTGAATAGTATCCCCACCCAGGTTAGAATATTCTTGTAGACAGATACATTTTTTGTTAGCCCTGGAGCCATCTGAATACTGCGGCATATTTATCTATTTTTCCCCCAAATTGTTTATTTTGTATATAATCTGAGATTTATTTATTGCCAGCAGGAATTCTAACTAGAGAGTCACTACTTCCTTCTATTCATGCTTTTCAAGAATTCTCCATATCTGCCCTGGATAGAGCAAGGATGATATCAAATATCAAAAGGTCTACCATTACAGCCTTATTAGAACTGCATAAAGCTTACAAAATATAAAGTCCATAAATATAAGACTGAACATGTTAGAACACAGAGCTATAAAATGAGATTGGCTTATTGGTCGACTGATCTTATCATTTTATGGTGCATCCTGCTGAAATGGTCAGTATTTACATTCTATTACAATATTCTATATTACATGTACATGTACATACATGTACACATATACATAGAATATACATTTTATATTCTGTAATAGTATGAAATCCGAGAATGAATCAATGACATTCATATTAAATCAGGAATTCAGGTCAGAGGCAAGGATGAATGTTCTCCTTTTTTAGCTATTATTGAGGGGAATTAACCTTTAAATAATGAGGTTCGACAAGCATAGATCTTCCAGGACATACCATGAATATATACCCCACCACAGAGAAATTCTGTATGAACCCGAGGACACACTGCTTTTTCAATAAACGTAGTGCAGATATTTATGGACATGCTGCTCAGCTTAATGACGAACTCCAGTAAGAGGACTGGTTGTTCTAACCAGAATTAGATGATTCAGGCAGAGGTCTTACCTGACATTCAGGGAGATCTGGAAGCTGGTGTGGGCTTTGGGTCCATCACAACTTTGGGGCAGAGTCTGTACCTCCAAAGCAAATGGGAACTCTGCCTTTTCTGGCAGAATATTGTATCTCAGGGATGTCTGTGGAATATCAAAGACAAAAATCTGTGTTTCTCTCTTGTCCTCCCAATTTCCTCAACTCTTTCTCTGACTTGCCTTTTCCTCTGCCGAGTCAGAGATTAATGGCTAATGTGGACCAAGAGTCTTACCTGGAGGTAGACACAACCTTCTCCTGTCACTGTCATGGTATATTCCTCAGGCACCTTTGGCAGTGAGGTCTGCTGTAGTAACAGGCGGTTGTCGTCGTCCACTTGGAATTTGGTGACAAGTGTTCCCGAATGTTGGATGGTCACCTGTGTGGGCTTCCCAGTCCTGGTGAAGGTGGCTGCTCCGTATCTGGACAAGGCCTGGAGAGCCACCACTGTGTCCTGGAAGACAGGAGTGAGAGAACCTGCGTAGGCTTGGTAACCTTCTGAAGCCCAAAGGCCCACGTCAGCCGCCACTACGGGGGCCTTGATTCCCTCTCTCCGGCTCCCCTCACTACTTAAATACTGGAGCTCTAATTTCAAGATTGATTCTAATCCTTAGATAGAACCATAACAGTCGCATATCTGCTTTAGGAGAGCATTTTATTTCTCAGAAAATGAATCTTTTTCTATCTATAAATACTTGTGGGATATGGAATGTGGAAAATATACATGAATTGGAATCAGTTATTGGCATTAGTTGTTTGCCTAAGAGGTCGTACTTGGTAACTGTGGTCATACCCGCCACCACTCAGCCAAAATTCAATCTGGCTCTCAGCCCAGATGAAACTCTGCTCTGCAGTGAGGTCAGTGCTCTGAGGAAGCCCAAGGTCCTTTGCAGCCACGATGAGGGTCATGCTTAATTATAATTACTTTTGGCTCTCCCTTTTTTATTGGAAGTCTGGATTCCTCCCATCCCCACATGTCATATTCTCCATTGTCATCAGCACTGAACCTGAACCTGAATGAGTCTTTAAAGAACAGATTTCTATTTTTTCCAGGTTTTAAAAGAAATTATTTTTATTAACATATAAAGTATTATTGGCCCCAGGGGTACAGGTCTGTGAATCATCAAGCTTACACATTTCACAGCACTCACCATTAAATAATAGATTACTAAGAAAGAATGGCTTGTAATAAAAGTATTCAGTTTTTTCCATTCATTTGGAAAATTAAGAGATAAATTACAATGGAAAAAAGATGGGATGCCATTTTGTCACTTTCTCTTTCTCTTTTAGGTTTAGCCTGTAGGGGCTAAATTCTCTGAAGATGAAATGACCTGCTGTGTACATATTGATGAATTTTTCAAATATAAGATTATAGAGTTAGGCTTAGGATGTTGGCCCAGTAAAAAAAATTCTTCATGCTCCTGGTGAACAGATGGTTGTATAGTAAGAGGTGAATAGTAGAAGTATAAAATATATCCACTTTAAAATAAGCCAGTTAAAGGGGACCTACAAATGGAGAGATTTGCAAGGAGAGGTTATTGGGTTTTGAGCAGCATTCCTGAGAACAGTTTGAAAGGTACTTTTGAAAGGCACTCTTAGAACTTCCAGAAGATTCCAGAAGGTAGGTTTTTTGTTTTTTGGTTTTTTTTGGTTGCTGTTGTTTTTTTAAAAATTCATTCTGCTGTGGCCATTGCATACCAGGTCCCATTTCTTTAGGGAGGTAGAGTTTTTATCGGGAGGAGAAGTCCATGATGGTAACAAGGATGGGGTCCCAGGATTGCAGACATTTTCTTTTTAGCCCTCTTTGAATTTCATTTTTCCTTATTTCTCACTATTCCTGAATATTGTAATATTTACCTCATTCAAGTTATTCTCAACTTTAGTTTTTCTTCTTGAGTGTCTTTATAGCTTGTTCAATTTTTTTTTTAAGATTTTATTTATTTATTTATTTGTCAGAGAGAGAGAGAGAGAGAGAGAGCACACACAAGCAGGCAGAGTGGCAGGCAGAGGCGGAGAGAGAAGCAGGCTTCCCACCAGGCAAGGACACTGGGATCATGACCCAAGCCGAAAGCAGCAGCTTAACCAACTGAGCCACCCAGGCGTCCCCAAAACTTTTTTTTAAAAAATATTTTATTTATTTATTTGACAGAGATCACTAGCAGGCAGAGCGGCAGGCAGAAAGAGAGTAAGGGAAGCAGGCTCCCTCCTGAGCAGAGAGTCTGATGTGGGACTCGATCCCAGGACCCTGGTATCATGACCTGAGCTGAAGGCAAAGGCTTTAACCTACTGAGCCACTCAGGTGCCCATCCCAAAACTTTTGTTACCTAAAGGTGAAGTGAAAGGTTCTGGGAAACACAGACCTGGGTGGAGGAGAAGCCCCCGTGGGAATTCTGTTGCTTTGTGATCCACTTCACGATGTGCGAGGCAGAAGTCAGCTCCTCTGAGGTCGGGGCAGGCTGGGCTGTGAGGTAAGCCAGGAGCACATAGGATGTCATCTCCACCTCAGCTGAGGGAGCCGGAGGTTTGTAAAAATGCCCCACTGGTTCCCTGGGTTTCTGAGGTCGCTCCCAATGGACAGAACCCTCTGGAAATGAGAAGAAGAGATTTATGAGTGACTACCTATTCTTATTTAAGTGAAGTGAAAATGCCTAAGGCAGAGCTGAAGTGAGGAGTACACTCTTAACCGTATCTAGACGCTTTTCCTTCTGTGTAAATCTGAACTTGGTTTGTTTCAGTTAGGTGAAGGCAGACATGTTGCTGGAGTCAGAAGCCCACAGCCGTCAGTTTCCATAAAGTTGCCGTGGTTGGGTTGTCGGGGAGAAAGAGCAGAGCAAGATCCCTCACCAGCTGTGGGGATTTCCTCTTTTTGATGTTAATCAGACCTTATCTAGGCTTTGTTCAATTTTCTATAAATTTTTCTTTTTTAAATTTTTTTAAAAATTCTTTAAAAAAAAGTTATTTATTTGACAGAGAGAGGTCACAGGTAGCCAGAGGCAGGCAGAGAGAGAGGAGGAAGCAGGCTCCCCACTGAGCAGAGAGCCCGATGCGGGGCTCGATCCCAGGACCCTGAGATCATGACCTGAGCCGAAGGCAGAGGTTTAACCCACTGAGACACCCAGGTGCCGCTCTACAAATTTTTCTATAGAAGTTTCTTGTGAGGATCACAGATGTTATGAGATAATAGAGTTCATACTCCTTAGGCCAGAAAAAGTACATAATCCTTAAAATACCAAAGGCTAATGAAGATGGAAAATAAGAGGAACTGATTTACGCTGCCTTGGGAAGGAAACTGCTCTTTGGAGAGCAATTTGGGAATATCCAGCAAAGAGGAAGATGTGCTAAGCTTGCTAATCAGCAATTCATTTCTTGGAAGTGTAGCTCAGAGAAACTCACACAGGTACAAGGAGGCATGTTTGTGAGTGTTCATTGCAGCGTGGTTTGTAATAGCCACAAATAAGAAACAAGAAAACGTCCATGAGGGAGAGACTCCTTACTATAAATCATGACCTATGTATATATCGTGAGATATTATGTGGCAGTGAAAATAATGCATTAGAGCCACAGGCACTCATATGGGGCCTCCTCTTCCCCCAAGGTTCAATGTCAAAAACAAAAGGCAGACAAACAGGCAAGAAAACAAGATGCAGAAATACTCAAAAGTGTGATACCTTTATGTAAAGATGAGGAACACATAAAAATTCCAAATATTGTTTAGAAATAGGTATGTAGGAAAAATAAAGAAACCCAGGGAAATTATAAGGACAAATTCAGGATAATGGCTACCTTTTGGGGTGGGATTGGTACACAGGGAATTTTTCCTGCACTGGTCATTTCGTGTTTCTTAAACTGGGAGGAAAGTATAAAGTGGTTTACATATCTGAAATATTCCCAATACAGTTTAAGGATAAGCAATTAATGGCACTGTCAAGGGTGAAAGGTAAAATATGTTTTACTGGATAAAATACTTACTTTCTATTTCTTTGACCCCTCATATAGACCACCGCACACATAGAAATATCGTGTGAACATTATCAGACTTTTGATATGAGCATAAAATACCATAATTTATTTGTGAGGTGACTTCCTTCACTCTTTTCTTATGTTTAAGAAGGTATGATGCACCAGGAAAGGACTGGGTGTATCTTAAGAATGGCTATTAAAGGGGCACCTGGGTGGCTCAGTGGGTTAAAGCCTCTGCCTTCAGCTCAGGTCATGATCACATGGTCCTGGGATCAAGCCCCGCGGCTCTCTGCTCAGCAGGGGGCCTGCTTCCTCCTCTCTCTCTGCCTGCCTCTCTGCCTACTTGTGATCTCTGTCTGTCAAATAGTAAGTAAAAACTTAAAAAAAAAGAATGACTATTAAAATCACGATAGGTAATCCTGTCACAGCACTTACTTGTACCATATTATTTACTAAGTGCTTTGCTTGTATTCATTCATTTAATATTGACAGAACCCTATGAGGTAAAGACTATTATCCGCATTTTATCATTGCAGGAACTGAAACACAGACATGGTGAGTGAGTTGTCCAAGGCCTCGTAGGAGAAGACGCTTTGGAGCTAGTCTCTAGAGGCTGGGTGTCTCACTACTACACTACACTGCCTCTTATCTTTTGATGTGTGACTTGCTTAAGAGAACCCAGATTTTACAGTGATATAAATAATATAGTAATATAATGATATAGTGAAGCCAGGGGAAAGGGGTCACAGGATGTAGGTGTGGGGGTTCTGCTGTACGGTTCTTGACACAGAGAATGGGGGCGGGGAGAGGACCGCAGATGTGCGCTCACCTTCCTTCACGGCTTCCTGATGAAGGGAGCTGAGTACGTCTCTCCTCTTCTCCTGGTTACCTGCCAGGGCGAAAGCGTAGGCCAACAGTGCCTTGGTGTAGACATGCTTTCCATGGGGTCCTTCCTTTGCTGACTTCCAGGCTGACTCCAGGCAGAACAGGGCATTGCGGACAACGGGGTGCTGGGGTGGGGAACAAGGAGGGAACCAAGGAAGCACAGGTCAATTTCCAAAGGCATGTGTTCATCTCTTCTCTTTCTTGTGGATGGAGAGAAAAGTATCTTCGTGTTATCATGACATTCATAAGTCAGGAACACAGGCCATATTTTTAGAATTCATTTTGGGTGTGTATATGGCAGCAGTTGGAGGTTCATACGGGAGAAATAGCATCTCTGGGATGGTGTCAATCTTTCTTAGTGGATTGTCCAAATTTTCTGCTGATCTGGGAAGCACTATCCCAGGCATAAAAGGAGAGCGGACACTGGACTTTGAGCAGAGGGCTGGTTCTGACAGCAGGGCAGTGATGTCACTGCATCTAGAACTATGCAGGGGAGGGGGTGGTACCTACAGTGGCAGGGAGAGGAATCTCCAGAAGGGCAATGGTGATGTAGGCAGAGAGGGTCACTTCGTCTTCCACTCCACCCTGTAAGTGAGAGTCAGAGGGAGAGATCAGAGTAATTTAACTTCTGAGCACGCTCTTCACCAGCTCTTTGCCTTCTGCTGTGTCCTGGAATTTATCCCGATTCAGATTCCTCCCCATGGGGCCAGTTACCACAATCAAGCTAAGTCCCATCCCCTCTTTCTTGGTACTATCCAGGTTTCATTTATTTATTTTTTAGTTAGTTAGTTACCTTTGCTAAAATATTCCTATATTATTACCTTCTCTCATCCTTGTGGACATCATAAATGGACAAATCAAAACTAATTCCAAGGGCGCCTTGGAATTAGTGGCTCAATCTGTTAAGTGTCTGCCTTCGACTCAGGTCATGATCTCAGGGTCCTGGGATGGAGTCTCACATCGGACTCCCTGCTCAGAAGAAAGCCTGTTTCTCCTTCTTCCTATGCTGCTCCCCCTGCTTGTGCTCCCTCGCTCTCTCTCTCCCAAATAAATAAATAAAATCTTATTAGAAAAAACAAAAACAAAAACAAAAACAAAACGAATGTGAGAACACCTCACCTTAATGGCATTGTTGAGCAGAGACCCGGAACTCCTGAAACAACCATTGTCCTTCTGCTTTTGGGAGAGCCAGATGAGGGCTTGGGTGATGTGTGATTTCTCGATAAAGACGTAGTTTTGAGCCTGGGCAAAAGTCTTCATTACAAAGGCGGTGAGCCTGAGCAGGGCAGAGGAGATGATATTTATGTTGTTACAATAGTTTTATAACTGTGGCACAGAAAAAGCTTCCTATGACACTGCTTACATTGATGTGAGTCACCTGACAACTTTTTCTGTGTATTTAGAACTCACATAGCCTTTAGACTGCTTGATTTGTTGGCTACATCTAGTATTTCCTTGCTGACTCATTTTCTCATTGCTACAGAGAGTCTAAGAACTTCTTCTTCTTCTTCTTCTTTTTTTTAAAGTTTTATTTATTTATTTGACAGATCTCAAGTAGGCAGAGAGGCAGGCAGAGAGAGAGGGGGAAGCAGTCTCCCTGTTGAGCAGAGAGCCTGATGCGGGGCTTGATCCCAGGACCCTGAGATCGTGACCTGAGCTAAAGGCAGAGGCTTTAACCCACTGAGCCACCCCATAAGAACTTCTGATGTTACTTGTTTTAACTTATTTGAGTAAGGCTTTCTTCTCTTTTGAGATTTCCTTCTGTAGATGGCAGAATCTCCTTACTTACAAGATTAAATAAAAAAAAGAATTAAAAAAAAAGATTGAGTAACTTCAAACTGCTTTGGTCTGCCTTTGGGATTTTATTTATCCATTTATTTTTAAGTAGGCTGTACACCCACCTTATTGCCCAGCACAGGGCTTGAATTTGTGACCCTGAGATCAAGACCTGAGCTGAGATTAAGAGATTAAGAGTCAGGTGCTTATCTGACTGAGCCACCCAGTGGCTCAATTCCATGCTTTAGGGATTTTAAAATAATGTTGCTTGTCACTGGGTTCTCCTCTTTTCTTTCTTCCTATGAGTGAATTTATTCACAGTCAAGATGACTGTGATCTAAAAACATTAAAAGCTGAAGTGAACATGGTTTATCTAGAAGTTAGAGGATATGGTCATTGGCCATATATTAAAAAACTCATGGCTATGGGAGCTATTCTAGAAAAAAAGTAACCATTTAAAAAATAGCTGTTTCTGGGTGTCGGGGTGGCTCAGTCAGTTAACCACCTGAAATTAATTGTCTGACTTGATTTTTGGCTCAAGTCAGGATTTCAGAATCATGAGATCGAGCCCCACGTCGGAGTCTGTGCTGAGTACAGAGGCTGCTTAAGATTCTCTCCCTCTGTCCCTCCCCCTGCTCGTGTGCTCTTCCTCTTAAAAAACTAGCTGTTTTAGAAAGAATACCTTGATTATTACTAACTGGATGAATTTGGGGGACAAATCTAACATATAGTTGAATGTCAGCTTTTCCGCTTGTTACCCTGCTATATTTGTCAAGTATAACCAACTAGGGCTCCCTGCTCAGCAGAAAGCCTGCTTCTCCTTCTCCCTATGCTCATGCTCTAGAGGTTTAATAATACATATCTGATAAGGTTACTGTGAATGTAATTGTGATAATATATGTAAAGAGCTGGTAAAAAAATAGGACCTCAAAGAACTGTCAATCACTTACCAGGTGTTGCCCTCATTCCTGCCATATTTCTCCCCAAAGGTGCTATAGGAGCCATCACGGTGCCTGTAATTCAGCTGCCTCTGGTAACCTGAAACGGAAGGTTAATGAAACAATATGACAGACTGTGTATGTTGCGGCCAGAGAAATTACTAAAATGCTTTGGTTTCTCTTTGTGATATTTCTTAAATTGTGCTGTCCTATGTTACAAGGTTCTGCATTTTAAACATTTATTAGAGGCTGGACCCTGGATAATCTTAAAATTAACTGTCCTTCCTATCATAGTAACTATGATACTATGATTCGCTAACATATCATAGACTTGATAAGTAACTCAAGCCTATTAGGAAATCCAATCTATTGTTAAAATGACACTGTGAAGTCTTCACTCATTTAATCACTCACCAGTATTGAGGTAGCCAATGGCTTTGGACATGACTTCTGGAGTCAGCTGTTGTGTTTTATTTAGATAATCCAGAACATGGATGTTGGGAGCGAAGAGGACCATATTCTGTTCTCCGCAGCCATAGGGCATTCGGAGGAGATTTTGTATGTTTTTCATGGCAGAGCCCAGTATGTCTCCTAGAGAGTGAGAGAGATGGGATGTGATAAAGCTTATAGATTATAATCTATGTGAATCATTAAGAGGAAATGAATAATTTTAGGAAGATTAAAAAATAAATATTTTTAGGAAGGGTGAGCTGTCCAGGGACAGAAGTATGATTGGGAACAATACAAAAGCCCAAAGAAAGAGGGAAAAACCAAGTTAATATTACAATTGTGATTTCGAGTATTTATGGAAAAGGAAAAAGGAAAAACTATCAATAGAGCAGAATAACTCACTAGGGCTGGAGCTTACCCAATACGAAGGTGAAGGCTCGAGCAGAGTCTTCTACTACATTCTCTGGCAACTTCAAAGATAATTGTTCAGATACCTCAGCACCTAGAGAAATAATGGAAATTACTTCTGCCATGTATGTCTTGAAGAGCTCCAAACCCAGAAGCCAGAACTGTGCCTTACACTTAAACTTCTGAAAAGTTGTCACTCTTTTAATATGCTTGTTTTATGTGTGTGTGTGTGTGTGTGTATTTATCTTAAATGTGTACGAATGGGAAACTGAGATTTCCAGAAATTCTCCTTCCTCATCCCTTTTTTTCCCCCATATGTAGAGTACATTCCAAAAGAAGGCTACAGATTGAGAAGTGTCCATGATGTTGTGACTCTGTTGTGGTCATCCTGTGGCTAGCATGAGATGGTTATCACAAGATGATCTCTTTAGTGTTCATCTCTAACTTCTTTATTCAACAGTGTAATGAAAAAAACCCTAATGTATACACAAACAAAGAAAAAAATCTCTGAAAGTTCCTGAATTTTATAATAATTCTCTGTCCTTACTGCCATCAAATTTCACCAGATATGAAGATAGTATTTTTGTGGAAGATGTGAGAGTGTGTGTGGGGGTTGAAGATGAACAATGTTTGACTCACTGAAAATAAAATAATTGCTGGTGACAGGCATATATGTACCGCCGTTTTAGTACTGGTAAATTTCCCGCCGTTTTAGTACTGGTAAATTTCAGGATAATGAAAGAAAATTTAGTATTTATTTTCATGCTGCCTCCCTTCCTCATGAAATTAATATTGAAACTTTTGTCAAAGAGTACAAAATTAAAAAAAAAAGGTACAAAATTTCAGTTATGCAAGAGGATTATGTTGTAGAGAACAGTGCCTACTATTTAATTTAAATTCAATTGATTAACATATAGTGCATTGTTAGTTTCAGAAGCAGAGCTCAGTTTCATCAGTCATATTTATATAACACCCAGGGCTCATTCTACCACGTGCCCTCCTTAATGCCCATCACCCAATTCTCCCATCCTCCCATCCCCCTCCCTTCCAGGAACCCTAAGTGGGCTTCCTGCAGTTTTTTTTTTCTTCAAGATTTTAAGACAGCACAAGCAGGGGAGGGGGCAAAGGGAGAGAGAGAAGCAGACTCCCCACTGAGCAGGGACTGCGATGTGGGGTTTGATTTCAGGACCTGGGACCATGACTTGAGCTGAAGGTAGACGCTTAACTCACTAAACCACCCAGGCACCCCTGTTTCCTCTAGTTAAGTCTCTCATGGTTTGTCTCCCTATCCCATTTTGTCTTATTTTATTTTTCCCTCCCTTCCTCTATGATCCTCTCTTTTGTTTCTTAAATTCTACATATCAGTGAGATCACATGATAATTACTTTTCTCTGACTGATTCATTTTGCTTAGCATACTACCTTTTAGTTCCATCCGCATTGTCGCAAATGGTGAGATTTAATTTTTTTAATGGCCAAGTAATATTTCATTATACATAAATATATACACCACATCTTTTTTTATCCATTCATCTGTCGATGGACATCTGGGCTCGTTCCATAGTTTGGCTATTGTGGACACTGCTGCTCTAAACATTGGGGGGCATATTCCCCTTTGGATCATGCAATTTATATCTTTGGGGTAAATACCCAGTAGTGCAATTGCTGGGTCATAGGGTAGCTCATTTTTAATTTTTTGAGGCGCTTCCATCTTGTTTTCCAGAGTGGTTGTACCAACATACATTCTAGAACAGTGCCTACTATTAACAATATACTGTACACTTAAAAACTTGTTAATAAGGGGCACCTGGGTGGCTCTGTGGGTTAAGCCTCTGCCTTTGGCTCAGGTTGTAATCTCAGGGTCCTGGGATCTAGCCCTACATTGGGCAGAGAGCCCACTTCCCTCTCTCTCTCTGCCTGCCTCTCTGCCTACTTGTGATCTCTATCTGTCAAATAAATAAAGAAAAATATTTATTAAAAAAAACTTGTTAATAAGATAGATCTCACATTAAGTGTGATCTCACATTAAATGTAGTAAGAGATAGAAATGTAATACATACTTATGTATGTATTATTTATATGTTAAATAAATTCATTCATTCAAAAAAATAAGAAAACAGATGCCATAAACAAAGGTAAAAGACAAATTGCCAAGCAAAAAAAATTTGCAACTTATTCAATGAAGAATCAATGTAATACAGATGAAGCAGAAAAAAAGACAAATCACTAGAACCTGAATGGTCAAAGGGTATGAAGTCATTCATGAATATGTAAAAATAAGCTCATATTCACTTGTGAGTATAGAAATTAAGATTGAAACAACACTATTTTTCAGGAAAACTGAAAACTCTGATGGTTAAAGATGATGGTGATTGTGCAGGACAATATAAACTGGTGGGAATAGTAACACATTTCGGTAATAAAGGAAAGGTTTTTAAGTTCTATTAAAATTTAAGAATATATATGTTCCCTCTTAGGAATTTCACATTTTGGTATCTACCTTAAATATATTTTCATGTGTTTATAAGGAGGCATTCATTCATTCATTCATTCATTCTGGCAAATAGTTAAAAAAATTGAGCAATAGCTAAAAAACAATCAGAACCATGATATATTGATAGTACGGAATTAAAGGGACTAAAAAAGATTACCTAGTTCTATAATTTAATATGGCTAGATTTCTAGAACAGGTTGCTCAGTAAAAAGTTATAAAATGTTAGTTATAGAATGGAACATATACCATTTATAAAAATCACATATATATAAACAAATTCATGTGCATATTATTTCTAAACATACATGGATGATCATTAAAGTATTGACAAAGTTTCCCGTTAATATGAAGTTTTTTTTTGAAAGATTTTATTTATTTATTTGACAGAGAGAGAGAGATCACAAGTAGGCAGAGAGGCAGGCAGAGAGAGGGGGAAGTAGGCTCCCTGCTGAGCAGAGAGCCCGATGTGGGGCTGGATCCCAGGATGCTGAGATCATGACCTGAGCCGAAGGCAGAGGCTTAACCCACTGAGCCACCCAGGCGCTCCTGAAGTTTTGTTTAATCTTGTAAAGGAGAATGTATTTTTATATTACATGGGCAATTAAGTTAATTTTAATAAAACTACTTGATGATTATCCCTAGATACACAAGAAATAAATAAAAAGAGCTCAGTGATGGAAGTCGTACCAAGATAAAAGGATGTGGTGGCAAATTTACTTAAATGTAGAAATAAGGCTAAACAACCAGGCAATTATGTTTTTAGAACATATTTTATATATTTGTAGTCTTGAGAGTATAATAAGCATAATAAACAGAACTGTTCATTATACAAACAGAAGAGAAATATATATATAAATATTATATAAACTGAATATTATATAAACCAAAGAGAAAGGCAAAAAAAAAGATATATGATATTGATTTGACATTGTTTGAGGTGAGAACATATTGTGCTGATTAACTTTCTTAGTGTATCAACATTCTGTGTTTTTGTTTGGACTAGAACACTTTCCACCAAAATAAATATATCTTCTGCTGTGAGTTTCTTTAGTATCTTCTCCAAAGACTGATAGAACATTAGGTACAAGATTGGCATCAAACAAATATTGATATGACAATAATGGTATAGGCTGAGACTATTCTTTCTTTAGGACACAGCATGGTCCCATTATCAAATGCTCTTGCCTATGCAAAACTCAATATTGAGGTGGCTTGAATTTGGCTACCCATATGGTATGTAACTAAATAATCAAGGAAACATTCCTTTTGGCAATATTCATTTGATTCTACTCACTTTCTATGTAACCACGTCATACATGGAAGGGCATTTGAGTGTTTGTACAGGTGCTATAACAGATAAAAATTTGGAAAGCATGGGCTAGGAATAGTCTCCTGATCAAATTATGTGGTTTCTCTAAGAACTGCTTCCCTCATTTATCAAATGGGTCAATGGTTCTTTGGGTCTTAGCTCATAAGGAGGTGTAGGAATAAGATAGAGGATTCTCTGAACTTTAAATATTATAGAAACTTTAGTCAATGCTATTTTAATTATGATGAATGACTCTTACCTGATAGGCAGAGCAGGGAATTAAATGTTGCTTCCTTCTCTAGTCCTTCAGGCTATAGGTGGAAAGAAAGAAAGGTAGAGGTGAGAATGGACAATTATGTTGATAGTGGAACCACCAATTTCCTGATCAGGAAGAGAAGAATTGGAGCTGACTTCCAAATGTATTACATAAAGAATCGATAAGTATAAGCAATATGAAGGAGATAGGTTGATAGAGTAGAAAATGAGGAAAAATTATGTAAGTATCAAGAGAGAAAGAAAGATAGAGACTGAGAGATAGAGAGAGGAGAGACTATTGTGAAATATTCTGTGCTTATGTATTATTTAGCCCTTCTTACCTAAAACTTGGAACCTTCAACGCACAATTATTTTTATTGGCTCATGGTGACCTATCGAATGGGTAGGCTTACTTACTTCAACCAGCAAGGACTTAATAATGGTGTCCTTCTTGCCATATTCAGGGACCACCGCCACATCATTCCCACATATCTCTTGAGATGCCAGTGCCTCTGCACTCACGGTGAAATTCACATTTCCTAAAAAAGGGGCAATACTGATGAGTACCATCTCCTTCTTTTGCCATGCCTCCAAACCTCAAGATTTATGAGTGCTCAATCCTTATAAGCTTTTTTTTTGTGTGTGTTTTATGAAAACACAGGAGCAGGAATGGAAGCAGCATCAACTAGAGGCTAGTGACCCTGAGAATCCAAGGCAGAGATAGATGGAGGCAAGCGAAGGGAGGGGATAGTCTTCTAGACATCCTAGAATAAAAGACAAAGGAAAAAGTATCTACAAGGCAGTGGCAACAGGGGTGATGTGTGTGTGTGTGAGGGGCATGGTCTTTGCCTGAGGGAAGTAGCACTAGATGTAAGGATCCAACTGATATATACAATTCTTGAGTAGAGAATTGCCTCTAGGAGACTATTACTCACCTAACACCTTTGGCCTTATTGCCCAGGACATGGTTTGCCGGCTACAGATGCAGTGAGGTGCCTGTTCCTTCTCCTGGACTAGGAATGCAGAGTTCAGGTGTAGGTGCACACTAACCTGAAACCACAGAGACAAAGAGACAGATTAGAGGGAGAAGGGAACCAAAGGTAGAACGGTTTGAAACAAAGCATATTGGGGGACTGCTTAGATATTAAGTTGTCTAATATTGAAACTGATCTAAATATAAACTGACTACCTAACAGTGGATCTGACATTGAAATCTTTGTATTTTAATACAAATAATCTGCTCTTTTGTGGGGTGACACAAGAGGTCAGGAAAAGTAGAACGCCTCTGCCTGTGGAACTTCTACTTCTTTGGCCTGGGATCTTGAACATTCCCTCAGCTCTCCCAGCAAGAGTGTTCAAGATTTATAAACTGTTATGGGCTCAGCAGAGGTAAGATGCTCATAAGTAACTTTCAAAGTAAGGTTTAATCTAATTAAGCTTTATGATGATATATAAAAGTTAAATATATGGAATGTACAAGTCAAAAACTTGGATCTAGGACATGAGAATGAAGCCTACTGATTTTTGTTCACTATGTCAGGAATCTTCATAGTGTGCAAACTTCCTAATCTTATGGGGTTGGGGCAAGGGTCCGAGGCTTGTTTGAAGTTGCGAGTATATGGAAATCTCAGCAACCATAGCTTCTATCACATCTGAGTATCTCTGAGAGTATTCCTCCTCGGGTAAGAGCCCGTTATACATAGGAGTTTGTCAGTATTTCAAAGAATAGGATTTTTAATTTACTTGACTGCCATACATTGTGTTCAATTTAGAAAAGAGAGGTCTTTACCACCATGCATTTGGGAAGGTAGTTGAAGACAGTGGCCTTGAGTGTGAAGGCCTCTCCGCGGATCACAGAGTAGGGCATTGTGAGCTCCACAAAGAAGGGCTGGAAGGCTCGGAAGGAGGCAGGAAGAGAGAGACCAAGTCCAGTGTCATTGGACAGGCAGAAGGCCCCTGCCTTCCAGTCCGTGATGGTATCAGGGACAGTTACTCCCACTTCGGCCACTCCTGATGAGCTGGGGAGGATGGCAATGTGAAGAACTGAAAGTGAGCAGTTAAGGAAATCCTTTCTAGCAAGAGAATCCCTATAAATAATTCTATTGTCATGACTTATGCACCCAGTAGAAATGTCAATAAAAGAGAGTATCATCAAAGTGGGAAAATTTAAGAAGTCCTTTACTTCCAAATCTGTTTTCAATTCTAGTCTTTATCAGAATTTCCTATAGACACAGAATTATAGCATTTTCTAGTATAGACACTATTCTTATGAAACAAATATGTATTTTGAGATTGCTCTTAAATTTTACTCTTTAAAATACTGTTCTAATGAGGGCAGGGTTTTTAAAGTTTTAGTTCTACTACAATGGTGTGTAGTTGGCCTGACTGATTCTGTTTTTAACTCATGATTGTTGGCCACTGGAGAATCTCTTATAGGTGTTAGTCTCTGCAGGGCCTGATCATATTTACTCCTTATTCCTATTTTCTGGAAGTCTTAGAACTAACTGTGTGCAAAATTTCTTAGCTCTGATGCAATGTGTCTAAGAGATACTTGGATATTGAAAAATTGGCTAAAAATGGGAACTTGTGAGAAGTCTATATCATTGCCTTTTATATATAAAGAAAGTTACTTACTCTAACACCACCAAGTCCCAGATCCACGTCTCAGGGAAGTACTTTCGCACAGTCTCTGGGGGAGCCTTGGAAACAAGGGCCATCTCCATAAATTCATTGCCTCTTTGCAATCCAGATACGACTATGGTGGGTGAGGGGGGGAGACAGAAATAATAAATACGACAGATAAAGAGATTATAATACATGCTACAAAAGAAATAAATAGGGTGATGGAACAGACAAGAACCAGGAGAGGATGCTTGGGTGATAAGGGAAAGCTTCTTTGAGGAGGTGGTATTTTTGCTGAATCCTGAAGTCTTAGGTCAGTTCTAAGTGAGCTGGAAGAAAAGAATCGCAAGCAGAGGGCAGAGCCCTAAGAAGGAGCTTAGGATGGTCTATGGAGTAGAAAAAGAGTCCTATGTGGTCATTGTGCTCTGTCTCAAGAGGCAAGTGATAGGAAGTGTGTTGGGAGGAGGACAGGACTAGTTCCCATTTGGTGTGTTCCTCTGTGGGATCAAAGAAACATCATACCCAAACATGAAGACAATGGCTCTGAGAAAGTTTATAGGAGTGGGGGATCAAGGATTAAAAAAATTCTTTATTTCCACATGTGCCAGAAAGTCAGTCAGATTTTCTCATCTATTTACCTTCTGTTAATAGTGTACTGGTAAATATTCAACAATCAGTTCTCTGAAAAAAATTTGTATATCACAGCCCCCCACACCCTCCCCATATATATATATACCTTGTACATATGTAAGTTTACTATAAATTCTACTGTAAAGGATGGTAGACTTTTATTTATAAATAATAAAAAAATATAATAATATTTACTTAAATTCCATATAACCAGTTAATTTTCACCAAACGCTTTCCTTGATTTTTGACACATTCTCTAGATGTACTCAACCTATATTCCACCATGATTTGATGATATCAGTCTAGAAATAAATGTAAAGTATCATCTGATTCACCAGTAAAGTAATCCATTTCATTGACAAATGAATGTGACTTCAACATGAATACTGGGTGCTAATTCTGGTAATTAAAGGGCTTCCTTATCTAACTGGTGAGAATGTAGTCCCAACTTGTGAATATTTCTGTTTCACAACAGATAAGTTTATACTTATTCTCTGGAAATTATCTTTCCTTCTCAACCTTGCCCATTCCCACATCTCCATTTACTAGAGGGAGTCATTCTTTTATGAATGACTTTCTTGATTGCTCAGTCAGAATTAACCCTTTCTTTTATTTTGCTTATCTGCCTTTCTCTCTCTCTCTTTTTAAAAATGGAAGTATAGTCGACACACGATGTTACTGTACCTCTCAGAAAACATCTTAGTCTGCCTCATATTCTCTCCAGCATGCAGGGGCTTGACACAATCAGAAATTTGGAGTTTGTATTGCTCTGTGATCTTGAGTGAGAACCTTAATGTATCTGAATCACAAGGACTTTTTTGTTAATTTTATCACATTTTATCTTTTAAAATATTCTTTTATTTGACTCAATGTATTAACTTTTATTATTTTTTTTACCTGGAGAAGCCAATAGTCTTTGAGTTGAGTGTGCTACTATGTTTTCAGGCTGTGCACATACTTTGGGTTTGTGAATCTTTGTGTTGGTGAACACTTTTAAGCCCATATCCTGTAAAGGAGATTATCACTTAATCAGCACGTATTCTAAAATATATACAGGCATATATTTCATTGCATTTCACAAATAATTCAATTAACTTAATACTAAACTTTCAATGTTCATATCTTTAGAAGGGATATTGGTATACATATGGAGGTAATTTTATTCTGTTGTTAAAATTCTTTTAACAGTAATATTTTATATATATGATCCTTTATAAATAGCACCAGGCAATGATTTTTAGGAAAACTGAATTAAAAAAATTAAAAAAAAAACACTTGATTACTAGTCCAAAAAATTCTAGCCCTGGCTCTGTTGCTATTAGCAGATCTGCACCTATTAGTGACCTTGGAGAGGTCACCTCTCTGTGTCCCATTACCTTCAATTATGACATGAAGGCATTACAATAAGTACTTTTTTCACATATAATATTTTGTAAATCTTTAGAACGGATCATCTAGTGTATAAGGAATTTACCTGTAGGAAGCTATACATATCTTTTTCATTTGTATTTGTTACCGGGGAATACATGACCCCGTTGATATAGACATTTTGGTGATCGATACAATCTCTATCATCTTCCTTTTGTTGATTCAAGCTCCCAGGGAAACCGGTGAGGTCCTTCACAGGTAGCAGGTTATAAACCTGTACAAATGCAAAGGACAAAAGGACAAACTTATTTGTGGCTTATTCTTCTTAAATGCAAAGAGAAAACAATAATCACCACCAGTCTTTGAGCACCACTGTCACTTCAGTTATTTACAGATATGATTTCAAAGCTGTTTTTAAGAGTTTTAAGAGAAAAAAAAAAAAAACCTAAACATTCCCATCTGAGTACTCAAAGACCACAATAATTTGTTACACAGTTCAGAGGCAAACACTAGACTCCATACTGGATTAGAATAAAATTTTATTGAGATAAATTGATGTCTGCTGTATTTGAAACAGTATAGTATAAAACTTCAGGTTGATAGAACGAAATGATGGCTTTGTCTCTCCTTCTGGTTCACAACTGACCTAGTGTGTAACAAAGTTAATGAACTTATGTTCTAAACTGGCACATGAATAAGTGTATGTCCTATATGTAGGGCAGGATAGTATTTTCTTAGGTATTATTCATGGGAACAAAATGCTCCAAATCTTCACACAGTACATAAAATACTGGAAACGATGTTTTCAAATTCATTTGAAAGGGAAGGGGAAGACAGATGTAAAAATGCTGATAGTGCACTGTGTTATATTCAGAGGAGTTTAAAACTGCTTGGTCAAGTAAATAGGGTAATGGAATTAAATGCTCTCTCAGAGGTAGCTGTCTTACTATTCCCCACCTCCCTGCTCTGCTATTTTCTCTAAAGCGTATTATGTGTTACTATCTATCTCATCTTTGGAAACATAAGTTCCATGAGAGCATGGCTTTTTGTCTTTTGAGTAGGTTACTACTAGATCCCCAACACTTCAGCAAGTAGTGGGCACACCTAGAACACAGCAGACACTAAATAAGTATGTGTTGAATGGATGGCTTATGCTATTGAGAGCGAAGTGTTTCATTAGTAAAATATTATCAAGGCTGTGGAGGATTGGGTTAGTGAGTTAGTGTTCTAACCAAAGTCTACTATTAACTACCTAAAAGTTTCTACTTTTTAAATTAACAAACCAATAGGAAGGACATTCTGCCTTATCTATCTGCCAACATTGTTATAATTTAGAACCCCTACCGAGAACTAAAAAATTATGTTATATAAACATAAAAACATCATTATTTTCCCATGTATCCGCTTATTCCCATTGAAATGTACTTAATACTTTCTTTAGAAGAATTCTAATATTTTCAATTAAATTCCATTTGGAAGGACCAAAATGTTAGATGTCTTTTCTTTCTTTCTTTCTTTCTTTTTTTTAAAGATTTTATTTATTTATTTGATAAGAGATCACAGAGGGGCAGAGAGGCAGGCAGAGAGAGAGGAAGGGAAGCAGGCTCTCACTGAGCAGAGAGCCTGATGCGGGGCTCAATCCCAGGACCTTGAGATCATGACCTGAGCTGTAGGCAGAGGCTCAAACCACTGAGCCACCCAGGCGCCCCTAGATGTCTTTTCTTATAACTTTCTTTTTCAGAGAGTAAAATATAAATTTCCCTTTGTAAAATTTTGATAGTGAGAAAAAAAGTACCTTAAGGAAGAGATTATTTCAACTGAACTCATAGAAAATCTGAAGATGTAAGCAGGTTACTGTTAGCTCGTGTTGTTTTTCATTGTTCTACTCTGGCCACACCCCTGTGCTATTTCTTCTATTCACCCAACATTTTAAAGGATTTCATTTAGCAATGCAATTGGTAAATGAAATTAATTCATTTTTCCAAATTTTTTTCATCAGAGACAGTGTTTCTTCCTTCAGAAATTGTGTTCATCTTGGGACATACAGTGTTTGATATAATTCTTATAAAAACAGAAATTTGGGGCGCCTCGGTGGCTCAGTGGGTTAAAGCCTCTGCCTTCGGCTCAGGTCACGATCCCAGGGTCCTTGGATAGAGCCCTGCATCAGGTTCTCTGCTCTGTGGGGAGCCTGCTTCCTCCTCTCTCTGTCTCTGCTTGTGTCTCTGCCTACTTGTCTGTCAAAGAAATAATAAAATCTTAAAAAAGAAATAAAAACAGAAATTTCATATTTCATATCAGTTTTAGTTGAAGTCAGTGCACCACTTTTGTTAGGCTTTTTCAAACATTTCAACAAATTAACTTGAAGACGACTGTTACTAGTATGATTAAGCTCTAGGATTTCAGGAGCTTCGAATGGTATATGATTTTATTAATATATGTATACACATACAAAAACATATACATATACATGTTTGTGTATGCATATATAAAAATTATGTAAATAAATATCTATGTATTCAAATGTAATATATTTCTTATCAAAAAAGGGCCCATGAAGGAGATAAAACCTATGAACTCCTAGATAAATAAAATTTTAATAGATCTGATCTTACTCAGGTAGGCATTTCTCCTTGCTCTGAGCCCCTTGTGTGGCCTTTCCTGACCCCCAAGATTGCTGGGAACTCACCGAGGCTGCGGACAGCTCTGCTTCAGGCTTCATGAGCAGCACACTTTGGTCCACCGCACGGAGGGCGCACAGCGATTGAGGAGAAGCTGAAACTCGCAGGTGGGCATGTGAAGCCGGAAGACTTTGTGCTGGACGGAAGCTCAGGTCCACCTATGGAATTGGGAAGAACAGTCGAAAAAACAAATGTCCTGATTTAACTGTGCATTCACAAGCATTTCCCGAGGGTTCCTCACGTTCAATATACGCTCACTCTGACTTGGTGATGGTTGGCACCATGTGAGTCTTGGGGCTTTTTGTCCCTTACACATCATTCTGATGCTCAAGAATCAGTTGAGCCATTATAATGATATCTAATTATTCTTATAAATTGTTAAATTTGAGACGTCATTTTTTACCTTTGGCACATGGTAAGGTGTTTATCAAGTGCGGGTGGAACGCAAATGGTTCTAGATGCTCTTGTATTTTTCTTTTGGCTCTTTAGTAGCCTTAAAAACTTGCTTACATATTTTCCAACACTTCATCATAGAAAGGAACAAGGTATTCTGAACTGTATCATATAGTAAGAGACAATGCATGAGAATTTTGAACCAAGAGTCAAATGACATGGCTTCTTTGTGTGACTCTGCCATTACCTAGCCTAGAAACTCTGAAAAATTCATTTAATTCCTTTGGCCCCAGTGTTCACATGCAGAACATAATTGATAATAATAGCAACTTTTGGTTTTAAATGTTGAAAATTTCATGATAAAGAAACCCACCTTGTTGGCTAGACATTTTTCAACCTTGTATTTTGCAGAATCCCCGACCACTTCCCCATCAGGTAAAATGGTGAAGAGGAGCAATCGAGCGATGGGAGCAATGTCTATCTCCACGGGGACTGACACGGAAAAATGGCCATTCACTGGAGCACAGAGAAAATGAGGAGGTGATTATGGCTTAGACAACTCCCCGGGGCTGAAATGAAATTTTTCTGTTGCACAAAACTATTTTTAGGAGTCTGGGCTGGTGAGTGACCGTTTCTATTAGTTGGTGTAACAGATAAAAGAAAAAGTAGATGTAATAAATAAATGTCTATGTCTAAGAATTCTCTACCACTAAGAACTCTAGCTTTAGAAAAAACTTTATTTAAGTGCTCTCTTATAAATCATATAATGATTTCACACCAATTTTCAGCATTAGCCCATCTCTAAATTTCTGATGCTATCTGAGGATATGGAGACATCCACTTGGCTACTATTTGATCAAGACTTCACACTAGAGGAGGGGAATAGAACCTGAAGTTGTGTGATGTAATCGCCAAGGGTTTAGCACATTGTATTTATCCTTATATCTTCTTTAACTTTCTATGAACAAAATATTCTAATTTTTTTTTCTTACAGGGAATACTGTGCTCCTTTGATAGTTGTTTTTCGATGCCTACGTAGTCTTATTAAGGTTCTATAAATAAGTCTACAATGGTGCTTTTCTGTTGCTATGAAGATGCATCAAAAGAGTAGCTCACTGATAGTTAAGAAAGTAGCTCACTGATAGTTTTCTTATAAGAGGTCTTTCAAACTTCCTTAGAAGAGCAGAAAACTTCAGAGGTTTATATTGTTCCATATTTGTTCATGGCAAGAGTCCAATTCAATAGTGGAAGTATCCAATTCAACTTTCCATAAATCAGAACTATCTTCAAAAAGGAAATATGATACAAAGATATAAATGACTCAGCAAAAGACCTCCTAGTGTATAGGAAGTATTCCAAGATTTTGCCTTCTCTCTGTTTCCTGAAACAGTTCTAAAATACCATTTTGAGAAGAAGCTCCATGAATATTTACGGTTTTAAAATCTGGAATAAGCATAGATTCTAAAAAAACAACCTCATCATTTTAAGTAATCCGAACAGAAGAAGCTGAAGGAAAAGAAAAGAAATATTTCATAAGGGGCAAAATGGACGAACAAACAAACACCCATTCTTTCTTTCTTTCTCCTCTCAGCTTCTCATTTATTAGAGTTTGATGGAAATCACCACTGTTTATTTGAAACTTTTTCTGGTATTTCTGCAACTTAAGGCCAACTATGTTGAAGTGGGACAAAAATGTACAACTGCGGAAATACTCACTATCTCCCTGTTCCACAGGCAGCACATGCATCCCAATTCGGACAATGCCTCCCTTTGCCATGATCTGCAAAAAAGGAAAGGAAAAGAAATTTTATTTGCCTGACAGAAATCTTGTACCCCACATCCTGCCCTTCATGCATTATGTTTGCTGTATTGAGCTCCAGCTGGCAATAATTAGCCCTAAGAGAAGTCGAACTTCCAATAGGAACTTGGATATTAAGTCAAAATAGTGATGGCTTAAAGAATTTCGTAATTCCTTGCCTCACAGAGGGTTTTTGCCTATGGGTGAGTCAATGAAGTGGCTTCCTTCTTACCAGATAATAGAACACGAGTTCCTTCAGCTCCCGCAGGACCTGTCCATTCAGAATATAATGTGCTCGAACTGTCTGAGTTTGGCCGCAGGGCAGTTCACCAGGCAGGGGCTCTAAGCGAACAAAACTCTTGCTTGGGGAGAATACAAGATTAGCAGTGTGATGAGCTTCTTTGTACTCTGCCAACAGCCACTGGTAGGCGTAACAGGGACTAGGAATCTTGTGTCTGACCTAAAGAATTTAAAAAATGATATTATTTTCCAGATCGTATGTCATAGAGAATCAGTGTTCTCACAAAACTGCATTAGTTCACTGTTCTCCCTTAACTAGTACTTAGAAAGACTTTGAAAGACTTGGCTCCACAGTAAAAAGTGAATGATGTGTATCTGTATTGCAGATAAACCCTGCAGAGGCTCCTTGGGTTGGTGTTTAAATTTCTGAAGCGCATACATGGAGGCATCTTTGCTCTGCTTAATTTGCTCGACGTTTTTGGGGCCACTTTACCTATGCAGACAGAGAGGCTGGAACTATAAAACTGCACTGAAGAGATTAAATACTCTCCAGAAACTGAAGAACTACATTCCAGAAACCTATTTATGATGGGTTTCAAAAAGGTACTATGAATAAATGTGATACTGCAGCCATAGGGGTCTGAGAACACTTTCTGTCAATGGCTTTGGTTCATGAGTTGAGTTGGTGAATTAGCTGAAGTCACTCTCTCCTGGGCTGTCCTAGGCTGGTTATTTTTAAAGATTTCTGTGGCTCTGGACTCTCAAGGTTTATAGGCCCTATTTGAGTTGTAGTTTAACTTTTCTCCATGTAGAAGCTACTCCTTATTCCTTATTCTCATCCTCACCTCCCAAGTGGTGTGAGTGAATCCTTGTGTCAGCAAAACATTTTATTTCTATTTTAATATATATTCTAGTGACAACAGGTAAATGATTATCAAAAAGAGGGAGTGTTTAAAAATAATTTTTTAAAAAAGATTGAATTTATTTATTTGACAGAGAGAGAGAAAGAGATCACAAATAGGCAGAGAGGCAAGCAGAGGGGGAAGAGGAAGCAGGCTCCCTCCTAAGCAGAGAGCTGGATGTGGGGCTCGATCCCAGAACCCCGAGATCATGACCTGAGCCAAAGGCAGAGGCTAACCCACTGAGCCACCCAGGTGCCCCTAAAAATAATATTTTTATTTTCAGGATGAGAACATTGCCTAGCACTTAGAAAACATCTAAGAGACTTCATCTTTTTTTTTTTTTTTAAAGATTTTATTTATTTATTTGACAGACAGAGATCACAAGTAGGCAGAGAAGCTGGCAGAGAGAGAGGAGGAAGCAGGTTCCACGCTGAGCCGAGAGCTGGATGTGGGACTCGATCCCAGGACCCTGGGATTATGACCCGAGCTGAAGGCAGAGGCTTTAAACCACTGAGCCACCCAGGTGCCCCTATAAGAGACTTCTTGATTGAATAAATGAATGAAAGCTCAGTTTTTAATTATTAGAAAGTATGGGCTTTCATGCCATCTATTTAAAGTGCAGTCAATAAAATATATTATTTATTCTGTTTATCATTGCTATGTAATATCTATTGTGTATCAATATATCTGTTACTATATATCTACATTTCTATTGACGAATAGAGAACTCTATGCTATACAAAGTAAGTTATAAGGGTATAACAAAAACCTGGAGAAAACTAGAATAGCAGGACAAAAATAAAGTAGGAACAACAGTTGAGAGTATATATACTTGAAAGCACATGCTAGTGATGTTAAACTGGACTTTACAATGATAGCCAAGGTAAAGGGAGCTTGCATTATCATTTCTTATATGTAAATTTTTATTTATTGTTATTTCAAAATAACACATCAACTGTTAAAAAAGAAATTAAACATCACATTTAATCCTAGCACCCTGAAAACTGAAGGGTGTTTGTTTGTTTGTTTATTTATTAATTTATTTTTCTGTTTTCATAGGACTAAATGCAACTTGGAAGTATCATTACCTTTAGGCTACTTCATGCCATTGGTAACTTCTCAAACTTACCCTGACAGTGAGAGAGGTACCCTTAATGTTGGTGGTGTTGATAGAGAACTGAACGAGGCCATGCTCATCAGTGGTGGCATTGGAGTTATAGTTAGCTTCATTTGATATGATGAAGACAAGTTCGTTTGGCATGGGGACACCTTTCCCATTCACTAGTTGCACCTGAAGATTAAAATTTGTGGATCAGTTATATGGTTAATACCCAGTAACCAAACATTCATTTTATTACAAATATTTATTATGTCCTATATATTGGACATGGTTCCAGGCATTGAGGCTACAGTGGTGAACAAAGCAAAGTTCCTGCCATCATAGAAAAGAGATTATTTTAAATAAATGCATAGATGATATATATTTATTTAGTAGTAATCAGCCTGAAGACAAAAAGTAAAGCATTGTGGGGTTGCCGGGGTGGCTCAGTCAGTTAAGCATCTGCTTCTTGATTTCAGTTCAGGTTGATCTCAGGGTTATGGGATTGAGCTCCACGTTGGATTCTGTACTGGGTGCGGAGCCTGCTTATGATTCTCATTCTTCCTCTCCCCTGCCCCACTCTTCCCCAAATAAAACAAAATAAAGCAGTGTGAAAAGACTGAGAATCATGGAGATGATGATAGGGGTGACCTGAAAAAAGGATTCTGTGGATATTTTGGAAATGCCATGTATTATATAGAACTCTTGGAGAGTTACAGCGCACAAGTGTCAGATAGTATTGAAAATTTTAACTCCTTAGCCAAATTTAATTGAGCTCCATATACTTATTTTATGATCAACTGTTAACTTTCTATGGATTAGTGTTCTAAAATATAAGTGCCCAAGATAGCAATTATTAATACATTACCTTGTATACTTTTCTATTTTTTTTTTTTATACATCTGCTTCTCAATCTAGACTTTCAAACTTTTGTAAGGTAGGCAGGTATTATGAGGGACTTTCCATGTGAAAAATGCAAAGTTGAATAGAATCATACAGTATTACATAAGGGCCTAAAGTCAAATTATTGCTAATATTGAACTCAGTAGATGAATAATTTGATTCAGATTGCAAAGATGATGATTCTTTTTCAGTAGAAGCTACTTTTGGTAGAAGGAAGCACAATTGGGAGACTTGGATCCATATTTGTAATTGATTAATAAACTCTCAGTTTGCCAGTGAAATATCGGCTGCACGTACAAATTCAAGGACAGGTACAAAATTCTGATTCTCTTTTGATGAAAGAGTCTTATGACTAATGGGGTAATTATTTAGCAGGAATGAAGTATCAAAAAAGTACACTATACCTCTCAGAAATTAAAAATAAATGGACTGTTTATTTTAGGAAGTGACTAAAGTTTCTCAAATATTTTGCTGTCATAACATAATCAAAACATTATAAAACGTACTCCACCCCTTTTTAGTGGGGTTTTGTCCCTCTCTGCTTTGGTCTCCACACTACAACCTCATAACATTTCCATTAAGAATATGACACACAATAATTACACATTGATGGACATACAGCTGCCATCTCAGACTTCTGGAGTCAGAAAGATCCATCTGCAAATTTGCTTATAATACAAAAAATAACAATACAAGATATTATGTACATAATGAGAAAATTTATATTTTTCAAGTCTGGAAGCCTTAAATAGAAATATTTTACCCCTTTGTGCACTGTTTTTTAAAATATATTCCTACATTATAGGGAAAATAATGTAAATATAATACTCATGAAAGAAACACCAGGTAAAGTAGAATCTTTTATACTTCAAAATGAAAAAGCCACCTACCCACTCATTTCCCATACAAAGTTAGTGATAGCACGATAATTTAAAAGGCCACCATAACTTCTGAGATTCTTGTGAGAAAATATAAAAATCTGAGACTACTGGTAAACCAAGGAAAGACTGAGTGATATCACACAATGCTGTTCTAAAGGTGAAAAAAATTTTGATGATGCTTTAGAATAATTTTGTAGATTTCATACACTAATTTACAGAGGAACAGATTTATTTTTATGTGGTTTTACACTTTTGGTTAGGTTAATCAATAGATAATAAACCAGGTCTGGTTTTAGCAGAACATAATATGCTTATTAAGTGATAGTACAAAATTTGATTTGTGACTTAGAAAATACTTCACCTGCCCAAAGAAGGGGATCCCTTGTCTAAAGTATGGGTCCACTTTTGTAAATGAGAGTTTGGACATGGTTCTTGTTATTTCAGTGGATCCTTTTCCAGTTAATTCTACCTCTGGAAAAAAGAAAAAGAAAAAAATAAGTTTTCCTGGAAGGATGATCTCTCTGAACTTCTTACATTACTTTCATTGCAGTTCATAGTTCAGCAAAGGAAATAAATCCATGTCCATTTTTTTTCTCCCATAACCATGTGGTATGCAAACCTGTTCCTTCTTCTTGGATCTTGGCCTCCGCTTCAAGTTTCATTTCATACCCTTGTCTCTTCATCTGGAAGATCCTGGTTTTTACTTGCTGAGAGACGCAACCCTGGCTGTTTAGCTAGGTGGGGATAAAATACAAAAACATAACACTGGACAGATCAGATGTTGATTAATCTGGTGGGACTTTTGGGGGGACAATATAACCTAGGGATTTTTTATGACAAGAACACAACACATATCCTCTAGAGATTAATTATGATTGCATTTCATAATAGTATCTGGTTTATAATGGATATATTTCTTAGTATCTGATAGTCCCTAGAGTTAATGCAATAGAAAATGTCTTAAAAATTTGTGGGTAATCCAACTGTAGCAGGGAACTAAGTTTTCACAAGTCTAGCTCCCCTTCCATAGTATGCAACTGTTGCTGGAAAGGGGCTGTGCATCTGGAGACTATGTTTCCTGTCTCCCTGATCCCTAGGAGGGACCAGGTGACAAGTTCTTGCTCATGGAAAGAAGGAAAAACATATACCCTTTCCAGCCAAAGTGATTAACAGGTGTAATGCTTTTTCTTCTTCCTTCATGCAAGTAGATGCCCAAGGCAGCTCTGGATGCCAAGTATTGGAGATTGCTCAACTTTCATTATTCTGGGAGCTTGGTGAGCCAGGAACACCCACAGTGGAAAATTACAAGAAATAAATAATTCCTATTGTGCTAAATCACTGATACTTAAAAATCATTGTACCTAACATAGAATTCCTTACAGATTTCTCTCTTCCTGAGTTAGTACCATGTTGTAATTCATTGCTATTTAACAATGTCTCCATTGTTAGTCCCTGGAAAGAACAGTTTTTCACCTACCTGGTGACTGAATTTCTCACAGACAGCCTGTGACTCTCCACTATAGCAGTAAGAAGGGTTACTATACTTTCTGCATACTCTCATAGTCATATGTCCCGGGACAGGCTTCCCATATGTGTATCTGTCATAAGAACATTGCCAAATGAATCAAATCAGACATTGAACATCTCCATTTTCTACTTACTTCCATTCTCCTCTTAGCAATAGTATGTTTTTACCCTCTGTACTTCTCTCTAATCTTTGCAGGGCTCTCACAGTGTTGAGAGCAAGTACTAAGTTATGACTCTTTTAAAAAAAATCTCCAGTGCCAATGCTGAAATTGACTACAGTTTTTGATCATGTCTTTTTTCCCTTAATTTTTTTAAATTTCATCTTAAAAAAAATATATATATATATATTTATTTATTTATTACCAAAGCTACACCTGTTCTTAAAAGAAAAAAAAAACAGTATCAACAAAATGAAAATGAGAGAGAGAAGAGGACCTCAATTCTACCTAGGAATACAAACTGTGAATATGATGGTGTTTCCTTCCATTATCTTCGTCCAATGTGTAGCTCTCTCTCTATATATGGAGTTTAACTTCTCTACTTTTTATAAAAATGGGGTTGTGGCATATATACATGTATGTCATTGATGGTTGATGTGTTTTCAAGGGTATTTGTTTCCTTCCCTATATATCTTTATTTGCAAGAGTATTGGCTCACCTGTTATATCGGATCAGGAACTTGGTGGCAATTACTCTGAGGTGGTGCAGGGACCCAGCTGAACCGTGGGTGCATTACATGTGTGGTCTTTAGGCAGAGCTGGTTTCTTCAGTGCTAGTGCTGCTTTCTGCTAGTGTTTTCTGCTAGTGCTACCCCTGGACTACTAGAGATGGGCACGAGATTTTAGAAACATGAATTTGCAAGGTTGGAAAGGACCAAGCTAAGAGATCATGTCCAGTCTCATCTGTAAAAGTGGCAGTGCTGAGAGGTAGGTGATATGCCTTCAGTAGACCAGTGACTCAGCTGAGATTTTGGTAATATGCCTATCTCTGCAAATTCTGAATCTAAGCTGTTTTTCCACTATGCATGCAAGGTCAGGTAAATGATCTGTTGATGATAGAATTTCCTCTACAGCCTAAGGAAGGGAAAGCCACTATACCCTTCAACACTATCCCATTTGTGTGTGTATATGTGTGTGTGTGTAGCTTTGTCACTTTCAGAATCAACTACTGTAGATAGCTTCTCTTAGAACAGTTGTTTGCCCCATGATAGTTACAATAATACTACTAAGGCCATGAAAGAAAAAAGAAGGAAAAAAAACAACAACAGGTGAGGAACATTCCAGAGATGGGATGATCGCATGCACTAAAAGTATTTGTACTCTCACTGCTCCTAAAAAAATGAGTCGAAATATCCCAAATGGTGAGTCTCCTTTATATAATTCTCTCAAAAGATTAAAAAATATATAAACTCACAGGCCACACACTGACACATTCACGTCTTCTTCCAAGATAGTGATTATCCTTGGCATTGTTATTTGCACTTCAAACTTGGGAAGCACTGTTTATTGGAGATAAAGGAAGTTAGTGATTGTTTTTCATCTTTTGGGGACTTAGTATTTTCAGTAAAATTCTCTAATAACATTTTAGGTTTCTGAAAAGGTAGCTATACTCTCCAATACGACTACCTTACTATCAATGGATATATTTTTTAAAGATTTTATTTAATTATTTGAAAGAGAGAGAGCACAAGCAGGGGTAGGGGCAGAGGGAGAGGGATAAGCAGACACCCAGCTGGGCAGGGATCCCTGGGATCATGACCTGAGCCCAAGGCAGGTGCTTAACTGACTGAGCCACCCAGGTGCCCCTAAAATGGATATTCTGATTGAAGGACTGTAACCTTAATGAATTATGGAAGACTTGTCTAAAACAAGGATGTTTTACATATTTTTTGAGATTAAAAGTTATTACAAAAAATAACCAAGCTATATGAAGTTCTATGCACAGATCACTGATCGTCTCATTGGAGTTAGATATAACTGATTCTACTCAAAGCTTAACCTCACTACATAGAAAAGAGAAGGACTCTAAATTAAAATGCCAATTCTAGGTCCTAGAAGTTTAGGTATGAAGAAAATGCTCCACGACTTTTCATAGTCCATACCAAATTCCTCCACAGTGAAGGCGTGTGTTGTCACTCCACCTGATTCCTTCTGTACCACCACCTTATAGGAGCCCTGAAAGGGCTCTGACGAGAGGGGAAAGCTCAATTGCTTGAGACCATTCTCTAATAGGAGTTTCTGCCATCGTGCGATGCGATTTCCTTTCGGGTCCTATGGATACAGTAATTGTAATTTACAAAGCTTAGAGCATTAGACACAATAAAAACAATCTATGGAAACTCCTAAGTTATCCACAAAGAGAACCAATGGGGTGGTGGTGAGGGGTGGGGAGGATAGATGTTAGAACCATCTAGCGCTGTGTGAGCTCAAAGGTTTCTCCCTTAATGACAAGTTTCTGGTACATTGTCAGAACCTCTCAAATATAAACATTTTCTCTAAATTTATTTAATTCTGTTTATTTGCTTACCTGAATGTATACTTGTGAAATCTGAAAGACAAGAGAAATAAAGGAATGCAGAATTATTCTCAAATATTCTCAAATTCTGATTTATAAACAAGACAGTTTTATGTAGAATAACTCTATCTGTGGTAAAACAGAAAAAAAAATCTGAGTTAAATTTTACAAAACTTAGGGGGAGATGAACCATGAGAGACTGTGGACTCTGAGAAGTAAACTGAGGGCTTTGGGGGGTTGGGTAAGCCTGGTGGTGGGTATTAAGGAGGGCACGTATTGCATGGAGCACTGGGTGTGGTGCATAAACAATGAATCTTGGAACACTGAAAAAATAACATTAAATTAAAATTTATAAAACATTTAATTAATCTACTTTAAGCAATTAATAAATAATGTTAAGAACTTATTAGACCTA
Source organism: Mustela putorius furo (assembly GCF_011764305.1). Lineage (NCBI taxonomy): Eukaryota > Metazoa > Chordata > Mammalia > Carnivora > Mustelidae > Mustela > Mustela putorius. The sequence goes on along the minus strand of NW_025422368.1, from coordinate 38,650,862 downwards.
TGGGCAACAAATATCCATGTACATAGCCACTCATTTAGAATGGGATTTACTAACATTACTTGAATACTTATAGGATCCTAGTGAGGAACACTCCTTTGTTATGAAACTTTATGGATTAAGAAATAAACTAATGGAACTATGAGAACTGTACTCAGTCCCAAATATTGAGATGGTCATGGAATTCTTAGTTCTAAGAATAAAGAGGGAAAATAGCTCCTTTACTATCAGTAGTTAGTCATTTTAAAAAAATTAATATTTATTAAGTGCTTACCATGTGCATTGTATGCAATGCACAAAAGAGCTTATATTCTAAGAAGGATGGATATATAAGAAACACACACATACACACAAATATATATACACACAGATACATATATCTGAGAGATATACACACAGATACATATATCTGAGAGATATATATTTTATATGTACTTAATATATAGTATATAGTATATACTATATATAGTATATAGTATATTAAGTACATATAAAATATTATATATTTATAAATTACTATATCATCTAATTTCATATTGGTATTTATTTGATATTCAGTATTTATTTGACATATGTATCAATGAGCGATAGGGAGCCTATATCTCAAAGATAAAAAATGTATGATAAACATATATATGTGTGTATATACATACACACACACACATAGACACACATATGGACACACCTGATTTATATTAGGTAGTGAAATGTTGAGAAGCAAAATGGAGCAGGGTAAGGCTGCCAGAGTGATGGATGAGGTGCTTATTTTATTATATTATTTATTTATTTATTAAAAAAATTTTTTTTAAAGCTGTTCTTTTTTTTTTTTAAGATTTTATTTATTTATTTGACAGACAGAGATCACAAGTAGGCAGAGAGGCAAGGCAGAGAGAGAGGAGGAAGCAGGCTCCCCGCGGAGCTGAGAGCCTGATGAGGGGCTTGATCCCAGGACCCTGGGATCATGACCTGAGCTGAAGGCAGAGGCTTTAACCCACTGAGCCACCCAGGCACCCCGAGGTGCTTATTTTAGATAGCGGAATGGAAGTAGAAACTAGAAAATCAGCTTTAAGTTACTGCAACAGCCTTGTTTAGAGGTGATATTGGCCAGGATGAGATTGTGGCAATTCAGGTTGTTAGAAATAGAAATAGTCTGGATATATTTCAAGCTAGCATGATTTTCTGATAAAGTGGATGTAGGTATGAAAGAAAGAGGGGAAATAGGGATTATGCAATAATTTTTTAAAGATTTATTTATTTATTTTAGAGGGAGCAAGAGTGGGAGTGGGAGGAGGGGCAGAGGGAGAGAGAGAGAGAGAATCCTCAACCTACCTCCTCACCGAACACAGAGCCCGACACTGGGCTTGATCCCAGGACCCTGAGATGGTGACCTGAGCCAAAATCAAGACTGGGTTGCTTAACCAACTGAGCCATCCAGGTGCCCCAAGATAAACTTTTGTTTTAGGAGTTAGAAAAAAAGAATTGCCTCTGAGATAAGAAGATGTAGTGAAGCAGTACATTTGGGAGAAAAAAATTAAGACTTTCTGCTTTGATGTCTGCATTAAAATTGAAACAGTTGTTTCTTATAAGTATCAGGTTTAGTCTCAAAGAACAAACACTGATTATACTCTTCCTTGACAGAAGAGGTTCTGGTAGGCATGTTTAGAAAAATTTTAAATCTTTAAGAGGTTATTTGAATTTAACTTATTTCATGGTGTAGGCATGTCTATTATTTAATATATCTTTCTAATTTGCCTAGTGGAGAAATTTATAAAGAGTAAGTTTGATTGTGTGACAACTAAGTACCAGTACCAAGCTGGAAAGAACTAGATACTTCCTTGACCTGAGATTCTGGTTTAAACAAGGATCATGCACTATTGTAATGCCAGAAATCATGCTAGTGATACCAGATTCTTTCTCTCCCTGTCTGCCCCCAGCACCAAAAACAGGCATCCAGATTGTTTACGCAGATAATAATGATAGGTATTTGGAGACTCACCAACTCATTCAAGGGGTGAAAATTTTCATCCAACGCAACAACACGAAACTTCACTGAAACAAATATTTTCCATGAGTCCCAGAAACCTTAAATCAGGCTTAGCGGCTGATTAAAAAAAAAAACTGTTAAAGAACCAGGGCTATAGAGCCCTGGGGAAGATGTGGGGGAGGAATGTCTTTCCTTTTGGGAGTTGTTCCGACTATATGGCCTTTTCATACCTGTCTGCCCTGGTTTGTAGATGGGCTTGTCTGTCTGGACAAAGACCAGACTGTCTTGGTTTTTAACTACCACTGTGGTCCGCCTTTTGAATTCTTGGGTTGGTCCTTTCACTTGGATAGTGAGGAACATGACCTCTTCATTGGTTAGAGATCTTGGGACCTGAAATATAGGACAGGCCATAAGAACCCATTCAGTCTTGCAAGTTTCCTCCTCCAGTCCTTGTTCCTCTCCTCCCTGGAGATCTGGCCCCTTTACTTCACTGCACCCCCTCATTTTCATCAGGGGAAGCTGGCATGGACAGGAATTACTTCTGTTATTTTACAATGGGGAGGAGACAGAACAGAAGATGGAAGAAAATACAGGAAAAAAGAGGTCATAATTGAGACTTATGTCTCCTTATAGATCAGCCAATACATCTTGATTCAATTGTATGATGAACTTTACCAAGTTGATGTTGTGTGTTAAAAGGGCATGGCAGAGCATATTTAAGGCTATGGGAAATGAAATTACCATATTTTATTGACTATAGGCTGTAAGCATTTTACATATGGGCAACTCTGAAGAGATAGTGGATATTGGCTTATGGTAATTTCTACAGTTTTCCGTGTTCAATACGGGCTGATGTGTGTTTGCCAGACCACCACTGGAGGCTTATGTCATGGATTAATCCGGCTTGCCTTATTAATATTTTTTCCATTTTTTCCATTTTAATGTTAAGAAGTCACATTTTCCTTTTGTCTAGTATATACTGCTTTTTCCTCCTGGCTAATAGAAATTTTCTTTGATCATTAAGTTGATTTTTAATATGCTTCTAAGTATTTGTCTCCCATTGGAAATTCATGCATTGTTTCTTAATTTCTACACACATTTTTTTGCCCCACTTAGATTTCTTTCTGAAGTCTTTGCCAGGCTCTCCAAGCTTTATCTTGACTAAATCTTTGATGCCTATTATCCTAACCAGTAGAATCAAGTATATGAAGTCAAACAGGCGTACTCACAGTGAAGGAGACACAGTGGAATAAGTCCTTCTCTACCACCAGGTCAGTGAAGAGGCTCTTGTTCTCCCTGACAGACTCCAAGGAAGCACTCACAGTCACTGTCTCATTCAGGTAGCTCAGAAGGAGGCAGCCCTTCTCAGGGGTTTCAGAGTGGAGCAGGGAGGGGACCAGGACCATGTACTGCCTGCAATGGGGGAGTCCAGTTAGCGGAAAGTGCAGGAGGACAGGTATTGCTGTGACCAGCACTATTTTCTATCACAATGATTGTTACTAACATTAGTTTGATACCAAGAGAGGACATATTGATGAACATGACATTGGTCTCTGCTGTTGAATGGCATGCGTGAGAATTATTCCCTATTCCATCACCAGTGCCATGGCAGTGAACATTTTGCTGGAAGTGAGCTTTAAATAGATTAAAATTTGCTAGGATACTTCACTTTAAGGAACACAATATGAGAGCATCTGAATTCGAATAAAAATATGCTAATTATGTTGTACATCTATTTTACATGAGGATTGCTGTAAAAAAGTAAGCAAAGTCTCAGGAGAGACACTACAAAAACCAATCAATAAACACTATTTTCATTGGGTATATATATTCAAAACCCTGTGAAAATGATAATGCAAATACTTGCTTCCACTTTACAGATATGTAATCTGAGTGCCAAAGAAAAAACTTAGTTTTTTAGTCCCAAACTAAAAACCTAGTTTAAAGTCTCAGTTGTAAGTAACTAATGAAATCTTCATGTTACCTAACCCTGGCTGTTTGCATCTTAAATATTTGCCATTCAACTCATGGCTAGACAATGGTTCCACCCCAAAACGGCCTTCTAGTGATGGAATTTTGGGTCTTGGTAACTCATGAGCAGAACAGAAACTTTGCCAATTCCCTCATATATCATTTTGACTATGTAGTTTTCAAACATTTTTGCTTACAGGATTCCTAAAATAATTTTTAGATGCCATGCATTTCTTACATATTTTCAAGCAAACATGTACATTTTTACACAAATAATAACAAAATATATTATTTTTAATGAAATTTTAAGTTAAAACTTAGTCTTCTATAAGTTTTCGATGGATTCTTAAATATCAGTGATAAGATACCCAGTATGACCTACTTAAAAAGTACACCAAAAGGTTCTTTTTGTAATGATCAGAAATTTACATCTTTCCTTTTATTTCCCTCCTTAAACTTGAATTACCATGCCACTTACTACAGAGAAGTTTAACCTAAGATTTTTATGCTTCAAAATATATTTATGGATAACTCTTGCTTCTTTATTAACTAGTTTCTTTATTAACTATATATGTGTGTATATATACATGTGTGTACATATATACCTGTGTATATATATACATATATATAAGACTTGAAAATAATTCAATCCAGAAGAAAATGTTTGTTTCATGATCACATAAAGTATTAAATTTAAATTAGGCATCCATAAATAACATTACATATATATGAGTATATGTGTGTATATATACATATATACTCATGTATATATGTATGTATACACATACACATCCATAAATAACATTATACATTTATACATCCATAAATAACATTACATATATATGAGTACATATACATATGTATATGTGTGTATATGTACATATATGTGTATAAATACACACATATACTCATATATATGTAATGTTATTTATGGATGCTTAATTTAAATTTAATTCTTTATGTGATCATGAAACAAACATTTTCTTCTGGATTGAATTATTTTCAAGTCTTACTAGTATATAACTGATCAAAACAAAATAAGTGTATTATAATATTCATACATATTAGATATAAAATAAAAATATTTTTGAGACACATCTTTAATAAGAACAATGAGCTTTTTTTCTGTATCCATGGATGGATATGCCTTAATTGTGAGAATTAAAGGAGGCTTAGCATTAATTCTGTTGCTATTTTTAGTTTGTATGGACATGAGTGCCACAAAAAATTGTTTACATAAAATAAATAAAATACAGAAAAAACAACTGTATCACTGTTTCCAGTTCTTAGAACTCCTTCTGCATTAGGTACCAAAAATCACCCAGTGCCTATTATCAAGAATTGTTTCTAATCATCTATCAGCTCGTGTTTTCTTTAGATCTCCCTTCAACTTTGTTGAAATAAAGAATTCATCACCACATAATCTGCAAAAGAACTTTCTTCCTCATTGTTAGAATCCTTTGCTTTTTCAACATCAGCATCAGTATTTCAAATTATTCCTTTATCAGTATTTCAAATTATTCCACTGTACAGATTTCTATGCTCTAGGACAATGCTAAATGGTGACATCTGATTGAGGGAAAGATTTGTCTTTCTTTTATAAAGTGGAAGATCTGTAATTAAGAAAGAAATAAGGAAGGATAAATAGCCTGGTCTCGAGCAAATCAATCTGAATGTGAGGATCTGAAAATTGATTCCTTTAAAAGTATCATTGCCAATGCCCCTCAGAAAATCTTTGTATATCCTTAGAAAATTTAGAAAGTCAGAGATTCAGAGTTGGAGAAAAAGAATTGAGTAAATAAAGAATGAATATACTAGATTTATGAAATCTCATCATTGGAGGAGCCTTTAGAGATAAGAAGGTGACAGTTTTGTGGGAAAGACAAATGACCAGTCTAAATGAGAATCAAAGAATTCTCTTCTAAGGAAAAGATTCTTCACATCCTCTGCGAAACTCACGGTTTTCCAGAGACTGAGACATCCACAGGCAGGAAGACCAGAAGGAGGAGAATAAGATTTGGATGAATGTGTGTGTCCTTCCCCATGCTGCAGGGAGAAGGGCCCTGAGGAGACCAGACTGTATTGTGCCCGGGTCCCTGCAACTCGTCTCATCCCAAACATTCCTTAGAGGAGCTAGGTTTTATGCTGCTCCTGTGCAAACAGGAAGTTCCACCCACACATGGTGTCTAAACAAAGTAGAGGTTTCTGAACGTTCTGTGAAAGGGTCATTGCTCTCAGGGCCCACTTACAGTCAAGATTATTTCTGGGTGGGGTGAATAGAATTCCTGTAGGGATGAAAATCCACATTCCCGTTAAGTGCTCACTTTCTCTGGGTTTTATTGTAAAGCAGCTAATCGGCTTTTCAACCCCTTCTTTCTTTTCTCCCTAGGTCCACTTCCCCACTGCTCCTTTTAAGGCTTTCCTCATCCTCTCTTGCCTAAATAGTTTGCTAGGGAAGCTACAATTTAAGCAACACTGGACAGGTTCAAAATAGCTACTTCACTTCAAGTCAGAGTGCCCGGGAGTCCTCCATTAGATATGCCTACTCCAATGCTGAAGCACTTTCAGATTCAATATTCCCTATGGAAATGGTATTGGATTACAGCAATAATTTTTTGACCTTAGGGATAGTGCCTGATTGTGGAAGATGAGCCAGACCCTGGAAGAATGATAATAGGAAATATTTTTCCTGTATTAAGAAAGTGAAAAGAGAAGCAGCAGGACCTCAAAAAAAAAAAAAAAAAAAGCAAAGCTTTGACCTACTGTTTATAACAAAGAACCCAATTTATCATCTACTATACAAACAAATTTTGTTATGGTCTTCTAAATATGCTACTCCCTAACAATCTCTAATCAAATAAACTATTTCATCCATCCATCCATCCCTCTGGTTATTTTGTAAGTATTTATTGAGCCCAGTAGGGCTAAGTATCATGCAAAATTATGGAGATGTTGTGGTCTAATATGTAGAAACAGATATGCACCGAAAGGTCTTATGTTCTATGGTTATGAAACCAGGCGAATAAGCAAGAAATAAAAATACAGGAGGCAAGCATTATTACTTATTTGGACCCCTGAAATACAAATGTTTCTTCACTTGATCCTGTACAAAAGATTCCTTAACTTACCCTCTTTTTAAATTTTTTTTTTCTTTTTTTGCTCTTCAGCTTGGGTGCTTTCTATTTTTACCTTGTCTTCCAGATCTCTGATATATTTTTCTGCATCTCCTAATCTACTCTTGATTTCCTCTAGTGTAGTTTTATTGGTATTATTTTCTTCAACTGTGATTGGTTCCTGTTTATATTTTGTGTCTTTTTATTTGGGAATAGCACTGCAATGAATCATTCATGAAGCCAGTGTTGCCAGGATCACCTTTTGGACATGTTCCTGTATGGAGTGTATAACATGCAGCACAGAGCGCTAAATATGGCGTTTTACTTAAATCAATGGTATGGTTTAATTCACTCAGATCCTTTTCCCAACAATTGCTGTGCATATTTCTTTAAGGAGTGTGTCACATGCTGCCCCTACTGCTGAGTAATGTGTCCACTGAGATAACACTCTACTGATTCTTTCAAGCATCTAGCACTCCTACAAATATCTTTTATACATGGGCTTTTATGGAATGTTACTTATCTATTTACTTTTTGAGTATAGTTGACACACCCTGTTACATTGGTTTCAGGTGTACAACATGGTGACAAATTTATACCTTATACAATATGCTATTCCACTACAAGTGTTTCCAGCTGTCCCTATACATTGCTACATGGTATCATTGACTCCTTATGCTGTGCCTTTTATTCCTGTGATTTACTCATTCTGTAACTGGAAGTCTGTACCGCCCATTCCCCATCACCCATTTTGCCTATCACGCCTTCTCTAGCTCCCACTGGAGGTAGGGAATACAGTTTATTCTCTGAGTTTATAGCTCCCATTCTTTTGTTTTTTAATACATTTTTTTAATGATTCCACTTATAAGTAAGATCATATGGTATTTGTCTTTCTCAGTCTGACTTATTTCACTTAGCAGAATACCCTCAAGTTCCATTCACGCTGTCTCAACTGGCATGATCTCATCCTTTCGGTAGTCAAAAATTATTATTGAAGTCCAGGATGCTATGGGAGCATGTAAGAGGGGCACATAATCCACTCTTGGGCTTTAGAAAGGAAATCTATGGCAAAGCAAAATTTTAATTAAGCTCTGAAGTATGAGTAGTGTTCAGCCAGAGGAAAGGAGATGAAAAACACATTCTAAGCACATAAGCAATGACTTATACAAAGGCTCAGGAGTTGAGAATCAAGACACATTTAGTGAAATGAAAAAGTACTTGGTATAGAAAAAAATGCCCATGTGTTCAGGAAAGTGATGAAGCAAACTAGCCTCAAATCAAAAAGGATCTTGTTGGCAGTATTAGGGTATGTGGGGAGTGATCAGTGGTCACTTCTCTGGCTTTTACTGAAATTCGGAAGACTGACAGGAAGGAGACAATCCAAGAGGCAGAGGGGCCAATTTGGGAATTGATACAATTATATAAGTGAGAGATGATGGTATCTTTGAATTAGGGCATTCATAATCACACTGGAAAAAGATTGATACATTTATACCATATTTAAGAGGTAAAATATAGTACACAGCAAATATATGTATGTGATGAAATGTGCCTTTCAATTTTCCTGGCTGGTCATGGAGTGAATTGTGTTGCCTTTAATTGACTGGATGGAACAGAGGGAATACAGAGTGGGAACGAAGGATGGAAGAAGGGCTGAGGGCTGGGAAGGTAAGGAGTCTGGTTTTAGAAAGTGCTTGTAGGGGCACCTGCATAGTAACATAGGGTCATGAGATAGATCCCCATGTCGGACTCTGCACTGGACATGGAGTCTGCTTGGGATTCTCTCTCTTCCTCTGTCCCTCCCCCCTGCCTGTGCACACACACTCTCTCTCCAAAAAGAAAAAAAAGAAAAAAGAAAAAAAAAAGAAAGTGTCATGGAATCTTCAAGTATTAATATTCAACGGATTTTGACATTTGCATCTAGAGTTTAGAGTAGAAATAGAAATAGAAATATAGAAATATAATATAGAAATATAATGTGAACTTCTTATGTAATTTTATATTTTTTAGTAGCCATATTAAAAAACAAAGATAAGGGACGCCTGGGTGGCTCAGTTCGTTAAGCGGCTGCCTTCTGCTCAGGTCATTATCCCAGGGTCCTGGGATCAAGTCTCACATCCAGCTTCTGTCTCAGCAGGGAGCCTGCTTCTCCCTCCCACTCTGCCTGCTGCTCTCCCTGCTTGTACTCTCCCTCTCTGTTAAACGAATAAATGAAATCTTAAAAAAAATATAAGACAAACTAATTTTGATTATCTATTTTACTTAATATAGCCAAAATATTATCATTTCAACATTTAATCAATGTAAAAATTGCTAAGATACTTCATTTCTTTTTTTGTACTAAGTCTTTGAAATCTGGTGTTGGATTCTATACTTACAACACATATCAATTTAGACTGGCCACATGTTGCGTGTTCAATAGGCCATGTGGCTACTGGTTACACAGTAGGCTTAGAGCAATAATTTTCAAATTGTGGGTCATTATCTACAATGAGCTATAATATATTCAGTGAGTTATGACCAAGATTTAAAAAATCTGAGCTAGAGTATAGTAAAATAGAAAATATCGTAATGAACAGAATAAGTAAAGATATTGATTTCAGAAACATTCATTTCACATCCATGCAGCAGAAACTGTTGGTTGTATCCTATGATCCCTTCTCCAATTCTATCTTTATAATCTTAAATAATAGAACTCTTGAGGGGGCGCCTGCATGGCTCAGTTGGTTAAACTTCAGACTTTGGCTCAGGTCATGATCCCAAGGTCCTGGGGTGGAACCCCAGGTCATGCTCCCTGCTCAGGGGGAGCCTGCTTTTCCCTCTCCCTTTGCCTCTCCCAATGGCTCATGCTCTCTCTCTCAAATAAATAAATAAAGGTATTTAAAAAATGACAGAACTCCTGAGTTTTAGCTGCACACAAGCTGCATAGCTGGAAACTTTCATTTTCTAGTCTTCTCCCTTGAAGCTGAGTGTGGCATATGACTATGTTCTGGTGATTGGACTATGAGTGGAAGTGATGGTTGCAGCTTTTCATGACTTCAAAAGGATGAGTTGGGTTTTGTGCTTCCCCTTCCTTCCTCACCACTGGCTGGAATGTGGGCATGATGACTATTCTCATAGCTTCTGTTGTAGACCTTAAGATGGAAGCCATGTGTTAAAGAAGGCAGAGCAACAAGCAAGAAATAGTCTGTGTTCCTGAGTCATCCAAAGGCCGATGTAGCCTAGACTTTCATGTAATTCAAAAATACTTTCTCTTATTTAAGTCATTGCATTTTGAGATCTCTTCACTGGAGCAGCAAAGCTTATATTCTAACTAAGTCATTTCTTTATCGCTCTCTCTGTCTCTCATAATCTCTATTCTTAACTATGAGTATACTCATACATGTGAAGATGTGATTATAGTGTTCCCTTGTGAGCTGTCCAATGAGGATGTATGGAATTTGTTATTGCAGATTAAAGTTGAAATGACTAGAACAATGCCAGTTTACTGAGACCTGGACTACTTATACTGATTAGAGTTTTCTCAGCTTGTTGCGAAAGCTGATGCCATGGGAATGGATGAGAAAACCCAGACAGGATATGTTGGTGAAAAGAGAAAAGAGCCCAGGATAGAGCCCCAAGGAACCCCAGCATCTACGTGATGGGCAAGGGCACCCCAATGGAATAAGAGTGGTCTTGGCACTGTTGTCGAGAGAGAGCAACATAGGAGTGTGTAGGATCTCTAAGCCCTCCCCGACAAAAGGACATTTTTAAGAAAGGAAGAGTCAAGAGAAGATTTTTCTTAGTTGGAGTTATTAGGGCTTGATGCTAAGGCATCTATTAATGGCATACAGAATTAGAAAAAATTTTACATGATTTTTATAATGTGTTGATTCAAAATACAACAGAACTTAAGTTGTTTTTAAGAAACTAGAAATAAAGAAATACTTACTTGCCAGATTAATTCCTTAAAGAAGGGATCAATAACATTACAAGCATGAATTTGTTGCTTTATAAATTACGAAGATGATCTATAAAGATTGTTATTGTTAGATCCCTGGCTATCTATGTCAAATGCCACAGTGAAATCAAGTAATAGATTAAATGATCTTTTTTTTTTCTTTTTCTTCTCCCTAGTTTTAGGCACAAGGAGAACACTGGGACCCAGCATTTTTGGTGTCTATTTTGGGCAGAAGCCTGGTGGCCGCTTGTGGAGTGAGAAGAAAACTGAGAACCAGAGCCAATTTTGCTGAGTTCATCTGAAGGGAAGGAGAATCATAAGGTAGTCCTTGGAGACATGTTGGGTGACAGGGAGTTTCCTTAAGAGTAAAGAAACTTGAACAAGTTTAAATGAAATGTTGCTTCTATAAATGCTGAGTGGGAGAGTCAAATGAAAAGGGAGAGGCTGAATATTGTGCAGTGAGAAGTGATTATACCAAGAGAAGGCTGAGGATGTGTCAGGAGGATGCTAAGTGAGTGGACAGAGAGATTACCTCAGGAGAAATGGCATCACTTCAGTATAATCATAGAAGGTAAGTTTTATCAAAAACTCTCCCTTCACCCAAAATGGAGCTTTCTCTTCTTGGGAAAAGGAAAAATGAGTATAGAGGAAAAAGTCCCTGGATCAGTTGTTAGGATACTGAATCCTAGCTCTGACCCAGCTATAAGGTTTTAGATAACTGAGTTGACTGTCCTGAGTTTCAACTTCCTCACCAAAAAATAGGGGGTAGGTGATGTCTGTACTATCAGCTTCCTGGGATAGTTTTATACATGATGTTATGTAGAAGAAGGTGGTTTTTTTTTGTTTTTTTGTTTTTTTTTTTTTTAAACTGTTAACCTTAGTGAGCCCATGAAAATGAATATTTATCTTTTGAATCTTAATGACTGAAGAAGGGCTCTGGGCTTTGGTCTGGAATGTCATCCAAATAAGGAAAGTTAGGGTACCCGAGTATCAAGTTCTTGACAGAAAAGAGAACAGGTTCTACACAAGTTTGAAGTATTTTGCAAATACTTACTGTATTTAATGAGGTAAAAGGATAAGATAGGAGGGAAAGTAGGAGAAAGAAAAAAGTCAGTTCTTAGAAAAGAAAGCAAGGAAGTAAAATGCAGGAAAACTCAAGCCATTAAGAACAAGAGAGGATTATTTTGGAATTGATAGAAAATAGGATTAGGGCCTATATGGGTCTTAACGGAAATGCATAGAAAAACACGTTTCCATTTTATTGGTATAGTGCTTTCCAGGGACTGAATATAGCTCATCTAGTGGTAACAACTGTTACTTGGTTTACTTTGTGTGGGTGAAGAGACTGTTCAGGATAGTGCAGCTTCTCACAGTGAAATCAAGGACATTTCAGCTGATTACATGTTAACCACCTTCAAAGGCAGAAAGCTTAATGAATGGCCTACTATATTCACTCTAGCAGGGTGTACATTTGCTTTGTCTCGGTGTGAGTAGCTTGAGGAACAGTTGGGAGTTCCCACACTCTATCTCCAGAGATGACCTCAAAGATCAGTGTTTCAATTTTGTGCTATCTCATTAAGCTTCTTTAACTTTTGGTGGGAAAAATATTTGAATGTACAAAAATAAAAAGCATAACAAACCCTCAGATTGTTTCTACTCAGACTATACATTTAATATAGTTTCTCAAGATAAAAAAGCTCAGTGTTTTATCTTTTTTTTTTTTTTAAAGGTTTTGTTTATTTGACAGAAAGCACAAACAGGGGGAGCGGCAGGCAGAGGGAGAGGGAGAAACAGACTTCCTGCTGAGCAAGGAGCCTGACATGGTCCTCCATCCCAGATGTTTGGGATCATGATCTGATCTGAAGGCAGACACTTAAGCAACTGAACCCTCCAGGCACCCCTCAGTGTTTTATCTTTTAAGTTAAAGTCCATTTGCTTCTTTGTATTTCTAAAGAATACTGATATCCGAAAATAGTCTATTTTCTGGGATTCTACCTTGTGATACAGGTTAGGGGCAGAGGGAGAGAGAATCTCAAGCAGGCTTCATGCCCAGAGTGGAACCCAATGCAGGGCTCGATCTCACTACCCTGAGATCCCCACCTGAGCTGAAATCAAGAGCTGGATGCTTAACAACTGAGCCACCCAGGCGTCCCAGAACCTTCATTTTAGAGAGTTACACTTAGTCTAGAAGAAAACAATAGAGTCAGATTTTAACAATAGGAAAAGCTGAAATTACATGTCAAGCTTTAATTACTCAGATGTTAAAGACAATACTAACAACAACAATAGAGATGATAGCTAGTAATTATATACTACATATTATATGGATACACTGAATAATGTTCTAAGAGCTTTATTTATTTATTTTTTTTGAGATTTTATTTATTTATTTGACAGACAGATCACAAGTAGGCAGAGAGGCAGACAGAGAGAGGGGGGAAGCAGAAAGCCCAATGTGGGGCTTGATCCCAAGACCCTGGGATCATGACCTGAGCCGAAGGTAGTGGCTTAACCCACTGAGCCATCCAGGTACCCCTCTAAGAGCTTTAAATGTTCTAATTTATTTGTTTGTTTGTTTGTTTGTTTTTTTGGTCATGCCTAAAGGTTATTTAACCATTAGTTGGTTATGATAGTGGGTTGGTTATTATTAGTGGGTTATTATATAACCCACAATTTATAGTAGTACTATAGCAATGTGTAAGAAATAAATAATGGAATATAATAATTCATGTTAATTTTTGTATATTATATAAGATTAGGGTCCAGCTTCATTTTTTTTTTAAAGATTTTATTTATTTATTTGACAGAGAGAGATCACCAGTTGGCAGAGAAAGAGGAAGGGAAGCAGGTTCCCTGCTGAGCAGAGAGCCTGATGCGAGACTCGATCCCAGGACCCTGAGATCATGACTTGAGCCAAAGGCAGCGGTTTAACCCACTGAGCCACTCAGGTGCCCAAGCTTCATTCTTTTGCATGTGGGTATCCAGTTTTCCCAACATCTTTTGTTGAAGAGACTGTCTTTTCCCTCTTGAGTGGTCTTGGCACTGTTGTCGAAGACTATTTGCTCATCCTTATTTTGGGGCTCTCTATTCTCTTTCATTGATCTCTGTATCTAACTTTATACCAGTAACACTCTGTTTTGATTACTATAGTTTTGTTATATTTTTGAAATCAAGAAGTGTGTATCCTCTAAATTTACTCTTCTTTTCAAATTTACTCTTCTTGTAGATTTAGGGTCCCTTGAGATTCCATATGAATTTGTTATGGATTTTCTTTTGAAAGTGTAATTTTACTATACTGTACATTTTACTTTACATTTTTTCTCATTAAAATATATATTGAAGATAACTTTGTTTCGCAGAATGGCTATGCCAGCTTGCATCCTCACCAACTCTTTTGAGGTTATTTTTGTGTATAGTGTAAGGAAATGATTCAGTTTCATTCTTCTCAATGTGGCTGTCCAGTTTCCCCAAAACTTGTTGAAGAGACTGTCTTTTTTTCCATTGGACATTCTTTCCTGCTTTGTCAAAGATTAGTTGACTATAGAATTGAGGTCCTTTTCTGGGATCTCTATTCTGTTCCATTGTTCTATGTGTCTGTTTTTGGAACATCTGTGTTTTTGAAGAATAGTCTGAAAGGTTAATTACTAGAAGTAGACATATTGGATCAAAAGGTTAATAGTAGGATAGAAGTTTCACAAGGGGAAGGATTTTGTTCATTGCTATATCCTCAGAGCCTAGAACAGAACAGTACCTGGTATGCATTAGGTGTTTAATAAATATTCATTTAATGATGATATATATACGAAATTCCTAGAATATAGTTCTTGGGCTCAGTCTCAAAAATTGAGAAGATATTTGCCAAGCAGATCATTGCAGACGCTGCTCATTGGCTTAACTACTCATGCAACATCCTTCTCCCTAGCCATCTTCAAGCTATGGGTATTCTGACCAATGACTTATAAGTGGAAAAGTGCTGAAGGGTGGGTTTATGGAAAACTTTTGCTCTCTTAATAAAAAGAAAAAATTTCAGTAGTCACACAATGAATATTTTAGCTCATTCTTCCTGTATGGAAAATGGATGTGATGCTTGAGAATTCAGTGACCATTTTCAGATGAATCAGGAGGAGGGTGAAGGTCTGCATGCTAAATAAGATAGCAAGGGCCTTGGTCTGCCAGCGTCATTGGGCAATTGTATCAACCATGAGATGTCAACCTCTGTACCTCTTTCTTATTTGTTTAAACAGCTACTAGTTGCTTTTCTGTTATTTATTGCTAGAGGGATTCCTAGCTCAAATGAGACAGATGCCAAATATATTCTAAGTAGATAGGTCAGTGTGATGAAAAACAGGGGTTTTGAAACAACACGGGTGTTAGGTAATCTGCAAGTACAGAAAGTAGTTTAGCTTGGCTGGGGCATAGGGATAAGACCAGAGAGAGAGAGAGTTAGAGCCTTTTGTGCCATAGGGAAGAATTTGGATTTCATTCTGTAGACAACTGTGTAGAAATGAGTTAGACATGGGAGAAGCATGATCATCACTCTGGTAGGAAGGTGGTACACATGTTGGAGCAGAGCTTGTAGGAGACAAGAAGACCAATCAGGAGACTATTTCAGTGTTGCAGTGAGAGAAAGGAAAGGCCTAAAGTAAGGTTGATACGGTGGGCAGAGGGGGAAAATATGGATTTGAAGTATACTGAACATGACTTAATTACTAGTTTAATATCGACAGGCACAGTGGAGAAAGTTATATTACTGCATTTTATCACCTCTAAGATATCATTGATATAAAGGACACCAGCATCTAAGGCACTATTTAAAGAAAAGAATCTCATCTAATTGAATTAGGATACACCACTGATTGTCAAACACATTCTGGTTTCAGAGATGTGAAAAGATTTTTATCTTAGAATCACTGAAAGTTGGTAATAGCTACTATTTGTAAGTTCTTTGTGCCAGGCATTGTGCTGAGAATCTTGCTTTGATTATTTCACTTAATAGCCTCAAAAGTTTGTGAATTGTTTCTGAGTTAGAAAAACAAAAACTCCAACTTCTTTTTATGAACTGGGTATAACATTGATACCAGACCTGGCAAAGATAACATAGAGACTAATCTCAGTCAGGAACATTGACAACACGTCTTAAATGAAAAACTTGTAAACATGATCCAACAGCACATCAAAGAACTGATTTTTACATCATGGTCAAGTTGATTTCATTTCTGTAGGTGTAGGAAGAGATTTAAATCCACACTTTATAAAGGCTCAGTAAAAGAGTAATGAATGGTTAATTCTGTAATTACATGTATGTGTTGTCTTTTCTTGAAAGCCAGGACCATGCTTAATATGAAAACATCAAAGTATTTACAATAGGGAAGACAGAAGACAAAAAGGCTATTTCTACTATTCTAAGTTCTAAGTTTGTTCTACACACTTCAGCAAATATAAATAAAGTAAAATAGAGGTATTAAGTATAAAAAGAAAAGATGAAATGATGATTATCTGAATATGAGATAATTTATACCTGGAAAATATAAGAGAACCAACTAAGAAAATACATTAAAGAGTAAGAGAATCAGTAAGTTAGCTGGACATAAAATTAACATGCAGCCATATTCATCATTATAGACAACATCTATCAAAAATAAATCACAAAAAACCCCTATAAGTGCACAAATTGACTCAGCAGTTACATTTCTAAGAATTCAGTCTATGGCTTTATTAACACTTTTGCAAAATGGTGTTTTATGTTCAAGATCATTCATTGCTCTATTTTTTGTGGTAGTAAAAGACTGGAAACAGCCCAAGTTACATCAGTAGGCAGCTGGTTAATAAGATATGGGACACGCACACAATATAATGCCATGAAACTATGAAAAAAATCTCCACTGATATTGAAATACACTTAAGGTATATTATGTGAAAATAAAAAGTGAGTTTATGTTACCTTTTATGTTAACAAGGTGGAAACAAGAGTGAATAATCTTATTTGTTTGGGTATGGAGAGTTTAGAAAGTTACATAAAACACTAAAAAAAGGACTGCCTAAAGCAGGGAGTGAGTGAGAAGCAGGTAAATCTGGAGCAAAGGTGGGAAGCCAGCTTTTCACTTTATAAAAGCTATTTTTTTTTTTTTAGGATTTATTTATTTATTTGAGAGAGAGAGAGAGAGAGAGTATGTGCAAGTTGGGGGGAAAGGAGGGAGGGAGAAAGAGAATCTCAAGCAGGTTTCCTGCTGAGCACAGACAGAGCAGGGCTCTGTCCTACTGAGATGCCTAAATTATAACCATTACTGCTATTTCTGCTTCTGTACCTTCGCTTGCTATCCTATGAGGAGGTGGAAAAATACCAGCAGACTTTCTATAGACACTCTGTAACCACACATCCCCCGCCAAGAATTGAACGTGATAGAATGGCTGCTCCCGGGGCCCCCCATCCGGCTCTGGGCCAAGAGATAACAGCCATCTGACGCCAGAGAAATCCCCACCCGGAATTGGGCATGACAGAATGACAGCTCCTGGACCCCCCATCCGGCTCTGGGCCAAGAGATAACAACCATCTGGCACCCTGCGGCTTGACAGAGAGACCCTGGCCAATCCTGAGGTGACACATACACTAGTGGCGCCAACTCAGCAGTTTGAAGAATGACAGCCCTTTGACCTAACCAATAATCCGTTCCCAGCCTTTTCCTGCTCTGTAGCGCTCCAGTCATATTATAGAGTTCCTTTTTGATTTTCCCGCGGTATGTGGCGATTTGTTACAAGACACTATGATGTATGCTAAGTCCCTGCCTCCCCAAAAATAGTGTATAAAAGGTGTTGTGATCCCAAGCTCGGGACCTCTTAGCATCACCGGCACGAGTGCGCGGAGGTCCGGGTTCAAACTCATAATAAAGGACCCCTGCTGTTTGGCTTTGATTCTGGACTCTGGTGGTCGTCTTTGGGGGGTCTTGGAATTTGGGCACAACACTACAACATGGGATCCCACAACCCTGAGATCATGACTTGAGCTGAAATCAAGAGCCGGAAGCTCAACCAGCTGAGCCACCCAGGCTTCCCCACTGTATAGCTTTTTATATGTTCTTGTGTTTGAGTTATGTGACGGCTATCCATTTTAAAAGAAAAAAAAAAAACCCATACTGTAAACATTTTAAGGAAAACAAGCTGAGTGACTTTTGAAAAGTTGGCTGAACCTTGAAAATTTTCATTTGGATTATCTGAAAAATATCTTTAGTTGCACAATTTATAGACCCACAACAACAAAAAAGCCCCTGATTTGTGCAGATTGATGACGGCACTTTGTGTAAACAGGTCACTCATTTCACCATCATTTGTTTGCGCACCTACTCTATATGGGGAGCGCTGTGATTCCTGAAGCTGAAAAGCCCTGAGAGTACTTCACCTATTGAGTAACAGATGAATAAGTAAATGATGACACTGTTGTGTATCAAGTGTCCTAGAAGACTTAAATCTAGTGTGTTGGGGAAGTGGTAAGGGGGACACCTAAGTCTGACAGAGAAAAAGCTCCTGGGGATAATTCTCATGGATCTGAATTTAGAAGGAAGAGCAGAAGTTCTTCAGATGATAGAGAAGGAAGAGGAGACAACACATGGGGATGTGAAGGGCATGGTCTCCCTGATGCCCTGCACACAGTCAAGGCCACCTGTGAGGAGCATAGGTGGGGGGAGCTGGGAACAGAGAAGGAGTCAGGGGCCAGAACGTGGGGATCTGGGGCTAAGCTAAAGGTCTTCACCAATAGATTCTAAAACAAGAAGTGACATGATCAGTTGTGTGCTCCAGAACTAGGATCCTGGTAGCAATGTGGAAGACAGACAAAAGGAAAGGACATTTGGCTGATCCTTGAGTAAGAACTAGCCAGGAAAAGATTAGAGAAAAGAAGGTTTCAAGGCAGCAAATGGTCTAGTACCTCTGAATGACAATAGGCCTTGGAGCTCTTAAGACACTGGCAGGGAGCCAGTGTCAATCGAGCACAGTGCATAGGGAGGATAGTGACACGAGTTTGAAAAGGAAGGTCTGGATCTTGCAAGGGTGTTGGATATTACTCCAGTTGTAATGAGTAGCCAGTAAAAGCATTTAAGCAAGAGTGGTGTACTCTTATGGACATTAAAAAAAACCATGATTGCTATGTAGGAAATGGATTTAAGAGAGCAAGAAAATGAGCAAAGAGATCAGAAAGGAGGTTCTTACAGGGTGAGAGATAATGATGCTTCAGGTAAGGATCTAGAAAGGAGGGAGAAAGAGTAAATTTAGCTGATTAAGTCATGATCCTGTCATTACCAAGACAGTGCACGTAGGAGGAGAGGAAAAGGAAGGAGGAGCGGCAAGAGTTGACGAGTTTGTAAGACATTCAAGTGGAAATGTGTAGAAGACATTTACATCTTTAGTAGGAACATCCCACACTGTGTTCTTACTGTAGGTAGCGTAAGTTTCAATTTCTTCTATTTTGGGCAATATTAAATTTGATCACTTGATTAAGGTGATATGTGCCAGGCTTCTGGCCTATAAAATTATTTTTTTCCTTTATAATTAAAAAATATTTTATGTACTTTCAGGCTATGTAAATGTCTTGCTTCTCAGGGTTTCAAAAACAATGAATACTGTTATGCTGAAAAGAAAAAAAAATTAAAAAATTTAAAAAAAGAGTAAAAGAAATGTTTTACTTCTCATCAATATTTCAATGCATTCATTTATTTATTTATGCCAATATAGAGTAATGGCGTCCTGTTTTATTTAATGGGTTATAATCTCTTACTGTCATTATTTGGATGCTAAATTGGCCCCCATTTGGTCACTTTTTTTTTTTTTAAGATTTATTTATTTATTTGACAGAGATTACAAGTAGGCAGAGAGGCAGGCAGAGAGAGAGAGAGGAGGAAGCAGGCTCCCCGCTGAGCAGAGAGCCCGATGCAGGACTCAATCCCAGGACCCTGAGATCATGACCTGAGCCGAAGGCAGCGGCCCAACCCACTGAGCCACCCAGGCGCCCCATTTGGTCACTTTTTAAGCTGGTTTCCAAGTCCTTTTGACAGGTCCTCACCATTCTTTGAACAATTCTTTATTTTCAGGTCTATAATATTTCAAGCTCACTTTTAAATTTCCCTTCTCCAAAACCGGGATCATCATTTCTCTAAGGACTTAGGTTTTCTTGTTGTTTTTGGAGGGTAATATTAAAAAATCACAAACTGGGCTGGAGGTATACCAGGCTATCTCAGCAAACAGAGCTAGGGAATGTATGTATGCTTAGACATACGTATATATGTACATACACAATCTGATTGGCTTCCCACCCTGATGCCTTCTATACTATCCCATCTATAAGAACATCTTCCTCTTCTTATTCTGGCTCTGACAGCTTGAACCAGACCACCTTCCTTGGCCAACATTCTTACCCTTGTCAGGATAGTACACCCCACTCTACTGTTACCTCTCTTTCATTCAGTGTGGCAGCCAGCTTGCCTGGCTCCACCTAGTGGCACTGGACTGAATTGTTCAGGAGAAGAAGGGAAGAGGTAGTTAATTCTTACTTTTGTGACTTAGTGAATTTTCCAAATATACTTCAGTAGATATGCAGATATTTTGCTTACAAAATTTAAAAATAGATATTTTGTAGATATCTACAAAATTTGTAAGCAAAATTTGCTTACAAAATTAAAAAAAAATTAACTGTGAAACAGACACAAGCCTAGACATATCTATATAAATTATTTTGGTAAGTTGCTATTTATTCTGTAGGGGCTATTTATTCTGTAAATTTAATTTCTTCAGGGAATGCTTAGTTAGTATCCAGTTAAAATAGTAAAGAAATAGTTACATGGGGCGTCTGGGTGGCTCAGTCATTAAGCGTCTGCCTTCTGCTCAGGTCATGATCCCAGAGTCCTGGGATTGAGGCCCGCATGGGGCTCCCGGCTTGGCAGGAAGCCTGCTTCTCCCCTCTCCATCCCCACCACTCGTGTTCCTGCTCTCACTCTCTCTCTGTCAAATAAATAAATAAAATCTTAAAAAAAAAAGAAAATAAATAGTTACAAAAGAAAAGAGAGAAACAGGATGGTAGGTATGGTGACGTGAGCCCCAGTGTATATTTTTTTAATCTGCTCTTTTTTTCAATAAAATGGGGTTAATTTCAACATATTTATTAGTTGTGGTAGGAGATCCAATAGAGAGTGAAATTTAATATATTTATTTAATAAAGTAAAATATTTAGTTAATAAATTTTAAAAAGCCTGGTGTCCCAAACACAATGGGTAAGATTATCCTCAGAGAGGAGAAGGTCACATCTTCTCTGACCCAGAAAGGATGGAAGACAGGATTAGTATAAGTTCTGATCTGCTTGGGTTGGCAGAAAGGAAAGTTCTGGTGCTCTCAAGTGATAAACTGTTTTTCAGTAAAATATGGGCCAAGGTCATATATTGAGAGTAAGAAAGGAATAGTGGCCAACAGGGTTTGAAAGTTGAAATGGGTGTTTGGACTAATTGTTGTGGTCCAAAGAGAGAGAGATATAGCTAAGAACACAGAGGCCTTCGACATCTACATGGAGTTGAAAGTTATGTATATTTTTCTTTTAAAAAATAAAACTGACTTTTTCAGAGTAGTTTTAGATTCACAGCAAAATCAAAGGCCCAGAAAGTTCCTATATGCCCTGCTCCCCCAAATTCAGGTTTCACAAAGAACATCCTCCCCAGAGTGGTACTGCCTTTGAAAATAATGACCTTCGCTGACACATCATTATCACCCAAAGTCCATAGTTTACCTTAGGGCTCATTCTTCCGGTCCTGTATTCTGTGGATTTTGACAAATGTATAATTTATACATTTATACAATGTATACATATATACAATGTATAAATTATAGTATACAGAATAGGTCCACTGCCATAAAATTCTCTATGCTCTGCCTACCCACCCAACCCTCTCTCTTAACCACTAGCAGTTACTGATCTTTTGCTCTCTCCAGTTACGCCTTCTCCAGAATGTCCTATAGTTGGGAGTCATACAGTGTGCAGCCTTTTCACATTGGTTCCTTTTACTTAGTAATATACCTTTAATTTCCCTCCATGTCTTTTCATGGCTTGATAGCTTTTTCTTCTTCATACTAGATAATTTTCTGTTGTCTTGATGTATCACGTTTATTTATCTATTCACCTACTGAAGGACATCTTGGTTGCTTCCAAGTTTGGCAATGATGAATAAAGCTTCTAGAAACATTTGTGTCCAGGGTTTTGTATGGACTTAATTTTCCAACTCATTTGGATGGATAAATACCAAGGAGTGCAATCATTGGATTGTACAGCAAGAGTAAATTTAGTTCTGTAAGACTCTGTCAAACTGTCTTCCAAAGTGGCTGTATCATTTTGCATGCCCATCAGCAGTAGATGAGAATTCCTTTGACCTATTCTCACCAGCATTTGGTATTTTTCAGTGTTTTGAATTTGTGTCATTCTAATAGGTGTGTAGTGGTATTTTGTTGTTTTAATTTACATTTCTCTAATAACATATGATGTGGAGCATGTTTTCATATGTTTATTTGCTATCTATATATCTTCTTTGGTGAGGTATAGGTTTGGGTTTTTGACCACTTTTTAATGAAGTTGTTTGTTTTCTTATTAGTGAGTTTAAAGAGTTTTAAAAAATATTTTGGATAACAGTGCTTTATCAGACATGTCTTTTATACATATTTTCTCCCACTCCTTGGCTTGTCTTCTCATTCTATTGACAGCATCTTTTACAGAGCAGATTTTTAATTTTAATGAAGTCCTGCTTATCAATTGTTTCTTTCATAGATAGTGTCTCTGCTGTGTATCTAAAGTCACCAACCATACCGAAGGTTACCCAGATTTTCTCCTATGTTATCTTCTAGGTTTTGATAGTTTTGTGCTTTACATTTAGGTCTATGCTATGCCTTCAATTAATTTTTGTGACGAGTGTAATTTCTGTGTCTAAATCCTTTCCTTTGTATCCTCCCCTTCTCTTAACCTCCTTCCGTGCCTTCAGACCCAGACCCACCCACCCTTCCTTCATTCCTTCCCTCCTTCCTTCCTTTTTCTTTTCTTTCTTTCTTTCTTCTTCTTCATTCCTTCCCTTTCCTTTCTTTTCTTTCCCTCCCTCCCTCCCTTTTTTCTTCCTTTCTTTCTTTCTTCACCATTGGTTGAAAAGGCAGCCCACTCTATTGTATTGCCTTTTCTACTTTTTTTTTCCTCAAAGATTTTATTTATGACAGAGATCACAAGTAGGCAGAGAGGCAGGCAGAGAGATAGGGAGGAGGAAGCAGGCTCCCTGCTGAGCAGAGAGCCCGATGTGGGGCTTGATCCCAGGATCCCAGGATCATGACCTGAGCCGAAGGCAGAGGCTTTAACCCACTGAGCCATCCAGGCACCTCTGCCTTTCCTACTTTATCAAAGATCATGTGGGTCAATTTCTGGGCTCTCTATTCTATTCCATTGATCTATTTGTCTTTTCTTTCACCAATACCATACTATCTTAATTACAAAGGCTCAAAGTTGGGTAGTAGGTATCCTCCAAATTTTTTCTTTTCCTTAAATATTGTAGTGGGTGTTTTGTCTCTTTATATAAACTTTTGAATTAATTTGCTAGTATCCACAAAATAACTTGCTAGAACTTGATTGGGATTGCATTAAATGTGTAGGTCAAGTTGGAAAGACTGACAGCTTGACTATATTGAGTCTTACTATCCATGAACATGGAGTATCTCCCCATTTATTTAGTATTTTGATTTCTTTCGTCAGAGTTTTATAGTTTTCCTCATCTGGGTTTTATAAATATTTTGTTAGATATAAACTTAAGTATTTCACTTTACCGGGGGGTGCTAATATAAATGGTATTATGTTTTTAATTTCAAATTCCACTTCTTCACTGCTGATATATAAGAAAGCAATTGACTTTTTTATATTAACCTTGTATACTGTGACCTTGCTATAATCATTTATTACTTCTAGGAGGGTTTTTGTTGTTGTTGTTGTTGTTGATTCTTTCAGACATCTGCACAAGAAATCATGTTCTCTTTGAACAAAGAAAGTTTTATTTTCTTCTTTCCCACTCCATATAACTTTTATTTCCTTTTTTCCCCTATTGCATTAGCTAGGACTTCCAGGATGATATTGGGAGGGAGTGGTGGGAGGGGATATCCTTCCCTTTCCTCTGATCTTAGTGGAAAATCTCAGTGTGATGTTAGCTCTAAGTTTTTAGTAAATATTTTTTTAATGAAATTGAGGAAATTCCCCTCCATTCCTAATTTGCTGAGTTTTTAACATGATTGTGTTTGAGATTTTTTCAAATGCTTTTTCTGAATCTATTGATTTGACCATATGACTTTTCTCCTTTAGCCTCTTCATATGATGAATAATTGATTTTCAAATATTGAACTGGCCTTGCCTACCTGGCATTAATCCCATTTGGTTATTGTGTATAATTCTTTCATACAATGTTGAACTTAATTTAGTAATATTTTGTTGAGGATTTTTACACCTATGCTTATGAGACATTATTGGTCTATAGTTTTCCTATAATGTTTTTGTCTTGTTTTGGTATTAAATTAATAATGGGCTCATAATGAATTAGGAAGTACTTCTCCTGCTTCTATCTTCTAGAAGAAATTATAGAGAATTAGTATGATTCCTTCCTTAAATATTTGGTAGAATTCACTAGTCAACCTGTCTGGGCCTGGTGGTTTCTGTTTTGGAAGATTATTAATTATTGATTCAATTTCTTTAATAGATACAGACCTATGCAAATTGTCTGTTTCTTTTTTTGTGGAAGTGTCTTTTCAGGAATCGGTTTCATCTGGATTATTAAATTTATGGGCGTAGACTTATCCATAGTATCCTTTATTATCCTTCTGATGTCCATGAGGTCTCTAGTAATGTCTCTGTTTTCATTTCTGATATTAGTAATTTGGGTCATCTATTTTTGTTTCTTAATTAGCCTCAAGAGGATTATTAATTTTATTGATCTTTTCAA
Organism: Mustela putorius furo; assembly: GCF_011764305.1. NCBI lineage: Eukaryota > Metazoa > Chordata > Mammalia > Carnivora > Mustelidae > Mustela > Mustela putorius. The sequence continues at coordinate 38,625,875 of NW_025422368.1, read as the reverse complement.
AGAAGAAGCTTTTGGTTTCATTGGTTTTCTCTATTGATTTCCTTTTTCAGTTTCACTGATTTCTGCTCTAATTGTTAATTTTTTTTTCTAATAATCACTTTGGATTTAATTTGTTTTCTTTTTCTAATTTCTTAAGATGGAAGCTTAGGTTATTGATTTTAAGTGTTTCTTTCTTTCTTTTTTAAAATTTTTATTTATTTATTTGACACAGAGAGAGAGATCACAAGTAGGCAGAGAGGCAGGCAGACAGAGAGGAGGAAGCAGGCTCCCTGCTGAGCAGAGAGCCCCAGGCGGGGCTTGATCCCAGAACCCTGAGATCATGACCTGAGTTGAAGGCAGAGGCTTTAACCCACTGAGTCACCCAGGCGCCCTGTTTCTTTCTTTCTAATATATGCATTCAATACAATGAATTTCCCTCTAAGCACTGTTTTTGCTGCACCCCAGAAATTTTGATAAGTTCTATTTTTATTAGCATTTCATAATAAGTTCATTATATTTTAAAATTTTCTTGAGATTTCTTCTTTGACTCATGTGTTATTTAGAAATATGTTCTTAAATCTCCAGTATTTTATTTCCAAGGGATCTTTTTACTACTGATTTCTTGTTTAATTCTATTGTGGTCTATGAGCAAACATTATATGACTTCTATTCTTTTAAGTTTGTTAAGGTGCATTTTATGGCCCAGAATGTGGTCTGTTTTGATGAATATTTCGTGTGAGCTTGAGAAGAATGTGTGTTCTGCTGGTTTTGGATCAAGTAGTCTATAGATGTCAGTTATATCTGGCTGTCAGATGGTGCTGATTTTCTGCCTGCTGTAACTCCATTTCTGATAGAGGATTGTTAACCTTTCCAACTGCTGTAGAGCCTGAATAGCCAAAGCAATCTGGAGCAAGAAGAACAAAGCAGAAGGCATCACACTTTCTGATTTCAAACTGTATTACAGAGCTATAGCAACCAAAGAAGTATAGTACTGGTATAAAAACAGACACTTAGGCCAATGGAACAAAAGAGAAGGCCCAGAAATAAACCCATATGTTTACAGTAAATTGATTTTCAACAAGGGGGACAAAAATCACAATGGGGAAAAAATAGTCTCTCTTCCATAAATGTTTTTGGGAAAAGAGGATAGCTACATACAAAAGAAATTGTGCCCTTATCTTATACCATACATTAAAATCAACTCAAAATGCATTAAGACTTAAGCATAAGACTGTAATACTCCTAGAAGAAAACATAGAGAGCAAATGACTTGGCAGTGTTTTCTTGTATAAGACACTAAATGCTTAGGCAACAAAAGCAAAAATAGACATATGGACTATATCAAACTAAAATGCTTCTGCACAGCAAAGGAAATCATTAGCAAAGTGAAAAGATAACGTACAGAATAGAAGAGAATAATTTTTCAAATCATGTATCTGATCAAAGGTTAATATCCAAAGTATATAAGGAACTCACATGACTCAATAGCAACCCCCCCACCAAAACCCCCAAACTGCACTAAAAATAATGATTAAAAAAAGGACAAAAGACCATTTCTCCAAATAGATATTTCTCCAGAGAAGGCGTACAAATGACCTATTGGTATATGAAATGCTGTTCAACATCAGTAATCATCAGGGAAATGGCAAATAAAGCCACAATGAGATAGCACCTCCCAAGTGTTAGGATAACCATTATCAAAAAGTCAAAAGATAAAAAGTATTTAGAAACGTGTGGATCAGAGGTACTCCTTGTACATTGTCAGTGGAAATGTAAATTGGTAAAGCCATTATGGGAAACAGTATGGAGGCTCTTCAAACAATTAAAAATAAAAATAGAACTACCTTAGGATACAGCAGTCCCACTTCTGGGTGTTTACCCAAAAGAATTGGAATCAGGATCTCAAAGAGATATCTGTACTTTCATGTTTATTGAAACAGTATTTATAATAACAAAGACATGGAAGCAACCTAAATGTCTATGGACAATATAATAAAGAAAATGTGGTATATACAGGTAGTGGATATACTTAGCTTTAAAAAAGAAGGATATTCCATTATATGGTAATAAAAAAAATAGAAATGAAGGAAATTCTGCCATTTGCTGCTCCATGGATGAACTTCGAAGACACTATGCTAAAGGAAATAAACCAGACCCAGAAGAACAAAAAATCTATTGTCTTATATCAAAAATCAAAAACAATGGAACTCATAGAGGCAGAGGGTAGAATGGTGGTTACCAACGGCAAGAAGAATCATGGAGATGTTGGTTAAAGGGCATATAGTTTTACCTACACATAGTGAATAAGCTTTAGAAATCTGTATAGCATAGCATATATAGTTAACAACATTGTATTGTATGCGTAAAAGTTTATTTTATTTTCTTTTATTTAAATTCAATAAATTAACACATAGTATATTATTAGTTCCAGAGGTAGAGTTCAGTGCTTTATCAGTTGCATATAACACTCAGTGCTCATTACATCATGTGCCCACCTTAATGCCATTCACTCATTTACCCCATTCCCCCACCAATGTCCTCTTCAGCAACTCTCTATTTCCTGTAGTTAATTGTGTATTATTGTTTTGTCTCCCTGTCTGATTTCATCTTATTTTATTTTTCCCTCCCTACCTCTATGATCCTTTGTTTTGGTTTTTAAATGCCAGATATCAGTGAGCTCATAAGATAATTGCCTTTCTCTGATGAATTATTTTTCTTAGTATAATACCCTCTAGTTCCAACCACATCATTGAAAATGCTAAGATTTCATTTTTTTCATGGTTGATTAATATTCCATTGTGCGTGTATGTGTGTGTGTGTGTGTGTGTGTATCTATATCAATCACATCTTCTTTATCCATTCATCTGTTGATGGACATCTGGGCTCTTTTCATAGTTTGGTTATTGTGGACATTGCTGCTATAAACATTGGTGTGCAGGTGCCCTTCTAGATCACTGCATTTGTGTCTTTCTGGTAAATTCCTAGTAGTGCAATTGCTGGGTCATAGAGTACCTCTATTTTTAGTTTTTTGAGGAAAAAATTCATACTGTCTTCAAGAGTAGCTGCACCAACTTGCATCCCCACCAACAGTGTAAGAGGGTTCCCATTTCTCTGAATCCTCACCAACACCTGTATTTCCTGACTTGTTAATTGTAGTCATTCTGACTGGTGTGAGGTGGTATCTCACTGTGGTTTTGATCTGTATTTCCCTGGTGCCGATTGATGTCGAGCATTTTTTCATGTGTCTGTTGGCCATTTGGATGTCTTCTTTGCAGAAATGTCTGTTCAAGCCTTCTGCCCATTTCTTAATTGGATTATTTGTTCTTCAGTTGTTGAGTTTGATCAATTCTTTATAGATTTTGGATACTAGCCCTTTATCTGATATGTCATTTGCAAATATCTTCCATTCTGTGGGTTGTCTTCTGGTTTTGTCGACTGTTTCTTTTGCTGTGCAAAAGCTTTTTATCTTGACGAAGTCCCAATTGTTCATCTTTGCCTTTGGAGATGTGTCTAGCAAGAAGTTGCTATGGCGAGGGCCACAAAGATTAGATTCTCTTAGATTCTCTTCTAAGATTTTGATGGATTCCTGTCTCACATTTAGGACTTTCATCCATTTTGAGTCTATTTTTTGTATGGTGTAAGGAAATGTCCAGTTTCATTCCTTTGCATGTGGTTATCCATAAAAGTTTTCTCAAGAGTAGATCTTATGTTAAATGTTCTTATCAAAGAACAGGGAGGGAAGAAACTGACGATGATTACATTTGTGGCATTGTATATGGTGATGGTTTCATAAGTATATACTTATCTTCAAACTCATCAAGATGTAGACATGATATATGTGTGTCTTTTTTTGTATGTCAGTCATACCTCAAGAAAAATAACCACTTAGAAATAAAGGAAGGAAAGAAGTAAGGAAGGAAGATAGGAAGGAAGGAAGGGAGGAAGGGAGAAAGAAATTGACTACTTTATGCTACACCCTGAATTAGTCACAGTGGTTGCACAATGATGGTAAAAAGAATAAGAGCTTTCAATTGTCAGGTGCAAGGAAATAGAAGTGTTGGCATATTTTTAAGGACATTTATTGTCATAGCAGATATGAATTAGAAACCACAAACTGTGGCATTCAAGAAATATAACATTCCTTTTTTTAAAATGTTGAATTAAACCCAATTCTGGGGCGCCTGGGTGGCTCAGTGGGTTAAGCCGCTGCCTTCAGCTTAGGTCATGATCTCAGGGTCCTGGGATCGAGTCCCACATTGGGCTCTCTGCTCGGCGGGGGGCCTCCTTCCCTTCCTCTCTCTCTGTGATCTCTTTCCTTCCTCTCTCCTAATGTGATCTCTCTCTGTCAAATAAATAAATAAAATCTTTAAAAAAAAATAAAAAAAAATAAACCCAATTCTGCTTCCATTTTTCCAAATTGCTGGGTGAGACTTAATCTTAGTTTCTATTAGAGCTTTTTTCACAGTGAGATTTGCAATGGAAAATGAGGAGATTGCTTTCGTGTTTGCTTGAAATGGTACTCCTGATATGACCGTGTCATTGTCAAATCCCTGAGACCCCTTTGACCCCCTTTGGCTGCTTGGGCGTTTCTATGTTAGATTTGGGCATGAGATTGTTTGCTGAGACTAAGAGCTCTGTAGCTCAGAGTGGGCCTCATTTAACTGAGAGGCTCTGTCTTGCCTCTTGGGTGCAGTGAGGGAGGGGACCAGAGATATCCACTATCTTGGGTCACATAAAACTCCACCCTACTCCTGGTTTTGGATTCTCCCTGCCAATTGGGTTTCTATTCTTTCCTCCCTGCAAAAACTTCTTTCTCCTCTTCTTCCCGAGCACCTAGAGTAAGTAATTTGCTCAGTAGGCAGGGCTTTCACAAAGTTATCTTTAAGTAACCTCTGCTTCTAACCTTAAGAATTCTCACTGCAAGAGAACACAAGGGCCTGGCTACACTTTTGAAATAGGGAAGGGAAAAACAAGGGATTAGGATCAGCACAGATCACATTCTTACCAAATCCTTTTTAGAAGTGAAAACAAAACACCAGTTAATTTTCAGTAAGTTATCCTTCCATGCTATTCAGGGAAGGAAGCTGGGAAACTGAGGAATATTTCACGTGTTTTGAAAGAAAAATAAACATGTATGGTTTCAGTTCAGGTATGTGCATAGATATATTTTCTTTTTGATAAAAGAGAAAGGAAAAGATAAAGGGAGAACAGTCTAGTTATCATTTTGGTAATTTCCATTTTACATATACATCTCCATAACCTCACATTATTGGATAAAAACACTTTTTGTTTAAAAGACTTTTTTTTTTTCTTTTTAAAGAAAGACTTCTGGTATTAGACTCCCATGTTATGATTTTCTTATACAGGAGTGGGTAAAATTACCCCCCCCCCATTTCTTCTTTGTTCTCTATTTGATAATGCCATTACTGCCCACACACATATTCTTCCTGCTTGTGCAAGCAAAAATATGATCCTAGAAATATGGAATTTTAATCCCAGGATTTAATAAAGAGCAGTAGCTTCAAGAGAGTTACATCTTTTTTCTGGGAGTAGTGAAATGTCAAAAAAATGTGTTAATCTCTGTTTATTACTTCTTCCATTCTTTATGTAAGAATGGATCAGCAATATTTGACCTCATAAGAAAGGGATAAAATTCATGGGGATAAATAGCACTACCTGCATCACTGAAAGGAAGGGATTAGTGCAGAGTTTATTCTTTTCTCTTTGGAAAACCTAAGGTGAAATCAATAAGTGGTCTGATCAAGGGGAGGATTTCTTAGGCTCCTGGCTGACCTGCCCTTCTGTCCTCCCTCTCGTTGTCCCATCTAATCCCTGTGATTGAGAAACCTCTTGTTTTTTACAAAATTCCCACATTCATTTGGCATCAGATCCTTTGGGTCATCTTTAAAGACTTCTAAACTTTCCATTTTGAAACATGGTGACTTTGATTCTGAGGGAGGCCAAGAGAATGGTTTTTTCATACTGTTTCTTAGCTTTTTCTCAGGAACAGAGAATTAGATTTAATTTTTTGGCAATACTACTTCATAGGAAACATTATATTCATCCACTGGGGTGCACAGAATGTCTAATTATTTTTCTTTGTGATGTTAGCAATTGTTGGTGTTCAAGACCTAGATACATTTTTCATTATGAGTTGCAAAATGGTTTAGGTAAAATGAGATATTTAGAAAAGTCTCTGAGATGTTTAAAATACTATGCAAATATAAAATTTCATCAATATTTGATTTTCTGAAGAAGAAGGAGGAGGTAGAGGAAGAAGAAGGGGAGGAGGAGGGGAATGGAGAAGAGGAGAAGGGGGAGAAGGAGGAGCAAGGGGAAGGGGAGGTGGGGGAGAGGAAGGAGGAGGAAGAGGAGGAGGAGGGTGAGGAGAAGACCCATATAAATTAAAAATAAAAAGTAAATAGACAAAATTTCTCCTCAAAAATGGTTTGAGTTGAGAATGCTTTCATCAAGGAGACAGCAACTGAAAGATAATTTGGCTTCTGAATCAAATATAGGTCCATTTACCCTCCTTTCCTCTTCCCAATCACCATTTAAGGAATTTTGGAGACAGGAAGAAACCCACAGTAGGGCTAAAAATGAGAGGGGACATCATCAATAAGAGTTCTGTACCATCACCCCCCACAGAACATTGATTTTAGCAGTTATGGATGAGAGTACCCTGGGGGAGTTGGAGAGTCCAGTGGGGAAGTCCCAGCACACTGTGTGGGGTGGGGGAGATCTGAGAATAGATGCACTGAAGAGGGTTAGAAGAATATTTTCACTTTGCTTTCATCACTCTCCCCCAAGGTGGCACAGTTTGGTGCCAGCAGAAACCCCCATGGCCTGTATTTTTCCCAAGAAGGGAAGTGAGAACTTACTGAATGAGTGCCCCATTAAAGTTTGGCTTGGTCATGTGACTTGCTTTAGCCAATAGAATACAAATGGAACTTACATACTCTTCATTTTAGCCAAAGCTTTAAGAGCCCTTGCTTGATTCAGCTGTTTCTCTTTCCCCTCTTCCACGAGAATAGTTTATACTCATAACTTACATTGAGGGAGAATCTGTTATTCCCATTTCTTTGGGAGGAATCTGAGGCTGAGAGGTTAGGTACCTCTCCTTCTCACTCAGTGGGTGAGGAAAGGATGGAGTCTGAATTTGTCTCTAGGCAATCTGGTGCCTGTGTCTAGACTTAAACCACTGCACGATACTGCCTGTCTCCAACACATTCTTTTATTTATTTATTTATTTATTTAAAGATTTTATATATTTATTTGACAGGGGAGAGAGATCACAAGTAGGTAGACAGGCAGGCAGAGAGAGGGAGAGGAAGGGAAGCAAGCTTCTTGCTGAGTGGAGACCCTAGGATCATGACCTGAGCCTAAGGCAGAGGCTTTAACCCACTGAGTCACCCAGGCACCCCTCAACACATTCTTTTATTTCAATTATTTTAGTCTCTTCTGAAGTCCATTTTTGATGTCTTAGCTGAGAGACAAAGACAAATATTTCCGGTTTCCTCTCAAAAAATCTCTCTCTAAACAAAGGGTTCCTAGACCAATGGATGAGTTTTTTCTTGGGGTCTCTCAGAATGTAAGCTATTATCAGTTATTCCCTTTTTGACTTTACAGGTAATATCCACAGCTGAACTCTAAGTAGATTTGTTACACATCTGTGTTCTTCACATTATTTAAAATAATATAATTCTTTATGTGAACATGTAGTTAATATTTGATAATAAACAACAGAACAAATGATAGCTTGAACAGAGTCTTACATTTATTCAACAAGCTTCTTTGATGTCTGTTTCACAGAGACAAACAACTCCATTTCTTTTAAATAGAAGTACAGGACAGGGAATCAGCAAAATACAGAGCCTACTTATGACTTCAAACATTGCCATATTCTGCATCTATAGAAAAAAGAGAAACATAGGAAGGTTGTGGGATTTTTCTCAGGAAGACTCCCTCACTTGAGCCTGGGGAGCAGAGGGGACTAGAACAGAGGTTGGCACACTTTGGCTGTGAAAGGCCACATGCTAAATATTTTGGATATTACAGGCCATGTGGATTCTGTCATAGCTGCTCAACTTTTGAAAGCAGTTATAAAAAATAATGTAATGAGTGTGACTCTGTTCCAATAAACACTTCATTTTATAAAGATAGACATTGGGCTAGACTTTGTCAGAAGGAAACAAATCAGCTGTGATGGAAAATGTTGCCTAATAGAAAGAGCTATCTTATCAACAAATGAATAGCAACATATGAGCAAACAATGCTTATTGATTTTACTGATAATGGTGTGAATAACTGAAGTTGGAGTCTACCTACAGAGTAAGTGCTTTTCTCCACAGTTTTCTGTGTGAGAATGTGCCCAGTGAACAGACTTGGGTGTAGGAAAAAACTTGTAGAGAATTTTAAATTTAAAAGGAAGTTTAGGGAGCACGATTCCTGTGGAATGATGGTCCTGGCCTGTGACCTCTTACCTACGCTGCAGGAGGCAATGTACTCAACAATGGCTGACTCATCTGAAGGAACTGTTGGATGAAAAGAGACCCCCCCCCAAAAAAAATCTATAAACTGGAGCCCATATTAAGTCTGTCCACTTTACTTATGGGGAAAAGTACATCATATCAGGATTGTCAAATATACAAGTGTTGAACAGGATGGTTAAATTATCTATATTCTAACACTTATTTTTCATAAACTGCTTTTCCTTATTGTATTATCATTGTATGTGTATTACACTCTCTATGTCTCTAAACTCTTTGAGAGCAGTGACCAAATATTATCCTTCTTTTTAAATTTCTAAGTTTCTGACTCAACAGATATTGATAAATTGGTTCTGATAATAGTTTCTACACTATGTATCTCAGAGCAGAGAGACAAATGGATGTACTACTGACTGGATGGACTAAAACCAGGGTCTACTGTAACAACAGGATGCATTTGTTGGCTCTGGGTTGAGATTCTGTAGTTGTTTTGGTTTCCTTTGACTTACATGTCTCAAAGTAGTCATAGACTAACAGTCGCTAGCTTGAGGTCTCTTACGGGATGTCTTGCAGAACCATGAAGGAAAAGCTGAGTGTCTGATTTGTTACCTGAAAGGAAAAGTGGGAGTAATGATGAAGCTAGAAATCTTCCTTCCCTTTTCCCTGAGTAAGTTATATTATTTTTTGTTCTCTGATTCTTATACATTAGGGTCTTTTACATGAGCAAACATTTATGGGTGACAAGATGAGTTTTATTTTCTTATTTTTAAAAATATTTACTCATTTATGTTAGAGAGAGAGAGACACACACAGAGAGAGAAAGTGCGGAATCAAGGGGAGGGGGCAGAGGAAGAGGGAGAATCCCATGCAGACTCCCCACTGAGCCTGAAGTGTGATGTGGGGCTTGATCTCACCACACTGAGACCATGACCTGACCCACCTAGATGCCCCCAAGATGGGTTTTATACACAACTTTGGAAACACTTTACCATGAACAAAATTCCCCTGATTTTCTCCTAAACACCTGAGACAATCCATATTCTCCTGTAGTCTTCTGTATGAGATTAACTCTCTGAGCCCATGTGAATGGTTTCTAAGATGCAGAGGTACCATTTGTAATTATTGAACTATTCTACTTGTGTGCCAGATAAATAATTTTTTTTTTGCTTTATAGTCAGATTTGAAGATATTCATGAGGTTTAGATTTTAGTTTCTCTTATAATATAGTGATATATTAGAAATGTTTACACTATCATTGATCAATCACCATGTGACATATTTATTCTTTTGGGGGAGGTCTTCAAAATAAACCTTCTGTTCTATTGGTTTTCTACTTGAAATTTCATAGAAATACTCATTTTCCAATTTTAACATAATTAAAGAGAGCAGTAGACTCCATGGATCTAAAGGGAGATTTCTCTTCTCTTAAATCAAAGGAACTTCCTGGAAGGGTGCTACTAATTACTGCTTTCCTCATACTACTTATTTTCTAGTGAAGAGACCCACTTAAAAAGACCACCAATATGTATAGTGTCAGCCAAATGTCAGAACTCTTACCTGTTCCACATAAATGAGGACATGGTTATTCCTTACTTCCATCCTGCTCACATGGCAAGATCTCTCAAGCTGAGGAAATTCAGAAAATTTAAAAAGTTAGAAAATGAGAACAGATTGTAGTAAGGGATAAATGTCTAATGATGTCAGGGGAAGGATTCCTATAAATCATTTCCATGATAAAATAACTGGGTCACATTAAAGACATAAAAGATGGGTGAGGGGGAGGAATCAGATTTGGATATGGGCAACATTATTGTGTCTTGACTGTGAAAAAACCATCTAGCTTTCTGTGAAGAGACAGAAGCCAGGTATTTTCAGATCAAGATTTCCATCATGCTTCAATATCCAAGTAACAATTAGACACTCTGGCATGTGATGAATCTAGTTCAGATTAACTTTATCACTGCCAAAATTTTTAGAGCATCTCAGCCAATTTGGTACTTAATCATCGTCTGTCTTTCTTGCATTGTTACAGTAAAATAAAGTTTCATGCCTATGTGCTTTAAATCCCTAACTAGCCAATGCACAGCTCAAGGACAGGGGCTTCTCTTGGGTTTCTCCAGTACCACAAGAGTCCCTTAATTAGAGACAAATAAGCAATTACTGAAATGAATTTGCTGGGTTTTGGAAAAATACTCTTGAGGCAGAACGCTATAAATAAGGCTTTGATATTGATATGGTCTTAGTTTGAAGATACAGAGTATCCTTTTGTATGAGATCTATTAGGCTTAAAACACACCTACCATTTTTACTGTTGGTTTCAAGGGGATAAAACCGGACACTGTCTTCATATCAACAGTCACCATATTGGAAACAGGATGGCTCCCTGTGTAACTGTAGTGTCAAAGGAAAAAGGAATTAGGGCTTTGTATGTGAAAGAAAGCCAGAGTCCCTCCTTCAAGACCTACCATACACATGCCTAGCTTCTTGAAATTTTCTGTAACATTTTAATTACTAGAAATCTCTGTTCCATGGACACGTATGACATTGATATTTGGAAACCTGAATGTACATCAGATCTATAGCTTACTAAAATAATAAATGTTCAAGTCTCAGTCCAAAACTATCAAATTAGAATCTTTGGAACGGAAGCTTGGTAATCTGCATTGCCAGTTTTTGGACACTCCATTTATACTATACAGTTTTTATTTTGTAGGTATTTCTTTTCTATTTTTTTTTAAAAGATTTTATTTATTTATTTGACAGAGAGAGGTCACAACTAGGCAGAGAGGCAGAGAGAGAGGAGGAGGAATCAGGCTCCCTGCTGAGCAGAGGGCTCCATGTGGGGCTCAATCCCAGGACCCTGTGACCTAAGCTGAAGTCAGAGGCTTTAACCCACTGAGCCACACAGGCGCCCTATTTCTTTTCTATTTTTAGTTAACCTGAATGCAGCATGTCTCCTGAGAAGTTCCAAAGTGTTGTGGGATCAGATAGACTCTTATGCTTTATACTTTGCATAAACCCATATTTACTAATTAGGGTGGTTGTCTGAAATACAATTCATTTTACGATATCAATATCATTAGCAGTGGACACATAGTATTATATGCTGTTATGTTTTCTTAGGATTCCTGTAAGTTATTTTTTAGTTAAGGATTTTATTTATTTATTTATTTTAGAGAGAGAGAGAAATAGAGAGAGAGCATGTGCGAGCAGGGGGAGGGGCAGAGGGAGAGAGAATCTGAAGCAGACTCCATGTGGCGCATGGAGTCCATTGCAGAGCTGGATCTCACAATAGCGAAATCATGACCTGAACCAAGAGCTAGATGCTCATCTGGCTGAGCCACCCAAGAGCCCCAAATTTTTATAGGTTTTTGATGGGTTATTACAGGGCAATTTCTATATTTTACACTTAATTTATACTATTTAATATTAACATCTGCTATTTATGTATTTGATTAGAAAAATAATAAAATAGAATTTAATTATTCAGAAGAGGTAAGGAAGACTTACTTCAACCTAAAGTACAAATCTTTGTGGAAAGTAATTAAAAAATATTTTATTAATTTATTCAACAGAGAGAGAGAGCATGAGCAGGGTGTAGGAGCAAAGAGAGAGGGAGAAGCAGGTTCCCCACTGAGCAGCATGCCTGGTGTAGAGCTCAATCCCAGGACCTGGGATCATGACCTGAGCTGAAGGCAGTTGCTTAACCGACTAAGCCGCCCTGGCACCCGAAAGTAACTTATTCTTCAGCAATGAGTTGAACAAAAATTTGTGCAAAAGTAGGAATTTATTAGAACATTTGAATGGTCTACATTTTTTATTTGACAGTTTAAGACCAGACTTTGCTTTTAAATGTTCTTAAAGTTACTGAAACTTTAAGACAAAAAAATTGCTAGAGAAAAGGATCACTTTGTAATGTATACAAGGCTAACTTCATTAGTAGATATATCAATTTTAAATTATATCCACCTAACAGCATAGCTTCCAAATATATTTTTAATTACTAAAGTTTCCAGATAGCTTTTAGACTCAGGATTATGTAATTCAGTCAGAAGTCTTACTTGACATTCAGTGAGAACTGGAAGCTGATGTGAGCTTTGGGTCCATCACAAGTATGGGGTACAGTCTGCACCTCCAAGGCAAATGAAGAGTCCTCCTTCTCTGGAAGAATATTGTATATCACGGATGTCTGTGGAACACCAAAAACACTGTCAGTTTCTCTCCTTACCTGGGACTCCTCATTTTTTCATCATTCAACTTTTCTTATTTGCCCTTTACTTGTCCAGGAAGGAGAGATCAGAGCTCCCCTTTCATTCAGTAAGGTTAAACTTTCCCACGTAACTGGAGTCTTACTTGAAGATACACACATCTGTCTCCAGTCACTGTTATAGAATATTCACTAGGCAGCTCTGGCAATGAGACCTGATGCTGCAACAGGAGGTTGTTGTTGTCCACTTGGAAATTTGTGACAAATGCCTGTGAGTTCTGGATGGTCACCTGGGCAGCTTTCCCAGTCCTGGTGCAGGTGGCTGTTCCATATCTGGATAAAGCCTGGAGAGCCACCACTGTGTCCTGGAAATGTCAGAACCCACTTCCACAGAGTAAGTTTTTGGTAGCAGGGATTTCCCCCCAAAGTCTGTGTTGGTTACCACGATGGGATGCTGGCTTTCCCCTTGAAGTATACACCTACTCATTGTTTTTCCTTTCTCACTGCCTTTCAGGCCTCATCAAACTTATGCTATAGTTTCTGTAAATGAAATACAAGATTATTGATTTGAATTAGCCCCGCCACTTATTTTCCCTTATATTGGTTTTGTCCTAAGGGATTATTCTCTCTTTCTAGAAGATGCAGCCTGCTCTTTTTCATCAATAGTCCTCTTGGCTTTATCTTTCAAAGACTGGTCAAAAAATCAGCAAGCTAGGAAAAAGAGTGACTGGTGTTAATGTAGATAGAAGAATGAGAGAAACTGGCTACGAGTAGTCATATGAGACAGCTGAACTTTCCCAACCTTCTTTTCTTCTTTTATACAGCTTATTTTACATTCTCCACACCTAATGTCTCTGAAAAACAGAAGTTTCCCTAGGTCCATCCTAAATATTGAAAGAAGATTGTAGGAGTGAAAATTCAGATTCTCTGGATGTTTAACAAGAAAGGAAAATTCCAAGAACTTCAGCTTTGAAAAGGAAGCTCAGTTTAAAGAGAAGGTCAGAAGGGAGTTCACAGGGTAGGTAGAAAGGAGTGGAGAGCCTGAACAGGACTTCTTAATCATTCTAAGAAGATCAAAGTGAACTCCACTTGGTCTACTTTCATTTAAATCGTACAATTTTCTGGCTCACTTTAGATAATTTCTTGTTGGAAGAATCCTACAGATTTAGTCTGGAGCCTAGAACACTATTTTCCACTTTTTTTAAAGATTCATTTTATTTATTTGAGGGGGTTGGCAAAGGGAGAGGAAGAGAGAGAATCATAAGCGGACTCCCCATTAACGATGGAGCCTGATGTGGGGCTCCATCTCACAATGCTGACATCATGACCTAAATTGAAATCAAGAGTTAGAGGCTCAATTCTGACTAAGCCACCCAGGTGCCCCTCCTACACGGATTCTTAACCAGGGGTGATTTTACCTGGTCTCAACTGGGAGTAGGGTGTTATTGGAAAGGACAGGGGTGCTGTTAAACATTGAAGAGTCCAGGACAGCCCCTCACAACTAACCATCTGACCCAAAATGTCAAGAGCACTGATATTAAAAAACCCTAGAGTGGGGTCAATGACCAATGTGCGGAAGCTTTAGAGAGGAATGATGTTTACAGTGAGTAGCCAAATCGACAGGATATTAACATAGTACTTAGGGAAAAGTGTTTTTTGAGAATGTCTTAGATCTTTCTCTTCATATTCTCACTATCCTCAAATATCCCTAAGATGTAACAGTCTCTTATCTTTCCTCATTAACTGCTGTATTTTCAAGCTTCCCATGTGCCAAGTGAATCTAGAGACTGAAGAAGACTATTTGGGAACCACAGACCTGGGTGGAGGAGAAACCCCCGTGGGAATTTTGTTGCTTTGTGATCCACTTCATGATGCACGAGGCAGAAGTCAGCTCCTCTGAGGTTGGGGCGGGCTGGGCCATGAGGTTAGCTAGGAGCACATAGGACATCATCTCCACCTCAGATGAGGGAGCCGGGGGTTTGTAAAAATGCCCCACTGGTGCCCTGAGTTTCTGAGGTTGCTCCCAGTGGACTGAGTTGTCTTAAGGGTGAGAAAAATGAGAGAATCCTGATTACTAGTAGATGATACGTGAACACATACCAACCCATCCCTGCTTCCTAAAGCATTTCTGTGTCACTTTAGAGATTCAGGTATCTCCTAGGGTTCTTGGGTAGTTATGATATTTGCTCTCACACTTCTGGGATTTCTGTATTTATTTCTTTTTCACAAATTTCTTATAGTCTTTTCTGCAGCTAATACTTTAATGAACTAACTACTTTGAAGGTCTTGCTTCAGTAAATATTTCCCTCCACATCACCCAGCCCCTCCACCACTTTCTGGGTCATTGATTTCCACTTGTTTTCCTGTGTGGTCAGACTTATTCAAGACAGATAGATACATAGAGAGGTAGATCAGCAGACGGACAGACAGGTACATAGATGGGATGGATGGATGGACAGACAGTTGGATGGAGAGACAGAAGACATATAAACAGAGAGAGAGAGAAAGGCACACACACACAGAGTCATCTAGTAGAAGGTAATATACATTCAGTTTTTCTAATCTGTTTCTAGTACCTCTCAGTACTGAGAAAAAAACTTAAGAAGGAAAATTACAAACTTACAATGGTCCCTTAGCAATACGAGAGAGAAAAAGATGCTTGGTGTATCAGATATATAAAAAAAAAAATCAACTTCCAAGTGTTCTCCGTTCTGCCACTTATTAGTTGTTTGTACCAGAGATGTTTATCCATGCTGAATGTCATTTCCTCCTTTGTAAAAAGAAATGAATAGCTTTCATTTGACAGGATTGTGTTAAGAATTAAATTGGCTAATTTATGTACATGCTGTGAACTCATAGTTGAAAGTCAGAATAGATTTTCTTTTCTTATCAAGTGTCACCATGGTTCCTGCCATATT
Organism: Mustela putorius furo; assembly: GCF_011764305.1. Classification (NCBI taxonomy): domain Eukaryota; kingdom Metazoa; phylum Chordata; class Mammalia; order Carnivora; family Mustelidae; genus Mustela; species Mustela putorius. The sequence continues at coordinate 38,610,282 of NW_025422368.1, read as the reverse complement.
GTTCCCCAAAGGTGTTATAGGAACCATCTTGGTGTTTGTAGTTCAGCTGTCTCTGGTAGCCTGGAATGGAAGGTTCAAGAAGCACAAGAAGTGTTATAGAAAGGCAGACCACCCATAAGTGCAGGCTGATGCAGCCAGAAGCCACAGACATTGTACGGTCTCCTATCTGACATGGTTTTAAGAATATTATGGATATGCCATAATACTACATTTTATTAAATAGAGGGAAAATCATCATTTCCACAAAGTCACCATCATTAGCTTAATATCTGGTTATATAATTCAAGTTTAATCGGGAAAAGTCTCAGAATAACAAAGTAAACTTTTGTCTCACCACTGATTATATAGCCAAGGGCCTTGGACTTGATTTCTGGAGTCAACTGTTGGGTTTCATTCAGATAGTTCAAGACATAGATGTTAGGAGCAAACAGGACCATGTTTTGTTCTCCCTAGCCATAGGGCATATGGAGAAGACTCAGTATATTTTGCATAGCAGAACATAATATGTCACCTAGGGAATGTGAAAAATTAGATATCAGAGTAATTTCAGCTCTTAAGAAGACCAAAATTATTTTTTAAAATATTTAATTTATTTGTCAGAGAGAGATCACAAGCAGACAGAGAGGCAGGCAGAGAAAAAGGGAGAAGCAGGCTCCCTGCTGTGCAGAGAGCCCGATGCAGGGCTTGATCCCAGGATCCTGAGATCATGACCTGAGCCAAAGGCAGAGGCTTAACCCACTGAGCCACTCAGGCACCCTTAGACCAACATTATTAAAGACAAATTGTTTTCATATTTAGAGTCATAGACACCATCATTTAGGTAAGAGGAAATTTATATTTAGAGAGTAAGACTTCCAGAATCCTAAGAGAGATAGATGCTATTAATAAGTCACAATTTATTTATTTATTTATTTATAAAGATTTTATTTATTTATTTGACACAGAGAGAGAGATCACAAGTGGGCAGAGAGACAGGCAGAGAGAGGGGAAGCAGACTCCCTGCTGAGCAGAGAGCCCAATGCGGGACTTGTTCCCAGAACTCTGAGATCATGACCTGAGCTGAAGGCAGAGGTCTAACCCACTGAGCCACCCAGGTGCCCAATAAGTTGCAATTTAAAATATAAATATTGGAGTGCTCAAACCGTTGAGTGTCTGACTCTTGGTTTCAGCTCAGGTCATGGTCCACAGTTGTGAGCCACACATCAGGCACCATGTTCAGTGAGGAGTCTGGTTGAAGATTCTCTCCCTCTGCCCCTCCCCTTATTCTCTTTCTCTCTGTCTCAAATAAATAAACAAATCTTAAAATCCCCCACAAATATATAGATATAGGTTTATAGATTCAGATGTATGATAGCTGTTCTTTTGTCCCAAGTTTTCCAGGTGCAAGATGACTCACCCAAAAGTGAGAAAGAGGCTCTGGCAGATTCTTTGACCCACATTTGGTGGGAGCTTCAGGGATAGCTGCTCAGATAATGCAGTACCTTTGGAAACAGATAACCCACACCAGCGTATGACATCTCTTATTGTAATAGAATGTAGTGGTTCGAGAGGGGCTTCAGATCCATACTTACTACCTCTGTACCATGGGTGCATTACTCAACCTCCTCATAGTCAAACTTGCCCATGTGATGATTCAGTGGAAGAATGCATGTAAAACACACGTGCATTAGAACAGCCCATGCAACACTTGATGTCTCCAAACAGGTGAGCAGTTACTGTTGTGGTTATTATCATATTTAGTCATATTATTGTGTCTCCTTTAGGAACCCTGGGTCTGAGGAATAAGGACTTTGACTTAAGGTGAAATTACCTTTAATTGTACAGCTCTTCTTGGCACAAAATGACTTCCAGAGTCCTTTCCCCTCTCATTTTACTACGTTCTGGGTAGCTCTGCATGGTGGTTCTCTCTAAAAGAAGGTGTGGGAGCTGATAGGATGTGTAGTTCTTTGATCTCATTGTCTAATCCTCTGATTGTATTGTTCTCTGCTTTTTATGTTTTAAATTGGTCCTTCTCAAAAGACAAGAACAGTGTCAGATATACTATGGATGTAGAACTAATACTAATATGGTAATGTAATTTAAAGGCTACAGCTGTTTCCTTTTTTTTTTGTTTTTTTTAAAGATTTTATTTATTTATTTGACAGACAGAGATCACAAGTAGAAAGGCAGGCAGAGAGAGAGGAGGAAGCAGGCTCCCTGCTAAGCAGAGAGCCTGATGCGGGCTCCATCCCAGGACCCTGGAATCATGACCTGAGCTGAAGGCAGAGGCTTTAACCCACTGAGCCACCCAGGTGTGCCCTGCTACAGCTGTTCCTTAATGAAATGATAAATCCCTAATGTAAAGTGTTTTTTTGTTTGTTTTTTGGCCGTGAAACAATTTTTCAGTAAGATGAGTACAAAATGCTGTATGTTTCATCACTAACTATTTTGGAGAATATCACCATCATTCAACCTTATTAAGACTTTGCTGTCTTTCTACCTAGACTATGACATTCTGAGCTACTATGTCCTTATTGGTTCATGAGCAGTTCCTGGACTATGGAGGTAAAGGCTAAATGTGAACTGAGCAAGCCCCAGTGTTGGTCTTGTCCATACCCCAAGGACATAATAACCCCCTCTCTTGGGCTCAGTGTCCTCTTCTGTAAAATGCATATAAAGAAATACTTATTGCTATGTCAAATTTAAGAGAATGTTCTAAAGATAAGGGGAGATAACATGTATGGACATCCATTGTAACTTGACATACATGTCCCTGGGAGGCATTATTCTCACTCTGATTATGAAGATGGACTCTTTTTTTTTTCTTAAAGATTTTATTTATTTATTTATTTGACACAGAGAGATCACAAGTAGGCAGAGAGGCAGGCAGAGTGAGAGGGGGAAAGCAGGCTCGCCGCTGAGCAGAGAGCCTGATGTGGGGTTCGATCCCAGGATCCTGGGATCACGACCTGAGCTGAAGGCAGAGGCTTTAATCCACTGAGACATCCAGGAGCCCTCTGAAGATCGACTCTTACCTGAAGTGCAAATTATAGAGTTGAAAGTCTTTGCTCAATACCTTCAGGCTCAAGTTGGGGGGTGGGAGGAGAAAAAGGATAAATGTCCAGGTTTTTGAAGGATAACCACAGGTTCATTGCTTTGAAGGGTGGGGTTCATCTTAACACCCTACTTACCATCAAATTATGATAAATCCATTAAACTCTGAAGAACCATGGAGACCAGCAGAAGAGAAAATGAGGGATAATAAGGAAAGATAATCAAAGGTAAAAAGTGTGAGAAATAAATGAATCTTAGAAGAGATGGAGAGGTCAGGAAAAGGGACTAGGTCTGAAATAATTCGTAAGAAAGAGTATTTATGATAGAGACTATGGACTCTGAAAAACAACCTGAGGGTTTTGAAGGGGCTGGGGGTGGGAGGTTGGGGGAGCCAGGTGGTGGGTATTAAGGAGGGCACGTATTGCATGGAGCACTGGGTGTGGTGCAAAACAATGAATACTGTTATGCTGAAAAGAAATTAAAAAAAAAAAAAGGAAATTTCTCATTTATGCTAATAAAGAAATATATCCACACAAAAAAAGTTAGCTAAAAAAGTTTGCTATAATACTTTTAGGGCAGGAAATTCCATTAGTCTTATTATCAGGTGGATTGTGTGGGTACAGTGTTAATTATTCTTTGTTAGTCCAAGAATATGGTCATGCTGTTTCTCACTGTTACTATTGTTACAGTCTCAGGAAAATTTTGAAGTGGTTCAGACCAACTTACCTCCACCAACAAGGTTTTGATGACCGTATCTTTTCTCCTGATTTCAGGGACCTCAGCAATTTCATTTCCACACAGCTCTGGGGACTGCACTGCCTCTGCGCTCACTGAGAAATTCACATTCCCTAAAACAGAGAATGTGGAAAAAAACGAGCAACCATCTTGATAGCAGTCCAAGCCATTCCTAATAGCTGAAAATGACTTTTGCTCTGTAATCGTCTTGAAGGGCTGCCCTTTAGACTTACTACCAGCTGGAATAGGAAATAAAGCTGAAAAAAACCTCAAGGCTAATGGACACGGAGCATTCCCGTGCCCAAGTACAGTGATTATGGGGCCCAGGTGCAGTGGGAGTACTGGGAGGAAAACACTGTGGGTGAAATCAAAAGAAGAAAAGACCTAACTTTATGGAATTATATTTATGGGAAACAAAAAAGCGAATGTGGTATCAGTAGTGTTCAGATATCCACCACCCTTGTCCACCTGAGAACCTTTGGTGGAATGTCACTTACCCAGAGTTTTAGGAGTCATCATCCAAACCAGGGTTTGCTGCTCATTTGCACAGATGTGATAGGTTTCTTCTCACTTCTCATTTTGGGATTGTAGGAAGGCTGGAGAAGCTTTCAGTTCCACACTGACCTATCACTTGCAAGGGAAGTAGAGGGAGAGAAATTACCAGAATATGTTCAGAGAGACAATGAATGTGCAGAATTGGGGCCACAAATGAGGTGGGGGACTAAATTGGGATTTGGACAAAATGATGTCGTATAAGCTCATGTATGCTTTGAGAAGTATGAGGATGCAATTATGCAAATCAAGGATGATCACTTACTAGGAGGATCTGGCCTTTGCATTAGGGTAGACTGGAGAACTCTGCAGATGAAGCAGTGGGCAGTAGGGAAAAGAAGCAATGGTATAATTGCCCTTGGGAGCAGGACCTACTGGTTTCTGCTTGTCAGGTTTAAACTGAATCAGGAGCTGAGGGAAAGAAGTTTTTGATTCTCTTCACCCTATTTTTCTTACCCGGATGCATTTGGGAAGGTAGTTGAGGACAGTGGTCTTGAGTGTGAAGACCTCTCCGTGGATCACAGAGTAGGGCACTGTGAGCTCCCCAAAGAAGGGCTGGAAGGTTCAGCAGGAGGCAGGAAGAATGAGACCAAGTCCAGTGTCATTGGATAGGCAGAAGGCCCCTGCCTTCCACTCAGTGATAGTACCAGGGCCTGTTACTCCCACTTTGGCCACCCCTGATGAGCTGGGGGAAGATAGAAATGTGAAGAACAGAAAGTGAACAGGTGAAACATCTCTTCTCAAGTGAGAATCAGTATGTGCACATGTGTCCACTAGGTAATGTATTGGCAAACTGAGTTGGGAATACAAAAGGCACTAAATGCTGCCTCTTTCCCTTATCAACATGTCTATACTTTAAAGAAAAATATTTGAATGTGATTCAGTTTGGTTATTAAACTTCCCTCACTGTTGTGTGATCTCATAAACCAGCATACTTAAGGATCATGATCTAATAAGCAGACCAATAAATTTATATAGCTTATTGTGTTTATGTGCATGTTCTAATATTGTTTATGGAAGTCTCCCCCAATGGCATTAGGCAATCTAGCATTTGGATACTTTTAGTACCCATATCTGTTTTCTGGCAGTCTCAGGAATAATTCTTTCAGAATTGCTTATCTCTGAGACAATTTTACTAATGAACCCAAATAATAAAATAAATAAATAAAATAATTTATATAAAAATAAATAAATAAAACAATAAATTTATCAATTAAATATAAATATTAATAAAAATACTAAAATTAATAATAAAAATAACTAATAAAATAATAAACAAACAAACGAATAAATAAAAACCAAATAATAAAAGAATTTTTAAAGGCTCATCCTGAAAGGATGAGATGTTAAGATGATTATTTAGAACTTTTCAGAAAGATTATTCTTAGAGTTGAAAATGCTGAAGAACCCACATTCCCTCACCCACAGCAAATGGAGGAGAATGAAGGTACTTACCCTACCATCACCCAATACCAGATCCAGGTCTCAGGGAAATAAACCCATACTGTTTCAGAGATTGCCTCTGAACTTTGCATATTATTTGCGGACATATTATATGAGTGAAATTGAGGACCTGCTGCTAAACCTGCTATAAAATTAAGGGAAAATTACAATCAAGTTAAAGAAAAAGCATCCATTCATTTCATGGTGCCAATGTAAGATTTAGAAGAGCAAATTTTTTTATAGTGATTCTGTTTATTGAAACTGTAATTCAAATGCAAACTTCCATTTTACATACTCTTGCATTAAAATAAGCAAATTTCTTGCTGCTAGTGAAAAAAAATAACCTCACAATGCTGTGTGCTTTGCTTCTATGCAGAGGGGAAGAATCAGATCTATTAGTCTCTTCTTTTTTAAAAAAATTATTTTTATTAACATATAATGTATTATTTGCCCCAGGAGTACAGGTCTGTGAATCATCAGGCTTACATGTTTCACAGCAGTCACCATAACACATACCCTCCCCAATGTCCATAACCCAACCACCTTCTCCCTACCCCCCACGCCCCAGCAACACTGTTTGTTTATGAGATTAAGAGTCCTCTATGGTTTGTCTCCCTCCTGATCCCATCTTGTTTCATTTTTTCCTTCCCTACTCCCCAAACCCCCCACCCTGGCTCTCAAATTCCTTATATCAGAGAGATCATATGATAAATGTCTTTCTCTGATTGACTTACTTCAGAAGAGCAAATTTTTAGTATTCCCACTCAGATTGTCTCCTGAGAGTTGTAGAACTTTGGAAATAACTTGTTGAGTCCTTATTCTTTGAGCAGAGAGAAGTCTTTGTTGAAGGTAGAAACTCAATGTTTCCTGGAGATACCATAATTCTATGTTGAGTGGAGACTCAATGGATAACAGGATACTAAGACAAGATAATGGATAATAGGACAAGATAACTTGGAGATCCATTTATGGTTTGTGGGAGAAATAGTGACTTCTCAAGATCAGAGTATTGTTTTCTCCATAAAAAGGATTGAGCAGAAAATGCCAAATTCTCTTTAGGCAACATGTATTCATTTGTTTGAATTACCAATGGGGTGAACAGAATTTAATAATATCAACTCTTTGCACTATACTGAAGCTTGGAAACTCATTACAAGACTAGAGCATTAGAATTCATTCTCTTTATTTCTTGGGAAGGAGAAATGAAAAATTCAAGATGCCAAAGAGACATTTCCATTTGGTATAGCTCTATGATGGAGACAGAAATTATTTACAAAGTGAAGGAGTAGAGAACTAAACATGAAGCCTTTCTGGTTCTTTTTTGTTAGAAATCATCCTTAATTGAATTTGATTGAGGCTCTCCATCCAAGTACTCCATCTGATATTTCAGAATTGCCTTTGTGAAAGAATATTTATAAGGAAAACCATTACCAGGAATTTCTCCTCAATATCTTTCAACTATAAAAAGCATCAATAGTAATTGCTTTAAATATCATACATCTTCTTTCCCTCATGTCCTTCTAAGTGGCAGTCATCTCTATTATTGCCTTTGGTTTCTCACTGATGTTGCTCTATTATGTCTTTACTCTTAGGTTGAATATGGAAACAGATTATTAGTATTCAAGTTTATCTTAATGGATGGTGCATCTAAATAAATTATTTTCTCTTTCCTGCTCCATATGTCAAAGACCCTTCAACTTCTCCAGCTATTGCAGTTAATGAAGAATGGCTTAATGTGTTATTTTAACTCCATTTATTGGATGAAGACTATATTTTCCTTATTGTCTTATTCTCAAGGTCACCATAACTCTCTACTGATACTTCCACAGTGTTTACATTAAAATTTTATTCTTCTTTATTTCACAACTCAAACTCTACTGAAATGCCTTTAATTTCCCAAGACAAAATATTATTATTATTATTTTGTTTCTTTTCCCCATCTGATTTCATCAAAATGTGTTGATCCCTGGACATATCCTCTTATATTTTATTTCACTGCTGATCACAAAATACTTTCTCCTGGACATTCTGTTCATGGCTGTTAAAGGGCCACTTAGTCTAGCTTTGTAATACTTGTATTCATTTTTGACCTTTGCTATTTCAAGCAAAAAAGTATAAAAACTCAAAACTTAATTTTCTTCTAAATATAGTATTTAGGTGATCCTTATAAGAAACATATTAGATCATTTTACCCATCCCTTCTGAAACATCTTTCCATCTCACGCAGAGTAAAAAGTTAAGTTCTTTTAATGACCTACAAAGCCCTATACAATTTGGCCTGTTATTCCATTGATTTCACTCTCCCCTGATTCACTCCGTTCTGACCACAATGGTTCCCTTACCTTTAGAATGCTCTAGACAAGCTCTCACCTTAGAGTCTTTGAGAGACAGAATAGTATAGAGGTTAAAAAACATGGATCTTGGAGTCAAACAGCCAGATTTGAATCCATCCCCATTCCATATCTAAACTGGCTGTGGCATCTTAATGGCTTGAGTTACTTTTCCATTTGAAAAGTGGTGATAAACATAAAAAAGAAATAGGCTGACTCATTTCACTTAGCTCTACAGTCTCTATCTCCATCCATGTTGTTGCAAATGGCAAGATTTCATTTTTTTAAATAGATGAATAAAATTCCTAAGGCAGTCAGAGAAAGACAACTACCAGATGATTTCACTCATATGTGGAATTTAAGGAGCAAAACAAACAAGCAAAGGAGGGGAAAAAGGAGACAGACAGACAAACCAAGAAACAGACTCTTAACTCTAGAGAACAAATTAATGGGTTACCAGAGGGGAGGTGGTTGAGGAGATGGGTGAAGTAAGCGATGGGTTACAAGGAAGGCACTTGTGATGAGCACCAGATGATGTATGGAAGTAAAGAAATCACTAAATTCTACACCTGAAACTAATAAAACACTGTATGTTAACTAACTGGAATTAAAACAAAAACTTAAAGAAATGGAAATTACAAGGCCAAGGAAATTTTGGTTAATGCTGTGGTGATAATCATTTTGCAATATATATAAGTGCATCATGGGACATCTAGGTAGCTTAGTGGTTAAGTGTCTGACTCTTGGCTTTGGCTCAGGCCGTGATCTCAGGGTCATGAGATTGAGCCCTATGTGGGGCTCTATGTGCAATGGGCAGTCTGCTTGAGATTCTCTCTCTTCCTCTTCCTCTGCTCCAACCCTCTAAAAAATAAGAGCATTATATTAAACATATATATATATTAAACATATATTACATGTCAGTTACATCTCAATAAAGCCATCTATCTTCTATCTCCCTCTCATCGGTATTCCAAAACAAAGTAAGCACTCCACAGGTATTTTCTATTTTCTATTATTCATGTTGCTTTCTATGACTGATATACTCTTCTTCCAGATAGTCTCTTATTTTATTGTCTTCCCTCAAGTCTTTGCTCAGATTTCACTCTCTTGATAGCATAGTCACTGAGCACCTTATTGAAAGTTGCAACTCCTTTTGTCACCCTCGGCCCACAAGAACGACAATGAGCCTGGTATGGTGTTAATGCTTCATTTGTTTATTTCATCAACTTCCTTAGCTTATATGTGGCTGGGTGACCAATAAGGGGCCAAGCAATGGGGAGAGCCAATGAGAGTCCTGTTACTATGCTGATTAAATTTGAAACAGCCAATGACTATGTCCTCCTTTAGGCGGGCTTCACCAGAACGTTTGTTGTTTACTTGCAGCGTATTTTGCTGACAGTGAGCCAAGTGCCATCTTGTAATGGCGGGGACTTTCCTGGCCAGAGGCGGTCCCCGACATCTCCCCCTGTCTTAGGTCGTCAGTAGCAGAAAACATCCTTACCCATCATCAGAAACAAGATATCGATGATCTCTGTCCTGTCTTAGGTTGGTATGCTTCTCTACCGATCTTACCCGTCTTTGACTACCGATCTAGCATGCTTAGCCATATCTGGGGAGATGTCCCAGCCTCTATTGACCTAAGGGCTTGTACTATAGCTCGGCTCTGCTCTCGCTGCTGTGTTCTCCATTTGCGAACTTTTCTGAATAGAAGCAGAATGCCAATAAGAAGGAGGACAAGAAGACCAATTGTGCCAGCCCATTGTTTGGTGAACTGGAATATATTGCTGAATGTTTGAAATAGCTCTGGGAGGGAAGCTGGTTGCACACGCGTACTATTTAGTTGAGTTATCTCAGCCAGAAGGATTCGTGTGAAATTTTGAAAATCGTCAGGCCAAGCACCCTGCAAATACTGGGAGAGCTGTTGGGAGGAATTCCTGGCCTTATTAAATTGAGAGAATTTTATAGGGGTAACACAAAGGGCTGGGGGTAAGACCCTATAAGACGGGAACATTACCTTTAACGGCAGTGTGATTATACTCAATTGGATACATGGGGGTGATGTTTGGTTCATGTCTAAGGTAATAGTAAAGTTCCTGGCAGATAGAAGGTATGATTCTGTAAAGATGCGACGTAGGGTGAATTGTGTACAGTAGGCAGTTCTAATGTTTGATTAGTTGTGAAAAATAGAGGGAATATTAATGAGGAGTTAGTAACTGGCAAAGGGTAGGGCCAGGCTTTAAGGATTGCTCACAACTCACGGGTCACTATCAGTGGGATGTGGAGTGTTAATGCTCCTCATATCAGTAGTATCAGTGGCATCTTCTTTAGCGCTGTCTTCAGGGTCTGAGGCTTGTCGGGTTAACCGCTCAGGAATCCAAATAAGTACTTCCTTGTCCTGTGGAAAAACACAAACAGAACCTCTGCTCCAGATTAGTACAGGGTCTGGACCCTTCCACTGTCCTGTAAGAATATCCTTCCAAAGGATTAAAGGCTTGGGGGGAGCAGCAGCATCACTTGCATGTCTGTCTGCAGCTGATTTACCCATTTTGTCCAATGTTAAAAAATTCAAAATAAAGAGAATGGTGTTGAGCTTATCTTTAGGAAACCTGAAGGTGTCCCCTATTCCCCCTTTTTGTTTATAAAGCGCTTTTTATTGTAAGATGTGTGCGCTCCACAACACTCTGTCCTTGTGTGTTATAGGGTATTCCATGTATCAAGTGAATGTCAAGTTGCTGTAGGAAGGCTTTAAAGGGTTGTGAGGTGTAGACTGGACCATTATCTGTCTTTAACTGGTGTGGCTTTCCCCATGCTGTGAAAGCCTGTAGGCAATGGGCGATAACATCTCTGGATTCCCCCCCCCCCCATATACACTGAGGCAAAAATTATTCCAGAGCAGGTATCTACAGAGACATGAACATATCTTAACTTTCCAAATTCTGAAACATGTGTGACATCCATTTGCCATATATGATTAGGTAACAAACCCTTAGGATTAACCCCTAAGTGCAGGTAGTAAGGTCAGGCAATTTCTGCAGGAGACTACTATGTCCTGTGCCTGTGCTTTTGTTATGTTAAATTTGAGGCAAAGAGTTAAAGCATTCACATGGAACAGCTTATGATAATGTCTCACCTGTTGCACCGGGTCCTCAATGGCAAAGACAAATTCTCCTCTGGTTAAGGAGTCTGCTAACCGATTACCTTCTGTCAGGGGCCTGGTAAGGTTGTATGAGCTCGTATGTGGCCATTATAAAATGGAGCCTTCCTGTCCCAAACTAATGTTTGGATTTCTTGTAATGCCTTAGAGATAGTAGACCTGGCATTAATAGAACCCACATTTTCAATGATTGAGACAGCTTGCACCACATATCTACTATCTGATAAAAGGTTGAAGGATTCTTGATGAAACATTTGAAATGCTTTTGTAACAGTAATTAGCTCTGTGACCTGTGGGGAAGAGCTCTGAATCAGAAGGTCCAATTTTTTTTTTTCCTTTGTGACTATAGCACCCACCCCATGTTTGGATCCATCAGTGAAAACCAATTTAGCACCATTGAGTGGTTTGTGGCGAGTTGCCCTAGGGTAAATGAGTGGATGGGTTAAGCTAAATTGAAGCCATGGGCTTGTAGGATAATGATTGTCGAACTTTGCTAATGGTCAAGGTTATAGCCCAATCGTCATCACATGCTGCTAAGCAGATTAATTGGTCTTGTGTATAGGGAGTGATGATGATGTCAGGTTGTCTGCCAAATGCTGAGACACTGAGTTTTACACCTTTCAGTATAATTTTTGCAATGGTGTTTGGATACCATGGCAGAATTTTTCCTGGAGAGTAGGCTAGGTTGACCCATGATATGGGTCCTTCCTGCCAGAAGACTGCAGTGGGGGCTCATTCCACAGCGAGAATACAATAATCTAGCATTTTTGAATAATCAATTCTGTCAACATGAGCAGCTTCCAGTCTTTTTTGAATTAACTTCATAGCTGCTTGGGCTTATCTGGACATATGACGGGGTGAATTGAGATCAGCATTTCCTTTGAGCGTTTCAAATAAAGGTTGTAATTCTTGGTTTGTAAGCTTTAAATAAGGCCTAATCCAATTAATGTCTCCTAGTAGCTTTTGGAAGTCATTTAATGTTTTTAAATTATCTGTTTGTAGGGTTACTTTTTAAGGTTTAACTTTAGTATCATCAAGTCTAGTGCCCAGATAGTCATTGATAGATGTTTTTTGGATTTTTTCTGGTGCTATGTGTAACTCTCAAGGGCCTCAGCTCTCTCCTGAATAGCTGACTCACATCTCGGCTTATGTCCCCCAAGGCATCCTCTAACCAGAGTCCATATAGCTAATGTTCCGGGCGAAAATGGTTGGCTTTTATCTCTTTTCTTAAGATCCTCTCCTAAATGGTCCCATTGCGGAATATTTAACAAACCCTCATCCAAAAACCAAGGTGCAATGGTTTCCACTGTAGTTAGAAATGCTCTGGCGGTTTTTGATTTCAGAGGTGCACCGTTGGCTTTGAGAAGGTCCTTTAAAGAACCCTCCAATCTAGATTTTGATAATTCAGAACCCATCTGGCGCTTAGGTTAATTTCACAAGCGATAAGAAAATTCTGGCTCTATGGCCGCCCCGCTTCTTCTTGTGGTCTTAAACAAGATTCCCACCACTTTGATCGTGGTCCCTTCCCTCTTACCTGCAGTTTTACTCCTTGCAAGGTTTACTACTCATTAACAATTCCCAGGTTTCGGCACCATTTGTCGCCCTCAGCCCACAAGAACGACAATGAGCCTGGTATGGTGTTAATGCTTCATTCGTTTATTTCATCAACTTCCTTAGCTTATATGCGGCTGGGTGACCAATAAGGGGCCAAGCAATGGGGAGAGCCAATGAGAGTCCTGTTACTATGCTGATTAAATTTGAAACAGCCAATGACTATGTCCTCCTTTAGGTGGGCTTCACCAGAACGTTCGTTGTTTACTTGCAGCGTATTTTGCTGACAGTGAGCCAAGTGCCATCTTGTAATGGCGGGGACTTTCCTGGCCGGAGGCGGTCCCTGACATCCTTTAGTCTTGATATTACATTCTTTCTTTTAATTCTTCCCATAGCCTTTATCATCAGTTAATAGACTATATAATATACTTGTTAATTTTGTTTACATCCTTTCTGTGTCCATTAGGACATGACCTTCAAAACAGTGAAGATTTTTGTTCTCAACATTTGTTATATGTCTAGAAAGTAGGTCTGTAAGTGTTCAATGACTATTCATATGACTTCTTAATTTTTGTAGTTTCAGGCCCTAATTATTTTTATCATTGTCTAACATGATTTTAATCCCTTTTTTGGATGAACCACTTTTCTCTCTCTCATGCTAGGGACAATATTAAAGTTTTATTTTCCAGGTATATTGTTCCATGTCATCAAGCCCTTGGAGGTTGTATGATACCTTCCCAAACAGACATGGGAATGGATTTTATGTTCTTCAAATTATTTTTAAGAACTTCCACAAAATATTCTAGTTTTGTAGCTCTTTCATTGCATCATATACTTGATTCATTTAAATCTACCTGTTTATCATTCAATATATCTGCCTATTTCAATTCTCAGCTATTTATATCTATATACTTCGTAAGTTTTTTTTTTTGAGTTATATTATATGGTTACAATTCTATCCTTATTAAATTCTAGAAAATTTCCTTCTCCCTCAAACTTCCATGGTTTAAACTCAGACTTATTCCTTTGTAACTTTCATGATTATTTTCCTTTTCCTTATTCTCTATCATTTATATAACATGTTAGTTACTTGACAAAATCGTATTTACCATCACTGAGAAACTCTTTGGAATTTATTTGTGTTACTATTGAGAAAAATAGTCTATGGTCTTTTAAAAGTAAGCTGATAGCATTTTTTTCTTCATTACAGGGCTGGTTTATAGATGTATAGTTAACCTTACATATAGGTTCAATGTCTCAGAACAATTTTTAAGCAGTCAAAATTCTTAATTTGGTCTGGTACATCATATTTTGTTATTTTTTATTGGGTATTTTGAAAGGCCTTGAAGAGCCTTTAGTCAAATTCCTTCAATTTATTGATGAAGGATTTGATGCATAGAGAAGAGGCATCACATATGCACCTAACACATAAAACCCCTGATTTGTAACCCAAACTCAAAAGATGTTAATATTCAAAAATAGTAGACCTCAAGAATATCTTGGACACATGGACAGTCAGAATCATGGGAGAAAGGGAGGAAAAAGGATTGGTTAATTGCTGCCAAGTATAAATAGACCTGGGGATTGGAACGTAAGTTTTAATGGAAAATCGAGGGGTGTAGTAAGAGGTGGCTTCATTTGATGTTTGTTTATTTATTTATTTATTTATTTATTTATGGCCTTGGATTAGGAGATTTTTCTGCCATCTTCACACTGCTTCTTTTCACTAGTGAGGCCTTTTCTCCTTCTTTTTTTCTTCAAAAAGACTTGATTTACTTATTTGAGATATAGACATAACATGAGCAGGTGAAAGGGCAGAGAAAGAAGGAGAAGCAGGCTCCCCGCTGAGCAAGGAACCTGATGCGGGGATCATGACCTAAACTGAAGTCAGATGCTTGAAAGACTGAGCTACCCAGGTGCCCTTTTCTCTTCCTTTCTGTTCTTTAAGATACAGAACAGAATGTTTCTTGATTCCATAATTAAAATTATTCTCCCCTTACTCTGTAAATTTTTTCCTTCCTTATCTTATAGTAGAATCTTGTGTTTCATCTGATTTTGTGCCCTAAAGTATCTGAATCAACTTTAAAGCACTCTGGTCAGTTCTGGATATGCCATTTCCCAGCTAAGTGATCTCAGCAAGAAACATGTTATCTGAACCTTGGTTGCTCTATGTATAAAATGGTTACACTATCTATCTCATTTTACCTTTTTTTTTTTTTTTTTTGCTAAGTAATATTGTTGGATATAATAAAAAACTGAAAGCAACTTGTTATTGTACCTGCCATCAGTGGTTGCCCTTCTCTTCCTACATGTGGGTAAATCATTGAACATGGCCGTGGTTTTCAGATTTTAGAGTTAGTGAACACCTTTAATCCCATACCTGTAAAAATTGTGATTCAATACATTTGTAAACTTGATTAGAATATATGAAATATATTTTCCTTAGAAATGTCCCTATGTAACTCTAATAGCCTTAATGTTATATTAATTTCATGGAGATACACAAACTCAATAAATATATAGAGAGTGGTAAAATTATAAATTTTATGGCTTATTAAGATTTTATTACATGTGGCCTTTTGCAAATAAATTAAATATAGCAAAAATCTTTCAATGAAATGACAGAGGTTAGGTCTAGTCAGAGGTACCTGGACCTCTGACTTACCAACTGTTAGGCTAAACAATTTCTAAACTATATATATTTAGTTTTATCAACACTAAAACTTTCATAAGATGGTACATTAATAAATAATAGGGACTTTACCTTTAGGAAGCTATCATTCATCATAACTTGGTAAGCGAATATAGATGGCTCCTTTACGAAGGACATAAGGATGGCTATGACTTGCTTGTTCTTCTTCCTGCTGGTCCAGATTTTTAGGGAAATCAGTAAGATCTTTCACACTTAGCAGATTATACACCTGTAACAGTGGAGAGATCAAAGACAGTGCTTGTACCTGTTTTTCTCTTGAAATATCCAGGGAACTGAGAGAAATAGATTCATCATCAATCCTTTCTTTCTTTCCTTTTTTGTTTCTTAAAAAAGATTGATTTATTTGAGAGAGAGAGAGTATGCAGGAGAGGCAGAGGGAGAAGCAGAGAAAATCCCAAGCAGATTCTATGCTTTTTTTTTTTTTTTTTTTTTTTTTTTTTTTTTTAGATTTTATTTATTAATTTGACAGAGAGAAATCACAAGTAGACAGAGAGGCAGCCAGAGAGAGAGAGAGAGGGAAGCAGGCTCTCTGCCGAGCAGAGAGCCCGATGCGGGACTCGATCCCAGGACTCTGAGATCATGACCTGAGCCGAAGGCAGCGGCCCAACCCACTGAGCCACCCAGGCGCCCCCAGATTCTATGCTAAGTGCAGAGCCCAACATGGGACTGTATCTCATGACCTAAGGCAAAATCAAGAGTTGGATGCTTAACTGAGTGTGCCCCTCAGATGCCCCCATCACTAATCCTTTCTTGAGTACCTTCAAGTAGTTGGTACCTTAGAGAGAAGTTAAAATTTTTGTTTGTTTATTTTTAAGTGTTTTTTTTTTTTTTTTGTTGTTGTTGTTCTAATGATATAAAACCTACCTGGGAAAATGTTTCAAAGAAATAATATCTATAGGTAAAACTAGATCAAATATAGAAAGGAGATCTAAATTGTCTCTGTGTTTGATGAATACTTAATACCCTGACAAATTTAGGTAGAATTATTGCAATCTATTAACCTTCCATTTCTATATGGCTTTGTTCTTGGATAGAAGAACCACATAGGTACATAAATGAATATATATGATCTATATTCAATAAAACAATGTCTACACAATTACAAATATGGGCCACTTTTTTTTTGAATAGGGATGACTTAAATGAAAGAACCAAGAATCCGTAGAGTGGAACCAAAAGGCCTGGGTATTTATTTCCTAAGCTGGAGTAAGACAAATCCTAATCAAAGTACTTTGAACCTTTGGCTGGATCTTAGAATTGCCTTGGACCAATTATGCCCATGTGACTTTTTCCCCCCTTTGAACAGAAATGTTAGTGTGCCAGTTCCACCACTGTATGCTGGATGCATACAAGGGGGTAAATAACTTAAGTTCACTTTGGTTCAAGGTCTTCATATCAGGAGGAATTGCAGTTGAGGAACTACATCCAAGAAACGTCATCTGTACCTGGACCTAATTTAAATGATGAAATTCAAACTTTGAGCTATTGCTATTGAGAAATGACACTTCTAGGAATTTGGGAGGAAAGTGAGTGTATTTTACCTGTGGAAGGGTCATAAATCACTGGGAGTCAAAGGGCAGACCATGAAGACAGCCTCCAAAATTGCCCCCCCAAAATCTCTACTTCACAGTATTCATGCTTTTATGTAGTTTCTCCCATTACGAATAGGGTTGACATCTATAACTAATAAGATTTTGTGGAAGTGATAGTGTATAAATTCCAAGGCTGTGTCATAAAATATATCACAGCTTTAGCTTTTCTCTTGGATCGCTTGTTCTGGAGGAAATCACCTGCCATGTGTAGGGACACCCAGGCAGCCCTATGGAGGAGCCAGTGTGGTGAGGAATTAAGGCCTCCTGACAATTATATGAGTAACACATCTCAGAAGTGGACTTTCAACCTCAGTCAAGCCTTCAGATGATTGAATCACTAGCTAACATGTTGACATATGGACTGACATGAAAGATCACAAGGCAGTACCATCCAGATAAGTCACTTTGGGATTCTTAATCCACAGAAAGTGCATACAATAATAGCTGTTTATTGTTTTAAACCACTAAGTTTGGGAAAGGTTGCTCTGTATCAGTAGAAAACTAACCATAAACACCCTTCAAACTTCTTTATCTATTTACTTTGTTTTTGAGTAGAAGAACTAAATGGTCACATAAATGAGCATGCATTATCTATATAGGGTGAAAGCAGGTGACTTAAGGATTTTCACAACTTTAAGAACCCAAATCTCCAGTTAGTTCAAAACCCTTTCTTACCTCTATAATGTACAAAGCTGTGTAATGCAACTGAAGCAACTATTAAATTTATATAATGACATAAAATGGGACAGACATAAAAATACTGAAAAGTAGACTGAATTCCATCAACATAAGCTGAAAAACTGCTTAGAACAGGCTACCATAAATATGGAGTATAAAAAAAAAAAACAAGCCATTCCTTTGGATGCCTGGGTGGCTCTGTTGGTTAAGCATCAGACTCTTGATTTCAGCTCAGGTCATGACCTCAAAGTTGTGAGATTGAGCCCTCTGTGGGGTGCTGTGTGCAGTGTGAAGTCCACTTGAATTCTCTCCCTCTGCTCCTCCCCATGCTCTCTCTCTCTCTTTCAAATAAATAATCTTTTTTAAAAAGTAAGCTATTAAGCACCGGGGAAGAAAATTCTCTACTTTTCAGGTCAACTTCCTATGCTACCTTCTAATTCAAATAGAGAACTCTAGTCAGAGAAACATGTCTTTTATGTAAAAATTATTATGCTATAGGGAGATATTTTGACATGTCAATAAAAGACAAGGTTGAGAAAAATTTTGATTATATACTCCATTCTGAAGAATGTTCAGTTTGATAACTAGAAACAGGATAGTGATTCTTGATATGTTTATCTTACAGTCTTAAAATTTAATACATATGGGGCACCTGGGTGGTGTGGTTGGTTAATCATCCTTCTCTTGGATTTGGCTCAGGTCATGATCTCAGGATTGTAAGATGGAGTCCTGTGTTGGGCTCCGTGTCAGCAGTGAGTCTGCTTGAGATTTTCTCTCTCCTTCTCCCTTTGCCCCTCCTGTTGTATGTGAGTGCTCTCTCTCTCTCAAAATGAATAAACAAATATTTAAAGAAAATGTGAGACATATAAATGAATTTTGAGAAGTAGAAACTAGAACAAAACCAGAAGGAACTTCTATATTATCAACTTATCCTCCAATATTGATAAGTAATAACTCCCAAATGGGCAGGTTAGGTAGCTGATCTGCTTAAATATTGATGCATAAGCATATGAGAGCTATAGAATTTTCCAGGGATAACTTTTTGACAATGATCAAATTCTAATAACATATCATTTTTCCTGCATCATACTAAATATTTTCAAAATATGAGTAATCTAGTTCTGACTAGGCTAGAGAAGTTGTTTCTGAAGTTTCCCTTCCTGCCAATAGCTTTTTCTTCAAAAGGCTCATGTTTGAAAGTACTCTCTCCTAATATTAATTTTCATCTTTTATTTTTCTGAGCCACATGTAATCTCTTATTACAGTTTCTCTAAAATGACAGCTCTCTAAGGACAAGGACTATGATTGTTTACCACTATTTCCCTAGCTCCTAAAACAGACCCAGTACATAGTGTGTCTGCCAGATGATGATGATGATGATGAAGAAGAAGAAGAAAATAAAGATCAGCATGATACACCAAATATTATCACTATGAATTAATACAGTTCTAGGAAAAAAAAAAAAGGAAGAGACTGAAAATTTTAGTTAGGCTGTGACTCATCATTGTTGACAAAGATGTAGTAGGTCATTTTTTTTTTAAGTTGAAGATAATTTGTGAATCACTTTCAATTTCATAGACCACAAGAATTTTAGGGATAGAAATAATTAGACTGGCTGGGAGGTACAGGACTTTTGCCTGTAAATATCAATTTTATAAAAAATTTACTTACTCCATTGACCAAAAATGATTTTCTTTTAGATATGATCCATATTATCTAATACTTTGGGAACTTATTAATTCTTTTCTCCTTTTTATTTATTTCTTTAAGCTTTTGTTGATGTATTTGACAGAGAGAGAGAGCAAGAAAGAGCACAAACAGGGGGTCAGCCAGAAGAAGAGGGAGAAGCAGGCTCCCCACTGAGCAAGGAGCAGGATTCGAGCTCCATCCCAGGACTCTGGGATCATGATCTGAGCCAAAGGCAGGCGCTTAACTGATGGAGTCCCCCAGATGTCCCATTTTTAATTCCTTTTTGTTTTAAAAAATTTTTTAATAATTAAAAAAAATATTTTTATAAACATTTAATGTATTACTTGCCCCAGGGGTACAGGTCTGTGAATCATCAGTCTTACACATTTCACAGCACTCACTAGAGCATATACCCTCCCCAATGTCCATCACCCAACCACCCTATCCCTACCTCTTCACACCCCCCCACCCACAACCCTCAGTTTGTTTTGTGAGATTAAGAATCTCTTATGGGGGAACCTGGGTGGCTCAGTGGGTTAAAGCCTCTGCCTTCAGCTCAGGTCATGATCACAGGGTCCTGGGATCAAGGCCCGCATTGGGCTCTCTGCTCAGCGGGGAGCCTGCTTCCTCCTCTCTCTCTGCCTGCCTCTCTGCCTACTTGTGATCTGTCTGTCAAATAAATAAATAAAAATCTTAAAAAAAAAAAAGAATCTCTTATGGTTTGTCTCCCTCCCGATCCCATCTTGTATTAATTCTTTTTTAAATAAGACAATCCCATAAGTGGTTAATTGTAAAACACATCGCTTTAATTAATATCATTGTAAAGCATGAGTAATTGAGATTTAGATTTGATTCTCTAGAGAAAAAAAGAAGTTATGTCAGGGAAGAGATCAAAGCTTCTGGGCAGTTTCAGAAGCTCAGCTATGTCATTTATTTCTGGGTAATCTTGCACAAATCTCTCAAACATTCTCTTTGTTTCCACATCTTAAAATGTGTCTGTTACTCCCTAGGATCTAGGGAGGATTGCATGAGAAAATGTATGTGAGAAAACTCAAGAAATTATAAAAAATTAGACAATGGTGACTATTTTTATATTTTACTCCCAAGAGGGACTTCTGCCTCCTGTCACCTGCCGCCCCTCCAGTGGCCCCTCCTGATGCCAAGACTGCCAGGAACTCACCAAATCCAGGGAATCTCAGCCTCTGGCCTTACGAACAGCACACTTTTGTCCACACCATGGAGGGCGCACAGGGACTGAGGAGAAGCTCAAACTCTCAGGTGGGCGTGTGAGGCCGGGAAACTATGGTGGGTGGAAGCTCAAGTCCACCTGTGAGAATAGAAGGAAAAGTCAGTCAGCATGACCTCTACCTTTACAATCCTGCAGTCACCCACCTGTCCCGAGTCATCTTTACCTTAGCCTTCTAGGACTGCTGATGTGTCAAGTCAGGAACCTCTTTTCCCTTCTGCCCTTCACTGTTGAAAAAGTTTATTCAATAGCTCAGTCTTATCCTCCAGGCACAACTGATACTCATAAGGGGCAAATAGCTTGTTTGACTTTTAGAGGCCTGTCTTTACCTCTGATTCGTTATAAGGTGATTCCAGGTATTTGCATTTGTCCTTCGGGTTTTTGGAACTTCTGAGTGTTAGCATCATACATACATCAAGCAATAGAATTAGTGGAGTAGCACACCATGGACACAAGATTGAATTATGTTTGATGTTGTAGCAATTTGGCATAATTGAAAAAGTACTCTGCTAGGTGCCTGGAAATTTGGCTCTGCCACTAACTTGCTGAGAACCCTTAGGCAACTCATTTAATTTTCTGGACAACAGGTAAATGGACAACACCTATGGTACTATTTACTTGTGATCGGCCTCACCTTGTTGGCTAGGCAATTTTCAATCTCAAAGCTCTCTGAATCTCCAATAACTTTGCCATCTGGGAAAACAGTACAGATGAACAATAGGGCAACGGGAGCCATGTCCAACTCACGGGGAAGGATAAGGAAAAACTGCCTTTTGAGGGGATGTGGAGAAAATAAGACAAGATGGTCATGAGTCAGAACACTGTTGCTAGATCTTAACCCAGTTTAGAACTGTACCGACATATTCAATGCATGGTCTCTTTAATGTCATTCTCATTATTTGGTGACATTAATAGGCTAATGTGTCCCTTTACAACTTCAGTTGTAGAATAAGTAAAAGTTCCTTACACTCAAGGCTGTGTCTGATTTTCCACTTAACTAAGATGGTAACCAACTTATGTAAGAAGAGCTCAAAGTTATTCTACATATGTATATATGTACAAAATATTTTATAAAGCCCGCTGTACTCAGTTAAAAATTATAGAATAAGGAACTTCTTATATATGTCATTTATGTAATGATACATAAAAATATAAATTTATATAAATATATATATATAAATATGTAAATATATATAAAAATCTATATGATGAATGGAAACCATTTCATTTAGACTGCAGGCCAGAGGTGATTCTCAATTAAAATACAGAGCTATAATTTGTAAGATATAATCATAGAGCTCACTTTTCCCCCCCAAATACATGTCTTTTCTATGGTGGTAAAAACACATATAACATAAAATTCATCAACTTAACCATTTAAAAGTGTACAGTTCAGTAGTGTTAAGTATATTCACATTGCTGTGGACTAGATCTCCAAAGCTTTCTCATGTTGCAGATCTGAATCTATGCTCATTTAACAACAATTCTCCTGTTTCCCATCCCCCTGCCCTTAGAACAACCAAGGAAGTGTCATGGCATTCATATTTTTGTCCCATTGGAGGGATCAAGTTTTAACTTAGACCCCTTAAAAGGAAATAAGTTTTTCTCTAACAGGAGGGTAATTTTGAAAAAAAAGATTTTATGTATTTATTTGACACACACAGAGAGAGAACACAAGCAGGGGGAGTGGGAGAGGAAGAAGCACTGAGCAGAGAGCCAGATATGGGACTCGATCCCAGGATCCCGGGATCCCAGGATGTGACCTGAGCTGAAGGCAGATGCTTAACAACTGAACCACCCAGCGGCCCCTCACAGGAGGGTAATATAAATCCTTGTATTTCCATGTCTGGTGTGATCAACAATAGTTAAGAATTTATTAAAGCATCACAGAAATAGAAAGAGAAGTTATGGAAGATTTTTTTTCCCCAGAGAATATTGGAAGGAAAGTAACCTTTTAGTAATGAAAATGGTGAAGGCTTTGTCATTAAAATCTGAATTCTGAATTTAAAACAGACTCAGAAATAGTTCTGAAATTAGTAATTTGCACCCTGATGTTAAAACTGCAGTATAGTGGGGCAGCTGGGTGGCTCAGTGGGTTAAGCCGCTGCCTTCGGCTCAGGTCATGATCTCAGGGTCCTGGGTTTGAGTCCCGCATAAGGCTCTCTGCTCCGCAGGGAGCCTGATTCCTCCTCTCTCTCTGCCTGCCTCTCTGCCTACTTGTGATCTCTCTCTGTCAAATAAATAAATAAAATCTTTAAAAAAAACAAAAACAAACAAACAAAAAAAACAAAAAAAATCCTGCAGAGTAGTATTAGAAAAGAATGTGAGTAAGCAATGGAAAAGGTTGAATTTAGACAAGTTGTAAACAGACTTGGTTCTTTTAACTTAGAGAGTCAAGGATTTTCTGTACATCTTATGAAGAACAAACTGGTAATTAATAACATAATTACAATGTGTGATTAAAATAGTTTTATTATAAATAATTGTGAATTCATTGAGTTTATAAAGAAATTCCTTTTAATTATTGGCTGAGTTACTTGCATTACTTTTTTGTGATGTCTTCATGAAGTAAATAATAAACTCTTCCTCATATTATTATGTAGAGATCTTTTTCTGAATGATGCACAAATTAAAATATCAGGAAAGAAAAATCAGATAAACTTATAATGTTTTAAGACACTCATCTACTTCTAGAAATGTGTTATATATTCCATTATTAAAAGAAAATAGAAGAGAGAGCCCAGAAATAGACTCTCAACTCTATGGTCAACTAATCTTCGACAAAGCAGGAAAGAATGTCCAATGGAAAAAAGACAGCCTCTTCAATAAATGGTGCTGGGAAAATTGGACAGCCACATGCAGAAAAATGAAATTGGACCATTTCCTTACACCACACACGAAAATAGACTCAAAATGGATGAAGGACCTCAATGTGCGAAAGGAATCCATCAAAATCCTTGAGGAGAACACAGGCAGCAACCTCTTCGACCTCAGCCGCAGCAACATCTTCCTAGGAACATCGCAAAAGGCAAGGGAAGCAAGGGCAAAAATGAACTATTGGGATTTCATCAAGATCAAAAGCTTTTGCACAGAAAAGGAAACAGTTAACAAAATCAAAAGACAACTGACAGAATGGGAGAAGATATTTGCAAACGACATATCAGATAAAGGACTAGTGTCCAGAATCTATAAAGAACTTAGCAAACTCAACATCCAAAGAACAAATAATCCAATCAAGAAATGGGCAGAGGACATGAACAGACATTTCTGCAAAGAAGACATCCAGATGGCCAACAGACACATGAAAAAGTGCTCCATATCACTCGGCATCAGGGAAATACAAATCAAAACCACAATGCAATATCACCTCACACCAGTCAGAATGGCTAAAATCAACAAGTCAGGAAATGACAGATGCTGGCGAGGATGCGGAGAAAGGGGAACCCTCCTACACTGTTGGTGGGAATGCAAGCTGGTGCAACCTCTCTGGAAAACAGCATGGAGGTTCCTCAAAATGTTGAAAATAGAACTGCCCTATGACCCAGCAATTGCACTATTGGGTATTTACCCTAAAGATACAAACGTAGTGATCCAAAGGGGCACGTGTACTTGAATGTTTATAGCAGCAATGTCCACAATAGCCAAACTATGGAAAGAACCTAGATGTCCATCAACAGATGAATGGATCAAGAAGATGTGGTATATATACACAATGGAATACTATGCAGCCATCAAAAGAAATGAAATCTTGCCATTTGCGACAACATGGATGGAACTAGAGCGTATCATGCTTAGCGAAATAAGTCAGGTGGAGAAAGACAACTATCATATGATCTCCCTGATATGAGGAAGTGGTGTTGCAACATGAGGGCTTAAGTGGGTACGAGAGGTATAAATGAAAGAAGATGGGATTGTGAGGGAGACAAACCATAAGTGATTCTTAATCTCACAAAACAAACTGAGGGTTGCTGGGGGGAGGGGGTTTGGGAGAAGGGGGTGGGATTATGGACATTGGGGAGGGTATGTGCTTTGGTGAGTGCTGTGAAGTGTGTAAACCTGGTGATTCACAGACCTGTACCCCTGGGGATAAAAATATATGTTTATAAAAAATAAAAAATTATATTAAAAAATAAATAAATAAATAAATAAATAATAAATAAAAATGGAAGGTAAAAAAAAAAGAAAAAATAGAAAAAACAGGTAACATTAATGTATTGAATGGAAACAAGGCATATAGTGGGGTCCATTCTCTATATCAAACTCTTCCTATATAAATATTGGGATAATTGATATTCAAAGCTGGCAGCACTCTTTAATGTTTAATTCAAACAGGTATTAATTTTAAAAAATATTTTATTTATTAATTTGAGATAAAGAGAGAGCATGAGCAGTGGGGAGAAGCAGAGGGAGAAGCAGAATCCCCACTGAGCTAGAAGCCAGAAGTGGGGCTCAATCCCAGGACCCTGAGATCATGACCCGAACTGAAGGCAGACCCTTAGCCAACTGAGCCATCCAGGTGCCCCACAATTGTTAATTGTTGAGAGTATTAATTAGTACCTTCTTTTAAATTTAACCTCTCCTGGTATTGTTTCAATATGGAAAATCAAAAATATAATTGATGTTTTACTTTCCAGCTTGATAGAGAAAGGAATTATAAAAAAAAAAATTATAGGGCACCTGGGTGGCTCAATTGGTTAAACATCTGCCTGTGGCTCAGGTCATGATCCCAGTGTCCTGGGATCAATTTCCACAGGGAGTCTGCTTCTCCCTCTGCCCCTCCTCCCACTCATTCTCTTAATTTCTCTCTCTTTCAAATAAATATATAAAATCTTAGAAAAAACACACACACATGGCTATGGAAAAAATCCCAACCATGGTTAAGTTTAGCTCTGGGTTGAAGTGGAATTTGGTAAAATATTTCAGAATATTTCAGGCCTTAATTTCAGTTAATTACAAGAATGCTCACGGGTTCTTCTGGTGATTTAAATCCTGACATGATTTAATTGGCATAGAAAATAATCCTGGTTTCCTTTCCCCCAACTTATTCATGGAGTGCACTCAAATTCACATGTGAGTTTCCCAGTTTCATGCCTGCAGCACATACAGTATGTGTCTTCATTAAGTGTTGAGGGGAGAGAGCCTTTACAGAGGGAAGAAAGCCTACCCCAGTGTCTAGCATAGGAAAAAACCAGTCCATCATCTTTTTCCTCCCCATTCTCAATGATACTTAACTCTCTTCTCTGCAATACAAAGATTAAAGATGGCCAATTCACGTTTGTTGTTAGGGTTAAAAAAACAGAAAGAAGCTTAGATTTTCAAAGTTTCTAATTTAAATGTCAGATAGAAGAAACACATTAAAGTGAAAAAAAAAAAGTGCCTTTGAAGAGTGCCTGACACACAGGAGGCAATCCAATGTATCTGCTGACTGTGTTGATGATGAACAAAAAGGAGAAACAGACAATGATACAATTATTGCAGGAGACTTCAGTACCACACTTTCAATAATAGATAGACTATCCAGACATAAGTTCAATAAGGAAACATACTGAACAACCTTAGAGACTGCATGTACTTAAGAGACATATTTAGCATATTATACCCCATGTCAGCAAAGATGGTGGACAAAAAGGAATCCTAGTACACTATTGGTAGGAATGTAAATTGGTACAGCACTGTGAAAAATTATGGAGGTTTTTCAAAAGATTAAACATGGAATCACCATATGACTCAATAATTCTGCTACTGGATATTTATCCAAGAAAAATGAAAATACTAATTTGAAAAGATATATGCACCACTGTGTTTACTGCAACATTTTTTTACAATAATCAAGGTATGGGGTATGGAAGCAACACAAGTGTCCATAAATTGATGAATGGACAAAGAAGATGTGATATATATATATATATATATATATATATATATATATATATATATCTACTCAAGCATAAAAAGGATGAGGTCTTACTCCTCCAATGAAGACATACAAATGGCTATCAGACACATGAAAAAATGTTCATCATCATGAGCCATGAGGGAGATTCAAATTAAAATCACATTGAGATACCACCTTACACCAGTTAGAATGGCCAAAATTAGCAAGACAGGAAACAACATGTGTTGGAGAGGATGTGGAGAAAGGGGAACCCTCTTACACTGTTGGAGGGAATGCAAGTTGGTGCAGCCACTTTGGAGAACAGTGTGGAGATTCCTTAAGAAATTAAAAATAGAGCTTCTCTATGACCCTGCAATTGAACTACTGGGTATTCACCCCAAAGATGCAGATGTAGTGAAAAGAAGGGCCATCTGTACTCCAATGTTTATAGCAGCAATGGCCATGGTCACCAAACTGTGGAAAGAACCAAGATGCCCCTCAACAGACGAATGGATAAGGAAGATGTGGTCCATATACACTATGGAGTATTATGTTCCCATCAGAAAGGATGAATACCCAACTTCTGTCTCAAAATGGATGGGACAGGAAGAGATTATGCTGAGTGAAATAAGTCAAGCAGAGAGAGTCAATTATCATATGGTTTCACTTATTTATGTAGCATAATAAATAACATGGAGGACATGGGGAGATGGAGAGGAGAAGGGAGTTGAGGGAAATTGGAAGATGAACCATGAAATTGGAGATGAACCATGAGAGACTATGGACTCTGAAAAACAAACTGAGGGTTTTGAAGGGGTGAGGGGTGGGAGGTTGGGGGAACCAGGTGGTGGGTGTTAAGGAGGGCATGTATAGCATGGTGCACAGGGTGTGGTACATAAACAATGAGTTCTGTTATACTGAAAAGAAATAAAAAAAAAAAGGATGAGGTCTTGCCATTTACAACAACATGTTTGGATCTGGAGGGTATTATGCTAAATGAAATAAACAGAGAAAATTACTGTATAATTTCACTTATATATGGAATCTGGAAAACAAAAAATGAATAAACAAAAGGCAGAATCAGATTTCTTCATGCAGAGAACAAACTGATGATTGCTAGAGGGGATGGACAAAGTGGGTGAAAGGAAATGGGAGACACAGGTTTCCAGTTATGGAATGAATAAGTCATGGGAGTAAAATGCACAGAAAAAGGAATATATTCAATGACATTTTATTGATGTTATATGGTGACAGATGGTAGCTGCACTTGGACTGAGCTCAGTATATAACATATAAAACATATAAAATGTAAAATATATACATACAACATATAAAATTGTCAGATCCCTATGTTGTACAAATGAAACCAATGTCACATTATGTGTCACCGATACTCAGATAAAAAAATAGAAAGCATACCAAAAAAATAAGTCACCCAAATCAGAAAAGAAGTAAAATTATCACTATTTGCTGAGGACACAATATAATATACAGAAACCTTTCTAATGACATCATACTACACAAAAACTGTTAGAACTAATAAACCAATACGATAAAGTTGCAGGATACAAAATCAACATACAAACCCAGCTATGTTTCTGTACACTAACAATGGACTGTATGAAAAAGAAATGAAGAAAACAATCCTATTTATAATAGCAACAAAAAGAGTAAAAGACTTAGTAATACACTTACCCAAGAAGATGAAAGACTTGTACACTTACAAAACATCAATGAAAGAAAGTAGTCACAAATAAATGGAAAGGCATCCTATGCTCATGGATTGGAAGACAACATTAAGGTATCCATTCTGCCCAAGGCAATCTCCAGATTCAATGCAGTCCTGGTCAAAATTGTAATGGCATTCTTTCCAGGAAGAGAAAAAAATCTTAAAATTCATATAGAATAATAAAGGACCTCAAAACAGTCTTACGAAAAAAGGAAAAGCTTTTTCTCTTTTTATGGATCAAAGCACAGAAATAAATTCATTTATATATATGTTCTGTTGGTCTTTGAAAAGGGTGCCAAAAATAAATAGTGAGGATAGTGTCTTCAACAGAATGGTCAGGAAAACTGGATACCCACAAGCAAAAGAATGAAATTAAACCCTTATATTATACCATACACAATTATTGATTCAAAATAGATTAAAGACTTAAATGTAAGACTTGAAATTATAAAATTTCTATCAAAAATATAGGGAGAAGCTTTATGATACTGGTTATTATGTACATTGTTGATGGAAATGTAAAATGGTGCAGTAACAATGAAAAAAAGCATGGAGGTTTCTCAAAAAATTAAAAACAGAGATTATTTCAGATTTAAAAAATCTGTTCTTGGGGCACCTGGGTGGCTCAGTGTAAAAGTCTCTGCCTTCTGCTCAGGTCATGATCCCAGGGTCCTGGGATCCAGCCCTGCATTGGGCTCTCTGCTTGGCGGGGAGCCTGCTTCCTCCTCTCTCTTTCTCTGCCTGCCTCTCTGCCTACTTGTGATTTCTCTCTCTGTGTCAAATGAATGGAGTCTTTGAAAAAAAAAAAATCTGTTCTTTTATGCTGCACCAAGAGGATCTATGACCTATCTATGCAAAATACTCCAAAATACTACTCTTGAAGTTGGCCAGAGGAGAAATGAAAATTAATCAATTTAATGTACCATGAGGAGGCAATCAGGCAAATCCAGCAAGTGGGGCTTTTGCAGCCCAACTGACCTATGCTTTTCAATAAATTAACATCATGGGGATAAAAGGAGGTTAAAGATTTTTGTTTTTACTTATTTATTTGTTTGACAGAGAGAGAGAGAGAGAGAGAGAGAGAGAAATACAAGTAGGCAGAGCAGGAGATAGAGGGAAAGGGAGAAGCAGGCTCCCTATGAGTAGGGAGCCCATGTCAGGGCTTAATCCCAGGTCCCTGGAATCATAACCTGAGCTGAAGACAGATGCTTAATGGACCGAGCCACCCAGGCACCCTGAGGGTAAGGGCCTTTAAAGCTTTAATATATTTACAGATTCCCATGGCTTGTTAAAAAATATTGGAGAAAAAAATTGGAATGGGGGAGAATAAATGGACCAAAATTGACAAAATTTCATAGTTTTTATCATGGTTGATGGGTATGTGGATTTTCATTTTACTATTTTGTTAACTTTTGCATTCTGTTGAAAATTTCTATTGTAGAGAGTTGGAACAAAAGGGTACACTTGAGTCATAATAACTGAAAGCAATGGGTAAACCACATTTTTAGAAAGATTGAGGAAACTTAATTGTAAAATAAAATCTAGTTTTGGAAAATTACTTTTAATGTTGTAAAGTGTCATAATGGCATCATGACCATGTCCCGAAAAATGTCAGTAATTTTTAGCGGTACATAGTACTATATCTAGGGCATAATGTCATGATCTTTGTAAATTATCCTGAAATATTAAAGCAAAGAAAATAGTGTAGCAAATATAGAATGATGCCAATTGTTAAAATTATGAAGGGGGGTGTCTTCTATTCCTTTGTATATTTGAAAAACTTAGTAATTAAGCAGTTGAAATAAGTCATTGAAATAATTTTTAATTCTGCAGAAAGTTAACTTCTAATTATATATATATATAATGACTCAAAATTGAGGCAAAATATGAAATTTCAGACAAAAGCAATTTAACTCACATCCCACATACTGATATGTTCACTTTTCATCCAGGATACTGATTATCTTTGGCACCTGGAACTTTGACCTCGAACTTGGAAAGCACTGTTGATAGAGATAATGGAACTAGGGAGACGGGTGAACATTTAATGGAAATACAAATATTTCAAGTCTACAATGTTTCCCAAAATAATACCCTGAAATGCTAGATCCATCTTTCTTCCTTCCTTCCTTCCTTCCTTCCTTCCTTCCTTCCTTTCTCCTTTCTTCTTTCTTTCTTTTTAAAAGATTTTATTTATTTGACAGACAGAGATCACAAGTGGGCAGAGAGGCAGGCAGAGAGAGAGAGAGAGAGAGAGAGAGAGGGAGAGAGGGAAGCAGGCTCCCTGCTGAGCAGAGAGCCAATGTGGGACTCGATCCCAAGACCCTGAGATCATGACCTGAGCTGAAGGCAGAGGCTTAACACATTGAGACACCTCGGTGCCCTAGATCCATTTTTCAGGTGCCAACTTTAAGATGATAGGTTTTAACAATTCATGTAAAATTTAAATGACTTTATAATCACAGCAGATCTCAATGACACTGTCAAGGGATGTTGGCTCCACCGCAATAAGAATTTTGATACTCGGCAAAGTATAACTTGCTACTGACAATCAAGCTCTTGTGAGTTTCTGGTGCACAGAATTATGATGGCTTTAGAGACTGCTCAAGTTGATTCTAACCCAAGTTCAACATACCTTTGGGAGATTCAGAAAGTCCAAGTGAAGGCATGGTATGAACCCAAAAGTTATGTCTTTTTCAGTTTTCAGAATGCATACCAAATTCTTGTACAGTGAAGGGGTGCTCTATCCTTTCACTTGATCTCTTCTATACCACCAGCTTGTAAGAACCCTGAATGGGCTCAGACGAGAGAGGAAAGGCCAGCTGTTGGAAGCTACTCTTCAACCTGAGACTCTGCCATTGTCAAATTCAATTTCTTTTGGGGTCCTAGGGATAAACAAGGAGCTAGTGGAGTAATTATGTAGCCATGACAGTCTTTGAACCAAACAAATGACTCTGGGTTGGTAACTGGCTTTGCCTTCAGAAGAGATAAATACAGAAGAAAGATAGAATAAACCTGACATTTGGGAATAGGAAATTTTAGATATAAAAGGATTTTTTAAATAGTAATTCATCTGTAAGGAATATCAGAACTTCTAATTTTAAATGTGTTGATTTCTTTATATGAGACTCTTTCTGTTGGTTACTTCAAGGTATACCAGTGAAATCTATATGAAAAAAGGAAAGAATTGATGTGATGTGATTGGAATTTCACCAAGGCTGTGATTTCAGACTCATGATTCAATAGCGTACTTAGGAAAAATAGTAAGATATAATAATATTTAACCTGAAACATTAGAGAACTAGAATTACTTAGGGAAACCAGGAAATAGTTCTAAGAAAAGCACGAGTATCCACAACAATAAATAGTTCTAAGAAAAGCATAAGGACTCCACAACAATCATTGTGTTGCCATTTCCTTGAAAAATATTATTGGTGAATAAGTTTTCTTAATATTAACTAATTTAATATTGGTGAATAAGTTTTCTTAATATTTACTAATTTATTAATATTATTTACTAGTAATTAGGTACTGAGGTAAAGAATATGATTATACTGTTTAGTTGTATAAATTAGGAAATGGATATTAATAGAGTGATATGTTATTATAATTATGACAAAATAGGAAGAGTTCTTAGAATGATTTGGTTAACAGTTAACCAAGAGTATTTTTTCTAATTTAAAAATTGTTGTTTATTTTATTTTTTCAGTGTTTTCATAGTAGCTTTATTCCTTTGCCTTGTTGAAAGCTAGTTAGAAGAAGGGACACCTGATTAGCAAAAAAAGATCTTTGTGTATAATGTATGTTCTATATTATATCTATGCTACATTATGTATTAATATATATTATTGAAAAAATATATAAAATATACATATTTACTACCCTATTACAATATTGTCTACTACAGATAGATGGAGAAATATATTCAGAATCAATGAAACTTTTCATGCTTTAAATAATCATAAGCTCCTTGAGAGTATGGCTATGGATAGCGCCTAACTTTTTAATTTTGTCTCTTCATTGTGTTTAATGTATTGTGTTTAGAGCAATAAATCCATCTATGGTCAAATGATTAATTACTGTCCAAGAGAAATAGCTTCCTCATCTCTCACCCTTCAGTTAGGCCTTCCACAAGGGTCTAGATCTGTGGTGCGGCTGGGGCCCAGGTTCCAAAAGGAATGTTTTTTGTCTTCTTGCTTGTCCTGGGCCTTCCTGCTCCCACTTGGATGACCACTCCCACCCAACCCCTCACCAAAACCATAACTCTTGAGATACTTACCAGTTCATCAAGGGGGTGAAATTTCTCATCCACAGAGGCAATATGGAATTTTACTGAAAAAGAAATTCTCTGCTAAGACTCAGGCATGATAAAGCAGGGAACGTGAGTGATAAGGCAGGAAGCTAAGACACGGGGATTTTGCAAGTTTACTCTGCAAAACCTGCTGAGGGGAGTCCTCTCCTTGTCAGCACTGCCCACGACTGAGAGAAATAGAGGAATTTCCCAACATACCTGTCTGTCCCGGTTTATAGATGGGTTTGTCTGTCTGGGAAAAGACCAGACTTTGAGCATTCTTTACCAGCACTGTGTTCCTCTTCCTAAAGTCTTATGTTGGTCCCTTTATTTGTACAGTGAGGGATACCACCGGTAAGGAGGATGAGATCCTTGGGAGCTACGGAACAAAGAACACTGCTGAGGAGCCACACAATCTTCTCCCTCCCAATCCTTCATCCATGACTGTTTTCTGTCTCTCTTTCAGCCTCACAAAGTGCTAAGTAAGTAGAATATTTCTGTAGAAATGTTTGGAGATAATAATATAAGATATAGGGGAAAGAGATCAGTGAGAGCACACATCAGTGGGACCCAAATCTCCATACAGTTTACTAGGAACTCTTGTTCTAAAATCATTCTCCTATTAACAGAGTATATACGTTGTGGAGGAATGGAAAGAAGTCTCTCTGTAAAAACGTGGGAGAAGTTGTGTGGCGGGGAGGAGTCAAGATGGCGGAGAAGTAGCAGGCTGAGACTACTTCAGCTAGCTGAGATCAGCTAGATAGCTTATCTTAAGATTGCAAACACCTGAAAATCCATCGGCAGATCGAAGAGAAGAAGAACAGCAATTCTGGAAAGAGAAAAACAACCACTTACTGAAAGGTAGGACCAGCGGAGAAGTGAATCCAAAGCGACAGGAAGATAGACCCCGGGTGGAAGGGCCGGCTCCCGGCAAGCAGCGGAGCAACGGTGCACAAAATCAGGACTTTTAAAAGTCTGTTCCGCTGAGGGACATCGCTCCAGAGGCTAAACCGGGGCGAAGCCCACACGGGGTCAGCGTGGCCTCAGGTCCCGCAGGGTCACAGAGGATCGGGGGTTTCTGAGTGTCGCAGAGCTTGCGGGTATTGGAACAGGAAAGCCGGCTACAGAGACAGAGCCGACAGTAAGCTCACAGCTCGGTGTTCCCTTGAACCGGTCGCAGGATCGGTGAGCTCGGAGCACGGCCAGAGGTCAGGCAGATGGGAGTAACTGGGCACTGTTCTCTGAGGGCGCACTGAGGAGTAGGGCCCTGGGCTCTCGGCTCCTCCAGGCCGGAGACCGGGAGGCCGCCATTTGTATTCCCGTCCTCCGGAACTCTACGGAAAGCACTCAGGGAACAGAAGCTCCTGAAAGCAAACCCGAGGGGATTACTCACCACGGCCCCTGGTAAGGGGGGTGCAATTCCGCCTGGAGCAAAGACACTTGAGAATCACTACAACAGGTCCCTCCCCCAGAAGATCAAAAAGAAATCCAACCGAGACCAAGCTCACCTACCAAGGAGTGCAGTTTCAGTACCAAGGAGAGCAGCAGAATTCCAGAGGAGGAGAAAGCAAAGAACGGAACTCATGGCTTTTTCCCTGTGATTTTTTTTAGTATTGCAGTTAATTTAATTTTTTTCTTTA
The DNA here is from genome assembly GCF_011764305.1 of Mustela putorius furo. Classification (NCBI taxonomy): domain Eukaryota; kingdom Metazoa; phylum Chordata; class Mammalia; order Carnivora; family Mustelidae; genus Mustela; species Mustela putorius. The sequence continues at coordinate 38,576,031 of NW_025422368.1, read as the reverse complement.
TCATTTTTTGTTTTTTTTTTCTAGCCTTCTGGAAAAATTTTTTTTAACTTTTACCTTTTTCTTTTTTAACGTTTTTTAACTAGTTTATCTAATATATATATTTTTCTTATTTGTTTCCTTTTTTAAAATTCTTTTCTTTTTTCTTTCTTTATTCCTTTTTAAACCTCTTTTTATCCCCTTTCTTCCCCCTCATGATTTGGGATCTCTTCTAATTTGGTTAAAGCATATTTTCCTGGGGTTGTTGCCACCCTTTTAGTATTTTACTTGCTCCTTCATATACTCTTATCTGGACAAAATGACAAGACGGAAGAATTCAACACAAAAAAAAGAACAAGAGGCAGTATCGAAGGCTAGGGACCTAATCAATACAGACATTGGTAATATGTCAGATCTAGAGTTCAGAATGACAATTCTCAAGGTTCTAGCCGGGCTCAAAAAAGGCATGGAAGATATGAGAGAAACCCTCTTGAGAGATATAAAAGCCCTTTCTGGAGAAATAAAAGAACTAAAATCTAACCAAGTTGAAATCAAAAAAGCTATTAATGAGGGGCAATCAAAAATGGAGGCTCTGACTGCTAGGATAAATGAGGCAGAAGAAAGAATTAGTGATATAGAAGACCAAATGACAGAGAATAAAGAAGCTGAGCAAAAGAGGGACAAACAGCTACTGGACCACGAGGCGAGAATTCGAGAGATAAGTGACACCATAAGACGAAACAACATTAGAATAATTGGGATTCCAGAAGAAGAAGAAAGAGAGAGGGGAGCAGAAGGTATACTGGAGAGAATTATTGGGGAGAATTTCCCCAATATGGCAAAGGGAACGAGCATCAAAATTCAGGAGGTTTAGAGAACGCCCCTCAAAATCAATAAGAATAGGCCCACACCCCGTCGCCTAATAGTAAAATTTACAAGTCTCAGTGACAAAGAGAAAATCCTGAAAGCAGCCCGGGAAAAGAAGTCTGTAACATACAATGGTAAAAATATTAGATTGGCAGCTGACTTATCCACAGAGACCTGGCAGGCCAGAAACAGCGGGCATGATATTTTCAGAGCACTAAATGAGAAAAACATGCAGCCAAGAATACTATATCCAGCTAGGCTATCATTGAAAATAGAAGGATAGATTAAAAGCTTCCAGGACAAACAAAAACTGAAAGAATTTGCAAACACCAAACCAGCTCTACAGGAAATATTGAAAGGGGTCCTCTAAGCAAAGAGAGAGCCTACAAGTGGTAGATCGGAAAGGAACAGAGACCATATACAGTAACAGTCACCTTACAGGCAATACAATGGCACTAAATTCATATCTCTCAATAGGTACCCTGAATGTTAATGGGCTAAATGCCCCTGTCCAAAGACACAGGGTATCAGAATGGATAAAAAAAAAAAACCATCTATATGTTGCCTCCAAGAAACTCATTTTAAGCCCGAAGACACCTCCAGATTTAAAGTGAGGGGGTGGAAAAGAATTTACCATGCTAACGGACATCAGAAGAAAGCAGGAGTGGCAATCCTTATATCAGATCAATTAGATTTTAAGCCAAAGACTATAATAAGAGATGAGGAAGGACACTATATCATACTCAAAGGGTCTGTCCAACAAGAAGATCTAACAATTTTAAATATCTATGCCCCCAACGTGGGAGCAGCCAACTATATAAACCAATTAATAACAAAATCAAAGAAACACATCAACAATAATACAATAGTAGTAGGGGACTTTAACACTCCCCTCACTGAAATGGACAGATCATCCAAGCAAAAGATCAGCAAGGAAATAAAGGCCTTAAATGACACACTGGACCAGATGGACATCACAGATATATTCAGAACATTTCATCCCAAAGCAACAGAATACACATGCTTTTCTAGTGCACATGGAACATTCTCCAGAATAGATCACATCCTCGGTCCTAAATCAGGACTCAACTGGTATCAAAAGATTGGGATCATTCCCTGCATATTTTCAGACCACAATGCCCTAAAGCTAGAACTCAACCACAAAAGGAAGTTTGGAAAGAGCCCAAATACATGGAGACTAAACAGCATCCTTCTAAAGAATGAATGGGTCAACCGGGAAGTTAAAGAAGAATTGAAAAAAATCATGGAAACAAATGATAATGAAAATACAACGGTTCAAAATCTGTGGGACACAACAAAGGCAGTCCTGAGAGGAAAATATATAGCGGTACAAGCCTTTCTCAAGAAACAAGAAAGGTCTCAGGTACACAACCTAAGCCTACATCTAAAGGAGCTGGAGAAAGAACAAGAAAGAAACCCTAAGCCCAGCAGGAGAAGAGAAATCATAACGATCAGAGCAGAAATCAATGAAATAGAAACCAAAAAGCAATAGAACAAATCAACGAAAGTAGGAGCTGGTTCTTTGAAAGAATTAATAAAATTGAAAAACCCCTGGCACGACTTATGAAAAAGAAAAGAGAAATGACCCAAATAAAATCATGAATGAAAGAGGAGAGATCACAACTAACACCAAAGAAATACAAACTATTATAAGAACATACTATGAGCAACTCTACACCAACAAATTTGACAATCTGGAAGAAATGGATGCATTCCTAGAAACATATAAACTACCACAACTGAACCAGGAAGAAATAGAAAGCCTGAACAGACCCATAACCAGTAAGGAGATTGAAACAGTCATTAAAAAATCTCCAAACAAACAAAAGCCCAGGGCCAGACGGCTTCCCGGGGGAATTCTACCAAACATTTAAAGAAGAACTAATTCCTATTCTCCTGAAACTGTTCCAAAAAATAGAAATGGAAGGAAAACTTCCAAACTCATTTTATGAGGCCAGCATCACCTTGATCCCAAAACCAGACAAGGATCCCATCAAAAAAGAGAGCTATAGACCAATATCCTTGATGAACACAGATGCGAAAGTACTCAACAAAATACTAGCCAATAGGATTCAACAATACATTAAAAGGATTATTCACCACGACCAAGTGGGATTTATTCCAGGGCTGCAAGATTGGTTCAACATCCGCAAATCAGTCAATGTGATACAACACATCAGTAAAAGAAAGAACAAGAACCATATGATACTCTCAATAGATGCTGAAAAAGCATTTGAGAAAGTACAGCATCCCATCCTGATCAAAACTCTTCAAAGTGTAGGGATAGAGGGCACATACCTCAATATCATCAAAGCCATCTATGAAAAACCCACCGCAAATATCATTCTCAATGGAGAATAACTGAAAGCTTTTCCGCTAAGGTCAGGAACACGGCAGGGATGTCCATTATCACCACTGATATTCAACATAGTACTAGAGGTCCTAGCCTCAGCAATCAGACAACAAAAGGAAATTAAAGGCATCCAAATCAGCAAAGAAGAAGTCAAATTATCACTCTTTGCAGATGATATGATACTATATATGGAAAACCCAAAAGACTCCACTCCAAAACTGCTAGAACTTATACAGGAATTCAGTAATGTGTCAGGATATAAAATCAATGCACAGAAATCAGTTGCATTTCTCTACACCAACAGCAAGACCGAAGAAAGAGATATTAAGGAGTCAATCCCATTTACAATTGCACCCAAAACCATAAGATACCTAGGAATAAACCTAACCAAAGAGGCACAGAATCTATACTCAGTAAACTATAAAGTACTCATGAAAGAAATTGAGGAAGACACAAAGAAATGGAAAAATGATCCATGCTCCTGGATTGGAAGAATAAATATTGTGAAAATGTCTATGCTTCCTAAAGCAATCTACTCATTTAATGCAATTCCTATCAAAGTACCATCCACCTTTTTCAAAGAAATGGAACAAATAATTCTAAAATTTATATGGAACCAGAAAAGACCTCGAATAGCCAAAGGGATATTGAAAAAGAAAGCCAACGTTGGTGGCATCACAATTCCGAACTTCAAGCTCTATTACAAAGCTGTCATCATCAAGACAGCATGGTACTGGCACAAAAACAGACACATAGATCAATGGAACAGAATCGAGAGCCCAGAAATAGACCCTCAACTCTACAGTCAACTAATCTTCGACAAAGCTGGAAAGAATGTCCAATGGAAAAAAGACAGCCTCTTCAATAAATGGTGCTGGGATAATTGGACAGCCACATGCAAAAAAATGAAATTGGACCATTTCCTTACACCACACACAAAAGTAGACTCAAAATGGATGAAGGACCTCAATGTTAGAAAGGAATCCATCAAAATCTTTGAGGAGAACACAGGCAGCAACCTCTTCGACCTCAGCCGCATCAACATCTTCCTAGGAACAATGCCAAAGGCAAGGGAAGCAAGGGCAAAAATGAACTATTGGGATTTCATCAAGATTAAAAGCTTTTGCACAGAAAGGGAAACAGTTAACAAAATCAAAAGACAACTGACAGAATGGGAGAAGATATTTGCAAACGACATATCAGATAAAGGACTAGTGTCCAGAATCTATAAAGAACTTAACAAACTCAACACCCAAAGAACAAATAATCCAATCAAGAAATAGGCAGAGGACATGAACAGACATTTCTGCAAAGAAGACATCGAGCTGGCCAACAGACACATGAAAAAGTGCTCCATATCACTCGGCATCAGGGAAGTACAAATCAAAACCACAATGAGATATCACCTCACACCAGTCAGAATGGCTAAAATCAACAAGTCAGGAAATGACAGATGCTGGCGAGGATGCGGAGAAAGGGGAACCCTCCTACCTGTTGGTGGGAATGGAAGCTGGTGCAACCTCTCTGGAAAACAGCATGGAGGTTCCTCAAAATGTTGAAAATAGAACTGCCCTATGACCCAGCAATTGCAGTATTGGGTATTTACCCTAAAGATACAAATGTGGTGATCCAAAGGGGCACGTGCACCCGAATGTTTATAGCAGCAATGTCCACAATAGCCAAACTATGGAAAGAACCTAGATGTCCATCAACAGATGAATGGATCAAGAAGATGTGGTATATATACACAATGGAATACTACGCAGCCATCAAAAGAAATGAAATCTTGCCATTTGCGACAACATGGATGGAACTAGAGCGTATCATGCTTAGCGAAATAAGTCAAGCAGAGAAAGACAACTATCATATGATCTCCCTGATATGAGGAAGTGGCGATGCAACATGGGGGCTTAAGTGGGTAGGAGAAGAATAAATGAAACAAGATGGGATTGGGAGGGAGACAAACCATAAGTGACTCTTAATCTCACAAAACAAACTGAGGGTTGCTGGGGGGAGGGGGTTTGGGAGAAGGGGGTGGGATTATGGACATTGGGGAGGGTATGTGCTTTGGTGAGTGCTGTGAAGTGTGTAAACCTGGTGATTCACAGACCTGTACCCCTGGGGATAAAAATATATGTTTATAAAAAATTAAAAATTAAAAAAAAAAAAACAACGTGGGAAAATATGGTAGCTGAGTATCCCAAACTGGGCAACCTCGAAGAGGTACTGGAGGTTTCCTTTGAGTATCTTGCACCATTTACACATTCAGAGGACAGAGATGTCTAACGTCTCACCCCGGGGAAACATTCTGCTACATGCTGTCCTATCTTGAGATTTTGTATATCCTCTTTCTAGGCACTATCATACTCTGGCCTTAAAGAGATGGTTATATATCTAAGCTGAAAAATCTCTCTGACCAAGTCATATGTTTTCTATGGTTAATAGGATTTTCTTTAAGAACTTAAATTGGATTTTAACCCATAAAAAATATTTCTCTCCTAAGTTCGTGTAAGATCTGTACTTTGTTCCTTGGTAGCTTAAAACCCACTCCCTTTCGTCCTTGATGAAGTCCTCACTAACAGTAAAGTCATTCTTTGGGATTCAGCACCATTTCCTCATCACCATGACTCAATATACTGTATCAAACAAGGACAGGGAGATCGTACTCACAGTGAGGAAAATGCAGTGATTTAAGTCCTTCTCTACCACTGGGTCAATGAAGAGGCTCTGGTTGCCCCCGATGGACTCCAAGGAAGCACTTACAGACACTGTCTCATTCAGATAGCCCTTCTCAGGGGTCCCTGTGTGGAGCAGGGAGGCTCCAGGACCACATACTGTCTGGGAAGAGAAGAAGACTGAAATCAGGGAAAAATGGAGGATAGGAAGCATTTTCAACTATGTATGTGTTTTCTATAACAATATATTTATCTTGCTACATTTGGTTGTATAGCAAATGTCAATGGACTAAAAGCATTAAGATGGACGTTCTAGGAATGCCTGGGTAGCTCAGTGGGTTAAGCCACTGCCTTCGGCTCAGTTCATGATCCCAGGGTCCTGGGATGGAGTACCACAGTGGGCTCCTTACTTGGTGGGCAGCCCACCTCTCTCTCCGCCTCTGCCTATCTCTCTGCCTGCTTGTGTGATTTCTTTGTCTCTCTTTCTGATGAATAAATAAAAATAAATAAAATCTTAAAAAAAAAGATGGACATTGTATCACTGCCTGGTGTAAGAATTATATTTTTTACTCCTTAGTAGTGCCTCACCCACACAGTCTGCTGGAAGTTGCCTCAAGGATGTTAAGTTTTATAGGAATTCTTTGTGTTATAGAGCATTAATATATGAATTCCAGAATATATAGCCATAAAAGTACACATATATAATGAATTGCTGGTGATTATTCATTGTATAACAAGATTTACATTAAGGAAGATCAAGATGGTAGGAAGAGTAGGAGACCTAAATTTCATCTGGTCCCAGGAATTCAGCTAGATAGTTATCAAAGCATTCTGAACACCTACAAACTTAACAGGCCATCAAAGAAAAAAATAGTAACAATTCTATGAACAGAAGAGTGACTATTTTCTGGAAGGTAGAACATGCAGAAGAGTGAGTCTGAGGTGACATAGTGGAAGCAAGACCGCAGGTGGGGGAGGGAACCTCCATCAGCTGGGTCCAGCAAATGAGAGAGCAGTGGAGCACAGGGTCAGAACTTTCAGAAGTCTGGGCCATGGAGGGACATCGCTCCAGTGGCTAAGTGTGGCAGGTGGGGTGGGGTGGGAGGGAGTGGAACACTGATTGGGACCGTGTGGTTTCAGGACCAGTGAGGTCACAAAAAGACCAGGCAGAGCTCCTGATATCGGAGTGGGGAAGCCGGTTACAGAGACAGAGATAGAGGCGAGGAGTGAGCTTTCTGCTCAGGGTTACCTTAAATTGTGATCCAAGGCACAGGAGGCAGATCTGGGGAGACCTCCTCTTTCCTCCTCTGGAGGGCGTGGCACGGGTTTGGAGACTTCAAACGGAGGAATCGGCTGGGTTTGGAGACTTCAAACGGAGCCATGCGCCAGAGACAGAAACCCTTGGTCACAGGCCTCATGAGCTCAGAGTGTGGCTGGACATCAGGGAGATGGGAGGGATTGACTGCTTTTCTCTGAGGGCGCACTGAGGGGTGCGGCCAGAGCTCTGGGCTCCTCCAGGTCCGAGACTGGCAGACTATCTTCATTCCCATCCTCCAAAGTGGTATGGAAAACGTTCAGGGAACAAAGGCTTCTGAGAACGAGCGAACCGAGCGGATTGCTTAGCCTGGCCCCTGGCAAGGGCGGTGCAATTCCACCTCCGGCAAAGACATTTGAGAATCACAGCAATAGGCCCCTCCCCCAGAAGATTAGCAAGAACATCCAGCTGAGACCAAGGTTTACTGATCAATGAGAACTGAGAAAGTCAAGAGCTAGGGGATACAGCACATAGAATTCATGGCTTTTCCCCCATGACTCTTTAGTCTTCCAAAGTTAAATTATTAAAACTTTCCTTCTTTAAAATTTTGGACTAACAGACCAAAATATACCCTAAATCTAGTGTATTGTGTAAGACTGATGCATCACAGACTGTACCCCTGAAAGAAATAATACATTCTATGTTTAAAAAAAGATTTACATTAAAATTTGCTTAATAAACATCCTAACACATGAACACCATAACTGAATTTATATAAATTCAACTGAAAAATTTACATAAACATATATCCATTACATAAAATAACTCATATCTATATTGTAAAATTATTTTCTATATCACAGCAAAACTGAAAACACAATATACTTCCTATTTTCTATGGTTCCTCAGATATTAGCCAAAATCAGTAATTTTTTCATCAACAAATTTTTATTTCTGTCAATAATGTGTAAGCACACACAAGTACAAAGTGCATTTGTTTAACATTCTCCTTCATTCTCACCCTGTTGAGGTAATCAATATTAATATATTAATTTTAATCATTCAAAGTCCAAGAATATATGCTTATGTCATACCTATACAGGTAGATAATTTATCTTTACTTACCAAAAAAACAAGTTCATATAAAATGTGTTATACTGCAGTCTTTTTAGTTCTAAATATTGAATATAATTACTCAGATGTACATGCAATCTTTCATTTCCTTTTTCTTTCTTTTCTTTAAAATTTTATTTTTACGTAATCTTTACAAAAAATGTGGGGCTTGAACTTATAGTCCCAAGATCAAGACTTGCATGCTCTACCAACTGAGCCAGTCAGGTGTCCCCAGGTGTTTACTCTCTTGACTTCATCGTTAAGTTTCCATTATCTGTTATATTCTCCCATATCCTACTTCCCCCCACCCACTCATCCCCTCATATTTCCAGGCACAATTATATCCATTCTTTGGGAATTATCCCAAGTGACACATTTGATACAAAAACTTCCTGAAGCCGTCAGCTCAGTATAATCTCTCCATACTCTGAATCCCTATGAGCTGAAAGAGAATGTGTGTTTCCTACATATTTACTACTTGCAAGGAATTGTGTTAAGCAGTGTCTGTATTAATCCTCCTTGTATGATGCATACCTCATGTTCTTCATATTCATGACAACTAAAACATGAGATCCTTGCCAGTCCCCAAATTTGAATATATAACAGTAAGATAAAATCCCTGCCTACTCACTAATCAGTAAATCGTGCATAAAATGTGACTCCTCAAGACTTTAATGATTCAATAGCTGCAGGTTTAAGTCATTATGTATAGAGTTGATTTACAATTAAGCAAAAGAGAGGTATTATTTTCTTATATTGTTTTACTATCCTTTCCTTTCTACTTCCAACATGGACTCTTACACTAAAAACCAAACAAAAACAACAACAACAACAAAAAACCCCGTAAACCCCCCCAAACCAGGCAATCTGACACATGGAAAACTATTTTACTGCTTTTCAAAGTTAATAGGTGTGAAACTAGGAGCAGAGAGTAACAGAGACAGTTTAGTTGTGGCATCTGGAAGTCAAGTTTGATTCTCTCTCCAAGTGGTCTGCTCTAGCCCAGTCATCATGTTGTATGTATTTTAAGTTATTCCTCAGCAAAAGTATATGCCATGTATCTTTAGATCCAGTCTTCAGAAATGAAAAATCTCAAGATTTTTTTTTAAAGATTTTATTTATTTATTTGACAGAGAGAAATTACAAGTACACTGAGAGGCAGGCAGAGAGAGAGAGAGAAGGAAGCAGGCTCCCTGCTGAGCAGAGAGCCCGACGCGGGACTCGATCCCAGGACCCTGAGATAATGACCTGAGCCAAAGGCAGCGGCTTAACCCACTGAGCCACCCAGGCGCCCCAAAATCTCAAGATTTTTAAATTGCATAAATGCTAAGGTTTTGTTCTAAAGCAGAGAATCTCAGAACAGTTAAATAACCTACCCATAGCGTTGCCTGGGTGGCTCCGTGAGTTAAAGCCTCAGCCTTTGGCTCAGGTCATGATCCCAGGGTCCTGGGGCAGAGTCCCCTGTTGGGTTCTCTGCTCAGCAGGGAACCTGTTTCCTCCTCTCTCTCTGCCTCCCTCTCTGCCTACTTGAGATCTCTGTCTGTCAAATAAATAAGTAAAAATCTTAAAAAAAAAATAACCTACCCATAATCATTCAGATAGAACTGCTCATTTAATCTCTTTCTGGCATCTGGATATTTTTTATGTGAATCATCTACTGTTTCAAAGATATGGTACATGATATAAGTTATTTTTTAAATCCTCCCCACCTATACATTTTGCCCCTCTATTTCTTTGATCTTCAGATGAAAGAAGGGATCATTGTATTATAATTTTATTCAATATACTATTTTTATTCTTATTTGTTATAAGCCTAATTGATGTCTTAATTTAAAAATTAATTCCACATATATTAGATATTTCACTATTTCATAAAGGTTTGGTTAGTATCATTTAATAGATATTAAAATTGGAACCCATCAAGTTGAGTAATTTACCCAAGGTTTCATCTGTAAGTGAGCAATTAAACCACTAAAGTATTACTTAACCATGAATGTTTGCATTTTAAATATTTGCCTTTGTAGGAGTGACTAAATTTTGCAAATACTAAACATGACCTTTAATTTTCTCTTTTTCGTGTTCCCCTGCCACCTTCACCTCTCTGAAGGCAAAGGAGTAGTTACTGGGTCTTTCGGGCAATGGTTCTCATTGATCGCCTGGAAGGCTAATAATGCTGGAGGGATATGGGATGTTTTCTGCATAGTGAGAAGATACCTCTTCTGTTCATGACAACTAGGCTGTGAAGTGTGTTGTTCTTTATCAAATGTTGGATGTTATGTAAAGTAATAAGTTTTCAGTGGGCAGGATGATCGTATGTTGTGCTGGACTGAAAACAGACTGCTTACCATATCTAACCCTGATAAATGCCACTTGCTTCATCCATTCAGCCTTTACTAAGAAATCTGACAGCCCCCACATATTCCCAGATGCTTTCTGGGTGGAATGTAGTGGGAGGTGTTACCATTCACAGCTGTATGTGAGGTAGAGGGATGGTGGCAGAAAAATGTACCCCTACTGATTACTGGGAAATTGTGCACTGAAGAATTTTGAAGAAGAAAGGAAAGTGAGTTGGTCAGAGTTCTGACTTCTGCTTCCTGGGCTCTGGCCTGAAGAGGGCCAATTGTATTTAAGTGGATTAAGCCAACACCAAGAGAAAAGGATCCTTTGATCCCTCTGCACGTTTAGGACTCTGGAGGCTGCCTGTATCCATCCAGAATGTAGCTCCATTCAAGGCAGGAGTGCACAGTGGGTAGGGGTCTGAACTTCAAAGGCGATAGGTGACTATAATACAGGTTGTATTGGAATAGTCGCAGGATTGGAAGCAGGATGCTGTGGCAAGTTGGGGGCTCTATAGGATAAAAAAGAGCTGAGGTGAATGGGAGTCAGTCAGAGAGGTCTTCTGGGACTGTTGGTCAAGGGGCAGAGCTGAGACAAACCAGATGGCTGAAGATTCAGATGATGAAGGCTGGTGGGTGAGAAGCCAGATTAACAATGGCCAAGGAAGTCCAAGAACTCTCAGACCAAAGATTCTGAGTCTTTTACTCCACCAGGAAGGAATGGAGATCATGACCTTCTAGATCCTGTCTTGGGGAGGAACTGGGGAGAGGTAGAAGAGAATTCTTACTATTACTAGATTTCACCAACTTCATAACTGAATAGTTTTTCATTACTCCCTGCCTCCCTACCAGACTGGCCAGTTACCGGGGTCTCTTGCTAAAGATTCAGTAAGTTATCAAAAAACAAAGGAGTTCTCCTTCTACATGTGTGATCTACAGTATGGATTAAACAATATGTACTGTAACTATTTTTATAGTCAATGCTTTCCTCCCTAAAGGATGATTCTGTGAAGGTGGGATCTGAGGTTTCAGTGTCTTCTAGTAAAATCACGCCTTCTAGGGACTACTTATTCTTTTTATGATTATGATGACCCAATGGAAAAAAAAAGTGTAGAGAAAAGTGAAAGAAGGAACACTTATGATTCATCTCTTATGATTGCAAGGTATGTTAAGAATTGGAAGGGTATGGGATGCCTGGGTGGCTCAGTTGGTTAAGTAGCTGCCTTCAGCTCAGGTCATGATCCCAGCATCCTGGGATCGAGTCCCACATTGGGCTCCTTGTTCAGCAGGGAGTCTGCTTCTCCCTCTGCCTCTGCCTGCCACTCTGTCTGCCTGTGCTCACTCTCTCTGACAACCACATAAATAAAATCTTAAAAAAAAAAAAAGAAAAGAATTGGAAGGGTAGCATTTAATGGGAAAGTCAAGGCAAAGATATAAAGAGGAGAGGAAGATAAGTTACAGAAAAGGGAGGAGGGGGCTCCAAGCGAGACTTAGGTTCTGCAGGGTCTGAAGCACTGGTGGAAAGCAGGGCAAGGAGAAGTAGCATAAAACATGAATGAGGAAGTCTGCCTTTCTCCATAGTGAGGGATAGATCTCAGCCACTGTATTGTGCCCAACTCTGCAAGGCCTCCGGATGGAGCTCAGAATTGGGCAGAGCTTCCTAGAAAAAAGTCATTGCTCTCAGTGATTGCCTCATTATCCTCAAGTCTAACCTCTGACAGGCTCTGAGGCATTTCCAGAGGATAAAATTCATATTTTAATTAGAATGGACTTTCTTTTATTTTGACAGCAAAGCTCCTGATGGACAGCTCCATATAAGAGATTCATCCATGTTATTTTGTAGATATTGAACCAGTTGTATTTTGTTACAGTATCACACTGCTAGGTCATCATCAACCAAATTTTATGTGTCCACTCTCCCAGTGATAGAATCAAGATTACCTCCTTCTTCCTGATACCACAAATAATGCCTTGATAAATATCTTTTTAACATGTTTCATTGGACCCTTAGACAAAATTCTTTGGAGGGCACATACACAGAGGTGGGTTTTCTGGATCTGAGGCATGTTACTCTCCCAGGATGGCTGTAACACACTATGATTCCACCAAATAGTGTAGGAGGATTTTCATATCCTCACATTTCTAATGGCAGGTGGTCTTTACATTTTGCCAAACAAAAAGGTGTGAAGTGATATTGTATCATTGTTTCAATTTGTATCTATCTCACTATCAATGACTTTGGGGTTTTTTTGTTTGTTTGTTTGTTTTTAGTATGCCTTTAGTTTGTAAATTGCTCGTTCATTTCCTTTTCTCATTTTTAAAAATTACAGTTGCTGTCTTAGTCTTGTTGATTTCCTGAAATTTTTTTTTGTATAAATCTAGATACAACTCATCATCATTTTTAGATATTATAGATATTTTCTTTCATTTTCTCATCTGTAACTGTCCATATTATCCTTTATTTCTTAATGTTGCACTGATAATCTCCAACTTCTTTTCCTTGTGATTTAGGCTTTTGTGGTTTGCTTTAAGATATTTTTTCCCAGCCCAAATTTGATTTTTCTGTTAATTTTATAGTTTGACCTTTTACAAGTGTATCAGCGGCGGAGTTTTCGATAGCTCAGTTGGTAGAGGACTGTACAAGTGTATCAGCAAACTATCTGTATTCTTTTTTTTAAAATTTTTTATTTTTTTAAACATATATTTTTATCCCCAGGAAAACTATCTCTATTCTAACTTTGCATGTAGTTTTCTATACAGATCCAAGTTTTGTGTGTTTTTTTAAACTTTAATTTTCCTAGCCCCTTCTACTAACAATCTTATTAATCCCCTTGATTTGTTGTGCTGCTTAGATGGTCTGTTAAAGTCTCATATATACATCGATCCATATCTGAACTCTTAATTTCCTACCAGTGGTCTTTTTGTTCATTCTTGTACTAGTATCCTTCTCCCCTGCATACATGTGATTTGAGCTTATTCATTTCACTGCACAAGTGTTTGATATTCTTGTTTTTTTCCCTCTACAGCCACTGTCAGTTAATATTTATTTTGCATTGCAATTTATTTCCACTTCTGTTTGTATACTTTTAATGACTCTATATTGACAATGGACATATCTTCCTGCTTTATATTTCTTTTAAAATATATAATGTCCCTCACAGTCCCTTCTGATTTATTTTTCCTTAAGTTTAATTTTGGTAGATATGAGATTGCTACCTGGGGAGCTTTTCTTCGATTCGAATTGATTGCTTTATCTCATCTCAAGCTATATCTCATTTCAAATTTTCTTTTTTCAAACTTTTTATTTAAGTGTAGGCAACACATTACTAGATTTTCCCCTTTTTTAAAATCAGCTAGTTTAATAGTTCCTCTCGTTTAATTTTTAAGTTTAATGCATTTAGAGTTATTGTAATTTTTGAAATTTTTATTCATCTGATTTAAAATATATACATTCTGTTTTGTCTTATGATTGTTGCTTTAACCTAAGATATACTTGTGTTTATTTATTCTTGTGATAGTTTAGACTTTCCACATCTTCAGTGTAATAACGCAGATATTTTAGAAACTTCTTATGTATGTTTAGACTCTCCTACATCTATCCTTTTTCCCATATACTTTTTATTTTTTTTAAAGTAATGAGTTACAGAGTTTTGTGCCAGTTACCAATTCAATATATTCCAAATCTATACTTCATTGCCGACTTTGCCTTCTGGAGCTGGTGCCTATGAATTTTTTTCCTTTGCCAGGATGTTAAGCTCTTCTAATAAAGAGTTCTAGAGGAACATCGGAGTAGGAACAAATTTCTCTTCCTGGTTCTAAGGTGCTCCTCTATGTAGTCTCCTTCAGCAGATGTGGTTTCCACAGTCCCAACCTCCTCTGGTGCCTGCTTCCTGCAGTTTGCATGATCTGTTCAGCACCGATCTTTAGCAGTGTGTGTGTGGCTTCCACATGCTAGGCTTCTATGGTGTCCCATAGCTAGCAGCAATGGGTGACTTCCTGTGTATGATTTTCCCCAACACCTTCTGAGGTGCTTTCCAGCAAGAGTGCCACCAGCCCAGTACCTTTTCTTATCACCTGGCTTCAAAGCCTTAGTGAACTTCTCTATCATCCAGTGGGCCAGGGCTGCTCCCTCGCCAACAAAATTCAGTACTCAGTATTCTTTCTTCCTTCTTTGGATGTACTTCTGATCTGTCGTTTCCTTGGTGCACTATTTCAGCCCGTGGGTAGTGTCTGCTCCATAGTCCTGTTACTCTTACATTTTTTTAAGAGTTCTTTTTATTCTGTATTAACTAATCTCACTTGGGAGCCTGGATGGCTCAGTCGTTTAAGTGTCTGCCTTTGGCTTAGGTCATGATCCTAGGGTCCTGGGGTGGAGCCCTGCATCAGGTTCCTTGCTCAGCGGGGAGCCTGGTTTTCCCTCTGCCACTCCCACTGCCTCTCCCCCTGCTTGTGCGTGGTCACTCTCTCTCAAATAAATAAATCATATTTTAAAAAAACTTTCGAAAATAAATAAATAAACAATATCTCATTATCCTAATCTCCTGTGTTTGTGTATAATACTTTATATTAAACTTTCCCTCTTCAAATTATAATGTTTTGATCCCCTGAGTGTACCTTGCCTGATAGAAATGTATACTTTCTCTGTTTCTTTGATTTTGCACATTGTATTCAAAGAAATCCATAATTAGCACTAATGCTTTAAAGCATTCTTGCTTTCACATCTTTTATATACCCTAGTTTATGTCATTTTTTTTATTTGCAAACTTTCTCTTGAATAGTTTCAGTGTAGGGCTCTTGTCTAGCAAAACTTCTGAGGTTGTGAGCATGAGAGGGAGAAGTTCAGAGGGAGAAGCAGGCTCTCCACAGAGCTGGGAGCCCGATGTGGAACTCCATCCTAGGACTCCAGGATCTTGACCTGAGCTGAAAGCAGTTGCTTAACCAACTGAGCCACCCAAGTGTCCCAGAATTTTTCTTTATCTTATACATTTAAAAAAAGTTTAGCATGTGTCCAGGTTTGTGTTTTTTTTTTAATTTCTCTTTTGTAGTTATTTATACTTTTTTGATTCCGGGAAATTTATTTCCATTATTGTTTCCTATTTTTTTCCTTTTCACTTTTACTTGTATCTCACCTGGGAAATCTAAGATGTAGATGTTCATTCTTTTACTTCAGTCTTTCATATTACTTAGCTTTCCATTTACATTGTCTACATATTTATTTCAACTTTTCTGCTGCTGTTTTGCAAAGTTCCTCAACTTCATCTTCAAGCTCATTATTTTGTTCTTCAGCTTATACATCAGAATATTAATCTCACAAATATCAAATAATGTATCCATATCTAATATTACTCTTTTTGTGTTATGGTTTCTAGTTTTTAATTTATATTTTGTATACCTTTTATTAACTACTTTAAAATATTAATATTGTTTTATATTAAAATATTAAGATTATATTATATTAAGATTGTAAAATATTAAGATTGTTTATATTAAGAATGTAATTCTCTAGGTATTATATGTTGAACATATGTATTGAACAAACACAGTTTACTGTGTTTCTTTTATAGGACTTGAACAGCTTACATGTGTTTAGTTATTTTGGCCTATGAGCCCATTATTTTTTTATTTTTTTTTTTTTAAAGATTTTATTTATTTATCAGAGGGAGAGAGAGTGAGCACAGGCAGACAGAGTGGCAGGCAGAGGCAGAGGGAGAAGCAGGCTCCCTGCTGAGCAAGGAGCCCGATGTGGGACTCGATCCCAGGACGCTGGGATCATGACCTGAGCCGAAGGCAGCTGCTTAACCAACTGAGCCACCCAGGCGTCCCTATGAGCCCATTATTAATGGGCTACTTTGTCCATATATTTGTAGGGGAAGAGCCAAAGATCAGACCCTTGCCTGTGATCTTGCCAGTGACTTAAAATTATGGGGAGGTAGAGTCCAGTGAGGGAATCCCCAGTCACCAAGGGCCAGTGGTGACCACTCTTACTTGGTACATTTTTATATCTTTAGGTGACAGCAGTGAAAAGAAATTGAATCCAGTGCTTCGAGGAATGATAGGGGGAGAGACTGGAAAAATAACCAAGCACTGGTTGTTCCACATTGGATTTGGTTTGGTTTGGTTAATGGAATTTTACTCTAGGCTTTTGCTGCTGATTTCTGTGATGAAGGAATTTAGATGGTCCCAAACCGGCTTCAAAGAAAACTAGCAGCAGAACTTAAATAATCTTTTTTTAATTTACCAAGTCAGTCATTTCCCAAATTCCTTTCTCTTTGACTGCCAACTCCCCTGCCACTTCTTCATCAGCTCCAGATTGCTTTCATTTTCTTCAGCTTTTTTATCTAATATTTTGTTGGTTCCTACAACCTCTGTTTCTCTCTTGCTTATATTGTTTCTCAAGGGTTATCTGAAAGAAGGAAGAAACAGTCTGTGCTGATTTTCCATTTTTAAAAAAATTTAATTTTCCATTTTGTCGGAAATAATTGTTGACTCTAAAACTGGTTTTTGATATTTTGTATAACTTTTTTTCTCTTTTGCATCATGAGTAATTTCTTCAGATCTTAGTACAATTTTTTAAAATTTATGTTTTATTTATTTTCTGCATAACAGTATTCATTATTTTTGCACCACACCCAGTACTCCATGCAAACCGTGCCCTCTCTAGTACCCACCACCTGGTTCCCCCAACCTCCTACCCCCCCCTGCCACTTCAAACCCTCAGATTATTTTTCAAAGTCCATAGTCTCTCATGGTTCACCTCCCCTTCCAATTTCCCCCCAATCCCTTCTCCTTTCTAACTCCGCATGTCCTCCATGCTATTTGTTATGCTCCACAAATAAGTGAAACCATATGATAATTGACTCTCTCTGCTAGACTTATTTCACTCAGCATAATCTCTTGCAGTCCCGTCCATGTTGCTACAAAAGTTGTGTATTCATCCTTTCTGATGGAGACATAATACTCCATAGTGTATAGGGACCACATCTTCCTTATCCATTCCTCCGTTGAAGGGCATCTTGGTTCTTTCCACAGTTTGGTGACCATGGCCATTGCTGCTATGAACAATTGGGGTACAGATGGCCCTTCTTTTCACTCCATCTGTATCTTTGGGGTAAATACAAATTTTTTGATTTTCATTTTATCTCTGTTAGAACTACTGCTTAAAGGATTAGTTGATTTCTTTCTTTCTTTCTTTCTTTCTTTCTTTCTTTCTTTCTTTCAGTAGGCTCCATGCTCAGCCCAATGACCAACTTGGGGCCTGAACTCAGAACCCTGAGGTTAAGACCCGAGCTGAAATCAAGAGTCAGTTGCTTAATTGATTGAGCCAACCAGGTTCCCCTGATTTCTTTTTTATTTCAATGAAGTAATTTTTTATTTCTTGCATGATTTGTAATTTTTTTCATACTAACCACATTTTTCTTGCCTTATATTTTCTGGTCCTTGTTTTTACAACTCCAACCTTTGAAAAGTTGTAAAAGGGATATGGGTGGCTGCAGAAAATTATAATATGTGTATTCTTGGGAGCTGACACTGCTCACTGATCTCTTTTCCAGTTGTTTTTCTGTATATAGGGCTACAAGTTGTAATTATGAATAAGGGGAGACCATATTGGAAACCGAAAAACACAATTGTGCAAAGTAATGAGTTGAATGTTTCTTTTTCCAAGGGAAAAAAGAGAGTACTTTTGCTCTGAAATGACTTTATTAACATAAAAAATAAAATATTATTTCAAAATATGAAATAGAACAGTGAAAGAGAAAACCAGAATGAATGTAGAACAAGGTCTGCAGGAAAGGATCCCCCCCGCTTCATTTGTAGCACTGAATCTGGAAAGAAGCATTACACCTTTTCCCATAGATAGCACATTTTTGGGGTAATTTTTTACTTAGATGTAAGTCACATAATGCTAGAGTTCCTTTTCAAGTGTCCAGTTAAATGACTTCAGTATATTCATGGTGTTAGGCAATCATTACCATTGTCTAATTGTTTTTTTTTTTTTAATTTTTTATTTTTTATAAACATATATTTTTATCCCCAGGGGTACAGGTCTGTGAATCACCAGGTTTACACACTTCACAGCACTCACCAAAGCACATACCCTCCCCAATGTCCATAATCCCACCCCCTTCTCCCAAACCCCCTCCCCCCAGCAACCCTCAGTTTGTTTTGTGAGATTAAGAGTCACTTATGGTTTGTCTCCCTCCCAATCCCATCTTGTTTCATTTATTCTTCTCCTACCCACTTAAGCCCCCATGTTGCATCGCCACTTCCTCATATCAGGGAGATCATATGATAGTTGTCTTTCTCTGCTTGACTTATTTCGCTAAGCATGATACGCTCTAGTTCCATCCATGTTGTTGCAAATGGCAAGATTTCATTTCTTTTGATGGCTGCGTAGTATTCCATTGTGTATATATACCACATCTTCTTGATCCATTCATCTGTTGATGGACATCTAGGTTCTTTCCATAGTTTGGCTATTGTGGACTTTGCTGCTATAAACATTCGGGTGCACATGCCCCTTTGGATCACTACGTTTGTATCTTTAGGGTCTAATTGTTAAATATTCCATTACTCCTCAAAGAAATGTTGTACCTGCTCCCAATTTTTTCCTCCTCAGTTTCTGACAACTTTTAATCTATTTTCTTTCTCTATGGATTTGTCTGGTTAGACATTTCATGTAAATAACTGGAATAATTCCTTATGTGACCATTTGCGTCTGGCTTCTTTCATTTAGCACCATATTTTCAAGGTTCATTCCTGCTGTTCTGTATCAGTGCTTTACTGAGGAGCAGGGAGCCTGACAGGGGGCTGGGTCCCAGGCTTTACTGAGGAGCAGGGAGCCTCACAGGGGGCTGGGTCCCAGGCCCCTGGGATCATTACTTGAGCCAAAGGCAGACACTTAACCGACTGAGGCACCTGGGCCCCTCAGTACTTTACTTTTTTATATGGATGAAAGATATTCCATTATAAGGACATACCATATTTTATTTATTGTTCAGTTGATAAGATATTTGGGCTATTGCCACTGTTTGGCTACTATGAATAATGCTGGCATGAAGAGTTGTGTAAAAGTTTCTGTGTGAATATATGTTTTCAAGTCTCTTCAGGGTGTACGCTGGAGTAGAATTGCTGGTTCACACTGGAACTCTCTGTCCAGCATTTTGGGGGAACTGCCAGACTGTTTTCCAAACAGCTGCAGCTTTTCACATTGCTGCATTCCATAAATGAGTCTTCTCTTTTCTCCACATCCTCACAAACACCTGTAGTTCTCTGTTTTGTTGTTGTTGTTTTATTATCCCTATCCTACTGGGTGTGAAGAGATGTCTCATTGTGGGTTTGATTTGCATTTCCCTAAAAATGAATAATGTTGAGCATATTTTCATGAGTTTATTATTTGCATATCTTTTTTAGAGACATTTCTATGCAATTCCTTTACCACATTTTAATTTGATTGTTTTCTTATGGTTGAGTTATTAGAGGATTTTATGTGTTCTGGATCCCAGATCAAATTCTGAAAATAGTTTAAAAATAGGGTAATGTGAGTCTTCTTTGTTCCTTTTCAATATGGTTTTGGCTAATTTGGGTTCCTTGTATCTCCAAATGAATTTCAGGATCAACTTGCTCATTGTGAAAGAAAAGTACTTGTAATTTTGGTTGAGATTGCACTGATCACTTTGGGATATATTGCCATCTTAATAATATCAATATATTAGTATAGTAAAATTTATATTTATTTCATTACTCTGTGTAATATATTTTATATTAATATATGTCTTTCAGTTCATGAGTATTTGATATTTTGAAGTTCCTTACTCTACCATTTTTGTTGATGTTCCTTTTTGGGTCAATTTTGATGGGTTTATTAATTTTTAAAAACTTATAAAACTTTTACTGCAGAATTTATATTAATGTAAAACTAAGATTGGACTTTTGGTATTAATGATATATTGTTCTTAGAAATTAAATTGTGTTTATTTACTTGGAATATAGTAGGTATGATTATAAAGATTGTATTTCTAAAGAATATAAGAGGGGCACCTGGGTGGCTCAGTCCTTAAGCATCTGCCTTCAGCTGAGTTCTTGATCCCAGGATCCTGGTGTTGAGCCTTGCATTGGGCTCTCTGCTCAGTGGAAAGCCTCCTTCACTGCCTCTTCTTGTGTTCCCTCTGTCTCTGTGTCTTTCTCTGTCAAATAAATAAATAAAAATCTTAAAAAAAAAGAATATAAGAAGTTCTTTTCATTTCTTTATGTGCTATATCTAATGCTCAATTTAGTAGGTTTTGTTCTCAACAGTGGTTGAGAATTTTACTTATTTTCTTTTGTAATGTGTCCAGATAGCAACTATTCAGTGTTGCACCAGAATATTTTTCTTAGCTTTGTGTTGACTTCACAATCATGTTATTTTTCTTCCCTTACATTAGCTTTAAAATATTTTCACTTTGATTAAGTAATAAGTAACAAAGTATTACCTAATACTTTGATTAAGTAATAGGTAACAAAGTATCATTTTCCCCTTTTAACCTAGTTACCAGGTACAATTGAACTACTTTCTTTTGCTTCCCTTGGGTGGAATTCTAAATTAAAAAAAAATAATAAAGTCAGGATTTTTTCATTGCATTTATATTTAGCTTATCAGTGTTGTAAGACCTAGTTGGTTAGAATGATCAAATTAGAAGATAGAGAGAACACAACAGGAGAGGCAGAAGGGATCTCAAGCAGACTCTCAGTTGAGTGCGGAGCCTGATGCAGGGCTCACTATCTGAGATCACAACCTGAGCTGAAACCAGGAATTGAATGCCTAACTGACTGGGCCACCCAGGCAGCCCTATTGTCACTTCTAGGAAAACAGTAATCAAACCATTGTAGAATAGCTATGCGCGGTATGCCTATAGAGAAATTTGTCCTCCTTCACTGTAATGTTATTGGTTATTGTTATAAATTAACTAATTTCACTATCATGGAGGTGTCTCCTTTTTTCTTTTTGTTTTAGAATCGGGGGGGTGCAGAGGGAAAGGGAGAGAGACTCTCAAGCAGGCTCCATGCTCCATGCAAGCCACAAGTGTGGCTGGATCTCACAACCCTGAGATCATGCCTTGAGCTGAAATCAAGAACTGGGACGCCCAACTGACTGAGCCACCAGGTGCCATAGGTGTTTACTTCTGGATTTTTGCTGAATGCTTCTGGAAAGTCCTGTATTAGATACTATGAACATCAGTATTTCAAAGAGCAGACTCTTGAATTCAGGTTTCTGAGCCGTTCTTCCTTAGACAACTTTCAGGCTGTGCTAATGGATCAGTCAAGGTATCCAGGACTCTTTTTAGTTTAAAAGCAAATAGAGCAAGAATGCTTGGTTCAAGATCAAACAGAACAAGAATCACGAGGATTGAATAAACCAAGGAGGGAAATTAAAATGTGGTTCTCTCTTTGGAATATGGTTAAGTATTATTTTAAATTTTGTGTTTTGAACAAAAATGGGACAAGTATTTTTCTTTCTTTTTACATTGTATCTAACCCCTAATTTAGTAGATTTTGTTTCTGTGGATGAAAACAAAACATTTAAAAATTATATCTGATTCCCACTGATTCCCTTGTAGTTCAAATACATACTGTCACTGAATTTTTACACTTTTCTTGGCAAATATTGCATGGTTTAATAAGAATCTGTTGTTTGGTTTTAACATGGAGATAATTGGACAGGTTGATTGTGTAATCAAGGCCTACAATTATTTGAAGATAATTCTTATTTATCATCGAGCATGTTAAGGTCACTATTGAGAAATATCAGTGGAGTCAATGCCTACAAAGTTCTCTCATGAAACTGACCTGGTGCCTAACTTACAGGGCCTCTGTCTCTTAAGTATAAATCAGACCACTTTCGTGCAAGCCAAGGTCCCCAGAATTTCAGGGACTTTTAGATAAGAAGCATTCATCTATCTTTGTGATACTGTGGGTGAAATGGTGTCATAGAGGGTCTTAAAAGCCTGAACCAAAATTCAGGCTTATGAAAGCTGCTGGACAGAAGTTAATTATGTTGCTTAATGCTGAAGGCTCAAGATTTGTAGACAAAATCAAGGAGGCCTATATGACTAACTAACCATCCTACCACTTATGAAAACGACTTGTGCAGACCTCACTCAGGAGACTGTCACTTCTCTTTTTTAAAATTAAGAATAATATTTGCAGAGGGGAGACTGCCAGAAAAATGACCAGAAACTCAGCAATAAGGCAAAAATATGGAGTAACATTCTTTCAATACAACTTGCGGGCAAGGGCCACTTAAAGTTTATCAAGGGGAATATAATTAGTTCATCATAACTTACTACAACTGAAAGGCCCCAGGCTCAGTGAAGTTACTTGTGCATTTTTGTCTGATAAAAATGCAAATAATTTCTGTCCAATGGAAAAGATAACCCCAAGGATTTTATGGCATATTTTACATTATTTAGTTTTAGACACAACTCATCCTTCTTATCTTAACAGTTTTGCTAAATTGTCTGTAAATATCCTAGCTTTTGGATGTTCTTTGAAGTGGTTATAACATCTTACTGACTACTTAATCAATAGGTCAAATAAAATCTTTGACATGTGTTTATGTTTTCTTGAGAATATAACTTTTGTATATGTGAATACATAGTTTCTTTTTGAAAATTATACTTTGATGAATAACTAGTTAAAATAAGAAGATCCCATAGTTAATAATATTTATCTATGAGTCTGGGTACAGATTATGAAAAAATTCATAGAAAAGGTGTTGTTTTATTTTACACGAATTGGTAAAGGACTTCTTTTTTCCCCTGTATTTATTTATTTATATAATTTCTTTCAGTGTTCCAAGATTCATTGTGTATGCACCACATGTAGTGCTCTTTTATTTTCAACCATTTCTTTTTGTATGCCTGGTATCAAGAAGCAATTTAATTTTATATTCAGCTGCTTAGTGTCTTTGGGAGAGAATTTTTGGGCCAGGTGATATCCAAGTGTACTGAGGATGAATGTCTTTGTGTGGCTTATATATGAACAGAATTTGGGTAATCAAAGATCATTTACTGGACATAACAAGTTTCATTTTGTCAGATTAAGTACACATTGGATCTTGGCACAGATTTTCTCAGGCCAAACTTTGTTTGACAATAATTTCAATCCTTGCAGACCTTTTGCAGTTAGTAGCTTGAGTCTTCTTAATTTTAATATTATCTCATTAATTCTGATTCCTAAATTTTATAAGAAGAGTGCCTGAGAAAATCAAGTGAAAAGCATATAGAGATATTTTGTGCACTATTGTCATTTAAATAATAGTGACTCCTTTATATTTATAAAATCTCTAAGAAGAAGGGTCTGTAACTTGTACTTTGTTTTAAGTACTAATCAAATATTCCTTGAGGGAGCATATGAGCAGAGATTAAAATCTACGAATCAGCATTTTCACCCAAATGTGTCTTGAAGTCCAGCAATCTTAATGGCTCATGGGTTTATTTATTTGTATTATGAACCGTTTTATTTTCTTTATGATCCATGGGAGAAATAAACAAGAAAATCCTCCTGGAGAACTTTAAGAGCAAGAAGAGATTCATCTTTTTTGAGATAAGCTATAAACATGTTAGAAGGCTAGATGTGCGAAACTAGACCCCATATCTCATTTTAGTTTTTGTTTGTTTTATGTTATGGAACAAGATATCTTATTATTAAGCTCTGCAGGAATATATAAAACAAGAAGAAAATTTCTTGGTTTTTCCTTCCACCACTCAATTATTTGGAACAGGCTCATTTGCTCTGATTTATTTAATTTTCTTTTAAAGATTTTTACTGTTCATTTATTTGAGGGAGAGGGGGAGGAAGAGAGAGCATGAGTCAGGCGAGGGGTAGAGGGAGAGAGACTCAAGGAGACTCAGCACTGCTGGTGGAGCCTGATACATGGCTCCATCCCAGGACCCTGACATCATGACCTGAACCAAAGTCAGATGCTTAACTGACTGAACCACACAAGCATTCCATTTGCTCTGATTTAAAAGACAGATATGAATGAACCAAGTACACTGAGCCGGTAATGAAAATATATTATTTCGATTGGATAATACAGTAGTTTCCTATAGCTGGGTGGTTTAAAAGAATGGAAATTTATTCGCTCCTAGTTTTGAAGGCAAAATGTCACAAATCAAGGTGAGAAAAGCATCACACAGCTTCCAAGTGCTCTACAAGGCAAACTCTTGCTTGCCTTTCTCTTCGCTTCACCTGTTGCCAGCAGCCCTTGGGGTTTCTGTCTCTGCTTCCATCACCACATTACCTTTTCTCTGTGTGTCTGATGCTGTCTTCCCTATGCATGCTTGTCTCTGTATATCTTCACCTTTTCTAATGGAAAAACAGTAGTATTGGATAAAGGGCCCATCCCACTCCAGGATGATCTCATCTTTACTTACATCTCAAGTACATCTGCAAAGACCCTATTTCCAGATAAGGTCACATTCGCAGGTGCCAGGGATTGGGACTTCAGTATATCTTTTGGGGGGCACAATTCAACCCACAACAGAGAAAATACATATTGATCCTTTTGATGATTGCTGACAGCCAGTTTTACAAGACAGAGGCAATAATTTTCCTCTTAGAGCTCAGTGAATGTATAAAAGGTACTTTTAAACAAGTTCTGCTTAACGTGTTAATAAATAACAAAATATCCTTTTCCTTCTCATTTATTTGACTTTGGAAAAGAACAAAAATCTTTTCCATAATACATTTGTGAAGCATTAAGTGATTCAGCTCAGGTTTAAGTAAAATGGTCTTCCTGTCTCATTTTCTTTCTTTCTTCTTTAAATATATGGTCTTTTTTTTTTTTTTTTTTTAGTTTTCAGAGGTAGAATTTACTGGTTCATCTGTCCATATAACACCCAGTGCTCATTAATTCAAATGTCCTCCTTAATGCCCAGGACTGAATTACTCCAGCAGCCCCTTCACCTTCCCTCTAGAAATTCTTCTATCTCAGTTTCCTTACAGGTTATTCCAACACCTCTGTGTTCTTCTGTTTCTCCTTCACCTACCTATGGGAATATGCTCATTTGGGCAGTGACCCATTCAGTCACTCCTTTGTTTCACTGAGTGCCTGCGATAGTCAAGGCACATTGAGTGAACACGCTGCAGACAAGATACAGGTTTGGTTTTCAAAGAGGTCTGAGTCATAGGTCAAAGGAGAATAATTTTTTAAAGTGTAGAATTGTATAAGAGTGAATAGACACAAGTGTGCTAAACCATTTGATGAAGCATAAAGAATGGAGCTGAGCTTTGCAGAAATGGCCTGTGTATTTGGAGATCAGCAAAAACTTCCTTCTTGCCTTCACTTAGAAGACAAACTCTTAAAATGCAAATCTGAAATAGTCTCTTGCTTCCAATGTTGCAATGGTTTCTATCAACAAATGAAAAATATTGTTGTAGTCTGTCGTTGAGATCAAAGAAGAACTATAACAATTCATGGAAACCAATGAGAAGGAAGACACTTCGGTCCAAAATCTATGGGATACAGCAAAGGCTGTCCTAAGGGGGAAATACATAGCCATCCAAGCCTCTCTCAAAAAAATTGAAAAACCCAGAACACAGCAGCTGTCTCTACACCTTGAAGAACTGGAGAATCAACAACAAATCAAACCAACTCCACACATAAGAAGGGAAATCATCAAGATTAGAGCTGAGATCAATGAGGTAGAAACCAGAGATACAGTAGAACATATCAATGAAACCAGAAGCTGATTTTTTGAAAGAATCAATAAGATCAATAAACCATTGGCCACACTAATCCAAAAGAAAAGAGAAAGCCCAAACTCATAAAATTATGAATGAAAAGGGAGAGATCACAACTAACACCAAGGAAGTAGAAACAATCATCAGAAGTTATTATCAACAGTTATATGCCAATAAGCTAAGCAACCTAGATGAAATGGATGCATTCCTGGAAAACTATAAACTCCCAAAATTGAACCAGGAAGATATTGACAACCTGAATAGACCCGTATCTAGTGACGAGATTGAAGCAGTGATCAAAAACCTCCCAAAACACAAGAGCCCAGGACCTGACGGATTCCCTGGGGAATTCTACCAAACTTTCAAAGAAGAGATAACACCTATTCTTCTGAAGCTTTTTCAAAAAATTGAAGCAGAAGGAAAACTTCCAGAGTCTTTCTATGAAGTCAGCATTACCCTGATCCCCAAACCAGGCAAAGACCTTACCAAAAAGGAGAATTTCAGAACAATGTCACTGATGAATATGGGTGCTAAGATTCTCAACAAGATCCTAGCAAACAGGATCCAACAGCACATTAAAAAGATTATCCACTATGACCAGGTGGGACTCATCCCTGGGCTACAAGGATGGTTCAACATTCACAAATCAATCAATGTGATAGAACAAATTAATATGAGAAGAGAGAAGAACCACACGGTCCTCTCAATCGATGCAGAAAAAGCATTTGACAAAATCCAGCATCCGTTCCTGATTAAAACGCTTCAAAGTATAGGGATAGAGGGAACATTCCTGAACTTCATCAAATCTATGAAAGACCCACAACAAATATCATCCTCAATGGGACAAAGCTTGCAGCCTTCCCATTTACTACAGGAACACGACAAGGATGCCCACTCTCACCACTCTTGTTCAACATAGTATTAGAAATCCTAGCAACAGCAATCAGACAACAAAGAGAAATAAAAGGTATCCAAATTGGCAAGGAAGAAGTCAAACTCTCTCTCTTCGCAGATGACCTGATTGTTTATATGGAAAATCCAAAGACTCCACCCCCGAACTACTGGAACTCATACAACAATGTCATTATCTTGTAATCTGATTCTAGCATATATCTTTTGTCTCCATGTATACATTGTTTTATGCTTTCATCTTATCATGTTATATATATTCATGAAGTTAATCTTCAATTTTAACTTTGAAGTTCAGTTCAAATGGAGAAAGCAAATCAAACGTAGAATTCACTTCATGCGCATTGAATAAAGGAAGATAAACTGTGTCTGACTAGGGAAGGCTAAATATTATAAGGATGTTGACATACATAATCATTATAAATTGAGAAATATTCAATGCAGCACTACACAGTACCCAGTGTGATTATCGGGGCAATTAACTCGACAAAGGATTTCAAAGTTTTACCTGGGGAAAATAATAAACAGTATTATTTTTTAAAAAAAGATGAAAAGAGAAATGAGAGGAACCAACCATAGTAGTTATATTTTTAAAAGACTTTATTTATTAATTTGAGAGAGAGAAAGAGAAAGTGAGCATGAGTGGGGGTTGGGGAGGGGCAGAAGGAGAGGGCGAAGCTGACTCCCCACTGAGCAGGGTGCCCAGCCCGGGGCTCCATCCCAGGACCCCAGGATCATGAACTGAGCAGAAGGCAGCCATTTAATTAACACATAGTCATTATTAAAACATTTTATTAAGCCACGGAAATGCAAGTATTTTAATTGTAAAGAAAGGCATGCCGGATTTTATCACCCCAAAGATCTCTCTAAAGCTGTCCCTTTACAGGCATGCCAATCCCAACCCCCTTAGCCTACCTTCACTAATCCCTGGAAACCACTGATTTTTCCCCATTTCTATGATTCTTTCATTTCCAGACTGTTAGATAAAAGGAATCATACCGTGTGACCTTTTGAAAGTGGCTTTATTTTTAACCAAGCATCATGTTCTTGAGATCCATTCAAATTGTTGTATAGATTAATAGTTTGTTTCTTTTTACTGCTGAGTAGTATTCCACAGCATGAATGAGCCACAGTTAGTATAATCATTCACCTGACATGGACATTTTGGTTGTTTCCAATATTTGGAAACATTGTTTTCTTTCGCCTACTTTTCTGTGGATTACTTGAACACTTTTTGGAATTCCATTTTGATTTCTCTGAAGTGCATTTAGCTTAGTTTTTCAGATAATTTCTATAGTGTTTGTAAGAATGCTGCAGAGAATAGACACATACTTCAGAAGGGAAATCTAATTTTGATAAAGAAGAAAAGAAATGGTAGAAGTGTATATGTCATAAATTTATTCAACATACAAATTTCATATATTTCCAATTCCTGTCCCCTATTTCTCCTACTATTTTCTCTCTTCTGATAAGGCTTTGTCTTTCGTTTCTGGAGAAGAGCATCTGATGAGGTCCATAAGTTTCCATTTTCAAGCATTTCTGTGTTCAGATTCTAAACAGTAGAATAAATGACAGGAAAGTTAGGGAAATCCTGTCATCCACTGAAGGAATAACTTTTCATACCTCAATCATAAATATTTGACCTTAATAAATTTTAATTATTTTTAATGGTAGGGCTGTTTTTGTTTTTTGTTTCCTCTTTTAGAATGGAGAACTGAAGGTGTCACAGTGAGTGTTCTATTGTCAAAATGAACATTGTTGACTGGCCTAAAGGAAAATCTTGTAGATCACATGTCTCATGCTGTGTTATATAGGAAACTACAGGGAAAAATTTCCTGACCTTAACTAGTGTAAGTTTAGAAGTATCCTGAAAAGGTGATAGGCGATAAACAGATCACGACTGGGTACCGAATATAAACTAAATATTAGAGGATTTAGTTTTTATATGTTGCAAATTCCTGGACTCATCTGCAAACAAGTCACCCCAGACCCAGTAATTATAATTTACATGCATTTTTTAACTGAGAAATTCTAGGATATATTTGAAATAGTTTAAATTCCTAAATGATACATCATGGGATTTATAGTATGATCAGAATATACTCGAGAAGCAGCCTTATATGGACAACTGATGTTTATTTATTTTCTTTATGTTGGCATTAGACTTCACTGTTTATACTTTACCAGCACTGCAGGGATCCCTGTATTCTTCCACAGCGAATTCCTCTGAAACAGAATAGATAAGACAGAAAGAGTGAAGACATTCAGTAATAGGCATATGGGAAGTTAACTGTAAATAAACTGTGTAAACTAGGAGAGAAAGTATAAAGACAGTTATGGAGCCAATGGAAATGAATGACTTCTGTACTAACCCATCCGGGACTACCGGAGGAGGCAGTGAGAGAAAACTGGGCTTGGATACAGAAGTCAAGGGCAGGTTTCAAAGATGGAAGGTTGTCTGTCGATGGGATACTCTATGGCCCTCTTCACAGCTGTGTTTTCTTCATTGGAATTTAACTTCCTCTCTGAACTCTTTCTCACTCCAGGAAGGAGTAAAGTATTACGTTACCAGCATCTTAGGATGCTTGCAAATTTCTAGTTCAAAGTCATGAGCAAATGGAAGAATTTCCTGCTGTATTCCAGAGTTTCCCAAACTTTGTGAGACTACTCAAGGCATGAGTCAACAATGGATCAAATTTGGGGTACTAGGGTGGCTCAGTAATTGAAGTATCTGCCTTGTGCTCACGTCCTGGGATCTTTATACTTTCTTTCCCAGTTTCCTACCATCAAACTCCTTGCTCAGGGGAGGTCTGCTTCACCCATTCCCTCCATCCCTCCTCCCAGATCATGCTCTCTCTTTTGTGCATACTCTCTCTCTCAAATAAGTAAATAAAATATTTTTTAAACAGATCAAATTTTAGATCTCATATCATATATCAGTACTGATTTTTTTTTTTTTTTTTAGTTATTGCTACTCTACTTATATTTCTGGAATATTTCACTCCAGGACAAACAACTTTATAAGAGGATTTAGAAAGAACTGATCCTCTTATTACTTTATACGAATGATTCAAGACTCATTTAGGGGGCACATGGTTATGCAAAGACCACAAACTCCTTCTTTCTTCTGGTGAAAGATTGTGGAATTTTGTTTGAGGCAGGGTCACTCTTTATCAGGCTCCTCAGTTCTTCCCTTTCAAAGCTCAGCATGTCTGAATCTCACTCACCTGTCTCATAATAATCATAGGCTTTTACAGTAGCTGGTTTTAAATGGTCAACTTGGATTTCTTGTTCCACTGAGAAGGAGAAACTCAGGGTTTGATTGGTTAGCTGGAGAGACAGGAAAACTGAATTGGAATCAAAGATTAACTTGTTTCTAGTTACCATTTTCTCTTCCTATGGTATTATCCAACCTTATGGTTATGCTATTCAACTGTATCAAAACCTATGGAAAGAATGGGACATTTTGAGACTTGCAGAATACACTCAATGGCAGATATAAGGAGGACAAATGAGATGATTATATGCAGAGACAAATGTAGTAAAGTGAGCCTTGTTGATCAATACAGGTTTCATTTCCCTCTATCGCGATTTTCTTCTCCCTCACTTGTATGTGTGTGCAAAACTTTCTCCAGAATCTGGATTGGTGTGATGGAACCTCTAGTAATTCCCCCAGATCTAGCAGAGTCACAGAATCTTACCTCTTCAAAGTAAATCAGGACATGGTTGGTGCTCACTTCAGTCCTTTGAATCTGAGGCTTCTGTTGGAGCTGTTGACCAAGAGTATAAACCAGACATAGGGGATCAGGAAATTCCAGGCTAAGAGCACTTTTCAGGTATTTAGGATCTAACTGGCTGTTCAGAAACATCCAAATGGCTAATTTTGATTTCTTTGAGAATTACAGTAATATTTATCAACACTTTCCTATTAACTATCATCTCCATCATCCATTTATACCTGTATATATATATATATATCTGTATCTATCTGTCCATCTGTCTATCATCTATCTAAACTATCTCTATCATACACATTTTATTTTCTTTTTTTTCGAAGGATTTTATTTATTTATTTTATAGACAGAGATCACAAGTAGGCAGAGAGGCAGGCAGAGAGAGAGAGAAGCAGGCTCCCCAGTGAGCAGACAGCCTGATGTGGAGCTTGATCCCATGGCCCTGGGATCATGACCGAGATGAAGGCAGAGGCCTTAACCCACTGAGCCATCCAGGCACCCCCCACATTTTCGTGATATATGAGACTCATCTTTTCCATAAAAAAAGAAGAAAGGAAGACAATCACATATATCATACATATGTGTATATGTGAGTATATTTTTATATCATACATATGTCTATATACATTTTCTCTTCTTTAAAATATAGGATAATTCAATACCTCTCCATATACCTAATGTCTCAAGGGATGCTGGAGCATTATTAACCATGTCGATGACTTAAGTCTTACACTGCCTACTGCATAACAGCTACACCCACTATTGAAATGACTTAAACACTCCAGAGAAGACTTGTGAGGGAGTAAACCTCTTGAAAACCCAATAAAACGGACAAGCATTAATGTCAGCATTTATCATAATTTTGCTCTCTGTAAGGGACTTAGGGTTTACCTTTTTCACAGATGATTTCACAGGTATGAAGCCTGATACCATCTTCACGTCAACGATGACCATGTTGGAGCTAGGTCGCTCCCCAGTGTAACTATGAAGACAAGGCACAGGGACAAGGCATTCAAACAAAATTCTTTAGCATTCATTGAAGACATAAACTCTCCCTCTCTTTCATTTGTGCTGTTCCCTATCTTGAACTACCGCTCAGCTTCCCCATCTATTCTATTTGTGTCTGCTCTGCTTGTTTGGAGAACCGAGCAGTATGAGTCACACTCTGCAGGTATGGCAACACCATATGCTCAGTGTCAAGGTTTTTCAGTTTGGGTGAAGGAAATTTTCTTGTTAGTAAATATTGCAAGAATGCCATATTCATAGTTTGTGGCTTACTCCCCTGCAAAAGAAAACCACTCTCTCCATGTTCTACAAAAAGTCTTACCAACAAAAGGATTTACCTAATGTTGATGCTAATCTGGAATTTCCTGTGAGCATGTACTCCATCACAATTCTTGGGGAGAGTATCAACCTTCAGAGTGAAGGGGACTGTTCCTTCCTTCTTGGGCAGGATGTTATATCTCAAGGATGTCTAAAACAAATGGAAAAAAATCCTTTATCATTGCCCTCAAATAGTCTGTTTTCCTTAGCTCACACATCTTTTTCCATTTGGAGATTCATATCCAGTTCTTGAAGCTTTCCCCCTGCATCTGTAGCATCCCCTCAACCCTGGAAGACTCACCTGGAGGTACACACATCCGGACCCTGACACGGTCGTGCTGTACTCCCCTGGAATCTCCGGCAGCCCGACCTCCTGCAGCAACAGGCGATTGGCATCGTGGACTTGGATTTCTTCAGAGAACGTCTCTGAAGACTTGACCGTGACTACAGATGCTTTCTCCCTTTTACTGAAAGTTGCCGCTCCATATTTGGACAGGGCTTGGAGAGCTACCACCGTGTCCTAAAAAAAGATGGGGCAGAAGTCACAGGAGTGAAGGTAACAGAATCATACTGGATGTAGATCACATCAATATTACTCTCTCTCAGAGTGATTTCATGTCAAACCCAGACCCATTATTAACCCCGAACTATTCTGTGTACTTTAGGGGGACATGAAAAAGTTTCCCCATTCAAGTAGTTTACACTATACATGTGGAAATTAGACCCAAACATTGACATAGAGCAGAGGCTACTTCAATAAATTAGAAATTTATGTAATAATGTATAATAATAATAGAAATTTATATAATATATATTTGTTGTAAACATTCAGGGAAGGGGGAAGAAAGCGGAGCTAGATTAGTAAGAGAACCCTTCCTAAAGAAGGTAAGTAAGAAGACTTACTTGAAGAAGGTACTGTGAAGAAGAAATAAAATCATGTGTGAATCTTGAGAAGGATTTATACAGACAGAAAGAGAGGCATCAGGGGCTACCAGGGTGGGATATGTGGAGACTTTGAAAAAAGAGATGGCCAATTCCAGAAATTAATTAGAAGGGAGTATTTGTGTTTAGTGGGGAAGAGTAAATACTTTGAATAACATTAGTAGATTGTTTCAGTCTTCTTTTGTATGAGAAAAAAAAAAAAAAGGTTTCCTTTACCAGGGAAGTCATTTTATGAAGTATTGCTTTAGGAAGAATGATCCATTTTACCTTTATGGGTTGACGAAGGAGAGAAGAGATGAGAGATTGGACAGAGGACAGAACAATAATGAATATATTAAATAATGAGTCTGGAACCTTTCTGGTGATGGAGGAATGGGGAAAGCATGAATTAGAAATACTATCTGATTAGTCAACTCCTAGAATATGCTTGTGTCTACATATGTATTAACATATTTATTTTTCTTCCTAGAGGCTCTCCACAGACCTGAGTAGAGGAGAAGCCCCCATTGGGGTTTTGTTGCTTCATGATCCATTTCACAATCTGTGAAGCCACAGACAGGTCTTCTGAAGATGGGGCAGGCCAAGCAGTCAGATAGGCAAGGAGCAAGTATGAGGTCATCTCCACTTCAACAGAAGGAGCCCGAGGTTGATAATAGAGTGTCGTAAGTTCTTCAACTTTTCCAGGATGCTGCCAGTGGATTGAGTCCTCTTTGAAATGGAAAAGGATATGATCTTAGACTTAAAGAGTGATCTTATTTAATTAGTTGTTGAAGATTTTAATTTTTTTTTTTTTTTTTTTAAATTTTTTATTTTTTATAAACATATATTTTTATCCCCAGGGGTACAGGTCTGTGAATCACCAGCTTTACACACTTCACAGCACTCACCAGATCACATACCCTCCCCAATGTCCATAATCCCACCCCCTTCTCCCAAACCCCCTCCCCCCGGCAACAATCAGTTTGTTTTGTGAGATTAAGAGTCACTTATGGTTTGTCTCCCTCCCAATCCCATCTTGTTTCATTTATTCTTCTTCTACCCACTTAAGCCTCCATGTTGCATCTCCACTTCCTCATATCAGGGAGATCATATGATAGTTGTCTTTCTCTGCTTGACTTATTTCGCTAAGCATGATACGCTCTAGTTCCATCCACGTCGTTGCAAATGGCAAGATTTCATTTCTTTTGATGGCTGCATAGTATTCCATTGTGTATATATACCACATCTTCTTGATCCATTCATCTGTTGATGGACATCTAGGTTCTTTCCATAGTTTGGCTATTGTGGACATTGCTGCTATAAACATTCGGGTGCATGTGTCCCTTTGGATCACTACATTTGTATCTTTAGGGTAAATACCCAATAGTGCAATTGCTGGGTCATAGGGCAGTTCTATTTTCAACATTTTGAGGAACCTCCATGCTGTTTTTCCAGAGTGGCTGCACCAGCTTGCATTCCCACCAACAGTGTAGGAGGGTTCCCCTTTCTCCGCATCCTCGCCAGCATCTGTCATTTCCTGACTTGTTGATTTTAGCCATTCTGACTGGTGTGAGGTGATATCTCATTGTGGTTTTGATTTGTATTTCCCTGATGCCGAGTGATATGGAGCACTTTTTCATGTGTCTGTTCGCCATCTGGATGTCTTCTTTGCAGAAATGTCTGTTCATGTCTTCTGCCCATTTCTTGATTGGATTATTTGTTCTTTGGGTGTTGAGTTTGCTAAGTTCTTTATAGATTCTGGACACTAGTCCTTTATCTGATATGTCGTTTGCAAATATCTTCTCCCATTCTGTCAGTTGTCTTTTGATTTTGTTAACTGTTTCCTTTGCTGTGCAAAAGCTTTTGATCTTGATGAAATCCCAGTAGTTCATTTTTTCCCTTGCTTCCCTTGCCTTTTGCGTTGTTCCTAGGAAGATGTTGCTGCGGCAGAGGTCGAAGAGGTTGCTGCCCGTGTTCTCCTCAAGGATTTTGATGGATTCCTTTCGTACATTGAGGTCCTTCATCCATTTTGAGTCTATTTTTGTGTGTGGTGTAAGGAAATGGTCCAATTTCATCTTTCTGCATGTGGCTGTCCAATTTTCCCAGCACCATTTATTGAAGAGGCTGTCTTTTTTCCATTGGACATTCTTTCCTGCTTTGTCGAAGATTAGTTGACCATAGAGTTGAGGGTCTATTTCTGGGCTCTCTATTCTGTTCCATTGATCTATGTGTCTGTTTTTGTGCCAGTACCATGCTGTCTTGATGATGACAGCTTTGTAATAGAGCCTGAAGTCCGGAATTGTGATGCCACCAACGTTGGCTTTCTTTTTCAGTATCCCTTTGGCTATTCGAGGTCTTTTCTGGTTCCATATAAATTTTAGAATTATTTGTTCCATTTCTTTGAAAAAGATGGATGGTACTTTGATAGGAATTGCATTAAATGTGTAGATTGCTTTAGGTAGCATAGACATTTTCACAATATTTATTCTTCCAATCCAGGAGCATGGAACATTTTTCCATTTCTTTGTGTCTTCCTCAATTTCTTTCATGAGTACTTTATAGTTTTCTGAGTATAGATTCTGTGTCTCTTTGGTTAGGTTTATTCCTAGGTATCTTATGGTTTTGGATGCAATTGTAAATGGGATTGACTCCTTAATATCTCTTTCTTCTGTCTTGCTGTTGGTGTAGAGAAATGCAACTGATTTCTGTGCATTGATTTTATATCCTGACACTTTACTGAATTCCTGTATAAGTTCTAGCAGTTTTGGAGTGGAGTCTTTTGGGTTTTCCACATATAGTATCATATCATCTGCGAAGAGTGATAATTTGACTTCTTCTTTGCCGATTTGGATGCCTTTAATTTCCTTTTGTTGTCTGATTGCTGAGGCTAGGACCTCTAGTACGATGTTGAATAGCAGTGGTGATAATGGACATCCCTGCCGTGTTCCTGACCTTAGCGGAAAAGCTTTCAGTTTTTCTCCATTGAGAATGATATTTGCGGTGGGTTTTTCATAGATGGCTTTGATGATATTGAGGTATGTGCCCTCTATCCCTACACTTTGAAGAGTTTTGATCAGGAAGGGATGTTTGTACTTTGTCAAATGCTTTTTCAGCATCTATTGAGAGTATCATATGGTTCTTGTTCTTTCTTTTATTGATGTGTTGTATCACATTGACTGATTTGCGGATGTTGAACCAACCTTGCAGCCCTGGAATAAATCCCACTTGGTCGTGGTGAATAATCTTTTTAATGTACTGTTGAATCCTATTGGCTAGTATTTTGTTGAGTATTTTCGCATCTGTGTTCATCAAGGATATCGGTCTATAGCTCTCTTTTTTGGTGGGATCCTTGTCTGGTTTTGGGATCAAGGTGATGCTGGCCTCATAAAATGAGTTTGGAAGTTTTCCTTCCATTTATATTTTTTGGAACAGTTTCAGGAGAATAGGAATTAGTTCTTCTTTAAATGTTTGGTAGAATTCCCCCGGGAAGCCGTCTGGCCCTGGGCTTTTGTTTGTTTGGAGATTTTTAATGACTGTTTCAATCTCCTTACTGGTTATGGGTCTGTTCAGGCTTTCTATTTCTTCCTGGTTCAGTTGTGGTAGTTTATATGTTTCTAGGAATGCATCCATTTCTTCCAGATTGTCGAATTTATTGCCGTAGAGTTGCTCATAGTATGTTCTTATAATAGTTTGTATTTCTTTGGTGTTAGTTGTGATCTCTCCTCTTTCATTCATGATTTTATTTATTTGGGTCCTTTCTCTTTTCTTTTTGATAAGTCGGGCCAGGGGTTTATCAATTTTATTAATTCTTTCAAAGAACCAGCTCCTACTTTCGTTGATTTGTTCTATTGTTTTTTTTTGGGTTCCTATTTCATTGATTTCTGCTCTGATCTTTATGATTTCTCTTCTCCTGCTGGGCTTAGGGTTTCTTTCTTGTTCTTTCTCCAGCTCCTTTAGGTGTAGGGTTAGGTTGTGTACCTGAGACCTTTCTTGTTTCTTGAGAAAGGCTTGTACCGCTATATATTTTCCTCTCAGGACTGCCTTTGTTGTGTCCCACAGATTTTGAACCGTTGTATTTTCATTATCATTTGTTTCCATGATTTTTTTCAATTCTTCTTTAATTTCCCGGTTGACCCATTCATTCTTTAGAAGGATACTGTTTAGTCTCCATGTATTTGGGTTCTTTCCAAACTTCCTTTTGTGGTTGAGTTCTAGCTTTAGAGCATTGTGGTCTGAAAATATGCAGGGAATGATCCCAATCTTTTGATACCGGTTGAGTCCTGATTTAGGACCGAGGATGTGATCTATTCTTGAGAATGTTCCATGTGCACTAGAGAAGAATGTGTATTCTGTTGCTTTGGGATGAAATATTCTGAATATATCTGTGATGTCCATCTGGTCCAGTGTGTCGTTTAAGGTCTTTATTTCCTTGCTGATCTTTTTTGCTTGGATGACCTGTCCATTTCAGTGAGGGGAGTGTTAAAGTCCCCTACTATTATTGTATTATGGTTGATGTGTTTCTTTGATTTTGTTATTAATTGGTTTATATAGTTGGCTGCTCCCACATTGGGGGCATAGATATTTAAAATTGTTAAATCTTCTTGTTGGACAGACCCTTTGAGTATGATATAGTGTCCTTCCTCATCTCTTATTATAGTCTTTGGCTTAAAATCTAATTGATCTGATATAAGGATTGCCACTCCTGCTTTCTTCTGATGTCCATTAGCATGGTAAATTCTTTTCCACCCCCTCACTTTAAATCTGGAGGTGTCTTCAGGCTTAAAATGTGTTTCTTGGAGGCAACATATAGATGGGTTTTGTTTTTTTATCCATTCTGATACCCTGTGTCTTTTGACAGGGGCATTTAGCCCATTCACATTCAGAGTAACTATTGAGAGATATGAATTTAGTGCCATTGTATTGCCTGTAAGGTGACTGTTACTGTATATGGTCTCTGTTCCTTTCTGATCTACCACTTGTAGGCTCTCTCTTTGCTTAGAGGACCCCTTTCAATATTTCCTGTAGAGCTGGTTTGGTATTTGCAAATTCTTTCAGTTGTTGTTTGTCCTGAAAGCTTTTAATCTCTCCTTCTATTTTCAATGATAGCCTAGCTGGATATAGTATTCTTGGCTGCATGTTTTTCTCGTTTAGTGCTCTGAAAATATCATGCCAGCTCTTTCTGGCCTGCCAGGTCTCTGTGGATAAGTCAGCTGCCAATCTAATATTTTTACCATTGTATGTTACAGACTTCTTTTCCCGGGCTGCTTTCAGGATTTTCTCTTTGTCATTGAGACTTGTAAATTTTACTATTAGGTGACGGGGTGTGGGCCTATTCTTATTGATGTTGAGGGGCATTCTCTGAACCTCCTGAATTTTGATGCTCGTTCCCTTTGCCATATTGGGGAAATTCTCCCCAATAATTCTCTCCAGTATACCTTCTGCTCCCCTCTCACTTTCTTCTTCTTCTGGAATCCCAATTATTCTAATGTTGTTTTCGTCTTATGGTGTCACTTATCTCTCGAATTCTCCCCTCGTGGTCCAGTAGCTGTTTGTCCCTCTTTTGCTCAGCTTCTTTATTCTCTGTCATTTGGTCTTCTATATCACTAATTCTTTCTTCTGCCTCATTTATCCTAGCAGTTAGAGCCTCCATTTTTGATTGCACCTCATTTATAGCTTTTTTGATTTCACCTTGGTTAGATTTTAGTTCTTTTATTTCTCCAGAAAGGGCTTTTATATCTCTCGAGAGGGTTTCTCTAATATCTTCCATGCCTTTTTCGAGCCCGGCTAGAACCTTGAGAATTGTCATTCTGAACTCTAGATCTGACATATTACCGATGTCTGTATTGATTAGGTCCCTAGCCTTCGGTACTGCCTCTTGTTCTTTTTTTTGTGTTGAATTTTTACGTCTTGTCATTTTGTCCAGATAAGAGTAAATGAAGGGGCAAGTAAAATACTAAAGGGTGGCAACAACCCCAGGAAAATATGCTTTAACCAAATTAGAAGAGATCCAAAATCGTGAGTGGGGAGAAAGGGGATAAAAAGAGGTTCAAAAAGGAAGAAAGAAGAAAGAAAGAAAAAAAAACAAAAAGAAAAGAAAAAAAAATAAAAAGAAAAGAAAAGAATCTTTAAAAAAAGAAAACACCTAAGAAAAATGTAAAAATATATATATATATATTAGATAAACTAGTAAAAAATCGTTAAAAAAGAAAAAGGTAACAGATAAAAAAAAAATTTTTACCCAAAGGAGAGAAAAAAAAAAAATGAAAAAGAAAAAATTAAATTAACTGCAAGACTAAAAAAAATCACAGGAAAAAAGCCATGAGTTCCGTGCTTGGCTTTCTCCTCCTCTGGAATTCTGCTGCTCTCCTTGGTATTGAAACCGCACTCCTTGGTAGGTGAACTTGGTCTTGGCTGGATTTCTTGTTGATCTTCTGGGGGAGGGGCCTGTTGTAGTGATTCTCAAGTGTCTTTGCCCCAGGCGGAATTACACCGCCCTTACCCGGGGCCGGGGTGAGTAATCCGCTTGGGTTTGCTTTCAGGAGCTTTTGTTCCCTGAGCGCTTTCCGTAGAGTTCCAGAGGACGGGAATACAAATGGCGGCCTCCTGGTCTCCGGCCCGGAGGAGCCGAGAGCCCAGGGCCCCACTCCTCAGTGCGCGCTCAGAGAACAGGGTCCAGTTACTCCCGTCTGCCTGACCTCCGGCCGCGCTCCGAGTTCACCGAGCCTGCGACCGGTTCAAGGTAACACCGAGCTGCGAGCTTACTGTCGGCTCTGCCTCTGTAGCCGGCTTTCCCGTTCCAATACCCGCAAGCTCTGCGTCACTCAGACACCCCCGATCCTTCTGTGACCCTGCGGGACCTGAGGCCACGCTGACCCCGCGTGGGCTTCGCCCCGGTTTAGCCTCTGGAGCGATGTCCCTCAGCGGAACAGACTTTTAAAAGTCCTGATTTTGTGCGCG
Source organism: Mustela putorius furo (assembly GCF_011764305.1). Taxonomy (NCBI): domain Eukaryota; kingdom Metazoa; phylum Chordata; class Mammalia; order Carnivora; family Mustelidae; genus Mustela; species Mustela putorius. The sequence continues at coordinate 38,535,868 of NW_025422368.1, read as the reverse complement.
GTTGCTCCGCCGCTTGCCGGGAGCCGGCCCCTCCCCCCCGGGGTCTATCTTCCCGTCGCTTTGGATTCACTTCTCCGCCGGTCCTACCTTTCAGAAAGTGGTTGTTTTTCTGTTTCCAGAATTGCTGTTCTTCTTCTCTTCGATCTGCCGATGGATTTTCAGGTGTTTGCAATCTTTAGATAAGCTATCTAGCTGATCTCCAGCTAGCTGAAGCAGTCTCAGCTTGCTACTTCTCCGCCATCTTGACTCCTCCCTCAAGATTTTAATTTTTTATTTGAGAGAGAGAGAGAGCGAGAGATCATGAGCAGGGGGAATTGGTAGAGGGAGAAGCAGACTCCCCACTGAACAGAGAGCCTGACGTGGGACTCGATTCCAGCACCTGGGCATCATGACCTGAGCTGAAGGCAGACATTTAACAACTGAGCCACCTAGGCACCCATCAATCACTGTTGATTCTGGAGGTAAATTTTGCAGTAGCAGCCCTTACCTTCTTTTATGGCATCTTTGTCCAGCGAATCAAGAAGCTCACTTCGCTTGGCCTGGTTTCCTGCTAGGGCAAAGGCATAGGCCAGTAATGCCTTGGTGTAGACAGGATTTCCCTGGTCCTCTGAGATGGATCTCCAGGCATTTTCCAGGCAGAATAGAGCACTGCGAACAACAGGGTGCTATAAGGCAGATAAAAAAAATCTTTAGATAGTGGAAGCAGGCTAATGAATTGTCCACAGGCTAACACCAGATCAAAAGGCCCATTGTGTCAGGTTACTCATGGTTCTGACCAGAGAATAATTTCCTTGGCAGCTTCCAAAGGGATTTAGTCTTTTATGGTCTAGTGAAATATACCAAAATTAAGTAACAGGACAACCACAACTTATTTTCCTCACAGAGTCACAGCTTCATGATTGGTATTCCTTGTATCTGTGAGAGAGGTAGAGGTGCTGGTACATACAGTGACAGGCAGTGGCATCTCCAGCAGAGCAATGGTGATGTAGGCAGAGAGCGTCAGTTCATCATCTACCCCACCCTGTAGAGAGCAGAAGCAGAGACACTCAAACACTCCAATAGTCATTAGGCAGGGCTGGATCATTCTATTCCCCCACCCTCTCTACTCCACACACTCTTCACTAGAAAGCATCTTTTCTTGCACAATCTTGTTGATTTTTCCCCATTCCCCTCCACTCTTAAATTCTTGAATCAACCTCAAATTTTTTCCCTCACTTTTAGTAATACATTGAGGTTTTTATGCACCCTATTTTATTATTCAGTAAAAAATGACTATTTTATTGTCAGATTTCAGAAGCTTTAGAGAGTACCATCCTTCATTAAAGATATGTCACCAGGACAAGAGGAATGAACAGGAGTGTCTTTGCCCCTCCCTGTCTCTGTTTTCAGGGACTAGAACAAAATGAACAGCATCCACCTTAATGGCGTTGTTTAGAAGTGATCCAGAGCGTTGGAAACAACCATTTTCTTTTTGTCTCTGTGAGATCCAGGTGAGGGCACTCGTGATGTGTGATAGCTCCACAAAAATGTGTGACTGGGCTTGGGCAAAGGACTTGAGCACAAATGCTGTGAGCCTGTCCAGTACAGGAGAGACAGACATGAGGACAATCTCACATTTAAAGCCCACTTTGGCAACTGCATTTAGACATTGGTCTTTGTCATCCACGGGAGGAAATTGTTGGGGAGAATTGGTTGGGGGAAGCGACACTTGTGCACTAAATACTCTTGTTTGTTCAGCAAGTATCTGGATTCCTTTTACAATCTCTACTTTATTGTTTTCCTCCAAATTGATGCTTTTCACTTTTTCTTTTTTTTCCTCTCACAAAATGTTTGCTGGAGATCCCAATCTTTTCTATCCCCCATGTTGCCATTTCCTGAATGATTTGAATAACATCACAGCCTCTTTCTCTCTTTTCCCTCTTCCTTTCCCTTAATGCACAGTATAGAACTTCTTCTACTACCATTTCACTTTATAACACCTTCTGCCTTCTATTTCCATTTCGGGGGAATCTTCATTTTACTGCTATTTACTGTGCTATCACAGCTGGCATGCCTTCATACACGAAATGATGCAATCACATAGTAGTGATGACAGACAGAAGGATTTTTTTGGACTTCTTTTAAATTTATTTTTTATTTATTTTCAGCATAACAGTATTCATTATTTTTGCACCACACCCAGTGCTCCATGCAAACTGTGCCCTCTCTAATACCCACCACCTGGTTCCCCCACTTCCCACCCCCCCGCCACTTTGAACCCCTCAGATTGTTTTTCAGAGTCCATAGTCTCTCATGGTTCACCTCCCCTCCAATTTCCCCCAATTCCCTTCTCCTCTCTTAGAGAAAGAGAGGAGAAGGGAGTTGGGGGTAATTGGAAGACATATGGATTTTTAAAGGATAACCCATTTCCATGAAAGAACTCCAGGTATCAGAGAATAATTATTTTTAGAATTTGAGAATAGAATGGATCTATAGCAAGCATATGAAAATAATGATCTTACCATGTATTTCCTTGACTTCTACCATAATGATCCCCAAAGGTGCTGTATGAACCATCACTGTGCTTATAATTCAACTGCCTTTGGTACCCTGAAGAGGAAGTTTTCATAGATTTATGAAATAGCAGAGACATTGGAGAAGTAATTAGATTTTTTCTTCAGAATGTGGTTGGGAATCATAGGAAAACGCCTATTTTGTTAAGATGTCTCCAAGGCTTGATATGCCATTGAATTTCCTGGTATTAGAGTGGGACATTTTATTGGTTGTCACAGCAACAGTGATTATTAAATCTTAACCAAAGGGATGCTGATTTGAGTTCCCTGAGAGACATATTTAGGGAATCAAGATTTCTCCTTTTGGGATTATTGCTTACCCCTGATGAGGTAACCGATGGCTTTGGACTTGATGGTCTCTGTCAGCTGTCGGGTCTCATTCAGATAGTTCAGAACATAGATGTTAGGGACAAAAAGGACCATATTTTGCTCTCCACAACCATACGGCATCCGGAGAAGATTCTGAAGATTTTTCATTGCAGAGCCCAATATGTCACCTGGGGAATGAAAGGCATTCAAAAAATTAGAGGAAGGGTGCCTGGGTGGCTCAGTCATTTAAGTGTCCACCTCTTAGTTTCTGCTTAGGTCCTGATCTATCTCAAGGGTGGTGGGATTGAGCCCCGCCTTGGGCTCTGTGCTTAGGGAGGAGTCTTCTCTTCCTCTGCCTCTGTTCCTCCACTGGCTTCCATGGTGGCTCTCTCTCTCTCAGATGAAGAAATAAACCTTTAAAAAAACCCAGAGGAACTCAGGGCTGGTTTCTACTGGGATAAGAAGATAGATTACTTGCTAAACAAGAGGTCAAATCATGTATGGAGAGTAATACAAGAAAGCATAAGAGGTGAAGATAAACAACGAACAGAAAGGACAGACAAAAGTGGGAAAAAAAAGTCGATGATTCCAGGACGGAAAAAACAATGGCTGGGCATATCTTTTCTGAAGAACCACATGCCTGGTAAAAACCAACTGTTTTCAAATCTATTAGGAAGCCTCACCACCTAGTCAGTCTCTGAAGATAAGGGCACAGAGAGATGACACTTTTGAGTATGTCAAGGTATAGAAATAAGCACAACATCTCTTTAACCCCCTTCCTGATGAAGATACAGTGTAATTCTTAGCTTAGCGCTCTTTCTCTCAACCCAGTGCTTACAGCCAAAGTCTTCACTAACCGTGGATGTTGAGGCTGCATGCACTAGAGTAATGAGATGGACAGTGGCTTGCCTTGGGCTGGGAGACTCACCCAAAACAGAAAACGTCGCCCTGGCAGATCCTTCAACCACATCTGAAGGAACTTTCAGTGACAACTTTTCAGATACACCAGTTTCTAAGGAAAGAAGACAAATATATATATATATATATATATATATATATATATATATATATATATGGGAAGGGAAAAAATGAGAGAAATATTCAAGTTTTTCTTTGAAATTTTTCCTCTTTGGATCAAATTTCAGCCTGTCATGTCTTTTGATCATTCTATACTTTCTTCGATGCAATCTGAGTTTCTCCTAAAGTCGTGATTCATTTCGCAGTGAAATTCATATTATGTGCTAAATTTTTACAGATTTCCTTATAGGCACATACCTTATGTTATACTTCTTTCTTGCCCTTCATTGTTTTTGTTAGTATTTATTATTACTGTTTTTTGAAAGTAACACTCATGTCATAAATATGTGTTAAGTGCATGCTATGTGACGGGTTCTGTTTTAAGTGCAGTGATAAAACAATTTTCAAAAAAATTCCCTGACGTCCCAGAGTTTTCATAATAATGGGAATAATAAGATACCAAATAAATATTTAGTATGATAGATGCTAGTAAGTTCTTAGAGAAAATTAAAGCAGAGTGTTTGTACGGGTGAGCTAGTAAGACAGCGCCAATCAGAAAGTGTAGGGTGAGGGAAGCGGGTTCCCCTCTTTGATAAAACAAAATAATAGGTGACTGGAGACTTTAAGTATGCCAAGGTGTAAGATTTGTAGGTATCTGGGAAAAGAGATCTACAGAAAGAAGGAACAAGAGCAAATAGAATCCAGAGATGAGAGCATGCTAGCTGTGTTACAAGACCAGACTAGGAGTCCTGTGTGGCCGGGGGAGGGTGAGTGAGGGAGAGAGTAATAGGATATGAAGTCTTGGTTAGCAAGGGTTGGAGGGGACATTGGAGACATAGCCCTTAACTTTCAGGGACATGGGAAACTCTTAGAAGGCTTGGACAGAGAGGCACATGATCTGAAACGTGCTTTAAATGATCCCTTTTGTTGCAGGGATGTAAGGAAAGATGACCAGGCGACCAGGTAGGAGGTTATTGAGATGATCTGAGAGAGAAAAGGCTAGAGTAGAAGTAGACATGGTGAGAAGTGGGAAGATTCTGGACATAATGTGAAGGTGGAGCCAACTAGATTTGAAAGTAGATTGGGTGTGGAGAGTAAGAGAAAGAACATACTAAAGGATGACTCCAAAGTTTTATTTCAAGCAGGTAGAATAATGGAATTTCCATCCTCTGAGATGGAGAAAATTGTAGGAGGTGTGGGTTTGTGGAGACCAACAGAAGAGCAGTTTTGAACATGCTAGGTTTGAGATGTCTATTTGTTTACAGGCCTGTAAGTGGAGATGATTAGTGGGCAACTGAATACACAAGTTTGAGTGAGGAAAGCTGTGTGGACCAAGTTGTTTATTTAAGCTCTGTGACTAAATGAGATTATCAAGGGATGCTTCTAGAGAGGGGAGATCTCACCCTGAGCATTGTGCTCAAGATGAGACTAGATGGTACAGAGTTGAATATTTTAAAGGTAATTTTTATGTGATTATATTAATGGTATTAGTAAAATATTGGTTTTCTACATACGTTAGTGACCTGAAGTTCTTCTTCAATAACTGACACAAGAAAATTAACCTTGAGTACCTTTAAACTATTAATGGAATAAAAATATTACTATTTATTAGATATTTTGCATGTAGATATTTTAATACTTTGAAAATTGTTTAAAAAGTAGTTTGAAAATATGGGAAAGAATCCTGTTCTATGGTGTTTGACTTTAGTTCTCCTTATCAGCCAGGATCTTCTAGGTCTTTTAATTTCTTTAAGCTGCCAGCAGAAGAGACTTCTGAATCAAATATCCTTAGATTTTCACACAGGAGATTACACTAATTTTTTTGTTTCCCCAGAGGAAAACCTACCCCGAAGAGCATTCTAAAACTATATACTTTGGCAAGTGGCTTAACACGGAAATTTTGTCTCTTTTTTACCTGCACAGAGGAGTGTGTTGAAAGTTTCTTCCTGTTCTATTCCTTCGGGCTTTATATTGGGAAAAAAGGTGAAAAAGAAGGTCAAACTGATTGTATAGGAAAAAAAATCAATCATTTTAAAGTAGAGGAGGAAACATTAGTAAGAAACTGAGTTGTAGATACATCCATATTTTTGGGAGTGAAATATCACCATGACAGACATATTAGACCATGCTGTATAATATAATAAGGCCTCTGAGACACAGAGAAAGTTTACCGGCATACCTCAACTAATAAGGGCTTGATTACGGTATCCTTCTGTCCAAGTTCTGGAACTCTTGGCACCTCCTTGCCGCACAACTCCTGAGACTGTAGGGCTTCCACAGTAGCTGTGAAATTCACCTTTCCTGAGGAGTAAGAGTCTTATGGAGTTAAACAGTGATTCTATATTGCATGGTTTGTCTTTAAGTTTCTCCTACACTACATATATTGCACTATATATATATATATATATTTTTTTTTTTTTTTTTCTTTCAAGGCATCACTGTTGAAGGAGGAGAAAAAGACATGTACCTGGTTCAGAGTGTGGAAAGCAAATCATTACAACATAAGAAGTAGGATCTGTCAACAGATTTACCACTTACCCAGTGACTTTGGGGTCACAGCCCAGGACATGGTTTCCTGCTTATTTCCACAGATACAGGGAGTGTCTTCATTCTTTTTCACTAAGTCGGCTGACTTGTCAGGGAAGGCTTCCAGCTGCACACTGACCTATCCCCATAACCATGCACAAGTTTGAGAAAGAACACAAGTAGAGGGACAATAACAGGTGCAAGGAGCTTCAAGGGACAATGGGAACTAACTGAGAGGCTTTGGGAAATTGTTCAAACAAGGTAAATCCTGTCCAGCACTTTGTAGTTTAGATGTTGCCAATAGGGAGCTAAAAAACTGACAAGAACTGAGATAATTCCCAGGATTTAGGATTGTGCCAGCACAACGAAGAGGTGTTTGCTTTAGTCAGAGTGGAAAAAAAAAATCAGGTGGAAATGAGGTCTGAATTTAGGAATACACAGGAAATATAAAGTCCCAAGTGAATATAACCTTACCACCTTGGGTCAACCAGTGAGCTTTGCCCTTAGCAACTATTCCATTGCCAAATGAGGTTATACCATTCTTCAGCTATGATTTGCTGGCACATTACCTAGGAGACCTGGATATTAAATGGCAACTGGGTGTCTCCCTTCCACTTTTGCTCTCCTCCAGAGAAGTGTCCTTACCCAAATGCAATGGGCCAAATAGTTGAACACGGTGGCTTTCAGCGTAAAGGCTTCTCCTCGCACCACAGAGTAGGGGAGAGTGAGTTCCAGGAAGAAGGGCTGGAACACTTGAAGAGAGATGACGGGGGAGAGGCCCAGCCCTGTGGTTCCAGACAAGCAGAGTGCGCTGGCCTTCCACTCCGTGATGGTGTCAGGGACCTTCACGGCCAACTCACTTCTACCTGATAAACTAGAGAAGGGAATAAGAGGAAGTCTTGGGAAACAATCTTTTATTTTTTTTTTATTTTTATTTTTTTTTTAGCACAGACACTAGCTGATAGTGTGCTAACCTAGTAACCCAGTATGGTTAACGCTAAACCTGATTACTAGGTTTGGCACTGCTAGCGAGGTCTCTGAAAGGTTTTCCTTTCCTTTTAGAGACAAGGGTAGTTTCCTACTTATCATGATTTTAGATATCTCAGGGCCAAATTAAAAAAAAATATTGCATGTTACATGGGGGGTTAAGGAGGTAGGAGAAGAATAAATGAAACAAGATGGGAGGGAGACAAACCATAAGTGACTCTTAATCTCACAAAACAAACTGAGGGTTGCTGAGGGGAGGGGAGTTGGGCAAAGGGGGGTGGGGTTATGGACATTGGGGAGGGTATGTGCTTTGGTGAGTGCTGTGAACTGTGCAAACCTGGCAATTCACAGACCTGTACCCCTGAGGATAAAAATATATTATATGTTTATAAAAAATTTTAAATAAAGTTTAAAAATTAAAAAAAAATTGCATCGTTGAGTTATGAGATCAATGAACTATGAACCTAAAAGTTTACCAGGAAGAAGTGGAACAGAACTGCAAGGCTCAGGAACACCAGAATCACAGAGGGTGAGCCACATCTTTTCCTCAACGAAATTCTGGGCAACACCCTACTTACCTGAGTGGAACCAAGTCCCAGATCCAGGTCTCAGGGAAATACTTCCGGACTGTCTCTTTCACTTCCACAACGGGAGAGTTCTCTCTCGGGAGCACTGGTCCTCCAGCACCACTTGCTAGAGGAAGGACTGTGGCAGGACAATATGAGGGTCCCCGTGTAAACCTCATTTTTATCATGAATTCCTTAGAGTTGCCTAGTTTCTCAAGTAAAATGAGGTCATTTGCTCAGGGAATGTTTATTATTGGAATGGCCTAATCTACCAGCTTGTGACTTTGTTCATTCATCTATTTGTCTTCTAGGCAAGTGAATCCTATCGCTTCTTCAAAGAGACTGGAGGTAAATGTATTTTTCTCTGGACGTGAAAGCAAATGTAGCTCTCTAGAAGCTGATTATTCAAGGGGCAAAGGGAAGACTAAAGAGTAATTTAACACACCAAATACTGTTTTGATGCTGAAAGGATAATCACATGTTCTCCATTGGCAGGGAGAATCAAAAAAGAAGAGTGAAGCTTTGCGCAGTGGCAGTATCGTAGCCAATGAGGTTTATCCGAGGCGCGATTATTGCTAATTGAAAAAAGAAGAGTGAATAGTAGCTACAGCAAGAGGATTTCAGAAATGTTTTTTGTTGTTCTTGTTTTTTTTTTTACAGTGGTTGAGATATGGACAGAAACTCTAGGATACAGTAAAGTATCTATTACAGACAGCAGAGACTCAATAAAGAACAGAAAATGAACTTCAGACTGGCTAGAGAAGACTTCACTGAAGTAGACTTTTAGATGATCCCTGGAGAAAGAGAAACAAAGGAGAATGGAGGAGGTATTTGATGGAAATGGCTCTATGAACACACATGCAGAGGTCAGAATTTTCCCTGCAGGGAAAATGGAGGAAGATGTCTAATTTAGGGCTGTGTTGAGTAAATAGTTGATGTATATAATGAAACACCATGAAGATTGGGACAAAAAATTAGATTTGTGAAGGTAGGAGTTAGGATGATTTAAAAAAAAAAAAGTGATATGGTGCGCCTGGGTGGCTCATGGGTTAAAGCCTCTGCCTTTGGCTCAGGTCATGATCCCAGGGTCCTGGGATGGAGCCCTGCATCAGGGTCTCTGCTCTGCAGGGTGCCTGCTTCCTCTGTCTCTCTGACTGCGTCTCTGCCTACTTGTGATCTCTGTCAAATAAATAAATAAAATCTTTAAAAAAATTTAATTAAAAAAAGGTGATACTCTAGAGATCAGAAGATAGAGATCACAGGTATAAATATATAAATAGAAATGTGATACATATATTACATATATAAAATAATATCATGGGATATGCTTTTTTAGAACATTAAAGCAGTAATTCTACAAATTCTGAAAATAGTAAATGTTTATGAGAACTAAGTGACATGATAAAAGTAATATTTAAGGGTGGTAATGCTTTTTGCAGTGTCCAGGACAGATTGAAATAGAGAAGGACTGGAGGCAAGAAGGTAATTTAGGATGGTTTTTAAGTCATTTCCTTCCTAAATAAGGAGGCACAAGACTAAGGTGGAAATGAAAAAGAAATGATGGATAGGTGACAGATACAAATGCAGAGTTTGCATAGAGCCTTAGAGAATATGTGGGAGAAGCATGCAAGGACTGGGCCTCTGGTGGTGGCGAAGAATTGGTTAAGCATTCAACTCTTGGTTTTCATTCTGCTCAGACTGTGATCTCAGGGTTGTGAGATCCAGCTGTGCTGGGCTCCAAGCTCAGCGGGGAGTCTGCTACTCCCTCCCCCAGAGCCCCTCCCCCTGTTCCAGTGAGACCTTTCCCTCTCTCTCTGTCTTGCAAATAAATAGAACTTTTTTTTTTTATATATATATATATATATAAAGGAATGTAATGATGGTACTCTGTTTTCAGGATCATTGTACGAATACATTTTCTCTTAGGACTGGAAAGAAAATACACCCTTGGTATTAAGAGGAATATGAAAATAATAGTGCTTTCAAATTATTTTTTTAAAAAACATACTATTCATGGAATCATAATTCTATTTTCTTCTTTTATGTTCGCACATATGCTCAGTAACTTTGAGGTTGTCACTCTGGTTTTAGATTGGAAGAAACTGAGCCTTTGGAAGTTTAAATGAGCCTGTGAATTTTCAAAGTTCCATATGCCCTACCACGCAGGAGTATGACGAGAACGTGTCCCGTTGCTCTCAGCACAGTGCTCTTTTTTCTGTACACAGAATTTTCTTTTTCTTTCTTTCTTTCTTTTTTTTTTTTGTATGCAGAATTTTCTTTCTGTTGAGGGAGTATTCTTAGTTACTCCCCTGTTGTCAATTAGAACATTATTCTTTGTCTTCTTAGGTAAATAATTCCTACTCTATTAAAGTATTTCTACTGTACTACAGTATGTGTTTATTTTTAAGAAATGCTTTACCCCAGCCCATTTCCCATTAAAAAGTAAGATTAGTAGATATCCAAACATGCAATGCGAAATTTCTCTAGGCCTGACAGCCATCAAAAAGATTACTGAGAATCTTTTCAACTTTCCCTCATTTGCAGATATACTTGAAACCCACAAGGAGACTTGTGGTATTTCTGCTGAAAGTTGGATTATTCTGTTTTGTCCAATACATCAAAACCTCTTTGTTTTGTTTTTTGTTTTTTCAAGAAGATGTGGTATACATACACAACGGAATACTATGCAGCCATCAAAAGAAATGAAATCTTGCTATTTGCGACAACATGGATGGAACTAGAGCGTATCATGTTTTTTGTTTTTTAAAGATTTTATTTATTTATTTGACAGACAGGGATCACAAGTAGGCAGAGAGGCAGGCAGAGAGAAAGGAGGAAGCAGGCTCCCCGCTGAGCAGAGAGCCCTATGCAGGGCTCAATCCCAGGACCCTGAGACCATGACCTGAGCTGAAAGCAGAGGCTTTAACCCACCGAGCCACCCAGGCGCCCCACCTCTTTGGTTTTTATAAAAGAATGTCACACAGACAATAAATGTCTGTAGGATCCTTCTCATTTTTCAGTCTCCCTTGCCATAAGGGAAGACGTGATATATGCCACTTCCACAGCTGGCCACAAAAGGTCATGTGGAAACCACTCCTTTCCCGTGGTAATGACCTTAAATGTCACATTGGAGATGGAGTCATAGGTGAAACAAGAATGGGTATCCCAGACTCATTGATTGGTAATGAGCTGCTCCGGACAGCCACTGGACTCAAAAAGCAGTTTTGTATGAGCAGAAAATAAAACTGTTATATGCTTGGACACTGAGATGTGGGGGTTTGTTTTACTGCAGTACAGTCTGTCTTACCCTGACCATGTAGGTGTTGAAACCACCCTGGATAAGAAGGATTCGAAATAGAAAGATTGCTGAAGGCTGGGACAAAAAGACAGTCAATTTTGAGATTTCAGAGAGAGAGAGAGAGAACAATAATTGCTTTAAAAATCAGATTTTTTGGTGGGAGGGCATGTGATTTGGGGGAAACTTACCAAGAAGTTGGTCTAGAGTCACAACATTTATATTCAGAAAAACATCATCCCCCCACCCCCCGCTGATTATCCTAGCAGGTAAGTAAATCTCATCCTTACCTTCTGGATAGGTCATAGGCATTCCTGGATACGGCAAGAACGACGGACAGAAATGCAGCTTGCGGATTCTTGAGTTGGTAAAAACATTTAATCCTGCGGACTGGACGAAAATTAATTATGAGAGCACATTGGCAAACCAATCTTGAGAGTGGAATATTATCTTACGTTTGGACCGTAGGGGCCAAGGGCAGTGTGCCCCAAGATATCCCACATGGCGTTTGATTATTTTGAGTTGAAGTTATTTGGGGGACAGCTGGTACAAGGACTCTTAGTCCCTTCTCTGTCCCTCTCACAGCAGGAAACACATCTCCCGTGAGAGGTGCACGCCCTGTACTAGGAATAATAAAAAAAAATCCTTATCACCAGAGATAGAAACTTTAAAGCCAAAAAAGCCCTGTTAGTTTTGTTTTCTAATCTGTGACCTCAAGCCAAATTCCACTCTCAATCCTCTGTTTTCCTTACCCTGCCAATTTCTCACAAATGGATTGTGTCTTTGTCTAAAAAGTGTAAAAGCCGGGGGCTTCTTCATTTCTTTAAGCCTCGGTTTTGTTATTGGACCTTCATGAACACATAATGACACTGTTTTTTGTCTTTTTTTAATCTCCAGTTAATCTGTCGCATGTAAATGTAATTCTTAGTTCAGAAGGAAGACTCTGAAGGAGGGTAGAGGAAGAATTTTTCTTTCCCTACACTATGACACTTTCATTATTTTATGCACGGAGCTCATCCTCATGAAAATTCTACACAATGGGGAACAGAGCTATTTTACAAATAGGAAAACAGAGTCATGGAAAGTCAAGTGCATCCAGTTAGCAAAGAGAAGTTGGGTTCAGAACCCATGACTCCTGATTCCTATTTCCGAATTTTGTGTGTTGTAAACTGATGCCCCTTTAACTATCTTTTGCATCCAAGAAGCTAAATAAACATGCTTGGATGTTTATCTTCCCTTTCTTTTCTGGCCCCAAACAAATATAAGGTAGGCAGATGGCTACAGGATAGTCTGACCCCTACAGTCCACCTGGTCCCAGTCATCTTTCTCTTCAATACTAGTCACAGGCAAATACTACTTGCTGTCTTTGCTCAGAGTACCGGCAAATTGTGGGACACTGAGGCACAGCTGTCCATGGTGGCGGCCACATGGAACATGGAGAAAGATGTCAGAAATACGTGTTTAAAGACTGTCGGAGGCAAGCCCCTGGCCAGGGCAGCCTCCGACATTGAAAGATGGCGCCTGGCTAGATGCCAGGTTAGGGTTGCCTCATGAGACTAAGCGGAATGCCCAAAGAGGATGTAAACAGCATTGGTTGCTAGTGAAGTTGTTCGTTTAGGTGCGCAGCCTGATTCGCTCCCTCCTGTGCCCTGCTCGCTGATTGGTCATGTAAGCGTATATAAGTGTGTAGACTTGTGGAAATAAAAGCAGAGAAGATACATCTGACCTGGGGCTTCTTGTCGTCCTTGCGGGTCGAGGGCGATAAATGGCGCCGGCACCCGGGAATTAAATAAAGGAATCTTGCAAGGTAATCCGCGGTAAAGCGGGGAGTTAATGTCGACTGAAGTATATGCGTGTAAAATGTTAATGTGTTAGTTAGTGTCTTTAACGTCCACATCTGTTGCCTGTGTGTTCATAATGGGATCTGAAGTATCTAACGTGCGGTTGGAAGGGTCTTTAAAAGACCTGCTGAAAGCCAGTGGAACTTCACTAAAAGCAAAAACTGCTCAGGGCTTTTTGAATACAGTGGAAAAGGCGGCTCCATGGTTCCTAGATGAAGGCTTGCTAAACATACCTCAATGGGACCACTTAGGGGAGGATTTGAAGAAACAGGACAATAAAACGCCTTTGCCACCCGGGACCCTGGCAATATGGACCTTAGTCCGGGGATGTCTGGTGGGGCCTAAACCCAAATGTGAATCAGCTCTACAAGAGGGAGCAGAGGCATTGGAGGAAGTGAAAGAGGAATGGTCTTCTCGTGCCTCAGAGGGGAGTAGTTCTAGTGAATCATATACCCTAGGATCACTCACCATAAACCCCTCAGTAATGTAAGGCTTATATTCACTGATGGATCAAAGCAAGGAGTAGGAGCTATAGTTACCAAAGAAGAGAGTTGGACCTTCCTATTTCAAAGCTCCTCTCCCCAAGAAACCGAGCTCACAGTGATAAAAGCATTTCAAATGTTTCATCAAGAACCCTTCAACCTTTTATCATATAGTAGATATGTGGTGCTGGGACAGGAAGGCTCCATTTTATATTGGCCACATACAAGCTCATACAACCTTACCAGGCCCCATGACAAAAGGTAATCAGTTAGCAGACTGCTTAACCAGAGGAGAATTTGTCTTTGCCATTGAGGACAACAGGCAAGACATTATCATAAGCTGTTCCATGTGAATGCTTTAACTCTTAGCCTCACATTTAACATAACAAAACCACAGGCAGGGGACATAGTAGTCTCCTGCAAAAATTGTGTGACCTTACCACCTGCACTGTCCTTGGGGGTTAATCCTAAGGGCTTGTTACCTAATCATATATGGCAAATGGATGTCACACATGTTCCAGAATTTGGAAAGTTAAGATATGTTCATGTCTCTGTAGATACCTGCTCTGGAATAATTTTCGCCTCAGTGCATATGGGGGGGGGCGGAATCCAGAGATGTTATCGCCCATTGCCTACAGGCTTTCATGGTATGGGGAAAGCCATGCCAGTTAAAGACAGATAATGGCTCAGCCTACACCTCACAACCCTTTAAAGCCTTCCTACAACAACTTGACATTCACTTGATACATGGAATACCCTATAACCCACAAGGACTGGGTGTTGTGGAGCGCGCGCATCTTACAATAAAAAATGCGCTTTATAAACAAAAAGGGGGAATAGGGGACACCTTCAGGTCCCCTAAAGATAAACTGAACACCATTCTCTTTATTTTGAATTTTTTAACATTGGACAAAATGGGTAAATCAGCTGCAGACAGACATGCATGTAATGCTGCTGCTCCCCCTAAGCTTTAGTACTTTGGAAGGACATCCTCACAGAAAGTGCAATGGACCAGATCCAGTGTTATTATGGAGTAGGGGGTCTGTATGTGTTTTTCCACAGGAAAAGGAGGCTACAATTTGGATCCCAGAGCGGCTGGTGCGTGCAGCCTTGCCTCCGAACACCAGTCATGATGCTGAAGATGCTGATGATAACTCTGGGGGATGCTACACCTCCTGTGGCAGACTCACGCCAGAGAGCTGTGGGCAGTGGTTAAAGCATGGCCATATCCTTTACCAGTGACTAATTCTTCTCTCATATTCCCTCCTCTCCTTTTGATACATGGCAGGTCTGTAACTTGCTAGGAGCATGTACTGATATCTCAGCAGTGTCCATGTTAAAGGGTGGCAAGTTCCTCAACTGTTCTATAAACAAAACAGTTGATGTGTCTAATCCCAATAATATTACTTATCAGTCCACTCCCATATGCGTCTCGCCACCGTTCCTTTTCCTTGTAGCAAATGATAGTGAGCTGAATGATACGTTGAATTGCACTAAGAATTGCTATCTTTCCCAGTGCTGGAATGTCACGGCCTTCAAGCTGGCTGTGATTATGCGTATCCCTACCCATGTTCCTATCCCAGTTTCCATTCCAGAGGACAAGTTACCGGTGGTGCTATCCAGAAAGAAGAGAGATTTTGGTATCACAGCTGCCATTGTGACAGCATTGACTATATCTACAGCAGCTGCCACGGCAGCAGCAGTCTCGCTTGCTACAACTATACCCACTGCGGAAGCTGTGAACACCCTTGCAGAAGGAAAGGTGGCTGCCCTTCAAACACACTCAGATCAATGCACATCTGCAAGCAGGAATCCTGATAGTCAACCAGAGAGTGGATTTGGTTCAAGAACAAGTGGATATATTGGGGGCCTTATTGGGACTGGGATGTATAGCACCCTTCCTGGCAATTTGTGTAACTCCCATAGCCTATACTAATATGATTGACTTACAGAATGTCTCCTAACAGCTCTCCCAATACTTGCGGGGGAATTGGTCCTCAGAATTCCCAAACTATACTCAGCACTGCTACTAGGCATAACAAGGATAAATAACACCAGAGTTGAGCTTGCTACCCTCCCAGAGATAATCAAAACATTGCAAGATGCGTTAACCTTTAGGAAACAATGGGCTAGCATAATTGGTCTGATGACAATCCTCGTAGTGGGCTTGATTCTGCTAGTAAGGTAACTGCAGATTTGGAGGCGACAGCAACATAGGCAACAGCAAGCCATGGTGCAGGCCTTGTTAGCCATCGAGGTTGAAACATCTCCCCAAATGTGGCTAAGTATGCTGGATCGGTAGTCAACGATGGGTAAGATTGGTGGGGGAAATATACCAACCTAAGACAGGACGCAGATCATTGATATCTGCCGTCTGATGATGGGTAAGGATATTCCCCGCCACTGACAACCTAAGACAGGCACGATCCCTGCCATAAAAGAAAAAAGGGGGAGATGTCAGAGGCAGGCCCCTGGCTAGGGCGGCCTCCGCCATTAAAAGATGGCGCCTGGCTAGTTGCCAGGTTAGGGTTGCCTCATGAGACTAAGCGGAATGCCCAAAGAGGATGTAAACAGCATTGGTTGCTAGCGAAGTTGTTCGTTTAAGTGCGTAGCCTGATTCGCTCCCTCCTGTACCCTGCTCGCTGATTGGTCATGTAAACATATATAAGTATGTAGATTGCGGAAATAAAAAGAGAGATGATACATCTGAACTGGGGCTTCTTGTTGTCCTTGCGGGTCGAGGGCGATAAAAGATGAAACAATCTTCTAGTAGACCTAAAAAGTCCTCTATCGCTGCCACCAATGGAGTATGATTCTGGAGGCTCCAGAACAGGGAGATTCAAATTGCTGTCTGCCTGGCTGCAGAAGAATGATCTGTTTTTCCTTCAAGTTTAAAGAGAGTTGTTAGTCCTCTTGGTGGTGATAAGATTTAATCTCACAAGCTGGATGTACTCTCCTTACATAACACTGCCTCCTTAAAGTTAATCTCTAAGAGAAGCAGTTTATCTAACAGACCCAGAAAGTGAGCATGATTACCCTAGTTTTGTCAATCTTTTCTTCCTGAAAGGCTGCTTTCAAGTTTTCCTGAAGTTCTGCTGCCCTGAAGATGATGAAAGTATCAGACTTTTCGTTTTCAGTCATTTATTCATTCAATACGTATTTATTGTGCCAAAGGCTGCTAAAATGGCTGTCCATAATGTACTCACTCCCCTTTCCAATGTGTCAGAGGCATGACGGAAAATGTTAGGTTATTCTCACTTACTAGAATCTCTGGCAGAGGCTGAGAGGGGGATATGACAGTAACAAATAGCTTTGGGATTAACTTGGTTAAGGCTGGGGTTCCTAAAGTTATACCTCTTGCTCTTTAAAGGGCCAGATAAATTGGTGATTGAACATCTACATGTCTACAAGTCCTCCATGCCTCCGAGGGCTCAGCATTTCTCTGTTCATCTTCGTTTTGCTTTATGGGACACAGGATCAGATTCTAGAGCTGAGAAGTCGCTTGTTCTCCATTTTAACAAAGACTTAAAACTCAATTTTGGTTATATATTTGGGAAGATGAATTACCTCAAAAACACTGTAAATGTCATCGTCATCCAGGATCCGCCTTGGGGTGTACATGATTCCATGCAGCATGATGTCCTCTGCATTGATACAGGGCTCACCATCTTCATTCAGGGGGTAGCCATATTTAGGGCTAAAGACACTCTTTACTGGCAGCAAATTATAGACCTGAAAAATCAAGACAACAAAGGGAAAAACTCTTGTTTTGTTTCTTAATTTAATTTAATTTAATTTTTTTTAAATTTATTTTTTATTTATTTTCAGCATAACAGTATTCATTATTTTTTCACCACACCCAGTGCTCCATACAATCATGCCCTCTATAATGCCCACCACCTGGTACCCCAACCTTCCACCCCCTCACCACTTCAAACCCCTCAGATTGTTTTTTAGAGTCCATAGTCTCTCATGATTCACCTCCCCTTCCAATTTCCCCCAACTCCCTTCTCCTCTCTACCTCCCCATGTCCTCCATGCTATTTGTTATGCTCCACAAATAAGTGAAACCATATGATAATTGACTCTCTCTGCTTGACTGATTTCACTCAGCATAATCTCTTCCAGTCCTGTCCATGTTGCTACAAAAGTTGGATATTCATCCTTTCTGATGATGTTGTCCTTAATTTTATTTTTTGTGTGAAAATATTCAGTCTGGGATTTAAAGATCATGGTGTTTCTTTAATACTCCCATGCCAACACTATTAAAAGGAACACAATCATGGGAAGACCATGAAAGTTTTGTTTCCGAATCCTCCTGTTATACAAGAGAAATTAATACATACAAAAATCAAATTAATTGATCCAAGTCTCAGATTCCATTTTCGTTGAGTAAGAATAAAACTCAAGTTTCCTGTTTCCCAGCCCAAATGCATTCTTTCAAAAGGAAACCAAGGGGCTCCTGGGTGGCTCAGGTCATGATCCTGTCAGGTTCATTAGTCTGCTTGAGATTCTCCCTTTCCCTCTGCTCTCCTCCCCTACTTGCACGTGCACTTTTTCTTTCCTAGACAAGTAAATAAGTCTTAAGGAAGACAGGAAGCAGAAAATGCGAACAGTATGGAGAAGTGTGATGAAAGAACAAAAGCACTCATAATGCCATCACTCAGAAATAATCACTGTAAATTCTTGATTCGTTCCTTTTTAAAAGAGATTTGATTTATTTATTTGACAGAGAGAGATCACAAGTAGGCAGAGAGGCAGGTGGAACGGGGGGGGGGGCATGGGAATCAGACTTTCCGCTGATCAGAGAACCTGATGGTGGGGTTCCATCCCAGGACCCTGAGATCATGACCTGAGATCATGACCTCGAGGCCGAGGCTTAACCCACTGAGCCACCCAGGTTCCCCTTGTTCCTTTTTCCACTTTATAAAATGATTAAGTTGTTTTTAACTCTTACCAAGTGTTGTGTTTGTTTCTTTTAGTCTACTGTGTTAGGACCAGCTTTAGCTTGAGGGAAAAATAGGTGCACAGTCATCCTGGAAATCAGCTGCAGTTCGTTTTTTGCTCAGAGCCTAGTGTGGGGCCACCTGCTGGGTCAAATAGCACCCGGGGCCATTAAGCAAACACTGGCCTCTGTGTGGACCTCCTCATCTGGCTACATTCATCTCTTATGTACGCTACTACAATAATCTACTAACCATTTTCATCTTTCTAACCATTTTCATCTTTCTTTCTTGCTCTCATCCTCTCAGCAGCAAACAGCAGCTCCTTCACTGATGAATCTGAATGGTCACTCTGCTGTTTAAAATACTTGAGCTTTGGGGCTCCTGGATGGCTCAGTTGATTAAGCATCTGCCCTGGGCTCAGGTCATGATCCCAGGGTGCTGGGATCGAGTCCCACATTGGGCTCTCTGCTCAGCGGGGAGTGTGATTCTTTCTCTGCCTCTTCTACCATGCTTGTGAGCTCTCTCTCTTTATCTCTCTCTGTTAAATAAATAAATAAAATCTTAAAAACAAACAAACTCTTGAGATTTACCATAGCATCTGCTGTCAACTCCGCATCTGCTGTCAACTCCAAATTCCATTCCAGTCTAACAGAGCTAGTCACAATTTTCCTTACTTTCCATTTTGCTTATGGCCTCTACCATCCTTTTCCCTACCCACTACATATTAGGTCATTACCTTTTCCTTTTAGAGTGCTCCAGTCTTAGCCTGAACCCAAGACCTTCGGGGATGCTGCTCTCATTCTTTGACATGCCTGCCCCTACCCCTTCATTCTCTGACCATCTAAGAAGACACTCCTAATCACAATTTCAAAAAATGTCCAACTCCTTTTTTCTTTATGTCATCAGTTTTTGTTCTTTTCATTATATTCAGCAAAATTTGGAACGATTCCATGTTTATATGTTTCTGTTGCTTGTTTGTTTATTCTAATACTTCACAAGGCTGTAAGTCCAAGATGGTCAAAGAACCACATCTGATTATTCACCAATAGAACTCCTGTTCCCAGAGGAGGCTCCAGTCTCTAGTCAAGATGCAGTGGCATCTAGTCAAGATGCCTGGGTGGCTTAGTGGGTTAAAGCCTCTGCCTTCAGCTTAGGTCATGATTCCAGGGTCCTGGGATAGAACCCCATGTCAGGCTCTCTGCTCTACAGGGAGACTGTTTCCTCCTCTCTCTCTCTCTCTCTTCCTGCCTCTCTGCCTACCTTTGATCTCTGCCTGTCAAATATATAAATAAATCAAAAATAAAAAAAAAGGTGCAGTGAACATTTGTTAAATGAGTAAAGGGATGATGAAAGTAAACTACAGGGCCTTTTGGAAAGTGCTTTGGTATAAGTGGCAGCTCTCAAAGACAAGTTGGATTGAGAACATTTTTGTCCATACTTCAAACCAGTGAGTAAGGGCTTAGATTTTAAGGAAAGCTTAAAACTCAGGCATTTCACAGACTGTCTTGAAATGTGGTGCATTGAAGGTGGCACCGAACGAGAAATCTGACTCCAATTCCACCCTCCAGTTATATTTTTGGCCTGCTCTTTCTGTAGGGGCTTGATGTATCTGCATTATGTTTTCTTCATTCTTAAAATGAAGTTAATAATACCCACCTTCAAGAATTATTCTTCTTGTATTCATTCATGGATGATGTGTTGAGCATCTTTTATACATGAGGTACTGCGCTAGGCAGGGAATGTGGAGGGGAACCATGTTGCTCCCTCACTGAGAACATATTATAACGGAGCATGAAGCAAGGTGAGACACATGAAGCTGTCTGTGCAATGTCTTCTGTGGAAATGAATTTAATTTCATCTCATACATAACTTAGTACACTGTGCCTGACACTCAGAAGAGCATGTCTTCTCAGTCACAACCTCCATTTTCTCAAATTGGTCCTCTCACGTGTGCATTTTCTGACATGCGAGACTGAAAGGGGACTCACCGACTGAGGGGAGAGCTCAGCTTCAGGCTTCATCAGCAGAACACTCTTGTCTACTGCACGGAGGGCACAGAGGGAGTGAGGACTGGCTGTGACCTCCAGATTGTTGTGTGAGGCTGGCAGGCTCTGGACTGAGGAGAAGCTCAAATTCACCTGTAAAGAGGATATGATTATGGCAGCAAATTTTCAAAGTATTGCAACCTCAAACACTCTCTTCTACCCCAGGCTAGGACTCTTTCTTTCTACACTCAGCTTCTCTTCATCCATTTTAGGCCAGGTTCAAGTGGTTCTTACATTTTGGGACTACTGGTTAACTCTCTCTGGAAGAAACTGGAAACGTGGTTCCAGTTGACTCAGGTTTCCTGCTCCTTGTATATCTGGTGAAATGTAAATTGGTTTTGGTCACACTGAAACAGAAACCTGAATGGGAATAAGAACACGCATGCTAAGGAAGTTACATACCTTGCTGTAGTTGACCTATATAAAATCAAATCATTTAGGCTTTAGATACTGAAGTAGCGTCAGGTAACTTCCTAGGTTCTTGAATTGCAAGTTGATTTGGATTGGAATGAAACGTCAGTATGTTTAGTTAAATAATATTTGACTTGGATTGGTGAATTCAACTATGATAATCCTGCTGTGAGATCTGTGAGTTAATGTAACAGTTGGATTCATGTATCCTGAGACCTATATGAAAAATATTAATTGATTTACTGTCGAAGTGAAAGAATATTCATCTCTAGGGGCTCCTAGGTGGCTCAGTCAGTTAAGCATCTGATGCTTGGTGTCAGCTCAGATCATGATTTCACAGGTCATGAGAGTGACCCCTGTGCTCAGCAGGGAGTCTGTTTAAAGATTCTCTCCCTCTACCCTCCCTTCAGTCATGCCTCTCTCTTTCTCTCAAAATACATAAATGAATCTTCAAAACAAAGAAGTAATATTCATCTCTAGAGTTCAATAAATTATGAAAACTGCTTATGAAAAATTCTGCTTTAAGCATGTTTGTTTTTATTTTTAGAAAATTTAAGTTTCTTAAAATATGTTTGTGAGTGCCTATTTCAAATGAACACATGAATTATTGGGGATTATGATCAACTGAAAATACTGTTAATCAAGAAGTGGCTGTGCTAGAAAGTGTAAAATGTTTTATTGATATGAGAACAAAAGAGAATTTGAAGACATACTTTGAGAGTCTTTGTTTACTCATATTAATCAATGTTATCCTTAACAAATAATCATATCTGGTCAAGAAGTACAGGCAATTCAAACCCTTATCTTGTATTTAACATGTATACTAAATCTGTTATTTAAAAAAAATTTTATAATTTTTATTAACAGATAATGTATTAGCCGCATTAATATATATATTAATACATTAACATATAATGTATTAGCCGCACTGTACAGGTCAGTGAATCGCCATGTTTACACACTTCACAGCACTCACCATAGCACACAGCTTCCCCAATGTCCATATAAATCTGTTATTTTTAAATTTAGAAAGAGGGATATGAATTTAGAATGGAAAATGGTTTAACACACTAACTACCCACGATTAGCAGGGAGGGCATGGAAGTTCAAGACAGGAATATCTCCCAGGTTCCCATCTAACACACAGAACATTCAAACAGAACAGAAACTATGCTCTTGGACACCTGTCCAGATTTAATAGCATTCTTTACTAAGATGGATGAATAGTAAATCAATATCCATTGAGTATTTTTTTGGATCATTGTTTATGTGGATCATTAAATATTTAAAAAGGTTACTCTAATACAGTTTTCCTTGCAGAAATGTTCAGTTGCTATAATGCAGTTTCAATCTCCAAAAACCTCATGTTAAAGAGTTTTTCTAGATATATATATATATATATATATATATATATATTTTTTTTTTTTTTTTTTTTTTTTTGCTTTAAAAAAAAGATTTAGTTATTTATTTGACACAGAGAGAAATCACAAGTAGGGAGAGAGGTATGCAGAGAAAGATGGGGAAGCAGGCTCTCTGCTGAGCAGAGAGCCCGATGCGGGGCTTGCTTCCACCCAGGCGCCCATCTAGGTATACTATAAAAAATATATGTGAAGTCAGTGAATGTTATCTGATTGTTAATGTTACAGTTACAGCATGAAATTCTCTTGGGATAAATCTTATTTATATTTCAGTGGGCTTCTTATTACAACAGTGTATTCTTTGGAAATATAAGATCCCATTTGAAAATATGTTTGATTTTACTGCTGTGGTCCTTATTAGAGAGCCCAGGCTATTTTTCTCAACATGGACCACATACATACACCTCTGTTCTGTAATATCAGAATTTAACTCACAGTGAGTTACTGGCTTCTGTGATAGTACATGAATGTGTACTTGGTGGGGGTATGGTTCGGTAAATTGACACATCCTTGGGAAGCATCATTTCTAATTGAAAATTTAGGGCACAAAACACTGCAAAAATAAGCTTTATAAGAGAACGTATTTTGGATTCCACATGCATTTCAAGATAAAACAAGAAATTTTTACAACATCATGTTTATGACCACCTGCTTTGGATGTCTTCACTAACCTTCTCAGGCACGGTATGACATCACTGTTGGCCTTTGGAGGTCCATCAGAGGATGTTTTAGGAACCCTACACAGTAGTTTTAAAAGCAGACACAATTTCCCTCTTTTCCATACTTCAAAAAGGGAGGTGAATAAAAAACTGCTTGCACAAAAGACCCACCTTATTGGCAAAACAGTTTTCAATCTCGAGTTTCTCAGTATCGGCAATAATTTCTCCATTGGGTAAAATGGCATAAACCAGCAACTGGGCGGCAGGAGCAATGTCTGAGTCCACTCGAAACGAGAAGGAAAATACCCCTTTCCCTGGAGAATAAAGAAAGTCCAAGATAATTGGTTAGGAAGAGGGAAGAGTTCTCAACTTGAGGAAGAGGAGGCTCTCCAATTATTTAACTTACTCACATTTGGAGCACACTAAAGTAAGAGAAGACGTGCATGTGTACCATTGTGCACGTATGCTGACATGCTGCACCAATAACAGTTTTTCTTAAGGATGTAGGATAAATTGTTCATTTCCTTTGCTTAAGTAGAGAAAAACATTTAATGCACAATTTTGTTTTAAAATTTAAAAAATAAAAAGATTGTTTAAGAAAGAAGTCAAGAGAGAAGAACGTCTAGACATTTAATTATCTCTATTTATGATCCAGATCAACACAATTCCTGTCATAGGCATGAGGATAATTCAAAGAATGCAGCCCAGGGTTTACCTTCAGGCCATTCTCAATACTGCAGAGATACAAGTACAAATAGTACCATACAAAACCAGCTGTGTCTCTGATTTTTATCAGAGAGGTCCCTGTATTTATCTCGGTGGTTTCTTTCTGTGTGTGGACATAGTGCTTATAGGACATACCCACTTAATTTTTTCATAAATGTCCTAAATTCTGTGTAGCATAAAATGCTTTAAAAATTGTAGCTGTCCTCTATCTATAGAAAATTTGAGGACAGTTTGTGGTGAAAATACGCAGAAACCACAGGGTCAAAATAAATTTGAAACTTCTGACTTAGGTCCACCCATGTTGTCCCACGTGCCATGATCTCATGCTTTTTTCCTTTATGGCTGAGTAGTACCAGGCAGGGAATACAGTCAATAATACTGTAATAACATTGCATGGTGATAGGTGGTGACTATATTTCTCAAGGTGAGCACTGAGTAATGTATAGAATTGTCATCTCAATATATTGTACACCTGAAACTAATATAACATTGTGTTAATTATACTTCAATAAAACAATTTGAAACGATAGTACTAAAACCATACAAGGAGCTCATAAGTAACGTAGCATCTTGAGAGCATGGGCCATATTTTATGAATGTTTTTATCCAAAAGTCTTAATATTGAACTCTATGAAAATAGGAAAATATATTACCTTCCAATTCAGTTTTCATCAAGGATAGTTCAAATATATAAACCTCAAATGAAGTTTAGCTATCACAAATTATAAACAAAGAGATATCCAGCCTTCATTAATGAATTAGTTTAAAAATATTTAGTTCATACCCAGTGTGTGCCAAGGACTAGTAGAATAAATGGGAGTTCAAAGACAAAAGACAAACACTTTTTAACCTTTGTAACATGTATTCTTCAATTTATCCTAGATATTCTGACCCATTTTGGGTAAATGAGGTTTTTGATCTCTCTAAATATGCTCTGTCAATAAAAAGCTTTTATTTTATTTTTATTTTCTCTTAGTAAAACGATAGCTTGTCATTATTCAAATGAATAGAAAAAAGGGAAGCTACTTATGAGATTTAGACTCGGGACATGTAACCAATAAATAGACCAAATGTACTCATCTTTTTGTAACAGACCCTTTTTAGAAAGTTAATTTTTCTTTCATCAAGAGATGGAGATGATTCAAGAAAATCCAGAAGGAAAGTATGGTCTAAGATATAGAAATGCTCTGAACCAACTTGACTTAAATGACATTTAGAACACACTCTACTTCTGAGCAAAAGAATAGAAATGTTAACATTTACCAAGGGAGATCATATTTGGGGCCATAAAATGTGTCTCAGTAAATTTATCTTTTTTAATTTTTAAAGGACGGCATTTATTTATTTATTTATTTATTTATTTATTTATTTATTTGCTTGTTTGTTTAGAGCATGCCTGAACAGGGGAATTGGGGGAGAGAATCTTAAACAGACTTTGCACTGAGTGCAGAGCTGACATGGGGCTTGATCTCATGACCATGAGATCATGACTTGACCTGAAATCAAGTATCAGAAACTTAACTGACTGAGCAACCCAGGCTCCCCACGTCTCAGTAAATTTAAAAGAAATGATCATAATGGCATTAAATGAGAAATCAATAAGAAAAATTCTGAAAAAAATCTCAATATTTAGAAACTAAATAACATATTTATTTTATGAATCTCCCATAGTCCAAAGTAGACATTCATAGGGAAATTTGAAAAAAAATCATGTTTTTTTTTTTAAGATTTTATTTATTTATTTGAAACATAGAGAGAGAGATCACAAGTAAGCAGAGAGGCAGGCAGGGGGGGAAAGCAGGCTCCCTGCTGAGCAGAGAGCCCTGTATGGGCCTCAATCCTAGGACCCTGAGATCATGACCTGAGCTAAAGGTGGGAGCTTACCCACTGAGCCACCCAGATACCCCTGAAAAGGTTTTGAACCAAGCATAAATGAAGATGTTGTGCAGATACTGGTAAGATGCAGAAAAAGCAGTATCTTGAAACCTAATGTTATTTTCCCAGCTCCTTTCAAAATTTCTTTGTCATCCTGGGAAGGATTATACCCAAGGCCTCACCAGTACCTAATTTAGATAATTGAGATGATGTTCTTTGGGCCTTTTGAGCTGATGAAACTTATATGAGACTTTTGGACTTGAGTGAATGCTATAAGAGATTGAGTCTTTTAGGGTTGGTGGAATTGGATGAATGGATTTTGTATACGGGATGGATGCGACTCTTTGGGGCCAGAGGGCAGTTTGGATATGTAGACTAATGTCTCCAAAAGACAGCATAATCTCAAAAACATCTATGTGCTATGTTATTAGCAAAAGGGACTTGGCAAATGTGAATAAGTTAAGGACCTTGAGATGCGAAGATGATCCTGGGTTATCCAAGTGAGCCCAATGTCATCACAGAAACCTTTAAAGAGGGGGCAGAAAAGCAAGAGAGAGTTTGAAGATGATTTACTTCTGGCATTGGAGACAGAAACCAAGGGAAGCAAGAGGTCCTTGGGCAAGGAAACAGATAATTAATTCCTTAGAGCTCCAGAAGGCATGCAATCCTACCGACACCCTGATATTAGCCTAGGGAGACGTCTGACCAAAGACGTAAACTGATAAATTTGCGTGGTTTTAAGCCAGAGAGTGGGTGGCAATCTAATACAGTAACAATAGGAAATGAATACAAAGACCTACACAGTAAGATTTTTCTTTGGTGATTTTCTGTGCTTTCAAATTATTTTATGTGTTTTGAGACATTTACTTATAAAATGAGTATATTTTACTTTAGGAATAAAATTTAAAATATAGAAATGCTATAAAATGAAGAAAATACTAAACGGACTAAAATGAACCTAGTACACTATCTTTTTATATTAACTTCTTCATCTTTGGTTGATGGAAGAAGGTTGGTCACCATAATCTCCATAAAATGTACATGTAAAATATAAGATGTGAAAATAACTCCATCTTGCTACAATGTTCAGGATTGAGTATATGCGAGAAAAAACCCCCGGAAACCCTGGAAGTACTTACTGTCTCCTTGTTCAATGGATAACACGTGGGTTCCCGATTGAGAGATGCTTCCTCTTGCTTTGATCTGAGTAGAGAAATATATCCATTATCATTCTAAAGGGCACACACATATTAAACTTACATAAGTGTATTCAAAAGAGAGAAGTAAATTATTTCACAACTCCAACCCTGAAGTTTCAAATACTCAAGTTCTCTTTCAGCATTTTTCTATATGTATAGTTATACACCATGAATAACGGTAACACCATAAATAACATTTGTAATGTTTTAGTACTTTACTTAATGTTTGCTATTTATCTTGAATATCAGTACTTCAAGTTTACATGTCCTTTCAACAAATATTTTAGAAATACACAAAGTAATATACAGTAAAGGCAGATATAAAATATATGTTGGTATTCTGTATTGTTAAAAAACTAAATATATGATAATTTCTATGTGCCAGGCATTGAACAAAATAATTTGGTTTTCGGATTTTATTTAGTGTGCACAATATTCCCATGAAATAGATTTAAATTTCATCCTTAGTATTCAGGGACGATGATTGACATTTGTCTGTACAAATAAGGATTATATAAATTGCCCAGGTCACTGAACTAGGAAGAAATAAAACTAAGATTCTTATTGTCTTTTTTTTTTACTTTTTCACAGAATTTTAAAAAATATTATTTATAGTTAATGTTCCTATATAGAATTTCCCACACATTAACTTTTTTTCTTAAAATGACTTATTTGAATAACTACCAACTTTAGATCTTATTTTATGTCTTGGGATACAAATAGGTTTATCGCTCTCAGAAGCATCATCCCAATTTATAATATGCCTGTCAATGCCCTTTTCCCCCTGCGATGGC
Organism: Mustela putorius furo; assembly: GCF_011764305.1. Lineage (NCBI taxonomy): Eukaryota > Metazoa > Chordata > Mammalia > Carnivora > Mustelidae > Mustela > Mustela putorius. The sequence goes on along the minus strand of NW_025422368.1, from coordinate 38,508,221 downwards.
ACTAGTCATGAACTTTGTAGTCTATTTAGAAGCTTTCTGTGTGTAAAATGTTACTGCTTTATTGTTCTTTTTCCCACTTCCCCAATTATTGTCAAAATTGAGTATTTTCCAGAAGTATTTTTTTTTTTTTGAATTAGGCTCCTAAAAATCTGAATGTGGTGCATAAACAATGAATCTTGGAACACTGAAAAAAAAAAAAAGAAAAAAGAAAGTAGGCTCTTTGTGCAATGCAAGCCCAGCATGAGGCATGAACTTGCAACCCTGAGATCAAGACCTGAGCTGAGACCAATTGCAACTTGGGTGCTTAACCACCAACTAATCCAAACAAGTGTCTCAAAGTTTATAATTTTTACTTCCTCTTGATTAAGTTTCTGATTTTTCCTCTCATTCAATAGTTTTCCATTGGAACTCATAAAAACTAAATGTTTCTGTAGAGACCAGAACATAAATAAGCAATTAAAGCATTAAGAATTTTATTAGGAAGCAGCTTTTCTTCAAAAAAGGGTTTATTCTGATATCTTACAAAAGCATTACTTAGATAGGAATTCAATCATTTTGGCGTTTACACATTTAGGAAGAGCTACAGTGGTTTCCACTCTTACCAAATAGTAGAAGGTTAATTCTTTTTCATCCTTCAGGATCTGTCCATTCAGGATGTAGTGTGCCCGTATATCCTGGATTTGTCCACAGGCCATGGTACCAGTGAAAAGTTCAAGGTGAACATAACTATTGCTTGCGGAGAAAATATGCTTTACAGTGTGCTGTGCTTCTGTATGAACTTCTTCAAGCCACCAGTTATCAAAACAGCGGTTACTTTGTTTGTAAGTGACCTGGTGGAAAGAATAAAGGTCTTAGAAAGGCTATTGGTTAATGTACATTATGTATACATTCGTCACTCTGAAGAGTCGTTTACTGAAGATTTTATGTGAACCGTGCTTATTTGGTTCCGTCATAATCTGCTTTCCCAAATAAAGCATAATCTGTGAGTGCCTTTTCCGTAAATTTATTTAAGGTTGTTCTATACCATTTTGGTAGGTCATATTCACTCACAATCAAGATCAGTTATTTTCCTTAATACCCTTATGCCTATAAACTACATAAAGATATTTAAATTTTTTACAGAAAACAAAAAATGGCAGTACGCCAAAGAAACCAAACAAAATCTAATCTGTAATAAAATTGTAAAAATATAGAATTTTACAAGGGAATCAAGAATCAAGGAGTCAAAGATCAATCAAGATGATCTAATATGTGTTTTCTGAAGCTAGACCATTCCACAAACGGAGTCTCTCTAAAGCCAAAGTTATTTGACAAATAGTGATTTCTTATAATTTATGTCTCCGAATTGCTTAATTTCTATTTTACTCTTTACTGCCATTTCTTTTCTCCCTAGAATTTACATGCTCCCCATATATTCTTAAATCATGTGACCTCAGCAATCTCTCTGTAGTCCTGGATGCCCCTTCCCACTTACCCTAATTGTAAAGGAAGAAGATATGAAGTTGGTGGTATCAATGGAAATGTTCACCAGACCGTGCTCATCTGTGGTAAGGATGGAATGGTACGCAGTCATATCCACATTGACGCTTACAGCTTTATTGGGGATTGGTTGATCCTTCTCATCCACAAGAAGAACCTAGAAGTGTGGAAATGATAGCTGGTGTTACATAGCAATGACATCTTACCCTTTCAGTTCCGTTCACCTCTTGACCCCGTGGCCGCTGTCATTGACTGAAGATCTTAGAATCAGTCTGAAAATAAGATTTGTTTTCTGGGCTATAAACTATTTTTCTTTTCAACATTCCTATATACGTATTCTGTGAGCATAAAACAATTGAGAATATCCAAAAAATGGACTCAGGGTATCACCCTTCCCTATTTTCTTCATTCCCAGGGTTCTCTGTCTCGGTATGTGGTGCTTTTATCCATCCCATAGGTTATGCAGCAATATCAAGGGCCTTTTAAAAAATCATTTTCTCTCCTTCACTGACTCATGCTAACCCATGGCCAAGTGCTATCTCTTACTCTGTTAAACACACTTCATTGATTTCTATCCCAGTTAAACCTGTTTCAGGTGAAATAAAATGAGATCACTTATCAAGGGGTTTCCAATGGAGCTGGGAGGCCATTAAGGAGATGGGCCTTCTGACATCCTCACCAGAGGACCCATGAACTTTTGAACTGGGCCCAAACTCACAGAAACACCTGCAACCTGCTGCAGAAGCTTTTACTCGGTGGTAGCCTTAGCAACCAATTGTAGTCAGTCGAGATTATTTTTCTGCCAACAGCACCAATCAAAACTCCGTTTGAATTACGTGTCCAAGAATTCTCTTTTGTCTTCAAAAACTCTTGTTATTGGTTCTTGGGGACAGGGAGCCGCTATTTGAGCTGCAGCCGAAATCCATGTTTTCTGCATTGCAAGTCTGAGGCCCCAAATAAAGGCTTTGTTTTTATCTTAGCTCTACCTCTTTTCTCAGCTGACAAAACACAATCTTTTTTCCCTACCCAATTTCCAATAGCTTTTTATTTAACCTTACACAGTTCACCCTCTTGCTGCTTCAGGCTTACTTCAAACCATTCTTCCTACAGCCTGAGTAAACGTTCATGTTATTCTCCTTCAATCCTTCAGTAACTTCTCAGTCCAAAATTCTGAACGTAACCTAAAAGGCCCTCAAGATCTGCTCTGGCTTACCTACAGCTATCCAGCCAATCTAGTTAGTCTGTCTTCTACCTCAGTCAGTCACACTCCTAGTTCTCTGCTTTTTAAAAGCTGTTTAATACCTAGGTCCCTGGCCGTTCTCCCATCTCTTAAATTTCTGGCCAAGTCATATTCATTTTAAGTCCTCGGTTTCCTCATGTTCTTCTCTTGATCCAAAATGGCCCTGCCCCAACATATCTATCTATACATTTATTAATCTCTTGCCTATTTGATACAAAATGCTGCAATAAATGAAGAAAATAGAAAATTCATAATGTTATTAACTGTGACATACTTAGGAATGTCCCAGTTGACAAAGAGATTTTGCCTATCATCTCCCAGATGCTTATCAACTGTCAATCGCCTATCAACTGTCCATTCCAAGATACTAAAAAAGGAAATTTACAATGGCTAGTAACCTATATCTCTTATACAACAGAAAGCTGGGAGTTCACTAGGTTGGATATCAGTCTGGAAACTTATCAATAGTTACCAATATTGAGCTTTGAAGCTAAGAAAAACTTTTAAAAACTAGCAATAGAAAAAATCTAGATGAGGAAATATCTTTAAAGATTATATTACAAAATCATTGTTTATAAAGAGGCAATCAAAAAGTATGCAGCCAAACTACACAGGAGAAATGGATTATAGAGGTGTGTTAGGAAGTAAACTAATAAAAGCGTGCTTTGTTTTTCTGGATGTGATGGTATTTGCCCTTTAAGTTTGTCATTGGCTATAATTTCTTTCCTCATTCTAAATAAATATTTTTATAATCAATTTTACTTTTGTGGTATAAAAATTTGTTTTCTTTTTTTTTTAAAGATTTTATTTATTTATTTGACAGAGAGAAATCACAAGTAGATGGAGAGGCAGGCAGAGAGAGAGAGAGGGGGAAGCAGGTTCCCTGCTGAGCAGAGAGCCCGATGCGGGACTTGATCCCAGGACCCTGAGATCATGACCTGAACCGAAGGCAGCGGCTTAACCCACTGAGGCACCCAGGCACCCTAAAAATTTGTTTTCTTAAAGTCCACATCCCCCAAATTATAGAAGTTATGATTCCCTTGAGAAATTATTTTACCTGCCCCCAAAAAGGGAGCCCATGCCTGTAATGTGTATCCGCTTTTGTAAATTTCAGTTTGCTTAAAGTATTTGTGATTTCACACGATCCATGTCCAGTTAATTCCAACTCTGAAAAAGAAAAAAGTGAAGTTTAATTGATCTTTAGATTCCACTCGCCTCTCACACCCACCCCAGCCTCACTTCATCACAGCAAAGTACTATCTCTATTCTATTTCTTACCCTTTCCAGAATTTTTCACACCTAGAAAATACAATCGACTTGACAGTAGCTTCACTTTCATGCAAAAGTTTATATCTAATTTCCCAGTTCCTCTGGTTTCACAGGTATCTTACCTGTTGCATCCATGTTCTTGGGTTCTTCCCATGTCCTCCATGAGCTTGCTCCATTTTCGTTTCTGTGTCTCCCAGATCCCTCCCCTCTCCCCATGACTTTTTGCATGCAACGTGAGTTTTCACATTGGCTTCAAAATATACTTAAATGTCTATCACAAACTACTTCCCCAGCAAGACCCTTCTTGTCAGTGTATGGCTCTTCCCGTATAGCCAACACCTGGTGTCTTTCCATGAGTGTCTTTCCATAAGTGAAGTGTAGTCTGTGTTTGGGCTTCATCATCTAAAGCTTTATTGTTTCCCCCCATCTCTATGACTTCTATTTTTATTATAGCTGGTTTATTTGACACTATGTCCTCAATGTAGTTGTTTCTGTCCTTGGAGACTCTCTCTTTGTTTGTCTCTGGCCCCTATTTGGCAATGTTAAGTGAGTTCACTTTCAGAATAAATGCACTTACTCTTAGGAGGAAATAGATACAATGGGACTTGTTTCAGATTTACATTTCTGGTCTTGATTTTGCTCTGGTTTTCCTTTAAAATTATTTTTAAAGCAGAATGAGTCAACTTCTATCTGGATATTCCAGATTATAATTGATTATCTTTGACACATTCTCATCTACTCCTAATCTTGGTGAGTGGCATTTCCATTTCCCAGGTCCCAGATTCGTCATCTTTGAAAGATTTTAGGACAGGAATCTGATGTATCCCATTGTAACCTCTTCAAATCGCTTCCTCTAGCCTGTCCTCTTTGTGTCTTTTGGAATTATATTTTCAAAAATCAGTTTATTTAGAACATCTCTTTGAATTTATCTGCCAATATCCAAGGTTTTTCATAATACAGTCTAATCTTTGTAGCACACGATTTACTTTTTTACACACCTTAGCTCCAACTTATGTTTTCAGATTCTTCTGAGACCAAACACATTTGCTTTATGTGAATCATGTGTTCTCAGTCCCTCACGAGCTTTCAAAATTTTAGCCATTCTACATAAATCAGCTCATGTGGTACTTTATAAACTTTCTTTATCTCTATAGAAGAATTAATTCTCTCTTTTCATATTCATTTGGGCTTTAGTTTTTCCATTGCTCATGGAAATTTTGTTATGGTTATAAATATATTCATATAAGCGTATATACATATACACATATGCATACCTCTAAGTAATTTCTTTTTAGATTTCTAGATCCCTGACAGGAAGGACTGTGTTATTTTATAGTCCCCAGAAACTACAAAGTGTTTCACATGGAATGGGCATTTGAAAAATGCTTAATATATTGGTGGATTAATGAAATAATAAATATTTCAAAATCACATGAACCTGTTCCGTCTTCTTTGACTTTGGCTTCCACTTGTATGCTCATGTCATACCCCTTCTGTCTCAGCTGGAATACTTTAGTCTTCACGAGTTGTGTGAAACAGCCTTCACTGTCTGCCTGAAGAGGAAGAAAGAGAGTTTCTGGGTCCTCTGGTTTGCCGTCAAAAAAAGTCATTTACCAACCTGTGAATGTTTTTCATTGGCAAAGGAAATTTTACAAAAGTTCTCACCATCTTGTAGGTGCTGATCCTTTCCCAAGCCAAAAATGGCATCAGATGTCTTCGTTAACCGTTGAGTTACTCATTGCCCACCTTTCCCTTCCTCCTTCTCTTCTAAAAGTCTATCCTGTCTCTTCCAAATAAACTAACTGGTTTCCAAATGTGCCATCGAAATCTCTCTGCATACATAGTTCCCCAAGTGATAACATTCTTTTTCTTCCATTCTTATCATGCCTAACAGTTACTGCTCTTCTAAACACAGCTCAGACACAACACTTCCTCTGCGATCATCTTCGTCTTCATCTATACCTCAACTAAGGATTACATTTTCTTGGCTGTATTTCTCTATGCCTAGGACATTACTAAAAACATATATATTCTCTGAATAGATGAATCATTACGGTCATTAGATTTCCAAACTAAACATTGGGAACCACATCTTAAGAAAGATTTGTTTTCATTTTTTTTTACTTATTTACATGAAAATATGCATTGCATAATAAAGCTTAAGCATATTTAATGTACCTATATTTACTTATAATTTACTTAATCATTTTTTAATTTATTCACTTGAAAGTAAAAATTAATTCCTGCGTCCTTGATATATTAGAGTTTTGGCAACTACTTTCTCTCATGTTTATCTTTCTTACTGATGTTTATTTGTCAAAATAAGCGTTTCATTCATTTGCTCTCTGCATGTTTTTTGTTTGTTTGTTTGTTTTAAGAGAAATAGGGCAAGCACGCATGAGTCTAGGAGGAGGGGTATGGTGGGTTGGGGAAGAGGCAGAGGATCTTATGCAGGCTCCCCACCCAGCATGGTGCCCAAAGTGGGGCTCGATTCCACCCTCCCAAGATGATTCCCCAAGCTGAAAGCAGGAGTTGGGTGCTAAACTGACTGAGCCACCCAGGCGACCCTCTCTGAAGCTTTGGTCACTTTCTTTTCCATACCTTTAGAGTTCCCACTCACTGCCACTCCCTGGACTTTTATGTTATCTTTTTATTCTTCCATATGAAGTTTAGATTCCATAGCATGTCATTTGATTCTTCCACTAACCAAAAAAAAAAATTTTTTAAGTAAGCTCTTCACCCAACAGGGGGCTGGAACTCATGAACCTGCATTCAAGAGTAGTAGGCTCTTCCAGCTGAGCAATCAGTTGCCCCCTCCCACTAACCAAATTCTTAACATCAGTCACATTCTTTTTCTATTATCTGCTTGAGAAAGGCAAACTTTGGATACTTCCATATTATTTTATGCCTTTACACCTGGCATGCTGATTGCTCTCAGAAGGAAGTTACAAAACTGAACAAATAAATAAAAGTATAAATTCATGAACTCAACTCTCCAGTGGGCTCCAAGCATTACCAGACAATCTTACAATGTTTCCATTACTCCACACTACTTTCTGTTGTACTGTTTTCACCATACAATATTATATATTTTTTTGTATGATATTCTTTCTTGCATTATAATCCATGAGAAAACAAGATCTGGTGTTAGCGTCTGGGGAGGATGGTTTCCACATACCTGTTGACCAAATTCTTCACAGATACTTTGTGAATGTCTTCCATGGCAGGTCGAATGGAATTGTGAGTGTTTTCTGCATACATTAATTGTCACCAGACCAGAGACAGGCTTTCCATATGTGTATCTATAACAGTAAAGCAGTTACACAAAAGAATATTTGATATAAACAACTCCTATATTTTTTCACGTGATTTGATCCCCTCATACATCCATCTCGGTCATATAACAATTATATTTCCTTACGTACCATTTGTACTTCAGGAGCACTTATTCTGAGACTAGGTCTTAATTATCTAAGTCGACCTACATCTACAACTCCAAGAGAAAATACTTACTGAATCTTCTTTGAAACACCTCTAAAGGGGAAATTAACAATGTAGTGTTTCTCAGATCTTTCCTCCCTTTCAGTTGAGGTTTTACTATAAGACTATCTTATTTCCTTCTTTCCCTGCCATCAGATGATCTAGGTTATAATTCCAGCTTTGACAAGAACCAAGTTGTTTTAGGGGAAAATGTAAGGATATGTAGACAGGGTATTTCTAAATCTTCCCTAATTCGTATGTATTTTAAGAGGATAAATGAGAAGTGAAATGGGAATTTAAATATTCAAAAGCATTACTTACATATATATCTGTTATAAATGAAGAGAATCACAATGACTTAGTCTGATTCTGCTACATCTAATGGAAGGATATGCTATGGTCTGGTCTGAATGTTTGCATCCCCCCTACATGTATATGTGGAAGTCTTAAACGCCAAGGATGATAGTTTTAGGGGATGAGTTCTTTAAGAGGTGCTTAGATAGTGAGGCTGGAGCCTTCATGAATGTGATTGGTCCCTTTATAAAAGAAGCTCCTTTTATGTTCTTTTATGGCCCCTTCTGCCCTAAGAGAACATGCCAAGAGGGCACCAGCTATGAATTAGAGAGAACCTTCACCAGAACGTGACCACGCTGGCACCTTGATCTTAGATGTCTCAACCTCTAGAACTAAGACTAATAAATTTCTGTTGTTTATAAACTACCCATTCTGTGGTATTTTGTCATAGCAGGCTGAGTGAAGTAAGACATGATGGGAAGCCAAACTTCATCCATTGTTTCTCAGTCTATGCTTAACGGACCACCTACATTGAGATTACCTGATGTATATATTGAGATTCAGAGTCCAGAATCCTTCCTCAGATTTATGTTGGAATCTTTAGATATGGGGTCAAGCAATCTACATTTTAACCAATTACCCCCATAGATTTTGATGTCCACCTAAGTTTGAGACCTATTGCTTTGGTCCAAACTGTGAGGTAGATGAGTTTTGGCTTCGATGACCCCGATCCTCCCCTTTTTAAGGTTTCTTCCCCGCTAATTTCTAGGAGGGCTGATAAAGCAGTAAGTCACTTACTGTATCTCACTTTGTTTGAATGTTACCTTTAAGTGTCACTCAAAGGGCTTTCCCTTCTGTTGGAAAAATCTGAAGCATCAAAACTGGTAAGAAAGATGAAAATATGATCCCCACACTGTTTTCAAAAGCAAGAGATGAGGTGTGCAAATGGAGAATATTCTATTGAACTAAAATGCAATCAGGGAAATAACTATGACACGTCTTTTAAATTCTACATTATATATCTGTATATCTATTTAAGAAGGTCTGCTTCGTTTCCCCCCCCTAATTTTCCATAGTTTATGAAATTGTGAGCAATAGGAAAATGGGGATCATAGGAGACAGAATAACACAGAGGTTATGAACATGAGCATGAGCTTGAGCTGGATGTCCTGTGTTCAGTTTGGAACAGTGTTTGGCATGTAGAATGTTTCATGAAACTAGATTTTCTTTTTTTAACTGCAGAGGCAATTGTAGGGTGAAGAGTTGAGGGTCTGGAACCAGACTGCTGGAGTTAAATTCTAGTCCTCCATTGACTTGAACAAGTTTTCTATCCCCCATGTGTTATAGCTCCTTATTTGCAAATTAGGGATAACTACCCCCATCTCACAAGGCACTTAAAACATTTTCTGGCACATTTTAGGTGTTCTGTAAATGCTTTTGTTTGTAGTAGTAAGAGTGTCTTATGCTGCCATCCCTGCTCTCTAACTGGAGCTCAGGTGTCCTGGAGAGAAAGTCATTCTCTAATTAAAATACTTGGAAGTCCGGTAACGATTAATTGCAATGAACATAGAGTAGGGAGATCAAAATGGATGAAAAAATGTAACTCACATGCCACAGGCAGATACTGTAAATTCTTCATCTAGAAAACTGATAGTCTTGGGCATTTTCACTTGGACCTCGAACTTGGGCAAAACTGTTGTCAACAGAAGGAAGAAAGAGGTGAATGTGGGTGGGCAGGATATCTTGTGAGTATTTCAAATGATTTTATTACAGAACCTTATAACATCGAAGCACGTGAACTGATTTCAATTACATTACAAAGCTGCAAGGCCTCTACTGACCACAGAAATGTAATTATGGTCGTGGGTCCTTGTACCATGTTTATCTATACGCTGGTACTACATTTCCTAAAATCCCCTTTGAACTTGGTTGAGACTTAAAGATGGAAAGAAAGCAGCATTGTTAGTCTCTGAAGATCATGATGATTAGTTCGATGTGGTGGCAGGTACAGAGAGGTGAGGAAATTCCAACTTGTCCTTATTCTTTCCCTCTGTGTCCAGTTCTTCCCAACTTCTTGTCCTGCTGACTAAAAGAGGCCCCAGACCCACCACCAGACACTTAATTACAGAAATAGAGAATTGGTAGATACGAAGAACAGATACATCCAGTGTTCCATAGATTCTTCTGTTGGTTTCCCTTGGTGGTCCACTTTGGAATCTGAAGGTACCCTGGAAGGTGCTAATTTATTCCTCCTCACCCATGGTTCAGGAGAACTAGTTATTCATTTCCTATGATCTAGCTCCTCCTCCTGGACCCTTACTTTCCCATCCTCTCTCACAGGTGTGTAAGGCTCGCTGTTCCTGTAATATATCCCTGTTCTATAATCCTCATAGCAGTTCCGGTGAATTTGGGGAATGATGCTTTTGTGAGCAGTCTCTTCATCCATGGCATGAAATACTTCATTTTCATGAGAAAATCCACATGGCTGATAACTAATAAGATGGCTTGAATGTCTCACCATTTTGATTAGAGTAGTCTAGGTGTAGATCATAGAGGTATAAGATACAGATCAACAGATGATGCAGATCTATGTTACATTGGTTAACTATTTTGGTTTGAATAAGGTAATAGACCTATTAAAATCTCTCTTACCTCTAACTGGCTCTCTAATTTCGGTAAATTCCTAACTGTTCTAGTATTGATGTACTCATTTGTAAAATGGAGACCATAGAGTATCTGCCTCAGATGGTTGATACAAGGATTAAATAAGATAGTACACGAAAGATTCTTAGTGAATATTTGGAAAAATTAAAAAAAAAAACTTGCTAATTTCCAACTATTATCTGTTAGATTTTTGCCTATACCTATATGTCAAAACTCCTAAACTCTTAAGTAATGTCATAAATGTCTTGGAGAAAGGCAGAATTCTTACCATATTCATTCACTTCGAAGGGGTGCTCTATTTCTTCCCCTGACTCCCTCTGAAGCTTGACCTTATAAGCACCCAGCGTGGGCTCCACTGAGAGTGGGAAGGACAGCTGGCTGAGTCCTCCTTGTAGTCTGAGACTTTGCCATTGGAAAATTCGGTTCCTCTTGGGATTCTATAGATAAAAATACTATGAGTTCATAGAAACAACTGAAATACATAATCTGAGTAGGGGAAAAGCTTTTTAGGGAGGACACATTGGGAGTTGGGTAAGAGATGGTTGTGAAGTTGATACCAAACGTACTGAGCCAAGTTTTCTAGGAATTCCACACTGAGCAAAGGGCAGCAAGTTTACCAGCTCTGAGATATTCCAGATCGCAATATCTCTTTGTGAAATTATGCATATCCAATTTGGTCAGAAATATTGGAAGGTCATGAACTTGTATAGTCTTCAGGGGATTTTTTCCCCCTTCATTTACATCTTTTCCACTCTCCAAAGGATTGAAGATAGATAGAGAAATCTGTTTAGTTTTGGTGAAGTGCTAGTGGGAAGGGAGGAGACGGGTGGCAAGGGGCAATGGAACATAACTTGTAGTAAGTCTTCATCCCAACTGAGATGCATAAGATATTACCTACCTCAATATAAACCACTGGGAACTGGAAAGAAAAAAAAATAGTATGAGTGTGGGATAGACGTCAGAACAAGAGAGCCATTTCATCCGCATTGATATGTTGTCTAGATGAGAGGAGTGAGTCTGTCTATTTCTTGTCCAATCAAGGAAATGTGCCTCAGTTTGGTTTACATGTTTAGTTTGGGACATAGAGCTCTTGAGAAGTCATGACTTTACCTTTATGAAATATTGTACAATTGAGGAAAGTTATGCTATCGTAAAAATGTCCAAATAAAATTATTTTGCAGATGAAATTTATCTCCGAGAAAGTTTCCATTTCTCTAAGGAAGAAATCAAGCGCACTTACTTTCTTTTGTTCAATAAAAATTACTGGGATCTTTAAAAGGATAATTTCAACTGGGGCGCCTGGGTGGCTCAGTGGGTTAAGCCTCTGCCTTCAGCTCAGATCATGATCTCAGAGTCCTGGGATCGAGCCCCGTATCGGGCTCCCTGCTCAGCAGGGAGCCTGTTGCCCCCTCTCTGCCTACTTGTGATCTCTCTCTCTCTCCCTCTGTCAAATAAATAAATAAAATCTTTTAAAAAAAGGATAATTTCAACTGAATAGTTTAACAATGCAGTTGGTGAACTATTCGCCAGCAGTGTTACTCTTAGGAGATTGTATTGGTCTCATGTTCTGCAAAAAAATGGGCTTGACATTATTTCCCATTTCCCCCAAACGCATCCACTGTAATGAGACTTACCGTGTCATTCAAAGGGCGAAAACTAACATCCACAGAGACAATGCGGAATCTCACTGAAACATAGAGATTTTCCCCATTAAACTACCCAGTGGGAATCGAGGGTAAATAACACAGATAACGACGTGCCTGGATTTTCATGACTATAGAATAAGGTAATAGGGAACCACACACCTGCCCCATAAAGTGGCCCTTGCTGATTTGGTTCCTGATATCTGTTTGTCCCGGTTTATAGATGGGTTTGTCTGTTTGGACAAAGACAAGGCTGTTTACTTTCATGATGTGCACTGTCTTCCTCTTTATGAACTGCTGGGTTGGCCCCTTCACCTCCACAGTAATCAACCCTGAGGAAGACGGGAACTCCGGAAGCTGGAAGGTAGAAAAGAACTAAAAATCTGTGTAGACCCACTTCTGAATGTCTCAGCCTTCATGACTTTCTTATTTCTCTGGTCAGTTCCAGAGAACGAGGGAAGAATAAATCAAAAATTATGTCCCTGGGTTTATTGATTCTTAGGTTTAATGTAACATGACAGTAACACTTTGTTGATTTAAAGGGAAAATGTCACTGCAATGAAAGGAACTAGTTCTTCAAACAGTCATGGGCATGAAGGAAATAACATGCTCTCATTTCCACAGCAATACGATGGCATTAAAATGATTATCAAATGTTATTTTCCATTGGTCAACATCAACACTATGTGTTATATCATTGGTAATAAGCCAGTATCATTTAACTATTTAATTCCTCATGTAATAAATGGCTACAAGGACAAGACATTAATCAGTGACCACTTGTGAGATCTTAAGTAAGTCACTTAGATTTATGACTTTTAGTGTTTTTATGGTAATGGTGTGAACTTTATTTCCATCACAAGTTTAAGGGCAAATGAAACTTTTCCTACCACTACTATTATATTTTGCCTATCGCACTGGGGTTGTTTGTAAATATTATGAAAATATGTTCAAATAGAATCTAATTTGAATCTAATTTGAAAGCCACTTTGTACTGCTCAGTGTTTTCATTATGTTTTTTTATTGTCAGGGGTCAGGACTCAAGGCATCAGCTAATATGGTCTTCCTCTAACAGGCTTCTGTATCCCAAGGAGTCCTACTGACAGTGAATGGGCTGCAGTAGAAGGAGTTCTTCTCTGTCACCACGTCTGCAAGGAGGGTTCTGGTCTGCATTCCATATTCCAGAATTATGTTCAGTGTCACCGTCTCATTCAGGTGATTAAGCATGACACAAGCTTTCTCGGGAACCCCCACATACAGCTGTGATGGGACCAGCACCAGATACTGCCTGTGGAGAAGAGGCATCTGGATCAATCATGGAGAGTTAGAAAGACATCATTATTGTGGCAGTATTCTAGATCGCCTTTTCTGGAATCACCAATCATAGAACAGAGCCAGATTTCGTCAAGAAGGTAGAGGAATGTATTCTTCAAAGGCCAATCCAAAAGACCTTAGAAACTCAGAAACCTCCAACCAGTTAAGCACTGATAAGCCGCTGTTGTGCTGTGGAGATATTCACCCTCACAATATTTGTAGAACTATTCATAAGCTATGGATAAACAATCAAGGAGTCATTTTGAATTTTGGATAGAAATTATTTTCAGGGGCGCCTGGGTGGCGGCTTCAGTTAAGTGTCTGCCTTCAGCTCAGGTCAGGTCTTGCGGTCCTGAGATAAAGACCCACGTTGGGCTCCCTGTTCAGCAGAAAGTCTGCTTCTCGCGCCTTCAGTTAAGTGTCTGCCTTCAGCTCAGGTCAGGTCTTGCGGTCCTGAGATAAAGACCCACGTTGGGCTCCCTGTTCAGCAGAAAGTCTGCTTCTCGCTTCCCCTCTGCCCTGCCCCTTTGCTTGTGCTCTCTCTCTCTCTCAAATAAATAATATCTTTTTAAAAAAAGAAGTCATTTTCAAATTTAGAAATGGGATACTATTCAGCTTTAACAAAAGGAAATCTTATCATTTGCAACAACATGATGGGCTTTGATATCATTATTAGTGAAATGTGCCAGAGAAAGATAATATTGCATGCTGTCACTTATACATAGAATCTTTTTTAAAAAAAAAAAGTCAAATTCATAGAGACAGAGAATAGAAAGGTGGCTACCAGGGCCTGGGGTGGAGGGGTATTGATGGAAGTATGGAAAGGTTGGTAAAAGGGTACAAACTTTCAGTTATAATAAGATGAATGAAGTCTGAGGATATAATGTAAAACATGGTGACTATAGTTGACAACTCTGCATTGTATAAATGAAATTTGCTGGAAGTAGAATTTATATGTTCTTAGAAAAATAAAAGTAGAGTAAATATGCATGAGATGGATGTGTTAATTCACCCAGAGAGAAATCCTTCCATATATGTGTATATGAAATCATCAGGTGGTACAGTTGAAATATTTTTCAATTTTATTTGTCAATTATATGTATATAAAGATGAAAAAACTTAAAAAAAATTTTTTAGCAACAACAAAATGTAATGAGCCCATTGATTATCATGAAAGCCTTAAGAACCTACCTACTGATGGTCTTGCGTTTCATGTGGAGGACATGAATGTGCTTATTTCAGGACGCTAAAGTGGTACCAGTTAATAGGTAAGGAGGAATTGAATTGCTTTGCAGTATTTTTCCAGGAACAATTTTAGCTCTTTTCTCTCTCACGCTCTCTGATGTTGGAAGACAAGCCAAGCTAGGCAAGGCTAATCACCAAATATATTACCATGTCCACCCAGAAGAAAATACCACTTTCCTGCTGTTCTTTGCCCATCCTTTGCAACCACTCAAACGCGCCGTATTTGCAATGCTCTGGTTTGCCCAGGCCTCTCTCTCCTTCTGAAGTGTCCTTGTCTATCTTGATACATACTATTTATTTCATAGGACTTTGGTCAAGAACAGCTTTCTCTCGGCACACTTAGGTGACACCCCTTCTCTTATATCGCTTAGTTTCCAGGAGGAGGGAGGTTTTCTCTGTGGGCATTCTCACAAAATCCTGTAGTGCTTGCTTCTGGTTTTGCACTGTATTCCTTTCTCTGTGCACTGTCTCCTCCTATTTTCTATACTGTGAGGTATTGAAGGCAGAGCCCACATTTTGTTAATCTGTATATTCCCAAGATCTAATGCCAGCCTCTACAGCTTTGTTGACACATTGGGTGATCTGACACACAAAGCCTGGCTTGTGTGAAAAGTCATGCATCTGTCCTGGTGATCCCTGACTGGGGGAAAATAGGGCCACTGAGCCATTTCACAGTGGACGAGACACAGCAGCCCTTTTCATGAGACAATTATAAAAGTATGACCCCCCCCCCTTTTGGCAGGGATTTTATGTTATTATTAACTGAATATTGTATAATGCTGTATTCTTATTTGGTGAATGTTTCATAAATGTTACTGCCCTACATCTCTGTGTTTTCTAGAACTGGAGTATGCCCCTTTCCAAATGAGCCATAACAATTTATTGCCCTTTCCAACCCCTTCAACAGCCGATAACTTCAGAGGAAATCAGAAAATAAGTGAGAGAAACATAGCAAGAGGCAGATAGCACAATGAGATAGAGAAGGACATAGAATTTTCTGGAAATGTTGCTTACGGTTTTGAAGCAGTGGAAGCATCTCTGGGAAGGAGCAGGAGAAACAGAATCAAGACTGGATTGGGCAGTTGATTTCCCCTCATGGTGGGGAGACAAAGAGGAAATAATAGGAAGCTGAGTCCTTGATTCCTTGAACTCTGTTCTTGCAATCTCCGGTTTTTATTTTACCTGATGGGCAGTGAAAGGAAACTGATAACCGTTGACTTTTGTAACACATTAACTACTTCCCGTATAAAGAAATCAATTCCAGATTATTTCTACAACTATCAGTATTCTTTAATCCACTTTATCAAATTTTCTAAGTCTTTGAGAAATAGGACTTGAAGGCTACACTGGCTCTGGTTATTAATCAGTACCTTAAATATTTTAAAGAAGAAACAAAATAAATTATATGACTTGATGAAATCAATCAATATTTTTGACTTTCAATTTCTTCTTTATTTTTATTTATTTATTTATTTATATTCAACATTTTATTTCTTTTCAATGTAACAGTATTCATTGTTTTTGCACCACACCCAGTGCTCCATGCAATCCATGTTCTCTCTAATACCCACCACCTGGTTCCCCCAACCTCCCAGCCCCCGCCCCTTCAAAACCCTCAGATTGTTTTTCAGAGTCCATAGTCTCTCATGGCTCACTTCCCCCTCCAATTTCCCCCAACTCCCTTCTCCTCTCCATCTCTCCTTGTCCTCCATGCTATTTGTTATGCTCTAGAAATAAGTGAAACCATATGATAATTGACTCTCTCTGCTTCAATTTCTTTTTTAAAAGAAGTATTAATGTACATCTCCCATATCAGTTTTTAATAGTCTAGGGAACATCACATATTCCCCTTGGCTTCATCCTATCTGGTTCTTTAATGAAACAAAGAAGTGAAATTTATCACAGGATTTCATTTATTTTAAATAAACATATAATGTATTATCAGAGTATTTTAAAGAAAATAAATATGAAGACAATCTCTCCTTTGGTTAGCAGCTTACCGTGTGCAATTCATAGCTCTCTTTATGTTTGTTTGTAAAGAAAATGCAAGTTCATATGGATACAACCAATGGAATGCATACTTATTATTTCTAAGTTCATTGAACATCTAGAATTAAAGCCAATTAACTCATTTTATTCCCTAAAGGAATGACCTTTATTGGATGAACATTCTTATATAATTCTATTTTGAGCAATATAAAAATGTTTTATCAGGGTGCCTGGGTGGCTCAGACAGTTAAGGATCTGCCTTCAGTTCAAGTCAGGATCTTGGGATCCTGGGATCAAGTCCCACGTTGTGGGTCCTTGCTCAGTGGGGAGTGTGCTTCTCCTTCTCCCTCTGCCTGCTGCTCCACCTGCTTGTGTTCTCTCTCTCTTTGTCAAATAAATAAATAAATAAATAAATAAATAAATAAAATCTTTTAAAAGATTTTATCTTTTAAAAGATGTTATCAATTGTGATTCATCATCCTGTTTTCTTTCCAAGGGAGATTGGGGTGTTAGAATCTATATTCATGGAATCCTGAAAATAAGAAAGATCCACATTGTTACACGAATTTAACTGGGACCCCAGAAAAAGAAGTGGACATATTTTTAGTAGAGAACCACTTTAAAATAAGATGTGGTGAGAGACAGGCATTTCCGTAGATGAAGTACATTTTGTTTTTGATGTACTTAAAAAAAATCTATTTATTTATTTGAGAATGAGAGAGAGCATGAGTGAAGGGGGGAGCAGAGGGAGAGAGAAAGAGAGAATTTGAATCAGGCTCCACGCCCAGTGGGGAGCTAGAGGCGGGGCTCAATGTCACTACCCTGAGATCACGACCTGAATGAAATGAAGAGTCGCATGCTTAAGAGACTGAGCCACCCTGGTGCCGCTTTGTCTACATTTGGTAAATGATCTGAGAGAGTGAGAAGTGATGCTAGTGTATGTGGCACTCCTGGGGAACTGTAAAACTATAGGTATGTAAGATATTTCAATTCCTGGGAGGATAATAAACTATGGGTGACATAAAGCAAAGTCAAACAGAATAAAATGTGAGAAAGCATTGTCACAGCCCTTAGTAGGTGGCAAATGTTTGCTCAATGAATATAAATATCTTCTATCTTATTTTGGGTCCTTCCCTCCACTACAGTAAGGTCTCTTGTACTCTCCCTCTCCACTCCTGAACTTCCATAAATAACACACTTTCCACCTGCTTAATGTGGGATGAATTAATGTATAATAAGTAATACATGACTTATGAGAGGTCCTATATTACTTTTCCCAGGCAAAAATAAACTTATTGAATGTACAAAGAAACCTGTATTTTGGCCAAATGTCTAAAGACTAAAATGAAAAATCCATATTTGGATGAAGCAAAAATCATCACTGTAGCTTGAACTTCAGGCACACAAGAATAAATGGGGTGTCTTCAAAACGTTTGCATATTGATTTTTTTTAATTTTTTATTTTTTTATAAACATAGATTTTTATCCCCAGGGATACAGGTCTGTGAATCAAGAGGTTTACACACTTCATAGCACTCACCAAAGCATATACCCTACCCAATGTCCATAATCCCACCCCCTTCTCCCACCCTCCTCCCACCAGCAACCCTCAGTTTGTTTTGTTATATTAAGAGTCACTTATGGTTTGTCTCCCTCCCAATTCCATCTTGTTTCATTGATTCTTCTCCTACCCACTTAAGCCCCCATGTTGCATCACCACTTCCTCATATCAGGGAGATCATATGATAGTTGTTTTTCTCTGCTTGACTTATTTAACTAAGCATGATACGCTCTAGTCCCATCCATGTTGTCGCAAATGGCAAGATTTCATTTCTTTTGATGGCTGCATAGTATTCCATTGGGTATATACACCACATCTTCTTGATCCATTCATCTGTTGATGGACATCTAGGTTCTTTCCATAGTTTGGCCATTGTGGACATTGCTGCTATAAACATTCGGGTGCACATGACCCTTTGGATCACGACATTTGTATCTTTAGGGTAAATACCCAGTAGTGCAATTGCTGGGTCATAGGGCAGTTCTATTTTCAACATTTTGAGGAACCTCCATGCTGTTTTCCAGAGTGGCTGCACCAGCTTGCATTCCCACCAACAGGTAGGAGGGTTCCCCTTTCTCCGCATCCTCGCCAGCATCTGTCATTTCCTGACTTGTTGATTTTAGCCATTCTGACTGGTGTGAAGTGATATCTCATTGTGGTTTTGATTTGTATTTCCCTGATGCCGAGTGATATGGAGCACTTTTTCATGTGTCTGTTGGCCATCTGGATGTCTTCTTTGCAGAAATGTCTGTTCATGTCCTCTGCCCATTTCTTGATTGGATTATTTGTTCTTTGGGTGTTGAGTTTGCTAAGTTCTTTATAGATTCTGGACACTAGTCCTTTATCTGATATGTCGTTTGCAAATATCTTCTCCCATTCTGTCAGTTGTCTTTTGATTTTGTTAACTGTTTCCTTTGCTGTGCAAAAGCTTTTGATCTTGATGAAATCCCAATAGTTCATTTTTGCCCTTGCTTCCCTTGCCTTTGGCTTTGTTCCTGTTGCTGCGGCTGAGGTCGAAGAGGTTGCTGCCTGTGTTCTCCTCAAGGATTTGGATGGATTTCTTTCTCACATTGAAGTCCTTCATCCATTTTGAGTCTATTTTTGTGTGTGTGGTGTAAGGAAATGGTCCAATTTCATTTTTCTGCATGTAGCTGTTCAATTTTCGCAGCACCATTTATTGAAGAGGCTGTCTTTTTTCCATTGGACATTCTTTCCTGCTTTGTCGAAGATTAGTTGACCGTAGAGTTGAGGGTCTATTTCTGGGCTCTCTATTCTGTTCCATTGATCTATGTGTCTGTTTTTGTGCCAGTACCATGCTGTCTTGATGATGACAGCTTTGTAATAGAGCTTGAAGTCCGGAATTGTGATGCCACCAATGTTGGCTTTCTTTTTCAATATACCTTTGGCTATTTGAGGTCTTTTCTGGTTCCATATAAATTTTAGAATTATTTGTTCCATTTCTTTGAAAAAGATGGATGGTACTTTGATAGGAATTGCATTAAATGTGTAGATTGCTTTAGGTAGCATAGACATTTTCAGAATGTTTATCCTTACAATACAGGAGCATGGAACATTTTTCCATTTCTTTGTGTCTTCCTCAATTTCTTTCATGAGTACTTTATAGTTTTCTGAGTATAGATTCTGTGCCTCTTTGGTTAGGTTTATTCTTAGGTATCTTATGGTTTTGGTTGCAATTGTAAATGGGATTGACCCCTTAATTTCTCTTTCTTCTGTCTTGTTGTTGGTGTAGAGAAATGCAACTGATTTCTGTGCATTGATTTTATATCCTGACACATTACTGAATTCCTGTATAAGTTCTAGCAGTTTTGGAGTGGAGTCTTTTGGATTTTCCACATATAGTATTATATCATCTGCGAAGAGTGATAATTTGACTCTTTAATTTCCTTTTGTTGTCTGATTGCTGAGGCTAGGACCTCTAGTACTATGTTGAATAGCAGTGGTGATAATGGACATCCCTGCCGTGTTCCTGACCTTAGCGGAAAAGCTTTCAGTTTTTCTCCATTGAGAATGATATTTGCGGTGGGTTTTTCATAGATGGCTTTGATGATATTGAGGTATGTGCCCTCTATCCCTACACTTTGAAGAGTTTTGATCAGGAAGGGATGCTGTACTTTGTCAAATGCTTTTTCAGCATCTATTGAGAGTATCATATGGTTCTTGTTCTTTCTTTTACTGATGTGTTGTATCACATTGACTGATTTGCGGATGTTGAACCAACCTTGCAGCCCTGGAATAAGTCCCACTTGGTCGTGGTGAATAATCCTTTTAATGTACTGTTGAAGCCTATTGGCTAGTATTTTGGTGGGAATTTTCGCATCTGTGTTCATCAAGGATATTGGTCTATAGCTCTCTTTTTTGATGGGATCCTTGTCTGGTTTTGGGATCAAGGTGATGCTGGCCTCATAAAATGAGTTTGGAAGTTATCCGTCCATTTCTATTTTTTGGAACAGTTTCAGGAGAATAGGAATTAGTTCTTTAAATGTTTGGTAGAATTCCCCCGGGAAGCCGTCTGGCCCTGGGCTTTTGTTTGTTTGGAGATTTTTAATGATTGTTTCAATCTCCTTACTGGTTATGGGTCTGTTCAAGCTTTCTACTTCTTCCTGGTTCAGTTGTGGTAGTTTATATGTTTCTAGGAATGCATCCATTTCTTCCAGATTGTCAAATTTGTTGGCGTAGAGTTGCTCATAGTATGTTCTTATAATAGTTTGTATTTCTTTGGTGTTAGTTCTGATCTCTCCTCTTTCATTCATGATTTTATTTATTTGGGTCCTTTCTCTTTTCTTTTTGATAAGTTGGGTCAGGGGTTTATCAATTTTATTAATTCTTTCAAAGAACCAGCTCCTAGTTTCGTTGATTTTTTCTATTGTCTTTTTGGTTTCTATTTCATTGATTTCTGCTCTGATCGTTATGATTTCTCTTCTCCTGCTGGGCTTAGGGTTTCTTTCTTGTTCTTTCTCCAGCTCCTTAGATGTAGGCTTAGGTTGTGTACCTGAGACCTTTCTTGTTTCTTGAGAAAGGCTTGTACCGCTATATATTTTCCTCTCAGGACTGCCTTTGTTGTGTCCCACAGATTTTGAACCATTGTATTTTCATTATCATTTGTTTCCATGATTTTTTTCAATTCTTCTTTAATTTCCCGGTTGACCCATTCATTCTTTAGAAGGATGCTGTTTAGTCTCCATGTATTTGGATTCTTTCCAAACTTCCTTTTGTGGTTGAGTTCTAGCTTTAGAGCATTGTGGTCTGAAAATATGCAGGGAATGATCCCAGTCTTCTGATACCGGTGGAGTCCCGATTTAGGACCGAGGATGTGATCTATTCTGGAGAATGTTCCATGTGCACTAGAGAAGCATGTGTATTCTGTTGCTTTGGGATGAAATGTTCTGAATATATCTGTGATGTCCATCTGCACCAGTGTGTCGTTTAAGGCCTTTATTTGCTTGCTGATCTTTTGCTTGGATGATCTGTCCATTTCAGTGAGGGGAGTGTTAACATCCCCTACTATTATTGTATTATTGTTGATGTGTTTCTTTGCTTTTGTTATTAATTGGTTTATATAGTTGTCTGCTTCCACGTTGGGGGCATAGATATTTAAAATTGTTAAATCTTCTTGTTGGACAGACCCTTTGAGTATGATATAGTGTCCTTCCTCATCTCTTATTATAGTCTTTGGCTTAAAATCTAATTGATCTGATATAAGGATTGCCACTCCTGCTTTCTTCTGATGTCCATTAGCATGGTAAATTCTTTTCCACCCCCTCACTTTAAATCTGGAGGTGTCTTCGGGCTTAAAATGAGTTTCTTGGAGGCAACATATAGATGGGTTTTGTTTTTTTATCCATTCTGATACCCTGTGTCTTTTGACAGGGGCATTTAGCCCATTAACATTCAGGGTAACTATTGAGAGATATGAATTTAGGGCCATTGTATTTCCTGTAAGGTGACTGTTACTGTATATGGTCTCTGTTCCTTTCTGATCTACCACTTGTAGGCTCTCTCTTTGCTTAGAGGACCCCTTTCAATATTTCCTGTAGAGCTGATTTGGTGTTTGCAAATTCTTTCAGTTTTTGTTTGTCCTGGAGCTTTTAGTCTCTCCTTCTATTTTCAATGATAGCCTAGCTGGATATAGTATTCTTGGCTGCATGTTTTTCTCATTTAGTGCTCTGAAAATATCAGGCCAGCTCTTTCTGGCCTTCCAGGTCTCTGTGGATAAGTCAGCTGCCAATCTAATATTTTTACCATTGTATGTTACAGACTTCTTTTCCCGGGCTGCTTTCAGGATTTTCTCTTTGTCACTGAGACTTGTAAATTTTACTATTAGGTGATGGGGTGTGGGCCTATTCTTATTGATTTTGAGGGGCATTCTCTGAACCTCCTGAATTTGGATGCTCGTTCCCTTTGCCATATTGGGGAAATTTTCCCCAATAATTCTCTCCAGTATACCTTCTGCTCCCCTCTCTCTTTCTTCTTCTTCTGGAATCCCAATTATTCTACTGTTGTTTCGTCTTATGGTGTCACTTATCTCTCGAATTCTCCCCTCGTGGTCCAGTAGCTGTTTGTCCCTCTTTTGCTCAGCTTCTTTATTCTCTGTCACTTGGTCTTCTATATCACTAATTCTTTCTTCTGCCTCATTTATCCTAGCAGTGAGAGCCTCCATTTTTGATTGCACCTCATTAATAGCTTTTTTGATTTCAACTTGGTTAGATTTTAGTTCTTTTATTTCTCCTTAAAGGGCTTTTATATCTCCTGAGAGGGTTTCTCTCATATCTTCCATGCCTTTTTTGAGCCCGGCTAGAACCTTGAGAATTGTCATTCTAAACTCTAGATCTGACATATTACTAATGTCTGTATTGATTAGGTCCCTAGCCTTCGGTGCTGCCTCTTGTTCTTTTTTTTTTGTGGTGAGTTTTTCCGCCTTGTCATTTTGTCCAGATAAGAGTATATTAAGGAGCAAGTAAAATACTAAAAGGGTGGCAAAAACCCCAGGAAAATATGCTTTAACCAAATCAGAAGAGTTCCCAAATCGTGAGGGGGGAGAAAGGGGATAAAAAGAGGTTCAAAAAGGAAGAAAGAAAAAAAGAAAGAAAGAAAAAAGAAAGAAAGAAAGAAAAGAATTTAAAAAAAAGAAAACGTAAAAGATAAAATATAAAAAAGAAAAAATATATGTATAAGATAAACTAGTTAAAAAACGTTAAAAAAGAAAAGGGTAAAAGTTAAAAAAAATTTTACCAGAAGGCAAGAAAAAAAAAAACAAAAAATGAAAAAGAAAAAAATTAAATGAACTGCAAGACTAAAAACAATCACAGGGAGAAAGCCATGAGTTCCGTGCTTTGCTTTCTCCTCCTCTGGAATTCTGCTGCTCTCCTTGGTATTGAAACCGCACTCCTTGGTAGGTGAACTTGGTCTCCACTGGATTTCTTGTTCATCTTCTGGAGGAGGGGCCTAGTGTAGTGATTCTCAAGTGTCTTTGCCCCAGGCAGAATTGCACAGCCCTTACCAGGGGCCGGGCTGAGTAATCCGCTCAGGTTTGCTTTCAGGAGCTTTTGTTCCCTGAGCGCTTTCCGCTTTCCGTAGAGTTCCGGGGGACAGGAATACAAATGGCGGCCTCCTGGTCTCTGGCCTGGTGGAGCCGAGAGTCCGGGGCCCCACTCCTCAGTGCGCCCTCAGAGAACAGCGCCCAGTTACTCCTATCTGCCTGACCTCCGGCCGCGCTCCGAGCTCACCGAGCCTGCAACTGGTTCAAGGTAACACTGAGCTGGGAGCTTACTGTCGGCTCTGTCTCTGTAGCTGGCTTTCCTGTTCCAATACCCGCAGGCTCTGCGACACTCACACACCCCCGATCCTTCTGTGACCCTGCAGGACCTGAGGCCCCGCTGACCCTGCGTGGGCTTCGCCCCGGTTTAGCCTCTGGAGCGATGTCCCTCAGCGGAACAGACTTTAAAAAGTCCTGATTTTGTGGTCCATTGCTCCGCCACTTGTCGGGAGCCGGCCCCTCCCCCCGGGGTCTATCTTCCTGTCGCTTTGGATTCACGTCTCCGCCAATCCTACCTTTCAGAAAGTGGTTGTTTTTCTGTTTCCAGAATTGCTGTTCTTCTTCTCTTCGATCTGCTGATGGATTTGCAGGTGTTTGCAATCTTTAGATAAGCTATCTAGCTGATCTCGGCTAGATGAAGTAGTCTCAGCCTGCTACTTCTCTGCCATCTTCTCCATATTGATTTTTAATTGTAAATTTTATTAGGTATATTTAATATATATATTACGTGTCATAAATGATACTTTTCTCAGCATTCTCAACTAAAACTTCTACGTTCTTTGGTCTTCAATATTTTTAGTTATATTCCCTGAAAAATTTTATTGAACGTGTAACTCGTCACACTTCCTTAACTTAAATTTTTTTGTCATGTGCAAGGTGATAAAAAAGTGTATTATAAATACTGCTATTTTAAAAATAAAACTATAATTCCACTTTTTAAACATATCCAATGGATTGTACATACTGTCAGTAATTTATGTCTACCATCATCCATTTGTTGCATTCTTTTGTTGCTAGTTGGAAATTTTACATCATTCTTGCTTCTTCTTAATCTTATATTTCCATTGTAATTCCCCACATAATTTCATCCTGGTGTTTTATTCTTCAATATTATTTATTTATTTAAAATTTTAAAAAGATTTTTATTTATTTATGTGACAGAGAGAAAGAGAGAGAGAGAAAGCACACAAGCAGGGAGAGCTGCAGGCAGAAGGAGAGGGAGAATCAGGCTCCCTGCAGAGGAAGGAGCTGGATGTGGGGCTTGATCCCAGGATATCAGGACCGTGACCAGAGCCGAAGGCAGACGCTCAACCAAATGAGCCACCCAGGTTCCTGTACTCTTCAATATATTTTAATGAACACCTTATCATTCATTTCTGTAACTAAGGTAATCAAAATCACTAAAAAGTTTTTGTACCTATAAGGTTCTGAGTAGTAATGCAATTTTTCTGGATTGAATTCTCATTACAAGTGTTGTCAGTATATTACCTATCAAGACCATCTATATCTACTACGGTCTTATTGAATATGAAGCACAAGAGATAATTTTATTGGAAAATAATTTCTTAGTGAAATAAATTGTACATTTCATCGATCTGGTTTCTGCAGTCAGATTTTGTATCCTTGAATGAATATTACTTATGCTCTATTAAGGCAAGTTTCCACTATCTATTTACCTCCTAGTTTTTCTATTCTATTCTTTTTCTTTTATAGAATTTTCCTGTTCTGTTTCCTATCATGTAGGTCTGAGCACCAAGCAATCTTGTTCACACAGAGAAGAGAGAAATGAGAGAGGTTCAACTAGAACAATATCATTTAAGTATTTAGGTGTCTCAGGTATAAGCCAAAGGTCACATTATAATTATCATTAAATATAGTTGTAGTTATATAATTATAATTCTCAGCTAAAAATATAGCCTCCTTAATTTCGTTGAAAACAAATCACTGGTAACTAGGTCAATTGCACAAGAGTTTGGAACTCAGTCATTAGAATCCATCTCATTCTCAGTTTCTAGGAAATGCATGAAATAGACTTACCAGTACTTATAAGGTGTTACTGATTGTTACTTTCTTACCTAAAGACAGCTAATATACTTTTAAAAATTTGGAAAATTAAATAATTTCTAAATCAATTATGGTTTTGTAAACAAAAACCTCATAAAATTCTTTACTTATTTACTAAATCATGACTCACACATTTAGCTGATTAAATTTCTAGTAAATGTTCACCACTAACCTAATTTTGCAAAGCCAGTTCTCATAGTCAAAATAATTGGTCAGATAAAACATTTCTGATAGGACAAGTAATGCTTCATTTTTGTATCCTAATAAACCCATAAATACACATCCTATGATCATTGTTTGACTTCTAAATTCTAGGGTAAGGTAGAGTCTTGCTGGGTACTTGTTACCCAGAGGCAGGAGGACATTGCCACTTAAGAATTTCTTTTTTCTTTTAAATTTTATTTTATTTTTTCAGTGTTCCAAGATGCATTGTTTATGCACCACATGCAGTGCTCCATGCAATACATGCCCTCCTTAATACCCACCACCAGACTCACCCATCCCCTACCCCCTGCCCCTGAAAACCCTCAGTTTGTTTATAAGAGCCCACAGTCTCTAATGCTCCATCTCCCCCTCAGCTTTACCCCAATTCATTTTCCTTTCCTTCTCCTAATGTCCTCCATGTCATTCCTTGTGGTCCACAAGTAAGTGAAACCATAGGATAATTGACTTTCCCTGCTTTACTTCTTTCACTCAGCATCCTCTCCTCCAGGCCTGTCCATGTTGACCCTTCTGATGGCTGCATAATATTCCATTGTATATATGGACCATATCTTCTTTATCGCTTCGTCTGTTGTAGGGCATCTTGGCTTTTTCCACAGTTTGGTGATTGTGACCATTGCTGCTATGGACATTGAAGTACAGATGCCCCCTTCAGTATTTCTTCCCACACTCTCTGCTTTATTGTTATGGAACTCTCAGAGGAAATAGACATTGACAATGGCTGGGGAAAAGAGGAGGCACTTTAAATGAAAGTTGTCATCATTTCTGCCACCCACTGCTACAATATGTATGAGTACAGAAAATTTCAAAATGAGCCCCAATTACCCACTTATAATGTTGTATCTTTTTTTATTCCAGGAATATGTTTGGGACAGTTGGATGTATAAGGCCAATAGTGGGCTCTGATGTCTTAAGGGAATTTTTGCAAATGTCACATTTTTAAAAAGATTCTGTTCATTTATTTCAGAGAGAGAGAGAGAGAGGGTGAGAGTGAGCACAGGTAGAGGGAACTGTGGGCAGAAGGAGAAGCAGGCTCCCCACTGAGCAAGAACCCCTATGCGGGACTTGATTCCAGGATCTTGGGATCATGACCTGAGCCAAAGGCAGATGCTTAACCGACTGAGCCACCCAGGTGTCCCGAAAATATCAATTTTTTGAATTTTCTTTTTGGAAGGGGCTGAAAGTAGTTTCCTACTCCAAGATAGATCCAAAATACATATAACTCTAAGTGAGTATTCATATATTAAAATATATCTGCAAATTATATCTAAATTATATTAGTAACATTATGATAGTGATTTTATATAATTATTACCTACAAAGATGATAGGATTATTGATTATACACAAAATGGGGGATCCAGAAATGATGTTGAAATAGGTTGAGGCCAAAGATGAACATGAATGGTAGATTTGAGCCAAATGTCAAAGTCAGAGGTCAAAGTCACAGCATTCCAATTTTTAATAGTAATGAAAATTTAATGAAATTCCAGTCATCTGTTAAATAGACACTCAATAAATATTTGTGGAATGAAGTAATAAATAAAATAATTTGATATCATTTCCTGGCTAAAATAATGTTCATATAAGCAATAAAAGTATCTGGAAAAGAAGAAATCTGAAATACAGAGTGAGAATATATATTTTTAAGATTTTATATGGGCCACCTGGGTCTCAGTCAGTTAAGCATCTGCATTTGAATCAGGTCATACTCCTGGGGTCCTGGGATGAAGTCCTGCGGAGGCCTCTCTGCTCAGCAGGGAGGCTGCTTCTCCTCCTCCCTCTGCCCCTTCTCTGGCTCATGCACGCACTCTCTCTCTTTTTCTCACACTGTCTCAAATAAATAAAAAAAAATCTTTAAAAAGTCATTTATTTGTTTATTAGAGAGAGAGAGAGAGAAAGCAGGGAGAGGAGCAAAGGCAGAGGGACAAGCAGACTTCACGCTGAGCAGAGAACTGTATGCAGGGCTCAATCTCACGACCCTGAGCAGACCCTGCTTAGTGGAAATCAAGAGTTGGACACAACCGACTGCCACCCAGGTGACCCTGGGAATATTTCAACTGGACTTAAGTTTGGACAACACAGGGGTTAACGGAATAGACTCACTCAGGTATTCTGCCGTCTTGGGCCAATTACACAACTTCTCAGTGCTTCTGCTTCTTCAGCTGTAACATTGGCTTAATAATAATAACTCCTGTATGACTGTATTACATTAATTAACATAGGTAAATCATCACAAAGCTAAGGGATGGTTCTAATAGCAGCATTAAATATTTACATAAACAAGGACTAGAGGAGAGTAAGTAACCATGAAAAGAGTTGACTTTGTGTCATTGATAATCTGATGTGTTAATTATATGAAAAGTTTTAAAAAATTCTTAAAATAAAGCTATTTAAAAAGTGCTACAGAAGACATCATTGCTTTTGGATATATTTCTAAACCAATGTTATTTTCAAAGAACGATATTTTTACAGTACATTGAGCAACTGTGAGTGGGTGAGAATGAGTGTCCTTGCCATGTTAGTGTGTGTAGAATGGGAGGTAGAGTTATAAGTATTGCCAGTTGTAGAATAAAACTGGACTCCAGATATTGAGACAAAATAATGTCGCAAAGTTTTAAGCTTGAAATAAATGCCTGACTTTTTTATGCATTTCATTTCACATCTTGCCCAAGTAATCAATCAAACATTATCATTATTGTTATTGTTATTATTTCTCATCAAATCAAATGCAGAAAGAAGGACTTCTATTTGTTGAAAATGTAGAGTAACAGAAGTAATAGAAGTTTCTCTTAATTACCTGTTGGCAAATCAGCTGATGAATTTATTACAAGAAGCAGGGGAGAACAGTCCTTGAGACGCTACTGGAAGCAAGCTGGTTACTATTAACAAATAGATGTTGAGCTTATATTTAAGATTTCTCTGTAATTGATAATTATAGAGAATTAGAGGTAATTGCATATTTAAGATGTCTCTGTAAATTGCAATCTCTCTTTCCAATTATGCAGTAATACCTCTTCAGGATGTAGTCATCACTGACTGTATGTTAAATATTATGTATTTTATATTTTATTTTTTCCTTGGAAGAATTGGACTATCTATGGAGTGATCACTGCTGTGTAAGTGTTACGGGATGGTGGTGGAGATTTGGAGTTATACACCTTTAGAATGACTCATTTCAAATTTTTAGCATTGGGATTGCGAAGGGGAAGCTATAAGTGAAATAACAGAGTGGTTATTTAGGAAATTAGAACTTCCTCAAGGCTGCGAGAAAAGTCCAGAAACGGAAACAATTGTATCTTTGGAATAATGCTTTCTAATATAAAACATAGGTAATTCCATGACAAGGTGAAGTACATAAAAGATATGGTTGAAATGCTGTAATAAACTATGAAAATAGTGAACAAATTAGGGTGCCTAGGTGGCAGTTGGCTGAGGGTCTGGCTTCCGGTTTTGGCTCAGGTGGTGATCCCAGGGTCCTGAGATGGAGCCCAGCAGGGAGTCTGTTTGGGACTCCTTTCTCCCTCTCCCTCTGCAGAGAGTTCTCTCTCTCTCTCTCTCTCTCTCTCTCTCAAATCAATCATGAAAAAAATAAAATAAGCTAAAAATGGAAACTGAAAAATATAAAAATAAATGCATGTTAAGAAGAATGTCAATTATGAAATATAAGATGAAGTAGTAAAAAGAAGAAAGAAGTTGCCAACTGAATAAAGAGTTAAACTGGGGCAAGCTCAAAATTGTCCAAAAAAGATGAATTCATTTGGGAATAGAAAAGGAGTTGCCATTAGGGGCATAGAAAGTGTAAGAGGCTGCAGGTGGGTGTGTTGAGGGTTTGAGGTGGGCTGTTTTTTTGGGCAGGGACTGTGAAGAGGGGAGAGTCCACTTAGAGACTGTGAAAATGAAACACAGAAAACAGCTTTGAAAATTCCCTGAGCAGACTAAACCAGTCCAATCATACATATAAAGCTCAGGTCAGCATTTTTTTTTTTTTTAATAAATATATCTATTTGTCAGAGCGAGGTAGAGAGAGCAAGTAGGGGGAGTGGTATGCAGAGGCAGAGGGAGAAGCTGGTTCCCTGCTGAGCAGTGAGCCTGATGCCCGGACTTGATCCCTGGACCCTGGCCAAGGGTCCGGCACTTGATCTGTTCCGAGGGCAGACACTTAACCAACTGAACCACCCAGGTGTCCCTCAAGTCAGCTTTTTGTGAGGTTAACCTGATGAGGTCATTGTTCACATCTCTGGAATCCACAGCAAAAATTCCCCAAGGTTTATGTGAGGGAACCCCTCACCCCTGACCAGGGGTCAGGGAACCCCTGACCAATTCCCTATCATTTAAGAAAATTCAGTTTTCTATAAATAAGGCATTGATGGGAAATCAGTCTCTTTCTCATGTTTTCTTATGTTTTTCCTCCCTTTTCCCTTGTTGACTTTTGCCTGAGATTTTCCATTTTAGATTGAAATTCTTTTACATGCTTCCCCTTTTTTCACATTTCCCCCTTTGATCAAGATGCTTCAAAGAAAACAATGCTGGTCAATTCTGTCATTCAGATGTTGTTAATTTTTGTCAAAGTCATAGTTCTTTAAAGATTGTATCATATACTGTAGAGCAGAGAAAGGTTGTCCTCAAGTGGGTTTTTCCATGAAGCTGGGGGGCCATCTCATGTGTCTTGTCCCGCAGAGGAGGGACATGGTATGGAATATCACTGGCCTTCAAGAGGGTTGAAATTCAAGCATCTCAGTTATGTCCTTTTAAGAGGGTTGGTTTAGTATCCGTGGTCAGTTGAGTTTTAGGAAAATCCTTTGAAAGGAAAAGAATTTTATTTTGAACCTGAAAGGCTTTACAGGTGAGATAAACATGACACCAGGCGAGATAGGCACAAGGAAATGTTTATTAAAGGTGCCCTCGGGTGAGGTTCCCCGACTGAGAAGAGAGTCCTGAGTCAGGGAAGTCGCACACGGGATGGGTCCAGTGGGTCTCTTATCTGGGTTTAGACAGGACATAGGTTCACAGCCATACAAGGTAAGGTATTCGGTGATTGGAGGGTTGGGGGACTCTTGATGCTCCTATTTCCTGCATAGGTATTGGGTTACTTTTGGTGACGTGTCCTCGTGTCCTCAGCATACGTTCTTCTGGTGGGAGAGTCATGGGTTAAGGAAGAGGGCAGCCTGGAAGATGACGGCCTGGCGGCCATTTTTATTGTTCCTCCTGCATTCCCAGAGCCGCCGACCTCAGAGAACCTACATTTGGGAAGAAGACATTTGCTTCCTAATTCGGGACATTAGAAATGTAATAAAACAATTAATCTGATGACCCAAAGCCCAATGGTTGCTATTTGTTATAACACTTCTCAGCCAATTTCCCCAATTGCTCATTTTTAATAGATCAAAACTGTCCCAAGTTCCAGGGGTTTGGTGAACTTCTCTTAGCTACTTGCTACTGTCTTTCATTATGTTTAGTTCTCGTGTTATTTTTCTCAAATTACTCACATAAAAACATTTTTTTTTTTCCAAGTTGGGCCCAGGTGACCCCTGCTAAGCAGTAAGCAGATTTAAGGCTCAGCAGTTTTCTAGCACTATTCTTTTAAGGCTACCTATTTGGGCTTGTGGATATTCAAAAGCTCAGTCAGCCACATTGAAAGTGGTAGACAAAAGACTGCAGATTTTCTTTTCAAGGTCTGCTACTGAAATCGAAGCAAAAGTCTCTGGAGAAAACATGTTCAAACCCTTTCTATCTACTATAGGATTACTTGTAGACAGCCCCTCAAAATTATGTGATATTATATTATATTATATTACATAGTGCATCAAGAGTGCTGAGATGGGGGTGCCTGGGTCATTCAGTCATTAAGCATTTGCCTTCAGCTCAGGTCATGATCACAGGATCCTGAGATCGAGCCCTGCATCAGGCTCTCTGCTCAGCAGGAAGCCTTCTTTCCCATTCCCCCTGCTTATATTCCCTCTCTCCCTCTCCCACTCTCTCTCTTTGTCAAGATGAATAAATAAAATATTAAAAAAAAATAACAGAGTGCTGAGATTCACATCTGGGCAGCCAAAGCCTCCTTGGAAGTCCAAGGAGCAGGGGCCGGTACCTGGAGAATTCAGATCTGGCAGGAGGTGTTGACCAAGAAAAAGAAATAGTAAAGTAACCAAATCCATTAGAGTCAATGGATTGGAATTCTGGAGACAGAGTGGACCAAAATCAAAAGTGAGTAGTATAGGCTTGTAAAGGCAAAAACCACAAGGTTACATAATCTGTTTAGAAAAAATGGGTGCTGATAGAGTTAAAAAGACTATCTAATAGACAATTGCTATTCAGTTAACAGATGCTACATTAATTCTATTTCACTGCAAAGTAGTAAGATGTAATCCATAAGATGGTGCAGGTGCAAATGACAGGTTGCAATTGACAGAAGCCTGAAGTTCATGGTGTTCCAGAAATTGAAACAGGAGACATGCATAAGTCCTGCTTCCTTAATATCCCCTGACCCTATTCTGCCGGACTCTTCTAGCCACGTTTACTTCACTTTGGAATCTTCTTCCACATATGTTCTTGCAAGAGGCTGAGCTTGACTTACCTTACCAGAGATTGTCCCCACCTTTCTCCCTCAATTCGAAGGACCCACTTGCGGTACTACATATTTCACAGTTGAGAAGACTGAAGCAAAAGATGTTACAAAATGTGCCCAGATTGCAAGTGGTAAGGTTGACATTTTAGCCAAGGTAGTGTGCTTCCTGTGTCTATGTTTTTACTACTGTACTATAATGCTTCTACAATGAAGTAATTAAATAATTCACAGGAAGTAAATCAGAAACAATATCAAATATAATTACCACACAACATGAATGGACTGAATTCTCTCATTAAAACACAGACTACCAGATTGAGCTGAAAAAAAAAAAAGGAACTTTCAACTTAAAACAATTTACAAAAACATTTAAAACAAGAATATTATAGAAACTCTAAAGTAAAGAAATGGGAGAATGGAAGATGTACCCAAATCAGGAGTTCGTATATCATCAGCATGCAAGATGTTATTTAAGGTTGAAAATAGTAAATTGGTTAATGACCAGCATTACATAATAGACAGCAATAAAAGATAATTTACCAAGAAGATACTAAATCAGAGAACATAAATCTACAAACATTAGATGAGCATTAGAAACACAGCGAGTTGCTAAAAATAGTAACAGCATTGAGTAAGCACAGAGCAGTCAACAATATGAGCAACACACTTTATTTAAAGCAAGTTTAAAGACTCATCTGCTTTCAAGAGTCTATATTAGTAAAACATGGTCATTTATGTTGCCACAAATAAAATTTTAACAGATTTTATTAAGTATTGATTTTACTGTCCATAGTCTCTGATCATAATACAATAGAAAAAAGGATCAAAGTGTTGTAGGATTGCAAGGTTCTTGTCTCATGGAGTCAAAGAATAAATCTTGTGGACACAAAGGTGGGAAGCGATGTGAAAGTTTATTAAGTGAAGATGTTTGTGTACTCCTGTATGTGTGTCTGTGTGTGTGCTGGAGGTGGAAGGATGGTGACTATTACAGATTTGAATTAGGCCTGAAATACAAGTCTAATGAAAAGAAAACATTAGAGCCAGAAATATACGGGTCCAACAACAAGGAGATAGCAGATTCCTGTGCAACAGCTGGTGGAATTTGGGAGGGAGCAGAAGAGAGAGAGATCATGGGAACAAAGAGACTGTAGCAAGGGCTTCAGTGCCTTTTTCAGTGATTTACCTTCATTTATTAGAATCCAGTAAGTTCTAGGCTAGGAAACACTTGGGTTGAGGAGTAGGGCATGAAGAGGAAGCAGTTCCAGAGAGCTGGAAAAGAAGAAAGGAAAGGTGTGTGTGAGAGACAGAGAGAGAGAGGGAGAGATCTTACTCTCCTTGCAGGGCTAATCTGGTGGGCTCCACTTCCTATATGACCCTCAGATCCTTCCTGTCCATCCAGCAGTCTTCTGGAGGAGAGCTCTTTATTAATTCTTTATTAATCCTGAGATAACCTGGTACAAAAATCAAATTCTAACTTGTCAGTGTAAATAAAGTATACAAAGAAAATAAATCCTAGTTAGGTTTTTAGTGCTAATTTCATGTTGATTGTTTGTGTGTTGATATTGTTTTACGTGTTCTCTTTTGGGTAGAATTAAGTCATAGAGAACAGTTTATTAAGAATTAAACTATAGAGGCGCCTGGCTGGCTCAGTGGGTTGGGCCTCTGCCTTCGGCTCAGGTCATGATCCCAGGGTCCTGGGATGGAGCCCCACATCTGGCTCTCTGCTCAGCAGGGAGCATGCTTTCCCCTCTCTCTCTCTCTGCCTGCCTCTCTGCCTGCTTGTGATCTCTCTGTCAAATAAATAAATAAATAAATAAAATCTTAAAAAAAAAAGAATTAAACTATAACTTGTTATTTGCAATGACGTGGTTGGAACTAAAGGGTATTATACTAAGCAAAATAAGTCAATCAGAGACAATTATCCTATGGTCTCACTCATACGTGGAATTTGAGAAACAAGGCAGAGGATCATAGGGGGAGAGAGGAAAAAATATAACAAGAGGAAACCAGAAAGGGAGACAAATCATAAGAGACTCTTAATCCAAGGAAACAAACTGAGGGTTGCTGGAAGGGAGGCAGGCAGGTGGTTGGGGTGGCTGGGTGATGGACACTGGGGAGGGTATGTGCTATGGTGAGCTCTGTGAATTGTGTAAGACTGATGAATCACAGGCCTGTACCCCTGAAACAAATAATACACTATATGTTAATAATAATAATAAAAAATAGAAGGATAAGGAAGAAAAAAAAAGAAACTATAACGATTATAACAACATTGTATGGTGATAGATGTTAACTACTTTTGTAGCATTGTTTACCCAGAGTTGTCCACACTATATTCTACATCTGAAACTGATGTAACATTGTGTGTCAACTATACTTCAATTAAAAAAAAAAAAAAGAACTCAATTATATTAACATTCTTTGGGGAAATTCAGAGAAGTAACTACTCTAAAGCTGATGAGGAGAACATACAGTCCCTAAATTGTGTAACTTTCTATTTTAAGAAAAGATTGAAGTATCTAAATGTCTTGTTTTCTGTTGAAAGAGGAATAGTCATTCCTTTGAAATTCTTTTTTTGGGGCATCTGGGTGGCTCAGTGGGTTAAGCCTCTGCCTTCAGCTCGGGTCATGATCTCAGGGTCCTGGGATCGAGCCCCAAATCTGGCTCTCTACTCAGCGGGGAGCCTGCCTCCCCTGTGTCTCTCTCTGCCTGTGTCTCTGCCTACTTGTGATCTATGTCTGTCAAATAAATAGATAAAATCTTAAAAAAAAAAAAAGAAATTCTTTTTTTTCCCCCTAAAGATTTATTTATTTATTTGACAGAGACACAGCAAGAGGGAACACAAGTAGGGGGAATGGGAGAGAGAGAGAAGCAGGCTTCCAGCTGAGCAGGGAGCCCAATGCAGGGCTCAATCCCAGAACCCTGGAATCATGACCTGAGCCGAAGGCAGACACTTGACTAAGGCACTCAGGTGCCCCCATTCCTTTGAAATTCTACATAGAATCTAATTTCAAATCAGTCTGTCCCTGTTACTCCCTTTTCTTTTATGCCTTCCCTAAACTAGATGATAGGATGCATTGGGATCTATTCGTTCGATATGTGAGATCTTGGTTTTGTGGCATCTGATCATAATAGCCTTGCTTTCTGTACCTTTTGCAGCAACTTCTGTTCTCACTCTGATATATCCTCATCTGAAGACTTGAGCTGACCAACGTCAATAGAAGTGAGCAAAGAGCTTGAAACATTGCAGGAACTATGCTGATAAACAGTAGTGAGTTGTAATGTGAAACAATGCCAGAGGCAGTGTGGTGTAGCAGCTATTATTGCAAATGAGGCAGTGTGCTAATAAGAAGGGAGGAGGACCGGGGCTAAAGCTCAGAATATCTGGGGCTTGGGATATTTCTGATTCTCAGCACTTCCCAAAGGAATGGAGCGGTATTAGAGGATTTTTGTCTGTCTTTCTTTACTTTCCCTGAGTCTTGCCTCTGCTGTCAAGTAAGGCTGAACAGAGTTAGTTTGGCTGCATTTCCAAAACCTGTTTATTTTCTCATAAGGCCCCTTGGTTCAAGGTGATGCCGGAGAGGGTAGAATGCCCCTGAGAGATTTAATAGCAGTCAGATGGGTTTCGCTTCTGACCTTCCAGGGAGCCTTGCTCGATTCTTGGGTCTAATTCTTTGTCTTGCCCCCAGCTTTTGTCAGATTCTATAGCACTGGCTTGACTTCTGTCTGATCTGCTGAGCCTCCTGTACTAGCGACATTATTCTTTTGTTCTCAAGGCAAGATTTATATTCTATTTTAAGGTATGCCTGATATTCCTAGTGTCATACTTCGGACTAAACAGCTGCTAGAAGAGCATACGGGTCTATTAAGGAGGAAAGTTTTCAAACTGGGATTCCACTGGTGGAGAACACATCTAGAGAATTAGTTCGCTATATGCAAAGGTCAACCTTTTAAAGTCTCTCTCAGAAATATTGTACTTGATGGCTTCCAGATACATCTTGCACATGCTGAAAACTGAGATGACTTTTCCCATTAATTGTCTGCTGTGCTTTTCTTATTCATGTTTAAAAAAATATTTGAAGTTGAAATCTGGAATGTACCTTATAGGATTTAAATCTATTTAAGGTAGTGAGATTCTCACTTATTATCTTTTTTTCTATCTTGGACTTAAATATTTATTTTATTTTTGAGAAAATAATGAAATGGAAATTGAATCACTCCATTATTTCTTCACTTTTCTGTTTACATGATGGCATTGACTCTGTTGTTTTTCTTGCTCTTTTGAATTTATCTTTAGATCTTTAGGTATATTCAAGTTCTTGATTTTTGCTGCCATGTTTTTCCGTTAGGCTCAGTTCATTTAGGATGTTAGCATTTGCTTTTAGGGTTTTTTTGTTGTTGTTTTGGGTTTGTTTTTAGCCGCACCCTCCGCCAGCTCACAAGAACCAGCCCCTTGTGGCTCTGCCCTTCTCTTAACCTTTGTTATAGTTGTTGGTAAGTTATCGTAAAATACACCCTTGTTGATCAGAAAGTTCCCCGTGGAAATACTTTGGTTTCTTTAAAGCTATTCCAATGCTCCTCACCCTGTGACATCTTTCTTCCTTATTATCATAATCATTCTATCACCAGGCTCTTGTTTTAACAACCTCTCATTCAGCCTTAACCCTCTTCCCTGTCAGAGTTTATGACTTCGGGATTGTCCCTATCTTCCTCCTGAACTTTTGATATTGGCTTTTCTTTGTTTTTAGGATTTACATCTAAACATAATCAGGGCTTCCTTCTTTGGATAGTACAATACAAACACTATGGTAAGGTGGTCACTTTCCCCCATATTTTAAGTAACAGAAAGGGCTTTTTTTGGTGTCATTGAGACAGTCACAAGTTGGTTTTTACTACTTGCTTTACTAGCTACGTGAACTCGAGAAATTTTCTTACCTTCTGTGACTCTCAGTTTCCTCAGGTATGAAGTAGAGAAAGTTCTTTTCAGAATTATTATGATATTAAATGAGAAAATCTGTGTGGAATTTCCTTTAACATATAGGAATCACTTAATTTTAGTTTTTCTTCTTTTCCACTTTAATTTTCCTTGTCACTCAAAATGAAGCCTAGAGTCAAAATAACTTGCTTTTCTCTTATGTCTCCCAAGATGTGAAATTTCAATAAATATGTATCACAAAATAAATTACGACTTGTCGAGCTAAGCATTTTTGTTATGAGGATATCTGAAATATGTTAGAAGATTCAAAGAAATGCCTGGAAACACAGGCATTTGGATGATGGTAGGAGAACTGTTGAACTCTGATAATGTCTATGTTTTTATCACCCTTCCCTCATAAACAGAACGAGCAGCAGCTGTGACCTTCACACAAAAATTGTAGGTGTGGTAAATAGGTTAAGATATCTCTCAGTATCTTTTTTTTTGGTTAACATTTTACAGAATTGTGGTAAAATATATGCAAAACATAAAACATACAGTTTTAACAATTTTCAATTGTACAATTAAGTGGCATTAAGTATAGTTACATTGTTTTTCAACTGTCACCACTGTTCCTCTCCAGAACTTTTTCTTCATCCCAAACCAAAACTCTGTATCCATTAAACACTTAACTCCCATTCCCCCTTCCCCCAACCCCTGGTAACCACTGTTCTACTTCTTGTGTCTCTGAATTTGCCTCTTACGTACTTTTGTATCTGGCTTATCTCACTGACCATGTTTTCAAGGTCCATTCATGCTGTAATATGTATCAGAATTTCATTCCTTTCTTGTCAGAGGCAGGCCCCTGGCCAGGGCAGCCTCCGCCATTAAAAGATGGCGCCTGGCGAGTTGCCAAGAAAAGTTGCCTCAGGAGACTAAGCGGAAAGCCCAAAGAGGAGGTAAACAGCATTGGTTGCTAGCAAAAGTTGTTTATGTAGGTGTGCAGCCTGATTCGCTCCCTCCTGTACCCTGCTTGCTGATTGGTCATGTAAGCATATATAAGTGTGTAGACTTGCAGAAATAGAGAGATGATGCATCTGAACTGGGGCTTCTTGTCGTCCTTGCGCGTGGAGGGCAATAAATGGCGCTGGCACCCGGGAACTAAATAAAGGAATCTTGCAAGGTAATCCGTGGTAAGGCAGGGAGTAAAGGCCCGCAGGTAAGCGGGGACATTAGCCACGTTCAAAAGTGGGAATTCCGTGGTAAAGCTGGGAGTAATGGTCGACTGAAGTACATGCGTGTAAAAGGTTAATGTGTGTGTTAGTGTCGTTAATGTCCGCGTCTGTTGTCTGTGTGTTCATAATGGGATCTGAAGTATCTAAAGTGCAGTTGGAAGGGTCTTTAAAAGACCTGCTGAAAGCCAATGGAACTTCACTAAAAGCAAAAACTGCTCAGGCCTTTTTGAATACAGTGGAAAAGGCGGCTCCATGGTTCCTAGATGAAGGCTTGCTAAACATACCTCAATGGGACCACTTAGGGGAGGATTTGAAGAAACAGGACAATAAAACGCCTTTGCCACCTGGGACCCTGGCAATATGGACCTTAGTCTGGGGATGCCTGGTGGGGCCTAAACCCAGATGTGAATCAGCTCTGCAAGAGGGAGCAGAGGCATTGGAGGAAGTGAAAGAGGAGCGGTCTTCTCGTGCCTTAGAGGGGGTAGTTCTAGTGAAGACTTAGAAGAAATGTCAGGGGAGGAGTTAGACCTTAAAATGCACTCCCAAGTTTGAACAGTTGAAACTGTCAACTCCAGCGACACCTAGTGCCTCTCCGCTGTATAATCCTATGGCCTGCCAAGGAGCTTGTAGCTGCTGCACCACATGTGGTGGTGGCAGGTTTTCAAGCTGGAGAGATCATGACCTGGCCTCTGCCTTTCCGGTTTTAGAGGACCAAAACAACCAGCGGTATCATCAGCCTCTTGATTTTAAACTAGTTAAGCAATTAAAGGAAGCAGTCATGCAGTATGGCCCTCAGGCAGCCTTTACGGTCTCTTTGTTGGAGACCATAGCGGGAATGAAATTAGTCCCTGAAGACTGGGGTAACCTAGCCTGCGCAACCTTGTCAGGAGGGCAATATCTAGTATGGAAAACAGCCTGGCAAGAATACTCACAGGACACTGCCCGCCATAATGCAGCAGCTGGAAATCCTCAGTGGGACCTAGAAATGTTAATGGGAATGGGACCGGACATGGGAAAGCAGGCCCAAATACAATACAACCCTGCAGTGTATCTGCAAATAGCCGCGGCAGCCACTAAAGCATGAAGAACAATTCAAGGCAGTGGGGATTTACAGGGTCAGCTGTCTAAGGTAATACAAGGACCAAATGAAGCATATGCTGATTTTGTAGCGAGGCTGATGCAAACAGCTGGTCGAATATTTGGGGAGGTAGAGGCAGCCATGCCATTGATAAAACAGCTGGCGTATGAGCAAGCTAATAAATGGTGTAAAGAAGCCATCAGACCTTGGAAAAGCAAAGACTTGAGTGCATATATTAAAGTTTGCAGGGATATAAATGACAGTGTTATTCAAGGGCAGGTTACGGCTGCACCAATCACTCAAGGTTTACAGGGATTACAGGGAGCTCAACAATATAAACATAGGGGTACTCCTGGAGTTTGCTATTACTGCAAGAAGCCAGGACACCTGTAGGAGCTATGGTTACCAAAGAAGAGAGTTGGACCTTCCTATTTCAAAGCTCCTCTCCCCAAGAAACCGAGCTGCTCACAGTGATAAAACATTCAAACATTTCAAATGTTTCATCAAGAACCCTTCAACCTTTTATCAGATAGTAGATAATGTGGTGCAAGCTGTCTCTATCATTGAAAATATGGGTTCTATTAATGACAGGTCTACTATCTCTAAGGCATTACAAGAAATCCAAACATTAGTTTGGGATGGGAAAGCTCCATTTCATATTGGCCACATATGAGCTCATACAACCTTACCAGGCCCTCTGACAAAAGGAAATCGGTTAGCAGACTCCTTAACCAGAGGAGAATTTGTCTTTGCCATTGAGGACCCAGTGCAACAGGCGAGACATTATCATAGGCTGCTCCATGTGAATGCTTTAACTCTTCACCTCAAATTTAACATAACAAAAGCACAGGCACTGGACATACTAGTCTCCTGCAGAAATTGCGTGACCTTACTACCTGCACCGTCCTTGGGGGTTAATCCTAAGAGTTTGTTACCTAATCATATATGGCAAATGGATGTCACACATGTTTCAGAATTTGGAAAGTTAAGATATGTTCATTTCTCTGTCGGTACCTGCTCTGGAATAATTTTCGCCTCAGGGCATACGGGGGAAAAATCCAGAGATATTATCGCCCATTGCCTACAGGCTTTTGCGGCATGGGGAAAGCCAGGCTAGCTAAAGACAGATAATGGTCCAGCCTACACCTCACAACCCTTTAAAGCCTTCCTACAACAACTTGACATTCACTTGATACATGGAATACCCTATAACCCACAAGGACAGAGTGTTGTGGAGCGTGCATCTTACAATAAAAAATGCACTTTATAAACAAAATGGGGGAATACAGAACACCTTCAGGTCCCCTAAAGATAAGCTCAACACCATTCTCTTTATTTTGAATTTTTTAACGTTGGACAAAACGGGTAAATCAGCTGCAGACAGACAGGCAAGTAATGCTGCTGCTCCCCCTAAGCCTTTAGTACTTTGGAAGGACATACTCACAGGAAAGTGGAATGGACCAGATCCAGTGTTAGTATGGAGTAGGGGGTCTGTATGTGTTTTTCCACAGGCAAAGGAGACTCCAATTTGGATCACAGAGTGGCTGGTGCGTGCAGCCTTGCCTCCGAACACCAGTCATGATGCTGAAGATGCTGATGATAACTCTGGGGATGCTACACCTCCTGCGGCAGACTCAAGCCAGAGAGCTGTGGCCGGTGGTTAAAGCATGGCCATATCCTTTACCAGTGACTAACTCTTCTCTCATATTCCCTCCTCTCCCTTTGATGCATGGCAGGTCTGTAACTTGCTAGGAGCATGTACTGATATCTCAGCAGTGTCCATGTTAAATGGTGGCAAATTCCTCAACTGTTCTTATAAGC
The DNA here is from genome assembly GCF_011764305.1 of Mustela putorius furo. Taxonomy (NCBI): domain Eukaryota; kingdom Metazoa; phylum Chordata; class Mammalia; order Carnivora; family Mustelidae; genus Mustela; species Mustela putorius. The sequence goes on along the minus strand of NW_025422368.1, from coordinate 38,466,587 downwards.
AAAATGACTCTAGTACCTTTGATACAACAGTTAATATGTCTTGTCCCAATAATATTACTTATCAGCCCGCTCCCATATGCATCTTGCCACCATTCCTTTTCCTCGTAGCAAATGCTAGCGAGCTGAATGATACATTAAATTGCACTAAGAACTGCTATCTTTCCCAGTGCTGGAATGTCACGGCAGCAGCAGTCTCACTTGCTACAACTATACCCACTGCGGAAGCTGTGAACACCCTTGCAGAAGGAACAGCGGCTTCCCTTCAAACACAGACTCAGATCAATGCACATCTGCAAGCAGGAATCCTGTTAGTCAACCAGAGAGTGGATTTGGTTCAAGAACAAGTGGACATATTGGGGGTCTTATTGGGACTGGGATGTATAGCACCCTTCCTGGCAATTTGTGTAATTCCCATAGCCTATACTAATATGAGTGACTTACAGAATGTCTCCCGACAGCTCTCCCGATACTTGCGGGGGAATTAGTCCGCAGAATTCCAAAACTACACTCAGCACCTGCTACTAGGCATAACAAGGATAAATAACACCAGAGTTGAGCTTGCAACCCTCCCAGAGATAATCAAAACATTGCAAGATGTGTTAACATTTAGGAAACAATGGGCTAGCGTAATTGATCTGATGACAATCCTTGTAGTGGGCTTGATTCTGCTAGTAAGGAAACTGCAAATTTGGAGGTGACAGCAACCTAGGCAACAGCAAGCCCTGGTGCAGGCCTTGTTAGCCATCGAGGTGAAACATCCCCCCAAGTGTGGCTAAGTATGCTGGATTGGTAGTCAATGATGGGTAAGATTGGTGGGGGAAATATACCAACCTAAGACAGGACGCAGATCATTGATATCTGCCATCTGATGACGGGTAAGGATATTCCCCGCCACTGACAACCTAAGACAGGCATGATCCCTGCCATAAAAGAAAAAAGGGGGAGATGTCGGAGGCAGGCCCCTGGCCAGGGTGGCCTCCACCATTAAAAGATGGCACCTGGCGATTTGCCAAGAAAAGTTGCCTCATGAGACTAAGCGGAATGCCCAAAGAGGAGGTAAACAGCATTGGTTGCTAGCAAAAGTTGTTTGTTTAGGTGTGCAGCCTGATTCGCTCCCTCTTGTACCCTGCTCACTGATTGGTCATGTAAGCGTATATAAATGTGTAGACTTGCAGAAATAAAGAGAGAGAAGATGCATCTGAACTGGGGCGGCTTGTCTTCCTTGCGCATCGAGGGCGATACTTTCTATGGCTGAATAATAGTCAATTACATGGATATATCACATTGTGTTTATCCATTCATTTGTTAATGGACAGTCTCACTGTCTTTTAAAGAGAGTGCTCTGGTTTACATAGCAAGTCTTAATTTATTTTTATTATTGTGCACTTGACAAAATTATAGGGAACATTCATATCAATATTAAACTCTAGTAATTTGTAGTCTGTCAAATTTTCCTTTGATATGTTTTAATGTATCTGCATGTTTTTATATGATACTAATTGCTGTCTGTAAACTATAAGGTATCTGAAAGTCTGGAAACATAGGATAAACTTATTTTTAAATAGTATATTAGTTACATTTTCAAGTAATATGCTCCATATATCTCTAGATATGTTTTTAGGCAAAACTCCTTTAAATTTAAAACAATAGATCCCAGTTGATTTTAGATATGGGTGATCTGTATTGTACTTTTTTTTTCCAAATTAGTAACTACATCCATTGCTTTAAATACCTTACATGAAAAGGTTTCCAGAGATTGAAGAAAAATAAATTAATGATATTATTTAGAAATATAACATATACATTTATAACATATATATATATTTAAAAATATATTTATCCTATGTTTCCAGGTTTTTTGGACACCTTATATTTATGTTCTGCTTTCATCATATAACATTGTTTCCTTACTGTTTTTTCCAAACATTTAAAAATTATTGTAGGTACTTATTTTTTATGGTTCTGTTTTATTCTATTATTGTTTATCTATTTTTCTTATCTTAGACAACATTTTTCTTATTTCTAATTTTTATTCATTTAAAACATATGTATATGAATTATTTCTCTTGAAGTCATTTTTTAAGGATACAGTTCCTAAGATTAGATGAGCCAATTGAAGTTATGACCAAGTAACTTTGACATATTATTAGTTTATTTCCATACAGATTGAAATAATTTAGTTATATCCTATAAGCCATGTTAGTTTGGTAGATTAAGGAGTATGTTCTATGCCTTAATAATACTTAAGTTATAATTTAAAAATATTACTTGCAAAGGTATGTGGGTATATAAGCATAAATACTGATCTAAAAAAAAAAGAAAGAAAAATAATCTGATTTTATCTGTTTGAGCTCTGTCTTCATTTTGCTTTTAGGTTTTACATTTTTTTCTCTGTAAAATAAGACCAAATATCACAAACTCTAAAGTAAATACAACAAACCTGAGTCCTTTCGTTTATACCCTCTCTGGAGGACGAGGATTCTGAGTCAACGCCCTTGGTTATGCTTCTGTGCTGCTTCTACCCACACACACGCGCACACGCACATGCACACGCATGCAGTCCATGAGTACACAGAGCACTGATCATTACAGTATGGTTTTGAGGTTTATTCTGAGTGGGGTAATAAAACTTTCACTCTCCAGCCTCACCAGTGAGAAGTGGTAAACTGGTCTGATCATGTGACTTAAAATTGTGTGGGTTGAGAGAGTAGTAAATTAGTGCAGGGTTGGCATTTGTATGCTGGCACTATCTAATCCCAGCTCCTCAGACTCTACCTCAGGTTTTTGTTTTTTGTTTTTTGTTTTTTTAAGGATTTTTATTTATTTGACAGAAAGAGATCAGAAGTAGGCAGAGAGGCAGGCAGAGAGAGAGAGAGCAGAGAGCCCGACGTGGGGCTCGATCCCAGGACCCTGGGATCATGACCTGAGCAGAAGGCAGAGGCTTTAACCCACTGAGCCACCCAGGCACCCCTCTACCTGAGGTTTTTGAGCAAGTCTTTGTTCATTTCTGTGCTTTATCAGCCATCCCTCTACCCTTGAAATAAAGGGAAGAAAGAAACGGACTTTTTCTTGCCATGTCCAGAGGAATGAGAACAAGCTCATTTTTTCCTTTAAATCAACTTGGTTAAAAACTGCATGAAAAGTTTCAAGCTATTCTGGAAATTAAGACATCATTTCATCTCTCTTACCCTTCCCTGACTCTTCAGTTTACCTCCCTACCCCCGACATATATAAGTAAGTACTCCATGGGGGTAAAGTAAAAAGGGCAGAGCATTTGTGTTCAAAAGGTTTTAAATTCTTGTGGCACAAGACTTATCTGTTATATATATATATGTCTTGTTTCTCTGTCTTGTTCCTGACTGTAGAGGAAAAGCTCTCAGTTTCTCCCGTTCTGGATGGTATTCACTGTGGGCCTTTTATAATGGCCTTTATGATGTTAAGATGTATTCCCTCTATCTCTATTTTGTTGAGGGTTTCTGTCAAGAATGGATGCTGTATTTTGTCAAATGATTTTTCTGCATCTATTGAGAGGATCATATGGTTCTTATCCTTTCTTTTATTAATGTGATATGTCATGTTGATTGATTTGCAAGTATTGAACCACCCCTGCAACCCAGGAACAAATCCCACTTGATCATGGTGAATAATTCTTTTAAGGTACTGTTTGATTCCATTTGCTAGTATCTTGTTGAGGATTTTTTGCATCCATGTTAATCAGGCTTATTGGCTCGTAATTCTCCTTTTTAGTGAGGTCTTTTGTTTTGGAATTAAGGTGATGCTGGCCTCCTAGAAGGAGTTCAGAAGTTTTCCTTCCATTTCTATTTTTTGGAACAGTTTGAGAAGAATAGGTATTAGCTCTTCTCTAAATGTATGGTAGAATTCCCCTGGGAAGCCATCTGGCCCTGGACTTTTATCTGTTGTGAGATTTTTGATTACAGATTCAATTTCCTTGATGGTTATGGGTCTATTCAAATTTGCAATTTCTTACTGTTTCAGTTTTCTATTGGTAGTTTGTATGTTTCTAGGAATTTATCCATTTCTTCCAGATTGCCCCTTTTGTTACCATATAATTTTTCATAATAACTTCTTGTAATTGTTTATAGTTCTGTGGTGTTGGTTGTGATCTCTCTTCTTTCACTGGTGGTTTTATTTATTTGGATCCTTTCTATCTTGCTCTCTTTTTTAAAATAAAAATCTGTTTTTTTTTAAGGTTTTTATTTATTTATCAGAGAGAGAGAGTACAAGCAGGAGGAGCAGCAGGAAGACCAGGCAGAAGGAGAAGCAGGCTCCCCACTGAGCAGGGAGACTGATGATGGACTTGATCCCAGGACCCTGAGATGGTGACCTGAGCCAAATACAGATGCTTAACCGGCTGAGCCACCCAGGCACCCTCTTTTTCTTTATCATATGTCTGATTAGGGGTTTATCAACTTGATTAATTCTTTCAAAGAACCAGCTCTTTTTGTTTATCTGTTCTGCTGTTTTTGTTTTTGTTGTTTCTATATTGTTTATTTCTGCTCTAACCTTTATTAAAATTTTACTTCTGCTGGTGTTAGGCTTTATTTGCTGTTCCTTTTCTATCTCCTTTCGGTATAGGTTAGGTTGTGTATTTGAGACTTTTCTTGCTTCTTGAGGTAGGCCTGTATTGCTACATATTTTCCTTTTAGAACCACCTTTGCTGCATCCCAGAGGTTTTGGACTGTTGTGTTTTCATTTTCATTTGTTTCCATGCATTTTTAAAGTTCTTCCTTAATTTCCTGGTTAACCCATTCATTCTTTAGTAAGATGTTCTTTATTTTTTTTTTTTAAAGATTTTATTTATTTGACAGAGAGAGATCACAAGTGGGCAGAGAGAGAGAGAGAGGAGGAAGCAGGCTCCCTGCCGAGCAGAGAGCCCGACGCGGGACTCGATCCCCCGACCCTGAGATCATGACCTGAGCCGAATGCAGCGGCTCAACCCACTGAGCCACCCAGGCGCCCCAAGATGTTCTTTAATCTCTATGTATTTGTGGTCTTTCCAATTTTTTTCTTGTGGTTGACTTCAGGTTTTGACTTCAGGTTGACTTCAGGTTTTAGAGTTTTGTGGCCTGAAAATACACATAGTATGATCTCAGTGTTTTTGTACTTGTTGAGGGCTGATTTGGGACCTAGTATGTGATCTTTTCTGGAGAATGTTCAATATGCATTAGGGAAAAAAAGTGTATTCTGCTGCTTTAGGATAAAGTGTTCTGAATATGTCTGTTAAATCTGTCTGGTCCATTGTGTCATTCAAAGCCATTGTTTCCTTTTTAATTTCCTGCTTAGATGATCTGTCTATTGCTGTAAGTGGGGTGTTAAAGTCCCCTTCTATGATTGTGTTATTATCAATGAGTTTCTTTTAAAAATTTTATTTATTTATTTATTTGGGAGAGAGTGTGCATGAGTGGGGGGAAGGGCAGAGGGAGAGGGAGAGAGAGAATCAGACTCCCTGTTGAGCAGGGACCCTGATGTGGGCCTTTCTGACCCTGGGATCATTACCTACACTGAAGGCAGACACTTAACTGACTGAGCCACATAGGCACCCCATCAATGAGTTTCTTTATGTTTATCATTAATTGGTTTATATATTTGGGTTCTCCCAAGTTGGGGGCATGTATATTTATAATTGTGAGATCTTCTTGTTGGATAGACCCATTAATTATGATACAGTGCCTTCTTCCTCTCTTGCTACAGTCTTTGGTTTAAAATCTAGTTTGTCTGATATAAGTATCGCTACTCTGGCTTTTTGATTTCCATTAGAATGATAGAAGTTTCTCCATGCCCTCACTTTCAATCTGGAGGTGTCTTTAGGTCTAAAATGAGCCTTTTGTAAGCAAAATATAGATGGGTCTTGTTTTTTTTGTAATCCATTCTGATACCCTTTATCTTTTGATTGGAGCATTTAGTCCATTTATATTCAGAGTAATTATAGATAGATAAGAATTTAGTGCCATTGTATTACCTATAAAGTTGCTGTTTCTGGAGATTTTTTTTTCTGTTTCTTTCTAGTCTAGTCTTTGTTGTTTTTGGTCTTTCTTCCCCATTTAAGGGGTCTCCTTTAATATTTTTTGCAGGACTGGTTTAGTGGTCATAAAACTCTTATAGCTTTTGTTTATCTCGGAAGCTCTTTATCTCTACTTCTATTCAGAATGTCAGCCTTGCAGGATAAAGTATTCTTGACTGCATATTTTTCCCATTCAGCACATTGAATATATCATGCCACATTCTTGTGGCCTGTCAGGTTTCTGTGGAGACAGCTACTGCTAATTTGATTTATCTTCCCTTGTAGGTTAGGTATTTTTTTTTTCTTGCTGATTTCAGGATTCTTTCCTTATCTCTATATTTTGCAAATTGTACTATGATATGTCTTGGTATTGGCCAGCTTTTGTTGAATTTGATGGGAGTTCTCTGTGCTTCCTGGATTTGGTGACAGTTTCCTTTCTTAGATTAGGGAAGCTCTCAGCTATAATTTGCTCAAATAAACTTTCTGCCACCTTTCCCTCTCTTCTTCTGGGACTCCTGTGATACAAATTTTATTATGCTTTATGCTGAATGCCTTAAGTCTATATTCATGATCCATGAATCCTGGATCTTTCTTTTCTTTCCCTCTTCTCTTCTGCTTCATTATTTTCCATAATTATATCTTCCATATCACTGATGAGTTCCTCTGTTTTGTTCATCCTTGTCATTGCATCCAGTCAGTTTTGCATCTAGGTGATAGCATTTTTAATTTTTTAAAAATACTTTGTTTGTTTGTTTGACACACAGAGAGAACATGCACATACAAGGGAAGTGACAGGCAGAGGGAAAGGGATGAGCCCCATGAGGGGCTTGACCCCAGGACCCTGGGATCATGACCTAAGCCGAAGGCATATACTTAACCAAAATGAGCCATCCAGGCACCGCTCAGTTATAGCATTTTTTATTTTGGCCTGACAAGTTTTTAGTTCTTTTATCTCTACAGAAAGGTATTCTCTAGTGTCTTCTATGCTTTTCTCAAGCCCAGCTAGTATACTTAGCATTGTTGTTTTAAGTTCTGGTTCAGACATATTATTTATTATTAGTTCCCTGGTCATCGCTTCTTCCTGTTCTTTCTTTTGGGGTGAATTCCTCTGTCTTGTCATTTTGGGTAGGTCACTGTTTTTTCTGTGTTAGAAAGCCTCTTATGTTTCCTGCTCCTGAGAATAATGGCTATATTAAGAGGTCCTATACTGTCCCAGGCCTGGTGCTTTAGGATGTGTTTCACAGTATGCACTGTGTTTTTCTGTTTTGGCTGCTCTATCCCTCAGGTCAGTCCTCTGCAGTCTCCTCTCTTCTGTTCCTGGCTTCCATCAGGCCCTGCCCTCATGCTGTCTGTGACTGAGCCATCTGCCCACCACATGAGACAGTACTCCTGTATTTTCTGTCAGGCTCATGGCTAGGTTTCAAAACTTCAAATTTTAGGGACCCAGAGTGGTGCAGAGTGGTGATGATCCTCTGGGGGAGGGTCTTGCCATGCTGCAGCTGGTGTCCATTAGTCCCAGAAAAGCAGTGACATGATTGTGGGTTGGCTTGGAGTTTAAGGTAAAGTGTAGCAAAAGCAGGCACCAGGGTTTGCTGCTCTCAGTGGTGTCTTTGTTCCTATGCTAATGAACAGGGCAGCACACTAGTGTCCACAAGCTCTTTTGACCCCCGAGAGGCCATGCTGCCTCTCCCAAATGCACTCCAAGAAGGGGAACTCTCTCTTCCAGTGCAACCCAGGGGATCTTCAAACCATGCTATCTGGTCCCAGGTCTCTGCCTTCCTTCCCCACGGAAGGACTGCTGTGGCCACCAGGCTCCACTGGGCTGTGGCTAATGGACTTCTGAAGCTTCAGACTTTGGACTTCCTGGCTTGTAAAACCTTGTGATAATCAGCTGCTCTTGTTTTTCCAGTGAGTGGTTTTGGGGAAGTGTTTTGTCTTGCGCAGTTCCCTGCACTGCTTTCTTTCTTTTCAAGAGATCAAAACTCCCTCCCATCACAGCACCTGCATTTCTTTTCTCCACAGAATTATGTCCTCACACTTCCTCTCTTCCCTGATGTGGCTTCTTTTCACCCTCTAGTTCTGCAGTTTGTACTTTACCATGTGAGGTCTTCCTCACCCAGCCCAGGTTTTAGGATATCTGACCTTGGTTGTAATGAGAAACAACCGTGATGTGTTCACTTTAGTAGACCTCCTTATCCATACATCAGCCTGTTCTGTGGCAACACTGGGACCCAGTAAATAATACTGAAATCTAATGTTATAAGCTTAAGTTGTCTTCTTGGTGTGTTTCATCAAAGAGAATGTGGTCTCTTAGCCAAATGTGCACGTTTCTTGACACATCCTATGAGTCTCATGATCTTTTTCAGGGCTGGTAAAGCATCATTTTATTTTATTTTTTAAGTAATATGTACACCAAACATGGGACTCCAACTTACAACCCCAAGATCAAGAGTCTCATGCTATACCAACTGAGCCAGGCAGGTACTCCGAGAAAGCATAGTTTAGGAGAGAGAGATGTTGCAGAGAGATGGACTATCTCAGTACAGGACATGCCAAGGTGTTGCATACTAGGTCAAGACCTTGGGTTCTAGTCCAAGTACTATCACTAAGTTGCTGTGGAATAATTGCTCTTTTTTGAGTTTCTATTCCTTCAAGCAGAAGAAGTCTATGGAGTGAGGAGAGAGAGCAAAGCAAGTTCACTGAATTTGAGAATATGGTGCTTTTGTGATGGCCACTGCCAGAAGACGTCACGGTTATCTCAGAGCATTAATGTAGGAAGGAAGCTTAAGACAAATAGTCAGGAAGTACATGATCACAGGAACAAGTTATGGCCTTTTCATTTAACATCTATCAGGTCAAACTCTAACTCAGAGAAAACCAAACCAACCAAGCAACCAAACAAAACCATTAACACACAAGATTCCTGGTAGCAAAATCGAAGGACTGGAGATATAACTTGGATGCTTTCTTATTAGTTTTAGTTTTTATTTTTTTTCGCAAGGGAATTGCAGTGACGTCAAGGATTAAGAATAAGAAGTAGAGTGTTGAGAAGATGCAGGAAATTATCTCATTAAGTATACATACAGTATTTGCTGAATACACAGGGACATCAGTTATCAAATGTCCACAAATGCTCCTGCACACATATTTGCTTGCCCACCACCTGTAACCCAGGGGGTTGAGTATCTGTTAAAATACATGTGAATACCTTTAAATATTCACTCATGCTCTAAAACACACAAACTGAGCTACTTATGTTATATGTAACTGTCTCCCATGAATAGATTGGTCTTCAAACTTACAATTTTATCCATTTTGCTCATGAAGAAACACATTACTTGTTAACATTAACATCACATTGAAAATTCAGCATCACAAGAAAAGTCTCTGTAACAAAAGCAATTTTCAAAGCTGAGGATGTTTATTGCAAAGTCTATTCATTACACTAATGCCAAATCGTACAATAGAATTAATCTTCTGGGATTTATCCTTTATTTTATTCCACTTATTGAGGCAATTACCTTAGAGTATAACTCCTTCATTTGAATGTCAGACTCTACAGAGCAAAGAATCTGTTATCTCTGTTCTAGTGGTAGCATGGGACCAACTTAACTTTGTCTTATGCTTGTTTCCTTAAGAACTGTTTTTATTTTACTTGTCATATGCAAGATTGATGAGAACTTTAAAAATAAGTGCGTAGTGGGAAAAAAGCAAGTATATTGCTGAAAGCTTAATAATAACTTATGTATTAAATGATAATAAGAAAGATTACTGCTTCCGTAGTGGTATTAAGCTTTTCTTCTGTAAAAGTTATTTGAATACCGATTAAGTACTTCATCTAACCAAGGAGGAAGTTACAGTGGAAGGCAGAGTATAATATTTATCTTGTCTTTCATGCTATAGAATGCAATTATACACATAAAGTTGAATTATAGGAAATGTTGCACTCTGCCGTGTGTAACTCTAGAATTAAAGTTTAAAAGAGAGATTAGTTATTTTTGGACTAGGTGGTGGTTTTTAATCAGCTTGAACTGCTAACCAGAGTATCACTGGGTGGCTTAAGCCATAGACATTGATGTCTCACAGTTCTGGAGGCTGAGAAGTCTAAGATCAAAATGTTGATGGGTTCCGTCTCTGGTGAGGATCTTGTTTGTGGCTTGCAGACAGTTGCCCTATAATTGTGTCCTTTCCTGACAGAGGGAGAGTGCGCTGGGAACTCTTCTTCTTACAAGGACACTAATCTCATCATTAGTGAGGGCCTCATGATCTTGTCTAAAACTAATAACCTTCCAAAGGCCATATGCCTAGGTACCATCATGTTATTAATTAGAGCTTCAATATATGAATTTTGGGGAGAAATATTCAGTCCATAATAATGGTAACGAGAGGGGGTGTAAAGAATAATTATCAATCATGACACTGAATCTCTTCTTTAGTTTTCTACATTTTCTTACCTTTTTCCATCATCTTCAATCTCTCCCTAGAGCCTGCTTCTACGGTTCCTCAAAAATGATTTTTATTGGATTGGTCTGAGGAACAAATCTGGCTGGAGGTGGGAAGATGGGTCACCCCTAAAAATCTCAAGGTAAGGGGGTTCAAAAAAATGGGGAAAAAAGAGAAAAGGAGAAGAGAAAGTATGTGATGGGGAAATAGGTCAAGGTCAATAGATGGTGGGGAGAGGAAAGGGTAAGGAAAGGAACTCGAGAACAGGAGAGGAAATGAATGGTGGATAAGAGCCAAAAAAACCCCAAAAAACAAAAACAAAACCCAAAACCCCAAAAAACAAAAAACCCCAATGAAAAAAAGAGAGGCTAATGTTCTGGATGCTGAGAGAAGCGGGGCCTGAATAGGGAGAAAGAACTGCTCAGTTTTTATCTCTTCCATGCCTGCAGCTCCTTTGCTCTCATGTTACCTTAAATGATTGACTTTCCTGATTTCTTACAGCATTGTTTCAAACAGCTTGATCCAGAAGTGTGGAGCCATCAACCAGCACCATCTCCAAGCTGCTAGCTGTGAAGCTCTTTTACCGTGGATCTGTAAGAAGGTCAGACTTTGAGGGGGTCAGATCTGTGGTAAGGCTCCCTCACACGAGGGAGCAGGCCTCTGGGTGCTCAGATGACCCTGAGCATTTATTTGGTGAATGATGAACCTTCTAGGACATAGCATTTGATGTAAGATTAGTGCAGCTTCCCTGGGAACTGAAGGTTTGTTGCTGGACTCTCCTTGAGAACATTTAGATATTATCCTAACAATTTAAAGATCAGATCTAGGATCATTTGGGAAATATAAGTTTTTTGTAGTACTTCTCACTGTAGTGACTGATGCTGCCTCCTTCACCCCCATTCCCACCATTTCTGTCAAAAGTGTACCTTTGAGGCACCTGGTTGCTTCAGTGGCTTAAGCTGCTGCCTTCAGCTCGAGTCATGATCTCAGGGTCCTGGGATCGAGTCCCACATTGGGCTCTCTGCTTCACTTCCTCTCTATCTGCCTGCTTCTCTGCCTACTGTGATCTCTGTCCGTCATAAAAAAAAAAAAAAAAAAAAAAAAAAAAAAAAGTGTGCCTTTCCTCAATGTTATGGTCTGAACTGATGAACTCTGCGCAGGTATATACTATTGCTCATGTGTTTTAGGTGTTTTTGATGTGTGCTAGGAAGTTGGCATGTTACTGATTCCTCATAATATATTTTTATCCTAATGGTGGCCCTTCACGGAGAAAGCTATATTCTAAAGGATAATGCTAATAGTGAGAACCTAAGTTGTAGAAAGAGGATGAGAACAGGGTGGTGCTTTCTGTTTCTCAGCTCTTCACCACTTAAAGACATGGCCTTGGCTGAATTTAATTTTTATAGGCGTGCATAGATGTGGTTGAATAAACTGATATATGACCATATATTTTCCATGTTGTGGATGTGTGATTTGCAGGTTAATTTCACATAGTGGTCAATCTGAGGAAAGTTTACAGAAGCCATTTATGTGCTTGATTCCCAAATTATTTTAGGCATGAATGCCTCAACAATGAGAAAAACTTGGTTATTTCTCTTAAGTAGGGTTTGGAGAGGGACGCCTGGGTGGCTCAGTCGGTTAAGTGACTGCCTTCGGCTCAGGTCATGATCCCAGGGTCCTGGGATGGAGTCCCACATCGGGCTCCCTGCTCGGTGTGCAGCCTGCTTCTCCCTCTGCCTGCTGCTCCCTTGCTTGTGCTCACTCACTCTCACTCTCACTCTCTCTCTGATAAATAAATAAAATATTTAAAAAAAAGTAGGGTTTGGAGATAGATAGGGAGGGAAGGTGCTGTTTAAAAGACGTGGGCAGTTGGGACGCCTGGGTGGCTCAGTTGGTTGGACAACTGCCTTCGGCTCAGTTCATGATCTCGGAGTCTGGGGATCAAGTCCTGCATCGGGCTCCCAGCTCCACGGGGAGTCTGCTTCTCTCTCTGCCCTTCTCCACACTCATGCTCTCTCTCTCAAATAAATAAATAAAATCTTTAAAAAAAAAAAAAAGACGTGGGCAGGAATACTGAGGGGACCATCATTCTGTACTGTACTGTTGATGATGCTAGATTACAATTTCTTTTTTTTTAAAAAAAGATTTTATTTATTTATTTGATAGAGAGAGATCACAAGTAGACGGGGAGGCAGGCAGAGAGAGATAGAGAGAGAGAAAGGAGGAAGCAGGCTCCCCGCTAAGCAGAGAGCCTGATGTGGGGCTCAATCCCAGGACCCGAGATCATGGCCCAAGCTGAAGGCAGTGGCTTTAACCCACTGAGCCACCCAAGCACCCCCATAAATTAACTTTTTAAATAATTTAATAGCTGCCTACTATGTGATGTTTGACTAATTGTTTTTTTTTTTTTTTTTAATGTACAGAGGTTGTTTCTCAACTCTTACCCAGACGAGTATGGCTCAGTTCAGACCCATCTAGCAGCAGATTTCCCCTCCCCTCTAACTGAGCTACCAAGCTACCAAGTTTCTCTCTTAACTAATGCAAACATATCAAGTAGTAAGAGACCCAGGCTTACCCTTGCTAAATACAAGGAGGGTGCTACATCCAGTTGGACTGTCACAAAGCAACTGTATTCTAGGTAGTGTAGAACCAATAAGAGCACAACTTTTAAAAAAAAGAAACAAAAAAACAAAACACATTTTTTTTTAAAGATTTTATTTATTTATTTGACAGAGAGGGATCACAAGTAGGCAGAGAGGCAGGCAGAATGGCGGGGAAGCAGGCTCCCTGCTGAGCAGAGAGCCTGATGCGGGGCTTGATCCTAGGACCCTGAGATCAGGACCTGAGCTGAAGGCAGAGACTTTAACCCACTGAGCCACCCAGGTGCCCCCAAAACACATTTCTTTTATGGCAGTGTAATTTTCACTAGACTCTACACTTCTCAGAGCATCAAGGACTTTGAAACCATGAAATGTCACTGACATCTATAATCAAATACAAGCATAAAACTTAAGAACTAGAAAGTCCTGGAAGGAAATAAATGCTTAGCCCTAGCTCGACTACCATTGTCTTTCTCTCTTGCATATTCCTGCCTCCTTTGTCAAAGATTTGTTGACCATATAACTGTGGGCTTATTTCTGGATGTTCATTTCCATTCCATTGATTCATATGTCTGTTTTGTGCTAGTACTGTACTGTTTGGATTACTACAGCTTTGTAGGGATTCTTGAAATCTCGAATTGTGATACCTCCAGTTGTTTTTTTGTTTTTTTTTTTTTTCAAGACTGCTTTGGCTAGTTGAGGTCTTTTGTGGTTCCATACAAATTTTAGGATTGTTTGTTCTAGTTCTTTGAAAAATCTGTTGGTGTTTTGATAGGGATTGCATTAAATTTATATACTGCTTTGGGTAGTGTAGACATTTTTAATAATATTCTTTTTTTAAAAGATTTTTTATTATTTTTAAGTAATCTCTATATCCAGTGTGGGGTTCAAACTTACCATTCCTGAGATCAAGAGTCACATGCTGTACTGATGATGCCAGCCAGAAGCCCCCAATATTTATTTTTCCAATCTGTGAGCATGGGATATCTTTCCATTGGTTTGTGTTGTTTGCAATTTCTTTCATCCATGTTTTAAAGTTTATAGTGATTAGAGTTAATCAGATTCCTAAGGTCATGGGTCACCATCTTCATCAGTCATATATGCCTCTCTTGCAGTCCATTTACCTTTCCCCTTGCCCCCATATCCCCACTTTCACAAACATACTTTGATGTTTGATATAGTCCTTGAGCTTGTTTGTATCTTTATAAAATATGTACTATTCTTTATTTGTTTCATATTTAGTTAAATTATTCTATATATTTTATTATTTTACTTTTTCCATGAACGTGTTTTTGAGTTCTATTCATGTTGCACGAGGTACATGTAATTCATCCTTCTAGCTGCTGCATTATCTCCATTTCATGTATTCATTCTCTTGATGATGGACACCTAGTTACCCCCATTTCCCCACTAGCCCAAACAGTGATGGGGTAGATATTCTCTTCTATATCCCTACTCCAAAGTCTTCCCCATCTTAGGAAATGACCTTAAGTTGTTCATATTCCAAACTGAAGAGCTTCCTGATTTCATTTTTCTACATCAACAAATTTTATCATTGCCACCAGCGAAGTATATTCTAAATCTCGTCTCTTCTTTCCATTTCTACTTTTGAAAAAAAGATTTTATTTGTTTATTTGACAAAGAGCGAGCGAGCGAGCGAGAGATCACAAGTAGGCAGAAAGGCAGGCAGAAAGAGAGAAGGGGAAACAGGCTCCCCACTGAGCAGAGAGCCCGATGGGGGACTTGATCCCAGGACCCTGAGATCATGACTTGAGCCGAAGGCAGAGGCTTTACTGAGCCACCCAGGTGCCCCTCCATTTCTACCTTTTAAAAAAAAAGATTTATTTATTTATTAGAGAGCGAGAAAGTATGCACACTAGTTTGAGTTGGAGAAGGGGGCAGAGGGAAGAGACTTTTAAGCAGACTCCCGCTGACCAACCTGGGCTCCATCTCATGACCCATGAGATCATGACCTCAACCAAAATTGTCAGTTGAGACACCTAGCAGCCACCAAGGTGCTCCTCCATTTCCACTTTTAGTTCCATTCCAAACCTCTGTTGTTGTTCACCTGGATTACTGTGACAGTGTCTTTTGTTATGAACTCCTTTAAAAATAGTTTCAGTAAGGGGGTGCATGGTTGGCTCAGGTGGTTGTGTCCAGCTCCTGGTTGTGGCTCATGATCTCAGGTCATGGGATGGAGTGTGAAGGCAGCTCTGTGCTGAGCAGGGAGTCTGCTTAGGATTCTCTCTCTCCTTCTGCCTCTTCCCCCTGTTCATGTGTGTGCACTGTCCAAATAAATAGAATCTTAAAAAAATAGTTTTATTGAGATATAGTTGACACACAATAATCTGAATATATTTCAAGAGTAAAATTTGGTAAGTTTTGACGTATATCTATCTCTATTTATCTATCTCCATGAAAATGTCACCATAATCAAGATGGTGAAAACAGCAAACTATCCCGAAAAGCTTCCTCATGCATTTTGTAATTACTCCTTCTCTCTTGTCCCTGTCACCCAACACTCTCCTGTCCTCAGGAAACCCTGATCTACTTTATGTCACTATAGATTAGATTATGTCTTCTAGAGTTTTACAGTACATAGAGTTTTACAGAGTCATTAAATATGCACTCTTCTTTTTCAGTGTTCTTTCACTCAGAATAATTATTTTGAGATTCATTCCTGGTGTTGTATCAATGGTTTACCCTTTTTTATTGCTAATATTCCATTATATGGTATCGCCCTCGACCCGCAAGGACGACAAGAAGCCCCAGTTCAGATGTATCTTCTCTCCTTTTATTTCCACAAGTCTACACACTTATATACGCTTACATGACCAATCAGCGAGCAGGGTACAGGAGGGAGCGAATCAGGCTGCGCACCTAAACGAACAACTTCGCTAGCAACCAATGCTGTTTACTTCCTCTTTGGGTGTTCCGCTTAGTCTCATGAGGCAACCCTAACCTGGCAACTAGCCAGGCGCCATCTTTTAATGGTGGAGGCCGCCCTGGCCAGGGGCCTGCCTCCAATATCTTCCCCTTTTTTCTTTTATGGCAGGGATCATGCCTGTCTTAGGTTGTCAGTGGCGGGGAATATCCTTACCTGTCACCAGACGGCAGATATCAATGATCTGCATCCTGTCTTAGGTTGGTATATTTCCCCCACCAATCTTACCCGTTGTTGACTACTGATCCAGCATACTTAGCCACACTTGGGGGGATGTACCAGCCTCGATGGCTAACAAGGCATGCACCATGGCTTGCTGTTGCCTATGTAGCTATCACCTCCAAATTTGCAGTTTCCTTACTAGCAGAATCAAGCCCACTACAAGGATTATCAGCAGACCAATTATGCTAGCCCATTGTTTCATGAAGGTTAACACATCTTGCAATGTTTTGATTATGGGAGGTTTGCAAACTCAACTCTGGTATTTATCCTTGTTATGCCTAGTAGCAGGTGCTGAGTATAGTTTTGGAATTCTGCGGACCAATTCCCCCGCAAGTATTGGGAGAGCTGTCAGGAGACATTCTGTAAGTCACTCATATTAGTATAGGCTATGGGAGTTACACAAATTGCCAGGAAGGGTGCTATATATCCCAGTCCCAATAGGGCCCCCAATATGTCCACTTGTTCTTGAACCAAATCCACTCTCTGGTTGACTATCAGGATTCCTGCTTGCAAATGTGCATTGATCTGAGTCTGTGTTTGAAGGGCAGCCACCGTTCCTTCTGCAAGGGTGTTCACAGCTTCCGCAGTGAGTATAGTTGTAGCAAGCGAGACTGCTGCTGCCGTGGCAGCTGCTGTAGATACAGCCAATGCTGTCACAATGGCAGCTGTGATACCAAAATCTCTCTTCTTTCTGGATAGCACCACCGGTAACTTGTCCTCTGGAATGGAAACTGGGATAGGAACATGGGTAGACTGAGCACGAGGTACTCTGACATCCAGACCACTCCGGTGGCCATACCCTATTATTGGTGCACCGGGGCAACTTAAAAGGTTGATATGGCCCCGAGGCATTAATAGGTTTCACAGGGGCCAAACCCTGGATCACAGTAATGTTACCTATGTTTGAGGAATGGTGAAAAGGTTGCCCCAGGGTCTGATTGCTCAGGCGAATACAGTCCAGGGTGCGGACTGATGTATTGAGATACAACACAAAGCAGAGAGTGCTGGACAGGGAGACAGTAATATTAGTCACCTCTGCAATGTCTGTAGATATGTGAACAGTGGGTAGCCCTATAGGAGAGTTGGTAGTAAAGAGAGGAGGGAATATGAGAGAAGAGTTAGTCACTGGTAAAGGATATGGCCATGCTTTAACCACTGCTCACAGTTCTCTGGCTTGAGTCCGCTTCAGGAGGTGTAGCATCCCCAGAGTTATCATCAGCATCTTCAGCATCATGACTGGTGTTCAGAGGCAAGGCTGCACGCACCAGCCGCTCTGGGATCCAAATTGTAGCCTCCTTTTCCTGTGGAAAAACACATACAGACCCCCTACTCCATACTAACACTGGATCTGGTCCATTCCACTTTCCTGTGAGGATGTCCTTCCAAAGTACTAAAGGCTTAGGGGGAGCAGCAGCATTATTTGCATGTCTGTCTGCAGCTGATTTACCCATTTTATCCAATGTTAAAAAGTTCAAAATAAAGAGAATGGTGTTGAGCTTATCTTTAGGGGGCCTGAAGGTGTCCCCTATCCCCCCTTTTTGTTTATAAAGCGCATTTTTTATTGTAAGATGCGCGCGCTCCATAACACTCTGTCCTTGTGGGTTATAGGGTATTCCATGTATCAAGTGAATGTCAAGTTGTTGTAGGAAGGCTTTAAAGGGTTGTGAGGTGTAGGCTGGGCCATTATCTGTCTTTAACTGGCGTGGCTTTCCCCATGCTGCGAAAGCCTGTAGGCAATGGACGATAACATCTCTGGATGCCCCCCCTCCCCCGCCCCCCGTATGCACTGAGGCGAAAATTATTCCAGAGCAGGTATCTACAGAGACATGAACATATTTTAACTTTTCAAATTCTGAAACATGTGTGACATCCATTTGCCATATATGATTAGGTAACAAACCCTTAGGATTAACCCCCAAGGACGGTGCAGGTAGTAAGGTCACGCTATTTCTGCAGGAGACTACTATGTCCCTTGCCTGTGCTTTTGTTATGTTAAATGTGAGGTGAAGGGTTAAAGCATTCACATGGAACAGATTATGATAATGTCTCGCCTGTTGCACAGGGTCCTCAATGGCAAAGACAAATTCTCCTCTGGTTAAGGAGTCTGCTAACCAATTAATTACCTTTTATCAGGGGCCTGGTAAGGTTGTATGAGCTCGTATGTGGCCATTATAAAATGGAGCCTTCCTGTCCCAAACTAATGTTTGGATTTCTTGTAATGCCTCAGAGATAGTAGACCTGGCATTAATAGAACCCACACTTTCAATGATAGAGACAGCTTGCACCACATATCTACTATCTGATAAAAGGTTGAAGGGTTCTTGATGAAACATTTGAAATGTTTGAATGTTTTATCACTGTGAGCAGCTCGGTTTCTTGGGGAGAGGAGCTTTGAAATAGGAAGGTCCAACTCTCTTCTTTGGTAACCATAGCTCCTACAGGTGTCCTGGCTTCTTGCAGTAATAGCAAACTCCAGGAGTACCCCTATGTTTATATTGTTGAGCTCCCTGTAATCCCTGTAAACCTTGAGTGATTGGTGCAGCCGTAACCTGCCCTTGAATAACACTGTCATTTATATCCCTGCAAACTTTAATATATGCACTCAAGTCTTTGGCTTCTTTACACCATTTATTAGCTTGCTCATACGCCAGCTGTTTTATCAATGGCATGGCTGCCTCTACCTCCCCAAATATTCGACCAGCTGTTTGCATCAGCCTCGCTACAAAATCAGCATATGCTTCATTTGGTCCTTGTATTACCTTAGACAGCTGACCCTGTAAATCCCCACTGCCTTGAATTGTTGTTCATGCTTTAGTGGCCGCTGCGGCTATTTGCAGATACACTGCAGGGTTGTATTGTATTTGGGCCTGCTTTCCCATGTCCGGTCCCATTCCCATTAACATTTCTAGGTCCCACTGAGGATTTCCAGCTGCTGCATTACGGCGGGCAGTGTCCTGTGAGTATTCTTGCCAGGCTGTTTTCCATACTAGATATTGCCCTCCTGACAAGGTTGCGCAGGCTAGGTTACCCCAGTCTTCAGGGACTAATTTCATTCCCGCTATGGTCTCCAACAAAGAGACCGTAAAGGCTGCCTGAGGGCCATACTGCATGACTGCTTCCTTTAATTGCTTAACTAGTTTAAAATCAAGAGGCTGATGATACCGCTGGTTGTTTTGGTCCTCTAAAACCGGAAAGGCAGAGGTCAGGTCATGATCTCTCCAGCTTGAAAACCTGCCACTACCACATGTGGCACAGCAGCTACAAGCTCCTTGGCATGCCATAGGATTATACTGCGGAGGGGCACTAGGTGTCGCTGGAGTTGACAGTTTCAACTGTTCAAACTTGGGAGTGCATTTTATGGTCTAACTCCACCCCTGACATTTCCTCTTTCTCTTCACTAGAACTACCCCCTCTGAGGCACAAGAAGACCGCTCCTCTTTCACTTCCTCCAATGCCTCTGCTCCCTCTTGCAGAGCTGATTCACATTTGGGTTTAGGCCCCACCAGGCATCCCCAGACTAAGGTCCATATTGTCAGAGTCCCCGGGTGGCAAAGGCGTTTTATTGTCCTGTTTCTTCAAATCCTCCCCTAAGCGGTCCCATTGAGGTATGTTTTAGCAAGCCTTCATCTAGGAACCATGGAGCCACCTTTTCCACTGTATTCAAAAAGGCCCGAGCAGTTTTTGCTTTTAGTGAAGTTCCATTGGCTTTCAGCAGGTCTTTTAAAGACCCTTCCAACCGCACTTTAGATACTTCAGATCCCATTATGAACACACAGACAATAGACGCGGACGTTAACGACACTAACACATTAACCTTTTACACACATGTACTTCAGTCGACCTTTACTCCCCGCTTTACCGCGGAATTCCCACTTTTGAACGTGACTAACGTCCCCGCTTACCTGCGGACCTTTACTCCCCGCTTTCCTGCGGATTACCTTGCAAGATTCCTTTATTTAGTTCCCGGGTGCCGGCGCCATTTATCGCCCTCGACCCGCAAGGATGACAAGAAGCCCCAGTTCAGATGCATCTTCCTCTTTTTATTTCTGCAAGTCTACACACTTATATATGCTTACATGACCAATCAGCGAGCAGGGTACAGGAGGGAGCGAATCAGGCTGCGCACCTAAACGAACAACTTCGCTAGCAACCAATGCTGTTTACTTCCTCTTTGGGCATTCCGCTTAGTCGCAGGAGGCAACCCTAACCTGGCAACTCGCCAGGCGCCATCTTTTAATGGCGGAGGCCACCCTGGCCAGGGGCCTGCCTCCGACAATATGGATGTGTCATAATTTGTTTCTTCATTCACTTGCTGATTGACATTTTGGAAGTTTCAGTTTGGAGCTATTAAAAATAAAGCTGTTCTGAACATTTGGGTACAAATCTTAGTATGGACGTAGTCTTCCTTTTCTCTTGATACAATATGTAGGAGGTGGAATGGCTGGATCAAATGGTAGGTATACGTTGAACTTTTTAAGAACCTGTAAACCTTTTTTTCAAAGTCTTTGTACCATTTTATATTCCAGCCAGCAGTGTATGGGAATTCTAGTTCCTTCACATCCTCAGTGATCCTGGGTATCAGCATTCTTTTCGTTTTTAGCCATTCTAGTAGGTACTCAGTGGTATTTAGTTGTGGTTTTAATGACCATTTCCTTAAAGATTAGTGGTGTTGAGCAACTTTTCATAAGGTTAATTGCCATCCACATATTTTTCTTTAGTGAAATAATTGTTCAAATATTTTGCTTCTTTATTTGTTTTCTTGCTGCTGAGTTTTCAGAGTGCTCAATATTCTGGATACAAGTTCTTACCAGATATACACTTTGTAAATATTTTCTCCCAGGCTGTGGTTTGTCTTTTCATCCTCTTAATAATGAGTTTCAAAGAATAGAATTTTAAAATTTTTATGAAGTCTGTGTTATCAATCTTTGTATTATAGTTTGTGGTGTTTGTATGTTACCTAAGAAATCTTTTCCTAGTCCATGTTCTCAAAGATTGCCTTTATGTTTCTTCCAGAAATTTTACAGTTTTAGCTTTTGCATTGAGGCCTGTGATCTGTTTTGATCCAACTTTTACATATGGTGTGAGGTATGGGTGGAGGTCTCTTTTTTCTTCTTTTTATCTAAACCTAATTGTGCCAGTGCTTTTTATTGAAATAACTACCATTTGTCATTAAGCTCCTTTGATACCTTTGTTGAAGATCAATGATTATATTGGCCTATTTCTGCATTTTATCTTTTGTGCCATTTATTAATGTGTCTGTCAGTTCATTTCTATACCACTGTAATTTTATCATATGTCTTGAAATTAAGTGGTGTGATCCTCCAACTTTGTTTTTCTTTTTCAAAATTGTTTTAGTTGTTCTAGGTCCTATGATATTTTACTGTATATTTTAGATAAATATTCTATTCCTGTGTTATTTTGTAAATGTATGAATATATCAGGATGAATTACTGGGTCAATGGATACTTTGTTCAAATGAGCCTACTAATTTAAACTCTCCAGCAATGTATGAGGTTAAGTACCTGTTGCTCTCTACCCTCCTCTCCTCTGGTAAGGCTGAAGTGAGCCACTTGCTCCTTATGATCATGAATTTTCACGCCTGGCTCTACTCTCTTATGAGTTTTTTTTTTTTTTTAAGAAAGTTCTTCACATTGGAAGAAATCTATAAGGCAAAGTTCGCAATGATCTTTGCTAATAATTCTCTCTCAAAGCAAAATCTTGATGATAATAAAGTCTTTGTTTCCATATTAGTAATGAGATGAGGAAGGAAATAAAGGGTAGGGGAGAAAGCTCTTAGCACATAGCAGAAAATACGAAAGAAATGTGATAAAAGCTAAGGGAAGCTTTCAAGGTGGAGGGAGCATTCATCAATATAACATGCTAAAGAGATGTAAAGTAGCATAATGACAGAAGAATATTCAATGAAATTGACAATATGGAGGTCATTGTTCATCATGCTTTATTAGCATGTGAAAGATGTGAAACGGGGGTAAGGGAATGGAAAAAAATGAGTTTAGATATATCTTTTAAGAAGTTTTTAAGAACTTTTCTTACAGCAGAAAGGAAAATGATAACATCTAAATAAAGGCTGTATGTTGCACCAATACATTTTTACATATAGAGAAGAAAGAGTAGCTCGAGTTTATAGCTTTCAACTTAGTTGAAAGAGAGAGATTAAAAATTTATGCAAGACCATGGGGCGCATGGGTGGCTCAGTGGGTTAAAGCCTCTGCCTTCAGCTCAGGTCATGATCCCAGGATCCTAGGATCGAGCCCCACATAGGGCTCTCTGTTCAGCTAGGGAGCCTGCTTCCTCCTCTCTCCTCTCTGCCTGCCTGCCTCTCTGCCTACTTGTGATCTGTCTGTCAAATAAATAAATAAAATCTTTAAAAAATATATTTATGCAAGACCAGGATCCTTGGGGCAGAGGATGACTGGGTGACCCAATGCTCAAATGGAAGAAATAATTTTGTGTGGAAAGAGTGTCTCTTTTCCTATGGAAGGGGGAATGATGGGGGAAGATTCTGATTTGTTTGTTTAAGTGATAGAAAAGAAAATGTACTGTTCTTGCCTGGTGAACTCTATTTTTTTCAGTGAAATAAAGGACAAGTTTATATGCTAAGAATGAAGGAGAAAGTGATAGGTTTGGGATCTACAGAAGGCAGAATTGTGGAATTTCTGCACAGGGAAAACAGATCTCTGCCTAGAGACCCAGCACTGCAGGCCAGCACTGAGAGCTCAGGTGAGGCAGGAGGCCACACATGTTTGGTGATTTCAGCCTGCACTACTGCCTGATTATTGGCTGCAGCCCCCGTCAGACTAGTTGTAATAACAGAGAAGTCAAGTGGTGGGAATGATGGGGGGTGGGGATTTTGCAGGGAGTTTTCAAGGAAATAGAAGTAGCCAGAAGAAGATAAGAAACCCAAAGAATAGGGAATCCTGGAGTGAGGAACGTACTGGATGGGAAAAGATTTGGGAGTGACAGGGATGTACTTTAGGAATGTAGGTGAGGTCCAGAGGAGACGACCAAAAAAGAATTCTTGAGCCATCTTTGGTGCAAAAAGGTGATTTCATTAAAGCATGGGGACAGGACTCGTGGGCAGAAAAAGCTGCTGCCCTGGGGCTCTGAGGCGTGACTGGTTATATACTTGGTAGGTGGGGGATTTAGGAAAAGGGAGGTTATCAAAATAACTTTTATTTGCTAAGGAGGACCTACAAGATACTGGGGCCCTTGTCACTGCACAGTTAAGGTAGTTTTTCCCTCTAGTTAAGCATTAACATTAAGACAGTTTCCTTCCGGGGCGCCTGGATGGCTCAGTGGGTTAAGCCTCTGCCTTCAGCTCAGGTCATGATCTCAGGTTCCGGGGATGGAGCCACCACATCAGGCTCTCTGCTCAGCAGGGAGCCTGCCCCCCTCCCACCCCCTCCTCTCTGCCTGCTTGTGATGTCTCTCTCTCTCTCTGTCAAATACATAAAATCTTAAAAAAAAAAAAAAGACAGTTTCCTTCTGGAAGTTATGTTATTGATAAGAATGCTTTTTTTCTTGTAAACACTAAGACATTTGTAAATTGAGGGAGACTCCTGTCTTGTTGGACTGTGATCTCTGTTAGTTAACCATCCCCCCGGCATCCCCCTCCTTCCCTTAGGTTTAGAACAGCCAGGAGTGCCTGAGGAGTTGTGGAGGGTTTGCGGGGTGTCAGCTTGAGCTTTGTTCTCAACTTGCCTTCTGCTCCCTCATCAATAGTACAGGAGATGACAGAAATACTGCAGTGAACATTGTTGTACATATATCCTATTTCTCTATAACAGATTCCTAAAAGTGAGAGTCCTGGGCCAAAATGTATGCCAAATTAAAAATTTAAATGATACTAAAAGATTGTAAGGCTGAAACCATTTTACTTCCACTAGCAGTGGATAAGAACACTGGCCCTCCCTTCTTCTCAGCTCCAGATGTTTTCAAAGTTTTAAATTTGGCTTATTATCATCAGTCTTACTCTTTTTCTTGTGTTGTGTATGAGGGGAGGAGGAGGAATGTTACATCGCCGTTAGAGTTTGGGTTTTTCTAGCTGCTAATATCTTTGAGCATCTTCTCAAGTTTATTTGTAATTTGTATTTCCTTTGAATTACCTTTTCATACATATTTCTTGACTATTTATTCTCTCAGCGTTTTTGGTTTTTTCCTTTCTTACTGATCTGTAGGCACTGTGTATACTTGGAATAAATTTTTGTTAGTTATATGTGTTACAGATGTTTTCTTTCTATTATTTGTGTGTTTTTTTAATGTCATGGAGATTTTTTTCCATTCATGTATTTTAAGTTTTAATAAGGTCAAATCTCTCATTCTCTACTACCACCCCTCCCCCAAGTTACGGAGTCTGGTTTTCTACTTTGAATCCCCTACCTGGGATTATGCATACATTTTCCAAATTTTTTCCTAATGGGACACCTGGGTGGCTCAGTCTTTAAGTATCTGCCTTTAGCTCAGGTTATGATCCCAGGGTCCTGGGATCGAGTCCCACATCGAGCTCCTTGTTCAGCAGGGCATCTGCTTGTCCTTCTCACTCTGTTAGTGCTCTCTCTCTTTTTCTCCTCTCATTCTGTGTATCTCAAATAAATAAATAAAATCTTTAAAAACAAAATGAAAAAAAAAAACTGTTGTGGCCAGTTAAGATAAAGAAATTTGGGAACATTCTGCACACAGGTGAATAGTATAATGTAACCTGTTTTCAGCGTGACTGGAGTTCAGTGGGCACACCCGAGGGGTAGGGGATTTGCCTGGAGGAGCAGTAAGAGGGTGGCTGATCAGGGAGGCCCAGATCAGGACTGGGACAAGAGTGGGCACAGGTACCCAGGATAGGCGTGAGCATTTCCTGCCGACTCAGACAGGACACTGATGGTGCCTCACACCAGATCAGTCTTCCTGCTTGCAACCTGGTCAGTAAGCTGGTAATGCCCGCCATGGATTCGAAAGGGATGTTTGTATGCCTGCGCCAATATTTATGTACAAAGAACGTTATTACATTTCTCCAATGGGAAAAATTACAAACGACTCAAATATCTATTGGTATTGAAATGATTAAATGTATCACCTTACCTTTGCTTTCTTTCTGTAGAATAGACCTTATAAAATGAGAATGTTTTTATCTTTTGCCCAAACAACAAAAATAATGGACAAAAAGCCACCAGTCTTTATCCTCCAACAAAATCGTCAAGCTCGAATGCCCATGAGGGGTGAAGAGGTCCTCGAGCTCCATGGTGCTCTTGTTCACCCAGACTCCGGGTTTCTGCACAGCTCTTCCCAGCTGGAGGCTTAGTTTGGTTTGGCTCCAGTGGGAATGCAAGTTTAGACGATGGTCCTTTGCCTCGTGGTGCTTGATATTGCTTAGTGTACCTTTTCCTCTCCCCTCTACCCCCACCACTCCCTGTTTTAAGAATCCACTATCAAATGTTGCATTTTCTTCTTCTCCCCGCCCACCCCCTCAGAACAGATCCTCCCTCATTTTAAAATTGCGACGCACTTGGTCACATGACTACAGAGTTAGTGACTTCCCTCCAGATTCCTAATGGATGCCGAGACGAAGGTGGTGGCCTTTCTGGGCTAAAAGTTCTGTTGTGGCCTGTTCTGCTCTTACCAGCGAGGCCCCAAAACAGCTGTTATGTATGTGCTGTCTCTCCACAGGCTGGTAGAATGTGTTCTGTAGATTCCCTGGTCAAAACCAGGAGAAGGTTTTTTTTTTTTTTTTTTTTCCCCTTAGTTCTTTCTGTTTTTTTTTTTTTAATATTATTTTATTTTTATTTTTCTTAAGTATTTGTTTATTTAAGAGAGAGAGAGAGAAAGAGCATGAGATGGTGGAGGGCCAGAGGGAGAAGCAGACTCCCTGCTGAGCAGAGAGCCCAGTGCAGGACTCCATTCTGGGACCCCAGGATCATGACCTGAGCTGAAGGCAGGCGCCTACCCAACTAAGCCACCCAGGCACCCAGTTTTTTCTGTTTTTTTTTTTTTTTTTTCCTTAGGTATTCCTTACTGCGAGACCCTATGTGACTAATAACATCTAATTGCTGCTTATTGTGATTGGTATACAATGCTCAAACACTCTCCTGAAACCTATTAGTTACACTGGTTCTTTGTATGGCCGTATGTTATATGTATATTTTTAGACAATACTTTGTCCCTACCTGGGAGCTGTGGGAACATATTGGGAAGTACACCAGTGCTGGAGTTAATAAGACAAACCTGTATTTGAATCCTTTTAAAAATAATTACTGTGCGACTTGAGGCAAAATGCTTAACTTCTCCCAGTGTAGGTTTATCCATCCTATAAGTTCATTCCATCTGAAATAGCCAATCTCTTGGTCTCTATGACATCCACTGTGTAGTGCCTTCAAAACTCCTGTCAAGTCTGTGATTCTTTTTATGTGTTACTTTGAAATTATTACTTACTATGTTTTGCCAATGTGTATGTTCATAGTTTAAAATGCAAAAGCGACAAAGGGATGTGTCTATGAAAACAGTCTGTTCCCACCTCTGATTGCGGACTCACTCAGTTTTATTCCTTTTCGTGTTCCTTTCCAGATATAATCTTTTCATACACAGCATTTACTTACATGAGTGTGCGCGCACACACACACACACACACACACACATCTGAACTATAGCATAGTACACGTGCTGCTCTGAACTTTACTCATTAACTCATTTACCCATTAACAATCTATCTCATATCTTTCTTTAAAAAGACTTTATTTATTTATTTATTTGACAGATTGGGAGAGATCACAAGTAGGACAGAGAGGCAGGCAGAGAGAGAGAGGGGGAAGCAGGCTCCCCGAGGAGCAGAGAATACGATGCAGGGCTCCATCCCAGGACCCTGAGACCATGAGCAGAGCTGAAGCCAGAGGTTTTAACCCACTGAGCCACCCAGGCACCCCTATCTTGTATCTTTTTATGATTATACTCATAAGAGCTGCTTCTTTCTTTTTAATGGTTGGATAGAATTCTATTTTATGGATATAACTATTTAGCTAGTCTTCTATTTTTAAAATATCTTTTATTTATTTGAGGGAGAGAGCAAGAGAGCACAAGCAGGAGGAGTGGCAGAGGGAGAGGGAGAAGCAGGATCCCTGCTGAGCAGGGAGCCTGCCCCCAGGACCCTGGGATCATGACTTGAGCCGAAGGCATCCCCAAGCTAGTCTTCTAGGCACCTCTAACCTAGTCTTCTATTAATGGAAGTTTTAGATCATTTCCTATTTTGTCTTTACAAACAAAGCTGCAATGACTATATTTCATATAGGCATAACTACATGCTTTTTGAGTGTTTGTAGACCTGCCAAATTGCTCTGTGTAAATCTGCAGATTTGTCTTTCCACCAGCAATGTATAAGAATTTCTTCACCATGCATTTTTTCATCAAACGTTTTGATCTTTGCTAATTAGAAAGGTAAAAAATATTTTTCCATTATGGCTTTAATTTGTATTTCTCTTATTAAGAACTATAGAGAGCATCTTTTCACATGCTTAAGGTCCATTTCCTTTTCTGTGAACTGACACAACCTTTATCCTTTAAAAAGAAAATGGATGAGGGGGATACCTGGGTGGCTCAGTTGGTTAAGTGTCTCCCTTAGGCTCAGGTCATTATCTTGGGGTCCTGGGATCGAGTCACAGATTGAGTCCCACATCGGGCTCCCTGCTCAGTAGGGAGTCTGCTTCTCCCTCTACCTGTACCTCTCCTTCCCCCTCATGGGTTCTAAAATTAAAAAATAAAGTCTTTAAAAAAGCTTTGGATGAGCGAGCTTTTCCTCAGTAATTGGTAAGAAAAAATGTTCTTTATATACTAAATAAATTAGCCTTTTGAGTGTGATAAAAATTGAAAATATTTTGTCATAGTTGGTCACTTTTTTTCTTATATATGATGGGATTTTTTTCCTGGTTAGAAATTTGGGATTTTTATGTCTCAAATTTATAAATTTTTTATTTACTTATTTTTTAGATTTATTTATTTATTTTACAGACTGAGATCAAAAGTAGGCAGAGAGGCAGGCAGAGAGAGAGAGAAGGGGGGGGAAGCAGGCTCCCTGCTGAGCAGAGAACCCGATTTGGGGTTTGATCCCAGGACCCTGAGATCATGTCCTGAGCCAAAGGCAGATGCTTTAACCCACTGAGCCACCCAGGAGCCCCACAAATTTATAGTTTTTTAATCAGTTCTGGGTTTCATAGCATTTGAATTCTTTCATTCTCCATTCTAAGATCAAATTAGTTAGACAACTTAATTAGTTAGACAATTGACTTCTAATGAAATGCAGAATTACGGAAGGATCAGAACTAACTGATCGGCATGGTTGTGACAAGAAGCATGGAAAATTGGTGCATCTGCCAGTGAGACATGGATGAGTCAACGATTATGCGTTTGAAGATTCATCCAGGAGGCTTTAAGAGCCACTGTATGGTGGGACAGATAGTCACTGACTCATGAGCTCATCAAATATCCCTAGACTCAGAAACAGCTGCAAGTGGAAAACATTCTTGAAAGTCTGGAACAGCCTGGGATGCTCTATAAAGATACAAAATTCTACATAGAAGCTTACCTATGAATAATAGCTTTTCCTGAGAGTGCAAACACTTAGTGATGAGAGCCGTAGAATATTAGAGAAAGATCTCATCCTATGATCTTGAAATTTTGGCTGAAAGCTAACGCTGGGAGTAGTAGGTGACAAGAAGTCCTATGTTCTAAAGGGAGTCCTTAGACCGACCCCATACTGGGTTTAGGGACAATTACTAAGAGTTCATTAGGGTAAATTAAAGACTGATTTCAGGTAAGCCCTTTGCAACAGTTTGTAGATGGAGAGATGGCTGGGGTATCTGTGCTCCCACAACCAAGCCAAGTGAGAGGAAAAACTAGAGGGCAGCTGGGACAGAGCGGGGCTTCTTCCTGGAGGTGGAAACAGAGTCAAACTCCCTGGTTCTGTGTTGCTCAGCCCTGGAAACTTGTAGATTTGAGGCTGCCTGGAGAACAAGAGAGGGCTTAGAAGAACTTGACCCAAGTTCCCTACTTTGGAGGGCATAGAAACTTCTCTCTGAATGCTGCTTTCAAGAGGTCTGATGGTTGTAGAAAAATTTGTAGAGATTGCCCCTAAAGATGAGGTAAGGAAGAAGAGCTGGCGGGGACACAAGCTGCAGTTTCACTGTTTGTTGAGTGCCTATATGAGCTCCCTGAGCACAGAGGAAGTGGAAGAAGGTAATGGGATTTGAGTCACCTACAAAGGGCTTTATCCAACAGGATGTCCTGCCAGCCAAAGGGACTCCAGAAGGAAGAAGTCTTGTGGAGTGTTTCACCATAAGTTGAGAGCTAAGATAAAGCCGTAAGAGGCTCTAAGAGGCCTTCTAGAGAGCATATCACCTGTATCATGGAATGATGCCGGGCAGAAATTCCTCAAGAGTGTATCTCTCTGCATATAGGAACTGCTAAAACCTATAGAAGGTCCTGTGAAGGATAACTAGTATTGGTATTATATCCAATCCTACAAGAGAAACAGAACCAGTAGGTTTACATGAAGAGATTATTGCAAGGAATTGGTTTGTGCAACCGTGCAGCTGACTTGGCAAGTCCAAAATCCATAGGGCAGGCTGCGGGGAAAGGCAGGCTAGAACTTCTCCGCAGGGCTGAAGCTGGGGTCCACTGGGGTGGTTTCTTCATCTGAGAAGTGTCAAGTCTGCTCTTCAGGCCTTTGAACTGATTGAATCAAGCCCACCAGGATTATCTATCACCTCTCTTACTTAAAGTCAATTGGTTATAAACTTTAATTATCTCTCTAAAATACCCTATAGCAACATCTAAGATTAATGTTTTAATTAAATAACTGGGGACTGTTGCCTAGTCGGGCTGACACATCAGCTAACCATCACAGATAACTTCCACACAGAATTACCACCCGGTAACCTCAGTACCAACGAGAAGGACTTTGCCTTTTCTTCCAGTCCCCTGTATCCCGAGACTGGAGGACTGCCTCACCTCTGCACTGCTGGTCTTCGGAAACAAGGATCAGAACCAAGAGAACAGCAGGGGAAATTTTTGAATTGGTTATAAGACTGACATGTTGATTTAGATTGGATTTCACTTATCAGGCATCAGTTTGTGGGCATAGAAACAGAGAACTGACAACGCGGTCTTACCTCTGCACATGTGTAATATTATGCTTTTGCTTTTGCTTTAAATTCTTAAATTCTTTTTTTTTTTTCAGGATTTTATTTATTTATTTTACAGACAGAGATTACAGGTAGGCAGAGAGGCAGGCAGAGAGAGAGAGGGAGAAGCAGCAGGCTCCCTGTTGAGCAGAGAGCCTGATGTGGGGTTTGATCCCAGGACCCTGAGCCAAACACAGAGGTTTAACCCACTGAGCCACCCAGGCACCCCATGCTTTTAAACATTAGAACACTTTTTCCTATTCTACTACCTTTTTCCTCTGTTTCTTTACTTTAAAAAACTGATATGTAATCATCTCATTACACAATGGGCAATTAAACCCTCTTGCTGTCAAAGCCAAGGATGGCAGTGATAATGATAGTTGCTAAAGCACTTAGCCCAAGGTCATTTTAGAAGATACTTAATTACTGTACCCCTGGGGATAAAAACACATTATATGTTTATTAAAAAAATTTAAAAATTAAAAAACAAACAAACAAAAAAGAAGATACTTAATTAAAGATACCCCTTCACGTATCTTGTTTGTCTGTTTTTGGTGGCCAATCAAGGGTAGAATATTTTCAATCACTTGTGGAAAAAATATTTTCTTATTACCTTGATTCTAGACAGATCTCAGATATGAATAGTTTATTTGTGGCCAGGCATTCCCATTGTTCCTGTACATTTTAAAGATCAAGATCTAGGATCATTTGATTAGCAAGACTGCATGTACATTGTATTCAGGTTGTTGCTAGTTTTGAACACTAGTCCAAAAATGATAGCAAGTTAGTAAGAAAGAAAAAATGCTAGCATTCAGTAGCAAGGAAACATGGAAATTTCAGGAGTAGAAGTTTCTATAATGAAAAAAGAACATAGGAGACTAAAACAGAGACATGTCATATGCTTAATAAAAGGTGACACTGAATTATAGGAAATTAAACTATTAGTAAGGTAGGAGAAAAAGCAGTGTGGTAGAATAAAGAGCTAAATCTTGCTATCCTTTTTTTGTCAAAGATTTTATTTATTTATTTGAC
The DNA here is from genome assembly GCF_011764305.1 of Mustela putorius furo. Taxonomy (NCBI): domain Eukaryota; kingdom Metazoa; phylum Chordata; class Mammalia; order Carnivora; family Mustelidae; genus Mustela; species Mustela putorius. The sequence goes on along the minus strand of NW_025422368.1, from coordinate 38,435,147 downwards.
AGAGAGATCACAAGTAGGCAGAGAGGCAGGCAGAGAGAGAGGAGGAAGCAGGCTCCCCGGTGAGCAGAGAGCCTGATGCGGGGTTTGATCCCAGGACCCCGGGATCATGACCCGAGGCAAAGGCAGAGGCCCAAACCACTGAGCAACTCAGGCACCCCTCTTGTTATCTTTTAGAATGGCTCATAATCCTATATTGAAATTATGTAATTTCAATATCTAGCACAAAACCCTCACTGTCACAGACACAGTGCTAACTCCCCAGGCCTTTTCTATCCTTGCAGTGCTTTGACAGAATTTTATAGCACTGAACGCGTGTGTTAGAAAAAAAAAGAAACACAGGCACCCCTCTTGTTATCTTTTAGAATGGCTCATAATCCTATATTGAAATTATGTAATTTCAATATCTAGCACAAAACCCTCACTGTCACAGACACAGTGCTAACTCCCCAGGCCTTTTCTATCCTTGCAGTGCTTTGACAGAATTTTATAGCACTGAACGCGTGTGTTAGAAAAAAGAAAAACATCTAAAATTGATAATGTATGCTTCCACCTTAGGAAACTTGAAAAAGAAAAGCAAATTAGGAGGAGGAGTAAAGATGGCGGAGAAGTAGCAGGCTGAGACTACTTCAGCTAGCCGAGATCAGCTAGATAGCTTATCTAAAGATTGCAAACACCTGAAAATCCATCGGCAGATCGAAGAGAAGAAGAACAGCAATTCTGGAAACAGAAAACCACTTTCTGAAAAGTAGGACCGGCGGAGAAGTGAATCCAAAGCGACAGGAAGATAGACCCTGGGGGGAGGGGCCGGCTCCCGGCAAGCTGCGGAGCAACAGAGCACAAAATCCGGACTTTTAAAAGTCTGTTCCGCTGAGGGACATCACCCCAGAGGCTAAACCGGGGCGAAGCCCACACGGGGTCAGCGTGGCCTCAGGTCCCGCAGGATCACAGAAGGATCGGGGGTGTCTGAGGGTCGCAGAGCTTGCGGGTATTGGAACAGGAAAGCCGGCTACAGAGACAGAGCCGACAGTAAGCTCCCAGCTCAGTGTTACCTTGAACCAGTTGCAGGCTTGGTGAGCTCGGAGCGCGGCCAGAGGTCAGGCAGACGGGAGTAACTGGGCGCTGTTCTCTGAGGGCGCACTGAGGAGTGGGGCCCCGGACTCTCGGCTCCACCAGGCCGGAGACCAGGAGGCCGCCACTTGTATTCCCGTCCTCCGGAACTCTACGGAAAGCGCTCAGGGAACAAAAGCCCCTGGAAGCAAACCGGAGTGGATTACTCACCCCGGCCCCTGGTAAGGGCGGTGTAATTCCGCCTGGGGCAAAGACACTTGAGAATCACTACAACAGGCCCCTCCCCCAGAAGATCAACAAGAAATCCAGCTGAGACCAAGCTCACCTACCAAGGAGTGCGGTTTCAATACCAAGGAGAGCAGCAGAATTCCAGAGGAGGAGAAAGCAAAGCACGGAACTCATGGCTTTTACACTGATTTTTTTTAGTCTTGCAGTTAATTTAATGTTTTTCTTTTTCATTTTTTTTTCTCGCCTTCTGGTAAATTTTTTTTAACTTTTACCTTTTTCTTTTTTAACGTTTTTTAACTAGTTTATCCAATATAAATACTTTTTCTTTTTTATAATTTTCTTATTTGTTTTCTTTTTTTAAATTATCTTATTTTCTTTTTTTTTTCTTTATTCCTTTTTAAACCTCTTTTTATCCCCTTTCTTCCCCCTCACGATTTGGGATCTCTTCTAATTTGGTTAAAGCATATTTTCCTGGGGTTGTTGCCACCCTTTTAGTATTTTACTTGCTCCTTCATATACTCTTATCTGGACAAAATGACAAGACGGAAGAATTCAACACAAAAAAAAGAACAAGAGGCAGTATCGAAGGCTAGGGACCTAATCAATACAGACATTGGTAATATGCCAGATCTAGAGTTCAGAATGACAATTCTCAAGGTTCTAGCCAGGCTCAAAAAAAGCATGGAAGATATGAGAGAAAACCTTCTCGAGAGATATAAAAGCCCTTTCTGGAGAAATAAAAGAACTAAAATCTAACCAAGTTGAAATAAAAAAAGCTAATAATGAGGTGCAATAAAAAATGGAGGCTCTCACTGCTAGGATAAATGAGGCAGAAGAAAGAATTAGTGATATAGAAGACCAAATGACAGAGAATAAAGAAGCTGAGCAAAAGAGGGACAAACAGCTACTGGACCACGAGGGGAGAATTCGAGAGATAAGTGACACCATAAGACAAAAAAACATTAGAATAAATAATTGGGATTCCAGAAGAAGAAGAAGAGAGAGAGGGGAGCAGAAGGTATACTGGAGAGAATTATTGGGGAGAATTTCTCCAGTATGGCAAAGGGAACGAGCATCAAAATTCAGGAGGTTCAGAGAATGCCCCTCAACATCAATAAGAATAGGCCCACACCCCGTCACCTAATAGTAAAATTTACAAGTCTCAGTGACAAAGAGAAAATCCTGAAAGCAGCCCGGGAAAAGAAGTCTGTAACATACAATGGTAAAAATATTAGATTGGCAGCTGACTTATCCACAGAGACCTGGCAGGCCAGAAAGAGCTGGCATGATATTTTCAGAGCACTAAACGAGAAAAACATGCAGCCAAGAATACTATATCCAGCTAGGCTATCATTGAAAATAGAAGGAGAGATTAAAAGCTTCCAGGAAAAACAAAAACTGAAAGAATTTGCAAACACCAAACCAGCTCTACAGGAAATATTGAAAGGGGCCCTCTAAGCAAAGAGAGAGCCTACAAGTGGTAGATCAGAAAGGAACAGAGACTATATACAGTAACAGTCACCTTACAGGAAATACAATGGCCCTAAATTCATATCTCTCAATAGTTACCCTGAATGTTAATGGGCTAAATGCCCCTGTCAAAAGACACAGGGTATCAGAATGGATAAAAAAACAAAACCCATCTATATATTGCCTCCAAGAAACTCATTTTAAGCCCGAAGACACCTCCAGATTTAAAGTGAGGGGGTGGAAAAGAATTTACCATGCTAATGGACATCAGAAGAAAGCAGGAGTGGCAATCCTTATATCAGATCAATTAGATTTTAAGCCAAAGACTATAATAAGAGATGAGGAAGGACACTATATCATACTCAAAGGGTCTGTCCAACAAGAAGATTTAACAATTTGAAATATCTATGCCCCCAACGTGGGAGCAGACAACTATATAAACCAATTAATAACAAAATAAAAGAAATACATCAACAATAATACAATAATAGTAGGGGACTTTAACACTCCCCTCACTGAAATGGACAAATCATCGAAGCAAAAGATCAGCAAGGAAATAAAGGCCTTAAATGACACACTGGTGCAGATGGACATCACAGATATATTCAGAACATTTCATCCCAAAGCAACAGAATACACATTCTTCTCTAGTGCACATGGAACATTCTCCAGAATAGATCATATCCTCGGTCCTAAATCAGGACTCAACCGGTATCAAAAGATTGGGATCATTCCCTGCATATTTTCAGACCACAATGCTCTAAAGCTAGAACTCAACCACAAAAGGAAGTTTGAAAAGAACCCAAATACATGGAGACTAAACAGCATCCTTCTAAAGAATGAATGGGTCAACCGGGAAGTTAAAGCAGAATTGAAAAAAATCATGGAAACAAATGACAATGCAAATACAACGGTTCAAAATCTGTGGGACACAACAAAGGCAGTCCTGAGAGGAAAATATATAGCAGTACAAGCCTTTCTCAAGAAACAAGAAAGGTCTCAGGTGCACAACCTAACCCTACACCTAAAGGAGCTGGAGAAAGAACAAGAAAGAAACCCTAAGCCCAGCAGGAGAAGAGAAATCATAAAGATCAGAGCAGAAATCAATGAAATAGAAACCAAAAAGACAATAGAGCAAATCAACAAAACTAGGAGCTGGTTCTTTGAAAGAATTAATAAAATTGATAAACCCCTGGCCAGACTTATCAAAAAGAAAAGAGAAAGGACCCAAATAAATAAAATCATGAATGAAAGAGGAGAGATCACAACTAACACCAAAGAAATACAAACTATTATAAGAACATACTATGAGCAACTCTATGCCAACAAATTTGACAATCTGGAAGAAATGGATGCATTCCTAGAAACATATGAACTACAACAACTGAACCAGGAAGAAATAGAAAGCCTGAACAGACCCATAACCAGTAAGGAGATTGAAACAATCATTAAAAATCTCCAAACAAACAAAAGCCCAGGGCCAGACGGCTTCCCGGGGGAATTCTACCAAACATTTAAAGAAGAACTAATTCCTATTCTCCTGAAACTGTTCCAAAAAATAGAAATGGAAGGAAAACTTCCAAACTCATTTTATGAGGCCAGCATCACCTTGATCCCAAAACCAGACAAGGATCCCATCAAAAAAGAGAGCTATAGACCAATATCCTTGATGAACACAGATGCGAAAATACTCAACAAAATACTAGCCAATAGGATTCAACAGTACATTAAAATGATTATTCACTACGACCAAGTGGGACTTATTCCAGGGCTGCAAGGTTGGTTCAACATCCGCAAATCAGTCAATGTGATTCAACACATCAATAAAAGAAAGAACAAGAACCATATGATACTCTCAATAGATGCTGAAAAAGCATTTGACAAAGTACAGCATCCCTTCCTGATCAAAACTCTTCAAAGTGTAGGGATAGAGGGCACATACCTCAATATCATCAAAGCCATCTATGAAAAACCCACCACAAATATCATTCTCAATGGAGAAAAACTGAAAGCTTTTCCGCTAAGGTCAGGAACATGGCAGGGATGTCCATTATCACCACTGCTATTTAACATAGTACTAGAGGTCCTAGCCTCAGCAATCAGACAACAAAAGGAAATTAAAGGCATCCAAATCCACAAAGAAGGAGTCAAATTATCACTCTTCGCAGATGATATGTTACTATATGTGGAAAACCCAAAAGACTCCACCCCAAAACTGCTAGAACTTGTACAGGAATTCAGTAAAGTGTCAGGATATAAAATCAATGCACAGAAATCAGTTGCATTTCTCTACACCAACAGCAAGACCGAAGAAAGAGATATTAAGGAGTCAATCCCATTTACAATTGCACCCAAAACCATAAGATACCTAAGGATAAACCTAACCAAAGAGGCACAGAATCTATACTCAGAAAACTATAAAGTACTCATGAAAGAAATTGAGGAAGACACAAAGAAATGGAAAAATGTTCCATGCTTCTGGATTGGAAGAATAAATATTGTGAAAATGTCTATGCTACCTAAAGCAATCTATACATTTAATGCAATTCCTATCAATGTACCATCCATCTTTTTCAAAGAAATGGAACAAATAATTCTAAAATTTATATGGAACCAGAAAAGACTTCGAATAGCCAAAGGGATATTGAAAAAGAAAGCCAACGTTGGTGGCATCACAATTCCGGACTTCAAGCTCTATTACAAGGCTGTCATAATCAAGACAGCATGGTACTGGCACAAAAACAGACACATAGATCAAAGGAACAGAATAGAGAGCCCAGAAATAGACTCTCAACTCCACAGTCAACTAATCTTCGACAAAGCAGGAAAGAATGTCCAATGGAAAAAAGACAGCCTCTTCAATAAATGGTGCTGGGAAAATTGGACAGCCACATGCAGAAAAATGAAATTGGACCATTTCCTTACACCACACACAAAAATAGACTCAAAATGTATGAATAACCTCAATGTTCAAAAGGAATCCATCAAAATCCTTGAGGAGAACACAGGCAGCAACCTCTTCGACCTCAGCCGCAGCAACATCTTCCTAGGAACAACGCCAAAGGCAAGGGAAGCAAGGGCAAAAATGAACTATTGGGATTTCATCAAGATCAAAAGCTTTTGCACAGCAAAGTTAACAGTTAGCAAAATCAAAAGACAACTTACAGAATGGGAGAAGATATTTGCAAACGACATATCAGATAAAGGACTAGTGTCCAGAATCTATAAAGAACTAAGCAAACTCAACACCCAAAGAACAAATAATCCAATCAAGAAATGGGCAGAGGACATGATCAGACATTTCTGCAAAGAAGACATCCAGATGGCCAACAGACACATGAAAAAGTGCTCCATATCACTCGGCATCAGGGAAATACAAATCAGAACCACAATGAGATATGACCTCACACAAGTCAGAATGGCTAAAATCAACAAGTCAGGAAATGACAGATGCTGGCGAGGATGCGGAGTAAGGGGAACCCTCCTACACTGTTGGTGGGAATGGAAGCTGGTGCAGCCACTCTGGAAAACAGCATGGAGGTTCCTCAAAATGTTGAAAATAGAACTGCCCTATGACCCAGCAATTGCACTATTGGGTATTTACCCTAAAGATACAAACATAGTGATCCAAAGGGGCCCATGCACCCGAATGTTTATAGCAGCAATGTCCACAATAGCTAAACTGTGGGAAGAACCTAGATGTCCATCAACAGATGAATAGGTCAAGTAGATGTGGTATATATACACAATAGAATACTATGCAGCCATCAAAAGAAATGAAATCTTGCCATTTGCGACAACATGGATGGAACTAAAGCCTATCATGCTTAGTGAAATAAATCAAGCAGAGAAAGACAACTATCATATGATCTCCCTGATATGAGGAAGTGGTGATGCAACATGGGGGCTTACGTGGGTAGGAGAAGAATAAATGAAACAAGATGGGATTGGGAGGGAGACAAACCATAAGTGACTCTTAATCTCACAAAACAAACTGAGGGTTGCTGGGGGGAGGGGGTTTGGGAGAAGCGGGTGTGATTATGGACATTAGGGAGGGTATGTGCTTTGGTGAGTGCTGTGAAGTGTGTAAACCTGGTGATTCACAGACCTGTATCCCAGGGGATAAAAATATATGTTTATAAAAAATAAAAAAATAAAAAAAAATCCAATGAAACTCAAAAAAAAAAAAAAAAAAAAAAGAAAGAAAAGCAAATTAAATCCAAAGTAAGTAGAAGGAAGGAAATGATAAAAATTAGAGCAGAAATAAATGAAATTAAAAGCAAGAAATCAATAGAAAGAAATCAAAAGATCAATAAAATTGATAAAATTTTGAACCAGGTTAATCACGGGGGAAAAGAAAGTAGAACCAAGTTACTAATATCAGAAATGAAAGAGGCAACATTACAGCCGATTCTATGGGAACTAGAAGGGTTTTCAGTTAGCAATAATAGCGCCTCGCATAAACCTCATTGGCTACGATACTGCCACTGCGCAAAGCTGGGAACTAGAAGGGTAATTAAAGGAATACTATGAACAACTTCATGCCCATATATTTAATAACTTACCTGAAATGGACTAGTTCTTTGAAAGATACAATCTACCAAAACTCTCATATGAAGAACTTGATCATCTGAATAGGTCTATATCTATTAAAGAATTTGAAGCAGCAATTATTAACCTTCCGAAACAGAAAGCACGAGAACCAAATGGTTTCGTTGGTGAATCCTACCCAACATTTATTTATACAATTCTCTACTCTCTTCCCGGAGGTAGAAACAGGAGGAACACTTCCTGACCCATTCTATGAGGCCAGCATTCCCCTAACACCAAAACCAGAGAAAGACATTACAGATCTTTGTCAAAGAGTCGGATCCCTACGAAGGACGAGGAGGCCACAGAGTAGGGAATCAATAGGTGACGGCAGCCCCTGAAGACCCAACACCTCCATCCTGCATTCGTTCCCCAGGATATCTGGGATGGATTTCCTGTAGTCCAATGGCGCTAAGGCTTAAAGTCACATTTCACTGATAGAAAACAAAAATTGTAATCTTTCTTGTAGAATGCACGGATTCCAAGAACTGCTCCCTGCCACCAGCCCACGCTGTCCTGCACTGTGAATGTAATTCTGCCCACAGATAAGGACGGTGTGTTCTAGCTACCTCAGTTTGGTATCTTCTTGTTTTAAGTTTCCAAAATTATTTATCCCTCCTTTTCTCTTTTCCTTATGCCTAACTTAAAAAAAAATAAATTTTTTTAAATAATGCAGAAGCAGTACTCACTCTTTAAACTTTGCTGCCACCCTGTTGCTGATTGTCGTTACTGTACGTGAAAAGGGGGCATCGCACCGCTACTGCTAAGCTGTCAGAGGAGAGGCAAGTGTGCAGGAGACACGTTAAAGAGGAAAAAAAAATGCAGAACATCCAAGACGATCTTTCACCAGATTGCTCAGGATCTTAGCCATGAATCTCGTAGATGCTATCTGTGTCTTCTTATAGTATTTGTCCTTTAAAATCTTGTTAGCTTGAGTATTACTTATTTTCGTAGTTTCCCATTCCTCATCCTCTAACCCAGAAGTATAATTACTCCGGAAACACATTAATTGTTGAACTTGATTTGCCATGTAGTACCAATTGTGCCTTTTTATGAGTACAGGAATTAAAAAAAAAAAAGCATAGGAAGCTGAACCTATCCACCATAGGCCCGATTCTTAATTTTTTTTTTGTAGACGTTTATTTTGGTCTAGAACTTATCATATTGATACACAGCATCTGGCTTTCCCTAAATTGTAGAAAATTAAGGAATACAGTTTTAAGTAGAGTATACTCACAGCATATTTTCCAGGCACATTCTTCATGAGAAATAAGTACTCTTGTAATAATCTCCTTGCCACCTAGCCCCTTCCTGTCACTTGTTACCGTCCTTAACCAAAATCCATTGTGCACTGACCTGTTTTTAAAAGATTCCATTCACTCCCTATTGTAGGATAAAATACAAACTTCTTTGAAGATGCTTGAGGAATCAGTCTCACCTGATCTCTGTAGCTTTTGTAGCTTCAGGTTTTTTTTTTTTTTTAAAGATTTTATTTATTTATTTGACAGACAGAGATCACAAGTAGGCAGAGAGGCAGGCAGAGAGAGAGAGGAGGAAGCAGGCTCCCTGCGGAGCAGAGAGCCCAATGCGGGACTCGATCCCAGGACCCTGAGATCATGACCTGTGCCGAAGGCAGCGGCTTAACCCACTGAGCCACCCAGGCGCCCAGCTTCAGTTTTTTTTTTTTTTTTTTTTTTTAAAGATTCTTTTTATACAAGAGAGAGAGAGCAAGAGGAGGGAAAGACAGAGGGGGAGGGAAAGCAAGCTTTCCACTGAACAGGGAGCCCAACGTGGGGCTCGGCTCAAACTCAGGACCCTGTGATTATGACCTGAGCCAAAAGCAGACGCTTAACAGACTGAGGCACCTGGGCTACCCTGTGGCTTTAGCTTTTATCATTCCCATAAACACTGTTATGCCTTTTTAACATTCAACCTGGTCTGATTCTCCTAACACAGACTAAAACTGAAAGCTGCTTCCACTTTCTATCCTCGGTCTTATATTTCTTTTATTGCAATTAGACAAAAATATCAGGGCACCAAGAGTCTGAGGCTTGTCAGCAGGATTTCCCTGTTTCTTCGTCACTAAGTACAATGCGAACAGTATTTGGTTACTGGTTTACAATACTCCTAATTCACTGCATGAAGTTGGGATTCTTCACTGTGCCCATTTCTGGGAGGAGCTCCACAAATCTGGGCTCTAAGCTCCTTGTAGGCTCTCTTGTGATTGGGGCATCTAACAGAGAGAGAGTATTTGCCTTTTATGAGAGAGAGCCTGTGGGCATGGCCAGATTGAGGCTGAGGGTAGAGGTTCTCTGACCCTTTCATTGTGATCACGTAGAGAAGAATCTTGGCTCTTATGATACTATCCAATCATAAGTCTGTTAGCTCTTTTGGAATACTGAAGGGCTGTTTTCTTTCTGTACTCTAGGAAGGAAATAAGGCAACATCATCTTCAAAGAAGCTTTAAGCACGAAATTTTGTAGATGTTACCTTTCCTCCTTCTCCAGTGTGGTTTGAATTTTGGGAAAGGCCTATTGCCGTGTTAGCAGCACTGGCCAGAGTCTGTCAATCCCCTATGCTTCCCGCAAGAAAGGGACAATTACTACCTGGTGATGCCCACAGGTCTTAGAGGTGAATTTGCCTGAGGGTCTCCCCCCAACCCCTAACTTCGGCCTTTCCTGCTTTCTCTGCCTCATTTTTCTTACCCGTTCTCTGCTCTCACATACATTGTTCTTCTTTTAAACACCTCTCTCTTTCTGCATCCAGCCTCTTACCACTATCTAAAGTCTCCAAAGAAGACGCTTTCTTTCCCATAGCTAAGTAAGAGAGGGAAGTTAGGTAGAGATTGATGATAGAATGCTGGGCTTCAAATTTTGCCTCCTCATCAGCTGACCTTGGGAAGTTTCTGAACTTCTCCACACCTCTGTCTCCTCATTTTAAAACATGGTATATTAACCGTACTGGGTACATCAGAGAGTGATTCTGAAGTTGGAATTACATATCAAACACGATACTGAGAACAGTGCCTAGCAGGTAGTAGACAGTATTGGCTTTTTTAAAAAATTAAGTTAACCCTGTATCTATTTCATTTGCTTCTGTACTTTCTTATCTCCTCGGAACTTTGCCACCATACTTATTCCTGCTTCTTTTTTTTTTTTTTTTTTAGATTATTTATTTATTTTTTGACACACACAGAAAGAGAGAGACAGCAAGAGAGGGATCACAACCAAGGGGAGTGGGAGAGGGAGAAAGCTGCTGACATGGGAGCCTGACTCGGAGCTTGAAAAGCAATGTGACAACACGACTCCTGATAGCGTGTTTAATACTTTCTGTTGATAGCACACCTGATGATTTCCAAGGCATTTTGATCCTCACAAGAGCCCTGTATAGCAGTGAGGGTTATTTTATAGACACTGATCTAGACTCAAGAGGTGATTAGTGGGGCACCTGGGTGGCTCAGTGGGTTAAGCCTCTGCCTTTGGCTCAGGTCATGATCTCAGGGTGCTGGGATTGAGCCCCATATCAGGCTTTCTGCTCAGCGGGGAGCCTGCTTCCCCCTCTCTCTCTGCCCACTTCTCTGCCTACTTGTGATCTCTGTCTGTCAAATAAATAAATAAATAAAATATTAAAAACAATAGTTTAAATAATAACAACAAAAAAGAGGAGATTAGTTCACATATCACGTGGGGCCCAAGTTTACGGCTCCAGTCTTAACATTTCATCTAATCATGAGTGTCCACAATTTAAGTATTTGTGCTTTAGACCGTCGCGTTTAAATGGCTTCAAAACACAAAGGAATGGCTCTTTAACATTATTGGAACTTTATGTCTCAGTGACTGTTGGGGGGGATCCCACGTTGACCACCGCCGTCTGTGTGGGGAGGGGTGGCCCAGATGTCAGATGCTTGTGGACCTTGGCATAGATACACTTGCTGCTTTGATGTGCTGGTTTGAGAACTGTGCACAGTGCACTGCGGCCAAGAGGATCCCTGGGAAAGTGAGGAGAAGGGATGGGAGGTGTCGTGGGGTTTGACGGGGAAACAGATAACAAGTTCCATGGCTTCCAGCTTGTAATGCAAAGGAAAACTGAAAAAGAAAAACACAGCAACAACACCCCCAGCTAGCGGGGAGCCCCCAAGTCAGGAAAGGCTTATGACAGAGAATACAGGCTCGTTGAGTTTACTGAGGAGCTGCCAGCTTCCCACAAAAGACCCAGGAAGTTTCCAGGTGTGGTTTGCGCAGTTGTAGAATACAGGAGCCACAGCGTTGCTCTGACCCAGAAGGAGGCAGAGAAAATGAGCCATATCACACACACCCGGTCCTTCATGGTCCCCTGTGGGATCCAGACTCTCCTGTATAGATTGGATTACTCCAGCCTGCAGGGATCTCGCTGGGCACGTGAGACCCTGGACATCTGGAGGGGAGTCACAACAAATCCTTAGGGAGTTGGAGACGGGCCATCTGTACCCTGGTGTTGAAGAAAAGATGGGAGTCCTGGTCTGGCATCTCTCTCCCTCGGCCTGTCTCCTCCTGCCTGGCAGTGCTGTCTCCCTGACCGGCATTTGTGGTACGTACAACCAGGTCTAGCTCTTGAACTGCCAATCTCCTTCTCCTCAAGCGTAGGTGGACACATTCTGTTTTCCACTGGTACGATCCTGTGTCCCCTCCATTGACCTGGAGAGCATTACGGCACAGAGAGAAACCTTTCCTAAACTCATGCAGCAAGCCTCAAATGATAGCAACAAAGCCTGCCCTTACTGAGTACCACAGTGGCTCTAAAGAGAAAGATTGTCCTCCAAACAGGCTGGCCTTAGACGTCATTATGTCTCACAAGGCGGTACTTGTACCATTTTCCAAACAGAATGTTGTGTGTTCACACTCAGTGAGTCAGTCTGCTAATATATCATCCTTATTAAGTCACGTAAGGATACAAGTAAACAGCCGGAAACATCTGATCCCCAGGCTACAGGTTTGAAGAAATCAGTGCTTTGGATCATAGGGCGTTGGCTGGAAAACATTGTCACGGATTTTGGGAATATTTGTCTCAGTCTGTGTTTTCCTCTTCCTTGTACCTGCCTTCTTCCAGTGGCATTTTTGGCCAGCTCAGCCAGAGAGCCAGAAAATGAGCCACCTCCATCCTCATGAACCCCCTTGCTGACTTCTCAGATCACACTGGGGAAGAAATTATAAGAGCCAGTGGAATGTTGGAGGCCGTTGTTAAGAGGACATGACTGTGGGTTGACCCATGGGCTTGACCTTGGCACTGGGAGGCTCCTTACCCATTCTTGCCTTGGAACATATTCAGCTTGTCTTTCCTACTCCCAGAAGCTGCCCTGGGAACACCTGCATGGTATACTGAACCCAGGTTAAGTTTTGGCGTGTGGCTGTGGAGAGCTACTCATTTTGCAGCCGCTGAACACAGCCCCTGTGTAAGTTCTCTTTGCTTATTTGGTCTCTCTCTGCCCTCCATGTCCAGGGGCTGGTTTCAAATTTCACCTGGGAAGTTCCTGAGGAGGGTATGAACCAACAGCGACAGACTCATAGGAAGGGAATTCTCCTCAATAAAATCGCATATAAGTTTAGTCACGTTAGTTACTTTAGCAAAAAAGAGGATAAAGAATTATGTAGTATTAGAGTAGGAGGTGGCATTCAAGCATACAGTTGGAGATTTGGTGTGGAAAACAGTAATAGAAAGGGGTAGCAGAAGAGAGCCTGGAAGGAAAGGGGACAATATAAAATAGGGCTATGGGTGGTACTCATGGTCTTCCATGCATTGAGGGCAAGAAGAATTAGAACTAGACGTGCCAGAGCGTATCTTCTTGTCCCCATGGTGCAAGAGATCAGAAACATGGTGTCTCCCTCCTTGCACTCTGTCTGGTCTCAGAACTCCCACCCCCCACTTCACAGGAATTTATTTCTGAGATCGCTCTGTGCAAACAGAATGCCCCATTCCAAGGCTTCCAAGCAGGGTGTGTGGCATTTGGCAAGAACTCCCTGATAGGGGTCATGGCTCTCAGCGGTGTCCAGAAGTGGGTCAAAGCAGATGCTGGTAGTAAAGGGTCCAGGGAATGGACCTATAGCCAGTACCCACATCTTAGATGTTCCTCATCTTAGAACAGCCTCTCAACCTCAGCACTGTGGACATTTAGGGTCAGATGAGGGTTTATTCTGGGGTGCTGAGCTGTGATTGTAGTGTGTTTTGCCACCTCCCCGCCTTTACCCATTAGACATCAGTAGCATTTGCCCAGTGTGACAACCAAAGACGTCTCCGGTCTCCTCTGTCAAGAACGACTAGCTTATGGAGTCCTGATAAGAGATTTTCAGCTCTCCCAGTTTGTGGACGCTGGGAAGATTCAGACCCTATTACCAGTGACATGTCATTGCCTGCAGTTTCTTCAGCAGAATAGTGTTCCTGGGAGCGCCTGGGTGGCTCAGTGGGTTAAAGCCTCTGCCTGGGGCTCAAGTCATGATCCCAGGGTCCTGCTCAGCTCTCTGCTCTGCAGGGAGGCTGCTTCCCCCTCCTCTCTCTGCCTGCTTCTCTGCCCACTTGTGATTTCCGTCTGTCAAATTAGTTAACTAATTAAAAAATCTTAAAAAAAAATAGTGTTCCCCAGACTTTACCACATCACGGCACACGTGGAAAATGAGAATATTTGCTCAGGATAGTAGTAAGTCAAAGGTTTTGTTGCAGCTAAAGGTGACTGCTTTGAGGGCTGAGGGTTCAATATTTGGGACACACCTTGATTCTTTTTGCAGCACATAAATGTAGTTGAGAAGTGATTAGCATTTCCCTGAGCAGTATTTTTTCACCTTTTACAAGTCTCTTCTCCCTCCACTTTCTTACAGAAGTCTTTCCTGCACCCCTACGTGGAGCAGAGCTATAGCCACGCCCCATCCCTACTTCAGTGCTCCCCTTTTCCCGCTCCATAGCAGGAAACATTTCTTATTTGCAATTTAAATTTCTTGTTTATATATATATATATTTATATATTTATATATAAAACTTATATATAAATATATAGATAAAAATTATATATATTATATATAAATATATATAATTTATAAAAATTTATATATAAAAAATATATATTATATATATTTTTTTAAATCTTTCTACATCCTCTAGAATATTAAGTTCTCTGAAGGCAGAGATTTTGCCTTCTGTTCTGTTTCCTGTTGGTTCACAGTGTGGCTGCTCAATGAATGACTGTTGAATGAACGCGTGGTTCCTTAACATGAAACAGAAAGCAAAATATTTGAGAGTTGACGCAGATAGGGATTATGAGGCTAGATGCACAGGAAAGCTGTATGAAATGTTTGTTTCCCATAACAATTACAGTGTGGCTGGATTAACTCTCCCGTCTTCCTGCATGCTAGGAGTCTCTGTCTTGTATTTGAACTTTATCAGAATAAATGACGTAAGAGTACATTAGCTGCACTTTGCCTGAGTCCTACGGTGGCTGAGGGACATTTTGTCTAGTTAAATATTAACTGCTTTCAAATGCAAAAATCCCAATAACTGGACATGACCAATTTTTTGTTCTCAGAATGCCAGCCCAACTATGTATGCTATGATATTAATTCTCTATACTTGTTTTTATGGGAAGCTAATGAGAATACACTATGTGAAAAACCTAATAAACGTTTTTCAGATGATTGCTATTCATCAGATGATAATTCTTTCATTTTAAAAATGAATTTGGTAATTTAGGCAATTTCATTCATTTCTAAAAGCTATAAAAATACAATACTTTGGTAACAGTGTCAGTCTCTGAGTATTAAGATCTTGTTTCTTTAAGGTTACTCCCCCAAATGACCCAAGCCCATTGTCCAGTGAGAACAATGGCTCCTTTAATCCCCTGCAAAATTTTTGTCTAGGGGAGTTTTAATATCTCTCCATCTTGCCTTTTTTTTTTTTTTTTTTTAAAGGATGCATGAAAGACGTCTTTTATGATAGTCCACAAGCATCTGGTCAGTTATAGAGGGCTGCAAACAAAAACAGACAACGCCTGGAATGCAAACCCAGGCTTTATTATTGTTTTCAACTTTTTTTCTGGGTTGTAAGGCAAATTAAACAAACTGACTCACTGGACATTTTAATTTTTATTTATTTTTTTAAAGATTTTATTTATTTATTTGACAGAGAGAGATGACAAGCAGGCAGAGAGGCAGGCAGAGAGAGAGGAGGAAGCAGGCTCCCTGCTGAGCAGAGAGCCTGATGTGGGGCTCGATCCCAGGACCCTGAGATCATGACCTGAGCCCAAGGCAGCTGCTTAACCCACTGAGCCACCCAGGCGCCCCTCACTGGACATTTTAAATGCAAATAAATAGTATTTACTTTTTTCCCTATGGGATCCCATAAACTTCCCATGGATTTTGCTGAGTTCTCTCTTTCCTTGCCCCAGCTGGGTAAAATCTGCCATTTATGTGTAAAGAATTAAGAATTTCATCTAATAGAAGAAGAGTTTCTGAATGTTCTAATAAAAAATCAGAGATAAATTCATAATCACATTTCACAGGTGGAGTAATAACAATGTCTCAGCCTTAAATATTGCTTATAACATAGGGAAGCCATTCAGCATTTAAAAACTGACAAAAGTAAAATACACACTGGGTAAAAATGCAGAAGATTAAAAAGAAAAAATAAAAAAGGCTTCCATTCATCAGCCCTACTCTTCTACTTCCCGTTTTAGAAATATCCACTGTTAATTTATTTTGTTTCTCTCCAGGGAAGTTTTCTTTCCATTCTTTTAAAAGCATGGAAAGCATACTTAGAAAAAAAAAAAAAGATGATTACAAATGAAGAGAAAGTTCTCTGTGACTACCCTTCATTTGCTGTCTTCCACACTCTCCAAAGAGATATTTAGAATTTAAAAAAAAAAAACAAAAAAAAAACAATCACGGGGCACCTGGGTTGCTCGGTAGGTTAGGCCTCTGCCTTCAGCTCAGGTCATGATCCCAGGGTCCTGGGATCCAGCTCTGCATTGGGCTCTCTGCTCAGTGGGGAGCCTGCCCCCCCCCCGCCCCGCCTACTTGTGATTTCTCTCTCTGTCAAATAAATAAGTAAAATCTTTTTTAAAAAAATCACTATTTTACATCCATCTATGTATCTCAAGAGAAAAAAAACTCACGGCTGAGTGTTTTTTGTCTATAATGGTAGCATTATGCAAATAGTCAGTCTAAAATTTGTTATGTTCTCCCAGTTATAGTGTTTCACAAGCCATGTTGCTATGTATAAAGAGACAGATAATTCATTTTAGCTGCCCTATAGTGTTCTATTGTGCAATACTACATTTTATTACATTTCAATATCCAAATTGTGGTTTCTATTTTTTTGTTTTTCAAAAATTGGTGGAAAAAATCTTAGTATAAAATTTGCCATTTTAACCATTGTTTAAATGTACAGTCCAGTGGCATTAATTACATATGCAATGTTGTGGAACCATCCCTACTAGTTCTGAAGAAGCCTTTTCTTTTCTTTTTTTCCTTTAAAGATTTTATTTATTTATTTGACAGAGACAGACAGCCAGAGAGGGAACACAAGCAGGGGGAGTGGGAAAGAGAGAAGCAGGCTTCCCGCTGAGCAGGGAGCCTGATTCAGGGCTTGATCCCAGGACCCTGGGATCATGACCTGAGCCGAAGGCAGCCGCTTAACTGACTGAGCCACCCAGGTGTCCCAACTTGGATGTTTTTAAACTGGGTTCTGTTTTTGTTGTTGATTTATAGTTCTCTCTGTATTCTGGATGTCATACTTCTATCAGATAAGTGATTTGCAAATATTGTCCTCCATTGTGTGGGTCGTTCTTCACTCTTTGAAAGTATCCATTGGGGGAGCCTGCTTCCCCCTTTCTCTCTCTCTGCCTGCCTCTCTGCCTACTTGTGATCTCTGTCAAATAAATACATAAAATCTTAAAAAAAATAAAAAAAAATGAAAGTGTCCGTTGATGCATGAAGTTTCTAATTTTAACGAAGTTCTGTTTACTTATATTTTCTCTTACTATCTGTGTCTTTGGTGTCATATTTCATTAACCATTGCAGGAGCCCCTCAGGCTCAGGCCCTTCTGCCTTGTCATCTCCCCATTCCCTTCTCTGCCAGCACAATGAATACAAGGGCATGGACCCAATTACTTGCATTTTCCAATATATTTTTAAAGCCTCAGATTTCTATTAACTCTGTGCACAAGAAATTGGAGAAAATGATTGGATATAAAATGTAATTTTTAAAATGGTAAGCCATTTCACATTTGCTTTTTTGTGGTTAATTGCTTTCCAGTGCATTGTTATTATTGTTCAGAAACAACCTTGAGCATTCCTATTTCTGAATGGATTTCCCTTGGACAGATCATGTTATTACTGGCAGGCTTTAAAACATTATTTAATTGGGGCGCCTGGATGACTGAGTTAGTTGTGCATCTGCCTTGCGCTTAGCTCCTGCCATAGAGTTCCGAATCGGCTCTTTGCTAGGCGGTAAGCCTGCTTCTCCCTCTCCCTTTCCTCCTGCTTGTGTTTGTTGTGCCTGAGTTTTCGCGTCCGAGAGACCGTCAAGGAGCCAACACCGATGTAAACATACGAGGGTTTATTCAGCAAGCTTAAGCTTGGGCCCAAGTATACCTAACACAATGGAGTAGGGACTTGGACCCCAAACCAGATTACAGTCAAAGTTTTTAAAGGCAGAGTAGGGGTGGACTCGGCAGCGGGTGAGGACAAAGGGGCTGTTGTAAGTCTCTAAGGAATTTTGGAAGCAAGGTCTCCAGGACCTTGCAGGGCTAGCTATTGTTGGGAGAAAGGTTATTTATTACTGAAAATCTTCTCGTGAAACCCTTTAGATGTATACCAGTGGGCCATATACTTGGGAATGATTCTCGACACTATCTTGGAGGTTTAGAGATAAAGTTTCACATTTCTCCTATCAATTGTCCTTGTTAGTGAGATTTGGGCTTAGGAGAAATTTAACTTTATTTCCATTTCCTTCTGCCTCAGCCTTCTTTAGTTTTATGGTGGGGAGGGCGACGTTAGGGCTTGGGGAACTGCGTTACTTACCTTTGGAAATTGGGCTATTGTTAAGATAGCTTCTTTGTTGTAAATCTCCGGGACATTTGTAAACCAAGGGAGACTCCTGTCTTGCAGGATTGTGATCTCAGCAAGTTAGCTATTTGTTTTTCTTTTAGGGCAGCCCTGGGTGGCTGAGGATGTCACACATACTACCAAGGGGAGGGGAGTGGGTGGAAAGGGGGTACAAAGTGCCAGCTTTTGTTTTGTCAAGATGGCTGTACTTATGTCAGGGCTAGACTCGAGGTGGATACAGCCTTGTTTTTCTTTGCCTCGACAGTGTTCCCCCTCTCTCTGTGTCTCTGTCAAATAAATAACATCTTCCAGTGGATGTCTTTGCACCCTCACACACACCTGTGGAGGGTGATAATGATTTCCTTCTTTACTGATGAGAAAACTGAGTTTTGAGAGGAGTTAAGTGTGGGTAAGATTCCATAGGTGCTAAGTAGCAGAGTTGAATTTTGAGTCCATTCCATTTTCCACATCTGTGAAAACATGTGCTTTTTCCCTACCATATGACACTGCAAATAATGTAAAATGTGGAAGGAAGAGGATTCGCAGAAGAGGGAAACCCAGTCCCTGACCACTTTACCATTAGGATAATCATAGCTTGGCCCTGGTTATCGAGTTTGTGCTGAATAAATCTTATGCCTCATCATCGCTGTGAATTTTTCTGTGTGGGGTCTCGGCTGTGCTACTGCAGCTGGGCAAGTGATCTGGGATTCAAGTAGGGGGGGTGCCTGAATGTATGGAATTCAGTGATAGCTTTTATCTTTTACTTTTGCCCAGTCCAGGGATAGAGCTAATAATGCTTGAACTTCAAAGTCCTTGAGAGTTCTTAGCTGATACCATCCAAGCTTCAGTCAAACTAACCCCAATGAAGACATGGACTCCTAGGACAACTCCAGAGATCTCGGTGAACTCCTGAGGCTTCTGTCCCTCCACCCATAAATAAATGCTTTCAATACTTACCACAAAGAAAATGTAGAGACTGGGTATTCTGGGGACACTGATTTCTTTCTTTCTTTTTTTTTAAAGATTTTATTTATTTACCAGAGAGAGAGAGAAAAAGAGCAAGCGAGTACGCCCAAGTAGGCAGAGAGGCAGGCAGAGGCAGCGAGAGAAGCAGGTTCCCTGCCGAGCAAGGAGCCCAATGCAGGACTCGATCCCAGGACCCTGGGATCATGACCTGAGCCAAAGGCAGCGGCTTAACCTGCTGAGCCACCCAGGCATCCCTCTTTTTTTTTTTTTTAAGATTTTATTTATTTGACAGAGGGAGATCACAAGTAGGCAGAGAAGCAGGCAGAGCGAGAGGAGGAAGCAGGCTCCCTGCTGAGCAGAGAGCCCAATGCGGAGCTCGATCCCAGGACCCTGGGATCATGACCTAAGCTGAGGGCAGAGGCCCTAACCCGCTGAGCCATCCAGGCGCCCCTGGCCAGTGATTTCTGCCTCTGAACTCCTCCTTGAGTTTACACCTATCCTTTGATCCTGGTTTGATGTTCTGGGAAAAAAAAAATACTCCAATATACTTATTCGGGCTTTTGAGTCCTATATACCCTTTCTTCTAAGAGAGCTCACTTTCTTTTGAGAGAGAGAGAGTCGGGGGGAGGGACTGTGGGGGAGGGAGAGAGGGAGAAAGTCCCATGTAGGGCTTGATCCCATGACACTAAGATCATGATCTGAGCCAAAATCAAGAGTCCCGCACTCAACTGTCTGAGCCACTCAGGCACTCCTAAGAGAGCTTGCTTCTAACGTGTCACCCTTTCAGCATTTTCCATCTGTCATCCTTTATTGAACCTGAGACCCACAGTTAACTGACAAATCACTTGTATCAGTCAATGGCAGATTTGGTTCTGAGGACATGTAATCCCTGTTCAGGTAAATTTCCAACTAATGATGATGTCTCCCAATGTAACTTACCCAACATTGTATTTCATTATTTCCCTTTAATGTGGAAATTCTTTTCTAGTCCTAAAATGCATGCTGACTTTTTCTTAGGGTATTCCTGTAGCTAAACACCCTTTGCACTGTCCTAGGGCATAATCCAATACTTTCTCTGCAACCCCTAATGAAGGCTGCTCAGACCAACATTGCTGTAATAGTTCTCATTTGCTGAAGTCCCTCAACCCCTGATTGCTATGAATTTTTAACCCCAGGAATCTACCGGGAATTGTATGGAAATGTAATAAATGTTTATTGAATGGATGAGGAAACAGTGATAAAGATTGACCAGAAAAAAAGGTTTATTTCAAATCTTCATAGATCACAAAAATTCTTTTCTTCTACAGAGACCTCAGTCCATGGAACAGGGACCCCAGCAAAGCGGTTTTCCTTGTCGTTGGTGATCTTCAGGCATTTCCATGATCTGTGATAGTGGAAAGAAGAGAGAATCAAGATGGACTCGGGCTTCCTGAGTAGTGACTCTTCCATCCCTCAGATCTGGGTAGCATACTGTCTAAGGAGGCCTGATTGGCATAGTGGGAAGTGAGATTTATTACTTATAAGTATCCAACAAATAATCCTATGAACTATGTGAAGTTTGACTATCAGTGGCCCTTTCCCAATAAATGCATTTTTCTTTAATAAGTTGCACTGTGAGCAAGATGATGTCTATGAAAAATAGTTAGCCAGAATTTTATGGAGGGATGTAAGAGACAAGCCAAGGGGTTCTGACTGCATTTGGAAGGAAAGTGTATTACTTACCTTTGCTGCAAGGAGCATCATACTCAGCAATTGCGAACTCATCTGAATGAAAACAAAACCATTAGGTGAAGTGAGAGCGAAAGATTTATGGAATACAGGTCAGTTAAAAATATTTTATTATGGGAAGAATTATATCAGAAACATCAGCATCATCCATTTCATACATTGCTTGCTGTTTTATATGTTAACTCTTCAAATACAGTATATTTCTTTCCTCAGGGTCATGCTGAAATGTTCTATGATCTCACATTGTTTTGCAGTTGATTTATCTGAAGAAAAGGAAACTAAATATCCTACAGGTGGTCTGTGTTCATAGTTGATGTATTTGTATGATAGATAGTTTCTATAACATGTATAGAAGACAGAGAAGAGTCAGATTTGATGGGGACAAAATTAAAGAACAGTGTAATAAGTTGCCCCCACACATTTCTCAAATCTAAATTTTTGTGACCAGAAATTTAGTTTCTAAGTCAAAGTTTTTCACACTCACCTGTCTCATAGTAATCATAGACTTTCACTATGGCTGGCTTCAGCTCTATTACTGGGACATCTTGTAGAACCGTGAAGGACATGCTGAGTGTCTGATTTGTCACCTAGAAAGCAAAAGGGAATTACAAGCTTTCTTCTCTCTTCTTTGAATGAGTTTAATTAGTCATCTACTTTTGGAGAGAAAAACTTTTTATCGACTAACAGTGTCCTTAAGTGGCACAGAAAGCTCCCAGGGTGAATGAAAATATCCCTAAATTTTGCTTAAATAACCCCAACAATTCATATACTCTGATCAATACTGGTCCATGGGCTCTTTGTAAAGGGTGAATGGTACATGATTTTGTTGGGTGAATGGCGACATTCATTTTTCCATATCCAGAGATTTGGTATAGTTTTACTTCTCTATCTTGTAGAAATACTGTGTTGGCTTAACAAGTCATATAAAAGATCTATCATTACAGCCTTATTACAATTCCACAAAACTTGTAAAATATAATGTCCATAAATATAAGAATGAATAAATTATGTTAGAACACAGAACTATAAAATGAGATTGGCTTATTGGTTGACTGATCTTATCATTTTATGGTGTATCCTTGCTAAAATGGTCAGTATTTCCTCGTTTTATACTGTTGACATAATAATTGAGATGTGAATTATATAATTGATATATCTGAGGTATGATATATGTAATATGTAATGTATAACATCAATTATGTTGATGTTGATACAATAATATAAGGAAGAAACCAATGGGTTTCTTTCTTACATTACTTGATATCTTCCAAACAGGTTATGGACATAAACACATTGTGCAGAGAAATTTTTTGTTTATGAGGTCAAGAAGTATTCATATCCTCATATTATAATAGTCATTTTTTCTCACAGTCTTACATGAATTGCAAATAAAGAAGAGGAGAGTATTTACTGGAATTAATATTAGAATGCTCAAACTTTTGCCATGGAGGCGATGTCTCCAAAATGCCTTCATTCACTTTCCTTAGGATAGGATTAGTATATCTCCCTTTGAGAGATTATTGCCTATATTTTTTTTTGCAATTAGATTTGCAGGACTCTCACCTTATCCAGATAAATCAAAACATGGTTATTGTTGACTTCTGTTCGGCTCACATGGTTTGATCTTTCAAGCTGAAGAAAATTAATACATCACAAATGTTAATAAACAGGTGAAGCCTCTGGGAAAACCAGAGAAACGAAGAATTTTTATTACCAAATTAAGCCTGAGGGTAAAGTTTCTTCAAGGGATTTTTGTAAGTGAAGATGATAATGTTTTTAAATTAAAAATGAGAGATAATTGGGATGCAGGGTTTGATATTAGGACACATGACCTATGTGTAAAGTTGATATATCTGAAGAGAAGTGAAATAAGTATCCTAAACTTGGGAACTTTCTGTATTTCGATGTTCAATGTATATTCTATTCCTTCAAGAAGGAGGGTTTCTCTTAAAACTTTTCTTTTTGCTTGCTCTTATAGCAATCTCATTTTTCTCTGAACTTCTGTAATAATTAGAGTTTATATTTATTGGTCATTTTTATCTATTGGTCATTTTTGTATTTTTTTCCATTGGTGCATAAGCTTTATCTTCTTCTTTTTTTTTTTTTTTAAGTTTTATTTATTTAAGTAACCCTCTACACCCAAAATGTGGCTTAAGCTCACGACCCTGAGGTTCCAGAGTTTCATGCTCTTCTGACTGAGCCAGCCAGGAGCCCAAGCTTTATCTTCTTAAGTGTCTAAGCTCCATGAAAGCAGGAGCTTGCTGACATTCTTCTTCTAGTAGATGTGGTTCTTGGAAGGGAGCTGTTTGTAACATGAAACAGACAGTCTCTGTGGGTGTCATCAAAGCAGTGACGGGAAGCCTGCTGGAGCTGGCAAGGTCACCAAGTCTGCACGGAAAGTTCAGGAGGCTCAATGAATATTATCCCTCATGCCCTTCACCCCAGTCCTAACCAGCTGTAGAAGAATGGTTACAGTAATGTGTGTCTCAATTGGCCACTTAAGTTTAAAAGGAAGACTGGCTAATGATAAAAATGCCCCAGAAAACCTTCGGAGGGAAGAGAGAATGTTTTGTGGATCATTCATTTGTGTATATATGCGTATGTGTGTGTGTGTGTGTGTGTGAGTTTTAACTTATTAGTTTTAAAAACAAGTACTTTTTAATGGGAGAAACTTGACCAAAAAATTTGTCAGAGAATTTTGAGACCCCCTAAAACAAAGCTTAATGAGCAAGCCCACACACACCAAAAAACCTGTATACAAACATGTTAAATTCTATTTCTGACTTTGGAGAAAGTATTTTTTTGACGTTTCATAGAAGTGACTGAAAAGATTCTAATATTTTCTTAGTCCGGAGACACCTAAAACATTAAATAAAATAGAGCCTCCTGGACATACGCTAGACCTACCATTCTCACTGTTGGTTTCAGGGGAATGAAGCCGGACACCATCTTCACGTCAATAATCACCATGTTGGAGGCGGGACGACTCCCGGTGTAACTGAAGATTCAGGGAAGAAAGGAGTTAAAGTTTTCTGTGTTACTAAGTATTCTCCTTTTCTATGCCCAGAGCAAGCCCTCACTGCCCTCAAAGGTACATGGAGGGCTTCCTAAATGTCCTCCCCAAGCGGAAGCATTACAATCTCCAGGGAATGTGTTGAAACCACAAAGACCAGGCTGTACCCTAGACCTGATGAGTCAGGACTTCACATGTGTGGACTCGAGGCGGTGCAGTTTGAGAAAGCATGTGATGCAGAGCTGGGTCTGAGACCTCTAATCTCTGCCAGTTATTTGTGACATGTACTTTAACTTTTTTTCCTGAATAGTATCCCCACCCAGGTTAGAATATTCTTGTGGACAGATACATTTTTTGTTAGCCCTGGAGCCATCTGAATAGTGCTGTATATATATATCTAATTTTCTCCCAAATTGATTATTTTGTATAGAATCTGAGATTTATTTATTGCCAGTAGGAATTCTAATTAGAGAGTCACTACTTCCTTCTATTCATGCTTTTCAGGAATTCTCCATATCTGCCCTGGATAGAGCAAGGATGATATCAAATATCAAAAGGTCTACCATTATAGCCTTATTAAAAGTGCATAAAACTTGTAAAATATAAAGTCCACAAATGTAAGACCTAATAAATTATGTTAGAACACAACTATAAAATGAGATTGGCTTATTGGTCGACTGATCTTATCATTTTATGGTGCATCCTTGCTGAAATGGTCAGTATTTATATTCTATTACAATATTACAATATTCTATATTACATGTACATATACATACATGTACATTATACATGGAATATACATTTTATATTCTGTAATAGAATGAAATCCAAGAATGGATCTATGACATTAGTATTAAATCAGGAATTCAGGTCAGAGGCAAGGATGAATGTTCTCTGTTTTTAGCTGTTATTGAGGGGAATTAACCTTTAAATAACGAGATTCAACAAGCATAGATCCTGGAGACAGGACGTACCATGAATATATACCCCACCACAGAGAAATTCTGTATGAACCCGAGGACACACTGCTTTTTCAATAAACGTAGTGCAGATATTTATGGACATGCTGCTCAGCTTAATGGCAAACTCCAGTAAGAGGACTAGTTGTTATAAACAGAATTAGATGATTCAGGCAGAGGTCTTACCTGACCTTCAGTGAGATCTGGAAGCTGGTGTGGGCTTTGGGTCCATCACAACTTTGGGGCAGAGTCTGTACCTCCAAAGCAAATGGGAACTCTGCCTTTTCTGGCAGAATATTGTATTTCAGGGATGTCTGTGGAATATCAAAGACAAAAATCTGTGTTTCTTCTTCTCCCAATTTCCTCAACTCTTTCTCTGACTTGCCTTCTCCTCTGCCGAGTCAGAGATTAATGGCTAATGTGGACCAAGAATCTCACCTGGAGGTAGACACAACCTCCTCCTGTCACCGTCATGGTATATTCCTCAGGCACCTTCGGCAGTGAGGTCTGCTGTAGTAACAGGCGGTTGTCGTCATCCACTTGGAATTTGGCGACAAGTGTTCCCGAATGTTGGATGGTCACTTGTGTGGGCTTCCCAGTCCTGGTGAAGGTGGCTGCTCCGTATCTGGACAAGGCCTGGAGAGCCACCACTGTGTCCTGGAAGACAGGAGTGAGAGAACCTGCGTAGGCTTGGTAACCTTCTGAAGCCCAAGGGCCCACGTCAGCCGCCACAACGGGGGCCTTGATTCACTCTCTCCGGCTCCCCTCACTACTTAAATACTGGAGCTCTAATTTCAAGATTGATTCTAATCCTCAGATCGAACCATAACAGTCACATATCTGCTTTAGGAGCGCATTTTATTTCTCAGAAAATGGATCTTTCTCTATAAATACTTGTGGGATATGGAATGTGGAAAATATACATGAATTGGAATCAGTTAATGGCATTAGTTGTTTGCTCAGAGGTCCTACTTAATAACTATGGTCATACCCGCCACCATTCAGCCAAAATTCAGTCCAGCTCTCACCCCAGATGAAACTGCTCTGCGGTGAGGTCAGCGCCCTGAGGAAGCCCTAGGTCCTTTGCCACCATGATTAGGGTCATGCTTAATTATAATTATTTATGGCTCTCCCTTTTTTATTGGAAGTCTGGATTCCTCCCATCCCTACATGTCATATTCTCCATTCTCATCAGCACTGAACCTGAACCTGAATGAGTCTTTAAAGAATAGATTTCTTTTTTTCCAGATTTTTTAAAAAAATTATTTTTATTAACATATAATGTATTATTGGCCCCAGGGGTACAGGTCTGTGAATCATCAGGCTTACACACTTCACAGCACTCACCATTAAATAATAGATTACTGAGAAAGAATGGCTTGTAGTAAAAAGTATTTTTTTTCCATTCATATGGAAAAGTAAGAGATAAATTACAATGGAAAAAAGATGGGATGCCATTTTGTCACTTTCTCTTTCTCTTTTAGGTTTAGCCTGTAGGCTAACCTCTCAATTCTCTGAAGATGAAATGACCTGCTGTGTACATATTGATGAATGTTGGCTCAGTAAAAAAAATTCTTCATGTTCCTGGTGAACAGATGTTTGTATAGTAAGAGGTGAATAGTAGAAGTATAAAATGTGTCCACTTTAAAATAAGCCAGTTAAAGGGGACCTACGAATGGAGAGATTTGCAAGGAGAGGTTATTGGGTTTTGAGCAGCATTCCTGGGAACAGTTTGAAAGGTACTTTTGAAAGGCACTCTTAGAACTTCCAGAAGATTCCAGAAGGTAAGTTTTTTTGTTGGTTGTTGCTTTTTGCTTTTTTTTTTTTTTTTAATTCATTCTGCTGTGGCCATTGCATACCAGGTCCCATTTCTTTAGGGAGGTAGAATTTTTGTCGGGAGGAGAAGTCCATGATGGTAACAAGGATGGGGTCCCAGGATTGCAGACATTTTCTTTTTAGCCCTCTTTGACTTTCATTTTTCCTTATTTCTCACTATCCCTGAATATTAGTAATATTTACCTCATTCAAGTTATTTTCAACTTCAGTTTTTCTTCTTGTGTGTCTTTATAGCTTGTTCAAAACTATTTTTTTAAAGATTTTATTTATTTATTTACTTGCCAGAGAGAGAGAATGCGCAAGCAGGCAGAGTGGCAGGCAGAGGCAGAGAGAGAAGCAGGCTTCTTGCTGAGCAAGGATACTGGGATCATGACCCAAGCCAAAGGCAGCAGCTTAACCAACTGAGCCACCCAGGTGTCCCCAAAACCTTTTTAAAAAATATTTATTTATTTGACAGACAGAGATCACAAGCAGGCAGAGAGGCAGGCAGAGAGAGAGGAAGGGAAGCAGGCTCCCCACTGAGCAGAGACCCTGATGTGGGGCTCGATCCCAGGACCCTGGGATCACGACCTGAGCTGAAGGCAGAGGCTTTAACCCACTGAGCCATCCAGGTGCCCATCCCAAAACTTTTGCTACCTAAAGGTGAAGTGAAAGGTTCTGGGAAACACAGACCTGGGTGGAGGAGAAGCCCCCGTGGGAATTCTGTTGCTTTGTGATCCACTTCACGATGTGCGAGGCAGAAGTCAGCTCCTCTGAGGTTGGGGCAGGCTGGGCTGTGAGGTAAGCCAGGAGCACATAGGATGTCATCTCCACCTCAGCTGAGGGAGCCGGAGGTTTGTAAAAATGCCCCACTGGTTCCCTGGGTTTCTGAGGTCGCTCCCAATGGACAGAACTCTCTGGAGATGAGAAAAAGAGATTTATGAGTGACTACCTATTCTTATTTAAGTGAAGTGAAAGTGCCTAAGCCAGAGCTGAAGTGGAGTACACTCTTTAACCTTATCCAGACGCTTTTCCTTCTGTGTAAATCTGAACTTGTTTGTTTCAGTTAGGTGAAGGCAGACATGTTGCTGGAGTCAGAAGCCCACAGCCATCAAAGTTTCCAAAAAGTTGCTGTGGTTGGGTTGTTGGGGAGACAGAGCAGAGCAAGATCCCACACCAGCTGTGGGAATTTCCCCTTTTTGATGTTAATCAGACCTTATCTAGGCTTTGTTAAATTTTCTACAAATTTTTCTTTAAAAAAAATTTTTTTTTAAAGATTATATTAATTTTTTTGACAGAGAGAGGTCACAGGTAGGCAGAGGCAGGCAGACAGAGAGGAGGAAGCAGGCTCCTCACTGAGCAGAGAGCTCGATGCGGGGCTCGATCCTAGAACTCTGAGACCATGACCTGAGTCGAAGGCAAAGGCTTAACCCACTGAGCCTTTTTCTATAGAAGTTTCTTGTGAGGATCACAGATGACATGAGATAATGGAGTTCATACTCCTTAGGCCAGAAAAAGTACATAATCTTAAAATACCAAAGGCTAACGAAGATGGGAAATAATAGGAATTTACGCTGCCGAGGGAAGGAAGCTGCTCTTTGGAAAGCAATTCGGGTATATCCAGCAAAGAGGAAGATGTGCTTAGCCTGCTAATCAGCAATTCACTTCTTGGAAGTGTAGCTCAGAGAAACTCACACAGGTACAAGGAGGCATGTTTGTGAGTGTTCATTGCAGCGTGGTTTGCAATAGCCACAAATAAGAAACAAGAAAACGTCCATGAGGGAGAGACTCCTTACTATAAATCATGACCTATGTATATATTGTGAGATATTATGTGGCAGTGAAAACAATGCATTAGAGCCACAGGCACTCATATGGGGCCTCCTCTTCCCACAAGGTTCAATGTCAAAAACAAAAGGCAGACAAACAGGCAAGAAAACAAGATGCAGAAATACTCAAAAGTGTGATACCTTTATGTAAAGATGAGGAACACGTAAAAATTCCAAATATTGTTTAGAAATAGGTATGTAGGAAAAATAAAGAAACCCAGGGAAATTATAAGGACAAATTCAGGATAATGGCTACCTTTTGGGGTGGGAGTGGTACACAGGGAATTTTTCCTGCACTGGTCATTTCGTGTTTCTTAAACTGGGAGGAAAGTATAAAGTGGTTTACATATCTGAAATATTCCCAATACATTTTAAGGATAAGCAATTAATGGCACTGTCAAGGGTGAAAGGTAAAATATGTTTTACTGGATAAAGTATTATTTGTATTTGCATTTTCTATTTCTTTGACCCCTCATATAGACCACAGCACACATAGAAATATCGTGTGAATATGAATAGATTTGTCAACATTATCAGACTTTTGATATGAGCATAAAATACCATAATTTATTTGTGAGGTGACTTCCTTCACTCTTTTCTTATGTTTAAGAAGGTATGATGCACCAGGAAAGGACTGGGTATATCTTAAGAATGGCTATTAAAGGGGCACCTGGGTGGCTCAGTGGGTTAAAGCCTCTGCCTTCAGCTCAGGTCATGATCACGCGGTCCTGGGATCAAGCCCCGCATCCGGCTCTCTGCTCAGCAGGGGGCCTGCTTCCTCCTCTCTCTCTGCCTGCCTCTCTGCCTACTTGTGATCTCTGTCTGTCAAATAGTAAGTAAAAACTTAAAAAAAAAAAAAGAATGACTATTAAAATCATGATAGGCAATCCTGTCACAGCACTTACTTGTACCATATTATTTACTAAGTGCTTTGCTTGTATTCATTCATTTAATATTGACAGAACCCTATGAGGTAAAGACTATTATCCGCATTTTATCATTGCAGGAACTGAAACACAGACATGGTAAGTGAGTTGTCCAAGGCCTCGTAGGTTAAGAGGCTTTGGAGCTAGTCTCTAGAGGCTGGGTGTCTCACTACTACACTACACTGCCTCTTATCTTTTGATGTGTGACTTGCTTAAGAGAACCCAGATTTTATAGTGATATAGACAAAAGAAGACAGGGGAAAGGGGTCACAGGATGTAGGTGTGGGGGTTCTGCTGTACGGTTCTTGACACAGAGAATGGGGGTGGGGAGAGGACCGCAGATGTGCGCTCACCTTCCTTCACGGCTTCCTCATGAAGGGAGCTGAGTACGTCTCTCCTCTTCTCCTGGTTACCTGCCAGGGCGAAAGCGTAGGCCAACAGTGCCTTGGTGTAGACATGCTTTCCATGGGGTCCTTCCTTTGCTGACTTCCAGGCGGACTCCAGGCAGAACAGGGCATTGCGGACAACGGGGTGCTGGGGTGGGGAACAAGGAGGGAACCAAGGAAGCACAGGTCAATTTCCAAAGGCATGTGTTCATCTATTCTCATTCTTGTGGATGGAGAGAAAAGTATCTTCGTGTTATCATGACATTCATAAGTCAGGAACACAGGCCATATTTTTAGAATTCATTTTGGGTGTGTACATGGCAGCAGTGGGAGGTCCATACGGGAGAAATAGCATCTCTGGGATGGTGTCAATCTTTCTTAGTGGATTGTCCAAATTTTCTGCTGATCTGGGAAGCACCATCCCAGGCATAAAGGGAGAGCTGACACCGGACTTTGAGCAGAGGGCTGGTTCTGACAGCAGGGCAGTGATGTCACTGCATCTAGAACTACACAGGGGAGGGGGTGGTACCTACAGTGGCAGGGAGAGGAATCTCCAGAAGGGCAATGGTGATGTAGGCAGAGAGGGTCACTTCGTCTTCCACTCCACCCTGTAAGTGAGAGTCAGAGGGAGAGATCAGAGTAATTTAACTTCTGAGCACGCTCTTCACCAGCTCTTTGCCTTCTGCTGTGTCCTGGAATTTATCCCGATTCAGATTCCTCCCCATGGGGCCAGTTACCACAATCAAGCTAAGTCCCATCCCCTCTTTCTTGGTACTATCCAGGTTTCATTTATTTATTTTTTAGTTAGTTAGTTACCTTTGCTAAAATATTCCTATATTATTACCTCTTCTCATCCTTGTGGACATCATAAATGGACAAATCAAAACTAATTCCAAGGGCGCCTGGGTGGCCCAATCTGTTGTGCCTGCCTTCAGTTCAGGTCATGATCTCAGGGTCCTGGGATGGAGTATCACATCGGACTCCCTGCTCACAAGAAAGACTGCTTCTCCCTCTCCCTATGCTGCTCCCCCTGCTCGTGCTCTCTCTCTCTCTCTCCCAAATAAATAAATAAAATCTTATTAGAAAAAAAAACAAAAAACCAAAATGAATGTGAGAACACCTCACCTTAATGGCATTGTTGAGCAGAGACCCGGAACTCCTGAAACAACCATTGTCCTTCTGCCTTTGGGAGAGCCAGATGAGGGCTTGGGTGATGTGTGATTTCTCGATAAAGATGTAGTTTTGAGCCTGGGCAAAAGTCTTTATTACAAAAGCGGTGAGCCTGAGCAGGGCGGAAGAGATGATATTTATGTTGTTACAATAGTTTTATAACTGTGGCACAGAAAAAGCTTCCTATGACACTGCTTACATTTATGTGAGTCACCTGACAACTATTCCTGTGTATTTAGAATTCCCATTGTCTTTAGACTGCTTGATTTGTTGGCTACATCTAGTATTTCCTTGCTGACTCATTTTCTCATTGCTACAGAGAGTCTAAGAACTTCTTCTTTTTTTTTTTTCTTTTCTTTTTTTAATATTCTATTTATTTATTTGACAGACAGATCACAAGTAGGCAGAGCGGCACGCAGAGGGCGAGAGGGGGAAGCAGGCTCCCTGATAAGAAGAGAGCCTGATGCAGGGCTTGATTTCCAGACCCTGGGATCATGACCTGAGCCGAAGGCAGAGGCTTTAACTCACTGAGCCACTCAGGCACCCCATAAGAACTTCTGATGTTACTTGTTTTTACTTATTTGAGTAAGGCTTTCTTCTCATTAGAGATTTCCTTCTGTAGATGGCAGAATCTCCTTACTTAGAAGGTTGAATAAAAAAAGAATAATAAAAAAAAAGAAGATTGAATAACTTCACACTGCTTTGGTTTGCCTTTGGGATTTTATTTATCCATTTATTTTTAAGTAGGCTGTACATCCACCTTGTTGCCCAGCACAGGGCTTGAACTTGTGACCCTGAGATCAAGACCTGAGCTGAGATGAAGAGTCAGGTGCTTATCTGACTGAGCCACCTCGGTGCCCCACACCTTAAGGATTTTAAAACAATGTTGCTTGTCACTGGGTTCTCCTCTTTTCTTTCTTCCTATGAGTGAATGTATTCACAGTCAGGATGACCATGATATAAAAACATATTAAAAGCTGAAGTGAACATCTAGAAATTAGATGTTTATCTAGAAATTAGATGATATGTTCACTGGTAATGTATTAAAAAACTCATGGCTATGGGAACTATTCTAGAAAAAAAAGTAACCATTAAAAAAAAAGAGCTGTTTCTGGGTGTCTGGGTGGCTCAGTCAGATAACCACCTGAAATTAACTGTCTGACTCTTGATTTTTGGCTCAAGTCATGATCTCAGAATCATGAGATCGAGCCCCACGTCGGAGTCTGTGCTGAGTACAGAGGCTGCTTAAGATTCTCTCCCTTTGTCCCTCCCCCTGCTCGTGCGCTCTTCCTCTCAAAAAACTAGCTGTTTTAGAAAGAATACCTTGGTTATTACTAACAGGATAAATTTAGGGAACAAATCTAACATATATTTGAATGTCAGCTTTTCCGCTTGTTACCTTGCTATATTTGTCAAGTATAACCAACTAGAGGTTTAATAATACATATCTGATAAGGTTACTGTGAATGTAATTGTGATAATATATGTAAAGAGCTGGTAAAAAAATAGGACCTCAAGGAACTGTCAATCACTTACCAGGTATTGCCCTCATTCCTGCCATATTTCTCCCCAAAGGTGCTATAGGAGCCATCATGGTGCCTGTAATTCAGCTGCCTCTGGTAACCTGAAACGGAAGGTTAATGAAACAATTTGATCGACTGTATATGTTGCGGCTAGAGAAATTACTAAAATGCTTCAGTTTCTCTTGTGATATTTCCTAAATTTTGCGGTCCTATGTTACAAGGTTCTTCATTTTAAACATTTATTAGAGGCTGGACTCTGGATAATCTTAAAATTAACTGTCCTTCCTATCATAGTAACTATGATACTATGATTCGCTAACATATACTTGATAAGTAACTCAAGCCTATTAGGAAATCCAATCTATTGTTAAAATGACACTGTGAAGTCTTCACTCATTTAATCACTCACCAGTATTGAGGTAGCCAATGGCCTTGGACATTACTTCTGGAGTCAGCTGTTGTGTTTTATTTAGATAATCCAGAACATGGATGTTGGGAGCGAAGAGGACCATATTCTGTTCTCCGCAGCCATACGGCATTTGGAGGAGATTTTGTATGTTTTTCATGGCAGAGCCCAGTATGTCTCCTAGAGAGTGAGAGAGATGGGATGTGATAAAGCTTATAGATTATAATCTATGTGAATCATTAAGAAGAAATGAATAATTTTAGGAAGATTGAAAAATAAATATTTTTAGGAAGGGTGAGCTGTCCAGGGACAGAAGTATGATTGGGAACAATACAAAAGCCCAAAGAAAGAGGGAAGAATCAAGTTAATATTACAATGGTGATTTTGAGTATTTATGGAAAAGAATAAAGGAAAAACAATCAATATAGGAGAATAATTCACTAGGGCTGGAGCTTACCCACTACGAAGGTGGAGGCTCGGGCAGATTCTTCTACTACATTCTCTGGCAACTTCAAAGATAATTGTTCAGATACCTTAGCACCTAGAGAAATAATGGAAATTACTTCTGCCATGTAACTTCTTGAAGAGCTCCAAACCCAGAAGCCAGAACTGTGCCTTACACTTAAACTTCTGAAAAGTTGTCACTATTTTAATATGCTTGTTTTATATGTGTGTGTGTGTGTGTGTGTATTTATCTTAAATGTGTACGAATGGGAAACTGAGATTTCCAGAAATTCTCCTTCCTCATCCCTCTTTTCCCCCATATGTAGAGTATATTCCAAAAGAAGGCTACAGATTGAGAAGTGTCCATGATGTTGTGACTCTGTTGTGGTCATCCGGTGGCTAGCATGAGATGGTTATCCCAAGATGATCTCTTTAGTGTTCATCTCTAACTTCTTTATTCAACAGTGTAATGAAAAAAACCCTAATGTATACATAAGCAAAGAAAAAAATCTCTGAAAGTTTCTGAATTCTATAATAATGCTCTGTCCTCACTGCCATCAAATTTCACCAGATATGAAGATAGTATTTTTGTGGAAGATGTGAGAGTGTGTGTGGGGGGGTGAAGATGAACAACGTTTGACTCACTGAAAATAAAATAATTGCTGGTGACAGGCATATATGTACCGCCGTTTTAGTCCTGGTAAATTTCAGGATGATGAAAGAGAAATGTATTTATTTTCATGCTGCCCGCCTTTCCTCATGAAATTAATATTGAATTTTTGTCAAAGGGTACAAAATTTCAGTTATGCAAGAGGATTATGTTGTAGAGAACAGTGCCTACTATTTAATTTAAATTCAATTGATTAACATATAGTGCATTGTTAGTTTCAGAAGCAGAGCTCAGTTTCATCAGTCATATTTATATAACACCCAGGGCTCATTCCACCACGTGCCCTCCTTAATGCCCATCACCCAGTGACCCCATCCTCCCATCCCCCTCCCTTCCAGGAACCCTAAGTGGGCTTCCTGCAGTTTTTTTTTTTTTTTCCTTTAAGATTTTAAGACAGCACAAGCAGGGGAGAGGGGCAAAGCGAGAGAGAGAAGCAGACTCCCCACTGAGCAGGGACTGTGATGTGGGGTTTGATTTCAGGACCTGGGACCATGACCTGAGCTGAAGGAAGATGCTTAACTCACTAAACCACCCAGCCACCCATGTTTCCCCTAGTTAAGAGTCTCTTATGGTTTGTCTCCCTATCCCATTTTGTCTTATTTTATTTTTCCCTCCCTTCCTCTATGATCCTCTCTTTTGTTTCTTAAATTCTACATATCAGTGAGATCCCATGATAATTGCTTTTCTCTGACTGACTTATTTTGCTTAGCATACTACCTTTTAGTTCCATCTACATTGTTGCAAATGTAAGATTTAATTTTTTGATGGCCAAGTAATATTGCATTATATAAATATATATACACCATGTCTTTTTTTATCCATTAATCTGTCGATGGACATCTGGGCTCGCTCCATAGTTTGGCTATTGTGGACATTGCTGCTCTAAACATTGGGGGGCAAGTATCCCTTTGGATCATGTCATTTATATCTTTGGGGTAAATACCCAGTAGTGCAATTGCTAGGTCATAGGGTAGCTCATTTTTAATTTTTTGAGGAGTTTCCATTTTGTTTTCCAGAGTGGCTGTACCAACATACATTCTAGAACAGTGCCTACTATTAACAGTATCATACTTTACACTTAAAAACTTGTTAATAAGATAGATCTCACATTAAGTGTTCTTATCACATAAAACTATAATAAGAGATATATCTGTAAGACATACTTGCATATATATTATTCATATGTTAAAGAAACCTCTCTTACCTTCATTCAAAAAAATAAGAAAACAGATGCCATAAACAAAGGTAAAAGACAAATTGCCAAGCGAAAAAAATTGCAACTTATTTGATAAAAAATCAGTGTCATACAGATGAAGCAGAAAAAAAGACAAACCACTAGAACCTGAATGGTCAAAGGATATGAAGTCATTCATGAATATGTAAAAATAAGCTCATATTCACTTGTGAGTATAGAAATTAAGATAGAAACAACACTATTTTTCATGCAAATTTTTCATGAAAATTGAAAACTCTGATGGTTAAAGATGATGGTGATTGTGCAGCACAATATAAACTGGTGAGACTATTAACACATTTAGGTAATAAAAGAAAGGTTTTTAAGTTCTATTAAAATTTAAGAATATACATGTTCCCTGTTAGAAATTTCACATTTTGTTATCTACCTTAAATATACTTGCATGTATATATAAGGAGGCATTCATTCATTCATTCATTCATTCTGGCAAATAGTTTAAAAAAATTGATCAATAGCTAAAAAACAATCAGAACCATGATATATTGATAGTATGGAATTAAAAGGGACTGAAAAAGATTACCTACTTCTATAATTTAATATGGCTAGATTTCTAAAATAGGTTGCTCAGTAAAAAGTTATAAATGTTAGTTACAGAATGAAACATATACCAGTTATATAAATCACATATGTAAACATTCATGTGCACAGTATTTCTAAACATATATGGATGATCATTAAAGTATTGAAAAAGTTTCCCTTTAATATGAAGTTTTATTTTGTAAAGGAGAATATATTTTTGTATTACATGGGAAATTAAGTTAATTTTAATAGAACTACTTGATGATTAGCCCTAGATACATAAGAAATAAATAAAAAATGAAGAACTCAGTAATGGAAGACATACCAAGATTAAAGGATTTGGTGGCAAACTTACTTAAATTTTAAAATAAGGCTAAACAACCAGGCAATTGTGTTTTTAGAACACATTTTATATATTTGAAGTCTTGAGAGTATAATAAGCATAATAAACAGAACTGCTTATTATACAAAGAGAAAAGAAATATATATATAAATATTATGTAAACTGAATATTATATAAACTGAAGAGAAAGGCAAAAAGACATGTATGATATTGATTTGACATTGTTTGAGGTGAGAACATACTGTGCTGATAACTTTCTTAGTGTATTAACATTCTGTGTTTTTGTTTAGACTAGAACACTCTCCACCAAAATAAAGTTATATCTTCTACTGTGAGTTTCTTTAGTATCTTCTCAAATGACTGATAGAACATTAGGTACAAGATTGGCATCAAACAAATAATGATATGACAATAATGGTATAGGCTGAGACTATTCTTTCTTTAGGACACAGCATGGTCCCATTATCAAATGCTCTTGCCTATGCAAAACTCAATGATGAGGTGGCTTGAATTTGGCTACCCATATGGTATGTAACCAAATATTCAAGGAAACATTGCTTTTGGCAATATTCATTGCCTATGTAACCATTGCCTATGTAACCATGTCATACATAGAAGGACATCTGGGTGTTTGTAAAAGTGCTATAACAGGTAAAAATTTGGAAAGCATGGGCTAGGGATAGTCTCCTGATCAAATTATGTGGCTTCTCTAGGAACTAGTTGCCTCATTTATCAAATGGGTCAAGCTCATAGGGAGGTGTAGGAATAAGATATAGGATTCTCTCAACTTTAAATATTATAGAAACTTTAGTCAGTGCTATTCTAATTATGATG
Organism: Mustela putorius furo; assembly: GCF_011764305.1. Taxonomy (NCBI): domain Eukaryota; kingdom Metazoa; phylum Chordata; class Mammalia; order Carnivora; family Mustelidae; genus Mustela; species Mustela putorius. Next base: position 38,397,942 of record NW_025422368.1, on the reverse strand, counting down.
AATGACTCTTACCTGATGGGCAGAGCAGGGAATTAAATGTTGCTTCCTTCTCTAGTCCTTCAGGCTGTAGGTGGAAAGAAAGAAAGGTAGAGGTGAGAATGGACAATTATGTTGATAGTGGAACCACCAATTTCCTGATCAGGAAGAGAAGAATTGGAGCTGACTTCCAATTGTATCACATAAAGAATTGTTAAGTATAAGCAATATGAAGAACAGAGAGGAGAAAATGAGGAAAAATTATGTAAATATCAAGAGAGAAAGATAGAGATTGAGAGATAAAGAGAGAGAAGAGAGACTATTGTGAAATATTCTTATGTACTTAAGTATTATTTATAATCTTATGTGCTTTATGTATTATTTCACCCTTCTTATCTAAAACTTGGAACCTTCAACGCACCATTGTTTTTATTGGCTCATGGTGACCTACCAAATAGGTAGGCTTACTTACTTCAACCAGCAGGGACTTAATAATGGTGTCCTTCTTGCCATATTCAGGGACCACCACCACCTCAGTCCCACATAGCTCTTGAGACTCCAGTGCCTCTGCACTCACGGTGAAATTCACATTTCCTAAAAAAGGGGCAATACAGATGAGCACCATCTCCTTCTTTCTCCATGTCTCCAAACCTCAAGATTTGTTAAGTGTTCAATACTTTGTAACCTTTTTTTTGTTGTTGTTTTATGAAAACACAGGAGCAGGAATGGAAGCAGCAGCAACTAGAGGCTAGGGACCCTGAGAATCCAAGGCAGAGATAGATGGAGGCAAGCGAAGGGAGGGGATAGTCTTCTAGACATCCTAGAATAAAAGACAAAGGAAAAAGTATCTACAAGGCAGTGGCAGCAGGGATGGGGTGTGTGTATGGGGGGGGGGGCATGGTCTTTGCCTGAGGGAAGTAGCACTAGATGTAAGGATCCAATCCTTGAGTAGAGAATTGTCTCTAGGAGACTGTTCCTCACCTAATGCCTTTGGCCTTACTGCCCAGGACACGGTTTGTCGGCCGTTCCCACAGATGCAGTGAGACTCTTGTTCCTTCTCCTGGACTAGGAATGCAGGATTCAGTTCTAGCTGCACACTAACCTGAAACCCCAGGTGAGACAAAAAGACAGATTAGAGGGAGAAGAGAACCAAAGGTAGAATGGTTTGAAAAAAAGCATATTGGGGGACTGCTTAGATATTAAGTTGCCTACTACTGAAGCTGATCTAAACATAGACTGACTACCTAACAGTGGATCTGACATTGAAATCTTTGTATTTTAATCTGCTCTTTTGTGGGGTGACACAAGAGGTCAGGAAAAGTAGAACGCCCCTGCCTGCAGAACTTCTACTTCTTTGGCCTGGAATCTTGACCATTCCCTCAGCTCTCCCAGCAGAGTGTTCAAGATTTATAAACTGTTATGGGTTCAGCAGAGGTAAGATGCTCACAAATAACTTTCAAAGTAAGGCTTAATCTAATTAATGCTTTATGATGATATACAAAAGTTAAATATATGGAACATACAAGTCAAAAACTTGGATCTAGGACATGAGAATGAAGTCTACTGATTTTTGTTTGCTATGTCAGGAATCTTCATATTGTGAAAACTTCCTAATCTTATGGGCAAGGGTCAGAAGCTTGTTTGAAGTTGCAAGTATATGGAAATATCAGCAACCATAGCTTCTATCACATCTGAATATCTCTGAGAGTATTCCTCCTCGGGTAAGAGCCCTTTATACACAGAAGCTTGTCAGTATTTCAAAGAATAGGATTTTTAATTTACTTGACTGCTATACCTGTGTTCAATTTAGAAAAGAGAGGTCTTTACCTGGATGCATTTGGGAAGGTAGTTGAGGACAGTGGCCTTGAGTGTGAAGGCCTCTCCACGGATCACAGAGTAGGGCATTGTGAGTTCCACAAAGAAGGGCTGGAAGGCTTGGAAGGAGGCAGGAAGAGAGAGACCAAGTCCAGTGACATTGGACAGGCAGAAGGCCCCTGCCTTCCACTCCGTGATGGTATCAGGGACTCTTACTCCTACTTCGGCCACTCCTGATGAGCTGGGGAGGATGGCAATGTGAAGAACAGAAAGTGAGCAGTTAAAGAAATCCTTTCTAGGAAGAGAATCCCTATAAATAATTCTATTGTCATGACTTATGCACCCAGTAGAAATGTCAATAAAGGAGAGTATCATCAAGACTCAAAGTGGGAAAATGTAAGAAGTCCTTTACTTCCAATTCTGTTTTCAATTCTAGTCTTTATCAGAATTTCCTATAGACACAGAATTATAGCATTTTCTAGTATAGACACTATTGTTATGAAATAAATATGTATTTTGAGATTGCTCTTAAATTTTACTCTTTAAAATGCTGTTCTAATGAAGGCAGGCTTTTTAAAGTTTTAATTGTACTACTACGGTGTGTAGTTGGCCTGACTGATTCTGTTTTTAACTCAAGATTGTTGGCCAGTGAAGAATCTCATATAGGTGTTAGTCTCTGCAGGGCCTGGTCATATTTACTCCTTATTCCCATTTTCTGGAAGTGTTAGAATTAACCGTGTGCAAAATTTCTTAGCTCTGATGCAATGTGTCTAAGAGATACTTGGATATTGAAAAATTGGCTAAAAATGGAAAATTGTGAGAAGTCTATATCATTGCCTTTTTATATAAAGAAAGTTACTTACTCTAACACCAGCAAGTCCCAGATCCACGTCTCAGGGAAGTACTTTCGCACAGTCTCTGGGGGAGCCTCGGAAACAAGGGCCATCTCCGTAAATTCATTGCCTTTTTGCAATTCAGATACAACTATGGTGGGTGGGGGGGAGACAGAAATAATAAATACACAGATAAAGAGATTATAATACATTCTACAGAAGAAATAAATAGGGTGATAGAATAGACAAAAACCAAGAGAGGATGCTTGGGTGATAATGGAAAGCTTCCTTGAGGAGGTGATATTTTTGCTGACTCCTGGAGTCTTAGATGAGTTCTAAGTGAGCTGGAAGAAAAGAGTCACAAGCAGAGGGCAGAGGCCTAGAGGCAGAAGGAGCTTGGGATGGCCTATGGAGCAGAAAAAGAGTCTTCTGTGGTCACTGCACTCTGTCTCAAGAGGAAAATGATAGGAAGTGTGTTAGGAGGAGGAGAAGACTCAGTTTCCATTTAGTGTGTTCCTCTTTGGGATCAAAGAAACATCATACCCAAACATGAAGACAATGGCTCTGAGAAAGTTTATAGGAGTGAGGGATCAAGGATTAAAAAAATTCTTTATTTCGACATGTGCCAGAAAGTCAGTCAGGTCTTTTCACCTATTTACCTTCTGTTAATGGTGTACTGGTAAATAGTCAACAATCAGTTCTCTGAAAAAAGTTTGTACATATATATATATACCTTGTACATACATAAGTTTACTATAAATTCTACTGTAAAGGATGGTAGACTTTTATTTATAAGTAATAAAAATATATAATATTTACTTAAATTCCACATAACCAGTTAATTTTCACCAAACGCTTTCTTTGATTTTTGACACATTCCATGATTTGACAAAATCAGACTAGAAATAAGTGGTTGGTTACTATCTGATTCATCAGTAAAGTAATCCATTTCATTGACAAATGAATGTGACTTCAACATGAATATTGGCTGTTAATTTTGGTAAGTTAGAGCTTCCTTATCTAACCAGTGAGAATGTAGTCCCAACTTGTGAACATTTCTGTTTCAGTTTATACCAATCCTCTGGAAATTATCTTTTCTTCTCAACCTCACCCATTCCCACATCTCCATTTACTAGAGGCAGATTCTTTTAGGAATGACTTTCCCAATTGCTCAGTGAGAATTAACCCTTTCTTTTATTTTGCTTATCTGCCTCTCTCTCTCTTTCTTTTTTTAAAAGTCGACAAACGATGTTACTGTACCTATCAGAAAACATCTCAGTCTGCTTTGTATTCTCTTCAGGATGTGGGGGTTTGACACAGTCAGAAATTTGGGGTTTGTATCACTATGTGATCTTGAGCAAGAACTTTAATATATCTGAATCACAGGGACTTTTTGGTTAATTTTATCACATTTGATCTTTTAAAATATTCTTTTATTTGACTAAGGATATTAACTTTTATTAGTTCTTTACCTGGAGAAGCGAATAGTCTTCGAGATGAGTATATTGCTTTGTGTTCAGGTTGTGAACATACTTTGGGTTTGTGAATCTTTGTGTTGGTGAACACCTTTAAGCCCATATCCTGTGAACGAGATTATCACCTAATCAGTATCTAAGTATTCTAAAATATATATGGGCACACATTTCATTGCATTTCACAAATAATTCAATTAACTTAATACTAAACTTTCAATGTTCACATCTGTAGAAGGGATATTGGTATACATATGGAGGTAATTTTATTCTGTTGTTAGGATTCTTTTAACAGTAATATTTTATATATATGATTTTTATAAATAGCACAAGGCAATGAATTTCAGGAAAATTAAATTAAAAAAATTAAAATTTAAATTTAAAAAAATACTTGATTACTAGTCCAAAAAATTCTAGCCTTGACTCTGTTGCTATTAGCAGATCTGCAACTATCAGTGACCTTGGAGAAGTCACTTGACCTCTCTGTGTCCTAGTACCTTCAATTATGATATGAAGAAATTATAATAAATAATTTTTTCATATATAATATTTTGTAAATCTTTAGAAGGGATCATCTATTGTATAAGGAATTTACCTGTAGGAAGCTATACATATCTTTTTCATTTGTATTTGACACAGGGGAATACATGACCCCGTTGATATAGACATTATGGTGATTGACACAGTCTCTCTCATCTTCCTCCTGCTGATGCAAGCTTCCAGGGAAACCAGTGAGGTCCTTCATGGGTAGCAGGTTATAAACCTGTACAAATGCAAAGGACAAAAGGACAAACTTACTTGTGGCTTATTCTTTTTAAATGCAAAGAGAAAAGTATAATCACCATCAGTCTTTGAGTGCCAGTGTTGCTTCAGTAATTTGCAGAGATGATTTCAAAGCTGTTTTTAAGAGAGAGAGAGAAAAAAAGCCTAAACATTCCCATCTGAGTACTCAAAGACCACAATAATTTGTTACAAAGTTCAGAGGCAAACACTAGACTCCATACTAGAATGGAATAAAACTTTGAGATAAATTGATGTCTGCTGTATTTGAGACATAGTATAAAATTTCAGGATGATAGAATGAAATGATGGCTTTGTCTCTCCTTGTGGTTTGCAACTGACCTAGTGTGTAACAAAGTTAATGAACTTATGTTCTAAACTGGCACATGAATAAGCCTATGTCCTCTAAGTAGGACAGGATAGATTTTCTTAGGTATTATTCATGGGAACAAAATGCTCCAGACCTTCACACAGCACATAAAGTACTGGAAATGATGTTTCCAAATTCATTTGAAAGGGAAGGGGAAGAGAGATGTAAAAATGTTGATAGTGCACTGTGTTATGTTCAGAGGGGTTTAAAACTGCTTGGCCAAGTAAGTAGGGTAATGAAATTAAATGCTCTCTCAAAGGTAGCTCTGTCTTACTATTCCCCACCTCCCTGCTCTGCTATTTTCTCCAAAGCATATCATGTGTTACTATCTATCTCATCTTTGGAAACACAAGTCCCAAGAAAGCATGGCTTTTTGTCTTTTTAATAGGTCACTACTAGATCCGCAGCACTTCAGCAAACAGTGGGCACACCTAGAACGCAGCAGACACTAAATAAATATGTGTTGAATGGATGGCTTATGCTGTTGGGAGTGAAGTGTTTCATTAGTAAAATGTTATCAAGGCTGGGAGGATTGGGCTAGTGTTCTACCCCAAGTCTACTGTTAACTACCTAAAAGTTTCTGCTTTTTTTTAATTAAGAAAATCAATGGGAAGGACATTCTGCCTTCTCTATCTGCCAACACTGTTATAATTTAGAAAACCCCCCTGAGAACTATAAAATTATGTTATGTAAACATAAAACATCATTATTTTCCCACATATCCTCTTGTTCCCATTGAAATGTACTTAATACTTCCTTTAGAAGAATTCTAATATTTTCGATTAAATTTCATTTGGAAGGACCAAAATGTTAAATGTCTTTTCTTATAACTTTCTTTTTCAGGGAGTAAAATATTAATTTCCTTTTGTAAAATTTTGATAGTAAGAAAAAAAAAATACCGAGGTTATTTCAACTGACTTTCTATTGAAAATTGGAAGATGTAAGCGGACTAATGTTAGTTCGTGTGGTTGTTTCTCATTGTTCTACTCCAGCCACACGCTTGTGCTATTTCTTCTCTTCACCCAACATTTTAAAGGATTTCATTTACCCACATAATTGGTAAATGAAAGTAATTCATTTTTCCAAATTTTTATTCATCAGAGATATTGTTTCTTCCTTTAGAAATGGTGTTCATCTTGGGACATACACTGTTTGCTATAATTCTTATAAAAACAGAAATCTGATATTTAATATCAGTTTTAGTGCAGGTCAGTGCACCACTTTTGTTAGGCTTTTTCAAACATTACAACTAGCTTGAAAATGACTATTACTGGTTTCATCAAGCTCCAGGATTTCAGGAACTTTGAATGGTGCTTGATTTTATTAATATGTATATAAAACATATACATACATATGTTTGTATAAGCATGTATATAAAATTATGTAAATAAATATATATGTATTCAAATGTAATATATTTCTTATCAAAAAAGTGCCCATGAAGGAGATAAAAACTATGAACTCCTAGATAAATAAAATTTTAATAGATCCGATCTTACTCAGGTAGGCATTTCTCCTTGCTCTGAGCCCCTTGTGTGGCCTTTCCTGACCCCCAAGGCTGCTGGGAACTCACCGAGGCTGCTGACAGCTCTGCTTCAGGCTTCATGAGCAGCACACTTTGGTCCACCGCACGGAGGGCGCACAGGGATTGAGGAGAAGCTGAAACTCGCAGGTGGGCATGTGAAGCCGGAAGACTTTGCGCTGGGCGGAAGCTCAGGTCCACCTATGGAATTGGGGAGAACAGTCGAAAAAACAAATGTCCTGATTTAACTGTGCATTCACAAGCATTTCCCGAGGGTTCCTCACGTTCAATATACGCTCACTCTGACTTGGTGATGGTTGGCACCATGTGAGTCTTGGGGCTTTTTGTCCCTTACACATCATTCTGATGCTCAAGAGTCAGTTGAGCCATTATAATGATATCTAATTATTCTTATAAATTGTTAAATTTGAGACGTCATTTTTTACCTTTGGCACATGGTAAGGTGTTTATCAAGTGTGGGTGGAACGCAAATGGTTCTAGATGCTCTTGTATTTTTCTTTTGGCTCTTTAGTAGCCTTAAAAACTCACTTACATATTTTCCAACACTTCATCATAGAAAGGAACAAGGTATTCTGAACTGTATCATATAGTAAGAGACAATGCATGAGAATTTTGAACCAAGAGTCAAATGACATGTCTTCTTAGTGTGACTCTGCCATTACCCTGCCGGGAATCTCTGGAAAATTCATTTAATTCCTTTGGCCCCAGTGTCCACATGCAGAACGTAATTGATAATAACAGCAACTTTTGGTTTTAAATGTTGAAAATTTCATGATAAAGAAACCCACCTTGTTGGCTAGACAGTTTTCAACCTCGTATTTTGCAGAATCCCCGACCACTTCCCCATCAGGTAAAATGGTGAAGAGGAGCAATCGAGCGATGGGAGCAATGTCTGTCTCCACGGGGACTGACACGGAAAAATGGCCATTCACTGGAGCACAGAGAGAACGAGGAGGTGATTATGGCTTAGACAACTCCCCGGGGCTGAAATGAAATTTTTCTGTTGCACAGAGCCATTTTTAGGAGCCTGGGCCAGTGAATGACTGTTTCTATTAGTTGGTATAACAGATAAAAGAAAAAGTAGATGTGATAAATGAATATTTATGTCTAAGAATTCTCTACCGCTAAGAACTCTAGCTTTAGAGAAAATTTTATTGAAGTGTTCTCTCATAAATCATATAATGATTTCACACCAATTTTCAGCTTTAGCTCATCTCTGTAAAGTTCTGATGCTATCTGAGGATATGGAGACATCCACTTGGCTACTATTTGATCTAGACTTCACACGAGAGGAGGGAACTAGAACATGAAGTTGTGTGATGTAATCGTCAGAGTTCAGCACATTGTATTTATCCTTCTATCTTCTTTAACTTTCTATGAACAAAATATTCTACTTTTTTTTCTTAAGGGGAATACTGTGCTCCTTTGATAGTTGTTTTTTGATGCCTACATAGTCATATTAAAGTTCTGTAAATAAGGCTACAATGGTGCTTTTCTGTTGCTATGAAGATGCATCAAAATAGTAGCTCACTGATAGTTAAGAGAGTAGCTCACAGATAGTTTTCTTATAAGTGGTTTTCAAACTTCTTTAGAAGAGCAGAAGACGTCACAGGTTTATATTGCTGCATATTTGTTCATGGCGAGAGTCCAATTCAATGGTGGAAGTATCTAATGCAACTTTCCATAAATCAGAACTATCTTCAAAAAGGAAATATGATACAAAGATAGAAATGACTCAGCCAAAGACCTAGTGCCTAGGAAGCATTCCAAGCATTCCAAGCATTCTCTCTGTCTTCTGAAATAGTTCTAAAATGTCATTTTGAGAAGAAGCTCCATGAATATTTATGGTTTGAAAATCTGGAATAAGCATAGATTCTAAAACAACAACCTCAACATTTTAAGTAATCTGAACAGAAGAAGCTGAAGGAAAAGAAAAATATTTCATAAAGGGCAAAATGGACGAACAAACAAACACCCATTCTTTTTTTCTCCTCTCAACTTCTCATTTATTGGAGTTTGATGGAAATCACCACCGTTTATTTGAAACTTTTTCTGGTATTTCTGCAACTTAACGCTGACTATGTCAAAGTGGGGCAGAGACGTACAATTGTGGAAATACTCACTATTTCCCTGTTCCACAGGCAGCACGTGCATCCCATTTCGGACAATGCCTCCCTTTGCCATGATCTGCAAAAAACGAAAGGAAAAGAAATTTTGTTTGCCTGGCAGAAATCTTGTACCCCACGTCCTGCCCTTCATGCGTTATGTTTGTTGTACTGAGCTCCAGCTGGCAATAATTAGCCCTAAGAGAAGTCGAACTTTCAACAGGAACTTGGATAATAAGTCAAAGTAGTGATGGCTAAAAGAATTTCCTAATTCCTTGCCTCACAGAGGACTTTTGCTTATGGGTGAGTCAATGAAGTGGCCTTCCTTCTTACCAGATAATAGAACACGAGTTCCTTCAGCTCCTGCAGGACCTGTCCACTCAGAATATAATGTGCTCGAACTGTCTGAGTTTGGCCGCAGGGCAGTTCACCAGGCATGGGCTCTAGGTGGACAAAACTCTTGCTTGGGGAAAATACAAGATCAGCAGTGTGATCAGCTTCTTCGTACTCTGCCGACAGCCACTGGTAGACGTAACAGGGACTAGGATCCTTGTGTCTGACCTAATGAATTTAAAAAACAATATTATTTTCTAGATTGTATGTCATAGAGAATCAGCATTGTCACAAAACTACATTAGTTCACTGTCCTCCCTTAACTAGTACTTAGAAAGCTTTTGCTCCACAGTAAAAAGTGAGAGAGTGTTTATCTGTATTGCAGACCTTAACCCTGCAGAGGCTCCTTGGGTTGGTGTTTAAATTTCTGAAGTGCATACATGGAGGCATTTTTTTTTGCTCTGCTTAATGTGCTCGGCATTTTTGGGGCCACTTTACCTATGCCGACAGAGAGGCTGGAAATATAAAACCTCATTGAGGAGATTAAATACTCTCCAGAAACTGAAGAACAACATTCCAGAAACCTATTTATGATGGGTTTCAAATAGGTACTATGAATAAATGTGATACTGCAGCCATAGGGGTCTGAGAACACTTTCTGTCAATGGCTTTGGTTCATGAGTTGAGTTGATGAATTAACTGACATCGCTCTCTCTTGGGCTGTCCTAGGGCTGGTTATTTTTAAAGCTTTCTGTGGTTCTGGACTCTCAAGGTTTATAGGCGCTATTTGAGTTGCAGTGCAACTTTTCTCTATGTAGAAGTTATTCCTTATTCCTTATTCTTATCCTCGCCTCCCAAGCGATTTGAATGAATCCTTGTGTCAGCAAAACACTTTCATTTATATTTTAATATATGTTCTAGTGATAACAGTAAATGATTATCAAAAAGAGGGAGCATTTAAAAATAATTTTTTGAAAAAGATTTAATTTATTTATTTGACAGAGAGAAAGATCACAAGAAGGCAGAGAGGCAGGTGGGGTGTGGGGTGGGAGGGAAGCAGGTTCCCCACTGAGCAGAGAGCCCAGATGTGAGCTCGATCCCAGGACCTGAGATCATGACCTAAGCCAAAGGCAGAGGCTTAACCCACTGAGCCACCGGTGCCCCTAAAAATAATATTTTTATTTTCAGGTTGAGAACACTGCCTAGCACATAGAAAATATCCAAGACACTTCTTGATCGAATAAATGAATGAATGCTCAATTTTTAATTATTAGAAGATATCTGAGGGTTTTGAAGGTCTGGGGGGTTGGAGGTTGGGGGAGCGAGGTGGTGGGTATTATGGAGGGCACGTATTGCATGGAGCATTGGGTGTAGTGCATAAGCAATGAATTCTGTTATGCTGAAAAGAAATAAAACAAAACAAAAAAACAAAAAAAACTAGCTGCTCGTGGGTATTAAGGAGGACACGTTTTGCATGGAGCACTGGGTGTGATGCATAAACAATGAATTTTAAAACAGTGGAAAAATAAAGTTAAAAAAATTAAATACAAAAGATTAAAAAAAAAGAAGATATGGGCTTTCATGCCATCTATTTTAAGTGCAGTCAATATAATATACTATTTATCCTGTTTATTTATTATTATTATGTAATATCTATTGTATAGCCATATATCTCTTACTGTATATCTACATTTCTATGCTATACAAAGTAAATTATATGGGGATTAAAAAAAATCTGGAGAAACACTAGAATAGCAGGACAAAAATAAAGTAGAAAAAACAATTGAGAGTATATATGCTCGAAAGCAAATGCTAGTGATGTTGAACTGGACTTTTACAATGAAAGCCAAGGTAAAGGGAGCTTGTGTTATCATTTCTTATATGTAAATTTTTATTTATTTTTATTTCAAAAAAACACATCAACTGTTAAAAAAGAAATTAAACATCACATTTAATCCCACAACCCTGAAAACTGAAGGGTGTTATGTTTGTTTGTTTATTTATTGATTGATTGTTTCCATAGGACTAAACACAACTTGGAAGTATCATCACCTTTAGGCTGCAACCTTATTTCCAAGACTATTTCATGTCATTGGTAACTTCTCCTCAAACTTACCCTGACAGTGAGAGAGGTACCCGTAATGTTGGTGGTGTTGATAGAGAACTGAACGAGGCCATGCTCATCAGTGGTGGCATTGGAGTTATAGTTAGCTTCATTTGCTGTGATGAAGACAAGTTCATCTGGCATGGGGACACCTTTCCCATCCACTAGTTGCACCTGAAGATTAAAATCTGTGGATCAGTTATATGATTAATACCCAGTATTCACCAAACATTCATTTTATCACAAATATTTATTATGTCCTATATACTGGACGTGGTTCCAGGCATTGAGGCTAACAGTGGTGAACAAAGCAAGGTTCCTGCTGTCATAGAAAAGAGATATATGTTAAATAAACACATAGATGATATATATTTATTTAGTAGTAATCAGCCCTAAGACAAAAAATAAAGCATTGTGGGGATGCCTGGGTGGCTCAGTCAGTTAATCAACTGCTTCTTGATTTCAGCTCAGGTTGATCTCAGATTTGTGGGATTGAGCTCCACACTCCACTCTCTCTTCCTCTCCCCTGCTCCTTCTCTCCTCCAAATAAAATAAAATAAAGCAGTGTGAAAAGATTAAGAATTATGGAGCTGATGATAGGGGTGACCTGAAAAAAGGATTCGGTGGATATTTTGGAAATGCCATGTACTATATAGAACTCTTGGAGAGTTACAGAGCAACAAGTGCCAGATAGTAATGAAAATTTTTAACTCCTTAGCCAAATTTAACTGAGCTCCAAACACTTATTTTTTATGACCGACCCTTAACTTTCTGTGGATTAGTGTTCTAAAATATAAGTGCAAAAGATAGCAATTGCTAATACATTACTTTGTATACTTTTCTAGTTGTTTTTTTATACATCTGCTTCTCAATCCAGACTTTCAAACTTTTGGAAGGTAGGCAGATATTATGAGGGACTTTCCATGTGAGAAATGCAAAGTTGAATAGAATCATACAGTATTACATAAGGGCGTAAAGTCAAATTATTGCTATTATTGAACTCAGTAGATGAAATGATCTGATTCAGATTGTAAAGATGATGATTCTTTTTCATTAAAGCTACTTTTGGTAGAAGGAAGCACAATTGGGAGACTTGGATCCATATTTGTAATTGATTAATAAAATCTCAGTTTGCCAATGAAATATTAGCTGCACGTACAAATTCAAGGATAGGTACAAAATTCTGATTCTCTTTTGATGAAAGAGTCTTATGACTAATGGGGTAGTTATTTAGCAGGAATGAAGTATCAAAAAATACACTATACCTCTCAGAAATTTAAAATAAATGGACTGTTCATTTTGGGAAGTGACAAAAATTTCTCAAATCTTTTGCTGTCATAACATAATCAAAACATTCTAAAACATACTCCACCCCTCTGTAGTGGGGTCTCGTCCCTCTCTGCTTTGGTCTCCACACCTACAACCTCATAACATTTCCATTAAGAATATGACACACAGGGGCGCCTGGATGGCTCAGTGGGTTAAAGCCTCTGCTTTCTGCTCAGGTCAGGATCCCAGGGTCCTGGGATGGCATAAATCTGCCATCTCAGACTTCTGGAGTCAGAAAGATCCATCTGCACATCTGCTTATAATACAAAAAATAACAATACCAGATATTTTGTAGATACATGAGAAAATTTATATTTATAAAATCTGGAAGCCTTAAATAGAAATATTTTATCCTTTTGTGTACAGTTTTTTAAAAATGTGTTCCTGCTTTATAGAGAAAATTATAGAGAAAATAATGTAAATATAATATCCATGAAAGAAACACCAGGTACAGTAGAATATTTTATACTTCAAAATAAAAAAGCTGCCTACCCACTCATTTCCATACAAAGTTAGTAACAGCATGATAATTTAAAAGGCCACCATAATTTCTGAGAAAATATTTTCTTGTGACAAAATATAAAAATCCGAGACTACTGGTAAACCAAGGAAAGACTGAGTGATATCTAACAATGTTGTTCTAAAATTTTTTTTTTTTTTAAATTTTTATTTATTTGACAGAACACAAGTAGGCAGAGAGGCAGGCAGAGAGAGAGGAGGAAGCAGGCTCCCTGCTGAGCAGAGAGCCCGATGCGGGACTCGATCCCAGGACCCTGAGATCATGACCTGAGCCGAAGGCAGCGGCTTAACCCACTGAGCCACCCAGGCGCCCTAACAATGTTGTTCTAAAGGTGAAAAAAATTTTGATGGTGTTTTAGAATAATTTTGTAGATTTCATATACTAATTTCAGAAGAACAGATTTATTTTTATGTGGTTTTACACTTTTGGTTATGCTAATCAATAGATAATAAACCAGGTCTGATTTTAGCAGAATATAATATGCTTATTAAGTGATTAAGCAGAATATAATATGCTTATTAAGTCACAATTTGATTTGTGACTTAGAAAATACTTCACCTGCCCAAAGAAGGGGATCCCTCGTCTAAAGTATGGGTCCACTTTTATGAATGAAAGTTTGGTTATGGTTGTTGTTATTTCAATGGATCTTTTTCCAGTTAATTCTACCCCTGGAAAAAAAGAAAAGAAAAAAATAAGTTTTTCTGGAAGGATGATCTCCCTGAACTTCTTACATTACTTCCATTGCAGTTTATAGTTCAGCAAAGGAAATAAATCCATGTTCATTTTTTTTCTCCCATACCCACGTGGTATGCAAACCTGTTCCTTCTTCTTGGATCTTGGCCTCCACTTCAAGTTTCATTTCATACCCTTGTCTCTTCATCTGGAAGATCCTGGTTTTTACTTGCTGAGAGACACAACCCTGGCTGTTTAGCTAGGTGGGGATAAAATACAAAAACACAATACTGGACAGATCAGTCGTTGATTAATCCAGTGGGATTTTTTGGGGACAATATAACCTGGGATCTTCTATGACAAGAATACAATACATATTCTCTAGAGATTAATTATGATTGCATTTCATAATAGTATCTGGTTTATAATGGATATATTTCTTAGCATCTGATATTCCCTAGAGTTAATGTGATAGAAAATGTCTTAAAAATTTGTGGGTAATCCTACTATAGCAGGGAGCTAATTTTTCACAAGTTGAGCTCCCCTTCCATAGTATCCAACTGTTGCTGGGAAGGGACTGCCCATCTGGAGACTCAGTTTCCTATCTCTGTGAGCCTTCGGAAGGGCTATCTGACAAGTTCTTGCTCATGGAAAAAAAGCAAAACATATACCCTTCCCAGCCAAAGTGATTAACAGGTGTAATGCTTTTTCTTCTTCCTTCATACAAGTAGATGCCCAAGGCAGCTCTGGATGCCAAGTATTGGAGGTTGCTCAACTTTCATTATCCTGGGAGCTTGGTGAGCCAGGAACACCCACAGTGGAAAATTACAAGAAATAAATAATTCCTATTGTGCTGAATCACTGATATTTAAAAATCACTGCAGCCAACATAGAATTCCCTTACAGATTGCTCTCTTCCTGAGTTAGGACCATGTTGTAATTCATTGCTTATTAACAATGTCTCCATTGTTAGTCCCTGGAAAGAACAGTTTTTCACCTACCTGGTGACTGAATTTCTCACAGACAGCCTGTGACTCTCCACTATAGCAGTGAGAAGGGTTACTGTACTTTCTGCACACTCTCATAGTCATATGTCCCGGGACGGGCTTCCCATATGTGTATCTGTCATAAGAACATTGCCAAATGAGTCAAAGCAGACATTGAACATCTCCATTTTCTACTTATTTCCATTCCCCTCTTAGCAATAGTATGTTTTTACACTCTGTACTTCTAATCTCTGCAGGCTGAGAGCACAGTGTTGAGAGCAAGTACGCTAAGTTATGACTCTTTTTTAAAAAATCTCCAGTGCCTGACTTATTTCACTCAGCATGGAGGACAAGGGGAGATGGAGAGGAGAAGGGAGTTGAGGGTAATTGGAAGGGGAGGTAAACCATGAGAGACTATGGACTCTGAAAAACAATCTGAGGGTTATGAAGGGGCGGGGGGTGGGAGTTTGGGGGAACCAGGTGGTGGGTATTAGAGAGGGCACGTATTGCATGGAGCACTGGGTGTGGTGCACAAACAATGAATACTGTTACACTGAAAAAAAAATATCCAGTGCCACATGCTAAAATTGACTACAGTCTTTGATCATATCTTTTTCCCCTTAATTTTTTATTTTTAATTCCATCTTTAAAAAGATGTATTTATTACTAAAGCTACACCTGTTCTTAAAAGAAAAAAATGCAGTATCAACAAAACGAAAATGAGAGAGAGAAGAGGACCTCAATTCTACCTAGGAATACAAACTATGACTATGATGGTGTTTCCTTCCATTATCCTCTTCCAATGTGTAGCTCTCTATTTATATGGAGTTTAACTTGTCTACTTTTTATAAAAATGGGGTTGTGGCATATATACATGTAAGTCATTGATGGTTAGTGTGTTTTCGAGGGTATTTGTTTCCGTCCCTACCTATCTTTATTTGCAAGAGTATGGGCTCACCCGTTATATAGGATCAGGAACTTGGTGGCAATTGCTCTGAGACAGTGCAGGGACCCAGGTGAACTGTGGGCGCATTACATGTGTGGTCTTTAGGCAGAGCTGGTTTCTTCAGTGCTGGGGCTGCTTTCTGCTAGTGTTTTCTGCTAGTGTTACCCCTGGACTACTGGAGAAGGGTATGAGATTTTTAGAAACATGAATTTTCAAGGTTGGAAAGGACCAAGCTGAGAGATTGTGTCCAGTCCCATCAGTAAAAATGGCAGTGCTGAGAGGTGTGTGACATGCCTTTGGTAGACCGATGACTCAGCTGAGATTTTGGTAATATGTCTATCACTACAAATTCTGAATCTAAGCTGTTTTTCTACTATGTATGCAAGGTCAGGTAAATGATCTGCTGATGACAGAATTTCCTCTACAGAAGGAAAAGTCACTATACTCTTCAACATTGTTCCATTTGTGTGTGTGTATGTGTGTGTATAGCTTTGTCACTTTCAGAATCAACCACTGTAGATAGCTTCTCTAAGAACAGTTGTTTGCCCCATGATAGTTATAATAATACTGATAAGGCCATGAAAGGAAAAATAGAAAAACAACAGGTGAGGAACATTCCAGAGATAGGATGATCCCAAGTACTTAAAGTATTTGTACTTTCACTGCTCCTAAAAAAAATGAGTCAAAATATCCCAAATGGTGAGTCTCCTTTATATAATGCTCTCAAAAGATTAAAAAATATATAAACTCACAGGCCACATACTGACACATTCACATCTTCTTCCAAGATAGTGATTATCTTTGGCATTGTTATTTGCACTTCAAACTTGGGAAGCACTGTTTATTGGAGAAAAAGGAAGTTAGTGATTATTTTTCAATTTGGGGGGATTTAGTATTTTCAGTAAAACTCCCTAATAATATTTTAGGGCTCTGAAAAGGTAGCTATACTTTCCAATACAACCACCTTACTATCAATGGATATTCTTTTTTTTTTTTTTAAGATTTTAATTAATTATTTGAAAGAAAGTGAGCAAAAGCAGGGGTAGGGGAAGAGGGAGAGGAATAAGCAGACGCCCTACTGGGCAGGGATCCCTGGGATCATGAACTGAGCCCAAGACAGATGCTTAACTGACTGGGCCACCCCTCACCATTTAGGTACCCCTAAAATGGATATTCTGATAGAAGGACTGTATCCTTAATGAATTATGGAAGACTTATCTAAAACAAGGATGTTCTACATATTTTTTGAGATTAAAAATTATTACAAAAAATAACCAAGCTATGAGAAGTTCTATGCACCGATCACTGACAGTCTCATTGGAGTTAAATATAATTGATTCTCCTCAAAGCTCAACCTCACACATAGAAAACAGAAGGACTCTAAATAAGCACCAACACTAGGCTCTAGAAGTTTAGATATGAAGAAAATGCTCCATGACTTTTCATAATCCATACCAAATTCCTCCACAGTGAAGGCGTGTGTTGTCACTCCACCTGATTCCTTCTGTACCACCACCTCATAAGAGCCCTGAAAGGGCTCTGACGAGAGGGGAAAGCTCAATTGCTTGAGACCATTCTTTAATAGGAGTTTCTGCCATTGTGCGATGCGATTTCCTTTCGGGTCCTATGGATACAGTAATTGTAACTTACAAAGCTTAGAGCATTAGAGACAATAAAAGCAATCTATGGAAACTCCTATGTTATCCACAAAGAGAACCAATGGGGTGGTGGTGAGGGGTGGGGAGGAAAAATGTTAGAACCATCTAGTGCTGTGTGAGCTCAATCATTTCTCCCTTAATGACAAGTTTCTGGTATGCTGTAAGAACCTCTCAAATAAGAGCATTTTCTCTAAATTTATTTAATTCTGTTTATGGAATGTTTCATGTTGCTTACCTGAATGTATACTAGTGGAATCTGAAAGGCAAAAGAGAAATAAAGGAATGCAGAATTATTCTCAAATATTCTCAGTTCTGATTTATAAACAAGACAGCTTTTGTAGTAAAACAGAAAAAAGAGTCTGGGTTAAATTTTACAAAACTTAGGGGGAGACGAACCATAGAGACTGTGGACTCTGAGAAACAAACTGAGGGTTTTGGAGGGGAGGGGATGGGTGAACCTGGTGGTGGGTATTAAGGAGGGCACGTATTACATGGAGCATTGGGTGTGGTGCATAAACAATGAATCTTGGAACACTGAAAAAATAACATTAAATTTAAAAAATTAAATTAACATTAAATTTAAAAAATTTTACCAAACTTTCAATTAATCTATTTTAAGCAATTAATAAATAATGTTAAGAACTTATTAAGCTATGAGCAACAAATATCCATATGCATAGCCACTCATTTAGAATGGGATTTACTAATATTACTTAAATACTTAAAGGATCCTGTGAGGAACACTCCTTTGTTATGAAATTTTATGGATTAAGAAATAAACTAATGGAACTGTGAGACTTGTACTTAGTCCCAAATACTGAGATGGTCATGGAATTCTTAGTTCTAAGACTAAAGAGGAAGAATAGCTCCTTTACTATCAGTGGTTAGTCATTAAAAAAAAACTAATATTTATTAAGTGTTACCATGCACTGTACGTCATTCTAGGTGCTAGAAGTATAGCAATATACAAAAGAATGATATATTTGCTCTCATGGAGCTTGTATTCTAATAGGGATCGATATATAAGAAACACACACACATACACATATATATACACACATACACATGTCTGAGAGATATATATTTTATATATACTTAATATTTTATATATATAATTTGATATTGATATGGTATCAATCCTATATCTCAAAGATAAAAAAATGTACGATAAACATATATATGTGTACACACACACACACACACACACACTTTATATTAGGTATTGAAACATTGAGAAGCAAAATGAAGCAGGGTAAGGCTGCCAGAATGATGGATGAGGTGTTTATTTTAGATAGAGGAATGGAAGTAGAAACTAGATCAGCTTCAAGGTTACTGCAACAGCTTTGTTTAGAGGTGATATTGGCCAGGATGAAGATTGTGGCAATTCAGGTTGTTGGAAATAGAAATAGTATGGATATATTTCAAGCTAGCATGATTTTTTGACAAAGTGGATGTAGGTATGAGAGAAAGAGAGGAAATAGGGATTATGCAATAATCTTTTTTTTTTTTAGAGATTTATTTATTTATTTTAGAGGGAGTGAGTGGGAGTGGGAGGAGGGCCAGAGAGAGAGGGAGAGGGAGAATCCTCAAGCGAACTCCTCACTAAACACAGAGCCTGACACTGGACTTGATCTCAGGACCCTTGAGATCACGACCTGAACCAAAATCAAGAGTGGGTTACTTAACCAACTGAGCCACCCAAGTGCCCCAAGATAAGCTTTTGTTTTAGGATTAGAAGAAAAGAATTGCCTCTGAGATAAGAAGATGTAGTGAAGCAGTGCATTTGGGAGAGAAAAATTAAGACTTTCTGCTTTGATGTCTGCATTAAAATTGAAAGAGTTGTTTCTTATAAGAATCAGGTGTTAGTCTCAAAGAACAAACACTGATTATACTCTTCCTTGACAGAAGAGGTTCTGGTAGGTGTGTTTAGAAAAATTCTAAAACTTTGAGAAGTTTTTGAATTTAACTTATTTCATGGTGTAGGCCATGTCTATTACTTAATATATCTTTCTAATTTGCCTAGTGGAGAACTTTATAAAGAGTAAGTTTGATTGTGTGACAACTAAGTACCAGTACCAAGGTGGAAAGAACTAGCTACTTCCTTGACCTGAGATTCTGGTTTAAACGAGGATCATGCACTATTGTAATGGCAGAAACCACTGCTAATGATACCGGTTTCTTTCTCACCGTATCTTCCCCCACCATCCAGATTGTTTACACAGATAATAATGATTTTAGATAGGAGATTCGGAGACTTACCAACTCATTCAAGGGGTGAAAGTTTTCATCCAACGCAACAACACGGAACTTCACTGAAACAGAAATATTTTCCATGAGTCCCAGAAACCTTAAATCAGGCTTAGCAGTTGATAGAAAAAAAAAAAAAAAAAAAAAAAAAAAACTCTTAAAGAACCAGGGCTATAGAGCCATTAACTGGGGAAGATGCGGGGAAGGAAGGTCTTTCCTTTTGGGAGTTGTTTTGACTATAGGGCCTTTTTGTACCTGTCTGCCCTGGTTTGTAGATGGGCTTGTCTGTCTGGACAAAGACCAAATTCTCTTCGTTTTTAACCACCACTGTGGTCCGCCTTTTGAATTCTTGGGTTGGTCCTTTCACTTGGATAGTGAGGAACATGACCTCTTCATTGGATGGAGATCTTGGGACCTGAAATATAGGACAGGCCATAAGAACCCATTCAGTCTTGCAAGTTTCCTCCTCCACTCTTTGTTCCTCTCCTCCCTGGAGATCTGGTCCTTTTACTACACCCCCTCATTTTCATCAGGGGAAGTTGGCATGGACAGGAATTACTTCTGTTATTTTACAAATGGGGAGACAGAACAGAAGGTGGGGGAAAATACATCAGAAAAGAGTTTGTAATTGAGACTTACATCTCCTTATAGATCAGCCAATATGTCTTGATTCAATTATATGATGAACTTTACCAAGTTGATGTTCTGTGTTAAAAGGGCATGGCAGAAGCATATTTAAGTCTATGGGAAATGAGGCTACCATATTTTATTGGCCGTAGGCTATAAGCATTTTACATATGGGCAACTCTGAAGAGATAGTGGATATTGGCTTATGGTAATTTCTACAATTTTCCCTGTTTAATATGGGCTGATGTGTTCCTGCCAGACCCCCACTGGAGGCTTAAGTCATGGGTTAATCCGGCTTGCTTTATTAATATTTTTTCCATTTTAATGTTAAGAAGTCACATTTTCCTTTTGTCTAGTGCATACTGCTTTTTCCTCCTGGCTAAAAGAAATTTTCTTTGATCATCAAGTTGCTTTTTAATATGCCTCTAAGTATTTGTCCCCCATTGGAAATTCATGCATTGCTTCTTAATTTCTACACACAGCTGCCACACTTACATTTCTTTCTGAAGTCTTTGCCAGGCTCTCCAAGCTTTATCTTGACTGAATTCTAGATGCCTATTATCCTAACCAGTAGAATCAAGTATATGAAGTCAAACAGGCATACTCACAGTGAAGGAGACACAGTGGAATAAGTCCTTCTCTACCACCAGGTCAGTGAAGAGGCTCTTGTTCTCCCTGACAGACTCCAAGGAAGCACTCACAGTCACTGTCTCATTCAGGTAGCTCAGAAGGAGGCAACCCTTCTCAGGAGTTTCAGAGTGGAGCAGGGAGGGGACCAGGACCATGTACTGCCTGCAATGGGGGAGTCCAGTTAGCGGAAAGTGCAGGAGGACAGGTATTGCTGTGACCAGCACTATTTTCCAACACGATGATTGTTACTACCATTAGTTTGATACCAAGAGAGGATATATTGATGAACATGACATTGGTCTCTGCTGTTGAATGGCATGCGTGAGAATTATTCCCTGTTCATCACCAGTGCCATGGCAGTGAACATTTTGCTGGAAGTGAGCTTTAAATAGATTAAAATTTGCTAGGATACTTCACTTTAAGGAACACAATATGCAAGCATCTGAATTCAAATAAAAATATGCTAATTATGTTTATTCATGTTGTAAATCTATTTTACACGAGGATTGCTATAAAAAGCAAGCAAAGTCTCAGGAGAGACACTACAAAAATCGATCAATAAACAGTATTTTCATTGGATATATATATTCAACAACCCTGTGAAAATGATAAGGCAAATACTTGCTTCCACGTTACAGATGTGGAATCCGAGTCTCAAAGAAAATGAGTCATTAGTTTAAAGTCTCAGTTATAAGTAACTAATGAAATCTTCATGTTATCTAACCCTGGCTGTTCGCATTTTAAATATTTGGCATTCAACTCATGGCTATACAATGGCTCCACCCAAAAATGGCCTTCTAGTGATGGAATTTTGGGTTTTGGTAACCCATCAACTAGAACAGAAGCTTTGCCAATATCCTCATATATAATTTTGACTACGTAGTTTTCAAACTTTTTTGCTTACAGAATTCCTAAAATAATTTTTAGACACTATGCATTCCTTACATATTTTCAAGTAAACGTCTACATTTTTATCACAAACAATAACAAAAGACAATATTTTTGATGAAATTTTAAGTTAAAACTTAGTCTTCTATAAGTTTTCGATGGATTCTTAAATATTAGTGATAAAATACCCAGTATGACCTACTTAAAAAGTACACCAAAAGGTTATTTTTGATCAGAAATTTAACATCTTTCCTTTTTTTTCCTCGTAAACTTGAATTACCATGCCACTTACTACATAAAAGTTTATCCTAAGATTTTTATGCTTCAAAATATATTTATGGATAGCTCTTGCTTCTTTATTAACTATATATGTATATATATAGAGAGACATATACTCATATATATGTAATGTTATATATGGATGCTTAATTTAAATTCAACTCTTTATATAATCATAAAACTGTTAAACATTTTCTTCTGGATTGAATTATTTTCAAGTCTTACTAGTCTATAACTGATCAAAACAAAATACATGTATTATAATATTCATACATATTAGATATAAAATAAAAATATTTTTGAAACACATCTTTAATAAGAACAATGAGCTTTTTTTCTGTATCCATGGATGGATATTCCTTAATTGTGAGAATTAAAGGAGGCGTAACATTAATTCTGTTGGTATTTTTAGTTTTTATGGACATGAGTGCCACAAAAAATTATTTACATAAAGTAAATAAAATACAGATAAAACAATTATATCATTGTTACCAGTTCTTAGAACTCCTTCCGCATTAGGTACCAAAAATCACCCTGTACCTATTGCTCCTAATCACCTATCAGCTGGTGTTTCCTTTAGATCCCCCTTCAACTTGGTTGAAACAAAGAATTCATCACATGTAATCTGCAAAAGAATTTTCTCCCTCATTGTTAGAATCCTTTGCTTTCTCAACGTCAGCATCAGTTGTTTCAAATTATTCCACCCTATAGATTTTTATACTCTAGGACAATGCTCCACAGTGACATCTGATTGAGGGAAAGATTTGTCTTTCTTTTATAAAGTGGAAGATGGGCAATTAAGAAAGAAATAAGGAAGGATAAATAGCCTGGTCTCGAGCAAATCAATCTGAATGTGAGGATCTGAAAATTGATTCCTTTAAAAGTATCAACTGCCAATGCCCCTCAGAAAACTTTGTATAACCCTAGAAAATTTATAAAGTCAGAGGTTCAGAGTTGGAGAAAAATAATTAAGAGTAAGTAAAGAATGAATAAACCAGATTTATGCAATCTCATCATTGGAGGAAACCTTGGAGATAAGAAGATGACAGTTTCGTGGGAAAGACATATGAATAGTCTAAATGAGAATCAAAGAATTCTCCTCTAAGGAAAAGATTCTTCACATCCTCTGTGAAACTCACGGTTTTCCAGAGACTGAGGCATCTGCAGGCAGGAAGACCAGAAGGAGGAGAATAAGATTTGGATGAACGAGTGTGTTCTTCCCCATGCTGCAGGGAGAAGGGCCCTGAGGAGACCAGGCTGTATTGTGCCCTGCTCCCTGCAACTGGGCTGGTCCCAAACATTCCTCAGAGCAAGGAGGCTTTATGCTGCTCCCGGTGCAAACAGGAAGTTCCACCCACACATGGTGTCTAAACAAAGCAGAGGTTTCTGAATGTTCTGTGAAAGGGTCATGGCTCTACTTGGCCTAATTACAGTCAAGGTTATTTCCGGGTGGGGTGAATAGAATTCCTGGAAGGATAAAATCCACATTCCCCTTAAGTGCTCCCTTTCTCTGGGTTTTACTGTAAAGCAGCTAAGCGGCTCTTCAACCCCTTCTCTCTCTTCTCCCTCCATCCATTTCCCCACTGCTCCTTTTAAGGCTTTCCTCACGTCCCTTGCCTAAATAGTTGGCAAGGGAAGCTACAATTTAAGCAACACTGGACAGGCTCAAAATAGCTATTTCACTTCAAGTCAGAGCGAGTCCTCCATTAGATATGCCTACTCCAATGTTGAAGCACTTTCAGAATTCAGTAGTTCCCTATGGAAATGGTATTGGATTACAGTAATAAGTTTTTGACTTTAGGGATAGTACCTGAATGTGGATGATGAGCCAGACCCTGGAAGAATGATAATAGGGAAATATTTTTCCTGTATTAAGAAAGTGAAATGATGAAAAGAGAAGCAGCAGAACCTCAAAAAAAAATTATAAAAAAATAAAATAAAAAATAAATAAAAAATGCAAAGCTTTGACCTATTGTTTATAACAAAGAACCCAATTTATAATCTACTATACAAACAAATTTTGTTACAGCCTTCTAAATATGCTACTACCTAACAATCTCTAATTAAGTAAACTATTTCATCCATCCATCCATCCATCCATCCATCTGGTTGTTTTATAAATATTCATTGAGCCTAGTAGGGCTAGGTATCATGCAAAATTATGGAGATGGTGTGGTCAATTATGTAGAAACAGATATGCCCCCAAAGATCTTATGTTCTATGGGTGTGAAACCAGACAAATAAGCAAGCAATAAAAATATAGGAGGCAAACATTATTATTTATTTGGATCCCTGAAATATGAATGTTTATTTACTTGATTTACTTGATCCTGTACAAAAGATTCCTTAATGTTTCCTCTTTTTAAATTTTTTTTTCTTTTTTTCTCTTCAGCTTGGGTGCTTTCTATTTTTACCTTGTCTTCCAGATCTCTGGTATATTTTTTGGCATCTCCTAATCTTCTCTTGATTTCCTCTAGTATAGTTTCATTAGTTATTATATTCTTCAACTGTGATTGATTCCTTTTCATATTTTGTGTCTTTTTATTTGGGAATAGCAGTGCAATGAATCATTCATGAAGCCAGCGTTGATTGCCAGGATCACCTTGTGGACATGTTCCTATATGGAGTGTATAACACGCAGCACAGAGCGCTAAATACGGTGTTTTACTAAAATCAGTGGTATGGTTTAGTTCACTCAGATACCACTGTTAACAAAAATTGTTGTGCATGTTTCTTTTAGGAGTGTGTCACATGCTGCCCATACTGCTGAGCAATGTGTCCACCGAGACAGCATTCTCCTGATTCTTTCAAGCATCTAGCGCTCCTACAAATATCTTT
Source organism: Mustela putorius furo (assembly GCF_011764305.1). NCBI lineage: Eukaryota > Metazoa > Chordata > Mammalia > Carnivora > Mustelidae > Mustela > Mustela putorius. Next base: position 38,372,991 of record NW_025422368.1, on the reverse strand, counting down.
TATACATAGGCTTTTATGGAAGGATACTTATCTATTTACTTTTTGAGTATAGTTGACACACCCTGTTACATTGGTTTCAGGTGTACAACATAGTGACAAATTTATACATTATACAATATGCTATGTCCACTACAAGTGTCCCTATCTGTCCCTATACACTGCTACACAGTATCAGTGATGATACGCCTTATGCTGTGCCTTTTATTCCTATGACTTACTCATTTTATAGCTGGAAGTCTGGACCTCCCATTCCCCTTCACCAATTTTGCCCGTCATGCCTTCTCTAGCTCCCACTGGAGGTAGGGAATACAGTTTATTCTCTGAATTTATAGTTCCCATTCTTCTTTTTGTTTTTTTACACATTTTTAAAAGATTCCACTTATGAGTAAAATAATATGGTATTTGTCTTTCTCAGTCTGACTTATTTCACTTAGCACAATACCCTCAAGGTCCATTCATGCTGTCTCAAATGGCATGATCTCATCCTTTTGGTAGCCAAAAATTATTATTGACGTCCAGGATACTGTGGGAGCACGTAAGAGGGGCACATAATCCTCTCTTGGACTTTGGAAAGGAAATCTATGGCAAAGCAAAATTTTAATTAAGCTCTAAAGTATGAGTAGTGTTTAGCCAGAGGAAAGAAGGAGATGAAAAATGCATTCTAAGCACATGAGGAATGACTTATACAAAGGCTCAGGAGATGAGAATAAATCAAGACCCATTTAGTGGAATGAAAAGTACTTGGTATAGAAAAAAATGCCCATGTGTTGAGGAAAGTGGTGAAACAAGCTGACCTCAAATCAAAAAGGATATTGTTGGCAGTAGTAAGGTATGTGGGGAGTAATAAGTGGAGTCACTTCTCCGGCTTTTACTGAAATTTGGAAGACTGATGGGAAGGACACAATCCCCAGGCAGAGGGGCCAGTTTGGGAATTGATACAATTATTGTAGGTGAGAAATGATGGTATCTTCGAACTAGGGCATTTATAATCACATTAGAAAAAGACTAATACATTTATATCCTATTTAAGAGGTAAAATTATAGTACACAGCAAATATATGTATGTGATGAAATGTGCCTTTCAGTTTTCCTGGCTGGTCATGGAGTGAATTGTGTTGCCTTTAATTGACTGAATGGAACAGAGGGAATACAGAGTGGGAACGAAGGACAGAAGAAGGGCTGAGGGCTGGGAAGATAAGGAGTCTGGTTTTAGAAAGTGCTTGTAGGGGCACCCTTGTAGCTCAGCTGGTTAAGTGTCCCACTCTTGATTTCAGCTCGGGTCATGGTTTCAGGGTCATGAGATGGAGCCCCACGTCAGACTCTGCACTGGGCACAAGTCTGTGGGATTCTCTCTCTCTCTCTCTCCCCCTCGCCCCTCCCTGCCTATGTGCACACAAATCTCTCTAAAAAGAAAAAAAGAAAAAAGAAAAAAAAGAAAGCACTCATGGAATATTCAAGTATTAATTTTCAAAGGGAGTTTGACGTTTGCATCCAGAGTTTAGAGTAGTATGACTTAATAGAAATACAACATGAACCTCCTATGTAATTTTACATTTTTTGGTAGCCACATTAAAAAACAAAAATACGACAATTAAATTAATTTTGATTATCTATCTTACTTAATATAGCTAAAATATTATCATTTCAACATTTAATCAATATAAAAATTGCTAAGATACTTCACGTTCTTTTTTGTACTAAGTCTTTGAAATCTGGTGTGGGATTCTATACTAACAGCACATATCAATTTAGACTAGCCACATGTTGAGTGCTCAAAAGGCCATGTGGCTACTTGTTACCATGTTTGACACAAAAGGCTTAGAGCAAAATTTTTCAAATTTTGGGTCATTATCCACAATGAACTATGGTATGATTTAAAAAATGTGATCTAGAATATAGTAAAATAGGAAATATTGTAATGAACAGAATGAGTAAGAGATATTGATTTCAGAAACACTCATTTCACGTCCATGCAGCAGAAACTGTTGGTGGTATCCTATGACCCTCTTCTCCAATTCTATCTTTATAATCTTAAATAATAGAACTCCTGAGGGGGTGCCTGGGTGGCTCAGTCAGTGTTAGACTTTGGTTCAAGTCATGATCCCAAGGTCCTGGGATCGAACCCCAGGTCATGCTCCCTGCTTTTCCTCTCCCTTTGCCTCTCCCCCTGGCTCATGCTCTCTTTCTCAAATAAATAAATAAAAGCATTAAAAAAATAACAGAACTCCCGAGTTTTAGCTGCACACAAGCTGCATAGCTGAAAACTTTCATTTTCTAGCCTCCTCCCTTGAAGCTGAGTGTGGCATATGACTATGTTCTGGTGATTGGACTATGAGTGAAAATGATGGTTGTAGCTTTTCATGACTTCAAAAGGACGAGTTGGGTTTTGTGCTCCCCCTTCCTTCCTCACCATTGGCTGGAATGTGGGCATGATGGCTATACTCATAGCTTCTGTTGTAGGCCTTAAGATGGAAGCCACATGTCAAAGAAGGCAGAGCAACAAGCAAGACACCATCTGAGTTCCTGAGTCATCCAAAGGCCAAAGGCCACTATAGCCTAGACTTTCATATAATTGAAAAATACTTTCTTTTATTTAAGTCATTGCATTTTGAGATCTCCTCACTGAGCAGTAAAGCTTATATTCTAACTAAGTCATTTCTTTATCGCTCTCTCTGTCTCTCATAATCTCTATTCTTAACTATGAATGTACTCATACATGTGAAAATGTGATTATAGTGTTTCATTGTGAGCTGTCCAATGAGGATGTACAGAATTTATTATTGTAGGTTAAAGCTGAAACAATCGGGGCACTGCCAGTTTACTGAGATGGACTACTTATACTGATTAGAGATTTCTCAGTTTGTTGGGAAAGCTGATGCCATGGGAATGGATGAGAATACCCAGATAGGATATGTTGGTGAAAAGAGAAAAGAGCCCAGAACAGAGCCCCAAGGAACCCCAGGGTCTACTTGATAGGGAGGGGAAGCCAATGGAATAAGAAAGGCTCAGCAGAGAGAGAAACATAGGAGTGTGTAGGATCTCTAAGCCCTCCCTGACAAAAGGACATTTTTAAGAAAGGAAGAGTCAAAAGAAGATTTTTCCTATTTGGAGTTATTAGGGCTTGTTGCTAATGAACAGACACTTCTCCAATGAAGACATACAAATGGCTATCAGACACATGAAAAAATGTTCATCATCACTAGCCATCAGGGAGATTCAAATAGAAACCACATTGAGATACCACCTTACATCAATTAGAATGGTCAAAATTAACAATACAATAAACAACGTGTGTTGGAGAGGATGTGGAGAAAGGGGAACCCTCTTACACTGTTGGTGGGAATGCAAGTTGGTGCAGCCACTTTGGAAAACAGTGTGGAGATTCCTTAAGAAATTAAAAATAGAGCTTCCCTATGACCCTGCAATTGCACTACTGGGTATTTACCCCAAAGATACAGATGTACTGAAAAGAAAGGCCATCTGTACCCCAATGTTTATAGCAGCAATGGCCATGGTCACCAAACTGTGGAAAGAACCAAGATGCCCTTCAACAGATGAATGGATAAGGAAGATGGAGTCCGTATACACTACATAGTATTATGCCTCCATCAGAAAGGATGAATACCCAACTTTTGTAGCAACATGGACGGGACTGGAAGAGATTATGCTGAGTGAAGTAAGTCAAGCAGAGAGAGTCAAATATCATATGGTTTCACTTATTTGTGGAGCAATAACACGGAGCAATTTGTGGAGAAATAACATGGAGGACATGGGGAGATGGAGAGGAGAAGGGAGTTGGGGGAGATTGGAGGGGGAAATGAACCACGAGAGACTATGGACTCTGAAAAACAATCTGAGGGTTTTGAAGGGGTGGGGGGTGGGAGGTTGGGTGAGCCTGGTGGTGGGTAGTATGGAGGGCACGCATTGTATGGAGCACTGGGTGTGGTGCATAAACAATGAATTCTGGTACACTGAAAAGAAATAAAAAAAAAATAAAAAATAAATAAAAAAGAAGAAACTAGAAACAAAGAAATACTTATTCGCAAGATTAATTACTTAAAGGATAAGGGATTATTAACATTAAAAGCATTAATTTGTTGCCTTATAAATTACAAAGATGATCTATAAAGATTTTTATTGTTAAACCCCTGGCTATCCATGTCAAATGCCACAGAGAAATCAAATAATAGATTGAATTATCTTTTTTTTTTTCCTCCCTAGTTATAGGGAGGAGAACACTGGGACCCAGCATTTTTGGTGTCTATGTTGGGCAGAAGCCTGATGACAGCTTGTGGAGTGAGAAGAAAACTGAGAACCAGAGCCAATTTTGCTGAGTTCATCTGAAGGGAAGGAGAATGATAGGGCAGTCTTTGGAGCCATGTTGGGTGACAAGGAGTTTCTTTAAGAGGAAAGGAATTTGAACAAGTTTAAATGAAATGTTGCTTCTATAAATGCTGAGTGGGAGGGTCGAATGAAAAGGGAGAGGCTGAATATTGTGCTGTGAGAAGTGATTATACCAAGAGAAGGCTGAGGATGTGTCAGGAGGATGCTAAGTGAGTGGACAGAGAGATTATCTTCAGGAGAAATAACATCACTTCAGTATAACAGTAGATAGTAAGTTTTATCAAAAATGCTCCTTTCACCCAAAATGGAGTTTCTCTTCTTGGGAAAGGGAAAAGCGAGTATAGAGGAAAAAGTGACTGGATTGGTTGTCAGGACACTGAGTCCTAGCCCTGACCCAGTTATAAGGTCCTGGATAACTGAGTTGACTGTCCTGAGCTTCAACTTCCACACCAAAAAATATGTGGTTGGTGATTTCTGTGCTATCAGCTTCCTGGGGTAGTTTTACACATAACGTTATGTGGAAGAAAGTTTTTTTTTAAACTGTTAACCTTCGTAAAACCATGAAAATGAATATTTATCTTTTGAATCTTAATGACTGAAGAAGGGCTCTGGGCTTTGGTCTAGAATGGCATCCAAATAAGGAAAGTTAGGGTACCTGAGTAACAAGTTCTTGACAGAGAAGAGAACAGGTTCTACACAAGTTTGAAGTATTTTGCAAATACTTACTGTATTTACTGAGTTAAAAGGATAAGATAGGAGGGAAAGTAGGAGAAAGAAAAAAGTCAGTTCCTGGAAAAGAAAGCAAGGGAGGGAAATTCAGGAAAACCCGTTAAGAACAAGGGAGGATTATTTTGGAATTGAGAGAAAATAGGATTAGGGCCTATATGGGTCTTAACAGAAATGCATAGAAAAAAATGTTTCCGTTGTATTGGTATAGTGCTTGCCAGGGACTGAATATAGCTTGTCTAGTGGTAACAACTGTTATACTCAGTTTACTTTGTGTGGGTGAAGAGAACCATCAGGATAGTGCAGCTTCTCACAGTGAAATCAAGCACATTTCAGCTGATTACATGTTAACCTCCTTCAAAGCCAGAAAGTTTAATGAATGGCCTATTATATTCATTCTAGCAGAGAGTGCATTTGCTTTATCTTGGCACAAGTAGCTTGAGGAAAACTTGGGAGTTCGGACACTCTGTATCTCCAGAGACAGTCTCAAAGATCAGTGTTTCAACTTTGTGCTATCTCATTAAGCTTCTTTAATTTTTGGTGGGAAACATATTTGAATGTACAAAAATAAAAAGCCTAACAAACCCTCAGATTGTTTCTACTCAGACAATATGCTTAATATAGTTTCTCAAAATTATCAAAAAGCTCAATGTTTTATGTTTATTATTATTATTTTTTAAGACTGTTTATTTGACAGAAAGCACAAGCAGGGACCTGGCAAGAAGAGCGAGAGGGAGAAACAGACTTCCTGCTGAGCAAGGAGCCAGACTTGGGCCTCAATCCCAGGAGCCTGGGATCATGACCTCATCTGCAGGCAGACACTTAAAGCAACTGACCCTCCCAGGCACCCCTCAGTGTTTTATCTTTTAAGTTAAAGTCCATTTGCTTCTTTGTATTTCTAAAGAGTACTGATAACCAAAAATAGTCTTTTATGGGATTCTACATTGTGATACAGGTTAGGGGCAGAGGAAGAGAGAATCTCAAGCAGACTCCATGCCCAATGCAGAACTCGATGCAGGGCTCAATCTCACTACCCTGAGATCACCACCTGAGCCGAAATAAAGAGCTGGATTCTTAAAACTGAGCCATCCAGGTGGCCCAGAACCTTCATTTTAGAGAGTTATATTTAGTCCAGGAGAAACAGTAGAGTCAGATTTTAAGAATAGGAAAAGCTGAAATTACATGTCAAGCTTTAATTACTCAGATGTTAAAGACAATCCTAACAACAACAATAGAGATGATAGCTAGTAATTACATACTACATATTATACAGACACACTGAACAATGTTCTAAGAGCTTTAAATGTTCTAATTTATTTGTTTTTTTGGTCATGCCTAAAGGTTATTTAACCATTAGTTGAATTGTGGGTTATTAAATAACCCACAATTTTTTTTTTTTTAAAGATTTTATTTATTTATCAGAGAGAGAGAGGGGGAGAGAGCGAGCACAGGCAGACAGAATGGCAGGCAGAGGCAGAGGGAGAAGCAGGCTCCCTGCTGAGCAAGGAGCCCGATGTGGGACTCGATCCCAGGACGCTGGGATCATGACCTGAGCCGAAGGCAGCTGCTTAACCAACTGAGCCACCCAGGCGTCCCAATAACCCACAATTTATAGTAGTACTATAGCACTGCGTAAGAAATAAATAATGGAATATAATAATTTGTGTTAATTTTTGTATATTTTATAAGATAAGGGTCCAGCTTCATTCTTTTGTATGTGGTATCCAGTTTTCCCAACATCTTTGGTTGAAAAGACTGTTTTTACCCTCTTGCGTGGTCTTGGCGCCATTGTTGAAGACCATTCGATCATCCATGGAAGGATTTATTTTGGGGCTCTCTATTCTCTTTCATTGATCTCTGTATCTAACTTTATGCCAGTACCACTCTGTTTTGATTACTATAGTTTTGTAATATTTTTGAAATCAAGGAGTGTGAGTCCTCTAAATTTATTCTTTTTCTCAAAGCCATTTCATGTATTTAGGGTCCCTTGAGATTCCACATGAATTTGTTATGGATTTTCTTTTAAAAGTGTGATTTTACTATACTATACATTTTACTTTACATTTTATTCTCATTAAAACATACATGGAAGGGGCACCTGGGTGGCTTAGTGGGTTAAAGCCTCTGCTTTCGGCTCAGGTCATGATCACAGGGTCCTGGGTTCGAGCCCCGCTTTGGGCTCTCTGCTCAGTGGGGAGCCTGCTTCTCCTCCTCTCTCTCTGCCCGCTTCTCTGCCTACTTGTGATATCTTTCAAATAAATAAATAAAATCTTAAATAAAACGAACATACATGGAAGATAACTCTGTTTCCCAGAGTGGTTATGCCAGCTTGCATCCTCACCAACTCTTTTGAGTTTATTTTTGTGTATAGTGTAAGGAAATGGTCCAGTTTCATTTTTCTGCATGTGGCTGTCCAGTTTTTCCAACACTTGTTTAAGAGACTGTCTTTTTCCCATTGGACATTCTTTCTTGCTTTGTCAAAGATTAGTTGACTATAGAATTGAGGTTCCATTTCTGGGATCTCTATTCTGTTCCATTGATCTATGTGTCTGGTTTTGGAGTACCTGGGTTTTTGAAGAGTAGTCTGAAAGGTTAATTACTAGAAGTAGACATATTGGATCAAAGGGTTAATACTAGGATAGAAGTTTCACAAGGGGAAGGATTTTGTTTATTGCTATATCCCCAGAGCCTAGAACAGAACAGTACCTGGTATGTATTGGGTGTTTAATGAATATTCATTTAATGATGATACATATTCTAAATTCCTAGGATATAGTTCTTGGGTTCAGTCTCAAAAATTGAAAAGATATTTACCAAGCATACCATTGCAGACACTGCTCATTGGCTTAACTACTTATGCAACATCCTTCTCCCTAGTCATCTTCAAGCCATGGGTCTAGCTTGGTATTCTGACCAATGACATGTAAGTGCAAAAGTGCTGCAGAGTGGGTTTATGGAAAACTTTTGCTTTCTTAATAAAAAGAAAAAATTTCAGTAGTCACACATTGAATGTTTTTCCTCATTCTTCCTGTATGGAAATGTGACGACTGAGAATTCAGTGACCATCTTGAGACGAACCAACAAGAGGAGGATGAAGGTCTGCACACTAAATAAGAGAGAAAGGGCCTTGGTCTCTGATGGCATTATTGGGCAATTGTATCAACCTTGAAATGTCAACCTATGGACCTCTTCCTTATTTGTTTAAACAACTACTAGTTGCTTTTCTGTTATTTATTGCCAGAGGGATTCCTAGCTCACACAGAGACAGATGCAAAATATATTCTAAGTAGATAGGTCAGTGTGATGAAAAACATGGGTTTTGAAACAACACAGGTATTAGGTAATCTGCAAGTACAGAAAGGAGTTCAGCTTGGCTGGGGCTTAGGGATAAGACCAGAGAGAGAGAGAGAGAGAGACGGAGTTAGAGCTTTTGTGCCATTGGGAAGAATTTGGATTTCATTCTGTAGACAACTGTGTAGAAATGAGTTAGACACGGGAGAAGCATGATCATCACTCTGGTAGGAAGGTGGTACACACATTGGAGCAGAACTTGTAGGAGACAAGAAGACCAATCAGGAGACTATTTCAGTGTTGCAGTGAGAGAAAGGAAAGGCCTGAAGTAAGGTTGATACGGTGGGCAGAGGGGGAAATATGGATTTGAAGTATACTGAACATGACTTAATTACTAGTTTAATATCGACAGGCACAGTGGAGAAAGTTATATTACTGCATTTTATCACCTCTAAGATATCATTGATATAAAGGACACCAGCATCTAAGGCACTATTTAAAGAAAAGAATCTCATCTAATTGAATTAGGATACACCACTGATTGTAAAACACATTCTGGTTTCAGATATGTGAAAAGATTTGTATCTTAGAATCACTGCAAGTTGGTAATAGCTAATATTTGTAAGTGCTTTGTGCCAGGCATTGTGCTGAGAATCTTGCTTTAATTATTTCACTTAATATGCTCAAAAATTTGTGAATTGTTTCTCAGTACAGAAAAACAAAAAACTCCAACTTCTTTTTATGAGCTGGGTTAAACATTGATACCAGACCTGGCAAAGATAACATAGAGACTAATCTCACTCAGGAACATCGGCAACATGTCTTAAATGAAAAATTTGTAAGCATGATCCCACAGCACATCAAAGAAGAACTGATTTTACATCATGGCCAAGTTGACTTCATTTCCACAGATGTAGGAAGAGATTTAAATCCACTCTTTATAAAAACTCAGTAAAAGAGTAATGAATGGTTAATTTCATAATTATACATATGTATTATCTTTTCTTGAAAGCCAGGACCATGCTTAAGATGAAAATATTAAAGTATTTCCAACAGGAAGACTGAAGACAAAAAGGTTATTTCTACTATTCTAAGTTTGTTCTACACATTTCAGCAAATACAAATAAAGTAAAATAGAGGTATTTAAAAAATATATTTTATTTATTTATTTGGCAGACAGAGATCACAAGGAGGCAGAGAGGCAGGCAGAGCGAGAGGAGGAAGCAGGCTCCCTGCTGAGCAGAGAGCCTAATGTGGGGTTCAATCCCAGGATCCTGGGATCATGACCTGAGCTGAAGGCAGAGGCTTTAACCCACTGAGCCACCCAGGCGTCCCAGTATAGAGGTATTAAGTACAAAAAGAAAAGATGAAACGATGATTATCTGAATATGAGATGATTTATATCTGGAAAATATAAGAGAACCAACTAAGAAACTACATTAAAGAGTAGGAGAATCAGTAAGTTAGCTGACATAAAATTAATATGCAGCAATATTTGTCATTATAGAAAACATCTAACTATCAAAAATAAATCACAAATAACCCCTATAAGTGCACAAATTATTTGACTGCTGAGTCAAATTTCTAGGAATTCCGTCTATTGCTTTATTAACACTCTTGCAAAATGGTGTATGTTCAAGATTATTCATTGCTGTCTTGTTTGTAGTAGTAAAAGACTGGAAACAGCCCAAATTTACATCAGTAGGCAGCAGGTTAATAAGATTTGGGACATGTACACAATATAATGCCTGAAGCTGTGAAAAAAATCTTCACTGATATGGAAATACACTTAAGATATATTATGTGAAAATAAAAAGTGAGTTTATGTTACCTTTTATGTTAACAAGGTGGAGAGAAGAGTGAATAATCATATTTGTTTGGGTATTGAGAGTTTGGAAAGTTACATAAAACACTAAGAAAAGGGATTGCCTAAAGGTGGGAGTGAGTGAGAAGCAGGTAAATCTAAAGCAAGGGTGAGAAACCAGCTTTTCACTGTATAAAAACTTTTTTTTTTTTAAGATTTATTTATTTATTTGAGAGAAAGAGAGAGTATATGCAGGTTGGGGGGAGGGAGAAAGAGAATCTCAAGCAGTTCGCTGCTAAGCACAGAGCCTGATGCAGGGCTCCATCCCACAACATGGGATCCCACAACCCTGAGATCATGACTTGAGCTGAAATCAAGAGTTGGAGGCTCAGCCAACTGAGTCAACCAGGCACCCCCACTGCATAGCTTTTTATATGTTCTTGTGTTTGAGCTATGTGACGGCTACCCATTTAAAAGAAAACAAACAAACAAACAAACAAAACCAGACTGTAAACATTTTAAGGCAAACAAGCTGAGTGGCTTTTGAAAAGTTGGCTGAACTTTGAAAATTTTCATTTGGATTATCTGAGAAATATCTTTAGTAGCACAATTTATAGACCCACAACAAAAACAAACTGATTTGTGCAGATTGATGATGGCACTTCGTGTAAACAGGTCACTCATTTCACCATCATTTGTTTGCCCACTTACTTACTCTGTATGGGGAGCGCTGTGATTCCTTAAGCTGAAAAGCCCTGAGAGTACTTCATCTATTGAGTGACAGATGAATAAATAAATGATGACACTGTTGTGTATCAAGTGTCCTAGAAGACTTAAATCTAGTTAGTGTGTTGGGGAGGTGGTAGGGGGACACCTAAATCTGGCAGAGAAAAAGCTCCTGGGGATAATTCTCATGGACCTGAGTTTAGAAGGAAGAGCAGAAGTTCTTCAGATGATAGAGTAGGAAGAGGAGACAACACATAGGGATATGAAGGGCATGGTCTCCCTGATGCCCTGCACATAGTCAAGGCCACCTGTGAGGAGCAAGGGTGAGGGGAGCTGAGAGCCGAGAAGGAGGTAGGGGCCAGAACGTGGGGATCTGGGGCTAAGCTAAAGGTCTTCACCAAAAGAGTCTAAAACAGAGAAGTGACACAATCAGTTATGTGCTCCAGAACTAGCATCCTGATAGCATTGTGGAAGACAGATTGGCAGGTATCCAGAAAAGGAAAGGACATTTGGCTGATCCCTGAGTAAGAACTAGCCAGGAAAAATTAGAGAAAAGGAGGTTTCGAGGCAAATGGGTTAGTCCCTCTGAATGACAAAAGGCCTTGGAGCACTTAAGACTCTGGCAGTGAGCCAGTGTGAAGGGAGCACAGTGCATAGGGAGGATAGTGACACGAGTTTGAAAAGGAAGGTCTGGATCTTGCAAGGGTGTTGGATATTACTCCAGTTGTAACGAGTAGCCAGTAAAAGCATTTAAGCAAGAGTGGTGTACTCTTGTGGACATTAAAAAAAAACCATGATTGCTATGTAGGAAATGGATTTAAGAGAGCAAGAAAATGAGCAAAGAGATCAGAAAGGAGGTTCTTACAGGGTGAGAGATAATGGTGTTTCAGGTAAGGATCTAGAATGGAGGGAGAAAGAGTAAATTTAGCTGATTAAGTCATGATCCTGTCATTACCAAGACAGTTCACATAGGAGGAGAGGAAAAGGAAGGAGGAGAGTTGACGTGTTTGTAAGACATTCAAGTAGAAATGTGTAGAAGACATTTACATCTTTAGTAGGAACATCCCACACTGTGTTCTTATGGTAGGCGGCATAAGTTTCTATTTCTTCCATTTTGGGTAATATTAAATTTGATCACTTGATTAAGGTGATATGTGCGAGGCTTCTGGCCTACAAAGTTATTTTTTCCTTTATAATTAATAAATATTTTATGTACTATCAGGCTATGTAAATGTCTTGCTTCTCATCAAAATATCAATGCATTCATTTATTTGTTTATGCCAATATGGAGTAAAGGCTTCTGTTTCATTTAATGGTTGTAGTCTTTTACTGTCATTATTTGGATACTAAATTGGCCCCCATTTGGCCACTTTTTAAGCTCCTTTCTGAGTCCTTTCGACAGGCCCTCATCATTCTTTAAACAATTCTTTATTTTCAGGTCTAAAATATTTTAAGCTCATTTTCTAATTTCCTTTCTCCAAACCCGGGATCATCATTTCTCTAAGGACTTAGGTTTTCTTGCTGATTTTAGAGGATAATATTAAAAATCACAAACTGGGCTGTAGGTATACCAGGCTCTCTCAGCAAACAGAGCTAGGGAATATATGCATATTTAGACATACATACATATGCACATACATAATCTGGCTTCGTAACCTGATACCTTCTATACTCCACAGAATGCCTATCCCATCCATAAGAACATCTTCCTCTTCTTATTCTGGCTCTGACAGCTTTAACCAGACCACATTCCTTAGCCAACATTCTCACCCTTGTCAGGGTAGTACACCCCACTCTATGTTAACTGTCTTTCATTCAGTTTGGCAACTAGTTTACATGACTCCACCTAGTGGCACTGGACTGAATTGTTCAGGAGAAGAAGGGAAGAGGTAGCTAATTTTTACTTTTGTGACTTACTGGATTTTCCAAATATACTTCAATAGGTATGTACTGCTTACAAAATTAAAAAAAAAAATTAACTGTGAAACAGACACAAACCTAAACGTATCTGTATAAGTTTATCTTGTTAAATTGCTATTTATTCTGTAGGGACGAGAATGTAAAGTTAATTTCTTCAGGGAATACTTAATTAGTATCTAGTTAAAATAAAAAAAAATAGTTACATGGGGCGCCTGGTTGCCTCAGTTGTTAAGCGTCTGCCTTAGGCTCAGGTCTTGATCCCAGTATCCTGGGATTAAGCCCTGCATGGGGCTCCCAGCTTGGCAGGAAGCCTGATTCTCCCTCCCCCACACCCCTCCCCCCACCTTATATTCCTGCTCTCATTCTCTCTGTCAAATAAATAAATAAAATCTTAAAAAAAAAAAAGACAAGAAATAGTTACAAAAGAAAAGAGAAACAGGATGGTAGGTATGGTGAATTGAGCTCCAGGAAAGTGGTTTTTTTTTTTTTTTTTTTTTAAATTTGTTCTTTTTTCCCGTAAAATGGGGTCAATTTCAATATATTTAGTAGTTGTGGTAGGAGATCCAATAAAGAGAGAAATTTAATTCATTTATTTAATAAAGTAAAATATTTAGTTCATAAATTTTAAAAAGCCTGGTGTCCCAAACACAATGGGTAAGATTATCCTCAGAGAGGAGAAGGTCACATCTTCTCTGACCCAGAAAGGATGGAAGACAGGATTAGTATAAGTTCTGATCTGCTTGGGTCGGCAGAAAGGAAAGTTCTGGTGCTCTCAAGTGATAAACTCTGTTTTTCAGTAAAATATGGGCCAAGGTCATATATTGAGAGTAAGAAAGGAATAGTGGCCAACAGGGTTTGAAAGTTGAAATGGGTGTTTGGACTAATTGTTGTGGTCCAAAGAGAGAGAGATATAGCTAAGAACACAGAGGCCTTCAACATCTACATGGAGTTGAAAGCTATGTATATTTTTCTTTTAAAAAATAAAACTGACTTTTTCAGAGTAGTTTTAGATTCACAGCAAAATCAAAGGCCCAGAAAGTTCCTATATGCCCTGCTCCCCCAAATTCAGTCTCCACAAAGAACATCCTCCCCAGAGTGGTACTGCCTTTGAAAATAATGACCTTCGCTGACACATCATTATCACCCAAAGTCCAGTTTACCTTAGGGCTCATTCTTCCTGTCCTGCATTCTATGGGTTTTGACAATACATTTATACAATGTAGAAATTATAGTATACAGAATAGGTCCACCACCATAACATTCCCTGTGCTCTGCCTACCCACCCAACCCTCTCCCTTAACCACTAGCAGTTACTGATCTTTTGTTCTCTTCAGTTACGCCTTCTCCAGAATGTCCTATAGTTGGGAGTCATATAGTATGCAGCTTTTTCACATTGGTTCCTTTTACTTAGTAATATACCTTTAAGTTTCCTCCATGTCTTTTCATGGCTTGACAGCTTTTTCTTCTTCATACTAGATAATATTCTGTTGTCTTGATGTATTATGTTTATTTATCTATTCGCCCACTGAAGGACATCTTGGTTGCTTCCAAGTTTGGCAATGATGAATATAGTTTCTAGAAACATTTGTGTGCAGGTTTTTGTATGGACTTAATTTTCCAACTCATTTGGATAAATCACCAAGGAGTGTAATCATTGGATTGTACAGCAAGAGTAAATTTTGTTTTGTAAGACTCTGCCAAACTGTTTACTAAAGTGGCTGTATCATTTTGCATGCCCATCAGCAGTAGATGAGAATTCCTTTGACCTATTCTCACCAGCATTTGGTATTTTTCAGTGTTTTGAATTTGTGTCATTCTAATAGGTGTGTAGTGGTATTTTATTGTTTTAATTTACATTTCTCTAATAACATATGATGTGGAGCACGTTTTCATATGTTTATTTGCTATTTATATATCTTCTTTGGTGAGGTATAGGTTTGGGTTTTTGACCATTTTTTAAATGAAGTTGTTTGTTTTCCTATTAGTGAGTTTAAAGAGTTTAAAAAAATATTTTGGATAACAGTGCTTTATCAGACATGTCTTTTATACATATTTTCTCTCACTCCTTGGCTTGTCTTCTCATTCTATTGACAGCATCTTTTACAGAGCAGATTTTTAATTTTAATGAAGTCCTGCTTATCAATTGTTTCTTTCATAGATAGTGTCTCTGCTGTGTATCTAAAGTCACCAACCATACCGAAGGTTACCCAGATTTTCTCCTATGTTATCTTCCAAGTTTTTATAGTTTTGTGCTTTACGTTTAGGTCTATGATATGCCCTCAGTTATTTTTGTGGTGAGTATAAGTTCTGTGTCTAGATCTTTTCCTTTCAATCCTCGCCTTCTCTTAACCTCCTTCCGTGCCCTCAGACCCAGACCCACCCACCCTTCCTTCATTCCTTCCCTCCTTCCTTCCTTTTTCTTTTCTTTTCTTTTCTTCTTTTCTTTCTCCTCCTCCTCCTCCTCCTCCTCCTTCTTCTTCTTCCTTCCTTCCTTCCCTTTCTTTTCTTTCCCTCCCTCTCTCCCTTCCCTCTTTCTTCCTTTTCTTTCCTTCTTTCTTCACCATTGGTTGAAAAGGCAATAGCCTTTTCTACTTCTTTTTTTTTTTTTTTTTAAGATTTTATTTATTTATTTGACAGAGATCACAAGTAGGCAGAGAGACAGGCAGAGAGAGAGAGGAGGAAGCAGGCTTCCTGCCAAGCAGAGAGCCCGATGTGGGGCTTGATCCCAGGACCCCGGGATCATGACCTGAGTCGAAGGCAGAGGCTTTAACCCACTGAGCCACCCAGGATCCCCTGCCTTTTCTACTTTATCAAAGATCATGTGGGTCAATTTCTGGGCTCTCTATTCTGTTCCATTGATCTATTTGTCTTTTCTTTCACCAATACCATACTATCTTAATTACAAAGGCCCAAAGTCGGGTAGTGGGTATCCTCCAAATTTTTTTCTTTTCCTTAAATATTGTACTGGGTGTTTTGCCTCTCTATACAAACTTTTAAATTAATTTGTTGGTATCCACAAAATAACTTGCTGGGACTTGATTGGGATTGCATTAAGTGTGTAGATCAAGTTGGAAAGACTGACAGCTTGACTATATTGAGTCTTATTATTCATGAACATGGAGTATCTCCCCATTTATTTAGTATTTTGATTTCTTTCATCAGAGTTTTATAGTTTTCCTCATCTGGGTTTTATATATATTTTGTTAGATATAAACTTAAGTATTTCACTTTACTGGGGGGGTGCTGATATAAATGGTATTATGTTTTTAATTTCAAATTCCACTTCTTCATTGCTGATATATAAGAAAGCAATTGACTTTTTTATATTAACCTTATGTACTGTGACCTTGCTATAATCATTTATTAGTTCTAGGAGGGTTTTTTTTTTGGTTGTTGTTGTTGATTCTTTCAGACATCTGCACAAGAAATCATGTTCTCTTTGAACAAAGAAAGTTTTATTTTCTTCTTTCCCACTCCATATAACTTTTATTTCCTTTTTCCCACTTATTGCATTAGCTAGGACTTCCAGGATGATATTGGGAAAGAGTGGTGAGAGGGGATATCCTTCCCTTTCTTCTGATTTTAGTGGAAAAGCTCAGTGTGATGTTAGCTCTAAATTTTTAGTAAATATTTTTTTTATGAAATTGAGGAAATTCCCCTCCATTCCTAATTTGCTGAGTTTTTAACATGATTGTGTTTTGGATTTTTTTCAAATGCTTTTTCTGCATCTATTGATTTGACCATATGACTTTTCTCCTTTAGCCTGTTCATATGATGAATAATTGATTTTCAAATATTGAATTGGCCTTGTGTACCTGGGATTAATCCCATTTGGTCATTGTGTATAATTATTATTTTTTTTAAGATTTTATTTATTTATTTGACAGACAGAGATCACAAGTAGGCAGATAGGCAGGGAGAGAGGGGGAAGCAGGTTTCCAGTTGAGCAGAGAGCCCGATGTGGGGCTTGATCCCAGGACTCCAGGATCATGACCTGAGCTGAAGGCAGAGGCTTTAACCCACTGAGCCACCCAGGCGCCCTGTTTACTTCTTTCTAATATATGCATTCAATACAGTGAATTTCCCTCCAAGCACTGTTTTTGCTGCACCCCATAAATTTTGATAAGTTGTATTTTTATTAGCAGTTCATAATATCAGTTCATTATATTTTAAAATATTCTTGAGATTTCTTCTTTGAAATGTGTTATTTAGAAATTAAATCTCCAAGTATTTTATTTCCAAGGTATCTTTTTTTTTTTTTTTTTTTTTTTATTTTTTATAAACATATATTTTTATCCCCAGGGGTACAGGTATCTTTTTATTACTGATTTCTTGTTTAATTCTACTGTGGTCTATGAGCAAACATTGTATGACTTCCATTCTTTTAAATTTGTTAAGGTGCATTTTATGGCCCAGAATGTGGTCTGTTTTGATGAATATTTCATGTGAGCTTGAGAAGAATGTGTGTTCTGCTGGTTTTGGATCAAGTAGTCTATAGATGTCAGTTATAGCCAGCTGTCAGATGGTGCTGATTTTCTGCCTGCTGTAACTCCATTTCTGATAGAGGCTTATTAACCTTTCCAACTGCTATAGAGCCTGAATAGCCAAAGCAATCTGGAGCAAGAAGAACAAAGCAGAAGGCATCACACTTTCTGATTTCAAACTGTATTACAGAGCTATAGCAACCAACGAAGTATAGTACTGGTATAAAAACAGACACTTAGGCCAATGGAACAAAAGAGAAGGCCCAGAAATAAACCCATATGTTTACAGTAAATTTCAACAAGGGGGACAAGAATCACAATGGGGAACGAATAGTCTCTTCAATAAATGTTTTTGGGAAAACAGGATAGCTACATACAAAAGAAATTGTGCCCTTATCTTACACCATACATTAAAATCAACTCAACGAGCATTAAGATTTAAGCATAGGGGCGCCTGGGTGGCTCAGTGGGTTAAGCCGCTGCTTTGGCTCGGGTCACGATCTCAGGATCCTGGGATTGAGTCCTGCATCTGGCTCTCTGCTCGGCGGGGAGCCTGCTTCCTCCTCTCTCTCTCTGCCTGCCTCTCTGCCTGCTTGTGATCTCTCTCTGTCAAATAAATAAATAAAATCTTTGAAAAAAAAAAGATTTAAGCATAAAACTGTAAAACTCCTAGAAGAAAACATAGAGAGCAAATGACTTGGCAATGCTTTCTTGTATAAGACACTAAATGCATAGGCAACAAAAGCAAAAATAGACAAATGGACTATATCAAACTAAAATGCTTTTGCACAGCAAAGGAAATCATTAGCAAAGTGAGAAGGTAACCTACAGAATGGAAGAGAATAATTTTTCAAATCATGTATCTGATAAAAGGTTAATATCCAAAATATATAAGGAACTCACATGACTCAATAGCAAACCCCGCCCCAAACCCCTCCCCCACCAAAACCCCCCAAACTAAACCAAAAATAATGATTAAAAAAAGGACAAAAGACTATTTCTCCAAATAGATATTTCTCCAGAGAAGGCGTACAAATGACCTATTGGTATATGAAATGCTGTTCAACATCAGTAATCATCAGGGAAAGGCAAATAAAGCCACAATGAGATAACACCTCCCAAGTGTCAGGATAACCATTATCAAAAAGTCAAAAGATAACAAGTATTTAGAAACATGTGGATCAGAGGTACTCCTTGTAGGTTGTCAGTGGAAATGTAAATTGGTAAAGCCGTTATGGGAAACAGTATGGAGGCTCTTCAAACAATTAAAAATAAACATAGAACTACCTTAGGATATAGCAGTCCCACTTCTGGGTGTTTACCCAAAAGAACTGGAATCAGATCTTAAAGATATATCTGTACTTTCATGTTTATTGAAACAGTATTTATAATAACAAAGACATGGAAACAACCTAAATATCTATGGACAATATAATAAAGAAACTGTGGTATATACAGGTAGTAGATACACTTAGCTTTAAAGAGGAAGGAAATTTCATTATATGTTAATAAAAAAAATAGAAATGAAGGAAATTCTGCCATTTGCTACTACATGGATGAACTTCAAAGACACTATGCTACAGGAAATAAATCAGACACAGAAGAACAAAAAATCTATTGTCTTATATCAGAAATCAAAAACAATGGAACTCATAAAAGCAGAGGGTAGAATGGTGGTTACCAAGGGCAAGAAGAATCAGGGAGATGTTGGTTAAAGGGCATATAGTTTTACCTACACATAATGACTAAGCTTTAGAAATCTGTATAGCATAGCATGTATAGTTAACAACATTGTATTGTATGTGTAAAAGTTTATTTTATTTTATTTAAATTCAATAAATTAATACATAGTGTATTATTAGTTTCAGAGGTAGAGTTCAGTGCTTTATCAGCTGCATATAACACTCAGTGCTCATTACATCATGTGCCCACCTTAATGCTGTTCACTCATTTACCCCATTCCCCCACCAATGTCCTCTTCAGCACCTCTCTGTTTATTTCCTGTAGTTAAGAGTCTGTTATTGTTTTGTCTTCCTGTCTGATTTCATCTTATTTTATTTTTCCCTCCCTTCCTCTATGATCCTCTGTTTTGGTTCTTAAATGCCATGTATCAGTGAAATCACAAGATAATTGCCTTTCTTTGATTGAATTATTTTTCTTAGCATAATACTCTCTAGTTCCATCCACATCATTGCAAATGCTAAGATTTCATTTTTTTGATGGTTGATTAATATTCCATTGTGTGTGTGTGTGTATCAATCACATCTTCTTTATCCATTCTTCTGTCGATGGACATCTGGGCTCTTTCCATAGTTTGGTTATTGTGGACACTGCTGCTATAAACATTGGTGTGCAGGTACCCTTTTGGATCACTGCATTTGTGGCTTTTGGCGTAAATTCCTAGTAGTGCAATTGCTGGGTCATAGAGGAGCTCTATTTTTAATTTTCTGAGGAACCTCCATACTGTCTTCAAGAGTAGCTGCACCAACTTGCATCCCCACCAACAGTGTAGGAGGGTTCCCCTTTCTCTGCATCCTCACCAACACCTGTATTTCCTGACTTGTTAATTGTAGTCATTCCGACTGGTGTGAGGTGGTATCTCACTGTGGTTTTGATCTGTATTTCCCTGGTGCCGATTGATGTCGAGCATTTTTTCATGTGTCTGTTGGCCATTTGGATGTCTTCTTTGCAGAAATGTCTGTTCAAGCCTTCTGCCCATTTCTTGATTGGATTATTTGTTCTTCTGGTGTTGAGTTTGATCAATTCTTTATAGATTTTGGATACTAGCCCTTTATCTGATATGTCATTTGCAAATATCTTCTCCCATTCTGTGGGTTGTCTTTTGGTTTTGTTGACTGTTTCTTTTGCTGTGCAAAAGCTTTTTATCTTGAGAAGTCCCAATAGTTCATCTTTGCCTTTGTTTCCCTTGCCTTTGGAGACATGTCTAGCAATAATTTGCTATGGTGAGGGCCACAAAGGTAGCTGCCTGTGTTCTCTTCTAGGATTTTGATGGATTCCTGTCCCACATTTAGGTCTTTCATCCATTTTGAGTCTATTTTGTGTATGGTGTAAAGAAATGTCCAGTTTCATTCTTTTGCATGTGGCTATCCATAAAAAGTTTCTCAAAAAGAGTAGATCTTATGTTAAATGTTCTTATCAAAGAAGAGGGAGGGAAGAAACTGATGATGATTACATATGTGGCATTGTATATGGTGATGGTTTCATAAGTATATACTTACCTTCAAACTCATCAAGATGTAGACATGATATATGTGTGTCTTTTTTTATGTCAGTCATACCTCAAGAAAAATAACCACTTAGAAATAAAGGAAGGAAAGAAGTAAGGAAGGAAGACAGAAAGGAAGGAAGGGAGGAAGGGAGGAAGAAATTGACTACTTTATGCTACACCCTGAATTAGTCACAGTGGTTGCACAATTATGGTAAAAAGAATAAGAACTTTCAATTTTCAGGTGTAAGGATATAGAAGTGTTGGCATATTTTTAAGGACATTTATTGCCATAGCAGATATGAATTAGAAACCATAAATTGTGGCATTCAAGAACTATAACATTCCTTTTTTAAAAAAATGTTGAACTAAACCCAATTCTGCTTCCATTTTTCCAAATTGCTGGGTGAGACTTAATCTTAGTTTCTATTAGAGCTTTTTTCACAGTGCGATTTGCAAAGGAAAATGAGGAGATTGCTTTAGTGTTTGCTTGAAATGGTACTCCTGATATGGCCATGTCATTGTCAAATCTCTGAGACCCCTTTAAAGCCTGGCTGCTTGGGTGTTTCTATGTTAGATTTGGGCATGAGATTGTTTGCTGAGACTAAGAGCTTTGTAGTTCAGAGTGGGCCTCATTTAACTGAGAGGCTCTGTCTTGCCTCTTCTGTGCAGGGAGGGAGGAGACCACAGGTATCCACTATCTTGGGTCACACAAAACTCCACCCAACTCCTGGTTTTGGATTCTCCCTGCCAATTGGGTTTCTATTCTTTCCTCCCTGCAAAAACTTCTTTCTCCTCTTCTTCCCGAGCACCTAGAGTAAGTAATTTGCTCAGTAGGCAGGGCTTTCACAAGGTTATCTTTAAGTAACCTCTGCTTCTAAGCTTAAAAATTCTTAAGGCAAGAGAACACAAGGGCCTGGCTACACTTTTGAAATAGGGAAGGGAAAAACAAGGGATTAGTATCAGCACAGATCACATTCTTACCAAATCCTTTTTAGAAGTGAAAACAAAACACCAGTTAATTTTCAGTAAGTTATCCTTCCATGCTATTCAGGGAAGGAAGCTGGGAAACTGAGGAATATTTCATGTGTTTTGAAAGAAAAATGAACATATATAGTTTCAGTTCAGGTATGTGCATAGATATATTTTCTTTTTGAAAAAAGAGAAAGGAAAAGATAAAGGAAGGGAGAACAGTCTAGTTATCATTTTGGTAATTTCCATTTTACATATACATCTCCATAACCTCACATTATTGGATTAAAACACTTTTTGTTTAAAAGACTTTTTTTTTTTTTTTTTTTTTAAAGAAAGACTTCTGGTGCTAGGCTCCCATGTTATGATTTTCTTATACAGGAGTGGGTAAAATTACCCCCCCATTTCTTCTTTGCTCTCTATTTGATAATGCCATTACTGCCCACACACATATTCTTCCTGCTTGTGCAAGCAAAAATATGATCCTAGAAATATGGAATTTTAATCCCAGGATTTAATAAAGAGCACTAGCATCAAGAGAGTTACATCTTTTTCTGGGAGTAGTGAAATGTTGGAAAAATGTGTTAATCTCTGTTTATTACTTCTTCCATTCTTTATGTTAGAATGGATCAGCAATACTTGACCTCATAAGAAAGGGATAAAATTCATGGGGATAAATAGCACTACCTGCATCACTGGAAGGAAGGGATTAGTGCAGAGTTTATTCTTTTCTCTTTGGAAAACCTAAGGTGAAATCAATAAGTGGTCTGATCAAGGGGAGGATTTCTTAGGCTCCTGGCTGACCTGCCCTTCTGTCCTCCCTCTCGTTGTCCCATCTAATCCCTGTGATTGAGAAACCTCTTGTTTTTTACAAAATTCCCACATTCATTTGGCATCAGATCCTTTGGGTCATCTTTAAAGACTTCTAAACTTTCCATTTTGAAACATGGTGACTTTGATTCTGAGGGAGGCCAAGAGAATGTTTTTTTCATACAGTTTCTTAGCTTTTTCTCAGGAACAGAGAATTAGATTTAATTTTTTGGCAATACTACTTCATAGTAAACATTATATTCATCCACTGGGGTGCACAGAATGTCTAATTATTTTTCTTTGTGATGTTAGCAATTGTTGGTGTTCAAGACCTAGATACATTATTTCATTGTGAGTTGCAAAATGGTTTAGGTAAAATGAGATATTTAGAAAAGTCTCTGAGATGTTTAAAATACTATGCAAATATAAAATTTCATCAATATTTGATTTTCTGAAGAAGAAGGAGGAGGTAGAGGAAGAAGAAGGGGAGGAGGAGGGGAATGGAGAAGAGAAGAAGGAGGAGAAGGAGGAGCAAGGGGAAGGGGAGGTGGGGGAGAAGAAGGAGGAGGAAGAGGAGGAGGAGGGTGAGGAGAAGACCCATATAAATTAAAAATAAAAAGTAAATAGACAAAATTCCTCCTCAAAAATGGTTTGAGTTGAGAATGCTTTCATCAAGGGGACAGCAACTGAAAGATAATTTGGCTTCTGAATCAAATATAGGTCCATTTACCCTCCTTTCCTCTTCCCAATCACCATTTAAGGAATTTTGGAGACAGGAAGAAACCCACAGTAGGGCTAAAAATGAGAGGGGACATCATCAATAAGAGTTCTGTACCATCACCCCCCACAGAACATTGATTTTAGCAGTTATGGATGAGAGTACCCTGGGGGAGTTGGAGAGTCCAGTGGGGAAGTCCCAGCACACTGTGTGGGGTGGGGGAGATCTGAGAATAGATGCACTGAAGAGGGTTAGAAGAATATTTTCACTTTGCTTTCAACACCTTCCCCCAAGATGGCACAGTTTGGTGCCGGGGAAACCCCCATGGCCTGTGATTTTTCCCGTGAAGGGAAGTGAGAACTTACTGAATGAGTGCCCCATTAAAGTTTGGCTTGGTCATGTGACTTGCCTTAGCCAATAGAATATAAATGGAACTTACATACTCTTCATTTTAGCCAAAGCTTTAAGAGCCCTTGCTTGATTCAGCTGTTTCTCTTTCCCCTCTTCCACGAGAATAGTTTATACTCATAACATTACATTGAGGGAGAATCTGTTATTCCCATTTCTTTGTGAGGAATCTGAGGCTGAGAGGTTAGGTACCTCTCCTTCTCACTCAGTGGGTGAGGAAAGGATGGAGTCTGAATTTGTCTCTAGGCAATCTGGTGCCTGTGTCTAGACTTAAACCACTGCACGATACTGCCTGTCTCCAACACATTCTTTTTTTTTTTTCTTTTTTACAGATTTTATTTATTTATTTGACAGAGGAGAGAGATCACAAGTCGGCAGACAGGCAGGCAGAGAGAGGGAGAGGAAGGGAAGGAAGCTTCTTGCTGAGTGGAGACCCTGGGATCATGACCCGAGCCAAAGG
Organism: Mustela putorius furo; assembly: GCF_011764305.1. NCBI lineage: Eukaryota > Metazoa > Chordata > Mammalia > Carnivora > Mustelidae > Mustela > Mustela putorius. Next base: position 38,349,102 of record NW_025422368.1, on the reverse strand, counting down.
CAGATGCTTTAAGCCACTGGGCCACCCAGGTGCCCCTCCAACACATTCTCTTATTTCAATTATTTTAGTCTCTTCTGAAGTCCATTTTTGATGTCTTAGCTGAGAGACAAAGACAAATATTTCCAGTTTCCTCTCAAAAAATCTCTCTCTAAGCAAAGGGTTCCTAGAACAATGGATGAGTTTTTTCTTGAGGTCTCTCAGAATGTAAGCTATTATCAGTTATTCCCTGTTTGACTTTATAGGTAATATCCACAGCTGAACTCTAAGTAGATTTATTACACATCTGTCTTCTTCACATTATTTAAAATAATATAATTCTTTATGTGAACATGTAGTTAATATTTGATAAGTAAACAACAGAACAAATGATAGCTTGAACAGAGACTTACATTTATTCAACAAGCTTCTTTGATGTCTGTTTCACAGAGACAAACAACTCCATTTCTTTTAAATAGAAGTACAGGACAGGGAATCAGCAAAATACAGAGCCTACTTATGGTCTTCAAACGTTGCCATACTCTGCATCTATGGAAAAAAGAGAAACATAGGAAGGTTGTGGGATTTTCTCAGGAAGACTCCCTCAGTTGAGCCTGGGGAGCAGAGGGGACTAGAACAGAGGTTGGCACACTTTGGCTGTGAAAGGCCACATGGTAAATATTTTGGATGGTATAGGCCATTCTGTCACAGCTACTCAACTTTTGAAAGCAGTTATAAAAAATAATGTAATGAGTGTGGCTCTGTTCCAATAAACACTTCATTTATAAAGATAGACATTGGGCTAGACTTTGTCAGAAGGAAACAAATCAGCTGTGATGGAAAATGTTGCCTAATAGTGAGAGCTATCTTATCAACAAATGAGCAAACAATGCTTATTGACTTTTCTAATAATGGTGTGAATAACTGAAGTTGGAGTCTACCTACAGAGTAAGTGCTTTTCTCCACAGTTTTTTGTGTGAGAATGTGCCCAGTGAAGGGTATAGGAAAAGACTTGTAGAGAATTTTAAATTCAAAAGGAAGTTTAGGGAGCACTATTTCTGTGGAGTTATGGTCCTGGCATGTGATCTCTTACCTATGGTGCAGGAGGCAATGTACTCAATAATGGCTGACTCATCTGAAGGAATCATTGGATGAAAGGAGACCCCCCCCCAAAAAAAAATCTATAAACTGGAGCCCATATTGTCTGTCCACTTTACTTGTGGGGAAAAGTACATCATATCAGGATTGTCAAAACTGCATAAATATACAAGTGTTGAACAGGATGGTTAAAATATCTATATTCTAACACATTTTTAATAAACTGCTTTTCCTCATTGTATTATCATCGTATGTGTATTACACTCTCTGTGTCTCTAAACTCTTTGAGAGTAGTGACCAAATATTATCTTTCTTTTTAAATTTCTAAGTTTCTGACTCAACAGATATTGATAAATTGGTTCTGATAGTAGTTTCTACACTATGTATCTCAGAGCAGAGAGACAAATAGATGTACTACTGACTGGATGGACTAAAACTAGGGTCTGCTGTAACAACAGGATGCATTTCTTGGCTCTGGGTTGAAATTCTGTAGTTGTTTTGGTTTCCTTTGACTTACCTGTCTCATAGTAATCATAGACTAACAGTCACTGGCTTGAGGTCTCTTACTAGGATGTCTTGCAGAACCATGAAGGAAAAGCTGAGTGTCTGACTTGTTACCTAAAAGGAAAAGTGGGAGTAATGATGAGGCTAGAAAGCTTCCTTCCCTTTTCCCTGAGTAAATTATATTATTTTTTGTTCTCTGATTCTTATACAGTAGTGTCTTTTACATGACCAAATATTTATGGGTGACAAGATGAGTTTATTTTCTTATTTTTAAAAATATTTACTTATTTATGTTAGAGAGAGAGAGAGACAGAAGGTGTAGAAGCAAAGGGAGGAGGCAGAGGGAGAATTCCAAGAAGACTCCCCCTGAAGTCTGATGTGGGGCTTGATCTCACGACACTGAGACCATGACCTGATCCACCTAGATGCCCCCAAGATGGGTTTTATACACAACTTTGGAAACACTTTACCATGAACAAAATTCCCCTGATTTTCTCCTAAACACCCAAGACCCCATATTCTCCTGTCATCTTCTGTGTGAGATTAACTCTCTGACCCCATGTGAATGGTTTCTAAGATGCAGAGGTACCATTTGTAATTATTCAACTATTCTACTTGTGTGCCAGATAAGTAATTTCTTTTGCTTTATAGTCAGATTTGAAGATATTCATGAGGTCTAGATTATATTTTCTCTTATATAGTGATTTATTAGAAATGTTTACACTATCATTGATCAGTCACCATGTGGTATATTTATTCTTTTGGGGGAGGTCTTCAAAATAACAGACACAATAAACCTTTTGTTCTATTGGTTTTCTACTTGAAATTTCATAGAAATACTCATTTTCCAATTTTAACATAATTAGAGAGAACAGTAGACTCCATGGATCTAAAAGGAGATTTCTGTTCTCTTAGAATAAAGGAACTTCTTGGAAGGGTGCTACTAATTACTGCTTTCCTCATACTACTTATTTTCTAGTGAAGAGACCTACTTAAAAAGACCACCAATATGTATAGTGTCAGCCAAAATGTCAGAACTCTTACCTGTTCCACACAAATGAGGACATGGTTATTCCTTACATCCATCCTGCTCACATGGCTAGATCTCTTAAGCTGAGGAAAATCAGAAAATTTAAAGTTAGAAAATGAAAGCAGATTGTAGTAAGGGACAGATGTCTATTTTTTTTTAAAGATTTTATTTATTTATTTGACAGGCAGAGATCACAAGCAGGCAGAGATGCAGGCAGAGAGAGGGGAGGGAGCAGGCTCCCCGCTGAGCAGAGAGCCCGACACGGAGCTCGATCCCAGGACCCTGAGATCACGACCCGAGCTGAAGGCAGAGGATTTAACCACTGAGCCACCCAGGTGCCCCGGGACAGATGTCTAAATGATGTCAGGGGAAGGATTCCTATAAATCATTTTCATGATTAAATATCTGGGTTACATTAAAGACATAAAAGATGGGTGAGGGGTAGGAATCAGGTTTGGATACGGCCAACATTATTGTGTCTTGAGTGTGAAAAAACCATCTGGCTTTCTGTGAAGAGACAGAAGTCAGGTATTTTCAGATCAGGATTTCCTTCATGCCTCAATATCCAAGTAACAATTAGACCCTCTGGCATCTGCGATGAATCTAGTCAGATTAACTTTATCACTGCCGAATTTTTTAGAGCATTTCAGCCAATTTGGTACTTAATCATAGTCTGTCTTTCTTGCATTGTTACAGTAAAATAAATCCCTATGTGCTTTAAATCCCTAACTAGCCTGTGTATGGCTCAAGGAGAGGGGCTCCTCTTGGGTTTCTCCAGTATCACAAGAGTCCCTCAATTAGAGACAAATAAGCAATTACTGAAATGTGCTTTCAATCCCTAACTAGCCTGTGTATGGCTCAAGGAGAGGGGCTCCTCTTGGGTTTCTCCAGTATCACAAGAATCCCTCAATTAGAGACAAATAAGCAATTACTGAAATGAATTTCCTGGATTTTCAAAAATATTTCTTGAGGCAGGATGCTATAAATAAGGCTTTAATATTGATATGGTCTTAGTTTGAAGATACAGAGTATTCTTTTGTATGAGATCTATTAGGCTTAAAACACACCTACCATTTTTACTGTTGGTTTCAAGGGGATAAAACCGGACACTGTCTGTCAGGGACCGCCTGTGGCCAAGGAAGTCCCCGCCATTACAAGATGGCGCCTGGCCAGGTGCCAAAACAAACCTCCATGTAAACAAGTTGATATCCGCGATGGCCCATGCTGGGGAGGAAAAGCAGACATTGGATAGACTAATTAGGGGAAGCTTAGCAGCAGGTCTGTGATTGGATGTCTTGAGAATTTCTGTCTTCTGATAGGGTGCCCTACTGCATATAAGCAAGTGTGGTATGATAATAAAGGAGAAGCAACATGAACAAGATACCAGGCTACGTGTCGTTCTTGCGGGTCGAGAATGATAATTGGTGCCGAAACCCGGGATATATTAAGAAAAATAGAAAAACCTTGCAAGGGAGAAGTCCGCAGGTAAGCGGGGTAAAACCACGACAAAGGTGGTGGGAAACTTGTACAAGTCCGCAATAAGAAGCGGGGCGGCCTTAGAGCCGGGATTTAGCCGGGAGTATACGCTGAACAACCATTTGGTTGGGATTCTAATTATGGGATCTGGACTGTCAAAGTCGAGGTTAGAGGGTTCCCTAAAGGACCTTCTAAAGGCCAATGGTATGCCATTAAAAATGAAAACTGCTAGAACTTTCTTGAATACAGTTGAGACAGTGGTGCCTTGGTTTCTGGACGAGGGCTTGCTAAATATCCCCCAATGGGACCATTTAGGTGAGGATTTTAAGAAGGGGGACAAAAACAAACCATTGCCGCTGGGAACGTTAGTTATATGGACTCTAGTCAGAAGGTGCCTGGGAGGATGTAAGCCGAAATGTGACTCAGCTATTCAGGAGGGCGCTGAGGCACTCGAGGAAGTAAAAGAAGAACGCTCATCTCGTGCTTCGGAAAGGAGTAGTTCTAGCAAAGGGGAAGAAGAAATGTCGGGGGAGGAGCTAGAGTGGAAGTTCAAATTAAAACTAGGCCCTCCCTGTTCAGCAGTGACCCCTAATGCTCCGCCTCCCTACAACCCCCTGGCGGAGGAGATAACATGTAAATGTCATCCCTCTGCCAATGAGGATTGGAAGACCGCATGGAGGGGGGCCAATAGCAGCTCGATGTTCCCAGTTCTAGAAGACCAAAATCATCAACGATATTACCAGCCCTTGGACTTTAAATTAGTTAAACAATTAAAGGAAGTGGTCATGCAGTATGGCTCTCAGGCAGCATTTACTATTTCTCTAGTGGAGTCCATAGCAGGCATGAATTTAATCCCCGAAGATTGGGGGAATTTAGCAAGGGCAGCCCTCTCTGGAGGGCAATATTTGGTCTGGAAGACAGCATGGCAAGAGCATTCCCAGGATGTTGCACGGCGTAATGCCGCAGCAGGCAATCCACAATGGAATCTGGATATGCTTATGGGCATGGGGCCATACACTGGTAAACATGACCAACTGCAATACAACCCTGCCGTATACATTCAGATTGCAGCTGCTGCTACCAAAGCATGGAAGACCCTCCAGGGCAGTGGGGACTTGCAGGGTCAACTATCTAAGGTGATACAAGGACCAAATGAAGCATATGCTGATTTTGTTGCAAGATTGATGCAAACAGCTGGGAGAATATTTGGAGATGTTGACACAGCCATGCCTCTAATTAAACAACTGGCCTATGAGCAAGCCAATAAATGGTGTAAAGAGGACATTAGGCCATGGAAAGCTAAATATTTAAGCACATACATCAAGGTATGCAGGGATATTAATGACAGCGTTATTCAAGGACAAGTACTTGCTTCAGCCATTACTCAAGGCCTTCAGGGCATTCAGCTACCCCAACGTAAGGGCGCTAAAGAAAACTCTGGGGGATGCTACAAATGTGGAGCTCAGGAGCCCTTTAAGCGAGAATGTCCCGACAGCAAGGGTCCCCCAACAGCAAAGCAACCTGGCATATGTCCTAGGTGTAGCAAAGGTACACACTGGGCGAATGAATGTCGCGCAGTAAAAGATATTCAAGGTAATCCACTACCCCCAAGGAATTCAAAAAACCGGAAATAGGGCCCATCACCCCAGGGCCCTCAAATGTATGAGGTGCTTCAACAGGTAGCCCGCACACATTACCCACTGACGAACCAAGATGGGCTATAAAAGGAAGCGCCGGATTGGACATCCGCACTACCACCAGATTCGTACTAACCCCCGAGATGGGAAACCAGGTTGTGGAATCGGATTTTAAGGGCCCACTGCCTGTGAACACTGTAGGCCTATTATTAGGGCGTAGCTCCACAGCCCTTGCCGGATTAATAGTACACCCTGGAGTAATTGATGCTGATTATACAGGAATAGTCAAAATATTAGTGTCTTCCCCTCGTGGCATATAGTTATCAGTCCAGGTGATAAAATAGCACAAATTATAGTGTTACCAAGCTGTCATAAACTATTCCCCAACACAGAAAAATCCCGTGGACAGAGGGGTTTTGGCTCCACTGGCCCACCCCTCGCATGTCTAACACTTGGAATGGAGGATAGACCTCTTTATTCTCTGTGGATCAGAAATAAAAAATTTATGGGCCTTCTGGATACCGGGGCTGATCGTAGTATCATTAATGAAGTTGATTGGCCAAAAGATTGGCCCCTACAAAGGGCTGATCAAACCCTTAGAGGCCTAGGGGTTGCCCAAAGTCCTATGTGTAGTGCTGCTACATTACCATGGAAGGATGATGAAGGTTATAGCAGCCTGGTTCAGCCATATGTACTTAAGATCCCTATATCTCTCTGGGGAAGAGATATTCTTACTCAAATGGACCTAAAATTGACTACTGAAGCCTTTTATTTACAGTGAGAAAGCTCGAAACCTCATGACTAAAGCTGGATATTCAGGAGTTGGAGGATTAGGGAGGAAAAATCAGGGTATTACAAATTCAGTACCCCTAAGTAATTATACCTCTGGGATTGGTGGACTGGGGTTGGGTTTTTCATAGGGGCCACTGAGCCTTTGAAAATTCAATGGCACGATGACAAGCCTGTGTGGGTTTCTCAGTGGCCCCTGCCCAAAGGAAAATATGAAGCAGCCCACACATTAGTGTAGGGACAACTTGTTGCAGGACATATAAAGCCTTCCACTTCACCATGGAATACTCCTATCTTTGTCATTAAGAAAAAATCAGGTAAATGGCGGTTATTGCATGATTTGAGAGCAATCAATGCCCAAATGGTTATCATGGGACCAGTCCAATTAGGGTTACCCTTGGTATCTGCCCTCCCCTCGAGATGGCCTTCATTTGTTATAGATATCAAAGATTGCTTTTTTTCTATACCATTACACCCCAATTATACCCCCCAATTTGCATTTACCATACCCACTATTAATCATTCTGGTCCTGATCAGCAATTTGAATGGACAGTTCTTCCTCAGGGTATGGCTAACAGCCCCACAATGTGTCAACTTTATGTTGATCAGGCCTTGCAAAAGGTCAAGGAGCTCTATCCTTCGGTTTTGGTATACCATTATATGGATGATGTACTACTTTGCCATAAACAGGAAGAACAGCTTGAAAAGGCCCTTGTTTCCCTTTTTGAATGTTTCAAACAGTTTGACTTGAATATAGCCCCAGAAAAAATTCAAAAAACAGTTATCAAGGAATACTTGGGCACCAAGCTTGACAGCACAAAGGTCAAGCCCTTGAAAATCACTTTGCGAACTGATTCATTAAAGACATTAAGTGATTTTCAAAAACTCCTGGGAGATATTAACTGGATCAGGCCATACCTAAAACTCACTAATCAGGAACTACAGCCCCTGTTTGAGACATTGAAAGGAGACTCTGACTTGAACTCCCCCCGTATTTTATCTGAACAAGCTCAAGAAGCTGTTAAATTGATTCAAAATAGACTTGAGACTGCCCAAGTTGATAGAATTAATTACTCTGAAACCCTACATTATTGTGTTCTTGCAGTAGAGCACACGCCCACTGATGTTTTTTGGCAGGAAGGTCCCATCTCCTGGGTCAATTTAGCTTACTCTCCAGGAAAAGTTCTGCCATGGTATCCCAATGCCATAGATAAAATCATATTGAAAGAACTAAAACTTAGCATCACTGCATTTGGTAAACAACCTGACATCATCCTAACTCCTTATACTCAAGAGCAGTTAACTTGCTTAGCAGCATGTGATGTTGATTGGGCCATTACCATGACTATCTCAACTGCAAAATTTGACAATCATTATCCAGCAAACCCATGGCTGCAATTTAGTCTTACTCACCCATTAATTTATCCAAGGTTACATGTCAATCACCTTTGGATAATGCAAAACTCGTTTTTACTGATGGTTCTAAAAATGGGGTGGGTGCTGTGGTTACCCAAGATAACACTTGGACCTTTTTATTTCAAAGCCCATCCCCTCAAATTACAGAGCTATTTGCAGTCATTAAAGCCTTTCAGTTGTTTCATGATACACCTTTTAACTTGTTATCAGAGAGCAAATATGTTGTCCAAGCTGTCTTCGTCCTGGAAAACGTAGGTCACATCAGCACCAAATCCACCATTACAGAAACTTTAAAGAATCTCCAACACATTATATGGGACAGAAAGGTACCCTTTTATATAGGGCATATCAGGGCACATGGACTCTCCCTGGCGCCTTGACGGAAGGCAATCGCACTGCAGACATGTTAACCAAAGAGCAATTTATCTTCACTTTAATGGAAAATATTCAACAAGCAAAACAATTTCACAAGCTATTTCATGTTAATGCTCTTACTCTCAGACTTAAATTCAACATAACTAAAGCTCAAGCTAGGGACATTGTAGTCTCTTGCAAAAACTGTGTTACCCTCTTGCCATCCCCCTCCTTAGGAGTCAACCCACGAGGCCTGTTACCCAACCATATATGGCAAATGGATGTTACTCACATCCCTGAATTTGGCAAACTAAAATATGTGCATGTTTCCATGGACACATGTTCTGATGTCATATTCGCCTCTATCCATGCTGGAGAAAAATCCAAAGATGTTATTTCCCACTGCCTTCAAGCCTTCGCCGCTTGGGGTAAACTTCGACAAATAAAAACAGACAATGGACCTGCATACACCTCACAAGTATTCCACGGTTTCCTTACTCAACTAAACATTACCCTAAATCATGGTATTCCCTACAATCCTCAAGGACAAGCCATCGTGGAACGTGCCCACTTAACCATCAAACAAACTCTTTTAAAACAAAAAGGGGGAATAGGGGACACGTTCCAGTCCCCTAAAGACAAACTAAATACCATTCTATTTATTTTAAATTTTTTGACGCTCGATAAAAACGGTCAAGCAGCAGCTGAAAGACATTCAGCCCATATGGATTCTTCCCCCAAGCCCTTAGTTCTTTGGAAGGATATCCTTATGGGACAATGGAAAGGCCCGGATCCTGTATTAATCTGGAGCAGAGGTTCTGTTTGTGTTTTCCCACAGGACAAAGAAGTGCTGATTTGGATTCCAGAGAGATTGGTCTGGAAGGCCCCTGAGAACGAAGATGAGGACAGAGGAAGCCGTGGTCCTCCTACTGTCGTGGGGGACTCTGATATTCCTAATTCCCCCGACAGCGACACGTAAATTATGGGCTATTCTGAAAGCTTGGCCCTATCCTTTACCTTTAACTAATTCTTCCTTTATCTTCCCCCCGTTCTTCACTACCAATCAAACCCTAGGCTTACCCACAGTGCATAAATCCGATGATTCTAGCTGTAATACTGAGTGTTGGTTGTATTGTTCCTTTTTCTGCGCTCTGTGTGACCCCTGTAAAATTCTCTAACCTTAGTCAGATTAGCAATTACTCCCGACTGCTCTCCCAATATTTACAAGGCACCTGGTCTGAAGACTTTCAAAATTTTACACGGAGCCTTCTTGCTGAGATCACTAAGGTTAATAGTACTTGTGTACGGCCTGCATCATTTCCAGACATACTAAATGCATTCGGCAATGTTTTTAACTTTACTAAACAATGGGCTGGAACGATTGGTCTGCTTGTCCTTCTCCTCATTGGCATGCTACTTCTTAATAAGAAAATATGTCAGTGGAGATGACAACATCGGGAGCAAAAGTGAGCCCTAGTACAAGCTCTGCTGGCGATTGAAGCTGGAACATCCCCCAGATATGGTTAAGCATGCTGGGTCAGTAGTCAAGGAGACATACCAATCTAAGACAGGACAGAGATCTTTGCTATCTCATGTCTAATGACAGGTGAGGATGTCTTCTACTGTTGACAACCTAAGACAGGCACGATCCCTGCCATAAAACAAAAAATGGGGAGATGTCGGTGACCATCTGTGGCCAAGGAAGTCCCCGCCATTACAAGATGGCGCCTGGCCAGGTGCCAAAACAAATCTCCACGTAAACAAGTTGATATCGGTGATGGCCCATGTGGGGGAGGAAAAGCAGACATTGGATAGACTAATTAGGGGAAGCTTAGCAGGAGGTCTGTGATTGGATGTCTTGAGAATTTCTGTCTTCTGATAGAGTGCCCTACTGCATATAAGCAAGTGTGGTATGATAATAAAGGAGAAGCAACATTAACAAGATACCAGGCTACGTGTCGTTCTTGCGGGTCGAGAATGATAACTGTCTTCACATCAACAGTCACCATATTAGAAACAGGATGGCTCCTTGTGTAACTGTAGTGTCAAAGGAAAAAGGAATTAGGGCTTTGTATGTGAAAGAAAGCCAGAGTCCCTCCTTTAAGACCTACCATACACATGCCTAGCTTCATGAAGTTTTCTGTAACATTTTAACTCCTAGAAATCTCTGTTCCATGGACACGTATGACATTGGTGTTTGGAACCCTGAATGTACATCAGATCTCTAGCTTACTAAAATCATAAATGTTCAAGTCTCAGTCCAAACTATCAAATCAGAATCTTTGGAACGGAAGCTTGGTAATCTGCATCGCCAGTTTTTGTACACTCCATTTATACTATACAGTTTTTATTTTGTAGGTATTTCTTTTCTATTTCTTTTTTAAATATTGTATTTATTTATTTGACAGAGAGAGATCACAAGTAGGCAGAGAGGCAGAGAGAGAGAGGAGGAAGCAGGCTCCCCGCTGAGCAGAGGGCCTGATGTGGGACTCAATCCCAGGACCCTGGGATTGCAACCTGAGCCAAAGTCAGAGGCTTTAACCTACTGAGCCACACAGGCACCCCTATTTCTTTTCTATTTTTAGTTAACCTGAATGCAGCATGTCTCCAGAGAAGTTCCAAAGTGTTGTGGGATCAGATAGACTCTTAAGCTTTATACTTTGAATAAACCCATATTTACTAATTAGGTTGGTTGTCTGAAATAAAATTTGTTTTACAATATCAATATCATTAGCAGTAGACACATAGTACTATATGCTGTTATGTTTTCTTAGGATTCCTATAAGATTTTTTAAAATTAAGGATTTATTTATTTATTTATTTGAGAGAGAGAGAGGGAGAGGGAGAGAGCATATGCGAGTAGGGGGAGGGGCAGAGGGAGAGAGAATCTGAAGCAGACTCCATGTGGAGCGTGGAGTCCAATTCAGGGCTGGATCTCACAACAGCAAAATCATGATCTGAACCAAGAGCTGGATGCTCATCTGATTGAGCTACCCATGAGCCACAAATTCCTATAGGTTTTTGATGGGTTATTATAGGGCAATTTCTGTATTTTACATTTAATTTATACCATTTATATTAACATCTGCTATTTATGTATTTGATTAGAAAAATAATAAAATAGAATTTAATTATTCAGAAGAGGTAAGGAAGACTTACTTCAACATAAAGTACAAATCTTTGTGGAAAGTAATTTTTTTAAAAAAAGATTTTATTGATTCATTCAACAGAGAGAGAGCATGAGCAGGGGTAGGAGCAAGAAGAGAGGGAAAAGCAGCTCCCCCACTGAGCAGGAAGCCTGGTATAGAGCTCAATCCCGGGACCTGGGATCATGACCTGAGACAAAGGCAGTTGCTTAGACGACTCAGCCGCCCCAGTGCCCGAAAGGAACTCATTCTTCAGCAGTGAGTTGAACAAAAAATTTGTGTAAAAGTAGGAATTTATTAGAACATTTGAATGGTCTACATTTTTTATTTGACAGCTTAAGACCAGACTTTGCTTTTAAATGTTTTTAAAGTTACTGAAACTTTAAGACAAAAAAATTGCTAGAGAAAAGGATCACTTTGTAATGTATATAAGGCTAACTTCATTAGTAGATATATCAATTTTAAATTATATCCACCTAACAGCATAGCTTCCAAATATATTTTTAATTACTAAAGTTTCCAGATAGCTTTTAGACTCAGGATTATGTGATTCAGTCAGAAGTCTTACTTGACATTCAGTGAGATCTGGAAGCTGGTGTGAGCTTTGGGTCCATCACAAGTATGGGGTATAGTCTGCACCTCCAAGGCAAATGGGGAGTCCTCCTTCTCTGGAAGAATATTGTATATCACGGATGTCTGTGAAACACCAAACACACCGTCAGCTTCTCTCCTTACCTGGGACTCCTCACTTTTTCATCATTCAACTTTTCTGATTTGCCCTTTACTTGTCCAGGAAGGAGAGATCAGAGCTCCCCTTTCATTCAGTAAGGTTAAACTTTCCCACATAACTGGAGTCTTATCTGAAGATACACACATCTGTCTCCAGTCACTGTTATAGAATATTCTCTAGGCAGCTCTGGCAATGAGACCTGATGCTGCAACAGGAGGTTGTTGTCGTCCACTTGGAAATTTGTGACAAATGACTATGAATTCTGGATGGTCACCTGGGCAGCTTTCCCAGTCCTGGTGCAGGTGGCTGTTCCATATCTGGATAAAGCCTGGAGAGCCACCACTGTGTCCTGGAAATGTCAGAACCCACTTCCACAGAGTAAGTTTTTGGTAGCAGGGATTTCCCCCCAAAGTCTGTGTTGGTTACCACGATGGGATGCTGGCTTTTCCCCCTGAAGTATACACCTACTCATTTTTTTTTTCCTTTCTCATTGCCTTTCAGGCCTCATCAAACTTATGCTATAATTTCTGTAAATGAAATACAAGATTATTGATGTGAATTAGCCCTGCCACTTATTTTCCCGTATATTGCTTTTGTCTTAAGGGATTATTCTCTCTTTCTAGAAGATGCAGCCTGCTCTTTTTCATCAATAGTCCTCTTGGCTTTATCTTTCAAAGACTGGGTCAAAAAATCAGCAATTGATTAACACCAGAGTGACTGGTGTTAATGTAGATAGAAGAATGAGAGAAACTGGCTACGAGTAGTCATATGAGACAGCTGAACTTTCCCAACCTTCTTTTCTTCTTTTATACAGCTTATTTTACATTCTCTACACCTAATGTCTCTGAAAAACAGAAGTTTCCCTAGGTCCATCCTAAATATTGAAAGAAGATTGTAGGAGTGAAAATTCAGATTCTCTGGATGTTTAACAAGAAAGGAAAATTCCAAGAACTTCAGCTTTGAAAAGGAAGCTCAGTTTAAAGAGAAGGTCAGAAAGGAGTTCACAGGGTAGGTAGAAAGGAGTGGAGAGCCTGAACAGGACTTCTTAATCATTCTATGAAGATCAAAGTGAACTCCACTTGGTCTACTTCCATTTAAATCGTACAATTTTCTGGCTCACCTTAGATAATTTCTTATTGGAAGAATCCTACAGATTTAGTCTGGAGCTTAGAACACTGGTTCTTCTTCTTTCTTTCTTTTTTTTTTTTTTAAGATTTATTTTATTTATTTGGGGGGGGTTGGCAAAGGGAGAGGAAGAGAGAGAATCATAAGTGGACTCCCCATTAAGGATGGAGCCTGATGTGGGGCTTGATCTCACAACCCTGACATCATGACCTAAGCTGAGATCAAGAGTTAGAGGCTCAACTGACTAAGCCACCCAGCACCCCTACAACACGAATTCTTAACCAGGGGTGATTTTACCTGGTCTCAACTGGGAGTAGGGTGTTATTGGCGACTAGTGGGGAAAGGACAGGGGTGCTGCTAAACATTGAAGAGTCCAGGACAGCCCCTCACAACTAACCATCTGACCCAAAATGTCAAGAGCACTGATATCAAAAAACCCTAGAGTGTGGTCAATGACCAATGTGCGTAAGCTTTAGAGAGGAAAGATGTTTACGGTGAGTAGCCAAATTGATAGGATATTAACATAGTGCATTAACATTTGGAAAATGCTATTACACTTCCTTTAATATGGTTTTTGGTTGTGCCTCTTTTCATCCAAGTGTGGAGACAGATATCATGTGAAGTGAAATATGTATAAATTAAATTAGAGTGAGCACGGGGGGAGGGGCAGAGGGAGACTTTCAATCCGACATCCTGCTGAGCGGGTTGCCTGGCATGGGGCTCAATTTCACAAACCTGAGCCGAAATCAAGACGTTGGAGGCTTAACTGACTGAGCCACCCAGGCACCCAAGAAGACATTTTTATAAGAGGTGCTCTGATTTCACAATATACAAGTTGGCTAAGGAATTCCAGATGGGAGCTGGTTACTTTCATTTGGAATATAGCTCTTCTCTTTTCGTAGTATCAATGTAAGCAAAAGGGGAATTTTTTTTTTTTTTTTTACCATTTGCTCTCACCTTCTTTCGTGGCTTCCTCATCAAGAGAGTTCAATATTTCTCTCCACTTCTCTTGGTTTCCCACTAGGGCAAAAGCATAGGCCAACAATGCCTTGGTGTAGCTGTGGCTCCCACGTATCTCTTCCTTTGCTGTGTTCCAGGCAGTCTCCAGGCAGAACAGGGCATTGCGAATAACAGGGTGCTGCAAAGACAAAGAGGTAAGGATGTCAAATTAGGGTAAGTAGAGGATGGAGACAGCCCTGACTTGGATATTGCTCAATAGATGCCATTTGTGGTTTCCAACCAGCCAGGTAGACAGCCAGATATCCACAAGACTGAAATGGAAAAGATATATAAAATCTCTTAGCTTTATAGTTAAGTCTTCAAAGAATAAGGCTAGCAAGCCCGTGGTTTTCAGATTTGTTTTGGTATAGAGTCCAAGGGCATGACTAGGCAAGCATAAGTTCCCTTCAGTGGATTCACCGAAGAGCTCATCTAGCTGAGAAATGCCTCAGCATTGAGCAAAAGGGAAGTGGAGACTTGGCTTTTAGTAGGGGGTATTCCAGACATCAGGCTGGTAGTTTCCATGGTGGGAAATGGGATTGAGGTGAACCTTACAGTGATTAGAAGAGGCAATTCCATAAGAGCAATAGTAATGTAGGCAGTGAAGGTCACTTCACCTTCTTCTCCTCCCTGTGGAGAGGGGGCAGATTTTTATTAATTCTACTCTCAAATATTAGTATATTCTCTACTGCTGTTTCATAGAGACTCTTCTCAGGATGTTGTCTTTATCAAGCAAAATAGCACCGGAATGCAAAGCACTGTTTCTTTGTCCTCTAGAATTTTCAGGTTCAATATTCCTTCCCTAATGCCCTCTCACACTGCTGGACTTCATCTTTGCAATGTCTCTGTGCCTTTCGTCTCCCCTCACCTTTTGACCTTTGGAGGAATGTTAGTTTTGGTGTATCACGAGGCTCAGGATAAGTACTCAGAACACCTCACCTTAATGGCATTGTTGAGCAGAGACCTGGAACTCCTGAAAGAGTTCTTCTTCCCTTCTGCCTTTGGGAGAGCCAGATGAGGGCTTGGGTGCTGCATGCTTCCTCGATTAAGGTGTAGGTTCGAGCCTGGGCAAAAGTCTTCGGTACAAAGGCCTTGATCCTGAAGGGTGGGGAAGAGTGGGGTGGTCTTCTCCATGTAGCACCCTAATACTCTGTTTCCCACACATAGACTCCATCTCTCCCCAGTGCACCCTCATGAGAGTCCGTGAGCAATCACTAAGAGTTTGGAGACTTTTTCTGTTAAGGGGGCAGCTTCCATATTCTTTTTGCTTAGCTACAACATGTTGGTAAATCATTACCAACTGGTTCCTGCTTCCTAAAGCATTTCTGTGTCACTTTAGAGATTCAGGTGTCTCCTAGAGTTATTGAGCAGTTATGATATTTGCTCTCACACTTCTGGGCTTTCTGTATTTATTTCTTTTTCACAAATTTCTTATCTTCTCTTCTGCAGCTAATACTCTAATGAACAAACCACTTTGAAAGTTGCTTCAGTAAATATTTCCCTCCACATCACCCAGCCCCTCCACCACTTTCTGGGTCACACTTGTTTTCCTGTGTGGTCAGACTTATTCAAGACAGATAGATACATAGGTAGATCAGCAGGTGGACAGACACATACATAGATGGGATGGATGGATGGACAGACAGTTGGATGGAGAGACAGAAGACAGATGAATAAACAGAGAGAGACAGACAGACAGACACACACAGAGTCATCTAGCAGAAGGTAGTAAAGTACACTCAGTTTTTCTAACCTGTTTCTAGCATCTCTCAGTGCTGAGAAAAAACTTAAGAAGGAAAATCACAAACTTACAATGGTCCCTTAGTAACATGAGAAAGAAAAGATGCTTGGTGTATTAGATATAAAAAGAATCAACTTCCAAGCATTCTCCATTCTGCCACTTATTAGTTGTTTATACCAGAGACATTTACTTATCCATGCTGAATGCCATTTCCTCCTTTGTAAAAAGAAGTGAATAGCTCTCACTTGACAGGATTGCATTAAGAATTAAATAGCCTAATATTTGTACATGCTGTGAACTCATAGTTGAAAGTCAGAATAGATTTTCTTTTCTTACCATGTGTCACCTTGGTTCCTGCCATATTGTTCCCCCAAAGTGCTATAGGGACCATCTAGGTGTTTGTAGTTCAGCTGTCTCTAGTAGCCTGGAATGGAAGGTTCAAGAAGCACAAGAAGTGTTATAGAAAGGCAGGCCACCCAAAAGTGCAAGCTGATGCACCCAGAAGCCACAGACATTGTACAGTCTCCTACCTGACATGGTTTTGGGAACATTATGGATATGCTATAATACAACATCTTATTATATGGTGGGAAATTTGTCATTCCCACAAAGTCACCATCAATAGCTTAATATCTGGTAATATAATTCAAGTTTAATTGAGAAAAGTCTCAGACTAACAAAGTAAACTTTTGTCTCACCACTGATTATATAGCCAAGCACTTTGGACTTGATCTCTGGAGTCAAATGTTGGGTTTCATTCAGATAGTTCAAGACATAGATGTGTTAGGAGCAAACAGGACCATGTTTTATTCTCCACATCCACAGGACATCTGGAGGAGATTCTGTATATTTTGCATAGCAGAACCCAATATGTCACCTAGAGAATGTGAAAGATTAGATATCAGAGTAATTCAGCTCTTAAGTAGACCAACATTATTAAAGACAAATTGTTCTTATAATTAGAGTCATAGACGCTATCATTTAGGCAAGAGGAATTTATATTTAGAGAGTAAGACTTCCAGAATCCTAATAGAAATAGATGCTATTAATAAGTTGCAATTTAAAACACAAATATTGGGGTGCCTGGGTGGCTCCGTCAGTTGAGTGTCTGACTCTTGGTTTCAGCTCAGGTCATGGTCCATGGTTGTGAGCCACACATCAGGCTCCATGCTTGGTGGGGAGTCTGGTTGAAGATTCTCTCCCTCTGCCCCTCCCCATTCTCTCTCTCTCTGTCTCAAATAAATATATATATATATATATATATATATATATATATATATATATATATAAATAAATCTTAAAACCCCCCACAAATATATAGATATAGGTGTATAGATTCAGATGTACGATGGCTGCTCTTTTGTCCCAAGTTTCCCGGGTGCAAGGTGACTCACCCAAAGCTGAGAAAGAGGCTCTGGCAGATTCTTTGACCACATTTGGTGGGAGCTTCAGGAATAACTGCTCAGATATTTCAGTACCTTTGGAAACAGACAACCCATACCAAAGTATGACATCTCTTATAACAATACAATATAGTGTTTGGGAGGGGGGCTTCAGAGCCACACTTACTACCTCTGTACCTTGGATACATTACTTAACCTTCTTAGAGTCTAACTTGCTCATGTGATGATTCAGTGGAAGAATGCATGTAAAGCATGTGTGCATTAGAACAGCCCATGCATCACATGATGTTTCCATACAGGTGAGCAGAGTTATTATTGTAGTTATTTATTATATTTATCCATATTATTGTGTCTCCTTTAGGAACCCTAGGTCTAGGAATAAGGACTTTGGCTTCAGGTGAGATCACCTTAAATTGTCCAGCTCTTCTTGGCATAGAATGACTTCCAGAGCCCTTTCTGCTCTCATTTTACTATGTTCTTGGTAGCTGTTCATGGTAGTTCTAAAAGAAGGTGTGGGAGCTCATAGGGCATATAGTTCTTTGATCTGATTGTCTAATCCTCTGATTTTATAGTTCTCTGATTTTTATATTTTAAATTGGTCCTTCTCAAAAGACAAGAACAGTGTCATATACACTACAGATGTAAAACTAATACTAATGTGGCAATATAATTTAAAAGCTACAGCTGTTTCTTAATGAAATGATAAATCTCTATTGTAAAGTATTGTTGTTGTTGTTGTTTTTGGCCATGAAACATTTTTTCAGTAAGAAGATTACAAAATGCTGTATGTTTCATCATTAACTATTTTGGAGAATATCACTGTCATTCAACCTTATTATGACTTTGCTGTCTTTCTACGTAGACTATGACACTCTGAGCTACTATATCCTTATTGGTTCATGAGCCGTCCCTGGGCTATGGAGGTAAAGGCAAAATGTAAAGGCAAAAAAAACTCAGCAAGTCCTAATAATCTTGTCCACACCCCTAGGTCATAATAACCCCCTCTCTTGGGCTCAGGGTCCTCTTCTGTAAATAAAGAAATACTTATTGCTATGTCAAATTTAAGGGAATATTCTAAAGATAAGGGGGAGATAACATGTATGGACATGCATTGTAACTTGACATACCTATCCCTGGAAAACATTATTCTCACTATGATTATGAAGATGGCCTGAAATGCAGGCCATAGAGTTGAAAGTCTTTTCTTGTTCAATACCTTCAGGCTCAAGTGAAAAAAAAAAAAAAAGGAGAAAAGGGATAAATGTCCAGGTTTTTGAAGGATAACCACAGGTTCATTGCTTTGAAGGGTGGGGTTTACACTAAACAATCTTAACACCCTACTTATCATCAAATTACTATAAATCCATTAAACTCTGAAGAACCTTGGAGACCAGCAGAAGATAAAATGAGGAATAATAAGGAAAGATAATCAGAGGTAAAAAGTATAAGAAATAAATGAATCTTAGAAGGGATGGAGAGGTCAGGAAAAGGGACTAGGTCTGAAATAATTCATGAGAAAGAGTATTTATGATAAGTTAGCCAAAAAAGTTTACTGTAATAGTTTCAGGGAAGGACATTCCTTTAGTCTTATCAGGTGGATTGTGTGGGTACAGTGTTAATTATTCTTTGTTAGTCCAAGAATATGGTCATGCTGTTTCTCACTGATTTTATTGTTACAGTCTCAGAAAAGTATTGAAGTGGTTCAGACCGACTTACCTCAACCAACAGGGTTTTGACGACTGTGTCTTTTCTCCCAATTTCAGGGACCTCAGCAATCTCATTTCCACAGAGCTCTGGGGATTGCCTCTGCATTCACTGAGAAATTCACATTCCTTAAAACAAAGAATGTAGAAAAAAAAAATGAGCATCCATCTTGATAACAGTCCGAGCCATCCCTAACAGCTGAAAATGACTGTGCTCTGTAATCACCTTGAAGGGCTGCCCTTTAAACTTATTACCAGCTGGAATAGGAAATAACGCTGAAAAAAACTCAAGGCTAATGGACACTGAGTGTTCCTGTGCCCAAGTACAGTGCTTGTGGGGCCCAGGTGCAGTGGGAGTACTGGGAGGAAAACACTGTGGGTAGAAATCAAAAGAAGAAAAGACCTAACCTTATGGAATTATATTTGTGGGGGAAAAAAAAAAAGTGAATGTGATGTCAGTAGTGTTCAAATATCCACCACCCTTGTCCACTGGAGAACCTTTGGGGGAATGTCCCTTACCCAGAGTTTTAGGAGTCATCGTCCAAGACAGGGTTTGCCACTCATTTGCATAGATGCGATAGGATTCTTCTTGCTTCTCATTTTGGGATTGTAGGAAGGTTGGAGAAGTTTTCAGTTCCACACTGACCTATCATTTGCAAGGGAGGTAGAGGGAGAGAAATTACCAGAATATGTTCAGAGAGACAATGAATGTGCAGAATTGGGGCCACAAACGAGGTGGGGCACTAAATTGGGATTTGGACAAAATGATGTCATGTAAGCTCATGCATGCTTTGAGAAATATGAGGATGGCAATTATGCAAATCAAGGATGATTACTTACTAGGAGGATCTGACCTTTGCATTAGAGTAGACTGGAGAACTCTGCAGATGAAGCAGTGGACAGGAGGGAAAAGCACAAATGGTATATTGCCCTTGGGAGCACCATCTACTGGTTTCTGCTTGTTGGTTCTTACCTCTCATGTCTATTTTTCCCCTGACTTCCTTCTTACCTTTTCCCACTTGCTACAACAGTTACCCCATGTCTATTATGTGCAAGGCATAGCAAATTATGAAGAGTATGTAAGAAGTTCCTGACCATGAAGATACTGTGTTATGAAGGGGATAATCTATATACAAAAGTGTGACAAAATTTACAAGGAAATATGTGCTGTAAGAGAAGTTACAAGCATATTGTGGGAGTTTAGAGATGGGAGACCTTGAAGAATGACACTCATGGAATTAAGAAAACTTTGAGTTTTGTGTCAGCATCAAGGATTTTCCTGGCAAAAAGCCTATCCTACAGTAGAGGATGTTGTAAGATTCAGGAAAATTTTTCAAAAATGCATGTGAGGGGGCACCTGGGTGGCTCAGCCGTTAAGAGTCTGCCTTAGGTTCAGGTCGTGGCCCCAGGGTCCTGGGATTGGGCCCCACATTGGGTTCCCTCCTCAGCGGGAAGCTTGCTTCTCCCTCTCCCACTGCCCCTGCTTGTGTTTCCTCTCTCACTGTGTTTCTCTTTGTTAAATAAATAAATAAATAAAATCTTTTAAAAAAAAATGCATGTGTTATGGAGATCCATAATTTCAACCTGTAGGTCAAATGTCGTTGTGTTATCTTTCTGATCATGTCTTGCTTGCTTAGCACAGACAGTGTTAGTGTATAATTCTCAGAATTATCTACATTCTTGGGAACAGAATCAGGAGCTGAGGGAAAGAAGTCTTTGATTCTCTTCACCCTCATTTTTCTTACCTGGATGCATTTGGGAAGGTGGTTGAGGACAGTGGCCTTGAGTGTGAAGGCCTCTCTGTGGATCACAGAGTAGGGCATTGTGAGCTCCTCAAAGAAAGGCTGGAAGGCTCAGAAGGAGGCAGGAAGAGAGAGACCAAGTCCGGTGTCATTGGACAGACAGAGGGCCCCTGCCTTCCAATCTGTGATAGTACCAGGGACTTTTACTCCCACTTCTGCCACCCCTGATGAGCTGGGGGAAGATAGAAATGTGAAGAACAGAAAGTGAACAGGTGAAACATCTCAAGTGAAAATCAGTATGTGCACATGTGTCCATTAGGTAATGTATTGGCAAACTCAGTTGGGAAAACAAAAGGTACTAAATGCTACCTCTTTCCCTTATCAACATGTCTATACTTTAAAGAAAAATATTTGAATGTGATTCAGTTTGGTTCTTAAACTTCCTTCACTGTTGTATGATCTCATAAACCAGCATACTTAAGAATCATGATCCAATAAGCAGACCATTACATTTATATAGCTTAGTGTGTTTATGTGTATATTCTAATATTATTTATGGAAGTCTTCCCCAATGGCATTAGGCAATCTAGCATCTGGATACTTTTAGTACCCATATCTGTTTCCTGGCAGTCTCAGGAATAAGTCTTTCAGAATTGCTCATCTCTGAGATAATTTTACTAATAAACCTAAATAATAAAAGCACTTTTTAAGGCCCATCCTGAAAGGATGAGAGGTTAAGACGATTATTTAGAGCTTTTCAGAAAGATTATTCTTAGAGTTGAAAATGTGGAAGGACCCACATTCCCTCACCCACAGCAAATGGAGGAGAATGAAGGTACTTACCCCCCCAATACCAAATCCCAGATCTAGGTCTCAGGGAAATAAGCCGGTACTGTTTCAGAGATTGGCTCTGGATTTTGCATATTATTTGCGGACATGATATTATATGAGTGAAACTGAGGAATATATGGACCTGCTGCTAAACCTGCTATAAAAATAAGGGAAAATTATAATCTAATTGAAGAAAAAGCATCCATTCATTTCATGGTGCCAGTGTGAGATTCAGAAAAGCAAATTTTTTTTATAGTGATTCTGTTTATTGAAACTGTAATTCAAATGCAAACTTCCATTTTACATACTCTTACATTAAAATGAATAAATTCCTTGCTGTTAGTGAAAAAAATAACCTCACAATGCTGTTTGCTTTGTTTCTATTAATATGTGTGTCAACTAACAGAGGGGAGAAATCAGATCTATTTTTCTCTTCTCTTTTTTAAAAATTATTTTTATTAACATATAATATATTATTTGTCCCAGGGGTACAGGTCTGTGAATCATCAGACTTACACATTTCACAACACTCACCATAGCATATACCCCCCCACTAATGTCCATAACCCAACCACCCTCTCCCTAGCCCTCCCACCCCCTAGCAACCCTCAATTATTTTTTTATGAGATTAAGAGTCTCTTATGGTTTGTCTCCCTCCCGATCCCATCTTGTTTCATTTTTTCCTTCCCTACTCCCCACACCCCCACCTTGGCTCTCAAATTCCTCATATCAGAGAGATCATATGATAATTGTCTTTCTCTGACTAACTTATTTCAGAAGAGCAAATTTTTAGTATTCCTGCTCAGATTGTCTCCCCAGAGTTGTAGAACTTTGGAAATAACTTGTTGAGCCCTTATTCTTTAAGCAGAAAAGAGTCTTTGTTGAAGATAGAAATGCCATGTTTCCTGGAGATACCATAATTCTATATTGAGTGGAGACTCAGTGGATAACAGGATAATAGGACAAGATAACTTGGAGTTGCATTTATGGTTTGTGGGAGAAATAGCAAATTGCAAATGGCAATATCACAGAGTATTGTTTCCTCTATGAAAAGAATTGAGCAGGAAATGCCAAACTCTCTTTCAGCAACATATGTCAGTTGTTTGAATTACCAATGGGGTGAAAAGAATTTAATAATATCAACTCTTTGCACTATATTGAAACTTGGAAACCCATTGTTCTCTTGATAACAAGGCTAGAACATTAGATTTTATTCTCTTTATTCTTGGGAAGGAGAAATGAAAAATTCATGATGCTAAAGAGACATTTACATTTGGTACAGTTCTATGATAGAGACAGAAATTACTTACTAAGTGAGAGGGTAGAGAACTAAAGATGAAGACTTTCTGGTTCTTTTTTGTTAGAAATCATGCTTAATTGAATTTGAGTGAGGCTCTCCATCCAAGTACTCCATCTGATATTTCAGAATTGCCTTTGTGAAAGAACATTTATAAGGAAAAACATTACCAGATATTTCTCCTCAATATCTCTCAACTGTAAAAAGCATCAATCATAATTTCTTTAAATAAATATCATACATCTTTTTTCCTTCATGTCCTTCTAAGTGGTAGCCATCTCTATCTCTGCCATTGGTTTCTCACTGATGTTGCTCTATTATCTCTGTCTTTACTCTTAGGTTGAATAATGGAAACAGATTATTAGTACTCAAGTTTATCTAAATGGATGGTGCATCTAAATAAACTATTTTCTCTTTCCTGCTCCAGATGTCAAAGACCCTTCAACTTCTCCAGCTATTGCAGTTAATGAAGAATGGCTTAATGTGTTATTTTAACTCCATTTATTGGATGAAGACTGTATTTTCCTTATTGTCTCATTCTCAAGGTCAACTTAACTCTCTACTGATCCTTCCACAGTGTTTACATTAACATTTTATTCTTCTTTTATGTCACAACTCATAAACGCTACTGAAATGCCTTTAGATTAATTTTTAAGACAAAATATTATTATTAGTATTATTATTTTGCTTCCTTTTCCCATCTGATTTAGTCAAAATGTGTTGATTCCTGGACACATTCTCTTATATTTTATTTCACTGCTGATCACAAAATACTTTCTCCTGGACATGCTGTTCATTGCTGTTAAAGGGTCACTCAGTCTAGCTTTGTAATACTTGTATTCATTTTTGACCTTTGCTACTTTCAAACAAAAAAGTATAAAAACTCAAAACTTAATTTTCTTCTAAATGTAGTATTTAGGTGATCTTATAAGGAACATATTAGATCATTTTACCCATCCCTTCTGAAACATCTTTCCATCTCACGCAGAGTAAAAAGTTAAGTTCTTACAGTGACCTATAAGGCCCTATACAATTTGGCCTCGGTTATTCCATTGATCTCACTCTCCCTTGATTCACTTCATTCTGACCACAATGGTTCCCTTACTTTTAGAATGTTCCAGACAAGCTTTCAGCTTAGAGTCTTTGAGAGACAGAATAGTGTAGAGTTTAAAAAACATGGATCTTGGAGACAGCCAGATTTGAATCCATCCCCACTCCATATTTAAACTGGCTGTAGCATCTTAATGGCTTGAGTTACTTAGTCTTTCCAGGTTCAGCTTTTCCATTTGAAAAGTGGTGATAACCATAAAAAAGAAAGGGATTGACTCATTTCACTTAGCACTACACTCTCTAGCTCCATCCATGTTGTTGCAAATGGCAAGATTCCATTTTTTAAAATGGATGAATAAAATTCCTAAGGCAGTCAGAGAAAGATAAATACCAGATGATTTCACTCATATGTGGAATTTAAGGAGCAAAATAAACAAGCAAAGGGAAAAAAATAACAGACAGACAGACAAACCAAGAAACAGACTCTTAACTCTAGAGAAAAAAACTAATGGGTTACAAGGAAGGCACTTGTGATGAGCACCAGATGATGTATGGAAGTAAAGAAATCACTAAATTCTACATCTGAAACTAACAAAACACTGTATGTTAACTAACTGGAATTAAAATAAAAACTTAAAGAAATGGAAATTACAAGGCCATGGAAATTTTAGTTAATACTGTGGTGATAATAATTTTGCAATATATGTAAGTTCATCATAGGATGTGTAGGTGGATCAGTGGTTAAGTGTTTGACTCTCGGCTTTGGCTCAGGCTGTGAACTCAGGGTCATGAGATTTAGTCTATGTGGGGCTCTATGTACAATAGCCAGTCTGCTTGAGATTCCCTCTCTTCCTCTTCCTCTGCCCCACCCCTCTAAAAAATAAAAGCATTGTATTAAACTTATATATATATATATATTTTAAAGATTTTATTTATTTATTTGCCAGGCAGAGATCACAAGTAGGCACAGAGGCAGGTGGGGAGTGGGGGAAGAAGGCTGCCTGCTGAGCAGAAAGCCTGTTGTGGGGCTTGATCCCAGGACCCTGGGATCATGACCAGAACTGAAGGCAGAGGCTTTAACCCTCTAAACCACCCAGACACCCCAAAACTTATATATATATATTAAACTCATATATTACATGTCAGTTATGTCTCAATAAAGCCATCTACTATCTCCCTCTCATTGGTCTTCCAAAACAGAGTAAGCACTCCACGGGTATTTTCTATTATTCATGTTGCTTTCTATGACTGAAATACTCTTCTTCCAGATAGTCTATTATTTTCTTGTCTTCCTTCAAGTCTTTGCTCAGATTTCACTCTCCTGGTAGGATAATCACTGACCATCTTATTGAAACTTGCAACTCCTTTAGTCTTGATATTCCATCCTTTCTTTTAATTCTTCCCATAGCCTTTATCATCTTTTAATAGACTATATAATATACTTGCTAATTTTGTTTACATTCTTTCTGTGTCCATTAGGATATAACCTTCAAAGTGGTGAAGATTCTTGTTCTCAATATTTGTTATATGGCCGTGGTTTTTGGATTTTAGAGTTGGTGAACACCTTTAATCCCAAACCTATAAAAATTGTGACTCAATACATTTATAAACTTGATTAGAATGTATGAAATATATTTTCCTTAGAAATGTCACTATGTGGGCACCTGGGTGGCTCAGTTGGTTGAGCGACTATCTTGGGCTCAGGTCATGATCCTGGACTTCCAGGATTGAATCTCACATTGGGCTCCCAGCTCCTTCGGGAGTCTGCTTTTCCCTCTGACCTTCTCCTCTCTCATGCTCTCTCTCACTCATTCTCTCTCAAATAAATAAATAAAATCTTTTTTTTTTTTTAAAGAAATATCCCTATGTAACCCCAATAATCTTAATGTTATATTAACTTCATGGAGATAAATAAACTCAATAAATATAAATAGAGTGGAAGAATTATAGACTTTATGGCTTATTAAGATTTTTATTACTTGTGGCCTTATGCAAATAAACTAAATATAACAAAAATCTTTCAATGAAATGGCAGAAGTTAGGTCTAGCCCCGGCTCTGACTTACCAACTGTTAGGCTAAACAATTTCTAAACTATGTATATAGTTTTATCAACATTAAAACTTTCATAAGCTGATACATTAATAAATAATAAGGACTTTACCTTTAGGAAGCTAGCTATACATATCATCTTCATCATAACTTGGTAAGGGAATATAGATGGCTCCTTTATGAAGGATGTAAGGATGGCTACAACTTGTTTGTTCTTCTTCCTGCTGGTCCAGATTTTCAGGGAAATCAGTAAGATCCTTCACAGTTAGCAGATTATACATCTGTAACAGTGGAGAGATCAAAGACAGTGCTTGTACCTGTTTTTATTTTGAAATATCCAGGGAACTGAGAGAAATATGATAATCATCATCAATCCTTTCTTTCTTTCCTTTTATTTTTTTAAAAGATTTATCTATTTGAGAGAGAGAGAGTTTGCAGGAGAGGCAGAGGGAAAGGCAGAGAGAATCCCAAGCAGACTCCATGTTAAGTGCAGAGCCCAACGTGGGGCTGGATCTCACAACACTGAGATCATGACCTGAGGCAAAATCAAGAGTTGGATGCTTAACTGAGTGCGCCTCCAGGTGCCCCCATCACTAATCCTTTCTTGAGTACTTTCAAGTTGTTGGTACATTAGAGAGAAGTTAAAATTTTTGTTTGATTATTTTTAAGTGGGGTTTTTTTTTTGTTTTTTTTTTTTTGGTTGCTCTAGTGATATAAAATCTACCTGGGAAAATGTTTCCAAGGAATAATAAAACTAAAATTACCAAGGATCAATGAAAATATCACTCTATAGGTAAAACTAGACCAAATATAGGAAGGAGATCTAAATTGTCTCTGTGTTTGGTGAATGCTTAATACCCTGACAAATTTAGGTAGAATTATTGCAATCTATTAACCTTCCATTTCTATATGGCTTTGTTCTTGGATAGAAGAACCACATAGGTACATAAATGATTATATATAATCTATATTCAATAGAACAATGTCTATACAATTGTAAATATATTTACAATTGGGGCCACTTTTTTTTTTTTTTTTTTTTTTTGAATAGGGATGACTTAAATGAAAGAACCAAGAATCCATAGAATGGAGCCAGGAGGCCTGGATATTTATTTCCTAAGCTGGAGTAAGACAAGTCCTAATCAAAGGACTTTGAACCTTTGGCTGGATCTCAGAATTGCCATGGATCAATTATGCCCATGTGACTTTTTCCCCCCTTTTGAACAGGAGTGTTAGTGTGCCAGTTCCACCACTGTATGCTGGATGCGTGGAGGTAAATAACTAAAGTATACTTTAGTTCAAGGCTTTCATATCAGGAGGAATTGCAGTTGAGGAACTACACCCAATAAACATCATCTTGTACCTGGACCCAATTTAAATGATGAAATTCAAACTTTGAGCTATTGTTATTGGGAAATGAGACTTCTAGGAATTTGGGAGGAAAGTGAGTGTATTTTACCTGTGGGAGGATCATAAATCATTGGGAGTCAAAGGGTAGACCATGAAGACAGCCTCCAAAATTGCCCCACAACATCTCTACTTCCTGGTATTCATGCTCTTATGTAGTTTCTCCCGGAATGAATGGGGTTGACATCTATAACTAATAAGATTTTGTGGAGTGATGGTGTATAAATTCCAAGGCCAGGTCATAAAATATATTGCAACTTTAGCTTTTCTCTTGGATTGCTTGTTCTGGAGGAAATCAACTGCTATGTTGTGGGGACACCCAGGCAGCCCTGTGGAGGAGCCAATGTGGTGAGGAATTAAGGCCTCCTGACAATTATATGATGATTGAAGCACTAGCTAACCTGTTGACATGTGGACTGACATGAGAGATCACAAGCCTTCAAATAAGTCACTTTGGGATTCTTAATCCACAGAAAGTGTACACAATAATAACTGTTTATTGTTTTAAACCACTAAGTTTGGGAAAGATTGCTCTATGTAAGTAGAAGACTAAACATAAACACCCTCCAAACTTCTTTATTTTTTACTTTGTTCTTGAGTAGGAGAACTAAATGGTCATATAAATGAGCATGCATCATCTATATTGAGTGAATGAATATTGGGTGAAAGCAAGTGATTTAAAGATTTTCACAACTTTAAGAACCCAAATATCCAGTTATGTTCATAACCCTTTCTTACCTCTATAATGTACAAAGCTGTGTAATGCAACTGAAGCAACTAATAATTTATATAATGACATAAAATGGGATAGACATAAAAATATTGAAAAGTAGACTGAATTCCATCAATATAAGCTAAAAAACCACTTAGAACAGGCTACCATAAATACAGAGTGTATATATATATATATATATATAAAATAAGCCATTCCTTTGGATGCCTGGGTGGCTCTGTTGGTTAAGCATCTGACTCTTGATTTTAGCTTAGGTCATGACCTCAGGGTCATGAGATTGAGCCCTCTGTGAGGCTCTATGCTCAGTTAAGTCTACTTGAAATTCTCTCCCTCTCCTCCTCCCCTTGCTCTGTCTCTCTCTTTCAAATAAATAATCTTTTTTTAAAAAAGTAAGCTATTCCTCCAAAGAAAGCACCACGGAAGAAAATTCTCTACTTTTCAGGTTAACTTCCTCATGCCATCTTCTCATTCAAATAGACAATTATAGTCAGAGAAATATGTCTTTTATGTAAAAATTATTATGCTATAGGGAGATATTTTGACCTGTCAATAAAAGACAAGGTTGAGAAAAATGTTGATTATACCCTCCATTCTGAAGAATGTTCATTTTGATAATTAGAAACAGGATAGTGATTCTTGATATATTTATCTTAAGGTTTTAAAATTTAATACATATGGGGTGCCTGGGTGGTGTGGTTGGTTAATCATTCTCTTGGTTAATCATCCTTCTCTTGTATTTGGCTCAGGTCATGATCTCAGGATTGTGAGATGGAGGCCCGTGTTGGGCTCTGTGCTCAGCAGGGAGTCTGCTTGAGATTTTTCTCTCTCCTCCCTCTGCCTTTCCTGTTGTGTGTGAATGTGCTCTCTCTCTCTCAAAATGAATAAACAAATCTTTAAAGAAAACGTAAGACATATAAATGAATTTTGAGAAGTAGAAGCTAGAACAAAACCAGAAGGAACTTCAATATTACTGATTTTTATCCTCCAATATTTATAAGTAATAATAACTCCCAAATAGGCAAGTTGGTCAGTTGATCTGCTAAAATACTGATGCATAAGCCTATAAAAGTTATAGAATTTGCCAGTGATTACTTTTTGACAACAATCAAATTCTAATAACATACCATTTTTCCTGCATTGTACTGAATATTTTAAAAATATGAGTAATCTGGTTTTAAATAGGTTAGAAAAATTGTTTCTGAAATTTCCCTTCCTTCTGATAGTTTTTTCTTCAAAATCCCATGTTTGAAAATACTCTTTCCTAATGCTAATCTTTCATCTTTTATTTTTCTGAGCTATATGTGATCTCTTATTATAGTCCCTCTAAAATGACAGCTCTCTGAGGACAAGGGCTATGATTGTTTACCACTATTTCTCCAGCTCCTAAAACAGACCCAGTGCATAGTGTGCCTGCAAGATGATGGTAATGATGAAATTAAAGATCAACACGATACACCAAATATTATCACTGTGAATTAATATAATTCTAGAAAAAAATAGAAGAGACTGAAAATTTTAGGTAGCTTGTGGCTCATCATTGCTGACAAAGCTGTAGTAGGTCATTTTTTTTAAGTTGAAGATAATTTGTGAATCATTTTCAGTTTCATAGACCACAAGAATTTTAAGGATAGAAATAGTTAAATTGGCTGGAAGGTACAGGACTTTTGCCTGTAAATATCAATTTTGTAAAAAGCTTACTTACTCCATTGACCAAAAATGATTTTCTTTTAGATATGATCCACATTATGTAATACTTTGGGAATGTATTAATTCTTTTCTCTTTTTTATTTATTTCTTTAAGATTTTGTTGATTTATTTGACAGAGAGAGAGAGCAAGAGAGAGCACAAACAGGGAGAGGGTCAGAGTAGGCTCCCCGCTGAGCAAGGAGCAGGATTTGAGCTCTATTTCAGGACTCTGGGATCATGATCTGAGCCAAAGGCAGGAGCTTAACTGACTGAGCCCCCCTGGATGCCCCATTTTTAATTCTTTTTCATTTTAAAAAAATTTTTAAGAATTAAAAAATATATATTTTTATTAACATTTAATGTATTACTTGCCCCAGGGGTACAGGTCAGTGAATCATCAGTCTTACACATTTCACAGCATTCACCATAGCACATACCCTCCCCAATGTCCATCACCCAACCACCCTATCCCTACCCCCTCACCCGCCAGCAACCCTCAGTTTGTTTTGTGAGATCAAGACTCTCTTACGGTTTGTCTCCCTCCTGATCCCATCTTGTTTAAATTCTTTTTATTGTTTTTTTTTTTTTTTAAGATTTTATTTATTTGACAGAGAGAAATCACAAGCAGGCAGAGAGGCAGGCAGAGAGAGAGAGGAGGAAGCAGGCTCCCTGCTGAGCAGAGAGCCCGATGCGGGACTCGATCCCAGGACCCTGAGACCATGACCTGAGCCGAAGGCAGCGGCCTAACCCACTGAGCCACCCAGGCGCCCCTAAATTCTTTTTAAAATAAGACCATCACATAAGTGGTTAATTATAAAACACATAGCTTTCATTAATATCCTTGTAAAGCATGAATAGTTGAGATTTAGATTTGATTCTCTAGAGAAAAAAGAAGTTATGTTTCAGGGAAGAGATCAAAGCTTCTGGGCAGTTTCAGAAGCTCAGCTATGTCATTTATTTCTGGGTAATCTTGCACAAATCTCTCAAACGTTCTCTTTGTTTCTACAACTTCAAATGTGTCTGTTACTTCCTGGGATCTAGGGAGGATTACATGAGAAAATGTATGTGAGAAAGCTCAAGAAATTATAAAAAATTAGACAATGGTGACTATTTTTATATTTTACTCCCAGGAAGGGCTTCTCCTGCCTCCTGTCGCCTGCCGCTCCTCCAACCGCCCCTCCTGACCGCAAGGCTGCCGGAAACTCACCGAATCCAGGGACAACTCTGCCTTGGGCCTTTCGAACAGCACACTTTTGTCTACACCATGGAGGGCGCACAAGGACTGAGGAGAAACTGAAACTCTCAGGTGGGCGTGTGAGGCCGGGAGACTTTGTGGTGGGCGGAAGCTCAAGTTCACCTGTGAGAATAGAAGGAAAAGTCAGCCAGCAGGACTTCTACCTTTGCAATCCTGCAATCACCCACCTGTCCCGAGTCATCTTTACCTTAGCTTTCTAGGACTGCCGATGTGTCAAGCCGGGAGCCTCTTTTCTCTTCTGCCCTTCAATGTTGAAAAGGTTTATTCAGTAGCTCAGTCTTATCTTCCAGGCACAACTGATACTTGTACTGGTAAGGGGTAGATAGCTTGTTTCACTTTTAGAGGCCTGTCTTTACCTCTGATCTGTTACAAGGCTATTCTAGATATTTGTATTTGTCCTTCAGGTTTTTGGAACTTCTGAGTCTTAGCATCATACATATGTCAAGCAATTGAACTAGTGGAGTAAAGCACCATGGACACAAGATTGAATTATGTTTGATATGGTAGCAATTTGGCATAATTGAAAAAGTACTCTGCTAGGTGCCTGGAGATTTGGCTCTGCCACTAACTTGCTGAGAACCCTTAGGCAACTCATTTAATTTTCTGGACCTGTTTTCTCTGAGGTAAATGGACAACACCTATGGTACCATTTATTTGTGTTCGGCTTCATCTTGTTGGCTAGGCAATTTTCAATCTCAAAGCTCTCTGAATCTCCCATAACTTTGCCATCTGGAAAAATGGTAAAGATGAACAGTCAAGGTATGTCCAACTCCACAGGGAAGGGTAAGGAAAAACTGCCTTTTGAGGGGATGTGGAGAAAATGAGACAAGATGGTCATGAGTCAGAACACTGTTGCTAGATCTTAACCCAGTTTAGAACTGTACCTACATATTCAGTGGCATGATCTCTTTAATGTCATTCTAATTATTTGGTGAGATTAATAGGCTAATGTGTTCCTTTACAACTTCACTGTAGAAAAAGTAAAAGTTCCTTACACTCAAGTCTGTGTCTGATTTTCCACTTAACTAAGACAGTAACCAACTTATGTAAGAATAGCTCAAAGTTATTCTACATATGTATATACGTACAAAATATTTTATAAAGCCTGCTGGATTTAGTTAAAAATTATAGAATAAGGAACTTCTTATATATGTCATATATATAATGGTATATACATACATAAATTTATATAAATATATATAAATATGTAAAGATATATATAAATCTATATGATGAATAGAAACCATCTCATTTAGACTACAGGTCAGAGGTAATTCTCAATTAAAATACAGAGCTATAATTTGTAACATATAATCATAGAGCTCACTTTTTCCCCCCAAATATATGTCTTTTCTATTGTGGTAAAAACACACATAAAATAAAACTCACCATCTTAACCATTTTAAAGTGTAAAGTTCAGTAGTGTTAAGTATATTCACATTGTTGTGAAACGGATCTCCAAAGCTTTCTCATGTTGCAGATCTGAAACTATGCTCATTTAACAACTCTCCTGTTTCCCCTCCCCCTGCCCTTGGTTAATGACCAAGGCAGTATCATGGCATTCATATTTTTGTCCCATTAAAGGGATCATGTTTTAACTTATACCCCTAAAGGAAATAAGTTTTTCTCTAACAGGAGGGTAATTTAAATCCTTGTATTGCCATGTCTGGTGTTAACAATAACTTAACAATAGTTAAGAATAGATTGAGACATCACAAAAATAGAAAGAGAAGTTATGGCAGAATTTTTTTTTCAGAGAATATTAGAAGGAAAGTAACCTTTGTGAAGGCTTTGTCATTTAAAATCTGAATTCTGAATTCTGAATTTAAAACAGACTCAGAAATAGTTCTGAAATTAGTAATTTGCACCTTGATGTTAAAACTGCAGAATAGTATAAGAAAAGAATATGAGTAAGCAATGGAAAAGGTTTAATTTAGACAGACTGTGAACAGACCTGGTTCTTTTAACTAATAGGGTCAAGGAATTTCTGTACATCTTTACGAAGAACAAACTAGTAATTAATAACATAATTATAATGTGTCATTAAAACAGTTATATTATAAATACTTGTGAATTCATCGAGTATATAAAGAAATTCCCTTCAATTATTAGCTGAGTTACTTGCATTACTTTTTTGTGATGTCTTCATGAAGGAAATAATAAACTCTTCCTCATATTATTATGGAAAGATCCTTTTCTGAATGATGCACAAATTAAAATATCAGGAAAGAAAAATCAGTTAAACATATAATGTTTTAAGACACTCATCTACTTCTAGAAATGTGTTATATATTCCATTATTATAATCTATTATATTTTAATAGAAAAAATAGGCAACATAATGCACTAATGGGAAAAAAGGCACCCAGTGGGGTCCACTCTCTATATCAAACTCTCCCTATATAAATATTGGGGTAATTGATATTCAAAGCTGGCAGCACTCTTTAATGTTTAATTCAAACAAGTGTTAATTTTTAAAAATATTTTTATTCATTTGAGATATGCATGAGCAGTGGGGAGAAGCAGAGAAGCAGACTCCCCACTGAGCTAGAAGCCAGAAGTGGGGCTCAATCCCAGGCCCTGAGATTTTGACCTGAGCTGAAGGCAGACCCTTAACCAACTGAGCCACCCAGGCACCCCCAATTGTTAAATGTTGAGAGTACTAATTAGTTCCTTCTTTTAAATTAAACCCCTCCTGATATTATTTCAATATGGAAAATAAAAAATATAATTGATATTTTACTTTTCCAGCTTGATAGAGAAAGGAACTATAGAAACAAAGCAAAACAAAACAAAACTGTAGGGCACCTGGGTGACTCAGTCGGTTAAACATCTGCCTTTGGCTCAGGTCATGATCCCAGAGTCCTGGGATCAAGTTCCACAGGGAGTCTGCTTCTCTCTCTGCCTCTCTTCCCACTCATTCTCTCAATCTCTTTCTCAAATAAATATGTAAAATCTTAGAAAACACACACACACAGCTGTGGAAAAAATCCCATTGTTAAGTTTAGCTTTGAGTTGAAGCAGAGTTTGGTGAAATATTTCAGAATATTTCAGGCCTTAATTTCAGTTAATTACAAGAATGCTCATGGGTTCTTTTTCTGGTGATTTATATCCTGACATGATTTAATTGGGACAGAAAATAATCCTGGTTTCCTTTCCCCCAACTTATTCATGGAGTGCACTCAAATTCACATGTGAGTTTCCCCGTTTAATGCCTGCAGCACACACAGAACGCGTCTTCATTAAGCATTGAAGGGAGAGAGCCTTTCCAGAAGGAATAAAGCTACTCCAGAGTCTGGCATAGGAAAAAAACAGTCCATCATTTTTTTCCTTCCCATTATCCATGATATCCATTAACTCTCTTCTCTGTAATACAAAGATTAAAGATGACCGATTCACGTTTATGTTAGGGTTAAAAAACAGAAGGAAGCTTAGATTTTCAGAAGTTTCTAATTTAAATGTCAGATAGAAGAAACACATTAAAGTGAGAAAAAAAAAGTGTCTTCACAGAGTGCCTGACACACAGGAGGCAATCAAATGTATTTGTTGACTGTGTTGAACAAAAATAATGTTAGAGTCATAGGAGAATGTTTATTTTCTTTTGTGACCTTATTATAAAGGGATAATGGGAATAATATCCCCATTTGCAAACTGTCACTGAAGTGTGAGGCTAGATATGTTGGGAAGGACATGGAGGGACATATTTAAGGATACTCACTGTCTCCTAGTTCTATAGTCACAACGTCTGTTCCTAATCTGATGATGTTCCCCTTAGCCATGATCTGAAATGAAAATCAACAAAAAAGCAACCTTTTTGAACCCAACACACTTCTCAACATCTTACCACCAACATGACTGGCTTTTGATTCTTGAATCTCTGCTAGAGAGAATGAACTGCTTGAAAATGAAAAAAATCAAGGGGGAGGAGTCAAGATGGCGGAGAAGTAGCAGGCTGAGACTACTTCAGCTAGCCGGAGATCAGCTAGATAGCTTATCTAAAGATTGCAAACACCTGAAAATCCATCGGCAGATCGAAGAGAAGAAGAACAGCAATTCTGGAAACAGAAAAACAACCACTTTCTGAAAGGTAGGACCGGCGGAGAAGTGAATCCAAAACGACGGGAAGATAGACCCTGGGGGGAGGGGCCGGCTCCCGGCAAGCGGCGGAGCAATGGCGCACAAAATCAGGACTTTTAAAAGTCTGTTCTGCTGAGGGACATCGCTCCAGAGGCTGAACCGGGGTGAGCCCACGCGGGGTCAGCATGGCCTCAGGTCCCGCAGGGTCACAGAGGATCAGGGGTGTCTGAGTGTCGCAGAGCTTGCGGGTATTGGAATGGGAAAGCCAGCTACAGAGACAGAGCCGACAGTAAACTCACAGCTCGGTGTTACCTTGAACTGGTCACAGACTCGGTGAGCTCGGAGCGCCGCTGGAGGTCAGGCAGACGGGAGTAACTGGGAACTGTTCTCTGAGGGCGCACTGAGGAGTGGGGCCCTGGGCTCTCGGCTCCTCCGGGCTGGAGACCAGGAGGCCGCCATTTATATTCCTGACCTCCAGAACTCTACGGAAAGCGCTCAGGGAACAAAAGCTCCTGAAAGCAAACCCGAGCGGATTACTCAGCCCGGCCCCTGGTAAGGGCGGTGCAATTCCGCCTGGGGCAAAGACAGTTGAGAATCACTACAACAGGCCCCTCCCCCAGAAGATCAACAAGAAATCCAGCCAAGACCAAGTTCACCTACCAAGGAGAGCAGTTTC
This sequence comes from Mustela putorius furo, assembly GCF_011764305.1. Lineage (NCBI taxonomy): Eukaryota > Metazoa > Chordata > Mammalia > Carnivora > Mustelidae > Mustela > Mustela putorius. The sequence continues at coordinate 38,313,170 of NW_025422368.1, read as the reverse complement.
AATACCAAGGAGAGCAGCAGAATTCCAGAGGAGGAGAAAGCAAAGCACAGAACTCAGGGCTTTCTCCCTGTGATTTTTTTTTTAGTCTTGCAGTTAATTTAATTTTTTTATTTTTCATTTCTTGTTTTTTTTCTCGCCTTCTGGTAAAATTTTTTTTAACTTTTACATTTTTCTTTTTTAACGTTTTTTAACTAGTTTATCTAATATATATATATTTTCTTTTTTATATTTTTCTTTATTTGTTTTCTTTTTTTAAAATTCTTTTCTTTTTTTTTCTTTTTTTTTTCTTTCTTCCTTTTTGAACCACTTTTTATCCACTTTCTCCCCCCTCACGATTTGGGATCTCTTCTTATTTGGTTAAAGCATATTTTCCTGGGTTTGTTGGCACCCTTTTACTATTTTACTTGCTTCTTCATATACTCTTATCTGGACAAAATGACAAGATGCAAAAATTCAACACAAAAAAAGAACAAGAGGCAGTACCGAAGGCTAGGGACCTAATCAATACAGACATTGGTAATATGTCAGATCTAGAGTTCAGAATGACAATTCTCAAGGTTCTAGCCGGGCTCGAAAAAGGCATGGAAGATATTAGAGAAACCCTCTCGGGAGATATAAAAGCCCTTTCTGGAGAAATAAAAGAACTAAAATCTAACCAAGTTGAAATCAAAAAAGCTATCAATGAGGTGCAATCAAAAATGGAGGCTCTCACTGCTAGGATAAATGAGGCAGAAGAAAGAATTATTGATATAGAAGACCAAATGACAGAGAATAAAGAAGCTGAGCAAAAGAGGGACAAATAGCTACTGAACCACGAGGGGAGAATTCGAGAGATAAGTGACACCATAAGACGAAACAACATTAGAATAATTGGTATTCCAGAAGAAGAAGAAAGAGAGAGGGGAGCAGAAGGTATACTGGAGAGAATTATTGGGGAGAATATCCCCAATATGGCAAAGGGAATGAGCATCAAAATTCAGGAGGTTCAGAGAGCGCCCCTCAAAATCAATAAGAATAGGCCCATACCCCGTCACCTAATAGTAAAATTTACAAGTCTCAGTGACAAAGAGAAAATCCTGAAAGCAGCCCGGGAAAAGAAGTCTGTGACATACAATGGTAAAAATATTAGATTGGCAGCTGACTTCTCCACAGAGACCTGGCAGGCCAGAAAGAGCTGGCATAATATTTTCAGAGTACTAAATGAGAAAAACATGCAGCCAAGAATACTATATCCAGCTAGGCTATCATTGAAAATAGAAGGAGAGATTAAAAGCTTCCAGGACAAACAAAAACTGAAAGAATTTGCAAACACCAAACCAGCCCTACAGGAAATATTGAAAGGGGTCCTCTAAGCAAAGAGAGAGCCTACAAGTGGTAGATCAGAAAGGAACAGAGATCATATACAGTAACAGCCACCTTACAGGCAATACAATGACCCTAAATTCATATCTCTCAATAGTTACCCTGAATGTTAATGGGCTAAATGCCCCTGTCAAAAGACACAGGGTATCAGAATGGATAAAAAAACAAAACCCATCTATATGTTGCCTCCAAGAAACTCATTTTAAGCCCGAAGACACCTCCAGATTTAAAGTGAGGGGGTGGAAAAGAATTTACCATGCTAATGGACATCAGAAGAAAGCAGGAGTGGCAATCCTTATATCAGATCAATTAGATTTTAAGCCAAAGACTATAATAAGAGATGAGGAAGGACACTATATCATACTCAAAGGGTCTGTCCAACAAGAAGATCTAACAATTTTAAATATCTATGCCCCCAATGGGGGAGCAGCCAACTATATAAACCAATTAATAACAAAATCAAAGAAACACATCAACAATAATACAATAATAGTAGGGGACTTTAACACTCCCCAAACTGAAATGGACAGATCATCCAAGCAAAAGATCAGCAAGGAAATAAAGGCCTTAAACGACACAGGGGACCAGATGGACATCACAGATATATTCAGAACATTTCATCCCAAAGCAACAGAATACACATTCTTCTATAGTGCACATGGAATATTCTCCAGAATAGATCACATCCTCGGTCCTAAATCAGGACGCAACCGGTATCAAAAGATTGGGATCATTCCCTGCATATTTTCAGACCACAATGCTCTAAAGCTAGAACTCAACCACAAAAGGAAGTTTGAAAAGAACCCAAATACATGGAGACTAAACAGCATCCTTCTAAAGAATGAATGGGTCAACCGGGAAATTAAAGAAGAATTGAAAAAAATCATGGAAACAAATGATAATGAAAATACAATGGTTCAAAATCTGTGGGACACAACAAAGGCAGTCCTGAGAGGAAAATATATAGTGGTACAAGCCTTTCTCAAGAAACAAGAAAGGTCTCAGGTACACAACCTAACCCTACACCTAAAGGAGCTGGAGAAAGAACAAGATAGAAACCCTAAGCCCAGCAGGAGAAGAGAAATCATAAAGATCAGAGCAGAAATCAATAAAATAGAAACCAAAAAGACAATAGAGCAAATCAATAAAACTAGGAGCTGGTTCTTTGAAAGAATTAATAAAATTGATAAACCCCTGGCCCGACTTATCAAATAGAAAAGAGAAAGGACCCAAATAAATAAAATCATGAATGAAAGAGGAGAGATCACAACTAACACCAAAGAAATACAAACTATTATAAGAACATACTATGAGCAACTCTACGCCAACAAATTTGACAATCTGGAAGAAATGGATGCATTCCTAGAAACATATAAACTACCACAACTGAACCAGAAAGAAATAGAAAGCCTGAACAGACCCATAACAAGTAAGGAGATTGAAACAGTCATTAAAAATCTCCAAACAAACAGAAGCCCAGGGCCAGACGTCTTCCCGGGGGAATTCTACCAAACATTTAAAGAAGAACGAATTCCCATTCTCCTGAAACTGTACCAAAAAATAGAAATGGAAGGAAAACTTCCAAACTCATTTTATGAGGACAGCATCACCTTGATCCCCAAACCAGACAAGGATCCCATCAAAAAAGAGAGCTATAGACCAATATCCTTGATGAACACAGATGCGAAAATACTCAACAAAATACTAGCCAATAGGAATCAACAGTACATTAAAAGGATTATTGCCCACGACCAAGTGGGATTTATTCCAGGGCTGCAAGGTTGGTTCAACATCCACAAATCAGTCAGTGTGATACAACACATCAATAAAAGAAAGAACAAGAACCATATGATACTCTCAATAGATGCTGAAAAGGCATTTGACAAAGTACAGCATCCTTCCTGATCAAAACTCTTCAAAGTGTAGGGATAGAGGGCACATACCTCAATATCATCAAAGCCATATGAAAAACCCACCGCAAATATCATTCTCAATGGAGAAAAACTGAAAGCTTTTCCGCTAAGGTCAGGAACACGGCAGGGATGTCCATTATCACCACTGCTATTCAACATAGTACTAGAGGTCCTAGCCTCAGCAATCAGACAACAAATGGAAATTAAAGGCATCCAAATCGGCAAAGAAGAAGTCAAATTATCACTCTTTGCAGATGATATGATACTATATGTGGAAAACCCAAAAGAATCCACTCTAAAACTGCTAGAACTTGTACAGGAATTCAGTAAAGTGTCAGGATATAAAATCAATGCACAGAAATCAGTTGCATTTCTCTACACCAACAGCAAGACAGAAGAAAGAGATGTTAAGGAGTCAATCCCATTTACAATTGCACCCCAAACCATAAGATACCTAGGAATAAACCTAACCAAAGAGGCACAGAATCTATACTCAGAAAACTATAAAGTACTCATGAAAGAAATTGAGGAAGACACAAAGAAATGGAAAAATGTTCCATGCTTCTGGATTGGAAGAATAAATATTGTGACAATGTCTATGCTACCTAAAGCAATCTACACATTTAATGCAATTCCTATCAAAGTACCATCCATCTTTTTCAAAGAAATGGAACAAATAATTCTAAAATTTATATGGAACCAGAAAAGACTTCGAATAGCCAAAGGGATATTGAAAAAGAAAGCCAACGTTGGTGGCATCACAATTCCGGACTTCAAGCTCTATTACAAAGCTGTCATCATCAAGACAGCATGGTACTGGCACAAAAACAGACACATAGATCAATGGAACAGAATAGAGAGCCCAGAAATAGACCCTCAACTCTACAGTCAAATAATCTTCGACAAAGCAGGAAAGAATGTCCAATGGAAAAAAGACAGCCTCTTCAATAAATGGTGCTGGGACAACTGGACAGCCACATGCAGAAAAATGAAATTGGACCATTTCCTTACACCACACACAAAAATAGACTCAGAATGGATGAAGGACCTCAATGTGCAAAAGGAATCCATCAAAATCCTTGAGGAGAACACAGGCAGCAACTTCTTCGACTTCAGCCGCAGCAACATCTTCCTAGGAACAACGCCAAAGGTAAGGGAAGCAAGGGCAAAAATGAACTATTGGGATTTCATCAAGATCAAAAGCTTTTGCACAGCAAAGGAAACAGTTAACAAAATCAAAAGACAACTGACAGAATGGGAGAAGATATTTGCAAACGACATATTAGAAAAAGGACTAGTGTCCAGAATCTATAAAGAACTTAGCAAACTCAACACCCAAAGAACAAATAATCCAATTAAGAAATCTGCAGAGGACATGAACAGACATCTCTGCAAAGAAGACATTCAGATGGCCAATAGACACTTGAAAAAGTGCTCCATATCACTCGGCATCAGGGAAATACAAATCAAAACCACAATGAGATATCACCTCACACCAGTCAGAATGGCTAAAATCAACAAGTCAGGAAATGACAGATGCTGGCAAGGATGCGGAGAAAGGGGAACCCTCCTACACTGTTGGTGGGAATGCAAGCTGGTGCAGCCACTCTGGAAAACAGCATGGAGGTTCCTCAAAATGTTGAAAATAGAACTGCCCTATGACCCAGCAATTGCACTATTGGGTATTTACCCTAAAGATACAAACGTAGTGATCCAAAGGGGCACGTGCACCCGAATGTTTATAGCAGCAATGTCCACAATAGCCAAACTATGGAAAGAACCTAGATGTCCATCAACAGATGAATGGATCAAGAAGATGTGGTATATATACACAATGGAATACTATGCAGCCATCAAAAGAAATGAAATCTTGCCATTTGCAACAACGTGGATGGAACTAGAGCATATCATGCTTAGCGAAATAAGTCAAGCATAGAAAGACAACTATCATATGATCTCCCTGATTGAGGAAGTGGTGATGCAACATGAGGGCTTAAGTGGGTAGGAGAAGAATAAATGAAACAAGATGGGATTGGGAGGGTGACAAACCATAAGTGACTCTTAATCTCACAAAACAAACTGAGGGTTGCTGGGGGGAGGGGGTTTGGGAGAAGAGGGTGGGATTATGGACATTGGGGAGGGTATGTGCTTTGGTGAGTGCTGTGAAGTGTGTAAACCTGGTGATTCACAGACCTGTACCCCTGGGGATAAAAATATATGTTTATAAAAAATAAAAACAAACAAACAACAAAAAAAACCAGCAGCAGCAGCAGCAGCAGCAGCAACAACAACAACAACAACAAAGAAAGCAATTATGCTGAATGTCATTTGGCTTCCTTTAACAATATACACGGTAATGAGTGAATGATTAAAGAATTTAATTCAAGTGAAAAAAAATGAAAAAAAATCATGGGGAACATGGTTGAGAAAGGAAGATGGTGATGCACAGGTTAACCACTTTTCCTGGCCCATTAATTTTTTCTTAAAAGATTTTATTTATTTATTTGACAGAGAGCAACAGCGAGAGAGGGAACACAGGCAGGCAGAGTGTGAGAGGGAGAAGCAGGCTTCCTGCTGAATAGGGAGCCTAATGCAGCACTCAATTTCAGGACCCTGCGATCATGACCTGAGCATGATAAGGCAGATGCTTAACATCTGAGCCACCCAGGCCCACTCCTCACCCCGCCCTTAACTACTTTTGTCTACTGATAAACTCCAAATATATTTCGTGTCCTTATTCTAATTCCCATGTAAGGAGAAAACATGCTTTGCAATGTGCTCAGCTGTGTGGAGTTCCTCTTGGAGCCATACAAAGTTAAAACACAATTCAGGTCACATGTGGTAGGCCTGATAGAACAGAAAAACAAAGAACAACATCTTGAAATTCTTCACTTTAGCTTCCCACCAAAATGAAGAGTTAAAATTTTGTGTCTTCCCTTCTAACATATACCATGCATTATCCTCGACCCTGTTGACCACCAAAGAAACAAATGATTACCTTCTCAAATTTCTGTGATTAAAAGGAAATAATCTACAAATTAATCTCTTTTGCTCTAATTCTGCTAAATCTTCACTGATTTATCTCTTCTTCTGTGGCTCTAGGCCAGACAATGACATCTCAGTGAGAATGATAAATAAATGTAGCAAGCAGAAAAGGAGATATTTAGAAAATAGAAATCCCTTGTAAGTTGCTTTAATTAAAATAATGTTATGTATATTAATGTAATATTTTATAACTGTAAGGGCTTCAAATTGTTTAAAAATAATCCCAACAAATTCCCATCTATGCTTCTAATCACTCTTATGACTTTTTATTTTCAAGATCTTGTAGTTTCTGGACCTTTAAACCTTGCAAATGTTATTTACCAGATAATTCCATTTATTTTTCCTTGCAGTGGTTGCTCCTTAGCTATTTTATGGGTACACTTACTTTCTTTTTCTGAATTTACTAGGTATATTTTGTGGACCTTTCTATTTGCTCTCATGATAAAGTTTCCATTTTTAAATTATTGCTCTTAAATATATCATACTAAAAATTTACAACCCTGTTACCTCTATCACTACAGAGTTTTAAATATAGGGACATGCTACTCACCTTTTCAATCTTAGGGAAGAGCAACTATCTAGTACATAAAAAACATTAAGCATCATCCCATATTTTAAGTTGAATTAACATGTGAATTTTGGAAAATGGAAATAATTTCAATGTTATTTATCTAAGCTGGAATCAACAAATCATTCTTTCACCACTACTTTGTTTGAGATTACAAGCACAAAATCTTTTTGATTGTAGAAATCTTTTGATTATCATCATTTGGCAATATATATTAAGTGTTTGTGTGTGTGTTCTGATGAGTCTTAAAATGATCTGAGTGGACATAGAAAAAAAAATAAAACAAATTACATGAATTACTTACCTATTGAAGAACTGGTATGATTCAGGACCAAATCCTATAAGACTTTTTTTGGCATAATACATAAAAGTTTAAAGATAAGGCTAATGAAATGATCAGTCACCTGATAGTATCTCTTCTACTGTTTTTGTTATTTGTAATTAAATTTTTAAATCCTAAGTTTAGCTCTAAGTTGGGTAGCTTCTTATTTCTTTCTCTCAAATACAGTATTTGTGTGCTTCTTCACTTTTGAATAAATGATTGGTATACTAAGGTTTCTCTTTGTCCTCAGGTTTTTTTTTTTTTTCTTTCATACTTACCATGACAGAAATTTTGTTACCCAAGATAGTAGTAGTATTGATTGAAAACCGTACAAGTTGCATTATAGAGATAATTTGCTTCATTTGCAAAGATAAAGACAAGTTTATTGGGGATGTGCACATCTTTCCCAACCACCAGAAGCACATAAAGAAGAAAATAATTTGATAAATTATGTGGATAATATTCAGAGAAGACAGAACTCATGGGACCAAATTCTTTTGCTACCATAACTGAAAGAAAAAGCAAAAGCACATTCAGAAAAAGCCCTTCCATATTTTTCATATTTATTACAAAAATTTTTTTTTCCCATTTGTAACCTCACATCTTTCACCTTTTTCTTCATCTTCTTCTTCTTTTTTTTTTTTTTTTTTTTTTTGGATCCTCAGGTCTTTTTCATCTCCTGAAACAAACCACATAAGCTGCCCACAAAAGGTGCTTTTTTTTTTTGAGAAAAATTATATGTAATTTAAAGAAATAATTATGGGATGGGTAAATAATTATAAATGCTTAAAAAAGGGGTAAAATTATTAGTTAAAATTAACATGTAAACCTTAAGTTTGAAAGTAATTTAATAATAATGGCCATAAAATGTACACTATTATAGTTCCTATGCCTAAAATTAAAACTACACATATCCAGTCTAGACATATGGGAAGGAAAAGAAAAAAGAGAGATAGAGGGAAGCAAACCATAAGACAAGTCTTAATGATAGAGAACAAACTGTGGGTTGATGGAAGGTGGTGGGTGGTGGGTGGTAGATGGGCTTGATGGGTGATGGGTTTAAGGAGGGCACTTGTGATGAGCACTGGGAGTTATATGAAAGTGATGAATCATAAAATTCTACTCCTGAAACCAGCATTACATTATATGTTAATTAACTAAAATTTTAAAAAATTGAAAGAGAAAAAAATAAAAGCAAAACCACTTATCTATTACCAAATAGAACAGCAGGTGTAAAGGAGTATCGATATGGGTAGTCATAAACTGAGATTCATTTGTGAGAAATTCTCTTAAAATTTTGATGCTGTCTGGATATCAGTGGGTATACATTTCATGTCAGATGGGTGGTAGAAGTGTTTGACATAATAATTAACTCACATCATATTAAGCATCTTCATCAGCTATATGTTCTGGAAAGAAAGAGAACCTCTGATTTTCAAAATACTACAGTATGTGCTTGCACATTTTGTCAGTGACATTTATGAAAGAAAGTAGTTTTGCTTGGCTTCATGGTTTGGGTCATATTAATTAACTGATAGCATTAACTAGTTGTAGGCTAGGTCATTGTGCCCCAAAGATAGGTACAATTGGATATTTCATTACTTGTGAATTGCAATATACTCTACCTCTCCAAAGAAGGGGATTCTTCATCTAAAGTGTGAATCCACTTTCACAAACTTGAGTCTGGTTACAATATTTGTGATTTCACTGGTCCCATTTCTAGTAAATACTAGGTCTAAGAATATGTTGAGACGAGTAAGTTCTCTTGGAAGTTATTTTAGTACTCAAATTCATTTCCTTTCACCTTCCTATGACCCTTTTTTTGTTATGGAAAACAAACAAATGTTTATTGTTTCACTCCCTATATTAATTCAGAGTTAAAACCTGTTCCCTCTTTTCTGATCTTGGCTTCCACTTTAAGTTGCATTTAAGTTACCCATATTTTTAATCTGGAGTATGTTTGATTTTACTTCTTGGGTGATGCAGTTATTGCTGTTGAGCTGAGAGAAATAAAAAAAAAAAAATTGATAGAGCTTGAAGTCCGAAATTGTGTTGCCACCAACTTTGGCTTTCTTTTTCAATATTCCTTTGGCTATTTGAGGTCTTTTCTCAAATTTTAGGATTTTTTGTTCCATTACTTTGAGAAAGATAAGTGGTACTTTGATAGGAATTGCATTAAATGTTTAGATTGCTTTAGGGAGCATAGACATTTTCACAATGTTTATTCTTCCAATCCAGGATCATGGAACATTTTTCCATATCTTTGTGTCTTCCTCAATTTCTTTCATGAGTACTTTATAGTTTTCTGAGTATAGATTCTTTGCCTCTTTGGTTAGGTTTATTCCTAGGTATCTTATGGTTTTAGGTGCAATTGTAAATGGGATTGACTCCTTAACATCTCTTTCTTCTGTCTTGTTGTTGGTATAGAGAAATGCAACTGATTTTTGTGCATTGATTTTATATCCTGAAACTTTACTAAATTGCTGTACAAGTTTTAGCAGTTTTGGAGTGGAGTCTTTTGGGTTTTCCACATATAGTATCATATCATCTGCGAAGAATGATAGTTTGACTTCTTCTATGCCAATTTGGATGCCCTTAATTTCCTTTTGTTGTCTGATTGCTGAGGCTAGCACTTCTAGTACTATGTTGAATAGCAGTGGTGATAATGGACATCCCTGCCGTGTTCCTGACCTTAGCGGAAAAGCTTTCAGTTTTTCTCCATTGAGAATGATATTTGCAGTGGGTTTTTTATAGATGGCTTTGATGTTATTGAGGTATGTGCCCTCTATCCCTACACTTTGAAGAGTTTTGATCAGGAAGGATGCTGTACTTTGTCAAATGCCTTTTCAGCATCTATTGAGAGTATCATATGGTTCTTGTTCTTTCTTTTATTGATGTGTTGTATCACATTGATTGATTTGCAGATGTTGAACCAACCTTGCAGCCCTGGAATAAATACCACTTGGTCATGGTGAATAATCCTTTTAATGTACTGTTGATTCCTATTGGCTAGTATTTTGGTGAGAATTTTCACATCTATGTTCATCAAGGATATTGGTCTATAGCTCTCTTTTTTGATGGGATCCTTGTCTGGTTTGGGGATCAAGGTGATGCTGTCCTCATAAAATGAGTTTGGAAGTTTTCCTTCCATTTCTATTTTTTGGTACAGTTTCAGGAGAATGGGAATTCGTTCTTCTTTAAATGTTTGGTAGAATTCCCCCGGGAAGACGTCTGGCCCTGGGCTTTTGTTTGTTTGGAGATTTTTGATGACTGTTTCAATCTCCTTACTTGTTATGGGTCTGTTCAGGCTTTCTATTTCTTCCTGGTTCAGTTGTGGTAGTTTATATGTTTCTAGGAATGCATCCATTTCTTCAAAGCCGTCATCATCAAGACAGCATGGTACTGGCACAAAAACAGACACATAGATCAATGGAACAGAATAGAAAGCCCAGAAATAGACCCTCAACTTTATGGTCAACTAATCTTTGACAAAGAAGGAAAGAATGTGCAATGGAAAAAAGACAGCCTCTTCAATAGGTGTTGGGAAAATTGGATAGCCACATGCAGAAAAATGAAATTGGACCATTTCCTTACACCACACATGAAAATAGACTCAAATGGATGAAGGACCTCAATGTAAAAAAGGAATCCATCAAAATCCTTGAGGAGAACACAGGCAGCAACCTCCTCGACCTCAGCCATAGCAACATCTTCCTAGGAACATCACCAAAGGCAAGGGAAGCAAGGGCAAAAATGAACTATTGGGATTTTATCAAGATCAAAAGCTTTTGCACAGCAAAGGAAACAGCTAACAAAACCAAAAGACAACTGAATGAATGGGAGAAGATATTTGCAAACGACATATTAGATAAAGGACTAGTGTCCAGAATCTATAAAGAACTTAGCAAACTCAACACCCAAAGAACAAATAATCCAATCAAGAAATGGGCAGAAAACATGAACAGATATTTCTGCAAAGAAGACATTCAGATGGCCAATAGACACTTGAAAAAGTGCTCCATATCACTCGGCATCAGGGAAATACAAATCAAAACCACAATGAGATATCACCTCACACCAGTCAGAATGGCTAAAATCAACAAGTCAGGAATTGACAGATGCTGGCGAGGATGTGGAGAAAGGGGAACCCTCCTACACTGTTGGTGGGAATGCAAGCTGGTGCAGCCACTCTGGAAAACAGCATGGAGGTTCCTCAAAATGTTGAAAATAGAACTGCCCTATGACCCAGCAATTGCACTACTGGGTATTTACCCTAACGATACAAATTTAGTGATCCAAAGGGGCACGTGCACCCGAATGTTTATAGCAGCAATGTCCACAATAGCCAAACTATGGAAAGAACCTAGATGTCCATCAATATGTGACTGGATCAAGAAGATGTGGTATATATACACAATGGAATACTATGCAGCCATCAAAAGAAATGAAATCTTGCCATTTGCGACAATGTGGATGGAACTAGAGCGTATCATGCTTAGCGAAATAAGTCAAGCGGAGAAAGAAAACTATCATATGATCTCCCTGATATGAGGAAGTGGTGATGCAACATGGGGTTTAAGAGGGTAGGAGAAGAATGAATGAAACAAGATGGGAATTGGAGGGAGTGAAACCATAAGTGACTCTTAATCTCAGAAAACAAACTGAGGGCTGCTGGGGGGAGGGCGGCTGGGAGAAGGGGGGTGGGGTTATGGACATTCGGGAGGGTATGTGCTATGGTGAGTGCTGTGAAGTGTGTAAACCTGGCAATTCACAGACCTGTACCCCGGGGGATAAAAATATATTATATGTTTATTAAAAAAATTAAAAATTCAAAAAAATGATAAAAGACAGTCATAGTGATTAAGATCAATAGTCAAGGGGCACATGCACCCGAATGTTTATAGCAGCAATGTCCACAATAGCCAAACTATGGAAGGAACCTAGATGTCCATCAATAGATGAAAGGATAAAGAAGATGTGGTAAAAAAAATACAGTGGAATACTATGCAGCCATCAAAAGAAATGAAATCTTGTCATTTGCGACAATGTGGATGGAAATAGAGGGTATTATGCTTAGTGAGATAAGTCAGTCGGAGAAAGACAATATGATTTCCCTGATATGAAGACGCTGAGAAGCAACATGGGGGGATTTAAGGGGTAGGAAAAGAATAAATGAAACAAGATGGAATCAGGAGGGAGACAAACCATCAGAGACTCTTAATCTCACAAAACAAACTGAGGGTTGCTGGGGGTTCAGGGGGTAGGGAGAGGGTGGTTGGATTATGGACATTGGGGGGGTTGTACTATGGTGACTGCTGTGAAGTGTGTAAACCTGGCGATTCACAGATGTGTACCCCTGGGGTTAATAATACATTATATGTTAACTAAAAAAAAAGACCAATAGTCACTAAATCTATTTTCTTTCCGATGCCAAAACAACTTCTTTGGGTTAAACATGTTAATCAGGGGTGCCTGGGTGGCTCTGCCTTCAGCCTGGGTCATGATCTCAGGGTCCTGGGATCGAGCCCCACATCTGGCTCTCCTCTTGGTGGGGAGCCCGCTTCCCCCCCTCTCTGCCTGCTTCTCTGCCTACTTGTGATCTCTCTCTCTTTCTCTGTCAAATAAATAAAATCTTAAAAAAAAAAAAAACCAGGTTAACCAACATTCAGGAATTTAATATTCACATCTACTTTATAATCTCAAAGGGTTAGTCTTCAAAATGAGAATTTTATTGACCAGGAAGAGTAATTACTTTTCCTTTTTGGTGTAAAATATTTTGGGATAAGCTTACTCCAATATCCTCTTTTCACTGAGTGAAATGGGGGTAGCTCAGTGATTGTCAACACTGATAGCCCCTAGAGAGAAAACTGTAAAGTAAACTGTTGACTCAATTTCTCACAGAACTCTTGCTTTTGGCAATAAGCAGGATGAAATAATTTTCTGCCAATGATTACAGTTGCAAGTCCTGGGACAGGTTTCTTGTAGGTATATCTGTCACATAAGAGATACATCAGGAACTGCAAAAAGGTATCTATATTTTTCACCACCAACCTACCCCAGATCAAATAATTACTCTCTATAGTTACTTATACTTCTTTATCATTTTAGGCTCATATCAACTGAAATATGCCTGGAAAATTTCTTTATCAAGAGGTACTCCTCATTAAACCATTTGAAATTTTGCTGCAATATACAGTAAATTTTCCTTCAGGATTTAAAAAATTTCTTCCTTTTAGCCTATTTATTTTTTATCGTTCTTTTTATTCTGTCATTGTAAAATAAAAACTTGTTGTTTATACCAAATGAGAAAACTTAGATAATAAATAGAACATAAATAAACAAATAAATAATAGAAATAACAAACCCAACATCATAATAGCACACAAACACACACACACACACACACACACACACACGAAGAAAGAGCCCTGATAAAACCTAACAATCATAAGCTATATTAAAAACAAATTGTGTGTGTGTGTGTGCTCCATATTTCTATTAGTTTTCTCTTTCTTATTAAAAATGGAATGATTAGTAATTGGATTTCTTTGGGCATTAGTTTTCTTTCCTATTTGTAAATGCCTCAAATATCACTTCAAATTAAAAACGTAATCAGAGCAACTTATTCTGAAACCCCTTTCTAAGATAACAGATATCTTCCTAAGATGCTGTTAAATTAAACAATTAATTCCTTGGTTTTGACTTGAAGACAGAATTGAGGCAGAGGTCCAGATGCTTTGATGCTTCCAGTATATAATATTCAGATGGGTATTTGTTTATTTGTCTTCTTTTACCCTGGCTGGTTCTTCTGCTACTGATGATTTGTAGGAAATGAGTTTTAATTCTCAAGCTTGAAATGAAATGTAAGAGTTATTTGTAATTGCAAAAGGTTAAAGAAGAAAAGAATCCTACAAGACAGAAAAAAATTCAAAAATAGCATTAGTAAATTCTTCACTATCAATAATTACTTTAAATGTAAATTATCCAATAAAAAACAAAGGGGATGAATAGATTAAAAGTACAAGATCCAACTATATGATATATACAGGAGATGAACTTTAGATTTAAAGACACATATAGACCAAAAGCAAAGAGATAGAAAAAAGATACTCCATAAAAATGGTACCAAAGAAGATCAGCAGTGGTTATACTAATATCACACAAAATTGACTTTAAGTCAAGAACTGTCATAAAAGACAAAGAGGAAATTATATAATGATAAAAGGATCAATTCACCAAGAAGACATAGCAATTATAAATATATATGCACCTAGCATCAAAGCACTTAAATATATGAACAAACACTGATGGAACAAAAAGGAGAAACAGACAATGATACAATAATAACAGGATACTATAATAGATAGTCCATAATAGATAGACTATCCAGACATAAATTCAATAAGGAAACAGACTGAACAACCTTAGAGACTGCATGGACTTAAGAGACATATTTAGAATATTATACCCCATGTCAGCAAAGATGGTGGAGAAAAAGGAATCTTTGTACACTGTTGGTAGGAATGTAGATTGGTACAGTGGCTGTGAAAAATTATGGAGGTTTTCCAAAAAATTGAAAATGTAATCACCATATGACCCAATAATCCTGCTACTGGATATTTAGAAAATGAAAATGAAAGAAAATGAAAGTGAAAATGAAAATACTAATTTGAAAGAAAATGAAAATACTAACTTGAAAAGATATATGAACCACCATGTTTACTGCAACATTTTTTACAATAATCAAGGTATGGAAGCAACCCAAGTGTCCATCAATAGATGAATGGAGGGGCGCCTGGGTGGCTCAGTGGGTTAAAGCCTCTGCCTTTGGCTCAGGTCATGATCCCAGGGTCCTGGTATTGAGTCCCGCATCTGGCTCTCTTCTCAGCAAGGAGCCTGCTTCCTGCTCTCTCTCTGCCTGCCTCTCTGCCTACTTGTGATCTCTGTCTGTCAAATAAATAAATAAACAAACAAAATCTTTAAAAAAAAATAGATGAATGGATAAAGAAGATACGACTCAACAATAAAAAGGATGAGTTCTTGCCATTTACAACAACATGGTTGAAACTGGAGGGTATTATGTTAAATGAAATAAACAGAGAAGCAGATACTGTATAATTTCACTTATGTATGGAATCTGGAAAACAAAAAATGAATAAACAAACAAAAGGAAGAATCAGGTTTATACATACAGAGAACAAATTAATGATTGCTAGAGGGGATGGACAAAATGGGTGAAAGGAAATGGGAGACACAGGCTTCCAGTTATGGAATGAATAAGTCATGGGAGTAAAAGGTACAGCAAAAGGAATATATTCAATAACATTGTAATCATGTTATATGGTGACAGATGGTAGCCACACTTGAACTGAGCTCAGCATAATATATAAAATTGTTTTATTTGTTGTACAAATGAAACCGATGTCACATTGTGTGTCAACTATACTCAAATAAAAAAATAGAAAGCATACCAAAAAAATAAGTCATCCAAATCAGAAAAGAAGTAAAACTATCACTATTTGCAGAGGACATAATATAATATATAGAATCCCCTCTAATGCCATCACACACACACACAAACTGTTAGAACTAATAAACCAATCCCATAAAGTTGCAGGATACAAAATCAACATGCAAACCCAGCTGTGTTTCTGTACACTAACAATGGATTATATGAGAAAGAAATGAAGAGAGCAATCCTATTTACAATAGCAGAAAAAATAATAAAAGATTTAGTAATACACTTAACCAAGAAGGTGAAAGACTTGTACACTGAAAACTACAAAACATCAATGAAAGAATGTAGTCATAAATAAATGGAAAGACATCCTATGTTCATGGATTGGAAGACAATATTAAGATAGCCATACTATCCAAGGCAATCTCCAGATTCAATGCAGTCCCTATCAAAATCATAATGGCATTCTTTACAGGAATAGAAAAAAACATCTTAAAATTCATACAGAACAACAAAAGACCTTAAAAACTCAAAACAGTCTTGAGAAAAAAAGGAAAAGCTTTTTACTTTTTTAATGGATCAAAGCCCAGAAATAAATTTATTTATATATATTCTGTTAGTCTTTGGAAAGTGCCAAAAATACATAGTGACTAGGATAGTATCGTCAACAAAATTCTCAGGAAAACTGGATATCTACATGTAAAAGAATGAAAGTAAACCCTTATGTTACACCATACACAAATATTGACTCAAAATAGATTAAAGATTTAACTATAACACCTGAAATTATAAAATTTCTGTCAAAAATATAGGGAGAAACTTTATGATACTAGTCATTATGCACATTGTTGATGGAAATGTAAAATGGTGCAGTATAAATGAAAAACAGCATGGAGGTTTCTCAAAAAATTAAAAACAGATTATTTCAGGTTTTAAAAATCTGTTCTTATACTTCATCAAGAGGATCTATGACCTATCTATGCAAAATACTCCAGGTATCCTCTTGAAACTGGCCAGAGGAGAAATTGAAATTAATCAATTCAATATACCATTAGGAAGCAATCAGGCAAATCCAGCAAGTGGGGCTTTTGCAAACCAAAATGACCTACGCTTTTCAATAAATTAACATCATGGGGAGAAAAAGAGGTTAAAGATTTTTGTTTTTACTTATTTATTTTTTGACAGAGAGAGAGAGAAAATACAAGTAGGTAGAGCAGCAGACAGAGGGAGAGGGCGAAGCAGGCTCTCTATGAGCAGGAAGCCTGATGCAGGGCTCAGTCCCAGGTCTCTGGAATCATAACCTGAGCTGAAGACAGAAGCTTAACAGACTGAGCCACACAGGCACCCTGAGGTTAAGGACTTTCAAAGCTTTAATATATTTACAGATTCCCATGGCTTGTTAAAAAAAAGTATTGGAGAAAAAAATTGGAAGGGGGGAGAATAAATGGAACAAAATTGTCAAAATTTCATAATTTTTATCATAGTTGATGGGTACATGGATTTTCATTTTACTATTTTGTTAACTTTTGCATTCAGTTGAAAATTTCCATTGCAGAGAGTTGGAACAAAAGGGTACACTTGAGTCATAATAACGGAAAGCAATGAGTAAACAGCATTTTTAGAAAGATTGAGGGAACTTGATTGTAAAATAAGATTTAGTACTGGAAAAATACTTTTAATGTTGTAAAGTGTCATAATGGCATCATAACTATGCAGGGAAAAATGTCAGTAATTTTTAGAGGTACATAGTACTGCATCTAGGGCACAATGTCATGATCTTTGTAATTTATCCTGAAATATTAAAGCAAAAAAAAATGTAGCAAATATAGAATGATGTCAATTGTTAAAACCATGATTATGGGGGTCCTCTATTCCTTTGTTTATTTGAAAAATTTAGTAATAAGCAGTTGGAATAAGTCATTGAAATAAACTTTTAATTTTTAAATTCTGCAGAAAGTTAACTTATAATTATATATATAATGACTCAAAATTGAGGCAAAATATGAAATTTCAGACAAAAGCAATTTAACTCACATCTTACATTCTGATATGTTCACTTTTTCATCCAGGATACTGATTTTCTTTGGCACCTGAACTTTGACCTCAAACTTGGGAAGCACTGTTGGTAGAGATAATGGAAATAGGGAGACGGTGAACATTTAATGGAAATACAAATATTTCATGTCTATAACTTTTCCCAATATAATACCCTGAAATACTAGATCCATTTTTCAAGTGCCAGCTTTAAGATGATAAATTTTAACAATTCATGCAAAATTTAAACGACTTTATGATCACAGCAGATCTCAACGACACTATCAAGGGATGTTGGCTCCACTGAAATAAGAATTTTGATACTCAGCAAAGTATAACTTGCTACTGAAATTCAAGCTCTTGTGAGTTTCTGGTGCACAGAATTATGATGTCTTTACAAACTGCTCAAGTTGATTCTAATCCAAGTTCAACATACCTATGGGACATTCAGAAAGTCTAAGTGAGTGCATGGTATGAAACAAAAAGTTATATCTTTTTCATTTTTCAGAATGCATACCAAATTCTTCTACAGTGAAGGGGTGCTTTATCCCTTCACCTGATTCCTTCTGTACCACCACCTTGTAAGAACCCTGAATGGGCTCAGACAAGAGAGGAAAGGCCAGCTGTTGGAGGCCACTCTCCAATCTGAGACTCTGCTATTGTCCAATTCAATTTCTTTTTGGGTCCTAGAGATAAACAAGGAGCAAGGGGAGTAATTATGTAGCCATGATAGTCCTTGAACCAAACAAATGACAAATGGGGTTGGTAACTGGCCTTGCCTTCAGAGGAGATAAACACAGAAGAAAGATAAAATAGAATAAACCTGACATTTAGGAGTAGGAAATTTTAGATCTGAAGGGATTTTTTAAAATAGTAATTTGTCTGTAAGGAATATCAGAACTTCTAACTTTAAATATGTTGATTTCTTTATATGAGACTCTGTTGTTTACTTCAAGGTATACCAGTGGAATCTATTTGAAAAAAGGAAAGAAGCAATGTGTTAGAATTTCACCAAAGGCTGTGATATCAGACTCATGATTCAATAGCTTACTTAGGAAAAATAGTATCTGTAGTAAGATATGATAAAGTTTAACCTGAAACATTAGAGAACTAGAATTACTTAGGGAAACCAGTAAATAGTTCTAAGAGTAAA
Source organism: Mustela putorius furo (assembly GCF_011764305.1). Lineage (NCBI taxonomy): Eukaryota > Metazoa > Chordata > Mammalia > Carnivora > Mustelidae > Mustela > Mustela putorius. Next base: position 38,294,315 of record NW_025422368.1, on the reverse strand, counting down.
TATTTCCACAACAATCATTGTGTTGCCATTTCCTTAAAAAATATTATTGGTGAATAAGTTTTCTTAATATTTACTAATTTATTAATATTATTTACTAGTAATTAGGTACTGAGATAAAGAATATGACTATACTGTTTAGTTGCATTAATTAGGAAGTGGATATTAATAGAGTGATATGTTATTATTAAGACCAAATAGGAATAGAGTTCTCAGAATGATTTGGTTAAGAGTTAACCAAGCGTATTTTTTCTAATTTAAAAACTGTGTTTATTTTATTTTATTTTTTCAGTGTTTTTAAAGTAGCTTTGTTTCTTTGCCTTGTTGAAAGCTAGTTAGAAGAAGGGACACCCAGTTAGCAAAAATGAAATCTTTGTATATATATATTCTATATGATATCTATGCTACATTATGTATTAATACATATTATAGAAAAAAATATAATATACATATATGTATTTATTACCATATTACAATATTGTCTATACATATAGATGGAGAGATATATTCAGAATCAATGAAACTCTTCACACTTTAATTAATCATAAACTCCTTGAGAGTATGGCTATGGATAGTGCCTAACTTCTTTATTGTGTCTCTTCATTATGTTTAATGTATTGTGTTCACAGCAATAAATCTAGCTATTGTCAAATGATTAATTACTGTGTAAGAGAAATATCTTCCTCATCTCTCACCCTTCAGTTAGGCCTTCCATAAGGCTCTAGATCTGTGGTGTGGCTGGAGCCCAGGTTCCAAAAGGAATGTTTTTTTGTCTTCTTGCTGTTACGGGACCTCCCTGCTCCCACTTGGGGGGCTACTCCCACCCAACCGTCCACCAAAGCCATAACTCTCGAGATACTTACCAGTTCATTCAGGGGGGTGAAAAGTCTCATCCACAGAGACAATATGGAATTTTACTGAAAAAGAAATTCCCTGATAAGATTCAGACATGATAAAGCAGTTTACTCTACAAAACCTGCTGAGGGGAGTCCTCCCCTTCTCAGCACTGCCCCCTGACTAAGAGAAATAGAGGAATTTCCTGACATACTTGTATGTGCTGGTTTATATATGGGTTTGTCTGTCTGGACAAAGACCAGACTTTGAGCATTCTTTACCAGCACTGTGTTCCTCTTCCTAAAGTCTTGTGTTGGTCCCTTTATCTGGACAGTGAGGAATGCGACCTCTGAAGAGGATGAGATCCTTGGGAGCTACGGAACAAAGAACACTGCTGAGGAACCACACAATCTTTTCCCTCCCAATCCTTAATCCATGACTGTTTTCTGTCTCTCTCTCAGCCTCACAAATTGCTAAGTATAAATATTTCTCTAGAAATGCTTGAAGATAATAATATAAGATATAGGGGAAATAGATCAGTGAGAGCACACATCAGTGGGACCCAAATCTCCATACAGCTTACCAGGAACTCTCATTCTTAAATAATTCTCCTATTAACAGAGTATATACGTCGTGGAGGAATGGAAAGAAGTCTCTCTGTAAAAACGTGGGAGAATATGATAGCTGAGTATCGCAATCTGGGCAACTTCAAAGAGGTACTGAATGTTTGCTTTGACTATCTCGCACCATTTATACATTCAGAAGACAAAGATGTCTAACATCTCACCACAGGGGAAACATTCTGCTACATGCTGTCCTACCTTGAGATTTTTGTATAATCTTTTTCTAGGCACTGTCCTACTCTGGCCTTAAAGAGATGGTTATATATCAAAGCTCAAAAACCTCTCAGACCAAGTCATATGTTTTCTATGGCTAATAGAATTCTTTTTTTAGAACTTAAATTGGATTTTCACACATAAAAAATATTTCTTTCCTAAGTTGGTGGAAGATCCATACTTTGTCCTTAGTAGCTGAAAACCCACTCTCTTTAGTACTTTATGAAGTCCTCACTAACATTAAAGTCATTCTTTGGGATTCAGCACCATTTCCCCATCACCATGACTCAATATGCTGTATCAAACAAGGACAGGCAGATAGTACTCAAGTGAAGGAGATGAAGGAGATGCAGTGATATAAGTCCTTCTCCACCACCAGGTCAGTGAAGAGGCTCTGGTTGCCCCCAATGGACTCCAAGGAAGCACTTACAGACACTGCCTTGTTCAGATAGCCTTTCTCAGGGGTCGCAGTGTGGAGCAGGGAGGGGCCCAGGACCACATACTGCCTGGGTAGAGAAGAGGGCTGATATCAGAGAAAAATGCAGGATAGCAAGCATTTTCAACCATAAATGTGTTTTTCCTAACAATATATATGTCTTGCTACATTTGGTTCTATAGCAAATGTCAATGGACTAAAAGCATTAAGATGAACATTCTATCACTGCCTGGTGTAAGAATTATATTTTTTACTCCTGAGTAGTGCTTTACCCACCCAGTCTGCTGAAAGTTCCTTCAAGGATGTTACAGTTTTATAGGCATTCTTTGTGTTATAGAGCATTAATATCTGAATTCCTGAATATATAGCCATAAAAGTACACATATATAATGAATTACTGGTGATTATTCAATGCATAAAAAGATGTGGCGGAGGAAAAGGAGACCTAAATTTCGTCTGGTCCCAAGAATTCAGCTAGATAGTTATCAAAGCATTCTGAACATCTACAAACTTAACAGGCGATCAAAGAAAAGAATAGTAACAATTCTATGAACAGAAAAGTGACTACTCTGGAAGGTAGGACGTGCAGAGAAGTGAGTTTGGGTGATATATGGAAAGAGAGACTGCAGGAGGGGGAGGGAGCCTCCATCAGCTGGGTCTGGTGGAGAGGTGGAGCACAGGGTCAGAACTTTCAGAAGTCTAGTCCACGGAGGGGCATTGCTCCAGTAGCTAAGCGGGGTGGGGGGTGGGGTGGAGTGGAACCCTGGCTGGGACAGTGTGGTCTCAGGACTTAGGAGGTCACAGAAAGACCAGACAGAGCTCCCAGGCGTCAGAGTGGGGAAGCCGGTTACAGAGATGGAGCTGAGGAGTGAGCTTTCAGCTCGAGGTTACCTTAAATTATGATCCGAGGCACAGTGGAGAAATGTATATACTTCTTCAAGCAGGGGCCCCACAGGAGGCAGATCTGGGGAGACCCCCTCTTTCCTCCTCTGGAAGGAGTGGCGTGGGAGCACACTACAGGAATCCACTGGGTTTGGAGACTCCAAATGGAGCCATGCGCCAGAGACAGAAACCCTCGGTTACAGGCCTCATGAGCTTGGGGTGCTGCTGGAGACCAGGGAAATGGTAGGGATTGACTGCTTTTCTCTGAGGGCGTACTGAGGAGTGTGGCCCCAATCTCTTGGCTCCTCCAGGCCGGAGACTGGGAGGCTGTGGTCTTCATTCTCGTCCTCCAAAGCAGTACAGAAGTGTTCAGGGAACAAAAGCTCCTGAGAGTAAACCCAAGCAGATTAGTTAGCCTGGCCCCTGGCAAGGGCATTGCAATTCTGCCTCCGGCAAAGACATTTGAGATTCACAGCAACAGGTCCCTCCCCCAGAAGATTAGCAAGAACATACAGCTGAGACCAAGTTTACCTATCAATGAGAATTGAGGAACTCCAGAGCTAGGGGATACAGCACATAGAATTCATGGCTTTTCCCCCATGATTCTTTAGTCTTCCAAAGTTAACTTTTAAAAATTTTCTTTATTTTTTCTTTTCCTAATTTTAAAAAAATTTTTCCTCTTTCCTATTTTAACCAACGTCTTATCAATACCTTTTTAAACTTTCATTTTTATAGTCATATTCTATCTCTTCATTGTGTTTAACCTTATTTCATATATATATATATGTATATATATATATATATGTTTTTATTTCTTTAAAATTTTGGGATACAGTTTCTACTAACAGATTAAAATATGCTCTAAATCTAGTGTATTGTGTAAGACTGATGAATCACAGATCTGTACCTCTGAAACAAATAATACATTATATGTTAAAAAAAGGATTTACATTAAAATTTGCCTAAATAAACATCACTGATACATGAACACCACGACTGAATTTATATAAATTCAACTGAAAAATTTCAGTAAACATATATCCATTACATAAAATAACTCATATCTATACTGTAAAATAATTTTCTTTATAACAGCAAAACTGAAAACATAATATAGTTCCTGTTTCTCTATGGTTCCTCAGATATGCCTTAGCCAAAATCTGTAATTTTAAAAAAAATTTATTTATTTATTTATTTGACACAAAGAGATCACAAGTAGGCAGGGAGTCAGGCAGGTAATTCATAGTCAGTGAGTTAATAGAAAGCCTTGAGTTGCTGATTACAGGTAGCTCAACTAGTCCCCTAAAATGTAATTAGTTTTTGGCGTGATTCCAGGTAGCTTCTTTATTCTTCAATTTTCAGAAATTCTCCAGTGCTGTTTCAGTATTTCAAATAGTTTTTAAAGAGCTTAGTAGCAACATTGATCTGAATTCATATGCACTACAAGGTAGGTGATGTCTCTTGAGTTTCTGGAGACAATATACATGTCTTAAAAGGGGTTAAGTTAGTGGAGCCTGGGTGGTCAGTGGGTTAAGCCTCTGCCTTCAGCTCAGGTCATGATTCCAGGGTCCTGGGATCGAGCCCAGAATTGGGCTCTCTGTTCAGCAAGGAGCCTGCTTCCTCCTCTCTCTCTCTCTGCCTGCTTCTCTGCCTACTTGTGATCTCTCTGTGTCAAATAAATAAATAAATATTTATTTATTTTGAAAAGATTTATTTATTTATTTGACAGGCAGAGATCACAAGTAGGCAGAGAGGCAGGCAGAGAGAGAGAGAGAGAGAGGAAGTAGGCTCCCTGCTGAGAAGAGAGCCTGACGCAGGACTTGATCCCAGGACCCAAAGATCATGACCTGGGCTGAAGGTAGAAGCTTAACCCATTGAGCCACCCAGGTGCCCCCAAATCAGTAATTTTTTTATCAACAAATTTTTATTTCTGTCAATAATGTGTAAGCACATACAAGTACACAGTGCATTAGATTAACATTCTTCATTCTCACCCTCTTGAGATAATCAATATTAATATATCAATATTAATACTTCCAGGTTCAAAAATATATGCTTATGTCAAATATATGCTTATGCTTATATGCTTATAAATTATCTTTACTTACCAAAAAAAAAAGTTCATATAAAATGTGTTATATTGCAGTATTTTAGTTCTAATCATTGAATGTAATTACTCAGAGGTATGGGAAATCTTCTTTCTTTTTCATTCTTTTCTTTAAAATTTTATTTTTAAGTAATCTCTACACCAAATGTGGGACTCGAACTTATAACCCTAAGATCAAGAGTTGCATGCTCTACCAGCTGATCCAGCCAGGTGTTCTTGTGAGTTTACTCTCTTGACTTTGTTGATAAGTTTCCTTTATCTGTTTTATTCTCCCATATCCTATTTCCCCCCACATCCTTGTCCCTGCATATTTCCAGGCACAATTCTACCCATTCTTTGGGAATTATCCCAAGCGCCACCTTTGACACAAAAACTTTCCTGAACTAGTCAGCTCAGTATAATCTCTCCATACTCTGAATCCCTATGAGCTGAAAGAGAATGTGTGTTTCCTACGTATTTCCTACTTGGAAGGAATTGTGTTAAGCAGTATCTGTATAAATCCTCCTAGCAATCTTATATGATACATATATCATATTCTTCATGTTCATGACAGCTAAAACTTGCCAGTCCCCAAATCTGAATATACAACAGTAAGATAAAATCCCTGCCTACTCACTAAATCAGTAAACCATACATAAAATGTGACTCCTCAAAACTTTAATGATTCAATAGCTGCAGGTTTAAGACATTTATGTATAGAGTTAATTTACAATTAAGCAAATGAGAGCTATTATTTTCTTAAATTTTTTTACTATCCTTTCCCTTCTACTTCCAACATGGACTCTTAACACTTAAAAAACAAAACCAAACCAGACAATCTGACACATGGAAACTATTTTATTACTTTTCAAAGTTAATAGGTATGAGACCAGGAGAAGAGAGTAACAGAGACAGTTTACTTGCAGAATTTGGAAGTCAAGTTTGGTTCTCTTTCTCCAAGTGGTCTGCTCTAGCCCAATCATCATGTTGTATGTATTTTAAGTTATTCCTTAGCAAAACTATATACCATGTAACTTTAGATCCATTCTTCAGAAATTAAAACCTCAGATTTTTGAATTGCATAAATCCTAAGGTTTTGTTATAAAGCAGAGAAGCTCAGAGCAGTTAAATAACCTACCCATAGGGGTGTGTGGGTGGCTCAGTGGGTTAAAGCCTCTGCCTTTGGCTCCAGTCATGATCCCAGGGTCGTGGGATCAAGCCCCACATCGGGCTCTCTGCTCAGCAGGGAGCCTTCTCCCTCCCCCTCCCCCACCTGCCTTTCTGTCTACATGTGATTTCTGTCTGTCAAATAAATAAATAAAAATCTTGAAAAAAAATAAGGTATCCATAATAATTCAGATAGTGCCTTTCATTTAATCCCTTTCTGATATCTGGATTTTTTTTTATCTGAATCATCTACTCTTCCAAAAATAAAGTAAGTGATAAAAATTATCATTTTTTAAACCTTCCGCTCTATACTTTTTTCCCTTCTATTTCTTTGATCTTCATAGGAAAGAAGGCATCAGTGTATTATAATTTTATTTGATAGACTATTTTTATTCTTATTAGTTATAAGCCTAATTGATGTCATAATTTAAAAATTAATTCCACATATATTAGGTATTTTAAACAGCTATTTCGTAAAGGTTTGGTTAGTATCATTTAATAGATATTGAGATTGGAATCCATCAAGTTGAGTAATTTGCCCAAGGTTTCATCTGTAAGTGAGCAATTAAACTATTGAAATATTACTTAACCATGGATGTTTGCATTTTAAATATTTGTCTTTGTAGGAGTGACTAAATTTTGCAAATATTAAACAGGTGACCTTTAGTTTTCTCTTTTTCATGTTCCGCTGCTACCTCCATTTCTCTGAAGGCAAAGAAGTACAGTTACTGGGTCTTCCGGGCAATATTTCTCATTAATTGCATTGAGGGCTAATAATGCTGGAGGTATATGGGATGTTTTCTGCATAGTGAGAAAATACCTCTTCTGTTCATGACCGCTAGGCTGTGACGTTTGTTGGTCTTTATCAAATGTTGGATGTGATGTAAAGTAATAAGTTTTCAGTAGGCAGAATGGCCTTATGTTGTGGTGGACTGAAAACAGACTGCTTAACATTTCCAGCCCCAATAAATGCTACTTGCTTCATCCATTCAGCCTTTACTAAGAAATCTGACAGCCCCCACATATTTCCATATGCGCTGTGGGTGGAATGCAGTGGGAGGTGTTACCATCCACAGCTGTACATGAGGTAGAGGAATGATGGCAGAAAAATGTATCCCTACTGATTACTGGGAAATTGTGCACTGAAGAAATTTGAAGAAGGGGGAGAGTAAGTTGGTTGAGTTCTGACTTCTGCTTCCTGCACTCAGGCCTGAAGAGGGCCAATTGTATTTAAGTGGATTAAGCGAACACAAAGAGGAAAGGATCCTTTGATCCCTCTGCACGTTTAGGACTCTGGACTGCTGCCTGTATCAATATAGGATGTAGCTCCATTCAAGGCAGGAGGGCACAGTGGGTAGGAGTCTGAACTACAAAGGTGAAAGGTAACTCTGTAATACAGGTTGTATTGGAATAGTCACAGGATTGAAGGCAGGATGCAAGTTGGAGGCTCTATAAGATAAAAAAGAGCTGAGGTGAATAAGAGTCAGTCAGAGAGGTCTTCTGGGACTATGGGTCAAGGCGCCCAGCTGAGACAAACCAGATGGCTGAAGATTCAGATGATGAAGGGTGGTGGGTGAGAAGCCAGATTAACAGTGGCCAAGGAAGACCAAGAACTCTCAGACCAAAGATTCTGAGTTTTTTCTCCACCAGGAGGGAATGGAGATCACGACCTTCTAGATCCTGTCTTGGGGAGATACTGAGGAGAGGTAGAAAAGAAGTCTTACTATTATTGGATTTCACCAACTTTACAACTGAATAGTTTTTAATTACTCCCTGCCTCCCTACCGGACTGGCCGGTTACTGGGGTCTCTTGCTAAAGACTCAGTAAGTTATCAAAAAACAAAGGAGCTCTACTTCTACATGTATGATCTACAATGTGAATTAAACTGTACTCCACTATGTACTGTAACTATTTTTATAGTGAATGCTTTCCATCCTAAAGGACGAGTCTGTGAAGGTGGGATCTGAGGTTTCAGTGTCTTCTAGTCAAATCATGCCTTCTAGGGACCACTTATTCTATTTATGATTATGATGACCCAATAGAAAAAATATATAGAAAAAAGTGAAAGAAAAAACACGATTCATCTCTTATGATTGCAAGGTATCTTAAGAAATGGAAGGGTGGCGTTTAATGGGAAAGTCAAGGCAAAGATACAAAGAGGAGACAGAGATAAGGTGCAGACAAGGGAGGAGGGGACTTCAAGCGAGACTTGGGTTCTTTCAGGGTCTGAAGCACTGGTGGAAAGCAGGGCAAGGAGAAGTAGCATGAAACATGAATGAGGAAGTCTGCCTTTCTCCATAGTGAGGGACAAATCTCAGCCACTGTATTGTGCCCAACTCCCCACCTTCAGCTGGGTCCCTGAGACGTCTTAAATTTACCAAGCTTTACATGGCTGTTTTTTGCAAACAAGCTCCATTCCCAAGGCTTCCAAATGGAGCTCAGGGTTGGGCAGAGCTTCCTGGAAAAAGGTCATTGCTCTCAGTGATTGCATTACCCTCAAGTCTAACGCTCTGACAGGCTCTGAGGCATTTCCAGAGGATAAAATTCATATTTTAATTAGAATGAACTTTCTTTTACTTTTACAGCAAAGCTCCTGGTGGACAGCTCCTTATAAGAGATTCATCCATGTTATTTTGTGTATATTGAACCAGTTGGATTTTGTTATAGTATCACACTGCTAGGTCATCATCAACCAAATTTTGTGTCCACTCTCCCAGTGATAGGATCACTGATACCACCTTCCTGATACCACAAATAATGCCTTGATAAATATCTTTTTAACATGTTTCATTGGACACTTCGACAAAACTCTTTGGAGGGCATATACACAGAGGTGGGCTTGCTGGATCTGAGGCATGTTACTCTCCCAGGATGGCTGTAACACACTATGATTCCACCAAATAGTGCAGGAGGATTTTCATATCCTCACATTTCTAAGGGCAGCTGGTCTTTACATTTTGCCAAACAAAAAGGCGTGAAGTGATATTGTATCATTGTTTCAATTTGTATCTATGTCACTACCAATGACTTCAGGGTTTTTTTTTTTTTTTTTTTTTTTTTTTAGTATGCCTTTAGTTTGTAAATTGCTCGTTCATTTTCTTTTCTCATTTTTTAAGATTATAGTTACTATCTTAGTCTTGTTGATTTCCTGAATATTTTTTTGTATAAACCTAGATACAATTCCTCATCAGTTTTAGACATTATAGACATTTTCTTTCATTTTCTCATCTATAACTGTCCATACTATCCTTTATTTCTTAATGTTGCACTGATAAACTTCAACTTCTTTTCCTTGTGATTTATGCTTTTGCAGTTTGCTTTAAGATATTTTTTTCCCAGCGCAAATTTGACTCTTCTGTTAATTTTATAGTTTGACCTGTTATAAGTGTATCAGCAAACTCTCTGTATTCTAACTTTGCATGTAGTTTTCTTTACAGATCCAAGTTTTGTGGTTTTTTTTCTTAACTTTAATTTTCCTAGTCCCTTCTACTAACAATCTTTTTAAACCCCTTTGATTTGTGGTGCTACTTAGATGGTCTGTTAAAGTCTCATATAGGTCCATATCTAAACTCTTAATTTCCTACCAGTGGTCTTTTTGTTCATTCATGCACTAGTATCCTTCTCCCCTGCATACATGTAATTTGAGCTTATTCATTTCACTGTACAAGTGTTTGATATTCTTGTTTTTTTCCCCCTCTGCAGCCCCTGTCAGTTAATATTTATTTTGCATTGCAATTTATTTCCACTTCTGTTTGTGTACTTTTAATGACTCTATATTGACAATGGACGTATCTTTCTGCTTTGTATTTCTTTTAAAATATATAATGTCCCTCACAGTCCCTTATGATTTATTTTTCCTCAAATTTAATTTTGGTAGATATAAGATTGCTACCTGGGGGAGCTTTTCTTTGGTTCATATTTATTGCTTCATCTCATCTCAAGCTATATCTCATTTCAAATGTTCTTTTTTCAAACTTTTTCTTTAAGTGTAGACAAAACATTGCTAGATTTTTCTCTTTTTTAATCAGTAGTTTAATAGTTCCTCTCATTTTATTTTTAAGTTTAATGCATTTATGGTTATTGTAATTACTGAAATTTTTATTCATCTGATTTAAAATATATACATTCTGTTTTGTTTTATGATTGTTGCTTTAACCTAAGATATACTCATGTTTATTTATTCCTGTGGTAGCTTAGACTTTCCACATCTTCAATGTAATAAGGCAGATATTTTAGAAATTTCTTATATATGTTTAGACTCTCCTACATCTATCCTTTTTCCCATATACTTTTTTTTTTTTTTTAAGGTAATGGGTTGTAGAGCTTTGTGCCAGTTACCAATTCAATACCTTCCAAATCTATCCTTCATTGCTAACTTTGCCTGCTGGAGCTGGTGTCTATGTTATCCTTTGCCAGGATGTTAAGCTTTTCTAATAAGGAGTTCTAGAGGAACACCGGAGAAGGAACAAATTTCTCTTCTTGGTTCTAAGGGGCTCCTCTATGTAGTCTTCATCAGCAGATGTGGTTTCCACAGACCTGGCCTCCTCTGGTGACTGATTCCTGCAGTTTGCATGATCTGTTCAGTACCCATCTTCAGCAGTGTGTGTGTGTGGCTTCTGCACCTCTAGGCTTTGGTGGTGCCCCATAGCTAGCAGCAATTGGTGAGTTCCTGTGGATGATTTTCCCCAACACCTTCTGAGGTGATTTCCAGCAAGAGTGCCACCAGCTCAGCACCTTTCCTTATCACCTGGCTTCAAAGCCTTAATGAATTTCTCTATCATCCAGTGAACCAGAGCTGCTCCCTCTCCAACAAAGTTCAGTACTCAGCATTCTTTGTTCTTTCTTTGGACTTCTGATCTGTCTTTTCCTTGGTGCAGTATTTCAGCCCGTGAGTAGTGTCTGCTCCATAGTCCTGTTACTCTTACATTTTTTTAGAGTTCTTTTTATTCTGTATTAACTAATCTCACTTGGGAGCCTGAATGGCTCAGTTGGTTAAGAGTCTGCCGTTGGCTCAGATCATGATCCTGGGGCCCTGGGATGGAGCCCTGCATCAGGCTCCTTGCTCAGTGGGGAGCCTGCTTTTTCCTCTGCCACTCCCACTGTTTCTCCCCCTGCTTATGCATGGTCTCTCTATCTCAAATAAAAAAATAAAATTAAAAAAAGTCTAAAATAAATAAATAAATATCTCATTATCCCCATCTCCTGTTTTTGTTTATAATACTTTATATTAAACTTTTCCTCTTCAAATTATAATGTAGTTTTGATCCCCTGAGTGTACCTTGCCTGATAGAAACTTACACTTTCTCAGTTTCTTTGATTTTGGACATTATATTCAAAGAAACCCATAATTAACACTAACGCTTTAAAGCATTCTTGCTTTCACATCTTTTATAGCATACCCTAGTTTATGTCTCTTTTTGGTTAGCAAACTTTCTCTTGAATGGTTTTCAGTTTAGGGCTCTTGCCTAGCAAAACTTCGAGGTTGTATATACATACAAATATTTTTTATGTTCTCACATTTGAGTCATGATTTTCTTGGACATAAAATTCATTATTTTTTATGTTCTGATTTTTTATTTATTTATTTTTTGTATATAAAATTCTTTTTTTTTTTTTTTTTTTGTAAGCACTAAACTTTTAATAGTTCAAGGACATCTAAGATGAGTTATTGGTGGGGTTACAGAAGCTTCTATTCATGCCACCACAGCAAGAATCAAAAATTCTGAAAGTTGAAGCAATTACCTCTTTGGATATATAACAATATATTAAGGCATGTCAGAAAGTGCAAAATAGGAGGCATTCAGCAGAGCAAGAACAAGCAACAGGCTGATTGTCCTAACAGGAGGGTCCTAACAGAAGCTCTTTTTGGAGCTCAGTCCCAGGAATTAGAGCCGCCTCCACCAGAGAGAGGTCCAAACATGGGTTCTGATGTGTTCTTATTACAACTAGTCAAAGGCAAGCCGAAAGAAAAACAAAAACAAAGACAAAAAAAACCCCGAGGTTCACATTTCTCCATGACTGTTGTTGGTTTCTGCAACAAAGAGAACAGTTGGTTACTTCTCACGTGTAGGCTGAGCAAGAACCCTGTGGCAGGATTTAGCCAGTGATTCTGACCCCAGGCTGACATCTCTGGGCCCGAGCTCTGAGCTCTTGGGGCAGGAGAACCTGGAGCTGCTCCTGTACCAGCATCTCCACAGTCTGCTCCTTTGTGTGAATATTGGATCTCAGCCACTGTCTGGCAAGCTCCTGCAGATGTCTGAAGACATCCCTGGGCCCAGCTCCATTTTCATAGTGGAATTTCCGGAACCTCTGCCTGGAGGCTGCCGCGTTGGGAGGATTCCTTTGTGGCATGGTCTCAAGGTCTTCGAGAGAGTCTTCGTCAAGACTCACTTGTGGAAGCCCAGATGGCTCTCGTGGAGCCTGGACCCAGGGAGCTGGTATTAGGACAACTTCTGGCTCCTCAGACATCATCTCATTTGATGATGACCTCATTTTACCATTCTGGACTTCTCTATTTCTTTGTGCCTCTAGGTACCCTTCAGTCTCCATTCTGGAACTCTGGAAAAGAAGGTTGAAGTCTCCTGTGCAGGTGCCACCTTGGGGGGGGGGGGGGAACGGGGGCGTATATAAAATTCTTGTATATAAACGGGAATGTATATAAAATTCTTGATGTGAAATGTTTCCTTAGTGCCTCAAACTATTTCTCCATTGTATTCTTGTATCCAGTGTTGTTGTTGAGAACTTGTACTTAATCTTTGTTTCTGGAATCATTTAGAATTTTTCTTTATCTTACACATTTAAAAAAGTTTAGTATGTATCCAGGTTTGTGTTTCTTTAATTTCTCTTATGTAGTTATTTATACTTTTTTGATCCTGGGAAATTTATTTCCATTATTTCTTCTTATTTTTTTCCTTTTCACTTTTACTTTCATCTCACCTGGGAAATCTAAGATGTAGATGCTCATCTTTTACTTCAGTCTTTCATATTACGTAACTTTCCTTTTATATTTTCTATGTATTTATTTCAACTTTTCTGCTACTTTTTGCAAAGTTCCTCAACTTCATCTTCAAGCTCATTATTTTGTTCTTCAGTTTATACATCAGAGTATTTAGCTCATAAGTATCAAATAATGTATTCATATCTAATATTCCCACTTTTTGTGTTATGATTTCTAGTTTTTAATTTATATTTTGTATACCTTTTATTATCTATTTTAAAATATTGGGATTGTTTTATATTATGTTTATTCTGATAATTCTTCTTTAGGTAATATATGTTGAACATATACACTGAACAAACATAGTTTACTGTGTTTCTTTTATAACACTTGAACAGCTGACATTTGTTTAGTTATTTTGGCCTATGAGCCCATTATTAATGGGATGCTTTGTCGATTAATATATGCAGGGGAAGATCCAAAGATCAGATCCTTCCCTATGATCTTGCTAGTGACTTTAAATTATGGGGAGGTAAAGAGTCCAGGGAGGAAATCCCCAGTCACCAAAGGCCACTAGTGATCACTCTTACTTGCTACATTTTTATATCTTTAGGTGACAGCAGTGAAAAGAAATCGAATCCAGAGCTTGGAGGAATGAAAGGGGGGAGAGAATGGAAAAATGAAAGCCTCAGGCCGCTGGTTATTCCACATTGGATTTGGTCCAATCTTCATACTTGCAAAGCTTTTTGGTTAATAGAATTTTACTCTAGGTTTTTGCTGCTGATTTCTTTGGTGAAGGAGTAGATTGTCCCAAACCAGCTTCAAAGAAAACCAGCAGCAGAACTTAAATAATTTTCTTTCAATTTACCAAGTCAGTCATTTCCCAAATTCCTTCCTCTTTGACTGTCAACTCCCCTGCCACTTCTTCATCAGCTCCAGATTGCTTTCATTTCCTCCAATTTTTTTCCCTAATATTTTGTTGGTTCCTAAAACTTCTGTTTCTCTCTTGCTTATACTGTTTCTCAAGGGTTTTCCAAAAGAAGGAAGAAACAGTCTGTGCTGATTTTCCATTTTTTAAAAAATTTCATTTTCCAATTCGTCAGAAATAATTGTTGACTCTATTCTGTGCCTTTTTTAAACTTGTTTTCGATATTTTGTATAACTTTTTAATTCTCTTTTGCATTATGAGTAATTTCCTCAGATCTTACTACAAATTTTTAAATCTTCATTTTATCTCTGTCAGACCTACTGCTTGAAGCATTAGTTGATCTTTCTTTCTTTCTTTCTTTCTTTCTTTCTTTCTTTCTTTCTCTTCTTTCTTTCAGTAGGCTCCATGCTCAGCCCAAAGACCAACATGGGGCTTGAACTCAGAACCCTGAGATTAAGACCTGAGTTGAAAAAAATGAGTCAGTTGCTTAACCAACTGAGCCAACCAGGTGCCCCTGATTTTTTTGAATCAATTTATTATTTAATTTATTAAATCAATTAATAATATTAATTAATTATTTAATCAATTTATTTCAATGAATCAATTTTTAATTTCTTGAATTATTTGTAATTTTAAAAATATTAACCACATTTTCCTTGCCGTATGTTTTCTGTTCCTTGTTTTTACAACTCCAGTCTTTGAAAAGTTGTAAAAGGGACATGGGTGGCTGCAGAAAATTATAGTATGTGTATTCTTTTTTTTTTAATTTTTAAAGATTTTATTTATTTAATTGACAGAAAGAGATCATAAGTAGGCAAAGAGGCAGGCAGAGAGAAAGGAGGAAGCAGGCTCCTTGCTGAGCAGAGAGCCCAATGCAGGGCTCGATCCCAGGACCCTGAGATCATGACATGAACTGAAGGCAGAGACTTTAACCCACTGAGACACCCAGATGCCCCGTAGTATGTGTATTCTTGAGAGCTGACACTGCTCAATGACCTCTCTTCCAGTTGTTTTTCTCTATATAGGGCTAAAAGTTGTAATTATGAATAAGGTGAGACTATAGTGGAAATAGAAAAACACAATTGTGCAAAGTATTGGACTGAATGTTTGTTTCTCCAAGGGAAAAAAGAGAGTACTCTTGTTTTAAACAAGAATACTTTTGTTTTATTAAAATAAAAATAAAATATTATTTCATAATGTGAAATAGAACAGTAAAAGAGAAAACCTGAATGAATGTAGAACAAGGTCTGAAGGAAAGGATATCTCCCCCTTCATTTGTAACACTGAATCTGGGAAGAAGCATTACAACTTTTCCCATAGATGGCACATTTTTTGGGTAATTTTTTATTTAGATGTAACTCACATAATGCTAGAGTTCATTTTAAAGTGTCCAGTTAAGTGACTTCAGTATATTCATGGTGTTAGGCAATCATTACCATTGTGTAATTGTTGTAATATTTCTTTATTCCCAAAAGAAATATACCTGCTCCCAATTTTTTCCCTCCATTTCTGACAACTTTTAATCTATTTTCTGTCTCTATTTGTCTGGTTAGACAATTCATGTAAATAAATGGAAAAATTCCTTACGTGGCCATTTGCATCTGGCTTCTTTCATTTAGTGCCGTATTTTCAGGGTTCATCCCTGTTGTTTTGTATCAGTGCTTTACTTTTTTTTTTTTTTTTGTAAAGATTTTATTTCTTTATTTGATAGAGAGAAAGAGCACAGAAGAGAGTGAGGACAAGTGGGGTGGGGGAGGGCAGGCATAGGGAGCCTGATGGGGACCGGGGGGTGGGGGTTTGGTCCTAGGCCCCCAGGATCATTACTTGAGCCAAAGGCAGATGCTTAACCGACTGAGCCACCTGGGCCCCTCAGTACTTTACTTTTTATATGGATGAAAGATATTCCATTGTAAGGATGTGCCACATTTTATTTACTGTTCAGATGATAAGATATTTGGGTTATTGCCACTGTTTGGCTACTATAAATAATGCTGCCATGAACAGTTGTGTAAAAGTTTCTGCGTGAATACATGTTTTCAATTCTCTTTGGTGTGTAAGTTGAATTGCTAAGTCACACTGGAACTCTCTGTTCAGCATTTTGGGGGAACTGCCAGACTGTTTTCCAAACAACTGCAACTTCTCACATTGCTGCATTCCATAAATGAGTCCTCTTTTCCCCACATCCTCACCGACACCTGTCATTCTGTTTTGTTGTTGTTTTATTGTCCCCATCCTACTGGGTGTGAAGAGGTATCTCACACCTCTTTTGGTTTTGATTTGCATTTCCCTAAAAACGAATGATGTTGAGCATATTTTCATGAGTTTATTGATTATTTGCATATCTTCTTTAGACACGTTTCTATTAAATTCCTTTACCACATTTTAATTTGATTGTTTTCTTATGGTTGGGTTGTAAGAGGATTTTATGTGTTCTGGATCCTAGATCAAATTCTGAAAATAGTTTTAAAATAGGGAAATGTGAGTCTTCTTTATTATTTTTCAATATGGTTTTGGCTCATTTGGGTTCCTTGCATCTCCAAATGAATTTCAGGATTAACTTGTTCATTTTTGAAAGAAAAGTACTTGTAATTTTGGTTGAGATTACACTGAATCTATTGACTGATCACTTTGGGAGTTATTGCCATCTTAATAGTATCAATATATTAGTATAGTAAAATTTATATATATTTCATTACTCTGTGAATACATTTTATATTAATATATGTCTTTCAATCTGTGAATATTTGGTATTTTGAAGTTCCTTACTCTACCATTTTTGTTGATGTTACTTTTGGCTCAATTTTTATGGGTTTTTTTTTTTTGATGGGTTTATTAATTTTAAAAAACTTATAAAACTTTTACTGAAAAATTTATATTAATGCAAAACTAAAATTAGACTTTCTCTCTTGATGATAGATATGTCTTAGAAATTAAATTGTGGTTATTTACTTGGAATATAGTTGGTATGATTATAAATATTGTGTTTTTAAAGAATATAAGAGGGGCACCTGGGTGGCTCAGTGCTCAAACATCTGCCTTCAGCTCAGTTCATGATCCCAGGGTTCTGGTGTTGAGCGTTGCATTGGGCTCTCTGCTTAACGGGAAGCCTCCTTCTCCCTCTTTCACTCCCTCTGCTTGCGTTCCCTCTCTCACTTTGTCACTCTCTGTCAAATAAATAAATAAAAATCTTTAAAAAAAACAAGAATATGAGTTCTTTTTATTTCTTTTTGTGTTGTATCTAACACTCAATTTAGTAGGTATGGCTCTCAACAGTGGTTGAGATTTTTACTTATTTTCTTCTGTAATGTTTCCAGATAGCAACTATTCACTGTTGCACCAGAATATTTTTCTTGGCTTTGTGTTGACTTTACAATCATGTTATCTTTCTTCTCTTATGTTAGCTTTAAAATATTTTCAGTTTGATTAAGTAATAGGTAACAGAGTATCATTTTCCATTTTTAAACTAGTTACCAGGTACAATTGAACTACTTTCTTTTGCTTTCCTTGGGTGGAATTTTAAATTAAAAAAAAAAGTACAAAGTCAGGATATTTTTCATTGTGTTTATTAATTAGCTTTTTATCAGTGTTGTAAGGCCTAGTTGGTTAGAATGATCAAATTGGAAGATATAGTCAGTCTTCCCTGGGTTAAATCTGCACAGGCAAAATATCAATATAAATATTTCAGAAATTATACCTTTTATGTGAAGACACTGGAGATTTGTCAGTGTCTTCACTGTTCATAGCATATTCTCACTTTAAAAAAAAAAAGATTTATTTATTCATTTGAGAGAGAGAAGAAGAGAGAGCACAACAGGAGAGGCAGAAGGAATCTCAAGCAGACTCTCAGCTGAGTGCAGAGTCTGATGCAGGGCTCAGTATCATGACCCTGAGATCACAACCTGAGCTGAAACCAGGAATTGAATGCTTAACTGACTGGACCACCCAGGTAGCCCTATTGTCACTTCTATGAAAACATTGATCAAACCATTGTAAAATAGCTATGTGCAGTAAGCCTGTAGAGAAATGTTTCCTCCTTCACTGTGATGTTATTGGTTATTGTTTTAAATTAATTAATTTCACTATCATGGAAGTGTCTACTTTTTTTCTTATTCTTTTAGAATTGGGGGTGCAGAGGGAAATGGAGAGAGACTCTCAAGTAGGCTCAATGCAAGCCACAGGTGTGGCTGGTTCTCACAACCCTGAGATCATGACCTGAGCTGAAATCAAGACTGGGATGCCCAACTGACTGAGCCACCCAGGTGTCCCAGGTGTTTACTGCTTGATTTTTGCTGAATGCTTCTGGAAAGTCCTGTATTAGATACTATGAACATAAATATTTCAAAGAACATACTCTTGAATTCAGATTTCTGAGCTGTTCTTCCTTAAACAATTTTCAGGCTGTGCTAATGGATCACTCAAGGTATCCAAGACCCTTTTTAGTTTAGAAGCAAATAGAGCAAGAATGCTTGACCTAAGATCAAACAGAACAAGAATCACCAGGATTGAATAAAACAAGGAGGGAAATTAAAATATGGTTATCTATTTGGAATATGGTTAAGTAGTATTTTAAATATTGTGTTTTTAGCAAAAATAGGAAAAAGTACTTTTCTTTCTTTTTACACATTGTATTTAACCCCTAATTTAGTAGATTTTGTTTCTGTGGATGAAAACAAAACATTTAAAATTTATCTGATTCCCATGGAGTTCAAATACATACTGTCACTGAATTTTTACACTTTGCATGGCAAATATTGCATGGCTTAATAAGAATCTGTTGTTTGCTTTTAACATGGATATGATTGGACAGGTTGATTGTGTAATCAAGGCCTATAATTATTTGAAGATAATTATCATTTATCATTGAGCATGTTAAGGTCACTATTGAGAAGTATCAGTGGAATCAATGCCTACATAGTTCTCTCGTGAAATTGACCTGGTGCCTGACTTATAGGGCCTCAGTCTCACAAGTTTAAATAAGATCACTTTAGTGCAAGCCAAGGACCCTGGAATTTGGGGGACTTTTAGATAAGAGGCACTCATCTATATTTGTGGTACTAGAGGTGAAATGGTGTCATAGAGGGTCTTAAAAGCCTGAACCAGGATTCAGGCTTATAAAAGCTGCTGGACAGAAGTTAATTATGTTGCTTAATACTGAGGGCTCAAGATTTACAGGCAAAATAAATGAGGCCTACATGGTTAATTAACCCTCCTATCACTTATGAAAACAATTCATGCAGACCTCACGAGACTGCCATTTCTCTTTTTTAAAATTAAAAATAATATTTGGAGAGGGGAGACCATCAGAAAAATGATAAGAAACTCAGCAATAAGCAACCATATGGAGTTCTTTCAATACAACTTGGGGGCAAGGGCCATTTAAAGATTATCAAGGGGAATATACTTAGTTTATCATAATTTACTACACTGAAAGGCTCCAGACTCAGTGAAGTTACTTGTGGATTTTTGTCAGATAAACATGAAATAATTTCTGTCCAGTGGAAAAGATAACCCCAAGGATTTTATGGCATATTTTACATTATTTAGTTTTATACACAATCCATCCTTTTTTTTTTTTTTAAAGATTTTATTTATTTATTTGACAGACAGATATAACAGGTAGGCAGAGAGGCAGGCAGAGAGAGAGGGGAAGCAGGCTCCCTGCTGAGCAGAGAGCCCAATGCAGGGATCAATCATGCGGGGCTCAATCCCAGGACCCTGAGATCATGACTGGAGCTGAAGGCAGAGGCTTAACCCACTGAGCCATCCAGGCACCTCTCATCTTTTTTGAGATAAGCTATAAACATGTTAGAAGGCTAGATGTGCAAAACTAGACCCCAAATCTCATTTTAGGTTTTGTTTGTTTTAAGTTATGGAACAAGATATTTTATTATTAAACTGTGCAGGAATATATAAACAAGAAGAAAATCTCTTGGATTTTTCTTCCACCACTCAATCATTTGGAACATTCTCACTTGTTCTGATTTATTTTATTTTCTTTTAACGATTTTTACTGTTCATTTATTTGAGGGAGGGAAAGAGAGCATGAGTCAGGCGAGGGGTAGAGGGAGAGAGACTCAAGGAGACTCAGCACTGATGGTGGAGCCTGATACATGGCTCCATCCCAGGACCCTGACATCATGACCTGAACCAAAGTCAGATTCTTAACTGACTGAACCACCCAAGCACTCCATTTGCTCTGATTTAAAACACAGATAAGAAGGAACCAAGTAAACTGGGCCAGTAATGAAAATATATTATTTTAATTGGATAATACAGTAGTTTCCTATAACTGGGTGGCTTAAAACAATGTAAATTTATTCTCTCCTAGTCTTGAAGGCTAGAAGTCACAAATCCAGGTGTGAACAGGGCCACACAGCCTGCAAGTGCTCTACAGCAACCTCTTGCTGCCTTTCTCTTTGCTTCGTTTGTTGCCAGCAGCCCTTGGTGTTTCTGTTTCTGCTTCCATCACCACAGGACCTTTTCTCTGTGTGTCTGACACTGTCTTCCCTGTGTGCATGCTTGTCTCTGTATATCTTCACCTTTTCTTATGGAAAAACAGTAATATTGGATAAAGGGTCCATCCTATTCCAGGATGATCTCATCTTAACTTACATCTGAAGTACATCTCCAAAGACCCTATTTCCAGATAAGACACATTCACAGGTGACAGGGATTGGGACTTCAATATATTTGGGGGGGGCACAATTCAACCCACAACAGAGATAATATCTATTTACCCTTTTGATGATTGTTGATAGCCAGTTTTGCAAGACAGAGGCAATAATTTTCCTCTTAGAGCTCAGTGAATGTATGAAAGTTACTTTTTTAAAAAACGATTTTATTTATTTATTTGACAGAGAGAGATCACAAGTAGGCAGAGAGGCAGGCAGAGAGAGAGAGAGGGAGCAGAGAGCCTGACGCAGGACTCTATCCCAGGACCCTGGGATCATGACCTGAGCCGAAGGCAGAGGCTTTAGCCCACTGAGCCACGCAGGCACCCCTATAAAAGGTACTTTTAAATAAGTTTTGCTTAAAGTTTAATAAATAACCAAAATTCCTTTTCCTTCTCATTTATTTGACTTTGGAAAAGAACGAAAAAGTTTTCCATAATACATTTGTGAAGCATTAAGCAATTCAGCTCAGGTTTGAGTAAAATGGTCTTTCTGGCTCATTTTCTTTCTTTTTTTTTTAAATTAGTCTTGTTTTCTCCTTTTTTTTTTTTTTTTTTTTTTTTTTTTTTAGTTTTCAGAGGTAGAATTTACTGGTTCATCAGTTGCATATAATACCCAGTGCTCATTAATTCAAGTGCCCTCCTTAATGCCCATCACCCCCTCCACCTTTCCTCTAGAAATTCTTCTACCTCATTTTCCTTACAGGTGTATTCCAACACTTCTGTGTTCCTCCATTTCTTCTTTACCTATCTACCTATGGGAATGTGCTCATTTGGGCAGTGACCCATTCATTCACTCCTTTGTTTCACTGAGTGCCTGCGATAGTCATGGCACATTGAATGAACACACTGCAGACAAGATACAGGTTTGGTTTTCAAAGAGGTCTGAGTCATAGGTAAAAGGAAAGTAATTTTTTACAGTGTAGAATTGTATAAGAGTGAAGAGACATAAGTGTACTAAACCATTTGATGAAGCATAAAGAATGGAGCCGAGCTTTGCACAAATGACATGTGTATTTGGAGATCAGCAAAAATTTCCTTCTTGCCTCCACCTAGAAGACAAACTCTTAAAATGCAAATCTGAAATAGCCACTTGCTTTAAATCTTGCAATGGTTTCTATCAACAAAAGGATTTCAAAGTTTTACCTGGGGAAAATAATAAACAGTATTATTAAAAAAAAGAGATGAAAACAGAGAAATAAGAAGAACCAGCTGTAGTAGTTATTTTTTAAAAAGACTATTTATTTATTTGAGAGAGAGAAAGAGAGAGTGAGCATGAGTGGGGTGGGGGAAGGGCAGAAGGGGAGGGCGAAGCTGACTCCCCACTGAGCAGGGTGCCCAGTGTTGTGCTCCATCCTAGGACCCCAAGATCATGACCTGAACAGAAGGCAGCCACTTAATTAATGCCATAGCTGTTATTAAAACACTTTATTAAGCCACAGAAACGCAAATATTTTACTTGTAAAGAAACACATGCAGGATTTTATCACTCCAAAGATCTCTCTAAAGCTGTCCCTTTATAGTCATGCCAATCCCCCCACCACCAACCTTGCCCTACCATCACTAATCCCTGGAAACCACTAAACCAATATTTCTATAGTTATTTCATTTTAAGACTGTTAGATAAAAGGAATCATATCATACAACCTTTTGAAATTGGCTTTATTTTTACCAAGCATAATGTTCTTGAGATCCATTCAAATTGTTGTGTAGATTAATAGTTTGTTCCTTTTTACTGCTGAGCAGTATTCCACAGCATGAACGAGCCGCTGTTAGTATAACCATTGACCTGTAATGGACATTTTAGTTGTTTCCAATATTTGGAAACATTGTTTTCTTTTGACTACCTTTCTGTGGATTACTTGAACACTTTTTGGAATTCCATTTTGATTTATCTGTAGTGCATTTAGCTCAGCTTTTATAGTGTTTGTAAAAATGCTGCATAGAATAGACACATACCTTCAGAAGGGAAATATAATATTGATAAAGAACAAAAGAAATGGTAGAAGTGATGTGTAAGGGAAGATGGAGGAGAAGTAGCAGGCTGAGACGACATCAGATAGCAGGAGATCAGCTAGATAGCTTACCAAACCATTTGGAACACCTACAAATTCAACAGGAGATCAAAGAGAAGAAGAGCAGCAATTCTAGAAACAGAAAATCGATCACTTTCTGAAAGGTAGGACTGGTGGAGAAGTGAATTCAAAGCGACAGGAAGATAGACCGTGGGGGGAGGGGCCAGCTCCTGGCAAGTGGCGGAGCAACAGAGCACAAAATCAGAACTTTTAAAGTCTGTGCCACTGAGGGACATCGCTCCAGAGGCTAAGCCTGGGTGAAGCCCACACGGGACAGCATATCCTCAGGTCCCACGGGGTCACAGAAGGATCGGGGGTGTCTGAGTGTCGCAGAGCTCACAGGTATTAGAACAGGGAAGCTGGCTACAGAGATGGAGCTGAGGAGAGGGCTCTCAGCTCGGGGTTACCTTGAACCGTGGTCTGTGGCACTGGCCACTGCTCTATGAGTGGGGACCCTACAAGATCCAGGGTGACCCCCTTGGAAGAGCTCAGGGATCTGCAGGGTTTGGAGACTCCAGACGGGGCTGTGTGCCAGAGACAGAGACATTTGGTCACAGTCTGGGTGAGCGCAAAGCACGGCTGGAGGCCAGAGAGAAGGGAGCAATTGAGCGCTTTTCTCCGAGGGTGCACTGAGGAGTGGGGCCCAAGCTCTCAGCTCCTCCAGGCCAGAGATTGGGAGGCTGCCATTTTCATTCCTGTCCTCCACGGAACTCTATGGAACTCTACAGAACTCTACAGAACTCTACAGAAAGCATTCAGAGAACAAAAGCTCCCAAAAGCGAACCCAAGTGGATTACTTAGCCTGGCCCCTGGCAAGGGCAGCACAGTACCACCTCAGGTAAAGACATTTTAGAATCATGGCAACAGGCCCCTTCCCCAGAAGATCAGCAAGAAATCCAGCCAAGACCAAGTTCTCTTACCAAGGAGAACAGCGGAATTCCAGAGCAGGAGAAAGCAAAGCATGGAATTCATGGCTTTCTCCCCATGATTCTTCAGTCTTGCAAAGTTAATTAATTTTTTTAATTTTATTTTTTTCTTCTGCTAATTTTTTTTTAACTTTTGCCCTTTCCTCTTTTAAGTCTTTTAAACTAGTTTATCTTAACAATACCTTTCATAGAAAAAAATCTTTTTTGAAACTTCATTATTATAGTCATATTTTATCCTTCATTGTGTCTAACTTTATTTTTTGTATACACATAGGGTTTTTTCTTCTAAAAAAAGTTGGGGTACAACTTATTCTAATAGATCAAAATGCACCCTAAATCTAGCACCGATTTCTTCTAGTCTCCACCTGAACAAATTCTCTCCACTTTCTTTTTCTTTATTCTCCCAACCAACTTATCTTATGAACTCCTTTTTTAGAAATTTAAAAAAAAAACAACTTATCATCTTTATAGTCATATTCCGTCCCTGCATTGTGTTTACACTTATATATTTTTTCATTTTTAAAATTTTGGGAGGCAGTTTCTTCTAATAGTCCAAAATACTCTCAAAATTAAGTGGGTGGACCTGTTCTATTCACCAGTCTAATATATATATATATATATTTTCTTTTTAATATTTTTCTTTATTTTAAATATTTTTTCCTTAAATTTTTTTTTTCTGAACTTCTTTTTATCCTTCTCTTCCCCCCCATGATTTGGGATCTCTTCTGATTTGGTTAAAGCACATTTTTCTGGGGTCTTTGCCACCCTTTTAGTATTTTATTCGTTCCTTCATATATGCTTATCTGGATAAAATGACAAGGCACAAAAACTCACAACAACAAAAAAAGAACAAGAGGCAGTACCAAAGGCTAGGAACCCAATCATAGTGACCTAACCAATACAGACATTGGTAATATGTCAGATCTAGAGTTCAGAATGAAAATTCTCAAGGTGCTAGCTGGCTGGAAAAAGGCATGGAAGATACTAGAGAAACGCTGTCTGGAGAATAAAAGCCCTTTCTGGAGAAATAAAAGAACTAAAATCTAACCAAGTTGAAATAAAAAAAGCTATTAATGAGGTGCAATAAAAAATAGAGGCTCTTACTGCTAGGGTAAATGAGGCAGAAGAGAGAATTAGTGATATAGAAGACCAAATGACAGAGAATAAAGAAGCTGAGCAAAAGAGACAAACAACTACTGGATCACAAGGGGAGAATTTGAGAGATAAGTGATATGATGAGATGAAACATTAAAATAATTGGGATTCCAGAAGAAGAAGAAAGAGAGAGGGGAGCAGAAGGTATATTGGAGACAATTATTGTAGAGAATTTCCCTAATATGGCAAAGGGAACAAGCATCAAAATCCAGGATGTGCAGAGAACCCCCTCAAAATCAATAAAAATAGGTCCATACCCCGTCATCTAATAGTAAAATTTACAAGTCTTAGCATCAAAAAGAAAATTCTGAAAGCAGCCCATGAAAAGAAGTCTGTAACATACAATGGTAAAAATACTAGATTGGCAGTGGACATATCCACAGAGACCTGGCAGGCCAGAAAGAATTGGCATGATATATTCAGAGCACTAAATGAGAAAAACATGCAGCCAAGAATACTATATCCAGCTAGGCTAGGCTATTTGAAAAAAGAAAGAGAGATAAAAAGTTTCCAGGACAAACAAAAACTAAAAGAATTTGTGAACATCAAACCAGCTCTACAGGAAATATTGAAAGGGGTCCTCTAAGCAAAGGGAGAGCCTGAAAGTAGTAGGTCAGAAATGAACAGAGACAATATACAGTAATAGTCACCTTACAGGCAATACAATGGCACTAAATTCATCTCTCTCAATTGTTACCCTGAATGTAAATGGACTAAATGCCCCAATCAAAAGACACAGGGTATCAGAATGGATAAAAAAAAAAAAAATCAATATGCTGTCTACAAAAAACTCATTTTAGACCCAAATTACCTCCATATTTAAAGTGAGGGGTGGAAAACAATTTACCATGCTAATGGACAACAAAAGAAAGGTGGAGTGGCAATCTTTATATCAGATCAATTAGATTTTAAGAAAAAGACTATAATAAGAGATGAAGAAGGACTCTATATCATACTCAAAGGGTCTGTCCAACAAGGAGATTTAACAATTTTAAATATCTATGCCCCTAACATAGGAGCAGCCAACTATATAAACCAATTAATAACAAAATCAAAGAAACACATCAACAATAATACAATAATATTAGGGGACTTTAACACTCCCCTCACTGAAATGGATGATTATCCAAGCAAAAGATCAACAAGGGAATAAAGGCCTTAAATGACACACTGAACCAGATGGACACCACAGATATATTCAGAACATTCCATCCCAAAGTAACAGAGTACACATTCTTCTCTAGTAAACATGGAACGTTCTCCAGAATAGATCAAATCCTGGGTCCTAAATCAGGTCTCAACTGGTATCAGAAGATTGGGATCATTCCCTGCATATTTTCAGACCACAATGCTCTGAAGCTAGAGCTCAATCTCAAGAGGAAATTTGGAAAGAACCCAAATACATGGAGACTAAACAGCATGTTTCTAAAGAATGAATGGGTCAGCTGGGAAATTAAGGAAGAATTGAAAAAAATTCATGGAAACAAATGATAATGAAAACAAAATGGTTCAAAATCTGTGGGACACAGTGAAGGCAGTCCTGAGAGGAAAATATAAAGCAGTACAAGTCTTTCTCAAGAAACAAGAAAGGTCTCAAATACACAACCTAACCCTACATCTAAAGGAGCTGGAGAAAGAAAAACAAAGAAAGCCTAAACCCAGCAGGAGAAGAGAAATCATAAAGATCAGAGCAGAAATCAGTGAAATAAAAACAAAATAAAAACCAAAAACAGCAACAACAACAAAAAAACCCAATAGAACAAATCAATGAAACTAGGAGCTAGTTCCTTGAAAGAATTAATAAGATTGACAAACCCCTGGCCAGACTTATCAAAAAGAAAAGAGAAAGGATCCAAATTAATAAAATCATGATCAAAAAAGGAGAGATCACAACCAACACTGAGGAAATAGAAACAATTATAGGAACATACTATGAGCAACTCTACACCAGCAAATTTTACAATCTGGATGAAATGGATGCATTCCTAGAGACATATTAACTACCACAACTGAACCAGGAAGAAATCGAAAATCTGAACCAACCTATAACCAGTAAGGAGATTGAAGCAGTCATCAAAAATCTCCCAACAAAGAGCTCAGGGCCAGATGGCTTCCCAGGGGAATTCTACCAAACATTTAAAGAAGAATTAATTCCGATTCTCCTGAAACTGTTCCAAAATGTAGAAATAGAAGGGAAACTTCCAAACTCATTTTATGAGGCCAGCATCACCTCGATCCCAAAACGAGACAAGGATCCCATCAAAAAAGAGAATTACAGACCAACATCCTTGATGAACACAGATGCGAAAATTCTCACCAAAATACTAGCCAATAGGATCCAACAATACATTAAAAGGATTATTGTCCACGACCAAGTGGGATTTATTCCAGGGCTACAAATTTGGTTCAACATCCACGAATCAATCAATGTGATACAATACATTAATAAAAGAAAAAACAAGAACCATATGATACACTCCATAGTTGCTGAAAAAGCATTTGACAAAGAACAGCATCCTTTCTTGATCAAAACTCTTCAAAGTGTAGGAATAGAGGGCACATACTACAATATTATCAAAGCCATCTATGAAAAACCCACCACAAATATCATTCTCAATGGAGAAAAACTGAGAAATTTTCTGCTAAGGTCAGGAACCTGGCAAGGATGTCCATTATCAACACTGCTATTCAACATAGGACTAGAAGTCCTAGCCTCAACAATCAGACAACAAAAAGCAATTAAAGGCATCCAAATTGGCAAAGAAGAAGTCAAACTATCAGTCTTTGCAGGTGATATGATACTCTATGTGGAAAACCCAAAAGACTCCACTCCAAATCTGCTAGAACTTGTACAGGAATTCAGTACAGTGTCAGGATACAAAATCGATGCACAGAAATCAGTTGCATTTCTCTTCACCAACAAGACATAAGAAAGAGAAATTAAGGAGTCAATTCCATTTACAATTGCACCCAAAACCACAAGGTACATAGGAATAAACTTAACCAAAGAGACAAAGAATATATACTCAGAAAACTATAAAGTACTCATGAAAGAGATTAAGGGAGACATAAAGAAATGGAAAAATGTTCCATGCTCATGGATCGGAAGAACAAATATTGTGAAAATGTCTATGCTACCTAAGGCAATATACACATTTAATGCAACCCTTATCAAAATCCCATCCATTTTTTTCAAAGAAATGGAACAAATAATCCTAAAATTTGTATGGAACCAGAAAAGACCTTGAATAGCCAGAGGAATATTGAAAAAGAAAGGCAAAGTTGGTGGCATCACAATTCCAGACTTCAAGCTCTATTACAAAGCTGTCATCATCAAGACATCATGGTACTGGCACAAAACCAGACACATAGATCAGTGGAACAGAATAGAGAGCCCAGAAATAGACCCTCAACTCTACGGTCAACTAATCTTTGACAAAGCAGGAAAGAATGTCCAATGGAAAAAAACAGCCTCTACAACAAATGTTGTTGGGAAAATTGGACAGCCACTTGCAGTGGTCCAATGAAACTAGACCATTTCCTTACACCACACATGAAAATAAACTCAAAATGGATGAAGGACCTCAATGTGAGGAAGGAGTCCATCAAAATCCTTGAGGAGTACATGGCAGCAACCTCTTTGACATCAGCCGCAGCAACTTCTTCCTCACCAAAGGCAAGGAAAGCAAGAGCAAAAATGAACTATTGGGACTTCATCATGCTCAAAAGCTTTTGCACAGCAAGGGAAACAGTTAACAAAACCAAAAGACAACTGGCAGAATGGGAGAAGATATTTGCAAATGACATATCAGATAAAGGGCTAGTGTCCAAAATCTATAAAGAACTTATCAAACTCAACACCCAAAGAACAAATAATCCAATCAAGATATGGGTAGAAGACATGAACAGACATTTCTACAAAGAAGACATCCAGATTGCCAACAGACACATGAAAAAGTGTTACACATCACTCAGCATCAGGGAAATACAAATCAAAACCACAATGAGATACCACCTCACATCAGTCAGAATGGCTAAAATGAACAAGTCAGGAAATGACAGATGCTGGTGAGGATGTGGAGAAAGGGGAACCCTCCTACACTGATGGTGGGAATGAAAGCTGGTACAACCACTCTGGAAAACAGCATGGAGAATCCTCAAAAAGTTGAAAATAGAGCTACCCTATGACCCAGCAATTTCACTACTGGGTATTTACCCTAAAGATACAAATGTAGTAATCTGAAGGGGCACGTGCACCCGAATGTTTATAGCAGCAATGTCCACAATAGCCCAACTATGCAAAGAACCTAGATGTCCATCAACAGATGAATGGATAAAGAAGAAGTGGTATATATATACAATGGAATACTATGCAGCCATCAAAAGAAATGAAATCTTGCCATTTGCGACGATGTGGATCAAACAAGAGGGTATTATGCTTATGGAAATAAGTCAATCAGAGAAAGACAACTATCATATGATCTCCCTGATATGAGGAAATGGCGATGCAACGTCAGGGGTTTGGGGGGTAGGAAAAGAATAAGTGAAACAAGATGGGATCAGGAGGGAGACAAACCATCAGAGACTCTTAATTTCATAAAACAAACTGAGGGTTATGGGGAGAGGGGGTCAGGAGAGGGTGGTGGGGTTATGGACATTGGGGAGGATATGTGCTTTGGTGAGTGCTGTGAAGTGTGTAAATCTGGCGATTCACAGACCTGTACCCCTGGGGCTAACAATACATTATATGTTTAAAAAAAAATAAAAAAGAATTTAAAAAAAGAAATGGTAGAAGTGTATATGTCATAAATTTATTCAACATACAAGTTTCATATATTTCCAATTCCTGTCCCCTATTTCTCCTGCTATTTTATCTCTTCTGATAAGGTTTTGTTTTTCATTGCTGGAGAAGATCATCTGATGAGGTCCACAAGTTTCCATTTTCAAGCATTTCTGTGTTCAGATTCTAAACAGTAGAATAAAAGACAGGAAAGTTAGGGAAATCCTGTCATCTACTAAAGGAATAATTTTTTATACTTCAATCATAAATATTTGACCTTAATAAATTTTAATTATTTTTAATGATAGGGCTGTTTTTGTTTTTTATGTTGAAAAATGGAGAACTGAAGGTGTCACAGTGAGTGTTCTATTGTCAAAATGAACATTGTTGACTGGCCTAAAGGAAAATCTTGTAGATCGCATCTCTCATAATGTACTATATAGAAAACTACAGGGAAAATTTTCCTGACCTTAACTAGTGAAAGTTTAGAAGTATCCTGAAAAGGTCATAGGTGATAAACATATCACCACTGGGTATAGAATATAAACTAAATATTAGATGATTTAGTTTTTATATGTTGCAAATTCCTGGATTCATCTGCAAATAAGTCTCCCCAGACCCAGTAATTATAATTTACATG
Organism: Mustela putorius furo; assembly: GCF_011764305.1. Lineage (NCBI taxonomy): Eukaryota > Metazoa > Chordata > Mammalia > Carnivora > Mustelidae > Mustela > Mustela putorius. The sequence continues at coordinate 38,263,965 of NW_025422368.1, read as the reverse complement.
CTTTTTTTTTAGAATTTCTAGAAATTTTAGAATATATTTGAAATAGTTTAAATTCCTAAATTATACACCATGGGCTTTATAATATGATAAGGATATACTCAAGAAGCAATCTTATACGGACAACTGAAGCTTATTTATTTTATGTTGGCATTAGACTTTGCTGTTTATACTTTACCAGCACTGCAGGGATCCCTATATTCTTCAATAGTGAATTCCTCTGAAACAGAATATATAAGACAGAAAGAGTGAAGACATTCAGTAATAGGCATATTGGAAGTTAACTGTAAATAAACTGTGTAAAAAAAAAAACCAAACTGTGTAAACTAGGAAAGAAAGTATAAAGACAGTTATGGAGCCAATGGAAACGAATGACTTCTGTACTAACCCATCCAGGACTAGTGGAGGGGGCAGTGAGAGAAAACTGGGCTTGGATACAGAAGTCAAGGGCAGGTTTCAAAGATGGATGGTTGTCTATCTATGGGATACACTATGGCCCTCTTCGAAGCTGTGTTCTCTTCATTGGAGTTTAACTTCCTCTCCGAACTCTTTCTCACTCTAGGAAGGAGTAAAGTTTTACATTACCAGCATCTTATGGTAATGACAAATTTCTAGTTCAAAGTCATGAGCAAATGGAAGAATTTCCTGTTATATTACAGAGTTTCCCAAAATTTTTGAGACTACTCAAGGCATGAGTCAACAATGGATCAAATGTGGGGTACCTGGGTGGCTCAGTCAGTTAAGCAACTGCCTTCTGCTCAGGTCCTGGGATCTTTATACTTTCTTTTCGAGTTTCTTCCCATCCAACTCCTTGCTCAGGGGAGGTCTGTTTCACCCTTTCCCTCTGTCCCTCCTCCCAGATCATGTTTTCTCTTGTGCACACTTTCTCTCTCTCAAATAAGTAAATAAAATATTTTTTAAAAAGATAAAATTTTAGGTCATGTATCATAAATCAGTACTCATTTTTTTTTTTTTTTAGTTATTGCTTACTCTACTTACTTTTCTGGAATACTTCATTCCAGAACAAACAATTTTATAAGAGAATTTAGAAAGAACTGATCCCCTTATTGCTTTATACGAATGGCTCAGGACTCATTTAGGGGGCACACGATTATCCAATGACCACAAACTCACTCTTCTGGTGAAAGATTGTGGAATTTTGTTTGAGTTAGGGTGACTCTTTACCAGGGTAGTCAGTTTTTCCCTTTCAAAGCTCAGCATTTCTGAATCTCACTCACCTGTCTCGTAATAATCATAGGCTTTTACAGTGGCTGGTTTTAAATTGTCAACTTGGATGTCTTGTTCCACTGAGAAGGAGAAACTCAGGGTTTGATTGGTTAGCTGGAGAGACAGGAAAACTCAATTGGAATCAAAGATTAACTTAGTTTCTAGTTACCGTTCTCTCTTCCTATGGTATTATCAACCCTTATGGTTATGCTATTCAATTGTACCAAAACCTATGGAAAGAATGGGCATTTTGACTTGCATAATACACTCAATGGCAGATATAAGAAGGAAAAAAGAGATGATTTTGTGGATAGACAAATGTAAAATGAGCTTTGTTGATCAATCCAGGTTTCATTTCCCTCTATTGCTATTTTCTTCTACCTCACTTGTATGTGTGTGCAAAACTTTCTCCAGAATCTGGATTGGTGTGTTGGAACCTCTAGTAGTTTCCCCTAGATATAGCAGAGTCACAGAATCTTACCTCTTCAAAGTAAATCAGGACATGGTTGGTGCTCACTTCAGTCCTTTGAATCTGAGGTTTTTGTTGGAGCTGTTGACAAAGAGTATAAGCCAGACATATGGGATGAAGAAATTCCAGGCTAAGAGCACTTTTCAGGTACTTATGATCTAACTGGCTATTCAGAAATATCCAAATGGCTAATTGTGATCTCTTTGAGAATTATAGTAATATTTATTAAATGCTTTCTCTATTATCTATGATCTCCATCATCTCTTTATACCAATGTATTTCTGTATCTATCTGTCCATCTGTCTATCATTTATCTATTCTATCTCTAATATAAACATTTTCTTTTTTTAAAGATTTTATTTATTTATTTGACAGACAGAGATCACAAGTAGGCACAGAGGCAGGCAGAGAGAGAGAGAGAGAGAAGCAGGCTCCCCACTGAGCAGAGAGCCAGATGTGGGGCTTGATCCCATGACCCTGGGATCATGACCTGAGCTGAAGGCAGAGGCCTTAGCCCACTGAGCCACCCAGGCAACCCCACATTTTCATGATATATGAGAATCATCCTTTATATGAAAAAGAAGAAAGGAATGCTATCATATATATCATATATATGTGTACATATGAAGTATATTTTTATATCATACATATGTATATATACATTTTCTCCTTTTTAAAATATAGGATAATCAATACCTCTCCATATACCTGATGTCTCAAGGGCTGCTGGAGCATTATTAACCATGTCTATAACTTATGTCTCACACTGGAGACCATGTAACAGTGACACCCACTATTGAAATGATGGAAGCACTCTAGAGAAGAAGTGTGAGCAAGTAAACCTCTTGAAAACCCAATAAAACTGACAAGCATAAATGTCAGCATTTATCATGATTTTTCTATCTGTAAGGAATTTAGGGTTTACCTTTTTCACTGATGATTTCACAGGAATGAAGCCTGATATCATCTTGACGTCAACAATGACCATGTTAGAGCTTGGTCGTTCCCCAGTATAACTATGAAGACAAGGCACAGAGATAAGGCATTCAAACAAAATTCTTTGGCATTCATTCAAGGCATAAATTCCCCCTTCTCTTTCATTTCTGGTGTTCCCTATCTTTAACTACCACCCAGCTTCCCCATCTATTCTATTTGTGTCTGCTATGCTTGTTTGGAAAACCCCATTATGAAGTCACACTCTGCAGGTATGGCAACATCATATGCTCAGTGTTAAGGTTTTTCAATTTGGGTGAAGAAAATTTTCTTGTTAGTAAATATTGCAAGAATGCCATATTCATATTTTGTGACTTGGGACAATGGAGCTCCCCTGCAAAAGAAAATCACATTCTCCATGTTCTACAAAAGGTCTTACCAACAAAAGGATTTACCTAATGTTGATGTGAATCTGGAATTTCCTGTGAGCATGTACTCCATCACAATTCTTGGGGAAAGTATCAACCTTTAGAGTGAAGGGGACTTTCCCTTCTTTCTTGGGCAGGATGTTATATCTCAAGGATGTCTAAAATGAATGGGGAAAAAGCCTTTATCATTACACTCAAATAGTCTGTTCTTTTTAGCTCACTCATCTTTTTTTATTTGGAGATTCATTACCAATTTTTGAAGCTTTCCCCCCCTCATTTGTGGCATCCCCTAAACCCTGGGAGTCTCACCTGGAGGTACACACATCCTGACCCTGACACGGTCGTGCTGTACTCCCCTGGAATCTCTGGCAGCCTGACCTCCTGCAGCAACAGGCGATTGGCATCGTGGACTTGGAATTCTTCAGAGAATGTCTCTGAAGACTTGACTGTGACTACAGCTGCTTTCTCCCTTTTACTGAAAGTTGCCGCTCCATATTTGGACAGGGCTTGGAGAGCTACCACAGTGTCCTGAAAAAAGATGGGGCAGAAGTCACGGAAGTGAAGGTAACAAAATCATACTGGGTGTAGATCATATCAGTACTACTCTCAGAGTGATTTCATGACAAACACAGACCCGTTATTAACCACAAACTATTTTATGTACTTTAGGGGAACATGAAAAAGTTTCCCTATTCAAGTAGTTTACACTATACATACAGAAATTGACCCAAACATTGACATAGAGCAGAGGCTATTTCAATAATTTAGACATTTATATAATAATATATAATAATAATAGAAATTTATATTATATTATTTGTTGTAAACATTCAGGGAAAGGGGAAGAAAGTGGAGCTAGATTAGTAAGAGAACACTTCCTAATGAGAGGGTAAGTAAGAAGACTTACTTGAAGAAGGTACTATGAAGAAGAAATAAAATTATGTATGAATCATGAGAAAGATTTATATAGACAAGAAAAGAGGCATCACAGACTACCAGGGTGGGAAACGTGGAGACATAGAAAAAGGAGAGAGTCAATTCCAAAATAAGTGAAGAGATTAGCCTAATTAAAAGGGAGTATTTGTGTTTAGTGGGGAAGAGTAAATACTTTGAATAACATTATTAGATTGTTTTGGTCTTCGGATGAAAAAAAAATATATTTGCTTTACCAGGGAAGTAATTTTATGAAATATTGCTTTAGGAAGATTGATCCATTTTACATTTATGGGTTGACTAAGGAGAGAAGATATGAGAGATTGTACAGAGGACAGAACAATAATGATTATATAAAATAATGAGGCTGGAACCTTTCTGGTGGTGGAGGAATGGAGAAAGCATGAATTAGAAATACTATCTGATTAGTCAACTCCTAGAATATGCTTGTGTCTACATATGTATTAACATATTTATTTTAATTCCTAGAGGATCTCCACAGACCTGAGTAGAAGAGAAGCCCCCATTGGGGTTTTGTTGCTTTGTGATCCATTTCACAATACGTGAAGCCACAGACAGGTCTTCTGAAGATGGAGCAGGCCAAGCAGTAAGATAGGCAAGGAGCAAGTAGGAAGTCATCTCCACTTCAACAGAAGGAGCCCGAGGTTGATAATAGAATGTCATAACTTCTTCAACTTTCCCTGGACGCTGCCAGTGGATTGAGTCCTCTTTGAAATGGAAGAGGATATTATCTTAAACTTAAAGAATGACTTTATTTAATTACTTATGAAAGATTTTATTTTTTTATTTGAGAGAGAGGGTGAGAGATCACAAGCAGGGGGGATTGGTAGAGGGAGAAGCAGACTCCCTGCTGAACAGAAGCCTGATGTGGGACTCGATCCCAGGACCTTGGGATCATGACCTGAGCTGCAGGCAGACAGTTAACAACTGAGCCACCCAGGTGCCTATCAATTGCTGGTGATTCTGGAGGTAAATTTTGCAGTAGCAGCCCTTACCTTCTTTCACGGCATCTTTGTCCAGTGATTCAAGAAGCTCACTTCGCTTGGCCTGGTTTCCTGCTAGAGCAAAGGCATAGGCCAATAATGCCTTGGTATAGACAGGACTTTCTTGGGCCTCTGAGATGGATCTCCAGGCATTTTCCAGGCAGAATAGAGCATTGCGGACAACAGAGTGCTAGAAGGCAGATAAAAAAATCTTTAGATAGCAGAAGCGGGCTAATGAATTGTCCACATGCTAACACCAGATTAAAAGGTATAATGTGTCATGTTACATCATGGTTCTGACCAGAGAATAATTTCCTTGGCAGCTTCCAAAGGGATTTAGTTTTTTATGGTCTAGTGAAATATACCATAATTAAATAACATGACAACCACAACTTATTTTCCTCACAGAGTCACAGCTTCTTGATTGATATTCCTTGTATCTGTGAGGGAGGTAGAGGTGCTGGTACATACAGTGACAGGCAGTGGCATCTCCAGCAGAGCAATGGTGATGTAGGCAGAGAGCGTCAGTTCATCATCTACCCCACCCTGTAGAGAGCAGAAGGAGAGACACTCAAACACTCCAATAGTCATTAGTCAGAGCTGGATCATTCTACTCCCCCAAGCCCCCTACTCCACACACTCTTCACTAGAAAGCATCTTTTCTTGCGCAATTTTGTTGATTTTTCCCCCTTTCCCCTCTACCCTCAAATTCTCGAATCTGCCTCAAATTATTTCCCCTCATTTTTAGTAATATATTGGGGTTTTTTGGCACCCTATTTTATAATTCAGTAAAAAACGACTATTTTATTGTCACATTTCAGAAGCTTTAGAGAGTACCATCCTTCCTTAAAGATATGTCACCAGGACATGGGGAATCAACAGGAGTGTCTTTGCCCCTAAATGTCACTGTTTTCAGGGACCAGAACAAAATGAACAGCACCACCTTAATGGCGTTGTTTAGAAGTGATCCGGAGCGTTGGAAACAACCATTTTCTTTTTGTCTCTGTGAGATCCAGGTGAGGGCACTCATGATGTGTGACATCTCCACAAAAATGTGTGACTGGGCTTGAGCAAAGGACTTGAGCACAAATGCAGTGAGCCTGTCCAGTACAGGAGAGACAGACATGAGGACCATCTCACATTTAAAGCCCACTTTGGGCAAATGCATTCAGACATTGGTCTTTGCCATCCACGGGAGGAAATTGTTGGGGAGAATTGGTAAGGGAAATGACACTTGTACACTAAATATTCTTGCTTGTTTAACAAGTATCTGAATTCCTTTTTTAAATCTCAATTTTATTGGTTTCCTCCAAATTGATGCTTTTCACCTATTTTACTGCTATTTACTGTACTATCACAGCTGGCATGCGTTCATACATGAAATGATACATGTCACATAGTAGTGATGACAGACATATGGATTTTTAAAGGATAACACATTTCCATGAAAGAACTCCAGGTATCAGAGAATAATTATTTCTAGAATATGAGAATAGAATGGATCTATAGCAAGCATATGAAAATAATGATCTTACCAAGTGTTTCCTTGACTTCTGCCATCACGATCCCCAAAGGTGCTGTATGAACCATCACTATGCTTATAATTCAACTGCCTTTGGTACCCTAAAGAGGAAGTTTTCGTAGATTTATGAAATAGCAGAGATGTTGGAGAATTAATCTTCAAAGTTTTTCTTCAAAACTTGGTTGGGAATCACAGGAAAACTACTATTTTGTTAAGATGTCTCTAAGGCTTGATATGCCATTGAATTTCCTGGTAATAGAGTGGGACATTTTATTGGTTGTCACAGCACAGTGATTATTAGATCTTAACCAAAGGGATGCTAATTTGAGTTCACTGAGAGAGATATTTAGGAAATCAATTAAGATTTCTCCTTTTGGGATTATTGCTCACCACTGATGAGGTAACTGATGGCTTTGGACTTGATAGTCTCTGTCAGCTGTCGGGTCTCATTTAGATAGTTCAGAACATAGATGTTAGGGACAAAAAGGACCATATTTTGCTCTCCACAACCATACGGCATCCGGAGAAGATTCTGAAGATTTTGCATTGCAGAGCCTAATATGTCACCTGGGGAATGAAAGACATGAAAAAAATCAGAGGCGGTGTGCCTGGTGGCTCAGTCAGTTAAGTGTCCAACTCTTAGTTTCTGCTTAGGTCATGATCTATCTCATGGGTGGTGGGATTGAGCCCTGCCTGGGCTCTGTGCTCAGGGAAGAGTCTTAAGGATTCTCTTCCTCTGCCTCTGTTCCTCCACTCCTTTCTGTGGGGCCTCTCTCTCAGATAAAGAGATAAACCTTTTTTTTTTTTAATTTTTAAATTTTTTATAAACATATATTTTTATCCCCAGGGGTACAGGTCTGTGAATCGCCAGGTTTACACACTTCACAGCACTCAAGAAATAAACCTTTAAAAAAAAAAAAACAGAGCAACTAGAGCTGGTTTCTGCTGGGATAAGAAGATAGATTACTAGCTAAACAAGAGATCAAATCATGTATGGAGAGTAGAACAAGAAACCATAAAAGAGGTGAAGAAAAACAAGAAACAGAAAGGACAGAGAAAGTAGGAAAAATAGTTGATGATTCCACGATGGAAAAACAATGGCTGGGCATATCTTTTCTGATGAACCACATGTCTGGTAAAAACCAAATGTTTTCAAATCTATTAGGAAGCCTCACCACCTAGTCAGTCTCTGAAGATAAGGGCACAGAGAGATGACACTTTTTACTCTTTTGAGTATGTCAAGGTATAAAAAGTAGCACAACATCTATTTAACTCCCTTCCTGACTAATATACAATGCAATTTTTAGCTTAGTGCTCTTTCTTTCCATCTAGCACAACAAAAGTCTTCATTAACCGTGGATGGTGAGGCTGCATGCACTAGAGTGTGCATGCATCTCACTAGAGTGAGATGGACAGTGGCTTGCCTTGGGCTGGGAGACTTACCCAAAACTGAGTATGTTGCTCTGGCAGATCCTTCAACCACATCTGAAGGAACTTTCAGTGACAACTTTTCAGATACACCAGTTTCTGAGGAAAGAAGACAAATATATATATAAGGGAAGGAAAAAAATGAGAAATTTTCTTTGAAATTTTTCCTCTTTGGATCAAATTTCAACCTGTCATGACAGGTTGATAACTTTATAATTTGATCATTTTATAATTTCTTCGATGCAATCTGAGTTTCTCCTAAAGTTGTGATTCGTCTTGCAGTGAAATTCATATTATGTTTGCGCTAAATTTTTACAGATTTCCTTACAAGCATATACCTTATGTTATACTTATTTCTTTCCCTTCATTGTTTATGTTAATATTTATTATTAGCGTTTTTTGAAAATAACATTCATGTCTAAATGTGTTAATTGTGTGCTATGTGACGGGTTCTGTTTTAAGTGCAATGATAAAATGATTCTCAAAAAAATTCCCTGACGTCCCAGAGTTTTCATATTAATGGGAATAATAACATACCATATATATATTTAGTATAATAGATGCTAGTAAGTTCTCCAGAGAAAATTAAAGTGAAGTGTTTATATGGGTGAGCTAGTAAGACAGTGCAAATCAGAAAGTGTAGGGTGAGGGAAGAGGGTTCCCCTCTTTGATAAAACAAAATCATAGGTGACTGGAGACTTTAAGTATGTCAAGGTGTAAGATTTATATATATTTGGGGAAAGAGGCTTCCAGAAAAAAGGAACAAAAAGCGAAAAGAATCCAGAGATGAGAGCATGCTAGCTCTGTTACAAGACCAGACTAGGAGTCCCATGTGACCAGAGGAGGGTGAGTGAGGGAGAGAGTAATAGGATCTGAAGTCATGGTGATATCAAGGATTTGGAGGGGACGTTGGAGACATAACCTTTAACTTTCAGGGACATGGGAAACTCTTGGAGGGTTTGGACAGAAGAGGCACATGATCTGAAACATGCTTTAAATGATCCCTTTTGCTGTAGGGATGTAAGGAAAGATGACCAGGCAACCAGGTAGGAGGTTATTGAGATGATCCAAGAGAGAAAAGGCTAGAGTAGTGGGAAGATTCTGGATATAATGTGAAGGCGGAGCCAACTAGATTTGAAAGTAGATTGGGTGTGGAGAGTAAGAGAAAGAACATACTAAGGGATGACTCGAAAGTTTTATTTCAAGCAGGTAGAATAATGGAATTTCCATCCTCTGAGATGGAGAAAATCGAAGGAGGTGTGGGTTTGTGGAGACCAGCAGAAGAACAATTTTGAACATGCTAGTTTTGAGATGTCTATTTGTCTATAGGCCTGTAAGTGGAGATGATTAGTGGGCAACTGAATGCACAAGTTTGAGTGAGGAAATCGGTGTGGACCCAAGTTGTTTATTTTGTGATCTCCACTACAAAGTTGTTATTTAAGTTCTGTAACTAAATGAGATTATCAAAGGATGCTTCTAGAGAGGAGAGATTCGAACACTGAGCATTGTCCTCAAGATGATTCTAGATGGTGCAGAGTTGAATATTTTAAAGGTAATTTTTATATGATTATATTAATGGTATTAGTAAAATATTGGTTTTCTATATATGTTAGTGACCTAAAGTTCTTCTTCAAATAACTGACACAAGTAAATTAACCTTGAGTACCTTTAAACTATTAGTTGAGTAATAAATATTACTATTTATTAGCTATTTTACATGTAGATATTTTAATACTTTGAGAATTATTTAAAAAGAAGTTTGAAAAACACCGGGGTATTGGAAAGAATCCTGTTCTATGCTCATCAACTTTGGTTCTCATTATCAGCCAGGAGCTCCTAGGTAAGTCTTTTAGCTTCTTTAAGTCTTCACCAGGAAAAGACTTCTGAATCAAATATCCTTAGATTTTCATACAGGAGAGTACACTAATTTTTTCCCCCCAGAGGAAAACATACCCCGAAGAGCATTCTAAAACTATACACTTTGGCAAGTGGCTTAACATGAGAATTTTGTCTCTTTTTGACATTTACCTGATGCACAGAGGAGTGTGTTGAAAGTTTCTTCCTTTTCTATTCCTTCGGGCTTTATATTGGGGGAAAAAAAGTGAAAAAGAAGGTCATACTGAGTGTATAGGAAAAAATCATTCACTTTAAAGTAGAGGAGAAAACATTAGTAAGAAAGTGAGTTGTAGATACATCCATATTTTTGAGTGTATAGGAAAAAAATCAATCACTTTAAAGTAGAGGAGAAAACATTGGTAAGAAAGTGAGTTGTAGATACATCTATATTTTTGGGAGTGAAATGTTACCATAACAGACATATTAGATAATGTTATATAATATAATAAGGCCTTTGAGACACAGAGAAAGTTTACCGGCATACCTCAACTAATAAGGGCTTGATTACGGTATCCTTCTGTTGAAGTTCTGGAACTCTTGGCACCTCCTTGCCGCACAACTCCTGAGACTGTAGGGCTTCCACAGTAGCTGTGAAATTCACCTTTCCTGGGGAATAAGATTCTTACGGAGTTAAACAGTGATTCTATATTGCATGGTTTGTCTTTTCAAGTTTCTCCTGTACTTCATATATTGCACCATGTATACACACACACACACACACATATATAAATATATAAATATATATTTTTTTCTTTCAAGGCATCACTGTTGAAGGAGGAGAAAAAGACATGTACCTGGTTCAGAGTGTGGAAAGCAAATCATTACAACATAAGAAGTAGGATCTGTCAACAGATTTACCACTTACCCAGTGACTTTGGGGTCACAGCCCAGGACATGGTTTCCTGCTTATTTCCACAGATACAGGGAGTGTCTTCATTCTTTTTCACTAAGTTGGCTGACTTGTCAGGGAAGGCTTCCAGCTGCACACTGACCTATCCCCATAACCATGCACAAGTTTGAAAAAGAACACAGGTAGAGGAATAATTACAGGGGCAAGGAGCTTCAAGGGACAATGGGAACTAATGGAGAGGCTTTGAGAAATTGTTCAAACAAGGTAAATCCTGTCCAGCACTTTGTAGTTTAGATGTTGCCAATAGGGAGCTAAAAAACTGACAAGAACTGAGATAATCCCCAGGATTTAGGATTGTGCCAGCACAATGAAGAGGTGTTTGCTTTAGTCAGAGCAGGGGAAAAAATAAAATCAGGTAGAAATGAGGTCTGAATTTAGGAATACACAGAAAATATAACGTCCCAAATGAATATAACCGTACCACCTTGGGTCAGCCAGTGAGCTTTGCTCTTAGCAACTATCCCATTCCCAAATGAGGTTACACCATTCTTCAGCTATGATTTGCTGGCACATTACCTAGGAGACCTGGATATTAAATGGTGACTGGGTGTCTCCCTTCCACTTTTGCTCTCCTCCAGAGAAGTGTCCTTACCCGAATGCAATGGGCCAAATAGTTGAACACAGTGACTTTCAGCGTAAAGGCTTCTCCTCGCACCACAGAGTAGGGGAGAGTGAGTTCCAGGAAGAAGGGCTGGAACACTTGAAGAGAGATGATGGGGGAGAGGCCCAGCCCTGTGGTTCCAGACAAGCAGAGTGCGCTGGCTTTCCACTCTGTGATGGTGTCAGGGACCTTCACGGCCAACTCACTTCTACCTGATAAACTAGAGAAGGGAATAAGAGGAAGCCTTGGGAAGCAATTTTCTTTTATTTTTTGGCACGGACACTAGCTGATAGTGCGCTAACCTAGTAACCCAGTATGGTTAACGGTAAACCTGATAACTAGGTTTGGCACTCCTAGCGAAGTCTCTGAAAGGTTTTCCTTTCCTTTTAGAGACAGGGTAATTTCCTACTTATCATGATTTTAGATATCTCGGGACCAAATTAGAAAAAAAAAATATTGCATGGTTGAGCTAAGAGACCAATGAACTATGAACCTAAAAGTTTACCAGGAAGAAGTGGAACAGAACTGCAAGGCTCAGGAATACCAGAATCACAGAGGGTGAGCCACATCTTTTCCTCAACGAAATTCTGGGCAACACACTACTTACCTGAGTGGCACCAAGTCCCAGATCCAGGTCTCAGGGAAATACTTCCGGACTGTCTCTTTCACTTCCACAACGGGAGAGTTTTCTCTAGGGAGCGTTGCAAAAGCTGGTACTCCAATACCACGTGCTAGAGGAAGTACTGTGGCAGGACAATACGAGGGCCCCCATGTAAACCTCATTTTTATCATGAATTTCTTACAGTTGCCTAGTTTCTCAAGTAAAATGAGGTCACTTGCTCAGGGAATGTTTATTATTGGAACAGCTTAATCTACTAGCTTTGACTTTGTTCATTTATCTATTTGTCTTCCAGGAGAGTGAATCCTATTGCTTCTTCAAAGAGTCTGGAGGTAAATGTATTTTTTTCTGGACATGAAAGCAAATGTAGCTCTCTAGAAGCTGATTATTCAATGGACAAAGGGAAGAAGAAAGAGTGATTTAATACATCAAATACTGCTTTGATACTGAAAGGATGATCACGTGCTCTCCATTTGCAGTGAGAATCAAACAAGAAGAATGAATAATAGCTCCAGCAAGAGGAGTTCAGAAATGCTTTTTTATTTTACAGTGGTTGAGATACAGACAGAAACTCTAAGATACACTGAAGTATGTATTACAGACAGCAGAGACTCAATAAAGGACAGAAAATGAACTTCAGGTTGGCCAGAGAAAATTTCATTGAAGTAGACTTTTAGATGATCACTGAAGGATGAGAAACAGAGGAGAATGGAGGAGGTATTTGATGGAAATGGCTCCATGAACACACACGCAGAGGTCAGAAGGGATGCTCTGCAGGGAAAATGGAGTAAGATGTCTATTTTGGGGCTCTGTTGAGTAATAATAGATGTATATAATGAAACACATGAAGATTAGGACAAAAAAATTAGATCTGTTAAGGTAGGAGTTAGCTTGATTTTTAAAAAAAGGTGATACTCTAGAGATCAGAAGATAGAGATCACAGGTATAAATATATAAACAGAAATGTGATATATATATATATTTTACATATATATAAAATAATATCATTTTCAAAGCTTCATATGTCCTACCACGTAGGAATATGACGAGAACATGTCCCTTTGCTCTTAGCACAGTGCTCTTTTTTCTGTACACAGAATTTTCTTTTTCTTTTCTTTCTTTTTGTTTTTTTCTTTTTTTTGTACACAGAATTTTCTTTCCGTTGAGGAAATATTCTTAGTTATTTCCCTGTTGTCAACTAGAACTTTATTTTTTGTCTTTTTAGGTAAATAATTCCCACTGTATTAAAGTATTTCTACTGCATTAAAGTATGTGGTTTTTAAAAACAAATTTTTTAAAGATTTTATTTATTTGACAGAGATCGCATGTAGGCAGAGAGGCAGACAGAGAGAGAGAGGAGGAAGCCGGCTCCCCACTGAGCAGAGAGCCAGTTGCAGGGCTTGATCCCCGGACCCTGAGATCATGACCTGAACAGAAGACAGAGGCTTAACCTACTGAGACACCCAGGTGCCCCATGTGTTTATTTTTAAGAAACACCATATACCAGCACATTTCTCATTAAGAAGTAGGATTAGTCGATAGCCAAACATGCAGTGAGAAATTTCCCTAGGCCTGACAGCAACCGAAAAGCATACTCAGAATCTTTTCAACTTTTCCTCATTTCCAGATATACTTGAAACCCACAAGTGGTATTGTAAGGACCTATTTTACTCTCCCTGCTCCCCTCCCCCAGGGGACTTAAAAACAAGTCCCAGAAAACAGCTCCAGGTGTGAAGGCCAAGAAAAACAAGGCTGTACCTACCTGGAGTCTAGCCCTGACATAAGTACAGCCACCTTGGCAAATCAAAAGCTGGCACCTTGCACTGTAAGAGTGGGTTAGCATAACAATGGCCATCCTGAAGGAGGGGAAGCCAGTTTACTGAGTGTCCCTAACCAGCCCGCACTGCGCACGTAACTTGAGATCAGAGAAAGTAGCTAAAACCTGGAAAAATAACTTAATCATACACCACTAGGGTGGTTAGGTGGTGGTGCCACAGGGACCAAATGTTAAAGAAAAACAAATAGTTAACTTGGAGAGATCACAATCCTGCAAGACAGGAATCTCCCTTGGTTTGCAAATGTCCTGGTTATTTACAACAAAAAGGGCTATCTCTTCAATGTCCCAGTTTCTGAAGACAAGTGGCTCAGTTCCTCAAGGCCTAAGGTCACACCATAAAACTGAGGGAGCCTGAGGCGGAAGGAAATGTAAATAAAGTTGAATTTCTTCTGAGCCAGGGTGGCAAAAGGTTAAACAAAGTTAAACTGTCAAAGTGGGGTGCATGATAGGTATGTAGCCATGAAGAAGTGCCTTGAAAATGCTATATAAACCCTTGGCTTTGAGTGCTTGGGGTCCTTGTTGAAACCTGCTGCGCCGGGCCGATACTTGGACCCCAGCTAGCTGGAAATAAACCTCGCTGTGTGACTTGCATTATTGAGAGTGTTCTCTGTCTAATTGAGGGGTGGTCGACTCTGTACCCTAACAGTATATCTGCTGAAAGTTGGATTATTCTATTTTGTCCAATACATGAAAACCTCTTTGATTTTTATGAAAGAATATGACACACAAAATAAATATCTGTAGGATCCTTTGCATTTTTCAGCCTCCATTGCTGTCAGGGAAGAAGTGATATATGCCACTTCCACAGCTGGCCAAAAAAGGTAGTGTGGAAACCATTTCCTTTCCCATGGTAATGACCTTAAATGTCACATTGGAGATAGAGTCATAGGTGAAACCAGAATGGGTATCCCAGACTCCCTGATTGGTAAGGAGCTGCTCCGGACAGCCACTAGACTCAAAAAAGCAGTTTTGTGTGAGCAGAAAATAGAACTGTCATATGCTTAGTCACTGAGATGTGGAGGTTTGTTTTATTGCAGTACAGTCTGTCTTACCCTGACCAATGTAGGTGTTGAAACCACCCTGGATAAGAAGGATTTGAAATAGCAAGATTATTGAAGGCTGAGACAAAAGACATTCAATTTTGATTTCAGAGAGAGAGAGAGAAACAATAATTGCTCTAAAAAATCCCATTTTGGGGGGGAGGCATGTTATTTGGAGAAAACTTACCAAGAAGTTGCTCCAGAGTCACAATGTTTATATGCAGAAAAACATCATTTCCCCGCCCATTATCATAGCAGGCAAGTAAATCTCACCATTACCTCCAGCATAGCCCATAGGCGGTCCTGGGTACAGCGAAAGCAGCTGACAAAAATGCGGCTTGCGGATTTTTGAGTTGGTAAAAATATTTAATCCTGCAGACTGGACAAAAATGAATTATGAAAGCGTACTGGGAAACCAGTCTTGAGAGTGGAATGTTGTCTTACATTTGGACCGTAGGGACCAAGGGCAGTGTGCGTCAATATATCCCACATGGCATTTGATTATTTTGAGTTGAAGTTATTTGGGAGACACTGGTACAAGGACATTTCTCTGTCCTTCTCTGGCCCTCTCACAGCAGGAAACACATCTCCCACGTGAGAGATACACTCCCTTTACTAAGAATGAGAAAAAAATCCTTATCACCAGAGACAGAAACTTTAAAGCCAAGAAAGTCTTAGAAACAAGCCCTGTTCTTTTTGTTTTCTAATCTGTGACCTCAAGCCAAATTCCACTTTGAATCCTAAAGCTCTGTTTTCCTTATCCTACCAATTTCTCACAAATGTATTGCGTCTTTGCCTAAAAAGTATAAGAACTGGGGACTTCCTCATTTCCTTAGGACTCGGTTTCATTATTGGACCTTCATGAGAACATAATGAACCTATTTTTGTTTTGTTTTGTTTTGTTTTTTAAATCTCCAGTTAATCTGTCACATGTAAATGTAATTCTTAGTTCAGCAGGAAGACCCTGAAGGAGGGTAGAGGAAGAATTTTTCCTTCCCTACACTATCACACTAGTGATAAAACACGTTATTATTATGCACAGAGCTCATCCTCAGGAAAATTCCGCACAATCAGGAACAGAGGTATCTTACAAATAGGAAAACAGAGTCACGTAAAGTTGAGTGCATCCAGTTAGCAAAGAGAAGTTGGGATCAGAACTCATGTCTTCTGATTCCTATTTCTGAATTTTGTGTGCTGTAAGCTGAGAAGCTAAATATTTTATGCTTGGATGTTTATCTTCTCTTTCTTTTCTCTCCCCAAAACAAATATAATGTAGGCAGATACCTACAGGATAGCCTGACTCCTACAGTCCACCTGGTCCTGACCATCTTTCCCTTCAATACTAGTCACAGGCAAATACTACTTGCTGTCTTAGCTCAGAGTACCGGCAAATTGTGGGACACGGAGGCACAGCTATCTGTGGTGGCAGCCACATGGAATAGGGAGAAAGATGTCAGAAATATGTGTTTAAAGATGAAACAATCAGCTAGTAGACCTAAAAAGTCCTCTTTCTATCCCTGCCACCGACGGAGTGATGGTTCTGAAGGCTCCAGAACAGGGAGATTTCAAATTGCTGTCTGCCTGGCTGCAGAAGAATGACATGTTTTCCTCAAAGTTTAAAGAGAGTTGTTAGTCCTCTTGGTGGTGAAAAGATTTAATCTCACAAGCTGGATATACTCTCCTTGCATAACACTGCCTCGTTACAGTTAATCTCAAAGACAAGCATTTTTTTTATCTAACAGACCCGTAAAGCTAGCACGATTACCCAAGTTTTGTAAATCTTTTCTTCCTGAAAGGCTGCTTTCCAGAATTTTTCCTGAAATTCTGCTGCCCTGAAGATGATGAAAGTATCAGACTTTTCATTTTCAGTCATTTATTCATTCAATATGTATTTATTGTGCCAAAGGCTGCTAAAATGGCTGTCCATAATGTACTCACTCCCCTTCCCAAGAGTGTCAGAGGCATGACGGAAAATATTAGGTTATTCTCACTTACTAGAATCTCTGGCAGAGGCTGAGAGGGGTTAGGACAGTGATAAATAGCTTTAGGATCAACTTGGTTAAGGTTGTGGGCCCTAAAGATATACCTCTTGTTCTTTAAAGAGCCAGATAAATTGGTGATTGAACATTTACATGTCTATAAAGTCCTCCATGCCTCTGAGGGTTCAGTATTTCTCTATTCATCTTTGCTTTGTTTTATGGGACACAGGATCAGATTCTAGAGCTTAGAAGTCCACTTGTTCTCCATTTTAACAAAGACTTAAAACTCGGTTTTGGTTATATATTTGGGAAGTGAATTACCTCAAAAATACTGTAAATGTCATCATCATCCATCATCCGCCTTGGTGTGTACATGATTCCATCGTGAATGATGTCCTCTGCATTGATACACGGCTCGCTATCTTCATTCAGGGGATTTCCATATCCAGGGCTAAGGCCAATCTTTACTGGTAGCAAATTAGAGACCTGAAAAATCAAGAGAACAAAGGGAAAAACTCTTGTTTTGTTTCTTAATTCTATTTTGAGTGTGATAATGTTCAATCTGGGATTTAAAAGACCATGGTGTTTCTATAATACTCCCATGCCAACATAATTAAAAGGAACACAATCATGGGAAGATCATAATCATGGGAGGATCCTAATCCTCCTGTTGTACAAGAGAAATTAATACACACAGAAATCAAATCAATTGATCCAAATCTCAGAGCCCATTTTGGTTGAGTAAGAATAAAACTTAAAGTGTCCCAGCCCAAATGTACTCTTTAAAAAAGGAAACCAGTGGGCTCCTGGGTGGCTCAGGTCATGATCATCTCAGGGTCATGGGTCTGCTTGAGATTCTCCCTTCCCCTCTGTCCTCCTCCCTTACTTGCATGTGCCCTCTTTCTCTTGTAGATAAGTAAATAAATCTTATGAAAGAAAGGAAGCAGAAAATGTGAACAGTACAGAGAAGTGTGATGAGAGAACAAAAGCCACTCATAATCCCATCACTCAGAAATAATCACTGTAAATTCTTGATTCATTCCTTTTTTTTTTAAAGATTTTATTTATTTATTTAACAGAGATCACAAGTAAGCAGAGAGGCAGGTGGGGTGTGGGGTGGGGAGGGGGAACGCATGCTCTCTGCTGAGCAGAGAGCCCAATGTGGGGCTCGATCCCAGGACCCTGAGATTATGACCTGAGCCAAAGGCTGAGGCTTAACCCACTGAGCCACCCAGGCGCCCCTCGTTCCTTTTTCCACTTTATAAAATGATCAAGTTGTTTTTAACTCTTACCAAGTGTTTTGTTTGTTTGTTTTAGTCTACTGTGTTAGGACCAGCTTTAGCTTGAGGGAAAACTAGGGGCACAGGCACACTGGAAATCAACTGCAGTTCAGTTTTTGCTCAAAGCCTAGTGTGGGGTCACCTGCTCTGTCACATGGCACCTGAGCCATTAAGCAAATGCTGGCCTCCGTGCAGACCTCCTCATCTGGCTGCATTTGTCTCTTATCTATGCTACTACAATAATCTATTAACCATTTCTACCTTTCATTCTTGCTCTCATCCTCTCAGCAGCAAACAGCAGCTCCTTAACAGATGAATCTGAATGGTCACTCTGCTGTTTAAAACACTTGAGCTTTGGGGCTCCTGGGTGGCTCAGTTGGTTAAGTATCTGCCCTGGGCTCAGGTCATGATCCCGGGGCCCCTGGATTGAGTCCCACATTGGGTTCCCTGCTCAGTGGGGAGTCTGCTTCTCCCTCTGCCTCTTCTCCCTTGCTTGTGAGTGCTCTCTCTCTCTCTCTCTTAAATAAATAAATAAAATCTTTAAAACAAACAAACAAACTCTTCAGATTTACCATAGCATTTACTGTCAGCTCCAAATTCTGTGCTAGTCACAATTTTCCATACTATCCATTTTGCTTATGGCCTCTACCATCCTTTTTCCACCCCACTACCTATTAAGTCATTACCTTTTCCTTTTGGAGCACTCCGGTCTTAGGTCTTAGCCTGATCCCAAGACCTTCGGGGACGCTGGTCTCATTCTTATTTATTTCTTTGACAGACAAAGATCGCAAGTAGGCAGACAGGCAGGCAGAGAGAGAGAGAGGAAGAGAAGCAAGCCTCCTGCTGAGCAGGAAGCCCTATGCAGGGCTCCATCCCAGGGCCCTGGGCTCATGACCTGAGCTGAAAGTGGAGGCTTTAACCCACTGAGCCACCCAGGCGCCCTGCTGCTCTCATTCTTTGACATGCCTGCCCCTACCCCTACATTCCCCAACCATCTAAGAAGACACTCCTAATCACTATTTCAAAAAATGTCCAACTCCTTTTTTCTTTATGTCAACATTTCTTGTTCTTTTCATTATATGTAGGAAAATTTGGAACTATTCCATGTTTATATGTTTCTGTCACTTCTTTGTTTATTTTTTAATACTTCACAAGACTGTAAGTCCAAGATGGTCAAAGAACCACATCTGATTATTCGCCAATAGAACTCCTGTTCCCAGAGCACGCTCCAGTGTCTAGTCAAGATTCAGTGAACATTTGTTAAATGAATAAAGGGACAATGAAAGTAAACTACAGGGCCTTTTGGAAAGTGCTTTGGTAGAAGAGGCATCTCTAAAAGACAAGTTTGAATGAGAACTTTTTTTGACCGTACTTCAAACCAGTGAGTGAGGGCCTGGATTTTAAGGAAAGCTTAGAATCGGGAATTTCACAGACTATCTTGAAATGTGGTGCATTAAAGGTGGCATTGAATGCGAAATTTGATTCCAATTCCACCCTTCAGTTATATTTTTGGCCTGCTCTTTCTGTAGGGGCTTGATCTATCCTTCTTATGTTTTCTTCATTCTTAAAATTAAGGTAATATTACCTACCTTAAAGAATTATTCTTCATGTATTCACTCACAGACAATGTATTGAAAATCTTTTAAGATATTTATTTATTTGTTTGTTTGTTTGTTTGTTTGACAGAGAGAAATCACAAGTAGGCAGAGAGGCAGGAAGAGAGAGGGGGGGAAGCAGGTTTCCTGCTGAGCAGAAAGCCCGATGTGGGACTCGATCCCAGGACCCTCAGCCCATGACCTGAGACGAAGGTAGCAGCTAACCCACAGAGCCACCCAGGTGCCCCTGTTGAGCATCTTTTATACATGAGGTACTGCGCTCAGCAGGGAATGTGGAGGGGAGCCATGTTGCTCCCTCACTGAGAATGTATTATAACAGAGAATGAAGCAAGGTGAGACACGTGAAGCAGTCTGTGCAACGTCTTCTGTGGAAATGAGTTTAATTTCATCTCATACAAAGCTTAGTACACTGTGCCTGACACTCAGAAGAGCATATCCTCTCAGTCACAACCTCCATTTTCTCAAACTGGTCCTCTCACATGTGCATTTTCTGACATGAGAGACTGAAAGGGGACTCACCGACTGAGGGGAGAGCTCAGCTTCAGGCTTCATCAGCAGAACACTCTTGTCTACCGCACGGAGGGCACAGAGGGAGTGAGGACTGGCCGTGACCTCCAGATTGTTGTGTGAGGCTGGCAGGCTCCGGGCTGAGGAGAAGCTCAAATTCACCTGTAAAGAGGATATGATTATGGCAGCAAATTTTCTAAGTATTGCAACCTCAAATATTCTCTTCTACTCCAGGCTAGGACTAGTTCTTTCTACACTTGGCTTCTCTTCATCCATTTTAGGCCAGGCTTAAGAGGTAGTTACACCTTGGCAATACTGGTTAACTACCTCTGGAATAAACTGGAGATGTGGAAACTCAGGTTTCCTGCTCCTTGTATATCTGGTGAAATGTAAATTGGTTTTGGTCACATTGAAACAGAAACCTGAAGGGGAATAAGAACATGCATGCTAATGAAGTTACATACCTTGCTGTAGTTGGCCTATCTCTGTGCTGTGCTTTTGTGGTGAATGTGTGTAGTTTGCGTGGCGGTGTGAAGAGTCATGCTCTGCCTCTGAGACCAGCCACCTGAAGTTTCCTCCCGGTGGCCATTTTAGTCATGACATTCTAAAAGGGTGCCATATTTCTTGTTGGGATTGGGGATTTATTGGTTCATTAAAAAAACGGAACATCTAATATACATCCCGAGCGGTAACTGGTTGAGAAAATTCAAAGAACCATGAATAAAGAACAAGAACTACAAAATAACGGAAAATTGTGCCAAATTTCTTCAGACATTTGATTCTGCTTTGGCCAGTAGAAACTTACTGATAAGTGAATCTACCAGTTCCTGATGTTTGTGTAAACATATTTTGAGTAGAATCTGAGCTTTATTTTATATTCAAAATATAAAATAAAATCATTTAGAATTTAGATACTGTAGTAGCATCAGTTAACTTCCTAGGTTCTTGATCTGCAAGTTGATTTGGATTGGAATGAAATGTCCGTATGTTTAGTTAAATAATATTTGATTTGGATTGCTGAATTTAATTATGATAATCCTGCTGTGTGTTCTGTGAATTAATGTAACAGTTGGATTCATGTATCATGAGACCTATATGAAACATATACCCTCAAAATGAAAGAATATTCATTTTTAGGGGCTCCTGGTTGGCTCAGTCGGTTAAGCCTCTGATACTTGGTTTCGGCTCAGATCATGATTTCACAGGTCATGAGAGTGACCCCTGTGCTCAGCAGGGAGTCGGCTTGAAGATTCTCTCCCTCTACCCTCCCTTCACTCATGCCTCTCTCTTTCTCTCTCAAAATACATAAATAAATCTTCAAAAACATGAAGAAATATTCAACTCTAGAGTTTAATAAATTATGAAAACACTGCTTATGAAGAATTCTGTTTTAAGCATGTTTGTTTTTATTAGAAAATTTTAGTTTATTAAAATGTTGTGAGTGCTCATTTCAATTGAACACTTGAGTTATTGGGGATTATAATCAACTGAAAATATTGTTAATAAATAAGTGGCTGTGCTAGAAAGTGTAAAATGTTTTATTGATATGAGAACAAAAGAGAATTTTAAGACATACTTTGAGAGTCTTCACTGACTCATATTAATCAATGTTATCTTTAATAAATAATTATATCCAGTTAAGGCAGACAGGCAATTCAAACTCTTACCTTGTATTTAACATGTATACTAAATCTGTTATTTTTAAAGTAAGAAAGAGGGATATGAATTTTGAATGGAAAAGGTTTTAACAAACTGCCCATGATTAGCAGGAAGGGTGTGGAAGTTCAAGATAGGAATCTCTCCCAGGTTCACAGAACATTCAAACAGAACAGAAACTATGCTCTTGGACACCTGTCCAGATTTAATAGCACTCTTTACTAAGATGTAATTAAAAATTAAATCAACATCCATTGTGTATTTTTTTTGATCATTATTTATAGGATCATTAAATATTTAAAAAAGATACTCTAATACAGTTTTCCTTGCAGAAATGTTCACTTGCTATAAATGCATAGCTTCAATCTCCAAAAACTCATGTTTTTAGTATATGTGCTGCCGAAGCGAGCACTCCAAAAACTCATGTTAAAGAGTCTTTCTAGGTATATATATTTCTTAGCTTTTTTTTTTTTAAAAGGATTTATTTATTTATTTGATAGAGAGAAATCATAGGTAGGGAGAGAGGCAGGCAGAGAGAGACAGGGAAGCAGGCTCCCTGATGAGCAGAGAGCCTGATGTGGGCCTTGGTCCCAGGACCCTGAGACCATGACCTGAGCTGAAGGCAGAGCCTTAACTCA
Organism: Mustela putorius furo; assembly: GCF_011764305.1. Taxonomy (NCBI): domain Eukaryota; kingdom Metazoa; phylum Chordata; class Mammalia; order Carnivora; family Mustelidae; genus Mustela; species Mustela putorius. The sequence goes on along the minus strand of NW_025422368.1, from coordinate 38,241,445 downwards.
CTGAGCCATCCTGGTGTTCATCTAAGAATATTTTTAAAAAGATATGTAAAGTCCGTGAATATCATCTGATTGCTAATGTTATAGTTACAGTATGAAATTCTCTTGGGATAAATCTTATTTATATTTCAGTAGGCTTCTTAGTACAACTGTGTATTCTTTGGAAATACAAGATCCCATTTGAAAATATGTTTGATTTTTCTGCTGTGGTCCTTATTAGAGAGCCCAGGCTATTTTTCTCAACATGGGGCACATACATACATCTCTGTTCTGTATTATCAGAATTTAACTCACGGTGAGTTACTCGTTTCTGTGATAGTACATGGACATGTATTGGGGGGTATGGTGGGGTAAAATGACACATCCTTGGGAAGCATCATTTTTAATTGAAAATTTAGGGCACAAAACACTGCAAAATTAAGCTTTATAACAGAACAGACTTTGGATTCCACATGAATTTCAAGATAAAACAAGAAGTTTTTACAACATCGTGTTTATGACCACCTGCTTTGGATGTCTTCACTAGCCCTCTCAGGCAGGGTATGGCATCACTGTGGGTCTTTGAAGGCCATCAGAGGATGTTTTAGGAACACTGTGCAGCAGTTTTAAAAACAGACACAATTTCCTTCTTTTCCGTACTTCAAAACGGGAGACGAATAAAAGAACTGCTTGCACAAAAGACCCACCTTATTGGCAAAACAGTTTTCAATCTCGAGTTTCTCAGTATCGGCAATAATTTCTCCATTGGGTAAAATGGCATAAAGCAGCAACTGGGCAACAGGAGCGATGTCTGAGTCCACTCGAAACGAGAAGGAAAATACCCCTTTCCCTGGAGAATAAAGAAAGTCCAAGATAATTGATTAGGAAGAGGGAAGAGTTCTCAACTTTAGGAAGAGGAGGCTAATTATTTAACTTACTTACATTTGGAGCACACTAAAGTAAGAGAAGACGTGCATGTGCATCATGGTGCATGTACACTGACATGCTAAACCAATGACAGTTTTCCTTAAGGATGTAAGATAAATTGTTCATTTCCTTTGCTTAAGTAGAGAAAAACATTTAATGCACATTTTTGTTTTAAAGTTTAAAAAAAAATCTCTTAAGAAAGAAGTCAAGAGAATAGAACATCTAGACATCTTTAATTATCTCTATTTATGATCCAAATCAACACAATTCCTGTCATAGACATGAGGATAATTCAAAGAATGCAGCCCAGGGTCTACCTTCAGGCCGTTCTCAATACTGTAGAGATTCAAGTACAAATAATCCCATACAAAACCAGCTGTGTCTCTAATTTTTATCACAGAGGTCCCTGTATTTATCTTGGGGGTTTCTTTCTGTGTGCATATATAGTGCTTATAGGACATATCCACTTAATTTTCTCATAAATGTCCTAAATTCTTTGTAGCATTAAATGCTTTGAAAATTGTAGCTGTCCTCTATCAATAGAAAATTTGAGGACAGCTTGTGGTGAATATACGCAGAAACCACAGGGTCAAAATAAATTTGAAACTTCTGACTTATGTCATTTAGCGTAATACCCTCCAGGTCCACCCGTGTTGTCGCAAATGGCATGATCTCATGCTTTTTTCATTTGGCTGAATAGTAACGGCTAGGGAATACAGTCAATAATACTGTAATAACGTTGTATGGTGATAGATGGTGACTATATTTTTCATGGTGAACACTGAGTAATGCATAGAATTTTCAAATCAATATATTGTACACCTGAAACTAATATAACATTGTGTTAATTATACTTCAATAAAATAATTTGAAATGATAATACTAAAACCATACAAAGAACACAAAACAAGCATAACATCTTGAGGGCATGGACCATGTTTTATTAATGTACTTATCCAAAAGTCTTAATAGTGAGCTATATGAAAGCAGGAAAATATATTATCTTCAAATTCAGTTTTCATCCAGGATAGTTCAAATATATAAACCTCAAATAAAGTTTAGCTATCACAAATTATTAAAAAAGAGATATATAAAAAATATATATATATTTATATATATATTGTTTAGGAAGAGGGAAGAGTTCTCAACTTTAGGAAGAGGAGGCTCTCTAATTATTTAACTTACTTACATTTGGAGCACACTAAAGTAAGAGAAGACGTGCATGTGCATCATGGTGCACATAAATATATATATTTATATATATATATATATAAAAGAGATATTCTATCCTTCATTAACGAATTAGTTTAAAAATATTTAGTGTGTACCCAGTGTGTGCCAAGGACTAATAGAAAAAATGGGGTTTCAAAGACAAAAGACAAAACACTTTTTACTCTTTGTAACATGTCTTCTTCATTTTTCCTGGATATTCTGACCCATTTTGGCTAAATGAGCTGTTTAATCTCTCTAAATATGCTCTGTCAAAAAATTTATTTTATTTTATTTTTATTTTGTTTTAGTAAAATGATACCTTGTCATTATTCAAATGAATAGAAAAAGGGGAAGCTATTTATGAGATTTAGACTGGGGACATATAACGAATAAATAGACCAAATGTACTCATCTTTTTGTAACAGACCCTTTTTGAAAAGTTAATTCTTCTTTCATCAAGAGATGTAGATGATTCAAGAAAATCCAGAAGGAAAGCATGATCTAAGATATAGAAATGCTGTGAACCAACTTAACTCAAATGACATTTAAAAAACACTCCTCTTATGAGCAAAAGAATAGAAATGCTAACATTTACCAAGGGAGATCATATGTGGAGCCATAAAATGTGTCTCAGTAAATTTATTTTTTTTAACTTTTAAAAGATGGTATTTATTTGTTTGTTTGTTTGTTTAGAGCATGCCTGAACAGGGGAATTGGGGAAGAGAATCTCAAGCAGACTTCGCACTGAACACAGAGCTGACTTGAGGCTTGATCTCATGACCACGAGATCATGATTTGAGCTGAAATCAAGCATCAGAAACTTAACTGACTGAGCAACCCAGGCTCCCCATGTCTCAGTAAATTTAAAATAAATGGTCATAATGGCATTAAATTAGAAATCAATAAGAAAAATTCTGAAAAATCTCAATATTTAGAAACTAAATAACATATTTATTTTATGAATCCTCTGTAGTCCAAAGTAGATATCCAAAGGGAAATTTGAAAAAAAAAATGTTTTTTTTTTAAAGGTTTTATTTATTTATTTGACAGAGAGAGAGAGAGAGAGATCACAAGTAAGCAGAGAGGCAGGCAGAAAGAGGGGGAAGCAGGCTCCCTGCTGAGCAGAGAGCCCGATATGGGCCTCCATTCCAAGACCCTGGGATCAAGACCCGAGCTGAAATCAGAGGCTTAAACCACTGAGCCACCCCGACACTCCTGAAAAGGTTTTGAACCAAGCATAAATGAAAATACCGTGCAGATACTGGTAAGATGCAGAAAAAGCAGTATCTTGAAACCTAATGTTATTTTTCCAGCCCCTTTCAAAATTTCTTTGTCATCCTAGGAAGATTATACCCAAGGCCCCACCAGTATCTAATTGAGATGATGATATTTGGGCCTTTTGAGCTGATGAAACTTACATGAGATTTTTGGACTTGAGTGAATGCTATCAAAGATTGAGTCTTTTATGGTTGTTGGAATGGGGTGAATGGATTTTGTATATGGATGTGACTCTTTGGTGCCAGAGTGCAGTTTGGATATGTAGACTAATGTCTCCAAAAGACAGCATAATCTAAAAAACATTTATGTGTCATGTTATTAGCAAAAGGGACTTGGCAAACGTGAATAAGTTAAGGACCTTGAGATGCGAAGATTATCCTGGGTTATCCAAGTGAGCCCAATGTCATCACACAGACCTTTAAAGAGGGGGCAGAAAAGCAAGAGAGAGTTTGAAGATGATGTAGTCCTGGCATTGAAGACAGAAACCGAGGAAAGCAGGAGGTCCTTAGGCAAGGAACAAGATATTTAATTCCTTAGAGCTCCAGAAGGCATGCAGTACTACCGACAGTCTGATATTAGCCTAGGGAGACGTCTGACCGAAGACATAAGCTGATAAATTTGTGTGGTTTTAAGCCAGAAAGTGGGTAGCAATCTAATATAGCAACAATAGGAAACGAGTGCAAAGAACTACACAGTAAGATTTTTCTTTGGTGATTTTCTGCACTTTCAAATTATTTTATGTGTTTTAAAACATTTAATAATAAAATGAATATATTTTACTTTAGGAAGAAAATTTAAAATATAGAAATGCTATAAAATTAAGAAAGAATACTAAGTGGACTAAAACGAATCTAGTATGCTATCTTTTTATATTAGCTTCCTCATCTTTGGTTGATGGAAGAAGGTTGGTGACCATCATCTCCATAAAATGTACATGTAAAATATAAGATGTAAAAATAACTCCATCTTGCTGTAATGTTTGGGATTGAGTATATGAGAGAAAAAAAAAAACCTGGAAACCCTGGAAGTACTTACTGTCTCCTTGTTCAATGGACAACACATGGGTTCCTGATTGAGAGATTCTTCCTCTTGCTTTGATCTGAAGAAAGAAATATATCCACTATCATTCTAAAGAGCACACACATATTAAACTTACGTAAGCTTATTTAAAAGATATAAGTAAATTATCTCACTACTCCAACCCTGAAGTTTCAAACACTCACGTTCTCTTTCAGTATTTTTCTATATGTATAGTTATACACCATAAATAACGGGTATATAAGTTTTGCAATGTTTTATTATTTTACTTAATGTTTGCTATTTATCTTGAATATCAATACTTCAAGTTTACATGTTCTCTCAACAAATATTTTAGACATACACAAAGCAATAAACAGTAGAGGCAGATATAAAATATATGTCAGTATTCTATATTGTTAAAAAACTAAATGTATGATACTCTCTATGTGCCAGGCATTGAACAAAATAATTTGGTTTTCAGATTTTATTTAGTGTGCACAATATTCCCATGAAGTAGATTTAAATCCCATCCTTAGTATTCAGGGAAGATGACTGACATTTGTCTGTACAAATAAGGATTATATAAATGCCCAAGTCACTGAACTAGGAACAAATAAAACTAAGATTCTTATTGTCAATATTCTCTTACTTTTTCATAGTTATAGTTAATGGACCCATATAGAATTTCCTACACATAAATTTTTCTTCTTAAAATGACTTACCTGAATAACTACCAATTTTAGATATTATTTTTAGTCTTGGGACACAAATAGGCTTATTGCTCTCAAAAGCGTTATACCAATTTATAATAATCCTGTCAATGTCCTTTTCCCCTGCAGTTGCAGTAGTCATGAACTTTGTAGATTATTTAGAAGCTTTATATGTATAAATTGTATATGTTATAAATTGTATTTATATGTATAAATTACTTTATTGTTTTTTTATTCACTTCTCCAATTATTGTCAAAACTGAGTATTTTCCAGAAGAGTATTTTTTTAAAGTAGGTTCCTAAAAAACTGGGTGTGGTGCATAAATAATGAATCTTGGAACACTGAAAAAAAAAAAAAAAAAATAGGCTCCTTGTGCAATGCAAGCCCAGCATGAGGCTTGAATTTGCAACCCTGAGATCAAGACCTGAGCTGAGACCAATTGCAACTTGGGTGCTTAACCACCAACTAATCCAACCAGGAGTCCCAAGGTTATAATTTTTATTTCCTGTTGATTAAGTTCCTGATTTTTCCTCTCATTCAATAATTTTCCATTGGAACTCATAAAAACTAAATGTTTCTGTAGAGACCAAAGCATAAATAAGAAATTAAAGCATTAACAATTTTATTAGGAAGCAACTTTTCTTCAAGAAAAAAAGGGTTTACTCTGCTATCTTACAGAAGCATTACTTAGATAGGAGTTCACTCATTTTGGGGTTTACACATTTAGAAAGAGCTATAGTGGTTTCTATGCTTACCAAATAATAGAAGGTTAATTCTTTTTCATCCTTCAGAATCTGTCCATTCAGGATGTAGTGTGCCCGGATGTCCTGGATTTGTCCACAGGTCATGGTACCAGTGAAAAGTTCAAGGTGAACAAAACTCTTGCTCGGGGAGAAAATATGCTTTACAGTGTGCTGTGCTTCCATATGAACTTCCTCAAGCCACCAGTTATCAAAACAGTGGTTATTTTGTTTGTAAGTGACCTAGTGGAAAGAATAAAGGTCTTAAAAAGGCTATTTGTTAGTGTACATTATGTATACATTCATCACTCTGAAGAGTTGTTTACTGAAGATTTTACATGAACCATGCTTATTTGGTTCCATCATAATCTGCTTTCCCAAATAAAGCATAATCTGTGAGTGACCTTTCCTTAAATTTATTTAAGGTTGTTCTATACCATTTTGGTAGATCAAATTCACTCACAGTCAGGATCAATTATTTTCCTTAATACCCTATGCCTATAAACTGCATAAAGGTATTTAATTTTTTTACAGAAAACAAAAAATGGCAGTACACCAAAAAAACTAAACAAAATCTAATCTGTAATAAAATTGTAAAAATATTGAATTTTACAAGGGAATATCAAGATGATCTAATATGTATTTTCTGAAACTAGACCATGCTGTAAATGGAGTCTATCTAAAGCCAAGATTTTGGGGCAAGTAATGTTTTCTTAAAATTTAGGTCTCTGAATTGCTTAATTTCTATTTTACTCTTTATTGCTATTTCTTTTCTCCCTAGAATTTACATGATTCCCATATATCCTTAAATTATGTGACCTCAGCAATCTGTCTGTAGTCCTGGATGCCCCTTCCCACTTACCCTAACTGAAAGAAAAGAAGATGTGAAGTTAGTGGTATCAATGGAAATGTTCACCAGACCGTGCTCATCTGTGGTAAGGATGGAATGGTACGCAGTTACATCCACATTGACGCTTACAGTTTTATTGGGGATTGGTTGATCCTTCTCATCAACAAGAAGAGCCTAGAAGTGTGGAAATGATAGCTGGTGTTACATAGCAATGACATCTTACCCTTTCAGTTGCGTTCACCTCTTGACCCCGTGGCTACTATCATTTACTGAAGATCTTAGAATCAATCTGAAAATAAGATTTATTTTCTGGGCTCTAAACTACTTTCTTTTTGACATTCTTATATAGGTATTCTTTGAGCACAAAACAATTGAGAATATCCAAAAAATGGATATCACCCTTCCCTATTTACTTCATCCCCAGTGTTCTGTCTCAGTATATGGTGATTTTATCGATCCCATAGATTATGGCGGCAATATCAAGGTCCTTTCAAAAAATCGTTTTCTCTCTTTCACTGACAAATTCTAACCATGGCCAAGTGCTATCTCTTACTCTGTTAAACACATTTCATTTATTTCTATACCAGTTAAACCTGTTTAAGGTGAAATAAAATGAGATCACTTATCAAGAGGTTTACAATGGAGCTGGGAGGCCATTAAGGAGATGGGCCTTCTGACATCCTCACCAGAGGACCCATGAACTTTTGAACTGGGCCAAAACTCACAGAAACACCTGCAACCTGCTGCAGAAGCTTTTATTTGGTGGTAGCCTTAGCAACCAATTATATTCAGTTGAGATTAGTTTTCTGCCAACAACGCCAATCAAAATTCCTTATGAATAACATGTACAAGAATTCTCTTTTGTCTTCAAAAACCCTTGTTATTTGTTCTTGGGGACAGGGGGCCACTATTGGATCTGCTGCCCAAATCCATGTTTTCTGCATTGCAAGTCTGAGGCCCCAAATAAATGCTTTGTTTTTATTTTAGCTCTACCTCTTTTCTTAGCTGACAAAACGCAATATTTTTTCCCTACTTGATTCCCAATAGCTTTTTATTTAATCTTACACAGTTCACCCTCTTGCTGCTTCAGGCTTACTTCAAACCATTCTCTCTACAGCCTGAGTTAAACTGATCTTGTTATTCTCCTTAAATTCTTCTGTAACTTCTCAGTCCAAAATACTGAACTTCACCTAAAAGGCCCTCAAGATCTGCTCTGGCTTACCTATAGCTATCCAGCCAATCCAGTTAGCTCTGTCTTCTACCTCGGTCAGTCACACTCTTAGTTCTCTGCTCTTTAGAAGCTGTTTAACACCTAGGGCCCTGGCTATTCTCCCCTCTTTCTTAAATTTCTTGCCAAGTCATATTCATCTTTAAGTCCTCAGTTTCCTCACATTCTTTCTTGATCCAAAATGGCCCTGCCCCAACATATCTATATATTTATTAATTTCTTGCCAATTTGATACAAAATGCTGCAATGAATGAAGAAAATAGAAAATTCATAATGTCATCAACTGCGAAATAGTTAGGAATGTCACAGTTAATGAAAAGATTTTGCCTATTGTCTGCCAATTGCTTATCAACTGTCAATTGCCTATCAACTGTCAACTCAAGGATTAGTTACTAAAAAAGGAAATTTAAAATGGCTAGAAACCAGAAAACTGATAGTTTACTAAGTTGGATATCAGTCTGAAAACTTATCAATATTTACCAATATTGAGCTTAGGAAGCTAAAAAAACTTTTAAAAACTATCAATATAAAAAGTCATCTAGACGAAAAATATCTTTAAAAAATTACATTACAAAATCATTGTTTATAAAGAGGCAATCAAAAAAGTATGCAGCCAAACTACACAGGAAAAATGTATTTTAGAGATGTGTTAGGAAGTAAACTAATAAAAGTGTACTTTATTTTTCTGGATGTGATGGTATTTGCCCTTTAAGTTTGTCGTTTGCTGTAATTTCTTTCCTTATTCTAAATAAATATTTTTATAATAAATTGTACTTTTATGGTATAAAAATTCATTTTCTTAAAATCCACATCCCCCAAATTATAGAAATTATGATTCCCTTGAGAAATTATTTTACCTGCCCAAAAAAAGGGAGCCCATGCCTATAATGTGTATCTGCTTTTGTAAACTTCAGTTTGGTTAAAGTATTTGTGATTTCACATGATCCATGCCCAGTTAATTCCAACTCTGAAAAAGAAATAAGTGAAGTTGAATTGTTCTTTCGATTCGACTCACCTCCCACACCCACCCCAGCCTCACTTCATCCTGGCAAAGTACTAACCCTATTCTATTTTTTATCCTTTCCAGAATTTTTCACACCTAGAAAATACAATCAACTTGACATTAGCTTCACTTTCATACAAAAGTTGTTATACCTTATTCCCAAATTCCTCTGGTTTCACAAGTATCGTTCTGGTTCTATCTTTGTTCTTAGGTTCTTCCCATGTCCTCCATGAGCTTGCTCCATTTTTGTTTCTGTCTCTCAGATCTCTTCCCTCTCCCCATGACTTTTTGCATGCAACATGAGTTTTCACATTGGCTTCAAAATATACTTAAATGTCTATTACAAACTACTTCCCCAGCAAGACACTTCTTTTCACTGTATGGCTCTTCCAGTATAGCCAACACCTGGTGTCTTTTCATTCAGGGAAGTGTAATGTGTGTTTTGGCTTCATCATCTATAGCTTTTTTGCTTTCCCCATCTCTATGACTTCTAATTTTATTATGGCTGGTTTATTTGACACTATGTCCTAAATGTAGTTGTTTCTGTCCTTGGGTCTCTCCTTGTCTGTCTCCAGCCCCTATTTAGCTATGTTAAGTGAATTCACTTTCAGAACAAATGCACTTATTCATAGGAGGATATAGATACAATGGGAATTGTTCCAGATTTACATTTCTGGTCTTGACTTTGCTCTGATTTTCTTTTAAAATTATTTTTAAACCAGAATGAGTCAACTTCTATCTTGATATTCCAGATTACAATTAATTATCCTTGACACATTCTCATCATAATAGTTCTTTCTCATTTACTCCTAATCTTAGTTAATGGCATTTCCTTTTCCCAGCCCCCAGATTCATAATCTTTGGAACAATTTTGAATAGTAATCTGATGTAGCACGTTGTAACCTCTTAAAATTGTTTCATCTAGCCTGTCCTCTTTATGTCTGCTTGAATTATATTTTCAAAAATCACTTTACTTAGAACATCTCCTTAAATCTATCTGCTGATATCCAAGGTTTTTCATAATAAAGTCTAATCTTTGTAGCGCATGATTTACATTTTTACACACCTTAGCTCCAGCTTACATTTTTAGATTCTTCTGAGACCAAACATATTTGCTTTATGTAAATCATGTGTTTTCAGTCCATCACGAGCTTTCAAAATTTTATCCATTCTATATAAATCAGCTCATGTGGTACTTTATAAACTTTCTCTATCTCTATAAAAGAATTAATTCTCTCTCTTCATACTCATTTGGACTTTAGTTTTTACATTGCTCATGGAAATTTTGTTATGATTATAAATATATACATGCAAACATATATACATATATACATATACATACATATACATAATTTCTTTTTAGATTTCTAGATCCTTGACAGGAAGGACTGTATTATTTTATAGTCCCCAGAAATGGACATTTGATAAATGCTTAACATATTGGTGAATTAATGAATTAATAAATATTTCAAAATAACGTGAACCTGTTCCGTCTTCTTTGACTTTGGCTTCCACTTGTATGTTCATGTCATACCCCTTCTGTCTCAGCTGGAATACTTTAGTCTTCACGAGTTGTGTGAAACAGCCTTCACTGTCTGCCTGAAGAGAAAGAAAGAGAGTTTCTGGGTCCTCTGGTTTGCTGTCAAAAAAGTCATTTATCAACCTGTGAAAGTTTTTCGTTGGCCAAAGGAAATTTTACAAAGTTCTGACCATCTTTTAGGTGCTGATCCTTTCCCAAGCCAAAAATGGCATCACATTTCTTCCCAAGCCAAAAATGGCATCAGATGTCTTCGTCTTCGTTAACCGTTGAGTTACTCATTGCCAACCTTTCCCTTCCTCCTTCTCTTCTGAAAGTCTATCCTGTTTCTGCCAAATTAAATTAACTAGTTTCCAAATGTGCCATCGTACTCTCTCTGCATACATAGTTTCTCACGTGATAACATTCTTTTTCTTCCATTCTTATCATGGCCAACAGTTACTGCTCTTCTATACACAGCTCAGATACAACACCTCCTCTTCTATCACCTTCAGCTACACTTCAACTAAGGATTACATTTTCTTAACTGTATTTCTCTATGCCTAGGACATTAATAAAAACATATATATTCTTTGAATAGATGAATCATTATAGTCATTAGATTTCCAAACTAAACATTGGGAACCACATCTTAAGAAAGATTTGTTTTCATTTTTTTTACTTATTTACATGAAAATATGCATTGCATAATAAAGCTTAAGCATATTTAATGTACTTATATTTACTTAATCATTTTTTAATTTATTCACTTGAAAATAAAACTAATTCCTGTATCCTTGATATATTAGAGTTTTGGCAACCTTATTTCTCTCATGTTTATCTTTCTTATTGATTTTTTTGACATTAATCATCATATTCGTCACCCTTGCCTTTCATTAATTTGCTCTCTGCAGGTTTTTTGTTTGTTCATTTGTTTTTTGAAGAGAAAGAGTGCACATACCCATGAGTCTGGGAGGAGGGGTGGGGAGGGTAGGGGAAGAGGCAGAAGGAGAGTGGTAGAGAGAATCTTATGCAGGCTCCACACCCAGTATGGTGCCCAAAGTGGGGCTCTATTTCACCAATGCAAGATCATGACCCAAGCTGAAACCAGGAGTTGGGTGCTTAACTAACTGAGCCACCCAGGCAACCCTCTCTGAAGCTTTGGTAACTTTCGTTTCCATACCCTTACAGTGTCACTCACTGCCACTCCCTGGGCTTTTATGTTATTTTTTTCTTCTTCCATATGAAGTTTAGATTCCATAGCAAGTCATTTGATTCTTGAACTAACCAAAAAAAAAAAATTTTTTTTTTTTTTAAAGTAAGCTCTTCACCCAACAGGGATCTGGAAATCATGAACCTGCATTCAAGAGTCGTAGGCTCTACCAGGTGAGCCAGTCAGCCACCCCCTCCCACTAACCAAATTCTTAACATCTGTCATTCTTTTTCTATTACCTGTTTGATAAGTGAAGGCCAGCTTTGGATACTTCCATATTATTTTATGCCTTTATACCTGGCATGCTGATTGCTCTCAGAAGAAAGTTACAAAACTGGCCAAATAAATACCACTATAAATTCATGAACCCAACTTTCCAGTGGGCTCCAAACATTACCAAGCGATCTTACAATGTTTCCCTTACTCCATACTACTTTCTGTTGTAACTGTTTTCACCTTACAATATTATATTCTTTTGTATGATATTCTTTATTGCATTATAATCCATGAGAAAACAAGATCTGGTGTTAATGTCTGGGGAGAATGGTTTCCACATAACTGTTGACTGAATTCTTTTTTTTTAATATAATTTTTAAATTTTTTATTAACATATAATGTATTATTAACCCCAAGGGAATACGTCTGTGAATTGCCAGGTTTACACACTTCATTGCACATACCTTCCCCAATGTCAATAACCCCCCCACCCTCTCCCTGCCCCCCTCCCCTGGCAACCCTCAGTTTGTTTTGTGAGATTAAGAGTCTCTTATGGTTTGTCTGCCTCCTGATCCCATCTTGTTTCATTTATCACATACCTGTTGACTGAATTCTTCACAGATACTTTGTGAATGTCTTCCATGACAGGTCGAATGGTATCGTGAGTATTTTCTGCATACATTAATTTTCACCAGACCAGAGACAGGCTTTCCATATGTGTATCTATAACAGTAAAGCAGTTATACAAAAGGATATTTGATATAAACAACTCCTATATTTTTTCACATGATTTGATCCATTCATATATCCATCTTGTTCATATACCAATTATATTTCCTTCCATACCATTTGTACTCGAGAAGCACTTATTCTGAAACTAGGTCTTCTTAATTATCTAAGTGGACCTACAACTACAACTCAAAGAGAAAATACTTACTGAATCTTCTTTGAAACACCTCTAAAGGGAAAATTAACAATGTAGTATTTCTCAGATCTTTCCTCCCTTTCAGTTGAGGTTTTACTATAAGACTATCTTATTTCTTCTTTCCCCGTCATCAGATGATCTAGGTTATAATTTCAACTTTGACAACACCTAAGTTTTTTCAGGGAAGAATTTAAGGACATGTAGACAGGGTATTTCTAAATCTTCCCTAATTCATATGTATTTTAAGAGGATAAATGAGAACTTAAATGGGAATTTAAATATTCAAAAACACTCGTTACATATCATTTAACATATCTGTTATAAATGAAGAGTAGCATAATGACTTATTCCAATTCTGCAAAATCTAATGGAAGGATATGCTATGGTATGGTCTGAATGTTTGCTTCCCCCCCAAATGTATATGTGGAAATCCTAAACCCTAAGGATGATAGTGTTGGGGACGAGGTCTTTGGGAGGTGCATAGATAGTGAGGGTTGAGCCTTCATGAATGTGATTGGTGTCTTTATAAGAGGCTCCAGAGAGATCCTTTGTTCCTTCTGCCGTATGAAGACATGCCAAGAGGGCACCAGCTATGAACCAGAGAGAATCTTCACCAGAACGTGACCATGCTGGCACCTTGATCTTGGATTTCTCAGCCTCTAGAACTAAGACTAATAAATTTCTGTTTCTTATAAACTACCCATTCTGTGGTATTTTGTCATAGTAGGCTGAGTGAAGTAATACATGATGGGAAGCCAAACTTAGTCCATTGTTTCTCAGAGTATGCTTAATGGACCACCTACATTGAAATTACCTGATGTTTGTATTGGGATTTGGAATCCTGAATCCTTTCTCAGATTTATGATTGGAATCTTTAGATGTGGGGGGTCAAGGAATCTACATTTTAACCAATCATCTCCATAGATTCTGATGTTCACCTAAGTTTGAGACCAATTGCTTTGGTCCAAACTGTGAGGTAGATGAGTTTTGGCTTTGATGACCCTAATCTTCCCCTTTCTAAAGTTTCTCCCCCCTAATTTCTAGGAAGGCTGATAAAGCAATAAGCCATTTACTGTATCTCACTTTGCTGAATGTTATCTTTAAGTGTCACTCAAAGGGCTCTCCCTTCTGAGGGAAAATTCTCAAGCATCAAAACTGGTAAGAAAGATGAAAGTATGATCCTCACACTGTTTTCAAAAGCAAGAGGTAAGGTGTCCTCAGTGTGTATGGAGAATATTCTACTGAACTAAAAAGCAATCAGGGAAATAACTATGACACGTCTTTTAAATTCTACATTATATATCTATATATCTATTTAAGAAGGTCTGCTTCATTCCTCCCCCCCCAATTTTCCATAGTTTATGAAATTGGGAGCAATAAAAAAAAAATAGGAATCATAGGATACAGAATAACACAGAAGCTATGAACATGAGCATGAGCTTGAGCTGGATGTCCTGTCTTCAGTTTGGCACAGTGTTTGGCATGTACAATGTTTCATGAAACTAGATTTTCTTTTTTAAATTGTAGAGACAATTATAGGGTAACGAGTTGAGGGTCTGGAGCCAGACTGCTAGAGTTAAATTCTAGTCTTCCTATTTACTTGAACAAGTTTTCTATCCCCCATGTGTTATAGTTTCCTCATTTGCAAACTAAGGATAACTATCCCCATCTTACAAGGCACTTAAAACATTTTCTGTCACATTTTAGGTGTTCAGTAAATGCTTTTGTTTGTAGTAGTAAGAGTGTCCTTTGCTGCCACCCCTGCTCTCTAGCTGGAGCTCAGGCGTGTTGGAGAGAAAGTCATTCTCTAATTAAAATACTTTGAAGCCTGGTAACGATTAATTGCAATGAACATAGAGTAGGGAGATCAAAATGGATGAAAAAATGTAACTCACAGGCCACAGGCAGATACCGTAAATTCTTCATCTAGAAAACCGATAGTCTTGGGCATTTTCACTTGGACCTCGAACTTCGGCAAAACTGTCGTCAACAGAAGGAAGAAAGAGGTGAAGATGGGTGGGCAGGCTATCTTGTAAGTATTTGTAATGATTTTATTACAGAACCTTATAACATCGAATCACATGAAATGATTTCCATTACATTAAGAAGCTGCAGGGCCTCTACTTATCACAGAAACATGATTATGACCGTGGGTATTTGTACCATGTTTATTTTGTTATGCTGGTACTACATTTCCTAGAATCCCCTTTGAACTTGGTTGAGACTTAAAGATGGAAAGAAAGCAGCATCGTTACTCTCTGAAGGTCATCATGGTTAATTCGATGTGGTGGCAGGTACAGAGAGGTGAGGAAATTCCAATTTGTCCTTATTCTTTCCCTCTGTGTCCAATTCTTCCCAGCTGCTTGTCCTGCTGACTAAAAGAGTCCCCAGACCCACCACCAGACACTTATTACAGAAATAAAGAAGTGGTAGATATGAAGAACAGATACATCCAGTCTTCCATAGATTCTTCTGTCAGTTTCCCTTTGTGGTTCACTTTGGGATCTGAAGGTACCCTGGAAGGTGCTAATTTATTCCTCTCCACCCACGGTTCAGGAGAATTGGTTAGTAATTTCCTATGATCTAACTCCCCCTCCTGGACCCTTACTTTCCCATCCTCTCTCACAGGTGTGTAAAGTTCACTGTTCCTGTAATATATCTGTTCTATAATCCTCATAGCAGTTCAGGTGAATTTGGCGAATGATGTTTTTGTGAGCAGTCTCTTCATCCATGGCACGAAATACTATATTTTCATGAGAAAATCCACATGGTTGATAGCTAGTAAGATGGCTTCAATGTCTGACCATTTTGAATAGAGTAGTCTAGGTGTAGATTAGAGACAGCCAGGAGGTATAAGATACAGATCAACAGATGCGTGAAGATATTTGTTGCGTTGGTTAACAATTTTGGTTTGAATAAGGTAATGGACTTATTAAAATCTCTCTTACCTCTTACTGGGATTTTGGTAAATTACTAACTGTTCTAGTATTGATGTACTCATTTGTAAAATGGAGACCATAGAGTATCTACCTCAGATGGTTGATACGAGGATTAAATAAGATAGTACATGAAAGATTCTTAGTGAATATTTGGGTAAATTTTTAAAAACTTGCTAATTTCCAACTATTATCTGTTAGATTTTTGCTTATATCTATGTGTCAAAACTCTTAAACTCTAAAGTAATGTCATAAACGTCTTGGAGAAAGGCAGAATTCTTACCATATTCATTCACTTCGAAGGGGTGCTCTATTTCTTCCCCTGACTCCCTCTGAACCTTGACCTTATAAGCACCCAGAGTGGGCTCCACTGAGAGTGGGAAGGACAGCTGGCTGAGTCCTCCTTGTAGTCTGAGACTTTGCCATTGGAAAATTCGGTTCCTCTTGGGATTCTACAGATAAAAATATTATGAGTTCATAGAAACAACTGAAATACATAATCTGAGTAGAGGAAAAGCTTTTTAGGGAGGGCACATTGGGAGTTAGATAAGAGATGGTTAGTAAATTGACACCAAACGTACTGAGCAAAGTTTTCTAGGAATTACACACTGAGGAAAGGGCAGCAAGTTTACCAGCAATGAGATACTACAGATTGCAATACCTCTTTTTGAAATTATTCATATCCAATTTGGTCAGAAATATTGGAAGAGTCATGAACTTGTATCATCTCAGGGGATTTTTCCCCTTCATTTACATCTTTTCCACTCTCCAAAGAATTGAAGATAGGGAAAACTGTTTAGTTTTGGTGAGGTGCTAGTGGGGTGGGAAGAGAGGGGTAGCAAGGGGCAATGGAACATAAGTAAGTCTTCATCCCATCTGAGATGCATAAGATATTACCTACCTCTATATAAACCACTGGGAACTGGAAAGAAAAAAAATAGTATGAGTGTGGGATAAATGTCAGAACAAGAAAGCCATTTCATCAACATTGATATGCTATCCAGATGAGAGGAAGTGAGTCTGTATATTTCTTGTCCAAACAAGGAGATGTGCCCCAGTTTGGTTTACATGTGTAGTTTGGGACATATAGTTCTTGAGAAGTCATGACTTTACCTTTATGAAATATTGTACAATTGAGGAAAGTTATGCTACGGTAAAAAGGTCCAAATAAATTTATTTTGCAGATGAAATTTATCTCTGAGAAAGTCTCCATTTCTCTAAGGGAGAAATCAAATGCACTTACTTTCTTTTGTTCAATGAAAATTACCGGGATCTTTAAAAGGATAATTTCAACTGAATATTTTATTTTAACAATGCAGTTGGTGAACTGGTTTCTCTATTCTCCAGCAGTGGAACTCTTATGAGATCGTATTGGTTTCAGGTTCTGCAAAAAATGGGCTTGATACTTTTTTTCCCATTTTCCCCAAACTTACCCACTGTAAGGAGACTTACCGTGTCATTCAAAGGGCGAAAATCGACATCCACAGAGACAATGCGGAGTCTCACTGAAACATAGAGATTTTCCCCATTAAACTACCCAGTGGGAATTGAGGGTAAATAGCACAGATAACAACATGCCTGGATTTTCACGACTGCAAAATAAGTTAATAGGGAACCACACACCTGCCCCGTAAAGTGGCCCTTGCTGATTTGGTTCCCTATACCTGTTTGTCCCGGTTTGTAGATGGGTTTGTCTGTTTGGACAAAGACAAGGCTGTTTACTTTCATGACGTGCACTCTCTTCCTCTTTACAAACTGCTGGGTTGGGCCTTTCACCTCCACAGTAATCAACCCTGAGGAAGACGGGAACTCCGGAAGCTGTAAGGTAGAAAAGAGCTGAAAAATCTATGCAGACCCACTTCTGAATGTCTCAGCCTTTCTGACTTTCTTATTTCTCTTGTCAGTCCCAGAGAACGAGTGAGGAATAAATAGAAAATTATGTCCCTGGGTTTATAGATTCTTAGGTTTAATGTAACATGACGGTAACACTTTGTTGATTTAAAGGGGAAATGTCACCTCAATGAAAGGAACTAGTTCTTCAAACAGTCATGAGGGTGAAGGAAATAACACGCTCTCATATCCACAGCAATACGATGGCATTAAAATGATTATCAAATGTTATTGTCCGATGGTCAACCTCAACATTATGTGTTATATCATTGGCAGTAAGCCAGTATCATTAACTATTTAATTCCTTATGTAATAACAGGTTACAAGGATAAGACATTAACCAATGACCACTTGTGAGATCTTAAATAAGTCATTTAAATTTATGACTTTTAATGTTTTTGTGGGTAACGGCATGAACTTTATTTCCCTCATGAGTTTGAGGGCAAATTAAATCTTTCCTATAATTACTATTATGTTTTGCATATTACACTGGAATTGTTTGGAAATATTATGAAAGTATATTCAGTAGAATCTAATTTGAAAGTCACTTTGTACTCCTCAGTGTTTTCATTATGCTTTTTTATTGTCGGGGGTCAGGACACAAGGCATCAGCTAATAAATATGCTCTTCCTCTAACGAGCTTCTGTATCCTAAGGAGTCATACTGACAGTGAACGGGCTGCAGTAGAAGGAGTTCTTCTCTGTCACCACGTCTGCAAGGAGGGTTCTGGTCTGCATTCCATATTCCAGAATTATGTTCAGTGTCACCGTCTCATTCAGGTGAGTAAGCATGATACAAGCTTTCTCGGGAACCCCAGCATACAGCTGTGATGGGACCAGCACCAGATACTGCCTGTGGAGAAGAGGCGTCTGGATCAATCATGGAGAAGTTAAAAAGACATCATTATTGTGGCTGTATTCTAGATCATCTTTTCTGGAATCACCAATCATAGAACAGAGCCAGATTTCAGCAAAAAGGCAGAGGAATGTGTTCTTCAAAGGACAATCCAAAAGACCTTAGAAACTCAGAAACCTCCAACAAGTTAAACATTAATATGCTTCTGTTGTGCTGTGGAGGTATTCACCCTCACAATATTTGTAGAACTATTCATAAGCTATGGATAAGCAATCCAGGAGTCACTTTGTATTTTGGATAGAAATTATTTTCTGAGGCACCTGGATGGCTCAGTCAGTTAAGTGTCTGCCTTTGGCTCAGGTCAGATCTTGCAGTCCTTGAGAGAAAGCCCCATGTTGGGCTCCCTGTTCAGCAGAAAGTCTGCTTCTTGCTTCCCCTCTGCCCTGCTCCTTTACTTGTGCACTCTTTCTCTCTCTCTCTTTCTCTCTAATAAACAAGATCTTTTTTAAAAAAAGAAGTCATTTTCAAATTTAGAAATGGGATACCGTTCAGCTTTAACAAAAGGAAATCTTATCATTTGCAACAACATGATGGACTTTGATATCATTATTAATGAAGTATGCCAGAGAAAGATAATATTGCATGCTGTCACTTACACGTGGAATCTTTTTTTAAAAAAGTCAAATTCATAGAAACAGAGTATAGAAAGGTGACTTCTGGGGCCTGGAGTGGAGGGGTGTTGAAGGAAATATGGAGAGGTTGTAAAAGGGTACAAACTTTCAGTTATAGTAAGAAGAATGAAGTCTGGGGATATAGTGTAAGACATGGTGACTATAGCTGATAACTGCATTGTATAAACGAAGTTTGCTGGAAGTTGAATTTAAACTTTCTCAGAAAAATAAAAGAAGAAGAGTAAATATGCATGAGATGGATGTGTTAATTCACCCAGTGGGAGGAATCCTTTCATATATGTGTATATGAAATCATCACATGGTACAGTTGAAATATTTTGTAATTTTGTCAATTATATGTCTATAAAGCTGAAAAAACTTTTTTTTTTTTTTTTTTTTTTTAAGCAACAACAAAATGTGATTAACCCATTGATTATCATGAAAGCCTTAAGAACCTGCCTACCGGTGGTCTTGGGTTTCATGTGGATGATATGAATGTCCTTATTTTAGGATGCTAAAGTGATAACAATTAATAGGTAAGGAAGAATTGAATTGCTTTGCAGTATTTTTCCAAGAGCAATTTTAGCTCTTTTCTCTCTTACACTCTCTGATGTTGGAAGACAAACCAAGCTAGGCAAGGCTAATCACCAAATATATTACCATGTTCACCCAGAAGAAAATATCACTTTTCCTACTGTTCTTTGCCCATCATTTGCAACCACTCGAACGTGCTGTGTTTGCAATGCTCTGGTTTGCCCAGGCCTCTCTCTCCTTCTGAAGTGTCCTTATCTATCTGGGTATATCCTATTTACTTCATAGGACTTATATCAAGAACAGCTTTCTCGTTGCACACTTAGGTGATACCCCGTCTCTTATATCACTTAAAGGTTCCAGGAGGAGGGAGGTTTTCTCTGTGGGCATTCTCACAAAATCCTGTAGTGCTTGCTTCTGGTTTTGCACTGTATTCCTTTCTCTGTGCACTATCTCCTCCTATTTTCTATACTGTGAGGTATTGAAGGCAGAGCCCACATTTTGTTAATATGTAAAGTCCCAAGATCTAATGCCAGCCCCTACAGGTTTGCTGATGATTTGAGTGACCTGACACACAAAGCCTGGCTTGTGTGAAAGTCATGCATCCGTCCTGGTGATCCCTGACTGGGGGAAAATATGGCCACTGAGCCATTTCACAGTGGACGAGACACAGCAGCCCTTTTCATGAGACAATTATAAAAACATGCCCCCCCCTTTTTGGTGGGAATTTTATATTATTATTAAGTGAATGTTGTATAATTCTGTATTCTTATTTGGTGAATGTTTCATAAATGTTACCGCCCTATGTCTCTGTGTTTTCTAGAACTGGAGTATGCCCCTTTCCACATGAGCCATGACAATGTACTGACCTTTCCAAACCCCTTCAACAGTAGATAACTTCACAGGAAATCAGAAAATAAGTAAGTGAGACATATCAAGAAGCAGATAACACAATGAGAAAGAGAAGGGCAGTAGAATTTTCTGGAAATGTTGCTTACGGTTTTGAAGCAGTGGAAGCATCTCTGGGAAGGAGCAGGAGAAATAGAATCAAGACTGGATTGGGCAGTTGATTTCCCCTCATGGTGGGGAGAGAAAGGAAATAATAGGAAGCTGAGTCCTTGATTTCTTGAACTCTGTTCTTGTAATCTCTGGTTTTTATTTTACCTGATGGGCAGTGAAAGTAAACTGCTAACCATTTATTTTTGTAACATATTAACTACTTCCAGTATAAAAAAATCAATTCCAGATTATTTCTACAACCATCAGTGTTCTTTAATCCACTTTCTCAAATTTTCTATGTCTTTGAAAAATAGGCCTTTTAGGCTACACTAGCTCTGATTATTAATCAGTACCTTAAATATTTTTAAGAAGAAACAAAATAAATTATATGTCTTGATGAAATCAATCAATATTCTTGACTTTCATTTTTTTAAAGGAGGTATTAATGTAAATACCTATACCATATCAGTTTTTAATAGTCTAGGGAACATCACATATTCCCCTTGGCTTCATCCTATCTGGTTCTTTAATGGAACAAAGAAGTGAAATTTATCACAGGATTTTATTTAATTATTTAATAAACATATAATGTATTATCACAGGATTTTAAACAGAATAAATCTGAAGACAATCTCTCCCTTGGTTAGCAGCTTAATGTGTGCAATTTATAGCTCTCTTTATGTTTGTTTGTAAAGGAAATGATAGTTCATTTGGATACAACTGATGTAATACATACTTATTATTTCTAAGTTCATTGAACATCTAGAATTAAAGCCAATTTATTCATTTTATTCCCTAATGAAATGACCTTTATTTGATGAACATTCTTATTTAATTCTACTTTGAGCAATATAAAAATGTTTCATCAGGGTGCCTGGGTGGCTCAGACAGTTAAGCGTCTTCCTTCAGCTCAGGTCATGGTCTTGGGATCCTGGGATCAAGCCCCACATTGTGGGGGGTAGTCCATGCTGAGTGGGGAGTCTGCTTCTCCTTCTCCCTCTGCCTGTTGCTCTGCTGCTTGTGTTCTCTTTCTCTGTCAAATAAGTAAGTAAGTAAGTAAGTAAATAAATAAATAAAATCTTTAAACCAATTGTGATTCATCATCCTGTTTGCTTTCCAAGAGAGATTGGGGTGTTAGAATCTATATTCATGGAATTCTGAAAATATGAAAGATCCATACTGTTACATTAATTTAACTGGGACCCCAGAAAATGAAGTGGGCATATTTTGAGTAGACAACCAGTTTAAAATAGGATGTGGTGAGAAATAGGCATTTCTATAGATGAAGAATATTTTGTTTTTGACATACAATTTTTTTTAGATCTATTTATTTATTTGAGAGTGAGAGAGAGTATGAGTGAAGGGAGGAGCAGAGGGAGAGAGAGAGAGAGAATTTTAAGCAGGCTCCACGCCCAGTGGGGAGCTAGAGGTGGGGCTCAAGGTTACTACCCCAAGATCACGACCTGAATGAAATGAAGACTTGCATGCTTAGGCGACTGAGCCACCCTGATGCTGCTTTGTCTACATTTTGTAAATGATCTGAGAGAGTGAGAAGTGATGCTAGTGTACATGGCCACCCTTGTGAACTGTAAAACTGTAGGTATGTAAGATATTTCAATTCCCGGGAGGATAAAGTATGGGTGACATAAAGCCAAGTCAAAGAGAAGAAGCTGTCCTGGCCATTAGTAGTTGGCAAATGTCTGCTGAATGAATATAAAACTCTTCTATTTTATTTTGGGTGCTTCCCTCACTAGAATCTTTATGAATTTTTCTTTTCTACTGAGCTCCCCTGTGCTCTCCCTCTCCACTCCTGCACTTCCATAAATAACACACTTTCCACCTGCTTAATGTTGTGTGAATTAATGTATAATAAGTAATAAATGACTTATAAGAGTCCTATATTACTTTTCCCAGGCATAAATAAACTTATTGGATGTTCAAAGAAACCTGTATTTTGGCCAAATGTCTAATGACTAAAAATAAAAAATCCGTATTTGGATGAAACAAAAATCACCACTGTAGCTTGAACTTCAGGCACACAAGAATAAATTGGGTGTCTTCAAAACTTTTCCATCTTGATTTTTAATTGTAAATTTTATTAGGTATATTTAATATACATATGTATAATGTGGCATAAGTGATATTTTTCTCAGCATTCTCAACTAAAACTTTTACATTCTTTGGTCTTCAATCTTTTTTCTTATATTCCCTAAAAGAATTTTATTAAACGTGTAACTCATCACACTTCCTTAACTTAAATTTTTTTGTCATGCGCAAGATGATAAAAAAGTGTATTATAAATACTGCTATTTTAAAAATAAAGCTATAATATCACTTTTTAAACATATCCAATGAAATGTACACACTGTTAGTAATTAATTTATTGTCTACCATCATCCATTTGTTGGATTCTTTTGTTGCTAGTTGGAAATTTTACATCATTCTTGCTTCTTCTTGATCTTATATTTCCATTGTAGTTCCTCACATAATTTTATCCTGGTGTTTTATTCTTCAATATTATTTATTTATTTATTTAAAATTTTTAATACGATTTTTATTTATTTATTTGACAGAGAGAAAGCACACAAGCAGGGGGAGCTGCAGGCAGAAGGAGAGGGGGAAGCAGGCTCCCTGCTGAGCAAGGAGCTGGATGCGGGGCTCGATCCCAAGATACCAGGACCATGACCTGAGCCGAAGGCAGACGCTCAACCAACTGAGCCACCCAGGTGCCCATATTCTTCAATACATTGTAATGAACACCTTATCATTCATTTCTGTAACTAAGGTAATAAGTTTTTGTACCTATAAGGTTCTGAGTAGTAATGCAACTTTTCTGGATTGAATTCTCATTAAAAGTGTCAGTATATTACCTATCAAGACCATATATATCTACTATAATCTTATTAAATATGAAACACAAGAGATAATTTTGTTTGAAAATAATTTCTTAGTGAAATAAATTATACATTTCATCCATCTGGTTTCTGCAGTCAGATTTTGTATCCTTGAATGCATACTACTTATTGTCTATTAAAGCAAGTTTCCACTATTTATTTACCTCCTATTTTTTCTATTCTATTGTATCCTTGAATGAATACTACTTATTGTCTATTAAAGCAAGTTTCCACTATCTATTTACCTCCTATTTTTTCTATTCTAGTTCTCTTCTAGAATATTCCTGTTCTGTTTCCTATCACGTAGGTGTGAGCATCAAGAAATCTTGTTTACATAGAGAAGAGTGAAATGAGAGAGGTTCAATTAGAACAATATCATTTAAATATTTAGGCATCTCAGTTATAAGCCAAAGGTCACATCATACACATTATAATTGTCATTAAATATAATTGTAGTTACATAATTATAATTCTCAGCTGAAAAAATATAGTCTCCTTAATTTTGTTGAAAGCAAGCACTGGTAACTAGGTCAATTGCAAAAGAGTTTGGAACTCAGTCATTAAAATCATTCTCATTCTCAGTTTCTAGGAAATGCACAAAATAGACTTACCGGTACTTATAAATGGTTACTGATTGTTACTTTCTTACCTAAAGACAACTAATATACTTTTAAAAATTTGGAAAATTAAAATATTTTTAACTCAATTATGGTTTTATAGATAAAAACTTCATAAAATTCTTAACTTATTTTCTAAATCAGGACTTACACATTTAGCTGATTAAATTTCTAAATTTCTTTTGCAAAGCCAGTTCTCATTGTCAAAATAATTGGTAAGATAAAACATTTCTGATAGGGCAAGTAATGCTTCATTTTTTAATTCTAATAAACCCATAAATATACATCCTTATGATAATTGTTTACTTCTAAATTCTAAGGTAAGGTACAGTCTTGCTGGGCATTTGTTACCCAGAGGCAGGAGGACATTTCCACTTCAGAATTTCTTTTTTTTTTCTTTTAAATTTTCTTTTATTTTTTTCAGTGTTCCATGATTCATTGTTTATGCACCATACCCAGTGCTCCGTGCAATATGTGCCCTCCTTAATACCCACCACCAGGCTCATCCATCCCTTACCCCCGCCCCTCCAAAACCCTCAGTTTGTTTCTCAGAGTCCACAGTCTCTAATGCTTCATCTCCCCCTCAGATTTACCCCAATTCTTTTTTCCTTTCCTTCTCCTAATGTCCGCCATGTTATTCCTTATGCTCCACAAGTAAGTGAAACCATATGATAGTTGACTTTCTCTGCTTGACTTCTTTCACTCGGCGTAATCTACTTCAGTCCAGTCCATGTTGACCCTTTCTGATGGCTGTGTAATATTCCATTGTATATACGGACCATATCTTCTTTATCCTTTTGTCTGTTAAAGGGCATCTTGGCTTTTTCCACAGTTTGGTGATTGTGGCCATTGCTGCTATGAACATTGGGGTACAGATGGCCCGCTTCAGTATTTCTTCCCATGCTCTCTGCTTTATTCTTATGGAACTCTCAGAGGAAGTAGACATTGACTATGGCTGAAGAAAAGAGGAAGCACTTTAAATGAAAGTTGTCATTATTTCTGTCACCTGCTGCTACAATATGTATGAGAACAGGAAATTTTGAAATGAACCCAAATTACCCATTTATAATGTTTTTTTTTTTTTTCATTCCAGGAATATGTTCAGGACAGAAAGATGAATAAGGCCAATAATGGGCTTTGATGTCTTAAGGGAGTTTTTGCAAATATCACATTTTTTAAAAGATTTTATTTATTTATTTAAGAGAGAAAGAGAGTGCACAGGCAGAGGGAACTGCAGGCAGAAGGAGAAGTAGGCTCCTCATTGAGCAAGAAGCCCTATGGGGGACTCGATTCCAGGAATTTGGGATCATGACCTGAGCCAAAGGCAGATGCTTAACTGACTGAGCCACCAGGTGTCCCGAATATATCAATTTTTTGAATTGTCTTTTTGGAAGAGACTGGCAAGAAGTTTCCTTGCTCCAAGACAGCTCCAAAATACATATAATATATAACATATAACTGTAAGTGAATATTCATATATTAAAATAGATCTGCAAATTATACCTTAATTATATTAGTAACATTATGATAGTGATTTTATATAATTATTACCTACAAAGATCATAGGATTATTGATTGTACACAATTTCAGGGATCCAGAAATGATGTTGAAATCAGTTGAGGCCAAAGCTAAACCTGAAAGGTAGACTTTAGCCAAATGTCAAAGTCAGAGATCAAAGTCACAGCATTACAACTTTTAATAGTAGGTAGCCACTAAACTCACAAGAATGAAAATATCATAATGAAATTCCAGTCGTCAGTTAAATAGACACTCAATAAGTATTTGTGGAATGAAGTAATAAATAATTTGATATTATTTCCTGGCTAAAATAACATTCATATAAGCAATAAAAGTATCTGGAAAAGAAGAAATCTGAAATACAGTGTGAGAATATACTTTTTTTAAGATTTTATTTGGGGTGCCTGGGTCTCAGTTAAGCGTCTGCGTTTGGTTCAGGTCATAATTCTGGGGTCCTGGGATGAAGTCCTGCGGAGGCCTCTCTGCTCAGCAGGGAGCCTGCTTCTCCTCTTCCCTCTGCCCCTTCTCCTGCTCAAGCACGCACTCTCTTTTTCTCTTTTATGTCTCAAATAAATAAATAAAATCTTTAAAAATTTATTGATTTATTAGAGAGAGAGTGAGCGAGAGAGCAGGGCAAAGGCAGACCAACAAGCAGACTTCACGCTGAGCACGGCACTGGACGCAGGGCTCAATCTCACAACCCTGAGATCATGAGCTGAGTGGAAATCAAGAGTCGGACACAACCAGCTGACACCCAGGTGCCCCTGGGAATATCTCAACAGGACTTAAGTTTGGACAACACAGGGGTTAATGGAATAGATTCACTCTTACGTATTCTGCCATCTTGGGCCAATTATACAACTTCTCAGTGCTTCTGCTTCCTCAGCTGTAAAATTGGCTTAATAATAATAATTCCTGTATAACTGGATTACATTAATCAACATATGTAAATCTTTACTGTAATTTACTGCTACATGAAAAAGAGAACAAAAGTTAAGTTATGGTTCTAATAGCAGCATTAAATATTTACATAAACAAGGACTAGAGGAGAGTAAGTAACCATGAAAAGAGTTGACTTTGTGTCATTGATAATCTGATGTGTTAATTATATAAAAATTTTTTAAAAATTCTTAAAATAAAGCTATTTAAAAAAGCTTTACGGAAGACATCATTACCTTTGGACATATTTCTAAATCCATGTTATTTTCAAAGAATGATGTGTTTACAGAACATTGAGCAACTGTGAGTGGGTGAGAAATGTGTCCTTGCTGTGCTAGTGTATGTGGAATGGGGGTAGAGTTATAAGTATTGCCAGGTGTAGAATAAAACTGGACTCAAGGTTTTGAGACAATACAATGTTGTAAAGTTTTAAGTTGAAATAAATTCCAGAAGAGTTTTTTTATGCATTTCATTTCACATCTTGCCCAAGTAATCAATCCAACATTATCATTGCTGTTATTATTATTTCCCATCAAATCAAAAGCAGAAAGGACTTCTATTTGCCAAAAATGTGGACTAACAGAACTAATAGAAATTTCTCTTAATTACCTGTTGGCAAATCAGCTGATGAATTTATTACAAGAAGCAGGGGAGAACAATCTATGAGAGGCTACTGGAAGCAAGCTGATTACTATTAACAAATAGATGTGGAGTTTATATTTAATATTTCTTTGTAATTAATAATTACAGGTAATTGCATATTTAATATTTCTCTGTAAATTGCAATCTCTCTCTCCTATGATGCTGTAATACCTCTTCAAGATGTAGTAATCACTGACTGACTGTATGTTAAATATTATGTATTTTATATTTCATTTGTTTTCTTGGAAGAATTGGATTATCTATGGAGTGATCATTGCTGTGTC
Organism: Mustela putorius furo; assembly: GCF_011764305.1. NCBI lineage: Eukaryota > Metazoa > Chordata > Mammalia > Carnivora > Mustelidae > Mustela > Mustela putorius. The sequence continues at coordinate 38,213,853 of NW_025422368.1, read as the reverse complement.
AGTATTATGGGATGGGAAAGAAGGGTGGAGATTTGGGGTTATAAATCTTTAGAATTACTCATTTCAAATTTTTAGCATTGGGATTGTGAAGGGGAAGCTAAAAGTGAAATAACAGAGTGGTTATTTAGGAAATCAGAACTTCCTCAAGGCTGGGAGAAAAGTTCAAAAACTGAAACAATTGTATCTTTAGAATAATGCTTTCTAATATAAAACATAGATAATTCCATGAAAAGGTGAAGTAAATAAAAGACATGGTTAAAATACTGTAATAAGCTATTAAAACAGTGAACAACCTGGGGTGTCTGGGTGGCAGTTGGCTGAGGCTCTGACTTCTGGTTTTGGCTCAGGTGGTGATCTCAGGGTCCTGAGATCCAGCCCAGTGGGGAGTCTGCTTGGGATTTTTTTCTCCCTCTCCCTCTGCAGAGAGTTCTCTCTCTCAAATCAATCAATCAATCTTGAAAAAAATGAAATAAGCTAAAAATGGAAACTGAAAGATATAAAAATAAATGTATGTTAAAGAAAAAAAGTCAAATATGAAAAATAAGATGAGGTAATAAAAAAAAGAAATTGTCATCTGAATAAAGAGTTAAACTGGGGAAAGCTCAAAATTGTCCAAAAAAGATGAATTCATTTGGGAATAGAAAAGGAGTTGCCATTAGGGGCATAGAAACTGTAACGGGCTGTAGGTGGGTGTGTTGAGGGTTTGGGGTGGGCTGTTTTTATGGGCAGGTTCCGTGAAGAGGGGAGAACTCACTTAGAGACTGTTAAAATCAAACACAGAGAACAGCTTTGAAAATTCCCTGAGCAGATTAAACCAGTCCAATCATATAAAGCTCAAGTCGGCTTTTTTTTTTTTTTTTTAGTTTATTAACTTGTCAGAGAGAGAGAGAGAGTAAGTAGGGGGAGGGCATGCAGAGCCAGAAGGAGAAGCAGTCTCCCCCCTGAGTAGTGAGTGAGCCTGATGCGGGACTTGATCCCTGGACCCTGGCTTCATGATCTGAGCTGAAGGCAGACACTTAACCAACTGAGTCACCCAGGTGTCCCTCAAGTCAGCTTTTTGTGAGGTTGACCTGATGTGGTCATTGTTCACGTCTCTGAAAGCCATAGGCATAAATTTCCCCAAGGTTCATGTGAGGGAACACCTGACCAATTCCCTATCATTTAAGAAAATTCCAACATTATCAGTTTTCTATAAATAAGGCATTTATGGGAAATCAGTCTTTCTCAGTTCTTCCGTTTTTTCCCCCCTTTTCCCTTGTTGACTTTTGCCCAAGATTTTCCATTTTAGATTGAAATTCTTTTACATGCTTCCCCTTTTTTCACATTTCCCCCTTTGATCAAGATGCTTCAAAGAAAACAGTGCTGGTCAATTCTAGCATTCAGGTGTTATTAATTTTGGTCAAAGTCATAGTTCTTTATAGATTGTATTGTATAGTGTAGAGCAGAGAAGGGTTGTCCTCAAGTGTGTTTTTCAATGAAGCTGGGGGACCATCTCATGTGTCTTGTCCCACAGAGGAGGGCCATGGTATGGAATATCACTGGCCTCCAAGAGGGTTGAAAATCAAGAATATCAGTTATATCTTTTAAGAGGGTTGGTTTAGTTTCTGTGGTCAGTTGAGTTTCAGGAAAATCCTTTGAAAGGAAAATAATTTTTTTTTTGAACCTACATTTGGGAAGAAGTCATTTGCTTACTGCCATAGAACAACAGAAATTTAATAAAACAATTAATCTGATGACCCAAAGCCCAATGGTCACTATTTGTTAAAACATACTTCTCAGCTAATTTCCTCAATTACTCATTTTTAATAGATCAAAACTGTCCCAAGTTCCAGGAGTCTGGTCAACTTTTGCTAGCTCCTTGCTACTGTCTTTCATTATTTTTAGCTCTTGTGTTATTTTTCTCAAGTTACTCACATAAAAACAACATTTTTTTCCCCAAGTAGGACCCAGATGCCCCCTTGCTAAGCAGTGAGCAGGTTTAGGGCTCAGCAGTTTTCTAGCACTATTCCTATAAGGCTACCTTTTAGGAAGCCTTTTGAACTTCCTAAAGTTCAAAAGTTCAGTCAGCAGCATTGAAAGTGGTAGACACGCAGTCAAAATACTGCAGATGGCGTTTTGAAGGTCTGCTACTGAAATCCAAGCTAAAAAGTTTCTGGAGAAAACATGTCCGAACCCTTTCTATCTACTAGAGGATTACTTGTAGACAGCCTTTCAAAATTATATATATTATATTATGTTATTCCCAGTTCTGATGTGTCCTTTTAAGTAGATAGGAGAAAGACTCTAGATTAGGTATATAAGCAGTAAAGGAAAGAATGTTTCTTAGTTTTGGCATCAGGGCTGAGGGCAATGATCCCCCAATGTCTTTTCCAATTAAGAGAAAACATAGAACATGCCCCCCGTCTTTTTCACATAAAAAGAAATGCCTGGGGTGCCTGGGTAGTTCAGTGGGTTAAGTGTCTGCATTCTGGTCAGGTCATAATCTCAGGGTCCTGGGGTCGAGCCCTGAGTAGGGCTTCCTGCTTGTTGGGGAGTCTGCTAGTCCCTCTCCCTCTGCCCCTTTCCCTGCTTGTGCTCGCTTTCTCTCTCACAATAAATAATAAGAAAATCTTTAAAAAAGAGAGAGAGAGATACCTAATGTATTTTAAGGATGAAGCATAGTTGGGTTCTTGGCCCAGATTCTTTTTCCTGAAATGAAAGAGGGCATATTAGGATCAGAAATATAACCATTTATATGGAACACATGAGATCTGATTTACTAGCATTATGGAAATGGTTTTATGAACATCTTAAATTTCTATAGACCTGAAGTAACAATTGAGCTGATCTAGTATAAATAGGGTTTTGGTGGAGGTCTGATAGCTAGGGAAAAAGATATCTAGGGAAAAAGCAAGTTGAATTCTTTCTCTTGTGTTCATCCAGGTTGTATAAAATAATATAGTTACAAATATTTGGTGGGAGAAATCCTGGAGTCCTTCCATTTTCATCATAATTTTCAAGAGAAAAATTTTGGATACAAGTCCAGACCTGAGTGATCCTTTATGAGTAAATCCATGATATTTGTGGAAAACCGTAATATTTGGCACCAGTTTTCTAGTAAAAGGACATGTATGGTTTCAAAGGTACTGCAGGAAAATCCTTTATCTTTACTAGATAGGTGTCACCATCCTTCTAAATACAGTAGCCAGGCCATGATTCAGGTTCATCATGAGCATTATTGCTCTGGCAGAAAGCCAATGAACAGTAAGGTAGTGGAATCAGAGAGTTTCTGTAAGGTGGGGATAAAATGATGTGTCAAAATCAAATTAAAGAATGGTAGAAAAACTAGAATAAGATCCTTTGAAGGCCTGGATAACATGATTCAACTAAACATAGGGTAATTAAAAAAAATGTGAAGTTATGCAGGCCTAGTTTGGATATCTTGCGTAAGTTATCTACCTCAGATGTTGTCTGTTTCAGTTCCCTGAGATTTGTAGTTTCAGGTCACCCATTGGTGTACAAGTTCACTCAGGTTTTGGGGTCTTCTTGAGATGAGACACATGAATCCAGGTGTCTATTCCTTGAAGTCTAGCTACGCAGAGATTAGTTAATAAAACCTCTACCAGAATCTCTCTTGCCGGAGAGCTTAAAGAATTTTTTTGGAGATGTATTTCCAGAGATAAAGTTTCCAGGCTCTAAGATGTGTTTGTCTTCATGTTCTGGGAATGTACTGTGGAAAGACTGTCCTACAAGAACACGGTTATTTTCTAAGTACTTGATCAGGCCTTTGCAAAACTGTAAAACTGAAGTATTTCCCCCTTTATTACTTGTGGGTTAAAACAAGTGTATATGTTTGTGTGGGGAGAGGGGACATCTAAATGCATTAGCTGTTCTGTAGTTATTTCCAAAGGCAAAAGTTAGGGTGGCTCAGATGGTCAAGCATCCCACACTTGTTTTCTGCTCAGGTCCTGATCTAATGGGTGGTGAGATCGAGCTCTGGGTCAGGCTCTATGCTCAGTGAGTCAGCTCACTGAGGGAGATATTCTCTCCCTCTGCCCCTTCCCCCACTTGTGCTTTCTCTCTCTCTTAAGTAAATAAATAAAATCTTTAAAAAATATGAAAATGTATGCAACCTGAAGTAGATCTAAGATATGGAAGAACCAACGGTTAACATTTGGCCAGGGTATTTGGAGAGTTTCAACGAATTTAGCTAACTGAGTCTGAATAAGTCCATTTGTATATTTGACCAGTGCTGAAGACTAAGGATGATAAACACAGTGGCAGTGTTGCAGAACTAGGGAGATACTACAGACTCATTGAAGTATTTGAGTAGTGAAGTGGTTTCCCTGATCACTATGAAGGTAAGGGGGGGCAGGGTGATCCTCAAGTGAGAATAATGTTTTCTAATAAGATGTTAGCTACAGAAAAGACAGTTACCTGTCTACATGGGAGAGCTTCAGTTCAGTGTAAAAACATGTAAACCATTACTGGAACATACTAATATCCCTAAGATGGGAGCAATTGTGTGTGAAATCCATTTGCCAAACCTTGGATAGTTCATTGGTTAAATTAAAATGTCCAGGAGAATTACAGTTAAATTTCCTTGGATTAAGTTTAGGACCAATGGAACAAGCAAGATAAACACGTTTTGCAGCCTTGCCAATGTTTCACCACTAATATTGATTCATGAATGTTAGCTGATTAATTATTTAATTTCATGTATGGTAGTTAATAATGGAAATTTTAGACCTTTCTAGCAGGACCCATTTGTTATTAGGTTCAAATCAAATGTTCTTTTCTTCATAATCCCTTAGACATTGGATTTTGTTTTTCCTATTCAGAGGTCAATTTTTGTATTTCCCTTATTAATCCTCTTAGGTCAGCACCAGGGAAAGTGATTTTCTAGTCTTTGAATCCCAAAGGAGCCGTGGTTTTTGTGGGGGCATCATCAACGTGGCTCCTTATGGCTCCCAGAGTCCTAAGACTTAGAATGCCCAGGGACTGTAATTAACATCTAGCTAGAAATGCTGGTAGGAACAAAGCAACTAATAAATTCAGGACCTAGGGAGCACTTTTAATTTTGCCTCTGTGGAAGCAAGGAAACCTCATCAGTTTCCACAACATTCCAGAACCATGGGCTACTCCATAGGCTTTCAGTATAGGTTCCCACTGAGGAGGAAAGAAAGACAGCAAGGTTGAGACTGTTTCCGTAAATGAGAGTGATGTGAGGGATGGTTAGCAAGAGGATTTCTTAAGAAGCAAGGTGGCTTTGCTGGAAGGTGCTGGGTGTTGTGTGAGTTCAAGAGACCTTCAACAGTGTGAGGCACTAAGATATTCAAAAAGGATCCCATAACTATTTTTCTCAGTGGCCTTTACCAGAAAGGCAGTAAAGTTCTAAGGTATAGGGGTAACCTCAGACCATGAGATCTCATTGTTGGCTGTAATAATCTACAGATTGGTGGTAGCCCCCCTGTTTTGGGGTAAGTACTATGAGGGCATGTTCCTCTTTTTCATATATAAAATCAAAAAAGGTAGCTGATAATTTGAATGTCCAAGGGCAGGTGGACTTATTAAGCTTCTCTTCAAGGTTTTAAAGGCCAAGTCATCTTAATTTTCCTAGATGATGAGGTCAGGTTTAGGCATTTTTTTTTTTCTTATAAGAAATGTAAGGGTTGGGATAGTAATGTACTTAAGCTTGAACAAATTGCAACTTTTCCTTTGAGACCCTGTGTCCCTTAGTGGTTAAGAGTTTTAACAGATGAATACTGTCTTTTTGTGAGGAATCTTGAGAGGGTAAGCAGAGAAGTAAGTCATCTACACCTCGTAGTAATGTGGGGCCTCCAGAAAATTTTATATCATCTAGATCACCTTTTAAAATTTGTGAATAGTAAGAAGAACTTTCAGTAAAATCCAGGTACATTACTGTCTAGGCATGTTGTCCTTCCCAGAGAAAGTAATGTATGGAGATTAGAAACAATGGGATGGTAAGGAATAACAATATTATTTATTACTTGGAGGTTTTGGACAAGTATCTATCTTCAGCCATTAGGTCTTCTTATAGATAAAACAGGGATATTTCAAGGATTGGTGCAAGGAATAATAAGTCTGTGTGCTTTATAGTCCTCTATGATCTTAATACCTTGGAAATCTTCCTTGTTTATAGGGTATTGATAATTTAGGGGGGTTAAGGGATCAATTTGGATCTTAACAGGAGGGTCAGTATGAATTCTGCCTATGTCTATGAAGAATTTTGCCAATCAAGTAAGGGACACTAAAATTAATAATGGAGATGAAACTCATGTTTGATCTTCTCTGGTTTGTAAAGTACATGTGAAAGGAAAAGATGTTGGATTTGGGGGAGTTACATTCGAAGGATATATATTCAGTTCAGGGAATTTGAACTCAAGAGAAAGAAATGGCAGTATGATATTTTTCTAGGAAATCTTTTCCTAATAAGTGGCTAGTTCACTGATGAGAAATGGATGTCTATCTTACAAAAGTCCCAAGTGAAAGGTATAGGTTTAGAAATAGGACACTGTGGCTTATTTGAGACCCCCCTATTATTTGATTAAATGGCTTACTCTGAGGAAGAGAGCATTTAATTGTTGTGGTGTTGAACACCAATATAATAGCTCGCTCCTGTGTTAATATTGTGAGAATTTGTGCCTCATCTGAATAGTAGTTCTCCCTGGCCTACTTAATGGTAGAATGGGAAACAGTCCCTATGTTTCCCTGGAGTCCTATCATTGGTATAGTTTTGACATTGGGATTGGGATGAGTCTGACACTTGGCTCTTGGAAATCTCTGTTCATTAAACTTTTTTAATTTGTAGCAGTCCTTTTCCTAATGGTCAGGGTTTTTTTTTGTTTTGTTTTGTTTTGTTTTGTTTTGTTTTTTAACAATAATGACAGAATCTAATAGGGAGAGTTTGCTTAGGAGATTCCCTATACTGAATTTGGAAATTTGAAATTTTAGTTGCTTTTTTTTTTTTTAATCATCTTCTAGGGTGTGGCTAATTTAATGAGATCAAGGGTGGATAATATTTCCCATGCTATGCAGGTTCTCTTGACTAACAGAGGTAGATCTCTATCTAAACCTTTTGTAAACACTGAATTAAAGGCTTCCCTGGCGAATTCAATGTCCCAGGGAGTCCAGAAATTTCTTTAAAAACAGCTTGAAGTCTACTATAGTAATGATGAACAGATGAAGTCTTTTAGCCATTGGCATGAGCTTGATCACATAAAAGGTCTGGTGGCTGACTTAACTGGAATTCTAAAGATTGTTCAGGGCTTTTCTAATTGCAGGTTTCATCCAATGTTGGGCTTGACTTTCTCCAGCAATGTTGGGCTTGACCTTCTCCATCAAGCATGTGGACTAATTGATAAAGATCAGAGAAGCCAGGTTGGTAAATTTAAATTACAAAATTTAAATTACAAAATTACAGAGATTTCCAAAAGTCTATGAGGATCCTCAGTTACCTTGGGAAATTTTTTTTTTTACTGTAGCTCTAAGTTCAGGTTTGGTTCATGGATTGTTAAGAATTCAATGGTTTAGCAGGATCCTCAGAGGCCGCATTTTTAAAGGTAGGGTTTTAAAAGGCTCAGTTGGTAAGGTTTCAGCTTTAGAGAAGACAGGGAGTTCAGATAGAGGAAGGCATTAGAAGAAAGCAAAGGTGGCTTTAAAGGAGGTGGGGCAATGGCATTGGGGGAGCCTTTACTGGTATTGCTAAAGAAAGGGCCTCAGATTTCTTTTTAAATCACCTTTAGGTTTGCTTTTTTTTTTTTTTTTTTTTTTTAAGATTTTATTTATTTATTTGACAGAGGTCACAAGTAGGCAGAGAAGCAGGCACAGAGAGGAGGAAGCTGGCTCCCTGCTGAACAGAGCCTGATGTGGGGCTTGATCCCAGGACCCTGGGATCATGACCTGAGCTGAAGGCAGAGGCTATAACTGACTGAGCCACCTAGGCGGTTGGGGTGGGGGTCCACCTTTCAGTTTTTTATTTACTTCAGTTAACTTAGTATTTTGTAAAGAGGCAAATTTAAATCCTGAATACATTTAGAATCCTCTAGGTATTGATTAAAATAGCTATCCCATTCAGTTAGTTTGCTCTATCACTATGGTCTTCTAATATAGTCTGAAGAAAAGCAAGTCTGGGAAGATGGCAAGTTCCCCATAGTAGCCATTGAAGTTCTAATTTAGAGACACTTGGAACTGTTAGAGCATTTAGGTGGTTGGGATCCCTCATCTCAGAGGTTTTTTGTTTTTGTTTTTCTTTTTGTTTGTTAAGATTTTAATTTATTTGAAGAGAGAGAAAGAACACAGGTAGGCACAGTGGCAGGCAGAGGGAGATGGAGAAGCAGGTTCTCTGCTGAGCGGGGATCCCAACACGGGGCTTGATCCCAGGACCCTGTAATCATGACCTGAGCTGAAGGCTGAGGTCTGAGCCACCCAGGTATCCCCTCAGAGGGTTTCTTGAAAGCAAAGAGAAAAGCAATCCCTGAAGAGCCTGATGGGTGTGGTTTTATGGTTGGGAGCTGTGTTTTGTTTTACAGTGTTCCTTTCACAGGATACTTTCTTTTTTTCCTGGCAGATGGCCATTGCCCTAGTTGTCTGACAATGACCAGGTGTCTCTTACTGCACAGAAGTTGTCTCGTAGTTGGCAGGTGACTAAATGCCGATTTGGCCCGTGTGCGATCAACTTACCCTCTCACAAGAGTTTTACTTCAGGCATCAGAATCTTTTATTTGGAAGAGGTGGGCCCTCTAGTAGCATTTTTTTGTTTGACCTGTGCTGACCACATTTTTTTTTTCTCTTAATTCCAAAGAATTATACCAAAATTCTAGCATGCTTCTGGAAATCAAGAAAACAAATGAGTATTCACAAAAAAGGACAAAGCTCTTAAACAGATCTCACATGAAATTAGAAAACTCAACTAAAAGGAAAGAGCTCAGAATGTGGAAGACACATGAACCAATCATAAGCAGCAATTTCCGGAAGCAAGGAGCTCAAGGGGCTTGGAGAAGAGAGGGCATCTCGCTCCATTTGGAGCTTTCTTCATGGTTATCTTTATCTTTCATGGTCATCTCCTTTGGATACCTCCCCCCTTCTTTTTCTTCTTCTTCTGAGTGAGAGTGATGGAGTGGGGAGCGGGGAGTGGTAGAGTGTGGGGGAGGTAATCCTTTTTTTTTTTTTTAAGATTTTATTTATTTATCTGACACAGAGAGACAGGGGTCTCAAGTGGGCAGAGAGGCAGGCAGAGAGAGAGGGGAAAGCAGTCTCCCCACAGAAAGCCCAATTTGGGGCTCAATCCTAGGACTCTGAGATCATGACCTGAGCTGAAGGCAGAGGCTTAACCCTCTGAGCCACCCTGGCGCCCTGGGGGAGACAATCTTAAGCAGGCTCCACTCCCAGGGCAGAGCCCCTGGCAGGGCTCCATCTCATAATCCTAGATCATGACCTGAGTCAAAATTAAGAGTGGGATGCATAACCAACTGAGCCACCCAGGCGTCCCTGGATCCTACTTCTGATACCAAGGAAATCTGACTTAAAAGAGAATAAACTGAAGAAGCTCAAAATTGTAGAATAAAAAAAAAAAAAGAGGATGAGTTTATTTGGGAATAGCAGAGGAATTGCAATTTGGGATGGACAGACTGTAGCAAGAGGAATGTGATGAGGATTTGGGGTAGGCTGTATTTATGGGCAGGGAATGTGACGAGGGGAGAGTACACTTTAGAGACTGTTAAAATCAAAAGCAGAGACCAGCTTTGAAAATTCCCTGAGCAGACAAAACCGGTCCAATCATATAAATAAAGTTCACTTTCACTTATTTTGTCAGATCAACCTGATCTGAGGCATTTCTTGTTTATGTCTATAGAAACTATAAATAAAAATATCCCAAAGTCCATATAAAGTAACCCCTGACCAGTTCCCTATCATTTAAGAAAATTTCAACCTTATCGGTTTTCTGTAAATCAGGCATTTATGGAAAATCATTTTCTTACATTTTGTTTTCCTAAGTGAAGAGTGCATATTCATGAGATTTTTCATTTTATATCTTCCAGTTCTATTTTAGATTGAAATTTCTCACAAAGTAAAATAAACCAAAAGGGAAAAGGATGGAAATGATACAGAAAAGCAGACGACAATTTTAAATAAAATAAGTGCTTTCAAATGTCATCAGACTAGAAATGTTACTGCTGTTTCTCCATAAAATATCTAGAATGAAACAGACAAGTTTGAAAAGTAAAACAGTTAAGTACAAGACTCATAGCAACTCGTTATTTCCTTCTACTGAATACACAGCTGGTAGAGATCGGTTTCAAATAGAGACAGCAACTCCATCTACATGAAAGAAGGCTGAAAGACATTTTATTCTTGCCTCCTTTGTTTAGAAACATTGGATGGTGTTAAACCAGAAAATTGAACAGTTATCCCTGAACTGTGTATGCTGTCCACTGGAGAAAGAAAGCAACTCTTCCAACCATCTTCTGCTTTATCATTGCATTTAAGAGCATAAAAAACCAGGGCCAGAAGGCTTTGGGGAGAGTGGTAAGGAGGAATGTGTCAATGTATCAAAGGAAGTTTTATTGTATCCTGATGTGTAACAAATATGAACATCAGAAGGTGGATTTGAATTTTGTTATGTTTCTGTATTTCAAAGGATTAGAGATACAGGCCGTGGGGCTAGGATTTAAACCAATTTGAGCACAGCAGATCAAGTCAGGAGCCGTGCTCTTCAATTCTGACGATGACAGCGGTAAGAAATGCATTCTACAAACATATGTATATATATGCACACACAACTGAAAAAAGCCATCACCAAGTAATACTTCAACAGTTATGTACGATGCACAGTGACAATGCTGGTTGTGATTGTCTTTCTTTCTTTTTTTTTTATTTTTAAGATTTTTTAATTTATTTTTCAGAGAGAGAGAGCACAGGCAGACAGAATGGCAGGCAGAGGCAGAGGCAGAGGGAGAAGCAGGCTCCCTGCCGAGCAAGGAGCCCGATGTGGGACTCAATCCCAGGACGCTGGGATCATGACCTGAGCTGAAGGCAGCTGCTTAACCAACTGAGCCACCCAGGCATCCCGCTAGTTGTGATTTTCTAAAAGGATTTCAGGATCTGTTAATACATGGTAATCTTCAGTTTGGAAAACACTGTCTTAGAGAAAAGAGTTTGGGTAGAGGACTGGGAATTCAGAAAAGTGCTAATGACAACATATTGACCTATAAGTATAAGTTTTAGAAGGGCATTTAAGCCATGTATGTGTATATCAGGTGAATAGAACCAAGAAAAATCTACATGCCTCTTAGCATGGGAGTCTGGCAAGATTCCTACTCATTTGAGGAAACATAAAAATATTTTTAAAAAATAGTATAAAAAAGAAGAAAATCTTAAATATTAAGAAAAATGATCATAAACTTTAAGTCTCAGAGGAAGAGCTCAGTTTTTTAAATGGCTTACTGATTAAATTAGATAGAAATTTAAAGTTAAAACTGGTCATCAACTGTTAAAAGGTATGACCTCTGTGGAATAGGGACAGAAAGTTTAGGAGAGAACAGATTAAGGTTCTAGGAAAACTAGATAAAAAGGAAATAAAGATATGAAAAGATATAAGTACAAATTATAATGACACAATTTAAAATTGCACTAAAGTTAATAAAAAAATGAACTGATATTTGAGAATGAATGATTGTTTTAGGCTAAAGTTTGAGTAGTTTCTGAGATGATGAAGACAGAGATGTAGGTAGTAAAATGTTGGGAAAGAAAATTTAGAAAGCAAAATAAAAAGGAATCATGAAGTGTATGTTTATAAAAAATTATAACAAATGAGATAAAAGCAACACTTAAAACTATTTGAGAAGAAAAAAATTTGGCATTAACATACTGTAGTATAGAAGTTGATTTATTTTGTAAAAAATACTTCACTGGGTCTAATTTAATAAAAACTAAAACAAAATCAGACACATATTATAGAGCATCACATTCTTTATTTTGATACCTATCAAGATTATCACCTGATATTTTTCTTCTCAGTTTACATTGTTAATTTACAACATAAACAGATGTTTATTCTTTAATACCTGCAATAAATCATGCTTCTTCCTAATATATTACTTTCAGAAGAAGGCTTTAAAACACTAACAAATCGGGTGCCTGGGTGGCTCAGTGGGTTAAGCCTCTGCCTTCGGTTCAGGTCATGATCTCAGGGTCCTGGGATACAGTCCCACATCGGACTCTCTGCTTGGCAGGGAGCCTGCTTCCCCCTCTCTCTGCCTGCCTCTCTGCCTACTTGTGATCTCTCTCTCAAATAAATAAATAAAAAGTTTTAAAAAATAAAATACTAACAAATCTATGTTAATTAATATGGTTTGTCCATAGTTTTGTTTTATGGTTTTAAGTTAGTATTATATAGAAGAAAAGGATCGTAGTATGAAAGAGATAAAAGAAAACTTAGAATAAAAAAAACACAAAATTTAGTTAGTGCATAACATTTGATAAGGAGAGAAATTAGGTACAATATTACTCAAGTACATGTTTTCTTTTTTAAATACGATAGAAAGTAAGATGACAGAATAAATATATTGAAATATATTGAGTTAAAATATATCCTCATAAAACATCATTAAAATACTCAAACATTAATTCAAAATAGAATACATACATATATACATAATATGACATACATAATAAGAATGAACTGAGAACAACTAAGTTGAAGGAATTTGAAAAGAATTTTTTTTTCTTTTGAAAGAAAATTATTTTGATGTTCAGGGAAAGATAATCCAAAATAAATAAAACCTGTACTTCTCAAAGCATCCTAATAAATGGAAAAGGTATTATAGGAAAAGGTATTATAGGAATAAATAGGAATAAAGGAATATAGGAATAAAGATGTCACACTTTGCTTTCAAACCGAAAGGGCATCTTTTGGATGTAAAACGCGAGAGACTTAGAGGAACAAAGTAGGGAGAAGGGATGTGTTCAGGTCCCCGAACGGGGGGAGGGATTTGTCTCAGACGAAAATGAAATAGAATGACTATAAAGATGAAGGTCCCCAAATAAGAAGATACACATTTCAAATTGCAAGTGTTTGAGCACTGAAAGTCATCATAGGGTACAACTTAAGATACGCAATTTAAGTAAGACTTCCCGAAAGAAAATTGTATTACGGCCTGTGGTTACCGGCTCTTTCTAGAGTCTTTACCAATGATTTTTAACTTATCAACATATATTTTGATTTGATGCAAGGAGAAAGACATGAACTATTTAAAAGGAAATGTTAACGTTTTCTCAAAATTATAGATCCATTAAAAACTGCACTGATTGGTTTAACCCTATCCTTTAGGCTGCGGCCTGCCCTAACCATCAACAGGTGAGAGGGTCTTGAGCAGGTTAACTGTTCTCAGTGTTGCAGATTGACCCCTGGTGCCTGGGCTAGGTCTCCTGTCAGCGACGCTGGCCTGGGCCAATCCCAGGTAAAAAACAAAAACAAAAAACAGCGTTAGTGGGGAGACATCCAGGATATGCATATTAGAAAAAAAAATCTTGATAGGGAAAATAAATTGATTAAATGTTTTGTGAGCTTTTATTCCTTGCCAAAAGTTATTCTTGGCAACTTTTGATCTTGGTTTGGAAACTGAAAGTAAAATAAGGAAGACTTTATATTTCCTCTATTATAGTTCCTCTATTCTAAGACGTCTGAGTACCAGGGGGAAAACCCCTGCCTGACAAAAATTGATTTTACCTCTCACTAATGCTGCAGCAGTGGAGATAGGGTTTTCTTAAAAAACTAGCTTCTTTAGTCACTGAGAATACATTAATTGTGAAAGAAAATCCAAGTCTCCCAGGTTTGGTTTTATAAACAATATTCGAAAAGGAAAGCTATTTTTTATAAGAAAGAATTGAATTATTTATTTCCCAAGTAAATGAAATTAAATTAATACATGACTGGTGTTTTCAGTGGCTTTTTCAAATGAAATTTGTTCACATTACAGTTTATTTCCCGCATGTAAATTCTTTTTTTTTTTTTAAAGATTTATTTATTTATTTGACAGAGAGAGATTACAAGTAAGCAGAGAGGCAGGCAGAGAGAGAGAGAGGAGGAAGCAGGCTCCCCGCCGAGCAGAGAGCCCGATGCGGGACTCGATCCCAGGACCCAGAGATCATGACCTGAGCCGAAGGCAGCGGCTTAACCCACTGTGCCACCCAGGCGCCCCCGCATGTAAATTCTTTAGGAAAAAGTTAATGAACTTCACAAGCTTCTGAAAGACCAGATTTATAAAGAATTAAGGATAGATTCAGGATGTATTTTTTCCTAATTAGGAGTGACTTCCTTCTCAGGGAAAAATTGAAGTTTCTTTTTTTCTTTTTTCATTCTAATAAGGCAGGTATTTAAGTTCCATAAGAGACAAAAATCAATCAGAGAAATTCACAGATCATTAGTTTGCTTTCTAAACACAACACCAAAATAATTTTTAGTATTACTGAAATTGGAATGTTTTTCAACTCTGCCTAAAATGGAAAACTTCATTTTCATATTCACAAAGTAGAATTTCCATCTCTCATGTCAGCATTTTTAGGAGCAACATGGGAGGGAGACACCATCTTTAGTTGCTTTAATTGTAGGATCGTTGTTGGCAGATGTTGTTAAGCTAAACAAACAAAAACTTCTATTGAGCTGAGAAAAAAAACATTATCACCTGTCCCTTGATGAGTGTAAATAAATTTTTTGAAAATTTATCAAATATTTTAAGGCCATCACTACAATGGCAAATTTGTATTTTCTTTCTGAATCTGAAATTCTAGAAGCGAAAAACAAATAGCTCGAACAGAAGAGTCCTTTTTTGGTTAACCTCTCAATACAGTTGTACTCACTCTTTCTTGGCACTACTACTAATCTTCCTAATGTTTAAGATGCAGGATAAATAGGACTGTGTTTAGACACTAGACTCTTCCGGGAAAATTTGCCTGTCCAGGGATTTAAACATGACTTCCATAAATGCACGTCAGGGATTAAATATACCCCTAGAAGATTTACGCACTTAAAAGAAATGTAAAGCATAATCTTCATGTTGAAAGAGTCTGAGGCTTAAACAGATTATTAGGGTATGTGAGAGCCTAACTTGATCTAATCACTTGAAATTGCTTGGCTGGATTTTCACTGATCAAATTTACTCTCCTTTAAAAATCGAACTCTCCCACTGGAAATCTGTCTTCGGCAATTTCAGAAATGGAGTGCTTGCTATCCAAGGTGAGTTATCACTTATACCCAGGAGTTAGAGAAAAATTGGAATAATAGAAAACTATTATCAAAGTTGTGTAATTCTTTTAGGACAACCAAGCATCCTGGGGATGCTAAGGGAATATTGACATTGGACATGTGAATTTAAATACTAGTGACTCCATGTCCAGGGCATGAAGGGAATGTTGCATAAAAAATATTAGTATTGAACTACTTCACCATTCAATGACTGTGAGCTCTAAAAAATTATATATAATTATAAATGTTTTTGAGAGGACTATGGTAGTATAAAAGTGGAGCATAAATTCACTGGAACTGTATTGGATTTTTCTTGAGCCCAGTCTTGGGCGCAGAATCACAGTGGCATTGGGGCAAAGCCATAGATAATGGAACTCTCTCCAAGTGACTTCAGTGACCTAATTGCCTATGAATGTTCTGACTAAAAGCAATCAGATAAAATTTAAGTTTGTGAGATAATTACAGCTTTAGTTTCCCACCAATGTCAAATTTAGTTATCCACTCTGTCCAATAAATCTAATTGCTCCTGTGTGCTCAGACATCTCACCAAAATGAAAATCATCTAAATTTTATTTTCCAGAATCATTCACTGGAAGTTCCTTGGAACATATTCCAAAAAGCGGCTATCTCCCATACAGGTATGCTTTTCACAACCTTGACCCTCTCATCAGAATTTGCGTGTGTTATTCCTTTAGCTGTTGCCTTTAGGATCCTTAATCGTATTGCATTTAGGATCTGTTACTTTTCAATACTTTTCCGTCCTGGTTGAGGAAAGGAAAAAGTCAAGACCAAAGAGAAGACTACATCTTTAAATTGTTGGAGCTTTTAGTCTTGTATGAATTGAAATCTTCCCTCCTGTTTCACTCTATACCTGAATGAATGAAGTAGGCCCACTTCTCGTCTCTCTCAGGGCTGTGCTTGTCTCTCTCTCTCTCTCTCTGTTATCTGTTAGTTTGTTTGCTTTTCTTCTTCTTTTATCTATGGTGCCCGCTAGTGCCGGAGCTCTAATTCTTGAAGTGGGGGTGTTACTTCATGTTGAACAAGAAGAATATTTTTCGTGAAATATAATTTCCTCAGAAGACTCCAGTTTCCAGCAGGTTTTTTTTTTTTTCCTCCTATATTGTCAGATAAACCCGTCGTCGGTGATGAATTTCTAGTACAGTTTTTACAAAACTATGAAATGGAAGAAGATGTTCGAATGCTATTGGAGATGCCGGCAAATGGAGAAAAAGAACTAGCAGGAAGGAATGATGGGTCTCAAGCTACTTCACCAGGTTTGTCTCTATGAGAGGTTTTGAGGCCAGGTGGGTGGGGCACACATAGAGATGAGATGTAAGAGACAAGGTTTTATTCCTGGTTTCTTGTATTTGCTTAGGACCTACTTCAGGCTCTTAGACTCTCTCAGTTGAATTGCTCATACATACAGCCCCTCTTTCATGTATATATTTCTACATGCACGGATCTTAATCTCAAATATCCCCGAGTCAGGAGAAACTGACATTTGTCATTTCCCCTCAGGGCTAGTTTTCTCGGAAGGGTCAAATTTGAAGCTGGATGATCAGGAGGGAGAAAAGATATCCCTGGTTTCTGAGAGGGACCGGGGTGGAAGGTGTGAGTCAAGACCAGAGAAGATACTAAGGAAAACTCACCATCGTGCCAGGAAAAAGGTACAGCCTATGGCAATTTGTGTGTAAAATTCATTTCTCAAAATGGACATTTATCTTTGTGTCAGAGGCCTCCTTGAAAGGAGAATTGCCTTTAATTTGGCCTCATTCGAAAGTAAGAAATGGTGTTTTTTTTTTTTTTTTAAGATTTTTATTTATTTGTCAGAGACAGAGGGAGAGAGAGTGAGCGAGCACGGGCAGACAGAGAGGCAGGCAGAGGCAGAGGGAGAAGCAGGCTCCCTGCCGAGCAAGGAGCCCGATGTGCGACTCGATCCCAGGACCCTGGGATGATGACCTGTGCCGAAGGCAGCTGCTTAACCAACTGAGCCACCCATCCCAAGAGATGGTGGTTTTAAATACTTGAATTTCCCAAAGTTCCATTCACGAAAGTATACGAACATGAAAATTTCACCATGATTAAAAAACAATGAGATAGAGACGGTTTTTTAAATTTTTAAACTAAATAAGATTGAATAATGAATACAATTCATTTCTATTTTAATGAAGGCATACCTGCCCCATAAAAAGAAGGAGAACATTTCCAAAATGTTGTATGAAACAATGGAAGAAGTGAAGAGCTGCGTAAGTATTCTTTCTCAGTCTGCTCCTAGTCACTGAACACTTTCTCTTCCCAATACCTTTTATCCACTTCTTTTCCATGTTTATTGGCTTGACCAGAAGCTGTGGTCTTAGGTTCACATTAGCAATGAAATCCAAGAGACACACAGGCTTGGTCCTGCCCAGTTTACTTTCTTTATGAAAGTAGGCAGGACAGAGGCGCTTGAGGGGTTCAGTCCAAGTGTCTGACTCTTGGTTTTGGCTCAGGTCATGAACTCAGGCTTGTGAGACGGAACCCTGTGTTGGGCTCCGTGCTTAGTGAGGAACTTTGAGATTCTCTCCCTCTCCCTCTGCCCCTGCTCCCAAGCACTCTCTCCCTCTCTCTAAAGTAAATAAATAACTTAAAGAGTATATACAGGGCAGGGAAAACCACAGTGTATGGAGGTCTTCCAGAATGACATTCTGAAATCCCTAAATCAAATAGTATTAGGGACCCCAGTCGTCATAAAGTCATGACAGATGAGGAGGGATTGGCTCAGACCACCTCCACTCAGGGCGGCCATCAGACCGCGGTATTTTCAGTTTTTATGCTGTCAGTCACATAATCTCTTCCAGTGCTCATCCCGGGCATAAGGGACCAGCCCTCTTCTCAGGTGTTGTTGCAGGGTTCTTCTCTCAAGTGGAAGAATGAATCTCGCAGACACTAAAAGTGAAAGTTTAATAAGTGAAGGTGAGAGCAGAAAGGAAAGAAAAAAGCTCTCTAGAGGGAGAGGGGTCCCAAGTGGGTTGCCACTGTGGGCTGTCACTGGCAGTCTTTTCTTTTTTTTTTTTTTCATTTCTTTTCAGCGTAACAGTATTCATTGTTTTTGCACCACACCCAGTGCTCCATGCAATCCGTGCCCTCTCTAATACCCACCACCTGGTACCCCAGCCTCCTACCCCCCGCCCCTTCAAACCCCTCAGATTGTTTTTCAGAATCCATAGTCTCTCATGGTTCACCCCCCACCCCTCCAATTTCCCCCAACTCCCTTCACTGGCAGTCTTTTATTGAGAACTGACGGGAAAGCTCCTTGTGGCCTTGAGATTCTTGTGCTGTTTTGGTTTGAGCAAGGACTATTGGTAACATCCTTAGTGTTTATTTCTGCTTTGAGGTCTGGTCATTTTCTGTGGTTACAGTGTAGCTGCCATAAAAAATATTGCCTAACATCCAGGGTAGGGTGGTCTGGTTTGTTCCCTTATCTCTTTTTCGCCCTGTCTCAGCATCTCTGCCTGCCAGGAATATTTCTGGAGCCCAGTCAGGGCCCTCCTCTGTTTCCTTGCCTACCCCTTAACCTTTCCCTACTCAGTGTTTGTGCCTTATCATTCAGGTTACCCTTTACTCAATAAACTTGACAGTGAGTACAGAATGACCTGATCCAGAGTCTCATTATCTTACATCTGAGGTACTCTTACTTTTTTTTTTTTTTTAAAGAGTTTGTTTATCTATTCAACAGACAGAGAGAACACAAGTAGGCCGAGAGGCAGGCAGAGAGAGAGGAGGAAGCAGGCTCCCCACTGAGCAGAGAGCCCAATGTGGGGCTCGATCCCAGGACCCTGGGATCATGACCTGAGCCAAAGGCAGAGGCTTTAACCCACTGAGGCACCCAGGTGCCCCATCTGAGGTACTCTTACAAATTATTTGAAATAGTATTTCAAGGAGGATTTGACCAAAGATAAAGTCCTTGGGCATCCCTGAGGCTGGAAGAAAGAACAAAACCCAGCTGTTCATCCTCCCACTATCTTTTATTTTTCCTTCTGTTTCTCTTCTTCTTGCTCCTTTTCCTCATGGTTCTCTCTTTTTCTCTGTATATGAGCATCTCCCTTTTTCACACACACTGTCTCTCTCCATGACAATTCATGGAAAATCTTACAAATTTTAATCTTAGTCTATTGTGTTCTTCTTTGGAATACTGTGAAAGCATACGGAACATGCTTTTCAGACCAATTATGAGATTATTTCTTTTCATATGTTGCTTCTGAATTACATATTTTGTCCAAGTATCTAGCTGCCCACAAATACATGGATATACAATTACAGTACAATTAATTTGAACATTTTTAAAAAATTTATTCCAGGAAAAACTAGTTTCAAGGATGCTACATCTTCTGAAATGACCACTGCTTCTAGAAGATCAGTCAACTGAAAATATTTGTGGACTTCCTTTCAATGACTCAAGGTTTCAAATGAAACACTGTGAATATCTTGTAATGCTTTCTACATCAGCCTGGGCTGACTTGTCACCAATACAATTACAAAGCAACATCTAACCCTGAGAAATGACTTTTTAAGGGAAACTGTAATTCTGGTAAATGAAGACTTCAATGACTATACATTGTTGTTATAAGAAATTATATCAAAAGGTGTCTAGATATGAATTGTTCTTGCATATTCTGTAAATAAAATCTGTTTTTGATATGTTACTGGATTGTATTGGATAGCATTTCATTTAGAATTATCTATACTCCTAATTGATATTGGTTAGTTTTCATTTTTGGAGCCATATCTCTGGGTTTTGGCATTAAGCTGACTTTATAAAATGAAGTGGAGGTTCTATTCAAGGGAGTAGTTGAAATATTACTGGAAGTTCCCAGCTCACTAAATGTTAACTATAACTCAGTTAAGTGCCTTTTTTAGTAAAATTAGTAAAATAAATATGGTATTTATTCTGTTCTAGCATTCGATTATATTTGTGTCAAGTTTAGTCATTTACTTCATACTAGGAAAAGTCTACTCTCTCTTTATTTTCAAATTATTGCACTGATTCTCATTATAATCATCTCTTGTAATAAGTGAAACTATATAATATATTGTCCAATTTAGGACTTCTGACATAAAATGGCCAGCAGTCATAATTAATTTGAGCGTAACAGGCACAAGTCAGTAGGTCCCAGACTGACTAGTACATAAGTTTAGTACATAAATTCTTCACTCATAAATTATTTATTGCCCATTTAGGCAGACTTATGTATCCTTTCTCATTCCAGTGCTGGTTTTATGGGTCTCTATTTTTCACTTTTGTAAGAATGTTAGTTTTTACATTTATTTTCAAAGAATTTGTTGGTTGAGTTCACTCCTTTTTTTTTTTTTTTTTAAGATTTTTATTTATTTATTTGACAGAGAGGTAGAGAGAGCAGAAGTAAGCAGAGATGCAGGCAGAGGGAGGGGGAGAAGCAGGCTCTCTGCCGAGCACGAATGTAGGGTTTGATCCCAGGACTCTAGGATCATGACCTGAGCTGAAGGCAGCCGCTTAACTAATTGAGCCACCCAGGTGCCCCTGTTCACTGCTTTTTAAAGTGTGATTTTCTGTTTTATTTTTTATTTTGATCATTACTAATTCACTCTTTCAAGCTCCTGAAAATTAGCTTTTTATAATATTTTTAACTACATAAAGCGAGTAATTAAGATCATTATTTATAATCTTTCTTTGATTAGCTTATTTTAAATCAAACATTTCCCTCAGAAAACTCCTTTTCTTCTGCTTTGGTGGTTGTGGTATGAAGAGGCTTCAATTTTCATTTCTTTTTAAAGAGTTTGTAATCAGTTCTGTCAACCTTACAGTTTATTTGCATAACAGGTTTTAGATTTCTATTTCTTTCTTGGTATTTTTGTGAGGAAAGTCAGGATTTTTGTTCAGTTTTTTTTTTTTTTTTCCAGCTTTTTCCTCTCTCGATTCATGTGGCAAGATATCTTTCTCACACAGTTCCAAGGATCCCTGGGCCAAAAGAACTTTCTAGAATCCTTGTTTCAGAAGTTTTGATTACCTTCCTTTTAAAGCTCTTTTATCTTTTCAAGTCACAAATCAGCTTTCCTATAATTTTTTTTCCTTGATAATTTCCTGAAGCCTGACTGGCTGTCAATCAGGTTTGTTACATGTATAGATTTTTCATATAGGCTATTCATGTCTAAATATCCATTAATTTAAAACACTTCCAAGCACCTTGGATATCATCAAACTTAAACTTCTCTTTCTCAGGGGAATGGTTTTAAAGCAGAGAGATAATTTGAACTTGTAAAACCGAAGCTGTATTCCAAATAAATTATAGTTTTAAAGAAATTAAGAAGACCTCTTTCACTTGGTTGCTCTTTTATGGTGACTTTTTGCCGTTGTTCTGAAATAGCCTTATTTCCAAATTGAAGTAATTTTTCTGCTGTGTGAGTATTTGTTGCAATACACCTATAACATTGAATAACTTGGGTTTAAGCATTTTATCCTTTTGGGGGCTCTGTATGACTTATTCAAAGAACATCAAAGTTTTGGAAAAAGCACATATACATTTCTGTCTTCCTGTTACCTCTTTCTCTATTCTTATCTTTAATGCATTTCCAAATCAGAAAAAGACATTCTTTTTGTCCTGTAATTTGAAAATAAGATTTCATGACAGGCCAACATTTCCACATTTTTGACACGGCTGACATCTATGACAATCATCTTGTGGGCACGTGTCCAACTAGACTATCTTTTTCCATTTCTGTAATGTCAGAAATCTTACTGACGTGCTTCTGCACATTTTGAAGAAGCTAAAGAGTGAGAAATCTTTCATTATGAAAGCCTCAATACTATAGGTAAGCAAATTACACCCTTTTCAGCTATCTTGTGTACACGATATGCAGGACATTTTTCATTTTTTTTTGTAAAAATTTATAGACTAAATAGAATTTGTCAAAACTTACATTTTCATGTCTGCCAATGTGAAAAATCGAGTTTGTATTTGGAGAAGTTATCAACAATCTTTTGTTTTATATTTCCTGTGGTTTTGTTAATATCTTCATTAGAAATCAAGGAGAGGATTTAAAATTTCATTTTTCATATCAGAGTACATAAGATCTAAGGAGGACATTTTTGTGAATATAATTTGATGAAAGTTACTTGATACACTGTTGAAGTCATGATCTTCGGTAAAGATCTGAAAAAAATAGCTTTAACCTATAAAGGACCAACAGACACGTCTGTCATCAAAATTTCCCTCTTGTTTGCCTACGGGCCATTGTAGTTGTGACCTTTAAATCAGAAAATGTAATTTTACTTAGTTTTTCATAGAACAGTCCAGGGATGGATGCAATGATGTGTGTCCCTCCAAGTAGCATGCCAAAACAAATTTAGTGGCTATTATTTTTCACTAATTGATTTGGGAGATGAAAAAAACTTTTGGCTGACCTTGGAGTGATCACCTGCCATACTGTAGACTTGTGAAAAACAGTCTTTTTCTTTAAAATCACTTTGAGGTATGACTAACATGCAAAAAACTCTATATATTTTATGCATTCAATGATGAGTTTGTAGGTGAATATAAATCTGTGAAATGATCACTAGTGACATACACATATCCATCACTTCCAAAAGTTTTCTCCCATTCTCTATTATTATTATTATATTTTTTGAGAGATTCAGTCTTCATGTATATCCTTTTCTCCATCATGCTTAATTCCAAATTCTTTCCTGCATGCTGTGTAGGATACTCTCTCGGTTAACTCCCTGATCCAGTTGCACGTATCCTTTCATCGATCATTAAAATAACACATAAAATTAAGTGCCTGCTTTCGGCTCAGGTCATGATCCTGGAGTCTTGGGATCAAGCTCCATGTTGGGTCCCAGGCTCAGAGGGAGGCTGCTTCTCCCTCCCCCTTATCATTGCTCCTTCTGTCTCTCTCTCTCTTGCTCAAATAAATAAATAAATAAATAAAATCTTTAAAAATAAAATAACACATTTAGCTTTTTATTTTTTAATTTTTTTTGTATTGTCTGGGTGATGCTGGCCTTGGTATATCCCTGGGCTGAATGTATCACCCCAGGGTTCACACAATGAGGCCCTAATCTCCTGGGATGGTTTTTAGAGGTGGGGCCTTTGGGAGGTACTTAGCATTATATTAATTCTTGAGGCTGGAGCTCTCATGATGGGATTACTGCCTTGATGAAGGAAGGAGGAGACACAAAATCTCTCTCTACAACTTGTGAAGATATAGCAAGAAGACAACCATCTGTATACTAGGAAAAGGGGTCTCACCAGATCCAGACCATGCTACCATTCTGATCGCAGACTTCCAGCCTCCAGAACTATGAAAAATAAATGTTTGTTGTCTAAGCTACCCGGTCTAGGATGTCTTGTTATAGCAGCCCAAACTGACTAAGACTACAATGCAACCATTTTCATTTTAATTATTTGAACTCTTATACTATATAATCAAAATAGTCATGATGTCAAAAACTAAAGTAGTACTCTATTAATACTGAGCACAACTAGTTCACGAAGTTAAGGATGGATTGTTAATGTCTATGACCACAACACACATAAGTTGCTTGCTTAAGTAGCATCACTTTGGTGATGAAATAATGGATGGCCCATTTTTATGATCCACAGATCATGGTGGTCTGTATCAGTGGTTGGAAAAAAAAAACAGTAACTATAAGAGGCCGATAATGCCATATACAGTAGACATTCAAAACAGTGTTGTTTCCAGCCCCTATATTTTGCATCATCATATGTGTTTTGTACTTTTTCTCCAACTTCTCACTTCCAAAAATCCGAATTTTTTTTTCATCCTGGGGAATGACTTACCAGGAAATAGATTTTCATTGCTGTTTGTGGGCCAGACTTTGGTGAAGTAGGGTATCTGTTCTTATTGGAAAAGAAAAATCTGACTCTGCATGAGGATCTTATTGCCCTGCTCTTAAGTCAACAGTTTTTTTTTTAGTTTGTTTTCTTTTTTGCTGTGGTCTTGGAATGCTCTAAGGTGCCAGTGAGAAAGCACAGGGGAGGGAAATATTTTAAAAATAAATAGTTTAAATTCTGAGATCTAACCCTACCATACTTAATAACATCTGCTGAACACATTAAACTCATTTTGAAATTGAAAAGCAAACAAACACTCAAGCAAAAAAAAAAAAGACTCTTACAGAGCTTGCTTGATTTGCAGAGCAGAGGGTCATAGGATAAATAAGTAGCTACTCTGCTACAAATGCCCTTTCATCCACTTCGTGTATATTCAGAGCAGTAGGAAGGATAATTAGTTGAAAATCCATTTTTTTCTTAAACAATGTGATCTGGTTTTCACCAGAAAAATAATAAGGAAGAGATTAATTTATCATTATTTTGCTATAGCACTCCACAAGGATAATTTGCTAAGTGCTTGCCATAGAACAGATGCTATCCTAAGAATGTGGCACTTATTCATGCATTTAATCCTTACAGTAATCCAGTGATGAAGTTGATACTATTATCTCAATTTTAGAGTCGAGGAAACTCATGCACAGAGACATTGGCAAATTGCTCAATCTGGAACTTGAACCTAGTCGACACATTTCAGAGATTGTGTTTTTAAACTTACACTTAAAAAGATAAAGCTGAAATCATCACTGGGAAAAGAAATATTAGAGCTAATAAAATGATTCAATAAAATTGTCTGATAAAAAGCAGAAACACCTAAACCAAGAATTTTATAAAAACCAGATACAAGCAAAATAAAGACAAGAGCAGGTCACAAAAACATTTTTTAAAATTAAGAATAATATTATTGAGAACAACATACTTGTCTGATTACTAAAACTTTATGGTGAAATAAACATAGTTGAAGGTACAGACATAAATTCTTTATTAAGGAAACTAAGTCTTCACAAAATAGTTCAGCTATTTTCAAACAAATCTAAAATTTGGAAATGACTGCCAAACTTTCTGAAGATTCTACTGTCTGGTCATTTTGGGAGAGAATTCCTCTCTGGTAGGGCCTAGCATAGTAAAAGTTAGGTTTTAAAACAAATGGGGGTATGTGTGTGTGGAGACCCCTACCTTAATATTTGTGGAATATTAAAGAAAAGTACTAGCATTATCTTCTCTGGTTCCCCTTTTTAAATTTTTATTTTTATTATTTTTTTTTTAAGAAACTATTTATTTATTTGTGTGAGAGAGAGAGCCTGAGTGTGGGGAGGAGGAGTGGGAGAGGGACAAGCAGACTCCCCACTGAGCCAGGAACCCAATGTGGGGCTTGATCCCAGGATCCTGAGATCATCACCTGAGCTGAAGTCAGATGCTTAACTGACTGAGCTACCCAGGCTCCCTCCCCCTCTTTCTTCAGAAATAAATAATAAGAAGGAGAATGGTGATGATAGTTTATTTCTGTATAGAAGCTTATTTGTAAGGTTGTTGTTAGTCTGAACTGTGCCCTGCCCCCCCCCATTTCCAAATCTATATGCTGAAGGTCTAACCCCCAATACCTCAGTCTGTGACTGTATTTAGAGGTGCCGCCATTGAAGAGGAGATTACATTAAAAAGGAGGTTGTTAGGGTGGGCCTAATCTAATCTGACTCGTGTCTTTATAAGAGGAAATTTGGACACCGCAAAGACACTTAGAGCACAGAAGAAAGACCTTGAGGACATAGCAAGAAGGGCAATGGCCACATATAAAGCAAGAAAAAAGGACTCAGAAGAAACCAAACCTGCTGACACCTTGATCTTGGAATTCCAGCTTCCAGAACTGTGAGAAAATAAAATTTAGTTGTTTAAGACCCTCAGTGTGTTGTATTTGTTAAAGCATTTCTAACAAATGAATGAGGACAACAGTAGGATGATTTCCCCACATGCAGGTGAAAAGGCCCAGAATGCCAATGGAGTGTATCTAGATTATACCTCTAGACTGCTGTTTGCAATTTTCAGTTATGCTGGGGCTGTGAACAGCCAAGACTACTTGCCAGAAAGAAAGGTTATTAGATGAACAATTAATGCAAAACTACAAAAGCTATCAAAGAGGTATGTTAGTCCCATATTATTCTTGGATAGATTTTTTGTTGTTGTTGCTAAAAATCCACACTTACTTGTTTAAATACCAAATTGCACAATCTTGAACAAATAAGAAGGGAATACATAACGGCAAAATGAGAGAAGTCCCACAGAGAAAGAATACTATAGGATGGGGAGAGGCCTTGGCAGAGGATGCAGAAATTTTTTTTTTTTTTTTGAACAGCCATCAGGGCACCAGGGACAACCAGAAGACTGAAATACTGACACCTTTCTCCGTCCAGGTAGTCTAGAGGCCAAACATTGTTCCATGAGCAACCCAACTAGGGCTCTCTGTTATAGGATGTTGGAGATAGAGGTACAACCTGGGGAATCGCAGGGCTTCCCAATGGTGTTGTGAAGGCTATTTTCCTGGAAGTTGCTGGAAGGATGTGGGGGGAGCTAGGGAAATGGGATTTATAGCGCTGAGATGGAGGCACCTGGGTGGCTCAATCATTAAGTGTCTGCCTTTGGCTCACGTCATGATCCCAGGGTCCTGGGATCGAGCCCCGTATCAGGCTCCTTGCTCAGCAGGAAGCCTGCTTCTCCCTCTCCCACTCCCCCTGCTTGTATTCCCCCTCTCCCCCTCTCTCTGTCAAAATGAATAAATAAACTCTTAAAAAAAAAAAAAGAGTGCAGTTATTCGCATCTGGGCAGCCAAGGCCACCTTGGAATTCTAAGCGGCAGGGGCCAGTACCTGGAGAACTCAGATCTGGCAGGAGGTGTTGACCAAGAAGAAGAAATAGTAAGTAACCAAAAACAGTTATTTGGAGTCAATGGATTGCTCTTCTGGAGACAGAGTGGACCAAAATCAAAAGTGAGTAGTACAGGCTTGTAAAGGCAAAAAAACCCCACAAGGTTATATAATCTGTTTAGAAGAAATGGGTGCTGATAGAGTTAAAAAGATTAATAGACAATTGCTATTCAGTTAACAGATGCTACATTATCTCTATTTCACTGCAAAGTAGTAAGATGTATTCCAAAAGATGGTGCAGGTGCAACTAACAGGTTGCAATTGACAGAAGCCAGAAGTTCATGGTGTTCCAGAAATTGAAACAGGAAACATGCATAAGTCCTGCTTCCTCAATATCCTCCTGACCCTATTCTGAGGTACTCTTTTAGCCACGTTTACTTCACTTTGGAATTTTCTTCCACATATGTTCTTGCAAGAGGCTGAGCCCGACTTCCCTTACCAGAGATTGTCCCCACCTTTCTTCCTCAATTCGAAGTACCCACCTGTGGTACTACATATTTCACAGTTGAGAACACTGAAACAAAAGGTGTTACAAAATGTGCCTAGATTGCAACCTTGACATTTTAGCCAAGGTAGTGTGCTTCCTGAGCCTATGCTTTTAATACTGTACCATAATGCTTCTACAATGAAGTAATTAAATAATTACTGAAGTAATTATATAGTTAATAATTAAATAAATAATGAAGCAATCAAATAATTAAATAATTAAATAGCTGATCAATTGAATAACCAATTAAATAATTAAATAATTCATAATAAGTAATTCAGAAATAATATCAAATACAATTACCACACATGAATGGACTGAATTCTCTCATTAAAACACAGACTACCAGATTGGGCTAAAGAAAAGAACATTCAACTTAAAATAATTTACAAAAACATTTCAAACAAGAATGTCATAGAAAGCCTAAGGTAAAGAAATGGGAAAATGGAAAATGTACTCAAATTAGGAGCTGGTATATCATCAGCATGCAAATGTTATTTAATGTTGAAAATAGTAAATTAGCTAATGATCAGCATTACATAATATATAGCAGTAAAGGTAATTTACCAAGAAGATACTAAATCAGAGAACATAAATCTACAAACATTAGATGAGCATTAGAAACACAGGGAGTTGCTAAAAATAGTAACAGCATTGAGTAAGCACAGAGAAGTCAATAATATGAGCAACACACTTTATTTAAAGCAAGTTTAAAGACTCTCATATGCTTTAAAGAGTCTATAGTAGTAAAAAAGGTCATTTATGTTGTCACAAATAAAATTTTAACAGATTTTATTAAGTATTAATTTTACTGTCCATAGTCTCTGATCATAATATAATAAAAAAAAGGTTCAAAGTGTTGCAGGATTGCAAGGTTCTTGTCTCATAGCCTCAAAGAATGAATCTTGTGGACACAAAGGTGGGAAGTGAAGTGAAAGTTTATTAAGTGAAGGTGAGAGCGGAAAGAAAAATCAAAAAGCTCTCTAGAGTAAGAGAGGGTCCTGAATGAGTTGTCACTGAGGGCTTTTTTGGTTGGTCTTTTATAGGAAACTGGGTAAATATCTCATCTATAGTATTTAAGACAAACAAGGTGGATTTGTGACTTTTATGAAAATATCTCACTTATATTTAGAATAAACAAGGTGGATTTGTTGTACTCTTTTCTCTCTGGTAAATATCTTTTTTTTTTACCTTTTTTTAAAAAAATTTTTATTTTTTATAAAGATATATTTTTATCCCCAGGAGTACAGGTCTGTGAATCACCAGGTTTACACACTTCACAGCACTCACCAAAGCACATACCCTCCCCAATGTCCATAATCCCACCCCCTTCTCCCAAACCCCCTCCCCCCAGCAACCCTCAGTTTGTTTTGTGAGATTAAGAGTCACTTATGGTTTGTCTCCCTCCCAATCCCATCTTGTTTCATTGATTCTTCTCCTACCCACTTAAGCCCCCATGTTGCATCACAACTTCCTCATATCAGGGAGATCATATGATAGTTGTCTTTCTCTGCTTGACTTATTTCACTAAGCATGATACGCTCTCTGGTAAATATCTTATCTATAACATTTCTCCACAGCTGGGATTTCTGCAAGCCTAGTCACCTAGCCCCCCTGAGTAATCCTAGTCCCTTAGCCCTCTACCTATCTCCTACCCCTACCTGTTCCTTACTCAAAAGGATTTCATTCTCTCATCCAAAACTAAACAAGTAAACCACCAAAAGCGAGACAAATAAGCTGGCATTTGTTATAGAAATTAAGAAATGTATTCATGGATAACCCTCAGGAAAGTAATGATCTAAACGGTGTTATAAAATATTTAAAATGCAATAAAAATCACTAACATTTTATATAAAAATATATAGGGAAGAACACCAAAAACAATACTCCAAGGAATGCTCATAAATTTTAAAAGTGCTCATCAAGAAAAACTACTAATAAAAGTATTCACTGTCCATTTTAAGGAATTAAAAATATTAAATATGAACTTTGAGATTTAAAATACATAATTTTTTATCTAAGGAAAGCAAGGTGTTGTAGTACAGAGAAATTTCCATTTCAAGTCAGAATACCCGATCAGAATAGAGCCCTTGTTCTGTTGTTTATGAGTTTTGTGATTTTAAGTAAGAAACCATCGTTGTTGAGCTTTGGCTAAAACAAACAACATGATTAAAAATTTGGTTAAAGAAGAAAATGGAAACACCAAATTACTTAGCAAAGTAGCTCTAATTATACAAATATTTTATTTTACTTGAAAAATCTCACTGTCCTGGGACGTATCTGGATAAGTGGATAATAGCCTCTTATATAGACAACCAGACTAATTCGTTGAAGGATCAGAGACCAGAGTAAGTTACTTCAGCCAGCAGTCAGCTCTTCTCCAGCCAAGAGCCTGCCACCAGCTGGACATTTGAATGGTGTCACCCTAGATCATTTAGCCAGACTGACCTCAGAACAGTTGAGCCAGCCTGGCCCAGTTAGCTGGGTTGATCCATGGTTTTAAGTTTTCAAAATATGATTTGTCAAATATTCAAAATTATTTTGACAATGTTATTTTGAGGGACACCTGGTTGGCTCAGTTATTAAGCGTCTGCCTTTGGCTCATGTCATGATCTTAGGGTCCTGGGGTCAAGTCCCACATTGGACTCCCTGTTTGGCTAGAAGCTTGCTTCTTCCTCTCCCTCTTTCACTCCCCTTGCTTGTGTTCCCTTTCTTGCTGTGTCTTTCTCTTTCAAATAAATAAATAAAATCTAAAAAAAAACCCAATATTATTTGACACTTACATCCTTAGGAAAAATTTTTTAAAAAATTAAATAACTCACAATATGCCTCAGATATATACACCAATACACAAACCAGATTATGACAGTAAACTTACATTTCCAGATAGAAAAAGGCATGGCCGGATTTGATTTCTACTTTGTCATCTTTCTGAAGCTAAAATGAAGAGGATAAATGTGCTGAAAATTCAGGGAACAAGTTTAGTTTCAAGTTGGTGGTTATTCTGCTTCATTATAAATACTTGCAGTGTTTCTATATAACCTCAATAGCAAATATTAATCTTTGAGACTCACTCCAACATTTTTGAGAGATACCATTTTGAGAGATGGGTAAATATTACTTTCTAATTTTTAATAGATAGGATAATAAAAAAGGATAGAATAATACTGAACACCAACTCATGTACCTGTTTTTTTTTTTTCATGACTGTTTCAACAATATAAGGATATAAATTTGAGAAGTTCAATGTTGTACTACTAGAGACATATGAGACTCAAGTTTTATTCCTTAAGAATAGAAAACACATCCTTTAAAAAATCAACTTGGGTCAATGTACAGCACAGGACCTAAGACATTATATCTATGTTTGAAGTTATTTTAATTAAAAAAAGATTTAATTCTTTCCCTTCTTAACAGATGATTTATTAGGTACAAAGTCTGAAGCATCAGTGACTGGTCCATGTTAGAAGTGCGGCACCTTTCATAACTTTTTAAAAAAGGTACAAAATTTAACATTGAAAAAAATTTGCTCATTATTTAGGAAAATGAATTAACAATAAAAATGCATTTTTATGCAAAGAAATTTGTCATAACCTTATAGCTTTCATGGTTCTGATACAGGAATAATTTAATAATAAACTGAAATTAATTGTGATGCAGTGCCCACACAATCCAAGACATTTAGAACCCTCACTTGGAAAGTGGAAACCAATATAATCATTTTGCCAATCTCTTACTGGTTGGGAACTCTGGTGAATGTCCCTGACTTCTTTGGCAGTTGCCTTGGGCATTGTTTAGAACACACAGGACATGTTCTTATTTCATGAACCAAGTTACTGTACTTCAAGGACAACCTGGCATCCTTGGCAATATGCCACCTCACTTGGGCAGCACTGCAGGGGTCACTTCTTCTATGACCTACTGAAGGGTCAGTTGCTAAGGCTTACCCCTTAGCTAGGGCATCAGCTTTTTGAATGGCAGGGGGTGTCAGTGACTTATTAGGCAGGATGTGGAAGACAATGAAGACAGTTGAAGGCTTTTGCAGGTGAGCCCACACACATCCTGGCCCCATTAGGGCCCATTCGTGACCATCCACTTCTTGGCTTACCATTGTCCAAGACATTGGGTTAATCTCTTTAGAACAGCCCAATAGTACAAGAGGCTAATGGCCAGGGTTTATGAGTGATCACCAGCCAGACCATGCTGAGCTCAGCCTACTGGCTGCCGTGGTTTGTTCCTGTTTCCAACCAGATGGTGTCAGTGTTGGGCCGAACAGGGTCCACAGTCCCTGTGGGTGAATTTCCTTGACTAGATCCCGCTATATACCAGGCTTCAGAGGAAATTTATCCTGCTCCCTCTTTATAGGACTAGAGGGGGAATCTCCAGGATCCACATATTGGTAGCACCCACTTGTCTGGAGACAGTACTCCTCTGCTGCAAAGAGACATGTCACTTAGTCAAAGTGGGATTTTGAGCCATGACAGAGGTGAATCCATGGAACATGTTGTCAACCCATTCCTTGCTAGGCAGGAAAGTTACCATAATGTGCTGTCCTTCAGTGAGCAGCTCTACTTGGTGGGGGGCGAGAGAGGGGTGCTGTATACACTGCTAGGAATGATCACTTTAGGGGGGTACATCAGGTTTCTGGCCTCTTCTAGAGCTGAGGCCAAAACCCAAGAGTAGACACTCCTGATTTTTTCTGCCACAGGGTCCATCCCATACTTTAAGGAGTCATGGAAACATCGAACTCAAACAGTAGCCCTTCTTGGGAGATGCCCAAAGCTTTAATGTGTTCTACCAGTACTTTTGCCTTTCCAAAGGCAGCTTGTTGCTCTGATCCTCAGTCCCATAGGTGCACTTTCTTTACCACGCAGTGTAAGGGATGGGTGCCAGGTAGGGAATAAAAGTCCTCCAAAGCCTCCAAATCCTTACAAAGGTTTATACCTTGTTCACATGCTTAGGGGTTGGCTAGGTTTGCACCTTATCAATCACATTTTCTTAGACAACACAGGTCTCACCCAACCAAATAATTCCCCAAAGATTTACAGTGGTGCCTGACTCTTGACTTTTCTTTGGGTTAGTTGTCCATCTTCTCCTTCACAGATGTTCCAGCAAAACCTGCAGAGCTTCCTGCAACAGAAGCAAGTCTTCCCATGTTAACATTATCACATCAATGGAATGGGCCTATTTTACTGATGTGGGGAAGGACAAAAGGACAACAGGGACAGATCTTGGGGTTCCATCCCATGACATAAGGTGGGGTTGTGCAAGTAAACTTGGGGAAGCACATGAAACGATCATCGTTGCCTCTCCTACATGAAGGCAAATAATCTTGAGACTCAGTGGCCAGGGCTCTCCTGAAAAAGACATTTATTAAGTCAAGCAGAGTGTGATAAACTCCTAGGACATTGGCCAAGATATCTAAGATGACAGCAATTTTGGGCACAGCCACAAGGATGGGGCAGGGGTGGGGAATACCCAATTTGCAGGGTCCAGAGGCCCTTCCTGACTATAATTGTGTGCCCTTCATATCTGTCAAGGGCCTCAAGGGGGCCAGAAAGCTTCTGAGGGTTGCCATGCATTAAAGGATCAGCTCTACTGTCCACTAGAGCTACCTTTTGTGTATTTCTGGAGAATCAGTGCATAGTGTGCTCAACATGGGGCTTCTGATCACTCTCAATGGCCCTCATCTGGAGGCAATCTTGGCCTGTAGTTTATACCCAGGGCACAGGAGGCACCCATCCTGAACAGCACTATGTCCCTGAGGCCCCTCCTGGAGCAGATGGTGCATCCGGGATGACGGGGCAAGTGTGGCAGCTCTGAACTGTTGTTCAGACTTTAGGGCTTTCCACAGGGCATTCAACACTGTGTTAGGTTGTCCGTGTGTTCAGATGGGGTCCCACAGCAAAGAGGTCAAGCCATATTTGCTTCTGGGTTACATTTACCTGACCCTTTAGAGCCAATTAGCATAGCCTTTTGGCTTTCCAAGCTCCTTCTCTGTTTTGGGTCTTTTCCACAGATTGTATCTTTTTCCAGGATTTCTTAGTCTCCCCCAAATCAGCAATGGATTACCCATCATCATAAGGTCTTGTCCTGAAGCTGGACTCAGCATGGATATCAGTGTACCATGCCAGCAAACGGTATTTTCAAGGGGTCCTTGTACTCACACTGCAGTCCACAAGCATCTAACATACAAGCTACCCCTTCTCACATGGAAGACGATGGCCACTATGGGATTTGCCCCACAGATGTCTCTTTCCCAAGGCCATTTCCTCAGTTTTCCGGCTGGCTCACCCGTTGTTGGCTCACAATCCTCTCAGGCACTACAGGTAAAATCAGAAACCAGCACTGCCCATATGTGGAGGGCAGGGAGAGACCAAGGAAAGAGGCAAGCTACTCCAGATGGTAGGTGGTAGGTTTAGTAAACAAGGGAACTTACACATGAGGCTTGTCTTGGGCAGCCTCAGGATGAGTGAATCCCCGCACCCACCTGCCATATCTTAAAAGTTTATGTGGAGGTCTTACCTGGATTCAGTCATTGACACCAGCCAGAAGCTCTCAACACCACATGACCATCTCAAGGCTGCATTCTATGTATATTCCAAGGACAGAGAAGAGCTGGGGAGCCTCCAACTGGGGAAGTTGAGCCTGGAGGTCAACCAATGGTCAAGTCCTCTCCACGACCCCCTCCGCCATGCCCACAAACATGAATGTGCAAACACATACGAAGAGTGTTCATCACTAGATGATTAGACTAGTAGGAGTGTTCATCGCTACAGGAAAATCAGCAATGGATCTTGTCTGTGCTGAAATTTTCAAAGGGCAAATGCTATGTGTACATTTTAATTTTGTGAAGTTACAGGTACAAGACGTGATTTCACTATTAAGAAGGATATTGATCCAGCATTCTTTTGTGGTAGCCACAAACATGTAATTCTAGTGCCTGTTACTGTTTGTTGGTGTAAAATGTTTTAGCGCATAAGAAGCAAATTTTGGGTATCACCAGTGGGCTATGTACTGAGATTGGGTGACAAGTTTTTAGCAGTGCATTAATAGGATATGCAGTGAGAAAGATTTCACTATCCTCTTCCCCTTGAACAAAACAGAGGGGTGACATGTCAGGCCCATCAAATTCAGAGAAGGGAACACATTTTTTTTTTAATAAAGAAAAGTAGTGAAAACTCAGATTGGTTTCTTTCTTTCCACATTTCTTTTGGGGTGGGGTTTTTCATATCTTCCAAAGGTACTGTTGTTTATAAAATCAGGAACTATAACTTATTTATTAAAATATTTTAAAATTTATTTTTATTTATTAAAGAAAGGAAAGTCCCGGGAATTTATAGGAGGAGGGACACAGTTTGTAAAATTATTATAATCAAAAGAAGCACAGAACGCTCTGCAAAGTTCTCATTAAACCTTATCCTTATTCTAGAAATAACATAGAAAGTAGCATGGAAAATGCACGCTATATTATTACAGTGATTAAAAGAGTATAGTGTAAAAATAGAAAGGCAGATCAAACTGCAGAATAAATAGAGAAGACAGCAAGCAATATAATAAAGTTGGTGTCAGAATTCAGTCGGCACAGACAACATTAACTAACAAGACATTTCTGGTAAGTGATAACCTATTTAGAAATTAATCATATACACATCATACAATATAGTGAAATAAATTCTAGGTCGATAACATTAGTTATAAGTAAAATTAAAATAGACCCGATAGTTTTAAGGGCAGTTACAAGGATGAAAATAAACATTGAAAATAATCATATACAAAATATTTCTCCTCTGGACTCATTGTACTGGAAACTGGAAGGGACATGAAGCATCATCTTTGTTGCTCTTCTATTTGTGAAGATTTTTGTTTTAATACTTACATTACTCAATGCTAGTGATAGTGGTATTAGTCACACAGACACTGTATGTGTAATAGGAGTATTTTGGGGCATAACTCGACTATAAACATCAACCCGGTGACATTATACCAGAACTTTAAAAATTTCACCTACAAATATCTATCCGAAGTCAGTAACAACCTCGGGATACATATTTATGTATGAGAATGTTTATACAACATTATTCTGAGTTCATTTAACGTTAATGAAAGTTCAGCAAGTGTACAAAGTTATGGTGTATCTATATGATGGTCTATCATGAAGTTACTAATTTCATGTTTTTCAATTATTCTAATGATATGGCAAAGTCACTATAGGTAATGTTACGTTTCAAAAAAGGCAGACTAAAAACCCAGTAGAGCACAATCTCAATTATGAGACCTGAGGAAAAGAAGCCAAATTTTATCATGGTTATCTCTGAGATGTTGACATAATGCAATTTTGGTTAATTTCTTATTTTAAATTCTCTGAGCTACTTTCAATAAGAAGTAGATTCCTTGCACACAGTAAGCTGAATGTTTCCTTCTATAGGTTTTCCATATGCATACCTAATAAAATGAAAACAATAAAATTACAGAGATTAATGTCATTATTAATCTGTGAGCCTGTTTTGAAACTTTTCTTTAGTGGCTAAAACCACTAAATGTAGTGCGCCTACATTTAAATAGCCAATTACTTTAAATTTTAGTTTCTGGAGGAAATCTATAACAATGTGATTTTAATTGCATCAAATGCTTTAGGCAAAGATAGATTTTAATTAAAAAGTTAGAAATAAACTACATGTAGAAGTCATATATCTAAATCACTAAGACAATATAAACAAAGAAAGACACTAATAAAAAAAGAAAGAATGACTCTTGGCTTTAATTTCTTGGGATACTATGTTGCATCTTTTAACTTTTCTGCATTTCCAAAATATGCTATAATAGCATATGCTACTTTTTACTTTTAAAATGTAAATTATCTTTATTTTTAATTGCACAGAGTATATACATATATATGGTTTCACTGTTAAAAAATTAAAGCATTAGGTAGAAAAGGCAAAGAACAAAATTGTCTTTAAGGAATACCAGGAGATTCCTCAAGGCTAAGTTCTATGACAATTTATCAATTTCATCTTTCATTTAGTGACTCTCTTATCAGTGTTCTCCATTTTCTTAATCAGTCCATCTACACATTCTTTTTTAAAAAAAAATTTTTAGATTTTATTTATTTGTCAGATAGAAAGAGCACAAGTAGAGGGAAGAGCAGGCTGAGGGAGAGGCAGGCTCCCTGCGGAGCAAGGAGCCCGATTTGGGACTGGATCCCAGGACCCTGGGATCATGACCTGAGCCAGAGGCAGGCGCTTAACCAACTGAGCCACCCAAGCTTCCCCCAACTACATATTCTTATTTTAAAAATCAATATGCTGAATTCCAAGACCTTTCATTGATTATTTAAAAAAGATATGTTATGCACTCATTTCTGAGTATATAAATTTTACTTATCAATAAATTCTTGTTCTGGTTGATCTTTAACTGTTTTTTCAGTTATAAGCTACTCATTTTTCAGGTTAATATCTTGATTTCAAGCTGTCAGTCTTTAGCCATTGGGTTATTCATGTTTATGTTTGGGGATTCCCAACTGGCCTATTTCAGAGTACTGGTCTGCCAGTCATAATCTCTCTCCAACAAGACAACACAGATGCTGACACACAGGCAAGCATGACTGATGGTAACTTGTTCATCTGGACTTGGGGGATTTCCTTTGCCCAGGAGTTTTTCCAGCTAAGCAGGTAATTTCCTGCCTCCTCAAATATCGGGACTTTCCTGTCCCCTACTTCTTTTGCTTCCTCTTGCTCCAACGCTGGAAATGAAGCCCAAGATAGGGATATTAAAAAGGTCAGCCATGCCCCTTCTTTACCATTACAGACTTCCAGTTTAAAGCAGACAAGCTGGAGAAGAGGCAGAAATTTAACCTTGAAGTTTAGCATGCAGTTTTAGAGGACTAGAATGAGACTTTCCTTATAACTAGAAATCACCAGGGTACTTTTTATTTCTAAGTTTCCAAAAGGAAAGGTAAGGTAATATGCACGAGATTTGATTCATAGAGAAAAAATTAACCCTCACATCAGGTCTGAGAAGACAAAGCTTTATGTTTGCAAACTAGCTGTCCTTGCTGGTTACATAAGCTCAGCTAACGCTTCTGCATTTAGTTAGGTGGTGGAAAGAAATTAGTTTGAACTACCTGGCTAGTCCTCCACCATACACCAATTAAGTGCCATGTTATTTGTCTAAAGTCCCAGCCTGCCTTTGATATCTGGATTCCCCCCAGAGCAGCAGAATTACCCAGGAATCACCACAGCTCTCATAGTGGTTTTCTCTGGGAATTTTGAGCTACAATTTTTTTCTTTAATCATGTAATATATAAAGATTAAATCAAAAAGTCAGAGTAATCACATGATACTGTCCAATAGAACTTTCTGGAGTGATGAGATTGTTCTCATCACAGAAGCCAGGCAGCCGGGAACGCCTGGCCCGCCCAGGGCGGAACGCTGCCTGCTTCAGGGAAGAACGCCCCGTCAGCTCAGGGTGGAACGAAAACCGCCTGCTTCCCTTTTTCGTGATCGCTCCTTTCTCTTCCCAGAAGTGCTCGCTGTTAGTTAGATGAGTCCTTTGAATGTGCTTGTTTAACTATAAACTTTATCCTCCTTCTTGCTAGTCAGCAAGACAGGATTAACGTTTGACCTTCATCAATCCTTCTGCTGACTATTGTTTTCTATCCAATAAAAGTGAGACTGTGGAGTTGCTCGGGGCAGCAGTCCTTTTCGACTGTTGTCCCCTGCTCCCAGTCTTTTGCAGCTGACTTGTGTGTGCCTAATTCTTCTCTCGTCGCCGACTGGAAGCGGCAATAGTAGCCTTAAATTATTAACTAAAACCATGTGCCATAACACATGTTCAAATAATTAGACATATAGTACAAATTCATAAAATTAGAAATATTACTTCACACTTTTCCCCCTTGCCTTCTATGTGTTTCTATATTACTTCTTTTTAGTTGCCTTCATCTTATTCTCACATCTTTCTGTAGATACATCATGTTTTGGTGCACGATTTAAACTGACAAGGCACAGATATTAAATTTGAATTCAGGGTTCACAACTAAGACATTTTCTCGTGCATCCATAGTCATTTGGATGACACTGTCCGTAAAAAGAAAAAAAAAACCAAATGCATTCATAAAAAGCAGGTGTTGTGCTCTTGACAAATCATGAACTTTTGTTATATTTGCTGTTAATAAATAGTATTAGAAGGGCACTGCAGGTCGTAAGAGCTGG
This sequence comes from Mustela putorius furo, assembly GCF_011764305.1. Classification (NCBI taxonomy): domain Eukaryota; kingdom Metazoa; phylum Chordata; class Mammalia; order Carnivora; family Mustelidae; genus Mustela; species Mustela putorius. The sequence continues at coordinate 38,175,128 of NW_025422368.1, read as the reverse complement.
ATTTTGGAATTGGATAGGAAAATGAATATTTGAATTCCAAATCCATAACTTCTGAGGTATTGATCATGGGAAATTGTGTCTCAATATTTTTCCTGGTAGAATGGGAATAATGATACCAAAATAGAACTTTTATGAGGGTTTTATAAGGTAACAAAAAGGGAGTATATTCTTATCAACTAATGTAAATTCCTTTTACACAGAGTGCTTTGAGCATAAATGGTTGGCTCAGTTGGTTGAGCACCTGACTCTTGATTTCAGCTCAGGTTCTGATCTCAGGGTTGTGAGACTGAGTCCCAATTTGGGCTCCACACTCAGCTCAGAGTCTGCTTGAGATTGTCTCTCTCCCTCCGTCCCTCCTTCCCACTTGTGCTCTCTCTATATAATATAAATAAATAAAATCTTTAAAAAAAAGCAACATGGATGAGACTGGAAAAGATTATGCTGAGTGAAATAAGTCAAGCAGAGAGAGTCAATTATCATATGGTTTCACTTACTTGTGGAGCATAACAAATATCATGCAGGACATGGGGAGTTGGAGAGGAGAAGGGAGTTGGGGGAAATTGGAAGGGGAGGTGAACCATGAGAGACTATGGACTCTGAAAAACAATCTGAGGGGAATGAAGTGGTGGGGGGGTGGGAGGTTGGGGTACCAGGTGGTGGGTATTATAGAGGGCACAGATTGCATGGAGCACTGGATGTGGTACAAAAATAATGAATACTGTTATGCTGAAAATAAATAAATTTAATTTAAAAAAAAGAGACTTACTACTTCAGAAACCATCATATAAACTGGATTCCAAATACCAAGTACCAAATACCAAAATGAAATTATGACCGCGATCTTAGGTTAGAAGAAAATTACGTGAATATTACAGGCTGAACTAGGAGATAAAGACAGAGTAGACGGATAGGTGGAGGATCCGGAGACAGTAACAGAAGATAAGGAAGGAGGCAAGGAAGAGATGCATGTATAAACATGCTATTTAAGGGGTGCCTGTGTGGCTCAGTCAGTTGAACAAACTTCATCTCAGCTTAGGTCTTGATCTCAGAGCTAGGCATGAAGACTACTTAAAAAAAAAAAGTGTTATTTAATAATCAGGTCCTTCCAAAACTGGACAGATTTTATTATTTTTCTTATCATTAGTAGATAATATCTTCATAGCTATTATGTACTATATCTCCTCCCACTCCCCCCAAAAAGCAATGATGCGTTTTCAGAGAGCCTCTCCATGGTGATTTCATACCAGCCAAGGTTGGGCTGTAAGGTTGATTGGAAGGAGAGCTGTGCCACACCTCTGAGAGACTCCTTATTTATCCACTGAATTCGATTAACGTGTGGATCCTGAGAAAAAAGAAAGTGTATTTTGTCGCATGCTGAATTTTTTTATTTATCAGAAAATGTCAGCAAGAAGCTTCCCAGTTATTAAGATTCCAACCTACTGATTCAAAACATGAGGATGTCCTCTGATTCTCCAGGGGTAATTGATTGCTTTCTGGGTTCACGTGGCTACGTAGAACCACGTAGATTAGATTTTAAAGATGCCAGTTTTTACAAATCTATTTTCTGCATAGCGTCTGTAAGCTTAGCAAGCTTCTATGTAACCATGCTCAGCGGACAGATTACTGTGAGAGATGGAAGTTCCACAGTTAGTTCTAACACAAGGGAAGGAAAGAAGCCAATCAAGGGGACAATTAATTTTGGGCAATGACTTAACTTCTGCCTGAACTGGCAGGAAGCTGCAGAGCCTAAGTCATACTTCAGTCCCTCCCATGTTTAAGAAAGCAAGCTAAGTTTTTATACTCTAACACCAGGCAGTTACTAGTGATGGGAAAACCCCAAGGTAGTGGTAAAAAATTTCCTTCCCTGACTTGCTTTCCCCCATACTCTTTTTCATTTCTCTGGGGGCCACTTTCTTAATAACTCCCTGGTTCATTTCTCAGAATCTGATTCTGGGGAAGCTGACCCAAGATAATACCTTGGTTGATAATGAAAATATGAAGAATCCATAATGTTTTCATTTACTTGTCACTTAATTCACTCATTATATCATATTTACTCATTACATAATTTATTCATTATTTAACATTAAGAGCCTACTGTGTGCCAAGTCCTCTTCTTCCAGATATCAAGGAGACAGAAATGTATTTTGTTAATTTATACTTTTTTAATGTCACTTTGATTATGGCTATTTATGTTCTTCTCCACATACTTAAAAAAAAAGTATTTATTTTAGAAAGAAAGAGAGAGAGAGAATGTGCGCGCACTTACAGGGGAGTGTGTGTAGTAAGGGTTCAGTTAATTAGAAATCTTGTGAGGAACTGGGAAATATATTAACTTTGCTCACCTGGGGGTGGGGGGAGAGAAAGAGAGAGAGAGAGAGAGAGAGGAAGAAGAAAGGCAAAAATTTATTTACTTATTTATTTATCTTTACTTATTTATTTTAAGTAAACTCTACCCCCAATGTGAGGCTTGAACTCAGGACCCTAAGATCAAGAGTTGCCTGCTCCACTGACTAATAGGTCATAAGGCTACTAGGAATACACAATTAATAATTAAGATCCACCTGCCTCATTTTTGTGGATTACTTTTGAGAGAGGAGAAACAACAATGTGTGTCAAAGGCAGGCCCCTGGCCAGGGCGGCCTCCGCCATTAAAAGATGGCGCCTGGCTAGTTGCCAGGTTAGGATTGCCTCGTGAGACTAAGCGGAACGCCCAAAGAGGAAGTAAACAGCATTGGTTGCTAGCGAAGTTGTTCCTTTAGGTGCACAGCCTGATTCGCTCCCTCCTGTACCCTGCTCGCTGATTGGTCATGTAAGCGTATATAAGTGTGTAGACTTGCGAAAAAAGAGGAGAGAGAAGATGCATCCAAACCAGGGTTCTTGTCGTCCTTGCGGGGCGAGGGCGATAAATGTGTGTAAACACCTACGTATTTCCAATTATAACTTACAATATCTTCAACAGGTCTCACGTAATCTTCCAGAGACACAGCTCAAAACATCCCTGAGAAGGATATAAGGCTAACGTAAGGAAAGTGTTTATTTTTTGTGTCTTCAGAGCTTTCCTACTAAATTAATTAGATAAATCAGAAAGCATTAGCTTATTGCAATCTGAGACATAGAATTGATTTCTTCTTTACCCCAACACTGTTTACTCGCTGTCTTTGTTCAAGATAAGATCTTCTTTTGTTTGGTCTCTTGCAATAGTCTCTAAGTGGATCTCTGCCATTGGTGCTGCCGTAATCTAGATAAGTCTTCCGTAGTTATCAGTGAATTCTTCGTAGTTATCAGTGTTAACCTCTCAAAAAAGAACTCTTATCTTCTCTTCTCTGCCGAAAGCGTTCCTTTGTGTAAATGTCAGTGCCCACATATCTTGGGAGGTAGCTGGTCATACATTGCTTTTTGTTAAAGTCCTGGCCTGTCAGGTGCCTGAGTGGGGCTCAGTGGGTTAAGCCTCTGCCTTCCTCTCAGGTCATGATTCCAGGGTTTTGGGATTGAGGTCTGCATCGGACTCTCTGCTCAACAGGGAGCCTGCTTCTCCCTCTCTCTCTGCCTGTCCCTCTGCTTACTTGTGATTTCTCTCTCTTTGCCAAATAAATAAACAAAATCTTAAAAAAAAAAAAAAATTCCTGGCCTGTCTTCTGAAAGCTGCTATCCAGTCATTCCCTATGATGCTGCCTAACCTGAAGCCACAGGCCATGTCTTTCCTACAGTTATTCCCTCATTAGCATTACCTGCACTTTTTCATTCCGTACAGGGGATTGCTTTCTCTCTTACCTTGCTGTTGGAAGCATGCGGCAGCCCCTTCTTTAATTCTCCCAAACACAACTGGAAGTGACCTCATCCTTTATCTCTCTGAATTCATTCCTATAGATTTCCATTGACATATGTCTTTATTACCTGAAAAATTTGTCATTTTATTTTCTTTTGGTTGTACTTTTCTCCCCCATTATTCTTTGTCCATGCGACTATAGAGCAGTTACCACAGTGCATTATACATGTTTTTATTTAGGTTCCCTGGTCGGTTTCCTGCTTATGAATTTTGCATTGCTTCTTCACCTTTTTGTTGCTATCCCAAATCAGATTACCCAGCATTTAACAAGAGCTCTATACATTTGTTGATGACATTGATTTGTTTCAACCATATTAAAATATGAAGATTTATAGTAAATACCAGGTATTTACGATGACATTATTCACTGTTGATTTGAAGGACAGATTTCTATGGAATTATGAATCAATGTTTCTTATAAGGTCAAATAGTTTATGTGTTATTTAAATTTTATTATAAAGGTTTAATGTTTCCTAACACATAGTCACTAAAGAAAATTAAGACAAAACTCCTAAGATATAAGATAAAAACAAATTCCTTATAAACCAATTACAGAAACAATATCTGAAAGTGGTTTGTGGTTTGGGTGCTTACATCTGTGTGTATATTTTCTATGTAGACTCACCTTAACAATACTGCATTTTCCCTTTCTTTTAACATTACACAGAGTAAATTAGGTATTTTTGAATTGTGTCAACACCCTGTGAAATATTTGAGCAGCTATGTATTCAGTCACAATGGGTTAATTTTATTACTTTTTTTTTTTTAAGAAGGCACCCTTCTTTTAAGATATATATTCTTGAAAATCTCAGTGTAAAACTTATTCACTTCAGGACTTATCCTGTTAAAAGATGGCATGTGTTTTTTGCGGACTACTTAAAGTCTAGTCCCCATGTGGCCATAGCAGAAATAGCTTAAAGTACACTCAGATTGCCAGCTTTATTTTATTATTTAATTTAATTTAATTTAATTTAATTATTTTTTGCCAGCTTTTAAACAATCATGAGATTGTCTTCTAAGAGATTGCATAGGATTTTGTCTCTGCTCAAACTAAGCATATTCTTAGGAAGTAAAGTAGAACAGTTTAATGCTAGCAAGAAAGAAAGCTTCTTCCTATTCACTGAACCCACCTTACGATGTAGTTGAAGTAAGTACTCTTTTTTTCTTTAAGTTTCATTAGGATATAATTGACTTACAGCACTGTATAAGTTTAAGGTGTACAGTATAATGATACATCCACTATGAAATGACTACCACATTAAGTTTTGTTAACATTCATCATCTCGTATAAATACAAAAAAAAAGAAAAAGAAGAAAAAAAAATTTTTTCTCATGCTGAGGGCTCTTAGGATTTACTTTCTTAACAACTTTACTTTCTTTAACAATTTTCAAATGCTCTATGCACTATACAGCAGTGTTAACTATTGTCATTCCTAGGACTTATATCTTCTAACTGGAAGTTTGTACCTTTTGACCGCCTTCCTCCAATTCCCCTCCCTCATCCCTCAGCTCTGGTATCCACAAATCTAATCTCTTTTTCTACTTTTTTTCTTTTATTTTTAGATTCCACATATAGGAGATCACACAGTATTTGTCTTTTCCTAACTTATTTCATTTAGTGTGATATGATGCCCACATCATATTCTTTTTTAATAGTCAAATAATGTTCATTATCTATCATTTATCTATCTATCTATCTATCTATCCATCCATCCATCTATCACCTCACAATGAATGAGGCACTCTTGATCCCCAGATTTTTTAGGCAAAAACCCATTTACACCGTGGTTTAACAGTGGTGAGACCGTGTAACCCAGAATTAGACACTGTTTTTTAATGGAGAAAGATGCACCTTTCCAACCAATAGTGTCTTTTGCTGGGTTCTCACTGTTGCATGTTTCAGATTAAAAAAAAAAAAAAAAAAAAGGACCAAAGCCAGTCATCTTCTAGTGTTCAGATGTGAAAATATGTTAAGAAAACCTAACTCAAAATTACAGTTGATGGGGGCACCTGGGTGGCTCAGTCAGCTGGGCATTGGACTCTTGATTTCTGCTCAGGTCATGATCTCAGGGTTGTGAGATGGAGCCCTCTGTCAGGCTTTATGCTAGGTGTGGAGCCTGTTTTTGTTTTCTTTCTCCTTCTGCCCATCCCCCCTCCCCCAACCTGGCCCTGCTCTCTTCTCAAATAAATAAATATATCTTTTTTAAAAAATTGTAGTTTGTGGGATGCCTATGTGGCTCAGGCGGTTAAGTGTCTGCCTTCAGCTCAGGTCATGATCCCTGGGGTCCTGGGATTGAGTACCACATTGGGCTTCCTGCTCAGTGGGGAGTTTAGTTCTCCCTCTGCCTGCTTTGCCTGCTGCTCCCCCTGCTTGGACTCTCTCTGTCTGGAAAATAAATAAAATCTTAAAAAACAATTTCAGTTGGCAAGCCAAGAAAAGAGGGCTTTTATACATGTGACACTTGTCATAGCTTCATAGTCCAACAGGAAGAAGAATAGATTTTTTTTTTTTTTTTTTTTTTGGTGGCAACAGAGCGCTGCCCTTGTCTGCAGCCAATGAGAAGCTACCACAGCTTCAAACTCTCATTTTCTTTCAATAAACTTTTGCTCAAACAACTCCTTCCAGCTTCCCGGTTCCTCCATAAAATGACGCTGTTCTCCTTTGTTCTCTGGGCTTGCTTATGTCCACCATAATTTGCTTGTGTCAAATTGTAACTCCTATGCTATTCTTGAATAATCTCAATTTTGCTGGCTGAATTGTTCACCTTTTTTCTTTTACAAGGTTGACAAAATGTATGGCCAGCTTAAAGAGCATTGACCCGTGTTTTGTTCTTGTTCTATTTTCACTCACCTCTTTCTTTTCTTTTCTTTCTTTCTTTTTTTTTTTTTTTTAAAGATTTTATTTATTTATTTGACAGACAGAGATTACAATTAGGTGGAAAGGCAGGCAGAGAGAGAGGAAGAAGCAGGCTCCCTGCTGAGCAGAGAGCCCAATGTGGGGCTCAATGTGGAGCTTGAATGTGGGGCTTGATCCCAGGGCCCTGGGACCATGACCGGAGCCGAAGGCAGAAGCTTTAAACCACTGAGCCACCCAGGCGCCTCTGCTCACCTCTTTCTAAAAAGAGAGTCTTGTATTGTGTATTTCTTTGCTTTGAAGATTTTGGCCAAACCTAAAGAAAATTGGTCCCACTTAGTAGACCAAGACTGTCTTTGTGCCTTTAACCTAAGACTTCTCTACCTCACAGATAGGAAGGAGTTTCAGATTGGTGATCATGTACGTTATCCCTTATGAAAAGTAATAACATGTTTTCCCATTACTGATCCCTTGGCTTTTCTTTTTTTTTTTTTTTAAAGATTTTATTTGTTTGACAGAGACACACAGTGAGAGAAGGAACACAAGCAGGGGAGAAACAGGCTTCCCGCTGAGCAGGGAGCTCAATGCAGGGGTTGATCCCAGGACTCTGGGATGAAGACCTGAGCTAAAGTCAGAAGCATCACAACTGAGACACCCAGGCACCACCCCACCCCTGCTCCCGCCCTGGCATTTCTTTGCCCCTTGTCATAACACTCCCTCCAAGGTATAATTCTACAATATCACTGTGATTCTAAATTACATTCAGAACATTTTTACTATTAAATGCAGAATATAAGTCATACCAGCAATGGCACATATCTGGAAGTCAAATGTTTTTTAGGGCTTTATTAACATATTGTAATTTGATGCCTTAAATCTAACATCAGAGGAAATTCAACATGAGGAGCTTCGAAAAACAAGGTAATTACTATAAATGTTTAAGTTTGTTGAATGAGGAAAAACTTGCATAACACTTCCTTTTAATAAGAGGATTTGAGGGACGCCTGGGTAGCTCAGTGAATTAAGCTTCTGCCTTCCTCAGGTCATGATCTCAGGGTCTTGGGATCAAGCCCTGCATTGGGCTCTCTGCTCAGTGAGGAGTCTGCTTCCCCCCTCTCTCTGTCTGCCTCTCTGCCTACTTGTGATCTCTCTGTCTTTAAAAAAAAAAAAAAAAAAAAAAAAAAAAAAAAAAAGAGGAGTTGAGTTTATATTTACACATATACATGTAATCTAACCTGATTTGGTAGAGATAATCATAATTATTAATATTTGAAATGCTATTCTCCTGGTAAACATATATTAACCTTTAAGCTCACTAAATTGACTTCCCCATATGAGAATTCTCTAGATTACCAATTAGCAATCAGAATTTGTAGTGTCTACCCTTATAATTTCCTATCTGGGGCTCATGTTTGAAGTTATGGTTTATTTTCTTTTTCCATGGAATTATAATACTCAGAGAATGAGTCTCCTAACCTTATTTATACTTGCCTCTGATTATAAATCAGTTGCATTTGACTGAGAATATGATTGCTTATCACTTTGTGATGACTCCCTGGAACCTCCAAAGTGAATTTTTTGGAGTAGCCGATGTATGTGTATGTGTGTGCGTGTACACGTGTGTGTATATCTCTCAAACACACCCTCTAAATTTGATAACAGTTATCTAGCTGTTTAAATGGTAACAACGACAGAAGTGTGTATGTACCCCCAAACACAGACACACACAAAATTTTTAGGATAAATTCAATGAATAAGAATGTAATTTCTATAGGGAATGCTGAATGGTTGCTTCCGATTCCCAGGTTGGATTTTTTCATCAGACAAAACTGGTGTCACACTTCCAATATATGGTAAATCCCCCTTTTCCTATTCACATACAGACCAGTGTACATTTTTAAAAAAAGGTTTTATTTATTTATTTCAGAGAGAGAGAAAACGTGTGCGCACACACAAGCATGAAAGGTAGAGAGAGAAGCAGATTCCCTGCTGAGCAGAGAGCCAGAGGTGGAACTCAATCCCAGGACCCTGGGATCATGACCAGCTGAAGGCAGATGCTCAACTGGCCGAGCCACCCAGGTGCCCCTCCATTGCCCCTTGTATGGCAGAGATACGTTTCATCATGAAGTATAGAAGTTTAAAGTTGGGATAAGGCCTCCTCATAGTTACTAATAAAGGGGTCCAAACAAAATCTAAACTAACTCTCTTAATTTCAAGATCGTTGCTCTAGTCTAAAATGCATCTTGGGGTTCCCTTTATGGAAAATATCTTCAAAAGAACAGCGACTTCCTTTATGAAATCAGGAGAATGAGTCCAGTAAGTATCAAAATGCAATATCAAGGGGCATCTGGGTGGCTCAGTGGGTTAAGACCTATGTCTTTGGCTCAGGTCATGATTCCAGGGTGCTGGAATCAAGCCCCTCGTCGGGCTCTCTGCTTAACGGAGAGCCTGTTTCCCCCTCTCCCTCTGCCTGCCTCTCTGCCTACTTGTGATCTCTGTCTGTCAAATAAATAAATAAAATCTTAAAAAAAAACCCTTGAAAATGAAATATCAAGAAGACATAAGTCCAAGTCTGTATATTTGTGAATATATTGCAATGTTATTCATAGATACTGTATGCTTTTATTTCAATATATTTATGTATTTAATATACAGAGACATTTTATATCCAGTTACTCTTGTCTGCATTGAAAAATTATTGAAAAGTATATAAGCAATATATACTATTAAAAAGTAATAGGTAATAAATACTCATGAAAAGTCAAAACAAGAAAGAAAAAGACAAAATTATGTTTCCCATCTTAGTGAAAACACATTTTCAGTTCCAAAGTTAATTTTGAAGTAGAACTTCTGTTTTATCCTCCCCACCTTCCTTGCCTCACTTTCTTTAAAGTGCAGGTGGTAGTTATACTTTTTAATATAAAATATGAAACTTCTGGGAAGAAACCTCACCATTTTGCCAACTTTGACTATCATTACTTTGCAGAACATTTGGTGTTAGGGTAGAGGATAAAGGGCTAAGAGAAGTCTTCTGAGAAGTACTATGAGTCACGTAACAAATGAGAACTTGTCCTTCCCTCTGTGGAACCTGCCCTTGCTGAGAATTCTATCCACAACCTCAGTAGACAGATATTTCAAGCAGTCGAGGGTAAGCAATGCTTATCTGTGTTCTCCCCTCAGACCTCTCTTTGTGTAAAGACCACGGAGTATGTACCTGTGGTGGGGCTCTGTCAGGGGTAGCAAACGCACAGTGTTCTCTTCTGAGTTACTGTTACTGAAAATAATAAGATGTCTGTAGACTTGTTTTGGTTTTGGCATCAAGGTTTTCCCAGCAAGTTATAAAAATTTCCAGGATCTTTTTCCAGCGGAGTCAGACTTAGTCTTTCAGGCGGTGCATGACTGGGAATGGGAATGAATGCTCCGTGCTGGGAAAGGTTTGCAGTAAAGGCAATCCCTTTGCATAAATAAAGTCCTACTTTTGTTGTAGTCCACAGGAAACCACATTTACTCACCTTGTCTTTTTTTTTTTTTTCAATATTAGTATGTTAAGGTTGTGATTTGTGTGTAGAATTTTCCTTCCTTCTTTGCAAAGCAGTTACAGTGCAAAAGCTCAAGAGCCTCAAAAAGCTTGGATCTCAGTTCTTACCAGAGGAACGACCTTGACTAAGTTACTTATATTCCCTGTGTTTCTTTGTCCATAAATGAGAATGATAATAACAATACTTCATAAGCTTGTTGTGAGGATTAAGTAAATTAATATTTTTAAAGTGATTAGTACACAGAAACCCCCACAACGTGGAGGTGTGGGGAAACCAGAGATAAGCATGTGGGATGCCCTAGGTGTGTGGGTGGATGTCTTTATGATAATCACCTGTGACCAACAAACAGAAACCAGACCCTAAAAAGGAAGTAAGTAAGGTGTTATCAATAGAGATGTTAAGAAGGATTTAAGGTCCCTGGTTAGCTTTTTTTTTTTTTTTTTTTTTTTTTTAAACTAACCCTAAAGGCCCTCCTGGGCAACCCTATTGGGACCCCTCTCACTCTTGAGAACTTTTTCTGTCTCTTCACTTAATTAACTTCTTTCACTTTAAAAAAAAGGTGGTTAGTACAGCACCTGACACATAGAAAACCTTGGATAAGTCCCTGTCGAGACCTAGTATCACACACGTGTGTGTGTACACACACACACATACATACAAACCCACATACATACACATACATACACAACACCCAAAGTTCTAATTGTGAGGAACAGTACTGTGAATAATGGGTGACTCCTGTCAGTCATTTAGCACCTGTACTGGCCCCTCTCCAGAATGATTTCCCTGGGATTAGTAATCTAGAAAGAACTTAAAAAAGGAGATATCACAAGTTCTATATAAAGATATGATAGGAAAAGAAAAGGCGAAGAACTGGGGAAAAAATGATGAGAAAATCTTTATCAGCTGTAAGTAACAGAATGCCTAACTAATAAGAGACTTGGAAATATCAGCATTTCTCTCTTCTGTCACAAATTCTCAGGAAGGTGGTATAGGCGATGGGCAGTTTACCAATGCCTCCAAGGTGTCTCTTTCATTCTTTCTGCTCCACCACATGGTGAATCAGTATTGTTTGCCATTTTAGTGACAGCTTACCTTCTGCATTACCAAATGTTATTTATTCCCAGTAATATCTCAATGTTAAACAAATCCTAAACAAAGGAGTCGGCAGAAAAAGAGTGTTCCTCTTCTGAATCTTACTCATCTCTCTCCCTCTCCCTCTCCTTTTCTACCAAGGAGCAAAATTATCCAGATGCTGTCCCAAGAAACATCCCTGTATAGGTCCTTCGTCAGATTTGGTTCTCACATCTCCTTGCTAGACCAAAGTAGTGATCTGTAGTGTGTCCTTTACATATTCTTCTCTATGGCGGAAACACTCATAATCCCAATGAGTAAGGAAAGGGTTAAGGTATAGGCAGGGAGAGGTAGGGGCTCCTAGCTGGGCTCTGAAACTGTTCCTGGCAGGCAGAAGTGGACGCCAGAGTGAGGAAGAGGTAAGAGAATATACCAGACCACCTGGCCTGGGATGTTAGGGAGTATTTTTCTTTGGTGGCTACATTGTAATCACAGAAAATTGACCAGACCTCAAAGAAGTAAGTCATTAAGGATGTTATCAATAGTCCTTACTCAAAACCAAGGTGGCTTAAGAATCTCAGGGCCACAAGCTTCCTGGTCAAGCTGTCAATAATAGACTTTCACTAACATCTCTAAGTGGTAACCCATTCAGGCCCCCTCTCGCTCTAAAGAGCTTTTTCTTTCCTTTCCACTCTCCCCTTCACTTAATAATCTTCCACCTCACTTCACTCTTTTATGTCCCTGACATTTATTCATCCACTTTGTGAGACAAGAATCCTGCAATTCTGTTAACACCAGTTTCTAGAAACGCTGGTGGCTTTTGGCTCTTAGGTGGATTTGGCTCTGAAGATTTTCCCGAGTATCAGAGAAACTTTTCATCCAAGTTCCCCTTTCTCCTGAAAGGCAGCTTGGTTTCCCATATGGGTGCTGTGGTGGTATAAAGACCTAGCTCCCTTGCCTTAAGATGGGAGAATTCTAGAAGTCCATCCCAGCAGCAAAGCTCTCTTTGGGCTGAAATTTTTATTGGGATCCCTCGAAGCTCAGCTCCTCTCCCTGTGCAATCCAGATTCTTTTATCCTCCACCGGTGTTCTCCTTTAAAGCCCTCCTCAGTCAAACCCCCTACACGGAGATCTCCACCTTAGAGTCCATAGTCTAGGAAACCTGACCCCATCGACACCACTCACTGCCAGAGGGAACTGAGATACTGTGATTGGCTTAACAATTGTGATTCATTCAAAAGCACCCTGAGGCCAGAGCAATACACAAGTTTCTATTTTTCTAGTTGCTTTCACTGCCCGGAGTAGTCTTCCCTCAGACATCTATGAACCTAACTTCCTTCAAACTTTTTCTCAAATGTCACTGCCTCAATGAGGTTGAATGTAAATCTGCCCAATATTTCAGTCCTTCTCCTCTTCTCATCTCCCTGGGCATTCCGGATCCTCCCGTCCATCTCTACAGTTTTTATTTTCCGTAACGCAGCACCTTCAATTTCTTATATTTTGCCTATCTATGTTGCTGATTTTACGCCTACATCTGTTGTTGGATTATATCACGCGTATTGTATATCTCTCCCATTAAAATGTGAGCTCCGCAAGGGTTGCCGTTTCTTACTATTCTCAATCACTGAGAGAGCCTGACCATCTAGAAGAGGTTTTCGGCACATATAGGCACTCAAGACTCGTGGTCTGAACTAGGGCAGCATGGCAGTGTGGATAATATCAAGTGGATCAATGGGTCATTCATGTGGTAGGTCAACACTGGTCCATTATCAATAGTATCCAGTAGAATGTGAGAGATGAGACAGGGAAGTGGTTAAGGTTGATAGTCGGGCAATTGTTTAGTGATGATATTGTCATATACTGAGATGCGGAACTCAGTAAAAGAACCTGGTTTGGGGGTAAATGATGGATATTATTGAGGTGCCTGTGGGACATTTGGCTAAGGTATGGTACACAGTGGGATCCATGGGGCTGAAAGGTAGATGGACAGTCATATATTTGGGAATCCTAAAAATACAGATGTAAATTTTTGTTTCACAGGATTTTTAGTGTGTATAGTGAGAAGAGAAAAGGACTTGCTAGAATCATGATGAAAAGCACAATTTAATGTTTGGGAAAAGAAAGTGGAGCCAAGACAAGAAGATCAGTTAGTATCTAGACAGTACGAAGGCAATGTGTACATTATGGGGAGGAAGGAATCAAACTTTTAAGTGGTGTTGGAAGAAAAATAGAACAATGACAGGAAAGAGGCTGAGACCTAAGAAAAGAGAAATAAGAAAAAAATTGATAGAATGAGGAGGAAGTCTAAGAGGGTGAAATTTCTTGAAGACAGTAAAGGGGATTTTAGGGTTAACTATTTCATGTACTTGTTAAATATATACATAACTTATTTCAGAATGCAAAAAAAAAGTGTGATTACTACATCAAAACATGATAGAGGGAATGAATTATTCCTGTTGTCCATGTACTTTTGTTTAGGGGGGCAAGAGGGGCAAGTGTCATGTGCTGCTTTGATAATGTGAGCCTCGTCAAGATCAGAGCCATACATCTTCCATGAAATATTCCATGGCGGTCTAGTTCACCAAAGATCCCTTCTTAAATACACACATGTACCCATAGACATACACTATCACATCAAAACTTGGCATTTCCCACTCAACATTCCTAAACTGGACTATCCGATAAGCCCCATTTTATATAAAACTGTGGGCCAGGGATATGATTTTGTTTTTTGGTCCAACATAAGCTGGAACAAGGTTTCAATGCAAAAGGCAAGTAACAGAGCTCTACTGTTCATTAATAGTCTTTTATTCTTTAGAAGATATTTAGATCTCTGGACTCTGGGAAACAAATTGAGGGTTGCAGAAAGGAGACGGGGAGGGGATGGGAACCAGGTGATGAGTATTAAGGAGGGCACATGTGGTCATGAGTGCTGGGTGTTAAACCCAAGTAATGAATCGTTAAACACTAAATCAAAAGCTAATGATGTACTCTATGCTGCCTAAATGAACATAATAATAATAAAATGATATTTAGATCTCAGTTCCCTGTCGCCTCCCATACTCACCAAGAAATTTTGCAAATGTAAACATTAAATTCTAGACTTTTTCTGTGCCTTGAATCATAGCCAGTGGCAGACCTCCCCATACCCTTCTTGCAAGTTAGAATTCGAGAAACAATTTTATTACATCAGTGAACTAACTACTTAATACATGCCAAGTAAAATGAGAAGTGAAAATTTTTTATTTTGGCAAAAAAACAAACAAACAAACAAACAAAATAGTTTCCCACAGAAGACATCATTTACCACAAAGTAACTTCCTTTATTTTACTTGAATCTTTAGCCCAAAATGTACTAGAAGAGTCCTATTTTTCCTTAAATGAAATCCCCAAGTATGTAGAGAGCCTAGGGTGTTTTTCAAAATTCTGAGCAGTGATATCATACATACCCCTCTGATGTGCAGTGTTTTGATAAAATAAGAGAACTGAGAAGATATAAATAAATTCTTAGCACAGTGAAATAAACTTTTGTAGCACGAGATGTGGGTTGACACCAGCAGTTTAATCTATGATGAATCAATTAATAAACAATTTATTTTTAAAATTTAATTCTATTATTTTTTTATGTGCGTTCCAAAATTCATTGTTTATGCGCCACACCCAGTGATCCATGCAATACGTGCCCTCCTTAATACCCACCGCCAGGCTCACCCAGCCCCCCACCTCCTTCCCCTCCAAAACCCTCAGTTTGTTTCTCAGAGTCCACAGTCTTTCATAGTTTGCCTCCCCCTCTGATTTCCCCCAACTCACTTCTCTCTGTCTCCCCATGTCCTCCGTGTTATTCCTTATGCTCCACAAGTAAATGAAACCATATGCTAATTGACTTTCTCTGTTGATTTACTTCACTTAGCATAATCTCCTCCAGTCCTGTCCATGTTGATACAAAAGTTGGGTACGCTTAATAAGCATTTATTAAGGGCCTGATTGTAATTTAGGCACTATTAGCAGTATACCCTGGGCAGGGAGCCTACAGAAATAAGTAAGTCTAACCATCATTTATTAAAACACTTTATTTTTAATTTATTGAGCACTGATAGATTCTAGGGCACTCAGTTTCCATTTTTTTTTTTTTTAACTCTATGACTGGAGAATTGATCTGTATCTGTTTTTTATCTGTAGCAGTATCTCAGCAGGGATAGAAGCCTGTATGAAAGTCGGTAGAGAAATTAATTTTCACTTCTATCCTTATTTTCTCCAGTTTCTTCCTGCCTCAGTTCTCTCAATATTACTTTATTGCTTTATCAGTAGTGTTCATGAGCAAAGGATAGACATTGAATATTGCTTTTCAGGAATAAGTGACAAGATCAGTACAATAAAATATTTTCAAAAAGATAAAATAACCTTGAATTACCCTCTCAATCAAGTAAGGGAACTCAATAAATCCATCAATTAATTTATGATTTTCTAAATTCTTCTCCCCCATTCTTTGATGGTATTTCATGGAGAAGAGTCTGTGTGTTTTGTGTTGTGTGTGTTTCTTTTATTTCCTTGAGCTCATATGAAGTCCTTTCCAACTTAGTCTTTTTACCTCACGTCCGCTGACCCTGGCTTTCTCTCTCTTTCTCTGGATATTGGAGGATTCCATATTATGTATGCCATAATGTCTAAAAGCTTAAACTCAGAATTGATGACAATAAAGGAAATTATGAGAGTTGTCATCAAAGAAAATCCTGAGTTTTCTAGGATGAAAATTTTGTATAGTATACTGAAAAAAAAATCACAGACTCGGATGAGAAATGAGAGCATTTTATGGGATAATAAAGAAATAAAGTCTGATGAGAAGTCAGAGGCAGACTGCAGTATATTCAGTACAGAAGGTGGTTCAGGGTTTTCTTTCAGGTTTGATACAGAAGAATGAGTTTGTTCAAAGTAAATAACCTTCCACCTGGGATTTAAAACAGTTTAAACAATAAGTACTGTGGGTATTTATGTATAAATAAATATATAAATACAGCTATGCAAGCACACATATATACAAACATATACAAACACACACATACATATGTCATATGTATGTGGATATGTATGCATATAAGTCCATATGTATTTAATGACCTATCAATTTATAAAACAAAGATGAGTGATTTTTAAAAATGAGACATGGATAAAAGCCACATATATAGTTGTAAATTCTCTAAAGCTATTTTAAAGAAATAAATAAAATCTTAATGACTATTAGAATATGTACCTGGTGCACATAGCTGGTCAAATCCTGTGACTTATCACAGACTTCTCCTTGCTTCATCCTTTTTTTTTTTTTTTTTTTTTTTTTTTTTTTTTTTTTTTAGGTTTTCACTTTAGTAACAGATGTGTTTTCAATGGTTTCAATATTTTCGATATTTGTAATTTCCTTACCTTTTCCTAGGACTTTATCTGTCTCACTGCAAAACTGAAACACTGTTGATGTTGTAAGAAACAAGGCCATATTCATCTGGAAAATAGGGGGAAAGTTTACCCTTTTTAAATCTCCAACAGCCAGATTATGTCAGATAGTACAGATACATCAGATCTAATCTTTCCAATAATTTTCCAAGATAGTCAATCACTTCTCCATTTTCTAAATCCAAAAATGCCCTATTAAAGTTTAAGGAACTTGATGCAGTATATTCAACTAGTAAATGACAGAGCAGGAATTCAAATCCTTGAATGACATTCAGTGAGTAACTAACAGCACTGACCTTTCAGGGAAAATTTTTATGGTCTTTACAACATCCTAGTAATTGTTTTCGAACCTAATCTATCAAGACTTTCTTATAATATTTCAGAATATTGCCTGCTCCCCTTCTCAAATCAAAGTCCATCAAGGTTGCATGAAATGCTAAGTCTCAGCATTAACAACAGCAAAAATAACAACAAAGAGACTTTGAGGCTGAGCATGGTTTGCATTTCAAGTTGAAGAGGCCCCCTTTCACACTATATCAAAAGGGTTCTAGGAATTGAAAAGCCCTGGTAACTGGAAAATGACCAAGTCAGAATATATATCAGGGAGGAAAAAATATCAATATATAAAGTAAAACCAGTCACCATTTAGTCTTTCATGATGGAGGATAATTTTGAAAAATTTAGTGGCTTTTGGAAAATTTAGGGAGTCTTAGATCCAGATATCATGTCCTGTAGCTTTCAGGCATGGCATTGCTTGCCTACCTTTTTCATAATAATCATAGGCCATAACTGGGGCTGGCTGAATATTAGACACAAGGTTGGTTTGCTCAACAGAGAAAGTAAAATGGTTTGCTGTACCAAAAACCTGTAAAGATACAAAGTATAAGTACATCAGGTCTGCATCACACAAAGACACAAATCATAAATACATTAGGTGTAAATACATCAGCAGGTCTGCAAAACGAAAATCACGGGGCAAATGATCTACAGAAGTTCATGATTTACCCAATTAAACAGATCTAAGGTATCAGGATCTTACATAATGACAAAATAATGAGTTTGGTGATATTAAATGAGTGAAATTTTAAGTTCCATTGCTTATACTGAGGTGCAAGAAATTTAGTTGAAAGCGTTGAGGTAATGTAGGCATTTGTGTGACCTGTAGCGGTGTACACATAGAAGAGATGACTCTAAAACTCATGCCAGCCTTTGTTGGAGTTCAGGTCAGACTATTAAAGAATTATACATCTGCTCTGTGGCCCTACTGTGTTAAATGCTGTGAAGAACAAAAAACAGAGACCTGATATTTCTGACTTGAGAGTCATCTAGTAAAGTAGCCAAACCATGTATGAAATAATGTTAGAGTCAACAGGGAGAAAATAAGTTATCAGTGGGATTGAAGAACACTGATCATTTTTAATGTCCTGTATTTTCTGACAAACCCTATGATATTTACAGTTGATCCTTGAACAATGCAGGGGTTAAGGGCACCAAGCCTCTGAGCAGTTGAAAATCTGCATATAAATTTTGAATTCCCCCAAAACTTAACTACCAACAGCTGTTGACCAGAAGCCTTACTGATAGCATAACACATATTTTGTAGGATATATGTGTTTTTATGGTATTTTTTACAATAAAACAAACTAAAGAAAGTGTTATTAAGAAAATCATAAGGAAGAGAGAATATATTTACCGGATTGTACTGCATTTATAAAAAATAAAAAATCCTGTGTGTGTGGAACCCAGGCAGTTCAAACCTATGTCATGCAAGGATCAACTGGGTATATTCATTTACATGTGAATAAAATATAAGCATCCAGTTACCTTCAGAAAAGAAGAGAAAGCCATGGAAGAAAAAACAGTTACTGCTCAACTTACAGTTTCCAAGTAGAAAAGAATGTGGTCATTCTTGACTTCAGTCTTCATGACTTGGCCATTGTTTTCAAGCTTTATAGAAATTGGCAGGGAGGGATAGGAGAATAAATAGTAAAGAATACCTTCCAGTGTTGAATGTTTTATGCTTTTTACTTAACTGATTGTCAGGAATCTATATTATGGATGTTTCCTGTGCCATGATATTTTCATAAACACAAGTAGTGACTAAATAAAGAACTAAATTATGAACTATGGGAAAATGACTGCCAGTTGTTACAAATTAAAAATACTGTCTCTTCAGCATAACAGCAGAAATAAACATGAACTCTGAATAAATCTGTTTAAAGGAAGAACTGTATGACTTTATTTGGCTAATGAATTATTTTATCTGCACATTATTGCTTCTGTGCTGAAAGGGTAGGCTTCTGTTATTTACCTCCTCAATGGATGCCATGACTGGAGTAAATCCTGACAGCATTTTTATATCAACGACGACCATATTGGAGTTATTGCGAATTCCAGTATACCTGAAATTTAAAAACAAACACAAGTTTAGATAGCAGTCTAGAATAATGACTATCTTACAGCAAGGATGGAGGATACATAGATACCAAGTGGCTTTATGTCTGGAGCAGAGGCAAAAAGCTGAAGAGGGAACACCTGAGGAAGTCACTCTCAAACGTTTGAAAATAGGCACAGCTAGATAGACAAGGGACACATAAGTTGGAATAAAGAGCGAATTATCTGGACCTGGAATCTCCCAAATCTCTTTTAAGCTTACCTGAGGCCTCAAAGTCCTAGCTTATAAACAAAGCTGATAAATTTATATCACATATACTTATGTTAGTCTTAGATTTCCACCATACTTAAATGATATCTTTGTTTAGAAAGCAAGTTGAGAGCTCTATGGTGTATGTAGTTCTTATCTTAGCTCTGAGGTTTAAGATGTTTAAGAGATTTTCATTTGGAAATCCTAAGAAAAATCCCCCAAAGGAAGTTTACTCAGTTTCCCCACATATTAACAAGGGCTTCTGTGGCAGCTATAAATTATATATTAGTTCAAGAGGTTTATTTTGTCTACTCCAAAAAATAAAAATCTAAAATTTTGCTCTGGCAGCTATAAATTATATATTAGTTCAAGAGGTTTATTTTGTCTACTCCAAAAAATAAAAATCTAAAATTTTGCTCTATGCAGTTATAGAATAAGCGTCTCTAAGTTTTCTCATGCTGGACCACTTGTGCTTGTCTTTAGAAGGAAAAATACACTCTCCATTGTCCAAATCCAACAGTACTTCCATACACACAAAACAATGGAGGCATTGCTGGAGTATCAGTGAGGCAGAAGCTTTCAAATTTATACCCGCCTACAGTATACATCTTACTTGCATAAATACTAAACTGTGGTGTGCACACAGAGAGCTAGAAAGAGACGATGCTCTAGAATATCACCACCAATATATCAAATCATTGTGGTAACCATCTTAATATTGATTTTGCTACTGTTTAAAACAATTATTTTTTTCATCTATCATTGCTCTAGCCCAGGAGTTGATATCAAAATGGGACACTTACTTGATGGTTACTGTCAGGTCAAAATTACTCTGGAATATATCTGAAGAGTTTTTCTTGGTCATTTCCAAGGAAAGGGAAAATCCAGATGCTTTTTTAGGTAGTAGTACATTATATCTCAGGATACCCTGAAAGAATAGCAAGTCAGAAGACAATCCATTCATTTATCCTGTAGTAAGAACTGAAGGACTTATTTTTTCTTTATTTTCATTATTATTGCACTTTATTTTACATCTTCACCATCAAGGAATAAGGCAAAATGTAATTGTTCAATTTTTAGAAGGTGCAAGAATTTTAATAAACAAATAATCTTGACATAATGGAAATATCAGAATGCTTTCTAACAGTGACATTCTTTTAGAAACTCCTCAGTTATTTGGCTATGCTTAAGAGTAAGTATCTCTTCATAAAATAACTTTCACTTTCAGCTATTGATTAGAAAATAGCAATTGAAGAAAGAACAGAGATAACAGAAATACACGATGGTAAGATAACACTCCA
Organism: Mustela putorius furo; assembly: GCF_011764305.1. Taxonomy (NCBI): domain Eukaryota; kingdom Metazoa; phylum Chordata; class Mammalia; order Carnivora; family Mustelidae; genus Mustela; species Mustela putorius. The sequence goes on along the minus strand of NW_025422368.1, from coordinate 38,154,445 downwards.
TCTATAACTGAAAGGATAATCTAGCTCTTAAATTGGCAAATATCTCTGTCTCAAGTAGATTTCCTTTTTTTTTGTTTGTTTGTTTTAGATTTTATTTATTTGACAGAGAGAGAGAGCGTGTGCAAGAGAGAGCACAAGCAGGGGGAACAGCAGGCAAAGGGAGAGGGAGAAGCAGGCTCCTCGCCAAGCAAGGAGCTTGATGAGGGCCTCGATCCCAAGACCCCAGGATCATGATCCAAGCCAAAGGCAGACATTTAACTGACTGAGCCACCTAGGCACCCCTCAAGTAGATTTCTATTACCTGGATAAATGCACAGCCTTGTCCTTCTACATCTACTGTATATTGTCCATGAGCTTTTGTTAGTTCAGCACGCTGGACCAGTAAGCGATTGTCATTGTTAACCTGGAAAATCTCATTGGATTCTTCATTGCTAAAGGTGACAGTGTTCTGATCATTAGAGAAGGTGAACTTCATATAGTGGGTTATGGCAAGAAGACAGACAGCAGTATCCTGCAAATAACCATAGAAGCAAAGATCTAAGCTCATTGCAATGCAATATTAGTCATCATTTGACCATGAACTTTAAGTCAATCCATAAAAATATTCCTAAATCAACAGAATACAAAGAATCAAATCCTAAACAACAGGACAATACATTTGCTCACGCAAATGTTGTCATTTCGTCTCCCTCAACAAATCTGAGTTTAGTAGTCTAAAGGATTTCACAAAGTATAATCTCTACTGTTGAGAATAGTGCCAACCACTTCTAAAAATTGACATAATGTAATATTGTTTATATAACATTATTATCTTATAATAATATTTCCATTATGTCAATTTGCTAAGTATTTTGGCTGCCTTGGGTAATGCTTATGCCCATCGATCTTCAAGGAAAGGAGTCAGAATCAGAAAATGATGTTGGCAGATTCACTAGCACATGGTTTTATTCAGAAACTAAGACTACACCAAAGAAAGTAAGGAGGGAAGTGAACATTTCCTTTGTGGGAATGACACTGCATTTCTTTGAATTTTGATTTTTTTTTTCTGTTAAGACATAAACCACTATTCTTTTTATACCCCTTTCTTCTGTTACTCTTTCCTTTGTTTGTGTTTCCCAATGTATACAACACAGAAATAGAGAGAAATCTTTTTTTCTTTGCTGATTGATATGTAGTATCATAGTATCATTGGCTATCTAACTTATCATCAAGACTCTATGACAATAATGTCTTCTAGTCCTATCTTCTACTTCTACTGTGTAAGTGGAGGTATAAGTTAGTCATAAATTCCTTGAAAAGATACCTTAATTTATTCATTTGTATATAAGGAATTCTTACTAGTGTCTGTTACACAAGAACTGCCCAATTAATAGTTGTTGACTAAATAATAGGATACATAATATCAAATATTCTTCATCTCAGGAGGCATTTTCTATGATTACCTTTGCTATCTAGATAACTGAAGAGAAGCATCTTTTGCAATACACATATTGTTATTAATATCGAGACTACATCAGTCACCTGAGTGGAAGAGAAGCCCCCATGGGAATTCATCTGTTGGGCAAGCCACTGCACAATCTTACTCGCATAGGTGAGGTCGGGAGTTTTCTGGGAAAGAACAGCCAGCAGCACATAACAAGTCTTCTCAGTCTCAGCAGATGGTGCATGAGGAATAAAGGATGGGGATGATTCTGTCTTGGGTTTCTTTGCTCTTTCCCAATATATTAAATTACCTGAGGAAAAGGAAAAATTTTCACACAGACTGAATAAACACCATGAATTACACATAAGAAGAGTACAAATTCCATTCCTGGCCTCTGCTCTGGGCTAAGATATGTCCCCTCAAAATTCACATATTCAAGTCCTAATATCCAGTACTTCAGAGTGTGACTGTATTTGGAATCACAATATTTGGAATCACTCTCAAAAGGGGGTGATTCCCTTAAAATGAAGCTGTTAGGGTACACCCGAATCCGGTATGACTGGAGTTTCAATAAGAAGGGGAAATTTGGATTCACAGAAGGGACACTAGGTAGGCAGGCCCACAGAAGCCCATGTGAAGACAAAGGGAGAAGATACCCATCTATATGCCAAGGAGAGAGACTTTAAAAGAAACTACTCCTGTTGGACTTCTAGCTTCCAGAACTGTGAGAAAATAAATTTCTGTTGTTTAAGCCACCTAGTCTGTGGTATTTTGTTATGGTGGCCCTAGCACACTGATATAGCTTCCAGTAAAATTTCTTAAGGTTAAAAGTCATGTGTGATGAGGTCCTATAAACAGTACTTTTGGTCTATGGCATGGTCACCATGCTTGGTTTCCTTTACTTCACTAATCTGAAAAGAAATTAGCAGAAAGGATAAAGAGGGAGGTAGGAAATATACAATGTTCTTTAATGACAAAGGGGCCACTGAGAAATTCTGTAAGATAAATGGAAGCATACCAGTGATGACAGGGTTCCCATATGATTGCTAAGTAAGTTTCATTACTTTATTCTCAAGGTCATTCCCATCAATAGTAAAGTTAATAATGACACTTACTTGTTTTGGTAGCAGACTGATCCAGGATCTGGAGTAAGGATTCTACTTGCTTCTCTCTTTCCGCTAATGCAAAAGCATAAGCTAGAATCGCATGGATGTAGCCATTACTGACACCGTCTTCCAGGGCCTCCTCTAGGCAAAAGAGCCCATTTCGTAGAGCGGGAAACTAGTCAAGAGAAGGATAATATATTTTAAAATAATACCTGAATGCTTTATAAGCTTGCTGAATATTTAAACTAACCATTCTTTAAAATGTATTTAATTTATCCTTGAGCTATAGTTTACATAGAAACCTATTCATATACACACATGTATTATTTATACAATTTAAAAATACTGTTGAAATTAATTTTTAATGGATATTAGTATTTGAGAAAGAAAATGTAAGTAATATGAAAATAGTAGTTTTATATCTCATCAGTTATATTTTAATTAGTAATATGAATTTCTTCTATATGGCAAAGCATATGAATGAATTTATTTTTAAACCAAGGTATTTTACTCTAATGCTTGAAATAGAGGCTAATATTTCTAAAGATGATTTTCGAGATATACTAAAGACAGTGAAAATTCCTGATCTCTTAGTTCAGGAATAGATTTTTGAGTCTGATAATCTGAATTTGGGATTGGGGAGTAGCCAATATGAATCATGCTTAACTTGAAAATGTTTACACACTGAATTGGGTGTGTAAACACCCAATATTCTGACAAACAGAATATTGATTATGTCTACACACAGAATAGGGGTTCTTAACCTAGAATTCATGGCTGAACCTAGAATTCATGGCTCAACCTCAGGCACTAGCTCAATACCGGAAATGGTATGAAAAGCTTGTGTATGTGTTAGTTGTGTATTCTCCCTAGAGAAAAACTCGAGTGCTCATCACCAGTTTCTACAAATCAAAAAAATGTTGAGCAGCATTCACTTAAGGGGTGGTCATGTATTAAGTACTCTCTTGATGTTTCATTCAGTCTGAGAATCTGAGATCACCCTGAATCCATAATTGATTTAACATTCATTTAAGTGACTGGAATTCAAGAATGATGGAAAGTCATACGGTGACATTGAGTCCAGCTTCAAGGAAGGCTCCAACAACATATGCAGTAAATAAAATGTCCTCTTCTTCTCCGCCCTAAACACAAAGGGAAAATTAACCAGACAGGATAGTAGACCACAAAAAAAAAAAAAAAAAAAAGCTAGTTTTCTGAAGTGAAATGAAGTATGAAGGAAAAACTGGAAGAAATATCTTAAAAAAAAAAAAAAAAGCCAAACACCTAAAATGTAATTTTAAAATTAAATGGCAAATAACAATGCTATCTAAGAATCCATCAGGATTCATTATAATGAAATAAAAAAGTACTATCAAGTATGCTAATGACATATGTCATCATCTACTGATGTGACCTACTCTTGGACATGAATTCTGAACAATTCATATGGCTCTATTTTACTCTATTTGTTGTTAATTTGGAAAAGCAAACTAAGAACTTCTGTTGCCTTTGGGCAGAAAGTTTCTGTGAAGCTGCCTGAACTTCCCTGGAAAAGTACTCTAAGTGGTAATAATAAAGGCTCGTAGATTCTTACAGTGTAAAAGCGTTTTTAAGCTACGCAATTTGTAAGCTGACATTGCACAAAAATGCAGTGGGGAACATGAGCCTTAAATAAACCAGCATCTGCTCAAGAGGTTAGGATTCCGTCAGGAACAAGACCCAGGGACATGAATGGATGCTCTCATGATACTAATGCAAACAGCATTCAGAGGGCATTGGAGATCCACTGATCTGGTATAAACCTCTCGTTTTCTCTAAGCAAAAGGTGACCTCTTTCTTCTTTAGAAAATGAATATCCAAGGAGCTCAGTTTTCAAGGTGCAAATAACGGTAGAAGGAAACACTAAAATAAGATGTGGGGATCCATTTACATTATAACAAGTTCTATCACTATTCCTCTGCAGTGTAGGTTCTTATTTTTCCTTTGCTTCTTCCTAACTCAACACACACACACAGTTATGGAAAAGAGATTAGGTAAAATCAGACAAACTGCAGCAGTGATCAGTAATGAATCCAGTAAAAAGAAAGATGTGGAGAGGCTTTAGAAAAGAACGTGAAAAATTCTCATTTTCTACATGGGAACAAGAACTCTTCTCTACCAGGGAGCTCCTGGAGTGAAGAACAGATTGGGAATAATTTAAAGACGTTTTTCTACACCACAAATAGTGTAACAATTTGAAAACAATTTGCATTAAATTAAATACCACACAAAGTGGCCATTTGACCATATTTTGAAGAGGATTAGCTTTACGTTCCAAAATCCCAGTAGAGGAGTGGTGATTAAGAAGGATCCAGAGGGAAAGCCCGAATATTTCAGGTGATAGGAGGGCATGCTAAAGTATCATATCAGAGGGATTGTCTTCAGACGCAAATACGAAAGTTAGGAGAATAAAGAACACAGAAGGTGGAATGGAGGTGGACAGCTATCTGCAAAGACGGGAAATCAGAACGGAAAATGCCTACGGATTTACCTTAATATGGACAGGGAAAGGGAAGCTGTGGATACCTTCAAGGACATAGTTCATCTCAGTTGAATTTTGACCCACAGCAAGCGAGGCCTTTATGACTTGACTTGAGAAGGTACTGAAAGAGTGTTTCACTGAAGTGTTGTAAATTACTAAGTATTGAACTTTCTTGCCATCCATAAATAGGAATGAATTCCCTAATCAGGATGCCCATCCTTGACATACTGTCTGGTTCCAAATTTATGAATGTTTCCTTCCTAGGTTTCTTTTCTCTTCCTTCACTCCTGTTTTTAGTTTCTCCCCCAAAGGAGACTAGTTGTATGGGAGAATTAACACAGCGAAGCAAACCACATATTCATGAAGAGGTAAGTCTAGCTAGTGTTAGCGTGTGTGCCATGGAATGATGCTATTGACCAATATGCCCTGGGTCTATGGCTCCAGCAGACTCAGAAAGGGTAATGGTCCCAGGGAAAATATTCCTGTTCCAGGTTAGTTAAATCAGACATAGGAAAGGTAGGTAATGCAAAGGGGCGAGGAAACCTCGTTCTGTACATTTCTCACCTCCCAGGCATTGTTGAAAATCTTGCCATCACTTTCAAAGCAGCCATTTATTTTCTGTTTGCTTGAAAGCCAGATTAAGGTTTCTTTTTGAACTTGTTCATCAATGTAAACATATTCCTTCATTCTCTCTAATGTCTTAAAAGTAAGGGCACTGAGCCTGTAATACAAATCACCAGTTAGACAGAAGTTAGATAAAAAAGAAATGTCAGGGGCGCCTGGGTGGCTTAGTGGGTTAAGCCGTTGCCTTCGGCTCAGGTCATGATCTTAGGGTCCTGGGATCGAGTCCCGCATCGGGCTCTCTGCTCAGCAGGGAGCCTGCTTCCTCCTCTCTCTCTCCCTCTCTCTGTCTGCCTCTCTGCCTACTTGTGATCTTTCTCTGTCAAATAAATAAATAAAATCTTAAAAAAAAAAAAAGAAATGTCATCAAATCCACGCGTTCAGCACCCTCATTCTCTTTGGATAATGGATGCATCTAGTTTGGCCAATGTTGACTATAGGGAATCTTTATTGATAGTGCATTTTTCCTTTGGGTCCGTAAAATGTTATGAATACAATATGTAAAAAGAAAAGTAGGTAATTTTCAGCATGTTTACAAACAAGCTTCTTGATTTGTGGTTCATTGGATTATCTATATATGGAGATGGAATGGGTACAATTTGATGCTGGGAGGCCTTCTAGGTTTTTTGTTCATTTGTTTGATTTTTAGAGAGGGAAGGAGAAGGGTGTGGAAGGGCAGAGGAAGAAAGAGGCCGGATGAGACCCTGAGATCATGACCTGAGCCGAAATCTAGAATTAGATGCTTAACTGACTGAGCCTGGGGCCTTCTTTCCTCTCCATTGACTCTTTACATGGGTCTCTGGGAAGTGTGGACTAGGCTGTACCATTTTCCACAAAGTTAGGCTGTGGAAGTACAGGAGGTTGTCAGTAAATGATAAGTCTTCTGGGCAAATTGTCAGGGCACTCCAGGCATATGGCTGCATTGGAATTAAGAATAATAGCTTCTTTGGTTCATCTCTGTCCATTCACTTAGAAACCCACTTTGCTTCCAAATCTCACCATACTCAACTCTCTCCGCCTGTCCCAAGCCCTTCTCACATCATCCCTCTATTATTTAAAATAAAATTTTTATTTTATTTCTCTTACCACATGCTTCCTTTCTGATTCCTCTGCCGAAACACACTGTATGAACCATCATAGTTTTTGAAAGACAGTTGCTTTTGATAACCTAAAGTACAAAATGGTAGGAGATTATCTTTTTAAGCTAAGCAAATTAGAAGAAAAAGAATGGCATACTGCAAGCCCTGTGTTTGGGTTTTAGACAGACGAATTACTAGATTGATCATTTCAGTTTTAATTTCTGAAACTCAGGGTCCCTATTCATAGTGAGAAAAACTAAGTTCTACTTAGTTTTAATGACAAGATGTTACATGTGACTATGCCCAGCTCAGTAACTGACACTTAACTAATTGTTTAATACCTTTTCCTTAAGGTTAATTGACTACTGTGTTATCTTTCAGAAAAGAGAACCTGAAGAAATTGTACCCATGAGCCATTCCTTGATATTTCACAAGATTTATATACCTCTTTTCTACATACAAATCCAATTACTTCATTGCAATGGAACGCCACTGAGCCAACAAATATAGAAGTTGATAAATGAACTATTTATAACTACTATTAGTAACAGTAGCAACAAACTAGGTAGCTTGGCAAAATATTCAGATTAAAAAAACTGGGCTCATAATTTGAAATGTTATTGTTCTGAATTATGAAGCTAAATGACCACACATATACTGAAGTAGCAAAAAAAAAAAAAAAAAGTGAGGACTCAGAACACCCCAGTTCAGAGCTCAGATCCACTTTTTCCCCATGAGAATAGCTTATAATGATAACTTTGTGATAGCTTAGTATTAGGAAAAATTGATTTTATTTTTTATAGGCAGAAATTACTTAAATGGTCTCACCATTAGACAAGAAAAAGAAAGCCTTAGATTTAACTTCTTCCGTTAACTGTTTAGTAGATTTCAGATAGTCAAGGACATAGGTATCTGATGCTAGCAGGGCAATATTCTGCTCTCCACATCCATATGGCATTTGGAGAAGATTCTCCAGATTTTGCATCGCAAGTCCTAAAATATCCCCTAAAAATAAAAAAAGCTGAAGGTTACTACTGCTTATAGTTGGCATCTCAGCATTAGTAACTATGGATAAAAGAGGCATAACGAAAGCAGGAAATATTTAAAATTGCATTTAAAAGGTGGAGATAAGGAAAGTTTTCGTGAGGTAATTCTAAAGAGGAGATAGGCATGAAGGGTGAAGCAAAAAGAGTCTATGGTATGAAAATATTTCTGGAAATCTCATTACCAGAGAGAGGGGGGAATTAGATAAGAGTGTGTTTGTTTGCTTGTTTGTTATTATTATTATTATGCATGAGTTTTCCTATTATGACAAAATTCCCACCATCTTTAACAAGCAGGGTTTATTCTAATTCTTCAAAAGGGAATTTAAGGGGCCTCTGGGTGGCTCAGTAAGTTAAGCCTCTGCCTTCAGCTCAGGTCATGATCCCAGAGTCCTGGGATCAAGCCCCAAGTGGGGCTCTCTGTTTAGCTGGGATCCTTCTTCTCCCACTCCCCCTGCTTGTGTGCACGCTCTCTCTCTCTGTCAAATGAATAAATAGAGTCTTTTAAAAAAGGGAAATTTAATATTCAGATGCATGAGTTATATAATAGAAGGCTTTATTTTCTAAGTGCCAGTTATCATCCAGCGAAACAAGCGTTTCCTAAGGACATGGATTTGAAAATGGTATGTAATCCCTTCAGATCCCACATGGAAACAAGCATAGAGAGGATGACCTTCAATAGTACTTTCCTCCAACTAATACTTACAGAAAAATCTCTCCTTCCTGTTACTGTAAGGATTATTATTATTTTTTAAATTACCTCATTTAAATTTTTCAAATCATCGTGAAAGACAATACTTAACCAACTTACCCACAACAGTGAAAAAGGCTCTGGCGGACCCTTCTACCACACTGTCTGGCAAGTCCAAAACTACCTGTTTGGAGGCTTTGGTCCCTAGAAAGAAAATATTGATAAAAACGATAGTGTGATAACTTTCCTTTCTAAACAATAGCGGCAGATGTGTGGGACAAACATATTAGGAAATAGATTCCGTTATTTACTTTTATTTTGCAAGTTGCTTGTTTGAAAAGATGAAATTGCCATCTCTGACCTATTTTGGAATTATGGTATATTCAGAAAATGGTATATATGTGTGTATTGGAAAATGTGGCCCTTATTTTCCACTAGTTTAGTGCCTCAACTACTTATGTATGAAAAACATATAAAAAACTACTGACAGATTAAATGGCACACACAAAAGGAAAAGCTTGGAGACTCCCGCTGAAATCAGATTATCATCAAGTTGGCCACAAAGCAGGAGACGGGAGGAAGTGATGTAGCTCTCAGGTACTTTATCCCAAGAGTACAAAGAGCCTAATACTGATCTTCCTCTGTCCAATACTTTGCTGCAGTCATGACGAGAGGAGCCCAAAATGTATAAGATGGAGAAATGGGCTGAGGCAGACCAGTGTCATAAGTGAATTTAAAAAAATACCTCATAAATAAATAAACTTTTTTGTTAGCCAAAATTATATAATGAAGATAGGGCATGAAACGAAATAATCCTCCACTAGTTACTGAAAAGGGAATCACTGAAATGACTCAGTATGGCAACGTGGAAGGAGAGGAAATACACTCATAATTTTTCTTTGGGACTAATTTGACCACCTAAAAGTTCCTCTTACCTTTTGTGCAGATGAGGAAACTTTGAGTCATTTCCCTTTCAATACCTTCAGGCTGTCAAAGAGTAAACAAAAACAAGCACAAAATGAGTCTGGGCCACCTTCCATGTAGGCATGGCTGGCACACGTTTGTCTCTGGGAGGCGATCCATTCCTTGTTCTCCTCTGTTGAATTTTGAAAGTCACCGTGCATTTATTTCCATGATCCCCTTTAGATTCTGTGTTCCCATAGGTCAGATCAGAGATAACTTTGATGTCATTGTGTACACTCTCAACTCCTCTGATCCTGTCTAGGATCTCCAGTAAATAAACAAAAGTTTATTTAAAAGTTTTGCAGAGTAGGGACAGGCCAAGAGGCAACTTGAGAAGTATGCACTGGCGAGTGTTAGTTCTTGTTGAAGATGATGGGAACCACATGGTAGTGTAGGACAAGAAGATCTGTCTCTGATTTGAGAGTCGGTTAAAAAAAGGAAAGAAAGAGCAACAGGCCTACAGGAAACAAGAGTCAGGAGCAAGCTAAGTGCCATCAAGCCTGTTTCAAGTATTAAGTTTTACTCTCCTAGGGTCAGTAAATTAATTTTTAATTAAATTAATTAATTCAGGTATTAATTAAGGGAAGTTAATTAAATAAAATGAATTAAATTAATTAATTCAGGTATAAATTAAAGAAAGGATGAGCTTTATTGCTGTATTAATTCATATAAAATGATATATATTACGTGAAAGTAACTCGAGTCCATTAATTTAGCCTGTTCAAGAAGAACATCTTTTCATATTTAACTTTCTCTGAAGAGCTTGAGAGTTTCACATGTACATACCTCTACCAACAGACTTTTGACTACAGTATCTTTCCAGTTTAGATTCTGATGCTCAGGACCTTCTTTTGGACAGGCACTACTTTGTCTGGACTCAGCAACTATAGTGATATTCACTTTCCCTGGAAAACATTCCCAAATATAAGTTAAATGACGCCTGGCCCCTTCTATAATGGGAAATGATTAGAATCTAATGAACCACATCTTGAACTGAATGAACTGAATACTATCATCATATTTATGCTTAAACCAATATAACTTGCTCTTTTTCTTGCCTGAAGATAATTTGGCATTTTCTGTTTTATCTGTTTCAAGATTCCTTACATTAAGTAAATGATTCGTTACCTAAAAAGCAAAACAAATAAGTAAATGAACAAACAAAAACCAGAATCAGACCTATAAATACAGAGAACAAACTGATGATTGCTGGAGGGAAAGGGGTGGGGGAGATGAGCAAAATGGGTGAAGGGGAGAGGGAGATCCAGGCTTCCAGTTAATGAAAGAATGCCATGGTGATAAAAGGTACAGCATGGGGAATAGAGTCAATGTATTGTAATAGCCTTATGTGATGACAAATTGTAGCTATACTTGTGCTGAGCATGGCACAACCTATAGAGATGTTGAATCACTATTTGTACACCTGAAACTAATATAACATTACGGGCCAGCTATAATCAAATAAAGAAGTTTTTGAAAACTAACCAAACAAAAAATAAATGACTCATTTACTTAATTAAAAAGTAAGAAATTTTAAGGAAAAATAATAATTTACAAAACCAACAGAGACAATTCCTTGATAACTGTTTGTAAAGTTTACATATGCCCATACAGGAACATAACATCAAATAACCAGGACTCTTAACTCATCCCAAGTTTGAACAAGCAAAAAGAATAAAATATGCCATAGGGGAAAGGCCATTGGATTTAAACGAGTGTTAGCAAGGAATCCATTTTTTTTTAACTTCTTGTGAATCATAGGTCATGCAATTAAAGCTGATCTTCAGTTTCCTTATTTGTAAAAATTAGAAGACTGAAAAAAGAGATTTCTTTTGTTTTACTATTACTTAATATATACATATATATGTATATATACATATATATTTATATGTATGTTTATATATATATAAACAATTTACTATTCTTGTTTTTCCTTGCTGCTGTGTTTTGCCTCATTTGTTTCTTTTTAAGAAAGCTGTCAATTCTTCTTTCTTAGAACTGTGTCCCCCACTTAAAGCCATAAAACTTGCCATAAAAAATGCCATGCAGTGTTCTATCTTAATTGCCAGGGAAAGATTTTTGAAGACCTACAGTAGTCAGAACAACTGAGAAACAAAATCTAACAGGAAAACTACTTTTAGACCAATCTCACAGGTGAACTAAAATGATCTCCTAAATAATCTCTTTGCTGCCCCAAAAATATAATGAATAGGGGACATGAAATAAAGGAAATTTTAATGACAATTTTTACATAAATGATAATAAGTCTTATGCATCTTCCACATCTAGCTTTTTCTGTTTACTAGACTCTTTTTTAACCCTTCCCTTATATTTTTCAACAGTCTACTTCCAAATGTATTTCTCTATATTGCAATAATATATGCATGAAGATGTTACTCTTCTCAGTGTTTTATCTCCATCTAAGTGTTCAGTATTTTTGGTGTCTCAGCATATATTTAGTAAATCTGCAAATCCTGGCAATTTGTGATGGAGGAGTAATTTTGGGATAAGTGACACACGTTCATGATGACAGGTGAAGAAGTAAGTTAGAAGTGAAGGAATTGGGCAAAATTAATGAAAATACCACCTTCTTTTAGGATATGATATATGGATTTGATAGATCATGAAAATTGGCATTTATATCGTATTTCAATCCCATTATACAAATGCAAATAATTTTATACAAATGAATGGTAGTTTTGCTCTACACAAGCATGAGCTACCAGAAACTAGATTATAAAAATGGGATTTTTGACTGAGGATTTTAAAAAAAGAGAGGGAGAAAATTATGTTAGTATAGAGGATGTATGGAAAATAAATGAAGACAATAAAAATAAGCTGGTTTTCCCCCTCACCTAATTCACCCACCCCAAGGATTAAGAGTATACTTATTGTGATGAGCCCTGACTAATGTATAGAATTATTGAACCACTATTTTGTGCACCTGGAACTAATATAACACTATATGTTAACCATACTGGAAATAAAAGTAAAAAAAAAAAAAAAAAAGGAAAGGAAAAAAGTTTGGCTTTCCATGAGAGATTGGCGTTTGGCTTTCCATGAGAGATTGGCGTACACATAGCTGCTTACCCAATAACTTAGGTAATAGAGTCCAGACATATGTTTTCCTCTCTCCAGGTTGGATAACCTCACTGCCATTGTTTTTAGGGGTGCTGATATTTGCCTCAAAATCCTGAGATGCTTCCAGCTGAACAGAAATCTAAAAAAATCGTCATGCAATGAGGGTGGCACTCCAAACACTTTGCTGTTACTAATTCTCTTCCCATCTTGAGAAAATTAACTATTTTAAGTTAGCAAAAATTAAAGATACCAAATGACTTCTCACAAGAAGAAAAATAAGGTAGAACACACATCATTATGAAATGACATTGTCAAAGCGGTATTTAAATCTTTGCTGTGAATTCAAGCAACTGTCTTAATCTAAGGATTATGGAAACAGGTCTCATCACTTTATCATACCATTTTGCCCTTGAGAATAAAAAGAATATGGTGATATTCAAGGAAAATATTGAGGGATCTTTTGGCCTTGTAGATTTCATCTCTAGGTCAAAGGGAACAGCTTACCTCTACACATGTGTTCAGGTAGCTGAAGACATTGATAATCAAATCAGATTGTTCATTTCGAACAACTGAAAAGGGCAAGGTCATTTCAACAAAGAAAGGTTGGGAGATTTCCAGAGTAGCTGTTGATGAAATGCCAAATCCAGCATCACCATTCACACAGAAGCCATCTGCCTGCCACTGGGTTATAGTATCAGGGATGTGGAAGGACAGATTTGCCGAGCCTGAGGAACTAAGGAGAGATCATTGATGAAAATTATTCTTTGCCTCAATGAGGAAACTAAATTTAGTCCAGAGCAAGCAAAAAGGTGTTTTTTTTTTTTTTTTTTTTTTTAAGATTTTCTTTCTTTATTTGTCGGAGAGAAAGAGAGTACAAGCAAGGGGAGCATCAGGCAGAGGGAGAAGCCAGGAGCCTGATGCAAGACTCCATCCCAGGACCTTGGGATCATGACCTGAGCAAAAGGCAGACACTTAACTGACTGAGCTACACTAATGTCCCATAAGCAAAAAGATTTTAACTGAAGGTTAAAAGTAAGCTAAAACGGTTAGACAGGGGATTGGGTAATAATCTTGAGGGCTGGACTTCTATGAAATTTATCCTTAAAAATATCACATTTCTTGGGGCACCTGGGTGGCTCAGTTGTTAAGCATCTGCCTTCAGCTCAGGTCACACGGTCCCAGGATCCTGGGATCCAGTCCCACATCAGGCTGCTTGCTCTGCGGGAAGCCTGCGTCTCCCTCTCTCATTCCCCCTGCTTGTGTTCCCTCTCTCACTGTGCCTGTCTCTCTGACAAATAAATAAATAAAATCTTTTAAAAAAATCACATTTCTTTAAACAGTGCATTTTTTTTTATTGAGGCAGTTTACATCTATCTGCATGAGATTAATAAATGAGAAACAATGCTACAGAAAAAATAAAATACATGGTCAGTACATACAAATGAATAGTATAATATCTTTTACAAATATGGCACTACTTTATATATCCAGGAATAAAGTTTAAAAAGAAAATAGAAATAAAGACATGTAGGAGGGAAAACTCAAAAACTCACTCGACACTGACGAGGTCCCATATCCATGTCTCTGGAAAGTTTGTTCTTACTGTTTCTCTTATAGCCTGTTCTGCATAGCCAAAATTCTCCTTCATGCTTTCATGAGCTAAAAGGAAAAGAAATGCTTTCTTAGGAGAGAATGAAGGTATGGGCTTCAATGACACACATCTATTAGCCATCTGTTTAACCACACAATGCTTTGCTCCCGGAGCTCATTGTCAATAAATGTGCATCTCAACCAAGGCATCAGTATTTTGTTGTTCAAATCTCTGTCATTATTAAAGACAACAACAAACAGACAAAAACAACAATCAGCCTACATTGTTCCTCCAAAACCAAATTTAGAGAAAGTGATGTTTATTCCATAAATGGAGTTTCTCATTTGAAATTCTGGTGTCTGCCAGTTCCACTCTGCTAACCTTCCCTAGAATTTCTAGTGTCATCAATATCACTAATTCTAAAGAACACTTCCTTTCACTTTCTTTGCCTCTAGGCTGTATTTGCAATCATAATCACAGTGTTCTTTTTAAATAGTCCCTGATGTTAGCCTCTGTGATGTCATATCCTTCTAGTTCTCTTTTTTTGCCGTTCTCATTTCAAGATGTAATTTCTCCCTCTTTGACATATTCCTAAGAGCTGTTTTCGGTCCTCTTCTTTTCTTTATTCCCTGTTTCCCCATTGCTATCCTCACACAGGACACCATTAAGCACGTGAGCTGATGTCTGCTCTCCCTCCCCCCACCTCTGTGTCTCCCGCCTGGACCTCTCTTCCGAGTTCCAGACTTATGCGTGTCATAGTCTTATGCACACATTTTCCTTTTCAGTTGCATTTCAGGCATTTTAAGTGAAACTCTTCCAAAAGCAAATGCATTATATCTTCCACCTACGACTCTCCAGTATTTCCTGTCTCCATGAAAGGTACCAAAATCCACTCACCCGAATCAGAAACTTAAGAGTTGTCCTTGATTCAGCCCTTCCATCCAGCATTTCCTATCCGAACCAATCTGATGAAAACTGCTTGAAAACAGCTCTCAAATCTATCCATGGTTCTCTATTTCCATTACCTTTGAAACATTTATTTTATGTTTTTTTTCAGCGTTCTAAATTTCATTGTTTATGCACCACACCCAGTGCTCCATGCCTTTTTATGGTAGTCCAAGCATCACCCTCTCTCAATTTAATTAGTAGCATTTAGAATATTTCATACAAACAGCCCAAATCCCAATCTCCTTTTCCACAGAGCAGCCAAAGATGACTTTGAAAAACACATATTAGATTATTGGCTGAAAACTTGTCAATTGTGCATTATTCATGAAAATGAGTTCCAAACTCTTTAAATGCCCTACAAGGTCTCCACGAGCTGTCTACCCCTCTTGCTTTGGCTGTCTTCACCCTGGCCCAGAAGCCACCTTTCTGACATTTGGCATTTATTTTCTTAGCTATTGATATTTTCCTCCCTGCTTGGAATGCCCTTCTATCTCTTTCTGTGGTGCATGATCATTCATCATTGAGGTCTTGGTATAAATGCTCTTTCCTTCAGGGGGATATAAGAGGCCCTTGAGAAATTGAGAAATTTACATCTTCTATTCATATTCTTTGCATGTAATGTACTCTCCCAAGGCTTTTGGAATTACCTGTTTCATTGTAATACTTCCCTGTTAGACTAAAAGTTCCAGGACAGTAAAGATTAAGCTACTGCCTTTACAACATCTAACTCAGTGCCTATAACTCAGTAAATGTTTGTTGAATGACTTAAAAAATGCATAACAGAAGAAAGAAGATATTAAAATGAATGACTTTAGGTTTCAGCACATTTTATTGAAAGATACTAAAACGTTGAAATGTTTCTGATAAGGCTTACTGACTATGGTGTCATCAAAGAGCAGAAAAGTGGAAAGCTTCAACCTCTTGACTAGGATTCCAAAGTGGTTTCAAACTTGACTTTCTAAGGCTTCTTGACTACCCCCTGAGTCCACACTTATATAAAGTTGTCAGGCCTTTCATTTATCTCAAGTACTTTCTGGTACTCACCTTCAGGATTAGCCCCACTTCAATTAATGGACTAATTCAACGTTATGTAGAAGGATTTAAGAAAGTTGTTCAAGTATTTTCAGACCTGGAATTCAGTTTTGATCTTATTTCTGTTTTGATGATTTGTTTCATTTTGTTTCTCTGACTAAATTTCTGTTTTGAAAATCTGCTTAATTCCCTTATTCATCTAAGACTATGGCTGATTTTTTTGCTTACAGGCTTTCCAACAGAAAATGGACTAATAGTTGAACACACTTCTCTGATGCCAGCTTTTTGGCTATCTGGGAGTTAAAATACCCTTTCTCTTGAATTATGGTTTATACATAATAAAGGTATAAGGGCTCCATCAGGACACCTCATTCTCAAGTATCACACTCACTTATAATGACTGTCTTCCCACATCCCTACACACTGCCAGCTTCCTATGCTCTTCTGACATTGTGTTCTACCAATAAAAATAAACTTCCTTTCATAGCTGAAGCTAGTTCTTCTTTTTAACAAAAACCAAGCCAAAAAAAAAAATCATTTCCGGTCTGCCTTATCCTGCTTTGTTCACTTGCAAGATGTCTAGTTGTAGCCAAAAACATGGTATAATTCACACCCAAATCCCAATTTGTATAGTTTTATCCCAAATATACCCAATTCCACGATTTCTTTTAGCCATCTCTCAGACACGAAATTCTAGATTACTCACACGCAATTCTAGATGGGGCATAACTATACATTGGTGCATATTCTTCTGAGGCTAGATACAATGGCCCAGGGAATGGCAGCCTTCTCTCCACTGAACATACTTCTGGTTTCCGATAATGAAGATTGGTAAAGACTTTCAGACCCATAGCCTTCAAAGAAAAAAACAGCAAAAGAAAGTTGTGCTTTCTTTCATGTTAAGACCCCCCCCCCCAAAAAAAGACCTATCAACTATACTATAATCATAAGGAGATGACACAAAACGGTTTCCTCTGCTAGCAAGGGTCTGGGATTTTAGAAGTCAAGTCACCACTATTTGATGTATGGAAAGTCTTTAATTTCGAAAAAAAAATGATAAGCACTATGGCTTATCTAGCATTTATGTGCTAGGATTTGGATAAATATTTTAAGTCATTCCCCACTTAATTCAAAGGGAAAAATACTTCTGATATAAGCACTATCATCACCCTAATTAACACCAAATAAACACACACACACACACACACACACACACACACACAGAATGCAATCAGTCTTTTGGAGAATTGGGACTTAAGCTAAAGTCTGCCCAATTATATGCCCCTTTTCTTCTATACCTTTGACCTCAATTGTAAAGATCCTTTTGTAGAGGTCTCAGCATATCCAGTGGATTGCCTCAGTATAGATAGAGTTTGGAATATATTTTAGCTTCCTGATTTGATGAGTTTTGCATAACATCTCTTGCAATAAATTGAAAACTGTCTCATTACTTCAAACATAAGGTTTTTATATCTTTACAGAAACTAATTTATTTTTTAAAAAAGAGAAAAATCAACAAAAATTAATATCTCCTTTTTATAAGACAATTGCAGAGTGATCTTTAAACAAATTATGGACACCAATCTCCAAGAATAGGAAGAAAAGCACACAATTAATAAGACATAGATATGAATTCTGAATACTAAAATTAAAATTGAGAGGAAATAATTTTTAAAATCTTAAATGATCTTACCCTGAGAATATCATAGATGTCTCCATCACCATAATTGCTTACAGGTACATAATACAAACCATTGTAAAACATATCCTTTTGAGGAATGCAAGAGTCAAGCTTGCCATCATCAAGGTTGAGCCCATGATGGAAATAACCATATAGTTCTATATTTGGAAGTAGGCTGTACACCTATGAGAAAAAAATCACATGGTTCCCAATGATTTTAAGCATTCCTTTTATTTTGACAAAGTTGGCAAGTTTTGTGCCATTATAAAGAGGAAGAGGGAAAATTAGAAAATCATGTTTCAACTATTACACCAATATTGGTTTATGCAAAAAGTATCAATGGATGCTAACTCTAAGAAAATTTCGAGGAGGAGCAGGGTATACAAATAGTTTTAATAAACACAAACTGCTTATTAGTTGAAGGAAGAAAATAGCCCATGGAGATATATGGAAACATGTTTATCAGGTAATCAAAATTACTATCACCAATGATGGGCAGATGGATCTTGCATACCTTGAAAAGTGCACAGTATCATGTATGTGGTATTCTGGTTCTGGACAGAGATGTATAATCTTGCCCCAATCATGAGAAATATCAGACAAACTTAAAATGAGGAACATTTATCAAAAACTACTTAGGTGGTTTAGTTTAGTCTGTTAAGTCTGACTCTTGGTTTTGGCTCAGTTCATGATCTTGGGGTCATGAGATGGAGCGCTGTGTCAGGCTCCATGTCATGGAGTCTACTTAAGTTTCTCTCTCTCCTTCTCCTTCATACCCCTGCTTATACTGTCTCTCTAAAAAAACAAAAGACAAACAACCCTCCCCACAATACCCCAAGACAACAATAACTACAACAGCAACAACAAAAACCCAAACAAATAAAATATTTGGCTTAAGTTCTCCAAAATATCAATTTCATAAGGGACAAAGAAAAATAGTGTTCTAGGTTAAATGAAACTAAAGAAACATGAGTACCAAATGCAGTATGTTATCCTGTCTTGGATCTTGTATTAAATTAGGAAAAATATGTGGCAAAGGGGACATCTGATCCGAAGTATTGAATCAATGTTTAATATTCTAAATTTGACAACTGTATTATAATTATGTAGGAGCATATCCATGCTCTTTGGAAATGAACACTGACATATTAAGGAATAGTGTAGCATGAAGGATTCAACCCACTCTCACATAGTTTAGGAAAAAAAAATGGAAATGTTATGTATATATATGTGGGCATGTTTGTGTGTGGGGTGGTGGGAAGACAGAATGAGAAAGGGAAAACAAATGTGGCAAAATGCTAAAAATTAGTGACTGTGGTAAAGAGTACATGAGAGTTCTCTATATAATTCTTACATCTTTTAAAATTATTTAAGACTCCATGCTCAGTGAGAAGTCTGCTGGAGATTCTATCCTCTCCTTCTGCCCCTACCAAAGTAAAAATCAATAAGTAAAATCTTTTTTAAAAATGAGGACAGGGGCACCTGGGTGGCTCAGTGGGTTAAAGCCTTTGCCTTCGGTTCAGGTCATGATCCCAGAGTCCTGGGACTGAGCCCCGCATTGGGCTCTCTGCTCAGCGGGAAGCCTGCTTCCCTTCCTCTCTCTCTGCCTGCCTCTCTGCCTACTTGTGATCTCTGTCTGTCAAATAAATAAATAAATAAATAAATAAAATCTTTAAAAAAAAATGAGGACAACTGTATGGCTCAGTTAGCTAGGTTTCTGACTCTAAGTTTCCACTCAGGTTATGATCTTAGTGTTTTGAGATTGAGCTCTGAGTCAGGCTCTGCTTAGTGTGGTCTGTTTGAGATTCTCTATCCCACACCTTGTGCCCCCAACCTGGGCTCTCTCTCTCTTTCTCTCTAAAATAAAATCAATAAATAAAATCTTTAAAACTATTTAAAACTAAAAATTAAACTTACATAATATTAAAAGTAGAACAAACTTTAATAATATGAGTTGGAATACACTCATTTATATAACTTTGCTTGATTTACACTGTTAATATGGCTATAAGATAATAACCAAGGGCAACCTCTTTTGGCTCTAATAATATATTCTCATTCTCTTGAATCTTCTGGTCTGGTGAAGTGCTTCTGGAATTTTCTACTGGTGGACCTTTAATGGTTTTCCCTCAAGGTGGTTTTTCTAAAACTTTGCTACCTCCAGTTGTAGGAAGAATGGGCAGAAGCTCTTTAGTCTGGCTCCATGAAATTCTTAGAAAGTGTATATATATTTTCCACACTTACAGATATGTTTATCCTTTATTTTTTGATCCTTTTCTAACTGACTTTGAAATCAGTTAGAAGCTTCTTAGCACCAATAAAAAATTTATATGTATTTAACTTTCGCAAGTAGGGAATGTGGGAAAAAAACACAGTTTATGTTATGATTAATCATTATTAATATATTGTTATTAATTAATTTTTATAGTTTATACTTAAAACTAGATGTACTATAGAATGTTAAGAGCAGAAAACAAAATTGCATTTTTCAGGGAGATCTCATTTGTAACATATATATACCTTCAGAAAACAGATTTAAAAAATAGTATCATAAATGTTCATTTCTGTAAAATAAAGGTCCATTTTGTGAAATAAAAAAGTATGAGTGTTAAGATTATGAATGATTTTAAATATTTCCTTCTTTATTTCTTTGTGTATTTTGCACATTTTTTAAACTACACAGGTGCTAAATGTGTCTTCCCAAAATAAATGTGTTGAAATCCTGATGCCCATTGTGGGAATTAGGAGGTGGAGACTTTGGGGGGTGATTTGGTCATGAGGGTAGAACGAGTAGAGAATGAGATTCATGGCCTTATAAAAGATGCCTGAGAGATGTCTCTTGTCCTTTCCACTATGTGAGGATACAAGAAATCTGCAAACCAGAAGAGGGCTTCACTGACCATGCTGGCCCCCTCATCTTAGAATTTCAGCCTCCAGAAGTGTGAGAAGTATTTTTACTGTTTATAAGGTATCTAATTTGGGGAATTTTTTTTTTTTTTTTTGTAGCAGCTCAAATAGATTAAAGCAATAGGTATATTTAATAATAAGAAAATATTTAATTAATTAAATTAGTTGTAAGTAGGATCATACATCTCAATATTTATATGTTCTTGTGTTAAAAATAAAGGGAAAATATCCAATAGTTATTAATGGGAATAATTTTGATGTCTCAAATTCGAGAATGGCTGGTCTGGAAATGCTTATGACAATACAAGATCTGTTCATAGATAACAACTTTGGGTGCTATACCCAAACTTATCCTTCAACACAGAGATTTAACTCCAGGTCTCAAGAAAAATCAAACATGTAACCCATGAACAAAGGAAGAAAATATTTGATGTTCTCAGTATGTTCATCTCAAATGAAAACATCAGCCGAGGATGCCTGGGTGGCTTAGTCCATTAAGCGGCTGCCTTCGGATCAGGTCATCATCCCAGAGTCCTGGGATGGAGTCCCGCATCAGGCTTCTTGCTCAGTGGGGACACTGCTTCTCCCTCTGCCTGCTGCTCCCCCTGCTCATGCTCTCTCTCTCTTGCTCTCTTAAATAAATAAACACAATCTTAAAAAACAAAAAAAATAAGCTGAAGGGAAGGAGTCCAGATTAAAATGAGGAAATCAGAGAGCTTACACTTTCAGCTGACAGCTGTTGTTCTGATTTCAGCAGAAGGACACTCTTATCCACAGCCCGGAGTGCACAGAGTGAGTCAGGGGCTGCTTGCAGGTAGAGACTGGTGTTGGACCCGGGTAGCCCCTGCTCCTTAGAGAACTTTATGCTAACCTGCAATGGAGGAAGAAAAGGAGAGTAAGATCATTTAAAAAATAAGTTGAATAAATACGTTTGAATGCATTCAAAATAATTTGAATACATGCAATCTTTTCCAAATAAATGTTTATAGATTTCTGTATTTATGTTTCTCCTGCCCGTTCTCATCCTTAACTCTCCCTACAAGGACATCTTCACGTTTCTCCTCTCATTTCAGGATTGGCATTGCTACCAAAAGTTATTTATTCTGCTGGCAATTCCCTTATTCCTAATAGTTTAATTATACCAGCATTTACTCTGAGATCACCACATAAAGGTGATAGTAATTATACTAGAAGACAACAGGAAGAAAAGTGCTCACAGCTCTGCCTCTCTCAAGACAAGCAAGAAATAGAAGAAACATCACCTTGTTTTTAAAGCACTTGTCAACCTGGAATCTGGCACTGTCGGCCACAATTTCCCCACTGGGATGAAGGGTGTAGACAAGCATGATAGCCACAGGAGCCAGTTCAGCACTGATGTCGATCGGGAATGAGAAGCTACCATTCCAGGCTGTGTGAATAGGAGACGTCATTAACCAGTACAGTGCCCAAAGTTTCCAGGTTCACTGGCTACACTTAGCTAAAAGAGAATGGCTTATGGGAAGGAAGAGCAAATTGGGCTTTATTTTAAAGGCAAAGCACTTAAATAATGGAAACTATGTGCACAAATAAAAAAGACTGCACAATTTAGGCACTAAGAATGTTTGGGTTTTGATCACCACTTTTCTCTAGTGTGCGCGATGACCTGGCAATAAAAGAAGCAAGTAGAAACCTTTCTTTGAAATAGTTGGAAGGAGACCTTGGGCTGTACTACTGCTTTCCAGCCACTGATGGTTAACATTAAGTGCTCTTCCTAACCTCTTGACTCTATCCCTGTAACATTCCCTTAAAAGGAAAGAAAAAATGAAAGCAGAGTACATAGTAAAAAATGAATGCATTAAGTATGCCTTTGTTTCTGATTTCCTTCTGTCCACTGAGGAAGATAGTTCCTTTCACCATCACCTGTGTAGAACAAAGAAAAAAAAATGAGTAACATCATCCAATTCACAGATATTAAAAATGGATAATGAATGGCTTAACAAGAATTCTATTCCCAAGAGAAGGTAGTTTCTGTGAACAAGTGTGAAACATAGACTCTGCACAACTTGGAAAAGGACACAGAAACTATTATTAATTGAAAGCCCATTATGCGTTAGAAACTTCATGAATGAGACACAGTGTACTGTGCAAGGGCATTTACAGTTCTCTGAATTATTTAGACTGGCTTTGGGTAAGCGAAGTCATTTCACTTCTTCACCACCGTTCCCTTATTTGTAAAATGGAGGCATCCTTGGGGGTCGAAAAGTCTATCTCTTCCACCTTTCAATATGCTTTATAAGGACAGAATGGATAAATATGGGGAAAGAACCAAAAAAGCGAATTCCTTTTACTGTTTAGCAAAATGAGCAGCCTTGTGCCTTACTTTCTGGTATCCACCGAATGTTGCAGTGTCATGAAGAATCATAAATGCTTGGTATAAGTTATAATCAAATGATTAAAATTGTAGACCTGAATAGCAAGTTTTTCAATCTTAGGGAAATTGAAATTGCCTTGGATCTTTTTATGTGGTTGTTGGCTTACTAGTTTCTGTTTGTTATTAATAGCTCCAATATCATTCCCAGCAAAGTGAGAAGGTCGACTCACTCAGATGCCATGGGATGATGGACAGACCCGTTCCAACCTGTCCTGTGCTAAGCAGACAACTAGACAAGACCCAAGGATCCATCAACTGAGACTTACCAAATAAAAGAAGTTGATACTTGAATCATCCCTATATGCTTCCCCGTTTAGGGAGTAATGCACGGTAACAATTTTTTGTTGGTTGCATCTAAGCTGCTTTGGCTCAGGAACAATCTTCAGGAAGCTATTGGTTCGGGAGTAAAAGCGTGAAACTGAGAAATGAGCATCCACATACTCAGGTGTTAGCCAGCTGGAGGGATGGCAGCTCATAGGTCGAAGGTATGTGGCCTGATAAGAAAAGGAAAGCAAAGGATCTTAGAGCAACAAAGACCTTTAAAGATAGGGATTATTCCAGAATGGAAGGCTTCTTAATTCTTCAAAATAGGGAGGAATCTTAGCTTGTGGGTGACGTTTCAAATATCAAGTTATTGGGAGTAAAATAATAATTAACACTTTCTTTTTTGTATATAAAACATGACCATAATTGTATGTATATTTTATTAGACCTATGTTAATTTCTTTTTTCTTTGTAATTGCAGTCAGGGGACAGCCTTACACCCTGTGTCTTTCAGCTATCTATGTGCATGGACAAATTGTTTAACTCCAAAATTCTGTTTAAGAAGCAGAGAAATATTGGGGAGGGTAGGTGCTGTGGTGAGTGCTGTGAAATGTGTAAGCCTGATGATTCACAGACCTGGACCCCAGGGGCAAATATACTTTATATGTTAATTTAAAAAATGGGGGAAAAAAAAGAAAGAAGCAGAAAAAAAGACATCATAGTATCTTCCCTTTTTATGCATCAAATGATCAAAGGGGAAAAAAAAAACAACTCAACTGCATGAACTCCTTCTGGTTTCTCAGAGGAAACTATTGATTGGTAGACTTTATAACAACATCCTCTCAAATAAGTTTTCTTACATATAATTTAATAAAGAACAAGCATATAAAATACTTCAAATATTAAAACTTTGTTAAGATATTTTTAAAAAAGGTTTGTTTATTTATTTTTAGAGAGTGGGGAGGGGCAGAGGGTGAGGGACAGAGAGTCTTAAGCAAACTTCACACTGAACACAGAGCCCAAGGGGGCTCTGTCTCATGACCCTGAGACCATGACCTCAGCCAAAACCAAGAGCCTGATGCTTAACTAACTGGGCCACCCAGGCACCCCTAAAATATATTCTTAATACAAATGATCTTTTAAGCAATTCCTAATGTTCAAAATCCCTAACACTCAAATAGGTTGTGGGATCCTATCTACTTTTGATGTCTTACTTTCAGATTGAACGCTTGATCGAATATATCTGAAGTGTCAATTGAGAAAGGAGCTTCCCCATTCTCATCTGTGGTGTAGTTTCCTATAATCCTGTCATTGAGCTCCAATTGCAATAACTTGTCCGCCATCGGCACATTATTAGGACCAGAAAATTTAAGCTGTACAAAAAAAAAAAAGAAAATTAAGTTTTAAAATTCAAACATCACATTTCTACAGAGAAGGAATTTTTTCTATTCCCTAATGTGATTGTTGACTTGTAATTTTATGAAATTTCTATATACAGAAATGTGTTCTATTAAAAGATACATAAAATGGAAACAGATACAATTTTATCTATTGCTTTCTTTCACCCTGGGACCTTTTCCTCATCTATCAGACGCAGTAAGACTACAAATGTGTTACGAAAATAGGAAAAATATCTCCAGAAACTTTCAAAGGGCAATCCATGATCCCTGAAAAGGAAAAGAGAATATGTATTTTTAAGTTAGACCTACAGTTCCAAAATAAGAAATTCCTCTTCTATAGAAAGGATCCATGTTCTCAAAGCTCACACTCCCAAGCAGTTGAGTGATAAAAGTAGAAGCTCTTTCACTGATTTGCACACCTGTAAGAAGTGAAAAATAGTGTGAGGGAGGAAAATTGTTTGATCAAGACTCAAAAGAAAGAACAGCTTAGAGGACATGGCAAACTTCTGTACACAGAATGACATTCTTGCTCTACACTGAAAGGGAGATGTGGGTGCTTTGGAGCATGTTCCAGAATGCTCCATATCTATGTAGTTATAGTATACATCAAACTGAATAATGAAAGTGTTTGAATCAGAAGAAGGAGAAAATGCTTTTAATTTCCTTCCTCTCACAATTCTACTCAGTTCTGGCTTGTAATTCCTTTTACGACACAATCTCATAGACATCTCAAGAATAAGGTTTTCACTTCCTTTAAACCTTTCCTTAGCCTTCCAGATAGCTATGCTTTTAGATTTTTGCCAGATAAGAACAATACCTGAAAGCAAAGTAAATAAAAATGCACTATGGTATCAGCAAACTATGTGGTAAGCAGAGGTAAACATATCTAGCTAAGTTATAATATGAATGTGACAAACATTCATAATGAATGTCACACACCTTTGATCAAATACCTTTCTATAAAGCACTTTATAAATAATATTATCCTAATAATTTTTAAGTAACAAGAAATAATTAGTAATTGAATCTGGTTTTCTCCATCCCAAATTAATTTTCACTTCCCCCTTTTTCTTTTTGATTCCTTATTTATTGAGCACTTATTATGTGTAAATGTCACATTAATATTTTACACTTGCAACTGTCTCCATTTGTATCAAATTAGAGGTTGACAAACTTTTTCTGTGAAGACAATCTCATAGTTATTATTCCAGGCTTTGCACCGCAAGGTCTACAGCTATTAAACCTCATAACCACAGCTTTTAAGCAAGGTTAACATATGTGGTCCTGTTCCAGTAAACTTCACATCAGTAAGTATGGAACTGGATTTGACTTTCTAGATATAAATCGTGATCTCCTGCATTAAATCAAAGACTAGACCCTGGCAACTGTTTATCAACTGATTTACACAAAGTTAAAGAGAGATCTATAATTTATTAGCTTAGCTCTACTACTTCAGGAGAAACTGCCTTGTTCTGACTGATGCAGGCACAGAAGCAGATATAAATATGTAGCATTTACATAATTTGTTTATTTTACATATTATGTAGAAAGTCTTTTCAAAAGCAACCTTCAGGTTGACCTATTGACAAATATACTCTACTTGACAATGTGGAAGAGTGAATGATCTCTATTTGGTGAATATTTCTAACTCGATAAACTTCTCTCCAGTGAGCTGCATATATCCCCAGGTTGCCCATAAAATGTGGTCATTACCTGTCCCAAATTCTGTAACTGTTCCAGTGATATGAAATGACATGAAAAATTCTGAACGGTAGAGTTGAAAGACTTTTGTGTTTACAGTTTGAGTGTTACAACCGTTTCTCAACTGAAAAATGAAGAGAAGGTATAACGAAAAGATTAGGGATTAAAAGTCTTAAAAGGATGTAGAGTTTTAGCACAGATTTCTAACTCCCTCACACCAACCCATAAACTTGTTGAATGACCAAGAATTACAAAAGAAGGGGTGGGATTTCATCAGCAACTAAAGCAAGTTAAGGAGGAAATGTATTTTTTATAGATTTACCGAAAACAATGTGGATGGAAACAAATTAAAGAATGAGTCTCGAACTGAATGATATTTTAAGAATTAGAGATTAAAATCATCTTTAGTCTTCAAGTGTGTAACATCAAAACACTTTTTAAGGTAAACTGTTCATTTAAAATAAGGAAAAATCTATGGATAATCTTTCATTAGTGACATCAAGAATCAGAGAAATATAGATTTAATTATATTATAAAATAAAGTGTCTATTAATTCTAAATTTAAAATATTAGAGGGATATAGCAATTCATTTGATTCTCAAAACTACCATATGAGCTAGACCTCCACTATAAGGATAAATAAACTGAAGTAGAAGTAGGTTATATAATCTGCCCAAGGTCACACAGATAGAAAGTGGTAGCTAGGAATTCTGATTGGAGAATATGTGCTCCTCTAAATTATCAACTGTAACATTAATTATAAAAAAGAAAATTTTACTTCATATATTTACAATTCAAATTAAAAAGAAATGTAAAATGTCATCAGAAGAATCTTAAGTGGCTTGAAACTAAGAAAAAAAATATTTTTCAGTAAGCCCTGAGACAAAGAGCTAAGAATCTCAACATTAATACCAAGGAAAAAAGTGCTTTGCATGAAAATCCATGGTATTAAGCTATGGTTAAAGGAAAAAGTAAAACACAGTGTGTGTGTATGTGTTTTTTTCCAAAGGGTTTTTTGTTTGTTTGTTTGTTTGTTTGTTTTTAGTTTGAGAGAGAGAGAGAGCATGAGCAGAGGGGAGAGACAGAGGGAGAGAGAAGCAGACCTTCCTCTGAAGAGGGAGCCCCATGTGGCTCAATCCAAGGACCCTCGGGTGATGACCCTAAACTGAAATCAAAGAGTCTGAGGCTTAATCTACAGAGCCACCCAGGAGCCCCACACAATGTGTTTTTAGCAAAAAGAAAGAACTAACATTTTTTTAAAACCAACAAAATGAAATTTTAGAGAAAAGAATGAATATGTTGAAAATAAAAATACATGATTTAGGAACACAAAAATAATATCAGAGAGAAAATAATAAAATGCAAGTCAAAGAAAGGCCAGTAAAATAGATTAAACTTTTATGAGCATGATGTAGAATAAAGAGGGAGAGCAAAGTTGTATAAGATTAGGTGTGAATACAACTGACCATCCATTTGGAAGAAAACAAAAGGTTTTATTTTAGAATATAATCAAAAACTGTTTTATGTTGATTAGAGAAATGTTTAAAATTTTAAAGTGCTTTAATAGCTGTATATACAACATGGTGGTAGGTGAGAACTTTTTCTAAGGCCAAGAACTTATAAACATTAGGAACTTTGATATTTCAAAAATAACACAGTCAAAATTGGTATTTAAATAACAGACTTAAAAGATTCAATTTCACATGAACAGGAAAAACGGATAATTAAGAGTTCTTAAAAGAACAAACTCAAACTGATAACAAGAATATGAAAATATGCTCAAACTCATGTGTAATGCAAATTAAAACAAATTTCTATCAAAATGGCAACATTTTTAAAACCGCTATATATATACAGATGAGAGTAATTTGGGAAATATAGTGTTCTCACATGTTGCTGACAAGAATTTGAATGCTTAAAAACTTTTTGGAAAATAATATAACATAATAATTTTTAAAATTAAAATTGTATGCATATATAATTGTATCTCTCTATCTATCATCTCTCTACTTTAACTCATGGAACCCACCCCAAGGAATCTATATCAAATAAGTAAAACCATTCAGATGATAGTTTTAGCAGATTATTTACTGCTCTATTTTAACAATGGGGGAAAAAGGCATTAGCCAAGAGAAGACCTATCACTTGGTAAAATAGTTAATTAATGTACATTATAATCACACCATGGGAAAATGTGCTGCTTATGTGGAAGAATTCCACTCAGCCTTTCTTCACCTGCATTCCTCTCTAAAAGAATTCTGCTTGTCCTGACCAAATATTGATATTTACCTAAAGGATGTTCATCACTTTGGTGAGTAACTTCAGGACAATCAGACTTAAATTATAAACTGAACTGTATACAGATTGCATGTTCAAAGTCCAAAGTTGCTTCTCAAACAAATGGGCAGAATTGTTTACTTACGTGAAGATGCTACAGATTGGGAAAACAAATCATGCCTTCACAAATGAACCTCAAATCTAAAGTAATACAAGTAGATACTCGGAATTGCTGGTGTTTACAAGTGAACTTCTTCCACAAGGACAGTTCTAGGTTGCATGGTGTGTATGACCAGGTTATTTAACAGATAACTAATGATTCCACGCAGAAAGATCAGAGAGGTCAGTAGACAGTATATAAAGCAAGAAAGCCAATAAGATTGTTCACATTTGACAATTCTATGAATTCATCGGTGGGTAACAATCTACATGGCCTAGAGAACAAGAGACTATTGGAGGATGTTGTACTTGCTCTTCGTTCTTCACTTTATCTAGTTGAAACCCCCATTATCCGCAAAATGAAAATAGTGTTGTTAAGTTCCTCTTACAAATGAAATTGTAGAGGCCGAGGGCAGGCTTCCCCAAACGTGCCACTTCGGCATATTGATTATTTTAAATAAAAGTTACTTAAGAAATAGCCAGTGTGAGGACACGCAGACCCTCGTTGGTACCTGTGAAAGCAGGAAATAGATCTCCTATATGAAAGGCATGGCCACTGCACTAAAAAGTAAAAAGACATTCTTATCCCTAGAGAGAACAGACCTTGAAGCGAAGAAAGCTATGGAAACAAATCTTACTTTCTTTCTGATCTACTACTTCAGACCAAATTCCGATTAAAATTCCTTACTAATTAAAAGCTCCCAAACATCTGTTTTCTTTATCCTGTCAATTCCTCACAAATTTATTGTCTAAAAACTATAAAAACTACCTGCCTTGGTCACTTTGTTAGATCTCAGTTTCATTATGGGACCTCCATGTGCACCTAATAAAACTGTTTTGTGTTTTTTTTTCCTCCTGTTAACCTGCTTCATGTAAATTTAATTCTTCGTCCAGTGGAAGACCATGAAGGATAGAGGGAGAATTTATCCTTCTCTACAGAATGAAATGAACAAAAACATTTTTTTTAAATAAACGTGATGATCTGTACCTGTGCAATAAACTGTTCACATATTTCATTGTTGTTGTTCTCACAATTCCCAGAGGAAAAATATTCCCTGCACACCCGGATTTGGGCTTTCCCTTGCACAGGTTGGCCATATGTGTACCTGGTAGGAGGAAGTATACATAATTATAGATGAACAATACCATGGGAGTATTTGATGGGCTTCTTCAGAAATTATATATGAAATCTGTAGTCTAGGACTATTCCAATGACCAAATTCAATTGCGATCCTCATCTATTAGTGCTATCTTCCCCACGGAATTTGGGTTAAATTAGGTACATGATTTTGTTATGAGGATCTGGCTGCTTTGTAACAAATCAAACTCAGGGGGCACCTGGCTGGCTCAGCTGGTAGAACATGTGACGCCTGTTCTCTGGGTCCTGAGTTCAAACCCCATGTTGGGTCCAGAGCTTACTTTAAAAAAGAGAAAGAAAGAAGAACAACAACAAAAATCAAATTCGAGGTAAGGTAGAATCTAAAATCTCAGTAAATCAAATTTAATGATTAAATTGATTTTTTTAAAATTATATTTTAAAATTATATATTTTAAAAGTTATATTAAAATTATATTTTAGAAAAATTATAAAATTTGCAGCACTTTTTTCTTTAGCAGAAAATATAAATGTATATAAGTAACACGTGAATTATTCAGGATCTTAGAATCTTCTAGGTCAATACTGGAAACAACAATTCTCATTGTGCATTCCATAAATGTAGAAGGTATGGAGATTGGCATAAACTAGATA
This sequence comes from Mustela putorius furo, assembly GCF_011764305.1. Taxonomy (NCBI): domain Eukaryota; kingdom Metazoa; phylum Chordata; class Mammalia; order Carnivora; family Mustelidae; genus Mustela; species Mustela putorius. Next base: position 38,123,797 of record NW_025422368.1, on the reverse strand, counting down.
AACTTTAATGAAATGCATAACGTCTTAGGGGTAGGGTTAAATAAATATCTCACTTTCTCCTAAAACACACAAAAAACTACAACACATTTTTTTAAAGTTTCAGTTAAAGGCAAATACAGTTGATTTGAGATTTTTTGTTACTTGAGGATTGTTTCCACTAACATTTAGAAAAACAGTTAATAAATGTGAGATTAGTGAATAGTAAAACTGAATATAATTCCATTTACCAATTATAATAATTTTCCTAATTGTTGGACACTCGTATATACCCGATGTTTACATAGATTCTCATTTAGTTTTTTAAGTGACCCTGAGATGGAGATGTATTATCTCATTGTGCAGGTTAGTGAAATGAGATCAGGCAATGCACTTCTCCACATTGTAAGATGTGAAATTGAAATTCCATATTCCATTCCATCTTCCTCACTTCCCAAAGCCCATGCTCTTCACATTCCACTAATTGGCTTTTTTCTGTTTAAAAATTCTCAATGCTTTTGAGACTCAACCTAAATCACTAAAATCATCTGTGAGCTGTAAATATCAATTACATGCAAAATAGAGGGAAAACTAAGATCAGGGCACAAATGTTCTACCTGCACATGTCTTATAGTTCTTCTTACTGTCTTTTTCTTATAAAAGAAAACTCTCACTGTAGTGTTATCTATGGGTTAACATAGGCTCATGAAATATGTAGCTCAAATTTTTAAACAGATCAAAAAGAATAAATATTATCCCTTTGTGATTTGAAAAGCTTTTGGTGGATACCAATGCAGTTTATTAAAATGCCTTTGCCTGTAGTCAAGTTTTCCTTCCTTCTAAAAGCTTAATTCATCTTGGAAGTTGTTGGCTAATATAATCTGATTTGCTATTGTTTTTAGCTGTCCCAAGTTAAGTCCCAGGGAATACTAAAGAAACAATGCACAGAGCACAGTACATACAACCCGAAGGAGGCAACTCCTTCACTCCTGTCCACTCCTGGACATCCTGATTTCGTTCCTCCTGTTCCTGCAGCCTGCCCACAAATAGCCTTGTAGCCAGCAGAGCTTCTGTGGGATATCATTACTGCTGATACTGACATACTCTTTAATGTCAAATTTAAGTGGAATGTAATGTTAAAGAAGGGTCAAGAAGTCCCAATTCTGTATCAGCATTTAGCTTAGTACGTCTCTTATGAAGGCGTTACTTGATAAATATGTTGGCTCTCCAGATATGTGGTTTGAACTTTTTTAGCACAACAATGGGAAGATTAATTATAGGTGTTAATCTTATTAATTCTGGCTTCCAGTAGGGTTTTACTAGTAAAATTAGGTTAGGACCCTGGATTTTTTGAAGCTTATATTGATTATTCCCTTATTTTTAACACATGTAATCTCCATCTCTCATATATTACATTTATGAAATTCTGGCACATGTCAGCTACTCTTCCCTGAAACAACAACAAGAAAAAATATTGTTATGATTTTCCTAGAGTCCAAAGGACATTGTAAAAAGTGTCAGCCTTTTACCCAATATGTCCTTAAAATACTTTGAATAGTCTCAAAATAATTTAAAAATACTAAAAAAAATTTAAATACTTTAAAAATACTCAAAAGCAAATAATTTCCATGTCCTCAATTAAATAAACAGTTTAAACAAATACATCAAATATTACATTTTTAATTGTTTACATAAATTATAACAGAGGTCTTGGTTAGGACAATACCTCTGAAGCCAAATAGCATTTGTCTAAATCCAGTGCTAGGTCTGCCATCCCAAAGCTCCACTAATTGATAAATTATTTTAATTCTCTGTATCTTATTATATTTCTTTCTAAAATAGAGATGATAGTAGCTTGTGTTTTATAGCACTGTTGTAAAAATATAATGAATGCAATGCTCAATGCAGTCATCAGCATTCAGTAAATAGTAACTATATTAAATATTATCAGAAACTTGAGAAAAGGCATCACACTTAAAAAATGTAAGACATTAGAAACAAGTTCTCAAAAAGAAAATGAAAATTTCTCAAATCATATAGGAATTCTTTTCACATTAAGAGGATTCAAATTCATCCTAATTAAATTGATAAAATATCTTTTTTCCCCCACTATGACATTTTCAAGAGTTTCTTTTCTTTCATTTATTTTTTAAATGAAAACTCCAATTATGGTGATGATTTAATGAGGCAGGTACTTCTGTATCAGTTGTTAGAACTGAACGCTGACACAACTATTTAGTGGGTAATATGGCAATCAAAACCTGAAAGAGCATATACATTTTGTTTTGATAATTCCAATACTGGACATCTTTATTAAGTAAATATTTTTTAATTCAGAAGTTCTTATACACTTATACACAAAAACATAGGCTATAATAGTATTTGTTACTGGGAAAACAAAATCAAATTTCTTATGTGTTATATAATAAAAGAAGAGTTAATTTGGTATGACCTTATAGTGATATGTTTATGCAGCAAGGAATTAGGATTTATGAAAGTGTGGCTGAGTATGAAGACATGTTTTCTTAGTTACAATGGGTAGAAAAGTATGATTGTAGTTGTGCAAAATATTCACAAAAGTTTGGAAGAAAATAAATCACAATGCAAATGGCAATTGGTAGAATTAATTATATGTAATTTCTTATATTTTTCCTTATCTCTTTCAAATATTTTACAATGAAAATTCATGACTTCTCTAATAATCTTAATGTAAGCAGATAAGTAATTAAAGTTACATGGTTAATTTCATTTCTCATTCTTTCTGAGCTTTGTATTGGCCTGTGTAGTCAAATTTCCTTAATACTTACTTAGCACATACATTCACTTGGAATTCATCATCCGAAATAGTTATTGTTTGTGGTGCACTGACCTTAACTTCAAACTTGGGTAACACTGGAAATACAAAGAAACAGACTTCAGTTCCTACAATCACTGGTGAGAAAAACTTAGAGCAATCATGTAACTAAGTACACCTCTGTGCACAACACTATCCTATGTATGCACCTATATAAACCACAATTCAACTGCTCCATATTATGTGTAAGTGATAGTGTCTTTCCTTTCTCTTTCCTGCTCTCAGAACACCACATTGTATTTATTGTAATCTTTTACATCATGTAGAAGATTGTCTGGATTGTAGAAGATATTTCCTTGGTAGAAGAGTCAGAGGTTAGAATCAGACAATAGGACCAGGAGTGAGGAACAAGAAAAGAAAGATGATAAAGCAGAAAACCCCAAGAAAGGAAAATGACAGAAAACTAAATCAAGCCTCATCAACTTTTGCCTAAATCTAACATAAAAATTGTTTTGTTGAGTCCTTTGAGCTCTACATTTATATAGAACAACCGAGCAGTAGTTGGTTACCATATCTATCAACAGTAAATTGGTGTGTCAATGTATTTCCTGATTTTCTTCTCACAAAAATAGAGTAATCTCCAAACATTGGTTCTGAAATCAGTTGGAAGGAGAGTTGGGTGATATTTTGAGAAGAGGTCACATTTTGCCATTGGAAAATTCTATTGTTTTGAGGATCCTGGAAATAAAAAAGAAAAAAAATCAGAGGTCATAAAGAGTATTAGTATTTCCTTCTTTATTTTGGGTATGTTCTGTAGTTATTGTTCTGTAGTTATTGTAAGCAAAGAAAACTACCATTTTATTGAACTCCTATCTCACACTGTAAAAATAACATAACTTTCTCAAGGACTTGGATTTAATTAATATTAATATTCAGCTGATCTAGTATATCTCTAGTAAGCCCCCAAAAGATAAGAACAATAACCTGTAATGAGCGCTTTGAATTTTTATCTTCCTGAACTAGAGCTGCAAGTTAAAAAATTTAAAACTCAGTGTGTCTGCTCCAGTGGAGTGTTTTCCAAAGTAGAGTAGACCCACACCAACAGATGCATAAGGAGGTATTTATCCTCATAATTAGTTGTCCCTGGTGTTCATTTGGTAAGTAAATTGGTGATGAATTTTTACATTGCATGCAACAGTGGTTCAATGGAAGTTCTACAATAAAAAAGGATTGACACAAGAAAAAACAAAGATAGGGCACCTGGGTGGCTCAGTGGGTTAAGCCTCTGCCTTCAGCTCAGGTCATGATCCCAGGGTCCTGGGATCAAGCCCCACATCAGGCTCTCTGCTCAGCAGGAAGCCTGCTTCCTCCTCTCTTCTCTCTGCCTGCCTCTCTGCCTACTTGTAATCTCTGTCTGTCAAATAAATAAATAAAATATTTAAAAATAAAAATAAAAAAAAAAGAAAAAAGAAAGATAGATAATGCCACCCTTTCTCCTTTATTTGCTTTTAGTATACTGCAGCTTATGTGAACCTGGTTCCATAAGTTTGTTGATATCATCCAGTTATGAGTAAAGAACTCCTGATAAAAAGGTTTCTACAAAGAAACAAAAATAGTATTTACTACTCACTTAGTTTTAATTCTTTTTCCTTTCCTCTATGATTAAGTCTAGAAAACTAAATTAATTTTCCATGCAGCCTTTCAGTAAGGATTGCCCATGACCAACTGTTGGCCAACTGAATACAAGTAGAAGTCACTGGGAGATTATTTCTACAAGAATCAGATGCAGCTGGCATTGAGAATAAAACAATGCACAGATGATGGCAGGGAGGTTAAGTAGAAGAAGCCTGGATCCTTGGTAATATTATGCTGTTACCTTCCGCATCCGAAAGCACCTACACTTAGACGTAGCAGTTTGTGAAAACAATAAACCTTTTACTCTCTGAAGCCAATGTTAGTTAAGCTTTCAATTGCTTTCAGACACTAGCTGAATTACGATCTGAAGATAGTACTACTCATGGATTACTAATGACGTATGAAAATGGCCAATTTGATATTTATCCTACTAGAAGGATGAACTATTTGCCACCCATATAGCAGAGTCAAAAAAATTCAAATTATAAAGAAGCTTATTTGAAGTAGGCATTTACATACATGTTTATTAATGATGATCTCAATGTAACAACATTTAGACTGAGTTAATAGTGATGGTACATATTGCATGTAGAAATTAAAATGCTTATGTTGGAGTTGATTGATACAAATGATTTACTGACAGACATGAGATTTGAAATGAGTTTGAAAGTCACACTGCAATAGAGATTTGAAAGCAAAGCATCCATTTTGTAATAATATCACCTAACTTATTTCAAATCTTTACACATTTAGGTTTTCTATTTCCTTAAGATAAGATGTGATTAAATTAAGGTTCAAAAGAGCCAGTAGCCCAAACCAAGCAATTTTAAATATAAACCTCCCTTAGAAGGAGCCCAATCTTTCATTTTCCCTGAAAACTCATTATGCTGCTTGCCACACAGGACCTCCACTAAACATGGCAGCCCTTCATACATCTTCATCTGATGCCTTACACTGCATATGTAGATAAAGGTTTTTTGCCTCCTTATTTCAGTTATCTTAATTTCTAACTACATGGGATTTATCTGAATATTTAAAAAATGAGTGCTTTCAGAAAATATTCACTTACTTGTGGAACATAAGGAATAGCATGGAGGACATTTGAAGAAGGAAGGGGAAAATGAAGGGGAGGAGATCAGAGGGGGAGACAAACCATGAGAGGCTGTGGACTCTGAGAAACAAACTGAGGGTTTTGGAGTGGAGGAGAGTGGGGTGATGGGTGAGCCCAGTGGTGGGTATTAAGGAGGGCACAGATTGCATGGAGCACTGGCTGTTATACACAAACAATGAATCTTGGAACACTACATCAAAAACTAATGACGTTTTATGGTATGGTGACTAACATAACATAATAAAAAAATAAATAAAATTTAAAAAATAGAAAGCGAGTGCTTTCAGAAAATAATCTTGAGAAATTGTGATAAAGTAGATCGCTTACCTGAAGTGTGATCAATGGATACTGAAAAGAAAAAAAAAATGCAGGTTAATATTGTATTTGTAGACAAATTTCTACAACGAAGCATGCCAAGAAAACCCCAAATGCTGAGGGAGATCCTGAAGTCAAAAGCAGGTTCCATGCAACCCATTTCCCCCCTTATATTATAAGAAGGCCTAAAAAAAACCCTATCAGTTAGCTCACTATAAAGGGAAGTTTTAAATTTGGCGGTCAGCATTGAAAGTATACCTGTATAGCATTCCATGCTAGAACTGATTTGTGTACTTATGGAAAACTTTCTGATGACACTTTACATAGCAATGGATTTGTTTAATTTGCTTCAGGTTCATTGTACCATTCGAATTATTGAACTCACCAAATCCTCAACAGGTTTGAACTTGATATCCAGTGTCACAATGCGAATTTGAACTAAAAGAAAAGAGGAAGAGGGGACAATATTTTTTCTTGTTATTTCCTTTCCAGGTATGATTGCTTATAAATAGATACAGAAATTAATCACCTTGCTACTACAGAATGCTATACTCCCTTCTCCCCTAGCTCTCACTTGACCCTTTGAAATTTGGGTTCTATTTGGAACGGTCTCCTATTAATACTTTTGTAATTCCTCTGTTGTCAATTGCTTTGTTATTATTACCAAAGCTGACACTAGCTGCTGCCACCACCAGAAACTTCTACCCTAATGGCCCACAGGGATGCCTTAAAAATTGGTGATGGAATTAATCATAGAAAGACAAATGTGAAATATATATAGTAGAAGCTACATTCCTCCTATAATTTTCTTGGAAAACTTATTAATGTTAGTAAACATTAAATTAATTTCAGCAGAATTCCAGAAAGACCATTTTAACTACCTTTGTATAATAACTGTCATCAAAGCATTTTAACAAGCGGATAGAATGCAATGCAGCAAAAAAAATCTCACAATATGAATTCTGTTTTAACTCTTTTATTTCTTTTAAATTAACCATACAAGTACATAATTTTAGAAGATAATACATAGATGCTGTCATCCAACCCCTTAATTTTACAAATGAGAAAACTGAACGTCTCAAAGAGCTGAATTTACTTGACTAAACCCAGTAATTTATCAACAAACTCAAAACAAGACCACAGCCTTCAGAATCCTAGTTTGGTGTTCTTTCTGCTGCCTTTTACTTAATGCAATAATAAAGAAAATTAGAAGGACTCTGCTTAGTTTATCAGATTTGTGATGATTTCTACTGGTGTGAATAATAATAATAATAATATCATTTGCAGAGTCTTTACTGGGTGCTAGGTACTACTTTACATTGACTATCTTATTTTATTCTCACAATATTTCTGCAAGTGAGTCATTTTTAGTATCTCTATTCTAAAGAGGAAAAGAAATGAGTTTAAGCACAGGTTTAATTAGCTTGCCCAATTGGTACATTATGGAGAAACAAATGAAACCAAATAATTTTGTTCCACGTCCCATGCTTGTAGTAATTGTATTACGGAAGTCTGTCATTAGAATTTTTAAGCAGCAAAAGTGGCATGCGTGAGTTGAAGAAGTGAAGCATTCAATTAATGGAGTTGGAGGAAACTGTTTCATAACTGATCTAGATAAACAGTAGAAATTCAAGAAATCCACAATCCCGTAACTTTAATTAATTGATTAATTTTTTATTTAATTTCTTTTCAGTGTAACAGAATTCATCGTTTATGCACCACACCCAGTGCTCCATGCAATACGTACCCTCCATAATACCCACCACCAAGACTATTTATTTGCAGAGAGAGAGCACGTGTGCAGGAGAGAGGGCACAAGCAGGGGGAGCAGCAGGCAGATTGAGAGGGAGAAGCAGCCTCCCTGCTGAGCAGGGAGCTCCATCAACTGAGCCACCCAGGAATCCTGATCCCATAACATTTTAAACTGAAGACACTGACATTCATGTGTTTGGATTGCTCTCAATCTGAGGATGTGCTCCTGAGGCCAGTGATATGAAGGAAACACAAACACTGACTTACCATTCTCTGCGGGTTTGTAGATGGGTTTATCTGTTTGCATGAAAGTTACTGTCTCCTCTGAAGTGAGTGCTACAGATCTCCTCTCGAAGATTCTAAGCGTCTCTCCCTTAGCCAGCAATGTCACAAAAGCCAACTGCTCAGACGACTTCTGAGAAACCTGTTTATGTTACAGAGCAGAGAATGGGAAAACAATTTTTAGACATCAAGCTTGTAAACAATGTCTTAATTTGGTTTCTCAAGCTGAGAGCCTCCAGAGAGTAAATTATTTCTTAATGGGAGATATGGACACCACTTTTTACAATTCTTTTATTTAAATAGCATTAGGGCATTTTCTAATAAACTCATTTTTATGCCTGCTAATCTTCTGTTTTCTTTTTTCATTGCCCTGAGTCCCAGTCTAGCTTCTCTGTCTCTGGATTCTCTTTCCTCATATTGTTAAATGGTTGTATCTAAAAAGAAGTGATTGCATTTTATTATCACTTCCTGTGAAAGAAAAATGGCAATATTTCACAAATTTTGTTGCATGGATTCCTCTCAGGAATTCTCTAATTCCACTTCCTAACTTCCACAATTCATCCCAAATCAAGATTTATCTCTCCTAAAATGATTTTTATGTCATAATTTTATTACCCTAACAGAAAATCAGAAGGGGCAAATCTAGTGCCTCACCTGGAAATCTGCACAAGCATAAAAGTTATCCTCTTCCACAGACTGGTCAAAAATAGTGATATTGTAGCCATCAGATTCTAAGACGACACTCAAGGATACAGATTCATTGAGATTTGAAAGGTGGAGACAAGCCTTTTCGGTAGAATGACTCTGGATCACGGAGGAGACCCATAGTATATACTGTCTACACAAAGAAAGTGATCAACACTTTAAACAAGTGTAGCCAAAATGCAAAACATGAAAACAATTTTGGCTTATTGAAATATTCCTGAAATATTTTCATGGTATTACATACAATAAACTTGTATTGCAGAGAGGGTTATCTTAAGAAAAAGATGTCAATTCCCTTCTTACACTTGTTCAGAATTTATAAGGCAAACCAGCACTCAGTCTCAGAAGTTGAAATGGGGAACTACAGTCAAATTTTAACATAGAACGCATTTAATAAGTTCACTTTGCTAGTACTATAGTAGGAATAAAGGATATAACATTTCCTTACGGTTCTGAAGCCACAGAAACAGCAAAATGAAGCAAAAAGGTGCTCAGAAAAATGATGGGCTCCATCTTATCCCAGGATCTGAATCATAAAGACTTCAAGGTATATATTTAGTCTCTCTCTCTCTTTTTTCTTAGTAGATGTTAACTGCCCCAATTATCCACTTTCTTTTCTTCCTTCTACTCTGCCGCTCTCTGTACCTCTTTGCTTTTAAAGTCAACGAAGGATCAGCTACATTATGGAAAAAGTCACAGGGACCCACCAATCACAATTAAATGGCCTCTCCCATTACTTGGCTGGGCGGTGTGTATGGGGGGGGCGGTTGTCATTTTGTATACAACTTCCTTCTCAAGTTCACTGGATGCTGCTTTCTGCTTTTGGAATCAGCAGCACAGGTTGTACAGGAAGAAAGAGAAAACAAAGAAAGCGGTTGTGTGACATGTGGGAGTTCATTAGTTTAATTCAGCATTTCCGTTCCAGGGCTGACTGCAGTATCAAAAGCATTAATAGACAGGGGTTTGCACTTGGAAGAAAAATACCTCTTCAAAGAGCTATTACCATCCCAATTGTCAAAAGGTAAATTTTTCAGGCTGCTGAGAAAAGTAGTGTATCTGATGTTGTCAAAACACAGATGCAATTAGATACCTCAGGATAGGCTCATTTTACAGATAATTGAAACTTTTATTCTTTTATAAATTCCTAATACAGAATACAACATTTACAATGTTGATATGCAGTCAACTTTTACGATGATTTTCTCAGGAAGATTTTCTTTCCAATGTTCAGTATCCTTTTCTACCCTAAATATAATAAAAACAAATAAATAAAAGGTAATAAATTTATGTGTGACTGTATACACACCTACTGATCACTTTTTGGCCTAAAAAAAAAAAAAAAAAAGAGGGAGGAGGGGTTTTATCATAATTTTGATACTAAAATGTTTCTAAAGGGAAAATGAGCCATACCAAAGAAACTGACCACCTCTTGACTGTGTCTCTTGTGTGTTAATTTTCCCACTTATCTTCCTTTCCTTTTTTTAAAAAAAACATACTTTTTATTGCAAGTATTGATGGAGTTAAAACATCTGGTTTGAAGAATGTTACCTTGTGTCATGAAGAGAGAACTGATTTCAGTCAGGCTGGCCAGCAACAGGGCAAGGGCAAATCCAAAGGGAAAAACAATAGCAAATATACAGATGAGGAACTGTAGTGAGGTAGTAAGAAGTCTCAGGAATGTGAGAGGGAGGGCTCCTAGTGGAGCACACTTTGTGCTCCAGTGCAGAAGTGTGTTCACAAAAGCTCTGACCCTGTTGCTCTCTCAGTACAATTGAGACATTGCTCCCGTCCTCATTTCTATATAGGACTTTGGTTTTTTTCTGTCTTTTCTCTAACCCGGCGAAGGAAACCATCTCCCCTGAAATTTCTGCTTCAGCGCTAATGCTCAATTCTCAACCCGTCCTGCCAGATTTATGATTTAATTTATTTCCCCTGGAACCTCAAATTGTTCATCTCTGTTTTTGAATAACATCTTCACCTCTGATATCCCCTCAGGCTTATTATTGGAACACTCTCTCCACACCACTCCCCAGACTTACAAAATAAATGAAATCACTAACTTCCCAAACAATTAAAGCTCAACAGCTTTTTTACTCACTAGTATTCAAGATAAATGGCTCCATGAGGCAGATTGTTTAGAGATCCAAGCAACTAATTCTTTATTCCCATGGCTGATAAATCCAAAGGATTGAAACTTCTCTGAAGTATTTGCATTTTTCTGGGGGCACCTCGGTGGCTCAGTGGGTTAAAGCCTCTGCCTTGGGCCCAGGTCATGATCCCAAGGTCCTGGGATCCAGCCCCGCATCAGGCTCTCTGCTCAGTGGGGATACTGCTTTCCTCTCTCTCTGGCTGCCTGTGATCTCTGTCTGTCAAATAAATAAAAATATTTAAAAAAAAAAAAAAAAAAGTCATACCCTCCACTGACTGAGAGGTCCCCCTCCCCTCCAGAATAAAATCTTAAAAAACAAAAAAAAACAAATTTGCATTTTTCCAAATGTAAAACTTTTATGCTGATTAAGTGACACGGTTTATGTTAACTTTAATCAAGGCAATTTACTGCTAACAAAAATGTATGTTTTACCCAATTGTCTTAATTCATCTTCAGGACTAACATGTTTTTATGATATCTCTTTCCCCAAATATAATTTTATCTGATTAAGGGGGTTTTCAGGTGAATGGGTTCTTCTCCCAGAGACTTCAGGTATGAATCCCAACTTATCTATTGAATACTAACATCATTATGAATTTCCAGGTATAGAGGAAATTGAAGAAACTATTACAGATGTAACAGCGTTAAAAAAGTTTTTTGTTTTTTAATTCAAGCATGATTACTATACAGTGTTATATTATTTTCAGGTGTATGATGCAATGATTCAACAATTCTATCCATTACTCAATAGTCATCATGATAAGTGTGGACTCTTCATCTTTCACCTATTTCACTCATGCCTTCACCCACCTCCTCTCTGGCAAACACCAGTTTGTTCTCTATATTAAGATTCTGGTTTTTTGTTTATGTCTTTTTTTCTTTGTTCATTTGTTTCTTAAATTCCACATATGAGTAAATCATATGGTATTTGTCTTTCTCTGACTGACTTATTGCACTTAGCATTATACCCTCTAGATCCATTCATGTTGTAGCAAATGGCAAGATTTCATTTTCCTTTACAGCTGAATAGTATTCCATTGTATATGTGTAGATCACAGCTTCTGTATCCATTCATCTATGGTTGGCTTGGTCTGCTTCCATATCTTGGCTATTATAAATAATGCTGTGGAAATCATAGGGGTCCAGACACCTTTTCAAGTTAGTTTTTTGTTTTCTTTGGGAAAATACCCAGTAGTGGAATTACTGGATCATATGGTATCTGTGTTTTGAATTTTTTGAGGAGCATCCACACTCTTCCACAGTGGCTGCTCCAGCTTGCACTCCCGCCAACACTGTATGAGAGTTCCTTTTTCCTCACAACTTCACCAACACTTGTTATTTCTGAAATAACAGCTTTTTGAAGAAAACCATAAAACGACAAGAAATATTATGTATATTTTTAAAATGATAGGTCCTATTGGTGGAGAAAGCAACGTGGCATGCAATGACATTCAATAAGGAAATTGAAAAAGGTTGTGGTTGGCTTGTGAGAAGTCTTTTTCTTGTGCTAAGGAGACTGAATTTTATGTTGAAGGGTAGTGAATATAATGACTGTACTCCATGGAATACAGAAAGGAGTAAAAATATGGCAAGAGAGCCATATATAAGTATTCTCAGAGACTATTCTAAGTTACAAAGGTAAGAAACTGGACAATGGTAGTATCTCCTCAAGAAACATTTTTTATACTCCAGTTGAGCAACATTGTAATTAGACAAGATAGAAAAGACAAAATGAATATACAGATGAGGTGATGATTTAAGTTTGGTATATACTAAACATGAGGGAACCACAGTGCAATAAAGATGGGATACCCAGGGGCGCCTGGGTGGCTCAGTGGGTTAAGCCACTGCCTTCGGCTCAGGTCATGATCTCAGGGTCCTGGGATCGAGTCCCACATCGGGCTCTCTGCTCAGCAGGGAGTCTGCTTCCTCCTCTCTCTCTCTGCCTGCTTCTCTGCCTACTTGTGATTTCTCTCTGTCAAATAAATAAATAAAATCTTAAAAAAAAAAAAAAAGATGGGATACCCAGTAGACAGTTTAAATAATAAATCTGGTGGCCTGAAAAAAGTTGGAGATGTGAATATAGATTTGGAAATCATTACATCATATATATGATGTTAAATCTCCTGGATTGCTAAAGCTATAGAGGAAAATCATTAACAATGATAAAGAAGGTAGCCAATGGTATCAGAAATCCTGGTGAAGATCTAGCTTCTCTGCTACTTCAGCTGAGTGATATTTATCAGGTTATGTGACAATATTGGTTTATTTTCCTAGCACCACTGAGGTGGATCTGAGGCAATGCCTTAAAATGTTTTGACATTATATGTCACACAAATTCTTTGAGCAACAAGAAAAATTTTCTTGATTTTCTTAGCTACATAATTAATAATAGTCAATTTTAAGTGTCAGAAATTTAAAATATTTCAGAGTTTCTGAGAAAATCTTGAACTTCTGGCTCCCCTTTATGCAATGTTTAAGTCAACACTACAAATAAGAGTATTTCTCAATACCAGTAATATATAGACAGTTAATTATGTTTTAAAATAAGACTATTCAGTTCCTGATGTTGCAATCCATTGAAAAGGAAATCACCTTCACCTCCTAAAACAACCTGTTTGACAAGTGAAATTGCCCTTCTTGTTCTCAGATGTTTATCTTCTGCATCACTGATTGGTTGTTAAGGTTGCCAAGAAATTTCTAATCATACAATACCCACCTGTGGATAAGTGATTAAAATAAAAGTAATGGGGAAAAACAGATGTGTGATGAATGGCCACGTGAATACTTACAATATGACTAGGCTTACAAAGCCATAGTTTTCAACTCTGCAAACAAAAATCATTAGGGTCGACGATGAGATTATTCAAGATCATTTAGAGCAGTTTTAACTTTCCATTTGCCTAAATACCCACTACCACTCCTAAATAATATTAATCCCCTCAAACAGACAAATAAATTTACAGACGAATGTCAAATGGAGTCTTTACCAAATGCTACCATCCATATTGGGGTTCAGGCACCTTCAGTTCTACAACCCTTTTCTTTACTAGAGAAAAAGGCTGAGGTGAGGGGTGGATGAGATGGAAGAAGAACGCATAAGAATGATAATATGATGTAGTACTCATAGTTATGGGATTCGTTGCTGGAACCACCATCCATCTGAACATTTCTATGACTGTCCTAGCTTAACCCATGGACCTCTTGTTCTTTCTCTTCTAGAGGGCATGATCTTTGAGTATCCGATTTTCATCCTCCAAAAGTGTCAAAAAAAACTGTGAAGAATCTGAGGTTTTATATTATTTTCAAGCTAACAAAGTTAGCTATCTATTTCTTGAATGCCAGCAGAAGACACTAGACTCCTGGAGCAGAAACAAATGACTTTATAATTCATGGTAAGCAGTTTAAATCACATGTTCACTTTGGTTTCCATGGTCCCTCCCAGTTCCACTGGGACAACATTGGGTGACCCAGAGAGATACTGCATAGGTAGTGGGTATGAGTCACAGCTCAGCAGTCCCAGCCATAAGAAACTTTGACCTTGGGTCACCTGGGTGACTTGGCTGTTAAGTGCCTGCCTTCGGCTCAGGTCATGATCCTGGGGTCCTGGGATTGAGCCCTGTGTCAGTCTCTCCTCAGTGGGGAGCCTGCTTCTTCCTCTCCCTCTCCCTGCCATTCTGCCTGCTTGTGCTCTCTCTCTGTCTCTCTGTCAAATAAATAAATAAATAAATAAATAAATTCTTAAAAAAGAGAAACTTTGATCTTTTACAGTAGGCTTCCAACAAACCTACCTGATCTTTGCTTCAGACAAAGGTTATTCTTTTTAAATACTAAAAATAGCTTAAATAATGTTTTTTAAATAAAAGAGACATTACTTTTATTATATTGGACAGCAAATGAATTTTCCTTCTGCTCTGGAGGAAAAATGGTCTATATTATCCAAGGCTGTCCACTGTATCCTTGAAAAGACAGTCTGGGAGAAAAAATTATTAGTGTCTCTATTCCCACAATATGCAGAGAAACCTGTGGACAGTTGTCTACCAGTAATATTTGTATATTGTATGCATTGTTTTGCTTCTTTTTTAATTTACTAATATGTTTTAGAAATTTTACATAGAGTGCTTCATCACTGGCTTTTACAAAAGCAGAGATATAATTATCAGGACCCTTAGATTAATTCAAGTATTTTGCCCCTAGGACAGTGCTACAATAACCTCTAATATAATCTTTTTATGCATGGACAAATGTTATTGGTTGGAAAACTTTGCCAGAAGTGGAATTGACTAGGTCAAAGTTAATGTAATTTCAATTAGAAGAAAGACTGGTTAATTGTCTGCATATGTGCTGTAGCATTTAGCATTTAGCACTACCACTAGGGATGCCTGTTAGATAACTGCCTTATCAACAGAATGTACAGAATGTACATCCCAAATACCCATGGTGTTTAAGCGAACATCTTTTCATATGTTTAAACACCATGGGTATTTGTTTATTTGCTAAGTTTTTGTTAAAACGTTTTTTGTTTATTTTTCCCCTGGGTTGTTCTGATTTTTTCCATTTCTGGTAGCTCTCTATACCCAAAGAAAATGAACTCTTCGTGTTGTGATCTTTTCATTTGTCTTTGACATTGCTCATGATTTTTTTTTCTTTAAATGATGCAGGCACCTTTATTTTTATGTAGACAAATTTTAAAATCTTTTCTCTTTTCTTTTTTGGCTTCTAGATGTTGAGTTATCTTTACTTTTTTATTTTTACTTTTTTTTTATTATTATGTTCAATTAGGCAACATACAGTACATGATTAGTTTTTGATGTAGTGTTCAATGATTCATTTGTTGTGTATAACGCCCAGTGCTCATCACCACACATGCCCTCCTTAATACCCACCACCCTGTCCCCCTTCATCCCTTACCCATACCCATCCCTCCACCCCGCCTCCCTTCTGCAACCCTCACATTGTCTTCCAGAGTCCAGAGTCACTTATGGTTTGTCTCCCTCTCTGATTTCTTTCCATTCAGTTTTCCCTCCCCTCCCCTATGGTTCACTGTGCCGTTGTTCTTTATGAGTTATCTTTAGAAAGTTCTCTAACTCAAAGTAAGGAAGAAATTACCCTCCATTGTCTTTTAAGCTTTTTTATGGTTTTCTTTTACAGCTACAATTTGATCAGTTTGGTAATTATGTTGATGTACAGTGTGAGGTTTAGTTCCAACTTTTCCACTTCCAGATGGCTATCTAGCTGTTCAAGTATCATTTATTACCTTGTTGCTTTTTTTGATGTTGTTTATATCAAATACTTAATTTCCATGCATATATTAGTTTACTTCTTATTTTTCTCTTGTTTCTTTTTTTAGTCTAACTACTCAGTCATGTAAAATAAACAAGCACCCACTTACATGACAAAAAATTTTTATATGTTCTAATATCTGGCCATGCTTGCCTTCTCTCTAATTTCCATGCCGACTTTGGTGCTTTTGCTTTTTAGAGTTTTCTTGACTCATCTTGACTGTTTCTTTTACCATAACCTTTTTAGAGTCAGCTTATTTCTGGGATAAAAGAAAAATCTGTTGTTGGTTTTATTGGAGTTGCATTAAATTAGGAAGAACTGATGCTTTTTAATGTTGAATTTTCCCATTTAATGCATGGCATGTCTGTTCATCTATCAAGTCTCCTTTGTTACCCTCTGGGATATTTTAATAAGTTACTCTGTTTATTCTATTAAGTTTATTCTAAGTTATTTTATTTTATTCTTTGTTACTACTAAAATGGTATCTTTTATTATGTATCATAAGAGGTCTTTTATTTTGCACATGAAGACCATTGATTTCTGAATATTCATTTTATATTTTGCTGACTTGTTTTGTAGGAATATGTCAAATGATTCCTTTAAGTAATATTGTCTGCAGATAATGACACTTTCAGATATATGTATTTTCACTACCATTTCAGTAGAAGATTCTACAGATTATAATCACACAGAAAAAAATTCAGATTTTAGTGATGTGCATGAATTTGTTCTTTTCTCTTCATGCATTAATTTGTCATATTTATTGAGTGCCTGCTATATGCCTGGCAATGGAGATCATCCTTTTAAATAGCAAAGGAAAGAAATAAGCTGGGTTTTGTTTATGCCTTGGGGGAAAAATGCTTTATTGATTGTAATTAAGATTTGTTGTTATTATCTGACTAGAAATGGGGAAGATATTGTAGTATAAAATTTCTTTTTTTTTTAAGATTTTATTTATTTATTTGACAGAGAAAAATCACAAGGAGGTAGAGAGGCAGGCAGAGAGAGAGAGAGAGGAGGAAGCAGGCTCCCTGCTGAGCAGAGAGCCCGATGTGGGACTCGATCCCAGGACCCTGAGATCATGACCTGAGCCAAAGGCAGCAGCTTAACCCACCGAGCCACCCAGGTACCCTGTAGTATAAAATTTCTAAAGAAACACTGCCGGTTACTTTGTGGTGTAATATATGTAATGGATTCAGTGTTAGTACCTTGCTACATTTCATAAAGGCATCAGTGGGGTGAGTAGACATCGGGTAGGGATTCATAATTGTCTAAACCTATAAATACAATATTTATTAAAGTCAAGTAACTATAGTTTAAATTATGTTCTTAACACTGACAAATAAGATAGGTAAAATGTGACTAAGTCATACGGATAGAGTAGTGAAAATATTTGTGCATAATCTTACACATGTGAGTAAATTCATTAGGCAATATTGCTAGTATTAGGAGAATAGAAGAAGGAGAAATAGAATTAAAGTGTAGACTGTGGAGCCTGCCAGGATTCAAATCCAGGCTCTTTCACTTACAAATGGATTGATATTGGGCATGTTGAAACCTCTTGGAAACTGATATCCTCATTTGCAAAAATAAGGAAAATAACAGTACCAATCTTACAGAGTTCTTCTGAGGATTAAATGTGTTTTTAAAGATAAAGCAAACAATCTTTGTCATATAGTAAAAACTCAATAAATGTTAGGACATGTAAGGGGAGGTAAGACATGTGGTGCAAGCAAAGTAAAACTCAAGTCTGCTTTGTAGAAGGTGGTGATTGAGCAATACACAATCTCTATGATTCCTTCTATGTTTATACATCCTACCTCTGAGGTTAGACTAACTGATATTCTAAGAAATAAATAGAATCAATTGTTTGGGAGAGCAAGTGGTTATTTGTTTGGTGCCAAGGCAGTAATTTGCGTTGTTCCAGGAAGGAGGAAGGAGAATCAGTTGCTTGCTGTGACTTGGACTCTGCCTAATTGGTCTGGAATTGTGCAAATTAGTACAACAATGTTTGATTACGCTAGTCCAATGCAAACATGGGCAGATTTCTTTCTTACCAAACCCATTCTGGGACCAAAGGGGGGAAAAAAAAATCCAAGGGTAACTCACCTTTTAGAAAGTCAGTCATTTTCCTTTGTAAACTAAAGATTGTATAAATAAGAAAGCACTTATTTGGGATTAGAAAATATTCTAGAGTCACAAATGACTAAATCTTTGTTGAAAGCCTCTTAAAGATATGAATGGTGTATGCTTCTTTCTTTTGTCTATTGAACTGTGATATCTTTAAAGTATTACAAAGAAGAGAGAAGCTACCAATCTATTATCCAACATATAACAAAAGAAATAGAGCATTTTTTAATTGTAAAATCCTTATTTTTCCAGATAGCCTTGACCAAGACTAAATGTGCCTTTCTTTTTAATCATGGCCTAGTTTTGAAGAAATAACACAGCTGCACAAATTAACCCTTTGTAGAGCAAAACTGGTGATGGTTCAGCTAGTTAAGTCACTCAGTATTGCCTGTGAATTCTACTTTTTCATAGTTTTATCCGATTGCATCAATAAAATTGAGAACATCATCTATGATTCATTCCACATCTCTCACAAACTTTCAAATATTTGAATCCATTTTTCCTCAACTCTCTCTTTTCTTTTTTTAATGTCAGAAGATTAAATGTCCCTCCTTCATTTAATGTAAATTCTTCCTCCACCTGTATTTTAGATCCTTTCTATTCATGTCTTTGAAATCTTACTACCTAAATAATTGGGCCATGGCAAAAGCAAGCTAATATTTTGAACCAACTAGTTTTTGCCTCATTGTATCTGTAGGAGTTCAGTTTTGTTAATGTCTTTGCAATATGCAATCGAACAAAAGATGTTACCAAAAATAGACGAAAATGCTCCCTCTTTCAATATTTAAGTCAAATCACATTCACTTTTCTCTGTATTACAATATGTAGGACTATGGACTTTAGTCTACTTATGAAAATTACCAAGAATAACCCTCAGGTACCTGGGCACCTGCCTCCAGCTCTCAGGTCATGATCCTGGCAGGGGTCCAGGGATGGAGCCTGGTATTGGGCTCCCTGCTCCATGGGTAGCTTGCTTCTCCCTCTTCCACAGCCCCCACTTGTGTTTTCTCTCCCGCGGTGTCTCTCTTTGTCAAATAAATGAATAAAATGTAAAAAAATAAATAAATAAAAATAAAATAACCCTGAGGCTTGAGGTGCCTAGCCAAAGGAGCTGACCTTGCATAGAGCCAGTGTAACTAACAGAGGTCAAGACTCTAAACAAACTACTGGGTATTTACAACAAAGATTCAGATGTAGTGAAAAGAAGCGCCACCTGTACCCCCAATGTTCATAGCAGCAATGGCCACAGTCGCCAAACTGTAGAAAGAACAAAGATGCCCTTCAATAGAGGAATGGATAAAGAAGATATGATCCATTTATTCTATGGAGTATTAAGTCTCCATCAGAAAGGATGAGAAGCCTCTTACACTATTGGCAGGAATGCCAGTTGGTGCAGCCACTTTGGAAAACAGGGTGGGGTTTCCTCAGAAAGTTAAAAATAGAGCTACCCTATGATCCTGCAATTGCACTACTGGATATTTACCCCAAAGATACAGATGTAGTGAAAAGAAGGGCCATATGTACCCCAGTGTTCATAGCAGCAATGTCCACAATAGCCAAACTGTGGAAGGAGTCAACATGTCCTTCAACAGAGGAATGGATAAAGAAGATGTGGTTCATATACACAATGGGATATTACTCAGAAAGGAAGAATACCTAACTTCTGCACAACTTGGATGGGAGTGGAGGAGATTATGCTGAGTTAAATAAGTCAAGCAGAGAGAGTCAATTATCATATGGTTTCACTTGTGGAGCATAAGGAAGAACATGGAGGACATGGGGAGATGGAAAGGAGAAGTGGGTTGGGGTAAATAGGAGGGGAAGACAAACCATGAGAGACTGTAGACTCTGAGAAACAAACAGGGTTTTGGAGGGGAAGGAAATGGGGGGTTGAGTGAGCCTGGTGATGGGTATTATGGAGGGCACATATTATATGGAACTCTGGGTGTGGTGCTTAAACAGTGAATACTGGAACACTGAAAAGAAATAAAATAAAGAAAAATGGAAAAAAAACTGTAAACAAAGGTTGTTTGTTTCTTGGAAGATGTGAGGCCCTGGCACTCTTTGCTTTATACAATTTCATTTACATAACTTTAGAAAAAGGCAAATTTTCTAGTCAGAATTTGCTTTCATTTTTCAAGCCCTAATTTACAATAACAAAGCCTGAGCTCAAAAGTCTTCAACAAAAGCGAATGTATTTCTTTTTTGCTCTTTTTTCTTTTTTTTTTTGCAAGTGTATTATTTATTTTTAAAGCTTTTATGTATTTGACAGAGAGAGAGATCACAAGTAGGCACAGCAGTAAGCAGAGAAAGAGGGGGAAGCAGGCTCCCTGCTGAGCAGAGAGCCCAATGTGGGGCTCAGTCCCAGGACCCTGAGATCATGACCTTAGCTGAAGGTAGAGGCTTAACCCACTGGGCCACCCAGGCAGCCCTGCAAATGTATTTAAAAAAAAAAAAAAAAATTGCCCTACTTAACATCCGGTGGCCTTCTTTCAGTTCCTCAAATAGAAAGGTCTTTTACCCATACTATGCTTTATAATGAAGAAACTTTTATTTTTCATTTCTTAGAATACCTTTATACTAGATCACAGGTGTAAGATAATATATTATGAAGTAAAATCTTCAAACTATCATAATCCTTTTTTTTAAACCCATGGCACAACTTAATGATTCCTCCTTCATATTGTATTGCATTTGAAATAGATAATTCAGAGTTTGCTCTGTCCTACTTAAATGTGACCTTAATGAGGGCAGAGACTAAAATACTGTCTTCTTTTGTACTGTATTTTCAGTGCCTTGAACTGAAACTTGTAACATATTGTTTAATAAATATTTTTTTAATGAATGAATTATGGTATATTATTATAGCATAGAATATAAATATGTGATATTATGGTAGAACATCATTCACTCAAGTAATGATTATGAGTCTGTTTTTTTAAAAATAATTACTTCTGCTTCTTTGATGAGAATAGGTTTTAGAGAATCAAAAATGGAAGCAGGTAGACCACCAAGGATGTTATTTGGGAAATGCAAAGAGAGATAAATGTAGCTTTGTACTGACATGGTAGTTGGGAAGATGGAGAACGGGGAGATATTTGAAGTATGTTATGAGAGGGAAGGAACGTGAACTTGGTGTGAAGAATAAAAGAATATGAGGAATAAAGAATGAATCCTTTATTTTAGCTGGCTAAAATGACTGAGTAAATGACTTAGTGAATGACTGAATGACTAAGTTAAACAAATTTCTGAAGTGGAATATGAATGAATAGAGAATTGACAATTCTACTTTACACATGTTGTGTATAAAATATGAACACTTTGGGGTGCCTGGGTGGCTCAATGGCTTAAGCCTCTGCCTTCGGCTCAGGTCATGATCTCAGGGTCCTGGGATTATGCCCTGCATCGGGCTCTCTGCTCAGTAGAGAGCCTGTTTTCCCTCCTCTCTGCCTGTCTCTCTGCCTACTTGTGATCTCTGTCTGTCAAATAAATAAATAAAATCTTTAAAAAAAATATGAACACTTTTTTCCCCCTCACATATCATGTGGGAATATCAAGTAGACAAATAGATAAATTGGTCTGGAGAGCAGGGGGGGGATGGGAGCTAAAAATGTGAAGTTTGTGCCTTATTGGTATATAGTTTATATTCATATCAAATATTGGCCAAGATTAACCAGTCAAATTCTTTTAGGTTATTAAATCAATAGTCATAGTTATAGTTATCTTAAGGCAATAAAAATTAGTTTTTATATACTTCTATAGTTAGCAGATTCTCTGGAAGTTTCTCTTGAAAATTTTTGATATGTCATCTTGTGTGACTTAAAAAAAGTCCAAACTGCTGGCGAGGATGCGGAGAAAGGGGAACCCTCCTACACTCTTGGTGGGAATGCAAGCTGGTGCAGCCACTCTGGAAAACAGCATGGAGGTTCCTCATAATGTTGAAAATAGAACTGCCCTATGACCCAGCAATTGCACTACTGGGTATTTACCCTAAACATACAAACATAGTGATCCAAAGGGGCACGTGCACCCGAATGTTTATAGCAGCAATGTCCACAATAGCCAAACTATGGAAAGAACCTAGATGTCCATCAACAGATGAATGGATCAAGAAATGTGGTATATATACACAATGGAGTACTATGCAGCCATCAAAAGAAATGAAATCTTGCCATTTGCGACAACATGGATGGAACTAGAGCGTATCATGCTTAGCGAAATAAGTCAAGCAGAGAAGGCAACTATCATATGATCTCCCTGATATGAGGAAGTGGTGATGCAACAAGGGGGCTTAAGTGGGTAGAAGAAGAATAAATGAAACAAGATGGGATTGGGAGGGAGACAAACCATAAGTGACTCTTAATCTCACAAAACAAACTGAGGGTTGCTGGGGGGAGGGGGTTTGGGAGAAGGGGGTGGGATTATGGACATTGGGGAGGGTATGTGCTTTGGTGAGTGCTGTGAAGTGTGTAAACCTGGTGATTCACAGACCTGTACCCCTGGGGATAAAAATATATGTTTATAAAAAATAAAAAGTTAAAAAAAAAGTCCAAACTCATAATTTTTTTTGAGTTTTAATATATTTTCATAATGTATTTGGATTTGAAATATAGATCCATTATTTTAGGTCAATATTTTACTGGAAGAAAGTACTTTTTGGCAGGGTTTGTTAGGTTTTAGGAACACTAATACCTGTAAATCTCATGTACCATACTTTGACCATAACAATTTGTACTTCTCCTATTTTTGTTAGATTATACTAAATTAAGAAATATTGTAAATTATCAGATGTGTTCCATGGACTGACCAAAAGACTTGAAGAACAAAAATGGATACATGATCCCAGCTCATGTTGGCTTGAAAATATGAGCCATTGAGTTCTTTACTACTGTAGTTATAGAATTTTCTGTGTTACTATTGCAATTCCCATTATAAAACTGTAGTACAGATCTCTAAACACAGTATTGGCTTAATAAATGTTCCAATCAATTTGAAAGAAAAAAATTCCCATGTATTCACTTGTATGTGTTATCCAGGCCAAGTTAACAAAATAACTTACATTTAGGGGTGATCAATCCTATCTTAAGTATCTAAATGAAGAACATGAAACATTTAGGACAAGAGTTCATTTTGTGGGGTTTATTTTTTGGTGTACCTATAAGACTGTCAGTCAACACCACAGTTTTACTGGCATGTTCCAGAATTAACCCCAAGAAGAAAATAATCCTGTGAGATCATGTCTAGGATGAATAATTCAATATAAGTTTTGTCAAAATAATATATTGTTTAGGCAAATAAATATATTCTAATTATCATAATTAGCTCACTAACAGCTATTTTAAGATTAATTTATCTTGGAGCATCCATAATGAGTTATTTTTTTATGGAGATGAGGAAGTGAATTACTTTTAGCTTCAATACTTCGATAGTGAAGAATGCTGGTGCATCAGTGATGTGCCACAAAGACTCAACTGGTACTTAATACTGTCATTCCTAGAGATAACTCTAGGCAGTACATTCTGCATAAAGTTGTGAATTGCAATGCCATCCTTATCAGAGTGAACCAGGACTTCTAACCTAATCACAATTGATCACAAACATCACACAATATATTGGGATGCCTGGGTGGCATAGTCAGTTAAGTGTCTGACTTTGGTTTCAGCTTAGATCATGATCTCAGGGTTCTTAAGATCAAGCCCTGAGTCGGGCTCTGCACTCAGCATGGAGTCTGCTTGAGATTTGCTCTCCCTTTCCCTCTGCACCCCTCTCTAATGCTCTCTCTCTCTAAAATAAATAAATGAGTCTTTTTTTTTAAAAAAAGTCACACAGTAAAGAGCTTCTGTATTTTTTAGATCTATTTTTATTAGATCATTATGTGGAGAGTAAAAACTTGAGAAGCTCAAAAGATGATCTCAGAAGAGCCAAGCAAAATCTCTACATCAAGTAGACTATATTATAATAAATTCTTTTAACTTACACAGAACATCTTTTTCTTTAAATATGAAAATCTATAAGTCTGTATGAGCCAAACGAATGCAAGTTAAGAAAATTACTTGTTCTGCATGCACTATATTATAGAGGCTACCCTTATATAGAGAATTATCAATGTGGTTGAATATAGTAATTAATCTAAATGACTAAACATTTTTGGTTCAAGGCTTACAGAGAAACATGAATTTGTATACAAGACAATATAATTTAGCTGCTCATTAAGGACATTCTTACACTTTATTAGGATGGCAATTTCAATATAATATGAATATTGTCCTGTATTATCAATGTAACTTTGTTGATTTTTTTAAAAAGGTTTTATTTATTTATTTGACAGAGAGAGAGAGAGACCACAAGCAGGGGGAGGGGCAGAGGGAGATGGAGAAACAGGCTCTCTGTTGAGCAAGGAGCCCGATGTGGGGCTCTATCCTAGGACCCCAGGATTATGAACTGAGCAAAAGGCAGATGCTTAATTGACTGAGCCACCCAGGTACTCAAATGTAACATTGTTATGTTGTAATATAATACAGAGAATGCGATATTTAATGTACTGTGTTAATTATATCTTAAATTTACCTTGATTTTTAGTTAAATTTATCTTCCATTTGTATAGTTATACATACATATAAATATTTGTATGTGTAAATGCATAGATAGAAATGTGTTAATAAATCTTCTTTACTGCAAATTTTCACATAAATGATACACATGAGCAAAATTAGAATTTTTTTCTTTTTCTGTAAAATGACTATTTTTCTGTGCCCAGATAACTAATGCTCTTTTTTTTTTAATAAATTTTTTATTTTTTATAAACATATATCTTTATCCCCAGGGGTACAGGTCTGTGAATCACCAGGTTTACACACTTCACAGCACTCACCAAAGCACATACCCTCCCCAATGTCCATAATCCCACCCCTTCTCCCAAACCCCCTCCCCCCAGCAACCCTCAGTTTGTTTTGTGAGATTAAGAGTCACTTATGGTTTGTCTCCCTCCCAATCCCATCTTGTTTCATTTATTCTTCTTCTACCCACTTAAGCCCCCTTGTTGCATCACCACTTCCTCATATCAGGGAGATCATATGATAGTTGCCTTCTCTGCTTGACTTATTTCGCTAAGCATGATACGCTCTAGTTCCATCCATGTTGTCGCAAATGGCAAGATTTCATTTCTTTTGATGGCTGCATAGTACTCCATTGTGTATATATACCACATTTCTTGATCCATTCATCTGTTGATGGACATCTAGGTTCTTTCCATAGTTTGGCTATTGTGGACATTGCTGCTATAAACATTCGGGTGCACGTGCCCCTTTGGATCACTATGTTTGTATGTTTAGGGTAAATACCCAGTAGTGCAATTGCTGGGTCATAGGGCAGTTCTATTTTCAACATTATGAGGAACCTCCATGCTGTTTTCCAGAGTGGCTGCACCAGCTTGCATTCCCACCAACAGTGTAGGAGGGTTCCCCTTTCTCCACATCCTCGCCAGCATCTGTCATTTCCTGGCTTGTTGATTTTAGCCATTCTGACTGGTGTGAGGTGATATCTCATTGTGGTTTTGATTTGTATTTCCCTGATGCCGAGTGATATGGAGCACTTTTTCATGTGTCTGTTGGCCATCTGGATGTCTTCTTTGCAGAAATGTCTGTTCATGTCCTCTGCCCATTTCTTGATTGGATTATTTGTTCTTTGGGTGTTGAGTTTGCTAAGTTCCTTATAGATTTTGGACACTAGTCCTTTATCTGATATGTCGTTTACAAATATCTTCTCCCATTCTGTCAGTTGTCTTTTGATTTTGTTAACTGTTTCCTTTGCTGTGCAAAAGCTTTTGATCTTGATGAAGTCCCAATAGTTCAATTTTTGCCCTTGCTTCCCTTGCCTTTGGCGTTGTTCCTAGGAAGATGTTGCTGTGGCTGAGGTCGAAGAGGTTGCTGCCTGTGTTCTCCTCAGGATTTTGATGGATTCCTTTTGCACATTGAGGTCCTTCATCCATTTTGAGTCTATTTTCGTGTGTGGTGTAAAGAAATGGTCCAATTTCATTTTTCTGCATGTGGCTATCCAATTTTTCCAGCACCATTTATTGAAGAGGCTGTCTTTTTTCCCTTGGACATTCTTTCCTGCTTTGTCAAAGATTAGTTGACCATAGAGTTGAGGGTATATTTCTGGGCTCTCTATTCTGTTCCATTGATCTATGTGTCTGTTTTTGTGCCAGTACCATGCTGTCTTGTGTCTGTTTTTGTGCAAGTACCATGCTGTCTTGATGATGACAGCTTTGTAATAGAGCTTGAAGTCCGGAATTGTGATGCCACCAACGTTGGCTTTCTTTTTCAATATCCCTTTGGCTATTCGAGGTCTTTTCTGGTTCCATATAAATTTTAGAATTATTTGTTCCATTTCTTTGAAAAAGATGGATGGTACTTTGATAGGGATTGCCTTAAATGTGTAGATTGCTTTAAGTAGCATAGACATTTTCACAATATTTATTCTTCCAATCCAGGAGCATGGAACATTTTTCCATTTCTTTGTGTCTTCCTCAATTTCTTTCATGAGTACTTTATAGTTTTCTGAGTATAGATTCTGTGCCTCTTTGGTTAGGTTTATCCCTAGGTATCTTATGGTTTGGGGTGCAATTGTAAATGGATTGACTCCTTTTTTCTCTTTCTTCTGTCTTGTTGTTGGTGTAGAGAAATGCAACTGATTTCTGTGCATTGATTTTATATCCTGACACTTTACTGAATTCCTGTACAAGTTCTAGCAGTTTTGGAATGGAGTCTTGGGTTTTCCACATATAGTATCATATCATCTGTGAAGAGTGATAATTTGACTTACTGTTTGCCAGTTTGGATGCCTTTAATTTCCTTTTGTTGTCTGACTGCTGAGGCTAGGACCTCTAGTATTATGTTGAATAGCAGTGGTGATAATGGACATCCCTGTCGTGTTCCTGATCTTAGCGGAAAAGCTTTCAGTTTTTCTCCATTGAGAATGATATTTGCGGTGGGTTTTTCATAGATGGCTTTGATGATATTGAGGTATGTGCCCACTATCCCTACACTTTGAAGAGTTTTGATCAGGAAGGGATGCTGTACTTTGTCAAATGCCTTTTCAGCATCTATTGAGAGTATCATATGGTTCTTGTTCTTTCTTTTATTGATGTGTTGGATCACATTGACTGATTTGTGGATGTTGAACCAACCTTGCAGCCCTGAAATAAATCCCACGTGGTCGTGGTGAATAACCCTTTTAATGTACTGTTGAATCCTATTGGCTAGTATTTTGGTGAGAATTTTCGCATCTGTGTTCATCAAGGATATTGGTCTATAGCTCTCTTTTTTGATGGGATCCTTGTCTGGTTTTGGGATCAAGGTGATGCTGGCCTCATAAAATGAGTTTGGAAGTTTTCCTTCCATTTCTATTTTTTGGAACAGTTTCAGGAGAATAGGAATTAGTTCTTTAAATGTTTGGTAGAATTCCCCCGGGAAGCCGTCTGGCCCTGGGCTTTTGTTTGTTTGGAGATTTTTAATGACTGTTTCAATCTCCTTACTGGTTATGGGTCTGTTCAGGCTTTCTATTTATTCCAGGTTCAGTTGTGGTAGTTTATATGTTTCTAGGAATGCATCCATTACTTCCAGATTGTCAAATTCGTTGGCGTAGAGTTGCTCATATTATGTTCTTATAATAGTTTGTATTTCTTTGGTGTTAGTTGTGATCTCTCCTCTTTCATTCATGATTTTATTTATTTGGGTCCTTTCTCTTTTCTTTTTGATAAGTCGGGCCAGGGGTTTATCAATTTTATTAATTCTTTCAAAGAACCAGCTCCTAGTTTCATTGATTTGTTCTATTGTTTTTTTTTGGTTTCTATTTCATTGATTTCTGCTCTGATCTTTATGATTTCTCTTCTTCTGCTGGGCTTAGGGTTTCTTTCTTGTTCTTTCTCCAGCTCCTTTAGGTGTAGGGTTAGGTTGTGTACCTGAGACCTTTCTTGTTTCTTGAGAAAGGCCTGTACCGCTATATATTTTCCTCTCAGGACTGCCTTTGTTGTGTCCCACAGATTTTGAACCATTGTATTTTCATTATCATTTGTTTCCATGATTTTTTTCAATTCTTCTTTAATTTCCCAGTTGACCCATTCATTCTTTAGAAGGATGCTGTTTAGTCCCCATGTATTTGGGTTCTTTCCAAACTTCCTTTTGTTGTTGAGTTCTAGCTTTAGAGCATTGTGGTCTGAAAATATGCAGGGAATGATCCCAGTCTTCTGATACCGGTTGAGTCCTGCTTTAGGACCGAGGATGTGATCTATTCTGGAGAATGTTCCATGTGCACTAGAGAAGAATGTGTATTCTGTTGCTTTGGGATGAAATGTTCTGAATATATCTGTGATGTCCATCTGGTCCCGTGTGTCGTTTAAGGACTTTATTTCCTTGCTGATCTTAGCTTGCATGATCTGTCCATTTCAGTGGGGGGAGTGTTAAAGTCCCCTACTATTATTGTATTATTGTTGATGTGTTTCTTCTTTGATTTTGTTATTAATTGTTTTATATAGTTGGCTGCTCCCACATTGGGGGCATAGATATTTAAAATTGCTAGATCTTCTTGTTGGACAGACCCTTTGAGTATGATATAGTGTCCTTCCTCATCTCTTATTATAGTCTTTGGCTTAAAATCTAATTGATCTGATATAAGGATTGCCACTCCTGCTTTCTTCTGATGTCCATTAGCATGGTAAATTCTTTTCCACCCCCTCACTTTAAATCTGGAGGTGTCTTCGGGCTTAAAATGAGTTTCTTGGAGGCAACATATAGATGGGTTTGGTTTTTTATCCATTCTGATACCCTGTGTCTTTTGACAGGGGCTTTTAGCTCATTAACATTCAGGGTAACTATTGAGAGATATGAATTTAGTGCCACTGTATTGCCTGTAAGGTGACTGTTACTGTATATGGTCTCTGTTCCTTTCTGATCTACCACTTGTAGGCTCTCTCTTTGCTTAGAGGACCCCTTTCAAGATTTTCTGTAGAGCTCGTTCGGTGTTTGCAAATTCTTTCAGTTTTTGTTTGTCCTGGAAGCTTTTAATCTCTCCTTCTATTTTCAATGATAGCCTAGCTGGATATAGTATTCTTGGCTGCATGTTTTTCTTGTTTAGTGCTCTGAAAATATCATGCCAGCTCTTTCTGGCCTGCCAGATCTCTGTGGATAAGTAAGCTGCCAATCTAATATTTTTACCATTGCATGTTACAGACTTCTTTTCCTGGACTGCTTTCAGGATTTTCTCTTTGTCACTGAGATTTGTAAATTTTACTATTAGGTGACGGGATATGGGCCTATTCTTATTGATTTTGAGGGGCGCTCTCTGAACCTCCTGAATTTTGATGCTCATTCCCTTTGCCATATTGGGGAAATTCTCCCCAATAATTCTCTCCAGTATACCTTCTGCTCCCCTCTCTCTTTCTTCTTCTTCTGGAATACCAATTATTCTAATGTTGTTTCGTCTTATGGTGTCACTTATCTCTCGAATTCTCCCCTCGTGGTTCAGTAGCTGTTTGTCCCTCTTTTGCTCAGCTTCTTTATTCTCTGTCATTTGGTCTTCTATATCACTAATTCTTTCTTCTGCCTCATTTATCCTAGCAGTGAGAGCCTCCATTTTTGATTGCACCTCATTGATAGCTTTTTTGATTTCAACTTGGTTAGATTTTAGTTCTTTTATTTCTCCAGAAAGGGCTTTTATATCTCCCGAGAGGGTTTCTCTAATATCTTCCATGCCTTTTTCGAGCCCGGCTAGAACCTTGAGAATTGTCATTCTGAACTCTAGATCTGACATATTACCAATGTCTGTATTGATTAGGTCCCTAGACTTTGGTACTGCCTCTTGTTCTTTTTTTTTGTTGTGAAATTTTCTGCCTTGTCATTTTGTCCAGTTAAGAGTATATGAAGGAGCAAGTAAAATACTAAAAGGGTGGCAACAACCTCAGGGAAATCTGCTTTAACCAAATCAGAAGAGATCCCAAATCGTGAGGGGGAGAAAGGGGATAAAAAGAGGTTCAAAAAGGAAGAAAGAAAAAAAAAAGAAAAGAAAAGAATTTAAAAAAAGAAAATGAATAACAAAAAATATAAAAAAATAAAAATATATATATTAGATAAACTAGTTAAAAAACCATTACAAAAATAAAGGGTAAAAGTTAAAAAAAAATTTTACCAGAAGGTGAGAAAAAAAAACCAAAAAATGAAAAAGAAAAAAATTAAATTAACTGCAAGACTAAAAAAAATCACAGGGAGAAAGCCATGAGCTCCATGCTTTGCTTTCTCCTCCTCTGGAATTCTGCTGCTCTCCTTGGTATTGAAACCGCACTCCTTGGTAGGTGAACTTGGTCTCAGTTGGATTACTTGGAGATCTTCTGGGGGAGGGGCCTGTTGTAGTGATTCTCAACTGTCTTTGCCCCAGGTGGAACTGCACCGCCCTTACCAAGGGCCGGGCTGAGTAATCCGCTCGGGTTTGCTTTCGGGAGCTTTTGTTCCCTGAGCGCTTTCTGTAGAGTTCTGGAGGACGGGAATACAAATGGCGGCCTCCTGGTCTCTGGCCCGGAGGAGCCGAGAGCCCAGGGCCCCACTCCTCAGTGCGCCCTCAGAGAACAGCACCCAGTTACTCCCGTCTGCCTGACCTCCGGCCGCGCTCCGAGCTCACTGAGCCTGCGACCAGTTCAAGGTAACCCCGAGCTGTGAGCTTACTGTCGGCTCTGTCTCTGTAGCCGGCTTTCCCGTTCCAATACCCGCAAGCTCTGCAACACTCAGAAACCCCCGATCCTTCTGTGACCCTGCGGGACCTGAGGCCACGCTGCCCCCGTGTGGGCTTCGCCCCGGTTTAGCCTCTGGAGCGATGTCCCTCCATGGAACAGACTTTTAAAAGTCCTGATTTTGTGCTCAGTTGCTCCACCGCTTGCCGGGAGCCGGCCCCTCCTCCAGTTCTATCTTCCCGTCGCTTTGGATTCACTTCTCCGCCAGTCCTACCTTTCAGAAAGTGGTTGTTTTTCTGTTTCCAGAATTACTGTTTTTCTTCTCTTCGATCTGCCGATGGATTTGCAGGTATTTGCAATCTTTAGATAAGATATCTAGCTGATCTCCTGCTAGCTGAAGTAGTCTCAGCCTGCTATTTCTCCGCCATCTTGACTCCTCCCTCACTAATGCTCTTTTTGTTTGCCAATATATTCTGTTAAACTTGATCTTGATGTATTTTAACAAAATTCTTTTTTTTTAAATATTAAATGGACTTTTAAAATAGGAATAAGAGAACTGTTGAGATATCTTTTTATGTATAAACAATTTTTGGGTCCCAGAAAGGTCCCCAGGTACCACATTTATTCCTTTACTTTATTCTAAGAATTAGGGTAGTAATAATAAAAATAATCAAGTTTGTTTGTCAGCCTCAAAATTTGATCATTTCACACTACTGTAAGAATACTTTTTTTAAAAAAAGATTTTATTTATATATTTGACAGAGAGAGATCACAAGTAGGCAGAGAGGCAGGCAGAGAGAGAGAGCAGGTGGGAAAGCAGACTCCCCACTCAGCAGAGCAGTCCCAGGACCCTGAGATCATGACCCCAGCCAAAGGCAGAGGTTAACCCACTGAGCGATTCAGGCACCCTGTAAGAATACTTTTTTACTGAACTTAAAAGAACTGATAAATTTAGAAGAAAGTACATTTTCCTAGATTTATTACATATAAGTTAAGTAATATATGGTGAACATATTACAATGATTATAAATAAGGATTACAAAAAAAACTTAAAAAAAGGACACCCATGTTGAGGCATAAAGGCTGGTATAATAATTATCTACAAAAATTTGTTGTTTCTAGGATCCTAGTTTTCAGTACTCTTGTTAACTGAAGGCACTTGGAGTTATACTAAAATCCTCATATTTGACTCTTAATAACATAGCAAAACATCACTGTCATAAGCTGAATCCAGGATTGCTCCTTCTTCTACTTAACAAAACTCCTCAGTGGTATAATCTCTGCTAGAAAATGTTCTATGCTTTATACATACACAGACCTTTTGTAATTTCCTTGGATAATCCTGATTTAATTTTATTTTATAATGGTTAACACTTAAAAGAAAAACTTGAAATTATCAAGCAGGCTCTCCAATTACAGATTTAAATTCAATCTTGGAACATGAACAACTTCCTGAATTTGAATTAATCCACATGACCGAGTTAATTATCCTCAAATGGGCCTTCCAGGTTAAAAAAAGATAAAGATCAACATTTAAACAAATACAGATCATGTTCTAGTATGCCTGGTCATTATTTGCTTATTTTAAGAACTACCTCTTACTGAGAATGTTATTAAATACCTTTGCAAGTCTTCTTTACTTTTTACTTAAAAATTATTGTTCTTCTCCTCAATCTTCAGTGAAACGAAGGAGAACAAATGGAATTAAAAACCCCAAAAAGTGGCAAAGGCCTCAGAGACTCTAGAACTTCCATGTCCTAAGGAATTGCCATAATCCTTGATGATACATGGGATACAGACTCTCCCTTATAGATTAATAACAAGCTGCCCCATATGGTAGGGTGCTTCCCTATTATGAACAGATACAACTAGATACAACCAATCTTATTAAATAGGTATAAACACTTTTTCTAAAATAGTCACTCAACACATCCCTTCACAATGTGGACATGGAAATTTAGTCCTCTCAAAGAAATACCATAAAAAAATATCCATCTCTGTCTTTTGAAGGAAAAGATCTAAACTGGTAACATAACAACTAATATTGCAGTAAAACTCCGAAGTGTTGGTCCTTGGATGCATGTTTCCCACTTAAGAAGACAGCATCTTCTCTTTAACACCGTGTATCATTTTGTTTTGATCACTGGTATCCACTTTCCTGGAGGAATTTAAAGTGTAAGTTCTTAAGTGTCCTCTAAACAGAGGCAGCTATAGGGAGTAGAAAACTTCCATATAAGATGATAGAATAAAATTAATTTTTTGCTTCCCCACCATCAGATTTCTTTCTGTTTTCTCTTCTCTAATCTTGCCCACTATTGTATTTTAACATCCCCTATTGACTGACTGAATGATTTCCCAAAAGAGCTCCCCCGAGGGAGTCTTTCTCCATCTTTTTACTGTTGACAAACTGTGGTCTTTTGCCACTCAAGGAAAAACAAAATTTTCTTATGCATTTTCTGACCATAGCTACCACTTTGAATGAAGTGATAGGTGTGTCTATCAACCTCCATCTCTTCCTGCTATAGAGCATCCAACAGCTGTTTCTTTAAAATACGCATTCTCAACAGGGGTGGCATGGTCTCCAAGAGAGCAAAAATAAGTTCTCATGGGTTGAAAATGTCTTAGTTTTATATGTATAAGCATGGTTATACATATAGTGCATAAAGAGGTATACAGCATATCTAAATTTTTGGTATTAAAATTTCTTGGGTATGACAATTAGAAACAAAATGTCCAAAAGTGCTCCTTAGGGGAACAAAACTGAAGAAAGATTGAGAAACATTGGAAAAAATATTTCAAAAGTTAGATTTCCTTTTGCAGGTCTTGTCTGGTACTTAAATTACCCTTACATTACTAATTATAACCTTTAATCTTGTAAAAATTGGGCCTTGACTCCCTCACACCCCTCCAACAGAATACTTCTCTTGAGGTCATTGCATTCTTTTTTTTTTTTTTTTTTAAAGATTTTATTTACTTATTTGACAGAGAGAGAGAGATCACAAGTAGGCTGAGAGGCAGGCAGAGAGAGAGAGTGGGGGAAGCAGGCTCCCTGCTGAACAAAGAACCCAATGTGGGACTTGATCCCAGGACCCTGAGATCATGATCTGAGCTGAAGGTAGAGGCTTAACCCTCTGAGCCACGCAGGCACCTTGAGGTCATTGCATTCTTAGCAGCTAAATCCAGCCCATTGGAAGTCTACTAATTTCAGAACTATCATTAGTAAAATAGTGTCTCTTCTGTTTTCTCAGTAACACTTCAGAAATGATTTAACTCTACTCAGAAAATGTGACTGCCTTAAGGGACAAATGATTGATTCATTCCTGAAATGAACGATACTTATATTACCAGTGGGGACTGTGCTCATCTAGGGGCTACAACTTCCTACATGGATATGGACATGACTTCTACTCTTAAAACTCAACAAGGGCGCCTGGGTGGCTCTGTTGGTTGGGTGTTGGCCTTCGGTTCAGGTCATGATCCCAGGATCCTGGGATGGAGTGCCACACTGAGCTCCTTGCTCAGCAGGGAGCCTCCTTCTACCTCTGCTTGCCTCTCCCCCTGCTTGTGTGCTCTCTCTCTGTCAAATAGATAAATAAAATGTTAAAACAACAACAACAACAACAACAAACCTCAAGAAACCATTTTAAATTCACAACCAAATTTAGCATGCCTATGATTACCTCTTAAGGAACTCCCAAGGGGGTGGGTGTTTGTGCCATAGCAAATCTTCCTTCTGTACCATATAAATACATTCAAGTAAACAGTCCATGACTAAGCTAACGGAAAAAGCCACCAAGGTCTCTGAAACTGACATAGAAAGGATATTGAGAAACGTTTAAATGGTCTGATGTGGTTATCTAAATTTCCCGCTTTGTTATCTATTTCAACGACTAAGAGAGTTTTGCTGTTGGCAGATGTCTGTGTTGGCCATTGACTGCATTTTATCCAGTTTTGTAGATGCCACCGCACATCCATTATCACAACACACAATTCCACAACTTGTCACTGCATGGAGGAGTAACTCTTCATCCAACTGCAATCAACATTTTCTAGAAAATCTCCTGATTTGCAGAATTTCAGTAATGCTGAAGACCTGAAGAACTGGGCATCACAGATTAATGTCTTAATGGCTTGAATTCTTCTGCCTTTAACCAAAAGCGGGGGACTAAATAGAAAAAACCAAACTGCCAGCTCTTAGCTGGTGTTCCTGCTGAACATAATCATTTCATGCACTGCAAACACAACCTAAGATCACTCTGGGATCATGTCAATGTGGGACAAGAGCAAGGCCACTCCTAGTACTAGTACTACTCATAGTACAAACTCAAATCAGAACCTTGTGAAAACTCTAAAACTAATCAAGTATCTCCCTATTTCAGAGACATGCATGACTCCAGCTTCTTTCTCAAGCTCAGGTCTTGCTACGATCTTCCTGCTTCCTACATGAAAACTACTGAGAAACCTTCAGCAATTACACAGGGTATATAAGTGAAAGGAATCTCCAAATAGCATACCTATACAAAGTTTGGATAAAGACAAAAGATCTGTATCCATAGGAGAAAAAAAAGGCAAATATCACTAAAGTCTTAGATATCCCTGTACACCATCCAGGGTCCTCCTCCTTCCACACAGGCATGCTTGGTCTCTGGAACATGAACATGAACTGCCATGATGTGGGTATGATATTTTGGTCTCAGGGAAATCAAGGGACAAGTCTATTGAGAGGATTTTTTATCGCCCACTGGTCACATAGCTGAACTGGCCTCCGAAACCAGGTTAACCTTGTACAGAACATCAATCTGTATATTTTCAGTGAAAATTGGAGTTGAGCTGATAGAGGGCATATGCATGTGCTTCTTGGCATGTTAAACCTCACATAATAAATTATTAACTAGCACACTTATTCAGGCATCTCTGGAAATGATGATAGGGCTACCACAAAACAGCTGTAAATTAGCCCTATCCCTCTACTATACTCAATAATCAAATTGCCCTATGGACCAAAATGCTAGTTTCTGAAAGTATCTAATCCAAGCAAGGCCATGCTTTGACCCTTCCTTAAATCCCCTAGCATAAGGCCAAATCCTATAACAAGTCCTCCCTAATACTCTCCTACTCAAATATTCCATTATGAAAGATAGAGTTGACTCGCAGTTGAACTGGACAAGAACAGCTATAGTCTCTGAGAACTGTTGGTTGTCTGTCTTTAACTTTCAGCAGAGATAAGCACAGTGAGATTTATGATGTGCTATTGAAACTTCAAAACTCCCACGGTGACCCCTGGGGCTAGTTTGTTGATGGTTTTCAACTAGCCACAACCCATTAGGCAGCCTGACAATAACGTGGCCAATGGGGAATAAAAACCCAGATGGGAACTTCTGTCCTGAGCTTTCCCAGAACTACAGTTCCTTGCATAGATACTGATAGTTCAGTTTGGAAACAGAATGCAAACTATGTGTGAACAAGAACCCTGGGCTGACTGTGCCCAGAAGTCTCCAGAATCCCAAATGTTTGCCTACATCTCTTTCTCTGGCTGGACTGTGTATGTACCTTTTAGGTAAAGGGCTTACGTAAGTATGCTCTGTGGAGTCTTGGAATTGCTCAAATATCCAAACTGTCAAAAACTTTACACCTGTGGATTCCTATGGTGTGTGTACTGCTTGCTATAGCACACAATCAATACAGCTGTAACTCATATTTGTCCTTGTCTTCAACTGGCAGATATCGATGTGGGAAATCAAGGTAGACGTCTTACCACCAAAGTGGACAACATAGCTTGTATCAATGGGAAACAAAGATCTATACTACAGTTTACTTTAAAAAAAAAAAAAATTTATTTATGTATTAGAAAGAGAGAGAGTGAGAGAGAGCAAACACATGAGCACGGGGTAGAGGAGTAGAAGGAGAGGGACAGAAAGTCTTAAGCAGACTCCATGCTGAGCGTGGAGCCTGCCTACCGTGGGGCTCGATTTCATGACCCTAAGATTGAGACCTAAGCCAAAACCAAGAATCAGAGCTTAATCTACTGCACCACCCAGGCACCCCTCCCTTTTACTTTTTGAACAGAATGTTTAGAGAGAAAACAGATGGAACCGTAGTATACGGCTTTGTTTGGAAGAGTATAGTAATATGTCATTTTATATATAAAAGAAGGCCTACAAGAATGTTTGGGGTCAGGGTTAAGGAGAACTGAACTGCTCTGCATTAAAAAATTAGAAGACTTAACATTCTTTCTTCTTTCTTTTCTTTCTTGTTCCCGAAAGATAGTAACTTGGACAGCTGGAAATGGTGCAGTAACCTAGCTAGCTAGAGGCTAGCAATGAAGTATAAATGTAGCCAAAAATCTATCCTCTTCCAGAACTCTCGAAATATAAAGAAGAATAAAAAACAAAACCAGAAAACTTGCATGGTTACTGGAAACTAGAGAGAGTGTCTTCCATGTGTATATGAGATAGTGCAGGAAGGTTTAAAAAAAAAAAGAAAGAAAGAAAGAAAAGGAATGATGCAAAAAGGAAGGTCTTGATCTGCTGGTCTCTATTTAAAAGAGCAGTAAGCCCAGGGGAATTGTTTATAAGACTCTTCCATAATCCCACTAATACTCCTTTGTTTTAGGATAAAGTGTAGATCAGCAAAACCAACAAGAGCGATCATGTCTGTTTTTGGATTTAGCTGACACAAACTGAAAATCAGCATATCATTAAAGCTACCTCTTAAGAGAGAATGATGCTTAGTAATAGCCTATAAAATTGTCCTTTTATTGTAAGAACAGGCTAGAGGTGGGACTGGAGAATGGGGACCAGCGATAAGCACACAGATTTTCTTCCAAGAACAAAAACCAGGCTGGTCGCCACTTCTGTGCTCTAATTACTAGGAGACTACAAGAGACCGCCTACAGAGGTTTTGTGTCTGTTTGTATAGAGATTTTGACCTGAGAATATTTCCCCTAACAACATTATCAAGTTATTCATGGATTTGTTAGGGGTGAGAGAGAGGTCGGCTTTGTGTGAAAAGTTGGGATCCAGGCCCAGAATAAAGACCACCAGAAGGAAAGCAGCAAGCACAAAGCAGTTGATTAAAGAGAAAATACACTCTCGAGTGGTCTATAACCGCAGCTGCTTCCAGTCTTTTGGGAAACTCCTTGCACAGATTGTCAGGGAGCGTTTTTGACCTTCCAAGTGTCCTGAACAGTTGGGACATCCTTTCTCCAGCAGATGGGTGGTACCCTATATGCAAATGAATTATAATGAGTCTAGGAATTACCCTGGAGAGAGGTGGAGGAGGAGGGCTCACATTCTGCACCTGTGGTTTTTGATCTGTCAGGCCCAGGGTCTCGGAAGCCACAAGGTCTGGATGTTGAGCTTTGGGTCATATAAGGTGTCATTCATTTATCACCATCCTTGCCTCCTTCTCCTGTCTCTATCATTCCACCTCAGGGACTTGAGACCCTGCCTCGGGACCTTCCTTCCACAGCTCCTGTCTAGCTTCTACCTAAGCTAATTAAAAAAGTAGATAATTCCTTGTGTTGGAACAAGATATTTCCAGCATAATACTGACTCAAAACACTTATAATTAATGCAATTTTTGGAATACAACATTATCTAAATGTATATATGAAAAGTTCTTTGGAATTTGTGTATGAAATATTAAAAGTGGCTACTTCTGGGTATCAAAAAAACAAAAAAAAAAGAAAGTAGAGCTGATAATATCTTAACTACAAAAGAAAAATCACCATTTGACACCCTTCCTCTTTCCTGATACCTTTGGTTCCCTTACCTCACAGGGAACCGCCCCTATGTGGTTTTCCTTCTTCTCATTCGTGTCTCGCAAACAGTGTTTGTTGATTCTTCTGCTTCCGTTGTTCAGTATTGGAGTGGCACCCGGGCGAAGTCCTAGGCCCTTCTCTTCCCTGTAAACATTCCCTTTCTCAATGGTCTCCTTTAGTTCCTCAGCTTTATAGGCTAACGACCTCCATATTTCCGGTTGCAGCCCAGAGCCCTAACTGGCAATGTGAGTATTGAGTAACATGCTAGGGATCTAGTGAGCATCTGTGTCCCACCTGTTCAAAACAGATCCCTGAATCTACCCCAAACCTGTTTCTACTCAAAGTCTTCCTCCATCCATTTCACTTGATAACACATCTCCTTCCAGGCTAAGGCCATAAAACCTGGAGTTATTCCCAACTGTCCTCTACTTCTCACATAGCACACTAATCCGTCAGGAAACCCTATTAATTTCTCCTTTAAAATATATCCAGAATCTAAGCACCTCTCGCCACACCCCCTGCTGTCACCCCACTCGGAGCCACCATCCTTGCCTTCCCACGTTATCACAGCTGCTTCCGTACCTGTTCCCTCGCTTGTCTTTGCCCTCCAGAGTCTCTTAATACAGAAACCACAGGGCGCCTGGGTGGCTCAGTGGTTTAAGCCGCTGCCTTCGGCTCAGGTCATGATCTCAGGGTCCTGTGATCGAGTCCCGCATCGGGTTCCCTGCTCAGAGTCCCACATCGGGCTTCCCTCTCTCTCTCTCTGCCTGCCTCTCCATCTACTTGTGATTTCTCTCTGTCAAATAAATAAATAAAATCTTAAAAAAAAAAAAAACACAGAAACCACATGGAACATTTCAAAATGTAAACCAGTTCAAGCCCTTACTGTGCTCTAAACCTCACAACGGCTTCCCATTTCCCACAGAGGAAAAGCCAAACTCCTTACAATGACCTATAGGGTTTGTGCCGTCCTGCCTTGTTATCTTGCTGACACCAGTTCCTGCCACTGCACCTGCATTGACTTAGCTCCCGCCCATCTTGCTGTTCCCGGAATGTGCTGGCCCTACTTTTGATTTTCATTGGCTCTTCCTTTTTACCTGGATCTGCTTTCACTGTGATAGTCTCTTGCCTGTCTCATCTACTCTCTTCAAGGTTATGCTCAATATATCTGCCATTGACCGTCTTTTTTAGTAGAGCAGTCTACACCACCAGTATCCCTCACATCCATCACCTTTTGTTTCCTTTTTTTCCTTCCTTATTATTTAACACCTTTTACATGCGTACTTATTTTTCGTTGTTGTTGTTATTCTAAACATTAAAGAATGGAAGCTTAATGAGGTCTGGGGTCTTTCTCTGCTATGTTCACTGACATATCCTAAGTGACAAAAATTGGCAGGCTTGTAGATAAGCCACTATTTCTTCAATGAATAATTGATTCTGAATTTTAATGTACCACAGTACAGGTTATTAATATCTATAGAAATGTTTTAAGATATATGTGGAATATGTAGAGTCAAAATTACGTTGGGAAACTTTGTCATCCCAGATGCCACATTCTATAGAGTCACTTGACTAAAGATTCATAAAGATACAACACACTGCAATACGAATAATAAGGCAGATTCATGAGCTATTTAAATTATGTACCTCAGAGAATACACCATTTCTTTTTCAAAAAATACAAAGTATAAATTTAAATATATTGTCATTATTTTAGAAACCACTAAAACATTGAAAACAAAAAACTCAATGCTTGGAAAAAAAGTAGATCACTCCTCTAAATAATTCTTGAACAAAAGAGAATTTCAACAATAATTTATAATAATTTATAATAATTGATATTGACAGCATTGCATAATTTTAAGTATAGGATTGGGGCCAATTTCCTACCCAGAAAGAATGTCATTGTCTTGAGTGGTCTTGTTATCGGTAGATAAATTAAATATCCAATAGTTTAATTCACTTATGTGTGGAGGCCAAGAAAAACTAGGCTGTACCCACCTCGAGTCTAGCCCCGATGTAAGTACAGCCATCTTGGCAAAGCAAAAACTGGCACCTTGCACCCCCTCTCCACTTGCTCCCCTCCCCTTGGTAGTATGTGTGAGATTCCTCAGCCACCCCTGGCGTCCCTAAAAGATAAACAAATAGTTAACTCAAAGAGATCACAATCCTGCAGGACAGGAGTCTCCCTTGGTTTACAAATGTCCCAGTGATTTACAACAGAAGTTACCTTATCAATAGCCTGATTTCCAGAGGCACATAACTCAGTTCCTCAAGCCCTAATGTCACCCTCCCCTCCATAAACAAAACTGAAGGAGGCTGAGGTAGAATAAAAAGTAAATAAAGTTAAATTTCTTCTAAACCTAAATCTCACTAACAAGGACACTTGATAGCAGGTATGTGACATTCCACCAGGAGACTCCCAATTGTCTTTATGTTAGTATCTCATTAGAGGGAAAGTGGCCTTGGCTTGATAGTAAACAGGACTTCAATATCCTGACAGTCTTCTTTACCCCAGTAGCCCTCTGAACACCCCTTTGTCCTCACCCACCACCGAGTCCACCCTTACTCTGCCTTTAAAAACTCTGACTGTAATCTGGCTCGGCGTCCAAGTCCCTACTCTGCTGTGTTGGGTATACTTGGGCCCAAGCTTAAGCTTGTCAAATAAAGCCTCATATGATTGCATCGGTGCTTGGCTCCTTGGTGGTCTCTTGGACGCAAAAACTCGGGCACAACATTATGCAGGATAATACAATTTCTGTGGCTGGATTAGGACTTGAACCCATTTATTTTCTCATTGCTTAATCTATATTACACTTCTGTTCAGAAAAGACTTTTAGAAAAAAGTGATAGCTCGCCAACATCTCAGAGCTCCTATCTCATCTCTGAAACAAACAAAACAAAAAAATAAACAAAGTGGGGATGATTTAAAAAGTCATATAGCACTCACATGTAACACTGAGAAACAGTATTTTACAGATTGAGACATTTTGTTGAAAAGATATGTATGGTAGTAGAGTAAACAGAATAGATATCCCTTTAAACCAGGATTTTATTTTTTATTTTTTTAAGGAAAAAGGAAGGGGTTCTAAAAACATTTTGGGAAAATTTGGATACAAAATATATCTTAGAATATACATTAAATAATTTTTAATTTGCATAGATCAATTTCTATTGTGTGCAGCTTACTTTCAAATCATTCAGAAAAGAGGGTAATAAAAAGCAAAAGAGAGGTAAAGTTCACATGGAAAAGTTGTAATAAGTGTTAGATCTAGGTAAGGAAAATATTGATGTTTATTGAACTTTTTTTGTAAATGTGAAACTTTCCCTCTGGAAACTGCATTTTTATTTCTTTATTTTTTAAAGATTTTATTTATTTATGAGAGATAGCAAGAGAGCGCGTGCACTAGGAGGGACAGGAGCGAGGGAGAGGGACAAGTAGACTCTGTGCTCAGCCCAGAGCCTAACTGTGCTCCATTCCAGGACCCTGACGTCATGACCTGAGCAGAGACCAAAAGTCAGAGGCTTAACCTATTGAGTCACGCAGGTGCCCCAAAACTGCATTTTTACTGTTGCAGCTGCACACGATGGTCACAAGGTGGCGGTAGACTCACTTTTGAATTTTCATACGGACGCTTCTGCAGTGAAAGGAGCTTCCAGAAAAACATACTTCCTAACACAACATCTTCAATAGAGAAATGTGTAAAAATCTCGAAGGTAAGAATCACAGAGAAAATTCACACTTAAAACTGAGAAGTTAACATTCACATGGGCATTCTGGAAAGTAGAAGAGACACAGAAATAGAAAGAAGCAAGGACTGATTGGGAGAAATCTAGTATTTAGTCCTGGCTCAATTAATGCTTAATCTGTGACGTATCCAAGTCAACTATAAGTAGCTTTCACATGTAAAATGGAATAAAAAGTTAGACTCAGGGATCTTTCACTTTCTTTCCAGCTGTTAAAAAAAAAAAAAAAAAGTCCTTTCTCTTTTTGGTTCAACTTGAATATGGTAAATATCTAATAATGAACTACTTGCATCTTAGTCTTCAGAGACATTGACCCTGGAAGCCAATGCCTGATAAACCCCACTGACATTCTGTTGCTCTGACAAGTTTCCTGTGAAGAAAGAAACATAGTCCCTTGTAAGATATATACAAGTATGATTGCAGATGCCATAAAGTATTCGTGGGCACTTATCGGTTTGTAGCACATGGATAGGTATTTCTGAAAGCGTAGGTACATACACTAGATTTCTGTAATTGTTACTATAGAGACAGTTCGCCAGAGCCGATTTTCCTCCTCTGCTCCTATGCATTGCCGTCCCATATGTAAGCAACGTGGAGAGAGTAAAGCAACAAGGCTAAGAGGGATGAAGAGGCAGTGGGCAACAGGACGTATGGTAAAGATCTGGAAAGATTTAAATGATACATTTCTTTGATGGGAGAAGGAAATAGAGCTGGCTCTGAATCAATTATCTTGTGCATTTCATCTTTCTCCGACTGCATGCACCAATTCATTTTGTTCATGACCCTCACTAACATTCTGACAGCTGTACCCAGGAGGCTGGTGTCTTTTTACTGTTTTCTGGTAGCTTCCAAAGCAACCAGATCATCCCTCTTCTATCATGTCCACTGTTATCAAACTATTTGCAACTCTATCCC
This sequence comes from Mustela putorius furo, assembly GCF_011764305.1. NCBI lineage: Eukaryota > Metazoa > Chordata > Mammalia > Carnivora > Mustelidae > Mustela > Mustela putorius. The sequence continues at coordinate 38,080,523 of NW_025422368.1, read as the reverse complement.
CCCTTGAAACTAAAGTCCATTTCATAGGAAAAACATGTTTTCGAACTGACTGACAAATTTTATTGATTGAAAGTCCCTTTTATTTCCCCCCCCCTCTAATTTTTGGGGATAAAGTCATAGAATTGTTGAATCCTTCCATTGGAAAATGCCTCTTGGACATCTAGAACTGATATCCCAATTAACAGATGAAATTTCTGCATATACACTGTGTAAAGTATGGTACAACTAGAAATCATTTTGAAGGGCTATATGTAAATTGAGTAAAAAGAAATAGCACCAGTCCTGCTTCTCTGCTCCTCCATTGTACCCATGCCCTTTGTAGGGATACTTGGCACCTCCTCCCATTAAGATCAGAAGTCTACTATCCCCACTCCTTGAACTGGGCTAGTTTTTTTACTGGATTTGTCTAACAAAACGTGGGGAGAGTGACAGAGTCTACTGGCAAGCCTAGGCCCCTCTACCTCTTGGAACTCTCCTAGCCACCATCTGAATAACTTGAGATAACCTGATGGAGAATAAGAAATGCCTGAACCTGCTGGCCAAGTGGACAGTGAGCCAATCGCCTCACAGGTAACGAGGGTCCCCCAGCCCAGTCAGCCTTCAGATGCTTGGTCAGTAGCCCAAAGGTTCATGAGTGAGCCCAGGCAACATCAACTGAACTAAGATCAGATCAGTAGAAACTTCCAGCTAACCATTGATCTCATAAGCAAAACTAAATCAAGTTTTAAGCCATGAGTTTTGAGGTGATCTGTCATGTTAGAAAACCTAACTGACTCAGGTAGCAAGTACAGTTGTACTTGTACTTATTGTTTCTAGTATAAATCAGTTTTAGCATTGTATAATTCCATTAATTAAATCTGAAAAATTTAATAATAATTTGCTGCTGACTTGCTTGCTCTGATTTGATTGGTTAGAAATTTTGGATATTATTTTGGTTTGTTTTAGCAATTCTTCCTCTGGGTTGCTTTTGTCTCTGTCTGATAACTCCAATGGATGCTAATTCAGGAAAGAATATTGATAAGCCAGAAGCCGCTCAATTATACACTATGTAGTGTGAAAATTTTAAAAGAAATACAATGAATGACTCTAAAGACTGTATTTGTCTTAGCATAATAACAAAATTGAGAAATAAGGTAATTGATAATAAATTTAACACAAGTATGTGACCAAACCTGAAAGTGCTATAAGATTTCACAAAAATCAGCATCTCCTGCAGCTCAAACAATCACAAGGTGCTTTATCTAAGGTAGAACTTAATTGAGTCTTTAAAAATACTCAACATTCCCAACAGGTTCAGAGAAAAGAAGGGCATTCACTCAGAAAAACAGCACAAACAAAGGCATCCTCATCCCATATGCTATATGCTCTTGAAACATCATTTTTAAAAGATTTTATTTATTTATCTGAGAGGGAACACACACGCACGCGCACGCATACACACACGCGCACACACATGCACGCACACATACACCCATGAGTAGGGAGATGGGCAGAGGGAGAGGGAGAAGCAGGGTCCCTACTAAGCAAGGAGCCCAACTCCAGGCTCCACCCCAGGATCCCGGGATCATGACCTGAGCTGAAAGCAGGTGTTTACCCGACTGAGCCATCCAGGTGCCCCTTGAAACTTTGTTTTCTTAACTACTTACAATTTCTTACGAAATAAACTGACATAGAATATTTATTTTTCTTTTTAAATCATTATTCATTCAGTATTCGCTGAGTATCTGCCTGACATCTTTCTAGGTTCTTGGGACACATCAGTGAAGAGACAGGCAGAGGTCACTGTGACTGAGGAGCTCACTGTGATGAAGGGATCCACCCTTCCATTGCTGGTTGGCAAAAATCGCTTCATGTACAAAGGAATCATTCATTTAAATCACCCTGTAATTGCATTAGCACCAAACAAGAAGTTGAAATAGGGGCACCTGGGTGGCTCAGTCATTGGGCTCTGGCTCAGGTCATGATTCCAGGGTTGTGGGATTGAGCTCTGCATCAGGCTCCCAGCTCAGAGACTGGAAGGCTGCTTCTCCCTCTCCCACTCCCCCTCCTTGTGTTCCCTCTCTCACTGTGTCCCTCTCTGTCAAACAGATAAATAAAACCTAAAAAAAAAAAAAAAAAAAAGTTGAAATAATGTGTAATAATTGGGTACTGCCTTTTGTGCTTTCAGCTTGAAGAATCATTACTAATGAATAAAAGTATCTGAATACAAACCTGGAGAAGAAAACAAGCTATCTGGAGAGCTGTTTAAGTAGAATTGAAGTACATTTAGAGATTATGCTTACTGAATGTCTTTGTCTGGGAATTGTAGCAGTGAAGTAGTTCCCTATTTCCTAAAGTTATTGAATATTTTGAAAATTTCCCATGAATCACAAATGATAGATCCAAAGCACACTCTCGAGTATACAGTGTTCGAAAGTTTGTTTTGAAAGGGCCCCACTAGATTATGTTGGGGTAGATGGAGAGGTAGATACGCAATCGCCTTCATATACTTGGGAGATCAGATTTGGGTTCCAGCTCTATCAGTGGGTCACTTCCTAAATGCTGACAAGTCATTCTGTGCTGCTTTTATTATTTTTGAAAAATGGTCTTTTTAGAAAAACTGTTGTTTTAACTCAGCCATCCACCCTGATAAGGTTTGAGGCAACAGTTCTAATCAGTAACCACAGATATTGGTGAGGAAAGCTTTGCTTTGAGATAACGCCAGTCCCCATCACCATCTCACTTCAGTCACATTAGAGACCCCAAGCAAGGACCATCTTGGCAAGCCCATTCAATCAACAAATCTGATTGTATAATAATTTATTTGTGCAGGAAATACTGAGAACTTACTATATGCCAGAACCACACATTGTTTAATAATGCTACATAGGTCCTTCCTCTCACAGAGTTCATGATTTTCTTAAAAGATTTTGAGAGGAAGTTATTTACTTTGAGAGAGAGAGAGAGTTAGAGCATGCATGAGTTGGGGCAGAGGGAGAGGGAGAGAGAATCCTCAAGCAGACTTGCTGCTGAGCATAGAACCCCACATGGGGCTCAATCCCAGAACCCTGGGAATTATGACCTGAGCCATGATCAAGAGTTGGCCTACCAAAATAACAATAACAAAACAATAAACAGATAAACAAAATAATTACCCCATTTCATGTGTTACGAAAGAAATAAGGCATTGCAATGGGACAGAATGGAAAAAACTTTCCTGATATAGTACTATTTATTGTTTGTTTGTATCATTTATCCATGGCAAAATTCCTTAATTTTTTTTTAAATTTTTAATTAATTATTTATTTTTTTATTCGAGTACACTTGACACAAACATCAGTTTCAGGTGGTTTTTTTTTTTTTTTTTTTTTCCTTTGTTCTACTTTTTCTTGGTTGGAGCAGAACAAGCTCAGCCTGGAAACCACAACCCAAACCAGTTAAGTCCACAAGGTGGCAGGATGGAGTCCACGGCAAACAAGCGAAGTGCAAGAGCCGGTTACTTGCAAAGCAAAAGAATCTCGGGCCTGGCTGCCTACACATCTGGGCAATGACTTTTAAAAAAGCTAAGCTAATGTATCAAGAATATCTTATTTTTAGTTTTTTTTCCAACATAAGGGTTTTTCCGCAAGAACCACTTAAAATTTTTTTCAAAATTTAAATTCAATTAATTAACATATAATGTATGATTGGTTTCAGAGGTACAGGCCTGAGATTCATCAGGCTTATAAGATACCACGAAAACTACTTTTTACCATGCACTGCCCCTATAGCAGCAGGCTGTGAAATGAGTGTACAGGAAGTAAAACGGAAGCAAATCTCCAAAAACGGTCTTCAAATCTCCAAGTCATGGTGGGGAAAATAAAGAGAAGGAATCTCACTGGTCCAGCCTCAAGGTCCATCTACTGTGACATGAATAGACTACACTGTGTCATTACTCAGCTTAGCTCACGATATTAAAACAAGTCAGGGATTTCCTTTTCTTCTTTTCATTGTTCTGTCTTGGTACTTGTGCAGCGTTAGCCAGGAGAGCTGTGGAACCAGCCTCAGAAACATAAAAGCAATTCTTATAATATAGCAAAGAAGAAATGTACTTGTATTTTGGAAAAGTAAAGAGAAATAAATTACAAATTGGGGGAGACAGAGAAGTTTGAAGAAACATCCAGAAAGGAATTAACATTTGATTTAAGCCATCCGCAACTACTCTGGTTTTTCTAGTCCAAGCATGAAGATGTGTGAAAAGAGGACCTCACACTCATGGGACAACACGTATTATACTTTGAAATCATACAACATCAGGAAGGATTTGGAGATCGGTAAGGAGCCTGCACACAGAGCTTATGGGCCACATAGCGGAAGTGTAGATGGTAGATCTTAAATGATGTACCAAGTATTTGGTACATATTTTAGAGTAGCACTTAGTTTATGTCAGTAAACACTGACTCAAGTACTGTAACCAGAATTGTTTCTTAGATCTAATTTTTAAAAAAAATTTTCTTAGATTAACATATAATGTGTTATTTGTTTCAGAGGTACGGTCTGTGATCCATCAGTCTTACACAATTCATAACACTCACCATAGTAGATCTAATATTTTTTAATGTGCTTGGAATATGGTTAGACATGCTTTCCTCAGGGAGCTGCACCTTCCTAGTTCGAGTCTCAGAGATGATCTCTGGTATCCTATCCAATGATAAATTTAATTGATCATCTGATACTGCAATAGAAAATCCTGGTGACAGAAACTAACTTTTTGGAGTAAGTTTCATTGTAAAACTTTCTTACAGATGTGTCCATTAAGAACACTTCATTTGGGATCTAACAAGTGTAAGAGAAGGAATAGATCCATGTTTGGAATGAATTCTAGATTAACTGGATGGTTTTAGAGCACCGTACCCTATTCTCTTTGGAAAGTTACACTGAGGGGTGCCTGGGTGGCTCAGTTGTTAAGTGTCTGCCTTCGGCTCAGGTCATGATCCTAGGTTTCTGGGATCCTAGGGTCCTGGGATCAAGCTGGGCATCAGGCTCCCTGCTTGGTGGGAAGCCTGCTTCTCCCTCCCCGATTCCCCCTGCTTATGTTTCCTCTCTCTGCTGTGTCTCTCTCTGTCAAATAATAAATAAAATCTTAAAAAAAAAAAAAGAGAGTTGCACTGAACATCATTTCAAGGGATGGAAATCTACATTGTCAATTACAGAAACACATTTTTTTTTTCAGGTTTCTGTTCTTTACAGGTCTCTTCTTCAAAAGTGACAAACACTTCAAAGTCTAAGTAATTTCTTTCTTAACTTACATAAATGAATTATACTTTGGGTTTTTGACATATTCAAAATTGTATATTAACAAGTATTATAAATCATTATGGAAAACAGAAAGTCAAATGTTATTTTGGTCATCATAGTATGTACTAGAATTTATATAATTCAAATTGGCATTGAATGATTAGAGTAAGTGTATATCTATTTTCCAGAAATTTTATTATAAGTCTCCAGTATTATTATTTATTTGATCTCCATAGAAGATGTGGCATGTTTTAAAAAAAAGTTAACACTCATGTAATTTATCTGAATAAACATTTCCCTTTTGTTGAAAAAAAAACACTTATTTTCCATTAAATAATGGAGAATTTAATTGCATATTTCTTGCAGCATGAATGTGAGCCATAGAAAGGAGACATGGAAAACAGAAGTAATGAGAAAAAAAATGTGAAGAACATTGGAAGGGCGGGAAGAGTGTAGATCCCTTTCTGAGATTCTTTGGTTATGAGATTCTATCAGAGTCAACAGAATGGACTTAAGTCAATGTTCTGCCACAATCCAGTTGTGTAATGATATGAAAAATCATTGGCTATGAAATAGTCACAGGACTTTAGTAATCTTTTACTAAAACTATTCAAGAGGTGAGCTAAGGCATAGAGGAAATTGATGAAGGACACACATATATGTCAGGACTGGAAACCATTTCTCTCAGTTGTTCTGGGCTTCTTTCCATAGAAAATCACTGTATCTTAAAAATGATACATGTCGGGGCACCTGGGTGGCTCAATCGGTTGAGTGTCTGCCTTTGGCTCAGGTCATGATCCCAGCGTCCTGGGATGGAGCCCTGCATTTGGCTCTCTGCCCAGCAGGAAGCCTGCTTCTCTCTCTCCCTCTTCCCCTGCTTGTGTTTCCTCTCTCGCGGTCTCTTTCTGTCAAATAAATAAATAAAATCTTTTTAAAAAATAATACATGTTTTCCCCATATATTTGTTTCCTCATTCATTTAATAAGCAGATTAGACATGAACTTCTGTAAGATCCACAGTTCACTTTGCATTACTAAATACACATTAGGCCAGTTTAGCTGTCTATATAGTTGAAATTGCAGAGACATGTAATGGAGAGTAAAGAAATTGAGAGGGAATGTATAGTCAAGACTCAGAACATACTTTATTTCTGACAGGTTTTAGTTCTTTTTGGCAGATCCATCGATTTTCTGTGTCACAGTAGTCAGAAACAATTCCTGTCTGTGAGATGAAAACACAGCTGCTTTCTTGAGTAGAACCAGTAATTTGTAATCTGTGGAGCAAAAGAAAAGCTTCCCTTAGTGTTTCGGATTTTCGCACATAATCAATTCTCCTCATGTAGCCAGTGTCTCCTGTAAATTTCAGGCAACAATGGGATGCTAAATTATTAAGTATAGCATAAGTACACAGTCACAAATATAATGGTATAAAATTTTTCAAAAAAATATTTCATTTTTTTATTTATTTAGAGCACAAATAGGGGGAGGAGCAGAGGGAGAGGGAGAGAAACTCCCAAGCAGACTCCATGCTGAGTGTGGAGCCTGATGTGGGACTCAACTCTGGGCTGGACATGGGGCTCAATTCCATGACCCTGAGATCTGAGCCACCAAGGAACCCTGAAATAACCCTTTAATTTAAAGCTCTACCTATCTTTGGAACTTGCAAGTTCATCTTCACTGGAAAAGCATCTCCTCTAACAAGAAGCTTCATAATAACATATACAAAGAAGACAAGCTTTGGAAACTGGGATTCTCTTCTTATTCTTATTCTATCATTAACATATCATGTGAAATTTCATTACTGAACTTCAATTTTCTTAAATATACAGGACATAACCACTAATATTTGGGGGAGACATTGAGATGGCACATGTGAAAGTATGACAATGCTTAAAAGTAAATGTAAATGTAAAGTAAATGTATTAAGTATGCAGTGAGTGAGGAACATACAGGGTCTACAGATGGACACAGCTAGGAAAAGACGCTTTCTTTGTATGGCATGTGGTCAGAAGTTTCCTTTTTTCCCCATTCCAGATAGAGGTTGGAGGGTGTGTGCTTCAACATGCCATTAGTTCCAACAAACAGGAGGTTTGGGGTTCACTGCTGGTGAGGGTGAGAGTGGAATAGGCAGCATTAGGGTCAGGTGCCAGGAATGGGGTGAGTTCAAGACTCACGTATGTGTTTCAAACCGAGTGGAGTGGTGGCTGTGGACAGGGTTCTGTCACAGCTTTTCTTTGTTACTTCATTGCATTTCTTCATGCAGTTCCTTGGTCCTCAGTGGCCAATCTGATTCTTCCCTAGTGTCTGACACTTTTGTCAAATTATGAACTTCTCTCAACGGGGCTATTGCCGAAATCCACCATGTTTTATTTCTTCTATCTTTTTGATCCCTTCTTCAGCTTTCAAGATATATTTTTTAATGCTCAGATGGACAGGCCAATGACTGTCTTTCCAAAAGGCTATTAATGGCTTCCCAAGCTTTCTTTGACCAGATCTCAGATTGGCTCTCTAACCTTATCTCATTTAATCCCTAAACAGTCCTGTGAGAAAAATTATCATCACTCTCTATTTTTCTCTGTACCAGCAAGCCAGGCTGACAGTTAAAATGAAGGCAGAATCTGATGCCTTTTCTACTATAACCCGATACCTTCTACATTTATCTGATCACCACCATCTTACTCAAAGCATCATTTTTATTCCAGAGTAAAATGGAATGTTCAGCTGAATTTAATTCATCCACTTTACCTATATTTCTGCTCAGAGACACTTCAGTATGTTTTTCAATTTCATTATGAACCTCAGTAAAATAAGTACACATATGTTAAATTGAATCAACCAAAATTAACTTTTACTGTATGTCTTAAAAATTAAAAGTAAGTCAGTATCAAAATTTCATTTATATGTAAAGTATAGGATATAATACCCAGAAAGCATATAAAAATATGAGGACAGATTTTTATGTGTGTTTCTGTGCTCTGTGTGTGTGTGGTATATGTGTAGAATACATGTGGTGTATATATGTGTTGTATATGTGTAGTGAGTATGTTTTGTGTGTGGTGTGTGTGGTGTGTGTGGTATATGTGTGATGTGTGTTTGGTGTATGTGGGTGTTGTTTTTGGCGTGTTTTGCTGTGTGTGTTTGTGGTGTACATGTGGTGTGAGGATAGATTTTATTTAACAAAATGAGTATGCTTACCTTTTCAGGACACTTTATTTATTTATTATTTATTTATTTTAGATTTATTTATTTTATTTTATTTATTTTATTTTTTTTATTTATTTATATTTGACAGAGAGAAATCACAAGTAGATGGAGAGGCAGGCAGAGAGAGAGAGAGGGAAGCAGGCTCCCTGCTGAGCAGAGAGCCTGATGCGGGACTCGATCCCGGGACCCTGAGATCATGACCTGAGCCGAAGGCAGCGGCTTAACCCACTGAGCCACCCAGGCACCCTAGATTTATTTATTTTAGAAAGAGTGAGAGAGCACAAGGGGGAGAGACAGAGGGAGAGAGAATTCCACGCAGACTCTGCTGAGCACAGAACCCAACATGAGGGTCTGTCCCGTGACCCTGGGATCGTGACCTGAGCCGAAACCAGGAGTCAGATGCTTAGCCAACTGCACCTCCCAGAACACTTACTTTAAAGTAATATTTTAAAGAATCATATTTGAAACAATAGTTTAGAACATGGGTCAAACAATGTGAAAATGATCTAATGAAGCCAGCTTTTTTTCAATGTTTAACACTTTCCACTACAGCTTTGATAAACTTGAACATGCTCCTGTGTTTTAAATTTCATGTTTTTTCCTCATATTCCTCATGTTTTTTGAATGGTAAAAAATTTTAACTATAATTTTTGCAAATTTGATTGAATCAAAGACTAAAAAATGTGACATAATATCTCTTCTGAAAAATTTAACAAAAAGTTTTTTTTAAGATTTTATTTATTTATTTGACAGAGAGAGAGATCACAAGTAGGCAGAAAGGCAGGCAGAGAGAGAGAGAGAGAAGGAAACAGGCTCCCTGCTGAGCAGAGAACCTGACACAGGACTAAATCCCAGGACCCTGAGCCGAAGGCAGAAGCCTTAGCCCACTGAGCCACCCAGGTGCCCTATCAAAAAGTTCTTTACAGAAACATTATTGAATTCCTACATGTTTTTGCTTCTGATGAAAAAAAAAATACTCTTCCCTTGTTGTACAATTAACCATGAATTCTGTTAAAATATGTAATTTACCTGTGCAGCATCAATTCAGATTAATCAAGCCATATTAATCCCATTAATCAAGCCATATTAATCCCATTTCCTCAAATAACTGTCTCCTTTACACCACTAGTTAAAATACACAGCTGACCCTCAAACATGGGTTTGGACTACACACTCTTATGCATTTATTTTTGGATAAATAGAATACATTTTTCACGTTTATGCTTTTCTTTTTGGATAAATAGAATACACTACTGTAAAAGTCGTTTCTGTTCTTATGATTTTTAAATAACATTTTATTTTTTCTATATTGTTGTAAGAATACAATATAGAATATATATAGCATATAGAATATGTGTTAATCAGTAAGCTTTTGGTGTGTCTGGGATCTGCACTCTGATATTTACTTTTTTTTTCCCTCTTATATTCACTGTTCCACGGCTGATTGTGACCAACCAAAGCATGTTGTCCCACAACTTGAAAAACACTACTTAAAAATTCTTGCATGCTAAAAGCCACCAGCTAGAGATGTTTAATTTCATGTGCCTCTCCCAAAAAAGTTACTCTGTTTCTTGTCTCCACTAAAACCCTTTTGCAGATTAAAATAGATATTGCTATGATGTCTTTTCACATATGGAACTTTTCAACCAACCAACTTCAACATCATTCATCTTAGTCTATTCTGAACCTCTTAAAAATTTCTAAACTAAATTAAAACCACAAAACTCGATCTTCCATAACAGTATTACTATCGTGAAATAAAACCTGATGTACAGTGAATATTCAAATTAGCTGGTCTAATACTCACACATTTGAATTTAAAAATGAGCCATTAATCCACTTCCATTTCTTTTCTGATAATGTTAATCCAATCCAAAATAGCATTCCCTTTTCATTTATCCAGTTTTGTATGAGTTTCTACCAATGAAATGGAAAAAAAAAAAAAAAAGGTTGAATATTGAATTGGCATTAGCTATTCATGGTTTGCATTTTTCTACTCGTTCTCTAAACCAGAGTTCAAGTGTACCTAGTCTATTATATCTTTCCTAACTCCCCATCAGAGTTAATTATTCTTTCTTTGTGATATTATTATGTCTACATTTATACTCTTATTGTTGTATGCATCAAATAATATTCAATTATTTGCTTACACCTGTGCATAGTCTCTCAGACTGTGAGCTTCTTGAAGTCAAATTTGCTACTTCTATCTGCATAGAACATTTGGGCTAAAGTCAGAAGATCTTGGTATGGTTAGAAAAAAGTGCTGAGTTTTACTAAGGTATCTTATTTAATTATTTACCAATTCTTCCTGATCTTGAATAAGCAGCAAACTGGATTCTTTTGTGGAACAATCAATCAGACTGTCATTCCAAGTGTTGGGAGCACGGGAAAGAAACAAGCATTTTTCTTGGAGTAGATGCCATTCTCCTGGGCACTTTAACAGGTTTGATTTCTCTGAGGTAAACAGAAAGAAGAAATAACTAAGTGTTATATTTCTATCCTGTCTCCACCCACTGCGACTAATCATACATGTACAGGTCATTGTAAATGCACAGAAATCTCTGATTCTCACTGTGAGAACAACAAATGAATTTTATTATAATTTAAGGTTTTTGAGACTTACTGCTCATTCTGGTATCAAGAAGTGCAAATTCACGACCATGAACTATATTGAGCATAAATGGAATTACAGTTATATTGAGCATCAGTGGAATCATACATAGAATATTAGAATAGGGAAAGACCATCAATGTCATTTAAGCAGCCACGTCCTACTTTTTAATGCACTGACAGAATAATTTAAGTCCACATAATCAGATGGTGGTAGAAGTCAAAACTATTCCTGAGTTTCCTGTAATAATAATTCCTACTCAGCACTAGGTCTGACTCCAATATGTAGTTTTCCAAAAAATGTTTATTTTAAACAACATGAAAACTGCAAGGTAGATAATAATTGATTTCACTAAATTAATGACAAATTCTATGGAAAATTTCTTATTGCCAAATTATCTATTTGCTAACTTCAGGCCAAAAAGGACAATAGTTAACTTTTTGACATGCTCATTAAGATCATCAAATATTTCATGTGAGCCCTAGTTTACTTTTTAATGTGTTATTTGACTATTAATTATTGAATATTCTAGCAGCAACTTCTCATGAGGGGGCATGAGCTGGTGATTAAGATCATAGACTTTGATGTCTGGCCACAGGTGTAATTTCCGTTGTCACCTCTTACTAGGTGACTAAACAATTTACTTATCCTTTCCTTTTCTCAGTTTTGTCAAACATAAAATGAGAAAAATAATGCTACCTTAATGTAAGGTTTGGTATCTGTCAAATATGGGCTATTATTTTTAGGAAGTTCAAGCTACCAAATTACCTTTTGTTTCATTCTTGTTCTCTTGAACATCCACTTGGCTTTCCTCTATTGATGAGTTTCGTCTTAAGAGTATCACTAATAAGTAAGGAGAAACCATTAAGAAGATTAAATGCTGAATGTGGTGAAATGGATATGTTATATTGATCATGTTAGGAGACTGTATTATCTCAGCAAGGCTGATAAAGCAAGATAAAGCAATAGTAATGTCGTAGCAAAGGGTCTAGAACACAACATATGTGTTAGAACACAGCATACATACACAAACAAACAAACAAACAAGAAAACACATGGAACAGTGAACTCACACAGACACTGACTTACCTGCTATCTACTCTTAAGTTGTTTAGACTCCTGACCAAGCTTTTTTATCTTCAAAATGAATATAATCATGCCTACCCCATGGGAGAGATCGCCTAGTGCATTCTGGAATTTAGTAACACTTAAAAAACTGTAAATAGGGGAAATTTTTATTTCTCTTTGCCATTGTCATGTTTTTATTACAATTGTGATCATTTACAGGTTCTGGGAGCACATCTGAAATACCTCATGAGATGATCAGAACAATTAGGAAGAGAAATGTGAAAGGCGAAAGTTTGCAGAGGAGGTTGGGGCCGAGCATTGTGTAAAACGTTGTTTTGTAATTGTTTTTATTTACTAGTCTTTCACTAAGTCTGAGGTGGCCAAATGATGTTGATACTCCAGTATTTGTGATAGAAATAATATAAGTATTCTGAAGCAAATGATCTTGAATCACTTACCTGAAACACTCAACCCAATCACAGTCAAAGTAAGAACAATAATGGCAGTACAACCAAGTTTCAGAGCAAACGGATGCCAAGATGAACCTTGACAGATGTCTGAGAAGTTAAGAAAATACACTCAGTTAACCCAGTTGAGTACATCTGGTATAAAAAGCAAGGGCGTTTGGGATCACATATAGGCAGATTCAGGTTGGGAGCTGGGAGCAGGGAAGAACATTTATCAGACATATTAGGGTCCCAGGAGGTGGATTCTCAGTCAGATCCAGCTGAGGCTTTGTTCATTGATAAAACAGAAATATTTATACTTGTCTTATGGACAAATGATCACTGTAATCAGGTGGGATAGATGTGGAAAAGGCTTGAAAATTGCCAAGCGCTGGTGTGAAAATGAAGGACATACCCTATTGTAGGGAGTAAGTCAAAGGACTTTGTTTAGAAAGGATGGCCTTCATCCGGTCAAGGTATTTTAGAAAGAGCTCTACTGAGGCTCTATTTTGTGTTAAGCACGATTTTAGGTTCCGGTGATATACTACAATTCTGTTCTTAGACATGGATTCCTCTACTTTATTGTTATCTAAAATAATTATTTCCAACTTGAGTCAGATGCATGACATTAAGGAAGAGTGTTTTGTGAAGCTGCATATTATTTTCAGTATTTCAATGAATGTAACATAGCACAAACTTATGTCTACGACATTGCATATTCTAACAAAATATCAAACACATTTGTATTTCTCTGTAATCATATCTTTTGTAATATATTGTATATCTCATGTTCATCAGAAATTGTGATTGTATTAATTAATGAAATGGAAGCCTAAATTAATCATAACTTTATCAACATATTTTGGTTCTCAACATCTTATTTATTTAATTTTAAAAAAGATTTTATTTGTTTACTTGACAGAAAGAGAGCACAAACAAGGGGAGCGGCAGGCAGAGGGAGAAGCGGGCTTCCTGATGAGGTAGCTTGATCTCAGGACACTGGGATCATGACCTGAGCCAAAGGCAGATGCTTAACCGATGGAGCCACCCAGGCATCCTGGTTTGAGACATCTTTTAAGTTTTGGATTTATAGGGAAAAATCACGAGAGTAATTTTCTAATAAAAATATTTATCCCACAATTCTTTCAGGTCTTGACTCCAGTGTCATCTCGCCATCACCTTCTGTAAATATTCCACTTGATACAGTCCCCTCCCCCAAAACTAAATTCCACTTCTATTTTTTTATTTTCCTCAGTTGCACTTAATATCATATGAACTTTTTACATATACTTAGTTCTTTGTTTATCTGTGTTTATAGTAGTATAATATAAATGTAATAAAGGAAAATCTTTTTCTCTGTTTTGTTTACTGCTTAGTCTCAGCACCAATAGCATGCCTGGCACATAGGAGGTGCTTATTTTCGAATGAATGAATAACCTCTAGAGGAATTTTGCCATCACCTTGCATATTTTTCTAAGGGACCAAACGCCTTGGCTGTGACAAAATAGGTCACTGATCACATCTCTGTCTGGTTTTACTGACTCCTTTGTTTGTGCTCACTATTTTACAGTAACCACAGCCTGAAAAATTTGGCCAAGAAGCTCAGTAGTGGTTTCATAACAAATGTAGTATCAGGTCAATGGTTTTTAATGACACATTTTGTTTTTTCTACTTTTTTAGGTTAGCTTTCAGGATGATATTTTGTAGGATAAAAATATAATCAGACCAGACAAATTTTCTGGACCACTGATTTGGGGTTATAGAATAGCTTTTGAAGAAAATCTCCCTGCCTCTTTTCTCTTCCCTTTTTTCTGACATTCCCTTTCAACACGATCTTCCTTTCTCTCCATTTTTGCTAGATCTAAATAGGGTAAAAGAACTCCTACTCTGTCCCATAAAAAAATAACTGTGGATAAACCAAATCCCAATTGTAGTTATCAAAATCGTTCAATTTCCCTTAACCACTATATGGACAGTATAGTGAAACTTATTTAGTAATCCCTAAACCTTTTTTCCCAATTTAGAACATTGATAATTTAATAGTTGCAAGCCTATACCAAATCATCCTAAAAGGATATAGCCCACATGCTTAGCACAACATGAACTGAATATCTGGTTAGATAAAAATCCCAATATTACATTTGGTTAGATTTCAGAAATTCATGATAATTTCATATGTATTTTCAGCCTCGTTCCTAGTCTTTTTTCACCCATGTCCAGATCATGGCATCCCTCACCCATTACTTCACATTACACTTCCCCATTTTATTCCCCTGCCACAGAAAAGTGCTGATTTCAACAAGTATCAAATAAGTTCGTTCATTAATGGTATTCTCTAGTGTCTCATGGCTTATCTCCTTCTAAACTGTAATACTTTTTTTTTTTAAGATTTTGTTTATTGATCTGTCAGAGAGAGAGAGTGAGAGTGAGCACACAAGCGGTGGAAGTGGCAGGCAGAGCAGGCAGAGGGAGAAGCAGGCTTCCTGCCAAGCAAGGAGCTTGATGGCAGGACTTGATCCCAGGACCCTGGAATCATGACCTAAGCCGAAGGCAGTGGCTTAACTGACTGAGCCACCCAGGCATCCCTAAACTGTAATACTTTTCCAGTATCAAGTTTCAAAGTCAGAAACTATCACATGGTAATTATATTGAAGTCTTTGATCTTGAATATGATTTTCTTTCAGAAAATTTCTCCCCCTTCTCTTTGGAGAAGGAAGGATGTTAATCATTAAGCTTGTACTTTACATTGTGAAAAAATACTATAGAAGTGAATTCATTAGAACTTAATCTTAGTATTTTGTGGAGGTAATGGCAGGTAGTAATGTGTCTGTAAAAATATTACTTTGTTTATACGTGTAAAATATTTCTTCCTGGTTTTTAAGGCTCAGTAATAGAAGTGATGTTCTATGTTCACACTAGTGTCTTTAAAAAAAAAAGATTTATTTTTGTATTTATTTGACAGAGAGGGTGAGTGAGCACAAGCAGGGGGACTGGAAGAAGCAGGTTCCTCACTGAGCAGCCTCCTTGATGGTGGGTTCGATCCCAGGACCTTAAGATCATGACAGGAGCTGAAGGCAGACACTTAACTGACTGAGCCACCCATATGCCCCCACACTGATATCTTGATAAAAAATGATATCTATAAGGTCTGTGCTTTTCTGCACAGTTACTGTTACCTACAGACAAACTATGCTGCACCACCATAACATAAATATAGGACTGCTGCTCATCCTCAGAGCAGTGATTTAAAATCCTAAATCCAAGAAGAAACTCTGGAAGATAAAACAAAGGCCAAAAGGAAAATTAAAGGTACCTACCTTGAGGAAGTGATGGGGGTGATGAACTTGTAAGGCAAGAACCCCTGGATAGGTTTAAGTCAGCATATACCACTTGTCCATCCATTGCCAACAGGGGCATATGGCCCTGAACTTGTGTGTAAGGGCAGACTCCAAGTTCTGTGAATGAAGATCAGCAAAAGGAAGTGCCCAGTCTGAAATGCTTTGTTGTCTCTCTTGTATCCCCTCCCACCCACACTTTTAGCTGTGGGTTTTCTCCGTAAATTAGTGAGACAATCCACTTATTGGGTGTCCAATATACTTAGATACGTAATATCTACCTTGCTTAATAACCTGGTCTGTATGACAAAATTCAGACAAAATTTTGTCGTTATCTTTCTAACCATTCCTTTTGAGTATCTTTCTCGGGGTCAGAACCAGGATGAGGCAAATGAGACATTCATTTAGGAGTCTCCAAAAAGACTCAGTAATCAAGATAAATAATTAATTAATTCAATGTTGCAAAAAATAAACATTCATGCAAAAAGTGGCAGAATGCCTTTTAAAAGCTCTAAATTCTTCCTGAAATATTTGTGTTCCAAATAAAGTTGCAAACTATGGAAAAGGGCATCTAAATGTGGAAATGGCCACTTGTAAGATAATTTTTTAAAAAAGTATCTATAAACCACTCTTAGCTTAGTTCTAAAGGCACTTGTGAGTATAACAAAGTTTCTATGTAAGTAAAAAAAGAAATTGAAATATGCCAGAATTATAGAAAGTGGAGCACTTAAGTCTGTGGAATTTCCTCTTTCAAGAATTTTTGGGTATAGGACCTTGGATGTCACCAAATCTGACATTCCCACTATACAAATGAGAAGAGAGAAAACCAGGAGTTTCCTCAAAGTCACTTAATGTAATCAGGGCAGAACCTGTATCAAATGCTCAAAATCACTGGATAGTGAAAGCAGTCTCCTGGTTTTGACTCCCCAGAAGGCAGGAAGTGTCTGTTCACAGCAGAAAGTTTTCTTTCTTTCTTTCTTTCTTTCTTTCTTTTAATATATTTTTTTTATTTTTTCAGCATAACAGTATTCATTATTTTTGCACCACACCCAGTGCTCCATGAAATCCATGCCCTCTCTAATACCCACCAGCTGGTTCCCCCATCCTCCCACCCCTACCCCTTCAAAACCCTCCGATTGTTTTTCAGAGTCCATAGTCTCTCATGGTTCACCTCCCCTTCCAATTTCCCCCAACTCCCTTCTCCTCTCCATCTCCCCTTGTTCTCCATGCTATTTGTTATGCTCCACAAATAAGTGAAACCGTATGATAATTTACTCTCTCTGCTTGACTTATTTCACTCAGCAAAATCTCTTCCAGTCCTGTCCATGTTGTTACAAAAGTTAGGTGTTCATCCTTTCTGATGGAGGCATAATACTCCATAGTGTATACGGACCACATCTTCCTTATCCATTTGTCCGTTGAAGGGCATCTTGGTTCTTTCCACAGTTTGGCGACTGTGGCCATTGCTGCTATAAACATTGGGGTACAGATGGCCCTTCTTTTCACTACATCTGTATCTTTGGGGTAAATACCCAGAAATGCAATTTCAGGGTCATAGGGAAGCTCTATTTTTAGCTTCTTGAGGAATCTCTACACTGTTTTCCAAAGTGGCTGCACCAACTTGCATTCCCACCAACAGTGTAAGAGGGTTTCCATTTCTCCACATCCTCTCCAACACATGTTGTTTCCTGTCTTGCTAATTTTGGCCATTCTAAGTGGTGTAAGGTGGTATTTCACTGTGGTTTTAATTCGAATCTTCCTGATGGCTAATGATGATGAACATTTTTTCATGTGTCTGATAGCCATTTGTATGTTTTCATTGGAGAAGTGTCTGTTCATATCTTCTGCCCATTTTTTTTTATATGATTGTCTGTTTTGTGTTTGTTGAGTTTCAGGAGTTCTTTATAGATCCTGGATATCAACCTTTTGTCTGTACTGTCATTTTCAAATATCTTCTCCCATTCCGTGGGTTGCCTCTTTGTTTTCTTGACTGTTTCCTTTGCTGTACAGAAGCTTCTGATCTTGATGAAGTCCCAAAAGTTCATCTTCGCTTTTGTTTCCTTTGCCTTTGGAGATATATCTTGAAAGAAGTTGCCGTAGCTGATATCGAAGAGGTTACTGCCTATGTTCTCCTCTAGGATTCTGATGGATTCCTGTCTCACATTGAGGTCTTTTATCCATTTTGAGTTTATCCTTGTGTACGGTGTAAGAGAATGGTCGAGTTTCATTCTTCTACATATAGCTGTCCAGTTTTCCCAGTACCATTTATTGAAGAGACTGTCTTTTTTCCACTGTATATTTTTTCCTGTTTTGTCTAAGATTAATTGACCATAAAGTTGAGGGTCCATATCTGGGCTCTCCTCTCTGTTCCACTGGTCTATGTGTCTGGTTTTTTTTTTTTTTTTTTTTTTTTTTTTTTTTTAATGCCAGTACCATGCTGTCTTGGTTATCCCAGCTTTGTAGTAAAGCTTGAGATCAGGTAATGTGATGCCCCCCCCCCCGTTTTATTTTTGTTTTTCAACATTTCCTTAGCGATTTGGGGTCTCTTCTGATTCCATACAAATTTTAGGATTATTTGCTCCAGCTCTTTGAAAAATACCAGTGGAATTTTGATCAGAATGACATTAAAAGTATATATTGCTCTAGGCAGTATAGACATTTTAACAATGTTTATTCTTCCGATCCAAGAACATGGAATGGTCTTCCATCTTTTTGTGTCTTCTTCAGTTTCTTTCATGAGTGTTCTGTAGTTCCTCAAGCACAGTTCCTTTACATCTTTGGTTAGGTTTATTCCCAGGCATGTTATGGTTCTTGGTGCTATAGTAAATGGAATCAATTCTCTAATTTCCCTTTCTGTATTTTCATTGTTAGTGTATAAGAAAGCCACTGATTTCTGTACATTGACTTTGTATCCTGCCACGTTACTGAATTGTTGTATGAGTTCTAGTAGTTTGGGGGTAGAGTCTTTTGGGTTTTCCATATAAAGAATCATGTCATCTGCAAAGAGAGAGAGTTTGACTTCTTCATTGTCAATTTGGATACATTTTATTTTTCTTTGTAGTCTGATTGCTGTTGTTAGGACTTCTAATACTATGTTGAACAAGAGTAGTGCGAGTGGGCATCCTTGTTCATGTTCCTGATCTCAACGGAAGGCTGCAAGCTTTTTCCCATTGAGGATGATATTTGCTGTGCGTCTTTCATAGATAGATTTTATGAAGTTCAGGAATGTTCCCTCTATCCCTACACTTTGAAGCGTTTTAATCAGGAACGGATGCTGGATTTTGTCAAATGCTTTTTCACAGCAGAAAGTTTTCATTCTGTTTCTGCTTTAGCCACACACAATTATTCCTTAAATATTACTGATAATTATGTAGAGTAAGCATGTATGGGAGTTGAATGACCCAAAAAGAAAAATATGACATTTGTAATTTTTAAAAATTTTATTTATCCAGAGAGAGAGAGAGAGTGTGTGAGTACAAGCAGGGAGAGTGGCAGAGGGAGAGGGAGAAGAAGGCTCCCCATTAAACAGGGAGCATGACGGGTGAGGGGAGTTTCAATCCCAGGACCCCAAGATCATGACCTGAGTGGAAGGCCTATGCCTAACCCAGTGAGCCACCCATGTGCCCCATTACATTTATACCTATGCACCCTTAAGCTGATGGTGAGGAAAAACAAAAGAGGTTGCTATTTTTAGAAACATATGAAAAATATGTGTCCATATATTATAAATATATATCCAGCATTGTTGATGATAATATTCTGAATTTTAAAACTTCTAAATATTTCTTTTCATTTTCTCGTGAGAGTTTGATTATTAGAGTGATGCACCAATGCTTATCCACCATTATTTAGAAGGTGGATGTTTCACCTTTCCCCCAAATTCTGAGTTTTGAGTATGATATACTGGGTCATTAAAACTAGCTTAGGTTGATAATACCATTATATGCACTCTTCAGTGACTCAGTGCCAATGTTCTTTAATTATCTGACTATTTGGTAAACTAAGAGTCACTTTATTTGTGCTGTGATATTTGGTTTTGTCACATACTTCACCTAAATTTTTAGAGTAAACATAATCTGCCAGGATTATGGAAGGGGATACTGGGTTATCTATATAGAACAATCATTCCTGAATTTTAGTATCTATATAAGGAATACCTGGAAACTTGTTAATAATGTAGAATCTTGTCACACATACTCTTCTCTTCCTAAGATAAAGTTAGTCTGATATGGGGGTTGTATTAAAAACAAAACAAAACAAACAAACAAACAAAAAAAACCATCCCAGGTAACTGGGGTGGTTCATGAACCACAAATAAAGAAACACTCATGTAGCAAGTAAAAAGTGTGGGGACATTTGAGGAAGATCAATAGAATTAACAGAAGTCTGTTAATCAGGGGATTTAAATAGATGCTTTTAGTTTAATAAAGCTTAATTTAAAGTTATGCAGCACCAGTATGCCTGGGTGCCTCAGCCTTCTGCTCAGGTCAGGATCCTACAGTCCTGGGATGGAGCCAGGAGTGTAGGGCTTCCCCTCAGTGGGGAGTCTGTTTGTTCATCTCCTCCCTATGCTCATGGACTCTCTCTTTCACATAAATAAGTAAAATCTTAAATAAAGTTACAAAACATGATTGTGACTATTAGGAATCCACAATGGCCATGTGAAAAATAATTCATTTGAATGTTCCTTTCAGAGTCTTTCCTTAGCTTAAAGAGAAGTCGGAAGAAAAAAGGAGTCTTTACTTGTGCATATATACTATCCATTGATGGTTCATTTTGCTTGTTACAGCCATCTTCACAATCATCTGTCACGAAAGACCCTTATTGTGTAATCATTATTGCATACATATAAAATAAACCCTTCATGGGAATTCATGGGAGAATGTTTTTAGTTATGTTCATTCTATTCATCTAGATGGCACTTTTGCAAAAAGGATATCAGAATTTAGTAATATACTGTCATTATATATGTGTATATGTTATATGCATATATATGTCACAGTACATATAGTGTATATATATATATATATGCACACATATACACACACATACAGAGTAGGCAGACATATAATATATATGATGTTAAAGTTAAATATTTCAGAGAATGAATTATTACAAACTGTGAGATTTAGAAGGTATAATAGTAGCAATAATATTGAGTAACTAAAAAAACAATAAAGAAAGATTTCTTTTTATTGTATCACCTATTTTGGCTTTGAGCTTTTCTAGGTTAATAGTGGGAGTTGGAGTGGGCAGGAAAAGAGGTTTTAAAAAAAGGTTACTTTTGAATGTGAAGAAATATAATAGAGGCCAGAAGATAGCTAGAAATGGAAAAACGAGTGGTAAGAGAATAATTTGGTGCAAGAAGATGAAAACTCAAGAAGCAATATGTGGTAATCATGAGACTAGAGAATCCATTCCAGGCTTATTATATATATATATATATATATATATATATATATATATAAAAGCAGACTAGGAAGCTACAGACCCACCTTCTTCCACTATATTAACAAAAATATATGGGCCAGAACACCTCTGTAGGAGTCTAGAGACCAGCTGAGAAACTGCAGCACCCAGGCTATTATAAAACCAAGAAAACATTCCACCAAAAGATGTAGGATAATTCCTAGCATTTGGTACACTCATTAGTGCCCTTACCCTTACACAGCACATTGTGGAGACATTAGGAGGAAACCCCATGTAACCTCCTTCAAGACTGAGGGTGGGGGGGAAGAGAGTGGACCATGTACCCAACATTCTGGATTGTCTGAAGGCTACTCTATTAACTGGTTTCTGTCTTGGCTACCTCAGAGTTTTTAGGGGACCAGTTCAAGATAAGCTACTCAAAACTGAGGGGAGCAGCAAGCAGGGCTACAGTATTTCAGGCAGATATGGGAGGAAAGGAAATGAAAAAAATTATTCCATTTATAATAGCATCAAAAAGAATAAAATACTTAGGAATAAATCTAATTAAGGACATGAAAGACTTGTATGTTGTAATCTATGCAACATTACTGAAAAAAATTAAATAATAATTATTTAATAATTATTTATTTCCATAAATAAATGGAAAGGCAGCCCATGTCATGTATTGGAAGACTTAATATTGTTAAAAAGTACATACTGCATAAAATAATCTTTAGATTAAATGTAATTCCTATCAAAATCCCTAAGATACCTTTATTTCCTCATGAGTATAAAGAAAAATGGGGTACCTGGGTGACTCGATCATTTAAGCATCCAACTCTTGATCTCAGTTCAGATCTTGATCTCATGGTCATGGGACTGAGGCCCACGTCAAGCTCTGTGCCGTACTTAAAGCCTGCTTAGGATTCTCTCTTTCTCTCTCTCTCTATGCCCCTCCCACCCTTAAAAAAAAAGCAATAGAAAGAAATCATCCTAAAATTCATATGGAATCTCTAGGAAATTCAAATAGACAAAACAACTTTGAAAAAGAAGAACAAAGTTTGAGGACTCATACTTTCTGATTTTAAAACATATCATAAAGCTACAGTAACCAGAACAGTGTGGTACTGGTGTGAAGACAGACAAATGAATCAATAAAATAGGGAACCTAGAAATAACTCTCATGTTTTTGGCTATATGGTCTTCAATAAGTCTGCCAACACTACTCAAGGGTAAAAGAGAATCTCTACAACAAATAATGTTGGGAAGTAGACATGCATAAGAATGATGTTGGAATATTACTTATATTACATATAAAAATCAACTAACAATGTAAGTGTAAGACCTAAATTTATAAAAGTTCCAGAAGAAAACATATAGGAAAAACTTTATAACATTGAATTTGGCAGTGATTTCTCTTATTTGATACCCCAAAAAAGACAACATCACATCTAGGCAAATGAGACTACATCAAACTTTAAATCTTTTGTGCATCAAAGGACACAACAAAGTGAAAAATCAACCTAAAGTGTTGGATAAAATGTTTGCAAGTCATATATCTGATAAGGGGTTAATATCCAGACTATATAAAGAATTTATATGACTCATATACTGCAACAACAAAAAATCAAAGAGCCTGATTAAAAAATAAGCAAAGGAGAGGAGGCGAAAGATGGTGGAGGAGCAGGAGACCTAAATTTCATCAGGTCCCAGCAGTTCAGCTAGATAGTTATCAAACCATTCTGAACACCTACAAACTCAACAGAAGATTGAAGAGAAGAAGAGCAGCAATTCTATGAACAGAAAAGTGACCACCCTCTGGCAGGTAGGACATGTGGAGAAGTGAATCTGTGGTGATATTTGGAAAGATAGACCACTGGGGGAGGGAGCCTCCATCAGCCACTTCCTGGCAAGTGAGAGAGCAGTAGAACACAAAATCAGAACTTTTAAAAGTCTGCTCCAGTGAGGGATGTGGCTCCAGAGGCTAAGCAGGGGGTGGAGCCCTCATGGGAACAGTATGGTCTCAGAACCATAGAAAGACCGGGGGTGTCACAGAAAGACCGGGGGTGTCTGAGTGCGGCAGAGCTCCCAGGTATCAGAACAGGGAAGCCATTGCAAACATGGAGCCAAGGAGGGGCTCTCAGCTCGGTGTTACCTTAAACCATGATCCAGGCAGAGTTGGGCCACTAATATTTGAGAAGGGACCCCACAAGTGGCAGATCCAGGGAGACTCACCTTCCTCCTCTGGGAGAAGCCATGTGGGAACACACTGGAGAAATCTGCTGGGTTTGGAGACTCCAAACACCAGAGATAGAAATGCCTGGTCACAGGCTGGGTGAGCTCAGAGCTTGGCCAGAGACCAGGGAGATGGGAGGGATTGACTGCTTTTCTCTGAGGGTGCACTGAGGAGTGGGGCCCCGAGTTCTGGGGTCCTGCAGGCCAGAGACTGGGAGGCCACCATCTTCATTCCTGTCCTCCAACATGGTATGGAAAGTGTTCAGGGAACAAAAGCTCCCAAAAGCGAATCCAAGCAGATTACTTAGCCTGGCCCCTAGCAAGGGTGGTGCAATTCTGCTTCAGACAAAAATAGACTCCAAATGGATAAAACAGGATGAGACAGGAATCCATCAAAATCCTTGAGGAGAACACAGCCAACAATCTCTTCCACCTCAGCTGCAGCAACTTCTTCCTAGAAATGTCGCCAAAGGCAAGGGAAGCAAGGGCAAAATTGAACTATTGGGACTTCATCAAGATCAAAAGTTTTGCACAGCAAAGGAAAGAGTCAACAAAGCCAAAAGACAACTGACAGAACAGGAGAAGATATTTGCAAATGGCATATCAGATAAAGAGCTAGTGTCCAAAATCTATAAAGAACTTAGTAAACTCAACACCCAAAGAACAAATGATCTAATTAAGAAATGGGCAGAAGATATGAGCAGACATTGCTGCAAAGATATCCAAATGGCCAACGGACACATGAAAAAATGCTCATCACTCAGTATCAGGGAAATACAAGTCAAAACCACAGTGAGACACTACCTCACACCAGCCA
Organism: Mustela putorius furo; assembly: GCF_011764305.1. Taxonomy (NCBI): domain Eukaryota; kingdom Metazoa; phylum Chordata; class Mammalia; order Carnivora; family Mustelidae; genus Mustela; species Mustela putorius. The sequence continues at coordinate 38,056,143 of NW_025422368.1, read as the reverse complement.
GAATGGTTAAAATTAACAAGTCAGGAAAAGACAGATGTTGGTGAGGATGCGGAGAAAGGGGAATCCTCCTACACTGTTGGTGGGAATGCAAGCTAGTGCAGACACTCTGGAAAAAAGTATGGAGGATCCTCAAAAAGCTGCAAATACAGGTACCCTACAAGCCAGCAATCGCACTACTGGGTATTTACTCTAAAGGTACAAATGTAGTGATCTGAAGGGGCACGTGCACCTGAATGTTTATAGCAGCAACATCCACAATAGCCAAACTATGAAAAGAACCTAGATGTCCATCAAGAGATGAATGGATAAAGATGTGGTATATATATACAATGGAATACTATGCAGCTATCAAACACCCCCAAACCTTGCCATTTGCAACAACATGGATGGAACTAGAGGATATTATGCTAAGTGAAGCAAGTAAATTGGAGAAAGACAATTATCATATGATCTCTCTGATATGAGGAATTTGAAAAGTAGGGCAGGGGGTCGTGGAGGGAAGGGAGGGAAGAAAATGAAACAAGATGGGGCCAGGGAGGGAGAAAAACCATAAAAGACTCTTAATCTCAGGAAACAAACTGAAGGTTGCTAGGGGGTGGGAAGGGAAAGATAGGGTAGCTAGGTTATGGACACTGGGGAGGGTTTGTGCTATAGTGCCATGAATTATGTAAGACTGATGATTCACAGACTTGTACCTCTGAAACAAAAAGTACATTGTATGTTAATAAAATTTTAGGGGGACCAGGGGGACTCTGTGGGTTAAGCCCCTGCCTTTGGCTCAGGTCATGATCTCAGGGTCCCAAAAAATGAGCAAAGAACTTGAAGAGATATATCTCTAAAATGATAAAGATATGGCCAACAAGCATATAAAAAGATGATCAACATCACTAATCATCTGAACAAATGAAAAGCATGCTAATTGGTATGAAGTATCAGTTCACACAGTTAGTCTGGTTATTACAAAAAAAAAAATACAAGTGTTGACAAGGATGTGGGGAAATGCAAACCCTTGTATATTGTGGGTGGGATTGTAAAATCCCGCAGCAACTGCTATGGAAAATAATATAGAGGTTCCTTAAATTTTTAAATAAAACTCCCATATTAATCCCATTTTTGGGTATATATTCTAAAGAATTGAAAATAATTGAAAGAAAAGGAGTCCTAAAGAGATATTTCCATAATCATCCTCATAACAGCACTATTTGCAATAGCCAAGAATTGGAAACAATCCATATAACCCTTGACAGATGAATGGATAGAGAAGATATGTTATGCTGACACCTGTCCGAATGGCTGGAATCCAAAAGATAAGAAATATTAAGTGCTGGTGAGTATGTGGAGGAAAAAACCCTCATAAGCTGTTGGTGGGAATGAAAATTGATATAGCTGCTGTGGAAAAGAGTATGGAAGATATGAAAGTGACTCAAGTAACCATGAGTAGATGGATTCAGATAAAGATGTGAGAGACATAAATAAATACACACACACACACACACACACACACACACATATACGTGTGTAAATGTTTTATGTATGTATATATATATATATAGATAGATAGAGAGAAAGAGAGAAGAGAGTGAAAGAGAGAGAGAGATACACAGTGTAATATTACTCAGCCATAAGAAAAATGAGATCTTGCCATTTAAATAACATGGATGGACCAGAAGGTACTATGCTAAGTGAAATAATTCACAGAGAAAGACCAATACACATTATTTCACTCATATGTGGAATTTAAGAAACGAAAAAAAGAAATGAAGAAATGAATAGATAAAAATGCTCTTTTTAAAAGACTATTCATCTGAGAGCCTGAGTGAGAGAGAGAGAGCACATGAGCAGGGGCAGCGGGAGAGGGAGAAGCAGACTCCCCCTGAGAAAGGACACCAGTCTGGGGCTTGACTCCCAGGGGAGTCGATGTGTAATACTGCCTGTGTTGATTTGCTAGGGTGGCCAGAACAAGGTTCCACAGATTGGGTGGTAGAAACAACAGATGAGTTATTTCCTCATAGTTCTAGATGTTAGAAATCCAGGATCAAGATGTCAGCAGGGTTCATTTCTTCTAGGGCTGGCTCTGTGTTTGGATTTTAAATTTTTTTTTTTAAAGATTTTATTTATTTATTTGACAGACAGAGATCACAAGTAGGCAGAGAGGCCAGCAGAAAGAGAGAGAGGAGGAAGCAGGCTCTCTGCGGAGCGGACAGCCCAATGCGGGGCTCGATCTCAGGACCTTGGGATCATGACCTGAGCCGAAGGCAGAGGCTTTAACCCACTGAGCCACCCAGGCGCCCCTGTGTTTGGATTTTAAATGGCTGTCTTTTTTCTGTGTCTTCCCATGACCTCTCTGCAACTGTACCCTAATTTCTTCAAATATAAGATACTATAAATAATAAGGACACTAGTCGGATCGGATAAGGGCTCACCCTAACAGCCTCATTTTAAATTAATTACCCTTCCCCTCTATACAGTCACTTACTGAGGTGCTAAGGCTAGGATTTTAGTATATGAATTTTTGGGGGGGGGGTTAGGGACTATAATTCAATCTAGAACATATTCTAACGAATTTTCCACTTTTAAACTGGGCTAATGGTTATATATGGCTGCAAAAGATGGTTTAGGGTTCTATAACTGAACTTGAAATTATTAATATAAGCTGATCATACTGCAAAAATTAAAGTTTTTATGGGATGCCTGGGTGGCTTAGTTGGTTAAGCTTCTGCCTTTGGTTCAGGTCATGATCCCGTGGTCCTGGGATGGAGTTCCACATCAGGCTCCTTGTTAGTGGGGAGCCTGCTTCTCCCTCTGCCTGCCACTCCCCCTGCTTGTGTTCTCTCTTTCTCTCTTACAAATAAATAAAATCTTTAAAAAAAATTAAAGATATCTAAACACCAACCGAACCCACTATTTAATCCAAGACAAAATACAAACTTTTCGAATAGTTAATGCACTTTCTATAGCTTGTTTCATAATGAGTTATGCCAATATTGAGAACATTTTCACATTATGATAAGAAAGATACTGCACAGAAATGTTTCATGTTTAAGGTTTAGAAATTTCCACTGCAGATAAAATAGGTCAGTTGGCTATGCACAGGAAATACTTACCACAAATACCGTCCTAGAAACATTTCCATTTTTATAGCTATGGTCAGGTGGTGTGCCAGCAACACTAGCCCTATTAGCATTTGCCTGAAGTCCAACCACTAAAATGAAGATGAATATAGTTAGAACCCACATTTATAATGTGCCTGGATGGCTCTATTGGTTTAACATCTAACGTTTGAGCTCAGCTCAGGTCTTAATCTCATTGTCGGGAGTTCAAGCCCTGTGTTGGTCCCCATGCTGGGTGTGGAGCCTACTTAAAGAAAAAAACAAACAAACAAAAAACAAAAAACCAACACCTGTTTATATAACTGGAGAACTGTGGTTATTTTTAGTGTAGCACAGTTCTTTTATCATGTTTGTATTATCAAATATAGAGGAGGTACACGTGATATAAGGCAGCTGCTAAAAATCAAATTCTCAGACTTGATTTCATAAAGTGATATGATGCCCTTGTCATGTGATTATTTCAACAGTCATTTGGTCCATATTTATGAAGCATCTACTGTGTTATTTGTTGGGAGGGTTATGTAGTAAAATCTAAATATAAAATACAAATACACAACACAAAGTTAGCAACAACCAATGTAAAGTACAATTTAGGTTTTCCAAAAAAGTAAAAGCGGTTGGGTAAATTTCCAGCTGATGTGTGGGTGGTTGTGGTATGAGGATGGTGGCAAAGGTAAGAGAATTTATCTGAAGGGGAAAAAAATGGCTTAAAACAAAAGACACTTGGGTTTTGAAAACCATACAACAAAAACCATTGTCTATATTATTTATCAATACATACTTGTGGTAAATTCATAAAAAGCATGCATGCAAATTGCACCAATCTCAGATTAGATTTTAACTTTGGGAGAAAGGAAAGAAAAAAATGGCTTTGGTGGGATCTGTAAATTTTGCTTATTTTTTAACTTGATGCAAGGCAGTTTGGGCACAAGTGTTAATACATGTTATATATGTGAGGGATTATTTTATTGACTCATTCATTTAATTTTTTAGCTGCAAATCCAAAATATGTACTGGGCCATATTTTTTTTGCAATATCTTTAGTCATTTTGCTTATATGCATTTCATAATCAGCAATTTTTATTTTATACAAGTCATAATGTATTTTTGTTACTATAGCAGATTGCCCCAAATTTTATCTCCTTATTTTGTGCATGTGTTTGTGCATATGTGTTATAATTATCTTTTGTATGTGATCTATGTTTTCCTTTTCTGCATAGTCCATAAGTGCACACCCTTCTTTTGGAAAGCTAGAAGCTTTATTATCTTATTAAGGTCTTTAGTGGCAAAAGTTTATCTATCATCTATCTATCTATCTATCTATCTATCATCTATCTATCTATCATATCTATCTTGGTTAAAAATTTACATTGCTTTTGTTCTGAGTGAGTTGAGAATCCTGCTCAGTGCTTTGGAGCCATTTGTAGATCCTTTTTGTAAATTTTCTGTTTTTGTCATTTGACTATTTTTATATTGAATCATTAGAGGATATCTTAATGAATACTTAAAACTCTTAATATATTAAAGGAATGAACCCATTTAACCCAGATTAATATGTAATAGTTATTTTGTTTGTATACTCAAACAGTTAAAGGATATTACCACCTGACTCAAGCTCTTCCAATTTATAACCTTTATACTGGGCATCAATGAATGCGTTAAATCTTCCTATCACCTCCTTTTTTATAGCCAGCAAACTAGAAATATTTTTTATTTTTACATTTTTCTTTGTTGGGAAAAAATGTTTTAATGAATAGTTTATACTCAATGCAAATTTAAATAATCAGAATAAGGACGTTTTAAAAAAGATTAGTATGTATGTATGTATGTATGTATGTATGTATTTATTTAATTTATTTGCGAGATAGAGCACATGAACCAATTCCAGCATGGGGGGGTGGGTTGAAGGAGGGGAAGAGAATTGCAAGCAGACTCCCTGCTGAGCAGAGGCCTGCCATGGGGCTCAAACTCATGACCCTGACATCATGACATCCTTGTATTGTTTCTATGTTAAAGGAAAGGCTTTCAACCTTTCACCATAGACTATGGCATTAGCTGTGGGCTTGTTGTATATGACCTTTATTATATTGAGATATCTTCTTTCTGTAACTGTTGAGAGTTTTTATTATGGAAAGATGTTGTAATTTGTTAAGTGTTTTTCTGGATCTATTTAGATGATCCTATAAAATTTTAATTTAATTCTATTAACATAGTGTTTACATTTATTGATTTGCATATGTTAGACCATCCTTGCTTCTCAGGAATAAATCCCACTTGATCTTGCTGTCTGATCCTTTTCATGTGCTGTTGATCTCATTTTTCTAAGTATTTTGTTGAGAACATTTGTATCTATATTTACCAGGGATATTGCTCATTTTTCATCAGGATAATGCTGGACTCATTAAGTGATTTTGAAAGTATCTCTCCTGTCCTATTTTTAAGAAAAGTTTGAGAAAGATTAGTACTAATTCTTCTTTAATATTTGGTAGAATTCACCAGTGCAATCATCTGGTCCTGGGCTTTCCTGTGTTCTTGTGTGGGTTTTTGATTACTGATAGGATATCTTCACTTGCTATTGGTCTGTTCAGAATTCTAATTTTTTTATGATTAATTCCTAGTAGAATGGAATTTATCCATTTCTATTAGGTTATCCAGTTAGCTAACATATGATTGTTTATAATAGTCTCTTATTATTTTTTTATTTGTGTTATCAAAAGCTGAAGTGAGTCTCTTATAGGCAGCATATTGTTGGATCTTCTTCTTCCTCCTCCTCTTTTTCCCCATTCCTCTTTTCTCATCTCTCCTCTCCCCTCCCTCCTCTTCTTCTCCCTTCTCCTACTCCCCCCATCTTCCCCCTCACTCCCTCCTTTTCCTTCCCCTCCTTCTTCCCCCCTTCTTCTTTCTTCTTTCTCCTCCTCCTCTTCCTTTTCCTCTTCTTCCTCTTTTCTTTTTTCCATTTGGCCCCTCTGTGCCTTTTCATTACATAATTAATTCCATTTGCTTTTAGAGTAATTATTGATATGTAAAGACTTCATAATGCCATCTTATTAATGCTTTCTGACTATTTTGTAGTTCAGTTGTACTTTTTTCCTCATCTGCTGCCTACCTCTGTGAATTGGTGATTTTCTGTGGTGGCCTGATCTGATTTCCTTCTCTTTGTTGTTGTGTGTGTGTGTGAATCTACTATGGTTTCACACAAAAGATTTTATAGATATGAGTGCATTTTATACTGATAGTGACTTAACTTAGACAACATACAGAAACTCTACCCCTTTAGCTTTCCTTTTACGTTTTTAATATTGAAATTTCCCGCTTTACACATCTTGTATTTAAGTATAGTAGCAATAATTGATTTTAATACTCTTTTTCTTTAACATTTGTAATATGGTTCAGTGATTAATACACCATTATGTTACAGAAGTAAAGTTTTTGGAATCTGATTAATTGGAGGTTTGCATTACTGTTTTCACACTTGAAGTAGCAGTCACTTCCTTCAATCTTTACTAGCTACCTTCAAGTGAGAGGTACTTTCTGTTGATCCTGCTCATATTTTGAGGCTTTCTCTGGCCTCGTAGGATATACTTGCTCCATGCTTCTTGTTCCCTATTTTGGCATAATTCTTAAGCTTGTATATTTTTCTCCACCTTCCAACAGAGCCTGTTGGCTTTGGTAACCTCCCTTTTTATTCCTGAGGGTGGTGCTAGAGTTGAAGATTATGTTTCCTCTCTTACCTCAAAACCTAACTTGTTTTCTGCATATACTGTGTCTAATCTAGTTTCCTCTTGCTGCCCTCCCAAGGAGTGCACATAAAGAGCCAGCTACAAATTGGGCATAAGTGTGGGTTTGGTGCTAAGGGTTTTGGGGGTGCCTAGGCACCAGTTGGGGTGGTTCCTCAGGTGAAGTTTTCCCAGCAGCTCTTGGCCAGACTTCCTACTGGAGTCTAGAAAGCAGTTAGTAGGACCGGGTTTCTTGTCTTTTTTTTTTTTCTTTTCTCTAGGAACCGGAACTACTTCTTTTTTTTTTTTTTTTAAAGATTTTATTTATTTATTTATTGGACAGACAGATCACAAGGAGGCAGAGAGGCAGGCGGAGAGTGAGAGGGGAATAGGCTCCTTGCTGAGCAGAGAGCCCCATGCGGGGCTGGATTCCAGGACCCTGAGATCATGACCTGAGCCACCCAGGCGCCCCTAGAAACGGGAACTTCCATAAAGACTCTTGTGTCTGTAAGTATCTGCCCAAGTCAGCATTTTCCAGGCACTGTGGTCAAAAGGGATTGGATTCAGTGAACAAGATCCTCCTGGTTCCACAGCCATTTGGGGTCTGTCCCATTGCCCAATTCCTAGGTGAGTGTGACTTCTGAGTCCCTTGGCGTATGGTGCTGGAAAACACAAACTCCCAAAGCGACACTTTTGTTCGTGGATAGATGCCATGTTTTAAATGTTAAGAGAGGACAAAATGAGGGATTTTTAAGTTGCTATGTCACTTTGTAACTTTTCCAATTTAAATTTTCTCAATTTCATATTTGTTGGCTGATCAAAAGTCTATCAAATGAGTTTATACCTTTGCCAGAGGAAGAATACAGTTACATTTACATTTCTTATATTTACTTTTTTTTTTTTTTTTTTTTAGGTAATGAAAGTTTCAATTGTGGTTCAGTCTTAGTTTTTACTGTTGTAAGATTTCTTTTCTTTTAGGGCACATGGTTTTTAGTCACGCTGCTACAAAGAAAGAAGTAGACCAGAAGAAGTGGTGGGCTGCAAAGCACGATTTATGCAAAGCTCCCAGAAGAGGGAGGTGATCCAACCAGAGTGTCTTAAGTCTAGGGGGTTTTTACAGGCTTGTAGGCGACCATTCTAATATGATTACTCCTCCATGCGCCTGTCATCCAATCAGGTTTTTGTCCACGTGCTCATCTACCAATCAAGTAGTTGTTCACGTGGAAAGCGTGGAGCGCTTCTTCCAGGCTGGTGAAAGATCCTTTCAGGGGTGATCTTCCTTTTCTTCTTTTTCTTTTTTCTTCTTTTTGTGAGAAATGGTTTTCAGACAAAATCTAAATACGAAGACAGTTGTAAAAGGTTTGTACAGGGAAGTTTTTATTTTTGTTTGTTTTTTCCTTTTTTAAAATTTGAATTCGATTAACATATAGTATTAGTTTCAGAGGTAGAGTTCAGTGATTCACCTGCCTTTCTTCTGACTATCCTTATCATTTCATCGTACACAGTTTAATCATCATATGTAGCGCTTAAACTTCATATGAAATAAAATCATTAGTCCTAGTGAAGAATCTATAGTTCCATTCGTTTCATACAATGTCTTCATCTTTTCTGAGATCCTTATTTTAAACTATCCATTAGTTGGCTGGATCTATTTATTTATCAAGTAGTTTATTTTTAGAAAGATATATATTGTGTATGTTGTATTCAATGAGTTCCTAATGTTGTTTGGTTTTAATTTGCGTGAGAACTGAATGGATATAAGAACTTGCCTCACTCAGTATTTTTCTCATACAGTGCTGACATTATCAATTCCAGCCCTTGATGTGACTGTGGCAAAGTCTAAGGTGAGGTTGGCATGCCCCATTGTAAGCAACATACTTTATTTTTATTTTGAAAAATAAGAAGCTTTACCAAGATGTGCTTTATTTATTTATTCAATGCTCAGATTTAGTTGACTTCTTATTTCAGGACAGTTTTTTTCTGTTAATGCTTAGCTGTTTTCTACTGTGGGCTAGTCTTTAGGAATATTGAGTTTATGCATGTCAGAACTCTTTTCTTTCTTAAGAACCACTTTTATAAAATTATTTTTTCCAATTTTTTTCTCACCATACCACATACCCTCCCCAAAGTCCATTTCCTGGCCACCCCATCCCTACCACCCAGCTCCCCTCCAGCAGCCTACAGTTTGTTTCCTGAGATTAAGAGTCTCTTATAGTTTGTCTCCCTTTCTGGTTTAACCCCTTTCTAATTGTGTTGACTTGGTTTGCAGAGTCAGTATTATATCATGATATTTCTAACAATTTTCTTTTATGAGATATCAGTGGGCATTCTTATCTTTCTGATAAGAATATCAGAGGTATTTTTCACCTTCCTTTTCTGTGCTGAGAGCTGCCAGCTTATTTTTCATTTCTTTATTATGTCTTACCCTTTTAATTTTATCTGTTACAGGAGTTCTTTTTCAGTCTAAATTTGTTCCATCCTGTGTTTACCCATCTATCCATTAACAGGCATTTTGGCTGCTTCCAAATTTTCACACTTATGAATATAGCTACTCCAAACAGGCTTGGGCAGGCTTCTCAATGTCCCAGGACCTCAGTTTTTAAATCAACTAATTTGTGTAAATGCCAAGGAGCAACATTGCTGGACCATAGGGTAAGTGTGTTTTGCCAGCCTTTCTTTTCTTTTCTTTTTTTTCTTTTCTTTTCTTTTCTTTTTTTCTTTTCTTTCTTTTCCTTTCCTTTCCTTTTCTTTCTTTCCTTCTTATGATTTTTTTCTATTTATTTGAGAGACAGCAAGCAAGAAAAAGCAGGAGCCAGGGCTAGGGGAAGAGGAAGAGGAAGAAGCGGGCTCCCTACTGAGCAGGGAGCCAAATGCAGGACTGGATCCTGGGACCCTGGGATCATGACCTGAGCTACCCAGGCACCCCAAGCATATTCAGTGTATTAAGAAACTGGCAATATGTTTTTCAAAGTCATGTGTTTTTTATTATTACCTGGTGGTGAAACTTCTAAAAAAAAATCTCAGAGATTAAAATAGTCCACTGGGGGAAAAAAAAAAAAGTGTCCTTGACCTAAGACTGATTTCTGCAGTTATTGTCTTGTTTTAACAATATGAACATACGTAAAGACTGCTCCAACTGGGCAAATCTTACTGTGGGCCGTCCTCAACTTTGAAATCTAATCACCCCAAGGAAATCCAAGAGAACAGGATGGAGAGAGACTTAACCCTAGGGGCAAAGCCCTGCCCCCATCTTTGTTAGGTCAGGCCATACCAGGATGCCAAGTCCTGAGCAGAATTTTACCCCCACTACATGTGTAAGGAAACCAATGACCTGCCAGCCTTCCTGTTTATGAAGTTTTGGTTTCCTGTTCTTCTATTTCAAAGGCTTTTAAGAGAATAGAAAGCCACAGGAGATAAAACTGAAAGCAAGAACTCCCTCTGGGGGTGGTCAACACTTCAGAGGAGGGGGGGCTGGGAAGCTGCTATTGTTCCTGGACTGAACAGGTGGTTGCAGCCCAGAAGCAGAGGCACTGGGCTCAGGGGGTCTGCAGCTATGGAGGGGTCCAGATCACAGATGAGAGAAAGCCACATGCAGAGATCTGCAGCCTTAAGACCCCCTCACCCCCACGAATCACATTCTTCAACTTTGTCCAGAGTTCCCCATTGGTGTGAAAGAGGAACTACCACCAGGAAAGGGAAAAAAGGGGGAGAAAAGAAAATGGCTTCTGGGTTTCTTTCTGACTTTGGCCTCAGGACCTCCCTAGCCTGGTAAACTTCTGCCCTGACCATGGCATTTGAAAAATTTGACCTGACTTCCTCCCCAGATGTTGTGAACCCCTGGCCAGCTTTCTCTCTTCATCAGAGAGTGCAGAGCTTGGAAGGGGGCAGTGAGTAGTAGAGTTCTTGGGACAGGTCCAGGCGTTTGAGGCTTAAGGACTTTTGGAAAGACTGTTGGGGAAACCTGTGTTTAGTGTTCTGGTTCCGTCTCCCCCCCACCCATTATTTCTCAGTCTTCCTTTCTCCCTCCCCCAACTCCTTGGCCTTCTTGGGTTGAAAATTTATGAAAGCTGCTCTCAAGAAGCATTAGTATTTTAAGTGGAAGGCAGAGATCCATTTGGAGCTGGCCCAGGATTCCTTCTTTCCCAAGAACACAAATGCCTCAACTTTGAGAAAGAGATTTGTCTTAAAACTGGGTCTGAGTATGCATATACTCAGGTGGGGTGTCACTTTCTTGTCTTTTCTGGGGCCACCTCTGCCCTAAGAATTGTTGCCCAGTTGTGAGCACAGCCAGTTTGCTCCTCCGGGAGATGGTAAATGGCTGGAGCATTCCAGTCCCTTTCAGGGAGCTCAAGCAAAGAGCAATCTCTCAAAGAGCCCAGCTCACTGTTTATGGCAACTTGAGCTGAGAGCCCCCTCCTCGGCTCACTGACAGTAACCTGTTTCCTACTCCCCTGCTTGGACACTACTCATTCAGGCACCCTCATTCATTCTGTGTGTCCTCAGATCCTGAGACCACAATGACCCACCTAGAATTCTGCCCTTTTCATGCCCTGAACCCCTTTCAGAAAGGGGAACCTCACTAGAGCAGATTTCTAAGTTTTCTGATTTTGTGCTCTGGTGTTATAGCACTTTCTGATAGCCGGCTCATGGAGGCCTGCCCTCACCCCCCCATCCCCCATTTATCTTCCTATATCTCCCCACAGATTCAGGCCTCCAAACCTCCTACATTGCAGAAAGCTGTCACTTTTCTACTTGTAGACTTCCAGATATGTTTTACTACATCGCAGGCTAAATTTGTGGGTGTTCAGAGTGGTTTGATAGATATACAGCTAAATTCAATGGGCCAGATGAAATGAGGTCCTCTACTCTTCCGTCATTCCATTTCTAACCAGCTGTGACCTTGATCAATTATCAAGCCCTTAAGTAGAGTTTCTTCATATGAAAAGTAAGGATAAGATACCAGTTGCTCTGCCCAGTTACAAGATTCAAATGAGCTAACAGATAAAAGTCTTTGCCAGTGTATCTGGCTCATAGTAAATGTTCAATAAATTGTTATTCTTCCATTATAACTCTCTGGAAATAAAAATAAAGTAGCAGCAATAGTTCTGCCACCAGTGTGGGGACATCTAAGTGACATTAAGTTTATCTCCATTTTCCTACTACCCCCAGCAGGAAGTCAGTGAGTTGTTCAAATCAGTTTCTGATAGAGATCATTACTGGTTGAATTACTCATTCAAAGCACATGTGGAAAACATTTCTTCATGGGAACAAGCTTGAAAAGTACATGGTACTTTTCAGAAAGTACAGAAAATGTCTGCATAATTTAGAACTTGCCCATTCTTCACTTTAAAACCATTCTGACTCATTCAGTCAAATGCCACTGAAATTCAGAGTGATCATTCTAATACATATATGATCAGGTCACTGGCTTGCATAGAATCTTTCAATAATTCCTCCTCTGCTCTTATTATACAACCCAAACTCCTAATGATAATTAAGGCCACATAATGTAATTATGTCTCCCTTTCCTTTCCATCTTTAAAATGCCTGTGCTCTCCAAACTTGATACCAAAAAAGAGAGAGAGAGAATATTATATACTAAGTAAATTTCCTAGTAGGGTAAAGCACCAAGCTTGTGAAGAGTTCGAGAAGGTGCAATTGTCAAGCCAGAATTTTTACAGAAACTCCGTGGTGTTCACTGGAAATAATATAGTAGTCACCCCTTATCTATGGTTTCACTTCCTGTGTTTTCATGGACCCTTTTTAAACTGTGGTCCAGAAATAGTCCTCCTGAGATCACCTCAGAAGGCCAGTAGTAGCTTAATGCTACATCTTATTGCCTACATCATTCATCTCACTTCATCTCATCACATAAGCATTTTATCGTCTCACATCATCACAAAAGGAAGAGTGAGCATAGTATAATCAGATATTTTGAAATAGAAAAACGACATCTACATGACTTTTATTATAGTGTGTTGTTAAAATTGTTCTGCTTTATTGTTGTTCATCTTAAGAGATTAAGATTTTATGTGCCTATTTTATAACTTAAACTCTATAGTAGGTATGTAAATTAAAAAAAAAAAACTACACAACATAGTATATATAGAGGGCTTGGGACTCTCTGCACTTGCGGACAATCCACTGGGGGACTTAGAATGTGTTCCCCATGGGTATGGAGGGATTGCTGCATTGCTGTATTAGCAGTTAGAGAAGGAATGAGGCCTCAGCCATCCATGAGTGATCGGGACTATAGTCACATCAGCAGCTGCAGTTCCAAAGACCTGAATTCCAGTGTAGAGGATAAATTCTCTGAAAGAGTGCATCAACTGTGGGTGTGGTGAATGAATAGAGAACTGCAACCATGGAGGAGTTTGGCCAACTCTTCTTAATCTTCATTCCATCAACACATACCATGGATGTACTTTCTGAACTTCCCCATGCTTGTGTTCTCATAGCTGTTATTTACCCAACTGAAACCGCATTATATTGTGTTGCTATTACTTAACCAATTTTCTTATTTCCCAATAAGAGTGTAGCTACATCCAGGAAGAGGACACAGTGACTTCTTCCTGATTGTGTTCTCAGTGCTTTGTGTAGTCCCTGATGGATAGTAGTTAATACCTATTAATTAGTCTGGTTGAATGTATTTTTCTGTTGTTTATTTTTAAAAAATCATACTCTTAATAGTTTGTGGCCAGTTTGATTAAGAACATGTGTAGTCTTTCTGTATCATGGGGTATACTTAATAGTCTTTTGACATAGTTGAATTTGAGTAAAGTAGAACAATGATATAATCTCTCCTGCAAATAACCCAGAAACCTTTGAGATAAAGTACATCGACTCTACAATACAGCAATGATGCAAGTTATATTTAAAGACATTTGGGATTTTCATTCATTATGCTAATTCTCCTATTATGAAATAAAATAGAAGTAGATTTTGACATTTGTGCAGTAGAAAGTAAGGTACGAGATATGTACAATTATTTTGTCAATGTAGGAAATAGATTTAATGCTGGTTTTTTAAATCTTGTTTTTTGATGTTGGGGTTTTTAAATTTTATTTTTTAAGTTCTGTTTTATTGTGGTAATAACACTTAACTGAGGTCTACTCTCTTAACAAATTTTGAAGAGTATAATGCATTATTTTCTGTAGGTACAGAGTCATACACATATCTAAGGCTTATTCACCTTGCTTAACTGAAACTTTATGTCTTTGATTAGTAATTCCCTCTTTCCTTCCCTCCCCTTCCCCTAGCACCTATTATTCTGCTGTTTGATTCTCTGAATTTGACTATTTTAGATTAACTAATGGAATCATTTGGTCTTCATGTTTCTGTAGCTGACTTATTTGACTTAATGTCCTCATGTTTCATCCATGTCATCACATATTGCAGAATGTCATTCTCTTTAAAAAGCTGAACAGCATTCCATTACACATATAGATCATGTTTTCACTATCAGTTCATCTACAGATGGACATTTAGGTTGTTTCCATGTCTTAGCTATTGTGAATAGTGCTTACTGAACATGGGAGTGCTAATGTTGCCAAGATCCTCATTTCAATTCTTTTGATAAATATCCATAAGTGAGGCTGTTGAATAATATGGTAGTGCTATTTTTAATTTTTTGAGGAACCTCCATACTCTTTCACATAGAAGCTACATCATTTTGCATTCCCACCAACAATGTGTAAGTGTTCTAATTTCTCTACATCTTCCCCTGCATCTTTTAGTTTTTCTGTTTTGTTGGAGTTGGGGGGTGGGTTCTTTTTCAGTAATAGCCATTCTAAGAGGTGTGAAGTGATGTCTCCTGGTTTTGATTTGCATTTCCCTGACAGTGCTATTGAGCATTTTTCCATATACGCCTGTTGGCTATTTGTATGTCTTCTTTAAAGAAATGTCTATTCAAATCTTTAGCCCCTTTTCTATTTTTAATTTTTTAAATTTAAATTGAATTAATTAACATATACTGTATTAATAGTTTCAGAGGTAGAGTTTAGTGATTCACCAGTCTGATATATTACCACTCTTCATTACATCATACTCTCCTTAATGTCCATCACCCAGTTACCCCACACTCCCACCTCCTTCCCCTCCAGCAACCCTCAGTTTGTTTCCTATGGTTAAGAGTTTTATGGTTTATCTCCCTCTCTCATTTTGTCTTATATTTCTGTCCATTGCCCTATGATTCACTGTTTTGTTTCTTAATTCCACATATGAGTGAGATCATATGATAATTTTCTTTTCTCTGTTTGACTTCTTTCACTTAGTATAATACCCTCTAGTTCCATCCATGTCATTGCCATTTGTATCTTTGGGGTAAATACCTAGTCGTGCAATTGCTGGGTCATAGCATAGCTCTATTTTTTACTTCTTAAGGAACCTACATACTGTTTTCCAGAGTGGCTTCTCCAGCTTCCATTCCCGCCAACGTTGTAGGAGGGTTCCCCTTTCTCCACATCCTCCCCACTGTTGTTCCTTGTCTTGTTAATTTTAGCCATTCTAACTGGTGTAAGGTGGTATCTCATTGTGGCTTTGATTTGTATTTCTCTGATTGCAAGTGAGGTGGAGCATTTTTTCATCTGTCTGTTGGCCATTTATGTGTCTTATTTGGAGAAATGTCTGTTCGTGTCTTCTGCCCATTTCTTGATTGGATTATTTGTTCTTTGGGTGCTGAGTTTGGCATGTTCTTTATAGATTTTGGATACTTGTCCTTTATCTGATAAAATATTTACAAATACCTTCTCCCATTCTGTTGGTTGTCTTTTAGTTTTGTTGACTGTTTCCTTTGCTGTACAAAAACTTTTATCTTGATGACGTCCCAGTTGTTCATTTTTGCCTTTGTTGGAGATGCGTCTTGCAGGAAGTTGCTGAGGCTGAGATTGAAGAGGTTACTACCTGTGTTCTCCTCTAGGATGTTGATAGATTCCTGTCTCACATTGAGGTCTTTCATCCATTTTGAGTCTATTTTTGTCTGTGGTGCAAGAAAATGGTCCAGTTTCATTCTTCTGCATGTGACTGTCCAATTTTCCCAGCACCATTTGTTGAAGAGACTGTCTTTTTGCCATTGGATGTTCTTTCCTGCTTTGTTGAAGATTAGTTGACCATAGAGTTGAGCATCCATTTCTGGGTTCTCTATTCTGTTCCACTGATCTATGTGTCTGTTTTTGTGCCAGTACCATACTGAATTGATGATGACAGCTTTGTAATAGAGCTTGAAGTTCAGGATTGTGATACCACAAGCTTTGGGGTTTTTTCCCCCCAACATTCCTTTGGCGATTTGGGGTATTTCCTTGTTCCATACAAATTTTAGGATTATTGATTCCAGCTCTGTGAAATAGTTGATGGTATTTTGATAGGGACTGTATTGATGTGTAGATTGCTTTGGGTAGTATGGACATTTTAACAGTATTTGTTCTTCCAACTCATGAACATGGAATGTTTTTCCATTTCTTTGTGTCTTCCTCCATTTCTTTCATGAGTGTTCTACAGTTTCCTGAGAACAGATCCTTTGCCTTTTTGGTTAGGATTATTCCTAGTTATCTTATGATTTTGGTGCAGTTGTAAATGGGATCAGCTCCTTAATTTCTCTTTCTTCTGTCTCATTGTTAGTGTATAGAAATACCACTGATTTTTGTGCATTGATTTTATATCTTGTCATTTTGCTAATTCCTGTATGAGGTCTAGCAATTTTGGGTGGAATTCTTTCAGTTTTCCACATAGAGTATTATGTCTTCTGCGAAGAGTGAGAGTTTGACTTCTTTTTGGCCAATTCAGATGCCTTTTATTTTATTTTTGTTGTTGTTGTTTGCTGAGGCTAAGAGTTCTAGTACTGTGTTGAGCAACAGTGGTGATAGTGACAGCATACTGTCCAGGCAGCTTTCTTCATTTCTATGGGGTGAAGGTCCCCTTCCTCCAGCTAGATGCACCAGGTTGAACAGCTTGGGAAAACTCCTGCTCCCGTGCACAGCAGACCAGGAGAGCCCCTGTGGTACCAAATAAGCCAAGGCCAAAATAGCATGGTAAAACCTCTGAAAATTCACACTGGAAACACAGATCACAAAAGTGGGCCAGAACATGCATGCTAAATTGAAAAAAGGTGACTGTCTGCTAAAATGAAAATGAATAGTTCCCAGAGTCTCCAAACATAATAGACAGAATATCTAGGATACGATGGAAACTCATCTATCATACCATGAACCAGGGAAAGAACTTGATAAAAACACTTAGAAAACTAGGGATGGGGGAGGAGAACTTCAACTCAATAAAAAGCATCTATACAAAACATATAGCCGACCTCATATTTAATGGTGAAAGACTAAATTCTCTCTCCCTGTTATTGGGAACAAGGGAATTATGTCCTGTCTCACCACCAGCATTTAACATCATAGTGGAAATTCTAGGCAGTGTTATAAGACAAAAATATAAATGAGCAAACAAAAATAAGCGAGACATATAGGATAGAAAGGAAGAATTAAAACTCCTTTTATTTGCAGATCACAGGATTGTCTACATAGAAAACCCAAGAAAAATGAAAACAAAACAAAGACTTCCTAGAACTAATGTGATCTCAGCAAGTTTGCAAGATACAAGTTCAACATACAAAAATCAATCACATTTCTATATACTAGCAATTAACATGTGATAACAGATTAAAAACACAATAGCAACCACAGTCATTCCAAAGAAAGTGAAATACTGATGTAAAAAACTAAAACCTATTCAGGATAAGAATGATGAAATTTTAACATGCCGATGAAAGGGGCACCTGGGTGTCTCAGTAGGCTAAGCGTCCAACTCTTGACTTCTGTTCAGATCATGGCCTTAGGTTTGTGAGATCAAGACCTCCATTGGGCTGCATGCTCAGCAGGGAATCTGCTTGAGATTCCCTCTCCCTCTACTCTTCTTCCCATTTGTGTGTGTATGTGTGTTTTCTCTGTCTAAATAAATACAATCTTAAAAAATAAAGTTTTGATAAAAAGTAAAAGAAAACCCAGATAAATTGAGATACACACTGTATTCATGGATTTGGAGACTGCAGGTGATCTATAGGTTTGATGCAATTTTTATCAAAATCCCAGTAGGATTTTTGTAGAGATAAATTATAAACAGTCTTATTCAAGAATTCAAATGGAAAGGCACAGGCCTTAAGAAAGCTAAAAATAATCTTTAAAAAGAAGAATAAAGTGGGGAAATCCTCCTATATGATGTAAGATCATTAAAACAATAGTTTCAGAGTGCTGGACACATAGATTAATATAACGGAATACAGAACTCACAAATAGGCCCATACAAATATGACTAACTGAATTTTCACAGAGGTACAAAAACACTTCATAAATGATGTTGGCGCACTTGGATATCCACTGGCAAAAACAAACAAACCAAAAAAAACCTAACCCCCCCCCAAAAAAAAACCCTTGAACTTTGACCTAAACCTTACATCTTAAACAAACATTAATATAGGAGGGGCCATAGGTTTAAGTTTATAATATAAAACAAGAAAACCTTTGGGAAAGAAACGTGGAATAGTTTTGGATATAGAGCTGTACAGTGAATCTTAGATTTGACACCAAAAGCATGATTCATAAAAGGAAAAATTGTAAACTAAATATCTTTATTTTGCATAATACCCTTTTAAGAAAATGAAAAGCTGGGCCTGGGAGAAAATGTGTATACCACATGCCTGACAAAAGACTAGTATCTAGAATATATAAAAGACTGTTAAAACTCAACAATAAAAAAAAAAATCCAATTAGAAAATGGGTGCAATGACTTTTTTAAAAAGGATTTTTTTTTTTTTTTAGAGAAGTTTTGGGAGATATTCCATACACTCCCAACCCCACACATGCATAGCCTCATTATCAGCAGCACTTACCCTAATGGAACAAAACACCAAGGAGGAACCTGCATTGACACAGGCTAATCTCCTGAAGTCCGTAGTTTACCTTTGGGTTTCATTCTTGGTGTTATGCATTCTATGAATTTGGACAGAAGTATAATGACATCTATCCATAACTATAACATCAAACTGAGGATTTTCACTGGCCTGAAAATCCTCTCTGCTCTGCTAATTTATCTCCTTGTATCCCCTCAGCACTATAACCACTGACTTTTTATTGCCTTCATAGTCTTGCCTTTTCCAGAAAGTCATATAATTGGAATGATAAACTTTTTCACAATGATTTCTTGCACTTAGTAATATGCATTTAAGTTTCTTGTGTGTATTTATAGCTTATTTCTTTTTAGCTCTGAATAATATTGCATTGTATGAATGTTCTGGTGTTTTATCTACTCAGCCACTGAAGGACATCTTGATTGCTTTTAAATTTTGGCAATTATGAAGAAGGCTGCTAAAAGCTAAAAACATCCTTGTGCAGATTTTTATGTAGGCATAAGATTACAGCTTCTTTGGAACAATACCAAGGAGCATGATTACTGAATTATATGGACCAAATATATTCAGTTTTATAAGAAACCACCAAACTGTCTCCAAAGTGACAGTATCATTTTGCATTTTACCAGCAATGCACAAGAGTTTCTGTGGCTCCATATTTTTACAAACATTTGGTGTTGTTCCAGTTTCTGGCCATTCTAATAGATGTGTCATGATATATCATTGATATTTTAATACGCATTTCCCTGATGATATGTCATGGAGAGTACCTTTTCATATGCTAACTTTTCATCTATGTATTTCTGGTGAGCTGTCTATTAGGATCTTTGACCCATTTTTATTTTTATTTTATTTTATTTTATTATTATTTTTAAACATTTTATTTGATAGACAGAGATCACAAGCAGGCAGAGAGGCAGGCAGAGAGAGAGGGGGAAGCAGACTCCCTGCTGAACAGAGAGCCCAATGCACGGCTCGATCCCAGGACTGTGAGATTATGACCTGAGCCGAAGGCAGAGGCTTTAACCCACTGAGCCACCCAAGTGTCCCATTTGACCCATTTTTAATTGAGGTGTTTATTTATTTCTCAATATTGTGCTTTAAGTGTTTTCTGTGTATTTTGGAAACCAGTTTTTTACTGGATATGTCTTTTGTCAATTTTTTCTCTTGGTCTGTGTCTTTTCTTCTAATTCTCTTGTTATTGTCTTTTGCGGAGCAAAAATTTTTAATTTTAATAAAATCCAGCTTATCCATTATTTCTTTCAAGAATTATGTCTTTGATGTTGTATCTAAAAAGAGATCATTATATCTAAGGTATTCTAGGTTTTCTTCTATGTTATCTTCCATGAGTGTTATTTCAGATCTAGAGACACATGCAGGTTGAAAGTGAAGGGATAGAAAAATAATCTAGACACATAACCAACTTCCCCCAAAATCAACTCAAAATGGATCATAGACCTAATGGTATGGTGCAAAACCATGAGTCTCTTGTAGACAGCATATAGATGCATCTTTCTTTTGTATCTATTCAGTCAGCTATATCTTTTGATTGGAGTATTTAATCGTTTCACATGCGAAGTAATTATTGTCCTTATTTCCATTGTGTTACTCATTTTATGGTTGTTTTTGTAGTTCTCCTCTATTCCTTTCTTCTCTTGCTTTTCTTCCCTTAGGATTTGATGGCCTTCTATAGTGATATGCTTGGATTCTTTTCTCTTTATTTTTTGCTTATCTGTTACAGGTTTCTGATTTGTGGTTACCATTAGGTTTATATGTAATACCCTATGTGTATAGCAGTTTATATTAGTTTGATTTTCACTTGAAATCTAAAAGCACTAAATTCTCCACCCCCATATTTTATGTTGTCATGCCTTTTTATTTTTTTGAATCCTTTGACCGATTTTTTTAGATATAATTGATTTTACTATTATTATGCTTTACCTCTGTACTAGTTTTATAAGTGATTCATCTATTACTTTTATCATATTTGTATATACCTATGAAATTTTTTCCTTCTGAAGTTTGTTTACTCTTGATTGGAGCCTTTTCTTTCCACCCAAAGAATCCCCTTTAACATTTCTTATAAAGCTGGAGATGAATTTCTTTAAATTTGTTTGGGAAACCCTTTATCACCCTTTCAATTCTGAATGATATCTTTGCTGGACAGAGTATTCTTAGCTACAGATTTCTTACTCTGAGCACTTTGAATATATCATGCCACTCCATTCCAGCCTCGTGAAAGGCTAAGAAATCAGCTAACAGTCTCATGGGGCTTATATGTATGTAACTGTTTTCCTTTCTTTCATTCCTTTTAAAATTCTCTATCACTACTTTTTGCCATTTTAATTATTGTGTGTCTTGGTATGGACGTCATTGGGTTGATTTTTCTTAGGCTTTCTTGTGCTTCCTGGATCTGGGTTTCTGTTTCCTTCTTCAGATTAGGGAGGTTTTCAGCTATTATTTCTTCAATGAAATTTTCTGCCTCTTTTCTCTTCTCCTTTTGGGATCTCTATAATGCAAATGTTATTATGCTTGATGACATTGCTGAGTTCTCTTAACATATTCATATTTTTTATTAGTTTTTTTTTTCTTTTCCTTGTTCAGCTTGATACATTCCCACTACTTTATCTTCCAGCTCCTTGATTTGTTCTTCTGCTCTCTCTAGTGTATATTTTTCCCTTTAGTGTATTTTTAATTTTAGTAATTGAGTTCTTTATCTCCGTCTGGTTCTTTTTGACTTTTCTCTTTGTTGAAGGTCTCATCGGCTCTTTTGCTCTTTTCTCAAGTCTAGTGAGGATCGTTAGGACCAACCTTTTGAATTCTTTATCTGACATATTGCTTATCTTTGTTTTGCTTAGTTTTTTTTTTTTTTTTTCTGTGATTATGCCCTGTTCTTTCATATGGGACACATTCCCCTGTCTCCTCATTTTGTCTATTTCTCTGTGTCTGTTTCTATGTGTTAGGAAAGTTGGCAATATTGTCTGCTTTTAAAAACAGTGGGTTTATGAAGAAGGGTTTCAGTAATGCCCTGTAGTGCAATGTTCCTTGTGCATCAGAACTTGGTGTGTCAGGGGTGTCTCCTAAGTGTGTTGTATGTGCTCTACTGTTGTGGTTGAGATGTTTTTGCTTTCATTCCAGTTGTCTGCAATGCTCTCTTTGTCTATTATATGCAGAGTTTGGTCCCTGTGCTGTTAAGAGGCTAGTCTTAGGCCACCTTGGGCTGGTGTTGGGTCAAAATAGATGCCTTCCCTCAGCCCATTTCTGGGGCTATAGTCATACTGGTGTGTGTGGTTATCATACCCTATTCTCAGGGCAGGTCACTGTGGAGTGGTGCTGGTCATTTTGAGGATGTTTGCAGGATAAGACCGGCAACCACTTTAGAGGGACTCTGCTGAATTGGGATAATCATCCCAATGGTGCAGTCTGCAAGAGAATGCAGGGACAGGGCACATTGTTAGAAAATCTAGGTGGAGAGTGTTTGGACTGATTCCCATAGATATCTGTGTATATAGGCTAGTGGGCGGGGGAGAGAAATGGCACCACCCAGCTTCTTTGTTATTGGAGAAGTCTCCCAAAGGTATCTGCCCCTCTTGTATATGCTTTGAGACTAAGAAATACATCTTCCTGTGTATCCCATATGCTCTTCAAACTGCTGCTTTTATGCTATACTTAGGGTTGTTTGTTATACTGTTTCTTTAAGGGTTGGGACTCAGTTTCTCATCACCCTCAGGCTCTCTCAGAGCCAAGCTTGCTGATTTTTAAAGTTTCTGGTGTTAAGCCCTGCTGATGGAACCATGTGGTAATGGAATGGTTCTGTATCCTGACAGTGTCAGTGTCATTATCTTGGCTGTGATATCATACTGTGGCTTTAATTAATTGGTTAGTTAATTAATTAATCAATTTTAATGTATTCTCCTTGATTCAACTTTATTTTAGGGTTGGCACAATTTCCTTTTCTATATATGTGAATGTGTATATATAAATACTGTATGATGTTGGTGAATTAATGTTTGTGAGATTTTTACTAAGCAAAGACATGGAAACCAAACATACTGTAGTTTTTTAAAATGTTACTCTCAGGGAAACTGGCTAAAGGGAACATGGGTTCTTTCTGTAATATTTCTCATAACCACATATGACTCTATAATAATCTGAAAATTTAATAAACCCATTTAAGTAAAAAATGAAAGCTCTGTTAGGTGGGGTCAAAACTAATTCACCTCTTTCCTGCACACAGAGTCAGGACCCACTACATAATTTGCAGTGTCAAGTGCAAAATAAAAACACGGAGTGTCTTGTTTAAATAGTAGTAATAATTTGAAGACATTGATGGCAGCATATTAAACAAGTGGAAAGCCCTTTTGAGCATGGAGATCTGCTGCTGGACAGACAGTATATCTGTGTAGCTGGTCCTGTGCACAGTCATTTTTCAGTCCAGTTGCAATTTATCATTGACTACTCATGCTCAGTGTGTTTGCTTCCTGAAGAGGGTACTTCCTTTGCTGAGCTAGTTAACAATAGTTGCTTTGCCTAGTGGGCTTCTCTCACTCCTCTCAGAGCCTAGCATAATGCATTAGGATGAAACACACCATTTCTCCTACCCTTGAAGAAACATTGACATTCAAAATATTTAAACGTAGGCACTGGACTATCGGAAAAATCTCCGGCCAGTGTTCTGCACTTGTGGGAAATGGTGTTATCTGAAACTAGAAGAAAGACCAAGAAAAGTGGGGCAGAGTTCAAGTAAGACTAAATAATTTTCATGAGATTTTGCTGTTTTGTATAATTTTTTTTATCACTGATGTGTTTCAACAAAACAAAATCTGCTAAGATTTATTTTATTTTATTTTTTTAAAAGATTTTATTTATTTTTTTGACAGAGAGAGGAGACACAGTGAGAGATGGAACACAAACAGGGGTGTGGGAGAGGGAGAAGCAGGCTCCCTGCTGAGCAAGGAGCTTGACATGGGACTGGATCTCAGGACCCCGGGATCATAACCAGAGCCGAAGGCAGATGCTTAATAACTGAGCTACCCAGGTTTCCCTAAATTTACTTTTACATTAGTCACTTGGGGTAGTTTTTTCTATTGACTAGTAATAGCTCTGAAGGAACTTTTTTATTTTCACAGATAATTAGTCACTTATTTCTGTCTCTTAAATACATGCCTAATTTTAGAAAAAAATCTTGTTTCAGAAAAGGAAAAATCCTTTTCCTAAGTGAAATTAAAATAGTTCTCTGTGTCCTCTGTCCTTTCACCATGCAAAAAACATGCCAGTGTATCTTAAGTATGGTGTCAGCACAGGGTTTCATAAGAAAGTGAACAAGATCTTAGGGCTTAGAAGTCATGAAATGCACAGTTTAGTATAGAGTTAATTAGAAAGTTATTTTCTCATGTTTCACGCTTCACAGGTTGTGTTCCAGCCATCTTAAATATCAGGAGGTTTCTCAGTTACATTCCATGTTCTCTTCTCTTTGGGCATAGATGAACACAGTTCCCTTCAACTGGAGCCCTTCTGCCATTTCAGCCCCACTGTTTTGTTCAGCTAACACATCATCATGACTGTAAGAACTAATTTTTCTGTTTCTTTTTCTCATAGTGAGGAGCTGTTTCAGGAATAGAAACTGAGATTTTATGAGTGTATGAGGAGTATAATTTATAAATGTCAGAGGAGTCAGGGGAATCAACATTTGACCTTTACTGACTATGTAGGGTCTTAAACTTTCAAAGCAGTTTCTACATCAATCTAAATTATTTAGAATCATTTCTAAATCAAAGTAGTCTGTCAGTATCTGTGAATTTAAAGACAAATTAGTCTTTACTCAAGAAGCTTATTTTAAAATAAAAATGGTAATATTAGGCTCATTATTTAGTTGTACTAATTAAATGAGAACACATACTTAAGCCTTTCATCCATACTTCTGTATCATGGTAAGGGACAATAAACCATAGTTTTATGTTAACACACCATGAGAATAATAGTAAAAGTATCATTATTAGTTCTGTCATCTGTGTAGGAATTCCAAGAAAATGTGGAATTTATCAAGGTTTACTTTCTGTCCTCTTTGACAACAAAATCATGAAAAAATGCAAAATAGGATAAACCTGAAAATTTACATTTACTTCTGCGGACTACAAGTTGAGAGTTACCACTTTTATGCTGAGAACCATAAGAGGCATTTGCTGTAGCAAGTGGTTTTCAGCATCGCTTCTTTCTCTTTCCTTTTTAGTCATGTATAAACCGAAGCCAAAGCTTCAGTTAGAGGAAGTTCTAACCAGAATGTGAGTTTTTCTCGTTTTTTTCACATTCTGGAGATGAAATTGCCAACTGAGTGAGCTATTCTGTAAAAACTGAGCACAAAATGCATGATGGCAATCAACTGAAGAAAGACAGTGAAGCAGTGGAATTGACAGACTCAAGTAAGAAGATGGGCTGTATGTCATGAATGTGGGCACTGAGGTGGTAAGATTATAGCAGTGATGGGATCTAGTTTCTGCACAGGGACTTTTCAAGGATGAGAGATGGAGTGCTGAAGTTTATAAATTAGTTTATAATTTTTGTAAAACTATGCAGTTACTTAAGTATACTTGTCCTAACAAGTAAGGAGAGAGAACTATTAGAGAAAGTTGTAAGAGAATGGGGGTCAGGTTAAACTTATGATTGAGAATAAATATTTAAAAATTAGTGTCACTGAAACACATACTATTTTATCAATATTAATATTATTAATAACCCATCAGCCAGCTGTTAAATATTAAAATTTAAAATATTAAATTAAACATTAAATGATGAAATTAAAAATTAATAAACATTAATAAAATTAATTTTACTGAGGGGCACCTGAGTGGTACAGTTGGTTAAGCACCCGACTCTTGATTTTGGGTCAGGTCATGGTGTCAGGGTCATGAGACGGAGCCCCACACTGGGCTCCAGTTTCTGCATGGAATCTGTTTAAGAGTGTCTCTCTCTTCTTAACTAAATAAATTCATTATTTATTATAAATTATTCATTAACATTATTTTATCAATATTAATATTAATTCTGTTTATTATTTTAAATATTTATTTATATTATTATGAATATAAATTTAATTTATTACACACTTACTAATTATTAAAAAATAATTTTACTGAAAAGAGCAATACATTGTTGAAAGTGTTATATTGACATATGGTATTATTATTATTAAATAAGGCAAAAAGGGGGATGCCTGGGTGGCTTAGTCAGTTAAGTGTCTGCCCTGGCTCAGGTCATGATCTCAGGATTCTGGGATTGAGCCCCACATCCAACTCCCTGTTCAGCAAGGAATCTTCTTCTCTCTTTCCCTCTGCCCCTTCTCCCAGCTCATTGGACTCCCTCTCTTAAATAAATAAATAATATCTTTAAAAATAAGTAAGGTAAAAAATCTATAATGAAATCTCATAGGAAAGAAAGAATTAAAAAGGAAAGTTTAAATAAAGAGTCTAACAAATAAAAACCATAAACAGAAGTCAAAGGTAAAACAATAGAGCATTCAAATAGAATTATCTTACTTTGTATTTTAAAGATTTTATTTATTTATTAGACAGAGATCACAAGTAGGCAGAGAAGCAGGCAGGGGGCGTGGGGGAAGCACGCTCCCCACCGAGCAGAGAGCCTGATGCAGGGCTCGATCCCAGGACCCCGGGACCTTAACCCACTGAGCCACCTAGGCACCCGGCGAAGCTTGAAACTTCAAAAACTAGTATTTGTGGGCACTTGGATGGCTCAGTGGGTTAAACCTCTGCCTTTGGCTCAGGTCATGATCTCAGGGTCCTGAGATAGAGCCCCACATCAGGCTCTCCGCTCAGCAGGGAGTATGCTTCTCCCCCAAACCCCGGATTCCCTCTCTGCCTGCTTGTGATCTCTTTCTGTCAAATAAATAAATAAAATATTTTAAAAAAAAAACCAACCTTGTATTTGAGGCTTTATATGATGACTTAATAAGTGAAAAAAAAAAAAAAGTGTTTTGTACCAGTTGGGAAAAACTGAAGTGTCGTAATTTAGGAAAAAAAAATATATTTGTCTTTGGTAGAAATAGTAATCAATTTAGAGAGAAGGCATTTCAGATGAGGAAAAGATGATTCCTAATTATTGTTAAATGACTTCATTTATTTCTTTATTCATTTGGTATTATGAGTATTTCTACAACAGCTGCTTTAAGGTATATGTCAGATAATTCCAACATCTGTGTCATCTCACCATTGGCTTCTCTTGATTGTCTTTTCCCATGGAAGTTGAAATTTTCATGGTTATTCATATGCTGAGTAATTTTGGACTGTATTCTGGACATGTTGAATGAATATTTTGGGGGGGAGACTTTTGACTTTATTTAAATTTTTGGTTTTAGCAGGCAATTACTCTGGCTAAATTCAGGCATTCTGTCTGCTTAGATTCCAAAGTAAGCTCACTTTTTGGATCCTTTGTAGGGTTATTCACATCTTTCCTGCACGTATATGAACCAGTGGTCAATCTGGTAAACGTTAATGAAAAGCTTTCTAGTGTGGATAGAATATATTTTTTAAGATTTTATTTATCTTAGAGAAAGAAAGAGAGTGAAAGAGAGCGTGAGAGGGGAGAAGGTCAGAGGGAGAAGCAGACTCCCCACGGAGGTGGGGGCTTGATGCGGGACTCAATCCCAGGACTCCAGGATCAGGACCTGAGCTGAAGGCAGTCACCCAACCAACTGAGCCACCCAGGTGTCCCTAGTGTGGATAAAATGTTACAGAGAAATATGCCTGTTTAGCCAAGAACATCTCTAGATGAAGGAGCTAAGAGAGTGTGTGGTAGCCAAGAGATGGAGTCAGAAGTTCCAATGATTTAAATTTTACATGATTTTAAAATTTACAAGAGGTTTTAGGGGTACCTGGGTGGCTCAGTCCTTAAGTGTCTGCCTTCGGCTCAGGTCATGATCCCAGGGTTCTGGGATCAAGCCTTGCATGGGGCTCCCTGCTCAGTGGGAAGCCTGCTTCTTTCTCTCCCACTCCCTGCTCCCTCTCTCAGCTGTGTCTCTATCAATTAAGTAAATAAATAAAATATTTAAAAATTTACAAGAGGTTTTAGATAATGTAGAATGTTTTGAGCTACAATGCAAATGTAGAAAATTGTACAAAACAAATACACAGCTTAATGAATTATTCTAAGTTGAGCATCCTTATTAAATACTGTCTTTGTCAGAGAAAGAAGCTTGCTACCAAGTTCAGAGGCCCTCCAGGTATTCTCTTGAATCAAACTAAATTGACTTTTAGGAGAATCATTATCTCACTTTAATTTTGACTTAGAAAAGAAAGCACTTTAAGTCCATTTTATTTTTTATTTTTTATTTTTTTTTAGATTTTTTATTTATTTGACAGAGAGAGAGATCACAAGTAGGCAGAGAGAGGCAGCCAGAGAGAGAGAGAGGAGGAAGCAGGCTCCCTGCCAAGCAGAGAGCCCGATGCGGGACTCGATCCCGGGACGCGAGATCATGACCTGAGCCGAAGGCAGCGGCTTAACCCACTGAGCCACCCAGGTGCCCTTTAAGTCCATTTTAATCAAAAGGTTC
Organism: Mustela putorius furo; assembly: GCF_011764305.1. Lineage (NCBI taxonomy): Eukaryota > Metazoa > Chordata > Mammalia > Carnivora > Mustelidae > Mustela > Mustela putorius. Next base: position 38,027,856 of record NW_025422368.1, on the reverse strand, counting down.
CCCCATGATTGCTTTTTAAAATTTGCTTTTCACTTTTTTCTTTAAGATGCAAGATAATTAATTATGTAGAATTACGTAGAATGTTTTTTAATTGACGTGATTCTCAATCTCTTGTATTTCTATTAAATTGGTACCTGGGTCTGAAACTTTAATGAGATTTGCTGCTGCCCCTCGGAACAATTTGTTACTTAAACTGTAACCCCTGGAGGATTTTACTAGTTACCAAGCCCATTTAGATATGGCCTTAAGAAATACATATACTGGCAACAGGTCTTTGGGGAGAAGGACGATATACGACCGTGAAGCTGGGCAGCTGGGGACGCCCGGCTCGCTCAGGGCGGAAGGCCGCCCCTTCACAGAAGCGGGGCAGCCAGGAACGCCCGGCCCTCCCTGGGTGGAACGCAGCCTGCTTCAGGGAAGCCGAGCACCTGGGAACGCCCGGTCAGCTCAGGGTGGAACGAAAACCGCCTGCTTCCCTTTTCCGTTATCGCTCCTTTCTCTTACCAGAAGTGCCCGTTGTTAGTTAGATGAGTCCTTTGAATGTGCTTGGTTAACTATAAACTTTATTCTCCTCCTTGCTTGCCTGGAAGATGTGACTAACATTTGACCATCGATCCTTCTGTTGGCTACTCTTTTCTACCCAATACAAGTGAGATGGTGGAGTTGCTCGGGGCAGCAGTCCTTTTCGACTGTTGTCCCCTGCTCCCAGTCTTTTGCTGCTGACTTGTGTGTGCCTAATTCTTCTCTCGTCGCGGACTGGAAGCAGCAAGAGATTTGTGTTTAGTTTTTGGGAGGCATGCAAAGCAGTTCATGGGTTGTATGTTAAGATCAATTTTAATTTCTGTGAACAATTAAATCAAGAAGGGAAATTGCAAATTCACAAAATAACAGGACAATTGCCCCCTCTAGTGGAAAGGAATGGAGTGGAAGTAGCATTTTGATGGTTAATTCTTCTACTAGCCTGATGTCTATTCTGCATTTAATATAAACAAAAACAAAAACACATTTTTAATTATGTTTTTTTCCAGGTAATCTGCATCCAAGGAAGCATTCTATTACCAATACTCTGAATCGACTCTTGGTTTTATGCATAATCATATTGCTTATAATTATAGTGATTGCAATACTAGTGGGTTTGTTAGGTAAGTGAATTGTAATCTTTGTTCATCTAGAGAAATCCACTTTCCAAAAGAAGAGAGGACTTACAGATAATTTTCCTGTTCCTTACACTTCCTAATTTTTAAAAAATTTCACTGAGTTAAATTCTAATTACCTTGTAAGTTGGGTCTTTGATTTTAATTGTGTAATATAGAGGTCATAGTATTGCAAGCTTAATAGAAGGACCAGAGCCTGCATAAGGTAGAACCCAGTTTTCAACCATATTGTGCTTTAATTTATATTATTGCTAGGCCTTTTATCATGTAGTTTTACTCTACAGGTATACATATATATATATTTATATACTCATATATTTTATTTACAAACATGTAATTATATACTTTGTATATTTTATATATAAATTTACTCTCAAATTACATTTTCTTTTTAAAAATTTTTCTTTGGATTAAGGATATGTGAAAAATGAGCTATAACTGACATATAATATTATATTAGTTTCAGGTGTACAATATAATTGAAATTAAATTTTCAACTAAAATTACTTCAAAGGTATTGTGTGCAGATCCTTATGGAGGACACATCAAAATAGAGCTGTATAAGCTGAGTGTGTATGATTTATGAAATTGTGTTTATGTTTGAATATTGGCCAAGAATTCAGTAATTTTAAATAATATGTTAGTGAGGACATAGGCTGAGATGATATTAGAAAGAAGAGAGGACCACAAAAACATTGTGGCTTACAAAATATAGACCTCTCTGGCCTTTCAATAATCCTGTTACATATGAATAGGACTGTGGGCCTGTTATTTTCCATCATTCCCAATGATATCACTGACTTTATCTTCATGGGACTATTTAGACATATATCTGGTGATTTCATCTCAAGAAACCTTATTCACAAAAGATATCTATACCCTGCCCCTCATTTTATTTAGGAAAGAATCTAGAGCTCTTGAACTATCTGTTCTCTAAGGCTGATAAAATGTTGCTATTGATTACCTGGCATTAAGGAAAGGTAACAGTAGTCCAGGGTTTAAGGCATTATTAATTCTTTTTTCAATCAACCCACTAAGACATTAGTTGAACCTTAGCTTTGACATTTATTATGTAGTGTATGCAATGACTTTCAGAATTCTATTCCTCATTTGAAAAAGAAGGATAATACATTTAGTATTTCACATGACCATTGAAAAGTGTATTAGAAAGCACTTGGTAATATATATAGGAAAATATAAAAGCAAGTTGTTTTTATTTTTAGTAACTGGTAGAAAATTGCATCGGATATCATCAGAGTGTCTTGAAGCTGCATGTCCAGAAAGCTGGATTGGTTTCCAAAGAAAGTGTTTCTATTTTTCTGATGACTTCAAGAATTGGACATTCAGCCAGAGGTTTTGTGACTCACACGGTGCTGATCTTGTTCAAGTTGAAACCATCCAGGAACTGGTAAGAAAATAGTTTTACCTAGAATTAAAAATAAAAACGCCCCCCCCCCAATTCACTCCCCAAAGGGGAAAAAAACAAGTACTGTTTCTGGAAATCCCTTGGAAATCAATTCAGTTTGTAGGGGTTGAAGAAAAAATGGCAGCCCATCTCTGTATCTTCCCCTCAGCAATGAAAAGGAGTAGTGGCTTCTGGAATCTGTACCTAAATCTGTACAACTATTGAGCTAGCAGAAACTTCCTCAAGTAACTGTTTTGGAACTCTGGAGTCTTGTAGCATCCAAGGGTTAACTTAATGAAGAGGTTAGTAAATTTTACTTAATCCCAGTGAGTTTCAACTTTCCCACTCAGTGGCTACCATTCCCCACACTTCATCATGGCTGGGAGCCATGGATACTTCTGGCCATGTTCCTGGTAAAACTTGCTGGAACCAGGATGGCCAATAAGAGTATTGTTCTTCAAATATTTTGGTTACGTGTTGTGATTTTAAAAAAAAAATTATTTATTTATTTGATAGAGAGAGAGATCACAACCAGGCAGAGAGGCAGGCAGAGGGAGAGGGAGAAGCAGGCTCCCCGCTGAGCAGAGAGCCCAACATGGGGCTCAATCCCAGGACCCTGGGATCATGACCTGAGCCGAAGGCAGAGGCTTAACCCACTGGGACACCCAGGTACCCCTGTGTTTTGATTTTTGAGTGCTGCTTTTCATTGCTGAGGGGAAGATACAGAGATGGGCTGCCATTTTTTCTTCAACTCCTTCCAACTGAAGTGATTTCCAAGGGATTTACAGAAACTGTGCTTGGTTTTTTTCCCCCTTTTGGGAGCCAGGCATTTAAGAAAATCTTTGGCTGGTAACTGGCTGACCTTAAAAATAACAGAATAAAAATTTCAGTGACCACACAGAGTTGGGAATACACTTTTTCCAAAAATTATTAGAAAAGTCACAAACAGATGGCTCCAAATCTCAATAATCAAAATTCAAAAATCTTTGAAGAAAATAATTATATTCCCAGAGTTAACACATAAAATATTCATAATGTCCAGTTCTGAACAAAGAAATTACAAAGCATAAAGATGAATAGAAAGCATAGCCTATTCACAGGGAGATATATCTGACAGAAACCATCCCTGAAGGAACCCAGTCATTGGAAATATTAGTCAAAGATGTATAATCTACTGTCCTAATTATGGTCAATGAACTAAAGAAAACCATAGACAGACAAAGTAAAAGAAATCAGGAAAATGGTATATAAATAAAATGAGAATATCAATAAAAAGTAGGCATTATTAAAGGAACAAAATAGAAATTCTCAAGCTGAAAGTACAATGATTGAAATGAAAAACTCACTAGAGGAGTCAAAAGCATATTTGAACAGGAAGAAGAAAGGATCAGCAACTTGAAGATAACACAATTGAATGTATCCTGTTTGGGAATAGAAAGAAAAGAGAAGAAACCAAAGATAAATGAACAGATCCCGAAGGAACAGTAGTTTCGTCAAGCAAATCAATATATGCATTGTAGGGATCTCAGAAAGAAAAGAGAAAAAGAAGTAGGAAAAATATGTAAAGAAATAATGGCCCAAATTTTCCCAAAGTTGAGGAAGGAGATGAATATACATGTCCAAGAGTCTCAACAAATCCCTAAGCAAGATAAATTCAAAGAAATCCCCACGAAGACAAATTAGAGTCGAGTAGTCAAAACCCAAAGAGAGAAATTTGAAAGCAGCAAGAGGAGGGACTAGTCAGGTACCTGGGATCCTTAGTAAGATTAATAGTTGATTTATCCTGAGATACTATAGAAGCCAGAAAACTGTGGAATTACATATTTTAAAAATTCTGGGGGCACCTGGGTGGCTCAGTGGGTTAAAGCTTCTGCCTTCAGCTCAGGTCATGATCCCGGGGTCCTGGGATGGGAGCCCTGCATCAGGCTTTCTGCTCAGCAGGGAGCCTGTTTCCCTTCCTCTCTCTCTGCCTGCCTCTCTGCCTACTTGTGATCTCTGTCAAATAAATAAATAAAATCTTAAAAAAAAAAATGCTGTGGGCACCTGGGTGGCTTAGCGGGATAAGCCTCTGCCTTCAGCTCAGGTCATGGTCTCAGGGTCCTGGGATCAAGCACCGCATTGGGCTCTCTACTTGGCAGGGAGCCTGCTTCCCCCTCTCTTTCATCCTGGCTCTCTGCCTATTTGTGATCTGTCTCTCTGTCAAATAAATAAATAAAATCTTTAAAAAAAAATTCTGCAAAAAACCCTGCTGATCAATAATTCTGTATCTGTTGGGACACCTGGTTGGCTCAGTTGTTTAAGCATCTGCCTTTGGCTCATGTTGTGATCCCTGGATCCTGGGATTTAGTCCCACACTGGGCTCCTTGCTCAGTAGGGAGTCTGCTTCTCCCTCCACCTGCTGCTCTCCTTGCTTATGCTCTATCTCTCTGACAAATAAATAAAATCTTTAAAAAAATAATTCTGTATCTGTTGAAACTGTCTTTCAGAATGGGGAAAAAATTAAAACACTTCTAGACAAACAGCAGCTAAGGGATTTTCTTAGTAGTAGACCCATCCTTAAGCAACTGTAAAGTCTGAAATAAAAGTACATTAGATAGTAACTCAGAGCCAAAATAATAAAGAACACTCATAAAGTTAACCACACAGATAAATTACAAAATCCAGTATTGCTATACTCTTGGTTTAGTTTGTAACTTGCTTTTTTTCAGAAAAGATTTACAAGATGAATTCATAATGTAGTATTATAGATCTGTGTTAATGTGCTTGCAATGTATACATATAATATACATATATGTACATAATATACATATAATCTATGACAATAATATAAAGACAATGTTGGAGATATATAGGGACAAAATATTTATACAGTATTAAAACCAAGTTCATATTATAAACTAGATTGTTATAAGTTTAAGATGTTAACTGCAACCCCCAAGGTAACCACTAATAAAATTACTAAAATCCATACAGAAAAAGAAAGAGGGAATAAAAATGGCACTTACAAAAGCTCAACTCAATAAAAAATACAATAATAGAGAAATTAGAGAATAAAGAACATATAAGAGGTGTAAAAAATAAATACGGATTCCTCACTGGGAGTGGAACCTACTAAAAAAAAAGATGAATGGTAGAAGCAAGTCCTTCTTTATGGGCAATCATATTAAATGTAAATGGATGAAACTATCTGATTAAAAGGTGGAGACTGGAAGTTGGATGAAAACAAAACGAGATCCATCTGTATGTTCTCTCTCAGAGACTCACCATAGATATAAAAACACAAGTTTAAAATGAAAGGATGGAAAACGATACTACACGCAAATAGTTACCAAAATAGAGCTGTGTGACTATATTCTTGTTGGATGAAATAGACAAAAGCAAAAAATTTTATGACACAAAGAAGGATATTATATCTTGATACAAATTTTGATACAGTAAGATCTAACAATTATAAACATGTGGTACCTTAATAACACAAACCCCAAATATATGAAGGAACAATTGACATAAGTGAAATGAGAAATTGTTCTATTATAATAGCTGAAGACTTCATGATTCTACTTTCAATAATGGGTAGAACAACCAAAGAGAAGAACAGTGAGGAAATAGAAGTCTTGAACAGTTCTGCAAACCAGTTAGATGTAGGAGACATGCAGAAAACTCCTCCCAACAACAGAACACATATTCTTCTCAAGTGCACATGGAATGTTTGTTGGGATAGATCATATGATAGGCCACAAAACAAGTTAGTAAATTTGAAAAGATTGAAATCATATAAGGTTCTTTTTGCAGTTACAATAGAATGAAACTAGAAATCAACAGAAAGAAAACTGGAAATATGTTGAAGTTAAACAACTCCCTGTTAAATATCCAGTGAGCAAAAAAGAAATCACAAGGGAAATTAGAAGATACCTTGAGACAAATGAAATGAAAACACAACATACCAAAATTCATGATATGTGGTAAAAGCAATATAAGAAGGAAATTCAGAGCTGTAAATGCATACCTTAAAGAAAAAAAAATATAAAAGTCAGTATCCCAACTCTATACCTCAAGGAAAAGCAAAAATAAATGTTTATGACTACAAAAGAGTAAAAATTTCCCTAAGAAGTCATTAAATCACAAATCTACTAATCATAAGGGAAAATCACACATTTAATTATAGTGAAATTAATACTTGTAATAATAAAAAATACTCTAAGTGTTAACAAGGATGTATAGCATGGAAAACAGGCCTATAATGCTGGTGTGAGTGTAATTTCTTACAATGACATAAAAAAGGAGTTTGGTGTCATTTAGTAAAATTGACAATAAGTATCCACTGTGGCTGGATCATCCATTCCAGGACAGGTGCCAAAAATGTCATTACAACCTTTATAATAACTTCATTACAACCTTTATAATAACTTCAAACCTTTATAATAATACTGGTGGAAACCAATAATATAACAGATAAACAAATTGTGGATTATTAATACAAAGTAGCACTATGCTGAATTAAAAGTGAACAAATTATCAGCAATTTCTCTTAGTTTTAATATTTGTGTGTGTATGTTGCTGTAGCATATCTAGTCTCTATGTATTATAAAACAATATAAAATTAAAAAGGAGAAAATCGTAAGAGCAGTTAAGAATATAGTATAGAGGTGCTGCTGGGTGGCCCAGGTCATGATCATGAGGTCCTGGAATTGAGCTTCACATCAGGCTCCCTGCTCAGCAGGGAGTCTGCTTCTCTCTCTCCCTCTGCCACTACCCCCTGCTTGTTGTGTCTCACTCTGTCAAATAAGTAAATAAAATATTTTAAAAAAAGAACATAGCATACAAGCAGCACTTCTGGGAGAGGTCAGATAATGACAGGTTAATGCATATCATCTTTGTTTTCTAAAAGAATTTCCTACTGAGGTATAAAGGGCCTTATGACCACTGGATTGGGCTCAGCAGAGAACTAGGCCAACCATGGAAATTGATAAATGGCACTGAATGGAGCAACTGGTAAGTTCTGAAAGATATGATAGCACTATTTGTATTTGAATTTACTTTGCATGAAATCAAATGTATTCTCCAGTTATATCCTCTAAGAATTTTTATTTTAGGATTAGTGATAAAGGAATAAAGTGAAAAATTGTAGGTGGTAGAGGTTTTGAAACCTCCTCCAACCAATACCATGTGGCATGGTAGAATGATGAACTTGACAACAGTGTGTCATTGACCAACTCTTTCACGTTGAGCAAACTACACACTATCTTTAAGTATGTACAAAATTAATTGTACTTGCTCTATTGATCTCACAGGGTTGATGTGAGAATCAAAGATTTTGGTGTATATGGCTGCAGTACTTAAACTTTAAAATCTTATATAAATGCAAGTTAAATTATATTAAACTATCACTGCCTCAGTGTTCAACCATTTACATAGGGATGAGTGATGGTAATGGCATCCATTACAAGATCATAATTATAATGGTCAGCACAAATATAGTTTGGCATTGTCAAATTTAATCTCAATCTTATATCTATCGGGTCTTTATATTACTGGGAAAATTTCAGATAATGCTGGAAGACTTGGATTCAGACAGTTCTGCTAAATGTTTTCTTGTCTGAGCACATGAGGAAGTTTTGAAAAGTTGCTTTATGAGGTTATGAAAAAGTCTTCAGCATTGGAAATATCACTATTTTTTGGTGAAAAGGGCACTAGGTAAGACATTCGTAGTTTTGAAAACTAGTTCTTACTTACTAGCTTTTTGATCTTGGACAGATACTAAGTTTTAAGAGTTAGAACTTATGTTTATACACTGTTGTATGTGTAGTGCCTAGCACATTGTGGAAACTTGTTAAACATTTTGTTTTAACCTTTACTTCTTCCTCAGCAATACTGAAATAATAATATTCACTTCACCTAATTCTCTAAGTGTTTAAAGGAGCAAATATATTGTCAACTATTCAGTTGCTGAAAATTGTTCATCACACAGAAATGAAAAATATATTTTATTAAGGGCTAGCATGTCTCAACCGTAGGCAAGTCAGGTCACATGAAAACAATTTCACACAGTACAGAGGAAAAATTTATAGTCCAAATGCTGACTGAGATGTCTGTGGCAGGCCATTTAAATGCTGATGAACACCATAAGAGAAAATAAAGACCCAAGAATAGCAGCAACAACAAAAATCACCTGCAATATAACATCATTTCTTCCCTCTTCTCTTTCTCAAAGTGAAGAAGGTGAGAATAGCATGGGCCCTGTATTTTCATTGATTTAGGTATGAATCCTAGTTTTACTTGTTAAAAGAATCTTGGTAAATTCTGTTGTTTTGGTGTGTTTGGTTGTTGTTGTTTTTGTCCATGAAAAGAAATGATACAGATCTCAGTGGGTAATTTTTAGTATTAAAGAGATGACATGTATAATGTATCTTACATTTAGAGGCTGATTTAATGTCAGTTTCCTTGTTTTCTTATCTTTATTCTCTCTGCTTTTGGAGAAATATCTGGTGGCCAGCTGATTGACTTTGCTTCTTCCATTGCAGTTTTCCTATCAGAGGAGGAGGTGAATGTGCCTATTTGAATGACAAAGGTGCCAGCAGTGCTAGGCATTACACAGAGAGGAAGTGGATCTGTTCCAAACCAGACACGTATGTCCAGATGCAGAGACAAAGCTCTATCTGATCTTCATATACTCATCATAACCTACCAGTAAATTTTTATTTCTCATTTTGCATATTGGAAAGAATATTATTTTATTCTTTCCAAATTTTTTAACGTGGTGATTCTCTGTTACTTTGGGTTCTGGGTGGGGCACGGAGCCTACTTAAATAAAACTAAATCAAACCAAAGCAACACCCCCCCCCCAAAAAAAATCCAAACACAAAAAATAAAGAGCAGCCCCCTCCAAAAAACCCTAAAAGACCAAAATATCTATTTTTTTTTTGCCTTTTGCTTTTTTGAAAAAACCTATTTTTGTAGAGAAAAAAAACTTAAAAAAGATTCAAGCTCTTAAAAAGAGGACAGGACTAGAACCTAAAGTTCTTTGTATATAGTTGGCATTTTATCATAAAGTGTATAAATTTTCTCTTAAAACTCTGTGTGGACAAAAAGTTTTCATTCTAGAATTACTTATTGAATAAGTAGAAACAGTTTTCTTTCTATTTAATTTCTTAATCTTATTACACTCTCAGAACATTCTCTAATGTTACTAATATTATACTATGTGTTAACTAGCTAGAATTTAAATAAAAACCTGAAACAAACAAACAAAAGATGTATATATAAAAATAAAGGGTAAGTGTACCCTTAATCCCCTTCACCTATTTCACCCAACCTGCTGACCCACCTCCCCTATTGTAATATCAGATTTTTCCCTCCGTACCTAAGAGTCTATTGCTTTCTCTCTTTTTTCCTTCTCATTTGTTTCTTAAATTCTACATATGAGTGAAATAAAATGGCATTTGTCTTTCTCTGACATATTTTGCCTACATGATACTCTGTAGCTTCATGCATGTTGTTGCAAATAGCAAGATTTCATTTTTTATGGCTGAATAATATTCCATTTTATATACCACATCTTTGTTTGTTTCAAGTTTTTATTTAAATTCTAGTTAGTTAACATATAGTATAATATTGATTTCAGGAGCATAATTCAATGACCCATCATTTGTATATAACACCCAGTCTTCATCACAGCAAGTGCCCACCATTTGTTGAAGAAACTACCTCTTATCCATTGGATATTCTTTTCTGCTTTTTCAAAAATTAGTTGACCATATATTTGGAGGTCCATTTCCGAGTTTTCTATTCTCTTCCATTGATCCATATGTCTGTTTTTGTGCCAGTACCATGCTGTCTTGATGATCACAGCTTTGTAATAAAGCATAAAAGACTTAATTATGATGTCTCCTGTTTTGCTTTTCTTTTTCAAGATTTCTTTGGCTATTTAGTGTCTTTTGTGGTTCCAATCAAATTTTAGGATTGTTTGTTCTAACGCTGTGAAAAATGCTGGTGGTGTTTTGATACTGATTGTATTAAATGTGTAGATGGCTTTGGATAGTATAGATATTTTAGCAGTATTTGCTCTTCCAATCTATGAGCATGGAATTTTTTCAACTTCTTTTTGGGTTTTTCATTTTCTTTCATAAGTGTTCTATAGTTATCAGAGTACAGATCCTTTACATCTTTGTTAGGCTTATTCCTAGGCATCCTATTGTTTTTAGTGTAATTGCAAATGGGATTGATTCCTTGGTTTCTTTTTCTGCACCTTCATTATTGGTATATAGAAATGCAACAGATTTCTGTACATTGATTTCGTATCCTGCAATTTTATTTAAATTTTTATCAGTTCTAGCAGTTTTTTGGTGAGTCTTTTGGGTTTCCTACATAGAGTATCATGTTATCTGAAAACAGTGAAAGTTTGACAACTTCTTAGCTGATTGGATGCCTTTTATTTATTTCTGTTGTCTGACTATGCCATGTCTTTTTTAATCTATTCATTTATCAATGGGCACTTGAGCTGTTTCTATAGTTTGGCTATTATAAATGATACTTTTCATTAAAGTTTAAAGAAAAAATTAGAGACATTGGATGGCTTACTTGGTTAAATGTCTGCCTTTGACTTGGGGTATGATCTCAGGGTCATGGGATCAAGCCCTGCATTAGACTCTCTGCTCAGTGGGGAGTTTGCTTCTCCCTCTCAGTGTCCCTCTGTGCTCTCTCTCTCTCTCTCTCAATAAATAAATAAGATATTTTAAAAAAAGACTAGAAGGACTTAATTTTGTGAGTTTTTACAATCAGTGAAGCTTATCACTGGGAACCTTAAAAATCAGTGGACTTGGTTCTCGGAAAGCCTAAGGTAACCGAGTCCATGCCCTTAAAGGGACAGCATAGCAAACAATCTCACCAAGACACAGCATAGAAGCAGTGGTTTGAGAGATGTATTCAGGAGTATTCAAGAAGGTGTATTTACTGGTCTCAGAGCAAGCACAGGAACATTAAGGATCTTTGGAGACTTCTCTAAGAACAAAGGAGCTGACTGGAGCAATTTCTATTCCTCCCACCCCACCAACCTGAATACACCAACACCTGCAAGAACCAGCATGAACACTTCCCACCAAGATTTTCTAACAACACACCCTGTCCCTGCATTCTTCTTGGACTGCCCAATCCAATCCATCCCTCTATGTAGGAGTTCCTCCAAAGCACCTCCACACTGCTGCCCACAAGCAGACCAACAACATAACTTGCTAACACTCTGAAGCCTACCCCTAGATTTCTTGTGTATGAAACCCACCAAATCAGCCCCACTTGGCAGGAGTTCATCCACAACTGAACAACAAGTGTGGTATTGTGTAAGCAGCCCCAAGTGTGACAAGCACTACTTAAGAGTGATTCTTGCCTTGGATGAAGGGGGAAGATAACCACATATATCAGGTCAACTGCAGCCCCAGGAGTGGGCTAGGAGCAGACATCTGATATGACTGCTGTTCCCACAAAGCAACAAAACTTTACAAGGGACAGTACAAAGGGAGACTCCAGCAACTTGAGGTCACTGCAACCCTAACAGACATCTAGTCTGACTGCAGGCTCAGCCCACCAATGAAAATCTCTCAGGGGAACAATGCAGAAAGAGCATCCTGCAGTTCAGTGTGACCATAGTTCTGGCAAGTGAGCTGAGAGTAGGCATTTGGGCTGACCCAATTCAAGCTCAAGGAAGACCCAGTCTGGCCCCTTAACATCACAGAGACCAAACACTGTCCAGAGCAAGCAAAGATAGCCATTGAAGACAACTGACCTGAAGGCAAACCTATCTCAATCACAACAGTAGGGTACACACAACACATTTAGGAGACACCCCTGAAGCACCAAGTTCTGATGCATAGGAAGCATTGCACTACAGACTTCTTCTTCATAGGGTCACTATTTTCAAAAGCAGGAAATGTAGCTGATTTTCTTAATGCATAGAAACAGACACAGAGAGTTAGATAAAATGAGGAGACAGAGGAATATGGACCATGGAAATGAAAGAACAGGACAAAATTGCAGCCAAAGAGATAAACAAAATAGAGATAAGCAATATGCCAGATATAGAATTCAAAGGAATGATCATAAAGATACTCACTAGACTTCAGAAAAGGGTGGAAGATCCGATGAGACCCTCAAGAAGGAGATAGAAAATATAAAAATAACCAAGCAGAGATAAAGAGTTACAGAAGTTAAAAATTCATTTGAGAGAATAAATATTAGATTAGATGAAACAGAAGGATAGATCAGTGATCTTGGAAAGAGAATAACAGAAATAAGTCAAATGAAACAGGACAAGAAAAAAGAATAATAAAAAATGAGAATAGGTTAAGGGAACTCAGTGATGCCAGCAAGCAGAGTAATATTTGTATTATAGGAATCCCAGAAGAAGAGAAGAAAGGAAGGCAGAAAATTTATTTGAAGAAATAGTAGCTGAAAACTTCCCTAATCTGGGGAAGGCAACAAACGTGCAGCTCTACAAGACAAAGGGAACTCCCAACAAAGTCAACCCAAGGAGATCCACACTAAGACACACAATAATTAAAATGACAAAAGGTAGTGATAAAGAGAGAATTTTAAAAGCAGCAAGAGAATGGGGGTGCCTGGGTGGCTCAATCTGTTAAGCATCCATTACTTGGTTTTGGCTCAGGTCATGATTTCAGGGTTGTCAGATCAAAACCTGCATTGGACTCTGTGCTGGGTGTGGAGCCTGCTTAAGATTCTCTCCCTCTCCCTCTCTGCCCCATTTCTCTCTCTCTCTCTCTCTCAAAAAAAAAAAAAAAAAAAAAAAGCTGTAAGAGAAAAAACAAAACAAACCAACCCCTCCACAATAACAATTCAATGGAAACCCTATGAGACTATCAGCTGATTTTTCAGCAAAAACTTTGCAGGCCTGAAAGAAGAGGCATGATATAGTCAAAGTGCTAAATGGGAAAAATGTGTAACCAAAATCATCCTTTCTGGCAAGGCTATCATTCAGAAAGAAGTGGAGATTAAGAGTTTCCCAGACAAACAAAAATTAAAGGAATTCATCACCACTAAGCCATCCTTAAATTAAAGGGGATTCTTTGAGTGGAAAGGAAATATCATAAAGAGAAATAAAAGTAAGAAAGGAAAATATTTCACAGATTCATACTAACATAATAAAAGTAGTAGATTTATTGCTTATAAAACCAGTATGGAAGTTAAAGCACAAAAGCAATAAAATTAAATATATCTGTAACAATCAGCCAAGGGATTCACAAAACACAAGGATGTCAAGTAGGACACCATGTACCTAAAATGTGGGGAGAACTGGGGTAAAAATTTAGTGATTTTAAAACGGGTTCAAATGAGCAACCTCCAAATTAAATTAGACTAATGTAAGCTATAGTAATCAAAACAGTATGATGTGGGTACAAAAACAGACAGATAAATATAAAAGATTAGAGATCCAGAAAGAAACCCACAATTATATGGTCTATTAATCTATGACAAAAGAGGCAAGTATATACAATGGGAAGAAGTCTTTTTAACAAATAATACTGGTAAAACTGGACAGCTACCTGTAAAAGAATGCAACCAGAACCTTTTCTTTCTTTCTTTCTTTCTTTCTTTCTTTCTTTCTTTCTTTTTCTTTTTCTTTTTTTTAAGATTTTATTTATTTATTTGAAAGAGAGAGATCACAAGTAGGCAGAGAGGCAGGCAGAGAGACAGGAAGGAAAGCAGGCTGCCTGCTGAGCAGAGAGCCCAATGCGGGACTTGATCACAGGACCCTGGCATCATGACCTGAGCCGAAGGCAGAAGCTTTAACCCACTGATCCACCCAGGCACCCCTAGACCCCTTTCTTATCCAGTACACAAAAATAAACTCAAGATGGATTAAGCACCTAAATGTGACATCTTAAACCATAAAATTCCTAGAGGAAAATACAGACACTAATCTTGATATCAGCTATAAAGACATTTTTCTAAATATTTCTCCTTTGGTAAGGAAAACAAAAGCAAAATTGAACGATTGACTCTGTACATCAAAATAGAAAGCTTTGCACAGAGAAGGAAACCATCAATAAAACAAGATAACCCACTGAATGGGAGAAGATATTTGCAAATGATATATCCAACAAGGGGTTAATAGCCAAAATATATATTAAAAACTTATACAACTGAACACCCCCCTAAATAATCCAATTAAGAATGAGCAGAAGACATGAACAAACATTTTTCCAAAGAAGACATTCAGATGGCCAATAAATATGTAAAAAGATGCTTAATATCACTCACCATCAGGGAAAGGCAAATCAAAATTACAATGAGGTATCACCTCACACCTGTCAGAATGACTAGAATAATAAAAAAAAAGAAGATATGGAGAAAAAGGATTCCCTGTGCATTGTTGGTGGGAATGCAAACTGGTGCAACTATGGTAAAAAGCAGTAGGGATGTTCCTCAAATATTAAAAATAGCATCACCATATGATCCAGAAATTCTACTACTGGATATTTTACCCAAAGAAAACAAAATATACTGATTTGAAAAGATACACACTGTGCTATTTATTGTATATTATTTACAGTAGCCAAGACATGGATGACTGGATAAAGAACATTTGCCATATATAATGGAATATTACTTGGCCACAAAAAGAATGAAATCTTGCCATTTGCAACAACATGGATGGATCTAGCAGATATAATAGCTAAGTGAAATAAGACAGAGAAAGACAAATACTGTATGATCCACTCATGTGTGGAATTTAAGAAACAAAATAAACAAAGAAAAAAAGAGACAAATGAAAAAGCAAAATCCTTACCACACCAGAACAAACTTGTAGTTGCCAGAGGGGATGTGGAATAGGTGAAGGGGACTAAAAGCACACTTATCACGATGAGCACCAAGTAATGCATAAGTTTGTTGAATCATTATATTGTACACCTGAATCTATTATAATACTGTATGTTAATTACATTGTAAAGTAAAATAAGCAAAAATTTTTAAAAATTCAAAATCCATGGTGATCTGATATCTTGGTTGTGGTAAAGGTAAAATTTGGTAGTACTAAAATAAACCTGTTTAGTGAGATTAAAATATGTTTACTGAGTTATCTCTTATTAATAATCACCTATTTTCTGTTGAAAAATACACATTTCGGCAGATATATGGGGTTTCTAATTCTGTGTTGAACATTAAAATACCAAAGTTATGGTTTAGAAATATCTACTCAGGCACTTGACTTTTCTCAGCAGTCTTTTGTATTTTTTTTTAATTTTTATTTTTTATAAACATATATTTTTATCCCCAGGGGTACAGGTCTGTGAATCACCAGGTTTACACACTTCACAGCACTCACCAAAGCACATACCCTCCCCAATGTCCATAATCCCACCCCTTCTCCCAAACCCCCTCCCCGCAGCAACCCTCAGTTTGTTTTGTGAGATTAAGAGTCACTTATGGTTTGTCTCCCTCCCAATCCCATCTTGTTTCATTGATTCTTCTCCTACCCACTTAAGCCCCCATGTTGCATCACTACTTCCTCATATCAGGGAGATCTATGATAGTTGTCTTTCTCTGCTTGACTTATTTCACTAAGCATGATACACTCTAGTTCCATCCATGTTGTTGCAAATGGCAAGATTTCATTTCTTTTGATGGCTGCATAGTATTCCATTGTGTATATATACCACATCTTCTTGATCCATTCATCTGTTGATGGACATCTAGGTTCTTTCCATAGTTTGGCTATTGTGGACATTGCTGCTATAAACATTCGGGTGCATGTGCCCCTTTGGATCATTACGTTTGTATCTTTAGGGTAAATACCCAATAGTGCAATTGCTGGGTCATAGGGCAGTTCTATTTTCAACATTATGAGGAACCTCCATGCTGTTTTCCAGAGTGGCTGCACCAGTTTGCATTCCCACCAACAGTGTAGGAGGGTTCCCCTTTCTCCGCATCCTTGCCAGCATCTGTCATTTCCTGACTTGTTGATTTTAGCCATTCTGACTGGTGTGAAGTGATATCTCATTGTGGTTTTGATTTGTATTTCCCTGATGCCGAGTGATATGGAGCACTTTTTCATGTGTCTGTTGGCCATCTGGATGTCTTCTTTGCAGAAATGTCTGTTCATGTCCTCTGCCCATTTCTTGATTGGATTATTTGTTCTTTGGGTGTTGAGTTTGCTAAGTTCTTTATAGATTTTGGACACTAGTCCTTTATCTGATATGTCGTTTACAAATATCTTCTCCCATTCTGTCAGTTGTCTTTTGATTTTGTTCTCTGTTTCCTTTGCTGTGCAAAAGCTTTTGATCTTGATGAAATCCCAATAGTTCATGTTTGCCCTTGCTTCCCTTGCCTTTGGCGTTCTTCCTAAGAAGATGTTGCTGTGGCAGAGGTCGAAGAGGTTGCTGCCTGTGTTCTCCTCAAGGATTTTGATGGATTCCTTTCGCACATTGAGGTCCTTCATCCATTTTGAGTCTATTTTTGTGTGTGGTGTAAGGAAATGGTCCAATTTCATTTTTCTGCATGTGGCTGTCCAATTTTTCCAGCACCATTTATTGAAGAGGCTGTCTTTTTTCCATTGGACATTCTTTCCTGCTTTGTCGAAGATTAGTTGACTGTAGAGTTGAGGGTCTATTTCTGGGCTCTCTATTCTGTTTCATTGATCTATGTGTCTGTTTTTGTGCCAGTACCATACTGTCTTGATGACGACAGCTTTGTAATAGAGCTTGAAGTCCGGAATTGTGATGCCACCAACGTTGGCTTTTTTTTTCAATATCCCTTTGGCTATTCGAGGTCTTTTCTGGTTCCATATAAATTTTAGAATTATTTGTTTCATTTCTTTGAAAAAGATGGATGGTACTTTGATAGGAATCGCATTAAATGTGTAGATTGCTTTAGGTAGCATAGACATTTTCACAATATTTATTCTTCCAATCCAGGAGCATGGAACATTTTTCCATTTCTTTGTGTCTTCCTCAATTTCTTTCATGAGTACTTTAGTCTTTTGTATATTTTTTTTTTTTTTGCATCAACATCTATTCCCAAGTAAGGGCTCAATTAAAAAAAAATTCCGTAAGAGAATCTTATATTGAAGCTGAGCAAGGCACTCTAATTTTTCCATATGTCCATTGTGATAGAGCACCTCCACACATCTGACTTCATAAAAATATGATTTTTGTCCTAGGATCTGATATTTCTTACAAGTGAGTCAGCATTATATTTTAACAAATCTCCATTTTAGCTCCATTCTACTTTTTTGTAGGAAACTAATGGGAGAAAAAAGAAGCACAATCATTTTGGACTTTAGATATTAGCCTCCTGCTGAAGAAATTATGGGTTATTTGTGATACAGTAGTCAATTATATAGCTTATGGACCAAAGATTTAGTTTCCATTCCCCCCCCTTTTTTTTTTTAGCATTTCCCCTTTTTTGTATACTCTGTTCAATAGATGTGAATGGGGAATACATTCCTCCATTTCTCTTCAGTATCCCTCAGGTTACAGAAAACACCTATTTTCACCAATAATCTTAAGATGTGATGGTGTGTTAGTATTTGAAGGAGTCAAATAAAGATTTACACTAGTCTACCTTTCACATTCTTAGTCAAATGGTAGAGACTTGCAAAGGAACCATACTACCTGGAGGGGCCCAGAAGCCTAAAGGAGGCATTCGCAAGAAATGCCAGCTTGTAGCCAGGCCTGCTGCAGTGAAGAGGGGTCAGCCCTCCTGAAATTGCCTCATGAGGAAGCCATCTCATTCCAAAAAAGGAGTTCATATGCGAAATTTACCAAATGGAAGAGAAAGATGAAAAAACTATTTGTATCTGAGGAAATAGTGCAAATAGAAGAATTTATAAAAACAAACAAATGGAAAATAATCTCAATCTCCCTAAAAAAACTTTTAAAATGTTTATATTTATTATTCTTGAGGAGATAAAGGAATAGGGCATAAAATAGGCAAAACAATCTAAAAGACCTGATCATAATCTTGAAAACAAAATTTATTGTTGAAATATACTCAATAGAAGAGCTACATCTATGAAAGGACCCAGCTGACAAACAAAAGAGTGAAGGAATAGATTGGGTTGAAGGTATCACTGAGAAATCAGAATGAAGAGATGAAGAGTTGATGAATATTAAAAAATTAAGAGGCACATGATTCATGGAGAAACTCAAATATACATCTATTAGGAATACTAAAAGGGCACAGCAGAGAAATGATAATAAAATCATCTGAAGAACTTACAGGGTGTATGTAATACCATCTCTGGGCCTGGACCATGGGGTTTTTTGACAAATGTCGAGGCTCCAATATGACAAGCGTAGGTGATATATTTGCTATGAGCTTCAGGAGATCATCTGAGTTAAAAGAAAAACAGGGGGAAGAAAGAAGAATAAAAAGGAAGAAGGAAGAAGAAGAAGAAGAAGAGGAAGAAAAAGTAGGAGGAGGAGAAGGAGAGTGTACAATGGCTGGTTTTATTTTCTGTTGTAAATATCTTTGTTGGTTACAAACTGAAACATGGAGAAACTTTTGATTACAGTAGGGGCTTACATGTAGAAATTGAATAATATGTAGACTAAAATGCGAAATCATCAGCTACATCCTATGGAGTATGAGTGGCCAAGGAAAGCAATAACTTCTATGGCTTCACCACTTTCAAAACAAGTATAGTTTTATATTTCATGGTTGGCTCTCATGGTACAGAAAGGGAATGAGAAACTAGCAAATATCTTGAGCAATCCTTGATGAACTTGAAATGCTGCATTATTAGCTTTTGTATACAACAGATATTCCTAGATCATAAAACAGCTAAAATCACATTCAAACTAACGCTGGGATTTCAATACTATATACTGCAGCACATCGAAGCCATCTGTATGATCATTAAGTCCAGGTGATATGGAAGACTAGCTACCCCTAATCTTTTAACTCATAATTAAAATATTTTCTCCTTATACAAGTTTCTCCCTAATAGAGAGCAGTCACTCTCAGTTTATGGCAAGTATCACGTTAGTGTCCTATTTACAGTTCATGCTTCCATTACCTGTTCTGCTTTAATGGGCTAGACTCTAAGCTTTTTTTCTTTTTGAAGGGATATTGCAGCAGGACAGGGCTGCTGCTGTTGCTTCTTCTCTCTGTCTCTCTCTTTCTCTTATTTATTTATTTTTAGTGACCAAAACAGAACAGATCTATAACTGCAGCTTCTGGAAAGCCATTTGTTCTTGCCAGTCTTGTATCTCTCCTTTAACTTGACCTTGGCCTCTTGTTGGGCCTTGCATTTAAGCGCAGGGTCTCTGAAGACATCCTGTTGATGATAGTTTTGTCCCAGGGGATATCCACAGAGTATCTCGTGGGCATGAAGTGGTTGTAGTTACAAACTTTCATAAAAGACTTAACCTTTAACCTCTTGGTGATTTTCTCATAGCCAGCTCGAGGAATGGTCTGAGGTAACACCATAAACGTTCTTCACAATGGCCACTTTGCTTCCAGAGTAACATCAGGCCAGGACTAGCACTAGCACCATCTTTCCAGGTTTCATGAACTTGCCCATCTTGACACAGCCACTTAAGGACCAGAACCACCTTTCCAGGTTTCATGAACTTGGGGACACAGCCACTTGAGTCTACAGCAGAAAAGAAGAAATGTCCAGAGCTTCCCTTCTTGATTCTGATATTTCTGTTTTGTTCTCTTTTTGCTCTTGCTACACTGGGACATGAAACTGACACAAACAAAAAATGAAACTAAACCATCAATAGTCCTGTGGTAACAAGAAGAGACAAAATCATTTTTGGAGTTGGATTATTTTATTTATTTATTTTTAAAATTTTTTTTGTTTATTTGACAGAGAGAGATCACAAGTAGGCAGAGAAGGAGGCAGAAAGAGGGGAGGAAGCAGGCTCCCTGTTGAGCAGAGAGCCCGATGCGGGGCTCGATCCCAAGACCCTGAGATCATGACCTGAGCCGAAGGCAGAGGCTTTAGCCCACTGCGCCACCCAAGCGCCCCTGGAGTTGGATTATTATTTAGACATAAAAAATGAAGTATTGGGGCACCTGAATGATTCAGCTAGTTAAGCATCTGATTCCTCATTATATCTTAGGTCATTATCTCAGGGTGGAGAGATTAGGCCTTGTGAGACTGAGCCTCACATTGTGTTCCATGTTCAGTATGGAGTCTGCTTCAGATTGTCTCTTGCTCTGCCCCTCCACCTATTTATTCTCTCTCTCAAATAAATAAATAAATACATGAATAAAGTCTTTTTAAAAAATGAAGTATTGATATATGCTACAATGTAGATAATTCTTGAAAACATGATGAGTGAAAGAAACCACACAAAAAGATCACACAGTGTGTGATTCCATGTACATGAAATATCCAGAGGAGGTGACAATATAGAGACAAATGCAGATTGGTTGAAAGGGGCTATGTGTGGTGATGAGGAGTGGGGGACAGCTGCTGAATGGTATGGGGGCTTGTCTTAGGATGATCAAAATATTTTGAAACTAGATAGAAGTGGTGGTTGCACAATATTGTGAGTGTACTAAATGTCACCAAGTTTTTCACTTTAAAGGAGTTAATTTTATATTATGCCAATTTTACCTCAAATTAAAAAAAAAAAAAATCTGGAGTGACACTTCCACAATGTGGGAAAATCCACACCCATATCTAGTTCAGAGTAGAAAACCAAAAACACCACCTGGGAGAGTCAACAGAAGCAACAAACAGGAAGATTATAAAGAGAAGAACCCAAAACCATGTTTAAGTAATGACATGAAACAGTATAGTAGGAATTGATGGAAATTATAAGGAAAGAACAAGACTCTATGAAAATAAGAATTTTTTAAACATAACTACAGAGGAGTTTTAGAAATGAAAAGTATAATAGCATTTTTTTAATGAATTGTACAACTTATTAAGTTAAACTGAAGGAACTATTAGTGTAATGGAATTTAAGTCTGGGGATAATAAAAAGGTTAAAAATATGTAAGACATTTAAAAACTCAGAAGATAGAATGAGAATATTCCAGAACATATCTAATAAGTCTAGGAGCAAACAGTAAAATAAAAAAAAAATAAGAGAGGCAATATTTGAGGAATCAATGACTAATAATTTTCCATAATTCTCATTTTTAATAAAATATATTATTAAAATTACTTTAAAGAAAAATTGAAGTTGAAGAAGAATGTATATATACTTGCAATCCTAATTGTACTTTTCTACTGGACAGAAGTTCTTAGAATAAGTTCCTGTGTAGTGATGTACCTTGCAGCCTTATTTGTAATAGGGAAAGATAGAACCCTATTAAATGAATTATTCCCAGGATGTCTTTGACTCTGCTTTTACACGTTAAGAAATCTGCATTTAGTCACTAAAGACTATATGCTATTCAAGAATTAAAACATTTGATTAATTCAATTTTATCTGTGGAAAAAGTCCCATAATGGCATTTAAAATAAAATACATAAAGTAATAATTAGAGACATAAATACTTTATGTAAAAGTCTGCTGAAACAATATACTCAAAATAAGGCCAATATGTACTATTCAGAGGAATGTCCCATTTGAACCCTGATTCAAGATCAGTTATGTAGTTATATTACGCACAATTCTAATGGGTTTGATCATCTGACCAGTTCACAAGCTATCAACAGTAGATGAGAAGGAAGGGATGAAAATATGTCCAGAGACGAACACGAGACTGAGCAGCAAAGGATGACAATGGGAAGAAAAAAACAAGCAATAAAAAGCAGACGTATTTAACACAAAAAGCTTACCACTTTGAGTCCCTTAGTTTGGAGGTATACAGCCCCATGTATGTATTCTTCTTGAAGTCTCCATCATCATGGTATGGTATTAAAATCTATGGTCAAAGTGGATCCTTAGCACAAATTTCCTTTTGTTCCATATGCCCTCAGTAGGTTGAGAAGAATGGAATAGAAGTTACAGACAATAAACACATGACTAAAGAAAGATAAAGGGGAAGGTTCTTAGTAGTTACACTGACAGTCTGACCTCAAAGCTTGCTGCAGGGTAGGATAACTTCAGGAGCCATATGCCCTAAAATGTTGTCATTCTCCTAGAGTAACACGTATAGGGCACAGGTGAGATCAAGGAAATTAGCTGTCTGCTCAGCTTTCAAGGAAATAAGAAATGGCACAGAAATAAGAAATGATGTATTTTTTTAAATGGTGTCTGCTATGCACTGTAAACTTCTCCTTTAATGAAGCTCCCTATAAATCTTCACTAACACATGTGTTTTGCTAATGCTTTGGAATGAAGGATTTGTTATGATGACAGGGGATGGTGTTGAGCCCTGACCAACACAGGGTGACAGTAAAAATTGCCTGCAGGTATAACTAAAAGCCAAGTTCTGGTCAATGCTTTGTCATGGAACTGAGGACATTCAGAGAGAAGGCCCACTGTGAAGAGCAGGTCATACTCCTAAACTTTAAAAAAAAAAAAAAAAAAAAAAAAAAGTCAGAATTAAATTGTCAGCATTTCCAATAGTATATTTGAGTGATTTTCTGAGTTTCTGAATGAAAAAAATCCTTTACCAACTCTACTAATTTACCCCATGATGCCTAGGATATAATACTTCATTACAACCCTATCTAACTGACCTATGGAGATACAAAGCCTTTGGCATATATGAGATTTTCTAGAAATGTAAAGGAACAAACTTAATTCTATGGAAGGAGATATGGGACAGGAAGAGAGGAATTTGAGGGGTTGGGTTATTAGGAAAAGATTATTTGGAAGCCACTGGACTTCTCTCTCCCTGTAAAATCCCTTCTATACTCACTTTCTCAGATTTTCTTTCATTGTTATAGAACAGTAGCAACTTAGGTCTGCCCTAGCAAGGAGGGAGGTGACAGAAACATAGCTTCCACAACTCAGAAAACCCTCCTCCATTTCCTGCACACCAATCCACCTTGAAGTATGTTTTCCAGTTAAAACTTCAATTTCATCTCAGGCTTTACCTCTTCAACGTGGACTCATGCTTACCCTCTTGTGTAAGTACTGTGGGTAGAAGGACCCATCATGTTTCCCAGGAAGAAAATATGAAGCAACCAGTAATTGCTCAATGAATGACTCAAAACACCCTTCTGACAACAGGTTTTTATTTGTTTTGTTTTTGTTGTTATGACACACAAAGGAATAACATACAAATATAATTGCAGAAAAAATTCCTTTTCTAATTAGCCAGCTAAGAACTATGGACATTGCCAGGGACTGTTCAAGTCCTCACCTTTTTGTTTGGATCCTCAGTCATGACTACAGCAGTATGTCTTTCTTCACAGATTATTCTGCTGGCCAGCCAGGCATCATTTTTCTGTGAACACCACTAGTATGTTTCCTGGTAAGATTTCCTCTCCGATGGACAGAGTAGAGATCTAGAGGCCTGCGGTGGCAAAATGTAAATAAGGTAATGAGAGATTGTCAGCATGGTATGCCTTGGGAAAGCTCATGAAGAACATTCTGTGGTTTTCTTTTCCTTCTTTTTTTTTTTTTGTATTTGTAAGCATATTTTATTTTAATTTTTATTTATTTTTTAAAATTTATTTTCAGTGTTCCAGAATTCATTGTTTATGCACCACACCCAGTGCTCCATGCACTATGTGCCCTGCTTAATACCTACACCAGGCTCACCTAACCCCCCCATCCTCCTCCCCTTCAAAAACCTGTTTGTTTCTCAGAGTCCACAGTCTCTCATAGTTTGTCTCCCCCTCAAATTTCCCCAACTCACTTCTCTTCTCCATCTCCCCATGTCCTCCATGTTGTTCCTTATGCTCCACAAATAAGCGAAACCATATGATAATTGACTCTCTCTGCTTGACTTATTTCACTCAGCATAATCTCTCCCAGTCCAACCATGCTGATACAAAAGTTGGGTATTCATCCTTTCTGATGGAGGCATAATACCTCATAGTATATATGGACCATATCTTTATCCATTTGTCCTTTGAAGGGCATCTTGGTTCCTTCCACAGTTTGGTGACTGTGGCCATTGCTGCTATAATCATTGGGGTACAAATGGCCCTTCTTTTCACTACATCTGTATCTTTGGGGTAAATACCCAGTAATGCAATTGCAAGGTCATAGGGAAGCTCTATTTTTAATTTCTTAAGGAAGCTCCACAATGTTTTCTAAAGAGGCTGCACCAGCTTGCATTCCCACCAACAGTGTAAGAGAGTTCCCCTTTCTCCACATCCTCTCCAACACTTGTTTACTGTCTTGTTAATTTTGGGCATTCTAACTGGTGTAAGTGGTATCTCAATGTGGTTCTGATGGCTAGTGATGATGAACATTTTTTTATGTGTCTGTTAGTCATTTGTATGTCTTCATTGGAGAAGTGTCTGTTCATGTCTTCAGCCCATACTTTGATGTGATTATCTGTTTTGTGGGTGTTGAGTTTGAGGAGTTCTTTATAGACCTCAGATATCAGCCCTTTGTCTGTAGTGTTATTTGTGAATATCTTCTCCCATTCCCTGGGTTGCCTCTTGGTTTTGTTGACTATTTCCTTTGCTGTGTAGAAGCTTTTGATCTTGCTAAAAGTTCATTTTCGCTTTTGTTTCCTTTGCCTTTGGAGACATATCATGAAAAAAGTTGCTGTGGCCATTGTTGAAGAGGTTACTGCCTATGGTCTCCTCTAGGATTCTGATGGATTCCTGCCTCAGGTTGAGGTCTTTTACCCATTTCAAGTTCATCTTTGTGTATGATTTAAGAGAATGGTAGAGTTTCATTCTTCTACACACAGCTGTGGTTTTCTACTGCCTTTCAGCGCTATTCCTCCGGGGGTCTCCTTTCCGGTTCCTACTACCCACGTGGAAACTTCCATGGTCCAGTCCTGCCTCTGTCCTCTGAGACCAGGAATAAAACAAATGGTTTTTAGCTAACTGATTTAATTCCTAAATAAGTTAACATAAACCAGAGTCTAGAAAAGCTAAGGATCGTTTTGGGTTAAATAAACAGCTTTAATCACTACTGCGTTGTATTGATTACAGTTCCCAGCCGTTCTGGTGCATAGCTTTAGAAAAGAATGTCTACAGGCCCCTCTTCACATCCCCTTCTGTTCTCTCCTGAACCCATTTGGCTAAGTGTTTGCTTTTTTTTCTTACCCACTTCACCCAAACCGGCCCTGTCCATATCACCTGTGGCTTTCTTTAGGGGGAATCCAGAGCGGGTATCTTCCTCCAGGACTCCTAGGCGCCTCCATGGTCTCGCCAGGCCAGCCCCCAGCTGCTCTCAGGGATGGTCGGGATGCCGGGGCATTTGGGCCCCCAGCTTCAGACGGGGAAAATAGCTGAAGGCCAGCAGGGGGCCTCGCAGCGCCCCACAGATCCGGGGAACTCGCCTGCGGAGCAGAGCTCCCAAGCCGCGCCCACTTCCTCTCCTCCTCCAGTCCCGGTTGCACAGCGCCACCGCAATCACGCGGGTCGCGCCGGAGGGCCGGCCGGGGGCGCGCGTCGGACCCTGGGCACCCGATGCCTTAGCGCAGCCAGTCCGCCCACATCCCCGCCCCTGCTCCCCTGCGCCCTGCCGCCCTTGCAAAGAGAAGAATCGCTACTGTGGGTGCACCACTTCCTCCCGCTGAGACCGAAGGTGTTTCTTCCGTGGAGGGTGACGATTCTGCAGAACCGTCTAGTTTATCACGGAACGGAAAGAAAACACGATAGAGCATTGCTTTTGTTTCTTTTTCTTTTTCTTTCTTTTTTTTTAAACCGGGAATATAATCAAATCTACTGCTGGTCCTGGCGGTACCATGGTGGAACTTGGTGTTCCCCTGTGCACAATATCATTTAATCCTTATGGCTACACGGTCCATATGTTGTTGGCAGTTGCAAAGAATCTCCGTCTCTAAGGCGCAATACTCTAGCTACAACGTTGTCCGTGGCCAAGGTACTTTTAAAGCAAACAATTTTGGATTAAAAAAATAAGCTTCAATCTATAATGGGAGAAAACAGAGAGAGGAATCGTCAATTTTAAGAAAACCCAGAAGTCTTGCATCTGGGTCGGTTATGGGTGTGTGTGTGGG
The DNA here is from genome assembly GCF_011764305.1 of Mustela putorius furo. Lineage (NCBI taxonomy): Eukaryota > Metazoa > Chordata > Mammalia > Carnivora > Mustelidae > Mustela > Mustela putorius. The sequence goes on along the minus strand of NW_025422368.1, from coordinate 38,001,279 downwards.
GGGGGGGGAGGGCGGGGGGGGCGTGCTACCTCAGGCCAGAAGGGGGACATTTTGTAATTCCTCAACTCAGAGGAGATATCTTCTAGAAAAGTACCCCCATCCCCTCCATCCCCAACCCAGGGTGTTTTTTATCCTGTGGATAAAAAGGATACCACATGACTAGCCGTGGTTCTCTCAGCTCCTTGGCGTTCACAGGGATTAATCTTGGTGGTTCCATTCTCTCCAGTCATATTTGACAAGACAGCTTCAAACCGTGGGCTCCGCGGGGCTTTCCTGAGGGAAGTGCCTCAACAACAGCATCTTAAAACCAGCAGGGAGGTTAGGGACTGTGGAACCTCAACCTCTAGGGGTTGGGAGGGCTCCTTTCACTTTGCTGAGGAGGTGAGTGGTTTTGCCAAAAGCTCCAGTACCACCTAGGCCCCAGACGGTAGTGTGGGATTAGGTAAGTGTAGGAATCAGGCTGCCTGTGGGAAAGCCTTGACTTTCAGCTTATTCCCTGTGTGACTCTGGGCAAGCTACTCAACTTCTTGTAATTCAATTTTACCTTCTAGAACCATCCTGGGTGAAATTAAATGAACATTTAATGCATATGTGTAAAAAAGGTAAAAATCTCCCCGGAATCAAATTTGGGAAGGGTGACCTTGTGAATGCTGACTCTCTTCTGTAAAAAAGAGATAGAGCTTGCAATATTGTGATTTGGGCACCAAGGGAAAATATGACCAGGCATATGATCTACCTAGTTAAGATTGAGATTCGGGGTAATAAAAATAGTAACATGCTCAATTTTCCTTATTTTTAAGCTATCAATATCATTTTAGTGAAAGTACATTTATTGATGCAAAAGGGTCCCTATTGTAATAACATATCTCATAATTAATAGAGCAGTATTGTATGATAAGAAGAATGCTGGAGGCAGACTCAGGTACACTGTGTGCCATCTTCTTTTATCACACTTATTTGGGTGACCAGTTAACACCTTCACATTTTTTTCTTTTATTTTTCAAAAATAAACTATTAGTTTAGATCAATGGCTCTATACTATGATGTGTGTCACAACAATCTGGGGACTTTTTTGTTTGTTTGACATATATATCCCTAGGGGAGCCTCAGTGGCTCAGTTGGTTAAGAGTCAGACTCTTGATTTTGCTCAAGTCATGATCTCAGGGTCCTGAGATTGAGCCTGGCATTGGGCTCCTCACTGAGTGTAGAGTCTGTTTGGGATTCTGTCACTTTCCCTCCCTTCTGCAACCCCCTCCTCCATGCTCTCTCTTGTCTCTGATTCTTTAAAAAAAACCAAACTATCATTTTCTATCTATCATCCATCTATCTATCTATCTATCTATCTATCTTCCTATGTACTGTCCCAAGTCTATTGGATTAGAATATTCTGGGTTCTGGACTAGTAATCTGCATTTTTTAAAAGCTAAGAAGACACATTTGGAGCAATGCTTATATTTATGATTGATTTCTGTTCCAAAGTAACAAACAAATGTAATCCATTTCATTATCTTTTCCCACACTCAAATTCTATGATTTCTTTAGTTACAAAAGTACTTTTATAACACTGTAATGATTTCTACATTGTTTCAATCTATATTGCCATTTCAGGGTCAACAACTCAGATTGTTTATGTTAACAGGTTGTTACCATAGGAGTTATGAGACACAAGTCTAAAAACACGTTTTAGTTTTGGTTTAGCTTAAGATTTATTTTCAAGTGTCTTAAGTTTTCAACAACATGAAAAGAACAAAGGAAATTTTTACAAAATATGGTCAGTTGCTATGACTAAATCCTGTACAGCTTGTGACTAAGTTTTTCTTTTTTCTGACGATCAGGTAACACAGGTTACGTGTGAATAGGAGATGCTATCTTTCCTTTTCACGGAAATTGTGCTTGATTCTTTGACTAGTGCTTCTTTTCTCTAATACTCCAGAAATCAACTCCTTCATTCAGAATTAGTATTATTTCAAAGATGACCATGCCATTATCTTTCAAAAGATTATTCAGAATATGTAGTAATGACTAGAGAAAACAATTGAGAATATTTGCACTTGTTTGCTAGAGGAAAAAAATGTAAATTAATAGTTCAGGGGCTCACTTCTGACTTGAGACATATCGACCTTTTTGTTTTTTCCCCAAAGTATAGTGTCAAAATGTATCAAGAATCTGAATGGACATTTTAAGTTAAAAAAAAAAGTGAGCATATTTCTGATCTCATCCTATGCATTTCCTTAGTATAGTCCAGTAATTAAAAGTAGTCATTCTTTCTAGTTGTGTGATGTAAGTTAGGATTATCCTGGAAAAATACTAGCAAATATTTTTTTGAAGGTTTTTATTTATTTATTTGAGAAAGAGAGATAGTGAGCGAGAAGCAGAGCAGGAGGGAGGGGTAGAAACATAAGCAGACTCCCCACTGAGCAGGGAGCCCAATGTGGGGCTCAATCCCAGGATCCTGGGATCATAACCTGAGATGAAGGCAGACACTTAAGCAACTGAGACACGCAGAACCACCCCTACCTTCCTGGTAGCAAATATTTTTTAATAATTATCCAAGAGGAAAGGCATTTCAGGATAAAATAAGAAATCAAGAAAAAAATTAGAAACTATTTGTAAATGAGCACAAACATAAAAAATTGTAAGATGCTAGTAAAGCAGTACTTGCTGAAAAATTTATAGCTCTAAATACCATGTTTAAAAAGAAGAAAGATCTTAAGGTTTATAGTTTTCATCTTTCAAAATTAGAAAAAAAAAAGACAAGTGTAATCCAGTGTAAGCAAAAGAAAGGAAATGGTTATGATGAAACTGAAAAATCAATGAAATAGAACACAGAAGAACTACAGTAGGTCAAGAAAAAGAAAAGGAATAAAGGGTACCCAGACTGGAAAGGCAGGATTGTAGGTGATTTGTAGAGAATACCAGAGAAAATAGAAAAAAGTTGTTACCTTCAACAAATGAGTTTGCCAGGTTGTAGGATATAAGATCAAGATACAAAAATAATAAACTTCAGTGTGTAATTCACATAATATACAAGTATTAACCTGAGAATAAAGTTAATTATCTCTAAATTAATCTGTAAAGAGTCATAGATCTAATATAAAGCCTTAAACTGTAATAGTTCTGGAAGAAAACAGAGGAAAATCTTTTGAGCCTGAGATAAGTGAAGATTTTTTAAGATACAATCCCAAATGCCTGCTACATAAAAGAAAAAAATATATAAATAAATTGGACTTCATCAAAATTAAGAACAGGCTTAGAAAGATGCTCTTAAAGAAATGAAAAGACAGGCCATGGACTAGGAAAAACATTTTTTCAAATCAGATTTCTCATAAAGGACCTGAAGAAAAAATATATTTTACATCCATTATATATAAATATATACATTTATATTTATTATATATATTACTCAAAACACAATGATAGTAAAACAAACAATTGAAAAAAAAGAGTTGAATGGCACTTCACAAAAAAAGATATATGGATGGTAAATAAGCACATGAAAGAACATTTTCATCTTTAGTCATTAAGAAAATGAAAAGGAAAATTAGAGACTAGGACATGTACAAAGTCAAAGAGGTTGCCCACATTAAGTGTCAGCAAATGATGCAGCTGTTGGAACTCATATGATGTTGGTGGGGGAACAGAAAATGGTACAATCTCCTTGGAAAACAGTTTGTCTCTTTCTTAAAAAGACAGTGACATTAATACATCTAGAATAAATAAGTCTGTGGTAACAGTAAGTAGATTAGCAGTTTCCTATGGTTTTGGGTAGGCAAGGACTCAGGTGGAAGGGGTGTGAGTGATTGCTAATAGCTACAAGGTTTTATGTTTGGCTTTACAACCCTGTAAATATGCTAGAAAACATTTTAAGCTGATGGACTTTGTGGTATGTAAATCCTATCTCCATAAAGTTATTTTAAAAAGGTAGCATACGCATTTCATATAACTGAACCATTCCATGCTTAGGTTTTTATTCAGGAATAATGAAACATATGTTCATACAGACACTTGTATATGAATATTCATAGCAAATTTATTTCCAGCAGCCAAAATTGGAAATAAGCCAAAGTCCAATAATCAGTGAATCGGTTAAAGAAATTGTGGTACATTCAGATAAGACAATACTATTCAGTGATAAAACAGCAATGACATCTGACATATAAAATACCACCAATCAGTTTTAAAATAATTGTAGTGAATGAACTAAGTCTATGAAAAATAAGTGTATACTTTGTAGTTCAATTTATATAAAATTCCAGAAAATTCAAACCTAACTACAGTGATGGAAGACATAACCTCATGTCTGAGGTGGGGCAGAGAGATTTGGGAAGATCACAGAGGAGCAGGAGTAAACTGAAGATAATAGATATGTTCAGATGCATATATATATCAGATTTATAAATTTGTATTCTTTAAACATGTATATTTTATGTCAATTATTCCTCAATAGATCTGTTAAGAAATTTAAGTATAAGAGAATATGTAATCAATCAACTAATATACAATAAGTTATGTTTCTGTCACTAGATGAGCCCCTAAGAGCTCCAGAGAGAATTTTTCTAAAAGGTGGGTGTTTTTCTAGTATATTCCCTAGAGGTGTTTCTGCTCAGATAAGACTGATGTCAGACCACAAGAAACTAAATCGAACCAGACAGTCCCAAGATGACAAAGTGGGCCAAAGTTCATTATATTCCCTTATTATATTACATTAACTTACCAAAATCTCCTCCTCAAAGGCATTGTGACAGGAAGTCCTTGACCAAATAAGTAAGAAAAAAGTGCGGCTTACCTTCCTAGAAATCATGTCCTCCTCCTGCAATCTGGCCAGCATTAAGCACTGCTGTTTTGCCCCGCAGCCCTGTCATCTATGCTCCTCCACCTCTCAGAAGAAGGAGCCCTTAGAGCACCTGTTCCCCTTCTACATTCTCTGGCCATTGAATAAGTTATCTGCGTGCCATCAAATAATGCTTTGTTATTTGACTATTTGGCAAATGGTATTGAATAGGGAAGGAAACTTCTAGCTCCCTAATTGTCCATGCAGTTCTGTGGCTCTTTTTCTTTCATTTTTGCTAGGATGTACACAAGTTTCACGTTTGATTATCAGTAAATCTATCCATTTTTTTTTAAAGATTTTATTTATTTATCAGAGGGGGGGGGGAGAGCGAGCACAGGCAGACAGAATGGCAGGCAGAGGCAGAGAGAGAAGCAGGCTCCCTGCCGAGCAAGGAGCCCGATGTGGGACTCGATCCCACATGACCTGAGCTGAAGGCAGCTGCTTAACCAACTGAGCCACCCAGGCGTCCCCTATCCATTTTTTCATTATGATTCGTGTCTTTTCTAGATAATTATAGAAAGTCATTCTCTATATAACTTATTTCTCCCTCTTGAATCTTTTGATCAAGCTTCCACAGGACTAAATTATTTAATGGTTGTCCAAAGACCACTTTGCTCTGCTCTCTTCATCTTGGAGACCCTGAAGTTCTTAGTGCTCATTTTGATTATTTTACCCATCAAAATGTTTCCTTAATAACAAGTAATTAGGAATATGGTAGTACAGTATGCACAGTAAGTGATTGAAAAGGTGATTACTCACACATTAGTAATCACTGGTAAAAAAATTTCTCCTAGGATCAAGAGAAACTGAAGACTTTGAGATGGTATAGAATAGATGTCTTTGGGAAAATGTGTGTGTGTGTGTGTGTGTGTGTGTGTGTGTGGTGTGTGTGTCTGCTTGTTTTGAGAAATGTTATAGTTATTTATTTAAGAGACTGTAGAGATCCATTCTTTTTTTTTTTTTAAGATTTTATTTATTTATTTGTCAGAGAGAGAGAGAGACAGCAAGAGAAGGAACCTAAACAGTGGGAGTGGGAGAGGGAGAAGAAGGCTTCCTGCGGAGCAAGGAGCCAGTGTGGAGCTGGATCCTAGGACCCTGGGATCACTACCTAAGCTAAAGGCAGATACTTAATGTCTGAGTCACCCAGGTGCCCCAAGAACCATATTCTTGATCCAGTTCTACTTTAAGTAACTTGTTCTCTCTGCCTCTTAGTTTCCTCATCTATGAACTGGCAATAATAGCTGTCATAGAGTGGTTTGTCCAAATACTCAGAAAAATTTAAAAAAATAATATCTATAATTTAAATAAGTGATATAAATAATAAAATAGCTGTTTTTATTATTTCAAAATAAGTGAATACCTACCTCTTCTTTTTCATTTTCTGCCTCCAGTCATAAGTGTGTTTGTGTAAATGAACTGCACTTTGTACCAACTGGGCTTTGTCAATCCCACTTGTGTATTTGTTTACTCAACACATACATATTTTTAAAGCTACATTCATCAAGTGTTCTACTAGATGATGTAAATCCAAAGACAGAAAAGAAATGATCTCTGCTAATTACACAGAAATGATCTCTGATAAGCATAAGAATACAAACAATTCTTAGTTACTGAATGATCTTGAGCTCAATCTTAGCTTTTTATTTTGCCTTTTTTTTTTAAGATTTTATTTATTTATCTGACAGAGATTGGGAGATCACAAGTAGGCAGAGAGGGAGGCAGAAGGAGAGGAGGAAGCAGGCTCCCCGCTGAGGAGAGAGCCGGATGCAGGGCTCAATCCCAGGACCCTGAGACCAGGACCTGAGCCAAAGGGCAGAGGTTTAACCCACTGAGCCACCCTGGCTTTTTTTTTTTTTTTAGGTTTTATTTATTTTTTGACAGAGAGGGACACAGCGAGAGAGGGAATGCAATACAGGGGGAGTGGGAGAAGGAGAAGCAGGCTTCCTGCTGAGCGGGGAACCCAATGCAGGGCTAGATCCCAGGACCCTGGGATCATGACATGAGCCAAAGTCAGATGGTTAATGACTGAGACCAAGCACCCTTTACTTTGCTTTTAAAATTGCTTTAAGTTCTATTGCCATAACATTGTTAATGTCATTTTTAAGTCATTATCACTTTTCTCCTTTTTTAAAAAATGCCTATTTGTTCTCTATTTTGCCCCACTTTCCTCCAGCCTTTTGGAGGATAGTCTCTTCAGGTAAACACACTATTAAAAGAACTTCTTCTGGGGCACCTGGATGGCTCGGTGGGTTAAGGCCTCTGCCTTTGGCTCAGGACATGATCCCAGGGTCCTGGGATCGAGTCCACATGAGGCTCTCTGCTTCATGGGGAGCCTGTTTCCTCCTTTCTCTCTATCTGTCTCTTGTGTCTGTCCAATAAACAAAAAAACACCTTCTTCTTTAGTTCCAAATCTTCTCCCTTTCACAGCAAGTCTTCATAATATACCTGGCTTCCAATTAGTGAGTTTGCTGCATCATATCCACTTAGATGCATACTGGTCTAATTTATTATTTTTTTCTGTAAAATTTCGAATAAATCACAAAAGCCTAGAACATACATGATGAAGTCTTAGGTAAGCCACAGTCTTCAAAATATGCTGAGGAAATGCCAGAACCACTGCAGAGAGGAAATAAGTGCCCAGCAAAGGAAGAGACTGTGGTTGTACTTCCACAACTTCTTTTCTTTGATGCAGAAAAATAATTTATAGGTCTGTACACAGCCCTTGGCAGATTGCACCAAATGTGTCTAGAATGCAAACACAGGATCACCCTTGTTCTATCCATCAATAATATACATTTAAAACCTTTATCTCTACTATTTTCCCTACTGTCACAATAGAAATAGTATCTTTGCTTTTATAAAAAGCAAACCCAGCCACTTGTACCTCTGGAACCCATTTTACTCTTGACTTGACTCACTATATATTTTTTAAAAAAACTCCCATGACCAGACATATTCCTCTAGCTACTATCTCATTACTCCTCTCAGAGTATACTTGTCAAAAGATTTGGCTAAGTACACACTCTCAAATACTTCACCTTCTGTTCTCTTTTCAATATGTTTTCTCTTCTCTTCATAAAATAAGTTCTGATCAATGTTACTAATGATTCTATCTTGCCAGATTCAATGGCCATTTTGCTATACTTGTGTTTCTTGAACTTTGTGCAGCATTTAACACAGTTTACCACATCTCATTCAATACAAAATTTCTTCTGTGGATTTCTGAACTTGTCTTTGTATTTCTTCTTCCATCCATAGCTTACCCTTCTCAATCTTACCTACTGGCTTCCATCCCTCCAATTTTTTTTTTAAGATTTTATTTATTTATTTGACAGATACAGGTCACAAGTAGGTGGAGAGACAGGCAGAGGCAGTGGAGGGAGGGGGAAGCAGGCTCTCACTGAGCAGGGACCCCCATGTGGGGCTCGATCGCAGGACCCCAAGATCATGACCCGAGCTGAAGGCAGAGGCTTAACCCACTGAGCCACCCACACATCCCACAGTCCCTTTGTTTTAGTTCCAGCTGTCAAAGTTCCTCAAGGGACAGGACTCAGCCCCCTTTAAGCACTTTTTAGAGCTCATTCTGCTTCATGAACAGTTCTTTTTCCTGACTTCCTGGTACAAATATCTGTCTGCCTATATGACATTTCCCTCTAGATATCTAATAGGCATCTCAAACTTATGTCCAGAATCAGATCATTCTTTTTCCAATTATGTCTCCTTAATCTTTTACTCCCAAGTCTTTTCTATTTCAGTGGAGTACAAGGGATTTAAATTTTAGGACAGTGAACTTATTCTGTATGATATTATAATGGTGGATTCCTGACATTATGTTTAAGTCAAAACCCACAGAACTTTATGGCAGAAAGAGTGAACCTTGAGGTATGCAAATTAAAAAAAATAATTTTGGAGGCTATGGTACTTCAGCATGAAATGCAAAAGCTGCTAAAAGACTTTGACTGTATTGCAGAGGTATGAAGCAGCCTCATTGAAGGGTGTGGAGATAAAGTCTGTGTAATCTTAGAAATGTGTCATCTTAGCTTTTAAGACTAGTAACAAAAGGAACTGTACATAGCACTGTCAATGGTAATTTCCCACAGGGTATGGAATAAAAATCCTAAAACCACAAAATATATATACTGGAATTGAATAATTAAGTAAATGAATGGTGATGGTGGTAGCCATGTTTCTCATTACTGGAACAGGAGGTAATAGAAATGCAAGGGTAAGGGTTAACATGATCCATGTTATAATTTATTAAAGTTGGAGACATCAGTGTGAACTCATGGAACCAACTGAAGCAGTTCTGATAGCCAAAGCTGGGGCAATGGGAATAACAAAATAAATAAAGTAGCATTGGATTATAACAGAAAATATCAAATAAATATGAATCAGTTTTACTGATATAAATGCTTGATAAAGAAATAAATGGGAGATTAGACAAAAATCACCTGTAGATTTCTAAATAATTCATGTAGAAACTCTGTTGTGAAAGAGAAATGGTATAACTCTCTACTTCTTTTTTTTTTAAAGATTTCATTTATTTATTTGACAGAGAGACACAGCGAGAGAGGGAACACAAGTAGGGGGAGTGGCAGAGGGAGAAGCAGGCTTTCTACTGAGCGGGGAGCCCGATGTGGGGCTCGATCCGATCTCAGGATGTTGGCATCATGACCTGAGCCAAAGGCAGACATTTGACAACTGAGCCACCCAGGCACCCCTAACTCTCCACTTCTTAAATGTGGGCTGTACATATTAACTTCCTTTCAAAGGGTACAGTTTGGAAATGGAGGAAAAAAGAGTAACATTATAGTACATAAACCACAAACACTACTACAGTCAAGTGATCAAAATTAACAGCAGTGATAAGGAATGTTGGTAGTATGCACTCTTTTTTTATTTAAAAAAATTTTTTTTCATTATTTATTTATTTGACAGAGAGATCACAAGTAGGCTGAGAGGCAGAGAGAGAGAGAGGGAAGCAGGCTCCCCACTGAGCAGAGAGCCCGATGCGGGGCTCGATCCCAGGACCCTGAGATCATGACCTGAGCCAAAAGCAGAGGCTCAACCCACTGAGCCACCCAGGCGCCCAGGTAGTATGCACTCTTTATAAATTGTGATAAGAATGTCAATTCTTCTCTGTGATCTTCCTCCAAAAAACTTTACCCTAAGTGTAATGATGAGAAAAATATCAGACTACCCTGATTTGAGAATATTCTACAAGCTATCTGACCCACTTTTCTTGAAACTGTAAAAAAAAACAAAACCAAACATCAAAAAAAAAAAAAACCCAAAAAACAAAACAACAACAACAACAAAAAATCCAAGGAAAGAGTGAGATAGTGTCAGCCAAGATTATCCGAAAAGACGTGAAGAATAAAGGTACTGTGGTATCCTGAATGTGGTCCTTGAATAGAAAAATGTATTCAGGAAAAACTAAGAAAAGGTGTTAGTTGAAAAATGAATTAATTAAGGACTTTAATTAATAGTTATGCATGAATATTGATTCATTAATTTTGACATACCATACCAATGTAACATGGTAATGGTAGGAGAAATTGGGTATGATGTATATGGGAACTTTCTCTACTACTTTCACAGTTTTTCTTCCAGTCTAAAACTATCCTAAAAGGAATAGATTATTTAAAAAAGATGAAACTCAACTCACTCATGAATCACATCCTTTGTGGTTTTCAGCATTGGGTTTATTTCAATGCCACAGTTTGTAGAGACTGACTCTGCTTTTGATCAGGTAATGTCTCTCTTTCCATCTCATTCAAATATGGATTATTCTATTTACAGGATGTTTGGACAGACACAGAACACAGAGAGATCAATGATGCAGAAGCCAAGAAAGCATTCCTATCATTGCCAACACAAGTGGGCACGCAAAGGTAAGGACTCATAACCCTCCATTAGACCACAGATTGTAATACAGTTAGAATTTTCTGTGGGTCTTTTAATCCTAGACTTTTAATGAGAACTTTTAAGAACTTCAACTAGAATCTGTTAATCAGAAAATGTTTTATCTTACTTTTAAATGATGTTTATATAGATCTTGTTAAATTGAATGTAATGGGTCAGATTTGATTTGACCTGGGTTGAAGATTTTGAAAGTGTTATAATGCTATTTTATTAAAGCAAAGTGTGTAGTTATAAAGGTTAGCATCTGAGATTTGTTTCATGAATTGATATAAATATAACTCCTATTTCAAATAAGGTTTGAGAAGATGGCTGCAATACTCACTCTTGCTTATGTTTCTCTTTTTGGCACTCATTTTTACTATTATTCAATTATTTTGGCATTACTTATATTTTCCTTCCCAGGTTTTATTCCCATTGAATAATATCTGTGTCATTCAGAAAAGACCTAAATGAAGGTAGTTGACAAATTTCAGTGGCAATTGTTTGAATAACCAGCTGATCAACTAATAATCCACCAATTTCATTGTTTGTGAATTGTAGTTTTTGAATGGAAGTGTTACATAAGAAGGATATTTAATAAATAGGAAATAAAACATATTAACCTCATAGCATCAATAAATCCAATTCTTTAAAGATAATTAAGTATGTGTTCATCTCAAGGTAATTTAAACAGAGATTGTATGTTTCTTCCCCTACTTAAGAAAATTTTACATTTCTATGATGTATTTCAAGTTTGTTTTAAATGACTAAATGTTTCAGAAGGAAAAATTATTTATTACAGATTACCCTAAATGTCCCAAGTGGCATCGCACTGCTCTGAGACTAAGCTGTACTGTGCTGGTTATACTCATTGCCACAGTCATAGGACTAACTACTTGGGGTGAGTAAATTGAGAGCTGTATGTTCAACTAGAGAAGTTTACCTTTATTTCTCGAACTTTTCCAGAATCATCTTTCACACTTACCTAACATATTCTTTCATTATTACTTAACTACATTAGTAATAAATGACACAGTTGATAATTTGTAGTAAGTAGTTTTTTATATGAATACTTTTACCCCTTATACAGAGGAGACAACAAACTTAGAAATTTAGAAGCCTATTCAGCTTATAATTTTAATTAATTCATAAATCGTGTGGGTTTGGTAGTCACAATTCTATGAAGTGAAGTTTTATATTTTGGTAAAAGCACTTACTTTTATGGAAGTTGATTATTTGGCCCTTAAATAAAATTTTTGGACTTTGGAAGTAATTTGATATTTTGAAGTTTTGACAAAATCTATTGGTTGTTTGAAAATTTAAGGCCAATTTAACTTGAATTATTCATAAAATGAGCTCTACTTCAAGAAGAGTTATGGGTAATTATATGTTATTGTTTCTGTTTGTTGTGACCTTCTTTTTTTCTTTTTTCAAAAGAAAAAGGGAGAGGAAGAGAGAGAATTTTAAGCAGGTTCCACACTCAGGACAGAGCTCTATATGGGGCTTGATCTCACAACCCTGAGATCATGACCTGAACGGAAATCAACAGTCAGACACTTAACTGATGGAGCCACCCAGGTGTCCCTCTTGTGACCTTCTATGTGTTAGAAATTGAGATAAGCATTTTACATACATTACTTTTTAGTCTGGAGTCAACTCTAAGTTCGTTAAGCATTTTCCCCTTTTATATGTGAGTGAACTGAGAAACAGAAAATCTACATAACCTGTTCAAGATCATGCCAAACAGACACAAATTTCAAAATATTTTAAATTTTGCTTAGATGATTTTTTATTGTTTTTTTTTCTACTTACTTTTTCATAAGTAGATATCTACCGAGTTTCTAAGTTTATTCATGTTTTGTTAAATTATAGGGTTGAAATCCTATAGACAGATTCATCAGCCACCAGTGTGTGCATTCATTTGTAGTTTTGTTTTAACGGATAATTAAAAGGCACAAGCTTATATTTGTAGAAATCTAATTAGTGTTACTACTTTCCTTCACTTAATAGTAAGTCGCCTAAGTAGTGAGAATGGAACCAAAGATTGCGATTGTATAAATATTTCTCCCAGGAAACAGCAGAACAATACAAACTTCACAAGTAAGTGGTTATATTTCATTTTATTGTAGGGGAGGAAAAATTTTCCTCTACCCTCTTAAGTTTGGTACCAGGGTGCCTGTGAATTAACCTGTCAAAAGACCAAGTAATAGGAAGAAAGGTTTATTTGCAAACAAAACAAGTAGCTTGCTCTACCAGGGTTCAGTGAAAGGTTTATACACCTAGCTTAGAAGGAGAAAGTGAATGGGAAGAAGTGGCCTCTCTGGGAAAAACAAATATATTTCTTTAGGAAAGAAAAATGGCCTCTTCAGGAGAACAAAGTGTAGATAATAAAGTGAATAATAGTGTCTGTATACATAGGTGTGAGTAGTCTTTCCTTCTTTGTAGTCATAAAATTCCTCCAGAAAGGGGATTTATGGTAGAGTTCTTAGTCATCTTTTTTCTTTTTTCTTTTTTTTCTTTCTGGGAGTAAACCACTCCAAAGAGGAATTTATGACAACCTCTTATTTCAGAAGATTCTATCTTTAGTCAGATAGGGAAGCTCAGAGGAAGTTTCTTCCTGAACCTGTTGATTATATTAGGCATATACAAAATATAGAAAGTCACTAACTCCTAATACCTTCACCAGTTATAGGAGGTTTTCAGGCAAAGCACAGGGTGTGGTTTTTGTAAAAATTTAAATCCATGCCTTCTCCTTCGGTAAGTTTTCTAGAGATTTTGGTCATCCTCTTCTTGTTATGAGTGAAATCTCCATCTACAAATGGAGATTTCCCTTGTAACTGTAACTGTCTATTACAAAATGATAATTTCTACTAGGTTTTTAGAACTTCTGTGTCTGCATTTTCTTAAAAACAACCATCTCAGCATAAACCTCATGCCAGGGAGGGATATTTCGGGGTAGTATATTTTGCTCTCCTACGGCACTCTTGGGCTTCAAACTCTCCAGTGAATTTCTGTAGTCTCAGGGCTATAAATCTCAGGACTGTAAGTCTAAGCATTTTAACATTGTCTCCCTCTGAGACTTGATTTCTTACAATAGCAGTCTCATTTCTCACAATGCAACTCTCCACTTTGTGCTCCAGGCTAAAGCAAAACAAACCTCAATATGGTAATAAAATGCAACATAGTCTCTCATCCTCAATTCTTTGTTCATTACTGATCCAATCCATTTCTTTTGCATATTTATCTCTGTTGTGACTTCATACTCTCTGAACCCTTCTAACACACACATAAATACACAAACATAGACACACACACACAGAGTTCAGACTATAATGCTGATATCATCTGGTAAAACTACACATAGTTGGTTTTAGTTACATTTCTCATATAATAGGAAATTAAAAATAAAATCACATACATTGGATATTTATATGCTTTAAAGTAAAAACTTTGTAAACTGGTTCTCACTTTGTCCTTTTATAAAAATTAGTGTTTTTTTTCTTACTTATCAATGTTTATTGTAGAATAAGAAAATTAACTTTTTCTCCCAAGTTACAGCTATTTTCCAAGTAAAAAATTACCCCAAACTATAAACTTTTGCATGGTCAAAATACCATGAATTATACCAAAATATATGTTTAGATCTTAGGGTAAGTTTGGATAATTAATAAATGTATTCTAATTAAATATTGATGGTCATAGGGAGTGATAGAAAATAGCATGAAAAATATAACCAATGTGCATGCTTATGTTGGCACTTTTCCCTTAAGACTTAAGTCTTTATATCACATCTCTGTAATAGGTCAACTCATTGCTTCTTCATTATAGACATTTCTATATTGCTCCCCATACATTACTCTTCTGGGTTCCTCTCGACCACTTGGAAGCCTTTCTACCATGAAGGTCCCAGAACTAAAGCATTAAAAAATTATTTGCTGTTTTCATCTCATTGTCTTTGGCATATCAATAATAGTCTCCCACTTTCTAAATAACTGTACTTTCCAATGGGTGGATTTCTTTCCACTTTACCACACTGACAAGAGCCTGGTTTTTTTTTTTATTGCTGTAGTATGTGAATTTCAGGCAAATAAATAGAAGAGTGAAGTAAATGATTCATGTTTTGTTTTAGAGAACAAATGCTACCACAGCAAAGGTCGTGTCACAATAAACATCTAAATAAGCACAAGACCTTAAAGTCATTTATTTCTGTCAATAATTTACAATACCAAATTTCAGTAAAATGAAAATTTGTCCCTAGCTTTAGTCTGAGGTGTGTTTTGAAGTATTTTTCCTAACCAGTGTAGTTAAATCTAGTTCATTAATATTTCAATGCCCATGTTGTTATGACTTATAAAATAAAATGCTCTGGGAAGAGTGTTGCAAATATCAGGGTAGTTTGCTGATTCAAAACAGAAACTTAGTATATGAAATTTTCTACAAGTAATATGATTCCTCCTACCATCCCTCAAAAACCTTTACCAGTGATAACTCACTTTTGTACAGAGTATTTTATAATTTACATTTTCATTTCATTTTATTTAATATATCAGACAAGTTTGCACACAAATTTGTAGGCATCTTAAAATATGCATTACTTAAGATATACAAAAGTTCAAATATTTATTTATTTGACGGAGATCACAAGTAGGCAGAGAGGCAGGAAGAGAGAGGAGGAAACTGGCTTCCCACGGAGCAGAGAGCCCAATGCGGGGCTCGATCCCAGGACCCCGGGATCATGACCTGAGCCGAAGGCAAAGGCTTTAATCCACGGAGCCACTCAGGAGCCCCAAAAGTTTAAATAGAATGCAATTAATACTTATGTACCTATCACTCAGCTTAAAATATAAGAAATTATTAGTTCACTTGAAACCTGTGTGTACCTATTTTTGTAGATAAGTTTATTTTAATGCCTATTTCAAGTTTTTCCTTTTCAGAGATACATGGCAGGTTATTGGGGTGACGGTGAACAGTTTGCTTTACAAAGTTACTAATAAAACATACTATGAAATACATATATTTTTTGTACCAACAAGGGACTATGAAAAGGATATATATGTATTATTTTTTCCATAGCAGTTTTCTCCTGATGCCTTTTGGAATCTCCTTTTTAGTTTAAGTTTTCTTATGTCTTACCACTTACTATATTAGCAGTATTAATTATAACCTTGAGTAAATTACTTAACCTTAACCTTTGTCTTCCCCTTTATACTTAAGTTTACTTCACCTTAACTTTAGTATCTTTATTTACAAAATGAGGAATACAAAATTAATAATTATATATATCTTATACATTTCTTTTAAGGAAAAATATTTCACATATCTGTGAGCATGACAGGAAATTGTTTGACATGTGGTAATTACTCAGTAATTATGAATACTTCTGGCATTTATTTCTTCTAAAGACTATTCATCAGTGGAAAGGGAGTGCTTTTCTTAGAAGTGGGACAAATCTTTACTTTTAAGGGAAAAGTTTACAAGATTAGTGCAAACAATTTTTTGATGTTCAAATCTTGCTTTTCTATTTCTTCCTATTTTTGCATTTCAGCAAAACCAAAGCTAAACTTATGTCCTAGTAACTGGCTGCAGAAAAAGGGGAAATGCTATAATTTTTTTAAAAACTTTAAATCATGGACCGATAGCCAAAAATCCTGTTTAATAATGAAATCACATCTCTTGATGATCCAAGACAAGGCTGAACTGGTAAGAGCTAATTTGCTATGAAAATTAGCCCTTCTAAAGCTGGAAGAAATAAGTAGGTTTTTAAAAAGATTTATTTCTTATTTATTTGAGAGTGAACTAGAGCAGGGGAATGAGAGAGAGAGCGCGAGAGCGGGCTTGAGCAGGGAAAGCGGCAGAGGGAGAAGGAGAAGTGGACTCCCCACTGAGCAGAGAGCCCATGCAGTGCTCAGTCTGAGGAACCTGGGATGATGATCTGAGCTGAAGGCAGAAGGTTAAGGGGCTGAGCCACCCAGGTGCCCCCAAAGTAGGTTTTATAATAAAAGAATTATACTGCTCTTAATTATGGCCATTTATTGAATTCCTAGCAGATGCCAGGCACTGTCGTAGGCATGCTATGAATGTTAAACTTAGTGCTCACAATAACTTTGAGATAAGCAGGATTTCCCCTATTTCCAGAGGACTCTTCAGAACTTGGCAGGTTGTAAAACTTGCCTGTTTCACTCAGCATATGAATGACAAAGCTGGGATATCAATGCCATCCTTCCGTAGGACTTCTTGGAAAGAAAGATTCTCTTTGCACATTTTCAGTATCTGGCAATATTCTGAGTACCTTGGGTAGGGAAGATGGACTCTTTAGTTTTGCTCATGGGTAGGATACCGTAGGTACCAAGTTTCCCCAAGACTGCACATTGGCAACAGCACGCTGGGAATAGTTCTTGCTCCTTTAAGCCGACCTGTTCTTCCCTAGGTTTGCCTTCACATCCTCTTTGAGCCCCCTCAGCAGTTGCTGTTCAACCACCATCCCCATGAATTCCATTAAGCACCACATGCCTGCACATAATATATGAGTCATGTGTTGTGAAATCCTTCCTATATCGGTCTCCTTCCCTAAATATATAGAAACTTCTTAAGGCTTCTTAAGATTTTCCTGAATAAGGAGATAAATATCAAGACTTAAGTTTGGACAAAAGTCAGAAGAGGCTATTTTAATAGGGTTTAACTCCGTCTTTTCATAGGATTTCATACAGAATAATATACAAGATGGAATCTATTTTTGGATTGGGTTGAACATCACACACCCACAAAAGACATGGACCTGGCTGGGTGGCACCCCACTGAATCTACAGTTGTGAGTATTTAACATTTGAGTCTCTCAGCAGCCGTTTCTCTTGAGGATTGACTAAAACCCCAGATAGCCAAATGGTTCCATAGACTGCAGACTTTGACCTTTGTTAATGTGTGAATGATTAGGAAATTTGCCTTAGAGAAATGAAGTCTGCTAAGAGAATTTATTTTATTTGGGCTTTGAATTTATCTATAATACTAGAGGTAGAAATGGAAAATTGTAGGTAATGAAAATTCTCCAAGTTTCATTTCTTTGAAGTATTTCTTAAAAGTTTACCAAACAATCCTTATTTTGATTAGTAGGAAGACTTCAATTATTGGGAAATATTATGGAATATTTTGTACATAATACAAATATCATTTGATTCTTTTTAAATAGTGTCACCCAGTCGGCATTATGTGTATCTATTTTTATGTACTTCATTCATTTCTGTTTGAATTCCATGGATAGAGAGTGCTAAAATCTTTGGAGGTTAGGCATTAATCCCCAAAACACAGGCAGAAGCTCCTGGGGGTCCAGGGTGAAACTTTCTACTCTAGGCATCCAGGTTCCAGGAATTATCAAAAGTTAATTACACTTCTTGAAAATGTGGAATTTTGTTGTGTCTCTCAAAGAGATGTGAAGTTAAGGGGTTTTAGGAAGACTATAGATGCTTTGGAGTGATAGTCTGGGTGAGGGTAGGGGGAAAAATGCTCTGAAACAGAGAAAGTCACTTTACAAATGAATATTTTTATCCAGAGACTACTTAAAATATTTCTTGTTAAAATTTAAACTCCATACCCACCCATGCCATCATACTCTGTATATCAAACACTAAATTAATTTTAAAACTTACCATACTTAACATTAATTCTTCTTTTTTTAAGATTTAATTTATTTATTTGGCAGAAGGAGAGATAGATAGATAGAGAGAGAGCGAGCACTAGTAGGGGGAGGGGCAGGCAGAAGGAGAGGGAGAAGCAGACTTCTCAATGAGCAGAGGCCCCAATGCAGTACTCGATCCCAGGACCCTGTGATCATGACCTGAGCTGAAGGCGGATGCTTAACCAATTGAGCCACACCCAGGCATCACAGCTTTGATTATTTTTAATAGAAATGTATCACCATATTTTTAAAGTGATGCGATCCACCCACTTGAAAACTTGCTTAGAATTTTTAATTTGCCAGTTTGGTTTTTAAAATTGAGGGGTTTTTTTCTGATTTTTTAATGTGCCTTGTGGCTTATTTGTTTAAGACAAGAGAAGTTGGCCTAAAATATGGAAAAATAAACAAAAAATATGGAAAAACAGAACTTAGGGGAGTTTTTCTTCTTTTGTGTACAGGGTAAAGTATTTGGATATACCCACATATACACAAATGTGTGAAAATTCCCTTGCTGAGGTGTCTATATGAGTTTAAAACATTTATAAGTGAGGAAGACTTTAACTCCTTCCCTCTTACTGTCTGGGATTACTGTTGCCACATTTAACATGTACAGTGTAGATACACCATTCATTCTTAGGATCTCTTATAGAAGTAAGGAGGCTTCTTATAGGCAAACAATGAAGGAATATTTTTAAAAGGTGTGACACTTGGGATGTGGGTCAGGAAAATGAAAAGGGTAATAGTTTAATTTTCTACGGAAAATTGATTTAATACTTTTTGAAAAACATACATATTTTTAGATGTGTTGATATTTCTAAATCTTAGAATGATAAATATGATATTGTCTGTTATAAAGTTGGTATCATTCCATTGTTGCAGATATTCAAAAAATTGAATTGAGAATCTTGGAGTAATAAAATGAATTTTTCTCCTAAAAGGGCAGGACTGTCCTCTGTCTTAATCCATTTGGGCTATTATGACAAAATACCACAGATTGGGTAGCTTACAATCAACAGAAGTTTATTTCTTACTCTTCTGGAAAATGAGTCTCCAAGATCAAGGCATCAGCGTGGTCATGTTGGTAGGGCCCTCTTCCTGGTTTGTAGCCAAGTGAGGACATAGTGGAAGGGGTTAGGGATCTCTCTGGAGTCTTTTTAATAAAGAATTAATGAGGGTTCCACCTCATGATTTAAGTGCCTCCCAAAGGCCCCACTTCCTAATTCATCACTTTAATGGGTTATAATTTTTAACATATGAATTTTGGGGGGAACACATACTTTTAGACCATACCAGATAACAGTCTTCTAAGATCTTTATTTTTTTGTATGATCACATGGAACTGGGAAACCAGTGCCTCTTATTCACATTTTTATTTTAATTCCATACAGCCTTTCCATTTAAAAATGACCATTTTTGTTTAAGAAACTATTTGGAGCAACTACCTTTATTAAAGAAGTCATTTTTTAACAGCTGTTCCTTGTCTGAGAGAAAACATACAAAACACACACAGTTATGTTTTCAGCTGAATGAGAACAGAATGCTTGTTGCCTTTTCCACAGATTTCAAGTCCTGGGCCAGCCTGAAGATAATGCCTGTGCTGTGATAACAAAGAACGGTGTGTTTTCCGAAAAGTGTTGCAATCAGAGTTTCTGGATTTGTCAACGCGCGCTTTCTGCAGACACTGACCTCTAAAACTGATCCCAGTTTATCCTTCCTGTAAAAACCATTCAAAAGGACTTTTTAATTTATGTATTTTGTTGAAACACATTACTTTTACAACAAATATGGTGATAATGATGATAATGGTGTTGATTTGTGTCACTCTCAATTCAGGCAATCAGCCTCAACTCATCGCCCTAGCTCTACCGGGTAACTGGTGCTATATTTCCACAGCTATCTCCTGTGCATTTTAGACACAGCTGTCCCTTTGTCTACTCAATAATTCTGTCCCCAGGGCACCTGGGCAGCTCAGTCTGTTAAGCTTGGGCTCTTCATTTGGGCTCGGGTGATTATCTCCGGGTCATGGCATTGAACTCTGTGCTGGTGGAGGGAGGAGTCAGCTTGGGATTCTTTCTTTTTCCCTCTTCCTCTGCCCTTTCTCCCACTCTAAAAAGTAAATTAACTAATTAATTAATTAAAAAAAATTTCCTACACTCTCATTCACCATTAGCAAAGGAGCTTTTTTTTTTTTTTTTTAAAAGAAGCCATCAGATAGATGATACATTATTCATTGACTTTCTACTACTGAGTCTACACAATTGTCTGCATCTTATTTCTTTTTCCTCACTCCCTATTTCCAACAAAGGGGTATCCCTCTGTCTGTCTAAATAAAATTTCTAAGTGCTACATTTGGGATTGCCTCTTTTCATTTTTTTCTAGGACAGTCCCTCCTCTATCATCTCCATTCTGGTCCCTCTTTTCTTCTGTCTCCTTTTCTTTCAGCAACAAAACATGCAAGAGCACAAGAAAATTTTCCCTGAACCACATGTGGCTTCCAGTTTCTGCCCAGTTTCTCCCACCTCTTTTAAGTCAAACCTCCTAGAAATTGTTTCTACTTGTACTTTCCTCTTTTCACCTCCCACTCCAGGTTCTTCTAAAATCTGGTTTCTGCTTTTCCTATTCCACTGTTCTCGCAACGTCATAAATGCCTTTCCTCTGGCGAAACACAATGATGTTCTAGCTTTCATTTTAACTCTCAGCAGTGTTGCTCATTATTGACTTGTTCTTTCTTCTAGAAATATTCTCTAACCTCAGCATCTATGACACAATGCTCTGTTGAACCTGTATCTACGTTGCCTGCTGTTGCTCCTCAGTTTTTTCTGGAGGATCTC
Source organism: Mustela putorius furo (assembly GCF_011764305.1). Taxonomy (NCBI): domain Eukaryota; kingdom Metazoa; phylum Chordata; class Mammalia; order Carnivora; family Mustelidae; genus Mustela; species Mustela putorius. Next base: position 37,980,044 of record NW_025422368.1, on the reverse strand, counting down.
TTCTTTCTTCTGATCTCTTCAGTACTGACATTCCTCAGAGTTTTGGGTGAATTCTCAATCGTACACAATTCTTGGCTAAACTCACCCACACTGGAAGTTCTATTGTCATAAATTTATTGGTAACTTCCAAACCCATATTTCTAACCCAGAACTTATTATAGGTCTTAGCCACTGGACATCTCTAACTGGACACCTCAAAGCCCCTTAGCCTTCACATGTTAAAATGAAACTCATTAGCTTAGCGAATGACAGCAACGTGCCCATTAGTCCAACCAGAGTCCTTGGAGTCAACCATGACTTCTTTCTTTTCACCCATGATATTCAAACTCTCATTTCAACCTGTCAATTTTACCACATAATTATTTCTGAATTCATCTACGTATCTACAGACTGGTCCTGTGGTTCTGGATTCCCTCAACACTTGTTTGTCTGTTTCTAGCTTTCCCTGCCAAAGTTCATTCTCCATATCATGACCACAGAGATTGTCTAAATCTGATATCAGGCCACATTACTCACTATATATTTCTGTGTAGGGGTTTTTCCTTGCTTAAATCTTTGACCATCTCTGACCAGACCCTTTGTGTCTTGGTTCCTCTTCACTCTCCCCCCACACCACCATGATTGTAATGAAGCAGATAACCTAAACTTTATTCATTTTCTCAAATGTGTCATGCTTTCTCTTGCCTCATATCTAATCATATGTTTGGCTTGGCTTGATATGCTTCCCTTTCATTTCTCCTCTTGCTTATGTTTGAGAAGGCTAGTTAAATGCATTTGGTGGAAAATATTTCCTTAACCATTCTCCACTCCAGACTAAATTATATGCATTTGATTTATATTCTCATAGTTTCCTGTACATATCTTAACATTTAATATCCTATTATTGGACCATTGTTTAATTATTTGTATTTATTAAACTACTTTAAGCTCTGGAAGGACATGATCCTCATTACTGTATGGGAGAGACATGGTGCCTGATGCATGATGGATGATAAATAAGTACTTGTTCTGTTTTTGAGATTATTTGTAACATTTTATTGTTTCCCCAGCACAGCTTCCTATTTGTACAGAGCTTCCCTGCTTCCCTTAGGCTCGGTGATCATTATCTGCCAACTCTTTTTTGTTTTGTTTTTTTCAATAAAGGTCAGTATTAGGTATACATGAGCTAATAAATGACATTTTCCAGGTTTATTATTTGTTTGTTTTTGTTTTTGACCTAGAACCTACAATGAGACTTGGAGCAGATAGATTATTACAGTAATATTTGTCAATTAAATATGAAATCGCCAATGGGAAACCTACTTTAAAATCTTAGATCCACGAAGAGAAAAACTTAAAGGTCATACATGAATTTAAAAAAATTATTGCAAACTGGTATGTGTGAATAGAAGTATTATAGTTTATAGGAAATGAAATATAAGAACTTCAACTCACTTAAAAAATTAAACACAGAGGACACAAGTCCATTTATTTAGTATAATAAATGCAAACATATGCTAGTTTTTAAATGTGTACATTTGAGAAATGCAGGAAGAGTGTTAGGACAGAATTTGCAGTTAAAGAAAAGGAAGGGAAAAATGATGAAAGATTAAGAAGTCTGTGGATATTTTTAAAATTCAAAGCTAAGTTATCAATGCTCTTTGTAACTTAGATTTGATTTAAATATTTAAGCATTCAATTAAATATTAAAAAATAAAACAATTAGCCTAGCTGGATTTTTAAAAAAAAATTTGTTCAAGGATTATTCTTGAAATATTATTTCCCATTAAGTTCTAAAATTTGCATTTGTATCTAAGGAAATATTTTTTGCTGAAATTTTGATACATGAAGTCTAAAAACTACTGTGAATTTAATTAGCCATGTCTAAAAATCCTTCTAGTAATCAAAGTTTGTCTTATTGTTTCCACTATAGATCTACATATATATATATTTCTAAGAGGTTAGACTGCCTGAATCATAATAACTAAAGTTACTTTTAGATTACCCAGTTCTCCAAATTAATATTTTTAATTATACAGTGATTCTAATTGTTGGGATGGGAGAATATCAAATGACATAAATTAGAAGATTCTCAGTAGCAGATCCTTTAGGAATAAATTTATAATTTATGGCACTTCCAAAGTTTTTATCCTTACACTTTAGGCTTATTTTGATACATATATAGGTTTATGTGTATACATGCAGTTGGGGAAAACTGCTGCTTCACTATTGCTTCACTAAAGACTTTGATGAGATCACGTTCAACTTCCCATTTATACTTCTATTAAAACTGAGTGCTAAGACTGCCTCCCTTTCCCTGGAAGGGAAGACCAGCTAAGATTCTTTTTCTCCCGAAGTCTTATTACGTCATTTCTGGCTCCTATTGTTCCTTGACCCTTTTTCACCTTCTTTGAAAATTCTAACACTTTTTCACCTCATCTGATGCATTACCTCTAATAACCAAAAAAGAGCTAACATTAGGTAGATAGGAAATGTGAAAAAGATATAAGGACCAGTTTTGCCGCCCGCTTGTCCCCTCAGCACGTTTCTCTCTGACGTTGTTAACACAGTAAGGTGCACCTCAGCGCATGCTCCCTTCACGCCGGTTTAACTGAGTAGCCGGTGTCCCAGAGTGGACCTGTTGGAACACCCTTAGCTAAGGAACTCTCCATACTGCTTTTCTTCTTTACTCTTGAGGGCTTCCTTTCATTATCCTTATTTTCCCACTGAACTTTTTTTAATTCCCAGAAACCAATTGGATTATTTCCCAAAAAACAAAGAAGAAAAAATGGGATTATTTTAGTAGTTAAGATGTACACTGGATGGTATGGCAACTCAAAGGTGGTGGGTCTGAGATAAATGTTGGGTGTGGCATTAGGCCAAACCCATAGCAGAACTCTGAAGGAGAAAAAAGAATTGTTCAATAAACCCTTAACAGTAAACTGTCCATACGTATTTTTTTTTAAAGACTTTATTTATTTATTTGAGAGAGAATGAGAGAGAGAGGGGGAAAGTCAGAAGGAGAAGCAAACCCCCTGCTGAGCAAGGAGCCGGGTGTGGGACCCCATCCTGGGACTCCAGGATCATGACCTGAGCTGAAGGCAGTCACCCAACCAACTGAGCCACCCAGGCGCCCTGTTTATATGTATTAAATTACTATTCGGGAAACCATCCCGTGAATACTGTATAGCGACTGAATTAGTATTCCCATTTTCAAAAAAACATTTTTCAAGTCAAATGAAAAATCATGTATTCATTCTTACACAGTGATAAGATTATAATCCTAAACATCTCCCCCTGCCCCATTTATCTTCAATTGCTTTGAACACCCCAGCTTTTTCGCTAATCATTGTGTAAATTAACATGTTACTTTCATACTTTGTTTATACTTGGTATATATAAAATACACACACATATATATTATATATATACTACAAATATATACATACTAAATATGTATACTTAGTTCTGTATATATACATATATATATAACATATACATGTGTAATTAAACTTAAGTGCAAATACAGTATACTTAAAGGTATAATAAAATTTTAAATCAAATATAAAAAATGTTTTACCTTTCATAAATTGTCTTTCCAAATTTTATGGATATGCACTGCCAAGCATAATTATTCATTGTTTCCTTGCAAGACAGATGTAAGAATATTTTGATTTTATTTAAAAAACACCAAAAATCTTAATTTGCTTCTAAAGCAACAACTTTATTTTAGTACTAATTAGTACACTTGAGGCAGACAACTTTAAAATCTATGTTATTAAGTATGCAATAGCATTAGGTGCTGTAAAAGCCACAAGTCATGCAAAGGGATTCTTGACATTACTGCTCTATTATTAGAGAGGGCTGATACAATGATCATATAATTTTTAACATCATACATTGAAAGGGCAAAGAAAGATTAGTACATTTTCCTACTTGATTTCGGACACAATTCAGTATTAGAAGTTTTGCAGATTTACTACTTCAGAGTATTTCAGCATCTGTCTTCTGAAAAATATGCACTTCTCTCATTTAAGACTTCTGTAAATACACATGAACTAATTTATTTGTCTAAAGTTGCACTATTGTTCTACTAGTGTTCTTATGCACACAGATTCCGTTCTGGGATTAAAAATAAACAACCTAAATTTAGAGCTTACCTAAAAATAATAAAACAAAAAAAAATAAAGAAATAAGCATTTATAAAAGATTATTTTTTTTATTAAGCAAATAATCATCTGCTCTTTGCTCCCAAGCGCTTTGTGTCTTTTGTCATGTCAGCTCACCCCTCAGAGCTCTGCAACTCTATTTGTGTCCAAGTCATGTATCCAACCCAGACTTGCTCATGAGTTCCAGAATAGTACAATGGACATCCTACTAAACATCACCTGAATTTCCCATGGGCTCCTAACGCTCAGTAATCTGAAAATATCTTTTACTTTACATTATCAAATAAGAGCAGCACGATTCATCTACCTAACCTGGGATTTATTCTTGCTGTCTATTTCCCCTTCATCTCCCTCATCCTATATTTTCTAAGATTTTGTCTCTGAAAGAGTTCCCGAATCCACTCATTTGTCTCTGTTATTCTTGACACTGTTTCTGGCACTCTCCTTATCATTTCTTCTTCTAATCAATTGGAAAGCCTTCTAAATAATTTCTTTGTCTGTCAGATGGATCTTATATTGCCCTGAGAATTATTCTAAATTATATATTTGAAGATGTCAGTATCCTATCTGCAAGTATTCAATAACTTTAGACCAACAACCTAGAGCATCAATGCTAACCCTCCCCTGACATGACATAGAATTTCTCCTAAACCTGGCCCTAGCCCTCCCCGCTCCTCCCCTTCCTCCTCACTCCCAACCTCAGCTCCTGCTCTCTCCTATCTCACACCTCTCATCCCAGTGCTTCCAAACAAGTATAATTCCCAATGCAGCAGCAATCAGTGCTTTCCCCTCTGCTGGCAATGTTCTTCCTGAGAATTTTCTTCCTGGAAAACCCTTACTTTTTTGTCAATTTAACAATAGTTTCCCTGTAATGATTTCCCTGGGAATGTCTTTGTCAGACTTTGGACACTTTCTTTCTTATGCTGCCACTGAACCTTTTCATACATCATCTACATTTGTCTGTGCACTCCTTACACTGTTTGGTAAGGACCTGTTGAAAGTTCATCTAGCCCATCTCTGATTTTCTAAAGAATGGGGGAGGGGGAAGTACAGGGAGGAAAAGGAAGTGAAAATGAGGGTGCAGAGAGGGGTTGAAAAGATGGGAAATGTGGCCTGGCTTGTAGAAGATACAAGAATGAGACTTTCTTAAATGATTTCCCTAAATTCTTACCCATCCCATTCTCAAGTATGTGTTCTATTACAAGTGTTCTAATTTCTATCAATGAGTATAGATTGCTCACCCATAGGATGTAGATTACAGATTTCACTTTTAAGAAAAGGATGATATTTAACAAAGAGATCTTGTTAACCTTGAGTAAACATGAAAAGTTACATATTCTGACACAGAACCTAATTATCATTTTCTCAACTAGAAGCTGGAGCCTCAAAGTGCAAATTGTTCCCTCACCCATCTGCTCCCCAAATTTGTACCATTCATATTGCTCATTATTCAACAGCTTCTTGGCTTTCACTACTAGAAAGCTGCTGGTTCAGCCTGTTCAGTCAGAATCTTGATGCCCATGATGGTCTGAACATGAATTTTTTTTTTTTTTCTGCGAGTTTGGGCTATGAAAGAGACTCATTTCACTAGGAAATCAACACATTTAAATACAATGCTGAGTTTAATTTACACTAATTTCATGAGTGGATCTCATCTTGCCAAATTGAAAGAAAATCAACAACTAATATTGATAATATAAGTAAAGAGATGGGGCAAATATATTATTAAAGTTCTTGAAAAAGAAGTAACTTTAAAAAATCTTAGTCTGAATTCATATGAGTAAATATCTTAAAATATCATTTAAATTTTTCATTTATATTTTAATGTATCAGAAATTTTACTCCATAAGAGTTTGGGGACATATATTGGGCATATAATTTCTTGAATACTAAGTATTTAGTAGATCTATAAAAGTGGGTTTATATATTGGGGAATAAAAAGCACCAATGAAAATTTCTAAACATGAATTTCATGTACTTTATATTAATATAATATATGTATCTTAAGAGGAATAAAAACTATCTTTTATATAAGATATCTTAGAACTATGATGTCTTAACTTCTGGGTATACATGTGTCTGGTTTGCTGCAAATCCATTTCCTAACCAAGTGCGTACTGGCACTGCTAATCCCAATTCTGTGTAGATAGGCACATTCTCCAATTCCAATTATTTTAAGCCTGAAACAAAACACAGAAGGAAAAATGAAAGGCAATAGATTGGTGAGCACTGTTTGGAAGAATTAGTAAAAAAAATTTTTTCTTCTGAGTTTTTTTTTTTAATTTTTAAAAGATTTTATTTATTTATTTGACAGACAGAGATCACAAGTAGGCAGCCGCAGGCAGAGAGGGAGGAGGCTTCCTGCTGAGCAGAGAGCCCTATGCAGGGCTCCATCCCAAGGACCCTGAGATCATGACCTGAACCGAAGGCAGAGGCTTAAACCACTGAGCCACCCAGGTGCCCTTTAAAAAAATTTTTTTCTTAAAGATTTTTCTGCTGTGAGCTTTTGTCTCACCCAACACTGCAGTGTTTGAATACAAAGCAAAGTGAATTCATATGTTTTGATCTAAAATGTGGCTTTATAAACTTGAGAAATCTATAAGCTATGTGATGGAGATATGTGGGATTTATTGCCAAATACATTTTATATTTTATATAAACAAATTTTGTTTATATTTTATATAAATTTTATATAAATTTATTTATATTTTATATAATAAACAAATACATTTTATATATGTGTTGTAAAATAGTGTAGGTCTTCACATCTTTGAATAGCAAGTAAAGTGGCGATAAATATACCTGCTTCCCACAGTTGTTGTGCAGGTCAAATGAGATCACGATTATGAAGCACTGTTTGGAATACTGTAGATATTAATACTCTGTATAGTAATATTTACATTACTACTTTTCCTCTGGGCTCATTTTATTTTCCACCACAGAGGAAACTTCCAGGAGAACGGTGCATATAGGCTGTAACTCAGATTTTTCCGTGGTGGCAAAGGGCTCAGAGCCCCGGCTTTAGGTGTATAAGTTATATACTCAGGACTTACCAGCCACTGTATATGGTTCCATCTATCCACTTCCACGTCTGTCCTGGTTCTCGACTCAGTCCTATCCAATACTGAGAATGGTCAGAATATCTTTTCAGGAAATCCTTTAATAGAGTACATTTATAGGATGAATAGCAAATGCTTCATTCAGTTGCATTTTCTTTTGTCTCAGTATACTCTTTATAGAATACAAACTTTTATATTTGGAAGTGATCATAGAGGGGACAGCATCCTTATCTGGTTCACAGTTTAGTTCATGGATTGGGTTACTTCTCTAACAATTACCATAGTAAATTGCATTGAGTAGCATTCTTTTCTATTTTCCAAAGAGTTTTTAAAAGACAGAAATGACCTGTTCTGTGATACCTTTCTCCTATTTGCCAGTAAATCCTAGGTTTGGTGTCTTTTAGGATTGGAGAATCTTAACAGTAAGATAGTTGGTTCATCCAGGTTTTTATATATCTTCATAATTTATTATGATACATTATATTTTCTGATAGTATTACCACTAACCTTGCTTTTGTGTTTTGTTTGGGTTTGGTTAGCAATTGGTTTGCATAACTATTCCTTTCATTTTCTAGCGTGTGTGTGTGTGTGTGTGTGTGTGTGTACATGCACTTAGGTATGTCTCTGTAAGTAGCATGTTACTGGACTTTGTTATTTTTTTTAAAAAAACAGTCTGATAATTTTTTTCATTTAAGAAACAAATCAGAACATTCATGTTTTATCATGATCACTGTTGTATTTGGATTTATTAAGGTTGTGTTTTCTGACTACTAGTTTTTCTTTGTTCTTTTCCCTTTTCTGAATACTATTGGATTGAGACTTTTTCTACATCTTTAATTTATTTGAACACCTTCATTTGTTAGGACACTTTTTACTATTTGGTGCTTACCATTTATCTAAAAATAAATGCCTGTCTATGCATATCTCAATATAGGTTGTCTAAACAATTATTCAAATAATTGTGAAGGCAATTAACCATTTCTTCAAAGTTTTCAAATTTATGGACATAAAATTATTTGAAGATTTTATGCTTTTAAATTCCTACTGTTTGTATTTATTAGGTGCATGTCTTTTTTCCTTTTCTGTGATCAATCCTGTGTATGCACAGAACCAGTTTTGCTTTTGTATATCCTCACTATTTTGTTGGACTTTTTTATGTTTATTTCCCAAATTATTTCAATTACTGTGTTTTTAGTTAAAATATTTCTTTTGTTTTGTATTAATATTCATCATTTCTCATTTTTTCTCTGCTTTGGTTTTTCTCGATTTATTATTCTATAGAATGGACTATATGACTTTATTTATATTTTTCAGCCATCCAAATGTACTTATCTAAAAATCTTTGTCAGAATGGTCTACCAAATTAATATCAATTTGGGACAATCCCTCTTCTGACCTTTCCTGGTAGAGTATATGGTCAGTAAATGTTAAATATATCCCTATGCTCCTTGAGGTCTTAACTCTTCTGTCTCCTAACACTTCTGCTTTCTACATCTCTATTATTTCAGGTTTGGGGAGGTTTGTACTGTGTGGTTGGTTTCTCCATTGATCTTTTTCTGTGCCAGAAGCTCCAGACCTTCTTGGTTATAGTGACACATTTTCAGTCCTTTCCAGTCTCTTTGACAACTGGTTTACCATAACTTTCTGCTTACTATGTTTCTGAATATAGTTCCCCCAAAGGCAACTTTAGTTTGGTGTGAAATAGGTAGGTAATAATAGTTCATTAATGAGGGCTTTCTTATGGCTTCATGGGTCTGAACTTCATGGAAGGTAGTTTTGGGTTTTCCCTGGATTTTGGTGCTGTATTCCAACTTGAAAATGTAGAGCTGGGTAATATGTGGTTGAACGTCTTTGGACAATAGTTGGGGTCTTTCTGGTAGGTAGTAGTATATAAATTGCTCTATACAGGGCATAGGGAAAATGCCTACTATGTAACTTATTTTTAAATTCTTTTTACTCCCACTTGAAAAGTCAAGTAGGGCAGTCATCTCCTGATAATTTGTTCTCTAAGGGTTGTTCTGACCTGATGTGAGCTCTTTCTATGATTAAGCTGATGTGGATAAAAAGGGCTTTGAGGCTGGGTGAGAGGGTCTTTTCTGGCTCTTTCCATTTTCAGTGCCTTCTCCACATCAGCTGTGATCTCTGAAAACATAACAATAATTCAAAAGAATTGCCTTACTAAGTTGAGAGGCAAAGTGGGAGGTTTGGGGGGTAGGGAAGGAAAAAATGAAACAAGATGGGATTGGGAGGGAGACAAACCATAAGAGACTCTTAATCTCACAAAACAAACTGAGGGTTGCCGGGGAAAGGGAGTTAGGGAGAGGGTGGGGTTATGGACACTGGGGAAGGTATGTGCATTGGTGAGTGCTGTGAAGTGTGTAAACCTGGGGATTCACAGACCTGTACCCCTGGGGCTAAAAATACATTATATGTTAATTAAAAAAAAAAAAAAGAATTGCCTTACCAGTTCTTTTGTGGTGTTGAAGACAGCAAGAGTGGCTGAATGAGAGGCACAGAAGTTCTGGCTTGCTGCCCAGGTTCTTGTATTTTCAGAAAAATAGAAGCACTTTCCCAGGTAACCAATCCAGCCATTCGAGCATGGCATAGGTTCAGTGGAATATTTGTGTTTTTCAACTGAAAGTGATTTAATAACATATTAATTACTGGTGGCATAACCTGAATGTCCTGCTCTGAGATATAATAGAATTTAATTTAAAACAGTTATCTTATCCACATCAATGAAATTCATCAAACTAGCTTTGGCCCTTTGATCTGAAGGTTTTGGAGTTCATTAATCATTCTTTATTTTTCTTCAAATGAGGTCAGCTCCTAAATTTTTATATTTATTTTTCTTGCTAAATTGAAAGAAATCCTTGGGAGATGGCACTCACGTATATGTTGTTATGGCTCAGATTCAGGGGTGGGTGTCTTCTCAAGTGACACACTTACCTAGGAGAACATAGTTATTTTCATGACGTTATATCATGTTTATACAGGTAATTACTAAAGTGATGTGTCCAACCCAGGCCTCTCATCAGAAATTTCCCATATACAACTACCTAATGGACACCCATTCATTGAATAACAAGGTATTTGTGAGTAGACACTATGATAAGCACTATTGTATATGTTTATTAGAGACATAATCCCTGCCATCACTGTGCTGAGTCTAGTGGGGCAGATAGATATTCAAGAAATAATTACAAAACCAAGGAATGGTACAAGTGGAATAGCCACACTGAGAGAACATGAGTTGAGAGGAACTAGTCTAGTTCAAGGGTAGGAATTGGAGTAGACATTTCAGCTGACACTTTAAGGATGGAGAGAGCTGGATCGCCAGATGAAGAAAGAGGAAAGCATGTTCTCAGAAAAGAGGAAGTGAATGTGTAAAGGTCCTGGGGTGAGTGATCTTTTCACTTGAGAAAGGAAGATCAATCTGAGTGCAGTATAGAGAGAAAGAAGAAACATAACAAGAACTGAGGCCAGAAGAATGAACAGGAACGAGAAGTTCCCTATGTACACAGTAAAGATTTTACAACTTATCCTAAAAGGATTGTGCCAAACTAGAGATAGATGGTGATGTATGGGCTGGATGGATGGCATGTTGATTCATAAAAAGAATTGTCAGAAGAAATCAGATTTGGGAAAAAGACAAGTGTTCCATTTGAAGTGTATGAAAACAACTAAGTGGGATATATCTGATCCAGTTCCACCTAGACTTCCACTAAGCTTAAACCATGGTTAAAGTCTAGCTTTTCTTTATTTTTGTTTTAATTTTTAAAAAAGATTTAAAAAATTTATTTTATTTATTTATTTGAGAGTGAGCAAGAGAGAGAACACAGAAGACAAGAGCACAGAGAGAGAGGGAGAAGCAGACATCCCACTTAGCAGAGAGCCTGATGTGGGGCTCAATCTTAGAGCCCTGAGATCATGACCTGAGCCAAAGACAGCCACTTAGCCAAGTGAACCACTGAGGTGCCCCTAAATTTTTCTTTAAACTGTAATGAAATTTGCATCAGGATTTGATCTTTGTTTACATATTTGGCTTTATTTTGTCTTATTTTTCTGTAGGCACTTTGTTTTCCTCTTAATTTCCTTGTATACCAAGCTTGTTGCAGTCCCTAATACATGTCATGTTACTTTTAGGTGATATATGGGCCTTTGTTCCTGCTGACCTGTGTGTTCCCCAATGCCATAGCCCCACCCTAACTTGCAATAAAGAAGTCTACCCCTGTCCAACTGGAAAGTATCTACTTGTATTTCAATAATCTATTATGTTAAAGCTAATTTTCTCTACAAATTCCCCCTACTCTATCCCAGTGGAATCGATCATATTCTCTTTTCCATGCTTTTGGCTTCCCATAGACCATCAGATTTAATACATTCTAGTAATGACTATAAATTTTGCCTCTTCTTTCTCTATCCCAGCACCTGAAGATTATGTTATGTCTGTTTGCTGTATAAATAAACAAAATATGTAACTGTCATACGTCTCTGAGAAAAATCTATGTAACCATTCTCAAGCATGCCTAGATAAAGAAAAATTTTTATTCTAGATCTGATTATATTTTTGACTTATGTGTTGCAGACTATTTTAACCTAAGCTGTAATGTCTATTATGTATGAAAAGCCTAGTTTTATGCCAAAGTCCAGAATCAATCATCTGATGTGGCATAGGCATTCAGCATATTTATTTCTCCTCTCCTAGATTATTTTAAATAACCTTTATTTTTACTTAATAACTTTAGGAAATCAGAGTTTCAGCACTGCAAGCAACACTAAAAATTATCCTGTCCAGTTCTGTGTTGTATAGATAGGGAAGCTGAGATGTTAGACCCTAGAAGACTTATAACTAATAACAAAACCTCGAGATGGAATTCTGGCCCCACATTTCAGTATCACTGCAGGATAAATCATATTAACCTTTATAAACTGACTAGAGTGTAATGTCATACAGTTTATAAAATAGTCCTTTGAATATAACTTGAATCAGAGAACAAAAATGAGAATTCTTAGGAATTCCATTGAATAAATTCCACTGAGGGAAAATTAGGAGCCCCTGGTAAGGCCTGCACGGACTTCAGCAGGTGGCCTAGAAGAAACTCTTTCTAATAACAGGTTGAACATATTTTATTTCCTTTAATAAATCACTGGGTGCTTATATGATATAAACTGTAGGAAATAAGCTCATTTAGGAAGACACAACATTGTAGACGTGCTAAAGAACAATGAATAAAATTCAGAAGACTTAGACTCAGTTTTTACTTAGCTGTGTTTAGATAGCTACTATCTCTGAGTTTCAAAGTCCTTGTATATAACAGAAGACAATAAGGGAAATAATACTTCATTACTTCTCTGGGTCACTCAAAGATGCAAATAAAATATTGTGTATTAAAATATAAAGCATAAAATGCTTTGTAAATATATAGCTTTATCCAAAACCTTTTTCCTCCTCCTTTTCCTCCAACTCTTCCTCCTCCTCTTCCAACTCCTCTTCCTTCTGCACCTTTTCATCATCCTCCTTTGTCTCCAGTTGAGTAAGTTCCATGAGGGCAAGAATCATTGGTCAACACCTAACATAGTGCCCATTTCACATAATGATTTTTTGTCTCCTTATCTATATATCTATCTATCCATCCATTTATATATATATATAGTTTACTTACATATTTATTCATTTCTATACATATGTAAATATAGTCCAGTATCTGTACATAATCATGTATATATGCAAGGCTTAATGCCTAGTTGATAGTATAAGCTTGAACATTATAGCTATATTATATAAACTCATTTATACATACTTATGTGCACATTTATGTATACAGTGTATATAATACACATGCACATTAATTTCTACAAATTACATATCTATGTATTATAAATATTATATATTTATATATAATTTATATATATAAATATATATAATATATATATTTATATATATATAATATATATTTATATATATATATATAAAGGTAGTCCATGTCTAGATAATGTTCCATAAACTATTTGCTACTATATGGTTTATAAAAGAGTCTCCAAAGGGAGATAAGGACCTTGTGGTACATTGGTAACTAACTGTGTCACCAAATATACTGTATAGTGATTTACATTTTTACTATGATCCCCTTACCTTGTAAAGTCTATAGCTAATACTGGTTTAGAAGGAAGTTTCATATGTGTTAAATTACTATTATCCTCACAATATGCAGTATAAATATTATCCTCATTTTATAGAAGAAACATATATTCATCCCATGTACAAAAATGTCTGAAATTACCCTTAACCTTGAGCTACAGTGTGAAAGGCACACAGATGATGTAATATTTTGTAGTAGAGTTAACATGAGAATATTTGGGAAGTGAGCAACTCACCTGCTAACATTGTGGCCAGTGTAGTTATCAAAAGCACCAGGAAGAAGATGAGAGTGGTGATAATTTTAGAGCTACAAAGGTGCTTTTCATCCCTTTTTGAGGGTCCTTGTGATTTTCTAGTAAGATTGAAAGTAATAACATCTCCTATAAGGAAATCAATCAGTTTTTAGTAACTACTAAAATGGGAGTTTAGAATGTTGTAGGAACAAGGTCAATATATACAAACTGATTATATTTCTATATGCTAGCAGTGATCAATACAAAATTAAACTATACTATTTGCAATAGCATAAGTATATTAAATACTCATGGATAAATCTGACAGAAGTCGTGCAAAACTTGTACTTTGAAGACCAGAAAACATTGTGAAATAAATTACAGACATAAATACATGGAGAAAGATACCATTTAAGTGAGTCAGAAGACACAATTTTGTGAAGATGTCAATTCAATTCAAAATAATTTATAGTTTCATCACAATTCCAAACAAAATTCCCAGCAGGCACTTTTTTTGGAAAGTAGAAATTGGCAAGCTGTTTCTAAGCATTTTGATGTATGTCAATTTTATCTAATAAAGCTGTTAAAATCATACCAAAAAATTACCTTTTATCCACACAGTGTGGGTCTTTGTAAGATACTTTGGAAAAATAGCTAAAAATCATATGACACAGAGAGAAGAAATGAAGAGAATGGAGATACCACTCTCTCAGGAGGGTTAGCACTCAGAATTGATAACAGGTGCCCATCAAATGTAAATTTATTTACTTTACAAATAGTGCATAAAGCCTGGCATATGTGTGCTTCTTACCTGAGGACTGGGAATTTCCTGAGTTCGTCAGTGTTGTGTTATCATCCATGCCTCCTTTTCAGCAAAGCAAAAATACAGATTGGTTGTAAGGAAAGCACTGGATTCAAGATCCCTGCCCACTGTTGGATCTCTTGTCAGTAATATGAAGACAGTCTAAAATAAGGATATAGAGTTAAAGACTAAAGGGAGTTAAAGAGTTAAAGTCTAAAAGGAGAATACAGTGTTACAATATCCTAAACTGAGAATACCACACTAGTATAAGAATTATGATGAATTACCTCAGAAGTCTGATCAATGACATAACTCCTGCCTTTTTGCTACATTTCTGTCCAGATATCATTCTATCTCACTGCAGTTGGAGGAGCCACTGGAGGTGGTGGGAGACTCTGACATGATTCTTCTGACTGTTGGGGTTGGCAGAAATGAAGTGAGATCCAGTAGTTTATGAAGCCAACAAACTGAGTCTTCACACTATCACCCTGACCTACCAAAGTTTTTAGTTAATTTTGGCCATTATGAATTCCAGTCATGAGCCAGTTCTAAAGGATTTGAGCATGAAATAGCAATTTAGATTGCAGTGAAAAGAACATCAAGTGTCTTTAATAGTAATAATAATAATAATGGGAACAATAATATCTCCTATTTGTTGTGTGCTTACTCTAGGTAAGCCTAGTTCTGAGCTTTTAACTTTTGTGATACAATTTATACTCATAATCACATGAAATAGGAGCTAATTATTATCATTAATTTACAGATGAGGCAAATTCCTTAAAGTAACAGAGAGGTAAAAAGATTTCCTTAAAGTAAGGTAGCCAATATGTGGTCAAATTGAGATATCAATTGGCTCTGATCATTTAACCACTCTGCTCTACCGTCCTGCTTCTGTCTGTTTGGGACCTTGCCGGGAGTGTTCTCATAAGCGTAACTCCTACTTCCAGATATAGAAAACAGACTTCAAGCTCAGCAATAACAATAAAACTATAGTGCCATTGGTATTATGCCAAAATCATTGTAGTCATCTAGTATCATTTGATATAGGCTCTCATGTATTCATGACAAACATGACAGCCAATATTTCAAAGTCCCTTCCATGAGAGACAAACAGAAAGTAATGGGTTAACATTTTTAAAAACTGGATTATAAGGTATACAGTTCTCCCTAATTTTGTATGTTGATGTTTTTAATATATGGATATTAATTCACATCTCTGAAAAACCAATTACTTCAGGAGCCGTGAGTGTGTGTTAGAGAGAGACAGAGAGAGAGAGAGCGAGAACAACAGAGAAACAGACAGAAACAGACAGAGAAAGAGATTGGGAAAACCCCTGGCTAGACTATTTTATTCACCTTTATCTGAAGCAAAAATTACCCCCACACTCTAAATGCTATTCAAAAACCATAAATTTTGCTCATGTACCAGTTTGTTATTGCCATAGTAATGCTATTTTACAAACCTTATCCCAAACGCTGGCTCACTCACTAGTCTGTGGTGTGTTGGCTGAGTCGTCTGGATTTCAGGTTAAGGCTCAACCTCAAGCTGTGAGTTTGTGTTCTTGTCTCTTTGCTATCTTGAGGTCCAGGCTGAAGAGGCAGCAGCTACTCCAGAAGCTTTTCTCACAGAGATGTCAAAGGTGCAAGAGACTAAGCCGATCAACTCGGCATATTTCAAGTCTCTGGTTGACCTCAAAGTCAGGGAGTGGGGAAGTACACTTTACAACTAGTAAGAGGAATTGCAGAGCAATGTATATATATATATATCTATAAGGAGTGGATCAAGGGCCAACACGTCATAAGCCACAACTTGTTGTGTTCCTTCTTGAGGACTTCCAGTCAAATTTTGCGATTGTTTTTTTTTTTTTTAATTTATTTATTTATTTTTGGGATCCATCTCTTAGATCTTATTAGTTTTGTTTTGCTTTTTAAATTGAGAACTTTACCTAAGACTGCTACTTTTTGCCTCTTCTTTTTTTCCCTTATGGTCAATAGCATCTTATGCTAAGTCAGGTCAATCTTTTTTCAAAATGAGTTCCATATAAACTTTTCTTATTTCTCCTATGTATTTTCACTTTCCTTTTTCCTTCACTCCACTATTAGGTTTGCTTCATGATGGTTCTGCTATGTTTTCAAAAAGATGTGTTGCAGATACAGTACCATAACTCTGCCAAGATAAAGTTGTATAGCAATGCAAAACTAATCCACACCAGTAGTTGTGATTTAACAGATGAAAGGCTGTGTTTCAACCACTGTGTTTTATCAACGAGGAAAATGAATCAAACATAAATGAGTAAATTACTCAAGGTACTCAGCTGATTGGTAAAGGCTTCTTTTTTTTTTTTTTTTAAAGATTTTATTTATTTATTTGACAGAGAGAAATCACAAGTAGATGGAGAGGCAGGCAGAGAGAGAGAGAGGGAAGCAGGCTCTCCGCTGAGCAGAGAGCCTGATGCGGGACTCGATCCCAGGACTCCGAGATCATGACCTGAGCTGAAGGCAGCGGCTTAACCCACTGAGCCACCCAGGCGCCCCTGGTAAAGGCTTCTGGTTCTTTGTTTGCCAATTCATTTTCTCTCCAACATCTATGTCCAGCTTTGTAGATAAACTTACCTGGGATTTGAAAGCCTATTCTCACTTTCTTAAGACAGTCAAATAATAGACTGAGAACTAGTATTCAAATTGTTTAATTCTTTTACCCACAAATAAAATTGATTACAATTATACATCAAAATCTAATTTGTCTATTTCTCTCCCACCCCAATTTTAATGAATATTTTAGTTGCTTATTTTCTCTCAACCAGACATTTGTGACAACCTCTAACTAGTTACTTCTCCTCCAGGCCAGTTTCTTCCTTCTCTTTCAATCCAACATTCACATTACTGTCAAAATCTTTTTTTTTTCCTAGATCACTAATCTATTCATAATAATATATTCACTGCTTAATTTTTGTCAGTTCTTCTCTATCATTTCCAAAATAAAAATTAAGCACCTTAGAATAACCCTAAGCAATTCAAATGTCGAATTACATTATCTGGGTCATCTCCCTTTCATCTTTTCTGTAGTGGACTTTGCATCATTTTCCAAACACACATTCTTTCACTCTGTTGCCTTATCTCAGGCTCTTACCTTTATCTGATGTGCCCTCCTCCACTTGTCTACTCAGCTCAAGAGTTGCCTCTGTTGAAACCAAATTTACAATCAAACAAACAACCTACTCTTTCTCTCTTTTTAAAGATTTTATTTATTTATTTGACACAGAGCGATCACAAGTAGGCAGAGAGGCAGGCAGAGAGAGAGAGAGATGGGGGGAAGCAGGATCCCTGCTGAGCAGAGATCCCAATATGGGACTTGATCCCAGGACCCCGAGATCATGATCTGAGCTGAAGGCAGAGGCTTAACCCACTGAGCCACCCAGGCACCCCAACAACCTACTCTCCTAAATCTTTTGGCAGAGTTAGGAAACTTCCCTATCAATCTTATACTTCTATTTTTGGGTTGTATATAACTTATTATAGAACTTGCTATATTAAATTATATTTATTTGTTCATATCTATCTTTTCTAATGGACTGTAAACTCCAAGATAGAAGGGACTCTTTTCATCTTTGTATCACCACACAGTCATTGACACAAAATAAAGTGCTAAAACCAGTGTCTGATGAATGAATAAATAAAAGTTCTAGATCCCTCTTATAGAGGCCAGTTGGGCTCATCTACACTTTGTAAAAATGAATTTCTTTTGACAAATTACAAAACAAGCATTCATTCCTCTCTATCCTGTTGGTTTTTGGTTTTATTTCATGCCACTTTCCCTAGATTAGGTAAGTTATTGATGATATTTCCCCAGGAGCCAAAATAATATGATTCTCATTAAAAACAACCTAGGTCTAACACTAACATGATTTTACTTTTCCCCTCTTGCCCGCAGTTTCTCACACAGGCACCTTCGTCTTCCATTAACCTGTTGCTTGCTACCATCGCCCAAGTTGTATTTCTTTAAGAAGAGCCAGAAAATCATCTTTTGTTAAATAAAGAATAATAAAAAATACTTAATAATTGGTAGATCACAAGCTTAATTGTATCACTGAATTATCTTACAATATCCAATTATATTCATTTTGAAATTCTCCTTTCTTTTTTTTTTTTTTTTTTTTTTACTTTGAAATTGTTTGCTAAAATAGTCTCTAAGGTCATTCATTCAACTCAGACTTTTGATAATGATCACTCTAAAAGAAAATAGGAAAATTCTCTAAAACAACTCTTTCTTTCTAGTTCTCTCCTTGCCTTGGGGTACCTCATACTTAGAAATTTTCTCTATAGTCCTTCCCGCTCTGTTTACATTACATCTAGTTCATTGATATCCTTGTAGGTATTCAATACCTACCAGGGACATTTCAGAGCACCGACCCCCTACAAAAGCAAGATGACTAACCCTGGGAAACTATGCTAGTTCTCCAGCTTAACTCCACATCTTCCTTGTCCTCTGTAGGAGCTAGGCTTGAAGCAACAATAAGACATGACCCATGTTTTCAGCCCTACTAGGGAATGGAAAGGGTTGAGATAATAACTAGCAGAGCTTGAAAAATTTCAAACCTAATCATGGGTCTGTGTTTATGAGGAAAAAAAATACAGCAAAAATGTCACCTAATTACAAAAAAAAAGTACCAAAGCCGAATGCATGGGTGAGAAATGGGGAGACATAAGGAACCGTCCAAACTGGAAGTACCATGCAAGGCTAAAGCATAAACTGTAAATCTCTTCCATCCTTTTGATAATGTCATTCTCCCTTCTATTTATTCTATTTATTCCATTCTAATCTGCCTTCAAAATAGCTATCCTTTTCAAGTGTGTTGATAGAACTTATTTGGAACACCTCAAACATGCATTTATTACTAGTTATATTTTTATATGAGTAGCTTCATTTCTTTGATGAAATAAATATTGTTTGAAAGAATCAGCATGTCAGTCTTTCAGGATAAAGTATTTTAGTGCATGTCAATGGAAAGGAAAGACCAGAGTTCCTCATATTCTTTTTCATTGCCCTCTTCCTCTTACAGTTAACCATAAACATACTAGTTGCTGAAGATGAGAAGTATATTAAAAATATTAGAAGAAGTAGTTTTGCCACTTCAATTACATCACTTTTCATATTTTCAAAAATAACCCATGCTTTTCTTACCATGCTCAATCACTGCTATTTGAGATTTCCTTTTTGTTCATGGAAAAAAAAATATGCCATTTATTTTAATATTTCTAATTGATGAGATTAATTTCTTAATTCTGCATGGGAATTTAATTGATTAGTGTTGGATATAAAAACTCTAGTCAAGACCAGAAATTTTTGAGTCCACACCACTTAATATTGTACTAGGTGCTGTCATTTTTTTTAAAGGCAAAAGATACTGCACTGAAAGATACATTATAAAGTACGTTCTTAAACTTCAAGGGATTTATGAACCATTTTGCAAAAATCCAAAAGTGTGGGTGTGTGTATATGTATTTGTGTGTCTGTTTTGTACTTTTTCTGTGCCATCCTTTCACTAGACCCTCAGAGAACTTCACATAAGAGATCTTTTCAGTTGTTGGTATCCTTAGCCCCTGGACTTATCTCATCAATCATCCCTATGTGCCTTTATTTTTAAATCCGTCTTCTGTTTACCATCTTTAGTGTCATGCCAAGGCCCTACTCCGCTTTCCTTTGTTCCCATCAAGACACATCCCATCAAATATTTATATGAGTAGACAGGTAGCTATAGGATAACTTCCAGGCATTTGACTTTCATAACCAGAAGGATATAGTGTAGTGGATATTTATTTGTCATTATTTCAGATGTATGGCAACTGAGCAACTTTCCTCTGCTGAGGCTGTTCTTTGCCACATGAGTCCAGAAGGCAGGTAAGCCTTTCTCCATTGTAGAAACTAAAAAGGTTTCCCTTTCCCAACTTCCCCTGGAACTGCGGATGCTGAGGAGCATGTGGGATATACCCAGTTAGAGGCACACTAGTCAGATCTTGAGTAGGGATATATTTATGCTCAGAAGCATTAGATATGAGGAAGTCAGTCTGGGGTAGGGGTGGGATCATAAATATTTAGATTACAGGGTATTCTTGGAGTCAAAAATGTTTCCATTGGTGTTAACAGTTTCTTCTTGCAGCACCTGAGATCCGAAATTCAGAAAGAACATAGTTGAATAATAGAACTAGTTTATTTTGGGGCACATTGGTATTAAAGTTCCTCTGAACATCTAAGTAAAATTGTCTAGTAGGTATTGGTATATACAATTTCAAATTGTAGGGAAGCGATAAAGCTAAAGGTTGGACATTGTCCATATATATTAGGCAATAGAAACCATAGTTGATTTTTTAAAGCAAAACAGATTTATCTATTTTAAATTTTTTAAAATTTCTTTTCTGTGTTCCAGAATTCATTGTTTAAGCACCACACCCAGTGCTCCATGCAGTACATGCCCCCACCAAATATCCACCACTAGGCTCACCCAGCCTCCTACCCCTCTCCCCTCTAAAACTCTCTGTTCCTCAGAGTCCACAGTCTCTCATGATTCATCTCACCTTCCAACTTCCCCCAACTCCCTTCTCCTCTCCATCTCCCCATGTCCTCCATGTTGTTCCTTACGCTCCACAAATAAGCAAAACCATATGATAACTGACTCTCTCTGCTTGACTTATTTCACTCAGCATAATCTCTTCCAGACCTGCCCATGTTGATACAAAACTTGGGTATTCAACTTTTCTGGTGGAGGCATAATACTCCATAGTATATATGGACCACATCTTCTTTATCCATTCGTCCATTGAAGGGCATCTTGGTTCTTTCTACAGTTTGGCAACTGTGGCCATTGCCACCGTGAATATTGGGGTACAGATGGCTCTTTTTTTCACTACATCTGTATCTTTGGTAAATACCCAGTAGAGCAATTGTAGGGTCGTAGGGTAGCTCTATATTTAATTTCTTAAGGAAACTCCACACTATTTTCCAAAGTGGCTGCACCAACTTGCATTCCCACCAACAGTGTAAGAGGGTTCCCCTTTCTCCACATCCTCTCCAACACATGATGTTTACTGCCTTGTTAATTTTGGCCATTCTAATTGGTGTAAGTGGTATCTCAATGTGGTTTTGATTTGAGTCTCCCTGATGGCTAGTGATGATGAACATTCTTTTATGTGTCTGTTAGCCATTTGTATGTCTTCTTTGGAGAAATGTCTGTTCATATCTTCTGCCCATTTTTTGACATGATTATCTGTTTTGTGTGTGTTGAGTTTGAGGAGTTCTTTATAGACCTCAGATATCAGCCCTTTGTCTGTAGTGTCATTTGTGAATATCTTCTCCCATTCCGTGGGTTGCCCCTTTGTTTTGTTGACTGTTTCCTTTGCTGTGCAGAAGCTTTTGATCTTGATGAAGTCAAAAGTTCATTTTCGCTTTGGTTTCTTTTGCCTTTGGAGACATATCATGAAAGAAGTTGCTGTGGCCATTGTCAAAGAGGTTACTGCCTATTTTTTCCTCTAGGATTCTGATGGATTCCTGCCTCACATTGAGGTCTTTTATCCATTTCAAATTTCTCTTTGTGTATGGTGTAAGAGAATGGTAGTGTTCCATTCTTCTGCACATAGCTGTCCAATTTTCCCAGCACCATTTATTGAAGAGACTGTCTTTTTTCCACTGTATATTTTTTCCTGCTTTGTCAAAATTTAGTTGACCATAAATTTGAGGGTCCGTATCTGGGCTCTCTACTCTGTTCCCCTGGCCTATGTGTTTGTTCTTCTGCCAGTACCATGCTATCTTGGTCATCACAGCTTTGTAGTAAAGCTTGAAATCAGGCAATGTGATGCCCTCAGTTTTGTTTTTCTTCTTCAACATTTCCTTAGTATTTAGGGGTCTCTTCTGATTCCATACAAATTTTAGGATTGTTTGCTCTAGCTCTTTGAAAAATGCCAGTGGAATTTTGATCGGATTGACATTTAAAGTGTAGATTGCTCTAGGCAATATAGACATTTTAACAATGCTTAGCCTTCCAATCCATGAGCATGGAATGCTCTTCCATTTTTTAGTGTCTTCCGCAATTTCTTTCATGAGTGTTCTGTACTTCCTTGAGTACAGATCCTTTACCTCTTTGGCTAGGTTATTCCCAGGCATCTTACGATTCTTGGGGCTATACTAAATGGAACTGATTCTCTAATTTCCCTTTCTGTATTTTCATTGTATAAGAAAGCAACTGATTTCTGTACATTGATTTTGTATCCTGCCACATTATTGAATTGCTGTAAGAGTTCCAGTAGTTTGGGGGTGGAGTCTTTTGAGATTTCCATATAAAGTATCATGTCATCTGTGGAGAGAGAAAGTTTGACTTCTTCATTGCCAATTTGAGTACCTTTTTTTTCTATTTGTTGTCTGATTGCTATTGCTAGGACTTCTAACCTATGTTGAATAACAGTGGTGAGACCAGGTGCATCCTTGTCGTGTTCCTGATCTCAAAGAGAAGGTTATTAGCTTTTCCCCATTGAGGATGACATTCACTGTGGGTTTTTCATAGATAGATTCTATGATGTTGAGGAATGTTCCCGCTAATCCCTTTGAAGCATTTTAATTGAGAACTGATACTTTATCTTGTCAAATGCTTTTTCTGCATCAATTGAGAAGACCATGTGGTTCTTCCCTCTTCTCTTATTGACTTGTTCTATCACATTGATTGATTTGTGAATGTTGAACCACACTTGCAACCCAGGGATAAATCCCACCTGGTTATGGTGGATAATCTTTTTAATGTACTGTTGGATCCTATTAGCTAGTTTCTTGTTGAGAAACTTAGCTTCCATATTCATCAGGGATATTGGTCTGAAATTCTCCTTTTTGGTAGGATCTTTGCCTGGTTTGGGGATCAGGGTAATGTTAGCTTTATAAAAAGAGTCTGGAAGTTTTCCTTCTGCTTCAATTTTTTGAAACAGTTTCAGGAGAGTAGGTATTATTTCTTCTTTGAAAGTTTGGTAGAATTCCCCAAGGAATCCGTCAGGTCAGGTCCTGGGTTCTTGTGTTTTGGGAGGTTTTTCATCACTGCTTCAATCTTGTTACTAGATATTGTTCTATTCAGGTTGTCAATTTCTTCCTGATTCAGTTTTGGAAGCTTATAGATTTCCAGGAATGCATCCATTTCATCTAGGTTGCTTAACTTATTGACATATAACTGATGATAATAATTTCTCATGATTGTTTCTATTTCCTTGGTGTTAGTTGTGATCTCTCCCTTTTCATTCATAATTTTATTAATTTGGGTCTTCTCTCTTTTCTTTTGGGTTAGTTTGGCCAATGGTTTATCAATCTTAATGATTCTTTCAAAAAACCAGCTTCTAGTTTTGTTGATGTGTTCTACTGTATCTCTAGTTTCTATCTCATTGATCTCTGCTCTAATCTTGATTATTTCCCTCCTTGCGTGTGGGGTTGGCTTAATTTGTTGTTGATTCTCCAGTTCTTTAAGGTGTAAAGATAGCTCGTATATTCTGGATTTTTAAAAAATTTTTATGAGGGAGTCTTGGATGGTTATGTATTTCCATCTTAGGACTGCCTCTGATGTATCCCATAGGTTTTGGACCAAAGTGTTTCATTCTCATTGGTTTTCAAGAATTGTTTAAGTTCTTCTTTGATTTCCTGGTTGATCCAAACATTCTTAAGCAAAGTGGTCTTTACCTTTCAGGTGTTTGAATTCCCTCCAAACTTTCTCTTGTGGTTGAGCTCCAGTTTCAAAGCACTGTGATCTGAGAATATGCAGGGAATAATCTCAGTCTTTTGGTATCAGTTGAGTCCTGATTTGTGACCCAGTATGTGGTCTATTCTGGAGGAAGTTCCATGTGCACTAGAGAAGAATGAGTATTCTGTTGTTTTAGGGTGGATGTTCTGTATATATCTATGAGGTCCATCTGGTCCAATGTGTTGTTCAATGTTCTTATTTCTTTATTGATTTTCAGCATAGTTGATGTTTGAACAACTTGTTAAAATTGCATGGGTTCAATTATATGTGGATTTTTTTGATAAATGATACAGTACAATACTATAAATGTGTTTTCTCTTATGATCTTCTTAATAACATTTTTCTTTTCTCTAGCTTGCTTCATTGTGAGAATACTGTATATTATACATATACTCTTTATGTTTATCACTAAGGCTCCTGGTCAACAGTTGGTTAGTAGTAGTTGAGTTTGAAAGGAATCAAATGTAAACTGGATTTTTGACTGTGCGGTGGGTCAATACCCTTGACCCCCATTATTGTCCAAAGGTGAACTGAACATACAAATAATATATGGAGTAAGAATACATATAAAGGCTGAACAAAATTTTTAAATAGGGATATCATATTATTCATGTTATTTTATAATTGACTCTTTTTTCAAAAAAATTGCTTCATTCTTAAAAGAATATTTTTCATACACTTTCCCTAATATATTGCAAAGACTTATTTTTTTGTCCATTTTTCTTCATTCTTTATGTTTTGTTAGGCAATGTGGCTTCCTTCTTTCTTGTGGAACTTGGGTCCCAGACCAAAGCTCACCTCCACTCAGCAACAATTCGATTCAATTCAGTTATCTGTACAAATTGAGTTGTTCTCTATAAATAAATTGAGCCAACTGCTTAGAAGAGCAAATATCTTATTATTACATTTGTATTTGTGGGTGCTGTGGATTCTTTCAAATAAAAGCATATAATGAAATTTTAATCCTCACTGAGAAAAGTCAATTACTACTTTGCAATATAACAAGTATAACTTCTTCATTTTGATAGAATATTTGTAATTTTGTGTCTTTAACAAAAGTTATATATTTACTTATTAATGTAGAATTAATTACTTGTATAGATGAAATTTTTCTAATTTTAACTTTTACTTTAAGAATCAACATATATATAAATAAATGTCTCATGTGCAATTTTGTAAAGGTAAGATCTACCGCATTGCATTTCAAACTTCAATATAGAATGTGAAATAATTAATTTTTTCTTTTAGCCTCAAATTTATATTTATGAGTACTAATTTTTCTTTCCTTTAACTCAGTGTTAAGACATTTGATATGTGGAGGGCTATTTGTTAATTCACCTCCACTAGATTGCTTGATTGATATAGTTGAAAACAGACAAAAACTAGTTTAATTTTTATTTATTTATTTTTAAAAAGATTGTATTTATTTATTTATCTTTTTGTGGGGTGGGGAGAAAATCCCAAGCAGACTCCACGTTGAGCACAAGCCCTACAAGGGGCTTGATTTCATGACCCTGAGATCATGACCTGAGCCAAAAGCAGGAGTCCAACCCTTAACTGACTGAGACAGCCAGGCGCCTATCATTTATATTTTTAATATGTTTATTTTCTCATTACAAAAGTACATGAGATATTAACCTCTTTAGTACAGGTGCTGTGCATTCCTTTCTTGATGACATTGATCTCTGGGTAATCCAGGATCCACTCTTCTATTTTTGTGATTGGAGATGCAAGAATGGGGCATGTGAGTTCTGAATCATTGTGAGAGGGGGAGGTGCTGTCTACACATGGAGTTTGTGTCAGCTGGCATTATTCTACCAGATAATTTATACTGTTGGCAAAGAAGATACAGACATATGAATTCTTCATGGAAAATAACAAGCACTTTTGCCCTTCTTGCTATTTCCATTTCACCTTGAGCTTCTTCATACCTTGACTCTGGGCCAAGGCTAAGCAGATGAATGTCTTTTCCTTCCCCAGAACCTCTTTTCACCAGTATCTTGATGTCCCCAGATTCAGGCACTGATGTGCATCTTGGAGGGAACAGGGTAGGGTTAAGACTCTGCTGTGTGGGGCCTTCATTTACTGTTGCAGTTTTTCTTTGTAATCCCATTTCTATTTTTTTTCCCAAGGGGAGCAGGTCTTAACCATGGATCATAATTTATCACCTTCTCTAAAATAATTGCTCTTCTAATCCAGACCTAGGCAAATATCACAGCCCCCTCCTTTTGGAATAATTATGGTTATGTCTTTTTTAATTAACAGAAAAGTGAGAGGCCCAGTTGGATTGCAGGTTTACATTGAGAAGTGGTCAATATTACTAGAGGGGTAAGATGGTCCAGATGACGACAGGGTTTCCAAAAACAGTGAAAAGATTCTCACACTGGTACTTTTTTCTTTTATCTTTCTCTTTTTTCATTTTTTTTTTGTGCCTTTTGTGAGTTTTGTTTTATTTCTTCCATCTTCCTCTTTTCCAAAAAGGAAGAAAGTTTGAGGTAAAAGTGTGGCATGTAACCCCAAACCTAACAAAAATTTGTCAAAGTTTCAGAAAATTATAAATTGTTTTCCCATACTAGTTGATCCTCACGAAACTTCTGTGTTTTGTAGGTAGAACATTTTTTTATGATACACATTTTATAGATCAGGAATCAAAATATTAAGCTACTCAGTATGACACAGCTAAACATATGTTGTCTGATTTGAAAACTCATGTTTTTTTCCTATTGAATTTCACTTCAAAAGCCAAGTTTCCTTTTGAATATTTTATATTTCCTTTGGGGAAAAAGTCTGTGATTCAAAAGGTAAAAAAGGTAACCTATGGATGGGATTCAGTATTTATACTTCCTTTATGTGCATAAACAATGATACAGAAAAACATTGTGCCATATTAGATGACACTTGAATGTCATGAGCTATTACACAAAAAATAAGGTTTCCCAAAATACAGGAATATATCATCATTGGGTCTATAATCATTTTTAGCAACAACTTCTGTGGGAGCTGAGGGCAAGAATGGAAGATGATAGGGTTCTCAAACCTGAATATTTTAGAAACACTTCGATTTTAAAGCACACAAGCCTGGGTCCCACTTGTGACCCACTCCACTATAATCTTCGAATGGAGGCTCAACCATAGTAAATTCTATGTGCAGGCACTGACATGGGGTATGTGGTGGGGTACATGCTCTTTGGTTTACCACTAAACCAGCCCTCACTTAACCTTCCATACTCACATGACCTCTTGACCTTTGTAGAAGTCTGAGTTGTCAATTCTGTATTATCACATTCTCAACTTATGACTCATCCAGCAATTTGAACTTCTGTGTTCAATAATCAAAACTTACTTCTTTTAGTTTTACTTGTTCTCCACAATAAGTTGAACTGGGAAAATTTAATAAAAATATTAATAAAGGATTAAAGTTATAGGTTGTTGGTTAAAAGGAGGTAAGGAAAACTCTAAAGAATACAGTATGAGAATCTTCTCTCTTTCAAATGAGGGTTATCAAATTAGAAATAATCGATGCATAGTCTAAGAGTCTAAGAGTGACAATACATGAACCTTTTTACTATAATACAAGCTGCAGAGAAGTATTTTATGTTTGTTTTTTGTTTTTGTGGATGATTGCTAACATGAAACCTGGTTGTATCTTGTTTCCAGAATGTACCTATTACACTGAAATCTCAGGAGAATGCTATCGTATTTTTATGATATTTTTTATTTTATACTTTCCTCCTTCCACGAAATTCTTCCAGAACACCAAAATCTGTACTGTATGATCACTACATCCTACTCCTTTCCATATTATTTTGGAAAACCAGGTTCATTTTATGTTGATGTCAGGAAAGCAAGTCATTGTAAAGATAAATAGTTTTATTCCACTTTACTTTGGAATATTAATGGGCTTTGTGATATGCAGTTCTTGGATGCTGATGCTATAGGATGAGACCTCTGCGGTGTAGCTCATATTCAATCATTCTCTGAATTAGAGGGTGGGTAATACAAAGCTAACATGCAGATTTGAAAGGAGGGCTTTTCAGACTGAGGACTCTGGTGAGAAGGTAAGTCTACTCTTGACGGAATGGTCCCTTATGAAAGGAGAAGCTATCTCTCTCAGCATTTCCCTTTTCGCCCCCTTGAGAACAGGGACTTTCCAGAGAAACTGGCAGTTTCTGTCTTCCATGCAAGAAGTGAATTAGAAGTTTATGTTTGTTAATGTTTATGTAATTTTTAATACTCAGCTACAGAAATTAGAAATCCATCCTTTAAAAAGTCTTATTTTTCAGTGTTCCAAGATTCATTGTTTATGCACCACACTCAGTGCTCCATGCAATACATGCCCTCCATAATACCCACCACCAGGCCCTCCCAGCCTCTCACCCCCTTACTCTCCAAAACCCTCCGTTTGAGAAATTCATCCTTTTAAACATCCCATCCCTTCCTATCATTTCCTCTCATTTTAAGTCCACTTTCTGGTTTAATAGAAATAAGGACATTTGGTTCAGGGATCCTTAAGTTCTTGCTACTTTACCTTATAGCTTCATGATTAGGTAATTGGATCGGTCTAAAGGCATTATTTTATTTCTTGAATAAAAAGGAACCAGTTATAACCAATATGCCAATATAACTTGTAAATTTGGAGGAAGGTTCTTTATTTTATTATACATAAGATGGACACAGAGTTGTTTCTCAAGTGCATACTATGATCTGAATGTTTGTAGTCCCCAAAATTTGTATGTTGAAATCTTAACACCAAGTGTAATGGTATCAGCCAGTGGGGGCTTTGGGAGTTGATTAGTTCTTGAGGGTGAGGCCCTCATGAATGGAATTAGTGCCTTATAAAAGAGACCCCATACAGCTCCTGGCCCTTTCTACCATGGGAGGCTACAACCGGAGGTCTACAGCCTGGAAAAGGCTCCTCACTCACCAATGCTGACATCCTGACCTGGACTTCTTCCATCCTCCAGAACTATGAGAAATAAATTTCATTCAGACTGTGATATTTTGTTAATAGCAGTCCTAACTAACTAAGACACTGTGTCCTGAGAATCTTCTGTGTGCCAGAGAGATGTTTCAAGACAACCATGGGCAAAGAATGAGGAGGAGGAGAAGCCACACCTAAGACATCTTGCAATCCATACCCACTTAAATCAAAGCACTTTTGTTTTTTATGTGTTATACCTATTGGTATTCCATGTGGGTTTTTGTCTCTAAACAGGATTTTGTTACTTAAAATGTTCGAATATCACTGAATCAGAGGGAAATTATAGAGGCACTAGAGGTGAAAAAAATGGATCAAGTAAAATTTCAATCGAATTTACTACATTCTTATATCAGGCAGGGTCTAAGCAAGGGATTGGAATCCACAATAAGTTGAACTGGGAAAATTTAATAAAAATATTAATAAAGGATTAAAGTTATAGGTTGTTGGTTAAAAGGAGGTAAGGAAAACTCTAAAGAATACAGTATCAGACACAGGAAGCAGTCATCCACTAGTGCTTGGGCTGGGAGAGAAGACAGAAAGAAGAGCCTCTGTCCAATGCCACACTGTGGATTGAAATCCTGACCTCAGCAGAGGGATGCCAGCATGGCTCACCAGACGACTGGAACACTTGGAAAGATGCCAAGTCATCAGGAATCTTCAAATCTTCTGGGTAAAGTGTCCACAGGAAGGTGCTACCATCAGGAGTTCACTCCAGAGCCACCAGAGCACATGGCGGTGGGGGGGCGGGGGAGTCCACCATCAGGGTTGCCCTGCTGGCACCACTCAATTTTGAAGGCACCTGAAATAGTGTCATCAAAAGTTTCCTAGGTGCAGGTGCTCTGTGCAGCTGGCCTTTGGGTACTGAAAAAAAACCCAACTGTGTAACAGTCTGGTGAACCAAGTACACTGGAACCAGGAAGAGAAACTCCTTTGTCTTACAGAGTTCTTCCGGTACCCTCAACTGACAAAACTTAACTCTGTGCCATCTGGCATGGCAGAAAAATTTACAGTCCATCTCCATGACAACAGAGCAGATAGTGAATGATGGGTCTGGGGTTAAGTGGCAATCAATTGCTAGGCCAATTATTCATGTGAACTCTTGTGAACTAGGACTTTTCTGATAGAAGCTTGAGATAAAACTGAATCCTTTGAGTTCATAGGTTGCCACCTAGACCCCAAAGAAAGGAGAGTTAGAGACTTGACTGGTGTTTCCAAGCCCCTTGAGAATGAAAATTTTGACTTCATTCACTCATTTATTAATTAATTCATTCAAATGACTACTCTGTTCATAGAATTGGGGTTGGTGGTACGGGAGAGGCAGAATATGTAGTTCCTCGAGGGACAGAAGTGATACAGGTAAAATAAGACTCTTGGTCTTCAGTAGCCTAGTCTCAAATTATTCTGGAAGATATTTTGGTGTGAATGCAAATCCAGACATCAACTAAGAGAAGAAATATCCTGGAGTTGGCTCGAACACAATAAATAAAACAAAAATAAATTTATTTCTACTAAAATTTATTTTAAAAGCTTTTGAGTTGATTTATAAAAATACATACACTTAAAGAAATATTCACTCATTATCAGGAATGAAAGAAAGGGACGAGACTTAATATACTGCCGTAAAACTGGGCAAAATCTATGATTTTTCAATACTCAATCTAACTCTGAGCTTTCTCATAGCCAGAACTAACTTTGAGATTTCAGGTAGCTAAAAGTGAGAGTGAAACATGATTATTTATACAGTTCTCACTATTAAAATTATGGAGCATATCAATTCTTTAGGGGTTGTAAAATTGATTTTGTAGTACTCAAAAGTGTATCTCTTACATGATCTTTTCTGTATTGAGGTATATTAGATCACAGGCAAACTTTTATTTTATTGACACACTGTTGCCAAAACACAGGTGGTTCCTTTAGGACTAAGAGAATTAATGATTGATGTTGTTAATATTTCTGGGCTAAGACATATGTGTGATGTTCATGATCAAGTTTATATAATGCTGGTCCAAAGGAGACTTCATATCATGGACAACCATGGTATTTGGTTTACGATTATAGGATTTTTGTCACGCAAGAGGTTAGGTGTAAATAGAAAATACCAATACCAATTTTGAAGGGCCACCCAAGTTCACCACAGGCCCCATAGCTCTCATCTTCACTCAGCTAACTTTCCCATCTGGCTGATAGATGCAATATAACTGAATGGTTACACATGGACTCTGAGATCAGATTACTTGAGATTAAATTTCCACTCTATCACTTACTAGATGTGAGATTTTGTAAAATTTACTCAGATTCTCCAGAAGGATAAATTTTTCCATCTCTAAAATGAGAATCATAACCATGCCTACCTAGCAGTTAAAAAAAAAAAAAAAAGATTTGTTTATTTGTTTGAGAGAGAAAGAGTGGGGAGTGTGTAGGGGCAGAGGGAGAGAGAGAGGGAATCTCAAACAGACTCCGTGCTGAGTATTGAACCCGGTGTGGGGCTCAGTCTCATGACCCTGAGATTATGACCTGAGCTGAAATCGAGAGTTGGATACTTAACTGACTGAGCCACTCATGTGCCTCTACCTAGCATAGCAGCTTTTTGTTTTTTTTTTAAGATTTTATTTATTTATTTGACAGAGAGAAATCACAAGTAGATGGAGAGGCAGGCAGAGAGAGAGAGAGGGAACCAGGCTCCCCGCTGAGCAGAGAGCCCAACGCGGGACTCGATCCCAGGACCCTGAGATCATGACCTGAGCCGAAGGCAGCGGCTTAACCCACTGAGCCACCCAGGCGCCCGCATAGCAGCTTTTTGATGAGGTTCAAATATATTTAAAATTCTTAAGTACCTTAGAACTATGTTCAACAAGTAGTAGCTACTATTTAAGTGGTGACTTTTTAGTATTCAAGTTGGGGACCCAAGAAAATGAGGTGTTTAAAGCCAACTTGGGATGATTTTGTATGATTACCTTCTATTTGTTCAATTTACATCAGAGATCCTATTCATTTCAATTGTTCTTAGCATTCTGATGAAAATTTCTAAATCATACCTCTGTAGTCAATTTTTTTTTTATAGAACATCTGATTTTTAGTATTCATGTTGATCTTGTAGTGCCCTGAGTTTTGTTTTCTTTTCCCCTCAACTCATATATTTCAGAGTTACTGTCCAGGTTCTGTTGCCACCGTTCTTATCAAACAGTCTGTGTCAGTTTTAAGGTTCATTTCTATATTTAGAGTGGGGTGGTATGGTTCTCTGGTTAATGGAAACTGCAAAAATGAGATGTATTGATACTGATTTATTTACATGTTTCCATGCTTTCTCCCCCTCCCCCGAAATTTAAGGCTAATTTAACTATTTGATTGGACTGTACAAGGAATCAGAAGCATCGTGGAGATGAGCAAAAAGTGATCTTATGATTCCTTATGAATCATTAGATCAGCTTTCAGTTTCGGGGTACAGGTTTTGTTCCCAAGACATGGATAGACAGCTTGCCAGGCTGCAGGAAACTTGAAACTTTCTTTCAGTCTCCTCACACCCTCATTCCCTAGGTACTTCCCCCGCATGTCCCTCCTCCCTCCTGTTATTCTTGAGAAGCACTGGAGACCACAAGGTGTCACTAAGCTCTGCAGATGAGTCCCCTCCTACTTGGATATTCTTGTCTCCCTATCAATTTGTTCCTGCTGTGGTCAGGATTTTCTCTCATTCCCTAAGTTTGTTGTATGGTGTCTACTAATTGCATTTCTTTTCTTTTTTCCTTTCTTATTGGTAAGCTGCAGTAAGTCAGTCAGTTACTGATGTGAACAGTTGCTGTCAGTATCTCAGAAGACCATAGAGAAAAAGGGCAAAGTTTTCTGGCTCCATCTGCTGGAGAGAGTCTGTACTGCTTGTTTTTGTTACTAGATAAAGTTGTCTGAGATAAGCTAGAAAAGTTCCTAGATACAGCTGGACATTTTTCAGGAATTTGGCCTAAAGATAAGACTACTGTTAGCAGCATTGTGAGGGACTGAGTAGAGGGAAGTTCTGGATTTTCAGCATTGCAAAATGTCTTTTGTTAAAATGAGGGCATCAATTGGGAAGGACTGAGATCTTGAAAACAGGAATGGGGACATAGGAAAAGATTCTAATCAAGCAAGCTAGGGACATGGAACCCTAAATTCTATTGAGTTTTTTTTTCTTTTCTTTTTTTTTTTTTTTTGCTAATTAATGTAGTCATTCCACCCATCCGAAGAGGTTAACCATGCTTTGCTTGAAGCACCTGTAATGCCCTCCCTTAAGTAGATGGATTCTAGGTCAAGTGAACAGAAGTTTAAACTGAATTCTATAAGTAAGAGATAATGTCCCTTCAGTCAATTTCCTGACTTGAACCATTGTACAGGCCCAGAATCTCTTTAATTAAAACTGGGAGGCAAGCTTTTGAGAAAGAACTCTATGAAACAAGAAAACAAATTATATAGTTCATTTTCCCCCATTCTTCCCCAAAAGGATCTATGACCATTAACCTGAATGACTATGCATTAAGGAAAGGGAAATAATTAGACTTTTGAGGAGCTGCTGGGCAGTGGCTCTGAATGGACACTAATTTCAGGAGACCCAAACCGTCATTGTATTATACTGATCAGAGTAGGGGCATAAGGAGGTCAAATGATGAATGAAGTTGTGGCTTAGGTCTGCTCATAGGTCGGCCTATTTTCTTCAACCATCAGAGACTTCTCCCTGGGAAGACGCTTCAGCTAAGCCCGTGGATGTCGGTAGCTTCTATCTCCTGAAGACTATAATCCAAGAACTCCTGGATGTGTGTGTGTGTGTGTGTGTGTATACATATATATATGTGTGTGTGTATATATATAAATACATATATATATTCATATATATATATGGATTTCCAAACTTGAGTGAAAAAAGAAAATAAGGGATCATTCCCAAAATATCTGAGGCAAGATTAGCAAATGAATTATTCTGGGATGACCAAAGAATCACTTGCTAGACTCCACCCTAGAATCACGGGAGCGGAAAACACCCCACTCCATGCCCTTTAGTGAAAGAATGTGAACCAGAGTATCCGCAGTGTCAGCAGTAGTGTCTGAATTCCAAGACCTTTGTAGACCACTTGCAGCATAAAGTGTTAGGTATTGTTTTTAAAGATTTTATTTGTTTATTTGGAGAGGGCAGGTGCAGAGGGAGAAGCATACTCCTGCTGAGCAGTTTCAGTAGGAGTATGCTTCTCCCTCTGCACCTGGAGCCTGATGTGGGGCTCGATCCCAGGACCCCAGGGTCATGAACCGAGCAGAAGCCAGCTTCTTAACAGACTGGGCCACCTAGGCATCCCAAATGTTAGGTATTTTTGTGTCTATCCCTTGTACAAAGCAAGGCCTTGGTGATTATGGTTCCTTGAAATATTTTGTGTTTTCAAGTAGTTTAGTCTGAAAATCAGGCAAATAAATATTCTTATAGTTTTATAAACACTATTGTGCTCATATAAGAAAACTTTTTTTTTTTTTTTCTGGAATGTAGTGCCAGCATACCACAATACAAAAGTTTTACCCATCATTTTATATAGCTGTCCAACTCAACATACACGAGTTGGTTTGTTGTTATGATATCATGTGCAAGAAAACATGTAAGTTTGTGATCACCATAAAGAGGGGAACATAAACATCACAAATAAAGTTTGTCTCTGAAGCATTTAACCCTTCACATAAACTTCCTTGGCATTTGTACGATTCTCTTTCAATATCAGTCTCCCATGCAGAATAATTCTTCAGTTTTCCCCTGGCACACAATGACTTACCAATGGATTCTCCATTGTTGGAGTTTCTGTTTCTTTTCCAGCCTGTCTCCCCAGCCACACATCTGTATTTTACTTCTGCGATTGTTTAGAGAAAACGTAATATACTAATATACTTAATATACTAAATCGTCTTTTGAGGATTTATTTATGTGCTAGACAATTTAAAAGACACTAGAAATACAAAAACAGATACGGAAACCTTATGTAATTTATAGTCAGGTGGAGAACATTAATCAAATATTCACTCAAAGATTAATATATGTAAGACCAAAAATGTGATAAGTATTGGGGAAAGGACTATAATGTTGGGATATTCGACCTTGTTATGGAACTCAAGAAAGGGTTCTTAAAAATTCAGCTTCTACACAAAGGATGTTTGAGAGTTCACCCAATGGAGAGGACAGAAATGAGAATTCAAGATGTAGGGAAAATGTCTGTAATGCAGTTTGGTGGAATTCTGTATGAGTTCTTAAAATTTTGTCTAATGTGGCTGTGGTGTTGGGAGTTTGGGTAAGTTTTGTGTAGACAGACACTGGCTCAGTAAGCAAGGGTGAGACCTAACGAGGGATTTCTAAGCTGTGTTACAGAGTTTGGTGTTATTTTAAGAAAGATGTTGAAGCGTTTTTCCAAAGAAAGTGTGAATTGTCAGTATATGTATTTTTTAAGTATCGCCTAGGTTGCATGGCAGAGAGTAACTGAAATGGGTTAGGAGTAGAACAGGAAGACCCTGTTATGGCAGTTATTTAATATTTTAATTCTTTGTTATTAAGATTGTGAAAACGGTGAAGAGAAGAGGTCAGATTTGAGAGATATAAGTAAAAAAACAGGTGATAAGACTTGGTTTTGTGAGAAGTAGAGTGGAGAGCAGCCCGGAAGTGTGGGCCAGAGAGAGAGTGGTAACGGGACAGCCAGTTTATAGGTTGTATAACTTCTTATATGTTGTGCCATTGACTGAGAGGCTAAGGACTAGAGGGTCTTTCCTTTTGTGAGGAAAGTTAATGAATTATTTTTATACATTGAGTTTGAAATGCCTTTGAGATTTTGGATTTGATAGGTTAAATAAGCACTAGGGTCTGGTGATTAGGGAAGGACTGGGCCAGAGATGGAAATTTGGGAGGAATTGCTTTGTTCGTTGTGGTCACTGAAGTTGGAAGAATGTAAGGATATTGTAGAGGCAAGATGTAGAGAAGACTGAAGTTCCAAAAATACAGGCAAAGAGAGTCATTGGTCATTGATTATGCAGATGAAAAATATATTCCTTCTATCTACTCAGTTTCTATGACATTTCATTTCCTCTATTAGCCTTCCTCCATCTCTGAGAAATAGTACTATACCCACACGAATGAACAAATGTGTGTGTGTGTGTGCACACAGAGCCCTCTGGACTCTGATATGGTCTGACATCAAACATCATGTGTCTTTTAGTCAGAGAAACGGAGACGGATTTTCTGCAGTGCGGATTAGAGTTGACAGATCCACTGGTCATTTTGCTCACAGTTTTGGTTGGCAACCCTCCTACGAGACACCTGGGCACATTTCGTGCTCCGGGTTATCCGTTTTTCTTCTATTGAAAACCTATAAAAAAGAAAATGCTTATCTTTGCATCATTATATATCCAGAGACTCAAGAAGGCTTCAGAAAATACTTTCTAATTTTTAACATCAAAATATGATCATGAAAACAATATAAACAATACATAGTATGATGAGTAAAGTAATTCTTCCCACCCTCAGTTTTATTTCTCAAGAGAAGTTAATAGCTAATGATGGTTAGTCAGAGATGAGTATGGATGTCGCCAAAAGGGCACCTCTGGTTTGCTTATTTAGAAATTATTGAAATGAGCATAAATTTATATTTTGTAAATTTATATTTTTGTAAACTAAACTTGTGCTCTTATAAGAGATTTTACACTTTTCCATTTACCTCTTGAATAAGGTGATAAAATAAAAAGGCACCATTGGCAAGCCCTATTTCACACCTAAATCTGAGTGGGTTGAGAGAGATTTCTTTTGTTTCTCAACTTTCCAACCAGACCATTTTATACATGTATTTATCAGGTCATGAGTCAGTCAGGAAATTTATACTTGTTTCTAACAACATCAGAGGACTCTTTCTTGTCACACAATATGGGATTCAGACTGCAAGAAAGCTAAAAAACAATAAACTCACAGATGGGAGTCAAATGGTTTGTTGTCTACCCAGGTCCATGACTGCCTTCCAGGTGGAATAGATAGGCCAATCCAGTAAAACACTGAGGTATTGAGGTACCGCCACAGGAAACTCTAAAGAGAATCGTAAATGTTACATGAAACAACTGACTGATCCTTACAGATACAAAAAACTATATATCTTTAGAGAAGCTCCTATGTGTTTGGCCCTGTGTTAGAAGCAGGAAAGGGACAGGTAAGACATATTTCACATTTTTCTTTCTTTCTTTCTTTTTTTTTTCAAAAAAGATTTTATTTATTTGAGAGAGAAAATGAGTTGAGGGGAGAGGCAGAAGAAGAGGGAGAAATGGGGCTGGATCCCAGGACCCTGGGATCATGACCTAGCTGAAGTCAGACACTTAACCGACTGAGCCACCCAGGTGCGCCTACTTCACATTTTTCTAACAGATCAGAGCAGAGGGACAGACTACTGCCATGCAATGTGGCAACAATAAGGTGGAATTATGTATGGTTGCAGGAGATACTAAGGCTGTGAAGTGAAACTTCCAAATTTGTGTCCTGCCTCTACTGTTTACTACCATGCGTCTCTGCAGTTATTAGATTTTTTTACTTGTTTTCCCCAATCTCTGCAACTCAGATTATTATAGTACCTATCCCAAAGAGTTACCATTGTTTTGCTATTAAATAATATTATGATATACTGCCTAGCACATAATAAATTCTCATTACATAAATGTTAGTGGTTATTGTTAAATACGAGTATGAAATAATATATAGAAGGAAGGGAATATACAGGGAAAATTAAAGAAAGCAAGCAATGTTTGAGCTGGTGTGAGACATACTGTTCATAGTTTCTGAATATCTCTTATTCTTTTTTTTTTAAACATTCTTTTTTTTTTAAGATTTTATTTATTTATTTGCCAGAAATCACAAGTAGGCAGAGAGAGAGGAGGAAGCAGGCTCCTCGCTGAGCAGAGAGCCCAATGTGGGGCTCAATCCCAGGACTTTGGGATCATGACCTGAGCTGAAGGCAGAGGCTTTAATCCACTGAGCCACCCAGGTGCCCCATGAATATCTCTTATTCTATAGGACTATAACCCCTGAGCCATATATATGGCCAGATGTAATGAAGGCTATGTTTCTAAGGCTCCCTTTTGGCTAAGGGTGACAATGTGACTGACCTAATTTCTGGCCAGTGAATTAGCCAGATACTGAAATTCTAATCACACATTTAAATTCTAGGGCTCTATCCTTCCATTCTTCATTTTCCTCTTTTCTGATGGCTAGCCGTGGATATGGTGTAAATCAACCGGAAATAGGTAGACACAGAGAGCACCCTACTGTTGAGCCCAGAAATCCATAGCTGTACAGACTACAATGTGGTTGACATGACCTATTGCATATACGAATAGACAGATTTCCCTCCTATTTTAACACTTTGAAATCGGAAACATCAGTCAATAGCTTGTAGCAGTTTAATTGGGAGCTTTGTTTATGCTTTTTAGTTGTGCTAATGCTTTTTTTTTTTTTGAAAAGGAATTTTTTTTTAAATCTTTTTAATTTTTTATTGTTTATAAACATATATTTTTATCCCCACGGGGTACAGGTCTGTGAATCACCAGGTTTACATGCTTTTAAGTGTACTAATGTTACCTCTTATAATTAAAAGTGTTTTAGATTCAATAAACAAAGTACACAATTACCTTGTTTAAGATGCAGTGATTTTGGTTCTCCCTCACCTGCAGCCAAACTCATATGCCAAATGTCATAAGTGTTTGTAGGAACATAAATAGTCATTGGCATACGAGAGAGAGAATAGTGTTATTCCATTGAACTATCTTTGCACTATGGCCAAAAAATCAGTTGACTAAGTTTTGGTAGGCCTGTTTCTAGTGTCTCTGTTCAGTTTCCCTGATCTGCATATCTCTCTTCTGCCAATTTTATACTATATTAATTAATTTTGCTTTATAGTAAGACTTGCATTTACATTTTCCATTCTTCTGCTTGCTTTGGGTCTAGTTTTCCCTTTTTCTAGCCTTTTTTTTTTAAAGAGAAGTTTAGATGATTGATTTTACATTATCTTCTTCTCAAATGTAAGCACTCAAAGCTATAAATTTCCTTCTAAGCTCTGCTTAAGCTGAAACCTGTGACTTTTGATGTTAAAATGTTGTTTTCATTCAATTCATCATATAATTTAAAAATTTTTCTCTGATCACTACTTCTTTGATCCATACATTATTTAGAAGTGTGTTGATTTATTTTCAAATATTTGGGAATTTTCTAAATACTACCTCATTTCTAATTTCCAGTTTAATTTTGTTATGGTCTGACACATGTTTTGTATAATATCTGTATTTGTAATTTTTTTAAAGTTTACTGGGTCTCCAAATATGGTCTGTCTTCATGAAAGTTCTAGATGTATTGAAAAAAAAGTGCAATCTGCTTTTATTGGATATAGTTTTCTATAAGATTAATTAGGTCAAGGATGTTAGCAGGGATGCTGAGAAAGGGAACCCTCCTACACTGCTGGTGGGAATGCAAGTTGGTGCAGCCACTCTGGAAAACAGCATGGATGTTCCTCAAAAAGTTGAAAATAGAGCTACCCTACAACCCAGCAATTGCACTACTGGGTGTTTACCCTAAAGATACAAATGTAGTTATCCGAAGGGCACGTGCACCTGAATTATAGGAACAATGTCTACAATAGCCAAACTATGGAAAGAACCTAGATGTCCATCAACAGATGAATGGACAAAGAAGATGTGGAATACTATGGAGCCTTCAAAAGAAATGAGATCTTGCCATTTGCAACAACATGGATGGAACTAGAGGGTATTATGCTAAGCGAAACAAGTCAATCAGAGAAAGACAATTATATGATCTCTCTGACATGAGGAATTTGAGAAGCAGGGCAGGGGGTCGTGGAGGGAGGGAGGGAAAAAGTGAAACAAGATGGGACTGGGGAGGGAGATAAACCATAAGAGACTCTTAATCTCAGGAAACAAACAGCATTGCGGGGGGTGGGTAGGAAGAGAGTGGTTGGGTTATGGACATTGGAGAGGATAAGTGCTATGGTGAGTGCCATGAAATGTGTAAACCCAGTGATTCACAGACCTGTACTTCTGGGGCAAATAATACATTATATGTTAATAAGAATAATTTTTAAAAAGATTAATTAGGTCGAATTGGTTGAAAGCATTGTTTAGGTTATTTATTTATTTATTTATGAGACTTGTTTTTTCAGTTACTCAAAAAGGAGTGTTGACAACTCCAACTGTAATTGTGAATTTCTCCATTTCCTTTTTTAGTTCTATTGGTGTTAACCTTGCTGCATATACATATATAATTGACCCCTGCTATGAGATTCAGGGGACAGAGTGGGTTAATATTATGGACTGAATTGTGTCTCTCTAAAATTCCTATGTTGCAGTCTTAACCCCAGTACCTCAAAATATGACTGCATTTGAAGTCACAGCCTTTAACGAGGTCATGAAGCTAAAGTAGGGCTATTAGAGTGGGTCTTAATTAAGTCTGATTGGTGGTCTTATAAGAAAAATTTGACACACAGAAAGACACAGATGCACATACACAGAGGAAAGACCATGTGAGGACACAGTAGAAAGGTGGCCATCTGAAAGCCAAGGAGAGAGTCATCATGAGAAATGAAACCTGCCAATATCTTGATCTTGGACTTGCAACCTTCAGAACCTGGAGAAATTAATCTTTATTGCCTAAGTCATTAAATTTGTGGTACTCTGTTATGGCAGCCCTAGCAAACTCATACAACCCTTTTATCATTGTGCAACAGTTCTCCTTGTTCTTGGGAAGGTCTTGTTTCTTCTTCTTCCTCCTCTTCTTCTTCTCCTTTTCCTCCCCCACCTCCCTCCCCCTCCTCCTTCTTCTTTTTATATCTCGTACTTGATTATTGAAAGCTGTCTAGCATGTGGCGACTGAGTTAAATGGTTTTGTGGATAGAAATGAACACAGAGTACCTTCTCCTGTGTCTTCAATGTGGGGTTTAAATTTATCATTACAGGGGTGAGTGTGCGAATTATTGCTATCCTCAATGCGCCACCGGTTTCCAATTCCTGTAATGTCTCGTGTTTTCTGGGTTTTGTTTGTTTGTTTGCCAGAGAAATGTCTGCTTGACCGGAGCATTTCAGTTTCCCTTTGCACCATGCCTCAGAGATCTCTCTGCATGTTCTTCCTCCTCCCCTGCCCCTCTCCCAGCAGTGTTCTTCTTGACTTCCTGTTTGAAATCTGTTAGCGTGGCAGTTAGAGGCAGTGGACGCAGTGGTTTTGCTTGTTCTGATTATGCCTCAGTCTTAGGCAATCACTCATCCCTGTGTCTTCTCTGTGTGGCTTTCTCCCTTCTGCCACCCCTACCCTGCCTGTAACTGTGATCCCATCCAGTATTCTCACCTCTCCCCATCCTCTTTCGCAGGTGCAGCGGTGTTTCGCACCAGTTCCCCAAGGGCACTTGTCCTTCTCACCAACACATACATGCATGAAAGCTGTTGTTCCATAGAGCACAGGGCAGACTAGGGACAAGGATCTTGGCGGAATTCCTTGCCACTTCAACATTGCTGTTTTCTTCTCCTCCGGGGCTGGGACCGCGAAGGACACATTCTTGTTCTTTCTAATCTTGAGAACCAGTGGCATTTACAGAAAAAAAAAAATAGTCTTCAAGGGGTTGTAGAATCCCCCAGTTTCTGCCAAGCCCAGGAACTTCATTCACATTGTTTTTGCCCACTTGCACTCAGACTTAACCCATTTTTCAATTACTCTGACAGAACTCCCCTTTCTGATGTCTGGTGTCTGATTTGTGTGTTCCAAGTAAGTGAGGACATGTCTTCTCTCCCACAGGTACCTGTTTCAGCAGAGGTTTTGACTCTGCAAGCTTAACTTTCCAATGAATTTGAAACAAGCTGGCAATTTAAAGTTAATCGACTCTTTCTCATTTAAAAATTGTAGTAACATTTCAAGATCTTTGCATCCTTCATGAAAGCTGTAAACCTCCTTTCTTTTCCTGTTTTTTTGTTTAACTATATCTTTTTCTCACTCTCTTCTTCTTCCTCCCCTTTCCCTCCTCTTTCTACTTTTCTTTCTTTCTTTTTTTTTGCCATATGATGGCACAAGGGAATTCTAGATGGACTAATAATTCTCTTTGTTTCATTTTATTCTTCACTTATTTGAGAGCTGGAAAAGTATTTGCTAGAAAATTATTTTCTCGTTTTTGGAGAAATTATTTTTTCTAATATATATTATATATATAATTATTATATATATATATTATATATATTTATTTATTTATTTTTATTTCTTTTCAGTGGAACAGAATTCATTGTTTTTGCACCACACCCAGTGCTCCATGCAATTTGTACCCTCTTTAATACCCACCACCTGGCTCCCCCAGCCTCCCACCCCCTGCCCCTTCAAAACCCTCAGGCTGTTTTTCAGAGTCCATAGTCTCTCATGGTTCACCTCCTCTTCCAGTTTCCCCCAACTCCCTTCTCTCTATCTCCCTATGTTCTCCATGTTATTTGTTATGCTCCACAAATAAGTGAAACCATATGATAATTGACTCTCTGCTTGACTTATTTCACTCAGCATAATCTCCTCCAGTCCCGTCCATGTTGCTACAAAAGTTGGGTATTCATCCTTTCTGATGGAGGCATAATACTCCATAGTGTATATGGACCACATCTTCTTTATCCATTCGTCCGTTGAAGGGCATCTTGATTCTCTCCACAGTTTGGCGACCAAGGCCCTTGCTGCTATAAACATTGGGGTACAGATGGCCCTTCTTTTCACTACATCTGTATCTTTGGGGTAAATACCCAGTAGTGCAATGGCAGGGTCATAGGAAAGTTCTATTTTTAATTTCTTAAGGAATCTCCATACTGTTCTCCAAAGAGGCTGCACTAACTTGTATTCCCACCAACTCTAATATATATTGTAATCTGATTTTTACATGTCTTTTTTGGAAAAGAAATATGTATGCATAAATCCTATGGTGATTCCATTCAGATTCTTTATTTATCCATGAAAGAGAGCAATTATATCTGACCCATTCATTTGCTTAGGAATAATGTGAGAGAGGTAATCTGAACAGGAAGAACAAAGTTTCTAAACAAACTGAGGGTTGCTAGAGGGGAGCTGGGTGGGAAGATGGGGTAACTGGATGATGGACATTAAGGAGGGCACATGATGTAATGAGCACTGGGTGTTATACACAGCTGGTGAATCACTAA
Source organism: Mustela putorius furo (assembly GCF_011764305.1). Classification (NCBI taxonomy): domain Eukaryota; kingdom Metazoa; phylum Chordata; class Mammalia; order Carnivora; family Mustelidae; genus Mustela; species Mustela putorius. The sequence continues at coordinate 37,936,722 of NW_025422368.1, read as the reverse complement.
ATTCTATCCCTGAAACTAATAATATACTCTATGTTAACTAAGAGTCTCATGCTCTACCGACTGAGCTAGCCGGGCTCTGTATGTTAACTAAATTGAATTTAAATGAAAATTTTTTTTAAAAGTTGCCTCAGTTTACTGGTCTCCCTAGTCTGGTTAATCACTTGCCTAGAAGACATGTCTTTTCTGCATTTCAGCGTTCTTCCTTTTGATGGTGAGCAGGAAATAGATGGGTTTCTGAGTGAAATCTTTCATTGCATAATTTCTCCATGAAATGATTTTTTATTTATCCCTTTCAGAGCATTCTCACGAAATGCTTTCCAGTTGATATCTGCTTCCCTTCTTTTGTCTTAAAAATTTCTCTTGGAGAAGAAAATGGATCTCTTTTCAGCTCTTAATCTATACTGAATTCGGCTTATATTTGAATCAATTTGAACTACATCTGACAGACAGTCTGACAGTTTGAGATTTGGGGTTACTCTGGTTACAGCGAGACGATAGTTTACTTCTGCTCTTGTTTTTCTTGTGGTGGTGGATTCCTCTCAAACTCAGGAGACTTTTTTTTTTCTCTTCGGAAGTTTGAACAGCTGTGCTATCCACCCCAGATGGCTATGACTCAACCAGGGTAGTACAGCACTGCTGGTCACTGGTCACTGGTTTTCAGAACCAGAACCTTTGACATAACTTGTTATGCCGATATACTAATCCTCATGCTGATTATCCTTATTTGATGCTTGCTAATTAACATCTACATTGGCCTTATTAATTAAAGGTTTTGTGTCCAACATTCACGCAATAAAACTCCCATTTAAATTAAACCAGTCTTAACGAAGTGTTCTGCTCAAGGGAGAATGAAATGTTAGTGAGGACTATTCTGTATTTCCTTTCTCTCAGTTATCATCTTAATTTTAGTTGCCATGATATCTGGCTGCAGCCTTTGGGAATATTGCAATAAACATGAAAGATGAGATAAGATACTTGCTGTCTTATATTTTAAAATGGAATCTAGTTAGCAGTGGGGATCTCTTGTGGAGGAGAACTTAGGTGTACAGTAACAAATGTATTCCTTCAATCCATAGCCAAAAAAAAAAAAAAGCCTAAAATAATCCTGTAGTTCAATGATTCATTCAAACAGTATTTGCATAGTTAATAGCAATGAAGTTTAGAATTTATTTCATAGAAATTTTCAAATGTGTGGGACGCCTGGGTAACTCAGTAGATTAAGCATCTGCCTTTGGCTCAGGTCATGATCCCAGGGTCCTGGGATCGAATGCTGCCTCAGGTTCCCTGGTCAGGAGGGAGCCTGCTTCTCCCTCTGTGTGCTCTGTCTGCCACTTCCCCTGCTTGGGCTCTCTCTGACACATAAATAAATAAATAATCTTCAAAAAATAAATTTGCAAATATGTAGCCCAATGACTACCTTGAAAATGTGAAAGATGCTCTAATCTCTGTTTGATATCTCACCATATCAATGAAGTCTCGAATCACCAGGAGATGTGAATTTTTCATGGCACAGTCATTTTTGCTTTCATCCCAAGATTTCTTATCTTCAGCAATCCAGTAACATTTCCCTCCATGTAGCTTCCAGTCTTTAGAGGGGCATGATTTGTGAGCAGCGGAGAAATTGAAAGAAACTAGAAGGAACAAGGATAAGTAATTAAAAGAAACTCAGAACCATATCCCTAATATCATACTGAAGAAGTTAAGTATCTGCCCTGGGTCAGGTCATGATCCCAGGGTCCTGGAATCTAATCCTGCATCGGGCTCTTTGCCCCTTGCTCAGTGGGAGCCTGACTGCTTCTCCCTCTGCCTGCCGCTCCCCCTGCTTTTGCTCTCTTTCTCTCAGACAAATAAAGAAATAAGACCTTTAAAGAAAAGTAAGGAAAAAAAAAAGAAATTGAAGTCTTACAACCAGAGGAAAGAGAAAATAAAGGGAAAAAAGGATAATAGCTAAAATCTCTCCAACGTATTTAAATTTATAAATTTATACTTTCAAGAAACTCTTCCAGCCCTAAGCAGGATAAATATGAGAAAAACCATAATGTAAAAAGAAAACAAACTGCGTAAAACCAAAGATAGAGGAAAATCTTGAAAGCAGAGAAAAACTGCATGCCATTTACAAAGATATGACTGTTTAAAAGGAAAAAAACCCTCATTCTCATCATGTACTGAGGGGGACAGAACATAGTGAAAAATGTCTTCAAGGTTTTGAAGGGAACTAAGAAACAGACTCTTACCTAGAGAGAGCAAACTGAGGGGAGGTGGATGGGGAACGAGTGTCGTAGGAGTTGGGGATTAAGGAGGGGACTGTGCTGTATGGGACTGCTGAATCACTAGATTGTATACCCAAAACTAATATTACACTGTACATCGACAAACTGGAATTTAAATAAAAACCTTAAAAATTGTTTAAGGAAAAAAAATCAATAAAATATTTCACATTCCATGAAAATATCTTTCTAAAAACATGGCACATTTAAGACACTTTCAGAGAAAAGAAAACTAAAAGGACCCATTATCAAATAGTCACTACAGTGAATATCAGAGGACATTCTTCAGACCGATGGGAAATGTTTCTAAGTGGAAACTTTCATATCGGAGAGAGAACAACATCAGAAATGGCAAGCATAGAGGTAAAAATAGAAGTGGAAGGTGAGCAATGTATATTCAAAGGATCCTTGCTCTTGCTTTCAATATTAAGTCCGCACACTTATCTCAGTTGTACAGTTTTTCTTTAGATTCATAGAATACACCAAATCCAAACCTTTCCACGAAATAATGCCAAATATATGCTGTGATTATAGTTAAAGAGAGCAACTATGCAACTGGGACTTTTAAGAACATATTTAATAAGAAACTACTATATTTTCACTTCTATATTTCTGATAGTAGGTAATTTGACTAGATAGTATGAAGCAGGGCTTCCCAACCATTTTTTTTTAAAAAAAGATTTTATTTATTTATTTGACAGACAGAGATCACAAGTAGGCAGAGAGGCAGGCAGAGAGGGGGGGTGGGAAGCAGGCTCCCTACTGAGCAGAAAGCCCGATGCAATGTTGGGCAATCTCAGGACCCTGGGATCATGACCTGAGCCAAAGGCAGAGGCTCTAACCCACTGAGCCACCAAGGTGCCCCTCCAACCATTTTTTGTATCACAGAATATTAAAAAAATTTTTTCTAAAGTGCAGCAAGATAAATGAATAAAAGTCTACAGTCTACCTGTTAACCACCTGGATCTTTTTATTTTTTTTTATTTTTTTTAAGATTTTATTTATTTTAGGCAAAGAGGCAGGCAGAGAGGGAGGAGGAAGCAGGTTCCCTGCTGAGCAGAGAGCCCAATGCGCAGCTTGATCCCAGCACCCTGGGATCATGACCTGAGCCAAAGGCAGAGGCTTTAACCCACTGAGCCACCCAGGCGCCCCCACCTGGATCTTTTTAGTTCAAGAACCTTAATACATACAAATGTTAGGGCACACCACTGAAAAAATGCTTTTTTTTTTTTTTTTTAGTGTACAAACTATATTTTATTTCTATAAAGTTCAAAGCCAGATAAAAATAATGTATTTGTGAGTGTGGGCTCCTGGGGTATAGTAATAATCTCTTCAGCAGAGTTCTGGTAAGCAGCCGAGTTCACTATACTAGGATTCACTTCACTGAGCACTTACACATTATGCTCTGTAATTAGATGGTAGCTTTACAAAAAGTTTATAGTTTACGTATATGTTATTTTGAAGATACCTTTTGCTAGAGATAATTAGATCCTAAAAGAATTAAAGTGTTGCTTAGCATGTAAGAAGTAAGGGAAATAGCTAAAGGTAGACACTTAGCTAGAGGTGGAATGGGGAAATGTTTGCATAAATGAGTTCATAAGGCAAGGTTTCCCTGGAGGTTAATGATTTATATATCAGTGCTAGGGTCATATGACCAAATGTTGGGTTCACCAAAAGATGAGGGAGTGAGTCAGTGTGACTGATTAGTCCAGGGTCTTCAAAAGTGCCTGAAGTCATCCAATCATTATTAGCTCTTTTGTGTCTCCCTGCACATGAAAATGTAAACTTTGCAAGAAAATATCTTTATTTTTTTAGCAATTCCATCAACTGAAATCAAATTAAGATAAAAATATCCCAAATACTTGAAAAAACACACAACACAGCAGGAAGTACAAATAGCAGATTTGGTCACCAAAGACTTTAGGTGTTTACAAAATCAAATGTATCACAAATAATAATGTTTTAAATTATTTTAAGAAATAAAAGAGTAAGTAAAAAAAAAAAAGAAAGAAAAGATCAGATAACAGGAGACTATCAAAAGCTAACAAGTTTGTTTGAGAAGAAGTCCTTAGGATTGAAAACTGATCATTGGAGGAGTTTAGGTGGCTCAGTTGGTTAAGCCTCCAAATCCTGGTTTCAGTTCAGGTAGTGATCTCAAGTTCGTGAGATCAGGCCTTGGGTCTGGCCCTGGGTCCAGCTTTGGGTGATTCCACTTGATTCTCTCCCTCTGATCCTCCCCCTGCTCGCTCTCTCTAAAACAAATAAATAAATAAATACCTTTTTAATTTTAATTTTTTAAAAGATTTTATTTATTTATTTGACACACAGAGAGAGAGAGATCACAAGTAGGCAGAGAGGCAGGCAGAGAGAGAGAAGGAAGCAGGCTCCATGCTGCGCAGAGAGCCCGGTGCGGGACTCGATCCCAGGACCCTGAGATCATGACCTGAGCCAAAGGCAGAGGCTTAACCCACTGAGCCACCCAAGTGCCCCAATATATACCTTTTTTAAAGGTATATATATATATATATATATATATATATATATATATATATTTTTTTTTTTTTTTTTTTTTAAAGAGAAAACTCTGATCATTGAAATTAGACTCCATGAATGAATCCGTTGCTTAGACACAGGAAGAGAGGGCACTCGTAAGCTGCAGGATACACCTGGAAACATTGCCTTCAGCACAAGTCGACAACATTGAAGACAAAAATGGGATGGTAAGTGAAATGGAGGAGCATAAGCCTATTGTACTTCTAAATTCTAGATTTAGATTCTAGAAAGAAAACAGAGAGAAGGTTAACAAAGCATTAGGAATGATGGCTGAATAGATCAATTGGGTTTTACTTCACATACTTTAAAGTTTTATTGTTTTTCTTTCCTGATGAATTGATCTAAGACTCTAGGAGCGGTGGCTTACACATTTATAAGAATAGGATGAGGATTAGAAAACAGGTTTGGGGCGCCTGGGTGACTCAGTTGGTTAAGTGTGCATTTGGCTCAGGTCAGGATCCCAGGGTTCTGGGAAGAGTCCTGCATCAAGTTCCTTTCTCAGTGGGGAGCCTGCTTTTCTCTCTGTCTGCCGCTCCCCATGCTTGTGCTCTCTCCCTCTGTGACTTAAGATAAAGAATAAAATCCTAAAAAAAAAAAAAAAAAAGAAAAAAGAAAACAGGTTTGACAGAATTTAAAGCTAGAGCTTTATTTAATACACTACTACTGTTCCTGTAGTAGGTAATAGTATACTGCAGTGCTTTTTCTCTGGAGATAATGTCTCATAAAATTTGCCCTCAGAATCACACAAGTTTAAAAAAAAATAGAACATACGGTGTATCAGATAGTTTTCAGTATGTGGTCAAGGGGACTTGGAAATATCAAAGTCCAATTTAAAGTTTTAATGCATTCCTAGAATTTGTATGTACACTACATTATGGACAGGTAGGTCTTTCTAATAGAATTACACCTGGATGTTCAAAAGAAGAATAATATATAGTTTTTCAATATGGAGTTAAGAATTAAATTAACAAATGTTTTTAATACCCTCCCCAATGTCCATCGCCCAGCCACCCTATCCCTACACCCCAAACCCCAGCAACTCTCAGTTTGTTTCCTGAGATTAAGAGTCTCTTATGGTTTGTCTCCCTTCCCAGTTCCGTCTTGTTTCACTTTTTCACTTCCTTCTCCCTGCAACCCCCCTGCCCTGCCTCTCAAATTCCTCATATCAGAGAGATCATATGACCATTGTCTTTCTCTGATTGACTTTAACAAATTTAAAGATGTAATAAAACCACTGGCAAAAAATGCAGAAAGGCTGAATAATTGTTTTCTTGACTTTTAAAAGTGTGCGTATATGTAAGAGCAAAAGAAAGATTAACATAACATTACCATTTACAATAATTTTGCATGTAATAACATTACCTAGTTAAAAAAAAAACTGAATATGTCATAAACTTTAAGAATGAAAATAAGGGTGCCTGGGTGTCTCAGTCATTAAAAAAGTGTCTGCCTTTGGCTCAGGTCATGATCCCAGGGTCCCGGAATGGAGTCCTTCATTGGGCTCCCTGCTCAGCAGGAGCCTGCTTCTCTCTCTCCCACTCCCCCTGCTTGTGTTCCCTCTCTTGCTGTTTCTCTCTCTGTCAAATAAACAAATAAAATCTTTAAAAAAATAAGAATGAAAATATTTTGACTACATTCTGCACTTGTGTATGTCCCAATTGAAATAAAAATGATAAATGCAATCATTTCCATGAAATACCTTTTCATTAACCTAGAACTCTTTATAAGCTCATTTTTCTCATTTGCCTTGGATCCTTGAACATTTTTGTCATAGACTGTAATGGATCCATAAAAAACAATGACCTTAACCATCCCTCTATAAGGCAGAGGAATCTCTCTTCAAATATATTCTGGTAAAACCGATGTTACTGTCCATGTCTCTGGAATTAGACAACATAAAATAATGTTACCTGTTGAGGTGATTACTTCAGATTTATTTTTACCAGTACAGAATTTCTCTTTTGATTCATTTTCCACTGCATTGTGTCTTGCATATTTCAACTGTATAACTGATGAAAGAACAAACATATTTTCCTAATTAAATACAAAGCATAAAACTATTGGGTTCTAGTGACTCTCTAAAGTTCAATAATGTAGAAATTCTATTGTAAGTTAAATAATTAAAAACTTGAAGAGACAAACAACACTATTTTTCTAAGGCTTGATCTTTTCTTTGCATTCTTATTACTTTTATTAACATATTAATAAAATATGATCTGGGAGAGGAGGGCTAGTCACCTAATTTTTTTCTTGGAGTTTTCATATTTATTTTAATGAACACAAAATAACCAGCTGTAGCCATAAGCCTCATTTGTATAGTTTGGGTTTAGTGAGATATTGTTAAATTATGTCCAGTCTCACCTGATTCAGAGGGAAGATGTTATATGTTTTGGTTTGGTTCATAATTCTGGTTCTTTCAGTATTTTGCATGTAAATGCTGCATAGAGAAGGGTAGGGTGGGCCCAGAGTAGGAAGGTATCTTTTTTTTTTTTTTGAGGGCCATTTAACTGAGCTTACTTTTGGTAACTTCTAATTTCATAATATTGTGCATTATGCAATTAAATCTTTAAAATCTATTTTAGTAATGAATCTATTAGTAACAAAAATATTTTATTAAAAAACTGCTATGCTGGTAACAAACAAATCTATTAACATAACAAAAAATATGTAGAAGAGATTTTATTTTTGCTTCCCTCTGCCCTAATTTTATAGCTGCAATTAGACAATAGGTTATCTTAAACTGGTTAAATAGCTTTCTGGGGCTTAAGATTTGTATGCATTGGCCTGTTCTAGGATTTCATCTGAAAGCCTGAATTCCTTGGAATATATATAGTCTGTATATTACCTTTGTTCTATAGATATATGTGAAGAACTTTTCTTCAAACATTTATTCAATAATTAAAATATTTGCTATCTGAATATTGAATTATGCTCTTATGTCCAAAGTACATGAGTACAATTTTTAAATACTCAAGTTAGTTGATTAATTGTAGGCAGATTTCTCACTTATTGATACAAGATTGATAGTGGCCAGGAGTAGCTAATATGAATAAACTTCTATAGAAATATACGACATAATTTAATTTCCTTTCATCTGAATGTAGTTTTAGAGAAGCTTGTGTATAACTCATTATCAACCTGCATTGTGCGATTTGATCACAAAATATTAACATATTCTTGACTTCTCTTTCCTTTATCAGTGAAATGAATCCATAATGACATTGCCTGCTGAAGGTCTATGAAAAAATCTCTAATCTTAATTTTTTCAAATTTCATATGTTCTGTGAAGCTGTCCTGTATTGTTCAGGAAACACTTGAACAGCAAACACAATTACAACAGGTCATTAAAGAAAAATGATTTAGGATAAATGAATAATCTTGATTAATTACTTACTCAAAATGCTCAGCACAATTACTGCTACAAATAGGGTGATGATCATTGCACATCCAACTTTCAGGAAAATTCCATGATGGTGAGAATCTACAATATTGCATAGATTGGACAGATAGAATTTGATCATAAGACCAGCAGTTAAATCCTTATATAGTTAGAGGTAAGAGGGAGCTGAATAAACTTTCTTGGTTATCAAGCTTCTAAGTTAATTTCCTTTGAAATACATAGACCCAGCTTCTTTTTGCTCATGTGCATACACACACAGGACATATTTGGCTTTCTGGTTTGTGAAGAGGAGACTTATAAAACTGTGAATGGATATGAGTTTTTCTTTGTGGGTTCATCATACGTGTTTCACAGCATTAATCTTACAGTGATCTGCTCTCTGCAGATTTTTTTATAGTAAGAAGGTAAGAAGGTCTTTTTAAAAATTTTTTAATTTATTTTCAGCATAACAGTATTCATTATTTTTTTTACCTCACCCAGTGCTCCATGCAATCCGTGCCCTCTATAATACCCACCACCTGGTACCCCAACCTCCCACCTGCCCACCACTTCAAACCCCTCAGTTTGTTTTTCAGAGTCCATAGTCTCTTATGATTCACCTCCCCTTTCAATTTCCCCCAACTCCCTTCTCCTCTCTAACTCCCCATGTCCTCCATGCTATTTGTTATGCTCCATAAATAAGTGGGACCATATGATAATTGACTCTCTCTGCTTGACTTATTTTACTCAGCATAATCTCTTCCAGTCCCGCCCATGTTACTACAAAAGTCCAATGTTTTTATATAAGACTGAGACCCTCCAGATTCTCTTGTAAGTTTGTTGACAACACCCACCTATTTGGATTAATCCATTATTTTCTCTCTTATGTAATATGCCTACTTTACATAATGATACATAACAATAATTTCATATATTTCACTCATTTTTATTTTGAAATAAAAGTACTTTTAGGGATTACCTTGTCCAATGTCTACATATATATGTGGATATTCAATTCCACAATTACAGTTATTTGAAAAGAGAGCTGAGATCAAGCCTCAGCTCTCTTGACTACCCAAACAGTGACTAGTTTGCTATCCATACTATCTCATTGTCTTTGGAGTACTGAAAGATAAAAATAAATCAGGAAAAGAAGCAAGAATTATTAGCTTTGGCTGATAGTTAAACCAACAATCTCTAATCCAAAATAATTGCAGTATATCAAACCCACTAGATATATGATATATGCAAACATATATACAATACATTGAGAAAGTAATGAAATAACTGATGTTGAAATATAACCACTATAAAGTCAAGCACCAAGACCGATTAACCTGAATTCTTATCTATTACTACAGAGAACTTTGCTCTATGTTCAAATGACTACTGTTGTTGAATAAAATATCTTTCATGGAAGCTTATTAATTCTCAGAGCATAAAATATCCATTTGTTTTCATGTACATTTCATGTAAAACAAAGCAAATTGTGCCCATCAAGGCAATTGCAAGAAGAAGGGTATTGTATCCCTACATCTGTTTTTAATATAAACAGCTGGGTGTGTGGACCTAAAAACTTACAGAATAAAATTTCAGATTTCATTAGAACACTGACATAAGGGTTATTAGGTCATTCTTCCAGGCCCCAAAGTAAGATTTATGAAAAGCATGAATTTCTCAATGTTCGTCTGAGATATTCCCAGTGGAATCATCCTTTCTCCCTAGTAATCTGCTCAATTTTATCATGACAATCTCTTTGTTTTATCTTAAAGAACAAATGAATATGAAGATGAAGAGAATAGGGAAAGGGTCTCAGCACATGTGAGGCTCTGAAGTGGTAAGGCATATGTAACTTCAAGGAGGAAAGAGGACAACAGCCAGAGCAAAATAAGTAAAACAGGGAGTTAGAAGAGGAAAACTAAGACCATGTCATAGCATATGTAGGGCTCTGTAGAACATGAAAATTCAGTGTATCAAATAATTCTTTCCATTTACAATGATATGACACATGAGAACAGAAGTTTTATTTATCCTACCCTAGGGATATGCAGTGAAGAAGTAATAAAATATTTGGCTTCTGGTCACAAGCACCATTGTGAGTAGGTAACTTAATCTTTATATATTTAGGTGTTCTCTTTTTAATATTAGTAGACTGGACCAGATAGCATTAAAAATGTTATCCCCAAATCTCTAAACCAGGAAGGAAGTAAAGTTCTATCTGTAAACAAAAAGGAAATCAAACCCTGGAATGCAGAATTGAAAATACTAGTTTTGTTCCTTGAACTGCGCTAAAATAACTTCTGGGAAATTGGACTAATCGTATGAGAGTTTTTCTGGGTGGGAGAATAAGAAGGCAACTCTAGTCCACATTATTTTTAAAATTAAGTTCTATCTTCTCGTTGAAAATGAAAGCACCCAGACTAGGGAGAAAAGAAAGCGGATAAGCTTTTATTGGACAAGCTCAGAGAGGTAATGTTTAAAAATAAGGAATAATATGTTTTCACAATCAGAGAAAACCACACCTCAGATTTATTTGGTAACAGCAAATTAAAAAATATAAAAGAAGAAATACATTATTTGGAAATATAGTAAAGCAAAACATTATATTCATTACACAGTACAAATGCAATGAGACTTAAATTATGTAAACATTTTATATAAACTTTATAATATAACAAATTCTTACTCTAGAGAAAAGAACAGAAATGCAACACGAAAGTTTCCCTAATACTTTAGAGGACGAAAAAATGCACTGAATATGAAAATCTACCACCCTTTGCGGTGTCTTGTGTTTAAGGTACAATGTTATCCATAGTTATGTGCCTTTCTCTTCGTATTCCACAAATATTCTATTACTCAGAGTTTCATTAATTCTAAACTTCATGAAATAAAATACCAGCATTTCATGTCCTCTTAGTTTAGTTTAACATTGTTATCCTAACATTATGCAAATTTCAAAAAGATAATTAACAATGTGAATTATAGCCAAGTACTTTTTTCCTTTGTTTAAGAGAATTTATATTATAGTCACAGGACAGATTTAATCAGACGTACATGAAACTGTAAAGAAAGGGGGTCATAAATATAGAAGTCACTGTATAAATGTTCACTGTAAGAAATAAAAAGAATAGAAAGGCTATGACAATCAAAAGCAAAGTTCAACTCATCCCCCTACTCACTCTCCTTTCAGGAACCCTCAGTTTGTTCTATGCGGTTAAGAATCTGTTTTTTGGTTTTTCTCTCTGTTTTTTTCTTCCTATATTCATTTGTTTTGTCTTTTAAATTCCATATATGGGTGAAATCATATGGTATTTGTCTTTCTCTGAATGACTTATTTCATTTAGCATAATACTCTCTAGTTGCATCCACAGTGTTATATGTAAATGATGAATCACTAAATTCTACACCTGAAACTAATATTACGCTGTAGGTTAACTAACTGGAATTTAAAAAAAAAAAAAAACTTGAAAATGAAAAGAAAAAAACAAAACTACAATTAATTTTGTCTGATTAAAAACATTCACTCATTCTTTTTTATTTTTATTATTTTATTTTATTTATTTTAGTTTTATTACACTTATTTTATTTTATTTTTAAAAATTATTAACATATAATGTATTATTTGCCCCTGCGGTACATGTCTGTGAATCATCAGGCTTACACATTTTACAGCACTCACCATAGCACATACCCTCCCCAATGTCCATCACCCAGTCACTCTTATTCTTGCATTCAATCAACTTTTCTTGGAATCCAGCCTGCTAACTATTGAAGACATGTACAAATGCAGGATAGAAATAAAGGAGATTAAAATTAAAATATTAATTTTAAAAGGACCCCTAAAGCCAACTTACCAAATTTCTGAAGTGACGATGACTTTTTTAAAGAAACAGTCCTATCAATTTTAATATCAGCATAGATTGTATCTCCAGCCATTGCACATTTAAAAAGAGAGAGAAGACCAAAAATGACATTCTACTGAAGGGAGTCTCATAGTTCTGCAAATAAACTTCCGGTAAGTGAAATAAATCGAGATGGACAATTTTCTTTTGCTCTCTCAAATTTGGTGGATTTCCTTTATGAATATAGGACAAAAACAATGTGCTCAGTCTTACCAATCAAGGAATAGATTTTTGAACACTTCATGATATGGAAGAAAACTACTATTCTTATAGCAGTTTTCTTGCTCTACGGTTAGTTTTCTAAGTTTGGAATAATTCTAACTTTAGAATAATTCTAATACCACAGAAGATATCATAACCCTTTTTTCCCTTCTATAAACCACTTCCTGTTTTAGTTCAGACATATATTCTCTGGCAGAGCTCTGATCTTTCAACATTCTCTCCAACGTGGAATAGCAATTTGGAAGGAGGATAAAGAAAAAGAGATTTTATTATGGAGATGATAGAAATAATTGATAGACTTCTTATCTTGAAATACATTGCATTTACCTAGCTAATACTTTTTTTTAACACCTAAATAAAAATTCCCTTAAACCTCTTATTCTCTCATGTGCTTTATGATATTAGCATCAAACTGAGTTAAAGCATGGATTCTGCAGAGAATTTCCAAACTGGAAAATTATGTTTAAGAGGCAGAAATAAACTCTCGGTCAAAATAACTCAAGGTTGTGTCATTAAAAAAAAGTAAATCTTATGTTTAAAAAATGTTCATAGAATTTTCCTTTTGAGCACAATATAGAAAACATAGATTTTAATCTCCTAGTTCTTCTAAACCTCCATTAAAATTATATTAAAGGAATAAAAATTTAAAAGCCTCGAACAATAATGAAAAAGAAGTGAGTTCTGGCAGCTAAGGAAAAAAAATCAGCCAATTTCTGAAAGATAAAGATATAATCATGGATGAAACAAAGCAGAAGGAAGTGAAGTCTAGAATAAGCAGAGGGAAATACCTGAGGAGGGACCAACCACCTGCAAAACCTCATAAGATACAGAGCTCAGAAATATCAGATATAAAAAATGACAGGAGGCATTATTATAACCAGTAGATTAATTGGAATTCTGTGCATGAAGGAGCTGATTCCCTCAACACTCACCCAAATACATTGCGTAGAATTATTTAAACTGTAATCATCCTCACTCCCTTGGATCCAAGGAATTTTATCTACGTTAATAAAATAGCTGGAGAACAGACCTTGGTTTTCTGGCATTGAGGGTTCCCTCAGTATAATGGCTAACCCACAAGGCTTCTGACATGGAGTGACTATGGGAGGACCTCTGCCTCTCAAGATGGCTGAGACACTCTCTCTTTCCCGGGTTGTCTAACACTTTATATGTTGGTCTGTATTTTTTACATGAAAAACTGACTTTGAGAGGTTATATGCAAATAGTTGCATGAACAGTACATTTTCAGAGTGAGGATTTGAACTCCTATCAAACAGTCCAAAGCCCACACTGTGATGTGATAATGCTTTCTAGATTTTAAGAGTGAGAATCACATGTTATTATTCTTATTTGTTATATTCATCACTCTATCTATGCCTGAAACACAACAGATACTTGATAATTGTATGTTGGGTTACCAAAACAGTTAATGTTATGTTGAATTTTATTACTGTACTCAACATTTTTCCAAAATGAGAGCAATGATTTTTGACTAAAAAGTAGACTTCTATTCATATGAAAAATACTATTGAGAGTTTAATCATATAAAATTAAAAAAATACTAGCATGTAGAGAATCTACTATAAGTTAGGTGATAAATCCTTGGGATATCCACATTTAATATTAATAATATCTGTCTCCTCTCTATGTCCAAAGTAAGTAACCAAGGAATGAGTTCTGAAGTAATATCTAACTTTGTTGCGATTTAACTTTGATTGAGTGTCATGATTCTTGTAGGTAGGGCTCCTTCAGCCGGAAGGACATATATATAGACAGTCAACATGTGGATTAGTTAAATAGTGGGATATTAAAAATAGTGGTGGCTTGCAATATGTGTCATTACATAATAGAAATAAAATATGTCCAGAAACAAGGTAGAACTGTTCAGCTAAGTACCCTAGATTCATCTAATATTCATCAGATGTATATGACAGCTTAAAATGATATTCTCAAATTTGGTGACAACTTTCCCAGTCTATAACTTTTTATATATTGAGTTCAATTTTAAACATTGAGTTCAGTTAAGCATTAGTGATTAAAATATGTGGTGTTGGGGTGCCTGGGTGGCTTTGCCTTCAGCTCAGGTCATGATCCCAGGTTCGTGGGATCGATCCTGCATTGGACTCTCTGCTCAGCAGGGAGCCTGCTTCCTCCTCTCTCTCTCTGCCTGCCTCTCTGCCTACTTGTGCTTTCTCTCTGTCAAATAAATAAATAAAATCTTTAAAATATGTGGTGTTATCATTATTGATGGATACCAGATCTCACTAGTTAAATAGTATACATTTGAAATGTGTCTTATCCCTAATTTTATTAATCATGATTCTATGCATGGATTCCAAGTGGAATCCTCAATCTTGGCATATTTTCTGGAGTAAAAGTTCTAAATTCCAACTGCCTTCCAATACCTCAGACTCAAAATAATCAAAAGTAATCCAACTTCTCCTCTCCTTCCACTGTGTCACCACTTTCTTTTGGATGCCTCATTTCCTTTGAAGAAACTCAGGCTTAATATCCCTCCTTTGTATACTTCCTATCATATTCCAAAATGTATGTGTGGGTGAGTGATGGACAGTAGCATATAATAATTTATTAATTTGAGATGGAGTCCTTTTCAATTTAGAGGAGCATTTTATTGACAACAGGCTCAGAGAAAGATAATGCCATGTGGGTGAGGAAGGAAAATACAGAGAATGATTAAAGGCTTACCAATCATGTAAGTAAACTCTTTCTGTAATGGTAAGCATGTGAAATAGAAAAATGTATTTCTTTGTATACTTTTGAAGGGAAGAGAAGTTTTATTTTGCAGATTGGCTAGACCTTGGGTAGTGGGGAAGAATTAGTAGTCCTGTGATATATTTGTATCGATTTGTGTGTGTGTGTGTGTGTGTGTGTGCATTTCCGTGTGTATGCATGTATGTATGTGCATAGAGATTTTTAAGGTTAATGATATATGATATCTCTATCTATCTATCCAGACATAAAAACTTTATAAAGTGTGTGAAATTTTTTTAAATTTAAAATTTTTTTTTCATTTGAAAGAGACAGATAGCACAAGTAGGGGTAGGGGCAGGGGGAGAGGGAGAAGCAGACTCCTCACTGAGCCAGGAGCCTGACTTGGAGCTCGATCTTAGGACCCTGAGATCATGACCTGGGCCAAAGGCAGATGCTTAACCATCTGAGCCACCCAGGTACCCCAGCTGTAAGAAATATTTAATTTTAGATGGAATGATATTGTTTGCCCTTTTTTGGTAATGTATAGCTCTCTTAATTATCTAATTATTCTGGGTTAGTTGTTTTCAGCCTTGACTGGACATTGAAATCTTTTGGAGACCATTAGAAAAAGGATGTGGGGAAACAGGAACACTTTTGCGCTGTTGGTGGGAATATAAATTTGTGCAAAACAGCATGGAGGTTCCTCAAGGAATTAAAAATGAAAATGCCCTATGATTCAGTAATTTGGTATTTACAAAAAGAAAACAAAATCAGTAATCTGAAAAGATATATGCACCCCTATGCTTATTGCAGCATTATTTACATACTATTTACATATTGCAGCATTATTTACATTTATATGGAAGCAGCCTGTGTCCATCGACAGATGAACGGATAAAGAAGATGTGCCATTTGCAGCAACACGGATAGACTTAACAGGCATTACGCTAAGTGAAATAAGTAAGAAAAAGGAGTAAAATAAGTAAAAAAATAAGAAGTAACATAAAAAATAAGTAAAAAAAATAAAAAATAAGTAAAAAAAATAAGAAAAATAAGTAAAAAAAGGAAAGACAAGTAGCATGCGATTTCCACTTATATGTGGAATCTAAAGAACAAAACAAAAAGATGAAATCCAGAAACATACCTGTAAGTACAGAGAACAAACTTATGCTGCCAGAGGGAAAGGGGTTGTGGGATGGGCAAAATGGGTGAAAGGGAGTGAAAGATACCGGCTTCTGGTTATGGAATGAGTAAGTCCCAGGGATGAAAGGCACATTATAGGGAATGTAGTATTGTAATAGTGTTGTATGGTGACAGATGGTGGCTACACTGGTGGTGATCACAGCATAATGCTTAGACTTGTCAAATTACTGTTGTACACCCGAAATGTAACAGTGTGTGTTAATTATGCTCCAATAAAAGATAAACTGAAATAAAAATAAGTTTAAAGATAAATAACAATAAATAAAGTTATTGCCAAAAAAAAAAATCCTTCAATCAATCTCACTCCTATCAGTAAAGTGAGAAAAAAAGACAAGAAAGAAGAAAGAATAAATATGTCATAGGGATGTAATGCCTAGAGTGGTGATTACAGTGATAATACTGTATTGCATATTTAAAAGTGGCTAAGATAGTTAATCTGAAAAGTTTTCCTCACAAGAAAAATAATTTCTGGTACTATATATGATAATAATGTTAACTAGACTTATTGTGATGACGGTTTTCCAAGATATATACAAATACTGAGGAATGCCTGGGTGGCTCAGGTGGTTAAGCCGCTGCCTTTGGCTCAGGTCATGATCCCGGGATCCTTGGATTGAGTCCCACATTGGGCTCTTTGCGCAGCAGGAGGAAGCCTGCTTCTCTCGCTGCCTCTGCCTGCCACTCTGCCTGCTTGTGTGTACTCTTTCTTTCTCTGACAAATAAATAAATAAAATCTTAAAAAAACAAAAAACAAATACTGAATCATTCTGTTGCGCACCTGAAACTAATATGTCAATTACACGTTATTTTAAGAGGAAAAAAAAAGTGATGTGTGAACTTTATGTGAGGAATTTCAATTTTCATTTGGGTTATGTCCTGAACATTAGAATTTTAAAAATTTCCTTTATATATGATTCCATATGTAGTCAAGGTTGAAAACGGTCAAACTCTCACTTGTGAGTTTGGAGTGAGGTACAGATTTTGCAAAAAAAGGAAGAAAAAATCAGACATCTGTGAAAGAAGCGGAAATAGCAGCACCACTGACAAAGAAGAGACCAGGTTCCTATACACCAAAGCACCCATGAAAACAAAGTTATTAACTTTCCCAAACTGGCGAAATGCCTTAGTATTAGACGCCAAACCCAAGGAGAACATGTGACTCTTCTAAGTTAGCTTTGATTTCTTTTTCAGAACAGAGCCCATAACTCAGTGTGAACTAAATGAAATGCATCCGTGGGTTGCTTTTGATCCATGGGCCTACCCCAGTTGTCTTTATTCCCTATAGAATGAGTCTTGGAAATGCTTCCTACAGAAATAAAACAACTAAGGGAGTGTGCGTGGATATAACACCCTTTACCTTCTAGCAGAGGAAAAGTAGGAAGTGTTGGAGGATCTGCAGTGCTTTAATGGATTTGAGAGGCATGATGTTGCCTGTTCCTGCTCCTAGGTTTGCATATTCTAAACTTAGCAGAAGTGCAGGATAGTCAGCGTTCTGTTATTCCAGCCACGACCAATTTGCCATCTATTGTAGCAAAGCATCTTTTTTGGAGCTATCTGATGACCTGCTTACTTGCATGGAGACTTAAGGACCAGAAAAGATCTAGATGTTTTAACTGTTGCTTGTATCTGGAGGACTTCACTATGATCCCCAAATAAGGAGGGCTAAAACCCAGCACATCCTCCTTGAAAGAAGAGAGGAAACATAGAAGCCATCTAAGAGATCTATCCTCATGCAGCTAGAAAGTTTTACATTCATTAAAACAGAAGAGACAAAGTTCTGACAACAAAAAAGTTGGTTGGAACAAAGAAAAGGAGACAATAAATGAGGGCCAGAGCACTAGGAAAAAAATTCATTCTTCTAGATATTTCCCAAATATCTTCTATTATGTATGTTCTGCCTGAAAGAGTAAAACTTACTTTAGATACAGCCAGAAAACACAAAGACTTCAAAAGAACAAGGTACTTAGCTTTGGTTTTCAACATAAGAAATTCCCAGAAATCAAATAAAACTGTAGATTTCTGAAGTTTTAAGTGATTTTTCCATAAAAACTGGGAGCCAGTGAACAAAGAGTCTATGGCTCCTTAATGATCAAAATATTCTCTAGTCCAGAACCAGCAACATCAAGAAGTATGGCTCCTAATTCCAGGTAGGAAATACAATGATTTAGAACAATGGACAAGGAAATTCCTCCCAGGGGGAGGTTACTGGGGGCAGCCAGTTGGACTGTTTTTATGGAACACTTTTATATTGATACAATTTTTATAATGTGCCTATCTGGACATTTCATACGTGGTCTTTTGTTTCTGGTTGTTTCACTGAATGTTCTCAAAGTTCATTGAGGTTGTCACATGTATCAGTACCTCATTTTCTTTTATGGCAGAATACTATTCCACTGTGTGAGGATATCACATTTGTGGATACATTCATCAGTTAATAGACATTTGGGCTGTTTCCACTTTATGGATTTTATTAATAATGCTGCAACAAACATTCATGCAGAAGTTTTGGTGTGAATGTGCGTTCAGTTCTTCTAGGTCTATACCTCAAAGTGGAATTGTTAGGTCATTTGGTAACTTTTTAAAGTTTTGAGAAATTGTTAAATTGTCTACTACAGAAGGCTCTACCATTTTACATTCTCATCAACAATGTATGAGTATTCAATTTCCTCCATATTCTTAGGGACACTTGTTACTTTTCACCTTTTTGATCATAGCTATTCTACTGGTATAACTTACATTTCTTTTATTAAATTTATTCTTAAGTATTTTATTCTTTTTGGTGCTATTATAAATGAAAACTTTTAAAATTTTATTTCAGGATTATTCATTGTTAGGGTATAGAAGAAATACAATTGAATTTTGTATATTGATTTTGTGTCCTGTAATCTTGACAAATTTGGTTTTTTTTTAAAGCTCTAATTGTTGTTTTAGTGGATTCCTTAGGATTTTCTGTATACAAGATCGTATCAACTACAGAGATTTTTTTTCTGCTTCCTTTCCTACTTGGGTGTAGTGTTTTTTCCTTCCTTCCTTCCTCTTTTCCTCTTCCTCTTCCTCTCTCTTTTATTTCCCCAGCAAAAATCCTCAGTACAACAAACCAAGTCCATCATTCTTATCATTATCATCTGGTTGAATTATTAAAGACTTGCATCCCACATCGGGCAAGGAGTCACTATTATTTACAATATAGAGACTTGGTCTATTGACCTAAACCAGTAAAGTTTGTTTCAAAATAGCTCTTTTAGATATGAGTTTTTAACAAGGTCATCCTATTTATTTTCTCTTGATGCTAGAAGTGCTCAAATTACAATTCAAATGTAAATCAACGGCCCACAAGTTATACACAAACTAACTTGGAGACATATACATAGTTTTGAGATCCTAGAGATGAAGATAAATACAGTAATTGCATCAAACTATTTCTCTTAGTGGAAGGGCTATATGCTTTATGATGTGTACATTTCCATTTGTGGTTGTGGCGTTTCTTTTTATGGCATAAAATATTATTCCTTTGTATAGAGGGATGACATTTTGTTTTTACATTCATCTGTTTATGGACACTTGGGTTGTTAAGTTTTTGAAAGGAAGGATTTTTATGGTTAGTGCAAAAAGAAGGCTGGTCACATGGCCTAAATATTTGAATGTGATTATAATAGTTACTGCAAAAATTTTGTATACTAGTTGCATCATTTGCCATTTCAGGATATATTTTTATTTACATAGTTACTTGTTATTGTTCACATGTCCTGTTTCTTGACATGATAGGTAAAATCTGATTAGATATGGGAAAATGTGATTTCATGGTTATGGTCATCTGGTTTTCTGGGTTTTGTATAAAGAATGTTAGGTTTCCTGGGACACCTGGGTGACTGGGTTGAGTGCCTAACTCTTGGTTTTGGCTCAGGTCCTGATCTCATGGGTGGTGAGTTGGAGTCCTAGGATGGGCTCCACACGAAACGAAGAGCCTACCTGAAGATTTTCTCTCTCCCTCTGCCTTTCCCCCACTTGCATGCACATATTCACTCTCTCTCTCTCTCTAAAATAAATCTTAAAAAGAAAAAGAACCTTATGTTTCTTGTCTTCATTGAGAATGTCAGACAGTTAAGCCACCTGCAGGTTAAGTTAACATTGTGAAACTTGTGCCTTCACTGCAGGGATAGTCTACTCCTACTGCTAAGGTCCGATAACTTCTGTAGCGATGGTAAATACTAATGACTCTCCATTTTGGCTAGTAAGAGCTTGAATGTCTCCCCACCCTGTTTGGGCTCTGAGAATTGGTCTGCAGGTAACTACTTTGTTGATATTTACCCAGCTTTGTGCATTATTATTCTAGATTAAAGCATTGGAAAATTCAGCAGAATCAAAGGAGCTTCTTTTTTGAAATTCTGCCCACAACTTCCAGCTGCCCCAAACTCCTAAAATTTTTCTTTGTCTCCTCAATTTCAGTGAGATTGCTCTCTTCCTTTGGATGCTTTTTCCTGTTTTTGCATTATGAAAAATTATTCCAGTAAAATCCGGGGTCACCTTAGTGTCCACCTTACTTGTTTCCCTTTTCTGAAGGATCAAAGTTCTGAGCTGTCTGTTGTATAATTTCTGAAATCATTTTTTGATATATGTGTTGAATTTTCTAGTTGATTATTATAGGAAGTTAAGAATTTTTTTTTTAAGATTTTAATTGTTTATTTGACAGAGAGAGAGTGATGACAAGTAGGCAAAGAGGTGGGCAGAGAGAGGCGGGGTGGGGGGTAAGCAGACTCCCTGCTGAACAGAGAGCTCAATGTGGGGCTTGATCCCAGGACCCTGAGATTGTGACCTGAGCCGAAGGCAGAGGCTTAACCCACTGAACCACCCAGGTGCCCCAAGAATGATCATTGTTAATCCATCATGAATAGTGGTGTTGTATATTTACATATTTTCATTCATATTATATTTTATAATCAAATATTTTTAAAAGGTGAATATTATATTGCTAATTGTTTTGGTTTTATTTTTCTATATTATTTGGTTTTGACTTTCTATCATAACCCTTATAAGATACTGAATTTGGAATTCACAACACCTGGGCTTGAATTCTAACTTCAAAGTGTTGGACCTAGACAACTTTGGGCAAATTTATCTATTTAATGGAAATGTTCCAATTTACAACAGATATACAATAATATTAAACCACTATTGTAACACATGGACATTGTAACCTTTAATAAACTATAAAAATATTATTGTTTATCTCTTGTTTACCACTGTGAGGAAGGAAAAATTTTACTCTACCCGTTAAGCATCTTCCAGCTAGACTAAGAATTAAATTGACCTGAGACAGTTTAACAAGAGAATAAAACCCCAAAGTTTAATTACGTACACACGGAAGCCCAATAATGAAATTGAGAGCCAAAGAAATGACCAAAGCAGGAAGTTTTGATACATCTTAGAAAAAGAGACAATACATTTGTGAAGAATTGACAGGACAAAGAGTGTTATGTTTGGGAGCTTCAATTAATAAGGAATTCTAAACAGAATTTTGGCTAAGGTAGCAAATTAATAAAAAGTACCAAGGTTTGTTTATATAACTTTCCTGGCTCTAAATTGCCTAGCTGGTGATAAGGATGTCTCTTGACTTCCTGGTCCAGGGAGGGTAAATTTCACATGAAAAATTTATTTCCATTTGCAGAGAGGCAAAAGAGGGTCAGCGTGTCCTTCTTGCATTGGCTATTTCTTAAATAGCTTTAATTCAGAGTAATCAATATGCCTTTGGCGCAAATTCTGGAGCTGCCTGTGTGAATCCTTACAACTGACTTTCTGTGACATTTACTCAAGTAGTTTTTTAAAGCACTTTCTCAAGCCCCAAGACTTTATTTCATTTTGCCTGTTCCATTAATCTCGTGTTTTCAAAGAGGCATTTTTGTGTTTAGAAAAAAGACAGTATAGTAATGTTTAAGGAAGAACAGTTATTTAATTAAAAATTGTACACATTCTTAAGAATTTGTAAAGTTCATATCTTCTGCCCATTTTTTTATATGATTATCTGTTTTGTGTGTGTTGAGTTTGAGAAGTTCTTTATAGATCCTGGATATCAACCTTTTGTCTGTACTGTCATTTGCAAATATCTTCTCCCATTCCGTGGGTTGCCTCTTTGTTTGTTGATTGTTTCCTTTGCTGTGCAGAAGCTTTTGATTTTGATGAAGTCCCAAAAGTTCATTTTCACTTTTGTTTCCTTTGCTTTTGGAGACATATCTTGAAAGAAGTTGCCGTGGCTGATATCGAAGAGATTGCTGCCTATATTCTCCTCTAGGATTCTGATGGATTCCTGTCTCACGTTGAGGTCTTTTATCCATTTTGAGTGTTCGGTATAAGAGAATGGTCGAGTTTCATTCTTCTACATATAGCTGTCCAGTTTTCCCAGTACCATTTATTGAAGAGACTGTCTTTTTTCCACAGTATATTTTTTCCTGTTTTGTCCAAGATTATTTGACCATAGAGTTGGGGGTCCATATCTGGGCTCTCTACTCTGTTCCACTGGTCTATGTGTCTGTTTTTATGCCAGTACCATGCTGTCTTGGTCATCACAGCTTTGTAGTAAAGTTTGAAATCAGGTAACGTGATGCCCCCAGTTTTATTTTTGTTTTTCAACATTTTCTTAGCGATTCGGGGTCTATTCTGATTCCATACAAATTTTTGGATTATTTGCTCCAGCTCTTTGAAAAATACCAGTGGAATTTTGATCGGAATGACATTAAAAGTATATATTCCTCTAGGCAGTATAGACATTTTAACAATGTTTATTCTTCCGATCCAAGAACATGGAATGGTCTTCCATCTTTTTGTGTCTTCTTCAGTTTCTTTCATGAGTGTTCTGTAGTTCCTCAAGTACAGATCCTTTACCTCTTTGGTTAGGTTTATTCCCAGGCATGTTATGGTTCTTGGTGCTATAGTAAATGGAATCGATTCTCTAATTTCCCTTTCTGTATTTTCATTGTTAGCGTATAAGAAAGCCACTGATTTCTGTATATTGACTTTGTATCCTGCCACATTGCTGAACTGTTGTATGAGTTCTAGTAGTTTGGGGGTGGAGTCTTTTGGGTTTTCCATATAAAGAATCACGTCATCTGCGAAGAGAGAGAGTTTGACTTCTTCATTGCCAATTTGGATATGTTTTATTTCTATTTGCTGTCTGATTGCTGTTGCTAGGACTTGTAATAATATGTTGGCAGCACTTCTCCAATGAAGACATACAAATGGCTATCAGACACATAAAAAATGTTCATCATCACTAGCCATCAGGGAGATTCAAATTAAAACCACATTGAGATACCACCTTACACCAGTTAGAATGGCCAAAATTAGCAAGACAGGAAACAACATGTGGTGGAGGGGATGTGGAGAAAGGGGAACTCTCTTATACTGTTGGTGGGAATGCAAGTTGGTGCAGCCACTTTGGAGAACAGTGTGGAGATACCTTAAGAAATTAAAAATAGAGCTTCCCTATGACCCTGCCATTGCACTACTGGGTATTTACCCCAAAGATACAGATATAGTGAAAAGAAGGGCCATCTGTACCCCAATGTTTATGGCAACATTGGCCACGGTTGCCAAACTGTGGAAAGAACAAAGATGCCCTTCAACGGATGAATGGATAAAGAAGATGTGGTCCATATACACTATGGAGTAGTATGCCTCCATCAGAAAGGATGAATACCCAACTTTTGAAGCAACATGGATGGGACTGGAAGAGATTATGCTGAGTGAAATAAGTCAAGCAGAGAGAGTCAATTATCATACGGTTTCACTTATTTGTGGAGTATAACAAATAGCATGGAGGACAAGGGGAGATGGAGAGGAGAAGGGAGTTGAGGGAAATTGGAAGGGGAGGTGAACCATGAGAGACTATGGACTCTGAAAAACAATCTGAGGGTTTTGAAGGGGCGGGGAGTGGGAGGTTGGGGGAGCCAGGTGGTGAGTATTAGAGAGGGCACGGATTGCATAGAGCACTGGGTGTGGTGCAAAAATAATGAATACTGTTATGCTGAAAACAAATTTAAAAAAATACATACTGTCCTCCCAAGGGGGAAAAAAAAAAAGAATTTGTAAAGTTCCCTTTCTCCATCAGTATCAATAAAGTACAAGGCAGAAAAATAAGATACAACATCTCAATAAAAGATTAAAGTTCTACAGTGTTACAGTGTAAAAGACAAAGAACAGAAAAATAGTGTGTTAAGTAATTAACCACATTTGGGGGAAGTCTGCAAAAAGAGAAGTTGTGAGATCAGGAGTGTTCGTGACAAAAAGAGGAAATATGTTCTCAAATAAATAGTAAAATTTTAGCTTAAGAGGAATCATAGAATCAATTAATTTCAGTTGCAGATAAAGAAATTAGGTTTAATCAAAGGTGAAAGGTCCAATATTCTCTAACTAGTCAGTGATGTCAAAAGTAACTCAAAGACATCTACATCTCAGCACAGAAATTTGTTCACATACAGTTAAGAGATTTTTGTCCAGTATGAGATACATATGATAGAGAAAAAAAGAAAGAGATTGGAGTTTTCAGTTATTTGTCTGAAATAGATTTTTATTATACTTGTTAACTAGAAGTACAGTTTGGATGTAAAGTTAACTAATTGTGTTTTCTCTGAATTTTAGTGGCACTTTCTGTAAGACCACATATTGTTATTGAAAAATACATTATCATTCCAGTTTCTGATTCTGTGTCTGTGGCCTAACTTTTCTACTTGGAAACTTTAAGAATCGTCAATTTCTCCCTAGAATTCTGAAATTCTGAACTTTTAAAAACAACAATAAGAAAAACAACTCATGGATACAGAGAACAGATTGGTGGTTGCCCAAAGTGGGGCTTCATGGTGGAAATAACCGGTGATGGTGATCAAAAGGTACAAACTTCCAGTTATAAAATAAATAAGTTCCAACAATGTAATTTACAGCATAGGGACTACAGTTAATAATCCTGTTGTATATTTGAAAATTGCTAATAGAAGATCTTAAAAATTCTCATTACAAGAAGAAAGGTAACTAACTATATGTGCTAAAGAATGTCAACTAGATATTACGATGCTTTCACAATATATTCATATATCAAATCATTATGTTGTAAACCTGAAACTAATATATATTACGTGCCAATTACCCTTTAATTGAAAAACAGAAAAAAACAATCTCTCATGTTTGGCCTGGGTGATGTAAGCCAGTCTCTTAAGATCCTGAAGCTAATTAAAATATAGTCAGTCTCTGATCTCATTAATTATAATTCCAATTAATATCTCTCTTTTTAATAAAATGCTTCCTCCTTTAGTGTTTACTAAAGACTTCCAACCTGAATTCAGATTTCTTTTTGGTTTAGTCATGCCAGCCAGTAAACTTCCAATTTTTTACAGAGATGTCAACTTGCAGTTTGGTTGTTGAAGGTGGAAAGGATCTCAAGAGATTAAAATGTTCCTTGTCATGTATTTTCAACTAATACTCTAGTTTTTCCCCTTATTTTCCCTCTATTGTATTAGTTTTCTATTTCTGACCAACAAATCACCATACATTTAGTAGTTTAAAATAATTTTACTGACAAACCATAAGTGACTCTTAATCTCACAAAACAAACTGAGGGTTGCTAGGGGGAGGGGGATTGGAAGAAGGGGGCTGGGGTTATGGACACTGGGGAGGGTTTGTGCTATGGTGAGTGCTGTGAAGTGTGTAAACCTGGCGGTTCACAGGCTTGTAACCCTGGGGACAAAAATATATTATATGTTTATAAAAAATAAATAAAAATAAAAAACAATAAAATAAAATAATTTTACTTATTATCTCACTTTATGTGTGCTAGGATTCTAGACATGACATGTACATATATAATATGTATAATTACATATATATATATAAATTCCATTACATTTTAGAAACAACATAGACATGTTACTCTTTTTATATACATATATTTTATATATTATATTACATATATGTTTTTATACATATGTAATTAAAAAATAGATATTACATGTATTTATAATATATTATACATTATACTATATTATTATCTATTGTATGTATTTTATATTATAAATCTAAATACATTAAATGTATTTATATTTATATTATACATATATGCATCATATATTATATATGTATTATATATTTATATGTATATACACTATATGTATATATTATTACACATTATATGTATTTTTATATGTATGTGTTATATGTATTATGTATATAATATATATAAAAAGAGTACTGGATTTTTTTGTTGTTGAACGAAGATTACTTAAAAATTCAGTAGGGGACTTTCAGATGCCCTTGTAATATTAAATAGCTGTATTTGTTTCTGCTTTCTTCAAGAACTCCATTAAAACAACATTCATTGAAAAATAAATTTAATGGAATAAAAAGGATTAGGAGGAAATGAACACAAAAGATAAATGTTCACACATTTTAGAATAATATATCAAGTGACTTAAGCCACAGAACTCTGGATGCTAAGGAATTAGAGAGAGAGCATGCATTTCTAAGCTGGATGTGGTGGAAAAACTGTATGACCGCCCCCCAATCCCTCTGTTTGGGTCCTCCTTCCCTTGTATGATCCCCTCTCCTTAAGTGTGGGTGGAACCCAGGACTTGCATTGAACCCACAAAATGCAGGAAATATAATACATTATCTCCAGTGTTATTATTGTTGTCTCTGAAAGCAAAACAGTTGTCACTGACATTTTGGACAAACACCTACAGGAATTTGAGAAAGACTAGATGGTTTTTTACAAAGTCTCATTTGAAGTCAGCTAGGCAAGCTTTAGTAGTAAGTGGGGGCAAGCTGGTAGAAGAGAAGATGTTTTGCCAGTAGGGGGCTCTCTGTGATTAACTTCAACAGCAATGAAACTTGCTTCTTAGTTTGAAACATTCTTTATTTTTTATATGCCAAAGTAAGTCGTGTTTTCCCAAAGTGTCAGATTGCCTCCATCTAAAATTTTAAGGCCTGGGGCAAAGAACTTACTTTCTTTGTAACTTGGTTTCCTTATATATAAAGTAAGATATTAGTAACACCTAAGTCATAGAACTGTTGTGAGGAATCAGTGAATTATCTGTAACCTGTTTAGTCTCTGACATATAGAAGCAGTATGTAGTGTTGGTTATAATTATTGCTATATTTTATTATCCTTTTCAATAGTCGTATCATCCATCATTCAATACAAACTTGTTACTTTTTTTTTTTTTTTTTTTTTTTTTTTTTTTTTTTTTTTTTGGTGCTTTGAATAATACAGGGAGCAAATGTCCTTGCATTTAGCAAAGCACATCGATTATGCTGTACCATGTGGAAGCAGGTATAAATCAGCAACATGTGATTAATGGAGCACAAGTTTTTAAGCACTACCTGAGCCTGTGTATTACCCAAAAGACGAGATTTCTTAAAGGTAGGATGAGACTTCAAGTACTTTTTTTTTTTTTGACTATTCAAAGGAGCATGGAAAAATCACTCACTAGGTAATACCAATCCTCTCTCCACCAAGGACAACCTGTAAAGCTAGCAAAATATTTGAAATATATTAAAGACATTCGTGAGGGACACCTGGATGGCTGAGTTGGTTAGGTGTCCAACACTTCATTTTGGTTCAGGTCATGAATTTGGGGTTATGAGATTAAACCCCACAATAGGTTCCACACTCAAGTTGGGGTTCAGTCTCCCCCTTTACCCCTCCCCCCACTCACATGCTCTCTCTCTCTCAAAATATAATAAATAAGTAAGTAAATAAATAAATAAAGACACTGGTGAGATAACAAATTAGTGAATAAAGCAATGCAAGTCCAAAAGAAAGCTGAAACCCGGAAAGAAGAGTTACCTTTCCTATATAAGTTTCTCAGAGTCAGGAGGAGAAACAGGACCAGAGGAAGGCTTTTGGCAATCTAAGAGCTAAGGTGGTTCCAGTCCTCAAGCAGAGATAGAGAGACGAAAAATCAATATATCTGGTTGATTCACCAAAAAGCTACACCTCAGGACAAGATTTTCCAACCTTGACACTATGGACATTTTGAGTCACAGATTTGTTTTAGGAGTTGTCCTGTGTGCCCTGAATAGTTTAAAATAATCTCTTACTTCTACCATCTAGAAGCCAATATCAAGCCTTTCCTAATGTTGGCTGCTCACCATGTTGGACAATCAAAAATATCTGTAAACACTGCTAAATATCCTTTGAGGGGCAAAATCATCCCAGGTTGAAAAACACTGCCCATGGAGTAAGGCTGACGAAGAGCGGACCCGTCTTTGAAGGAGATGGAGCTCAACTTCGAAACTTTCCATCGATAAAATTGAAGGGGAATGATCCCAGATTGCTAGTGTTAAGGAAGGAGAGATTTGCTTCTTCCCTCTCTCCCAGGGTTATTTTCACTATATAGGAATTAAATTGTTATGAGACAGATTAATAGGGGGAAAAAGGGACAAAGTTTTATGACATGTACATGGAAACCCAATAATGAAATTGAGCCCAAAAGAAATGACCAAGGCAGGCAGTTTTGATACATTTTAGACAAAGAGACAATAAATTTGTGAAGAATTGACAGGATTAAAAAAAAAAAAAAACTAATGCCAGGTTTTTTTGAGAACTGTAATTAGCAAGGAATTCTAAGCACAATTTGGGCTGAGGTAGTCGACTGTAGTAAAAAAGTAATCAAGTTTTTTCTACAGCTTTCTTAACTTCAAAGACCCTGTTTCTGATGATAAGGATGTCTTTTTACTTTCTGCGACAGGGAGGACATTTTTCACAGGGAGATTTTTTTCCTGCTTTCAGGGAAACATAGGAGGGTGTGTCTTTGTATTTTTTTTTTTCAAATAGCTGTAATTCAAAATAATCAATATGCTATTGTAGCGTATTTGGGGATGGCTTGCCTGGCCCCCTTCAGTTCCTGGCTCTGAAACTTCCCTGGAAACGTCAACATTAAAAGCTGAGCTGGTGACCATGGGGAGAGAAAGTGAATTAGTAAATGCTTGGTAAGAGATCGGCAAAGAGTAAAAAGATGATAGATTAGAATGAGGATGAATAAACAGAAAAGAACAAATCAGAGCACATTTCCCACATCCCATTAAGCCAGTGGAATATAATGTCTGTTCTTCTTTCACCTGATGAAAAATATTAATTCTTTCTTTTAACAGTTGTAAGTTAGATCTCCTTTGTTCCTTTTGGTTTACACAGAAGTGACATTTTTCACTGAGGATTGCCCTGTTCATTCTTTGCTGAGTAGTCAGTGTATCTAGAGCATAAGGACATTGACGTACCATAGAGGCTAAGCTGTGAATTTCTGATGTTTTTGTTTTTGGTTTCTTTGTTTTGTTTTGGTACAAAAAGGTGGTTTTATTAAAAGTTTACTTTGTGGTTTGAACTCCTGTTCCATTACCATGGAGAGATGTAGGATTGCTTTTCTAATTCATAATCTCCCAAACTTGACTAATGAGACCCTTACTGCGGAATAGAATTTGGAGTTGCGCTATACTAGGGAATTTTTCTATGATTTCTTGATGGACATGTTCACGTTGCACGAGTTTGTAATTTGGATGGCATTTAGGGTGGAGTACTAAGTGACAAAAAGTCGCCAGGTATCCAAGATCACATTGTCCTGACCGTGTAAGAGGGAAGCCCATTTATATTTTGTTGTCACATTAAATAGAAAGACCAGTGTGGTTTAGAGGCAAGATTAATTTGAAAACCTGAAATATTCAAAAGTCTGGATTATTTCATGAGCTCAACCACCGATAATGTTAACATCCATATGCCTCCATTTCTCGTGTGGTTCTGTCAGTCCGTGAGAGCAGAACAAGTTGAAAAATAAATGATTGAATATGCCTGTAGCTTGGTTCTGGCAGCTAGTATGCTTAGGGGGTTTTTTGTTTTGGTTTTTTAGATTTTATTTATTTATTTATTTGATAGAGAGAGAGAGAGAAAGAAGAGAACAAGCAGATGGAAGGGCAGGCAGAGGGAGAGGGAGACGCTGACTCCCCACTGAGCAGACAGCCAGACTCAGAGCTCCATCCCAGGATTCTGGATCATGACTGGAGCCGAAGGCAGACATTTATCTGATTGAGCCACCCAGGTGCCCCAGAGAGCTTAGTTTTGTCACCCATCCAAGGAAGTCTAGATTTTGGTCCACTCACATATAGCTTGTGGTATTAGGTGATCTAACGTGCTAGGCAGCCCACATTGTACCTGCCTGATCTGTAAAACATTTGGCAATTTGGCACACCTCTATGGTAGAATTGTTTTTGATTTCCTTGTCACACCTGAGAATGCCATTTTCAACATCAGACTTCAGGGTTTGCTTGCAATACAGTCTTGCTATAACTCTCAGGAGAAGTCTAGTGGCATGTCTGAGTCCATTGCAAAGGGAAATTTTTTTCAGTTCGTGTTTTTAGGATAGTGATGGAATCAGAGTGACAGAGGGATGTTCTTGTGGTTGTGGATACTATAATTTTTGTCCCTCTATCATCTGTGCTCAGCCAAATGCCTGTCTTACAAAAGGGTAACTTCTATTCAGCTTCCAGAGATTCAACTGTGTCTGCTATTTCTTAAAGAGGCATATTTTGGGGGACAAATTCTGCTCGCCTTCACCTACCACAGATACCATTTACAAGAGCATTACTCATGTAATATACATAAGAATAAATTTAAAGAGATATACAAGATCTCTATGCCCAAATCTGCAAAATTCAAAAAGAAACTAAAGAGAGAAACTAAGGAAAACTAAAATAAAAAGAGAATTATGTGATAGGCAGGGATTAAAAGATTAATAAAGATATCAATTTTTGCCAACTTGGTTTATCAACTCATTCGATCATCTCTGCAGGTTTCCTGTGAAAGTAGTGAAGATAAGTTTAAAATTTATTTGGAAAAATAACATGTCAGGAATAATCAAGATGCTCATAAAGAAAAATAAAGTAGGGAAAAGTTGCTCCATTAACTATCAAGGCTCTTATAAAGTGACAGTGGCTAAGGCAATATAGTTTGTC
This sequence comes from Mustela putorius furo, assembly GCF_011764305.1. Taxonomy (NCBI): domain Eukaryota; kingdom Metazoa; phylum Chordata; class Mammalia; order Carnivora; family Mustelidae; genus Mustela; species Mustela putorius. The sequence continues at coordinate 37,905,502 of NW_025422368.1, read as the reverse complement.
AGAATAATAGATAAATATATCCATGAAGGAGAATGACAGCCTAAGCCTGAATACTTGACTTACGATCACAGTGGCTCTGTAGAGCAGTAGAGAAAAGATAACTCACCAAATGGTGTTGTTGCAACTAGTTACTCATTTGAGAAAAAGTAAAAATTGACCCATACCTTATACCTCATACACAAAAGACTAATTCCAATTGGATTATACATGCAAATACGAATAAATCATAAAACAATAAGGCTTCTGGAAGATAACAGAAAACACAGAGTTGCAGTGTAGGAAAATGTCTCTTTGGAAAGCTAAAAGTACAAAAATAAGGAAAAATGCATAAGCTATATTATCTTGAAATTAGAGAGTCCTATTTATCAAAAGAAACCATAATAGGATGACTAGGAAAGCCACAGAGAGGAAGATATTATAACACACGTAATTGACAAAAGCATCTATCTATCTATCTATCTATCTATCTATCTATCTATCTATCATTTATCTGAAAAGCTATGAACCAATAATAAAAATACTGGGGCACCTGAGTGGTTTAAAGCCTCTGCCTCTGGCTCAGGTCATGATCCCAGGGTCCTGGGATCAAGCCCTGCATTGGGTTCCCTGCTCAGCAGGGAGCCTGCTTCCCTTCTTCTCGCCCTGCCTGCCTCTGCCTACATGTGATCTCTTCTGCCAGATGAATAAATAAAATATTAAAATAATAATAATAATAATAATAATAATAAAAATACTGGAAGAAAAATATTCAAGAGACTTGAAAGGGCACCACACAAAATATAATAGTCAAATGGATTGTAAACCTATGAAAAGGTGCTCCACTTCAGTAATAATAAAGGAAATGCAAATTGTTTAAAATACAATTAGATACCTCTATGTATGTACTAAAATAACTAAAAATTAAAAGATCGAGCTGTCACATTTTGGCAAGGTGTGGGGGCTACAGAAATGATATATGGTTAATGGAAATGTAAATTGATAAAACTACTTTGAAAATTTAAGATTCCTATATCTAGGATGATGCAGGTATATGGCCAATAGAAATTAAAACATATATATATATATGTTTTATATATATATGTTATATATATATATATATGGTCCTGGAATACCAATCACAGCATTGTTTAAAAACAGTAATGAAGGGGTTCAGAGAGAATACCAATCATAATTCTAAAATGTGCCACGTTGGCAAATGGACTATTTTTTTTGAAAAAGATTTTATTTATTTAAAAGACAGAGTTCACAATTAGGCAGAGAAGGAGGCAGAGGGGGGTGTGGAACAGGCTCCCTGCTGACAAGAGAGCCCAATGTGGGACTCGATCCCAGAACCCTGGAATCATGACCTGAGCCAAAGGCAGAGGCATTAACCCACTGAGCAACCCAGGCACCCACAAATGGACTATTTTGAGCTGAAGACAGTCAAGACTCAGCCGATTCCAGAATGCTTTTACCACTCCCTTAAACTACCTAAAAAATATTTAGCTAAGCAGCCTGGCTCAGAAAGAAAGGCATCACTAAGACATTACTAAGAGATAACCTTTTTACCTGAATGACTTATCTGTGTGGCAGGCCAAATATCTAATTACCAAATATCTGCTCTTCTCATTGTCTTGTGACTACTCTCCATCCCTTTGAAGCCCTAGGCTCTATCCTATTTTCTGGCTCAAGATGACATGTAAATCTTGATGACCTGCTTGTCCTTGGGCCTTATACTTTCATGGGGCACCTGTACATTTGTGATTACATTTCTTTCTCTCCTGTTACTCTGTCTTACGTTAATTTGATTAATAGACCAGTCTTAGAAGGGTAGAAGGAAATTTTTTTCTTCGTCAATAATAGAAAACAGCCCAAATATCTATCACTATTCCCTATTCATGCAAGAAGTAATAAAAAGTAATAGTAATGAAAAGTAATTAACTACATCTACACTTACCAGCAAGCGTGAAACTCATGCACATGATGTTGACTATGAGTTTTAGCTTGAGATATGTTGAAGGAAACTGGACACAGAAGAACACTTACCACATAATCCCATTTATAGAAGTCTTAAAAACAAGCCTTAGACATCAGTCTTAGAAATTATGAAAACAGATATCTCTCTATATCTGGGGGAGAGGAAAGGGATAGAGATTAAGAGAGGAGAAAAGGGTGATTTTTTTGGTGCTAGAATGTTCTGTTTTTTGATTTGGGTAGAGGTTTCACAGATGTTTGTTTTGCAAAAATCATTAAACCTACATTTATGTCCTGTGCAGTTTTCAGTATGCTGGCTGCAAGTTATTAAATATATTTGATTAATATTAAGTAATACAGTCTTGTGTTCATTGCAAAGCTGTTAAACACATATAACATATAAAATAGAATATATTATGTAATATATAAAATAGATAATGTATTAATTCTCATTATATCAATATATTCTGTATTAATCATTAATATTATATTAATAATTAATTATTATATATCAAGAAAAATGTGACCTTCAGGTTTTAAAAAGTAGAAATTTTGAAGTATGTTTTGGTAGTATAGGCTTTAGCATATACAAAGTGTTTTAGCATATTTGCACATGTTACCTAATACCTGTCTAAACATTTTTACATGTATTATTTTATTTTATTTATTTATTTTTTAAGATTTTATTTATTTATTTGCCAGAGAGAGAGAGAGAGCACAGGCAGACAGAGTGGCAGGCAGAGTCAGAGGGAGAAGCAGGCTCCCTGCGGAGCAAGGAGCCCGATGTGGAACTCGATTCCAGGACGCTGGGATCATGACCTGAGCCGAAGGCAGCTGCTTAACCAACTGAGCCACCCAGGCGTCCCACATGTATTATTTTAATTAGATTTATCATTTACCATAAAAGATATTTAGAAACATGGTTGGGTGAAGTCTTACCAGGGGTTAAGTTGTCCTCTTCTAGGTTGCAGATATTTCCTTTGGTAACTAGAAAAAAAATTGAAATGTATTGTTGAGAGAGTCAATACCACGACTGCTTTCATTCACGAATCAGAGAAAGAGGCATTACTGAAACCACGCATCATTACCACACACAGAAAAGAACCAAGACGTCTTTTCCATGTCTTTTCACAGGGAGCTACTTAAAAAAAACAAAAACAAAAAAGTGCATTCTTCTTTGGAGAAATGTCTATTCAAGTCTTTTGCCCATTTTAAAATCACATTGTTACTATTATTTTTTTGCCATGGAACTTTAAGAATTTCTTTTATAATTTTAAAATTAACACTTTATCCAGATATATGGTTTGCAAATATTCTCTCTTGTTCAGTAGGTTACCTTTTTATTCTTCCATTTCCTCTGCTACATAAGAGCTTTTAGTTGATACAATTCTACTTTTCTATTTTTGTTTTTGCTGCCTGTTCTTTTTGTGTCATTCAAGAAATCATTGTGGAAGTACCTGGGTGACTCATTATCCAAGCATCTGACTCTTGATTTCAGCTCAGGTTATGATCTCAGGGTGGTGGGATTAAGCCCTGGGCTCCAGGCTCAGTGAAGTGCCTGCTTAAAATTCTCTTTCTCTCTCAAATAAAATAAAATCATTAAAAAAAGAAGAAATTATTGTGGAAAGCAACATCAAGAAGATTTTTCCCCATGTTTTTCTTTCTTGGATTTTTATAGTTTCAGATCTTACTTTCAAGGGGTGCCTGGGTGGCTCAGTGGGTTAAAGCCTCTGCCTTCAGCTTAGGTCATGATCTCAGGGTCCTGGGATCAAGCCCCACATCAGGCTCTCTGCTCACAGGAACCTGCTCCCCGCCCCCCCGCCCCGCTGCCTCTCTGCCCACTTCTGGTCTCTATCTGTCAAATAAATAAATAAAATCTTTAAAAAAGAAATCTTACTTTCAAGTCTTTAATCCATTTTGAGCTAATTTTTATGTATGGTGAAAGATAAGGATCCGATTTCATTCTTTTGGATGTGGATATTCAGTTTTTCCAACACTGTTTATTCAAGAGACTATTCTTTCTGTGCTGTGTATTTTTATACCCTTGTCAAAGACCAACTGTCTGTGTATGCATTTTTTTTTTCTGGACTTTCTTTTTAGTTCCACTGTTCTACATGTCAATTTTCATGCCAGTACCAAACTGTTTGGTTCCTTAGGCTTTCTAATATATTTTGAAATCAGGAAGTGTGAAGCCTCTAGTTTCATTCTTATTCAAGGTTACTTTGTCTATTTGGGGTCTTTTGTGGTTCCATATGAATTTTGGGATTTTTTTTCTTCTATTTCTATACAAAATGCCTTTAGGATTTAGATAGGAATTACACTGTATTTGTAGATTGCTTTGGGTAGTATAGACCTTTTAACAATATTAATTCTTATAATCCATGAACACAAAATATATTTGTATGTGCTCTAATTTATTCCATAAGTGTTTATAAGTTCTCAATGTACAAGTTATTCACCTTTATGGTTAGATTTATTTCTAAGTTTTTAAAAATTATTTTTGAGGCTATTGTAAATGGAATTGTTTTCTTAATTTTCTTTTGTTTCTTGTTGGTGTGTAGAAACACAAGTGATATATGTATGTTGATTTTGTATCCTACAACTGTATTGAATCCATTAAGAGGTTAGATTTCATGTTGTAATCTTGCAACACAAACAAACAAACAAATCCCAAAAGAACACAAGCAAACTTTTGGAGATGATGAATATGTTTATCATCTGGATTGTGGCAATGGGAGCATGAGTGTGCCCAAACTCACCAACTTGTATACATTAATTATGGGCATGTGTTTTTGTATACTATTTGTACCTGAAATCAATCTGAAAAACAAAACAAATGGAGACATAAAGATACATGTTAGCTATTATTATTTGCAGTGTAGGTCACTTCCTTGGTTTGTACTGTGGGGCAGAAACCAGATTCAGTGTCTTTCTAACAAAACACGTAAACCTTATTATACTACCCACGACTTTAAACTGTGTTTAAACTATATTTAAAAAGAAAAACGAAACTATATTTTTTCTCGGGTTAAATACATCTCGTGGATCAAGAAACCAAAGAAAACAAAACTGCAGTGATTTTGTTCAGTCACTAGATGGCACTGCAGCTTGTGGCTGCCCATAGCATTGAGGGAACTCGAGTTCTTTAGGGTAGAGATTTTTGAACAAACTCATTTTGGTTTTTTTTCTTTATTGAAATATGGTGTCAAATATATTATTCATTTTAGGTGTACAACATAGTGTTTGAACAACTCAGTATTTTGCGTGGTGCTCATCACAAATGTATACCTGTAGCTACCATCTGTCACCGCACAGCGTTAGCACATTATCATTGATTATATTCCCTGTGCTGTGCGTTTCCTCCCTCTGACTTACCCATTTCAGAGATGGAAGCCTGTAACTCCCACTCCCCTTCACCCATTTGCCCATCCCACCGCCCCCTCCTCTCTTCAACCATTAGTTTGTTCTCTTATTTCTGGGTCTGCTTCAAAGCAAACTGATTTTTAAAATTTGTAATTGGTCACTAGAAAACAGAGTTGTATTTTAAATAATAAATCAATTCTTTAATGATATTATATTTGGGTTTATTTTAAATATAATTTTTATAGAGTATCTTGAAACTCTAAAGGAACATAAAGAAGAAAAGAAATGTTATCTTTACTCTTATTACTCTGGGAAAACCATTGTTGTGTCCAAGTTTTCGCGTCTGAGACCACCAAGGAGCCAAGCACCGATGCAATCACATGAGGGTTTATTTGACAAGCTTAAGCTTGGGCCCAAGTATGCCCGACACAGCGGAGTAGGGACTTGGACTCCGAGCCAGATTATAGTCAGAGTTTTTAAAGGCAGAGTAGGGGTGGACTTGGGGGTGGGTGAGGACAAAGGGGGTGTTCAGAAGGCCTATCAGGGTAAAGAAGACTGTCAGGATATTGAAGGCCTGGTTACTATCAAGCCAAGGCCATTTTTCCCTTTAATGAGGCACTAGCATGAAGACAATTGGGAGTCTCCTGGTGGAATGTCACATTCTTGCTATCAAGCATCCTTGTTAGTGAGATTTGGGTTTAGAAGAAATTTAACTTTATTTAGGGCTTGAGGAATAATATATTTGACACCATATTTCAATAAAGAAAAATAACCAAAATGAGTTTGTTCAACTTTATTTGCCTCTGGAAATTGTGCTATTGTTGGATAGCTTCTTTGTTTGTAGATCTCTAGGACATTTGTAAACCTAGGGAGACTCCTGTTTTGCAGGATTGTGATCTCTGCAAGTTAATTATTTGTTTTCCTTTTAGGGCAGTTAGAGGTGGCTGAGGAATGTCACACATACTGCCCAGGGAATGGAGCAGGTGGAGAGGGGGTGCAAGGTGCCAGCTTTTGCTTTGCCAAGATGGCTGTACTTATGTCAGGGATAGACTCGAGGTGGGTACAGCCCTGTTTTTCTTGGCCTCCACACCATTGTGCTTACCTTCATAGTTTTCTTTTTAAGCATATAGAAACACAAAGCATATCTATTTTTTTGTATTTCTATTTAATATTTAACAGGATAGAATCTTGATGGCTATATTATTTTACCTGGTTTAACAATAATAGTGTGTATGTTCCCCTATATACCTAAACATTCTTTTTACTGTTATCTTTCATTGTTGTCAAATTATTTCATCATGTAGTAGAATCATACTTACTTAACCAAATCTTTAATTTTGATTTCCAATTTATCACTAGTAAAAATAGCTCTTTGGTAAACATTTTTATGGTTATGTCTTGAACATCAGAGATGATTCCTTTAGTGTCCTTCTTCCTCCCTCCCCCCCAAAATTATCACATCAAAAGAAATATGGAATCTTTTTAGGGCTTTTGATAAGTATTTTAAAACTGTATTCTAAAGGTCAAACTATACCAATTTATGCGATCATCTGCAATCTTTCTGGTTATACATTTTCCCACGTTTTCTCTAGAATTTTATTAGCATTTTAATCTCAGTTATGATAGATTTTCATGTGTTAAAATCTAGTCAAAATTATGAAAATTGAAAACAATCTTAGAAAGATAATTTCTATAATAGTATTATAAAAATTTTGAATCAACTCAATACTGGCTCAAGGACCTAACACATCAATGGCATTTGATCATTTGAAAAATGCTTTAACTTTATTGAATCCCTATATTTATGTGAAATAAGCAGGAGTTATTACCCTTTTTAGAGGAGGGAATTATAATTATGTTGCAAAAGCCAAATAAAACACAAACAACTGCTACTTACCTTCAGTACATACTAACATAATTATCCGGGGTGAATATAGTCTATAAATTCAACATTTTGAAAATTAGCTAAAAGCTTGCACACAGGAGCAAATCAAGTATATATCTGTAATATACTTCCACAGCCCCCTACACTTTCCCTACTATACACTTCATCATTACCCTAATGTAATTGTTTACTTTACTGTTTGTTTTTCAAACAGCTCCTTCAAAAAGAAAGACAGGCTATGCAGAAGTATACATGTTATGTAGAAATGCTGCTTTATGCCAATACTGCAAACTTAATGACATAATGTCATTTATAAAAAATCATCACTAAAAGTTAATACATTACTTTGAGCCAGGTACTATTCTAAGCTCATTTTCATGTATTAATTAATTTAATTTCTACCCAATTTGGGGGCAATTTCTCACTAATGCTAACTAAAACAGCTGGGCAACTAGCTAGTGGCAAAGATGAAACAGACAGTATTTCTCTTGTGCTCTGGCTTTTAGTGAGCCTTTACATTTACACATTTCATAACACATAAATTAAAAGACATTGTTTTCTCATGTGACTCAGGAGCATATTGTTGTTACTAATGATAGGATATTAGAGATGGAGGCCATTTGTTTCATTTTACAGCTGTGGGAACTGAAGCACATGGAGATGAAGTAACCTCTATATTTTGTATCACTAAACAATGTCTGGAATCCACATTTTTTTTCAGTATGCTATAATAAGGACAACAGTTTAGAGATCTCACGATAGCATTCAGAGAAGCTTTCAGAGAAGAACACTGTGAAATACATTCACAGAACATTTTTGAAAGTAACAGAATTTTTCCTTACTGAAGTATCTCATAGAAATTAACACAAAGCCTTATATCTCCTTCATGGATTACTTTGGGTCAATTACTAAATTGTGCCGGGGGCTTCAAAATTGAATAAGATGCTTTCAGACCATCAGTTACGTGGACCAGTTAAACTTTTATTGGAGAGAAGTTGAGCTTTATAAACAGGTCCTCCCAAGATGACTCTAGGGGTCTCCTAATTTCCTATGCCCCTTTAGTATGAGGGTGATGAATAATAACAGAAAGGAAGAAAATAATAGGGCTAAAAAAAAAAAAAAAACCTTAAGTGACATATATTCTTCCCAAGTCAATTAGAATGTTCACTGACCATCAGCTATACAGAAAATAAATATAGTTCTTTTGGAAATTCATATGAAAACAGTTCAAAAAGTATAAATTTATAAAGCTAAGGATTTATGATAGATAAGTTTAAAAAATATAGTATTTTGTTTTCTTTTTTTAGTATGATATATAATTTTTAGCGTATTCCAAGAAATGAACATTTCTTAGAAACCAATTGGCAATTCTACTTTTATTTTAACATACATATAATCAGCTTATAATGGCACTGAATACAAAAGACAAACAAAGAAACACTATTGCACTCAGAAAATACTTCATAAGAAGCATTGCACATGGTAGAATTGATTAGGAAAGTACACATTTATAGTCAGGTAAAACTATTATTATTCCAAGTTTGAATAATATGGAAGTTTTTCTGACAGGAATTTGCCACATCACATATTGCACATTTTTCAATACTTTCATCCATTTCACAAATACTCCTCAAATTTGTTTTTGTCTGTATCTCTGTAAAATGCTACATGTAAGATTCTTAAGACAGAGAATTATGTATCATTGAAAAAGATGAGTTACACAGAAGTAAAAACAACAATAGAAATACATCATCACCCCACACTTTTGGTGGGAAAATGATTCTGTAACCTGGCAAACTTCTCTAAAAAGAGAGAAATATCATAAAGCTTAGTTTCGTAAGCATTTGTCCACTTATACATGTTCTCTGATTTAAAAAAAAAAATGCATTTAGACTAAATGTCCATGTGACCAGTTAAAATGTCTTATGTTTACATTCGGTTTTTAATACCACCACTTAACATTTTCAAATAGTGCAAATACACGAAGCACACTCAGTTTTGGTAGTCATCTAACAATAAATAGTAACTCTAAGCCTAGTTATTTTATTATTTCTAAATTCTAAAAAATATAAAGTGCATCCATAAGGTTTAAAGTTGTTCTTCTCATTCTTGGATGTAACGATCAGTCAAACCTGTGACTTTTTCAGCTCACGGCGAAGTGTTCCACGCTGCAGATATTCCTGGAATTTCCCTTTCTTTTTTCCATAGTCTTGTTTGGAAGAAGATTTCCAAAATAAGACAAAGTTTTTTCACCAAGTCTTTGTGGAAAATTTCTGACTGTGGAGCAGCATTGATCAACACAAATTTTCTCAAGTTCGTGTTATAATAGTCTAAAGGCAAATAGGTTTCCTTGTTATTTAGCGGCTTTGCTGCATATCGAGTGTAAATTCTTTCCACAGGCTGTGCTGCTGACTCCCATACTATTCAGATATGCACAGTTCTCAGATCCTGTGAGGTTGAACCTGTCAAACAATAAAGAAACTTAGAATTATTTTCAGTTCATCATTTTCATTCAGTTACATGAGAATGAACTTTGTGAGGGTAACCTCTGATTTCTTTTTTGCTTGGTAGGAGTTCATGAAGCAAGTCAGGTGATCAAGTGACCATAAACTAATCTATAGAGGCACTAAACAAAAATTGAGTGAAAGGGTCTGTGGGAAGAAGATAAAAAGCTAAGAGCAAAGACTTCCAATTATCTGGGCGGCATACCACCAGAGGACTGACTCTTGGCTATTTCTCAGCTAAATTCCTGGAGAAGCAGTTCCCAGAAAGTTTACACATTCAACTGTTAGGCATATAATGTTAGAGGGTGGAAGGCCCCTGAAGCCAATCTGCATATAAAGAACCATAGGACACATATTAAGAGTGCCTTTTCTAGAAATTTGAATTTATTTTCTATATCAGGAATCATCATAAAACTATTTAGAAGGCAAGAAATTTATTCAGTTCTGGGTTTTCAGATGGCAAACGTTAACACTGACTATACAAAATGTTCTTCAAACTTCAAAATATACACCAATTACAGGTAATAAAATTAAAGTCAACATCTTCTGTTCTGGGGCCGGTTTTCTGTCAGGTTCATAAAATCTTCTAATTTGCTATTAGAAATATTGTGCTTTATTCCTCTGGGGATGACAACTGGGAAAGAGTAAAAGGGAATTATTTTTTAAAAAGTCAGCTTATCAGGAAAAAATGTATATGAGATTGTCAGTGTTCTGTGTTTCTTTTTATCATCGTAATTATTTATGGACTATGTTGAGCCTATTATTCACATAAAATTTACTCAGACAAAGTTACTAGAAGTATTTGTTGTATGACTTCTAAGTAGATAAAAAGAAAAAAATAGCAATATTAAAACCCTTCTTTAAAGAATTCAGAGGGGTATAAGCACGTAAATCAGATTGATAATGCTCTGCTCACAAGGACACAACAGTCATATCCAACAGTGCTTTGAAAGAAAAATGGCTTTCCTGAGCTGCCACTCTGGGGAAGATAAAGAGATGTCTTGATCCTATGCTGTTGGTGGGAATGCAAGTTGGTGCAGCCACTCTGGAAAACAACATGGAAGTTGAAAATAGAGCTACCCTATGACCCAGCAATCGCACTACTGGGTATTTACCCTAAAGATAAAAATGTAGTGATCCGAAGGGGCCCAAGCACCTGAATGTTTATAGCAACAATGTCCACAATAGCCAAACTATGGAAAGAACCTAGCTGTCCATCAACAGATGAATGAATAAAGAAGATGTGGTGTGTGACACACACACACACACACACACACACACACACACACTGGAATACTATACAGCCCTCGAAAGAAATGAAATCTTGCCATTTGCAATGACGTGGATGGAACTAGAGGGTATTATGCTGAGCGAAATGGGTCAATCAGAGAAAGACAATTGTCATATGATCTCCCTGATATGAGGAATTTGAGAGGCAAACTGGAGAGTTTGGGGGGTAGGGAAGGGAAAAATGAAACAAGGTGGGATCAGAAGGGAGACAAACCACAAGAGACTCTTAATCTCACAAAAGAAACTGAGGGTTGTTGTGGGGAGGTGGGTAGGGAGAAGGTGGTGGGGTTATGGACATTAGGGAGGGTGTGTGCTATGGTGAGTGCTGTGAAGTGTGTAAGTCTGACAATTCACAGACCTGTACCCCTGGAGCAAATAATATATTATATGTTAATAATAAAAAAATTTTAAAAAAGACATCTTGAAACTTACCAGTTGTTGAATTCTTTGCCATCTGACCATTTCCATGTTTGATTATCTTCAGTTTTCAGCCCAATCCAGTGATTAGTTATACCCACATATCGTTTTAAAAAGCTCTTGAAGAAAGCATAAAGGAGGTGTGTATTAAATAACCCCTCTGCGTAAGTATATAATTCATCCTATTTTTGAGAAGCTTCAATTCAAGGCATGATAGCAAAGCTGATCACTTATTAGCTCTAGTTAGGACAAGCTCATTTGGATTTTTGGTCTTTGACATTAAGTAATCAAAGCAAATTTACAAGATTAAATGGAATCCTGATTGTGACCTCAGACTGATCATATGGCTTTCTGTGACTAAATTTTCCTACAAGGGCATTAGGTACAGTGGAAACAAAGAAATCACAGATTATCTCTCTTAAAAAATAGCAGTAGTTTATGAAATTATTTTTGAATACTATCTTACCATGTCCTTTTCAGAATCAATGAACGCAAGAGTCGCATCCTGTTCGTAGCAAAAGTTTTGGGCCAGCGTCCAGCCCCTCTTTTCAGTGGAAATAAAGTAGCATTTCCTCTGGTATCCAATCCAACCATCCGAGCATGAAGAAACGTGGCTCTTTGATGGAAATAGGGACATATCTTGGCCTGGACAATTGTATTGGCCCACTGTGAACAGGAAAGTGGTTTGTTTTAGTAACAAAAGAAAGTAAATACTCACAGTATGCAAAATCAGTTCAGGGGGTGCTGTGCAGTGCTAGGTGACAATGTTTAGGATGAGAGACAAGGAGTGAATTCTGAGAAAAGCAAGAAGGCAGTTTCTCACCTTGTCTAATCTGTTCTGCCTCATCGTTATTGTCAGGGTATAAGAAGTAAGAGGGTATCTTTTGGGTCATAATCTCAGAAAGGGGTAGGAAAATAGAAAAATCTTGCAAGTAGTCTTTGGACTGGAAAGGGGAAAGGGCATTATAAATTACAATGAAGTCAATATAACACTCTTTTGGGAGATGAAGGACAGAATGATTTGCAGGGAACTAATTCAGAATACAAAAAGATCTCTGGCTCAGGATGTTTCATAAAGTTGTAAAATTTCCTGTTTGTAAAGATACAAACGTATCTTGGTGTTGCTATATGTTTTGAATACCATATCACAGTTGACTCTTTGGGAGATTCTAGATATATTTTAAATTATTCATAACCACCGTTATGTGGTCTTGGAAATAAAAGACAAAAGACTGATCAATTCTTGATTAATTTGTGGATTAGATCTATTTTTTTCCTATCAACAATGAATGTGAAGCCCACATTTTTTTGCCTAACTAAATGTCTATATATTTAGGATCTAAATCAGTCCCTTTATTTCAGATCTTAAAATATGTTCAAATGTAATTTTCCCCCACAATAATTTATAAAGCATAGACACTTTTAATACTTATAAAGAAGTTCTCAAAAACTCAGAAAGCACTGCACTGATCATCTAAGGAATATGGAATTATATTTAGTATTCTTGAAGAAATCAGCCAAATATCATGATTGAGGTGATTCTAAATTAATCAGAATTTCTGATTAATCAGAAATTAATCAGAATTTCTGATTAATTAGAACAAGTAATCCCTGTTGATTTCAGCTGGACATGAATGCTAACAGCAGAGACTCAATGAATTCATGAAGTACAGACCCACCTGATATAGCAACGAGAGCTATGATTAAAACAGTGATGAAGACCACATTCATGACAGCACATGGGATAGGAACTTGAAGGCACCCTTCACGCTGTGTTGCAAAATGAGGCCTGGATGCATTATCTGAAGAGAGAAAGTTGATGATGAATTCAGGCATCATTTACATTTCAATGTCTCCTTATCTTCTTATCTGAAATTTATAAGTTAATTTCTCCCAAATTTTGAGTGAGCTGGGAGAGTGAAACAAATCAGGGATGATAATGAGATCATAAAATATCTTCCCAATCTGTGCACTTAGTAGCTCCAAAAACTCTAAATATATTATAATTTTGTTGTTTGAATCGCAAAAACATTTATTAAGTATATGATTATCTTAGAAGACCTATAAAATGGATATCCTAAGCATAGTACTTTAACCCCTGGGTAGTTATTGTTTAAGAGAGATGACATAAATACAATAGATGTGGATAATGAATAAAAAATACTGAATCGAGAAGGGGGTGGGATTATGGACATTGGGGAGGGTATGTGCTTTGGTGAGTGCTGTGAAGTGTGTAAACCTGGTGATTCACAGACCTGTACCCCTGGGGATAAAAATATATGTTTATAAAAAATAAAAAATTATACAAATTAAAAAAAATACTGAATCGATATATAAATAGCTACAACTAGCATGACTGAAAATTTAAAAAAAAAAGATTGATGGTACTTTTTGGTGTGATTGGTACAGATGTGAAGCAATTGAAATTTTCAAATATTACTCATGGAGAGCAAAATGGAAAAATAACTTGGGAACTTTTTTATACAATAAATATACACCTACCCTATGATCCAGCAATTTGACTTGTACAAAACAAGAATGTTCATAGCAGCTTTACTCTTAAGAGCCAAATAATCCACATATCCATCAACAAGAATAAAGATAAATTATGGTATATCTGAATACTATTTAGAAATTAAGAAAAACTGATAAATGCAACAAAATGCATAAATACCAAAAAATGTTGACTAAAGAAAATGCAGCTACAATCATATACTATATATTTCCATTGATATGATTTTCAAGAATTGCTGAACTATAAGTGAAATAAGTCAGACTGAGAAAGACAAATATGGGGTGCCTGCATGGCTCAGTGGGTTTGCCTCTACCTTCAGCTCAGGTCATGATCTCAGGGTCCTAGGATCGAGCCCTGCATTGGGCTCTCTGCTCAGCAGGGAGCCTGCTTCCGCCTCTCTCTCTGCCTGCCTCTCTGCCTACGTGTGATCTCTCTCTCTCTGTCAAATAAATAAATCGAATCTTAAAAAAATAAGAAGTCTTTTTTCCATATGATTTCAGTCATGTGTGGAATTTAAAAACAAAACAAATGAAGGAACAAACAAAAAGCAGAATCAGACCTATAAATATGGAGAACAAAATGATGCTTGTCAGAGGGAAGGAGGATGAAGTTATGGATAAAATGGGTGAAGAGGAAATGGGAGATACTGGCTTCCAGTTATGGAATGAGTAAGTCTGAGTAAATTGTGGGGATGAGAGGCAGTGCATAGGGATTATAGTCAATGATATTGTAGGAGCACTGTATTGACAGATGGTAGTTACACTTGTGAGTGTGCATAACATAAAGGGATGTGGCAGTACTGTGTTGTACACCTGAAAATAATGTAACGATATGTGTAAACTATGCTTTAAAAAAATAGTTGAACTAAACTATAGTGATATAAATCAGAAAAGTGATTGCTTTTATGTGTGTAGGAAATGTAATTTGTCCAGAAAGAAATACAGGAAATTTCTAGGGTGATAGAAAATTTCAGGGGTGCCTGGGTGGCTCAGTCATTTGAGCATCTGCTTTTGGCTCAGTCATGATCCCAGGGTCCTGGGATCAAGTCCCCCATCAGGCTCCTTGCTCAGTGGGGAGCCTGCTTTTCCCTCTCCCTCTGCCTGCTGCTCCCCTTGCTTATGCTTTCTCATTCTTCCTGTCAAATAAATAAATTATTTAAAAAAAAGAAAATTTCAGTGTTGGTTGGAATTTTTATAATTCATTAAACTGCATATTTAAGATTTGTGCTTCCATTGTACATAAATTATACCTCAATTAAAAATATGTGAATAAGGAGTCAGATATTTGAATTTTCCAAGAGAAGTCAAAATAATAGAAGAAACATAACAACATTAAACAACAAATGGTATGTGGAAGTTAATTATTTAATTTACCTTCCATATAATGCTGAAATAGAGTAAAAAATTTGATTTCACCAATAAGAAATATTTTTGTGGAATATGAATCTCATGTGAATGATGATTCTTAGTTTAAAGAAAACTAGAAGAATATGTGTTTCAGAATATAAATAAATAATTGAGGAAGAAGTGGAGTGGATTCTGTGTCCAGAGTCTGAGTTTGATTTTTGCTAGGATGAGCTCTCAGGATTTTTAAAATTTGGCCTCACGAGAAATCCATATTTCCCTATTACGTTCTCAAAACCTGAAATGTAAAATGGCCACTTGCATGATATTAGAGTTTACCATACAAAATAGCTTCAAATGCAAACAGACCCCATTTTTCAATGTGTATGACCTTCATAATTAAAAGGATGTTAGCAGAGAACATATCTTGAAATTCTTTTATTTCTTTGCCTTAAACATTTCTCTGAAGTCAAACTGAGCAAAGAGATGTGCTTTCTTTCATTGTTTATTGGTTGCCAATTCAGTTTTTGCTGCTGGGGATTGTTTTTCCCAGTGTAGGTCTGCATTCAGATTTTGCAAGAGAAGCCTTTACCAAGCCCGTATCTACCTACTTCTATTTCTCACAGCTTCTCAAAGCAAATCTTCCTTTTTTCCACTAGTCAATCACCGGAAGCAGCCCTTGGTAGGTAGGGTAACAAGTTCAGAGCTGTCTGTCTAGTTTCACTTCTCCCCATGTGAGAGTCAACCATGCCACTTAGACTCAATGAAGCAACAGTTCTGGTTCCTTAGGGCCCACGAACCCATCTGGATAGCTCATGGACTCAGAGACTAGACCAGTCTATTGGCTTATCCAGTGGGTAAGCTGTGGACATGATTCTCAGACTGTACATTTGTTTTCCATTCGTGAGGGCTATTGTTACTCACAGTTTGACTTATCACCTAGGTGACAAAAACTGCCCCAACAGCAAACTTCCGCTCTGATTATGGTCCTTGTTCACTAATGAAGAAACTGAAAATAGATCCACAGTTGTATATTGAGACATCCAGAAGTGATGCTCAAGGATTGTTCATACTAATAAAGCAGCCACAAGAGCAGCATAAACTAAACATTCAGCAGGAAATTGGATGAACTCAGAAAAAGCTGAGGATCCCTGAATTAGGTTCTTTCGACTATGCTCTCTGTTTATTGAGTAGTTTTATTATTATATTATTATTATATTATATTACATAATAGATACTGTGTTTTATTATATATATTACATTATTGTAGTATATATTATTATATACATTTCTGCTTTTCAACAGCTCAACTGGGCCATGAAAGTATGGTTACCTAGCCACCAGAAATCTCTGTGGCTTGTAGTTGCTATCTACAGTCGATTCTGTGTTCTTAGGTAAAAGGTGGGTTTATCAGAAGTGACTGATGTCTTTTTAAAGTAAATCAGTCTAAGAGACACACTCACAAAATAATCCCTTCCTCCAGATTGTTCAGCTCTGCTGTTCGTAACACACCCCTTTATTTCTGGATAACTTTGCTTATAAGTAAACTGTGCCACATGCTAGTGTTTTGGAGCATCTTATTAATTAGAGAGGAAGAGATAGAAACAGAAGTCAAGAAAAGATCACAGAAACATATTATAGGAGAAGCAATGAGAGCATTCTAGTAATAAGAAGTAGAACAGATCTGTGGACAGAACAGATGAACAGAAAAGAGGAAGAGGTAAATAGCTAAGGTGATCCTATTTTGATGTATTTTGATGAAAAACAAAAGAAAGGAAGAACCACGTATGATTCGCGTAGAATTTGAAGCCCGAGATTGAAAGGGGGAAACAGAATGATGCAATGAAGAGTTCTGAAGAGTTCCATGAAGAGTACAGAAAACAGAAGTTTGTATTTTCAAGAATTTTTCATGACATTCTCCTAAGAAATTACCTCCAGACATGGTTAATGTTCAGATATGTTTATAGCTATTCTTTCAAAGATTGGAAACCCTCGTTCCCAGCAACTGGAGGGTGCTGTCATGGGAACCCAAGCTGAAGCAACCGGAAAGCATACAAGAATGCAAGGTGAAGACAATGAGTGTAATTGGTTATGGGGAAAACCATTGCTCTAAAGCGGGGCAATGCTTCCCAAAGCATGTACAGATGGATACGGGGAAAAGGTGGTGAACACATGCGGTGGTCCAGTGCAGGGAGTTTTCTAATTGAATCTGAAGAATTGATGTGATATAAACTGAAACAAAAACATATTTCTAACGATCTTCAGAAATCTACCTTTGTGGTTTCCCTCAAATCTCAGGTATCCTGTCTTCTCATGGATAGATAAATATTTACTTTTTCTCATTTTCTCCTTTACCTGGACCAAAGTAAATCATAATCAAATGTTTCTAAAGACAAATGCTCATTAAAAAAAATACTGCTAATATAAGAGGACAGAGGGATAGATGATAGATGACAGACAGTTAGATGATAGATTGATGTGTGTGTGAGAGAGAGAGTGAGAGAGAGAGAGAGAGAAAGAGGGCTGACAGGTAGATGTGTGTGAGAGAGAGACAGACTGACCAATGTATAACAAAGGTCTGACTTACTTTGCTGTCCACCCTCTGGATGCAAGGAGCTGTTCTCTGTTATGGAACAATCTTCAGAATTCATCTTTGTTTTAGTCACGATTCCTTGGTGAATCCCAGGCCAAGCCAGTTTAGAGCGAAAGTTTTTGCTGAAGCTCTAGTTGAGTCTCTTGAGTCTATGACCTATCTCAGCCTTTATATTCCGTTGTATTGTCTCCACCCTCTTCCTCCTGCCTCCTAACCACTCAACTACATCAGTTCTCTTTAATTTATGCTCCAGCGGCCCAGACAATTTACAACGTGTTATTGTGGTGAGCTGCGGATTTTCCCTGTTGTCTGCAATGTGCTTTCTCACAACTGTAGGTGTAGCATGAAGAGACTAGTGGGGTTTTCCCAGGATCTGAGACATCCTTCTTTAAATTTGTGAAAAACACAAATAACTTAGGAGATGACATATTAAGTAAAGAATGAAAAGTTAAGGATTCCTAACTTTGAGGTGGAAATAATTTGGAGAGTAATTATTTCCCTTGGAAACTCATTCCTTTATTTAATTAATGACTAGTATTTATTGAACATGTGGTATGAACCTGACACTGACTGGGGTGAGAGGATTTACTGTTCAATGAGAATTTTAAGATCTCTGTCCTCATGAATCTCTCTCCACTCTGGAAGAATTTTACTTTGGAAACTATCAATTGGCTGTCAGAAGGGTTATCGTTCACTTCTTCCCTAAGGACTAGTTCTTTTAAGGTATCATTTAGTACATACTTGCTTTAAGGAAATAGAAACCTCGTGGTCTGGAACTTCCTTTCTATGTTCTAAAATTGTTTATCTTAAATTATCTATTTCATTTATCTCCTGTTAACTTTTTGGTCATATTTGACTTTCATTTAGATTACCCTAATTTGTCCTAATATCTTATTCTTCTTGGAATTTTCCCTATTTTAGGTTATTTTCCTGTATCTCTGAGGTGCCAGACATTTGGAGTGTGATTATTATAAAAAATGTATTGCCATAGTATCAATACCATCCCAATGAGCTATGAAGGCAGAATGTGTGGTGATTTAAGGAGGGAATCAAAATGTCACTCTGGTTACTGATATTGCTGCCAGAATTTTCATCATTAATAGCACCTCTTTAAAGACTACGTGTTTTCAGATTAAAGCCTTTGTGGAAGTATTGTACCTAAGTGGGTTGGGAATTATCATCGACCACAGCTTAGTTTGGCCATAGTATTTATTTGTTAACCTAAGACATGTAGAGGTACATGTTGGTCTTAAGGGCTCTTTTTGCTTCCACTACACTTTTTCAGTCAATTTCCTATACATAAGAGCAAGAAGGATTGTTTTACAATTAAGTCGTATCACTTCGGTGAGATGTTCATCTCTTCCTCTCCCAACCCCGTCCCCACCAAAGGCTTCTTATCAAAATTACCATCAGATCCGAAGGCCTTCTTACAGTTGAGAAGGTCCATGATCTAGCTACCTCTCCTGCCATTTTCTTTATTAGTCACTGTCTTCTTCAGCTGTAACCTCTGCTATACCACAAAAATGTCAAGCACATCCTCATTACAGTCTTTGGATCTTCTCTAAAATGTTCTTCCATCTCCTGGCAGGTCTTCCTCTCCCTTCAACTCATTTGATTCACTATTCAACTGTGATCTTCCCAGAAAGGTCTTTACTTACCTTATCTATGTAAAATAGAACTTCATGCTCTATGCCACTGTATACCTTTACCTTTCTTTATATGACTTGGTGATATCTGATATTATAGCATTGTTTATTGTCTACTTTCCCTACTAGACTGTAAGCTGCTTGGGGACAAGAACTTCTTCTGACTTGTCCCTTCTGTGTCTCTAACACCTGACATAGTAACTGGAACCTGGTACATACTCAGTACATACAGTACATACAGTACAACAATGCATTGTTGAATGCGTTGAGTAAATAAATATGAACTAATGATTCAGATTATATGTATAAAAACAAAATTTCTAAACTGTAGTGTGCTACTTGGGGATGTATGTAGGATTATAGATGGCCACTGGATAGCAAGTGTACACTTGAATATTGCGATGAGTGATGGAAGGGTCAAGTTGGGTACTTATGGGAAACAGCTGACACTTTTGCTAATTTTTTTGGGTGAAAGCAACTTAGATCAGATCTGTATTTTCTTCTAAATTTGGGACATCTGGATTAATGTTCACTTTCTGATACTAATCCCATACCCTATATTGTGAATAATGCATGGGAATGAGACAGTATAGGAAAATCAAAGGGGACTTAATTCCTATAAGGCCACAGGCCTGAGGCAAATGTCTGAGGTTAAAAGTTTCCATATTCTTAGAAACAAATACCTGCTTCTGGGAATGCAAACAAATGAGAAATAACAGCTTTTAGGGATTAATGGTGGCCTGGGCAAAATTAGAAGTCACAATTTAGTCTGTGCACAGGTATTTCTACTTTCTTGGTGCCCTAGGAGAATGTTGACTGTGGAGAAAGGTATCCTGTGATTGTCTCATATCCATTGAAAAGTAAAGACAACAGATAATGACCATGGGACTGAAGGATGCTTCCCCACTCCCAGCCCCTCCTTTGGAAGAGCGCCTTTATAAGCCTTGCACTCTACCCCTTTGGGGAGCGATATTCCTCTTTCTTGTTGATTCCCTTGTATACAAGCTATTTCTCATAAACTCTGCCTGGCTATCTTTGTCTGGTGTCCAGTGTTCATTTTTATGACACTGAGGCTCAAGAATGGTTCTGGGGGTCCGGTAACAGGATAATAGAGCAGTTAGAAATCTGCAACAGTATTTGAACTCTCTCAAGTCTCTCTATAAAGAAATAGAAAGAAAGTATCTTTACACACACTGGTAATCCTTGCCTTGCATGTTCTCCACATGCAGAGCAGTTTTCAACAGCTCCTTGGACTATCCTAGGCATTGTGTTCCAGTATAACCACTAACTAATGTGGCTTTTCCCCTCTGATGATGCCCATATTTGTGTGAAAAACATAACTTTCTTAGTCAGACACTAATTATTTTTTATATGAATATTCAAGAACAATTAGGCTGATAAGCATTATTTAAAAAGTATAGATTTTACAGACAAATAATCATTTTCCATTATTTTCCCTCTTACTCCCTATAAGTCACTATGCTGACTTTTCCTGTTTCTTGAAAAAGTTGTATTTATCTTAATTTTATGAAGTGTGTTCTTGCTCTTGTTCTCTCCACTTTCAGATTTTCCATGGCTGACACTTTCTTCTGATTTATGTTACCTCACATGTCACCTTCTCAGTAAGAACTTCTCCAACCCCCTATATAAATTACCTCCCATCGGCCACAACTTATTACCTCACTCTCTTGTTGAATATATTCTTGTCTGAAATTTTGTAGCTTATTAGATATATGTGTATGTTTAGCTCTATAGTTTTAAAAATGATCATTATTGGGGCACCTGGCTGTATAAGTTGGTTAAGGTTAAGTATCACTTGGTTTAGGTTAAGTATCGGTTGGTTAAGGTTAAGCATCTGACTCTTGATTTCAGCTCAGGTCATGGTTTCAGGGTCATGAGATCAAGTCCCACATCTGGCTCTGTACTCAGTGGGGAGCCTGTTTAAGATTCTCTCCTTGTCCCTCTGTCCCTCCCTGCTCACACACTTTTTCTCTCAAAAAATAATTATCATGATTATTATTATTTCCTTTACTAGAAAGTAACATCTTTAAGAGCAGGGGCATGGCTAACTTATTCAGCAATGAATCTCTAGGATAAAATAGTACCAAGAACACAGAAGGAGTTCAATAAATATTCATTGGGTAGATACATGACAGATTGTATGTGAATATCAGCTCAAACATTCATTAACTCTGCAGCTCCATTGAGCTTTGGCTTTGTTATCTGTAAATTAAATTAATAGCATCCAACTTATAAAGTTTAGTGAAGAAAAAATAATAAACTAGAAAATTAGTGTTCTACTATGGTGTTTGGTATATATTAGGCATTTAATGATGTACAAAGGAATCGGTTTGACATAAGTCATAAAAAGGGAAATTTTTGAATTTGATGTAGAAGATAAAATTAAGAAGTCACAGCATTCTTGCTGCAATGATGCAATGTGGCCCGTGTCTGTCTAGGACACAGGCAGAGGAAGTTGCTGTCTCCTAGGTCCACCTTTGACAGTGATCATGATACTAAGACACTTGTCTGTGTGCTCAAGTCGTCTTGTTTCTTCAGCCATAATCAACTTAATGGATATTAAGTGTATATATTTTTATATGCTAATATTTATAAACACATTTACATATATATGTGACATCTATTATATACTGCATATGTGTAATATGTACTATATATATAGACCACTGGGCACAGAAAAATGATAATGAGATCTTATTTTAAGAAAATAAATATCTGGGGGCACCTGAGTGATAAGTCAGTTAAAGGTCCAACTTCTGGCTTTGGCTCAGGGCATGATCCCAAGGTCGTGAAATTGAGCCCAATGTTGGGCTCTGTGCTTAGCCCAGAGTCTGCTTGAGATTCTCTCTCTCCCTCTGCCCTCCCACATAAGTTCTCTCTCTATCTCTCTCTCTCATTTTCTCTCTCTCTCAAATAGATAAATCTTAAAAAAAGAAAATAAATACCTGTAAACATTATAACATTGATCAAAATCTGTTACCTTTTTCTGAAGTAATTTTTCTGTTTTTATGGGAGCAGCCAAAGTATTCTATTGAAATAACACTTGTATTGGTGGAAGTAGGCAGCCTCTACAAACATAAAAACGAGTCAAATTACTGAGAACATATGCCATCTATGAGCCTTCTAGGTATCCACCAGATCTCCTGCTATTCAAGTCCTTGACAATAACCTGAACTTCACTGCAAAATTAATATTTTTCCATGGACCCTAATCTGCTTCCCCAGTCATTTTTTTTTTTTAAGTGTAAGAAACCTCCCATAGATTTGAGAAAGCAATCAAATGAGATTCACATAAAGCAGTGGAAGAACAATGAATGAGGTTTGCCCAGCCCAGTTCTGGTTGACACTTGTCCTGATGTCATTATGAAAAAGGGTGCCACTTCACTCACCAGAGTGTCTTACTATATACAACAAATTGTATGTTCATATTACTAATCAGTATTTGTTAAATCAAAGAAAGGTGTTTCTACATGTGGAGTTATAGTAAATAGGACAAAGCCAAGTGTAGAGAGTCAGGATGCAATGCAGGAAAGATTTTGGGGTCAGGTTTTTCAGTTGCCCCTTATTCATCTAAATATGGAAGCAAGTTTCCTGTGTGGTTAGCCCAGATGCATTCAATTCTCCAAAGCAAAGAAACACATGAAGAAAACTAAAGAAACAAAACTAGTGCAACTAAACTTTTTTCAATCTCCTATATACATAACAACGTATGAGTATACTTTCAGAGATATATGTCTTATTTCATGCATAGCATATCAAAAAGTTGAGGGATATCCACAGGCAGAGATTATCATTAACATTTCATAGTTCATTTGAGAAAAGTGAGGCTTAGAGAAATTAGTGTCTGGACAAATTTGGAAGAAGCCACTCAGGACACCAGAAGTCAGTGCAGCTCTTGACCTTATATGAAGAATCCGGGGCAAGGTCCCAGAAAGGAAATGAAGTAATATGAGCTAGATGCAAAGTGATGCAGAGAAGACAGGATGTACAGTCCTTATCAGACAGCAGCTCAGGAGGACGCTTTTGGTAGCACACGTTCATAAGGACCGCAAACTTCCGACCTAAGACAATTTCCGGAGACAAAGTGTTCATCATTTTCTTTTTTCCTGAAACTTCTTTTTTCTTTCAATGGGTGAATTAGTTTTCTGAATGGCTTTTAATCTTGGAAATAAAACCTTTAGTTTTTAACATTTTGTCTCAAATTAGTATAAATTATGCAAGTTGGTAAAATTTATTTTTAAATCACAGGTGTGCATGTACTTTCTAATTGCTTACTGTAAAGGGTCAACACAGGTAACCATGAGTAAGTGGGGGAATTTCCAGTTCTCAACACTTTCCAATCTTCTTTGCTCACTGACTTTTCTCTTTGAATTTTTTGGAAAGTATGAGTCGTTATAGTTCTTCTCCCTGACTTGAAACAGTGAAGGTTAAATACAGTGTTCACATATACATAAACTTGGATTCTGAGAAATTTGGCTATTTTTGAAAGTAGAAGATGTAAAAGAACTGTAACAAAGATGAGATATAATGCATAACCATATCTTAGTACTTTACAGAAATTAGTCCCAGGCTTTTCTACAAGTAAATGTGGAAAACACTTTGGGGGAATATTCTCAAAAACAATAGTGTAGAAATGGCAAATGTAACATAGAAATTTTAGACAGGTCAAGGCTTGATCCATTAAATGATTTAAAATATATCCATTTGGGGGCATTTGGGTAGCTCAGTTAGTTGAGTGATGGATTCTTGATTTTGGCTTGGGTTGTGATCTTGGGGTCCTGAGATCAGGCTCCCAGTCCCTGCTTAATGGGGAGTCTGCTGGGGATTCTCTTCCTCTGCCCTTTCCCCCACTTGTGCTCTCTCTCTCTCTCTCTCTCTCTCAAATACATAAATATAGCTTTAGAACATAAGAAGCCACATTTAAAAATTAAAATAATGTATCCATTTATATTTGAATCTTGATAGATGCACAATGAATTTGGACAGAACTACTTATACCTCTTGTAGATCTCTTTGCATCTGCTCACATACTGGGAGAAAAACCTGCAGGTAGAAGACATTCAGGAATTGTTATCATTCTTTTGCCCGATCAATCTGAAGTTTAAATGAATTAAAAAAAATTTTTTTAAAGATTTGTACTTATTTGAGAGACAGAGAGAGAGAGAGAGGAAAAAAAACACGAGTGGGGAGGGGCAAAGAGAGAGAATCTTCTGACAGATTCCCCCCTGGAGTCCTATTTAGAACTCAAACTCAAGACCCATGAGATCATGACCTGAACCCAAACCAAGTCAGTAGCTTAACTGACTGAGCCACCCAGGCACCACTAACATACTAAAATATCTCTTCCTTCCTTCCTCTCTTTCTTTCTTTCTTTCTTTCTTTCTTTCTTTCTTTCAAGATTTAATTTATTTATTTGACAGAAAGAAGACAGCAAGAGAAGGAACACAAGCAAGGAGAGTGGGAGAGAGAGAAGCAAGCTTCCACTGAGCAGGGAGGTCAATGTGGGGCTTGATCCTAGGACCCTGGGATCATGACCTAAGCAGAAGGCAGATGCTTAATGACTGAGCCACCCAGGCGTCCCACATTAAAATATTTCTGATGGATTGGGTTGGTCTTTACTGAGGCAAGATGTTAGGAAAGGAAAATGGAGACCCTTAAAGGGAATTTTCCAAATGTAGGAGAAGTCAAGGCAAACATAAAAAATCATAACATTGTATTATGAATAATTTTAGTCTAACGTAGATGACAATGTAAGTAAAATTGACACATCCCAGACAAACACCTCTTCCAAAATTGAAACAAGAAGAAATATTTAAAATATGGTATAGCTTTGTAACTATTAAATAAATTGAATCCATAACTAAATACATCCTTTTGGGAAAGAAATAAAACATGAGAACATATCAACAAAAACTCCATGCCCAGATAATTTCATGTTCCAATTTGCCAAACATATAAGGAAGAAATAAGAAATTAAAAATTCTTTCAAAGATAAAAAGATATTGTCAGTAAAACACTGTAATTAAAACCTGACCAGCCCGTCTTACTCATGAAGATTAATGAACAACTTTTTTTTTTTAAAGATTTTATTTATTTATTTTGAGAGAGAGACAGTGAGAGAGAGCATGAGTGAGGAGAAGGTCAGAGGGAGAAGCAGACTCCCCGTGGAGCTGGGAGCCCGATGCGGGACTCGATCCCGGGACTCCGGGATCATGACCTGAGCCGAAGGCAGTCGTCCAACCAACTGAGCCACCCAGGCGCCCCTAATGAACAACTTTTAAAAATAAGTTTAGAAAATTGAACTCAGCAATATATAAAATAATATACCACAACAGCATTCGTTTTATTCCAGGAAAAAAAATGTTTTTTCATTCAAAAAATAATCACCCAAATTTACCACATTAACAGATTAAAAGGAAAAAAAAACTAACTCAAAAATATAAAATAATGTATTTGATATATTTAACTATAAATTCATGATTGATGCCTGTAACATACTAAGAGTTTTGTGAACTTCTTTAATTTATAGATTATAGAAGAGTGTTTATAAATATATTGTACTTAAGGATAAATAATTGAGAAAACGTTCCTGTAAAATCAGAAATGAGGATGTTGTACTAATGCAGGGAGAATGAATATATACCTATAAAAAATAAACAAATAAAAGTTAAAGGGTCAAACATTTTTAATTATTTTTTTAAAAATTTGAGATTATCTTAGATTCAAATGCAATTGTAAGCTTTAACCAATTCATCCCAATGGCAACATTTTGGAAAACTATGATGTAATATCACAACCAGGATATTGACATCAAGGCAGTTAAGATTATGGAACAAATCCATTACCCTATAAATATTTTTGATTGTTCTTTAAGAACAATCCTCTTGATTGTTCTTTAAGAACAATGCCTCTCCTTCATCTCTATTTGCCCTTGCCCCTGTCCATAAGCCTTGACGAACATTAACCCATTCTTCATTTCTATGATTTTGTCATTTAGGAAAGTTATATGAATAGAATCATACAGTATGTAACATCTGGAGATTGATTTTTTTTTAAGATTTTATTCATTTGTTTGACCCAGATAGAGAGAGAGATTACAAGTAGGCAGAGCAGCAGGCAGAGAGAGAGGGGGAAGCAGGCTCCCTGCTGAGCAGAAAGCCCTATGCAGGGCTCGATCCCAGGACCCTGAGACCATGACCTGAGCTGAAGGCAGTGGCTTAACCTACTGACCTACTGAGCCACCCAGGTGTCCTGGCTTTTTTTTTTTTTCTTCAATCAGTAAAGTTCTCTGTGAATTGATCCAAATAGCTGCAAGCATCAATAGTTCCATCTTTAAAAAATATATATTATGTTCAAATAGCCAGCATATAGTACACTATTAATTTTTGATGCAGTGTTCAACGATTCATAAGTTGCATATAACACCCAGGGCTCATCACAATACATGCCCTCCTTGATATCCATCACCCATTTACCCCATCTCTCTACCCTCCTCCATTCTATAATCCTCAGTCCAGAGTCTCTCGTGGTTTGTCTTCCTCTCTGATTTCCCAATAGCTTCTTCTCTATTGCTAAGTAGCACTCAATTGTAGAGCTGTACCACAGACAAACCTTTCAAAAGATGTTTGGTTTGTTGCCAGTTTGGGAACTCTTATGAATAAAATTTGTTGCTACAAACATTTGTGTCTACATCCTTACATGAAATTAAGTTTTCATTTCTCTGGAATAAATGTTCAGAGGTGTAATTAATGGGTGGTTTGGTGGTTTCATATTGGTTTATTAAGAAATTGTCCAACCCTTACAGTGGCTGTACCATTGTGCATTCCCATTAGCACTGCATTGTACATTCCCAATGGCTATACTGATAGTATACAGTGACATCTAATTGTGATTTTAGTTCATATTTCCCTATGGGCTAATGATGTTGAACATTTCTCATGTGCTTAGCTGCCACTTGTATGTCCTCTGAAATAAAATATCTGTGTCTTTTGCCCAAATCTAGATCATTTGTTTGATATATGTTTACAAATATTTACCTCCAGTCTGCAGCTTGCCTTTTCATATTCTTCATGGAGTCTTTTACAGAGCGAAAGTCTTCTGTTTTTATTGAATGTGTATGGTTTTTCTGATTTCAATTTCATTAATTTTTAATCTTGCATTTATTATGTGCTTCCTTCTACTAGTCCTTAGTAGACTAGTTTACTAGTCTACCAGTATTTCTACTTAGTCCTGCTAGGGGTTTATTTTGTTATTCTTTTTCAATTTCTTGTTGTAGAATCTTAGATCATTGATATCAGACTTTCTCTCTTTTATAATAAAAGCAGTTGTTTGTGTTTCCCTGATGCCAAGTGATGTGGAGCACTGTCTCATGTGTCTGTGGCCATCTGGATGTCTTCTTTGCAGAAATGTCTGTTCATGTCTTCTGCCAATTTCTTGATTGGATTATTTGTTTTTTGGGTGTTGAGTTTGATAAGTTCTTTATAGATTTTGGATACTCGCCCTTTATCTGATATATCATTTGCAAATATCTTCTCCCATTCTGTCAGTTTTCTTTTGGTTTGTTGACTGTTTCCTTTGTTGTGCAAAAGCTTTTTATCTTGATAAAGGTGGCTGGGTGATGGACATTGGGAAGGGCATGTGCTATGGTGAGGAAAAGAGGTTTGGGGGGTAGAAAAAGAATAAATGAAACAAGATGGGATTGGGAGGTAGACAAACCATAAAAGACTCTTAATCTCACAGAACAAACTGAGGGTTGCTGGGGGGAGGGGGGAAGGGAGAGGGTAGTGGGGTTGTGGACATTGGGAGATGTGTGTGCTGGGTAAGTGCTATGAAGTGTAAAAACGTGGTGATTCACAGACCTGTACCCCTGGGGCTAAAAATACATTATATGTTTATAAAAAAATTAAAAAATTTTAAAAAAGTGGCACAATAAAAAAAAAAGCAGTTAGCACTATAAATTCCCCTCTCACCATGACCTTCGTTTAATCATCCCACAGATACTGATAGATTGTATTTATTCAGTCCAATAACTTTGCCAATTTTCCTTGAGACTTTCTATTTTATCCATGGATGATTTGGAAATATGTTGTTTCATTCACAAGTATCTGGAGACGTTCTTATTGTCTTTTTTTTCAATATCTAATTTGATTCCATTGAGGTCAGAGCAAATTCTCTGTATTGTTTTCATACTTTCCAATTTACTAAAGTTTGTTTAATTGTCCAGGATACAGTCTACCTTGATATGTGTTTATCAGGTTTTTGAAAAGAATGTCCTCCTCTTGTTAGGTTGATTGTTACATAAGTGTCTATTAGATCTTGTTGGTTGATGGTGCTGTTGCATCTTTCTATAATATTATTTAATTTATGTTTATTCTACCAATTGTTGAAAGAGAAGTATTAACATCTTCTACTCTGATTGCAGACATGCTTTCATCTCTTTTTCTTTCTGTAAGTTTTTGCTTCCCATATTAGACAGATTGTATTTTTGGTAAGTGAAATTTTATCATTAACTTCACTCTTCACTTCTGGTAATGTTTTTTTAAAAACTTACAAGTCTATTTTAATTGTTATTAAATATTAAATAGCCACTCCTACTCTTTTTTTTTCAAGTTTTATTTATTTATTTGAGAGAGGGAAAGCACAAGCAGAGGAAAGGTAGAAGGAGAGGCAGAGACTTCCATGCAGACCCCACTCTGAGTGGGAAGCCTGACTCAGGTCTTGATCTCACAACCCGTGAGATTGTAACCTGAACCAAAATCAAGAGCTGGCTGCTTAACCAACTGAGACACTCAGGTGCCCCTCCTATCCTCCTTTGATTAAGGTGCCTATAATATGTCTCTTTCTACAATTTTTCTTTCAACCTATGTACATTATAATTAAAATTAATTTATTTTTTCAGCATATTTGTGTAATATTATTTAATCTACTTTGTCAATCTCTATTTTTAAGTGTTGTATTTAAACCATTTATATTCAGCATAATTATTGAAATGTTAGGGCTTAAATTTGTCACTCGTATATTTTTTTTTTTACATTTTTTTTAAAGATTTTATTTATTTATTTGACAGAGAGAAATCACAAGTAGATAGAGAGGCAGGCAGAGAGAGAGAGAGGGAAGCAGGCTCCCCGCTGAGCAGAGAGCCAGATGCGGGACTCGATCCCAGGATTCTGAGATCATGTCCTGAGCCAAAGGCAGCGGCTTAACCCACTGAGCCACCCAGGCGCCCCAGTCACTTGTATTTTTTGATATGTGTCTGTTTTATGTTTCTCTGTTTTCTTTTTCCTATCTTCTTGTGGACTACTTGAACATACTTTTTAAAATTTCCTTTTGAATTCCCTATATTATTTTGGATGGATGTCTCTTATTGCTTTTTTAGTGATTGTTCTAGGTATTTCATTTTATATTTAAAAATTATCACAGTCTACTGGCATTGACATACCAACTTGAGTCAGGTGTAGAAAACTTACATCTCTTTATTACTCTTTGTCCTCTCCTAATTAAATATAATTTACAAATATTTTCTGTAAATACATTTAGTACCACATCAATCATGAAAAGACTTGGAAAACACAAAATGAGAAGTCAAGTCTATCATATTTACCCATATTTTTGCTCTTACTGTGGTCTTTCTTCCCGCTTTGTGTTCAAATGTTTCTTCTTGAAATGCTAACTTTCTATTTAGAGAACTTTCTTTAACTATCATT
The DNA here is from genome assembly GCF_011764305.1 of Mustela putorius furo. Lineage (NCBI taxonomy): Eukaryota > Metazoa > Chordata > Mammalia > Carnivora > Mustelidae > Mustela > Mustela putorius. Next base: position 37,875,270 of record NW_025422368.1, on the reverse strand, counting down.
CCTTCAACTATTATTTCTACTACTCCACCTATTTGGGATAGGTCTGTTGGTGACAAATTCAAAGTTCACTTTCAAGAAAGAATGTCCAGATTTCCCATTCTGTCCTGAAGGATATTTTCATTAGGTATAGGATTCTGAATTTTCAGTCCTTTATTTCAGCATTTGGAAAATGCAATGGTACTCCCATATCCTGTCATTCAGTTTTTCTTCTTTATACGTAAACTTTGTTTTTGTCTCATTACTTTCAAAATTTTGTTTTTGTCTTACTTTTCAGAAGTTTGATTATGATGTGTCTTGCCATGAATTTCTTTATATTTGTCATTTTTCAAGGTTTTCCCACCTTCTTGAATATGAAATCTTCTATCTTCTGCCAGATTTGACATTCAACCTTTAATTTTTAGAGTACTTTTTTAGCTCTACCTTTTCTCTTCTCTTTCTGAGACTCCTATGTTATGGATGCTACATCCTTTATTATGGTCCTACAGATCTCTGAGGCTTTGTTCGTTTGTTTTTTCCTCCCTCATCTATTTTCTCTCTGTTGTTCAGTTTATTTTCTATTTTACTATCTTTAAGTTCACCAACTTTTTGCCTCTGTCCCTTGCATTCTGCTGTTGATCCTATTTATTCATTTAAATGAAAAAATTGGGGGCATTATTTTCATATTAGGTTCTAAAATTTCCATTTGGATCTTCTTCATATCTTGTACTTATTTGCTGAGACATTCCATTTATTCATTTGTTTTGAATGTGTCCATAATCACTTGTTGAAGACTTTGTATGGTGGTTATCTTAAAATTTTTGTCAGATAATTTTAATATCTAACAACTCTAAGATTATTTCCTCTTATCATAGTGATTTTATTTTTGTATTTTCTCATGCAAAAATCAATACACAAAAATCTACTGCATTTCTTTACACTAAAAATGAATTGTTGGAAAAATATTAAGAAAACAATCTTATGTACAATTGTATCATAAAAAATAAAATACTTAAAAGTAGATTTAAACAAGGAGGTAAAAACCTATATATTGAAAACTACAAGAAAAAAATTATATATTGAAAACGATAAGACATTAATGAAAGAAATTGAAGAAGTCTTGAATAAATAGAAAAAATATTTTGTACTCATGAATTGGAAGAATTTGTATCATTAGAATGTCTTTACTGCCTAATGCAGTCTATAGATTCAATGCAATTCCTACCAAAGTTCCAAATGTTTTTCACAGAAATAGAACAAACTATCCTAAAATTTGTGTGGAACCACAAAAGACCTTGAATAGTCAAAGCAATCTTTAGAGAGAACAGAAAAGTTTTTGGCCAGTTCATTTCAGTTCTTGAATTTGTTGGTTTATTATGTAATTATATACTTTTATTATCCTTTTAACGTCAACATTCTAAATATTCAACCTGTTACTTCTTAGACACTGAAATTCCTCTTTAGGATGGTTTTATGTCTGTCTGGTTTTCACTCTTCATCTTCAATAACTCTGAACTTGCATTCCAGTAAAAACATGGGTGACTTTAGTTGCAAGAAACAACAGCAAAAAAAACACATGTCAGTTGACTAAAACAATTAGGAATCAATGTCTTCTGAAAAAAAGAAAGTCAAAGGAAAGGTATCTGTATTAATCATTTGGATGCACATAACAGGTAATTTGACTCAAGGTGCCTTAACATTATCTGGGTAATTTCAGAGAGAGCAATTTCAATAGTTCAAGGATCAAGAGCTGTCCATCTTTTTATCTTGTTATTTTTGTTTATTAATTGGAATTATTGCCACCAATGGTCACAAAATGGCTGTATCTGTTCCAAGAATCACATACAAACACAAGGGCAACCAGTGAAGAAGAGGAATATATATATTATCTAATAGCAGACCTTTTGCTTATGCTGCTTGAAAAAAGTGAAAGTGGTCTGTCAGTGAGAATTCACTAGACTTTATAAGCATTTCTATTTTCCTTGGTCTCCTCAAATTCTCACAACATTCAGGTTATCACTATTACCATATCCTTTGAAATAACCTTCTTTTCCAAGTCTTCCTAGTTCTTACTCTTCTTCCTGCCTGGAGATAAGTCACATTCTAGTTATCAGCATATTTCTTCTTGGGCTTTTTACACAGGTACCAGAAACTTTAGTAATTTCAAAGTTCTAGACCAGATGCAACATATTTCTAAGAAAGTTTATTTTAGATAATCTGCCCAATTCCTCTTTATCAGGGTTTGTCAAATCTACAATAATTAAATTCCAGTTATTCTAGTTGTCCATTAATTATATTAAACTTAAAGTGGAAATAAGTGTAACTATTATATGAGGCAGTTGCAAAAGTTCAATGTAAATCACGTGAGATAGTGCATGGCTGAAAGCTGGTGTTCACAAAAATGTTAGCTTTTATCCCTCACTAGTCTTTCATATCCCAGATGCTGGCAAAGAATGCATATCACCATGATTATTGAACCAACGGGGACTCATCTTCTAGGTTAAATGATTGTATTTACTGTCCCTTGGAACACCATAGTCACATGGAAGAGATTAAATGCCTGAATAGACTCTCTATTGTATTAGAAAAGAAGGGAGAAATTGCTTACTGCGTAGAAAATCATAACAACTTGCAACAATTATTGAAAAGATTTGCTAAAAAGAAATCTTTGTTACTGATCTTCATATTCAAGCTCTGGAACTTTATGTCCCTAGCTTACATTTATCTTAGTCTCCTAACAGGAAATTTAAAACCACATCGGGTAACTTGAAAAAAAAGTTTAAAGTGCTATTGTCCAACACCGTAGAGGTTTTCTCAAATAGAATTTAAAGAAGTGGGTGGGGAATAGCAAGATCAGATAAAAAGGAAACAAAATAGATCTGGCTCACTTCAGTAGTAAAAGCATGAGATGGAGAAGCTTAACACATCTTGTGAGGCAGGTGGTAGAATTCTGGGCTGGAAATCATAAATGGATGCAATTGGAAGATTGACTGCTAGTAATGTATAAATATAGGGAAGTCACTCTATTCCACTGAGTTGCACTCATTCATTTATTCATTTATTTATTTAACAAATATTTAGCAGACTGCTGCTTTGTGCCAAAAACCAAAATAGGTACTGGAGACACAGAACTGACAATTCAACCATGATATCTGTGCTTTTAAGGAGTGTGCAGTCTGGCAAGTAGGACAGACAATAAGGAATTCAGTCTTTATCTTGGGCATTCTAGCTAAAGTTTTAACATTTTGTTGATTTAAAAAAACAAATCTTGTGGTATCACTGATTTTCTATATTGCTTTTATATTCTGTATTTGCTCTCAAATTTTATTTTTCCTTTGTAACTTTTTACTTCTGGTTTAGGTTGCTCTCCTATTTCTAGTTAAGGTAGAAAACTAGGTTAGTGATTTGGGTCTCCTTTTTAAAAATATAGGTGTTTATGGCAATACATTTTCCTCTAAGAACTGTTTTCACTGCATCCTCTAAGGTTTTGTTTGTTTGTCTTTTGGTATGTTATATGTTTATTTTTGTACATATTGCAGTATTTTCTTTTTTTTAAAAAATTTTTTATTTTTATAAACATATATTTTTATCCCCAGGGGTACAGGTCTGTGAATCACCAGGTTTACACACTTCACAGCACTCACCAAAGCACATACCCTCCCCAATGTCCATAATCCCACCCCCTTCTCCCAAACCCCCTCCCCCCAGCAACCCTCAGTTTGTTTTGTGAGATTAAGAGTCACTTATGGTTTGTCTCCCTCCCAATCCCATCTTGTTTCATTGATTCTTCTCCTACCCACTTAAGCCCCCATGTTGCATCACCACTTCCTCATATCAGGGAGATCATATGATAGTTGCCTTCTCTGCTTGACTTATTTCGCTAAGCATGATACGCTCTAGTTCCATCCATGTTGTCGCAAATGGCAAGATTTCATTTCTTTTGATGGCTGCATAGTATTCCATTGTGTATATATACCACATCTTCTTGATCCATTCATCTGTTGATGGACATCTAGGTTCTTTCCATAGTTTGGCTATTGTGGACATTGCTGCTATAAACATTCGGGTGCACGTGCCCCTTTGGATCACTACGTTTGTATCTTTAGGGTAAATACCCAATAGTGCAATTGCTGGGTCATAGGGCAGTTCTATTTTCAACATTATGAGGAACCTCCATGCTGTTTTCCAGAGTGGCTGCACCAGCTTGCATTCCCACCAACAGTGTAGGAGGGTTCCCCTTTCTCCGCATCCTCGCCAGCATCTGTCATTTCCTGACTTGTTGATTTTAGCCATTCTGACTGGTGTGAGGTGATATCTCATTGTGGTTTTGATTTGTATTTCCCTGATGCCGAGTGATATGGAGCACTTTTTCATGTGTCTGTTGGACATCTGGATGTCTTCTTTGCAGAAATGTCTGTTCATGTCCTCTGCCCATTTCTTGATTGGATTATTTGTTCTTTGGGTGTTCAGTTTGCTAAGTTCTTTATAGATTCTGGACACTAGTCTTTATCTTTTGTCGTTTGCAAATATCTTCTCCCATTCTGTCAGTTGTCTTTTGATTTTGTTAACTGTTTCTTTTGCTGTGCAAAAGCTTTTGATCTTGATGAAATCCCAATAGTTCATTTTTGCCCTAGCTTCCCTTGCCTTTGGCATTGTTCCTAGGAAGATGTTGCTGCGGCTGAGGTTGAAGAGGTTGCTGTCTGTGTTCTCCTCAAGGATTTGCATGGATTCCTTTCGCACATTGAAGTCCTTCATCCATTTTGAGTCTATTTTTGTGTGTGGTGTAAGGAAATGGTCCAATTTCATTTTTCTGCATGTGGTTGTCCAATTTTCCCAGCACCATTTATTGAAGAGGCTGTCTTTTTTCCATTGGACATTCTTTCCTGCTTTGTCGAAGATTAGTTGACCATAGAGTTGAGGGTCTATTTCTGGGCTCTCTATTCTGTTCCATTGATCTATGTGTCTGTTTTTGTGCCAGTACCATGCTGTCTTGATGATGACAGCTTTGTAATAGAGCTTGAAGTCCGGAATTGTGATGCCACCAACATTGGCTTTCTTTTTCAATATCCCTTTGGCTATTCGAGGTCTTTTCTGGTTCCATATAAATTTTAGCATTATTTGTTCCATTTCTTTGAAAAAGATGGATGGTACTTTGATAGGAATTGCATTAAATGTGTAGATTGCTTTAGGTAGCATAGACATTTTCACAATATTTATTTTTCCAATCCAGGAGCATTGAACATTTTTCCATTTTTTTGTGTCTTCCTCAATTTCTTTCATGAGTACTTCATAGTTTTCTGAGTATAGATTCTGTGCCTCTTTGGTTAGGTTTATTCCTAGATATCTTCTGGTTTGGGGTGCAATTGTAAATGGGATTGACTCCTTAATTTCTCTTTCTTCGGTCTTGTTGTTGGTGTAGAGAAATGCAACTGATTTCTGTGCATTGATTTTATATCCTGACACTTTACTGAATTCCTGTACAAGTTCTAGCAGTTTTGGAGTGGAGTCTTTTGGGTTTTCCACATATAGTATCATATCATCTGTAAAGAGTGATAATTTGACTTCTTCTTTGCCGATTTGGATGCCTTTAATTTCCTTTTATTGTCTGATTGCTGAGGCTAGGACTTCTAGTACTATGTTGAATAGCAGTGGTGATAATGGACATCCCTGCCGTGTTCCTGACCTTAGCGGAAAAGCTTTCAGTTTTTCTCCATTGAGAATGATATTTGCGGTGCGTTTTTCGTAGATGGCTTTGATGATATTGAGGTATGTGCCCTCTATCCCTACACTTTGAAGAGTTTTGATCAGGAAGGGATGCTGTACTTTGTCAAATGCCTTTTCAGCATCTATTGAGAGTATCATATGGTTCTTGTTCTTTCTTTTATTGATGTGTTGTATCACATTGACTGATTTGTGGATGTTGAACCAACCTTGCAGCCCTGGAAAAAATCCTACTTGGTCGTGGTGAATAATCCTTTTAATGTACTGTTGAATCCTATTGGCTAGTATTTTGTTTAGAATTTTCGCATCTGTGTTCATCAAGGATATTGGTCTATAGCTCTCTCTTTTGATGGGATCCTTGTCTGGTTTTGGGATCAAGGTGATGCTGGCCTCATAAAAGGAGTTTGGAAGTTTTCCTTCCATTTCTATTTTTTGGAACAGTTTCAGGAGAATAGGAATTAGTTCTTCTTTAAATGTTGGGTAGAATTCCCCCGGGAAGCCGTCTGGCCCTGGGCTTTTGTTTGTTTGGAGATTTTTAATGACTGTTTCAATCTCCTTACTGGTTATGGGTCTGTTCAGGCTTTCTATTTCTTCCTGGTTCAGTTGTGGTAGTTTATATGTTTCTAGCAATGCATCCATTTCTTCCAGATTGTCAAATTTGTTGGCGTAGAGTTGCTCATAGTATGTTCTTATAATAGTTTGTATTTCTTTGGTGTTAGTTGTGATCTCTCCTCTTTCATTCATGATTTTATTTATTTGGGTCCTTTCTCTTTTCTTTTTGATAAGTCTGGCCAGGGGTTTATCAATTTTATTAATTCTTTCAAAGAACCAGCTCCTACTTTCGTTGATTTGTTCTATTGTATTTTTTGGTTTCTATTTCATTGATTTCTGCTCTGATCTTTATGATTTCTCTTCTCCTGCTGGGCTTAGGGTTTCTTTCTTGTTCTTTCTCCAGCTCCTTTAGGTGTAGGGTTAGGTTGTGTACCTGAGACCTTTCTTGTTTCTTGAGAAAGGCTTGTACCGCTATATATTTTCCTCTCAGGACTGCCTTTGTTGTTTCCCACAGATTTTGAACCATTCTATTTTCATTATCATTTGTTTCCATGATTTTTTTCAATTCTTCTTTAATTTCCCGGTTGACCCATTCATTCTTTAGAAGGATGCTGTTTAGTCTCATGTTTTGGGTTCTTTTCAAACTTCCTTTTGTGGTTGAGTTCTAGCTTTAGAACATTGTGGTCTGAAAATATGCAGGGAATGATCCCAATCTTTTGATACCGGTTGAGTCCTGATTTAGGACCGAGGATGTGATCTATTCTGGAGAATGTTCCATGTGCACTAGAGAAGAATGTGTATTCTGTTGCTTTGGGATGAAATGTTCTGAATATATCTGTGATGTCCATCTGGTCCAGTGTGTCATTTAAGACCTTTATTTCCTTGCTGATCTTTTGCTTGGATGATCTGTCTATTTCAGTGGGGGGAGTGTTAAAGTCCCCTACTATTATTGTATTATTGTTGATGTGTTTCTTTGATTTTGTTATTAATTGGTTTATATAGTTGGCTGCTCCCACGTTGGAGGAATAGATATTTAAAATTGTTAAATCTTCTTGTTGGACAGACCCTTTGAGTATGATATAGTGTCCTTCCTCATCTCTTATTATAGTCTTTGGCTTAAAATCTAATTGATCTGATATAAGGATTGACACTCCTGCTTTCTTCTGATGTCCATTAGCATGGTAAATTCTTTTCCACCCCCTCACTTTAAATCTGGAGGTGTCTTCGGGCTTAAAATGAGTTTCTTGGAGGCAATATATAGATGGGTTTTGTTTTTTTATCCATTCTGATACCCTGTGTCTTTTGACAGGGGCATTTAACCCATTAACATTCAGGGTAACTATTGAGAGATATGAATTTAGGGCCATTGTATTGCCTGTAAGGTGACTGTTACTGTATATGGTCTCTGTTCCTTTCTGATCTACCACTTGTAGGCTCTCTCTTTGCTTAGAGGACCCCTTTCAAGATTTCCTGTAGAGCTGGTTTGGTGTTTGCAAATTCTTTCAGTTTTTGTTTGTCCTGGAAGCTTTTAATCTCTCCTTCTATTTTCAATGATAGCCTAGCTGGATATAGTATTCTTGGCTGCATGTTTTTCTCGTTTAGTGCTCTGAAAATATCATGCCAGCTCTTTCTGGCCTGCCAGGTCTCTGTGGATAAGTCAGCTGCCAATCTAATATTTTTACCATTGTATGTTACAGACTTCTTTTCCCAGGCTGCTTTCAGGATTTTCTCTTTGTCACTGAGACTTGTAAATTTTACTATTAGGTGACGAGGTGTGGGCCTATTCTTATTGATTTTGAGGGGTGTTCTCTGAACCTCCTGAATTTTGATGCTCATTCCCTTTGCCATATTGGGGAAATTCTCCCCAATAATTCTCTCCAGTATACCTTCTGCTCCCCTCTCTCTTTCTTCTTCTTCTGGAATCCCAATTATTCTAATGTTGTTTCGTCTTATGGTGTCACTTATCTCTCGAATTCTCCCCTCGTGGTCCAGTAGCTGTTTGTCCCTCTTTTGCTCAGTTTCTTTATTCTCTGTCATTTGGTCTTCTATATCACTAATTCTTTCTTCTGCCTCATTTATCCTAGCAGTGAGAGCCTCCATTTTTGATTGCACCTCATTAATAGCTTTTTTTATTTCAACTTGGTTAGATTTTAGTTCTTTTATTTCTCCAGAAAGGGCTTTTATATCTCTCGAGAGGGTTTCTCTAATATCTTCCATGCCTTTTTCGAGCCCGGCTTGAACCTTGAGAATTGTCATTCTGAACTCTAGATCTGACATATTACCAATGTCTGTATTGATTAGGTCCCTAGCCTTTGGTACTGCCTCTTGTTCTTTTTTTTTTTTTGTGTTGAATTTTTCCATCTTGTCATTTTGTCTAGATAAGAGTATATGAAGGGGCAAGTAAAATACTAAAAGGGTGGCAACAACCCCAGGAAAATATGCTTTAACCAAATTAGAAGAGATCCAAAATCGTGAGGGGGGAGAAAGGGGATAAAAAGAGGTTCAAAAAGGAAGAAAGGAAAAAAAAAAGAAAAAAGAGGGACGCCTGGGTGGCTCAGTTGGTTATGCAGCTGCCTTCGGCTCAGGTCATGATCCCAGCATCCTGGGATCGAGTCCCACATCGGGCTCCTTGCTCGGCAGGGAGCCTGCTTCTCCCTCTGTCTCTGCCTGCCACTCTGTCTGCCTGTGCTCGCTCTCGCTCCCTCTCTCTCTGACAAAAAAAAAAAAAGAAAAGAAAAAAGGAAAAAAAAGGAAAAGAATTGACAAAAAAGAAAACACCTAAGAAAAATATAAAAAAGAAAAAATATATATATTAGATAAACTAGTAAAAAATCGTTAAAAAAGAAAAAGGTAACAGTTAAAAAAAAAATTTTACCTGAAGGCGAGAAAAAAAAAAAAACAAAAAATGAAAAAGAAAAAAATTAAATTAACTGCAAGACTAAAAAAAATCACAGGGAAAAAGCCATGAGTTCCGTACTTGGCTTTCTCCTCCTCTGGAATTCTGCTGCTCTCTTTGGTATTGAAACCGCACTCCTTGGTAGGTGAACTTGGTCTCGGCTGGATTTCTTGTTGATCTTCTGGGGGAGGGGCCTATTGTAGTGATTCTCAAGTGTCTGCCCCAGGTGGAATTACACCGCCCTTACCCGGGGCCGGGGTGAGTAATCCGCTCGGGTTTGCTTTCAGGAGCTTTTGTTCCCTGAGTGCTTTCCGTAGAGTTCCGGAGGATGGGAATACAAATGGCGGCCTCCTGGTCTCCGGCCTGGAGGAGCCGAGAGCCCAGGGCCGCACTCCTCAGTGCGCCCTCAGAGAACAGCGCCCAGTTACTCCCGTCTGCCTGACCTCCGACGCGCTCCAAGTTCACTGAGCCTGCGACCGGTTCAAGGTCACCCCGAGGTGCAAGCTTACTGCCGGCTCTGTCTCTGTAGCCGGCTTTCCCGTTCCAATACCCGCAAGCTCTGCGACACTCAGACACCCCCGATCCTTCTGTGACCCTGCGGGACCTGAGGCCACGCTGACCCCACGTGGGCTTCGCCCCGGGTAGCCTCTGGAGCGATGTCCCTCAGCGGAACAGACTTTTAAAAGTCCTGATTTTGTGCGCCGTTGCTCCGCCGCTTGCCGGGAGCTGGCCCCTCCCCCCGGGGTCTATCTTCCCGTCGCTTTGGATTCACTTCTCCGCCGGTCTTACCTTTCAGAAAGTGGTTGTTTTTCTGTTTCCAGAATTGCTGTTCTTCTTCTCTTTGATCTGCCGATGGATTTTCAGGTGTTTGCAATCTTTAGATAAGCTATCTAGCTGATCTCCGGCTAGCTGAAGTAGTCTCAGCCTGCTACTTCTCCGCCATCTTGACTCCCATCCATATTGCAGTATTTTCTAATTCTCCATGTGATTTCTTCTTTAACCCATTGTTATTTAGGACTGTGTTGTTTAGTTTATACTTAATTATGAATTTCCTATATTTCCTTGTTATTATTTGTTAATTTCATCCCATTGTGGTAAGAGAACATACCTCATATGATTCTAGTCATTTTAAATTGATTAAGACTTGTTTAAATGTGTTTTGACCTAACATATGGTCAATAGGGACAGCATCCACTTGAAAGAATTTTTGTTGCTAAGTGAAGTGTTCTATGGATATTTATCAAGCCTTGTTGACATATAGTGTTGCTTAAATCTTCCATTGTCTGATTGCTTTTCTGTTTAGTTTTATTTATTACAGAAACTGAGGTTCTGAAGTCTCCAATCATTGTTACCAGATTGATATTTTTACTGAAATATAATTGACATACAATATTTTGTTAATTCCAGGTGTATAACATAATTCCATACTTGTATATACTGCAAAATGGTCACTACTATAAATCTAGTTAACCTCCACCACCACACAGTTAAAATTTTGTTTTCTCATGATGAGAAATTTTAAGATCCACTCTCTTAGAAACTTTCAAATATACAACAGTATTATTAATTAACCTAGTTACATTTAATGTAATAATTGGTTTATTAGAGTTTAAGTGTGCCATTTTGCTATTTGTTTTCTATAGGTCTCATGTCTTATTGTGCCTGTATTGTTCCATTATTGTCTTCTTTTGTGTCAAATAGTTATTTTCTAATGTGCAATTTAATTATTTTGTTTCACATTACTATATATTTTTTTCAGTTATTTTCTTAGTGGTTCCCCTGGGGATTATGATTAAGATCTTAATTTATAGCAATCCAGTTCCAATTAATACAAACTTACTTTCAATAGTATCAAAAAATTTTGCTCTTGTATGGCTCAGTGCCCTTTCCCTTTGTGCAATTGTTATCATACAAGTTACATCTGTATGCTTTAAAGATCTGCACAAATTTAAAAATTATACATCTTTACCAACTGATATTATGTTTTATGAAATTTTTTTATTAAATAAGATCGAAGAAAAGGAATTATAATAAAAACACATTTATGCTGCCTTTTATATTTACCCATACCTTTACCAATGATCTTAATTTTTTCATGTAAATCCAAGTTATGATCTAGTGTTTTTCATTTCAACCTGAAGGACTCTCTTCATTCTTGTAGGGCAGGTCTGATTGAAAATCTAATTCTCTAAGTTTCTATTTATCTGGGAATGTCTTTCTCCCTTATTTTTGAAAGAGAGTTTTTATAGATATAGAATTCTTGGTTGACATTTCTTTTATCACTTTGGATTTTAAATATTTTGTCTCTTTCATCATATACATGTTTTCTAATGAGAAAAAAGCTAATCATTATTCTCACATGTTCTTTTAGTTCTTTAAGTTTGCTTGCACTAGTCCTTTAAAAATATTTAAAACAGCTGATTAAAATGTTTGCCTTTCCCTGCTTTTGCAGAGCCTTAAGTTCAGTCAGATGAGAATTTAGGGCCTTCTCAGGTCTTTCTTGGGTATCTACACAGCCCTACACATGGGTATAGAATTCTGTATTTCTAGCAATATGTTAGATCTTTTCAAGCCCCTTCATCCCCCAAATTTCCCTCATAATTTATTTGTCAATCTTTCTTTGCCCTAACTGTTACTGCCACCTCAGGCAGCAACAAGGTTCAGCAATGGGGGTCAATGGTTTTTGACAAATGCCCTTGGAGGATATCTGTTTATACTGAGCTAGCTCTGTAAGATGATTTCAGGTCAAATAAAAACATGACCTACAGACTGGAATTTTCAGAAAGATGCCAGATAGTTCACTGAATGACTACTCTGAGAGTTTTCTTTTGAAAACTTCCAAATTCTTTCTGCCCCTTCTGGTTTCTGTTAAGGTGCTGTTTTCCACAACTACTGCAGTTGTGAGACTGTTGATTTTCAAAGATAACTGTGAAACTGAGAAGGGGTTGGGAAAAGAGCAAATCAAAACACCACAAATAACACTGTTCTTTATGAGATTCACCTATTTTCTTGAAGAAATTCTTTTAGATTTTTGCAACTCTTTGGTTAATTTGCAACATCTTGGGAAAGTTGGTATTGACAATTTTTGCTAATGTTCTTGTTGATTTTGTGAAGGGATAGCTTTATGTAGGTCTTAACTCTACCATCTCTGCTGATGTCTGGGCAGAGAATTAAACATGTAATTATGATGAAATATACTTAGCTTTTTGATAGAGAAAAAAAGATAACTAAAGAGGCATATATTGGGGAATGTGCTTAGTATCAATGTAGCTTTATATAAAAATTAACATTTAATATGAGAAGTGAAAAATGAGCAGAAATTTTCCAGGTGAATAGGGCAAGGGAAAAGCCTTTTAGATAGGAGCAAATAGTACAAGCCTCAGAGGTGAGAGGAAGGATGGTCTAATAGAGAAACTGACAGAAATTCAGTAAAGTGGAGAAGTAAAGGAGAGAAGCAAGAAATAAAAAACCAAATAAATGCAGTTAAATAATCTAGAATTATTCCAACCACAGTGCAAAGTCTCTAAAGTGTTATAAATTGGTGACTGACTGAGATTAGATACTTATGTTTAGAAGTACTGCTCAGGCTGAATAGTACAGGGCAGGTCTAGTAACCATTAGGAGTGAGAGATGATTGTATTCAAGACTAGGTTGGGTGCAATAGAGATAAAAGAAAGTCGTGGAATTAAAGATATGATTAGGTTAAAAAAATCATTTGGCTGATTGGATGAGGGAATTTAAGGAAAAGAGGTAATGAGAGAGAGTCAGAGTCAGAGGTGGTCCTTACGTTTTGATTCACACAACATTGGGCAGTATTCCTTAAATAAAATGAAGAATAAAGATTCAACTAGGTATTTTTATTTATTTTTTTATAATTTTTTATTTTTTATGAACATATATTTTTATCCCCAGGGGTACAGGTCTGTGAATCTCCAAGTTTACACACTTCACAGTACTCACCAAAGCACATACCCTCCCCAATGTCCATAACCCCACCACCCTCTCTCAACCCCCCTCTCCCCAGCAACCCTCAGTTTGTTTTGTGAGATTAAGAGTCACTTATGGTTTTTCTCCCTCCCAATCCCATCTTGTTTCATTTATACTTCTCCTACCCCGTTAACCCCCCATTCAACTAGGTATTTTAAGAGGAAGTTGGATATATGGTTTTAGCCTGACACAGAGGAGTCTGATCAAGAAAAGAACCTGTCTTCCCTATCCTTTGGTTTATTTATTTCTTATTTTTTAAAAAGATTTTATTTATTATTAATTAATTAATTAATTAATTTAAGAAAGGCAGAAACAGAGAAAGAGAGTTAGGGATGAGCAGAGGAAGAAGGACAAGCAGACTTCATGCTGAGTGCAGAGCCTGATGTGGGGCTCGATCCCAGGACCTGAGATCATGACCTGAGCAAAAATCAAGAATTGGTCACTTAACCAACTGAACCACCCAGTCACCCATATCTTTTGGTTGAGAAAGTGTCTTTCCATCTGCAGTGGATGCAGTGATGTATCCTCACTCTGGACTAGGTACCCAATCCTTCAGCTGCCTGGGAGTTGGAATCTGAAAGCTTTAGCTGAAACGCTATGGCATGGCTTTTAGTCAACAGTACCCCTTCTCAAGGTCACACACTCTGTTGGGACTGACTGACTCAAATAACTGGTTCATGTTAGACTTTGGAAGCCTGGACTTCCTCCCTTGTATTGGAGCAAATATAGGGAACTCAGCTTGAGTTCCCTATAGTGTCCGCTATAGCTTTTGTTGGGATGGAATCACTGTTCAAAGTTTTCCTTTGCCCAGACAGAAGTATCTCCCAGGTTTTGATTTTGAAATAGCTCCTTAATTAGCATTCTGTATGCAGACCCCCATCTGAGAGTGTTTCTTTTTTTTTTTTTTAAAGATTTTATTTATGTATTTGACAGAGAGAAACACAGCGAGAGAGGGAACACAAGCAGGGGGAGTAGGAGAGGGAGGAGCAGGCTTCTTGTTGAGCAGGGAGCCCGATGTGGGGCTCTATCCCAGGACCCTGGGACCACCATAAACTGAACCAAAATCAAACGCCTAATGACTGAGCCACCCAGGCACCGGTGCCTTAGAGTCTGTTTCTTGAGGAACCTGACCTACAATAAAATCTGAAGAAATATTGGTAATATATTGGTAATATATCCTAGCAAAAAAAGTTGAGTTCCATCCTTGATCTATTTATTTTTTGAATGATACATGCAATTTTTGCTCCCTAGGAGCAGTACTACAAAGGAATAAACAAATGTAGAATTTCTCTGCAGTCTATATCTTTTTTTTCCCCCCAAGCAGGGGGAGTGGCAGACAGAGGAGAAGTGCACTTCTAAACAAGGAGCCTGATGCAGGACTGGATCCCAGGACCCTGGGATCATGATGTGAGCCGAAGGCAGACCCAACCACCTAACCCACCCAGACGTCCTGCAGCCTATATCTTGATGATAGCTGCTTTCCCAACTCCTCCTTGAATCTGACATTCTTGAAGAATGGTGATAATGAATATTTTGACTCTGTAATAACACCTGGATTTGAATATTTTGCAAGAAACCTATCATATTTGTAGAAACCATAAAAATTATTGATACAAAAGAACAACAAAAATGTTTCTATTTACTGAGATCAGAGTGTATAGATTCATATTTTATCTCACAACATCTTCATTTGTCCATTTTAAAGTAATGACTTTAACCAGAGGAGTGGTATACTCTAGCCGACAGCCTCCTAAGACCATATGATGTAAGCAAATGATTATTTTCAATGAAATAGGAAGGAAGAGGTTGTAAAGACAAAATTTATAATCATGACTATCATAGCTGAGGCTGTATATCTATTTAAATGTATTTTTTTCTTCATTAACCAAATGACTGATAGGCTTAAGTGGTAGGGGTCCTGAATTGAATGAGATTGAATGGTAAGGTCAATGAGCACCTAGTATCTGGAAGAACAACAGAGCTAGTCAATATTAAATTGATGAATAAAATAGGAAATATCTTTATTATCCAACTTTTCAACTGCAAAGGTCTAGTGTCCCACACTTCTCAATAGCGAACAGAAAAAGAAAAATATAATTACAAAATAATACAACTACCCAAAATGGTAAAAGGAAAAGATTTAACAAAAAGCCTTGCTAAGGGCTTATATGGAAAACCAGTTGTAGATAATATACTTAACAATCTTGCTTTCAATGTTGAAACAGTTTTTCAACTGGCCAGGTTTTGGGAAAAATCACCTTTCACTTTTCATTAAAGTCACAGAATTCATTTGCAACTCGGTAAGGGAGCAACGCCTATGCATCTGTTTCCTTTGCATGTTTCTTTTATTTTACTATCAAAGCTGTGTAATTTATAGGAAGTCAATTTGGTTTCCTTACATAGAAACAAGAAGTTACAAATTTCAGGGGTATTTTTTAGGGGTACCGGAAGTTCATAATTTTACTTCAGGTTTAAGAAAAAGAATTGCTTAATTAAGATTAACATTTGTAACTCTTATTAGTGTAAGAAAATCCTAACATAAAATATAGGTCAAAGTAGCAAATAACTGAATTAATTCTAAAGAAGATAAAATAAGAACATGGGCGCCTGGGTGGCTCAGTGGGTTAAGCCTCTACCTTTGGCTCAGGTCATGATCTCAGGGTCCCGGGATGGAGCCCCACGTTGGGCTCTCCGCTCAGCGGGGGGCCTGCTTCCCCGCCACCACCCCCCGCCTGCCTCTCTGCCTACTTGTGATCTCCCTCTGTGTCAAATAAAGAAATAAAATCTTAAAAAAAAAAAAGAACATTAGCAAAGAGTATAAATATAGAATTCAAGGTGCCTGTGAAGCAAAAAATATTTTTCTTAAAATGGTTGTGTCTATAAGAGTCTTGAGTGGCCTGGGATTGTAAAATTCTTATAGTGACAGCAAGATCACCTGTATGTCATGACTATAGTGAAATCAGTGTCTCCTGTCACAGCTCTGTGACTTGACTAATATCATTTGGCTATTCCTAACGTATTTAAATCTACTTTTCTGTTGTCTTATACCTGAATAGTCCTTGAATAGATCTATCCAGCGGGGGAATAACATAAAACCAGGTTGAAATGTCTCATTAGAAAAGAATATACAACTCTACAAAGGTTTTTGTTGTTAGTATTTCACCTTAAACTTTCTGTCAGGATCAACAATGACCCTCATTTTGCAAAACCAATGACCCATTCTCTCTGTTTTCATACATTTAACGCTCCAGCAGCTTATGACCCTGTAGATTTCTCATTTTTTCCCTTCCTCCCTTGCCCTTCCCTCTCTGGCTACCTCTCCCTACTCACCCCCCAAACCCCTCTCCTCCTCTCCTTCATTTTATCTATTTGGCCTACATGAGACTCTCTCCAACTTACTGAACATCCCTTCTGTCTCTTCTGCAGAACCTTTTCTATACTCTTTTATTTTCTTATAATACTCTATATACATCAGCTTCTTAGGTGACCCCATCTAGCCCCTTGGCGTTAATGCTATCCAGTTCTCATAACCTATGATCTCTTTGCCACATTCCATACTTGTCTATCAACTGTTTATTCAACCTATTTCAATAACTAATAGACACCTTGAACTTAAAATGTTCAAAACTAATCTTCATACCAAATGATTCTCCAGTTTTTCATCTCAATTAATGGTATTTTCATCCCAGTACCTGAACCTAAAAATACAGAGTCATCCCTGTCTCTTTTTTCTTTTCCTTAAACACTACATTGAACTTTCCTATGAGTCTTTGGGTTCTTCTTTCATACATCCAAAATCCACCTCCCCTGCTATCACTGCATTTCAAGCTAACGCAAACTCTTGTCTGCCAAAAAGGTTTCAATTGGGATCTTTTGACCTTGCATAAATTGCAAAGCAATCCTTATTTTTATAACTGGATCTTGCTCTATTTTTTCCTTCTTCTTCTTCTTTTTAAAGATGTATTTATTTATTTGAGAAAAAGGTAGAGAGAGATCAAGGAGTCAGGGGACCGACAAAGGGAGGGGAAGAGAAAGAAACTCAAGCAGACTCTCCATTGAGCGTGGAGCCTGATGCAGGGCTCAAGCTCATGACCCGGGTATCATAACCGGAGCTGAAACCAAAAGTTGGATGCTTAACTAACTGTACCACCGAATGCTCTGGATCTTGCTCTGTTTCTATTCAACGTACTTGTCACTATCTGAATCTATATAACTGTCTTGTTTTGTTGTGTTTACTGCTCTCTCTCACTATTTGAATGTAAGCAGCATGACAGCATCGTTTTTTTTTTTTTTTTTTGTATTCACTGCTATATCTCCAATGCTGAGAACATTGACAGACTGATAGTTGGTGTTCCATCATTATCTGTTGAATTAATAGATAAATCAATGTATGTGTATGATATTGAGCAACAAAGGGAGTAGATTGAAGGTGGTCCTACTAGAAAAAGTGCTCAGAAAGGACTTCCCTGAGTAATTCTGGAGGTTTATTCTAGGCTTTGTTTTTGTACCAACAGTAGTGCCCAGGAAAGAACTGAGCAGACAGAGGTGGTGTGCAGGTACCAACTCCAAGAAATAAGACACAGAAGCCTTATAACTCGGAGGCACCAAACATTCTTTTCAGCTGTACCTTGATATGAAAGGTACCATGATTTTATAGCTCTCAAAACCCTCCTTTCCAAATGATTCATTGTATACCAAGCTTTAGCTCTTCCCTCTCCCCCCCTCCCCTGGGTAGATGAAATTGGCAGTAGCTTGGGAGGGAGTCCCTAGATTGAAGAATCAGAATTTTTCATATGGTTTGTATTAAATTGATTTATCTTGTGTCAGTTAACGACCAAACATTCATCATGACTTAAGTTTCCAAAATTCAAGCAGCAGTGGTATGTAGACCACAGAGATACAGTGAGGATGACTATGTTGGCTTTTATGTGGGTTTTAGGTAGATGCACCGGACTGACAATGTTGTCTCCACATCTAGTCTGACTGTTCCAAAATTTAAAATTCAGCTGAAAATTAGACGGTGGTTGTTTTTATTATCATTTATAAATGGTTGCTATTATTTTCTTTATTTGATTCTGATCATTGAAGACACCACAATATTCTTTCTTTAGGGGAAAGAAATCTGAGCTCTTCTTCTGTCTTCTCCTGGATAAATCTTCAAATTATTTTTCTGATGTTATCAAGGTCATTATTAATCTATCATTGTATTCTGTATTCAATACTCAGTTTTCTTCCTTCCTTTGTCTGCTGGAGAACTAGTATTAGCAATACCATTACTATCAAAACCACCATCTTCACTACATCTAGCACTTCCCCTGACTCCACCACTGTTAATCTTCCCATGTGAAATTTGTGTAAAAGTTCTTTGTTTCATATTGACTTTCTTGGTTTTTTTTAATTAGTCATATTTGTAGCTATAATAAGTAGTTTCCTCAGTGATCTGATTTGGCAGTGTAAGATATATATATATAGACTGTTATTTTCATAAGCCTGCATTGAAATTTCATACTTACTGTCGAGATTTCTTTTGTTAATTTCCTCCAATAAGTGTTTCCGTATATATAATTAGTCCATTGCCAAAATCTGTCTCTGTTCACTGGGATAGTCTTAATTTTTTCCTACTGAAAGTAGACTAATTCCAGGATACTGAATAAGATAGGTTTATTTTTTTCACTCCTCATTTTATCTCAGTTCAACAAAATATAAAACATTTAAATATAATCTGGATTGGCCGGCTTCAAACCTCTGCTAATAAACTTTCTTCTTTCTTTTGCAAAATCTCCCACCACACTTTTTTGGGTTAGTGGACCTAAATGCTTTGGTTTACAATTAGCCTACTGTTTCAAAAAGCAGGGGATGGCGGTGGGGGGAGGACAGGTAATCAGTCTTTTGACTATTATATCATAAATTAAAATAATTGGCTATCATGGGATGAGTTCTAATGCTACTCCGTTATTTAACCTGAGCTGTGTTAAAAGTGCACGTTCCACTTTGTTTTCTTGGTAGAATATGAAACAGGAAGTCAACATCATTTGGGACAATGCCTTCTCAGAAAATTTTTAAAAATCATGTTTTTATTCATTGCAATTTTTAAAAAATATTTTATTTACTTATTTGACACAGAGAGAGCACAAGCAGGGGAGCAGCAGGCAGAGAGAGAGGGAGAAACAGGCTTCCTGTGGAGCAGGGAGACCCAGGCAGGGCTTGATCCCAGGACCCTGGAATAATGACCTGAGCTGAAGGTAGATACTTAATGGGCTGAGCCATCCAGGTGCCCCTCACTGCAATTTTTGAAATGTAATTTTTTAAACTAGATTTAATTACTTTTTAGAAAGAGAGGGATCAAGAGAGAGTATGAATGGGGGAGGGGGAAAGGGGGAAGGAGAGGAAAAAAAAAGACTCTGTCAAGCAGACTCTGCACTAATCACAGAGCTGGAGTGGGAGCTCCATCTCAGGACACTGAGATCATGACCTGAGCTGAAACCAAGGATCATCCTTTTTTTTTTTTAAGATTATTTATTTATTTATTTGAGAGACAGAGATTACAAGTAGGCAGAGAAGCAGGCAGAGAGAGAGGAGACAGCAGGCTCCCTGCTGAGCAGAGAGCCCTATGTGGCACTCAATCCCAGGACCCTGGGATCATGACCTGAGCTGAAGGCAGAGGCTTTAACCCATTGAGCCACCCAAGCACCCCAAAGATCATCCTTTTAACTGGCTGAGCTACCCAAGACCCTGTGAAATGTGACTTTTTAAAAAATGCTTTACACAGGTCTTAGTGTGACTTTGGCAAAATACCTAACAAATAATTCATTAATTCCACTTTTTAATCCTTAAAGAAAGAAAGAAAATTAATTAATTTTACAGGATTTTTAGAGTCTTGAGGCCTGTTGAAGGGTACTTGACATAGGGTGTCCAAAAGAGGTTGACACTGGGAGTTTTTCAGCTTAATCTTTTGTAAGTCATTTTTACTTAGCATTCTTAAAAGGAAATATGTTTATAAGGCAGTAAAATCTGTTAATTTGTAGCAAACATATTTTTTGTATAATAAAATTAAAAAAAAACCCTATAATTTCATCACGGTTTCAGGGCCATTGACTTTAATGGAATTATGAATCAATAGCATGAATGTTTACTGTTTTTAGAAGTTGCTGTTGTCACAAACTTGAAATGCATATTCAGGTATCTCATGCAGTATTCAATAATATAGAAAATCCTAAATCTAAATTGCTACATTTTATTTTGATAATTTTAATTTTTGGGTAGGGAAGTTAATCCTAAAAACTAAATTTTAAAAAATAATAATTCATTACACCAGCATAACAGCCTTGCTGAATGAAGGCAGATATTAGTATGTAGCCGGTGACGGTAACTGAGCACAATGACCAACCAGATCAGCACAGATAATTAATAAATATTCAGCAAATGTAACTTGATTGCTGTTGTATGCTTTAAAAAGAGTTAGATTAATTAAAAGAAGGCACAAGTCAGTGCATGAGAACACATTACATAATGAGTTTGTCTTCCAAAAGACTGCTTAGGTTTGAGATCTGCAGACTGCTGACAACAGGCTGCCTTCAGGCTTTCTTTTTCTGTATCCCTTTAAAAAAATTCTTTTTTTTTTTTTTTTTAAATCTGTAAGATTCTATTTATTTATTTGAGAGAGAGAGAGGGAAGGAGAGGAGAGCATGAGAAGCAGTGAGGGCCAGATGGAGTAACAGGCTCCTCACTGAGCAGGGAGCTGGATGGAGGAGTTGATCCAGGGACTCCGGGATCATGACCTGAGCCGAAAGCAGTCGCCTAACCAACTGAGCCACCTGGTGCTCACTTTTTTTTTTTCTTTTTCCTTATTCCAACCAGGATTCTTACTCACAGACCTTCAGCTCTGCTAACCAGCTGGTGCTCTCTAGTGGTTGCCTGAGGCTTTAAACAAGACCTGCTACTTTGTGATCATCCTCTTGAAAGCAGCTTCCTTCGCCAGGCTGGATACTGTCACCAAATCCTAGCTTCCCCTCCAGGCATTATCCAGACATGCGTCAGACAGGAGCTAATAGGACAGTGGCTGATGGATGCTGGACATACAAACCTAAAAGTTACAGCCTTTTCCCTACTTCACATGCTTTATAAATTATAGTCTGCTAAAAAAGTAGAGATTAGCTCAGTGGAAACTCTAATCACTGATGTTTGGTATTTCCTTTCTTGTTAGTCATTATTCTTAAGTTTTTGTACTGTCAAGATCTGCAACATGGTAGCTATTAAATTAACACTGAGTGGATGAATGAATGAATGAATGAATGAATCTGTGGTAGAAGCTGTTTGAGAAAAAAACAGCCTTTGCAGAGCTTATTGAAAAAGAGGAAAATCTTGGATATGCAAGCAAAACAGGGAAGAGAGAACTTCACGATTCCTTTTCTGAAACACACTTTTTCCCTACTTCATATGAGTGCTCAATCATATGGTTTTAATACATTTTCATATATGATTTTCAGTTTTGTATGATGTGAAGTTTTTCAAAGATTAAACCATCCATTGCATTTTGTTATATAGTATTTACTGTTTCCAGACATGTACAAATACTAGAGGGTCTTTCTTCATTTTGGAGGTCATTGTTTACATAGACAGAAAAACAAAATCTAATTTAGGCAGGTATTTGACTTGTAGACCAGTGTGTTTGTGGCCTTGGAGGACTAAGATGAAGGGTCTAAGAGAATATAATATCAGCCGCATTACTTGTTACTATAGGAAAAGCTGGTGTAGGGGGAGAGACCAAATCTGAGGTCTTCTAAGTTCTAACCTCAAATTTTCTCCATCCCTGGGTTATCTTGGGAAAAGAACATAGTCTCTCTTATGTTCCTTTTCTTCATTTTCAAAATCAGATAACAATCCACTGTGTCAATCTGTTGACACAGAAGTGTGATAATAAGTTCTAATGATATAACGAATATGGAACACATTTAAAAATCACTTCATATTTGAATTACTATTACCATGAGCAATACTCAGGGAAACTATCCTATTCCCCCGCCTGATTCAGTCTTTTTGTTACCCTTATGTCCA
This sequence comes from Mustela putorius furo, assembly GCF_011764305.1. Taxonomy (NCBI): domain Eukaryota; kingdom Metazoa; phylum Chordata; class Mammalia; order Carnivora; family Mustelidae; genus Mustela; species Mustela putorius. Next base: position 37,853,084 of record NW_025422368.1, on the reverse strand, counting down.
ATCAGATGTACATCTATAGCCTTCTAAGACTTTCAGTCCTATGCCTTTCCTCTGGTCTTGAACTTGGCCTGTATTGTAAACAGGGAATACTTTGAGACAGTTCTAGCTTTTATCAATATCTTCACTCCCCAGTACCTAGCAATACCTAGCACACTACCTAACAAAGAATCTGTGCTTAGAATTCTTTTAAATATTTGATGGCTGCATAGTATTCCATTGTGTATATATATATACCACATCTTCTTTATCCATTCATCTGTTGATGGACATCTAGGTTCTTTCCATAGTTTGGAATATTTGGACCATGAATGAATAAATATAGGGCATATATTCATTGGGGATGTATCAGCAAAAACAGATGATAAAATCTGCAGCAAAGGGTCCTATAATTTTTTAAAAAGATAATTCTGTGATAGTTTATGGTCTTGTACTTTAAGACACTTTTGGTGTAAATATACTTATATGAATGCTATGAGGACAGTAGTAAGCCAGTAAGAGTGACTCTAGGTTGCATTACCAAGGAAGATCTTGAGGAAATGATGCTTGAATTGACATCTTGAGACATATCACTTCTATTGTTAATATAAGTCAAATAAGCAGACAGAATATATATTGATCTAGCCATCAGTAGGTACATGGACATTTAAAGTATGGTTAATGAGTGTATTTGAGTTCAATAACAACAAACTCCCCAAAATAATTCCTGTATATGAAAAGGTCAATGGGAAAACTTCATGACATAATATGATTCTTTGCATGAATCACTTCCATAAGTGAAACCTCCATCAAGGTTTCAAAAGTAAATAAATAAAAGCTACAGGAAATCAGGAAGTAGCTTCTTAGCTGCATATTTTAGCTGTGAAATACAGTTATAAATTATTTAAGGAATTTTATGAATCAAAATGTTATTTTATTATAGATTCTTTTGAATATTTAGTAATAAAATAGTTCAATTTAAACTAGTTCAATATGCATTTGTATAGATGTTTTTAATTCAAGTATAATTAACATATAGTATATATTAGTTTGGGTATACAATATAATGATTCAGCAATTTTATACTCTTTTCTAGGCTCATCAAAATAAATGCACTCATATTCCCCCTATTGCCTCACCTACCTCACTTCATTTTTTCACATATGGATAACCAGATGTGCTAGCATCATTTGGTGAAAAGTCAGACCTTCCTCTCCTGATCTGCAAAGCCACTTTTGCTATAACTGTCTGTATATCTGTGCACCAGTTTCTGGGATCTATTTTCTCTTTTATTTGTCTATCATCCTTACACAGATACTGTGCTGCTTTAATATATATATATATTTATCACTTTATATATAAATGATATGTATATCATTTATATATAAAGTGATATATATATTTAATAAATGATATATATAAATGATATATATGATATATATCATGATATATATGATATATATGACATATGTGATAAATGATATATATTATATATATATTATATATATATATAAACTATCCAGTAAACTTTGATATCTGATATAAAAAATAGATTGTTAGAACTCTAACATATTTTATGTAAATCTTAATCTACAACAAAAAATACGTATAGAAGTTATATACGCACACAGAAGAGAAAGAAGTCAAAGCATACTGATGCAAAAGATCAGCAAAACACATAGGCAGATATCAAGAGATAAAGATACATATAAAAAAATAAGACTAAGGGAAAAGAACAAGATGGCAATAGTAAATTCTTCTCTATCAATGATTACTTAAAAAGTAAATAATTCAACTCCCCCATAAGAAAGACATTGAGTGCTTGAATGGGCAAGCAAATGGACAAAGCACAAGACCTAACTGCATGCTTTCTAGAATAAACTCACTTTAGCTACAAAGGATACACACGAGCTGAAACTGAAAAGTCAGAAAAAGATATTTCATGCAAATGATAAAGAGAGCAGAGGTGGCTATATTTATATGATAAAAAAACAGACTTTAAGTTAAAAACTGTCACAAGAGACAAGGAAGGACATTACATAGTGATAAAAGGATCAATTGAGAACATATAACAGTTACAAATATATATGCACTCAACATCAGAGCACCCAAATATATAAAACAAACATTGACAAACAGAAAGGAGAAATAGAAGAGCAACACAACAATAGTAGGAGACTTGACTACCCCACTCCCAACAACAGATGGAACATCCAGATAGATATCAATAAGGACAACAACAGACTTGAGCGTATTTTAGACCAAACGAACCTAACAGACATATAGAAAGTACTCTACTCAATAGCAGAACACACATCTTCTCCAACACACAGAAACATTCTCCAGCATAGATTACATGTTAGGTCCCAACACAAATCTTACAACATTGAAGACTGAAATCACACTAAGAGTCTTTTCTGACTATAGGGGCATGGAATTACAAGCCAGCAACAGAAGGGAAACAGGAAAATTCACAAATATATAGACATTAAACAAGCTCTGTACAAGAGATAAGACAAAATGGATCAGATATTTCTGGGGCTGAGAGCCTTGGGCAACAATTGGCAGTGCAAATTATTAAAAACATGGTTTGCTAAGTCTTAGTAAATAGTCATGGGTATAATATGAATAAGTAGACAAGTCATGCCAGAAAGACCTCATATTCTTGGTAGTTTTACACTAATGTGTCTGAAAAAGACTCATGATAAAGTGTGGTGGTGTTCATTGAGATATTTGATAAAATCTTCCATAATACCAGCCTCCATGGAAGAAGTTTTACTCAGATAAGGTGTCATTAGTTGGAGAGAGATCATTAGCTATATGCCAGATGTATTGTCTTTGCTGCCATCTTGTCCAACATTTTAAGGATGCTTCAATTAACATAATGAATATGCAGATGGCACACAACTTGGATAGCTAATGTACTGAGTGACAGAGTCATACATTCCAGACACTCTCAAATTCAGAGAAAATGAGGAATCTGACTAGATGAATCTTTTAAGTTTGTATTAAAACCTAAACTGAAAAGGTAATGGGGTGGGGAGAATTACCTTAATTTATAGAGGCTCAAAAAAGCACGAGGGGAAGTTCAGTGACCACGTTCTTTACTTCCACAATGATTTGCATATTTATTATAATTACTGGCTTCCCGTTCATGAGGAACTTGATCATGTTCCTTCTTAGAACAGTCTTCTTTTGGGCATTGGAAGCTCTAACCCTGACAAAGACAGATCTTGGGTGAAACAAGTGATGGGGATTAAGGCGTGCACTTGTGATGAGCACGGGGCGATGTTGGAAGTGCTGAGTCACTACATTGTATACTTGTATATTAACTAGCTGGAATTTAAGTAAAAACTTTAAACAATGTAAAACACCCCCACCATATCTTGGGTAAAGGAAGCAATTTTCTTCGTGTGGATTATTAGGTGTAATGATGGGAGGGGAGCACTTTGTAGTTGAATCCTAACTCCATGTGTGGATTCATAGACCTGTACATTCTGTCTATGGCACCAGCTGGGGTCACTAGTGTGCCTTCAGAAAGTCATTTCGGCATCCTGCCCAGCAGGTTGCTTATGGAGGAGTAAATTCTTCAGGTGGGCACTGACTCCCAAACTTTCTATTCCATAAAATGTCAAATGCAAGAGTGTGTGGAAAATCATGATGACAAAGAAGATGTTCTATGACGTTGTGAATGGTGGTGCCAGAAGAAGCATTGCAGGTAGAGAAGTGGAATCGACTCCTAAAATATGTGATTATTCCCATGAACACAGAGCACTATCCGGGGCATGATGGAAGATCCTTATATAATAGGTCGGCCATCGAGGTTGGCTGGCTTCCCTCGGAAATCTTTGGTCTTTGAGTCTAACAGGCTGGGCATTTGGCAAAGGTTTTAGCAAAATCAGCCGTGATGGCAGAGGGCCTTATTGTATGAGCATTTGTAACTTCCATCCTTACTGTCCTGGATCATTTTACAGGTGCTCATTTCATAAGTTCCAGGATATCTGAGGAAAGAGGCTGACTAATATCCACAGGAGAGGTCACTTTGTCCACCCAATTATTGGTAAAAAACAACAAAATTTGAAGACTCTTGGTGAAAAATGCACAGCAGGAATGTAACTGGAATTTTTAGCCAAAATTGTGCTACTATATCTGTGAAAATATCAAATGTAATTATCATTAAGTCACTCCTAAATTTAAAAGGCTGATTTTTGTCCCTCGAGCTCTGTTGTGCACCTTCTACAGTTCATTCTTTGCCCTGGAAGATGGACCCATGGAGACAAACTTGCCCTGGGCCTCCCGCTTACTGATTTAGGGACAGGAAAGCAGAGGAATGAGATGAGAGTTGGGCTAATGGGCCCAGGCCCCCTCTGTGAGAACAGGACTTGCTGTGCTCCAGGCAGGGGTGCCTGATTTACTCAGCAATCTTTCCTCAGTCTTCTGCCTCACCAGTCAAGTCTTTTGGTGCAAAGCTTTCACTTTCTGTTCTCGATTTGCTACAATGACCAAAGAGCTGGGATTTATGTGTCAAACTTTAAATTTCATCTCAACTTATAAAATTAATATTTCCAGAATTATATTACTCCTTTGAGATGGGCCTCGAGGGAATTTTTTAGTAATAAGAAAGTTCCCAAACTGGATTTGAGTGGTGGTTGCACAAATCTGTATGTTTGCTAAAAATCAGCTAATCATGTGCTTACAATGAGGGCATTTTATGGTATATAAAGTATACCTCACTACAGCTGAGGAAAAAAATCTGAAATTTCCGGCCTGTCTTGTGAATAGTGGGCTTTTTTTTTCAAATACCAGAAAAGGTAACTGAAAAATATGGTTTATTTCCCAAGTTCTCCCCACCCCTTAATTTTTTTTTTTTTTGTATTTAAGATGTCTTTAGAATGCTAAAAATTGCCAGTGTTTATTTTCTTCAAATTATATTATTAAATTATTAGCATGATTTGTAAGCAATGTTGTTTTTGGATCAGGAAATTTAACTTTTAGGTAATTGCAAGCTATTATATTGAATCAGATATCACTATATTAGGAAGTATAATTGAAAATTCACATATTTTGGCTCAACCAGGAGACACCTATGTATCCTATAACTCTAAAAGGTGTACAATTTCCATTTGCCTAACTTTATGTGTTAATCAGGGAACATTTTTTAAAGAACCACATACTGGGTTCCTGGGTGGCTCAGTCTTTAAGCAACTGCCTTCAGCTCAGGTCATGATCCCAGGGTCCTGGGATCCAGGCCATCAGATTCCCTACTCAGCGGGAAGTCTGCTTCTCTCTCTCCCACTTTCCCTGCTTGTGTTCCCTCTCTCTCTCTGTCTCTGTCAAATAAATAAATAAAATCTTTAAAAAATAAAGAACCACATATGATGTTAAATTCAATATGTGGTGGACAGTTGAAAAAATCACATGTTAAGTCAAGAGAAATAAACTGAAAAAAAAGAAAACACTTCCTTTGTGGTTTTCACCAATAGATGAAAAACTCTGCGCCCTTGTTTGTACTCTGAGTGGACAATTTGAGGACTAGCTCTGATTAACAGCAGATTTTATTTTTTTATTACATATCATACTTAAAAATAAAACGCACATATATATACACATATATTCACCCACATCGAAGATGGAAGACGAAGACAGATATATGACATTGAATTTACAATTGAAAAAAAGGAGTTCCAGCCAAACATCCCAAGTTAAATCTAAAGGTATGGAATTCATTTTTTTTAATTGGTGTGGGTTAATATGAGTATAGATTTAATATGGGTTAATATTAATATGAATATGAATGTGGACCATAATTTCCAATATTCTATTTTTTACTGTTCTTGGACTATTTTAATTTTTGGTGTTTTTCTCTTTCTGTCTCTGTCTTGACTTTCTGTCTCTCTGTCTCATTTATCAAGGCGAGGACTAACAATTATTTACTTATTTTATTTTATTATTCAATTTAAATTTTTAAAAAGTTTATTTACTTATTTGATGCAGAAAGAGCACAAGCAGGGGGAAAGGCAGAGGGAGAGGGAGAAGCAAGGTCTCCTCGAAGCAGGAAGCCCAAAGTGGGGCTTGATTCCAGGACCCTGATTGTGACCTGGGCCGAAGGCAGACGCTTAACCAACTGAGCCACCCAGGTGCTCCAAGTTATTTTCCTTTTAAAGTAGCACCTTGAAGGGTCCTGGGATCCAGACCCACATCACGTGCCCTGCTTAGTGGAAAACCTGCTTCTCCCTTTCCTGGTTCCCCTGCTTGTGTTCCCTCTCTCACTGTTTCTCTCTCTGTCAAATAAATAAAAAGCTTTAAAAAATAAAGTTAAAACCTTAAATCATATAATTTCCTAAGGATTCTCAGGAAAAATACAAATAAGTTAAAATTAATAAAATTAAAATGAATATTTAGTGCCACTTATCAACTGCTTTATCATTCATAAAAATGGCATCTTTAATACCAGTTTTTAATTCAATGTGTCAAAAACTTTAAAATATGTTTTTCACCATATGGAAAATTTTGTTTTGGAAAATAGAGATGTTAACGTGAAAGACCACAAAATGTAACGACTCTTCTGTGCAAACTTTTTTTTCACACTCAGTTTGTAGATGACACTTTGAAACCAGAATGTGTTTTGGTTGAGGAAAGGAGCTCAGGAGGCTGCCAATGATAAATGTGCAACTCCTAGCTATTTAAGTGGCATATACTGATACTTACCCTTTATCAATGTATCCTTCGCTAAGAGTAAAGTTTGCTAATATTTAGTAAAGCTTGTGGTATGACATACATTTAAATCTAGCTGACAATTTAAGCCTTGTCATTATACACAGAGATTTTATTTAACTTTGTGATATATTTGTATATGTTTTCTCATGTCTTGGTGCTAATGGAAATAAGAAATTACATTTTTTTTGCTACGATCTAAAGCTTCAGAATCACTATAGAAATAGAATTACTAATAATATAGTTACTTAAAGCAGATTGAAATGTTTTTGCAGGGCTTTTTGTCCTTAGAATATATTCTATTAGGCAAGTACAGTCAAATTATGTTAAATTGCTTGAGGGGAACCTGGGTGGTTCTCAGTTAAGGGTCTGCCTTCAGCTCAGTTCACTGTCTCAGGTTCCTGGGATCACGCCTTCCCATGCCCCACAGTCAGGGCTTCCTTCTCACTAGGGGATCTTCTCCATCTCCCTTTGCCTCTCCCCACTTGCTTGTGCATACGTGCGCACTCTCTCTCTCAAATAGCTAAATAAAATTTTTTAAAAAAATAAAAATAAGAAAAATGAAATTGCTTGAAATACTTCCTCTCTACGGGTTAGAGCCCTTTATTTCATATTCCATTTTATTTGGGGGGATCACTTTTTTCATTTTGATGTAATTATAATTCTGTATAAATATACATATTATGCAATCATAACAATATACATAATGCCTATTATATAATTAGAATCATTTTATAACTATTTAAAACATTTATCTATTTCTAAAGTCTGTATAGCAAGGTACTTCCAGAGATCTTCAGCTCCCAAAGATCCAGCTTCTTTCTTGTTGCCTTCACCCTGCTCTCTCCCTCCATACATTTCAATCCTATATACAGCCTAATATTTCTCTATTAAGTGGGTATACACCATACTTCATTCAACTAGTTCCATTACTGGGCACTTAAGATGTTTACATTCTTTTCCTATTCTACCCCTGTTATAAATAGCATTGCAATGCCTTGCACATATGTCTTTCCATATATTGCTGATGTGTAACTTGGATGTTTTCCTAGAAGACAGACTGCTGGATGTCAACATAAATGTTTATATAATTTTGCTAGTTTTCCCCCAAATATCCTCCACAGGATTGTACCATTCTATGCCACAATGATCATTGAATGCAAACATCTTTTTGAAATACTGATTTCAATTCTCTAGGATATACCCATGAATGCAATTACTGGATTATATAATAGCACTATTTTTAATTTTTTGAGGGATTGCCATTCTGGTTTCCTAGTGACTGCACCATATTACATTTTCACCAACAGTGTGCAAGGGCTCAAAGTTCTCCACACCCTCACCAACACTTGTTAACTCTTTTTGGTAGTAGCCATTCTGACAGACGTGAAGTGATATCTCATTATTGTTTTGTTTGCATTTCCCTGATGATTAGTGACATTGAACAACTTTTCACGTACTTGGCCATTTGTAGGCCTTCTTTGGAAAACTATCTATTCATATCCTCTGCCCATTTTTTTAATGATTTTTTTCCTGAGTTGTATAAGTTGTATGCATTCTTGTATATTTTGAATGTTGACCATTTATCAGATAGTTACATAATTTTCCAGTATTTTCTCCCTCTATTTTGTTTTCATTCCTAGTTCCTTAATGTTTAAAGTTAGATGGTTTATTTGAGGGGTGCCTGGATGGTTCAATGGGTTAAAGCCTCTGCCTTCAGCTCAGGTCATGAACCCAAGATCCTGGATTGAGCCCTGCGTAGGGAGCCTGCCCAGCCCCCCACCTGCCTCTCTGCCTACTTGTGATCTCTGTCTGTCAAATAAATAAATAAAATCTTAAAAAAAGAAGTTAGATGGTTTATTTGAGATTTTTCTTTTAATATAAAATGTAGTTGTTTCTCTCTTAGAAGTACTTTTGGAGCATTGGGTGTGGTGTATAAACAATGAATTTTGGAACACTGAACAAAAATTAAATTAAATTAAATTTAAAAAAAAGATTTGCCAGGGTCCTTGGAAAATCTAAAAAAAGGGGGGGGCTTTTGTTGCATCCTTTAAGTTCAATGTATTTTCACGTTTGTTTCAAGATTTTTTTTTTAATTTTCATTTTGATTTCTTCTTTGACTTGTTAGTGGTTCAGGAGTGTGTTGCTTTATTTGACGTATCTGTAAATTCTCCAGTTATCCTGCTGCCTTAAGGTGTAGTTTTATACTATTGTCATTGGAAAAAAATCCTTGATATAATTTCAGTCTTCCTAAATTTGCCATGACTTCTTTTGTAGCCTATCATATGATCTATCCTGGAGAATGTTTTGTGTGCATTTGAGAAGAATGTGTTTCCCACTGTTGTTGGATGGAATGTTCTGTGTATGTCTGTTAGGTCCATTTTGTCTAAAGTAATAGCTCACATCCCAGATTTTTGTAGTGATTTTTGGTTTGGATGATCTATCTGTTGTTGAATGTGAGGTATTGAAATCCCCTGTTATTAGGGCATTGTTATCTATTCCTCCCTTTCAAATCTGTTAATATTTGTTTGATGTATTTAGCTACTCTGATGTTGGCTGCATATATATTTATGATTGTTATATTCTCTTGATAAACTGAGCCCTTTATCATTACATAATTACCTTCTTTGTCTCTTGTTACAGTTTTTGACTTAACCGCTACATTGTCTTATATAAGTATAACTACCTCTGCTCTCTTTAGTTTCTATCTGCATGGCATATCTTTTTCTATCCCTTCTCTTTAAGTCTATGTGTATCCTTAAAGATGAAGTGAGTCTCTTGTATGCAGCATGTAGTTGTGTCCCGTTTTTGTTTTGTTTTGTTTTGTTTTAATCTATCTAGCCACTCCATATCTTTAGATTAGAGTATTGAATCTGTTAAGAATTAGAATAATTCTAATTATTCATATGAAAAGACATAAAACAGCCAAATATCAGGTAATAAGATGGCATTAGTAATTCCCTTATTCTTTTCTCCTTCTCTTGTGGCCTTCCTTTGTGAATTGACTTTTCATAGTGGTATGCTTTGATTTCCTTTTTTTTTTTTTTAAAGATTTTATTTATTTATTTGACAGAGAGAGAGCACAAGTAGGTAGAGAGGCAGGCAGAGAGAGAGAAGGAAGCAGGGTCCCCACTGAGCAGAGAGCCCAAATGTGGGGCTCGATCCCAGGACCCTGAGACGAAGGCAGAGGCCCAACCCGCTGAGCCACCCAGGACCCTGATTCCCTTTTCTTTTAATGTGTGCATCTGCTGTAGGTTTTGCTTTGTGATTACCATGAGGTTTATATAAAACATCTTATAACAGTCTATTCTACACTGATAACAACTAATTACAATTGCATGCAAATCTCTACCTTTTAATGCCTATCTTTTATGTTTTTGATATCACAATTTACCTCTTTTTATATTGTGTATTCATTAGCAAATTACTGTAGCTATAGTTACTTTCAAGAATATTTTCTTTTAAACTTTATACTAGAGTTAATTTTTTTCCAAACTTTTGTGGAAAACTTCTGACATTTCTCAATGAACTTAATTAGACAAAAAAAACTTTGCATATTGAACAAGTGTCCATCGATCCTTGCTTCATTTCTAGTTTAAAGTTGTTGGATTTTATCAATTGCACTTTTTACATCTATTAGGATGATGATACATTTCTCTCTAGCTCTATTAGTAAGATAAAATGAATTTCTTACTATTGGACAATACTTGTATTCCTAGAATAAACTCATTATGGTGAAGGTATAATATATATAATAATATATTTTATATATTATAATTATTATATTATCTATTATAATTATATAATAATTATAATATATAATAATATATTTAAGAATTTTGTTTGGACACTTAGGAGTGACTGATCATAGGGCTTTTTAATTTTTAAATTATTTTTATTTTCATTTTCTGTTATTAAAAGACTTATAAGTTAAAGTCTGTACAGGAGAATTCTCTACAGCTTCTCTAAAGGAGAAAATACAGCGTAATGAAAATGTTATTTCCTGCAAAACTGTAAGCCTTATATGCCTCAAATTCATACAGTGAAGCTCAACTCATGATACTTAGAAGAAATAATTGAGTTTGAATTGAATTTGAAAAGGCTTCCACACCCTTTCTCCTAATGTTTTCTGATAGTCATGTGTTTTATTTTTTTAAAATGAATAAATGACATTTTTCCCATGTGTTGAATACTTTGGATTTGTTGATTATAAATTTTATTATATTAAAATATTAAAAAATATCTGGGAACATAGCGTATTAATTAATTGAATTACAATAAATCTTATTTTATGATCTTTGGCATTATCATAAGATAAAAACTGTGTACTATTTCTCTGACATACTGTTTTATATGGTTTATTATGCTTTTTCTTGACAGATTTCAGCATCTTCAAATGTGCTTTTTTTTTTTTTTATTCCCACAGGTTTAAGGGATATTTGGAACATGAAGCTCAGTATTTAGTAACTCAATTTATTGACTGAACTCTAAGGATAATAATAGTTATGGGGAGTGGCTCCTTACTGTGATGCATTTATAAAAATTATCTTGGATGACAAAACTATTATGCAAAATATAGACATTCATTTATTCAGTATATACTAATTGCTAATCCAATTCCATATGCTAATGTCCACCAACCCATGTCCTATTTAATGAGGTTGAGAAAAATAACAACATATTGTGACTATTTCCTTTCTGTTTTATCATATCAATTTGTTCGTTAATAGCCATCACAGAATGCACATCTCATTTCTAATGTAGCAGCATAGGCATATGAAAAATAAAACAGTTATCACTCTTAAAATGTTTAACATTTAACAAGAAGCTGAAACATCATTATTACATTGGTTAAAAAAAATTTTAGGATTCTTTTTAGGTTAGTTCTGATTTGTATTACATCCTCTGTAAATTAAATAGGTTGAATACTTGGGAATATTATATTAAAGCAAATTATTAATTAGAAAGTATATATTTGTGTGACTATATATGTGTGTATCTGTAAGTGCCCATGAACTTGTGTATGTGCATACACATGCACACTTGGGGAATTATTAGGTGTATACGTTAAATTTCTTTATCCCACTAGTCAATTATGTCAAATATTAGCAATTTCTTAAGATGCAAAATAACATGCCTCATAGCTCTCCCCATGCAGTGTTACCATTACTAAATAAAGTAGGATTGCATTTTTCTATTTATTTAAGTTTTAAGTTTTTGATTGCTTAACATCCTTTAAAATTCAAAACCCATATTATATGCAATCCTATTACTACAATTGCTTTCACTACTTGGAAATGTACTTTTCTGAGCTAATTTATGTGATTAATCTCTCAGATGGTTCTGTGATGTCACACTGGTATAAAATCTTATTGGGAATATCAGGAACAGTAAACGGTATACTGGTTTTGACTTTGATCTCCCTATCTTTACTAGGTAAGTTAAAAGATCTTGAATAAAAATATGGAAAATGTTTACTCTTTTCTTATGACTTTTCATACTCATTCATCCATTTGTTCATTTTTTGTTAACAAACTCTTTTAAAAAGAAGCTACTATGTATAAAGCTGTATATTGTACTCCATTGTAATGTATTTAATATGTAATCAAATCAGGTAAGTATCTTGTTCTCAAATGGCATACAATCTAAAAGGAAGAAAATGTGTGTATGTGTGTGTGTGAGAGAGAGAGAGAGAGAGAGAGAGATGTATATTAGGAAGCCATGTTTTTTGATTTCTTAGAAACCTGTGAATAGATAGAATTCCATGATTTTTCTTAGAAATTTTTATATGTTGTATGTAAAATTGTATTTAATTTATACTATGTACTACTATATCCCAAGGTTTACTGCAAATTTCCAGAATTTTAAAAAAAAAACTTCTCAAAACAAAAAACAAAAAAAAAATGAATAAACATGGTGAGAAATCTCTAATGAAATAAACAGATTTTTAAAAAGTAATTATGGTAGAATGGGCTAAGCACAGTGTCATAGGTTTCAGAAAAACATGACATCAAGAAAGCATGGAAAGAGCATGTATACTCTTTAGAGAGGGAATTTTGCTTTATTTATTCCTGTATCACCAGTTCTTAGCATGATGCCTGGCACAGAATAGTTCCTCAACAAATATGTATTCTGTAAATGATTTAATTATGTAATATTTGAAATTATTTTTCATTAAATAAACATGAGAATAAGAAAGAAACTTTCTAGTTATCTCTTCAGTTATTTCTTGTTCTAATCATCAGAATCATTCCAAAGATATTTCTGTCTGGAGCACCGCACAGGGAAAAGATATTTACCCAGTGTTAAAATAATTCTGTTTTTAAGTTTCTCAGGGAATATTGCTAAAATGCCAAGAAGCAAAGAATTCAAATATCACCCAACATGATGATATTGGAAACCTGATAATGAACAGTGGCACAAGAGGAAATATAAGTAATAAGGATAGAAGTTACTGTGGTTCAAAAGCTACAGGTATATCTCAAGATTTTGGCCTGTATTTGTTTTAATTGTTTTGGCTTTCTAAGTTTAAAAAATCTTATTTAACAGTTATGCAGATTTAAATTAATAAAGATTTGATATCAATCTATTTTTCATTCAAAATTTCATATATCTATATCTACATATGCATATGTATATATATATAATTTATTACTTTTTTTGTAGTGGGACGGTAGTATCAGTGAAAAAATAACAAAGAGGCTCTTCCTTGCAGGAGTTTAAAATCAAATTGAAACCCATAAACATGGCAAGTTAATTGTGATTATAAGGCAGTATGTAAATAACTATATTTTGTCTCTTATTTATTCTGTTTTGAAATACAAAAGGAATAAAAGTAATTATATGTAATAAATGATTCATTATGATTTTGTGCTTAGAACTTCCAATTATACAAAATTTTGGAAAAACCATGCCTTCTACTTCCAATTTTGCTTTAGTTTAACTTTAAAGTGTTTAACTTTTGGGGCCTTCAATATCTTCAATATCTTCAATATCTTCAATTTACAGTAATGTGCAAAGTGTGTAGATTAATTTGTTTTATGATTATTTACCAAAGGATTTTCCCTAGGGGTGCCTGGGTGGCTCAGTCAGTTAGGCGTTGGACTCTTGCTTTCTGGTCAGGTCACGATCTTGGGATCCTGGGATCGAGCCCCAAGTAGGGCTTGACACTCAGTGGGGGGGTCTGCTGGAGTTTCTCTCTCCCTTTCTCTTTGCTCCTCCCTCCATTCTAAATAAATAAATAAATAAAATCTTTTAAAAAAAGGATTTTCTCTAATCCACTAGTTTATGTTGTTCTCTTGATCACGTATGAAAATGTCATATTTATTATTGTTTACTTATTGATACTGTTTTGTTTTGGATTATCTATCTATTTTACATGTACAAGTCCCAAACTAATTGAAATACTATAATTTTAACACGTATTTTTGACCATGACTATTTAATTTATCATTATGTTGGGTATTATAATGGAACATTTTCAGAGATAAGGAAACTTTGATAGGTAAATGTGGAATCATATAGATAACATTAAGCTTTCCTTAAAATTAGTCTAACTACTGTATATCGAGCTGTAAGGTATTAATTTCCATTAGGTTTTTCTCCTTTTTTAAATGAGGAAATATCCACAAACATGAAGTTAGCTATTTAAAATAAAATAATTCAGGGTGCCTGGGTGGCTCAGTTGGCTAAAGCCTCTGCCTTTGGCTCAGGTCATGATCCCAGGGTCCTGGGATTAAACCCCGCACTGGGCTCTCTGTTCAGCAGGGAACCTGCTTCCCCCTCTCTCTCTGCCTGCCTCTGCCGGTCCAGCAGGAGAAAGACACCTGAAAGTAGGGCTGGGAGATTTAAGGAAAAGAGAGAGAGAGACAGCGGGCTCAGGAGGACTACTCCATCTCAGGCGAGTAGCAACTTTATTTCTTCATGTAACCACTTTTATACAGCTTCAGCACAATGCTGGTATCAATACTCAATCATATCGGTCAGTGAAAAATGAGTCAGGCAGGATGTTAATAGGCTATTAGCCTCCAGACTTTTGTGATAATCTTAAGGTTCCAAGAATGTGTTTTTTCTCAAGATAAGTCATAAGTGAATCACATAAAACTACACAGATGTTATTTTCACCCTGAATAGCCTTTCAGAGTCAAGCCATGTGAGCATCCCCGCTGGACTTGCTCCAAGTTCCCTTGGCACACAAGGGCGTCCCCAGGGGTGTTCAAGTTCACTTCTTATCCAGGCTTCCAGAGCCATAACAACGCAGTTTCCAACATGCCTCTGCCTACTTGTGATCTCTGTAAGAGATCTTTATGAAAATAAAATAAAACAATTCAATAGCAGTAGGACATTTGAATGTGCAACAACTATATCTATCTAGTTCCAAAACATTTTCATCACCCAAAAAGAAATTCTATTCTCAGTAAGCAATTGCCCATTTCCTCTCACCCGGCCTTTAACAACCACTAATCTGCTTTCTGTCTCTGTGGATTTACCTATTTTAGACTTTCATATAATGGAATCACAGAATATTTCACTTTTTGTGTTTTGCTTCTTTCACTTAGCATAATGTTTTCAAGATTCACCCATGTTGTATCATATATCATCATTTTATTCCCTTTTATGACTGGAGAATATTCCTCTGAATATATATCACAATTTGCTTAAGATGGCAATACTGATCAAAGAGATCTGCATATTCAAAGAAATTCTTATCAAAATTCCAATGGCCTTTTTTCATGAAAATGGACAAGGTGATCCTAAAATTCATGTGAAATTGAAAGAAATCCTGGATAGCAAAAACAATCTTGAAAAGGAAGAATTAGCTTGGAAGATTCATATTTTCCAGTGTTAAAACTTAATAGGATGGGGAGAATGAATAGTGACTGCAATTTACAGGATTTTATTTTGGGATGATGAAAATAGTTTGAAATGAGATAGTAGTTATGCTTACACATTGTAGCTGTACTAAAATCCATGGCATTTCAAATTTAAGGTAATTAAAATGGTGATTTTATTTCAGATGAATTTAACTTCAACAAAGATAGGAGAATTTAATGGCTGGAAGTTTGAATAGTTACACTGACCTGAACTCATATTTATTCATTCAATTCACTTTCTCTCATTATTATGCCAAAGTCTCAGATATTCTCAATTGAAGACCTAGGTTTAATTTA
The DNA here is from genome assembly GCF_011764305.1 of Mustela putorius furo. Lineage (NCBI taxonomy): Eukaryota > Metazoa > Chordata > Mammalia > Carnivora > Mustelidae > Mustela > Mustela putorius. The sequence goes on along the minus strand of NW_025422368.1, from coordinate 37,837,224 downwards.
ATTTAAGAAAATCAAAGAACTTGAACTTATAATTATATAGAGGCCAAAAAACTATTATGCTCAACATTATTTAATATCAAAAGGGAGTTATTAAGTAAGATTTATGCATACAAAAAGAGAAATCTTAAAGCTTTCTATAATTAAATTCTAAGTGAATGGTATAAATAATATTTAATCTCACATATAGCATTAATGCAATTTACAACTTAAATGGCTGATGTTATTTTAGTAATTACATTAGATCCGGGAATGAAAAAGAAATCCCCTTTTGTCTAAGTTTTTCTTCATCTTACTAAATTAATTTTTTAATTCCCAAGAATTATCATTTGCAATTTGGACATCTTGTAAATCTGAACACTTTGTTGTGAGTGATTTTATCATACAGCTCCACTCTTATTTATACAACACAGAAGTATTCAATTTTCAGAGATACATATATAACTTTATTTTCTTTATTTCCTCCATTTCCCTGTAGGGTTGTGCCCATCGGAATGGCTCAAATATCAAAAAAAGTGTTATTGGTTCTCTAATGAAATGAAAAGTTGGAGTGACAGTTATGGGTATTGTTTGGGAAGGAAATCTCATCTACCAATCATTCAGGACCAACTTGAAATGGTAAGTGGTTTAGTGTCAGGGTTATGGCATTAGTCTCTGTACAGATAGAAGTGGTTTTCCTCAAGACAATTATCAGATGATTTCACTCATATGTGGAATTTAAGAAACAAAACAGAGGATCATAGGGGAAAAGAGGGGAAAAAAAAAAAGATGAAATCAGAGAAGGAGACACACCATAAGAGACTCTTAACTATAGGAAACAAACTGAGGGTTGCTGGAGGGGAAGTGGAAGGGAAGATGTGGTAACTGGGTGATGGGTATTAAGGAGGCCACAAGATGTAATGAGCACTGGGTGTTATATGCAACTGATGAATCACTAAACTCTACCTGTGAAACTAATAATACACTGTATGTTAATTACTTGAATTAAAAAAGAAAACATTATGCTAAATGAATGAAAAAAAAAAAAAGAAAGAAAGGTTTTCCTCAAGGGGTACCTTAGTGGTTCAATCAGTTAAGCATCTGACTTGATTTCAGCTCAGGTCATGATCTCAGGGTCCTGACATCAAGGCCCCCTTTAGCTCCCCACTCAGCACAGAGGGTGCATGGGATTCCTTCTTTCTTTTCCCCTCTGCCCATCCCCTCACTCACACACTCTCTCTCTCAGTCCTTCTAAAATAAATCTTTTTAAAAAATGGCTTTTCTCAAATCTCTTCCCATTCCTTCCGTTAAAGTATCATTTATCTTGATTACTGAGTTTTTGCATCCTCCTAAATTTTGTGCTCAATGCCAGTGCCTCACTTGGCTCATGCTAATCCTGGGCGGAATATTTATATCCGATTTACAAGTGATATACATGTATGTGTATGTATGTATGTAATATATATTGTATGTAAATAAGTTATGAATTCACTAGTATAAGAATGTTCATGTAGGATGCTAACTGTCCAATAAAATTCTATATCTTACTTAGTATGTCTACGTTGTTAAAATATTCTGTTCATTGAGTTACTCTTTACTCACTTCTTAGGCTTTTATACAGAAAAACCTAAAACAAGCAAATTACGTGTGGATTGGGCTTAACTTTACATCCCTAAAGAGGACATGGACCTGGGTGGATGGTTCTCCATTAGATTCAAAGACGTGAGTCTTTCCAAAAACACTGTCTGACTTTCTGTCTATTGTAGAACTTATCTTCATAAAGTACCTCTAAGTTCACCAAAATCTAATCTGAAATAATTCTTGATACTAATGAATTTGAAAGGATGAAAATCAATTTAATGTTCACTGGAGTAATGATGGATATTTTGGGTTGTTTTCAAAACAAAAAGATTCGAAAACAGTAATTATTTTGCATTTATTGTTTAAATATAGAACAATGGAAAAAAGACTAGAACAGGGATATGGACGCAGATTTACTCTTAGGTCTGTCATTTCTAACAGATTCTTTGCAAACTCCGTGCCAATCACAAAATGAGTCTAAGTCACAGAGATATTGTAACTTCTAGTAAATCAAGGGATTTGAAAATGCCCTGAAATCTGAATGGCCTTTTAACTAAAGGAGGGTATTAGCTGCAAACACAAATGGATGTCTTCAGCAACAGTGATTAACAATATATTTATCCCTTCCTCTACAGATTTTCCATAAAAGGGCCAACTAAAGAAAATAGCTGTGCTGCCACCAAGGAAAGCAAAATTTATTCTGAAACCTGCAGCAGTGTTTTCAGATGGATTTGTCAATCAATCAATAATCAATGATCAAAATTTTTTGCCAATTAAGTTTTAATATTAATATTAAGGAGTAAGAATTTAAAAGCACAATTAAAAAATAGAACTGTGATTAAACAACAAAATGTCTTCTCTATTTTCCCTCCATCATCTACATGGATCCCAACCTTAGAGTACACCATGTAAACAATCTAAAATATGCCCTTTCAATGTTTTATGTGGTAATATAATAAAGTATGAGTCCATGCATTCATACTCAGGATTTTTATTTGCTTTCATTTTACAACAAATGTGATCAAATTACATCTGCTTTTCTGTATTGTGCTTGTTTAATTTGTAACAATATCCTATGCAAATTACATACAATTCTGAGTTGCATTATAGTGTGGATTTATATATATATATTTACTGGTTTGTTGATAAGCATTAACTTTGTTTTCAAGTTTTTTCTGCTGTAAACTATGCTGCAATAAACACTCTGAACATCTTTTTAAAAAGTAGTACCTTTTTTTCTTTGATATAAACCTTAAAACTGGATTTGTAACTCAAAAGCATTAAATATTTTGTTTGCTTTAGATTTTATACAATTTTCATCTAAATTTAGAAACTCTCATAAAGGTATAACATTACAGGTACAGAGCAAAAGCACTTTCCTTCTTCCCGAACCTCTTGAGAATTACTTGCCAGATTGATACATTTTATTATGAAAATTTCAAGTATCATTGGATACTTTTGTGCATATTTTCTACAAAAATTCCTCCACTTAATCACAACTAAGTGATCAAAATTAATAAACTAGCATCAACACAGTGCTACCATCTAGTTCTCAGACTCTATTTAAGGTTTGCCAATTGTCTCTAAAGGATCCAGCTCAGAATCATCTTCTGCGTTTAGTTATTATGTCTCTTTAATCTCCTTCCCTTTGGAAGAGTTCTTTAGCCTTCCTTGTTATTCACAACTTGACACTTCGGAATACTACAACCCAGTTTTTCTGCAAAATGCTCTTTAATCTCAATCTGCCTGATTATTTCTCATTGTCATATTCAACTGCTCCTTGACAAAAACAGTGAGAAGTTCTTGCATCCCGTCAGGAGGCACACATATTTATTTGTTCCATTGTTGATGCCATTGACTTTGTTCACATGCTTAATGTGATATCTATCAGACTTCACATAAAGTTTCTCTTTCTCTTTGTAATTAATTAATATTTTGTGGACAATAACAAAGATGGCTTTAACATTCCCTTCAGCTTGGTTAAATTTTAGACAAGCTTTGTTCTTCCTATCTTATGAGGCCCTGACTCCTCATTTTTAGACCATTTAAGTTAGGAAATTTGTGATTGGAAATTCTGTGTCTGCTTCTTTGAGATGTAAATCTTTCAAAGAGCTTTTTAAAGGCTTTACAATCCAGAAGTGCCTATCTTAAGGACCAGAGAGTCATTCTTTTGATATGTAACTAACCATCAAGAAAAGTGGCACCTCTATTTCTTAGCTTCTGTGGGAAGGTAGGAGGCTAACTTCAGTGGGCACCTAGATCCAAGTTGTAAAGCAAACATTACAGGTACAGAGCCAAAGCTCTCTGTCAGGCTCCTTGCTTGGTTGGGAGCCTGCTGCTCCTCCCTCTCTCCTGCTGTGCTCTCTCTCAATAAATAAATGAAATCTCTCAAATAAAAGAAATCTTTAAAAAAGAGAAAGAACCAACTGTTAGAAGCATTTTCTTTAAAATGTGAAACTAATTAAAAAAAACAAGAGTTGTAAAACTCTCTCCTATCAGATATGAAGACCCGCAAAAGCTGGCCGACACATATGGTGTATGATCGCCGCCCCCGACCCTAGCTCTGCAAAACACTGCTGTCCTCTGTTTCAGCAGATTGTAGTTCTCTAGAATAATGTAAACAATTACATTTCCATATAAAAAAGTAACTAAAAAAAAAAGTAACTATTTTAAAAAATAATAAAATTACATAGTTGGAATAGCATAAATTTCAGATACATTTAATGGGGACACATATAATAAATAACATGACTTATTAGAAAAACTGTAAATCATACAAGATGATAAACACAATACAACATATATATTATAAATGAATAAAAAATAATATTTTAAATATAGCACTCTCCAAATGGATCTATAGATCCTATAAAATTAATTACAGGCATTTTCTAAAATTGATATAGAAAAAGAAAAAAGATCCAGGCAACTTGAAAAGAAGAAAAATAAGTCAAAGTAAGTTATTTTGACAATTATCAAGATGAATTATCAGGTTCAAACATTAAAGTAGTGAAGTGTTGAAAATTAAATTATACAGAGGGAAAGAAAAAAAGGGTGACAAAAATCAGGTATCCATGTCAGTTAATGCATTTTCCGCCTACAAATCCATTTTCTTTCTGTGTAGCATCTAGCCGTTGCTGCACCATTATCATCTAAGTAAGCACATTTTTCACTTCCTCTCACAGGAAACCTATGATAAAGGGATTAAACACCAAGAATGAAAAAATCCTGTGATTTCTCGCTTGCCCAATAACCCCATTAAAAAAAAATAATAATCTTTCCAGTGTCCTGAAAAGTGTGCTGTGGTACAGTGCTCTCTTGTTAAGGGGAAGATAACCTGTACCAAATTAGACCCTAAAAGTTTCTCTTCCAAGAATTTATACCCTAAAAGTTTCTGTTAAACTGACATTAAGAGAGTTATGTGTAATCAGCAGAATTACCAGTTTATATGAACCAATAGTTCTCAACACAAGGTGATTTTTGCTTTGTGTTCCCTACCCCACCCCCCAATACACACATACACAAGTGACACTTGGCAACATCTGGAGACATTCTGGATTTTCATAAGTGGAGGGGGAGACCTCTCTAATAGGCAGAAGCAAGAAGTTCTGCTAACATTCTAAAATGCACAAGACAGAACTCCCTCCCTATAGCAAAGAATTATTCAGCTTAAAATGTCAGTAGTGTTGCTGTTGAGAAATTCTAATATAAACTAAATGGCTAAATGGCTGGCGGTCACCATTTAGGGAGGTTATGTGGAGGTCATATGTGCAGTAAATTTTGCAAAATGGAAGATATGAAGATATAAATCAAGTTAAAATGAACAGGAAGTTTAACTTGAACTGTAAAAGGTGTCAGCAAACAGGTAGCATGAAGCTTGAAGAATAAATACAAATTGGAGAATATAGGTTAAAAGCAGGCATATGTTTCTTGGAATTTTTTTTTTTTTTGGTCTATGTTTATGAATCACTGGTCTATATTTTCAAAATAACCAGCAAAGATTTTCCTTCTTATATTTTGATTTCCAACCTCCCTGGTTGATTCTTAGAACTAATGCATCTTAGAACTAATTGATTTTCATCCTTTCAAATTCATTAGTATCAAGAATTATTTCAGATTAGATTTTGGTGAACTTAGAGGTAATACATGATACAATTTTCCCTATCTCATTTTTCCAACACACACCCAAACCTTGGGCTCTAGAGAAAGGCAGCTAATGTAGTTTCTGGAGAAGGCTGTGTTATCTAAATTTAAATAATCCCTCAAAGAAAGAAACTCACCGTTTGTTAAATATGGTTCCTTTTACCCATCGTCCTGTTTGATTTTCTGTCATCTCCAGCCCAATCCAGTGATCAGAAGTGCATTTGTATCGCTTAAGAAATCCCTTTAGAGACAAAATAAATTTCGTATGTTTTTTAGTTTTTGCTACAACCTATTGCATCCCCCCCTGCTTTGCAGGTTTTGAAGGGCAAGGCAACAAATGGTCAACTCCCACTTCACCAGAAAATAGCCTCCCACTTCACCAGAAAAAGTATTTCACCCTCTGACCCTTAGTTTTCTTACTTGTAAACAAAAATGTGAGGTAAGTTTTCTTTAAGATACTTTTTTTTTCTTTTCTTTTCTTTTTTTTTGATTCCAAATTGATAAATACTCAATATGGAAATCTATAACTCCAGGATTTTAATATTGTAAATGCCTGGAAAACTAAACGTTGCAACTGACTTCCTACATAGCTTTTCTAATCATCAGATATTTATTATAATGTTTTTCCACTTCACAGTAAATATTAGTATATTGATTTTAATATTATATTTTACTTCATATTCTCTCCCAAAAGTATTGCATGGACACATGCACATACACACATACACACACACACACACCTTTCATATATCCAATTCTTTTAGAATTTAATTCTCAAATTTTATTTTTCAGCCAAAAATTTCTATTTCTAAAGAGATCTTTCAGGAGAAAAATATAACTTTATCCTCATATTTCTCCTTTTCTCCTTATTCATTCAATGCTGAAATTTCTTGCTGCCTTGGAACCTTTTTAACCATACAGTTATATACAGAAAGTCATTGAGTCTATTATGCCACTTAATAGCTGGGAAACCACAAAATTAGTATTGTATCATTCCATGTTTCAATTTTATGATAAATATAAAGGATACAGTTTACAACACTATGGTCCATTCCTGTCTATAACAGTGACACTAACAATAACCTTTGGCATTTTAATATACCATTTTTTTGCATAATTTAATAAATTTATTTGAAAAAAATTAACTCATTGAGCTAAGCTTTGGGTTTGTAAAAGAACAGATTAGTCAAACACTGTGTCTGAATTCACAGAGTTTCATTTATAGTGAAGAAACTAATGTAAACATAGAGTTAGAAAATATCTTCCTGGATAAGGAGAAGAATGTCACTATAATAAATACAAAGTGAAATTTTAGTTAACAAGAAGTATCTGAATTTTTATAAGGCAATTGCATAGCAGGTGTTCTTTAAGAGGTGTATCTGGAAGGGAAGAATAGGATATTCCATAATGAAAACAGAGGATAAGGAAGAAGAGGGCAATTCATATTCTAGCCTTAGGAAGGAGCTTGCTTGAAGGCAAAAAAAAAAAAAAAGGTGAGAAAGGATAAATGTATTGACAATCACAGTATGTATGTTATTGGATAATTGGGAAAATTGGATGAGTTTCAGTAGTTGTGGTCTTAGTGACATGGAACAGGGATGGGCATTTCCTAAAGCCTCTCCTAGGAAACATGTTAATTATTATTTGCTCACTAAAAGAATACCCATGTGGTTTCTTGTTAAAGATGCAAGATAATTTTACATAGGTGGAAATAGGTATGAAAAATATTTCATGAAGCAAGCTGTCTTTCATTTTAACTAAGGAAAACATTTTGTAATTTAAGTAAACAAATACGATATTTTAATTAAACCATTTTAAATAAACAGTCCTTTATTTTTATCACTCCTTTACAGATAGCTTTACTTCATTTTGTTGCTTAAATTTTGCCCAGATTATATAGTAAATATAGGCATCTATTACCTTCAAAATATATCAAGAAATTGTAAGATCAATGTCTCTTTTCTTGATCCAAAGAGTACAATCATTTTTATCTGATATGTTTAATAATGTCTCTTAAGTTCAAAACTAATTATTTTGGTATGCTCTGATCTTTGTGTTCTATGATAATCACTATTTTTGTCAGCTTTTGCTGACAAGAGTCTTATAAGTGAAGATTTTAAAAACATGTTACCTTAATTCTTTAACCTCTCAAAAATTTTACTAGCACTCAATATTTTTCCATCTTGCTGCTAATTTAGACATTTTCCCCCAAAAGAAACTGTAAAGGACAATTTAAGAATTTCTCAGAATGTTCATTGCAAAAGTCTTGCAAAAGTTGACAATGAAACCACTGACTACATACAGAAGATCTTCTATGAACTCAAGTTTGCATCTTACTTGTTGATTTGCTGTGTCTTACTCTTAACATACCTAGTTTTTTAAAATTTATTTGGATTTCTATACATCTTGCTACAACCAAAATAGTTCTTTTCTTGCACTGGTCTATAAATTGCCCCCATCCTGTTCACATCCACTTAAATTTGAACCAACCTTCATGCAGATTGCCTAAATATATTTTATTGACCACGGAATTAAAAGAATTCTCTTTTAACCATTTTAAATGCTGTGTTGTGCTGCCTAACATTTTAATACTTCTTAACTGCAAATTATTCAAGTTATCTTACCTCTTATATTGACCCTTTACCTAATTTTTAAAATTTGAGTATAGTTGGTGTACAATATTACATTAGTTTCGGGTGTACAACATAGTGTTTCAACAAATTTATGCATTACGGCATACTCATCACAAGTGTAGACACTATCTATCACCATACAAGGCTATTACAATAACATTGTTCCCTAGGCTGTGCCTTTTTCCCCCCGTGGCTTATTCATTCTATAACTGGAAATCTGTACCTCTCATTCCCTTTCACCCATTTTGCCCATCCCACCATCCCCTTCCCTCTGGCAACCATGTTTGTTTTCTGTATTTCCAGGTCTGATTCTGCTTTTTTTTTGTTTATTCATTTTTTTTTGAGACCTACATGAGTAAACCATATCTTGACCCTTAACTTTTAAAGAGACTAGACAGAAGTAAAAACATATGCTTATCACATAAATAATTGAGGGAAAGAACAAATTTCACAAGTGCAGAAGTATGTAGTTGCACAATCCTCTGTTAAAGTTCTAGGAGATTTCCTTTATTCATAGGATTTTTGCCATGTAAATCAATACTTATTTTAAAATGGGCCATTAAGCTTTTAATTTGTACCTGCCTTTATGGTATAGCAAATGCAATAATTTCAAATAAGACATAGTATGTGTTCAGTGGAAGCTCATGATTCAGTCTAAGAAGACTTTCAGTTACATACCTATTCTTTACTGGTAGTGAGTGCTCTGATGGAAGCTGTGATGGGACCTCAGAGAGAGCAAAGCAAGACTGAGAAGTCAGAGGAAGTTTCCTCAAAGGGGGTAGATTGGAGAATCCCATCCTTCCTAAAACAGTTGTTTTCCTGCAGTACTGACTTTTAAAAGGATTCCAAATAATATCAAGTTCTTTGCTTTATACTTAAAATACAAAAATATCTGTCAAGTCTACTCCTTGATATAAGCCTTACACTATTCAAACCAAACATTACCAAGTTTTGCAACTGTATCTCACATGGCAAGCTCTAAAAATCTTTGGCATAGACAGGCATGTGTGAAAACAATTTTTTAAATCATAATATCATTTGAATATTTCCAACACCTCTACTGAAGAAATTGCATAAGAATTGTGTATCAAATTACCATTTCCTCATCAGTGTCAATCATAGTTAGGTCAGCATGTTGAGTGACACAGTTGTGTCTACTTGAATTCCAATCTTGTTCTTCTTTAGAGAAATAATAACATTTTTTTTGGAAACCAATCCAATCATCTGGGCAAGAATCCTGAGTATTCTTACATACTAAACCTGGAAATGAGACAAACACATTTATTAAAGGCCAGTAGAAATAATATGCCCCTGTATTTTGAGATCAATGGCGAAAGACAAGATTGTGATGTAAGATTTTGATTATGACCAGAATTGCATATCTGTCATGCAACAAATTGAAAGACAAATTTCATGTTGTGTTAAAAGACAGCAGTTCAGGATTTGATAGGACACTGATATTCCATTGAACCCAAACCCCAGTGGTCCATCATCCGTCATAGGCCTACCAGTATGATTTTTATTTGAGTTAAGTCACCTATACCACTTTTGCGTAAGTGAAATATAACAAAATCCTAGCATTATCTGGGGGTAAAAAAGTACTAATTTATGTTAGGCTGTTATAATCTAGAATGCATGTTTTAGTTTCTAAGGAAACAATGAAAAGAATTAAACAGAATATATAATTAACAATATGTGTGTTTGATTGCTTATTGTCAGCTAGGTACCACCATCATTGTATGACTCTGAGTTAGCCACTGAAAAGAAGCCACATGAGATTTTGAAGGTAGAAATAAAGCAGAAAATTTTATTCTTAGAGACCTAGGGCATAGGGAATTCACAGGCCTTTAATGAGTTTGCTCTTGGTAGACTTGGCAGCTTGAGGTCTTTTTTAGACTTTAATCTTTAGGTTCTCCAAACTCATTAGTGCTTTAAGCCAAAATCATTAGTGACTATTTCTCCTCCAGCTACACAGCTTTCAGACCATCACTCCTCAGCTCCTTCCACAGTCATGTCATTCCTAATTACCATATTAAAGTCCTATGCTTGTAACATTTTCAGTGTCTGTTTTCCTGAAGGCACCCAGAATGAATCAGTTCTGAGTACCAAAAGTGGGTCTAAAGGAGCAAAACCTTAAGGATGAGCTATGGTATTGATTGTCCACATGATTCACTTTAAAGGCATTGATTCAAACACCACTCATAAACGGGATGCTGGTGATATATGGTATATGACCATAAAACAAATTATCACCTATAGTAAATCTGATGCCAAGTACCTATAGAAGGTAAAGCTCTTAACACCCTTTTCTTTTTCTTTTTTTTCTTTCTGAAAAAAGATTTTATTTATTTATTTGACAGAGCAAGAGAGGCAACACAGCAAGGAGAGTGGGAGAGGGATAAGCAGGCTTCCCACTGAACAGGCAGCCAGAGTCAGGGGCTCAAACCGAGGACTCTGGGATCATGACCTGAACAGACGCTCAATGACTGAGCCACCCAGGAGCCCCACCTTTTTCTTTTCTTTTTCTTTCTTTCTTTCTTTTTTTATTTTTTTTTAATTTAATTCCAGTTAGTTATCATACATTGTTATACTAGTTTCAGGTGTAAATATTGTGATTCACCACTTCCATACACCCCTCTGTGCTTATCACAAGTACCCTCCTTCATCCTCATCACCTATTTAACCCATCTCCCACCTCCCTCCCCTCTGATAATCGTCAGTTTGTTAGTGAGGAGCCTGGGTGGCTCACTCTGTTAAGCATCTGCCTTCGGCTCAGGTCATGATCCCAGGGTCCTGGGATTGAGCTGCACATTGGGCTCCCTGCTCATGGGGAAGCCTGCTTCTCCCTCTCCCATTGCTTGTATTCTCTCTCTTGCTTGTTTCTCTGTCAAATAAATAAAATCTTTAAAAAAAAAATTATCAGTTTGTTCTCTATAATTATGTTTGTTTCCTGATTTGTCTCACCATTTTTCCCCTTTGCTTGTTTTGTTTCTTAAATTCCACATGTGAGTGAAATCATATGGTATTTGTCTATCTCTGTCTGACTTATTTCACTTAGCATTATACTTTCTAGCTCCATCCACCTCATTACAAACAGTGAGATTTCATTCTTTGTCATGCCAAATTATATTTCACTGTAAATATACATCACATCTCTTTTACCCAGTCATCTACTGATGGACTCGTGGGTGACTTCCATACCTTGGTTATTATAAATAACGCTGCTATAAACATAAGGGTGCATGTACCCCTTTGAATTAATGTTTTCATATTCCTTGGGTAAATACCCAGGAGTGTGACTGCTGAATCATAAGGTACTTTGATTTTTAAATTTTTAAGGAACCTCCATACTGTTTTCCAGGGTGGCTGCATTGTTTGCATTTCCAGCAAAAATGCATGAATATTCCTTTCTCTCCACATCCTCACCAATACCTGTTTTTTCTTGTGTTGTGGGTTTTAGCCATTCTGACAGGTGTGAGGGCATATCTCATTATAGTTTTTATTTACACTTCCCTTAATAGGTGATACTGAACCTATTTATGTGTGTGTTGGCTATATGTATGTCTTCTTTGGAGAAATGTCTGTTCATGTCTTCTGCCCATTTTTAAATTGGATTATTTGTCTTTTGGGTGTTTAGTTTTATAAGTTCTTTATGTATTTTGGATACTAACTCTTAATGGAATATGTCATTTGCAAAATATCTTGTCTCATTCCATAGTTTGCCTTTTAGTTTTGTTATTTACCTCACTGTGCAGATGCTTTTTATTTTGATGTAGTTTAACACCTTTTTCTTTTTTTTTTTAAGATTTTATTTATTCATTTGAGACAGAGAGATACAGAAAGTTCTTTATATATTTTGGAGACTAACTTAATGGAATATGTCATTTGCAAAATATCTTGTCTCATTCCATAGTTTGCCTTTTAGTTTTGTTATTTTCTTCACTGTGTAGATGCTTTTTATTTTGATGTAGTTTAACACCTTTTTCTTTTTTTTTTTTTTTAAGATTTTAGTTATTTATTTGAGACAGCGAGATACAGAGAAAGAGAGAGAGAGAGCATAAACAGGGGGAGAGGCGGAGGGAGAAAGAGAAGCAGACTCCTTGCTGAGTGTGGAGCCCCGATGTGGGGCTCAATCTCACGACTCAAGATCATGACCTGAGCTGAAACCAAGAGTTGGCTGCTCAACTGACTGAGCCAGCCAAGTGCCCCTAAAAGTACCATGCTTAATGGAGAAATATTTAAAAACTTTCTCATGGATTTAAGAATGAGGTAGTGATGCAACCCTAACTATTTTTCTTCAACCCTGTACTGGAAGTTCAAACCAGTAAAAGAAGGCAATACACTGAAAGGTATAAAGATTTCAAAAGAATAAATAAAAACATTTCTATTTGCTGATAATCTGAATGCTTACATAAACTTCCAGATGAAGACTGATAGTTATTTAAATTAATAACGTAAAACACACATTAACAAATTTAGAAGAAAGGAAATCTTTCTTTCAGATCACACAATGGAGTTAATCACATTAATCACAATGGAATTTCTGCTTTCAGATCACACTGCAATTAAATCAGAAGTCAATAACAGAAAGATGGCTGAAAGATTTCCCAAACCATGTCGATAAAACAGCACAGATCTAAATAGCACATGGAACAAAGAAGAAATCTCAAGAGAAATTTTAAAATGTTTTGATAAAGAAAAATAAGGACACAACTTATCAAAACTTGTGGGATGCAGCAATGCTTACAGGAAAATATAGGGTATTGAAAACATACTTTAGAAAAGAAAAAGATCTGGGGCACCCGGGTGGCTCAGTGGGTTAAGCCTCTGCCTTGGACTCAGATCATGTTCTCAGGGTCCTGGGATTGAGCCCCGCATCGGGCTCTCTGATCAGCAGGGAGCCTGCTTCCCCGCCCCACCCTCTGCCTCTCTGCCTACTTGTGATCTCTCTCTCCCTCTGTCAAATGATTAAATAAAATTAAAAAAATAAAGAGAAAAGGAAAAGATCTAAAATCAATCATCTAAGTTTTCATCTTAAAAAAACTAATAAAAGAAAACTAAACCCAAGTAAACAGAGGAGAAGAAATAATAAGAAATACAACAAAAATCAATGAAATAAAATTAGGAAATTAACAAAGAAAATTAAAAAAAAATTAAAAGTTTTTCTTTGAGGAAAAATAAAATCAGCTAACTTCTACCCAGGTTAACTATACCAAAAAAATTAAAAAGAGAGAGAGAGATAGAGAAAGGACGCAGATTAATAATATCAGAAATAAAAGAGAAGACATCATTACAGATCAATGGAAATCAAAATATAATAAAGAAATACTATGAATAGGGGCACCTGGGTGGCTCAGTAGGTTAAGAAATACTATGAATAACTTAATGACCCAATATTTGCTAACCTAAATGAAATGGACCAATTCCTTGAATAATACAATCTTGCAAAACTCAAATGAGAAGAAACAATATGCATAGGCCTATATCTATTAAAGAAATTGAATGAATAACTAGTAATATCTCAAAACTTCTGTTCACCAGACCCGGATGGATTCACTGATGAATTCTACCAAACATTTAAGGAAGAAATTATACCAGTCCTCTACAATCTTTTTCAGAGGATAGAAGTAGATGGAATACTTCCTAACTGAATCTATGAGGCAAGCATTACCCTAATGAGTCTATCTAATCTATACAAAGTTAAGAAAAGGAAACTTTTCTTACATATATCTCATGAACATAGACACAAAAATCCTCAACAAAATATTAACAAATTCAATCCAACAATATATAAAAAGAGGTATGTGCCTTGACAAAGTGGAATTTATCTCAGATCTGTAAAGCTGGTTCAGCATTTGAAAATCAATTAATGTCATATATCATATCAACAGGCTAAAAAAGGAAAGTGACATGATTCACGATCATATGAATGAAAGCATTTGACAAAAATCTAACACTTGCGACACAAACTCCCAATAATCTAGTAAGAGAAGGGGCACTTCCTCAACTTGATAAAGACTATTTACAGGGGTGCCTGGGTGGCTCAGTGGGTTAAAGCCTCTGCTTTGGGCTCAGGTCATGATCGCAGGGTCCTGGGATCAAACCCAACACCGGGTTCTCTGCTCAGCAGGGATCCTGCTTACCCCACCCTGCCTCTGCCTGCCTATGGACATTGGGGAGGGTATGTGCTTTGGTGAGTGGTGAGTGGTGTGAAGTGTGTAAACCTGGTGATTCACAGACCTGTACCCCTGGGGATAAAAATATATGTTTATAAAAAATAAAAAATTTTATTAAAAAAAAAAGAAAAAAATTTAAAAAATTCAAACTATCTAAAAATTAAGAACTTCCCTTCATTGAAAAACATTACAGAAAATAAATGTAAACTTCAGAAAGATTTTTAGTATACTTATATTTAAATAGCAGAAGATATTTAAAATAGAAATGCAAAACATTTTTATTGATTATATTAAAGAATACCTATGAATCTAACAAGAAACAAAGAGCTAACGCAAGTATTTGAATATACTCATCACAAAATACTGTGACTAAGTGAGCTAAGTTCAATACGACAAGGAGCTTAACAGTGTTGGTCATCAAGAAAACGTCAATTAAATTCCCCAAAAGGTAGTAGAACACACTCATCAGAATGGCAGAAATGGGTAAAACTGACAACAAAGTGTTGACCAGTATGTTAAACAATCAATATGTCATAAATTTTGGGCTGGGTTGTCCTCAATCTATGGAATTATTTACTAAAGTTGACATTTATATACTGCGTGGTTTAATAATTTTTCTTGTAAGTGTATCCCAAATGATACCCACTATTCACTAAAAGTCTAAAAGCATAAGGATGTTCAAAACAGCATAATTTGCAGTAGTAAAAATGTGGCACTATCCAAATGTCCATCATGAGTAGAATGATTAATAAAGTAATATATAGCATGAGATATTCTACAGCGAGGATCTGTAAACTACAGCCTGAGGCCCAAATCAGAGTAAAATGCAAAATGTTTTTACAATTTAAAATCATCAATAAAATAATAAGTAATAGAAACTCAAAACAATTAAAAAAGGAGTAACATTTTGTGACATATGAAAATATTCAAATTTTCATGTTTAACTACAGTGAAACACAGGAAGCACAATTGCTTACATATCATGTGTGGCTGCTTTTTCACTACAAATGCAGAATGGAGTACTTAAAACACAAATTGTATGGCTAACCAAGATAAATTTATTTAATATCTGGCTTTTTGCATAAAAATTTTTCCAACCCCTTTCAAAAATGGCTCAATGAAATTTTGCTACCTGTTATGACATGGAAGAATCACACAAACATGGTGTGGAACAAAAACAACAAGATGCAAAGAATAAGTAAGATCTTATTTAAGATCATAAGTATGATCTTATTTATGGAAAAATTTTTAAATGGGCAAAACTAAACTGTTCAACAGAAATCAAAATAGAGATTGCCATTGGTATGGGAATTATGGTGGAACATGACATTATCAAGGTGAATGATTTTGTCTTAATCATTTTTAATCTCCCCAATGTAGGTCATGAAATTCATATATAGGTCATGTAATTCATAATAATCCATTCATTGTCACCCATTAAATAGATCATGGGTAATGGGAAAAGAGTGAGAAAAATAAGAAAAGATCATTCAATAGAGGCCATAGAAAAGTAAAAAATAGTAAGTAAAGAATTAAAAAATGTAATTTACTCACCTATTCCAGTAATTACAATATTAATGACAGTGAAAGATATTGCAAGCAAAATACATATGAGAATCTTCTTATAGCTGTTCTTAAGACCTGAAAAAAATTAACTTTAGAAACATGTAAAAGAAATATTAAATTTTCATTCATAACCATAACTAACAAACTCCTTTTAGCAATTTATTCCACTATTTCATCAGATAACACAAACCTACCATTTCTGTTTGTTATATGGAAAAAAAAAACTTGCTTTTTTTGGGAAATGTCTCAGTTTATCCTTACATTCAATCTAATGTTATCAATTGACCTTACTGTCAAAGTCCAAGGAATCAAATATGTATAATTCTTTAGGGTAGAATTTCTTAAGATCTGGAGCCACTCCCAGGCCTTCAATATCCTTCTTCTATGGTACAATATCAGCATATCTTAACACTCCTTGAATAGTTCTAAGATCATCTATTTTTTAACTAATGAAAACTTTATTTTAAAGGATAGGTAGCATAACATATTTGAAAGTTCATAAATAATCAATCCGAAGATTTGGAATTGAAATTTTTGCTGCAAATGATCAAAGGAACTTGAACAAGACACTACTTTCTTTTTTTCCTGGCCTGGTATTTTGTCGTCTACAAAGTCAGCAGAACAGAAAAATTAGTGCCCATTTGGAGAAAAAATAGACATAAGTTTTTTTTGAAATAAAACAACTTTGTCATTTTATGTGATTATAAACATCCTTACTGTAAAATTTTATGATACTTTAAGATAGACAGTAAACTTATTGAGGGCATTTATCATTCCTATCTTTTTCCTGGTGAAGAGCTCTCCTTTTGTTGAACAAACATTTTTCCTTTGTGGATGTACAGAAGATATTAAATTTAAAAGACATCTAAATTTCTACTACTTCAACATTACCAGCATTATCACTTGGGTTTACATCCTTCCATCCATATATCTCTCTAATCCTTTTTTCACACATATAACCTTGCCTACAAATACACATGATTTTATATTAGTACATTCATTAAGTACCCACTATTTTCTATTCTAATGTTTTCAGTTAACAATTTGTTCTTCTCATATGTGGTTGACGGTTAAGAATGGCCCCCAGTGAATCATGGCACCCCCTGTGTCCACCACTCTTTTGACACATGATCCTGTTCCTCCTCCCATCAAGAGATATACTGTATTCCCAACACTTGAATATGAACTGCCTTATGCCTTGCTTTAGCCAGGAGACTGGGGCAGATGTGACACTGAAACTTTAGAGCCCAAGCCTTAAGAGACTTTGTAATTCCTACTTTCACTGTTTTTGAGCCCCACGTAACAGAAGAGACATAAGCCATTCCAACTGAATCTGTATTTATCCCTAAACCTTAGAACCATAAGCAATAGCCACTAAAATTTGGAGGTGGTTGTTCATTCAGAGAAACAGGTAAATTTACACATCATGTAGAAGAATAATTTGACATAAGAATTTGAATGATGGATTTAAAAAAAGTCCTCTTCTAATGGGTATTTAGGCTGTCCCACCTTTTTGAGTTAACCATAATTAGAATTATAGTTTAAATGTCTTGCATATTTGTCTAATTATCTTCTCAAGACAAAAATCTCAAAAATAAATAAATCGGCATATATCGAATAGATATTCTTCCAAAAGTATGGTAGCAATCTACACTATCATGCACAACATATGAAAACATTCGTACTTATAAAAATTCATAATAATTGTTTAAAAGTACCATAAAGAGGGAGAGGGAATGCAGCTAGAGAAAACTAGCATTGTTTTTGAGCCACCAGACGGTTATTTCAGTTATGTTATAAATATAATTAGAAGTCATGTCTAACCTGCGTATTTCTGCCAAATTTCTGAAAAGTCCTGTCATTAGTTGTACGTTTCTTCTAACCATCTGGGATTTCAAAGCTACATAATAAACATGAACTACAGTGCTTCACTTGTGAGCCAGCATCGTGTTTATTTGTTCATTCTTTGACAAATATTTACTAATCACCTACTATGTGCTAGTTTCCATAAATATAATAATAAACAAAAGCTCTCCTGGTATTTATATTTGGTGGAGAAGACACAGTCACTTGAAAAAAAAATTAAAAATTACAGATTACAACAAGAGTTGGAAGGCGATAAGCTGGGTGATTGATAAAGACAAATAACCAGAAAAGATGGTGGGCAGGAGGTGGAATTCTGTGGAACTGACATTAAAACCAAACCTAAAATATGACCAGTGGCCATTTATGTGAAATAAACCTGAGAAAGAATTTTAAGCAAAGAGAAGAGCAAGTTCAAGTGCCTTAAATCAGGAAAGAATGGAAAAGAACATGGCGAAGTAGGAGTTTGATTTGGTCAAAAGTAGCAGGGAATACTCACTAGTTAGGAACAAAATGATGCTAAACATTAAACTTTGGGAAAGAACTTGACTTTCTTCAAAGTATAATGGGAAGCCACTGAATTGTTTTAGGTGGGTGTTTGGCACTGCCAAATTTATGCTTTTAAAAGTTCCTTGTGACTAGTGAGTAAAGAGGTCATTTAGGGAGCTATAACTCTAATTATATCTAATTATGGGGATCTCATAAACAAGGGTGGTAGGGCTGGAGATATAAAAATCAAGTGGAGCACTTGGAGGGCACTGGTATCCTTGATAGAGTGCCTTCAGTCACACAGAATAAGGGTACACTGTTGGAATAAGGAACTAAAATCAGCATTTCAGAGAAACTTGTGCTGTATGTATTGAAGCAAGCAAAGAGGTAGTTAAAATGAGAGGAGTGGTTATCACGAGGTTCTTTTTTAAACATTAAACACATAATGTTTCTTTTCTTCATTTGGAGGTGATTTAATATGGAAGGTATAGACTGCCAATACAGGCAAAAGAGGGAGAGAAAAATTAAGAAGAATTCTTGCACTGGCTATGGGGGATGTGGTCTGAAGTACAAAAGGAAGGGGTATTCCCATGTAAGAGAAATGACACTTCCTCCAACGCAGCAAAAGTCAAAAAGAGGAGAAACAAAACATACACCTGTCTTTTCAGCCTTTTGATTTTGTTTATGCCTTGGTTCCAAGCTTCAGTTCATGCTCTTTCTAGTGTTGATGTTGTTGTTTTAAAGATTTTATTTATTTATTTGACAGACAGAGATCTCAAGTAGGCAGAGAGGCAGGCAGAGAGAGAGGAAGGGAAGCAGGCTCCCTGCTGAGCAGAGAGCCGGATGCGGGGCTCAATCCCAGGACGCTGGGATCATGACCTGAGCCGAAGGCAGAGGCTTTAATCCACTGAGCCACCAAGGCGCCCCTCTAGTGTGGTTTTAATCACTTTTCAAGTGTCACCATATTAATTTCTCTAATTCCCTACTAGTTTTCTTCAAATATCAGGTATCAAGAAAACAAGCACATTCCTCCTTTTTCTATAGCATCAAGCATTTAAGTCAATGTGTCATTATGACATTCTATTTGTCTGTGAATTGGCAGTGTGAACAAAAGAACGTTATTGTTACAAATATTACAGGTCAAAATCTTGATAGAAATTTTATAGTGTATAACTATTTTCTTACCTCTTTTGACCCTGTTAATCTCTTCATCCACTAAATAACATTCTCTCTCTCTTTTATATTTTTTTTAATTTAATTATTTTGAGAGAGAGGGAGCATGCAAGTGACAAGAGGGACAGGGAGAGAACCTCAGGTAGACTCATTGCTCAACACGGAGCCTGACTCAAGGCTCATCCCAGGACCTTGAGATCAGTACGGGAGGATGTCAGACACTTAAAGGGCTGAATCCCCAGGCCCCCTCCCCTATCTCTCTCTTTTTTTTTTTTAAATTAGAGAATATATGTGTGCTATGTTTTCAGAAGTTCTGGCATATAATAGTAATTAAATAAAAGAAAGCTTATCCTATTGTTTTTTCTTGTATTATAGCTCTCCCATCTTTCCATTTTTTAATTATTGTGTGTGTGGGGGAGGGAACATGAAGATCATTTACTGCAATATTAAGTGGAATTTTAAATGTAATATTTCTATTTATTATTTTAAGTAGGTAGTGAGCCTATTTGTAATTCTTTCCTCCAGGATGATTGTTGAAAGAAAACCCAAAACTGCTTAGAATCAATGACCCTTCTTTAAAAAAAAAAAAAAAAAAAGGGAAGATTCTAAGAATCGTGGAGGTGTTTTAAAAAGAGGAAATGCCTTCAAAATCAACAAGAAGAAAGACGCCTACCTCCTGACAATGTGAGAAATGCTCATTTGCATTACAGAAACAGAGAGTCCTTTCCATAACAAAGTGGACAAGGTATTAGATCATTTAATTCCATAGTGCAGTTGAGAATGCTAGATCCTGTACGTATACAACACCAGACTCAAAAAGATTCATCTACCATTGATGGGGTGAAGAAAACAGTGGGGCTGTTATAACTGTAGCACAGAAACAGTGGGACTAGACCCAAAAGGCTAACTGATGTTGGGATGTATGTTTTCACAAATAATCAGAGAAAAGAGATGACTAAGACTCTCTCAATGTTTCGATGGCACAATAAAGCTAGGAAATGTCGTACAACCCCGAAGAACCCCCTCCCCCACAATATCACCAAACAGCAAAGATTAAGTGTCCTGTCAGCTCAGTGAGATGCAGACTTGGAGTGACATTTAGTGTGATACAGGACACTAATGAATTGGACATTTGCTGCATTTCTCATATGCAGGTACACATTTAAGCATGCGACATGTTCATTCTCTAATCTAAATCTAAACCTAAAATCTAAATCTAATCTAAACCTAAAATCTACTTTTCTACATTCAATATAAATAGCTTCCACTTTATAAGTTCCTTCTCTCTACCCCTATACTCAATGGTCAACACTTGTACACTGCAAAATTATCCAAAAACCAAAAAAGAACAGAACCTGTTGTTTTCCCACTGTGAATTTAGTAGTGAGAGATGAATTTCAAAGAAGTTGCTCAACCCTCATAATGTGTTCAACAAAGGAATGTAAAAACAGATAACATCCCTGGGTAGCTCAATAAAAGTCTATTTAATTAATAATGTAACTAAAATGGTTCTAAATTCATCCCTGTGATAATCTAGACAGCTAAGGATTCCAATTACTTTCCCCGTAGAAAAGCTGACTCAAGTAATTTCTCTCTGTTTCTGGCTCTGATCTCCGTGCTCGATTCCGCAGCACATATACTAAAATTGACAATCATCTCCAAGGAGAGATAAGAGGAAAAATCCAGGGTGACTAATGAATTTAAAACTAAATAAAATACACTTTTCCCTACCTGACAGCTATGGGGAAAAATCACAAATTACGAATATGAAAAAAGAATATAAAATAAAATATTAAAAAATAAATAAAATATTAAAAAATAAATTTTATCATGCACTAAATTAACTATTGCAATGGTGTTTATAAGTTCAAATTATATATCTATATATGCAACATATAATATTTACATATACATAATATTACCTAGTAAATTAAAGACTACATTTATGTAATATATATCATTTATTTATACATAAAATACATAAATTCATATTGTTGATCAATCTTTAGTGTATAAATTAACATTGATTTTATGAGTGGCTAGAAAACATTCTTAAAACTTTGGTTCTGATATTTTCGTGTTATTATCTAATATTTGATCCCATTGTCCCAAAACCTTTTGATCTAACCTTAACAGAATTATTAAATTGTCAAAAAATGAGGAATAAGTATCTATGCATTCTAATATGAACTGTAGTAACAAAAACCTTTAACTGTTGCATGCGCTAATATATTGAAAAGAATTAAATGGCAAGTGTCTAGAATTCACCACAGTCCCGAAATCAATCATTGTATTTAATGCATTTTAACCTCTCTTCTTCACTATATTCTGTTTAAGAAGACCCTTGTTGAAATAACTTTGAAAGATTTTTCTCCTTGATTTAGAATTTGGATCTTACATATTCTGAACTTGCTAGTTGGTAGGCCTAAGGCTACTAAGCTGTTTTCTAGTTGTTTTTTTTTTAAGATTTTATTTATTTATTTGACAGACAGAGATCACAGGCAGAGAGGCAGGCAGAGAGAGAGGAAGGGAAGCAGGCTCCAGGCTGAGCAGAGAGCCTGATGCGGATCTCCATCCCAGAACCCTGCATAACTGGAGCTGAAGGCAGAGGATTTAACCCACTGAACCGCCCAGGCGCCTCGTCTAGTTTCTAGTTTTAATTTTAAAGTGAATTTTCTTTTCTTATCCTTCTTGAGGTTGACAGAAACATCTTTAAGACATCAGAGTACTAATGATTCTTTAGATAAGACGAAGATAGGGAGATAATCTTTCTGCTATTAAGTACCCCCAAACTCTGGCTTATTTTGATTCCACTCACTGTCCATAAACAACCTTTTAAGACATTAGAAATATTGGCCAAATTTTTCATACTTTGTCTTCATTCTGGGCCTTGAATGAGTATGTGGAGCAAATTTAACATCATCTCCAGTATTTGTTTTATTAAATACTTAGTAAAAATGAAATTAAATCTTGAACAGTTTTAAGCTGTGATTAACCCCCCTCCACTATCAGTTAAGATAATCTCCATTCATAAGACAAAATAGCCAATTCCAAATCTGAATTTTATTGCCACAATTTTCATTTTATGGAGATGTTAATTCAAAAAAGGATTTTTCTGTTTGATGAAACAAACAAGCAAACAACAAAACCTGTCCCATACCTTGGAAGGCTTTTAACATAATGTCATAATTTCCAACAATAACTTTCATTCTTAACAAATGTAAATGTCCTTACCTTGTTTTTTTTCATCGGTTCCTTGATTCCTGTGATCAGTCTGGGTAAGTATCAGGGGGCTTTGTGTCATCTTTTCCAAAACTTCTCTTCAAATTTGCAAATTAAATGTAAAAATGTTTTTAGTCTCTTTAGAAGCAGCTTAAAACTAGAGTTATTCTACCTTAGAAAAACAGAATAATTTTAAGCAGTCTTTCTCAAAATGAAAGTAACTGCATCTGATTGAGTGAAACTATTGCCTAAACACAATTTCCTCCTATAGAAAAAAAACAAAAAAATGTACAGAAAGAGGAAGTTCCTTAAAATATAAGAAATAACAAGCTTGCAGATTCTTATTTTCTCTATGGGGGATCCCCGTCAGAAAAAGATATATATATATATATTCAAGAGGCTGTTTTTTCGATTGTTTCAAGAGTAGTATCTAACTAGTGTCCTTCCAGGGCCATAGGAGATAAGAAAATTAATTAATTAAAAGTCATGATTTAAGACGTGAGTTTAGACATGTGCTCAGACACAACAATCATGTTTAGAAAGACAATCTTTTTTTTTTTTTAAAGATTTTATTTATTTATTTTGACAGATAGAGATCACAAGTAAGCAGAGAGGCAGGCAGAGAGAGAGAGAGAGAGAGAGAAGGAAGCAGGCTCCCTGCTGAGCAGAGAGCCCTATGCGGGGCTCGATCCCAGGCAGAGGCTTTAACCCACTGAGCCACCCAGGCACCCCTAGAAAGATAATCTTAAAGGTGATGAAATCAATAATGAGAAAGCTATGTTTCAAACTGGCTACTGAAACAAGAATATAAACAATTTTCTCTCTTTCTCAGATGTATCACAGCAATGTGCACACCCTCACACTCCTACACAAACAGAAAGCAGAAAGAGAAAAAGGAATGCTATCACAGGGGCACACACACCCACACAGTCCTACACAAAAAGAAAACAAAGAGAAAAAGGAAACTAAAGTTAAAAGATACTCAAAATATTATCAATATTCAAGATACTAGATTATCAGGAAAAACAAATTCCTTCTCAAATTTCTCCTCATCAGAATTTTCAAATGATTTCATATTCTCTTTCAGTAAATATATTCAAATTCCACAGAGATGCAGCTGATGTCCTACAAGTTCCTTCAGGATTAACACCATATCTGTTCTAACTGGGATTCTGTAAAGGGAAAAGGAAATGAGAATGGAGAGGAAAGTAGAAGGCAAAGAATTGAAAAGAAAAAAAATAGAGACTATAAAAATAAAAGAGAATAATCCCACTTAATACAGGATTAATCTCTTCCAGACGGCCTTGAATATACAGCTCTGGTCACTTCTATCATCACGCAAAACAAAATTACGTGAGATAAAATACCGATAACAAAATTGTTCCATTTTGGAATATAAAGAAGACTAAAAGTTTGGGCAGAAATGAACCTTTCCTTCTATGTCATCAGCAAAATATTCTAGGGATTCCACTATCATAGTTGAATGAAATTTAATTTTGTTTCTAAGGAGAAGCAATTAAGATATGAAATTTCATGCAAAATATAAAACATTTCTATCAACTCAAAGTGTTTTCTGATGAACTTTTGCAGTTCATTCCAGGAACCAGGCAGCCACTCATCTAATATCAATAGAGATGAGTTTTGCTGGGTTTATAATTTTATTTAAATGGAGTCATGCACCCTTGTGGATCTGGTATCTTTTGCACAGTAAAATGTTTTGGAGTTTCATCCAGATTGTGACATAGACCAGTAGTTCATTCCTTTTCATTGTTGAGTAGAATCTCTTTGTGTAACTATATAATAATTTGCTTATCCATTATGGCATTTGGTTGTTTCCACTTTTTGACTATCATAAAATCAGCATCAATATTTCTGTTAGTCTTTCTGTGGACATTTATTTTCTAATCTTTTGAGAAAATACATAGTAGGGGAATTTCTAGGTCAAATAGAAAATATGTTTGTATTTTTTGTGATAAGAAACTCAACATGTGATCTGGGAGATGATGACTATGTCTATTATCTCAATTGTGGTAATGGTATCGTAGGTGTTTGCATATGTCGAAACACATCAGATTGTACACATTAAGTATGTGCAGTTTTTTTGTATATCAATTATAACTCAATAAAGCTGTTTTTTAAAAAAATAGATGTTTAATTTTATAAACATAATATATCTTCCAAGGAGGTTGTTCTTCCAAGTAGAACAGTTGCATTTCCTTCATATCAATAACAGCATCTGATAGGGTCAATCTTTTTTATTTTCACCATTCTAGTAGGTATGTGGAGGTATCTAAATGTAATTTTAATCTCTGAGAATCTGTTGAGCCTTTTCTCATATGCTGATGGCAATTAATATATCTTTTTCTCTAAAGATTCTATTTATTTGTTAGGGGAGAGCACATTAGCAGTAGGAACAGCAGGCAGAGGGAGAAGCAGGCTCCCTGCTGAGCAGAGAGCCTAATGTGGGGTTAGATCCCAGGATCCTGGGATCATGACCTGAGGTGAAGGCATATGCTTAACAGACTGAGCCACCCAGGCATCCCAATATATCCTTCTTGGTGAACTCTCTATTCAGATATTTTGCCAATTTTTATAGGATGATTGGTTTTCTTTTTAATGGGTTGTAAGATATGTATCTTATATTTGTTATATGTGGTTATGTTTATGTATATGTCTTATAACTCATTGAAAAGAAGGAAAATCATCCTATAAAATATATATAATGAGCTGTAAACTAATATATAAACAATATGGAAACAATTCCTTTGTCAGATATATGTATTACAAATATTTTCCACCATTTGTAGAGTGTCCTTTCCTAAAAGCTTTCTCAAAACTCTCAGAAATCTAGAATCCTCTAAATGTCGAGCTCTCTAGACTTTTGAAAGTGGCATATTCTCCATTGTTAAAGTCTAACATTTACCCCTGCTTAAAGATGATGCTGAATCCTCTGCCATCAAAGAAACTACACACCCTCCTTATGATTATCCCTTCCTTCCCCTCCTGATCATAAAGCCAGTAACTAAGATTAGCTATTAATCTTAATACTCAGGAGCAATTCTGATCTGACCAACATGTAATGCCAACCTACAGAGTATACAGTGTGATCAGATTCCAGGGGCATTAGATCAAGAGAGAAACACAGAGCTGGATAAGAGAGATTTTATCAACATTGGAGTATTCTCTTAAGGCATAAGAATTGATAACTTGGGAAAATGTTGTGAGCGGTGCTGATAAACTGTTAAAATAACTCCCAGAAGATTGAAGAATGTAATAGCCTATGCTAAGCAGAGTAAAATACCAGAATTGCTGTGGAAGATAAAGAGAAGATAAAAATAGAAAAGTACTCACAGCACTTGGCATTCTGTAGTGGGTATACTCTTATGGACAGGAGCATGATATGGTAGTGGGATGGTATGATGGTCACCCTATGAAGAAAGAAATAAAGTATGCAGTGACAGGAGAACATAAGCATCACTGAGAAGCTTACAGCAGATTTACTCTCTAGACCAAGGTTTACAAAAGGAGATGCCTTCACAGAATTGGATTTACAGATAGCATTGAGGCTGATAGGATCTTGGATTAGCAGAGGTTAAACCGCAGCACCACTCAACTCCGAAACAGGTTAATAAATCCTGTAATGAGGGTTGAATTTGGAGTAGCATCTAGATTCCTGACCATTAGAAGGTTACAGAGATGTTAATGTCTCTGAGGTAAGACAGATAGATAGCTGAAAAGGATATTTTTACTTACGTGCTAGTCTTTAACCTCGTGCAACAGAGAGAAAGAGAACAACCACCAAAATCCTAGTTTATATAATTGCTGATTCCTGTGATGTAATCACTTTCACCATAGATGATTTCAAGTTACCAATGTGACATCACTAAATGCCAGAGTTGAAAAGAGATGAGCAATAGTGGATGATTATATAGTATTTCTATCATATGGATATAGTAGATATAAAAAAATTCACGTGTAGATAATGGTAAATTATAGTAAAAAATAACCACAAACTGAGTTATGCCAAGTATTTATTACCTTTGTTTTTAATATAATTTATTTAATTTTAGGTTTAGATAATGTAACTTTAAACAATAACTGTGTTCAATGATTGGCTCACAAAGTCCTGAAAATTTAATAGTCAAATCTTGCAAACATGCCACCGGGTTCTGCTCAACACCTACAATAAAAATAAACCAAAAATGGATGATCAGCAGACTATGGGAAACCACTCCCCCAAAGTTATAAATTATTACCTCATCCTACTTCTGCTTGAGCCTGTTTTTTGACCCAATTATTAAAGGAAAAGGCAAGTCTTCAGAAAGAAGATCACACGGCTAGCATAAGTCAAAATGATTCCCTCAATCCAATCCCAAAGAGACTTCCATTAGTTGTCTCAGGGTACTGTTTCAAAATACCACTGGCTGGGTGATTTAAATAAGAGAAATCAATTTTCTTACAGTTTTAGAGTCTGGAGGTCTAAGATCAAAGCACCAGAGAATTGATAATTTGATGAAATCACTCTTCCTTGCTTGCTGATGGCTATCTTTTCACTGTTTCCTCATATTATTTTTTTGTTGGCATGCATGGACTGACAGCACATTGCCGTCTCATCCTTTCGTATGAGGACACCAGTCGTATCAGATTCAGCTCAACCCTTATGTCCTTGTTATCTCCTTAAAGATCCTAACTCTAAATATAGTACAATGGGGGTTAGAGCTTCAATATATGAATCTAGAGAGACAAAATTTAGTTCATAATATGCCATCCTCTGGCCCTTCAAATAGCATATCCTTCTTGCATGTTAAATATATTCAACCCACCCCACCCAGTAGCCTAAGTCTTACCTAACCAGCATTAATTCCAAGTCCAAAGTCTTATTTAATTATGTCTGATGAACCAGACAAGTATGATTCAAGTATGATTCAAGCATGATTCACCTTGAGGCAAAATTCCTCTCTAGCTGTGAAACTGAATCAGACAAGTTATGTCTTTACAAGTTACAATGGTGAGATCAGCTCAGGTAGACATTCTTATTCCAAAAGGGAGAAATCAGAAAGAATAAAGGGATGGGTGACAGCCTCCAAGCCGGTCCAAAACTTAAGAAAATTTCACTACTCTTAGGGCTCAAGAGTAATCCCCTTTGGCAGAATGCTCTGCTCTGTGGGCCGACTGATGAATAATGTTACCACAGGACCCTAGGTTTCTCAGCTCTGAGTGGCAGCCTTGCCCTTGAGACCCTAAGTAAAGACTCTCTGAAACTGAGGAAGTTGTCCCACACTCTGAAATTGAGGAGAAAATAACTTCATCCCTCCCCATTCCCTACTTCCTCCTCTTGCCCTATGTTCTGGGCTTGTAGTGGGAGTGGCAGACCAGATGATCCCTAACAGTCTTTAGGGTTTTCTTTCCCTTTTCTTGAAGGATAACCCGGACAATCTGCAAACCTTTTATTTCATCCTGCCTCATCCATCTTTAGTTCAAATTTGCATCTTTTCTGGTTCATTCCTATCTCTACGGCTTCTGATGATATGGCTGATGAAAATTATGGGTAATTTCTCTATGGACTGATTGTCCAGTCACACATTTAGTGTTTTTTCCAGAAAACACATTCTCATTTTTCTTCTATATTTATAGACTGAGAACTACTCAAATCTTCAAGTTCTAGATCCTTTTTGCTTAATAATTTCTTCCTTAGTGACCAAACACTTCTCCTTCAAAGTACTTAATCATATTTTAGTTTTATATTTATGCGCTCACTGATTCTACTATTCTACTTTTACTCACTCTACACCAGTCACAGTGGCTTCATGGCCTCATGAACTTTGAGCTTCCTGCTCCTTCTGCCTAGAAATGTCTTTCCTCAAATACCCAAAAGATTTATTACATCATTTTTTTCAAGTGTTCTTACTGTCATCTTCTCAGTGAAGTTCATGATAGATCTATTTAAGTTGAAAACCACCCCCACCTGCTACTCACAAAACCTTAATTCCAAGAACATATACACATATATATGGTGTGAATATATATTTACTTATTTTGCTGATTGTGCATCTCCTACACTAAAATGGAAGTTCCATGAAACCATGAAATCAAAAGTTTGTATCTGTTTTATTTACTACTCTATCCTCAGTGCCTAACAATCTGTGTGTGTTTGCATGTATGTGTATTCAAAAAGTCTTATTGAGTGAATTAATATATGATGAACATATATAGCAAAATGATCATTAAGAAGTTAGTAAAAAATGAACAACAACAACAAAAATAGAGCAGCCTCTCAGGTCCCCTCCCTCTTTGGGGCTTTTACTATTGCTCAATAAACTTTACTATCACTCAATAAACTTTGGGAAAAAAAAATAAAGGAATCAATAGTTTACCCAAATAATGAAAGAAATATAGTCAATAAACATATCCAAAGATGTCAAAGGAAATCCAAGAAATGTAAAGTGTATAATAAAACAGCTTATCAATAAGACTGAAAATGGGCCTGTAAAATTAAAGTGATAATTTGGCATGGATGTGAGTAAAACTTCAATTTCAGTGGGAGTATATTTATAACATTTCTTGAGAGAATAAAGGCTTTCTTCTATTAATTTATTTATAGGTGATGATATGAATTTTGTAAAAGGTGTAAATTTTTAATAATTTATTTTTTATTCTCTTTTCTTTGTCATCACATTGATTTCACATAACATTTAGTAGAAAGTTACTGTCTTTTGTCTTGCATGGGTCAGCTAGAGGACAGGGCAAAAGTAGACCAAATGCCATGATGAAATAAATTATACATTGACCAAAATGGAGGTTGCACTAAAATGAGGGCTCTCAAGATGGGCAGTTGTGAATTGACTAGGGAAATGTGCAAGGGGCTAAATTGACAGGATGTTATGATTAATTGAGTAGAAAACACTGGATACAGCTTAAATTTGGGGTAAAAACTAAGGTATAAGTTGTAGACATGTTCAAGTTATCTCTCAACTGGATATCTCTGAGCTATCTCAACATTCAAATCCATCAACTCCTACTACAATCAGACTCATAGTTAGTGTCAAATAAATAAATAAAATCTTTAAAATAATAATTTTCAATGTTTAAGCATCATTAACTATATCCAGGTTTTTGGTAGCCAAGCTAGATAATCATTAACTCACCTCCTAGATGAAGAAGCAGACATTAGTTCTAATTCAATGTCAAAAAATTAATCTTTTTCAATTCACCTATTTTATCCCATTGCAATGGCATTCTTGGAACTCACCCTAATATATGGTCTATTGTTCTTACCAATACAGATTAGCTAATCATGTGATCCTATTTCTTAAACAAATAATTCTTTTATCCTCTCTATCCAGGCTATGTTGATATCTAATTCACTGGATATAGTTAATGATGCTTAAACATTGAAAATTCTTTTTTTTTTTTAAGATTTTATTTATTTGACAGACAGAGATCACAAGTAGGCAGAGAGACAGGCAGAGAGAGGAAGGGAAGCAGGCTCCCTGCTGAGCAAAAAGCCCGATGTGGGTCTCAATCCCAGGACCCTGGGATCATGACCTGAGCCAAAGGCAGAGGCTTTAACCCACTGAGCCACACAGATTCCCCTAAACATTGAAAATTCTATAGTACAAGGTATGGATAGACTCTTACGGCTCAGAGAAATGGTTATGCTGAAATGATCTAATCTGTGGGAACTACTCAACCACATTTGAACCATATTTCCCCAGAGAGCCCAGAGGGCATGCTTTACAATAAAACCTTAAGAATGCAACATCAAAATCAATTGGTGATGGCTTATTTTGACGACTGTTCTCTGTAGAGATGTAGTGGAAGTTGCTACAGTGGAATCAGATTTCTGATATCGCTGGTAATTATCTGGTTTTAAAGGTCAAGTGAATTCAATTTCTGTGATAAGTCAAAGGAACTTACTGGTAATCAGAGTTTTGATTCACAGCAATCTGTGACAATGGGTACTTGATTTTGGACTTGATTCCTAGAAATGGGGTGGAGAAGACTAAGTAGTTGCTTGATATGCTGGTTCTACTACCCAAGGATAAATGGAATTAATGAATGCCTAGCCTGCCAAATACAGAGGCTGAATATAAGTCTCAGAAAAAACAACAAATCAGGGAGGGACAGCTGACTAGCCTGGTGGGAGATTAATTACATTGACTCTTTATCATACTGAATGAGGCAATACTATGTTTTATAAGGTAGACTCATACTCCAATACAATGAATTTGCCTTGGTACCCACAGCTTCTGCAGTGCCATCATCTAGAGATGCAAAGAATTATAGTACATTCACTGTACCATTGTTTTGTTAATGATCATCTCTTGAGAACCACCTCAGACCACTGTGGCTATACCTCTTTAAAGGATTTTGGACAATTATTTAAGCTAATTGTTAAGACAACCAATTCAAAGGAAGGCTGATATAACCTTTTCTCATGACTTTATTATGTGCTTCTCACCTTACAGCCTATCACTTACCAGTTGCCACTGAAAGAGTCATTTTCATGTGTATACACTTGTGCACAATGCACAAATGTGAAAGTAGTGCCATGTAGAGTAAGCTTTTTACCAATGTAAGGACTAGAGCAATGGATAAGTTTTTCTCCCTTGTTCTGCTCTTTGCTCCTGAGACAAAGTAATCTAAATGACTTTTCTAAAGATGATTCTGTGAGATAAAAAATCATCCTTGATATTGAGTAATGCTCAACTTACATTTACTCTTTCTTTTTTCCTATCTCATTTCTCTTTCACTCATTCCTGTTTCCCTGTGTTGCACTTCTGCAAAAAGCACTCAACGCCTTTCACCCAGGCTTTATTTTCTAAGAACCACACTTCCTAGAAAAACTGGTAACTGAGTGGCTTCAAGAAGTAGATTTTCTGAATGGGATTTTGTCAGTTAAGCTGAGGACAGTGGGCACTCCATCACTAGAAGCAGATAAAACAGTAATGACCCTTGGTACATGGATTAACAAAATATTAGAATACTTACTTGTGATCAATATCTCTGAGTGTAGGGAAGGTAAAGAATATATGATGGTGTGGTCCTTTGTTGGTATGGAGGTAATCATAGGCATTGTGGTAAGGGCTGGCTAATAAAAAAAAACTTAGTTGGGATGCCTGGGTGGCTCAGTTGATTAAGCAGCTGCCTTCGGCTCAGGTCATGATCCCAGCGTCCTGGGATCGAGTCCCACATTGGGCTCCTTGCTCGGCAGGGAGCCTGCTTCTCCCTCTGCCTCTGCCTGACATTCTGTCTGCCTGTGCTTGCTCTCCCCACCCTCCCCCGATAAATAAATAAAATCATTAAAAAAAAAAAAACTTAGTAAAAAAATGAAAGTTTGCTCACTGGCTGAAAATTGAATGAATTACATGAAATTTGGAATGTTTCTAAGGCAGCTTGTGAAAATTTGCATATTCTGGATCTTCAGGGTAGAGTGTGATAAGAATCTGTCCCAAAATCCAATTATAAAAGTCATGTGCATCTGAAAGTAAAAATCAACCTTTACTAAAAACAAATAAATATGTTCCAGAGACCTGACATAGGAATATTTGGTCAGATGAGTCTGCAAATCTTAGATTCCAAAATTCCTCTCTGCCCTCAGAACGATAATGGTTCTTTATCCTTTGCCAGAGAATAATAATCTTCCTACAACTAAAAACCATTTAATGATCTTACCTTCAGCAGGTACCTCACAGAACGAATCTTCCCCTTACTGTCTTTGTGTCCAGATGATGACTTCCACATGACAAAAGCATAATGTAAATAGAGAAGAATAGCATTTGTTTTGAGAGGTAATAGCTTACGTGGTAAAACAAAACAAAACTATGGGGCTTAGCAGTAACTGGAATATCATCGATGGAGTTATGTGGTATAAGGATAGATGGAACATAAGACTGACAAGAGATATGTAATTTATAATGATATGGGGGCCTTACTCATAACTTAAAATTTATGTTCTCATAGGGATAATTTTACCAAGCATACAAGAATTTAATAAACTTCCTATCTATTTCATTTCTAGGAAAACCATAATGAACTAGTCATCACCATGGGTCTGTGAGGGTCAGACTATTCTGGTTGCTGTTTTGACTCCACTGTCTGTTACAGTAACCACACCCACCTTGCCTTTTGTGATTGCTGCTACTTGGCCCTTGACACCCAGGGATCAGAGTATTCTCTTTGCATTTAAGTTTCTCAATTCAGAGACATCAGTTGTCTTGCCTACAGAAAAGGTCAATTACAGATCTCTTTACAATTGATGAGGATTGTTCACCAATTTCATTTTGTGAACTTTTTCACAGTGTTGCTGAAAGATATTTCTTCTGGACCTTCCCAGAGAAGGTAGTAGATCTTAAAAGACAAAGCCAATGGCCAAAATTAACAAAACAGGAAACAACATGTGTTGGAGAGGATGTGGAGAAAGGGGAACCATCTTACACTGTTGGTGGGAATGCAAGTTGGTGCAGCTTCTTTGGAGAATAGTGTGGATATTCCTCAAGAAATTAAAAATAGAGCTTCCCTATGACCCTGCCATTGCACTCCTGGGTATTTACCCCAAAGATACAGATGTCGTGAAAAGAAGGGCCATCTGTACCCCAATGTTTATAGCAGCAATGGCCACGGTCACCAAACTATGGAAAGAACCAAGATGCCCTTCAATGGACTAATGGATAAGGAAGATGTGGTCCATATACACTATGGGGTATTATGCCTCCATCAGAAAGGATGAATACCCAACTTTTGTAGCAACATGGATGGTACTGGAAGAGATTATGCTGAGTGAAATAAGTCAAGCAGAGAGAGTCAATTATCATATGGTTTCACTTATTTGTGGAGCATAACAAATATGGAGGACAAGGGGTGTTAGAGAGGAGAAGGGAGTTGCGGTGAATTGGAAGGGGAGGTGAATCATGAGAGACTATGGACTCTGAAAAACAATCTGAGGGGTTTGAAGTGGCGAGGGGGGTGGGAGGTTGGGGTACCAGGTGGTGGGTATTATAGAGGGCATGGATTGCATGGGGCACTGGGTGTGGTGAAAATATAATGAATACTGTTTTTCTAAAAATAAATAAATTAATTTAATTTAAAAAAAAAGAAATAGAGACTCTGGAAAAAATGAGCAGCTAATAAAATATACATCTCCACTCAAAAAAAAAAAAAAAGACAAAGCCAAGTTGACATTCCAATCTCCCTAAGTCTTTGCATCCCTCTTTCTACATAATCCAAGGCAGGTTCATCATTTCCACTGAACACCAAGGCCCACCTTTTGGTCCATGTTTTAGTCAACCTACCAAATTGTTAAAGGGTCTTTTCTAACTACTCAAGCTGAAGCATTTAACGAATAACCTCTGCTTAATACCCCTTTGGCCTGATCTAATTTTGTGTTCCTTTTACCATTACCCTGTATCCTTATTTTCCCACACATGTTCCCAAGATTTCTGCTGTGTAAATTAGAAAACTCAAGTAATTCTTTTGGAGTGAAATGCATCTCCTCATGGGCTATCAGCTTTAGGACACTGCTGTGACTTGTGTCTAGTTAGAGGTCTAGAAACAAAAAAAGGTGATGGGGGTGGGTCTTCAGGATAATCATCATCATTGTTGTGCATGCTGGTTCCCCATAAAAGGATATTACCACTTCCTCAGGTAATGCAAGTTTAATCCCCTCAGACAGGGGTAGAAAGGCCTACATCTTTGTTAGTGGTAAGGCTCATACCCTGGTGAGTAAGGAAACTACTTCCTCTGTGCCATAGAGGCCACTTTAATGGGGGGTAGGGAAAACTCAACTGGCAAGGAAGACTCAACAGAATTTAGGGGCTCTATGTGCCTAGATTTGACAAGGTCTTCCCACATGTCCCCATTTCAGCTGATAGGATCTTATTTTTTCCCTGTCAATGCCCTTATTTTAGCAGTAGACACTGCAAGTCTGGAAGATCAGCTAATGCTGTAACTCAACCAGTCACAGCAGTAGATTTTGCATTTGATTTTCAGCAATTTCAGCTCTGGGGCTCCAGAAGATGTGGGTCATTCATGTGGAATTTGAGCTGAGAACTTGAATCCCTGAGCTCATCTTTTTCTTTCACCACTTTGTCTAGCAACATTAGTAGCAACCAGGAAATCTCATTATATGTGTGACTTTTCTGAAAATGTTTATATCATAGCATCAATGTTTGTATCATATATACAAACACTGAATTCCTTCTTTCTTGTGTACAGTTGAGTAGGAGTATCCATGGGGATATTTTGCATATGTCTATTGACAGATTACTCCCTAGATTATCAGTACTCTGCTCTGTTTACCACTACAGGAAATAGAGTCATCAGTGTCTCATTCTAATCATATAAAAGAACGGATTCCAGAAACTCCATTGGCTCACGAAATTATGGAAGCTGAGAAGTCCCACAATCTGCAGTTGGCAACCTGAAGACTCAAGGGAGGTGAGGGTGTGGCTCCAGCCCAAGAACCAGGAGAGCTGTTGATAAAAGTTCTGGCCCAAGAGAAGGAGAAAACTGATATCACAGTGATGTGGGACACAGAGGCAGAAGAAAATTAAATTTCCTTACCCACTGATAAGTCCTGAAAACAGGCAAAGTGACATTCCTCTAGGGACTCAACTACCCCCACCTTAAGCTTTACTAAGGGCAAAGGGCAATCCTAGTTTGACCACCCTACCTCTAACCAGGATCCTGTAAGTCTACTTTAACAATTCCTTCAGAAACTTTATCTGTAAACCCTCCAAGATAGTGTCAACAATCATTCCCTTGCATATGGCCCACTGATATACATTTAAAGGGTCTCAAGAAAAGGTTTTATTACTGGTAATGAATAACCTTTTCCCCAACAATAGCTAGCTCCTCAAGGTCCTGGAAACTTTGCTTCCAAAATTCTTTAGAGACTTATGCCATCCCTGACCCCCTCCCAACTTACAAGCATATAATGGACCACTTCTCACAACCCCAGGGCAGCAGCACGGGCCCTGTCCCTGTGCTTTAATAAACCACGATTTTCCACCAAAGACATCTTAAGAATTTCTTGTCCATCTGCTTGGAACTCTACATCATTAAACCTTATCCATATTCTAAGACTTCATCAACAGCTCGAAAACAAATGTGGAGAGAGTAAGTTCCAACATCCTCAGACTTTTTAAACTTTTTAATCCGTCAACAGATTTGATTAAGCTCATCTATTTTGGGGGTTCATTTCAATTCAAATGCTAATTTCTTACAGAAACACCCTCACAGATACACCCAGAAATAAAATTTAACCAAATATCTGGGCATCCCATGGTCCAGTAGTTATTGAGCCTGGGACTATGCATCTTTTCTTAACACGCCATATTTTCTCAAAGAAATAAGATCTACTTATTCTATAACTCACTAGCCAAACGTCCTCATATATATATATTTTTTAATTTTAAGCTAATTTTTCTGTTTTTGTGGGTGTGTTCATGGAGGATGAGCACAAAGGATCTGGGTAGACTTTGACTCCACCAAGTTACCACTAGAAAAGTCCAGGCCATAAATGATGCAGTCTTGAGATAGCTAACATCTGTTGTAACTCAGAGTGGCGTTAATGGAAACAAGAGAGGCTTGGGTCTGGATCTTGGTTCTGTTTTCTCAAGGGAGATTTGTATAACTTCTATAAGTGGCAACTTTTGATTTTGTTGCTAGTAATTAATAGCACTGTCAAAAATTACTGATTTGGAGAGATAAAGGAAAAAAGATACAGTAAGAAAAGACAGGTAATTGGGACTGACGGCAAACATTTCTAATTTAATAATATTTGGGAAAAATCATGGTTAAAAGTAATATAAAATAGGTGAAGTTTTCATTAGAGGAAAAAATTGGAAAAATTGCTAGTGAAGGTAAAACTATGTTATAGTTTAACAGCATTTTAAGAATATAGTAGTGTGGGTCAACCTGGGTGGTAGAGTTGGTTAAGCCTCTAACTCTTGGTTTCAGCTCCAGTTTGATCTCAGTGTTATGAGATCGAGCCCCACATCTGGTTCCATACTCAGTGCAGAGTTTGCTTAGGTTTCATTATCCCTCTCTCTCTGCCTCCCCCATGCCCGCCCCCCACCCCACACCCTGTGCTTCCTTGCTCTTGGTTTCTAAAATAAATAAATAAACCTTTTAAAAAATAATATTAAAATAAAAATATAGTAGTGAATAAATATTAAGTTTGTCTGCATTTTTCAGACCTTCATGAATTTAATGAAAAGTCTGGTGTCAAAAATCTGAAAACAATGGACATAATTACTTGCATGTTTAGTATTAAATGTCTTGAAATGGCTGTCCTTAGATCTGATCGGGGCAGCCAATCTTAGAAGGTGAATCACATGAATAGGATAGAGGATGGTCCTTATAAAGTGGAGGAGAGAGCAGGATCTTAACAAGAAAACACAGATGAAGACTAGTGCTTATAAGTCATGCTACGCAGTTTGTATTCATTAAAAGAACTGATAAAAGGCCATAAGAAGCTGAATAAGTTTACCAAAGATTTGTCTGGATGAAGAAAGGAAAATAGATAAGGGGGACCCCTGAAGACTCATATGGAGGTCATTGAAATATTAGAAGCTTGAGATGTGAGTACCTTGTTAATTGATAATTAATGGATAAGGCTACTGAGGTGGAGAGAAGTAAATGGATTGGACAGACATTTCAGGAGCAAAATCTATGGGACTTGGTGCTTACTTGAAGAAGGGGCAAAGGACAGGAACAAAACTGTTTTCACAATTGGTTGGATAGTGGAAATACAGTGCAGTAGGAAACACTGAATAGGAAGAAAATCATGCATTCAATTTTAGAATACTTTGTTTGAGCCATTGTGATACTATGAAATCAGTTGGGTGTATTGTTTGGAGCTCAAATGACATTTCAGTGACGAGCTTTAGAGGTAGTTGAAAAATAGATACTAATTTAGGTCGTGGTTATGAATAAGAGTTTTACTGAGAAGAAAGTGAAATGAAGAGAGGAAATTATTTAGGATTATAGGAAATCTAACATTAAATAGGTAGTGAAAGGAAGATAAATCTGCTTTAAAAAAGCTATCAGAGAAGATAAAGAAATATCAGAGGAATGTGGTATTACAAAATTGAGGTGAAGACTTTCAAAAAGAAGGGAAATTTTTTCTCAAAAGTTTAATAATTCTGAGTATCTTATAAGCTACAGGCTGAAATATATGTACTGTAACATCTGGGAAGTCAAGGATGATTTAAATGAGTTATTTTTCTTCAAAATGACCCTAGCAGATTAGTGCAGGCTAAGACTGGAGGAAGATGAAATTTGCTTTATTATAAGGCCCCTGAAACAAGGGTGACTACATGTCAAACTTGTACAGAGGAAAAATAGGAGAGTAAATCAGCAGATCAGATGATCTTAGGCAAGATTAGAGGAAGTCAAAATATAGGCTATTAATTTTGGCCACAACTCTATAAAAGATTTTAATTTAATGTGGGATTCATTGTTAAAACACATTAATTGAGCATACATCAAGTATATTTAAAACTATTCACTAAACTCTGTTTTTTAAGTGTATGGTGCAAGTATTTGTATATTTATCATTTGGTAATGATTCTTAAAGTGAAGATTACTGGACCATACTCCAAACCTGACTATGTAAGTCAGAGTTCTCTAGAAAAACAGAACTAGTAAGATGATGATAAATAGGTAGATAGATGATAGATTCATTATAAGGAATTGGCTTATGCGATTATAGAGTCTAGCAAATCAAAAATCTGCAGGATGGACTGGCACTTTTGATACCCTGGAAAGCTGATATTTCAGTTTGAGTTTATTTTATTTTAATTTTATTTATTTGAGGGAAAGAGTGAGCGAGAGAGAGAAAGCACAAGTGGGGTGGAGAGAGAGAGAGAAGCAGAGTCCCTGCTGAGCAGGACCCTGGGATCATGAACTGACCTGAAGGAAGACGCTTAACAGACTGAGCCACCCAGGTGCCCCCAACAGTTTTTTAAGCCATCTGCTGTAGAACCAGGAAAAGCCAATATTGCAGATGAAGCAGGGAAAACACAGTGGACTAATGGAGACTTTCTTGCTCAGAGGAGGCCAGTTTTTTTTTTTAATTTAAATTCAATTAATTAACATGTAATGTGTTATTCATTTCAGAGACAGAGTTCAGTGCTTCATCAGTTAGTTGCATACAACACCCAGTGCTCGTTATGTCATGTGCCTCGTTATGTCATGTGCCCTCCTTAATGTCCATCACCCAGTTACCCCATCCCCCATCCTCCTTCCTCTTCAGCAACCCTCAGTTTGTTTCCTAGAGTTAAGAGTCTCTTAGGAGGCCAGTCTTTGTTCTAGTCAGGGCTTCGACTGATTGCCTGAGTTCCACTAATATCGTGGAGTGATTTGTTTTCCTCAAAGTCTACTGGTTTAAATATGAACTTCATCCAAAACCATCATCACAAAAATGGTCAAAATATTTGACCAAATATTTGGGCACCCTGTAACTCAGGCAAGTCAATACATAAAAGTAACTACCACACTTACAGAAGGAAAAAAATCTCTCTGCCAGGAATTTTTCTGAAAAAAAATTATTGAAAAGTTACTATGTTCATAGTGACTCTAGTTCCCACCAATTTGAGACTTACTATTATTTTCTTGTTTTGCCTCATACAAACATTTTTCTCTAGACTCTATTAGTCATACATGCCCCCAAATAGCAAAATGGGTATTTAAATTTTTTAGTTTAAAATTTTTATTCTTAGCTAGCTAGACACTGTTCTCTCATTTGTTTGGCATGTATTTGGCTTATTTCATTTTCTTCTTTTAATAGAATATAAAGGACATGAGCGTAGAAAGTATTTTTATCTTTTTCACTATTATGTTCTTAAATACACTGCAGGTAGCTGACTGGTACATGATAAATGCACAATAAATATCTGTTGAAGAAATAGAATAATATGACCACCTTTACCTTGAGGATACAGAAGTTTAGCCAGAAATTAACATGGCTATATATTTGTATTTTACCAATGCATCCTGTGTGGTTTTAACTGCCCATATCTGAGTAAATTTTGAGTATTTTTGGACTTCCTTTCAGCTTTTGGTACATTATGCCTTGGAGAAATACCTAAGGCGAACACTATTCTCCATTTTCTTTATACTGTTTTCTGGGTAATATTACATAGATGGAAAATGAAGATGGCTATATGGTATTGGATTACAGGAATATTTTAAAATCCAGACAGAGGCCTAAAGGTAGGAATATTATCTTCCTTCATTCTGACTCCAGCTTGAAATTGCATTACTCTCTTAAGAAGATTATTATCTTTGAATATTTAAAAGAGTTAAAATTAACTACATTCTGGGACTTTAAAAAATTCATACATTGTCTAAGATAGGTTATTCAGACTCACAAAAACTTGAAAAATGCAGTATTTTTGCAGCCACGTGAAATGCTAATACAATGATGTGTAATCCGCTCAATATTATAGCATCAGAAAAAAAGTGTAACTTTCAAGTAAAAGGTCAAAAATAGTATTTTAAAAGAGATTATTCATCTTATAAAATACAAGATTTTTAGGAGCGATTATTTGGGAATGATATTGATATGAAGATACCTGCCACACAGGGAAGGTAAAAATATGCTAACGGTGGGAGTAGCAGTGGTTCTAGAGTATTCTACAGCATAAAAATCATTTTCATGTATACAGATTGTACTTTTTATTCTTCACAAAAGATCCATATGATTGGCAGAATAGTCTATTGGAAATGAGAGAAGGACAAACTAAAACTAATCTTCACTACTTAGAGCTGCTGCTATATTTGTGTTTATACACAAATATAGACACTGCTATATTTTATCTGTGTTTGTGTGTTTTCAGATCTGTCCCAGGTTCTGTAGAAATGTTTAATCAACAATAATATACTGATGTCTAAATTCACTCTGTCTGCAATAAATTTGTAAAGCAATCCTGCTGAAATAGCCATGATCTGAGCTGGGATGACATGGGCCAGGAATCTGAAATTGCTGATCACAGATTGCAGCTCTGCCATCTGGACTCTTGCTGAACCTCTTCATGTACTATTTGTTTCCAAATATCAAGAAACAAACACACCTTTTTTAATTAGTAACTTAGACTGATGTAGTAAAAAGCTGACCATTGGAGTCGAAGTGGCTAAATTGTATTCTAAGCCCTGCAGACGAAATGGGTGGCCTTGCGGAAATCTTTTTTTCTTCTTAAATCTCATAATTTTTACTTATAATAAAGCCAACCTCACTTGTGGTTGTTTATGTAGATGTTAAACTAAATTATTAATGACTTTTTCTGTGATTTCTAAACCACCTTATAATAAAGTGAATAAAAATATATAAAGTCTGAGTATATGTACATAAAATATGAACTAAACATCCATTTAAATTATGAGAGAAAGAAGGACAGGACTAGAAACATGAATTAGGCCTGCAACTAAGCAAAAGTATGTAATTCAGCATGTTCGTGCTTGTTATAAATTTGTTTCTAAGCTTCTCTGTTTTGATGAGTAAGGGAAACATTGCCAGTTTTTCAGCTGCGTCGAAGTTGCATCCATGCTGAAGACAAATATGAATTAATCTTGACACTGAATCCAAAAAGAAAATCTTCCCATTAGAAAGCAGATATAGATAACCCAATGGTGATCTTGCAGGAGTTATAACAGGTTTCACAGAGTGACTTCTTAATATTACTTCATTTAGGCCAATAGCAATTTCAGAATTGCCCAGGGCAATGCACTCCACGTACACAGCTCTCTGTTCACTTGACTTTATATATATATGCATATTTTGGTTTATATTAAAAATTACTGATTTTTAATTTATAGCTATAATATTATTTTGGAATGAGTTTAACATTTCCCTTTCGAGCAAATATGGAATCAGCAAACTGCAGATCTGTATGCCTAGGTTTGGTGTCCCTCATAAAACTGCAGAAATGTATTTTGAGGATTATCAGCTAAAGTGGAGTTCTTTTCACTTCTGCTTAAGCAGAAGGAATACCTATAGGCAAGGCAAAAAAAAAAAAAAAAAAAAGCAAAACTTATTTTGGATTTATTCTGTAATACAGACAATTGGTTGGTAAATTTCAAAGGCTTTACTACATACAGGACATTCTATGAGTGTATACTATACATAAAATCAGATGCATTAAGACCATAAAATGAGGGACGCCTGGGTGGCTCAGTTGGTTAAGCAGCTGCCTTCGGCTCAGGTCATGATCCCAGTGTCCTGGGATCGAGTCCCACATCGTGTTCCTTGCTCAGCTGGGAGCCTGCTTCTCCCTCTGCCTCTGCCTGCCACTCTGCCTGTGCTCACTTTCTCTGACAAAAACAAAACAAAACAAAACAAAAAACAAAACAAAAAAACAAACAAAAAAAACAAAAACAAAAATAAACTATAAAATGAAAGTAAAACATACACATGAAAACAG
Organism: Mustela putorius furo; assembly: GCF_011764305.1. Classification (NCBI taxonomy): domain Eukaryota; kingdom Metazoa; phylum Chordata; class Mammalia; order Carnivora; family Mustelidae; genus Mustela; species Mustela putorius. The sequence continues at coordinate 37,794,978 of NW_025422368.1, read as the reverse complement.
CACTTCTTATTATGACTTAGAAGATAAATTATTTGTGAAATGCATAACCAAGGTTTGATATTAAGAGCTTGTTTATTTATAAGCTAATAAAAACTAGGGAATAATTATCTGAATATCAGATTATTTGACTTTCTCTTTGGCCACCAGGATGACAAATTGGCTGGAATGGCTGGATTGTATCCAACTTATTAAAAAATGCTCAGATGTAGAAGCAAATACATACAATCGAAAGAGAAAAATAATATATTTATAGACCTGTTCAATGTCTTTGGATGCTTCCTGTTTCCTCCTCTGTGAGATCATTCCTGCCAACTCTGATCCAAGAAGAGTACTATGGCATAAATTCTATATAATTCTATATGAGCACCATTAATCAGAGATCTATGATACTTAGATTGACACTGATTCCTGTCCAAAAACTCAAGCCAGGAAAATACAATATATCATATATAAAAGTGAAATAACATGATGACTATTACCAGTTTAGTGATTGGTACATAATAGAACTTCGATAAATGTATTTTTCCTTCTTTAATTTCTAACAGTGGATCATTAAAATAAGTAACACATATAACATATATGCACTTGGCAATGAACAATTCAAAAATAATGTTAGGTAAAACAATTCCATTTATCTAGAATTATTGTATGTAGAATTATTCTATATATTATACATTTATATGTTTATATTATATAATATATAGTATTGTATAAAGACAATATAACATATATATTTCTATTATATTTTATATATTAATGTAAATACATATAATATATAACACTCTACATTATTCATAAAGTATTTACACTATATATAATACATATATAATTTAATATCATTTTTAAGTCATCAAAAACATCACCAAATAATTAACAAAGCAAGGCAATGACAATCCAACCCAACATATTAAATAACAGTAGCATCTCTTTGATTTTGGACTGTAACTGCATTGCATTTTCAAATTTTCAATTAGTCAAATTTTAGTGTCATATGAACATGATTATCTTTGTAATAAAAATAAACAGGGGAAATGTTTACGAAGTGAATACTCAAGTGAGCTCTAAAAGTCACCAAAAAATTCTCAATATTTCAGATTTCTCCCTGTATCCACGATATCATTGTCTTATGCTAGTATTTGGCTGTATTGGGTTCCTTATTTTCATGATCACACTGATTTGCCTGAACTTTTGGGGTAAGTATGGAGTTTTTATTTACTTTTGCGCTTTTAGGACATAAATATTGATTTTTACTTCTTCTTTTTAAAAAAAGATTTGTTTATTTCGGAGAGAGATAGAGAAAGAGAGCCGACGCACAAGTGGAGAGAGGGGCAAAGGGCTAGGAAGAAAGAGAATCTCAAGCAGACTGCCCACTTAGTGGGAGCTTAAAGGGGACTTGATCTTGCCATTCTGAGATCACAACCTGAGCCAAAAGCAAGAGTTGGACTCCTAACCAACTGACCACCCAGGCTCCCTGATTTTTAATTCTTCTTAATATTAAGATCAACTCCACATTGTGGTCCCAAATTGATAAATTAAACTGATCAGCTGTATATGTTATATTTAAAATTATTTGAAATTTAAGAAAAATTAAGAAACAATCAAATATAAAATTAACATTTATTCAACATCTTTTCGTAGGAAGAGGCTCCACTGAAAATTTGACTTATTTTATGAAACATTGGTGATACAGTTTTAGAAAAAGAGTATGTGTTCATTGGTACTATTTTCAGAGATAATGATTTAAATGTAACAATGTAGTGGTTAAAAAATACAAAGGACCTGTTGAAAACCATTTTAAATGTACTTCTGCACCTTTCCCCCTCCCCCTGAAGTGATATTTATTGTACATAATCTATAGTTGTTCTTTTGGAAACAACTAGACCATTTCATGGATTTCTGTAATTTTCTGCTTTTCTCTTGAAAGAGTCATTCTTTAAAATGTAGGGCTAACATGGGTTCTGTTTTATATATAATACTGTCATGGAAACATAAACTCTGGTGGTCTTTGATGAGATCTAAAATAAATGAGTCCCAAGGCACTCTCTCTGAGGGAGACAAAGACCTAAAGGGTTTATTTTTGTATTGGGCAAGAAAAGTTTGTTTTTGTCTTTTTCCAATACACCAGGGGAAAATATCAGGTATTTCTAAGACTAAATAAATACTCTATTCAATGTAATTTTTCTGTACTTGGCACAGCATTTTGGCTGGGAAGTTGTCAACCAATCATATCCTTCGAATATGTTCAGCTTTTACTTGAAATCAAACTCTAATAATATGAAATTCTCCACCTATTTAACAGTCAATATTAGGTGACTAATATTAGTTTTCATGAATCCATCTAAGTAAGCATTATTGTCTGTTAACCAGAGATTCTGGGAAGTTGAACATATCTAATAATTATTATGTATTTTTTAAAGCCCTTAAATTTCAGGACAAATGGCTTCTTGTTAGTCATTAAATATGGTATGTACAAGTTACCATTGACCTCTTGTGACTCAGTTCTCTTTTCTGTAATACATAAGTGATAAAATAAATAATTGGTGCAATAATCATTGCTTTAGAGAAAGATGCTATTGAGAAGAAATCAATAAAATTTGACACATTGATGAAATATTAATAGAGACAATATTTTTTCCTAGTGATATTATTTTAACAAATTAGTAACAATTTCAATATTTGTGTTTCTATTAAGTTTGTGCTTACACTTTGACCAGTTTGAAAATATTTTCCATGGCTTCCAGTTCCAAACAAAATATTGACTATAAATGTTTACATTTGTTCTCTCCTAAGATTCTGGATTAGACCAGTAAAAGGTATCAAAATTAGAATAAGTTAATAAGAGCACAGAACATGGAAAGGCTAGAAAATTGGAAAGGAAATGAGAAGCAGAGGGGATAATGCTCTCAATCAATGAAGAGAATGGCACTGTAGAGAAAGTACAGCAACAGCACAATGCGAATGAAACTACTTCTCATGACAAAACCAGGAAGGAGTCTTTTGTCAGGGAGGAGAGTATAGATTATAAGGAAAAATCTAAAGAAAAGTAATTAGCTGGAAGACCTTCTAAGGAATGCTCTTTTAGATTGTTGTCTTGACAACCGCTTACTCCACTCACATAGTAGCATTTGCCACTATATCGTGCCAAAATAAAAAACAAAAACAAAAACAAATTCTTGTAAAACAATGACATACACAACCTAGAACAAGCTAGGGCTCTTCACTTAGAGAGTGGTGGTTGGTGCAATAGGCATGTGCCCCCTTATTTTGGTTCTGGAGTGGGAGGGGGAAGTAATGTAGTGGTTTACTGCATAGCTTAGCTATTTCCTGTGGGTTTTTTTTTTTTTCTGTCTAAAAATTTACAGTAGCTAATAACATATCCTAGAGTGAGGAGAAAATTATCAAGAAAAAAAATCAATAAATATAAGAAATCTGAGACAAAACCACAAAATATTGTCCATCCCGAAAGATAATGTCTAATAAATTCCCAGAAGAATAGAATAGGAGGAAAAAGTAGATCTGAAATAATAATAATAATAATAATAATTTTCAAGGAGGAAAAAACAAACCCCAAACCATGAGTTTCCAGCTTAAATGAGCCTACCAAATTTAGAATAGGATATGTAAATAGATATAGATAGAAGACAGATAGATGGATAGCTATAAATAGTAGATGATAGATAGATAGATGATAGATAGATAATGAGGTTGAGAGAGAAATCCTTATCATATTTCAGGACACCAAGGGAAAAGATATGATCTTAAAAGTTTACATAAAGAATTAGTTTTCTCCCCAAAGAGAAACAAATTGGCATCTTTTTTTTTTTTTTGGCATCAGATTTTTAAATGTACATACAAGGACACAACTGTAGTAATGCCTTTAAACTTATAAGCAAATCTGAACTTAAGTTTAAGACAAGAGTAATCAAGTAATAAAAAATTTCCAAGCAATAAAACAGGCTTGTATGTGAGTGTGTGTGCTGATTTTAGATAGAATGAAGCTAGCACAAGAATGTAATAAAAAGACATTTCAGGTTATCAGCTCTTCTACGTTCCTGGAAAGCAATGATTTCAGTCTATATGAAAAACAATCTATAAGTAATGCTGTAAGATGCTAAAGGAATTTGATATAGTAAAAAGGAGTTTGGGGTGGCAGGTCTCGACCAAGAAGAAATAACAATAATTTAAAAGTTCAGCTGGAAAAAGAAAATAGTATATAAAAAAGTTATACACATGAAGTTTAAGAATGCACACAGTAGTTAGATTGTGATCAGTGACTAAAAGAGTAAAAGTAGATATGATAAAAGTGGCTAATTCTGGGGAAAGAGAAGAGTAGAAGCTGAGTATAAGAGAGAGACTTCAAATTTTTATTTGACTTTGTTTTGTGCTAGCATTTTTATCCTCGCATACCTAGATTGCTATACATTTTCAAATGTTTCTCATTATATTTTTTTCTTTACACTAGGTACAGATAAAAGAATGGATTTCTCCCAGAAAGTAAATATCAGCCGTCTAGCAGGTAAGGTTTGTTTTTGTTTGTAACATGCTGCCCTATGTTTGAGTGAAGAGATTCCAAGTCATTAAACATGACTTTTCTAAACTTTCAAATAGGGATATAATACCCCAACTACAGAATATTTAATATAGATTAAATCAATGGTGGTGGGGGCGCCTGGGTGGCTCAGTGGGTTAAAGCCTCTGCCTTCGGCTCTGGTCGTGATCCTGGGGTCGTGGGACCGAGCCCCGCATCAGGCTCTCTGTTCATCAGGGAGCCTGCTTCCTTTCCTCTCTCTCTGCCTGCCTCTCTGCCTGCCTGTGATTTCTGTCAAAATAAATAAAATCTTTAAAAAAAAATTGATGGTGGTGGTTAATTTTAATTTCAACTCAGCTAGGCCACACCCAGTACTCAGATATTTGAACAAATACTGGTCTAGATTTTGCTGTAAAATTAGGTTTTAGATGACATTTACATCAGTGGATTCTGAGTTGAGCAGACTACCTTCCATACTGTGGGTGGGCCTTGCCTGATCAACTGAAGGCCTTTAGAGAAAAATATACTAAGGTTCCCAAAGGAAGAGGGAATTGGGCCTTATACTGTATATAAGACTGCTCTTATACCCAAACTGCAATATCACCTCTTCCCTGGGTCTCCAGCTTACCAGCCTGAAATGCACATTAGATAATAAAATAAAGTAAGTAGAGACTTATGTAAGTCTCTACATAAGTAGAGACTTATGTAATAAATCTCCACGTACCTTTCAAATCTCATCAGAATTTGTCAGTATATAATCAGTATTAATTATATCTCCCCCACATTACTCTCCCAAACCAGATTACATTAGCAATGATCAGATATCATGCCATTTAACATCTAAATATATCTGCATGTAATTCTTAGAGTTAAGGGCTCCTTTTGCTTAACACAAACACAACACCATTATATATCCTGTACTGGTTTTCTCTGAATGTGTAACAAATTACCACACACTTAGCAGTTTAAGATAATTATTTATTACCTCAAGTTTTCCATGGGTTGGGAGTTTGGGCACAGCTGAACTCGGTCTTCTATTCAGGGTATCATAGGCTATAATTTAGATGTTGACAAGATCACACATGTTTCTGAACCTGACATTCCTCTTGCAAGCTCATGTGGTGGTTGGTACAATTCAGCTACTTATAGTTGTAGGACTGAAGTCATTGATTCTTGCCGCCTGTTATCCAGGGCGACTCTAGTCTTACATAGGACCCCTGCATTTCCTTGCCATGTGTCACTCTTGTATATCCTCTCAAGACATGAAAGCCCAATTCTTAAAAGAAAATGGGAACTTTCTTTCTCTTTAAAAATGGCCTAGGCCCATTCTTAACATCTTGTATCTCATTAAATCAGGCCCACCAGGGGAATCTCTTCATTTATTCAAAATTGACTGACTTCACACCCTTCCCTAGTCTTCAAAATCTTATCTTGCCATCATGTATAATTTAATCATGGGAGTGATAGTCCATCATATTCGCAGGTCTGACTCACACCAAAAGAAAGGGGATTTCACACACTTTCCGGATTTTTCTGCTCAGATGTCCATGGTGTCATTTAACATGTTCTTCTATCTTATAAAGTAGTTTTAAGGGGCGCCTGGGTGGCTCAGTTGGTTAAAGCCTCATAAAGTAGTTTTAAGGGGCGCCTGGGTGGCTCAGTTGGTTAAAGCCTCTGCTTTCGGCTTTGGTCATGATCCCAGTGTCCTGGGATCGAGTCCCACATCGGGCTCTCTGCTCAGCAGGGAGCTTGCTTCCCCCTCTCTCTCTCTGCCTCTCTGCCTACTTGTGATCTCTGTCAAATAAATAAATAAAATCTTAAAAAAAAAATAAAGTAGTTTTAAAAACTAAATATGTTAGGTGCTTAGAAAATCACCCACTGTAGTGGGTGTGTGTTTGTTGTTGTTATTATATAAAGTATCTAAGACAGGAATGGGTACAAAGTGTTGCTTAATATATGTGTGTGTGTGTGTGTGTTTTAAGATTTTATTTATTTATTTGTCACAGAGAGAGAGAGAGAGAGGGAAAGAGAACACAAGCAGGGGGAGCAGCAGGCAGAGGGAGAGCCAGGCTTTTTGCTTGGCAAGGAGCCCAATATGGGACTTGATTCTAGGACCTTGGGATCATGACCTGAGCCAAATGCAAATCCTTAACTGACTGAGCCATCCAGGCATCCCCCTTGATAAATGTTTTTCCATTTTCATCCCCCAGGATATTTCTTCTTATTTTTAAAAATGGCACTTGAACCTGAGTTCATAGTAGTAACTCCTTTGGGCAATTAGTATCCACAGTTTGCATCTTTTTTTTTTTTTTTTTGGTATTTTAATATATTACACTAATCATTTAGGGAATTTTTAGTGTGTTTTGCAACTTTACAACTATACTTCATTGACCACTCTTATCAATAGCCACATAAGGAGTCCGAATGACTCCTTCTCAAAAATAATACACAGCTTCTTTCAAATCATAAATTGAGAGATATTATTTGAGGTTATCTTATACTTTTTAACACACAACTATGTACTGGTAGAACTGAGATTAGGCTTATCCTGAGTCTACAAGTATTTTGCAAAATTACCATTATTCAGGATTGGCAATGTTTGCCCAGCACAGAATGTATTAATGAGTTAAGAATATATATGAAGTTTTATATATTGAAAATTATTCCTTGATAGTCTTCTTCAGGTCATATGTACTGATGTTACTTTTATTTTCCATCTTACCTGGACATATTAATTCAATTTCCTAAAATAGATTTTTACAAATATTTAGGCTCATAAATAACAGACTAAAATATTAGCAATAAAAATATGGCATGCTTTAACTTATGGATATTTAATTCAATCATTCAACAATTAAAAACCATAATCAAAGTGCTATATGATTGGAAACTCAAAGATGAATATGACAGTCTCCTAACAACCTTCCAGTCTGGTAAAACATAAGGAGATGTTCACATATGACCAGGACATGGGCAATATACACTTGTTGCTAAAGGACACTGAACTGTTATGAGTCTAGAGGCAACAGAAATTATGACCAGTTAAAGACTTTGTTTTTGAGATGGAAGTACAATTGAGCAGTAAAATTTAAGTTTAATTTAGATGAAGAAGAAGAAGGAAGGGAAGGCTATTCAAGTCTGAGACCATGTGAACGAAAAGCATAGGAGGATCAAAGTATCCAACGCAATAATGTAAGTAATGCTAATGGTAAGTAATCTCACAGAAATGAAATAGAGGTTGTAAGGACAACCCCAAGAAAAGGAATTAGGCCAGGCAGTAGAGAGATTTAAGCAGTAGGTTCTTACTTGTGTTAATTATAAATGATCAAAAATATTAAATATCTGTTTCCTTTAATTATGGGACTCAGAATTCACATGTTTTTTTCTCCCCAACTCCTCACCCAAAATCCTACCTCCATGCCAGAAATATACATATTAATGAGTTAATATCATTCCTGTTCTGCCAGTGGAGCAGCCTTTTCATCACATATGGTATTATTCACACTTTATTGATTGTAAAGTCTAATTTTTTTTCCTACATTTTCCTTCAGGAAATAATTATTTGTGCCCAAAAGACTGGCTACTGAACCAAGAAAAATGCTACAAGTTTTCAATTTCTTCTAAAACTTGGAATGAGAGTCAACACGATTGTGCAAATCTACAGGCACATTTACCAGTGATCCAAACTCTGAATGAGCTGGTGAGGAATCAAATACAGGATCTAAGTACCAAGGAAGAATTGCTGGGTGCAATTCTAAGAAGTGTGGGTGGCTTAAGTATTGTTTTTGAACATTCATTAATCATAATGTAATTACCATTTTTTTTTAAAACCTATTCATTATGAAAGAAATGGTTGTTTACCATTCTATCAATGCCTGTCATACTGTCTTATTCTATAGAGGGCATGGAATTTTTAAAAAATAAATTAATAAATGAATATACCAATTCCTTGATAGGAGTTCATACAGGAGACTTTAAAACCTGGAAATCCTGGTTGGATTGGACTACATAGTACATCCCCAGGAAAACAATGGATGTGGATAAACAAACAACTTTTTGTGGAACAAAATGAGTAAGTAGTTATTTGAGGGGGAAGAATGGCAGCTGTGATGTTGTTTTACTGAAAGAAAGATATTTTTAATAAGCTTCCTTGCTTTCTAGTCTTGTTATCTTTCTTCCTCCTTTCTTTTCTTTCTATCTGCTCCTCCTTTTCCTTCCCTATTTCTCTTTTTCAGAATTTTCTCTTTCTTTGTTTTCCTTCCTTATTCACTAATGATGAGAAGGAGGGCAAGAAAGTGCTCATATCTGGAGATTTTAATGGACAAGAAATGGTAACATCTTCATAATTTTTAAGTACACTCAGATCTCATTAAAATAATTTTCAGCAACTATATTCTATATAGGAAATGCAAAGATAAAATTCCCCTATAAATAAAAGCATCTGGAATGTGTAAAAACATATCTTGAGCTAAACTCAGAAAGCACGAGTTTGAAATTTTGCCCTTAGAATATTCTCCTAAACTTAGGGCCCTGGGTCGCTCAGTCAGTTAAGCAGCCAACTCTTGATTCACCTCAGGTCATGATCTTGAAGTTGTGAGATTGAGCCCGTGTTGGGCTTGGTGCTCAGTGGGAAGTCTGCTTGGGATTCTCTTCCACCCACTCCCTTTACCCCTCCCACCTCTCTCTTTCTCTGAAATTTATAAATATTTTTAAAAAAGAATATTCTCCTAAATTTGTTGATATCAATTTCTTTATCTATGTGATAATAATAATGAAGCTTTCCTCACAATGTTCTTATGTAAACAACATAAGGTAATACATGTAAGAGTGTTTTAAAATTCTTAGGGGTCACATACATTTACAGGTTCTCCTCTGTGTCCGTGTTTTCTTTAAACATCACTGGAGCACCTGACCTGTGGCAGGTTTAAAGCAAAGGCCATGGAATGATAGTTCATCTCAGTCTCGATATTTATCTGCTTCTAGATACTTCCATTCTCCAGATTTTATCATCTTTCATGCACATAAAACTAAAGTGTGAAGTGGTATTCATTCTTTGGCCCTACTTTGATAGCAATCTTGGGCAAAAATTAGTAAGGAACACCTAGGCTCCCCCCAACCTTTGGATATCCAACATATTGTTAAGGGAGATTATCTCTTTGAAAAAGCTTTCATTTAATTATTTTAGGAAAAAATGATATTGCAGCTGGTTGTAATAGTGTTTGGTTTTTATATTTAAATAGTAGTCAGGCTTCAGCTCAGGTCATGATCCCAGGGTCGTGGGATCAAGCCATGCATTGGGCTCCCTGCCTGCTTGGTGGGGATCCTGCTTCTCCCTCTCCTTCTACTGCTCCCCCTGCTGTGCTCTCTTGCTCTGTCAAATAAAGAAATAAAATACTAAAAAAAAAAAAAAAAATAGTAGTCAGCAACTGGAAAGAATAGTAAAGGATAGCTCTCTCCAAAAATATTCTCTTCACATATTTCCCTCATCATACAATTGAAGTTAATGAAGAATTTAAGTCATCTATATAGATTTTTACTTTAACTTAAAAAAAAAAAACTGTCTCCCTGGGTTATTGCTTTGCAACTCTCATTAGTATATCTATTACTATGCAGTATTTACCAAAAACTTATATTTTAGAGGTGCCTGGGTGGTTTAGGAGATTGAGTATCTGTCTCTTGGTTTCAGTTTAGGTCATAATCTCAGGGTCATGAGATGGATGTGTCCCCACCCTCCATCAGGCTCTGCGCTGGGTATGGAGTCTGCTTAAGATTGCCCCTCTCTCTCTCTGCTCTCCTCTCTCTCCCTCTCTAAAAAAATTTAAACAGAGAGAAAACTTTAATTTTAATATCTAATCAACTTTTATAGAAAATTATTTTGCTGTGTGAAGAATGAATAGATGGGAAAAATAAAAACTGATACTGAAGTTTAGTCAGAAGTATGTGACCAAAGATAAGGGAGAGGCAGTAGCAGCCTGGGCCAATAGTGAATGGATATAAGGACCAGTCTAGTATTCTAGGTAGAATACTAGAACTTGCTGATACATGCAATTCAAGGGTTGAGAGGGAAGGAAGAGACAGGGATGCTTCTAGTCTTCAGGCTGGAGCTTCTGTGGCAATCGATGTTCCTCAGATAAGAGAGACATTATGGGGGGAGGGTACGGAGGGCAAGCAAATCAAGTGTGCCCAAATGCAGTCATTTACAACAAAAGAAGAGTCTATTCTGGAACCTATGCAACATTTTGGTTGCTGAAGAATTACCTGCACAAGTTTGGCTGGAAACTTTAAGAAACATAAAATAAATGCTCTAATGTCTATACTTTATCTCCTAGTTTTCTCATGATTGGACCAACGGATCACGAGAGCTGTGCTGTCGTAACAGGAAAGCAGGTATATTCTGAAGACTGTAACTCCAAATTTAATGGCATTTGCCAAAGAGATGCTGTCTGAACAACGAAAACAAATCTGTGCATTTAAATAAAGATTTGGATTAAATTTATGTGGTTGTTAAAATTTTAACACAAAACATTTTAACCACGAAATATTGCCTTTATTTTTCTTTAAGTGGAATGTAAATTTATTTCTTTTCTTTATTATTAAAAACCAAAAATCGACCAAGTAAATCTGAAGATCTAGTTGGCTTTATTCAATGACTGATGAACTGGTAGCACCCCCATCTAGCAAGTAAAAAGGAGCTTCAGTGAGCTACAGGGAAAAAAAGAAAAAGGTTTTTAAAGGCAGACAGGCTAAAACAAGGAAGTCATAAACAACAACAAAGCAAACAAAACAAGACAAAGTAGCAACAAAAGATTATTTGGGGCTATCAGGTGGATTACCTCACTAGTGTTGACCAGAAAATTCTCAACCAGTTAAAATTATATTCCTGAGGAGTTTAAAACTGCAATTAGATTAGGTATTAAATTTTGGTTTGGTGATACAGGCTCACTCTTCTGGGCCTGTTGGCTCTTTTTTAACAATACAAATATAATGCTTTCAAATATTCCGTATAGAAATAATCTTTCAAAATGAGGAAATAAAACTAATTTTTAAACACCCCCCCATTTTCCCATTATTTTAATATCTAAAAAATAATTTTCAATATCTAAAAAATAATTAAATTTAATCTTCTTGTCCTGTTTCTTGGGTTCTAACTCCTGAGCATCTAGTGAAGTAAGAGACTACACACATAGATATAACATTTTTTTTTCTTCATGGTGGGCTTTTCCGCCAAAGTAACTGTCTTCAATTTTTATCAGAAAGAAATCAAACTTTCAGCTGGTACTAAGTACTCAGATGTTGTCAGCATGAGATGTCTATTTGAGGTAATATAGAATCTTCTTTTTAATGTGATTCCACAATTCATTTCCCTTTAATCAAATTTATATATCATTTATATTTAAAATTATATTACAAATGATTTCACCCCTTAGTTTATAACTGAAATTCTATACAATGTGAAGTTTCTTAATTTCCTTTCATGTATTCAAAGAAAAAGAAAAAGGGAGTGTATTACTCTAAATTACTAAACAAATTACAAAATTAGTTTGTAGCCATGGACCAACACTAAAAATAAAACCTGTATTATGAATCAAATAAAACTTGAACTGAACCAGAATTTAATACATACAACTGTAATATACAGTGGCATCCTAAAATACATTATTTTCATGTTTTCTTGATAACATCATGCACAGATATAATGGCCCATACGTGATTACATGCCAACATTTGCTAAGTTATTTTTGTTCCCATATAATACCAGGGTGAACATCAACTAGTCAGCTTGCAAGAGTCTCTTTTTATTTATCAGAAAGTTTCAACTGTATCTAATTAAGGAAGTAAGCCTCAGTTAAAAATATGCAAGGACATGTCCCCATGTGTTTGTAATATAGATACTCTTTTCCTCCAAGCTTCTCCACCCTACTTTTTCTCATCCACCTACACTCACATTCTCTCCTACATTCATAGATTATGAGTAATTTATAGTTACCTAGTTACTAATAATAATTCGTAGTTACCTAGGCAAGAATTTAAACTCAACTAATCTAATATAGGTGATTTTGGTGTTTTTTGAATGCCCTGCAGAATTTGAATTTTATAACCGCACCCAGATATATGTGATAAGCCTATCCTATTTTCTTGTCCTTACTTGGGAAATAGATTTTTTTTTCCCCAATAATCTATTGTTTGATCGCCTTTGATATTATTATTATAGTTTATATTCAACTGTCTAAGCTTTGTAATATTTTAAATTGAAGTATAATTGACATGTATCCCATTTATTTCAGGTGTATATCATAGTTATGTCATATTTTTGTTTTATTTTTTTCTTTGATTCACAGTTATTAGGGTATAAATTCCTGATGGTTTATAATTTACTATGGTCAACTTGGAGGAGTTAAATAATGACCTTACGTATATAGTGGACACAAACTGTTACATTTATTTTGAAATACAAATGTGCTTTAAATACATGAAATTAATTATTATTTGACCATAGAGTTGAGGGTCCATATCTGGGCTCTCTACTCTGTTCCACTGGTCTATGTGTCTGTTTTTATGTGAGTACCGTGCTGTCTTGGTGATCACAGCTTTGTAGTAAAGCTTGAAATCAGATAACATGATGCCCCCAGTTTTGTTTTTCTTTTTCAAAATTCCTTAGCAATTCGGGATCTCTTCTGATTCCATATGAATTTTAGGATTATTTGCTCCAGCTCTTTGAAAAATACTGGTTTTTGAGGAGTTCATTATAGATCCTGGATATCAACCTTTTCTCTGTACTATCATTTGCAAATATCTTCTCCCATTCCGTGGGTTGCCTCTTTGTTTTCTTGACTGTTTCCTTTGCTGTGCAGAAGCTTTTGATTTTGATGAAGTCCCAAAAGTTCATTTTCGCTTTTGTTCCCTTTGCCTTTGGAGACATATCTTGAAAGAAGTTGCTGTGGCTGATATCGAAGAGATTACTGCCTATGTTCTCCTCTAGGATTCTGATGGATTCCTGTCTCACATTGAGGTCTTTTATCCATTTTGAGTTTATCTTTGTGTACGGTGTAAAAGAATGGTCGAGTTTCATTCTTCTACATATAGCTGCCCAGTTTTCCCAGCACCATTTATTGAAGAGACTGTCTTTTTTCCAAACTCAACACACACAAAACAGACAATCATATCAAAAAATGGGCAGAAGATATGGACAGACACTTCTCCAATGAAGACATACAAATGGTTATCAGACACATGAAAAAAATGTTCATCATCACTAGCCATCAGGGAGATTCAAATTAAAACTACATTGAGATATCACCTTACACCAGTTAGAATGGCCAAATTTAGCAAGACAGGAAACAACATGTGGTGGAGGGGATGTGGAGAAAGGGGAACCCTCTTACACTGTTGGTGGGAATGCAAGTTGGCGCAGCCTCTTTGGAGAACAATGTGGAGATTCCTCAAGAAATTAAAAATAGAACTTCCCTATGACCCTGCCATTGCACTCCTGGGTATTTACCCCAAAGATACAGATGTCGTGAAAAGAAGGGCCATCTGTACCCCAATGTTTATAGCAGCAATGGCCACGGTCACCGAACTGTGGAAAGAACCAAGATGCCCTTCAACGGATGATTGGATAAGGAAGATGTGGTCCATATACACTATGGAGTAGTATGCCTCCATCAGAAAGGATGAATGCCCAACTTTTGTAGCAACATGGACAGTACTGGAAGAGATTATGCTGAGTGAAATAAGTCAAGCAGAGAGAGTCAATTATCATATGGTTTCACTTATTTTTGGAGTATAACAAATAGCATTGAGGAAATGGGGAGATAGAGAGGAGAAGGGAGTTGGGGTAAATTGGAAGGGGAGGTGAACCATGAGAGACTCTGAAAAACAATCTGAGGGTTTTGAAAGGGCAGGGGATGGGAGGTCGGGGTACCAGGTGGTGGGTATTATAGAGGGCACGGATAGCATGGAGCACTGGGTGTGGTGCAAAAATAATGAATACTGAAAATAAAAAATAAATTAAATAAAAGAGAAAAATACTGGTGTAATTTTGACCAGAATGGCAATAAAAGTATAGATTTTTTTTTTAATTTCAAGATATCTTCTCATTTTGTTAATGTTTTTCTTCACTGTGCAAAAGATCTCTAAGTTTGAGTAATCTCATTTGTTTATTTTAGCTCTTGTTGCTTTGTCTGAGGACACTGGTCCAAAAAAAAAAAAAAAATTCTGATTTCAAATGGCTTACCATCTCTGTTTTCTTCTAAGAGTTTTATGGTTTCAGGTCTTATAGTAAAGCCTTTCAGTCAATTTGAATTTATTTTTGTTTATGGTGTAAGATAGTGGTCAGTTTCATTCCTTGGCATTTAGTGTCCAGTTTTTTCAACACTATTTATTGAAATGACTGTCTTTTCCCCATTTTATATTTGTACCTCCTTTGTCAGAGGTTAATTGACATATAAGTGTGGGTTTTATTTCTGGGGTGTCTATTCTATTTCATTGATCCATGAATCTGTTTTTGTGCCAGTACCATACTATTTTGATTACTACAGCTCGGTAGCATAGTTTGAAATCAGGGAGTGGGATGCCTCCAGCTTTTTTTTTTTTTTCTTCTTCCTCAAGATTGCTTTGGAGTCTTTTGTGATCCCATACAAATTTTAAGATTCTTGGTTCTAATTCTGTGAAATATGCCATTGGTATTTTGATGAAGATTGCATTGAATCTGTAGATTGCTTTGAGTGAGCTTTATAATTTAATATATAATTCTGATCATTTATCAGTGATTTTTACTGATAGAGTTAGGATCCTTATGGGTGGGTTTTTCCTTATTTTTATGTCATTGAAGTGAATGTCTTTTCATAGGTTATTCTCTTGTAGCATTTCTTTTCGCCAAAGTTATTATTGTTAGTATTTTATAATATTTACACATTTGGAACACATATATTTCTCTAACTCTTAAGCTAAGTAAATGTTGGCTGGTCTATCAACATAGATCTCTTTAAATTTGCTTAAAATCATTATTGCAGTTGCAGGTCATCTAATTATTTGTCATTACTTTATTTGCTTCTCTTTAGTAGAAGTTTCCTGATTTGTGCTTATAATGGGCAGTTGTGTGTCTTGATTTGATGAGGTTCTTTCATTCAACAGTTTTTAATTCCTTTGTTTAAAATCTGCAAAATTCAGTATTCAACAGCATAACTAGTGAGAACTATTACCTACCTAGGCCTTTTCTTTATCTCTGAAGTGTGATAGTCATTTTCCAGTTTTTTTGCTCAATTAAAATTGAGGTTTGCTGCAAATCCACTTAATATCAATAAATCCCCTAGAACTATGGACTCCATCAGCATTCAGAAAAGCAAAGGATCCATTCCCACTAATTTCAAACCTGAAAAGAACCATTAAAATTAGTTTGAGAACCACTTACAGCTGTACTCAAGAATAAAATTGAGATTCAAGTACTCTGAAACATTTTACACAAAACATTGAGCTCCATGGTCACTCATCACCATATGCTACACAAAAAAACATCTGGTACATCAAAGAAATGGAAGACTAAATGTAGGTATTTAATTATAATTCTTAGTATAAACTGTAACATTATTTAGAACAATAAATAGAAAGTCAGCTATAGGTATAGATGGACATGGATAAACCATGAATATGGATATAAGTCAATGTCTATATTTATTTATCTATCTATATCTATTTTCATCCATCTATCAGGAGAGACTGTGTTTGCTAAATTGAAAGAGCTCTGGAGTTTCTTTAAAGCAGTTTTCTGGCATATTTTCAGCCAATGCTCCTTTCTGGAAGTAAGAAATAAGATTTATATTCATTTGATGCATTTGAAAAATGTACTGAGATAGAAATCGAAGAGACTAATCGCTATATTAATTTTATGGATTTGCTGTTTATGGAGTTTTTCCTTTTTTCATAGTAAGTGTAATTTATCTTATCTCACATATTTTAATATTTTTTAATTGGTTCCCACTGTTTATCTAGCAGTTGATGAAATATTAAGGCAGGAGTATGTGGATAGAAAAGAAAAGTCACACAGGTTTATTTTCAGTTATAATAGTATGCAAGTGAGAAAACAACATTACTCAGTAACAGTTAAATAAATAAATAATATGGTTTACAATGGACTTATGGAAAGTTAAAGACAACAATGTGGTCACTTTTTAAAACAGAGATCTTGTGGCATGGATTGCATGGAGCACTGGGTGTTATAGGCATACAATGAATCATGGAACACTAACTACATCAAAAACTAATGATACACTTATTTGTGGAGCATAACAAATAGCATGGAGGACATGGGGAGTTAGAGAGGAGAAGGGAGTTGGGGTAAATTGAAAGGGGAGGTAAATCATGAGAGACTATGGACCCTGAAAAACAATCTGAGGGGTTTGAAGTGGCGGGGGTGTGGGAGGTTGGGGTACCAGGTGGTGGGTATTATAGAAGGCACGGATTGCATGGAGCACTGGGTGTGGTGAAAAAATACTGAATACTGTTATGCTGAAAATAAATTAATTAAGTAAAAAAATCCTAATGATATAATGTATGGTGCCTAGCATAACACAATAAAAAAAGAAGAGATCCTGTATAAATAAACTCGTTTAATAAAGGTGCGTGTAGGGGCAACTGGGTAGCTCAGTTGCTTAAACATCTGCTTTCATCTCAGGTCATGATCCCAGGGTCCTGGGATCAAGCCCTACATTTCGCTCTCTGCTCCATGGGGAGCCTGCTTCTCCCTCTCCCTCTGCTACTTCCCTTGCTTTTACTTTTTCTCTGTCAAATAAACGAATAAATAAGATACTTGCACTTTCTCTAAAAAAAGAAAATGCAAGTAATACATGTGGTTTGGCTTGAAATTTGAAAAAAAAATTTGAATTTGAATTAGCGAAAGAAGTGTTTATTAGCAAGACTTTGGCAATAAAAATAAAATGAGATAGAGAGGAGAAGGGAGTTGGGGGAAATTGGAAGGGGAGGTGAACCATGCGAGACTATGGACTCTGAAAAAATGATCTGAGGGTTTTGAAGGGGTGGGGAGTGGGAGGTCGGGGTACCAGGTGGTGGGTACTATAGAGGGCACGGATTGCATGGAGCACTTGGTGTGGTGCAAAAAATAATGAATACTGTTATGCTGAAAATAAATAAAAAATAAATTTAAAAAAATGAAATAAGAAACAAAAATAAAACAGAAGAAAAATTTCACTGTGTATCACTTAAAGTAGAAGGAAGATAGGTTGCTCTAAGGTATGTTTCGATGTGAAAGGGCACATGTCTCAGGGTGAAGACTAAGAAAGGTAATTGCACATAGATAATAGAAAAATTTCTTTATAATAATGCACTTAAAATTATTTAAAATGTTTGCATACCAGAATAAAACCTTTCCTACTAAAATTGAAACTCACCAAGGGTTGAATATGGTACCATTTGTCCATTTCCAAGATTCTCCTTGTTTTCTGTTCAATCCAATCCAGTGCATAAAAGTTCCTGCATGTCTCCTCAAAAACTCCTTTCACAAAAATCAAGGTATTATCCATTACATAATATTTTAGATCACATTGCTGAACACACTTCTCATCCCAACCTTCCTATCCTTATGATTTACATCCTAATCTGCATGACCTAATGCTTCTTCAGCAACAGGTAGGGATATCAGGTTAGTTTATCAGAAAGATTTTCACTTTGCTCTTTCACTTCTTAAAAATCTGTAAGCAATAGAGTGACTTTCATCAAGTCATTGCAATTTTCTGAACTGCACTGTCTCAAATTATCTTTAGGGGTAATTTCTATCTCTCAAATGAGAAACTGATGAGGAAAACGTATTTGAATTAATTTCCTCCAAACTGGGCCAACAGTATGTTTTAGTCACAGAGTGAATGACGGAGACTATAAACTGATAAGATGTTTGTGTGTGTTTGGATGACAAAATCAGGAGCTGAGCATTTTCTCTAGGAACTGATACAGAACGTTTGTAAGAGTGACAGAGAACTAATGTTTCCATTTTGTTTTGTGAACAGGTCCTCTCTCAAAAGTCACAGAGGAGGTATTTCAGGGGGAAAGTGTTTAATAGAAAGTATAACGACTGCTAAAAATAGGAAAATTCAGTCATAAACTACATTTGATCCTTGAACAATGCTGCCATGCAGTTGAAAACCTAAGCATAACTCTTGATTCCCCCCCAATTCAACTACTAATAGCTTACTATTGACACAAAGCATTATTGCTAAGATAAGCAATTAACCCATATTTTGTATGCTATATATATTATATACTGCTTTCTTACAATAAAGTAGTAAACTAGAAAAAACAAAATGTTGTTCAGAAAATCACAAGGAAGAGAAAATACACTTACAGTGCTGTACTGTTTGCTGAAAATAATCTGCATTTAAGTGGACCTGTACAGTTCAAGCCTGTATTGTTCAAGGATCACCTAACTGTCCTTTGAGGAGATACCAAAATAAGAATGTTATTGCTTCTTTAGGTTTTCTCATATAATCAGAAAACAAACTAACTTCTGGATGATTATGATTTATTGCAATAAAAATATATTGAATGATAGATTTCATTTCTCTTCTCTTGGCTCCTTGCTATATAGAGTTTAGTCAGCTCTCTTTATAAAGAAACATATTCTCTCATCCAGTGTTCCTAGAGCCCAAGTCCCTCTTCTTCGTGTTTTTTCACTTCTGTCCATGGTCTTATGTTCTTCAAACTGCTATTTCCCTCAGATCCTCAGCCTAAATTCTAAGAGCCATATCTATTTTTTGGTTTTAATTTTTCCAGGCCATTCTTGGCAGAATAAAAATTTAAAGGTATTAAAAACTACCCATTTAATAATTTAAGAACATCAAATAAAGTCAGTTAGCTATATAAACAGCATGCATT
The DNA here is from genome assembly GCF_011764305.1 of Mustela putorius furo. Classification (NCBI taxonomy): domain Eukaryota; kingdom Metazoa; phylum Chordata; class Mammalia; order Carnivora; family Mustelidae; genus Mustela; species Mustela putorius. The sequence goes on along the minus strand of NW_025422368.1, from coordinate 37,775,570 downwards.
ATTATTAATGACATAACATCACCAGCTAATTTGACTAAGTTCAAATCCCAGTTCAACAAGTTCTGGCTGTGAGACAATGGCTATGTTACATTATATCTCTGTGCCTAACTGTCTTCAGCTATAAAATTCAGGTATTTTCATATGTACTTCATAGGCACTGGTTAGTTTACATGAGTTTTATAGTTACACTTAGAACACTGTCTGACATATATTTTCATATTCACTTTTACCATTTTTATTCTCTTTGTACAAACTTAAGCTCTGAAATGGTTAAGAACTTTCCCCTTTTCTTACCATATCCTCTTGTGTATCAATATGAGCAAGTTCTGATCCCTGTGAAAGGCAAAATTGTTCACTGGCTGTCCAATTTTTGGTATCACTGGAAAAATAGAAACACTTCCTTCTTACTCCAATCCATTCACCTGAACACTCCACAGTTTTGGGACATTTGAAAAATACTGGAAATATTGAAAAAAGAAAGAAATTATCAGATTAAAAAGTAAGTTAAAGAGTATAGCCAAACTATGGAAAGAACCTAGATGTCCATCAACAGATGAATGGATCAAGAAGATGTGGTATATATACACAATGGAATACTATGCAGCCATCAAAAGAAATGAAATCTTGCCATTTGCAACAACATGGATGGAACTAGAGCGTATCATGCTTAGCGAAATAAGTCAAACAGAGAAAGACAACTATCATATGATCTCCCTGATATGAGGAAGTGGTGATGCAACACGGAGGCTTAAGTGGGTAGAAGAAGAATAAATGAAACAAGATGGGATTGGGAGGGAGACAAACCATAAGTGACTCTTAATCTCACAAAACAAACTGAGGGTTGCCGGGGGGAGGGGGTTTGGGAGAAGGGGGTGGGATTATGGACATTGGGGAGGGTATGTGATTTGGTGAGTGCTGTGAAGTGTGTAAACCTGGTGATTCACAGACCTGTACCCCTGGGGATAAAAATATATGTTTATAAAAAATTAAAAAAAATAAAAATTAAAAAAAATTAAAAAAAAAAAAGAGTATTTCTTTCATTCTGATGAATCAGGTTTATTTTTACTCCTGTGGTTTGCAGTCTGTAAAATTAACTTCACTCATAGGATGATGGACAAATTCAGTTCAGCTGTCTGTAAGGAAAACCACTTAATGGTTGGGCAGTCCATAGTTTATCCAATTTCCCTGGCTTCTACTTTGAAGAATGGAACTACTGGCCTCTCATAGTCTATACTGACATCCTCCCAAAAACAATGTATAAAATTTAACAACTGACAAAAGTCCTAGAGACATAAATACAAATTAGGCCTCACAGACTAGGGTAAGAAAGCTCACCTTTACCTTGAGAAATAAAATGCTTATAGACAAGAAAGGTCATCCAAGATAGGGAAGTAAAACTCACTGTACATGACAACAAATCATTGTAATATGAGTTAGTAAAACATTTGTTCTACTTCACCAATATTCAGTGCCAAAGAAGCTGGAATCATGAGGAACTGATTTCTGCATAGAGTGTTTTGAAAATTTTCTTTTTCAAGGTTTTATTAGGTGTTGAGTAATCAGAATAAGATAAAGTCCTTACCCTCCAAGTGTTTGAACAAGGTAATGTAACTAGCAAAGAACCAAGTAAATGTTCAACTGTCAGGTCAACTCCAAAGCCTTTCTCCTCATTTGCCATGATGTAATATACATAACGTTTTATTTATTTAATTTAATATATATATATATATATATATATATATATTTATATATACTTAAATATATATAAATATTTGAAAGCAGATCCAGGCTACCATACCTAGGTAATGAAATATATTGTGTTTCAATTTTTTAAATTAATTAATGAATGAATCTAAAGGTTTCTTATAGAAACACTTCTTTATAAATATTTAAACTCTGGGGCACCTGCTGGCTCAGTTCAAAAGTGCTTGGGACTCTTGATCTCTGAGTCATGAGTTCCCACCCCACGTGGGGTATAGAGGTCACTAAAATAATAATAATACTAATAATATAATTATTTAACTACTAGATATTTAAATATCAATAACATTGAGCTCCAAGGATGCTATAATGACAGAAAAAGCTATATGCAAGAACAGTACTGGTACTCTGTGAATGACAAAGAAAATAAAAATCAAGAGTGCTAAATGTTATTTTAATGTAAGTGCCAACTTAAGTGTTATATTAAGTGAAACATGCATATGGAAAATAAAATTCTGAGACTATTACATGGATCAGGAATTTAAAAACCCATCTTTGAATTATTTTCACAAAATGAGCCATTAATGTCCAGAAGAAAATTAGTATCTTCATTTTTACATATCTACTCCAATAGACAAAATCACCACAAATCACTTGTGCCTTTATTTCATTTTTTTTCTTTTAAAATAATACATATATCATGGAACAACTATTAGTAATATAACTTAATCTTAATCCAAGAGAAATAAGAGCAAAGAGATACTGCAGCTATATAGGCTTTATTGCAAGGTGGTTAAAATACGAGGAATTAGATCCAGCCAAACAAGAAGAGTCTCAATTCTGGCTCTGGAATTTGTTATTTGTGAGAGGTAACTTACTCACTCTGGCTTCTATTTCTTTGCCTGTAAATGGATTTCATAATTATAGTTGTTCTTGTTTTTGTGAGAATTAAATATAATAAATATAGTATAATTAGCATTGGTTCTTCAACTGTTGCAAAGTATGCTCCATTAAAAAACATAACTAATGCTGTTGTTATCTGGTGGTCACTTTAGAATTTATTATTACTATACTTAAAGATTAAGAACGTCTATAAATTTGGGAACATAACTGTAATGTGAGATTTAGGATATTTAGTTTTTGTTTTTTGTTAAGCGATCTCTACACCCAATGTGAGGTTCAAACTCATGACTCAGAGATCAAGTTGCTTGCTCTACTGACTAAGCCACCAGTGCTAGTTTTTAATTTTCTTTTTAAATTGAAGCATAAATATATTAATTTCAGGTATGCAACATAGTGATTTGTCAATTTTATATATTACAAAATGCTCACCGTGATAAATATAGTTACCATATGTCACCTTACAAAGTTATTATATTCTTGACTATATTCCTGATGCTGAATTTTTAATCTCTGTAACTTATCTATTTTATAACTAGAAATTTGTACCTCTTAATGCCTTTCACCTATTTTGCTCATTCCCTAAACCCCCTCCCTCTGGAAACCACCAGTTTGTTCTCTGTATTTTTGAGTCTGAGTCTGTTTTTTGTTTATTTTATTTTACTTGTTAGATTCTACATATAATTGAAGTAATATGGCATATTTCTTTGTCTTGCTTCACCTCACACAATACCCTTAGCTCTATCCATGTTGTCACAATGGCAAGATTTCATTCTTTTAATGTCTGAATAATATTCCATTATGTTTATATATCATGTCTTCTTTATGTATTCATTTACAAATGATATATCCAATAAGGAGTTAATATCCAAAATATACAAATAACTCATAACACAAAACCCCAAATAATCCAATTAAAAAATGAAGAGAGGACCTGAATAGATATTTTTCCAAAGAAGACATGCAGATGGCTAACAGACAATAAAAGAATGCTCAACATCGCTAATCATTAGGGAAACTCAAATCAAAACCATAATGAAATATCACCTCATCCCAGTCAGAATGGCTGGTATCAAGAGAAGACCCAAGAGCATTTTTGAGAGGGGTGCCTGGGTGGCTTAGTCAGTAAAGCCTCTGCCTTCAGCTCAGGTCATGATCCTGGGGTCCTCATCCTCTCTCTCTGCCACGCCCTCTACTTGTGTTCTCTCTCTCTTTCTCTCTCTCTTTCTCTCTCTCTCCCTCTGTCAAACAAATAAATAAAATCTTTTAAAAAAGAGTATTTTTGAGAGAGACAAGGAGTATGGTAAAACCTGCCAAACTAGTAGGAACCTGAGAATTTGTCTCTATAAGAGCTTTTTGTTACTTCAGAATTGAGAGATCTAGGATTAGTTTTGAAGGATTGACCCTAATGGGCACAAAGAATCATAGAAAGTTTATGAGCTCAGCCACTCACCTGCTATCACAAGAATGACCACTATGAGAAGTATGATGCACATACAAAGGTATAACATCCAGCATTTTTCCAACTTGCAAACTGAAAAATAAATAAATATCTACTGTAAAATTTGCAGAGAAACCCTGCCTGAATATTTTCATTTATTCTCCTTCATAATAATCAATTTTAAATATCTCATTAAAAGCATCTATATTGGGTGCCTGGATGGCTCAGTGGGTTAAGCCTCTGCCTTTGGCTCAGGTCATGATCTCAGGGTCCTGGGATCAAGGCCTGCATCGGGCTCTCTGCTCATCGAGGAGCCTGCTTCCCCCTCTCTCTCTGTCTGCCTCTCTGCCTACTTGTGATCTCTCTCTCTCTGTAAAATAAATAAAATCTTAAAAAAAAAAAAAGAGTTTTAAAAAAAGCATCTATATCATAAAGTAATAAAGGATACAATGGCCTTATAAAATGCAAAGATGGAAAGTACCAATGACCACTGTAGCTGTTCAGAGGAGGAATGGTGGAAAAGATCACTTAGACTGGTTGAAAGGAGGGAGGAAAGGCAAGGTTATCTCAAAGGTAGAAATAGTGTGAATGGTGGATTGTAGTCAAGAAAGTATAACATTCAACAAAAGGGTTATGATCAGACAAATGGCTATGAAAGATACACAAATCAACAAAATCAAAGATGGGGAGAAAGTAAAGTCATAAGGTCATTTGACAGAAGAAACATGTAAGATAAATCATTTTCTTTATTCTTAAGCAATAGCGGGAAATTTAATGCATTTAAACAAGAAATGCCAAGATAAAAGCAGTAATTTGTGGTAAGCAGAATGAATTAGAGAGGGGATTTGGCACTCATGGAAATGTTATGAGGTGAAGAAAAAGAAAAACAGTAATAATTTTAGGGCTGCCTGGGTGGCTCAGTGGCTTAAGCCTCTGCTTTTGGCTCAGCTCATGATCTTAAGGTCCTGGGATCAAGCCTGGTGTCTGGCTCTCTGCTCAGCAGGGAGCCTGCCTCCTTCCCTCCCCTCTGCACCCCCTTCCCCGCTTGCCTCTCCACTTGTGATCTCTGTCTGTCAAATAAATAATAAAATCTTTAAAAATTAATAATTTTAGCAGTGATTAAGATCTTTTTGTTTGACAAATTATTGGCAGATGCAGAAGGAATGTTTTCCATCCACACATTTAAATGTCAGAAGAAAGGACTTGGGGAGGCAGAAAGATGGCAGAGTAGAAAGACCCAAGTGTCCTCTCATCCCATGAACACAATCAAAGAACTATCAAATTATCTTAAATACCCTATAAGTCTACCTGAAGACTGACAGAACAAACTTGTAGAGAGCAAAATGAAGTCTCTCATGTTAAGCAGATGATGACCTATGACAACCTGTGACACAAGTACTTAAAGGTACAGCATCTATGAGGGGCGCCTGGGTGGCTCAGTGGGTTAAAGCCTCTGCCTTCGGCTCAGGCCATGATCCCAGGGTCCTGGGATCGAGCCCTGCATCGGGCTCTCTACTCAGCAAGAAGTCTGCTTCCACCCTCTCTCTGCCTGCCTCTCTGCCTACTTGTGATCTCTGTCAAATAAATAAATAAAACCTTAAGAAAAAAAAAAAAGGTGCAACATCTATGAGATATCACTGGGACCAGCATCAATAGACAGTCCAGAATTGATAAGAAACAGGTCTGCGGAGGCCTAAGACCAATTAAATCCGCTTAAAAAGGAGAGAATTTTTGCAGCACACTGTCAGACTCAGCAGACATGACTTCTCCATGTGACCACTTAAAAAGGCAACTTCAGCTGCTGAAGGCTCCACCTGACTGATCTCAACGAAGTGAGATTCTTCCCTGCTTGAACATAAAAAGCAGTAAGTGCCAAGAGTTGACTCAAACCAGATAAGTCTCATCTCAACCTGTGCACCCATAGACGGACATTGTGTTCAGTTTATTAACTTCCTATACCCTTTCATTATATTGTTTTTTGTCTGGTTTATCCTATGTTCTGCTCTGTGTGCTGTATAAGGAGGCAAGTTTAATCACACAGTGAAATGTCATTGAATTTGAAATCCTGAACCTGCTTTATAATTGTGATTAGCTTTGCTTTATGATTGAATAAAGTCGACATTGTGGAAAGACACAACTCATGTGTGCACCTGCATGCCGTGCTCATGACAAAACTCCGTAACTAAAAGGACAGAGGATGTCACATCGAAGAAGGTCAGATATGTGTTTTAGAGGAGAAATAGATCATGGGTGCCATGAAGGGGAGAGAGATGTGGTTGTAGAGAAGGACAAGAGAGAGAGGAGCACACAGGGGATTGCATAAGAACATTTCCCCAAAGACACTGGCTTGCAAAATCAGAGAGGCTGAATTTTACGAATTCTTGCAATGAGCGGAGCTTAAAGCCTGGAGTTTTAAAGGTCCGCTGGCTTGGCTGGAATACAGCCCAGGGTACTGTGCTGCTCCTGAAGAGGAGGCAGGCAAACAATCTGGGGGCAGACAGCATGGAAACTATGATCTCAAGAATTCCAGGGGCACACAAAGGGAAGATTATTCACACTTCTTGGAACTCATCCCTGAGAGGCAACATTCATGAGAATGCATCTCCCGGAACAAAGGAGCTGGCTGTTGCCAGTTACCTACCCACACCTTAGTATAAACTCAGTGGTGTGTAAACAATGAATCTTGGAACACGAAAAAATAAAATTAAAAACAACAACAACAACAAAAAAAAACAAACCCCAAAACCCAGCACAGAGCCACCTATAAGAAGCAATGCAGTACCAACACTGGTTGCCTAACTTCCTTACACCAAGCTCCACACCCCTGCATTCTGATGGAACTGCCCTTTTCAGTCACACTTGCCTCAGTCCCAGTGCAGTGGGCGCTCCTCCAGAAGACCAGTGCAAAGCCCTGAGTACCCAGTATTTCCCAACAAGAGAGTTCTGCAGGGCTTTAGTTCCGGTGGAGTTGACAGCAGGTTTCATTTTACAAGCAAGCCAGAGCACATCTAGTTAAAACTCGCTGCATTTTGTATTTTTGTTTGATTCTACTTTCTGAGAAATTCATTTTGAGAGGGTCTATGAGTAGCAATTACGTTAAATTTTTACATCTGAAAAATTTCCCCCAACATCTGGTAAACTGAATTAAAAGCCTGAATTTAAGCATTTTCTCCTTTATCAATGTGAAGAATTTGTTCTATTCTCTTTATGCAGCTGCTGTTGCTGATGAGCGACCTGCCATTCGGAGAAGGATTTTCACTATCTCGAAGTTCATTTGGCTTGTGTGGTTTTGTGAGGCCTTTCAAGATTTTCTCTTTATTCTTGATGTTTTGAAATTTAGTATAAGTCATCAAATTATGAAAAATTTTTTTAACCTTTCTGCTCAGCATTGTGTATGCTTTTTCAAATTCTAGGCTCATATTTTTCTTCACTTATGATATTTTTTCTTCGGCTACTGCTAGTACATCCATCCCCTTACACTTCACTCTATCCAGGACTCCCTTATACACCACACCTCTAAACTTTTTAAAAACCTAATTTTTTTTATTTTTCAATGATATCAAAGAGACTTATTCAGTGGCATGAGGATACAAATTCTGATATGAAAAATCATTCTATTAATTCATCCTTGAACAAGTTCTTTAGTGTACAAAAAAATAACAGTCCACAGATATCTGCTTCCACCCTTAAAAAAAAAAAACAAAACCTAGAGAGGGTGCCTGGGTGGCTCAGTGGATTAAAGCCTCTGCCTTCAGCTCAGGTCATGATCCCACGGTCCTGGGATTGAGCCCCGCATCGGGCTCTCTGCTCACGCAGGGAGCCTGCTTCCTTCTCTCTCTCTGCCTGCCTCTCTGCCTACTTGTGGTCTCTGTCTGTCAAATAAATTAAAAAAAAAAAAAAAAACTAGGGAAAATGCAAAAGTGATGGAAAGACACACAGACTTGAGAAATTACAGGAAGCACTGCTAGAACCCCTTGTGGAGATCCAAGGCTACTCTATGTGCGTGTGCGTGTGTGTGTGTGCATGAATGGTGAGTGAGTGGTAAGGCTCCAGGCTTGCAGTTGGGAGATGCAGCAGTGTAAGCAGACAAAATACAAAATGCATTTGAGGAAACTGTTTGCTTTTTGCTTTTGCTTTCTTCCATCTGGCCTTTGGACAATTATTGCATGTTCTACAACCCAAAAGCCACCTAGGCCTCCTGAGTGTATGTGATGAGTACTCAAAATCCATGATGGAGAGAAAGACTGAATTTATTTTATTGTGGTAAAAAAAAACCAATAAAATATTTTATAAAAAATTAAATAAAAATAAACAAAATAAATTTAGCACTTGAACCACTCCTAAGTGAATAACCATGGCATTACATATATTTACTAAAGAAACAGTCTTCTAATTAAAATTTCTCAAAATTGAAACTGTCTTGTAAAACAGAGATATTATCATTAAAAATATTCTAGTATAGAAATTTCTGCTAGACTCAATCTTTACAGTTCTTCAAAAGCCCCTTTCAGCCTCTTTATCTTCAAGCCACTTCCAGATTTTCTCTATGTCTATTTCCTATAATATCAAGATGATGCTGGGGAAACAACAAAAGACACTGGACACCTAATGATTCTGAAAGTCAAGTTGACCCAAACACAAACATTTAGAAACATCTTCATTCACTTCAGCAGGATATTAGCTATTTCTATCCATCCTTGGTCTGTGCTGGTTGAGACAGAGAAAGCAATCTTGGTTACAGGATTGGGTAAAACTGTGGTAAATAAGTTCTCTTTGCTGTAAAAGTACATTTAAAAATTTATTGGGGTGTAATGCACACACCATAAAATTCACCCCGAATATCTTCATACATACAAGCTTATACTCTCACAGAAACAAAATCCCATACCTTCTCCTAAATTTTGCATTGTTTTACAGAAGTGCTTTCTCTGCCTCATAAACTTTAGTAGTTTTCCTCCTTATGAGGTCAGCATTATTAGGCTTTCCTGTATTTGGCTTGTTTTTTTCTCCCTCACCCAAAAGAACTTACTTGTCCTGGGTTTCCAGTTATCATGCCTGCCATCATGCTGCTCTGGGGTGACCATGGCAACTGTGGTGATTGATCCAAATCAAAGAAAATAACTAGAAGGACTTACAGACGTGGATCACAAAAAGCCGAGCAAGCTTTCTGTATAACAGGAGCAAAACAACTGACAATCAACACATTCATTTAATCCAAGGAGAAGCGGTGAGTAATCAGTCTTATCAGTTCAGATCGAGATAAAAGTGAACACATCATTAAAAATGGAAAATCATCCAAAAGCATGTTTGCATAAGAGTATCATAAAATTGGCAGAATATTTTTGTCCACAAATAATAAAAATGTCCTGTGTGCCATATTGTGTGGAACTCACAGAAAAAAATGTTCATCTTATTAAAACACTCCTTACTATTTCTTGGAATTATCTCACTTCTCATTTTTATAAAAAGTCAAATCATTAATAGTAATTACACACACACACACACACACACACATTATTCGTTCTGTATAGGTTCAAGTGCAGTTATTACATGATTTTGAGAAAGCTATTTAGCTCTGTTGCTCAGTTCTTCTGTAAAATTAAGAGTAAATTATACTTACCTATAGGAATGTTGCAATGGTCAAACGAGATACTACATGGAAAATACTTAGAATAATGATGCCTGGCATTTTTGTCAAGTGTATCTATTTCAATCATCTATCTATCATCCATCTATCATCTATTTATCTATCCACACACATATTATGGTACATCATCACTTTAAAATCTACTCATGAATTTTACAGCATACATATGAACAGAAATAGAGCTATATATTCCTTGAAGATCTCATGTATGAAGCTGTATTATGTTTTTAAAAATTTATATCTTTAAGTCATTCATTGGTTATATCAATGATTTACTTTAATGATGAGTCAACATTTCTCTCTGGATTTGCCACACAAATTTATGCAGTTATGACAACTTAATTCTATGTATACCTCAACTTTCTGTGCAGAGCTAGCCCTCTTTCATTTCTGTAAAATTGAGAAGTTTATATACAGAAGCTAGCAACCATTCCCTAAGTTTTATTTAATCATGCTAGGATGGTTGGTCCATGCTTTATGGACTTTGGGAAAGAGCCACTTTTGGAATCAGAAAGAACTGATTCTAATCTTGGGTCTAGAATTTCCTTTTTTATTTTTTTGGACTTCTGGAAAGTTACATTGAACTCACCTCATTGGATATTCTTTATTGGTGTTGTAGAAACACCTATATTCCCCATTCTGTTTGGAAGTCTGTTAAATGAGATGACAAAGTATACTGGACACAGAAAGGGCATAGAATGTATTCAGTGAACTTGAAGAACTTTTCTTCCCTTACATGCTCTTTTACAATCTTGCATACACATATATTAAAGCACTTCACATTTTGCATTGCAATTACTTTTTTTGCCCCAAGCCCAACAGGAGCAATCACGTAGTTTAGCAAAGCCTAAAATAATCTTCCATTTGCTCATTATTTAAGAAAAATTGAGATGAAATATTCTCAAAAGAGAATTATTGTGTTTGTAAATATAAAAAAATATAGACTGAAACATTAAGTACTAAAATGTGCACAGATTTTTAATGAGAACTAGATGTTGACCCTCACCCTTGGTCCCTTGGATTCCTATTCAAATGTGATCTGGGATCTAAATCCCACAGCTTTAGTGAAAGACCAGAGAAATCCCCATCATTTCTTCAAGTTACCAGGGCTTCTTTCCTCACATTCTGCTCCTTCTCTCAATACTTATGTTCTGCTCACCATGACTTACATCCCAAAGCCTGATTCTTTCAGTGGTTTCAGCAACAACAAATCCATGTAATGTAATTTTTCACCTTAGTAGCTTGAATAAAGATCTAGGAAACTGTGAAAGATTGTATAAATGTATTTTCAGGGTATTTGGTCTTTGACGGTGATAAAAGTAAAAGATCCTAATTAATCTCTGAGTACTTGTCCCATGGCCTTCCTTCCAAATTCTCAATGAGCTACATACCACTGAAGGCTGAGTGGAACACGCAGTACTCACCTCATGCTCCATCTCTCATCTCTTGCAGGCAGATTAAATTGAATTTCGGACAGAGCAATCTTTCACTCCTTCCTTTTTACCATCCAGTCTGTTCTACTGAGGCATGCTGTTCAATCAGTTGTGAACAAGACCACTGTTATACCCTCAGGCTTAGACACACCAATTTACGTGGCAAAGTGACATCATGTAAAAATTCAGTTTAGTTTCTTGACTTCTTAGATAAGTTAATTAAATGAAGATAGAAGTCATTTAAAATTTTATCAAGCAACTTAAAGAGTATGTTTGATGGGAAGGAAAATGTATCCGTATGAATTTATAACACATAAAAAGATAGTCTTTCTTTAATTATTTTATTTACTTTATTATGAAGGACCCTGTGTCTAAGGACAAAAGGATTCTCTGCTGCATATATATTTTATTGCATCATTGCAACTGGCACTGCTTATGCCATTCTTAAACATGAAGGCACATGTTCCACTTCCTTCAATATTAAACCTGGAACAAAATAAGGAGGTTAATTATTTACTGAGCCGCATGAAAAATAACTACGTACGGACAAAAATATGTAACTCTGGTGACCATGTTTCAAAATTTGCAACTAAAAAGGGGTAGAGGGAGTGAAATGAACTGTTTCTCTCCTCTTCAGCCTCCAAACTTCACTTTGGGATGGTGGTGTGGAAAGAAACTAACACCAAGGAACTTCACTGCAGTAACAACAAAAAATCCTGGAACTTGATGCCGTTTTACAGTGGAGTAGACATTGAAAATCACTTTGGGATGGATTAGATCCTTTCTTTTATACAAAAGAACAAAAATAAGTAAATATAGTGAACCATTTAAAGATCATATACAGGGCGCCTGGGTGGCTCAGTGGGTTAAGCCGCTGCCTTCAGCTCAGGTCATGATCTCAGGGTCCTGGGATCCAGTCCCGCATCGGGCTCTCTGCTCAGCGGGGAGCCTGCTTCCCTTCCTCTCTCTCTGCCTGTTTCTCTGCCTACTTGTGATCTCTCTCTGTCAAGTAAATAAATAAAATCTTAAAAAAATAAAATAAAATAAAGATCATATGCAGGTAGAGTGTAACTAAAATTTCATTGATTCCCACACCCCCTGTACACATTTACAAAACTGGTCAAAAGGCTGAAGTAGATGTTCCCTTGACTGTATTTTGAAACTATTAGCATAGTAATACTGAAATAGGTATTCACCTGATGAACTGTGAAACATGTAAATAATCACAAATAAAATATCTAGGAAGTGTTTTCTAAATTCTTACTTAAGGTCACATAATACATATACAATTGAAAGTTCAAAATGAGAAAAAGGGAATGTTGAGTTTTGGTGGATTTCTGGTTATATGGCAATTAAAATGTTTTAGCACCTCATTTTGGGGGAACTTTGTAGCACTGGTGTGCACTTTCCCAGCTTTTAGGATATCTTCAGAATTTATCCTATTTCCAAAATACATGTTCATTTCCATGCCTTCCCTAACGCTAACTGCGATGGGCTTACTTATGTCCCCCCAAAATTCAGATGTTTAAGATCTAACCTATAGTAGCTGAGAATATAACCATATTAAGAGATGAACTGTTTGAAGAGATGATTAAGTTAAAAAGAGATCTTTAGAGCCCTAATCCAATGATTAGGTGTCCTCATGAGAAAATATTTGAATAAGATAAGCATTTGCACAGAGGGAAGAACATGTGAAGACACAGAGGGAGAGGATGACCATTTACAAGCCAAAGAGAGGCCTCAGAGGAAATCAACCCTGCTGACATCTTGATCCGGGATTTCTAGTCTCTAGAACTGTTGTTCACACTGTCTAGTCTGTGATATTAGCAGCCTTAGCAAACTAATACACCATCTTTAACCAACTTCTAGTTTTTACTTCTTCATTTTTTAAGTAGGACTATATATAATATATAATATTATGTTAAACTGCCAATATTTTCTCTAAAGAAAATATCATTATATTAGGTTTGCTGGTCAGAAATTTTATGTCATAATTTTCTTACATTTTTCAAAGTTGGCTATATTATTATCCTCAAATCATTGTGTATTTTCACACAAAATTGGATATAAATACAATAATAGAAGTTTACTTTTAGAAAATCCTGCAATTTCTTTGTTGGGTCACCCCTCATATAATATCTAGCACAGAATTAGATGCTAAATAAATTGTAGCTGGGGGTCCCTTTACAGGGAACCTAATATTCTTTCTTTTCTTTTCTCCTCTCTGAAGTTGGAAAAAAAATCAAATGTTTCAAAAACGAAAACAGAGTTGAGAGGTATAATCAGCTCTTCAAGCTAGGAAACATTGAGAAGTTCAAAAAGTTCGAAAATTTTAAATAAAGATCATCTAGAGCATGCATTTTCTCTTTCTCACTCATTCCCTTCCATTTCAGTCCACCAGAGTGTGTGGTATGTAGACTTTAGTACATTCTCTCAGACTCCCTAGCAATGACAGTCCAAAGCAACAACAAACAAACAGATAGAGACAAACCCCAACTGGAAAGAAGCAAGGATCAAGCTAGTTAGATTTTTATATAGTCTTAGATAAAAAGAACACTTGTGGTACACATGTGGTATATACAGTCTAATTTACCATATAGAAGTAGATGTTGATATTTGATGCCAAACCCTCACTAAGGACTATATATTTGAAGATTCTCTTTGGCATCTATATACATTGATGGTCTTTTAGGGGAGATAATGTGGAGGAAACTATAAGGGTAGTTGATTATAGGCTTAGATTCCTTACCATGCTTAGCATATTTTATAATAAATGTTATTAAAGCTTACCAATTGTCGAATGCATCTCCATTTGCCCACACCCAGGGTGCGCTTGCATTTGGCTTCTTTAGTCCAATCCAATATGAAGACGGTTCCAGATAGGGCATCAAAGATTCCTTTAATGAAACACGGGGTGCTGTTTCATTAAACTTTTGAGAATGAGTTTTCTCATTCTCGCTACCTCCAGTGCTATGGTCCTTCCTTGGGCCCATTATATCTTGCAAGGGTTATTGCAATAACCTTGTAACATGGCACTCTACTTTTATATTTGCCACCCACTAGCTCATCACAGCAAAGATAATGATTTTTTTTTTAAACTTAAGTCAAATCATGTCTCACTTTAGTTCATAGTTCTGCAGTATTTCCCTATTTGACTTGGAGGAAAACCAAAGTATTTACTATAGCCTCCAAGTCCCTAATCACCCATATCTTTCACTCACTCCCTCATTCTAGGCACATAGGCTGATTTTTTTTTTTTCTGTTCCTTGAATATTCCAGGCATATACCTACCATGAGGTCCATGTTCCAGATGTTTCTTCTTCTTGGGAAGCTGATTCCCCAGATATTTCTCTAATTCTTTTCCACCTGATAGTTTTGCTCAGTGTCATCTCAATAAGACTATCTTATATGCAACTTATTCATATTTATTTCATATCATACACACATATGTTATATACATAAATCATATATATGTTCATCAAAATTTACTAACTTCTCATATGCCATACAATTTACACATTCGTTTTGATTATTTTTCATTCCCTGTCTCTTCCTCTGGGATGTAAGCTCCAGAAAGGCAAAGATCTTCGTTTTGTTGTCTGATATATCATACCCTAGAAGGATACCTGTCATATAATAGCTACTCAATAAATTAGATGTGATGTATATTGCAAAGGAGAAATCTAACCACTTCATTCTTGGAGTTGAATATGGCCAGAGATCCACGATAGGCTATGCAGTTTGCTTGGCCATCTATCCAAGTTTTTTCATGTTCAGATTGAAAGAAGCAATTATTATTGACTTGGTTCCAGCCTTGTGGACATATAGTTTCATCCTCTGAGCATGTATTGTCTTTAAATATCCTTGGATTTTTAACTGAAATTAACACAGTGGTAGAAAAAAAAAATAAAGAAAGTGTAAGAGAAAGGAAGAGTCTTATCTTCAGTATAAAATATATATTTCAGATTGAGAAAATGTATTTTACTTCCATATTCAATTCAAATGATTGAACTTCAAATGTCAACTCAGAAAAAAAAATTAAGAACACAGCATGAAAGAAATCAACACTGAAAAATGCAGGTGTATGCGTATTTAATATAGCAACAGTAGACCAATAAACAAAACAATCTTCTCTAGCCAGTTTCCTCCCATTTTTTTATATTATTGGCATTTTCTCTATTTACCCATTTCCTTTCCTATAATTTACTAAGGTACCTGGGACATGTCTCACTGTAAATAAACCAACTATCTGTATCCATAACCTCAGAGGGTTGGCTTCCTATTGCTGGCTTAATTGAGACTAGATTGTCTTTCAAGAATAGATTTTCCTCAGAAGTTGAAGTTGTTCATTTGTTTTTAAACACAAAATAATTCAAGGAAAAAAAGCTTTGGAATTTACTACCTTTCTGCTATCCACTTTTTACTTTCCAGCTTACTGAAACTAGACAGATGAAGTTACTTATTAAGGTGTAGCCCTGAGAAAAACAAGGCTCACCAAAAGGACATCTCTTCACAGTTGAAATAAATGACTAGTTCATAGTCAAGCCTATGAATGAGAAAATCTTCAAATGATACAAGACACCAGTAGTATAGTTAGTAAAGTTTATACAGTAACAGTTTGTACAAGTTAGTACAAAATCAAATATTTGGTTCAGAACTTGGGTTACCAGAAAACCAACTTTTATCATTCATTCATTAATTCATTTGACAACTACCACTTGAGCTTCTATCATGGGCCAGACATTTCTGTAGGTCTAGAAATACAACAGTGTACATAAGATACAAAAAAAATCTTTGCTTTTATGGGACTTGCTTGTCTACTAAATTTTATAGTTTGTCATTAAGGGAAATTAGGATTATTGGTAGAAAGTTTTACAATTTTAATGCAGTAGCCAGGATAGAATCAACCAGAGGGTGATTTTACCAAAACTTGAGGGTGGTGAACTAGTGAGGAATATGCATATATCTGGGAAGATCTCCCTTAACAAAGAGAAGAAACAGTACAAAAGACCAAGATGAAGGCCTGGCTTGTTCACAAAATAGTGAGGATGCCTGCATGACTAAAGAAGACTGAGTGAAGGGACAAATGGTAGGAAATGAGATCACAGAAGTAATTGATGACTGGATGACCAGATCCAATAGAGCCTTGTAGACCATTGGCAAGATTTTGGCATTACTCCAAGTGAATGAATAACCATAGCAGCATTTGTTTTTGAAAAAATTTTTAAATGTATTCTAGAAGTGTACTGACCATCATGGTAGCCACTAGCTACACATTGCTATCGATATTTGAAATATGGCTTAGTCAACTCCAAATATCCTATAAGATACACAGTGAATATCAAAAACTTAGTACAAAAGTTTTAAAAATATCATTAATAATAAATTGATAGATGGTGAAATGATAATATATTGACTATACTGACATTAACCTAAAATTTTCAGGAGGCAATAACTAAGCAAAAGCATTTTTTTAATCAAAGAATTGCAGTTCAGGGTTTATAGATTTGAGTGGCAATCCAAATAGCATCCCTCTAGGGAGCAAAAGTCAGGAGTTTTTAAAGAAAAATAAAGGGAAGGTTTGTATATATTATGTATTACAAAGAATTTTGATCGGTGCTGATAGCAGAAAACTAATCTTGGGTAAGCATAATTGGTGGCTAAGGCTTTCATTAGTGTAGCAAATTCCAAGAGGTCTTGCAGAACCCTTGGAATATTTGGGGTTTGGCCTGGTTCAAAAGTTTTGGAGGATACGCGTAAGGCTTACCTCCTTAATGGCCTCCTGGATACATTTTAAAACACTTTGACGTAAATGACTCTATTTTATTTTCTCTTTCACACTGGGTTAAACAAAAAATACTATGAGAACTATTTTTTTTTCCTTTTTTTTTTTTTTTTAGGTTTTCAGTGTACCATCTAAAATATAAATGATATTTGTGGCTCATTTTTTTCACTGGACAACCTGCCCTAAGAGGTAAAGGGTAGAAGAAGGAAGAACATTTAGAAAAGAGGATGTTGGCTAGGTAGAGGGTGGTAACAGTAGAAGTGGTGAAAAGTACACAGATTCTATTTATATTTTGAAAGACCAGGAAGAATTTGCTGATTATGTGGAAAATAGGGGTATGAGGCAGGAAAAAGTGTCAAATATGACTATAAGGTTGGTTTAAAAATTGGAAAGACAAAGTTGCTGTTTCCTGAAATAAGATAGACCACAGATAACAAGGGTTTATGAGAGAAAGCCAGAATAAGATTTCAGCTTGGACAATGTTATGCTTGAGAAGTTTATTAGACAGTCCACTAGATGGATTAAAAATTTGGAATTCAGTTAAGAGACACAGATTGGAGACATGTATTTGGAGTTCACTGTAAGTGTGACAAAGATATAAGTAAGGTTCAGATTGCCAAGGGGGCAAGGGTAGGTAAAGAAGGGACCTGCCCAGGGACTGAGCCCCAGGGCACCTGAAAGTTAGTACATCACGGAGAAAAGAAAGAATAAGCAAAGGAAACCTGGAAGAACCAACAAGTTAGGTAGAAAGCAAACCATGGGAGAATGGTATCTTGGAAGCCAAACGAAGAAATTATTTCCAGAAAGAGATTGCTGAATACCGCAAAGAGGTCAAGTAAGATGAAAACTGAGAAAGGACTAAATTTAGCAACACAGAAGTTGCCAATGAACTTGAAAGACAAATTCTGTAGAAGAAAAAGGAAGTGGCGCCTGATCAGAGTAGATTGACAGAAAATAGGAAGATAGAAATTAGAAAAACTGAGCAAAAAAAATTTTTTTTCAAGGAGGTTGCTGTAACAGAAGAAAAAAGAAAGAAATTGATAGTGAAGAAAGAGTGAGGACTAATCAAAAATTTTTTTAAGGTAAGAGAGATATTACCATAATGTACTGCTGATGGGGATGTTTCAGCTGACTATGGAAAAACTATAATGTAGGAGAGAGAGAAAAATATTATTATAGTCACATAATTGATCAGGTAAGAGGCTATAGAAACTAGAGTAGAACATGAAAACTCTGTCTACAGTACCAAAATTCTAGACAGTGTATTACAGGTAAAGATAGAGTTAAGCAAGTAGGGGTGGTCACGACAGTATTTGGGAGTTTTTTAGTAATTGTTATAGTTTATGAGATAAAGTCGAAAGCAAATATAGACTTGAGACTGAAGCATTCTGAAGAAAAGAGGAAAACTATAACGTAATCATCTATGGGAGTAAGAGAGTTAATGCACTAAGGAACGGTAATACAATTGCTAGTCCCCACCCTACTTCTTTTTAATTCTATCACATTTACACCTGACATAATTCTCTGACATTCTCGTTCTTTCTTTCATCTAAGGCACTCTCTCATAAATGCCTACTTGAACTTAAGGTTCAGCACAAACACCTTTCCCTTCACAAAGTTTTGCTTGACTACCAAAAGCAGACTTATAATCCTCTTCCTCTTCATATTGAACATACTTCTATTTAGCAATTATTTTATTGTTACTATTTGCTTATGTGCCTGTTTCTTATCAAAGACTAATTCCTTTCAGGCCAAAATATCCCTCCCCCCTCCCCCTCCCTTTTTTTTTTCATTTTGGTAGCTTCATGATCTAATAGTATGCCCAAAGTTCAATAGGTATTAAAAGAATAATCTTTCTATGGGGCACCTGGCCGGCTCAGTTGGTAAAGCATGTGACTCTTAATCTCAAGGTTGTGAGTCCGAGCCCCAGATTGGGTGTAGAAATTACTTTAATAAATAAGCTTTAAAAAAGGATTACTCTTTCTAGAAGGCAAATCAAGTGACAAGTTTTAAAAAGCAATTAGGTGCTCTGGTTGGGAGAGTGCTTTCTGATTCTAATTATTCAATGTTAGGGAGGAACAGGCTAGTCATTGGTACGGGACTGAAGTAATGATAATACAATTAACATATTTTTAGCAGAAATTGTTTACTCACATTTTCTAGGAAATCCTAACATTGCCCAAAGAAGAAAAGCGATGCCTCCACATAGCATACTTGACATGACTAGCATTTTCTTCGTTACTACACCTAGGAAAGATGCATGTCATTGTTTACATTCTAGAGAAAAAACCAAACAGCAAGCAAACAGAAAACTCAAGTAAGATTTACCTATTTCTCTATCTTCTATAGGTGCTACTCTTCACAACACAGCGATTAGTATTGGGAACATGAGAAAGGGTACTCAGAGCTAACTTCTCAGCAGCCAGAGTTCAAAAGTGCTTTGGCTCCACTTTTTAGTGCCATTTCTGACAACTGTTTTACTTACTCAGTTTTCTTGCCTTGGGTCCAGAATAGAAAACCAAACTTCATCCTGGGACTTTTTTATTGCTGCCTCTTCCGAGGGGGAAAAATCTGGTGGAGAGGAGTGGATCCACCATTTCTTTGTAGTCTTGGTTTTACTGAGGAATACCGCTTTTATTTAGGGCAGATTATGGACAATTAAAAACAAAAGTGCTGAGTACACAAATTGGGGTCAAGGAAGGATGCTATGATAATCACCGGAGGCTCAGTTTCTGTACCCAAGGACAATCTCTGTGGCCCCCCATTACCTGGTCTCTTGACCTTCTGCTCGACAACCTCCATCCCATCCCTATTCTCAATCCCTTCACTCTCCATCTCCAAAGCTCATAGACAAGGCTCTTCTGTTATGAGGCTGGAACCGTAATGGCTTCCAGGCAGCACCAACGGCTACCCTTGTTCCAGCAGGGTGGGCTCCGCAGCCTAGGATTAGCTGGACCACAGAAAGGACTCCGAGAATTCAGTCTCTGATTGGTTCCTTACCTCCCACTTGCCAACTCCTCAAAGGGGAGCACGAAGAGGCCCATACTCCTCATTGTGGACACCTTGCTGTGTAACTTGAAACATGGAGCTAGTATAAAGAGTAGTATAAAGAAAGAAGAAAGTATAAAGAAAGCATAAAAGCTTTCCTAAATTTTCATACTTCTAAGTTTGAATGGGCTTCCAACATTTTATTTATTTATTTACTTATTTATTTTGTATTTGGAATGTCATGAAATACCTCAGAATCCCTTTTATGTAAAGATTATTCGTGGATATAACTTCTCTGGGACATCTCCATCCTTTTCATCACAACCCTATCCCTTATTTTTGTTGATGGTTTCCTTCAAAATTCCTTTGGCTGCATATCTAGAGTTCCTCCAAAAGTGGAAATATCAATATATTCATGATCAGCTATTTCTTTCTACTTGTCTATTTTCTCTCTGTCCTTTAAAGATTTTGTTTATTCACTTGAGAGAGAGAGACACAATGACAGAGATAGCATGAGCAGGGGGAGAGGCCGAGAGAGGAGTAGAAGTAAGGGCAGAAGCAGACTCCCTGCTGAGGTAGGAGCCCAATGTGGGGCTCCATCACAGGTCCCTGAGATCATGACCTAAGCAGAAGGCAGATACTTAACCATCTGAGCCATCCAGGGGCTCCTCTATTTGCCCATTTTCTATTTGACTTTGACTTTCAGCATTACCACTTTTTGTTTCTTTGCTGCATTAATCATTATTGAACAGTTCCCTCTTTTGATTACTTATTTTTGTAAAATATCATGCAAATTTATCATTGTGAGGTGAAGAAGTAATGTAACTTTATGCTTAATTGTCTATGTGCTAACTAAAGACAGATGCACATGAATCAATGATTGACAGACTTACAAGTAGATGACATGACTGGTCATTGATCATAATACATATCTGTTTTATACATAGTGACTTATAGACTGAAAATCTAGCAGAGAAGTTTGTACTTTATATAATTAAATAATACTGTAAATATAAATATGCATAAGTATACTGTAAAACTAAAATTTGAGACATGTAGCTGGAGCATGATGTCATTTAATTAATTGAATCAGGCAAATGAAATTTGTGCCATCAGATCATAAGAAATAATGCACAATCACCCCAACAAATACATACATTCTCTTGCAAAAGTACATATGAAATTAAAAATACACACATATACGTAAACATACATCATGTACACATATGTTATGGGCTGTCTGTGTCCTTACAAAATTCATATGTTGAAATGCCCAATGTAATGGTATGAGAAGATGAGATTTTTTTTTAAGATTTTATTTATTTATTTGACAGACAGAGATCACAAGTAGGCAGAGAGGCAGGCAGAGAGAGAGGGAGAAGCAGGTTCCCCACCAAGCAGAGAGCCCCATGCAGGATTTGATCCCAGGACCCTGAGATCATGACCTGAGCCGAAGGCAGAGCTTTAACCCTTTAAGCCCCTCAGGCGCCCCGAGAAGATGAGATCTTTGAGAGGTAATTGGGTTTAGGTGATATAATGGAGGTAGAGTTCCCATGATGGAGTGTGTGTGTGTGTGTGTGTGTGTGTGTGTGTGTGTGTATTTCTTACCCATGCTTATTTGTGTCTGCTCAATCTGATGATTAAGGTACATTGAGGATTCACTGCTGCAATGTAGACATTATGCTAAGGATTGGTGGGAATGTAAAATGGTGCAGCTACTGTGGAAAACACAATGTGGCTCTTCAAAAAATTGAACATTGTTGTATGATCATAATTCTATTTCTGGGTGTATACTCTCATAGAACCCAATTCAGGATTTTGAAGAGATACTTATAAACCTCATGTTCATAACAACACTATTCACAATAGCCAAGAGGTGAAAGCTTCCCAAGGATCCATCCATTGATGGATGAATGAAGAAAATGTGACCTATACCTACAATCAAATATTTCTCAGTTTTAAAAAGGCAGAAAATTCTGAAGATATAGATAGATCTTGATGACATAATGCTAAGTGAAATAAGCCAGTCACAACAAAACAAAACAAAACAAAACAAAAAACACTGCATGACTCCACTTACATGAGGGTCCTGACTAGTCAAATTCATAGAGACAAAAGTAGAATGATATTTGCCAGGTGATATTTGCCAGACACTGGGGGTAAGAGGAGTTGTGGTTTAAAGAACATTAAGTTTCAGTTTTGCAACTTGAGAAGAGTTCCAGAAACTAGTTGCACAACAATGTGAATGTACTTAACACTACTAAACTGTACACTTCCAAAATAGTTATGACAAGAAATTTTATATTATGTATATTTAGCCACATTTTTTAAAGAACTCTAGGCAATGAAGCCCTAGTAAGAATCTATAAAGAATCTATAGAACCCACACAAATGAGGAGTAAAAGAAGTGTCTTCCAACTCAAGAGAAATATTTCTGATGGGAAGTAAGAAGCAGTTAAATAAGATGATTTCTAAAAACAACAACAACAAAAAGACCAAACCACAAAGTCACTCATTAAGGAAGCTAACAGCAGCACACAGCTGTGCTTCTTTTTCTTCAGTTTTCTTTCCCCCATATGAAGTCAGAAAAAAAAGCACATCCCATTTTCTGTAGCTACCAGATCTGGAATGGTCCAGGATGGAGGAGGGCGGTGGTTTCAAATTGAGTTTTAAGTTTTAATTGAAGAGTTTGAAGTTTTGAGATTATGCTGGACATAATAATTTCTGAAATGAGACTATTCCTATTACTGAAAAGAACCACAAAATCTATGAGACTGATCCCCAAGCTATCCAGGTGTGGAAAATTGAAAGTCTCAGAAAGTTTAATGGAATGAAATAAGAAAGTTAAGTTCTGGGCGCCTGGGTGGCTCAGTGGGTTAAGCCTCTGCCTTTGGCTCAGGTCATGATCCCAGGGTCCTGGGATCAAGCCCTGCATCGGGCTCTCTGCTCAGCAGGGAGTCTGCTTCCCCCTCTCTCTCTGTCTGCCTCTCTGCCTGCTTGTGATCTCTCTGTCAAATAAATAAAATCTTTAAAAAAAAAAAAAAAAGAAATAGTCAATGGATATAGTGAAAATACAATCCTTTTTGCGAGATCCTTTTTGCTGTTTTGTTAAACGGAAAAGAATTCAGATTGGACTGGGTTGACGAGACCCTAGCAGAAGTAGCTAATTTGCGTATTATACATGAGAGCTCATGTAATGAATTTTGCTGCTTGTTGGCTAAACTAAGTTGGTGTGTAGTGTTCAGTGATTCATTAGTTACATGTAACACCCAGCGCTCATCACCACACGTGTTGTTCTTAATACCCATCATCTGGTTACCCCATCCCCTCACCCCCTCCCTTCTGTAACCTTCAATTTGTTTCCCAGAGTCCAGAGTCTCTCACAGTTGGTCTCCCTCTCCAGTTTCATCCCATTCAGTTTTCACTCCCTTTGTCGCGGCCGGCGCGACAAACCGACCAGGGTCGAGAGCATAAGAGGATGGTGGAAAGAAATGAAGAGACAAAGAGATGGGGACAGGAGGAGCACCAAGGAGGATGTCCAATAGTGCCGAGTTTATTCAAGGTTGTGCGGCATTATATAGCTAACAGAAACAACCATAAGAAAAGTATCTATTTTTAGCTGATTACTAAAGAGTTTGCAACATGCACAGAAAATCCTTCAAGCTTTCCCATTATCTATTTCCCAAACACCAATAGCAGATCTTCTAGTGCCAGACGTACTGACTTCAAGGCCACTCAAGACATAATTGTGTAAGCACAGCACAGTCTTACAGTGGTGTGGTCTATAGCCCGTGCAAGGACAGCAAGGACCAGACAAGAATTTCTGACCCCGGCCAAATCGTCTCTATCTGACTAGCAAACGTGTGGGAAGTCACGTAGGCGAGTGCGCAACACAGAGCACAGACCCTTTCTCAGGGCTACTGGACTTTATCGACCTAAGCCTTTTGTTCGGCTATTCAGCCTTTAAAGGAGGCACAAGTCAGGACCTGGTTTGGTTCTCAGCTCAAGCCTTACTGTGGCCTCCCATATCCCTTCCCCTGTGGTCCTCCACGCTATTTCTTATGTTCCACATATGAGTGAAACCGTATGGTAATTATCTTTCTCTGCTTGACTTGTTTCACTCAACATAAGCCCCTCCCGTTTCAGTCATGTTGATGCCAATGGTGAGTATTCATCCTTTCTGATGGCTGAGAAATATTCTAGTGTAAATATGGACCACATCTTCTTTATCCATTCATGTGTTGAAAGTCATCTTGGCTCCTTCTACAGTTTGGCTATTGTGGACATTGCTGCTATGAACATTGGGGTGCATGTGCCCCTTCTTTTCACTACATCTGTATCTTTGAGCATATATATTCCTTTGAGCCTATCCACATTGTATAAATTGTCCCTTTATTTTATCCTTTTCAAACTCCTCTTTTAATGTATATACTTGTTTTTTCTCTTGATTCTGACTGTGGGTCTCTTTTTTGAACTTGAGTATGCCACTGTCACTGCAGTCTTTCAACTCTTCAATTATGTGACTGAATATATAAGATTTACTAATAAGAATTAGGAAGGAACTTACTCAAAAACAATGATTCCCAAGCACCCATCTTCACTTTTTACCCTTGATCAGTAAATGCATGTATCCTGGCCTCCTGAGAATGCTGAGTGGACTTTATAAGATCCTGGCTTGCATGACCTTTTTGGTAGACTTTAGCTGGGAGCTGGCTCAAAAAGATTGAGGCAGTCTAAAGAGAGACAGCAAGACTTATTTCAGCTTTCCTGGACTACAAAGCAATTTCTAGGGCCTTTGGTATACCTACCTCAGCCATCAGTATGCATACTTCCTGGTGTGGTTTCTGGGCCCCAGGTCCCTTACTATATTTCTTGCTGCTAAAGAAACTAGATGTTCCCTAATTCCTCTTAGGTTAACTTACCCCTAACTAACAGAGTTACAGAGTGGGCCTTATCCTCTGCCTCTCTCTAGGAGTGCTTTGCGGACATACAGTCTCCCGGCAAAGGCAAATCCTCTCTGTCAGGACCTTTGCCATGACACATACAGAACATCTATGCCAGACCGCTATTGTGGAAAAGTCAACGTGTGGGGATGGTGTCCGTCTCGTCTTTCTCTGCTTGAAGGTGATTCTCCAACAAATTCTATGTTATATCTGCACATGTGTTGCTAGGGATCTGTGTCCCCTTGCCTGGCAATAACCAAAACAATTTTTAAAACTTCCCCTCATTGTGAGTTATAGAGAAATAAGAAAAAAGGAAGAGAAGTAAGAGGAAGAAAGACTTTCAGTCTTGCAGCTATGTCTGTACTTATCTGAGGCCTCTGATAGGCTGCAGCTCCTCTGTATACAGACAGGATTGGGACACTGAAAAGAGAAGTTAAAGCTTACACATTTAAGCTTTGGTTTGTAAACAGATACGTAAAATTACAATTCCTGTTTAAAGTCAGCTCTATTAGTTCACCTTCATCTTATTTTTTTTTAATAGTTTGTTGGGCTTTCTTTTCATAGCCATCAATGTCTGAAGAAATTACTTACGCGGATCTAAAATTTCAGGACTCCAGTGAAAAGGAAAATATCTATGAGTTTGACGGAGTTGGGATA
Source organism: Mustela putorius furo (assembly GCF_011764305.1). NCBI lineage: Eukaryota > Metazoa > Chordata > Mammalia > Carnivora > Mustelidae > Mustela > Mustela putorius. The sequence continues at coordinate 37,750,075 of NW_025422368.1, read as the reverse complement.
AAAGGTAAGATTTTGAACTTTGGATATGTTGCAGGTTGAGCCTCCCATTTTTACAAAAAAAAAAAAAAAAAAATTAAAGGTGTTGGTGGTGCATTAACACTTTGCCTTTTACAATGTTTCTGTTTTAATATCATAGACAAGATAATTAGGTTGGGATGATAGTTTGATTTTACTGGATTATGTAACATTTTCCCCCATAAAACAAGGAGTACATGTTGTCCAGGAAAATCATGATTTTGTAAGTTCTTTTTTTATAAGAAAATTCTAACCACTCCCAGCTAATGTATCTAATAGTAAAACAGGATATCTTTCCTGCTATGTGAAAAATACTATCCTTTCCTGCCTTATGAGGTAGAAATGGGCATCTTCATTTTGCAGGAGAGCAACAGTGACTTCAGTGAGTAAATGCTGTGCTTGAGTGTTATATACATGAGTGTGGATTGCTCTCTATTGACTTGCCAGCATTATGGAGGAGAGGGTTTGGAGTCCATTGGATGTGTACAGGACATTTAAATAGATCATTTGACCTTCTGAAGTCTCTGAGCTCTCACCTAGAAAGTGGAGATAGGACGGCCCATTTTATTATGAGATTACAGCCATAATTCAGTGTATGCCACCCGTGCCATTTTGGAAAAGACCAACATATTTAATGATTATTTTGTGAGGCTTAAATTAAAAATAGATGAAGATGAGAAATATACCAATAATTTTTTTTTTTTTTTCATATTTTTACATTTATTTTTTTTTTTTATAATTTTTTATTTTTATAAACATATATTTTTATCCCCAGGGGTACAGGTCTGTGAATCACCAGGTTTACACACTTCACAGCACTCACCAAATCACATACCCTCCCCAATGTCCATAATCCCACCCCCTTCTCCCAAACCCCCTCCCCCCGGCAACCCTCAGTTTGTTTTGTGAGATTAAGAGTCACTTATGGTTTGTCTCCCTCCCAATCCCATCTTGTTTCATTTATTCTTCTACCCACTTAAGCCTCCATGTTGCATCACCACTTCCTCATATCAGGGAGATCATATGATAGTTGTCTTTCTCTGCTTGACTTATTTCGCTAAGCATGATACGCTCTAGTTCCATCCATGTTGTTGCAAATGGCAAGATTTCATTTCTTTTGATGGCTGCATAGTATTCCATTGTGTATATATACCACATCTTCTTGATCCATTCATCTGTTGATGGACATCTAGGTTCTTTCCATAGTTTGGCTATTGTGGACATTGCTGCTATAAACATTCGGGTGCATGTGTCCCTTTGGATCACTACATTTGTATCTTTAGGGTAAATACCCAGTAGTGCAATTGCTGGGTCATAGGGCAGTTCTATTTTCAACATTTTGAGGAACCTCCATGCTGTTTTCCAGAGTGGCTGCACCAGCTTGCATTCCCACCAACAGTGTAGGAGGGTTCCCCTTTCTCCGCATCCTCGCCAGCATCTGTCATTTCCTGACTTGTTGATTTTAGCCATTCTGACTGGTGTGAGGTGATATCTCATTGTGGTTTTGATTTGTATTTCCCTGATGCCGAGTGATATGGAGCACTTTTTTTTCATGTGTCTGTTGGCCATCTGGATGTCTTCTTTGCAGAAATGTCTGTTCATGTCTTCTGCCCCATTTCTTGATTGGATTATTTGTTCTTTGGGTGTTGAGTTTGCTAAGTTCTTTATAGATTCTGGACACTAGTCCTTTATCTGATATGTCGTTTGCAAATATCTTCTCCCATTCTGTCAGTTGTCTTTTGATTTTGTTAACTGTTTCCTTTGCTGTGCAAAAGCTTTTGATCTTGATGAAATCCCAGTAGTTCATTTTTTTTTCCTTGCTTCCCTTTGCCTTTTGCGTTGTTTCCTAGGAAGATGTTGCTGCGGCAGAGGTCGAAGAGGTTGCTGCCCGTGTTCTCCTCAAGGATTTTGATGGATTCCTTTCGTACATTGAGGTCCTTCATCCATTTTGAGTCTATTTTTGTGTGTGGTGTAAGGAAATGGTCCAATTTCATTTTTCTGCATGTGGCTGTCCAATTTTCCCAGCACCATTTATTGAAAAGGCTGTCTTTTTTCCATTGGACATTCTTTCCTGCTTTGTCGAAGATTAGTTGACCATAGATTTGAGGGTCTATTTCTGGGCTCTCTATTCTGTTCCATTGATCTATGTGTCTGTTTTTGTGCCAGTACCATGCTGTCTTGATGATGACAGCTTTGTAATAGAGCTTGAAGTCCGGAATTGTGATGCCACCAACGTTGGCTTTCTTTTTCAATATCCCTTTGGCTATTCGAGGTCTTTTCTGGTTCCATATAAATTTTAGAATTATTTGTTCCATTTCTTTGAAAAAGATGGATGGTACTTTGATAGGAATTGCATTAAATGTGTAGATTGCTTTAGGTAGCATAGACATTTTCACAATATTTATTCTTCCAATCCAGGAGCATGGAACATTTTTCCATTTCTTTGTGTCTTCCTCAATTTCTTTCATGAGTACTTTATAGTTTTCTGAGTATAGATTCTGTGTCTCTTTGGTTAGGTTTATTCCTAGGTATCTTATGGTTTTGGATGCAATTGTAAATGGGATTGACTCCTTAATATCTCTTTCTTCTGTCTTGCTGTTGGTGTAGAGAAATGCAACTGATTTCTGTGCATTGATTTTATATCCTGACACTTTACTGAATTCCTGTATAAGTTCTAGCAGTTTTGGAGTGCATTCTTTTGGTTTTCCACATATAGTATCATATCATCTGCGAAGAGTGATAATTTGACTTCTTCTTTGCCGATTTGGATGCCTTTAATTTCCTTTTGTTGTCTGATTGCTGAGGCTAGGACCTCTAGTACGATGTTGAATAGCAGTGGTGATAATGGACATCCCTGCCGTGTTCCTGACCTTAGCGGAAAAAGCTTTCAGTTTTTCTCCATTGAGAATGATATTTGCGGTGGGTTTTTTCATAGATGGCTTTGATGATATTGAGGTATGTGCCCTCTATCCCTACACTTTGAAGAGTTTTGATCAGGAAGGGATGTTGTACTTTGTCAAATGCTTTTTCAGCATCTATTGAGAGTATCATATGGTTCTTGTTCTTACTTTTATTGATGTGTTGTATCACATTGACTGATTTGCGGATGTTGAACCAACCTTGCAGCCCTGGAATAAATCCCACTTGGTCGTGGTGAATAATCTTTTTAATGTACTGTTGAATCCTATTGGCTAGTATTTTGTTGAGTATTTTCGCATCTGTGTTCATCAAGGATATCGGTCTATAGCTCTCTTTTTTGGTGGGATCCTTGTCTGGTTTTGGGATCAAGGTGATGCTGGCCTCATAAAATGAGTTTGGAAGTTTTCCTTCCATTTCTATTTTTTGGAACAGTTTCAGGAGAATAGGAATTAGTTCTTCTTTAAATGTTTGGTAGAATTCCCCCGGGAAGCCGTCTGGCCCTGGGCTTTTGTTTGTTTGGAGATTTTTTTAATGACTGTTTTCAATCTCCTTACTGGTTATGGGTCTGTTCAGGCTTTCTATTTCTTCCTGGTTCAGTTGTGGTAGTTTATATGTTTCTAGGAATGCATCCATTTCTTCCAGATTGTCAAATTTATTGCCGTAGAGAGTTGCTCATAGTATGTTCTTATAATAGTTTGTATTTCTTTGGTGTTAGTTGTGATCTCTCCTCTTTCATTCATGATTTTATTTATTTGGGTCCTTTCTCTTTTTCTTTTTGATAAGTCGGGCCAGGGGTTTATCAATTTTATTAATTCTTTCAAAGAACCAGCTCCTAGTTTCGTTGATTTGTTCTATTGTTTTTTTGGTTTCTATTTCATTGATTTCTGCTCTGATCTTTATGATTTCTCTTCTCCTGCTGGGCTTAGCGTTTCTTTCTTGTTCTTTCTCCAGCTCCTTTAGGTGTAGGGTTAGGTTGTGTACCTGAGACCTTTCTTGTTTCTTGAGAAAGGCTTTGTACCGCTATATATTTTCCTCTCAGGACTGCCTTTGTTGTGTCCCACAGATTTTGAACCGTTGTATTTTCATTATCATTTGTTTCCATGATTTTTTTCAATTCTTCTTTAATTTCCCGGTTTGACCCATTCATTCTTTAGAAGGATACTGTTTAGTCTCCATGTATTTGGGTTCTTTCCAAACTTCCTTTTGTGGTTGAGTTCTAGCTTTAGAGCATTGTGGTCTGAAAATATGCAGGGAATGATCCCAATCTTTTGATACCGGTTGAGTCCTGATTTAGGACCGAGGATGTGATCTATTCTGGAGAATGTTCCATGTGCACTAGAGAAGAATGTGTATTCTGTTGCTTTGGGATGAAATATTCTGAATATATCTGTGATGTCCATCTGGTCCAGTGTGTCATTTAAGGCCTTTATTTCCTTGCTGATCTTTTGCTTGGATGACCTGTCCATTTCAGTGAGGGGAGTGTTAAAGTCCCCTACTATCATTGTATTATTGTTGATGTGTTTCTTTGATTTTGTTATTAATTGGTTTATATAGTTGGCTGCTCCCACATTGGGGGCATAGATATTTAAAATTGTTAAATCTTCTTGTTGGACAGACCCTTTGAGTATGATATAGTGTCCTTCCTCATCTCTTATTATAGTCTTTGGCTTAAAATCTAATTGATCTGATATAAGGATTGCCACTCCTGCTTTCTTCTGATGTCCATTAGCATGGTAAATTCTTTTCCACCCCCTCACTTTAAATCTGGAGGTGTCTTCGGGCTTAAAATGTGTTTCTTGGAGGCAACATATAGATGGGTTTTGTTTTTTTTTATCCATTCTGATACCCTGTGTCTTTTGACAGGGGCATTTAGCCCATTCACATTCAGGGTAACTATTGAGAGATATGAATTTAGTGCCATTGTATTGCCTGTAAGGTGACTGTTACTGTATATGGTCTCTGTTCCTTTCTGATCTACCACTTGTAGGCTCTCTCTTTGCTTAGAGGACCCCTTTCAAGATTTCCTGTAGAGCTGGTTTGGTATTTGCAAATTCTTTCAGTTGTTGTTTGTCCTGGAAGCTTTTAATCTCTCCTTCTATTTTCAATGATAGCCTAGCTGGATATAGTATTCTTGGCTGCATGTTTTTCTCGTTTAGTGCTCTGAAAATATCATGCCAGCTCTTTCTGGCCTGCCAGGTCTCTGTGGATAAGTCAGCTGCCAATCTAATATTTTTACCATTGTATGTTACAGACTTCTTTTCCCGGGCTGCTTTCAGGATTTTCTCTTTGTCATTGAGACTTGTAAATTTTACTATTAGGTGACGGGGTGTGGGCCTATTCTTATTGATTTTGAGGGGCATTCTCTGAACCTCCTGAATTTTGATGCTCGTTCCCTTTGCCATATTGGGGAAATTCTCCCCAATAATTCTCTCCAGTATACCTTCTGCTCCCCTCTCACTTTCTTCTTCTTCTGGAATCCCAATTATTCTAATGTTGTTTCGTCTTATGGTGTCACTTATCTCTCGAATTCTCCCCTCGTGGTCCAGTAGCTGTTTGTCCCTCTTTTGATCAGCTTCTTTATTCTCTGTCATTTGGTCTTCTATATCACTAATTCTTTCTTCTGCCTCATTTATCCTAGCAGCGAGAGCCTCCATTTTTGATTGCACCTCATTAATAGCTTTTTTGATTTCAACTTGGTTAGATTTTAGTTCTTTTATTTCTCCAGAGAGGGCTTTTATATCTCTCGAGAGGGTTTCTCTAATATCTTCCATGCCTTTTTCGAGCCCCGGCTAGAACCTTGAGAATTGTCATTCTGAACTCTAGATCTGACATATTACCGATGTCTGTATTGATTAGGTCCCTAGCCTTCGGTACTGCCTCTTGTTCTTTTTTTTGTGTTGAATTTTTACGTCTTGTCATTTTGTCCAGATAAGAGTAAATGAAGGGGCAAGTAAAATACTAAAAGGGTGGCAACAACCCCAGGAAAATATGCTTTAACCAAATTAGAAGAGATCCAAATCGTGAGTGGGGAGAAAGGGGATAAAAAGAGGTTCAAAAAGGAAGAGAGAAAAAAAAAAAAAAAAAAAAAAAAAAAAAGAAAAGAAAAGAAAAGAATTTTTAAAAAAGAAAACACCTAAGAAAAATGTAAAAAAATATATATATATATTAGATAAACTAGTAAAAAATCGTTAAAAAAGAAAAAGGTAACAGTTAAAAAAAAAAAAAAAATTTACCCGAAGGCGAGAAAAAAAAAAAAAAATGAAAAAGAAAAAATTAAATTAACTGCAAGACTAAAAAAAATCACAGGAAAAAAGCCATGAGTTCCGTGCTTGGCTTTCTCCTCCTCTGGAATTCTGCTGCTCTCCTTGGTATTGAAACCGCACTCCTTGGTAGGTGAACTTGGTCTCGGCTGGATTTCTTGTTGATCTTCTGGGGGAGGGGCCTGTTGTAGTGATTCCCAAATGTCTTTGCTCCAGGCGGAATTACACCGCCCTTACCCGGGGCCGGGGTGAGTAATCCGCTCGGGTTTGCTTTCAGGAGCTTTTGTTCCCTGAGCGCTTTCCGTAGAGTTCCAGAGGACGGGAATACAAATGGCGGCCTCCTGGTCTCCGGCCCGGAGGAGCCGAGAGCCCAGGGCCCCACTCCTCAGTGCGCCCTCAGAGAACAGCGCCCAGTTACTCCCGTCTGCCTGTCCTCCGGCCGCGCTCCGAGCTCACCGAGCCTGCGACCGGTTCAAGGTAACACCGAGCTGCGAGATTACTGTCGGCTCTGTCTCTGTAGCCGGCTTTCCCGTTCCAATACCCGCAAGCTCTGCGACACTCAGACACCCCCGATCCTTCTGTGACCCTGCGGGACCTGAGGCCACGCTGACCCCGCGTGGGCTTCGCCCCGGTTTAGCCTCTGGAGCGATGTCCCTCAGCGGAACAGACTTTTAAAAGTCCTGATTTTGTGCGCGGTTGCTCCGCCGCTTGCCGGGAGCCGGCCCCTCCCCCCGGGGTCTATCTTCCCGTCGCTTTGGATTCACTTCTCCGCCGGTCCTACCTTTCAGAAAGTGGCTGATTTTCTGTTTCCAGAATTGCTGTTCTTCTTCTCTTCGATCTGCCGATGGATTTTCAGGTGTTTGCAATCTTTAGATAAGCTATCTAGCTGATCTCCGGCTAGCTGAAGCAGTCTCAGCTTCACCAATAATTTTTTTAATTGGTCAGGATTTCAGTGATCATTTTTTGTTTATACATTTAGTCTAGTAGGTATGTCTTTAATATTTAAAATTGATCATATTTTCAGTTCTGTGTATCCACAAATAAAAATAAAAGGATATCAAAAAGAATGACAGTAATAAATAAGTTGGAGAATATTTTTCAGAAACAGATATTAGAAGGAATTAAAGCTCTTTTAAGCTGTTCAATTTGACCAATTTGACCATTACTATCAAACAAATCAAATTTTATTCAGAGAAGGTTTCTAAGCAGAGAGAAAGATACTAACCTCTATAGGCACATATGAGTAAGTGGAAGAATATGAACTTAAAACTAAATAGCAGGAATTTTATTTTCATATTAAACTATCACTAGAGATAAAGAGTGAGATAATATTCAGTCCTATAAATGGAAATTTTGTGAATGAAAATTTTACTATATTCTTAGACATATTATTCATTCGTAAACAAATTCATAAAATCACTTTATATCACTTCTCTTTAGCTTACTGTTAGGTCTATTCACTGTTTGAATGATTAGAAAATAATAGCTTAGAGAATATGGTTGAATGGCGATACAGCTTTTTTTAATAAATCTTTAACTAATTTAGTTTCCTTAGGTATGAGATATATTTTGAACGAAATTTACTCATCTTAAATATGGTATTTAAGAAGTGATTCACAGACCTGTACCCCTGGGGATAAAAATATATGTTTATAAAAAATAAAAAAAATTTAAAAAAAAAAAAAAAAGAAGAAGTGACTGCTTTGGTTGAACTGTCGAGAAGAACTTAATAGTGTGATACTTTATTTGAAAATGATTCTTGCAGTCATATGATGGCATTAATGTTTCTCATTATTTAGAAAAGGAAAAAAATAATGTTTATCGGAGGTTGCAAAATACTTAGATACATACACACACCATAATTCCCATATGCTGAGCCTACATATAGGAAAGAAAGAATAGGAGAGAGAGAGAAAGGGAGAGGGAGAGAGTGAGAGAGCAGGAGGGAGGAAGGAAGGAAGGAGAAAAGTAAAGAAAGAAAGAAATGAAGTGTGTGTGTGGATGTGGATGTGAAACAGAGACAGAGAGACAAAGAGAACTTTAAAAAATGTCATTTAGTATTCTACCAAGTCAAGCATATATTACTTCCAGATTTCTCTTTTTCTTTTCTTTTTCTTTTTCTTTCTTTCTTTCTTTCTTTCTCTTTCTTTCTTTCTTTCAGTTAAGTTAGATGAAAAGACCACCTAGGGGACTAAGGAAGAAAAGAGGTAAAGAAATATTGGAAGCTATAACATTCAAAACCACACTGTACCTGAAAGTTTTGTATTTTTTAAAAATTTTTCCTCTAAAACTGTTTCCTTTCCCCAATCATCTTCATCTCATTAAATATAAAAATATATACATATTTAATACAATCACCAGGAGTTTGCTATATGCCAGCACTGTTCTAATTGTATTACCAATATTAATTCACTTACTCTCTTATATTTTATGGCTTTCTTTTTTAACCAATGCAAAAAGTAAGACACAGAGAAGTCAAGTGACTTGTCCAAAGTCTCACGTGAGAAGCAGATCCAGCATTCAAGCCCAGGTATACTAGCCCTAGGCATGGCATGCCTCCTCCTCCTCCTCCTCCTCCTCCTCCTCCTCCTTCTTCTTCTTCTTTTTTTCAATCACTATGCTATACTGCCTACAAGTGTATATATTTAAATCCTCCACATTTATCAAGTAAAAGATCTCTCATAAATATTTCATAAATTTGTACTATAGATTCTAACTTCTTTGTATTCTCTAGTCCTAGTAAAGTGAACTGCTTTCTCTCTTGCATGGCATATTACAATAGTTTTCTTGCTATTCTTCCTACTTCCAACATGGTGGCCCTACAATTAATGCATTGTCCATATGCAGTAATAGTGATCTTTCCAAAACAAACCAAAAAAAACAAAAAACAAAACAGCTCAATTATTTTCCTGTCTTCATTAAACCCAGTGGTTTCTCAAAGAACTCCAATCCCCTCACTCTGGCTTAATAAAGCCTGTCAAATAATCTGTCTCCTGCCTTCTTTTTGACCTCCTCAAACATCATTTCTCACCTTGGCCACAGTTCTTAGCCACTGAATTTTTTTTTTCTGTTTTTCAAACAGATAAAGATCTTTCCCAAATGAAGTCTTTTGAACTAGACAATCTTGCTGCTTATAATGTTCTTCCCACTAGTTTTGCAGGCTCATTTGTATTGGCTATAAGATCAGAACTACCTGTTCTCTATAATATAACTGTTTTGAATCTGTGCACACCATAGCACAATTTAAGATCTCTGTCTATCTACTCATAGATAGATACTATTTATCTCTTTCTATCATCTATCCATTTTTTCTCTCACAATTAAAATGTATTTTCTATGAGAGCAGGAACTTGTATATCTTGCTCACTTGCGTATTGTATTGTGAGCACCCAAAATAATGCTTAGGATATAGAAGGTACTAAACAGATAACTTTTGTCTAATTGAATACATAAATAAATGAGAACATAATTATTAGGAAGATAGAACTTGAAGTTATACCTCTAACCTTAGATAAGATCTTGACTATATAGTTCTTTCACTATTAGCCATTGTTCAAAGTCTAAAAAGTTGTTTTACATTTTACTTTCAATTCTCTACACATTTCACAATATTACATCACCAGCTAAGAGATGTAGGACACAGATCAGAAGTATAATTGGTTATCACATTTTTCCTGAATTATGTTCTTTTAAATAGCTAGTATCCATATATACAGATGATGATAATTTAAATCAGGTACTGATTTAATAATGATTAATTTATAATATAAAGTTTATAATTCTTTTTTTTTTTTTAAATAGGGAAATGATCTGTTTTGGGGATTTAGTGTTTAGCAAAAAAAAAAAAAAAAAAAAAGTCTAACAGAAATTTGTTGCTAAAAATATGAAGAAATCCTGATGAGGAAATGATACTGATCTGGCCTATGTTTCTGGCTGCTGGGATGACACATGTAAACATTAAAAAAGACACCCTATCATTTATATTCCACAACCAAACTCTCAGGATTTGTGGGGAAGGACATAAGTAATGAAATTATTTTCTTTGGCACTCACAATTGTCCACTGAAAGAAGGGATTCTTTGATTGACCTCTTTATTAGCTGTCAGCTACTCATTTCCCCAATTTGTACAGAAAAGATATGTCATATCCAGATTGATAGGTTTTTCTCAATTCTTTTCAAAGCCCATTTTTGCCTCTTTGTGTCTTGACTCAGCATACCAGTTAACAACCTCTCCTGTGAGAACCAGTTTGCATGTAAAACAGCTAACAAAGTGTTTTTTACTTATTCTTTAAAAAGACATTTTTAAAATGCCCTTGAGTTTCTAGCAAAACACATTCCTTTACCAGAGACACGTTAGGAAAGAAATAAAGGCTGAACGAATGAATGAATGAATGAAATTAAGATGTATACCACTTCCAGGCCTGCCTGCTTATTTTGCTTTCCACAGCACCACCTGTTCCTTCCCATGGATGGCGTCGGAGAACCTTGGCTCTGACTTTTCTATGTCTTCTGCTGCTGGTTGGACTAGGAGTCTTAGGAAGCATATGTATGTATTACCCATGTTTGGCCTGAAAGGGAAAGCACCTAGAATTACATGAATTTTACAAGAAAGTTTATTTTTGAATTGAAGCCTTGGAATGATTATTGGTTATATAACCCAAAAGTTATTGATAACTGGATACTTAAACATGATAATTTGTTTTCCTCCCTTCTGTGAAGGGATTGCTTCCCAAAACCTTTAATGTTTGAAATACTAGTTCAGCAGAAAAGAGATAAGGGTTGGGTTGAGGAATTAAAATTTTTTATTTTTTTTTTATTTGGAGTTTACACAACTTTGAAGATAGAAACAGGAAAATTGAATAAAATGCAAATTTTCAAAGAAGAACTTCAGAAAAATGTTTCTCTACAACTGATACATAACAAGAATAGTTCCAAAATGATCAGGGACCTGTCGATCACACTGCAGGAAATAGCCACCAAATTATGTCATGAGCTGTATAAAAGAGAACCAGGTAATCTTATATTCCTCTTCAAGCTATTTATTAGACAATGAACAAAACCTAGGAGTTACTTGAGAATCATTCATCAATAACTGGCAGCCTTCCCCCAGGATGCCATTATTTGGAGAAAGGAATTAAATGTAGTTGACTGAGGACTCACTGATATTTCTGTGCAGTGAGAAGTTTCTCTAATCTGACATCTACTACTGTTATTTTGGGCACTGAGGTTAATAGAAGTTAGGGAGGAGAGGAGAAGGCACCTCTTTATACCCTTGTTAAAGGATAAGAAGAGAAGATGGGTCTCATCTTTACAGGTGATCTTAACATTTCAGTCAATGTTTGAGGAGAGTCCATAGAAAAGAAATAGTTAAGCCTTGCCTATGGAATGAGGAATAATGGGCTTTTGAATTATCTCTAACAGTTTCTATAGCTATTATAACTAAAATATATTCTTTGTGCTCTTGATAACTCTCCCAAATATTCAACATCAGGCAGCCAGAAACACTGTAGTTGGAGAAGGCAAGGTTGATGTAGGTTTGGGGGGTAGATTCTTACCAAACAATGTTTTTGTGATTAGCCTTTATTGCCATGTAGTAGTACAAAAAATTTAAAAAAAATAGAGAAAAATAAGTTAATTAATCATTATTCAGGACTCCTGAGGTAAGTAAACACACTGCAATACACCAGATGTTTAATTCAGAATGTGTTGTTCAGATTATGTTTTGGACATACTGTGGTGGTAGCTAGGGACCAAGAATACAGGATGCATTTTCTTCACCTTTCATGTAAGAAGAAGAAAGAGAAGTAAATTTGGTTAACTTATTATAGAGGACATTGGGAATAATAAGAATAATGAGGATTATCAACACAAACCAAATGAAAGTATGTTTTTCTTCCAGAGCACAAATGTAAACCTTGTCCAAAGGCATGGATGTGGCATGAGGACAGCTGTTACGTACTAAGTGACCATGATGAAACATGGCAAGAGAGTGTCATGTCCTGTTCTGCTCAAAATGCCAGTCTGCTGACAATTAAGAGCAAAAGTGTGTTGGTAAGATCCCATGGATCTTCTGCCTTCCTTCTGAAGAAGGAAGTCACTTTTCCCATCATAGAATAGAGAGGAATGAGGCATGTTAGGGAAGATTTGTACTAATCCAGACACGGGCTTGTTTAAGTTAGGGTATGAGGTGACTGAGGCTTAGTACATTTACCATACCGTGTAGATTAGCCAAGGTGTTATCTAAAATGTTAGCTTAGGGGCGCCTGGGTGGCTCAGTGGGTTAAAGCCTCTGCCTTTGGCTCAGGTCATGATCCCAGGGTCCTGGGATTGAGATCCACATCGGGCTCTTTGCTCAGCAGGGAGCCTGCTTCCCTTCCTCTCTTTCTGCCTGCCTCTCTGCCTACTTGTGATCTCTGCCTGTCAAATAAATAAATAGAATCTTTAAAATAAAATAAAATAAAATAAAATAGAATGTTAGCTTAGGTACTTAACGTCAGTGGAATCTCAGTGGCTGGGCAGGTATATAGACATGGGGTAACCAGAATCTTAAGGTCTGTGAGCATTTCCAGACTGGAACTTTAGGATCAACTCTCAGAACACAATTTCTGAGAATTTATCTAAAAGCGGGAGATCTGGAAATCATTCCTGAAGGTTACCAATTCTGTAAAATCCAGATAGGAGAAGATTCTTTGTTTCTATCATTTTGTCTTTTTTTAACTAACAGAAAAAACCAACATATACTAGAATAAAAACATAGGTTGGATAAAATATGTATAAAAAGGTAGAATTCAGATGGGATGTCAAAGGCAAGCATCAAGCAGACATATTATACTGATTCCCTGGATCCCAGGAAAATGAGTTCTCTGGAAGATTTATTTATGTTTATATGTATTTATTTATTTTCTTTTTTATAATATTTAAGTAGTATCTCTATATTTTACTTATTCCTCTGCATTTCTGGTCTCTCAAATAGTATCCCCATATTATTTAAGGAAAAAATACATTTTCACAAAAGTGTCAGCTTCTCTACTGTAAGAATCTGGTTCCTCCTTTATAGCTGCAGGGAAAATCAAACCATAGTTTCTTCCTCCTCGCATCATTGTCAACTGATCCATTCTTAGTTATTTACTCAAAAAAATGTCTGGATTATGAGAGAAAAATAACTTATGTTGCCTATAAAGTTTTGGACTGGATCTCTATTCTATAACCACTTCTCCTTTGACTTTGCTACATTTTTCTCCTACTTTTTCGGTTTCTATTAACTTGTGTATGTAGTGATTAACCACCTTTTTTGCTCCTAGACTGACTACTGCTGGAAACTTGAATCTTGAAGTTTGTGACCTTCGCTGCCCCTAAGTTAAAGAAATGCATGGTTTGATAGACAGCTTTACTTGTGAAACAGTATCTGATAAATAACTGTTGGAGGAAATCTTACAATAAGGAACACTTCATTTTGATTTTTTTCTAATGGCATCACAAATGGTGTAATGTCAGAAATGTTACCTTAAAACAGTAATATGTAAGAAATTATGTTGTGAAATAATGTACAGAAATGGGAGATAGTTATTATTTTGTGGGTAGACAATTTTTTTAAACATCTCTATTTCTTGTAGGAATTTATAAAATCCAAGAAATTACGTGGATACTGGCTGGGATTATCTAGTGAAGAATATCAAGGTTACCAAAAACTGGATGAGACAATTATCTCCTCCAACTGGTAAGTCTTTATTCTTACTGAATTTTTCTGGTTGGTTTGAGTAAAGGTGTTTTCCCTGGGAGCAGTACTGATTACAATTAAAACTAGCTTCAATTGAAATTGTGTCCTTAAATAACTCTTTTCTATCAGGCTTCTTTAATGTTTAATAATGCAAAAAACTACCACTAAATCTAAACCCTGGGATTCCTGCACACTCTCCACTGTGGGCGAGAAGCAAATACAAGTTTTGATTGTTTTGTTTTGTTTGCATTTTCCTTCAGACAGAAATAGTAAATGTAAGAATATGGGTTTAAAGGCAGCTTTGTATTTTCAGTAAACAATGATAGGACAGAACAGGGGATAATATGTATACAAATAGAGGACAAAAGGAGGTATATTTTAAAGATCTCATCTGGAGTGAAGGGACTAGAAGTAAGGGTGGTGTGGGCACATCACAGAGAGTACAGATGGAATCTTATTTTGAAAAAGTAGAATTTCTACATGTTTATTTGTAATTATGGCTAATGGGAAGGTAATCTATAGTGGAATAGAAAACACAGTATATATTTCAAATTATTAAAAATAATACAAAAATAAAAATATATAATAATATATGTATATATAATGCATTATAATGTGTATAATATATTATTATATATGTATTTCTTTTTGTTTTTTATTCTTAATGTTATTCTGGGATTTGTTTCTCAAAAGGTGTTGTGATCAATGACATCTGTATGATGCCACTTCAAATAGGAAATCTCACTTTTCAAAATTTAATTGATAAAGTTATTTATTTATTAATGATCATTATTTATGGACCCAAATATTTAATACTACATTTTTCCCAAAAGATAGTATTCTCAATTTATAAGTTTGTCTTTGATGCCTAGTCCCTGCTTAGTAATCTTGTTTTAGGGGCTAGTAATTATTCAGAATGTCGGAATAAAATCTTTGAAAAATGGTTAGAAGGAAATGTTACGTGGAGATCATGTTGAACTAAAAGTGTCATATATTAGATTAATTCAAAGCTTGGGTGATTACAAAAAATATTTGAGGAGATAGTGTCAAAGATTTGCTACAGGAGCCAGACTGGAGAATAATAGAACTGCAATATTCTGAATCATATTAACTATTGGGGAAGGGAAGTTACACATCTGGGAGTAAAGGAGAGCAATTAGTCCAGATGTAAAAAAGTGGGAAAGGTAGACTGAAGTAAGGCAGTGTTTACTACTGCATATTTGTTGATAAATATAAGTAACTTGGACACTCTTGATAGTCCCAATAATAATTAAAATTTATTTTAGACAATGCAGACCCAGAAGCAATGATATATTGGAAAAGCAATTTTTTCCTGTGGATGTGTTTGAAATGTTTGACTTGCTAATTGTAATTCTTTACTTTCTCTTTCAGGCTTACACAAAGGAGAAATGATGTAAATGATAGGATGTTTTGTGGGTATATAGATACAAGTTATATTTCCTATACAGACTGTACTTACAGTAAGATGTTTATATGCGAGAAGCTGGCTAATCCAGTGGAGGTTAAGAGCACACTACTGAGTGAAATACCAGATGGAAAATATAGTTAGTGCAGGTATTTCTCTACTATCCTGTGATTCAGGCAACTTTGGGGAGCATACATCTTGCGGGTCACACAAAAGCAATAAAGATGCTGTGAGAATAAATCTCTGTCTCCTAACTCTGTACATTTCTTTCTTTCTTTCTTCTCGTTTGCTGAGTGAAAGGAACCCCAAATCATACCTTGTTATCTGGATATAGTCCCGATACTGTTGACTATAAATACAGTGTGTTGGGTGAACGTATAGAAAAGTGAAGCTAACTTTTCCTGCTTTTCCAGGATGAACAAGGAGAATACCAACCTTATAGAACACCAGGGAAAATGAGATCTAGGAATATATAGAAAGGATGATGACATGACCAACTGGAATTTATCCTAGCCATACAAATTGATTTACATTTTAGAAAAAAAATAAGAGAGAGAGAAAAATCTATTATTTTAATAGATGTAGAAAAGCAGTTGATAAAATTTAACAGCTAATCTCTAAGAAAACTGGAAACACAAGGTGTCCCTCATCTGATAAACATTGATATTAAAAGAAGAGAAAAAAACAAACCAAACGAAAAACAAACAACAACAAACTCTAAACCTAATAAATTACCTTTGATAAAAAAAAAAAAAGATAATATTTCTTCTTTTGAACTCTGGAACAAGATCAGAATGGCCTTTATCAGTAATTTTTATTCAGTAACCTCTACTGTCTATTAGAGGTTCTAGAGGTTAAAATAAGGCAAGAAAAATAAATTTAAAAATATAAAAACTAAGAAAGGAAGATATAAGACTTTTTTTTAAGATTTTATTTATTTATTTGACAGAAATCACAAGCAGGCAGAGAGGCAGACAGAGAGGAGGAAGCAGGCTCCCTGCTGAGCAGAGAGCCCGATGCGGGACTCGATCCCAGGACTCTGAGATCATGACCTGAGCTGAAGGCAGCAGCTTAACCCACTGAGCCACCCAGGCGCCCCGATATAAGACATTTTTATCTGTAGCTAATGTAATTGTGTGTGTGTGTGTATACATATATATACTATATATACAAATGATAAAACATAAATTATTAAAATATATATTTTATCAAGGTTATTGGATAAAGTCTTAAAATATCTCAATGTTTAAACATCAATTATATTTCTGAAGGTTAGCAGTAAACAATGAAAATTTTTAAAAAAACAATACCATTTATAAGAGGATCCAAAAATAAAATAGTAATAAATGTAATAAAATTAGAAAAACTTTCTGCCCAGTCCTGCTTCCTTCAACACT
Organism: Mustela putorius furo; assembly: GCF_011764305.1. Lineage (NCBI taxonomy): Eukaryota > Metazoa > Chordata > Mammalia > Carnivora > Mustelidae > Mustela > Mustela putorius. The sequence continues at coordinate 37,733,340 of NW_025422368.1, read as the reverse complement.
CTTGCACAGGTGGTGATACCAAGAGTGCTCCCTAATAAACCTCCAACAGAATAATCTTGATTTCAGAATCTGATTGCTGGGAAACCATGCCTTCAAATGTTGCTGACAAAATAAAAGAAAACCTTAGTAACTGGAGAAATAACCATGTACTTGAATTGGAACTCTCTATTCTTGGAATATAAAGTCTCCCAAATATACCTACAGAGTGAACACAATCCCTGAATATAACAGATAATTTTTTTAAATGATATGCTAATTCTAAAATTAACATAGAAACGCATAGGATTTAGAATAGCCACAACAACATTGGAAAGAAGGATCTTTGGAGAAATTAAGGTTCTAAATATCAAGATTTACTTTAAAGCCATAATAATAAAAACAGTTTAATATCATACCAGAATATACATCCACAAGACCAGATATAGCCCCCCCTAAAAAAAGATATGCACACAATTACCTTATATATTAAAAAAGTTGTGTGTCTTTAGAGGTAGAAAGTGGTGGTCTTTTCAATAAATGGAGCTGAAGCAATTGGATATCTGCATGGAAATAAGTGAAACTTCATATTGACCCTGTACCATACATAAACATTTTTAAAAAATGGATCATAGAACTAAATATGAGAGTTCAAAATATAAAATTTCTAGTTAGAGGCTCCTGGATGACACAGTCATTTAAGCATCCAACTTGCGATTTCAGCTCAGATCATAATCTTAGGGTGGTGGGATCCAGCCCCCGGTTAAGCCCCATGAGGAGCCCCATGTTAGGGATCCATGTAGTTCCTCTGGGGCACTGGGCTCAGCAGGGAGTCTGCTTGGGATTCTCTCTCTTCCTCTACCTCTCCCCCGACTTGTTCTCTCTTTCAAATAAATAAATCTATATTTGAGAAAGAGAGAGAGGGGGAAAAGCAGACTCCCCACTGAGCAGGAGCCCAACCTTGAGTTGGACAGGCACACCTCAAATAAATAAGTCTTTAAACAAATGTAAAATGTTTCTAGTTAAAACCTAACAGAATACAGTTATGGCTTTATGGCAGAAAAAGATTTCGTAAACAAGATGAAATAAACACTAACAATAAAAAACATAGGAAAATCAGACTTCATTCAAAATAAGAATAATGTTAAGAAAGCAAAGATATGGGGTGCCTGGGTGGTTTAGTGGGTTAAAGCCTCTGCCTTCAGCTCGGGACATGATCCCAGGGTCCTGGGATCGAGCCCCGCATTGGGTTTTCTGCTCCACAGGGAGCCTGCCTCCCCCTCTCCCACCTCTCTGCCTACTTGTGATCTCTGTCTGTCAAATAGATAAATAAAATCTTTAAAAAAAAAAAAAGAAGAAGAAGAAGAAAGCAAAGATACAAGTTGTAGCCTTTGAAGGGCTCAGTTTGAATTTGAATTAGTATAACACACGCATATCCAAATTTATACAGGACTAGTAGTCAGGATAGAATTAACTCCTACAAATCAATAATAAAAAGCTCTAATTAAAAAATGGGCAGAAAGACTTGAAGGGGCAGTTCATGAAAGAAAATATTCAAATGACCATAAAAGCATATAAAAGGTCATGAACATCATTATTCACTAGAAAAAAAAATTATTGGAAATAAAAATACAGTGAGGTGCCAGTATGCCTCCAAAAACGGGTGAAATTAAAGGCTGGCAATACTAAATGTCAGCGGAAATGTGGAATATGCTGGATTTTTCTGTGGTCAAACTAGCGCCAAAAATCCTGTCTGGGAAATCCATTTCGCACAAATCCCTTTCCCTGTGTTTGTCAGAACTGGGCCATGAGGGGAACTCATGGAATAACTGAAAGATAAAACCAAACAGAGAGGAGGCGTAACTCTCAGAAGGATGCTGAGGTCAAATAGAACAGGTGGATGCTGAAGTGCCAGGTAGACTCCACGTCATCTCCTCCTTCTTCACATCCAGTTACTTCATCTTTCTGACTTCTTACTCTGCCAACCCACATCACCTCCAGCTCTACCCCAGAGTCATGACTGCAGTCCCACAAAGCAGCAGCTTCCACAGAAACGTGATTCCCAAGACAGTGGGCTTTGTGGAGAAACCACTTTCCACAGAGACAGCCACTTCCTCACAGACGGCAATTCCCCTCTAGGTAGCAGCTTCCACAAAGGGGTGGATTCCACAGACTTCTCCTTACAGCTCCCTTTTTATAGTTCTGTTGTGGAATCCAGATGACCATGACCGCTTGGAATTTTACCCCTTCCAGATTGTGGTCGAGTGAAAAACAACAAACCAAAGATTTTAGGTCCTAATCCCTAGAGCCCTCACCTGTAAGGAAAAAGGTGAGGAAGGAAAAAGGATTGATGCAGTTGTGATTCAGTTAAGGATCTGGGGTGGCGATTATCCTGGTTTATCTAAATTTAATCACACCATTTGAGAGCTTCAATCATTTGAGATTTTACTGTTCCCCAACTCTCTGCTCCTTCCTCTTAAGCTCTTTTTATTTTTTTATTTAAAGATTTTATTCATTCATTTGACAGAGATCACAAGTAGGCAGAGAGGCAGACAGAGCCTGATGTGGGGGTCGATCCCAGAACCCTGAGATTATGACCTGAGCCAAAAGCAGAGGCTTAACCCACTGAACCACCCAGGTGCCCCAAATTCTTCTAAGTTTTTAAAGCTTTTTTGTTTTCCTTCCTTGTATCCATCTGAATGATTTTCATTGGTTTATCAAAGTCAATAGAAACTAATTCTATGTATCTTTTGCATCTTTTGATTTTGTCTTTATACTTCTGAGTTTCAGAATTTCTATTTGATCCTTTGTAGAGATCCCATTTCTTTAGTAATGTTCCCCATGTTGAAACCAATATTGTTGCACATGTTAATAAGAAAAGAAATTTAAAGTCTATACCTAATAACACCAATATCTATTTCTCCTCTGAGTCTCGTTCTGTTGTCTTTTTTTCTTCTACCATTTGGACTTGAAGGCTGAATACTTTTCACTCAATAGTTGTCCTACACAATAAAAATCTGTAGAAGCTATGGGTGATGCTATCTTTCTTCAAAAAATGGATTTAATCCTGTTTTGGCAGAGATTTTCCATGGGGGAGGATCACTGCCCTCATCAGGAATTGAGATGTTTAAGGTTGTATTTCAGTCATTGCAAAGAGTAATATCTCTTGGATTTTTACTTCAAAAGGGCCTCTTCTAAGGTGTCAACTGTATGGGTCTCAGCTTTAGGACTCTGCTTTTATTGTTACTGCCACACTATGAGACTAATAATCTCTAGGCATTTTCTTAAAAAAAAAAAGATTTATTTATTTGTTTATTTATTTATTCTTTAGAGAGAGCATGAGTAGAGGGGGAGGCACAAAGGAAGTGGGAGAGAGAATCTCAGGCAGACTCCCTGTCAAGTGCAGAGCCCAATGTGGTTCATGATCCCATGACCCTGAGATCATGACCTGAGTTGAAATCAAGAACTGGTCACTCAACCCACTGAGCCACTCAGGCTTTATGTGTTTTCTAAGGCTTTTTGCTATTGTTTTCACTTGGCTTCTTGACCCTATGCCCTATACATGATGGCTTTGAAGAGAAACGCTTGGAGAAGAAAAGTGGCTCAGAATATCAGACTCACTACTCTGTAATTCCTTTTATTCTGTTACATTGTCTCCTTCAGTCCTCATCATCTTATTTTTTGCTGGACTCCAGTTTCATCACTCTACGCCCATTGAAACTATCTAAAACTTTGAGCTGTTTTTTTCTGCTTGGGATTTAGCCCTGAGAAAAATGGAATCAGTTATATGGAAATATGAACATCAGAGTTACTGTAAAATGTTCTCTTTAGATGCACTATCTTGATACCCATAAAGTCTGGCTGAATTAGTTGACATTCAATGTCTGCAATCAGCTACTTTGGTATTCGGTATTTGGTATTGATGCTTATTATATCACATTTTAAGTAAATTTCAGAATTGACCACTTTATAATTTTAGTATTCTAATCCAAGAATGTGGTATATCTTTCCTTTACTTTAAGACTCTTAAGAACTCTCAATAAACTAATTGAATATCCTGCAAGAATTTCTGGCAATAGTACTTTTACTGAGTTATAATTAATATAGAACAGATTGCACATATTTAAAGTTAACAATATATTAATATTTAACATATGTATAAACTCATGAAAGCATTATCACATTCAAAATAGTGAACAGATCCATATGCTCAAAAGCTTGCTTTTGATGGTGTGTATTCTCTCCTCCTCAATGTTCTTTGCCACTGTATCTCTTTGTAACCACTGACATCCTTTCTGTCACTATAGATCAGTTTGCATTTTCGAAAATTTTGAGTAATGGAATTATAGAGTATGTGTGCTTTTTAGTGACTTCTTTTCATCAGAATAAGTTCTTTGTGATTTTTTTAAGTTGCTGTTTATATCACCAGTTCACTCCCTTTACTGCTGAGCTGAGTACTGTCCCATTGTTTGGATATGTTTATCCATTCACTTGCTGATGGTCCTTTAGGTTACTCCTGATTGTAAGAATTAACACTACTATAGGCATTTGTACATAAGTCTTTCTATGGGCATGTTTTTATTTATCTTTGGTGAATATCTAGGAGTATAGAGACTGATCAGATGGTAGATATAGGCATAACAATTCAAGAAGTTACCAAACACTTTTCTGAAGTCATTGTATAATTTGACATCCTCATTATCAGTGTATAAGAGTTCCATTTGCACATCAATAATTATTAGGGAAATAGAAATCAAAACCACAATGAGATATCTCCTCATGCCTGTTAGAATGGCTATCATCAAAAAGATGAGAGGTAACAAATGCTGACAAGGATGTGGAGAAAAGGAAACACTTGTGCACTGTTCATAGGATTGAAAATTACTACAGCTACTGTTGAAAACAGTAGTTTGGAGTTTGGAGTTTCCTTAAAAAATTAAAAATAGAACTACCATATAATCCAGCAATTCCACTTCTAAGTATGTATTAGAAGGAAATGAAAACACTGTGTCAAAAAATTTTATGTACCCCCATGTTCATTGAAGCATTATTTGCAATAGCCCAAATATAGAAACAACCCCAGCTTCCACTGACAGTGGGATAAAGAAGTTTGATTCATGTTTGTGTGTGTGTGTGTGTGTATGTGTGTGTGTGTATGTATACAACGGAATGTTATTCAACCATAAAAAAATTAAGAATTCCTGCCAACTATGACAGCATGGATGGATCTTGAGAGCATTAGACTAAGTGAAATAAGTCAGACAGTGAAAGACAAGATAAATAATTTATGGTCTCACTTATATGTGGAACCTTAAAATAGATATATATACACAAAGAGATCAGATTAGTGGTTACCAGAGACAGAGGGTTGGGGAAGAAGATATTGGGTGAAGTGGCCAAAAGGCACAAGCTTTCAGCTATTAGATAAATAAATACTAGGGATCTAATGTACAGCATAATTACTGAAGTTAAAATGGCTATATGGTATATTTGAAAGTTTTTACAAGAGTAAATAATAAGAGTTCTCATCACAAGGAAAAAACCATTTTTTCATTCTATTTTTTGTATCTATATGAAGTGATGGATGTTAATTAAACTTACTGTGGCAATCATAATATATGTAAGTCAAATTATTATACTGTACACCTAAACTTACATTGCTATATGTCAGTTATATCTCAAAAAAAAACCTGGAAAAAAAAGAATTTCATTTATACATCACATTTTCTTTTTTAAAAATTTATTTATTTATTTAGAAAAGAGGGAACGAGAGGGGGAAGATCAGAGGGAGAAGCAGACTCTGTGCTGAGCAGGGAGCCTGAAGCAGGACTTGATCCCAAGACCCTAGGATCGTGATCTGAGCAGAAGGTAGTCACTTAACCAACTGAGCCACCCAGACACACTATTCATCCCAGTTTTATCAAGACTTGATACAGTTTGTTTTAAAACCGTTCTAATAGGACGGTCCTGATTCAAGACAGTGACATAGGAACCCTCTGATATCACCTTCTCCACAGAACACACAAAAATACACCCATTGGGGCACCTGGGTGGCTCAGTGGGTTAAAGCCTCTGCCTTCAGCTCAGGTCATGATCCCAGGGTCCTGGGAGAACAATTCCCCTCTCTCTTGACTTGTGATTTCTTCTCTGTGTGTCAAAAAAATAAAAAAAAAAAAAAAAAAAAAAAAAAAAAAAAAAAAAAAAAAAAAAAAAACTAAAGAACAACTACTGAACAACAACACTGAACAACCACAGATAGACAGAATGGCAATGGAACAGCAAGAGAGATGGAGACACTGTAACAGAGGGAAACTCCACGCCTGAGGCTGCAAACACTTATAGGGAGGGACAGCCTGGGAACAGATCCCTCTGTCTTTGGGTATGGAAAAAAAAAAAAAAAATCTCTGTTTAAAAGAACATATAAATAGAAAACACTAGAAGTCTGCCAGGTTGTGGAGTAACTGAGGGGATACTCTCCTAGTATGAGGGACTGGAAAATATACTGTTTATGTTCCCACCCCACCTTAAAAGCCTAGATCAGAGCAGGATCTGGACACCATAACGGGCAGGTCTGGTTGCATCAGTGAGCTCATGGCCCACATGCCCCAGCTGAGTTGATTCCACAAGCCCTAGTTGTGCTGCAGTACAAAAAAAGAACCTGGGGTTTAAAAGGGCTAAGGAGCTATGGGAAAGCTCTCTTCTTATCATCTATCTTAAAAGCCTAGACTGGAGCAGGGTCTGAATATCAGAAGGGATGGGTTGGAATGCCATAATTAGTGGCTCTTAACGCCATAACTGCTGGGTCAGGCTGGCACAGAAATGTATGATCTCAGCCAGCCTAGCGTCCCCAAGACCATACTAGTCCTAGGTGCACTGGGACACAGAAAAACCATGCTTAGAAGGGACCAGGAACTCAAGGAACTTTTTCTCCCCTTTCTCCTTAAAGCACAGACTGGAGCAGGGTCTGTCTCAGAGCGTTTGTGGTCTCAGAGGAAACAATTTCCACAAGCCCACACCAGCTATCCTGTGGTACTAGGGCATGGAAGACAAAGCGTGATATTAGTGTGGGTGTGAGTGTGTATTTTAATTTTAATTTTAATTTTTTTTAATTTTTGAAAAACGTGAATGACAATTTTTTTCCAGTGTTTGTCTTATCTTTGTCTTTTATGTCCTCACACATTCTTTTTTCAAAGACAGAAGCCCTTAATTTTCATCAGCTCAAATTTTTCATTTATTTTTTATTTCATGGAACACACTTTTGGTGTTGTAAATAGGAAATCTTTGCCTAAGCCAAAATCATAAAGATGTTCTCCTTTTATTCTTCATGAAGTTTTATAGTTTTAAGTTTTATATTTAGGTCTATGTTCCACATTTTTGTTGTTCATTATTTTCTGTGGTACGAAATTTGGATAAAAATCTTTTTTTTTTAATTTATTTTTTATTTATTTTCAGCATAACAGTATTCATTATTTTTACACCACACCCAGTGCTCCATGCAATCCATGCCCTCTATAATACCCACCACCTGGTAACCCGACCTCCCACCCCCCTGCCACTTCAAACCCCTCAGATTGTTTTTCAGAGTCCATAGTCTCTCATGGTTCACCTCCCCTTCCAATTTCCCCCAACTCCCTTCTCTTTTTTCATAATAATATCCAACTTTTGAAATGAGAATGCTTTCTTCACTGAACTGCCTTTGTATCTTGGTAAAAATAATCAACTGATCAAAAATATATGGGTCTATTATGGGCTTCAGTATTTTTCACTGACCTGTTTAATCTAGAGCAACAATAATATCACACTGTCTTACATATGGTTGCTTTATAAGAAGTCTTAGGTAGAGTAAGTTTTCCAAGTTGTCTTTCTTTTTCAGTGTGTTTTTCAATACATTTCACTGTGTTTTGACTTGTCATTTGTTCTGTAGATGCCCATCAGGTCAAGACTACTGTATACAGTAGTAGTGATTTTTTGTCAAATCATGTGGCTCATTTCAAAGGAAGCATAGCAACCTGTTAAATTTAATTGCCTCTGTCACAGATTATTTTGTTAAAATAGTTCTCAAATGTCAAATATTAGAATGAGAGCAGGATGCAGGGGATAGGTTGAATCAGAAAGTACACAGTAGCGTCACTTAAGGATATGTTTCCAATAAAATGTCCATGTTTAAAAGTTATTCATTATGTAATAACATTTGTATTTTTACAAACCTACATTAATTATTTAAATGTAATTTGACTATGTACAGCTTCCTATATACAGAAATAAGACATATATAAAAAATCTATGTCCATACTTCACTGCAGAAAGTAAAATATACTAATCAATGGGTTTTAAATTGAGAGAAGCGTCAATAGTAAAGAAATCAGTTGGGACAGGGCCTGAATGAAGGCAAATTATGAAATTGGAGAGAGAACCTTAATTAATAGCCATGAATACATACTACATGAACAACCACAAATAAGAAGTTATTATTATTTTCATTTTTTCAGAATAATATATGTACACATTTAAATGAAATAGTTCAGAAAAGCTTATTAGTCAATAAAAACATCTCTCCTCAAATGATTGTCTTGCTCCTTAGAGGCAATTTTTTTTCAATTCTTTGTTTTTATTTCTTATGATGATAATCTTTATATCATTAAATAGTTTGTGCTACTCCATATGGATTTATCAACTTCAGAAATTATCTGTTGCCTTTCTGTTTTGATAGATGATTTAAAGCCATTGTCTCTCTTTCTTTCCCTCACCTCCTAATGTAAACCTTTATTTCTAATCTAGAAAATACTAGATCTAGATCTCTAATCTAGATCTCTAATCTAGAGATACACAGAGTGTATCTCTAATTTCTCCAGCACATAGGAGGTGTAGATTGGTATTATCACCCTTCCTTCTATTTCTCCTGCCCTCCACTCTTCTCTTCTCATTTTGCTCTTTCTTAACCCCTTTCATTTGATCTTTTACTGTTATACTGCTAATACTGAAGTGTGCTTATGTTCCATAGTCATAAATATTGCATGATTTTATCATTGGTTGATTTTAAATTTTAAATTTTAAACCATTGGTTTAATTTTTTTTAAAAGATTTTATTTATTTATTTGACAGAGAGAAATCACAAGTAGATGGAGAGGCAGGCAGAGAGAGAGGGAAGCAGGCTCTCTGCTGAACAGGGAGCCCGATGTGGGACTCGATCCCAGGACTCTGAGATCATGACCTGAGCCGAAGGCAGCGGCTTAACCCACTGAGCCACCCAGGCGCCCCCATTGGTTTAATTTTTAAAATGCATTTATTTACCCTATTATGATTGGATGATGATGAATTCCATTGTAATAATTAGAAATCTCTCTACATCTCCAACATGCCACTCAAATCTCAGTATTCTCAGCATAAGGTTCAAATGGAATTTTCTAATTTTGCCTTATTAATTGTTCAAGTCATCCCAAACTTGCATTTGCTCCACATTTGGACATAGTTATCCTACCAAGTTATTTGTTTTTGTCTTTGGTTTTCTAATTCTTTCTTCTTTCCTTGAATTATGTATAAGATATCCTCCAGATTTTATATTCTTTGCCATATTGTACTTTCTGTGGTGTGTCCTTTCCTCTCAGAGTCATCATTTCCTGTGTCTCCAGTCCTTATAATCCATTCTGGACTAAAATTATACAAGGGCTGTTACAATGTTCATCCTGGACATTTTGTCACTGCTCTCCTGAGTATTGTTAGCCAGGTCCTACATCTGTCAGTTTTTGGCTTTCTGTCTTCATTTGCTGAATTGTTATTATTTTTTCAGCTGGTGCTGTGTGATTTGGTCAGTGTGGGTATAAGCATTGATGAAAGGCTCTGATTCATGGTTTCAGAATAAATTCTTACTGGTAGTGAAACAAATCCAAGAAGTTTATGTGAATCAAGTTACTGGGATTAGCCTGGTGGGTCCAGAGATAGAGAAATGAATTAATTTCTTTTCAAATAAGATGAGGACACAGTATTTAACATATTTCTTTCCTTGGTTAGATTTAGATTTGACAAGGGATCAAGTTTGGCCCAGAAGTTGAAAAGAAAGAACATATTACAAGGAAACTAGAAAAAAAGGGGAAATTCAAAAATCCTGAAAACCCTGAAATTGAAGGAGCAAATAATTCACTTCAAAAAATTATTCTGACTCATGATTTCAATAACTAAAACAGATGTAAATATTAAGGCATTAAATTAGCATATTTTTGTACAACAATTTTTTTAAATTTATTTTTTATTTATTTTCAGCATAACAGTATTCATTATTTTTGCACCACACCCAGTGCTCCATGCAATCCGTGCCCTCTATAATACCCACCACCTGGTACCCCAACCTCCCACCGACCCTACCACTTCAAACCCCTCAGATTGTTTTTCAGAGTCCATAGTCTTTCATGGTTCACCTTCCCTTCCAATTTCCCCCAACTCAACGATATTTTTGCTGTTACTATTCTCTGTGCCAAATGACACCTTCACAGAGGCCTTCCAGGATTAATCTGTTTAACATACAAGCCTCCTGTCCTTCCTCTGCCACCCTATTTTTCCCTGCCTTTTTTTTTTTTTAAGATTTTTATTTATTTATTTGACAGGCAGACATTACAAGTAGGCAGAGAGGCAGGCAGAGAGAGAGAGGGGGAAGCAGGCTCACTTCCAAGCAGAGAGCCCAATGTGGGGCTCGATCCCAGAATCCTGGGATCATAACCCAAGCCGAAGGCAGAGGCTTAACCCACTGAGCCACCCAGGCACCCCTGCTTTTCCCTGCTTTATTTCTATGCATAGGACCATTGCATTGTATGCATTACATTGTATTACTTATCCATGAATAAATAACATAAAACGTTAACATATATGTACAAACAAATATATGAATTGTAGAATGTAAACTACATAAAGGAAGAAAATGTGCCTGTCATATCCTTTGGAATAATGTATACTATATAGTTAATCCTTGATTAATTTGTTGAATAAAGAAATGAATACATAAATAAGTTAATGTTCCTGAACTTCTAAGCAAAAATATTCATTTTATTTTTCGAATAGGCAGAATCTACCTATGAAATGAATTGTACTGCACTTATATTTATGGGAACAAGGTATATTATGATCAGACTGGGGTGGGGTGAAAATAAGAACATGTGAGAAGAAATCTGAGCCTTGAAGATAAGGAGATATATTACTACTTAAAGTTTCAGAAGGAAGATTAGAAGAGTGAATGATTCTGGCCCCCAGCCCCGACCAGGGAGTTCCTTACTAATAAGAGCACGTTTATGAGGATAGAAGAAATATCTGCTACTCCAGAGCAATTAAAATCAGTGAAAATTCTGAGCTTCATGGTGGAAGTCTTTAGTCTTTCTCATCTCTTCAAGGTTTACGTATCAGAACGTGGTTTTCCTAAAAAAAATATGTATATTGTCTTTCTCAATACCACATTAAATATTCTTGATTTTTATCTTTGTAGTATTGTGATTTAACCCCATTTTTTTCTAGACTCTGTGCCTACTGCACAATGTCTCAGTTGTTCTTAAATGTCAATAAAGGTGTTCTTATTAATAAAGTATTTAACAGGTGCTTTTCACTGAGCAATACTATGATTATTTCTGCATGAGTTAGTAACTTATGCATTTAAAGATACTGACTAAATATGTGGTACGCATTTGCAACTATGCTAGATATTTAAGATGCAGAGTATGTTCTCTATGGACTAATCTTTGCTGGACTATGACCAAGGCACTTGAGCTCCCTGAACTTTATAACTCCTCAGTCTGTAGAACAGGTTAATGCACACATACACCCTACGTTCCTCCCAAATTCAAGTTCTTAGAATTCAGATCCTATCCTGACATATACACTCTAAATAAAGAACTTCCACTTCTAAAATATATCTCCCTTTTTTTCAGGGGCTGTTCTGTGTGGAAGGTAGGGGTGGGAAGGGGAAAAAATCTCTATTTAATGTAGCTCAAATGTAGCTTTTCCTGCTCTTTCTCTGAGTATCACTCTTCGATTTTGTAATGCTCTATTAGTATATTTCCTTTTTTAAAAAAATTATTTATCTATCTTAGAGAGAAAGAGAGTTGGGGGAGGGCCAGAGGGAGAGAATGCCAAGCAGACATCCCACCCCCAACACACAACAGCTGAGCAGGAAGCCTGACACTGGGCTTGATCTCATGAAACTGTCTGTGCCACCCAGGTGCCCCAGTATTCTTCTTTTAACTTCTAAAGACTTTTTTCAATCCACAAAAATAGGAAGGAAAAAGAAAGGGAACAATATTTTGGTGAGAACTAACTCAGTTGTGGTTTTCTGGGAGTTAGTAGTGAGTTAAGTGTTTTCGATTACAACACTGTTGTCACAGGCACATGCTGATTAACAACTTTATGTACGCAGAAATGGTGATATTTTCATTTGTATTTTTTTTCCACAGGGCCTTCTTAAGTCGGGAGGTCACTGCCATTTTCCACAAATTAAAAAAAAAAAATAAAAAAGAATCTTTATAGTTAAAATCCACATTTTTCTCTCAGGACCATTTCTTCAACTTGGTGTTTACTGGAGGAAGTTAAGAAAAGAAAGATAAGAGATGTGTGCGGAGGTGAGAATAAAGCAATTCTGAAATTCTCAGTGGCTCAGTTCTGTTTTCTGACACTATATTTTTGCTTGGTTTTTACAAAGGTAGATCATTGAACTTAGTTACCACATGCATAGATCATGCCACAGGAGCAGCTTCTGTGAAGTTCAGTGAGACATGCACCACCCCCAGTGACCAACAGTGCTGTATTTGTTCAGTATGCCTGAAGAAGTGACTTATGCTACTCTCAAATTTCCAAATGCTTCCCAGGTGAAGACATCCCAGGAGAGCTACAGTCTCAAGAGAGCAGGTAAGAGCCTCCATGTAGGATCAGACATACCAGAAAAGAGAGCTATTTAACTACACTGGTGAGTTCTCCTTGCCTTCAACTCAAGGCTGATGATTTTGATGACAGAGTGCCAGTCCATAGGGAAGTTGCTATGCCAGAGCTTAGTTTTGTCTGTCTTATTTAGCTTGTAAGATCATAGTTGGTGAAAAACAAAAATAAAACAAAACAAAACAAACATGGTGGTCTAAGCCGCTGGAAATCCAGATCTCTGGTGTCACGAAAATAACATTTCTTATGATTTTAGACAATTTTCAGATGATCTGACATACAAGCTATTATGGGAAGGAAAAACAGTAATAGTATGAACATAACTACCTAGGATTTTTATTTAACTGCTGAAAGATATAATATAGACATATGCTATGAGATTTAAAGGACCCTGGGATCCTAGTCAGTCATGGTGTGCTAAACATTTGCTTCTTTCTATGAAGGAGTAAGACTGAAGGTGTCTTATCTCTATATTATATCCTTCCAAGCCATATAATTCCAGTCTGTTTTTTCCAGGAATGCAATTCCTAGAAACTTAGAAGTAACAGTGAAACAGTAAGACGATGTTTTGGGGAAACATCAAAATTGTATTTATTGAAATGTTTGTATTGCTACAGGATACATGGTTTCTTGTGCCATCCCTGGGATTATGTTTTGTTATTTATATTTTATTATTTATATTATTTTTATTCCTTTGTATTTGTTTTCAGTCTTTTTGATCTTACTATAAAATTATATCATCTATCTATATATATATATGTATGTATGTGTATGTATGAAGTACATTTAATACACATGGAATGTACATTCCATATATATGTGTGTGTATATGTGTACATATATATAGTACACATACATATAGACACACACACATATATATGTGTACATCTATATATGTAGGCAGAGAGGCAGGCAGAGAGAGAGGGGGAAGCAGGTTCCCCATTGCGCAGAGATCCTGATGTGGGGCTCGACCCCAGGACCCTGAGATCATTACCTGAGCTGAAGGCAGAGGTTTACCCCACTGAGCCACCCAGGCATCTCAACATATGGAATTTTTACTTTATAAATTTACCCCAAAGTATTTTATATTCAAATGAGGAAGAAAAATCACTTCTAGTAACATGTCTCTGGTTATGTAATTTGAGGCATCAGGTTAGTGGATAATGTTTTAGGGACCAGTTCCCCTAAATAGGGTCCTCTTCTCTGTGTCTACAATATTGACAAAGGCATTGTATGTACTGGGGAGAAGTATTCCATACTTGCCGTCCATGGGCAACTGACTTAGAGTGCTTATAAACTGGGAGATCCAATTTACATTCTGTTGTATATTCTCCAATACATGTTTCCATATAAAACGATTTAATCTTTTTTTACACAGCAGGGTAGGTTGTCTGAATTTTATTTTAGTAAAAGATCACACAGTGTTTGTCAATTAATTAATTAATTAATTATGAGAGAGGGAGGGAGAGAGATAAAGCATGTGAGCATGGAGGTGGAAGGGAAAGGGAGAGAGAGAATCTTAAGTAGGCTCTGTGCCCAGCAAAGAGCCCCACAGGGGGACTGATCTCACCATCCTGAGATCATGACCTGAGTTGAAATCAAGAGTCCAACACTTATCCAACTGACCCACCCAGGTGCCCCAGGGTTTGTCTATTTAAAATATCTACCATCAGAATCAGCAACAGACCAGGAACACTGGTATTATCTAGATAGAGAGTAAAGAATAGAGAAGACTGACTTTTTTTAAAAAACACTTTTTTTTTTTTAAGACAATCATGAAGTTCCTGAAATGGAAATGGATGGTGAAACTGAAAATAGAGCAGGGGGAGTTGAGAGCATACCTGAGATGGCAGAGAGCAAAGCTGTGGCAGGTAAGCCCTACGTGAATAAATGTGGCCACTGGAGAAAGTTAAGAAGAGCATTTGGGAGACACCGGGACATAACAATTAGAGTTATTTTTAGAGATAAAGATGGAAAACTTTTGAGAAGGGAAATAAGGAGGATAAACAAAAGGTGATGAAAAGTCATATCCTTTACTTATGGGAAAACATCTTTTTATTTTCTTCCTCCATCCCCAGTGTTTCTGTCTTTTTCTAGATTTTTCCTATTTTACAATATTATTTCCTTCCACGTTCCTTTTCTTTATTAAAGATTTATCTCTTTTGGAAAGAGAGAGAGAGAGAGAGAGAAATGTGGGACAGAGGGAGAAGGAGAGAGAAATATCAGCAGACGCCGTGCTGAAAATGGAGCCCAGTACGGGCCTTGATCTCAGGCCCCTCTGATTACTACCTGAGGCAAAATGAAGAGTAGGTTGCTTAATTGTCTGTATCATGTTGGGGCTCTGTATTTCCTCCCATTTTTCATCATTTCATCACTCTGTTCAATTTCATGGATCGTTTTCTTTTCTTTTCTTCTTCTTTTTTTTAATATTCTTTTATTTATTTGTCAGAGAGAGAGATTATGAGCAGGGAGAAAGGGTAGAGGGAGAAACAGACTCCCCAGTAAACAGGGACCTTTCCTCTTCACAACCCTGCAACGTGGGACTTGATTCCAGGACGCTGGGATTATGACCTGAGCCAAAGGCAGATGCTTAACCAACTAAGCCACCCAGTTACCCTCATGGATGATTTTTTAAAATTATATTTTAATTTACGTAGTACAAACATGTTCCTCATATCATTTCATTTTCAATGAACTCTTTTTTTTTTCCCTCAAGTCTTCTAATATAACATTCCAGTTTCAGACATAGATACAAAATTGTATCTTACTTTTTTTTTTTTTAAAGATTTTATTTATTTATTTATTTGCCAGAAAGAGAGAGGGAGAAAGCACACAAGCAGGCAGAGAGGCAGGCAGAGGCAGAGAGAGAGGCAGGCTCCCTGCTGAGCAAGGAACCAGATGTGGCACTCGATTCCAGGATCCTTGGATCATGACCTGAGTCAAAGGCAGTGGTTTAAGCCACTGAGCCACCTACACAACCCTGTATCTTACTTTTTTTTTTTTAAGATTTTATTTATTTATCTGACAGACAGAGATCACAAGTAGGCAGAGAGGCAGGCAGAGAGAAGAGGAAGCAGGCTCCCTGCTGAGCAGAGAGCCCGATGTGGGACTCGATCCCAAGACCCTGAGATCATGACCTGAGCCGAAGGCAGAGGCTTAACCCTCTGAGCCACGCAGGCGCCCCACTGTATCTTACTTTTGAAAAATTTCATTTCAAGTCAACTTTATTGAAGTATAACTTAAATACAAAAGAATACACCCTAAACCTTAAGTGTATAGTTTATTGTACTTAATAAATATAAACCTCTGTAACCAAAATCAAGATACACAATATTTTTGTCACCCCAAAAAGTATTTTGTGTCTTTTAATCAAAAAGACAGTACCTGCTTTCTCTAACCACCTCTCTCTTTCAACCTTCACTCCCTGTTTTTACATCATGTTTTATCCTTTGGAAAGAATAAGGCTATGATGTAGCAAATATTATCATGTTTCCTGTGTGTCTGTTGTTACAAATGTATTTGGGGATATTGGATGCATTCATTTTCTATAATAAAATTTCTTAATCAGTGTTCCCAAAAAGTAAAAACAAAATACAAAAAAATTTCCCCTCTAAGTTATCCCCACCACCAATTTTAGACCGAGATAACCACTGATCTACTTTCTGTCACCCTACATTATTATGTCTGCTCTCAGATCTTATATAAATGGATTCACATGGCAGGCAGTCTTCTATGACTGGCTTCTTTCATTAAGCATAATGTTATTAAGATGAAAAAATGTTCATCATCTCTAGCCATCAGGGAGATTCAAATTAAAACTACATTGAGATATCACATTACGCCAGTTAGAATGGCCAAAATTAGCAAGACAGGAAACAACATGTGTTGGAGGGGATGTGGAGAAAGGGGAACCCTCTTCCACTGTTGGTGGGAATGCAAGTTGGTGCAGCCTCTTTGGAGAACAGTGTGGAGATTTCTCAAGAAATTAAAAAGAGAACTTCCTATGACCCTGCCATTGCACTACTGGGTATTTACCCCAAAGATACAGATGTAGTGAAAAGAAGGGCCATCTCTACCCCAATGTTTATAGCAGCAATGGCCACAGTCGCCAAACTGTGGAAAGAACCAAGATGCCCTTCAACAGACCAATGGATAAGGAAGATGTGGTCCATATATACTATGGAGTATTATGCTTCCATCAGAAAGGATGAATACCCAACTTTTGTAGCAACATGGACGGGACTGGAAGAGATTTTGCTGAGTGAAATAAGTCAAGCAGAGAGAGTCAATTATCATATGGTTTCACTTATTTGTGGAGCATAACAAATAGCATGGAGGACATGGGGAGTTAGAGAGGAGAAGGGAGTTGGTGGAAATTGGAAGGGGAGGTGAACCATGAGAGACTATGGACTCTGATAAACAATCTGAGGGGTTTGAAGTGGCGGGGGGTGGGGCGTGGGAGGTTGGGGGAACCAGGTGGTGGATATTAGAGAGGGCATGGATTACATGGAGCACTGGGTGTGGTGCAAAAATAATGAATACTGTTCTGCTGAAAATAAATAAAAAATAAATTAAAACAACAACAACAACAACAACAAAAGATTAATTCATATTGTATGTTTTCAATAGTTAATTCCTTTTCATTGCAGAGTAGTATTCCATAGTATGAATACACAAAATGTTTATCCATTCACTTGTAGATGGACATTTCAGTGGCTTCCTGATTGGGACTAGTGTAAATAAATCTGCTATGGTGTACATGTCTTTGTGTAGACATATTTTTTAAAAATCTTATTGGGTCGGGGTGCCTGGATGGCTCAGTCGGTTGAATGTCCAACTCCTTATCTGAGCTCAGGTCTTGGTCTCAGGCTTGTGTGGAACCTACTTTAAAATAAAAAAATATTTTTTTGTTTGTTTTAAAGATTTTATTTATTTATTTGACAGAAAGAGAGATTGCAAGGAGGTAGAGGCAGGCAGAGAGAGGGGGGAAGCAGGTTCCCTGCTAGGCAGAAAGCCCAATTTAGGGCTTGATTGTAGGACCCTGAGATCATGACCTGAGCCAAAGGCAGAGGCTTAACCCACTGAGCTACCCAGGCACCCCTAAAATAAAAAAAATCTTATCAGGTAAATACATAAGAGTAGAATTCTGGGTTAGATGGGTATGTTTACTTTATAAGAAACTGAAAATTATTTTCCATTTTTACATTTCCAGTAGAAATGTAAAAGATCTTAGTTTATTTACAGAACTTTTTAAGTGTTCTCACTGCTTTCATTTTGTCTTTTTTTTTTTTTTCTCAGTCTTTCATGTTGGCAGCTTTCTTCGAATATCTGGTGATATTTGGTTGCCTGTAATCATTTAAGAGTGAGATGCCAAAGGTACCTGGGTGGCTTAGTCGGTTAAACATCTGTCTTCCGCTCAGGTCATGATCTCAGGGACCAAGGATCAAGCCCCATATTGGGGTCCCTGTTCAGCAGGGAGCCTGTCTTTCCCTCTTCCACCTCCCCTACTTGTACTCTCTCTCTCTGTCAAATAAATAAATACTATATATATATATATATATATATATATATATATATATATATTTTTTTTTTTTTTTTAAAGAATATGATGCCAAATTACTTGAGAGGGGTCTCATTTTTATATGAGAGTGTATGTGTAGGCTTCATGTACTTGGGTGATTCTCTGAGAAACCCAATTGTCAATATTTGTATGTGTTTGTTTGTTTGAATTTCCCCTCTGGTTGCTCTGGAGAGGATTCCTCCAATACTCTGTCCCAGACAGTTTTCTCTCAGAATGACTATGAGAGGGTATTAAGGGAAACCTCAGTTTCCACTTGTTGTAGGAAAAAAGAAAAAAAAAAATTTCTTCTCTACCGTGAGTTTTTTCCCTACAATTTCTCCTTTACTATTCACACAGAACAGTTCATTTTTGATACTTCTGTCATCAAATGCATGGACATTTTTCCCACATCAAGCAATTCTCTGTGACAGCAGCTGCCATGTCCTACAATTCAGCTCGGTTTTATTACTATCTACCTGGAGATAATGTCAAGTTCTATAGGGTAAAATCTCAGTCTCAAAAAAGTGCTCCCACCCTACTTATTTCCTTAAAAGATTTTATTTTATTTTTTTGACAGACAGAGATCACAAGCAGGCAGAAAGGCAGGCATAGAGGGTGGGGGGGGGAAGCAGGCTCCCCACTGAGCAGAGAACCTGCTGGGGGCTCAATCCCAGGACCCTGGGATTATGAACCTGAGCCAAAAGCAGAGGACTCAACCCACTGAGCCACCCAGGCACCCCACCCCCTACTTAAAATGACAATTACAAGAAGTATGTCACCAGATTACCCACAACTTCATTCAGATTTGGCTATAAAACAGAGTTTCCCATAATCCCCTCTTGAGGTACACTTAATTTGCCCCAGCAGGTCATAAAACTCAGAGAACCATTTAACATTTACGACTTTATTAAAGAATATGATAAAGGATAGAGATAAGCAGCCAGATAAAGGATACATAAGGTGAGATTTGGGAGGGTCCTAAGCAGGGGTGGGTCACCCTCCTGATATTATGTTCACCAGCCTGGAAGCTCTCTGTACCTCATACTTTTGGGATTTTTATGGAGGTTTCCTTACATAGGCATGATTGATGGAGTTAATGACTCCATTTTCAGACTTTTTCCCTGCTCAAGAGAAGTAGGGGTTGGGGGACTGAAAATTCCAAGCTTCCTGTCATGGCTTGGTCTTTCCCATGACCACCTCTCCTCCAGGAGCCCATCCACATGCCCACTCAGACTCACTTCATTAGAACAAAAGATGCTCCTGGGGCCCTGGGTGGCTCAGTTGCTGCAGTGTCTGACTCTTGGTTTCAGCTCAGGTCATGATTTCAGGGTCCTAGAATGAAGCCCCTTCCCAGGATCTTCCCTCAGTGGGGAGTCTGCTTAAAGATTCTCTCTCTCTACCCCTCCCACCACTCGTGTGTGCATTCTCTTTCTCTCTCTCATAAATAAATAAATCTTAAAAAAATAATAATAAGAGCAAAGATTCTCCTTATCACTTAGGATTGTATAAGGGTTTAGGATCCTTGTGTGAGGAGCAGGGTCAAGGATCAAATATTAGAAGAAGAGATGCTCCTAGTGTTCTTACCACTTAAGAAAATATCAAGGTTTTAGAAGCTCTGTGACAGGAAGCAGAGCAGATAGATATTCATATAGATATAGATACAGTATAGATATATATCCTATTATCTCACAGAGGGTAACTCATTGTAACTCATTGTAGAGGGGGAGAAAATATGGGGTTAGGAGTCCATCTGAATCATATGTAAACTTTCAGATACTTTCTCAGTTTTCAGGCTTCCCTACACCTCCACTTGAGATGATAAAGTAGGAGGTTATCACCAACTTACAGAACTTCTGAGGTTTTTTTTTTTTGTTTTTTTTTGTTTTTTTTTTACTTATTTGAGAGACAGAATATTTTTGGTGGTTAACTGAGCATAATAAAAAACAAATGAAATGAGTGAAACATTAAAAAAAAAGATTTTATTTATTTATTCAAGAGACAGAGTGAGCAAGTGCAAGAGAGAGAGTGTGCAAGTAGAAGAAGAGGGAGAGGGAGAAAAGACTCCATCCACACTGAGCAAAAGCCCGATGCAGGACTTGATCCCAGGACCCTGAGATCATGACCTTAGCTGAAGGTAAATGCTTAACTAACTGAGCCACCCAAATGCAACTTTTGGGATTCTTAAATGAGAATTTTGACTTTGGTTCACTTTTCCAAGGTCCACGAGGTTACTAGCAACTTTTGTTCTCTACCTTCCAAATGCCATTATGTAGTTTTGTTTCTCATTATTTTGAATCTTGAATCTATGCATTTTTTATTCTCTATTTTATCAGAAATTTTAGGGAGAAAAAAGGTAATGGAATGAGCTCTATCTCTAAGATTAATTCCAGGCTGATTTTTAATCAACATTTCAGTCAGCCCAAATGCAATTTTATTCTGCCTTCCTTCCCATTTCCTACCAGTAAGTGCCTCTCCTAAAAGAAACTAGAAGAAATAGGAAAGACATAGGAAGTATGTCTATACCAAAACTCTTATGGGGTTCCAATGAAGGGAAGAGGTGATGCACTTGTTTGCCTCCATGTTACTTAAGAACATGGAAATTCACAGGGAAAAAAAGAATAAGAAGAGCTTAGGAGAAGATTTAAGCCTCTTTCATCCTTGGAAAGGTCCTAGCCTCTTGAGATTATTGAACTCCATAGCAGAAATATTATACCAACCTTCTTGTGTGGTCTTACAAGGACTTGCTTGCTTATCTTTCTGGTCTTAGACCATTCATTTGCAAACTGAACGAACAGGCAAAAAAGGTCTTCCGTAATTCTAAATCAAAGAAAGTACTAGACTTTATATCCAAGAAGACACTGGACCAAGTTTGTCCCTTTTTATGGAACATAGAATTAATTAACAGTTTGTCACCTGGCATGCCATTGACATATGATGGAAGAAACAACTATGCTTTCCATTAAACATAGGTGTGATGCTTCTCATAGTATTCCAAATCTTGATCTCAAACACCAGAGTAAATAAAACTAAGGGAAAACAAAAATAGCTGTTGATTTTAGGGGATCCGGAGGCCAAAGGAGAAAAAAAACCAAAAGTCCCAAATAGGTAACTGTCAGTAATATTGAATGCCTGAAAGGGACAGATAACCAAATTAAACAACCAGCATAATAAGATTTTTTTAAGACATTAAATTATGGAATCAAAAAATTTTTAATTGAAACATGACTTTGACAGCAATAACTTCAGCAGATGAGTTTAAAAAAAGAGCAAACATCATTAAGACCCAACAGGATATTCTGGAAGATCAGATAGAAGAAATTATTCAAAGTTATAAAGGTAATAAAAATCATAATAGGCTTGGATAACATATCCAAGTAATCTAATATGTAAAAAATATTTTATATTGGGGAGGGTATGTGCTTTAGTGAGTGCTGTGAAGTGTGTAAACCTGGTGATTCACAGACCTGTACCCCTGGGGATAAAAATATATGTTTATAAAAAATAAAAAAATAAAAAAAAGAAAGAATGTACCTCAACGTAATAAAAGTTATATATGACAAAAAAAAAAAAGAGGAAAAGGGACAGATATAAAAAAGGATATAAATTATGAATAATTATATATCCTCTAGAACTGGATATATATGGAGGGGAAAAAACTGCTATTCTCCCATCTTTAATTCAGAAAAGATATAAATCATCCATCCCAACAAAATAAAAATTTACCATGTACTCTTTCTAAGAAAAATACTCAAGAAAATTTCCAGACATACAAGGAATTAATCAGACCTCAGTGTAAGGGAAAATTTAGAGGTGAGTCAAAAAGTAATAGCTGATGATGGAATAAATATAATGGTAATTGTGATAATGAAAGTGCTAAATCATTTTTGCTATAAAATAGATACACTGCAAGAGAAAGTCATTAATAGTCTAGGACAAATTTTACTAAACTGTCACAGTAAAACCCAGCATTAAGAGAGAGGAGGAAAGGGAATAAAAGTACTATAAAAGTCTAGGTTGGAGAGTCTAAATTTAGCTATTCCAAAATTACAGATATTAAGAATATAATGCAAAGGAAAACATTTCCTTTTGGAAACAGCTAAAACTTTCATCCCAGGGGCACCTGGGTGGCTCAGTGGGTTAAAGCCTCTGCTTTCAGCTCAGGTCATGATCCCAGGGTTCTGGGATCAAGCCCTGCATTGGGCTCTCTGCTCAGCAGGGAGCCTACTTCCTCCTCTCTCTGTCTCTGCTTATCTCTGCCTACTTGTCTGTCAAATAAGTAAATAAAATCTTAAAAAAAAAAAATTCATCCCAATTTTTCATAGTCAAAGGAGAAAGAATGTAATAACCCATCTTAATATAAAAATAATAAAATCACAAAAGAATTTAAGAGAATTGATAAATTTAAAAGCTTAAATCAATAAATAGGAAGGTTTTGAAGAGAAAAGTTAATCTGAGACTGGTTTTATTTTTTAAAAAATCTAATAGTCAAATTAAGGAAAAATGGAAAAAGCAAAAGTATCAGATATCAAGTTAGGGCCACCTGGTTGGCTCAGTTGGTTAAGTGTCTGACTCTTGGTTTCAGCTCAGATTGTGATCTCAGGGTCCTAGGTTCAAGTCCCATGTTGGGCTCCCCACTCAGTGGGGAGTCTGCTTGTGATTCTTTCTCTCTCTGTCTCCCTCTGTCTCCCTTTCCCCATGTTCTCTCTCTGCTCTAAAATAATAAATAAATCTTTTTAAAAAAGGAATATGCTTAAATAAGTAACTAAAATGGGAGAGAATAGGGGAAGCTGGGTAGCTCAGTGGGTTAAGGCCTCTGTCTTTGGCTCAGGTCATGATCCCAGGACCCTGGAATCTAGCCCCACATCAGGCCCTTTGCTCAGCAGGGAGCCTGATCCCACCCCCCACACCTCCCCCACCACCCCCACCGCCTGCAACTCTCCTTACTTGTGATGTCTGTCAAATAAATAAATAAAATCTTTATTAAAAAAAAATGGAGCACACCCCAGAAATCCCGTATCCACTTCCACTCATTTAATAAATAAATAAATAAATAAATAAATAAATAAAATGGGAGAGAATAAATATGTGTAAAGCTCCAACCTCTGTAACTTCATGGCAATAAATTTGATAGTCTAAAGGAAGTAGATGATTTCCTAATAATATATTCAAGAGAAAACCTGAAAGGGCAATCATCAGAATGGATTGTAAATCATATTAAATAATAGATCTCAATATTAGCCTAGAAAAATTAGGAAAGAACATCTATCAGGTGGCCAACACTGATTTCCTGGAGATGGGAAGAATGAGGAAACAGCAAGATGGGGAAGGGAGGGAAAAAACAATGCTAAAAAATGAACAAGAGAGTGTCAATGAAAGTATCCAAAATATGTCCTATGATCACATTTACTTAGAATTATTTGCTTTCAGTGTTAATTGTGAATGTAAAGATGTAGTTAATGAGGACTTTGCTTGATTTTGCAAGCAATTATTTTCATTAAAAAAATTCCAATAGTCCTATACATAAGGGGCAGGTGTGTTGGACAAGGTTATGAAAAAGGAAACAACATAAAACGTATTGCTTCATGTCATTTTTCTAAATTGGTGCTTCTTCACAGGACATAGCACTCGGTCAAAAGTGTGGTGCACTGTTGCTTTCATTTCGTTGACTGTGAACCTGGTGGTGCTGGCTGGACTGGGGACACTGGGCCTGAGGTGTAAGTTTCCACTTTTCTCTGAGCCTGTGGATTGCAAATAAATCCAAGTCCCAAGACATATCCATACAATGTTTCCAGATTAATAGAGGAGAAAATGTGTCATTACTGTAGGACCATATCATATTCATCATTGTCTCGAGGATATTTTAATGACAAATTCCTTCAGTGACAACTAAGGCTAAGGATTGTAAAGTAAACCCATTTTTCTAGAAATTATGAAATCAATACAACAAAAATACAATTAATTATAGCCTGAGAGTTTTCATGATGATTTCATATGTTTAAAGCAAATTCTCCATTCTTCATGTATTTTCTTCTTGTCTAATTCATTCTAATTGCAAACATACTTCAAAATGGTATTATCATACTTGATGTTTTTCTCTAATTCCTCCATTAATAGCCAGTTATTTTGTCCTAGGAATCACACCAATTTCAGGTGAGTATGAGCTGGTTTCATGGTGCTGTCTTTTGAAAGATAATTTCTCCCAGATGATTATTTTTTTCCTAAAACTTCTATAACTGTTCTTGACAATAGCACAATAATTGGTGGGCAGGGTTTTTTCCTCCAATATAATGCAGGCTTCATAAGAGCACAGATTATGGCTTATTCATCCTTGGTATTCTTTGAATGAATGTATTAAATGAATAAATGAGTGAATTCAGGAACAAATAGGTGAATAAAAAGAAACGAGTAGGCTTTTGAATATCAAAGCTGAAGTATCTTTATAAGAAAAGGAAAACTCTCAATCTACCCTTATTAGCAATTTGTTCCACAAATAAGAAAAAAGAAAATTGCAAGTGCTTAAAAATATATTTTCTCAATAAAGATCTAATGCATATAAATTGCCAAAACCTCAAAATACAGAGAAAGAGAAGAAACTAAAAGCAATTGCTATCTGTCAACGGGAGTTAAAGGCTATTAAAATATAAAATCAGCGTTAATATCTCTGGAGTCATAGAGTAGATATCATTTATATCAATATTTTATTTAATAATTTAAATACTCTTATTATATTACTTATCATTTTTGAGTACTAATGTTTTCCCAAGCTCTTCACATATAAATTATGGTTATATCTGTCCAAGAAACTCAAATTGCAACACATAAGGTCATGATCTCATTCAGTCTTTACCCAAATCATGTCCTATAATCATGTTTACACTCAATTTCCAGGTCAGAGAACCCAAAATACTTCTGCAATTCCGTATGGTCTGTAAGTGATCAGGGGGAGTATTTGATTATTTGTTTATACATCTATCATTTCATTTTATACTTTATGGTTTTGATTTTATTTTTTAATTAATTATTTTTATTAACCTTTAATGTATTATTTGTCCCAGGGGTACAGGTCCATGAATCATCAGGCTTACACATTTCCTCCCCAATGTCCCTAACCCACGACACTTTCCCTACCTCTGCAACCCCCAGCAACCCTCAGTTTGTTTTATGAGATTAAGAGCTTTTTATGGTTCGTCTCCCTCTTAATCCCATCTTGTCTCATTTTTACCTTCCCTACCCTCCAAGCCCCTACCCTGCCTCTCAAATTCCTCATATCAGAGAGATCATATGATAATTGTCTTTCTCTGATTGACTTATTTCACTCAGCATGATACCTTCTAGTTCCATCTGCATTATTGCAAATGGCAAGATTTCATTTCTTTTGATGGCTGCATAGTATTCCATTTATACTTTATGGTTTTAATGGCCCTTTGCCTTATGTCTTTATGTTTCTCTGCTTTGCTACATTGGTTGTGTCTTCTATTCTACTGCATTTCCCAGGCCCTATAATGAATTTTTTCTTTAAATATCAATTACTTATTTGATAATTAAAAGACTCTTTTAAGAACTCCATATTTTGGGAGCATCTTTTCTCAATCCTGGATGCTAGTGGGTAATTCTCTTCCCCCTTCTCTTCCCTCCTACAACAGTGAGTACAAAGGCATTCTGAGGAAATAGAAGGAATATTAAAATTGTTAACTTTTCTTGAGCACCCATCCTTTGTGATTTTATCTAATTTAATCCTCATAAAACTTAAACTAAAAATTAAATATTCGATTAAGTTGCAGGGTTCTCAGGTAAACTAACATCAACCTATTTTTAAAAAACCCAAAATATGTTTTAACAATCCACAAAATAAAGCAGTTATGAAGTTTTCTGAGTCTCCTGATGTTCTTAGAGACATGATCCCCATATTCTGAGTTTTTTTTTTTTTTAAATCCCAAGGTTGCCATTTACCAATTGCCCATCCTTAAATTATGGTTATATCTGTCCAAGAAACTAAAAAATTACAACACATAGGCTCACCAGTATGTTATAGTACCTCCTAACTTCACATGTGTGAATTTTCTATAAACTAACTACTGAACTGCATCATCTTTTATTTTGAGATACCTGCTTCACATGGATTTTTTTTTTTAATTTTTAAACATTTTTGGGTATTTTCTTCAACAAGAAACTAGTTCTCTATTGTGTAACATACCTTTTTATCTCAAATAAATTTCAATCTTTAAAGTACATACAGTTAGTATTTTATACATATGTAAGTATCATTTTTTAGCAATTTTTTTTAATTTTTTATTTTTTATAAACATATATTTTTATCCCCAGGGGTACAGGTCTGTGAATCACCAGGTTTACACACTTCACAGCACTCACCAAGGCACATACCCTCCCCAATGTCCATAATCCCACCCCCTTCTCCCAACCCCCCTCCCCCCAGCAACCCTCAGTTTGTTTTGTGAGATTAAGAGTCACTTATGGTGCATCAAAAGAAATGAAATCTTGCCATTTGCGACAACATGGATGGAACTAGAGCGTATCATGCTTAGCGAAATAAGTCAAGCAGAGAAAGACAACTATCATATGATCTCCCTGATATGAGGAAGTGGTGATGCAACATGGGGGCTTAAGTGGGTACAAGAAGAATAAATGAAACAAGATGGGATTGGGAGGGAGACACACCATAAGTGACTCTTAATCTCACAAAACAAACTGAGGGTTGCTGGGGGGAGGGGGTTTGGGAGAAGGGGGTGGGATTATGGACATTGGGGAGGGTATGTGCTTTGGTGAGTGCTGTGAAGTGTGTAAACCTGGTGATTCACAGACCTGTACCCCTGGGGATAAAAATATATGTTTATAAAAAATAAAAAATTATATTAAAAAAATAAGTAGAGAATAATAAGAAAGAAAAGCAAATTGAAAAAAAATAAAATAAAAATAAAAAAAATAAAAATAAATAAAAAAAAAAAAAAGTCACTTATGGTTTGTCTCCCTCCCAATTCCATCTTGTTTCATTGGTGATGCAACGTGTAAGTATTATTTTAATGAGTATTCCATTAAATTATTAAGTAATAATTGTGATATTAATATAATTTATTGGAAAACTTTGACTATGTTAAAGTCATTAATCTCCTAATATGAATTATAGATTATTGGAAACTCATCTTCAACAACAGAACAACAAATGATATTGAACAAAACAATATACAACAGTTGGAAGAAAATTTAACGCTATGCATGAATATGTATAATAATGTCTCAAATGAGCTTATCATTTTTGAAAATATGACACAAAACATATTAAAAGAGCTGACAAACTTTACCTCAGAATACTGTGAAGAGTTAATGAAGAAGGAAAAAGGTGAGTGAAATGGTCGCTTATTTCATCTAGTCTCATCCCTGACCAGATTCTCCATTTTTTCCTAGACATTTTACTGGGTTTGACATCTTAAAATATATATGAAATAAAGAAAACATGGAAATACAAATTCTTGTATTAAAAAAGCACTTTTGTCATATAGTATAGACACATAGTCACATAGTATAGTAATTAGAGGGGTATTTTAAAATATCACTCTCCTCTTTCCTAAATTCATTTTTGAGGATGAAAGGGGAGTTTTTCCCTTTCCTTTCTATCTCTTTCTTCTTCTTCTTTTTAAAATATTTTTCTTAAAAATTCTCTTTCATGCAAGGGTGCTCTTATATTTACTATGATCCTTACTAAAAGAATAGTTGTTGTGGGTTGGCTACATTGTTATTCAAAGAGATAGTTTTTTTCGTTAGATTTCTTTGAAAGTGACAAATCTGTCTGGATAGTTTAAGGGTGGAAGACCAAGATGGAGCGTATGAACATGCAACTTTCGTTTGTAAATGAGACTGGATATAAATGATAATCACAAGAATCACAGTGGAAACCTAGGCTTTGCGAGACAGTTCATCCAATTTCTTCAGAGAGGAACCATGTCCTTTCCCCTCCCGAAAATCCTATAGCTTCTCAATCACTTTTCTTCACTTTTTCCTTTCTTATCTTCTTACATAAGAAAGAAAGAGGGGGGGAGAGAGATAAAAGGAAGAAAGAAGGAAAGAAAAGCAGAAAGAAAGAAAGTCACTTCACACTATGTGTCAACACTTGGGAGACCTTCAAGAATATTAAGTCTTATGCATAACAATAATAACTATCCCTTGCCTTAAGTTATTCATGTCATGATAGAAGAAGCAAACAAGTAAACAGAAAATTACAATTCAGTGTAATGAGTGCTCATAAACATAAATATGTAATGTAAGAAACAATAGTTGAAAGAAAGAGTTGAGATTGGGTGGGGGTATAACATTCAATGCTGGGACTGGAAGCATATTGTAATAAAATTGGTGAGGGGTAGCATGGGGTGCTCAGAAATTTCAAGGTATTCAAAATGAATGGTTGACAGGAACCTAAACAAACTAATAGATAAGATTGGAGTGTCACTAGTGTTCCCATAGATAATGGGGAGGGTTTGAATTTTTCCCTACAAAAAAAATTAGACCACTTAAAGCAGAGTCTGATAGACTCTGGGTGGTGCTAAGGTTTCTGTAAAAAAAAAAAAAAAAAATATATATATATATATATATATATATATATATATATATACACACACACACACACACACACAGAGACTAGAGATGGACTACAGTCTTGCTGTAGCAATCCAAACGTTGTAGTTTTCTTTGAGTGCTTTTAGTAAGCCCTTTATCACTTTTCTTCCTCTCTATGATTTTCCTTCTTTCTTCAGATTATTCTAGATCCAAATCCCATACCATTTCAGATCTCATTCTCTTCCTTCTCTCATATTATAAGCAGTCATCTCACTCAATATGTAACTTTGGTTAATCATTTCAATAGGCAATGCAAATGGTTGTAAATTCTGATACATATGCTAATTCATAGTATATCTGTTCATACATATTATGCTTATGTATATATCAGAATCATATCTTTATAACCTTTCCTCATGTGTTTTTCAGATGTTCAATTTCACTCATGTTTGGAATCATGGATGTGGTATGGAAATGGAAGCCAAGGTCATGCCCAGATGAATATGGACAGTAAGAAAAATTGCAATAATACCCAGGTCTGTGGGATGATCTACAGAAAGTTTTTGGTATTGTTAAGATATAGGTCAGGAGAATCTGGATAACAACCTCAGTCCTTGGCTATTCCTAATAAATGGCCTCCAAGCCCTTTACCTTTTGAGCAGTTATTGGAGAATTCTGCTATCACAGGTTCAAATGCCAAGTATATACAATTATTACACTGATCTGTCCATGAGACCTGTCACAAAACGTAAGCTATAGAACTTTATTTCCTCGGGATTTCTTATTCCCTGTGTGTTCTGGTTCTTGTAGAATCAGAAAGGAGAGAGCAACGATTTATTCCAGGTATGAGGAATATTTTAATTGGCCATTGATACAAATTAAATCATGGGATTCTCTTCTACCTTAGAGTTGTCCTGTGATGAAAAATTATACTCTCAGTCATAATGTACGTGGCACAATCCTGCATATGACCTCTTATCATCACACATCATTACCTTAATTAATGTTATTAGTTAAAATACAAAGAAACAAATCAGGTAAACTTACTGCAATGCTCATGATTATTTTGTTGTTGTTTTTCTTAATATTTGAGTGTAGAAAAAAAAAACAAATTTCCAAATGTAGAATGCTAAAACCCTTATAATCCAGCACAGTATGTTTGTTTAATGTATATATAGCATGCTCCAACCAACCAGATTTTATCATCAACATTTCTTGAATGTGGTTCATGCCTCTGTGATTTTTTTCCCTTTATAGTTTTATTAGCTGAGTTATTCTGTCCCTTTCGAACTCAACTAATCCAATTCACTTCTCAAGTTTCAGCCTCATTGCTTCTTTAAAATTTTGCTTCTAAACAAGCTCAATTAATGTCTTTCTCTTTCATATTCCCCACAGCATTACATTTTTAGTTAACAGCTATGAGTGCATCTGTTCTGTTAGAGTTTTAACTCCCTGAAGGTAGAAAACATGTCTTGCCCGTTATTGTATATCCACTTATGATACTGGAAACACCTTAAGTTTGGCTGAAGTACCAGTATTTCTCAATATCTTGATTTTTTTAAAATTGTTTTTTCTTTTCTGTAGGCAAAGAGCATACTTAGAATGTCATAGAAGATATTTTTTATTATTTTAGTGTATTATTTTGCTACATTTTTAAGAGAAGAGACATCTGAATCAAGAGAAACAATTAATAGTTAAGAAATTAAGAAAAAATAAAGTTGTTTCATGCCACAACCTAATTAAAAATGAGGTATGAAGGAAAAAGCAGACTATGAGAATTTTAAGATTTTGTCTTGAAATTTTTCACAAGGAAAAACGATCAGTCATATATATGGTATTTTTGTGTTTGAGACTGATATTGAGTGTAAATTTTAACAGGTCAAATTTATGGTGCTTGTGAGAATGACATGGACATGAAATGTTTTGGGGGTTGGAGCTGAATGGGAGATGACTGTATTGAAGATTTTAAAAATTTGCCCTCCCATACTTTTATTAAACAGTCATTATCAAATATTTACTAATGATTACTATGTACTTCTACTATGTACAAGGTGAATTTAAGCCTGGTAAGTTTTGATCAATAAAAATAAAACCTATAGATTAGGTGATAATATCTAAAATAAATTAGTAGATTAAGAAAAGAAGAAGCCAAAGGATAGAATCCTAAATATCCACACTATAAATGGGGCAGGAAATTAGGAGAACTATCACAAGTGTTTAAGAATACGTGATTAAAGAAGGAAGGGGAACGAAGAAGGTGTAATACCAGGGAACTGATGGAGGGAAGTGTTTCAAGAATAATGTAATTTGAGGTGCCTGGTCAGCTCAGTCGTTAAGTGTCTGCCTTCAGCTCAGATCATGATCCCAGGGTTCTGGGACTGAGCCCCACATCTGGCTCCCTCCTTGGTAGGAAGCCTGCTCCTCCCTCTCCTACTCCCCCTACTTGTGTTCCCTCTCTTGCTGTCTCTCTCTCTCTGTTAAATAAATAAATAAATAAAATCTTAAAAAAAAAAAAAGAATGATGTAATTAACAGTGAAAACACTTCCAAGAGGCTAAACAGTACATACAAGTAATGACAAATACTATTCATTACATGCCTACTATAAGTCACAAACTGAAAAAGATGCTTTATTTAGGCACAAAACAATCTGTAGTATCAGTTCCATTATATCTAAATTTCAGGTTAGAAAACTGAAGTTCATAGAGGATAAGTAAATTTCTTAAGGTCACATGAATACGTAGCAGACCAAAGACTCAAAGCCTAGTTTGCCTACTTCAAAGCCCCAGATAGGTTTA
The DNA here is from genome assembly GCF_011764305.1 of Mustela putorius furo. Classification (NCBI taxonomy): domain Eukaryota; kingdom Metazoa; phylum Chordata; class Mammalia; order Carnivora; family Mustelidae; genus Mustela; species Mustela putorius. The sequence continues at coordinate 37,701,535 of NW_025422368.1, read as the reverse complement.
AAAGTAAAGAGTCAGTTGACAACTAAAAAATGACCCTGTCACGAGTATTACAAATGAAGTAATATGGGGTACATGCTGATAACATTATTATTTAAAAAAAATATTTCTTAAGTTTTTACTTAAGTCTACAGCATGGAGTATATACTGAGGATATAACAAAAATCTATACCCTTATAAATCTTAAAGAAGCTTATAATCTAAGGTGAATCAAGACAATAAATCAGTAATTAGCAAGTTATTAAACTTCAATGATTCTGTTACATATACCCCCCCCCAAAAAAAAAAGAAAAGACAGTGCTCAAAGGAGATAGTGAAATGGCTTGAAATCCAAAGGACAAAGAAATGATAAAATCAATTTTAAACTCCAGATTTTCTCTTAAGCATCTTGAATGTTAATGGAAGATAAGCTATCTTTGATATCTTAAGAAAAAATTTACAGAACCAGGCAGGGTTTTCAAGACATTATTACTCACTTCAGGGCAGTGCCCAAAGAAGAGGGAAAGATTTAAAGAGTAGGTTAGAAATAGGTAAATTGGAAAAGAGTGGAGGGCCTCATTGGAAAGGTTAGTCCCAAATGAATGGGAGTCCACTCACAGTCAATGCAGAACCTCTGTCAGTACAGCCATGGTGGTGTCTGGAGGAATGGGGATTTAGCTCATCTGATGGCTTCTCTTTTTGCCTATCATCTGCTCAGTGTTAGAGTGGGATGGTGTTAAGAGAAAGCTTGAGAAGAATAAAGATTTTAAAATTTTTGAGGGAAAGGGGACAAGGAAGCAAGAAATGAAAGGATTATTGAATGGAATTTTGATGATACTAATCTGATTCTGTGGCACTTGAATTAGCTCTCAGTGGAACAAACGAGCAATAACTGATTTTGTTGTTGTTGATGTTTATAGGTGTTCTTTCGATGTTTTCCATTACCTATCCCCTGGGTGGATCTGGATTCTCCTTTCAAGAAGACAAATTGGGAAGAAGGAAGGGTTTTAAAATTTTGCATTGTGACCTGTGAGTTAACTTGCCACTTGCTTATTGTCAATACTAAAGGAAACCTAGTTTGTTAATTTTGAAGATGTCTCTCTGACAGCCACCCTCCATATGTGGTCAAAATGTGTCAAGATAGTTAAAAAAAAAAAATTCTGGGAGCCTTTTCCTGAAGCTCAGGCAATATTTTTTTCAGCAAAAAATCTGTTCTATATAGAAGGAGTTCATAGAATTAAGAACATGGAAGATAGAAATTCAGAAACTGTTACGCTTCCCTGTCCTTCTTTATACACCCCTATGCTTTCCTAAGCCCCTAAGGAATGGACAGAAGTTACAAAGACAAAGTCAAATCAAGGTCAAGGATAATATCTTGTGGAATATAAAATAGAATGGGAATCAGGGTAACCATATGATTTATTGACCAAACCTGAACATTTTGAGAATAAAAGGAATCAATATCAATAATTGCACTACAACACCAAGCATGAATCTAAAGTGCCCTGGGCATACCCAGATTTTTCAATGGCTTCTTGGGTGAAATTGTCAATGAAAGACCCAGAGGTAGCTTTGGGCCATAGACAATTGAATACTTTTTATTTATTTATTTATTTATTTATTTATTTATTAAAAGATTTTATTTATTCATTCAACAGACAGAGATCACAAGTAGGCAGAGAGGCAAGCAGAGACAGAGAGCAGGAAGCAGGCTGCCCGCTGAGCAGAGAGCCTGACACGGGGCTCGATCCCAGGATCCTGGAATCATGATCCTGGAATCAAGGCAGGGGTTTTAACCCACTGAGCCACCCAGGTGCCCCTAGACAGTTGAATTCTATTAAATTCTTGCAGTAGTGTAAGAAATCACCATAGTTATTATCACTTTGGTCTTATTTAACTAAAATAACCTGACAAGAAAATAATAAACTTTGGCAATAATAGATTAGATTCATGAGGTAACGTTATGTTTCAAACTAAAACACATAATTTTTTTTTTTCCTGGTCACAGATTTGACACTTGCTGAAAACAGCAAAGTAAAAAACACGACAATGGGACACACACCAAATACAACTCAACTCCTGGAAACAAGCAGGGTTACAGAAAGTAACCAGAGGTCCAGAGATGGGGACAGGGTCATTCATGATGGGCATTAAGAAGGGCGTGTGATGTGATAAACACTGGGTATTTTACACAAGTGATGAATCATTGAATATTATATCAAAAACTAATAATGTACTATATGTTGGCTAATTGAATTTAAATAAAAAAACAGTGAAGTATATGACATTCAAAAGAAATGACATGATTGGAAAATTTAATACCTTTAGTAGTTATCATATTTGTGAAAATAAAGTAGCTATATCAAATTTTCAATTGTAGCTAAATGCAAACATTCCTACTTTATGTATTAGTGTGCAAGATAAAGGTGACCATATAAGCTGAAACTTTGGAAAATCGATCTCAGAATCCAAGAGAAAATTTTTTGTTTTGTGACTTTAAAAACTTTTTTTGTCAAAACATTAAAAATGTCTTACTATTGGTTATAAATGTGTAGAGAAGTGGAAAAAAGTAAAATAATACTACTTAATATGTTGTAATTCCAAATATTAGAAACATTGAATATTAAATTGGTTTCTCCCATTTATCAAGAGAAGCAAGAGGAATGGTATAATCCTTTTTGTGATACAGCTTACTCTACAGATTGAACATTTTATCCATTCCTTGGCAATTTGCTATATTCCTTTCTTTCTTTTTTTTAAAAATTAAAAAAAATTTAATAAATATATAATGTATTATTAGCCCCAGGTGTACAGGTCTATAAGTCACCAGATTTACACACTTCACAGCATTCACCATAGCACATATGTCATTTTCCTTTCTAGGTTAGGATCAGCTTTTAACATTTTAGCTTTTGTGATGTCAAGACATGAAAGATTTCCAACAGTTCCTTTAATGTGAAGTTTCCTGTAGGCAGCTTCACCTCCTCCAGCATATCTCCCTTCCTCATTTTTGCCAAGAAATTATCTTCAGCAAGCTATTCCATTCTTCAGGAATTTCAAAGTCCTCCGAGACTCTGAAATGATGGCAGTATCAATATTCTCACAGTCAGCTATTTCTTCTTTCTTATTATTACCCATTAAATAATGGGTAAATATTTTTTTGTTGTTATTGAAGTATCATTGACAGTTGTTTTGTCTTTAACTCTGTTTTTTATTTAAATCACATTCTGCAAAGTCATTCACATGGTGTGGAAAAAGATCTTTTCTCTTATAAGGATATTCTGTTACCTTCTGACAAGATGTTTGAATATTTTCAGCTGCATGCTTTTTATACTATTTCTTCTAAAACTCGGCTAAAGAAATTGCTTGAGCTCCAGTTACAGCCAATAGTCTGCAAGGGTTTAAAAGCTTAAACAACTCCTTAGATTAATGAAGCTGTATTGCTGATAGAAAGCAAATTTTCATTTTTTCCCAAGATCTTATATAAATCAGGTTGATCTAGAGTATTATGTAACAGTAGAAGTGCTTTAGAAAAATGATCTTCCTAAAATATCTCTACAACTGAGAAGCAAAGACGGAAAACAACTGTATGCTTTTCTATCAATATATAAATGAAATAAGAGGTTCTCGGTGACCAATCATGGACAGACCTTGAAGGAATTGACAAGAGTGGTCATTTATCATAATGATCATCTATTACTTATGTAGCAGGGTTTTGTACTTTATGCAATTACTCACCATATATTGTAATAAATGAAAACTGAACTGTGTTGTTGCGGAATGAGTGTTAATTGAATGAACTGTGACCACTGATATCTGTATATGGGAACCATGTAAAGCAAGAACTATCTGTGTTTCCAATACAATCTGTTACTGCATGATTTGAATACCTCCATTGACTCCTGTATATTATAGCAATTTTTAAATTCAATTAACGTCTACCTTAATCTCACTATAATATTTGTATGGAATACCGGATATAGAAGTAATGACTTTGTATTTTCCCACAAGCTGCTCAGTATACACCTATAAGATATTAATTAAAAAAAATAATTTCTTATTTACTTTTAACTCAGATATTATGCAACTCAGTTAAAAATGATTCAGTGTTTGTTTAAAAACTGATTTCTCTTCAGTCTTCCTTTTATTAGTATTATTCTTTGTGCTACTGCAAATTTCATGTAAATTTCAGAAATTCATGTTCCTAGGAACTTAGGCAAACAATTCATGACACTGGGGACTTCTAACATTTACTACATAATCATACTTCATATCCCTGTCTTTTTGTACAAGCACCTATTCATTTCCTAAGTGTGTCTTTCTGAATAATTATATCTGCTATCTTCATGGATAAGGAAAAAAATTGATAAACTTAAATAACTACTTCTGATTTAAGAAAAAGCAAGAAAAGGTGGTGGAAGAAGAGGAAAAGGAAAAAATTCTAAGTGAATTAGAATGGTAGACTATTTCCTTAATATGCTAATGATCATATATTTAAAATTGTCACCAGTATGAAACAAAATAGTGATTCTTATGTATTTTGTAATAATCAAAATGAGTTTATCACCATTATTACCTAACATTGCCCTGGAAGTCTAGTAAGTGAAAAAGAGAAAAATTAAGAGTAGTCACAACTGGGCGCCTGGGTGGCTCAGTGGGTTAAGCCGCTGCCTTCGGCTCAGGTCATGATCTCAGGGTCCTGGGATCGAGGCCTGCATCAGGCTCTCTGCTCAGCAGGGAGCCTGCTTCCCTCTCTCTCTCTCTGCCTGCCTCTCCATCTACTTGTGATTTCTCTCTGTCAAATAAATAAATAAAATCTTTAAAAAAAAAAAAAAAAGAGTAGTCACAACTGATTATAAATGATCAAATATTAATTGTGGATTCATAGAAAATGTGTTATTAAAAAAATAGCTGAATGTTTGACATAAAATTATTGAATTGGCCACTCTCATGACAAATGTCCAAGACATATTCTTTATTACATATAAATAAAAAGTTGTCAGAATAGCAAATTGTTCTAATAAGAGAAAAGGCATTGACCAACATAACAACAAATATATAACACTCATGAAAAAATTAATAGTGAATATGAAATGATAAAGATTTAAAACTGTGGTAAAAGAAACAAGATGACTTGAACAAAAAGATGTAATATAACTTATTCTTGGACAGAAATTTCAAATTTCTAAATGTATTACTCCTCTCAGATTCATCAACAAATGAAGTGCAATCAAAATATATATTCTGGAACATCCATAAAATTAATATTACTTTTTCAGTTTTTTGCAGGAGAACATGATTAAGAATCCACTATGATGGGAAACATTTCATTCTTAAAAATTTTTTTTTTTCTCTTCTTCCTCTTACTGGTAGTTCTGAACGTTGGATTTTATTTTCCCCCCATGGGGTCAAAAGCTACCTAAGTATATGATTGCAAGAGGAAATATAGTGGACATAAATCAGGTATTGGCAGTTTTTCCATTTTCATTTGTGTGTGAATTTTTAATATAAATGTGGGAACATAAAGAGTTAATGCAAGTCAAAATGTTTCAGTGAATACGTTTCAGGAGTTCAACTTTATAACAATTATAAATAAACCTGTTAAATTTTTCTGGACAATGCCAGCATTGGGATTTTTTTTTAAAAAACAAGTAATTTTTTATGGGCAGCAACTAAATGGTGTTTGAGACGTTTTTATCATGCAGTAGATTCCAACCATTCAGTATACTTTTCTAACTGACTTGTCCTACATGCAAGTACATGTTTTTAATAGTGTCTGTCTCCGGTGCTTTTCCTGTAAGTTTGCTATTAAAATACATTAAACTATTAAAAAAAAAGCCAAGAAAATTGAATTCTTTTCAGATGTAATTTCAAACTGATTCTGGCTAGGAAGCAGACTAGTTTCATCAACATCACATGTATATTGTACAGTTTTCTAGAGTAAACATGTGCTATTTCTGGTATTTAAAAATAAGTTCAAATAATAAATAAAAGTCGACATCTAAAATGTGTTCTGTTCTGTAATCGTGTCATCCTCTTTCTCCAGACCATTACATATTTCCATCAATGAGAAATCTATGAAGGTTTTCTCAAAATATTAAGGTTGATACTTAAGGAATTCATGATCTAGCCCTAATCCTATTTCTTATTACTCTTATGGTGAAAATATCCTCACTCATTCACTAAAATTGAGTTTTCCATATGAAAAAATTCAGTCACACATTTAATAAGAAAAAATGTATGTAACAAATATTTTGAGTGTTGCAAATATTCCACTGGTGAGATTGTGGTGTAACAGGGAACTCATGCATAGCTAGAGGAACTGAAAGATGATGAAATCACTAGTGAGAATTTAGTACAATGACATATGAATTTACTCTTTGAGCCTGAAATTCTACTTTTAGGAAATTATACTCAAGTAGAATGACAAACAGAAAAAAAAAAAAAAAAAAGAGAGAGAGAGAGAAAAAGAGAGAGAAAGAGACTATATGCATAAGGCTGTTCCTAAGAGTGTTGTTGGACTACTGGGTATTTACCCCAAAGATACATATGTAGTAAAAAGAAGGGCCATCTGTACCCCAATGTTTATAGCAGCAATGACCACAGTCGCCAAACTGTGGAAAGAACCAAGATGCCCTTCAGTGGACGAATGGATAAGGAAGATGTGGTCCATATACACCATGGAGTATTATGCCTCCATCAGAAAGGATAAATACCCAACTTTTGTAGCAACATGGACGGGACTGGAAGAGATTATGCTGAGTGAAATAAGTCAAGCAGAGAGAGTCAATTATCATATGGTTTCACTTATTTGTGGAGTATAACAAATAGCATGGAGGACATGGGGAGATGGAGAGGAGAAGGGAGTTGAGGGAAATCGGAAGGGGAGGTGAACCGTGAGAGACTAAGGACTCTGAAAAACAAGACTAAGGGTCTTGAAGGTGTAGGGGATGGGAGGTTTGTGGAACAAGGTGGTGGGTATTTAGGAGGGCACGTATTGCATGGAGCACTGGGTGTGATGCAAAAACAATGAATACTGTTATGCTGAAAAGAAAATTTTTTAAAAAAGAGAGCATTGTTGGTTCTTCGCAATAAGAAAAGTAGCAATTGTCATATGGTTTCACTTACTTGTGGAGCATAAGGAATAATGCAGAGGACATTGAGAGATGGAGAGGAGAAGTGAGTCGGGGGAAATCAGAGGGGAAAACAAACCATGAGAGACTGTGGACTCTGGGAAACAGAGGGTTTTGAAAGGGAGGGGTATGGGGTGGGGTGAGCCTGGTGGTGGGTATTAAGGAGGGCACATATTGCATGGAGCACTGGGTATGGTGCATAAACAATGAATCTTGGAACACTGAAAAAAATTACAATAAATAAAAAACATATATATGTATATATATATATATATATATATATATATATAAAAGTAGCAGTAACTCTACATTATAAATTCATACAATGAAGTAATATGCCACTTAAAAGCAATGAGGAAAAGCCCTTTGCTTACATGGTTATAGGTTACCATCAAGAGATATCATTAAATGAAAGCAGCAAGAAGGAGAACTATGTTTATAGTGTGCAACCTTTTGCTTAGGAAAATGTGGGGAGGACTACAACTTAAATACAGACATACATATACACATACATATGGGTACTTTCTTAGATTTTCTTAAAAGAAATAATTATAGGATAAACCAAAACTAATAAAAATGAAGGAAAGGATAACAGAATATCATGAAAGCTAGATTTGCATTATAGTTTTGATTTTAGACCTATAAATGTTTTATATGTCAAAATTAAAAAGACAATTCCTAAAAAAAGGACCAAATTGAAGTAAATAATCTTAAACATATACCAGTTTTGCAGTGTAAGCACCCAGACAAGAATTTAAGTTTTATTAAAATAGAGTATTTGACTGTAATGCCCTGGTGAGATAAATCATAAGGAAAAAATGAGAAAATTGTGAATTTACTGAATATTTACCAATGAAAGGTAAGATGAGAAAAGCCCAGATATATTTTGATTTATCTGGCAAATTGGCATGTTTGGATTTTCTCGGTATTTTAGGGGAATCGGAACTTGAAAGTTAAATTATAGAAAGATGTTTTCACACATTTCATTTTTTTTCTCATGAAAATTTGATTCTGCTGCATTTGCAAATGTAATCCTTCAGAATCATAAAAGACTAAGATAATATTACCACATGTGCTTCCTTCTAGTCCTGCTAGGATAATTTCTTAATAGGAATTATGTTCATAGAAATGATTCTACTACAAGACTTGGGATAGAATAAAACACTTTATTATCTTCAGAACTACTGAAGTGTCCTTCAGAATAGCAATAACCATAAAAAAATACAACATATTCATTGCAATTGTGCTCACCAATTATAATGTGGTGGGGTTTTCCCCATACCACCAAGTGATTGGACACCAGGTGGATGTCCTACAACCCAACTCAATTCTGACACCTTGTGCGCGAGATACTGTCAGATCCCACAAGTTAAGGGCTCAGTCCCATAAGGTTGTCTCCACTCCAGATGTTAATCACAGGCCTGAGTTGTTACCTAAGCTTCTCATTGACATACTGTAAATCAAAGGTTACCTTGATGCCCTTCTTGGTTTCCATTAACTGGTTAGAGTGGTTCACAGAACTCAGGAAATCAGTTTACTTACATGATACCGATTTATGACAAAGGATGTTAAAGGATACAGGTCAACAGCCAGATGAAGAGATATATACTGCAAGGTCCGGAATAAATCAGCTTCTATTCCTGTGGCATTAGGTGTTTAGGGCCAGGCATAGTGCCAGGTGGAAGCTTTCCGATTTACCAACCCAGAAGTTCTGGAACTCCTTCCTTTTGAGTTTTCACAGAGACTTCACTGCTTATACGTGCTTAATTAAATCATTGACCATAGGTAGATTCCACCTCCAGCCTGTCACCCGTCCCGGAAATCATGGGGTGGGACTGAAAGTTCTAACCCGAATTTCATCAGTTGGTTACCCTGGCAACCTCTGCCCACCCCCAACCCCAGCCTGGGGGATTTCCAAAACTCCCTTCAATAACATAAATTCTGTCTTGCAAGTCCTGGTTGAAAGAAACTTTTTAGGAATAACAAACACCTATTTCACCTTTCGGCTCTGAGGTCACTTGATTTCAGGAAATGGGAACAAGAGACCACAAGTTTTAACAAAAAGATGTTCCCATTGCATTTATCACTTAAGAAATTCCAAGGAATTTAGGAGCTGTAAACCAGAAACTACAGATGGAAGACCAAAATATATATTTATTTATAAACCACAGTATCACATTTGAAAATAATATTCATGAAAAATATATTTAAAAAAAAACAAAGTTTAGGGGCACCTGGGTGGCTCAGTCAGTTAAGTGTCTGCCTTTGCTGGGGTCACATGATCTTAGGGTCCTGGGATCAAGTCCCGAGTCTGACTCCCTGCTCCACCAGGGGCCTGCTTCTCCCTCTGCAGCTGCTCTCCCTGCTTGTGCTCTTCTCTCTCTCTCTCTCTCTGATAAATAAATAAATAAAATCTTAAAAAACAAAAAGCAAAACTGGGGGCAAAAATAGACAAACAACATATATTAAAAATAAATTAATTAAAAACTAAAAAACTGAAAGTTTCTAAGGATACTTTCAGTTTCTAGTAATAACTGGCTCTCTAGTCATAAAAATCTGAAATATATTAAAAGCTAACTAAAAGTTGTAAAGTTCTTTAAAGTAACAGTAAGGGAACTTCAGCCCTACTTAAGATCACCATTGGTCATAAAATTGCCAATGAAGTAAGCAATTTTCAGTCCTAGAGCATTTCACACTTAGATAACAACAGATAACTCATGCCCCTTTGAAATTCTCATTTGTAACCTCACTCATGGTAGGCATATTGCTTTACTCACTACTTTTTTCTCTTTGAACTTCTTCTCTCTCTCTCTCTCCAGTCTTTCCTTGAAGTTCTATTTAGAAGTTTTCTTTTTACAAATGCTATTTTCTTAATATGCCTAGTATATAAACATTTATTTAAATGTGGATAAAGCTCACATCATTATCTCAAGCAGTCCTCTCTCCTAACATCCAAAGCAAGCTTTTTATTTACCCAATTAAACGATTTATCTGATTAATCCAAAGGAACACCAAACCAAATAAAGACAAGTATATTATACCAACTCCTATTTTTTCAGTGTAAAAATATGAGAAGTCCTACCTCACTTTTACCTCCTATCGTAGCAAGCCAAATACTATCTAATTTAGGAACTTTATTCTATCTTTGTGCATCTTATCACATTCTCCACTTTAGCCTATTCTAAGTCCTAATCATCTCTCGCCATTAATAATGCAGCTTTTCATGTCTCCTCCATCCTAACTCCCATTTATTAGATTTATCCTTTTTTAAAAAATCAGAAAATTTAAAATCCCTAATTGAAGTATTTCATTAGACATAGCTTAATTTTTAGCAATTTTTATAAGAAGTGCACGTTCTGCATATCTGGCATATAAAGCTTTCAAGCATATGGGAAAGAAACAAAGCCCCAGTGTTTTCATGTATCACACTGCTTCATAAAGTAAGTTCCTATCATGCTTACTTTCCTAAAGCCTACCAAATAGATATTTCACCTCCAAGCCTTTGCCTGTGCTGCTCCTTGCAACTTTAATAATATATATTTGCCTGATTAATTCTTTTTTTAAAAAGACTTTATTTATTTATTTGACAGACAGAGATCAGAAGTAGGCAGAGAGAGAGGAGGAAGCAGGCTCTCCGCGGAGCGGACAGCCCGATGCGGGACTCAATCCCAGGATCCTGGGATCATGACCTGAGCCGAAGACAGAGGCTTTAACCCACTGAGCCACCCAGGCGCCCCTGCCTGATTAATTCTTAGTCATCCTTCCAAATCTAGTGAAGGTGATTTAATATTAGTGGAACATGTCAAAATCATGTGTCCAATCAAAATAAACAAGTCACATAATTAATTAATGCGTGAGAAAAGATACAGAATGATGATCTCTTGCAACAGCAACAGAAAGAAAAAAAAACTTTACTTCATTTTTAATTTTAAATAAAGACGACTTTTAAAATATTTTAATTTTACATATCTACCTTCCAACCATCCCAATTCAGGCAAGCTCTTTGTTGATTACAAACAAATATATAGATACAATTTTGTTGTTATTACTTTAATTCTTAAGAATGGGAAAAATAGAACATGCATTTAAGTTCAGTCCAGAAAACCTTTGCTGTATGTTTGCCTTAGTCAGATCTAGTAGAGTCCTTTAGAAATACTTGTTTCTCTTGTTTCTCAAAGAGTGGTTTTGAAGACAGAAGACAGACACTGACTCAAGGTATTATGAAATTTGAAATTAGCACAGAGGATGTCTTTGATGACTCAATCTTTTTCTCACAACAAATACCTTCATTTTGTCTGAGGAAATTCCCTTACAGTATTCATACAATTTAGAATAAGCAGAGAGAAGAATGAATATTTGAGGCTAAAGGGGAATATGAAAATAAATTTTTGCAAATGAAATTATATTGCTTTCAAGTAAATTAAGTGAACAAATAAATTTTCTTTGGAGTATTAAAAATGCAAGATTTTAATATAAAAGATGGAAAACAACAGGTTTTTTTTTTTTACAGATTAGAATTATTATTAAGTTTTCTATTTAACATATTCTCAGTAGGTCAAATATTTTACCAAAGATATATTTCAAAGAAAACTTTCCCACAGCTGTTCTTTAAAAGCTAAAATCTTCACCTCTTCCTTTACAACTATTGCAATTCATACATTTTACTCTACATTTCTTAAATAGCATCTTCTGCTGTACACTCGTTAGTCCTATGTTAAGAGTCATGGGCTTCACATAGATATAAAATCTAAGGAAAGAAAGGTACCTTTTTCTTCTTTATTATCACTCTTTACTGGTTTTCTTTCATTTCAATTATTTTGTATTCTCCTCTTTTGGCCTTTCAAATGGTGTGCCTCCGAGTTTTAACATATTCTTTGCATGCTTTATTACATATTTTCTCTTGAAATCCTTATGTTTGTACATGACTTTAAATACAAAATTCAGACAACACTCAAATCTTTATTTTTTAGCCAAAAATAAATAGGCCAGAGTAACAGACCCAGAAGAGGAATACATTGCTTCCAAAATACAAAGAAGCCCACTAGGCCTTCTGCCTCTTTTTTGATTGTAGGAAAGGCCATACGCAATAATTAATCTTGGCTCAAAAGAGATATTTTAATATATCCTACACCCCTAAAGATTTCACTGGAGAAGGCCCCCGAATTTTTGTCAAATTTTTCTGAAATTTGTCAAACTCTCTGACACACAAATGTCTTACCAACAAATCAAGAGTAATTGCTACTTCTTGCTCATTAGGTCCAGTCCGCATAATGTCATCAATGTAATAGACCATATAGAAAGAAAAGGTAATCAATACAACTGCAAACTAAATTTTAACATGGGCCTTGAGAATTGATATGCCCCTGAGGTAGAAGAATGAAAATGTATTACTGGCTTTGCCAGTTGAAAGTGGATTGCTTGTGATTGGTCTTATTGATAGGAATGGAGAAAAAACATTTGCCAGATCAATAGCTGCATACCAGGTACCAGGAGATGTACTGAGCTTGCTGAAGCAATGAAAACAACAGCTGATACAGCACCTTCAATTGGAATACTCATCACCAGATGGTTACAATAACCTACAATCATTCTCTAGGATCCATCCATCTTCTTCACAGGCAAACAATAGGAAGAATGAGATGGGAATGACCCAACAAACTTGGCCTGACCAAAATTCATGTTCCTTTCACCTAATGGTGAAATCCCACATCCTTATATTCATTCCCACACATGCTCCCCAGATTTCTGTCTGTATAAATCAGAAAACTCAAGTAGTTCTTTTGAAGTAGAGCTCACCTCTTCATGGGTCACATTTTGTACATCTACCTTTTGGGGCCTTCTCCGACTTGAGTCTTATTATAAGTTTAGAAGGAAAGGGGAACAAAAGGGAGGTCCTGAGGATATACAGAATTGCCTTGCCTGAGCAAGACAGGGAGTCTGTGCAGTTTCCTCAGCATTGCAGTGTTAATTTCCTCAGAAGGGGATAGAAGGGCTACTTCCACTGGGGTCAAAGGCTTCTTCTTTTGGGAATGGGGAGATCCCTTCCAGTGTCAAAAAAGACTCATCAGAATTTGGAGTCTCAATATCCCCAGCTTCATCAGGATCTTCCCACATGTCCCTACTCCACCTTTTGGGACCGCATTCCTTCCCAGTCAATTGCTCCCACTTTAATAGTAGGTATTCTGAGACTGGGAGTTCAATTTCTGTAGTAATTCAAATGATCATAGGTTTGATTATCAGCCATCCCAACCCTATAGCTAGGGAATATTAGGGTGTCTTTCATGACATACATAAAGGTTTTTTTCTAATTTTAAAATACTTTATTTATTTATTTGTCAGAGAGAGACCACAAGTAGGCAGAGAAAGAGAGGGGAAAGCAGGCTCCTCACCAAGCAGAGAGCCCGAAGTGGGGCTTGATCCCAGGACCCCAGGACCATGACCTAAGCCAAAGGCAAAGGATTAACCCACTGAGCCCAATACATAAAGTTTTTAGATCATTTATTCAGCACTTGAACTGGGAGTTCAAATCCTTGAGCTCATTCTTTTCTTTCCCAACTTTGTCCAGTAGAAACAACCAGCCAGTGTCATTGTTATCTGTTAGTTTCCCGATAATGTTTGAAAGTAATCACCCAGCTTCTTGTTTTTTTTTTTTTCTTTCAAGATTTTATTTAAATTTTAGTTAGTTAACATATAGTGTAGTATAGTTTCCAGGGTAGAATGTAGTGATTCATCACTTGCATATAACACCCAATGCTCATTACTTCACGCGCCTCCTTAATGCCCCTATCAGTTATCCCATCTGTCCACTCTCTCCAGCAATCCTGGGTTTGTTCTCTATTGTTAAAAGTCTCTTATGGTTCTTGCTTTTTTAAGTGGTTGATTATGAGTATACAGGGGTGAAGTTTTGCATAGCTATTGCCATATCACATAATGGCTCATCAATGTTCTCCTTACTACTACTTGGTTGAGCCCGACACCTGGGTTTATGACAGTGGCTGGAGCCTGGATCTATAGAAGTAGGTCAGAATTCTGCATCCATGGAAGGCTGCATTGGAATGGAGCCAGCCTGACACCAGTGTTCATGACAAAGCTAGACGCTCTCCCCTCCCTTTCCTCCATGGAAGAGCTCCCAAGTAAAGGGGGTCTTTCTGGGTATACACTTCCTGGGCATGGAGAGAGCTGATATGTACAAAGTGAGAATGTCCTTCTTACTCCCATCAGTGCACCATTTCTTATTTCCATGTTTCCCCCAGTTGCTGTAATCTCTCACCTGGATTCTTTAATTTTTGTGAAGGTGTTTTTTATATGTGAATAGTGCTCAAATTAGTGTTTCTGTGAAGGGACAAAAAACCTCCTATTCTGCCATCCTGCTGATGTCTCTTCTTCAATTAAATCCTTTTCTTAGAGGGGCAGAGAGAGAAAATCTTCAAGCAGACCAGCATGCTGAGCACAGAGCCCAACACAAGGCTTGATCCCATAACCCATGAGATCATCACCTGAGTCAAAACCAAGAGCTGGATGTTCAACCTACTGAGCCCCCCAGATTCCCTCTCAATTAAATTCTTAACCAAAGATTTTTTTTCTAAAATATTTTAAGTTCATGAGTCTTGTGGTTTAGGTACCTGTCATAGATTAGCCAGTACTGACATGAAGCTGAAACTAAAAATTGCTTGCTGTTTCTCTTTCTTTTGTTCCTTATCTCAAATAAGGATGTTTCATTTATGCATCAAATCTGCTAGGTGCCAAATGGGTTTAAAAAGAAATATTCATGGGCTCTGAGAACATCTTTTTTTTCTTTTTTTTGAAATACAAGTATATAATGAAATTAGTGATTGACTCAAAAGCTGCTGTAGTGATATTTTATAAATGTACTGGAATTCTCTGGTGAATGACACAGATTTTCAGTATCCTGTTTCCTTTCTTAGTAGAAGGCCCACTTTTCAGCTATTAAAGATTGATCCTATGTTATAAATGCTAGCCTTCTTTTTTTTTTTTTTTAAGATTTATTTATTCATTTGAAAGAGAGAAAGAAAGCACTCACAAGTGGGGAAGGGTCAGAACTGAACATGGAGTTCTATGAGAGGCTCAGTCCCAAACCCTGAGATCATGAACTGAGCTAAAATCAAGAGGTGGATCCTTAGCCAAATGAGCCAGCTAGGCACCGCAAGAGCGTATGTTTTTAAGTGAGGCTTCTTAGATTTTATTTCCAATGTTGACACATATTATCAGTATAGGCAAATTAGTTAATTTCTCTTAGCCTCATTTCCATCCTTATGAAGTTGGGATACCAATAACTTCGGATTTGTAGAGTTATTGTGAGAAAAAATAAATCAATATGTGTAAAGGTTCTGAAATATTTGATTGGAACAAAGTGAGTGAAAAAATAATGTTAGCTGTTACAACGAAGAGTCATATTCTTTGTTGACTACACACACAACTTTAAAGTGATTTGAGTTAACCAAAGAAGGAAAGAATAGGGGGCAATTATGGGTGTTTGATACCATTTTTTCTCCATCCCTCTAAAGATGAACTAATATATGTTGTTAATTCAAGTCCCAAAACTCCACATGTTTTTAGGTGGAGAGGTTTTATGTTTGTTTGTTTTTTGTTTTATTTGGGTTTTTTTGTCTGTTTCTTATATTTTGATATGATATGGTAATCGTACTTCCAGAAGTTTTCATTTACAGGTAAGTTCCTACTGTGGATTCTATTTACAAATGACAATATAAATTATTTAACTAAAAACATTTGAAAGTGTATGTTGACCAAAACTCAACATAAGACAGTCTAAGACTACTTTCCATGGCAGTGATTTTAGCACATTTCACAAATTAAATTGTGTGCTGAGGGAAAAAAACCACTGACACTGTTAACAACATTTAGCCCTTAGCTCAATACTAAGCCCAGAGTCTACTTGAATAAGTCATTACTAAAATCAGTTGAATAAAATAAAATAAGTACTAAATAAAATAATATAATAAATATATTATAAATACAATAAAATAATATAAATACTAAAATGAGTTGAATAAAATAAAATAAAATGAATAAAATAAAATAAAATAAAATGAGTTGAATCAAAATATCATAATCCAAATCTCTCTTTGCGATTAAGTGAATTTCCCCATTTCCGTAACTTTAAGGAGAAGTCTGAAAGAGGCAGATAATTTTGAAGGGGGTGTGTGTGTGTGTTAATTCTAAGGGGAATAGAAATTGTCTGTTTTTATAGCTAATATGTGGCGAAGTCAAAATGCTATTCTGCTAAACAGGCAGTGTCTTAACCTTGCTTGAATGATTTGCAAGCATGTACAACGCACGTATGCCTGCTCTTGGGCCCACATGATGATATAACCCAGAACATTCTGCAGTAGCTGTACTTTTCTGTTGCATCACAATATCTGGGGATGCGGTCTCCACAACACTGAAGTTTCTCTAAATCTGTCAAGTTCTAAACTATGTGAAAGGCTGACACTGCCTGCAGAAGTAAGAACAATGGGTAGTGGAAGAGAGGATATGGAAACCAAGGCGATTTTGATGCAATAGGTGATGTGGGTCTAACTCCTAAGAAGATCTTGATTAGAGGAGAGAATGGGGAAATGAATCCTTGAACAAGGGAGACTATGAACAAATTGAGAGTGATAGGAAAGTGCAAGATGACGCAGGCAACAAGGAGTGATGGGGGGGGCGTGTAGTTTGTGCAGAGATATGGGGCAGGGAAGAGCAAGTGGGGATGAGGACAGGAGCTCCTGGGGTTCAGGGAAGATAAGCAAAGGGTAAGACATGAAATTGTTCTAAGGTTTGATGCAGGGCCAGTAGACAGCCTCAGTAAATCATTCCAACATCCTTACTCTTGTCCATGTTGACCTCTCAGTCCACAATGTCCTACTTCACGTTCTTTCCAGCGGTGGAGAGGGGGAAATGGAATCGAGGGATAATCTTCAGGTGGTCCTCATGGCCATTCCTTATCCTTCTGTTCATTTCTTGTCCCCTCTGCAATGTCCTCCACCTTATGGTGAGAAAGGGACAGGCGGGCTTGGTAGGAAAATAGAGGTAGGGGGCTCTGTCAGGCTCACAGAAATCCTAAAAACATGGAAGTGTAAGAACCAAAAATAAGGGAACACTCCAGACCACCCTGCCCTAGTTGTCCCAGGATGAAGGACGGAGGACAAGGACAAAGTCTTATTTATGACAGTCTCCTGTGGTCAACAGAAAATAACCAGACTCTAAAAAGAAAGAAGCCATTAAAGATGCATCACTAGTCCTGCTTACACAAAAGTGCATCAGTAGAGAAGTCAAAAAGATTTAAGTTCTCTGGTAGCTTTCTATAAAAGGCCAGGTGGTGGGTATTATGGAGGGCATGTATTGCATGGAGCACTGGGTGTGGTGTATAAACAATGAATTCTGTTACACTGAAAAGGAAAAAAAAAAAAGGCCATCCCTAAAAGCCCTCAGTGGCAACCGTGTCAGGACCCCTCTCACTCCTGAGAGCTTTTTCTCTATCCTTGCTTAATAAGCCTCTGTTGCTTTGCTCTCCTTTGTCTGCAAGATTCAGTCTTTGACTCAGGGAGACAAGAACCTAGCTCTCCAGCTTCAACAGGTTTGTGACCGCCTTCTCTGCTGATCTTGGCTGGTGCTGCTCATTGTGTAGATGGCTCCAGATTAACCTATACAGTTAAAACTTCTCTAAGGGACGCCTGGGTGGCTTAGTTGATTAAGAGTCTGCCTCGGGCTTAGGTCATGATCTTGGGGTCCTGGGATTGATCCCTGCCTCAGCCCCCCAAACTCAGTGGGGAGTCTACCATTTCCCTCTACCCTTACCAACCCCTACTTATGCTCTTTCTCTCTCTCAAATAAATAAATAAAATCTTTTTAAAAAGTTAAACTTCCCTAAGAAATAAAATATTGCAAATTTTTAAAAAAAGATCATTGCTGGCTGCTAAAGCCCTGGCCCCCCTGAAGACAGGAGATGTATCTTGTATTTTGAAATGAAGATTTCCAGTGATCAGAAGCTTATCCAAAAAACAAATTTTACCCCAACTTCAGTAAACTTTTCAGTGCATGCCCAAGAGCTTATCCCAGCAGTTAGAAATCAATAGATACACTCGTCAGAACTGGAGACTTAAAATAAAGGATACACCAGCTAGGACCCCAGCCCTTCTCTGACCAGGCAGTCCAGCATTCTCCCAGCACTGCCCTTGTGGGGAATATGCACATTTTCTTAGGTTAGGACTTGGAATAAGGTAGACACCTTCTTCCCAAGCCTCTTGTGACCAGGCTTCTCCTGACCTTTGCCCTGTTACAGGTCCCTGGCTAAGCTAAAGTTGCAGCATGAGTACATGCATTAGATACCCATTTAGTAGCCCTTGGGCAGCCTTGATGTCGTAGGCCATGGAGCTAACCACCAGCCCAAACAACAGCACAGCCTCCAGTGTGCCTGAGACTCCATCCCACTCATGCCCACCTGAATATCACTCTAGGCAGCAGCTGCCAACTGGTGACAGACTCAGTTTGGACTTTCTGCCTGATGGGGTTCCTGGGCTTCACTAGCAACCAGAGCTCCCAGATACCTCTTTTTCTTGTTCCCTTCTTTCCTTCCTTCTCTCTCCCTTTTTCTCTCTTTATTTTCCTTCCTTTCTTTTTCTTTCTTTCTTTCTTTCTTTCTTTCTTTCTTTCTTTCTTTCTCTTTCTTTCTCTCCATTTTCTTTTATTTTCTTTCTTTCTTGTCTTTCATTTTCTTTCTTTCTTGTTTTTTTTTCTTTCATTCTTTCTTGTTTACTTTCTTTCTTTTCTTGAAAGATGAAATAAAATGGAGTCATTTACATCAAGGGGTTTTAAAATTGAAGTGGGAGACCATGAAGGAGGTAGGCCTTAGGCATGTCATCACTGTTCTCCTCAAGTGGAACCATGAACTTTTGAACTGGGCCGAGCCGCAGAGACTCCAAAGACTCTGTGCAAACATCTACAGCTAGCTACAATAATGGACTTTTGTTCAGTGAAAGCCTTAGTTACCAATTAATGTTTAGTCAATGTTAGTTTTCTGCTGCCAACACTAATGAAAATTCTTTTTGAACAATGTATACAAGCATTCCTTTTTTGCCTTTAAAAACCTCCGACTTTTGTTTCCTAGTGGACACTCTTTGGGTTGCTACCCAAACCTGTGTACTCTGAATTGCAATTATTTGATCCCAAATAAATACTTACTTACTCCCTTCTGACAATTTCAGGCTGACAGGTGGTTATCCAGTCATCCCATTTGGCCTCTCTTTGGCAAAAGAATTGGGTAAACTAGCACTCAGCCTTCAGGGGGAACATTCCCCACTGGGTAGGTGAGGACGTGGACCAGGGATGTCCCTCATCCCTCAAGAGCTCTCTCCTGTAACCCAGTCTCTCCTAATCGTTGTCCTATTCCAGGGCTCTGGCTACACTGAAGGGCACTACACAGTGGGTATGGGAGCACTGGTACCCCTTCAGTAGGCCTTGGGTAGCAGTGGGTCTGCAGATCTGCACATCTAGAAACCATCCACAACCACCAGCATAGCCTCCAGGGTAGTGGCAGCCCATCCCCTGACTGTCATTCGCAGGAGGCAGCTACAAATGGGCAAAAATCCGTCACCATCAGGACTTGCCACCTGATGGGATCGTGTGCTCCTCTAGCAAGCAGGGCTCTGTGGTGTTCCTCACTGGAGAATCCCTCAGCCCACGCCAACCTCTACTCTGGCAGGCATACAGCATCTCTGGCTCTGCCTTCGGAGGTGTGTGCGCATTTGTGTAGTAAAGGGCTTAGAATAAAGCAGATGCCCTGTTCTCCCAAGATCTTGCCTCTCCTGCTTCTCCTGACCCTTGCTCTGCTCAAGGTCCCTGGAGAAAGAAGAGGAGGAGGAGGAGGAGTGGAGGCACAGAGACAGAGAAATAAGACCTTATTAAAAGTGACATACTTTAAAGGGACACAAACTTCTTGGGAACTTCCAGCCTCACAAAATTTGCTCTAGGTGGTAAAAAACAAACAAACAAATAAAAACTTATATACATAATTTTAGGAAGAAGCTAAGTACACAAGTACTATTTTCAACTGTGTGTGGGGTGTGTGTGTGTGTGTATGGTAATTTTGAGCCAGTTGTATCATATATATTATATAGATATAATTTGTCTTGTTTGGGTCACATGTCTACCCCTCAAACTAACCATGTTTTACCAAAACATAAAGTTCAGATCTGGATCCGTGGTTGTCTCTGTTGCTATGAGGGAAGGGATTCAGGGTGCCTGGAGAATAGAGAAACAGAGAACCTCAAAGACAAGAGGACATAATTTCCAAGAAAAAATAGCAAGGAGGAACTCAAACCTAGATGCTGAGAGGATATAATCAATACTTCTCCGTTAGGTTGTTTCTCTATTCAAACACAAACTAAGCTAAAAAAAAAAAAAAAGGAAAAATAATGCAGCAAAACACATTTATATGTAAAATTTAGGTATTTGTTTAAGGTTGAGGTAAAATCAATATTTAAACACTTAGAATTCTGAGGAACAGATGTCAAAATTTGTCTACAGTTTTTCTTTAATAAAAAGAATTTTTAAGGGCACCTGGGTGGCTCAATGGGTTAAGCCTCTGCCTTTGTCTCAGGTTATGATCTCAGGGTCCTGGGATCGAGCCCCGCATCAGGCTCTCGCTCAGCAGGGAGCCTGCTTTCCTCCCACCCCCGCCTGCCTCTCTGCCTGCTTGTGAACTCTTCTCTCTGTCAAATAAATAAATTAAATCCTTTTTTAAAAAAGATTTTTTAAAATTTTCTTTTATTTCTAAAAAAAAATCTTATTTTAACATAATTTTCAGTTATTGCTACAATTGTTGCAGGGTTCCTGAGTTCTTGACTCAGAGAGGTCAAGAACAAATCTCAGGGACATAAAAGTGTGAAGTGAAGTGAAAGTTTATTAAGCAAAGGTGAGAACAGAAAAGAAAGAGAAAAGCTCTCTAGAGGGATAGGGATCCTGAATGGGTTACCACTGAGTGTCGCTGGCAGTCTTTTATTGAGAACTCACTGGAAAGATTGTGGCCTTGAAATTCTTGTGCCCTCTTGGTTTGAGGAAGGACTATTGATGACATCCTTAATGGCTTACTTCTTCTCCGAGGTTTGGTCGTTTTCTGTGATTACCACATAGCTGCATCCCAAAAAATAATAAAAATGGAAATAAAATACTCCCTAACATCTTAGGCCAGGTGTTCCCTTATCTCTGGTTTTGTACACCTCAGCATTTCTCCACATTTGGGATTTGTGTGAGCCTGTTCTGGGGAGCCAGGGCCTCCTATCTCTCCCTGCCCTTAAGACCTTAACCCTTTCCTTACTCACAGTTATTTCTTAGAAATGAACAAAATAAAACTTTGTGGCATTTGCAAATGATCAACCAAGTTTGTAAATTGAGTTCATGAATTAAAATATTTTTAAATTCTGTTTTTCTGAATTAAAATAGTAAAATATCACGGAAGAATTGAGTCAAAAATATGAGCCTAATCTCACAAAACAAACTGAGGGTTGCTGGGGGGAGGGTGTTTGGGAGAAGGGGGTGGGATTATGGACATTGGGGAGGGTATGTGCTT
The DNA here is from genome assembly GCF_011764305.1 of Mustela putorius furo. NCBI lineage: Eukaryota > Metazoa > Chordata > Mammalia > Carnivora > Mustelidae > Mustela > Mustela putorius. Next base: position 37,679,839 of record NW_025422368.1, on the reverse strand, counting down.
TGGTGAGTGCTGTGAAGTGTGTAAACCTGGTGATTCACAGACCTGTACCCCTGGGGATAAAAATATATGCTTATAAAAAAAAAAGTAAAGATCAATGATGTTTCATGAAAAAAAAATTATAGTACAAAATACAAAACAATTTTAGAGCTAAAATTTTGTAAGGAGTAGTTTCTGGTATTTTAGATATTAAGGAAAATATCAAATGTGGAAAATGATGTTGACAATATCACTGAAAAAATGTAAATATATAAAATACATTACATTTGAATGTTTAAAGAAAATATATGAGCCTATGTTTTCAAAGGAGTTATTGGCCCCCTTTGAAAGTACCTACATTTTTTTTTGTATTTATGGAGAATTATCTGATTTAGTGAGCATAGGTTATTTTGACTATTCCACTATAAAATACTTGATTGAATGATGAAGCCAATCGCTTAGGGAAAAAATCAAACTTGAAATACTATTCCTCTAATAAAAACGATTATAAAAGACTTGAGAATCTAGGTAATAGACCAGAAACTCATGACTTGTCATCATTACCAAATAAACCTAATAAGAATTTAGAAGTTCCTTTTATCATACCAATATAAATTACCTTTGCTCAGTATTATGCAAGTTCGGGGGCGAAGATTAAGAGCAGTCCATAATGTCTACAAGTTTTTCTCCTGGCTCTTAGTCTAACAGTCCACAGGTGGCTGTTTTTGCTATAACCTTGATTTATGCTTTCTCTGATTATGAGGTAATTCATTAAAAGTGGAGCAAACATCCAGAATATCAAACCACAAAATTTTCAAATTCCTTAGCTTGTGCGCACCTGCTAGTCTCACTGGTAGTCGACTGCCTCCTGCCTATGAAGCCTAGAAGCCTCCTCCGGTCTTTCATGACTTCTATTTCTCCACTACTTCTCCACCTAAAAACCCAGCACCAACCCGGGCAATGAATAATCACAGAGGCTCGGGATGGAAAACCGCCAAGACAGCTGCCTCCCCAAACTAGAAATAGAACACATTCTTTCCAGGTGTGGCTTTTTAAAAATAGATGTTTGGCCTCCCAGAAACTACTTGTTTTGGCCCTTAAAACAGAGATTTACCTTGTCAGCTTGCTGCTCTATTAAGGGACACTTTCCCATTCCAGGACCTGGGGAGAGAAACTGGGAAATTATGTTCAGCTCTGCTGCGGACTGTTCTATTACACAATTCTGTGCCAAAACTGGGACATTAAACTTAATCTTCCCATCCTCTCTCAGAATGTGTCCTGTGTTTTTTTACAGATGGCCTTTTTGTCAGGTATTTGAATTTTTAAGTTTATTATTATTATTATTATTACATCACAATTGGTTTCATAGTCACCTCCATAATTTTTTAGGAATTTTAAGAAAGTGTTGGTAGTCCCAACAGATCTGGTAAGCATGAACATTAGCTACAGACCATATTTTATTATTCATACAGATTTGATTTATACCCATAAATGAAGTTACATTTGCATATGCAAATAGAAAATGCATCCCAATCTGAAGAAATAGTGAGAACATGAAGAAAACACAGGGCAGCTTTTGGGTGAATACACCCAAATCTACATTATCTATCCTTCTTCAGTATTTCCACATACAGCACTCACCAGATACCTCTAATATTATGCCTATGACAGTGTCTATGAACACACACCACTCTCACCTCTAACAGTGAACCTGAATGTTGAGAAAATAATTTCTCTATCTCCATGTTACAGACAGAGACTAGAGGAAAACTCCCTAGAGAAATACCAAGTTCTTCCGGTCATCAATATAGTAAAAAATATCCTTTCATGTCAAATTTTCTCTTGAGTCCTTGGGTAATCTCAAAACAAGTATTAATTTAGGGGTGGCTATTTTATTTAGCCCTATTGCTTCAAGATCCTTAGGCTCCAGGATTATGAAAACTGAAAGAAGATCATAGGTTATTTACACAGAATAAAGTTAGAAATGATCTGCTGGGCCATTGAAAATGGCTTAATGTGTAAACCAGTGTGTATCAACCCTAATGCGTTCTACTTTTAACCCTCATCTTTCTAGACTATTGAAAATCTTGCCAAGATATATTCTTGAGAGTACTCGGGGGAAATGTACTTTATTACATTTATATTTTATATATCTTGAAAGAGAGAGAAAAAAAAACAAGTTATTACTTTAAGTTACTCAAGCAGCAGGCTAACATGCCTGGGGAATGAAGCGTTACATTTGCTTCGGAATCACCTCGCTAAATATGACTCCCTCTTCAGTCCTCTGCTTCACAATGAATTCTCAATTTTGAAAGTTAATTGTGTCCTCCTCCTGTCCAATTTTACTACCATCATACCTGCCCTGAGGAAAACAGCATTACTAAGACGTCCTTCACGTCTTTCTCCACATATAAGTGAATGTATACAAGCATGCTTACACATAAACTGCTCAGCACGAGGCTTCGATTATACCCTCGACCCTAGCTTCAGATAATAGTCACTATGCCCGCTGTCTCAATGCCATGGGAATCCTCCCCAAGGGAACTAGCTCACTTCCTCCTTTAGTATACGATGGAGGGTTGGTTATTTTACCAACACAGTAGCCCCGCACCAACATAACGGTCACTAGAATGATCTCACTCCAGTGGTTTCCAAACTTAGCTGAGAATTATAAACATAAAAGTAGCTTAAGGTTTTTTTCCAATAACCTAACCACACTGTTGATCAATTCAGTCAGTCTTCAGAGGTGGGATAATCTCAGGCATTAGCATGTCTTCAACACTCCTTAGTATAATTCCAGTGTACAGCTGATTGGAAAACTATTTCCACAAAGCCAGATGTGTCAGATTGCAAAGCACCTGTCTACCATGACCATCTCCTCATTAAGGAGTTGTTGGACGAAGATAGGAAAATGAAATAGCTGAGCTTTGTAATTACTTTTGTCCCAATTTTGACCTTCCCTGACCTAATTTGGCCTACACACGACAAACTAATTTTGTTGATGTTGCAGGAAGAGCCATTCACTGAGATGATGGATGTGTTGACTAAATTTGTTGTGGACATCATTTCACAATACATACACATATCAAATCATTGTGTTTTACATCTTAAACATATACAGTGTTATATGTCAATTATAACTCAATGAAGCTGGAAAAAAATTAAAAATAAATAAATAAATAAATAATTTTAAAGGCAGAAAAGAAAGAACCTCTGATTTGAGGATGATTTCACCATCTTTGCCTCTGAATATACTTGCTTAAGGAAGCTAGTATTGAGGTCTTTTATCCAAACGTTGTTAAATACCCAGGCGGAGTTAAGAGTCACCAGAGGAATTTGTGAAACTCGCAGTTTTTGTGGTCCTGCCCTCCAGTCATTGAGTCCACAGATCTGACATGTGGCCCCGGAATCTGTCTTTTTAAGGGGGACTATCTGTATAAATCTTACATGAAGACAAGTTTGGAAACCACATAAGTCTTCAATGAGGGAAGGATAGTTATCCAAAATAAATACAAAACATGGCCTTTCCCCAGGAATTTTGACAGTACATTTGTGCATGTGTGTGGGGTGGGGGGGTGGATATCTCCCAGGAATTTTGTGTAAAAGAGAGAGAATAAGAGAGAAATTCTTGTTATTTTCCATGTCTTATAAGCCAAGGTACCAGAAAGCAATAAGGGATAACTTATTCAGGCAAAGAGGATGGTGAATTCTCAAGAAGACCTTTGGGTTTACTCCTCCACGGAAAGGCTGCTAGGGATGACATCATGGTGGCAAGAAAGCAGGGAGAATCTATGAGCAATGGGATCTGATCCAATTCCAGAGCCACTCTGAGGTCAGAAATAGAAATGTTCTCTTTATTGAGTGTGAAAGTCAGAGTGTGCATGAGAGAAGAATGAAGAAACACAAGATACCAGGGGCGGTGGCGGGGCAGCATGTAACCTCTTTATAGGAACAAAATAACCAACAAAGATATTTTAATTACTAAGAGCAGATCTTTCTATGGTTAGAAATAGAGGAATAAAAGAAGAAATGATCTTTCCCACGGAAATAAGGAAAAACCGAAATGTGTGGGAGTGAGGTGCAGAGCTATTGACCTTTAATGAATAGTTTTATCTTTGTGAGAAAGAGTGGCAGCAAGCTACTAAAGAAATGAAAGACTAAAGTTTCTTTTTAAATCTGTGTGTATGTAACTTATATTTCAATCCTGTAACGATAATTAGTAAAGTCTGTTCACTTGAACTATGATGAAATAATTATCTGTTTTAAAATTTGTGCTTAAATACATTTTGCTTATAGTTATCACCAAATTTTCACATTACACTTTAATTGCTTTGTTCTAGACTTTCTGTCAGTGCATATATAAATTGTCCATTAGCTCACAATTTTAAATCTTTAGAGTGTAACAGGCTGCTAGATGTCCGTATGGCAATGTTCTTTTAAAGAACTCTCAAAATATTCTGAAATGCACTTAGCTCAGAACTCGGATCCCAATAAATTCTAGATCTCTGATTTAGACGAAATCAGTATTGCAGGTTGGTTTACTGTTTTCTTTAGCCTCTACATAGCTATGTAATTACATGAGGAGCAAGTGAATACTATCTCCTTCACTGCTATTCTTAAACCATAATTTTGTCCTAGAAAATCTCTCGAACTCCAAATTTACAAGGTTTGGCATCTAAAGTGCAGGAACACTGACCAACTATGTTAAAGGGAAGTTCTTGAAAGTAAAATATAATGGCTCTACTCTCTTCAAATAATTTTTTAGAATTTCTTTAAAGGAAATAACATTTATGGAAAGATTATAATCTCCCATTAATAATATCTATATTACCAAACAATAACCTCAAAATGACTTAGTCTAAATAAATGAGAATGCAAATATTAAATGATATGTTACTTCACCTATATTACAAAGCTGGTACACGGGTGCAAACAAACCATTTGTTAAGATACTAGGACATTCCTCTCAATCACTTGGCACAGTGAGCTGTGCTAGAGCTGCTGCTCTAGCCACCAGGATCCCTACCCCGGAAGCCCCCAGACCACTGTCCCATTAGGGTCTCCCAAATGTCATTCCAGAGCTGCGTCTTGTGTCAGTTCTGCTTGTTAAACATTTGCATATCCCCCCTTTGCACTTGTGCATATGTAATAACAAAGCAGGAAAAGAATCTTTTATTCGAGAGAGAGAATTCAGTGAAATGATGCTGAGATAGACTAATAGGGCCAGAGAAGGGCTATAACCCAGGGTCCCCAGCAATAACCAGAACATCAGAGCAGAAGGCATTAGATGATAAGTGGAGAATGTTCTGTGAAGTTTATTTGCCTGAGAGTTTAAATACACAGTCATTTTTTTCATGTTTTTGCTCTAGTGGGTAGCTTTCTCTTTCTTCACATGAATTTAACCCCAAGTCCCTTATATCTCGGTGAATTTGGAAGAAGCATATTAATCCAAGTCTTCAATCTTCACTAACGCAGCCATCTTCTCACAAATCCAGGAGATTTCAGCACTGCAGCGGGAAATATAAATATTTCCTTTTTGAAAATAGGCACATCCTTTGGATCCATTGATCTGGGCATACTCTTTAGTGCTGAATCTGAAAATTAATCCACTTAAAATTAATTACAAATTTCATATTTCAAATTCGCTCACAACTCCATGATCTCAGTTACCAGTTATCTGAACTTTGAGAGACTTCTGTTTGCATAGCCTATCAAAGTTCTTAAAGCTGGCAAATCTGAGGATTTCATTTCAAGTTAATCATAATCCCAGGTAGAATTATTTAAGAAGGATACTTAAATCTGGGTTGAGAATTCGTCTCCTCTCCATTACCATGGTAAGAAGTACCCAGTACAGATTATATCAGAAGTACCAGAATTTCTTTGCTTTGTAACTTTATGAAGAAAAACAGACAAATGAAATCATATTCTGGGTAAAAAGTTATAACATTTCATTATGAACAAATATAATTCTGTGCATACATAATTTTATATGGAAGGTGGAGAGAGTAAGAGGGATTCAGACAGAATGTGAACAATGATGTAGATGGGACTCTGATATCGATCCCTAGTTCCTCTGCTAAGGAATTATTGATAACGCTTCAATAATATCATTACAGAGGCACCTGGGTGGCTTTCGTTGGTTAAGCCACCACCTCTTGATTTCAGTTCAGGTCAAGATCTCAGGGTGATGGGATCAAGTCCTGCCTTGGGCTCAGGCTCAGCGGGAAGTCTGCTTGAGATTCTCTCTCTCCTGTTTCTCTGCCCCTTCCCATGTTTGCTGTGTGCTTTCTTGCTCTCAAATAAATAAATAGATATCTTTTTTTTTAATGTATAAAATTATGCTCATCAGACCTAAATCTCCGATGTGCCTTTTTACTCAAATGAGTAAAAATGTGCTACACTGGTATCTTTGCTTTGGTGTTGGGCTTACTAAACTCTCCCCTTGGCATATGCCCTTGCTGAGAGCAGCTTTGCTCAGTAGGGAATGTGATTCTGAAGCTCATTTCCACCTGAGTGTGACAGCCACAGCCTCAGAGCGTCCTTGTCCACAGACTCCAAACCTCACCACAGGGGAGCCCCTCCTCCATATTTTCACTAGGAGTGAGTGGAGGGATCCTGGGATGATGAAAACTCCTTTGGGAGAGGGGACCCATCTTCCTAAAGTCCAAAGGGGAAACAGCTGCATTTACAGGGTATGCTCGTCCTGTTCTGTAAAGCCTCAGTCTAGCAGCAATACCCCAGGTTAGTTGGTAATCATCTCGTGCCGAGTATTGCTCCGTTAAAAAGAAGTAACTGTCATTTTTGTTCCGGTGTTTATTACTTTGCACGTGCTTGTCACCATGATTATTTGAGTTAAACCAGAATCAGTACTTAATATGACCAGTAGTGGACATTAGAGAGTGAGAAATTGGCATGAGTAGAAAAAAACCATGATATCATTGTGGGAAATGGGTGAAGATAAAGTATATCCAGGGAGAAAAGTATAGTCATATCATTGTCTAAACTGGCAGTCATAGCTGAAACCCAGTAACCTTGATGGAAATGAGTGATTATAATTCAGCTTAAGGAAACTTTGACAGTAAGCATTAAGGAATAAGTGAAGGAGTAAGTAAGGAGTAAGTGAATAGGTGAATAATTTAATGCGAAGGGAGGTGGAGGAAAAACCCATCACACCCAGAAAGGTACCAGTGCTCTTATATTTCACGTAATACACAAATGTCATATATTACATTAAAAGTACAAATATCATACATCATTTTAATATAGTTGGGATAATATAGTTAGGAACACAGCTGTGTTCCTCAAAATATTTGTTCTGTAGCTGCTAAGAGAATTTTATAAGACTATGTGTTCCTTTCTGTATTTTTAATATAACACCTATTTTTATAACTTTAAATAGTTGTAAAAACTGTAATTTTCAAAGTATCATATATCCTGTACATATATTAAATATTTCTTCAAAACCTTGAAGTGGCAGGCTTAGCTCATTTTAAGACATGTAAAACATTTGCCACGAAATCTAATTGGTCAATCTCTATCACAAAACCAAACTAATCTATCAATTCAGACTTACTTGCTGCTAGAAAATGGCTGACAATTATTGAATTTAAATAAATGAGTTAATGTATATTCTTATGATAAACGCCACCCTCGGGATTTTAAGTGTTGGAGCCAGGGGAGCTGAGAGGCCAAGCTCATGGTCACAGAAGCACTCAGTCCTGACTTTGGCACTCAGGCAGTAGTGACCTTGGGCAAGTTATTTATTCTCTCTGCATAATTGTTTCATCCATAAAATAGGAATATAACAGTGCTTTTATCAGAGAACTAATATTTACATACCCCTTTGAACAAAGTAAGTGTAATATTATTTGTTAAATCAAAAAAATAAACTTTAATAGATAAACTTCAGTGTCTTCCCATAAGTTTGTCACATACACAAAATTAGGTACTCTGGCTTTCATTATTTCTTACTGACGCTTTCTTTTCCGTGTGTGTTGTACTCTTTTTTTGTATCTAGATTTATAATTCTTAAAATTAGCCTTGATTTTCTTAGCATTCGGTTTTTCAGTATTCTTAGCTTACTTTTCCTCCCCCCTTCCCCAACAGTTAGAGACTTACAAGGATGGAGAGGGACCAGAGCCATCCTCCCATACCCAGCTCCTTCTAGATGGGTCCCATGACAAGCCCAACCAGAAGAAAGAGAATGTGGGTAATGGCTGCGACTTCAGAAAATCCTAAGAAGAAGAACAGGGACAATGTCATGTGTGAACCACATTCCAGAGTGCAGAAGTAAGATGTTAATTCTCATTCAAAATCCATTGAATTCCTACTCTACACTTGTTTTGCTTTCCACTTTTCTTATCCACTTGTTTTGCTTTCTATGAAATGAATAATTTCTCTAACCAGGGAAGGAGAGTCAACCGACCTTTTCCTCCAAGCTATCTATCTTCACCAAGGTGGAGTTCCTATCCATGCAGTTTTTCCTACTGTTAGTCCAGGTCCTCTCCTCATTTGTTGCAAAATAATAGCAGCTGTTTTGGTACCATTGCCACATCTTAGGACAAGGATTACACTTGTGGTCTGAAAAAGAAATTACACCCATTAGTACAAATAATTAATGCTGGGGGGACCGGGGAAGGTTTTAGAAACTAAGCAATTGAACTTGACGACAGCATCTGAGACCCAGCATTCTTTAGGAGCCTATGGGAATGAAGTCCCTCCCCATTATGGGCTGGAGCAACAGGGATTGAAATTCTCACTTCAGGGGTCAGTTTCCTGGCCTTAGAATTACAAGCTCTACTTTTAACTTCTTAAAACATCAAAATCACCTAAAAATAGTTCACAATATAAGAAGCTGAAGTATCCAGGTTGGTATCATTCCAAGGCACTTCCCAAATTCACCTCTGTGATTTCAAAAATATTAAATACATTGATATCTCCCCTTGTTTTCTATAAATTTAATGTGATATCAATAGAGGTCACCAAAGAACATACCTTTCTCATGCTATGAGGGCGTGCATGTGATCAATGCCAACAGATTGGACCCAACTGCCCAGTAGGTCCCAATTACCTGAAGTGTGAATGATTAGCTCCTGGCAGAGTTTGATGGCCATTTGTCCCTGTCTCTTCAAAAGACTGGAGATCTGTGATTTGAGGAACTCCTCCTGGGTGGGAATGTTCCTGTAGCTGTTCAGCTGCTCGGATAAGTTATCCTGCTGTTGGTGGATGATTTTTTGAAGTTGACTTAATTTCTCTGAATCTGAATTAATTTCATTAGATGTCTGCAAAACTCCAAGACATAAAAGGAGCTAAGTTCGTATATCCTCCCATTCTCATCATTGCCATCGATAATTCTTAACGCAGAACTATTTCTCACGTTACTTAATATTTTCCAGTAGCTCCCAATAATAGAGGTATCACAGAAGAAACACACCAGATGCCTTTCTAGTCCACATTGTTTGGAGCTCATCCTCACAATTTTATGGAAATTTTAAATATGATTATACTTGTATTAAAATAATGAATTAATAATTTTATATCTTTGACATTTCATCTAAAGCAGTGCCAAGCATTTTTCCATTCATTAATGGAATACTTTTCTTCTTCCTATTTGGAGTTGGTTCATGTAATTATTGTTTTAACAGGAACAGAATCCTTTAAGGCAATAGTTACCTTAAGGTATAGTATACAGATCACTTTTATCAGAATCACCTACATATTTGGTTTTGTTTTAAATGCAGATTTTAATTCTATACTAGACCATTTCTGGCTCTGGATCCATAAAATCTGCTTTTTTTTAAAAAAAAAGGTTTTATTCATTTATTGGAGAGAGAGAGAGCTTAAGCAGGATAGAGGCAGAGGGAGAGGGATGGATAGAATCTCAAGCAGACTCAAAGCTGAATATAGAGTTGGATGTGGGGCTGGACCTCATGAGTCTGAGATCATGACCTGAGCCAAAACCAAGAGTCAGAAGCTTAAATGACTGAGCCACCCAGGCATCCCAAAATCTACCTTTTTAATTAACAGTTCAGGTGATTCATGGTCACAATAAATTAAGAATCATTTCACTGAAAACACTACACTTCAGAAAAAAAAAAAAAAAACTTTACTTCTATGGTGAACCAATGAATATGTATCATTGCATCTTCATTTTTTTAAAAATTGTATTTATTTATTTTGGGAGAGAGAGAGAGAAAGCATGAGTCGGGGGAAGGGCAGAGGGAGAAGCAGACTCAAAGCAGGGAGTCTGCTGAGCAGGGAGTCCAGTGATGTGGGGCTCAATCTCGGGAACCTGGGATCCTGACCTGAGTCAAAGGCAGAGGCTTAACCAGCTGAGCCACCCAGGTACTCTTCATCTTCATTTTAAAAATATGCATCATTATAGAAGATCAACTGCTAATCCTCATAACGATCAGCTATTGAATATTAGTAACTGCTGCTAGAACCCTGTATTTCTTTCCAAAAGAGCAAGCTATATCATTAGGCCCTATTTATGTGTCCAAATTGGTATGTCTAAATTTTAAGTATCTATGAAGTCCTACATTAGTAAAAATAAATGAAAGTAGCAGGGAAGATACTAGTGTCATTCACAGAATAAACTTTCTTGACAGCAAGTCCCCCCAAAAGGGAATACTGTGCCACTCACTACTCTGTCCATCATATGGTTAACAATATCCTACAGAGTATGGATTCTCGAGACATTCTTCCATTTATTGTTAGTGCAGGACTCTCTGCCCTGTTCAACCCTGATGGCTCAATGATAGGTCAGAACCAAAAGAATATTCTTCTTTAGGTATTGTGCTTGGGAATGAAGCTTCCATTGTTACATGGAGGTGGTTCAACTTTCTGCTTAGAGGGTAATATATCTCAAGCAAATATTCCTCCTTGATTGTATCTCTTTTTCCATTATAGCAGGCAAGCTATTTTTACACTAGAATGGTCTTGAGTGAGAGGGGTAAGTCAGTCTTGTACTAAGTCTTCAGGGTGAATGAAACGGCATGATCTTCCTTGAGTCCAACTCCCTTGGCTCCCATTTCTTACCACTGGGATAATAAGTGGATGTGTGTCTATGCGGAAAAGAAACTCCTTATTCTAACCAATAATGAAAACTGTAAAAGTTGTCTTCATAATCCAGTCTGGTTTATCAAAAGAAAAAAATGGATTCAGGGCAAAATCCTCATAATAATTAAGTCTGGCCCTTGCTTGTTTATGTTAGAGACTTGGAGAATGAAGGAGCTATGATTACATAATATAATCAAACGGAATTTACATAGTTTATAAATGTATTTCCTGGGACACCTGGGTGGCTCAGTTGGTTAAGCAGCTGCCTTCGGCTCAGGTCATGATCCCAGCGTCCTGGGATCGAGTCCCACATGGGGCTCCTTGCTCCACAGGGAGCCTGCTTCTCCCTCTGCCTCTGCCTTTCACTCTGTCTGCCTGTGCTTGCTCTCGCTCTCTCTCTCTCTCTCTGACAAATAAATAAATAAAATCTTTAAAAAAAAATGTATTTCCTAATCACTTTTCTTGGGTTTGATGAAATATACTTACACATAATCCCCAAGGTTACCAGCCCAATCAGCAGCATCAGACACAGAGTTAGCAGACTGAGGGCAGCCTGACGCCAGGTGGGGGAAGGAGCTGGGTACCCTGAAAAAAGCCAACAGAGGAATTAAGGTTACAAATAAATTTTTTATTTCTCTCTTATTCCTTTAATGCTCCATCTAGAAAATACCTAAAATGATGTTCGGTAAGGGCCCCACCATCAGTTCTCTTCCACTTCCCTTCCCTACCATTCTCCTTTCCTTTAAGAGTGTCTCCTAGGGATGCCTGGGTGGCTCAGTGGGTTAAGCCTCTGCCTTCAGCTCAGGTCATGATCCCAGGGGCCTGGTATCGAGCCCTGCATCGAGCCCTGCATCGAGCCCTGGCATCAGGCTCTCTGCAGCCTGCTTTCCTCTCTCTCTGCCTGCCTCTCTGTCTACTTGTGATCCGTCTGTCAAATAAATAAATAAAATCTTAAAAAAAAATAAAAGTGTCTCCTAATTTCCAGGTTTTTGTTTTACAGCATCACACACCCTTCTTCTTTAAGTTTACTAAATGCACATACAAGACCTTGTGGAAACTGCTTCTCTGGATGATCCTGACAATAGGAGAGACATCAAGTTTTTGAGATGAGAAATCATCACAAGGCAAATGTTATAGTGCATTTTATTCTTATCTATTATTCAGGCTCTTTATCGCCTCATAGATAACAAATGAGTATGGAATGAAAGACAAAACAAATGTGCACTCTAATCTACAATGTTTCTTTTTTTTAATGTTCTTTTTTAAAAATTTTATTTTATTTTTTCAGTGTTTCAATAACCTACAATATTTCTTAATTCAGAATCTAACAGCAGCTAGCCCAGTATCTCAGACAGATGGATTGCAAATTTCCAGGTATGCTATCATACACATCACACCCACGACTCCTTTTCTCTCAAAGGATTACAGCTATAATTTAAACAAACAAATAAAAATGTATAACCACTGTTATTAGACCCACGACAAGCCTAATCCCATTCTCTTTGTATATCACCCCAAACTACACACACACACATACACACACACACGCATGCACGCGCGCGCACACAAACACACACACACAAAGTAAAAATAAATTCAAGAGAAGAAGAAAGTAGTTCCCATATTTTAGACGATTTAGGGCAACAATCTGAACTGTCAACAGATTCTTGAAAATAAGGGATACAGTCTGATATACTAAACTGAATTCCTGACCACAGAGATTAATATTTCTTCCAACAGGGGATAAGGGAATGAGCCAAAAACTAGCACTGAGTTTGGGCTTTTACCAGTTGTGGGAACATGGTTAAATCATTTGATTTTCTTCAGACTCAGTTTTACCAATATTATTCCATTTACTTCACAAATACTTTGATAAAAATATGATATAATGCATATACAGTACTATATGGATATTGTTATTATTGATCCAATGCTATTAATTATACTAGGAATTTCCACTCCCCCCCAAAATTTTAAACTACTTACAAAATGGAAAATCTCTCTTGTCTTATTTCTGACTCTCTTGTTCTCCCATTTCTCTCTTCAGTTATTTATGACTTTGAAAAGAAAAATTTTCTCGACTTTCTCTATTTTAGTGACCTCCAATCTGGCTACTAAAAAAATATTTGCCTGGCATCTCTGACAAAATATAAATATTAAGGACTTCATTTGTAAAAATAATTCTGTTAGTCCCCAAGTTCAATTTCTCTCATGTCAAATGTTTCACTATAACACAAATACATAATGATATCACACAATTTAAAGAGATCTTGGAAGCCACATGTTTTCTGGCCAAAACTGGGAACACTCATTCTACTAGTGTATTTCAAAACTCTGTCTCCATTTTGGAGATTGCACAACACACCTCTCTTTCGCATCAGAACCAAAGCATTTATCACCTGTGCATTTCCCAAGGTCACATCATACTGTCCCTGACCTCCTACCTCTTTTCCTTAGGTTATTTCTATCCCGGTTATTTCTCTCTCCAACAGAATCCTGAAATGTGAGTGTCGCGTAAGTCACTTCTTCAGACATTGTAGAAGAAGGCACTACTATAAATTATGTAATTAATGTTTCAATATCTTCAGGCCCAGGAACAGGACGTTCTTCTCAAGGCTGGGAGCTTTTATAAACACCCTCAACTGACCTAGGACACACCCCATCGCCCCTCTGTAAAGAAAGAATGATAGTCAGGGTTTTTTTGTTTGTTTGTTTTTGTCTTGTTTCGTTTTTGCAAAGAAAGCAAGACAAGTCAAATAATTCTTTTCAGAAATCAGAATATCATAGATCTCAATCTGTCTGCTCTTTGCAGCATTGTTTCTTGTGAAGCGAAAGGAATACTTGGTAGCAGAGCGGAAATGGTGCTTTCTGGGGGAATCCCCATGATCTCCAGGGTAGAGGCTGTTCTGAATTATTCAATAAAGGGTTAGCTTGTCATTTTTGCATGTGTCAAAGGCCAGCTAATCCTGTATGAAAACACTGGATCTGGTTTACACTTACACATGTCAGAGAGATATGCACATGACAGAAAAAGCTGTGTAAAGACCACCCAACCTGCCTACTGTTTTAAAAATACGTGTGTGTGTGTGTGTGTGTGTGTGTGTGTGTGTGTGACAGAGAAGCAGGAAGGAAGGGAGAGAAGCAGTGGTAATGGGGCATAGAGAAGAAATTAATAACTGTTAAAACTGGGCATGGATGGGTGCTCCCTCTGGCAGGGCTAAACCCCACAGAATAATCCCCCTGAGAATAACAACTAGCATGTAGTATGGTACCTTTTTTTTTTTTTTTAATTTGTTGGTTGAGTTGGTTTTTAACCTGAAGGCAGCCAACAGTCATTTTGTGCAGTTAAAATTCCTATAAAAAGTATGCAGTCTTTTGGGTTCGAAAAATCAGAAGATGGAGTTTGGGGCAACGGTAAAAACAGTGCTGGATACTCACATGGACCCCTGGATAAGGGGAATCCTTAGAGCACCTTTGTGCCTTGAAGTCTCTTTGAGCTACAGGTTATACACATTTCATTTTAAAAATAATATGGGGTGAGGCACCTGGGTGGCTCAGTTGGTTAAGCGTCAGACACTTGGTTTCAGCTCAGATCATGATCTCAGGGTCCTGGGATTGAATCCATCATCGGGCTTCCTCCTTAGTGAGGAGTCTTCTTGCCCTTCTCCCTCTGCTCCTCTCCAGGCTCACACATGCACACTCTCTCTATAAAATAAATAAATCTTAAACAAATTTTAAAAAATTATAAAATAATATATCTGTTTTTTTCCTTTCTTAGGACAAAAAAAAAAAAAAAACATCCTGGAAAGGTGTTTCCAATAAAACTGAATTGCAGCCACTTTGGAAAACAGTGTGGAGATTCCTCAAAACATTAAAAATAGAGCTACCTTATGACCCTGCGATTGCACTCCTGGGTATTTACCCCAAAGATACAGATGTAGTTAAAAGAAGGGCCATCTGTACCCCAATGTTCATAGCAGCAATGGCCACGGTCACCGAACTGTGGAAAGAGCCAAGATGCCCTTCAACGGACAAATGGATAAAGAGGATGTGGTCCACATATACTGTGAAATATTTCTCAGTCATTAGAAAGGATGAATACCCAGTTTTTGTATCAACATGGATGGGACTGGAGGAGATTATGCTGAGTGAAAACAAGTCAAGCAGAGAAATTCAATTATCATATGGTTTCACATTCTTGTGGAACATAAGGAATAGCATGGAGGACATCAGAAGGGGAAAATGAAGGGAGGGAAATCAGATGGAGAGATGAACCATGAGAGACTGTGGACTCTGGGAAACAAACTGAGGGTTTTAGAAGGGTGGGGTGTAGGGGGATGGGCGAGCCTGGTGGCGGGTATCAAGGAAGGCATGTACCGCATGGAGCACTGGGTGTTATAGGTAAACAGTGAATCCTGGAACATTGCATCAAGAACTAATGATGTACAATAAGGTGACTAATGTAACACAATAAAAAAAAAATCTGAAGTAAACACTGCAGAAGGATTTAACTGTGATACTTTGTTTCAACAACATCACATGAGCAGTAAAAAGCAGACGGTTTATATAGAAAGCGTTCTAGCTATTATTTGGAGGAACATGAGAAAAAAACAGCTCATCACATGTGTAGTTGGTCATTTAGTCAGTTGGTGTCAGACTCTTAAAGGACTGTATTTACTTCTAATGCCAGCATCACTTGTAAAATTTACTAACTTCTATAATAAAATTCATTGTTGTTGAGAACTTGTGGAAGGCAGAATAACAGGGCCTTAAATCTGTCCCTGTTCTTATCCCCAGAATCTCTCAGTCTGGTAGTTCATATGGCGAAAGGTATTGCAGATGGGAAGAAGATTGCAGACCTTGGGATGAAGAAATTATCCTGCATTACCTGGTGGTCCCAGTTTAGTCACGAGTCCCTCAAAGTGGAGAACCTTTCCTAGATTCAGTCAGAGAGCTACAGCTTTATTGGCTGAAGGTGAAGGAAGAGGGTCAGGAACCAAGGAATGTGGGCTGGAAGATGCACAGGTAGGGACTGGGCACTCCCACAGAGCACCAGAAAGGAACACAAACCACCTCTCCCTGCCACAGCCTTGATATACCTCTGTGAGATCAGACTTCTAACCCACAGAACTTTGAGACCATAAATTAAGTTGTTTAAACTGCTGTATTTGTGGAATTTGCTAAAGCAGCAACAGAAAACTAACACAGAACTCTGCTATACGTGAGCAGAAGAACTAAGGAATCTTTTTCCTTTGGGGTAAGAAGGCTATTGCATAACTACTCTGGGGGATGATTTGATGTAGGTTTTTGTTTTCAGGTAGCAGAAGGACGGATCCGAAACTTCCAAAGATCTTCCTGTATGTGAAGATTATCTTCGTCGAAGTTCTCCAGAATAAATTGCACCTTGTCTTAGAGGTATGAATGAATATACAATAGGTGGCAGAAAAACAATGTAAAATTAGTAATTCTTCAATAATATTTATGTATGATTTCTAAATACATAAATACACATTTATTTCTCATTTCTATTTTTTCCCAAACTGATGCATGTTCAATTAAAAAAAAAAACAAGTGGAGGTTCTGAGTCATACTCAATTAAACTCCCCTGCCAAAGATGTAGAAATAATTAACAAATCTATGTTGATGTTCACTATTCTACATAACTTAGGTAAAAGCAGAGACCATCAACATGAGGAAAAGTTAAATTGAATACGTAATTATGAAAATGAGAACTCAGAACTTTTTTGTCTCATTTTTCACTTTCACCAAATTTTGCAAAGACTGAGCTTTCATTTTCATTGCCCTAATTCTTTCACCTTCAAGCTCCCTAAGAAAGCATTTAACCTCTTACAGTCTTATCCAAAGCATACATGGGTAAAACAGTAATGAGGAATCTCACCTAGTTGCTAATAATTTCTGTAAGAAAAAGGACTGGTCGCACTTTCTATGCACTTCCTGTTACCATGATTCGAAAAGTCTTTTTATATATTCTTAGCTTATAATTTTATTAATTTAGAAATCACTGCTTATATTTGCCTCCCTTAAAAATTTCCAGCATCTCTGTAGCTCACTTTAGCAGGTTATGTTATCAAATATCATACCTTGTTGTGGTCGTCTACCAAATTCTAGGACATTTCTCCTAAACCACCATTAATCTCCTCATTAACACATCCGAGGCTCTTTCTCCAAATTCATTTTACTCATCCTATAAGCATCTAATATAACTGATTATTTATTTTAACTTAAAATTCTTCTCCAAAATACCCTGTTCTATAGGACACCATTATCTTGTTTTTCTTCCTACTTCACAATCTAATCCTCCCTCAGATTTGCTGGCTTTCTTTATCAGGCTCCAAAATGCTGTTGTGACCCAGAGTTGAGTTCCTGGTCCTCTGTCCTGTTTGTACTCATCCCTGGATGAGCTCTTTCAGATCCATGGCTTGGAGCAACAGCCATGTATAAGGGATCTCCAAATATATATATATTCATGCCAGGGTTTGATTACCAGACCCAAATATCTAACTGAAGATTTGGCATACTTATTTGCATATGTTATAGGGTTTTTAAATGTAACACATCAAAAAATGAATTAATAAGCAACTCTGTCCCCTTGGTTTCTCTCTATGCCTCTCCGTTTCAATGAAAACTACGCACATTTCATAAACCCCAAACTCAAATAAGCTTTGAATTTTTATGCTGCTCTCATATCAAATCCCCCAGAAAATCCTGTTCATTGTGAAAAATAAGGGAAACAGGTATTAAATATGGAGCTATTGTTGGTCCTAGATACATTAAAAGAAATACTGAGTTTACACAATAAGAAGTTGCCCTCTAACTCCCTTCTTCAGTGATCATTCCATATTACATGCCTATTCCAGAGAATACTTTCAAAGTACTTTCAAAATATCTAGCGACTGGGCAGAATGGAAATTAATTCACAAAAAAGAATGGAGAAAATGAAGGTTAAATCCAGAAGGATCAAAGACCTAAAAATAAACGCAGAAAGAAAAAAAAAAAACGACCACAAGGTGGAGATGGAGGATTAAACACATGATAGAATTTATTGGGGGTATTTCTTGTTTTGGGGCTTTTTTTTTCTAGGACTTATTTTGAAGTGTGTATTCATCCAATCAGGAAAATCAAATATCCCGATTAAAACAAAAGGTCGTGCATATATATTGATTACCTTAAATCTCAGATCAACATTTACTTGTCCAGGGAAGTGAACAAAACCTGGGTCAGCCCCAAGTAAAGATTTATTATTCCAGTAAAGATTTATTATTCCATTTTTCTTCATAATACTTATCATGATGTGAAATTATGTTGCTTTTTTCTTCCTTTGCTTCTTTCCTGTCTATGTTCACCAGCCTCCATTAGAATATAAGCTCAATAAGAGCACAGATTTGTATGTTTTATTCACCATGTTATCCCAGGAAATAGAATAGTGCTTGAAACACAAAAAGTAATCAAGAAATGTTTGTTCAAATAATGGATTAATTCATGGTCCCTGCAATGTACATTTTATAGTGATTTTAACAGGAGACTTTACTTTTTTATTTATTTTTGTTTTGTTAGTCACCATGCACCATTAGTTTTTGGTGTGGTGTTACAAGATTCTTTGTTAATGAATACTTTATATCCCAATATATTGAAACATGAATCCACAGTTCAAATATGATTGATCACTTTGCTTTCCTTGATCACACCACACTCGTTCGTACATCCACAGCTTTGTTCAGATGTTTGCCCTGATAAAAAAAAATTATTCCTTTCTTGTCTCTCTTCTTCTGTAATCTTTGCCTTTCCATCAAATCTTAATTCAAGGCTTATATATTCTGTTTGATTATTATTTAACTTTACAGATATTTTGTATGCACGTGTATGAAAAACTTCTCAGTGTGGTAGATGCTGTCTGACACATTTTCCCCTTTATTTTTTCTACTCTGTAACAAAACATCAGATGTCATCTGATAGTTATTCATTGTTTAGCTTCTGAAGTTTTAATAAAACATGACACTTTTCAGTCCACATGTTTAAGCTTTCCAGAAACGAAAGAGAAAATATGAATTATGCTTTTTTTCATGACAGGAAATTCTAGGTTTTTTCAAAGATAAACAATGTTTGGTATGTGTGTAGAAGGCTAATAAGTCAGAGGTGAACCAACAATATTAATGCAGAGGATTGAGAAGGAACAGAACATCACTGATAATTACACCTAAGGATTAGCATAAAGGTGATGTGTCTTAAAAAATCTGATACTCTTGGGGCACCTGGGTGGCTCAGTCGGTTAAGTGGCTGTCTTCAGCTCGGGTCATGATCTCGGGGTCCTGGGATCGAGCTCCACATTGGGCTCTCTGCTCAGCGGGAAGCCTGCTTCTCCCTCTTCCTCTGCCTGCTGCTCTGCCTACTTGTACTCTCTATCTCTGTGTCAAATAAATTAAAAAAAAAAAATCTGATACTCTTAACTGTAGGAAACAAACTGAGGGATTTAGATGGAAGATGGGGAGGTGGTCAGAAGGATGGGGTAACTGGATAATGGGCATTAACGAGGGCACTTGACGAAACGAGCTCTGGGTGTTATACGTTATGGATAAATCACTGAATTCTACCTCTGAAACTTAAGAAAAAAAAAAAAAGAAAAAGAAAGTTTGTATAAAAAAATCACCAGTTACAAAACTCTCCTTTCCTTTATGTATTTTTTTCAGTTAAGAGAAGTTATTATAGCATCCATAATAGTCAATATCATTTTCCTTTGGTCTTTCTCTTTTACACATCCACTAGCCCTCATTATGTATTGAACAGTTTTATCCACAGTGTTATGAATTCCACTGATTTCTTATTGAATCTCTACCCTGTCATTGTGAGTCTTGTGTTTACTCATTCTTCAGCTATAAACATAGATAATAGAGTCTGGACAATCCTCAAATTTGAAAGACTTTATAAAGTAGTTGAAAGAACTTGGAAACTAGGTAGATGGTACTGCTTTTTACAAGCACTTTGATCGTAGAGATGTCTCCACATTTCTAAACCTTCCCTTCCTACATGTGTAATATCAGGATGACAATGCCCTCACTTACCAAATATCTACCGGATGGTTATTGTATGTTGGACACTAATTTAGACCATGGAATATATTCTTTGGGGATACATGACAAAAATACCTGTGTGTGTGTGTGTGCAAGAGAGACAGACAGACAGACAGACAGAAAGGGAGAGAGAGAGAATTAAGTGTAATGGGAAAAGAGTGAAACAAGAAAGAGGAACAGGAGTGGTGCGTGGGTGGCTCAGTGGCTTAAGCCTTGGACTCTTGATTTTGGTGGCTCAGGTCATGACCTCAGGGTCATGTGATCAAGCCCCAGGTGTGGATCTGTCCTCAGTGCAGTCTGCTAGGACACTCTTTCCTTCTCCCTTCCCCTCTGTCCCTTTCCCTGCTTCTGTGCAATGGCTCTCATAAATAAATAAATAAGGACAGGAATGTGGGCTGGCATATGGTAGGATTTGGGAAGTCATTCTGAATACAAACAAATCAAGATTAGATAGCTAAAATCCAAGACTGTCCCATAAAGAAAAGTACCATGACTTTCTCCATGAATATTCACTGCCAATTTCAGTGTCTGAAATTGTTAAAATATATTTGCTTTAAAATTAAAGCGATGGCTTTATTAAAGTGCCTCTTAATCTCTAAAATACTAAACAAAGATTTTTATTCCGAATTCAAACTCATCAGAATATTTGCAATAAGGACTTTTTCTGTTATACTTTATTAAGCCAAGAAAAGAGGGGCAATAAAATATACAAACATACCAATGACAGACCTTGTAGGGTGAGTAAGAGATACCTAACAAAGTAGCACCTGGTTTGTTCAGTTGGTACAGCATATAACTCTTGATCTTGGGGTTGTGAGTTTGAGCCCCATTTTGGTGGAAGAGCTTTCTTAAAAAAAAAAAAAGTGGTATCTAGCAAAGCCTCTGGATTTTGGAAAAGGAAAAAGAAAAGTTTGTAATCTCTCTCTCTTTTTCCTGCAGTTCTCTGCTTAATTTTTGCTGAGTAACTCAGCTTGTTATTTATAGCATATGTAGAGGAAGAAAACAGAACGAAGACTAGTGTTATCAGGGACTCCTTTGACCCTGAGGGACTCTGTACTCACCCAGCATATTTCCTAACACCTCCAAGCCGAGTTGGGGGGTTACAAATAAAGGCAAATATATTTTTGTGGAACATAGATCTGGACATAAGACCCTCAGCCTGCAACCAGTGCTATCAAATATCCAAAACCCAGTGATGCATTGCAATCATTAAAAGGAAACAACAAAAACAAAAACAAAACAAAACAAAAAGTCCCGAGGCTGAGCTATAGGTAGGAAAGGAATATCATCTGAGGCTTAGGTTTCTTAAATGTACAATTTCAAGTATTCACGAATCAAGTAAGTCCAGCATATTCCTTGCTATTTGCAAGAAGAATACGTGGGATATTTTATAACTCATCCAATTGTCCAAGACCTAGAAAATGTGGAAACAACAAATCAAGCTGTTGTGTTTCTTACCTCCTGAAAGTATCTGCTAATTGAACATGAAAATGTTTACAATAATTATAAAGGCTTCCAAATGTCCATGGATCTTGCAGTTACATATTTAATTTAATTTAACTATAAATTTTCAGAAGTTACATATTTGGTTACTAGGAGAAATGAGTAAAGGTTGATTGAAAAACTAACTTGAACTAAATCCTTTACATTCTATATTGTCACTAAGTCACAATTATTTTTTCAGTATTTCTGTATATTTTAGTGGGGAAAAAAAGCTGATGTAAGATAGGGATGGGAAGAACATGGAACAGAGGAGTAAAGGTAGGAAAAAAGCCTCAGGACTTGGTGTATGAATCAAGGCGGCCAGAAAGGGAGGGCTAGAATAATTCCCAGGCTGTGCTGAGAGATAGGGGTTAGCATGCACTGCTAGGAAGAGCTAACAGTTCTCTTAGATTGAATGAGAAATTATGCAGATGGAAGCAGAGGTAGATTAATGATCAACTAAAGATTTGAATTTACCCTGCTTATGACTGGGAAACACCGAATATTTTACCTGAGCTACAAAACCCAGTGAAAAAAATGGCTGTGGGGCTTAAGAAATTTGATTATTCAATTTTCAGTACTTTAATTAGATTTGACATTTATTAAAAGTGGGGTTTTTGAACAATGATTGGTTTTTAGTGAAAATATTTGTATCATGCTAAGTTTAGGTTCCTTAAATCAGGCAATATCTTTCATGTTTGTTTGTTTACCTCACCTTTAAAATTATTTGAGTTGTGTAGGGAAAGAAATTTTAAGATGAAATATTATTTTAAGTGAATTGACAAAGAATTCAGAGTGAAGGAGATAACAGAAAGGAAGGACAAATATGTACAAGATGTACCAAAGGAAACATTAGTAATCAAAATACCTGCTGTGAGATCTTATGTAATTTCTATACTAAAAAGTCTAAGACACTACTAACTAAAGAAAACATAAAAATAAGATTATTTATAAGAAAAATGCCTAGAAGTTACTTAGAAGAAGGGAAGTCTTCTGGCCATAAAGGTTTAACAAAAAAATCTTTTTAAAATCTGCTCTAAAACTATATAAATCTACCCAATGACAAAATAGACAGCACCCTCACTGATATCCTTACATTAGTACAGCAGCTAGCCTTCTCTAGCTACTCTTCTAATTCCTTTCAATGTGAGCTGCAGTAACAATTTGAAAACCCATTTTATAGTTAAATGTGTTTAACTGTAGTTATGGTTACATATAGTTACTATGGTATAGTCACAGTCCAGTGTGAAGGGCACTAGGAACCTGTCCCTTCCACAAATAGCTCTTTTAAGATGAAGAAGCACCACTGTACTTGGAATTACACAATTTCACAAAAGATTTTTCCTTTCCTGGATGTTCACTGTAAAGTGAAAACATTACTGAAAGACAGTAATCACTAACTCTATATTATTCCACTTTATTTGATTGTTTTTTCTTTAATGCCTAAACCCAAGCAATATGAAGTCTGCCTCCTGTGGAGTCCTCAAATTTTTAAACAATATGATTTGTGAATGATGCAAGAATTTGGATGAATTCTAGATCATAATTAGGAATGGCGCCTTCTAACACAAGACCTTGAAACATCTACTCTAGGCCATTTTTTATCAAATTATATTAGACATGCTCCTCACAATGGAACAGACTATGTATCTGCTCGTGTTTTATCCATGAATTTTTGTTGAAAGCAGTTCATTTAAACAATACTATTTAGACTCCACTAAGGTTAAGATGAAGCATGAACTTTTGTTCTTTGAAAGGATACAATAAGGAGACATTCCTTCATTCAGAGTTGAAGATAAGAAAACAGGAAACAAATGTGATATCTACTCCTTTACTGCAAGTTATTATTTTTATATTTTTATGCTCAAGGTCCATGTATCTCTGAACAGCTATGAAAGGGCTTCCTGGAAGAAAAAAGGTCCAAAAAACAAGAACAAAACAGGACCAAAAATATGTGCCCCAACTCATAGAACCCCACCTTACCAGAAAGAGGAGGAACACGGACTGGCAGGCACTGGAATCTATAAGAGTGGACACTGCAATTTTGCGAAGTCATTGAACCCTGAGCTCACTTGCAGTCCAAGGGAAGCCATGCTGGACGAAGATGGATACATCACCTTAAATATTAAAAATCGAAAGCCAGCTCTCACCTCAGGTAAGAATACCCAGAGCCAGGGATCTGGAAGTTAATTATTGAAATAGGTCAACCCCACTTTCCTTTTTCTACTAGTGATAGCACGTATCATTTTATTTTATTTTCCCTATGACCTTCCTGCTATACAGAATTTGAGTAATGCCTACTTAGGCTCAGACAGATTTATTTAGTATATAAGCAACAAGAGATGAAAGCAGAGAAGTTTATGTTAAGCCTATACAGTTTAATGTTGGGTGGAATAGAAACCAAGAGAATAGGAGGAAAGGATGTGTTATAACCTCATTTTCTCTGTTGTTGGCACATAGGTGTGATTCTTCATTTGTTGTTATAAAAGCAATTGTTTATGGGGTTGGGCACAAAACAAGACAAAAAACACAAAATTCTTTTTTTTTTTTTTTTTAGCATTTTATTTATTTGACAGACAGAGAGCACAAGTAGACAGAGAGGCAGGCAGAGAGAGGGGGGGAAGCAGGCTCCCTCCTGAGCAGAGAGCCCGATGCGGGGCTCGATCCCAGGACCCTGGGATCATGACCTGAGCTGAAAGCAGAGGCTTAACCCACTGAGCCACCCAGGTGCCCCACAAACTTCTGTTTTGACTCAGAGAAAAGTCCATTGGGAAAAGACCGATGTGTGGAATGGGAATGGGCTATACTTTGATGGGAATGGGAATGGGCTATACTATTGATGATCCCCAAAGGAACACCAGCAAGACCTGGCAATGAAGCTGTTTACATCACTCAGAAAGCCTGGAGAGGGCAGGGGACAGGGGTGACACTGCCCCATAGCTACCCCATACTGCCTGCCCCCTAACATCTGTATTCTATGTCTACAGTTGACCCTGCTTCCTCACCTCTGTGGCGTGTGACGGCTTTGATTCTGCTGGTCTTGTGCATGGGGTTAGTTGTTGGGCTGGTGGCTCTGGGGATGATGCGTAAGTATTGACTCATTGCAAAAGATTTGTTCTGAGGAAAGCACAACCTGAGTCCTGGTGTATGCCACTAAGCTTGCTTGTCACTGTGTGCCTCTTTGTTGCTGCTTCAGGCTACCAAGACATTCTCAATAATGGAGAGCTCTTACTTTTCCTCCTGACTCAAATCACTTTAATTGAAATTATTTCAAGAACTTTAAACTGGTCTTTAAGATCCCCTTTCGTCTAGATTCACTATCTTCTCATTTTTTTTTCTCTTTATCCTGCATATCCTCAGTTCCAGCCAACATGGACTTTTCTCAGTTTCACAGATAGATCCTCTTCCACTGTCTGAAATTTCTCTCCATTGTATTCCCTCTTCCTAAAATACCCTCCTTCTCACTTTGTTTAATGAATGCATTTACTTTCACTCAGAAGCAATTCATATCCCATCTCATTTATAGATATTTTCTTTTTATAAATCTAAAAGCCCGCAGTATCACATTACCATCCATGTAGCTGTTGCTTGTTTGTGTGCTTGTTTATTTGTTCGCCAGATATTTTAGAATCTTTTGTTTGCCATTGTTTATTCACTTGATTATCATATCATTTTGGGCACAAGAAATCAGTGTTTTTTTAAATAAATGGATATTTTGATATCACATGGAAAACAAAATAACATGTCATTCTTCTCTGAAATCTGCTTAGAAATCTATATTCAAAGGAATATCAAAACATTCGTTTTGGGCATGCAGTTTGATCATGGCGTTTTTCTTATTTGTGGTTTTCTTCTTCATAGAGCTCATGTCTTCTTTTGGATAAGCACCAGGTGTCAGTTTTGCACAGTTCACAATTTGTTCTTTACACCCTCCTCTACCCAGACCTCTCTGCAGTACTCATTCACTCACGTCTATCTAGTGAACACTTTCCAGATTGACAGTTCTACTGAAATGAAAGTTCATCGAAAGGTCTCTGCATCACCCTTGTGATCCTGATTACAAATTATTATCTAATTTTTACACCTAGCTGTCAGAGAGCTAAACCACCACCAAGTGGAGAATAAAAATGTCTCAGGAACGCTGCACCAAGTAGCAAAGAAGTTCTGTCAATATTTAATAAAACAGTTGGAACAAAAGAACAGTGTCAGTAAGTATGGTTTTGTAACCTCTTCATCTCCACCCCCACCCCGCCCCAGAGTAGTTCTGTGATGCTATCTGTAGGGAACCTGAAGATCTGCGGAAGACACTGATTATGGGGAAAGTGAAAGTAAAAAATATGGATTCCTATGCTTGATTTCACCTTAAGGCCATAAATGCAGCCCATGTGACAGAAACTGGAGATATTATGGAGATAGCTGCTATGGATTCTTCAGGCACAACTTGACATGGGAAGAGAGTAAGCAGTTCTGTATTAACATGAATGCTACTTTGCTGAAGATTGCCAGTCAGAATGTTCTGGTAAGGAGATTCCTATGCCATGTATAACTCAAGTCATAAGAAGAATCTTAAGTGAAACATTCGACTTTAAAAAATATATATGTATATTTTTTCTCTTGTCTTCCAGCCTGTGCTACTCTGAGAGCCTTATCAAGCCCAGTAGAAATGACCATATTTAAGAATGGAAAGGGGTAACATGAACTAATGAGACTGAGAGTTCAGTCTGTGACAAGTCATTTCACTTTTCTCAGTTTCCTTGATTGCATTTACTAATCCATGAAAGGATCTCAAAGTACAAAGAAACTCTAGCATAGTAAAATATAAATAGCACTGTCATCCCAATATTACATGAGTCCTTAGTTCCTGCTAAATTGTTGAACAATTGAACTTGAACAAACCATGATGCAGACTTCACCTTTTCATAGGCTCTTCCATAGTTTTGGGAATAATCTCATTTGTGAAACACACAGGATTTCAGCTGAAATTTTTCTACTAAACATGTCTCCTCTTCCACATTTTCCTCTTAAACAGCTTCTAACAAAGGCTCTACTTTGAAACAAAATATGTTCACATCCACTTGTGCACTCTCCCTTTATTATTTAATGTAGCCTTTCTCTTTTTTTTGTGAATCCTGGGAATAAACCAGACACCAAGCCTTGGAGTCTCCCTTCTGCCAAATAATAGATTTATTAAAACATTTTTTAAAAATCAGAAATTATTTATGGTCCTTAACCTACAACCTCCAATATGGTATTTATTCAGATTCTGTATATTAAAAACAAAAGCAAGTAGAAGATCTGGTTTGGGCTGTGTGCAGACATTAAATTGAACTCAAAGAGTCAAGCCAGTCATATTCTACAGAACTGCTATAATTGATTAACAAAATTGATTATACTTTTCCTGAGATGAAGTCCACAGTAATGGACCAGACATGAGGAGAACATTCCCTTGACACTCATGATCATTTGTTGCCTTGTTATTCTAACTGCTGTACCACTCACTAACTGCTTTTGTGGACTCAAACTCATAGAGAAGATATTCAGGTAAGTAAATTAACTTTCTTTCCAATCAGGCAAAATAACAGAGTGTCCTAAAATCTCAATTTCAATAACAAGAGGCTAAATGGAAGTATACAAATATGTCTTGAATCTTGGTACTCTAAACTGATGCCAGGTTGGAGGTTTATACGTGAGAGAGGAAGTAATGTCATTTTTGAGAAACAAAGAATAGTTGAATTTCAGGGAGAATATACTTCGTATAGTGAAGTATGTCATGTGGATGTATTTTAAAGAATAGAACAGGAGTTAACAGAAAGGGGACGGGTAGCTCACGCTTTAAAAAATGAGCAATAGGGGTGCTTGAGTGGCTCAGCCAGTTAAGCATCTGACTCTTGGTTTTGGCTCAGGTTGTGATCTCAGGGTCGTGGGATTGAGCCATTTTGGGCTCCATGCTCAGCGGTGAGTCTGCTTGAGATTCTTTCCCTCTTCCCACCCCCTGATCATGCTCTCTCTCAATCTAAAATAGATAAATCTTTTAAAACATAAATAAATAAGGGGCGTCTGGGTTTTTTGGTTAGTTAAGTATCCTCCTTTAGCTCAAATCATGACCCCAGGGTCCTGGAATAGAGTCCCACGTAGGGCTCCTTGTTCAGAAGGAAGTCTTCCTCTGTCCCCTCCCCCTGCTCATGCTCTCTCACTATCTCTTTCTCTTAAATAAATAAAATCTTTTAAAAATTACAATAAATAAATAAGCAGTCAAAAGTCACTTTTACACATTATCTCTTACTCTGTGTTTCACTTCTGTTAAGAAGCTTGAGTCATGTTTTTATTTGCCAAGAATGCACTCTCACTTATCTGTTTTTCTGGGAGATATGAGAGAGTATATGACTATTTGACTCTTTTTAATTTTGTTACCCATGAATTGATTGATTGACTGATTGATTTCTCCATTAATTTGCCAAATATGCACTGGAACTATTCCAGAATCTGAACCTCTGCAGTTAATAAAACAGACAGAAGTCCTGGGGTGCCTGGGTGGTTCAGTGGTTAAGCCTCTGCCTCCGGCTCAGGTCATGATCTCAGGGTCCTGGGATCGAGCCCCGCATTTGGCTCTCTGCTCAGCAGGGAGCCTGCTTCCCCTTCTCTCTCTCTGCCTGCCTCTCTGACTACCTGTGATCTCTGTAAAATAAATAAATAAATAAAATCTTTAAAAAAAAAGAAAACAGACAGAAATTCCTAACCTCAGGAGGTTATGTTCTACTTGGAGAAAGAGGCAATAAACAAAGCAAATGGGTATAGTGTATCATATAGTAAATAGTGATAATTCCTAAATTAAAAAATGTAAATTAGGAAAAGCAAATGCTATTTGTAATCCCTTTGAGAATAACATCACATAATTCCTTTTACTCAATCAACCAAAACAAATTAATATTTACAATGTAAATATTGTAGGCTACTACAGAACTAAGTTGAACAATGAATCCAAAGCAAGTAGAAGTTAAATGTAGGGAGTAATAATGTTTCACCAACAATATATTTCTTTCTTTATTTTCCTTCTGTAGTCGTTCACCATTATCTTATTTAAGACCCATATTTGGTACTCTATTTGAAACTCTAGTCTTCAGTCAATGGAAGATAAACATATAGAAAGGTTACAATATCTGCCTTCTGTAAACATTTTTTCTGTATTCCACAAGCAATTTTTTATTCTAAAACAAGTGAACTTGGCACAATTCTAAATATTAAATATAATTAATTAACATTCACATAGACATACATCTAACTTGTTGTTGTTGTTGTTGTTCAGGGTCTTACCATGAATTTCTTTACATTGTTATCAAAATTGTGCAAGCAGGTTGACCATTATATTTGTCTGTGTTTACAATAGGAATACATGAAGTCCAGGACTGGATTAATTCGTTGGGTTGGATTGTCTCGCAAGAACTCTACTGAGGTCTGGATGTGGGAAGATGGCTCTGTGCCCTCCAAAAATGTGTAAGTCAATGGGCATTCAGAATACAAGGCACAACGAGCAGATTTTATTCTTGAGATCCTCTACCTTCTTGAAGGCAAGCTACTTAAAAGTTGGAGGTGGCTCCATGACCTACTGTGTACTATAAAAGCAGCAGCACTCACTGACATCCTACTCCTAATAAGTGAGCACTGGTAATAAGACAATTCTACTGTACTTACCTTCCCATTCCTCTGCTCTTTATCTAAGTCACAATCCACCTCTATTCTGGTATTTTTCCCCAATCATTTCTACCCTCAAATTTATCATTGGAGTGTGTGTGTGTGTGTGTGTGTGTGTGTGTGTGTCACTTGATCTGACTCCCTTCACATATTTTTAGAACAAAATGATCATTCTTATTATTTTATGGTTGAAAGTGATTGCGTTGAGGATTCTTTTCACTTTTCAGTATCATTTTACCCATTTTTCCTCCCCAGGGGTCTCCAAGATTCAGGCACACCATCATTCACAAGGTGGTTCTAGTATTCATATCACAAATCTCCATCCTTCTACAGATAATCCAGGCAAAGGAGGCATTATAGTAAGAGTTATTTAACGTGGCTTTCCAATCTCCAATCTCAAGACCTTTGGTCATCTTGTATATCAAAACTGTAAGGTCTCTCCAGTTAAAATTAAAACAGATAAACACAACTTGTACAATCTGATTATTACTTAAATTTTCAATTCATTTTTTCAACAGATACTAAATGTTTACTGTGTGTAGGAGCAAAGGATACTGCAAGTATAAGCAAACTTCTTCATAGATCTTGAGCTTACTTCTTATCATTTGCTGCTTCCTTCACAATATTGCAGGCAAACTAGGAAACCTCTGTGCTTTCAACAAATAAATCTTGTTTTGTTGTCTTAGGGCTTTTGTACTTATTGTTTTCTTCTAGAATGCTCCAAGTCCAGAACTCCATGATGGGCTCCCCCTTGTGACTCACATGTCTGTTTAAACATCACTACCCCGATGAGGTCAACCTTAATTACCCAAACTAAATTAGGTTCCTTCCACCCATATCCACTCAAGTCCATTATCACACCATTTTATTTCTTCCTAACTTTCACCACTCTCTGAAATTTTCTATTTGTTGGCTTCTTACCAATATCCTCTTACTATAATGTAAGTTCCCCAGTAGAAGGGACCGTGTCTCTGTTTACTCTACCAATACTGGCACAGAAAACAACTTTGGCACGTAGTTGGTATCCCATAGATATTTGGAAATAAATTAGATCTATACATTCTTTATTCCCTTGTCATAAGCAGCACAGCTGGGCATATAGACAAGTTAATAGGCGATTACAATAGAGGGTGCTGCCTTATTTCTGTTACCCTACAACATAAATCTTCATTTCAAAAATATTTAATCAACTTACTTTTCCTTGAGCTTATTCCAACTTTGTGCAGCTATTTGCCCTACAGGGCTCTTCTGTCTCCCCTCTGTTTACCTAAATCCTACCCTTCTTTCAAGACATAACTAAAGTGTGATCTTCTATGAAAAGATGAAAAGATAAAAGCCTTTCCTGTCATTTCAGATCCCATCCATCTCGTTCTCCCTCCTACTGTTCCTACTGCTCACTTTTTGCTTAATCTAAGCTGTACTGAATTGCTATTGACTTAAGCAGATGTACATACTTTATATTCACAAGCATACTGAAAATTTTTCAATGATCTGAGCATTGTTTTTTACTTTTATCTTCATACTTTGTATTTCCACTTGGTGGACAAAATACTTTCATGCAGAGTTGAATTGTTGACTACTTATATAGCATTTAGAGGAACTCATTCTACCTTTTCCATTCACAGGTTTGAGCTTTCTGGAAATGAAAGAGAAAATATGAATTGTGCTTATTTTTATGATGGGAAAATTTACCCTACCTTCTGTAAGAACAAGCATTATCTGATGTGTGAGAGGAACGCAAGCATGGTGAATGTGGACACACTACTTTAATGCAAAGAGATGGGCAAGATGTCATAGACAAGCTCTTTATTATACAATGAAAGATCTGGGTGAAGGACTCACTAGTCATAAAATTGCTTATTTTTCCTTTTATTCCCCTTAGAGTCATCTTTATATTAGCTTTTCTACAAATACCACCTCATCCTTTCTTTATATATCCCCTTTTACTAAGGGATGATTTCGTCCCTTCTTTATATATCCAGAATCCTGTCTGTGAGTTGATCATTCGTTCTCAATTCTTCTGTTTCCATTTCCATTTCTTCTTGATTTCCATTCCTAATTATCTCAACATGGTATGATTCACCACATCTTTAGACATAAACATATACACTTTAAATGGAAATAGGAAAGGCTAGGACTTAACTGATTTAAGTTGTGCAAAATATCTAAGTCTGAAAGACAGCATAAAGCAGTGGAAAGAATACTAAACTTGGAATCAGTGGAACAATCTAGATGGTGTGATTACTTAAAGTACAACCATGGGCCAACTAGTCATGTAGCCTCTTTACTATGCATTTTCTCATATTTCAAATAGAATAACACCCATGACTTCACAGTTGTACAACCTAATAAAACACTAGCTATGTCAGAAATTCCATAAAGGCCAACACTGTGACTTTCCCATTTGTCGTTGTATGTGAAGCACCAAGCGCGATTCCTGGCTCACTGGAAACAGAAAAATAGTTGTTTCTCATTATGCGAGAAGCATACAATCTGTAAAACACTACACAATTACAATTTGGATTCCAGGTCCACCTTTGGTCAGATTCAACAGCAAAGAAATTAAAGTTTCATTCTGTGCAAGGAAAATGGTAGTGTTTGACTTCTTAACAAGGCCTTTAGGCAAGGAGACAAAACAGCAAGTACAAATGCTTTATCTTTTCCTGACAGTTCTATGCTTGGTTTTTGCTGAGTAACTCATAAAGTATTTATAGATATATGGGGAGGCACACTTTCACAGGATAACAGGCAAACATTGCCATTCTTTCCCATAGCTTCCCTGAGGCTCTTTCTTCTTACATCAGTAGTAATAAAATTCATGAATATGAGTCTCAAACATCTCAACTGAGATGTTTGTTAAAACGTGGATGTTCGGGCGCCTGGGTGGCTCAGTGGGTTAAAGCCTCTGCCTTCGGCTCAGGTCATGATCCCAGAGTCCTGGGATCAAGCCCGGCTTTGGGCTCTCTGCTCGGGAGGGAACCTGCTTCCCCCTCTGTCTTTCTGCCTGCCTCTCTGTCTGACTTGTGATCTCTGTCTGTGAAATAAATAAATAAAATATTAAAAAAAAAAAACCCAAAACATGTGGATGTTCAAACACAAACACTTAAGGTTCTCAGTTGAAAGGCTAAGGAGACATTGAGAACTGTGCTTTTAATAAGCTCTCCTACTTGATTCTCATACACGTAGTTTTTAAATACATTTTGAAAAAATTACATTAACACTTACTCCCTATGTGGCTTTTACTAAGTTACTCTGTTTCCTCATTTATGAAATGGGCTTAACATTACTATTTTACTCATAGGTAATAGCAAGGATCATTTAATATAGTATATAAAGCACTGAGCAGAGTATCAAGCATGTAATAAACACTCAATAAATATGCATTATTTTATTTGTTTGAGTACTAATACTCAAAGACACTTGAATCTTTATCTTATTTATCTTATTTTATACTATCAGTAAACAAGCATATTTTGGGGGACTGAGGAAAAATAACACAGGTACCTCAGATTCTGCTTCTACTTCAAATGTCTTGAGATCTTGTGTTTTCGGGGATAGTGTCATTATTTTACTGTTTTTTACTTGCTGATTTAGAGAAATGGAATAAGAATTAATAACTCAGAAACTCGTCCAAAAAACAACCAACCATGTCCCTGGACTTTCATGTTTTATTACCTACAAATGGAAAAACATATATTTATGCATTACTATATGGCACAAGTAAATTTCAAAGAATAATGTCTTAGCTTGTGGCAAAAATCCAATTAAAAAATGTTAACCAACCAACCAACTATGCCTACAAAGATTCTTTTTTCTGGTACTCATATCAAAGTCATCTTACACATGAAATCGGAATAGCACAGATTTTAATAGCACAGGCTCTGTGATCAGACCACCTACTTTCAAATACTAACTCTTCCACTTACTACCCAAGTGACTTCTCTGTTCTTCAATGTACAGTTAAGTTACAATGTATTCATAATAGTACTTACTTCACAGAGCTGATTTGAGAATCAAAGTAATTCATGTAAAAGCCTTTTGAAACAGCACTTGGAATGTAATGAATTATAAATAACAGGTGGTATGATCTAAAACATCAAAAGCAATAAAAGTAACATTAGTCCTTTATTGGGAGAGCCCAATGTTTCCCCCAAAGAAAATTATCAGAGAATATACTAAAGTAGAGAAAACTAGATCTTTCTGAGCTTGCTATTTAGCGCTGATAAAATTTGAGAGCCCCTGGAAATTATTGACAACTCATTAAACTTCTGTTCCTGTGCTCCCGACATTAGTCTTAATGCATATTTGATATGTTCCTTCCTCCTTTTGTCCTCAAGGTAGAAATAATTATATAAAGAAGGCCACAGAAAGTTACATCACATTGTTTTTCAGGTCAACATCTCAGGCCATTTGAAGTATTTGGAGACTTCACTGCATATTCTCCATGTACATCTTGAGAGCCTCTCAGCCCCACTCTGTGCCTTGGGAGGCAGAACTCAAATGAAAAGCACTATCTGGAGCAACTTTCCTCTGGTTTCCAGTTAATTTACCTATTGAGAAGTACTTGCAATAATCAAAGGGTGAAAGGAGAGAGTGGTCAGGGCACTAATTCCCTTGGCTCTCTCCTTACCCTGCCATGTTTGCCAAAGACTGCATGTTCTGTATCTGAGGTCATGGCCCCTATCAGATACCCTCCCCTTAACTCCTTGGGCCTAGGGGTAATAACATCCTTATGAATAATGCATACTTCACCTCCTCTTTCTGTTCGCATTAGTCTTTCTCTAAACTTTACAGACAGTGTCTTGATTCAAGGCTCTGAAATTACTCCTTGAGTGTGTCATTTGTTTTCCTTTGTTATAGACATCAATGATTGATCTAGCAAGATACTGAAACATGAGAGAACATTGCAATTTTGCAGATTGTTGATATTTGCAAACTATGACCTTTGGCCATGAAGACAAATGGCCAATACGTGAATGATAATTAAAATATCAAGTTTCTTAATGCTGTAGTTATAGGATGCGGCAGAAGTGGCCATCTATCCACTAAATAATTCATGCTTCTCATTTAGAGTACAGTTGTCATCAAATGTTTGCTAGCCAGGGAAAAATTACATTTATCAGGCCCAGCCTTTTACATCCAAACACGGGCATTAAGTTCGTGGATGTAGAACCCAGAGCAATAGTCTATTCTACCAGAGGCCATTTCAAGTTCAGTTTCTTTTCTCATTTCCTTCTTTAACAAGTTGTACTTTGGCCTAAACTTCATAAACTTCTACTTTCTAGATGAAGATGCACCTCTTGTATCCCTTAAACCCAAACATAGTTTCCCACTGATGTGAGAAGTAGTCAATTTCAGTTCTTTCACGAGCCTGCTTCTACCACAAGAGGAGTTGTTTGTCTTAGCTTCTCGTGTGGCCTGCCTTTCCTATCGCAGCATTTCAGACATGCAGGAGGAAGACGCATATGCCTCTCTTCAGTGGGATCCCCCAACACCAAGCCCTTACCAGAAACATCTGTCTTCCATCAAATATTCAGGTAACCATCTGATTATTTAGTCCAAGACTTTGAAGTTTCTGCTTTGTTTCCTGTTCTGGGATGAGCCCAAGGTGATTTTTCTAAGATAAGCCACATGTGCTTCTGATAACGTGCATTATATAATAGCATTAAAAAGTGAGGTGATGTGGAAGTGTAAGTAAAGGTGCAAAAGGGAAGGAACAATGGATTTGACAAGTAACATAGTACCTTTTCCCCTCTTTCCTGCTGGAAAGACAAAGAATTCCGGGATTTGGAAGACAAAGGGAAGAAATCCTATATATTTTTATTTTTTTATTATTTTAGGTCCTGCATAAAACGCCTTGAAAATTATCTAATAAAAACTAGGAAATAAAGAGAAAGCACAGGTTGAAAAACTGACAAAACTTAGCAACCTGGAGCTGTGTGCTATGGTGATCAGTTCTGCTGTTCTTTTTTAAGCTTTCTATTAGCTTCTTGTTATTATGATAACAAATTATCACAGACCAAGAGGATTAATACAATATAATTTATTATCTTACAGTTCTAGAGATCAGAAGTCCAAAAAATAGGTCTCACTGGGCAAGGTGTTGTCAGGGCTGCCTTTCTTCAAGAGGATCTAGCCAGGGGAGAATCCATTTGTTCGTGTTTTTCAGGTTCTAGAGCTGCATTTCTTCCTTCACTTGGCTCATGGCCCCTTTCTCCATCTTCAAAGCCAGCAACATTATGCCTTCAAGTTTCTTTCTGCTTCCTTCATCAGATAGCACCCTGATCACTGACCTCTCACTCATAAAGGCTCAGATAAAATAGGATAATGTCACCATCTCAAGATTCTTAACTTAATTACAGTTTAAAGTCTCTTTTTTGTCATATGAGGTAATATTTACAGGTTCCAGGGAGTAGGACGTGGGCATCTAGGACAGGAGCATGGTTCAACCTACCACATAATCCAAAGATCACTTTTATTTTTTCTCTGATTAGTGTTAACAATATAACAAGTCACACATTCTTTATCTTTCTTTCCTGAAGAGATGCAAAATTACCTGGTTGGAGGGGGTGGTATTCCTCATTCAAAATTGTATGTTTAAAAGAAATAGCTCTGAATCAATCGTGTTCAAGAGGTACAGAGAAGAGATGAGGAGATGCACCACAGTGTTTCTGCTTTCAAAAACGAAAGCCTGCATTCTGGTTTGCTATAGTCTCTAAAAGATCATTGGAACATGTAACTAGTTGGTAAGGTTAAGACCTCATGAAAGGATGAGAGGAGTAAATCACTTAGCCTATTGGATTTGACATCTTTCAACATCCAGGCTGTTCTGGGGTCCTTGGGTGATTCAGTCAGTTAAGCATCTCCTTCACTTCAGGTCATGATCAAGCCCCAAAGTCAGTAGGGCGCTCTGCTCAGCAGAGAGTCAGATTCCCCCTCTGTGTCTTTCCCTCCCCCTGCTTGTGCACTTGCACTCTCTCAAATAAATAAATAAAATCTTTAAAAATATATATATATTCCAAGTTATAACTTGCATTTCAAAAAGTTGGAATTATTTTCTCCAGTTACCATAGTTCCCATGGCGTCAAGGATTCTCTAGTAAGAATGCTCATTCTTTCACTGAGCCTAGTTTCACACTGACCCATCTCTTTCATCTTCTTTAACTCAGTGTCATTTTCCCTATGCCTTGTTCAGGAGCATGGTGTCTGGTGGTGGTGATTTCATGTGTTCTCTGCGTGGGCTCGGTAACAACCTCTGTTTTCTTGGGGATCAAGTGTAAGTACAAAAGCATATCTTTAAAATAATCTATATACATGTATTTCAAATACTTTATACACAATTATACATTACAAAAAAGAAGCCACTAAAAAAAGGTGTCAGGAGAAGGGGATAGATGGTGACAATGTCAGTGCTTACTTTTTGTTGTTGTTGGTTTTTTTTTTTTTTTGAAGTTGCCATTCCATGGACGTAGTACATATTAAACAATTTTTTAACTCCCAAAGCAAAAATTGGGTGAAGAAAATATTTTGATAAGGATAAAGAAAAGCTAGCCAGAAAGTAAAGTATTTAAAATTTTTAGTAATTTCTGGAAATTGTCTACCAGTAAAAGTTTTGGGTTTCTTTCGTTTTGTGTTAATAGTTATAAATACTTCTAAAACATTTAAATATTATTACATAAATGTAAAATATTTTTACCATTGGCTTTTGTTCAAGTATAGTGACTATACTATTGCTACCAAGCCAGTCTTTTGCCAGAGTCATCTCACACATTCTCAAAAACATTCTTAGGGCTTTTATTATGTAAAGCTAGTTACAGAAACAAGAGTTGTGTTAAACAGGAAGCAGCTGGTTCACTTCAAATTTCCTAACTAACTGCTTATCCTTGCTAGTTATAGATTATATTACAGACAGCAGATTTTAAGTTATAAATATCATGTTTAATTTTTAATAATTGTATCATCTTAATCATCATTCCATTTCAACGAAAAATGTTAAATGTTTTCTCTGCAAAAATTTTCAATGTAAGGGAAAGGTAAATACTAATATTTAAATTATATATATAACACCACCTATGATGTATATAATCTATTATACATAGTAAAAAAAGGACATGTTTCTGACAGAGTAAAGAATGAAATCTATATCCTATTTAAAATACCATGATATCAAAGTAATGAATGGGTTAATTTACAAAATTAGTCTTTTTTTTTAAAGATTTCATTTATTTATTTGACAGACAGAGATCACAAGTAGGCAGAGAGGCAGGCAGAGAGAGAGGAGGAAGCAGGCTCCCTGCTGAGTAGAGAGCCCAATGTGGGGCTTGATCCCAGGACCCAGAGATCATGACCTGAGCTGAAGGCAGAGGCTTTAACCCACTGAGCCACTGGCTTTAACCCAGGCGCCCCACATAATTAGTCTTATATACTATTAAAAGTGCATCCATAGATATCTGACAATAAAATAACTGATAAAAATCAATGATGCTACATTGATATAAAAGAATACACTGCAGTAATTTAAAGAAGTCTTCTAGAACTATTGTTACTAACATGGAGATATGGTTATGCAATATTTTACCATGAAATAAGCAGATTAAAAAGTCAATTATGGAAAAATATAGTTTTATAACAATTGTATGTAAAATAGATTTTTTCCATACAAATATGGAAAAAAGTTTCAATAGATATAAACTAAAGTTAACAACTGTTATTTGAATGGTAGTTTTAAATGTAAGAAGTAATTTCTTGCTTTCTTTCTACTATTTTGTTTTTTTTTCCTACCATATGACCTATACTAATTAACTTCTATTTTAAAAAATCTATAGTGAAAAATAATTTCTATAAAATCAGATTTTTCCAATTGTTTTTACTAGTCTTTTTTGTTTTCCTTCTTTTTTAAAAAAGATTTATTTATTTATTTGACAGAGAGATCAAAGGAGGCAGAGAGGCAGACAGAGGGAGAGGGGGAAGCAGGCCCCTTGCTGAGCAGAGAGCCTGATGTGTGGCTGTACCCAGGACCCTGAGATCATGACCTGAGCCGAAGGCAGAGGCTTTAACCCACTGAGCCACCCAGGCGCCCCTCTTTTTCATTTTCTTAATCCAACAATTAGATGTATCATATAACATCATATAATAAGTGCTTTTATTTGGGGGCTTTAAAAACATTTGTCTTACAATTCCCTAAGTAAATATATTGTTTAATCTATATTCCTCACTTTTTACAAATTTATTACAAGCCCAAAACCAGTAAAGGTACATTGCTTCCCATATAAGGGGAAACTAAAGAGAAGTATCATTTCCCTTTCTCCAGTTTTATTACAGTTTTATGTAGTACAACCTTTTCAGATAGTAATAAACAAAACAACAACAACCTCAAGAATATAGTTGATCTAGAAAAAGTTCATCAAAATTCAAAATTTTAGAATAATACTTCAAATTCCTAAAAGGAAATCTCCAAACATGCCAGATTATAAATAGAATAAAATAAATAATATCGAACTCTTACTTCCCACTCTGGTTACATCCAGCCTTTTGCTAAGAAGGAGCATAACCCAAGCCACTAGCAGCTGGAATTACTTGAATTATCCACAAGTGGATAAGACATGACCATCTATTGTCCATAGCTCCTGAGCAAAATATAGAAAAGAGAGAGAGTCCTAGAGCATATTGAAAAGATTAGTATAAGTGTAATAGTAGACCTCAAAGTAGAAGATAGAATTAGAAAAAAGTAGTATTATTTTAAAGCTTACTGGATGAGTTGGGTTATGGACATTGGGGAGGTTATGTGCTATGGTAAGTGCTATGAAGTATGTAGGCCTGATGATTCACAGACCTGTACATCTGGGGCATATAATACATTATATGTTAATAAAAATAATTATATTAAAAAGAAAAAAAAGCAAGATATTTATATAAAAAAAAGATTGACTGGATGAATATTTTCCAAAATTGATTGAAAACATTGTTATAGGCTCAAAGAAAATCAATATCCATATTAAGAAAAATATTTAATAGACTAGGAATAAATACTGTATAAAATAATTTTTAAGAAGAACTGACTTGGGGGTCAGTTCTGGATGACTCAGTGGGTTAAGGCCTCTGCCTTTGGCTCAAATCATGATCCCAGGGTCCTGGGATCGAGCCCCATATTGAGCCCCACATTGGGCTCTCTGCCCGGCGGGGAGCCTGCTTCCCTTCCTTTCTCTCTGCCTGCCTGTCTGCCTACTTGTGATCTCTGTCTGTCAAATAAATAAATAAAATCTTTAAAAATAAATAAATAAAAAGAACGGACTTGGGGCATTTGGATGATTCAGTTGGTTAAATATCTGCCTTCCACTCAGGTAATGACACTGGGGTCCTGGGATGGAGCCCTGCATCGGGCTCCCTGCTCAGTGGGGAGCCTGCTTCTCCCTCTTTCCCTACCTGTACTCTCTCTCTGTCAAATAAATTAATTTTTTAAAAATATTTTTAAAAAGAACTGACTTAAAAACCTTGTTAGACTTATAAGGAAAGAACTCTAAAATAATATGAAAATGGGAGGCCTGGCCTTACCAAATATTGAAATAATGAAGACTATGTGGTACTGACCTAGGAATAGATAAGCAGGTGGATTGAATATCATGAAAATAATAGAAATATATCAAACTAGTTTATTGAAAATTAGAGTAAGCTAAAGATGGCAATTAAAAGAGAATGAGAAAGGGGTTATTCAGTATATGATTTGAGACCACAATGTCGCCATCTGGGGGAAAAACTTGGAAGTCATACCTCATAAATTCCAACAAAATAAATTCCAGCTACATCAAAATATGAAAGTGAAATATATTTGTAAAAAGTATAATCTCAGGTGTAAGATTTTTGCTCAAAATGACCCCAAAATCATCTGATGTATGTGGGGTAAACTACCACAAACAAAGTCAAAAGACACACTGGGAAATGCGTTAGCTATTCTTACCCATTAAATGTAAGTGCACTAACACATCAGTTAAACTAAAGATTGGTTGCTAAAGAAGATTCCCAGAACCTGAAATGACAATGCTTACAAATTTATAGTTTATTACAAGAAAAAGATGCAGTTTAAGAACCACATTAAAGTAAGGGTATAGTCTGGAGAGTCCAGGTACAGAGAAGTACTTTGTCCTCCCTCTGTAACTATTTTCTCAGGACACAATTTCTCTCGAGTCAGGAACCACTGATGTGTATGTGCACTAAACACTCTGGTAGCAGAGAGCCCAACATGGAGTCTTGCTTGGTAGTTTTTATATTATGCTGACCACATCAGCATATTTCTTTCTTTCTTTCTTCTTCTTCTTCTTTTTTTTTTAAGATTTTATTTACGTGTTTATTTATCAGAGAGAGAGAGAGAGAGCATAAGCAGAGGGGAATGGCAGGCAGGCAGAGGGAGAGTCAGGCCCCCTGCTGAGCAAGGAGCCTAATGTGGGACTTGATTCCAGGATGCTGGGATTGTGACCTGAGCCCAAGGCAGATGCTGAACCTATTGACCCACCCAGGTGTCCCCACACAAGCATATTTCTTCCAGGTATCCAGCTTAGATAGCAGAGCCTGCTCAGGACCTCATTGTAACCAGGGGCAAATCATCAGTCACGCGGCATCAGCAAACAATGCTGACAAGCTAGTATCATCTGACCAAAAAGTCCTCAGACTAATGATTATAAAGCTACGCTATTCATCAGTATACTTCACACCTTGTCCAGAGGTCAATGCCAGGCAGGAACTTTAGAAAACTAACAGGCAGGAACTTAGAAACACTATGCAGGCTGATCCCAGTCCTGCTCCAACGAATTCTCACAGCACAGTATCTTTATTGTATAAGACAATAACAAAAAGACTAAAAACTCAATGAAAAAATTATGTAATTACATATAATTATACAGTTTATAGAAAAGGAAATGCAACTAACATTTCTATGTATGAGAAAAAGTTTCAACACCAAGCATAAAAAGGGAAATGCAAATTCAAATAATATTGAAATAACATTTGCAACAACTTATGTGGAGGGTAATTTGGAAATATCTAATACAATTTAAATGTAAATAAACTTTGACCTAGCAACTTTTCTTAAAAATATATTTACATATGTCTGAAATTATGTGTGACTAAGGTTCTTTATTATAGTATTTATTTTTGGAACACCTAAGGATTATAAGTAATCTAAAAGTCAGTAGGGGGGCACCTGGGCAGCTCAGTGGGTTATGCCTCTGCCTTTGGCTTGGGTCATGGTCTCAGGGTCCTGGGATAGAGACACACGTCGGGCTCTCTGCTCAGTGGGGAGCCTGCTTCCCCCCTCCCCTCCGCCTACCTCTCTGCCTAGTTGTGATCTCTGTCAAATAAATAAAATCTTAAAAAAAAAAAAGTCAGTAGGGAATGACTAACATAAGTCAATTGAATCTGGTAAAGTTAGAATGAAAGATCGAGAGAAGCTCTTTATACAGTGAGATGGAATTATGTCTAAAATCTATTTTAAGTGGTAAAATATAAAATATGAAAATGTGAAAAACCGTATACATAGATCATTACTGTTTCTATAAAGAGGGAGCATTTTATATTCATTCACTTGAAAAATTCAGAATATGTGTGGAAGAATTAAAAAGAAATGGGTAAATTGACTGTGCTGGGGGAGAGGAGTGGGGTGCATCTGGAAGGCAAGGGGGTTTTTTGCTCTGTATCCTTTGAAGTTTTTTATTCTTTTTTTTAAATTAAAAAAATTTAAGATTTTACTTCTTTATTTGAGAGAGAGCACAAGCAGGGAAGAGGGACAGAGGGAAAAGGAGA
This sequence comes from Mustela putorius furo, assembly GCF_011764305.1. Taxonomy (NCBI): domain Eukaryota; kingdom Metazoa; phylum Chordata; class Mammalia; order Carnivora; family Mustelidae; genus Mustela; species Mustela putorius. The sequence continues at coordinate 37,637,754 of NW_025422368.1, read as the reverse complement.
AGCAGGCCCCCTGGCAAGGGTTAGATCCCAGGTCCCCAGGATCAAAACGTGAGCTGAAGGTAGAGGCTTAACTGATGGAACCACCCAGACATCCCAAAGTTTTGATGCTTGAACATTGTAAATTTTAAACAAAACCTTAATGCAAATTGAAGTCACAAAAATAATAATTTGTAGTTGTCCTTAGTCTATATAGAAGAATTACTTTGTTCTAATTTGTCAGTATTTTTAATTGAGAATTATTGTCATTTATCATTTGAAGTGTTCCAGGTGTCCACTATTGCAATGAAGCAGCAAGAAAAACTCATCCATCAGGATAGAGAACTGTCGAACTTCACACAATGGAAGAGAAACCATAACCTTCAGATGAAATGTTGCCAAACCTTGAGGCAAAAGTCTTTCAGTTCAGGTATTGATATAAAATCAGCTTTCGCTGTGCAGATACAAATGCAGGCACCAATTCCTCAAAAGAAACAGTGACACACATTTCATTGTCTGTAAAATTGCAGACAGGATTTTAAAATTAGGAGGGACGTAATTTTGATCCACACTCCAGTTCAATTTTTTAAAATATATATTTATATATTTCATTAGTATGTGAAAAATACTGAGGTCTCAAGAAATGCAGATTTAGAATCATACAAATTTCAAAGGGAAATGTTAGGATTAGCAGATTGATTTTTTTTTAAAGATTTTATTTATTTAGTTAATAGAGACAGCGAGAGAGGGAATGAGAGAGGGAACACAAGCAGGTGGCTTGATTCTAGGACTCTGGGGATCATGACCAGAGCCAAAGGCAGATGCTTAAAGACTGAGCCACCCAGGCATCCCTGGATTTTTTTTTTAAAGCAGCACTTATCCAATCACTCAAAGTTTTAAGTATATTTTTATTTATAGTTCTAAATTCTTCAATATGCTTAGTTTAAACACTACTTTAGATTCAAATTTAGATATCTCTTTGAGAAGAAAAATCATTTTTTAAAAATCAGAGTATTTACCGTAACATTATAACAATGCAGGGTTCAACTGTTTTTAAAAATTCTATAAAGTTACTTCAGTTTTTATCTTTTACACCTCTTACTAGAATCTTAAACCTAAAACTGTCTTATTTCTATGTGTGGTATAGTTTGTCATGTATTCTGTGGCTACTTAATTGACATTAATTATCCCTATAGTGGATATCATTTAAATTATCACCAATAAGAGAGCTCAAAACCCCACCTCCTGGCTGAAATTTAGTCAAATAAATGTTTACAGAATCACTGGGTGCCTAACAGTGTTTTTAAATATAACAGGCTTTGGCAAGCATGAATTACCCCTCCCTCTGAGCCATTAACCTTAAGACAATGGTAATAACCATTTTGGGGAACTACAAATCTAATATGTCCTCCAAAATTTCAGCTGCTTTTGTCAGCACCAGTCTTGCTGTAACACTAGTCAAGACATTGATTAGCATAGATTACAAACAAAAGATATTGAGAAGCTTTAAATAACTCAACTGTTGGGCCCTGGACACTGATAAAAAAACTATTTGTGACCTTAAGTAGAAGGCCTTTCTGTCGAAACTAGAGTTCTGGAAATTTCAGTGTCTTTCCCTCTGTGCAAGAAACACTTGGTCAAGTTCTTGCTTTTTATTCCCCCTTTTATAGTCTAGAGCACAATTCTTTTGTGAATACCTTCTTTCTTAAGACAGCTTTCATAAAACTGATTAAACAATATGGCTTACTTCTAAGTTACATCCAAGTCCTGAAAGAGTTTATTGGTCACTTATGATTTTCTTTAATTTTCCTCACCCACATATTTTCAAATCAGTCCTGAAAGTACAATGTTTGTCCTGTCCTTTCTTTTTTTTTTTTTTAAGATTTTTATTTATTTATTTGACAGAGAGAGATCACAAGTAGTCAGAGAGGCAGGCAGAGAGAGAGGGGGAAGCAGGCTCCCCGCTGAGCAGAGAGCCTGATGCGGGGCTCGATCCCAGGACCCTGAGATCATGACCTGAGCCGAAGGCAGCAGCTTAACCCACTGAGCCACCCAGGCGCTCCGTTCTGTCCTTTCTATAGGAAACATTTTCATGTTTAACTCTCAGAATTTACACATCAACTTGAAACTTATTATCAGCTTGCCTAGTGGTCCAGTATATATTCCAACTAAATTGTGCCAGTAAGAGTAACAGACATGAAACAATAAGCAAATAATGAAGACTATACATAAGATAAGCTTAAAGAGGGGAAAGATTTATAAAAATAGAATAATCAGCTCAATTGTATAGAAGAGCAGCCATTTGGGATAAGATATTCTGAAATTAATTTTATCTTAAACTAATTCTTACAGACCTATTGCAGTTGGAAATATATAAATCTTTCCATGGTAAGGACCAATTTATCTGACCCATTTGGTTACAATGTTCAGCTTCACTGGGGGTGAGACAAAGGTTTCCTTTGAGGAGATGCACTATTAATATTTTTATAATAACTTTAATAAAGTAAAATGTTTCTATTCAAAGCCCATAACTGCAACCCTTGTCCAGACAACTGGATTCAGAATGGAGGAGGTTGTTACCGTGTCTTTGAAAACTGGAAATTTTGGCACACCAGTAAAGAGGACTGTTTGAAGGAGGGTTCTAATCTTCTACAAATAGACAGCAAAGAAGAAATGGTAAGCACCCTCTTATGGTTTCATATCATTCTGAAAATACCCTGATACACATTAAAAGAAAGGGCTGATTCTAATTAGACATGATTTCTTAATATTCTGTAACAAAACTATATTTAATATATATTATAAGGGTTTAAAAGAGACAAAGTAGGAATTACCGAGGTTTGTTTTCCTTTAATTGGACAAACAAACATACAGGAAATTATCCAGATTAAGGGAAATATATTAGTTGTATGTCCCTTTTTAATGAAAAAGGAGAGGGGGTAAGGAGAAAACCATTTTGTTGCTTGTTAATCCACTCTAAGATATACATATATTATAATTTTGTATATGTTTCAAATTTGTTATTTTCAGCGCTGTAGGGAAGGGTAACAACCATTAAATTTTGTTATTAAAAGAAAAGCAAAAGTATAGAAAGGGAAGTGATGTCACGAAATGGTGAGGTCTATAAGAATAAGCATTTGGTAAACGAAATGTTTAATTGGCATTACGTCTACTTTACTAACATCTTAACAAGCAAAAAAGAGTTTTCCTGAAATCATTTTACCCCTAAATGTGTGAGAAATAGAATATACAGTTACACATTTCTGGCCCTATTAAAAATGTATGCTTGCTATACTCAATAATTAAAGTTCATTTTTCAAAAAAATAATTACAGAACAATTTAAGGGCACATTAAGGGGGTGCCTGGGAGGCTCAGTGGGTTAAGCCTCTGCCTTTGGCTCAGGTCATGATCTCAGGGTCCTGGGATCAAGCCCGGCATCGGGCTTTCTGCTCAGCAGGGAGCCTGCTTCACTCTCTCTGCCTGCCTCTCTGCCTTCTTGTGATCTCTGTCTGTCAAATAAATAAATAAAAGTCTTTAAGGGTATGTTAAGGATATGCAGTAAACTGAGGCAACTTGGACTTACAATAATTATAGGTTTATACTATTTTTTCTGTGCAAATTTGGTGACAAAAGGCAATAATGTTTTGTTTTGTTTTGTTTTGTTTTTAGAGGAGCAATGATGTTTTTTTCTGACAAAATACGCCTATAGTTAATTTGCCTCTGGAATATCCTAAACTATTTCTCATATTGAAGTATACTGGGAAAAAAATGATCTATGTGGTCTATGATGTCAAGGATGTTTTTACTTTTCCTGATAATGAGTTTCAGTATAACACCTTGTTTTGACATATATTATCTGCCAAACTCTGAATCTGTTAAGATTATTTTAATACCAGACGCCTATTTTCTGTATAGTCCTTAATACCACACTTATTAGATGGCAATTAAAAAAAAGTCTATAAAAGGTATCACTTCTTTTAAAACCCTCTGTCTTGGTCTCCACCTCTCAAGTTCCCATTTCTGTCTGTCTAGGCAAAATGCCACACTTTATATTTCATGATAGTTTGCTGTTGTTTTCCCCTCAGTTCACTGTTAGGTCTGTTTCTTCTAGGACTTTATCACTGACAGCCTGAGTAATGTCAAGAAAGGCTATGATTACTGGGTGGAGCTATCTCATGATGGACTCAGCCGACCGTGGCTTTGGAAAGATGGCTCCCCTCCTTCACCTTCCCTGTAAGTGTCTGAGAGAAATAGTACAAGAAAAAGAAGAAACATGAGGGAATTCCAAATTTTATTTTATACCTCAGATTTTCTCCAAAAGACATAGTCAGCATGATAATTACACAGGCTTTTGATTGCTATCAAACCTGAGGCTTCCAAGTCTTTCTACTCCTTGGCCATGCTGCCATAAAACTCTAGCACATTCCCATCAAAACCTGAGAATCATTATACTTATGAACAGTATAATTATCACAGATGTTTCCTGTGTATTATTTAATGGCTAGTGAGTGCTCAGGGAAAGAAATTGTCGTAAGTATTAAGACATTTCCTTATTAAGCTTTTTACTTTTATTTATTTATTTTTCCCTATTAAGAGACTTAGATAGAGCTAGGGAGATTAGTGAACAGAATTAGGTGCTTTCGTATTTTGAGAATTAAGTCAGTAAAGAGATCCTAAGTTAGAGCCTATTTTTGTGGATCTATTTCCTTTAATATGAGGGGCTTTTTATGTTAACATTTTTATTGAGCAAAAACATCTCTATTACTGAAGAAGGAGGGTGCCACAGGAGGGTACCATATTAAAACAAACGAAACAAAAAGCTACCCACCTCTCATCATTACCCACAAGAACAACACTGTAAGCCCCCTACCTAATGTCAGATTCACTGACTTGCTTCTCCAGATCGCCAGTACAGACTCTCCAATCAACTGACCAGCTCTGTGGATATCTCAAGGACAAGTTCCTTTCTTCCACTAACTGCAGCAATTGGAAATATTTTATCTGTGAGAAGTATGTGTTAAGATCCTCTATCTGAAAGAAATTGTACCAGGAAAAATCTATTATGATAGTTATGTTGAACAGGACATTGGAAAACCTGCCACAAAATTCCATAAAGCAGATGCAGAAGTGAACCTAGATGTGGGCTATGATAACACTTTCCTGGGACTCAAAACCTATCTCTATACTTACACTTGGCAATTTTCTTCAATACTTTCCAGAACTTCAATTGACATTGTTTAAATTGCCAAGAATAGAACCGATTTATAGCTTCAAAGGACAAAATCCTGAAAGGTTGAAAACAAACTGAAGAAAAATAATTTCTTTGTGCTTTCTTTCTTTCCTTTTTTCTTTCTTTTTTTTTTTTTTTCCTCATCTAGAATGACTATAAACTCCACACAAAAACCTATAAGCCACTGGGGGGTGGAAATGTATTTCTAGCTGACTGGTTTTTCTTTTTTCTTTTCTTCCTTTTCTTTACTTTCTTTTTTTTTCTTTTCTCTTCTCTTCTCTTCTCTTTTCTTTTCTTCTTCTTCTTCTTCTTCCTCTTTTTTTTTTTTTTTGGATGTTGTTCTTTTCTTTTTAAATAAATAAATAAATGTGAAAAATGTGGTCTTTTAAAGTCTCTACCTGTCTATACATTTTCTGTTATCCATCTGGTAGGATGGTCGGACAGAGATATGGATTTTCAAATTAGAAGGAAGGCAGGCAGCTATCTGCTGCTAGTAAGACAATACCTTTTTAGGACTGCGGAATTCTACTGGACACGTGAACCACCAGCTCTTCATATAAGTGGAAGGAATAGCCAGGCTGCCAATACCAGTGCATCTCCAGCAAAAGACAGCTGTGAACTCTCTTCCTCCCTCTCACTAACCATCCTCACCACTCACAAATCAAAGGGCTCAGGTTTGGACTCTCAAGGTTAACACTCAAGCACTTTTTTTCTTAGTTTTTTATTTTAATTCCAGCATAATTAACACACAGCATGATATTAGTTTCAGGTGTACAATATAATGATTCAACAATTCCATACATCCCCCAGTGCTCATCACAAGTAACCTCCTTAATTTCCATCATTCATTTCACCCATTCCCCTTACCCACTTCCCCTCTGGTAACCATCAGTTTGTTCTCTGTAGTTAAGTGTGTTTCTCGGTTTGTTTCTCCTTTTGTTTTTTCCTTTGCTTGTTTGCTCATGAAATTCCACATATGAGCTAGATCATATGGTATTTGTCTTTCTCCGACGTGTTTCACTCAGCATTATTCTCTTTAGTTCCATCTGTGTCATTGCAAATGGCAAGATTTCATTCTTTTTTTATGGCTGAGTAATATTCCAATGTGTGGTGCGTAGTGTGTGTATGTGTGTGCACGTGCATACGCGTGCGGGCGTGTATCACCTCTCCATCCATTTATAATTGATGGACACTTGGGCTGCCTCAATATCTTGGCTATAGTAAATAATGCTGTAGTAAATAGGGGTGCATGTAACACTTTGAATTAATGATTTTGTATTTGGGGGGTAAATATCCGGTAATGTGATTACTGGATTGCAGGGTATTTCCATTTTTAAAGGTTCTGAGGAATGTCCATACTCTTTTCCATGGTGGCTGCGCCAGTGTGCATTCCCACCAACACACAAGCGTTCTTTTTCTCCACATCCTCACTAATGCTTGTTGTATCTTGCTTGTTGTTTCTTGAGTTTTTTTTTTTTTTATTTTAGCCATTCTGACAGGGGTGAAGTGATATCTCATTGTGATTTGGTTTGCATTTCCCTGGTGATGAGTGATGTTGAACACCTTTGCATGTGTCTGTTGGCCGTCTGGATGTCTTTGTTTGAGAAGTGACACTGCAACACTTGCAACTATATCTCTCTGTGTCTCAATTTCTTCATTGTAAAATAATAATAGAATTTATTTCAAAATATTGTTTGAAGATTAATGTATGAATATATGCTAATAGCTAATAGTGCCTTCTTAGAGTTTGATGCTCTATCAGTGCTCACTTCTATTATCTGGAGTAAATCACCAGTCATCTGTAGGCATCTAGAGATGTAGACCAGATAAAAATGACCCTTTTTCCTGCTCATGTTACAGGAATATTGAGAAGGTAAAACTTAAATGTAAAATGTCAGCAACTGTCTAGACAGAATATCTGTTTTAAAGTTAATGAATCTCCTCAAATGAAGTTATAGACAATCTGTCTCTTAGGTCTGAAGGCTCCTTGGACATAGATTAGCTTTTCCCAAGAGACAGGAGATATGAAAATATCTTACGATCCACAAGAAGAAAAATTCACTAATTATTATTATATTACTTTTCTACCACTTACCATCCTTAGAATAACTTACTACATGGTAAATTCTCATTCAATACATGTTAAATTCAATATAATTTTATTTAATCTTTTGATTCTTCACAAGGAGTAGTTGAACTACATTGGAGTCTCATCTTTCTTTTTGATAAAGGACACCACTAAAATAAAGTAAAATAAAACCCAACTCATGGAGATAGTGGAAATCATTTAAATGAACCCAGAAGTCTATTTTAAAAAGGTGACCTTTGAAGGATTAGGTCCTTTAAGGGTGGGAAGGGCATGTTTTCGTGTTTTTATTTTTGTTTTAATTTACCTTTGACCTAGAGTTTAAATAGTGGGCCTTTCAGTAAAAGGGATTTTTCTAATTTTCTGCTGAACCTAGAGAAAGAAAACAGCATGGAAAACAGTATAAGTTGAGTCTTGTGTTTGGTTTTCACAGCTGACAGCTGGCAGCTGAATGTAATAACTTGGAATGAAGGAGAAACAATAACAATTTTTAGTAGTAAAGACTGTTTGTCTTCAAGATTCTTCAGAGTATTGTCATGGGACTATGTTTAGAGAAAGGATAGGAAGCATTTAATAACTCTTTTAAGAAAAAGTACAATGAAGCAAAAGGCAAACATCCTTTGGTTGATGTCATCCCATCAACATGTGACGTAGTCTCTGCAGGTCAGAATTTTATCCACAGTGCAGCTGCCATAAAACTCCTACAAATCTCCTCTGTGGCAATGAGTGGTAGATTTTTTTTTTCCTGCAGGTTGCTTTTGGTCCAAAATATCAAGATATTTTTCTAGCCACTGGTAAGACATTGGGCCTTAGCACGGGGATGACAAATTTTAGTTCTTGGTCTCACCAATAATAAATTGGAAAATTTTGACCCATTTCACTGAGATCCAAGACAGCTTTAAAAAGGGGGGAAAAGGGGGGCCTGGGTGGCTCAGTGGGTTAAGGCCTCTGGTCTCGGGGTCCTGGGATGGAGCCCTGCATTGGGCTCTCTGCTCAGCAGGGAGCCTGCTTCCCTCTCTCTGCCTGCCTCTCTGCCTACCTGTGATCTCTCTCTCTCTGTCAAATAAATAAAATCTTCAAAAAAGGAGGGGGGAAGGGGAAAGGAAACAGAAAACTGTCCTACCAGTGTGAAGAAGTTTTTTTTTTTGCTACGGTTAAACTACAGTTAAGTGTGTAAAAGAGAAAAACATTAGAAAAGTAATATTGATAGAATAATAATATTATTAGATCCTAAAAATCTGTACATCCTATGGACTTGTAAAAAAGTTACATATACCTTAAATCAGATTATGATGTTTTCCATATTCTTTAAAAATGAGAGAATCCCTTTACAAAGTATTTGACTTTCCAAATATTAAGGCCGAAATTGAGGCAATCTACTAGCTCTTCTACCTATTTTAAAATCTCTTCTGTCCCCAAAGTAAGATCTCCCCTTATACATCTCACACTTCCTGCTATTGCAGAAAGTTTCCTGTTTCCTGTTGATAAGTTTCAAGAGCTAGTTCAATATCCTCAGGAAAAGAAATAGCTCATTGTGTACCCTAGGGAACTCAGATCTACCAGGAAAGGCTATGTTGCTCATGTGACTTTTCCTGAAATTTCTTCATAATTACCTAAACACACAAGAGCCTGGAAGAGAAAACTTCTTCTCCAGCCAAAAATTAATTCATGGGGCACTACACTCTGATTCTCCATGGAAAAATGTTCTCAGCAAATCATGTCCTCATTATATCCTATTCCTAAATTTTAAAAAGTTTGTAGAGAAAATGTGGTGCCATACGAGTCTTCTGTTTTTGGAGTATTGACTCACATTGTGATTAGCGTTGTGAGTTTTGTTATACAGACGATGGGACTGAGGACAAAGATGGAGAAAAACGAGGTCAAGAATAGTAAAAACATCAAACAAATTCTATTTTTTCCCCTTGTCATCCAACTAGACTGCACTTATATAGAATGCCAGGGGTCAACACAATGTGTGTCATGTCACTATTTACAATTTAGTCCACAAAGTCATTTGACTTTCCTCCGGTTAACCACATTTTCTTCCTGTTGTAACAAGACTTAAATTACATTTAACTGCTTAGCTGAAGTCCTCATCCACACTTCCTTTTACATCCTTATTATATTAACTTGCATCCATTAAATATCTGTACTGATTATAGAAAATATTTGGTAATATCCACAGCCTTCCAATGTAAGTGCCTCTTTACAATTTACTAAAGAATACAGGTCTCTAAAAAAGGGGTTGTTTTTGTTTGTTTGTGTTCCCCTATTTAAAAAAATTACTAAATCCTTTTTTTACATATTTTTAATATCTTTTACATTTTATATTTCAATTTGGATTATAAAACTAATTTCACATTTACTTCATTTCAGCTAACAACAGCACAATGAGAAAATTATAAACATTTACACTTTATACTTAATGAAATAAGCTTAGTGAAATAAAGTGATTCACCCAATAATAGATCAAAACATGAGATTTAAAAATCTTATTTTATAACCACAAAGACAGTTTTTCTGCATGACACAATGAATCAACACAAAATCTGTTCAGCACTGAAGAAATTTCATAATCAACAGAAACTCAAAAAGAAAATCCATAAGGAAGAAATGTGCAAGTAGTGATTGCTAAGTAACACAGTCTTATGAAAATGAATACAGAAATGTTCTTATCATATGTTTGCTAACTTAATGTCATTTCACCGTATGATAGGTGTTTACTGAAAATAAAACCGAAGCACCCTAGTTTTCATTGCTGAAAAATAAAGATTTATACTAGATGATCCTCACTAGCATTAAACCCCTAAAACTCATCTATCTATAAATCAACAAAGTCACTGGATGCGATGGTGTTATTGGCAGTAACCCCTATTAAGATTGTGCATATTGGCATCCTGAGCAAAGGGGCACAACACAACAAACCAATGATGTGTGCAGATGTCACAGTCTCTCTTCCATTTTCCATGACCTTATTGGATAATTCACCCTACTGAGATTTTATTAACTCATCTTTAGCTATGTGTTGATGGCAAACTAGCCTCAAAGGATTTCATCTCAGGAAACTGTTAAAATCATCTTCTTGAAGATAGCAAGTCTTTCTCAAAGATTTTATCTTCCTCAAGTAATCAGTACTGTTGTAGAATCCCTACAAATTCTCTGTAAGGCACAAACAACCAAAACACAGATTGCTATCATTTTTGAAAAGCATCTCCACGCTGAAATTGTCCCCAAATCACAAATCTATTCTCCAATCACACACATTTCACATTACTTACATTTATTATTATTAAATATCCAGTACCTGAAAGGCATAAACACGGATCAAATGGAAAAAAAAAAATAGGAGCTGAAACCAAACTATTATAGACCCACATAAAGAGACTGACTTTTGCTCTGGTCTTCAATATCTCTGAAGGAAACATCAGGGACAGTAATTTGGATATGGAACTGAGCTGAGGATATTTATTTCCTGGAAGAATTTCCTAGGGAAAGGACAAAATCATTGGAGTACATTTTCTTTTTCTTTATTTTGAGCAAGATGTCATGAGTGGGGAGGGACAGAGAAAGAGGGAGAGGGAGAGAAGAAATCTTAAGCAAGTTCCACTCAGCAAAGAGCCTGATACAGGGTTTGATTCCAGAAGCCTCAGGTCATGACCTGAAACTGAAATCAAGAATCGACGCCTAACTGACTGAGCCACCTAGGTGCCCCAGCTGTTGGATTCTTCAACGGATATGGGGAGGTAAGTTTGGAAGAAGTTAAGATTCTAATAAAGAGAATTATCCCAGTAGGAAGCAGGTCATCGACATGGCAGATAGGGGCTTTATTGAGAGACTGGAAGGGAAAAGTATGGTGTGAGGCAAACAGAAAGAATTAATTATGTATTTAGGAGCATGGTATAGAAAATGATTGTTAATTTCTTACAGACTATTTGACATTTGGGGCAAACAATGTTATGCACATTTATTTCCCCTACTTCAATAAGTTTTTTCCTTCTCCAAATATGAAGGAAGACATGGAAACAGGAAGATGATACTAGATATTGAGAAGGAAGAACACTAGAAAGTGTTATAAAACACTAGAAAGTCAAGAAGGTGAATTACAATTTTGCAAGGTTCTGGGACTGGTTGTTGGCACATGGGATTTCTTTGTGACTAAATACATGCATGAACCCAAGCTGAGAAATGCTGGGGATCATGAAAATCCTTCTTGCACCAGTCAGAAAAATTGCCTTTCCTATTTTTTTTCCATGTTCCAAGATCTCAAATATCCTTTGCATTGACTTTGCTTGACTCAACCTTTTTGTTGAATTGTATAAATATGGACCACATGGGAGAAAATAGGAACTGAAACCAAACTCTTAGAGTTGCACATAAACAGACTGACTTCTGTTCTGATCTTCAGTCTCCTTGAAGGGAACTTGACGTTGCAATTATGGTGGGAGAGTCCATGGCTCAGGGAAGCTAATGGAAGCTCTCGGGCTTCACCATGGCCGCCTTTCTTTCACATGCACATCGCCTCAACTCTTTGCAGTCCTTCGAGAAAGCCTTTCCATTGAGGATGGTCACACAGTCTCTGCTTCTTAGGCTGGTAAAATCTATTGTAATCTCAAACCTTAAAGAAAAAAAAAAGTTTCACTGAATCATAATTTACTTCTAAAATGAAATATTAAATACCCTGAAAGTACATAGAGAGTACTCCTAATGTGATAAAATTATAGAATAGATACACAGAATGAATTTACTGGAGAGATGGAGTCACCAAGCTCTTTCTTTTCAGCCCCTCAATTGTCATACTTGTTCCTAGAAGCAACAGTTCATCTAAAACAAAAAAAAACTGTTTGTAACTAAAACTAAGATACATACTATAATCCAAATTTGTTATATTTTGCCATCATCTGAAAAATCAGCTACTTTCTCAGTGACTCCATTTAATTAACTATAAAATAAAAATGATTACATTGATTATGTCTTATTTCTTGGGAGACTAAATCCCATATAATATATATATAGGGAGAAGAAAGATGTCTGTTCAAACATGGCTTCAAATTGTAATATATTTTACAACAGATATTATATTGACTTATTTCAAAAGATATCATGCACAATCTCATCTAATACTCACATAAGTAAAACCAATTTTTGGACAATTTTGCTCCTTATAGCCTCAGTAAATCTATTCTCAAGACTGTATTTTTAAAAATTTTATTCATTTATTTGAGAGAGAAAGAGAGAGAGCATAAGTGGGGGAAGGAATGGAGGGAGAAGGACAAGGAGACTCCATACTGAGTACAGGACCATTAGATCATAACCTGAGCCAAAACCAAGAGTCAGATGCTTAACTGACTGGACCATCCAGGTGCTCCTCAGAAACTGTACTTTTAAAAATGTGCTCCCTATTACACTGCACAGAAAGCCAAGAATTCTGAGGTCTTATATTATCTCTAGGTATTGATAAGTTGTGAGGTTGTGTGGTCTTAGCCAAGTTACCATCTTAACCTGGGTTTCAGCTTATTCATACATAAAATCTCTCTTCCCCTCTTCCTCTTCTTCTTCCTCTTCCTTCTTTTCTCTCTCTCTCTGTGTCTCTGTCTCTCTCTCTCCCCCACTCAGCGAATCCCAAATACTTAATAATGCTCCAGATATATCAGAGGCTGAAATGAAAACTCTGAAAGCATCCAGACAGAGAACTGTCCTTACTATTTTACTAACATTTTGTATGTCTCCTTTACTGGTTTATAAGTCAGTCAAAAGCAAGCACTATGCTTTATTGCTATACATCCCTGTACATCCTCCTACAAACATAGTATCCAATACAAAGTGGAGGTTTGATTTATGCTTATTGAAGCAAGTTGCTGAACTGGGTCACTCAAGCTAAGTTCTCTACTAAATTCTTTTCCCACAAAATGTTCTGAAGTCTTACAGTTCAGGGAAGTAAAGGGCTCCATCAGTCCACAGCCAGACTTTGCCACTGCCGTTGCGAGATAGCCCTGTCCAATAAGAGTAGAAAAACTCAGAGTAGCTCTGAGGCATGGCAAACTCCTGTGAAGGCACACAAGAAGATCTTTAGCTTTAGAGATGTTATGCTGTGTAGATAGAGAGATACATAGGGCCAGCAAGCACTTTTAATAGGAAAACAGGACATGAGTCCTGCCCCACGTAGGTGATAGTATACTTGAGGGAAAAAGTGTCCATTCTCAGGTCAGTTTGTTCAAGCTGAAGAATTTATCTTGTCTTACTAAGTCTGAATATATACTAAAACCAAGATTATGTTCTAAATAAATATAAATATCTTCTAAAACCAAGAATCACATCAACGAAGATTTATAAATGACCTATTATTTTCAAGTCACAGGGTAAACGCTAAGACTTATATAAAAAAAGATAGGGGGGCGGATTTACAAAGAGATGTGGGTTGACTTTGAAATGGAAGAATATGGGAAGAAAAGTGTAAAAATGGATAAAGTAATCTTTATAAATACCTGCAAAGGGACTGACCAGGAAGAAGAGAACAATGAATATACTTTAATGCAAAAAGAGGTAAGAGAAAATTTGGAGGGATGACCTATGCCTCAGACAAGGAAGAGGAGAAAGAAATTTTTCATATATATATGTGTATTTATATTTTTGTTTAGTATTTATATACACACATATATATAATTCCTTCTCTAATATTTATATTGAAATTTTTTTGAAAAATTTTAAAGATTTTATAATTTATTTATCTATTTGAGGTGGGGAAGAGGGACAAGCAGACTCTATGCTGAGCAGGGAGCCCAACTTGGGGCTTGATCTCATGACCCTGAGATCTGACCTGAGCTGAAATCAAGAGTGAGACACAGGGCGCCTGGATAGCTCAGTGGGTTAAGCCGCTGCCTTTGCCTCAGGTCATGATCTCAGGGTCATTGGGATCGAGTCCCGCATCAGGCTCTCTGCTCGGTAGGGAGCGTGCTTCTCCCTCTCTCTCTCTCTGCCTGCCTCTCTGCCTACATGTGATCTCTCTGTCAAATAAATAAGTAAAATCTTTAAAAAAAAGAAAAAGAAAGTGAGACACAACTGACTCTTCACTATACTATGAGTTCTTTAAGGATACATACCTTGTTTTATGTCCTCAACCCTCCAGATAATTATTGAACCATAGTTTGGTTCAATAAAAGATCTTTGGAAGTAGATATGAAACTATCACTAAGCAATAGTCATCTCTTAGGCATATTAAAGGAAGTGCAGTTGAAAATACTTCCAATTTATGGTAGACACCTCAAATTAAAAGTTCTAAAAATAAGTCATATGAAAATGACTTAAATGTATATAAATCTTTGAAGTGCATGAGACAAAAGCACTATATAACTTTTACAATATTTCCTACCATTATATATAGTACAACTCAATTATAATAAACCTGTGTCCTTGGTTTGTGCTAGAGGTGGAGGAAAAGAAGAAAATAAGAAAAATTAGGTGGGCTTACAGTAGGACACATTGTCTCAGTCAAATAAATTACCTCCTTTTCTGCCTAAATTGAGCTGCTGAGAAAGGATAAAAAAATGTTATTTTAGTAGAGAGACATTTCAGAGTTACGTTCACCACAGATTTCAGAAAAGTGGGTAGGAATTAAGATGTAACTAGAAGGATGACAAGAATTTGCATAGTGAGCTAAGCATTTATTTCAATTAAATAATCCTTTGTTGATAAATTACTCTGTGCCAAGACTTCTGCTAAAACAATGATAAATAAAAAGTGGTCACAATGCCTAAGGGATTAAATACAAAGGCAGTAATAAATATTTTTTAAAAGGGTGGGAAAAATTACATGATTTTACAGTTTGTCTTAGTTGCATATACTTAATACATGTTATTTGTAATTTTACTTTCATATTTGCCTCAACTAGTCTATTTTAGGTTATAAATTTCTGGAAGACAAGATATTTATCTGCAGGTTATATAATGATTTAATTAAATGTTTTTCAATTAAAAGCTTTGTCCTTTTATAACAGAAGAACAGAAATGCTATTTTCATCTTTCTAACATGGCTTCGATATCGCTCCCTTCTTGCCCCAAACAAAAAAGGTAAGAAATTAAAGAATTTTTTATTTGATTCCTGACTTGTGGGGATTTTGAAGAGCTTCCTCTTATGGGTTTTTGTTTTGTTTTTATTTTATTTGTGGAGAGCAGAACAGTTTTTATATACTCAAGGAATCACTCAAAACCATAGGAGTAAGAGATTGCAGTAAGGGCGAAAGTCTGGGGACACTGACTCCTTAATACTCTTGTATAGCTCTTTTAAGGACCTCGTTTTGAGAATAATTCAAGCACTGACCAGGATCTTACCAGTACTTCCTGTGTGTTTATTTTCAGCATGGTTGCATTCTCAGCAATGCAGAAATATTCACAGCCTTGCCAATTCTTGCTCTCTCTATAGAATCGGTAGCATTTGTCTCCATGCCACTTCCATTCTTCTGGACAAGGGCTGCATCTGTGCTCTTGGAAAGAAACCAATTTTAATACTATTTTCTATCCAGGTCTGCTGTCGTTCCTATCCTGGAATTATATAGTATTTGATGACTCAAGTATTCTTAATATTTAGAATACTTTCTTTTCGATATTTAATTGCCCAGGAATGGTAATGACAAATGCTTATAAAATACTCTCCATATGCCAGAAACTATAATTAATACTGAGTGTATGGTAAAAATTAAAACAGACACTACCTGCTTTCATGGAATTTGGAATCTAGCAATGAATGATTAGAACTTCCTTGATTCTTGCCCTATATAATTCAATCCACAGAGGATATTCAGTTTCATAAAGAACTTCTCATATGTTCCAAAACTCATTACAGCTTATATTTAAGAAAGAACTGAAGCTTCCATAGTTTTCTTCTTCAAAATCCTCTTATATAATTATAAAAGGATTTCTGTAATTCAACATATACCAATAAGATATGGACTTTTTTCTTATTCTAAACACAAGTAAATAAAATTATAGAAGAAAAAGACACAAATACTAAGCAAAGTATGATTTAGAATGATAAATCTCCATTGTCAGAAATTAAGGTGGTCACCAAAGTCAGCAAAGTAAGTGTAGAAGTCAAGGGTGAGATGGACTACCGAGGTAGAGGTCATAAGTATAAGAACTAGTCCCTGAGAGCCATGGTTTTAACTTTGATGAGGATACTTGAGCCCTTGAGAGTTGTCACTTGTAATCAGCTCCCTGATGGTGGGATGGGAACTCAATCATTCCATAAAAACGTCTTTATTTTAAGAACAATCCGGTGTCAAAATGTTAACATGTTAAAATGGTCAACATGCACTTGGAAATTACGTTATTGTTTTCATTTTTTCTGTATATTGAAAATCTTCCTTAAGGTAAAACAGTTTAAAATAAATAAATAATTGAGGAGATGCCTTTGTATGTCAGTTCATATTTCTGGCCCAGACCTTATACCAAACTACTTATTCAGATCTCTACTTAAACACGCCCCAAATAGCACTCCTGCTCCCTAAACTTCCCCACTCATAACAACAGAATTCTTCCCCATTTCATTTGATCACATCTCTCCTAATTGCTTTGCCCCAAAACTCTGGAACCATCCTTGACTCCTTTATTTCTCTCATGTCCCCTTTTATTCCATCATGCATTCATCTCCTCTGATTATATCCTAGTTTGAGGCACCATCAGCTCTCTCCTGGGTTACTTACAAAAGCCATCTCTTAGGTGATTTCTCTGTTTTCACTCTTCCTCCTTCCAGTGTATTTTCAACATATTTGCAGTGTGAGCCTTAAAATGCTCATGTCAGATCTATTATTTCTTCTGCTCAAGATCCTGTAATGAATCCTTGCTTTGCTCAAAATAGAAGCCAAATCCCTGGTAATGTCACCTAATGCAATATATAATCACTACCACATCTGTTAGTCCTCCCCTCCCTCCCTCTGCTCCAGGCACACAGACGCCATATTATTCCCTGAATATGCACCTCCATTCACACTTCAGGGCACTTCTTGTTTTCTCTACCTGGCTTATTCTTTCTCCATATGCTTACATAGCTAACCCCCCTAACTCTTCAAATCTTTGCTCCTATACCCTTATCTTAATTAGGAATTTATGGTATCCCTATGTAATTAGCAACCCACCATCCCGGAATCTTGATGCCTCGTACTTTATCTACTTCATTTTCCATAGGATTGATTACCTTCTTATATATTATATTTAGTTTGGCCAACCATTCTTGCATGCCTGAAACCTAGGCTTTCCCAAATTGTAGGACTTTTAATACTAAAACTGGAGAAGATTTGAGCAAATCCCATGGGACGAGTTGATCATCTTATTTTACCTTTTTAAATTGATTTTTACCATCACTGTAATAGAATCAGAGGTCTAGGAGGGCAGAAATCTGTATATGTTTTGCATCATATGCAACAGTATGTGCTCAGTAAATCTTAGCTTGTGTGGCAGAGTAGATGGATGTTTGGATAATGGGAAAGAAATGGAGAGCAGCAAAATAACACTGAGAACTAACATCAAACCAAAGCTTTATGAATATTTTCATGGGAACAGGAATATCATGAATACATTTGCATATAGATTTTATATTAAAACAAAATATAGTTTATTTGTATACAAAGTTTTCTTTTTGTCTTTATGCAGCTAGATGTAAATTCCCGAGACCACTGGTTTCAGAGAAACTTGGATTATCTTTTGATGACATGGCCCCCAACAAACACACAGAGGGTTGTCAGAAACATAAGAAGAGAAAACAAAACTATGCAAAGTGGTAGATATATTAATTATCTTGAACTTGATAATCATTGTATAATGTGTTTGTATGTCAAATCATCACGTTGTACATTTTAAATACATTCAATTCCGTGTGTCCATCCTCACTAAAGTTAAAAAAGAAAAGAAAAAGAAAAGAAAAAAAAACCCGTGACCGATGAGATCATTAATCATGTGGGGAAGAATCACTTAGAGAAGTGGTAATGTGCTTGTGGGTGTTATTTTACTGGGTAACCACGCAATCTGGCCTTCTGGTTAGTGTGGGAAGTGGAAGAGGAAGACTTCATCCTAATTTAAAGTCCCCAAAAGAAAAATAAAAAGTCGTGACTTAGAATGTATATTGTTTCCTATACATGCAAGATGAGTGGAAGAAAAGGGAAGGCTAACTTGAAGAGTTAGAAGCTACAAAACCCCAAAAAAGATGGGAGGGAAAGGTACAAGAATGAAGTGATGCTTCCTGTCTTGTCCAGACATGATTATAAAAGCATGGTTCATCTCCACTGGCATTGTCATTATTACTGAAATGCCGATTTATGGTACCCAGACAAGGCGCAGTGGATTTAAATAACTGTAATTTGATTCCGCCCCTCAACATTTTTAAACTGATCCCCATATGATTCTTGAAATGTGAGAAATTTTATGAGCTTGTTAAATTCTTAAGGAGAAAAATGTATAAACACATTATGAAATGTAGACTACTGGTAGGTCTTTAGGTGCTGAGGTAAACTGAGGAATAACCCTGTGTTATATATTTGCAGTGTTATTTTGGTTATTGGACATTAATTGCTTCTATTGTTTAAAATGTCTGAGCTTGAAGAATCCCTTTATGTATTACAACACAGACATATCCAAACTACACGATCCCAATGGTGGGGGATGACCCAGGTGCCTAAATTCTTCATGAAGCTTACCAGAAAATTAACTATGCGACACGTGACTCCCAGGCACTCGGATAGGAAGGTCAGCTGTATAACGACAACTAGCCTGAGGGAGCCAAATGGCAGAGGTTGCTTAGCGATCCCTACTCACCTCCACTTTTGTTATAGAGCTCACGACACAGTTTTTCAGCCACACGCTGCAGGATTTCCGCAAGCTTCCTGTTCCTGGTTTGGAGAGACTGCAGCTGTCGGGAGAGATTCCCCAATCGTTCTTCCTTGTGAGAAATGCTGTCTTGTTGGGTATTGGAAAGCTGGTAGAACTGAAAAACTAACCCAAGTTACCAAGTCAGACTGGACAGGCCATTTTTTCATTTCTATTTCTACTTTTTCGTGTGGGGAAGACAAAATGTCGTATTGTTTAGATCTCATGCTCTGAGATTTCATATTGCCTGTGTTCAAGTTGAACTGTAGCACATGATAAACTGCATCGTCTCGGACAAATTAACATCTCTGAATCCATCTTTTTATCTGAAAATGTAGAATCATAGTAACAGTTTCTAACTTCAGGACTCAATTCCTTAACCATATCTATTGCTCAATAAATAGTATGTATATACTCTTAAGCCACTGCTCAACCTAAAACCACAAATCCATTTATCTATTGATTATTATATTGAGTATTGACAATGTACCACATATAGTTATCTCATTCATTCATAAAATAGTCATATCATCATTTCTATTATCTTATAGCTTCCAACCAGGATCAGTGAGGACAAGCAACTTCCTTAGTATCACTTGGCTAGAAAATTTCAACACTTAGGTATAAACTCCAGATTTCTAAATCTAAGTAGAGAAATCCTTCATGAATCATGAGAGTTGCTTTACATCCCTAAAAAGAATGGTGGTTGTGAAACAGATTATATCAAAATGAAGGAATAATTGGGGGGCCATGAAAGAAACACTAAGAAATATATATTTTTTTTAATTTTAAAAAGCTACGATAATGAAGGAAAGTTCAAACATTTCTTAGAAAAACC
Source organism: Mustela putorius furo (assembly GCF_011764305.1). Classification (NCBI taxonomy): domain Eukaryota; kingdom Metazoa; phylum Chordata; class Mammalia; order Carnivora; family Mustelidae; genus Mustela; species Mustela putorius. Next base: position 37,617,774 of record NW_025422368.1, on the reverse strand, counting down.
AAATGTTTGACCTGCTCTTCAATGTAACCTTTTACCTTAAGCCACCTTCTTCTTCAGCTGATCAGGAAACATTACTGTAGGGTCTCAATCTCATGAAGCAAGTTCACCCACTTTCTCTCTCTCTCTCTTTTAATTTTTTTTACTTTTTGAGCTTGTCTTCAATGTTTGAAAATAAAAGATTTTTTCATATGCATTTTTCCTTTTTCAGTTTTCACAAGATTTTGCAAAATGATTCTATAGTTTCCTGAATTTTTTGAGAAATACTGTAGAAATTAAGGACCTATTCTGCTCTCCTTATAGAAGGAGAGGAGTAGCTCTAAGTAAAATCTCCTCTCTGTGTTAGCTGCTGAGCCATGTGTACTAAGAGCAAAAACCACAGCCTGTACTGTTTAGTAGAATGAAGTAGAGCTAAATCATACATTCATTAAAAATTGTTGATTTTTGAGGCTCAGTCGGTTGAGCATCTGACTCTTGATCTCGCCTCAGGTCATGATCTCAGGGTCAAGACCCTGGTGCAACTCTGCCCTCATCCTGGTGCCTGCTTAAGATTTTCTCTCTCCCACTCCCTCTGTTCCTCCCCATCCAGAGACCTCCCCTGCCCCACTCAAAAAAAAAAAAAAATTGCTGATTTTAAATATTGGCATGTAGGCAAACAGATAAAACCTGCTTATCTCAAACAGAATGTAAAAGTCTAGCTATCCAGTGATTGCTATATTTTAATGCTGCATTCACTGCTTTAGAAAAAGGTACATTGAGGGGTGCCTGGGTGGCTCAGTCACTAAGTATCTGCCTTCGGCTCAGGTCCTGATCCCAGGGTCTTGGGATGCCATCCCTCATCAGGCTCCTTGCTCAGTGGAGAGTCTGCTTCTCCCTCTTCCACTCCCCCTGCTTGTGTTCCCTCTCTCCGTGTCTCTCTCTCTCTCTCTCAAATAAATAAATAAAATCTTTAAAAAAAAGTAGAATAAGGTGCATTGAATTATCCACAGGCTCCAGAATTAAAGTAAAAAAAAAAAAATCCATAACAAGTATTTCTCATCCTAGACAAACCTTAGAACCACCGTCCTCCCCCAGTCAGAGCGCAGACTTACACACAAGCCCCAGGGCTAACAGGCCAATCAGCAGCACCAAACACAAAGTCAGCAGGGTCAGGGCCACTGGACGCCAAACTGAAGAGGGAGGCCGGCGCCCTGCAGGGAACAGAGAGGAAAAGGCAGGATTTCGATTTGTCTTTGTCTTGGATTCATTCCACCAGCAAGTCAGAAGAGCTGGTTCTGGAGAAGAGCAACAGTAAGCAGAGGCTGAATAACACTCCCTCTGTCCTCTGAACCGCTGTCAGAAGGCTCAGTGCCAAGCCTCCCTTCCACAGGAGTGTTCCCTCACCAGTCCCACCCATTTCCATAACCCTGACACCCTCAGTTCTACTTAGCACGGAGTCAAGTTATGCATTGCCCTTATCTTTATAAGGTTGTGTGCATAACCTTCTTTTTGTCAAAATTCGAGTTATGAAAGACATGAGAATGCCTGAACAGGGAACAATTTTTCACATCATCAGAGAAGAGATGAAATTAATTTGTTGTTACTTTTACAAAACACCTTGCCACTGAGTTTCATCTGTGCTTCCACTGAAAAGAAAATTGCATATCGGTAATGAGAAATGATCATTTTACTCTTTCCTTTTTGGAATTTCTTTATTGAAAGTCTCTCTTTTAGTTCATTGGATTTCTATCTCTGCAAAAATGTATTATAAAGAGACATGATCATCAGTTTATTGAGGACGGATCTAAGCTAACTCAATTTTGAGCAGTTAAATAATAAATGCTATGCCCCCACCAGTTTGCCTGCTGTTAATTACAGTTCTACTGAGTCAACAGTGAATCCATTATCTAGTGAAGTTAGCCATTATTCTAAAAGACCTGTGATATCACACAAGGAAGACCCTCCCATCCCCCAACCTCTTAGGTACATGTAGCATCTAGCATTGAGATTAAAATGAAACAAAGGGATAGCCACAACCCCAATAAAACTTCGATCAGTCTCTAAGACCTGTGTTTCACTTCATTAGGACTTGAATTTAAAGACATACAAATTCATTTCCTTTTTAACAAAGTCCTCTACAAAATGTAGTCTAGGTATAGAGATTTGTGTTACACATTATTTTCAAATGGGGAATGATAAGTGGGAAAGATAGAAATGGAAAATGTGATTACTATCCTTTGGAATTTACAGTCTAGTAGAAAGATAAGGAAAAATCATGGAGCAGACACTGAGATTGATATATTTTAAAAAGTGAATCTTATTTTCCCTTAATAATCATGTCTGTTAAAAATTTTCAGTGGAGGGGTGCCTGGGTGGCTTAGTGGGTTAAAGCCTCTGCTTTTGGCTCGGGTCATGATCCCAGGGTCCTGGGATCGAGCCCCGAATCGGGCTCTCTGCTCCCCCCCTCCACCCCCACCCCCACCCCCGCCTGTCTCTCTGCCTACTTGTGGTCTCTGTCAAATTAATAAATAAAAATCTTAAAAAAATTTTTTTTTCAGTGGATTGAATTACAGTTAGAATAAAATCTGAATCACTCCTCATGAAGATTCAGATTTCTCTTTTTAACAAAATTGAAATTTGATTATGTTAGTTCCCAACTTAAAAACTTCCAATAACTTTTTTGCACTTAAAATTCTACAAGAGTCTTTTTCTTCTGGACCCCATCTATTTCTTCCATCCTTTCCTGAACTACTCTCCCTTCATTCAAGTGTTCTACATACAATGGCCTCTGTTTGTCCTTGAAACAAACAAGCTGTCCCAGTTCTAGTACCTTTGGAGTTAGGGCTGCCTCTCCTCACTGTTAATTAAGCTTCAGCAAGTTGTTGGTAGGTTTTTTTTCCACTGCTACTCAGCTTTCCGTTTAAATGTGCATCCTTAAAAAAAATAAAAATTTTTTAAAAAGTGCATCCTTGGAAGAGCTCCATGAGTTCATTTTAATACATAACCCCATTACATATGTTTCTTAAAAATGAAATTATTAATATTTTCATGGTTTTCATGTGTTTGTTTTCCTCTATATCCTCCCTCTTGTGGAAGGTACATTCCATGAAAATAGTAATTTTTTTTAAGGTTTTATTTATTTATTTGACAGAGAGAGACATAATGAGAGAGGGAACACAACCAGTGAAAGTGGGAGAGGGAGAAGCAAGGAGCCTGATGCGGGGCTAGATCCCAAGACCTTGGGATCATGACCTGAGCCAAAGGCAGACACTTAACAACTGAGCCACACAGGTGCCCCTGAAAACAGTAATCTTGGTCTATCTTGTTCACTAGTGTATTTCCAGTACTGAAAGTAGTACCCGCCACATAAGGGCTAAATACGTACTTGAATGAGTAAATGAATAAAGAATGAAACTGTAAAAACTTAATATGACTTTAACTATGTAATTTTTTAATAGAGGCACAGAGGATTATCTAAAGTTACACTTCACTGATTTTTTTAAAACTCTGTTGACTTTTCAGCATTATGTCTGACAACAAAATTTGGACTCAGCTAAATTCATCTTCTAGCCATACTGGTCTCTATTCAGACTTGTGTGAGATTCTGAAACATGAACAGATATTGGAGAGATTTGTTTTCTTTCTTATTTCCTTCAATTAGCTTGCCTAAGTAGATTGGTCTAAATTTTCCTGGAAATTGTTGGCTTCTCAATGCATTGACCTTAAGAGTATCTCAAGTCACCAGAACATAAAAGAACAAGATCAGAGGGCAGAATACAGTTTAAGCTAAACATCCTTTCCAAACCCTAAGTCTCTTGAAAGTTCTGTGTAGCTCAAGAAGCTTAAGTAGGTAGATAGTTTCAGATTTCAGAAATACCGGTGATGGCTTTATCTTTCTCCATACATCTTATTACCATCAAGAATATGATATACCTTACTCATTTCTTTTGGTTTATAGCTGTAGAAAGTAAGCTCCTTTTGGAAAGGGTTATTATAGTCTGTTTATTCACTAGAAGAACAACAATTTTAGCACCTAGAACATCAGATGGAAGAAGCCCAATTAACACTGAATGAATGAGTGAGTCATTTATATATAAATATCTGTTATATGCCTGTCTATCCCTGCTCAAACCTATTTCTATTAGTACACATCTGAAAGGCATAAACTATTTTTAGAAGTATTTTATTTATTTATTTATTTATTCATTCATTCATTCATTCATTCATTTGAGAGAGAGAGAGAGCAACCATGAGCAGGAAGGGCAGAGGGAGAGGGAAAGAGAGAATCTCGAGCAGACTCTGTGCTGAGCAGAGCTGGACACGGGGCTCGATCAAGACCCTGAGAGCATGACCCGAACTGACACCAAGAATCTGTCACTTAACTAACTGAACCAACCAGGCGCCCCAGGCATAAACTATTTTTTAAATGTTGTTCCTTCTTATAGTTGATATTTCCCTGGCCAAAATTATCTTACTATTTAATAAGACGGTAAAGGAAAAGAACAACTGTGGAAATCAACCAAATGATTCCTTAAGAACCTATTATTCCTTGGGACGCCTGGGTGGCTCAGTTGGTTGGACGACTGCCTTTGGCTCAGGTCATGATCCTGGAGTCCCGGGATCGAGTCCCGCATCGGGCTCCCAGCTCCACAGGGAGTCTGCTTCTCTCTCTGACCTTCTCCTCGTTCATACTCTCTCTCACTGTCTCTCTCTCAAGTAAATAAATAAAATCTTTAAAAAAAAAAAAAAAAAAAAAAAAAAGAACCTATTATTCCTTGTATAATACTCGGGCACCAGAAGTGCTGATCTTCTGCCCAAAGGATCAAAAAGAATAATCTTAAATCCTTACTGTAGAATGAGGGCATGGACTTAAGGAATTAGAATATTATTTAATAATAGTTACATCTGTGTAAACAGATCATCCTTCCTAAGGTTGTCTCTAAGACAGAAGATGAAAGTATAAGGTATCTTCTGCTAAGGAACAAAGTTTGAAAAAATTCTCTTCCAATGAGTCATCTCTCCCCAGTCATTTGGAAATGTTTCTACTCCTGATTCTTATCTCTCTCTTTCTTTCTCTCCCTTCCTCCTCCTTCCTTTTTTTTTTTCTTCTTGCCTCTCTTTCTCAATATTCACAATCTCTTTGTTTTATCTCAGGACCGAGAAAAACACAACCCCAGGGAGTTTCTATAGTGCATATGGCAATTTCCTAGGAACCTGGCTTCCCTGATGGAAAAACCATGGTGCTGAAAGTTTCATTTTTATTTTTAAGATTTTATTTATTTATTTGACAGAGAGAGAGGGAACATAGGCAGGGGCAGGGAGAGAGGGAGAAGCAGGCTTCCCCCTGAGCAGGGAGTCTCATGCCACACTTCATCCAGGGCTCTGGGATCATGACCTGAGCCACCCAGGCGCTCCTTCATTTTTTTTTTTTTTTTTTAAACTATGGAGAAGAAATTGAGGATTGTTGGAGGGGAGTAGAGTGGAGGGATAGGCTAAGGGCGTGATGAGGATTAAGGAGGGCTCTTGTGATGAGCACTGGATGGTATGTGGAAGTGATGAATCACTAAATTCTATACCCGAAACAAAAGAAAAAAAAAAGTGAAACTTTTTTTATGCCATTTTTCTCTCTATTTTTCTAACTTTAGGTTTAATATCCCTAAATTTTATCCCAAGTGCCTTGATCAGAATGAGGTCTCTCTCTAGGGACCACACCCACCTTAAAAGAAGAAAAATAAGCTGGCTGAGAGGTGCTTCAGTTTGGCTTGGCTTTATTGTGGTTTATTTTTTGGAAGAGAACCCCCTATTCTGTCTCCTGAGGCATGTTTAGAAAAAGGTGTGGACAGGGCAAGGAATGATATAAACATCCTTAAGAATAATAAGATATATATAGAAAAAAAACAACCCTTTCCTGTATCCTTTTACTATAACTATACTATAAAAGGCTACAGTGCTAAGGTCAAGTTTTGAACACAAATTCCTTTGTAAGTATAAGAAACTTTGGTAGATGAAGAGCTTTCATACTTGACCAGTTACTCTTCCACAAGCATCAGAAAGGGGACATTTTATACACCTCCATTCCCAGAGCTTAGGAGAAATGAAACATGTATTGCCAGATGTAATCTATTAGCATGACTCTGAAATAGAAAGCATAATAAAAGCTGGGAAAGACACAGAGGCTTTATTTTTTTTAATATTTTCTTTATTTGAGAGTGAACGAGAGAGCCTACAAACAGGGGGGAGGGCCAGAGGGAGAGAGAGATGCAGACTCCCTGCTGATCAGAGAGCCTGCTGGGGGACTTGATCCTAGGACTAGGACCCCAGGATCATGATCTGAGCCATCCAGGTGCCCCAGGAAAAACAGAGGGTCTTTAAATAATTTGTGCAAAACTACATTGCAAACCAGGGGCGGAACCAGGATTAAATTGCCGTGCTTAACCCCACACATTGTATATTTCCTCTTGACCAGAACTCACAGACAAATGGGGAATACACTGGTGACAAAGTGCATAATATTTCAGAAATTACTTTTAATATATTTTAATCATGAGATATTGCTCATTGGATATCTGACTTTTGGATATATTTTTAAAATTGTAAATGTCTTTTTAGCAACTTCTTGTTTCCTTAAGCACATACAGCACATAATAGATCTCATCATGGGAGAATGGTCAAGGTATTTTTCAGTGTTTGTGAAAATGCATATTTTCCTTATCTTATGAGTCTATTTCAAATATTTGATATTTTCATTCTTGCTAAAAGTAAATGGGTCTTGGTCTTCCTATAATTTCAAAGGAATATACATCCAAAAATGTATAAACTATTTCCAGATTATCATCAAGTTTTCAACTCATGGCAATTAGAAAGCCAAATATATAGATAGATAGATAGATAGATAGATAGATATTGGTATATATACTAAAATTTAGCTGAGTCAATTTTATATCCCAATTAAGGAGTTTCACTTATGAAATATAATTTAAAAATAGCATCACTATTAATAACAATTGCTAACACTCCTGGAGTTACTAAGATAAAGGCTTTGAATGCATTAGTTCATATCATATAACAGCCTATGAATAGATACTATTATGGACCCCATTTTATAGGTAGGTAATTGAGTCCTAGGGAGGTGAGTTATCTTATTCACAGACACACAGCTTCTGAGAACAACTCCTGAGTATATCATGTATGCTGTAGGGTTTCATTTGACTCATCCAAATGATGAGTCAATTTTTTAAGATGGAACAATTCTTAACCCTTATTTGGATTTTTAGTACTTAAGAATTGCCTAATTTGCTTTGGTCTGCACAGCTGGTAAGTGATGGAGCCAGAAGTACTAATACTCTCCCTCCAGATTTAAATATTTTAAATCATGTTCTTATTCTCCCAAAAAATCCCACATTAATCTTTGTGCTTATATGGCAGTTCCTTATGAAATTGTAGAAAGACTCTACTGCTTACTACTTTTCACTTTATTATGAAATATCTCAGGAATTGCCACCTTAAAGTATACATTCTCCACTCTACCCCCAAGGAGAACTTTCTCAAATATAAATTTAATCTCTTCCTTAAGGAAAAAAAAAAAAAGTTTCTTAGCATGCTATATAAGACCCTGCGTAGTAGACTCTCATCCTACTTTTTTGCCTCATCTGCCCACATGCCCCCTCATATACCCTCCCTTTGAGGACTAACCATTCCTCTACCCAATAATCTACCTTGCCACTGTGTTTGAATCATTTGCTGATGATTCCCAAATGATCATATCCTGTTCTAAATTCCAGCCAGAAATCAAAAAATTCAAAAATTCATAATCTCTGCACATGTAGTCCTCACAACTAGTTTCCATCTTGCTCTACCTGGAAAACTTGGATTCTGCCTTACAGACAGAGCAAATGTCATCTCATTCAAAAATACCCACATGAGGGGTGCCTGGGTGGCTCAGTGTGTTAAAGCCTTTGCCTTTGGCTCAGTTCAAGATCTCAGGGTGCTGGGATTGAGTCCTGAATCGGACTCTCTGCTCGGCAGGGAGCCTGCTTCCTCCTCTCTCTCTGCCTGCCTCTCTGCCTACTTGTGATTTCACTCTGTCAAATAAATAAATAAAATCTTAAAAAAAAAAAAAAACCCACATGAGTAAATGCAATCAGTAACTTATTCATCCCTATTGACTTCTGCGGTCTCCTACATATATCCAATAGTACTACATAACGTTTCCTTATAATTGATTCAAATTGTTCCTTCCACTTCTTCAAGCACCTAAAAATAGGGTCTCCCCATAAATACAGAAAACAAATGGATGGTTGCAAAGAGGAGGCAGGTTGGAGGATGGACAAAATGAGTGAAGGGGAGTGGGAAGTACAGACTTCCAGCTACGGAATGAGTAAGTCAAGGGAAAGAAGGAACAGCATAAGAAATGTAATGGATGGTATTGTAATAGTGCTGTATGGTGGTAGATGGTAGCTCCTCTTGTGCAAAATGTAATGCATGAACTTGTCAAACCACTTTACTGCACACCTGAAACTAATGTAGCATTTTTCCTCAAATATACTTCAACAGGAAAAAAAAAGGGGGGGTCTCCTATGCCTACCATACCACTTGATATTAAGTAGGTGTGCACTAAAGATTTGTGGAATCAATTACATATAATGTGAATCAATTTATGCTTTGACACTTCAATGAAGATTTATGCTTCATTGAGGAAATGAAGCTAAAAAACTAGAAAAATTTGAGACTATTGTAATTAATATCAGTAGGGGGAAAGTAGAACTTGAATTTAACACCAAAGTGTTTTTATTTTTTTCTTAAACCCAAATAAGTTATCATATTCTTTTGATAAATTTATATTTAATCTTATGTAAGAATTCTAGTTCATCAGTGATTTTATTCTCTCTCCCTGGTATATTAGAACTGTGATTTGCTTTTGCTGCACTTCTTTTAAAGCTACAATTGAGTTAGAATCTCACATCTTAAAAAAAAATAAATTTAAGATGCATTCATGCAAACTCATTATACCTCAGATCTCACACTTTATCTTTTCTCTTTATAGCTGGCTTCTCGAAAAGAGAGAAAATTTTAAAAAAGGAACGTGACAAAGTATTTATTTTCCTGTTTAATTATGGTCCTTTTAAACCCCTGCTATTAAAAATTACCAATAATCTATTTTTCTCCTTACTGCTGAAACAACAAATTGTTTTTAACCTTCCATTTACTTGAACTTTCTGCAGTATTTATTGCTTATTATTTTTTAAATTTACTATTTATTACCATTGACTTTGCTGTCTTGCAGGAGGGTATTGTTTTGTGGCTTCCTTAATGTCTCTCTCTCTCCACTTCACTGCTGTCTATCATTCATTTCTCGTACTTTTATTGAAATCTCTCAGTCATCCTCCCCTCACTTGGTATATTGCCCAAGAGTCTCTCCTTGGTACTCTATTCCTTTGGGCTTTTCGTCTTTTCATTTTCCTTTCTCATCCTCAGTGATATAGCTCATCCTCAGAAAGTTTAGTTCCCACCGAAATGTTGACAATTCTCACATACAAATGGAGCTCAGAATCCTTATTTCCTCCATGCAGCGTATACAAGGGTCTTTGGGCAACTCCAACTGCATGTTCTTTCCCTCCCAGCCATCTCGAACTTAAATTGGATTCAACATCATTCCCATTCCTCCTGTAGCTTCTATCTTAGTTATCAGCAGCACCATTTACATAACATCCGACGGGACCTATGCTCTTTCTTTCCTTGTCTTCCCACTTAGAACCAGTCATCAAGTCTTTAAACTCTACCTCCTCAGCTTCTGATTCCTCCTCCTCATTCTCCTGCTACTTCAGTTCAGGTTCCTCTAATCTCCTGCTTAGACTAGTGCAAAATAACCCTATTAGCTCATCAAGTTTCCTACTCCTTCAAATCATCTTCCTCATTGCAGCCAAGATGGTCTTCTGAGAACACAAAACTCATTATGTTACTCCCTGTTTAAATCCTTCCGTGAGCTTATTTTAGAGACTTAGAATCAAAATTCCTGAGTATAATATAATAGACCCTTTATAACTTTCCATACTGCTTGTATTGCTTATTGTTCTCCAAAAACACAAAGTTACTTAAGACCTCCAAAGCTTTTTTTTCATGGATAGGTCTGACTATAGCAGCCCAGGCCTTTAAACCCTCCCATTTTTGCTTTCATATAATGTGGAACCTCTTCAAGTCAACTCAACTCCATGGCCATTTCCTCCTTCAAACCTTTCCCAATCTCCTCTACCCCTACCAAATAGAAGTGACCAGGCTTGGAGTGCCTGGGTGGCTCAGTGGGTTAAGCCGCTGCCTTCGGCTCAGGTCATGATCTCAGGGTCCTGGGATCGAGTCCTGCATCAGGCTCTCTGCTCAGCAGGGAGCCTGCTTCCCTCTCTCTCTCTCTGGCTGCCTCTCTGTCTACTTGTGATTTCTCTCTGTCAAATTAATAAATAAAATCTTTAAAAAAAAAAAAAAAAGAAGTGACCAGGCTCTTCATTGTATCATGTATATACCTCCATTGTGGCACCTTATCATACTTATTGCATAAACAAGAGTTGTATTAGACTTTTAAGTTTCCTTATAAACAGGGATCATACCATATTTGGCATTATTCCTGTAGTACTTTGCAATATACTGGGCATAACGTGAACCTGAGCATGACCTGAATGTGAACTTTCTTTGGAAAGACGGACGATGTCTTTCACTTTTCCTTTTTATCTTCCTAATTGTTTAGCATTTTTAAGGATGAACATAACTTTTATATTGAAAAATGAAAATCAAGAAAATAAATGAGTATACATAATTTATCTTTATTAATTCTAAAGAAAAAAAATTAACTTTCCATTCATAATGATGCCACAATATTATGTTGAATTTAAATCTTCTGCATTGCCAAAATATTCTTGGAACAATTTTTGCTCTGTTATTTTATTTTTTTTTTAAAGATTTTATTTATTTATTTGAAAGAGAGACAGTGAGAGAGAACATGAGTGAGGAGAAGGTCAGAGGGAGAAGCAGACTTCCCATGGAGCTGGGAGCCTGATGTGGGACTCGATCCTGGGACTCCAGGATCATGACCTGAGCCGAAGGCAGTCGTCCAACCAACTGAGCCACCCAGGTGCCCCTGCTCTGTTATTTTAAAAGAAATATTATATCAAATAATTTTTTTAAGACATAACTAAACTTCTGTAGGGACATTCCTCTACATATTTGCATTATCACAAGACGAAAACAAGGTATCATATGTGTAGGGTAAGATAACTGTTTACAGAAGTTTGCCTTTAAGACACTTTGTAACCTCTATTCCTACTGTTTCAGTTTCCACTTCAATGGAAAGATTGCCAGATGTTTCGCTAAGTGTTTCATCCTGCCCCACCTACCTCTTACCCTTGAGTTCAGTAGAACTTATTTGTACACTCTGTTCCTGATTATGCTGATCACCAATCCTTGTGAGAGCTCCTGGCTCTAGTCAAAGGTGAAAAATGAAGTTATACACAAGCCACTTAAAACCACAGCCCCAAGAGCTGATTCTTCACAGGATTTGTTGGAGGAAAATATAATGTATCTTATTACACACATCCGGTGGCCACAGAAACTGACATCCCAATGTTGTCATTTGCTTCTCATCAAGGAGGATGCAAGTCCCCAGTATCTTCTTACAGCTTAGAAGAGGGTTTAGTAAAAAGAAAAGAAAAAATGTCACATCAGGAGGTCTCAGGTGATAATCACTCAGTGAACAGAAAGGGAATAGAAAGGGGAAAAGGAAGAAAACCTAAAAACTATGTGATAAAGAAGAAGTGGAAGAGAAGAGTGAAAATGTATGTGCCCAGATTTATAGAGGTAAAGGAAATCTGACTGTCAAAAGAGAAAGGACATACTAAAATACAGTCATTGAGTGAAAACCACTCTGCTGTCAACTGACACAAAAATTATGTTCTGTTAAAGAGAACACTTGGAAATTCTCAAGGAATTTTATATTGAAAGAAAAGGCACATTTCTGGTATGTCTGCAATATGCCAAGGTCTTTACATAACTTATCAACCTTATACCCCAACCGCCTTATAAGAGAAGTGTTTGAATTGAATTATAAAATAATTTGTTACATTTAGCTTCCAACTTATACTTTAATTTCCAATAATTCACCTTCTAACATAGTAATAAAAATATTTTTTTTTTAGTACCTACAAGAGAGAATTCACATAAATAGAGAAGGATCTTTTTCCTTGGGCAACTCAGCCAAAGTAAGGCAGAAATGTGACTTGAGTTCTAGTGGAAAGACCTCACAGTAGAACACAAACAGGACTAGGATTTAATAGCAGGTGTGCTGCTTACAAACTGTGATATTGGGGATGCCTGGGTGGCTCAGTGGGTTAAGCATCTGCCTTCAGCACAGGTCATGATCCCAGGGTCCTGGGATCAAGACCCGCATCAGTCTGCCTGCTCAGTGGGTATCCTGCTTCTTCCTCTGCCTGCTATTCCCCCTATTTGTGCTCTCTCTCTCTCTGACAAATAAACAAATAAAATCTTAAAAAAAAAACTGTGATATTGGACAAATAACTTAAGTATTCTGGGTTCTCAGTTTCTTCATTTATAAAATGTTTCTGACAGTAAACATGTATATAGTATTATGTGCCTGAAATTATTTTAAGCACTTGTATATATAAAGCACCTCTCTTATAAGATGGTTGGAGTATAAGGTTAATAAGTTCTGTTTTATACATATGTGTGTGTGTGTGCATGTGTGTGTGTGTGTGTGTGTGTGTGTGTGTGTGTATACTGAGTTGCCCAGGAAATAAGATCCTTCTCTATGTATGGGAATTCTCTCTTCCATGGACTGAAAAATAATAAAAGGGAATGAGACAGGATATAATTTCATCTGAGTCCACTATTTAATCAGCAAATCACAGAATTTGAGAGCTAAAGGACCTTAGAAGACATTTACTTTAATCCCCCGTCATTTCACAGATGATAAAACCCATTATGACTCTCGAAAGGCCTCACAACTTCAAGATGCAGAATTATGACAACAGAACACCAGGGTTGATATGCCTGCTTGGAAACCTCCCTCTAAAGCCTGAGCTCAAAACTAGCAAAATGATAGTCTTCATAAATCCAAGTTTCCAGATCAAATCACAGTTGGCAAACAAAACAGCATTGGATCTGGCCTTCACAGGAAGCCAGGAAGAGACACTGCTTGAATTCTACATACAATCTCACTTTTGTACACTATACTAACTTGTTAAAAACAACATACCCTTGACTGCAAACCACTGTGCCAACAACAAAGTTGTAAAAAAACAAACATCTGTGCATCTACTAGAGTTTAATTTTTTCAATGTTCGTATACATGGCACACAAGTTATGGAAAATCCACAGTTATCACACAGAAGTGTAAGTCACGAAAACACTTTCTCTTTCCCTCACTTTGCACATTCCTCAGAGACATAGTTCATCTCACATACTGCTCAAGAGTGACCAGTTTGGACAGCTGGAGACCAAGTACCTGTGTGCCCAGCCTCTGGCTGCTGGGTCGTAGAGGAGGCTCGAGATGGCACACTCATGATGGTGTCCCTATCAAAGTCCAGCATGTCCCTCGTGCTGCTGTACTTGGCCTGCATCTGGACTCCTGCAGGGGTGAGGCTGAGCTGCAGTTTGATTGCCCCGAAGCTGCGTAGCTACTGGGAGATAGTGCAGGAGCTACGGCGCTGAAAGTCATTCCTAATGTTCTTCTCTCCCTGTGAGTAGTGGGGTAAGCCTCTGACTCCAGTTCCTGCTTGGACAGGCCCAACCCCTCTCCTGGGAAATTGTACTCTGAAGGCCAAGTTGGTCAGGCAGGGAGGAAACAGCATGTGTTTTCTATTTGGGCGGTCTCTGTCTGAACAATTACTGAAGGGTTGTCCTTCTCAGATCCCTTTTGTTCATTTTTTTGTAATTCCTGTGTAAGTACAGTGTCAAAAAGGCAGACCATCCAAACACACCTAGAGATTCCTTCAGGCTCTGCAGAGCAATAATCAGGCAAAGGAATACATATTATCCAGTCTCTTACATACCAGACACTCATAGTGTCACTTAGATGAGGTTTAACTTCTGAAAAGAGGACATCATAGAACCAGCTTCTTCCTTTCTCCGAGGGCATAGTTTAAAGCATCATATCCATGAAATGTCAGCACAGAGACTTTTTGAGACTCTCTATGGATTCTACATTTTCCTTTTTACAAAAAAGGAGATTGAAGCCCAGTTAGATGAAGTGGTTGTTTTAAAGTCACATAGTGTCTTAATGATAGTATGAGCTTCAAAAGTGTTCTCCTGTTGAACTTCTCCAGGAACAAAGGAGCTGTCAGGTGCCAGTACCCTTCCCTGCCCCTCATCATAAACAGCAATCAACTGCAGAAACCAGTGTGGTGCCTAATTTGCTAACACACACACCCCTAACCCCCAACACCCCACTCCACACACACTGCTTCAGAAGACCTGCTCTTTCTAGTTATGCTTGCCTCAGTCTCCTCACCCAGGAGACTGGCATAAACCAGGCCAACTCCCAGTCTCCTACCCCCACATACTTTTCTGGACCCTGGGCAATGAGCAGAAGACATGAACAGACATTTCCCCAAGGAAGACATTCAGATGGCCAACAGACACATGAAAAGATGCACAATCACTCTCATCATCAGGGAGATGCACATCAAAACCATAGTGAGCTATCATCTCACACCTGCCAGAATGGCTAAAATCCAAAAATCAAGAAATAGCAAGTGTTGACAAGGATGTGGAGAAAAAGGAAACTTCTTGTCCTATTGGTGGGAATGCAATCAGTGCAGCCACTGTACCCATTGATAGATGAAAATATATATATAGATATAGATATAGATATAGATATATCTATATATATATGTATTATTCAGCCATTAAAAAAGAATAGATCTTGCCAGTTACAATGATATGGTAGGGCTAAAGAGTATAATTCTATGTGAAATAAGACAGACAGAAAAAGACAAATACCATATGATTTCATTCATATGTGGAATTTAAGGGAAAAAACAATGATCAGAGGAAAAAAGAGACAAACCAGAAAAGAGATTCTTAACTACAGAGAATAAACAAACGGTTACCAGAGGGGAGGTGGGGTGATAGGTAAAGGGGATTAAGAGTTTAAAGGGGATTAAGAGGGATTAAGATTAGCCAATGAGCACTGAGTAATGTGTGCAAGTATAGCAGCACTGTCACCCGAAACTAATGGGACAGTGTATGTTAACTACGCTGGATTTTTTTTAAAGTGTTCTCCTATTGTCAATTCAATGATCTTTCCTCTTACAGTGTATGAACTCAATTTAACATTTTGTAGACCATGGTCATGAACAAATTACACATTTAACTGGAAGTCAGGACTTTTAGAATTATTGCTAACTACATGTGATGTTACATGTGACTCCAGGAAAGCAGGTAATAATTTTTACCTAAATTTCCCAAGCTGAGAAGGAAATGAAAAGACTGTTTTAGATAATGTCCAAAAATCCTTCTTGAATCAGTAAAATATAATTGTATTATTTAATCAATACTTTCCCATGTTTTGGTTATTAGCTTAGCTAAATCAAGCATACCAAATAAAAAGACATGGAGAAGATGCTTGGGTGGGAACATGCAGACCCAGGAGGGGTGGATTAAGAAGCACATATTGTTGATTTATTATATGTCTCAAACTATGTATTGTTTATCAGATCGTTCTAAATAAAACAAACCCAAAGAGACCTTTCTTTTGCATCAGGCCTTGTAAAAAGTAGTGAATAAAAAATTATTTGGTAATTTGCATTGGACTGTTGTATTAGAAAATGTTACAGGAGATAAGGCAGTAAAAAAAAAAAAAAAAACTTGAAGGAAGACGTAAGTGAAACACATAGGAGAAAGGAGAGGGAAGATCAAATATCAGAAATTGCAACAGTTGGGGCCTGAAAGAATACATTTAGAGGGTGCTGACGATGATGATTCTCATGAAAAGCAATTAAAACTAACAGCATTGATTCAAGTAGATCCTTGATACTTTTCACCAAATAATTTACACTAACATTTTTCCTACTCATCCTTAAACACTTATTTTTTCAACAATGACAAAAATATCTTTTGATAGAACACCTGTTTATTTCAGGTACTATTCTCAGATTCTAGGATGCATCAAAAACAAAACTTTCTGTCTTTTAGATCCTATGTTATATGGAAGAAGCCAGATAACATGAAAGATAGTAAGTGAATAATAGAGCATATTAGAGTATAATAAGAGGTATGAAAATATGAGGAAGGTATGGGAGATTAAGAATATACAAAAAGGAGGGGCACCTGGGTGGCTTGGGTATCTGGGTGACTGACTCTTGATTTAGGCTTAGGTCATGATCACACAGTTGTAAGATTGAGCCTTGCATCGGGCTCTATACTCACTGGGAAGTCTGCTTGAGATGCTCTCTCCCGCTGCCTCCCCTCTCTAAAATAAATAGATAAAGCTTAAAAGTAAAGAAAAAGAATATACAAAAAGGAGGGTCAGTAATTGTAAATATGGCAGTCAGACTCAGCCTCATTAAGAAAATGCTCTATGTGCAGAGACTTTAAAGAAGTGCAAGAACAGGTCCTGCAGTATCTAGGGTAAAAATCATTTGGGTGAAGAGAACAGAAAGCTCAAAGGCCCTGAGGTGGAAGCATGCAGGTCATTATGAAACAAGAGAGAAACCAGATGGAATGAACAAAGAGGAGAAAAGTAGATTAGGTCAAAAGAGTAAAAAGTGGCCCACAGACAACTGAAAAGGTCTCTTCCTTTTCATTTCAATTTATCTATATTTGGTTTTACTCTGAGGTACGTGGGAAGTCAAGGGGATTTTGAGTAGAGGGCGGAGATGACTTGTTTTAAATTTAAAAGAATCACTCCACTAATTTTAAAAAATTAGCTTAGGAGGACAAAGGTGGACACTGGGAGATTACTTTGAAAATTACTGCAATACTTCAGGCCAGAGAAGATGGTGGTCCTCCAGTAAGTGTTTCCTCTAGCATGACTGTTACTCAGCCTTTAGACAGAAGTTCGGCTAGTAGACATTTTCCCTTTTCTGTCTCTTGGAAAAAAAGGATGTTTCCTGTTCATTCCCATGTACATGGCCATGTAAACTGTAGTATAAACAAGTATTAACAAGTCAGGTAATATGCTATCCTGTAATAGAGCATCTTACGTTATACCATCATTTTGTAATAGTCACACTTTTATCTTTAAATCATAAATATTTAAAAAACAAATATTGTTGTCTGTTCTAAGTACAGCTGGAAATCCCTCATCCAGAATTATTTTTGATCATTATGACTTCTCAAATCATTCACGCCATCCTAAGGACCCAGGAGGAACTGATCAAACCAAAAACAAAATTGAAAGACATGATATCTCTTCAAAATCTCACCTTATACCTTAATTTAACTCTCAAATTATCTTTGCCTTTTCCACATGTCTTTTCATATGGTAACAATATGAGTGTGTATATTAAAAAGCATTAGGAATCTTCATCAAAAAGGTCTATTTCTTCTTTTCAATTTTTAAATACTTAAGATCCCAAATTTATTCTTCAACATAAAACTACTACTAAACTACCTCTTCCCAAGTGCCAAGTTCACCATTATTTTCTTATGAGGAGAGGGCATACTGTCATAATGTTTACTACACACAACATTTGGAAGCCAAAGTTTCTTTGATTATCATTTCTTTCTTACAGTGAAATTCACATAACAACTTGATGTAATTTCCGTTCATATGTTAATAACCAAAGAAGGATGTAACTCCCTATCCAATAATATGGAAGTCCCCTTTGGAAATAAAAACAGGACCAGGGGGAAAATTTAAGAGAAAATAAGACAAAGACAAATTATCACATAAGGAAACATGTTCCAAAAATACCCTCTAATGGTAATTACTGAAAATTTTCTAAAAACTGCAAAACAGTAATCATTAAAAAATAGTAAGACAAGTTTTGCCTTCCAGAATGTTAATACCTCAGTGATAGGATAGTTGTTTTTTTAAAAGATTTTATCATGCATGAGCATGGACATAGAGGGCCAGATAAAGAGGAAGAGAGAGCATCTCAAGGAGACTCTGACCTGAGTGTGGAGCTTGATTCAGGGCTCAATTTCAGATCCTGAAATCACCACCCAAGCTGAAATCAAGAGTTGGATGCTCAACCAACTGAGCCACCCAAGTCCCCTGGATTATTGTTTTTGTTGTTGTTGTTGTTCTATATTCATTACCAGATCTTTTTTGATTGATAGTATTTACAATGGAGAATACTTTTTTATAACTACTTCACATTATACAAGATCCTATTACTCAGATATGTGGCAGACATATTCCCTGAGCTATTTGAGGATAAAAAAGAGATGGAGTTGCTTGGTTTTTTTCATAATTTTTTTAACATAGCCATATTGATGATCAAAATAATAAAATAACTCTGATTGTAGTGAAGATAATTTTTTCATTTCCTTTTGCTGTTCAGAAATACATTCTTCCTTCTACCTGTGTCTGATACACTATTAGACATGGAGAAACACGTCATGGAAACACAGGGGCAATTTTTAAGGACAAAAAGCAACCCTGGTAGACCCAGAAATAATTATCTTCTTGAAACACCAAGGATTTATGGCAAATTCCATGTTAATATTAACTCAAAAGATATAAGTTCAGCTGACCTGACTCCATTTCTAGGGCTGTATTAACTAGAACCTAATACTGGACTTCCAATTCATTTGGCAAGTGCAGAATTATAGCTTCTCCATTCTCATCTAAGATTAAAGTTGGCTGAGCTCTCTTGATATTTTTAGCTGTTATTTTGACCTCAAATATCTCTTTTCTGTTTTGTTTTCTGCCCTTCTTATTATTTTAAATACTTCTCTCTGGTCTTCCACAGTGACACCCCAATCATTTTATTGACAACTTCTTCTCACAAATACTGTATGAGGGCACACTACAAAGTTGATCATAAATTATCGACAGGTGAATCCACACACAGCTGTGAGATGAGCTTTCTTGGGTTTCTGTGCTTCTGATTTGAAACCTGTTAAAGTATAATAAGGCAATTAGAACAAATATAAGAAATACTATCTACTATCTACACAATGCTGAAATAAATTGGCAAGGATATGGGCAAGGATATTGTTGAAAAAATTTCCTAAGTGGTTATATTATTGGAAAAAGAAACTTGAACTTAGGTTGCATTAGTTCTCAAATGGAAACAGAAGAGCCTTTGTTATTAAGACATAAAAATGACTCAAAAATTTGTTAAGAAAAATACTGTTAGTCACATAAAATTAAATAAAGCTTCTGACAAATTAAAAAAAATCATTTACTATTCTATAGACAGTTCTTTATCTTTCAACCTCTTAACTAGAAGTGTATTTATCAAATAAAACAAGTTCATGAAATTATCTTTGTGTATATTTAGTGAGTAGACCAAGCAGAAGAGTTATTATTGAGAAGAATCTAGAACTAGATGAAGAATCATAGGGGTGCCTGGGTGGCTCAGTCATTTAAGTATCTGCCTTCAGCTCAGGTCATGATCCCAGGGTCCTGGGATTAGGTCCCACTTTGGGCTCCCTATTCAGTGGGAAAGTCTATTTCTCCCTCTACCCCTCCCCCCTGCTTGTAATCTCCCTCTCTCATACTCTCTTTCTCTGAACTAAATAAATAAAATCTTGGGAAGAAAATAAATGAGGAATCATAGATATCAAGGCCATTTAAAGACAGGGAAAACAGCATTATATATATATTTTTTCAGCATTATATATTTTAATGCATTCTGAAGATAGAATTATATTACAATACAGTGATAGACAATTATGATCATTATCCTGGGTGAGTGGGAGTATGACTCTGTTCTATTTGCTCTTCAGTCTCCTGAAGGAGCCGTGATAATTATTCAAACTTAAAAGGTAACACTGAGTTTCACTGTAAAGGCTATGGACTAGTACTCTTCATCTTGTGTATCTAGCTCTAAAGAGGCTCTGGGACTGGAAGATTGAGAGAATTCTTTTGTAGAAATGGCTAGGCTAAAAGTATGAGACAACTTTGATTCAGGCCTCAGAGAGAATTTTGACTGGTATTCTCCAAAACTTTCCTTGATGTTGAAGAGTTTTTTTGAGTATGGACAGAGCTACATTTCGGGCTCTCTGCTCCGCAGGGAGCCTGCTTCCCTCTCTCTCTCTGCCTGCCTCTCCATCTACTTGTGATTTCTCTCTGTCAAATAAATAAATAAAATCTTTAAAAAAAAAATAGTATTAGATACAGAACTAAATTCTAAAGGAAACAGTAGAGAGTATTCTTCAGGTTTAAGGAAAATGGTTGAAATGGAAGGTAGGAGAGACAGAAATAAATAAGAACTAATGCAAATCATAAATATGTGGGAAAATCTAGATGAATTGTATATCAATCTATGTATCTACTGTTTTCTAGGACTATATTTTTACTGAATCTGAGGTGCCATCAATTGTGAAGAGAACATTTATTTAACTAATACTGTGAAATAAATTCATCCAGGATGGAATTTAGTAGAAAACCCTGCAGAACAAAGGACAATTCTTGTGTAGGAGTAAATGAAAACGAAAACTACAACCAGAAAAGAGGAACCAAGAGACGTGCCTGTCTCAATCTTGCCCCCAAGTGGAGGATGGGAGAAAAACATTACATCCCCTGAGAAGCTGAACCACAAGCTGGTACTTACAGGTCTTCCATTTGAATCCATAATACCAGTGTATTTAAAACAAACCAAGACAAAACAAAACAAAACAAAACAACAACAACAACAACAAAACATGCAGAGTGTTTTAGTACTCTCAGGTTTGTGGTGCCTTTCATTGACTGGCAGAAGCAAACACTAATCCTTCTTGACAGGCTCGACTTCAGTTCACACCTACAGTGATGATAAAAGACCAGCAGCTGTAAGACAGGTGCCAAATGTAGAGATTTAAAATGTGGGAAAAGATGTGAAAGCATTAAAGTACACAAAAATAATAACATGTAAATTGGGGAGGGAGGACAGAGAGTAAAGAAGTATTCTAATATATTTTTAAATTGCCCAGGAAGAACATTATAAAACAATTAATATTAGACTTTGAGGAGTGAAGAATATGTGTTATAATATTTAGAGCAACTTCAAAAATTAGTAAGAGTAAATTCTAAATTGCTGTAAGAAAAAGTGGAGTTATAAAATTATTAAACATTTCAAAGAGAAGAAAGACAAGTAAAAGTACTTTGAATGGTCTGTGCACTGTACAGTATAAAAATTCTAAATCTATATGTGCCTAATAGTACACCATCAGCCAAACAAAATTGTTACAGAATTGTAAATAGTGTCACAGTGGCAGATTTTAATCTACTTTTCTCAGCAAGGGAAGAAGAAGCAGATAAAAGTCAAAGGATTGGAATCACATGTACTATGTTCTCCGACCACAATGGAATTAAGCTAAGACCTGAAGCAAAAGGATAATTATAAACACAGAGATATTTATAAATTAAGAAGTACATTTGGGGGGCACCTGGGTGGCTCAGCGGGTTAAAGCCTCTGCCTTCCGCTCAGGTCATGATCCCAGAGTCCTGGGATGGAGCCCCACATGGGGTTCTCTGCTCAGCGGGGAGCCTGTTTCCCCCTCTTTCTCTCTGCCTGCCTCTCTGCCTACTTATGATCTCTGTCAAATAAATAAATAAAATATTAAAAAAAAAGAAGTGCATTTGGAAGTAACTCATAGGTCAAAGAACAACTCACAATGGAAATTAAAAAGTATGATAATAATAAAAATACATTGAAATTATAGCCTTAAATAAACATACTTTAGAAAAAGAAAGGGGGAATTTCAGGAGTCAAACATCCATAAAAGAAATTAGAAAGAATAGCAAATAAAACACAAAGAAATTGAATGGGAAAAAGTAATAAATCTGAGAACGGAAATAAATATATTTTTTTAAAGGACACAGAGGAAAGAGAGAAAGAATCAACAAAACCTAAAATTCTTTTTTTGAAGAGAGAAATTGAGTTGGAAAATAAACCTATTGAGAATAATGGGAAAACAAACAAATGAACAAAAAAACAGACATTTGCACATATATATATATATATATATATATATATATATACATGCTAATAACAGAAATTTAGAAGGAGAATATAATTTCATATTTTTCAGGTATGAAAAAGAAAATAAATGACAATTACAATGAGGAAGACCTCAATATTTTGCGATGGTTAATTTTCTGTGTTAACTTGACTAACCACACCCAGATTCCACATTATTTCTAATTATATCTTGAGGGTGTTTCTGGGTGAAATTAGCCTTTGAATCAGTGGACACAGGAAAGTAGACTGCCCACCCCGTGTGGGTGGGTATCATCCAGTCCACTGAGGGCTTAAATAGAACAAAAAGTCCTCAGGA
This sequence comes from Mustela putorius furo, assembly GCF_011764305.1. Lineage (NCBI taxonomy): Eukaryota > Metazoa > Chordata > Mammalia > Carnivora > Mustelidae > Mustela > Mustela putorius. The sequence goes on along the minus strand of NW_025422368.1, from coordinate 37,595,364 downwards.
GGAAGACTTTGTCTTTTCCTGCCTCACTGTGTGAGCTGAGGCATGTTAGTGTAGTTCATCTTTTTTCTTTCTACCTGAGCCCTGAGTTTTACACCATGAGCTTCCCTGGTTCCCAGCCCCTCATGCTTGAAGGGAATTTATAGCCCCAGGCTATCCTGGGTACCAGCTTGCAAATGGCAGGTTATTAGCTTCCATCTGAAAGCTTCCATATGGAAGCTTCTTAGCTTCCATAATCTTGTGAGCCAGTTCCTCATAAGAAATCTCCATGTAGGACGCCTGGGTGGCTCAGTGGGTTAAGCCGCTTCCTTCAGCTCAGGTCATGATCTCAGGGTCCTGGGATCAAGTCCCACATCGGGCTCTCTGCTCAGCAGGGGGCCTGCTTCCCTTCCTCTCTCTCTAGCTGCCTCTCTGCCTACTTGTGATCTCTGTCTGTCAAATAAATAAATAAAATCTTAAAAAAAAAAAAAAGAAAGGGAAATCTCCATGTATCAGTTATTCCTCCTTGTGTGGATCAGTCAGGGGTCTTCAGAACCAATAGATCTGTATAGATCTTCTTCTCTAAGGAACCCTAGCTGATCCACACACAGTAAGGGAGAATTTATAATGTAAATGAGAAATATGTTTAAAATAAATTTATAGAGTCTGAAACATGGTTGCTTTCAAAATTAATAGTAACTTGTGTCACAAATTTACTAGGTGTTGGATGCTATGCTAAGTGATTTGACTTTTATCTCCTTTATCTTAAAATCCTAATAAAAAGGTTTTATTTTTATTCTTATTTACAGATGAGGAAAGAGGGGTTCAGGTAGGTCAAGCAACTTATCCAATTTCACACAGAGAGCGGGCCAATCATTGTCTCAAGCTGAGAACTGACTCCAAAGCCTATGCTCTTCACCACGATTTTACATTAACAGTGATGACTTCTAACTGAACTACTTCAGACAGGTGCCAGGTGTGCCCCTTGTAAGAAAGCTGAGGAACATTTGTGCTGCACTAGACGACCACTCAACTCATTTTGACTGGAAGGTTCTCCTCTACCTTGTTTTCTTTCTTTCTTTCTTTCCTTCTTTCTTTCTTTCTTTCTTTCTTTCTTTTTTCTTTCTTTCTTTCTTTCTTTCTTCTTTTTTTTTTTTTTCCTGATTCACTCTTTTTCTCTCTATCACCATTTCTCTTTCTCTCATTCTCATAAGTGGCCCACAGATCAGGTCCTTAACTGCTTGGCATGCTCTTATCCTTCTGAGAAAGGGTATGAAGTATTGTCCTTCAGATACTTACAAGTTAGAAGAGAACACTGAGCCATCCTCCCAGAGCCATGGTCCTTCAGTCTGATGGCGAGAAAGTCCTATCCAGAATGAATTATCAGGTTGAGAAGACATGTGCCTTACTACAAATTCCTGTAGGAAAACATAAATATAAATACATGTCAAAGAGTCATGGAGAGAGTGAGACAGACAGAGATGATAGAGATAAAAAGATGGAGAGAGACTCTCACAGACATTGAGAGAGAACACAGATTGAATCGCCTTGGTGAAGAACGCAGGCATACACTGGCATCAACCGAGAGAGAAGTACCAATTATTGATTGTCTTTGAGTGTCTCAAAAAGTATATTTCGTTTCTTCAAAGTCAATATTGTTTAGTTTTCCAATAAAAAAAGAGACCTATAATGTCAAAATTATAATGCCTCCATGCAACTTGCTTGACAAGACCCATGAATGACAGACCCCTGAGGCCATTTTCATGGAAAACAGGCCACTATCTTCTCCAATTGAATATATGAATTTGTAACACTTTTGTCAAGAAATGCTTTGCAGAGTTAGATAAAAATATAAAAATAACTCCGTTCCACTGCATGTTCTATGAATAAGTAATTTGAGGTTTAATGCTGAAATTTGACAAACAACGGGAACATCGAAAAGCCAGACAGACTTCCAGTATGATTCCTTTTCTTTGTCGCGCTCTACTTCCGTTCATTTTCATGCGAACTACGACTGTTGGGTAACACAGGATGGAAACACAGAAGTTGAAAGGAAATGAAAGTAAATGTAGGAGTTACAGAGTGTTTAGATTTATATAGTGTAGAGTGTTTTCTGACTATTAATGCCTTTTCCTAGCCCAAGTGAATTCTACCCTTCATTCAAGATGCCTTATAACTCTCACTTTTTCTGTAAAACTTTATGTATCTGGACATCTCTCTCTGAATTTCTATCATTGATTGCCAAAAGCAGATATTTAACTTTTAGCAACTGTTGTTTCTTTCTTCTTAGAAACTACGTAAGCATTGAATTAGCAAGGTTACTTTTTAAACTTCTTTGCCTTTCCCAGTATCTTGCAAGAAGTAAATGATTTATAAATGTATATTATTATTGCTGCTTTTTCCCTTGATAATAATGATGACAAGGGGGAGAATTTTCTATTTTACTCAACTAAATTTAAGAATTGAAATCCAAACCCACAAAAATGAGTAGTGGCCTGATTGTCATAGTCATGCAACTTGTAGTGTGTTTGATAGATTTGTTTTAAAGTAAAACACATTGGGGCCCATGGGTGGTGCAGTTGGTTAAGCGTCCGACTCTTGGTTTTGGCTCAGGTCCATATCTCAGGGTCATGAGATCAAGACCTGCATCAGGCTCCATGCTCAGTACAGAATCTTCTTGAGACACTCTCTTTCCTTCTGCCCCACTCTCTGCCTCATGCACACACACTCTCTCTCTAAAATAAAACAAATAAAACCTTTAAAAAAATAAAGTGAAAGTATTTATTTTTTTTAATTAATTAAAAAACCATATATTTTACCCATTTAATACATGCTGTTTTAATTATGGAGGATATTAAGTGTGACTTTCTCTTAGGTAAAATTTTTTAAATATTTTATTTATTTATTTGAGAGAGAGTGCTAGAGATAGAGAGCATCAGCAGGGGGAGGGGCAAAGAGGGGGGATTACTCCTCACTGAGCAGGGAACCAGATGTGAGACTCCATCCCAGGACCTTGGGATCATGACCTGAGCGGAAGGCAGACACTTAAGTGACTATGCCACCCAGGTGCCCTCTCTTAGGGAAAATTATCTTTACCTGGAATTATGTATTTTTCTGCTCAATATTGACTACAGATAATTACAAGTGAAGTCCACACTCACCAGTTCTTCTGCACTGTCTATCTTCAGGAGGTTAGAGTATAGTTGAGAACACTGACTTTTACTTCTATTCCAGGAAGTTAATGATGTGCTAAATAGATAACAGTTGTTCTTGTGTATGATCCAGTTAGGAGGACAAGAGCTGGAAAAATCTCCTGGAAATAAAATGTAAATACAATGAGGTTCATAACAATTCATAATAATAGGGATGTGATTTTTATAGAAGAGACCACATTGAAATCCCCTCATTCAATTAAAATTTAAAAATGAATTAACCATAAACAGTTTTAGACAGTCAACCCTCCTTTCCTTCCTGGCCTCTCCTCCATTCTTCCACCTTCAGTCCAGAACTCCCTTTCCTCATGATAATTTTTAAAGTAAATCAATTCAAAAGCAATCATCAAGATACACAGTCACTTCATGTTAACTTATTTTAGAGTTGTGAGATCCATTTAAGTATGCAGTTTTCCAAATGAAAAACATATAAGAGCAATTGTTCACATTATAGAGAATACCTACTTTCTATTTTTATCTATTTGATATAAATAGTGAGAAAGTATGGGTCCAGAGATGGAAAATTGAAATCAAAATATTATCATACTCAATTTTGATACAATGAGGAAAAAAAGGGTCATGTATATGAAGTTGCAATAAAATTAATGAAATTGTATGATTAAAGAAAAACAAATATAACTAGAGTTTTAAGGACTATATCTATTAGGTCTATGTCTTTGTGTATGTTTAATTCACATACAATTCTTATTTCTTGGCACATTTTTCCTTCTTTCCTTTCCTCTCCCTTTCTTCCTTTCTGACATCCAATTTCCTATTCTATCTCTGTTACTTTAAAATGTCAATTGGCCAAATGCATGGGATATTTATATGACTTTATTGCATATATGACAGGGACATACTATATACTGAGGTAATACTTATGTGTGCTTTCATGAATATGCAATCCTTGCCCATAAAAGTATTGCCTTTACCTACCCTACTCCAGGTCTTAGCCCCAGTTATTAACCTTCCTGGATTAAGAATTCCATTCATCTTTTAACCCTGTCCTTGCCTGTGGTTCTGAGAGACTTGGTAGGAGTCACGTGGTCTTCTAAAGATGATTGTGTGGGTAGACTGTGGTTCTCTTTATTTCTTGATGGAAAGGTATCGTTCTTCAATGGGTTGCTCCCTGAATTGGATTTCCAAATAGCTTCATATACCAACAACAATTATAGTGACAGAAAAAAAAAAGTCATTCTACTATATATATTTGAAATGATAATTCCAAGATCCATATTTCTGTTGGAATACAAAGGGGTATATTTTTATTAACAATAAATAGATAACACATTGCTGATTGAGAGGTAAAAATAGATGGTAGATAGAGAGATAGATAGGTGATAGAATAGATGATAGATAAATAGATGGGGAAAAAAATTACTTCCATGAAGGTGTAGTAAAAATTAGGAGAAAAACAAAGCAGATAAAGAATATAAAAGAGAAAGCAAGAGGCACATGAAATACCATCAACTGGACCCATGATAGACTTGAAATAGTAATAAATCTTCTATCTTTCTTCTGTTATTTAAAAATGAGAGCTCTTTGAGGCACAATAATATCTTATTGATAAGAGAACATGTGGGATACAAAATCTAAAGGAATTCATTCACCCATCACAAAATATCTATTTAGTAAGTTCCTCAGGTAATCCCTGGTATTATTCAGAAGAGTTTAGATTAAAGATTAAGTATAAAATAATTTCCTTAGATCATGAGGTTTGTAAAAATAGTTTATAGTCTTATTAGGGAATTTATTTCATTAAGAAGATAAGCACCTTATTGCACTTCCTTCTTCACTTCCCCTGGTTTACTACCATTAACGTATCTTAGGAATTTCACACCCTTAAAACAAGCTATTCAAGAAAGACAATAGAGCAATATAGTTAAGAGTATGCATTTTTTAGGGGTGCCTGAGTGCTTCAGTTGGTTAAGCCTCAGACTCTTAATTTCAGCTCAGATCATGATCTCAGGGTCATCAGATGGAACCCTGCGTCAGGCTCTGTAATGAGTATGGAGCCTGCTCCAGAATCTTTTTCCCTCCTTCCCTCCCCCACTCACTCTGGGATCCCTCTAATAGGAGAAGGAGGGGGAGGAGGGGGAGGAAGAGAATGGAGGGAAAGAAAAAAGAATATGCATTTTTTCAGTCTAATCATGGTCTTACCACTAATTAGTTTATGGCCCTAAAAAATAAAATGCACCTCCCCCCACCTCTCACTTCTCTTATAAGTAAAATGAGAAAGTGTAGCACTGATTCAATTGGGGTAATATACAGATTCCACATGCCAAGCTCTTAAGAGTGCCTGGCACATAATAAATGCTTATCGAATGTCTGTTATAGTTGAGTTGTTGTTGTTGTTGTTGTTGATCTCCCTCACCAATACTCACCCATGGTACCCAGGATCACAGCTATGACCAGTTTTAGCAAGCATAGGATTCCCAAAGTCAGAGCAATGGAACGCCAACGAGGAGATGTAGCACATGTTACTAAGAAGAGAGAGGGAAGAGAAATTAAAATGAAAAAATATGATAAATCACAGAGAACTTCAGTTCTACAGTGCATCAAAATCTGGAAAATTCTAAAGTGAATTACTAATCACTGACATACAGATAATCTAGTCATCTAGGATTATCTGAATTTTCCCTCACATTTGGCATACCTCCTTAAGCTCTGGAACTGCAGTTTCAGCACAGTGCCTTGACATCTGTACACTCCTAATTTCAGGTTCACACTGATGGTCCTGACATTACCAGAGTTTCTGAAATCCCACTCATCTCACTCAGACAGCTGACTGTCTTCTATAAAAATAGAAGATAGCCCTGGTTACTGAGGACAACCTTTTCTTTTCACTTATTTTTTTGCACAGCCTTGGGCAAATTATTCCCTCTGTTTATTCATTTCTCTTTGTGAAAAACTGAGGTAATAATACTCCAGAGTTTCATTGTGGGAAGCAAATGAGCTAACATATAAAAGCACCTAGTCTAGAGGCTACTAGCACATTATATATAACTCACTGTTAGTCAACAAATACATAGAAACATAAATCTGCCTCCCTACCTCTTGCATCATCCAGTTTTTCTAGTACTCCTCAACTGGTTGAGCAAGAAAAGAATTGCATACGTGGTAAAGGGAAAATAATTGTGCAATGTGGGTTACCACAAAGCAGAAGAGAGCAAATTCTCATGTCAAGACTTAGGAATAATCTTTCTCCTGATAAGAGGGAACTCATTTTATGTTAATACCATTGCACCAAGGATATAGTTCTCCCTTTGAGAATAAGCATTACAAGCATTTCAGAGAATTGTCAAATAGGAGAGCCATAGAGGAAACCACATGACTCATTCTATTAAGGGAAAGAGCTTGTAATGCCTTTCTCCATATTTTATTCCTTTTCTGTTATGTTTAAGACTCCTGTTCTGCAAATGGAATCGTTTCATCCAGCACATATATTTTCCCTCACTAGTGTACAAAAGACTTCAATTTGATTAAGAAAAACATCCGAATCAGTGTCTTACCTCAAAAAACACATTTTGTGATTCCAAACCCTATGACCAAAGTCCCTTTGGCCTTTACCACAAAATCACAAATCTGTTTCTTTCCTCACCTATCTCCTCTCTTTTCATTCTTCTCTTTCTTATCTTCAATATCCTGGTGTTGTTCACATGTATTTATTTAAGTTTCCATGACTTCCATTCTATGAGTTATTCCTTGCTACCAAACAAGCAACAAGTCACTCCTATTGAAATTCTTACATCTTTGCATTTCATCACACTTATTTACTGTTCCTTACTGCTGAAGGGTCTATTTCTACAGAAAAGAGAAATTTTATTTTCTTTTTTTTCTTAGATCTTATTTATTCATGAGAGAGAGAGAAGCAGAGAGAGAAGCAGGCTCCCTGCGGAACTCAATCTCAGGACCCTGGGATCATGACCTGAGCCAAAGGCAGAAACTTAACTGACTGAGCCACCCAGGCACCCAAGAAATTGTATTTTCTGTTATGATAATAATTAATTTAAATACTGATAGTCACCAAATGCTTGCAATGAGGAAAGATATTTCAAAAATCTTCAGTGAGTTCTGAAAATCTTTTCAAAGGTTTTTAGGCTACATATCATAAATCTCTCAAATTTTCTCCACATAAGTGTTTTCGTTGATGAGAACAAGAACACTGAAGGTAGAAAGAAAAGATACCTTTCTCTAACACCACACGTCTCCCAGTGATGCCTTGATAGTGGAAGTCTAATTGAGTATAACCATCTTCATCCAAATTTTCTACCTCAGCATGGGATCCCATTGTTCTACTGAGTTCCTGAATTGACACAGCATTTGAGAGTTCTCCTTTTCTTTTCTAAAGACAAAAGAGGATGTATGGGTCAAATCATGTGGGGTAGGCATTTACTGAGTTTTAACAAGTTGAGCTCAAGTAAGTAGTCCAACCAGATAGAGCCAAAGGCAGGAAATGAAAACTATGCTGTGATAAGTTCCCATTTGTAACTTTAGATCTTGTTTCCAAGACTGATGAGTCTTAAGAAAAGTATAAGGCAGCACAATAGACAAATCTTTGTTTCAGACCAAATATAAGAAAAATAAAACGTGTATTCATACATGCATTCATTTACTCATGTACTTGTTCATCCAGTAAACGTTTATCAAATGCCCATCTTTTCAAATGGTAGAGCCGAGGAGCTAAGGATATAGGGATAAAAGATATCTGTGAAGAAGCTCATTGTGTAATAGAAAAAACCTACAGACAAATATGTAAAGGATGCCATAATGAGGCATTGTAACAACAGAGAGGAGAAACAAATTTCTTTAGAATTTGTCAGGGATTGATAATTCAATGTAGTAATTATTTATTGAAAATTACTCTGAGCTAGGTACACCCATTGCTCATATTTTCTCACTCAATCTCAATTTTCCAATAAGTCCATATAGTATATATTTATCTTATTTTTTAAAGAGTTTATTTTTTTATATTTTGAGAGAGAGAGAGAGAGATCACAGAAAGGGAGAAGCAGATTTGTCACTGAGCCTGATGCCAGGACCCCAAGGTCACGACCTGAACCAAAGGCAGAAGCTTAACTCATTGAGTCACCCAGGTGCCCGTTTATTTAATTTTCAAATGAAGACAATGTGATATAGAAACTTTAGTCCCTTACCCAGTTTTAAGAAGCTAATAAAAATATTGAAGCAAAAAATCAAACCAAAGCGCACTTTTGTTGCAAAATGCATGATTTTTTCATACACTTATAAGTACATAGTCCCCCCATTTAATTGTGGTTTTTGCTTTGCATGGTTTCAGTTACCCCCAGGCAACTGCGGTCACGATGAAGATGATCCTCCTGATGTATCGTCAGAAAGTCAGTAGCAGCCTAAACCTACCTCACAAGGCCTATCACATAGGTACTTATGTACAAGAAGAAGGAAAAAAAAAAACAGTGTATATGTAAGATTCAGTACTATCCTTAGGGCAGGCCTCCACAGGGGATCTTGGAACAAATCCCCTAGAGATAAGAAAAAATGAGTGTGACAACTTATGGAGAATTCTGGGACTAAAATATTATACAAAATACCCAAATTAATGACATATGGAAAACACTGATCTTGACTGGAAACCAGAAAGGTACTCAATCCACTTACAAGACTATGAAGCAAGCAGAATGAAGGAGACATCTGAAACAAACCCAGACACTCATTAAAGCAGTGAGGACAGATTTCATTCAGTAATACAATTACAGTGAAGAAGAGGGACCAGCATGAAGGAACTCAACTTCTCCAAAACAAAGTATTGACTTTCTTTTTAAAGGCATGCAAAAGGAGAGACGCTGAGTGGTATTAAGGGGTCTTAATTCATGTGAAGATTTTTTAGTTGGTGCCTATTTAGGAGAGAAATAAACTTCTCCAGTCTTTATGATGGTGGCAGCCATACATGTCAAAGCAAGATGGTGCCCCTGGTGAAATTAGATCTTTATGCTCCCACAGGGACAGGGAGAGTGAGAGTCCTCTCTCTTAACTCCCTGGATGTTTGCATTTCAGAGAGATGGCTCTCAGCTCCTTGAAGAAATAGCTTCAATTACTTTTCAAAGGTCAGAGAAAGGAATTAATGTTGCAACATTTCTAAGGTGACTGTTCTAAGAGGGAATTAGAGGCCTGTCCATCACCAAGTTTTGACTGGAACAAACAGTAAATTTTCCTGGAAGCACTGAGCTTTCTCAGGCAAGCATTTCAGGGGATGGAGGTTAGGGTGGGGGGAGGTGGGGTTTCAATATTATCCTAGGGATATTAAGGTGCCAGATGATGTCAAGTCTGTTAGTGCAGAAGTCTGGATGGAGATACAGCCAAGAGCTCTGAGGTTCTTACTAACACATATCAAAATGGAAGAGTTCAATGGAGAGTAAATAAGTGAGTTTCTCCCCCTCACTTAACCTGCCATGAAAGTTTTGCTAATTTTTTGTAGATACCTTGCAAAGTAGTCATGTGGATCTTAATCTCAACGTCCATCAGCCTCCCTGTTCTATAACGCAGTCTTTGCAAAACAGGGGATTTTTCACAGATTGCTTATCTGGTTCAAGGAAAAAAGGTTAGCCTGCTAACAGAACAGAAATGAGGCAAACACCTTCCAGGCAAAAATAAGAAACTGGTTTTCTACTATCAATCCAGGCCCCTCCATTGGGTGAATTTTGTATGATAACTTTAATTTTCTAGGAATCTCTTCCTCTAATCACAATCCTACAATAAGAAGAATGGGCAGTGTACATAAATAGATAAACAGAGTTGTAAAACTTAACAATAATCACAAAAATGATTCAAAACCTAGGACAGCAAAAGGTATTTTCAGGGAATATTTGATCATTGGCATTGTTAAATAATGCTGATGATAAAAAAAATAACTTTTTTTAAAAAAATTTTATTTATTTATTCTTTTTCTTTTCAGGGTCCCAGAATTCATTGTTTATGCACCACACCCAGTGTTCCATGCAATATGTGCTCTCCTTAATACCCACCACCAGGCTTACCCAATCTCCCACTCCTTCCCCTCCAAAACCCTCAGTTTGTTTCTCAGAGCTCACAGTCTCTCGTGGTTTGTCTCCCCCAACTCACTTCTCCTCTCCAGCCTTGCTGGTCTTCTTTTTTTTTTTTTTTATCACAAAAATACACCAATTTGCTCCTGTCTGAGAGACTTGGCCCTTCCACTTTGGCTACGTGCCTTGCCTTCAGAACTTTTGCATGTGGGATTCTTCTGCACAATCAGTTCTCATTTCAAACATCATTTTCTCTGGGCAGCCTTCCCTGATTCCTCAGTCTGAAGCAGAATACAAGCAGGGAGCCCGCCCATCAATCTGAGTCAAATTGTTATTTACTTTTTTTTTTTTCAAAGCATTTCATGCTATTTGAAAATCATTCATCTGTTTATAATTATTCTCCCCCTATTTACAGGTCTGTAAGCTCCATGAGTAAAGAATTTTGTTTGTCTTGTTCACAGAACTATCCCAAGAACCTACACTAGCTTCTGATTCATGGTGCATTAGCATTAAATACTCATTGGTCAATGTATAAATAATTAAAAACCTTTGAAAGTAATAATATATGTGCAAAATATATACATTTCCCTTCATATATTGTAGCCTAAAACTATCCAATTCTATTGTCTGATCCAGTTTATAAAGTCCAAAAAGACAGGGATTCTGTCTCTATGGGTATTCTGGGTCCAATGTCTACTACAGTGCTCCAGAGTTGTGTCTAATTGGAGGTTGGGGATAGAAAACAAGCAATTATAAGAACCAAACTACTGGCAATTCTAATTTCTAGTTCCGAATCACAGCCAAGTTGTCTTTAAATTTCCTTTGGAGAGCAGAGGAAAACAAAGGGCAGTGGATATCATTTTCAAGTGGGAAGTTTTTTTTCTGTGTTTATTCATTTGTGATGACTGTGGCATTGTCCCTCTCTCTTCCAAGCATGGTGGCTCTTCTTTCTCCATTGTGTTTACTTTTACATTGCTACATTGTAATGTACATTTGCTACATGTAATTACATTGCTACACTGGGCATTCATGCTTTAGTCAAACATGTCTGCATTGACTGTTTTTCACTTTCTCCTGTACCCTTGAACTCATCTTCTTTAATAGGGAGAAAGATACAGCAAAATGTGATACAGAAGAGGGCACATGGGGAAATCTCTAGACTACCCCAGTATTGATACAACCAGAGTATCTCTGATTTTGCTTGTGGTTGTTGATTAACTAGTTCAAGTCTCATGACCAGCAATGGGACTTGAACTCAGGACCCTAAGATCAAGAGTTACATGTTCTACTGCCTGAGCCAGCCAGGTGCCCTTGATTTTGATTGTATTATATGTAGGAACTTCATACATAATTTCATTTAGAAGAAAAGCAATTGAGCCCACAAAATACTTAGAAGCTCTTCACCTGGTATATCGTATTTATTTATTTATTTATTTATTCTGGAGAGAGGAAATAACCCAAGGTAGGGGACTAGAATCGCATAGGAGGAAAAAAAATCTCTCTCAGAAATTCCTATTGGCAGAACCTTCTAATTGGCCTGGCCACTCCTGATTCTGTCACTGATTGACTTTAGTATTTTAACTTTTTTTTTTTTTAATCTGCTTTTTTCACCAGTAAAATGGGTATGATGGGTCTGCAGGGCGGCCCTGCAGACCTGGGCACCCGAAGCATTTTCGGGCCAATTCTCACCAGTGTTCTGCCCAAACCGGGACTGGTTAAGGGCAGAACGCCCGTGAGAATTGGCCGGAGTTGGGCAGCTCTACGGACCACCCTGCCCTCCCCGCCCAGTGGCCGAGGACCCTTTCTCACAGAAAACATGCCGAGAGGACGCGGCCCAGCCGGGGCCGGCACAGTGGAGCTTTGCCGGAGCTGCCAGGCGTCCGCCTCCGACTTTTCGGGTGGCTGGGGCACGGATAGTTGGGGCTTGCCTCAGTGGGTCATGAAGGCTTCTCTCATTCCGAGGTTTTTTCTCAGCTCTGAAAGATACCGTTTCTGCTTGCGTGGCCTATGGTCTCGTGGAGTTGGCCTAGAAGTCCCAATCTGGAAGGACAATGTCAGTGTGGCTTTTGGACATTTGGAGGGTTTTCCCAGATGCATTAGTAGTCTGTGGAAGGCTCGGCAGTGCAGATTCATGCCACTGGAGGGCGTGGTGAGCTGTGGTGCCTGAGAGCATGGTGGGGTGCAATGCTGCTTGCTACCACTGGGGGCAGCGGCGAGCTGCTGTGGCAAATACACCAGATCAGGCGCCTGCTGGCTCTGAGAGCAGTCTTGATGTGCTGGGTGAGAGACTCGGAAACAGGCACTGCAGCTTGTTCTTCCATGACAGAGTGTTGAGCTGAAGACTCTGTCTCCCCAGGCTCAAGAGTGGTGGTAAGAATTGCTGGAGCCAAGCCCCCACTCAGTCAGCACTGTGCCTCGTTGCCCCAGGCTGGATGGGACTGTGCTGTCATGATGGCTCAGGAGGGTCCTCCCGGTGGGGGTCTGGAGCCGGGGAAACCAAATTCAACCCATGGTGCCTTTGGAACCGAAGAGTTGGGTGTCTGTTTGGAAGAGTATATTTGCTTCTCCAAAAAGGACAAGAGCATTGGTCAGCTTGATACGGAAGTGAATGACCACTTAGGAAACAAGCATGTGTCTCTCCTTCTCCCGGGAATCGGAGCAGTGTGTAGGCTTTAGGTGGGAGGTGCCTGCTTATCTGCACCTGACAACCCTTCTTCACTCTGGCTCCACGAGACCTGTAGTTTGGAAATCAGCGTCTGAATTCTTCATGCAGCTTGTCCCAGGACATCAACATTCAGAGAAAACAGCAGGCCCGTGGGGCACAGTGGCACATCCACTCCAGCATGGGAGGTAAAACTTCTCTTCCACCCCAAACATCCTGGGTTTTCTCTCATCTCCAGTGGAGCCAAAAAGTCACACGAATGCAGCTGTCACAATGGAGCATGGGTGCTAGGGTTCCTGAGTTTCCTTGCAGGGAGCACCTGGCAGGGCATCTCATTTTCTCTGCTTATTTCTGGCTCACAGAGGTATTTGGAACATCTCTTTCCTAAGCAATCCCTTGGGTTCGAAAAGGAAGATGAGATGGACTCGGTGTGTGTTTGGGACCTAGAATGCTTTCCTTCATGAAACAGTGTTGATTTCATGGGTCCTAGGCTGTGGTGGAATCGCTGGCATGTAGAGCGAGGTAGCTGTTTGTGGTCACATAGAGGCTTAGAGGATGGCTTCTCCTTTGTCCAAGGGTACAGATCCTAATGGATTTGTCTTTTTTATCCAAAGAGTTCCGATGAGGGCAGAGGGAACATTCAAAAGGATTCCAAGGAGCCTTGGGCGATTGAAAAGGGAAGCTTGACTTTCTAGTTTTACTTGGTGGACCATCTAGAGAGTTGGCCATGGCATCCTTTCTCTGCAGTTTCTTGGGCGGTGAAGTCAGAAGGAGAGCCTTTGGGAATTCCACTGGATAGAGGCATTCTGATGGCTTCCCAGGGCATGGTGTCAGGAAAGGGGGAAAGGGGTGAACTTCTGGGGCTGCTTGCCCGACTCTATCTGAGTCATGTTATCCCCTAGGTTTTCTGTTTCCTCCTTAGGAAATTGCTGGCAGGGAATGTTCTGCTTCCAGTGGAACCCTCCTGCACTGTTGGTGAGCATGCGTGTTGTTGCAGCCACTCTGGAAAAGAGGATGGTGGTTCCCCTGAAAGCTAAGAACTGAACAACCCTAGGATCCAGCAGTTGCCCTCCTAGGTATTTCCCTCAAGGGCACAAAAATGACATTCAGTGGGATACAAGCACCATGATATGGATACCAGCATTATCAACCATAGCGAAATGATGGAGGGAGTCCCAATGTCCATTTACTGATGAGCAATATGTGTGTATATATGTATATATATGTATATATATGAACATAGATATCTAATATTCCACGTATTCCCAATGGAATAGGAGCCAGGTTCAGAAAGAATGAAACCTTAGCATTTGCAAGGAAGTAGATGGATCTAGTGGATTTAGCTGAGCAAAATCAGTAAGAAATGACCAATTGCCTATAATTTGTCCTCTATGAAATTTCAGAAAGAAAACATGAACATAATGAGGGGAGAAAGATAGGTCAATGAGAAAAGAAACTCAAACTTAGAGCACCAACCGAGGGCAGCTAGAGAGCAGGGGTGTGGAAGGAAGGGTTCAATGGGTGACGGCTATTAGGAAGGGCACTCATTGTGATGAGTTCTGGGTGTTCTGTGTAGGCGAGGAATCATGAAATCCTACCCCTGAAGCAAAGGAATGAACACTGCATGGAAACAAATTAGAATGGAAGTCAAGGAAGAAAAGAAGAAGACCATGGTCTACTTCATGAAGAGTGAGATAAAAGTGGAGTGACTTTCTCTCTCTTGTTCTCTTGATGATCATTTGCAAACACAATGTGGTAGGATACACTAGATTCGGTTTGCATAAGGAGCCCTCAGAAAGCTGCCAGGAAGATTCAGGTGTCAGAACATGTCCGTGTTCCATGGATATGTTCCTTCCACTTTGCCCAGGTACAAAGGTAAGTGGAGAGAAATAGGGCAGAGGAGGAAAGGAGGTGTTAAGCACTCAGGAGGTAGCCTTTCCCCTTTGTCAAGAAAGCCACGGGCAGTGTCAATCAAGAAGAAGGAGAGGGGAATCCCAGAGCTTTGGGGGAGGCAGGGGAGTTCCAGGAATGCCTAGAGCTGACAGGGGTCCCTGAGGAGAGCTGAGGTAGGGGGGTGGCATGCCCGAACTGCTGGTCTGGAGGTGGGTTCCCCGAGAAGCCGAGTTGAGGATGGTGGACAGGTGATGGTGCATGATGCTTATGGGACTGCAGAACGTGGCGGAGTACTCATGGAGACACGCAATTTTTCACCGGTTCTGAATGTCCCCTGCAGCTCCAAACAGACTGATTTACCTGCTGGGTGGCAGGAGGATTCCTATGGTGTAACTCCAGGGTTCCCAAGCCAGAGAGTTTGCAGGAAAGGCCCCTGTAGAAGGAAGCCTGAAATGCAAATTAGGGTTAGGGTCATGGCCTTGGGTAATAGCTGCTCCGATTTGCCAGCACCAAGGCGGGCTCCCACTGGAATTGAGTTGAGGAAATGCATCCTGCAGTGTATCAGAATCTGGCTTTCTGGCCAGGGGGCCAAATGCTGGTGGGGGTGGTTTATGAGGGAGGCCAGGTTACTTCCTGTCCCAAACCGGGATCCCTTTGGGTAGAATGCTCCTGAGAATTAGCTGGCATTGGGGGGTCCTGTGGACCGCCCTGACCCACGTGATTGAAGGCCCTTTCTCGCTGGGGGCATGTCGCCCCCGCCCAAAAAACGAGCGGAGACAACACAGCCCAGCCTGGGGCCCCAGCGCAGGAGTGCTTTTCTGGAGCAGAGTTGAGGGAGGGGTTGTGGCTGGGTGACAGCTTCTGGCTTTTCAGGCGGCCAGGGCGCCCAAGGATGGGGCTGGCCTTAGTGCGGGCAAGAAGGTCTCTCTCGCTGGGAAGCATGTCCGGAGCTACAAAAGGCACCATATGCACAGGGGTGGTAGGGGGCGTCGCGGTGCGGGACTCAGGGTTCCCGTGTTGGAGGACCCCAGGGACAGGACCCTGGAAACGAAAGGCCGAGATAGCGGGCGAGGGTTAGTGCCCGGCCTCGGGGCTGTCCTGGCCCCATCTGCTAGCGGCAGGGAGAGGAACCTTGGAAGTTGAGGAGCAAGAGGCCTCGGCCTCGCCTGTGCCTGACTTGCGGATAGCTTTCTGGCAGGGTTCACACGTGACCACTCGCGATCCCGGGCCAGGCCCAGGGGTGGCCCAAAAGACATGCGGTGCCCCCAAGCGAGTTCGCTGGGCGTTTTCCGGCCAATTCTCACCAGCGTTCTGCCCAAACAGGGATCGGTTTAGGAAGAACGCTGGTGAGAATTAGCCAGCGTTGGGCGGCCCTGCGGACTGCCCTGTCCACCGAGGCCAAGGGCCCTTTCTCTGTTGAGCCATGTCTTGGCCATCCGGAAAATGCGCTGAGGCGACGCATTCCAGCTGGGGGACCCAGTGCAGGGGAGCATTCCCAGAGTAGAGTTGAAGGACAGGTTATTTCCTGGCATCCGCCTCCGACTTTTCGGGTGGCTGGGGCGCCCAAGGATGGGGCTGGCCTCAGTGGGGACACGAAGGTCCCTCTCGCTCAGAGGCTTGCCCAAGCTCTGAAAGGCACCGTTTGCCCCAGGGTGGCAGGGGGCATCGTGGTGAGGGACTCAGGGTTCCCCAGTTGGAGACGCTAAGAAACAAGACCCTGGAAACGGAATGCAGAGTATGTGGGCGAGGATTCGTGCCCGGGCTTCGGGTTTGTCCCGGGCCCCATTTTCCAGCGTCAGGGAAGGGACCCCCGAGGCTAGGAGCAAGAGGCATTGGCCTAACCTGTGCCTGACACGCAGAGGGCTTTCTGGCTGGGTTCGGACGCGACCCCTCACGATGCCGGGCCAGGCCCGGGGGCGGCCCTGCAGACGAGCGGCGCCCAGAGCGAGTTAACCAGGCGTTTTCCGGCCAATGCTCACGAGCATTGTGCCCAAACAAGGATCGATTCGGGCAGAACGCTCTTGAGAATTGGCCAGCGTAGGGCGGCCCTGGGGACCACCCTGTTATATGGGGGCGGAGGGCCTTTTCTCACTGGGGCATATTGCGGCCACCCTGAAAATATGCCGAGACAACGCTGCCCACCCGGTGGCCCCGGGGCAGGGGAGCGTTCCCGGAGCAGATTTGAGGGAGGGGTTGCGGCCGGGCATCTGCCTCCGACATTTCAGGTGGCTAAGGCGCCCAAGGATGGGGCTTAACTCAGTGGGGCACTAGGTTTCTCGCTCTCCAAGGATTGTCCGAAGCACAGAATGGCCCGTTTGCGCCAGGGCAGTAGGGCGTGCCGAGCACTGGAATCAGGGAACCACCGTTGGAGGCCCTGAGGGACAGGACCCTGGCAACGGAAGGCTAAGGAAGCAGGTGAGGCATCGATCCAGGGCCTCAGGGCAGGCCAGGGCTCATCGTAGAGCGCCAGGGAGGGGACAGCCTGGGGATGAGGACCAGGAGGCGTCGGGCTCGCCGGCGCCTGACTCCCGGTTGGTTTCCTAGCGGGGTTAGAACGCGACCCCTCACGGTGCCAGGCCAGGCCCAGGGGGCATCACTGCAGACATGCGGCGCCGGAAGCGAGTTTGCCGGGCGTTTCCGGCCAATTCTCATGAGCTTTATGCCCAAACCGGGATTGGTCTGGGCAGAACGCTTGTCAGAATTGGCTGAGTTGGACAGCCCTGTGGACCACCCTGTTCCCCGTGGCCGAGGGCCCATTCTTGCTCGGTGCCTGTCTCACCAACCGGGAAAACGAGCCCAGACGACGCGCAGCACCGGGGCGCCCTGGGGCAGAGAAGCTTTTACGGAGCAGAGTTGAGACAGGACTTGTGGCCCGGCGTCCGCCTCCAACTTTTCGGGCATCAGGGGCGCCCAAGGATGGGGCTGAGCTCAGTGGGGGCACAGAGGTTTCTCTCCCTCGGAGACTTGCCGGAAGCGCGGAAAGGCACAGATTGCGCTCGGGAGGAAGGGGGATTTGTGGCCACGGGCTCAGTGTTCCCCACTTGGAGGATCCGAGGGACGGGACCCTGGAAACGGAAGGCTGAGGAAGCAGGCAAGGTTTGGAGCCCAGGCCCTGGGGAAGGCCAGGGCCTATCAGAGAGCGCTAGGGAGGGGACAGCCCAAGGCTGAGGAGCAGGAGGCAGCGGCCTCGTCAGAGCCTGGTTCCCGGAGGGCTTTCTGGCAGTGTTCCGTCCCA
Organism: Mustela putorius furo; assembly: GCF_011764305.1. NCBI lineage: Eukaryota > Metazoa > Chordata > Mammalia > Carnivora > Mustelidae > Mustela > Mustela putorius. The sequence goes on along the minus strand of NW_025422368.1, from coordinate 37,577,367 downwards.
GCGCCTCGAGATTACAGGCCAGGCCCAAGGCGCGGGCCTGCAGAATTGCGGCGCCCGAAGAGAGCTCGCAGGGCGTTTTCCGGCCAGTTCTCACAAGCGTTCTGCTCAAACCAGGATCGCTATTGGCGGAACGCTCCTGAGAACTGGCCGGCAATGGGCAGCCCTGCGGACCGCCCTGTTACCCGTGGCGGAGGGCCCTTTCTTGCTCCGGGCCTGTCTCGGCCACCCGGAAAACGCGCCGAGGCGACGCGGCCCACCCGGGGGCCCCGGGGCAGGGGGGCTTTGCCGGAGCAGAGTCGAGGCAGGGGTTGTGGCCCGGTGTCCGCCTCCGACTTTTCCGGGGCTGGGGCGCCCCACAATGGGGCTGACGTCATTTGGGGCACGAAGGTTTCTCGCTCTTTGAGGCTTGTCTGAAGCGCCGAAAGGCACCGTTTGCGCCGGGGCGGCAGGGGGCGTCGTTGAGCAGGCCTCAGGGTTCCCCAGTTGGAGGTCCTGAAGGACAGGACCCTGGAAATGGAAAGCTGAGGAAGCAGGCGAGGCTTCGAGCCCGGCCCGGGGCAGGCCAGGGCCCATGGGAGAGCGGCAGGGAGGGGACCGCCCGAGGCTGAGGACCAGGAGGCATCGGCCTCGCCGGCGCCTGATTCCCGGAGGGCTTTCTGGCGGGGTTCGGACTCGACCCCTCACGATGCCGGATCAGGCCCCGGGGGGTCCGGGCAGACGTGCGGCGGGTTCGCTGGGCGTTTTCCTGCCAATTCTCACGTGCGTTCTGCCCAGACTGGGATCGGTTTGGGCAGAACGCCGGCGTTGGGCAGCCCCTGCGGACCGCCCTGTTCCCCGTGGCCGGGGGCCCTTTCTCGCTCTGGGCCTGTCTTGACCACGCAGAAAAGGCGCCGAGGCGTCGCGGCCCACCCGGGGCCGGGGCAGGGGAACTTTGCAGGAGCAGAGTCCAGGCAGGGGTTGTGCCTGGGCGTCTGCTTCCGACTTTTGGGGCGGCTGGGGCGCCCAAGGACGGGCTGGCCTCTTTGTGGGCACGTAGGTCTCTCTCGCTCAGAGGCTTCTCCACAGCTCCGAAAGGCACCGTTTGCGATGGGTTGGTAGAGGGTGTCGAGGCGCGAGTCTCAAGTTTCCCCAGTTGGAGGTCCTAAGGGACAGGGCCCTGTAAAACGGAAGGCCGTGTAAGGGGGCGAGAGTTTCTGCCCAGGCCTCGGGGCTGTCCTGGCCCCATCTGCAAGAATCAGGAGGACCCCTGGAGGCTAAGGAGCGGGAGTCATTTCCCTCGCCTGCACCTGACTCGCGGAGGGCTTTCTGGCGGGGTTCGGACAGGACCATTCGCGATCCCAGGACAGGCCCGAGGGCGGCCCTGCAGACGCGTGGCGCCGGAATCAAATTCTCCAGGCGTTTTACGGCCAATTCTCACGAGCGTTTTGCCCAAACCGGGATGGGTTTGGACAGAACGCTCGTGAGAACTGGCTGTCGTTGGGCAGCCCTGCATACCGCCCTGTCCTGCGTGGCTGAGGGCCCTTTCTTGCTCGGGGTAATGTTGCGGCCACCCGGAAAACGCCGAGACGACGCGGCCCACCCGGGGGCCGGCGCAGGGGAGCTCTATTGGGAACATTGGATGGTGACTCAGAATGGTACAGGATTAACTAAAAAAATGAAAACAGATTCCATGGGGTGTGTGATATGAGCGAAGTCAGGACATACTAATCAAAAATATTTAGCAAAATTTGGCAGAACTTAACGTGGTGATGGTGCCATCTGCTGCTTTTATTAGGAATTTCAAGACAAGTCAGAGGAAGTGAATCTGTTTTATTCACTTGTTTGTGAGTGAAACTGAAGAATCTCTGCAGGCTGGACCCAATTCATGATAAAAATGTGACTTTCACTCTGCTTAAAGGCATCTGTATTATTGCCATGTATGCTTATTTAATTTTTTTTAAGATTTTTTTTTTTTTTTTTTTTTTTTAGAGAGAGAGAGAGAGCGTGAGGACATGAGAGCATTGCAGGAGGGTGGGGGGTGGGCAGAGGTAGAGAATTCAAGCAGACGCCCAGCTGAGCGAGAAGCCCAACTCTCACAAACCATGAGTTCATGACCTGAGCTGAAACCAAGAGTGGGATGCTTAACCGACTGAGCTACCCAGGTGCCCCTAATTTTTAATTCTTAACTTCTGCCACTATATCATAAGTTCCCAGAGGGCAGGGACCTTGTCTTTTTCACTAATAATTCCCAACATCCAAAATAGTGCTTGCACATGTTAAATACAAGAATAAAATTGTATACATGTAACTATTTTTAATTTGTTATCTTTCTTTAGCCACTCTAGACAGTAAGCAGCATGAGAATAGGCTCTATGTACATTCATTACTGTTTACACTGTCAGTATTAAAGAAAGAAGGCACTCAAGAGAGCTGTTAAATAAATGAATAACCAAAAAAAATGTAAATGAGAAAAATATTTAATCCACATCTCCCTGTGAAAGTAAATTAGAATAACTTGGAGAAAACAAAATATCCTGATACTATTATTTTGGTATTTAAGTTACTGAAATATGTAATCAGCTATTTTAAAATTAAATATTAGGTATCCTACATTATTTCCAAAATGTAACACATGTGCTTAATATCATGGTCATAATATTTGGAAAAATTGCTCACTCAAATGTTTTTCATAATGTTTGAGATTTGTTGCAAACAAATAGAAGACTTGGTCCCATATAAGCATATCTCAGAAAAGAGCTTAGTGAAGGCAGATCATTTGACATTTATGAATGTATTGAGGTGGATTTCTGCCATCAGTCTTATAGGTTACTTTACTGAACTTGAATAATTTATACTACTACTGGATTGTCTATTCTCTAATGGTAGAATTATAAATGATCTGTCAGCTGTGCTCTTAATGGAGTAAAAGAGCCAGGGAAGAGCTTAGCCATGTAACTGTTCACTGATGTATGATATGGACCATTAAGTTTAATTGTGTCCCAACTAAGAACCAATTCAATAATGTTCAAAGCCACTTAGATTTTCTTATGGTCCAGGTATAAGCCAAATGGCTAATACTCCTATTTACAATTCTGAATTTCCCAACTATGCAAATGCTCGGAACCACTTACTTCTCTCATGTTTAAAATTTGCTCCCAGGAAACATGGTCCATCAAATCTCTGGTCCATGGAATCCTTGGCAGATTAATACCATGCACACTGTGGGGATGAAGATAAATGATCATGGTGGGGCTGAAGTTGGAAATAAATGTAGGTGCAAAGAAGGTACATTTGGAGATACTAAGTTATGAAGATTGAATATTTAAAATTTGCTCATTTTACTCACTAAGATGTAAAAACTTGAGGGATAGATTCAGGAAAGTATACATATTCTTCTCATGTCTCCAAACCAGCATAGATAGCCTAACTCTGTGAAGTACTCTAAGGTAATCCAATATCTGAAATAATATTCACTTATATATACACCATCTACTCTCATACTGACCCAAATGCCTTGCAGAGCTCAGGAAATCTCTACAAAGTAGAAAGAAAGAAAAGTTGAAGAGTAATTTTTAAATTTAGTTAGTTATTATTATTTTTTTATGGCTAAGGAAGCAAGTGCCAAGTCAGGGTACATTCTACAGCACACTATTTCAAGAACAACAACAACAACAAATTCTAAGCAATGTTTACAAACACAATTAAACCTATGTTAAGAAAGTCTTTAAGTTATTTGGCCAGAATTTATTGTAAGAGGTTGAGAACCTACTATTAGAAACACTTGTAGCACTTTATAAAGACAGGAAGAAAATGAATAATATAAATAACTAACATTTCTTGAACTATTGACAAATCTTGGGCATGACGTGAAGTTTTATGTAAACATTATCCCATTAAATTCTATCTATAAGCTACTAGATGTGATGTGGAGATCTATGAGTTACTAGCATGATATTTATATCTTTCAATTAAGGAAATCAAGATAATAAGATATCAGTTAAAGATTTCAATTAAGGAAATCAAGGTACTAAGATATCAAGTAACTTGCCTTCATTACAGAGATGGTAATAGATCAGGATTTGAACTCAGGTAGTCCAAATTCAGGGTCCTTGTGCACATCTTTAATGAGAAATAAGGCATAAACATTAAGTTTATAACAGGAGTCAGCAAACTATTTTGTGCAAAGAATGAGAGTAAATATTTTAGACTTTGCGGATCCCTTACAGTCTTTGCTGTGTATTTTTTTTTTAATAACACTTTAAAATGTAAAAACCAGCCTTTGCCGTCAGGGTATATGTAAATATGCTACCGACCAAAGGTTGAAGTGGTTTAGTAATAACTTTATTGATTAATGTGTTTCAAAGGAAGCAAGAAGCAATCATTTAAACTAAGAAAGAGAGAGAGATCCCAAAATCGACCAGATTAGGTCAATTACCTCTAAATCTAAGGTTTAGGAAGACAAGCCACCAATGTCTATAAGAACTGGAGACAGAAATAGCAAGTGTGACTGGACGGGTGACTCATAGGCACTGTCAGCTTGGCTGACAACAACAGCTCTGTCATCAACTTGGAAATAGAAACTCTACTAGACACAGAGGCAAGAAAGTCATGTTCTAGAATTTTTTTTCCCCCCCAGGGATTCTTTCAGCTCAAACTATGTACATTCAGAGATATCAGTAGCTCCAACAGAAAGAAAAATGTAAGTAATTAATTATGAAATCCTTCTCTTGGACTTTTGCTTAAAGCCAACAAGATTTACCTTTTCACTTGAAACACAAACAAAACCAGGCAAATCATAAAGCAGCAGTTCTCAAAACACTGCTTATGAGACAACAAGGGACTGTGATTCATGGCAGATGGAAAACGAACAAGGTAAGCTCTGTTGCCTGTCATGTTTACAGTTTGCAGGCCACACGCAGGGAAGGGGAAATGAGGAGGGCACTGGAAAACACCTGAATTGAGAAAGAGAAAGACAGGAGTTTGGAGAAGAGTGCAAGAGAAACAGCTGCCCAGAGAGAGAAGACATTTGCAGAGGGTCCCCTGTGAGCAATCAGCAGGAGACAGATCAGAGCATACCTGTGAGGGAACTGCCAGGTAACTGGGAGAAAGAACCCTCCAAGAAGAAGAGGGGTAATACTACACAGTGTTCAGTCAGGGCAGGCAATAATGCCCTTTCTCAATAGCAAGGCTGAAAAAGAGCACAGTTCATAAACCACTGAGAAGAATCCTCAGAAAATCTTCCCTTGGTTATGGAGAATAGTTAACCTCAGGGTGAGAACTTCTTTGGTGCTGCCCAACAATCATAAAAAGAATAACCAGGAACATTGTACTCTTTCTATATAACTCAAATGCCTCTTGCAATAAGATTTGGGAATGCTTACAGGAACACAAAAATATCTAGCATTGACCTAGGTAAAATTAATGATGCCTGGCTTTCAATTGAAGATTAAAAGTCATGCCAAGAGTCAGAAAAACATGACCTTTATGGGAGATGAAGTCAGAAGGAGAAAAATAATCAAGACCAACTCAGAGGTTAGAATTAAAAGGTCCAGACATTAAAGTAGTTCTATGTTCTTAATCGTGTATTTAAAAAGTGCATAATGACATGGAAGATATTTTTTAAAATGATAGGGGCACCTGACTGGCTCGGTCGATAGAGCACATGACAACGCCTCATCTCTAGGTTATAAGCTTGAGCCTCACAATGGGTGTAGAGATTACTTTAAAATAAAATCTTTAAAAACAACAACAACAAAGCACACATCTAGAAATGAAAACTATGAAGTGTAAGAAGAAAACCATACTGAAAGGTATTAATGACACATTCAGCAGAAGAGATTAATGGATTTGAAGATATAACAATAAAAACTATCAAAGGTGCAACATGAGAGAAATAACTTTGAAAAGGAAGGAAGGAGAGAAAGAAGGAAGGCCATGGGAAGGAAGGGAAAGTGAAAGGAAAGAGGAAGCATTAGGGTACTGGGAGATATCTTCTGGCCACCTAATATACATGTGGTTGGAGTCCGTGGCAGGCAAGAGGGGTTCAGGGTGAAGCAAAATACATATTTGAATAGATAATAGCTTCAATTTTGTCAAATGTGTTCAAAAAGCAGAAAAAATTCCTCACAAACAGACCTTCTCAACAGGATATGATAAAGGAAGTCCTTCAAGACAAATGAAAATGTCACATGCTGATAATGTAGATCTAGGGGGGAAATGAAGAGAATCAGAAATAGTTACTACATGGGTAAATATGTCTTTAAAAGATGATTTACACCTGGGGTGCCTGGGTGGCTGAGTCAGTTGAGCAGCCAACTCTTGATTTTGGCTCAGGTCATGATCCCAGAGTTGTGGGATCAAGCTTTGTGTCTGTCGGGGATTCTCTCTCCTCCTCTTCTTTCCCCAGAGCATGTGCTCTCTCTCTCTCTCACAAATAAATTTTTTTTTTCAAAAAAAGATGACTCTTTAAGTAAAAATAGTAACTATGTATTTTAGTGGTCATATTATATATGAAAATGAAATATATGGTACCATTAGCATGACAGCTGGGAGAAGAGAAATAAAAGTATCCTGTTGTCGGGTTCTATTCCTATACATGAAGTTGCATAACATCACTTCAATAAGTCATGATGGTATTATAAAACCTTAAACAACTACAGAAATAACATAATGAAGAGATAGCTGATCCAGCCCCCCACGGGCTTCTTGCTGGGCAGAAAGCTTGCTTCCCCCTCTCTCTCTGCCTGCCTCTCTGCCTACTTGTGATCTCTGTCTGTCAAATAAATAAATAAAATCTTAAAAAAAAAAATCCAGGCAGTGGTGACACAGCCTGATTAAGAGGTGGAATTTCTGGGAAAGATGAGAATGAAGAGGAAGCTTTTATGGTGATTGATGAGGGAACAGACAAAATATCCCATGACTTGGGATCCTTTATACAAAGAACATTTTAAATAGCAAGCACCCCAAAAGCCCCAAGAGAAAACTTACATTCTTTCTGTGTCCTTTTGAGTTGTAAACCTTATCATGTTTTTGAAATGTAAACAACCAGTAGATAACCTTTGCCCACAGAGACTGAAGGAAAAGTGGGGAGAAGGGGTTTTTTTAAAATATACCGTGCTGGAGAAGTTCCCTTGCCCCAAAATTAACCCCCAAAAGATCACAAATATCCATGAAAAGCTTAAGCCATGGGAGTGGGTACCCAATTCACAGTTGGAATTTTGGAATGACAGCTGAATGGGTATAGAAAGTTGTGGAAGGTTTCCGGAAAAGGAATATTGAGAAAAGAATTTTACCTGTAGTCAAGCTAAGATTAGATTTGATTTCTGGAAGGTTTTTTGTTTGTTTTAGAAGAGAGTTTTGATTTCACAAATATACCATAGTAAAATTAAAGCTTGGTTTTCTCTCTGTTAGGAGGAAAAAGTTTTTGTAGATTAGTGGTCTGCTTTTATTTTTTTTTTAAGATTTTATTTATTTATTTGACAGAGAGAGAGAGAGAGCACAAGTAGGCAGAGCGGCAGGCAGAGAGAGAGGGGGAAGCAGGCTGAGCTGAGAGCCCAATGCGGGGCTCGATCCCAGGACCCTGAGATCATGACCTGAGCTGAAGGAAGAGGCTTTAACCCACTGAGCCACCCAAGTGCCACTAGTGGTCTGCTTTTAATAAGAAATTATAAAAAAATTTTTTCCTTTACTCGTAATGTAATCTGCCTAGAAAATAAGGATGTATGCTTTGTCTTTACCAGGTTTTTTATTACTTAGGAAACTGAGTCTTCTCTATTAAAAAAAAGTTAAGGTTTTTTTTTTTTTTTTAACAACTATTTAATTTTTGTCTATGTTAAACTTGATGAGAAGCATTGCCGACTCAAAAGTGGTGCTAAACTTTCTTTAGGATATATTTGTATACAATTACTAATATCTGATATGTCCTAGTTTAATGTTACCAATCATAATATTTAAAGATTTTATTTATTTATTTGAGAATGAAAGGGAGAACACAGAGGGAGAGTGAGAGGGAGAAGCAGGCTCCCCACTGAGCAGAAGCCTTATAAGGGGCTGGATCCCAGGATCTTGAGTCATGACCTGAGCCAAAGGCAGATGCTTAACCTGCTGAGCCACCCAAGTGCTCACCTAGCACAATTTTAAAATGTATGTCATAGAAATAACCAAGTTCTCTTGTCAATTTCATCATAATAACCTCTCCTCCAGTCTTTAAACATGGCCATTTTTAAGTTTTTTGTCATTTGCAGTTATTGTTTTACTCTGACGCTTGGTTAAAATAAATAAATAAATAAACTATGGTGAGTGCTGTGAAGTGTGTGAACCTGGCGATTCACAGTACTGTACCCCTGGGGATAAAAATATAATATATGTTTATTAAAAATAAAAAAAAAATTTAAAAAATAAGTAAATAAATAAATAAATAAATAAAATTTTAAAATGTCTTATAAAAGTGCTTCACCTTCAAGGAGATTCATGGGAAACACTTGGATAAGCATATAGTTCTGATAACTAAGATCAATTTGTCTTCTTGTGGGAGAGACAATGATGAACTTTTCAGTGCTCCCTCAAGTCTGCCTACACAGTGCCACCATATATGGGATGGTAACTGGGACCTGTCCCTGTTGTCCTTCCCCACATCAATAAAATGGACCCCTTAATGATGATACAATATTAACGTGGGAAGACTTGCTTCTGCTGCAGACACTCGTAGCCTTTGCTAGAGCATCTGTAAGGGAGGAGATGGGTAATGGACCTACCGAAAATCCAAAGTCCAGGCGCTGCTATAATATTTTGGATGTTGCTGGTGGGGTAAAACCCATGTTGCCCCAAAAGCTGTACTTAATAAGATATAAGCCTTTGTAGGGATGATGGGGTTCTGGAAGATTTTTATTCTCCACCTGGCCCAGCACCTCCATTCCTTATACAACCTGGTAGAAAAAGGGTACTTATGGGACTGGAGATCAGAGCAGCTGTGAAAAGCAAAAGTTCAAGTTAAGTAGAATAAATCTCTGGGCATCTCTCAAGCAGGGCTTCCATTTGAGTTACATGTGCATATGACTCCAGAAGGGATGAGTTGAACACTGTGGCAGAGGTAACAGAATAGGAAGTGCCCCTAGGATATTGGTCCTGGTTCTGTAAGGGGACAGAAACCCATTATACCCCAACAGAGCAACAATTCCTAGAGGTGTTCCCTGTGTTTCTCTGGGGAGAGCCTCTCACACAGCCAGTGCGCTAAGCTCAAAGCAGTTTGTCTGGTGATCACTCATGAGTCCTGGTCATTAACCCTTTGTACTAACAGTGGGGCTGTTTTCAGAGGGACTAATCCCATGGCTTGGACAATAGGAAGCCGAGGGCTGGATGATGATATATAAACCCTTGTGGGGGCTGGTTATGTGGAAAGACATTTGGGTCCATCTGCAAGAGCCTGTGGCACTCTGTGCTGTCCTCCATTTCCCAGCTCACAAGGAACTGACACCCCCTCGCCATCAGAAAGCTGATACTCTACCTCAGTTACAAACCCTAACTACTGACCCTTTAATAGATTCAGCAGATGGGGCTCATAGAAAGAGGGACCATTGGGGCACCTGGGTGGCTCAGTCAGTTAAGTGTCAGCCTTCGGCTCAGGTCGTGATCCCAGCGTCCTGGGATCAAGCCCTGCCTCAGACTCCCTGCTCAGTGGGAAGTCTGCTTCTCCCTCTCCCTCTGCCTGCCATTTCCCCTGCTTGTGTACTCTCTCTCTTTCTCTCTCTGTCAAATAAATAAATAAAATAAAATGAAAGAGGGACCTCCACAGTGCCTGGTGGGATGGCATATTGCCAACGATGCTGGATTGCCCTTGAAATACAGTGACTTGGTTAATGAAGTAACAGCATTTCCTGTGTATTCTTCAACAATGCCCAGGACAACTGCCGAAAGATTCTGGGACTGTCCACTGAAGTTTCCAAGCTGTAAGGGACTGACGAACTGATTATATTAGCCACCTTTCTCTGAGTGACAGTTCTAAGTATGCCTTAGTTTGTGTGAACACTGAATCTGACCTAATCCAAGATTTCCCCTGTCACTGGGAAACCAGACTACCACCATTAGGAGATGAGAGAAGCTGAGTATTAGGAGAGATGGTAGTGAGGGGTCACATTTCAAAGGTCATGATGTACAAGACTGGGCAAAAGAATTGACATTGGCTATTCCATGTCCTCTATAAATGGCAAACAGCAGGGTTGGTAGAAAGGAAAAATGAAATATTAAAACATCAGATTAAATTAACAGGTAAAACCACCTCGACTGAGTGGACTAAAGTACGATCCCAGGCTTTAATAAATCTGAATGATCAACAAGTAGGGCCTGTCACCCCACATGCCAGACTGGGGACCTTGGCTGAGGCACAAATACCATAAAGGTATGGAAGTCCTGGGAAACAGCCATTGACCTGCTTCTCACTGAGGATCAATGTTCCAAGCTGCTGAGAGCACAAAGCCATGTTATGACTGGGGGACAAAAAAACTATCTTCTGGAATTTGCCATGGTACATCCCCCAAGATGAGTGAGCTATTTGCACTCTCTCAGTGAGGGGAAATTATTCAATCTCCACTGAAATTCTGTTGTCCTGATGCAAGATGGACCTGTTGAAATATATAAATGGAATAGAACACACATCACTGATAGGGGTTCTGGTCTGACATATGCTGTCCCCAGGCCATCTCCTCATGCCTGGCAGTGCTGCCTCCCGCAGAGGTATGTACAACCAGGTCAGGTTCCTAAAACTGCCAACCTTCCTCTCCTCAAGCCAGGTGGGCACATTCTGTTTTCTACTGGTTTCTTATTTGGCTGCTATCTTTGTTCCCATTGGTTTAGAGGAGGTTATGGAACACAGAGAAGCCCTTACTAAATTCACCCAACAAGCCTTAAATGACAGTCAACACAGCCTGTTCTTACTGAATGCCAAGATGACTCTAATGAGAGTCTTCAAAAAAATAGAATGGCCTTAGACATTATCCCTATGTCTCAAGGAGGCACCCGTGCCATTATCCAAACAGAATCTTATGTGTTCATACCTGATACATCTGCTAATGTATTATCTTTATTAAGTCACAGAATGATAAAGTAAATGCCCTAAATGATCCAACTCCCAGTGCAGGGGACTTAATAAACTGGTGGTTGGGATCTTGGTCTCTTGGTTTAAATTAAAAAAAAAAAAAAAAAGTGTCACTGATTTTGGACTCATTGCTTTCTCTTACATGTACCTGTGTTATGCTGTGGCATCTGCCTCCAGGACAGCCAGAGGGCCACCAAAGGAGCCACCTGCATGCTTGTGAAACCCCTTGCTGACTGCTCAGGGCACACTGTAGAAGAGGGAAGTACGTGAGATTATAAGATAAGAGACAGTCACAAAGTGTGGAGTTTTGGGGAAGGTCATGGAAAAGGCATGACCTTCAACTGACCTGTGAGCTGTACCAGCAATGTATATAGTTCCTCATACCCTTCCCTATCTTTCAAATGTATGTTCTGGGGCACCTGGGTGGCTCAGTGGGTTAAGCTGCTGCCTTTGTTTCAGGTCATGATCTCAGGGTCCTGGGATTGAGCCCCGCATTGGGCTCTCTGTCCAGCAAAGAGTCTGCTTCCCCCTCTCTCTTTCTGCCTGCCTCTCTGCCTACTTGTGATCGCTATCCAAAAAAAAAAAAAAATCAAATGTGGGTTCTGTTTGCCTTTCCTGCTCCCAGGAGCTGCTCCAAGGACATGGCCTTGAGACAGTGATATGATGAGAACACCTACCTAGTGTGCATGATTGAGCCTAGTTTAGGCTTCTGTATAAATTTTTAATATTTGGAGGGTGGGTGGGTAGGAGATTAACTAGTCTTGCTGCCGCCTGAGACAGGCCTTGTATTGTATGTAAGTTCCCTTTGCTTATTAAACCTTCCACCTAGTAGCCTGCCTGTCTTTGGTCTCCTCTTGTCCTCTCAGTAAGGGAGATGAGGCTGTTTCAGATTTCAACCAAAAACAGGAAGCTCCCAAGGGCATTATGAGACAACAGAAACTAAAGGGAAATTGGGAAGTATTTTGAACTGAATAAATATGAAAAATAAACCAGAATTTGTTGCATACCACTACAGTTAGTGCTAAAGGGAAACATAAAGCACAGCACAGATATATTTAAAAAAAAAAAAAAAAGAAAAATTCCGAAATCAGTGAACTGAGCTTTCATCTTAAGAAATTAGAACTAGAAGAGCAAACTAGAACATAATTAAGTAGAAGAAAGAAAAAAATCATTGGAACTGAAGTTAATAAAATAGAAAACAAAAGTAATAGACTTTATTTTCTACAAGAAAGGTAATTTCAATGAAGAAAAGAGTCTCATCAAGAAGAAAAATGAACTTTTTCTTCTAAACCAAACTAATTTAAAAAACAAAAGACAAAAATGAACAGTGTCAGGAATGAGAGAAGTTGCATTAATACAAATTCTAGAGATATTAAAATAACAATAAGAAAATACAAAGAAAAAGGTAAGGTTAAGAAATTAAATATTTAATAAAGTTGACGAATTCTTTGAAAGACACTAATGCCCAACAAACCACACTCAAGAAAGAATTATTTAAATGGTATTACATCCATGAAACTGAATCTATTGTTAAACATCTTATAAAAAAAAGAAAACCTATGTCCAGATGACTTCAGTGATAAACTATATCAAACACTTAAAGAACAAATAGTACCAGTTCCACAAAAACCTTCCAGAAAATTGACATTGAGGAGTACTGCTCTAAAACATAAACCAGACAAAGCCACTACACAAAAAGCAAATTACAATCAATATCCTTCATTAACACACTTGCAAAAGTCCTAAACCAAAGTTTAACAAAATTAATGCACCAATACATTAAAATGATAATAAATTCCAGGAACCCAAGGTTGGTTTAACCTTTTATAATTATTCAATGTAATTCATCATGTTAAAAAATTAAAAAGAAAAAAACTAAAATATCGATCATCTCAATAGATGTAGAAAAAGCAGATGTAGACAAATGAATACCCATTCCTGATAAAAATCTCTCAGCATTCTCAGAATGAAAGGAAACTTTTTCAAATGAATAAAGAGCATCTATGAAAAGTATACAGTTAACAGCATACTTAATTGTATTAACACGGATTTCTTCCAAGATCAAGAACAAAATAAGGACGGACACTCTCACCACGTTCTTTCAATGCTTACTAGAAGGTCTATTTAGTATATGAAATCTAGCAAGGAAAAGAAATAAAAATCATCCAGGAAGGAAGAAATAAAAATGCTTTTATTTGCAGATGACATGGTTATCTATGTAAAAATCCAATGGAATACACATATACGCACACTACATACAAATTATTAGAAAAAATAAGTGTTTCAAGGTCTACGGTTGGTATAAAAAATTTTATTGTAATTCTATATACTATCAAGAGACATTTGGAGATTAAAATTACAAATGATGACAATGCCATCTCTGGTAGCATCAAAAATATGAAATATATGCTAATAATCTAAGAAAATATGTAAAACATCTATACAGAAAAAATTACAAAACCTTGCTTAAAGAAATTAGAAGAATGCAAGTAAATGGAAAGCTATACCTTGTTTATGAGTTGAACAAATCAGTATTTTTAAAATTTCGGTTTTGCCCACATTTTTGTAATAGGTTCAATGCAATCACATTCAAAATTTCAACAGCATTTCTTTGTTTGTTAAGTTTAAGAAATTAAACCAATTCAAAAGTTAACATAAAAATACAAAGATGTAGATTAATTGAAACAGCTTTGAAAAAGAACAACATTGAAGGGTTACCATGAAGGGTTACATGATTTCGAGAAACTGATATTCATGGTGGTGTTGTAAAAATATATTAAGTAAGTCAACAGAACAGGATAGAGAGATAGAAGTTGACCCATCCACATATGGGTAACTAATTGTTGACAAAAGTGCAATGTAGTGAATGTAGTCTTTTTAACAAATGTTGCTAAATCAGTTGAGTATTTATATGCAAATAATAATAATAGAGAGAGAGCACTTTAATACGTGACTCACAAACTAACCCAAAATAAGCTATAGATTTCCATGTAAAACCTGAAACTACAAAATGTCTAGGAGGAAACACAGGAGAAAATTTTGTCACTTTGAGTGTGGTAACAAGTTCTTAGAAACACCAGTAAAAACACAAAGATGGACTTCATCAAAATTTAAAACTGCTTTCCAGAGAATTAAAGTCAAGCCATAAACTGAAAAACAAACAAAAATGATCAGAACGAAATCTAATAAATTTAGGACCTTTACCCAGCATATACAAAGGGTTCTCAAAATGTAACAATAAAAAAAAAAAAAGACCTCAAAACTTCTCTAAAGATTTGTATTAACATTATCAAAGAAAATATGTAGATAAAAAATAAGCAATATAAGCAAACAAAAAGACCTCAAGATGATTTTTCATTTAAGAAATGCAATTTAAACCACAGTAATATAGCACCAATTACAAGACTGACCATACCAAGTGTTAGCAAGGGTAGGTGGAATTGGAACATTCATACATTGCTGGTATGATTACCAAATGGTACAACTTTGGTAAATAGCTTGGCAGTGTCTCAAACAGCTGAACATACATCTACTGAGTCATCCTGACATTAAACCCCTAAGCATTTACCCAAGAGAAGAGAAATTCTATGTACAAACGAAGACTTGTACAAAAATGTTTATGGCACCTTTATTTGCAATAGACAAATACTGAAAACAACTCAAATGGATATCAACAGGTCATTTATCAATAGATTGGGGTATAATCATACAAGGGAGTAATACTCAACATTTAAAAAGAATGAAAAATTGATGCAAGCAACAAGAGGAATGAATCCCAAAATGGTTATGCTAAGTGAAAGGAACTAGACCAAAAATAAACAAAAAGGCATGCTGTTTGACTCCATTCATATAAAATGCTACAAAACACAATCTGAAAGGTAGCTGGTGGTTGTCAGAGGAGAAGGCATTGGGGAAGGGGATGATAAAAGCAGGAGGGATGATGGGAAATATTCACTATCTTAATTGTGGCAATGATTTCAAGGGAACATGTTCATATATACGAAGATTATTGTGTAATTCAAATATGTTCAGTTTGTTATATGCCTATTAATCATCAATAAATGTGCTGAGAAAAGAAAATATCTCTTGTCTTCCTAGGAATGATAAAACTTTTTGTTTTTTTTTTTATAAAGTTGGTGCTGGATTATGTACAGTAAAATGGAAAGGCTTTCTTTAAAAAGTAAACCTGTGAAGGAAGGTAGCAAGGCAATAAAAACACTGAAAATAGAAGGAATACTTCTGATTCCACCTGCTTCTCTTCAGCTATATTTTCATACCTGGCTCAGTTTGTTTTTTAGTTGAGTATCTTCCTATTTTTGTCCTGTGTGTTTCTGCAGTAACACAACAGAGTTGAGAAGAGCCCATTTACAAATGGTGTGTAGTTAAGGAAAAAAATAAATCTATTATTTTTACCTCAGGCCCCATGTTTCTAACAAAACTGTTCTGAAGGATTAAAGAGATTAAGCTGTCCTTTGATAAAAGATGAAAAAATAATTACAGATTTTGAAACCAACAATGAATTGTGATTAATTCGCTGGAAAGATCATTCACTTTGTAATTACCTCCTGGGACATCACAAATGCCCCCAAAAATGTGATGATGTGGGGGAGGGGGTGTTGTGTGCGCATGTGTGTATTTAGTGGAATCCAGAGATCACAATTTAAAAGACCAACAAGTGGTAGATTTTAACATTGAGAACCCAAGTTTCTGGATTCCAGCATGGCCTTTTCCCCTTTTCTGTTTCTTCTTGGGCTGTGTTCGCATGCATTTTTCCATGCATCCACCAGTTGGGCAAGTTCTCCATGTTCCATCTTCTATGTGGTTCAAGAGGGTGAGGGGAAGATGGTACTGAGGTAGAGGATTGAAGAGGAGTAAGACTTTAAAATAAAAAAAAAAAGGGAAGGCAGGGAGACTTGGGACAAGCTAGGTGAAAAACACAGAAAGAGAGAAAGATGGAATTAAAATTTCTGATATCAAAGTGCTAGGCAGCCAAAAGCCCAGTCTCTGCTAGGGCGTTCTGCCGTCAGCTAATAACAAGCAGTTCTCAGGCCTCTCATAGTTTGCACCTCATGAATGAAGGACAACTTAAATTCCAGAAGAGAATTCGTCTTCTCTTCTTCTTCCAGAGTCTTTGAATTCACTGTGGTCTCAATAGATTCGCCTTCTTCTGACATATACTGAATGCCGTTAAAATGCAGTTGTCCGCAAAAACAGCTCCTCTTTGTAGATAGGCACAACTGCCTGCAGGATAGATCTGGGAAACAGGACCCTGGAGTCTGAACCTGCAGATGGAGAAGGGGTGGTGGGGGAAAAGGTAGATTTACTGCCACCTTTTGTCAGAAATTTAGCCTTATCTTAAAGCTTCAGATCAGTAATGAATGTGGGAAGATAAACTGGAGAGAAGGTCTGAACGGCTAAACGGGCAAGTCCTTGTCTGACAGAGGTGGAGAAGGAGATGTTCCTGAATTTCCCCCAAGCTTCTCCCTGACCAGAAGAGGACATTATGTGGAATGTGGAAGCAGCGTCACTAACACGTTCAGCAAAAAATAGAAACTTACAAGTGGGGCGTCAAAGGAGAGCCGTCCTCCCAGAGCCATGAGCTGCTGGGTTTCCTCAGAGACAAGCCCATCCAGAACGGAAAATTGGAATGGGCACTTGCTTGCCGGATGAATTCCTGTGGGGAGGAATGTTTATCTAAAGTGATGATTAAGTCAGTGTGGTCTTTTTAGATTAGATTCACAAAATCAAAGAACCAAAAGAGATCTTCGACATTCTTTCCATGGTTTTATAGAACTATTTACTGAAGCCTAGAGATACTATGTGGCCTCTCTATCGGAGGTCATGCAGTCATTCACCAGATGAGGCTAGAAAATAAGTAATTTGATTCTCAAACATGTGCTCCTCTGCCAAGGGCGTAAACCCGATTTATTTCCCTATAATGCACTACTTCAGCCCAACATACCACCATAAAAACTCACCAAATCATCTGTGCTATTAATTTTCAGCATCTGGGCATCCAAAGACAAGCAGTTCTCCTGGCTTTTTTCCCAATTAAATGGGCCAGAGGAAAATCGGTAACAGTTTTCTTCATGCCAGAGCCAGTCTTGGGGACAAGGACCTAGGAAGTGTAGCATATCTGATCAGTGAGTGATGTCTGAGTAAAAATATTTCTACAATTCTTAAATCAATTTTCCCCTCAGGACTTTCACATGCAAATCATCTCTTCTTAATTAGAATTATGGGGGGGCCTGGGTGGCTCAGTCCTTAAGCATCTGCCTTTGGCTCAGGTCATGATCCTAGGATCATGGAATTGAGCCCGGCATTGGGCTTCCTGCTTCGCGGGAAACCTGCTTCTCCCTCTTCCACTACCCCTGCTTGTTCTCCTTTTCTCTCTGTGTCTCTCTCTGTCAAATAAATTAATAAAATCTTTAAAAAAAATTAGAATTATGTCCAGTCTTCAAAGACCCTCAGTAGATCCATAGTCTTTATTTCTCTTAAAGTATTCTGATTTAAGTAAATTAAATGAAAAATAAGGCCATTCCAAAGCAAAATTTGAGCTGAGATGTAACTATAGAATGTGACCTATTTTTTATAATTATGTTTGGAAGAATGTAAGTAAGAGCTCAGGAAATGGATCCATTAATAGTTACACTGCTATTAAGAAGATGTGGCGCCTGGGTGGCTCAGGTCATGGTCCCAGGGTCCTGGGATCAAGCCCCACATCTGGCTCTCTGCTCAGCGGGGAGCCTGCTTCCCTTCCTCGCTCTCTCTCTGCCTGCCTCTCTGCCTACTTGTGATCTCTGTCAAATAAATAAATAAAAATATTAAAAACAAAAAGAAGATATGCTCTGGGTACTGAGGTGACTCACTCAGTGAAGCATGCAACTCTTAGTCTTGGTGTGGAAGCGCATACTGGGTGTAGAAGTTAATTAGAAATAAAATCCAGGGTGCCTGGATGGCTCAGTAGGTTAAGTGACCAACTCTTGATTTTGGCTCAGGTCATGATCTCAGGGTGGTGGGATAGTGCCTCTTGGGCTCTGTGCTCAACACAGTCTGCTTCTGGATTCTCTTTCCCTCTTCCCTTCTCCCCCTCACAAAGTGTATACACTTTCTCTCTTTAAAATAAAAAAAGAAAGAAAGAAAGAAAATCTTTTTAAAAAGATACATTTATGCATTTTAATACTTCAGGTTTTCAAATAATGAATTTATGCTTCAATGTTGTGTTTCCTGTTCCTAGGCATGTGTTGTCCAATACATAGCATATGTGGTATTCAAACTACCTATGTTTCTTTTAATTAAAAAAAAAAAAAAAAACTTGTTTTAAGTAAACTCTACACCCAAGTCCCCAAGGTGGGGCTCAAACTCATGTCCCCAAGATTAAGAATCGCATCCTTTATAGACTGAACCAGCCTGGTGTCCTTTTTCAATTTTTTTTTTTTTTTTTTAAGGAACATAGTATCACTATGTTGGCAGTACTTTTCACACATTAACACATTTAATCCTCATAACAACAGGATGAAATAAACTCTATTCATTTTCTTGATTTGGCAGATAAAGGGGACCATGAACCTTGGCAGGCTTGCTCTCTTTTCCACGTGTTTAATCACGACAGGCACTGCCTCTCAAACTTCCGAGTTTGAATCAATTGAGGAAATATCTTTTGGGGCCCTTCAAGATGTTTTGATACAGAATCTAGGGGTAAACCTGGAAACCGCCATTTTTAAAAAGCTGCCATAGTGATAATGTTGTCCACCAAAGACTGACAACCACCACTAATTTCCGTCCTGAACATAAAGTCCCTAACTGAAGACTCTACGCCTTTCTAGCTAGACAACCTTCTGCAAAACACTTGTTCAGTAACTTTTCAGAATCTCTCTCTCTCTTCATATCTACACTGTGGACCACAGACTTGTTAGTAAGAAAGATAAAACTTGTCTCAAACTTAAGGCAACCAGTCTTTTTTTTTCCCATGTGGTATTTTGTTATTAATATTTTTGAGAAACTTCTCAAAGCTGCTTGATGAAAAGCAGTACTTTATCTGCTATCTCTACTAATTGGCCTTTATCTGACACTGTCAAGGAATGGAACATGTTACCTATGACATCTACCAGTGAAAAACATATTACTTAATATTTTTGATTGGCTGCCAATGCCTGGAATCTCTGGGAGATGGTTCTGGATGGTCCTGATGTAGATGTGATCTCATAAAATTGATAAAAAAATAATTAAAAAAAAAACCTGTCTAACAGCCCCATCGAGGGAATAAATAATTGGTTGGTATGTAGCTATGTCTGTTTATATAAAGATTCCTATTTTTGCTAGGTTAGTCTCCTTTCTTTATACCTTCTTAGAGACACTACATTCTTTGGTTTCCTCAATAGCTCTCTCCTTAATAAAGATGTTAAATAAAGGTTTGATACTTGCTAAAGATCAGTTTGTCTAAAAATCTCTGCTTATTTTGGAAATTGAAATAACCCCATAAATAGTGAAGGGATTTATTAACTCCAAAACTTTATTTAAACAAGAAAAACTACTTATCATTATTATCACCACTTAACTTCTCTGGCTATCAATTTTTTTCCTCTGTAAAATAAAGACCTGGGGTATTTGTGAACTGTTACTATATAATCCGTTTTCAAAGAAATTGCATAGTTGAGATCAAGTGAGATGTGCAAGCAAGAAATTGGAGAAATCTCTGCTTATTAGTGGCAATTAGTTACTAATGCTGAGAATAGGGTACTCATTAATACACTGCCAAGAAAACAATGCATCTTTGAGAATAATTCCATCTCATATCCCTTAAATCTCCCTGTGATGAAAAAACATATACCTGATTTAATCACATGTTGTCCAAGACTAAATGACACAGATAACACTGTAATAACATCAAAGTTCACATCATCATCCCCTTCCTATAGATGCTAGTATTTCTACCTGCCTTCTAGATTCCAAGATTAACTTAATTCTTATATAAACTGACTTCCTGGGCTCTTTAAATTTTTTTCTTACCTAAAGTATCTACCCAACACTTCCAAGTCAGTCTACCTCCATTCATTTTATTTAAGTTGATTGTTGTATACTTTAAGAAATAGGGCTACAGAATAAAATTAATGTAGACCTTCCCAGAGACAAAGGAGACCCCATAGGGAAAGAAATCAATGATTAAGATATATTGGAAGAGAAAGAAATAAGAACTGATGGCGAAGGGTAAGGGCAGGAGAATTCTTCCAGAAAAATCTCAAATCTAGATTTTAAAAATAAAGAAGAGGTTCTTATGAGAAAAGAAAATTTAAATATGCCAAAAAACTGCACTTAATTAAATCAGGTATCTCAAGAATTTAGCAGAGGGAAGGGTGGGAATGATAAAAATAGAGAACTTCTGGTGTCATACATTATGAATATATGTCGATATGTCAGTTTTGTGCCTAGAGACATTTTCAAAACACAGTTAAGTTAAACAGAGCAGTTTCCACTACTTCTTTTCACCTCTTCACCCCCGTACCTGAAAAGTTTGCTGCTTTCCTCAGAGCCTCTTGGAGATTAAGGTTCTGCTGATGAAGTTCCATCTGTTTTTTGGAATTTTCATCCAGCTTCTGGGTAAGGGTTTCTATCTTTTTTTTGAGTTCCCTCTCTGACTCCTGGGAAGCTTTTTCTGTCTGGTGCTGTGCTAAGATCTGTCCCTCCAGGATAATTTCCTGGTTAGTGAGGTTTGCTTGCTGTTGCTTTAGGAGATCAGACACCTGTAAAACTAATTCACAACTGAAATAAGAACTCCATTGCCAATCCTGAATAAAAATCCCTCCACTGGATTTTGAGGAAATCGAAGAATCAAATAAAATAATCCATTTTGACAATGATAATCTGCTGGAAAATTACTCAAAAATTATGGATTTAAAAGTTATTTGATATTCCTGTACTATATATATTTTTTTAATGTCAGGAACTGTCACAGACACATTTGATTAAAACAACAACAATAACAATACTTGTTAACAATATTGTTAACAAGTATTGTTAACAATACTTGTTAACAATAACAATACTTGTTACTGATGGCTCCAGACAAGTTTAAAAGCAATCATAAAATAAAGGTATATCAATGGCATAAATAAAATGCAGACAATCTGAAATAGATGCCAACAGATTCAGTGATTATTAATAGTTGTCATCAATGACTTACTCTATTTGTGTCTTTATTCCTCTGCTACCTCTCTACAACTCCAGACTTCCTAATTTTATTTAAAAACTGTGACACCCCTTTTTTTGAGACACCCTCCCACAGAATTATTTTAAGTTGCTATGTCATAACAATTTCAATAATTTTTTGTTTCTTTTTTTTTTCCCCACAGTACATTTTAGGAAGAGTGGGGATGAAATGAAGTTTGTGAAACCCAGCAGGCAACTAATATTAAGGGTCAAATGTCTCAGTTCTAGAAGTTTGATGGTTGAGTACAAAACAGACCCCTTGGCTTGAAGGCTGGATCTGAGACTGTTTTAAAGTGATTCTTCTCATGGGAAGACTCGTCCAGTCACCACCACTGAGTCAAATGCACTTCTCCTAGTTGTTAAGTTCAATCTGTTACCAGATTGAAAAAATAAATGGTTGGTGACTTTAGCCAACAACTGAGAATCAAATAGCACTTCAAAGGCCTTAATCATCTAGATTCTAGAGGGACAAAAGAACTCAGATCTACATCCTGAATACAAAGGCAGATTATATGGATGATCAATATCATTTTCATTCCTTCTTGGCCACTCTCCTTCTTCTTATCGCTTCTTTTCCTCTCAACATCCTCTTTTCTAAGCAGCCATATTGTAAATTTGAATTATAGTTATCTTAAATGTCTCATTTATTGATATGGTATTTCTGATTCTTAAATTTAAATTGGTATTTAATAATCTCTATTAAAATTCAATGTAGGGGCGCTGGGTGGCTCAATAGGTTAAGTAACTGACTCTTGATTTCAGCTCAGTCCTGATCTCAGGGTGGTCAGATCAAGGCCTAATGTCAGGCTCTGTGCTCAACACAGAGTTGGCTTGAGATCCTCCCTCTCCTTCGCCCTCTGCTCCTCCCCCCATGGGTGCTCTCTCTCTTAACAACAACAACAAGAACAAAAACAACTTCAATGTGAATTATGTAACATTTCTTTTCCTTTTGGGTCTCTCAGGGGATCTTGTGGCTTAGGAGTTTCAAATCATTTTCTTTTTCATCATTCTAGGATTTAAACAGACTTTTTCCATTAAGTTATAACAACAAAACAGAACAAAACCTACCATTAATAATCTTAAGTCTGTGTCCCAGTCAATTTGAGGGACAAGCACAATGTACATATTCATGTTCCCACTCATTCTAAAAAGTTTGTCTAAAATGTAACTGAATCAATTTTGTTTATAGTTATTATGAAACCAATTAATAAACCATGTTTGTAAGTTCTCACTCCCCCCCACCTCCAGTACTTACATTGCATTGTCAGTATTATAAGGGTTACCAGTAATCCCAAGCAAAGGATCCCCAAGGTCACAGCAGTAGGGCACCACCACCGAGAAGAAAGAAAATGAAGACCTATAGTGACAGAGGATAGAATCATAAAGACATAAAAGATGGAAGCAAGTCATCAAACAATTCTTTGGAAACTATACCTTGTACTTTGCATTTCTTACATTAGAAGTCCTCCCAATGGCTCTGCATATAATTCATTGTCCATATTTACAGATGAAAAATACAGACAGAATTTAAGTGATTTGCTCTTGGTCATGCAACTGACACAATTTAAGAACCAGAATTCAGTACCAGATATGTGATGTTAAGTATCTGATTCTCAAGCTTATACTTTATCTATTTCCACCATAATGACTCTCTAAGAAACTCTCAGTCCGGCTTGGCTGGATCAACTTCATCCAAAGAACAGACAGCCTGGTGCTTTTAATATAGACCATGTCAATGCACACACACACACACACACACACACACACATGTCCCTCATACACAGTGTATTTTATAAGCAGTATGCCATAGAAGAATGTCAGACACCAAGAAAACAAGCTTTAGTTAGCTAATCAACAGATCACATCAAAGAATTTAATTTTGTGCTTTCAGATTTTATTCCACTAAAGTTACATCTTAGAATTGAGGTTATTGACTGAAGAAAAATAGGGATTAAACTTCAATATTCATTTGACTCATATTAATGTCATGTCCCATACTTAACACCAGCTATGGCTCTTGTTGTTATAAAGGTTCACCATTATTATAGAAACAATAAGTCCTATAGCTCACAGCTCCACCACTACAAAATCACAGATATTTTTATTCAATAGGAAAATATTTTGTTGGGGTCAATTCCACATTAAAACATGTTAAACTCCTAGGGCCTGCCTGGGCCTACTTAGCCATAGTGACTCCATGTTGTCTAGGTAGACATTTTGTTGTTTAATAAATGCCTCAACAGTTATTGATATCAGTTCCAGGTAACTGTTGCTAAAACACACACCTAAAACAAGGCCATTTTTTTTTATATTGGTTCCAGGTAACTATTACTAAAACACATACCTAAAACAAGGCCATTTTATTGTTTAAAAAACGCCTCAAAGGTTACTAGTATCAGTTCCAGGTAACCGTTACTAAAACACACAGGTAGGAGACATCCAATCAGCCAAAGCCACATATATAGATTGTGCCCTATAAAAACTAGTCTGTAAGACCAAGGGGCATCGCTCTCTTCGGAGGCGGCCCTGGCCGGTCAGTCTGACTTCTAATGCTTGGCATAGAATAAAGCTTTACATAACTTTTACTTTGTCTCAGCCTCATTTCCCTATCGGTCAGTCTAACTTCTAACGCTTGGCATAGAATAAGGCTTTGCGTAACTTTGTCTCAGTCTCGTTCCTTTGATAACAAACCCAAAAATTTCATATAATCTATGTGAACTCCTCACCCTGTACAATACACAAATAGAGTACTGGTAGTGTTATCCTCTAAATGCAGATAAGGAAACTCCAAAGTCTCAGGGAATTGTATAAGATGACACAGATGTTAATATCCAAACACAGGTATTTAATCCAACTTTGATCGCTACATAGCTTGGAACGTTACATCACAAACTTTCAAATGTGTAATCACAAATCACAAATGTGTAATGATCTTAATCAATGATCTTAATCAATCAATGGTCAAATATATTCACTGAGTCAAAGGCCTTTCTGTTAGACTCTAGAAAGGAGACAGACAAAATAGAAATTTTAACAGGAAGAAACACAGTTCATTCACTGATTTAAAAGTCATTAAGCTTCTGGAGTGTATGTAGCAAGCTGGCAGAAAAGTAGAGGATAATTGTGTCTCTTGCTTAGAATTCTGGCTTGGGGGTAGGTATTTGTGTAAATCTGTCAACCAATATTTCCTTCTGGTCAATATTCATTCTATACTATAAGTGTATGCCTACCACTCCTGAGTAAAGAAACTCTCCTGAATTTTTAGAAGCAAATCACAACATCCACACCTGTGCAGGAAAGGTGCAACCCCCATTTTCTAAGGAGACCCTTTGTCTCATTTCTTCCATAGGTAGAGACCATTAATCCAACATGTTCCCATTAGTGATTTTCTGATCAGAAAGCAATTGGATTATTTTCTGTAGGTGACTGATCTAATCAGGTTCTGAGAGATTTAGCTTCATAATTGTCGTGAAATTCGGGCACTCAATATTTAAAACATGAAGAATGAATGAATGAACGAACAAATGACTCCTGTTAACTTGGATGTCTGCCTGTAAATGCTGATTCAGAGAAATAATGCACGTAAAGTGAATAGCATAGAACCTAACCTAAGGTAATGTTTAATAAAAGCTATCTGAATCTATACATCATCATTCATACCAAGTTAGTTCATTCATAGAATCATCATCATTGTCGTCATCATCATCATCGTCATCATCATTGTCGTCATCATCATCACCATTATATCTGAATTGTTTTTCTTTTAAGTAAATGTTATTAATTCTATAATATTTTTCCATCCTTGGGCGTTTCAACTTTCTAATCCTATATTCAGTTAATTTACATTTTTGGGCTAATCTTAGAATTCTGTTGCTGTGCTCATTCACCCACCCCTAGTACCTTTAGCTTTCTTTCCATTTGGCTCCTGGTCAGGTTGATCATCCATAGTTTTGTTCTTGAAGTCATCAAAAGTCATTTCTGAATTCATTCCAAGAAGGAGAGAGTGAAGCAGTCAAGGACTTCTGCAAAGTAAAAATTTGTGAGCTCCTGCTGGAGTGTTTAAATAGCTACTGCTATCTAATAGAAGAATGACTCAATCACGGGTAGGAGGAAGGAGAGGTTTTGCTTCATACTGGGAAGTTGGCTGACGCAAATTCTTGGGTTATGCCTGAGGCAGGTGGGGAAAGTGGTGATTCTGCTAGTATTTCAGGATGTTTCATTAGGTAATTTATGAAAGGGAAAACTGTATTTTCTGTGAGCATTAGAGGAGAGGCATTTGTATTCACTCTTCAGATAGGGAAACTGAAACTCAAAAGAGTAAGTCACATTAAATTTGTGAAGGACTATGCATTTAAACCAGATTACTTAATTCCATTGTCCATATTTGTTTACTGCATTGTAGCAGACCCTCTATACTGTGGCTTTTGTGAGCCTCACATTTTCCTTTTTAATTTTGACTGTTTAAATCATCAATAGATTAGAAATTTTGGAGTTAATCACATATGAATCATCTCCAGCCATGGTGATGTGGGTAATTTTAGAAGTTAATTAGGAGTGCTGTTTCATATAGTAGCAGTATAAGATAGCAGGAGTATAACAAAGCAGCAGAAATTTGAAGCCAGATGGAGCTGGCTTTGAATCTTTCCTTTCCTAGTAACTTAGTCTATAATCTTGGAGAATTACTTAATACTCTTAACTTATGTCTTTGTCCATAAATTGGGACACTGGAATTTCCACTGGATAATGTTGATAATGTTGCTATCAGGATTCATATGAAATAGTGCATGAAAATGCTAAATACTATACTTCAAACATAAGAACTCAATAAATGATAGCTATTAATATTAGTAGTAGTAATACTTAGCATAATTGAATTGCCCATCAAAGGATACATTTTACACATAAATAACCGGAGTCTCAAAGACTCTTCAGCAAGCTCCCCATAAGGCTGCCTATATGAATTCATTGATAGAATTCTCACCTATTTTCCCTCCATAACCTCCTAACCAGAGAAGAAACATCTTATTGTAGTTATACATGCTTTTAAAAAAATTGTGTATTAAAGATATTTTCTGAAGTATTTACAGCCAAAATGATATGATATCTGGAATTTGTTTTAAACTACATGATGAGGGATGCCTCGGTGGCTCAGTAGGTTAAGCCGCTGCCTTCGGCTTGGTCATAATCCCAGGGTTCTGGGATAGAGACCTCCTTGCTCCACAGGGAGTCTGCTTCTCTCTCTGCCTCTGCCTGCCTGCCACTCTGCCAGCTGGTATGTGCTGTCTCTCTCTCTGTGACAAATAAGTAAATAAATAATATCTTTTAAGAATAAAATAAAATAAACTACATGACAAAAAAATTAAAGGAGGAGATCCATAAAAGAACATTGGAGAAAAACATACAAATAAAATATCTAGGAAACTATTTAGAAAAATCACTGATATTGACAGCCTACTTAAGATTCTATTTCCCTCCTCTTTCCTGGATTACTTGTATTACCTTTTTCTGTGCAAGTATCTGAGACCAAATGGAAAATAGGTCACCTGTCATTTAAAGATTTACTCTATGGGGTGTTTGGGTGCTTCCACCTGTTAAGCGTCAGATTCTTAATTTCAGTTCAGGTCATTATCTTAGGGTCATAATCTCAGGGTCGTGAAACCAAGCCCCATATCAGGCTTTGCACTGAGTGTGGAACCTGCTTAAAGATTCACTCTCTCCTGGGATGTCTGGGTGGCTCAGTGGGTTAAAGCGTCTGCCTTCAGCTCGGGTCATGATCCCAAGGTCCTGAGATTGAGCCCCGTATCGGGCTCTCTGCTCAGTGGGGAGCCTGCTTCCTCCTCTCTCTCTCTGACTGCCTCTCTGCCTACTTGTAATCTCTGTCTGTCAAGTAAATAAATAAATAAATCTTAAAATATATATATATATATATATATATATATATATATATATATATATATTCTCTCTCTCCTCCCTCTGCCCCTCTGCTAGCTTGCTCTCTATTTAAAAATAAATAAATAGATAAATAAGTAAATAAATATTTTTAAAAATTAAATAGTTTTACTCCATGATACAGTTCACTAAAAAAAGCTCAGCCTATAGCAAGTATATCCTAGTCAAACCAGCTTGTAACAGATAAGTGCTACTTACCTTTATCACTCAAGCCCCACAACACCTCCCTTGATCTTCAGTGCCAGGAATCAAGATTGCTAACTGCATTCACCATGCTGACTTTCACGTAAGTAGAATCTCAGGGAAGTCTTTTTATTTTTTATTTATTTATTTTAAAAGATTTTATATATTTGTTTGTCATAAAAAGAGAGAGAGAGCACAAGCAAGGGGCACGACCGGCAGAGGGAGAAACAGGTCCTATATGAGGACCCCACTGCAGGACCTGATCCCAGGACTCTGGGATCATGACCTGAGCTGAAGGCAGATGCTTAACCAACTGAGCCACCCAGGGAATCCCAGGAAAGTGTTTTTGATAATGAATTAATACTGAAATCATGTCACAGTGAAGAGAACACTTTTTGATTCCTCAGTGACTCAATTGTTTTGCATGCCATTAGTATTCTAGTGGATTAAGATGTGATATAGGGGCGCCTGGGTGGCTCAGTGGGTTAAGCCACTGCCTTTGGCTCGGGTCATGATCTCAGGGTCCTGGGATCGAGTCCCACATCAGGCTCTCTGCTCAGCAGGGAGCCTGCTTCCTCCTCTCTCTCTGCCTGCCTCTCTGCCTACCTGTGATCTCTCTCTGTCAAATAAATAAATAAAATCTTTAAAAAAAATAAAAAAAATAGATGTGATATGGAAGCACACTTGTTGATCTGACACATTTTTTTCCTTACGAGCTCGTCACTTCCTAGTAACCTTTTATGGATTGTCCTAGGAAGAACTGTCTTGGAAGGACATATATGACTATATACCTAAAACATCCAAGGATACACACAACACTAGAAATAACTACATTCTTTAGAGAAGGTCTAAGATTGAGCTAGATCTCTCAGACTTCAGTTATTCACGTTCATTCCCCACCCATGAAACCCAGGAGAGAATAATCATCCATTGTGTTTTTGGGTCCACACTGATAAAAACATCACTAAGCGATCCAGGACCTGATGATGAGGTCTACAAATCCTGTACTCCCTTCAAATACAATTCATTTTTTTTTCTTTAAAAAATCCTCTATATTCAAAATCTCGAGGTAGGATTGCAAGCGTTTTTTACTCTCTCATTTTATAAACTCTGGTAGTGCATTCTATTGATTTTCAATTCCATTACAATTATTCCCTCTCTAAAACCAAATTACAAGTTCTTTAGAAGTAGATAGATCTCCTTCTATTAATAAAAACTCATTCTTTCCTATCACCTTGGTATACCATATAAATTGTAATATTCTGTAATATTCTGAAAGCAGTAAATAGTTAACACTTGGATTCTTAGTGATTAAGACATCACCCAAGTAAGCTGGGTTTTAAAAATACAAAGAAATTTAAGGAAAATATATCTCAGTTCTTATTTTGAGAAGGTGGAGATGAAGCCCAAAAAAATGTAAATGATTTGCTGAACATCTCTTTTTTATCTGATGCCAATTAAGAACTCAGCTTACTATTCTTCTTCTCCAACTAAAAACTCTGTATTCATTAAATAATAATTCCTGGATGTTTAGTTTTATGTGTCAACTTGTCTGGGTCATGGGGTGCCCGGTTATTTGGTCAAATATTTTTCTGAGTTTCTCTGAGAATGTTTTTGGGTGAGATTAACATTTTAATCAGTAGGGTAATGATTTCCCTCCATAATGAGAGTGGGCCTTATTTAATCAGTTGAAGACCTGAATAAAACAAAGACACTGATCTTCCTCCAAATAAGAAAACATTCTCCAGCAGACAGCCTTGATTCATAAGCTAGAGGCACTTCATCATTGGTTCTCTTGGGACTCGTGCTGGCTGATCCACATAACAGGTTTGGATTTGCCAGTCTCTATAATTGCATGAGTCAGTTCCTTATAGGTCTTTCTCTATAAATATTCACATCCTTTTGGTTCTGTTTTTTTCTAGAGGACCTGACTAATATAGCTCTCCATTCTTTCTTTCTCCTAGTTCCTGGAAACCACCGTTCTATTTTCTGTGTCTATGAATTTGACTAAGTACCTCATATAAGTGGAAACATACAGTATTTGTTCTTTTGCATCTGGCTTATTTCACTTAGCATAGTGTCTTCAAGGTTTATCTGTGGTGTAGCATGTATCAGAATTCTCTTTATTTTTAAGGCTAAATAATATTCCATTGTATGTATATACCACATTTTGTTTATCCATTCATCCATTGAGGGACATTTGTATTTCTTCTGTTTTTAAAGATCCATGGGATAATTTCTATAATCCTGATGTAGCAAGAAAGTTGGACAGGTTTTACAGACTAAGTGGTTCTCATTATCCCTGCCTCATGATGTTCATGCCCTTGTGTAATCTTCTCCCCTTGAGTGTGGGTGGTATCTGTGGCTTGGAATGTAGCAAAGGTGATAGATCATATATGATCATGTATATCTGATTACCTAAGGTATAGTGCCTATCTTGCTAAAGGTGCTCTCACTCCTTTCTTCCTCTCTGGCCAGATTTAAAGAAACAAACTTACACAAATCAATAGCCATAAAGAAATGAATTCCTGCCTGACATAGCTTGGAAGTATATCCTTCCCCAGTTGAGCTGTCTGATGAGAACACAACCCAATAGCCATCTTTATGGCAGCCTGTGAGATCCTATACAGAGGACCCAACTAAACTGTTTTTATATTTCTGATCCACAGACACTGTGAGATAAACAAAAATGTGTGTTTTTTTACATTATTACTCAGATAATTTGTGGTAATGTGTTAGATGGCATATAAAACTAACAATTTTGTGATAAACTTAAACCTTCTGTTTTGTTGAATTTCATATCTACCCCTGATGGTCAACACCTCTGAAGTGCTTACACTGAAATTTTGATTCATAAGCTAGAGGGACTTCCTAGTGGAGAAGTTGCAAGATGGAACTGATCTCTTCTGCTTTATTATCTATTTTTGAAGCCATGGATATGGCCTAACTTATTGCTCAACACTCCAAAACTCATGCTTGATGACTCACAGTGAGGGTAGTCCTGACCTCTATTTCACTGAGGCACAGAAATAAAAGAAATTCTTAGTTGGTCACCTGATATAGACAAGGTCAAAAGGAGAATAATCAAAGGGGCCAGAAATTAGTAATTTTTTAGCTTTACTTGTTAGAACTTTTGTCTAACAATTTCCTGAGACATAGGTGAAAAGGTCTGTGTACATGCACCATCCATTGGTTCCACTCCAAGTCCTTAACAACCTGGGTATAAGGTAATGATTCACTAACTTAATGGAAGTACAACAAGATTGTGTAGGATTGAAATGAGGTCATTTCCCTCTCCCTCAGCTACTTGCCCTTCCAGTGACTACACTCTTCAGTCTTCCCACAGGGACCTTTCCTCTGTCATCATTCCTGACATGGAGGCTTTGGCAGGGACTGAACTCAGTATTAAAATTGACACAAGTCATGATCACTTGCATTAGGATAAATAGGAAGTTCTATTCCTTCAAGGAATAATTCAGTGAGAACAACAACAACAAAATGGCAGTAATAATTCTAAGAAAGAAAAGTAACAAGGAGGTCATTAACAGAATCCCATTTTGTTCAAACCTGTTAGAAAGCTAGAGGGCAAAACGATTATGGCAATCACATGCCAGAAAGTGTAACAGGTAAAAATCATGTTAATTGGCAAACCTGTTCATGCCGGTTCAGTTGATATGATTGGGAGAAGATATGACCAGAACAGCAAGGGGAAATACTTAAGAACTGGAATACCAGGAAAGTTAAAACATGGTCATGGTTATAATACACTAAGAGCACTTCAATTATTCAGCATATTGAAGGTGAAGGTCATTGGCAAAACTGAATGGAAATCAAGATAATGCTGGCTAACGCTTATAAAAACACTTGTTGCATCAGGACAATTGTACGTATTTCACACACATTAATTTACTTAGTCTCTATAAGTCTATGAAGTAACATTATTATTACTACCCCATTTTGAAAGAATGAAACTGACCCAACAGAGATAAGATAACTTGCTCAAAACTGCACAGCGAATAAGTGACAGAGCAAAAATAAATAAATAAATAAAAATAAGTGACAAAGCAAGTATTTAATCCCAGATAAGCTAGCTGGATTCTTAGCCACGATGCTTTCCTGTCACTCTGAGAAGAGAAAGACCAGGGAGAGATTAGTGATGCTACCATGGACAGGCCAATCTAAGTAGAAAGATTCTAATCAAAATGACTTCATATGTCTGATAGTATTTTTTCTTTGAAACAACTCCTAGGGCAGGTCAAGGGAGCATTCCCCTCCTGTTTCATAAATGGGACAATGAAGGCTTGGAGAAACCACAGAGAATTTAGTGGAGGGCCAGGATTTTCCTGCCCTGCTTGTCCTAAGAAATACCTCCCACCTTGTCAAGTTTTCTGCTGAAATTTGGAAAGTACTCTTCATCCTATCTCTGTCTTATTTACATTAAAAAGAAAAATAGTGTAGTGCTCATTTAATTTTGGAACTTAATGATGTCCAATCATCAGTATCATATCGGGCTTTTCTGTCACTATTTGACTCCCTTAGCTAAGAGGAAAAAACCATTATATTTGCCATGCTGATATCATATTTTAATGCTGTGTGAGGACTCTTTGAATCAGTCACACACAACAGTTGTCTTCAACAACTCAGTAAAATTAGAATTTCAGAATTATATATGATCTGAAAGGTGGTTTTATTCAGTTCTTCTGAGATAGATCAATCTTTGTAAACTGATATCTAATATTCCTATGAAATACTTTGGATTTAAAAATATTTTTTAAATACTTTGCATTAAGCAGAAACCTACTGACTTATGTATAAATCATTTATACAGTATTCACTCATTCCTGTAGGATGTGTCTTTACAAATATTCTCTTTCTATGTGTGCTTATTTTTACTCTGACCTTAGATTTTATTTGAGAGAGAAATCTAGAGACCCATAGATCTTGGAACCTAGTTTATTCGTTATTTTTTGGAACCCAGTTTTAAAAAATATGTGTGTCTGTCTGACTAATGTGTTTCAAAGGAAACTAAAGTCAGGGTAGAGGGGACCTGCTTTCCTCAAAGATGGGAGTGCTTTCCAGTCCATTTGTCAACCTCAGGGCTACTGCAATGGTTAAAATAAATGACCCAGAACCAGGAGAGTTGATTATCAACATAGCGAAGGGGAGGATTTCAAAGGAGGAGGGCAACCAAGAGAGGAGGGCTAATCACATGGAGAGGGGAGGGAATGGAGATTGGCAGTTACTCAATGGTCCTCCGTGAACTGCCGCAGCGAAGGACCAAAAGTTTTACTCCTTTTTTTGATGGAGACAAGAGAGCTTGTTCCGTCACCAGCTATTTCCCTTTGAGCTTCCTCAAGTCAAGTTTCTCACCACTGCCTATAAAAATACCTAATTCTGAGGACTTATGTGTCCTCCCTGAATGTTTTCCTTTTGGGGACAGTTGGGAGAAAGTAAAAGACAAATAGAAAGAATTACTAGTAGAAGGCAGAGAGAAGTCAATGTGGAGACCGTAACAGCAGAATAGACGTAGAGAAAGAAGCCAGGATGAGAAAGCCAGGGGAGAGAAAGACCACAGAAAATAAAAGCCCAAAGGAGTAAGAGGCGAGAGAGAGCAAAAGATTTATTGCTGAGAAAAGTTTGTCTGCTTAAGCCCTCCAGGTCAAGAAGACAGACCGACAACAGAGCATGGCAAGGAGGCAACAGACGTCGACACTCTGCACCTGATCCTGGAGAAGACGTTCGGCCCCATGGGAGTGCGAGCCCAGGCCGTGATAGCCTCTGCCCTGGTGTACTGCATCCAGGTGAGTTGAGAAAATGCAAAAATAAAACTTTTGTTTGTTTCTCAGACAAATCAGCTCTCAGAAGAACCATGGGGGAAATGAGTGGGGGGAAGGACATAGAGTGAACCAAAGAGGTAGTGGGGAAAAGAATGACTAGCATGTTTCCTTAGTGTGATAAGGATTCATGGCCCCAGTGTGGCTGATGGCATCGGTGAAATGGAGGAACAGAAATTAGGGTAAACATAGATACATGCAGGATAGCTATGGGAATTTAGAAGTGCCACCTATCTATATTTCTCTCTTTTATAGGGATTTTATTCATTTATTTGACAGAGAGAGAGAGAGAGATCATAAGTAGGCAGAGAGGCAGGCAGAGGCGGAGGGGGAAGCAGGTCCCTTGCTGAGCAGACAGCCTGATGCGGGGCTCGATCCCAGCACCCTGGGACCATGACCTGAGCAAAGGCAGAGAGGCCCAACCCACTGAGCCACCCAGGCACCCCCATTTTTCTCTTTTAGCATCTTACCATTCATCCCTCAAGATCCCAAATAAATGATCAAAATGAACACATAATTCCCCTAAACAGAGTTTCCACATCAGCCCTGATACAATTCTAGAAACTTACATGCTTCCAGATCATGTAACTCTTAAAAAATACTTCTGACCTTTTATTTCTCCCCACCAAAAATCAGAAGGCCCTAGGTAACTCATGAAAAAGGTCAGTAGGGTGAGGATTCTGGACAATTGTCAAGGGAAAGTTTATACAGTGATGAACACTAGTAAATAGGAAAAGTGGGGACACCTGGGAGGCTCAGTCAGTTAAGCATCTAACTCTTGATCTCAGCTCAGGTCTTGATCTCAGGGCTGTGAGTTCAAGCCCAGAGTGTTGAGCTCCACGCTGAGTGTGGAGCCTGCTTTAAAAGAAAGAGAGAGAGAGGAAGAGTAAATGAAGCACTGGCTTGTATCAAGTTCCTGTACATCTCCTAGAGGAGAATGGACCGACTGTTTTGCTTTCTACATCCCAGTTAAATTATTGTCTGTAAATCCATTTCTTCTTGTATTTTCCTTTTGCTTCCTCTTCTTTTCCTTGCCCTGAACTTTCTTTCTTTTTAATTTTCTTTTTTTAATTTTTTGGCAATAGTCACAAAAAGAAGTATTTTCTCTGTTTAGCACTTTAAGCTTCTCTTAACTTTAGTCAAAAAAGAGAAACAAAAAAACCAGAGGTGGGTTAGAGGAAGCACACACTTTGTCATCCTTAGTGGCCAACCGTTTTAAATTAGAAGAAAAAAAAAAGGAGCTTCTCAAATGCTGTCTGCAGAGAACAGCTCTTAAGTCCTTTTACAAATCCTTTTCACCTGGTATGTCTTGAGTTTGTATGTCCCCTCTTCCTCAATAAGTACAAATATCTGTCCCTTGTTGTTGATTTCCTGAGAATACTAAGTCATTCGATTTACTGGAAGAGAGATGCAGTTTCTAAACAAAAGTTCCTCTATGTGAGGGAAAAAGTCAACTGAAATACAAGGTAAAAGAAGGAGAAGAAGCTTTCATCATCAGTAGCAGGAGGGGTTTGATAGCAATATCAAGGTGTTGTCAGAGCAAATTTAGCCCTTGTTGTACTAACTCATTCAGCGCACATATATGATAGAGTTGGATTTGAATTCTGGCTACATCAATAGGAGCTTGCGGTTGCTCATGTTAGCTTAAACCCCTTTGCCTCTGTCATGTAATCTTTCAAAATAAGGTTAAATATACTCACCTATATGATTATTGTGATGAAATGTTATGACATACTGAAACTTCTTAGTAGCCTGACTGGCATAAAGTGGGAATTCAATAAATAAAATTGTTCCCCTCCTTTTTCTCCTTCTTTTTTGGGGGGCAGGGGTGGGTTATTGATGAACTAAGGGAATAGAAAAGAGGAGTGGGGTAGAATTCAATTTGTAACTGGGAAAGATTAAGAAGGTGATAACAATATCCTGAGGGATAGATCAGGACATTTTTAGGACAAATTGATTTAAATGTTGCCTCTGCCTCTCATTCACAAAAGTTGTAATGCTTACCCACCGAAACAAACAAACAAATGGAAACCCCCGACAGATTAAATATTTACTCTTCTAGTTTCTCCCACTTCAGTTATAATAATCCACAGGCATGGGAGCTATGAAAAGAAATAGGGCTGACCCTATGACCTTGTCCTCATGTTTTCCCGGCTCTCACCAAGTAAACTAACATAGCAGAGTCATGGGGAAGCGATGGCAGGCTGCTGAGCCGAACCGATGAGACATTTCCCTGTCTGAGACTATTTCCCTTCCTGCAGCTTCCCCCGGCAAGATGTGAGGAGAACTGCGTGAATCCTGAACAGTAAGTATCTGAGACCAAACTGGGAAGAAGGAGAAACAGACAAAAACATTAGTACCCAAAACAGGAGGTCAAGAGGTCATTAAATATCTCTGCCTTCCCTTTATCTTTACTTAAATGGACATCAACCCACCAGTCTGGTAGACGGATCATGCAAAAATAAAGACATGC
The DNA here is from genome assembly GCF_011764305.1 of Mustela putorius furo. Taxonomy (NCBI): domain Eukaryota; kingdom Metazoa; phylum Chordata; class Mammalia; order Carnivora; family Mustelidae; genus Mustela; species Mustela putorius. Next base: position 37,541,654 of record NW_025422368.1, on the reverse strand, counting down.
CCTTGTGTCATCCTAAGTACTTAAAATAACATCACTGAAAGCATTTTTTCCAAAGCCTATCTTTCCATTAAAACAACAGAATTAATCTCAATTCATACAGCCACAGAAATTTGCGAATGGCTTTCCTTCCCATGCTTCTCAGTGACTCATCAGGACCCACTGGATTTAAAATCTCATCCCCGGCAGATATGTTGGGGTATTCCAAAGTAACCTCACCATCTGAACTATGATGAGCATTTTCTGTATTTTAGGGTGTGTCAATACTTCCTGCAGACTTCATACAGCTATCATGTTGAGGTTGTAATCCCTTAATCTAAACCTATCACTATTAGGTCTTACACAGATACAGAGGACATAAAAGGGGAAAAGATTCATTCCACTTGGAGGTAAATTATTAAGAAAGCAGGGGCAGTTGGAACAAAACACTTGCCCAGCCTGAAGGAAAACAAATATTTAGCCATGGGAAGGGTTTCTCAACAGCCAAGACTGTTAAACCCAGGGGAAATGGTGGTGACCTGGGTTGCTTATCACACCGTCTGAGGTTTTAGACACCTACCACTTGGGAAGAATCATTTTTAACAGACTCAGAATCATAACTCTAGGACTAGAAGAGGCTTTAAATAAATGGAGAATGCAAGAAGCCTACAGGAGACATTGTTAATCGAAAAACAAACTGTATGTTCTACAACTGTGCAACCAAAGAGAGGATGTAAAAGAGAATTTCAATAGATGTCAACAGTTCAATACATCAGAAACTAGTATTAAGTTTGTTCATCTTCAAAGATAAATATTTCCTTCCTCTCCCCTTCCCACTCCTGAGCTTAGCCCATACTCCTTCTTCCATGCAATCCATAAAATTGAGTCGTCTCTATAGAGAAAATTCAGTTAGTTAACTTTTAACATGGTGACACTGGTTTCTACATTTTTCCTCCTTCCTATTTGGCTTAAGTGGGTGTGCATATCAGTTTTGATAATGGAAGTGAAAGTTTAGGGGTTTTTTCATGGTGAGAATTTTTATGGTATACTGGGGAGCCTTTTTGCAGCAATTTGCAAGACACAAATTATAAACTTCATTGTATTGCTTTCATGCTTATAACTGAAATTTTCTTTATGTTTAAATTTTATTGATCTCAAATATAAAAACAAACCTTAACTTTCATACCCATTTTCAAACTTTGTAATTTTACATTCCAAATTCTTTCCTGGTAATTGTCATCATAACTGTTTATAGTAGTCATGGTTATATTTTCTACTAGCACCATTTTCATCATCACTAGTCTATCTTAAAATGATTTACAAAATATTTACACAATGCCATCTATAGTATTAAACACTTAAGGCATCTCATTTTGCAATAGATTCTGCTGGTTCTATTGAAGTTAGTATAACTTGTTGTATGTTAACTAATGGGAATTAAAATGCAAACTTAAAAATATATATATAAGTTTTAATGCTATTATTATAACAAGGTAGCATACTATATTGTAACTCATATTCCAGATTATGGAACTACAATAGGCACCGACTATGTTTTTATTGCAAAAAAAAACTTTATTCTTTCTCCATAGTTGCATGACCACAGATTGGGTACATCTCTGGTATATATGGTAAGTTTCAGCTTTCATACCCAGAAAGACATTTCAAAGGAACTTTATTTTTCTCAGGGGCATTCATTTTTACTTTTTTAGCTTTTAAATATATTGACATCAGGAAAAAAAAAAAAAAAAAAAAAAAAAAACACATCAGGCTGGTAAGAAGCCAGCCTTCTTACCTAGCATCTCATGGAGTCAAATTTCTTTACCTCATTTTTAACTGTGTGATAATATGCCAGGATTTCCTATTTCAATACCATCTCCCCAGCCAACCTCAAAAAGTTATTATGTATGTTCTCAGTTCTAGAAATGTCTATAGAAAGGAGAATATAGAGTAGAAAGCAGATCCTCCAAACCATATTAGATCTCTTATTGTTTTAATGAACTGATTAAGTCTTACTGACAAAATAAGTATGCCTGTGAAGTGAAAGTGTTGGAATTAAAATCTTATGATTACTGTGTAAAATGGTCAAACAAAGTCAAAATGTAGACACTGAAGACCAGTTAGGGCCAGGACTGGGAAACACACCAGATCACCGAGCTTTCATGGGGAGGTCGGGGGGTCTTCCTGCAGGCTCCTGGTGGTCATTGGGGCACTGCTTCTCCTGTGCGGCCTGACTTCCGCGTGCTTCCGCTGCTGTCTGAGCCACCAGCAAAATGGGGAAGATGAGGGCCGGCCTCCCTATGAAGTGACAGTTATAGCTTTCGACCATGACAGCACTCTCCAGAGCACAATCACTTGTGAGTACTCTGACTTGATAACCTGAGGGGGGTTTGGAAGGATGATCAAGGAGGTGCATGTTTGGCAGTGGATTAAGTGTCTGCCTTCCACTCAGGTCATGACCCTGGAGTCCTGGGATGGAGTCCCTGGTCAGGCTCCCTGCTCAGCGGGGAACCTGCTTCTTCCTCTCCCTCTGCCTGTGCTCTTTCTTGCTGTCTCTCTCTCTGTCAAATAAATAAATAAAGTTTTTTTAAAAAGGGTATGATTTGGGGGCACTTGGGTGGCTCAGCTAAGAGTCAGACACTTGATCTCATCCCAGGACTGTGAGTTCAAGCTCCTTACCGGGCCCCATGCTGGGTGAGGAGCCTACTTAAAAAAAAAAAAAAAGAAGAAGAAGAAGACAAATAAAAAGAATGATCAGGACGATGAAACAATATAGAAACATGGATTGAATTGCATTAAAGATTCTAGAACTCAGGGTTATTTTCATTTCCAGAAGCCTGATGGTATGGTGACCTGGACTCTCACTGATGCTGTGTTCTCAAATATTGGTCTAATGATAGAGTGAAGAAAAAAGTAGAATGCTGAAGAAAATATTGGAAATGTCTCACAGGAAGAATTACCCAGTTCATAAAGTTATTTTGATAAAACTATTTTAAGCTCTGAGTGTATCCCTTTTTCAAAAATGTCTTGGATTTTGTGAGAACCTGTATTTTTTTAAAGATTTTATTTATTTGACAGAGATAGACATAACGAGAGAGGAACACAAGCAGGGGGAAGGGGAGAGGGGGAAGCAGGCTCCCCACTGAGCAAGGAGCCCGATGCAGGGATTGATCCAGTACCCTGGGATCATGACCTGAGCTGAAGGCTGACGCTTAACCGACTGGCCCCCCAAGGCGCCCCGAGAACCTGTATTTTTTATTACCTATATATTATTTTTTTATCTTTGAAGACATTAATCATGTGTACTTTCCATTCTTTGTTCTGTAGTGGATCTGTTGATACATTTAAATGTTAGCTTAACATCACCTTGATGATTATAAAACACCTTCCTTTATGTCCTTCTGTTCTCTTCTTCATACTATATTCTTTCCTGAAATGGGAGAAGAGAGACCAGTCAGAACAGCAGTGGCACAACATTGTGAAATTTCTTTTGAAAAGAGGAGACATTGCTGTCCACCTTTCCTGCTTCACTTACTGCCCTTTGGGAAAAAATAAATAAGACAGAAATAAATATTTCTAAGGAGTCTGCGTTATCAGTGGGTTGGCATAAAGGGCCCCGATTCTGTAAAAGGGAAGGACAAGGTTGTGAGATATGGGGTCACAATTTAGATTAGCTGAGGACCCCAAAGAAGACAGGATCTCTCAGCAGAGTGAAGCTGGTTTCCAAACAAGCTTCACAGCATTTTCATAACATTTGTGGCCAAGAGTGACAATGGTTTGGACACTCGCTAAAAATGAAGGGGAATTAAGTGTGTTGTAAGTCCCTGATTTTTGAGGATGTCACAGTTACTCTAGCTCTATTCCTTCTTTCCTCCCTAGCCCTGCAGTCAATATTTGGCCCTGCAGCTCGAAGAATCCTGGCTGTGGCTCACTCGCACAGCCCCCTCAGCCAATTGCCCTCCTCTTTGGACACCCTCCCAGGGTACGAAGAAGCTCTCCACATGAGTCGCTTCACCGTGGCCAGGTGTGGACAGAAAGCACCTGACCTCCCCCCCGTGCCAGAGGAGAAGCAGCTGCCTCCAATGGATGAGTTTCCTAGGGTAGAACACCCTTCAAACTGATGGCAACTCTGGTTTTATAAATGGGGTGGGGGGTTCTCTGCCTTTGCTACAGACAGACAAATTTAACTTTTTTTTCCCCCTAACTTTTGGAAGATTTAGGATGACAACTAAACATTATTCAGTGAAAAGGATGGGTTCCAACTCTTCATTTCCAGCCACATCTATTTTCTAAGATGGAATTGCTCTAATTGGAAACTCTTATTCTTTATTCAGTGGCCAAAGTTTGCAACTAAGCTCTAGCAATGCTGATTACTACTGAACCAAGAAAGCATCAAAAGTATCTTGAATTCCTTTAGCAGTTGAGTTCCTTCACCCATAGGATACTGCAAGTGTTTTTTCCTCCTACCACCTTAGCACAATAATAGATCGTAATACACAATAGTGTAGGCACAGCCACAGACAGGAATGCACCAAAGTCATGAATTCTTCCTCTTGAGAAAACATTCCCTTTTATGCTGAGTGACAATGATACTCTTGGACATTATACAATACCTTTGTGGACGTCCATGATCCATCCTTACAGATATGGGCTAAGAGAACACAGTATAGTATCAAAGAGCCAAATAATCAAGGTCTTTCTTTCACTCTGGTCCTACCCACTAGCAGTGTGAGAAACCACATAGGGGGCAGTGAGAGTTTCTATTCATTTTTCAGTTCCTCTGCCTAGAAAACACATGTGTGTGCACGCACACGCACACACGCACACGCGTGCAGGCTTGCGCATGCATACGCAGTCTTTTCCTAAGTCTGAAAGAATGGCATTGTTTTGCTTTGCTCTTTAGTGACACTTTAGAGCAGGGTGGCCTTCACTGCCACCTAGTGGAAACATGGTAGAAATGGCTGTCCGTGCTGCTCTCCAGTCCCTAGAGCAACTGAGTTCTGGGAACTCAGCCTGGATGGGATCCTTCCCGGCCAGGACACATTCCTGCTGTGTAGTGCTAAGCATGTAGTGCTAAGCTGTGCACCCCATGTAATACTGGACATACGAGGATTTAATGTATTTTACTGGACAATTGAGGAAGTGATGTGTTGGGGAAAAATGACTTGCCAGTGACCTTAGATAAATCACTTATAATCTCTAAAGCAGTTTTCCCACCTGTAAAACAGGATTGTTGTGCAAATCAAGTGAACTAAATATAAATGACAAGATTTGTAAAGTATTATGCACACGTATTTGGTACTCTTACTATTGACATCGAATTTTCCCCTTTCTGCTAAGATTCTACTGAGTTTAGGCCTTATTTTTCCTTTCGCCAGTTAGCCTGTTATGTTATCATTAAGTCGCACCGAAAGTCACATTATTTCATCAATAAAGATTTGTCGATAGAGGTTAACAACTGAAGATATGTGATTCCTTTGAAAATGGTCTGTGTAGAGGTAAGGAATATTTGAGAAAACAGGTTTATTCGGCAATTAGCTTCAGCACTCATAGAGACATAGACCCAGGGAATGGCTGGTTAGTATAACACCTCATTAAATGTGTTCTTGGAATGTTCCCTCAGCCCAAGGGGGGAAATGTTCTGAGTATAAGCTGCTGGTGAGCTGAATTTATCCTGAGTCATTTATCAAATTGCCTGTGGAAATTGTTAAGATGCTTGAATTGTTGAATGACCCTGTGGTGGCCTTGTTTTGCTCTGGCCATATGAATCACTTCATTATCACACATTCCGTAAAATATTCTAGGCTCTTTCGTCCTTCAAGACACCCAGTCTTGAGGAAGTTAAAACATCATTTGGTAGAAAAAGATCTTGGAAGAAATCCTCCTATAGGTATCTTATTCTTTTTCTTTTTTTTAATTTTTTATTTTTGATAAACATATATTTTTATCCCCAGGGGTACAGGTCTGTGAATCGCCAGGTTTACACACTTCACAGCACTCACCAAAGCACATACCCTCCCCAATGTCCATAACCCCACCCCCCTTCTCCCAACCCCCCTCCCCCCAGCAACCCTCAGTTTGTTTTGTGAGATTAAGAGTCACTTATGGCTTGTCTCCCTCCCAATCCCATCTTGTTTCATTGATTCTTCTCCTACCCACTTAAGCCCCCATGTTGCATCACCACTTCCTCATATCAGGGAGATCATATGATAGTTGTCTTTCCCTCTTGACTTATTTCGCTAAGCATGATACACTCTAGTTCCATCCATGTTGTCGCAAATGGCAAGATTTCATTTCTTTTGATGGCTGCATAGTATTCCATTGTGTATATATACCACATCTTCTTGATCCATTCATCTGTTGATGGACATTTAGGTTCTTTCCATAGTTTGGTTATTGTGGACATTACTGCTATAAACATTCGGGTGCACGTGCCCCTTTGGATCACTACGTTTGTATCTGGGTATTTACCCAAAAGGTATCTTATTCTCAAGAGATCTCTCAGCCCCACCTCTCTCCTCGACCTCTCCCTCTCCTCAGACACCTGGATACTTGGTTTCCTGTAACCCTCTCACTTGGCAGAATATTAGCAGCCGTTTGGTTTCATCTCTTTCTCTCTACTCCATCTAAGATCTCTGTTAATCAGTGCCATCACTTTCACCACTGTTCTCAATTTTTTAAAATGCCTTTTGACTCCCTTTCCACCTATCTTTCAAACTTTAAACATGGGTTCAGTGAAGCTGATTTCTCCCCAAAGCCTATGCTGGGAGCAGTGCTGCAGAAATTCTCAACTCGACTAAAAGAGGTCATGCCAAGATCATGGTCCCCAACACCACCTGTTGAACCACCTGTCATTTCTTCTAGAGTTTCTTTTGTAATTCTCCTACTCTTTTGATTAGTTATTCAAACTTCAGTGGCTCTTAGGATACTTGGGTGGGTCAGTTGGTTAAGCAACTGCCTCTTGATTTTGGCTCAGGTCATGATCTCAGGGTAGTGACACTGAGCCCCGCCCCGGGCTCTGTGCAGTCGGCATGTCCCTCCCCCTCCCTCCACTTGTATTTTCTCATTCTCTCTCAAATAAATAAATAAAATCTTTTTAATTTTTTTCGGGGGCTCCCTTCAAACCTCATACCCCCTCTCCTACTCATTAATTCTAGGCAGGGAGCTTGTTCTCATTCAGAAAGGAAATCAAGCCTTCCCTTTGATAACTTCCTACCCCAAAGCTATAGGCCCTTAAGACCTTTTCTTTCCTCCTTCTTTCCAGTTTCATTAAAATAAATGTCCTTCCTTCTCCGCACTATCACACTTCCCATTAGGTTTTGCATCACATTGATTCAAAGTTTCTGTGTTCAAAAGGTACTGTTTAAAAAAATATCTGCTGGAATAGTGCAGAGGCAGCTGGGGGTAAAAGAGTGGGTGAGACAGTCAGGGACTCTGACTCATGATCCTCACAGAGCTTAAGAAAAAGTCAGAAATTAAATGATAGCATCATGAATAGTGCAGAGAACGCTTGGAAAAGGCAGAGTGATGGAAGGACCTTTTCAAAGATGAGGGAAAGTCTGATTAGTTTGAGGAACCGAACAAAGAGTAGCTGATTCTGGTAAACTAAAGAGAGAACTCCCCAAATGGAGTCAGAGGGGAAAGGAATCTTAGGAGCAAGGAGTCTACACTGTATTTTACACCGAGAAACCACCGGAAATTTTTAAATATAAGTCACTTGATACAATTTGAATTTTGTTGTTGTTTTTTAAGATTTTACTTATTCATTTGACATAGGGAGAGAGAGAGAGAGAGAGAGAGAATGCATAAGCAGGGGCAGTGGCGGGCAGAGGGACAGGGAGAAGCAGGGTCCCCACCAAGCCGGGAGCTCACCATGGGGCTGGATCCCAGGACCATGGGATCATGACCTACGCCAAAGGCAGATGCTTAGCTGACTGAGCCACCCTGGCATCCCCAATGCAATTTGAATTTTGAGGCAAAGATTCTTGAATCTATAGAAGAATGGACTGGAATAGGACATGTATGAAAGCATGAGGACTAGATGGGAGATATTAAGGAAGAGTAGACAAGAGGTGATTGTGGCTAGGGATTGCAATTGTGGATAGTCCATGATTGTGGACTAACATGGTGCTGTTAGAAGTGGAACTAGAGATAAATGTAGGAGTTTTTTTTAAATTTATTTATTTATTTTTAAAGATTTTGTTTATTTATTTGACAGAGATCACAAGTAGGCAGAAAGACAGGCAGAAAGAGAGAGAAGGAAGCAGGCTCCCGGCTGAGCAGAGAGCCGGATGCAGGGCTCGAACCCAGACCATGATGAGATCATGACCTCAACCAAAGACAGAGGCTTTAACCCACTGAACCACCCAGGTGCCCCAAATGTAGGAATTTTAATGATATGTTGGGGATAGGATCATCCACATTTGCTGATGGATTGAGTAAAGTATGTAGTAAGGGAAAGGAGTGAAAAATGACTCCTTGCTAATTGACCTGAACCAACACATGGAAGGTGAAGCTGTTGATTAGGGTTAGGGAAGGTGTAGCTATCTGTTGATTAGGGAAGATTGCACAAGACCAGATTTAGGGGAAAATTCAAGGTAGTGATTTCTAAAATGGGGAAAAGGCATTTCATGACAAAACATACATGAACTTAATCTAAGGTAATGCCTACTTCACTAAAGCAGCAAAAAACGTTCAGATATTCTAGTGGGAAAAATCAAAGTTTTCCTTGAGATTAAATGGGGAAAGTCTCAATTTGTGAAAAAGAGAAGAAAAAGAAATTTCATATTAGGCCTTCATAATTTCAATATTTATAAAATAATCTACTGGAAATGGCAGAGATTATTGGATATGCCTATCTGGGACAGTGGGGTCTGGATAGGAAGGTGCAAGTTTAGAAGCCCATAAGTTAAAATGTCCATTTATATTGTGGAATTAATTCCAAATGGAATTGGGAAGTTCTGAGATGGGAGCTCTCAAGCACGTACCCTTCATTATAGCCTACAGAACCAGCAGGAGAAAGGAAGATAAGAATTATTTTCACAAGGGAGGACATTACATCTCCTGATTTTTAAAAAAGGAAGGGAGATCCCTCCCTGCCCCAGCAACAACACAGTAACAACCACTTATGGACAATGAGACGCCATGGCAACCTCAAACTCTTATTCTTCTATAAACTTGTTCAAACAACTATTCCTAGATTCCTCTTAAAACCTAATAAAAGCCTAACCTTCCCTTTGTCTCTTCAGACCTCCCTACAGTTCACCATAGCTTCCTGATCTGAATTGTAATTTCTCCTCTGTTCCCAGATAATCCCCTTTTTTTTTAACTTAAATAAAATCATCTTTGTTATGTTTAAGCTTAATAATACACAGTTGACCCTTGAATATCAGTTGGAATTGTGTGGATCTGCTTATGTGTGAATTTTTTTTTTTTGATACAGTGTAATACTATAAATGTATTTTTGCTTCCTTATGTTTTTTTTTTAAGATTTTATTTATTTATTTGACAGAGAGAGAGAGAGAAAGAGATCACAAGTAGGGAGAGAAACAGGTAGAGAGGGAGAGGAAAGCAGGCCCCCAGCTAAGCAGAGAGCCTGATGTGGGACTTGATCCCAGGACCCTGGGGTCATGAGCTGAGCAATGGCAGAGGCTTAACTCACTGAGCCACCCAGGCACCCCATTCCTTACGATGTTCTTAATAATATTTTTTTTCTCAATCTCACTTTATTGTAAGAATACAGCGTATTAGATAGATATATATATGCTAGATAGAAACATAGAAAATACATGTTAATCAACTATTTATGTTATTGATAAGGCTTCCAGTCAATAATGGGCTATTAGTAATTAAGTTTTGAGGAAGTCAAAAGTTGAACATGGATTTTTGACTGCATGGGGACCAGCACCCCTAACCCTTACCCCTTCGTTGTTCAAGGATCACCTGTTTATGGGTGATAAATGAGGTAATTAGTTCCCCATCTTTATCATCCTCCTTCTTCTCTCTTTTTCTGATTCTATAATTATTTACTTACTACTGGCTTCCTTCCTTTGTTATACAGTAGTTTAGGATAAATTACATATTGCAAAACATGGGTGTATGGAGTTAAAGAAAAGTGTCATATTGTTAAGGCTTAAATTAAGTAATTCAGATACTGAACTTGAAGACAATGAGGACTACTTAATGTTTTATTAATGGGAGAGTTTTATAACATGATCAATATTTAGAAAGATACTCCAGTGAAAGTCTGAGGTCTTGGGTGAAGTATAAGGAATTCAGGTCTTCATTTCAGCTAGGAACATAGTGTAAAAATCCTAGTTAAAGATGGTGAGAGTCTGAAAAGGAACATTGCAGGTGGTGATGAAAAGGACTACAGTTATTTCTTTTCGTCAGCAGAATTCTAGGTTCTTTTGGTCTTTCTTTAGATCTTTCCTCTGGCTTTATTTTATCTTTTTAAAGATTTTATTCATTTATTTATTTAAGAGATAGAGAGTGTGAACTGGGTGAGAAGCAGAGGGAGAGGGACAACCACACTCTACATTGAGTGCAGAGTCCAATGCTTGGTTCCATCTCACAACTCTAAGATCATGACCTGAGCTGAAATCAAGAGTTGGATGCTCAACCAACTGAGACGCCCCTTTCTTCTGATTTTAAGCAGTAGAGATTCTCTCCTACCTCTTTCTTAGCCCAAATGACACAAATACGTATGAAACCTTATGTAGCCTGGCAGTGAAGCTGCACTATCCACCCTCTACTGGTTACTTTGGGCTTGTTGGGGGTGATTATACTGGACAAACATCTCCCACTCCCATATTTTCCACAGTTTTTTTTCCTTGGTCCAACTACAATTCTTGTAAGGGGTAGTGTCTAGTGGGATATCACTATCTGGGAGAAGGAGTCTGTACCTACACAATGGAAGGAGTTGACTCTGATAACACAAAGCTTCCAATACAAGAGGGAGACCTGAAAGACGGACATGTGTTGATTTACAGAAGAGCAATACAGATTCTCCTTCCTGGGCCAGGCGGATGGGTCTGAGAAATGAATGACTGTGCTAAGTTGACTAGTTTATCTGTGGTTTGGAGGCAAATAAAACTGTACAGGTTGCTTTGCAGTGGCTTGTGTAGAGAAGGACAAATAATTTTGCCTCTGTGTTTCTAGGTTCTTGGCTGAGACACCCCAGGGGGTTAAAAAAAGGTCAGATTAACAAGAGAAAAGTAGAAGTTTAATAATATGTATACCAACTGTATACATGGGAGAGACCTAAGAAAATTGAGTAACTCCCTGAAATGGCCCAAGGCATCATCTTGAATACCATCTCCAGCTAAAGATAAAAGAAGATTGGTTGGGGTAGGGGTGTATGAGAAGTTACCTGGAAAAGCACAGTAATCAAAAGTATGGTTGTTATGCAGATTTAAATCAGGGTCTTCTCCGTTGTTGAGAGTTTCTAAAAATTTAGTCATCCTCCTTTTCTTGGGAAAGAGGAGACACCCTTACAAATGGAGATTTCCTTATAAATGTAAATGTCTCTTACAAAGTTTTTAGAATTTCTCCTGTCTGTTGTTTTTTAAAAAACCAGTTTAGGATAATCCTTATGCCAAAGAAACTTGTATTTTGAGGTGGCAGTTCTGCTACCCTTCATCTGTCAGGAACTACAGTATTGTATCTTATTGAGTTAGTTTATTAAGTGTGGTCTGTAAGAGTTTACACATTAAGAGTATACTTGATTATGAGAGTAAGGAAATAAAGCAAAAATGGGATTTATGTAATGAATTTAAGAGGTTGAGGAGAAAAATTGCAGAGACAGAAAATAGCAAGTTTTGTTTTCTTTTCCTTGGGTAAGCAGATTGTCTGGAAGGCAATAGGAGGCCAGAATAGGAATTTTGCCCTTGAGCTGGCAGACTGACTGGGAAAACAATTACAGTGATTTATGGACTGTCCAAGATACACTGAGAGTTCAATTGTGGGAAATATTTTACATGCTGTCTCTGAAGGATGTTGGCCAGTGTCTCTCTTGGCACCTTCACCTTAGTTAACCCATAATTGCACTATATGCCACCTCGGAATTCCTCATAACATTAAAAGTTTGGAAAGGGCATTGTGAACGCGGTAATACTTGAGTTGAACCCTACAGGATGATAAAATTTTAAACGTCGAGTATACAGTATAAGAGCATTTTTTTTTTCTTTTTGTCTGTGAATAAAGAGGAAAAATGAGAATGTGAAGCATGGAGAATGTTAAAAATACCAGGAGTGATACAATGGGAATGAATCTGGAAGGACAGGTTAGCATCTTTGTGTGGAAGGCATTACATGGGAGCTGAAGCACTTTGATCTTTATCATGCATTCTGTGAAAGCCATTGTAAAGTTCCGAAGAGAGAAAAGAGATCCTGTAACTTGTAAAATGGTTTGGCTGTGGATAGAGCATAAGAAAGAGGGAAGATCTATAAAACAAGGAGACCATTATGGTCCCGAACTACCCCAAAGACAGTACTTCTTCCCTGTGTTTCATAAAAGGTTAGTTATAAGCAAAATTATGAAATAAGGCCAACTAAATATTATGCCTCTTCTCTATATTTCAGCATCTCGGTACTTCTTCTTTTTCTCCTGCTCTTATTCTTTAATTGTTTCTGTTGCCCTTTGGTTATTGTGGTCCTTATTTGACAAATGTTATCAGTGTTCCAAGTGTCTAGACCTTTCTTGAGTCCCAGTTTGTATGTCAATGGGTCATCTCCTGTACCCCTTCTTACACTAACCTTAGAACCTGCTGTGCCCCCATGATGTCAATACTAATTACTAGAGTTAGTAAAGCTGGGCATTGCCCTTACCCTCCTCCAAAAGGGTCAAAAATTCAAGTAAGTAAATACCAAAGTAGATCATAGAAATTCAATTTAAAGGGGACAAAAGTCCATCGGGAGTCAAATAACCAGTAAGTAATCATAACTACTTGAAGGCCTGAAGTGCAGCATTTAATTCATTAATCATCAGCTTTGGAGGCTGAATGCCAGAGAAGGGGTACACCCTGCAGAGAGCTGAGTCGACTGGACTGGTTTTATACTCAAATTACTTAGTCCTCAAACTCCAAACTGAAAAATCTGCTGCTCTTCTTTTATTTAATTAAAGATTTATTCCTTTTAATCAAATTTAGCCTTTCATACAGATTAAATTAAGGATTTCCTTTCTGAAGTCTGTTATTGGTCATTTGTCACTATTCTTTTTTAGATTCTAAAATGGTTTTCTATTTTCTCTCTTTCTCTCTCTCTTTTTTGACTTTTTGAGTTTTGACTTCTTTTTCCTTGTACAGCCTTTACAGTCTGTATTTGTTTCCTCTGGCTGTAGGATGCTGACACCAGCTCCCATGCTTGGGTTTTTCCCCCATACCAAGCAATTCTCTGACACCAACAGTGTGTCTTGAAATTCAACTCAATTCAGATACTATAGTCATCTGAGAAGAGTGGCAAAACTGAAAAAGAACAAAGGTCTTTATTTGAGGCCTCTGAATTGAAATTTGGGGAGCAAACCCTCAGGTAGAATCCCAAGTACTGTCCCACTGAAGGTGTGAAATTGTCACTGGCGAGTTCCTAAGACCTGACTGACTTTCACTGCCCACCTGCTTGTACTCACTAACCTGTGTTTTCCTTTAGCTCTCCTTTCCAGCTCACTTCTTAACTCAGGCAAACGAAACGTGAAGCCATCCCTCAGGTGATGTTGCCTGCCTTGACAAAACCTCCGCTGGCGCAGACCTTTTGAGCTAAACTTGTGCTGCACAGAGGGACCATGGGGTAACCCCAGAATGACGAGAAATTGCCTTTACGTCATTATAATACTAAAAATAATAATAATCAAATAAAAAAATGAAAAAATAAAAATCTCCATACAAGGAGGAGCCTCAGCCTCCTTTACATAACATACAATGTTTATAGAGGCATGTTTCCTTAAGGCACACATGAGACCTTATGCCCCCTTCTCTTCAGAAAGTCTGCAATCAAGTCTTACCATCAAGATAACTCTGGTCCTGTTGACTTTTAAAAACAATTCCTTGTAAAAGAATTGTTGCTTCTGGCCCAGTTCAAGAGTCTTTTGGCCCAGTTCAAGAATTCATTAGTTTTGGAAAGGACAACGGAGCTTTTCCCAAAATGGAGTCTCTCATGTCCCCAAGTCTCATACAGTTTTATTCTATCTGCCTAGAAATGGTGTGAGAACATATAGGTTAAGAACTCAGTCATGTAAGACTGCTCTCCTCAACTCCAACTTCAGATGCCAGTTGCAAATCCAGATTGTCACCTGAGCTCCTGTAGTTTGGAGGTTCTGAAGACCTCCTCCTTGGGTGATTAATTTGCTCCAGTGGGTCACACACGTTCGAGAAAAATTTTACTTATGGAATTGATGAAAGGGGAAGGTATGTGGGAAGAGGTGCTGAATTTCCGTGTTCTTCCCAAGCATGACTCCTCATCCAGGACCTCCAGGAGCTCAGCCAACCCAGAGGCTCTGAGAACCCTGTCCTTTTGCGTTTTTATGGAGTCTTCATTACCTAAGCACAACTGATTAAATAAGTCATTGGCCGTTGGTGACTGAACTCAATTTCCAGCCCCATTCCTCTCTTTGGAGGTGGGGGGGTAGGGTGGGACTGAAAGTTCCAATTCTTTAATCCCTTGGTTGGTTCCTCAGGTGACCAGCCCATTCTTATGTTGTCTAGGGGCATTCCAAAAGTCACTTATTAACACAACGAAATACACCTTTATTGCTTTCCTCATTTAAGAAATTCTAAAGGTTTTTGGGGGCACCTGGGTGGCTCAGTGGGTTAAAGCCTCTGCCTTCGGCTCAGGTCATGATCCCAGGATCCTGGGATCGAGCCCCACATTAGGCTCTCTGCTCAGCAGGGATCCTGCTTCCCCCTCTCTCTCTGTCTGCCTCTCTATCTACTTCTGATCTCTCTCTCTTCCAAAAAAAAAAAAGAAAAAAGAAAAAAAAAAGAAATTCTAACAGTTTTAGGAGCTCTAACAGGAACTAGTTAAAAGACCAAATATATATTTATTATTATAAACCACACTATCACAGACTTCCATAACTAAGTACCACAAACTGGGTGGCTTAAACAACAGAAAGATATTCTCTCAGTTCTGGAGGCTAGACATCTGCAATCAGGGTATAAGTACAGCTGGTTCCTTTTGAGGGCTATGAGAAAAACTATCTCCTGCCTCTCTCCTACCTCCTGGTAGACTCCTGCATTTTGGCTTGCAGATGGCATTATTCCTGTGACTTCACATACTTTTTTCCCTTATGTGTGTCTGTCCCTATATCTAAATTTTTCTCTTTAAGAATGACATCAGTCGGGGTGCCTGGGTGGCTCAGGGGGTTAAGCCTTTGCCTTTGGCTCAGGTCATGATCCCAGGGTCCTGGGATCGAGCCCCACATCGGGATCTCTGCTCATCAAGGAGCCTGCTCTCCCCCCTCCCCATCACCTACCTCTCTGCCTACTTGTGATCTCTGTCTGTCAAATAAATAAATAAAATATTTTTTTAAAGAATGACATCAGTCATAATGGTTTAAGGCCTACCTTAACAGCCTCATCTTAATTTTATCATCTACAAATACCATTATTTCCAAAGTTACATTCACAGATACTGGGGCTTAGAAATTCAGCATCTTCTGGGGGAATACAGTTCAATCCATGACACTGTTGCTTTAGGAGAGTTTCAAGAGACAGGAAAAGCAAATATATCATTTTTCATCTGCTATCTTAAATTTAAAAATCTACTTTTTGTTCTCTTGACTATGACACACTCCACATTTTTCGTCTTTATTTTGCATCCAAAGCACTCAGGATATAAACACAAGTAATGTTAGAGTAGGTGGCAGTTAGTTCAGGTCTAACAGGATAACTGG
Organism: Mustela putorius furo; assembly: GCF_011764305.1. Classification (NCBI taxonomy): domain Eukaryota; kingdom Metazoa; phylum Chordata; class Mammalia; order Carnivora; family Mustelidae; genus Mustela; species Mustela putorius. The sequence continues at coordinate 37,525,793 of NW_025422368.1, read as the reverse complement.
AGGGCAGGTTAGTGGAAGCCAGGACCAGGTATCAGGAAAGTCAGAGCCTGTCCTGGCAGCACTCTGCAAGAACCCAGATCAAATTAGACAGGTCCAAGATGGCGGGTGCCATGATAGGAAACCCTTGACCAAATGAGGGAGAAAAGGTGCAAAACCCTTCTTTCAAGAACTCCCTGCCCCAAGTAATGAGTATTACACCCCTCTTTTAACAACTACCAATAAAAGATAGAAACCCAAACATGGGGGTACTCCGCTTTCTCTCTCTCTCTCTCTCTCTCACTTCCCTATTCTTGAATCTCAAGAGTGTACCTTTGCTTTAATAAACTTTATTACTTTTGTTGCTTGTTAACCATGCCGTGTCTGTTCTTGAATTCTTTTTGTGACATGACCAAGAACATTCCATGACATCTTTGGGAGAGGGGGGTCATAGCCCCAAGGCCTGGCATCTGCCTAGTTCACTGGCAGCAGTAATGATGCCATCAAATAGCACAAAGTGGGGCACCTGGGTGGCTCAGTGGGTTAAGCCGCTGCCTTCAGCTCAGGTCGTGATCTCAGGGTCCTAGGATCAGGTCTCGCATCTGGCTCTCTGCTCTGCAGGGAACCTGATTCCTCTCTCTCTCTCTCTCTCTGCCTGCCTCTCTGCCTACTTGTGATCTCTGTCTGTCAAATAAATAAATAAATAATCTTAAAACAACAACAACAACAAACAAACAGCACAAAGTCTACTGGGAAAGATGACCTGGAGCTAAGGATTTAGATGCCATTAAGACTCCCTCTAACTCTGTATTTATCTCTCTATCTCCCTTGCGTCTCTGAATGTCACTTTCTTTGTCTTATCTCTGACTGGTGCATTTGGACTGCATGAAACTAAAACGATGCCTATTGTAAGCCTCTGATCTTATAACATCCAATTTCATCACCAGAGAAGAAGCTTACTTTGTTAAAAAAGAGATAAGCCCCTGATGGCTTGGTGGCTCAGTTGGCTAAATGCCTGCCTTTGGTTTAGGTCATGATCCCAGGGTTCGGGGATTGAGTCCCACATTGGTCTCCTTGCTCAGCAGGGTATCTGCTTTTCCCTCTGTCTGCTACTCCCCCTGCTTGTGCTCTCTCTCTCTGACAAATAAAATCTTAAAAAAAAAAAAAAAAAAAAGAGAGAGAGAAAGAGAGAGAGATAAGCCCCAAATGGTGTGACTTGTACTAAGCCCACATCACCATACACTTAATGCCTAACCTAATTGCAGTTTCACCTTCTCTCACGAATATGACCTTTCACCAGTCAATCTGGAACTACCTGGTTAGCACTAGTCATGTAATCTGCCTAACAGACCCCCCCACTTTCTCCCTAAGGAAGGCGACCTTGCCAACACTAACCCCTCTTCGCAAAAAACTTTTTCTTCCTCCTTCTGCCATAAAAACTTTCTACTTGATACAGCCCCTGGGAGCTCCGTTCTATCTGCTACGATGGAATGATACAGCCTGGCTCAAAAATCATCCAATAAAGTCAATTATATCTTCAAAGTTATTCTTCTGAATTTTTCTTAACACGTTCCTTAGTTCATATGTGAGAAACTTTAAGGAAAGATTCTGATTAGTCTTGTTTAAGTCACGGGGCTTTCTAAATAGTCAAGGCTATCAAGTTTAGTGGGCCCCACAGGAGGAACTATGTGTTTTCAGTGTGGGAGGTGGAGTCCCTTGAAATCCTGTATATGGCGCCCCCCAATGAGGAGTAATGGGCATTGTTTTAGCTAATGTACATCATTATAAATACTAAGACAAGATAAGAACACAGGGCTTTGGAAGTGCTCTGAAGAGTTAGAGAACCCAGGCAAGTGAGATGAAAAAGTTTCCTGGGGAAGGTGATGCCTGAACTAAACCTTGAATGATTTACAGGAATTAGACAGAAAAAAATGGGAAGAACTTTGAGAATATCCAATGGCCAGAAACAAAGGCAGTATAGGGGAAGGGGTCGCTTCAGTAAGGCAATCTGCATGCCTGGAATGCAGAGGGCAAAATAGGCCATGGGTGAACACGAGGCCAGAGGGAGAAACAGCAACCAGATCATAAATAGTCGATTTTTCTAAGGAATTTCCACTTTTCCCAAAAACTATGGAGAGTCTCTGGCCACTGAATGATATTAAGAAGAGAAGTGATGCAATGAATATGGTTTTAATGCATTTATTCTGGTATCAGTGAGCTTTCTCTCTCTGTCTCTCTCTTTCTCTCTCTCTCTCGGATGATATTAAAGACTAATTAAAAATGGGTTTGAGTAATATTAATGGTTTAAAAACATGTTCATAAATTCTTTAACACTTTTCCATCTGAGGAGATACGATTGTCCTCTCCCTCTGACTCTGGGCAGGACACTGTGACTGCCTTGAGGAATTGGATGAAGCAGAAGGGTCACTTCAGAGCTTAAAAGATGTGGTTTCAACCGCCATGTGCTTTCTGCCGATTTTTAGGGGGGAAATTTGTTTAGAGAGCCTTCATTTGCTCTGGGAAAAGCCTACCTAACTTGCAGCCACTATGTGAAAGACGCGCGGTGAGACTCCATGAAGAAAAAAGGATTGGTCAACCAACAGATGAGTAATACATTCTGCAGTCTCACCTCCCTGAAACCTGCTTCTGTGGCCCTAGGGAGTGGGGACTACGTGCTGGCAAGCCATCCTGGAGGAAAAGGCTTGTGAATAGTTCATCTCCAAAGCAGATCAAGGATCTTATGCCCCAAGGCTGTACTTTAAAGTGTGGTTAAGCAGAAGGGGCAGGCTCAAGAAGGTTGTGAGTCACAGAGCATCATCAGGCAGATTTGTCCAAGATAGCTGTAGTCTGGGTCATACACACCTCTTAAAGGAAGTGACCCTGCCACAAACAATCCATTCTCTCTAATAACTTTTTTGTCCCACCTTTTTCTGCCTATAAAAGTCTTTCATTCAAGGGATGCCAGGGCAGTGAAGTAGGCTAAGCTTCCAATTCTTGGTTTCAGCTCAAGTCATGCTATCAGGGTCATGAGATCAAGCCCCATCGTGGACACCACGCTCATTGTGGAGTCTGTTTGAGATTCTTTCTCCTTCTCCCTCTGCCCCTTCTGCTTATGTATGCTATCTCTCTTTTTTCTCTCTAAAATAAAAAAGTAAATCTTAAAAAAAAAAAAAGTCTTTCATTTCATATAGATCTTCAGAGCTCCTTTCTATCTGGTATATAAGATACTGCTCAATCCAGGAATCTTTGAAAAAAGCCAATAAGATCTTTATTATTATTATTTTTAAAAGATATTACTTATCAATTTGTCAGAGAGAGAGAGCACAAGCAGGAGGAGTGGCAGGTAGAGGGAGGCTCCCCACTGAACAAGGAGCCTGATGTGGGACTCAAACCCAGGACCCTGGGATCAGTCCTGAGCCCAGGCAGACGCTTAACTGACTGAGCCAACCAGATGTCCCACAAATAAGATCCTTAAAACATACTCAGATGAGTTTTGTTTTTTAATAAAACTAAACTAGCATAGTGACACTTGGGACAGAGCAAAGTGAGCACATTCAAATTATTAAGAAGGAAGATCCACCTGTGCACAGTCCTGGGGCAAGAAAGTTTCCTGATCTTAGAGCCAACCAGGCTCATCCTGATGGTAGCTGGCACTGTTTTGCCGATGGAAGTTTATCTAAAAATTCAAATTAACTAACTGCTTTGTTTAAATTCCACGCTTATCAAATAAATTTGGCAAATGGTTATGAGTTGCTGAACTTCGTTATTGTGTTTCTCATTTGCGATGAATACATTGAAATTCTGGTTTGTTTGTTTGTTTGTTTGTTTAAAATATTTTATTTATTTATTTGACAGAGAGAAACCACAAGTAGACGGAGAGGCAGGCGGAAAGAGAGAGAGAAGGAAGCAGGCTCCCTGCCCAGCAGAGAGCCCGATGCGGGACTCGATCCCAGGAGCCTGAGATCATGACCTGAGCTGAAGGCAGTGGCTTAACCCACTGAGCCACCCAGGTGCCCTGAAATTCTGGTTTTATACATGAGTTCCGTTTTATTAATTTATTTTTTATTAAAGTTCAATTGACATACAATGTTATATTAGTGTCAGGGGTACAACATAGTGATTTGGCAATTTTATGCTTTACAGCCTGTTCATCATATTAAGTATAGTCACCACCGGTCATCATACAACATGATTACAATATTATTGTCATTATTATTATTATTATTTTGAAGAAGAGAGAGAGTGAGGGGACAGCAGAAGAAGGGAGAAACTCTTAAGCAGGCTCCATGCCCAGCATGGAGTCCGACATGGGGGTCAGTCTCACGAACCCGAGATCGCGACCTGAGCTGAAATCAAGGTCCAGATACTTAACCAACTGAACCACCCAGGCACCCCATAATAACCATTATTACAATATTATTGATTCTATTCCTTCTGCTGTATTTCTCATCCCTGTGACTTATTTATTTTATAACTGGAAGTTTATATCTCTTATTCCCTTTTACCTAATTTTTCTATCTTTCCAACCCCTCCCTGCTGGCAACCACTAGTTTGTTCTCTGTTATTTATAATTCTGTTTCTGTTCTTGTTTGCTTATTTGTTCTGGATTTTTGATTCCATATAAATCTAAATTCCAAAATCACATGTTATTTGTCTTTCTCTGATTTATTCCTTTTAGCATAATACTTTCTAGGTCTATCCATGTTGTCATAAATGGCAAGATTTCATTCTTTTTTATAGCTGAATAATATTCTGTTGTATGTACATATACCTCCTCTTCTTCACCCATTTATCTATTGATAGACACTTATGTTACTTCTGTAACTTGGCTATTATAAATAATGCTGCCATAAATAGGGGTACATATATTTTTTCAAATTAGTGTTTTCATTTTCTTGGGATAAATGGTCAGTAGGGGAATTATTGGATCACATGGTATTTCTATTTTTAATTTTTGAGAAAACTCAATATCGTTTTCCATAGTGGCTGCACCAATTGACATTCCCACCAATGATGCACCAGGTCCCTTTCTCCACATTCTCACCAACACCTATCTCTCATCTTTTTGATACTAGCCCTTCTGACGGGGTATAAGGTGGTATGCATTTCCCTAATGATTAGTGATATTGAGCATCTTTTCATGTGCTTTTTGGTACACATTAGTTTAAATGTGATAATATAAAAATATCCTGAATAATAAAGAAATCTGACCTACCTATATGGTCAATTCCAGCTGTTTCCATATTTTGATGACTGTGTGAGGGGAAAATATAAAAAGGTATTTTAAGAGTAATTGAGAAAAATGTGAGTATTAATTTTGGAAAATAGTTAATTTTTTTAGGTGTAATAGTCGTATATCAATATGTCAATAGTCAATAGTCAACATAATCATGATTATGTTGGAACATTTCTTATTCTTAGCAAGATTATATTGACTATTTTGAGGTAAAGAGTCATGAAGTTTGTATTTACTTTCAAGAAAAAAAATCAAGGTGATGGGTATATAGGTGTTCATCATACTATTTTTTGAAACTTTTTACCTATTTGAAAATGTTCATAAAAGATCAAAAAAATTCTAACCCTTGAGAATATAAAAAAAATTAGATTACAAGAAAAAATTGAATTGTATATTTGAGAAAATTGTGACTTAAAAAAAAGACATTATTATTTATTTATTTTCTTTTAAAGATTTTATTTATTTGAGAGAGAAAGATCAAAAGCAGAGGGGAGGGGCAGAGAGACAAATGGGCTCCCTGCTAAGAAGAAGCCAGATGCAGCTCCATGGGGGGCTTGATGAGGAGCTGGATACAGGCCTGGATGCAGGGCTGGAAGTGGGGCTGGATGCGGGGCTCTATGTGGGGCCCAATCCTGGGATCCTGGGATAACCACCTGAGCCAAAGGCAGACACTTAACTGACTGAGCCACCCAGATGCCCCAGGACCTTATTATTTTTGGAGCAGTTTTAGGTTCACAGCAAAATTAGGAGGAAGATAGATTTCCCATATACCTACTCCCCCCATAACCTCTCCTATAATTAGTATTCTCCACCAGAATAATATATTTGTTACAACTGAGGAACCTACACTGACTGACACATTATAATCATCCCAAATCCAAAATTTATATTAGGATTCAGTTTTGGTGTCATACATTATACTGGTTTGGACAAATGTTTAATGACATGTATCCATCATTGTAGGATGATCATTGTAGGAGAATGTTCACTGTTTTCCACTGAGTCACCCACCTGCCCCCCAACCCCTGGCAACTGCTGAACTTTTTACTGTCTCCATAATTTTGCCTTTTTCAGAAGGTCATATATGGTTGGAATCATACACTATTTAGCCTTTCAGATTGACTTCTTTCACTTAGATATATGTATTTAGATATTTTCATGTCTTGATAGTTCATTCCCTTTTGGTACTGATAATATTACATTGTCTGGATGAACTACAGTTTATACATTCACTTACCAAAGAGCATCTTGATTGCTTCCAAGTTTTGGCAATTATGAATAAAGCTGCAATAAACATTTGTGTGTAGGTTTTCATGTGGACATAGTTTCAAGTTTCTTTGCATAAATACTAAGGAGGATGATTGTTGGATCATATTGTAAGAGTATGTTTAGTTTTCTAAGAAACCACCGAATTGTCTTCCAAAGTGGCTATGCCATTTTTCTATTCCTCTCAGTAATGAATGAGAATTCCTGAAATGTGAGCTTTTTAATATAGTATTTTATCTCTGGTAAAAAATGAATGTTGGATATTTTATCTGATTAAATGTGTTAATTTGTAAAATTACTGTTTGCATAGTATTTTAAATGTTATGCTGATAATAAAGGTAGAGAGCAAACTTTGAAAGATACCAAATTGTGTATTCTAAGATTAGCTTGTTTAAAACTTAGAGTTAATAATACTAATTAAATTTTATCTTCAAATTATCTTTCATATGTAAGTTGTCTTGTGCTTAGGATTTTTTTGAAATGAAAGTTAAAATCAGCATTTTTTACGAGCTATGATTTGATCAGAGAACCACACCCTCAAAATATTAATCTCCATCATGATTACCTTTCTTAATTAGTTGTGAAGTACTTCCTTTACAAGATCTTGGCTATATTGGATTAAAACTGAAATGAGCTAACTTCAACTTGAAAATAAGGACTAAAAATGATAAACATACAATGTGATACAATAGTTCCTGGATTTTAATGCAAAAAAAGACTGAAAAATGCCATAGAGAAAAATAATTAACATCAAGAAGCAAGGCTATGTTTTTCATTTTCCTTTTTTCAATGGTGAAACTTATATATACATATAATGATGAAACATACATATATGTAAGCATATTAAATATATATGTATATGTGTGTGTGTGTATTTATTTATTTGACTTTTTGGGTTTATTTTTTAAACCAGACACTGATGCCGTGATAAAAGAAGATAGGTGACTGGGACTACCATTGTATATTTCAGAGCTCCCGGGATTCAAACAGAGTAAAGCTGTCCTTCCTGTCTTTTCTGTATCTATTACCTTCTTTGCTGCCCTCGCCCTACAAGTCCCTGGAATCACTGCAATGTGGTCGGAAAGGCCTTAGATTCTTAGGAAAGGAGAGGGCCAGAGGGAGGCAATGATATCACCTAGCCCACCACTTTTCCACCAGCTTTTTGGGTGGCACTTTATTTTCACCTTAGGGACACTTCACAAATAGTACTATCCTTTGGTGAATTTTTGCAGAAAACAGAAATGTTTAAGGAGTATCGAGTTAACCTTGATATATTCTTTTACAGGAGACGGGCCCAACTTCTGAGTTAAGAGGAGAAAGTGAATCATTTCTATATTGGAAGATGAGCGAAGCCCTTAGCAGTCAAGACTGACATCATTTCTCCAGACCTTGATTACATCGCCTGCCCTTCACCTTGTGCATCTCCTCAAATTCCTGAGTCATGCTTTGTTTTTGCTGCTACTCTAAGAGCGAACTGCAGCAAGGACCCAAACAAAATGACGCCAGCGCGGTGAAGGAGGGGTCAGGGTCGAAGGGAGCCAGCCCGGCATCCCGGGAGCTGGCGGCGCGACGGAAGGAGCCCAGGACAAAATGCAAGCACCCGGCAGTTCAGTACTGGCCAAAGGAATTACACGACCCCCATTCCCTCCTTCCCTACACTCCAGATCCCAATAAGCAGGAAAAAGCTGGATTTTCGCCCTCTGTGTTTGTTTTTTGGATCAAACCAAGAAACAGCGAGAAGGAGGGAAGAACATATCTTTATAACGTATTTTTTGCACTCAAGCCCTTTTTAATATCACAGTCCCAACAAGAATTCGAGATAAAATTTTTTTCATGCTTGCAACAAACTGGACACAGGGCAGTTTAGATTGAAAGAGAACCCCTCGAAAATAGATCGCGTTCGTTCCTTCCCCGCACCCGGCGCGGTCCGAACGCTGGGGGCGGGGTGGGGAGGCGGGACGTCATGACGTCACAATGCCTACGCGCCGCCGTGTTGTTTTTGTGCTCCCGGCTCTCGGGAAAAGCCGCCGGGATTTCTCTACCTGAGCCAGTCCGTCCTGCGTCCGAGGGGCCTCGACATCGCTTCTGAGAGCTCTGCCAAGCAGCGTTGCGACGGGAGCTGACGTTTCTGAGGCGGTTCTCGTACCTCCCGAAATTTGGCGGAGGGGAGGGAGACGGGGAGACACGCAACCATCAGCGAGGAAGGCCGGCCCCGTCCGGGGATCTTAGAAACCCTGCGGTCCATCATGAAGTTCCAGTATAAGGAGGACCATCCCTTTGAGTATCGGAAAAAGGAAGGAGAAAAGATCCGGAAGAAATATCCGGACAGGGTCCCTGTGAGTGCACGGGGGAACGGGGAGAGGGAGGGAAGCGGATGAGCGGGGGTTGTGGGGACGGGGGAGTCATGATGGCTGCCCTTAGGCACAGGAAGAAGGGTGGTCTCTGTGATGACTGAGCCCTGAACGCCCTTAAACTGCTAGGAGAGCGCGTGGAATGGAGGTTCTCACTGCAGATTTTTCAAAACGCATCTCCCCAGGGCCCGTCATCTTTAGAGCTGACCGCATCTTCAGAGCGGAGCCTACGTTTGAGTGACTCAGCAGTCTTCAGAGGATGTGCAGGTTGAGATGTGTTCAAAATGTGGCCCTTTTCCGAGAGAAGGATCGGGTTGGGACCCTATATTTGTTCGCTTTAAGACCCCAGGGAAAATCTTCTGGAAATAGCTTGATGCGATGAGGATTGCGTCCATCCGTTTCTGCCTTAGGGGCTTCTCCCTTAAGTTGACTTTGGCCCTCATAACATTGGGTTTGGGAGGGAAAGATTCAGAAACCAGAGGATCCTTTCTTTTATTCCATAAGAATTAGAAAAGTATGTGTTGGGGGGGTGTGGGGGGGCGACACAAGACAGGCCTGGCCCAGAAAACAAGGTCACGTTCTCTGCGCAACAGCCCGATTGCCTCATCATTCTTGGCTCCGGGGGCATTTGTGGATGCAGCCAGCCTCTCTCCGGTACTCATTCTACCAGATTATACCTGGACACAATAACGAGAACCGAGGCTTTTTCTTGACGTTTTGGAGGCCAGTTTATGTGGTTAAAATGAGTGCCGGCAGTCAGGAGGAACAGAGGAAACATTAAGGTAGCTTTCTGCATCCGGGCGCTTTTCCCGTCACCCCCTCCCCCACCACTTGCCTGGTTTTCTGTAATGTAGGCTATGCACCCGGATTGGAAGGCAGAAGACTTTTAAGTGCGGTGGGAGGAACAACCACCCTTAGGTTTTGAAGATGGAGGAGCAGGGACTTTTCAGACTGTGATATATTCAGTCTGAATATATCAGACTGTTCCTAAATCTAGTTAGAATTCCCATGTGTTCCTAAATCTAGTTAGAATTTCCCCGTCCCTGTTCCTAAATCTAGTTAGAATTCCCATGTGTTTCTTTACAACTGAGACCTTCCCATCTCAGTCATTTAAAAGTGTTTTACCTGTGCGATAATTTGTAAGCTGTTAGAATCATCAATATTAGGATAAAGATTACATATTATGTACAGGTAAAGTAATTGTGATTATCTGGTGTCAGTTCTGGACCTGCCGGGGCGGGGGGCGGGGGGGGGGGGTAACTCTTGGGGACTCTTCTCCAATCCTTACCTGATTCTCACGGTATTACAGCTACTGGAAGCCACTTGGGCCTTCTGCCAGCAGTAGAAATCCCCTGCAGTGCTTTATAAGGAAGCCAGACCTTAGGGCTGTACCATTCACCAGAAATTGCACACAAGGGTGTTCCGGTAAAAAGCAGAGCTAGCCCAGTTACCCACTGACTAAATGATCCTTCTCCTTGTTTAATCTCTGGACCTAGGGTGGCTGCTTCAGAAGTTCCCCGGATTGTAGGATAGCAATCCTACTTTCTTAGAATGTTTAAAAATGATAGCTTTCATTGATTGATAGTTAACTCTGTACCTGGCAGTACGTGCTCTGACTTTATTCAGTTCAATCCTCACACCATTATAATCCCATTCTACAAATGAAGGATCTGTAGCTCAGAGAAATCAAGTATTCCGAAAGGTTTCCTGTGGGCTGGTGTGTGACAGAGCTGAGATTCCAGCTCTGGTTGTTGGATTCTCCATGCCGTATCGTTTCTCAATTTCTAATACAGTTCTGTCAAACAATTAAGGAGGCACTGTGTACCTCACACTGTTAAGTATTGGAAATCAAGAAAAAAACAATCACAGCCCTCAAAACGTGAGAGTCATATGATGCCAGAAAACATCACGGACTACAGTTGACTCAGAATTCTCTTAAATATGAGGCTCTGTTCCAGTAGCTCTGCCTAAGTCACAGACTTTGAAATGTACCTGTTCCTAAATCTAGTTAGAATTCCCATGTGTTTCTTTACAACTGAGACCTTCCCATCTCAGTCATTTACATGAATTCACCTAGAATATTTCAACTCATCCTCCCTATTTTCCTGCTTATTGTTTGATGTAAAAAGTGTTTTACCTGTGCGATAATTTGTAAGCTGTTAGAATCATCACTCAGATCTCATGGTTCCTCCAAGTTGGATTTTAATTTATAAGCCTCCCAGCTGCTGCTCGGGTGCTCACCCTGTGACCACCTTTGTAGTTGTGATGGAGGAAGAAGAGCTCTCTGCTCTGAGTTGGGAGATTTTTTTGTTCTAGTTCTGGACAGGATCCTTAACCTTGCTGTACTAAAGTGTCCAGTATACAGAAAAGAGGCTTAAGCGTAAGTGATTTCTAAAGCTCCTTCCGACTAGACCATTGGTGTTACCAAAGCAGTCAAGTACCCTGACTGCTCACATAACTCAATTTCATTTGGCCTCAACTTACCTCTTAGCTATCATGGAAAGAACAGAGGGCTCATAACTTGGGAGGTTTTCTTGAGATCTTAAAGTATCTTAATAGCTACAATGTATTGAAAACCTGGAACACTGCAGGAAATTTAGGAACAGATTGTCTAGCCTTTAAACTTTGTTGAAGACCCTGTGGAATACTGACCACATTGCACAAAAGAAAAACCTTAGAACCAAAGCGGGAATTGATCTAGCCAAGGGCCCACAGGTAGAGGTGGGATTCCTGGAAACCTCAAATATCTTCTGGTAAGCCAAGGCCTTAATGATTACCCAACACCCTCCTGTTCCTCTCCAAATCCTGCCCTCCAGTCTGGATGTCTTACTTGCTGTATATTTTATCCCCCCCCCCTTTTTTTTGCTCTCTTTTTGCTGTTTCCATTGCTTCCTACTGATGGGAGCTGGCAGCTCTCAGGGTTCCTTTGAGACAGTGCTAGGCTCCCGTTCTTTTCCCTTTGATTTTAGTAACCTGCTGACTTTTGTCCATCCTCATTGTTGGGCCTTCACTGGTCTCTCCCTGAACCTCTTCTTACTTTTCCTTTTATTTTTCTTATTAATGTATTTTTTTCTCCAGTTTTCATTTTTAAATTTTTAGTGTGTTCATGTCCCTCTGGTCTTCCTGGTTCAGTATTCTTTTTCTCCAGAAACAAAATAATGTTTTTTACTATTTTAATGTGTTTCACTTAAGAGCTTCAAGCCCCAAGTCCCTCCCTTTAAGTCAATTCATATATTAAGATAATTCTTTATAATTTACAAGTCATTTTTACATAAAATTTCATGGATCAAGGTTATTGTAGCCGTACCGTGACTGTAAAATGCCAGGAATAGCCCACAATCCCTGTACTGACAAGAGGAACGCTTGTTCCAGACTTTGCTGTGAAAAAGAAGAGAAGGCAAAGGGTTCAGTACTCCAAGAGGAAGACCCTTTGCTCTTCTTTGCTCCCGATTATATCGGTCCTTCAGGATAATCACAAATCCTTATCACTGTTTCTCAAGCACAGGATGTGTGACTAGGGGTCTTACTGAACCTAGGAGGATCTGTTTACTGGAAAGATACACGCTATGCTAATCTGCATGTTCTACGAGTTTCGCTAAATTTAGCCTAAGGGACAGTACGTACATCTGTTCGATCTCAGGGATCTCAGGGTGGCTGTTGGGATTAAGAAAGCTTCAGGGAACTCCCAGCGGCATTCTCCATTCTCGTGGCAGAGTGGTCCCAGGCCTGGCATTCCAAAGGCAAGGCCTGTGCCCTTCTCAGAAACCACCTATGCCCTCAGCAGCCTCCATGTTAACATTATAGCAAGCCAGGTATTATGGCTGATTCCATCCTCTACACTAAACCCAACAATAAAAGATGTGTTGGATAGTTACTGTCTTACTGGAATGCTGTGGCTCAGAGAAGTTAAGTGACCTGTTGAAGCTCACGCAGTTCCTCAGGATACTTGCCTAGTGTTAGTTCTACTTCTGTAACCCTCCATGTGTTTGATCAGGAATGATTGCATTTTCTAAACTAAAAATCTAAAGCTAATGGTTTTATAAAACATTTTAAATATTTATGATTTCCATTATGTAAGCTATAAATAATCATATTTTTGTAATTATTTCATAAATAAGTGTTATTAAATGAATATTTAAAATTTTATGCTTAAAATCTTTAATTTTTGTATATATTCTTTTTTCTTTTTTGTTAACAGAAATATATGATCTGTAAAATTTGAAGTAATCTAGAAATATTTAATGTAGACATTGAAATCCCTTTAAAATACTAACACCTAATCAATGTTGATACATGGGTTATTAGAAGTGATATAATACAGGATCTCATACTCTTAAGTATGATTTGGTACTTTCTTTCACATAAAATGTGCCTAGAACATTTTTTGGCAGTCATTCTTGAAAATTTTAATAAAGTATAAAATTGAAACCACATTTTATCTATACCTTTAATAAGCAGCATTCATTAGTATAAAACTGGTAGGTACTCGGGAGCCTCGGAGGAAATGCACAGTCCTCTTTTTTTTTTTTTCCCTTTTTTCCCCACCTTCCCCCCCCTTTTTTATTGTGTTATGTTAGTCACCAATACAGTACATCGTTAGTCTTTGATGTATTGTTCCGTGATCCATTGTTTGCGTAGAACACCCAGTGCTTCATGCAGTCCATCCCTCCTTAATACCCATCACCAGATTTACCCATTCCCTCACCCTCCTCCCCTCTGCAACCCTCAGTTTGTTTCCTGAAGTCCATAGTGTCTCATGGTTCATCTCCCCCTGATTGCTTCCCTTCATTTTTTCCTTCCTGCTTCTAATGTCCTTTATGCTATTACTGAACATTCCACAGTCCTTTTTATGCTCTCATTAAATACTGGGAAGTACAGATCTGTACCTGACAGGTAGCTTGTAATTACTTAAACTCAAGGTTCTGTTTACATTTTGGCCCTCTCCTATTCTCTTCTTATTGCAGTAATAGAACTATCACCTTACTGTGGAAGTCCTTGTTCCCATTGGTTTTCTAAGAGGTAAAAGGGGATGAAAAATGGGAACATTTTATTGGGTCTAGACAAACGTACCTCAATAGGGTAACTGTAGAATGTGGAAGGAAAAATATTAGATTGAGTCCTGTATTTTTCATTCTCCCCCCTCCTCTCTCCCAGGTGATTGTGGAGAAGGCTCCCAAGGCCAGGGTGCCTGATCTGGACAAAAGGAAGTACCTGGTGCCCTCTGACCTCACCGGTAATGCTTTTCTCCCTCCTCAGACCTTCCTTCCCATGGAAGAGCCTCTTTGGTCCCTCCTGTGTGCGTGAAATTGTGGGATTGAGAGGAAGTAGAGTTGAAGAAAGTGGGTGGGATTCACCCGAGAGAGGGGACTCAAACAGGAGTGATTCAGCCATTCTCCTTTGCCAGTTACCTTACTCATTTCCCATCATAGTGTCTTGTGTGATTTAGATACAGCAGAATGGGCAACATTGAAAGCAATGACCAGGTGCCTGTGTTTTAGAATCTGCTTTGTTACTGTGCTAACAATTTATTCCAAAAGGAAAGTCAGAGGGAGGATCACATTTTAGAGTTTCTCAGTTTCTCAGTACTTTGTCTCCTTAAACTACTGTTTGTGGGAATATGTTTTGTAGATACTGTTGGGGGTTACAAAGACTACATTCTTCACCTTAATGATCCTTAATGGAATAACCAGTGAATCCAGAAAACCCTGGAAAGATTTTGAAGATGTGTTTGCTCCAGAGTTGTTAGATTTGAATGTCAGTCTTCGAGAACTTTTTCAGTGTGTTCGATAGAAGGTGCAGTGTTGAACCCAACCCCACTTACTGCCCAGACTTTGGGATGAGTGACCATGCTGAGATTACTGGAGTCCAGTAGAGCTCTCCCCATAACTTGTTTGTCATAAGGTGGGAATGGGGATGGAAGTGCCTTTCAGATCCCATTTAGACAATTCTGGTCTGGATGTACATAGGATTCCCTCAGAGTCTCCTCAGGCTTTGAGTGGAGGTGTTGGCATGATGTCTGAAATTGAGTAAAGCGGGAAAGGATTGAAGGGTAAACTTCTTGGTGGCACATCAGGGAATATAGAGGCTTCTTTGAGCTGTAATTCCATTTCTGATGTTAGAAGACAGTATTTGATTCTGCTGAGATTCTGTTTACTACTTTAAAGTTGCTACTTTGTAGGGTGCAGGTGCAGTAGAGTCCTGTGTCCGTCCCATCCATCCCCCCCACCCTTACCCTTACGTAATCCTTTTCTGAAACCTTCTTCCTTTTTCCAGTTGGCCAGTTCTACTTCTTAATCCGGAAGAGGATCCACCTGAGGCCCGAGGACGCCTTATTCTTCTTTGTCAACAATACTATCCCTCCCACTAGCGCTACCATGGGCCAGCTGTATGAGGTAAGTGTCCTGGTCATAGCAATACCACGCAGGCTTGTGTTCTCCAGCCTTTGTTCCAGGATCTGCTGATAACACGCCTAGGAAGTAGGACAAGAGGTGTTACTTCCCTGTATCCTCTTACACACCACAGTGTACGGCTGTGGGCGGTTAGATGTCACTTGTCCTCTAGGGATTGAACAGCCTACTGGATTCATTCTTTTTAAATTCTCAGTTTTGCCTTATTCTAGGGTTCTCACCTTGGATCGTCTTTATTGAAACAGCAAGAAATTGTTTCCAATTGCAAATTCCAAATAAAATGAGATTTTAAAGTACAAAGTGAAGCCTTTAAATTGTCTTAACAGATAGACTGAGTTGGAGACAATAATTTGCTGACTTCATTTGGTTTAATTGGTATACTATTCAGAATCTAATGAAAAAACTATTGTAAAGGACTTGCTCATGCTGTATCACCCACTTTTGTGGCTGTATTATTCCTTAAAGGATTTCATGTGGTACTTCCTTCTTCTTGTGCCCTGTGAGTTGTGTAAACTTGTTCTAATAATCTCTTAATCTCATTTTTATTCTGTAGCATATATTCTCTGTTAGTGTATATTGTAGTATATATATATTTTAGTATCTTTGTTCCCTTGCTGGAATGAGCTTTCTCAAGGGTCATGTTCTTATCTCTGATAATCTGTATGTACTGATGTGCTCCTTGAAGATTCTTTGTGAACTCAAAAGTTGAATTCCAGTCACTTCTGTGTATTTTTTATTCTTTTCTCAGTGGAGGCTAATGATGCCTTGCATACCTACCTACCTTGTGTGAGGCTCAGAATCCTGAAGCTAATGAATGTGATGTTTTCCTCTTGTCTCTTCCCTCAGGACAACCACGAGGAAGACTATTTTCTGTATGTGGCCTACAGTGACGAGAGTGTCTATGGGAAGTGAGTGGTGGAAGCCCAGCAGATGGGAGCACCTGGACTTGGGGGTAGGGGGAGGGGTGTGTGTGGGACTTGGGGAAAGAGAGGGAGGGCTCCCACCGTGGAGGAGACAGAGGGGAAGACATCTGGAAACACTACACCGCACACACCGTCATCATATTTTCACACGCTCAGTTGATATTTTTTGCTGCTTCCTCAGCCCAGGGAGAAAGCTTGTCAGGACAGAGGTGTTGGATTGGCTTTGGTAGAGGAATGAAGATGATTTAATTTCACAACCTTCCTGTGAATTAATATTTGTGTGACTTCACAGAAGAGGCAGGAGGCGGGCAAGTTGGGGCCAGAGATGATTGTGGACCACTAATAACTTCCTGCTCTCCTTCCTCTTTGGGCAGAGATTCTATTTTTGACATTTGCACAAGATAGGTAGGGAAGGGGGATGAGGATGTTTTAGGACTACTGGTAGTAGATCATTCCTAGGGACCAAAAGAAGCCCATTGTAATTAGAGCATTGTGACGCTGACCTATCTCCACGCCCCCACCCCATCCCATTCATAATCCCACAGCCAGACCTCACAGCGCCACCCAGTGATGCTGATAGACATTAGGCAGACATTGGGATGTCGCTCTCAGTGCTGGAAGATGGGGGCAGGCATGAGGGACGGTACGGTTTTGAAGATAGTTTTGGTAACATTAAACTGGAATTGACTAAGTTGAGCATCTCTGTCTAACCTGCTCTCTCTCTGGTGCCCCTTATCCCACACCTCTGTGGGACTGCAGTGAGCCACAACCATTTCCAGTTACGGGCTAAAACCACTCCTTGAGCATTTCCCAAACTTCGCTCCATGTATAGGGACAGAGATGTCTTAGGTGTGAAGGGGCAGGTATGAGGTGAGACAGGTTGTTGTCTGTGCCTCTCACTCAGCCAGGATTCTTGCTCCCTTGTTGCTGTCCCTCAGTCCCAGGCACACAGAACTGCTAAGTGATGGCCAGCTGCCTCCTGATTTAGGTTTTCATGTCCTACAGCTGCTAGTTAGACAGGTGTGAGGGGATGATGTAATACTTCACAGGGATTCTAAGGATTCTGATTATTTTCACTTTCGGGGTTGTGTGGGTGGGGTTGGGGAGCAGGAATCGCACTCAAGACATGACATTTCAGTTCATTTCTGCTAATGAAAAGGGTCCTTCCTGTGGGAGAAATCTGTGTCCGTTCTGTCAGCTGCAGATTTTTGTGTAATGAAGTTTATGCTGTCAGGCAAAGAAATAAAATAATTGCATACCTTGAAAATCAAACGTGTGTTCAGAAATGTTGCTTTTTTGGACTGTACATGTGAGTAGATGGTGTGTGGACTAGGAGTAGAAAGCTTTGAGTGAGGGCAGCTGTTAGAAATGAACGCTCCCATGTGGTCAGACACAGACAAGTTTACTCAGCTCTTAAAGTTCAGAGGTGAGTGTGGTGGGGCAGTGTGCCTGGTGCCTGGGTGATGTGTTTGTGATTCTCTGCTCCACAGATAATGCCTTGTCATTGCTTTCTTTGTTTCTCCAAGCTGAGGCTGGAACACTGCCTGGGTGAGACTATAAGGGGTAAGGCGGGGGTGTGCTCACTGAAGTGCAGATATCTGCGCCTCGTTCCAGGTTTAGCGGACTCAGAATCTCAGCAGAGGCATCTGTGCTGTTAACCAGCTCCTGATTTCTGCTGCACGCTCAAGGTGGAGAGGCATTGCTCTTTCTACCTGGTTTTAGTCTGAGTCTCAGCCAAACCTGTTCTGTCACATCTTGGTCATGAGGCCACCATCACCCAGAGGAATAAATGGCACAGAGGTAAGGCTTCTGGGATTAGAACAAGCTTGATGTCTTCTGACCATATGAGTCTCTCATTTATTCATTTGGGACCAAAATGTAGGTGGGCATGAGGGTGCAAGTTATGAGACAATGAAAAACCAAGGAAGTAGTAGAAAGTCCTTTTTTAATCTTAAAAGCTATCTCTAATCCTCTTTCATCTCTTGCAAGCCATGTGTCCAAGCGGTGTCTGTCTCTGCAGACTTTTATGGACAGTATCACAGTCACCAGATGGATAGAAACAGGTGGTTACAAAAGACCCATGGTGCGATTCCACCCACCACCAAACCATGCCCAGTGCACTGATGGAAAAAGTTAAGTCAGGATTGAGAGAAGCACGAAGCTGAAGCCCAGCAAGCAGAGAATTATGGAAAGCTCACAGGAATTTGGATTTTTGACATCAAGGCCTTAAAAATGAACACCTTGTTGGTACTGACAGAAAAACCTCAGGAGGGTGTTTCTGATACAGTCAAGTGGAAGCTAGTATTTGTATTGACAATACAAACTATTTTGCAATGAGTAGACTTAACCCGGTAGTTAGGAATGAGATTAAGTGAATGCTTAGAAGCAAACAACTGCATTGCAGATCCCAGCTTCCTGCATGTTGGAGACAGTCCCTGTAGCACAGGAGACCTGTCCTTGCTAAACCAAACTTGAGTTTGGAGGTTCTCCCCGAGGCCGCTTTTTATTTCTGTCCTCCTCTCTGGATACTCCTGGTGGGGGAATGCCCCTTGTGTGGAACGTTTCACATTCTTTTAGATCAGCCTTCTGATTTTATAGGTCCATAAAGTTGAATAACTTTTTTTTTTTTTTTTTAAACATTTTGTCAGAGCACAAAGAGGGGGAACAGCAGGCAGAGGGAGAAGCAGACTTCCTGCTGAGCAGGGAGCATGAAGTGGGACTTGATTCCAGGGCCTTTGGATCAGGACCTGAGCCAAAGATAGACATTTGCTTGACTGAACCATGCAGGTGTCCCCATAAAGTTGCAGAACTTAGCTAAGGTCAGAGCCATTCCAGATACTTGAATGCTGTGATTTGGGTATGATGCTCTTTTGTGAACAGTATCTCCCAAGCCTGTCTCCTGTGTTTCCTGCTAATGAGGCTTGAAAGCCACTTTGTATCCTCAGGCCATTGTGTCAGTCTTGAACTAAAAACATATTAGGAAATACCGTTTTCATTAACCTTGGCCTCATGTCCCAGGTAATATTGACTTACTCTGATGCTTCCTTCTGGAGACCAAGGTTGAATGATGTGTCAAAAAGCCCACTCTTCCCTTGGAGGCCAGTGTGACTCAGCAGCATTGCTGAGTGAGTCCTTTGCTATATTTATTGTATTTGCTGGTAGAAAGATCCCATACTAGTAGGTCGGCCGGGCCTGGATCTTGCTTTCCCAAGGATAGCCTTGGTTCGTGCTCATTGTCCTGATTTATTAATGGTTCCTTACTTCACTGTCACAAGTTTCCCAGTGGAAAAAACATGGTCCTACTCCTTATACTAAGTTTAAAAAAAAAAAAAAAAAGTTTTCTACCCCCATCAAGAGAACCAGTGCCATTCAACATAACATGCCCAGTACAGCTCTGTGTGGGGGACGTTGAGAAAAAATGCCGCCTCGGAATGGCAGAGTGAACTTCCTCAGTGCAGACTTGTGCTCTTCCTTTAAAACACTGTGCACTTGAAAGCATAGTAGGTGGCTAGGGAAGCATGGGCACTGCCTCACATCTCTCCCAGATATGCCTCTGTGGCCACATGTGAACGGTGTCCCCAATGTGGTTGCTGCACAGTCCTCTGGCTGGTACAGTGACCTTTGAACACAATGTTTTATTGCCGGTTGCTATGGAAATACTACATTTATTAAGCTGTTCTGCATCTTTTTATCATTAAACAAATGCAGGTATGGGATGATTTTGATATGTTGTATCTGGGCTGGGGGTGGTGATATACACTTGAAATGTACATGTACCGAATCAGGTCTGCTGTAAAGAACAAAGTCAGTTACTTCTGGAAAGAAACGAGTTGGTACATTGATTCCATTCTGTGTTGATCAACTATTCATAGCTGTGTTTTCTTTTGGATCTTTTTTTACTCTGATTGATAGATTTGAACAAACTCCGAACATTCATTGTTTTTGTATTTTGTGTTTTAACCCCCTGTCTGAAACCACCAATTATCTTCTGAAACTGGCCAATTTTGGCCGAGGTGGCTGTAAGGCCAGGTTGTCCCTTCATTGCAGCCCTGAGTAACCAAGTATGTCCTTCCTGTTCCTTGCCTGCCACACACCTCACCCGCCCCTCTCTTCACCTGGATATTACTGTGTGAGGTGTGAAGTTCAGTCAGCTCTGGCCTGCGGCACATGGTCCTGTGGGTAACTGGGGCTGTGGAGCTTGTTTTTCTCACTTTGGTACATGTTTAAAAATAATAATAATAATAATAATAATAATAAAAAAAACCAAAAACTCAGAGAGTCCCTGTTGCAAACGTTGTGACAGGCTGTGGTGATGTGAACCTGATTGCCTGTATATCATAGGACCATTTTTTTTCCCATTTTCTGTTACTATATTACAGCTGTGGGCACTTCGGTACTTCATAAAAATACGTGCAGATTATTTTCCAGGTTTGAAGTAGCAGGAAGTGATCACCCCTAGAAGTGGTCAGGATGACAATTCAATATGCCATTGTTCGAACAGTGACTAAGAAGCCCCAGGTCATTCTGGCGTGGGTCGAACAGCGAGTTGGACCATTTATTTTGACCGTTCTGTTTGCAACCTGGCAGGGTGTTGAAGATTTTTATGGCTTTGTATGAGAGGTACTAAAGCACCTTAAATTTGAATAAAGTGATCTTGAGATCTTGAGTGGAGGGCTGAAGTGCATTTTCTATTTTTTGCACTTCTAAGTAGGTTCAACTTTACCCCAGATTATTCAGTGAAAGTGTGCTGGTTGCCTCCTGCTGGGCGTTCAGAGGCTGAAAGTAAGCTGTATTTTAGGGGCTGACATTAGCTAACTCCCTCTAAGTCTTTGTTCGCCTGTCATCTCAGGACCACGCTGAGCACCCTTTTAAGTATTTTAGCAACCTGCACCTACTCGCTGCTCTCCCACACAAGTCCTACCATGCTTGTTTCTTCACTTAGCACAGATTACTTTTTTTTTTTTTTAAGATTTGTTTTAGAAAGAGCACATGTACACAAAATTGGGAGTGGGGGAAGGGATAGGGAGTGGGGAGGGGAAGGTCCCAGGGAGAAGGAGAAACTCTGAGCAAACTCCGTGCTAGGCCTGGAGCCTGAGGTGGGGCTTGACCTCACCACCCTGAGATCAGGACCTGAACTGAAACCAAAAGTCTGGTGCTTAACTGACTGCACTTGAACTTTTTTTTTTTTTTTCACGTCTTCTCACTAGATAGTAAATTCCACAAAGGCAGCAACTTTGTTTTGTTCACTGATTCACATGAACTGGGGAGAACCATGACATCTAGTTTATGATCAAAAGTAGTGAAAGAACAATAACTTCGGATAACACATAATGTCTCAGTTCCAGGACTGAGGTAATTCTGTTAAGAACCAAATTAACCCTAAACGCATATTAGGAAAGGACCACTCAAGGAACTCTGGGAGCCCCTTAGAGTTTACTAGGAGATCTGGAGCCCCGAAATAGGGCTTGAATCTCAGTGCTGCCACTTCACTAGGTCTTGGACAGGGGCCAATCCGTCTTCCGTTCATATGAAATTCTGACTTCCTTTTCTCTCAGCTATAGCAATAATTACATCTTAGTTTGTGAATATTGAATAAGTCCTTTGCAAACCGTTAAATAGCATTATTGCCTGTTTGGAATATATTTTATCTATAATGACAATAACAGGCTAGCTGGCAGAACAATTTAGGTTTTCATTGTTTTATGACATTCATTGACAATTACCGGATATGGCATGAGTCAAAATGAAGCCACCTTATATTTAGCGGCATGTCTGTAAAGACAGCTCTTAGATGATGGAAACACCACAGACAGGGTTTTTGGAGTTTTTTTTTTTTTTTTTTTCTCTGTTAAACTCTCCTTGAGGATTTATTTTCTTGACAACAGTAGCTGCCACTTAGCTTGCATTCATCCTCAGGACCGTGGATCTTTTCCATAGCACGCAGTAAAACATAGATGTGGGACAGAATAGCTAGACCATTTTTCAGCTTGATCGAGCTGGACACAATATCATGAATCTTTGTTTTATTCTTTTAAATATTTTATTATTTGACAGAGGCACAGCGAGAGAGGGAACACAAGCTGGGGAGTGGGAGAGGGAGAAGCAGGCTTCCCTCTAAGCAGGGAGCCCCATGCGGGGTTCCATCCCAGGACCCTGGGATTAGGACCTGAGCTGAAGGCGGATAACCGACTGAGCCACCAAAGTGCCCAAGACCTTCCAAAGATTCATCTAAGGTGTCTATTCCTCTATAATAGTCACATTTCTCTGAAGAAACAGAACCAATAGACTTAAATATAGAGAGAGACACATTTCTTTACAAGATATTCAAGTACTTACACAGATCCTACTTGTTCTCAATAACTTGTCCCTCAAACAAACATGAAGAGTCAAAATATTAACCATGGGTTTATCATCTGGTTTTTACTCCCTTATCTTCTCGAAGCATAAAATTAGAAATTCAGTCATTTGCAAGAATTGTATATCGGGGAACACCCAATAAGAAAACAACAACAACAAAAAAGTAGCATTTGCAACAGTGCAGACAGAAGTTTGTGTGGCTCCATTATTTCCTCTTAGGATGATGGAGAAGACCCTTGGCTTTTTCTGGTGAGACACAGCTGTAAGCCCTTCTCGCAGGGATCCAATCCTGTTAACTACAGCCCAGAAGGACACCTGTCACATGTCCTGCAGGCAGTGCTGGCCTGTCTAGCATGTCTAGCACTCATCTGCTTTGGACCACAGCATGACAATTCAGTAGAGAGAGCAGCAGGCAGAAATTATTATTATTATTGTTTTTTTTCCCCCAAAGCTTCTGAAAATAGCTGCAGGATTCTCATCAGGAAGGCTCATCTGGAAATTGAAGACTGTTCTTTGTAATGGTTGTTCTAGGCCCTTCAGGGCAAAAGACAAATGACATCTCTGTGCTCCTTTCTAGGCAAGGCCTCCAGCCTTCCCCTTTGCCCAGCAGAACTGCACATGTTCCTCTCTGGGTCACCTGGGATGCCTGAGTCAGGAGAGAATGCTGGGATGTCAAGTCACCCAGTAGCCTGGCTGGCTGGAGTCTCAGGTTTCATCTTTTATTAGCTATTGATTTTTCTCAGCTGAAGATCTGAGTGTGCTGATTCCACTCAACCTATGACACTACTAAGATAAATATACAAATATAATATTTACCTTTTATGAACCTTTTAAAATTCCAGCGCCTTATTTAACCCTTAACCACAAACTCACGGAGTCTTTGTCCACATTCTGGAAATAAATACTGCCAAAGGGTTTGTGTCTCATGGGTCTGGGTTAGGTAAGCACATGCACCTTTCTGCGTCGTCTTTGTCTCGGTTATTTCATCTATTAAATTACAAGTAATGCCAATTGCCACTGACAAAGGAGTTAATGCTTCAGGCAAAATTCTTGACTCTGCTGGATAAATATTCCCTTCCTTTCTAAGGTTTAATGAGGAAATCACTCTGAGATTAAAACAATTTATGCATGCTTTTAGTCCTAGTAATTGACAAGAGGTGGGATTCCATCCAGGTCTTGTGATTTCAAATACGATACATTTCCTCACATGTTCAGACACAGCATGTTCATACACATGTTTCCTTCCTAACGATGTGTTAGGAGGATGAAAAAAAAATACAAAGAACAAGGAGAAGCTACACCAAATGGCCACAAGTGAGGATGAGATGGTTTGGCCAGGGGTTCTCAAATTTAAGAATATATCAGAATCACTGAAAGGGCTGGTTAAAATACATTTTGGGGGCTTCACCATGAGTTTCTGGTTCCATAAGTCTAGAGGAGGACTAGGTTTTGAATTTTTTTTTTTAATTTTTAAAGATTTCATTTATATATGTGACAGAGACACAGCTAGAGAGGAAACACAAGCAGGGGGAGTGGGAGAAGGAGAAGCACACGTCCCACTAGACTGAGTAGGGAGCGCGATGCAGGACTGGATCCCAGAACCCTAGGATCATGACCTGAGCCAAAGGTAGATGCTTAAAGACTGAGTGCCCCACGTGCCCCAAATTTGTGTTTCTGCAAGAAGTTTCCAGGTGGTGCTGATGTTACTGTACTGGTCTAAGGACCACACTTTGAAAACCACTGTAGTAGAAATGAAACATAGAAACATCCCTTACCTTATCTTACACACTCCCAAGACCTTGGTAAATTAGTAAGTTGCAATATGGCTAAGCCATACCTCCCTGAGATCCATTCCTGGATGGCTTGTTAAGTCAAGAGAGATTTCTTCTTATTATTCCAAACTTACTAATGTGAATTTCTGAGGGGTAAATACAGAAAGCTGCATTTTAAACAAGGCTTTATGCATGTACATAGAATCTCAGGAACCTCTAGGTTAAGTGTCACGCTTGCCAAAGAATGAAAGAAATTCACAAGTAGTATAATAATGTCCACAATACAGTGTATCTAGGCCCCCAAAGGAATGAAGACCAGGAGACTCATTTGGGATACTTTCTTTGTAGAACAGATTGCTTGGAGTCTCTCCAAGGAAGTTCTAAAAATTTTTATTTTGGGTTTCTTTTCATCTTCTAACCCTTTTATAAACTTAGATAATATTGGTGTGTGATAATCTGCTGTAATATAGGGGGTTTTGTTTGTATATCATGGAACAAAATGACCGGCCTTATATCATCCATCCTACTGAATGGGGTTAAGGGATATGGTGTTTCCATTCCCGGTTACCCATAGCGTAAGTGACAAGCATTTAAAAACCACTGATACCAGGGCCCCACTTCACCATTACTCCTGGGAAGGACGGGGGAGACTCTGAGCATCTTTACTTTTTACAAGCCCCTCAAGTGATCTCCAGTTAGGGTTGTGAGCAATTTATTGGGCTACTTTTGATGAACAACACATCGGTATCAGTTCTGGAAGTAGGAAATTGTCTCCTGAATTTGCTTAATTTTTCTTCTATGTAACAGACAGAATAAGTCTTGCCAGATCCTTTTTTTCCTGGATGGAGAAGGATCCATTTCCTTCTCCAAGTCTTGCAGTGCTGCAGACCCTAAGACAATTTTAGTTAGTGAATTTGATTTCTGCTGCAGATGAGTAGAGGCTATAAGCATGAGGCTTCTCGCACATCTTTAAGAAAATAAGCCACCTGTCTTCTGTCAGCAGTGACTTTGATGCTACTGTGATCTTTGATGAACTAACTCGCAAGGTCTCCTGATCCCCAGCTCTATCACAGCTAGGGGGTCTAGGTTTCTGAAAAACTTGCCAAGTGTTTATATGTATTGAACACTTATGGCCACAAGATGGCAGGCCAGATCCACTTAATAACTCAATGCAGTCACTTGCTGAAGGTGGAGGCTATCTATTTCCCATTTGTCACTAATAAGAGAATGTGCCACCTTACTGTAATCAAAAGCCATATAATCTTAGTATTAGACAGAAATATGAGAGGTCATCTTGTTCATTAACTGTCAACTTTAAAAAAAAATCTTTTCCCAAGGGAGGGAGATACAGTACCCATTTTTCATTATTATTCCAACTCTGGTATCTCTTCCAGAATCCAAATAAATACTAACACTCTTATCTCAAACACATGGAAATGCATCTGCTGAAAAAAATTAACAGTCATGTATAGCTAAGAGCTCAATGGCTGAAGGAAATAGAGTCCTAATAAAAAGGAAATACTGTCACATTAATTTGTTCCCTCACCGGTTTTGTTTGAGCTACCTAAGAGGTAGGAAAAAAGTGGAAGACCAAAGAAAGATTTATAAGGGGTAAAGCAAAACGCTTTGTTTCATCTCTAATGTTTACACCTCTGAGAGTATTTGCATCTGCAAAAGGTGAAGTTTTATTTGTAGACTATCGTGACAATTCAAAAAGTGGGTGCCAGTTACAAATTCTTCTTTTTTTAAAATTTTTTTTTTAAGATTTTATTTATTTATTTGCCAGAGAGAGAGAGGGAGAGAGAGCGAGCACAGGCAGGCAGAGTGGCAGCAGAGGCAGAGGGAGAAGCAGGCTCCCTGCTGAAGAAGCAGTCCGATGTAGGACTCGATCCCAGGACGCTGGGATCATGACCTGAGCCGAAGGCAGCAGCTTAACCAACTGAGCCACCCAAGTGTCCCTATAAATTCTTTTAAATGTCTCTGGAACTGACCTTGCCCTCATTTCCCCCACCTATAGAGGGTTACAAGTTAATGAAGAATTTCCAATGCTAAGTTGGCTGCCAGAGGATGAGGCTGGGAAAGAAGAGAAAGGAAAAAGAAACATTTTTGTATCTTTATCCCCAAACGTCCTCTACACCTTGTTTTTTTAGAAATTGAGCTTTCATGTAAAGATAAAAAGACTAGAACCACATTTTGATATTTCCTTAGAAAAAAAAAGGCAAACAACAACAACAAAAAGAAAAAGACTTCTGAAGCCACAAACTATAAACCTAAGCAATATTCTTCATAACGTCCAAATCTAAAGAGATCTCATGCATACAGCTGTAGCCCTCTGCTTATCTCTCCAACC
This sequence comes from Mustela putorius furo, assembly GCF_011764305.1. Lineage (NCBI taxonomy): Eukaryota > Metazoa > Chordata > Mammalia > Carnivora > Mustelidae > Mustela > Mustela putorius. The sequence goes on along the minus strand of NW_025422368.1, from coordinate 37,499,155 downwards.
GCATGCATCATATGACAATTGCCCTTTCATTAATTAATCTTAATCCACAGCGGTCTTGCGTCTGTTTCTGGAAATATATACTAAGCAATTTCCTGTCTCAGGACTCTGCACATGCTGGTATGTTTTGCTGAATTGCTCTCTCTCTCTCAGCTCTCTGCATGCCCCCTTCATTCTTATATTTTGTCTTAGCTTAATTATTACAATCTCTGATCACCCAATTAGTGATTGTCCTTTCCCTCTACTATTGCTCTGAAGGTCAAACTCTTTTTGCTTCATTTATAACACTGATTGGAAGATGGGTTTTTTTGTTTGTTTGTTTTTTGGGGTTTTTTTTTTTTTTGCCTTTAACTTAGATTTTGTAATTTTTTTTAAAAGATTTATTTATTTATCTTACAGAGAATGAGAAGAGAGAGTGTCAAAAAAAGAGAGAGAGAGAGAGAGAAGCAGACTCTGCACTGAACGGGGAGCCAGTGTGGGCTCAATTCCAGGACCCTAAAAATCATGACCGCAGCTGAAACCAAAAGTCAGATACTTAACTGACTAAGCCACCCAGGCACCCCTGTAATTTCTTTCATTAGGAATAATATGGTTTCCCTGAAGACAGAGGCCATGTCTGTTTTTCATTCATACATTGTCAAATGAATATTTAATTTGTGCCTACTAAGTGTCAGGTACTATGCTGATAAGCAAACAGTAAATATTCATTAAATAAGTAACAATATCTCTTTAGGAGGAATGCTCTCTTTTAAAATTTTTTATATATGAATTGAGAAACAAATAGTAAGAGTTTACACTCTTGAATTTAACCTAAGTGGATAATTTTACTTGAAACTCAATGAGAAAGAAATTTAATAAATATGTCTTTTAAGTAAGATGAATATATGAAAAAGGGGAACAATTAGTTGACCTAATGATTTATCTATGTAGAATACATAACAAGAACCAGATACACTATAGCCGAGAACCAAAATAATCTAGCGTACATTAGTTTAACAAATATTAGTGATGAGTTGAAATTTATTGAAATGAGACAAAGCCAGTCCTTTCAGGGTCAAAATTAGGGGGATTTTCCAACCTTAACATATGATTATAGCGACCTTTCCCTTTCTTTACATCTGACAAAGGGTAACAATGAGTGGTTTGAAATTCACATTCGTGGTCTCTGGGCCTGAGAATTTTACAGTTCATCTCCCTGTTCAGGCGTTCAGAACTTCGAAAGTGAGTCTTGGGCACTCCCTCATTGTTATTGAATTGTTCAGGAAGCTCAGGAACTCTGGAATGCCTGACTAGGTAGATGAGTCGCTGCCAAAGATTTTCTGTTATTTTATTCCTGTAGTTTTTGCTGTAGCTTGTCACTTTTAGCATAATTGAACAAGATCCAAAAATATTTATTTAGTAGCATGTGCCTAAAATAGGCTTCTTCTGGGCCAATGGCCAAGGATAGGCAGGGGAATACAGGACAGCTAACACACTCAAAGAACATCTGTTATATAGCAAGCAAGCTTGGTCTTAAACAGAGGCACCTAAATAACCAATGTCTAGGCATGTGAGTTCTAAGAGCCCTGGGGTACTATGGAGATAACTGGAGAATTCCTTTCTCTGTCCAGGCAAAAGACCCTAAGGGCATGACCTGGTCTCTGGGGGTGATACCATTGAGCTCCCCCATTTCTCGTCCATTTGGCAGTGCCATCATGGGTTCCGATGGTGCTAATTGACCCACCATCTCCCTGTTCTTCTCCATTACTGTGATGCAACTTCTGTAATAAAGCTTTTAGTTTAATTTTGTCAACTGTAAGTGAATTAATTTGCTTCCATGAACACTGTGAGATCATATAGTCATGGAAGCAATCCACCGCCGGTGTTTCTTGTGCGCCATTTATCTACCCTGGGAAGTGACCATGGAGGCTCTGATCAGCTCTGGACATGCCATTAGACACCCTGATCCAAGGCTCTGGAATGGGAAATATACAGTCAGAAAGGAGTGTTTAGGTACTGAGGGGTCTGCCAGCTGGTCCAACCTCTTCTATGGAGGCCATAGCCGGTATGGTTGACGTTATGTATGCAGGTTCCAAAGCCAGGCTGCTTGTGTTCAAATCCTAGCTCCTCCACTTACTAGCTGTAAAACTTTGGGCAAAATATACATCCTCTCAGCATTTCGGTGTGTTCCGTCTGACAAATGGGGATAACTAGGGCATCTGCTTCATAGAGTATTTGTGGGGGTTAAGTATTTTACTACATAAAGAGTGTTTGCCACTTGGAAAATATGCAATCAATATCATTTTTAATATTATGTATTCTCCTTTTTTTAAAAAAAGGTTTTATTTATTTACTTGATAGACAGAGATCACAAGTAGGCAGTGAGGCAGAGAGAAAGGAAGGGAAGCAGGCTCCCTGCCAAGCAGAGAGCCTGGGGCAGGGCTCAATCCCAGGACCCTGAGATCATGACCTGAGGCAAAGGCAGAGGACCAACCCCCTGAGCCACCCAGGTGCCCCTGTTTTCCACTTTTTAAAAAAAATTATTTTTTATTTACTTTCAGCATAACAGTATTCATTGTTTGTTTGTTTGTTTGCTTGTTTTTTACCACACCCTGTTTTCCACTTTTAATTGGGTCTTTCTGCTCCATCTTTTCTTTCTTAACACCTTCTGCCTAAGGCTGAATTTCTTTGCTGAGCTTCACCACTAATTTGCTCTAGAAGAAAATTACCAAGGGTGAAGCTTCAAGGTGTTCTAGGATGCTCGTTTCTACTTTCTGAGTGTTTTTTCCCCTCACTCTTGTTGCTCAGACGCCTGTCATGATCGTGTTGTGTGCTACGCCATTTAGCAGAGCACCCCTCAAACATGTTCTCTGTACCCAGTGACCAATGGAGAGAAATGTGTTTCTGTATTCTTTAACCTTCTGTTGTGGAAAAGAATTTAATTTTTTTTTTTTTTTCTTTTTGAGAGAGAGTGTGAGGGAGGTGATGGGTGGGGGAGGGGCAGAGACCTAGAGTCTGGAAGGGTGACCACCTCACAACCTCTAGTCAAATGGAAGCAATGAGAAAATGGGAGAAAAGTGATGACTTTAATTCCTTGTTCAACTCCCCATTTCGATATCTCCTCTAGAGGGTCCTCCGTTGTATTTGCAGCTGCATTTGGAATGTCAGTGCTGTGCTGATTTTCTTTTACTAGTGTAGAATAAGTTTACAGTTTTGTTTTATGGTGACATTAACAAAATCATCCATAAATATGAACTAAAACACATTACAGAAAGTAATTTTCATTTGCCTCGACCTCATCTTTGGACAGAAACAAGAAAACACATTCAATCCCTCTTCTCACAAACCAGCCAAAAGTTATCCAGTCCACTCTCTGGTGGATAAAGAATCATTTACTCAAAATCAAATGAAGGATGTGGAACAATGTGTGAGATCTGGGTGAGGCTATTTTCCTTATCAGTGCTTGACACTGTTGAGTGACAATGTCACAGAGCGAGACATCCCCCCAGGAGAAGAGATGTGCCCTTCTGGATGCTATCACGGGCAACGTTGGTCTGTTAGGAATTCTCATCAGAAGAGGGTTTATAAACCAGACCTGAGAAGAACATGATTTCAAAATACAGTGTATCCGTGCTGATTTCAATAAACATGTGATTTACTAATCACTTACTGTAAGTATGTGCAGCTAAAATAAGGTGTCAATACCTCAGGCAAGAACGTCAAAGCGCTCCCCTGCTGCTGTGGTATCTTGCAGAAAACCACTGCTCTGGCTGAGCTGTTGGTGGGCTTCAGTTTTCTCACACTGAGGGAGCCAAACAATTGTGGCAACTAAGTTACTACTCTGTGGCCAGAAGCTCCAACAATTGACTAAGCATCAGGGAAATGGTTCTGAACTCCCCAAGCAGGGAGATTTAAGGGAAAATATGTTTCATAAAACTTTGTGGTCTATGATTTTGCTGTTAAAACTTGAGTGTTAAGTAAAAAACTAAACAAAACAATAAAACATGCAAATGCCTGAAGAAAGATTAGGGAACAACTTCAGGACTAAAACCTAGAACTTAATTATTCAATTAGTACCTACCCCTCAGGCTCAGCAAATCACCCATTTACTTACCACCATCAGTCAGTTTATGGGGTCTCAAGCACCAGAGACCAGAAACAAAGCCACAAATAAAGATGATGGAAAAGGACAGATTACCAAGAACGTCAATTACATTGAAGGAGCCTATGCTCTTTCAGGGACGTTTTAATCAAATTGATTTAATTTAAATATAAGCTCCAGTGATAGTTAACGCTGATTGATGTTCCCTGTGTGCCTGGCTTTGTATTGAGCATTTGCCTGCATCAGTTCTGATGATTTTTGTTATGATACAGTGAGGTAGATTACTTTCGCTCTCTGTATTTTACATATGAAGACACTGAGAGTTAAACATTAACATGCTCAACTTCACTAAGCTAGTAAGTTAGTAAATTTTAAGTTCATGTGTTAGTAAATTGTAAGTTCATGTGTTTGTTGCACTCCCAGGTTGATAAGTACACAGAAAGACAATATGCATAATTACATTAAAATCCAGTTTCTTTTTGCCTCAATTATCCCAGCAATTTTGGAGCTTTCTGGTTGCACTTGGCTGTATATACAAGCATATACATATTACACGTATATTGATTATTTAATCATTAGTTGCTCTTCATATACTTGTCCATGTGCTATCTACCTGTTCTCATTGAGCCAAAATATAAATTTGGGCATATAATGAAACTTTGCCCATAACCAAAGTAGTTTTAGGCGTGTCGACACGTTTTCATTGCATGACTTATTTCCCAGTTTCTTTCTTCCCATGTGTTCTGTCCTTTAAGGAGTATATACTTACTTGAAAAATAATCAACTCTCCCTTTCTTTACATAGAATTTTGTGAGGCTTTTTTGACATAATACATTTCACCTTATTATCTTATTGCTGTTGAGTGGGCCAAGTTTGTGATTTTCTTAGAATTTATTTGACGTTAACTTTTTTTTTTTTTGTCTCAATTGTACATTGCTCCCTCTTTCAATTCTCTGTGTGTGTGTCTACAGGCTTGTAAGGGGAAAACTCTACTGGAAAGATCTAAGTGCAAAGCTGTCACTATAGTCTGAATTGAAGATACGGTAAGGAATTTTCCATTCATCATAGATGAATTTTATATTTACAATGTTCCAGTAAACATAAAATTACCAAGAGGGTAAAATTATGGCAACATATGGTATCTCTTTTTTAAGAGCTCAGTCCAGCAGAAAAAGTAATAAACACACACCAGTCATAATGTGTTGTAGTAAAACGACATAGATGAGGTGGGCACGACATACAGTCATTAGGGTGTTCAAATCCCACTTGCCTCACCCTGACTACTTCGTCCAGCCTGCTGTTGGAACCTGCTAGCGTAGTTTTGCAGTTCAGTTATTGTATTCTTTAACTCAGTGACTTCTGTTTGGTACTTTCTTATATTTATCTCCTTGTATTTTACTTTTTAAAATTTATATTTTATTTTATTTTTTAAATTTTTAAATTAACATATAATGTATTATTTGTTTCAGCTGCAGGTCTGTGATTCATCAGTCTTACACAAGTCACAGCGCTCCCCATGGCACACCCTCCCCAATATCCATCACCCAGCCACCCCATTCCTCCCACCCCCTCCCCTCCAGCAACCCTCAGTTTGTTTCTTGAGATTAAGAGTCTCTTATGGTTTGGCTCCCTCTCTTATGGTTTCATCTTCTTTATTTTATTTTATTTTTTTGTTTTGTTTTGTTATGTTATGTTACGTCGTGTTATATTATGTTATGTCATGTTAGTCACCATAGAGTACACATTTGTATTTTTTTAACTTAAATTCAATTAGTTAAGGTAGAGTACATCATTAGTTTTTTATATAATGTTCAGTGATTCATTAGTTGAGTATATCACCCAGTGCCCACCATATTACATGCCCTCTTTAATCTCTTTGCAGAAATTCTCCAGTGCTCATCCATTCTTTTCCAAGTTTGGTGGGCATCTTTTTGACCATAACCTTGAAGTCTATCATTTATCACTTAGATTACTTACCTCTGTTCCATTAAGTTCTTTTCTGAAGTTTTATTTGTTCTTTTATTTGGGACATACTCTTATTTCCTCATTTGATGTGATTCTGTATTTGTTTTCATCTGTTAGGTGAAACAACTACCCTCCTGGTCTCAAAAGAGTGGTTTTGTGGAAGAGGTAAATCTTCCTGTTCAACCTTGCCCTAGCTCTTGATCGGCTCTCCAACCTTTGTGATTGTCTAAGCAGCTTGATTTAGTCTCTGCCGCGCCCCCCATTTCAGCTTCATTTTATTGATTTAGTCTTGATTGATCCCTGTTGTTGAGGATGTGGGAAGACCTGTCAGTGTTCCAAGGGAGGGATCTCAGTTAGCACCTAGTTTCAGGCTGATTGGAAGACAGGCCATCAGCTAATTTTGGGTTCTTTTTCAGAAGGGATTGCTCCATATGTAGCTGTAGATCTAGTGGGTCCATGGGAGGAGCTGAGCTCAGGATCTTATGTCACCAGCTTAAACTGCTCCCTGACTGCTTCAAAAATAATGTAGGAAACAATCTGTGGCTTGTCGAAAAAAGCCTTCCATGCCATCCCCTAATTTGAATTTGCCCTATGGACTTTGGATATCCCCAAAGTATATTTGCTGGTGTTTAATAAAGACTACAGTTTGTGAATTTAATATGAATATATTCTCTTTAAAGGTAAAGGTATAGAAAAACAGAAAAGAAAACTTAGAAATGACCTATATTCTGTATACTCTGTCCTTGGCTTTTTAAATATAGTTGATTCATTCATAGAACAAAACTTTGGGTATTATGCGTAGTCATCCTGGTTGACTACTAGATCAGTTACCCCTGCTATTTCTTTAATGTTCAGATTTCATACAGTAGCTGCAATACTAAGGCTGCTCTATATTTTGGGAATTCATTGGACCTTTCTTCTATAGTCTACCTGCAATATGGAAGGGGTCGTATTCAAATACTTACCAGCTGGTATAGAAATGGATATTGGCATACCATATCATTCAGTAGATAAATTAAAAATTTATCTTCCCTTTTATTCTTCAATTATATGTTATAAATGAAATAAGGAAAGAACATTACATTTACCAAATCATTTATAGAATGTACGATTTTTTTAAAAGATTTTATTTATTTATTTGACAGACAGAGATCACAAGTAGGCAGAGAGGCAGGCAGAGAGAGAGGAGGAAGCAGACTCCCTGCTGAGTAGAGAGACGGATGCAGGGCTTGATCCCCGGATCCTGAGATCATGACCTGAGTAAAGACAGAGGCTTTAACCCAGAGTCACCCAGGCGTCCTTAGAATGTACAATTTCTCTTAAAGAAAATGTTGATATGAGTTTTTATTTTTTCTTTTCCTTCTTTTTTTATTTTTTTAAATTGCTTCTAGCTGTATTTCACATGTGTGAGGCTGAATTGAAATAGGGAATTGGATTGAAGTCTGTCTTCAACAGTCCATTAAATTGAGAATCATCAGCTGTTTATATTTTCCATAATAATTTTCTACATATTTCTGCTGAGCTAATAGCAACTGTATTTGAAATTTGTTTAGCTCTTATCATACTGATATTTTAATATTTCTAATGTCATTTAAGCCATCAAACAATTTATTGAAATGCCATTTAGTCAGCTAATATTTTTTTAAAAACTTATCTGAGTCAGTTTGCAAACTTCATTTTGTCCTATTTCATAGCTCAATTAATTCAAAAACTAAAATGTTTATTCTATTTTTCAAAATTGTCATCAAAAACACAATTTTTATATAATTTTATTGGATAATTTAATAGATTTATACATGGTAGACTTAACATTGTATTTTGCTTCTTTAAAATTTATTATGTTTATTTTTATATTTTGCTTCATTTTCATATTTTCCTCCCATTTCAACTTCATTTCTATTTCAATAAGCCTAAGATATGTAGTTTTTCTCTGAAATTGGGATACCTCTTTTTTTTCCTTTTTATTAACATATAATGTATTATTTGTTTCAGGGGTACGGGTCTGCGATTCATCAGTCTTACACAATTCACAGTGCTCACCATAGCACACACCCTCCCCAATGTCCATCACCCAGCCACCCCATCCCTCCCACCCCCTCCACTCCAGCAACCCTCAGTTTGTTTCCTGAGTGAAATCAGGATACCTCTTAAAATATCTGGAGTCTTATAATCACTGTGGGTCAGAAGAAATGTGTTCTCTCTTTGTAATTGTGTGCACATAACTTGACCTTCATCATTGCTAGTGATAGTGCCCTTACTTCAAATAAGTCATATACATTGGTTGTCCTGTATATTTTTGTCAACAGACTGCTTAAGCACCATTCAAGAATGGAATATAAAACCTCTATTTTTTTCTATGAAATTTTTACAGACAACTTTGACAAAATTTTCACAGATCTAGTAATCATTAGCACAAAGTCTGAATAATGAGTGTCAAGAGCTAGGAAGAAAAGCTTTACAGACAGTAGAGGGCACTCTTTTAAGAAATGCTGTAAGATTCTTGTTTTTAGGAGCACAGAGGTCAAAATTCTGTTGAGAACAATTCTGATGACAATAAATACATTCCATTTACTTTACTGACAGTAATCAACTATTTTAAGATTTTATTTTATATATGTTTTATTTTTGAAATGAATTATGATATTTAAATATATTTTATTTAAGATAAAAATTTATTTGAAACATGAACTTTAATAGAACATTGTTATTATTGTTACAATAGAAAGCTTTTTAACACTTTCATACTTGAAAACACTAATTTTGAATTCCATTTGCATCACTAATTATCAGGTATAAATTCACATATAGTAAGACATACATGACTGAGAATGTATACTCTATTATCCTTGCCATAAAGTAAGCACATCTTTAAGCATGAGACTATTAATATCACCAAACCAGTGGAGAAAGTTCTAAATTGGGCATAAAGAGGGAGAAATTGGAGCTGGTAACATTTCTTACATTGGACAACTGAGGCAATTCTTGATGCCAAATCCTGAGGCCTTATTATATAAAATGTTCCCAGAAAGAAAAAAAAATGTAGTAAAACTTATGCAAAAGGAAAAAAAAGGTATTGAATTAAACAAAGGACAGTAGCAATAGTTCATGTTATTTCATTAATACCTAGAAGGTACTCTTTTTCTCTTCTCCTTTTACCAATATGGAAATATTGAATTAGTGAGGTCAGCTGGACCAAAATTATACAGGTTTGAATGCACAAATGGAATTAATAGTTTGCCTTCTCTGATACCAAAGTTGTGCTCTTAATCACAACATCAAAACACTTCCAAGAAAGTTAAAGAGAGAGCTTGGAACCAGCATAGAAAATTAAAAAAAAAATTCTTTTATTTATTGATAAGCAATAGTGAAAAAACTTGAAAATGGATAAAATCATTTCACACTTGATTTTCTACAAAGAGCAAATAATAAGTCTCGTCCCACATGTATCACTTATACATGGTGAGGGGGTGTCTTGACTGTGGGATGTGACAGTGCCTTTCACCCAGGAAAGGCCATTTACTTTGAACTCTGCTGGGCAGAGGCGTGGGGCTGTGTCACCGTGGTTATAATGACCTCCTTGACTCAATGATTTTGTGGTTTCATCTGAACTCAGAAGAGCTGCCGCTGCTCTGTCTTTTTGGCTCTCAACTCTTCGGAAATTAAGAGGGTGTCAGTCTTCATGTTTTGTAAAAGCCAACTTTTGGCATCCTTACTGTATAGACCTTGTCCATCATGCTCAGGTTCCCTGGGGTTTAAACTTCCACTCTGAGTCTTAGTCTATTTCTGTGCTGGTTAATTAGACTGTCAGCCTAGAAGGAATCATCCCCATCTCCTCAAGCTCTCTTCTCGAGGCTGTGTCGAGTTCCGAGGTGTGATAACTTTCTGCTTTCTGTTTTAGACGGTCTTATTCTGGTCCCTCTGAATGGTGCTGGAAGCTAATAAAAGGTGAGCAAAGGCAAAAGCACTGCTTGTTTTTTTGGCCCCCAAATTTTAACATATTAAAAATCACTCAAAGCCCCTCTTATAATCTCTATGTTTCCTATTGAAGAGCCTATCCTGGGTTTGCTCATAGATGAAGAGAAAGCCAGAGGTATCTTCTCTCATTTTGCATTGTCCCAAACTTTCCTACTTAACCTAGATAAGGCTTGGCTAGTAATTTATCAGTTAACTTTTAAAAACGTCACCTTTAATTCACATTCGCTACAACCCCATACATCCATTATATGTTGAAACAAATCAGTAGGAAGTGGCTTCAAAATCAGAAAATACTCTTAGAATGAGTATTTAGGGTAATAATGTAAGGTGTCTTGGGTCTGTAAAGCTAAACAAGATCTACACCAGAAGAAAGTTTTAGGCATTTAAGACCATATTAATGACTCTGCACCTAACATTCCAACGTGTGTGGTCCCCCCTCCCCCATACAACCAATCAGTTCTCAGACGCCAGCTGTTGTTTTCTGTGCTTGGTTCTTTATTCTTCCATCCTCTTCTTTTAGTGCGTAAATGCTGTCATTCTGAATTTAGCATGGTTTCTTGTGGTCACTCTTAAACAGAATGATAATAAGACAAACAATGGCGTTAAAGTGATAAGGACCACCCACATTCAGGCTTGCACACCTCAGTTTTGGGTCTCTTCTCCTTAAGTTTTATCTTCTGTTCCTTGGCCAGGTGCACTGCTTTGATTTCTAGTGTATTTTTCAGTTGCTTCTTGTTCTTTTAATCAGAGCCCTGCATGTGGTGCGTAAACAATGAATCTTGGAACACTGAAAAAATAAAAGAAAGTTAACAAAAAACATAAAACAGAAATACTGTTCCCTTCACCTCATCCTCATAAGACCTGTGTAGGTATTAAATATTTCAAGCAGCAATGACTCTGCAATCGGAAGTATTCTCTACTGTACAGTATGATTTGTCAGCCATCCATGTTGGACACACTGTATTGAACTCACTGAGTGTATTGAACTAATGCATAATGTCTGAAGAATGATAGGTTGATTGATTCCAAATAATTGGTCTGTAATTCTCCTTTATGGTGGAGTCCTTCTCTGGTTTGGGGATCAAGGTAATGCTGGCCTCATACAATGAGTTTGGAAGTTTTCTTCCCAACATTTTCAGAAGAATAGGTATTAGTTCTTCTTTAAAAGTTTGGTAGGGGGCACCTGGGTGGCTCTGTCATTGTCTGCCTTTGGCTCAGGTCATGATCCCCGGAGTCCCGCATAGGGGTCCCGGCTCAGGGGGAAACGTGCTTCTCCCTCTCCCACTTCCCCTGTTTCTATTCACTCTCCCCCTATTGCTCTCTCCCTGTCAAATAAATAAAAAAAATCTTTATATATATATATATATATATAAAGACATATATATATATTTGGTAGAATTCCCCTGGGAAGCCATCTAGCCCTGGATTCTTGTTTGTTGGGAGATTTTTTGATTACTGCTTCAATTTCCTTGCTGGTTATGGTCTGTTCAGGTGTTCAAGTTTTCTATTTCTTCCTGTTTCAGTTTTGGTAGTTTATATGTCTCTAGGAATGCATCTATTTCTTCTAGATTGCCCAATTTGTTGGCATATTGTTGCTTATAATATGTTCTTATAATTGTTTGTATTTCTTTGGTGTTGGTTGTGATCGATCTCTCCTCTTTCATTCAAGGTTTTATTTATTTGGGTCCTTTCTCTTTTCTTTTTGATAAGTCTGGGCAGGGGTTTATCAATCTTACTAAAATATTTGCAAACCACAATCTGGCAAGGAGTTAATATCCAAAATGTATAAAGAACTCCTACAACTCAGTAGCAGAAAAATATTCCTAATTAAAAGTGGGCAAGGCATCTTGAGATTTCATATGAGTTTTAGGATAGTTTTTTCTATTTTTTACCAAAAACAAAAAACAACCTAAAAAACAAAAAACAACTCACTCATGCAAAGTAAGCCACAGATTCAATACAATCTCCATAAATTCAGAGTGAGTTGTTAAGTGTTAAGTTTTCTTATCCATAAACATAAACAAGATACCTTTCCAATTATTTGTTTCAGCGATGTTTTATAATTCCCTCTATATAAATCTTTTACCTCCTTGCTTATGTTTATTCCTAAGTATCTTATTCTTTTTTATTTTATTGGTAAATATGACTTCTTTCTTAATTTCTGTTACAGATTATTCATTGCTAGTATACAGAAACACATCCCAATTTTGTGTTTTGAGTTTGTATTATACAATTTGTTAAGTTTCTTTATTAGTTCTTACAGTTTGTGTGTGTGTTGTGTGTGTGTAGGCGGTGGAAGATCTTTGGTTTTCTCTATATAAAATCATGCCATTTATTATATCTTTTTTTGCAGTGACCTTTTTTTTTTTTTTTTTTTTAATGCCTTCTCCCTCTCCCCTTCTTTCTCCCCAATTGCTTGGGCTAGAACTTCCCCATACTATGGTAAATAGAAGTGGCAAAATGGGCATCTTTCTCTTGTTTTGAGTCTTAAAGGAAAAGCTTTGAGTTTATTAGCTGTGGGCTTTTCATATATGAATTTTCATGTATTTCCTTCTATTTCTAGTTTGTCAACTTCATCATGAAGGGATGTAGAATTTTGTCAAGTGATGTTTTTTTGCATAAATTGAGATGATCCTGTGGTTTTTTTTTCTCCCTTCAGTCTGTTACTTTGATGTATGATGTTTATTGATTTTCATATGTAGACCCATTCTTGCTTTCCATGAATAAATCTTATATGGACAATGGTGTATACTCTTTTTAATATACCACTTAATTTGGTTTGCTAGTATTTCTTGAGGGTTTGTGATGTTTAATTTTATGTGCCAACTTAATTGGCCTTGTGTACCAGATTAAACATTATTTCTGGGTATATCTGGGAAGGTGAATTTCTGGATGAGTTTAGCATATGAATCTGTGAGCTCTGTAAAGTAGATTTCCTTCCAAATTGTGGATGGTTATCATCCTGTCTCATGAGGTCCTGGTTAGAACAAAGGGTGGAAAAAGAAAGGATTCACCCTTCCTCCCCTGTCTGCCTGTTTGAGATGGATCATTGGTCTTTTTTTGGCCTTAGCCTGAGATTTACATTATTGGCTCATCTTGTGTCTATGTTTTCATACTTGGGTTAGAACTACACCCACTGTCTCCCCTGGGTCTCCAGCTTGTAGATGGCAGATCATGACTAGATCTTAGATGGATCTCACTTCTCCAGCTTGCAGGTTTCAGGTTCTCTGATTGTGTAAACCAACTCCCATCCTACTGGTTCTATCCTACTTTGTGATATAACTTTCCTATTATGTTTTTCTGGAGAACACTGACTAATACAGATTCTGGTAGCAAGTGTGGTTCTAGAGGAACAGGATTTTAAGGATGAGTTTTTCTGAATTGGTTTTGGGGTTACTAGATTTGGTTCTGTAAACTGATTCAGTTTAAAGATGCCTGGATAGTATTTTTAGTAATAAGGAGAGCACTGAGAGTCCATGGCCAGGTGATAGAGATATGCAAAATATCTGCATTGGATATTTCTAAGCAATGACTTACAAGAATCAAGGTGCTGAGTAACTCTGTACATGATACTTTCAAGCACTTTGGGAAACTGTTGATTATAATGATGTTGACTGGTTGCTCCTAATGTCACTGGCCAAAGTGATGAAGGAAAAAGATAAACCCAGGAGGTTCAAATTTTGAGCTCAATATCCGGGTTGCCACTCCCACCAGACCAAGGTCATGCTCTATCAGGGAGACTATGGAACAATGGCAAGCACAAATGCCACAAAATGTCCTACTGTTTTGAATGTGGCTTTTTTTTCTTTTTTTTAAATTGGACATTCTGAAGGTCTTTGACTATTTCCTAGAGCACTTATAAGTAATTTTAGCTAGTCTTTAATCATCACTTTCAATATTTTTTATGGGGGAAACAAGGGCCTAGAATGTCCTAGTCTGCCTTTTTGTTGACATCACTCCAACTCCTCCAATTTTTTGTGATGTATGTATGTATGTATGTATGTATATGTGTGTGTGTGTGTGTGTGTGTGTGTATATATATATATATATATATATATATATTTCTTTTTTTTTTTTTGGTCTGTGACCAAAATACTTTTTTAAATCTTTCTCTACCTTACATTGTAAGTATTTTTATGGTTGTGGAGAGAGAACTTTTTAACTTGCTAGATGACTTGGTGAATCTAGCTCAGGTCAGATGATCCCTTCCGCTCTCATTCCCTCTATAAATATATGAATCTGAAGGAAATCAGAAGTCCTTTCCTGTTGTGCAATCTATAGTGCATTCAGTTATGCTCAGCCCAAGTTCATCTTTCTTCATGAGTCATTTGTGGTGTTTGTCCTATTGAATTACTAGATAATTTTTTTTTCCCCCATCATGGGACATAAACTACTCTTTTCCAAAATAATGGCCTTTTGGGAGTGGAGCAAATTCTGTCCAGCAACTTTGAGGTGATAGGCATCTTCTTTTGAGGGAACAAAGGTGAGGCATTCAGCCTAAATAAGATAGTCAGTGATAAAATGATAACAGGAATTATGTATGGGGACTACATAATCCTGGTTCAGAAGATCTATTGAAAATAGAATTTAAGATAAGTATGCTTCAAATCTCAGCCATTGAAACTGTTGGAAGAATCAATTGCTACCAGTTCCACATAGAGACAAACTACTCTTTAGAAAACAGTTATGTCTCAAGGGGAGGAAATACTGCAAAAGAGCCTGAGGGCAGAGCTCAATCTCATGACTCTGAGATCATGACCTGAGCCAAAATCAAGAGGCGACGTTAAACTGACTGAGCCACAGTACATTGCCTCAACTTGCAATGTACTTTATTTTTACACAATTTTAAACCATAGACATTAAATATTATGGTTTTATATAATGACTGTTTCAAATTATACCCACATTTACCTATTTCATTGCCCTTTATGCTGAATCTTTGAGGTTTCATTTGGAATAATTGTCTTATACATAAAGAACACATTATAGTTTATATTCTTAGTGCAGACCCAAGGTCATAAATTCTTCTTTCTGTCTTTAATTACCTTTATTTCATCTATGAAATATGATTGTGTACCCATATGATTCTTATATTTTTAGGATATTTCCTCTGGAAATAGAATTTTAGCATGGCACTTGTCTTCCAATAAGTATGTGGCTTTCATGTTATTTATTATTTTTAAAAAATTTATTTATTTGAGAGAAAGAGAGAAGGAGTGTGGAGAAGGGGCAGAGAGAAAGAGAGAAGCAGATTTCTTGCTGAGAAGGGAGCCCAACGTTGGCCATGATTCCGGGACCCTGGGATCATGACTTGAGCTGAATGCAGATGCTTAACCAACTGAGCCACACTTGCACCATCTTTGCCTTTAAAAGTTGGCCCCCAATTGCTCATTTGAAAGTAAATTCTATTTTTCTCTGACTGCTTTTCAACCTTTTCCTGTCTTTGATTTTCAGCAATTTACACGATACCCACTTTGTTCACCTTTCTGGGGTTCATAAGACTTTGTTGATATGTAATTTAATGTCTTCTGTCAGTTCTGGGATATTCACAGACATTCTCTCTTTTACTCTAAGTTAGAAGTAAACTGATTTACAAAAGCGAATTTTGAGATAATAGACCTTTAGGAGACATTACCTTAGCAAACTCACTACTCTCTATATACATTTTTATGTTTTTCTTGAGGAAGTTCACTGATGTTTGTAATATACAATGTGTAGCCTCAGTAAGGAAGAGTGTTTTAATTATAGACGTGCCTTCCCAAGAGCACCATGTAGAAATCTTCAGCATATATGCCACAGATTTACCGTCACGGGTGTAGACTGAAGTTTTTATTAAAGACAGTAACAGAACCTGAATACAGTGCAAAAGAAGCAACAATATAAAGCAACAGCCACGTATTGGAAGAGAACTAAAAATAACAGAGGTCTATATTCTTCAGGCTTGCTAGAGTCTACTAGGGGAAAAATCCCTTTTATTAAGTTTTTTCATTATTCCAAGGAATAATTAGTATAAATATGTCATTGTTCATGAACAACCATTATGATATTTAATTCTTGAGTTCTTTTTCTTATTTGTTCCTTTCTGAAAGATACATCCAAGGGAGAAAAATGTAAATCTGCTTGTAGAAGCAGATGAGACTATTTCCAACAAAAGCAAAATTCTTACTACTTGGTTTAAACTACTTGGTTTAATACTTGTTCTGGGGTTAACATAGCATAATGATTTGGCTAATGATGATCTCTAGAGTAAGATTATCATGGCTTAAATTTTGTTTCTAATTCTTACTAGCTACATAATCTTGGAAAAATTTCTCATCCTCACTGGGCTTCAGTTTCTTTATTAATATGACAACAGTAATGATATATCATAGGATTATTGGGACAGTACCTGCTTTAATATACATAATCAATCAAGTATTACTAGGAATATTAGAAGCAATCCATAAACATTAGCTATTTTTTAGTTGCAATAATGACCAGACTCCCTTTAGTTTATATGCCTTATGTGATTTCTGTTCCCCCCATTTATTTACTAAGATCTGAAATTTTTATATTAGTATATATAAAAGTATATATGCAAATATATTTAAATTTTAAATTTAAATATTTTAAAATTTTAAATCACACAAATATTTTAAGTCCATTTTTTAACATTTTCAGTTTGAGATCTCTGTTTATAATATGTTGAGCTGAGCATGCTTGAAAGCACACAACATATTAAAAAATCTATTTATAACTATCTTCTATATAAGTAAATATGGAAATGAATATCATGCCATACACTTCCAATTCTTCTTTGCCCTTTCCTTGATAAGACTGGAGCTCAGTACTTCAGAACAATTTCCTTGTTGCCAAGATTTTATTTTTCAGCAGAAATAAAATGTCAATTTTCTTCACAGAAAGACCAATTCCCTTGAAAAACAAAAAGTGCATGCATGAGGAAAACTTTGTCACCATGTTTGTTCAATCTATTATAATTTTTGCATTATTATTTTCAATTATGCTCCCTAATTTCAAGAGTTATCTGAGACTTTTTTTTTCCTGACAACTATGCCATGGTCATCTAACTTTGATGTTGTATTTATTAATTGCATATATACATCTGGATTTAAACAGTTTATATGTGATACCAAGATTCCCATTGTGATCCAATACATACCTCTGCTTTGCTATATTATTTTGCAGTACGTACTGACATTTTGCTTAAGGGTTTCTTCTGTCATCAGAATCCCTTCTAGACAATGAACTGAAATTCATAAAATTTGCAAAGGAAATTATATTTTAAGATTATGATCATTTTCAAACAGTGTTGCAAATAAAATAGAAATCTAGCATTTCTTCAATCCACTTATCCATTCATTTCTTATTATTAACTGAGGAATGAATTATAAATTATCATTGGCAAGTAGCTGATCTTAAGGTATGAACTTTTCCTTATGGCACATACTTACGGGTTAACCACTGGTGCTTCGATAATTGTAAGTTTCTACACCTGATTGATGCCATTCTAAGCAGTTAGTAAACCTAGACAGTCAGGACATAATGACTTAAGCTGTATTTGAAGCAAACACCTTTGACATAGCCCACATCCAGTCAGCCACAAAGTACTATTTATTCTATCACTACATTGCTTCATGTACCTGTTCCCTTCTTCACAGTACCATAATCTTTTTCCTATTCAGATTTTCATTATTTTTGTATTGAGCTATTATAATACTCTACACTGTTTTTATCTCTACTTCTAGTGCTTCCTTGTCACCATTTTCTTCAAAATGCCCCTAGGGTTAACATCTCCCATGCACAGCTTGAATTCTGCTACCCTTTCTTTCCTTCTTCTTTTTTTTTTTTTTTAAAAGATTATTTATTTATTTATTTGACAGAGAGATAGTACAAGTAAAGTGAGCAGCAGTCAGAGGGAGAGAGAGAAGCAGGCTCTCTGCTGAGCAAGGAATGCGGAGCTTGATCCCAGGGCCCTGGAATCATGACCTGAGCTGAAGGCAGCTGCTTAACCAACTGAGCCACCCAGGTGCCCCTCCGCTATCTTTTCAACCATCTGCAGAGACTATCAATTGTTTAAATGCTAAAATTCAAACTCACTAAAATGAAAAGTTTACAAAATTGTTATCATTTTTCTTCACAGTTCCATGTCAAACTATCTTCAAATATGAAACTTTTCACTGGCTTATTTCACATTGATGTGCTTTGTTTTATTTTGAAGGATCTGGCATTGCAGATGGCATGACTTGAATTAAAAATAATAATAATAATGATGAGTGAATGGAATGTTCCTACCTTAAATGTATTTTAGTCCGAATGGCTTATGGTTACTTCTAACAGATTTTGGAGACTTCACACAAATTATAGAGAATATCTTCCTGCATGCTCACCTTACCCAAATTTGATTCCAGTTCAGTTACAAAAACATGAAACTAGCTGGACATGAGGCTTCAACTTAGTAACGTGCATTATCATATCGCCATGACTTTATTTTCTGTGGACCATATTATTCCAGCTTCAGTCCTAAATGCATTTCCGGACATGTGGGAATTAATGTAATAAATATCGCGGGTCATTCCCTCATCAGACCACTTAGAGTATTAAAGCTGAGTATGTTTCCTATGCCAGTTCAATGGATAAAGAAGAAAGTATTATCATCAACTTTCCATTCCCTTAAACTTGAATCTTTCATATTTGTTTCCTAAACTGAACTATTACATATTTTACACATATTCTCTTGTGAAGGATGCTGCTAGTCACTAATGTGATGTTAGTTGAATACAGACCTACAACTTTTCTTTCTTGTTTAAGGTGAGAAGCCAAATAATTAAGCTAAATCTTATCAATTGAATAAGCAAGCCATACTTAACTAAATTTTCCACCAAGTACATTCTTGTTTGTTGTCCCTCCATTTCTGCCATATGTTTATTCATGCGTGGTTCATTTATATACTAAAGCCTAAGTATCCTGGAAGATTTTCCTTCTGATTGGTAATTCACTGATAAGATTAGCTATTTGACACAGGGAAATACTTCTGCTAGTGCAACTGCTTCTCTCTTCTCTCTCGCTTATTAAGCCAAAGTTAACTAAAGTAAAACAGAAGAAAAAGCTGTGTTTATTAGGATATTTCACATATTCATTTTTTATTTCATTCACAAGTTAGTATTCCATTCCTAAATTATTTTGGTGTTTTCAACAGGATATGCTGATCAAAATAGTAAGTGCAATTACTACAAAGCATAGCTTGGTCCTCAGAATAAAATAGTCTTCTATACTTAGTGATAATTTTAAAACAGGCTTTAAAAGTACTCAGGTGGTGGGTATTAGAGAGGACACGGATTGCACGGAGCACTGGGTGTGGTGCAAAAACAATGAATACTGTTATGCTGAAAAAAAAATAAATTTTTTTAAAAAAGTACATATCTTAGATGAGTACCTATCAGAATTCTAGTTAGAATTCTAGTTATACCTTATTTTTATATTTACTACCCTATACCTGTCATACCCATATACAACTTGTTCATTTCTAGAATATAGAGTTTTTCTTTTTGAATTATTTTCTCTTTTATACAAGTAATACATGAATTTATTTTATTTTAGAAAAAAATGTGACAAACTGTATACACTGCAAGGAGTAGAAATGAGTCCCTTTCAGATTCCCTACAATACCACTTAATGAAGTAAGACAATTACTGTAAATAGCTTTATACACATTGGTCTGATTGTTTTCAAATTGTTTACATATCTACTCTTTAATATTTCCATCTTCCATATTAATAGGCTGTTGCTTGCTTTCATAGTAATAATTGTTTCCATATTAATGAATCATCGTATGTCTTCCTGATTTCTTTGTGTGAACTTATATAGCTGTATTGTTTGTATGTATGCATGTATACTTCATCCTTATTTTTTTCAAAATAAGCTTGATAATTTCATACATCAAATGTATATGAGGGAAAAAAATGTGTACAGGAGGGTTTACTGTCCATATATTAACCCAAACCTATTGTTAAATATCTGTCATTTTGAAGAGCCTACTGTGTTATATACTAAATATATATATGCCACAGGTATGAGCATGCATTTGATTTTTTTTTTAAACCAGGCTTAATTTTTATTTTTTTAGAGATAATGCTATTGCACACTCACAAGACTGCAGTGTCGTGGGATAAACACCTTTTATATGCACTGGGAAACGTGAAAAAAAATGATTTCCAGAAAAAATATTAATTACTGAATTATGTGCTTTATGGTGACATTTGCATTATTGTGGTGGCCTGGAACTAAATCTGCCTGCCCTGGGCCCTGATGGCAGCACTTTCCCCCTCGTCCCTCCAGGCAGGCCCAAGAGTGGGAACAGCTCCCCCTGTTGTTAGCATCTGGGAGTCTCCCTCTGCTTTTTGCCTTGCTTTCTGCTTCCACAGCTCCGAGGAGCAGAGCATCTATCTGATACATTGGGCAATTCTCCTTTTGTGTATATACGAGCTAGGTATATTTTGCATATTATACAAATTGTGTGAACATCATTTCTTTCTTTCTCTCTTTAAAATTGTTTTAAAAATTGGAAGCTTTCTTTACTGTTCTATTACTCTCTCTGTTACCGCCAAACTGACTAAAAGTGCCTTGTAAACCGCATGGGAGAGGTCTGTTTGCTTGCCATCACTGAAAAACTTTTATTTTCACTACATAAAATTGAGAAATGTCTAAACATTTAGCAAACAATATTTTAAACAAAAGGAAAAAAATTTTAAAAAGTTAACAAAAGGAGAAAAAATTGTACTTTAAGCTCTGCTAAGATAATTTATGAATTTAAGGTTAGTCTAATCAAAATTTTATGAAGTTGGAATAGGGAATTGTTGTTTAGGGTTTTCTTTTCCCTCGTTTTTCAAATCAAAATTTATTCAGATACATATTAATTTACTTGTGCAGATGTATAATACAAGCTTATGTGTATGAAAACAGCACACAAAAATGTTCATGCCATAGAAAAATGTTCTTAAAAAAAAAAGAAAAATGTTGATTATTTTAAATGTTTGTATCCATGCCAAATTTTGATAATTATTAAAGTAACTGGAGATCTTTAACTTAAATCTTTAACTTAATATTTTCTAGTTCTAGAGGGTCTGGTGAAAATAATAAATCTGTAAGAATTACAGGAAATGACACTTTAATGGAAAAATACTATCTGAAAACTATAATGCTAAATCTACTTGAATAAAAGCAATTGTACTATCAATTAAATAACTATCTAACTATCTATCTAAATAATACCTAAACTAAAAAGAGATAAGTCCAAATAACTTTAAAGACAGAAAACACATGCAGATGTTATACTGTGGTTGTGAGAGTTCAGGACCGGCCTGCGGTGAGCTCAGTCAAATCTGCAGGGGTCCCTGGTGGTGTGGCCCAGCTGCCTGGGCCCTCAAGTCCTGGCTCTTCTCCTTCCTGGGGGTGCTGATGATCCAGGGGTTCTCTGACACTTCTCGGCCTCTGTGGGCAGCTGGTGGAGGAGCAGGAGTAAAAGGGCCACTTGGGAAAAGCTGGAACATTTGCCTGTTGTGATCACTTTCTTCCTTTAGCTCCTGGAGGCTTCTCTCGGTCAGTACAGCTGCCATCCAGCTTTCCTGAGCTCTCTTTGCATGGAAGAGGATCCCCTTTTGATAGTGCAAGGTATTTTCCTCCAATTCTCTCCTGGTGTCTTCAGCGATCTCCTTGTAGAAGTCTCAAGTCTGAGACATGGCCTTGATGTTTCTATGTGTGCAGGAAAGATTCCACTTAATGTCTGCACACTGCTCTTCTGCCTCAGACCATTTTCTCTCAACGGGGCTGATGCATTCTTGATATAATTTAGGCAGAGTTTGAAGCTTCTGTTTCAGCTGCTGAATCTCCTCTTCAAGCTGTGAATTTTCATGCTGCAAAGAGGCCTCCTTGGCTTGAAGATCTGTTATTTGTCCCATAAGCTCCTTATTCATTTGCTTTCCTTCCTGCAATTGTCTGGCTAGTTCCTGCTTTTTTGCTTCAGCACTTTGAAGGGACACATTAGAATCAGCATCATCAGTGACACCCTTCAGATCACCCTCTGACCCGTGGATGGGGCCATCGTCATTTTCTGTTTCCCTCTTTTCCTCGACCTCACAGTTGACATGACCCAAATGATCTTCAAGGTGAGTGGGCCCGGGGAAGGTCTTCAGCAGGTTTTCACCCACCGGTACTAACTGGCTGACTTTCTTGTTCAGGGCCTGTTGGAATCCTGCGTTTGACTGTTCTAGCCTTTCTTTCTCCTGCTCCATTTCTTGGAGTCTCTGCTTCCATCTCGCAGTTTCTTGGGCGAGCCGTTCTGCACTCTGTAGATCAGAAGGGTTTCCATTCAAATCACCCAGGGTTTTCTTCCAAAGCTCTTCTCCATTCTTCTCTGAGGCTTTGAAGATGGGTCTGTCACCAGTCTCTTGAGACGATTTAGGAGGCTGGCCCTTCAGTAACTTTTTCAGAAAGTCAACAGTATTCTGAAGAGACAGCCTACAGTGGTTTGTATTTATTGCTGATAAGCACGAGGTTTTTAAGGTGGGAAGACTGGCCTCTGCCCCGGGCAGACCTCGGGCATCATCAGCTTGTGTCATCGGTTCCATATTCTCACTGCCTTTCCCACAGACTTCAGCGTGGGCGAAATACCTTTCGCCTGACACCTTCACCCTTCTCAAAATGTGTTGTTTCATCACTGGCAAAACCAGTATCACAGTTTATACCAGGATCTCCCAGGGAAATCCACGGAGACCTGAAACGTGTCTCCAGCTTTCAGAAATCACCAGCGGAGGACTGCACAGATGGTCTAGGACCAACTGGAAAGTGGATCTATAGCAGGCAGGAGGCCATCCACGGCTGTGGAGAGCTCCCTAGCTCTGCCTCCAAAGGCCAGTGTTCTCTGGGTCTCAACTGAAGGCTCAGAACCTTGGGGGGCGCTCTACCTCTAAGGTAAACAGTTGCCTGACAACCAGAGCACAGCAGTTGCATTGGGGGATGGGGAGGCCAGCCAGCTTCTAGGACACAGTTACCCTCTAACTTTGCCCACAGCGGTCCCGGATGACCAGGTTCTGGCTTTCCTTCAGGTGGATGGTGAGGAGGTAGGCAAAAGGACTGGGCAGGTTACTCAAGCCATCACTGGCTTCCCCAAACATAGATTGTTCTTCAAATTGTTGGGATGTCAGAGAAGCATTCAGATCGCCACTTTCGCATAGCTTCTCTGGCTCTTCCAGGGCCTCGTCTCCAGCCGGCGTCTTCTGCAGCAGATCCAGGATGGCATTGCTGGAAGGCCTCCTGTCCTCGGCGGGAGAGGCATAGGCCTCCTCAGAGTCCGTTTCCACAACACGAAGGTAGCCAGCTTCTTCCTGGCTCCAGTCCAATTCCTCCTCAGACTGTTTCAAGGAGCTACTGCTGCTCTTGGGCAAGATCCCCGCCATTGACAGGCTGCTGGGCACCGAGGTGTACGATGACTGGGGCCCAGAGTAAGGCCTGCCCTCTGGGGCCAAGGCCTCAGTCTCCAAGAGGTCAGGGACAGAGAGGCTGAAGCGGCGGTCCAGGGAACGCCTTGCCCGTAGGTCTAGGGGCTTGTTCTGGTTCTTTTTCACCCTCCTCTTACTCAGGTTGATTAAAAAAGGCCTGGTCCGCTGTTTCAAAGAGCCCCAGACAGACGATTTATCCTCCATGGCTGCCTGAAGACCCAGGAAGTCACTCCATGAGAGAGCTCTTCTGTGTGGGAAACAACCACAGCGGCTCCTGCAGGGACCCGCTGCGGCCGCCCCATGCATGTGATTTTATCATTAGATTGTTTTCTCTTATTTTAATATATTTATTTTATACCAGAACTATAATGTTACTTACAGCTTAATAGCTTTATAGACTATTTTGATAACTGATAAAGCTAGACCCCTACCTTTCTTGTCAATATATTTCAATCTGTATTGTGTTAATCTTATACACTTTTACTTCTATGTATAATATTAATTAATTTATTTATCATGATAATATATTTGCATTGGAATCAATAAATCTTAGATGAATTTAGAAGAGTATTATCATTTTCACACCATTAATCTTCCTACCAAGGAACATTTAATAGTTACTCAATTCATTAATGCCCTTCTTTATGCCTTTTAGCATTATAATCTCATATATTTATTAGTATAAGTATTATAATCCCATATACCTTATTAGAGATGTGAATTTATTTAATCAACTGTTTATTTATTTGATCAAATTTATTTATTAAATTAAATATATATTAAATAGATATTCAACATATATTAATTAATTAAAATAAATAAGAAATAAATTAATTAAATCAAATTTGCTTATTTATTTAATCAAGTGTTCACTAAGTACACTAAAAACGCAAAGGATAAAATGGACTTTATAACCCATGTTAAGGATTTTTAGATTATATTGAATTTAGACTATTAAGAAGCTAATAGTGAAAGTATGGTGAGTTTATAAAATTTATATTTTGAGGAGGTTACTCTGGAAATTGATTAGAAATCATGAGTGAATGTAGTTAGATCACTTGGCGGCTTACAGAATAGAAAGAGAGAGGAAGGGAGAAGACAGACAGGGAGGGAGAAGTTAAGGAAGGGAGATTGTTTTGGATTAGATGGGTAGTAATGCAAATGTAGAGAAGTGTATTAATTCACTACTTTGAGATAATTCGTGGCAGTTAGAAACAGAGAAGATGACTCCTAGGTTTTTTTCACTAGACATCAAGCACCAAGAAAGACAGTAGTATTAAAGTATCTGATTTTTTCCTTGATGTTGGTAAGGATCCAGGTTGGGAAGATAGTCTGTTTGGAAATATAGTGTGTGGTCATTTTTAAAGATATCTCAGAAGAAATCTTAGTAAGGGACTTAAAATCAGGACCTAGATATTGGACCTTAGTTCTTCCTTGTATATAGTAAGACTAATTAACCTTGTATCTAGCTTCCTTATTGAGGTGTTCTTTTATTCTGATATTTTTCAATAGGCTTTTTGTAATATCTGGGTAAGAATGCACATCATCTGCAGATAATTTCAGTATTTACTTTGTAATATTTATATTGTATCTAAATAGTTCCTTCTGTATTTTGCTTTTCTTTTGCCAGGACATCAAAGAAATGTTGAAGGATGGTAGTTCTATCAGTCATCCTTATCTTCCTGATTCTATTGAAAATGAGTCTAAATTTTTACTATAAAAGATACTATTTATCTTATGAATCAAATTAAATACATTTCCTTCTACTTGTAGGTATTTCTCTTTCTCCTCAATATGACAAATTCCTTGATAAATGTACAAACTCATCCCTGATTTTAACCAGAATTTGGTTATCACATAGTATCTTTTTAGTGGATTATGTTAGCTCTTGTATGTAGGATTTTTTTACATCAGTGTTTGTCAGGGGTGTTGTCCTAAAATATTTTCCTGTGAATGGAGATAACTTGGAATAGTGCTATGCTTCTCTTCCTGACCTGGTGGGGGGGGGGCACTTTTCTTTTTTGTTAGTTTATAACCAGTTTATCTAGGAGTCAGATTAGTTATTAAGATATTTTCAAATTTGCCCTTTAAAAGTTATCAGTCAGGTATAAACTTGGAGGTACATCACTGATTATTTATCTACAGAATATAGAATATATTTATCTATAGAATATAGTCACTTTATTCAATTTTTCTACATTATCTTGAACCTATTTATCATGTGTCTTTGCAGGAAATCATACATTTAAACAAGTTTTTCATGTTTATTATAAAAAATTATATATTCTGCTTTATTCTGAAACAATTCACTTTGAGATCATAATTGTTTAGATGTAATTATGCTTTTTAAATAAATTTCTTTGCTATGTATTTTGAGTTGCTCTTTTCTCTGACTTATAAATCTTATTTATCTTATTTTCTACATTTGATGAAAATTTTCATATTTCTGGCCTGCTAATATTACTGTGTTATAGATTTATTCTTTTAAAAGCTACAGATTTTTTATAATGTGATGACATATTGAGTTTGAGCAATGTGTAGTCTCTGCCCAGTATCCTGATCATTTTGCTTTATTTTTTTGATGAATACCTACTCACCATCTTTTCTTTCCTCTGTTAACTACTATTTTCCAAGTTACTTGATTTGATATCCCCATAGTTCATTTTAAACTGCCCTGACCTATAAATTCTATAACTGTTTTCACTTTTTATTACATCTCACAGTTGGTGAATCTAATATCATTATGAGAATGATATTTGCAGTGGATTTTTCATAGATGGCTTTGATGATGATATTACAAAATATAGAATGCTACTAGTATTTTCCACTTTTATTAAAATACCCAACTATTCACTGACATCTTTGATAAGATCACTTGGGCGTTTGCTATTGATAATTTAACAAACCACTGAATTGATAAAATACTCATATAATCAAAATATATAATGTAAGAAAATATCTTCAGGAAATTCTTGCAATCAATTTAAAGGCCTTTAAAACTATATTCTAGTAATTCAAAACAAATTAATGAAATAGCTCTAAAAAATGCTTACCCTTAGCTATCATAACTGCAGCTAGTCCCAGAAAAATAAGGTAAAGGCAGGCAAATATTATTGCAGCAAGGCACCATGGAGACTCTGTCCAAAGAGAGAGGAATGAGCTACTATGATGATCGATGGAAACAAGATTCTGCAGTTGGGATTAGAAAGAATTTTAGACAAGAATACTCAACTCACTGGAATTGAACTGAAAGCTAAGCTTATGAGAGCACAAAGTTGTGGAAAATAAACCCCAACCCGAGAGGGGGAAGTCTCAAAATTATTTTGCAAATTTGGAAACAGTCAGAGAATATATGAACATTTTTATGTAGAAATGGGCTATGGACTAACAAGTTGACCTACTAAAGAAGTCTTCTGCAAACTACAAATGAATACTTCAGAAATCCTACTAAGAATTTTTAAAAATAGACTTTCTTTTGATAGTAGATCTAGATTAAGAATAAAAATCTTGCATTAGCTATTGGTCTAGACTGATATTCTGTGACAGTTTTGATAAAAGTCCATTTATCATGAGATATCTCACAAGCTTCATCTTTTTATAGAAATACTATAAAAGGACACTTTGCAAAACTAAAATATCAAACTGATTAGGTATATATAAAACATTTTTTTAAATTATTATTCTCTGGCTGTGGTACATTATTCTAAGCCATGTGGCCATCAATAGATCATTGTCATTATGGATAATATTCCATAATACATTTAAAAAGTGTTGATATGGGAAATAAACTCTACTTCAGAGGTTTGTCTAAAAATACTTGTTTTTATAATGGGTCATTAAAATATTCAAGCAAAAAAGGAGAATCTAGAATTTTAAATGTTTTTTACCGTTTATCTTCAAATTCTTCGTTGTTTTTCTCTTAATATTTGAAGAGCTATGAACTTTGACTTCTGAGTACATTACATTTTCGTCACAAAACTCTAGAAAATATGTAAGAAAAATTTATAACCACTATATGTAATTAATATATGTATGTATATATACAATATCTGATACATAGACATACAATGGAAAAGCACACTAGGAATTATGAACAAAAATTACCCCATTTTATGCTTATGAGAAAGTATTAAAATTTGCTCAATCATGTAGCTGCTTTGTGAAATATCACAATTCTTTTTCTTTTTTAATTCTTAGTTTCTTTATAAAATAAAGGTAACAGTATTCATTCATAGATTTGTGGTGGATATTAACTAAACGTATATAAAGTCAATAGTATAGTGTTGAAACAATCATGTACAAAGGTATATGATGAAAAAAATCATGTAATGGGTCTTATTATTATAGAAGTACTAATAGGAGCAGTGTAGAATAGTAATTGTAAGAATATAATTGGGAGTAGCATTAAGAGTAAGACTGGTTGCAGAAGCAAGAGTAGAAATATAAAACTTAATCTAAATGTCTATCTTGCCCCTTCCTATAGTTGAATTTAATCTGAATTAAAAGAGCATGAAAAAATTCATCTCATTCTCATTAGGTAGATAAATTCTCTTTGCAATATATTGCACGTATTCCTTCGTACAAGTGAAGTAGAACTCAGCCACCAAGTCAGTAACTTTTTTCTGAATGATGTTAACCCTAACCCCATTGTAAATATTTACTTATCAAATGATGATTGTCTGAAATTTAAATCATCTTCAATTGGAAAATCTTAAGTTGACTCATACAGAGAAAATATTTTCAACTATTCCTCCGAAGTATCTGGCTATGAACTTTGTTATTTACAATATTATTTTCTCATTAAAAAAGGGACTACTTAGCAATAACGGCAGTATCTGATTTTACCTGTATTTATTTCGTGAACTTCCACTGGTGAAGGGTGAAGATCAGGATAGGGGCTGGATGGTGCTGATGTGTCTGGTTCCATAGTTTAGCTCAAATTGCACAGGTCAGATGATGAGCAGACAGTTGGAATGAGACAGAATCTAGAAAACAGATCTCAATATCGCATCATCAGACAGGATGTTTATTCTAACTTTAATATGTAAACTACTTTCTCCACTTAAGATAGTAAAAAGGCAATGTAATGCAGTCTCTATAGATTAAATTTGTTGTTGTTCTATGCATAATGAAGCACATCTTTATTCCCAAAGGTAATGTTTAAAATGATTTTAACCATAATAATTTCTTCTCTGCCATATTTTTTGAAAAGAATGAATAAACAATAAAGACTAAAACATTTATGAAAATAAGTGATATATTGTATTTGAATAAGATTGTGACAGATGCTTATTTTTGGAAATATCTTTTTTATAGTTATAAGTATCCATGCTCATTACAAGTAATTGAAAGAATACTAGAATATATCCTATAGAAAATGAAAATGATACAACCCTGTTTCCTCAATGTAACTATAAACATAATTATTCATAACTTTCTAATTTTTCAAGTGACCAATGAATGTTTTGTTTAAAAAAGTAAAAAGAACATTTAACTATCAGTAAAAAAGTAAAAAGAACAATTTAACTATCAGTATATTATATAATTAAATGAATTATTATGTCTTCCTACAGTAAAACTTGTACAGTCATTAAATATAAATGAGAAAGTTCTTCAAATACTGATATGGATAATATTCCATAATACATTAAGTGGTGAAAAGTTAAAAGTATTTCATAATATGATTTTATATTATATTTTGTAGAAAAACAAATGTTATGCACATGTTTCTAATACAATAATACATGCCCAAACTGGTAATTTAAGATTGTAATATAATAATATTTAAGTGACTAACTTGATAAATTTTCAGTTTACATATGTGGTTTTCCACTTTTGTGTGATTGTTGAACATCATTTATTTTTATCATTAGAAAGAATAAAGTGTTTTATTTTCAGCTAATGTATGCTTTGATATATTCACACCACAGTAACCACAGGGGCCCCTGCCCTCATCTTTGGTCAATAGATTTAAACTTCATCACAAAAGCATATAATGTGGGAGACCATAGACTGCTTTGGAAGAGTGTAAAGATAATCATCAATTTCAGACACTGATAATTTGAGTAAACATGAATCAAATTCTAAAGTAAATGCTGACAGGATGGAAAATATTACTTCGAAAATTAGGGAAGAAAACATAGATTGAGAAAAATAGATACAGAAGAAGCTAGAGAGGAGGGGGGAAAGCCCATGAATAAGTAGAACAAAGAGGAAGCACAAAATTATGATATTGATAAAAAAGAAAATATATCTGGGATGCCTGGGTGGCTCAGATCATGGTCATAGTGTCCTGGGGTTGAGTTCCACATTGGGCTCCTTGTTTGGTAGGGAGCTTGCTTCTCCCTCTGCCTGATGCTCCCCCTGCTTTTGCTCACTTTCTCTCTCTCTGACAAATAAAATCTTTTTTTTTTTAAAAATTTATTTCTTTTCAGCATAACGTATTCATTGTTTTTGCACCACACCCAGTGCTCCATGCAATCCGTGCCCTCTCTAATACCGACCACCTGGTTCCCCCAACCTTCCCCTCCCTTCAAAACCCTCTGGTTGTTTTTCAGAGTCCACAGTCTCTCATGGTTCACCTCCCCTTCCAATTTACCTCAATTCCCTTCTCTTCTCCATCTCCCCTTGCCCTCCATGCTATTTGTTATGCTCCACAAATAAGTGAAACCATATGAAAAAAAAATATATCATCAATAAACGTGAACCCTCTAAACACTCCAGTATAGAGATAAAAATGAACACATGGTTTTTAAAAAAATGTTATAAAGGACGGGGACAAGATGGCGGGGAAGTAGGAGGAGGCTTCTTTTCAACCTGTACCCTAAAGTGAGCTGATTACCTACCAAAGAACTCCAATCACCCATGAAATCAGCCTGAGATCAGAATTATACACGTCTGGATCTCTACAGGGGCAGAAGATGCCAGTGGGTAGGTAAAGTGGAGTGGGAATGGCGGACTGATATCAGAAGATAATCAAAAGGGGGAGGGAGCCACCAGAGGTGACTGGGTGGAAAGTGATACCCCAATCTGAGAGTGCCCTGCTGCTGGGGACCAGCATTAACTTGGAAACTGGTTGAAAGCACTCCAAAAGAGCAAAGGATCAAGGGGGGGTGGGGTGGTAATTGTGGGAATCTGGGCAGCTAGGGAGAGGGGCTTAAGTCCGGGGTCCTAGGACAGCCTCCCCTGGCGCTGAGCCAGAGAGAGTGTGGGGGAGAAACCAGGCCTTGGTCCCTGAGCCTCCAGCGCACCCGAGATTGCAAGGGGCCTGGCTTCTGTGAGGGGATGGGAGCCACGCCAGATGGCAGAATGCAGGAGCCCTGCTACAGAGCCTGAGATGCGCATGCTCGCGCCCCTCATCCTCCCCTGAGAGAGGTACAAAGCTGGAGCTCTTTGACCCGCGCCATTGTTTCAGAGCCTAAGACATGTGCTGCAAACTCTCCCCTGAGAGAGGTGCGGGAAGGTCCACCCTGGTGTTTTCGGACTTGCGCCCTGATCTCTGAGCCTGAGAGGCGCAAGCGACCCACAGCCTCCCCCAAAAAGTGTGCACAAGCCGGGCGCTCTTAGACCCAGAAAGACCAGGCACTCCCAGATCGGGCCAGCGGGAAAATCTGTGCGATCGCTGCTTGAACCTCTCTGGCGGTCTGGAGCTGCACAGAGAGCCGCCCTGCTGTGGTTTTGGGTACAAGCAGAAGATCCTGCATCCCCAGAGACTGCCACTGGGAACCTGCTCTGCCAGCGGCCAAGAGGAAATTTATATGGGCTCTGCAACACCCACAGAAGAATAGACTGAGGCTTCTCTCTGAGAGGGAGGTCAGGGTGCAGTTTGCTTTTCTCTAAACCTACAAAAACCATCAAAAGCGGTCAAGGCGGGAGGAAAAAAAAAAAAAAAAAGTGAACAAACATAAAAACCTCCAGAGAACAAAAGCCTGAAAAAACCGGTTTCCTCAGAGCCCACCCCCTTGAGGGGGACTGGAGGACTTAACTCAGGGAACATCCTTGACTGAAAACCCACGTGGCAGGCCCCTCCCCCAGAAAACCATCCAGGAAAGGAAAAAAAAAAGACTACAAGAGAACCACCACCACTACTTCATAGGACAACTTTTATTTTTGATTTGTTCCCACTATTCTGGCTCATTTTTTTTAATATAGATAATTTTTAACCTATTTACCATCACAGCAAGCTGTCCAGTACATCAAATTCCATAATAACCTTCTAACCTGAACTTTTTGATACATACACCTATGTTTTTCTTTTGCGTTTTTATTTTTTGAATTCCTTTTTTAAAATTTTTGTTTAGTCTAGTTTATTCCTTTTTATTTTTATCCTCTAATATTCATATAGAGTTAAACTTCAAAGTAATCCTCTTTTCCCAATCAATACTACCCCTATAGGTAAACCAATTTTTAATCCCCCTTTATCTTAGGAAAGTTGAATCCTTTAACAAAGATATCAAGATACATCCAGGAAGAATCAAAACAACCTTCCTTGCCCACACTGAAAATTTATAACTACTCTCCCATCTTTTTCTTCCACCACTGTTTCTGTGTTTTTGTGTTTGTCCTGATAGTATATAAATCTTACATTTGGGGTTCTTTTCGACAAGGTTCTTCCTTTATTTGCACATATATATATATATTTTTTTCTCTTGTTATATACTATTATCAGTCTTTTTGTTTGTCTGTTTTTGTTTGTATACGTCATCATTCTTACCTTGGGGCCCATTTGGGCTGAACCTTCTCTTTCATCTTCCCTTTCTTTCCTGTCTCTCTCTCTCTCTCTTTTTTTCTTTTTCTTTTCTTTTTTCTCTCATTTGGGTGGGGAATCCTGATTGCTCAGAAGTGTTCCAGGGTGCATCCTGACTGCACCACAGTCGATACATCCAGCTACATCTCTTCGGTCATCTCTCACCAAAATGACTAGTAGGAGGAATGCCCAACAGAAGAAAAATACAGAGGATGGACCTTCTGCAACAGAGCTAATGGCTATCAACATAGACAATATGTCGGAAAGAGAATTCAGGCTAACAATTATCCAGGCAATAGCTAGGTTGGAGAAAGCCATGGATGACTGAACAGAATTGATTAGGGATGAGCTGAAAGCGACCAGACAGGATGTTCACAATGTTAGGACAAAGCTAAAAGCTACCAGGGCTGAGTTTCACAATCCTCTCAATGAGTTTCATCTAATCTAAATTCTCTAAAAGCTAGGGTAACTGAGACAGAAGATAGAATTAATGATCTGGAGGACAAACAGATAGAGAGAAAGGATCAAGAGGAAGCTTGGAATGTACAGCTTAGAAGCCACAAAAACAGAATCAGGGAAATAAATGATGCCATGAAACATTCCAACGTCAGAATTATTGGAATCCCTGAAGGGGAGGAGAAAGAAAGAAGTCTAGAAGATATAGTGGAACAAGCTCCTCATGAAAATTTTCCCAATCTCGCGAATGGAACCAGCATTCATGTACTAGAGGTCAAATGGTCTCCATCCAAGATTATAGATTCCAGAAAAACATCAAGGCACTTGATAGTCAAATTGAGAAATCATAACTATAGGTATAATCTCTTGAAAGCCACTAGGACAAAGAGGTTCCTTACTTACAGAGGAAAGCCCATCATAATAACGTCAGAACTGTCCACAGAGACCTGGCAAGCCAGAAAAGGCTGGCAAGATATATTCAGGGCACTAAATGAGAAGAACATGCAGCCAAGAATACTTTATCCAGCAAGACTGATATTCAAAATGGATGGATAGATAAAGAGTTTCCAAGACCAGCAAGGCTTAAAAGACTATGCAACACTGCAGGAAATATTAAGGGGTTTCTATAAAAGAGGAAAATCCTAAGAATAGCATTGAACAGAAATATAGAGACAATGTACAGAAAGAAAGGCTTCAAAGGTAACACGATGTCAATAAAAACGTATCTATCAATAATCACTCTCAATGTGAATGGCCTAAATGCGCCCATAAAATGGCACAGGGTTGCATATTGGATAAAACGACAGGACCCATCCATATGTTGTCTACAAGAGACCCATTTTGAACCTAAAGATACACCCAGATTGAAAGTGAATGGATGGAGAAGCATCTTTCATGCCAAAAGTCCTCAAAAGAAAGCTGGGGTAGCGATTCTCATATCAGATAAATTAGATTTTAAACTAAAGACTGTAGTCAGAGATACAGAAGGACACTACATAATTCTTAAAGGGACTATCCACCAAAATGATCTAACAATTGTAAATATCTATGCCCCCAATATGGGAGCAGCCAATTACATAAGAAAACTGTTAATCAAGATAAAGAGTCATATTGATTTGAATACATTAATAGCAAGAGATCTTAACATGCCTCTCTCAGAAATAGACAGATCATCGAAGCAGAAAATCAATAAAGAAACAAGAGCATTGAATGACACATTGGACCAGATGGACCTCATAGATATATACAGAACATTCTACCCTAAAATAACAGAATACTCATTCTTCTCAAGTGCACATGGAACCTTCTCAAGAATAGACCACATACTGGGTCACAAGTCAGGACTCAACTGACACCAAAAGACTGAGATTATTCCCTGCATATTCTCAGATCACAATGCTTTGAAACTGGAGCTCAATCTATCACCTATTCTCCTGAAGCTGTTTCAAAAAATCACAAGGAAAAGTTCTGAAGGAACTCAAACACCTGGATGCTAAAGACCATCTTGCTTAAGAATGCTTGGATCAACCAGGTGATCAAAGAAGAACTGAAACAATTCATGGAAACCAATGAGAATGAAGACACTTCGGTCCAAAACTTATGGGATACAGCAAAGGCGGTCCTAAGGGGGGAATACATAGCCATCCAAGCCTCCCTCAAAAAAATTGAAAAATCCAGAACACAGCAGATGTCTCTGCACCTTAAAGAACTGGAGAATCAACAACAAATCAAACCAACTCCACACATAAGAAGGGAAATAATCAAGATTAGAGCTAAGATCAATGAGGTAGAAACCAGAGATACAGTAGAACGTATCAATGAAACTAGAAGCTGGTTTTTTGAAAGAATCAATAAGATCAATAAACCATTGGCCACACTAATCCAAAAGAAAAGAGAGAAAGCCCAAATTCATAAAATTATGAATGAAAAGGGGGAGATCACAACTAACACCAAGGAAATAGAAACAATCATCAGAAGTTATTATCAACAGTTATATGCCAATAAGCTAAGCAACCTAGACGAAATGGATGCATTCCTGGAAAACTATAAACTCCCAAAACTGAACCAGGAAAAAATTGACAACCTGAATAGACTGATATCTAGTAACGAGATTGAAGCAGTGATCAAAAACCTCCCAAAAAACAAGAGCACAGGACCTGACAGATTCCCTGGGGAATTCTACCAAACTTTCAAAGAAGAAATACCACCTATTATCCTGAAGCTGTTTCAAAAAATTGAAGCAGAAGGAAAACTTCCAGACTCTTTCTATGAAGCCAGCATTACCCTGATCCCCAAACCAGGCAAAGACCCTACCAAAAAAGGAGAATATCAGACCAATATGCCTGATGAATATGGATGCTAAGATTCTCACCAAGATCCTAGCAAACAGGATCCAACAGCATCAAAACAGGATAAAAAGATTGTCCACTATGACGAGGTGGGATTCATCCCTGGATTACAAGGATGGTTCAACATTCGCAAATCAATCAATGTCATAGAACATATCAATAAGAGAAGAGAGAAGAACCACATGGTCCTCTCAATTGATGCAGAAAAAGCATTTGACAAAATCCAGCATCCGTTCCTGATTAAAACGCTTCAAAGTATAGGGATAGAGGGAACATTCCTGAACTTCATCAAATCTATCTATGAATGACCCACAGCAAATTTCATCCTCAATGGGAAAAAGCTTGCAGCCTTCCCTCTGAGATCAGGAACACGACAAGGATGCCCACTCTCACCACTCTTGTTCAACATAGTATTAGAAGTCTTAGCAACAGCAATCAGACAACAAAGAGAAATAAAAGGTATCCAAATTGGCAATGAAGAAGTCAAACTCTCTCTCTTCTCAGATGACATGATTCTTTATATGGAAAACCCAAAAGACTCCACCCCCAAACTACTAGAACTCATACAGTAATTCAGAAATGTGGCAGGATACAAAGTCAATGTACAGAAATCAGTAGCTTTCTTATACACTAACAATGAAAATACAGAAGGGGAAATTAGAGAATCGATTCCATTTACTATAGCACCAAGAACCATAAGATACCTGGGAATAAACCTACCCAAAGAGGTAAAGGAAATGTACTCGAGGAACTACAGAACACTCATGAAAGAAATTAAAGAAGACACAAAAAAGATGGAAGACCATTCCATGCTCTTGGATCGGAAGAATAAGCATTGTTAAAATGTCTATACTGCCTAGAGCAATCTATACTTTTAATGTCATTCTAATCAAAATTCCACCAGTATTCTTCAAAGAGCTGGAGCAAATAATCCAAAAATTTGTATGGAATCAGAAGAGACCCCGAATCGCTAAGGAAATGTTGAAAAACAAAGATAAAACTGGGGGCATCAAGTTATCTGATTTCAAGCTTTACTACAAAGCTGTGATCACCAAGACAGCATGGTACTGGCATAAAAACAGACACATAGACCAGTGGAACAGAGTAGGGAGCCCAGATATGGACCCTCAACTCTATGGTCAAATAATTTTTGACAAAACAGGAAAAAATATACAGTGGAAAAAAGACAGTCTCTTCAATAAATGGTGCTGGGAAAACTGGGCAGCTATATGTAGAAAAATGAAACTTGACCATTCTCTTACACTGTACACAAAGATAAACTCAAAATGGATAAAAGACCTCAACGTGAGACAGGAATCCATCAAAATCCTAGTGGAGAACGTAGATAGTAATCTCTTCGATATCAGCCACAGCAACTTCTGTCAAGATATGTCTCCAAAGGCAAAGGAAACAAAAGCGAAAATGAACTTTTGGGACTTCATCAAAATCAAAGCTTCTGCACAGCCTAGGAAACCATCAAGAAAACAAAGAGGCAACCCACGGAATAGGAGAAGATATTTGCAAATGACAGTACAGACAAAAGGTTGATATCCAGGATTTATAAAGAACTCCTCAAACTCAACACACACAAAACAGATAATCATATCAAAAAATGGGCAGAAGATATTAACAGACACTTCTCCAGTGAAGACATACAATTGGCTATCAGACACATGAAAAAATGTTCATCATCACTAGCCATCAGGGAGATTCAAATTGAAACCACATTGAGCTATCATCTTACACCAGTTAGAATGGCTAAAATTAACAAGACAGGAAACAACATGTTTTGGAGGGGATGTGGAGAAAGGGGAACTCT
This sequence comes from Mustela putorius furo, assembly GCF_011764305.1. Classification (NCBI taxonomy): domain Eukaryota; kingdom Metazoa; phylum Chordata; class Mammalia; order Carnivora; family Mustelidae; genus Mustela; species Mustela putorius. The sequence goes on along the minus strand of NW_025422368.1, from coordinate 37,462,275 downwards.
CTTACACTGTTGGTGGGAATGCAAGTTGGTGCAGCTTCTTTGGAGAACAGTGTGGAGATTCCTCAAGAAATTAAAAATAGAACTTCCCTATGACCCTGCCATTGCACTCCTGGGTATTTACCCCAAAAATACAGATATAGTGAAAAGAAGAGCCATCTGTACCCCTACCCCAATGTTTATAGCAGCAATGGCCACGGTCGCCAAACTGTGGAAAGAACCAAGATGCCTTCAACGGACGAATGGATAAGGAAGATGTGGTCCATATACATTATGGAGTATTATGCTTCCATCAGAAAGGATGAATACCCAACTTTTGTAGCAACATGGAGGACTGGAAGAGATTATGCTAAGTGAAGTAAGTCAAGCAGAGAGAGTCAATTATCATATAATTTCACTTATTTGTGGAGCATAACAAATAGCATGGAGGACATGGGGAGTCAGAGAGAAGGGAGTTGGGGGAAATTGGAAGGGGAGGTGAACTATGAGAGACTATGGACTCTGAAAAACAATCTGAGGGGTTTGAAGTGGCGGGGGGATGGGAGGTTGGGCAACCAGGTGGTAGGTATTAGAAAGGGCATGGATTGTATGGATCACTGGGTGTGGTGCAAAAATAATGAATACTGTTATGCTGAAAATAAATAAAAGATAAATTAAAAAAATAAAACAAAAAATATATTAAATTGGTAGGATACTGATAAAAATGTTATATACTATTTACAAAAGTTGCATTTAATAGATAAGTATGAAATGTTTGAAAATAAGAGATGAACATATGTATCATGCACACAAATTAAAGCAGTCATGGCTTCTAATATATATCTGACAAAATACACTGTGCAAAATGTAATATTTAAGGTAGGTTTCTTAATAACAATATAAAAGTTTCAACTTGATAGTAATACATCACAATTTTAATGTAATTTTTTAAAAAGACTTATTTATTTATTTTAGACAGAGAGCATGAGCAGGGGAAGGGAAAAAGTGGGGGGAGAGAGCGAATCTTGAGTGGAGTCCTCACTGAGCACAGAGCCATACACAGGGCTGGATCTCACCACCTGAGATCACAACGTGAACTGGAGCTAAGCGCTGGGCACTCAACCTACTGAGTCATCAGGTACCCATAATATAATCTTTTGCTATAACTTCAAAATATCACAAAAATAAATGATATGTATATACAGAAAGAGAAATAAACATAACGCAATAATTTGAGGAGATTTTAACTTACTTCTGACAAACATCAAGCAGACCAAAAGGACCAGATTTGGACAATCTACAGAAGATTCAAACAATACTCTTTCTTTATTAAATTAAAATGCCAATTTCTGTCATCTTTTGTTTGAAAAATATGTATTTTTTCTCTCATGCTTGGGAAACCTGCCTGGGTATTGAGTTTTATCTTGATTTATTTTCTGTAAACATAGTGCATGCATCATTCACTTTCCTCTTATTTCCACTTTGCTGTTGAAAACTCAGCAAGTAGAATACATGTTGCTTCTTTGCAGTAATTGCTTTTTCCTTAATGCTGCTTTTGGAAATTTATCATTGTTCTTGGTATTGCTCTGTTTCTACTATAATGTGCCTTTTTTTGTGAAATTCTTTTCTTTCTTTTACCCTGATTGATGTTGATTAGACTTCATAAATATGTGGGTTGGTGTGTTATCAGTGGATTGAAACAGTCTTCGCTATTAATTTCATCTTCTCCTTTTGCTTTTCACTCTGAAATGTTACCTTTAGGCATCTACAGAAGTTGTTTCATATTTATCTTGTTTTTTTTTTTTTTTTTTTTTTTTTTTTTTTTGCGTCTACATGCTATGTTTTGAACAGGAAGACATTCACAAATGTCTTCCAATTCATTCATTTTTTCTTTATCTGTGCCAAGGTAGATGATAAACCTATCATCTTATTTTATCTTATTTTTTAAAAATTCTGTTTAGTACCTTTTCAAACCTATTTGATTATTTTTAAAGTTTCTTGTTCTCTAATCACATTTATAATTTTGCACTATATTTTTAAAACATAGTAAATACAGTTAAAATTTAAAATATATATATATAAATTTATACAATGTGTTTGATAATTGCAGTAATGATTTAGAATCTTCAGCTGTCATTCTGTTCCTACTACTTCTTTCCAAAGTGACTTGTTTACTTTTGTGCTTAATTTTTAAGTTGTTTGTTTTGGCTCTGAGCTTCTTATCTGCCTTACTAATTTATTTATGGGAACTTAATAAGTCTGGATGAAGTGAGTTGTTCTAGAGAATATTTACATTTTCTTCTGTTAGGTGACAAAGAAACATTACTAATTTTGGATTCTTTTAAAATACTGGGGGAGTGGTGTCATCAGGATAATAAAAGTCATTTCTGACTTCCATCCCTTTCAAAGAAGACCAACCATCAACTACGCAACACACCATAGGAAAAATCTTAGAACACAACAGTGAGGGTAAAGTACCTTTTTGTACTACAAAGACCAAGAAGGACTGCATTAAAAGGTAAGAGTAATGGTTACACTCTGACCACATTGTGACACATCACATTAATAAAATGAAAGAAAAAAAACCCCATATGATCATATCAGTAGATGCAGAAAAAACATTTGGTGAAATAAATCTCTGTTCATGATTAAAAACTCTTTAAAAAGTTAGGTAATGAAAGAATGTATGTCAATATAATAAAGCTATATATAATAGGAACACAGCTATTATTGTACTTAACAGTGGAGGGTTGAAAACTTTTCCTTTAAGATTCGGAATAAGACAAGGTACCCACTCTCATCACATTTATTCAACAGAGTACTGAAAGTCCTTGTCATAGTAGTCACACAAGAAAAAAATATAAAAGACATCAGAATTGGAAAGGAAGAAGTAAAATTATCTTTATTTGCAGATGACAGGATTTTATATATACAAAATCCTAAAAACTCCACCCAAAATCTGTTAGATCTAATCAGTGAACTCAATAAAGTTGTAGGATACAAAATTAACATCTAAAAATTGCAGCGTTCCTGTACACTAACAACAAATAATCTGAAAAAGAAATAAAGAAAACAATCCCATTTATAGTAGTAGCATCAAAAATGAAAATATACTTAGGAATAAATTTACCCAAGGTGGTGAAAGCCACGAAACATTGATGAAAGAAGTTGAAAAAGATAGAAATAAATAGAAGGATATCTCATGTTCATGGACTGAAAATTTAATATTGTTAAAATGTTCATACTACCCAAAGCCATACTTCCTGATTTGAAACTATATTAGAAAACTGAATTGAAACAGTATGGTACTGGCATGAAAACAGACACATAGACCAAAGGAACACAACTGAGGACCAAGAAATACACCCTTGCATATATGGCCAACTAATATTTGATAAGGAAGCCAAGAATACTCAATGGAGAAATGCCAGTCTTTTCAATAAATAGTGTTTGGAAAAGTGGATATTCACATGCAAATGGATGGAAAATCCACCTCTCTCTTAACTACTTACAAAATTAACTTGAAATTGATTAAAGATTTAAATGTAAGACCTGAAACCATAAAACTCCTAGAAGTAAACAGAAGAAAATATCTTTACATGGGTCTTGGCAAAGATTGTTTGGACATGGCAACACAGTAGAAGCAACAGAAGCAAAAAAAAAAAAAAAAAAGAAAGAAAGAAAAAAGAAAAGAAAAGAAAGCGTTCAACTCAAGTGAATTTCAACTTAATATAGACTGCTATGTGCACAAGATGTTATATACAAACTTAACAATAATGACAAATCCAAAACCAGTAATAGATATGCAAAAAATAAAGAGAAAGGAATCCAAATATATCACTAAAGAAAGCTAAGTTATGGTGCGAGAAGAGAGCAATGCAAGAAAGGAACAGAGAAGTTCTATAAAGACAACCACAAAAACAAGTAACAAAATGGCAATAAATACATAGTTATCGATAATTACTTTGAATGTAAATAGAATAAACATTCCAATCAAAAGACATAGAGTGATGGAATGGATTAAAAAAAAAAACAACAACTATCTATATGCTGCCTACAAGAGACTCATTTCAGACCTAAAGACATGCAGATTGAAAGTAAGGGGCTGGAAAAATATTTATCACGCAAATGGATGTGTAAAGAAAGCTGAGGTAACAGTAATTATACCAGAGCAACTAGACTTTAAAACAAAGACTGCAACAAGAGACAAAGAAGGAGACTATATAATCATCAAGGGGCAATCCAACAAAAAGACCTAACAGTTGTAAATGTTTATGCCTCTAACATAGGAGCATCCATAAACATAAAACTGTTAATAACAAATATAAAAGAACTAATCATGAGAGACTGTGGACTCTGAGAAATAAACTGAGGCTTTTGGAGGGGAGGGCAGTGAGGGGTTGGTGAGCCTGGTGGTGGGTATTAAGGAGGGCAGGTATTGCATGGAGCACTGGGTGTGGTGCATAAACTATGAATTTTGGATCACTGAAAAAAAATTAAATTAAAAAAAAGAACTAATCAACTATAATACAGTAATGGGGGACTTTAACACCCCACTTATATCAAGGGACAGATCATCCAAACAGAAAAACCATTAAGGAAACAGTGGCTTTGAATGACACCCTGGAAGATATGGATTTAATAGATATATTCAGATATTCTACACTAAACCAGCAGAATACACATTCTTTTCAAGTGCACATGGAATGTTTTCCAGAATAAATCATATATTAGGTCACAAAACAAGTGTCAACAAATTTAGAAAGATGGGATTACACCACACATCTTTTCTGACCACGATGCAATGAAACTAGAATTCAACCACAAGAAAAAAAATTGGAAAAAGCACCAATAGATAAATGTTAAATAACATGCTATTAAACAATAAATGGGTCAACCAAAAACATCAAAGGAAAGATAGAAAAATACAAGGAGACAAATGAAAATGAAAACACAATGGCCTAAAATCTGGGATGCAGCTGAAGCAGGTCCAGAGGGAAATTTATAGCAATACAAGCTTAAAGGAGCTAGAAAAAGATGGATAAATAAAACCCAAGTCCAGCATAAGTAAGGGAATAATAAAGATTAGAGTAGAAATAAATGATGTAGAAACAAAAACAATAGAACAGCTCATTGAAACCAGGAGTGGTTCTTTGGAAAAATCAACAAAATTGGTAAACCTCTAGCCAGATTCATTAAAAAAGAAAAAGAGAGAGCAAGAGGACTCATATAAATAAAATCAGAATTGAAAGAAGGGTAATAAGCATAGATACAACAGAAATACAAAGGATTATAAGAGAATTTTATGAAAAATTATATGGCAACAAACTGGAAACCTAAAAGAAATGGATCAATTCCTAGAAACATATAACCTACTAAAACTGAAGCAGGAAGAAATAATTTTGAACAGACTGATTAATAGCAATGAAATTGAATCAGTAATGGAAAATCTCCCAAAAAACTAAAGTCCAGACCCAGATAGCTTCACAGGTAAATTCTACCATACATTTAAGAAAAGCTAACACCTATTCTTCTCAAACACTTTCAAAAAATAGAAGAGGAAGGAAAACTCCCAAATTCATTCTATGAAGTCAATATTATCCTGATACCAAAACTAGAGCAGGACACCATAAGAGGACTACAGGACAATATCTCTGATGAACATAGATGCAAAAATCCTCAACAAAATATTAGCAAACAGGATCGAGCAATACATTAAAACATTTGTCATGATCAAGTAGGATTTATTTCTGGAATTCAAGTGTGGTTTAATATTTGAAAATCAATCAATGTGATACATCACATCAATTAGGTAAAGAATAAAAATCATATGATCATTTCAATAGATGCAGAGAAAGCATTTAACAAAGAACAACATCCATTCATGATAAAAAAAAAAAAAATCAATGAAGTAGGTCTAGAGGAAACATACCTCAACATAATAAGGCCTTTTATGAAAAACCCACAGTGAACACCATACTCAATGGGAAAACAAAAACAGAAACAAAACAAAACAGAGCATTTCCCCTAATGTCAGGAAGGAGACAAGGATGCTTACTTCACCCCTTTAATTCAACATAGTACTGGAAGTCCTAGACACAGCAATGAGACAACAAAAAGAAATAAAAGGCACCATGTTGGTGAGGGAGAAGTAAAGCTTTCACTATCTGCAGATGATGTACTATATAGAGAGATCCCTAAAGACTTCCCAAAAATCTACTAGAACTGATAAATAAATCCAGGATACAAAAATCAATGCACAAAATGCAGGATACAAAATCAATGCACAAAACTCTGTTGTATTTCCATACACTAACAATGAAGCAGGAGAAAGTAAAATTAACTTAAAATTCCCATTTGCAATTGCAACAGAAATAATAAAATACCTACAAATGAACCTAACCAAAGAGGTGGAAGACCTGTACTCTGAGAACTATAAAACACTGATAAAAGAAATTGAACATGATACCAACAAATGGAAAGACATTCCATGGTCATAACTGGAAGAAAAATATTGTTAAAATATCTGTACTACCCAAAGAAATATACAGATTTAGTGCAATCCCAATCAGCAGCATTTTTGACAAAGCTAGAATGAACAATCCTAAAATTTGTATGGAACCACCAAAGAGCTTGAATAACCAAAGCAATCTTGAAAACGAAGATAAAAGCTGGAGGTATCACAATTCCAGACTTCAAGTTGTATTACACAGCTGTAGTAATGAAAGCGGTATTGTGCTGGCCCAAAAATAGACACATGGGTCAACAGGCAGAAAAGAAAGCTCAGGAATAAACCCATAGTTATATGGTTAGCTAATCTTCAAGAAAGGAGGCAAGACTATGCAATGGGACCAAGTCTTCAGCTAATGGTGCTGAGAAAACTGGACAACGATGTGGAAAGAATGAAACTGGACCACTTTCTTACACCATATACAAAAATAATTTCAAAATGGATTAAGAACCTAAATGTGAAACCTGAAACCATAAAATCTTGGAAGAGAGCACTGGCACTCATTTCTCTGACATTGGCTTTAGCAACATCTTTTTAAGTATATTTCCTAAGACAAGGGAAATAAAAGCACAAATAGATAATCAGGACTCCAGCAAAATAAAAATCTTTTGCACAGGAAAGGACACCATCAACAAAACTAAAAGACAACCTACCGAACGGGAGAAGATATTTATGAATGACATATCTGATAAAGGGTTAGTATCCAAAACATATAAAGAATTTGTAAAATTCAACATTCAAAAAGCAAGTAATCCAATTAAAAAAATGAAGTGAAGATATGAACAGACATTTCTCCAAGGAACATGTACAGATGGACAACAGACACATGAAAAGATGCTCAACATCACTCATCATCAGAGAAACAACAATGAGATATCATCTCACATCTGTTCAAAAAAAAAAAAAAACTCCACCCCCCCCACACAAAACAATGAGTGTTCATGAGGATGTGGAGAAAGGGGAACCCTCTTGCACTGTTGATGGGAAAATTCCATGCCCTCTGAGGGGCATTGTCAATGTGTTTGATGGCACAAGTACAGAGTCAGAAAGCTAAATAGAAAAATGAAGTTTTATTGAGTAGCAAAAAAAATCCAAAGGCAAATGAAATGTAAAAAATGTGTAAGTAGGTGATTCTGAGTGGCACAGTCAGTTAAACATCTGACTAAACATCAGACCCTTGGTTTCGGCTCAGGTCGTGATCTCAGGGTCGTGAGATCCAACCTAGTGTTGGGTTCTGTGCCCAGTGTGTGGAGTCTGCCGGAGATTCTCTCACCTTATCCCTCTGCCCCTCCCACTATGTTTTCTCCCTCTCTCAAAATAAATAAATAAATCTCTATAAAAAATATGTGGATAAAGTAATACAAAAACTCACATATCTATGCATAACCACAGCAAACACGGACTCATTACAGATTCCTCCATGTATAAAAAAATTTGAATATTCAAAAATTCAATCAAAGTCCATTTAAAACCAGTGGCTTGAGGGATGCCTGGGGGACTCAGTTGTTAAGCCTCTGACTCCTGATTTCATCTCAGGTCGTGATCTCAGGGTCATAAGATCGATCCCTGGGTCAGGCTTTGTGCTCAGTGAGGAGTCTGCTTGAGACTCTCTCTCTTTTCCTCTGTTCCTCTCCCTACTCACGCTGTGTCTCCCAAATAAATAAATAAATCTTTAAAAATTTTAAAGAATAAAATCAGTAGCTTTGATTTGATAGACATTAACAGATATCCTTCCCTCCCCACAAACAAAAAGTTTTATGGGATTCTCAAACACAGAAACCAAATAGAATATTCTTTTTGCTTATAAATTATTGCCTATTAAATCGTATGTAATAAGGCTCTGTTTGGTAGTCACCCCTGTCATCATGACACCAAATCTTTGGAAGAAAGGGTACAGGCTAGTTTCAGCTGATGGAATTGGTAGGGTTCACAGTGGGAAAGCAATGTTAACAGGATCTTATAGCTGGGGACTTCAGGGCCAGTTCAGTGTTCTGCTCTTGTTGCTTCTATGTATGAATGTGTAGTGGGAATGGATGTATTCTGTGCTTGTGCTTATCCATTCCATCGGTGCCAGATGGATTCTCTTGATCAGAAGAGACCAGTGTAGAGCTGTTCGAGAGGGACGAATTCCCTGGCATTTGCCACGAGTATATATGTGTGTGTGTATGAGGATGGGGTATAAATCAGGATTTATAGGGAATGTCTTTACCCACCAACATCCAAAGTTTTCACCATATAGATGATGCTCTCTTGGTTGGAAAGTTGGAAGCCTTGGCCTCACCAGACCTGGCTGCAATATTATCACATCTCTGCCAACAATGGGGAACTGAAAGAGATGCTGATGAATCCCCACCAAATTCAAAATTTGGCTCTCCAATCTAAGTTTCTTGGGGCAACATGGATTGGGTCACAATACTTAATTTCTCCAGAAGTCAAAGAACACTGCTGTCTCCTTCTCTCTACTTCCACATCCAAGAGGTCTGACATCTTACTGGGTTGGAGAAAAGCCATCTTACTGGTTTTTCTCCAACCCAGTGGGTTAACCTGCAAATCAACATACTTTAAGGGCTTATTGGGAGCAGTCCAGCCAGCTCTAGCTTGCTAACTTCATGGCCTCATGATTTTAGTGATACCTTAGAAGCACAACTTTCTACAACTGATGATTTTGCTGATTTCTACAACTTTGATTTTAGCAAAGGAAGCCTCCACCTGAAGGTGTCCTTTGTGATTTTAGATTAGTTGTCTCCCTAACATGGCTACCTTTTACAGTCTTTTTGAAAAGGACTATAAGCTATTAATTTGCTTTAAATAAATTTTTCTTGGAAAATGGAACATTTTATCCATGGCCCCTTGTGATTCTTTTTGGCTTGTCAGTCCCATTTTGGGGTGATTCAGTTCGGACTCAATATTAGCAGTGTGAGGCAGACACAAAATCCTTCCTTCTCAAAGGGAAATTTTATATTCAAAAACACATATAGTCTGATTCCAGCATTGTCTTCTCTGTAACTGGAAAAGTTATGCCTGTCCCTTTGGTGGAAACTCTATTCTCAAGCTCATCACCTGAGGAAAAGTGATGAACTCAGTGGATCTCTTTGAGGTCCCTCAAATATTAGGGCTGACTCACTGATGCCTTGGTTATTTGAAATCTGATACTGGTATGCTTACGTTTTCACAGTGCTGGCTATGGAGAATGAAAGCTGACCTGGTCATGACACTCAGTTGGCTGAACTCAAAGCCGCTGTCATTGTTCTAGAAACTCCTCTATTCCTTTATTCCTTTGGGTGAATCTTACTATGTTTTGATTGACTCATGGACAGACTGTTACCAGTGGTCTATGTGTGTGGCTTAGATTTGGAAACCTAACCTCAAAGGGCCCTTAAGACACTCCACCTCTGGCCTGTAAACTGTAGAAAGAATCTACAGCTACTCGTTTAACTGCCTGTGTCTCTCATATTGATGCTTGTATTTTTTGAAAAGAATGACCAGAATCAAGCTGTTGATTGAATCCATGCCATCTGATTGCTACCATTGCTGCCTGGATCCAACCTCATACTGGACACAACATAGGGCCATCATAGACTAGCCCAAAGTGTGGGACTCCATTTCTGATTCAGAGATATCACTGTGTGCCAGACTTGTAACCCCTGGCTAAGGTGATCCTATTGTTTTCTGGTGGAGACTACAACACATAGGGCATTGCCCCACCCACTACTGGCAGATTAACTATGTCATCAGGTATTTTCCTCCCTTGGACTCATCAGTAATAACTCATTGATGTCAGCATGCTTCTAGACAAAATTGCTACTATTCTAGTCTGATTAGCCAAAAATTTGAAAATAATCTGTGTTAGGTTTTCAGCTTTCCAGACCATTTGCTAGTCTGATAATGGCGCACATTTTATTGCAAAATCATTAAAATGATCACTATTTAAAGTATTTGAGGGGCGCCTGGGTGGCTCAGTGGGTTGAGCTCTGCCTTCGGCTCAGGTCATGGTCTAAGGGTCCTGGGATCCTGTCCCACATCGGGCTCTCAGCTCAGCGGGGAGCCTGCTTCTCTGTCTCTCTCTGCCTGCCTGTCTGCCTACTTGTGATCTCTGTCTGTCAAATAAATAAATAAAATCTTTAAGAAAAATAAAGTATTTGATGGATCTTCTACTATCCACAGGTTTCTGGTATTGTTAAGCTTTGGTATGGCCTCCTCAAAAATCCAAAAAAGAAATATCTGAGTCTACCTCTTTCACCTCCTCTTGGTCCACATAGTATGTATTTAAGAACGATCCCTGAAAGAAGGATGTTCCAATTCCTCTTTATTTTCTGACACTGTTGCTTCCCTTGTGCATTCCATACAGGCCATGTTTCACAATAACTATGGATTTATAAGCCATTAGTACTATTTGCAAAGTAAGTCCTTAGTTTTAAATTATATTCTTCCTAAAACTGCCGCTTAAATATAGAGTTTTTGTTGCTAATTGTTAAGAAGGAAGTGTTTCTTTCAGTGTATTCAGCAAACCACGATTATTTTACCTACTTATTATTTCAGAATATATTTTTATGGTGGCCTATCTTCCTATTTCTCTAATATGAATGTATTTTCCCAAACCTTTCTCATCCGTCAATTTATTTTTGTAGAAAGTTTGAGATTATGAACGAGTGTTTTATATAAATAGACAGTATGACAGGAGTTCTTATAGGCATTTACTTGCTCACTATTTCTGTTTACAAAAATATGTTCCTTATACAGGTCCCATTGAGAAGAAATTTCTAAGAAAGACATACTGGGAACACGACAGTAACATTTCCATATTTGATGTAGGACTTGCCTCAGGGATATTTTCATCCTCATGTTCTATCTCAGTCTCATTATATCAAAGACTTCTCTAGCCTCATGTTATTTCACGTTGTTAGGTTTCTCTTCATTCCTCCCTCCTTCCTCTTTCAAAGTAAAATCCAGTCATGATGCCGGAGCTAATGTTGTCCATTGTGATGATGCGTGTCCAACTGAAAAGGACGCCAATGTGACTGTCCCAGTGATCCCCAAACCCAAGCTTGTAAATCCCAGTCTTGACGTCCTTTTCTTCTTCAAAGAGAACTCTCCTGCTTCTTGGCCCTTTACACAGGTTTCATGCAGGATTTACTTCCCATATCCTCTACAGGAGAATCTTATTTTTCACCAGAAATTTCATTCTCCTTTTTCATAGCCTCTCTTGTGATCCCCAAGAGTCATGACAAAAACATCAACAGTGGTTTAGGTGCTAAACACACTTTCAAATACTAACAGCACTGTGGTTGGAAATATTCTGTGCAGAGGAATGGACAGTGAGTAGCTCTGTCAGTGGCAGCTTTACTCCTTAGAGCGTACTGACAGATGCATGATGATTAAACTAAAAATAACTGCTGGGTTAAATGCTAAAGAAAGTGTCGCATCTTTCTGAGAAACGGCCACATATGCCATAGCAGAATACAAGTGGTTTATTTATTTAGTACTTATATGACAAGTATTTTTTAGGAGCCAATATTCTAGAAACTACCACTTTATCAGGACTTTATCAGGACGTTAAACAACACTTTATCAGGATTCAGTTTTTATTCCTTAATAAATAGAATACTTTGCTTTTTTAGTAATGTATATCCCAGGCAATGTTGTGCAGGGCTTCAGGGTAAGGATCATATATTTCTCCACTGTGGAGTGTCAGAAGGATGCTGGGGGTTCACAAGGACATAGTTTAGCCATTGCCAAGACCTGAGTCATCCAGGGGAAACAGAAGAATTAAATAATTTGCCTACTTTCTCCTCCTACCTTCTGATTTCCTGTCCATGTCTCCCAGTGGCTGAAACTGACCAGAACCCAGAGAGCAAGGATGCCTAAGGGATGCAATTGTTAAAAGTTCAGCTTCCAGGAGCGTAGACTGCAACAAAGAATCATGGAGAATGGATGTGGGGGTGACATTTTGAGGAAAAGATACTGGCCTCATGCCCATCGAAGTAGCCTATGGGACAGAGTAGAGAAAATTCTCCTGGGAGCACAATGGCATATCTGCAATACTGGGATAAGCTGTCTGAGTGTTTCTTGTGGGCTAAAAAGGGCCCAGGTGGGGGAAGAACACAACCTGGGGGCATCTGGGGTTCTGTGGTAGTCTGAATAATGACCCCCGATATTCACACATCACAATCACTGGAATCCGACAATATTACCTTCTGTGGCAAAACGATTTTGCAGAAGAGATTAAGGTAAACATCTTGAGATGGAGTATGTTGGATTTTCCCGGTGAGCATGAAATATAATCACAAGTATGTGTAGAAGAGGGAAGCAGAGGGAGATTGGAGTACAGAAGGAAGGCAATGTCATTATGGAAGCAGAAATTGGAGCGATTCAGCCGTGAGCCTTAAATGCTGACAGGCATGAGAGCAGCATGAGGCAAGGAACACATTCAGCCCTGTTGCAATGTGCTGTGGGCCCTAGAAAGCTCTTTTGGATGTTTAGTCTTTCATGGGACATAGGGTGTCTCCAGTTTGAGGGAAGAATCAGAACTAGACCACAAACTGGTGGGGATTAATGGCCCATGTCATAGGAGCGGCATGTACAGAGTTTCCTGGGGACTTCTCCAGGAGCTCCCTGACACTGCAGTGGGACAAAGAGAGAAACCAAGCCCATCCCTTGGTCTGCTCTGTTTTTCTTGTCCGAGTTCAGCTGAAGCTGTAAGAAGGAAATGAATTTTAAATTTGCATGATATTCCATAATTTTGTTATTGTACTTAACTGGAGATCTGAATTGCTGAACTGGCATGTTCTTTCGGTTGACAATAATTGAAGGATGCAACTGTCTGAAAATTACTTACATTAATGGAGACACTGGGGAAGCAGGTAAAGAATAGAACTGCGTATCAAGTTCAAAGGAAATTGAGAGAAACCTCAGGCCATATCTGAGTTATTTTCATCATTTTGCTTTTATGAACAGGATTTTGGAGGCCCGAGTAACACGGAATAGCCCAGAAATGCACTCCTTTTTATCTAAATTCTATTAAAAATATCAATAATCTAAAATCTCTTTTGGTTCCAATCTTCCTTGGTTATCTGGTATTCTTGTCTATTTGAAAATCAGCTCCTCTGATGGGTATGCGTCCCTGTTTTGTTTATCCTATTTATTGAATTCTAACTTTCTGATCCAACATTCGTCAGTATTAGTCATAGAACTGTCTATAAGATAAAGTGCCTAGAGAGATACATTCAATAAAAATACACTTCACATAACACTTAGATATAAGAATACATTTAAAGTAGTGAGTCACTTTATTTTGAATTTCAGCTGTTGGTCTTATGAAGAAATTTTGGCCTCTTTATCAGTTGCAGGAAATATTATAGATCATATGGAATGATACAGGCACAAATTCAGAGAGCTCCACATCTTAAAGGGGTGACTTTTGAGTCGGTCCAAACGAGGTGAAGGGTCAAGGCTCTGAAACAGTTGGGCCAGAACCATACAAAGAATCCGAACACGTTGAGATGTAAAATGGTGCGCTTTGTTTGGGAAGAACAAGAAGGCCCTGGGACTGGAGCAGTCAACGAGATAGGAAAGGAAATCAGAGGACTAGTCAGGGAAGTGAATGTGTGGCAAACGGTTTGGATCTTATTTAAAGTAGGGTAACGTACCGGTGAGGGTCCAGGAGGTAAACAGAGCCCATGCCAGATCATTCAATGGAGGGAATTTAATACAGGAAAATATTTATAAAGCAGTTGGAGAGCCCGAAAGTAACAAGAGAAAGAAGACAGCACAGAGAAGATCAAAACAGAAAGTCGTTCCTAGAGTTGGAAAGACAGAGGGAGGCAGAGGGGTCCCTGGAATCACACAGTGGGGTCTGGAATGACTGTGGATGGTTCCTGGTGGGAGCTGGGAAGAAGAGGCAATTGTGTAGCAGGATCCCATTGAAAGTGCAGCCACCGCAGGAGATAAAGCCCGAAGTGCAGAGAGGAAAGGAAAAACACCATGCTTCTCCTCTCTTCCCACCTTCCAAATATCAAGCCAGTTGCTCCCATGGACTGAACCTAACTGAAAGCGGGTTGGCCATGGAAACTGTGAAATGCATTTTGCAGGAATCAGCACGCGGAGTTATGGGCAGAGCAGGGAAAGGCCATGGAGAACAGAGAGGAAAATGACTGACACGGTGGAAGAAACCAGATGGACCACAGCATAGGTCACAATATTTGGGGACAGATGCTTCTCATATCCAAATAAAAATATGATTTGTTAGCATAATGTTCTGTAAAGAGAGTAAATGTAACTTCTCTACTCTATGTCAATCTCCTTATTGTAACACGTGGATAGGATCTCTCAGATAAATTATCAGTATGAAACCGCATATGAAAGGGTTTGGTAAGAAGGGAAAGGATTTTGGTAAAAAGGTTTTGAAGAAAGAATTGAGTATACTTTAATGCATACACTGATTTGAGAGATACAAGTTCCCGCTTACTTATCTACAACGCTAAAAACCAAGTATCTGTAAGACAAAATATTTTTATTAGTTTGGCTCTAAAACCTGAACTCAGTTGATTATGCTTTTGGCTTTTTGTGTTTTGCTAAGGAAAAATTGCTGTGCTTATTTAGAGGGTGAACCACCACCAGATTCCACTAGTATTGTTAATTTACGAATATGCACAAACTATATTTTGAAAGACAAAGTTGTGAATATCAAAAGATATTTCTTTCCAGGGATTTTGGATACAGAATTAGGGATTATATTCGTATCTTGCACATCACTTAATTTTCAATTCTATCTCTTTTAAAGAAATTGTGAGAAACCACTGTATAAAAGAACCTCTGATTTAAAGATTTTTATTTATTTATTTATTTGACACACACACGGGGAGAGAGAGAGATCACAAGTAGGCAAAGCAGAAGGCAGAGAGAGAGGGGGAAGAAGGCTCTCTGCTCAACAGATGTGGGGCTCAATTCCAGGACTCTGAGATCACGACCTGAGCCGAAGGCGCAGGGTTAACTCACTGAGCCACCCAGGTGCCCCACAACCTCTGATTTAGTTTGCTTGATTTCTCTCTCTCTCTCTCTGTCTCTTTCTCTCTCTCTGTCTCTCCATCTCTCTTATTTTTTGGCTATATTGGTATTGTTGGTACACTGTAACAGTGATGTTGCTTATTAACTTAGATTAGATAACATTTTCTTATTTTCAAAAGATTTTATTACTATTTATACAATAAACTCTTACCTTTAGAACATGTTCTTGATAAAACTGACACTTAAATATGGTGTCTTGCTATGGATTGTTACGAATGGGTTGCTTCTCTTAAAACACCCAGCAAAATCGTGACTGATTCACTTGTATTCCTGGAATGATTTTTGCCATATGCTGACTTTCTTTTCCACTCATGTAAATTTGTTTTGAAAACTGTTTTGAAAACTTTCTGTTCCAATCACTGTTTTGCTATGATAACAATCAAGAGGAGCTCAGAGACAAACAATTCTTTTCACAAACTTAAAAAAAAAAAAACCACCCCAGTTACTTTTTTGTTATATTATTTAACCATATTATTTCTCTATAGCAGTGTTAGTTTTTTGTGTCATTACTTATTCACCATTTCCGTCTATAAAATATGTTACCAGTAAGCATTCTATCAGAAGAAAATTCCAGGTAAAAAAAGACTTCATCCAAAATATAACTCCAGAATTTACAGTCTAATCAATGATTTATGATCTTCATGTTATTTTTCTTTGTGTTTGGCTCTTTCCTCTAACTTCCTCCTCTCTTGGTGGGTAAATGCTGTCATAATTCTGAATTTAGTGTCATTTCCTGTGGTCACGTTTGCCCAAAGGATAATGACACAGATAATATCATTTTTTTTTTAAAAGATTTTATTTATTTATTTGACAGAGAAAAACCACAAGTAGTCGGAGAGGCAGGCAGAGAGAGAGAGGGAAGCAGGCTCCCTGCTGAGCAGAGAGCCCGATACGGGACTCGATCCCAGGACCCTGAGATCATGACCTGAGCCGAAGGCAGCGGCTTAACCCACTGAGCCACCCAGGCGCCCGACACAGATAATATCATTAAAGTGATAACAATCTCCACATCCAGGCTTGTGTACCTCACTTTTGGTCTCCTTGTCTCCTCCTTAAGCTTTATCTTCTGTTCCATGACCAGGTAAACTACTTAGATTACCAGTATCTTTTATAGTAGCTATGAAATAGCAGACATGCTATTTCCTCTGCCTGATACCCATTCACCATCCCTGGGATTGTACAGTTATGTCAAGGCAAGTGTAGACATGAAATGTTACATCAAGCAGCAGTAAGTCTGTGGTTGGAAATATTATGCACAATAAGTACAACTTTTATACACATAGTATGCACCGAGCTGCTGATAGTCTGACTGAAAGAGCCAGAAAGGATGTCTGGAGCCATATCCGAATCCAGACATCCTTTTTGAACAAATTTAATCTCCAAAATGAATGTAATTAATAACCCCTGTCCATTATATTACATATATTACATATACATTATATATGTATATATCTTAATGTTGATTACTTATTAGATGTTAAAAGTATTTACAAGTATCTTTATGTTGCTACATTAAACTATTGTTACAATATATTTCTAATAAACTATTGCCTTGCATTTTACCTTTTCAGCTGATGAAAAGAAATAACAAAGGGGTTCTATAACCCATTCAAGTTTATAGATCTAACGAAAAAACCAGAATCAGACACTTGAAGCTACTTTTTGACACTGGTTTTGGATTCTAAACATTTAAAAAAATTTTTTTAACCTTTGTATTTTCATTTCATTTAGCTATATGTTATTTTTCCAGCTTCTCTGTGTGCCTTGCTCACATTAGCTTATTCCACTGATGTCATAATTTCCATGGTACCGAGACAGTTGTGTTGCTTCAGACTTCCTCTGGTTTTTAAGTGTCATTCAATTCTTAGATATCTGCTTATCACCTGATTCTGTTTCCATATTCACACATTCATTCATTAAACAGTAGTTATTATTTAAAATCTTCTGTGGTTTAGGCGTGATTCTAGGAGCTGTAGCTATAGAACTAAACCAAAAGATACAATCTCCTCTCTCATGTTCTTTATTTCTGGCAGGCCTACCAGAGATAGGTAATGACAAGAAAAGAGCTTTTTTATTTTTTAGGATTATATTTATACATTGCAGAGAAAGAGATATTGAAAGAGAGCACGAGCAGGGAGGAGAGGGAGAAGCAGGCCCCTGCTGAGGAGGGAACCCAATGTGGGACTCAATCCCAGGACTCTGGGATCATGACCTGAGCGGGAAGTAGGCATTTAATGACTGAGCCACCCAGGTGCCCTGATATCAATTTCTTAATTGAAAATAATTTGTGTTTTTGCATGTTTTAGGTCCTGGGTGTTCCATAACTATTTATGCACAGTTCTGTTCATACAACAAACCCCACTGGTTTTTTAGATGCTTAAAAACCCAGCAGAGGGCGCCTGGGTGGCTCAGTGGATTAAGCCACTGCCTTCCGCTCAGGTCATGATCAGGGTCCTGGGATCGAATCCCACATCGGGTTCTCTGCTCAGCAGGGAACCTGCTTCTCTCTCTTTCTCTCTCTCTCTGCCTGCCTCTCTGTCTACTTGTGATCTCTCTCTCTGTCAAATAAATGAATAAAATCTTTAAAAACAAACAAACTAACAAAAAACCCCAGCAGAGACCAAACTGGATATTCAGGAAAGGATACAGTCTTGAAGTTAGATCAAAGAGCCAACTGAGGGAATCGAAGGACATGTCTGAGAACAGTACGGTTATTAAATGAGTTGTTACTTATAAAGTACTTAGAAGCATGCATGACACATAATGTGTATTTGTTGATGTTCTTAAAACAAATATATACATGCATAAATGCAAATAACTTAGAAAATTCTCTGGATCAACACTCATACTTCTTACTGATAGATTACAAAATATGCAAATGGAAGAGTATTTTCCCTTTTTGTTACAAGGTACAGTAAGTGCATAAAATATCATAAACAATCATTCCAATAGTTTCTTTAGCAAATAGAGGTCATGTTGACATTTTCTACAGATGTATGTGGTTTCCAGCATCTCCATGTCTGTTGTGAATTTTTATCATCAGCAGTAGTAATGATGCTTTAGACAGGAATTGGTAATGAGGTTTTTGGTGTCAGAAGTGTTTGGAAATCTCCCTTTAGCCACCACCACAGGAGACAGTTTTTAAGAGTGTAATGAGGTCCAGAGATTTAACATGTTTGAGCACCTCTAATTTAGGAAAAATCTATCTTTTTTAAAAAAATTAAACACAGATACTGTGATATTTTTCCATCTTTTTTTCTCATATAGTTTCAACCACCCATATTAGTTCTGACTGTTAGCCAAAGTAACTAACTTCTGTTCCATGGAGGAAAGTCCTACATGGATAGCTGGGAACTCTCTACTATGCCAAAATATTTTGTCAAACTAAAGGAGCTCGTTCACACACATAACACAACTTTCTAATGTCATACAGATACATTTTTCATTTTAAAGTGACAAAAATAAAACACACTTGTTAACATATTTATTTTTAAGAAAAGCTTCATGGGATGCCTGAGGGACTCAGTCAGTTAAGCATCTGCCTTTGACTCAGGTTATGATCCCAGGATTCTGGGATCGAGTCCCACACTGAGCTCTCTGCTTAGTGGGAAGCCTGCTTCTCCCTCTGTCTGCAGCTCCCCCAGCTTGTGCGCTCGCTCGCGCTCTCTCTCTCTGACAAACAAAGAAATTAAAATCTTTTAAAAAATAAAAATAGGTTTATGCCTTTCACTGTCTTCAATTTTGGAAAGTTTTGTCTATAATCTGGAAGTTTTAAAACTCATAGAATATTGTCAAACTCCAGCTATTGTCAGTAACAAACTGTAACATTGTATGAATCTCCACTGGAGGGGTATTATCAGGAAATGATTAGAATGACTTTAGTTCTAGCTTGTTTCAGTTTTCTCATACTTCTAAGCATTATCTATACTTTTGTTATGGACATTATTATTTTAAAAATTAAACATTTATTTTCATAAATATCAGTAACATCATTTAGAGGAAACCTCAGTAACACCAAAAATCAAAGCACATCAATAGGCTACTTTTCATTCAAAAAAGGAAGGAGATACTAAACTCCTATCCTGGTCCTTGAGTTTCCTTATTACTTTACTGGTGTCCAGAAAAAAGTCTGGTTCCAATTCTAAACAGTGATTTCAGTAACAAAAGCAAAATTTACTTTCCTCGCCCTCCTGCTGCTCCCTCTTCATTCTCTAGCTCCCATTCTGAGTAGGACTGCTGCACTCTAAACCAGCTCAGACTCTTGCTTATTTTTCCTTATATATAGTTTAATGTCCCCTATACTGTCGTATTTCCTGCAACTTCAAGGGTGTGATGAGAAATAGTATTCACATCAAAAAAGAACAAATCCAGCATGACATCTCCTTTGAATGACTCCAGGACTGTTTGTTTTCCAGAAAATTGGTGGTTGCAGAAAGGGAAATGGCCAGCAGGTGGGGAATAACATTTACTACTTACCTGACATGCAGAAAACTTGAGATAACAGCAATCTATAGAATTTCACATTCTTTCATGACGGGGAAGAATTAGTGATCTTCCTATTTCGTATTCTATGTGATATCTGCATTTATCTTGTCATTTTCATCTGACCACTACTAATAATTATAAAACGCCATCTATCTTTTGTAGGTCAGCATAATTATTTTGTACCCTGTAATTTACACTCATTTTATTTAGTCATCCCCAAACCAATGAGTTAAACATATAATTTTAGAAATTGTGAAATTCTTGCTAAGTAATTGTTACTTATTTATTTATTTAGGAATTCGATTCACCAAGCTAGAAAGTGTTAGAACTGCTTTCAATCTAGATCATTTGGATTCCAAGGCTAAGCCTGTGAAGCTGTGTTTATCATGCTGTTTTATTCACTATGTTGGCTTAGGCCATTCTATTTAATGACGAGTTTGAATACAGAATTTTATCTGTAAATACTGCATTTCATTGAAGGAGAAAAATGAGAAAAAAAATAACTCGGAGTCATTAATTATAAACTTACAAAACAGATTGAATGTGTGAGTTTATCTCAAACTATAGTTGGCTCAGTCAGAGCTAACACATTCTCATAAAAGTGTTTCTTTTCTTTTCTTTTCTTTTCTTTTTTTTAATTTATTTGACAGACAGAGATCACAAGTAGGCAGAGAGGCAGGCAGAGAGAGAGGAAGGAAAGCAGACTCCCTGCTGAGCAGAGAGCCCGATGTGGGATTCGATCCCAGGACCCTGGGATCATGACCTGAGCTGAAAGCAGAGGCTTTAACCCACTGAGCCACCCAGGCGCCCCAAAAGTGTTTCTTTTCTTTTACTAGAAAAATATATCGATGATGCAAGCTGTCCTGATACATCATGTACCATTCAATTATCTTTTAATTTTAATGAAATTTGAAAACAACGAAGGGAGGGGATGGAAAGAAACAAAAATTACAATTTAAAATCATCCAAATTAATCTTTTACTTTTCCATTTAAAAAAATGGATGCCAAATGTTATTGTTAGAAAATTGCTACCATTTTAAACATAACTGTAATCCTGATATATGCTTTCCATTATTAATTTTTAACAGTTTTATTTTTATTTTAAAGATTTTATTTATTTGTTTGTCAGAGAGAAAGACAGAACACAAGCAGGGGAAGTGGCAGATAGAGGGAGAAGCAGGCTCCTCACTGAGCAGGGAGCCAGATGCGGGACTCAATCCCAGGACCCTGAGATCATGACCTGAGCCAAAGGTAGACACTTAATTCACTGAGCCCACCAGACACCCCTTTCACACAGTTTTAAACAAATATTAAATCTACTATTAGAATTCAGAGAAAATTTATTTGATTATATATATTTTTTAAGATTTAATTTTTTTATTTTAGAGAGCATACATGAGCAGGGGGAGGAGCAGAGGGAGAGGAAGAGAGAGAATCCTTAGGCAGATTCCCCACTGAGCATGGAGACTGATTTGGGGCTCAATCCTGGGACTCTGAGATCATGACCTGAGCCAAAATCAAGAGTTAGTCATTCAAGTGACTGAGACTTCCAGGTGCCCCTCTATTGTATTTTAAAGTTTATTATTTGTATTTATAAAAAAAAGAAGATGAAAGGAAATGGAATAAAATGAAAATGTAAACAAAAAGAAGAAAATATGCATATAATAGTGATCATCTTAAGATGAAATATCACACAGCATAAGGAAAATGCTAAAACGGAACCAGATCAAGGCAATCAAGAAGACACTTTAGAGATGAAGTTGAGTTAAAGGAAATCTGTGGTTAATGAATCAGATCTGTTAGTGATTTCAAATAATGACTGTACCATAATCCTTTTTAAAAATTCAACATTTTATTAGGTTTAATGTACAAATAAATAATGTTACTTTTTAAATGTATTTTATATGTGTGATTTGATTGAAAACTACGGTGTATTAAAATTAAATTAAAATTTTAGGGTGCCTGGGTGGCTCAGACAGGTAAGCGTCTGCCTTCATCTCAAGTCATGATCCTAGGGTCCTGGGATTGAGTCCCGCATCTGACTCCCTGCTCAGCGAGGAGCCTGGTTCTCCCTCTCCCCTTGCCTCCTCCTGCTTGTGCTCTCTCTCTCTCTCTCTCTGTCAAATAAATAAATAAAATCTTTAAAAAACAAAAAAGATTTTTCAAATTAAAATTTTAATTAAAATTGAAATAAAACTGGTTTCCTGACTAGATAAGATGTGATAGGTCTCTTTGAAATGCTTTAGATAATATATGTAAGAATGACATATGTAAGGAATGAAAAAGCATACAACTCTTAGAGAAAACAGTAGAGCAAGGCAATGTCAAGGTTTGAAGTGGGCAAGTTCTTTTTTCTTTGAGAGAGCCTTTGAACCTACTTGCTTATCTCATACTGTTTTGGTTATCTATTGTGGTGTGCCAAACCACACTAAAATTTAACATCTTAGATCAACAAATATTTTGTTTCTCACGTTTCTGTGGGTTGGCTGGGTGGAGTCCAGTGGGGATAACTCTTCTTTCTGTTCTATATGATGGTGGTCGGCTTCATTCATGGAGCTGCTATTGGGATGGAAGCCTCCATGATTCCATAATCCTGTCTTGCCCTTCAGTTAGGATGGCTGCAAGGCTGCGGTCTATTTCTCCTTGGTCTTTATTCTCAAAGACATTTTTCCTTTCATAGTTATTTATCTTCTGTGACCCTTCTCACCATGTGGCCTTGCCAACATGATAGCTCAGACTGCTTCACATGGGAACTTAGCTCTTCACAAGAGAGAAGAAGATTTAGGGCCTCTTAAGGGTTTGGTTAGAGAACTTGAGAAACATGTTTACCACATTTTATTGGTCAAAGCAAGTAACAAGGTCAGTTCAGATTTAAAGGGCAAGGTGAGAGCACAAGGGCCTAAATACAAGAGGATAGTATTTGGGGGTCACATTATAACAATCTGCCACATGTATTAATCAATTATTTAGTCTTGAGTCAATACCCATGAAAACTAATGTTGAACATCTGCTGTGGCCCATTGATGTGAAGTGTCGGAGGTGCAGAGATAGTAAAACAGTCCAAGCTTGATGTTTACAATGTTATGGGTGTAGATTCTTTATAGACTTTAATTCAATCAAAAAGAACTTATTTTCACTGGATTGGTCTGGTTCAAAGAAAAAAAAATCAAGGAAAATCTGGAAATAGGCATATAGCTCAAGCAGATCTCCTAACTGTGGGTATGAAAGCAAATATCATATAATTTCACCCACATGTAGAATTTAAGAAACAAAATAGAAGAACAAAGAACAAAAAGAGAGAGAGAAACAAAAACAACAGATTCTTAAATACAGAGAACTGGTGGCTGCCCGTGGGGAGATGGGTGGGGGGATGGGTGAAACAGGATTGGGATCAAAAGTGCAGTCTCCAGGAAGAGCACTGAGTAGAGCATAGAATTGCTAAGTCTCTACATTTTGGCACATCAGGATACAGATCCTGAAACTGATATAATATTGTACATTAACGATACTTCAATAAAAAATCATAGATTTTGAATGTTAAAATGGATGTCGAACACCTAAATAATTTGCTTCTAAGTTTTAAAAATAGCAGCCTTAGATACTCCAAGGCATGTGTGGGGAGAGTTAACTGAGAGGGTAGCCCTGGCCTCAATAATTATATGTCTGGATTTTGTGCATTTTATTGGTTTACATGTCTACTTAAAATTTCACTTATATAAAAGTTCAGTTCTAAAAGATAAAAGTATGAAAATCGCTGATTTAGATCTAACCACTCTAGCAGTGCTGCAACTGATACCTAGAGAAAGTGGCCCGTTCTGAATCATGTCCTGGTTGGTTGTGCAACTGTGAAGTTCTTGTCCTCTAAGTCTTCCTTGAGCATTTTTCTCACTGCTTCTTCCTGAATATTAATATGTTTAATTAATTAATTAATTTTTATTTTTTAAAAGATTTTATTTATTTATTTGATAGAGGGAGAGATCACAAATAGGCAGAGAGGCAAGCAGGCCTCCTGCTAAGCAAAGAACCTGATGCGGGGCTCCATTCCAGGACTCTTGAGATCATGACCTGAGCCACCCATGCACCCTAATTAATTTATTTTGATGCTGAACATGGAAAGCTCTCATTGTTTCCCTTTTCTCCCAAGATTTAACATTTTAATGTATAAGTAATTCATTATTTGGTTATTACTTTAGGCCTTCGGAACTTTTAAGGATCAAATAAGTGTTTTTATATATTAGGGCTTAAATGAGGAGCGAAAAATATTCAAAATGACATAAATTGATCTACGAGAAAAAATCTATAATAAATCCCAAAGTGTTTTATTATAACCCCTGACAATCAAGATTGCTTTCTACATTGACTTTGGTTGTACCCAGGCAAGCATGACTCTCTACAGTACAAGCAGAGTCTGGGGCACCATGTGCACCCTACTATCCCTGAGTTTCCTTGAGTTGTATCTTGTGTCGTTGAGGTGTTTGTCCTATTTCACTGCTGGACAGTCAGTGCCCAAAATGGGTCAGGAACTATTCTTTTCTGATGTATGTGCTTTTGGAAGAGGAGTAAATGTTTGCATCTACTTTGGAAGTGGGAGGCATCTCCTTTTGTTGAGCATTCAGGGGAATGGGATGGTCAATGGTAGGATGATTCTAGTAATATAACTTGGGGCTATAAATCGTGAAGCAGGGGATCTACTGAAAAAATGTAGAGATCCAAGACAATATATTTGCTTGAAATCTCAGCTTTTGAGACAGTTGGAAGAATCAACAGGGGTGTCTGGCTGGCCCAGCTGGTTAAGTGTCTGCCTTCTACTTGGGTCATGATCTTGGACTGAGCCCCACCCTGGGCTCCCTGCTCAGGAAGGAGTCTGCTTCTTTCTCTGCCCTTCACCCCGTTCATGCTCTCTTGCTCTGCTCTGACTCTCAAATAAATAAATAAAATATTTTAAAAAAAGTAATCAACAATCACCACATCCACAAGGGGACAGAGTTATCCTTCTCAAACCATATAAGCCTCAAAGGAAGAAATAGAACGAAGGGCATCCTGCAAGTTTATTTCAGGAGTTCACTTGATGCTTGATAGAAAACTTCCATGTTCTTTGCCTCCATGTCCCCAATGAGAGGGGGCCAGCCTGACATTGTACCCTGAGCAAACTGTGTTGCTGTCCCTGCTAGCATGTGGATAAGTTTAACAGTGGCCACAACTAAGAAGATTGCTTGCCTTTCATTGCGTACTTCCCAAGCACAGCTCATGGAGATGGAGGAGCACTGTACACAGTTGCAAGGACATTAATTTGAAAACACCTGTGTGCTTCAAGATGGAGTCTGGTATCATACAAGCCAAGAAAGCTACACCTCGCTCGAGTGTGTCTATTTTTCAGTGATTTGCAGCCTTAAAATATTGAACAACTGGCCCAATTCCTATTCCCGTGCAACCCCTCTCTTATATTTCCTGGAAATTCTTTTAGTGCTAGACTAGTGACTCCTATGTTCTTGTTGAGCATTTCAATTAGTGTAAAGGACAAAAGCCTGGCCTTTCTAGAGAGATATGACAGACCTGCCTTAGAACTATGGGTATACAGCTGATTCTGGGAAGCAGGTAGAGGTTAAAGTGTGGATAACTTTTCCTTTCTTTGTATTTCAGATATAGGTAGGCTTCCCTAATCACTCCACTGACAGAGACCTTATCATCCTTGTGGCTACTGATTTTTGCTCTTCACCAGGATATTTTGTCTGTTTAGTTTAATGTAAAGTAACAATTGACAAAACTCACAAACTCAGCTGTAGCCTACCCTTCCCCTGAAATCATTCCTTTTTATTTTTCGCAACTGTTACTTATAAGTAAATCATCGGAAGTTGGATAACTGTCAGAAAGCTGGAGCACAGCTAGTGGGTATTTCTGATTCAAAGTAGATTCATCCGTTTCTGAAACAAACTAAAATCTTCTTGGCCTTCTCTAACAAAAATAACAATTCAGGATTCTTGGCTGAGTTTTAGGCATTCTTCCTTGGCATAGCTGGATTAAATCCAAGGAAGCACTTCTGGGCTTGGACTGTGCATTTCCTAGTAACAGGGGCAGGCCATGTCAATAGAAGAGTCAAGTGAGTACTTCACACCACAACTGTGGAGACCACAGCATTCAGAGCTCCTTCCCCTGCTGCCTGGTTTGCATATTAACCTCTCTCTTTTTCTTTTATCTTTTTTCTTTCTTTCTTTTTTTTTTTTTTTTTTTCAAGTAGGCTCACACTCAGGTGTGGAGTGCAACAGGGGCTTGAGCTTGTGACCCTGAGATCAAGGCCTGAGCTGAGATCAAATGTTGGCTGCCTAACCGACTGACCCACCCAGATGTCCCTTCACTCACCTCTTTCCTGTCTGCTCCTGTCCGCTCAGTTATCTTTTTCACAGCGAGGCTTTCCTTCATCATCTGCTTTAAAATTCTATCATCCCTTGGGGCGCCTGGGTGGCTCTGCCTTCGGCTCAGGTCAGGATCCCAGGGCCCTGGGATTGAGCCAGCATTGGGCTCTCTGCTCAGCGGGGAGCCTGCTTCCCCCTTTCTCTGTCTTCCTGCCTCTCTGCCTACTTGTGATCTCGGTCTGCCAAGTAAATAAATAAAATCTTAAAAAAAAAAAAACCCTTTATCATCCCACTTCACACCTGTCCCACCTCTTCAAGTCCTCCTTCTTTGTTTTATATTTCTCCATCCCATAAACTCTTTTTTTTTTAAATGGACATTATCATACATTTTTTTTAAAGATTTTATTTATTTA
Source organism: Mustela putorius furo (assembly GCF_011764305.1). Classification (NCBI taxonomy): domain Eukaryota; kingdom Metazoa; phylum Chordata; class Mammalia; order Carnivora; family Mustelidae; genus Mustela; species Mustela putorius. The sequence continues at coordinate 37,435,476 of NW_025422368.1, read as the reverse complement.
TTTGACAGAGAGAGATCACAAGTAGGCAGAGACGCAGAGAGGAGGAAGCAGGCTCCCCGCCGAGCAGAGAGCCCGATGCGGGACTCGATCCCAGGACCCCGAGATCATGACCTGAGCCGAAGGCAGCGGCTTAACCCACTGAGCCACCCAGGCGCCCCGATAAACTCTTTTTACATATGTGTGATCTTATTGCTAGATTCCTGCAACAGAGTTAAAATACCACAAAACACAAATTGTTGTTTCTTTTGTGGGTGACTGTATTCACCGCATCCAAAAGAGTGTCTGGCACTTAAGAGTTACCCAGGAATATTCCTTGAATAAGGAAATTGAGTCTAGCTTGAAATATCTTCAGAGGATGTATTGATGCTTATTAACTTAAGAGTTGGGGAAAATCTTAAGAATTTCACTATGAACTATCTTTGAAATAGTTATTTTATTTTCAAAATATTGGCTTTAACACGTTCAGGTATCAGTTTACTTTTCCCTCAAAGTTGTTTCTACTCTATCCATAAAAATTTATAATTCTCATATAATAGAAAATGTGATTCTGTTCTCTATTTACTGTTGAAGAAGAAGAATGGAGCTCATTCCAATTAAGAATGGCAATTTTAAAACGTTTAGTAGCTCACTTCAATGATACAGCAAAGCAAATAGCCAAGATGTGACACTCTTCTGGGATACCTCAGCCTCTTGATCAACATTCTTACAAGATTCATAGTGGAATGACAACACTCACCACTCCTTTTCCTCCTATGCCAGTCACTGCAAAGACGAAGAGCATCAGCTGCATGCTAATGACTTGGGAGAAAGTAAACAGAATATAGGCTATTTCTGTTCCCTTTTTAAATTCCCAGCACTCTGAAGGTGACTATAACCAGGAAAAATTCATGTTAAACATGAATGTAGTATATGTAGTATAAAAATTTTTGTAGTATAAATGTAGTATAAAATGTAGTATATGTAATATAAAATTTTTTGATTATCCTAAGGTTACAGGAAAAAACCAAAGTCTTCATCACTGATAAAGAAGGTTTGTCTCAAGTGAGACATAATTTGTATTTTCTACTTCACATCATGAAGCCGACTTACCAGACCTAACTCTACTGTCTCATAGCATGTTGGATGCACCCTTCTTAAGTTGTTAAAAAAAAATTATAATTTTCTAACCTTTTCAATGGCAGAGATCTAAAATTAAAGATAGTTTATTCTCATCATTCTACCTGTTAGTGTCTTCCTGGAACATTGTAAACATGATATTCACATACAGTGAATAGTAAATACCCTGTAACTGCTACTGACAAGTTATAATGTTTACTTTACACTTATATCTTTCTGGTTAAAAATTTATCACTTCTCCCACCGCACACATACATACACACACATACACAGAGAAAGAGAGCGAGTAGAAAGAGGGAGCAGGGTAAGATCTTTTTTTTTTTCCCCTATGAAATTTAACTGCAAAGAAAACCCCCAAATTTTAAAAAGAACCATCTGCTTTGGTAATGATATCCTAGTGAATTATTTTATATCTCAAAGCATCAGTAAATTCACAAATCAATATTAATGTGAACAGATTAAAAAATAAGTTATGTTTTTTAGAAGACAGAAGGAATGAAAACAGGCAAACCAGAAAACAATATAGCATATAATGGAAAGCTATTTATGAGAGGTTATACGAAGTTTTGTTGACAATTTAATGATCTGTTGAAATCTAGGTTTTACCTGCATAAAAACAAACAGTATATAGTCAATTATGTGTGCATGTATATATTTACATATTCATAATTTATTAAAGATGTGTATTATTAAACATTAAATATATATTTTTGAATATTTTTATTTGTTGAGAGAAAAAGAGAGCACAGGCGGTGGTCTTCCTTCCTTCCTGTTTCTTTCTCTCCCTCTCTTCCTCTTCCTCCCTCCTTCTCTCCGTCTTTGCTTCTTCCTTCCTCCCTCCCTTCCGTCCCTTCTTTATTTCCTCTTTCTTTCTCTCTCTCTTTTCTTTCTTTCTTTCTTTCTTTCTTTCTTTCTTTCTTTCTTTCTTTCTTTCTTTCTTTTTCTTCTTTTCCTTTTTCTTCTTCCCTTCTTTCTTTCTTTGCTTTTCTTGCCCAATCTATGTATCACCTAAATGAGGTACTTGTTTTTGTGTAACTTGATTCACTTTACAAACTAAAATTACAAATAAATAAAAAGACTACTTCTCTACCAAAGAATTAGGGACACATAACATTTTTTTAAGAAGAATCCTTTATATGCCCTTTTCTTTCAGATTTGGTTCAGGCAACTGGATTTTGGAAATGTATACGTTAATTGACCTTCACTAGCTGAGAGATCAGTAAGAAAACTAAAAGGTGAGTTTTCCAGACTGGTGGGTTTTTATTGAGCGGAGTAATCTCCTGTTTGGTACTTACTGTGTCTTACTTAGGAAATTCTTTTCCGTTTTTCCTTTATGCTCAGGTTTTATCAAGAGATGCTGATCACGGAGCTTTGTAATACATATATTTTTGTCTAAGGTCAAGAAAGAGGCTTTGTGCCATTCCACAGATATTTAGTAAAAATACTTCAGTTTTAGACCTTAGGAAGTAAACAATGTGTCACTAGGTGTGCTGCTTCAGAGTGAGAAACTAAACACCCTCCCAACAGCTCACCACAAACACACTGGTTCCATCTGCAGGAGGACTGACAAGCCACAGTTGCAGCCAACAAGTTCCATGCAACTCTTACATGAGGTCTTACACTCTAGCGAAGTCTCCTGTGATGGGACTTATTAATTAGAAGAGATATGCGTTAAGAGCTGAGATTAAGAAATTTTGAAACAAATTGTATGTTTTTTGTTTTTTTTTCCTCATTCTAGTTTTATAAACCCCTCTCTGCCCTTAATCAGAGAATGCCAATGTTTAGTCCAAAATCTATTACCAGTTAGGTCATTACTTTGAATGCTTCTTTTGACATCTTACTTTATAAAACAGCTATTAGGCAGTGTCAAGTGTTGAGAAAAATCTAAGTATATTCAAAACTTCCACATTTGTTTTCTTTCATCTGAATCTGAGTAAGTGCTTCCTGAACTGGATGTAGAATTGATTGCTTCTTTGAATTTATTGCTTGTTTGTCTATTTTTTTTGGTGGGAAGCAGTTTCCTGGTACTTTCAATTTCATGGGAAAAAAAGAGAAACATTGTTATGTAACATCTTTGGTTAATATCCATGATTGAATTTGTAACTATCTCTAAATCACAACTGTAAAATGATACCCTGCTTGTCAAACAAACATGCAGTATCTTAAACTCATAATACAATTGCACAGATATTGGGTAAAAAATACAGATTGAATTAAAACAATGTGTTGAATAAGAACTGAAAAATCAGCATTCCTCTAATGGCAAATATTTCCTCGCTGGAGCTACAAAATGATCATCTCAACTCCTCAGAGAAGGCCAGAGCGAGATCCTGTAAGGAACAATCCTAGTCTACTCTTAGGAAAGTTCTGTTGGTGGAACTGAATGACCAATAAGAATCTGGTTACTCAATTTAAAGTAATGTCAGGATCTTTAACTCCATGACAAGAATATTCAAAGGGAGAAATTTACGTGATTTCCTATTGCTAGATCTACTTGTGTAATCTTTACATCAAAGAAAGTATTGGATATAGCAGAATTTCCGATGTATAAATTGCTACATCAGTGAAGTAATCCTAATGCTTCATTAGGATTAAATGTACTGGTACTGGGAAATGTGTACTCATACACTTAATGAGACTTTTAATTAAACACTAGAATAGGCATGTGATATGTGCTCAATAAATGTTAAAATGTTCCCCACTAAATCAAATCATTAAATTGAAAATTGGTAAAGTTCCAGTCACTTATTTTGCCTTTTCTTTCACAAGCAAACTTCAGGATAACAAAATAAAAGGTGGCAGTTGCTTTCTAAAATATAAAAACAGATTATGTGATAGCAGTTATACAAACTTATATACAAGACAAAATCGCATAAAACTATACACACTTACAAATAAGTGCATATAAAACTGGTGACATCTGAATAGTTTATGGATTGTATGAATGTCAATGTCTTGGCTTTGATATTATACTCAAATTGTGCAAGATATGACCATGGGGAAAACTGAGTGAAGGGTGCCAGGGAACTACCTCTATTGTATTAATTTTACAACTTTTGTCAATCCATATGCATTGCAACATAAGTAAAAAAAAAAAAGAGAGAGAGAGATTAACTAGAAGATTAACTAGAAGATTAACTAGAAGAAAGTATAGTTATTATAGTTATTCTCTTTGTATTAGCGCCAGCTATCTTCATTTCCCTTTCTCATATCTCAGCTACACTATCCTTTCTCTAACATGGAGCCTACTTAAAAAAAAAAAAAAAAAAAGAAGGACAGAAAGAAAGAAAAAAAGAAATAAATTCAGAGACAGCGGATATGCTAAATATTTTCAAATCAAAGCTCATACAAGTCATGGCTCATCTGTTATAACATTCTTTCTTGATGAATCAGGACTTGAATTGATTACAATTGGTACGCAAGAAGTTCACTCTTTTTTCCCCTGTGCTTCAAAATGAACTTTTATTGGTTGATCAGTGGTAGACTCATTCATAAAGACCTATCTTAAGAAAAAAATAAAGGAATTAAAACAAAAGAACAAATACTGAAAAGGGGCCAATAATTTCCCAAATTTCATCTTTCTAGAAATTTAGTGTCTTGGATTTCCTTTAGATGATCATTAATCTTCATTTTATACCACATTGTTTTTAGTAAACTTGGCTGCACTCCAGTATCCAAATTGGACACCAATCAATTCAAATCAATCAATTTGTCTTATCTACTAGCCACAGAATTTGCATCTGGCCTAATCAGTATCAGCAAGATGGAGATGGATCCTTGGATAACTCTTTCGAACTTGAGGAAAATAAGCTAGACACAAAAGAGTTTGTAGTATATTGTTCTAGTTATGTAAATTTCAAAAATGGTTTGAATTTTAGCATTTTTCAGTTTGCATTTGAAGTGAAGATAATTTTGGAAGCAAGATGGAGGTGATATCTGGAAGGAGAAAGAGAGTAGTAACTAGGTAAGGTAAGGAAAGATCTTGAGGGTGCTGGAAATGTTCTATTTCTTGATGGGAGTGGTAGCTGCAGGTATTTCCTTTGATAATTCATTAGAATTTTTTGCTTTTATTACATTTCAATATGTATGTTTCATTTTATTTAAAAAAATGGGAAGAAGAAATGTGTGTTGAATTTTTTCTGTCTTATTTAGGTTTTGTTGTGAGGTATGTCTATTATCTATTTCTCACTTTACAGTAACTACAGCTCTGTATTTCCAAATCTAATTTATCCCACAAGCTCATGCTCAAATTTCAATTTTAAAATGAGTCCTTTCCTTATTTCTTTCTGAAGTTGCCTCTTCCTTCTCTGTTTCTTTGTTCTGCTCCAGGGTGGATTGGAAATAGATTCAATGATACCTCTTCTGTAATGAAGCACAAGTGAGAAAGAGCTGGGGTCTCCTATGATTTCCAGAATTTTAGTATATTAGAATAGATAGAGAGTAGAGATCAATCGATATTTTCTCAAGCTGAGTGTCACACATTTTCCATTCAGTGATATTGAAAAATACCTCAACACTGAGCTGAATACCTTTGATTTGGTTGTTAGATGTTGAATGAACTTTGAAAAAATTATCTGGTTGTTCCTTTTACCCTAAAGTAGTTATTATAGAACTGACATAAGGTGCCTTACCAAATTACATGAATAACATGAAATTCAGGTTTCTGGGAAAAGGTTAAGAAACTCTTTTTTTTTTAATTAAAAAATTTTTTAAATATTTTTATTTATTTGACAGATAGAAATCACAAGTATGCAGAGAGGCAGGCAGAGAGAGAGGGGGAAGCAGGCTTCTCGCCAAGCATAGAGTCCGATGCGGGGCTCAATCCCAGAACCGTGGGATCATGACCTGAGCCGAAGGTAGAGGCTTTAACCCACTGAGCCTCCCAGGCGCCCTGGTTAAGAAACTCTTAAGAAAATTAACAATGAATAAAAATTGACCATTAGTAAATACTAAAATACAGATACTTGTGTTTCTATGAAAATAAATTATTTTAATTATGAATAAAAAATACATATTCAGTGTTCTTCCCAGATGATGTTTCATTTAAATAAAGTGAGTAGGTTCATGTTTCATACTTTAGGTGATTAGAGATAAAATAGGTAATCATAATTCTAACATGTGGCTTCAAAATAGAGTAGAATTTCATTCTTATCCATTGTTTTATGCAACAACCAATTAAACTTTGAATCACAACTATTTTAACTCATTTCTACCATTTGTTTTAAAATAATGGGTCCTTTTTGCATCTCTGAAATAATATGTGGAACCATATTAGAGGTATGAATATAAAAACTAGTCCATCTTTTTTTTTTTAAAGATTTTATTTATTTATTTGACAGAGAGAGATCACAAGTAGGCAGAGAGACAGGCAGAGAGAGAGAGGAGGAGGAAGCGGGCTTCCTGCTGAGCAGAGAGCCCGATGCGGGACTCGATCCCAGGACCCTGAGATCATGACCTGAGCCGAAGGCAGCGGCTTAACCCACTGAGCCACCCAGGCGCCCCTAGTCCATCCTTTTAAGAAAAGAAGTTCTTGCTATGTCTGCATTTGACACTTTAGCTGACTCCAGAAACTCTAAGACAAGTGCTTTATCTACATAGTTTCATTGAATTCAAATGTCCGAAGATGGGACTTCTAATTACTTAGGAAGAAACTGTTGCTTAAGGCATTTATGTTCTGATATATCCTAAGATGAATACACTTTGATGGTAATTTAGAAACCATGAGTGAATGGGCAGAAAGAGAGGGAGAGGAAAAGGGAGAGAAATGAGTCATGTGATTACTTATTTATTATAAGAGAAAATTGTGCAGAAAAAAATAAGAGAAAATCCTGTTGGAGCATGAGGCTAAATAGCAGAATCAGATGACATTCATTTACTTTACTCAAAATGCAGTGAGCCCAGATTTGCTTAGGCAAAAGCAAATCTATGACTCTGTGTAATTGGGGCTGCTGGGGCTGGGACTTATTTCATATGTTCCACTGTGTTTCTAACCAGGGCTTTATGAACTCCTACCATCTTAAGTCAGACATTCGCTTAGTACTTGGTTTGGGCAGGATGACTCCACTTTCTCTCGTAATTTGTTAAGTGTCAGGTAGTTCTGGTGCTCTTCTTAGTTCTTTTTTTTTTTTTTTGAGTTTACCTCAGGTAACACCAAGGCAGTTTTATAGAATTGTCCTCAAGGTAGAGCCTCAGGGTGTGAAATATGAGACAAGAAAACAAAGGAAACAGGGTAACAATTCATCTCTACCCAGATTCCCAGTAAACTCAGGGATGAAAACCATAAATTTCCCATTTTCCAAATGAATTTAAGTTGATTTTGATATTCACATATTTAAAAAAAATCCCTCTCATTTTCTTTTATGATAATCAAAGGGTTTGCATTACACATGTACTGTGGTGATTTCCTGTGTTGTGGTTCCTGGAACACTTTAGAAGCTAGTGACTTTACTGCTTCTTGTTCATATGATACATTCACCTATAGAAGATTCGAGAACATTGTTCAAATAAATAATTTTTCTTTTTTTTTCCTTTTAAATTTCTTCATGCATAACTTTTGGATTATTTAGCTTCCAGCTCAGCTCCGTGAACCAACACACCACCATCCTTCTTGATTAAGCACGTACTGTGTGTTGCCAGCATCGACACTGGAACATTCCTCATGGCAGGTATGTGAGTTCCGAGTCATAAAATTTTTAAAAATGAAATGAAAGAGAAAAGGCATCTCAGGGATATGGCTAATTTCATGGTAGCGCTTTTAGGAAGAAATGGACATTTTTAGGCTTTCCATGTGTCCGTGCTCTCCACTCCTGATTCTTTATCTATAATTTAGAAATGATTTTGTGAAACTTTTCCAGCAGGTTTAAAGAGTGACTTCTGACAATGATAAGCTCTAAACTCTGAATGCAAACTGAATTTACCAGATTAAGTTATGAAAAACATAATGCTAGCACCGAAGTAAATTAATGACAATGCTTACAAGTGTCCTTTTAAAAATTTACCATTTGTGTTATGACACTCTAAGTCACCTAGATTAATAGTATGTCTGTTAGTGACTCTTTGGGAGAGTGCTAATGTTAATGCCACATCTCCTAACATTAATTTGTTTTAGAGTAAATGTCAAAAAGCAGTAATTTTTGGTGTGAGAAAGCGTAATGTTCTTGAAAAAAAAATGGCTGCTAATATATCCTAACTTAATGTACAGTGAAATGAATCCAGGTCCCCAAGGTATTACCCATATGTCACATCAGGCTGGGAGTGTTCCTCTGTCTTCTCTTCCTTATCAAAAAACCTCTACAAAACTACAAGCAGCTGGACATTTCGTAGGTAGAGAATGCACTGAGGTGACTAGAAGGGCACATTTCCACGTACTATTGCTGCAATGATAGAAGATGCTAAGTAAAAGAATCTGGGTCTAGACAAACTTGCATTTGATTTCTGACTTGGATACTGACTAGCTTTGATACCTGGAGAAGATAACATTATTAATGGACCTGACGTTTTTTTATCTACTTAATGGGAATCATATTATCTTGTGCTTCTTGTTATGTAAGCCTATAAAACACAACTTGATGCCTACTGATGTCTTCTTACTCTGGATCTCTAAGCTTCTTTGTGGAATTAAGAAATAAATGGTAAGTCCACTTTACTGGAACAAGACTGGTAAAGGAGAAAATTTATAGATAATTTCAATAATGAATAAATTACAGCACATAAAAATTTGGGTATTGGAGCAAGTTATGAAGGGAATATTTTCATTTTCCAGTGTTTCATTGGCAAGATTATTGGGTTATCAAACCAAAGAATGTTTTGGATTCTCTCTCACTGTATTACTTTTAAGAACTTTGTTCTTTAAATAATCACTGTATTTCTCTTTCACTACAGCTTCTCAGACCACTCCATGGAATTTGATTTCTGGCATCTTAGGAGTAACATGCCTTATTTTGATGGCTACTATGGGAATTTTGTTGAAAAATTGTAAGTTTTTCTAGTCAAGTTTGTATAAAAACCATAACTTAGGTAAAACCATTCAATAATAAATGTTTCATTTTACTAATGTGTAATATTTTATTATTTCATAAACTTGTATTTAATGAAGTAAATTTTTAATCATTTCTTACAGTATATCCTAAACAAAGTATTCCGCCAACATTGTCACCAGATGAAATCACTGAAGTCCAGAAAGGTAGGTTCCATACTTGGGAAAGTCTTAGTTTTGGTAGTTTCTTGTTTTTCTCACACTGAGCATGATGGAATAGTACACTTAAGAATACGGTTTTACCTACTAATTGTAGGATAGCCATGTTTCATTTTTCTCTAATGTAAAAAGCATTAAATTACATTGAACATGGGTCATTTACATATTTAAGTAATAAGGAAAATATTAACCTGAAATGACATTTTTTTTCCTATATGAGTGCTCATGTTTAAGTAACAAATAAAAAAATAAGGTACAGTAAATACTATGGTTAATCCTAATTACCTGCTGGTTTGCTCATAGCTCATATTTTTATATCTCTTCACCTCTGCTTCTGCTTCTTGCATGACTCAGAATATAGTGCAGATATTTCACTTACCCAGTGAAAGCCAGCTCAAAGTCCAATTTTTTAAAATATTTTTTCCAAATGATCTCCAAATTGTCTCACCATCTTCTGTGATCATATTTGTCTTTTTTTTCCCTTAACATTTTTTCCATCCGTATTGCAATTTTTTAAAATTTATTTTTTATTTTCAGCATAACAGTATTCATTTTTTTGCACCACACCGAGTGCTCCATGCAATCCGTGCCCTCTATAATACCCACCACCTGGCACCCCGATCTCCTACCCCCCGCCCCTTCAAAACCCTCAGATTGTTTTTCAGAGTCCATAGTCTCTCATGGCTCACCTCCCCTTCCAATTTACCTCAACTCCCTTCTCTCTATCTCCCCATGTCCTCCATGCTATTTGTTATGCTCCACAAATAAGTGAAACCATATGATAATTGACTCTCCCTGCTTGACTTATTTCACTCAGCATCATCTTTTCCAGTCCCGTCCATGTTGCTACAAAAGTTAGGTATTCATCCTTTCTGATGCAGGCGTAATACTCCATCGTGTATATGGACCACATCTTCCTTATCCATTCGTCCGTTGAAGGGCATCTTGGTTCTTTCCACGGTTTGGCGACCGTGACCATTGCTGCTATAAACATTGGGATACAGATTGCCCTTCTTTTCACTACATCTGTATCTTTGGGGTAAATACCCAGTAGTGCAATGGCAGGGTCATAGGGAAGCTCTATTTTTAATTTCTTGAGGAATCTCCACGCTGTTCTCTAAAGAGGCTGTACCAACTTTCATTCCCACCAACAGTGTAAGAGGGTTCCCCTTTCTCCACATCCCCTCCAACACATGTTGTTTCCTGTCTTGCTAATTTTGGCCACTGTAACTGGTGTAAGGTGATATCTCAATGTAGTTTTAATTTGAATCTCCCTGATGGCCTGATGTCGTATTTCAATATTATTGACATATAATGTGTAAGTTCAAGGTAATCAACAGGTTGATATGATACACTTATAGTTGCAAAAGGATTACTACCATAACATTTGCTAATACCTCTATCATGTCACAGAATTACCATTTCTGGAGAGGTAGAGTCCTCAAGATCTACTTTTTTAGCAACTTTTGAGTACATAATACAGTATTGCTAACTATAATCATAACCATGTGCATTAGATCCCTAGAACTTATTCACCTTCTAACTGGAAGTTTGTCCCCTTTGACTAATATCTCTCCATTTACCCCACCCTCCAGCTCCTAGTAAGGACCACTCCACCCTACATTCAGAACCGTTCACTTGTCAAAGATTTGAGTACCTACCATGTGTCTTGACTTTTATCACTGAGGAGAGTAAATGTTCAAGACACTATCACTGGGAAACTGTGCAATATCAGACTTCAAGCTCATTGTTTTATTTATCTCTATTTTCAAAATAAAATATCCAAACATCGGAATTCTCCAATTTGTGCTATATTGTTTTCTGACTCAGGAAATATGCTAAAATATTTTCCTTTATATCTCTTTCATCTCGCTTATTCTTATTTATACAGCAGGGCTCAATTTGGGTCATTTCCTCCAAAAGGTTCTTCAGCCACCCTCCAATTTACACTCTGCTACCCAATGTTTTAACATACTGACTTACTCTTGTGTATATTTACCAAAATTATCATTAAATTGACTTGATAAATGATTGGAAATTATATTGTTCTGACTCTATATCTCGAATATAATCTCTATTAGGAAAAAGCATTATGTCTGACATGTCACATTAATAGCACCTGAACTATTGTATGTGTAGTAGATTCTCAAAGAATATTTGTGGAAAATAGTGAAGAAATAACAAATGATTTTTGAATGAGTAAATAACATTGAAAAAATTGAATGTCATAAGTCATTTTTCTTTTTTCTCTTAGACTTTGACTGTTGTTCTTGTCCAAAAGGCTGGATTGGGTACCAGTGCAACTGCTACTTCTTTTCTCGTGAATTGAAGACTTGGCAGGAAAGTCAGAGATTCTGTGCTTTTCTGAATTCCAGTCTACTTTGGTTCCAAAACAGAGATAAATTGGTATGTATTTAATTCTGATTTCCTACATTTTCTTTGACCTAGGAAAATATGCTATCTAAATAAGCTGAATACTTTAATTTGTCTTTAATTATAGTAAATGGATGGTTATTATTTGAACTGACTTGCTAATTTGCTATATCTTGAAATAATCATTATAAAACCTACATAAAATTTATCAAAGATTTATATTATAGGAATAAAAATCAAGTTACAGTCCAGATAAAGTACAAGGAACATTTTAGAGAGAATTCAAAGAATGAATAATGGGCCATTATTTTTACTCAAAGACTAATAAAATAATTTTATGATTTTTAGTTCATTAACTGGGCTTATAATTTACTTTGTAATTACATTTTTTGTCATCATTCTGGGATTTAATGTGCGATAAGTATGGAGGGTCTGATAAAAAAATTACACAACTTAAGAAAAAGTGAAAATTTCTCTAGCTGCATTATGAAACTATCTTGAGTATAAGTTAAGTAGACTATATCTATGAAATTTATCCTCCAGATACTGTTGATGTGGGATCAAATTTGATTGTAATCTTTGAAAACTCTTACTTCCTTCTAATGTTTTCTATTCCTTGAAGAAGTGGTATTTTGTGACATTTATTTGTGTATCATAAATGATATTTGTGGAAATTAGTGAATAAATAACATAAGGAAGAAAGCATGTAACTGTACTTTCAATAAGGAAGAAAACATGAGGCATGTGACTATGTTTTTTAAACTGGACATTAAAAATGATTTCAGTTTCTGTGATTAAAAAGTTAAATTTGATGCTGACACCTTCTTAAAAGTATATTATTCCTGAAATACATTCAAATTTGATTAATATATTTGTCTCTGTTTCCAATCAGCATTTTATGAGCTCCAGCACATATTTTTACTGGATTGGACTCCTTTACCATAACGACAAAAAGGCCTGGCTGTGGGAAGATGGCTCTCCTGTCTCCCAAGATCTGTAAGTTTCTGGCAGTCAAGTTCCTTTTTAGCCCTGCCCTGCCGTGTCCTGCCCAACCTTCCCTTCCCCTTCTTTTCCCTTCCCTTCCCTTCCCTAACATTCCCTCCCCTTCTCTCCCCTCCCCTCCCTTCTCTTTCCTCATCTTACCTTTTTCTCCTCTCCTCTTCTTTCTCTTTTAGATCTTTATGAGTTTATCTGTAGATCTCGCCAGATACTGTAACATCTGGGAGCATGTAGCTAGGATAACCTATCTGTCTTGAAAATATAAAAAAGAGAGGCAATCTAATAATTTTAGCTCCACCTAGATCATCCAAATTTATGCTTAAGTGACATGAAGTTAGTGTACTTGTGACCATAAAACAGTTTTCGATTTTTTTTTTTTTTTGCCTCATACAAGCCCTTGGATGCCTACGTGCATGTACAGATGCTTACCTTCACAGATGCTGTTCAGGGAAAATAGCATATTATTTTCTTTACTCTTCTTGAGTCTGTTATTTTCAGCATACTCCCATGTTTCATATAGTCTGTGGTTATTTTCTGTATATTTGTAAACTTTGGTTCTCATTTTTATTCATAAACATTGGATTTGCAGCCTCAGACAATGATAAATCTTATGCTTGGATTTTTTTTCCCAGAGTTGATTATCCAGTATATCTTTAAACAAAACAGAAGCATACCATATATCAAAACCATTAAAAACAGCAAGAAAAACATGAAATCGTTGGCCTTAATACTGTTGATTATTGAGGAAGTAGCTGAGTTTTTGTAATACTGTGCTTTGAAATTGTGAAAACATGGCTCTTGCATAAAAATCAATCGACTCAATATGTTAATATCTCATTCAAGTGCTTTAAAAATTCTATCATTTCATAAAAAAACACTATCTTTGAATAGTCTCATTTCCTTTTCTTATATGTTAACATTTTATTTTTCATTACAGATTGCCATCACTTCAAAAATTAAATACAAAGAAATGCATAATGTATAGCTCAAGCCAAGGTATTTTGGATGAACGCTGTGATGATGAAAGTCGTTTTATATGTAAAAAAGAGCTTATTTAAGTGTTTCTTGGAGTGGGGGTGGTGGGCAGTGAAGATTCAGTAGTACTAAGAAATGACTTCACCTCTTATATTATTGCTAATTATCTACTTCTGGGATCTGTAAAATGTTTCAAATCAAGTCTTATGATACAATTTTCATACATTTGAAATCATGTGCTTTAAAATTGGTGAAATTTGGGGCAGCTGAGTGGCTCAGTCAGTTAAACAGCTGCCCTCAACTCAGGTTATAATCCTGGAGTCCTGGGATTGAGCCTGGCATCAGGCTCCCTGCTCGACAGAGAGCTTGCTTCTCCCTCTCTCTCTGCCTGCTGCTCTGCCTACTTGTGTTCTCTATCTCTCTATCAAACAAATAAATAAAATCTTTAAAAAATAAAATAAAGTTGGTGAAACTTGTGCACCTATATCTGCCATAACAGTGCACCAAGGTAAGGAATTTCAGGACTATTGTGATTTAATGGATATGTTCAACATTAAATTTAACATATTTTATGCATATATCCTTGTGAATTTTTTTGAAGAAATTCAAATAAAATAATTTGCACCAAATGATCTATATCAATGTCATTTCAGAACTTTGTAAGTCATAGTAAATTGGGAAGTCCCATCTTCATCTTACTTTTCTGGAACTTAGTTTTTTCTGGATATCTATATATCTCTATGTTTCAATTTAGAGGTTTAAGTGTCATATGACAGCTCCCTCATGTGCATCATCAGACTTTAGAGGGGAACATGTTTGTGTTCTTCTCTTGGTGGTCCTGAGTTCTGCAAAGTACTTTTGAATCTTGGGCCAAATAGGTGGTTCCCATGTGATTATTTTTAGATTTCTCAAGGGTAAACGGAATCCAAGCCTGATCAAATAAATTTACAATACTTATTTTTCTACCCTACATGTCTTTCTTGCCTTATGGTTATCCATCAGTAAAAAGTCACTGAGATGTAAATTGAAGATCTTATTCGCCAATCAACCCCAAGCCTTTTTCTTAAAAGTTATGTGTAAAATATTGAACATTTTCCTTTTAATGTTGGGGAGGGAGTAACCCATTTAACTGAGGGGTCCTGAGTGTGTCAGAGAAAGGGTGGGAGCATAAAAAGGTCTGTTGCCTGTGACCTAGGGTTTTCCTAACCTCACAAATATCAAAAGCCAATTCCACTTTTAAAAACTGTTGCATATGCTTTTAAAAAAATTTATATTGAAACATCTTTTTGTTTTCTATTTCAATTAAAATATAACAATTAAGAACCTCAAATTGATTCTTAATAAAGAGCCAGGAAGAGAAAAGAGCCTGTGTATTTTAATTCTTAAAATATAAATATAAATGGGCACCTCAGTGGCTCAGTGGGATGAGCATCTGCCTTGGGCTCAGGTCATGATCCCATATTGGGCTCCCTATTCAGTGGTGAGTCTGCTTCTCCCTCTCCCTCTGCGCCTCTCCCTCCTTGTGATTGCTTGTTCTCTCTGTTTAATAAATACATAAAATCTTAAAATGTGTGTGTGTGTGTGTGTAATAAGACTACAAACTGCATTCTTCATGTTCTCATATGAAGATTAGGAAAATGCCCTTAAAATTATATTGTGAAAACTACAAGACAATCTAAATCAAATGTTAACTTGGACTAGGAGGACACACATTATACTTTCTGGATATATAAAATGTTTTGGCTTTGTGGTGTCTAGGTGGTTCTGTCGGTTAAGTGTCTGACTCTTGATCTGGCTCAGGTCGTGATCTCACTATTGTGGGATCGAGCCCCATGTTATTCTCCAAACTCAGCAGGGAGTCTGCTGGAGAGTTTCTCTTTCCCTCTCCCTCTACCCCTCTTCCCCACTCTCTACAAATCAATCAACCAATCAATCAATCACTCTCTAAAATGTTTTGGCTTTTTTCCATATACATTCAAAATAATATATTTTAATTAAATTAAAAAAGAGAGATAAACATAATGAAGATTAATGTTTTCTGTCCCAACTATCCCATCTCCCCATCCTCTTCCCATGAGGTGATTTCCTCTTGATTTTTTGTTTGTTTTTCTCCTTGGGGTGGTTTTAGTGAACCAAGCATGGTCTATTTTGTATAATTTTGACCACAATGAATCAATCTCAAGTGTTTTTATTTAGCCACAGCCAAGGATAGCTTCAGATTGTTACTTTTCACATCATCACCCTATGAGGTGCCCAGAGCCCTATCTGCCTTTACTGTGAGAACTCAAGAACATGCAAGAGCAATGAGGAAACAGAAGGTGCAAAATATGGTGGGTAATATCTAATTTCAGAGAGTAATCCATGTCAAAAATTGTCTCTACCGAGAGAGGAGAATTCCTGTAGGCTCCCAATTATAGCTCACGTGTTTTTTCAATTCCCATATCATTTCAGGGCATTTATGATGGAAAGTCCTGGATTGAAAGGACAATGCTAGTCTTCCACAGTGGTGTGTCTTTCTCGCAGCATGACCCCATCATGTTAGTGACACTGAGTCCATGGCCATCAGACCTGTTTTATTTTTATTAGTCTTCCTCCCACTCTTACCTGCATACTACTTCCCTTCATCCTGAAAATATCTTTGTCATTGCTGGGATCAGAAAGACCTCTTTTATATAAAGATCTTTGTATTAAATATCTCTTTTCTCTTCTAACATTATTTCTGACACATTTTCTGGGGGATAAATGTTATTTTTCTTTTGTTCTTTGCTTTTTTGTTATGAAATGGGCTAATGCACGTGGAAGGATCTAGTTGAGTGAATATCTCGGTGTTGAATGTAAAACTAATGAGAGAGGGTGAGGAAATGTCCACCCTCTCTCCAGTAATGAAATAATATTGCCAAGAATCAACTTATACTTCCTTAATTTTATCCTGTTAATTAAGTGTGTTACTCTGAATGTATTGGTACGTGACAAATTATGACAAATTTAGAAATTTAAAACAGCACATGTTTGTATGTCATAATCTCTATGGATCAGGAGCTGAGCATGGCTTTGTCCTTAGCTCAGGACTTCACAAGGCTGGAACCAAAGTCATAGCCACACTGAATTCTTATCTGAAGTGGAGTCCTCTTCCAAGTTTTTCAGTCTGATAGAAAAATTTAGTTCCTCGTGGTTGTAGAACTGAGACATTTGCCTCCCTCGGGTTGTCCAACTGCATAGACAGTCACACCGTGGACCTTTGCTTCTTTAAGGGCAAAAGGAGTGTACTCTTTTCTGTCCCAGCTCTAGAGCCTTTTTTAAAGTATTCAACTGATTAGGTCAGCTGTACCCACATTATTCTCTCTTTGATTAACTGAAAATTGGTCTAATTTAGAACCCTAGTTACATTTGAGAAATAGCTTAATCTTTCCATTTAATGTAATCTAATCACAGAGCAACACCCAATCATCTTCATAAATCCCATTGAAATTCAAGGGCACATGATCAAATGTACATCAGGGAATTTTGAGGTCATCTTAGAACTGCCAACCATACCAACATAGCCCTAAAATATATGTTGTAAGTGCTACTATGTAGTTTATTGAAATTAAACATTGCCTTTTAATTTCCTGGTAAGATAACCAAGAATTGAATTCATATATGCCAGGACAAATAATACTTTAAAATTTTTTTCTCCAATGTATTAATTCTTCATTCCTCCACTACTGAGTTTGTCTATTAAACACAAAGTTTCTGTGTAGCTGGATTGTGACAGCTCTTTGTGTCCAAGGATGCTTGAAGGTTGGTTTTTGACTCTTGGCCAGTGAGCTAGCTAAGTAAGTAACTAAGTTAACATAAAAAATAACTAGCATAAAAATTTATGGCAAGTTTTTTAAAGTTCAAACTTCTTGTGTGGAACCTAAAACCAATATATTTACTTTTATTTACTTATACTGGAGATAATTAGTTATATATTCTGTTCTTTCTACTTTACAATCAGACTATACAGGAAACTTCTGTCTGAACTCTCCTAAAACCAAGTTTCTTCATATAGGAATCAGCACAAATACCAACAGTTTTCTTCAGAGATGAACCATGCTTTTGTGGAAGTAAGAACTTTGGGGAGCTTGTTCCTGAATGGTTTTTTGGTCCCCAACTGCTTATTAGAATTTTCTTCTGCTGTATTGTATTATTTGCTTTTTTAAAAAGCCTCATATGGGTATGCTTATTAAAGCTTTATGATTTCTTTCAATTATCTAAATCTGGAAATTTTTGGAACATTTAAGCCCTCTTTTTCATTTCCATAATTTTGGACCTTTTGAATGTTTTCTATTTATGTCTTAGTGTAGGGGTTAGAAAGCTTTCTTTGAAGAACTGGCTGGTAAATATTTTCAACTTCATGCACGTTGGCCATCACATGGTCATCACATGCCTGCCAGGCATGGCAGACCTCAGAGACGGTCCTTTGGGATCATCTGCTGTGCTGCCCAATGACCCCCATCCTGATTCTGGTCATACCACTTCCTTGTTGTTCTTTGTAGTTAATTATATAAATATGTAACCCTGAACAGGTTAGTCTGGCTTATTTTCTGAGCTGTATGTGAATAAAACTTCCCATTTATGTTGGAAAAAAAAAAAAGAAAAAGGTGGATGGTTTCTAGTGAGGGCTTACAGGGGAGTGAGAAACATGTTGTTAGAAACTGGTGTAAGAAATTCTTACTGTGGGTCAGGTGTAGCATCACTGTCATCTGCAATATGTGAGATGATAGGAAATATACCTAATAAATTGAGTGAACAAGCTAAAGTTATTTCTAGCCTGACTGTTGAAGATAAGGCCTGGTTTCTTCTTCTTGCTTAGATTACCAATGCAATAGGAGACACATTAACAAAGGAGAGGTCTTTAAAACAAGGAGCTAGAGCTCACTGGTTTTGAAGATTCTCAAGTTTCTTCTAAAGTAAAAAAAAAAAAAAGCAAAAAAGCTAATTATGAATTCTGAGCGAAGATCAATTTCAGGGTGCTCTCAGGGAAGTACAATGTCAGGCAAAAGCTATGGGTATAACTGTAAAATTCTCTGTTAAGTTTACAGAAAGAGCAAAAGTGGTGCCTCAGTTCAGAAAAAAGATCTATAAAGAGTATACTTCAACTAGCCATCTAGAAAGCTTGGTATTTTTTTCACAGTTATCTCAGCAGGAGCTCTCTGCAGAGAAGCTCAAAGAGATGAATGTGTTTGGGCTTTTGGGAATGAAGTGAACCCCAGTGAAATTCATAGGAGCCTCCAAAACATTTTTAAAATAATTACTATCAGCCCAAGCATGGCTAGTTTGAACTGAAAAGGACAGAGACAGTAAAAATACAAACACCTAATACAAAGACACATATATACATACATACAAACATACATAAATGAGAATCTTGGTCTCCCCAAATATTTGCAAGTAGGAAGCACCTAAGAAAACGATGAAGCGACAAACAAATGCTGCCTTTCATTAAAAAGAAAGAATGATTTAGGTGAGAGAACCAAGAACCTAGCAGGTTGGTCCAAGAGTTATGCAGAGATATTTCAGGGCAAAATAGGACTAAATCCTAACCAAGTATCCTTGATATATTATTGTATATTATTATTATATTCTGTTTAAAGTACTATATATAGATACATATAACTATTTTTATATTATGTAGATACAGATATACACCTGTCTATCAATTGCCTATCAACCCTCTTTTTATCATCATGTAACATCTATGGCGCATTTTCTTTTTCCATTCATCTGTCAAAGGGCATTTAGGTTGGCTCTACATCTTGGCTGTGATGAATAGCTCTGCGATGAATGTAGGAGTGTTAATATCTCTTTCAATTCTGATTTTATTCTTTTGAATACATATTCAAAAAAGGACTGCTGGATCATATGGAATTTTTATTTTTAACTTTTTGAAGAATCTTCATACTGTTTTTGCCAGCTGTCACACCATTGTGCATTCCCACTAAGAGTATACAAATGTTTCAATTTTTCCATATTCTGGTCAACACTTGTCTTTTTTTTTTTTCTTAATCTCTATTCTAACAGGTGTTAGAGATGGTATCTTGCTGTGGTTCCTTAATAATTAGTATTCTTAAGCTTTCTTTTATGTGCTTGTTGACATTTGTAAATCTCCCTTAGGAAAATGTTTATTCAAAATTAAGTCCATGTTTAAATTGTTATTAGTTTTTTTTCATATAGAATTGTAAGAATTACTTATCTATTTTGGAAATTAACCCTTTATCAGATATATGGTTTGCAAATATTTATCCTATTTCATAAGTTGTTTTGTCACCCTCCTGATGGTTTCCTTGATGTGCAGAAGGTTTTTAGTTTGATGCAATCCCACTTGTCTATTTTTGCCTGTACTTCTGTGTCATATCCAAGAAATAATTACCAAGACCAATGTCATGAAGGTTTTTGTCTATATTTTCTTTTAGGAGATTTATCGTTTCAGATCTTTTGGTAAGTTTTTAATCTACTTTGTGTTGATTTTCGCATACGGTGTGAGCTAAGAGTCCAATTTTGTCCTTGCATGTGGATATCCCAGTTTTTCCAGCACCATTTACTAAGGACACAATCTTTTTCTCATTGTGTATTCTTGCCACCCTGTCAAAGATCAGTTGACTGTACATGAGTGGATTTATCTCCAGGATCTCTATTCTGTTCTGTTGATCGATGCATCTGTTTTCATGCCAGTACCATATTGTTTGGGTTGCTATAGCTTTATCATATAATTTAAAATCAGGAAGTTTGATGCCTCCAGCTTTGTTCTTCTTGTGTAAGATTGCTTTGACTATTTGAGATCTTTTGTCAGTCCACAGAAATTTTAGGATTTTTTTCTAGTTCTGTACAAAACATCACTGGTATTTTGATGGACATTGCATGGAATCTGAATATCATTTTGAGTAATATGGACATTTTAACAATATAAAGTCCTCTGATCTCACCAATCAGCCTGGCCAGATACTCTGCAGTACCTCCAACCTTTGTGTTAAGTTCACCCCATTTTATTCTTAGAAGCTCCCAGTCATCTACTGTATAGGCAAGTCTTCAGTGCTTTTTTTTTTTCTTTAGATTTTATTTATTCATTTGACAGAGAGAAATTACAAGTACACTGAGAGGCAGGCAGAGAGAGAGAGAGAGAAGGAAGCAGGCTCCCTGCTGAGCAGAGAGCCCGACGCTGGACTCAATCCCAGGACCCTGAGATCATGACCCGAGCCGAAGGCAGTGGCTTAACCCACTGAGCCACCCAGGCGCCCCTTCAGTGCTTTGACATAAGGGACACTGATTCCAGTTCCTGAGGAAACCTCTGTGAAAGTTGGTTATCAGATCCTCTTTCCACTCTTTTACTTTCTAGGGAGAAGTTGGGAGCTGGAGTATTTTGTCCACCCATTTTGTGTTGGGCCAGTGAGTGGATCTGAGGAGCTATGACAGCTTCTATTTCACACCATCATCTCTGTTCTCATTGGTACCAGGCAATGAGACTCTACTGGGTTACATTAGCACTTCCAGACAGGCTAGAGAGAAGTCAATCCTATGGGAAATGTTCCCAGAAGTTAGAACATTGGATGTGTAGTCTACCTTTTTCCTCCACAGGGAGAAGCTGGGAGTCAGAGTTTATTATTTTCTCACTCACTGTTGAGCGGGCTATGAAGGCTTTGAGATTAGGATGACTGCCAGCACACACCACTGTCACAGTTCTCACTGGCCACAGGAGGCTAGATTTTGTTGGGTGTTATCAACATTCTGAAATAGCCTAGACAGAATCCAGTCTTTTCAGTAGACTATGAAAAGTCAGGGCACTAAGACACTCAGTCTACCTCTTCCTTCCACAGAGATAGAGGAGAACTGATTGCATAGACCTGAGCCAGGGTGAACATTATGACAAGAGGGTGTCTCAATTTTCCCTACTGGCTTCAAAGTGGGTAGTTTTGCATTCACCCAGGTTACATGAAGCCTCTCGGTTAGTTTTAGAATTTCTCACAAAGGGATTCTACCCATGAGTTGTTATTGAGTTGGTGTGTTTGTGGTTGGAAGGATGGCTAAGTACTTCCTGTTTTGCTCTCTTGCTGATGTCATTTGGCTAATTTTTTTTTCCCTAGAAGAGAAAAATGAAAATAAGCACACTATATATTCCTAATTCACATGTATTTATCTATACATATTTCCAGCCTTAAGTGATATAAAATAGAAATACTTATTCACTCAATTTCTAATTTATATCTAAATCAGATTTGAATTGCAATCAAGTGCAGTTTAACTGGGTTTAAATGGACAAAAATAACACCCTGTGTAAGTGAAAGAATAGTGGCTGGCTTCATCTCATGACTGGGAGAACAATCGCCATTGTAAATAATGCCATAAAACATCTCCTTATAACACTACCTGGGACTTTTAATATTTTATAATTACCTGCTGGGGTTTTCTGAACAATATCCTTTGAGATGTTTCTGGCTCCTGTACAACCCGTGTTGCAAAACCCAATGTGATATTCTTTCTTTGTACATTTTTACTTGCCCCAGCATTAAAGTTGTTAGACTTGCATTTTTTCAGCTGTTATGGGCTACAGATGTTTGTGAAAGCACTAAACAAGTAACACAGATGTGCTGTGAGAGAGCCAATTGTATGTGCAGAACATAGCCACCTCAGTTTAACATTTTGAATGCTTAGTCACTGAAAACTTATGAGTCTTCCATACTAGCTTTTGCTGGATAAGAGTACAAAGTATATTTTAGAGTATGGATCCAAAAGAAAGGGTATTTTAATAAATATACTAGCTAAGTCTCCAGTTTCATATTACAAAGATGTTGTCTGATTTCAAATTTATCTCCCAACTCTCGCCCAAATACATAAACTCAGTAAGAAAAGCAAATAAACCACACAAGACCCATGACCTTTCAGCAACTCCTGATACAGACTACCACAACTTTCAAATTAACCATAAGCAGAGAAAAGAAATTTAATGGAGTTCTTGATCTAGCCAACTACTTAATGCATGTACGGTGCAGCGTCAGGGGATTTCTATGAAAAAGATGACAAAAGGTGCCAATGAAGCACAGACAGAATCAATCCAGGAAGATAAAACTGCAATAAGAAATTCCAAAATACTTAACAGAGTTTGGAACTCCGTATTTCATAAAGGGTTTGAAATGTAAGACATAGGAGAAACTTGGAAAAACACTTTTTTCCCCCTTTGGGAGAAGCAGATAATAATGAGGGGGTTGTGCCTCTTACTTGTGAAAGTAAATAATAATAATAAATAATACTAATTATGGGGATTTAAGGATCTTGAGGAAAGGAAAAAGAAAAAAGACATGCCTTTCCCTGCATGCTGCGCCTCTCATGTCCACACCATCCGTAAAGGAAACTGCACAGAACAGGGCAGAACTGACAGAAGAGGGAGCTCTCTGACTAGGAACCTTGACCAGTACAGGAGTAGGGATAGAAACAACAACAACAAAAAACAAAAAATAGACTGTGTCAACATGTGTTGGAGGGGATGTGGAGAAAGGGGAACCCTCTTACACTGTTGGTGGGAATGCAAGTTGGTGCAGCCTCTTTGGAGAACAGTATGGAGATTCCTCAAGAACTTAAAAATAGAACTTCCCTATGACCCTGCCATTGCACTCCTGGGTATTTACCCCAAAGATAGAGATGTCGTGAAAAGAAGGACCATCTGTACCCCAATGTTTATAGCAGCAATGGTCACGGTCGCCAAACTGTGGAAAGAACCAAGATGCCCTTCAACGGACGAATGGATAAGGAAGATGTGCCTCCATCAGAAAGGATGAATACCCAACTTTTGTAGCAACATGGACGGGACTGGAAGAGATTATGCTGAGTGAAATAAGTCAAGCAGAGAGAGTCAATTATCATATGGTTTCACTTATTTGTGGAGCATAACAAATAACATGGAGGACATGGGGAGACAGAGAGGAGAAGGGAGTTGGAGGAAATTGGAAAGGGAGGTGAACCATGAGAGACTATGGACTCTGAAAAACAATCTGAGGGTTTTGAAGGGGCAGGAGGTGGGAGGTCGGGGTACTAGGTGGTGGGTATTATAGAGGGCACGGATTGTATGGAGCACTGGGTGTGGTGAAAAAATAATGAATACTGTTATGCTGAAAATAAATAAAAAATAAATTTTTTTTTTTTTTTTTTTTTTTAAAGATTTTATTTATTTATCAGAGAGAGAGAGGGAGCGTGAGCGAGCACAGGCAGACAGAGTGGCAGGCAGAGGCAGAGGGAGAAGCAGGCTCCCCGCCGAGCAAGGAGCCCGACGTGGGACTCGATCCCAGGACGCCGGGATCATGACCTGAACCAAAGGCAGCTGCCCAACCAACTCAGCCACCCAGGCGTCCCTAAAAAATAAATTTTAAAAAACAGACTGTGTCTGTAGAAAATAACTTTAACAATTCAAGAATATGAATAAAATATTTTCTACCTCCAAAAAAATCATCCATCTAAAAAAGAAAACAACCACAAAGCTGATGAAAACCGGTGCCACACAAAAATTAAATACAAGAGCCTCACACAGTCATAAAAAGGAACAGAAGTGCCAAAAAATAAAAGGTTGAAATGAAGCAGAAGTCAATGAAACTCAGAAAAGCAGTAAATTGACCAAAGTAAAGCAAGGATTTACAAGACAAATGGAAATATAAGAAAGCAGGTGTTCAAGCCCCAATACTAGACAAAGAGGTATACCTAAAGAGAATTAATCGAGACCAAGAAAAGACTCTCTATAATCTTAAAAGATAACAGGCTATTATGGATATTAATAGTTATGAATCTATTCAGTAAGTAATAGTGACTAAATATTATAAAAATTACAGTCGATATGAGAAGAAATAGGCAGTAACACATTACTGAAAGGTGATTTTAATAGGCCACTCTCAATATAGCACAGCAAGTTTGAACAGGATGTTATGTTACAGATGCTCTAAATAACATAGTCAACATCGTAGATATTTAAGATACTTATTGACTACTATACCCGGAGAGTAGAAAATATACCTTCTTTTCAAATGCATTTGAAGCATCCACAAAAAAAAAAAAATGTATGGATGCTTTTTGATCTGGATATAGTTCATACATACACTTAAGTGTATGTATTTATGTACAGTTATGTATATGTTTTTGAGTATTCTAAAGCATTTTGTTTTGCAGAAAAACTCTTAAGGTAGTCCATTGGAGTTAGGAAGATAGCATAGATGCCAATTATCTCCACTCTTTATTATTATTGTTCTGGTAGTGTTAGCCAATATAACTAGGCTAAAAAAAAGATTTAAAAAAAACTCCATATTTGCACCTGTGTGATAATATACCTAAATTATATGAGATAATTGATGATAAGCCCAACTCTAATAATAATAAATTCAGTAAGTTAACAGATTGTGGAGTTAATATGCAAAAATAAATAACCTCCAGGGTGCTTGGGTGGCTCAACTGATAAGCATCTGTCTTCCACTCAGATCATGGTCACCAGGTCCTGGGATCTAGCCCTGCGATGGCTTCCCTGCTCAGAAAAGAGTCTGCTTCTCTCTCTCTTCCCCTCTCCCTGCTCAGGCTCTCTCTCTTAAATAAATAAGTAAATAAAATCTTAAAAAAAACAACATCTATTTATACAACTAAAACCACTGAGAAGACATGAAGGAAAAAACTGCATTTATAATCATGATAAATAAGATGAGATATTTGGGAATGAACTTAACAAGGACTATTTAGAATCTATTTTTTAAAAATGTGAAACATTCCTGGAAGACAAAAAATAGACTTTGAAAGGTAAGAACATCTATTTTTGGTTGCGATCTTTTCTTAATTTAATTTGTACATTTGAATGGATCCCCCAAAACCCAAAGACTGAGAGATCTAAGCAAGTTGACATTGAAGTTCCATAAGGGAAAATAAACACGGCACATATAGACTGCAAAAGCATAGCTATGAGGAAGTGCTAGACCTACTAATTTTTGAAACATACTTCAAAAACCTCCATTTAAAATAGTATGGTTAGTCAAGATACACAAATAGAACAAAGGAATAGAATACAAAGGTCAAAAATAGTCACAACTACATATAAAAATTCAGATTATGATAAAGGTGGTGATCTTAAATCACAGGATACATGTTGTTTGGATAACTGGATAGCTATTTGCAAAAGGTTAAAGTTAGATATATTTCTCAAACCATATATAGGAGTTAGCGTCAAAAGGATTATAAATTTAAATAAATAAAATGAAACCATATAAATGGAAGAAAACTGGATATATTTCTCTATGATCTGGGAAAAGGCTTTCTAATTATCCTAAAAATTTCAATGCTATAAATGTAATGTTTGAAAAAATATGGCTACCTAAATTTATTTTAATTTGCATAGCAAAAAATACCAAAATTAAAGTCAACATACACATGAAAAACTTGGGAAAAAATTTACAATATACATTAAAAGATAAAAGATCATATTCTTAACATATAGAGAATGTTTAAAGACTGAGGAAAAAAGACCAAAAATCCCCTAGCAAAAACCTGGGCAAAACCCCGTGAATAATTATTTCATATAAATGACCATTAAACTGAGAAAATAAACTTCAATCATCATAAGAGAAATGCAAACTAAAATCATAATGAGATTCTATTTTTCATTTGCCAGATAAGCAAAAATTCTAAAGCTTGATGAAGTTGAGGGGAAATAGATGTTTTCATATCCTACTCTTGGGAATGCTAAAGGCTACATCCCCATGGAGGAAGTGTCTCTTTTCCTCTCTTCTCCCCCTCTGCCTACCCTTCTCTGTAGATGAACAGTTACAGATATTGATATAGGAATAGGTATAGCTCTAGAGCTATAGTTATGGGAAAAAACAGAGATACCCAACATACCCAATTGCATATTCATGTACTCCTTAGATCAGCAATCCATCTCCAAGGAATTTATTTTGAAGGTGATGTGTAAGTGGAAAGAAATAGAAAACCACAGGACCTACATGTGCAGGGAAAGAAGGCTGGATAAGAGACAGTATAATGTATCGCTTAGGGGTACTCTCTGAAACAAGATTTCCTGGGTCTATAATTTATGTGACTCTGGAAAAGTTATTTTTTCTCAGTTTACACCTCAGTTTCTCAGTTAGAAAAATGAAAGCATTAAAACATCTTTCTTCCAGATTTGTTCTGAAGAATCAATGAGTTAGTTTAAGCAAAGTACATGTAATTAAAATGGCCCTCACACAAATGTTAACTCTTTCTAAGGGAGGAACATTATTTTTGTAATAAAAGTTACCTTAAAAGTTATCTTTATTTGGTTATCTTTTGTTCAAATATTTGAATGAATTTTTTTCAAAATGATATTTGTTTTCATGGATTAAAACAAAACAGCAAAATGAAAGAATTCTTTCTCATCTTTGTAGGTATGAATTTAAAAAATCTTGTAAGTACTATCCTACTTATTTCTAGAAGTAAGTATACTCTCTACTTCTTGATCATAGTCTTATCCATTTCTCACAGAGGCACTGAATAAACATCATTTATATGTATGGTTTTTGTTTATCATCTTTAAAAATTTTTTTACCCACATCTTTTTTCATTTTTTTAGAAGATTTTCTTTATCTATTAGAGAGAGAGAGTACAAGCAAGGGGAGCAGCAGAGGGAGAAAGATAAGCAGGCTCTCTGCTGAGCTAGGAGCCCAACATGGGGCTCGAGGACACACTGAGCCATTCACCCTCTCTACCAGCATCTTTTGGATTTCTTACTTGCAGCTCAAATCCATGATCTGGCACCACTCTTCTCTCTCCTGCACTCATAGTGTCCCTTGGATACATCTTAGAACATCATTTTTAAAAAAAATTTAAATTCGATTAATTAACATATAATGTATTATTTTGGGGGTACAAATCTGTGTGTTTTATCAGTCTTATAAAATACCCAGTGCTCACCATAACACATACTTTCCTCAGTGTTCATCAGCCCGCCACACTATCCCCTCTCCCCTCCCTTCCAGCAACCCTCAGTTTGTTTCCTGAGGTAAGAGTCTCATGGTTTGTCTCCCTCCCTGCCTCTCTCCCAATAGTTTGGCTATTGAAGAACACCATAACTTCTGCCAAGCAAAGAAAATCATCAACAAAATGTAAAGGTAATCTACCAAATGGGAGAAAGTATTTGCAAACCATGTATCTGCTAGGGAGGTAGTATCCAAAATATACGAGCAATTTTATGCTTCTTGGTATAAAGTAATTTAAAAAGTTAATTGTTCAAGCTTTTAATGCCACTTTGTCTCTATATCTTATTTTAATATATTTTTTAATCCTTAAGTCCCATAGGTAGGAATGGAGTCTGTCTAATAAATGTTTTTCCTGAAGATGTTAGAAACTGAAAACCTGTCAAAGTCTGAGGTATAGTTTGTTGAGGACGATTATTGGGTAGTTACAAGACATATGTTCTGTGCTTATTTGTTTTGTGATGGAGTTGATGGCTATAAATAATATACAAAGAAGTATTCTTTATTTTAACTTTTGTATTGAGATATAATCAATTTATTATGCTAGATTCAGGTATACAACATTCTGTTCAGTATTTTTATATATTGCAAAATGATCACCATTATATGTCTAGTTTACATGCATTACCTCACAGTTACACTTTTTTTTTCTTGTAATTAGAAGTTTTAAGGTCTTTTAGTAACTTTCAAATATTCAAACCATTAATAACTGTAGTCACCATGCTGTACATTACATCCCCATGACTTATTTAATTTGTATATGGAAGTTTGCACCTTTTGACCCCCTTCACCCATTTTGACTATCCTCCCCACTGCTGTGAGTGCTCAAGTTTTTTTTTTTTTTTAGATTCCACATATGTAAGTGAGAGCATATGACATTTGTCTGTCTTTGTCTGATTTATTTCACTTAGTTTAATGCCCTGGAAGCTCCAACTATATTATCACAAATGGGAAGGTGTCCATTTCTATGACTAAATAATATTCTATTTGGTACATATTTATATGTGTGTGTGTGTGTGAGAGAGAGAGAGAGAGAGAGAGAGAGAGACATTTTCTTCATCCATTCGTCCATTGGTGGACCCTTAGTTTGTCTCCACATCTTGGCTATTATAAATAATACTGCAATAAACATGGGAGTCCAGATACCTCTTGAGTTTGTATTTTTGTTTTCTTCAAGTAACTACTCAGAAGTAAAATTGCTGGATCACAAGGTAGTTCCAACAGCACACAAGGGTCCTCTTTTCTACACATCCTCACCAACACTCACTCTTTCTTTCTTTCTTTCTTTCTTTCTTTCTTCTTTCTTTCTTTCTTTCTTTCTTTATAAGCCTAACTAAGGAATTGATATATTGAATTGATATCAGCCTAACTAAGGAATTGATATATATGATAGACTCACTAAAATAAATATTTTTAACACTAGAACTCCCAATGGGCAGATTATTCAGAAGAATAAAAATAGTCAATATGTTCATTAAAGAATAGTTCAAATTGAAATAGCTGAAGAAAATGTGGATTAAAACTATAGTGTATACAGTGTTTGCCTATAGAATTTTACACTTGATAGTAACAGACTTAATGACAAACTATATTCTGATATTTTCTTCTTATAGAAAAAAATAGAAATAGAAATAAATTCAATATCTGAAAATTGCAGAATAGTCAAATTATGATATAGCTTGAATATTATGCAATTTGCAAAAATTTTTAAAGTATAATGACTTGTTAAAACAAGTCATTATACTTTTGACTCTTGACTTTTTTATACTTTTTGGCTTCTGAGTGAAACAACATTATATTTTGATTTCTTTTTTAATTTTTTGTCAAATTTTCAAATATGATAAAACTATTGCATATAGCTTAAATATTTTATTTGAAAATGGAATATTTCATTCTTATGTTTGATATTAAAATTAATAAGAACCATTAACTCCAGGACATTTTGATATAATGAATTGGCCAATGTGCAAAATCAGACAACCGTGTAAGTTCTAGACATACCTTTGGAGTTTGATTGTGAAAGGTTCAGAAACTGGGGCACCTGAGTGGCTGCCTTCGGCTCAGGTCATGATCACAGGGTGCTGGGATTGAGTCCTGCCTTGGGCTCCTTGCTCAGTAGGGAATTTTCTTCTCCCTCTCCCTCTGCCCCTCCTGGTGCACGCTCTCTCCGTATCCCTCTCTCTCTTGCTCTCAAATAAATAAATAAATGAGTTCTTAAAAAAAGAATGCATTTAAATAACTAGCAAAAAACAACCACCACCAAACAAAAAATTTGAATGAAATGGAAACAAATTAAATCTGTGTCAAATTACTGACCCGACCATACAGAAAAAAAGAGCTCAAGTGGCTGAAATACAATGGTTTGTCATTATTGTTTTTGCTGCTAATCCAAAATATTTTATGGACAAAACCATTTGCAAGCAATTTAAAACAGTATGTGACAATCTTTTTAGTTATAGTATTGGTAATCATATTTTGAAATTATTATATGTATGATATAGAAAAAGTACATATGAAATTGTATTAAATTATAAAAGAACAAGAATTACAGTATAAGAAAAGGATACAACTAGAAAAATCAAAGTGTTTAGGTAAAGTGCCCATCATTAAAAATTTGAGTTGAAGTATTGAAGTAAGTCTTTTAAAATTATGTAAATATTTCTTGGCTTGATACACCAAAAGTTATCGAAGCAATGGCATTCCATTATTAATGAACACTCCCAGTGCCCACATTATCATGTCCAAATATTAACCATCCTTAATAGCAACCAGGATTCTTTGGAGAAATAAGTAATTTCTGATAGGGCAGTGAGCACTCATGTGCAGACACACAAACAAATTTCATTAGGATAATTAGTTGTGCCAGATTACAAAAGAAGTTATACTACATAAACCTTACCTGGAAACACTGTGAAAAGGACTCATTAATCAACTAAAAGGTGTTTCCACTGGCAATTTTAAATTTTGAAATGGCAAAATAGTTATAGGTTTAAATAGAATATCATAATAATTATTATAAATGGAGACAAATAAAATATCAAAGTGCATGAATTTATTATTGCATTTGGACAGTTATTGTCTGCTGCTTCCTGTCGGTGAACGGTAGAAGAATGAGGCACAAACAAGTCAGCTGCAAGAGAAACGGAGCAGGGGACAACAGTAGAAAAGACTGCTGCCCCGAACACCTCCTCAGTCCTGCTTTTATTGGATAGAAACAGACAACAGAAGAGCGGAACAAGGCCAACCAGTAGTCATATGCCTTGTAGATAAACACGAAGGAGGGCAAAATATGTCTGGACAAGTAGTATAAAGTTTATAGTTGAACAAGCACATTCACATTATCCTCCCCGCTAAGGTATTTTTCTTAGAACAAGGTATGGAAGAGGAGCGGGAAAGCAGAATGAAATTTGTACAGTCTCAAACTATCATTAAACTAGAAATAAGAAACAATGAATGTGTGTGTATGCACTTATGCTTATGTGTGCTTGTTTGAATGAGCATTGAAAATGTGTAAGAAAAGTAGTCACCTACCCACAAGGCTGTAATAAGCTTTGGGAGAGGGCAACTAATGTCATTACAATTTTTATCATTACTCTTTTAACTAAATATACAAACAAGTCTTCATGAATATTTTTTCATTTTTACTTCTTGATCAAATTTTTTCAGGATTTTATTATATCATATTGACTTAATTAATCATATTTTAATGTTTTCCTGTTATACTACCTGCAGATATTTTAAATTTTCCCTTAGAGTTATAAATTCTTCAGTGAGCAACTTTGAATACAAAGTGTTTTTCTTTTTTAGGTTTATTTCCATTGAGTTGATTTCCAGTAGTGAAATTAAAAGAAGATTTATATTAGATAGAATTTTAAAATATTGGCCTAACAGATTTTAGTATATCTTTCTAAATAATATTCTCAAGTGTAATTAATTATATACTTAGGACAATTGCAATTAAAGCTTTTCTTCTTTTTTTTCTTTCTTAATTGATTAATGGCTTTGCTTAACAATAGTTAACACTTTGTGGATTTTCTGTTGTTTTTTTTTTTTATCCTATACGTTACAGGAATGGATTTTCAAGACATATTATAACAATTTATATTTATTATTTATAATTATTTTTAACTTCCTATTTATTTTCATTATTAAATTTAAAATTGAATATGAAGTTAGTATTTCAGGGAGTCTGATATGTTCTTTCTCTTGAAATTTATTTTACCAAAATTTAGCTATAAAGTTCTTCTGCTTCCCTATATTTGATATTTTGTATTTATTCTTTTTTCCTGAATTAATTATGCAATTAATAAGCGGTTACTGTCCTTTTTCCCACATATAGTTTATTTTCTGACTTAGTAGCTTAAAATGTGATTTTTCTGAGTGTAATGAGAAATTACCCCAGATTAATTAGATAAAAAAATCTTTGAAAATGTTAGGGAAGGCGCAAAATGAATAAAAAATTTCAACTAACCCAAGCTAAAACAATGCTGAAATTGTCAAAATGTTTTAAATGTTTTCTATCACACAAAGAATGAGATTATTTTAAGAAATTGAATTTTAGGGACACCTGGGTGCCTTAGTCATTAAGGGTCTGCCTTTGGCTTGGGTCATGGTCCTGGGGTCCTGGGATCCAGCCTTATATCGGGCTCCCTACTCAGAGGGAAGCCTGCTTCTCCCTCATCCACTCCCCCTGCTTGTGTTTCCTCTCTCGTTGTCTCTCCCTCAGTCAAATAAATAAATGAAATCTTTAAAAAAATTTTTATTTTATTTTTTCAGTGTTCCAAGATTCATTGTTTATGTATCACAACCAGTGCTCCATGCAATACATGCCCTCCTTAATACCCACCACCAGGCTCATCCATCCCTCTCCCAAACTGAATTTTATAGGAAAGTGAATAATACATTGATTGATATTTGTAGTTTTTGTTTTTTGTTTTTGTTTTTTGTTTTTAAGTAATATGACTCATGAGAATGATCTTGGGGAATTGATGGCTTACTGATCATAAATGCTGAGGTTACTGTGAAAAATCACGCATACACCACCTAGTGATGAAAAATATTACCTGCTTTAGAACTGAAAGGGTTAATAAAGAGACATCACAAAAGTGTTAATAAAAATAATATTTCCAGAATATTAAAGTATGCTGAAAGAAATTTAAAAGTCTGAAGTTACTTTCTCATTTATCAATTATGTATATTCAATTACATCTTGACAGTTCAAGGGTTGAGTGAAACTGATTGGGTATTCATGCAAATATTTTAGGAAACTTGTGTACTTAAGGTAAGACTGGTGAAATGCCCAATCTAGAGATGATACAGAGCTCAACTGAGCAACAGTAAAACAGTTTCGTGTATGGTTACATTCAGAGCCCCTGTTCTTGACTTCTGTACTCACCTATCAGCCTCTTATAGGACAGACAAAGGCAGTATTAGCCTGTGCCTTTTTTTTTTTTTTTTTTTTGGCTTCTTTTCTGAGCTCTTGATATATACTGAGGCCATTGAAATTCTTAAATTCAGGCTTCGTCATAAGAGTCAAGATCCTCTTCTTCCCGGGATATACGTGGTACTCTGCAAAAGCTCTGACGTCTGCTTCTAAAAATCAGGTACTTGTAATTTCTCGGATACTCATTCTATTTCTTAACATATGTTTTTTAGAATTTCAAGGGAAATTAAATTAAAAAAACAAAAGTTACACAAAGGCAGATTGATATATCCATATGTAGGTACAAATATTTTATATATATTTGTATTTTCATGTGATATATATCTATATATCTGTTTCTCTATATTTTTCATTTGGAAGAAAAGGGAATAAAATTGTGAGTAACTGAGCAGGGAAAGAGGACAGAGAGGAAAAAAAGGGAGAAAGTACTGAAGAAAAGAGAGATGCCAGGAGGGAAATGAGGGGTGCTTCAGTAATCTTAGAGAAGCTATTCTAATTATTATTATTTGTTTTAGTAATTTTATTGCTATAGTCACTGTTATTATTTGATATGACATTTTACGACCCCTAGAAATTGTTAAGTGATATGAAATAGGAGCTTAAAGAAAACAGATAAAAAAATACAGAACAATCAAGGTAAAGCATAATTAACCTTCCCATAGGAGGTGTTCTGTGATTATGAAGAACTTGGAGATATTATCTTCTGGTAAGAGAGAGAGAGAGAAAAGAAAACCTCACATTGATTCTCTTCTAATTTTCTAAAATGTTTTAATCAAGAAAAAATGTTTCTCAACGTCTTCCCAAATAAGTGCATAGAACATTATCTTTGAAGATAAATTTAACTGTTTTTATTATTGCATAAAGAAATCAAATGATTAGGCAATAACAAACATTAGTAAGACATATCAAGGAATTCATAATACATGGGGGAGATATCAATGGAAGTGAGAGAAGGGGAAATGATTGATAGAATGTGACAAAGAATAATGAGAAAAGCTAGAAGAAGAGATTGCTATTGAAGGATCTGGGGGTTTTTATTAAATGTGGTGGCATCTGATTTACAGATTGCATAAGCTCAAATTATAATAAGTAAATATTGGGGGAAAATGTACCAGAGAAGGAAGAATTTGAATAAAACATGCAGGTTGGAAAAGTGCATTTGTTCAGTTGAAAAAGAGTTAAGTGTATCCGTGGGATTATGGGAAGCTGGGGACTGATGGTGTGAAGGATGGGCGGGACAGGGGCGGGAGCAGGTGAGGTTGTTGGAGAAATCTGACGCCAGTTTGTAAGGATGAACTTCATCCTCCTGACTTCAATAAAGCCACAGTGTCATATTTTGCACTTTTACTTATCTGTGAATGATATTTGTGGAATTTTAATTATGGATGGATAATAGCAAAGAGACTGAAAGTGACATACCATACCAACCCATGAACTAATTTTTTAAAGAATTCATATTTTTTCCATACTTAAACCATTTTCATGTTTTTGTAGTCTTGTTCTAATAGCTAGTGATTTGAGTTCATCCCCAGCGCTATTTTATTCGACACTAATTTTACCTACTGATTTCACAATTTACATGAATTGAAAATACATTTTCCTGTTCGTTTTTGTTGTATCTCTGCTTTTCAGTAATGAGTGAATTAACTGTAACATATTCTGATTTGCGACTTCAACCTTCATCTCAGCCACAGAGAAGACAAAGGCCTGCAACTTCTGAAAGAAAAAGTTCTTTTCCTTATAAGCACCAAGGTATGTGTGCTTTCTGCATTTTCTTATTTTAAATTGGGTTAAAATATATCAAATTATGCATTATCATGCTCACATGTATATACATGCACACATATATATACTTTAAATGTTTATCTTTTACTAAACAAGGAAAATCAACAATTTTGAAGCCAGATTAGACTTTTTTTCCTATGAGGTTCAATAATTTTAACTACCCTGTAAACATTAAATTGATGTTTGGATGACTGACATATAATGAAGATCAAATTCTGTCATTTACCATTTTCTGTCATTTAAAAATATCAATACTATAAAATAGAACATTTAGGAAATTGAGAAGTGAGAAAACGTACAGTTAATTTCATTATCCTATTACAGTTGTTGTGATTTAGGGAGTTTCCCCCCTGTTTTCTTGATTTATGTATTTGTAGCATAGTGCAAAGTGTCTTTTTCAAGTACC
The DNA here is from genome assembly GCF_011764305.1 of Mustela putorius furo. Taxonomy (NCBI): domain Eukaryota; kingdom Metazoa; phylum Chordata; class Mammalia; order Carnivora; family Mustelidae; genus Mustela; species Mustela putorius. Next base: position 37,400,200 of record NW_025422368.1, on the reverse strand, counting down.
TTGCTTCTATCTTGACATGCACACTACAAAGTGATCATTCTTCTAGTATGTATGATGATGTGGAGTTTGATCATTTTCCTATCACTTGAAATTTGTTTTACTTGGCATTTTCACTGTTGCTAATTTGCATTCTTCAAATATTTTAAATCAATATGTGGAATGATCAGAAATGCACATATTATTTTACTAGTTGTAATTTGTTTTATAATGATTGGATATTCATAACTTTGGGTAAGATCTCCTCTTTTAAACTGGGGCTGAATTGATTATCTTCCAACTTTTTAGAGAGTTAATAATTATAATAATATTTGTGATATACACATTTATCATGTGATAAGTGAGGAAATATCTTCAAATTTTCCTTAATATGTTGTTAACATTTAAAAAACAGTTAAAAAACTTTTGCATCTTACACAATCTTCCTATAATGTATTCAGAAATTCTTGACTTCTGATTTGTATGGGAAACTTTATTAATGAAATTATTATTTGCGTAACTGTGTGAGTATGTGCAAAAGAACTTACTTCACCATCACTTTTGCTTTTCTATATGTCAAAACAGAATGATTTAGAGTCATTATATTGTCTTTTGTTTTTTTAACCTAACAATACATTTTAGTTTTTCACTGTTTATAAAGTGTTGTCGCATATGTAAATCAGTAACAAAAGAACTCCATGAGCTAAGTTTCATTTTCATACCCAATGTTCCACCATAAGCAAAGAGTCATGATGGTTAGTTAAGTGGCATATGTGGGACATTAGAGTCTGCAGTTGTTGGAACTCAGTCCTTACCTACAAAGTCCGAAGCTTTTTTCTCCTTCCAGATGGCTTTCAACTAACTTTTCTAAGAAGGTGCCTTATGTTTTCCTGCCTTTCTAATTTTAACTAAGTTTCTTAAAACACCTTCCTTGACACATGCAATGATAAACACTTCACATTGTGAAATTAGGAATTATTGAGAGAGAGTGGGGAGAGAGAGCATGAGTGTGAGGAGGGGCAGAAGGAGAGGGAGGGAGAGAATTTCAGGCAGACTCGATTTACATTTACATAGTGATTCAACTTTTTTTTTTTTTTTGCTTTATATATTATCTACATGCTAATGACTCGAAATTTATAGCCATCTTGGATTTATCCTCTGAATTTCAGGCTGACTACACAGTATCCCAGTCCAAATTGCTTCTTGAAAGTTAATAGAAATCTCAAACATATATTCCAAACTGAACTCCTGATGTTGTCCCCCTAAATGCTCTCTTGTATTTTTCCCCACTTAGGCTAGTTACAACTTCATGCTTTCAGTTATTCACAACAAAAAACTTGAAATGCTTCCTTAATTCATCTTTTTTTCCTCACAAGCTGCATTGATATATCCTGTCGGCCTTTTGTTTACAATTTCAAAATTTCACCATGTTCACTACCTTGCTGCAAGCTGCCGTTTTCTGTTTTCTATTGTTCTGGTAGACTGGTCTTCATTCTGTCCTTACACATCTTTCCACGTTCACATTGTCTTCCTCATTCCATTTATGAGTAGCAAAGAGCTTCCAGTTGAAACATGAGTCAGATTGTCTTTCCTTGGCTCAAATGCCCCCCATGGTTTCCTAGTTCACTCAGAAAAAAAGCTAGTCTACTCTAAGCTACCCAAGGTCTAGGTCCTGTTGGACACCTAGGTTTCATATTTTCCCTGTTATTAATAATTGTTGATGCTTACTGTTCATGACTATAACCAGGAACTCTTCTAAGGATTTAAAATATTATAATGTGTTCAACTCCTTCAATAATACTATAGGTTGTGTATTACTATCACTATTTTACAGAGGAGGAAACTATGACAAAGAAAAATTAAGTAAATTGCCCAGATCGTGGGTCTAGTAAGTGGCCTGTACACCATTGCCTATATATTTAACTTAAGCATTATTCTGTATTGAGTAATTCATGACCATCCCTCCATCCACTTTATAACTTTCAAAACCATTTTTTAATCTCTGCTTTTCATTCTTTTTTTTAAGTTTATATATTTTACTTCTTTACTGATTTTTAAAAAATGATTTTATTTACTTTGACAGAGAGACAGAGTGTTGGGGGGAGAAGCAGAGGGAAAGAGAGAGAGAGAGAGAGAGTCTCAAGTAGACTCCACACTGAGCACAGACCCTGAGATCATGACCTGAGCTTAAATCGAGGGTCAAAGGACCAATGGACTGAGCTACCCAGGCACCCTTCTTTACTGATTTTTAAAAGGATTTCAGCATAGAACAATGATTGATTTCCCAAATGACTCTCAGTCCTTAAGGAGTGCTTATGGAGACTGAGTGAATTTGATATTTTAGTTATTATCCATTTCATAGGGAGATCTCAATTCTATCTCAATTTAGTGCACTCATGTAATGTCACAAGACATCTGATTCTCCACCTGAAACATCTCTGACCTGAGACTTCTGTGAAAAATTATAATCCCTACTTCTGATCAGTTTTCTGATTTTTGCTTGATGTTATTGACATATTACAAATATCTTAATTAGCCTTAAGTTTAATCCATCCTTCTGAAACATTTCTCTCTACCATTAGTTCAAGGGTTGTGCAATCTTAGTAAGACGGCATGCCTAATCAGACCCGGGGTAAGGATTTAAAAATCTAGGTTGAAGGTGGATAATGAAAGGATATTCTAAGTGTAACCAAATAAATTCTGCTGATGCCCACCTTGTGAGTGAAATTTCCAGGGCCTAGTTTTGCTTCAAAACACATCTAAAATAGTAAAACCAACCAAACAAAAGAAGTTTCAGAAGAATTTTAACTTTAATGTGCTTTAGAGGGGGTTTTATTTATAACCTATAGCAATCTTTCTCACAGTTGATTTCTTTACCTTTTTGCCCTCTTCTCTTACAGGGTAAATATTCTCTAAAAACTATCCTTATGCTTATCTTCCTAAATTTAATAACATCACTTTCCTAAGACTTTGATATTTCTATCTCTACTCATATAGCTCAATTGAACTCCTTATTATGTAAATTATTTTTTATTTATTTGCTTTATTTCATTTTTTTTAAGATTTTATTTATTTATTTGACAGGTGGAGATCACAAGTAGGCAGAGAAGCAGGCAGAGAGAGAGGAGGAAGCAGGCTCCCCGCTGAGCAGAGAGCCTGATGTGGGGTTCGATCCCAGGACCCTGGGATCATGACTTGAGCCAAAGGCGGAGGCTTTAACCCACTGAGCCACCCAAGCACCACTTTGTTTCAATTTTTTAAGAATACCCACTCACTTTTTAAAAAATAAAATCACTGGGTAAACATTTTCTCTAGATATTGGAAAAGAGGGATAAAAATAACCCAAGTAAAGACAATATTCACTTGGTGTAGAGGTTGGGGAGGCAAATGGAAGGGATAGTCACATATTTATAAACAGGCTCTCCATCATGACCACGTAAAAGTTTGCACAAATGTGAGGTTTGAAGTGAAACATGAAATTCAGTCAGATGAGTGCGGGCTGGCCCCAAATGCACTGTCATTCACTGATTCTACTCTGACAAGTGGATTTTGATAATATTGGAGACAAGAATGCAAATTCAAGAAATCCAAGTTCAGGGAATTTAAGAAGAAAGATATATGTAGCGTCACGTTTTGGAACACAGGTCAAGAAGATCCAAAAGGTAAAATAATCAGTATGATCATAGTGACAGTCAGGACGTTTTACCTTCTGCCTCGATCCTGCCTACAGGTGATAGAATTTCCATTTTATGCTTCTTATAAATTCTGCTGTCTTTACTGATGTGACCCATATGTTTATGCCAGTTTCATTCCCCCATAAGATGCTTTAACCTGTCAGTCACCATTCTTTGAAATTCCCTGTCTAGAAATTACAACTCATTTATCTCCAGACCTAGTTTTCAATGCCTTATTGTTTAAAAATGTGTTCCACTTAATGTAGAGTTTATTGCTCAGGCAGGTTTTCTCTCCCTTCCTCTGTGGCATCTGATCTGTACTCGTGGATCTTGTGTGAGGCAGTTCCCAATCTCTTACCCATTTGAAATGCTTCACTTTGTACCATTTTAGGATCCTGAGCATAAGTTGTTTTTGTTTGTTTGTTTATTTATTTTTTTATTTTTTGTTTTTTTTTCTTCTCTGGAAGCAGGTGGCTTTTGTCCATTTTCAGTGCAGGGTACACAGCAGGCTGGCCTTCCACTTTTTCCTCCACTAGCAAAAGAACATTTCCTAGAATGGAAGATGCAGTGGGAAGTGATGCAGCATTTTATTTCTCCTTCCCCAGTGGTGGCTTGTCTTTTTCAAGGTCTTGGAGCCAGGACACTCTGGGCACCAGATGGGTTTTATGTTTTTTTCCCCCAGAAGCAGGCATTTATCACCTTTTACTCAGAACCAAGAGCAGGGATGATCTCTAGGTTTATCCACTAAACCCACAAACTTTGGCACACCTTGTAGACTGTGCCACAGAAAGGGGAGTCTCTCAGGTCTTCTGAACTTTCCTCATCTCTCCACAAACACCCAGGAAAAGACAATGGAGAATCACTGGCAACCAGATGTGAACTCCAATTGGCCTAGAGCTGCAAGCAATTCTAAAGCCTCGTGATATTTGTTAAAATTCTTTCATGACATTATGGTTGCCACTTTTTCTCCTACGTTTTCTCAAAAGCTAAATAGTGCTTTCTGTATTTTCGATAGAAACCTTGGAGGGCTTATTCCCTCTTTAGAATTCGGCTCATCTGACTGCTTTTTGAATTCAGTGATCTTATTCATTGAAAATGAATTATGATTTTACAGATTACCCTCCTTTCCCCCACTTTTAGTACGGTGAGCCATGTTGTCGTACAGTTTACTACACCTAAAATAGAAGCAGGACTCTGAGTAAACAGCTATTACTCACACGTTTTATTCATCTCTTTCTACAGATCTTTGTACTCCATCTCCATGGAAATTCATTGCAGTGATTCCGTGGATCATTTGCCTGATGCTTACTTGGTCTGTTGGAATCCTAGCCACAATGTGTAAGTCACTATATAAAACAGAAATCTGCTTTTCCATTACTCACATAATGAAATCTGTTGAAAATAAGGTATTTTTTGTCAATTCAGTTTCTTTTCTTTTCTTTCTTTCTTTTTTTTTTTTTAAAGATTTTATTTATTTGACAGAGAGAAATCACAACTAGACGGAGAGGCAGGCAAAGAGAGAGAGGGAAGCAGGCTCCCCGCTGAGCAGAGAACCTGATGCGGGACTCGATCCCAGGACCCTGAGATCATGACCTGAGCTGAAGGCAGCGGCTTAACCCACTGAGCCACCCAGGCACCCCTGTCAATTCAGTTTCTTGACCATGAATAATATTTGGGCACAGAACTGAAGATTACTTTTTAGAGACATATCAAATTGTCCATTTTTAAGCATATCACGAACTCTGTGAAATGCCTTATTATTTGTTCTTGTATTTCTTTTGCCCCAAAATATATATTTTTAAAATTTCTCTATGAAAAACTTGCTCACACTTTCCTTTGCTCACAAATTTCCCTCTTTTGTGATCAGCTGCTATATGAACTTGTCAAACTTGTATTGTCAGTTGATTTTATGTTTATGACTCTATTATACTTCAGTTCCTTGAAGCAAGTCATGTTTCATTAATGATTTTTATATCCAAATTTAGTACAGTGTCTTGCACATAGTAATGCCCAGTTATTGTTATTTTTGAGTTTAAAACTGACCTTTCTGATTGATTTTTCTTCAGTGCATCAGAAATCGTGTCAAGGGGAAGGATATCCAGGAAATCTCTCCTCTAACAAGGAAGCAAATAAAACATTTCAAAGTATGAATGAAATCTACTTGTATATCAAAAAGTATTTTCCATGTAATATATATATATAGATAGACTATATAGATATTCTCTCTCTCTCTCTCTATATATATATATATATATATATAATTTACACACTCAAAATGAGGGCACTATCAAATGGTGACCTAAGGTTGAACAAAATACTCTGTATTTTGACAGTGCATTGTTGATTTTTATTGGGGAGATATCTATTTGTGATTTATTTATACATTTCCTCATTGTCTAACTTTTGAAACTTCCAGCCTTTTAAAACAATGAATTTTGGAACACTGAAAAAAAATAAATTAAAAAAAACTACACAACTACAGTTACACAACTGTAGTTGTATAGTTACTGTATTACATATTTTTCATCTTGAACACAAAGAATATTGTGTTGATATTTTTAAGAGATATGCATTAGATATGTTTTGGTATACTTCAAATTTTGTGATTTGAAAAAGATATTTCTTTTTGCAACTAAAGAATTGTTTTATGCAACTAAAGAATCATTGAACACTACATGAAAAACCAATGATGTACTATATGTGGGCTAACTGAACATGGTAAAAAAGTTAAAATAAAAATAGATAAATACTCCTTAATATGCATCTTATGAATCTTGAAGACTAAAATGTTTTCAATGAGGTGAATTATTACTTTAGTACAAATGTAATACTAAATTTAAGTGCATAAAGTTTATAATGAAAAACTCAAATAATATTTGTTTGTAGAGGGTAGATTTACTGTATGAACTTATTGTATGTGACTTGCACTGATGGAAAGCATTCTCTTTTATTATATTTTTTTAATAGTTCAGAGTTATCCTACCTGTTCAAACAACTGGCATCAACATGGAGAAAATTGTTACTATTTTTCAAGGGACATACTTCCTTGGGAAAAATGTGATCATTATTGCATTGGTTTAGAGTCAAGCTTTCTTAAATTGAATACGGAAGAAGAGATGGTAATTACAGTACTTTGTTTCATAAATTCCAGTATCTGAAAGTTTTAAGAATGATAGCAATCTATCATTCAAGTTTCCTATTCTACTGAAACACTTTCTATATTGTAGTCTATATTAGAGTCAGAGTCAGAGAGTCAGAGAGAGTCAGAAATAGAGAAACACTTTCTATATTGTAGCAGAGACTATACTGCTGAAAGTGTATTTCAAGAATGCTTGAGTGGCTTTCCTCAGTACTTAGGATAAGGTACAAATAACAGACTGCCATTTGCAGTCTGAACCCTATTTCCCTGGTCTTCTTTGCTGATAGACTCTCTACCACACTGTTCCAAGGGAAGCACACAGTGGTCTCCATCTATATAGAAGCTCTTTAAATTCATCATGGTCCACTGTTCTCTTTCATGTCCTTGTCCCATTTGTCTGTGACATGTTTCATCTCCTTTACCTCCCACCCAAACTGTCTTCTCTTGATTAATGCCTCACATTTTTAAGATTTTAACTTATTAGGTAATCCCTTCGGAAAAAGCCTTGGTTCATCAAGGCCTGTTAAAATCACCTGCTAATTTTCCCTCTTTGATCTTGTATTTTCATTCGTGTCCTATGGATCACTGTTTATTATATAGACTCAATTAAGGTTTCATTTTCAAGAACCTAATTAAAATGACTACAGATATATGACTTTTGCAGTCCATAACTTAAGAAAATGCTTAGAACATAATGTTTACTGAAAAAAAAATTGCTTGGTGAACAAATGAGTCATTAACTACTGCATCCCTTTGTCTATGGATAAAAAAATCTAGGGTTAATTCCTCCAGATTCCTTTTATACATTAGAGCAAAGAATTCACAGGGAAGTCTATAAATGAAACATTTTTGAGCCATTATATTCTTTTTCAGGGAATGTTCTTCTTTTTAATTTATTTTCCTCACTCCACAGAATTTTGTATTAAAATTGTCAAAGATGCAATGTGGTCTACGTGAAGCAAAGTTTTGGATCAGTTTATACAACAATAAGAAATTAAAATGGGTCTGGCTAGATGGCACAGTTGTTACCCTGCACAAGTAAGTTTCTTGCTGTTTTAAAATTTTAGTCCAGAATAATGTTCTTTTCTTTGAAATCTAAATATTCAGTGTGGATACGGACAGATGTTAGATTTTGTAATAGCTATCTGTAATAAATCAACCAGGAAAAGACAGGAGAGATGGACAGAAGAGAGTCAAAAAGGGAGACAGAAGGGAGTACTAAACGATTTTGCTTTCATAACTTATTTCAATTGTTTATTAGTTCATGACTAAGGTATTATAATTTTGCATTTTGTTAAATGGTTATTAAATAAACAAACTAGTACAAGATTATATTAGATCTGTCACTTTAACTTTCATGTGGTTTGTTTGACTCTAATACATGTACATAATGAATTTTCTTACCGTGTACTTCCCACCTTTCTGGGACCCACCAAATGTATTTTCTACTTGTTTGCTACTTGCTTTCTACTTCTTTGCCATCGTAACAAATCATCACAAACTGAGTAGTTCAAAAGAACAGAAATTTATTCCCTCACAGGTTAGGCTGTCAGATGTCTGAAATCAGGGTATTGGTGGAGTTGGTTTTTTCTGGAAGCTTCATTCTCCTGAAGGAGCTAGCTAAACTTTTCCAGGGAGAAAATTATTTATTATAGGGGATTAACAACAAATTTGTAATATTGTATATACTATAGAACTTGTTTACCAAAATGCTAATGTATAAAGAGAATATTGTAAATCTCAGTGAAAATGGAAGATATCCTTAAATCCCCTGAGGCCACATTGATGGCAGTTCTTGACCTAATTCAAATGTATACCTTCAGTTTCACATTGCTACCTTCGTTGCATTTCTGTGTGCCCATTTCTCTCTGCACAATCCAATATTGGATTTAGGGCCCAATCCAATATGATTTCTTTGTAATTCTTAACTCAATTCTACCTATAAAGAACCTATTTCCAAATAATGTCACATTCTGAGTTCTGGGTAAGCATGAATTTTAGGGAGAGACTATTTAGTCCATACACTATCTAAAAAAGATTTCTAGGCTTTAACTCAGAGGATTTTATTAGGCTATCTAGAAGTGGGAGGTATAAAATTGCATTCTAAAGAAGAGTTCAATAAAATTTTAATACACTGAATATCACAAATATTTTGATCATGGCATGGAAACTTCTCTGGACTTCTTCATCCAATGTGAAATTAATGTGAAATCAAACCATTAACAATTGAATGAAGTGGTGGAGAGAAGAAACTTCACATCACTAGTGACAACATTAGCTAGAATAAGTGATTCAAATATTAACAATAAAATTCTCCTACTGATATGTTTGACAAAGCCAAATATTCTTATAAAACTCTCCTGAAAAAGTGGTAACAACTGTCTACAATTCTATATACAGTTAGCAATTTTATTATCAGATTATGGATGCAATAGTGGCTGAAGGTTTGAAACAATACAATGATTCTGAATCAACACATTGAATATTAGGTGTCCACACCTCCACTCCATGCTGTACTCTATTGTATCATAAACACATTTTTGAAAAAACTAAAAAAAAAACCAAACACCACATTTATGAAACTTAGTGATAATTATGCAGCAGAGAGAATTAATTTTGAAAATCAGAAAAATTGTAATATGTTGCTTTGATGGATTATATTTTTTAATCATGTCTTTCCAATCTACCATTCTAATTTAAACATTTATTTCAAACACCTGTATATATAATACACAGTCAAATATATTACAAAAAACGTTTGTAGCCATCAAACTATAAAACTGGTGATAAAAATCTTAAAAAAAAAAAAAAAAGCGGAGGCGGGGAGCCTGGGTGGCTCAGTCATTAGACATCTGCCTTTGGCTCAGGTCATGATCCCAAGGTCCTGGAATCCAGCCCCACATCAGGCTCCCTGGTCAGCAGGAAACTTACTTCTCCCTCTCCCACCCCCCCTGCTTGTGTTCCTTCTCTCGCAGTGTTTCTCTGTTAAATAAATAAAATCTTAAAAAACAAAAACAAAAACAAAAACTGGTGAAACTTCCCATCCTGTATTTACCAATTAAGTATCTGATTCACTGTATTTATCATTACTCTTCATGTCCATGTTTCCTTTTTTATGTTTCATGCTTTGTAATTGATGCTTTCTGTCTCCAGCCTGGGTCCCTATTTGTTGGTATTTCATTTCATTTCCTGTGAATACATCTCTACATGATTCCCTATGTGATTCCTAACATGACCAGTAGACCACTTTGTGTGTTAAAGCCAGGTTAGCAAGATTTGGGGAAATACCAAAATTGTAATACCCTGGTTTCCCAGTTTTAACTTCCAGAGTTTAATATAATAAGTAATTTATAACACAGACTCTGAAGCTAAACTGCCTGGATTTACATCTTGGTTCTGCCACTTGGGTGGTCATGGTCTTGTTATTCAAACATCCTGTTTGCTGCACTTAATATAATAAACGTATGCTCCTCTTCAGGAATTACAGCACATATTTTGAATCGCTCTGATCCTCACTGATGTATTCATATACTTGATCTTCTGAAATTGTTGCTAATACTTACTAACAATGAGGATTCTGGTCTTTACTCTGGAAGAAACAAGCTAAATTTTTCCAGGAAAAAATGAACTTTTATTGATGAATAATGTTGTGTTGTATGTGCAACAGAAAGTATTTTTCAGAATGCTAATGTACAAAAGAACCATGGTAAACCTCTGTGAAAATGAAAACTACTCTGAAATTGCCTGAGGTCACAGAGATGATTGCCAGAATTAAAGGCAGTGTTACCATCCCAGTTCCAGATTTAATATTAAATTTTGATGATACTTAATATATTCCTTATTTGCATTGTTAGAGAACCAGAAAGCCACATTCTGTATCTTTCTTTCTCTTTTTTTTTTAAGATTTTATTTATTTATTTGACCGAGAGAGAGATCACAAGTAGGCAGAGGCAGGCAGAGAGAGAGAGGGGAAGAAGGCTCCCTGCTGAGCAGAGAGCCTGGATTCAGATTCAGGGCTCAATCTCAGGACCCTGAGACCCAGACCCGAACTGAAGTCAGAGGTTTAACCCACTGAGCCACCCAGGCACCCCAACATTTCTGTTTCTTTATAAGTATATTGGAACATTATGGATCTAAAAATATACAGTTGAAATGTAAAGCAAATGTAAGAATTAATGGAAGGTATTTTCTCTTCTAGGCTTCAAATTCAAGGACTTAAGAATGCTAACAATAAATGTGTACATATAAAACATGGCCAGGTGGTTGCTGAAGATTGCCAGAATAATGGTTATTGTATCTGCAAGAAGATAATATATTTGGATTAAGTAAAATATATCAGAAAGAAAAAAAAAATGGAAAAGAAACACCTGGAAGGGGAGGTGAATCATGAGAGACTATGGACTCTGAAAAACAATCTGAGGGGTTTGAAGTGGTGGGGGAGTGGGAGGTCAGGGTACCAGGTGGTGGGTATTATAGAGGGCACGGATTGCATGGAGCACTGGGTGTGGTGAAAAAATAATGATACTGTTATGCTGAAAATAAATAAATGAAAAAAAAAAAAGAAAGAAAAAAAGAAACACCTGAAATTCCCCAGTGTGATGACTTCAACCATGAAAACTACTTACTTAGCTGAAATTAGATGTCATTAAATATTGAAGTCTACCTATTATTATTCGCCTTCAATTCATAATATATTGATAAGAAAAATCTGTGTTCTGAGGTGGTTGACCAATCCAGCAGGGGAATCCCAGGGCCATTCCAGGTTTTCCCCTAGCCCCACTAGCTGAAGCCACAAGAATGGCACAGATATGAAAGTAAAAGTGTATAAACTACCCCCTTTGTTTGTGCTCAGGGCTCAGACCTTGAGGGATTACTCCCCTCTGGGCCTTCTGGCTTAAAATAAACTTCCCACCCGAAGTCTCCAGTGCCACTTTTTTTTTTTTTTTTTTTTTTTTTTTTTTGGTCAGGATCTGTGTTCCTGTCTGTGTTCTATAACAATATAACAGGATAAATACAATTAATAATATATTTATAACATGGAATAATAAAAAGAAAATAAGGAATGCGAAGGAACATTTTGGGACAGAGGTAGTCAGTAAATCACATTTTTATGACACTCAAATATTCCAGTACTTTTAAAATAAATATTGTCACTTCAGTGTTATATTCCTGTGTAGGTTTATATAACATGCCAGTCTTCCTTTGCCTCCTTACAGTCATATTTTAGAGGAACGGATGATCAGGATAAGAAGATAAAATTGCCTGACAAAATGAATTCCAAGGAAAAATTACAGTTTTGGTAAGATAGAAAATAATGACTTAAAAGTGGTTATAGAAAAAAATAATAAAAGCAGTGATAGAGAGCCAGAAAATGCTAACTTTGTTAGCCACACAAGTTACAGAGTGTGGAAATAGGTAGTCTCCACTGGAGTGAAATAAATGGACAGAATTTACTTCATTCAAAAACAAGGATATTTTTCCTGCCATTGGTCAGGCACTGAATTTAAAGTGCTGGAGATACCTAGTTGTACAAATCAACGAATTATGTCTGCTTTCATGGAGCTTACAAATTAGAGAATAAGAGAAACGTTAATAAAGTAACCACATTAATAAAACTACAATTCAAATAAGTTCTTAGAAAGGGATTATCAGATTTTAACAAAGAACCGGATCTAGACTAAAAATTTAGTGAAGACCTTTCTGATATTACTATGTTTCTATCCATATGGATAGATCTGAGAAATAAATAATTTATTAACAAATGAGGGAGGGAATCCAGAAGGAAAGAAGTATGCCAGAGAGAAAAACAAACCTCATGTAGGAAGGCTTTGTGTTGGAATGAAGATCAGGATGGCTGGATCCCAGAGCTGGAAGGGAAAAATGGCCTGAGGCCACCTAGGAGGTGAAAGAAAGAAACAAGGAATCACAGAACTTTAAAAATTGTAAGAAAGATGGACTTCCTCAAGGTACTCTCAATCCTTTTAACTCATCCAAACTGCCAGAAGGTGTAATAGAGCAGAGAACCCAAACCTGTATACATTCACAGAGTTGCCCGAACCCCCAGATGACATGAGCTATAGACAAAAATTATTAGATACCGAAGCAGTACAACTCTTCTAACAGTAGTGAAGCAAAATTAATTTCTATTTTATGTGATAGAATAAATAAATAGAATAAATAAAGAGCACAACTTTAATAAAAATTTAAAATAAGCTTTTTAAGAAGTCCTCATGGGATAAAGGAGAATATCAGTAATATAAAGCAAAGGCTCCATAGATAGCATTTTCGCTTCCAGATAAACTATAGTTGGTAAAGAAAAGTCAAAATGAGAAAAGAAGAAGGATTTTTTAAGTAGGTTTTTGAAAATGTAGTTTTTTAGACATCAAAGATCTATGGAATGATGACTAAATAAGCCCAAATTCCAGAGCAGAGTTCTATCAGCAATCTGGTACTGTTGTTGTTTTTGTATTTTTGTGGAGAAGATCTTGGCAATGTCAGAGAAACTATGCCTGGGATAAGAAACTGACAAAACTTGTAGTGGTTACATGGGTTAGCATGACAGTACTGGAGATTTGACAGTCCTCACATCAAGTTTCTCACAGGCCATTTGGTAGATTTTTTTTTTTTTCCCGTTTGGTAGATCTTGAGACAAAACAGAGAAGACTGTGAAGCAAAGTCAAAAGATTCAGTGTTGTATGGAGGTGTGGAATCACTATATTTTACAAGCAAAACTAATATTACCCTGTATGTTAACTAACTAGAACTTAAATAAGAACTTAAAAAATGATTCTAAGAAAAATAAACCTTACGAAGTTTTAGTTTTCAGGAAACAAGGACTAGACAGAAGGAGCTATAAACAGGGGTGCTTGGGTGGCTCAGTGGATTAAAGCCTCTGCCTTCGGCTCAGGTCATGATCCCAGGGTCCTGGGATGGAGCCCCGCATCAGGCTCTCTGCTCAGCAGGGAGCCTGCTTCCCCTCTCACTCTCTCCCTGCCTTTCCGCCTACTTGTGATCTCTCTCTGTCAAATAAATAAATAAATGCATTAAAAAAAGAAAAAAAGGACCTATAAACAAACCAAAAACAGTGTATGAGAGTCAGTGAAGTCTGTAGCATAGTCATAATTGACGATAATAACTGTGTTTGAAAATAGCCAGAAGCTGAGAAACCAAGTGTGTCCCTTGGCAGAAGGCCATAGCTTCGGAACAGAAAAACCAGTGGGGATTTTACTGTTCACAAAGAAGCAAATGACAAAACTGAAGGATGATGGGATTTTAAAAACATGGTTGGTATTAAAGAAGAAATCCAGATAGCCAACAAACACACGAAAAAATGCTCAGTATCATTCATCATCAGGGAAACGCAAATCAAAACCACAATGAGCTATCACCTGATACCCGTCAGAATGGCTAAAATTAACAATACAAGAAACAACAACTGTTGGTGAGGATGTGAAGAAAATAACTATTGGTGGGAATGTAAGCTGGGGTAGCCACTGTGGAAAACTCTATGGAGGTTCTCCAAAAAAGTAGAAATAGGGTCAATATATGATTCAATAATTTCAATACTGGGTATTTACCCAAAGAATAAAAAAACACTACTTCAAAAAGATATGTGAACTCCTATGTCCGTTGCAGATTTATTTATTTATTATTTCAAAAGATTTTATTTATTTATTTGACACAGAGAGAGATCACATGTAGGTAGAGCAACAGGCAGAGAGAGGGGGAGAAGCAGGCTCCTCACTGAGCAGAGAGCCTGATGTGGGGCTTGATCCCAGGACCCTGAGATCATGACCTGAGCCAAAGACAGAGGCTCAACCTACTGAGCCATCCAGGTACCCCATATTTATTTATTATTAACATTTAATGTATTATTTGCCCCAGGGGTACAGGTCTATGAATCATTAGGTTTACACATTTCACAGCACTCACCATAGCACATACCCTCCCCAATGTCCATCACTTAGCCACTGTATCCCTACCCTCCCCACCCCCCAGGAACCCTCAGTTTGTTTTGTGAGATTGAGAGTCTCTTATGATTTGTATCCTATTATGCTGAGTGAAATGTCAATCAGAGAAAGACAATTATCATATGATCTCTCTGATACGAGGCATTTGAGAGGGAAGGCAGAAGGGGTCGTGGGGGGTAGGGAAGAAAAAAATGAAACAAGATGCAGCAATATTTATAATAGCCAGATTATGGAAACAGCCCAAGTGTCCAGTAAGAGATGAATGGATAAAAAAGATGTGGTATATATACATGTATGTGACTATTTCTCAGCCATAAGAAAGAATGAAACCTTGCCATTTGCAACAGTATGGATGGAGCTAGCTAGAGAGTATTACGATGCTAAAGGAAACAAATCAGTCAGATAAAGACAAATAAATACCACATAAGTTCACTCATACATGGATTTTAAGAAGCAAAATAATTGAAACGAATAAAAGAAAAAAAAAAAGAGAGACCGAAAAACAGATGCTTACTATAGAAAACAACAAACTGATGGTTACCAGAGGGGAGGTGGAGTGGGGGATGGGTGAAATAGATGAAGGGGATTAACATTACACTTATCAAGATGAGCACTGAGTAGTGAATAGAATTGTTGAATTGCCATGTTGTACACCAAAATTAATATAACATTGTACGTTAACTATACTGGAATTTAAAAAAAAAGCAAATATGCCTCGTATCACCTTCAAGACATTTGCCAAACTTTGATGCTATGTGTAGTCAGATGTTGAATAACTAAAATGAAAATAAGTCAAAGGAAGAACTGAATTTCTTGTAGATTGCAAGTTTGGGATAACTCAGTGTTACCAAAACTATTAATCCTTCTATTTCTCTCAATAAAGTGATCACATCCTTATCCCATGCATTTAAAAAAATAAATAAATAAATGAGGGAACCCCTTCTGGTAGAAGAGAACTTCATTTGGACTTCTGTGGTTCTCTTAGACACAACATCTGACTTAAAATAGAAAAAAACCACAGGACTGTGAAAAAGGCAAGAAAATATTGCCAATAATGAAATACAGCAGACCACACACACACACACGCACACACACACACACACATACACACACACACGAGATGTAGATACATAAACAATGCACATATGCAGTTACTAGACCAGGACTTTTCTTTCTTTCTTTTTTTTTTTTTCTCCCAGACTGGGACTTTAAAATAAGTATAATAAATGTGTTCAGCAATGATAGAAAAATGTAGACAAGATCAATCTAATTAACATATGTTAAGAATTTCAGCAGAAAATTTCAATCTTTAAAAAGAACCACATGGATGTTCTAAAACTGAAAAGTCACATTTGACATGAAAAACTCACTGATAGGTTAAATGGGAGATCGCAACAAATGATACAATATGGGTAAACTCAAAGTCTGGTCAATGTATCCCATGAACTGAAACACAGAGACAAACAAAAGTAGAAAAATAAAAACAGATAAATGGATGAACTAAATGTGTTATATGTGGAGCTGGGGCTGCAGGCTGAGAAGAGAGAAAGAATGGGACCCAACACCAACCCTCCCCCCACCACAAATGAAATGAAATGAAACCCAACAAACTAAGGGCAGGATTAACAGAAATGAATTCATATCATGTCACAGTCCAAATGCTGAAAGCGAAAATGAAGAAAAATATTCAGAGTAGCTAGAAAAATAGAAGAAGCCCAAGCAGTTTACCTCTCTCTCTCTTTTAAAGAGTTATTTATTTACTGGAGAGAGAGAGAGAGAGAGAGAGCGAGAGAGGTAGAGAAGGTGGGAGGGGCAGACAGGGAGAGAGTCCCAAGCCGATTCCATGTTAAGCACAGAACTGGACACAGGGCTTGATCTCAGGACTCTGCGATCACAACTTGAGCTGAAACCAAGTCAGTCGCTTAACTGACTGAGCCACCCCGGGCCCCCTCCCAAGCAATTAACTTAACAGAAATAGAGGAAGGCATAATTTTGTCAACCTGAAAGTGAGAAAAATAGCTGCCAAAACAATTTTACATATCCAGTGAAAGACCTTTTGAAGATTAAAGTAAAACGAAAGTATTTAAGAAAAATCAAGCTTTTGTGGGGTGCCTGAGTGACTCAGACGTTAAGTGCCTGCATTCAGCTCAGGTCATGATCCCAGGGTACTGGGATGGAGTCCCGCATGAGCTCCCTGCTCAAAGGGAAGCCCACTTCGCCCTCTCCTACTCCCCCTACTTGTGTTCCCTCTCTCCCTGTGTCTCTCTCTGTCAAACAAATAAATAAAATCTTTTTTTTTTAACTTTTTTATTTATTTGACAGAGAGACATCACAAGTAGGCAGAGAGGCAGGCAGAGGGAGAGAGAGAGGAGGAAGCAGGCTCCCTGCTGAGCAGAGAGCCCGATGCAGGACTTGATCCCAGGACCCTGAGATCATGACCTGAGCCGAAGGCAGCAGCTTAACCCACTGAGCCACCCAGGCGCCCACAAATAAATAAAATCTTAAAAAAATTTGTCAACAACAATTTGTCAACAGCAGCAGCCTTGATAGTAATGGAGGTAAGAAATGACAACTCTGATTATGTATTTATGTATCTGCACTTTAAATATCCATATATATGTCCACCTTAAGTATATATATATATATATATTTGTATAACAATCAGATTACAGTCATATTAGAGGTTGTGTGTAAGAGAAATAGAAACTTCAAGGATGACTCCAGGTTTGTGTTTGTTTTAGATTTTTTTTTTTTTGGACATAATTTTACACCTATAAAAACTCTGCAAAAGCAGTACAAAAGTTTATACTCTTCATCCAGAAACTACTTAAATGTTGAGGTACTATCATATTTACTATAGTCTTTCCTCTCTCTATCTTCCTCGGTCCCCTCTTCCTCCTCCCTCTCCATGTTTGTTTTTGTGTCTACTGTCCTTTCTTTCAAGAGCGGGTTGAAGTTGCTTTCCTGCAAGAAATAACAATACTAATGGTATTGTTAATAGGCAGACCATTATTCACCTTGAACTACTTTATTTTTTTTTTAGTATGAAAATGTCTTTATTTTGCCTACATGTTTAAAAATGTTTTCATGGGCATAGACTTTTAGAATTTACAGGGTTTTTTTTTTTCAGCAGTTTATTTTTAAAAATTAATTTTAAATTCAATTAGCCAGAGTTGTATGCAATTCTTTTGGACTTGGCTCTCAGTTTATATGAATTCAGCTTTTTTACATTCTACATATAAGTGAGATCACATGGTATTTTTTTCTATGTCTGCCTTATTTCACTTAGCATAATGTGCTCTAACTTCATTTCATATTGTCACAAATGTCAGGATCTCCTTCTCTTCTGTGTCTGAATAATTATTTCATTACTTATATGTATCACATTTTTTTATCCATTCTTTTGTTGGTGGACACTTGGGTTTTTTCCATGTTTGAATTTTATAAATAAGAATGCAATGAACAGGGCACCTGGGTGGCTCAGTGGGTTAAGCCGCTGCCTTCGGCTCAGGTCATGATCTCGGGGTGCTGGGATCGAGTCCCACGTCGGGCTCTCTGCTCAGCAGGGAGCCTGCTTCCCTCTCTCTCTCTGCCTGCCTCTCCATCTACTTGTGATTTCTCTCTGTCAAATAAATAAATAAAATCTTTAAAAAAAATGCAATGAACATGAGATGCAGGTATCTTCGAGACAGTGATTTAAAGCTGCTTCTTAATTTTTTTGAGCTCAAAATAATTATGTCAAAGAGGCATATTTTAGGGTGACATATTCTGCTTTGCTTCACTAGAAAGGATCCTTGTTACTATTTTCTGAAATGTAGGTTTTATTTGCTATTTTTTATATGAGAGTTTAGCCATAGAGTGTTCCAGGTTTAGAAAGATAACTTGTATTTAATCCTTTAGGAAAGGTGGCCCCTAAGCTTTATCTTGTATTTCTGGTGCTCCATGACAACAATCAAAACAGAAACTAAAGTTCTCTGAGTTTACCATAGACCATCAGAATGAAAGTCAGTTTTTGTGGTTGCTTTTCTCTTGGGAATTGTTATGCCCCAATAATGGGTCCGTGATTAAAGGAGTGAGACTGATATAAAGCGAAGGTCAAGCAAAGCTTTATTTCCCGCCAAGCATCAAGAACCTAAGCGAATGTTCGGGGCGCACCTCTTACAATAGAGAACGACCCTTCTCTGTTTCACAGGCTAGCTTTTAAGGGCAAAGGCCATGCAGTCGGGCCTGGCCACACACAGGTGGCCAATGAGATTGTAACACACACAGGAAACTCCACAGTGATGCTAGGTGACCAACTGAGTTACAATTTACCCTAGTAGACATTTGAACCAGCCTATTATGCCTTGATTGGGATTGGTGCCAAAAGGGCTCCCAAAGGGCAGGGCCCATACTCCTTGGTAACCAGGGAGACAGTATGCATCCCCCCACTGATCGAATGTCTCCACCTGGCCTGACCCACCCTTGTATCTGGGCTTTGTTACCTGTAAATCCCCTGGGGGAAGTGGAGCAGGGACCGTTTCTAAATAGGTCCTTACAGGAATCCCATTTTCACTGAATTGTGAGATTCTAGTTTTTTATTTTTTACCATCTTGTTGTAGCAGGGTTTTCCCTAAACTGTAATACATTATATAACAGTATTACAAAATGTTTTTTGCTGTTTTCTGTGGGAGCTAGTAGCAGGCTATTTTTGCTTCTTTAATTCCAGAAACGGTAACATACTCCCATTTATATTGCTTTATTTTTTCAAAGCAAACATATGTGATTTTTTGCACACTTTCTATGATTTAAATATTTAATAATAAAACCTTAAAACAAGTGTGACTAAGTGTTAAATTTTATTAATTATGAGTGGTGCATATTACAACTTTACACAAGAATTTTAAAAACTAATTTGGACTAACACATTCCTCAGCCCTTAATTGACTGAGAAAATAAAAAATTTTCTCCATGGCACCTTATATTAATCCCCCCCCAAATGCTATTCAACCCCCTTCTTCATGCCCCTCACAAAACATACAAGTGGCAATTACACTTAGAAAAAAATAAAAAATATAATGGGGTACACAAAGCTCCACATGCTTTAGCCTCTGCTTCTCTCTCCTCCACTTTGTAGGCTCCTCATCTTCATCATTCTGCTCTGCTCAAATTGAAGTTTATTTAGTTTTCAAAATTTTTGAGTTTGAAAAACTCTAAAAGTCTTCTTAGTGTACTATTTGTGCACAAAGTTGTAGCTTGAAGTTTAGTTTAACCATGGGTT
Organism: Mustela putorius furo; assembly: GCF_011764305.1. NCBI lineage: Eukaryota > Metazoa > Chordata > Mammalia > Carnivora > Mustelidae > Mustela > Mustela putorius. Next base: position 37,380,181 of record NW_025422368.1, on the reverse strand, counting down.
TCATCAACAGTTTATTAAATATAAAAATGAATTTGCTCATTACTAGAAATTTTACAAAAATTAAACAAAACATTTTTATAGAAGATAAATTCTTTAATTATCAGCCTTTATTTCCCTGCAAGGTTATTTTTGTGTCAGGTCATAGATGGAAAAATAATTCAATAACTATAGGCAGAATTTTCTTCTGAAAGTTTTCTTCACAGAGAACATTCAGAGAAAGACTTATTTCTTTAAAAGATTTTATTTTTATTTAGTTGAGATAGAGTGACAGTGAGAGAGAGAGCACACGCAAGAATGAGGAGGGGGTGGAGCAGAGGGAGAAGCAGGCTCCCTGCTGAGCGCTTGACTTGAGGCTCATCCCAGGACCCTGCAATCATGACCTGAGCTAAAGATAGAGCCTTAACAGACTGAGCCACACTAGCACCCCAAGAATGGCTTTTATGCTCTTGAATTCTTTATTTTTCATAAATCATAAGCATTTATACAGTCCTTTGCATGCAGATGTATGTGTTTGGAGTTGAACAGTTTTCAGTATAACCTTTAAAACTTGATCCATAAACTGCACAGGTTCCATTCTGCATTTCAACCATTGTTAATCTAGAAGGACAAATTATATTTGTGACTTTATTAACACATATTTACATATCTAATATGTAAATTAATTCAAACAATACATATTTATCAATGCATAAATATAAAAATGCAATACAACAAATCTAAATATAGGTATTGAAATAATATTGTTTCAGAAGGTTTTAAGATCATGCCTAGTCTTTCTTAGTTAAAGATATGCAAAACATAGCCAAGTCAGTTATAAAAGCAAAAACTTCATTCTATTATAAATTATATGCCACTATTTTTTTCTACATTGGAAATTAGTCAATTTAGGAAGTCTGGAATCTCTTGATATATGTACCTGAGTGAAATGAAAGTTTTTAAATATTTTTAAGCATATCAAATAGGTTAGAACTTAGAATTCAATTTAGAAGTCAGCAGATGTCATGTTTTATGTAAAAATAAACAATCTTCTTTGGATATATGCAAATTTACTTGGTAAGGAAATAAATATTGTAAAATTCTTTTATATATGAAATGTCTGTGTATATATATAAGTATATATATATATTATATATATATAAAATATGTGTGTGTGTGTAGACATTCCACGTAGAGATAGTTACTTATTTATTTTTTCATGTAGAGATAGTTATATCTGTGTATCTATTTTGCTTCAGAGTCTGGTGATTTGTATTCTGCCAGGAACCTGTGGGAAATAGAAGGCCAAGGAAAGAGTGAGGATGCATCAGTGTAAATCTGAACAAAAAAATAGAGAAAGACCATGGTCTGATAGTTTGTATTCAAAAGGACAAGGGAAGAGACTCAGTCCATATAGAAACCATTAGCTACCACAGGAGAAAAAATTAAGATATTTTTAGTAACTGCTGTTAGTTGGTCTCAGTCTATGTACATTAGAGTCTCATTTTTAAATCTCACTTTTTTTTTTATTCCTTCCATTTCTGTGTGTTTTCCCATACCATTTGTATCCCATGTCTGCCAGAATACTGATTATTCTGGATGGTACTTATTTGCTTATAACCATATCTCTAACAGAAGTGTGAAACCCCTGAAGGAATTTTGTCCTATTCATCTCTGTCATTATCTCTGCAAAGTTCCTGGAAATTGAATAACACTCAAAAAATATCACATGCATAACTGAAATTTATTTTGCTAGTTGTTTTGCTTTTGCTTCTAAAAAAACACTTACACTTAAAGCATGGAAAATACTGAGATAAGGTGAAACAAGTTTTATTAGTATATCTGGAGAATAGACTGGTTTTTGTCAAAAATAAAATCACAAGCCATACAGAAATGAGGTCTTTCCACATCAAGTCTAAGGAGTACTGGGGCCTCCAAATTCCAAATATATAATGAAGGAGGAGCATAGGTAGTACCTGTTACAATGAATATAAGGGGAGATATGAAGGAAACAGATGGCAGTAAAAGGTTATGCATTGATTACTGCCAACTAACCATTAGGGAAGCAAAGTGAACTTTAAAATCAAGGAGAAGCAATTTTTTTTTTAATTTCAATTAATTTAAATTTAATTTCATTTTTTTCTTTTAAATGCTGATACAGGAGAAGCAATTTTTTAAAAAATATTTATTTATTTATTTTAGAGAGAGGGAGAGAAAGGGAGAGAGGGGCAGAGGGAGAGAATCTTTAAGCAGACACCCCTCTGATGGTGGAGCCCAAAGTGTAGCTTAATCTCGTGATCCATGAGATCATGACCAGAGCTGAAACCAAGACTGGGATGCCCAACCAACTGAACCACCCAGGTGCCTTGAGAAGGGATTTTTTAAAGGTCATTCAATAGTAATTTTGGCTGTAGAGTAATAAAGACATTTATTTGAATACCTACCAGAACTAGTACTCATTTTATAGTTTAGGTGAATTATTATACACTTTAAAACTCTGTTTCTTACCAGCAAAATTAAAAATGACCCTGTTAAAGAGGTTTTTAAGAGTGCTCAATGGAAAGATACATATGAAGAGCGTAAAACTGTCTGTGACAGTAAGGAACCAGCTAATTAACCAGACATTAGCGTTAATGTTGTTGTGATGTTTGTATCATCTTTACAGAACTAGAGATTCAAATAAGTAAAATACACTTGAAATAAAGAATTAAAAACTTTTATAGTTTTATATAAGAAAAAAGCACAAGTTAACTTCATTCCAATTTCAATTTGTTTAATGTATTTGTAACTGTAGTGTGTCTGAGGGAAAGGAAAGAGAAATGAAAGGGCAAAAAATTTGAATAAATAATAGTAGTAAATTTTTAAATTTTTCTGAAAATTATAAATTCACAGATCTAAGTGTCTCAACAAAACACAAGCACAAGAAAAAAAAAAAAAAAGCTAACCTAAGGCATATTATAACCCAATTTCTCAAATCCAGTTATAAAGAAAAACTATTAAAGTAGCTAGAGATGGGAAAAAGATATATTATAGGGTGGCTAAATGGATTAAAAATGAGATACATCAATATGCTGCCTGCAAGAGACTTACTCTGAGGGCACACATAGGCGAAAACTGAATGAATGGTGGGTGATATTCCATGCAAATCATATGCCAAACCATATGATGCCCACTAGGTGTGGGCATAGTTATATCAGTCAAAATAGACTTTAAGTCAAAATCAGTCACAGAAGACAAAAATGTCACTATATTGTAGTAAAAGGGTTGATTAATCAAGAAGATAAAACAATTTTAAATATATATTCACCCAACATTGGAACACCTAAATATCTAAAGAACCTACTAACAGAACTGAAGGGAGAAAGAGATAGCAAGACAGTAACATAGGGAATTTCAGTATTGTACTTGTAACATTAAATAGACATGAGACAATTAATAAGGAAACAGTAAATTTGAATAATGCTATAGACCAAATGGGCCTAACAGACATATCCAGAACATTCAATCAAACAGAAGCAGATTATACATTCTTCTTAAGGGCATATGAAATATTTCCCAGGATAGATGATATATTGGGCCACAAAGCAAGCCCTAACAGATTTATGATTAAAAATCATATCAGGTGTTTTTTATGACCACAGTGGTATGAAACTAGAAATCAATAGCAGGAAAAAAACAGAAAATTTCACAAATACATGGAATTTGAGCGATATGCTCCCAAACAACCAATGGATTAAAGAGGAAATCAAAAGAGACATCAAAAAGGATCTTGAGATGAACAAAAATGAAAGTACAACATACCAACACTTATGGAATATAGCAAAGCCATTAGTTCTAAGAGGGGATTTTATAGGAATCAATGCCTAAATGAAGAGAAAAGAAAGATCTCATATGAGCAACCTAACATATACATGTAAATATGTTATATATATAACATATGTAGTACAATAATATACATGTCATCTGATATTATATCTAGTATAGAGCATGACAATAGTTAGCAATACTGTGTTATATACTTGAAAGTCGCCAACAGAGTTAATTTTAAATGTTCTTACCATAAATAAATAAAAATTGTGGTCAAGTGAAGGTGATAAATGTGTTAACTAACCTTTATTGTGGTAATCACTGAAATTATATATATATATATATATATATATATGTAGCAAATCATTATATTGTACACCTTAAACTTACACAATGTTATATGTTAATTATATCTTAACAGGCTAGAAAAAAATAGTACAAAGTTTAAAAGGAAGAAATGGAAGGATACTATTGCAAGAATTCTATACTAATACATAAGTGATATAATACCAGTTACTAAATAAGTCAGAGAAAGACAAATGCCATATGATCTCACTCATATGTGGGATGTAAGAAAAAAAAGATGAACATACAGGAAGGGAAGGAAAAAATAAAGTAAGATGAAAACAGAGAAGCAAACCATAAGAGATTCTTAATTATTGGGAACAAACTGGGGTGCTGGAGGAAAGTTGGGTGGGGGAATGGAGTAGTTGGGTAATTGGCATTAAGGAAGGTACTTGATGTAATGAACAATGGGTATTATATTCAACTGATGAATGACTGAACTTTATCTCTTAAACAAATAAACAGTGAATTGGGCAAATAATAGACAAATTGCAAGATAAAGACTTAAATCACATAAATAATATGAATTATGTGAATAAGTGAATGTCTTAAACTTCCCATCAAAAGGGTAGAGATCATTAGATTTGATGAAAAAATGATTCCAACTGTAGTCTGTCTATAAGAGTATTCTGTCCATAGAAGTTAGTTGTAATATAAATACACAGATAGGTTAAGAAGAAAGGAATGCAAAATAAACACCACATTAGCACTAATCAAAGAGAACCTGACATGGCTATATTTATAATAGACAAAGGAGGATTTCACAGCACAAAATGTCATTATGGAAAAAGAGATTACATAATGATAAGAGTCATAAATTCATCAAGAGTACACAACAACCCAAACATTTATCAGTAGATCCTAAGAATATTTTGGGAAAAATTTTTGAACTACAACTAAAATACATAAATCTGTAATTATGCTCCAAGATTTCAATATCTGTCTCTCAGTAATTAATAGAATAAATAGACAGAAAATCAGAAAGGATATGGAAGACTGAAGCAACACTCCCAACTAACTTGACCTAATTGAAATTATAATATACTCGTCCCAAGAATCGTGTAATACAGAGTTTGTTCAAGTTCACATGGAACGTTTTGGAAAACATACCATAGTCAGGTCCATAAAACTAATCTCAATAAACTTAAGTGGATTCAAGTCATACAAAGTATTCTTTGATTAAGATGGAACTAAATTAGAACTCAGTAAAAGAAAAAAAATCTCTGGGAAATTCCAAATGTTGGAAACTAAATAACATACTTCTGAATAATCCATGGATCGAAGAAGAATGCAAATGGGAATTTAGAAGCTATTTTGAAGTGAATGAAAATGAAAACATAATATCTCAAAACGTGTGAGGATGTTGCAAAATTATCTTACATATTTGTAGCCTGAATGTGTTTCTATTAGGAAAAAAATTTCAAACCAATAGATCAGTTTTCACTACAAGATACTATGGTGATTTTCTTTCTCTTTTCTTTAGAGGATAGATAAATGGGAGTCCTTTAATACAGCTGAAGGTTGAACAAGGAGCCTGTGTGAGTGAATACTGAAAGAAATATAGTGGAAGTGGGGAGCAGAAATTAATGAAATAGAAAATTGAAAAATAAATGGTAAATGAGCACAAAAAAGATGTTCGTCATCATTAGTCATTAGCGAAATGCAAGTTAAAACCACAATGAGATACCACTACACACCTATGAGAATGGCTAAAATGTCAGGGATGTAACAAGTGTAGACCAGGATGGAGAGGAACTAGAGCTCTCATACACTGCTAGTAGGAATGTAAAATGGCACAGTTGCTTTGGAAAATAGTTTGGCAGGTTCTTAAAAGTAAACACATACTTATTATATTACCCAACCATTCTACTCTTACCTTTCAATGTAAGAGAAAAGAAATGTATATGTTCTGTATATGTTCATACAGACTTGTACACAAATATTCATAGCAAGTAGCTTTATTGCTAATGGTCAACAACTGGAAACTACCTATCTATCCATCAACAGAGGAAAGGAAAAACAAATTGAGTGACTCATAAATGGAATACCTCATACATGCTATGAGGTGGCTGAATCCAAAATAATTATGCTGGGTGAAAAAGCCAGACATAAAAATGGCACATACGGTAGAAATCCATTCATATTAAATTCTATAAATTGCAAACTAATCTATAGTGACATAAAGTAGGTTAGTTGCCTGGGGTCAGAAAAAGGTGGCAAAAGGGGTAAGAAGGAGAGATTACAAAGGTGCAAAGGGAAAGTTTTGCAGGTGAAACTTCTAGAAAGAATATGTGTTAACCTCTCTGCTTTAGTCTCTTCCTCTGTAAAATGGGCATAGTATTAGATTTACCTTGTGCAGTACTTAGCACATAGCAAACAATGTTACTCATTATAATTGGTATTGGCTGCTCTGTCTATAATCTCCCAAATTTAGGACCTCAGGGTGTTTTGCTGAATCTGTTAGAATATGGGAACATGCTGGCATTGTGTGAAGTAACATGATTTTGAATGACCATAGGGACAGCTTAGACACAAACCCACAAATAGACACCTTAAGACTTACTGGTTCTGTAAGAGAATGGTGCCATCTTCCCACTGCCAAGATCCATTTGCTGGAATTTGTATCAGTCCCATCCAATGGTATGATTTCACTAATTTAAAGAAGTCCTGTTTGAGACCACAAATAAATCAGTGCTCAGAATTTTAATTAATACAAAGCCATAATTATTTAATCATTTTTCCCCACACTTGGGGAAATGCATTTTGTCCTCTAGCCTAATTCTCACTTAAACATTGTACATAATACCTAAAATTTCTGTGCTTTCTTATTTTTATTTATTTATTTTTTTAATTTTAAATTTTTATTTATTAAAAAAAGACTTTATTTATCTATTTGAGATGGGGGGAGCACACAAGTTGTGGGGCAGAAGAGGTGGAGGGAGAGGGAGAAGCAGGCTCTCCACTGAGCAGGGGGCCTGATGCAGGGCTCCATCCCAGGACCCTGGGATCATGACCTGAGCTGAAGGCAGATGCTTAACCAATTGAATCACCCCAGTGCCCTGTGCTTTCTTATTTTTGGTGCAGAAAAATTTAGGATGGATATATCTGAGTCTTAGTGACTCTCTAATGTTTCAGGTTCATATTTCAATGAGTTGCCTCCCATGTTAGGACTGAGTATAGTAAGGGAAATTAAAACAAATACTCAACCTGATCTTCTCTGCTGTATATCTTCAGGAGACTGGAATTTTGAGACATACAAGAAGCTTGGCTCTGGTACCAGTTTTTGCTCTCATTAAAAAATTGGTAACAGTTATTTTTATAACATATCCAGTTTTTAGGACATGGGCCACAATAACTTCCTAGAAAGAAAGAATATATTATTAATTCTGTATGAGTCAGAAGATTATAGCAGATTTTGTCTAGACAGGTTAAATACTCTCTTATTGTAACTTTAACATTCCAGATAACCAACTGGATCCCTCCAATGACATATCTTTACACATTTATAAAGAGAGACAGATGTCAAAACCAAGTATCTTCTGCTTTTTTAGAAGCACTCTTTCATTGTTAGAAAATAAAAATTGGGGGATGTTATGGATTACAGGCAGGAATTCATCATTTTCTCATACATTCTCTTGTTAATAACATTGGATACATGCTTATGCTCAATTACATAGAGATTCATGTAATCTGTGCTTCAAAATATTAGAAAACTTTCACTTACCTTGCAAAGAAATTGGAGCTTCTTGGTTGAATAATGCTATTAAAATAATTAAGAGGATTAAGAAGTACAAACTTCCAGTTGTAAAATAAGTCATGAAGATGAAAAGTATAGCATAGGGAATATAGTAAAAAATATTGTAATAGCATTGTATAATGACAGATGGTGATTACATTCATCATTGTGAACACTGAGTAATGTATAGAATTGTTGAATCACTATGTTGTACACCTAAAACTAATATAACATTATATGTAAAACACAGTTCAATAATAAAAAAATAAAATTACTAAAAGGTTATTAGTAACATAGTCTTAGCAAAAGTAGTTGACACATTTTTACACTAATAGCAAAAACATAAAGACACATACAATATTGCTTGTTTGTGCCTCTGTATTTCTGAATACTAATCAAAGTAATGCATTACAATCATTAGGTCAAGAATGATCTATCTATTCTCTACTATCACTTACAATGTATGAATATGGCACTGCATATCATTACCATTATAATGAAATGGATCCCCATAGCTATAGCAATGGCACGGGCTACAAAAAATGGAGATGCTGTCAAAAAAAAAAAAAAAAGGATGAGAAAGAATAGAAAATAAAGATTAAAAAGTTTGGTATGTTCATATTTGATATAAATGTTATGAGTGTTTTTTAGGGGGAAGGGACATCAGTACTTTTACTCAGAACTAGTAAAATAAGTACTTTGCAAGTGATTAAAAAAAGAAAAAGAATACAGAAATGCATACTCCCTTACTGTTTCTAAGAGTTCTCCAGTTTCATCCATAGAATAAATCATGGCTATAATTTAAAAAATATTTTTATGTAGATACAAGAATAAATATAGACATTTCCCTTCAATCCCTTTTTAAAAACACGTTGAAGAAACTGCGGAAAATACTTCGTGATTTTTTTTTTTTTCGCTTAAGAAAATATCTTAGAGGGGTGCCTGGGTGGCTCAGTGGGTTAAGCCGCTGCCTTCAGCTCAGGTCATGATCTCCGGGTCCTGGGATCGAGTCCCGCATCGGGCTCTCTGCTCAGCAGGGAGCCTGCTTCCTCTCTCTCTCTCTGCCTGCCTCTCAGTGTACTTGTAATTTCTCTCTGTCAAATAAATAAATAAAATCTTTAAAAAATAAATAAATAAATAAAAATAAAAAAATAAAATCTTAAATCCTTTTTTATTTGACCTATTTGATATTTGTGTGTGTGTGTAATAAATAAGGTAGGAACTTAAATTTAAAATTATTTTTTCCAAATGGGTACTGAATTTTTCTAACATAATTTACTGAATAAATCAATGTGTTCTCATTGCTATGAAATACCACCTTTGGCATCTAATACATTCATATTTGTATTTTCATTTATTCCTATATTCATCATGCATTTTCTATTCAAACTATATGTAAAATTCCCTTAGTTTTGCAACATGCTTGAGTTTTTCACAGTACCCACAACTATATATTACATTTCTTTTTCAAAATATTTTGGGTTATCATTCCACTTTATATGTACCTTAAGAACTTTAAAATAAAAAGAACTTTGGGTACCTGGGTGGCTCAGTGGGTTAAGCCTCTGCCTTTGGCTCAGGTCATGATCCCAGCTTCCTGGGATCGAGCCCCATATTGGGCTCCCTGCTCGGCAGGAAGCCCTCCCTTCTCCCTCTCCTACTCCCCCTGCTTGTATTCCCTCTCTCGCTGTGTCTCTCTCTGTCAAATAAATAAATAAAACCTTTAAAAAAAATAAAAAGAAAAAAAAATAAAAAGAACTTTAAGTTTTTCAAGAACCTGTATGTTTAAAATATTGTAATTAATCTTTCAATAGAGTCACATTAAATGCATAAATACATGAAGATAATTTACATCTTTAAAATGTTTTTTCCCATTATGCATGTCTTATTTTATGTTTGTCCATACAATTTTTTATTAAAGATTTTATTTATTTATTTGACAGAGATCACAAGTCGGCAGAGAGGCAGGCAGAGAGAGGGGAAAGCAGACTCCCTGCCGAGCAGAAAGCCCTATGTGGGGCTCAATCCCAGTACCCTAGGATCACAACCTGAGCCAAAGGCAGAGGTTTTAACCCACTGAGCCACCCAGGTGGCCCTGTTAATACAACTTTAAATTGATAGTTTTACTTCTAGTGTTTTTAATTAAAAAGTTTATTTCTGTATTTTTTTTAAAAGTTGGTCTTGTATATATGGAATTTTTGTTTCATCACATTTTTATTGTTTTTCTAGATAGTAAGGCAATTGATTTTTATATATTATCTTCAATTGAGTCCTCATATCAGATTTTCTTATTGTTTGTCATATTCTTGAATGAAGCTTTTGAAGGTCTTTAAAAGGTTGCTGGGGGGGAGGGGGGCTGGGAGAGGGTGGTGGGGATATAGACATTGGGGAGGATATGTGCTATGATGAGTGCTGTGAAATGTGTAAACCTGGCAGTTCACAGACCTGTATCCCTGGGGATAAAAATACATTATATGTTTATTAAAAAATTTAAAAATTAAAAAAAGTATTTTAAATTACATATAATTTCAAGTAATGTTTATTTTGCCCTTTTATTCTAATGTCACATCATTTGCTTTTTTCTTTTTCTTGGTTATTCATGTTGGCTAGCACTAGCAGAACAATCACTATTAGTCAACAACAATGAGAGCAAAAATTCTTGTCTTTGCTAACTATAATAAAAATGCAGGGGCGCCTGGGTGACTCAGTGGGTTAAAGCCTCTGCCTTCGGCTCAGGTCATGAAACCAGGGTCCTGGGATTGAGCCCCGCATTGGGCTCTCTGCTTGGCAGGGAACCTGTTTCCCCCTCTCTCTCTGCCTGCCTCTGCCTACTTGTGATCTCTGTCTGTGAAATAAATAAATAAAACCTGTAAAAAAAATGCAGCTAGCATTTATCAATAAGCATAATGATAACTTCTGAACAAGTATATGTTTGAAAAAAGTATTTATTTGAGATTTTTAAAATTAAGTTCTTTTAAATTAAGAACTCAGAGTGATTTTTATCTAAAACCTTTTCAACATTATGCATATGATCATACAAGCTTTCCCCTTTGATGACTACATATGGCACATTTCCCTCCCTGTAATCCACTCATAAATAATCATTTATTTTTTAAGACTTTATGAAGATTCATAAGTGAGAAGTATGTTGTTTTCCTTTCTGTGTAAACCACTTCAGGCTCTATTTTCAATGGTATTCTGGCTTGATAAAAGACAGAGAGCTTATCTCTGTACATTCTGAAACATTTCTGTGGATGACAATCAAATTGTTGCTTCCACACCTTTAAGAACAGATCTCTGAAAGATATTTTGTATTTCCTTTCCCTTTTGTTTCCATTTCATTTACTTCTCCTTAAAGTTAGTTGTTCAGTGCTCCCTTAGAAACTGCTGTCTCATATTCAATGTAATCTCTAGCCAAATACCAAAAGCATTTTTCATGGAGCCAGAACACAATTCCATACAAACCATGAAAGATCCTGAATACCCAAAGCAACCTTGAGAAAGAAAAGCAAAACTAGAAGCTTTACAATTCCACACTTCCAGTTATATTACAAACCTGTAGTAATCAAGACAGTATGGTCCTGGCACAAAAATGGACACATAGATTAATAGAATAGAATAGAAAATCCAGAAATGAACCCACAGCTCTATGACCAACTAACCTTTGACAAAGCAAGAAAGAATATCCAATAGAAAAAGGACAGTCTCTGACAAATGGTGTTGGGAAAATTGGAGAGCAACATGCAAAAGAAAGAAAATGGATCACTTTCTTATACCATACACAGAAATAAATTTAAAGTTGATGAAAGACCTAAATGTGAGACAGGAAACCATGAGAATCCTACAGGAGAACAGAGACAGTAAACTCTTTGACATTGGCCATAGCAACTTCTTACTAGTATGTCTCCTGAGGCAAGAAAAACAAAAGCATAAATAAACTAATGGAACTTGGGGCGCCTGGGTGGCTCAGTGGATTAAGCCGCTGCCTTCGGCTCAGGTCATGATCTCAGGGTCCTGGGATCGAGTCCTGCATCGGGCTCTCTGCTCAGCAGGGAGCCTGCTTCCTCCTCTCCTCTCTCTGCCTGCCTCTGTCTACTTGTGATCTCTCTCTGTCAAATAAATAAATAAAAAATCTTTAAAAAATATAAACTAATGGAACTTATAAAAATAAAAACCTTCTTCATAGTGAAGGAAACACTCAACAGAACTGAAAGACAACCTATGGAATAGGAAAAGATACTTGCAAATGACATTATCTGATAAAGGGTTAATATCCAATGTTTAGGAAGAACTTATAAAACTCAACCCCCCCCAAAAAATTACCCAGTTAAAATGGGCAAAGGCATGAATAGACATTTTACAAAGACATCTAGGTGTCCAACAGACATATGAAAAGATGTCCAACATTACTCATAATCAGGGAAATACAAATCAAAACTATGATGAGATATCAACAGATACCAGTTGAAATGGCTAAAATGAACAACACAGGAAACACCAGACATTTGTGAGGAATTGGAGAAAGTGGAACCCTCATGCATTGTTTGTAAGAATGCAAACTGGTACATCTCCTGTAAATACTATGGAAATAGTATGGAATAGTATGGTGGAGGTGAATCATGAGAGACTATGGACTCTGAAAAACAATCTGAGGGGTTTGAAGTGGCGGGGGGGTGGGAGGTCGGGGTTCCAGGTGGTGGGTATTATAGAGGGCACAGATTGCATGGAACACTGGGTGTGGTGAAAAAATAATGATACTGTTATGCAGAAAATAAATAAATTTAAAAAAAATTTATATATAGAAAAAAAGTTAAAAATAGAATTATCCTACAATCCAACAATTGTACTACTAGGTATTTACCCAAAGGATACAAAATACTAATTTAAAGGGATATATGCACCCTGATGTTTACAGCAACATTATTAACATTAGCCAAATTATGGAAAGATCCCAAATGTCCATTGACTGATGAATGGACAAAATGAATGGATAAAAAAGCGAGATATATATTAGAATATTTTATATAGAGAATATTAGAATATTAACCATCATAAAGAATGAAATCTTGCCATTTGCAATGGTGTGGGTGGAGCTAGAGAGTATTATGCCAAACAAAATCAGTTAAAGAAGGACAAATACCATATGATTTCACTCATATGTGCAATTTGAGAAACAAAACAAATGAACCTAGGGGGAGAAAAGGCAAACCAAGGAAAAGACTCTTACCTATAGAGAACAAACTGATGGTTACCAGAGGGTGGGTGGTAGGAGATGGGCTGGATAGGTGTTAGGGATTAAGGGGAGCACTTGAAATGAGCACCAGGTGTTATATGTAAGTAATGAATCACTACATTCTAAACCTTAAACTATTATTACACCATAAGTTAACTAACTGGAATTTAAATAAAAACTTGAAAATAAATCAAGAAACTACTGTCTCAGTTGTCATTATTATGTTAATGATAGTATCATTTATTGGGCATGAAAAAATCCTAAGCTGAACAATTTCTGCTAATTGTATTATAATTTCCAATATTATACTAGAGTTAACTTTAATTCTGCTTTTCTCATTAAGGTAGAACAAACTGACTGTTAATCACTGATCGAATCATACAGATTCCAAGACTCACCTCAGTATAGTGAGAAAAGACAAATGGAGTATTGAACTTACTATTTTCTCCACATTTGCTTGTAATTAATGTAGACTTTCTCTTTTGCCATCGTGGAGAAGTACCATGCTTTACCAGTTCCAAGTTATAATTACGAACTTCATTCATTTCTAGAGAAAAACAGTTTAGGTCAATAGGAGTCATAGCCTTTCAGCCTCTTTGGTCATAGTTTTTCATATTTAACTTGACATACTGTTCATATCCTTTTTAAAGTATAACATCAAGTTACTTTTGTTTTATATTACTTCATTATTACAATTTTTGTACTTGTAATATGAATAAAATTATATTTATTCTATGGCAAATGGTCTTTAGCAGATCTGTGCTATAAAATAAGGTAATTCTTAGTGTGTAATAAAATCTAACATTAAAATAAAGACAGTGTATAGTAAAATAGACAGGGACGTAGGGAGATAGCATGTGTTTAATTCATAGAGCCATATTTGCTAAATTAATAACCTCACAAATTATACGCAAAAAAAAAAAGAAAGAAAAGGGAAAAAAGGAACGAAACACTAAAGGATATTAACACAACTTGTCATGAGTGGTTTAAAAAGTGAAATTAAAATAGCATTTATTTAGAATCAATAATGTTAATCATGTAGTAAACAGTAATTGCCTTTTTTTTCCAGTGAAGGAAAAGTAAAAAGCCACTTTGCTCTCTTCCTGAAATAGTAATCATTACTGAATACGTAAAAACTTTACATAATGAAATGTTAATATTAATTATCTTTTATACCTAAAACTAAACTAAAGCATTGTTTGTACATACCATATGTAACAGAGTTATCAAACATGTGAAGAGGATAGATATTATTTTATGGATGAAAAAATTGAATGTTACAGGAGGCCAAAATCATATTTGTATTTAATATAATGCTAGACATAGAAATTGACTAATGTACATATAACATGTTTTATATCTCTATTTGATATAAAAAGAATACTCAAGTGCAGAGAATATGTGGGTTGTCCAGATCTCAAAGCTAGAGACCAGTAAAAGTTTGATTAAAATTCTTCTAACTCTAAATCCTCATGCTGTCACTATTTCAGGCTACCTCAAATTGTGAAAGATATTACTTTAGGTAGTTAATGAAACAAAGGAGGAAAAAAGCTTTCGAGTTTTTGAAAACTCCATTTAAAATATAACATGAAATGAACATAAATGAATTAAAGTAACTTGCTTTCTTATGCCTTGTACACTCGTATCAAATTCTGGGAATCTTAAAATTATATACAGGCTAAACTACACATCTATGTGGAAAACACATACCCATGTTGGGATAAGCCCACCGATCTCGGATCAGGTTCATTGTCAGATTATGACTATTTAGTTACTCCAGAGATGAATCCAAAATCTTCATCTTGAAGATGACATATCTTCCATAGAAAAATAAGAATACACAAATATCACTCCCATTCATATATATAAAGAGGAAAACGAAAATAAGAGTTCATACAAGCCAGGCAAAATTAAGTTTTTGCATTTCTTTTAGTTAAAAATAAAAAATAAATATTTAAAAAATGCAATAGGTGTTCTTAATTCACCTACATTAAGCTACTTAATCAAAAATATTTTCCATTATTGATCTTGAATGACAACACCCATAGTTTTCTATTTATAGTTATCTTACTTGGTGACAATTTTTTTTGGCAAGGCAAATTTGGGTAAGACATATGAATTTTTTGGATGCTTGTTTCTAGTACATATTAATTCAACTTCTGTCCATAGTATCATCATTATTATCATCATCACCATAATCATCATCATCTATAAGTTATCATCACCATCTTTATTAGAAAAATAATCTCATGTTTATTTATATAGTAACATCTTACAGTACCTAGAAGAGCTTTCAGAGAGAAAATGGCTATTAAATAAATATACATAGTGAATAGATTTTAAAAAAAAGCTGTTTCATATTTGATCATCATAGTAGGAAGTAACAATATTTTTTTTCACTTTACAAATAAAGTCATGTATCACAGAAGGTAAGTGCCCTGCATAAGAACAGAAAATTCCCATGTGTCAATTAAAATGGAAATTCAATCTTTAAATCCCAAATGTAGATTGATTCCTCTAGTTTTGTTTAATGACAAGACTCCATCTTTTAACAATATCATAACATCTTATTCTTCGGTAAATATATCCTGCCTACTCACCACTGAATATAGTGTAAACCAGTATATACCTCAGAAGTAAGAAGAATTCCTTGATCTCCATAATTCTATTCAAAGAAGCAATTATAGTTACCTTACAGTGTAAGTATTTTTGGAAACTTTCTCGAGTTTGAAACCTCAAGAATTTCTCATTTCCTGAAAAACAGTTGTTAGAAACACAGACACACACAGAAACAAACCTGATCAAATAAGGAAGGTCTTGATTCGTGTGGATAAAAGTCTCCTATACAACTGAAAAGTTAAGACACGGCCTGAGCTATCACTTTAGAACTAAAACTAGAGCAGTACAGTCAATTCTGATTCCTAAGAAAGATATGGCAAGTGTTACTGTAATCTCAGATTGTGAAGAAGCATAGCAGAAACCACACTACTTCCACTTCATCACAACACAGAAAATTCCACTATGTGGTGAAATAAATGGTAGGCGTTAACATGATTTTATGGCTTAAATGATGAATTCAGTGATAAGAAGGTACCCAGAGTTTTGAGAAACACAAGGTGTTATTAGATAATGTCTTTCTGAATTTTAAGTGAAAAATTTTTCTAAAATATGGTTATAAGTACTGTGTGGGGGGAAAAAGATGAAAATTAAGTTAACTTTATAATCATCTTGTGAACATGCTGTTATAAATTTGAATGGAAGGATACCTGGGTGGCTTCGTTGGTTTGAGGACTGCCTTCGGCTCAGGTCATGATCCCGGAGTTCCGGGATAGAGTCCCACATGGGGCTCCCAGCTCCACGGGGAGTCTGCTTCTCTTTCTGACCTTTTCCTTGCTCATGCTCTCTCTCACTGTCTCTCTCTCAAATTAAAAAAAAAAAAATCTTAAAAAAAATAAATTTGAATGGAAACAAGTATGCTATATCATATAAGTTGGAACTATAGAAAGATATCTTCCATATGTATACACATATATATCAGTATATGCACACACACAAGTGCATACAAGTATATAGACATATATGTGTATTCACATGACCTTTTAATTATAAAAATATATGCATACAAAATAGAAGTTCCATAATGGAAAAGTGCATACAAAAAAAAAAGTTCCATAATGAACCCTCATATTCATAGCTTCAACAATTATCAGTTAGTGGTGAATGACTTCATTTATGATATATGTGGTATCTCACGCCATCTCTGCTCCTATTAAACAGGACCTTTTCTCTACTTTTCTTGTGAACATTACTCATTATGTTACTTTCTATTTCTCAGAACATTAGCACCAAATCTTCTGCCAAAATACCAATATAATCAACTAATGTCTTAGTGTTCTGGTTTTTAGCTACTCATAATTTTTTTTACCTTAAAAAATGATAAAGAGGACTACCACACCCAAAAGGAGCCTGTGGAGGAAGGGGACCAGTCTTACACTATTGGTGGGAATGCAAACTGGTACAGCCATTCTGGAAAACATATTTATATATATGTTTTCATACACATACACACATATATATATATATATATATATATATATATATATAGGACATGTAGGTGCTGGAATTGTGGAAAGTGTTGGCAAAGAAGTTACTAAGCTGAAGGCAGGTGATACTGTCATCCTACTTTATACATCTCACAGTGTGAAGAATGCAGATTTATTTTTTTTTCTTTCTTATTTTTTAAAGAGTTTATTTATTTATTTATTTATTTATGTTACAGAAAGAGAGGGAGAGATCACAAGTACACAGAGAGGCAGGCAGAGAGAGAGTGGAAGCAGGCTCCTTGCTGAGCAGAGAGACTGATTTGGGGCTCAATACCAGGACTCTGAGATCATGACCTGAGCCAAAGGCAGACACTTAACCAACTGAGCCAGCCAGGTGCCCCCGAAGAAAGGAGTCTTAAAGAGGCATATTCTAGTGTGAGGCCAGGATGGTGAATTAAAAAAAAAATTAAAAGGAAGAGGAAGAGTTAAAAAACCTTAGTTGTATCAAGAAATAATATGTAAACAGATATTCTAATTTCTTCCTGGATGCTGAGCACATATTCTGCATCTATCATGTTGGAACATCTATAGAGGATTTGCTGAACATCTTTGGTGACACATAAAATTACAAAAGGATGTGATATAACTTTCAGAAAATATACTTTCTGATACATGAAATAAAGCCAACAAAAATTTATGCAGAATTGGTAATTTGGCTACAAAAATATATGTATGGGCTTCATCTGGGCATATTTGTCTGACTTCTTAAAACTATTGGGGAAAGAAAGTGACAAAGCTATGCAAACAGCCTGGGTTCAAGTAATTTAAAAACACCCACCAGCACTTCAACAAACTATTCAGAAATTACTTTTGTTAAATGAGAATAACCACCCACCAACACCTCATCCACTGGCCTTCTTGGTCAGTTTGCTATAATTTTGCAGGTTTACATGGCCTGAGGGGTTTATAAGCTCTTCCTGTGTACCCCAAAGGGAGGAGGTGTTGAGGCCAAGGTGCAACTTTGTGGTGAGAAAAAGTCCTCTGGGGCAGGATGCTCACTTGAAGCTGTGACATTGAACCTGGATGTGGTCAGAGGTATATAGTGGGCAGTTGCCCAGAAATGAAAGTAAAAGGTCTGTGGTTAAGACCCAATGGAACTTGTGTAGCCTTAACTCTTTGGTAAATATGTTTGAATTCATAAGAAACATGTCCAAAGACCACTTCTAAAATTCACAAGAGCAAGAACGTAAATAATAAAGACAGAGAAATAGATCCGAGTTTGGGCGTGGATGGACATATTGAAGCAAAATAGATAGCAATATAAAGAACAAACAGATGGTTACCAGAGGGGAGGTGGGTGGAGTTAATGAATCACTATATTATATGCTTGAAACAAATATAACACTATGCTGACAGTACTGGAGTCTTTTTTTTTTTTTAAAGTAAGAAATCTGCAAACATACTTATTCAAAAACTAAATATTTATGCAGAACATTCAGCTAGGGATTATGTAGTGGGCAAAGCACATATAATGTCATACTAATGTCACTAAAACATTGTAATAGGATGAATACAAGGCAGAGATTTGAAAAATCTTAAATGTATGCTTTGGCAAGAAGAGAGAGAGAATAGGTCGCCATCTTGGCAACTAACTAATGTTGTTTGGCACACTTTCTTGAGCTCTTAATAGATAAATAATTTCTTGGTCCCATCTCAAATAAAACTTTCAGTAATTTTAAAAATAAGCAATTCTACTCAGATGTCATTTTATTCACAAATATTTTCACCACGTTAATTTCTCATCCTCTCCTAGGAGACTTAATTCTTTTGTTTAATATCAATTTATATGCTATAATGGGACAGCAAAAAATTTTCCCTGGGCTATTACTTAGAATTTGTGAATAAACAGCTATATAAGTAACAACTCTTTTCAAAATTGTTCTCAAATAAATCACAAGCATGACTTACAAGTCGGATGATTTCAAATTTCTGTCAGCATCCTACTTATTTTTCTTTGATTGGTTGTTTGTGTGCCATTTAACCTTACATTTCCTGCCACAGTGGTAATCTCCACATTCACTAAAACAACAACAACAACAACAACAACAACAACAAACAATAAGATGACATTTATAACTTCTGTATCTTGCATCTGGATAGGTTTTGTGTTTATTTCAGAACTCTAAATGTGAAAGGATACTAGAATTTTGTAGATGACATAAAATTTGGACATTACTTATCCCAAGTGCCTAAGGACATAGGGCTACAAATAAAACAGCACAGAAAACTGAGACAGTAAAATCAGGAAAGTCAAATGAAGTTCATTATTATCAGTTTATTCGGTGAGGTTATGAATAGGTGGAGATCAGGATAGAGTCTGGAACAGTCTGGAATGACAAGAAGCAAGTGCGAGAAGGAAAAGTCATAATCTTTTTTTTTTTTTTTAAGATTTTTATTTATTTATTTGACAGAGAGAGACATAGCAAGAGAAGGAACAGAAGCAGGGGGAGTGAGAGAGGGAGAAGCAGCCTTTCCATGGAGCCTGATGTGGGGCTCAACCCCAGGACCCTAAGATCATGACCTGAACTGAAGGCAGATGCCCAATGCCTGAGCCACTCAGTCACCCCAAGAGTCATAATCTAAGCTGTTTTTTGAATAGTAACATGTAGTAGTAAAAATCCTTTGAGGAGTTTTAAGCAAGGACTAACAAAGTCAGATTTCTATGTTTTGGGTAGACCATCTGCTTAGAGGACAATGGATTTGATAATGGGAAATAAAGAACAAACAAGAACAGCAGTTATGGGCCACAAACTGTAGAAGTAAATATGTACTTTACCGAAAATTGTCATGTTAGGAATGGTGGGTGTGATACTGATTAGTGAACTAAACTGACACAGTGGAGGAATTTAAAATCCAACAATTGGTGAAGAGAAGAGTGGAGAGAGAAAAAGTACAGAATGATGTATATGCGTCTAGATTTTGCCAAGTGAAATGTTGGCGTCACTAATCTGAGGATCTAGAATAACCAGTTTAGGGAAGGGGTTAATTGTGGCCGAATTATGGACATAAAAGTGTATGTCCAATAGTGATGGGATGGGAATTTAAAAAAAAGAAGAAGAAAATGCGTTGCCCTGGGTGCCAAGTGAAGAAAACATTTCAAGGAGGAATTAATGAACTACTGTGTGTCATATTGCTGCTAATTCAAGTAAGATGACAATTTATTACTGAACTTAAAAAAATAGAGAATAATTCCCAGTGTACTGTTGGGGAAAAAATATAATTTGTGAAATCTTTAAAGGAAAATGGAAAGACAGGAATTAGAAATAGATTTACTGTGATGCAGCTGGGTGTTCATTAAACTATCTTTTCTGGTAGTGATAAACTGTGTTTCTTGAATGTGTGTGCTATCAGTCAGGCGCACCAATACTGACTACAATCACGTGTGCTCTCTTTCATTATCACTTATCTGAATTTTTCCTATTGTTATGATCTAATCTTCAAATGCTATCCTTCATATTTGAGAATCTTTCATAGTTTCTACATTGTTTTCTCATCTTCAATTGTTCTTTCAATTCATTTACTTTCTCCCTAAATGTTTCTTCTTGTTTTTTTGAAAAAGAAAAGGTATTTAAATCTCAATTGCTAAGTATAGCTATAAATGTCATCACTAGAAATATACTTTCAGTTGGAAAAAAAGGCTTAATCAAGTTTTTATTTTTTCTAAATTTAAATTCAATTAATTAACATATAATGTATTATTTGTTCCAGAGGTGGAGGTTAGTGATTCATCAGTCTTTTTTTTTTCACTTCTGTTTAATGCTAAGTTATCCCCAAATATAACAGCCACAAAAAATCAGATTATAAAATGCAGATTTAAAGCCCTGTGGAAATTTAGACCATAAAGTTTCTCTTCTCACTGTGGGAGTCTTTACATAGAACATTTACATACGTTTGAAACTGGATCTTTTGCATTGTAACCTCATCTTAACTGCCTATTTTTCTACTGTCCTCTCTCAAAATTTCTAATTTTAGCAGTTCTTTTCATGTTCACAGACCCTTCTGAAGTCAAAATATTCATATTCATTTTTCCTTTTTTGTTATTGTTGTTTTCTTAATTTTATTTATTTATTTTATTACCATATAATGTATTATTTGTCATAGGGGTACATGTTTGTGAATTGTCAGGCTTAAACACTTCATAGCACTCACCATGGCACATACCCTCCCCAATGCCCATAACCCAACCACCCTCTCCACACACCCCCTCTCAGAAACTCTTAGTTTGTTTTGTGATATTAAGAGTCTCTTATGGTTTGTCTCTCTCCTGATACCATCTTGTTTTATTTTTTCCTCCCCCTACCCCCCCCCCCCCTCTGCCTCTCAGGGAGGCATATGATAATTAACTTTCTCTGATTGACTTATTACCCTCAGCATAATACCCTCTGGATCCATCCACATCATTGCAAATGGCAATATTTTATTTCTTTTGATGGCTGCAATGTCTTCTTTAACCACTCATCTGTTGATGGAAATCTAGGCTCTTTCCATAGTTTGGTTCTTGTGGACATTGCTGCTATAAATTTTGGGGTGCACATGCCGCTTTGGATTACTACACTTGTATCTTTAGGGTAAATACCCAGTAGTGTGATTACTGGTCATAGGGTAGCTCTATTTTCAACTTTTTGAGGAACCTCCATGCTGTTTTCCAGAGTGGAGGCACTAACTTGCATTCCCACCAACAGTGTAGGAGGGTTCCCCTTTCTCTGCATCCTCTCCAACATTTGTCGTTTCCTGACTTGTTAATTTTAGCCATTCTGACTGGTGTGAGGTGGTATCTCCTTGTGGTTTTGATTTGTATTTCCCTGATGTCAAGTGATTTTGAACACTTTCTCATGTGTCTTTTGGCCATCTGCATGTCTTCTTTGCAGAAATGTCTGTTCATGTCCTCTGCTCATTTCTTGATTGGATTATTTGTTTTTTGGGTGTTGAGTTTCATAAATTCTTTAAAGATTTTAGATCTTACTAGCAGTAAGAGCCTCCATTTTTTATTGCACCTCATTTATAGCTTTTTGATTTCAACTTGGTTAGATTTTAGTTCTCTTATTACTCCAGAAAGGGATTTTATTTCTCCACACAAGATTTCTCTAATATCTTCCATGCCTTTTTCAAAACCAGCTAGCACCTTGAGAATCATTGTTCTGAACTTTAGTTCTGACATATTACCAATGACTGTATTTTTTAGGTCCCTAGCCATTGGTACTGCCTCTTGTTTTTGTTTTGTTTTGTTTTGTTTGTTTGTTTGTTTGTTTTTTGGTGAGTTTTTCCACCCGGTCATTTTATCCAGATAAGAATATATGAATGAGAGAATAAAATACTGAAAGGGTGGCAAAGACCCCAGAAAAATGTATGCTAACCAAATCAGAAGAGATCCATAACTGGGGGGAGAAGAAAGGGGGAAAAAGAAATAAGAATTGAAAAAATAAAAAATTAGATAGATAGATAGATACATAGATATATTAGACTGGTGAATAGAACAGAGCCACGCCACTTGATGTTGAGTGTATTTTGGTCTCTTAGAAGAAACTACCTCCCAAAATTTTAAAGAAAGAAAATCTTATATATATATGAAAAGAAGGATAAATACAATGAGGGGATGGAATATGACTGTAAAGATGAAAATTTAAAAAATTTCTAAAAAAGGAATTGATAAGTTGGTTGGAAAAAGAAAAAAAAAAAGAGGAGAGAATGGGCTTAAAACAAAAGCCATGTGCTAGTTTAGGGTATATTTTGGTCTATTAGAAGAAATTGTATCCCAAAATTTTTTAGAAAGAAAACCTATATGTATACAAATAGTATGGTTAAATACACTAAAGGGATGCAGGGCTCGATCCTAGGACCCTGGGATCATGATGTGTGCTGAAGGAGGAGGCTTTAACCCACTGAGCCACGCAGGCAGTCTTCTGCTGAATATTTCTGAAGGGAGAGGGATTCAGATGTAAACTCTTCAATCATTACCCTGCAGTTTATTCTAGTTTTTTTTTTAATATTTGTTTATCTTAGAGAGAGAGAGAGAGAGAGAGGGCGAGTGGGAGCAGGGAAGGGCAGAGGGAGAAGGAGAGAGAATCTTCAAGCAGACTTCGCACTGAATTAGGAGAAGAGGCAGTATCTGATCCCAGGACCTTGAATTCATAACCTGAGCCAAAATCAAGAATTCCCTGCTAAATCTTCTGAACTACCTAGGCACATCTTCTGGTGTTTTGTTCTTTTGTTTTGTTTTGTTTTGCCAGAGTAGCACCAGTTGAGATGAAGAAAGATTTAACTATATACACAAAAGCCATCATTTTCTCAAGATCATTCTTAGAAGTCCGATTACTTTTATTTGGAAATTTTGTTTTTGATCACTTAATTTTCCGTTGAGAGTTCTGATCATTTGGTGATTTTCTCTTTAAAAGTTTAGTAATCTTGAAGGTCCTCAGTCTCATAAAAGTTTAGTAATCGTAATTTGTCTATCTATATCGATGAGCAGTACATTAAAATTGAACAATATTTTTGCCATAAAATAGTATTTGTATTACTTTTTTAATCAATTCAGATAATATACAAAGAATTTTACCTCTGGAAATATTGAAACTGTGGGAGGAACAATATTGGTGGACAAAGTATGAAGATACTGTATATTCTATCTTATGGGATTTCATTCCTCCTGCAGCTAGTCATACTGGGGGCACACAACACTTGTCAGCACACTTAGCATACAGTCTGGTATCTCCTATGCTAATTCCTGAGTGCCTTTCTCTTAAAGTCATAATAACAGGGCAAAGTCAATGGATTTTATTTTGTTAAGTTTCAAAGGCCACATAGCCTAGATCATCTTAAAATAAAATTAAAGAATTTAATGAAAGTATTTAAATTCTTACTCTGGCAATGGTCTTAAGCATCTTAATACTCATTATCTGTTACCTTTAAGCTAATAAGAGGAATATATACCTTCACCCTGTTGAGCTCAAGTTGGTCACTTCTGAGATGAAATACTAGGAGGCAAGTTCATGGCTTTCTATAGCTCTTTTCTCTCTGACACAAGAACCAGTGATGTTCCAGATAGAGGCTACTTAATAAACCTTCATCCAGGGGTGAAGATGATCTGGGTGAGAGACATATGGTTTAAGTAAGAAATAAATTTCTCTTGTTGCAGATCTAATTTTTGTTGATGTAATAAAACCCAATATTTGGAAATTACTTGTTACTACATGATAACCTCACCTTTCTTGACTGATATAATGTTTATAGTTTTCTTAATAATATTTTCTTTTTCTAGCTCAATTTTTTATAATAATGTAATATGTAATACATATCACATGCACAATATGCGTTATTGACTGTTTATGTTATTGGTAAGACTACTAGTTTACAGTAAACTATTAGTAGTTAATTTAGGGGGTAATCCAAAGTTCCATAAGGAATTTTGACTGCATGGTATTTAGCACCCCTGATGCTAGTGAAGAAATAAATGCCAGTGAAGCCTAGATAATTGAAAAACTGAAAAGATGTTGTCAGAATACATGGAGGAGTTGTCATGTCTCTGGACTACACTGTAAGTATCAGTATTTTTTTAAAGGCTTTCTTTATTTATTTAAGAGAAAGGGAGAATAAGCAGAGGGGTAGAGGGAGAAGCAGACTCCCTGGTAGTCAGGGAATTCAACTACACAGGACTTGATTCCAGGACCCTGGGATCATGACCCGAGCTGAAGTCAGACACTTAACCAACTGAGACACCCAGGTGTCCCTATAAGCATCAGTATTGCTTTCAGTTGAGGGATTTGCTGAAGATGACTATTCCATTTACAAAACTTGTGGAAGTGCTACAAAAATCTTCCTTAGGACACAGATTTCTTAGATCCAAGTATTTCCCAAACCAAAATCAATCAAAGCAGCTAGTGTCAGAACTGAAATTGTAAATCCAGAGGAATGTAGAAGTCATGTCATTAGAAATGCCACATATTCAATGTATTATCAGGGGTCCCGACATACGGAGATCAAGAGGAAAAGGACAATCCATGGGCTCTGAATGTGCAAGTACAGTATTTCATGTATGACCTGGTCAGTTAAGTTGAAAACATTTTACATTTCTAAACTTTGTGAAAAAAGGTGTATCTAAGAGGAGATAATATTAGAGGTTTATTTTATCCCTGATATGTAAATATACTTATCACATTTAACTGTATAAAGAAGATTGCTTCCAAAAACGTAACAATTGTATATCTAGCAAAATGAACAATTAGCATTTAAAAATAGCAGTCACTCTAGAAAGATTAAGTCAGGATATTTTCCTTTTCTCAGATATCTTTAGGTCTGTCATTGTCTTTGAAGACAATGATCCCTGGGCTCTGAGAAAATAATTTTGCATATAATAAACCCTAAGGGTGAGAAATCTTGTTTTGTTATGAAGATGATGATTATGACAATGATGATGATGGTGGCTATGTGGATGAAAGGTTAGTGTTTTTATGCATTACTACACACATTTGGAGATTTTAAAATAATAAGCATAAGATTTTTTGTTTTTGTTATTTGAGTAGATCTGAAACACAATGTTACATTAGTTTTGGGTGTAAAACAGTGATTTGACAAATTTGTACATAACACTGTGCTCACCACAACTGTGGTTACCATCTGTCCTGTTTCTAAACCCATTTTTTTGTGGTTGGAAAATATTATATCTATAGCAGGGGAAGGCGATCTAAGCTTAATCTCCCTAGGAATACTAACTCAATCCAGGCCACATACTTTATGTTGAGAATAAACAAAGTAAGAATTTGGGGTAGATGATTTATTTTCTTAATTATTTTTAATCTTTCATATTACATAAGTGTTAGTTTCAAAATTAAATTATTCTAGATCCATAATTTGTTTTGTTTTTGTGCCTTCTATGCCTGCCTTCTTCAGGATTATTTGAATATTTTTTAGAATTTCATTCCAGTTAATATACTGGCTTCTAGACTACCTCTGTTTACCCTATATTGTGACTGTTCTAAAGATTACAGTATACACTTTTAACTTCTCATAGTCTTATTAGAGTTAATTTTCTACAATTTAAGAAATTTTGTATAAAACATTTATTGATCATCTCCCCTAGACATTATGGTGTAGTTACCATATGTATTACGATCTACATACATTGCAAACACTGGAAGTCACTGTTGTACACTCTGCTTTAAATAGTCATACATATAGAAAGAAATTAACAGAATATTGGCTTTTAATATTTATGTAGATATTTATAATTTCTCATGCTCTTCTTACCTTCCTAAATGCCCAACTTTCTGATACTATTACTCATAACCCTGAAGAATTTCCTTTTTTAATCACCTCTTGAAATGCAGGCATGCTGGTGATGGATGTTCCCTCTAGTGTTTGAAAATGTCTTAATTTATCTTCATTTTGGGACACTATCAATGATATTGAATTCTGGGTTGGCAGATTTTTTTTCTTGCGATGACTATTCCATTATTTCTTATTTTCCTTACTCATAAGTTTCTGGGCATATAGGTGTTATTATTCTCTGGTTGTTTTCAAGATTTTTTTTTTTAATCTCTTTCAGAAGTTTGAGTTTAATGCATCCACTCATGACTTGATTTTTATCTATCTTATTTGGGTTCTGTTGGGCTTCCTGATTTGACTTTGTGTTTTTCAACAAATTTGGAATAGTTTCAGCCATTATTTCTTCAAATATTTCTCTGCCAATTGTTTCCCTCTTCTTATATGGTCCTAAGTACAGGTGTCCTACCTTTTGATGTTATCACATCAGTCTCTTTTAAAAATTATTTTTGGTCTCTTCTGAGATTGCATTATTATTCTTATCTAATTCAGACCATTTGAGGGGGACAAGAGGTGGATAGTTACATGTTGCCGTAGGAGGAGTCACAAAGAAGCACAGGTTGTAATTAAGGGAAGAGACTCATAAGACGTATGGCAGAGCAGCACTTTCTAAATGCTGAAGTCTTATTTTATCTATAAGTTTACACTCATTTATTACCATGAAATAAAATTTTTACATTAGTAAATTTGGTACATGAGATTGGAAAGACAAGGTCTGTACTTTTTGCATTCTCTCTGGAATTGAGTGCCTGCAAAGAAAATACTTTCTGGTCTGTTCCAATAACAGTAAATTTTAAAAAGGCACCATCTTCCTCTGAATTTAGTACTGAAATGAGTACAGTTTAACTCTGGGATCCAGAAAAACAAGCCCATTCATTATGTTGAACACCTAATGTATATTCTCAGAAGGTTAGACACAGGAAGTTGCCATTTCCCTGACTTCTCCACAACTCTTTCTATTCTGAATTCACTCTTCATTAACATCCTCCTAACATCGTTCCATATTTAAATAGCTCCAGTGGTTTTGGTGGCTCCCCTAACCCAAGCTCACTCTACCAAATAAATCCCATGGCTTCTCATGGGTACGTGTAAGACTTTAGGCACCTTTTTATGAATGTTTAGATATGTAGTAAGTACTTTGGGAGAAAATTGGGAGGTGTCCCACATCAGGATGTATTAAGCAGCTTCTCTTTCATTTTCTCCATTTTCAATAATAAAAGATCATATGTGTGGATGGGATGCTCCAGCATTGGAAAGAAGAGAGCATTTTGGTGTCTTCTTCCCCTAGGATCCTGTAGGATCCCCAAATCTAGACCTTGACAGTACCTTTCAAATTTCTTCAATTCAAAAAAAAAAAAAAAAAAAGATAGCCTTTAAATACATCCAAAACAACATATTGTGGAAGGACACAGTGGTTCTTCTTCATTGAGAAAAAGAACAGTAACCATGACTTGATTTTCAAAATGGGAATGCATGTCTAGTAAAAAATTACTCTTGTTTAGTGTCCATACATGATGTGTTGAATTTCTTGAAAATCTTGTTTAAAATACAGTATGTTTGATGTATATGAATGAATTGGTTAAATCGATGATATTTTTGATGCCACATTATACCAATATATTGAAACAATAGAGATTTGGATAGGTGAAAAGAGGAAAACAAAGTTTTAGACTTCGAGTCTTCTTGAAATCCGAGTTTACTAAATATTAAGGAAACAAAATAAGAAAAGAGGACATATAGCAAGAACTGAATGTGGTTACACATTATTTTAAGGATCTTTAGGGATTATGTTATGTATTCTTCAGATCAGCCCTAGTAAGTGGCTATAATTATGGCCCTCATATCAGATGATGAAACTGAAGCATGAAGTTTTTAAGTAAAAACAACTGAGATTTAGTGGATACTTTTGTGCCAAGAGGTGTTCTTCAAATAATCTTCAAGTAACTCTATGAATCAAACATGATTTCCATTGTATTTTCCAGGAGAGGAACCTGAGTCCAAGTAAGTCATAGGGCTAAGACGATGCATTCAGAAAGTACGTTGAAATGACCTGGTTTCATTGGCGATGTCCTTGAACTTTACCCCATACTGGTTACTCTCATTTTTATATTGATTAGGGATCCTGGTGAAAGCATCTATAAGATGATGTTTACCACTAAACAAAACTACCTTCCGAAAATATTTGGTATAGAGGACACACACACACACAAACTAGAATGGAAGTAAAAAAGTAATCTTTTTTCTATTTTCCAATATTTTTTTTTCAAACAGACTTACTTATCTCATAAAATACAATGAGAAAAATATTCCTGTTACTATTGTAGTAGATTAGGTATATTTCAGTGATCTACATTTCTTCCATCTGACCACTTTGAAAAGAGTAACTTTGCAGACAATTAAAGGCAAGTTGGATCATGTGACTTCTTTTCGCAATATAATGTGAGTAAGAAAGTAACATCTTACAAGTTCAGGGCCCAGGCATTAAGAATCACATATCTCCCTCCCCCTATGGTCTCACAGAACATAATAAATGAAAATAAAATAAAATAAATCTTAAAAAAATAAAATATTAATTAAAATATTAGCTTAAATATTAACACATCTCCTGGCTCCTCTGAGAGGTACTAATCTGTTATAAAAGGTCTCTCACCTTTTATCTCACTCCTCTAAGAATAAATGCATAAGAAAGATCTGAACTGAATCTGTAGTCTGAGGTCAAGTTCATACATGCTCAGCCTACAACAGCTGAAACACCACCAAACTATAAATGGTTGAATGAGGAATAAATTTAAATTATTTTTAAAGAATTTTTAAAAGATTTTATTTATTTATAAATGAAAGAGAGAGAAAGCATGCACAGGCAGGGGGAGGGGCAGAGAGAGAAGCAGGCTACCTTCTGAGCAGGGAACCCTCCAGGGGACTGACCCTGGGACCCTGGGATCATGATCTGAGACAAAGGCAGCCACTTAGCCAACTGAGCCTCCCTGGGGAACCTTTAAATTATTTTTAAATGTAAACGCAATCTTGGGCAGTTTGTAATACCACTTTAGCAGTTAGTTAACAGTTGTTATTTACGTATTGTATGAAATTAATTTTGAATATTCGTATAATTTCTCTATATGAGTTTAGGGAATAAATATAGAGAACATAAAGAACAAAGCTATATTCAAAGAGATAATATATATGAAATACTAACTCATTTTGCAAGTTATAATCAAATGTAAGCTTTTTCCCTCTTGTGAATAAACTAGGGTAGAAATGTCTCTGAATAATTATCAGATTACTAAAGGCTTTCCCAAATTCTGTCAATACCCAACTCTTTGACCCACAACAAGTATCATGATATTTTTAATTCTTGTTTTCTTTTTTATTTAACTTTTTTCCCATTAAAGTATTTTTCTAAGCATTGCAGTGAAGAGTAGCAAAAGTAGGGATGTGGAGAATTTAATAAAACAGGATTATCTTCCAAACTATCTACAACCCAGGTGAGGAAAACAAACAAACAAACAAGAAAATGTATCAAAGAACACTGGTTATTATCCAAGGAAAATACCAATCTTGGTAAAAAAACCAAATCTCATCACTATTAATGCTGCACTAAAACAGATTCAGAAGACAGATGTTGGTTCCATTCTCTGAGGATGTGGGACAGATATTAATGGTTCTTATATAGCAACCCTGTTGTAGGATAAACTCGAGTGCCTGTTTTTTTCTGATTTGTTGTTGTTGTTATTTATAATAATTTATTACAATTGAAGATATGATCTTCTATCCCATGAGCATCCATTCAGGTGCCTTTCAACTGGTAAGCTGCTTTCATAACTGGATTGCTGCTCTTAAAAATGCCCTCTAAATCTTCAAGTTGACGAGTCTGCCTTGGCTTAAAACTCCTTGTTCCAGGCCTTGTAAGCTACCCCAGCTCTTCACACCTTTATAAGAAAAGGTCTTCAAACTCAGCACCCCAGTAAGCCATCTATGATAGTGGCCTGTAAGCCCCCAAAATGTTGGTGCAGACCTGTCAGAGACTCAAGTCTACCCTTTCAACTTCCAGCTAATTACGTTTAGTGCCTGTTTGCCCATGGCTGGGGTGTGAAACTTGAACTTTAGGATCTTGGCACCCACTTTCACCCCTTTGACCACGAACTGTCCATCAGAAGCCATTAAAAGCCACAGTGCACTCATGCCCTACACCATTCCTAGTGAAAAGATTAGGATTTTTGAGATAGCATTTTGTTCTAAAGTAAGTCTAAGCATGTCATTTTTCCATCATCTATATGGGTCATTTATACCAGCCATAATTTCACGACTATAGAAGATGCACTTCATAAGTTAGAAAAAGGGCATTGCACAAAGGTTGGGAACCCCTGAGGTAAACAACGATGCACTGCTGAATGCAGCCATTGAGAGAACCACATCGACAACCCCAACCACCGACCTTTTTGAGCAAGAGGCCAAAGGAGGGTGGGGCCATGGTCATTAACAAAAGCCCACTAAGGTCACTCAGCATGCACATACCCTGAGTGCCTGTTAGCCATTTAGTCCTCTCAGCTCCACTTGATCTTAGCCAAAAGGCCGAGAAGCAATTAGTCCTCTCAGTATCACATGGATCCCTCAGTGCCCTGTTCTCAGGTAAAGGAGCTAGGCTCTATCAACTTCTCTTCCTTGCTAGCTCACATGAAGTTGAGTTCTGTTGGTAAAAAGCAATGGAGAGACACATCAGAAAGGGCTCTTCTTCCTGGTTTCATGGTGTTTGGCTGCTATGGCTTCGTTGCCAACAGCACACACACAGGAAGTCCTGTGTATTCAGCCTCCAGCAAGTTTTGTGGCCAGTCCCAGTCACAACTTCCTTCCCTCTGCTCCGTCCCTCCTAACAGGGGTTCTTCCTGTCTGCCAGTCACAGCCTGAGATTCATCCTCACCTCGTTCAGCCTGCGGACTGTGGAGCTGCCCTGTCCCAGGCCAATGCAGTGAGCATGTTTGCGATGAAGCTGTGTGTGGCCATATTGTCTTCAATAACATCTAAATCCCATCTTCAGAGAGTAGATCTGTCTTTCTCAGTGTTCACTACTTTGAGTACTTTCCTTTTACTCAAAGGTATTTTATAATTTTCCTTATTTTAGCAGCCTTTCCTCTTAGTAGACTTTCCCTTACAAATACTTAATAATTGTTTATATCAATCTTCCTCTGGTTTCTGTCTCCTGGCTCAATTCTGATTGATAACATTGCCACCCTAGGTTGTCATTTGCGGTCTCTTTAAGGACTATGAGAAATCAACTCATTTGGAAATACGAGTGGAATTATTTACCTTGGTGAGAGCTTTATAGTAACAGTATTTGATATTTTAATTTGTAATTTATGATTTAACAAATACCAAAAACTTAAGAAATGTATAATTTGTCTCTGACTATTTATATTATTTACATTAATAAAATTAAGACAGAAAAACAGTTCTATGACACCAAGGGGGAAACCTCAGGTACACTTCGGGCTTTGCATGATTATGATGCAAACTGCAGGTTCCTCGTTGGTAACTAATGAATCATTCTAGTGAGTGATGCTGATAATGAGAGAAGCCAGGCACATGTGCATACAGCGACAATGTAAGCTAGCTCTGTACTTTCCTCTTAATTTTGTTGTCAATCTAAAATTGCTCTAAAAATAATATCAGAAATATTTCTGAGAAAAAAATTGGCTTATAAAGAAATGAGAAGAATAAATGAAACAAGATGGGATTGGGAGGGAGACAAACCATAAGTGACTCTTAATCTCACAAAACAAACTGAGGGTTGCTGGGGGGGGGTTTTGGGAGAACGGGGTGGGATTATGGACATTGGGGAGGGTATGTGTTTTGGTGAGTGCTGTGAAGTGTGTAAACCTGGTGATTCACAGACCTGTACCCCTGGGGATAAAAATATATGTTTATAAAAAATAAAAAATTAATAAAAAAAAAGAAATGAGATATATATAATTTTTTAAGATGGTGAGACAGCATTATACCAAAATTAAGTGGCTAATATGCCTGGTGTTTACAAACATATGTTTTCCTTTCTAAACAGGAGTCAAAAGAACATTTTCTTGATTCAAAATTTAAAAATGAGCAATCCTTGTCACTCTCTGAGGATACCAACAACCTGAAATACAGAGAATTAGATGGTATTAATCTTAGCAATACATAACAATATTCTGTTGAATAAACAATTTATTTAGACAAATAGTTATATCTCTAAATCTGCCCCATATAATTTTTCTATAGAAACACCTCAACAATTGTGTTTATATAGTTGTTCACATATTGCTATTTTTCTTCATAAAAGCAATTCTTTTAAGTCATGAAATATAAATGTTCTCAAGAAACTTACCCTTTGGAAAAGAAAGATGAGCCTTTTGGCCGCACAGATGAATTATAGTGGCTTCTCTGGCAGACTTTAATCCATGAAGAATGAATGAAGACATCCAACAAACACTATGAGAAAGCAAATTTTATTAGAAGTCAAATAAAAACTCATAGTCATTTGAATTTTGTAGTCACAAATTTAACTCTTTCTTACTTTATAGAATCTTTTAAACTATCATATAATGTTCTATCATTAGATATTCTATAAAACTATCATATAATGTTACACACTGGACATATTATAAGAGTATCATAGTAGGAGTGAGTGAAAAGGACAAACTTACAAAGGCAACAATTTCTGGGTCCTAAAAATTGATCAAAGGTTAACAATATTTTGTGAAATATCTATCATTGAAAATCACTCCTAGTGATTCAAGCAAGAAAAAGCACATCCATAGTCTTTTTTGTCCAGCACTGCTCCCTTGCCTCCCTGCCTGCCCACTGTAGCTCAGTGATCCAGAAGCTTGTAGTTCCACAATTTGGAGAAGCTGCAGAAAGCAATGGTGTTGGTGCCACAGACTCAATTAGCAGTAGATAAGGGACTGAAATAGCCCATTGGCTTTTCAGCTCATAGTGATGATTTCTCTTGGTACAAATGAAGAAAACCCATATGTTTATTAGTCAGATGTTGTGGTCAAACACTGTGACCCCCATAAATACTTAAGATTCTGTTACTGAGAGTACAACGGGAGAGTTGACAAGAACTCTCTACACACTCTTGGTGGATGGAAAAAAAAAATATATATATATATATAAGCACATAGAAAGAGGATACCAAGATGAACCCAGTAGAAAATAGAACTGCTAGTAAAGTTATGAGCAATCCCCCCTTCTTTCTCTCTCTCACACACACACATACACACACACACACATGCATACACATCACATTGCAGATGGTGGAAGCTCTACTGACTTGCAGTCTTTGCACACAGTCTTTGGAAAATATTAGTGTTTGACATCTAAGCTACAAAATCACAAAGGCAAGCCCTAGGAATGTTGGCTCAAAAATAAAAATAAACAATAAGAATTTGGAAAAACTGAGCAGACCTATCAGCAGGCAGACTTAGAAGATTTTGTAGTAAAACTTTTTGCAAGTTTCAAAAATAATAAATGAAAGAAAAATGAAATAGAATGCATACTTACTAAACTACATAATCAAAAATTCTACCTAAAAAACTTAAAAAAGACATGAAAATGAACTGGGAGGGCACCTGGGTGTCTCAGTCAGTTAGTTAAGTGTCTGACTCCTGGTTTTATTTAATCATGATCTTGTGGTTGTGGGATTGAGCCCCTGTCAGTCTCCACAGTCAGTGCAATCTGCTTCAGATTCATTCTCCCTCCCACTCCACGCCTCCCTGCTTGCATGTGTTCACTCTCTCTTTCTCTAAAATAGATAAATAAAATCTTCAAGAAAAAAAAGAATGGAAAGGAACTGGAAAATGTCTTCCATACTAAGGGAAAATAAGGTCTATAGAAACTTGTATGAAGATAAGATGTTAAATTTATTTGAAAAATAAAAGTATTTTAAAGTAATATTTAAAAATCTATTTAAATTATAAAGAAAACTATGTTCAAATAATTAAATGAAAATATTATGGCAGCAATAGTTCAAGTAGGAATTATCAACAGAGAAATAAAACTATGCAACTAGAGCTCAGAAATCCTGTTTATAAATACATAACTCAAATGAAAAATTCACTGTATTGGCAATACAGAAAATTTGTGATGCAGTAGAAGAGAAATGACCAGGTTGTCAAAGGAGTAACATAATTTATTCATCCCATAGGATGAGAAAGAAAAAAGAAAAAATAACAATGTTCAGAATATTCCAAATAGTATCAGGAAAACCTGCATAGGTTTAAATTCAAACTGAGAAGGACAACAGAGCAGAAAAAAAGAAAAAAGACAACAGAAAAAAAAGAATCCTAGGGCAGAATGTATAAACAACTTCTCAAATATTTAAAAAATAGTCCTGGACACCAGGGGCTTAGCAAACTACTAGTAGAGCACATAGAAATCCACAACTAAGACATCATAATGAAATGGCTGAAGCACACTTCCAAACTACAGACAAAAAAAATATTCCTGAAGGAACAGAATGGATCATGAAGGGACTTGAATCAGTGTGAAGATCAGGGAATGGGTGATAATATCCATTAGACCTCATCATCTACCACAGAATCCTTATCTGCCTGGCACAGTATTTCAGATTGCAGGGGGATAATATCAGCAAGATGAAGATACACAAAACCCTAAATTCCCCATGTAAACAATAATTTAAAAATATACCCAGACACACAACTATGTGTATTTGGTCTAATCATTTTTGATGAACGTGCCAAGACCATTCAGTAGGGAAGGGACTGTATCTTTCACAAATGGTGTTGGGAAACTGATTATCTGATATAAAAGAATGAAATTGGATGCCAATATTTACACCATATACTAAAGTTAACTCAAACCAAGTTAAAGACCTAAACACAAGATATAAAACTGTAAAATTCCTTGAAGAAAATATGAGGGGAAAGGGAAAACATTGTATTTGGCAATGATTTCTTGATATGACACCAAAGGCAAAGACCACAAAGGAAAAGTCTGTTGTAGACAAATGGGCTACATTAAACTAAAATGTTTCTCTGACTCAAAGGGCATGATTAAGAGAATGAAATGACAGAGTATGAAAAAAAAATGCTTGTAAATCATATATCAAACAAAGGATTCATATCCAAAATATATAAGGAATCATATGAGTTAGTAACAAAACCCAAATAACCCAATTTAAAAATGGGCAAAGGAATTAAAAGGAGATTTTTTCCAAAGAAAATATACAAATGGTTAAAAACATATGAAAAGATGCTCGATGTCACTAGTTATCAGAGAGATGCAAATCTAATTCTCTAAAATATTTCCTCATACTCCTTAAGATGTATAGTATTAAAAAAGTGTTGATCTTACCAATACACTATTGTTGGGAATATATATTGGTGAGCTATTATGAAAATATGAAAAACAGTATGGTGCTTCTTTAAAAAATTGAAACTAGAATTGCCATATGAATCAGTAAACCTACATATAGGAAATATATACAAAAATTGAAAGCAAGATCTCAAATAGATATCTGTTCACCCATGCTGACTACAGCATTATTCACAGGAGCCAAGAGGTTGAAGCAGCCCAAAAGTCCACTAACAGATGAATGGATCAAGGAAACATAGTATACATATACCAATATAATATTATTCAGCCTTGGAAAGGAAGGAAATCCTGTTACATGCTACAACATGGATGAAATGCCACGATGTTATGCCCTACCTATCAGGTTCCATGGTATGGCTCTGGGTCTTACTGTAAATGGTGCTTCTGCTCTAAACCACAACCCCATCCCAGGCCTGGACTCTGAACTGCCATTGCTAATACCAGGTTGGTGCTGCATGGACCTTTTCCTCCACCTATGG
Source organism: Mustela putorius furo (assembly GCF_011764305.1). Classification (NCBI taxonomy): domain Eukaryota; kingdom Metazoa; phylum Chordata; class Mammalia; order Carnivora; family Mustelidae; genus Mustela; species Mustela putorius. The sequence goes on along the minus strand of NW_025422368.1, from coordinate 37,343,818 downwards.
AAGCTCAAGCCTCTGACCCGTCATTGCTAGGGTAAAGCTCTCACTGCCTTGAGTCCCATTCTGTAGGTTCCTTGGCAGGGTCCTGAGTACTCATTGGGGGTACTGTACTGCTACATCCCAAGACAAATTTTCAGCTCCCAGGTCACAGCTTTGAACTGTTACTGGGGGTTAGACTGCTAGAGCTCCATGCTCAGCTCCTTGGGTCCTGACACATGATTTGAAAAAAACACCACAGGTTCATGCTGTTGCTATCTTGTGACTGCTACTTGGGACAGAATTGAAACTTCGACTTACTGTCCTCAGACTATGCTGCTACCACACCCTGCCCCACAGCCTCATGTCCCAAATGAATCTTGTCATCCAAAAGCCCATGTCACCCCTACATTCTTCCCTCCAGCCAGCCAGAGTCACATGGTGAGCCCCTGAGACCCAAGTACAGTTTTCAGTGCACGTGCACGTCTCCACCCCAGACCTGAGTGCCACAGCCACAGCAAGTGCACTTGTGCACCAACACGCAGTTGCTATGGTGTTTCCATTGGTACCTGATCCTGGATGACAGCTCCAATAATGCTTTGAGAGCTCTGAGGTCAGCATGCCAAACCAGACACCAAAAAGTATCCTCTCCACAAGAATTTCTTCCCATGGATGACACAAGAGAGAGTGGGATGATATGTTTAATGTGATCAATGGGAAAATTACCTGTCAACCAAGAATACCTCACTCAACAAAGCTGTCATTCAGAATTGAAGAAGAGATAAAGACTTTTCCAGCATCTCCGAGGATAGCATGTCAAAGTTTTAACTCTCGCCCAAGATGGCAGTCAGAGGAGAGGAAAAGCAAGATCCTAGTGATGGTTGGTTAATGCCATGTGTTAGAAGAAATGTTAACTATTAGACCTGCCCTATGGAAATGTTAAAGTGAATTCTTTTTTTTGTAAAGATTTTATTTATTTATTTGACAGAGAGAGAAACCACAAGGAGGCAGAGAGGTGGGCAGAGGGGGAGGGGGGAGCAGGCTCCCTACTGAGCAAGGAGCCTGATGCAGGATAGGATCCAAGGACCCTGAGATCATGACCTGAGCTGAAGGCAGAGGCTTAACCCACTGAGCCACCCAGGTGCCCATTAAAGTGAGTTCTTAAAGCTGAAAAAAAGACAAAAATAAGTAACATAAAAACATATAAAAATATAAAATCACTAGTAGAGGCCGAAGGATAAGGATATTGGATGTTGGTAGAGGCAATGATTTTGTGGATAAGTCACCAAAATCAAGGCAACAAAAACTAAAAGAAAAAAGTAGGACTGCATTAAACTAAGGAGCTTCTGAACAGCAAGGGAAACAATAAAAAAAAAAATTGAAAGAACAATGCACAGAACAGGAGAGAATATTTATCAACTATAAATCAGATAAAGGACTAATATCCAAAATACATAAAGAACTCACACAATGTGGTAAAAACAAAGAAAACAATGCAATTTTAAAAATGGGCAAAAAAAAAAAAAAAAAAAAAAAAAAAACGGGCAAAAGACCTGAGAAGACTTTTCTGAAGACATACAAAAGGTCAAAAGATACGTGACAGGTGCTCTAAATCACTAATCATCAGATAAACCACAATAAATATCACCTCACACCGGTTAAGATGTTTTTTTCAAAAAGGTAAGAGTTATCTAATTTTGGTGAGCATGTCAAGAAAAGGAAGTCCTTTGAAGGAAATGTAAATTTGTACTGCCAAATGGATAATAGTGTGGTGGTTTTTAAGAAATTAAAAGTAAAACTGCCATAAGAATCAGTAATGCCACTCTTATGTATAAATTTAAAGAAATGAAATCATCTCAAAGTTATATCTGCATATCCATTCTCTTTGCAACATTAGTCACAATAGCCAGTTATGGAAGGAACCTAAGCAAAGAACAGAATGCTGTTTAGCAGAAGCTGTGAAGTATGGGGAATTGGGGAGATGTTTAAGAATACAAAGTAACAACTAGTAGATAATAAGTTCTGGAAGTCTAATGAACAATGTAGTGATTATAGTCAGCATTACTGTATTATAAACTTCAAAGTTGGTAAGACTAAATCTTTGCTGCTCTCAATATCCACAAAAATGATAAATATATAACATGAGAAAGTGTTATCTAGCATTATCTTAGTAATCATACTCTAATACATAAGTGTATCAAATGAACACATTGTACGGTTAAATTTATACAATGTTATATGTCTATTTTAGCTATTAAAAACAAACAAAAGGTATATTTGTAATACCTACAGCTTCTACAAAGGAAATAACTTAAGAATATAGCTAAGACAAAAATAGAGGAATTAAAATGGAACACTAAAATAACACGTTTAATACAAAAGTTGTTGGGCAACATGGAAGAAGAAATAAAGACACAGACATAGAATAAGTAGCAAAATGACAGACCCAACCCCAACTATCCCATTAAAGATATTCAAGTGAATTAAATAAATATTTCAATCAAAAGATAGAAATTGTCTCCCAAGTGAAAAGGTAAGATCTACATGCTTTCTGTAATAGGCACACATTAGACTCAAAAGCACAATAGGTACAAAAAATGGATAACAAAAGATCTTCCCTACAACAATCAGCCCATAAATGAGCAGAAATAGCTATTCTAGTGTCAGACAAGGTAACTGTAAAAATAAGATATATTATTAGAAATTAAACATTTCAACATGTTAAGGCTCTCAAAATAAGAGAAAAATAAAACAATTACAAACATATATTATTCACTTTGCAACAGAACCTTTAAACACCATGAAACAGAAAATGATGGATTTGGAAGGATAAATAAACAATTTAATGGTATAGTTGGAGATTTAAAAGTTGCTCCATTAGTAGGGAGAGAACAGCTAGTCACAAAATCAGGAGGCCTATGGAAGACTATCCAAGCAGTAGGAACAAGCCTGACATAACTGATGAATGGAGAAAAGGGTCTAGGTCATGAATAGGGATCACATTTTTGAAGAATGGAGATATTCAAAGTAATAGACAAAGGATTAAATTAGAAGCAACAAGGAAAAGACATGTGGACAATTTTCAAACTTGTGGAAAAGTGGTATACTTCTGAAAAATGTATAGTTCCAAGATGAAATCTGTGAATATACCTTGTAGTGGATGATACTAAACTGAGGCTATATTGAAACTTTTAGAGTGGAACTAAAGTGGTGTTTAGAGACAATGTGAAGCTTTGTCACTTATACTCAAAAGGAAGAATGTTATAAAATGCATGACCTGATGACCTTCTCAAGAAGCTATACAGAGAAGAGCCAATTAAAGTTAGAGAACAAGGAAATGATAAACATATATTTAGCCAAAAGCTGATTTTGAATTACATATAGTAGAATAACTCACAGTAGCCCCAGATGGATCAATTCCCAAATATCCAAGAGTATCAACAGTAGTATGGATGAATAAATTTAAGTAGAATCAGACAATGGAATAGAAATGAGTTTGGAGGGATGCCTGGGTGGCTCAGTCAGTTGAGCCGCTGCCTCTGGCTCAGGTCGCAATCCCAGGGTTATAGGATGGAGTCCCGCATTGGGCTCCTTGCTCGGCGGGGAGCCTGTTTCTCTCTCCACCTTTGCCTGCCACTCTGCCCGCTTATGCACATGCGTTCTCTCTCTCTCTCTCTCTCGGACAAATAAAAAAAATCTTAAAAAAAAAAAAAAAGAAAGAAATGAGTTTGGACAATTGAAAACCAATGCAACTGTATAGGTGAATTGCTCAAGTTTTGCTTTCCCTAAAAGAGCCAAGAAAGAAAGAATACATACTGTATGATCCATTTACATAAAGTGCTTTTTAAATGCAGATTAGAACATGAAAGGGGCATTTTGTAGTGATGGTAATATTCGTATTCTCATTCCACATGATGGTGAGTCTTGAAAATGCAGCCATCTGTTGGCATCTTTTGGCATGTAAAATTGCATCCATCTGTATGTACCTTATACCACAGTAAAATTATCATAAGAGAATATTTTGAAAATATGGAAACATATTTAAAACTAGACATAAAATTGAAAAAATCCTACCAAATTCAACTTTGTGAAAACAAAAAAAAAAAGAAATGAAAATGTCAGAAGTGTTGTTACAAATTCTAATACAATTTAATCTGTCATTCAGAAAGCTTTTCACACTCAGTTACAGAATATTTAGATGTTTAGAAATAAGGAAAAATGTAATGCTAATTGAACAGTAAAAAGAAAACCTTGAGGGTAGAAAATATGTGTTATGTGCATTTTGATGGGAATGCTAAAAAAAAAAGGAAATTACATGTTTGTGGCATTCATAAATAGATTTGGACAATGTGTGAAAATAAAGGACTATGACATAAGTAGATTTATTGAAATAATACAATGTTGGATTTACATTTGAAATTCCATAGTCATACTTCATCATATTAGCAGAGTAAAGAAGATCAAATGGTATGATTTCCCTGATGCAGAAGGCAATTAATAAAATTAACATTCACTCTTATTTAAAAAAATATCTTTAGCAAGATAGAAATAAGAAGGAAACATTTATGCAAAGATCTAGAATAGATATAACTCTGAAAAGAACAAGTATAAACTCAATGTTTAAAAAAGGATGGACCATTTCCTTACACCACACGTGAAAATAGACTCAAAATGGATGAAGGACCTCAATGTGTGAAAGGAATCCATCAAAATCCTTGAGGAGAACACAGGCAGCAACCTCTTCGACCTCAGCCACAGCAACATCTTCCTAGGAACATCGCCAAAGGCAAGGGAAGCAAGGGCAAAAATGAACTATTGGGATTTCATCAAGATCAAAAGCTTTTGCACAGCAAAGGAAACAGTTAACAAAATCAAAAGACAACTGACAGAATGGAAGAAGATATTTGCAAACGACATATCAGATAAAGGACTAGTGTCCAAAATCTATAAAGAACTTAGCAAACTCAACACCCAAAGAACAAATAATCCAATCAAGAAATGGGTAGAGGACATGAACAGACATTTCTGCAAAGAAGACATCCAGATGGCAAACAGACACATGAAAAAGAGCTCCATATCACTCGGCATCAGGGAAATACAAATCAAAACCACAATGAGATATGACCTCACACCAGTCAGAATGGCTAAAATCAACAAGTCAGGAAATGACAGATGCTGGCGAGGATGCAGAGAAAGGGGAACCCTCCTACACTGTTGGTGGGAATGCAGGCTGGTGCAGCCACTCTGGAAAACAGCATGGAGGTTCCTCAAAATGTTGAAAATAGAACTGCCCTATGACCCAGCAATTGCACTACTGGGTAATAACCCTAAAGATACAAACGTAGTGATCCAAAGGGGCACGTGCACCTGAATGTTTATAGCAGCAATGTCCATAATAGCCAAACTATGGAAAGAACCTAGATGTCCATCAACAGATGAATGGATCAAGAAGAGGTGGTATATATACACAATGGAATACTATGCAGCCATCAAAAGAAATGAAATCTTGCCATTTGCGATAACATGGATGGAACTAGAGTGTATCATGCTTAGCGAAATAAGTCAAGCAGAAAAAGATAACTATCATATGATCTCCCTGATATGAGGAAGTGGTGATGCAACACGGGGGCTTAAGTGGGTAGGAGAAGAATCAATGAAACAAGATGGAATTGGGAGGGAGACAAACCATAAGTGACTCTTAATCTCACAAAACAAACTGAGGGTTGCTGGGGGGAGGGGGGTTGGGAGAAGGAGGGTGGGGTTATGGACATTGGGGAGGGTATGTGCTTTGGTGAGTGCTTTGAAGTGTGTAAACCTGGCGATTCACAGACCTGTACCCCTGGGGATAAAAATATATGTTTATAAAAAATAAAAGATTAAATAAAAAAAATAAGAAAAATAAAAAAGGATGGTTTTTAAAGTATGAAATTGACATAAAAACACATGAGGAGGTTAATGAAACAGAAGTGCAAAATTTATATCCACACATACAGAATGTAGATTTCAACAAAGATACAAATAATTCAGTGGAGGAAGTATAGTCTTTTCAAAAAATATTGTGGAAAGAATGGACTATCATATATTTTTAATAAATATATACTTTATACTATGTACAAAACTGCTAAAATTAATCATACATAAATGTAAATGATAAGATTTCAGAAAGATGTATTAGAAAAAATGCATGACCTAATGTTGGACAGACAATAGAACAAGAAAAACATGATCCATAAAAGAAAAAATTGGTGAAGTGTAGTTTGACAAGATAATTTCTACTCTTTGAAAAGAGAAGTAAATCATAGACTTCAGAAGATATATTTACAAATCATAATCTCATAAAAGACTGGCTGCCAGGATACATAAAAAATTCTCAAAGTATAATTACAAAAATTAAAAATATAACCAAAATATTTCAATAGTCAACTTCTTCAGAAAACATTATATGGATGGCAAATGAGTATAGGAAAAGATGTTCAACACTATTAGTCTTAGGAACATACAAATTAAAACCACTACAAATCAGACTTCTGGTTCTGGAAAGATAGAGAAGGAAAACTTTTCACTATTTCTCCCACCAAACACAGCAAAAAGCCTGGATAGTCTATAAAGACAACATAAGAAGATTCAGATAGATGATAAGAAAGCTGACAGAACCAGGTACTCTAGACCTGAGGAATGACATGGTGGTGAGTTCCCTGGAATTTCTCTTTCCCTCACCTGTCCCAGACTGATGACAGAGAGGCTGCCAACCCATGGCTACCAAGGGGGACAGACAAAAGCCCCAAGTTTTTTATCTTCAGTCAAAATAGTGGAAAAAAGGCATGCTAGAAAGAGAAAATTTTTAGACACTAACTGCATTATTCATCAAAAATCTATTATCTCACAATATGACAAACACAGCATCAGAAAAAATAAATTCCCAATGAGTTATAAACCCTATTTAAGAGTTAAAAAATAAATAAAGAAAACTGTAAATTCTGGAAAATAACATAAGCAATTATATTCATTAATTTAGACTAATTTCTGAAATAAGTCCAAAACAATCACTAACGACCAAATGATAAATTGAACTAGAGTTACATTAATAAATTTTTGTACTTGGAGCATGTGGGTGGTTCATTTGGTTAAATGGCTGCCTTCAATTCAGGTCATAATCAGGGTCCTGGGATCCAGTACCCTGTTGGGATCCCTGCTCAGTTCAGGAGTCTGCTTCTCCCTCTTCTCCTGCCCCTCCCCCTGCTCATGCTTGCTGGCACTGTCTGTGTGTCTCTCTCTCAAATAAATAAATAAAATATTAAATAAATAAATAATAAACAAATAAATAAATAAATATTGGTGATTAAAAACTCCAGTATGATAGTAAAAATGTAAGTCACTGCATCAAAATGTATTTGTATCTTATAAACTCAAAAAAGAGCTCATATCTAAAATATGACAAGGACTTCTAAGAAGGGAAAAGGAGAAATGGGCAAGTATCAAAAGTGACACTAGATGACTTCTCATCCTCGCAAAAGATAACATCCTAATGATTCATGGCCCAGACAAATAGTGTTGTTATAGAACCACCAGATCTTATTGAATTATTTTTTCTGAGACTACTGAATTTTGGTTCTATTTGATAAAGTATATATTTAAATAATACATTAGAAAAAATACTGGAATAATTTAATAAATTGAAAACACATAACTATGACCATGCAATTTCATTCTAATCCTTAAATAAAAAGGTATTATAATTAAACATAAATACAATTATAATGTTATAATTCTGTTTGTATTTTATGATGATAAATGTAATATTTATTTACCTAAATATATTACTACTATACTTATATGCCTAAATATATTACTACTATTTTTATAGGCCTTTTATATTTATATGCCTAAGTATATGACTATTACATAGTCAGGCATAAATTACTGTACATACAATGTGTGAAAATAGACAAGGAAAGGTTTTCCATAAAATAGTTATTAATGATACCCACATACTAAAAGGACTAAATTTCTAAGAATAGATTTTAAAAGGTCATATTAATGTAAGACAGGGCAGTGAACATTCACAAATGATAGACTAATTGATAATAGAGATGGATTACAAATATGTGAGAGTGAAAGGTGACACAATTAAATTGCACACTGCATGAATCCATTGATATGAAGTCCAAAAATAAGCAAAGGTATTTCACAATATGAAAATTAGCAGGGCTAATAAAGGCTCTAAGCTTCTATTTCAGGATCTGATTTGTAATTATGTGGTTCTAGCTCCTTTGTGATCAATTTCACAATCATAGACTTAGTTTCTTTGAATTGTGGTAAGATTAAATAGTAAAGATTAATTAGGCAAAATGGCATATATAGAAGCACAGTTTTCTATGAAAACCTAGACTGAAATTTATCAAATTTACATTAACAGCATAAAATATAAATAAAATATTTAGAGCCAAATTATGGAACATTAGCAGACTTTAAAACAATAGCAATTATCTATAAATACAAACACAAACATAAAACTATGGATGAACTCTACAAGTATAATATTATAATATTAACAGATAAGCTCTTAATAAAATGGAAACATCTGAACCTTACCATTTCCTCTTCATCATCTATGGAAAGTAGGTTAGAGTTCTTAGAAGCACAGGACTCTGAACTCTCATGCCATGATTTTCTTTCAGTGCTAATATAATAGCAATTGTTATCATATGTAAGCCACTCTTTCGGACAACAGTGATAAGCTGGAGAAAGATTATGAGAGGTCATCCAAAAGAATTTTGAATACTAACAAATTCAAATTAATTTACATGCTCACCTATGTGTACATATATGTGTGCATAACATATCCATGTATACCTAGGAAGGTATAAATAAGACAAAATATGCTTATGCACACTCAACAGAGAATGGTTAGCCAACCATTCCCTAATTTATGTGTTTATATAGAGCAAACACCCCAAAATTTCCATCTCTCCATGTCATGAGAGTCACTGGAGGAAACCATTATTTGAGATTTATCCCTTATCCCTGTTATAGTAGGAGGGAATTTGAGGTAATGGGTAACAATGGATATGGGAATTTGAGTGAGTATTTCTTCAGATTGTTACATTAGAAGTAATACCTTCATATAGTCATCATTTCTGAAACTTTGTTACATGATTTTCTAATTTATTCTCCCCAAAAGAATCTATTATCATCTTTTCCTTGTTTAAGATAAAGATAAAATAGAAATCTATGTTAATATCAGAGTTCGCAAAATGATTGTACCTTTTTGGATCCTTGTTTCCAGGAGTGTTTTGTTCTGCTCTGTTCCTTCAGTAACTAGAAAAATTAAAGTAATCCTCACAAAAACTTAATATTAAAGTAAATAAATCATAATGATGTGAGTTTCTTTTTGTAACTTGGTCTATTATTTAGAATGAGAAAGTTCTGCAATAAAGTTGACTTACCAAAAAAAGTGAATAAAATAATGAAGATATGGAGGAAAATATTGCAAAAACATAAAGAACAAACTTCACTGTATCTTACAGTATTTGATTTAACTAATCTCAAGAATTAACTTGTATATCTCCGTAAGGTCTCTCCTATAACTTGTTTTTGAGCAATGAAATCTGAATATGTGTGTAATACTCTCTACAATTATTCTGTTATTTATAATTTTGACAAATTCAGAATAACCACTCCACACTGAGAACATACATGCATTAAAATGAGGTAATACAATTCCATAATATTATGCAATATTTCAAGGCACTGAATATCATTAAAGGGAAAAATTCTCTTGTAGTCATTCAAACACTTACAGGGAATAACAGCTATTGTGACCACAGTGGACATCAAGAGAAGGCAAATGATTCCCAGGATCCCAGCAATGAGCTTTCCTGAACATAAAGGTAAATGGTTGGAAGAGGAATGAAAACACTGAGAAAGGATTGGCAGAAATAATCCTTAAGAAATTTACATGCAGTAGAACCAACAGAGCACAGGGAGTCACATATAAAAATTTGGACCCCAAACTTATATCTATTGTTATAATCATTTCTCAGAATATACCTTTGCATTTACAGTAAATTTATTACCCCAGGAGATGTGGGTAAAGATTACAAATTATAGCAAGGCTGGAACAAAGTTAGTTGTCAGATATCAATTACAACACTATATTGCAACTTCAAGCTCTGATCTTCAGAAATGAAAAATACAGAAGATCATTCCCTACTCATTCTCTGCATTCTGCAGGCCAACTGCACATCATAGTACATATACTACATATATACTGCATGTGTATTACATGTTTTACCTTTACAGTAGGAGTTCTTGCTGTTCCTTTGAGGATCATGAGAAGCATTTTGAAGATTTGAAGCATCTTGAAGATTTAATTCTACATAGGTTATTTCCTGCTCAGTTTTTGAAATGGGACTCTTAGTGCTCTTAGCTTTCACTTGCTGTCTTTTTGAACCCTTAACCTGACTGAGTTCTGCATAGGTAACTCCTTGGTTATTCATCTCTGCAGCTGCGTGGTGTCAGGCACAGGGCTGAATGGGACTGTACTGAAGGACTTGATGAATAGTGTATGTGATGAGAAGATTGCTGGGACAGTCACAGAGGGTGGAGTGTGTGGTGAGTGATAGCATTCATTTGCTGTTGAACAATGTAAAATTTGGTACTAATTTCCTTAGAGCTTTAAAGAAGCATTTCATGATAGAATACATTGTTTTTACGACGGTATTCAATGTTTGACACAACATAGAACATATTCTATGTTTGACACAACTGGTTGGAGTAATGTAAAGCAATAAATTAGGGAAGAAGAAAGGAATTCAGAAATAATATTGTCCTTATCAATATAAGATCAGATTCAATAGAACTTTTCAATGATAGTGGAATAACTGGGTTAAAATTAAAAACTTGTATAAAAAATGCTGTACTCAAGAATTTAAAAATAGAGCTTCCCTATGACCCTGCAATTGCACTACTGGGTATTTACCCCAAAGATACAGATGTAGTGAAAAGAAGGGCCTTCTGTACCCCAATGTTTATAGCAGCAATGGCCACAGTCGCCAAACTATGGAAAGAACCAAGATGCCCTTCAACAGACGAATGGATAAGGAAGATGTGGTCCATATACACTATGGAGTATTATGCCTCCATCAGAAAGGATGAATACCCAACTTTTGTAGCAACATGGATAGGACTGGAAGAGATTATACTGAGTGAAATAAGTCAAGCAAAGAGAGTCGATTATCATATGGTTTCACTTATTTGAGGAGCATAACAAATAGCATGGAGGACATGAGGAGTTAGAGAGGAGAAGAGAATTGGGGGAAATTGGAAGGGGATGTGAACCATGAGAGACTATGGACTCTGAAAAACAATCTGAGGGGTTTGAAGGGGCAGGGGGTGGGAGGTTGGGGTTACCAGGTGGTGGGTATTAGAGAGGGCATGGATTGCATGGAGCACTGGGTGTGGTGCAAAAATAATGAATACTGTTATGCTGAAAATAAATAAAAGAAAAAAAAAGAAACTAAATTTAAAAAAATACTGTACCAACTTTTTTGACAACTTTTAAATCCATGTTGGTTAAAATTGAGTGGTCTAAGATTGAGAGTACTAGTGTTACCACATACAGGATTTTCATGTAGTATATGTCTGTTATTGGGGGATTTACATTTCCTTACTAAAAGGTAGTGCATTGTTATGAAGTGAATTTTTACTTTGAATAACTGTGGAATTCCAGAAGTCATTTAATTTTAAAAGAAAGATTTTATATATTGAAAAATATTACATGACATCCTAAACTTATTGGAAATCTAAACATTGAAAGCAAAGACCAAAATATATTTTTTAAAAGTGCTTGATCTCTCTGTCAAATAGATAAATAAAATATTAAAAAAAAAAACAACAAAAACGGGGCACCTGGGTGACTCAGTGGGTTAAGGCCTCTGCCTTCAGCTCAGGTCATTGTCTCAGGGTCCTGGGATCGAGCCCCACATCAGGCTCTTTGCTCAGACAGGAGCCTGCTTCCTCCTCTCTCTCTCTCTCTGCCTGCCTCTCTGCCTCCTTGTGATCTCTCTGTCAAATAAATAAATAAAATATTTAAAAAAATAAAAATGCTTATATAACACTAGAAGTTGACAATTGATTTAATGATAAAGATATGAAATCATAAATGATAAATAAAAGTGTAGATCATTTATGGAAGACCACTGGTGGTACAAACCACAGAAAGATCTCTGAATGTCAAAGGCAGTGTGGACAGGTTTACTTGTATAAAGAATTCTAATAAATCAAAGAAGTGTAATTTCATAATTCAATCAATGAGCTCTGTAATAAGTGAAATCTGAAATTACTCCTGGATCTCAGAACTTACAAAGTATGATATTTATAAAGTTACTTCGTGTTTAACTACTTAGCTTCTACTAATCTAAAATATGAATTAAAATAAAATATAATGCATATAAAGCATTCATACCTTTTAGACTATGTAACATAATTCATTAGACAGGAGTGTCTTTAAGTATTGAATATCTTTTTTTTTTTTTCCAAGTTTGGGTATGTTTTTAAAAAGTCTTTTGAATGTTTGTAGTTAAGTTTAAATTAACATTTGCAGAAGGTACATCATCTTGCTTTTTATGAAAAATCAAATTGCTTTCATTCATCTAAGCAAATGTATGAGGAATTCTGTTTGACCATTATGATTTAATGGATTCATATTAATAATGTATTTTTTAAGACTGGGCTAAATATAAAATAATATGTATAATTATAATTGATGACAAATCCAAGTTAAGTGTTTTCTTTTATGATGCTTATGGATTTCACCTGAAATTACATTGATCTGCAAACACAATTATGTGCATGCATACATTATTAATTACTTCTCTACAGGTAAGAATTCAAATATTTTAGGAAATTCTCCAGGATATTTCATATCCATTCTTGTTTGTCGCCTGAATTGTTGGAATAAATATACCAATGTTCTCTGTGATTGGATTGTATATTAATTGTACCTCGGGTATATCTTATTCAGCATTTGTAGTCTACCAGCAAATGAGGCAGCTGAGAGAGAGACAGCAGAGGAGTGACACATACCTTCTGTTGACCAGAGAGTCGGGCATCTTCCAGTGGGAGACCAGGTTACTCTTGTAAACAAACAGTGTCTGTGGTCTTCACAGACTGCTGGCCCTGTGAGAACTGAGTGAGGCAATAGTGGAAAAAGTAGATTTCTCATCAATGTGTCACTTAAAATTTGAACAGGAAATTCTGACACTTGGGCTATTTTGAAGCCAGTGCATCTCATACACACCTCCAGAATGTAAAGGCTTTGAGCTTGTAGTGTGTCATTTAGTTTGTTTGTACCTTGGCAAGCGCCCCTAAGAAATATTTATGTTCCAGGAGATACTGGGGTCACACTTGACCACCAGGCTGTTAACTGAATAACAAACACTGAGTACCAAGACTTTCTGAAAAATATCTTAGATGTTTAAGTTTTACTTTTAGAGAAGGTTGCGAAATCTTGGCATTACGTATCTTTTCTTATGCCTTTGCTATGTCATTTCTATTACACTGAAAATATTCAACAATCATCATCCTCTTAACGGGTATTTAATGATATTGCACTAATTCTGAAGACTAACTACATTTTCAAATTTATTGCTACTGTCACAAAAACATCAATTTCCAAACTTATTTTTTTTAAGATTTTATTTATTTATTTGACACACAGAGAAAGATCACAAGTATGCAGAGAGGCAGGCAGAGAGAGAGGGGGAAGCAGGCTCCCTGCTGAGCAGAAAGCCCAATGCAGGGCTCCATCCTAGGACCCTGGGATAATGACATGAGCCAAAGGCAGAGGTTTTAACCCACTGAGCCACCCAGGCGCCCCTAAACTTATCTTTAAAAAAAAATCATATTTATTTATTTGAGAGAGAGAGGGAATGAGTACAAGTCGGGGGGAGGGACGAGGAAGAAGTGATCTCCCCACCTAGCAAGGAACAGGAAGCAAAGCTCAAATCCAGGACCCTGGGATCATGACCTTAGCTGAAAGCAGATGCTTAACTCCCCAGACTGAGCTAATCAGACATCCCTCCAAACTTATCTTCTCAATTTTTCTGCCTTAGTTTTTAAAATAGTTGCAATCAATTTTGTTATTTGTAAGTAAGATATTTAGGTTTCTGCTGAAAAACTAAATACAACAGTGAACAATATTGAACAATAACACCATGCCAGAGATCTGAATATTAAATAATTAGCCACTCATTTTTCCTGCTCCCCTATGGCAACCACAACTTTGGTTTCTATATATGAGACTATTTCTGTTTTGTTTGTTTTCATATTTTGCATTACCAGTTAAATCATATGGTATCTGCCTTTCACTGTCTAATTTCATTTAGCATTAAAACTTCTAGGTCCATTAACATTGTCAAAAATGACAAAATTTTTATTCTTTTTTATTGCTGAGTAATATTCCATTGTGTATATTGTATGTGTGCATACAGATACATATAATATACATATATTTTAAGTATAATATATATACTACTTCTTCTTTATACATTCATCTATAGTTGGACACACAGGTTGCTTCCATATCCAGGCTACAGTATTAATGCTGTAATAAATATAGGGTGGAAATGTCTCTTCAAGTGAATGTTTTCATTTTCTTCAAATAGACATCCTGAATGGATTTTCTGGATATTATGTTATTTCCATTTTTCTTTTTGTTGAGGAACCTCTATACTCACATGCATTATGAATACATCAATTTACATTCCCAGAAACAATGCACAAGATTCCCTTTTCTCCACACTCTTGCCGATAATTGTTATTTCTTTTCTTTTTGATTCTGACAGGTGTGAGATGATAGATACCTTATTGTGGTTTTGACTTGCATTCTCCTGATGATTAATGATGTCGAACATCTTTTTATGTGTCAGTTGGCCCTCTGTATGTTGTCTTTCAAACAATATCTATTCGTGTCTTTGGCCCATTTCTAAATCACTTGTTTCTATACTTTTGGTGTTGAGATGTAGGAGTTCTTTAAATATTTTGGATACTAATCCCTGGCTGGGTATATCACTTGCAAATATCATCCCCCATTAGGTAGACTGCCTTTTTGTTTTGTTGATGATTTCCTTGGCTGGGCAAAAAATTTGTGGTTTGATGTATTGTTTATTTTTCATTTTATTGCCCTTCCCTAAGGAGACAGAGCCAAAAGAGCAAAGTTAAGACATATCTCCAAGAGTTTGTTGCCTATGCTTTCTTTGAGGAATTTTATGGCTTCTGGCTTTATATCCAGGACTTTGATTCATTTTAGGGTGTGTGTGTGTGTGTGTGTGTGCATGTGTGTGCGCATGCATGCGCGTGTGTGTGTGTTTATGGTGTAAAAAGTGGTTTGTTTTTATTCTTTATCACATAATTTTCCAGTTTTTTAAACACCATTTACTGAAAACTCACTGTTCCCTATTGTCTATTCTTACCTTTCTTGTCATATATTAGTTGACCACATAAACAGAGTTTTATTTCTGGACTTTGTATTCCATTCCTTTGATCTATGTGTCTGTTGTGTCATGCTGCTTTGATTGCTATGGTTTTGTAGTATAGTTTGAAATCTAAGAGCATGTTACATATAGTTTTGTTTTTCTTTCAAAAGATTGCTTAGGTTTTAAAGTGTAGTTTGTCTGACGTAAATATTGCTACTCCTACTTTCTTTTGACATCTGTTTACATGCTAATGTTTTTTTAACTCCCTCACCATCAATTTGCAGGTGTCTTTAGGTCTAAAATGAGTATCTTACAGGCACGTAAAGATGAGTCCTTCTTTAAAAAAAATAATTTTGACACCATAGGTCTTTTAATTGGAGGGTCTTGTCTATTGAAATTCAAAACAATTATTAATAGGTATAATATATTACCACCTTATTACTTTCTTGTAATTATTTCTGGAGATTTTCTCTGATCTTTTTTTGTCTTCGTCACCTTTGGCCTTTCTTTCCCATTGAAAGAGTCCCCTTTAATGTTTCTTTCAGGGCTGCTTTAGTGGTAACAAACCTTTAGTTTTTGTTTGTCTGAAAATCCTTTGTCTCTCCTTCTATTCTGAATGATAACCTTGCTGGATAGGGTATTCTTGGCTGGAGATTTTTCTTATTCATCACTTTGAATGTATCATGCCACTCCCTTTTGACTTGCCAAGTTTCTCCTGAGAAATCTGCAGGTAGCCACATTTTGCAAAATTAATTACAGTATGTCTGGTGGTGCTGGCCTGCTTTTGTTGATTTTGGTGGGTGTTCTCTGTGCCTCCTGGTTGGATTTGGACTGTAAAAAGGGACAAAGAAGGACATTATATAATCACAAAGGGGACAATACAATAAGAAGATCTAACAGTTTAAATATTTGTCTCCAACTTGGGAGTTCCCAAGTATATAAATCAATTAATAACAAGCTTAAAGAAACTCATTGATAATAAGACAATGGTGGTAGGGGACTTTAACACTCTACTTTTATCAATGGACAGATCATCAAACAGAAAATAAACAAGGCAACAATGTCTTTGAATGACACACTGGATCAGATGGGCTTAACACATATATTTGGATCACTTCACCCTAAAATAGCAGAATACATATTTTTTTCAAGTTCACATGGACTATTCTCCAGATCTCAAAATAGGTGTCAACAAATAAAAAAGATTGAAGTCATACCATGCACTTTTGACCACAATGATATGAAATTAGAAGTCAACCATTAAAAATTTTGGAAAAAAATACAAATATATGGAGGCTAAACAATATGCTAATAAACAATAAATAGGTCAATCAGGAAGTAAAATAAGAAAAAAAAATTAAAAACGCATAAAGCAAATTAAAATGAAAACAGGACAGTCCAAAACCTTTGGGATGCAGCAAAAGCAGTCCAAAGAGGGAAGTATAGAGCAATAGAGTTGCACCTCAAAAAACAAGAAAAATCTGTCCTGACTGATGAATGGATAAAGAAGAAGTATTACATAAATGCAATAGAATATTATTCAGCCATAAAAAAGAATGAAATCTTGCCATTTGCAACAACATGATGATGACAGAGTGTTATGCTAAGTGAAATAAGTAAGTTGGAGAAAGAAAATACAACATGATTTCACTCATATGTGGAATTTAAGAAACAAAGCAAACAAAGAGAAAAGAGAGAGAGAAGCAAAGCAAGAAACAGACTCTTAACTATGTAGAACACACTGATGGTTACCAGGGGGAATGCGAATGGGTAAATGAATGAAATAGGTGATGGAGATTAAGGAGGGCACTTGCTGTGTTGAGCACTGTGTGTTACATGGAAGTGTTGAATCAGTACATTGTACATCTGTAACTAATATTACACTGTATGTTAATTAACTGTAATTTAATTAATTTTTTAGAAAAAAATAAAGATTCCTTTGAATATTCAGAGTCTTTTGTAGTTCCATACCAACTTTAAACTTATTCTAGTTCTGCAAAAAAAAATTGTACTTTCATAAAGCTTACATTGAATTAATAGATTATTTTGTGTAATATGATATTTTTGCAATACTATTCTTCTAGTCCATAAACATGGTATATCTTCCCATTTACTGATTGGTGTCATCTTTGAATTTTACCAATGTCTTAGAGTTTTTAGAGTATAGGATTTACACACCCTTGGTTATAATGCAATTATAAGTAGCACTATTTTTTAACTTCTGTTTCTTCTAGTTTTTTTACTAGTGGATAGAAATGCAACAGATTTCTTCATACTAACTTTGTATCCTGAAGTTTATCTGATTTTATTTATAAGTTCTAATAGTTTCTTTGGTGGAGTCTTTAGGTTTTTCTATCTAGAAGAAAACACTGTTGTTTGCAAATAGTGACAGTTTTGCATTTTCCTTATCAATTTGGATGTCTTTTATTTCTTTTTCTTTTCAGATTACTGTGACTAGGACCTCCAGTACTGTTTTGAGTAAAAGCCATAGGAGTGGACATCCTTGTTTTTTTTGTTTTTTGTTTTAATTTTTTAATAAACATCTAATGTATTATTAGCCCCATGGGTACAGGTCTGTGAATTGCCAGGTTTACACACTTCACAGCACTCACCATAGCACATACCCTCCCCAATGTCCATAACCCCACCACCCTCTCCCTCAGTTTGTTTTGTGACATTAAGAGTCTCTTATGGTTTGTCTCCCTCCCGATCCCATCTTGTTTCATTTATTCTTTTCCTACACCTCAAACCCCCCACATTGCATCTCCACTTCCTCATATCAGGGAGATCATGTGATAGTTGTCTTTCTCCAGTTGACTTATATCGCTAAGCATCATACCCTCTAGTTCCATCCACGTCATCACAAATGGCAAGATTTCATTTCTTTTGATGGCTGCATAGTATTCCGTAGTGTATATATACCACCTCTTCTTTATCCATTCATCTGTTGATGGACATCTAGGTTCTTTCCATAGTTTGGTTATTGTGGACATTGCTGCTGTAAACATTTGGGTGCACGTGCCCCTTCGGATCACTACGTTTGTATTTTCAGGGTAAATACCCAGTAGTGCAATTGCTGGTTCATAAGGTAGCTCTATTTTCAACTTTTTGAGGAACTTCCATGCTGTTTTCCAGAGTGGTTGCACCAGCTTGCATTCCGACCAACAGTGTAGGAGGGTTCCCCTTTCTCTGCATCCTCACCAGTGTCTGTCATTTCCTGACTTGTTAATTTTAGCCATTCTGACTGGTGTGAGGTGGTATCTCATTGTGGTTTTGATTTGTATTTCCCTGATGCCGAGTGATGTGGAGCACTTTTCATGTGTCTGTTGGCCATCTGAATGTCTTCTTTGCAGAAATGTCTATTCATGTCCTCTACCCATTTCTTGATTGGATTATTTGTTCTTTGGGTGTTGAGTTTGCTAAGCTCTTTATAGATTTTGGATGCTAGCCCTTTATCTGGTACATCCCTTGCAAATATCTTCTCCCATTCTGTCAGTTGTCTTTTGGTCTTGTTAACTGTTTCCTTTGCTGTGCAAAGGCTTTTGATCTTGATCAAGTCCCAATAGTTCAGTTGTGCCGTTGCTTCCATTGCCTTTGGCGATGTTCTTAGGAAGAAGTTGCTGTGGCTGAGGTCGAAGAGGTTGCTGCCTGTGTTCTCCTCAAGGATTTTGATGGATTCCTTTCTCACATAACATTCTTATTTTGATCATGATCTTAAAAGAAAAGCTTTGGATTTTCACTGTTGACAATGATGTTATTTCTAAGCTTGTAATATGTGGTCTTTATTATGTGAGGTACATACCCTCTCTACACACTTTGTTGGGAGTTTTTATCATAAATGGATGTTGAATTTAGTTAAGTGCTTTTTCTTCATCTGTTGAGATTACCATATGATTTTTACCTTTCAATTTGTTAATGTGATGTATCAAGTTGATTGATTTGCAGATATTAAACCATTCTTGCATACTTGGAATAAATCTCACTTGATCATGTTGTATAATCCTTTTGTTGTATTGTGGAATTCAGTTTGCTAATATTTTGGTGAATATTTTTGCATGTTCATTAGGGATATTGGCCTCTAATATTCTGTGTGTGTGTGTGTGTGTGTGTGTGTTGTGTCCTTGTTAGGTTTTTATCAGGGTAATGTTATCCAGAAAGAATGAACCTAGAAACTTTCCTTTGTCTTCAGTTTTGGGGTTAACTTGAGAAAAATAGGCATTAGGTTTTTTTCAGATTTTTTAATTTAAATCAAATTTAGTTAACATATAATGTATTATTAGCTTCAGGGATAGAATTCAGTGATTCATCAGTTGCATACAACACCCAGTGCTCATCATATCAAGTGCCCTCCTTAATGCCCATCCACCAACTACCCCTTTTGTCCCACCACCTCCTCTTCAACAACCTTCAGTTTGTTTCCTATGGTTAAGAGTCTCTTATGGTTTGCATCCCTCTCTGTTTTTATCTTATTTTATTTTTCTTTGATTCCCCTATCCTATGTTCATCTTTTTTGTTTCTTCAGTTGCACATATGAATGGAATCATATGGTACTGTCTTTCTCTGATTGACTTATTTCACTTGGGATAATACCCTCTAGTTCCATCCATGTCATTGCAAATGGCAAGATTTCATTCTTTTCTATGGCTGACTAATAATCCACTGTACACACATAGACAGACACACACATATGTCTTTGTGTGTGCATATAAAACTTCTTTATGGATTCATCTGTCGATGGACATCTGGGCTCTTTCCATATATTGGCAATTGTGAACATTGATGCTATAAACACTGGGATGCATTGTCCCCTTTGAGTCACTATATTTTGTGTCCTTTCAATAAATACATAGCAGTGCAATTGCTGGGTCATAGGGCAGTTTTATTTTTAACTTTTTGAGGAACCTCCATGGTGTTTTCCAGAGTGTTTGCACCAGTTTGCATTCCCACCAACAGTGTAACAATTCCCCCTTTAAAATTTTTTTTAAAATTTATTTATTTGAAAGAGAAAGTGAGAACCAGAAAGAGTGCATGAATGGAGGGGAGGAGCAGAGGGAGAAACAGGCTCCCCACTCAGAAGGAAGTCTGATGTGGGGCTCAATCCCAGGACCCTCGGATCATGACCTGAGCCGAAGGCAGAAGCTTAACAAACTGAGCCACCCAGGCAGCCCAAGAGAGTTCCCCTTTCTCTGCATTCTCTCCAACATCTGTTGTTTCCTGAGTTGTTCATGTTAGCCATTCTGACTGGTGTGAAGTAGTATCTCATTGTAGTTTTGATTTGTTATTTCCTAGATGTTGAATGATGTTGACCATTTTTTCATGTATCTGATAAGAGGTCTTCTTTAAAAGCTTGGTAGAATTTACCTGTGAAGCCATCAGGGGTGTTTTGATTATTGATTCAATTTTTTTACTATGAATTATTCTGTTTAGATTTTCTGTTTATTATTGATTCAATCTTGAAAATTTGTATATGTCTAAAAATTGGTCCATTTCTTCCAGATTGTGCAGTTTTTTGGCATGTAATTGGTCACAAAAGTCTCTTATGATCTTCTGTATTTCTGAGCTATGTCTTGTAACTACTGCTATTCATTTCTTAATGGATTTATTTGATTCGTCACTCTTTTTTTCCTGACAATTCTGGTTCAAGTTTTTTTTAATTTTCTATATTTTTTCAAAGAAGCAGTTCTTAGTTTCATTAATCTTTTGTACTGTTTTAATAGTCTTGTTTTCAATTATTGCCACTCTCATCTTTACTATTATTTCTTTCTATTTTGTTTCTTTTGGCTTTTCCTTTTCTAGTCCCTTCAGTTGAAGGATAAATTATTTATTTCAGATTTTTCTTGTTTATTGAGGTAAGCCTGTATCTCTAAACACTTTCCTCTTTGAAATGATTTTCCTGTGTCCCATAGATTTTGAAACATTAGGATGTCCTTTTCATTTTTCTCCAGGGAGTTTAGATTTTCTGGTTGATATCTTCATTGATCCATTGGTTGTTTAATAGTATGCAGTTTAGCCTCCATATGTTTGTTTTTCACTGATTTTTAAAAAAATTCTTGCAATTGATTTCTACATGCCTGTACCATTGTGGTCAGAAAACATGCATGAGATGATTTCAATCTTTTTAAATTTAATGAGATTTGTTCTGTGGCCTTCCATGTAATCTATTCTGGAAAATGTTCCATATGGTTTTAAGCAAATGCCTTAGGCTCAGGTCATGATCTCAGGGTCACAAGGTGGAGCCCCACTTCGGACTCCCTACTCAGCGGGGAGCCTGCTACTCTCTTTTCCCCCCTCCTCTCTCTCTTACTATCACTTTCTCAAATAAATAAATATTTCTTATAAGAAATAATTTTATTTATTTACTTGAGAGAGAGAGCAGAGTTAGCCAGAGAGAAAACAAGTGGGGAGGGCCTGTGGGAGGGAGGAGCAGACTCCCCCTTGAGCAGGGATCCTGATACAGGCTTCAATCCCTAGACCCCAGGATCATAAGCTGAGCCAAAAGCGGGTGCTTAACCAACTGAGCCACCCAGGCACACTTCAATTTATTTTTTTTTTGTTGTTGTTAATATTTGTTGTATATGTCTAGGTGCTCCTGTATTGGGTACACAAGTATTAACCATTGTTATATTCTTTTGTTGGCCTGACTCCTTTATCATTATGTGAAGCCCTTTATTGTTTCTTGTTACTGTCTTTGTTTCAAAATCTATTTTGTCTGATATAAGAATTGATGCCCTACCTTTTTTTTTTCCCCATGTGCATTGAATATCTTTTCCCACCTTTTTACTGTCTAAAGTGAGTCTTCTATAGGCAGGATAGATGATTCATGGTTTTTCTTTTTTCTTTGTTTAGTCACACTGTTAGAGAGGACTGACCACTGATACTGCCACTAGGAGGCCTGGGTAGAAGTACTGAAAGTATGCTTTTGGACAGAACAAGTCTCTAGTGTTGCTGGCTGTATGACTCGGCCACAAATATTGCAGGCTTATTGATGGGCAACCATGACAGGAGTTGCTTTGGAGGAGTTATAGTCCTAGTGAGGCCATGCACTGGGTGTGCAGGATGTAGGATGGGTGCCTTTTCAGGGATATTGGTCCCAGCTAAGATGGTCCACTGGGTTTGGTGGTCCATAAGCCACTTCAAAGACATGCCAGATACAGCCAAGCCCGTCTGGTGGGTGTGGAGGCGTGGTAGTCACTTTGGCAGTGATCCATACTGATCCATTCTTCCCCATATGGTGGAGCTGTGCCACTTTGTTGCTCACTGACTTCATTCTAAGTTTCCCTTGGGGTGTGGTAGGGAAGGAGTCTCTTAAGGACATCTGCCAGGACACACGCATTGGTCCGGTGGGTCTGCTAGGGAACACCAAGGTTGGGCAAAAAATACTGGAAAGGTGGGTGGAGACTGTCAGACCTGGAATCCAAAACATCAGGGCATCTGGGCAAAAGGTGGGTAAGAAAAATGGTGCCCTCAAGCCCTTCTATTTCTGCCTCTGGGGAACACCCTAAAATTACTCATTAAATCTTCACATATGGGTCAAGCACTTTTCAAACTGCTGCCTCTCTGCTGGGTCTCAGTGCAAGTGAATTTTTGTGGGCCTTAAAAAAGAGCAGAGTTTTATTTTCCTATAACACTTGAGTTCTCCCAGAGTTAGGCCCCACTAATTTTCAATGTTCCTGCAGGTAAAGCCAGCTAAATTTCAAAGCCAGAGGTGATGGGGGCTCTAAATCCCAGTGCAGATCCTCAGGATAGGGGGACGCCCAAAGCAAAGCCTGATCCTCTCATTTTTCGGAGAGGACTCAGTGCCTGTGAGATCCCAGCCAGTTGTGGGTGACCTCATGGGGATTGTGGATCATGACCAAGTCATGTCTTGTCCTATCTACTTTTCTTGATGTAACATTTTTTTTTTCATATGTTTAGCTGTGTAGAGCTGATCTTCTAATCTTGAGGTCTTTCTCCATATGTAGTTGTAGATCATCTGTATGCAGGGAAGGAGGTCAGCTCAAGATCCTCCTACTCCACCAAGTTAGTACTGACCTCAGATTTCTTTTCATCAGTTTTTTATCTTGTATCAAGGTAAGAGCACATGTTTGTTATACTTTCTGAAGATATTTACTTATAGCATAATTTCTAGGAGAATTTGGATAAACAAGCTTTAGCCTTCTAAAACCTAGAAAGTGGAATTTAAAGCTGTATTCATGTTATTGAAATCAGGACAAATACTTGAACTTTTTAAACACTGGATGGAGCAGGTTAGCAATATGAGTGATTCAGTATATTTTATTCGTTGTATTTTCATAAACTAAACTAATGATCTATTTTTCTCTTAGCTACATAATAGGATTGTAACATTTAAAGCATTCATTAATGATGCCAAATAATGTAAAATTCACTGTTGTCTTGAAATTGAAGTGTTTATATCTATTATTTTGGCTCTTTTTAATTAAATAATTGTATATATTTCATATAAATAATGTCCTTTTTTTAAAAGATTTTGTTTATTTGAGAGACTTGAGAGAGAGATCACAAGTAGGCTGAGAGGCAGGCAGAGAGAGAGGGGGAAGCAGGCTACCTGCTGAGCTAATAGCCCTATGTGGGGCTCGATCCCAGGGCCCTAGGATCATGACCCAAGCCGAAGGCAGAGGCTCTAATCAACTGATCCCCAGGTGCCCCAATAATGTCCTTGCTTAAATATAAAAACATAGACTCAGTCTTTTGGCATTTTACTTTAATAAATCTATGCCAGTCAGTAAAAAGTCACAGCAAAGAGACAAGATGGCCGGGAGGTAGGAGGAGGCACCTTTTCAACCTGCACCCTAAAGAGAGCTGATTACCTACCAAAGAATTCCAATCACCCATGAAAACAGCCTGAGGTCATAATTATACACGTCTGGATCTCTACAGGGGCAGAAGACGCCAGTGGGCAGGTAAAGTGGAGTGGGAACATCGGACTGATATTGGAAGATAAACAAAAAGGGGAGGGAGCCACCAGAGGCAGCCAATTGGAAAGTAATACCCCAATCCGAGAGTGCCCTGCAGCGGGGGACCAGCATTAACCTGGAGTCTGGTTGAAAGCACTCAAAGAGAGCAAAGGATCACTGGGGGTAATTGTGGGAATCAGGGTGGCTAAGAACAGGGGCTTAAGTCCCCAGAACCCAGGACAGCCTCCGCTGGCGCTGAGACAGAGAGAGAGCGGCGGAGAAACCAGGTCTTGGTCCTGAGCCACCAGCGCACCCGAGAATGCGTGGGGTCCGCTCCTGCAAGGGGCTGGGAGCCTCGCCAGACAGCAGAGGCTCCAGAGCCAGACTGCAGGTGCTAAAGAGTCTGAGACACACGCGCCCCTCCCCCTCCCCTGAGAGAGGTGCGTGCTGAGGCCCCTCCACCCCCACGCTCTTAGAGAGGTGCACAAAGGCCCAGCCTGGTGCTCTTGGACTCGCACCATTCCACCAGAGCTTGAGATGCCCGCATGCGTGCAACCCTCCCCCTCCCCTGAGAGAGGTGCGCCCAAGCCTTGTGCTCTTAGACCCACAAAGACCCGGAACTCCCAGCCAGGGCCAGGGAAAAAATCTCAGCCTGTGATCACTGCTTGGAACCTCTCTGGCAGTCTGGAGCTGCCCAGACAGCTGCCACTGCCATGGTTTTGGGTACAAACAGAAGATGCTGCGTTCCCAGGGACCATGACTCTGAACCTGCTCTGCCAGCAGCCAAGGAGGAATTTATTTGGGCTCTGCAGCCAGACTCTGGCTTCTCTCTGAGAGGGAGGTCAGGGTGCAGTTTGCTTTCCTCTAAACCTACTAAAACCATCAAAAGCGGTCAAGGCAAGGAAAAAAAAGTGAACAAACATAAAAACCTCCAGAGAACAAAAGCCTGAAAAAACCGACTTCCTCAGAGCCCACCCCCTTGAGGGGGGCAGGAGTAACTCAGGGAACATAATTGACTGAAAACCCACGCGGCAGGCCCTTTCCCCAGAAAACCAACCAGGAAAGAAAAAAAAAAGACTACAAGAGAACAACCACCACTACTTCATAGGACAACTTTTATTTTTAATTTGTTCCCACTATTCTGGCTCATTTTTAAAATATAGATAATTTTTTAACCTATTTACCATCACAGTGAGATGTCCAGTACATCAAATTCCATAATAACCTTCTAACCTGAACTTTTTAATTCATATACCTGTTTTTATTGTGCATTTCTATTTTTTTTTTATTTTTAAAAAAAATTTAGTTTAGTCTAGTTTATTCCTTTTTTATTTTTATTTTCTAATAGTCATATAAAGTTAAACTTCAAGGTAATCCCCTTTCCCCAATCAATGCTACCCTATAGGTAAACCAATTTTTAATCCCCATTTATCTTAGGGAATTTGGGTTCTTTAACAAAGGTATCAAGATACACCCAGGAAGAATCAAAACAACCTTCCTCACCCACACTGAGAATTTATTACCACCCTCCCATCTTTTTCTTCCACCAGTGTTTCTGCGTTTTTGTGTTTGTCCTGATAGTATATAAATGTTATACTTGGGGTTCTTTTTGACAAGGTTCTTCCTTTATTTGCTTATATATATATATATTTTTTTCTCTTGTCATATAGTTTTATCAGTCTTTTTGTTTGTCTGGTTTTGTTTGTATACTTCATCAATCTTACCTTGGAGCCCATTTGGGCTGAATCTTCTCTTTATCTTCCCTTTTTTCCCTGTCTCTCTTTTTTTCTTTTTCTTTTCTTTTTTCTCTTATTTGGGTGGGGAATCCTGATTGCTCAGAAGCGTTCCAGGGTGCACCTTGACTGCACCACGGTCGATACATTCAGCTACATCCGTTCAGTCATCTCTCACCAAAATAACTAGGAGGAGGAGTGCCCAACAGAAGAAAAATACAGAGGATGGGCCTTCTGCAACAGAGCTAATGGCTATCGACATAGACAATATGTCAGAAAGAGAATTCAGGCTAACAATTATCCAGGCAATAGCTAGGTTGGAGAAAGCCATGGATGACCAAGCAGAATTGATTAGGGCCTAACTGAAAGCGACCAGACAGGATGTTCACAATGTTAGGGCTGAGCTGAAAGCTCCCAGGGATGAGGTTCACAATGCTCTCAATGAGTTCTGATCTAATCTGAATTCTCTCAAAACTAGGGTAACTAAGACAGAAGATAGAATTAGTGATCTGAAGGACAAACAGATAGAGAAAAAGGATCAGGAGGAAGCCTGAAACAAACACCTTAGAAGTCACAAAAACAGAATCAAGGAAATAAATGATTCCATGAAATGTTCCAACATCATAATTATTGGAATCCCTGAAGGGGAGGAGAAAGAAAGAAGTCTAGAAGACATAGTAGAACAAGTTCTTCATTAAAATTTTCCCAATCTCTCAAATAGAACCAGCTTCATGTACTAGAGGCAGAATGGTCTCCACACAAGATTATAGATTCCAGAAAAACATCAAGGCACCTGATAGTCAAACTGAGGAATCATAATTGTAGGTATAATCTCTTGAAAGCCACTAGGACAAAGAAGCTCCTTACTTACAGAGGAAAGCCCATCAGAATAACGTCAGACCTGTCCACAGAGAACTGACAAGCCAGAAAGGGCTGGCAAGATATATTCAGGGCACTAAATGAGAAGAACATGCAGCCAAGAATACTTTATCCAGCAAGACTGACATTCAAAATAGATGGAGAGATAAAGAGTTTCCAAGACCAGCAAGGCTTAAAAGACTATGCAACCACCAAGCGGACACAGCAGGAAATATTAAGGGGGGGGTATTATAAAAAAGGATAAATCTTAAAACTAACATTGAACAGAAATATAGAGACAATCTACAGAAAGAAAGACTTCAAAGGTAACACAATGTCAATAAAAACATATCTATCAATAATCACTCTCAATGTGAATGGCCTAAATGCACCCATAAAATGACACAGGGTTGCAGATTGGATAAAACGGCAGGACTCATCCATATGTTGCCTACAAGAGACCCATTTTGAAACCACAGATACACCCAGACTGAAAGTGAAGGGATGGAGAAGCATCTTTAATGCCAATGGGCCTAAAAAAAGGTCGGGGTAGTGATTCTCATATCAGACAAATTAGATTTTAAACTAAAGACTGTAGTTAGAAATACAGAAGGACACTACATAATTCTTAAAGGGACTATCCACCAAGATAATCTAACAATTGTAAATATCTATGCCCCCAATATGGGAGCAGCCAATTACATAAGAAAACTGTTAATCAAGATAAAGAGTCATATTGATATGAATACATTAATAGTAGGAGATCTTAACATGCTTCTCTCAGAAATAGACAGATAATCGAAGCAGAAAATCAGTAAATAAGAACATTGAATGACACATTGGACCAGATGGACCTCATAGATTTATACAGAACATTCCACCCTAAAACAACAGAATACTCATTTTTCTCAAGTGCATATGGAACCTTCTCCAGAACAGACCAATACTGGGTGACAAATCAGGACCCAACCGATACTAAAAGACTGAGATTATTCCCTGCATATTCTCAGATCACAATGCTTTGAAACTGGAGCTCAATCACAAGGAAAAGTTTTGAAGGAACTCGAACACCTGGAAGCTAAAGGCCACCTTGCTTAAGAATGCTTGGATCAACCAGGAGATCAAAGAATAACTGAAACAATTCATGGAAACCAATGAAAATGAAGACACTTCGGTCTAAAACCTATGCGATACAGCAAAGGCAGTCCTAAGGGGGAAATACATAGCCATCCAAGCCTCCCTCAAAAAAATTGAAATATCCAGAATACACCAGCTGTCTCTACACATTAAAGAACTGGAGAATCAACAACAAGTCAAACCAACTACACACATAAGAAGGGAAATTATCATAATTAGAGCAGAGACCATTGAGGTAGAAACCAGAGATACAGTAGAACGTATCAATGAAACTAGAAGCTGGTTTTTTGAAAAAATCAATAAGATTGATAAACCATTGGCCACACTAATTCAAAATAAAAGAGAGAAAGCCCAAATTCATAAAATCATGAATGAAAAGGGAGAGATCACAACTAACACCAAGGAAGTAGAAACAATCATCAGAAGTTATTAACAACTTATATGCCAATAAGCTAAGCAACCTGGATGAAATGGATACATTCCTGGAAAACTATAAACTCCCAAAATTGAATGAGGAAGAAATTGACAACCTGAATAGACCTATATCTAGTAATGAGATTGAAGCAGTGATCAAAAACCTCCCAAAAAACAAGAGCCCAGGACCTGATGGATTCCCTGGGGAATTCTACCAAACTTTCAAAGAAGAAATACCACCTATTCTCCTGAAGCTGTTTCAAAAAATTGAAGCAAGAGGAAAACTTCCAGACTCTTTCTATGATGCCGGCATTACCCTGATCCCCAAACCAGGCAAAGACCCTACCAGAAAGGAGAATTTCAGACGAATATCAGTGATGAATATGGATGCTAAGATTCTCACCAAGATCCTAGCAAACAGGATCCAATAGCACATTAAAAAGATTATCCACCATGACCAGGTGGGATTCATGTCTGGGCTACAAGGATGGTTCAACTTTTGCAAATCAATCAATGTGATAGAACATATCAATAAGAGAAGAGAGAAGAACCACATGGTCCTCTCAATTGATGCAGCAAAAGCATTTGACAAAATCCAGCATCCGTTCCTGATTAAAACGCTTCAAAGTATAGGGATAGAGGAAACATTCCTGAACTTCATAAAATCTATCTATGAAAGACCCACAGCAAATATCATCCTCAATGGGAAAAAGCTTGCATCCTTCCCGTTGAGATCAGGAACACGACAAGGATGCCCACTCTCACCACTCATGTTCAACATAGTATTAGAAGTCCTAGCAACAGCAATCAGACAACAAAGAAAAATAAAAGGTATCCAAATCAGTAATGAAGAAGTCAAACTGTCTCTCTTCACAGATGACATGATTCTTTATATGGAAATCCCAAAAGACTCCACCCACAAACTACTAGAACTCATACAGTAATTCAGCAACGTGGCAGGATACAAAGTCAATGTACAGAAATCAGTGGCTTTCTTAAACACTAACAATGAAAATACAGAAAGGGAAATTAGAGAATCGATTCCATTTACTATAGCATCAAGAACCATAAGATACCTGTGAATAAACCTAACCAAAGAAGTAAAGTAACTGTACTCGAGGAACTACAGAACATTCATGAAAGAAATTGAAGAAGACACAAAAAGATGGAAGATCATTCCATGCTCTTGTATTGGAAGAATAAACATTGTTAAAATGTCTATACTGTCTAGAGCAATCTATACTTTTAATGCCATTTGGATCAAAATTCCACCGGTATTCTTCAAAGAGCTGGAGCAAATAATCCAAAAATTTGTATGGAATCAGAAGAGACCCCAAATCACTAAGGAAATGTTGAAAAACAAATATAAAACTGGGGGCATCACGTTACCTGATTTCAAGCTTTACTACAAAGCTGTGATCATCAAGACAGCATGGTACTGGCATAAAAACAGACACATAGACCAGTGGAACAGAATAGAGAACCCAGATATGGACCCTCAACTCTATGGGTAAATAATCTTCGACAAAACAGGAAAAATATACAGTGGAAAAAAGACAGTCTCTTCAATAAATGGTGCTGGGAAAACTGGACAGCTATATGCAGAAGAATGAAACTCGACCATTCTCTTACACCATACACAAAGATAAACTCAAAATGGATAAAAGATCTCAACGTGAGACAGGAATCCATCAGAATCCTCGAGGAGAACATAGGCAGTGACCTCTTCGATATTAGCCACAACAACTTCTTTTAAGATATGTCTCCAAAGGCAAAGGAAACAAAAGAGAAGATGTACTTTTGGGACTTCATCAAGATTAAAAGCTCTGCACAGCAAAGGAAACAGTCAACAAAACAAAGAGGCAACCCACAGACTGGGAGAAGATATTTGAAAATGACAGTATAGACAAAAGATTGATATCCAGGATCTATAAAGAACTCCTGAAACTCAAGACACACAAAACAGACAATCATATCGAAAAATGGGCAGAAGATATGAACAGAGACTTCTCCAATGAAGACATACAAATGGCTATCAGACACATGAAAAAATGTTCATCACTAGCCATCAGGGAGATTTAAATTAAAACCACATTGAGATACCACCTTGCGCCAGTTAGAATGGCCAAAATTAGCAAGACAGGAAACAACATGTGTTGGAGAGGATGTGGAGAAAGGGGAACCCTCTTACAGTGTTGGTGAGAATGCAAGTTGGTGCAGACACTTTGGAAAACAGTGTGGAGATTCCTCAAGAAATTAAAAATAGAGCTTCCCTATGACCCTGCAATTGCACTACTGGGTATTTACCCCAAAGTTACAGATGGAGTGAAAAGAAGGGCCTTCTGTACCCCAATGTTTATAGCAGCAATGACCACGGTTACCAAACTGTGGAAAGAACCAAGATGCCCTTCAACGAACGAATGGATAAGGAAGATGTGGTCCATATACACTATGGAGTATTACGCCTCCATCAGAAAGGATGAATACCCAACTTTTGTAGCAACATGGATGGGACTGGAAGAGATTATGCTGAGTGAAATAAGTCAAGCAGAGAGAGTCAATTATCATATGGTTTCACTTATTTGTGGAGCATAACAAATAGCATGGAGGACAAGGGGAGATGGAGAGGAGAAGGGAGTTGAAGGAAATTGGGAGGGGAGGTGAACCATGAGAGACTGGACTCTGAAAAACAATCTGAGGGCTTTGAAGGGGCACGGGGTGGAAGGTTGGGGGAACTAGGTTTTGGGTATTAGAGAGGGCACGGATTGCATGGATCACTGGGTGTGGTGCAAAAATAATGAATACTATTATGCTGAACAAATTTAAAAAAATTTTAAAAAAGTCACAGCAAAAATTATTCTAATTGTTTCCCTTTCCTTGAAAGATCCTAATTATATATGTGTTTAACTTTTGATGTTATCACACTGATCTCTTTTAAAAATTATATTTGGTCCTCATCTCTGATTGGATTATTACTCTCTTCAATCCAGAGCATTTAGAGCTACACAAATTAAATTTTTATATACTTCCTCAGGAGAAGCCGCAAAGTGATAATGGTTGTAATTAAGGGAAGAGCCTCAAAAACATAGGGCAGAGTAGCAGTTTTTAAATCTTAATTACTTATTTTATCCATAAGTTTACACCCATTAATTGCCAGGAAACAAAATTCCAAATCTAGAAACTGAACAGGCTATCTTGTCAAACTTTGACAATCCCTTTCAAATTTCTCCAATTCCAAAAGAGATAACCTTTACATATGTCCATATAACACACTGGGTGAGAACACTGGGGTCCTCAATCAGTAACAACTGATTGCAACTTAATTTCAAAACAGGAAATACATCTCACAGAACAAAGATCTACTCTTGTTTAGGGAGCATACATGACCCATATTGAATTTTTCAAAAAAGTGTTTTAAAATGCAAATATCTTTGATGTATATTATCAAACTGGTTAAGTCAGATTATATTTCTGATTCCTGGTTATTTCATTGGATGGAAGGAAGAAGTTTTTTGGAAAATGACTTTTATTGAGTATTTGGAAAAGTAAAATATGAAGAGATCACAACTGCCAGAACATCATGAGGTTAGGCTATATTTTAAGGATTTTCATGCATTATATTATTGATCCTTAGATCAGTCCTATGAGGTGGCTACAATTATCACCAGGTCACAGGAGATGGCACTGAAAGATCAAGTTCTTAAGTCAAAATGACTGAGATCTAGTGAATATACAAGGTAGCCTGTTTTTCTAAGAATAAAATATGGAAAAAAGATCTGAGCTGAATCTGTAGCCTGGAGCCAAATCCATATATGCCCAGCCCCAATCAACTAAAACAGCGAAACCACAAACTGGTGAATGAGAAATAAGTGCTTCCTTTTAAACCTCAATGCAATCCTGTATTGTTTGTAACACAACTTCAGCAATTAGTTATAGCTACTGCTTAAATATTATATGAAATGGATTTAGAATATTCACATAACTTCTCTATATAATCATGAGGAATAAATACAAAGAATATAAAGGATATGTCTTCAAAGAGCTAAATATATATAAAATATGAATTTATTTTGCAAATAATTATTGAGTTTAATCTCTCTCTCTGTTGTCATTGAATTAGGGTAGAAATATCTTTGCATCATTATCAAATTAGTAATGTCTGTCCTGAATTCTGGCAATAACTAGCTCTGCACAAATATCTTTATGCTTTTAATTCTTGTTTTCTTCACTACTTAAAATTCATTTTCACTTCAAAATATTTTTTAGCATGATAGTAAAGAATAACAGAGGTGGTGATGTGAAGAATTTAATAAAACAAGATCTCTTCCAATATATCTGGAATTCAGGTGAGGAAAACAAAACACAAGAAAGAGATTCAAAGGACACTGGTTATTATTCCATGAAGCACCTATCTCTACCAAATAATGTACCAAACCTTTCACAGTGCTGCACTAAAATGGATTCTGAAGATAAATTTGGTTCCATTCTCAGAGGACATGGGGCAGATGTGAATGGCTCTTACAGAGCAACTCTGTGGCTGTTGCATGATAATCCTGAGTGCCTGTTAACAATTTAGTACTCTCAGCTCCAAATGTGTCCCTCAGTGCCCTGGGTTCTCAGGTAATGGAGCTAGGTGCTATAAACATTTACTCCTGTTAGCTCACATGAGGTTGAACTATATGGATAAAAGGCAATGGAACAAAAAATCCTAAAATTTGTGTGGGACCAGAAAAGACTCTGAATTACCAGGGGAATGTTGAAAAAAGAAAACCAAAGCTGAGAGCATCACAATGCCTGACTTTAAGCTCTATTACAAAGGTGTGATCATCAAGACATCATAGTATTGGCACAACAACAGACACATAGATGAATGAAACAGAATAGAGAGCCCAGAAATGGTTCTCCCACTTTATGCCCAACTAATCCTCGACAAATCAGGAAAGAATATCCAGTGGGAAAAAAGTCTCTTCAATAAATGGTACAGGGAAAATTGTCAGCCATAGAGAGAAGAACCTCTTACACCATACACAAATATAAACTCAAAATGGATGAAAGACCTAAATGTGAGACAGGACTCCATCAAAATCCTAGAGGAGTACATGGGCAGTAACCTCTCCAACACCAGCCACAGCAACCTCTTAAGACACATTTCTAAAGGCAAGGGAGGCAAAAGGGAACTTTTGGGACTTCATCAAGATAAAAAGCTTTTGCACAGCAAAGGAAACAATTAACAAAACTAAGAGGCATCCCACAGAATGGGAGAAGTTATTTGCAAATGACATATCAGATAAATGGCTGGTATCTAAGATGTATAAAGAACTTTTTACACTCAACACCCAAAAAAGAAATAATGCATTCATTAAATGGGCAGAAGACATGAACAGACACTTCTCCAAAAAGACATACAAATGACTAACAGGCACATGAAAAAAATGTGCAACATCTCTAGCTATCAGGGAAATACAAATCAAAACCACAATGCAATACCACCTTACATGAGTTAGAATGGCAAAAATTAACAAGGCAGGAAACAACAAGTGTTGACAAGCATGGCAACATTCTTCTACATTGTTCATGTGAATGTTAGTCAATATAGCCACTCTGGAAAACAGTATGGAGGTTCCTTAAGACTTTAAAAACAGAGCTATACCACCACCCAGCAATTAGGTATTTACCACAAAGATACAGGCTTAGTAAAAAGAAGGGGTACATGTGCCCACCACAATGTTCACAGCAGCAATGTCCACGATAGCCAAAGTGTGGAAGGAGATGAGATGTCCATCAAAAGATGAATGGATTTAGAGAAGATGTAGTCCATATATAAAATGGAATATTACTCAGCCATCAGAAAGAATGAATACCCACCATTAGCACTGACATGGATGGAACTGAAGGAGATTATGTTAAGTAAAATAAGTCAATCAGAGAAAGACAATTATCATAAGGTTTCACTCATATGTGGAACACAAGGAATAGCAGAGAGGACCATAAGGGAAGTGAGGCAAAACTGAATGGGAATAAATCAGAGAGAGAGAAAAGCCATGAAAACACTGGACTCTGGGAACCAAACAGGGTTACAGATGGGGGTTGAACGGGGGGATGGGTTAACCAGATGATTAAAAAAAAAATAAATCTACAATTTATTAAAAAAAAAGCAGTGGAGAAAAATTGCGGCGGAAAGGGCTCTTCTCCCTGATTTCATGATGTTTTCAGGGTGTTTGGCTGGTGTGGCTTGGTTGCCAGCTGCATGCATACTGAAGTCTTATGTATTCAGTCTCCAGCAAATATTGTGGCCAGTCCCAGTCAAAGCTTCCTGCCCTCGCCCTCTACTCTGCCCCTTCTAATAGTCTATCAAGGAATTCTTCCTGCTTGCCAGTCATGGCCTGAGATCCATCCTGACTACAGTCAGGTGTAAACTGTGGAATTGCTCTGTCCCAGGCCAATCCCATGAACATGTCTGCCATGAAGTTGTTTGTGGTCACACTGTGTTCAATGATATCTAAATTTCATCTTCAGAGAAAAGATCTGGCTTCCCAGTGATCTCTCCTTTGGGTACTTTCCTTTAATCCTAAAGTATTCTTATAATTTTATCTTAGTAGCTTTTTTTCTTAGTAGGCTTTCTTTTACAAATAGATGATAATCATTTGTCTCAAAGTTCCCCTGGTTTCTGTGTCCTGACTCATCTGACTGATAACCATGTCACCCAGGGCTGTTCAACCCTCATTTGTAGCCCTTTAAGGACTAGGGCAAATCAATTCTTTTGGAATTATTAGTAGAATTATTCACCTTTTTGAGAAACTTACAAAAACAGTGCTTAATATTATGATTTATAATTTAAATAAAATTCATTTTAATAAATAGCAAAAGATTAAGAAATATATGATCTATACCTGAGTATTTATTTTTTATATTAGTATGACACCAACACCAAGGTTGAAACCCCACGTATACTTTGGACTTTGGAAGGATTTGATGCATCATTGCAACTTCATCCTTGTAAATAATGAATGATTCTAGTGAGTGTTACTGAGATGGGAAAGGCCAATGTGTGTGCAGACCGGGCAATTAAGGAAATCTCTGTACTTTTCTCTTAATTTTGCTGCGAACCTAAAATTTCTCTAAAAAAATAACATCTTAAAAATATTCTGAGAAGGCAATTGTATGTCTTTTGGAGAAATGAGAGATAGTTCTTTAGATGGTGACAGAGCATTATCCCCAAATTAGGTAACTAATGTCTGGTGCTTACAAACATATGGTCTTAATTCTAAGCAATATTCATTAGATATTATCTTTGAACTGAAGAGGAAAAATGCACAATTCTTGTCACTCTCTGAAGATACTGATGGTCTGAAATACAGAGAATTACATTAATTTAGTGATAAATACCATAATATTTTGATGAATAAATAATTTATTTTGACTAATAGTTAAGTAACAACTCTAAATATTTCCCTTGTCATTGTTCTATGAAAACACTGCAACATTTGTGTTTTCTAGTTGCTCACATATTAACACTTTTTCTTGTAAGATTAATTCTTTTAAATCCTAAAATATAAACATTCTCAGGAAACTTATGTTTTGGAGAAGAAAGTTGTGCCTTTTGGCCACACAGATGAGTTATTATTGATTCTCTGGGAGCTTCTAATCCATGAAGATGGAAGGAAGAAGTGCAACAAATACTGTGAGAAAGCAGATTTTATTAGAAATCAAATAGGAGCTCTCATACTCGTTTGAATTTTGTAGTAACAATAAAGTTAATTCTTTCCTTATAGTATCTGTCTATATCTATATTTTTTGTATCACACGGGACACACTAAAAAAAATATCCTACTAGGACTAAGTAGGAGGAGAAACTGACAAAGATAACAATTTTGGGTTTCTGATAAGTGACAAAAAGTTTAAAAATACTTTGTGAAATGTGTACATTGGGAAAAATCCTAGAGATTCAAGTAAGAAGAAGCACCTTGTGATTTTCTTGTGCAGGACAGATCCTGTGCCTCCCCCCAACCCCTGATCACCCTAGCTCAGTGATCAAGAAGAATTGTAGTTTTTACAGTTGGAGAAGCTGCAAGTAGCAATGGTGCTGGTGCCACAGGGAGACTTGGTTAGCAGTTGGGAAGGGGGCAAAGGAGTCCATTGGTTTTCTAGCTCAAAGTGTTAATTTTGCTCAGTCATGATGAGGAAAAATCTTACTTTTTTTTTTAGTCAGAGCTTGTGGTCTTTGGGTCAATCGCTCAGACTCCCATAAATATAATGGGAAGATACTGATAAGGGAAGATATGACAGAAGAGTTCACCTGAGCTCTCTATACATTCTTGACAGATGGGAAAAAAAAAAAGTCTGTGCACAGGGAGAGACCAAGATGAACCCACTAAAAAGTAAAAGTGAAAGGAGACTTGAGAACTGCTAGTCAAGTTGTGAGCACTCCTACCCCCCAACACACACACACTCACTCACACACACACACAGGCGACTCATGCTCGCATATGCTCTCTCTCTCTGTTTCTCGTTCTTGCAGAAATAAACAGATTTTAAAATCTCTAAAAAGTAAGTTAAAAAAAATAAATCCACATCTCAGGACATCATACCAAGATGACTGAAGATCACTTGAGAACACAAAGAAATACTCTTGAGGGAATAGAGTGGATTAAGACGTTACTTAAGTCAGTATGAAAATAGGGAATGGGTGATATATCTTCCACCTCTATCAGCGTTAGTCCGCGTTATCTACCACAGAATCTATATCTGCCCTGGACGCTATTTCAGACTATGCATAGGAGCTGACCTCAGCAAGATGTAACAATAGGAAACCCCAAGCCATAAATCCCAAAGGAAATAATAATTTAAAGATATATCTAGACCCAAATAGTTGTATATTTCTTCTAATCATTTTTGCTAAGGTTGCCAAGACTATTCAATAG
The DNA here is from genome assembly GCF_011764305.1 of Mustela putorius furo. Lineage (NCBI taxonomy): Eukaryota > Metazoa > Chordata > Mammalia > Carnivora > Mustelidae > Mustela > Mustela putorius. Next base: position 37,306,391 of record NW_025422368.1, on the reverse strand, counting down.
GGAAAGGACAGTATCTTTTACAAATGGTGATGGGAAACTGACTATCCACATGCAAATAATGAAGCTGGATGCTTACATTGATACCATAAACTAAAGCTTACTCAAAATGCACTGAAGACCTAAACGTAAGATGTACAACTATAGGGGTGCCTGGTTGGCTTGGTCAGTTGGGCATCTGCCTTTGGTTCAGGTCATGTTCCTGGAGTCCCTGGGTAGAGCTCAGCATTGGGCTCTATGCTCTGTCAGGAGTCTGCTTCTCTCTCTGGCCCTTTATTATGTTCATTTTCTATCTCTCTTTCTCTCTACCAAGTAAATAAATGAAAACCTTAAAAATAAAGATATAAAGCTATAAAATCCCTTGAAAAGAATGTTGGGGAAATAAACAACATCATATTTGGAAACGATTTCTTGGATATGACACCAAAAGCACAGACCACAAGGGAAGAGTCCATTGTAGACAAATGTATTACATCAAACTAAAACATTTCTGTGCATCAAAGGGATTGATCAACGGGGCACCTGGGTGGCTCAGTGGGTTAAGGCCTCTGCCTTTGGCTCAGGTCATGATCTCAGGGTCCTGGGATTGAGCCCGCATCGGGCTCTCTGCTCAGCGGGGACCCTGCTTCCCCCTCTCTCTCTCTGACTGCCTCTCTGTCTACTTGTGATCTCTGTCAAATAACATAAAATCTTCAAAAAAAAGGGATTGATCAACAGAATGAGAAGAAATTTAAAAAAACAATTTCAAATCATATATCAAATAAGGTATTCATATCTAAAATATATAAGAAATCCTGCAAGTCAGTAACAACAACAAAAACCAAATAACCCAATAAAAAGTGAGTAAAAGAATTAATTTTTTAAACAATTTTTTAATTAAATTTTTTTTTTAATTAAAAAATTTTTTTTTAATTTTTTAAAAAAATTTTAAACATTTTTTTCCCCAAAGAAAATATGTCAGTGGTCAAAAACCATACAAAAAGATGCTCAGTATCACTAATGATCAGAGGAATGCAAATCAAAACCTCAATGAGATATCACCTCATACTCTTAAAAAAGAGTCAGTGAAGACACTGCAGGAAAAAGAGGACCCTTGTACACTGCTGTTGGGAATGTAAATTGGTCAGCCATTGTGAAAAACAATATGGAGATTCTTCAAAAAACTAAAAATAGAATAACATAAAGAATCAGCAATTCCACATGTAGGAAAATACATGAAAGTTTTGAAAGCAAAGTTTCAAAGAGATAATTATACACCAATGCTCACTGCAGCATTATTCACAAAAGTCAAGTGTTAGAAGCAACTCAAAAGTTGATGGATGAATGGATCAAGCAAACAGTACATACATAACAATGCAATGCTATTCAGCCTTGAAAAGGAAGGAAATCCCATCACATGCTCCAGGACATTATGCTAAAAGAAATAAGCCAGTCGCATGCGAGCGTGCGCGCGCGCACACACACACTCACAGACATACACAAAATATATGATCCCATTTATGTGAAGTATCTACAGCAGCGAAACTTATAGATACAGAAGTAGGATGGTGATTATTAAGGCTTGAAGGGTACATGGAGGAGGGGAATTATTGTTCAAGGAATATTGAATTCCAGCTTCACAAGGTGAAAAGTTAGAGGGATCCGTTGGGCTCAATGTGAATATAGTGAGCTCCCTAAGCTGTATGCTTAAAGATGGTGAAGATGCATATATATAGTTAAATGTAACACAAAGTGTGAGATAGTGTATGATTCCCACTATATGCCAGTCTGGAGAAATGAAAACTATAGAGATAGTGAAAAGATCAGTACTTGACAGGGTTTAGCAGGGAAAGAAGGATGGATAGGTGAAGCGCAGAGGATTTTTAAGGCACTGAAACTATTCTGTATAACTCCATAATGGTTTAGCACGTCATTACATATTTCTCCAAACTCATAAAATGCACAATATCAAGAGGAAATTTTAAAGTGTACTATGGTCTTTGGGTGATAAAAATGTGTCATTATAGGTTTATCAATTGTAGCAAATAAATAACTCTACTGAGGGATACTGAAAGTGAAGGAGTCTGTGCACTATGCATGCATAGATACAGACAATAGGGGAATACAGGAAATCTCTGTCTTGTCTGAGTTTTGCTGTAAACCATTTTTTTTTAATATGGGTAATGTCAATATGGTAAATTTCATGTTATGTGGTTTGGTTGCAGGAACTCAAAAAAAACAAAAACAAAACAAAACAGAAGGCAAACAAACATAAAGAGGTCTTGACAGCAGTGAGAGAAAAACTTGTCATTACATTTAGGAAAATAACAATATGGTCGATGGATGAGTTTTCACCAGAAACAATGAAAAATGAAAGAGAGGGAACGTCAAATTCAGAGTTAATAGTACAAAAAACAAAAACAAAAACTTCCTCCTCACACAAAAGAAATCTAAAGCAAAATAAGATAAAACAAAAAATCTTGTCAAGCAAGAATTATAAATTCAGCAAAACATTGTCAAAAAAAGAAGGTACATAAGGCCCCATGACAAACTTGAAACAAGAGAATTTCATCTTGGTAGACCTGTCTTCCAAAAATATTCTTCAAGCTGAAAGTAGATGATGCTAGATTGTAACACAAACCTACAGCAATGAATAAAGAATAGCAGAAATGGTAAACCTGTGGTAATTTAATAATCTGTATGTGTATTTTCCTTTTGGAATTGCTTTTGAAGATAAGATTATTTAAAGTCATCGTTATTATTGTTATATCATTATATCATACACTTGGATCTATACCATTTATGGATGCAAACTTGTGTTGGCATACAGGCACATGGTGTGGGTGAGGGAGGAAGAAAACATTTTTTTAAGTATTTATTAATTTCTGTGGTGCACATTCCCCAGAAATGCTTCATTTCACATCACCAATGTGAAATCATGAATACAGTGTAGGAAAAAATACACATAATTGGTGTTCAAATCAATGCTAGGTGGCTTCAGTATGACATTGTTTAGAAGTACAGATTCCCCTTTCTATCTGAAAGAATGTTCCTATGAAATCTTTCCTGAGCTGAAATGGTGTAAATTGAAGAAGCAATTACCATTAATTGGAATTAATGGAATTAATTAATTGGAATTAAATGGAAAAGTTGCTGAGTATTCTCCAATCTAAAAAATAATCTCTTGGGGTATTCTGATATTTTATAATACATCTTGCTAATAGATGCACAAAATAAATTGAGATGAAGCATAGACCTTCAAAAACATGGTTGAAAGCTATGCTTGATACTGAGATGCTAAGTATATTTTCTGAGGAAGGAACGTGATGGGGCCACATTAACTGCTTGGGTCATGTGCTGCCTCTATAACAGCAAACCCAGCACTGAACACAATTTTCACATCAGGTTCTCTGTTCCCCGGGGAGTCTACCTCCTCCTCTCTCTCTGCCTGCTCTCTGCCTACTTGTGACTGTCTGTCAAATAAATTAAAAAAAATTATATATATATCACCTTATATATACCACACATTACATAAAGTAAGCCAGAGATTTCTTTGAACACTAAAAGTATGATCCATAAAAGAAGAAATTGATGAAATGTAATTCATCAGGACAATTTCCACTCTTTGGAGAGAAAAGAAAGATAAATCATAGACTTCAGAGGATATATTTACAAATCATACATCTAATAATAGACTTTTTGCCAGGCTACTACAAATCAGATACTATAAATCTGATACTACAAATCAGACTTCCTGTTCTGGAAAGACAGAGAAGAAAAACTTTTTGCTATTCCTCCAACCAAATAGAGCTAAAACCCCTGGACATTACAAACAGGACAATATATACTCAGAAAGATGATGAGAAAGCTGACAGAAATCAGCAGTTTGGGCATGAGGAATGACATGGTTGTGAGCGCCCTGGAATATCTCTTTCCCTCACATGTCCCAGACTGGTGCCAGAGAGGTTGGCAACCCACAGAAACCAATGGGGACAGATAAAAGTCCAAAACACATTTTTTCTCTCCAGTCAAAATAACAAGGAAAAGACATGCTAGGAAAATGGAAAATTTTTGGTCACTGAATGCATTATTCTAATCAAAAACCTTTGACTATCCAGCAAAAATATCACTCAGGAACACTGGGGAAATAGACATTCTGTGATAAAGGAGAACTATGAAAATGTGTCACCACCAGACCTGCTCTGAAAGAATTGATAAAGGGGATTATCTAAAGAGAAATTAAACAATAAAGGGAGGAATCTTGGATCATCAAGAAGAAAGAGAACAAAAGAAAGATTAAAACTTTCATTAGCTTCAATGGACTTCCTTTCACCTCTGTGTCATAAATTATTTGATAGTTGAAGCAAAATATTAATATCCATGATTCTCAATGTAAGTAGAGAAATATTTAGGAAAATTATAAGTAGGACACAGTAAAGAAAGGTAAGTTTCTGTATTTTACTTAAAGTGCTATGGGTTGTGATAGACTGTAGACTGTGATATATGTGTATCTGATAATCTATATAAAGATTCTATATAAAAATTCTATATAAAATTCTCTCTCTATATATTCTATATATAAAATTCTATATAAAAATCTATATAATATTTTTAATACATGTATGATTTATATAAAGTAGAATAAAGCATATGTGACATATATATGTTTATATATATATATATAAAGTCATTTATGAAGAAAAGATCTACTTTGGTATAAATTATACTCTACAATTAGGTAATGATGTAGAAAAGTGTAATCTTTAATTTTATCTCACAGCATCACAAACAGAGCTTCACAAAAAATAAATTCCCAAATGGTCATAAACTCTATTTAAGGGTTAAAAAATAAAAAAAGAATAAAGAAATAAAGAAAAACAGATAAATCCTAGAGAATAAGATAGGAAATTATATTCATGTACTCTGACTAACTTCTGAAATAGGTCCAAAACAATCACCAAAATTGTAAATTGAACTAGAGTAACATTAATAAATTTTCTCATTAAAAGAATCCAATTTCAGAGTAAAAATGCAAGTCACAGAGTAAAAAATCTATTTGCATCTTATAAACTCAGAAATGAGCTCATATCCAAAATATGACAAGAACTGGAAACATTTGAGATCTTACCATGTCCTCTTCATCTATGGAGAGCAAGGTAGAGTTATTGGAAGCACAGAACATCAAACTCTCATTCCATGGTTTTCCTTCAGTGTTAATGTAATAGCAATTGTTGGAGTACGTAATCCACTCTTTTGGACAATGCCCACAATGATAAGCTAAAGAAAAGTCATGAGATATCATCCAAAAGAATCATGAATATTAACAAATTCAAATTAATTTACATACTCACATATATATACACATATGTGTGCATAATACATCCATGTACTCTCTCGGGATGGTATAAATAGAACAAAATATGCTTACACACACTCAACAGAGAATGGTTAGCCTATCATTCTCTAAATTATGTGTTCATATAAAGCAAATACACAAGAATATTCATCTCTACATGTCTTGAGAGTCACTGAAGGAAGCAACTATTTTAGAATAGTAAAATGATTTATCTCTTATGTTATAGCAGGAGGAAATTTGAGGCAATTGGTAATAATGGATATGGGGATTTAAATGATTATTTCCTCAGATTGTTGTATTAGAATAAGCAGTCTCCTATAATCATTACTTCTGAAAGTTTATTAGATGATTTTCTGATTTATTTTCCCCAAAAGAATCTATTATCATCTTTTTCTAGCCTAAGATAGAGATAAAATAGAAACTATAATAATATTAGAATTTTTAAAATGATTCTGTACCTTTTGGGATCCTTGTTTCCTGGGATGTTTGGTTCTGCTCTGGTCGTTTAGTAACTAGAAAAATTAAAGCAATCTTCATACGTACTTAATATTAAACCAAATAAATCATAATGATTTGAGTTTTTTAGTTTGAAATTTGGTGTATTGTTTAGAATTAGAAAACTCCATAATAAAATGGATTTTAGTCCATTAAGTAGGTAATGAACATGTGGGGAAAATATTTCAAAAGCCTAAAGAACCAAATCTCACCATTTCTTATAATACTTGGTTTATGCAATCTCAAGAATTAATTTGTGTATTTCTCAATAAGGTATCCGCTATAACTTGTCTTTGAGTTATGAAATCTGAGCAAATTTTAATACTCTCTACATTATTATTATTTCTAATGTCACAAAAGCAAAATAAGCTTTCCAAACTTAGAGCATATATGCATTAAAATGAGATAATTCAATTCCATAATGTTACATAGTATTTCCAGGCACTGATGATCATTAAAGTGAAAAATTCCCTTGTAGACATTCAAACATTACTCACAGGGAATAACAGCTATTGTGACCACAGTGGACGTCAAGACAAGGCAGATGATTCCCAGGATGCCAGCAATGAGCTTCCCTGGACATGAAGATAAGTAATAGAAGGAGAATTGAAAACACTGAGAAAGGATGGGTAGTAACAATCCTTTAAAAAAATAATATATGAGAGAACCAACGATGTTCAGGGAATCACATATGAAACTTGCACCCCAATCCGTATCTACCATTATAATCTTTTCTCAGAATATACCATTGCAGTTGCAGTAAATATATTACCCTAAGAGATATGGGAAAGACTCAGTAAGCAATGGCTGAACAAATTTAGTCCTCAGATTTCCATTACAATACCGTATTCCAGCTGCACACACAGATCCTCACAAATGAAAAATAGGGGATATCATTCCCTACTCATTCTCTACGCCCCTGCATCCCAACTGCATATAATAGCACACTTACACCGAGTATGTATTAAATGTTTTACCTTTGCAGGGGGTTTTCTTGTCGTTCCCTTGAAGGTCCTGAGAAGCATTTTCAAGATTTAATTCTGCATATGTTATTTCCTGCTCAATTTTTGAAGTGGAGCTTTTAGTGCCCTTAGCTTTCACTTGCTGTCTTCTTGAACCCTTAACCTGACTGAGTTCTGCATAGGTAACTCCTTGGTTATTCATCTCTGCAGCTGCGTGGTGTCAGGCACAGGGCTGAGTGGGACTGTACTGAAGGACTTGATGAAGAGTGTATGCGATGTCAAGATTGCTGGGACAGTCACAGTGAGTGGAGTGTGGGTGAGTGAGTTCATTTGCATTTGAAGGTGTAAAATCTGGTACTGGTTTCCTTAGGGCTTTGAAGAAGTGTTTTATGGTAGAATAAGGGGTTTTACAATACTATTCTATGTTTGACACAATAGTATTTGTTGAAATGAGATAAAGCTATAAATTTGTGGATAAGAAAGGAATTCATGAATAATATTGTCCTTATTAATGTCCTATTATAAGGTAATCATGATTCCACAGAACCATGTCAACACTATTAGGATAACTGGTTTAAAATTTAAATGCTGCATTAGAAAAAAATGGTGCATCTACTTTTTCCACAATTTTTAAGTCCATATTAGTTAAAAATTGAGTGCTCTGAGATTGGGGAATACTAGTTTTAGCACAAATAGGAATTTCCTGTAGTAAATGACTTTTATTTAAACGTACATTTCTTTACTAAAAGGTAATGCACTACTATCAAGTGAATTTTTATTTTGAACAATTGTATAGTTCTGAGAAATCGTTAAATTTCAAAAGAAAGACTTGAAAAATGTCACATGACACATTAAATTTATTGGAAACCTGAACAACATTGAAAACAAAGACCAAACTATATTTTTAAAAAGTAATTATATAACACTAGAAATTGACAACTGATTTAATGATAAAGATATGAAATCATAAAATGATAAACAGAAGTGTAGATTATTTATGGAAGAACACTGTTGGTACAAACCACAGAAAGTTCAATGAATGTCAAAGACAGTAAGGGTAGCTTTAGCTGTATAAAGAATTCTAATAAATCAAATCAATATAATTTCATAATTCAATGAGCTCTGCAGTTAGTGAAATCTGGAACTACTCATGGCTCTGAAACTTACAATATATGATCTTTAACAATTACTTCCTATCTAGCTATCTAGTTTTTAACTGATCTAAAATGAGAATTAAAATATGTAAAATATAATGTCTATAAAGCACTTAATACTCCACCTAGCTTTTCTAAGCTCTCAATGATATACAGTTATTTTAATTATTTGTAACACAATAGCCACTTTATCATTACTGATTCATATTCTTTAGACCAAGTAACATAATTCATTAGATGGGAGTCTTTCAGTATTGAGTATCATTTTTGCCAAGCTTTGTTTTGAATATTTATACTTAAGTTTAAATTAGGATTTTACACAAATCTTGCTTTTTATAAAAAAATCTAATTGCTTTCCTTCATGTAAGCAAATGTATGAGGAATTACATTCAACCATCATAGATTCATCATAGATTCACTTTAAGTATCTTTTTTTAAAGACTCAGCTAAATATACAAAATATATTTAATTATATCTATAACTGATGACAAATCCAAATTGAGTTTCCTAGTTTTGATGCTTATGGGATCTCACTTGAATTATATTGATTTGCAAACATCCAAGAATTTGGTTATTTTAAGAAGTTCTCCAATATATTTCAAATTAATTTTTGTTTGTCACCCTGAATTGTTGGAATAACGGTATTAATGTTCTCTGTGATTTGTCTGCATATTAGTTGTGCCTCAGGTGCCTCCCATCCAGCATTTGTGTCTCCCACTAAGTGAGGTGGCTAAGAGAGAGACAGTGGAGGAGTGACACATACCTTCTGCTGGCCAGAAAGTCAGGCATCTTCCCGTGGGAGACCAGGTTACTCTTGTAAACAGAATCTGTGGTCTTCACAGACTGCCAACCCTGTGAGAACTCTGAGTGAAGCAATAGTGGAAAAAGTAGATTTCTCATCAATGTGTCAGTTAAAATTTGAACAGGAAATTCTTACACTTGGGCTATTTTGAAGACTATTTATCTCATCACACAGAGGGCCCGACACTTTCAGCTTATATTGCGTCATTTACTTTGTCCCTTGGTAAGTACCTCTGAGAAGTTTTTATGTTCCACAAGATATTGGGGTCAAAGACTTGACCATCTGGGCTGTTAACTTGCTTCCTTCGGACTCACAAACATTGAGAACTTAGGCCTTGTGAAAAATGTCTTAGATGTTTAAGTTCTACTTTTAGATGAGGTTGCTAAATCTTGACATTACACACTCCTTTCTTTTATGCTCTTGCTATGTTACATCTATTACACTGAAAATATTTTAAAATAATAATCCCAATAACAAGTATTTAGTGGTACTTGATATAAATTTTGAAAACTTGCTATAATCAGTTTTTTGTCACTCACAAATATATCAATTCCATATTTTTTAATATTTTTCTCTTAGTTTTTAATATATCTGCAATTAGTTTTTGTTATTTGTTAGTAAGTTATTTAGGTTTCTAATGAAAAAAACTAAATGCCTGTGGGAAGAATACAACACTGAACAAAATTGAAAAATATCACCATGCCAGAGATTTGAGTGTTAAATAATTATTAATATATTGGTTATTAATCCTCCAATGATAACTAATCACTTATATTTTAATACAGACCTGTACCCCTGGGGATAAAAATATATGTTTATTAAAATAGATTAAAAAAAAATAAATAAAAAAAATGTTTTGTAAATGAAAAATCCCTAAGGTTAACTATGTCAGGGGAAAAACTGAATGTAATTTTTAAAACTTACACTTAAGTGAAAAAATGAGGAGAGGCCAGAGAAAGAACTTTTAAATGACATGTGAAGTACAATTCAGTGTTATTTTTTTTTCAATTCAGTGTTATTAACTATATTTTGTATGCTGTATTTTATATCCCTGTGACTTTTTTTTTCCTGAAAGATTATACCACATACTTCCTTTCACTCATTTCAACCCCACCCCACCTTCACCATGGCAATCACTTTTGTCTTTCTCTATATATTAGTCTGTTTCTGTTTTTTTGTTTGTTGTTTTTAGATTCTACATTATTAGTTAAATCATACATTATTTCCCTTTGTCTAACTTCATTTAGCATGAAATCCACTAGGTCTATTGATATTGTCAAAATGACAAAAAAAATCATTCCTTTTCATTGCTATGTAGTATTTCTGTGTGTGTGTGTGTACATGTGTGTGTGTGTGTGTGTGTGTGTGTTTGTGTAGCTTCCATTTATTCATGCATCTATAGATGGACAAGTGGGTTGCTTCCATATCATGGCTATTGTAAGTAATACTGCAATAAACATAGGATGGATGTTTTCATTTTCTTCAAGTAGAAACTCTGAATGAATTTTCTGGATGTTTTGGCATTTCCATTTTTAATTTTTTGAGAAACCTCCATACTCTTATACACTGTGACTACACCAATGTAAATTCCCCACCAACAGTACACAAAGGTACCCTTTTCTCCACATCCTCGCCTATGTTTGTTATTTCTTGTTTTTTTGTTTGTTTATTTGTTTGTTTTGTTTTGTTTTTTGTTTTTGTTTTTAATTCTGACATGTGTGAGGTGATGCCTCATTGTGGCTTTGATTTTCGTGATGTTGAGCATCTTTTCATGTGTCTGTTGGCCTTCTGTATATCTTCTTCTTCTTTTTTTAAAAGATTTTATTTATTAATTTGAAAGAGAAAGAGTGAGAGAGAGCATGAGAGGGAAGGTCAGAGGGAGAAGCAGACTCCCCATGGAGCTGGGAGCCTGATGCGGGACTTGATCCCAACACTTTGGGATTATGACCTGAGCTGAAGACAGTCCCTTAACCAACTGGGCCACCCAGGTGTCCCTGTATATCTTCTTTGAAAGGGTATCTATTCAGGTCCTTGGCCCATTTTTTAATCTCTTGTTTGTGTTCTTTTGGTGTTGAGATGTAGGAGTTCTTTATATACATTGGATATTAACTCCTTGTTGGGTATATCATTTGCAAATATTGTCTATTCAGATGGCTGTCTTTTTCTTTTGTTGATGGTTTTCTTGGCTGTGTAAAAGCTTTGTAGTTTTATGTATTGTTTATTTTTTATTTTGTTGTCCTTCTCTGAGAGGACACACCCAAAAGAATAAAGACCAAGAGTTTGTTGCCTATCCTGCCTTTAACATACTTATGGTCTTGGGCCTTATATCTAATTCTTTAATTTATTTTAGGTTTATTTTTGTGTATGGTATAAAAAAGTATTTTCATAAGGGTTACATTTAAGTCATTGGTCATTTTGTATAATGTGGATATTTTCATAATATTAATTCTTCAGTTGATAAGTATGGTATATCTTCCATTTACTGATTTTTGTCATTTTTGAGTTTCTTTTATCAATGTCTTATAGTTTTTAAAGTATAGGACTTGCACCCCCTTGGTTACATTTATTGTTAAGTAATTTATTTTTATAAATGCAATTATAGATGAAGTTGTTTTCTTTTTTTTTTTTTTAAGATTTTATGTATTTATTTGAGAAACAGAGATAGCAAGAGAGAGCACACATGGGGGTAGGGGAAGAGAAAAAGGGAGAAGAGGCTCCCTGTTTAGCAGGGCTTGATCCCAGGATCCTAGGATTCTGACCTGACCCCAAAGCAGACTCTTAATCGACTGAGCCACCCAGGCTTTCCTGGGATTACTTTCTTAATTTCACTTTCTCATAGTTTTCTACTAGTGTACAGCAATGCAGTGGATTTCTGCATATTAATTTTGTATCCTGCAACTTCATTAAATTTTCATTTATTAGTTCTCATAATAGTATTTTTGGTGGAGTCTGGGTTTTTCTCTCTAGAAAATCATGTCATCTGCAAATAATGACAGTTTTACATTTTCCTTATCAATTTGGATGTCTTTTTTTTTTTTTTTTCAGATTACTGTGGCTAGAATCTCCAGTACTGTGTTGAATAATAGCAATAGGAGTGGACATCCTTGTCTTCATGCTGATCGTAAAAGAAAATGTTTTAGCTTTTCTCTATTGAGAATGATGTTAGTTGTGGGCTTGTAGTTTGTGACCTATATTATGCGGAGGTACATTCCCTTTCTACACACCAATGGGAGTTCGTCTCATAAATGTATCTTTACTTTGTCAGTGTTTTTGCTGCATGTATTGAGATTAACATATGATTACTTTCAATTATTTAATGTGATGTGTCAAGTTGATTGATCTACATATACTGAAACAGCCTTGCATATATGGAATAAATCCCATGTTATCATGGTATATGATACTTTTATTATACTGTGGGATTCATTTTGCTAATACCTTGGTGAGGATTTTTACATGTTCATCAGGAATGCTGGCCTGTAATATTATTTGTATGTGTGTGTGGGGGGGTATATTTGTGTTTGTGTGTATTGTGTCCCTTTTTAGTTTTGGTATCAGGATAATGCTGTCTACACAGAATGAATTTGGAAGCTTCCCTTTGTTTTCAATTGTGGTTTTAATTTGAGAACAATAGGTATAAAATTTCATTTAACATTTTTTAGAATTCACCTGTGAAGCCTTCTGATCCTGGATATGTGTTTGTTGGGAGTGTTTTGATTACTGATTCAGTTTCTTCACTATTAATTAATCTGTTTAGATTTTTTGTTTATTCCTGATTCAATCTTGAAAAGTTTTATATTTCTAGGAATTGGTCTATTTCTTTTTTTAAAATGATTTTTTTTTTATTTGACAGAGATCACAAGTAGGCAGAGAGGCAGGTAGAGAGAGAAGGGGAAGCAGGCTCCCTGCTGAGCAGAAAGCCCAATACAGGGCTCGATCCTAGGACCCTGAGACCATAACCTGAGCCAAAGGCAGAGACTTAACCCACTGAGCCACCCAGGCACCCTGAACTGGTCCATTTCTTATAGGTTGTCCAGTTTGTTGGCAGTAGGTATCCTATGATCTTCTGTATTTCTGAGATGTGCCTTGTAACTACTCTTATTAATTTCTGAGTGTCTTTATTTGGACCCCCATCCTTTTTTTCCTGACAATTCTGGTTAAGGTTTTATCAATTTTCTATATTTTGTCAAGGAAGAAACATTTGGTTTCATTTATTTTTTTCTATTATTTTTATACTCTCATTTCTAATTATTTCCACTCTCATCTTTATTATTTCTTCCTTCCAATATATTTGGGTTTGATATTTGTTTTTTTTTTCTTTTTCTACTTCTTTTAGGTATAGAGTAAATTGTTTATTTGAGATATTTCTTGTTTATGGAGGCAGGCTTTTATCTCTATAAACTTCCCTCTTCAAAATAATTTTGCTGTGTCCCATAGATTTTGAAATATTTGGACATCTTTTTCATTGTTCTCCAGGGATTTTAGATTTTCTCATTGATATCTTCATTGAACCATTCATTGTTTAGTAGCATGCAGTTTAGCCCCCGAATGCTTTTTTTTTTTTTTAATGAAGATATTTATTTATTTATTTATTTGACAGAGATGACAAGTAGGCAGAGAGGCAGGCAGAGGGGCTGAGGGGGGTGGGGGAAGCAGGCTCCCTGCTGAGCAGAAAGGCTCAATCCCAGAATCCTGAGATCATGACCTGAGCTGAAAGCAGAGGCTTTAACCCACCGAGCCACCCAGGCACCCCCCACATATTTGTTTTTTAGTGAGTTTTTTTTCTTGTAATTGATTTCTAGGTGGATGCCTATACAATTGTGGTCAGAAAAGAAAATCATGATATGATTTTAATCTTTTTAAATTTAATAAGACTTGTTCTGTGGCCTTCCATGTAATTTATTCTGGAAAATATTCCATATGCAATTAAAAAGGAATGTATATTTTTCTATTTTTAGGTGCAAATTTCCATATCTATTAAATTCACCTGGTCCAACATACCACTGTTTCTTTGTTGATAATCTGTCTTGATGGAAGTGAAAAAGAAAAGGCCATAAACAGAAGTAAGAATATAAATGGAATAAGTGCTCCAGTAAAAGGAATAAATGGTGACTGAATGGATAAAGAAGAAAAAAAAATACAAGACTCATCTATATGCTGGTTAAGACTCACTTCATCCCAGAGACATACAGTCTGACAGTGAAAAGATGAAATATGATATTCCATGTACATGAAAATAAAAAGAAAGCTATGGTAGCAATTCTTACATCAGCAAAAATAGACTTTAAAACAGAGACTGTAACAAGAAACAAAAAAGAACATCCATAATGATGAAAGGATCAATCCAACAAAAGGATACCACAAATATCCTATATATAAAAATTTCTATGCACTCAACAGAGGGACACTTAAACGTATAAAAGAAATATTAACAGGGAAAAGGGATAATTTGACAGGAATACAATAATAGTAGGGAACTTCAACACCTTACTTACATCAATGGATGTAAGGCATACGGTGCCCAAGGGCAACCTCCAGAAGAGTTGCTCTGGAGGGTCTCTAATCATAGTGAAGCCATCTACTGAGAATGGCAGGATGGGAACAGTTTAGACGGTATTGATCCCCTGGGTTTAGTAGTGCAGAAGCCACTTTGCAGGTAAGCCAGACCAATCAAGCCTGTCTAGCAAGTGTGGAGGTGTGGGAGGCACTTTGGCAGTGGCTTTGTCTTGGTCCAAGGCTTTCGTCTAGGCATGGTGAGGCAGATTATTTTTTGTGGTGTCACTAGTCCCATTCCTCAGAGTGTGGCATGTTAGGAGTCCAATTGAGGGGTATCTGCCACAGCAATGCACACTGGGCATGTGGGTCTGCTGCAGGAAAGCCTGGATGGGGTAAACAGTGCTAGAAAGGTAGATGGAGACTGTCAGACCTGGAATACAAAGCATCAGAGCAGCTAGGCAAAAGGTGGGTAAGAATAATGGTGCCTTCCAGCTCTTCCAGTTCCAGAGAAAGTTTCTATAGACCCTGTCACTCTGGGATACACCCAAATATTAGTCAATTAATCTTCCCATATGGGCCAAGCACTTTTCAAACTGCTGCCTCTGTGCTAGGTCTCAGTGATAGTGAGTTCATCATGGGCCTAATAAGGGCAGAGTCTTCCTTTCCCATAACCCTTAAGTTCTCCCAGGGTTAGATCCCATTGATTTTAGATGGTCCTGGGGGTAAACCCAGATAAATTTCAAAGCCAGATATGATGGGGGGCTCATCATTCCCGTGCAGATTGTCAGGGTAAGGAGATGCCCAGTGTTGAGCTTGATCCCCTCACTTTTCACAGAAGACCGTAGTGCCTGTGAATTCTCTATTAGTTGTGGGTCACCACACTGGAATTATGGGTCACATTAGGCCATGTCTTGTCCTTTTTACCTTTCTTTTTTTTTTTTTTTTTTTTTTTTTTTTTTTAAGATTTTATTTATTTATTTGACAGAGAGAAATCACAAGTAGATGGAGAGGCAGGCAGAGAGAGAGAGAGGGAAGCAGGCTCCCTGCTGAGCAGAGAGCCTGATGCGGGCCTCGATCCCAGGACCCTGAGATCATGACCTGAGCCGAAGGCAGCGGCTTAACCCACTGAGCCACCCAGGCGCCCCCTTTTTACCTTTCTTGATGTGACTTTTTCTTCATATCTTTCATTGGATAGAGCTGTTCTTCTAGTCTTTAGGTCATTCTCCATATTAGTATAAATCAGCTATGTGCCTAGAAGGAGGTCAGCTCAGGATCCTCCTACTCTACCATCTTAGTACTGACCTCAGAATTCTCTACAGTTTTCACCTCTTATCAAAGGAAGAGAGAAAGTTTATGTATCATTCCTAAGGATATTCCCTTTCACCATAATCTCTAAGACACTGAGTTGGGCACAGAATCTTTAACTTTCTAAAAATCTAGAAATAATGTCTCTAAGAAATAGAAAATTCCTAGAAACTGAAAATTACCAAAGTGGAGTACAACAAAAAGCAACCTGGGCAAACCTACCAGGTATTAAAGAAATTGAGTTCATGATATAAATCTTCCTACAGAAACATTTTACTCAGAAGCTCAGATGGCATCAGAGTGAATAACACTTAAAAAATATTGGGTCGCCTGGGTGGCTCAGTGGGTTAAGGCCTCTGCCTTCAGCTCAGGTCATGATTCCAGGGTCCTGGGTTCGAGCCCCGCATCGGGCTCTCTGCTCAGTGGGGAGCCTGCTTCCTCCTCTCTCTCTGCCTGCCTCTCTGCCTACTTGTGATCTCTGTCTGTCAAATAAATAAATAAAATCTTTAAAAAAATGCCACTTAAAAAATATTGATCACATTCTCCAATAATAATGGTCTAGTTATTGTATGTATTATATCATGCATTCATTATAAACCCTGGAAGGGATATTGTTGAGAACTTTGCTTTGAATAGCCTTGCATACTTCAAAGAATATAACAGATAGTCTTTCATATTTACCCCGATATTTATAACTTTTCATTCTCTTCTCACCTTCACAAATACCCAGTTTTCTATCTGTTACTACCACACTGAAACCTGGAGAATTCCCTTCTTTTTGCTCTTTTTATTACACTGCAGATCAATGGTGATGTTAGCTCCAAGTCGTTGAACATGGCCTCATCATGTACCTTCATTCTGGAAAACTATCAATGACATCAAGTTCTGGGTCTGCAGTTTCTCCTCCTCAATGAGAATGATCTATTATCTTGTAAATTTTACTACTTATAATGACTTTTTTGGCATATGAAGTGTTATTTTCTCATTGCTCTCAAGATTCTCTTTTTGCCTCTTTCAGAAGCATGACTACAATGTACCCACTTGTGACTTAGTTTATATTTATGTTGTTGGGATTTGGGTGGAATTCTTGAATTTAACTTCCTTTTTAACAAGCTTGAAATAGTTTCCAACATTATTTGTTCAAATAATTTTCTGCCAAGCATTTCCCTCTCCTTGTAAGATCTTAATTATACATGTGTCACAACTTTTAATGTTATCACATTAATGTCTTGTAAAAATTATTTTTATTCCCCTCTCAAAGTGCATTATTGTTCTTATCAAATCCAGACCATTTGGGGGTATACAGGCTAAATTGTTATATGTTCCTTAGGGGGAACAATGGTTGTAATTAAGGGATGAGCCTCATAAAACATAGGGCAGAGCAACTTTTTAGTGTTAATCTCTGATGTCCTCCCCAACTTTATATTCAATTACCAGGAAACAGAATTTGCAGATTCCCAAATTTGGTACATGAGGTTAGACAGATAAAACTCAGTCCTTTCTGCCTCCTACTTGGACTGGCTACCTGCAGAGAGTATACTTTCAGATCTGCTCCAACAACAGTGCATTTTAAAAGGGCACCATCTTCCTCTGAATTTATACTTAAATGAGTACCTTTTAACTCTAGAATCCAAAATAACAAGTCTATTATGTTCAATACATAATGTATAGTCTCAGAAAGATAAACACAGAGAAAAAAATGCTATTGTGATCTTTATATCCCTGATTTCTGCATGGCTCTTTCTACTCTGAATTCACTCTTGATTAACTACCTCCTAATATTGTTCCATATTTTTATATCTCCAGTGTTTTTTGTGGGTCCCTAAACCCAAGCTTACTCTACCAAATAATTCCAATGATATTTTATGGGTACATGTAAGAATTTGACACTTTTTTAAATGAACATGTTTAGATATGTAAAATACTTTGGGAGAAAATTGGGAGTGTTCCACATGAAAATGTATTAAGCAACTTCTCTCTTATTTTCACCATTCTCAGTGGTAAGAGATGCATTATGTGTGGATGGGATTCTCCAACATTGGAAAGAAGAGGCATTTCAGTATCTTCTTCCCCTAGGCTCATGGTGGTTCCCCAAATCTTGGAACCAAACAGGTTATCTTGTCAAACCTTGACAATCCCCTTTAAATTTCTTCAATTCCAAAACAGACAACATTTACATATATCCATATAACACACTGGATGAGAAGACTAGGGTTCTTTACCAATAAAAGAAAGAACAGGGATTGTGACTTGATTTCAAAAAAGGAAATATATCTGCAGAAAAAAAATTACTTTAGTGTCCATAAATGAGGTGTATTAAATTTCTCAAAACACTTAAAATGCAAACATCTTTGATGATTGAAGAGTTTAAGTCAGATGACTGGCTATTTCATTGGGTAAAAGGAAGAAAATAATTACAGAACATGGATTTTCTTGGAAAACAGCTTTTATTGAATATTTGGAAAAGTAAAATATGAAGAGATCATATTTAGCAAGAAATGCTGGTGGTTAAGATTTATTTTAAGGAACTTTGGGCCTTATAGTATTGATTCCTCAGATCAGCCCTATGAGGTGGCTACAATTATGGTCATGATGTCATAGGTGATGGCATGGAAGCATCAAGTTCTTAAGTCAAAACAACTGAGATCTAGTGAATACTTATATGTCAACAGAGGTACTTTTTAAATAATCTTCAAGTAAGTCTGTGACTAAGAATCTATTTCTATCATATTTTCCAGCATAAGAAACTGAACCAGAGCAGTTATGCAGCTGAGGCATGGGGCTAAGATAGTACATATAGAAAATACATTGAAATGACCTGGTTTCATTGCCAATGTCCTTAAACTTTATACTGTACTGCTAATTCCCATTTGTAAATTGATCAAGAACTTCAATGAAAACATCTGTATGATGATGTTTATCACTATGCAAAATTATTTAGCATGAATTTTTGGCACAGAGAACACAAAAAACTGGATGGGAAATTAAGACACTACTAATTTTTTTTCATCTATTTCCCAATATTTTTCTTTAGCCAACTAACGTATCTCATGAAATATAATGAGAAAAAAAATATTCCCAGGGCTTTTATGATAGATTAGGTTGTTTTTCAATGAACCTTCATTTCTTCAATCTGACCACCTTGAGAAGACATATGATCCAGACAATCAATGGTAAGTTTGGCCATGTGGCTTGCTTTCACAATATAGTATGAATAGGATGTGATAGCTAATGAGTTCAGAGTCCAGGTATTAAGATGAAGTTTCTCTTTGATGCTGATCTCTGCCATAAAAGGTCATATACCAGCTAGCCCACTTCTCTAAGAATTAAAAAAAAAAAAAAAGATATGAGCTGAATCTGTAGTCTAGAGTCAAGTTCTTACATATCTAGCCTTGATCAACTAAAACTCAGCCAAATCACAAACTAATGAATGAGAAATAAATACTTATTTTTATTTTTTATTTTTTTAGAGATTTTATTTATTTATTTGACAGAGAGAGATCACAAGCAGGCAGAGAGGCAGGCAGAGAGAGAGAGAGGAGGAACAGGCTCCCTGCTGAGCAGAGGGTCCAATGCGGGACTCGATCCCAGGACTCTGAGGTCACGACCTGAGCTGAAGGCAAAGGCTTAACCCACTGAGCCACACAGGCGCCCCAATAAATATTTATTTTTTAAAAAGATTTTATTTATTTATTTGTTAGAGAGAGAGAGAGAGAGCGCAAGCATGGGCAGACAGAGCAGCATGCAGAGGCCGAGGCCGAAGCAGGCTTCCTGCCAAGCAAGGAGCCCGATGTGGGACTTGAATTGAAAATAAGGAAAAAAAAAAGAGAGAGAAAAGAAGAGGCTCTTCTTCCTGGTTTCATGGTCTTTTCAAGGTGTTTGGCTATGGCTTGCCTGGTGCTTACAAGCATATGTTTTAATTTCTAAACAAGATGTAGAAAAAACTTTCTCCAGTCCAAAATTGAAATATGGACAAACCCGGTCACTCTCTGATGATACTGCCAACCTGAAATATGAGAATTATACCTCATTAATCTTACCAATATATACCTTATACACCATAGTATTTTCATGAATTAACAATTTAGTTCAACTAATAGTTATATACCTCAATCAGAATATTTCCCATATAATTTAGTATGAAAACACTTCAACAATTGTGTTTATATAATTGTTCACATATTGCTGTTTTTCATTGTAAGATTAATTCTTTTAAGGTACAAAATACAAAAATTCTTAAGAAACTTACGCTTTGGAAGAGAAAGTCCAGTGCTTTGGCCACACAGATGGATTATTATTGCTTTTCTGGGAGACTCCAAGCCATGAAGAAGAAATGAAGAGGACTAACAAATGCTGTGAGAAAACAAATTTTATTAGATGTCAAACAGAAACTCTTATATTCATTTGAATTTTGTAGTAACAAAGTTAATTCTTGCCTTATAGAATCTTTCAAATTTTAATGTTACACAGTAGACATGTTACAAAACTACCTTATAAGTAGGTGTAAGGGAAGACAACAAAATTGCAAAGATAACAATTTCAGGGTTCTGAAAATTGATAATTCATGAAATACTTACAGTGGGAAAAAATCCTAGAGATTCGAGTAAGAAGCATCATATTTGTTGCTTAGGATTGTTATTGTCTGGGATTGCTTTGTGGCTCCCCACCAGCCCACCCCAGCTCAGTGATCAAGACGAGTGGTCGTTTTTACAGTTTGGAGAAGCTGCAGAGAGCAATAGTGTTGGTGCCACAGGGGTTAGCAGTGGGGAAGACAGTGAGAGAGCCCACTGACTTTTCAGTTCAACGTGATTATTTTGCTTGGTAATGAATGAGAAAAACATATCCTTTTACTAGTCTGATGTTGTGGTTTTGTGTCCAGCACTGTGACACCCCCAGAAATATAATGGGAAGGTCTGATAAAGGAAAGTGTGATGAAGAGATGACATGAGCTCTCTATACACTCTTGGCTGATAGAAAATATGTGCATGGGGAGAGGAGACCAAAATGATCCTAGTAGGAAGTAAAGGTGAAGAAGACTTGAGAACTGCTATAAAGGTATGAGGACTCCCTTTCTACACTCATGTATGCACGTGTATATGTGTGTGTACACATACACACATCACCTGAAAGAGGGTGGAAGCCCTACTGTCTTGCCATATTTGAATACAGACTTTAATATATATTTTTAAAGATTTTATTTATTTATTGGTCAGAGAGAGAGAGAGAGAGAGAGAGAAAGCGCACAAGCAAGCAGAGAGGCAGGCAGAGGCAGAGAGAGAAGCAGGCTCCCCCCTGAGCAAGGAGCCCAATGTGGGACTCGATTCAGAACCCTGGGATCATCACATGAGCTGAAGGCAGCAGCTTAACCAACTGAACCACCCAGGCATCCCTGGATACAGACTTTAAAAAAAATGATGGTTGACACCTAAGCTTAAAATTCACAAGGATCATCCCAGGAAGATAGGCTAAAAAATAAAAATAAACAATATGAATTTGGAAAAAACTAAACAAAAATATCAGGAGATCAACTTTAGAGAAAATTCTGCAGTAAAGTTTATTCAACATACAAGAAAATAATAAATCTATGAAAAATGAAATAGAATGAATGTTCACTAAGGTGTATTATCAAAAATGTCTTCCAAAAAATTAAGAAATGGGGCAGCTGTGTGGCTTATTCGGTTAAGCAACCAACTCTTCATTTTGGCTCAGGCTCTCAGGCTTAGGCTTCATTGTGATTTCAGGCTCCTGGGATCAATCCCCACATCAAGTCCTATGCTGAATGTGGAGTCTGCTTGGGTTTCTCTCTGTCCCTCTCCCTCTGTTCCTCCACCCACTTGCACTGTCTCTTTATCTCTCTCTCGCATTGTCTCTAAAACAAAATAAAAATATCTTTAAAGGGAATTAATACACACAAAAAACTGGAAAATATCTTCCATGCTATGAGAAAGCATAGGCCAATAGAAATTTCTACTGGGATAAGATGTTACATTTGTTAGAAAAAAAGTATTTTAAAGTAATATTTATAAATACATGTAAATTATAAAGAAAACAATGTTCAAATAGTTAAGTGAAGATATGATGGCAGCAATATAGTAAGTAGGAAATATCAATAAAATAATAAAACTCTATGAATAAACCCCAGAAGATTCTGAGTTTATGAATACATACTTGAAATGAAAAATTCACTTATTAGCTCTATAGATTATGTGATATGCAGAAGAAAAAGTTGGTGAAATTGAGGAAGGAGTAAAAGAAGTTATTCATCCTATAAGATGAGAGAGGGAAGAAAAGAGAAAAATTAATAGAGTTCATAGATCTTCAAAACAGCTTCAGGAAATCCAACATAGGTCTAAGTACAAACTGACAAAAAAGCAGAACAACAATCTTAAGTCATGATGAGCAAATACTTATTAAATATCATCAAAAAATATTCATGGACACCACAGGCTAGGAAACTACTAATGGAATGATTACATACAAATCCACATCTCAAGGTATCATAATGATACCACCAAAAATCATTTGCAAACACAGACAAAAAAATGCTCTTGAGGGAACAGGGTGGATTATGAGATGACTTAAGTCAGTGTGAACATCAGGGAGGGGTGATAATATCCTCCACCTCCCACAGCCTTAGACCACATCATCTACCGCAGAATCTGTATCTGCCCTGCACACTATTTCAGATGGGAGTGGATAAAAAAAGGAACACAAAGCCCCAGGTCCTATATCCTTTATGGAACCAAACTTCAAAATATATCCATACACATAGTCCATGTATTTTCATTTTGATAAGGATGCCAACAGGGAAAGGACAGGATTTTTCATAAATGGTGACGGGAAACTGACTATCCCTATGCAAAAGAATGAAGGTGGAGGCAAAGACTTACACCATATACAAAAGTTAACTCAAAATGGAGAAAAGGCCTAATCATAAGTGTAAAACTATAATTCTCCTTGAAGAGAACATGGGGAAAAGTAAACATCATATTCGGCAATGATTTCTTGGGTCTGCCACCAAAATCACAGACCACAAAGGAAAAATTCACTGTAGGCAAATGTAGCACATCAAAACATTTTTGTGTCCCTCCCAATCCCATCATAAGTGACTCTTAATCTCACAAAACAAACTGAGGGTTGCCGGGCGGGAGGGGGTTTGGGAGAAGGGGGTGGGATTATGGACATTGGGGAGGGTATGTGATTTGGTGAGTGCTGTGAAGTGTGTAAACCTGGTGATTCACAGACCTGTACCCCTGGGGATAAAAATATATGTTTATAAAAAATAAAAAATTAAAAAAAAAAAAAAACAAAAAAAAACAAAAAACATTTTTGTGCACCAAAAGGTATGATCAACAAAATGAAAAGACAGAATGGGGAAAAACGCTTGCAAATCATACATCAGACAAGGGGTTCATATCCAAAATATATAAGGAATCCTACAGGTCAGTAACAACAATATATCCAAATAAGGCAATTAAAAAATGGGCAAAAAAAGTGAATAAACATTTTGTCCGAGAAAATAAATGGGGAAAATTCTTATGAAAGATGCTCAGTATACCTAATGATCAGATAAATGCAAATAAAAATCACAAGTTGTATTTGGTAGGATGTTTTCAATTTTATGTCTAGCTTTAAGCCTATTTGCACATTTTCATAGTATTTTCTTTTGGTAGTATAATGTGTATACAAATGAACGCTCATGGGATACATGCCAATAGCTAGTTGAATTTTCAAGTGTCATAATCGTATGAATGACAAAATGAATATTTTGAACTGCCAGTGAATACCCTGAACTGCCATTGCTAACATCATCCCACAGCATCACAAAATATAAATTCCAAGTGGATCATAAACCCTAATTAAAAGTAAAAAATAAAGAAATAAAAAGGTAAATCTTGGAAGTAATATAGGAAATTATATTCCTGAAATAGGTCCAAAATAATCACTAACATCCAAAATGATAAATTTATCTCTCTCTTCAATGATAAATTTGAAATTCTGATCATTAAAAGACTCCAACAGGGGAGTACAAATGCAAGTCACAGCTATGTCCATCTCCTAAAACTCTCATAGCTAAAATATGACAAGGTCTAAGAAAGGAAAAGAAAGCACCACCTAAAAGAAATGAACAAGAGACACACTCGAGCACTTCTCATCCTCACAGAGAATATCCAAATGATTCACAGACCAAAAAAAGATACTATTTGCATAAGTACCAGAACTTATTGTATTATTTTTTCTAAGACCATTGAATTTTGGATAACAAGATTATTCTGTACAATGTGTATTTACACAATATACTAGAATAGTATAGGGATAATTAAATATATTAAAAGAAACAAATAAAATTGACCATGTAATTTTATACTAATGGTTAAAAGAAACAGTATTATAATTATATGTAAACACAATCATAATGTTACATTATACATTATTATTTATTATGACAAGTACAATAGTTACATTCCATAAATATAATATACTATATTCTATGTGGTTATGTATAATAAATTAGCATAAATACAGTTTGTGGGAAAGACATATAAAGGTTGGGGTGCCTGCGTGTCCCCATCTGGCTCTTGTTTTCAGTTCAGGTCATGAGCTCAGGATCCTGAGATCCAGTCCCAAGTTGGGTTCTGTGCTTAGCACAGAGTTTGCTTGAGATTCTCTGGCTCTCCCTCTCCATCTGCTCCTCCCTATGGTCTCTCTTGATAAATAAATAAATAAATATTTTTAAAAGACATAGAAATGTCTTTTCATAAAGTAATTATTCATAATGCCCACATACTAAAAAGGAACTAAGTTTCTGAGAATAGTTTTTCAAGGTCATATTCATTTAAGACAGCAGCGGTGAAAATTCACAAACTATATACAAATGTGATAATATATATGGACCACAATATCATGTGAGAGTGAAAGGAGACACACATACAAATGCACACTGCATGATTCCATTGATATAAAGTCCAAAAACAAGCAAAGGTATTTCACATTGTTAAAATGGGTGGGACTGTATAAAGACTTGAAACTTCTATTTCATGCCTGATTTGTAATTACGTGGTTCTCACTACTCTGTGATCAAGTTGTACAATCATATGTTTAGTTTCTTTGATGTGTGTAAAATTAAATAGTAAAGTTATTTCAGGTAAAAGAGCATTCATAGAAGGAGGATTTTCTATTAAAAACAAGAACTGATAATTGTCAAAGGTACAATAAAGGCATAAAATATAAATACAATACAGTAGTCAAACTATGGAATAGTAACAGACTTCAAATAAACTAGAAATATGTACACAAAGATGAATGAACTCTAAAAATATAATTTAATTGATAAACTTTTAATAAAATCTGAAAGCATCTGAAATCTCACCAATTCTTCTTCATCCTCTATGGAGAATAGGGTAGAGTTCTCAGAAGCGCAGGCTGACATACTCTCATTCCATGATTTTCTTTCAGTGCTAATGTAATAGCAATTGTTGGAATGTGTCATCCACTCTTTTGGACAATGGCTACAGCTATACACTGAACAAAGGTTATGAGGCATTATCCAAAAACTTTCAAATTTTAAAAATTTACAACGCGTATGCTTTCACATGTATATGACTTATCCATGCACCCTCACAAGCAGATAAAAATGAAACAAAACACAAAAACACTCAAAGAAGAGTCATACTTTCATACCCTAATTTATGTGCCCATATAAAGCAAACACACAAAAATGTCCATCTCTATATGTCCTTTGTGTCACTGAACAAAATCACTTTTTTGGCATTGTAAAGTGACTTATCTCTCAGCATCTTTTTTTAAAAAGATTTATTTATTTATTTGACAAACAGAGATCACAAGTAAGCAGAGAGAGAGGAGGAAGCAGGCTTCCTGCTGAGCAGAGAGCCCAATGTGAGGCTTGATCCCAAGACCCCGGGATCAAGACCCAAGCCAAAGTCAGAGGCTTTAACCCACTGAGCCACCCAGGCGCCCATCTCTCAGCATCTTATAGCAGGAGGAAATTCAAGACAATTGATGACTATGGGTATGGTGATTTTATGAAATAGTTTTTAAGGTTTTATTTATTTATTTGTCATATAAAGACAAATACAGAGCACAAGCAGGGGGAGCAGAGGAGGGAGTGAGGCAGGACTCAATCCTAGGACCATGGGATTATGGCTAGAGCTGAAGGCAGACACTTAACTGATTGAGCCACACAGACATCCCATGGGTATAGTGATTTTAAATGAGTATTTCTTTATACTGTTTCATAAGAAGTAGTATTCTCCTATAACCATGATTTTTAAAAGTTTATTACATGATTTTCTAATTTATTTTCCCCAAGAACATCTATCATAGCAGCAATATCCGCAATAGCAAAACTGTGGAAAGAGCGGAGATGACCTTCAGCAGACAAATGGATAAAGAAGATATGATCTATATACACGATGTAATATGTATATGGTTGAATATTACTCAGCCATCAGAAAGGACAAATACCCAACTTTTGCATTAACATTGATGGAATTGGAGGAGATTGTGCTAAGGGAAACAAGTCAAGCAGATAATGCCAATTATCATATGGTTTCACTTATTTGTGGAACATAAGAAATAGCACGGAGGACATTAGGAGAAGGAAGAGAAAAATGAAGGGGGGCAAATCAGAGGAGGAGATGGACCATGACAGACAATGGACTCTGGGAAACAAACTGAGGATTTAGAGGGGAGGAGAGTTGGGGGGATGCGTTAGCCCAGGGATGGGTATTAAGGAGGACACGGATTGCATGGAGCATGGGTGTTATATGCAAACAATGAGTCATGGAACACTACATCAAAAACTAATGATGTATTTTTTATTTTTTATAAACATATATTTTTATCCCCAGGGGTACAGGTCTGTGAATCACCAGGTTTACACACTTCACAGCACTCACCAAAGCACATACCCTCCCCAATGTCCATATATAAAATATAAAAAATTAAAAATTAAAAAAAAACTAATGATGTGCTGTATGGTGACTGATAACATAAAGAAAAATTCTATTATCATATTTGTCTAACCTATGATAGAGATAAAATAAAAACTGTACTAATATCGGAATTTTGAAAATGATGATGTACCTTTCTGGATCCTTGTTTCAAGAGATATTTTTTTTTTTTTTTTTTTTTTTTTTTTTTTTTTTTCAAGAGATATTTTGTTCTGCTCCGGTCCATCAGTAACTAGAAAAACTAAAGCAATCCTCATACAAACTTAATATTAAACTAAATAAAGCACAATGATTTGAGTTTCTTAATTTGAATTTTGGTGTATTGTTTAGAATTAGAAAAGTCTGTAATAATTTTGATTTTACAGTAAGTAATTAATAAAGTAATGAACTTGTTGGAGAAAATAATTAAAAGGCTTAAAGAACCAAAACTCAGCACTTACAGTATTTGGTTTAACCAATCTCAAGAATTAACCCATGTTTCTCAATTACATATGTATTTTTTTCTACAACCATTGTTATTTATACTTTTGAGAAATTCAGAATAAGTGCTTCACACTTAGTCTAAATGCATACATGAAAAAGAAAGTTCCATTAATGGTACTTGAAATGTTTAGAGGCACTGATGATCATTCAAACAAAAAGTGCATTCTTGAATCATTCAAAGGTTTACTCACAGGGAAGAGAAGTTACAATCATTCAAAGGTTTACTCACAGGTAAGAGAAGTTATCATTCTTGCTACAATGTACATCAAGACAAAGGAGATGATTCCCAAACTCCCAGCAACGATCTTCTCTAGAGATAATGGCAGGTATGTGGGGAGAGAAATGAAACAGTGAGAAAGGATAGGTGGATAAAGACTAAAGTTTAGACAGTTTACATACAAGAGAACCAAAGATGCAAAGGGAATCATAGGTATAAACATGGACCACAAACCCATATCTACCATTGTAATCTTCCTCACAATATACCATTTAACTGTTAGTAAGCATAATGCTCCGTGAGTTGTTCGTCAAGGACTGTGATTTACAACAATGCTGGAGTAAATTATTCCTCAGATCTCAAAAATAAGATTACCTTATTCCAGCTTCAAGTTCTGATCCTCACAAATGAAAAATACATGAAATCATTCCCTACTCTTCCCCACACATCTGCACCCCAAGTTCACATCCTAGAACAGTTGTGCCTTACTGTGTGCTTTATTTTTGCAGTGGGAGTTCTTGTCATTCCCTTGCAGATCTTATTTTGAAGATTTAATTCTGCACAGACGATTCCTTGCTCAGTTACTGAATTAGAGATTTTAGTGCCCTTACCTTTGGACTGTTGTCTTCTTGCATTCTTAACCAGATTTGGTTCTGAGAGGTTTTCTCTCTGGTTATTCATTTCAGCAGCTGAGAGATCTCAGGGCCTGTGCTGTATGGAAACTGGACTGATGTAGTTGACAAACAGTGTAGGTAATGAAAAGAGCCCTGCTGGAGTCACACCAGGTGGAGTGCGAGGTAAGTGGTAACACTCCTTTGTAGTTGAATGATGTAAAACTCTAGTTCCGATTTCCTCAGAGCTTGAAATAAGGGTTTCATCAGATAATAAGTGATTTTTAAAATGATATTCTATGTTTGATGCAATATTATTGTGTAGCAATGAAAAGCAATAAATTAGTGAGGAATAAAGAAACTTGTAACAAATGACGCCCTTATTAACCTAAAGTCAGATTCCATAACACATTTTAACACTGCTAGAATAGCTGGGTCAAAACTAAAATGATGTTATTAGGAAACAATGAGACTAATTTTCTATGATAAGTTTTAAAATCCATGGATGGTTAAAGATTGAATGTTCTAAAGTTGGGGGAATAATAGTGTTAGTGTATACAAGAAATTCCTGAAGTAAATTACTTTTATTTGGTGACTTATATATACTTAATAAAAGCATTGAGGTATTATCAAATGAATTTTTATTTTGAATAATTGTGGAATTCTGGAAATCATTAAATTTTGAAGAAATATTGTATCTGGTGAAAAATGCTACATGATATGCTAAACTTATCCAAAACATAAACAATACTGAAAACAAAACAAAACGACAGAAAAGATTTCTTAAACTCCTTATTTGACACCAGAAAATGGAAACTGATAATGGCCAACATATGAAACTGTAAAATGATAAATAAAAGTAGAGATCAGTTATGGAAGAATAGTGTTGTTGTGAACTCAGAAACAATCTATGGTTGTCAAAGGCAGTGAAGGTAACTTTATTGTGTAATCAATTGTAATAAATCAAATTTAGTATTTAATTTAACTTTTAATATTTAATATAATTTTAATATTTAATTTAAATTTAATAATTCACACAATTGACTCCACAGTCCGTGAACTCTAGAATCACTTCTGGCTCTCAAAGTTACAGTGTGTGATCTTTTAAATGTTATTTCATGTCCAGCTATCTAGTTTACTAATCTATAATGGGAATAAAAATATGTAAGCTGTGATGCATGTAAAACACCTAGATTAATCAGATTTTTTAAGTCTTGTTTTAATTATATTTTTAGCACCATACCATATTACTGTTTCTGACTCATATCAGTTAGACCGTGCAACATGATTCATGGGAGTGTTTGTTTCATCAATGCAGTAAAACTTTGAAAAGTTTTGTTCAAATGTTTTAGAAATCTTATCATTGTTTATAGGTAAGTTTAAATTACCATATTATGGAAGTTTCCTCATCCTGATATGAAAAATTAAACTGGTTTTATTTAACTAAGAAAGTATATGAGGAATTATAGTTAGTCTTCATGCTTGCAAGATTGTATTTTAAAAACTATTTTTAAAGCCTGGGCTAGGTTAAATATCAAAAATATGTGTAATTATATGATGTCAGATCCAAATTAACTGTACCTTGTCATGCATGATGCTTATAAGATTTCATTTGAAATTATATTGATTTATAAACCTTTATTATATGTGTGTGTATATACTTGATTACTTCTCCACGGGCAAGAATTTGAATACTTCAAGAAATTCTCTGACATATTTCATATTTACTCCTGTTTGTGACCCAGAATTGTTAGAATAGGGATAATCAGTGTCCTCTGTGATTTCACTGTGTATTAGTTGTACCTCAGGTGTATCCCACCCAGCATTTGTAATCTCACACTAAATGAGGTGGCTAGGAGAGAGACAGTGAAGGAGTGACACATACCTTCTATTGGGCAGAAAGTCATGCATCTTGCAGTGGGAGACCAGGTTACTGTTGTAAACAGATAGTATCTGTGGTCTTCCCAGACCGCCAGCTCTCAAAGTTTTCAAAGTGAAGCAGTAGTAGAAAAGGTAGATTCTTTATCAATGTGTGACTTAAAATTTGAACAGGAAATCCTTACACTTGGGCTGTTTTGAAGACACTATCTCATCACACACCTCCAGAATGTCCGAGACTTTCAGCTTGTGGTGTGTCAGTTAATTGCGACATGACTCTGAGAAATGTTTATGTTCCACAAGATTCTGGGGTCAGAGGCTTGACCACCCATGCTGTTAGCTTGCTTTTTTCTCAGTCACAAATGCTGAGACCTGAAAATTCAGGTCTTTTAATAGTATGTAAGCTCTATTTTCACACGGGTTGTGTAGTCTTGGCATTACATACTTTCTTTGTGTCCACCTCAAGTTCTTTCATTACTGTTTTATAGTACTCAGAGCACAGATCTTTTACTTCTTTTGTGAATTTTATTAGGTAGCTCATGATTTTGGTGCAGTGGTAAATGGGGTCGATTCCTTGATTTCTCTTTCTGCTGCTTTATTACTGCACTACAGAAATGCAACAGATTTCTGTACATTTGATTTTATACTCTGTGACTTTACTGAAGTCCTGGATCAGTTGTAGTAATTTTTTCATACAGTCTTTTCGGTTTTCTCTATACAGTATCATGTCATCTGCAAATAGTGAAAGTTTGACTTCTTCCCTGCTGATTTGGATGCCTTTCCTTTCTTTATGTTGTCTGACTGTTGAGGCCAGGACCACCAGTACTATGTTAAATAACAATGGTGACAGTGGACATCCCTGTCTTCTTCCTCAATATAGAGGAAAAGTTCTCGATTTTTCTCTATTGAGGATGATATTAGCTGTGCATGGTTCATATGTGGTCTTTATTACTTTTAATTATGTTCCTGTATCCCTACATTACTGAGGTTTTTTGTTCTTTGTTCTTTGGTTTTTATAAATTGTGAATTGATGTTGCACAAGGTCAAATGCTTTTTCTGCATCTGTTGAAAGGATCATATGGTTCTTACTTATTTCTTCCTGTTTTGGGTTTGGTAGTTCATGTTTCAAGGAATTTATCCATTTCAGGTTGTCCCATTTGTTGGTCTATGTTTTTTAATAATATTTCTTATAATTGAATTCCTGTGATGTTGGTAGTAAAAAAATCTTGCTCATTCTATGTAAAAAGCACAGATACACACATAGCACAAAAAGAGAGAGATAACATATTTTTGGTTTTGAATTTTCATGGTGATAATGTGTCTGTAAAGACTCCTTGGTTGGAGGTTTGGAGTAGATAATGAAGAAAATATTGACCAATGCTATATTACAAAGCATGTTGGAAGAGGGCTCAAATCACCCAGGTTTTTGTTAAGTAAGGCTGTCCCTTCTTTATCAAGAAGCAAGATCACATGAGTAAGATGCTCTGATTATACTTTACTAGTCTCAACTTGGCAGATAGATGAAATTCAAGAATTATGAGCAAAAAAAGGGAAACGCAAAATCCTACAGGCAAGATATGGGGTGGTCTGGACTAAGGTAAAGCATGGCAATGGTGATAAGAGATTGGACTCTGGAATACTTTGAAGTCAGTGTTAACAAGACTCTAATGTGAGAATGTGGCATGAGAAAGGAGAGGAGTCATGGATGAAGCATGTGCTGTACCTTGAGTATCTGAAAACAGATAAAATCTGTTTCCATTCACTAAGATGGAAAAGACTGTACATGAGGTAGTTGTGATTAGGAGACTGTGTTTGGATTGGATATGTCAAGTGTGACTAATCCATTAAACACACAAGAGGAGCAGTTGAATAGGGACTCAAATATCAGTGCCCTGAGATGAATGGTGAGGTTTGGGGCAGAAAGCATAAAATTGGGCTCTTCAGCTTGCATGTGTTGCTTAAAACTACGTAACTGAGAATACCACCGAGGAACTTAAAGTGGATATAAGTAAGAGGAAGTTCTAGAATAAGCTCTGCGACTCTCTCATGTAAAGAGGAAGAGGAGAAGAGGTGAAATCAGCAACAAGACTAAAGGTGTAATGATGAGATGGGACTCAAATCTAAGAAAAGGTATTGCCTTGAGTACCAAGTGAGAAACTTGTTTCTAGTAGGAATGAAAGACCCACTCTTGTCAAATGCTGCTGCTAATCACTAAAATGAGATTTTATTATTTTATGTATAAAATAGGGAATTATTCCAATGAATAATTGGGGCAAAAATCCAATTTGTCATAGTTTTTAAAGAAAATGGAAGGATGGAAATTAAAAATAGTTTTACTATGATGCAGCATGGTGTTCATTAAAGGTATCTTTTCCAATAGTGATGAACTGTGTTTCTTGAATGGGAGGATCCAGTGGACTACCAGTCCTGACTACCACCACATATGCTCTCTTCCAATATGGCTTATCTGAATTTTCCCTATGATCCTGACCCATGCTGCAAATGTTATCCCTCATGCCTGAGTAGCTTTTATAGTTTCTCCCTCCTTTTCTCTTGTTTTCAAGTGTTCATTCAATTCACTTACTTTCTCCTTAATTCTTTCTAATTTGTTCTTTAATCACTACACCAATTATTCTTTTAAATGTTTTGATTTACATTTCTAGAATACTTCTTTTTGGTTTTTTCAAATTTCTCTGGGTTTTCCCCATCACCCAACCCTCAGACACTAACTTCTTTTTTAATGGTCCCTCTGTATCCCTTATACATTTATTGACCCTAAATATTTTTACTTTATAATCAATATTCAAGAATTTTATCATTTGGGTTTTTTTCTCTTTTACTTTTCTTCTCCTTCTCTTTCTTCTTCTTTTTTCTTTCTTTTTTTTTTTTTTGAATGATTTTCAATTTTTATTGTAGCTTCCAAATCCTCTGTGGCCTGGGTTGAGAATAGCCACAGAACTTTATCTTCAGCAAAAATGATCACTGAACTCTGGGAAATTTTTTTGTCTATGATAAACTGTACATATAGGGATTTTTTTTCTTTACTATGTGGAAGATAATGGCAATGATTATGTGGATGAAAGATAAGGGCTTTATTTTTTATCTGCTAATTATATTTGGAGATTTAAAAATAAGAAACATAACACTTCTTTTTAAACCCATTTCTTTGTAGTCTGGGAAATACTATATCCATTTCAAGGGAAGGCAGCCTAAACTGAAATGCCAAAAAATACTAATTTAATCTAGATAGCACGTATTTATGGTGAACAACAACAACAACAAAAAAAACAGAGTAGGAATTTGGGATAGAAGAATTCTTTTCTTAATGATATCATTTATATATTATTCATAGTATATAAGTGTTAATTCCAAAATTACATACTACTGGATTTATAATTTATTTGTTCTTTGTGCACTCTGTGCCTGCCTTCTCTGGGATTATTTGAATATTTTTTTAGAACTCCATTTCAATTAGTACATTGGCTTCTAGACTATCCCTGTTTACATTTTATTTTTAGTGGTTGTTCTAAGATTCCAGTATATACTCTTTTTTTTAAATTTATTTTTTATTTATTTTTGGCATAACAGTATTCATTATTTTTTCACCACACCCAGTGCTCCATGCAATCCATGCTATCCTTCTGTCCATACAACCCCTCTATAATACCCACCACCTGGCACCCTGACCTCCCACCCCCTGCCCCTTCAAAACCCTCAGATTGTTTTCAGAGTCCATAGTCTCTCATGGTTCACCTCCAATTCCAATTTCCCCCAACTCCCTTCTCCTCTCTATCTCCCCATGTCCTCCATGCTATTTGTTATGCTCCACAAATAAGTGAAACCATATGATAATTGACTCTCTCTGCTTGATTTATTTCACTCAGCATAATCTCTTCCAGTCCCATCCATGTTGCTACAAAAGTTGAGTATTCGTCCTTTCTGATGGAGGCATAATACTCCATAGTGTATATGGACCACATCTTCCTTATCCATTCGTCTGTTGAAGGGCATCTTGGTTCTTTCAACAGTTTGGCAACCGTGGCCATTGCTGCTATAAACATTGAGGTACAGATGGCCCTTCTTTTCACTCCATCTGTATCTTTGGGGTAAATACCCAATAGTGCAATGGCAGGGTCATAGGGAAGTTCTATTTTTAATTTATTGAGGAATCTCCACACTGTTCTCCAAAGAGGCTGCACCAACTTGCATTCCCACCAACAGTGGAAGAGGGTTCCCCTTTCTCCACATCCCCTCCAACACATGTTGTTTCCTGTCTTGCTAATTTTGGCCATTCTAACTGGTGTAAGGTGACATCTCAATGTGGTTTTAATTTGAATCTTCCCGATGGCTAGTGATGATGAACATGTTTTCATGTGTCTGATAGCCATTTGTATGTCTTCATTGGAGAAGTGTCGGTTCATATCTTCTGCCCATTTTTTGATATGATTTTCTGTTTTATGTGTGTTGAGTTTGTGGAGTTCTTTATAGATCCTGGATATCAACCTTTTGTCTGTACTGTCATTTGCAAATATCTTCTCCCATTCCATGGGTTGCCTCTTTGTTTTGTTGGTTGTTTCCTTTGCTGTGCAGAAGCTTTTGATTGTGATAGAACAAATTAATAAGAGAAGAGAGAAGAACCATATGGTCCTCTCAATTGATGTAAAAAAAGCATTTGACAAAATCCAGCATCCATTCCTGATTAAAATGCTTCAAAATATAGGGATAGAGGGAACATTCCTGAACTTCATAAAATCTATCTATGAAAGACCCACAGTAAATATCATCCTCAATGGGAAAAAGCTTGCAGCCTTTCGTTGAGATCAGGAACACGACAGGGATGCCCACTCTCACCACTCTTGTTCAACATAGTATTAGAAGTCCTAGCAATAGCAATCATACAATAAAGAGAAATAAAAGGTATCCAAATTGGTAATGAAGAAGTCAAACTCTCTTCGCAGATGACATGATTCTTTATACGGAAAACCCAAAAGACTCCACCCCCAAACTACTAGAACTCATACAGCAATTCAGCAATGTGGTAGGATACAAAGTCAATGTACAGAAATCAGTGGCTTTCTTATACACTAATAATGAAAATACAGAAAGGGAAATCAGATAATCGATTCCATTTACTATAGCACCAAGAACCATAAGATACCTGTGAATAAACCTAACCAAAGAGGTAAAGGATCTGTACTCGAGGAACTACAGAGCACTCATAAAAGAAGTTGAAGAAGACACAAAAAGATGGAAGACATTCCAGTATATACTCTTAACTTTCCACAGTCTAGGTAGAATTAGTTGTCCAATTTAAGAATCCTGTATGGAACAGGTTTGTTGATCTTCTCCTCTACCCATTATGGCATATAGTTGTCATATGTATTACTTATTATGTACATTGTAAAAACAGGAAGAATCTTACAAATTTTGCTTTGAATAGTTAGCACACTGCAAGGAAACTAGCAGAAGAGTGTCTTTCCTATTTACCTAGATATTTATAACTTTACATATCCTTATGCTACCCTAAATACCCAGTTTTCTTTTTTTATATTTTTAATTTTAATTGATTAATTTTAATATTATGTTCAATTAGTCAACATATACTGTATCATTAGTTTTTAATATAGTGTTGAGTATAACACCCAGTTTTCTAATGAAACTTACATGTAAACCTGACAAGTTTCCTTTCTTTAACACTTATACTGCAGGTCTGCTGGTGATGGATTTTCCGAGAAGTTTTTTGAAAATGTCTTAATTTTCATTCATCTTTAAAGCTATTAATGATATCAAATTCTGGGTTAGCAGGGTTTTTTTTTTACTTGAGATGATTATTTTATTATCCCCTACATTTAATTATTTCTAATGAATTTCTAAGCATATAAAGTGTTGTTATTCTGTCATTGCTTTCAATATTTTTTGTCTATTTCAGAAGTATAACTACAATGCCTGTAATTTAATTTTTATTTGTTTTATTTGGGTTTTGCTGGGCTTTCTGAATTCAACTTGGTGTTTTTCAACAAATTTGAATTAGCTTCAGCCATTATTTCTTAAAATAACCTTCTGCTAATTGTTTCCCTTTCCTTGTAAGATGCTAATTACATGTGTTATAACTTTTGATATTATCACGTTGATCTCTCTTGTGAAAAATATTTTTGGGGCACCTGGGTGGCTCAGTGGGTTAAGACTCTGTCTTCAGCTCAGGTCATGATCTCAGGGTCCTTGGATCGAGTCCTGCATTGGGCTCTCTGCTCGGCAGGCAGCCTGCTTCTTCCTCTCTCTCTCTGCCTGCCTCTCTGCCTACTTGTGATCTCTGTCTGTCAAATAAATAAATAAATTCTTTAAAAAAATTATTTTTGATCCCCTCTCAGATTCCATTATTATTCTTATCCAAGCCAGAGCATTTGAGGAGGACAAAAGCTAAATATTTGCATATTGCTTTAAGAGGATCCACAAAGAAGCAATGGTTTTAATTAAGAGGAGAGGAACAACTTTTAATGTTAAATTCTTATTTTATCCATAACTTAAAACCCATTAATTTTCAGAATATAAAATTTTCAGATTAATAAATTTGTTACACAAGAGTGGACAGACACAGCTTTGTCCTTTTCATTTTTTTTGGAACTGAGTGCCTGCAAAGAATACACTTTCTCCTCTGCTGCAACCACAGTAAATTATAAAAGGCACCATCTTTTCTGAATCTAGTATGGAAATGAGTATTGCTTATCTCTGGGAACTAGAATAACAATCCCATAATATTCAACACCTAATGTATATTCTCAGAAAGTTAGACACAGAGAAAACTACCATGTTGATCTTTATTTCCCTGAATTATCTGAGACTTTCTTTTTTCTTTTCTTTCTTTCCTTTTCTTTTCTCTCTTACTCCTCTTTCTTTCTTTCAAGTTTCAGAGGTAGAATTTAATGATACATTATTTGGCTATAACACCCAGGGCTCATTACCTCAAGTGCCCTCCTTAATGACTACCACCCAGTTGTTCCTTCCTCCTATCCATCTCCCCTCCAACAACCCTCAGTTTTTCTCCTAGAGTTTAGCATATCTTATAGTTTGCCTCTCAATTTTCATCTTATTTTATATTTTTTCTTCACTTCCCCTATGCTTATCTGTTTTGTTTCTTAGATTCCATATATGAGTGAAATCATGGTATTTGACTGTCTCTTACTGACTTATTTTGCCTATCATAACACCCTCCAGTTCTATCCACATCATTGCAAACAGTGCAATTCCATTCTTTTTGATGGCTGAGTAATATTCCATTCTATATATACTACTTCTTCTTTATCCATTCACCTCTTGACAGACATCAAGACTTTTTCGATATTTTGGCTATTATGGGCATTTCTGCTATAAACACTGGGGTGCATGTGCTCCCTCAAATCACAATGTATCCTTTGGATAAATACCTAGTAGTGTATTTACTTGCTGGGTCATAAGGTAGCTCTATTTTGAACTTTTTCAGGAACTTCCATACTGTTTTTCAGAGTGGCTGCACCAGTTTGTATTCCTATCAAGAATGGAAAGAAGTCAAACTTTCACTCTTATTAGATGACATGATAGTTTATGTAGAAAATCCAGAGAACTACACCAAAAAAAAAAATCACTAGAACTCGTACAGGAATTCTGCAAAGGTGCAGGATATAAAATCAATGCACAGAAGTCAATAGCATTTCAATATACTAGCAATGAAACAGAATAAGTAGAAATCAAGGAATTTATTCAATTTACAATGACACCAAAACCCATAAGATACACAGTAATAAACCTAACCAAAGGGTAAAGGACCTGTAATCTAAAAACTATAGAACACCTATGAAAGAAATTGAGGAAGACACAAAGAAATTTAAAAACATTTCATTCTCATGGATTGGAAGAACAAATATTGTTGAAACAGCTATGCTACCCATGGCAATCCATGCATTCAGTGCAATCCTTACCAAAACATCACAAGAATTTTTCAGAGAGCTAGAACAAACAACCCTAAAATTTGTATAGAACAAGAAAAGCCCCCAAATAGCTAAGGGAATATTGAAAAAAGAAAGCCAAAGCAGGAGGCATCTCAATTCTGGACTTCAAGGTATGTTACAAAGCTATAATCATCAAGAGAGTATGGTCATTTTTTAAAACATTTATTTATTTGAAAGTTAGGGGCTGGGTATAGGCGAGGGAAAGAGAGTCATAAGCAGACTTTGCAATGAGTATGAAACTGAACACAAGCTCCTTCTTATGATCCTGAGGTCATGACCTGAGCCAAAATCTAGAGTTAGACACTTAACTGACTGCCCCACCCACGCACCCCTCCATGACTCTTCTTATTCTGACTTCACACTTGATTAACTTCCTGAAAATAATGTTCAATGTTTACATATCTCCAGTGCTTTTGGTGGATCCTCCACTTAAGCTCACT
This sequence comes from Mustela putorius furo, assembly GCF_011764305.1. Classification (NCBI taxonomy): domain Eukaryota; kingdom Metazoa; phylum Chordata; class Mammalia; order Carnivora; family Mustelidae; genus Mustela; species Mustela putorius. The sequence goes on along the minus strand of NW_025422368.1, from coordinate 37,268,261 downwards.
CTACCAAAGACTTCCCATGGCTTCTTACATGGGAGCATGTAAGATGTTAGGCACTTTTTCAGAAGTATGCAGATATGTAAAAATACTTTGGGAGAAAATTGGAAGGCTTTCCACATGAGAATGTTAATATTAAGTAGTTTGTCTCTTACTTTTCTCCATTCTCCATGGTAAGAACTACATATATGTAGATGGGATACTCAGCACTGGAAGGAAAAGGGAATTTCATTGTCTTCTTCTTCTAGGCACCATTAGGTTCCCCAAATCTAGTAACCAAACAGGCTATCTTGCCAAACATTGAAAATTCATTTAAAAATATCTCCAATTCCAAGAAAGACAACCATTATATACGTCCAAAGTAAAACTCTGGGTGAGGAGGATGGGGTTCTTGACCAATAAGAGAAAAATAATTGCAGCTTGATTTCAAAAATGGAAATGCATGTACAGAAATCTTGCTCTTGTTTAGGGTCCATACATAAACATGTATTCCATTTTTAAAACCCTGTTTTCAAATTCAAATATCTTTTTGTACAGCAAAGGAAACAGTAGACAAAACCAAAAAACAACTGATAGAATAGGAGAAGATATTTGCCAATGTCTAATCAGATAAAGAGCTAGTATTCAAAATCTATAAAGAACTTAACAAACTCAACACCCAAAGAACAAATAGTCCAGTCAAGAAGTGTGCAGAAGACATGAACAGACATTTCTCCAAAGTGGACATACACATGGCCAATCGACACATGAAAAAATATCCAACTTCACTCAGCGTCAAGGAAATAAAATCAAAACAAAGAGATACCATTTCACTCCAGTCAGAATGGCTAAAATTAGCAAGTTATGAAATAGCAAATGTTGGTGAGGATGAGAAGAAAGGGAAACCCTCTTAAACTGTTGGTGAAAATGCAAAGTGGTGCAGCCACTCTGGAAAACAGTATGGAAGTTCCTCAAAAAGTTGAAAATAGAGCTACCCTAAGACCCAACAATTGTGCTACTGGGTATTTACCCCAAAGATATAAATGTAGTGATCCAAATGGGGCACCTGCACCCCAATATTTATAGCAGCAATGTCCACAATAACTAAAGTATGGAAAGAGCCCAGATGTCCATTGACAGATGAGCAGATAAAGAATATGTGGTATATATTATACAATGGGGTACTATCCAACCATTAAAAAAAATGAAATATTACCATTTGCAAGACATGGATGGAACTAGAAGGTATTACACTAAGTGAAATAAGTCAATCAGAGAAAAACAATTATCCTATGATGTCACTTACATGTGGAGTTTCAGATACAAAACAGAGGGTCAAAAGGAAAGGGAAGGAAAAATAAAACAAGATGAAATCAGAGAGGGAGGCAAACTATAGGAGATTCTTATCCATAGGAAATAATCTGAGGTTTGATTGAGGCGAGGAGATTGGGAGATGGGGTAACTGGGTAATGGACATTAAGGAAAGCATGTGATGTAAAGAGCACTGGGTATTATATAAGACTGATGAATCACTGAACTCCACCTCTGAAACTAATAATGCACTATATGTTAATTGAATTTAATAATATAAAAAAACAAATAGTTCATTAAAAACGAATGGCAGAGGAACACAAATTAATAAAAGCTGCTAAAGATAGAAAAAATATTTAAAAATGCTAATGTTTTTGATCTTCATGATGGAAGTGATTAAGTCAGAATATATATCTGATGTCCAGTTAAACAAATATATTATAACAATAGAAATTGGATGGGTGAAAGAAGAAGTCAGTTTCAGACCTTTAGTGTTCTTGGAAATCAGTCTTTATTTGAATATTTCAAAAAACAAAATATGAAGATACCACATATAGCAAGAACATCATGTGGTTAGCCTGCATTTTAAGGATCTTCAGGCATTATATTATTGATTTCTTATGTCAGCCCTATCAGATGATTACTATTATGGTCATCATGTTATAGATGATGGAAATGAAGCATCAAGTTCTTAAGTCAAAATGACTAACCTAGTGAATACTTTTGTGCCAAGAGGGACTGTTCAAATAATCTTCAAGCAATTCTGTGAATAACTATATCTATCAGATTTTCCAGGACAAGACACTGACCCAGAGCAGTCATGTAATTGACACACAAGCCTAGTGTGTGCATTTAGAAATTACACTGAAGAGGCCTGATTTCATTGTCAATGTCCTTAAACTTTACCCCATACTACGTATTTCCATTTGTAAATTGACCCAGGACCCTAGTACAAGAATCTATGTGATGATGTTTAGTACTATACAAAACTACAAGAATTTTGGCACAGAGGAAAAAAAAACTAGATGGGGAGATAAGAAAGTACTTGGTTTTCCATTTATTTCCTAATATTTTTCTTTCACAAACTTCTCTATCTCATGAAATAATAATGAAAAAAATAATCTTATAGCTATTATGGTAGATTAGGTTGTTCAATAAAACTATATTTCTACTATCTGATCACTTTAAAAAGAGTACACCTTGAAGAAATTCAATGACAGATTCAGCCCTGTGACTTGTTTTCACAATATAATGTGAGTGGGAATGTGATAACTTATGAGTTCAGAGTCCAGGCATTAAGGAGCACATTTCTCCCAACTGCTAATCTCTACTATAAAATGCTATACCAGGTATCCTGATCTTCAAAGAAAAAATATATCAAAAAGATCTGAGCTGAATTTGGAGTCTGGAGTCAAGCCTATGCCAAGCCTCCATCAACTAAAACCCACCAAAGCACAAACTGTTGATGAGAAATAAATGCTTATTTTTCAGAGAGTGTACAGTCTTGGGCTGTTCATAACACAACTTTACCAATTAGGTACAGCTCCCATTTACATATTGTATGAATTTGATTTTAAATATTCATATAATTGTTCTATCAGAGTATAAGAAATCAGTACAGAGAATATAAAGAATAAGTTCAGGGACACCTGTGTGACAGTCAATTAAGCTTCTGCCTTCAGCTCAGGTCATGATCCCATCATCTCGAAATCCAGCCCCATATCAAGCTCTCAGCTCAGTGTGGAGACTGCTTCTTCTGTTCTCTCTAGTTGCTGCTCCCACTGCTTGTTTTCTCTTTCTCTCTCTCTTCCAAATCAAATAATCTTTTAAAAAGAAAGTGTATTATTAGTTTTTGAGTGTTGAGTTTGAGAAGTTCTTTATAGATCTTGGATATTAGCCCTTTATTTGTAATGTCATTTGCAAATATTTTCTTCCATTCTGTGGGCTGCCTCTTAGTTTTGTTCATTGTTTCCTTTGTTGTGCATAAGCTTTTTATCTTGATGGAGTCCCAAAAGCTCATTTTTGCTTTTGTTTTACTTGCCTTTGGAGACATGTCTTGAAAGAAGTTACTGTGGCTATATCAAAGGGTAACTTCCTATTTTCTTCTCTAGGATTTTGATGGATTCCTGCCTCACATTGAGGTCTTTCATCCATTTTGAGTTTATCTTTTGTATGGTATAAAGGTACAGTCCAGTTTCATTCTTCTGTATAGAGCTGACTAATTTTCCCAGCACCATTTACTGAAGAGATTATCATTTTTCCATTGGATATTTTTTCCTGATTTGTCAAAGGTTATTTGACCATAGTATTGAAGGTCCATTTTTGGAGTCTCTATTCTATTCTGTTGGTCTATGTGTCTGTTTTGTGCCAATACCATGCTGTATTGCTGATGCCATCTTGGTGATCACAGCTTTGTAATATAGCTTGAAGTTAGGCAGGTGATGTCTCCATCACCTTTGTTTTTGAATTTCATCCTTCCCTTGGCAACTCAGGGTCTTTTCTGGTTCCATATAAATTTTAGGATGTTTTGTTCCAGCTTTTTAAAAAAACTGACAATGGTAGTTTAACAGGATGGCATTGAAAGCATCAGTAGTTCTGGGGAGGATAGACATTTTAACAATGTTTATTCTTCCAATCCATGAGCATCGAATATCTTTCCATCTTTTTGTGTCTTCCTCAATTTCTTTCATAATTGTTCTGTAGTTTCTAGAGTATAGGTCCTTAACCTCTTTAGTTAGGTTTATTCCCAGGTACCTTATTGTTTGTGTTGCTATTGTGACTGGAATTGATTCTTTATTTTCTCTTTCTATAGTTTCTGAATAAGAAAGCTACTGACTGTTGTGCATTGATTTTGTATGTTGCCACATTGCTAAATTGCAGTATGAGTTCTAATAATTTGGGAGTGGAATCTTTTGGGTTTTCCATAAAGTATGATGTCTTCTGTGAGGAGGGAGAGTTTGACTTCTTCTTCGCCAATTTGGAGACTTTTATTTCCTTTTGTTTTCTGAATGTTGTTGCTAGGACTTCTAGTATGATGTTGAACAATAGTGGTGAAAGTGGGCATCCGGTCAAAAAATGAGAAGTCATGAACAGACACTTCTCAAAAAAGGCATACAAATGGCTAACAGACACATGAAAAAATATCCAACATTACTACCCATTAGGGAAATGCAAATCAAACCCACACTGAGATAACCACCTTATACCAGTTAGAATGGCAAAAATTAACAAAATAGGAAACAACAAAAGTTGGTGAGGATGAGAAGAAACAGAAACCGTCTTACACTTTTGGTGAGAATGCAAGTTGGTACAACACTGGAAGACAGTATGGAAGTTCCTCAAGATGTTAAGAATAGAGCTACACTATGACCCATCAATTACACTACTGAGTATTTACCTCAAAGATACAGACATAGTGAAATGAAGGGGCATGTGCACCCCAATTTTCATAGCAGCAATGTCAACAATAGCCAAACTGTGGAAGGAGCTGAGATGTCCTTCAACAGATTAATGGATAAAGAAGATGTAATATATATACACAATGGAATATTATTCAGCCATCAGAAATTATGGATACCCACCTTTTGCATCTATCTACATGGATGGAACTGGAGGGGATTATGTTAAGTAAAGTGAGCAAACAGAGAAGGACAATTATAGTTTCACTCATATGTGGAACATAAGCAATAGTATGGAGGCCTATAGGGGAAGGGAGGGAAATCCAAAGGAGGAGAAATCAGAGAGGGAGATGAACCATGAGAGACTATGGACCCTAAGAAAAAATCTGGAAGTTTCAGAGGGGAGGAAGGTGGGGGAAGGGATAACAGAGAGATGGGTATTGAGGAGGGCACATGCTGTGATGAGCACTGGGTGTTATACTTAACTAATGAATCACTGAAAACTGAATCAAGGACAAATTATGTACTATACACTGGCTAATTGAACATAATTGAGAAAAAGGGGGGAATCAATGACAACCAACTAATGAATCATTGAACACTACATCAAAAATTAATGATGTACTTACTATATGATACTTAATAAAAAAAATGACAAAAAAAAAGAAAAAAAATCATCAAAACAGGGAAGTCTGAAAAACTGCCATAGAAAGAAAAGCCTAGGGAGACATGACAACTCAATGTAGTAATGTGGTGTCCTGAATAGAATTCTGGTTCACAGAAAGGACATAGGTAAAAACTACAGAAATCTAAATAAACTCTGGACTTTAGCAATTAAAAAAGAATATGTGTAAAAAGAAAATGTCTATATTCAAAGAGATAAATATTTATAAAATATGGATTTATTTTGCAAGTAATAACTGTGTTCAATCTCTCTCCCTCTTGTAATTGAACTGAGGTAGAAATGTCTGAATCATTATCAAATTCCTAAGGTTTGTCATGAATTCTGGCAAGAACTAGCTATTTGACTCACACAGAATCTTTATACTTTTATTCTTGTTTTTGTCAACATTTAACATTTTATTTTTGCATCAAAATATTTTCTAGCTTGGGTAAAGGCGACAGAAGTGGGGACTTGGGGAATTTAATAAAGCAGGATGTCTTTTAAAATATCTGAAATCCAGGTAAGGAAAATAACACACAAGAAAAAGTAGTGAAGGACATTGGTTATTAATGATTGAGAAGAAACCAATCTCTACCATAAATAAACCTAATTTGGTAGTGCTCCACTAAAAAAGATTCATAAAATACCCTTTCATTCCATTCTGTAAGGATGTGGGACAGATGTGAATGGCTCTTATATAGTAACCCTGTGGTTGTTGCCTGATAACCCTGAGTGCCTTTTAACAATTTAGTATTCTTGGCTTCAAATCTACCCATCCCTCTGTGCCCTGTTCTCAGATAATGGAGCAGGATCCTATAAACTTCTCTCCCTTGTTAGCTCATATGAGGTTGAGTTTTGCTGGTAAAAGACAATTGAGAGACCCTGTAAGAGAAACGGCTCTTCTTCCTGGTTTCATGGTATTTCCAGGGTGTTTGGCCACTATGGCTTGGTTGTCAGCTGCATTCACGGGGAGGTCCTGTGTATTCACCCTCCAGCAAGTACTTGTGGCCAGTCCCAGTCAAAGCTTCCTGCCCTGTGCTCCATCCCTCCTAACAAAGGTTCTTCCTGACTGCCAGTCACAGCCTGAGATCCAGCCTCACCAATTTCAGCCTGTGGACTGTGGAGCTGCTCTGTCCCAGGTCAACACAATGAGCATCTCTGCCATAAATGTGTGTATCCATCTTGTCTTCAATGATATCTAAATTCCATCTTCAGAGTAGACCTGGTATCACAGTGATCTCTCCTTGGGGTACTCTCCTTCAACATTAAGAAATTCTTTATGATTTCCTTTATCTTAGTAGCCTTTCTTCTTAATAGGCTTTCCCTTACAAATAGGTAATAGTTGTTTGCATCCATCTTCCCCTGATTCAATTCTGACTGATTACATTACCACTCTTGTTGTTTAGCCCTCATTTGCAGTCCCTATAAGGGTGAGGACAAACCAATTTATTTGGAAATATGAGTAAAATTCACTTTATTGGGAACTTTACAATAATATTATGATTTGTAATATATATATATATATAATTTATTTTAGTGAATTGCAAAATCTTAAGAAATGTGTAATATGTACCCGAGTATATATATTTTTTTACTTTAATATAAATAAATCTTGAAAAACAGTCCAACAACACCAAGGGTGAAACCTCATGTACAAAGTAAATTTTGTATGATTATAACACATCGATGGATATTCATTTTTGGTCATAAAAGAACCATTCTAGTGAGGGATGTTGATAATGGGGGAGAGGCAGGTGTGTGGACAGGGGCAATAGAAGAAAACTCTGTAACTCCCTCTTAATTTTGTTGTGAACATAAAACTTCTCTAAAAATATATCTGAAAAATATTCTGAGACAATAATTGCATGGCTTTTGGAGAAATGAGAAACATGTTCTTTATATATGGTAGCATAGCGTTATACCAAAATTAGGTAACTAAAATGCCTGGTGCTTACAAATGTAGGTTTTAATTTCTAAACAAGATGCAGAAAAAACTTTCTCCAGTCCAAAATTGAAATATGGACAAACCCGGTCACTCTCTGATGATACTGCCAACCTGAAATATGAGAATTATACCTCATTAATCTTACCAATATATACCTTATATACCACAATATTTTGATGAATTAACAATTTATTTCAATTAATAGTTGTATACCTCAATCAGAATATTTCCCATATAATTTACTATGAAAACACTTCAACACTTGTGTTTATATAATTGTTCACATATTGCTGTTTTTTATTGTAAGATTAATTCTTTTAAGGTACAAAATACAAAAGTTCTTAAGAAACTTACGCTTTGGAAGAGAAAGTTGAGTGTTTTGGCCACACAGATGGATTATTATTGCTTTTCTGGGAGACTCCAAGCCATGAAGAAGAAATGAAGAGGCCTAACAAATGCTGTGAGAAAACAAATTTTATTAGACGTCAAATAGAAGCTCTTATATTCATTTGAATTTTGTAGTAACAAAGTTAATTCTTGCCTTATAGAATCTTTCAAATTTTAATGTTACACAGTAGACATGTTATAAAACTACCTTATAAGTAGGAGTAAGAGAAGATAACAAAATTACAAAGATAATAATTTCAGGGTTCTGAAAATTGATAAAAGCTCCATAATTCATGAAATATTTACAGTGGAAAAAAAACCCTAGATATTCAAGTAAGAAACATTTTATTTGTTGCTTAGGATTGTTATTGTCTGGGATTGCTTTGTTGCTCCCCACCTGCCCACCTCAGCTCAATGATCAAGACAAGTGGTAGTTTTTACAGTTTGGAGAAGCTGCAGAAAGCACTGGTGTTGGTGCCACAGGAGACTTGATGAGCAGTGGGGAAGAGAGTGAGAGAGCCCATCGACTTTTCAGCTCAATGTGATTATTCTGCTTGGTAATGAGAAAAATGTATACTTTTACTAGTCTGAGGTTGTGGTTTTGTGTCAAGAACTGTGATGCCCCCCCATAAATATAATTTTGTGTCAATCACTGTGCCCCCCCCATAAATATAATAAGAAGGTATGATGAAGTGTGACTGAAGAGATAACATGAGCTCTCTACACACTCCTGACTGATGGAAAATATGTGCTTGGGGAGAGGAGACCAAAAATTAAAAAGATCCTAGTAGAAAGTAAATGTGAAGAAGATTTAAGAACTGCTATAAAGTTATGAGGACTCTCCACACATGTGTGCGTGTGTGTGCACACACACATTCATACACACACACACACACACACACACACACATCACCTGAGAGAGGGTGGAAGTCCTAGTGACTTGTGGCATTTTAACACAGTCTTTAAAAAAAAAATAGTGGTTGACATCTAAGCTAAAAATCACAAGGATCATACCCAGGAGGATAGGTTAAAAAATAAAAATAAACAAGATGAATATGGAAATACTAAACAAAAATATCAGGAGACCAACTTTAGATAAGTTGGTTTATGCAAACTTGTAAGTTTATGCAACTTACAAGAAAATAATAAATCTAAGAAAAATGAAATTGAATGTTCACTAAGCTACATTATCAAAAATGTCTTTCAAAAAATTAAAAAATGGGGCAGCTGGGTGGCTTATTCGGTTAAGCAACTCTTTTTTTTTTTAAGTTAACATTTCTTTTTTTTTTTTAATTTCTTTTCAGCGTAACTGTATTCATTGTTTTTGCACCACACCCAGTGCTCCATGCAATCCGTGCCTTCTCTAATACCCACCACCTGGTTCCCCCAACCTCCCACCCTCTGCCCCTTCAAACCCCTCAGATTGTTTTTCAGAGTCCATAGTCTCTCATGGTTCACCTCCCCTTCCAATTTCCCTCAACTCCCTTCTCCTCTCCATCTCCCTTGTCTTCCATGCTATTTGTTATGCTCCACAAATAAGTAAAACCATAGGATAACTGACTCTCTCTGCTTGACTTATTTCACTTAGCAGTGAGACTCTTCCAGTCTCATCCATGTTGCTACAAAAGTTGGGTATTCATCCTTTCTGATGGAATCATAATACTCCATAGTGTATATGGACCACATCTTCCTTATCTATTCGTCCATTGAAGAGCATTTTGGTTCTTTCCACAGTTTGGCGACCGTGGCCATTGCTGCTATAAACTTTGGGGTACAGATGGCCCTTCTTTTCACTACATCTGTATCTTTGGGGTAAATACCCAGGAGTGCAATGGCAGGGTCATAGGGAAGCTCTATTTTTAATTTCTTGAGGAATCTCCGCACTGTTCTCCAAAGAGGCTGCACCAACTTGCATTCCCACCAACAGTGGAAGAGGGTTCTTTCTCCACATCCTCTCCAACACATGGTGTTTCCTGTCTTGCTAATTTCGGCCATTCTAACTGGTGTAAGGTGATATCTCAATTTGAATCTCCCTGATGGCTAGTGATAATGTTCATCATCACTAGCGATTAAGCAACTAACTCTTGATTTTGGCTCAGGTCGTGATCTCAGGGTCCTGGGATCAATCCCCACATCAAGTTCCACGCTTAGCATGGAGTGTGCTGGGGTTTTTCTCTGTCCTCTCCCTCTGCTCCTCCCGCTATTTGCACTCTCTTTATCTCTCTTGCTCTGTCTCTAAAATAAGATAAATATATCTTTAAAGGAATTAATACATACAAAGCCCATGAAAATATCTTCCATGCTAAGAGAAAGCATATGCCAACAGAAATTTCTACTGGGATAAGATGTTACATTTATTAGAAAAAAAGTATTTTAGGGGCGCCTGGGTGGCTCAGTTGCTTAACCATTGCCTTCAGCTCAGGTCAGTATCCCAGAGTCCTGTGATTGAGTTCCATATCAGGCTTCCCCTGCTCTACAGGGAGCCTGCTTCTCCTTCTCCTTCTCCTTCTGCCTGCCACTCCCCCTGCTTGTGTTCTCTCTCTTTCTCTCTGTCAAATAACAAAATCTTGAAAAAATTATTTTAAAGTGATATTTACAAATATATGTAAATTATAAAGAAACAGTGTTCAAATAATTAAGTGAATATATGATGGCAGCAATATAAGAGTAACAAGTATCAACAGAATAATAAAAATATATGAATAAACCCCAGAAAATTCTGAGTTTATGAATACATATTTGAAATGAAAAGTTCACTTATTAGCTTTACAGAATATGTGATATGCAGAAGAAAAAGTTGGTGAAATTGAGAAAGGTATAACAGAATTTATTCATCCTATAGAATGAGAGAAAAAAATTAATAGAGTTCATAGATCTTCAAAAGAGCTTCAGGAAATCCAGAAGATCTGAGTACAAACTGAGAACCACAGAGACAGAAAAAAAGCAGAACAACAATATTAAGTCACAATGAACAAAAAACTTATTAAATACCACTTTAAAAATATTTATGGAAACCACAGGCTAGAGAACTAATAGGATGATTACATACAAATCCACATCTCAAGATGTCATAATGATACCACCAAAAATCATTTTCAAACACAAAGTAATGCTCTTGAGGGAACAGGATGGATTATGAGGTGACTTAAGTCAGTGTGAACATCAGGGAATGGGTGATAATATCCTCCACCTCTAGCAGCCTTAGACCACATTATCTACCACAGAATCCATATCTGCCCTGTGCCACTTCCAGCCGGTGATGGGAGAAGAATTAGGCACAAACAAGTCAGCTGCAAGAGACTGGGAGCAGCGGACAACAGTCGAAAAGGACTGCTGCCAGTCTCTTGCAGCTGACTTGTTTGTGCCTAATTTTTCTCTCGTTGCCGGCTGGAAGCGGCAAGTGGCGCCTGAACAGGGACCAGACCAGACCCGATCTGATCAGAAATAAAACAGGAGAAGAAGCCCCAACGTGAGTTTTGCACAGCTGTGCCATTTTCCCACTGGTGGGTTGTGGGCCATTATCGCAGGGTATGGGTAATCTAGAGAGCAGAAACGGTTATCGCCTTTATGTTTATTTATTGAGAAGGCTCCAGAAAGCGGGAGGAGCAAAAGTCAGCGAGGGCCAACTTATGGAGCTTTTAAAGGTAATTAAAGAACATTGCTCCTGGTTCCCTGTATTAGGGACTTTAGATTTACAAACATGGGAAAAAGTAGGTCACGAATTAAAACCTTTGTATACTAAAGGAAAGCAAATTCCAGTTACTATATGGCCTACTTGGACCCTCATTCGCTCCGTTTTGGAGCCTTTACAAACCCCTGATTCGGAGAGCGATAATGAATGTTCAGGAGAAAGTGAAAAAGAGGAACGTGAACATGCCATCCAGGAGGAGAAAGAAACTATTAAGGCCACCAGAAAGAAATATAGAAAGGAGGAAACAACTCCTCCTCCTCCAATAACAGAACAAAAGGTGCCCACGGCACTGTCGCCAACAGCTCTGCTGTTCTATAAGAAGGCACCATTTAATGAAAAAGATGAAAAGTACATGCTATCTGCTGTTCAGAAAGGCCTCCTTGAAGCACAGTGAGCGGGAGACCTAGATGTCTTACATTTTAATTTCCCAGTTATTATTACAGAACATGTTGTTCCAGGACATGATCCTAACAACCCTAATGGTATATGTCCTAACAACCCTAATGGTATCTATGAGGCCAAGCATGAGCAATTTCCCTTCAAATTATTGAAGAAACTAAAACAGGCAGTACAAAACTATGGGGCAAATTTTTCATTTACAATGGGAATCATTCAAGGCATCGCAGAAGGCAATCGACTTATTCCGACGGATTGGTCATTGCTAGCAAGAACAGTTCTATCTCCAAGTGAGTTCTTGCAGTTCAAAACATGGTGGCAAGATCAAGCAGAAATAGCAGCTGCCCATAATAGAGCTTATAACATTCCTATTTCCATAGAACAGCTCATGGGTCTTGGACCATGGGCCCAGGTTCAAGACCAGGTATTAATGAATGATCAAGCTGTTGAGCAGCTCTGGCGTTGCTGTTTGAGAGCATGGGAAAGAATAGAATCTCAGGGAGATAAATGCTCTTCTTTTCAAAAAGTGGTACAGGGTCCAAGAGAGCCCTATACTGATTTTATTGCAAGATTACAGAGGCTGTCAGAAGACAGATAAATAATCTTGAGGCTGAGGATACCATTATGCAACTGTTGGCTTATGAGAATGCTAATTCTGATTGTAAGAAGTTGCTAGCACCCTTTAAAGGCAAGGGAACATTGACAGATTATATTAAGCTATGCCAAGGAGTAGGAACAGAAACCTATAAAGCTGATTTGTTAGCTCAAGAAATGGCTGCTCTGACCACAGGAAAATTTAAAGGACAGTGTTTCAACTGTGGGCAAGCAGGGCATACTAAAGCTCAGTGTAGGCAAAGAGGAAAATTCCCTCTGCAAAATGTAAAATAAAACACCTGGTCTCTGTATGTAATGTAAAAAGGGAAACCATTGGGCGAGTCAGTGTCGTTCTAGAGTTGGCAAGGATGGATACCCCTTTCAGGGAAACTTATTTCAGTGCAAGCCCTCAGCCCCGAAAAACAAGAGGGCCAATTCTGCCATAACACCCAGCTTTCAGACAAATGTATCATTTTAAATTTATTACATGCCCCACCTGGTAGTGCTGGATTAGATCTCCCCATCCCCAGAGATGATCTTTTAATGCCTACCAAGCTTTCCGTTAAAATTCTAATTAACATTTATGGCCCTCTATCAAAGGGGACCACTGGGTTACTTTTGGGAAGATCAAGCCTTACTTTAAAGTGAGTGCTAGTTCATACTGGTGTTATTGATTCAGATTATACTGGTGAAATTTCAGTGGTGTTAACTACTGTGGCGCCATACCGTTTTCAAAAAGGAGACTGCATTGCTCAGTTGTTGCTTTTACCCTATCTCTGGGGTCAATCTAAAAATAAATAAAGAAACTCCGATGGGTTTGGGTGTACTGGAAAGGCAGGAGCATATTTGACTGAGAAAATATATCAAGAAGACCAATTTGTCATCTTAAAATACAAGGAAAGAAATTTTCAGGTCTAATTGATACTGGAGCTGATGTGTCTATCATAAGCTCATTACACTGGCCTAAGAAATGGCCATGCAATTCCTCTCCTGTTACTATTATAGGATTAGGACAGACTGGCAATGTGCATCAAAGCGCCAGTATTCTTTTCTGTGAAGGCCCCGAGGGTCAAAAGGGTTATCTACAGCCATATATTGTAGACTTACCCATTAACATTTGGGGGCGAGACTTACTAAGTCAATGGGAAGCCTCTCTGGTTTTACCTTCCCCTAAGCAGGATTCCCAGATTTTTCACTGAGAGCCACTGCTCCTGAACCCATTAAGTTAAATTGGAAGGATGACAAACCGGTTTGGGTGGAGCAGTGGCCCTTACCACAAGAGAAATTACTTATTTTGCAAGCCTTCGTGGAGGAACAGATAGAAAAAGGACATATTGAAGGATCTCATAGTCCTTGGAATTCGTCAGTTTTTGTTATTAGGAAAAAAATCAGGGAAATGGAGACTTTTAACAGACCTATGTGCAGTTAATTCTACTATCTAACCCATGGGGTCTCTCCAACCTGGATTGCCTTCGACTAATCTAGTCCCACATGAATGATCAATAGTAATCATAGATATACAGGGTTGCTTTTATACTATACCACTTGCTAAGGAAGACTGTCCTCGTTTTGCTTTTACTATTCCCAGTATAAATTTAAAAGAACCAGCCAAACGATATCAGTGGAAAGTTCTTCCACAAGGAATGCTGAATAGCCCCACTATCTGTCAGGAGTATGACAAAACTTATACAGACAGTTAGAGATCAATTTCCACAAGTTTATCTTATCCATTGTATGGATGATATATTATGTTCAGCCTCCGATAACATGCAATTGCAGGATGCATTTAGAATGCTTCAAATGCAATTTGAGAAATACAAACTAATTATAGCTCCAGAAAAAATACAAGTTACCACACCTTTCTCGTATTTGGGGTTCATTATGGACAGGACGTCAGTTAAACCCCAAAAAGTTCAAATCCGTAGAGATAAAATTACAACCTTGAATGATTTGCAAAAGTTATTGGGAAACATTAATTGGATAAGACCTAAAATTGGAATTTCCACATATGCTTTACAGCATCTTTTTGCCTCTTTAAAGGGGGATCCTAATTTAAACAGCCCCAGGACCCTATCAAAAGAGGCTTTAAAAGAATTACGGTTTGTTGAAAGCCAGATTCATTCAATGCAAACGGACAGAGTTCAACCTGGAATACTGATAAATCTTCTCATTTTTCATACCCCACATACACCCACTGGATTAATTATCCAGGAAAAATTAATTGTAGAATGGATCTTTCTCCCAAATAATACTGTTAAAACACTCATTATCTATATAGACCATATTGGCAGTATTATTCAATTAGGAAGGAAAAGAACTCGGCAAATACAGGGTTATCATCCACAGGTTATTGTTCTGCCTTTATATAAGGCACAAATTGAAATTGCATTCCAAAATAATTTAAACTGGCAAATTGTTCTTAGTGGCTTTACTGGAGACATTTCTTCTCATTATCCCTCTTTACCTATTGTTTCCTTTTTAGAATTACTTCTAAAATCCAATAACAGATGCCCCTACTTACTCTTCTGATGGCTCTGTTAAAGGTAAAGCTTGTTATTATGGTCCTACTTGGAAAGTCATATCTACTACTGGTCTTTCAGCGCAAAAATCAGAATTAATGGTGGTTATTGCATTGTTTCAAGATATTTCTTCTGCATTTAATCTGCCATCTGATCTGTTATATACAGTGTATGTTTTGCAGCTATTGAAACTGCTACTATTTCTACTTCTGATGTCTCCCTCCATTCATTATTTTATCATTTGCAATCCCTTATTCACCAGTGCTCTGCTCCTTTTTATGCTACTCATATCTGAAGTCACACTGGCCTTCCAGGGCCATTAGCTAGAGGTAATGAAATAGCTGATTCTCTCATTTGCTCAGCTTTTCAGGAAGCCTCCAATTTTCACTGTCTTACGCATGTTAATCAAAAAGGACTTCGGCATAAATTCCCTATTATTAAGGAGCAAGAAATTCTTTTTTTTTTTTAAAGATTTTATTTATTTTTTTGACAGACAGAAATCACAAGTAGGCAGAGAGGCAGGCAGAGAGAGAGGGGGAAGCAGGCTCCCCACTGAGCAGAGAGCCTGATGCGGGGCTCGATCCCAGGACCCTGGGATCATGACCTGAGCCGAAGGCAGAGGCTTTAACCCACTGAGCCACCCAGGCGCCCCAGGAGCAAGAAATTCTATTGTCCCCTCCTGCCCTTCTTGTGCTGCCATCAATCTGCCTACACAGCCAGCGGGTATCAACCCATGAGGTATAACAGCCAATGAGATATGTCAGATGGATGTTACATCCCTTCATTTGGGAAACAATCTTTTGTTCGTGTCACTATAGACACATACTCCGCTTCATATGGGCTACAGCTCAAACAGGAGAAACTGCTGCACATGTTATCAGACATCTCCACTCTGCTTTTGCAGTCATGGGAATGCTTAAAGCCATAAAAACTGATAATGCACCTGCTTATGTTTCCTATAAGTTACAGTCCTTCTTTAAACTATGAAATATTAAACATTCCACTGGCATCCCATATAATCCTCAAGGTCAAGGAACTGTCAAACGGGCTAATCAAATATTAAAATTACAGCTTCATAAACATAAGAAAATACATGGTTCTCCTCAAGAGGTATTAGCGCAACTTTTATTTACTCTTAATTTTTTGAATCGTGATGATAAAAACACTGCAGCAATAGAAAGACATAAAAATATATGTTTATAAAAAATTAAAAATTAAAAAAAAAAGAAAGACATTTTAGTAAACTAAAACAAGATAAAATTTATCTTCCAATCTGGTGGAAAAATATTACTTCTAATCAATGGCTCCCTCGTAACTTAGTTACCTGGGGAAAGGGATATGCATGTGTATTACCCAATGAGGCTGTCGAGCCCATGTGGGTGCCCTCTTGTTTTATAAAGGTTCGTCATGAACAAGAAGTTCAAATTCGAACCGGTCTCACCTATCATCAACTTCGAGAATCTCACCTTAAAGAACACTCAGGTCACGTTACCTGGGACAGACAGAGCAAAGATTCCAACTTGGGGCCAGATAAAGAAACTGACCAAGAAAGCAGAGGAAGTTCTGGAGAGTGAGCAACATCCTCTCACCCCTAACAACATGGTGGTAACTATTATGGCTCTCATCACGGTAGCCGTAAGTCATCCTGGATGTTATGCACAAATAAATAACTTTACTTATTGGGCTTATATATCCAATTTTCTTCTGCTCTGTCCAGTAGAGTGGGGAGAAGATACATACCAATTTATTTGAATGCTTCAAAATGGGTACCTGGAATTTTGGATCCTAGATTGCCTCTATTGCCCTTAGAGGAGGGAACAAATATTAATCTTACTTTTGGATATCAGAATAGGCCAATATGTATTGGCAATCATTCCAGTTGTCTTGTCCCTGCACACTATTTCAGACAGGAGGGGGTAACCTCAGCCAAAGAAACACAAAGCCGCAGGTCCTACATCCTCTATGGAACCAAACTTCAAAATACACCCAGACACATAGTTCATGTATATTCGTTTTGATAAGGGTGCCAAGTCCATTCAATAGGGAAAGGATGGAATCTCTCATAAATGATGCTGGGAAATTTACTATCCACATGCAAAAGAATGAAGGTGGAGGTTACCATTTACACTATGCACAAAAATTGACTCAAAATGGACTGAAGACTTAATCCTAAGATGTAAAACTATGACATTTCTTAAAGAGATCATGGAGAAAAGTAAACATCATATTAGGCAATGATTTCTTGGGTATATCACCAAAATCATAGACTACAAAGGAAAAGCTCACTGTAGGCAAATGTAGAACATCAAAACATTTTTGTGCATCAAAGGGCATGACCAAAGCAATGAAAAGACATAATGGGGAAAAATGTTTGCAAATCATACATCAGACAGGGGTTCACATCCAAAATATATAAGGAATCCTACAGGTTAGTAACAAAAACAAAACCAAATAACCCAATTAAAAAATGGGCAAAAGAATTAAATACGCATTTTGTCCATGAAAATAAAAAGTAAAAAGGCTTATGAAAAGATGTTCAGTATCCCTAATGATCAGATAAATGCAAATAAAAACCACAATGAGATATTTCTTCATACTCCGTAGGATGGAATCTATCAAAGAAAAAAAGTGTCAGTGAGAAGGTGGAAAAAGAGGACCCTTGTACACTGTTGGAAGTACAAACTGGTCAGCCATTATGAAGAAGAGTATGGAACTTCTTGAAGAAATTAAAATAGGATTACCATATGAATCAGCAATCCCACATGTAGGAAAATATCTAAAAGAATTGGAAGCAAGATCTCAAAGAGCTCTCTGGGCACCCATGCTCACTGCTGCATTATTCATAAAAGCCAAGTGGTAGAAGCAGGCCACGTGCCCTCTGAGGGAGGCAGGAATCAAGAAAACATAGGACACACATAACATAATAATATTCAACCTTAAAAAGGAAGGAAATCCTATCACATGGGTGAAACTGCAGGCTGTTATGCTCAGTGAAATAAGCCAGTCTCCCTCTCTCTCTCTCTCTCACACACACACACACACAAAATACATGATTCCACTTATATGAAGTATCTAAAGCAGTCAAGCTGAGAGAAACAGAAAGAAGAATGGTGGTTGAGGGTAAAGTACAGAAGGGAAATTATTGTTTAATGAGTAGAGAGTTCCAGTTTGAGAAGGCGAAAGTTCTAGGGATCTGTTGGGCAACAATGTGAATATACTTGTCACTCCTAAACTGTGTGCTTAAAGTTGGTGAAAATGTGTGGTATATTTAAATGTAATGTAAGATGTGAGAGAGTGTATGGTTCCCACCATATGACAGCATGGAAAAAAACAAAACTCTGGAGACATTGAAAATCGGTTAATGGTGTTTTGTGGGGAAGGGAGGATGGATAGGTGGAGCACAAAGGATTCAAAGCAACAAAACTATTCTGTATAACTTCACAATGGTTGGTACTTGTCAGTACATATTTCTTCAAACTCATAAACTGCACAATATCAAGAGATACCTCAAAGTACACTATGGCCTTTGCATGACAATGAGGTGTCAATATATTTTTATTAACTGTATTAAAAGAACCACTCCACTGAGGGATACGGAAAATGAGGAAGTCTACTCACTGTGGGTGTACAGACTCAAAGACAGTAGGAGAACACAAGAAATCTCTGTGCTTTGTCTCTGATTTCCTGTGAACCTAAAACTGCACTAAGAAAACAGCATATTTCTTAACATGAATAATGTGGTAAATTTTACATTATGTGGTTTTTTTTTTTGCTACAATTTATAAAATAAAAGGCAAATATGCAAAAAGGGTGATCTTGACAACAGGCGGAGAAAACTAATTCTTATATTTAGGAAAATAACAATATGATTAACAGGTGAATTCTCAACAGTAACAAGGAGGAATAAGAGACAAGGCAGGTCAAATCAAGAGCTGAAATATGAAAAGAAGAAGAAAGAAAACAACTTCTCTCCCACACAAAACCCCCATATAAACACACAAAAAGAAAAAGACTTTTCAGATATGTATTGTAAATTCAGCAAAACCATCTTTCAAAAAAGAGGGTGCATAGAGGCACCTTGAGTGTGGGTCTCATGATTTTTGGCTCGAATTATGATATCAGGGTCCTGGGATTGAGTTCCATGATAAGCTCCTTGCTCAGTGGGAACTCTGCTTGAGGATTTTTCTCCCTCTCGCTCTGCCCTCCCACATTCACACTTGCTCCCTCTCCTTCTCTGTCAAATAAATAAACAAATCTCTAAAAAGGAATAGAGGGTGCATAAAGACCCCAGGACACAAAACTTAAGAAAATTTCTACTTAGTAGACCTGCTATCCAAAAATATTCTTCAAGTTAAATGCAAATGATGGCAGATGGTAATGCATATACATGAGAAGGAATAGATCAGCAGAAATAGTATGTTGGTAAATTTTAAAATATGTTTATGTATTTCAACTCTTAATTGCTTTAAAGGATAAGATTATTTAAAGCCATCATTATAACAATATATAGTTGGATGTATATCATATACCTTATTATTTTTAGCATTTGTTAATTTTTTTGTGTAAAGTCACCTTAAATGCTTCATTTCAAATCATTAACATGAAATCATGAACAGAGTGTAGGAAAACACATGCATGATGGGTGTTCAGAAACCAGTACTAGCTCGCTTCAGTACAACATGGTTGGAAGTACATGTTTTCCAATCTTTCTGAAAGTAGAGTGTTCAATGAAACATTTCCAAATGTTGTAAATATTGTCTATGTTGAAATGGTGTAAATAGAAGAAGCAATTACCATTATTATACATGGAAAATTTGTTCAGCATTCCCTGATCCAAAAAATAACTTCTCAGGTTTTTCTTATACTTTAAGACACATTTTGCTAATGCATGCATAAAATAAATTGAAATGAAGCATAGATGCTGAAAAACACCATTCAAAGTTATGCTTGATACTGAGATGCTGAGTATCGTTTCTTAGGAAGGAACCTGATGGGGTCCCTCTCACTACTTGGGGTGTGTGCTGCCTCTGTAACAGCAAACCCAGCACTGAACACAATTTTCATTTTTTGCCGTTTTCCCTAAAAACAAAAATCCCCTTCAGATTTCTGTTGCTCGGGAAAAACTGCCACTAACATAGGTCTTTCATAAAAGCAAAGTGACATTACACAAATTTTTGATAAGTTGAGGTATACCTGTAATAATTAGGATCAGGAAATGGGTTATGTTACTGTTCATTTAATATATCTTATCAGAATTTAGTCAGAATTCATTTGAAGTAGATGGCGACCAGTTAATAACATGTGTGTAAAGAGTCCCATCAGTAAGATGGAGAACTAGAATGTCCCAATGTTTATCTGTCTCACAACAAACAATAAGAATAATTACTAAACAGCTTCAAACTAAATACAACTCAGGAAAATCTCTAAACCAAAAACCAGCAAGAAACCTGATAGAGTTCAAAAGTCCAGGATGACGCCATAGAGAGTAAAGCAAGAATTTTGACTGTATCACCGAACCCTTTAGCTGAGAGTGATTGAGCCCTGCAGGAATCCCCTCAGAGGAAGTCACCACATGGAGAGAAAGAGAGCGGGAGACTCCAGGAAGTTTCACCTTTAGGGACGTCTGTGGCTTTTGCATCAAAAGTGCCCACCAATGCTGATCCTGATTGATGGAACACCCCAGAGGGCCTTACACTGCATCTACCCCAGAGGCTGGAGCTGTTGCTACTGCGAGACATGACTTCAGGGACCCTAGTTGTTACTCTTAGGTTTGGGCAGATGCTGCTGCTGTGCTGAGTCCCATCCACTGGGTCCATGTCAAGCGTCTGGGTCTTCACTGTAAAGGTGCTCCTGCTGCTCTGAACCACACCCCTATCCCAGGCTTGGACTCTGAACTGCCATTGCTAATACCAGGTTGCTGCTACTTGGACATTTTCCTTCACCTAGTTTAAGGCAGTTTAAGTGACCCATCATTGCTAGTGGCAAGCTCCGACTGTCTTGACCCCATCTTTTAGGTGCCCATAGCAGGGCTCTGAGTCCTTATTACTGATACCATACTGCCGCATCCCAAGACACTCAGTTCTCATTTCACAACCTAAACTACCATTGCAAGAGCTCCATCCCAGCTCCCTCAGTCCTGACACATGGCTATGACTGGCCAGCACTCAGTCAAGGTGTAATCTAACATAATCATTGTGATCATACTGCAATACACAGTGTATCAAATGAACACAATGTATGTCTAAAATACATAGAATGCATTATGTAAACTATATCTCAATAAAACCAGACATAAGCTATATTTGTGATACCTACACCAACTACCAAGGAAATAGTTTAAGAATATAGCTAAGACATTAATAGAAGAATTAAAATGGAACACTAAAATAATATATATTTAATTCAAAAGATATCACATAATGTGGAAGAAACCAAGAGATTAATACATAATAAATAACAAATGTCAGACTTAAATCCAACTAGCCCAATATTCACATTAATGTAAATTAAATAAATATTCTAATGAAAATATAGAAGTTGTCATCCCAAACAAAAAAGGAAGATCCATCTATATACTTTCTGTAACAGACACACTTTAGAATCAAAAGCACAAATAGGTGTAAGAAAAGATTAGAAAAATATACCCCTGACAAACAGTAACTGTGTATGTGAGCAAAGAGGGCTATCTTAATACCTAAGTAGCTGTTAAAATAAGAAATATTATTAGAAATTAAAAGAAACATTTCAACATGTTAAGGCTCTCAATATAAGAGGAAGATAAAGCAATGATAAACATAGATTATTCACCTGACAACAGAATCCAAGCCTCAAACACATGAAATAGAAAGTGACAGATTTGGAAGGATAAATAATTCAATGAGCATAGTTGAAGATTTAAAAGCTCTTCTGTCAGTAGTGAGAGAACAGCTAGTCAGAAACTCAGGAACCCTATGGAAGTCTGTTCTGTAAGAACCGGTTTTACATAACTGACATGTATAGAAAGGGGTCTAGGTCATAAACAGGGATGGAAATTTTCAAAGTATAGTGTCTGAAGACAAAGGAACATTAGAAGCAACAACAGAAGGAAATATGGGCTATTTTCAAACGTGGAAAAAGATACATTTCTGAAAAATCTCCAGTTCAAGGGTGAAATCTTTGAAAATACCCTTTACTGGATGATACTAACCTAAGAATACATCAAAACCTTATGTAGGATTGAATGTAGTGTTTAGAGACAATTTGTAGCTTTGTCATTTACACTCAAAAGAAAAAAATGTTATAAAATGCCTGGTCTGAAGAGTTCCCTTTCAAGAAAATATAAAGAAAAGAACCAATTAGAACTACAGAGAAAGAAATAATAACATACATTTAGCTGAAAGATGATTGTGAGGTATGTATAGTAGAATAACTCAGGGAAGCCTCGAATGGATCAATACCCAAATATCCAAGGGCATCAGCAATAGGATGGATAAATACTTTGTAGTAGAATCAGGCAATAGATCAGAAATGAGTTTGGACAATTTGGAAACTTCATGCAACTCTATGGATGAATTGCACAAGTTTAGCTTCTCTTGAAAATATCAAAAATAAACTCTGCATACTATATGGTTCCATTTATATAAATGTCTTTTTTTAAATACAGGTAAGAACTTGAAAGGGACAATTTGCAGTGCTGCTAAAATTAATTTACACATTGCTGGTGATGGTGACACTTGAAAATGCAGCCATCAGGTGGCAAGTGTCCCATGGGCATCCATCTGTAAGTACATTATATCACAATAAAATTACCACAAGAGAATATTATGAAAACGTGCACAACTATTTAAAACGGGATTTTAAGTGAGGGGGTGGAAAAGAATTTACCATGCTAATGGACATCAGAAGAAAGCAGGAGTGGCAATCCTTATATCAGATCAATTAGATTTTAAGCCAAAGACTATAATAAGAGATGAGGAAGGACACTATATCATACTCAAAGGGTCTGTCCAACAAGAAGATCTAACAATTTTAAATATCTATGCCCCCAATATGGGAGCAGCCAACTATATAAACCAATTAATAACAAAATCAAAGAAACACATCAACAATAATACAATAATAGTAGGGGACTTTAATACTCCCCTCACTGAAATGGACAGGTCATCCAAGCAAAAGATCAGCAAGGAAATAAAGGCCTTAAATGACACACTGGACCAGATGGACATCACAGATATATTCAGAATATTTCATCCCAAAGCAACAGAATACACATTCTTCTCTAGTGCACATGGAACATTCTCCAGAATAGATCACATCCTCGGTCCTAAATCAGGACTCAACCGGTATCAAAAGATTGGGATCATTCCCTGCATATTTTCAGACCACAATGCTCTAAAGCTAGAACTCAACCACAAAAGGAAGTTTGGAAAGAACCCAAATACATGGAGACTAAACAGTATCCTTCTAAAGAATGAATGGGTCAACCGGGAAATTAAAGAAGAATTGAAAAAAATCATGGAAACAAATGATAATGAAAATACAACGGTTCAAAATCTGTGGGACACAACAAAGGCAGTCCTGAGAGGAAAATATATAGCGGTACAAGCCTTTCTCAAGAAACAAGAAAGGTCTCAGGTACACAACCTAACCCTACACCTAAAGGAGCTGGAGAAAGAACAAGAAAGAAACCCTAAGCCCAGCAGGAGAAGAGAAATCATAAAGATCAGAGCAGAAATCAATGAAATAGAAACCAAAAAAACAATAGAACAAATCAACGAAACTAGGAGCTGGTTCTTTGAAAGAATTAATAAAATTGATAAACCCCTGGCCCGACTTATCAAAAAGAAAAGAGAAAGGACCCAAATAAATAAAATCATGAATGAAAGAGGAGAGATCACAACTAACACCAAAGAAATACAAAC
Source organism: Mustela putorius furo (assembly GCF_011764305.1). Taxonomy (NCBI): domain Eukaryota; kingdom Metazoa; phylum Chordata; class Mammalia; order Carnivora; family Mustelidae; genus Mustela; species Mustela putorius. The sequence continues at coordinate 37,244,483 of NW_025422368.1, read as the reverse complement.
TATTATAAGAACATACTATGAGCAACTCTACGGCAATAAATTTGACAATCTGGAAGAAATGGATGCATTCCTAGAAACATATAAACTACCACAACTGAACCAGGAAGAAATAGAAAGCCTGAACAGACCCATAACCAGTAAGGAGATTGAAACAGTCATTAAAAATCTCCAAACAAACAAAAGCCCAGGGCCAGACGGCTTCCCGGGGGAATTCTACCAAACATTTAAAGAAGAACTAATTCCTATTCTCCTGAAACTGTTCCAAAAAAATAGAAATGGAAGGAAAACTTCCAAACTCATTTTATGAGGCCAGCATCACCTTGATCCCAAAACCAGACAAGGATCCCACCAAAAAAGAGAGCTATAGACCGATATCCTTGATGAACACAGATGCGAAAATACTCAACAAAATACTAGCCAATAGGATTCAACAGTACATTAAAAAGATTATTCACCACGACCAAGTGGGATTTATTCCAGGGCTGCAAGGTTGGTTCAACATCCGCAAATCAGTCAATGTGATACAACACATCAATAAAAGAAAGAACAAGAACCATATGATACTCTCAATAGATGCTGAAAAAGCATTTGACAAAGTACAACATCCCTTCCTGATCAAAACTCTTCAAAGTGTAGGGATAGAGGGCACATACCTCAATAACATCAAAGCCATCTATGAAAAACCCACCGCAAATATCATTCTCAATGGAGAAAAACTGAAAGCTTTTCCGCTAAGGTCAGGAACACGGCAGGGATGTCCATTATCACCACTACTATTCAACATCGTACTAGAGGTCCTAGCCTCAGCAATCAGACAACAAAAGGAAATTAAAGGCATCCAAATCGGCAAAGAAGAAGTCAAATTATCACTCTTCGCAGATGATATGATACTATATGTGGAAAACCCAAAAGACTCCACTCCAAAACTGCTAGAACTTATACAGGAATTCAGTAAAGTGTCAGGATATAAAATCAATGCACAGAAATCAGTTGCATTTCTCTACACCAACAGCAAGACAGAAGAAAGAGATATTAAGGAGTCAATCCCATTTACAATTGCATCCAAAACCATAAGATACCTAGGAATAAACCTAACCAAAGAGACACAGAATCTATACTCAGAAAACTATAAAGTACTCATGAAAGAAATTGAGGAAGACACAAAGAAATGGAAAAATGTTCCATGCTCCTGGATTGGAAGAATAAATATTGTGAAAATGTCTATGCTACCTAAAGCAATCTACACATTTAATGCAATTCCTATCAAAGTACCATCCATCTTTTTCAAAGAAATGGAACAAATAATTCTAAAATTTATATGGAACCAGAAAAGACCTCGAATAGCCAAAGGGATATTGAAAAAGAAAGCCAACGTTGGTGGCATCACAATTCCGGACTTCAAGCTCTATTACAAAGCTGTCATCATCAAGACAGCATGGTACTGGCACAAAAACAGACACATAGATCAATGGAACAGAATAGAGAGCCCAGAAATAGACCCTCAAATCTATGGTCAACTAATCTTCGACAAAGCAGGAAAGAATGTCCAATGGAAAAAAGACAGCCTTTTCAATAAATGGTGCTGGGAAAATTGGACAGCCACATGCAGAAAAATGAAATTGGACCATTTCCTTACACCACACACAAAAATAGACTCAAAATGGATGAAGGACCTCAATGTACGAAAGGAATCCATCAAAATCCTTGAGGAGAACACGGGCAGCAACCTCTTCGACCTCTGCCGCAGCAACATCTTCCTAGGAACAACGCAAAAGGCAAGGGAAGCAAGGGAAAAAATGAACTACTGGGATTTCATCAAGATCAAAAGCTTTTGCACAGCAAAGGAAACAGTTAACAAAATCAAAAGACAACTGACAGAATGGGAGAAGATATTTGCAAACGACATATCAGATAAAGGACTAGTGTCCAGAATCTATAAAGAACTTAGCAAACTCAACACCCAAAGAACAAATAATCCAATCAAGAAATGGGCAGAAGACATGAACAGACATTTCTGCAAAGAAGACATCCAGATGGCGAACAGACACATGAAAAAGTGCTCCATATCACTCGGCATCAGGGAAATACAAATCAAAACCACAATGAGATATCACCTCACACCAGTCAGAATGGCTAAAATCAACAAGTCAGGAAATGACAGATGCTGGCGAGGATGCGGAGAAAGGGGAACCCTCCTACACTGTTGGTGGGAATGCAAGCTGGTGCAGCCACTCTGGAAAACAGCATGGAGGTTCCTCAAAATGTTGAAAATAGAACTGCCCTATGACCCAGCAATTGCACTATTGGGTATTTACCCTAAAGATACAAATGTAGTGGTCCAAAGGGACACATGCACCCGAATGTTTATAGCAGCAATGTCCACAATAGCCAAACTATGGAAAGAACCTAGATGTCCATCAACAGATGAATGGATCAAGAAGAGGTGGTATATATACACAATGGAATACTATGCAGCCATCAAAAGAAATGAAGTCTTGCCATTTGCAACAACATGGATGGAACTAGAGCGTATCATGCTTAGCGAAATAAGTCAAGCAGAGAAAGACAACTATCATATGATCTCCCTGATATGAGGAAGTGGTGATGCAACATGGGGGCTTAAGTGGGTAGAAGAAGAATAAATGAAACAAGTTGGGATTGGGAGGGAGACAAACCATAAGTGACTCTTGATCTCACAAAACAAACTGAGGTTGCCGGGGGAAGGGGGTTTGGGAGAAGGGGGTGGGATTATGGACATTGGGGAGGGTATGTGATTTGGTGAGTGCTGTGAAGTGTGTAAGCCTGGTGATTCACAGACCTGTACCCCAGGGGATAAAAATATATGTTTATAAAAAATAAAAAATTAAAAAAAAAATAAAAATAAAACGGGATTTTCATAAAATTGAAAAAATCCTAGAAATACAACTTGTGAAGACTGAAACAAAAAGAAATAAAAATATCAAGTGTCTTATAACTTCTAATACATTTTTATCTGTCATTCTGAAAGCTTTCCACACTCAGTGACAGAATATTGAGATGTTTATGAATGAAGAAAATGTAAGGCAATTAAAAACCAAAGACCCCTTGTAGGGTAGAAAAAGAAGCTAATAGAATATGTGATATGTGCATTTTTTTTGGACTCCTATGTTTTTTTTAATTTATTTTTTATTTTCAGCATAACAGTATTCATTATTTTTGATGGGAATATTTAAAAAATGAAATTATGTGTCAGTGGCAATAATAAATATATTCAGACAATATATAAAAATAATGGATTATGACATAAGTAGATTTATTAAAGCAATACCATCCTGGATTTACATTTACAATTCCATCAGCTTAGTCTGTCATATTAGCAGAGTAAACAAGGTCAAATAATGTGACATCTGTGGTGCAAAAGGCTACAGATAAAACTAATGTTCATTCTTTTTATTTTTTTATTTTTTTAATATAATTTTTTATTTTTTATAAACATATATTTTTATCCCCAGGGGTACAGGTCTGTGAATCACCAGGTTTACACACTTCACAGCACTCACCAAAACACATACCCTCCCCAATGTCCATAATACCACCCCCTTCTCCCAAACCCCCTCCCCCCAGCAACCCTCAGTTTGTTTTGTGAGATTAAGAGTCACTTATGGTTTGTCTCCCTCCCAATCCCATCTTCTTTCATTTATTCTTCTCGTACCCACTTAAGCCCCCATGTTGCATCACCACTTCCTAATGTTCATTCTTAATTTTAAAATATCTTTACAAAGATAGAAATAAATATGAAATGATTCAATGATCCAGAATATATATGATAACTCTGAAAAAGAACTATTATAAACCCACTGTTTAAAAAAGAGGTTGTTTTTAAAGTGTGATATTGACATAAAAATACATAATGATATTAATAAAATAGATTATAAAGTGCAAAACTATACCCACATACAAATGGAATGCAGGTTTCAACAACATTGCAGTCATTCAGTGGAGAAAGTAAGTTTTTTCAGCATATGTTGTGAAAACAATGGAGTATCAATATTACTAATAAATATATACTTTATACTATGTACAAAAATATTAAAAATTGATCATCCTTAAGTGTAAATGATAAAATTTCAAGAAGATGGATGAGAAAAAAATGCCTGACCTAAAACTGGGCAGACATTTCTCAGAACACCAAAAATATGATCCATGAAAGAATAAATTGATGAAGCGTGGCTCATCAGGATAATTTCTACTTTTTGAAGAGAAAAGAAAGACAAGTCATAGACTTGGAGGAAATATTTGTATATCATACATCTAGTAAAAAGCCTTGCTGTCAAGATATAAAAAGAATTCTCAAAATACAGTAACAGAAACTAAAAATAAAATAAGCAAAATATTTCAAGAAATGACTTCATCAAAAAATGTGTATGGGTGGCAAATGAGTACAGTGAAAGAAGTCCAACAATATTAGTCTTAGGAAAATTCATATTAAAACATCTGTAGATCAGACGTCCTCTTCCTTCTACTGAATATTGCTAAAACCCCTGGACTTTACATACAGGACAACATACGAAGATTCAGAAAGATGATGAGAAAGCAGATAGACCTGCACACTTCAGACCCAAGGAATGACATGGCAATGAGCTCCCTAGAATTTCTCTTTCTTTTAGATGTCCCAGTCTGGTGCCAGAGAGGCTGACAACTCACAGACCCACGGGGTACAGGCAACAGCCCTCAAAATATTTTTTTCTCTCTAGCAAAATAATGGAAGAAATGCATGCTAGAAAGACAGAAAAGTTTTAGACTAGTGCATTATCTCAATCAAATGCTTCAACTGTCCAGGAAAAATACTGCTCAGGAATGCAGGTGAATTATAGCATTCTCTGAAAAAGGAAAACTAAGAAAATGTGTCACCACCAGACTCACTCTGAATGAATTGCTAAAGGGAAATATCTAAACAGAAATTAAACAATGAAAGAAGAAATCTTGGATCATCAGGAAGAAAGGGACAATAAATTAAAGAATAGAACTACCATTAGGGCTAATGGACTTTCCTTCACCTCCTGTGATGTCTAAATTGTTTGATATTTGAAGCAAAATCATCGGTTGAAGCAAAATTATAACATCCATGATTCTCAGCATAAGTAGAGAAATATTTAAGACAATTTTAGTATAAATGGGACACAGTAAAGTACATAACAGAAAGTAAGGCTTTACATTTTACTGAGAGTGTTGTGGGTTGTGTAGACTGTGTAGACTGATATATGTGTATACAATTACCCATATAAACATATCTAATACCTATACTACTTATATAAAGTATGTTAGAGCATATATGGATGTATATTTATAACTTTATATGGATGTATAATTAAAGCTTTTATAAATTTAAATTTTTAAGTTTTAAAGATTTTTAAGTTTTAAGATAAAGTTTTAAAGTTTTTATCCACTTGGATCTTCTTAATTAGGTCATGACATAGAAAAGTATAACCTTCACTTTTATCTCATAGCATCGTAAATACATCACTAAAAATAAATTCCAATTGGATCATAAACCTTAAATACAGTTTAAAAAATAAAGAAATAAAGAAAAAGGTAAATCCAGGAAAGTCATGTAGGAAATTATATTCACGAACTTTGACTAACTTCTGAAATCAGTCCAAAGTACTCACTAACACCCAAATGATAAATTGGGTGATGGTAACATTATTTTTTTTTAAATTTAAATTTAATTGGCCAAGGTATAGTACATCATTAGTTTTTTTATTAAAATTCTGATCATAAAAAAACTTCAGTAAGAGTAAAAATGCAAGTCACAGTTATTTTCATCTCATAAACTCAAACAAGTGCTCATATCTAAAAGCATGATGAAAACTAATAAGGGAAAAGAAACACCATTTGGGAGAAATGGGCAAGGAATACACACAGGGATATAATGCTGTATTTCTACATTATTATTTTATTATGACAAAACATTTCTATTCCCTAATTATATTATATACTAAGTCATTATGTATAATAAATTATAAATATAATATATGGAAAAAATAGAAAAGGCTTTTCATAAAATAATTATTCATAGTGCTTTCATACTAAAGAGGAACTAAAATTCTGAGACTAGCTTTTAGAAGGTCCTATTCATATTAGACAGCAGTGAGCATTCATAAACTCTAGACAAATGCAATGGTATAGATGGATTACAATATCATGTGAGAGTGAAAGGAGACACCCATAAAAATACATACTCCATTATCCCATTGATGTAAGGTCTGAAAATAAACAAAGTTATTTCACATTATTAAAATGGGGAGGGCTGAGGCACCTGGGTGGCTCAGTGGGTTAAGCCTTTGCCCTCGGCTCAGGTCATGATCTCAGGGTCCTGGGATCGAGCCCGGCATCGGGAATCTCTGCTCAGCAGGAAGCCTGCTTCTCTTTCTCTCTCTCTCTGCCTGCCTTGTGATCTCTCTGTTTGTCAAATAAATAAATAAAAATCTTTTTAAAAATGGGTAGGGCTGATAGAGGCTTTAAACTTCTAATTCATGCTCTGATTTATAATTGCATGGTTCTAACTACTTTGTGAACAAGTTGCACAATCATATGTTTAGTTTCCTTGACATGTGATAAAATTAAACAATAAAGTTATTTCAGGAAAAAGAGCATTTATAGAAGCAGGGTTTTCTATGAAAAGCAAGAACTGGTAATTGTCAAGTGTACAATAAAAATTTAAAAATATAAATAAAATATCACAGAGTTAAACTATGGAATAGTAACAGACTTTAAATAAGCTAGAAATACATACACGAAGATGGATGAACTCTAAAATATAATATTAATTGATAAGCTTTTAATAAAATTTGGAAACATCTGAAATCTTACCAATTCTTCTTCATCCTCTATGGAGAACAGGGTAGAGTTCTCCAAAGCGCAGGCCGACAAACTCTCATTCCATGATTTTCTTTCGGTGCTAATGTAATAGCAATTGTTGGAATATGTCATCCACTCTTTTGGACAATGACCACAGTAATATGCTGGACAAAAATTATAAGATATTCTCCAAAAAGGTTCAAATATTAAAAAATGCAAATTGACAACTGACATATGTATACACATGTGTATATAACATATCCATGATCCCTCACAAGCTGGCAAAAATAAAACAAAATACACACGTGATACACTCAGAAGAGTGAGGCTTTTGCCCTAATATATGTGCTCATATAGAGCAAATACACACACACACACACACACACACACACACACAAAATCTCTAAATGTCTTTTGAGTACTGAATAAAACAACTGTTTTGGAATTGTAGAATGGTTTATCTTTTATCATGCTATAGCAGGAGGAAATTTAAGATAATCAATAACTATGGGTATGATGATTTTGTAATTTTTTAAAGGTTTTATTTATTTATTTTATATATTTTAGTTTTTTAAAAGATTTTATTTATTTGTCAGAGAGAGAGCAAACAGAAGCAGGGCAGTGGCATGAGGAGGAAGAGGCAGGTTCCCCATGAAGCAGGAAGCCTGATGCTGAACTGGATCCCAGGACCCTGAGATATGACCTGAGCAGCTGTTAAGGCTGATACTTAACCAGCTGAGCAGCTGTTAAGGCTGATACTTAACCAGCTGAGCAGCTGTTAAGGCTGATACTTAACCAGCTGAGCCACCCAGGCATTCCATGGGTATGGTGATTTTAAATAGTATTTCATCATACTGTTTCATAAGTAATAGAAGTAATAATAATAAGTAATAATAAGTAACAATAAGCAATACTTTCCTATAATTATTATTTCTGAGAGTTTATTACATGATTTTCTAATTTGTTTTCCTCAAAAGAATCAATTATCAGGGGTGCCTGAGTGGCTCCGTGGGTTAAGCTCTGTCTTTGGCTCAGGTCATGATATCAGGGTCCTGGGATTAAGCCCACATCAGGCTCTTTGCTCAGCAGGGAGCCTGCCTCCCCCTCTCTGCCTGCCTCTCTGCCTACTTGTGATCTCTGTCTGTCAAATAAATAAATAAAAATTAAAAAAAAGAATCAATTACCATCTTTTCCTAACCTAAGATAGAGATAAAATAGAAATTATACTAATAACAGAATTTTGAAAATTTTGTACCTTTCTGGATCCTAGTTTCCAGGGATGTTTTGTTCTGTTTCGGTCCTTCAGTAACTAGAAAAATTAAAGCAATACTCATACAAACTTAATATTAAACTAAATAAAACAGAATGATTTGAGTTTCTTGGTTTGAAAGTTGGTATATTGTTTAGAATTAGAAAATTCTATAATAAAATTGATTTTACCAGTAAGTGGTTAATGAAGTAATGAACATGTTGGGGGAAAAAACTCAAAAGCTTAAAGAACCAAAGCTCACCACTTTTTACAGCATTTTGTTCAAACAATCTCAAGAAGTAATTTGTATGTCTCTATAAGTTGCCTCCTATAACTTGCTTTTGAGGTATGAAGTCTGAATATATAATACTCCCTATAATTATTCTATTATTTCTACGTTTGGCAAATTCAGAGTAACCATTCCACACTGAAAGCACACATGCATTAAAATGAGATAAGACAATACCATAGTACTGTGCAATATTTCGATTTACTGATGATCATTAAAGTGAAAAATTCTCTTTTAGACATTCAAACACTTACTTACTGGGAGTAACCGCTATTGTGACCATAGTGGACATTAAGATAAGGCAAATGATCCCCAGGACCCCAGCAATGAGCTTCCCTGGACATAAAGGTAAACAGTTGGAAGAGAAATGAAAATAATGAGAAAGGATGGGCAGAAATAATCTTTTAGGAACTGTACATACAAGAGAACCAACAAGATGCGCAGAGAATCATATAAAAACTTTCACTCCAAACCCATTATAATCTTCTCAGAATGTAACATTTCTGTGGCAGTAAATTTATTACCTCAGGAGATGTTGGTAAAGATTACAAATTACAACAAAACTGGAACAAAGTTAGTCTTCAGATATCAATTACAACACTATATTGCAACTTCAAGCTCTGATCTTCAGAAATGAAAAATAGGTGTCATTCCCCACTCATTCTCTGCACTTCTACTGCCCAACTGCACATCATAGTACATATACTACAGTTATACTGTGTGTGTATTACATGTTTTACCTTTGCAATGGGAGTTCTCGCTGTTCCTTTGAGGATTCTGAGAAGCATTTTGAAGATTTGAAGCGTCTTGAAGAGTTAATTCTGCATATGTTATTTCCTGCTCAGTTTCTGAAATAGGACTTTTAGTGCCCTTAGCTTTCACTTGCTGTCTTTTGGAACCCTTAACCTGACTGAGTTCTGCATAGGTAACTCCTTGGTTATTCATCTCTGCAGCTGCGTGGTGTCAGGCACAGGGCTGAATGGGACTGTACTGAAGGACTTGATGAACAGTGTATGTGATGAAAAGATTGCTGAGATAGTCACAGTGGGTGGAGTGTGTGGTGACTGGTAGTACTCATTTGCTGTTGAACAATGTAAAATCTGGTACTAATTTTCTTAGAGCATTTCATGATATAATAAGTTATTTTTACAATGATATTCTATGCTTGACACAATAGTATTAGTTGGAAAAGTGTAAAGCAATAAATTAGTGAAGAGGAAAAGAATTCAGGAATAATATTGTCCTTATTAGTTTAAGGTCAGAATCCCCTAAAACATTTCAACATTATTAGAATAACTGGTTTAAAATTAAAATGCCAAATTAGAAAAAAAAAAAGTGCTGCATCAATTTTGGGGGGCAATTTTTATATCAGGTGTTGGTTAAAAATTGGTATTCTGAGATTGGGAATACAAGTTTAGTACATATAGGAATTTCCTGGAGTAAATTACTTTTATTTCAACAATTACATTTCTTTACCTAAAAGGTAATGCAGCCCCATCAAGTGAACTCTTATTTTGAATAATTATGGAGTTCTGAGAAATCATTAAATTTTAAAAGAAAGATTTTATATGTCACATGACACATTAAACTTTTCCAAAACCTGAACCATATTGAAAACAAAACAAAACAAAACAAAAAAACCCATATACATATTTAAAGATTATATTTATTTACTTGAGAGATAGAGAGTGTTTGTGTGAACATAGAAGAGAGGGAGAAGCAGACTCCTTGCAGAGCAGAAAGCCTGACACTGGACTCGCTCCCAGGACCCTGAGATCATGACCTGAGCCAAAGGCAGATGGTTAATCAGTTGACTGAGTCACACAGGTGCCCCCAAACCCGTATTTTTAAAAAGCACTTATTAACCCAGAAGTTGACAGTTGATTTAATGGCAAAGAGTGAAAGCTTAGAATGATAAATAAGAGTGTAGATTGTGGGGCACTTGGGTGGCTCAGTGGGTTAAGTCTCTGCCTTTGGCTGAAGTCATGACCTCAGGGTCCTGGGATCAAGCCCCACGTGGGGGGTGTGTCTCTGCTCAGCAGGGAGCCTTCTTCCCTCTTCTTTCTCTGCCTGCCTCTCTGCCTACTTGTGATCTCTGTCAAATAAGTAAATAAACAAACAAACAAATAAATAAATAACAAATCCTTTAAAAAATTAGTGTAGGTCATTTAAAGAACACTGGTGGCACAAACTTCTAGAAATGTCTACGAATGTCAAAGGCAGTGAGGGTAGCTTTAGTTGTATAACTGATTCCACTATTTGAAATCAATGTAATTTCATAATTCAGTAATTTCAATGTAATTTCATAATTTCAAATTAATTTCATAATTCAGTCAATGAGCTCTGCAGTTAGTAAAAGCTGGAATTACTCCTGGCTCTCAGTCTTACAAAGTATGAGTTTTAAGAAGTTACTTCCTGTCTAGTTATTTAGTTTTTACTAATCTAAAATGGTAAATAAAATACGTAAAACATAGTGCAGATAAAACAGTTAGTATTTCATCTGGCTTTTCTAAGCTCTCAAAAATATATCAGTTATTTTAATTATTTTTAACACAATGGCCACTTTATCATTACTGACTCATATCCTTTAGAGCATGTAACATTAGACAGGAGTGTCTTTCAATATCAAATAACTTTTTTTGCCAAGCTTTGACTTGAACATTTGTATCTAAGCTTAAATTAGCATTTTTACAGAAGGTACTTCATCTTCCTTTTTATGAAAAACCAAATTGTCTTAATTTATCAAAGCAAATGTTTGACCATTTGACCATTATGATTTGATTGATTCATTTTAAGAATTTATTTTTAAAGCCCAAGGTAAATATCAAATAATATAGTAACTATACCTATAATTGATCACAAATCCAGACTGTTCCTTCTCATCATGCCTATAGGATTTCACTTAAAATTATATTGATTTACAAACACAATTTATGCCTGTGGATATATACTTAATTACTTCTCTACAGGCAAGAATTTGGATATTTTAAGAAGTTCTCCAGTATATTTCAAATTAATTTTTGTTTGTCACCCCGAAATGTTGGAATAAAGGTACCGATGTTCTCTGTGATTTGATTGTGTTTTAGTTGTGCCTCAGGTGCCTCCCGTCCAGCATTTGTATCTCCCACTAAGTGAGGGGCGTAGGAGAGGGACAGCAGAGGAGTGACACTTACCTTCTGCTGGCCAGAAAGTCAGGCATCTTCCAGTGGGAGACCAGGTTACTCTTGTAAACAGACAGAATCTGTGGTCTTCACAGACTGCCGGCCCTGTGAGAGAGCTCAGAGTGAGGCAATAAGGGAAAAAGGCAGATTTCTCATCAATGTGTCACTTAAAATTTGAACAGGAAATCCTTACACTTGGGCTATTTTGAAGACACTTTATCTCATCACACACCTCCAGAATGTCTGAGACTTTCAGCTTATAGTGTGTCATTTAGTCTGTCCCTTGGCAAGTGCCTCTGAGAAATGCTTATGTTCCACAAGATATTGGGGTCAGAGACTTAACCATTAGGCTGGTAACTTGCTTCCATCTCAACCACAAATACTTGAGAACTTGGGCTTGTGAAAAATGTTTTAGATGTTTAAATTTTACTGTTAGGGTTTCTACATGTTTTTTTTAAAGATTTTATTTATTTATTTGACAGACAGAGATCACAAGTAGGAAGCGAGGCAGGCAGAGAGAGAGAGGAAAAAAGCAGGCTCCCCGCTGAGCAGGGAACCTGATGTGGGGCTCCTGAGATCATGACCTGAGCCGAAGGCAGAGGCTTTACCCACTGAGCCACCCAGGCGCCCCAGCATGACATCATGCTTGTTTTTCTTGCACCTTTGCTATGTCATATCTATTAAACTGAAAATATTTTAAAATAATCATCCCTTTAACAGGTATTTAATGCTTTTGACACTAATTCTTAAGACTCACTACATTTTCATCCTTATTGTAACTGCCACAAGGACATAACTTCCAAACTTCCCTTCTCAATTTTTCTACCTTCATTTTTAACATTCCTGAATTTTTATTTTTATTATTTTTAAATAAGTTATTTAGGTTTCTCCTGAAACAATTATGCTTGTGGGAGATAAAGCATTAAAATAAAAAAAAAAACAGCATCCCAGAGATTTGAATATTAAATAATTATTCATATTATTCATTGATTCATCCCCCAATGATAACTATTTTAATGAGAATAGTTGTATTTTGATAAGAATAATGATTGTAAATGAAAAAACTATAGGTCTTACTATATAGCAGGAAAATGAAAGCAATACTTAAAAATTTCACTTAATTCAAAAAATTAAGATGGACAGAGAAGGTACTTTTAAAACACAATTAAACATCATGTGCACATCACATAATTTTTTTGGACTTTTTTAAAAATTTTTTTTCAGCATAACAGAATTCATTGTTTTGGCACCACACCCAGTGCTCCATGCAATATGTGCCCTCCTTAATACCCACCACTGGGCTCCCCCAAACATCACATAATTTTTAAAGATATTTGCAAATATGTTTCTATTGCTCTGTAGTTCTGTTGTTTTGGTTTAGTTTTGCAAAGTAGTTGAGAATATTTTCTGCTTTTTTTAAAATTTTTTTTTATTTAAAGATTTTATTTATTTATTTGACAGACAGAGATCACAATTAGGCAGAGAGGCAGGCAGAGAGAGAGAGGAAGGGAAACAGGCTCCCTGATGAGCAAAGAACCCGACGCAGGGCTCGATCCCAGGACCCTGAGATCATGACCTGAGCCAAAGGCAGAGGCTTAACCCACTGAGCCACCCAGGCGCCCCTATTTTTTACTTTTTTAATTTATTTCTAATAATGTGTAGTTTACATACAATATCATATTACCTCCAGGTGTAGATACAGTGATTCAACGTTTATATACTTTTATGATCATTATAAAACTCATTACCATCTATCACCATATAAAATTAATACAGTGTTATTGACTGTAGTCCTTGTGCTATAATTTGTAGCCCTGTGACTTCTTTTGTAACTGAAATTTTGTATTTCTTACTTCCTTTTACCTATTTCAGCCATCCCTCCATGCACCTGCCCTATGGCAATCACAGTTTTGCTCTCTCTTTATATGATTCTGTTTCACTTTTTTTGTTTGTTTTAGATTGCATATTGTTAGTCAAAACATATGGTATTAACTTCCTTTATCTGACTAACTTCATTTGGCATAAAATCCTCTAGTTCGTTCTATCAGTTTTGTAAAAAATGACACACATTTGTTTTTATTGCTGAGTAATATTCCATTGTGTATATGTACTGTTTCTATTTACTCATTCGACCATAGATGGATACCTGGGTTGCTTCCATATCCTGCCTATTATAAGTAATGCTGAATAAACATAGGGGGCACCCATCTCCGCAAGTTAATGTTTTCATTGTCTTTTGATCCTCTGAAATGGATATTCTGGATCTATGGTATTTCTATTTTTAATTTTCTGAGGCATCTCTATACTGTTATTCATCATGATGGCACCAATTAAAAGTCCCACCAGAAGTATACAAGGTTCTCTTTTCTGCACATCCTCACCAGTATTTATTATTGCTTATATTTTTAACTCTGAGAGCATTTTGCCAATCACTGTGGTTTTGATTTTCTTTTTCCTGGCAAGTATAATGTTGAGCATCTTTTCAGGTGTTGGTTGGTCTGTATATTTTCTTTCAAAGAAATCTGTTTAGGTCCTCAGCCCATTTTTTAATGTTTGCATTTTTTTGAGATGTAGGAATTCCTTATATATTTGGATATTAAGCTCTTGTCAGATATATCATTTACAAATACCATCTACCATTATTTACTGCCTTTTTGTTTTGTTGATGGTTTTCTGGGCTGAGCAAAAGCCTTGTAGTTTTGTTTTGTTTTGTTTTTTGTTTTTATTTTTTTATTTTTTATAAACATATATTTTTATCCCCATGGGTACAGGTCTGTGAATCACCAGGTTTACACACTTCACAGCACTCACCAAAGCACATACCCTCCCCAATGTCCATAATCCCACCCCCTTCTCCCAACCCCCTTCCCCCCAGCAACCCTCAGTTTGTTTCGTGAGATTAAGAGTCACTTATGTTTTGTCTCCCTCCCAATTCCATCTTGTTTCATTGATTCTTCTTCTACCCACTTAAGCCCCCATGTTGCATAACCACTTCCTCATATCAGGGAGATTATATGATAGTTGTCTTTCTCTGCTTGACTTATTTCGCTAAGCATGATACGCTCTAGTTCCATCCATGTTGTCGCAAATGGCAAGATTTCATTTCTTTTGATGGCTGCATAGTATTCCATTGTGTATATATACCACATCTTCTTGATCCATTCATCCGTTGATGGACATCTAGGTTCTTTCCATAGTTTGGCTATTGTGGACATTGCTGCTATAAACATTCGGGTGCACGTGCCCCTTTGGATCACTACGTTTGTATCTTTAGGGTAGATACCCAGTAGTGCAATTGCTGGGTCATAGGGCAGTTCTATTTTCAACATTTTGAGGAACCTCCATGCTGTTTTCCAGAGTGGCTGCACCAGCTTGCATTCCCACCAACAGTGGAGGAGTGTTCCCCTGCTAGAACTTGTACAGGACTTCAGTAAAGTGTCAGGATATAAAATCAATGCACAGAAACCAGTTGCATTTCTCTACACCAACAACAAGACAGAAGAAAGAGAAACTAAGGAGTCAATCCCATTTACAATTGCACCCCAAACCATAAGATACCTAGGAATAAACCTAACCAAAGAGGCACAGAATCTATACTCAGAAAACTATAAAATACTCCTGAAAGAAATTGAGGAAGACACAAAGAAATGGAAAAATGTTCCATGCTCCTGGATTGGAAGAATAAATATTGTTTTTTTTTTTTTTTAAAGCCGTATAGTTTGATGTACTTTTTATTTCTCATTTTGTTGCCCTTCCTATGGAACCAGACTCAAAAGAATAAAGTTAAGGCCTATCTCCAGAGTTTATTGCCTGTGCTTTCCTTAGGAGTTTTGTGGCTTCTGGTTTTACACCTACATCTTTAATTCATTTTAGGTTTATTTTTGCTTATGGTGTAAAAAGGAAGTCCAGTTTTATTCTTTAGCACATAGTTTTCCAGTTTTTTAAACACCATTTACTGAAGACTCTTTGTTCCCCATTCTCTATTCGTGCCTTCTTGTCATATATAGTTGATCATATAAACAGGTTTATTTCTGGGCTTTGTATTCCATTCCTTTGATCTCTGTTTCTATTGTTGTGCCATACTGCTTTGATTGCTAAAGCTTTGTAGTATAGTTTGAAGTGTATGTGCATGTTACTTCCAGTTTTGTTCTAAAAGTTCCACACAAACTGTTAAGATAATTTATTCTTGTTCTGTGAAAAATGCTGTTGGGTTTTCATAGGGATTACATTGAATCTTTATGTTTTTTTGCAAAATATGGATATTTTCACAATATTAATTCTTCTACTCCATAAGCAAAGTATATCTTCCCATCTATTTATTTGTGTCATATTCAAATTTCTTTATCAGTGAATTTTAATTTTCAGACTATAGGACTTTTACCTCCTTGGTTAAATTTATTCTTATGGAGTTTATTCTTATAAATAGAATTATAAAGGGGATTGTTTTCTTAAGTTCTATTTCTCCCGGCTTTTTACTAGTGTATAGAAATGCAACATATTACTGCATATTAATTTTATCCTGCCTTTTAACTAATTTCAGTATCAGTTGTAATAGTTTTCTGGTGGAGTCTTTAGGTTAATTATCTAGAGAATCATGTCATATGAAAATAGTGACAATTTAACAATTTCATTATCAATTTGGATGTATTTAATTTCTTTTTCTTTGCAGATTACAGTCTTTTCAGGACCTCCACTACTTTTTAAATAAAACTGGTACAAGTGATCTTAAAAGAAAACCCTTTGTCTTTTCACTTTGAGAATGATGTTAGTTGTGGACTTGTAATATATGACCTTTATTATATGGAGGTATGTTCCCTCTCTACACACTTTTGGGAGTTTTCATCATAAATGGTTGTTGAATTTTGTCAGTCTTTTTCTGCATCTATTGAGATTGCCATATGATTTTGATCTTTCAGTTAGTTAATGTCGTGTGTCAAGTTGCTTGATTTGCAGATATTGAACCATCCTTTCATACATGGAATAAATCCCTCTTGAACATGGTGTATGATCCTTTCATTGTGTTGTGGACTTCAGTTTGCTAAAACTTTAGTGAAGATTTTTGCATGTTCATCAGGAATTTTCTCTTCTAATATTCTGTGTGTGTGTGTGTGTGTGTGTGTGTGTGTGTGTTGCATGCTTGTTTTGTTTTGATATCATGGTGATACTGTCCACACAGAATGAAGTTGGAAGCTTTCCTTTGTCTTCATTTTGGGAAAAATCTGAGAAGAAGAGGTATTATCTCTTAATTTAAAGTTTGTTAGAGGGGCTCCTGGGTGGCTCTGTGGGTTAAATCCTCTGCCTTCAACTCAGGTCATGATCCCAGGGTCTTGGGATTGAGCCCCGCATCAGGCTCTCTGCTCAGCAGGGAACCTGGTTCCTACTCTCTCTCTGCCTGCCTCTCTGCTTACTTGTAATCTCTGTCTGTCAAATAAATAAATAAAATCTTTAATAAAAAAGTAATAAAAGTTTGTTAGATCCATTCTTTTTGTAACACCCAGTGCTCCATGGAATCCATGTATTAAGTCCTCCTTAATATCCATCATCAGGCTCGCCCATATCAAAAACTAAGGATGTACTATATGGTGACTAATGTAACACAATAAAAAAATGATGAAAAAATAAAATATGATAATAGTTTGTTAGAATTCATCTGTGAAGCCAACTGGTCTTGGATATGTGTTTGTTGAGAGTGTTTTGACTATTGATTCAATTCCTTTACTATTAGTCTGTTTAGATTGTCTGTTTAGGCCTGATTTAATCTTGAAAATTTGTAGATTTGTAAGAATTGGTCCATTTCTTCTAGATTTCAGTTTGTTGGCATATGATTGGTCAGAGTAAGTCTATTACACTCTTCTGTATTTTTGAGGTGTTTGTTGTAAGTTTTCTTCATTTCTGAATGTATTTTTGGGGTTGCCACTCTTTTTCCTGATAATTCTGCTTAAAGTCTTATCATTTTTTTTTTTAATTTAAAGATTTTATTTATTTATTTATTTGACAGACAGAGATCACAAGTAGACACAGAGGCAGGCAAGAGAGGAGGGAGCAGGCTTCCTGCTAAGCAGAGAGCCTGACACGGGGCTAGATCCCAGCATCCTGAGACCCAGACTTGAGCCTAAGGCAGAGGCTTTAACCCACTGAGCCACCCAGGTCCCCCAAGTCTTATCAATTTTATATATTTTTTCAAGGAAACCATTCTTCATTTCATTGATTTTTTTCTATTTTTTTTTACTCTCAATTTCATTTATTTCCACTCACATAGATTTTGAAGCATTGTGATTTTCATTTTTCTCCAGGGAGTTTTAATTTTCTTCTTCTTTTTTTTATTTTAAATATAATTACCAACATATACTGCATCATTATTTTCAGATATAGATTTCAGTTATTCATTAGTCACTTATAACTTAGAACCCAGTTCTCATCACATCACATGCCCTCCTTAATCTTCATCATCTCCCTACTACCTCATCTCCAGCAGCCCTCTGTTTGTTTCCTATAGTTAAGAGTATCTCATGGTTTGTCTCCCTCTCTGATTTCTTCCCATTCAGTTTTCCTTCCCTTCTCCCATGATCCTCTATGATGTTTCTTATATTCGATAGATGAGTGAAATCATATAATGATTGGCTCTCTCTTATTGACTTATTTCATTCAGCAAGATACTGTCTATTGCAATACACATCAATATAAATGTTAAGTATTCATCCTTTTTGATGGATGAGTAATATCCCATTGAATTTATATGCTGTATCTTCTTTATCCATTTATCTGTCGATGGATATTTAGGCCCTTTCCAAAGTTCTGCTACTCTGGACATTGCTGCTGTTTATGAATATTGGGGTGCAGGTGCCCCTTGGGATCTCTACATTTATATCTTTGGGAGAAACACCAGTACTGCAATTGCTGGGTTGTAGGATAGTTCTACTTTTAATTTCTTGAAGCACCTCTATACTGTTTTCCCATTTGGTTGTGGTGAATGTACTGTTGGATCCTATTGCTAGTATCTTGGTGAAAATTTTTGCATACATGTTCATTATGGATACTGGTCTGTAATTTCCCATTTTGGCTGGGACTTTGTCTGGTTTTGGGATCAAGGTAATGCTGACCACATAGAATGAGTTTGAAATTTTTCCTTCCATTTTTATTTTTTGAAACAGCCTCAGAAGAACAAGTATTAATTCTTCTTTAAATGTTTTATAGAATAGGAAGATGCCACAATTCCATATACTGTCATACTTTATGGAAAATAAAAATGTTAGACAATTAAAAAATAAATACAAATTTAAAACATCAAAGCAAAAAATTAGGTGAAATTAAATCCAAATAAGGAAGATGAAAGAAAACAATGAATAGTAAAAAATCATGACAAAGAACAAAAGTGCAGTGGAGAGGATCAAAAAAGAGATTCTCTTTGAAAAGACAAAATGGACAAGACTGCCAAAAAACTAAAGACAGAAATCATTTATATCCAGATTAAATTTGAGAATACAGTATTGTTTTAAATAAAAACAATGTTAAAAGGCAGTAAATACATATTATTAATAGGTTTTAAAATCCATAGGTAATAGAAAATTCCCAGAAAATGAAAATTACCAAAGTAAAGTATAATAAAAAGCAACTTGGGCAAATCTACCATGTGTTAAAGAATTCGACTTGATTATATAAACTTTCTTACAAAATCATTCTACTCAGAAGTCATATGGCATCACTAGTGAATAACAACACTTCAAAAATATTGATCACATCCCCCAACCATTATGATACAGTTGTGTGTATTACAATCTAGAAACTTTGTAAACACTGGAAGACCCTGTTGCAAACTTTGCTGTGAATAGACATGCATACTTAAAGCAATTATAAAAGGTTGTCTTATATTTTTTTTTCTTTTAAAGGTTATTTATTTATTTATTTGACAGACAGAGATCACAAGTAGGCAGAAAGGAAGGCAGGTGGTGTGGGGAAGAAGGCACCACTTGTCTTATATCTTTATACAGATATTTATAATATTTCATGCCCTTATTACCTTCCCAAATACTTAGTTTTCCATGTGGTACTATTACCCTTAGCCTGAAGAGTTCCCTTCCTGTAGCACCTCTTCCAATGCAGGCTTGCTGTTGGTGGATGAGTACTTATTTGAGCATGACTTAATTTACATTTATTTTGGAAGGCTATTAGTGACATAGCATTCTGGGTTGGCAAGTTCCTTTTCCTGAGATGAATATTCTATTATCTTCTGAATTTCATTGTTTGTAGTTATTTTTTGGGCATATGAATTGTTGTTATTCTCTCACTGCTTCAAGATTTTCTTTTTATCTTTTTGAGAAGCATAACTATAGTATGCCCACTTGTGACTTAGTTTTTATTTATCTTATTTGGGTTTTGCTGGGCTTCCTGAATTTAACACATTTTGCAAAAAATTTGAAATACATAGTTTTTTTTAAAAAATTTTATTTATTTTTTAAATTTCTTTTCAGTGTTCCAGAATTCATTGTTTATGCACCACACCCAGTGCTCCATGCAATACATGCCCTCCTTAATACCCACCACCAGGCTCCCACCCCCTGCCCCTCCAAAACTCTTAGATTGTTTTTCAGAATCCACAGTCTCTCATGGTTCATCTTCCCCTCCAACTTCCCCCAAATCTCTTCTCCTCTCCATCTCCCCATGTTATTTGTTATGCTCTACAAATAAGTGAAACCATAAGATAATTTACTCTCTCTGCTTGACTTATTTCACTCAGCATAATCTTTTCTTGTCCCTTCCATGTTGATACAAAAGTTGGGTATCCATCCTTTCTGATGGAAGCATAATACTCCATAGTGTATATGGACCACATCTTTCCTATCCATTTGTCCACTGAAGGGCATCTTGGTTCTTTCCACAGTTTGGCGACTGTGGCCATTGATGCTATGAACACGGGGATACAGATGGCCCTTCTTTTCACTACATCTGTATCTTTGGGGTAAGTAGTGCAATTGCAGGGTCATAGGGAAGTTCTATTTTTAATTTCTTGAGGAATTTCCACACTGTTCTCTAAAGTGGCTGCACCAACTTGCATTCCCACTAACAGTGTAAGAGGGTTCCCCTTTATCCACATCCTCTCCAACACACGTTGTTTCCTGTCTTGTTAATTTTGGCTATTCTAATTGGTTTAAGGTGGTATCTTAATGTGGTTTTGATTTGAATCTCCCTGATGGCTAGTGATGATGAACATTTTTTCCTGTGTCTGATAGCTATTTGTATGTTGTCATTGGAGAAGTGTCTGTTCATGTCTTCTGCCCATTTTTTGACATGATTATCTGTTTTGTGTGTGTTGAGTTTGAGAAGTTCTTTATAGATCCTGGATATCAGCCCTTTGTCTGTATTGTCATTTGTGAATATCTTCTCTCATTCCATGGGTTGCCTCTTGGTGTTGTTGACTGTTTCCTTTGCTGTGCAAAAGTGTTTCAAAAAAAATTGAATAAGATGGAAAACTTCCAGACCCTTTTTATGAAGCCAGCATTACCCTGATACCCAAACCAGGGAGAGAGGCTCCACCAAAAAGGAGAATTTCAGACCAATATCCCTGATGAATACGGATGCCAAGATTCTCAAAAAGATCCTAGCTAATAGGATCCAACAGTACATTAAAAAGATTATCCACCATGACCAGGTGGTATTTATCCCTGGGTTGCAATGGTCGTTCAACACTGATAAATCACTCAATGTGATAGAACAAATCAATAAGAGAAAAGAGAAGAGCCACATCATCCTCTCAGTTGATGCAGAACAAGCATTTGACAAAATCCAGCATCTGTTCCTGATTAAAATGCTTCAAAATATAGGGAAAGAGGGACCATTCCTCAACTTCATAGATCTATCTATGAAAAACTCACAGGGAATTTCATCCTCAATGGGAAAAAGCTGACAGCCTTCCCTTTGAGATCAGGAACACAATAAGGATGCCCACTCTCACCACTCCTGTTCAACTTAGTATTAGAAGTCCTAGCAACAACAATCAGACAACAAAGAGAAATAAAAGGTATTCAAATTGGCAATGGAGAAGTCAAACTCTCTCTCTTCACAGATGATGTGATACTTTTTATGGAAAACCCAAAAGACTCCACCCCCAAACTACTAGAACTCATACAATAATTCAGCAATGTGGCAGGATACAAAATCAATGTACAGAAATCAGTTGCTTACTTATACACTAACAATAAAAATACAGAAAGGGAAATTAGAGAATCAATTCCATTTACTATAGCACCAAGAACCATAAGATACCTGGAAATAAACCTAACCAAAGAGGTAAAGGATCTGTACTCAAGGAACTACACAACACTCATGAAAGAAGTTGAAGAAGACATAAAAAGATGGAAGAGCATTCTATGCTCATAGATTGGAAGAATAAACATTGCTAAAATGTCTATACTGCCTAGAGCAATCTACACTTTCAATGCCATTCTGATCAAAATTCCACTGGTATTTTTCAAAGAGCTGGATCAAACAATCCTAAAATTTGTATGGAATCAGAAGAGACCCCAAATTGCTAAGGAAATGTTGAAAAAGAAAAGCAGACGTGGGGGCATCACGTTGCCCAATTTCAAGCTTTACCACAAAGCTGTGATCACCCAATACAGCTTGGTACTGGCACAAAAACAGACACATATACCAGTGGAACAGAGTAGAGAGCCCAGATATGGATGAACCCTCAACCCTATTATCAAGTAATCTTTGACACAGCAGGAAAAAAAACGTAGAGTGGAAAAAAGACAGTCTCTTCAATCAATGGTGCTGGGAAAATTGGACAGCTATGTGTAGAAGAATGAAACTCAACCATTCTCTTACATCATACACAAAGATAAACTTGAAATGGATAAAAGACCTCAACATGAGGCAGGAGTCCATCACAATCCTAGAGAAGAACATAGGCAATAACCTCTCTGACATCGGCCACAGCAACTTCTTTCAAGACATGTCTCCAAAGGCAAAGGAAACAAAAGTGAAAATGGATTTTTGAAGTACATAGTCTTCACCATTTTTTCAAATATTTTCCTGCTAAATATTTCCCTCTCCTTGTAAGATCCTAATTACACGTGTCAAACTTTTGATGTTATCACATTGATCTGCTTTAAAAATATTTTTGCTCCTCATCTCAGATTGGATTGTTACTCTATCCAGTCCAAAGCATTTGTGGGTACCAAGATATCATGTTGCCTTAGGAGGAGCCACAAAGTAATAATGGTTGTAGTTAAGGAGAAATGCTCCTAAATGTAGGGTAGAGCGACACTATTTAAATGTAATGACTTATCTTATTCATAAATTTACAACCATTAGTTACCCAGAAATAAAATTTTCTGATTAGTAAATTTGGTACAGAAGATTGGATCAACACAGCTCAGTCCTTCTTGCATTATCTCTGAAACCGAGTGCCTGGAAAGAATACATTTTCAGCTCTGCTGCAACAGTAAATTTTAAAAGGGCACCATGTTCCACTAAATTTAGTACTGAAGTGAATATTGTTAACTCAGGATCTAGAATCAAGCCTTTATGTTCAACACCTAATGTATACTCTCAGAAAGTTAGACACAGAAAATGACCATTTTGATCATTTATTCCAGACTTCTGCATGATTCCTTCTATTCTGTATTCACTCTTGAATACAACATGCTCTTAGTATTGCTCCATATTTATATATCTCCATTGCTTTTAGTGGAACCACTAGATCAAGCTCAATTCACAAAATAATTCCCATGGCTTTATGGGTACACATAAGACGTTAGGCACCTTTTTATGCACGTGTTTAGATAGATAAAAAATTGGGGGGAACTTTGGAAGGTGTTTCACACCAGAATGTATTAAGCAGCCTCTTATTTTTCTCCATTTACAAAAGCAAGAAATGCATGTGCTGATGGAATGCTCCAGAATTCAAAGGAAAAGGGCATGTCAGTGTTTTCATCCTCTAGGACCATGTAGGTTCCCCAAGTGTCAGTATCAAAAGGGCTACCTTATCAAACCTTGACAATTTGTTTCAGATTTCTTCAATTTCAAAGAGATAGCCCTTACATATGTCCAACTAGAACACGGAATGTGAAGACTGGGGTTCTTGACCAATGAGAGAAAGAACAGAATTGATTTCCAAAATGGATATGCATGCCCAGAAAAAAATTACTCCCATTAATTCTCCATACATGACATACTGAATTTCTCAAAAATCTGTTTGAAAATACGAATATCGGGCACCTGGGTGGCTCAGTTGGTTAAGCCTCTGCCTTTGGCTTGGGTCATGATCTCAGGGTCCTGGGATAGAGCCCTGCATCAGGCTTCCTGCTTGGCAGGGAGCCTGCTTCCGTCTCTCTCTCCGCCTGCCTCTCTGCCTACTTATGATCTCCCTCTGTCAAATAAATAAATAAAATCTAAAAAAAAATGCAAATATCAGACTGGTTAATTCAGATTATATTTCTAATGCCTGGCTATTTCTTTGAATGCAAAGAAGAACACAGTTATAGATCACTGGTTTTCTTGGAAAACAGCCTTTATTGAATAGTTGGTAAAGCAAGGTATGAAGACATCACATATAACCAGAACATCATGTAGTTAAGCTGTATTTTAAGGATCTTCAGACATTATATTATTGATCCTCAGATCAGCCCTATGAGGTGGCTACAATTATCATCATCATGTCACAGGAGGTGAAACACAAAGATCAAGTTCTTAAGTCAAAATGACTGATCTAGTGAATATATAAGATAGTCTGTTCTTCTAAAAATAAAATATGGAAAAAAAGATCTGGGCTGAATCTGTAGGCTGGAGCCAAATCTATATATGCCCAGCCCCAATCAACTAAAACATAACTGAACCACAAACTGGTGAATGAGAAATAAATGCTTATTTTTAAAATGTCAATACAATTTTGGGCTGTTTGTAACTCAACGTTAGCAATTAGTTACAGCTGCCATTTACATGTATATGAAATTGATTTAGAATATTCACATGATTTCTCTATCTAATCATGAGGAATAAGTACAAAGAATATGAATATATCTTCAAAGAGCTAAATGTATGTAAAATATGGATTTATTTTGTAAGTAACTATCAAGTTTAACCTCTTTCCCTGATGTATTTGAATTAGGGTAGAAATAGCTCTGAATCATGATCAAAGTAATAATGTTTGTCCTGAATTCTGGCAATCACTACCTGTTCAACACACACAAATATCTCTATACACTTAATTCTCCTTTTCTTTACTATTTAATGTTTATTTTTTCAATTCATAGTGTTTTTTTAGCATAGTAGTAAAAAGTGACAGAGGTGGTGATGTGGATAATTTAATAAGACAAGATCTCTTCCAATATTTTTGAAATCCGGTTGAGGAAAACAACACACAAGAAAGAGTATCAACCTTTTGTCTGTACTGTCATTTGCAAATATCTTCTCCCATTCCATGGGTTGCCTCTTTGTTTTGTTGACTGTCTCCTTTGCTGTGCAGAAGCTTTTGATCTTGATGAAATCCCAAAAGTTCATTTTCTCTTAGTTTCCTTTGCCTTTGGAGACATATCTTGAAAGAAGTTTTTGTGGCTGATATCAAAGAGATTACTGCCTATGTTCTCCTCTAGGATTCTGATGGATTCCTGTCTCACATTGAGGTCTTTTATCCATTTCGAGTTTATCTTTCTGTATGATGTAAGAGAATGGTTGAGTTTCATTCTTCTACATATAGCTGCCCAGTTTTCCCAGCACCATTTATTGAAGAGACTGTCTTTTTTCCACTGTATATTTTTTCCTGTTTTATCAAAGATTATTTGACCATAGAGTTGAGGTCCATATCTGGGCTCTCTACTCTGTTCCACTGGTATATGTGTCTGTTTTTATGCCAGTACCATGCTGTCTTGGTGATCACAGCTTTATAGTAAAGCTTGAAATCAGGTAACGTGATGCCTCCCGTTTTATTTTTGTTTTTCAACATTTCCTTAGTGATTTGGGGTCTCTTCTGATTCCATACAAATTTTTGGATTATTTGCTCCAGCTCTTTGAAAAATACCGGTAGAATTTTGATCCGAATGGCATTAAAAGTATAGATTGCTCTAGGCAGTATAGACATTTTTACAATGTTTATTCTCCCGATCCAAGAGCATAGAATGATCTTCCATCTTTTTGTGTCTTCAACTTCTTTCATAAGTGTTCCATAGTTCCTTGAGTACAGATCCTTTACCTCTTTGATTAGGTTTATTCCCAGGTATCTTATGGTTCTTGGTGCTATAGTAAATGGAATCGATTCTCTAATTTCCCTTTCTGTATTTTCATTGTTAGTGTATAAGAAAGCCACTGATTTCTGTACATTGACTTTGTATCCTGCCACGTTACTTAATTGCTGTATGAGTTCTAGTAGTTTGTGGGTGGAATCTTTTGGGTTTTCCATATAAAGTATCATGTCATCTGCGAAGAGAGAGAGTTTGACTTCTTCATTTCCAATTTGGATACCTTTTATTTCTCTTTGTTGTCTGATTGTTGTTGCTAGGACTTCTAATACTAAGTTGAACAGGAGTGGTGAGAGTGGGCATCCTTGTCGTGTTCCTGATCTCAAGGGGAAGGCTGATATCCAGGATCTATAAAGAACTTCTCAAACTCAACACGCACAAAACAGATAATCATATCACAAAATGGGCAGAAGATAGGAACAGACACTTCTCCGATGACATTACAAATGGCTATCAGAAACATGAAAAAATATTCGTCATCACTAGCCATCAGGGAGATTCAAATTAAAACATTGAGATACTACCTTACACCAATTAGAATGGCCAAAATTAACAAGACAGGAAACAACGTGTGTTGGAGAGGATGTGGAGTAAGGGGATCCCTCTTACACTGTTGGTGGGAATGCAAGTTGGTGCAGCCACTTTAGAGAACAGTGTGGAAATTCCTTAAGATATTAAAAATAGAACTTCCAAATAGCATGGAGGACATGGGGAGATAGAGAGGAGAAGGGAGTTGGGGGAAATTGGAAGGGGAGATGAGCCAT
Organism: Mustela putorius furo; assembly: GCF_011764305.1. Taxonomy (NCBI): domain Eukaryota; kingdom Metazoa; phylum Chordata; class Mammalia; order Carnivora; family Mustelidae; genus Mustela; species Mustela putorius. The sequence goes on along the minus strand of NW_025422368.1, from coordinate 37,217,946 downwards.
GAGAGACTATGGACTCTGAAAAACAATCTGAGGGCTTTGAAAGGGCAGGGGATGGGAAATTGGGAGCCAGGTGATGGGTATTAAGGGGGGCATGTATTGCATGAAGCACTGGGTATGGTGCAAAAACAATGTCTGTTAGGCTGAAAAGAAATTAAAAAAAAAAGGAGTATCAAAGGACAGTGGTTATTATTCAATGAAAAAAATCTATCTTTACTAAGTAATGAACACAATTTTGGTAGTATTGTACTAAAAGTAATTCAGAATATACATTCCATTCTCTGAGGACCTGGGATGGATGGGAATTGTTCTTATATAGCTACCCTGTGATTGTTGCCTGATAACCTTGAGTGCCTGTTAATTATTTAGTACTCGGCTCCAAATGGATCCCTCAGTGCCCTGTTCTCAGACAATGGAGCTAGATTCTATGAACTACTCTTGCATGTCAACTCAGAAGAGGTTGAGTTTTGTTGGTAAAGGCATTGTCAAGACACAGCAACAGAAAAGGCTCTTTTGGTTTCATGGTGTTTCAGGGTGTTTGGCCACTATGGCTTGGTTGCCAGGTACATGCAGGCAGAAGTCCCGTGTATTCAGCCTCCAGCAAGTTTGGCGGCCAGTCCCAGTCAATTTCCTGTCCTCTAAGAAGTGCCTCCTAACACTCTGGTGGGGAAATTCTTCCTGCTTGCTAGTCACAGCTGGGATCCATCCTCACCATGGACAGGTGTAGACTATGGAATTGCTCTGTCCCAGGCCAATCCCATGAGCATGTCTTCCATGAAGTTGTGTGTGGTTACATTGTCTTCAATTGTATCTAAATTCCATCTTCAGAGAGTAGACCTGGCTTCCCTGTGATCTCTCCTTTGATTACTCTCCTTCAATCCTAAGTTATTCTTATTTTATCTTAGTAGCCTTTCCTCTTAGTAGGCTTTCTTTTACAAATAGATAATAATTGTTTGCCCCAAAGTTCCCCTGGTTTTTTGTGTCCTGACTTAATTCTGACTGATAACCTTGCCATCCAGGGCTGTTCAACACTCATTTATAGCCCCTTTAAGAACTAGGACAAATCAATTATTTTGGAATTATCAGTAGAATTATTCACCTTATTGAGGAATTTACAAAAAGAGTGCTTGATATTATGATTTATAATTTAAATAGAATTCATTTTAATAAATAGCAAAAGCTTAAGAAATACATGAACTGTATATGAGTATTTATTTTTTATATTAGTATGACACCAACACCAAGGTTGAAACTCCCGGTACACTTTGGACTTTGGAAGATATGATGCATCATTGCAATTTCATCCTTGTAAAAAATGACCATTCTACTGAGTGTTGCTGATGATGGGAGAATCTGTCACGTGTGCAGACATGGGCAATAGAGGAAATCTCTGTACTTTTGTCTTAATTTTGCTGCGAACCTAAATTTGCTCTTAAAATAAGATCTTAAAAATATTCTGAGAAAGCAACGGCATTGTTTTTGGAGGAATTAGATAGTTCTTTAGATGGTGACAGAGCGTTATCCCCAAATTAAGTAACTAACTTCTGGTGCTTACAAACATATGGTCTTAATTCTAAGCAATATTCATTAGATATTATCTTTGAACTGAAGATGAAAAATGTACAATTCTTGTCACTCTCTGAAGATACTGCTGGTCTGAAATACAGAGAATTACATTAATTTAGTAATAAATACCATAATATTTTGATGAATAAATAATTTATTTTGACTAATAGTTAAGTAACAACTCTAAATATTTCCCTTGTCATTGTTCTATGAAAACACTGCAACATTTGTGTTTTCTAGTTGCTCACATATTAACACTTTTTCTTGTAAGATTAATTCTTTTAAATCCTAAAATATAAACATTCTCAGGAAACTTACGTTTTGGAGAAGAAAGTTGTGCCTTTTGGCCACACAGATGAATTATTATTGATTCTCTGGGAGCTTCTAATCCATGAAGATGGAAGGAAGAAGTGCAACAAATACTGTGAGAAAGCAGATTTTATTAGAAATCAAATAGGAGCTCTCATACTCGTTTGAATTTTGTAGTAACAATAAAGTTAATTCTTTCCTTATAGTATCTGTCTATATCTATATTTTTTGTATTACACTGGACACACTAAAAAAAATATCCTACTAGGACTAAGTAGGAGGAGAAACTGACAAAGATAACAATTTTGGGTTTCTGATAAGTGACAAAAAGTTTAAAAATACTTTGTGAAATGTGTACATTGGGAAAAATCCTAGAGATTCAAGTAAGAAGAAGCACCTGTGATTTTCTTGTGTAGGACAGCTCCTGTGCCTCCTTCCAACCCCCTATCACCCTAGCTCAGTGATCAAGAAGAATTGTAGTTTTTACAGTTGGAGAAGCTGCAAGTAGCAATGGTGCTGGTGCCACAGGGAGACTTGGTTAGCAGTTGGGAAGGGGGAATAGGAGTCCATTGGTTTTCTAGCTCAAAGTGTTAATTTTGCTCAGTCATGATGAGGAAAAATCTTACTTTTTTTTTAGTCAGAGCTTGTGGTCTTTGGGTCAATCGCTCAGACTCCCATAAATACAATGGGAAGACACTGTAAGGCAAAGTATGACAGAATAGTTGACCTGAGCTCTCTACACATTCTTGGCAGATGGAAAAAAAAAATCTGTGCACAGGGAGAGACCAAGATGAACCCAGTAGAAAGTAAAAGCTGAAGGATACTTGAGAACTGCTAGTGAAGTTATGAGCATTTTCCCCCAAACACACACACACTCACACACACACACATACTCACATGCACACATACCATATGGCAGAGGGTGAAGCCCTGATGACTTGAAGTGTTCAAACACAGACTTTTAAAAGAAGTAGTGGTTGATATTTAAGGTACAAAATCATAAGGATCGTACCCAGGAAGATAGGTTAAAAAAGAAAAAAATTAATGTGAATTTGGAAGAACTGAACAAAAATATCAGGAAGCCAACTTAAGAGGAGAAGATTCTACAGTAAAGTTTATGCAACTTACAAAAAATAATAAATCTATGAAAAATTAAAGAGAATGCAGGTTTATTGAACTCTATTGTCAAGAAAATCTATCTAAAAAATTGAACTGTATTGTCAATAACATCTACCTGAAAAGAAACTGGAAAATGTTTCCCACATTAAGGGGAAAAAAAGCCACATCAATAGAACTTTTACTGGGATAAGATATTACATTATTAGAAAGAAGTAATTAAAGTAATATATATATATATATATATAAATTAAATAAAACTTTGTTCAAATAATTAAATGAAAATATGATGGCAGCAATATAGCAAGTGTGATTTATCAATAAAGAAATCAAACTATATGCCTAGACCACAGAGAAACTCTTGCTTTATATGTACCTGAAATTAAAAATTTAATAAATTGGCTCTACAGAAAATTTGAGACACAGAGCAAAATGTTGATGAAATTGAAAAAGAAGTAAGAGTATTTTTCACCCCATAGTATGAGAGAGAAAAATTCACAGAGTTCAGAAATCTTCAAAACAGTATCAGGAAAACTAGCATAGTTCTAAATACAATATGGGAAAGAGAAGAGAGGCAGGAAAAAAAAAACAAGAAAATCAATCTTATGTCACAATGTATGAATAATTTCCAAATATTATTTAAAAATATTTATAGACCTCAGAGGTTTAGTAAACTGAGAGATGTGCACATGGAAATCCACATCTCTGGTGCCTCGGTGACTCAGTCGGTTAAGCAGCTGCCTTTGGGCCAGGGTCCTGGGATAGAGTCCCCTATCCGACTCCTGTCAGCAGGGAGTCTGCTTCTTCCTCTCCTTCTATGCATCCCCCTTTTCACACTTCCACGTGCTTTCTGTCTTTCTCTATTGCAAAAATATGTAGATTTAAACATCTTTAAAAAATAAGTTAAAAAATAAATCAGCATCTCAGGAAGATGGCTGGAGAACACAAAGAAATACTCTTGAGGGAACAGGGTGGATTAAGATGTGACTTAAGTATGAAAATCAGGCAATGGGTGATATATCTTCATCAGTGTTAGAATCCATATCTGCCCTGGACACTATTTCAGACTATGGAGAAGAGGTAACCTTAGAAAGATAGAGCAATAGGAAGCCCCCAGCTTCTTTAAAAATAAGTAAATAAATAAAAGTTAAATAATAAAGAAAAAAAGGTAAATTCAAGAAGTAATATAAGAAATTATAATCATGAACTTTGACTACCTTCTGAAATAGATCGAAAATAATCACTAACACCCCAAATTGATAAGTTGGATCATGATAACATTGAAATTCTGATCATTAAAGGATTCCAGTAGGGGAGTAAAAATGCAGGTCACAACTATTTCCATCTCATCAACTCACAAAAGCACTTCTATTTAATATATGACAATACTAGGGTGTGTGCATGGCTCAGCGGGTTAAATATCTGCCTTCAGATCAGATGATCCCAAGGGTCTGAGGTGGATCCCCACATCAGTCCCCCTGCTCCATGGGAAACCTGCTTCTCCCTCTCCTTCCTTCTTGGGCTCTCTCTCTCAAATAAATAAAATCTTTAAAAAAAAATTACAAGGACTAAGAAGGGAGAGAATACACCATCTAGGTGAAATGGGCAAGAGACACACCTGAGTACTTGTCATTCTTATTGAAGAGAAAATCTTAATGTTTCACAGACCAGAAAAATGATACTGTTATATAATCAACAGAATTTTTTTATTAGTTTCTCTGAGACAATTGAGTTTTGGATAGAGGGACTACCTTGTATAATGTATATTTACACAAAACACTAGAAAAGTGTAGGGATAATTTAACATATCTATGTTCATACAATTTCATACTAATGCTTAGAAGAAAATGTATTATAATTATAAATAACATTATAATATATTTATACAATAGTATTTTATTATTACAAATACAATATTTATATTCCATAAATATAATAGACTATTTTCTATGTAAAGTATAATAAAATTATTATAAATGCGATTTGTGGAAAAAAATATGTAAGGTTGGTTGGCTCGTTGGTTAAGCAATGACTCTTGTTTTCACCACAGGTCATGAGTTCAGGGTGGTGAGATCCAGCCCCGCCATGGACTCTGAACTCAGCACAGAGCCTTCTTGAGATTCTGTCTCTCTCTTTCCATTTGACTCTTCCCACATTCTCTCTCTCTCTCAAATAATAAATAAATAAATAAATATTTTAAAAGGACATAGAAAAGGCTTTTCATAAAATAGTTATTCATAATACCCACTGACTAAAAAGGAATTACATTTCTGAGAATAGATTTTAAAAGGTTATATTCATATAAGACAGCAGTGAAAATTCACAAACTATAGACAAATGCAGTGGTATAGATGAACTACAATAGCACGTAAGACTGAAAGGAGATACACATAAAAATGCACACTGCATGATCCCATTGATGTAAGATCCAAAAATATGCAAATATATTTTATAATATTAAAATGGGCAGGGCTGACAGAGACTCTAAACTTCTATTTCATGCTCTGATTTGTAATTACATGTTTCCAACTACTTTGTGACCTAGTTGCAGAATCATATGTTTAGTTGCCTTGATGATAATGGTAAAATTAAATAGTAAAGTTATTTCAAGCAAAAGAGCATCTATTGAAGCATGGTTTTCAATGAAAAGCACGACCTGGAAAATACCAAATGTATATTAAAGGTATAAAAATATAAATAAAATATTGTAGAGTCAATCTATGGAATAGTAACAGACCTGGAGTGTACAAAAATATGGATGAATTCTACCAGTATAATATCAACTGATAAGCTGTCTTTTTTTTAAGATTTTATTTATTTATTTATCAGCAAGAGACTGAGGGGACAGAAGGTGTGGGAGTGGCAGGCAGAGGGAGAAGCAGGCTCCCTACTGAGCAAGGACCCTGGGATCATGACCTCAACTGAAGACAGATTCTTAATGGATTGGGATACCCAGCATCCCTCAACTGATAAGTCATTCCTCAACTTTTAGTAAAATGCTGGAAACATTTGAAATCTTACCATGTCCTCTTCATCTATGGAGATCAGGGTAGAGTTTTTGGAAGCACAGAACATCAAACTCTCATTCCATGGTTTTCCTTCAGTGCTAATGTAATAGCAGTTGTTGGAGTGTGTAATCCACTCTTTTGGACAATGACCACATGGATCAGCTAAAGAAAGTTTATGAGATATTATCCAAACAGCTTTAACTATTAAAACACACAAATTTACAACTTGCATGTGTATGTATGCACATGTGTATATAGCATATCCATGCACCCTCACATGCTGGCAAAAATAAAACACAAGCACACTTCTGGAAAGTCAAGCTGTCTTCCCTAATTTATGCGCCCATATAAAGCAAATACATGAAAATGTCCATCTCTACATGTCCTTTGAGTCACTGAACAAAAGCACTTTTTGCCATTGTAAAATGATTTCTCTCTTGTGTTATAGCAGGAGGAAACTTGAGGCAACTGGTAACAAAGGGTGTGGTGATTTTAAAATGGGATTTTTTTTCATATTGTTGCATAAGAATGCTATCTTATAACATTACTTATTAACATCTATTATCTGTATTTTATAGTTTATGTCTCTCCCGAAACTGTTTTGATATTTCACAGCCTAGATGGAGACAAAATATAAACAGTACTACTATCAGAACTATGAAAATCATTGCATACCTTTTTGGATTCTTGTAACTGGGTATGAATTGTTCTGCTGTAGTGTTCCACTACCTAAAAATATAAATTAAGGAAATTACGAGGAAAAAATTCATTGTAACCATTTATTTTTTCTGTTTGAAATTTGGCCTATTTCTTAAGATTAGAATACTCTGGAATAAAATAAAATTGATTTATTACAATCAGTTAATAATATCATGATGATTTGAAGAGAAATCAATTCAAAAACTTAATTAACTTCAGGCTTTCTCTCTCTCTCTCTCTCTCTCGCTAAGAGATGCTGAAGTTAATTGTTTAAGTTTTTGAATTGATTTCTCTTCAAATCATCATGATATTATTAACTGATCCTAATAAATCAATTTTATTATATTCCAGAGTATTCTAATCTTAAAAAATAGACCAAATTTCAAAAAAAAAAGAAATAAATGGTTATAATGATTTTTTTTCCTCGTTATTTCCTTAATTTATATTTTTAGGTAGTGGAACACTACAGCATCTCTTACAGTATTTTGTTTAACCAATCTAAAGAGTTAATTTGTGTTTCTCAATTATATATATGTATATTTTCTATAATTTTTGTTATTTATACTTTTGATAAATTCAGAATAAGCATTCCACATTTAGTCTAAATGCATACATGAAAAGGAAAAGTTCCATCCCACAACACTTGAAATATTTACAGGCACTGCTGATTATTAAAATGAAAAGATTTCTCATAATCATTCAAAGGTTTACTCACAGGGAAGAGAACTTATCATTCTTGCTACAACGTATGTCAAGAAAAGACATGTGATTCCCAAAATCCCAGCAAGGAGCTTCTCTAGAGATGATGGAAAATTTGTGGGGAGAGAAGTGAAACAGTGAGAAAGGATGGATGGATAAAGACTAAAGTTTAGATGGTTTACATACAAGAGAACCAAAGATGCACAGGGAATCATAAGTATAAACATGGACCACAAACCCATATCTACCATTGTAATCTTCCTCACAATATACCACTTAACTGTCAGTAACCATCATGCTCCATGAGTTGTTGGTCATGGACTATGATTTACAACAATTCTGGAGTGAATTAGTCCTCAGATCTCAAAAACAATACCCTATTCCAGCTTCAACTTCTAATCCTCACAAATGAAAAATATATGAGATCAATCCCTACTCTTCCCCACACATCTACACCCCAAGTTCACATCCTAGAACAGTTGTACCTTGTCCCTTAACTGTGTGCTTTATTTTTGCAGTGGGAATTCTTGTCATTCCCTTGCAGGTCTTCAGACACATTTTGAAGATTTAATTCTACACAGACGATTCCCTGCTCAGTTACTGAATTAGAGCTTTTAGTGCCCTTACCTTTCGACTGTTGTCTTCTTGAGTTCTTAACCAGATTTGGTTCTGAGAGGTTTTCTCTTTGGTTATTCATTTCAGCAGCTGAGAGATCTCAGGGCCTGTGCTGTATGGAAACTGGACTGATGTAGTTGACAAACAGTGTAGGTAACGACAAGAGCCCTGCTAGAGTCACACTGGGTGGAGTGTGAGGTAAGTGGTAACACTCCTTTGCAGTTGAATGATGTAAAATTCTCGTTCTGATTTCCTCAGAGCTTGAAATAAGTGTTTCGTCAGAGAATAAGTGATTTTTAAAGTGATATTTTATGTTTCTGCAATATTATTGATTGTAGCCATGAAAAGCAATAAATTAGTGAGGAACAAAGAAACACGAAGAATGATGCCCTTATTAACTTAAAGTCAATTTCCATAGAAACAGGGTTAGAATAACAGAGTTAAAACTAAAATGCTATTATTATAAAATAATTAAACTAATTTTTATGACAATTTTTAAAATCCATGAATGGTTAATGTTTGAATGTTCTAAAGTAATTGGGGTAATAATGGTATTAGAGTATACAGGAAATTCCTGCAGTAAATTAGTTTTATTTGGTGACTGAAGTATACTTAGTAAAAGGGGATAAGGTCTTATTAAATGACCTTTCATTTTGAATGATTGTGGAATTTGAGAAATCATTAAATTTTAAACAAATAATGTATATGGTGAAAAATGCTACATGACACATTAAACTTATCTAAAACCTAAACAATGGTATTAGCAGATACAGGAAATTCTTGCAGTAAATTAGTTTTATTTGGTGACTTCTGTATACTTAGTAAAATATGTTGAGGTCTTATTATTGACCTTTCATTTTGAATGAATGTAGAATTCTGGAAATCACTAAGTTTTAAAGAAATACTGTAAATGGGTTGTATATAGTGAAAAATGCTACATGAAACACTAAACTTATCCAAAGTCTAGACAATACGGAAAACCAAGAAAAGACCATAAAAGAAAAGATTTCTAAAAATCCTTATTTGACACCAAGAAAGGGTAATTGATAATGGCCAACATATGCAAGTATAAAATTATAAAAAAATTAGAGATCATTTATGGAAGAATAGTGTTGGTATGAACTCAGAAATAATCTATGGCTGTCAAGGGCAGTGAAGGCAGCTTTATTGTGCAAGCAAGTATAATAACTCAAATAAACATAATCTAATAATTCACATAATTAGCTCTACAATGGATGAGTTCTAGAATCCCTTCTGGCTCTCAAAGTTACAATGTCTGATCTTTTAAAAGTTACTTTGTGTCTAGCTATCCAGGTTACTAATCTATCATTGAGATGAAAATATGTAAGCTCTAATACATGTAAAACACTTAAGATTCAAGCAGGTCTTTATAAAATTTTAATAATATGTTAGTTATTTTATTTCTATTTTTACCACAATTGCCATATTATTGTTTCTGAATCATATCGTACTATATACCATGATTCACAGAGGTGGTGTGATGAAATCTTTCATCAGTGTAGTGCAAACTTTTGCAAAGTTTTGTTTTTTTTTTCTTTTTAGAAATCTTATAATTATTTATAGGTAAATGTAAACTTAAATTAGCATATTAGGAAAGTTACTTCATCCTGCTATTAGGAAAAATTAAGCAGTTTTATTTAAGAAAGTATATGAAGAATTATATTTGACCTTCATGATTATATAATTTTATTTAAGAATTTATTTTTAAAGGCTGGGCTAAATATCAAGTAATATATGAAATTATTCCTATGTTGATGACAAATCCAAATTAACTGGTCCTTGTCATGCATGATGTTTATGAGATTTCACGTGATGCTATATGGATTTATAAACCCTTATCATCTACATGTGTATACATTTGACTACTTCTCCACAGGCAAGAATATGAATATTTTAAGATATTCTCTGACATATATCATATTTATTCCTGTTACCCTGAGTTGTTGGAATAGAGTTAACCAGTGTTCTCTGTGATTTCATTGTGTATTTGTTGTATTCCATCCAGCATCTGTATCTCCCACTAAGTGAGGTGGCTAGGAGAGAGACAGCAGAGGAGTGACACATACCTTCTGTTGGCCAGAGTCCTACATCTTCCACTGGGAGACCAGGTTACTCTTGTAAAAAGACAGTATCTGTGGTCTTCACAGACTACCGGCCCTGTGAGCGCTCAGAGTGAGGCAATAGTGGAAAAAGTAGATTTCTCATCAACGTGTCACTGAAAATTTAAACAGGAAATCCTTACACTTGGTCAGTTTTGAAGTCACTTTATCTCATCACATCTCCAGAATGTCCAAGACTTTCAGCTTGTAGAGTGTCAGTTAATTGCGATGTGACTCTGAGAAATGTTTGTATTGGGGTCAGAAGCTTGACCACCTATGCTGTTAACTTGCTTTTTTCTCAGTCACAAATGCTGAGACCTGAAAATTCAGGTCTTTGAAGAGTACCGTAGGTGTGTCAGTTCTATTTTAACACAGGTTGCTAAATCTTGACATAACATGCTTCTTTCCCTTATACTCTCCTGATGTCATTTAAATCTGTAAACACCACTCCATTAACAACAGGGGTTTATTGATATTTATCTCCAAATATTTGGAATGTGCATTGTCATAATCTTTCTATACATCTCTTGAAAGCTTCATATGGTACTTATACTTTTTTATGAATATGGTGTATCACATTGTTTTCTTTGTGAATACTCACCAACCCTTGCAGCCAAAAATTAAATTCCACTTGATTCTTTTAGTTCTTGTTGGATTTGATTTGCTAGTATTTTGTTAAGAGTATTTGCACCCATGTTCATCAGGAATATTGGCATACATTCCTCTTTTATAATGGAGTCTTGGTCTGGTTTTGCGATTGGGCTAATGCTGGTCTCATAGAATGAATTAGGAGGTTTTCCTTCCATTTCTATTTGTTTGGAATTTTTTGAGGAGAATAGGTATTAATTCTTCTTTAAATGTTTGGCAGAATCCCCTTGGGAACCATCTTGCCCTGGAGTTCTATTTGTTGGGAGATTTTTGATGACTGATTCAATTTCTTTGCTGGCTTTCCATGTTTTCCATTTCTTCCTGTTTTGGTTTTCATAGTTCATGTTTCTAGGAATTTATCCATTTCTTCCATGTTGTCTTCATTTGTAGCTCTAAATATTTTTTTGAGTACTATTCTCTTAGGGCACCTGGGTGTCTCAGTTATTAAGTGTCTGCCTTTGGCTCAGGTCATGATTCCCAAGGTCCTGGAATTGAGTCCTAGGACCTAGGCATTGGACTCTTGGCTCAGTGGGGTACCTGCTTTTCCCTTTGCCTCTGCACCACACTGCCTGCCTGTGCTCTCTCTCTCTTCTTCTTTTAAGGAAAATAATATTCTCTTATAACTGTATTTCTGTTGTGTTGGTAGCAAAAAAATTCTAGCCCATCTTATCTAAGCAGCGTTACACATATAGTACATGAAGAGAGACATAACATGTATTTGGCTTTGGATTTTCATGGAGATAATGTGTCTGTAAAGACTCCTTGGTCAGTTGAGTTTGGGGGAGATAATGAAGTAAAAATTGAGAAATGTTGTATTCTAAAGTAATATACATGAATATTTTTGATAGGTAAGTCTGTAATTTCTTTTTCAAGAAGCAGGAACAGATGAGTAGCATACTCTAACTACATTATACTAGTCTCAATTTGGCAGATAAAAAGAAATAAAAAATTAAGAACAAAAACAGGGAGACTCAAAATACTACAGGGATGTGGTAGCTTGGGCTGAGGTAAAGAGTGGCAATGGCGATGAAAGACTGGACTCTGGAATACTTTGAAGTCAGTGTTAAGAAGCCTCTTAATGTTCTTTCCATAGTTTAGCTATTGAGAACCTAGATGTCCATCAACAGATGAATGGATAAAGAAGAGGTGGTATATATACAAAATGGAATACTATGCAGCCATCAAAAGAAATGAAATCTTGCCATTTGCGACAACGTGGATGGACCTAGAGGGTATCATGCTTAGCAAAATAAGTCAAGTGGAGAAAAACAACTATCATATGATCTCCCTGATATGAGGAAGTAGAGATGCAACATGGGGGGTTAAGGGGTTAGAAGAAGAATAAATGAAACAAGATGGGGTTGGGAGGGAGACAAACCATAAGTGACTCTTAATCTCACAAAACAAATTGAGGTTTGCTGTGGGGAGGGGGTTTGGGGGAAGGTGGGTGGGGTTATGGACATTGGGGAGGGTATGTGCTATGGTGAGTGCTGTGAAGTGTGTAAACCTAGTGATTCACGTACCTGTACCCCGAGGGATAAAAATATATGTTTATTAAAAATAAAAAATTAAAACAATTTAAAAAAAGAAGCCTCTTAATGTGAGAACGTGGCCTGAGAAAGAAGGAAAGGGGTGATGGATGAAGCATGTGCTTTACCTTGAGTATCTGAAAACAGACTGAATCTGTTTCCATTCAATGAGCTGGAAAGGATTATACATGAAGTAGGTGTGATTAAGAGTCTGTGTTTGGATTGGACATCCGAAGAGTGAATTTGTGTGAAACACACAAATGGAACAGTTGACTAAGGACTCAGATAGCAATGCCCTAAGGTGAATGGTGTGATATGGGCAAGAAAGTATAAAACTGGGCTTTTCAGCTTGCATCTGCTGCTTAAAACAAAGTAACAGAGATTGTCACCCAGAAACTTAAAGTGGATGTAAATAAGAGGAAGTTCTAGGATAAGCTCTGGGACTCTCTCTTGTAAAGAGGAAGAGGAGAAGAGGTGAAATCAGCAAACAAGACCAAAAGCACAATGATGAGATAGGAATCAAGCCCATAAAACTATGTTGCCATGGATTCCAAGTGAAAAAGTGTTTCCGGGAGGAATGAATGATCCACTCTGCTGAATGCTGCTGCTAGTCAAGTAAGATGAGATTTTGTTATTTTGTGTACAGAACAGGGAATGGTTCCAGTGAGCTGTTGGAGCATAAATCCAATTTGTCATAGATTCAACAGAAAATGGAAAGATGGGAATTAAAAATAGTTTTACTATGCAGTATGATGCAGCACGGTGTTCATTAAAGGTATCTTTTCCAAAAATGAGAAACTGTGTTTCTTGAATGGGATGATCCAATGTACAACCAGTCCTGACTACCATCACTTAGGCTCTCTTCCAGTATGGCTTGTCTGCATTTTCCCTATCAGTTTGATCCTCTCTGCAAATGTTGTCCCTCACACCTGTAGCTTTTATAGTTTCTCCCTCTTTTTCTTTTGCCTTCAAGTGTTCTTTAAATTTACTTCCTTCCTTCCTAATCTTTTCTAATTTGTTCTTTAATCACTCCATCTATTATTCATTTAAATGTTTTTGTTTTCATTTGTAGAATTCTTCTTTTTGATTTTTAAAAATTACTCTGGGTTTTTCCAAAGTCTAACCATCAGAAACTAACCTCTTTTTTTGGCAGTCATTCTGTATCCATTATACTTTTATTCACTCTAAATATGTGTACTTCATAATCAATATTCAAGAATTTCGTCATTTGGTGTGTGTGTGTGTGTGTGTGTGTGTGTGTGTGTTTCTTTTGCTTTTTGCCCTTTTTCCTTTTTTTTTTTTTCCTGGTTGATCTTCAATTTCGAGCAGAGTTTCCATATCCTAAATGGCCTGGGTTGAGAAAAACTGCAGAAGTTTTTCTTTAGCAACAATGATCATTAAAATCTGGGAAGTAGGGGCACCTGGGTGGTTCAGTGGGTTAAAGCCTCTGCCTTCAGCTCAGGTCATGATCTCAGGAACTTGGGATCGAGCCCCGCATCAGGCTCTCTGCTCAGCGGTGAACCTGCTTCCTCCTCTCTCCCTCTCTGCCTGCCTGTCTGCCTACTTGTGATCTCCGTCTGTCAAATAAATGAAAATAAATAAAATCTTTAAAAAAAATATGGGAAATAATTTTGCCTGTGACAAAATATACACTTAGAGGATTTTAATATGAAAAAGATAATAGCAAAGATATGTGGGTGAAAGACTAGAACTTTATTTTTTATCTGTTAATATATATTTTGAAATTGAAAAATAAGGAATATAAGTATTTTTCAAAATCCATCTTTTGTAGTCTGGAAAACACTATATCAATTTTAAGGGAAAATAGCTTAAATTGAATCTACCAAAGGAATACTAACTGAAGCTAGGCCACACACACTCATGGGGAGGAATAATCAAAGTAAGAATTTGGGATAGAAGAATTCTTTTCTTAATTATGTCATCATATGTATATGATTCATATTATGGAACTGTTAATTCCCCAAGTTATATACTTCTGGATTTGTAATTTATTTTTACTATGTGCACTTTGTGCCTGCCTTCTCTGGGATTATTTGAATAATTTTTAGAACTCCATTTCAATTAATATATTGGCTTCTAGGCTCTCCCTGTTTATAGTTTCTTCTGAGTGGCTATACTAAGATTACTGTGCACAGCCTTAACTTTTCATGGTCTAGGTAGAATTAGTTGTACAACAAAATCCTGTTGTTGTACAATTAGTTGTACAAAGAAATCCTGTATAGAACAGGTTTGTTAACACCCTTCCCTCCCCATTATGGTAAATAGTTGTCATAGGTCTTACATATTACATACATTATAAACATGGAAGAAACTTGCAAACTTTGCTTTGAATGGCCGTGCATACTACAAGGAAATTAAGAAAGATCGTCTTTCATATTTACCCTGATAATTTATAACTTTATAGATGCTTATGCCTTCCCAAATAAAGTATTTCTCATGAAATTATTACACATAAACCAGATACATTTCCTTCCTTTAACACTTCTTGCATGGCAGGCCAAGTAGTTTTTGGAAAATGACTGAATTTACCTTCATTCTGGAAGACTACTAATGATATCATATTCTGAGTTGGCAGGGTTTTTTAATGAGATGATTATTTTCTCCTAAATTTATTGTTTATAAGGAATTTCTAGATATATAAAGTGTTGTTATTCTCTCATTGTTTTCAATATTTTTATGTTTCAGAAGTATTACTACAATGTGCTTACATGTGATCTAGTTTTTATTATTTTAATTTAGGTTTTGCCGGGCTTCCGGAATTTAACTTGGAGTTTTTCAACAAATTCGGATTAACTTCAGCTATTATTTCTTCAAATAATCTTCTGCTAATTGTTTTCCTCTCCTTGTCAGATGCTAATTACATGTGTCATAACTTTTTGGTCTTATCACATGGATCTCTCTTGTAAAAATTATTTTTGATCCCCTCTCAGATTCCATTATTATTCTTATCCAATCCAGAGCATTTGAGGGGGACAAAGTTAAATATTTACATGTTTCCTTAGGAGGAGCTGCAAAGAATTAATGGCTGTAAATAAGAGCAGAAAAACAATTTTTAAACATTAAAGCCTTATTTTATTCATAACTTTACAATCATTAATTTTAGAAAATAAAAATTTCAGATTAATAGATTGGGTACAGGAGATTGGACAAACCCAACTTTGTCCTTTTTGTATTTTCTTTGGAACTGAGTGCCCGCAAAGAATACACTTTCTGCTCTGCTGCAAACACAGCAGATTATAAAAGGGCTTCATCTTCCTCTGAAATTAGTACTGAAATGAGGACTGCTTAACTCTGAGATCTAGAACAAGAATCCCATAATGTTCAAAACCTAATGCATAGTCTTAGAAAGTTAGACACAGAGAAAACTGCCACATTGATCTTTATATCTCTGCCTTCTGACATTTTTTTAAAGGCTTAGTGGTAGAATTTAGTGATTCATCAGTCGTATATAACATCCCACAGTCATTACATCAATGTCCTCCTTAATGAAGATCACCCAATTGTCCCTTCCTCCCATCTATTACCCTCCTGCAACCCTGTTTGTTCCCTATAGTTAATAGTCTCTTATGATTTGCCTCCATCTCAGTTTTCATCTTGCATTGTTTTTCCTCCCTTCCCCATGTTTATCTGTTTTCTTTCTTAAATTCCACATATGAATGAAAGCATATAATATTTGACTTTCTCTGACATAACTAATTTTGGTTAGCATAACACTTTCTAGTTCCATGCACATCATTGCAAATGGCAAGATTTCATTCTTTTTTATTCCTGGGTCATCCTTCAATGTATATATACCACATCTTCTTTATTCATTCATCTGCTGATGGACATGTGGGCTCTTTCCCTAGTTTGGATCTTGTGGACATTGCTGCTACAAACATTAGGGTGCATGTGCCCCTTTGGATCACAATGTTTGTACCTCTGGATAAATACCAAGTAGTGCACCTGCTGTGTCATAGGTTAGCTCTATTTTTAACTGTTTGAGGAACCTCCATACTGATTACAAGAGTTGCTGCCCCAGTTTGCATTCTCAACAGCAGTATGAGAGGTCAGGAACATGACAGGTGAGTCCATGCTCACCACTGTTGTTCAATGGTATTAGCCTCAGCAATCGGACAACGGAAAGGTCCTAGCCTCAGCGACCAGACAACGGAAAGAATTCAAAGACATCCAAATCATCAAAGAAGAATTCAGACCTTCATTCTTCATAGATGATATGATTGTCTATGTAGAAAATGCAAAGATTCCATCAAAAAATTACTATAATTCATACAGGAATTCATCCTTTGCTGAAATCTATGCACAGAAGTCAGTTGCATTCACTATATTAACACTGAGGCCGAAGAAATAGAAACCAAAGGATCAATCATATTTATAATTGCACCAAAAACCAGAAGGTACAGAGGAATAAACCTAGCCAATGAGGTAAAGATAAACTAAAACTATAGAACACCTATGAAAGAAATTGAGGAAGACACAAAGAAAAATGGAAAAAATTCCATCCTCATGAATTGGAAAAACAAATATGGATAAATATGTATGCTACCAAAAGCAATCTATACATTCAATAGAGGCCCAATCAAAATATCATCAGCATTTTTCACAGAGGTAGAAAAAACAATCCTAAAATTTGCATGGAATAAGAAATGCCCCCCAAAAGACAAAATAATGTTGAAAACGAAAACCAAAGTTTGAGACCTTACAATTCTGGACTTGAAACTGTATTACAAAGCTATTATCATCAAGACCATACGGTCTTCTCTTTCTTTCTTTCTTTTTTTTTTTTAAGATTTATTTATTTATTTGAAATGGGGTTGGGGCAGAAGGCAAAGGAGAGAGTATCTTAAGCAGACGCTGCACTGAGCATGGAGCTGGACACAGGCTCAATTTCATGACCCTGAGGTCGTGACATGACCTGAAATCAAGAGTCAGTCACTTAATTGACTGAGCCCTCCCATGACTCTTTCTAGTCTGACTTTACACTTTCCTAACTCCCTTAAAATAGTATTCCATGCTTATATATCTCCAGTGAATTTGGTGGAACCTCCATTTAAGCTCACTCTACCAAAGTCTTCCCATGGCTTCTTAATGGGTACATGTAAGATATTAGCATCTGTTTTAGAAGCATGTAGAGATGTAAAAAATAATTTAAGAAAAAACTGGGAGGGGTTCCACATCAGAATGTTAATATTGGGAGGGAGACAAACCATAAGTGACTCTTAATCTCACAAAACAAACTGAGGGTTGCTGGGGGGAGGGGGGTTGGGAGAAGGGGGTTGGGGTTATGGACATTGCGGAGGGTATGTGCTTTGGTGAGTGCTGTGAAGTATGTAAACCTGGCGATTCACAGACCTGTACCCCTGGGGATAAAAATATATGTTTATAAAAAATAAAAAAATAAAAAAAAAAGAATGTTAATATTAAAGATCTTCTCTCTTACTTTTCTTTCTTCTCCATGGTAAGAAATACATATGGATTGATGGGATACTCAACACTGCTAGGAAAAGGGCATTTCAGTGTCTTCCACCCCTAAGCCCAGTAGCTTCACCAAATCTAGGAACCAGACTATCTTGCTAACCTTGAAAATTCCTTTAAAAATGTCTTCTATTCCAAAAAAGACCATTATGTATGTCCAAAGTAACACATTGGGTGAGGAGACTGGGTTTCTTGACCCATAAGAGAAAGAATAGTAACTGCATCTTGATTTCAAAAATCTGTTTACCGATATTTGTCTTTTACAAACAAGTTTCTCTCATGAAATACAATGAGAAAAAAAATTCCTATAGTTATTATGGTAGATTAGGTTTTTGCTCAAGAAAACTTCATTCCTTCCATCAGAGCACTTTGAAAGAAGTAAACCCTCTAGAAAATCAATGATAAGTTTGGCCAAGTGACTTGTTTTCACAATATAATGTGAGTAGGAGTGTGATAGCTTATGAGTTCAGAGTCCAGGTATTAAGAAGCATATTTCTCCTAGCCGCTAATCTCTGCTATAAGATGTCATGTATATCAGGTAGCTCCTCTTCTAAGAATAAAATATGTCCAAAAGATCTGAGCTGAATCTGTAGTTGTATTCTGGAGCCAAGCCCATGCATGCTAAGCCTTGATCAACTAAAACCCAGCCAAAGCAGAAACTGGTGAATGAGAAGTAAATGCTTATTTTATAATTTAATTGCAATCTTTGGTTGTTTGAGTACAATGTCAGCTAACATTTACATATTATATGAATTTGATTTTGAATATTCATATAATTTCTCAATCGGAGTATAAGAAATCAATACAGAGAGTGTAAAGATTATGTGTAGGGGCACCTGAATGGCTAAGTCAGTTAAGTGTCTGCTTTTCACTCAGGTCATGATCCCAGGGTCCTGGGATTGAGTATTGCACCCTCCCATCTTGCTCTTTACAGTGGCAGCTTGCTTATCCCTCTGACTGCTGCCCCCCCTTCTTGAACTCTCTCCCTCTGTGCAAAATAAACAAATAACAAACCTTTAAAAAATAATATGTGCAAAAAATGTGTCTATATTCAAGGAGATATATGTATGTGAAGTATGAATTTTTTTGCAATTAATAATCAAGCTCAATCTCTCTCCCTCTTGTCATTGAGCTAGGGTAGAAATATCTGAATCATTATCAAATTACTAAAGTTATTCCTGAATTATGGGAATAATAAACTGTTCGACTCACACAAATATCTTTAAATTTTATTCTTGTTTTCTTCGTTATTTAACATTTATTTTTTAGACCAAAGTAGTTTTGGGTCTGGGGAAGGGCAACAGAAGTGGGGACTTGGAGTAAAACAAGATGTCTTCTAAAATATCTGAACTCCAGGTAAGGAAAACATCACACCAGAAAATGTAGTGAAGGAAACTCATTATTAATGACTGAGAAGAAGCCAATCTCTACCAAAAAATGAGCGTAATTTTGTATAGTGCTGAACTAGAAGTGATTCAGAAGAAAAGTGTTTATTCCATTCTCTGGAGACATGGGGCAGATGGGAATGGGTCGTATATAATAATCCTGTGTTTGTTTCATTATAATCCTGAGTGCCTGTGAACAATTTAGTATTCTCAGCTCTAAATCTACCCATCCCTCTGTGCCCTGTTCTCGGACAATGGAGCAGGATCCTATAAAGTTCTGTTCTTTGTCAGCTCACATGAGGCTAAATTCTATTAATAAAGGCAATGGAGAGAGACCCTGCAAGAGAAAGGGCTCTTCTTCCTGGTTTCATGGTGTTTTCAGGGTATTTGGCCACTCTGGCTTTGTTGCCAGCGGCATGCACGTAGGAAGTCCTGTGTATTCAGCCTCCAGCAGGTACTTGTGGCCAGTCTCAGTGAAAGCTTCCTGCCCTTCTGCTCTGTGCCTCCTAACAGGGGTTCTTCCTGCCTGTCAGTCACAGCCTGAGATCCATCCCCACCTTGTTCAGCCTATGGACTGTGGAGTTGCTATATACCAGGTCAATGCAATGAGCATGTCTGCCATGAAGCTGTGTGTGGCCGCATTGTCTTCAATGACATCTAAATCCCATCTTCAGGAAGCATATGGGGCTTCCCAGTGATCTCTCCCTTGGGTACTCTCCTTTAATTCTAAGAAATTCTTTATGATTTTCTTCATTTTAGTAGCCTTTCCTTCTAGTAAGCTTTTCCTTACAATTGGATAATAAATTTTATTTATTGACATCAATCTTCCTCTGGTTTCTGTTCCTGATTCAATTCTCGTGTGTAATCTTGCCACCCAGGGTTGTCAACCCGTATTTGCAGCTCCTTATTTGCAACCTTTATTTGCAGGATAAATCAATTCACTTGGTAATATGAGTGGATTGATGACCTTATTGAAGACTTCACAGTAACATTGCTCCATATTATAATTTGCACTTTTTTTATTTAACATATAACAAAAGCTTAAGAAATGTATAATATGTACCTGAGGATATATTTTTTTCATTAATAAAATTAAGATGGAAAAAGTTTTTTGACACCAAGGGGGAAACCTCAGGTGCACTTTCTTGATTATGATGCAAACTGCAGGCTCCTCTTGGCTAAGAAATGAACCATTCTAGTGAATCATGCTGATAACGGGCAAGGCCATGCATGTGTGCATGCAGGGATGGTGGAGGATGGCTATGTACCTTCTTCTCAATTTTGTTGTGAACTAAAATTGTTCTAAAAATAGTATCTGAAAAATATCTAGGAAAATTGCATGCCTTTTGAAGAAATGAGAAATATCTTCTTTATAGATGGTGAAATATAGTTATACCAAAATTAGGTAACTAAAATGCCTAATGCTTACAAACATATATTTTTAGATCTAAACAGTTGTCAAAAGATCTCATGTTTGAGTCAAAGTTGAAAAATGAACAATTCTTGTCAGTTGCTGAAAAAACTGATGACCTGAAATACAGAGAATTATATCTTATTACTCTTAAAAAATATAAATCACAATATTTTAAACAATAAACAGTTCATATAAAGTAATAGTTGTACATCCGAACCTGAGTATATCCCATATTATTCTGCTATGGAAACACTTTAACAGTTGTGTTGTAGGATTGTTCACATACTATACAGATTCTTTGTAAGATTAGTCCTCTTAAGGCATAAAATACAAAAGTTGTTAAGCAACTTACGGTGTAGGAAAGAAGGCAGAGGCTTTTGGACACAAAGATGGATTAATATTGATATTCTGGGAAACTCTACTAATCCATGAAGAATGAATGAGGAAGCCAAACAAACACTATGAGAAAAGAATTTTTTAGAAGTCAAATAAAAGCTCTTATTTGAATTTGTAATAACCACAGTTATTTTTTCTATAGATTCTATAGAATCTTTCACATTTTAATATAGTGTTATACACTGAACATATTATAAAAATATCTTAGTACGAGTAAATGAAGAGGAAAAACTTACAAAGACAACAATTTCAGTGTTCTGATAATTTATCAAAGGTTAATAACACTTTAAGAAATATCCATTATTGAGAAACACCTAGAGATTTTTTGTGAAAAGAAGCACGTCTGTAGTTTTTGAGCCCAGAACTGCTCCCATGCCTCCGCACCAGCCCATAGTAGCTCAGTGATCCAGAAGCTTGTATTTTCCTAATTTGGAGAAGCTACAGAAAGCAATGGTGCTGGTGCCACAGGGGAGACTCAATCAGCAGTGGGGGTGGGGAAGGGACTGAAAAAGCCCACTGACTTTTCAGCTCAGAGTGATGATTTTGCTTGTTAATGAATGAGGAAAAGCCATATGTTTACTAGTTAGAGGTTGTGGTTTTCTGTCAAGCACTGAGACCCCCATAAATACAATGACAAGATAGTTAGTGAGAGTACATACAATGGAAGAGTTGACAAGAGCTTTCTATACACTCCTGACTGATGGAAAAAATTATGGGCACATGGAGAGGAGACCAAGATGAGCCAGTAGAAAGTGAAAGCAGAAGGAGACTTGAGAACTGATATTCAAGTTGTGAGCACTTCCCTCTCACACTCATACACACACACACACACACACATCACATGGCAGAGGGTACAAGCCCTACTGACTTGCAGTCTTTGAACACAGTTTTTAAAAAACTTGTGGGTTTCATCTAAGCTACAAAATCACCAGGGCATGAAGGCTAAAAAATAAAAATAAAGAATAAGAATTTGGAAACAGTGAACAAAAATATCAGCAGGCAGATTATAGGGGAGAAGATCCTTCCGTATATTGTATGCAACTTACAAAAAACATACATATAAGAATATGAAACAGACTGCGTGTTATTTACACGGTATTACTAAAAATATCTACCTAAAAAAACAATAACAAAAACAAGACAAAACATGGAAAGTTACTGACAAATGTCTTCTATGCTAAGAGATAACATAGGTCAATATAAACTTTTACTGGAATAAGGTGTTACATTAAGTAGAAGACAGTATTTTAGAGTACTGTTTATAAATATACAGAAATTATATGGGGCACCTGGGTGGCTCAGTTGGTTAAACTTCTGCCTTTGGCTCAAGTCATGATTCCAGGGTCCTGGGATCAAGCCCCACATTGGGCTCCCTGCTCAGTGGGGAGACATTTTTCCCTGTGCCCTTCCTCCCTGCTCATGCTTGTGCTTCTCTGTCTTTTACTCTCTCTGAAATAAATAAATAAAATCTTAAAAAAAATAATTACATGGAAATGATAAAGAAAACAGCTCAGATAAGTAAATCCACATATAATGGCAGGAATACAGCAAATAGGAAATATCAATAGAGATATAAAACTATATGAATAAACCATAGAGAATTAGTTTATTATACACCTGAATGAAAATTCACTTCATTGGCTCTCCAGAAAATTGGAGATTCAGTAGAAAAAATATATGAAATTGAGGAAGTAATAGTAGACTTTATTCATCTCATTAATGAGAAAGAAAAAGCAGAAAATTAACAGAGTACATTAAACTAAAGAGCACTTGCACAGCAAAGGAAAGAACAAAGAAGTTGAAAAATATTTGGAAGAACAATGTACAGAACAGGAGAAAATTATAAACCCTATATCAGATAAGGGACTGATATCCAAAATGAATAAATATCACAAACAAGGAAATAAAAATAAAGAAAATGATCTAATTCAGAAATAGGCACAAGGCCTGAGTAACATTTTTCTGAAGACATAGAAATGGCCAATAGGTACAAGAAAGAAAACCACTAATCATCAGGGAAAGGCAAATCAAAATCACAATAAAATATCAACTCTCACTTGTTAGAATTGCTTTTTCCAAAAACATAAGAGAATAATGGTGAGGATCTGAAGAAAAGGAAATCCTTTGGAAGAAATATAAATTGGTGTTGCCACAATGGAAAAGAGTACAGCATTTTTTCAAGCAATTACAAATAAAAATATCATATTATTCAGTGATGGCACTCCTACATATATATCAGAAAAGGGTTATACATCTAGCAGAAGAAGAAAATGACATAAACATAGAATGAATAGCAAAACGGGAGACCTAAATCCAACTATCAAAACAATACACTCATGCTAATTCATTAAATATTCCAATCAAAAGATATAAATTATGGGGGCACCTGGGTGGCTCAGTGGGTTAAAGCCTCTGCCTACAGCTCAGGTCATGATCCCAGGGTTCTGGGATCGAGTCCCACATCAGGCTCTCTGCTCAGCAGGAATCCTGTTTCCCTCTCTCTCTGCCTGCCTTTCTGCCTACTTGTGATCTCTGTCTGTCAAATAAATAAATAAAATCTTAAAGAAAAGAAAAAATAAAGAAAAAAAAACAGTAAGGAGTATGGACTATTTACAATTTCATGCAA
The DNA here is from genome assembly GCF_011764305.1 of Mustela putorius furo. Taxonomy (NCBI): domain Eukaryota; kingdom Metazoa; phylum Chordata; class Mammalia; order Carnivora; family Mustelidae; genus Mustela; species Mustela putorius. The sequence continues at coordinate 37,194,323 of NW_025422368.1, read as the reverse complement.
CTACGGATGAAAGGGACAAGTTTAGCTTCCCCTGAAAATACCATAAATAAAATATGATACTGTATCATTCTACTTATGTAAATGTTTGTAAATGGAGGTGAAAAAATGAAAGGGGCACTTTGAAGTGCTGGTAATATTCATTTTCTCCTTCCTATATGGCAACACTTGAAAATTCAGCCAGCTGTTGGCATGTATCACATGTGCAACTGCCTGTATGTACATTATAACACAGTAAAATTAACATAATAGAATACCATGAAAATATATAAATATGTTTAAAACTAGACATAAAATTGAAAACATCCTACCAAATACGACTTGGGAAAACCAAAACACAAAAGGAAATAAAATATCAGAAGTGTCTTAACCTCTACTATAATTTAATCTCTAATTCAGAAACTTTTCATACTCAGTTACAGAATATTTCGATGCTTATGAGGAAAGAAAGATGAAATGTCAATTAAGAACCGAAAAGAAAATCTTACAAGGTAGAAAAAAGGGTCTAATAAAGTGTGTGTTTTGTGCATTTTCTTGTAATACTAAAAAAAGGAAATTACATGTCAATGGCAATCTAAACTGATTCTGATAATAAATAAAAATAATGAACTCTAAGATAAGTAGATTTATTGAAAAAATATCAATTGGATTTACATTTGTAATTCCATTAACATAATCTGTCACATTCGCAGAATAAAGAAGGTCAAAAGATGTGATTTCTCTGATGCAGAAGATAAAACTAATTTTTATTTTTAATTAAAAACACATTTGTACTGACAGAAATAGAAAAGAAAACATCCATGTAAAGATCTAGAATAGATATGATAACTCTGAAAAAGAACTAATATAAAGCTACTGTTTGTAAAAGGACAATTTTTAAAGTATGTATTGACAAAAATATATACAAGATCAAAGAACCCAAGAAAGAAGTGCAAAGTTCACACCCACACATATATGGAATGCAGATTTTGCCAATGATACAAAATCATTTCTTGGAGAAAGTATGGTATCACAATAAATGTTGAGGAAGAAATCAGTTTCAAATGGAATTAGTAATATATACTTTATACTATATACAAAAATGTTAAAAGATGGCCATCTGTAAGTGCAAATGATAAAATTTCAAGAACATGTATTAGGAAAAACATCTGACCACAAGTTGGGCAGTGATTTCTCAGAGAGAAACAAAACATGATCCATAAAAGAACAAACTGATGAAGTGTGGTTCCTTAAGATAATGTCTGCGCTTTGAAGTAAAGGAAAGACAAGTCATAGACTGAGGAAATATTTACAAATCATACATCTACTAAAAAACTTGCTGCCAGGATACATAAAGAATTCTCAAAATATAACAAAAAAAAATTTCAAGATAGTTCACTGAAAAGCATTTATTGATGGCAAATAAATACAGAGAAAGTTGCTCAATACTATCAGTCTTAGGAACATTCACATTAGAACTACTACATATCAGAATTCCTATTCCAGCAAGAAAGAGAGGATATGCTACTGTTCCCTACTTCCTCCACCAAATACAGCTAAGATACCTGGATATGATACACAAAACAACATAACATTCAAACAGGCAATGAGAAAGCTGACAGAACTGCGCCCTCTAACCCCAAGGAATGACATGGTGGTCAGCGCCCTGGAATTTCTCTTTGCCTCACATATCCCAGACTGGTGAGCAAACCACAGAGAGCAAAGTGCACAGACAAAAGGCCCCAAAATGGTTTTTTCTCTCTAGTCAACCTAATAGAAAAAAAGCATGCTAGAAAGATCCAAACAAACCAACCAACAACAAAAAAAAATGTAGACACCAATCAATCACGGACTATTCAAGGGGCACATCACTCAGGAAAGCCGGGGACATCAAGACATTCTGAGATAAAGGAAAACTAGGAAAAGTGTCACTGCCAAACCCACTCTAAAAGAACTGCTAAAGGGAATTATCCAAACAGAAATTAAATGGTAACAGAAGGAATCTTGCAAGGATCATCAGGAAGGAGGGGAAAACAAAGGAAAGTATAAAACTATCGTTAGGTCTAACGGGCTTTGCTTCAACTCTAGTGTCTAAATTATTCGATATTTGAATGAAAATCATCAGTTAAAACAAAGTGATAACATTCATGTAATTCTCAACGTAAGTAGAGAAACATTTAAAACAAAGTAGAAATGAGACACAGTAAAGGGACATCAAGTGAAGGGAAGGCTTTACATTTTACTCAAAGTGCTGTGGGTTGTGAAAGAATGTGTAGACTGATATATGTGTTTATAATTATCTATATAAAGATATATGCTATCTACATAGCTTATATGAAGCAGATTGGAACATATGGAGACATGCATATGACTATATATGTATAAAGTTATTTATGAAGAAAAGATCGACTTTGCTTTACATTGTGTTCCATCAATCAGGTTTATGATGTAGAAAACTATAACCTTCACATTTATCTCTCTGCATTGCAAATACAACATCACCAAAAATAAATTCCAATTGCATCAGAAACTCTAATTAAAGTGAAAAATTAATAAATAAATTAAAAACATAAAACTGATATGGGAAATTATATTTATGAGCTTTGACTAACTTCTGAAATAGGTTCAAAATAATCATTAACACCCAAATGATATATTGGACCATGGTAATATTAAAATTCTGATCATTAAAGAACTCTAATAGGGAAGTAAAAATGCAATATAGAGCTATTTCCATCTTGTAAACTCAAAAAAGAGCTCATATTTAAAACATGGTAAGGAAAAAATATTCATCATCACTAGCCATCAGGGAGATTCAAATTAAAACCACATTGAGATGTCACCTTACACCAGTTAGAATGGCCAAAATTAGCAAGACAGGAAACAACATGTGTTGGAGGGGATGTGGAGAAAGGGGAAACCTCTTACACTGTTGGTGGGAATGCAAGTTGGTGCAGCCTCTTTGGAGAACAGTATGGAGATTCCTCAAGAACTTAAAAATAGAACTTCCCTATGACCCTGCCATTGCACTACTGGGTATTTACCCCAAAGATACAGATGTAGTGAAAAGAAGGGCCATCTGTACACCAATGTTTATAGCAGCAATGGCCACGGTCGCCAAACTGTGGAAAGAACCAAGATGCCCTTCAATGGACGAATGGATAAGGAAGATGTGGTCCATAAACACTATGGAGTATTATGCCTCCATCAGAAAGGATGAATACCCAACTTTTGTAGCAACATGGACGGGACTGGAAGAGATTATGCTGAGTGAAATAAGTCAAGCAGAGAGAGTCAACTATCATATGGTTTCACTTATTTGTGGAGCATAACAAATAGCATGGAGGACATGGGGAGATAGAGAGAAGGGAGTTGGGGGAAATTGGAAGGGGAGGTGAACCATGAGAGACTATGGACTCTGAAAAACAATCTGAGGGTTTTGAAGGGGCGGGGGGTGGGAGGTCGGGGTACCAGGTGGTGGGTATTATAGAGGACATGGATTGCATGGAGCACTCGGTGTGGTGAAAAAATAATGAATACTGTTATGCTGAAAATAAAAAAATAAATTAAAAAACAAACAAACAAACAAAAAAAACATGGTATGGATTTCCAAGAAGACCAAAGAAAGCACCATCTAGGAGAAATAAGCAAGGGACACACTTGTGTTCTTCTCACCGAAGAGAATATCCTAATAACTCACACCCCAGAAAAATGATACTGTTCTACAACCACTAGAAGTTTTTGTCATAATTTTTCTCAGATCTCTGAATTTTGAATCAAGGGAATATTTTGTACAATCTGTTTACACAATACATTAGATAAATGTAGGGATAATATAATATATTGAAAGATACACATATCCATGGCTGGGCATTTTCATACTAATGCTTTGAAGAAAATGTATAATAATCATATATAAATACAATTATAATGTTACATTTATGCATTGCTATTTTTGACAAATGCACTATTTACCTTTCATTAAATATACGATATATTATGTAGTTATGTATAATAAGTTTTTATAAATACAATACATGGAAACCACATAGAAAAAGCCTTTCATAAAATAATTATTTGTAATACCCACATATTAAAAAGGAAGTAAATTTCTGAAAATTGATTTTAAAATGTCCTATTCATATAAGACAGCAGTAGTGAAAATTCACAAACTATAGACAAATGCAATAATATAGGTGGATTACAAACATCATACGAGAGCAAAAGGAAACACATATAATAATTCATACTGCATGATTCCATCTATATAAATTCCAAAAATAAGCAAAGACATTTCACAGTATTAAAACTGGCAGGGCTAATAGAGGCTCTAAACTTCTTCCTCATGATCTGATCTGTATTTATGTTCTGACTATTTTGTGATGAATATGCACAATCATGTAGTTTTCTTTTTGTTTTTTTTAAAGATTTCTTTATTTATTTGACAGAGAGAGAGAAAGGAAGAGACATCACAAGTATGCAGAGAGGCAATGAGAGAGGAGGGGGAAGCAAGCTCTCCGCCCAGCAGAGAGCCTGATGCGGGGCTCAGAACCCTAAGATCATGACCAGAACCGAAGGCAGAGGCTTAACCCACAGAGCCACATTGATGCATTGTTATTTTGATAAATGCATTATTTACATTTCATAAATATACTATATATTATGTAGTTATGTATAATAAGTTATTATAAGTAAAATACATGGAAACCACATAGAAAAAGTCTTTCATAAAATAATTATTCATAATACCCACATACTAAAAAGTATGTACGTTTCTGAGAAGAGCTTTTAAAATGTCCTATTTATATAAGACAGCAGCAGTGAAAATTCATAAACTATAGACAAATGGAATAATATAGATGGATTACAAATATCATACAAGAACAAAAGGAGACACACATAATAATGCATACTGCATGATTCCATCGATATAAATTCCAAAAGTAAGAAAGACATTTCACAGTATTAACATTGGCAGGGCTAATAGAGGCTCTAAACTTCTTGCTCATGGTCAGATGTGTAGTTATATTCTATTTTGTGATGAATGTGCCCTGTCATATAGTTTTCTTTTTTTAAAAGATTTTATTTATTTATCTGACAAGGAGAAAGCAAGTAGGCACAGAGGCAGGCAGAGAAAGAAGGGGAAGGAGGCTCCCTGCTGAGCAAAGAACATAATGTGGGGCTCAATCCCAGGACCTTGAGATCATGACCCAAGCCAAAGGCAGAGGCTTAACCCACTGAGCCACCCTGGCGCCCCAATCACATAGTTTTTCTTGATGTGTGGTAAAAAATGTAGTAAGGTTTTTTCAGGCAAAAGAGCATGTATAGAATATGGCTTTCTATGAAAAGCAAGAACTAGAAATTATTAAATGTACATTAAAGGTATAAAAATGTAAAATATCATAGAGTCAAACTATGGAATAATAACAGACTTTAAAATAAATAAACAAGCAATGTGTATGACTATATGGATGAGATCTACAAATGTAATATTAAATGATAAGCTTTTAATAAAAGCTGAAAACATTTGAAACCTCACCATTTCCTCTTCATCCTCTATGGAGAGCAGGGTAGAGCTCTTAGAAGCACAGGACAACCGACTCTCATTCCATGATTTTCTTTCAGTGCTAATGTAGTAGCAAGTTTTGGAATATGTAATCCACTCTTTTGGACAGTGACCACAATGATAAGCTAAAGAAAGATTATGAGATAATATCCAAAAGGCTTTGAATATTAAAACTTGCAAGTTTGCAAGTTACATATGTATACACAAATGTGTATACAACACACCACTTTACCCTCACAAGCGGGCAAAAATAAAACAAAAACACATGCACATTCCCAGAAGAGTCGGGCTTTCATCCCTTACTTATGTGCCAGTATAAAACAAACAAACAAACAAACAAAAATGTCCATCTTTACATGCACTTTGAGTCCCTGAACAAAACAACTTATTTGGAATTGTATAACGGTTTATATTATATCATGTCAAAGCAGGAGGAAATTTGAGTCCATTGGTTAACAATGGGTGTAGTAACTTTATTTTATTTTAAGATCTATTAATTTATTTCACAGAGAGAGAGAGCATGAACCGGAGGGCAGAGGGAGAGGGAAAGAATATCTCAAACAGACACTGCATTGAGCGTGGAGCTGACATGGGGCTCAGTCCCAGGACCCTGAGTTCATAACCTGAGTCAAAACCCAGGGTCAGACACTTTACTCACTGAACCATCCAGGTACCTCATGTATGCTGATTTTATTTATTTTTTTTTTAAGATTTTATTTATTTATTTATTTGACAGAGAGAGAGTTCACAAGTAGGCAGAGAGGTCAGGCAGAGAGAGAGGGGGAAGTAGGCTCTCTGCTCAGCAGAGATGCTGAGGCAGATGCAGGGCTTGATCCTAGGACCCTGAGACCATGACCCTAGGTGAAGGCAGTGGCTTAATCCACTGAGCCACCCAGGTGCCCCTGTAATGCTGATTTTAAATGAGTATTTCCTCATTACACTGTTGTGTAATAAGTAATACTCTCCTATTCTCATCAATTATGAAAATTTACTATGCAATTTTCTAATTCATTTTCCCCAAAAAACATCTATTATCATACTTGTCTAGCTTAAGATACAGACAAAATATAAGCTCTCCTAATACCAGAGTTTTGGAAATGATTTTCTACCTTTCTGGATCGTTATTTCCATGGACACCTTGTTCTGCACTGGTCCTGCAGCAACTAGAAAAATTAAAACAATGTTCATAAAACTTAATATTAAACTAAATAAGTCATTATGATTTGAGTTTCTTAGTTTGAAGTTTGGTATAGTATTTAGAATGGGAAACCTCTGTGATAAAATTGATTTTACCCATAAAAATTAAATAAAATAGTGAACATATGGGAGAAGACAATTCAAAAGTTTAAAGAATCAAACCTCACAGTCTTTATAGTATTTGGTTTAACCAGTCTCAGTCTCAAGAACTAACTTGTATATCTCCATAAAGTCTCTGTCATAACCTGTATCTCAGGCATGAAATCTGAATATATGTGTAATACGCTTTATATAGATTCATTCTGTTATTTCTACTTTTGACAGATTCTGGGTAACCATTCCACACTTAGAACATGCATTAAAATGAGGTAATACCATTCCATAATATTGTGCAACATTTCGAGCACCGATGATCATTAAAGTGAAAAATTCCCTTGTCATCATTGAAACACTTACAGGGAATAACAACTATTGTGACCACAGTGGACATCAAGACAAGGCAGATGATTCCCAGGATCCCAGCAATGACCTTCCCTGGACATGAAGGTAAATAGTGGGAAGAGAAATGAAAATGCTCAGAAAATATGGATGAAAAACAATCATTTAGGAAATTTACATACAAGAGAACCAACAAAGCACAGAGAGTCACATATAAAAATTTGGACCCCAAACTTGTATCGGTCATTGTAATCATCCCTCAGAATATATCATTACATTTGCAATAAATATATTACCCTCATGAGATTGGGTTAAGACCACGAATTACAACACTTGAACAAGGTTCATCCTCAGATTTCAATTACAATACCATATTCCAGCTCCAAGCTCTGAACCACACAAATGAAAAATATGAGATCATCCTCTACTCATTCCCTGCACCCCTGCTCCCCAAGTGCACATTCTAGAGTTATACTATGTCTGAATTAAGTATTTTACCTTTCCATTGGTAGTTCTTGCCATTCCCTTGAAGATCCCGAGAAGCATCTTGAAGAGTTAATTCTGCATATGTTATTTCCTGCTCAGTTCCCAAAATGCCACTTTTAGTGCCCTTCGTTTTCACTTGCTGTCTTCTTAAACCCTTAACCTGACTGAGTTCTGCATAGGTAACTCCTTGGTTATTCATCTTTGCAGCTGTGTGGTGTCAGGCACAGGACTGAATGGGACTGTGCTGAAGGACTTAATGAACAGTGGGTGGGACAGTCACAGTAGGTGGAGTGTGTGGTGAGTGCTAGTACTCATCTGCTGTTGAACAATGTAAAATCTGGTACTAATTTTCTTGGAGCTTTAAAGTGGTGCTTCATGAAGATATAAGTGGTTTTTATAATGATATTCGCTGTTTGACACAATAGTATTGGTTGGAAACATGTAAAGCAACAAATGAGTGAAGAAGGAAAAGAATTCAGGAATTATACTGTCCTCATTAATGTAAGGCCAGATTCCATAGAACAGGTCAACACTACTGGAATAATATTAAAATAGTTAATATTAAAATGCTACATTAGAAAGAAAATGCTGCACCATTTTTTTGGCAAGTTTTAAATACATTATTGGTTAAAAAAATTGAGTCCCCCAGATTAGGGAATATTAGTTTTAGCACATACAGGAGTATGTGGAGTAAATTGGAGTATATTACATTTATTTAAGACTCAGGTTTCTTTACTAAAATGTCATGCAGTACTATCAAGTGGTCTCTTACTTTGAGTAATTGTGGAGTTCGAAGAAATCATTAAGTTTTAAAAGAAATCTTTTATGTGCTGAAAATGTTACATGACACAATAAACTTATCCCAACCCTGAACAATAATGAAATAAAAAACACCAAAAAGTATTTTTTAAAGTACTTATTTAACACCAGAAATTGACAACCAATTTAACAGTAAAGGTGTAAAACCATAAAATGATAAATAAAAGTGTAGTTCATTTATGGAAGAAAACTGTTGGTACAAACTTCCAGAAAAACCTAAGAATGTCAAAAGCAGTAGGGAAACTTCAGTTGTATAAGGAATTCTAATAAATGAAATAAATGTGATTTCATAATTCAGTCAATGAGCTCAAAATCAGTAAAATATGGAATTACTTCTAGGTCTCAAATTTACAGACTATGACCTTTAAGAAGTTACTTCCTGGGGTGCCTGGGTGGCTTGTGGGTTAAAGCCTCTGCCTTCAGCTCAGCTCATCATCCCAGGGTCCTGGGATCAAGCCTCACAATGGGCTCTCTGCTCAGTGGGGAGCCTGCTTTCTCCTCTCTCTCTCTCTCTCTGCCTCCCTCTCTGCCTACTTGTGATCTCTTTCTGTCAAATAAATAAATAAAATTAAAAAAAAAAAGAATTTACTTCCTATCTAACTACCTAGTTTATACTAATCTAAACGGGGAATTAAAATATATAAAATATAACGCATTTAAACTACTTATTCCATTCAGCTTTTCTAAGTTCTCAGTAGTATGGTAGTTATCATAAGCATTTTTAAAAATTTTTTTTAAAGATTTTATTTATTTATTTGACAGAGAGATCACAAGTAGGCAGAGAGGCAGGCAGAGAGAGAGGAGGAAGCAGGCTCCCTGCTGAGCAGAGAGCCGGATGTGGGGCTCGATTCCAGGACCCTGAGATCATGACCTGAGCCCAAGTCAGAGGCTTTAACACAGTGAGCCACCCAGGTCCCCGCTTAAGTATTTTTAATACGAGTCACAGTATCATTGCTGATTCATATCCTTTAGATCATGTAACATAATCCATTAGACAGAAATCTCTTTCAGTATTAAATATCTTTTTTTGTCAAGTTTTGGTCAATTTTTTTAAAAAGTTTTTGATTATTTCATACTTAAGTTTAAATTAACATTTTCCAGAAGGTACCTCATCTGCTGTCCATGAACAATCAAACTTTCATTTAACAAAACAAGTATATGAGGAATTACATTTGACTTTTATGATAGAAGGTTTCATCTTAAAATATTTTTTCAAATATTTATGTAATTCTAGTTAGTTGACATATAGTATTATATTCAATACGGGAAAACAATTTAGTGATTCAACATTTACATATAACCTCCAATGCTCATCACTACAAAAGCCCTCCTTAATACCCATCTCATGTTTAGCCCATCCCCTACCTACCTGCCCTTCAGCAACCTTCAATTTGTTCTCTATAGTTACAAATGTCTTATTGTTTGCCTCCTCTCTTTTTTTCCCCTTCATCTATGTTTGTCTGTTTTAAGAATCTATTTTCAAAGACTGGGCTAAAGATCAAATAATATATATAATTATATCTATATTGATGATAATTCCAAAATTAAACATCCCTTCTCATGATGCTTATGGGATTTCACTTGAAATTATACTGATCTGCAAACACAATTATGTGCATGTGTATGTACCTAATTATTTCTCCACAGGCAAGAATTTGAATACTTTAAGAAATTATCCAATGTTTTCCATATTCATTCTTGTCAGTTACCCTGAATTGTTGGAATAAATATACCAATGTTCTCTGTGATTTGATTGCATATTAACTGTACCTCATGTACATCCCATCCAGCATCTGTATATTCCACTAAGTGAGGCAGCTAGGAGAGAGACAGCAGAGGAGTGACACATACCCTCTCTGGTGTAGGCCAGAGAGTCCTACATCTTCCACTGGGAGACCAGGTTACTCTTGTAAACAGACAGTATCTGTGGTCTTCACAGACTGCCAGTCCTGTGAAAGCTCAGAGAGAGGTAATAATGGAAAAAGTAGATTTCTCTTCAATGTGTCACTTAAAATTTGAACAGGAAATCCTTACACTTGGGCTTTTTTGAAGACACTGTATCTCATCACACACCCCCAGAATGTCTAAGACTTTCAGCTTGTAGTGTGTCAGCTAATTGTGACATGACTCTGAGAAATGTTTATATTCCACAAGATATTGGGGTCAGAAGCTTGACCACCCATGCTGTTAACTTGCTTTTTTCTTGGTCACAAATGCTGAGACCTGATTATCTTAGATGTGACAGTTCCACTTTTATACAGGATTCTAAATCTTGGCATTACACACTTCTTTCCATTATACTCTCCTATGTCATTTCTATTATAATGGGAAATATCTGTAAACACCACCCCATTAACAACAGGGGTTTATTGATATTTATCTCCACTTATTTTGAATGTGCATTGTCAAATTCTTTCCATAGATCTCTTGAAAGCTTTATACGGTACTTATACTTTTTTTATGAATATGGTGTATCACTTTGTTTCCTTTGTGAATATCGACCGACCCTTGCCGCCAAAAATTAAATCCCACTTGATTCTTTGAATTACTGTTGGATTTGATTTGTTAATATTTTGCTGAGAATATTTGCACCCATGTTCATCAGGAATATTGGCCTGCAGTCCTCTTTTATAGTGGAGTCTTTGTCTGGTTTTGCGAATGGGCTAATGCTGGCCTCATAGAATGAATTAGGAGGCTTTCCTTCCTATTCTATTTGTTTGGAATTTTTTAAGGAGAATAGGTATTAATTCTTTAAATGTTTGGCAGAATCCCCTTGGGAACATCTGGCCCTGGAGTTCTCTTTGTTGGGAGATTTTTGATGACTGATTCCATTTCTTTGCTGATTTTCCATGTGCTCAAGTTTTCCATTTCTTCCTGTTTTGGTTTTGGTAGTTCATGTTTCTAGGAATTTATCCATTTCTTCCAGGTTGTCCCCATTTGTTGGTTTAAATATTTATTTATTTAAATTTATTTTTTATTTTCAGCATAACAGTATTCATTATTTTTTAATTAAATTTATTTATTTTCAGCATAACAGTCTTTATTATTTTTTCACCACACCCAGTGCTCCATGTAATCCGTGCCCTCTCTAATACCCACCACCTGGTACCCCAACCTCCCAGTCCCCACCACTTCAAACCCCTCAGATTGTTTTTCAGAGTCCATAGTCTCTCATGATTCACCTCCCCTTCCAATTTCTCCCAACTCCCTTCTCCTTTCTAACTCTGCATGTCCTCCATGCTATTTGTTATGCTCCACAAATAAGTGAAACCATATGATAATTGACTCTCTCTGCTTGACTTATTTCACTCAGCATAATCTCTTCCAGTCCTGTCCATGTTGCTACAAAAGTTGGGTATTCGTCTTTCTGATGGAGGCATAATACTCCATAGTGTATATCGACCACATTTTCCTTATGACCCTGCCATTGCACTCCTGGGTATTTACCCCAAAGATACAGATGTAGTGAAAAGAAGGTCCATCTGTACCCCCATGCTTATAGCAGCAATGGCCACGGTCGCCAAACTATGGAAAGAACCAAGATGCCCTTCAACGGACGAATGGATAAGGAAAATGTGGTTTAAATATTTTTTAAATACTATTCTTTTAGGGCACCTGGGTGGCTGAGTCATTAAGTGTATGCCTTTGGCTCAAGTCATGATCCCAGGGTCCTGCATTGGGCTCCTTGCTCAGCGGGGAACCTGCCTCTCTCTTTGCGTTTATCTGCCACATTGCCTGCCTGGGCTCTCTCTCTCTTCGACAAATGAATAAATAAAATCTTAAGGAAAATAATATTCTCTTATAATTGTATTTCTGTTGTGTTGGTAGTGAAAAAAATCTAGCCCATTTTATTTAAGTGCAGATACACATACAGTACACGAAGAGAGACATAACATGTTCTTGGTTTTGAATTTTCATGACAATAATGTATCTGTAAAGACTCCTTGGCAGGTTGAGTTTGGGGGATATAATGAAGTAAAGATTGAAAAATGCTATATTATAAAGTAATATGCATGAATTGAAAAGATCAGATCTCCCAGGATTTTGCTAGGTAAGTCTGTAACTTCTTTTTCAAGAAGCAGGGACAGATGAGTAGCATGCTCTGACTACATTATAGTAGTCTCAACTGGTCAGATAAAAAGAAATTTAGGGGTACCCGGGTGGCTCAGTGGGTTAAAGCCTCTGCCTTTGGCTCAGGTCATGATCCCAGGGTTCTGGGTTCAAGCCCCGCATTGGGCTCTCTGCTCCGCGGGGAGCCTGCTTCCTCCTCTGTCTCTGCCTGCCTCTCTGTCTACTTGTGATCTCTGTCAAATAAATTTTAAAAAATTAAAAAAAAAAGAAATGTAAAAATTAAGAACAAAAACAGGGAGATTCAAAATACTACAGGGATATGGTGGCTTGAGCTAAGGTAAAAAGGGCAATGGCGATAAGAGATTGAACACTGGAATACATTGAAGTCAGTGTTAAGAAGCCTCCAATGTGAGAATGTGGCCTGAGAAAAATGGAAAAGTGTCATGGATGAAACATGTGCTTTACCTTGAGGATCTGAAAACAGATTGAATCTGTTTCCATTCAATGAGCTGGAAAAGATTATACATGAAGCAGGTGTGATTAAGAGTCTGTGTTTGGATTGGACATCTGAAGAGTGAATTTTTCATGAAACAAACAAATGGAACAGTTGACTAAGGATTCAGATATCATGCCCTCAGGTGAATGGTGAGATATGGGCAAGAAAGTATAAAACTGGGCTTTTCAGCTTGCATGTGCTGCTTAAAACAAAGTAACAGAGATTGTCACCCAGAAACTTAAAGTGGATGTAAATAAGAGGAAGTTCTAGGATAAGCTCTGGGACTCTCTCATGTAAAGAGGAAGAGGAGAAGAGGTAAAATGATGAGATAGGAGTCAAGTCCATGAAACTATGTTGCCATGGATACCAAGTGAAAAAGTGTTTCCAGGAGGATTGAATGATCCACTCTGTTGAATTCTGCTGCTAATCAAGTAAGATGAGATTTTGTTATTTTGTGTACAGAACAGGGAATGGTTCCAGTGAGCTGTTGGGGCAAAAATCCAATTTGTCATAGATTCAACAGAAAATGGAAAGATGGGAATTAGAAATAGTTTTACTATGTTTAAAGTGTTCATTAAGGGTATCTTTTCCAAAATGAGGAACTGTGTTTCTTCAATGGGACGATCCAGTGGCCAGTCTTGATACCATCCCATATGCTCTCTTCCAATATGGCATATCCACATTCTCTCAATGATTCTGATCCTCTCTGCAAATGTTATCCCTCATGCCTGAGTAGCTTTTATAGTTTCTCCCTCCTTTTCTCTTGTCTTCAAGTGTTCTTTCAATTCACTTACATACTCCCTAATCTTTTCTAACTTGTTCTTTAATCACTCCATGGATTATTCATTTAAATGTTTTTGTTTTCATTTCTAGACTTCTTCTTTTTGATTTTTAAAAATTACTCTGGATTACAATGGATTTTCCCATTGCCAAACCCTCAGATACTAACCTCTTTTTTGGTAGTCCATCTGTATGCTTTATACTTTTATTCACTCTAAATATTTGTACTTTATAATCAATATTAAAGAATTCCATTATTTGGGGTGCATGTGTGTGTGTGTGTTTCTCTTTTACTTTTCTTATTTTCCTTTTTTTTTTCTGCATGGTTTTCAATTTTGAGCATACCTTCCATATCCTATATGGCCTACGTTGAGAATAACTGCAGAAGTAATTTTTTAGCAACGATGATCATCAAAGTCTGGGAAATAATTTTTTCTATGATAAAATGTACACTTAGAGGATTTTTTAATATGAAAAAGGTAATAGAGAAGATCATGTGGTTGAAAGACAAGAGCTTTATTTCTTATCTACTAATATATATTTGGAGATTGAAAAATAAGAAACGTAAATCTTTTTAGAACTCTATTTCAATTTGTATATTGGCTTCTAGGCTCTCCCTGTTTATAGTTTCTTGTTAGTGGTTGTACTAAGATTACAGTACATAGTCTTAACTTTACATGGTCTAGGTAGAATTAGCTGTACAACAAAAGAAATCCTGTATGGATCAGGTCTATTGATCCCCTCCCCTACCCATTATTTTCAATAGTTGTCATAGGTCTTACATATCACATACATTATAAATATTGGAAGAAACTTGCAAACTTTCCTTTGAATGCTCATACATACTGCAAGGAAATTAACAGAAGATTTTCTTTCATATTTACCCTGATATGTCCTTATGCCTTCCAAAATAACCAGATTTCTCATGAAACTATTACACATAAACCTGACACATTTCCTTCCTTTAACACTTCTTGCACTGCAGGCCAAATATAGCTGGAAAATTTCTTCATTTACTTTTATTCTGGAAGACTGAATTCTGAGTTGGCAGGATTTTTAATGAGATGATTATTATCTCCAAAATTTATTGTTTCTAATGAATTTCTAGGCATATAAAGTGCTGTTATTCTCTCATTGCTTTCAATATGTTTTAATCCGTTTCAGAAGTATGAGAAAAATGTGATCTAGTTTTTATTTATTTATTTTTTTCATTTGGGTTTTGCCAGGCTTCCTGAATTTAATTTGGTGTTTTTCAATAAATTCAAATTAGCTTCAGCCATTATTTCTTCAAATAATCTTCTGTTAACTGTTTCCCTCTCCTTGTAAGATGTGAATTACATGTGTCATAAATTTGGATATTATCACATTGATCTCTCTTGTAAAAAATATTTTTGATTCCCTCTCTGGATGCATACCCAATCCACAGCCTTTGAGGGGAACAAATCTAGATATTTACATATCCCTTAGGAGGAGCCACAAAGAACCAAACGGTTGTAATTAAGAGCAGAGCAACAAATTTTAAATGCTAAAGTGTTATCTTATTCATAAGTTTACAATTGTTAATTATTAGAAAATAAAAGTTTCAAATTAAATAAATTGGGTACAGGAGATTGGACAGACACAACTTTGTCCATTTTGCATTTTTTTTTTTTTTTTTGGAACTAAGTGCCAGCAAAGAATACACTTTCTGCTCTGCTGCAAACACAGCAAATTATAAAAAGGGCTTCATCTTCCTCTGAAATTAGTACTGAAATGAGGATTGTTTCACTCTGGGATGTAGAATAAGAAGTCCATTATGTTCAAAACCTAATGTATAGTTTTAGAAAGTTAGACACAGAGAAAACTGCTACACTGATCTTTATATCTCTGAATTCTCTGAGACATTTTTTTAAAGTTTCAGTGGTAGAATTTAGTGATTCATCAGTTGCATATAACATCCCGTGCTCATTACATCAATGTCCTTCTTAATGCCCATCAGCCAGTTGTTCCCTCCTCCCACCCATCTCCCCTCCTGCAACCCTGCTTATTCCCTATAGTTAAGAGTCTCT
Organism: Mustela putorius furo; assembly: GCF_011764305.1. NCBI lineage: Eukaryota > Metazoa > Chordata > Mammalia > Carnivora > Mustelidae > Mustela > Mustela putorius. The sequence continues at coordinate 37,178,446 of NW_025422368.1, read as the reverse complement.
TATGATTTGCCTCCACCTCAGTTCTCATCTTATGTTATTTTCCCTTCTTCCCCTATGTTCATCTGTTTTGTTTCTTAAATTCCACATATGAGTGAAATCTTACAGTATTTGTCTTTCTCTGACTGACATATATTGCTTAGCATAACACACTCTAGTTCCATGGACATCATTGAAAATGGCAAGATTTCATTCTTTTTGATGCCTGGGTAATGTATACATACACCACATCTTATTTATCTATTCATCTGCTGAAGGACTTGTGGGCTCTTTCCCTAGTTTGGCTCTTGTGGACATTGCTGCTAAAACATTGGGGTGCATGTGCCCCCTTGAATCACAATGTATGTACCTTTGGATAAATACCAAATAGTGTGCCTACTGTGTCATAGGGTATCTCTATTTTTAACTGTTTGAGGAACCTCCATATTGTTTACCAGAGTGGCAGCACCATTTTGCATTCTCACCAGCAGTATGAGAAGGTGAGAAACACAACAGGCAAGTCTACTCTCATCACAGTTGTTCAATAGTACTAGAGGTCCTAGCCTCAGCAATCATACAATAAAAAGAATTAAAAGACATCTAAATCAGCAAAGAAGTCAGACTTTCATACTTCCTAAATAAAATGATAGACTATGGAGAAAATGTAAAAATATTATCTAGAAATTGCTAGAACTCAAGCAGGAGTTCAGCAAAGGCACAGGATAAAAATCAATGCACAGAGGGAGGAGTCAAGATGGCGGAGAAGTAGCAGGCTGAGACTATTTCAGCTAGCAGGAGATCAGCTAGATAGCTTGTCTAAAGATTGCAAACACCTGCAAATCCATCGGCAGATCGAAGAGAAGAAGAACAGCAATTCTGGAAACAGAAAAACGACCACTTTCTGAAAGGTAGGACGGGTGGAGAAGTGAATCCAAAGCGACGGGAAGATAGACCCCGGGGGGAGGGGCTGGCTCCCGGCAAGCGGCGGAGCAACGGAGCACAAAATCAGGACTTTAAAAAGTCTGTTCCACTGAGGGACATAGCTCCAGAGGATAAACCAGGGTGAAGCCCACACGGGGTCAGTGTGGCCTCAGGTCCCACAGGGTCACAGAAGGATTGGGGGTGTCTGAGTGTCGCAGACCTTGTGGGTATTGGAACGGGAAAACCGGCTACAGAGACAGAGCCGACAGTAAGATCACAGCTCGGTGTTACCTTGAATCAGCCACAGGCTTGGTGAGCTCAGAGCACGGCTGGAGGTCAGGCAGACGGGAGTAACTGAGCGCTGTTCTCTGAGGGCACACTGAGGAGTGGGGCCCCAGGCTCTCGGCTCCTCCGGACCGGAGACCAGGAGGCCACCATTTGTATTCCCATTCTCCAGAACTCTATGGAAAGCGCTCAGGGAACAAAAGCTCCTGAAAGAAAAGCCGAGCGGATTACTCAGCCCAGCCCCTGGTAAGGGCGGTGCAATTCCACCTGGGGCAAAGACACTTGAGAATCACTACACCAGGCCACTCCCGCAGAAGATCAACAAGAAATCCAGCCAAGACCAAGTTCACCTACCAAGGAGTGCAGTTTCAATACCAAGGAGAGCAGCAGAATTCCAGAGGAGGAGAAAGCAAAGCACGGAACTCATGGATTCTCCCTGTGATTTTTCAGTCTTGCAGTTAATTTATTTTTTTCTTTTCTTTTTTTTCTCCTTTTGCTAAATTTTTTTTAACTTTACCCTTTTCTTTTTTAACGTTTTTTAAATAGTTTATCTAATATATATATATTTTCTTTTTTATATTTTTATTTATTTGTTTTCTTTTTTTAAATTCTTTTCTTTTCTTTTTTTTTTCTTTCTTCCTTTTTGAACCTCTTTTTATCCCCTCTCTCCCCCCTCACGATTTGGGATCTCTTCTGATTTGGTTAAAGCATATTTTTCTGGGGTTGTTGCCATCCTTTTAGTATTTTACTTGCTCCTTCATATACTCTTATCTGGACAAAATGACAAGGTGGAAAAATTAACCACAAAAAAAAAGAACAAGAGGCAGTACCAAAGGCTAGGGACCTAATCAATACAGACATTGGTAATATGTCAGATCTAGAGTTCAGAATGATAATTCTCAAGGTTCTAGCCGGGCTCGAAAAAGGCATGGAAGATATTAGAGAAACCCTCTCAGGAGATTTAAAAGCCCTTTCTGGAGAAATAAAAGAACTAAAATCTAACCAAGGTGAAATCAAAAAAGCTATTAATGAGGTGCAATAAAAAATGGAGGCCCTCACTGCTAGAATAAATGAGGCAGAAGAAAGAATTAGTGATATAGAAGACCAAATGACAGAGCATAAAGAAGCTGAGCAAAAGAGGGACAAACAGCTACTGGACCATGAGGGGAGAATTCGAGAGATAAGTGACACCATGAGACAAAACAACCTTAGAATAATTGGGATTCCAGAAGAAGAAGAAAGAGAGAGGCGAGCAGAAGGTATACTGGAGAGAATTATTGGGGAGAATTTCCCCAATATGGCAAAGGGAACGAGCATCAAAATTCAGGAGGTTCAGAGAACGCCCCTCAAAATCAATAAGAATAGGCCCATAACCTGTCACCTAATAGTAAAATGTATAAGTCTCAGTGACAAAGAGAAAATCCTGAAAGCAGCCCGGGAAAAGATGTCTGTAACATACAATGGTAAAAATATTAGATTGGCAGCTGACTTATCCACAGAGACCTGGCAGGCCAGAAATAGCTGGCATGATATTTTCAGAGCACTAAACGAGAAAAACATGCAATCAAGAATACTATATCCAGCTAGGCTATCATTGAAAATAGAAGGAAAGATTAAAAGCTTCAAGGACAAACAAAAACTGAAAGAATTTGCAAACACCAAACCAGCTCTACAGGAAATATTGAAAGGGGTCCTCTAAGCAAAGAGAGAGCCTACCAGTGGTAGATCAAAAGGAACAGAGACCATATACAGTAACAGTCACCTTACAGGCAATACAATGGCACTAAATTCATATCTCTCAATACTTACCCTGAATGTTAATGGGCTAAATGCCCCTGTCAAAAGACACAGGGTATGAGAATGGATAAAAAAACAAAACCCATCGATATGTTGCCTCCAAGAAACTCCTTTTAAGCCCGAATACACCTCCAGATTTAAAGTGAGCGGGTGGAAAAGAATTTACCATGCTAATGGACATCAGAAGAAAGCAGGAGTGGCAATCCTTATATCAGATCAATTAGATTTTAAGCCAAAGAGTATAATAAGAGATGAGGAAGGACACTATATCATACTCAAAGGGTCTGTTCAACAAGAAGATCTAACAATTTTAAATATCTATGCCCCCAACGTGGGAGCAGCTAACTATATAAACCAATTAACAACAAAATCAAAGAAACACATCAACAATAATACAATAATACTAGGGGACTTTAACACTCCCCTCACTGAAATGGACAGATCATCCAAGCAAAAGATCAGCAAGGAAATAAAGGCCTTAAACGACACACTGGACCAGATGGACATCACAGATATATTCAGAATATTTCATCCCAAAGCAACAGAATACACATTCTTCTCTAGTGCACATGAAACATTCTCAAGAATAGATCACATCCTCGGTCCTAAATCAGGACTCAACCGGTATCAAAAGATTGGGATCATTCCCTGCATATTTTCAGACCACAATGCTCTAAAGCTAGAACTCAACTACAAAAGGAAGTTTGGAAAGAACCCAAATACATGGAGACTAAACAGTATCCTTCTAAAGAATGAATGGGTCAACCGGGAAATTAAAGAAGAATTGAAAAAAATCATGGAAACAAATGATAATGAAAATACAACGGTTCAAAATCTGTGGGACACAACAAAGGCAGTCCTGAGAGGAAAATATATAGCGGTACAAGTACAAGTCTTTCTCAAGAAATAAGAAAGGTCTCAGGTACACAACCTAATCCTACACCTAAAGGAGCAAAGAACAAGAAAGAAACCCTAAGCCCCACAGGAGAAGAGAAATCATAAAGATCAGAGCAGAAATCAAGGAAATAGAAACAAACAAACAAACAAAAAACCAATAGAGCAAATCAATGAAACTAGGAGCTGTTTCTTTGAAAGAATTAATAAAATTGATAAACCCCTGACCCGACTTATCAAAAAGAAAAGAGAAAGGGCCCAAATAAATAAAATCATGAATGAAAGAGGAGAGATCACAACTAACACCAAAGAAACAAAAACTATTACAAGAACATACTATAAGCAACTCTACTTCAACAAATTTGAAAATCTGGAAGAAATGGATGCATTCCTAGAAACATATAAACTACCACAACTGAACCAGGAAGAAATAGAAAGCCTGAACACATCCATAACCAGTAAGGAGATTGAAACAGTCATTAAAAATCTCCAAACAAACAAAAGCCCAGGGCCAGACGGCTTCCTGGGGGAATTCTACCAAATATTTAAAGAAGAACTAATTCCTATTCTCCTGAAACTGTTCCAAAAAATAGAAATGGAAGGAAAACATCCAAACTCCTTTTATGAGGCCAGCATCACCTTGATCCCCAAACCAGACAAGGATCCCATCAAAAAAGAGAGCTATAGACCAATATCCTTGATGAACACAGATGCGAAAATACTCAACAAAATACTAGCCAATAGGATTCAACAGTACATTAAAAGGATTATTCACCACGACCAAGTGGGATTTATTCCAGGGCTGCAAGGTTGGTTCAACATCTGCAAATCAGTCAATGTGATACAACACATCAATAAAAGAAAGAATAAGAACCATATGATACTCTCAATAGATGCTAAAAAAGCATTTGACAAAGTACAGCACCCCTTCCAGATCACAACTCTTCAAAGTGTAGGGATAGAGGGCACATACCTCAATACCATCAAAGCCATCTATGAAAAACCCACCGCAAATATCATTCTCAATGGAGAAAAACTGAAAGCTTTTCTGCTAAGGTCAGGAACACGGCAGGGATGTCCATTATCACCACTGCTATTCAACATAGTACTAGAGGTCCTAGCTTCAGCAATCAGACAACAAAAGGAAATTAAAGGCATCCAAATCGGCAAAGAAGAAGTCAAACTATCACTCTTCGCAGATGATATGATACTGTATGTGGAAAAACCAAAAGAGTCCACTCCAAAACTGCTAGAACTTGTACAGGAATTCAGGAAAGTGTCAGGATATAAAATCAATGCAGAGAAATCAGTTGCATTTCTCTACACCAACAACAAGACAGAAGAAAGAGAAATTAAGGAGTCAATCCCATTTACAATTGCACCCAAAACCATAAGATACCTAAGAATAAACCTAACCAAAGAGGCACAGAATCTATACTCAGAAAACTATAAAGTACTCATGAAAGAAATTGAGGAAGACACAAAGAAATAGAAGAATGTTCCATGCTCCTGGATTGGAAGAATAAATATTGTGAAAATGCTACCTAAAGCAATCTACACATTTAATGCAATTCCTATCAAAGTACCATCCATATTTTTCAAAGAAATGGAAAAAATAATTCTAAAATTTATATGGAACAAGAAAAGACCTCGAATAGCCAAAGGGATATTGAAAATGAAAGCCAAAGTTGGTGACATCACAATTCTGGACTTCAAGCTCTATTACAAAGCTGTCATCACCAAGACATCATGGTACTGCCACAAAAACAGACACATAGATCAATGGAACAGAATAGAGAGCCCAGAAATAGACCCTCAACTCGATGGACAGCTAATCTTCGACAAAGCAGGAAAGAATGTCCAATGGAAAAAAGACAGCCTCTTCAATAAATGGTGCTGGGAAAATTGGACAGCCATATGCAGAAAAATGAAATTGGACCATTTCCTTACACCACACACAAAAATAGACTCAAAATGGATGAAGGACCTCAATGTGCAAAAGGAATCCATCAAAATCCTTGAGGAGAACAGAGGCAGCAACCTCTTCGACCTCAGCCGCAGCAACATCTTCCTAGGAACAACGCCAAGGGCAAGGGAAGCAAGGGCAAAAATGAACTATTGGGATTTCATCAAAATCAAAAGCTTTTGCACAGCAAAGGAAACAGTTAACAAAATCAAAAGACAACTGACAGAATGGGAGAAGATATTTGCAAACGACATATCAGATAAAGGACTAGTGTCCAGAATCTATAAAGAACTTAGCAAACTCAACACCCAAAGAACAAATAATCCAATTAAGAAATGGGCAGAGGACATGAACAGACTTTTCTGCAAAGAAGACATCCAGATGGCCAACAGACACATGAAAAAGAGCTCCATATCACTCGGCATCAGGGAAATACAAATCAAAACCACAATGAGATATGACCTCACACCAGTCAGAATGGCTAAAATCAACAAGTCAGGAAATGACAGATGCTGGCGAGGATGCAGAGAAAGGGGAACCCTCCTACACTGTTGGTGGGAATGCAGGCTGGTGCAACCACTCTGGAAAACAGCATGGAGGTTCCTCAAAATGTTGAAAATAGAACTGCCCTATGACCCAGCAATTGCACTACTAGGTATTAACCCTAAAGATACAAACGTAGTGATCCAAAGGGGCACGTGCACCCGAATGTTTATAGCAGCAATGTCCACAATAGCCAAACTACGGAAAGAACCTAGATGTCCATCAACAGATGAATGGATCAAGAAGAAGTGGTATATATACACAATGGAATACTATGCAGCCATCAAAAGAAATGAAATCTTGCCATTTGCGACAACATGGATGGAACTAGAGCGTATCATGCTTAGCGAAATAAGTCAAGCAGAGAAAGATAACTATCATATGATCTCTGTGATATGAGGAAGTGGTGATGCAACATGGGGGCTTAAGTGGGTAGAAGAAGAATCAATGAAACAAGATGGAATTGGGAGGGAGACAAACCATAAGTGACTCTTAATCTCACAAAACAAACTGAGGGTTGCTGGGGGGAGGGATATTGGGAGAAGGGGGTGGGATTATGGACATTGGGGAGGGTATGTGCTTTGGTGAGTGCTTTGAAGTGTGTAAACCTGGTGATTCACAGACCTGTACCCCTGGGGATAAAAATATATGTTTTTAAAGAATAAAAAATTGAAAAAAAATGAATTCACAGAAGTCAGTTGCATTCTGTATATTAACAATGAGACAAAAAAAAAAAGAAATCAAGGACTCAATCTTATTTATAGTTGCACCAAAACCATGTGGTACAGACTTATCAAAAAGAAAAGAGAAATAAATAAATAAATCATGAATGAAAGAGGAGAGATCACAACCAACACCAATAAATACATACAATTATAAGAACATATTATGAGCAACTATACACCAGCAAATTTGACAATCTGGAAGAAATGGATGCATTTCTAGAGACATATAAACTACCAAACCTGAACCAAAAAGAAATACAAAACTTGAACAGACCCATAACTACTAAGGAGAGGGAAGCAGTCATCAAAAATATTCCATAAAACAAGAGCCCAGGGCCAGATGGCTTCACAGGGGAATTCTACCAGACATTTAAAGAATAAGTAATTCCTATTCTCCTGAAACTGTTCCAAAATATAGAAATAGAAGGAAACCTTCCAAACTCATTTTATGAGGCATTACCTTGATGCCAAAACCAGACAAAGACCCCATCAAAAAAGAAAATTATAGACTCATATCCTTGATGAACACAGATGCAAAAATTCTCACCAAAATACTAGTCAATAGGATCCAGCAGTACATTAAAAGGATTATTCACACGACCAAGTGGGATTTATTCCAGGGCTGCAGGTTTGGTTCAACACCCACAAATCAATCAGTGTGATACAATACATTAATAAAAGAAAGGATAAAAATTACAGGATACTCTCAATAGATGCTGAAAAGCATTTGACAAAGTACAGTATACTTTCTTGATCAAAACTCTTCAAAGTGTAGGGATAGAGGGCACATACCTCAATATCATCAAAGCCATCTATGAAAAGAACACCACAAATATTGTTCTCAATGGAAAAAAAACTGAGAGATTTTCCACTGAGGTCAGTAACATGGCAGGGATGTCCATTATCATCACTGCTATTCAACATAGTACTAGAAGTCCTAACCTGGCAATCAGACAACAAAAAGAAATTAAAGGCACCCAAATCGGCAAAGAACTCCAACTCTCACTCTTTGCAGATGATATGATACTTTATGTGAAAACCCAAAAGACCCCTCTCCCAATCTGCTAGAACTTGTACAGGAATTCAGTAAAGTGTCAGAATATAAAATTCATGCACAGAACTCAGTTGCATTTCTCTACACCAACAACAAGACAGAAGAAAGAGAAATTAAGGAGTCAATCCCATTTACAATTGTACCCAGAACCATAAGATACCTAGGAATAAACCTAACCAAAGAGGCAAAGAATCTATACTCAGAAAACTATAAAGTACTCATGAAAGAAATTGAGGAAGACAGAAATGGAAAAACGCTCCATGCTGATGGATTGGAAGAACAAATATTGTGAATGTCTATGCTACCTAAAGCAATCAATATGTTTAATGAAATACCTATCAAAATACCATCATTTTTTTTTCAAAGAAATGGAACAAATAATCCTAAAATTCATATGGAACCAGAAAAGACCTCGAATAGCCAGAGGAATATTGAAAAAGAAAGTCAAAGTTGGTGGCATCACAATTCCAGACTTTAAGCTCTATTACAAAGCTGTCATCATCAAGACAGCATGGTACTGGCACAAAAACAGGCACATAGATCAATGGAACAGAATAGTGATTCCAGAAACAGACCCTTAACACTATGGCCAACTAATCTTCAACAAAACAGGAAAGAATGTCCAATGGAAAAAAGAGTCTCTTCAACAAATGGCGTTAGGAAAATTGGACAGCCATCTCAGAAAAATGAAACTGGACCGTTTCCTTACATGACACATGAAAATAGACTCAAAATGGATGAAGAATCTCAATGTGAGACAGGAATCCATTCAAATCCTTGAGGAAAACACAGGCAGCAACCTCTTTGACCTCAGCTGCAGCAACTTCTTCCTAGAAACATAGCCAAAGAGGGAAGCAAGGGCAAAAATGAACTCTTGGGACTTCATCGAGATCAAAAGCTTTTGCACAGCAAAGGAAAGAGTCAGAGAAACCAAAAAACAACCCACACAGTGGGAGGAAATATTTGCACATACATATTAGATAAAGGGCTAGTATCTGAAATCAAGAAAGAAGTTATCAATCTTAACACCCAAAGATCAAATAATCCAATCAAGAAATGGGCAGAGGACATGAACAGACATTTCTGCAATAAAGACACCCAGGTGGCCAACAGATACATTAAAAAGTGCTTCACATCACTCAGGATCAAGGAGATACAAATTAAAACCACAGTGAGATGCCACCTTGCATGAGTCCTAATGACTAAAATTAACAAGTCAGGAAATGACAGATGCTGGTGAAGATAGGGAGAAAGGAGAACCCTCCTACACTATTGGTGGGAATGCAAACTGGTGCAGCCACTCTGGAAAACAGCATGAAAGCTCCTCAAAAATTTGAAAGTAGAGCTACCCTACCCTACAACCCAGCAATCTCACTACTCAGTATTTACCCTAAAGATACAAATGTAGTGATCTGAAGGGTCACATGCACCCAAATGTTTAGAGCAGCAATGTCCACAATAGCCAAACTATGGAAAGAACCTAGATGTCCATCAACAGATGAATGGGTTAAGAAGATGTGGTATATATATAAAATGGAATACTAAGCAGGCATCAAAACAAATGAAATCTTGCCATTTGCAATGACATGGATGGAACTAGAGGGTGTTATGCTGAGTGAAATAAGTCAATCCAAGAAAGACAATTATCATATGATATCCCTGATATGAGGAATTTGAAAGGCAAAGTGGGGGGGTTGAGGGGTAGGGAAGAAAAAAAAATGAAACAAGATGGGTTCAGGAGGCAGAAAAACTATGAGACTCTTAATCTCAAAAAAGTAACTGAGGGTTGCTGGGGGAGGGGGTGTGGAGAGAGTGGTTGGGTTATGGACATTAGGGAGAGTATGTGCTATGGTGAGTGCTGTGAATTATGTAAGCCTGATGATACACAGACCTGTACCTATGGGCAAATAATACATTATATGTTAATTAAAAAAAAATATATATATATAGTACAGAGGAATAAACCTAACCAAAGAGGTAAAGGAAAACTGTAGAATAGTTATAAAAGAAATTGAGGAAGACACAAAAAATGGGGAAAAATTCCATTTTTATAGATTGGAAAAACAAATATTGTTAAAATGCCTGTATTCTCCCAAGCAATCTACACATATTCAATGTAATCCCTATCAAATACCATCAGCATTTTTCACAGAGGTAGAACAAACAATCCTGAAATTTGTGTGGAATAAGAAAATCCCCCAAAGAGCCAAAATAATGTTTAAAAAGAAAACCAAAGCCTGAGGTGTCACAATTCTGTACCTGATACTGTATTACAAAGCTATTATCATCAAGACTATATGAGTCTCTTCTTCTTATTTTCTTTTTTTTAAAGGTTTATTTTTTTCATTTGAAAGGGGGATAGGGGAAGAAAACAAGGATAGCTAATCTTAAGCAGACTCTGTGCCCCGCAAGAAGGAGGATACAGACTAAATTTCATGACCCTGAGGTCATGACCTGACCAGAAATCATGAGTCAGTCACTTAACTGACTGAGCCACCAAGACGCCCCTCCATGACTCTTTCTACTCTGACTTCACACCTGATTAACTCTCTTAAAATTGTGTTCCATGCTTATATATCTCCAGTGCATTTGGTGGATCCTCCACTTAAGCTCACTCCACCAAAGTCTTCTCATGTCTTCTTATGGGTACATCTAAGACATTAAGTATCTTTTTTAGAAGTATGTAGATACGTAAAAAATTATTTAAGAGAAAATTGGGAGGTGTTCCACATCAGAATGTTAATATTAAAGAGCCTCTCTCTTTTCCTTTTTCTCCATGGAAAGAAATACATCTGTGTAGATGGGATACTCAACACTAGAAAGAAAAGGGCATTTCAGCGTCTTCTTCCTTTAGGCTCCAATAGGTTCCCCAAACCTAGAAAACAAGCAGACTATCTTGCTGAACTTTGAAAATTCCTTTAAAAATGTCTTCAAATCCAAAAGAGACCATTATGTATGTCCAAAGTAACACATTGGGTGAGGAGACTGGGGTTCTTGACCAATAAGAGAAAGAATAGTAACTGCAACTTGATTTCAAAAATGGAAATTCGTGTCTAGAAAAATTTACTCTTGTTTAGTGTTCATACATAATATGTATTGAATTTTCAAAATCCTGTTTTGAAATCTAAATATCTTTTTGCACAACAAAGGAAACACTCCACAAAACCAAAGACAATGAATGGAATGGCAGAAGATATTTGCAAATGTCTTATCAGATAAGGGGCTAGTATCTAAAATCTATAAAGAATTTATCAAATTCCACACCTGAAGAACAAATAATACAGTAATAAATGGGCAGAGGACGTGAACAGACTTTTCTCCAAGGTTGACATATAAATGGTTAACAGATAGATGAAAAAATATTCAACATCACTTGGCATCAGGGGAAATACAAATCAAAATCAGAATGAGACACAAACCCCACGCCAGTCAGAATGGCTAAAATTAACATATCAGGAAACAACAAATGTTTGCGAAGATGCGGGGAAAGGGGAACCCTCCTACACGGTTGGTGGGAATGCAAGCTGGTACAGATACTCTGGGAAACAGTATGGATGTTCCTTACAAAGTTGAAAATAGAGTTACCATATGACCTAGCAATTGCAGTCCTGGATATTTACCCCAAAGATACAAATGTAGTAATCCAAAGGGGTGCCTGCACCCCAATGTTTATAGCAGCAAAGTCCACAATTGCCAAACTATGGAAAGAGCCCAGATGTACATCAACAGATGAGTGGGTAAAGAAGATGTGGTATTTATACACAACAGAATGTTACTCAGCCTTGAAAAAAAAAAAAGAAAGAAATCCTGCCATTTGCAATGACGTGGATGGAACCAGAGTGTGTTATGTCAAGCAAAATAAGTCAATCAGAGAAAGAAAATTAAATTATCTCACTCATATGTGGAATTAAAAAAAATCAGGATTATAGGGGAAGGAAGGGAAAAATAAAGATGAAATCAGAGAGGGAGACAAATTATAAGAGATTCATAACCATAGGAAACAAACTATGGGTTGCTGGAGGGGAAAGGTGTTTGGAGATGGAGTAACTGGGTGATGGACATCAGGGAGGTCATGTGATGTAAAGGGCACTGGGTATTATATAAGAAAAATGAATCAATGAACTCTATCTCTGAAACTAATAATACACTATATGTTGATTGAATTTAAATAATTTAAAGAGTTAAATATATTGACACAAAAAAAGAATGGCAGAGGAAACTAAAAGAAATTGATAAAAGCTGATCAAGATTGGAAAAATGCAAATATATTTGATGTGTATGATGAAGTAGATTAGGTCAGATTATATTTATTGTTTTTTTTTCATAAAGCTTTTATTTATTTATTTGACAGAAAGAGAGAGAGAGAGAAGGAGAAACAGAGAGAGAGGAGAGCGAGATCACAAGCAGTTGAAGTGGCAGAGGGAGATGGAGAGGTAGGTTTCCCACTGAGCAGGGAGCTTGATGCAGGACTCAATCCCAAGACCCTGGAGTCATGTCCTGAGCCTAAGGCAGAGGCTTCGCTGACTGAGACACCCAGTTTCTCCAGTCAGATGATATTTCTGATGCCCAGTTAAACTTCTATATTGTAACAAAAGAGACTAGATGGGTGGAAGGAAGAAGACCATTTCAGAGCTTCAGTTTTCTTGGAAATCAGTTTTTATCGGATATTTGGAAAAATAAAATATGAAGATATCACATATAGCAAGAAATTCATGTGGCTAGGCTGCATTTTAAGGATGTTCAGATGTTACATTATAATTTCTTAGATCAGCCCTGTGATGTGGCTACTATTATGGTCACCATGTCACAGGTGATAGAAACGAAGCATCAAGTTCTTAAGTCAAAATGACTAATCTAGTGAATACTTGTGTGTCAAGAGTTACTGTTCAAATAATCTAAGTAACTCTGTGAATAAGATGCTGTATCTATTATATTTTGCAGGACACAGGATACTGACCTAGAGCAATCATGAAACTGACTCACAGACCCAGAGTGTGCATTTAGAAATTACATTGAAGAGGCCTGGTTTCATTGCCAATGTCCTTAAACTTTACCCCATACTACTTATTCCCATTTATAAACTGATTAAGGTTCCTGGTGCAAGCATCTACATTATGATGTTTACCACCATAGAGAAATACGAGCATTTTGGCACAGAGGAAGCAAAAACTAGATTGGAAGTTAAGAAAGTACTCAATTTTCCATCTATTTTCCGATATTTTTCTTTTACAAACAAGCTTTGCTATCTCATGAAATATAATGAGAAAATATCCCTATAGTTATTATGGTAGATTAGGTTCTTGGAAACTACACGTCTTCCACCTGAGCACTTTGAAAGGCATAAACCCTGCAGAAAATCAATGATAATTTTGGCCATGTGACTTGTTTTCACAATCTAATGTGAGTGTGAATGTGATATTTTTGAGGTCAGAGTCCAGGCGTTAAGAAGCACATTTCTCCTAGCTGCTAATCTCTGCTATAAGATGTCATATATCAGGTTTCCTGTTCTTCTAAGAATAAAATACACCCAAAAGATCTGACCTGAATCTGTAGTTGTAGTCTAGAGCCATGTCCATGCATGCCAAGCCTTGATCAACTAAAACCCAGCCAAAGCACAAACCGGTGAATGAGAAATAAATGCTTATTTTACAGTGTCATTGCAATCTTGGTTTGTTTGAGCATAATGTCAGCGAATAGTTACAGATAGCATTTACATATTATATGATTTTGATTTTGAATATTCATATAATTTCTCAATAGGAGTAAAAGGAAAGAGTACAGAGAGTGTAAAGAATATGTGTAGCCACCGATTATTGGTTCAGTCAGATAAGCATCTGTCTTACGCTCAGGTCATGATCCCAGTCTGGCTCTCTTTTCAGTGTGGAGCTTGCTTCTCCCTCTGACTGCTGCCAAATAAATTAATAAATAGATCTCAAAAAAATGTGTAAAAATATTTGTCTATATTCAAATTAATAAATGTATAAGAAGCATGAATTTTTTTGCAAGTAATAATCAAGACCAATCTCTCTCCCTCTTGTAATTGAATGAGGGTAGAAATATTTGATTCATTACCAAATTACTAAGGTGTTTCGGGAATTCTGGCATTAACTAGCTGTTTGACCCATACAGTATCTTTATACTTTTATTCTTGTTTTCTTCATTATTTAACATTTTATTTTTTACATCAAAATGTTTACTAGCCTGGGTAAGGATGACAGAAATGGGGATTGGAATATTTAATAATACAAGATGTCTTCTAAAATATCTGAAATTTCAGGTAAGAAGGAAAACATCACATAAGAAAAAGTAGTGAAAGACACTGGTTATTCATGATTGAGAAAACACCAATCTCTACCAAAAAATGAACCTAATTTTGATGATGCAGGACTAAAAGAGATTCAGAAGATAGCTGTTTATTCCATTCTCTGAGGACGTGGGGCAGGTGGGAATGGCTCTTATACAGCAATCCTGTGGTTGTTGCATGATCACCCTGAGTGCCTGTTAACAATCTGGTACTCTTAGCTCTAAATCTACCCATCCCTCTGTGCCCTGTTCTCAGAAAATGGAGTTCTCTTCCTTGTCAGCTCACATGAGTTTGAGTTCTGTTGATAAAGGCAATGGAGAGACACAGCAGGAAGGGCTTGTCTAGTTTCATGGTGTTTTCAGGGTGTTTGGCCTCTATGGCTTGGTTACCTGCTGCTTGCAGGTTACCTGTGCCTCCAGCAAGTACTTGTGGCCAGTCCCAATCAAAGATTCCTGGCCTTTGCTCTCTGCCTCCTAACAGGGGTTCTTCCTGCCTGCCAGTCACAGCCTGAGATCCAGCCTCACCAATTTCAGCCTGTGGACTGTGGAGCTACTCTGTCCCAGGTCAACGCAGTGAGCATGCCTGCCATGAAGCTGTGTGTGGCCACATTGTCTTCAATGACAGCTAAATCCCCTAAATCCAGAGAGTAGATGTGGTTTCCCAGTGATCTCTCCCTTGGGTACTCTCCTTTAACCCTACGAAATTCTTTATAATTTTCTTCATTTTAGAACTTTCCCTCTTAGTAGTCTTTCCCTTACAAATAGATAATAATTGTTTACATCAGTCTTCCTCTGGTTTCTGTTCTGGTGGGTAATCTTGGCACCCAGGGTTGTTCAACCCTTACTTGCAGCCCATTTAAGGGCTAGGACAAATCAATTCATTTGGAAATATGAATCCAATTCATTTGGATTAATAACCTTATGGATGACTTTACAATAACAGTGCTTGATATTATAATTTGTACTTTATTATTCAACAAATAACTAAAGCATACAAAATGTAGAATATGTACATGAGCATATATATTATTTACATTAATAAAATTAAGATGGAAAAACAGTTCTATGACACCAAGGGGGAAACCTCAGGTACACTTTGGGCTTTGTGTGATTATGATGCAAACTGCAGGTTCCTTCGTGGTAACAAACGAACCATTCTAGTGAATGATGCTGATAACAGGCCAGGCCATTCACATGTGTGTACGGGGACAATGGAGGATAGCTCTGTACCTTCTTCTCAATTTTGTTGTGAACCTAAAATTGTTCTAAAAATAGTATCTGAAAAATATCTAGGAAAATTGTATGCCTTTTGAAGAAATGAGAAATATCTTCTTTATAGTTGGTGAGGTAGTGTTATATCAAAATTAGGTAACTAAAATGCCCAATGCTTACAAACATATATTTTTTAGATCTAAGCAGTTTTCAAAAGATCTTATGTTTGAGTCAAAGCTGAAAAATGAACAATTCTTGTCACTTGCTGTAAAAACTGATGACCTGAAATACAGAGAATTATATCTTATTACTCTTTAAAATATAAATCTCAATGTTTTAAACAATAAACAGCTTATGTAAACTAATAGTTGTACATCTGAATCTGAATATTTCCCATATCATTCTGCTATGGAAACACTTTAACAATTGTGTTATAGAATTGTTCATGTACTGTACTGATTCTTTGTAAGATTAGTCCTCTTAAGGCATAAAATACAAAAGTTGTCAAGAATCTTATGGTTTAGGAAAGAAGGTCAAGGCTTTTGGACACAGAGGTGAATTAATATTGATATTCTGAGAAACTCTACTAATCCATGAAGAATGAGTGAAGAGGCTGAGCAAACACTAAGACAAAACAATTTTTTTTAAAGAAGTCAAATAAAATCTCTTACTTGAATTTGTAATAACAACCACAGTTATTTTTTTCTTACTTTATAAAATCTTTCACATTTTCATATAGTGTTATATACTGAACATGTTATAAAAATATCTTAGTAGGAGTTAGTGAGGAGGACAACCATATAAAAATAACAATTTCAGGTTTCTGATAATTTATCAAGAGTTACTAATATTTTGTGAAATATCTATTATGAAAATCTCCTAGAGATTCAAGTAAGAAGAAGCACATCTCTAGTCTTCTTGCCTAGCACTGCTCCCATGCCTCCCTACCCACCCACCATAGCTCAGTCGTCCAGAAGCTTCTGAGTCCACAATTTGGAGAAGTTGCAGAAAGCAATGGCGCTGGTCCCACAGGGGAGACTCTGTTAACAGCGGGGAAGGGACTGAAATATCCCACTGACTTTTCAGCTCATGATTTCGCTTGGTATGAATGAGGAAAACCCATACTTTTACTAGCCAGAGGTTGTAGTTTTTTGTCAAGCATTGTGACCCCCATAAGTATAATGAGAAGGTACTCTAAGGGAAAGTAGAACTGAAGAGATGACATTAGCTCTCTACACACTCCTGGCTGATGGAAAAAATATGGGAATGGGGAGAGGAGACCAAGATGCACCTAGAAGAAAGTAAAAGCTGAAGAAGACTTGAGAACTGTTGGAAAGTTATGAGGACTCCCTACACACTCTCACACACACACACACACACACACACACACATATCACATGGCAGAGGGTGGAAGCCCTGCTGACTTGTGTGCAGTATTTGAGCACAGTCTTTAAAAATTTGGTGGTTTATTTCTAAACTAAAAAATTCACAAGGATCATACCCAGGAAGATAGGCTAAAAAATGGTAAGCAATACAAATTTAGAAAAACTAAGCAAAAAATATCAGGAGGCCAACTTTAGAGAAGATTGTGCAGTAAAGTTTAGGCAACTTATAAGAAAATAATAAATCTAAGAAAAATGAAATAGGATGCATGTCCAGTAAACTATGTTATCAAAAATGTCTACCAAGAAAATTAAGAAATGGGGCACCTGAGTGACTCTTTTGGTTAAGCAGCCAACCCTTGATTTTGGCTCGGGTCTTGATTTTAGGGTCCTGGAGTTGAGCACCACATCAGGTTCCATGGCAGCGTGCAGTCTGCTTGGGATTCCCTCTGTCCCTCTCCTTTACTCCTCCCCCAACTTGCATGCTCTCGCTCTCTCTCTCTCTCACTCTGTCTCTAAAATAAAGTAAATTTATTTTTAAAAAGAATTAAGACACTTAAAGTGTGTCACTATAAAAAAAAAATGTCAGTGACAAGGTGGAAAAAGAGGACACTTGTACACTGTTGTTAGAAGTACTAATTGATCAACCATTGTGAAGAAGTGTATGGAACTTCTTTAAGAAATTAAATGAATCAGCAATCCCACATGTAGGAAAATACCTAAAAGAATTGGAAGCAAGATCTCAAAGAGCTCTCTGGGCACCCATGCTCAATGCAGCATTATTCACAAGGCCAAGTGATAGAAGCAGCCCATGTGTCCACTGAGGGAGGCATGGATCTAGAAAACATAAGACACACATGACAGCATAATAATATTCAGCCTCAAAAAGGAAGAAAATCCTATCACATGAGTGAAACTTCAGGACTTTGTGTTAAATGAAATAAGCCACCCACACACACAAACACACAGACACACACACAAGATACATGGTTCCACTTATATGAAGTACCCAAAGTAGTCAAACTGAGAGAAACAGAAAGAAGAATAGTGATTGAGGGGAAAGTATAGAAGGGAAATTATTGTTCAATGAGTAGAGAGTCCCAGTTTGACAAGGTGAAAGTTCTAGAGATCTGTTGGACAACAACATGAATATACTTATTGCTCCCAAACTGTGTGCTTAAAGTTGGTGAAGATGTGTGATATAGCTAAATGTAGTGTAAAATGTGAGATAGTGTGTGATTCCCACTAGATGACAGTCTGGAAAAAACTAACTCTGGATACAGTTGAAAAGATCAGTGTTTAACAGGGTTTAGCCGGAAGGAAGGATGGATAAGTGAAGTACAGAGAATTTTAAGGCAACAAAACTATTCTGCATAACTTCATAATGGTTGCTACTTGTCATTACATATTTCTCCAAAATCATAAAATGCACAAAAAAAATCCACTATAGTCTTTGAGTGATAAAGATGTGTCAATATGTTATATTAACTGTAGCAAATGAACCACTCCATTGAGGAATATTGAAAGTGAGAGTTAGCCACTATGCATGCAGCAGCAAAAGAAAAACTAGTCATTACATTTTGGAAAATAACAATATGACTAATGGATGAATTCTCACCAGTAACAATGAAGAATAAGAGACAAGAAAGGTCATTCAGAGCTGGAAGTACTGAAAAAAAAAATAACAAGAAACAAAACAACTTTTCCCATATACAAAAGCCTCAAACAACCAAACAAACAAAAGTAAAAAGACTTGTCAAACAAGAATTATAAATTCAACAAAACCATCTTTCCAAAAATAGGGTTCATAGAAGTACCTGGGGGGCTCAATAGGTTGAGTGTCCAACTCTTGATTTCAGCTCAGATCATGATATCAGGGTCCTGGGATTGAGTTCTGTGATAGTCTCCACACTCAGCATGAACTTTGCTTTGAGACTTTTTCTCCCTCCCCCTCTGCTCCCCGCATTCACCCTAGATCTCTCTCAATAAATAAAGAAATCTTAAAAAAAAAAAAAGAAGGTACATAAAGACCCCAAGACAAACACAAAACTTAAGAGAATTTCTACTTAGTAGAAAAATGTTCTTCACGTTAAATGTAAATGATGCTAGATATTATTAACCCATATACACAAGAAAGAATAAATCAGTGGAAATGGTAAATATGTCAGTAAATTTTTAAATCTGTGTATATTCACTTTTATTTGTCTTAAAGGATAAGATTATTTAAAGCCATCATTATAAGACTATATAGTTGGATGTATACCAGATACTTTATTATTTTTAGTATTTGTTATTTTTTGTGTGAAATGTTACTGTGAATGCTTCAAGTAACTAATATGAAATCATGAACAGAGTGTAGGAAAAAACGTGTAATTGGTGTTCAGAAACCAGTGTCAGCTGGCTTCAGTACAACATGAAGTACAGATTTCTGGCTCTATATGAAAGTAGAGTGTTCCTATGAAAGTTTTCCTTAGCTGAAATTATGTAAATTGAAGAAAAAAATCACCATTAATTTATATGGAAAAATTGTTGAGCATTCTCTGATCCAAACATAACTTCTTGGGTTTTTGTGACGCCTTAAGACACATCTTGCTTATGTTTACACAAAATAAACTAAGATGAGACACAGGCACTCAAAACATCATTCCAAGTTATGCTTGTTACGGAGATGCTGAGTATAGTTTCTGAGGAAGGATCCTGACAGGGTCACTCTCAGTGCTTGGGGTGTGAGCTGCCTCTATAACAGAAAACCTAGCACTAAGCACAATTTTCACTTTTTGTTTTTTGCCTAAAAGCAAAAATCCCCTTCAGATTTCTGTTGCTCAGCAAAAACTGGTATTACTCTAGGTTTTTCATAAAAGTAAAATAACATAATGCAAATGTTTGGAAAAGTTGAGGCATACCTGTAATAATTAGGGTCAGAAAATGGGCTATGTTACTGTTCATTTAATATATCTTATCAGAATTTAGTCAGAATTCATTTGAAGGCGACCAGTTAATAATATATGTGTGAAGAGTCCCATCAGCAAGATGGAGAACTAGGAGGTCCCAAAGCTAATCTGCCTCACAACAAGCAATAAGAACAATCACTAAACAACATACTAAAAACAGCTCAGGAAAAGCTCTAAACAAAGAAGCAGCAAAAACCTGATAGAGCTCAAAAGTCCAGGATGGCGCCATAGAGAGTAAAGCAAGCATTTTGCTTGTATTCCCCAACCCTCCATTTGGGAGTGATTGACCCCTGCAGAAATCCCCTCAGAGGAAGTCACCACATGGAGGGAAGGAGAGCAGGAGAGTCCAAGAAGATTCATCTTCGGGGATGTCTGCAGCTTTTGCATCAGAAGTGCCCACCAATGCTGATCCTGATTGATGGAACACCCCAGAGGGCCCCACGTTGCATCTACTCCCAGAGGCTGGAGCTGTTGCTACTCTGAGACCTGCCTTCAGGGACCCCAATTGTTACTCTTAGGTTTGGGCAGATGCTGCTGCTGCGCTGAGTCCCACCCACTGAGTCCATGTCAAGCGTCTGGGTCTTCACTGTAAAGGTGCTCCTGCTGCACTGAACCACTCCCCCATCCCGGGCCTGGACTCTGAACTGCCATTGCTAACACCAGGTTGCTGCTACTTGGACCCTTTCCTTTACCTATGGAAGTTCAATACTGACCTATCATTGCCAGGGCCAAGCAGCCATTTCACAGCTTAAACTGCCTTTGGAGGCTATGCTGGTAGAGCCCGTGACCAGCTCTCTGGGTCCTGACACATGGCTATGACCAGCCAGCACTCAGTGAAAGTATGATCTAACATAATTACAGTGATCATACTGCAATACATAATGTATCAAATGAACACAACGTATGCCTTAAATTTATAGACTACTATATGTCAATTGTATTTCAATAAAAACAAACAGAAGATATATTTGTGATACCTACACTTACTACCAAGGAAATAGTTTAAGAATATAGGTAAGTAAAATAAGTCAAGCAGAGGAAAACAATTTTCATATGGTTTTATTCATATGTGGAACGTAAGGAATAACTCAGAGGACCACAGAGGAAAGAAGGGAAAAAATTGAATGGGAAGAAATTGGAGGAGACAAACCATGAGAGATTCTGGACTCTGGGAAACAAACTGGGGTTACAAGGGGATGGTGGGGGGATGGGGTAACCAGATGATGCATATTAAGGAGGTATTGTGATGAGAGCACTGAGTGCTATAGGCAAATAATGAATTGTTGAACTGTTGGGGTTAATGTAGAACATGAAATCAGCCATAATACCTGGCTTAGTAAAATGTTAACACAGAGGCCGCTGAGAGTGAAAGAAAGTTTAGGGGAAGGGTGTGGGTCTTTGGAATGGCAAGGCCTGTGTGACCACTCTGATGTTGGAATACCTGGGGAGTTGCCTTCTGGAAGCTTTCTTAGCCCAAACAGCTGTTCTGTGATGTATGCATTGTCCCTTAGGCTATGTTTAGCAGAATTCCTAGAACATGCAGAAGAGCATATCTCATCTTTACTGTAAACAGATCCTCCTACTTTCAGTAAGACCCCTTGTCACACATCCTGTGCCTAAGAAACAGTGATATGGATTTGTGATTATACTGAAGGACCAATAAAAGTGGGAGCAGAGAAGAGCAAAGGATCTTCATCTCTGAGCATTGACCCTTTTGCCTTCTCCTCTCTTTCACAGCAAAATTTGGAGTAATTTTTCATCCACTGGTACAGGGATTGCTGGCCATTCCCAGCATTGAACACTACATCAAAAAATTAACGGTGTACTGTATGTTGGCTAATTGAACATTTAAAAAAAAAAAGAATAGAACTAAGACATTAATAGAGGAATTAAAATGGAACACTAAAATAATATATACTTACTACAAAAGATGTCAGATAACTTGGGAGGTGAAGCCAAGATATAATAAATAACAAAATGGCAGGTCTAAATCCAACTATCCCAATAATCACACTCATGTAAATAAAATAAATATTTTAGTCAAAAGATAGAATTGTCATCACGAATATAAAAGTAAGATCCATCTACATGCTTTCTGTAACAGACACACTTTAGAATCAAAGGCACAAATAGATGTAAGAAAAGATTAGCAACAGATAAACCTGACAAACAATAACCTTGTAAATGAACAAAAATGGCTATTCTAATACCAAAGTAGCTGTTAAAACAAGAACTATTATTAGAAATTAAAAGAAACATTTCAGCATGTTAAGGCTCTCAATATAAGAGGAAGATAAAGCAATGATAAACGTAGATTATTCATCTGACAATGGAATCCAGGCCTCAAACACATGCAATATAAACTGACAGATTTGGAAGGATAAATAATTCAATGAGCATAGTTGAAGATTTAAAAGTTCTTCCAGCCAAGCACCAAACCAGGAGCCCTATGGAAGACTGTCAAAGTATAGGAACCAGCTTGACATAACTGACATATATAGAAAGGAGTCTAGGCCATAAATAGGGATCAAACAGGTGTAAAGATGTAAAATTTCAAAGTACAGCCTCTGAAGAAGAAGGAACACATTAGAAGCAGCAACAGAAAGAAATGTGGGAAATTTCCAAATATGTGGAAAGTAAACCATTTCTGAAAATTTTCCAATTCAAGGATGAAATCTTTGAAAATATCTTGTACTGGATAATACTAAACTGAGAACATACCAAAACTCTTATGAGGGAACAAAAGTA
The DNA here is from genome assembly GCF_011764305.1 of Mustela putorius furo. Taxonomy (NCBI): domain Eukaryota; kingdom Metazoa; phylum Chordata; class Mammalia; order Carnivora; family Mustelidae; genus Mustela; species Mustela putorius. The sequence continues at coordinate 37,155,689 of NW_025422368.1, read as the reverse complement.
GTATGCAGACAAAATTCGTAGCTTTGTCATTTATACTCAAAAGGAAGAAACTTATAAAATGTATGATCTGAGTAACTCCCTCTCAAGAAACTATAAAGAAAAGAGCCAAATAAAATTAGAGAAAGAAGATACGATAAAACATGTACTTAGCTGAAAGGTGATTGTGAGATATGTGTATTAGAAAGACTCATGGTAGCCCCAAATAGATCAAATACCCAAATATCCAAGGGAATCAACAATAGAATGGATTCTGATTGTAGTAGAATCCAACAATGGAATAGCAAGGAGTTTGGACAGTTTGCATCTTCATGCAACTATATGGATGAAGCACACAAGTTTAGCTTCCCCTGAAAATTCCAAAAATAAAATATGTATACTGTATGATTCCATTTATATAAATACTTTTTAAAATGCAGAGAAGAACACAGAAGGGGTATTTTGCAATACTGGTAAAATTCATTTTCACATTCCAGGAGATGGTGACACTTGAAAATGCAGCCATCAGTTGGCAAGTATCCTATGGGCATCCATCTGTACATACATTATACCACAACAAATGTATAAGAGAATATTATGAAAATATGCAAATATATTTAAAACTAGATGTAAAATTGAAAAATATCCTACCAAATACAACTTGTGTCAACCAAGTCCGAAAGAAATAAAAATATCAGAAGTATCTTACAACATCTAATACATTTTTTTTATTTTCAGCATAATAATATTCAACATAATAATTTATTTTCTATTAGACGGAAAATAAAAAAGGGGTGCCTGGGTGGCTCAGCAGGTTAAAGCATCTAAATACATTTTTTTTAATTTATTTTTTATTTATTTTCAGCATAACAGTTTTCATTACTTTTGCACCACACCCAGTGCTCCATGCAATCCGTGCCCTCTATAATACCCACCATCTGGTACCTCGACCTCCCACCCCCCACCCCTTCAAACCCCTCAGATTGTTTTTAAGAGTCCATAGTCTCTCATGGTTCACCCCCCCTTCCAATTTCCCCCAACTCCCTTCTCCTCTCTAACTCCCCATGTCCTCCATGCTATTTGTTATGCTCCACAAATAAGTGAAACCATTTGATAATTGACTCTCTCTGCTTGACTGATTTCACTCAGCATAATCTCTTCCAGTCCCGTCCATGTTACTACAAAAGCATCTAATACATTTTTATCTGTCACTCAGAAAGCTTTTTGCACCCAGTTACAGAATATTTATTTAGGTGCTTATGAATGAAGAAAATGTCTGCCAATTAAAAACCAAATGACCCTTGTATGGTGTAAGAAGAAGCTAAAAAATATATGACATGTGCATTTTGATGGGAATATTAAATGAAAGGAAATTACAAGTTATGCAATTGCAAATACATTCAGACAGTATGTAAAAATAATGGGCTATGATATAAATACATTTATTGAAGCAATACCATCCTGAATTTACATTTGAAATGCCATAAACTTGGGACACCTGGGCGGCTCAGTGGGTTAAGCCTCTGCCTTTGGCTCAGGTCATGATCTCAGGATCCTGGGATCGAGCCAATCAGGCTCTCTGCTCAGCAATGAGCCTGTTTCCCCCTCTCTCTGCCTGCCTCTCTGCCTACTTGTGATCTCTCTCTCTCTGTCAAATAAATAAATAAAATATTAAAAAAAAAGAAATGCCATAAATTTAATCTGTCACATTAGCAGAGTAAAGAAAGTCAAATGATGTGATATCTCTGTTGCAGAAGGCAACTGATAAAATACATAATGAGTTTAGTAAAATAGATTATAAAGTGCAAAAATTATAGCAGCATACATATGGAATACAGATTTCAACATAATGCAAAGTCATTTGGTGTAAAAGTAAGGTTTTTCAGCAATGTTGTATAAACAATGGAGTATTAACAGCATTAATAAATATATAGTTTATACTGTGTACAAAATGTTAAAAATTGATCATCTTTAAGTGTAAATTATAAAATTTGAAAAAGATATATGAGAAAATATGCATGGCCTAAAGTTGGGCAAACATTTCTTAGAACACCAAACACACGATCCATAAAAGAACAAATTAATGAAGTATAGTTGATCAGGATAATTTCTACTTTTTGAAGAGAAAAGAAAGAGAAGTCATAACCTTGGGAAGAAATATTTGCAAAACATACATCTAATAAAAGCCTTACTACCAAAAATAAGGGATTATTCTCAAAATACAATAACAGAAACTAAAAATATAAAGCAATATAAGCAAAATATTTCAATAGATAACTTCATTAAAAAGCATATATGGGAGGCAAATGAATACAGTAAAAGATGCCCAACACTATTAGTCTTAGGAAAATTCAAATTAAAAAAAAAAACTATAGACCAGATGTCCCTATTTTTCCCACCAAATAGAGCTACCCCACCCCAGGCATTAAATACAAGACAACATAGGAAGATTCAGACAGGTGATGAGAAAACTAACAGAATCAGGCACTCCAGACCCGAGGAATGACATGGTGGTGAGTTCCCTAGAATTTTTCTTTCCCTCACATGTCCCAGACTGGCTCCCAGAGAGGCTGGCAACTTATAGACATCAAGTAGTACAGACAACTGCCTCCAAAATATTTTTTTCTCTTAGTGAAAATAATGGAAAAAAATGCTAGAAAGATAGAAAATTTTAGATACTAAGTGCATTATTCCAATAAAAAAACATTGACTATCCAACAAAAATATCACTCAGGAAGGCAGGGGAAATCAAGACATTCTGAGATCAGGGAAAACTAAGAAGATGTGTCAACACCAGACTATCTCTGAAAGAACTGCTAAAGGGAATTATTTAAACAAAAATTAAATGATAAAAGAAGGAATCTAGAATCATCAGGAAGAAGGAGACAACAAAAGAATAAAACGACCATTCTTAAGTCTATTGGACTTTGCTTCACCTCTTGTATTATCTAAATTCTTTGATATTTGAAGCAAAATCATCAGTTGAAGCAAAATTATAACATCCATGTGATTCTCAATGTAACTAGAGAAACATTTAAGATGATTATAGTAGAAATGAGACACAGTAAAGGGACATAAAGGAAGGAAAGGCTCTACATTTTACTCAAAGTGCTGTGGGTTATGAAAAACTGTGTAGACTGATATATGTGTATATAGTTATCTATACAGGGATATCTAATATTTATACTATTTACAGAAAGCAGATTAGAACATATATGACATATATAAAAATTTATATGTATAAAGTTATGTATGAAGAAAAGTTCTACAGTACTGTAAATTATGCTCTATCAATAGATCATGATGTAGAAAAGTGTAACCTTCACTTTTATCTCAGAGCATCATAAACACAGCATCACAAAAAATAAATAAACCTTAATTAAAAGTTAAAAAATAAACAAAGAAAAAGGTAAACCCAGGGGAACCTGGGTGGATCTGTGGGTTAAAGTCTCTACCTTTAGCTCAGGTCATGATCCCAGGTACCTGGGATTGAGTCCCACATTGGACTCTCTGCTCAGTCAGGAGCCTGCTTCCCCGCTCTCTGCCTGCCTCTGCCTACTTGTTATCTCTGCCTGTAAAATGAATAAATAAAATCTTAAAAAAAAAAAAAAGAAAAAGGTAAATCCAGGAGGTAATATAGGAAATTATATTCAAGAACTTTGACCAACTTCTGAAATAGGTCCAAAATAATCACTAACACCCAGAATAATCAATTGGAACTTGGTAACATTAAAATTTTGGTTATTAAAAGACTTCAATAGGGCAATAAAAATGCAAGTCACAGCTATTTCCACCTCATAAACTCAAAAAAGCTCTCATATCTAAAATACGACAAGGTCTTAGAAGGGAAAAGAAAACACCATCTAGGAGAAATGAACAAGAGACACACTTGAGTACTTCTCATCCTCACTGAGGAGAATGTCCAAATGATTCACGGCCCACAAAAATGATACTGTTATATGACCACCAGAACTTACTGTATTAATTTTTCTGAGACTATTGAGTTTTGGATAAAAGAACTCTTCTGTACAATGCGTATTTATGCAATAAACTAGAAAAGTGTATGGATAATTAGATATGCTGACAACACAAAAAACTTTGAGCATGGAATTTCATACTAATGAAGAAGAAAATGTATTATAAATATATGTTAATACAATTATCATGTATATATACATAAATTTTTTGTTATGACAAATGCAATATTTATAATCCATAAATATACTATATTCTATGTGGTTAGGTATAATAAATTATTATAAATACAATTTGTAAGGAAAAAAGATATAAAGGCTGGAGTGAGTGGGTGGCTCAGTTGGCTAAAAACTCTTGTTTTTAGCTCAGGTCATGAGCTCAGGGTCTCTGTGCTCAGCACAGAGTCTGCTTGAGATTCTCTGCCTCTCCCTCTCCATCTGCCCTTCCCAACACACTCTCTCACTCAAATAAATAAACTAATATTTTTTAAAAGACATAGAAAAGACTTTTCATAAAATAATTTTTCATAGTGCCCACATTCTAAAAAGGAACTAAATTTCTGAGGATAGATCCTCAGAAGGTCCTATTCATACAAGACAGAAGCAGTAAAAATTCACGAACTACAGACAAATGCAATGGATTACAAATATCAGATGAGTGAAAGGAGACACACATGAAAATGCATACTGCATGATTTCATTGCTGAAGTCCAAAAATAATAAAAATATTTCATAATATTAAAGTGGGAAGAGCTCCTAGAGGTTCTAAACTTCTCTTTTATGCTCTGATTTGTAATTACATGGTTGTAGCTACTTTCAGATCAATTGCACAATCATATATTTAGTTTCCTTGATAATAATGGTAAAATTAAATAGTAAGGTTATTTCAGGCAAAAGAGCATCTTTGAAGCACGGTTTTCTATGAAAAATAAGACCGGGAAAATATCAAATGTATCTTAAAGGTATAAAAATATAAATAAAATATCATAGACTCAAACTGTGGAATACTAACAGATGTTAAAATAAATAAACTAGAAATATGTACGAAATATGGATGATCTCTCTCTCTCTCTCTCTCTCTATATATATATATATATATATATATATATATTTAAAGATTTTATTTATCCATTTGAGAGAAAGATAGTGAGAGAGAGCATGAGAGGGGCGGTCAGAAGGAGAAGCAGACTCCCTGTGGAGCTGGGAGCCTGATGTGGTTCTAGATCCCAGGACTCTGGGATCATGACCTTAGCTGAAGGCAGGTGTTTAACCAGCTGAGCGACCCAGTACCCTCTACAAATATATTAACTGGTAGGCTTTCGATAAAACCTGGAAACATTTGAAATCTTACCATTTCTTCTTCATTCTCTATGTAGAGCAGGGTAGAGTTCTTAGAAACATAGGACAGGAGTGTCTGGGTAGCTCGGTGGGTTGAGCCCCCTCTCTCTCTGCCCTGCCTCTCTGCATACTTGTGATCTGTCTCTGTCAAAAAAATAAATAAAATTTAAAAAAAAAGAAACACAGGACAACAAACTCTCATTCCATCATTTTCTTTCAGTGCTAATGTAATAGCAATTGTTGGAATACGTAATCCACTCTTTTGGACAATGACCACATGGATCTACTAAAGAAAGATTATGAGATATTATCCAAAAAGTTTCACATTTTAAAAATTGCAAATTTACAAATTGCATATGTATACACATATGTATATGACACCCATGTACCCTCACAGCTGGCAAAAATAAAACACACACACACTCCCAAAAAAGTCAGGCTTCCCTCCCCTAATTTATGTGCCCATAAAAGGCAATCACACAAAAAGTCCGTATCTACATGTCATTGAGCAAAACCACTTTTTTGGAATTACATAATGATTGATCTCTTGTCATAGCAGGAGGAAATTTGAAGCAATTGGTAACAATGGGTATGGTAATTTTAAAGATTTTTTTAAAATTTATTTGAGAGAGAGACAGTGAGAGAGAGCATGAGAGAGGAGTAGGATAGAGGGAGAAGCAGACTCCCTTTGGATCTGGGGGCCTGATGTGGGACTAGATTCCAGGACTCTGGGATCATGACCTGGGCCGAAGGCAGGTGCTTAACCAACTGAGCCACCCAGATGCCCAATGGGTATGGTAATTTAAAATGAGGATTTCTTCATATTGTTGCATAAGAAGGAATACTCTCTTATAATCATTATTTATTAACATCTACTTTCTGCATTTTATAATATATGTTTCCCCTCAATCTCTATGATGATTTTGCACAGCCTAGATGGAGACAAAATATAAACTGTACTACTGTCAGAAGTAGTACATACATTTCTGGATTCTTGTAACTGGGTACGAATTGTTGTGCTGTGGTGTTCCACTACCTAAAAATAAAAATTAATCCTTGTAATAATTCTAGTTTTTCCGTTTGAAACTTGGTGTATGTTTTAAGATTAGAATATTCTGGAATAAAATTGATTTACTACAATTAATAATATCATTAATATTTGAGGCTAAATCAATCCAAAACCTTAAACAACCAAACATCAGCATCTCTTAGAGTATTTCGTTTAGCCAGTCTCAAGAATTAACTTGTGTTTTTCAATTATGTATATATGTATATTTTCTACAATCACTGTTATTTATACTTTTGAAAAATCAGAAAAAGCATTCCACTTTTAGTCTGAACGGATACATGAAAAGCAAAGTTCCACTCTCTTATGCTTGTAATGCTTAGAGGCACTGATGATCGTTAAAATGAAAAGATTTCTCATAATCATTCAAAGATTTACTCACAGGAAAGAGAACTTATCATTCTTGCTATAATATAGGTCACGACAAGGCAGGTGGTTCCCAAAATCCCAGCAATGAGCTTCTCTAGAGATGACAGCAAATCTGTGGGGAGACAAATGAAACAGTGAAAGGATGGATGGATGAAGACTAAAGTTTAGACAGTTTACATACAAGACAACCAAAGATGCACAGGGAATCATAGGTATAAACATGGACCACAAACCCATATCTACCATTGTAATCTTTCTGGCCATATGCCATTTAATTTTCATTAAACACAATGCTCCATGAGTTGTTGGTCAAAGATTGAATTACAAAAATGACTGAGTAAAGTTAGTCCTCAGATATCAATGAAAACACCCTATCCCAACTTCAAGCTCTCACCCACAAATGAAAAATATGTGAGATTATTCCCTACTCTTCCCCACACATCTGCACCCCAAGTTCACATGGTAGAGCAGTTGTGCCTTGTGCCTTACTGTGTGCTTTATTTTTGCAGTGGTAGTTCTTGTCATTCCCTTGCAGGTCTTCAGACACATTTTGAAGATTTAATTCTGCACAGATGACTCCCTGATCAGTTACTGAATTAGGGCTTTTAGTGCCCTTACCTTTCAACTGTTGTCTTCTTGAGTTCTTAACCAGATTTGGTTCTGAGGGGTTTTCTCTTTGGTTATTCATTTCAGCAGCTGAGAGATCTCAGGGCCTGTGCTGTATGGAAACTGGACTGATGTAGTTGACAAATGGTGCAGGTAATGACAAGAGCCCTGCTGGAGTCACACTGGGTGGAGTGTTAGATAAGTGGTAACACTCCTTTGCAGTTGAATGATGTAAAATTCTTGTTCGATTCCTCAGAGCTTGAAATAAGTGTTTCATCAGAGAATAAGTGATTTTTAAAGTGATATTTTATGTTTCTGCAATATTATTGATTGTAGCCATGAAAAGCAATAAATTAGTGAGGAATAAAGAAACTCACAAAGAATGATGCCCTCATTGGCTTAAAGTCAATTTCCATAGACACACTGTTAGAAAAACAGGGTTAAAACTAAAATGCTGTTATTAGGAAATAAGGAGATTAATTTGTATGACAATTTTTAAAATCCATGAATGGTTAATGATTGAATATTCTAAAGTAATTGGGGTAATAATGGTATTAGAATATGCAGGAAATACCTACAGTAAATTAGTTTTATTCGGTGACTTATGTATACTTAGTAAAAGGGGATAAGGTCCTATTAAATGACCTTTCAAAATGAATGATTATAGATTTCTGGAAATCATTAAATTTTAGAGAAATAATGTACATTGTAAAAAATGCTACATGGCACACTGAACTTACCCAAAATCTAAACAATGGTGTTAGCATACACAGGAAATTTTTGCAGTAAATTAGTTTTATTTGGTGACTTCTGTATACTTAGTAAAATGTGGTGAGGTCTTATTAAATGACCTTACATTTTGAATGACTGTAGAATTCTGGAAATAATTAAATTTTAAGGAAATACTGTGTATGGTGAAAAATAATACATGACACATTGGGGCGCTTGGGTGGCTCAGTGGGTTAAAGCCTCTGCCTTCGGCTCAGGTCATGATCCCAGGGTCCTAGGATCAAGCCCTGCGTCGGGCTCTCTGCTCAGCAGGGGACCTGCTTCCCCCTCTCTCTTTGCCTGCTTCTCTGCCTACTTGTGATCTCTGTCAAATAAATAAATAAATCTTAAAAAAAAAAACATACTACATGACACACTAAACTTATCCAAAACCTAAATAATACTACTGAAAACCAAAAGAAGACAATAACAGAAAAGATTTCTGTAAATTCTTATTTGACACCAGAAAAGGGTAAATGAAATGACCAACATATGCAGGTATAAAACGATAAACAGAAGTAGAGATCATTTGTGGAAGAATAGTGTTGGTATGAACTCAGAAACAACCTATGGCTATCAAAGGCAGTGAAGGTGGTTTTATTGTGCAAGCAATTGTTATAACTAATATAATCTAATAATTCACATAATTAGCTCTGCAGTCAGTGAGCTCTAGAATCCCTCCCAGCTCTCAAAGTTACAATATGTGATCTTTTAAAAGTCACTTCGTGTCTAGCTATCTAGCTTACTAATCTATCATTGAGATAAAAATTTGTATGATCTAATACATGTAAAACACTTAAGATTCAAGCAGACTTTTATAAACTTAATAATATATTATTTTATTTCTATTTTTAACCCATTGCCATATTATTGTTTCTGATTCATATCATACTATATACCATGATTCACAGGGCTGTCTTCATCAGTGTGGTAAAATCTTTTGCAATGTTTTGTTCATATTTTTTAGAAATCTTGTCTTTATTTAAGGTAAGCTTAAATTAGCATATTAGGAAACTTACCTCCTCCTAATATTAGGAAAAATTAAACGGTTTTATTTAAGAAAGTATATGAAGAATTATATTTGGCCTTCATGATTGCATGATTTTATTTCAAGAATGTATTTTTAAAGGCTGGACTAAATATCAAGTAATACATGAAATTATTTCTATGTTGATGGCAAATCCAAATTAACTGTTCCTTGTCATGCATGATGTTTATGAGATTTCACGTGAAGTTATATGCATTTATAAACCTTTATCATCTTTGTATGTATACACTTGACTACTTCTCCACAGGCAATAATATGAATATTTTAAGATATTCTCTGACATGTAGCATGTCTATTCCTATTTGTTACCCGAGTTGTTGGAATAGTGTTAACCAGTGTTCTCTGTGATTTCCTTGTGTATTAGTTGTATCCCATCCAGCATCTGTATCTCCCACTAGGTAAGGCGGCTAGGAGACGGACAGCAGAGGAGTGACACATACCTTCTGTTGACCAGAGAGTCGGGCATCTTCCAGAGGGAGACCAGGTTACTCTTGTAAACGGACAGTATCTGTGGTCTTCACAGACTGCTGGCCCTGTGAGCGCTCAGAGTGAGGCAGTAGTGGAAAAAGTAGATTTCTCATCAATGTGTCGCTTAAAATTTGAACAGGAAACCCTTACACTTGGGTCATTTTGAAGACACTATCTCATCACACACCCCCAGAATGTCTGAGATTTTCAGCTTGTAGTGTGTTAGTTAATTGCAACGTGACTCTGAGAAATGTTCATGTTCCACAAGATATTGGGGTCAGAGGCTTGACCACCCATGCTGTTAACTTGCTTCTTTCTCAGTCACAGGTGCTGAAACTTGAAAATTCAGGTTTTTAAAGAGTATCTTGGATCTGTCAGTTCTATTTTTACACATTGCTAAGTCTTGGCATAACATGTTTCTTTCCCTTACACTCTCCTTATGTCATTTCTATTAAAATGAGAAAAATCTGAAAACATCATCCCATTAGAATAGGAAATTACTGATATTTATCTCCAACTATTTTGAGTAACTACTACATTTTCAACTTCATGGTAACTGTTGCTATTATTAATTCCCAACTGTTCTCAATTTCTCAGCCCTAGTTCTTTAGATTCCTACCTTCAATTTTGTTATTTGTAAATAAGTTATTTAAATTTCACATGATAAAAATAAATGTCTCTGAGAAGGGTTAAAACATTAGACAATATTCACTATATTACTATGGCAGAGGTTACAATTTTAAATAACTACTCATGACATTATTCATTGATTCATCCTTCAATCATAACCAGTTATCTCTTTTAAAAGGGACATTTGTCAATTCATGACAAAAAATTCTAAGAATGTAGGGGGAAACAAAGCTAAGTTTTAAGCATTACTCTTTTTTTGTTTTACCACAAGTGATTTTATTATTTATTTATTTTTTTAATAAACATATATTTTTATCCCCAGGGGTACAGGTCTCTTAACCAAAAAATAAGACAGCAGAAAATGTAGACTTTTAAAACACAGATATATGACTATGAACTCAAAAAGAAATAAGAGTGCCTGTGTGTCTCCGTAGGTTAAGGTCTGCCTTTGGGTCAGGTCTTGATCTCAGGGTCCTAGGATTGAGCCCCATTTTGGGCTTCCTGCTCAGCAGGGATCCTGCTTTTCCCTCTCCCCTTCCCCTGCTTCTGCTCCCTCTCTCTTGTGCTCTCTTTCTCAAGTAAATAAATAAAATCTTAAAGAAAAAGGAAATAAAACTTCGTATTATCTAGTTTGCATCAAATGTAATTCTTTTCATAATTCCTCCTCTTGTATCACGAATTGGGTTAATGTGTACCTATCATTCCTAAAGAACTTAAAAACAGAAGTGTCATATCCAGCAATTCCACTTCTGGGAATGACATCTCCCCATTTATTGCCTTCTGTTTATTGCACTTAGGAGATGTTATGTGTTTTACACATCGAAGGGTTGTGGTAACTCTGTGTGGAGCAAGAGTATTGCCACCGTTTTTCCAAGAGCACTTTCTCACTTCATGTGACAGTCACATCTTGATAATTCTTACATGTTTGTAACTTTCCCATTATTACTAAATTTTTATTGTGATCTGTGACTTGTGAATACAACTTGCTCAAAACTCAGGTGATTATTAGCATTTTTCATGGATAATATATTTTTTAGATAAAACATATACTTCATTTTCTTAGACATAATTCTCCTGCACACTGAATAGAATACATTATAGTGTAAACATGACTTTCATATGCACAGGGAAATCAAAAATCCATATGACTGGGTTATTGTGACATTTGCTTTATTGCACTGGTCTGGAACCAAACCCACAGTATCTCCAAGGCACGCAGCATATATCCAAAAGAAAGGACACCACTATCTGAAAGAAAGCTCTCTAGCCCCATGCCCATTGCAGCATCATTTATATTAGCTCCAGTAGAGAATCACCCTAAGTGTCTACAAAAGAAGGATAAATATAGACAATGAGGCATTTGTGCAGTAGGTTATTATTCAGACATGAAAAAAAGAAATCTTATCATTGGCTTTTTTGTTTGGTTGGCTTTTTCATTTTTATTTATTTTTTTCCATATAGGTGTAGAATTTAGTGAATAATCACTTACATAAAACACCTAGTGGTAACCATGACAAGTGCACTCCTTAATACCCCTCACCTATTTAACCCTTCCACAGTCCCTCTCCCCACCAGTAACTCTCAGATGGTTTGCCTCTCCTTTTTTCCCCCCATGTTCAATCATTTTCTTTCTTAAATACCACATAAAAGTGAAATCATATGGTATTTGACTTTCTCTTACTGACCTTTTTCGCTTATCATAATACTCTCTTGCTATATTCAAGTTGTTGCAAAGTCAATATTTCACTCTTTTTGATGGCTAAGTAATATTCCATGGTAGATATGTAAAACCTTGTCTTTATGCATTCTCCATTTGATGAACATTTGGCTCTTTAGTAATTTTCTTATTGTGGATAATGCTGCTATAAACATTGGGTGTATGAATCTATTCAAATCTGTATTTTTGTATCCTTTGGGTAAATATCAACAAGTGCAATTGCTGGAGTATAGGGAAGTTCTATTTTTAACTATTAGAGGAGCCTCTGTACTATATTTCAGAGTGACCACACCAGTGTCCATTCCCACCAACCTGTGGGAGAGCTCTCTTCTCTGCTTCCTCTCCAGCACCTGTTGTTTACTGTGTTGTTGATTTTAGCTATTCTGACAGGTGTGAGATCATGTCTCAGTGTACTTTTGATTTGTATTTCCTTGACGATGAATGTTGTTCAGCATCTTTTCATGTGTCGCTGGCCATCAGGAAATCATCTTTGGAAAATGTCTCTTCATGTCTTCTACCCATTTTTTAAACGGATTGTTTTCTGGGTGTTGAGTTTTATAACTTCTTTACATATTTTGGATGCTATTGCTTTAACAGAGATGTCATTTACAAATATCTTTTCCCATTTCAAAGACTGTGCTTTAATTTTATTGATTGCTGCCTTTGCCGTGCAGAGGCCTTTTGACTATAGCTTTTTAATACAGCTTGAAGTAAGTAATTGGGGTGCCTCCAGCTTTGCTTTTTCTTTTAAGGGTTGTTTCGCTATTGGATGCCTTTTGGGAACCAAACAAATTTTAGGATTGTTTGTTCTAACTCTGTGAAAAAGGTTGTTGGTATTTTGATAAGATCTGCATTAAGTATGGAGATTTCTTTTGGGTACTATAGACATTTTAATAAAGTTTGTTCTTCTGATCCATGAGGGTGGAATGTTTTTACATTCTTTGTGTCTTCTTCAATTTCTTTCATTAGAATTTTATAGTTTTCTGAGTGTGGACCTTTCACCTCTTTGGTTAGTGTTATTCCTTGGTAACTCATGAATTTGGTGCAGTTAAAAATGGGATTGATTCTTTGATTTCTCTTTCTGCTGCTTCAGTACTGGAGTATAGAAATGGAACAGATTTCTGTACGTTGATTTTATACTCTATGACTCTACTGAATTACTGACTCAGTTCTAGCAATTTTTTGTTGCAGTCTTTTGAATTTACTCTATACAGTATCATGTCATCTACAAATAGTGAAAGTTTAACTTCTTCTCTGCTGATGTGGATGCCTTTTATTTCTTTGTGTTGTCTGACTGCTGAGGCCAGGACCACCAGTACTATGTTAAATAACAATGGTCCCAGTGGTCTCCCTATCTGTTCCTGACTGTGGAAGAAAAGCTCTTAGTTTGTCCTCATTGAGGATGATACTAGCTATTCATAGTTCATATGTGGTCTGCATTACTTTGAAGTATGTTCTCTTTATCCCTCTTTTATTGTGGGAATTTTTTTTTTAAGATTTTATTTATTTATTTGACAGAGAAAGCACAAATAGGAAGAGAAGCAGGCAGAGAGAGAGGAGGAAGCAGGCTCCCCGCTGAGCAGAGGACTGCCCCCCACCCCATGCAGGGCTGGATCCCAGGACCCTGGGGTCATGACCTGAGCCAAAGACAGAGGCTTTAACCCACTGAGCCACCCAGGTGCCCCTATTGAGGGACTTTTAATCATGAGTGGTTGTTGTATATTATCAAATGCTTTTTCTACATCTATTGAAATGATCAAATTGTTCTTAACCTATTATTTTCAATGTAGTGTATGACATTGTTTGCTTTGTGAACATTGAACCACCCTTGTAGCCAAAAATTAAATCCCACTTGATTCTTTTAATTGTTGTTGCATTTGATTTGCTAGTATTTTCTTGAGAATATTTGGATCCATGTTCATTCTGCATATTGGCTTATCGTCGTCTTTAACAGTAGAGTCTTTGTCTCGTCCTGTTATTAAGGTAATGCTGGCCTCACAGAGTGATTTTTGAAGTTTTACTCATATTTCTTCCTTTTTTTTTTTTTGGAATGTTTTGAGTAGTTGTTGGAAAATGTTTTAATTTACCAGCATTTTGGAAGACAATTAATGAAATCAAATTCTGGATGGCAGTGTCTTTTACTTGAGATGAATATTCTATTATCTCCTAAATTTCATTAACTTGAATGAATTTCTAGGCATATAAACTGTTGTTATTCTCTCATTGCTTTCAATATTTATTTATCTGTTTCAGAAGTATGACTACAGTGTGCCCACATGTGATCTAATTATTATTATTAATTTTTATATTTGGTTTTGCTGGGCTTCTTGAATTTAACCTGGTGTTTTTCAAGATAACTGAAATAGTTTCAGCCATTATTTCTTCAAGTAATCTGCTAATTGTTTCCCTCACCTTGTACTATCCTAGTTATACATATCATAACTTTTGGTATTATCACATTGATTTCCCTTGCAAAATTTACTTCTCATCACCTCTCAGATTGCACTATTATTCTTATTCAATCCAGAGTATTTGAGGGGGACAAAAGATAGAATGTTTCATTGTGTTGGGGTCCATTATAAAAGGAATGAGACTGAGACAAAGTTAAAGTTATGCAAAGCTTTATTCTATGCCACGCATTAGAAGTCAGAGTGACTGAAGAGAGCCATGACTCCCAATTTTACAGGCTCAAGAATAGACTGACCAGTCAGGGCCAACTCTAAAGGGAGTGACCCTTTCCAGCCTCACAGACTAACTTTAATAGAGCAAAGGCCATGTGGTTAAGCCTGGCCACACATAGGTGGCCAATGAGATTGTAATATACACAGAAAGTTTCATAGTCATGTTAGGCCACATGCAGGTGCCAATTAAATTACAATTTACCCTATAGTAGCTGTTTGAACTAGCCTTTAAATCTGGTCAGAATTGGCACCCACGTTTGGTGCCCAAAAGGTGGGGTTTACATTCTTTGGTGGTTAGGGAGATAGTATGTGTGCTTTTTACTGATTGGATGTCTCCACCTGGCCTGACTTGTCCTTGTATTCTGGGCTCTGTTATTAGGAACTGGCCGACCGTATTTTACTGGTTTTCTTGGTCTTGTTTCTAAGCAAGTTCCTCTGCAGAGGAGGGTCAATTTAATTTTACTGCACAAACAACAAAATGGCTGTTTAACCGAGATGGAGTCACTCTAGCTAAGTAGGCCCTTACACATGGCACCATTTATTTCTCTAATTCTGTTTTCACAGAACTTAAACTCTTTGTTCCAGGACTCCTTCTGGTCCTTCCTTTCTATCAGTTTGTCTTCAAGAACACAAATTCCTTCTTCTGCTTCATTTACCCTAACTGTTAAAGTATCTAGATTAGATTGTATCTCATTGATAGCATTTTTAAGTTCTGCCAAATCTGGTCTCATTTATGCCCTTAATGAATCTATGTTGCCATTAATAGTTTTTTCTGGCTTGGCAATTGTCTTCATATCTACTACCCTGAAGTCTATTTCTTTTTTTTTTTTTTAATTTTTTATTTTTTATAAACATATATTTTTATCCCCAGGGATACAGGTCTGTGAATCACCAGGTTTACACACTTCACAGCACTCACCAAAGCACACACCCTCCCCAATGTCCATAATCCCACCCCCTTCTCCCAAACCCCCTCCCCCCAGCAACCCTCAGTTTGTTTTGTGAGATTAAGAGTCACTTATGGTTTGTCTCCCTCCCAATTCCATCTTGTTTCATTGATTCTTCTTCTACCCACTTAAGCCCCCATGTTGCATCACCACTTCCTCATATCAGGGAGATCATATGATAGTTGTCTTTCTCTGCTTGACTTATTTCGCTAAGCATGATACGCTCTAGTTCCATCCATGTTGTCGCAAATGGCAAGATTTCATTTCTTTTGATGGCTGCAAGAAGATGTGGTATATATACACAATGGAATACTGAAGTCTATTTCTGACCTCTTACTTGGATCCATATCCATTAGATCTGTGGAAGAGGCCATTGTCACTGGATCTTTTCTTTGTTAGGAGTTCCTCCTCCTCCTCGTTCTGTTGAATTGTGGTTGAGAGGATGTACAGCCAAAAATATCAACCACTATCCAGGCAAGGAGCACCCTGGGAAGGTTTGGAGTAAACAGATGTCCCCACCAAAAAGAAAGGAAAAAAAAAGTTCCAGCCAAAATGAGGCCCAAGAGTAAAATGTATATAGTACAAAAACAAAAACAAGCAAACAAATAAAAAGACAAATAAATAAATAAATAAAAGGGGGGCTGATGGGAAGGTGGTTATAATCCCTCAGCGTGGGCAAGGAATGCCCATTTCTGTTCTTCCTGGGTGTATTTTGTTAAAGGATTCAATTTCCCAGATATACAGAGAAATTAAAACTGGTACGTATATAAAGGTACTGTTTAATAGGGAAAAAAGGACTACATTGAAGTTTATCTCTCTCTCTCTCTCTCTCTCTATATATATATATATAAAAGAAAAATAAACAAGTATACAATATAAAACATTCAAGTTAAAACATTACAGTATTTCATATTAATTAAACATCTAGTTGAAACGGTAAGTAGGTTAGAACAAAACAAAACAATAGCAAAGAGCAGGAATCATGAGAAAGAATTAAAGAGAGATAAAAGCTATATGTCAGAAATATACAGGCTGTGAAGCAATATCAGGAGCTTTATATACTATTTTCCCCTGGTGTTGGGGTTTTTGTAGTTTTATGGAGAGTCTGTGGTTGTTGCCCTCCTGTTCTTTCAGCTTGTTTTCTGGTGGAGGGATCTGCTGTGTTGTTTTTCTATTAATCCTGCTTGGGTGGAGTAGACCTGGCCCCTATCATGGGACTGGGCTCTATGGAAACTGGTTTTTCAGGCTTTTGTTCAAGGAGGCTTTTCTTCTCTGGTGTCAGGGTCAGAGCAAAGTAAACTGTCCACACCCAGACCTCTGCCTCAGGGAGAAATTACCCTCTGTTCCTCTCTGAATCGTCTGGAACATAGACAGCCCTCTGCAAACCCCATTGAATACTGCAGCCTCCCACAGGGGGTGTGCATTCCCAGCGACCCTCTCAGTGGTTTCCTTGATATCCCCACTTGTCTCTGTATCCCCGTGCCACCAAAACCATGAGTAATACCAGTTCGGGTGAGCCCAACCCTGGTGGCTGCTACTCTCAGACCATGGTCTCCAGACCAAGTTGGGTCCTCTCAGCTATAGAGGCATCTGGTGGTGGAGGTGACTCTGGGGGCAGCAGTAGCTGCCAAGTCCCAGGGACCGCTGACTCAAATCCCCAGTGAGTCCTCTCAGGCACAGGTGGGCAGTGGTTGTGGCTGGCTGGTCCATGTGTCCACACCGATGGTGACCTGGTCCCTGCAATTGTCCCTTAAGCCCTTTTGTTCTTTTTAAACACTGTTATCAGTCACTTCCTGTCTTGCAGCCACCCATCTCCAAGGTATCCCTGGTCCCTGAGCACAGGGCACTTTTCACCTGGGGTATTAATTTCCAATGGTTGGTTTCTTTTGGCTCTCTCCCCTTTCTGTTTGTCCTGCAACATCTGTCTGTGCAAACCCAACTCCATCTTTTGTACATCTCCCCGGATGATCTTCAGTCCCCACAGAAATACAGATGTGTATAATCTTACATCTCAGATTGATTTTATGGGTGTCCAGAGTGGCTTGACAGATTCCTAGCTAAATTTAGGAGACTGGTTGAATTGGAGTCCCCCACTCTTTAGCCAACTTGGTGGGACCTTCAGTAATAGACCATTCTAGTAAGTGATGCTGATAACTGGTGCAGCCATGTACTTGTGTATTCAGGGGTAATAGAGGAAATTTCTGTACCTTCTTCTTAATTTGTTGTGAACCTAAAATTGCTCTAAAAGTTATATCTGAAATATATTATGAGATAATAATTATATGGCTTTTGGGGTGCCTGCGTGGCTCAGTGGGTTAAATCCTCTGTCTTCAGCTCAGGTCATGATCCCAGGCTCTTTGCTCATCAGGGAGCCTGCTTCCCTTCCTCTCTCTCTGTCCCTCTGCCTACTTGTGTTCTCTGTCTGTCAAATAAATAAATAAAATCCTTAAAAAATAATTTTATGACTTTTGAAGAAATGACAAATACATTCTTTACAGATGTGAGATAGCTTTATAGCTGGTGAAATAGATACCAATATTAGGTAACTAAAATGCCCGGGTCTTACAAACATATATTTTTTGATACAAGCAGGAGTCAAAAAGAGTTTTCTTTGAGACAGAGTTGAAAAAGGGACAGTTGTCACTCTCTGAAGAAATCGATGACCTGAAATAGAGAGAATTAGATCTCATTACTCTTAAAAATATGAATCACAATATTGTGAAGAATAAATAGTTGATTTGGACTAATAGTTGTACATCTAAATCTGAATATTTCCCATATCATTTTTATGGGAACATTTTCACAATTGTGTTACATAATTGTTCACACATTGCATTTATTCTTTGTAAGATTAATTCTCTTGAGGCATAAAAAAGTTGTCAAGACATACAAATGGCTATCAGACACATGAAAAATGTTCATCATCACTAGCCATCAGGGAGATTCAAATTAAAACCACATTGAGATATCACCTTACACCAGTTAGAATGGCCAAAATTAACAAGACAGGAAACAATATGTGTTGGAGAGGATGTGGAGAAAAGGGAACCCTCTTACACTGTTGGTGGGAATGCAAGTTGGTGCAGCCTCTTTGGAGAACAGTGTGGAGATGCCTCAAGAAATTAAAAATAGAACTTCCGGGGCGCCTGGGTGGCTCAGTGGGTTAAGCCGCTGCCTTCGGCTCAGGTCATGATCTCAGAGTCCTGGGATCGAGTCCCGCATCGGGCTCTCTGCTCAGCAGGGAGCCTGCTTCCCTTCCTCTCTCCTGCCTCTCTGCCTACTTGTGATCTCTCTCTGTCAAATAAATAAAATCTTTAAAAAAAAAAAATAGAACTTCCCTATGACCCTGCCATTGCACTCCTGGGTATTTACCCCAAAGATACAGATGTAGTGAAAAGAAGGGCCATCTGTACCCCAATGTTTATTGCAGCAATGGCCACGGTCGCCAAACTGTGGAAAGTACCAAGATGCCCTTCAACGGATGAATGGATAAGAAAGATGTGGTCCATAGACACTATGGAGTATTATGTCTCCATCAGAAAGGACAAATACCCAACTTTTGTAGCAACATGGATGGGACTGGAAGAGATTATGCTGAGTGAGATAAGTCAGGCAGAGAGAGTCAATTATCATATGGTTTCACTTATTTGTGGAGCATAACAAATAGCATGGAGGATATGGGGAGTTAGAGAGGAGAAGAGAGTTGGGGGAAATTGGAAGGGGAGGTGAACCATGAGAGCTATGGACTCTAAAAAACAATCTGAGGGGTTTGAGTTGGCGGGTGGGTGGGAGGTTGAGGTACCAGGTGGTGGGTATTAGAGAGAGCACAGATTGCATGGAGCACTGGGTGTGGTGAAAAAATAATGAATACTGTTATGCCAAAAATAAATAAAAAATAAATTTAAAAAATTAAAAAATAAACAAATTCAAGCTTGAATGGAACTGATGTTAATACTGAAACATTTACTTGATAGGTGGAAAGAAACAAGAATGCTCAAAAAAAAAAAAAGTTGTCAAGAAACTTACACTTTAGGAAAGGAGGTGGAAACTTTTGGCCACACAGATGAATTAATACTGATGTTCTGGGAATCTCTACTAATCCATAAAGAATGAATGAGGAGGCTGAACAAATACTATGAGAAAAAAACATTTTTTTAGAAGTCAAACAAGCTTTTATTTGAATTTTGCAAAAACAAACATAGGTAATTCTTTCTGACTTTATAGACTCTTTAAAATTTTCAAGTAATGTTATACACAGGACATGTTATAAAAATATCTTAGTAGAGGGGCACTTGGGTGGCTCAGTGGGTTGAAGCCTCTGTATTCAGCTCAGGTCATGATTCCAGGGTCCTGGAATCAAGCCCTGAATCTGGCTCTCTGCTCAGCAGGGATCCTGCCTCCCTATCTCTCTCTGCCTGCTTCTCTGCCTACTTGTGGTCTCTGTCTGTCAAATAAAAAAAAAAAATCTTTTAAAAGAAACTTAGTAGAAATAAATGAAGGGGACAAACTGACAAAGGCAACAATTTCAGAGTTCTGATAACTGATCAAGGGCTAATAATATTTTATGAAATAGCTATTATTGAAAACCTCCTAGAGATTCAAGTGAAAAGAAGTGCATCTGTAATCTTCTTGCCCAGAACTGCTCCCTTGCCTCCCCACCTTCCCACCATATCCCAGTGATCCAGAAGCTTGTAGTTCCACAATTTGGAGAAGCTGCAGAAAGCAATTGTGCTGGTGCCACAAGGGAGACCCAATCAGCAGTGGGGAAGGGACTGAAATAGTCCATTGATTTTTCAGCTCAGAGTGATGATTTTGCTTGTCAATGAATGATGAGAACCCATACGTGTGTCAGGAGAAGATGACAGCCCTGCTTGCTAGAAACAAGGAGGTTGGAAGGAGTTGTTTTTCATTGGAATTGGGGCTGTGACCCAAGAGACTCTAGGTCTTGATCAGCATGTCTTCCTTGCTGACCCTGCCCTGCCCTCAGGAACCCTCACTGCACATGCTGTCTCTCCAGACTCTGGCTGCATACTTCCCCAGCCTTTTGGTATTCATCGGTTGGGACCCTGCTCAAAAGCAGGATGAGAGAAGTCTTGGGGCCAATCTAACCCAAGGGGCAGGCTACATGGTCGGTAGGAATGTTTTTCCTGCTCTTTTTCTCAGGTATCAATAAAATTCTTTCTACTCCAGAAAAAAAAAAAAATGTTGGAGGTTGCATTTTTTTCTCTCAAGCACTGTGGCTCCCATAAATATAATAGGGAAATGCTATTAATGAAGGAAAAACAGAAGAGTTGATATGAGCTCTCTGTACACTCTTGATTGATGGAAAATAATTATTCATACATGGAGAGGAGATCAGTAGAAAGTAAAAGCAGGAGACTTCTCACACTCATATGCATGCACACACACAATCACACACACACACACACACACATCTCATGGTAGAGCATGGAAGTCCTATTCACCTGCAGACTTTGAACACAGTTTTTAAGAGTACTTGTAGGTAACATCTAAGTTACAAAGTCACAAGGACAATCCCTAGGAATGCAGGCTAAAATATAAGAATTTGGTAACACTGAAAAAAAATATTAGCAGGCAGATCTGAGGGAAGAAGATCCTGCAATAAAATTTGTGCAACTTACAAAAAAATGCAAATCTAAGAATATGAAATAGACTGCATGATGACTAAATTATATTATCAAAACTATCTACCTAAAAATTAAAAAAAAAAAAAAACATGAAAAGAAACTGGCAATGTCTTCCATACTAGGAGAATGCATAAGTCAATATAAACTTCTACTGAGATAAGAATATTATGTTTATTAGATAAAAAGCATTTTAGTCTAGGGCCATACCACCCTGAACACGTGTAATCTTGTCTGATCTCGGAAGATAAGCAGGGTCGGGCCTGGTTAGTACTTGGATGGGAGAAAAAAAAGCATTTTATAGTGCTATTTATAAATATATGGAAATTACAAAGAAACAGTTCAGATAATTAAATGAACATATGATGGCAGCAATATAGGATGTAAGAAATATCAATAGAGAAGTAAAAGTACATGAATAAATCACAGAGAAATTCTTGGTTTATCGTCACACACCTATATGAAAATTCACTAAATTGGCTCTCCAGAAAATTTGGGATACATTAGAAAAAACTGATGACATTGAAGAGGGAATCATGGATTTACTCATCTCAACAGCAAGAGAGCAAAAAAACAGAAACATTAACACAGTCAGAAACCTTCAACACAGTACCAGGAAAACCAGCATAGGTCTAAATACAATCTAAGAAGGAAAAGAGAAGCAGGGGGGAGAAGCAGTGCAGAAAAATAATCATAAGTCACAAAGAGTGAACAACTTCTTAAATATCATTTTAAAAATATTATGGACCCCAGAGGCTCAACAAACTAATAATAGAATTATGTCTATAACTCAAAACACAATGAAATGACTGAAGAACACATGCCAACACAGAAAAGAAATAATCCTGAGGGAACAGGGTGGAACATGAGGTGACTGAATTTGTGTGAAAACCATGGAATGGGTGATACATCTTCCATCTCCAGCAGCCCGAGACTACATTATCTACCATAGAATCCACACATGCCATGGACACAAGTTAGATTGGAGGGGGGTCACACCAGTAAGATAAAAGTATAAGAAGCCCCAGGCCATAAGTCCTCCATGGAAACAATAACTTAAAAATACATCCTGGAACTCATGGGTGGCTTAGCTGGATAAGTTTTTGCTTTGGCTCAGGTCATGATCCCAGGGTCCTGGGATCAAGTCCAGCATAGGGCTCCTTGCTCAGCAGGGGGCCTGCTTCTCCCTGTGCTAGTCACTCCCTCCTGCTTGTGCTTTCTCTCTCTCTCTCTCTGACAAATAAATAAATAAATATTTTAAAAAAACAAAAATAAAAAATACCCCAAACACAAACCAATGTATATTCAGTCTAATCATTTTGATCAGGGTGCCAAGACATTCAATAGGGAAGGAACAGTACCTTTCACAAAAGGTGTTGGGAAATTGACTTTCACAAATGGTTGGGAAACTGACAATTTCTTTGCAAAAGAATGAAATCCAATGCTTACGTTCATACCATATACTAATGTTAACTCAAAATGAACCAAAGGCCTAAACATAAGAAGCAATAAAACTATGAAATTCCTTGAGGAGAACATGGGGGGAAGTAGACAGCATTGTAGCTCCAATATTGCTTTGAGGACTCTGAAGTCTACATGCCATATCAGACATCAAAAAAGATTCTCTCGGCAAGACTTTCTTCTCACAGATAAGACAGGAGAGAGTGGGATGATATTTTTAATGCAATCAAAGGGAAAAACAACTGTCAACCAAGAATACCTTACTCAGAAAAGCTGTCATTCAGAAACAAAGAAGAGATAAAGACTTTCCCAGCATCCCAGGGGATGGTGTGTCATAGTTTCAACTCTTTCCCCAGATGGCAGTCAGAGGAAAGTGGCATGACTCTAGTGGTGGTTGGTTAAAGCCACATTTCAGAAGAAATTTGAACCATTAGACCCGCCCAACAGAAATGCTAAAGATAATTCTTCAAGCCGGAAAAAGAGACCAAAATAAGCAAGGTAAAAACACATAAAAATATAAAATCACTGGTAGAGACCAAAATGAAAAGATCCTTCATATGACTTCTTGGATAAGTCACCAAAAGATAGGCAAGAGAAATTAAAATAGAAAAGTGAGACTGCATTAAATTAAGAGCATATGCACAGCAAAGGAAAGAACAAAAAAGTTGAAAAGTTTGGAAGAATGATGTACAGAAGAGGAGAAATATTGTAAACAGATCAGATAAGGGACTGAGATCCAAATCTATAAATAGCTCCACCAATGCAATAAAAACAAAGGAAATAATCCAATTCCAAAAATGGGAACAGGGCCTGTTTTTATGTTTTTTTTTTTATGAAGACAGAAAAATGGCCAATAGGTACAAGAAAGATACCCCAAATCACTAACATCAGTGAAATGCATATCAAAACCATAATTAATTATCACCTCACACCTGTTAAAATTGTTTTTTTCCCAAAACTTAAGAGAATATTCATGAAGATCTGAAGAAAAGGAAATCCTTTGAAGAAAATATAAATTGGTTTTCCAACAATTTTTTTCAACCAATTACAAATAAAAATACCATATATTATGCATTTTTCCAAGCAATTACAAATAAAAATACCATATTATGTACTAATGTTACTCCTACATATATATTAAAAACTCAAATCAGTATCTCAAATGTTACTTCACACCATGCTCATTGCAACATTATTCTCAATAACCAAATTATTAAAGGAACCTAGGTATCTGCCAACAGATAAAGAGGTAAAGAATGTGTGGTATATATATGTATCCACACACATACATGCATATATGCACAATGAAATATTATTCAGTCATGAGAAAGAAGGAACTCTTGCCTTTTGTGACAAATGGATGTACCTTAAAGGCATTATATACGTGACAAAAATCAGACAGAAATAGACAAATACTATATGGCCTTGCTTAAATGTAGAATCTAAAACACTGAATTTGTAAAAGTAATAAATATAATATAATTTACCAGGGACAACAAGGCAGGGGAATTGATGAGATGTTCAAGAAAACAAAGTTACAGCTAGCTACTACATAATAAGCTCTGGAATCTAATGTACAACATAGTGATTATAGTCATCATTACTGTATTATAAACTTCAAACTTGGAAAGGCTAAATCTTTGCTGTTCTCAACACCCACAATAGTGTTAAGAATGTGATGTGAGAGAGGGGTTATCTACCTTACCATAGTAATCAATCAGTAATACATCAAAGTAGCAAATGAGCACATTACACACCTTTAATTTACACACTGTTATGTCAATTATATCTCAGTAAAAACAAATAAAAGATGTAATTGTAACACCCAGCTACTACAAAGAACTAACTTAAGAATATAGCTAAGAGATCGAAGGGGAATTAAAATAGGATACTAAAATATGTTTAGTACAAAAGATGTCAGATAAGGTGGAAGAAGAAAACAACATAAACATAAAATGAATAGAAAAATGGGAGACCCAAATACAACTATCCCAATAACGACGTTCATGTTAATTCAGTAAATATTCCAATCGAAATATAAAAATTGTCATCCTGAATAAAAAAGAAAAATTTCAGATCCATCATTATGCTTTCCATAACACACACACTTTAGATTCAAAGGCACAAAGATGTGAAAGTAAAATGATAGCAAAAGATCCACTCTCCAAGCAGTAACTCTGTAAGTGAGGCCAAATGGCTACAACAATATCAGACAAAGTAGCTGTTAAAACAAGAAATATTGGAGCACCTTGGTGGCTCAGTGGGTTAAAGCCTCTGCATTCAGCTCAGGTCATGGTCCCAGGGTCCTGGGATCGAGCCCTGCATCGGGCTCTCTGATCAGCAGGGAGACTGCTTCCTCCCTCTCTCTTTCTGCCTGCCTCTCTGCGTACTTATGATCTCTGTCAAATGAATAAATAAAATCTTATAAAAAATAAATAAATAAAACAAGAAATATTATTAGAACTTAAAAGAAACACTTCACCACGGTAAGCCTGTCAATATGAGAAGATAAAATAATTACAAATATGTATTATTCACCTAACAATAGAACCTTCAAACACATGTAATAGAAACTAACAGATTTGGGAAGATAAATAAACAACTTAATGAGCACAACTGAAGATTTAAAAGCTCTTCCATCAGTAAATGAGAAACCATCCAATCACAAAATCAGGAGCCCCACTGAAGACTGTCAGAGCTCTAGGAATCAGCTTGACAAAACTGACATATATAGAAATTATTCTTCTATGTCATAAATAGAGATCAAACATTGACAGGATGGAAATTTTCCAAAGTATATTCTCTGAAGACTAATCAATTTTTGTCTAAAGGAATAAATTAGAAGTCACAACAAAAAGAAATTTGGTGGATTTCCAAACATGTGGAAAAGTGACACACTTCTGAAATATTTATAGTTCAAAAATGAAATCTGTGAAAATACCTTGTACTGGGTGATACAAAACTGAGAATATATCAAAAGTTTTAAGGTGGAACAAAAGTAGTGTTTAGAGACAATTCATAGCTCTGTCACTTAAACCCAAAAGGAAGAATGTTATAAAATGGATGATCTGAGTAGTTTCCCTCTCAATACACTGTACAGAGAAGAACCTATTAAAGTTAGAGAAGAAAGAAGTGATAAACATATACTAGACTGAAGTTGACTGTGAAATACAAAAAGTAGAGTAACTCATGGCAGCCTAAGTGGATCAATACCCAAATATCCAAGAGCATTAGCAATAGCATGGATAAATGCACTGTAGTAGAACCAGACAACGGAGCAGCAAGAAGTTTGGATGATTTACAACTTCATGCAACTATATGGATGAAAAGCACAAGTTTATCTTCCCCTGAAAATGCCAAAAATAAAATATGCACACTGTATGATTCTACTTATGGAAATGTTTGTAAATGGAGGTGGAAACATGCAAGGGGCATTTTGCAGTACTGGTAATATTCATTTTCTTCTTCATATGATGGTGACACTTGAAAATTCGGCCAGCTGTTGGCATGTATTGCTTGTGCAACCATCTGTATGTACATTATACCACAGTAAAATTAACATACCATGAATACCATGAAAATAAGTAAATATGTTTAAAACTAGACATAAAATTGAAAACATCCTACCAAATACAACTTGTGAAAACCAAAAAAAAGGAAATAAAAATATCAGAATTGTCTCAACTTCTAAGATAATTTAATCTATAATCCAGAAGCTTTTCATACTCAGTTACAGAATATTTAGGTACTTATAAGTAAAGAAAGATGAAATATTAATTAGAAACCAAAAAGACAATCTTACAAGGTAGAAAAAAAGGGTCAATAAAATATGTGTTGTGTGCATTTTCTTGGAATACTAAGAAAAGGAAATTACATGTCAGTGGCAATCTAAACTGGTTCTGATAATATACAAAAATAATGGACTATGATGTAAGTAGATTTATTGAAGCAATACCAAGTTGGATTTACATTTGAAATTCCATTAACTTAATCTGCACTTGATCTTAGCCAAAAGACCAAGAAGTGATTCATTAACTTAATCTGTCACATTCGCAGAGTAAAGAAGGCCAAATGATGTGATTTCTCTGATGCAGAATATAAAACTAATTTTTATTCTTAACTTAAAAATAATCATTTAGACTGATAGAAATAAAAAAGTAAACAGCCATGCAAAGATCTAGAATAGATATGATAACTCTGAAAAAGAACTAATATAAACCTATTGTTTATAAAAAGACATTTTTAAAAGTATGGATTGATAAAAATATATACAAGATTAAAGAAACTGAAGAGAAAGTGAAAAGTTTATACCCACACATATATGGAATGCAGATTTCAGCAATGATGCTAAGTCATTTTGTGGAGAAAGTATAGTGTTACAATAAATGTTGTGGAAACAATTAGTTTCAAATGAAATTAATAATATATACCTTATACAAAAATGTTAAAAGATGATCATCTGTAAGTGCAAATGATAAAATTTCAAGAAGATGTATTAAGAAAATTATCTGACCTAAAGTTGGGCAGTGATTTCTTAGAGAGAAACAAAACATGATCCATAAAAGAACAAAGTGATGAAGTGTAGTTCCTTAAGATAATGTCTGTGCTTTGAAGAGAAAAGAAAGACCAGTCATAGACTTGAGAGGAAATATTTACAAATAATACATCTAATAAAAAACTTACTGCTAGGATACAGAAAGTAAATAGAAAATACAATAACAAAAAGTAAAAATAGAACAAATACATTTCAAGGAGTCAAGATGGCGGAGAAGTAGCAGGCCGAGACTACTTCAGCTAGCCGGAGATCAGCTAGATAGCTTATCTAAAGATTGCAAACACCTGAAAATCCATCGGCAGATCGAAGAGAAGAAGAACAGCAATTCTGGAAACAGAAAACAACCACTTTCTGAAAGGTAGGACCAGCGGAGAAGTGAATCCAAAGAGACGGGAAGATAGACCCCGGGGGGAGGGGCCGGCTCCCGGCAAGCGGCGGAGCAACCACGCACAAAATCAGGACTTTTAAAAGTCTGTTCTGCTGAGGGACATCGCTCCAGAGGCTACCCGGGGCAAAGCCCACACGGGGTCAGCGTGGCCTCAGGTCCCGCAGGGTCACTGAAGGATCAGGGGTGTCTGAGTGTCGCAGAGCTTGCGGGTATTGGAATGGGAAAGCCGGCTACAGAGACAGAGCCAACAGTAAGCTCGCAGCTCGGGGTGACCTTGAACCGGTCGCAGGCTCGGTGAGCTCAGAGCGCGGCTGGAGGTCAGGCACACGGGAGTAACTGGGTGCGGTTCTCTCAGCGCGCACTGAGGAGTGCGGCCCTGGGCTCTCGGCTCCTCCGGGCGGAGACCAGGAGGCCGCCATTTGTATTCCCGTCCTCCAGAACTCTATGGAAAGCGCTCAGGGAACAAAAGCTCCTGAAAGCAAACCCAAGCGGATTACTCACCCCGGCCCCGGGTAAGGGCGATGCAATTCCGCCTGGGGCAAAGACACTTGAGAATCACTACAACAGGCCCCTCCCCCAGAAGATCAACAAGAAATCCAGCCGAGACCAAGTTCACCTACCAAAGAGTGCGGTTTCAATACCAAGGAGAGCAGCAGAATTCTAGAGGAGGAGAAAGCCAAGCACGGAACTCATGGCTTTTGCCCTGTGATTTTTTTTAGTCTTGCGGTTAATTTAATTTTTTTCTTTTTCATTTTTGGTTTTTTTTCTCGCCTTCGGGTAAAATTTTTTTTTAACTGTTACCTTTTTCTTTTTTAACGATTTTTTACTAGTTTATCTAATACATATATTTTTTCTTTTTTATATTTTTCTTAGGTGTTTTCTTTTTTTTTAAAATTCTTTTCTTTTTTTTTTCTTTCTTTTTTTTTTTCTTTTTTTTCTTTCTTCCTTTTTGAACCTCTTTTTATCCTCTTTCTCCCCCCTCACGATTTGGGATCTCTTCTAATTTGGTTAAAGCATATTTTCCTGGGGTTGTTGCCACCCTTTTAGTATTTTACTTGCCCCCTCATATACTCTTCTCTGGACAAAATGACAAGACGGAAAAATTCAACACAAAAAAAAGAACAAGAGGCAGTACCGAAGGCTAGGGACCTAATCAATACAGACATTGGTAATATGTCAGATCTAGAATTCAGAATGACAATTCTCAAGGTTCTAGCCGGGCTCAAAAAAGGCATGGAAGATATTAGAGAACCCCTCTCGAGAGATATAAAAGCCCTTTCTGGAGAAATAAAAGAACTAAAATCTAACCAAGTTGAAATCAAAAAAGCTATTAATGAGGTGCAATCAAAAATGGAGGCTCTCACTGCTAGGATAAATGAGGCAGAAGAAAGAATTAGTGATATAGAAGACCAAATGACAGAGAATAAAGAAGCTGAGCAAAAGAGGGACAAACAGATACTGGACCACGAGGGGAGAATTCGAGAGATAAGTGACACCATAAGACGAAACAACATTAGAATAATTGGGATTCCAGAAGAAGAAGAAAGAGAGAGGGGAGCAGAAGGTATACTAGAGAGAATTATTGGGGAGAATTTCCCCAATATGGCAAAGGGAACGAGCATCAAAATTCAGGAGGTTCAGAGAACACCCCTCAAAATCAATAAGAATAGGCCCACACCCCGTAACCTAATAGTAAAATTTACAAGTCTCAGTGACAAAGAGAAAATCCTGAAAGCAGCCCGGGAAAAGAAGTCTGTAACATACAATGGTAAAAATATTAGATTGGCAGCTGACTTATCCACAGAGACCTGGCAGGCCAGAAAGTGCTGGCATGATATTTTCAGAGCACTAAACGAGAAAAACATGCAGCCCAGAATACTATATCCAGCTAGGCTATCATTGAAAATAGAAGGAGAGATTAAAAGCTTTCAGGACAAACAACAACTAAAAGAATTTGCAAACACCAAACCAGCTCTACAGGAAATCTTGAAAGGGGTCCTCTAAGCAAAGAGAGAGCCTACAAGTGGTAGATCAGAAAGGAACAGAGACAATATACAGTAACAGTCACCTTACAGGCAATACAATGGCACTAAATTCATATCTCTCAATAGTTACCCTGAATGTGAATGGGCTAAATGCCCCTGTCAAAAGACACAGGGTATCAGAATGGATAAAAAAACAAAACCCATCTATATGTTGCCTCCAAGAAACTCATTTCAAGCCCGAAGACACCTCCAGATTTAAAGTGAGGGGGTGGAAAAGAATTTACCATGCTAATGGACATCAGAAGAAAGCAGGAGTGGCAATCCTTATATCAGATCAATTAGATTTTAAGCCAAAGACTATAATAAGAGATGAGGAAGGACACTATATCATACTCAAAGGGTCTGTCCAACAAGAAGAAGAATTCTTTCAAAGAATTAATAAAATTGATAAACCCCTGGCCAGACTTATCAAAAAGAAAAGAGAAAGGACCCAAATAAATAAAATCATGAATGAAAGAGGAGAGAACACAACTAACACCAAAGAAATACAAACTATTATAAGAACATACTATGAGCAACTCTACGGCAATAAATTTGACAATCTGGAAGAAATGGATGCATTCCTAGAAACATATAAACTACCACAACTGAACCAGGAAGAAATAGAAAGCCTGAACAGACCCATAACCAGTAAGGATATTGAAACAGTCATTAAAAATCTCCAAACAAACAAAAGCCCAGGTTCCGACGGCTTCCCGGGGGAATTCTACCAAACATTTAAAGAAGAACTAATTCCTATTCTCCTAAAACTGTTCCAAAAAATAGAAATGGAAGGAAAACTTCCAAACTCATTTTATGAGGCCAGCATCACCTTGATACCCAAACCAGACAAGGATCCCACCAAAAAAGAGAGCTATAGACCAATATCCTTGATGAACACAGATGCGAAAATACTCAACAAAATACTAGCCAATAGGATTCAACAGTACATTAAAAAGATTATTCACCACGACCAAGTGGGATTTATTCCAGGGCTGCAAGGTTGGTTCAACATCCGCAAATCAGTCAATGTGATACAACACATCAATAAAAGTAAGAACAAGAACCATATGATACTCTCAATAGATGCTTAAAAGCATTTGACAAAGTACAGCATCCCTCCCTGATCAAAACTCTTCAAAGTGTAGGGATAGAGGGCACATACCTCAATATCATCAAAGCCATCTATGAAAAACCCACTGCAAATATCATTCTCAATGGAGAAAAACTGAAAGCTTTTCCACTAAGGTCAGGAACACGGCAGGGATGTCCATTATCACCACTGCTATTCAACATAGTACTAGAGGTCCTAGCCAAAGCAATCAGACAACAAAAGGAAATTAAAGGCATCCAAATTGGCAAAGAAGTAGTCAAATTATCACTCTTCGCAGATGATATGATACTATATGTGGAAAACCCAAAAGACTCCACTCCAAAACTGCTAGAACTTATACAGGAATTCAGTAAAGTGTCAGGATATAAAATCAATGCACAGAAATCAGTTGCATTTCTCTACACCACAGCAAGACAGAAGAAAGGGAAATTAAGGAGTCAATCCCATTTATAATTGCACCCAAAACCATAAGATACCTAGGAATAAACCTAACCAAAGAGACACAGAATCTATACTCAGAAAACTATAAAGTACTCATGAAAGAAATTGAGGAAGACACAAAGAAATGGAAAAATGTTCCATGCTCCTGGATTGGAAGAATAAATATTGTGAAAATGTCTATGCTACCTAAAGCAATCTACACATTTAATGCAATTCCTATCAAAGTACCATCCATCTTTTTCAAAGAAATGGAACAAATAATTCTAAAATTTATATGGAACCAGAAAAGACCTCGAATAGCTAAAGGAATATTGAAAAAGAAAGCCAACGTTGGTGGCATCACAATCCCGGACTTCAAGCTCTATTACAAAGCTGTCATCATCAAGACAGCATGGTACTGGCACAAAAACAGACCCATAGATCAATGGAACATAATAGAGAGCCCAGAAATAGACCCTCAACTCTACAGTCAACTAATCTTTGACAAAGCAGGACAGAATGTCCAATGGAAAAAAGACAGCCTCTTCAATAAATGGTGCTGGGAAAATTGGACAGCCACATGCAGAAAAATGAAATTGGACCATTTCCTTACACCACACACAAAAATAGACTCAAAATGGATGAAGGACCTCAATGTGTGAAAGGAATCCATCAAAATCCTTGAGGAGAACACAGGCAGCAACCTCTTTGATCTCAGCCGCAGCAACATCTTCCTAGGAACAACGCCAAAGGCAAGGGAAGCAAGGGCAAAAATGAACTATTGGGATTTCATCAAGATCAAAAGCTTTTGCACAGCAAAGGAAACAGTTAACAAAATCAAAAGACAACTGACAGAATGGGAGAAGATATTTGCAAACGACATATCAGATAAAGGACTAGTGTCCAGAATCAACACCCAAAGAACAAATAATCCAATCAAGAAATGGGCAGAGGACATGAGCAGACATTTCTGCAAAGAAGACATCCAGATGGCCAATAGACACATGAAAAAGTGCTCCATATCACTCGGCATCAGGGAAATACAAATCAAAACCACAATGCGATATCACCTCACACCAGTCAGAATGGCTAAAATCAACAAGTCAGGAAATGACAGATGCTGGCGAGGATGCGGAGAAAGGGGAACCCTCCTACACTGTTGGTGGGAATGCAAGCTGGTGCAACCTCTCTGGAAAACAGCATGGAGGTTCCTCAAAATGTTGAAAATAGAACTGCCCTATGACCCAGCAATTGCACTATTGGGCATTTACCCTAAAGATACAAACGTAGTGATCCAAAGGGGCACGTGTACTCGAATGTTTATAGCAGCAATGTCTACAATAGCCAAACTATGGAAAGAACCTAGATGTCCATCAACAGATGAATGGATCAAGAAGATGTGGTATATATACACAATGGAATACTATGCAGCCATCAAAAGAAATGAAATCTTGCCATTTGCGACAACATGGATGGAACTAGAGCGTATCATGCTTAGCGAAATAAGTCAAGTGGAGAAAGACAACTATCATATGATCTCCCTGATATGAGGAAGTGGTGATGCAACATGGGGGCTTAAGTGGGTACGAGAAGAATAAATGAAAGAAGATGGGATTGGGAGGGAGACAAACCATAAGTGACTCTTAATCTCACAAAACAAACTGAGGTTTTTTGGGGGGAGGGGGTTTGGAAGAAGGGGGTGGGATTATGGACATTGGGGAGGGTATGTGTTTTGGTGAGTGCTGTGAAGTGTGTAAACCTGGTGATTCACAGACCTGTACCCCTGGGGATAAAAATATATGTTTATAAAAAATAAAAAATTATATTAAAAAAAAAAAAGAACAAATACATTTCAAGATACTTCACCAAAAAGCATATATTGATGGCAAATAAATACAGAGAAAGTTGCTCAACATTATCAGTCTTTGGAACATTCACATTAGAACCACTACATATCAGAATTCCTATTCCAGCAATAAAGTGAGGATATGCTACTGTTCCTTACTTCTTCCACCAAATACAGCTAAAACACCTGGATATGATACACAAAACAACATAACATTCAAACAGATAATGAGAAAACTGACAGAACTGAGCACTCTAACCCCAAGGAATGATACGGCGGTGAACGCCCTGGAATTTCTCTTTGCCTCACATATCCCAGAGTGATGAGCAAACCACAGACACCAAAGTGCACAGACAAAAGGCCCCAAAATGATTTTTTTCTCCCTAGTCAACATAATAGAAAAAAAAGGCATGCTAGAAAGACCCGAACAAACAAACAAAAAATGTAGACACTAAGTGCGTTATTTCAAGCAACCATTGACTATCCATGGGACACATCACTCAGGAATGCAGGAGACATCAAGACATTCTGAGATAAAGGAAAACTAGGAAAAGTGTCACCGCCACCCCCACTCTGAAAGAACTGCTAAAGGGAATTATCCAAACAGAAATTAAATGGTAACAGAAGGAATTTTGCAAGGATCATCAGGAAGAAATGGAAAACAAAAGAAAGTATAAAACTATCATTAAGCCTAAGGGACCTTGCTTCAACTCTAGTGTCTAAATTGTTTGAAATTTGAATGAAAATCATCAGTTGAAGCAAAGTGATAACATTCATGTAATTCTCAACGTAAGTAGAGAAACATTTAAAACAAAGTAGAAATGAGACACAGTAAAGGGACATCAGGGAAGGGAAGGCTTTACATTTTACTCAAAGTGCTGTGGGTTGTGACAGAATGTGAAGACTGCTACATGTGTTTATAATTATCTATGTAAAGATATATACTATCTATATTATTTATATGAAGCACATTAGAACATATGTGGACATATGTATGACTATATATGTATAATTATTTATGAAGAAAAGATCGACTTTGCTTTACATTACGCTCCATCAGTTAGGTTCGTGATGTAGAAAACTATATCCTTCATATATATCTCACTGCATTGCAAATACAACATCACCAAAAGTAATTCCAACTGGATAAGATACTCTAATTAAAGTGAAAAATTAATAAAGAAAGAAAAAAAGATAGAGGCAATATAGGAAATTATGTTTATGAACTTTGATGAACTTCTGAAATAGGTTCAAAATAAACACTAACACCCAAATGATATATGGGACCATGGTAATACTAAAATTCTGATTATTAAAGGACTCCAATAGGGGAGGAAAAATGCAATACACAGCTATTTCCATCTTGTAAACTCAAAAAAGAGCTCATATTTAAAACTTGATAAGGACTTCCGAGAAGACAAAAGAAAACATCTAGGAGAAATGAGCAAGGGACATACTCGAGTCCTTCTCACCAAAGAGAATACCCTAATAACTCACACCCCAGGATAATGACACTGTTGTATAACCACCAGAACTTTTTGTCATAATTTTCCACAGACCTCTGAATTTTGGATCAATTGACTATTTTGTAAAATGTATTTACACAATACATTAGATAAATGTAGGGAAAATGTAATATATTGAAAGACACACATATCTATGACTGAGCAATTTCATACTAATGCTTTGAAGAAAATGTATAATAATCATATATAAATACAATTATAATGTTGCATTTATGCATTGTTATTTTGACAAATGCATTATTCACATTTCATAAATATACTATATACTATGTAGCTATGTATAATAGTTATTATAAATACAATACATGGAAAACACATAGAAAAAGCCTTTCATAAAATTATTATTCATAACACCCACATACAAAAAGGAAGTAAATTTCTGAGAATTGATTTTAAAATGTCATATTCATATAAGACAGCATCAGTGAAAATTCACAAACTACAGACAAATGCAGTAATAAAGATGGATTACAAATATCATATGAAAGCAAAAAGGAGACACATATAATAATGCATACTTCATGATTCCATCGATATAAATTCCAAAAATAAGCAAAGATATTTCACAGTATTAAAACTGGCAGGGATAATAGGGGCTCTAAACTTCTCACTCATGATCTGATTTGTAATTATCTTCCGAATATTTTGTGATGAATATGCACAATCATGTAGTTTTTTTTTTTTTTTTAAGATTTCTTTATTTATTTGACAGAGAGAGAGAGAGAGAGAGAGAGAAAGATCAAGAGTAGGCAGAGAGGCAGGGAGAGAGGAGGGGGAAGCAGGCTCCCACCCAGCAGAGAGCCCGATGCGGGGCTCAATCCCAGGACTCTGAGACCATGACCAGAGACAAAGGCAGAGGCTTAACCCACTGGTTAAGGTACCTCAATCATACAGTCTTCATGATGGGTGGTAAAAAATATAGTAAGGATGGGGCGCCTGGGTGGCTCAGTGGGTTAAGCCGCTGCCTTCGGCTCAGGTCATGATCTCAGGGTCCTGGGATCGAGTCCCGCATCAGGCTTTCTGCTTGGCAGGGAGCCTGCTTCCCTCTCTCTCTCTCTCTGCCTGCCTCTCCATCTACTTGTGATTTCTCTCTGTCAAGTAAATAAATAAAATCTTTTAAAAAAAATATAGTAAGGTTATTTCAGGCAAAAGAGCATTTATAGAAGTATGGCTTTCTAAGAAAAGCAAGAACTACAAATTATTAAATATACATTAAAGGTATAAAATTAGCGAAATATAGAATCAAACTATGGAATAGTAAAAGACTTTAAAACAAATAAACAAGAAATATAAATATGTATGACTATATGGATGAGATCTACAAAAGTAATATTAAATGATAAGTTTTTAATAAAAGCTGGAAACATTTGAAATCTCACCATTTCCTCTTCATCCTCTATGGAGAGCAGGGTAGAGCTCTTAGAAGCACAGGACAACCGACTCTCATTCCATGGTTTTCTTTCAGTGCTAATGTAGTAGCAAGTTTTGGAATATGTAATCCACTCTTTTGGACAGTGACCACAATGATAAGCTAAAGAAAGATTATGAGATATTATCCAAAAGGCTTTGAATATTAAAACTTGCAAGTTTGCAAGTTACATATGTATACACAAATGTGTATACAACACATCACTTCACCCTCACAAGTGGGCAAAAATAAAACACATGCACATTCCCAGAAGAGTCAGGCTTTCATCCCTTACATATGTGCCAGTATAAAACAAACAAAAATGTCCATCTCTACATGTACTTCGAGTCCCTGGACAAAACAATTTATTTGGAATTGTATAACGGTTTATATTATATCATGTTAAAGCAGGAGGAAATTTGAGGTCATTGTTATCAATGACAATGGGTGTATAACTTTATTTTAAGATCTATTTATTTATTTATTTGAGAGAGACAGAGAACAAGAGAGAGCATGAACCAGAGGGTTAGAGGTTAGAGGGCAGAGGGAGAGGGAGAGAGAATTTAAAACAGACTGCACTGAGCATGGAGTGGACATGGGGCTCAGTCCCAGGACCCTGAGTTCATAACCTGAGCCAAAGCCCAGAGTCAGACGCTTCACTCACTGAGCCAACCAAGTACCTCATGTATGCTGATTTTAATGAGTATTTCCTCATACTGTTGTGTAAGAAGTAATACTCTCCTATACTCATCAATTATGAAAATTTACTACACAATTTTCTAATTTGTTTTCCCCAAAACCATCTATTATCATCCTTGTCTAGTTTAAGATACAGATAAAATATAAGCTATCCTAATATCAAAGTTTTGGAAATGACTTTCTACCTTTCTGGGTCGTTATTTCCACAGACGCCTTGTTCTGCACTGGTCCTGTAGTAACTAGAAAAATTAAAACAATGCTCATAAAACTTAATATTAAACTAAATAAATGATTATGATTTGAGTTCCTTAGTTTGAAGTTTGGTATATTATTTAGAATGAGAAATCTCTGTAATAAAATTGATTTTACCCATAAAAATTAAATAAAACAGTGAACATGTGGGGGAAGACAATTCAAAAGTTTAAAGAATCAAAATTCACAGTATTTTGCAGTATTTGGTTTAACCAGTCTCAAGAAGTAACTTGTATATTTCCATAAAGTCTCTCCTATAACTTGTATTTCAGTTATGAAATCTTAATATATGTGTAATACTCTCTATATAGAGTTATTCCGTTATTTCTACTTTTGACATTCCACATTTAGAGCATGCATGCATTAAAATAAGGTAATACAATTCCATAATAGTATGCAACATTTCGAGCACCGATGATCATTAATGTCGTCATCGAAAACACTTACTTACAATGAATAACAGCTATTGTGACCACAGTGGACATCAAGACAAGGCAGGTGATTCCCAGAATGTCAGCAATGAGCTTCCCTGGACATGAAGGTAAATAGTTGGGGAAAAAAAAATGAAAATGCTGAGAAAACACAGATGGAAAATAATCATTTAGGAAATTTATGTACAAGAAAGCCAACAATGGGGCACCTGGGTGGCTCAGTGGGTTAAAGCCTCTGCCTTCGGCTCAGATCATGGTCCCAGGGTCCTGGGATCGAGCCCCACATTGGGCTCTCCACTCAGCAGGATGCCTGCTTCCTCCTATCTCTTTGCCTGCCTCTCTGCCTACTTGTGATCCCTGTCAGTGAAATAAATAAATAAATCTTTAAAAAAAAAAAAAAGAAAAGAAAAGAAAGCCAACAATGTACAGGGAGTCACATATAAAAATTTGGACCCCAAACTTGCCTCTGTCATTGGATTCTTCTTTCAGAATATGCCATTATATTTGCAGTAAATATATTACCTCCATGAGATTGAGTAAAGACCACGAATTACAACACTTTGACAAGATCCGTCCTCAGATTTCAATTACAATACCATATTCCAGCCCCAAGCTCTGATCCACACAAATGAAAAATATGGGAGATCATTCCCTACTCATTCCCTGCACCCTTGCTCCCCAAGTGCATATACTAGAACAGTTGTATGTCTGTATTAAGTGTTTTACCTTTCCACTGGCAGTTCTTGCCACTCCCTTGAAGATCCCGAGAAACATCTTGAAGATTTAATTCTACGTAGGTTATTTCCTCCTCAGTTCCTGAAATGGGACTTTTAGTGCCCTTAGCTTTCACTTGCTGTCTTCTTGAACCCTTAACCTGACTGAGTTCTGCATAGGTAACTCCTTGGTTATTCATCTCTGCAGCTGCGTCCTGTCGGGCACAGGGCTGAATGGGACTGTACTGAAGGTCTTGATGAATAGTGTATGCAATGACAAGATTGCTGGGACAGTCACAGTGGGTGGAGTGTGGGGTGAGTGAGAGTACTCATTTGCAATTGAACAATGTAAAATCTGGTACTACCTTCCTTACAGCTTTAAAGAAGTGCTTTATGATAGAATAAGTGGTTTTTATAATGATATTCTCTGTTTGACACCATAGTATTGATGGGAAACATGTAAAGCATCAAATTAGTGAAGAAGAAAAGAGGTCAGGAATATTGTCCTTATTAATGTAAGGCCAGATTCCACAGAACATGTCAATACTATTAGATAACTGGGTTAATATTAAAATGCTGTAGTAGAAAGAAAATGCTGCACCAATTTTTTTTGACAAGTTTTAAATGCATTATTGGTTTAAAAAATTAGGTCCCCAGATTAGGGAATATTAGTTTTAACACATATAGGAATTTCCTGGAGTAAATTATTTTTATTTAAGGCTCGGGTTTCTTTATTAAAATGTCATGTAGTGCTATCAAGTGGTCTTTTACTTTGAGTAATTGTGGAGTTTGGAGGAATCATTAATATCTAATGAATCTTTTATAGGTTGAAAAATGTTACATGACACAATAAATTTATTCAAACCCTGAACAATAATGAAATCAAAAACACCAAAAACTATTTTTTAAAAGTACTTATTTAACACCAGAAAATGATAACTGAGTTTATGATAAAGATGTGAAAACTATAAAATGATAGATAAAAGTGTAGTTCATTTATGGAAGAACACTGTTGGTACACTTCCAGAAAAACCTAAGAATGTGAAAGGCAGTAGGGAAACTTTAGTTGTATAAGGAATTCTAATAAATGAAATAAATGTAATTTCATAATTCAGTCAATGTGCTCAAAGTCACTGAAATATGAAATTACTCCTGGCTCTCAAATTTACAAACTATGACCTTTAAGAAGTTACTTCCTATCTGGCTACCTAGTTTATACTAATCTGAACTGGGAATTAAAATATATAAAATATAATGCAT
This sequence comes from Mustela putorius furo, assembly GCF_011764305.1. Classification (NCBI taxonomy): domain Eukaryota; kingdom Metazoa; phylum Chordata; class Mammalia; order Carnivora; family Mustelidae; genus Mustela; species Mustela putorius. Next base: position 37,116,359 of record NW_025422368.1, on the reverse strand, counting down.
TTAAAGCACTTAATATTTCATCCAGCTTTGCTAAGCTCTCAATAATAAATTAGCTATCTTAAGTATTCTTAACAGAATAGTCACAGTATCATTGCTGATTCATATCCTTTAGAGCATGTAACATAATCCATTAGACAGGCATCTCTTTCAGTATTAAATATCATTTTTCACCAATTTTTGATCAAATTTTTAAAAAGTTTGTTGATTATTTCATACCTAAGTATAAGTTAGCATTTTCCAGAAGATACCTCATCTTCTTTCCATGAACAATCAAACTGCTTTCATTTAGCAAAGCAAGTATATGAAGAATTAAGTTTTTTTTTTTTTTTTTTTTTTTTTTTTTTTTTTTTTTTTATCCGAGAGAGAGAGAGAGCGAGCACAGGCAGACAGAATGGCAGGCAGAGGCAGAGGGAGAAGCAGGCTCCCTGCTGAGCAAGGAGCCTGATGTGGGACTCGATCCCAGGACGCTGAGCCGAAGGCAGCTGCTTAACCAACTGAGCCACCCAGGCGTCCCATGAAGAATTAAGTTTTTGATATTCGATTTGGTAGTAGAACTTAATGATTCATCATTTACATATAACTCCTAATACTCATCACTACAAATGCCCTCCTTAATAACCCATCTCACGTTTAGCCCATCCCCTGCCTACGTGCCTTTCAGCAACCTTCAATTTGTTCTCTACAGTTAAGAATGTCTTATTATTTGCTTCCTCTCATTTTTTCCCCTTCACCTATGTTCATCTGTTTTAAGAATCTATTTCCAAAGACTAGGCTAAAAGATCAAGTAGTATTTTATCTATATTGATGAAAATCCAAAATTAACTGTCCCTTCTCATGATGCTTATGGGAGTTCACATGAAATTATACTGATCTGCAGACACAATTATGTGGTCGTATATGCACCTAATTACTTCTCCACAGGCAAGAATTTGAATACGTTAAGAAATTCTCCAGTGTTTTTCATATTCATTCTTGTCTGTTACCCTGAATTGTTGGAATAAATATAACAATGTTTTCTGTGATTTGACTGCATATTAACTGTACCTCATGTGCATCCCATCTAGCATCTATATCTCCCACTAAGTGAGGCAGCTAGGAGAGAGACAGCAGAGGAGTGACACATACCTTCTGTTGGCCAGAGAGTCCTACATCTTCCACTGGGAGACCAGGTTACTCTTGTAAACAGACAGTATCTGTGGTCTTCACAGACTGCCGGCCCTGTGAGCGCTCAGAGTGAGACAATAGTGGAAAAAGTAGATTTCTCATCAACGTGTCACTTAAAATTTGAACAGGAAATCCTTACACTTGGTCAATTTTGAAGACACTTTATCTCATCACACACCTCCAGAATGTCCAAGGCTTACAGCTTGTAGTGTGTCAGTTAATTGCGATGTGACTCTGAGAAATGTTAATGTTCCACAAGATATTGGGGTCAGAGGCTTGACCACCCATGCTGTTAACTTGCTTTTTTTTCAGTCACAAATGCTGAGACCTGGAAATTCAGGTCTTTGAAGAGTATCTTAGATGTGTTCATTCTATTTTTACACAGTTTGCTAAATCTTGGCATAACGTGCTTCTTTCTCTTAAACTCTCCTGATGCTATTTCTATTATAATGGGAAATATCTGTTATAATGGGAAATATCTGTAAACATCACCCCATTAACAACAGGAGTTTAGTGATGTTTATCTCCAACTATTTAGAATGTGCATTGTCAAAATCTTTCTGTACATCTCTTGAAAGCTTCATATGGTACTTATACTTTTTTATGAATATGGTGTATCACATTGTTTCCTTTGTGAATACTGACCAACCCTTGCAGCCAAAAATTAAGTCCCACTTGACTTTTTCAGTTATTGTTGGATTTTATTTGCTAGTATTTTGTTTAGACGATTTGCACCCATGTTCATCAGGAATACTGGTCTGCAGTCCTCTTTTAGAGTGCAGTCTTTTTCTGGTTTTGTAATGAGGCTAATGCTGACCTCATAGAATGAATTAGGAGGTTTTCCTGCCATTTCTATTCGTTTGGAATTTTTTGAGGAGAATAGGTATTAACTCTTCTTTAAATATTTGGCAGTGGGAACCATCTGGCCCTGGAGTTCTGTTTGTTGGGAGATTTTCTATAACTGATTCAATTTTCTTGCTGGTTTTCCATGTGCTCAAGTTTTCCATTTCTTCTTGTTTTGGTTTTAGTAGTTCATGTTTCTAGGAATTTATCCATTTCTTCCATGTTGTCCCCATTTGTTGCTCTAAATATTTTTTTGAGTACTATTCTCTTAGGGCACCTGGGTGTCTCAGTCATGAGACATTGATTATTCATTTAAATGTTTTTTTTTTTTTCATTTCTAGGATTCTTCTTTTTGATTTTTAAAAATTATCCTGGGTTTTTCCAAAGTCTAACCATCAGACACTAACCTCTTTTTTGGTAGCCATTCTGTATCCCTTATACTTTTATTCACTCTAAATATTTGTACTTTATAATCAATATTCAACAATTCTATTATTTGGGCGGGGGGTGTGCACTCTCGCTTGCGCGCGTGCGCTCCCACGCGCACCGCTTTCAGTCTGTGAACGGGAGAAGAATGAGGCACAAACAAGTCAGCTGCAAGAGAAAGGGAGCAGGGGACAACAGTAGAAAAAACTGCTGCCCCGAACAACTCCTCAGTCCTGCTTTTATTAGATAGAAACAGCCAACAGAAGAGCCAAAGAAGGCCAAACATTAGTCATATGCCTTGTAGATAAACAAGAAGGAGGGCAAAATATGTCTGGACAAGCAGTATAAAGTTTATAATTGAACAAGCACATTCAAAGGACTTATCTATGTAGACAAAGGTGCTCTCCAGAGGGAAAAGGGGAGATAATGGAAAGATGAAGCAGGGGCATTCCACCCTGAGCAGGCCAGGCGTTCCCAGCTGCTTGGCTTCCATGAAGCAGGTGGCATTCTGCCCTGAGCAATCCCGGCATCCCCAGCTGCTCAGCTTCAATGATGCATATAGTCCTCTCCCCCAGAGGCCTGTTGCCAGTATGTGTTTTTCTTAAGGCTATATCTAAATGTACTTGGTAACTAGTAAAATTCCCCAGGGGTTATATTTTAAGTAATACATTGTTCTGAGGGGCAGTTGTATTTCCCCCCTTTTTGTTTGTGAAGAAGTTAGAAAAGTCGATTTTGCAGTTACTTGATTCTTCAGTCGTTGGAGGGATTTTCGCATGCATTTGAGGACTAAGCATAAAACAAAATTATAGCAATAAAAAGAATAATCATTCCACCTATAATGCCGAGATCAGTTTGTTTGATCCAAGTAAAAGGGTTTAGATTAGACAGAATATCGTTAATTCATTGAGTAAAACTCACTTTTGGAACTGATGGTAATGGTGCTCGCTTCGGCAGCACATATACTAAAAATTGGAACTGATGGTAATGTAATGATGAGTGAGTAATGCTTTGAATAGTATCTTGAAGTTGTCTAATATCTAAAGTTAGATTGTCACCATAATGATTAGTAATATGCTGGCGAATTTTGCTCCAAGATATTTCTGAATTATTATAGGCATTGGGAGTAACACAGAAAGAAGAAACATTCCAGTCATATAAAATATGAAGTCTAAGCTTTATATTTTGAAGATCATTTCCTATATATATCATGACTGCTTTTAAATCAGAAATACTTTCATCTAATTTTTGATCCATGATCATTTGTTGATTCTAAGCTTTGCTAGCATTCTCATGGCACTTCTATACAAATTTTGTGGTTTGTACAGTTTGATGCAAGGCTATTCCTTCAGCGGTAGCTGTAGCAGTAATGGCTATAATTCCTAAAATAGCTGTTATAAGCAACCGAAGAAATCTTTTTGTTCTATGGACCCAGTCCTTCAAAACTCATAAAAGTACATGTATATCTGGAGAGCTTTCCCAAACACAGTGGTGTTTCACTGGTAACCAAATGCCTATTCTTCTAGCTATGAGAATGATAGAATTGTCTGTATAGACATTCTTATCCACACAGGTGAACATTTTACATCTGAGACAATTTATTTCTCTATTATTATGATCAAAAGTCATTTTTTTGAAACGAAAACATAGGGATTTTTTAAATTTATTTTTTATTTATTTTCAGCATAACAGTATTCATTGTTTTTGTAACACACCCAGTGCTCCATGCAATCTGTGCCCTCTCTAATACCCACCACCAGGTTCACCCAACCTCCCACCCCCCCACCACTTAAAACCCCTCAGATTGTTTTTCAGAGTCCCTAGTCTCTCATGGTTCACCTCCCCTTCCAATTTCCCCCAACTCCCTTCTCCTAAATCCCCATGTCCACCATGCTATTTGTTATGCTCCACAAATAAGTGAAACCATGTGAAACATAGGGATTTTTAACACAAGGTTTTACCCATTCTTCATCATTAGGAAAAAAGAGAATGCATAGTCATTAGACTGATGAATGTAAGAGCCATTCTAGACTCATGTGATTTAAAGCGGTGGTAACCTTCCATAAATTCTTTTCTTTTTTATGATAATTAACAAAAGAGGATGGCATAGAAAGTCCTTGTCCAAGCCAGACCAGAGGTGCATCTCCTGAGGTTAAGATTTGTAGTGAAATGAGATCATCAAAAACTTGCCATTTTATATTTTGATGAGAAGAGCAGGTGGCTTTCATCCCCTTAGGGGACCAGTCCCATACAATTCCATAGGAATCATTAATAACAATACTGGGGTGAGAAGCTCAACAATCCTCCCATAAAGGGTGAATACCCTCATCAGACCACACTTGTGTTAGTTTGCATTTGGGAATAGGGGGTGCTGCTGTGTTATAGCTAGGACCCCGATATTTATTGGCTACGAATCCTTTAGTGGAGAGTAAATGTAACTAAACTTTAGTCAGATAATTATCAGTAGGAAAGTCCACCAACCATCTTTGATCATCAGGGATAAGACAAATGGAATGATTGCCAATACTGGTCTATTCTGATATCCTAAGGTAAGATTAATATTTGTGCCCTCCTCTAAGGGCAATAGCAGCAATCTAGGATCCAAAATTCCAGGTACCCATTTTGAGGCATTCAAATAAATTGGTATTATATCTTCTCCCCATTCTACTGGACAGAGCAGGGGAGGATTGGGTATATAAGCCCAGTAAGTAAAGTTATTTATTTGTGCATAACATCCAGGATGACTTACGACTACCGTGATGAGAGCCATCATAGTTACCGCCATGTTGTTAGGGGTGAAAGGACGCTATTCATTCTCCAGAACTTCCTCTGCTTTCTTGGTCAGTTTCTTTATCTGGCCTCAAGTTGGAATCTTTGCTCTGTCTGTCCCAGGTATTGTGATTTGAGTGTTCTTTAAGGTGAGACTCTCAAAGCTGGTCATCGGTGGGACTGGTTTGAATCCAAATCTCTTCTTCTTGCTCATGATGAACCTTGATGAAATGAGAGGGCACCCATACAGGCTCGATGGCCTCGTTGGGTAATATATATGTATATCCCTTTCCCCAGGTAACTAAGTTACCAGGGGACCATTGATTAGAAGTAATATTTTTCGGGGCGCCTGGGTGGCTCAGTGGGTTAGGCCGCTGCCTTCGGCTCGGGTCATGATCTCAGGGTCCTGGGATCGAGTCCCGCATCAGACTCTCTGCTTAGCAGGGAGCCTGCTTCCTCCTCTCTCTCTGCCTGCCTCTCTGCCTACTTGTGATCTCTCTCTGTCAAATGAATAGATAGAATCTTAAAAAAAAAAAAAAAAAAAAAAAGAAGTAATATTTTTCCACCAGATTGGAGGATAGATTTTGTCTTGTTTTTGTTTGCTAAAATGTCTTTCTATTACTGCAGTGTTTTTATCATCACAATTCAAAAAATTAAGAGTAAATAAAAGTTGTGCTAATTTCTCTTTTATTTTCGCTTTTTGTTTGCGAAGCTGTAATTTTAATACTTGATTAGCCTGTCCTACAATTCCTTGTCCTTGAGGATTATATGGGATGCCTGTGGAATGTTTACTATTCCATAGGTTAAAGAAGGATTGTAACTTAGTGGAAACATAAGCAGGTGCATTATCAGTTTTTATGGCTTTAGGCATTCCCATGACTGCAGAAGCAGAGTGGAAATGTCTAATAACATGTGCAACAGTTTCTCCTGTTTGAGCTGTAGCCGAGATGAAGCAAGAATATGTGTCTATAGTGACATGAACAAAAGATTGTTTCCCAAATGAAGGGATGTGAGTAACATCCATCCGTCATATCTTATTGGCTGTTATGCCTCGTGGGTTGATACCCACTGGCTGTGTAGGCAGATTGATGGCAGCACAAGAAGGGCAGGAGTGGACAATAGAATTTGCTTGCTCCTGGTAATAGGGAATTTGTGCTGAAGTCAATTTTGGTTAACATGTGTAAGAGAGTGAAAACCGGAGGCCTCCTGAAAAGCTGAGAAAACAAGAGAATTGGCTATTTCATTACCTTTGGTTAATGGCCCAGGAAGGCCGGTGTGATTTTGGATATGAGTACCATAGAAAGGAGCAGAACATTGATGAATGAGGGATTGTAAGTGAAGAAATAATGAGTGGAGGAAGACATCAGATGTAGAAATAGTAGCAGTTTCAATATGCTGTAAAACATACACTGTATACGAAGAAACAGATAACAGATTAAATGCAGAAGAAACATCTTGAAACTGCAATAACTACCATTAATTTTGATTTTTGTGCTGAGAGACCAGTAGTAGATGTGACCTTCGAAGTAGGACTATAATAACAAGGTTTACCTTTGACAGAGCCATAAGAAAAATAAGTAGGGGCATCTGTTACTGGATTTTTAGAAGTAATTTTAGGAAGGACAAAAGCAGTATATTTTAAAAAAAGGAAACAACAGGTAAAGAGGCATAATGAGAAGAAGTATTTCCAGTAAAGCCATTAAGGGCAATTTGCCAATTTAAATTATTTTGGAATGCTGTTTCAATTTGTGTCTTTTTTAAAGGCAGAACAATAACCTGCAGATCATATCCCTGTATTTGGCGAGTTCTTTTTCTTCCTAATTGAATAATACTGCCAGTATGTTCTATATAGGTAGTGAGTGTTTTAACAGTGTTATTTGGGAGAAAAATCTATTTTATTATTAGTTTTTCCTGAATAATTAACCCAGTGGGTGTATGTGAAGTATGAAAAATGAGAAGATCTAATGGTATCTCAGGTTGGACTCTATCCATTTCCATTGAGTGAATCTGGATTTCAACAAATTATAATTCTTTTAAGGCCTCTTTTGATAGGGTCCTAGGGCTGTTTAAGTTAGGATCTTCCTTTAAAGAGGCAAGTAGATGCTGTAAAGCATAAGTGGGAATTCCAAGTTTAGGTCTTATCCAGTTAATTTCTCCCAATAATCTTTGAAAATCATTCAAGGTTGTAATTTTATCTCTATGGATTTGAACTTTCTGTGGTTTAACTGAGGTCCTATTCATAATGAACCCCAAGTATGAAAAAGGTGTGGTGATTTGTATCTTTTCTTGGAGCTATAATTAGTTTGTATTTTTCAAATTGCAATTGAAGCATTCTGAATGCATCCTGCAATTGCATGTTGTCAGAGGCAGCACATAACACATCATCCATATAATGGATAAGATAAACTTGTGGAAATTGATTTCTAACTGGCTGTATAACTTTTGCCACATACTTCTGACAGTGGGGCTATTCAACATCCCTTGTGGAAGAACTTTCCATTGATATGGTTTGCCTGGTTCTTTTAAATTTACACTGGGAATAGTGAAAGTAAAATGGGGACTGCCTTCCTTAGCAAGTGGTATAGTGTAAAAGCAATCCTGTAAATCTGTGATAATTATTGGCCATTTGCGTGGGACTAGATTAGGAGAAGACAATCCAGGTTGGAGAGACCCCATGGGTTAGATAGCAGAATTAACCACACATAGGTCTGTTAAAAGTCTCCATTTTCCTGATTTTTTTTTTAATAACAAAAACTGGTGAATTCCAAGGACTTTGAGATTCTTCAACATGTCTTTTTTTTTTTTTTTAATCTGTTCCTCTACTAGGGCTTGCAAAGTAATTTCTGTTGTGTTAAGGGCCACTGCTCCACCCAAATAGGTTTGTCATTTTTCCAGTTTAACTTAATGGGTTTAGGAGCAGTGGCCCTCAGTGAAAAATCTGGGAATCCTCCTTAGGGGAAAGTATAACCAGAGAGGCTTCCCATTGACTTAGTAAATTTTACCCCCAAAGGTTAATGGGTAAATCTACAATATATGGCTGTAGATAACCCTTTTGACTCTCAGGTCCTTCACAGAAAAGAATATTGGAGCTCTGATGCACTTTGCCAGCCTATCCTAATCCCGTGATAGTAACAGAAGAGGAATTATTAGGCCAATGTAATGAGCTTATGATAGAGACATCAGCTCCAGTATCAATTATACCTGAAAATTCCTCTTCTTGTATTTTAAGATGACAAATTGGTCTATCTTGATAAATTTTCTCAATTAAATACGCTCCAGTTTTTCTAGTACTTTCAAACCCATTAGAGTTTCTTTGTTTGTTTTTAGATTGACCCTAGAGATAGGGTAAAAATAACAACTGGGCAATGCAGTCTCCCTTTTGAAAATGGTATGGAACCACAGTAGTTAACATCACTGAAATGTCACCAGTATAATCTGAATCAATAATGCTGGTGTAAACTAGTATTTTTTTTGAAGTAAGGCTAGATCTCCCAGTGGTCCCCTTTGTTACAGGGCCATAAATAATAGTTGGAATTTTAATGTGAAGCTTGGTAGGCATTAAAAGATAATCTTTGAGAATGGGGATATCTAGTCCAGCACTACCAGGTGTGGCATGTAATAAATTTAAAATGGTACATTTGTTTGAAAGCTGGGTGTTGAGGGAGAATTGACCCCCTTGTTTTTTGGGGCTGAGGGCTTGCCCCGAAATAAGTTTCCTTGAAGGGGGGGATCCATCCTTGCTAACTTTGGAATGACATTGACTTACCCAATGGTTTCCATTTTTACATTTGGGACAGAGACCAGGTGTTTTATTTTTTATATTTTGCAGAAGGAATTTTCCTTTTTGCCTACACTGAGCTCTAGTATGCCCTGCTTGCCCACAGTTGAAACACTGTCCTTTAAATTTTCCTGTGGTCAGAGGAATCATGGCTTGAGCTAAAAAATCAGCTTTATAGGTCTCTGTTCTCACTTCATGGCATAGCTTAATATAATCTGTCAATGTTCCCTTGCCTTTAAAGGCTGCTATCAATTTCTTACAATCATCATTAGCATTCCCATAAGCCAACAGCTAAAGAATGCTATCAGCAGCTTCAAGATTATTTATCTGTCTTTTGATAGACTTGTAATCTTGCAATAAAATCAGTATAGTGTTCTTTTGGATCTTGTACCACCTTTTGAAAAGAAGAGCACTTCTCTCCTTGGGATCCTATTCTCTCCCAGGCTCTCAAACACCAATGCCAGAGCTGCTCAATAGCTTGATCATTCATTAGTACTTGGTCTTGCCCCGGGCCCATGGCCCAATACTGATAAGCTGCTCCATGGAAATAGGAACATTACTAGCTCTGTAATGGGCAGCTTCTGTTTCTGCATGATCTTGCAACCATGTTTTAAATTGCAAGAACTCACTTGAAGATAGAACTGTTTTTGTTAACAATGACCAATCCGTCGGAATAAGTTTATTGCCTTCTGCGATGTCTTGAATGATTTTCGTTGTAAATGGAGAATTCATTCCATAGTTTTGTACTGCTTGTTTTAGTTCCTTCAATAATTTGAGGGGAAATGGCTCATGCTTGGCCTCATAGATACCATTAGGGTTGTTAGGATCATGTCCTGGAGCGACATGTTCTTTAATAATAACCGGGAAATTAAAATGTAAGACATCTAGGTCTCCTGCTCACTGTGCTTCAAGGAGGCCTTTTTGAATGGCTGATAGCATATATTTTTCATCTTTTTCATTAAATGGTGCCTTCTTATAGAACGGCAGAGCCGATGGCAACAGTGCCATGGGCACCTTTTGTTCTGTTATTGGAGGAGGAGGAGGAGATTTCTCCTTTATATATTCCTTTATGATGGCATTAGTAATTTCTTTCTCCTCCTGGAGAGCATGTTCAGGTTCCTCTTTTTTAGTTTCTCCTGAACATTTATTGTTGATCTTCGAATCAGGGGTTTGTAAAGGCTTCAAAACGGAGCGAAGGAGAGTCCAAGTAGGCCACATAGTAATTGGAATTGGCTTTCCTTTTGTATGCAAAAGTTTTAACTTATGACCTACTTTTCCCCATGTTTGTAAATCTAAAGTCCCTAATATACGGAACCAGGAGCAATGCTCTTTAATTACCTCTAAAAGCTCCTTAAGCTGGCCCTCACTGACTTTTGCTCCTCCCGCCTTTTAGGAGCCATCTCAATAAACAAACATAAGGTTGGAAATCATTTGTGCTCTTTAGCTTACCCACACCGTACGATGAGTACCCACAACTCAGCAGTGGGAAAAAGGCATGGCCTTGCAAAAACTCACCTTGGCGCTTCTTCTTCTGTTATGTTTCTGGTCCCCGTTCAGGCTCTCCTTGCTGCTTCCTGTTAGCAAACAGGAGAAGAATGAGGCACAAACAAGTCAGCTGCAAGAGAAAGGGAGCAGGGGACAACAGTAGAAAAAACTGATGCCGTGAACAACTCCTCAGTATTGCTTTTATTAGATAGAAACAGTAACCAACAGAAGAGCCAAAGAAGGTCAAACATTAGTCATGTGCCTTGTACCTAAACAAAAAGGAGGGCAAAATATATCTATACAAACAGTATAAAGTTTATAGTTAAACAAGCACATTCAAAGGACTTATCTAAGTAGCCACAGGTGTTCTCCCGAATGCGGGGTGGGGGGGTAGGAGGGGTGGAAAGATAAAAAATGAAGCAGGCAGTGTTCTGCCCTGAGCAAGCTGGGCAACCCCATCTTTTCAGCTTCAAGGCCATATATCGTCCTCTCACCCAGAGGCCTGTTGCCAGTATGTGTTTTTTTTTTTTTTTTATGGCTGTATCTGAATGTGCTTGGTAACTAGTAAAATTCCCCAGGGATTATATTTTAAGTAATACATTGTTCTGAGGGGCAGTTCTGTGTGTGTGTTTCTCTTTTGCTTTTTGACTTTTTCCCTTTTTTTTTTTTTAGCATGATTGTCAATTTTGAGCATAGTTTCCATATCCTAAATGGCCTGGGTTGATAAAAACTGCAGAAGTTTTTCTTTAGCAACAATGATGATTAAAATCTGGGAAATAGGGGCAAATGGGTGGCTCAGTGGGTTAAAGCCTCTGCCTTCAGCTCAGGTCATGATCTCAGAATCCTGGAATCAAGCCCTGCATCAGGCTCTCTGCTCAGCTGTGAACCTGCTTCCTTCTCTCTCCCTCTCTGCCTGCCTCTCTTCGTACCTGTGATCTCTGTCTGTCAAATAAATGAAAATAAATAAAATCTTTTAAAAAATGGAAAAGAATTTTGCCTATGATAAAAGATACACTTAATGGATTTTTTAATATGAAAAAGATAATAGCAAAGATTCTGTGTGTGAAAAACTAGAACTTTTTTTTTTATCTACTAGGATATATTTGGAAATTGAAAATAAGGAATATAAGTATTTTTCAAAACCCATCTTTTGTAGTCTGGAAAACACTATGCCCATTTTAAGGGAAAATAGTTTAAATTGAATCTGCCAAAGAAATACTAACTGAAGCTAGACCACACATACTCATGGGGAGGATTAATCAGAGTAAGAATTTGGGATAGAAGAATTATTTTCTTAATTTTGTCATCATATGTATATGATTCATATTATGGAACTGTTAATTCCCCAAATTATATACTTCCAGATTTGTAATTTATTTTGTGTATATGCACTTTGTGCCTGCCTTCTCTGGGATTATTTGAATAATTTTTAGAACTCCATTTCAGTTAGTAATTGGCTTCCATGCTCTCCCTGTTTACAGCTTTTTTTTCTTAGTGGTTGTACTAAGATTACAGCACACAGTCTTAACTTTTCATGGTCTAGGTAGAATTAGTTGTACAATGTAAGAAATGCTGTATGGAACAGGTCTATTGATACCCTCCACTCCCCATTATGGAAAATAGTTGTGATAGGTCTTATATATCACATACATTATAAACACTGAAGAAACTTGTAATCTTTGCTTTGAATGGTCATGCATACTGCAAGGAAGTTAACAGAAGATTGTCTTTCATATTTACCCTGATATTTATAACTTTACAGATCTTTATGCCTTCCCAAATAACCAGATTTCTCTTGAAACTATGACACATAAACCAGACACATCTCCTTCCTTTAACACTTCTTGCTTGGCAGGCCAAGTAGTTTCTGGAAAATATCTTAATTTACCTTCATTCTGGAAAACTACTAAGGATATGACATTCTGAGTTGGCAAGGTTTTTTAATGAGATGATTATTTTCTCCTAAATTTATTTTTTCTAAGGAATTTCTAGGTATATAAAGTGTTGCTATTCTCTCATTGCTTTCAATATTTTTAAAACCTGTTTCAGAAGTATGACTACAATATGCCCACAAGTGATCTAGCTTTTAGTATATTAATTTGGGTTTTGCTGGGCTTCCTGAATTTAACTTTGTGTTTTTCAACAAATTCGAATGAGCTTCAGCCATTATTTCTTCAAACTATCTTCTGCTAAATGTTTTCCTCTCCTTGTGAGATGCTAATTATATTTATCTTAACTTTGGATCTTATCACATTGATCTCTCTTTAAAAATTATTTTGATCCCCTCTCAGATTCCATTATTATTCTTATCCAATCCAGAGCATTTGAGGGAGATAAAGTTAGATATTTACCTGTTGCCTTAGGAGGAGCCACAAAGAACTAATGGCTGTAATTAAGAGCAGAGCAACCCTTTTTAAACATTAAAGCCTTATTTTTTTCATAAAATGCAATCATTAATTTCAGAAAATAAAAATTTCAGATTAAATCAATTAGGTACAGGAGATTGGACAGACCCAACTTTGTCCTTTCGCATTTTCTTTGGAACTGAGTGCCCGCAAAGAATACACTTTCTGCTCTGCTGCAAACACAGCAGATTACAAAAGGGCTTTATCTTCCTCTGAAGTTAGTACTGAAATGAGGACTGCTTAACTCTGAGATCTAGAATAAGAAGCCCATAATGTTCAAAACCTAATGTATAGTCTTAGAAAGTTAGACAGAGAAAAATCTGCCACATTGATCTTTATATCTCTGACTTCTCTGAGACATTTTTTTAAAGGCTTAGTGGTAGAATTTAGTGATTCATCTATTGTATATAACATCCATGGTCATTATATCAATGTCCTCCTTAATGCAGATCACCCAATTGTCCCTTCCTCCCATCTATTACCCTCCTGCAACCCTGTTTGTTCCCTATAGTTAATAGTCTCTTATGATTTGCCTCCATCTCAGTTTTCATCTTGCATTGTTTTTCCTCCCTTCCCCATGTTTATCTGTTTTCTTTCTTAAATTCCACATATGAATGAAAGCATACAATATTTGACTTTCTCTGACATAACTTATTTTGGTTAGCATAACACTTTCTAGTTCCATGAACATCATTGCCAATGGCAAGATTTCATTCTTTTTGATTGCTGGGTCATACTTCAATGTATATATACGACATCTTCTTTATCCATTTACCTGCTGATGGACATTGGGTTCTTTCCCTAGTTTGGCTCTTGTGGACATTGCTGCTACAAACATTGGGGTTCATGTGCCCCCTTGAATCACAATGTTTGTACCTTTGGATAAATACCAAGTAGTGCACCGGCTGTGTCATAGGTTAGCTCTATTTTCAACTGTTTGAGGAACCTCCATACTGATTATGAGAGTTGCTGCACCAGTTTGTATTCTCAACAGCAGTATAAGAAAGTCAGGAGCACGACAGGTGAGTCCACTCTCACCACTGTTGTTCAATAGTACTAGCCTCAGCAATCAGACAACAGAAAGTTCCTAGCCTCAGCAATTAGACAACGGAAAGGTCCTAGCCTCAGTGATCAAAATATGGAAAGGTCCTAGCCTCAGCAATCAGACAACGGAAATAAATCAAAGATATCCAAATCAGCAAAGAAGAATTCAGACCTTCATTCTTCATAGATCTTATAATAGTCTATGTATAAAATGCAAAGATTCTACCAAAAAATTACTAAAATTCATATAGGAATTCAGCAAAGTCACAGGATAAAAATCAATGCACAGAAGTCAGTTGCATTCAATATATTAAAACTGAGGCAGAAGAAATAGAAATCAAGGGACCAATCCTATTTACAATTGCACCAAAAACCAAAAGGTACAGAGGAATAAACCTAACCAATGAGGTAAAGATAAACTTAAACTATAGAACAATTATGAAAGAAATTTAGGAAGACACAAAGAAAAAATGGAAAAAAAAATTCTATCCTCGTGAATTGGAAAAACAAATATTGATAAATGTGTATGCTACCAAAAGCACTCTATACATTCAATAGAAGCCCTATAAAAATACCATCAGCATTTTTCACAGAGGTAGAACAAACAATCCTAAAATCTGCATGGAATAAGAAATGCCCCCCAAAAGAAATAATGTTGAAAAAGAAAACCAAAGCCTAAGGTATTACAATTCTGGACTTGAAACTGTATTACAAAGCTATTATCATCAAGACCATACGGTCTTCTCTCTCTCTCTCTCTCTCTTTTTTTTTTTTTAAGATTTATTTATTCATTTGAAATGGGGTTAGGGGCAGAAGATAAGGGAGAGAGAATCTTAAGCAGACTCTGCACTGAGCATGGAGCTGGACACAGGCTCAATTTCATGACCCTGAGGTTGTGACCTGACCTGAAATTAAGAGTCAGTCACTTAACTGACTGAGCCCCTCCATGACTCTTCCTACTCTGACTTCACACCTAACTCCCTTAAAGTAATGTTCCATATTTATATATCTCCAGTGCATTTGGTGGATCCTCCACTTAAGCTCACCCTACCAAAGTCTTCCCATGGCTTCTTATGGGTACATGTAAGACCTTAAGCATCTTCTTTTTGAAGCATATAGAAATGTAAAAAATAATTTAAGAAAAAACTGGGAGGTGTTCCACAGCAGAATGTTAATATTAAAGAGCTTCTCTCTTACTTTTCTTTCTTCTCCATGGTAAGAAATACAGATGTGTCGATGGTATACTCAACACTGGAAGGAAAAGGGCATTTCAGTGTCTTCTTCCCCTAAGTCCCAGGAACTTCCCCAAATCTAGGATCTAAATAGACTATCTTGTAAACCTTGAAAATTCCTTTAAAAATATCTTCTACTCCTAAAGAGATCGTTATATATGTCCAAAATAACACATTGGGTGAGGAGACTGAGCTTCTTTTTTTTTTTTAATTTATTTTCATAACAGTATTCATTATTTTTGCACTACACCCAGTGTTCCATGCAATCCATGCCCTCTCTAATACCCACCACCTGGTTCCCCCAACCTCCCACCCCCACCCCTTCAAAACCCTCAGATTGTTTTTCAGAGTCCATAGTCTCTCATGGTTCGCCTCCCCTTCCAATTTCCCCCAACTCCCTTCTCCTCTCTAACTCCCCATGTCCTCCATGCTATTTGTTATGCTCCACAAATAAGTGAAACCATATGATAATTGACTCTCTCTGCTTGGCTTATTTCACTCAGCATAATCTCTTCCAGTCCCATCCATGTTGCTACAAAAGTTGGGTATTCGTCCTTTCTGATGGAGGCATAATACTCCATATGTTGGTACAGACTTCCAGAAAAACCCAAGAAGGTTGGGGCGCCTGTGTGGCTCAGTGGATTAAGCCTCTGCCTTTGGCTTGGGTCGTGATCTCAGGGTTCCTGGGATGGGGCCGCACATCGGGCTCTCTACTCAGCAGGGAGCCTGCTTCCCCCCTCTCTCTGCCTCTCTCTCTGCCTCCTTGTGATCCCAACTCTGTCAAATAAATAAATAAAATATTTTTTAAAAACCCTAAGAATGTCAAAGACAGTGGGGAAACTTTAGATGTATAAGGAACTTTAATAAATGAAATAAATGTAATTCATTATTCAGTCAATGAGTTCAAAGTCAGTGAAACATGGAATTACTCCTGGCTCTCAAATTTATAAACTATGACCTTTAAGAAATTACCACCTATCTAGCTACCTAGTTCATACTAATCTAAACTAGGAATTAAAATATATAAAATATAACGCATCTAAAGCACTAAATATTCCATGCAGCTTTCCTATGTTTTCAATAGCATATTAGTTATTTTAAGTATTTTTAACAGAATAGTCACAGTATCATTGCTGAGACATATCCTTTAGAGCATGTAACATAATCCATTAAACAGATGTCTCTTTCAGTATTAATTATCTTTTTTTGCCAAGTTTTGGCCAATTTTTTTAAAAGTTTTTTTATTATTTCATACCTAAGTTTAAATTAGCAATTTCCAGAAGGTTCCTCATCTGCCTTCCATGAACAATCAAACTGCTTTCATTTAGCAAAGCAAGTATATGAGGAATTATATTTGACGTTTATGATTGAAGGCTTCATCTTAAATTTTTCTTCAAATATTTATGTAATTCTAGTTAGTTGACATATAGTATGATATTCGATTTGAGAGCAGAATTTAGTGATTCATCACTTACATATAACCCCAATGCTCATCACTACAGATGTCCTCCTTAATACCCATCTCACGTTTAGCCCATTCCCTGCTACCTGCCTTTCAGCATCCATCAGTTTGTTCTCTCTAGTTACGAATGTCTTATTGTTTGCCTCCTCTATTTTTTTCCCCTTCACCTATGTCTGTCTCTTTTAAGAATCTATTTTCAAAGAATAGGCTAAAGATCAAGTAATATATGTAATTATATCTATATTGATGACAAATCCAAAATTAACTTTCCCTTCTCCTGAAGCTTATGGGATTTCACATGAAATTATACTGATCTGCAGACACAATTATGTGCATGTATATGTACCTAATTACTCCTCTATAGGCAAGAATTTGAATACTTTAAGAAATTCTCCAGTGCTTTTTATATTCATTCTTATCTGTTACCCTGAATTGTTGGAATAAATATAACAATGTTTTCTATGATTTGATTGCATAATATACCTATACCATAATATACCTGTACCTCATGTGCATCTCATCCAGCATCTGTATCTCCCATTAAGTGAGGTGGCTAGGGGCAGGGGAATGACACATATTTTCTGTTGGCCAGAGAGTTCTACATCTTCCACTGGGAGACCAGGTTACTCTTGTAAACAGACAGTATCTGTGGTCTTCACAGACTGCTGGCCCTGTGAGTGCTCAGAGTGAGGCAATACTGGAAAAAGTAGATTTCTCATCAATGTGTCACTTAAAATTTGAACAGGAAATCCTTACACTTGGGCTTTTTTGAAGACTCTTTATCTCATCACACACCTCCAGAATGTCTGAGACTTTCAGCTTGTAGTGTGTCAGCTAATTGCGACGTGACTCTGAGAAATGTTTATGTTCCACAAGATACTGGGTTCAGAGGCTTGACCATCCATGCTGTTAATTTGCTTTTCTCTCGGTCACAAATGCTGAGACCTGAAAATTCAGGTCTTTGAAGAGTATCTTAGATGCATCAGTTCTATTTTTACACAGGTTGCTAAATCTTGGCATAACGTGCTTTTTCCCCTTATAATCTCCATTTGTCATTTCTATTATAATGGGAAATATCTGAAAACATCATCCCATTAACAATAGGAGTTTAGTGATACTTAGCTCCAAGTATTTTGAATGCACATTGTCAAATTCTTTCTATACATCTCTTGAAAGCTTCATATGGTACTTATACTTTTTTATGAATATGGTGTATCACATTGTTTCCTTGTGAATATTGACTAAGCCTTGCAGCCAAAAATTAAACCCACTTGATTCTTTTAGTTATTGTTGGATTTGGTTTGTTAGTATTTTGTTGAGAATATTTGCACCCATGTTCATCAGGAGTACTGGTCTGCAGTCCTCTTTTAGAGTGCAGTCTTTTTCTGGTTTTGTAATGAGGCTAATACTGACCTCATAGAATGAATTAGGAGGTTTTCCTGACATTTCTATTTGTTTGGAATTTTTTTGAGGAGAATAGGTATTAACTCTTCTTTAAATGTTTGGCAGAATCCCCTTAGGAACATCTGGCCCTGGAGTTCTGTTTGCTGGGAGATTTTTCATGACTGATTCCATTTCTTTGCTGGTTATCCATGTGTTCAAGTTTTCCATTTCTTCCTGTTTTGGTTTTGGCACATTGTTTCTAGGAATTTATCCATTTCTTCCATGCTGTCCCCATTTGTTGGTCTAAATATTTTTTTAATACTATTCTCTTAGTGCACCTGGGAGGCTCAGTCATTAAGTGTCTGCCTTTGGCTCAGGTCATGATCCCAGTGTCCTGGGATTGAGTCCTGCATTGGGTTCTTGGCTCAGTGGGGAGCCCGCTTCACTCTTTGCCTCTGCCTGCCACATTGCCTGCCTGTGCTCTCTCTCTCTCTCTTCCTCTTTTAAGGAAAATAATATTCTCTTATAACTGTATTTCTGTTGTGTTGGTAGCAAAAAAAATCTAGCCCATTTTATCTAAGCACAGTTACACATATAGTACATGAAGAGAGCCATAACATATATTTGGCTGTGAATGTTCATGGCGATAATGTGTCTGTAAAGACTCCTTGGCCAGTTGAGTTTGGGGGAGATAATGAAGTAAAAATTGAGAAATGATGTATTATAAAGTGATATGCATGAATATTTTGGCTAGGTAAGACTGTAACTTCTTTTTCAAGAAGCAGGAACAGATGAGTAGCATGCTCTTATTACATTATATTAGTCTCAATTTGGCAGATAAAAAGAAATAAAAAATTAAGAACAAAAACAGGGAGACTCAAAATACTACAGGGATGTGGTGGCTTGGGCTGAGGTAAAGAGTGTCAATGGTGATGAGAGATTGGACTCTGGAATACTTTGAAGTCAGTGTTAAGTTAAGAAGCCTCTAACGTGAGAACATGGCCTGAGAAAGAAGGAAAGGGGTCATGGACGAAGCATGTGCTTTACCTTGAGTATCTGAAAAGAGACTGAATCTGTTTCCATTCAATGAGCTGGAAAGGATTATACATGAAGTAGGTATGATTAAGAGTCTGTGTTTGGACTGGACATCCGAAGAGTGAATTTTTTGTGAAACACACAAACGGAACAGTTGACTAAGGACTCATATAGCAATGCCCTAAGGTGAATGGTGAGATATAGGCAAGAAAGTATAAAACTGGGCTTTTCAGCTTGCAGGTGCTGCTTAAAACAAAGTAACAGAGATTGTCACCCAGGAACTTAAAGTGAATGTAAATAAGAGGAAGGTCTAGGATAAGCTCTGAGACTCTCTCATGTAAAGAGGAAGAGGAGAAGAGGTGAAATCAGCAAACAAGACCAAAAGCGCAATGATGAGATAGGAGTCAAGTCCATGAAACTATGTTGCCATGGATTCCAAGTGAAAAAAGTGTTTCCAGGAAAAATGAATGATCCACTCTGTTGAATGCTGCTGCTAGTCAAGTAAGATGAGATTTTGTTATTTTGTGTACAGAACAGGGAATGGTTCCAGTGAGCTGTTGGGGCAAATTTCAAATTTGTCATAGATTCAACAGAAAATGGAAGAATGGGAATTAGAAATAGTTTTACTATGATGCAGCACGGTGTTCATTAAAAGTGTCTTTTCCAAAAATGAGAAACTGTGTTTCTTGACTGGGACGATCCAGTGGACAACCAGTCCTGGCTACCATCACATATACTCTCTTCCAATATGGCTTATCTGCATTTTCCCTATTGGTCTGATCCTCTCTGCAAATGTTATCCCTCTTGCCTGTAGCTTTTATAGTCTCCTTCCTTTTGTCTTGTCTTCATGTGTTCTTTCAATTCATTTACTTTCTCCCTAAATTTTTCTCTTTTGTTCTATAATCATTCCAACAATTATTCATTTAAATGTTTTTATTTTCATTTCTAGAATTCTTTTTTTATTATTATTTTTTTTAAAATTACTCCGGGTTTTTCCAAAGTCTAACCATCAGACACTAACCACTTTTTTGGTAGCCATTCAGTACCCCTTATACTTTTATTCACTCTAAATATTTGTACTTTATAATAAATATTCAAGAATTTAATCATTTGGGGTGTGTGTGTGTGTGTTTCTCTTTTGCTTTTTGCCTTTTTCCTTTGTTTATTTTTTTTCCTGATTTTCCATTCTGAGCGTAGTTTCCATTCCTAAATGGCCTGGGTTGAGAATAACTGCAGAAGTTTTTCTCTGGCAATAATGATCATTAAAATCTGGGAAATAGGGGGATCCCTGGGTGGCTCAGTTGGTTAAGCAGCTGCCTTCGATCAGGTCATGATCCCAGCGTCCTGGGATCGAGTCCCACATCGGGCTCCTTGCTCAGCAGGGAGCCTGCTTCTCCCTCTGCCTCTGCCTGCCATTCTGTCTGCCTGTGCTCGCTCTCCCCCCCCCCCTTTCTGATAAATAAACAAAATCTTAAAAAAAAAAATCTGGGAAATAGGGATGCCTGCGTGGCTCAGTGGGTTAAAGCCTCTGCCTTTGGCTCAGGTCATGATCTCAGAATCCTGGGATTGAGCCCCACATGGGGCTCTCTGCTCAGTGGTGAGCCTGCTTCCTCCTCTCTCCCTCTCTGCCTGCCTGTCTGCCTACTTGTGATCTCTGTCAAATAAATAAAAATAAATAAAACCCTTTAAAAAGTCTGGGAAATAATTTTCCTATGATAAAATATACACTTTATTTTTTATCTGCTAATATATATTTGGAAATTGAAAAATAAGGAATATAAGTATTTTTCAAAACCCATCTTTTGTAGTCTGGAAAACACTATGTTCATTTTACGGGAAAATAGCTTATATTGAATCTGCTAAAGGAATACTAACTGAAGCTAGACCACACATACTTATGGGGAAGAATCACCAGAGTGAGAATTTGGGATAGAAGAATTCTTTTCTTAATTAAGTCATCATATGTATACTATTCATATTATAGATGTGCTAATTCCCCAAATTATATACTTCTGGATTTGTAATTTATTTTGTCTATGTACACTTTGTGCCTGCCTTCTCTGGGATTATTTGAATAATTTTTAGAACTCCATTTCAATTAGTATATTGGCTTCTAGGCTCTCCCTCTTTACAGTTTCTTCTTAGTGCCTGTACTAAGATTACAGCACACAGTCTTAACTGTGTCTAGATAGAATGGTCTAGGTAGAATTTGTTGTACAATGTAAGAAATACTGTATGGAACAGGTCTATTGATATCTTCCCCTTCCCATTATGATAAATAGTTGTCATAGGTCTTACATATTACATACATTACAAACCCTGGAAGAAACTTGCAAACTTTGTGTTGAATGGTCATGCATACTGCTAGGAAATTAGCAGAAGATTGTCTTTCATATTTACCCTGATATTTATAACTTTAAAAATCCTTATGCCTTCCCAAATAAACTATTTCTCATGAAACTATGACACATAAACCAGACACATTTCTTTACTTTAACACCTCTTGCACGCCAGGCCAAGTAGTTTTTGGAAAAAGTCTTAATTTACCTTCATTCTGGAAGACTACTAATGATATCACATTCTGAGTTGGCAGGGTTTTTTAATGAGATGATTATTTTCTCCTAAATTTATTTGTTTCTAAAGAACTTCTAGGCATATAAAGTGTTGTTATTCTCTCATTGCTTTCGGTATTTTTTAAATCTGTTTCAGAAGTATGACTACAATGTGCCCACATGTGATCTAATTTTTATTTTTTTTTTAATTTGGGTTTGCTGGGCTTCCTGAATTTAATTTGGTGTTTTTCAACAAATTTGAATTAGCTTCAGCCATTATTTCTTCAAATCATCTTCTGCTAATTGTTTCCCTCTCCTTGTAAGATGCTAATTACATGTGTCACAACATTTGATTTTATCACGTGGATCTCTTTTGTACAAATTATTTTTGATCCCCTCTCAGATTCCATTATTATTCCTATCCAATCCAGAGCATTTGAGGGGGACAAAGTTAGATATTTACATGTTGCCATAGGAGGAGCCACAAAGAACTAATGCCTGTAATTAAGAGCAGAGCAACAATTTTTAAACATTAAAGCCCTATTTTATCCATAATTTTACAATCATTAATTTCAGAAAATAAAAATTTCAGATTAAATCAATTGGGTACAGGAGTTTGGACAGACCCAACTTTGTCCTTTTTGCATTTTCTTTGGAACTGAGTGCCTGCAGGAAACTGAGTTTTCTGCTCTGCTGCAAACACAGCAAATTATAAAAGGGCTTCGTCTTCTTCTGAAATTAGTACTGAAATGAGGACTGCTTAACTCTGAGATCTAGAATAAGAAACCCATAATGTTCAAAACCTAATGTGTAGTATTAGAAAGTTAGACACAGAGAAAACTGCCACACTGATCTTTATATCTCTGACTTCTCTGAGACATTTTTGTAAAGGCTCAGTGGTAGAATTTAGTGATTCATCAGCTGTATGTAACATCCCATGGTCATTATATCAATGTCTCCTTAATGCCCATCACCCAATTGTTCCTTTCTCCCATCCATCTCCCCTCCTGCAACCCTGTTTTTTCCCTATAGTTAAGAGTCTCTTATTTTTAGAACTCCATTTCAATTAGCATATTGGCTTCTAGGCTCTCCCTGTTTATAGTTTCTTGTGATTTGTCTCCATCTCAGTTTTCATCTGGTGTTGTTTTTCCTCCATTCCCCATGTTCGTCTGTTTCTTAAATTCCACACATGAGTGAAATCATACGGTAATTGTCTTTCTCTGACTGACTTACTTTGCTTAGCATAACACTCTTTAGTTCCATGCACATCATTGCAAATGGCAAGATTTCATTCTTTTTGATTGCTGGGAGATATATATATATATATATATATATATATATATGACGTCTTCTTTATCCATTCATTTGCCAATTAACATGTGGGCTCTTTCCCTAGTTTGGCTCTTATGGACATTGCTGCTACAAACATTGGGGTGCATGTGTCCCCTTAAATCAAAATGTTTTTACCTTTGGATAAATACCAAGAAGTGCACCTGCTGTGTCATAGGGTAGCTCTATTTTCAACTGTTTGAGGAACCTCCATACTGATTACCAGGGTTGCTACACCAGAGTTTGCATTCTCAACAGCAGTATGAGAAGGTCAGCAACATGACAGGTGAGTCCACGCTCACCACTGTTGTTCAATAGCACTAGAGATCCTAGCCTCAGCAATCAGACAGTGGAAAAAATTAAAAGACATCCAAATCAGCGAAGAAGAATTCAGACCTTCATTCTTCATAGATGATATGATAGTCTACGTAGAAAGTGCAAAGATTCCACCAAAAAATTGCTAGAATTCATGCAGGAATTCAACAAAGGTACAGGATAAATATCAATGCACAGAAATCAGTTGCATTCTATATATTAACAGTAAGGCAGAAGAAATAGAATCAAGGGATTAATCCTATTTATAATTGCACCAAAAAGCAGAATGTACAGAGGAATAAACCAAAGAGGTAAAGAAAAACTCCAACTATAGAACAGTTATAAAAGAAATTGAGGAAGACACGGAAAAATGGAAAAAAAAATCCATCGCCATGAATTGGAATAACAAATACTGATAAATATGTAACCGAAAGCAATCTACACATTCAGTAAAAGCCCTATCAAAATACCATCAGCATTTCTCACAGAGCTAGAACAAACAATCCTAAAATTAGAATGGAATAAGAAATGCCCCCCAAAAGACAAAATAATGTTGAAAAAGAAAAACAAAGCCTGAAGCATTACAATTCTGCAATTGAAACTGTATTACAAAGCTAATATCATCAAGACCATATGGTCTTCTCTTTTTTTTTTTTTTAAGATTTATTTATTCATTTGAAAGGGAGTTAGGGGCAGAATGCAAGGGAGAGAGAATCTTAAGCAGACTCTACACTGAGCATGGAGCTGGACATAGGCTCAATTTCATGACCCTGAGGTTGTGACCTGACCTGAAATCAAGAGTCAGTTACTTAACTGACTGAGCCCTACCATGACTCTTTCTACTCTGACTTCACACCTGACTAACTCCCTTAAAAGAGTGTTCCATGTTTATTTATCTCCAGTGAATTTGGTGGATCCTCCACTTAAGCTCACTCTACCAAAATCTTCCCATGGCTTCTTATGGGTACAGGTAGAGACATTAAGCATCTTTTTTAGAAGCATGTAGAGATGTAAAAATTAATTTAAGAAAAAACTGGGAGGTGTTCCACATCAGAATGTTAATATTAAAGAGCTTCTCTCTTACTTTTCTTTCTTCTCCATGATAAGAAATACAGATGTGTCGATGGGATACTCAACATTGGAAGGAAAAGGTCATTTCAGTGTCTTCTTCCCCTAGGCTCCAGGAGATTCCCCAAATCTAGGAACCAAACAGACTGTCTTGCAAACCTTGAAAATTCCTTTAAAAATGTCTTCTACTCCAAAAGAGATCATTATATATGTCCAAAGTAACACATTGGGTGAGGAGACTGGGTTTCTTTCTTTTTTTTTTTTTTTAAGATTATTTATTTCTTTATTTGACAGAGAGAGATCACAAGTAGGCAGAGAGGCAGGCAGAGAGAGAGAAGGAAGCAGGCTCCCCGCTGAGCAGAGAGCCGATGCGGGACTCGATCCCAGGACCCTGAGATCAGGACCCGAGCCGAAGGCAGCGGCCCAACCCACTGAGCCACCCAGGCGCCCCGAGACTGGGTTTCTTGACCAATAAGAGAAAGAATAGTAACTTCAACTTGATTTCAAAAATTTGTTTCCCAATATTTTTCTTTAACAAACAAGCTTCTCTCATGAAATACGATGAGAAAAAAAAATCCTACACTTATTATGGTAAATTAGGTTTTTGTTCAATAAAACTACATTCCTTCCATCAGAGAACTTTGAAAGGAGTAAACCCTGAAGAAAATCAATGATAAGTTTGGCCATGTGACTTGTTTTCACAATCTAATGTGAGTGAGAATGTGATAGCTTATGAGTTCAGAGTCCAGGCATTAAGAAGCATTTTTCTCCTAGTCAATAATCTCTGCTAAAGATGTCATGTATTATCAGTTTAGCTCCTCTTCTAAGAATAAAATATGTCCAAAAGATCTGAGTTGAATCTGTAGTTGCAGTCTGGAGCCAATTCCATGCAGGCCAAGCCTAGACCAACTGAAACCCAGACAAAACAGAAACTGGTGAATGAGAAATAAATGTTTATCTTCCCATGTCATTACAATCTTGGGTTGTTTGAGCACAATGTCAGCAAATCCTTATAGCTAGCATTTACATATTAAATGAATTTGATTTTAAATATTTAAAAATTTATCAACAGGAGTATAAGATGTCAGTACAGAGAGTGTAAAGAATATGTGTAGGGGTATTGGATGGCTAAGTCAGTTAAGTGTCTACCTTACACTCAGGTCATGATTCCAGCATCCTGGGATTGAGTGCTGCACCCCCAGTCTGGCTCTCCTTACAGTGGCAGCTTGCTTCTCCCTCTGACTGCTGCTTCCCCTGCTTGAACTCTCTCTCTCTGCGTAAAATAAACAAATAAAAAACTTTTTAAAAAATGTGCAAAAACTGTGTCTATATTCAAGGAGATATATGTAAATGGAGTATGAATTTTTTTTACAAGTAATAATCGAGCTCAATTTCTCTCCCTCTTGTCATTGAACTGAGGTAGAAATATCTGAATCATTATCAGATTACTAAAGTTATTCCTGAATTACAGGAATAATAAGCTGTTCAACGCACACAAATGTCTTTAACTTTTATTCTTCTTTTCTTCATTATTTAACATTTTTATTTTTTAGACCAAAGTAGTTTTGGGTTTGGGGAAGGGCAACAGAAGAGGGGACTTGGAGAATTTAATAAAACAGGATGTCTTCTAAAATAGCTGAACTCCAGGTAAGGAAAACATCACACCAGAAAAAGTAGTGAAGGGCACTGGTTATTAATGATTGAGAAGAAACCTATCTCTACCAAAAGATGAAGGTAATTTTTTATAGTGCTGGACTAAAAGTGATTCAGAAGAAAAGTGTTTATCTCATTCTCTGAGGATGTGGGGCAGATGGGAATGGCTTGTATATAGTAATCCTGTTATTTATTTGACATTATAACCCTGAGTGCCTGTTAACAATTTAGTACTCTCAGCTCTAAATCTACCCATCCCTCTGTGCCCTGTTCTCAGACAATGGAGCAAGATCCTATAAAGTTCTCTTCCTTGACAGCTCACATGTGCTAAATTCTGTTAATTAAGGCAGTGAAGGGACCCTGCAAGAGAAAGGGCTCTTCGTCCTGGTTTCATGGTGTTTTCAGGGTGTTTGGCAGCTATGGCTTTGTTGCCAGCGGCACGAACACAGAAAGTGTTCAGCCTCCAGCAGGTACTTGTGGCCAGTCCCAGTCAAAGCTTCCTGCCCTCTGCTCTGTCCTTCCTAACAGGGGTTCTTCCTGCCTGCCAGTCACAGCCTGAAATCCATCCCCACCTAGTTCAGCCTGTAGACTGTGGAGCTGCTCTGTCCCAGGTCAATGCAGTGAGCATGTCTGCCATGAAGCTGTGTGTGTCCATATTGTCTCAATGACATCTAAATCCCATCTCCAGAGAGGAGATGTGGCTTCCCAGTGATCTCTCTCTTGTGTACTGTCCTCTAACCCTAAGAAATTCTTTATGATTTTCTTTATTTTAGTAGCCTTTCTTTCTAGTAAGCTTTCCCTTACAAATTGGATAGTAATGTTTACACCAGTCTTCCTCTGGTTTCTGTTCCTGAGTCAATTTCATGTGTAATCTTGCCACCCAGGGTCGTCAACCCTTATTTGCAGCCGCTTATTTGCAACCTTATTTGCAGGATAAAGCAATTCACTTGGAAATATGAGTGGATTGATGACCTTATTGAAGACTTCACAATAACAATGCTTCACAATAACGATGCAATAATTTGTACTTTATTATTTAACAAATAACAAAAGCTTAAGAAATGTATAATATGTACCTGAGTATATATATTTTTACATTAATAAAATTAAGATGATAAAACAGTTTTTTGACACCAAGGGGGAAACCTCAGGTGCACTTTGGGCTTTGCATGATTATGATGCAAACTGCAGGTTCCTCTTGGCTAAGAAATGAACCATTCTAGTGAATCATGCTGATAACGGGCAAGGCCACACATGTTTGCATGCAGGGATGGTGGAGGATGGCTATGTACCTTCTTCTCAATTTTGTTGTGAACTAAAATTGTTCTAAAAAGAGTATCTGAAAAATATCTGGGAAAATTGCATGCCTTTTGAAGAAATGAGAAATATCTTTTTTTATAGATGGTGAGATAGCGTTATTCCAAAATTAGGTAACTGAAATGCCTAATGCTTACAAACATATATTTTTAGATATAAACAGTCTTCAAAAGATCCCATGTTTGAGTCAAAGTCGAAAAATGGACAATTCTTGTCACTTGCTGAAAACACTAATGACCTGAAATACAGAAAATTGTAAAAAATATAAATATAAATATCTTAAAAATATAAATCTTAAAAAATATAAATCACAATATTTTGAAGAATAAACAGGTTATGTAAAATAATAGTTGTATATCTGAATCTGAGAATTTCCCATATTATTCTGCAATGGAAACACTTTAACAATTGTGTTATAGAGTTGTTCACATACTGTACTTATTCTTTGTAAGATTAGTCCTCTTAAGGCATAAAATACAAAAGTTGTCAAGAAACTTACAGTTTAGGAAAGAAGGCAGAGGCTTTTGGACACAGAGATGGATTAATATTGATATTCTGGGAAAGTCTACTAATCCATGAAGAATGAATGAGGAAGCCAAAAAAACACTATGAGAAAACAATTGTTTTAGAAGTCAAATAAAAGTTCTTATTTGAATTTTTAATAACCAGTTATTTTTTCTATAGATTCTATAGAAACTTTCGCATTTTAATATAGTGTTGTACACTGAACATGATATAAAAATATCTTAGTAGGAGTAAATGAATAGGAAAAACTTACAAAGACAACAATGTCAGTGTTCTGATAATTTATCAAAGGTTAATAATATTTTATGAAAAATCCATTATTGAAAAACTCCTAGAGATTCATGTGAAAAGAAGCACATCTGTAGTTTTCTTAGCCAGAACTGCTCCCATGCTTCCCCACCTGCCCACCATAGCTCAGTGATCCATCATACCTGTATGATATAAAACTGAGAATATATCAAAAGTTTTAAGGTGGAACTAAAGTGGTGTTTAGAGATAATTCATAGCTCTGTGACTTATACCCAAAAGGAAGAATGTTATAAAATGAGTGAAATAAGTCAAGCAGAGAGAGTCAATTATCATATGGTTTCACTTATTTGTCGAGCATAACAAATAGCATGGAGGACATGGGGAGTTAGAGAGGAGAAGGAAGTTGGGGGAAATTGGAAGGGGAGGTGAACCATGAGAGACTATGGACTCAAAAACAATCTGAGGGGTTTGAAGTAGCAGGGGGGAGGTGGGAGGTTGGGGTACCAGGTGGTGGGTATTATGGAGGGCACGGATTGCATGGAGCACTGGGTGTAGTGCAAAAATAATGAATACTGTTATGCTGAAAATAAATAAAAAATAAATTTTAAAAAATGCATGATCTAAGTAGTTTCCCTCTCAAGGTGCTGTACAGAGAAGAACCTATTAAAGCTAGACAAGAAAGAAATGATAAACATATACTAAGTTGAAAGTTGATTCTGAAGTACAAATAGTAGAGTAACCCATGGCAGCCCAAGTGGATCAATACCTAAATATACAAGAGCATTAGCAAGAGCATAGATGAATGCACTAAAGTAGAACTAGACAATGGAGCAGCAAGGAGTTTGGAGGATTTAAAACTTCATGCAACTATATGGATGAAACGCACAAGTTTAGCTTCCCCTGCAAATGCCAAAAATAAAATATGCATACTGTATCTTTCTACTTATGTAAATGTTTGTAAATGGTCGTGAAAACATGAAAGGGGCATTTTATAGTGCTGGTAATATTCATTTTATCCCTCATATGATGGTGACACTTGAAAATTCAGCCAGCTGTTGGTATGTATCACATGTGCAACCATCTGTATGTACATTACACCACAATAAAATTAACATAACAGGCTACCATGAAAATATGCAAATATGTTTAAAGTTAGACATAAAATTAAAAACATCCTACCAAATACAACTTGTGAAAACCAAAATAAAAGGAAATAATTATATCAGAAATGTCTTAACCTCTAATATAATTTAATCTCTAATGTAGAAAACTATTCAAACTCAGTTAAAGAATATTCAGATGCTTATGAGGAAAGAAAGATGAAATATCAATTAAAAACCAAAAAGAAAATCTTACAAGGTAGAGAAAAGGGTCTAATAAAATATGTGTTGTGTGCATTTTCTTGGAATACTAAAAAAAGGAAATTACATGTGAGTGGCAATCTAAGCTAATTCTGATAATATATAAAATTAATAAACTACAAGACAAGTAGATTTATTGAAGCAATACCAAGTTGTATTTACATTTTCAATTCCTTTAACTTAATCTGTCACATTAGCAGAGTAAAGAAGGTCAAAGGATGTGATTTCTCTGATGCAGAAGATAAAACTAATTTTCATTTTTAATTAAAAAAAAATTAGGCTGCTGGAAATAAAAAGGAAAGATCCATGAAAAGATCTAGAATAGATATGATAACTCTGAAAAAGTACTGATTGTAAAAGCCACTGTTTATAAAAGGACAATTTTTAAAGTACGGTTTGACAAAAGTATATACAAGATCAAAGAAACTGAGAAGGAAGTGCAAAGTTATACCCACACATTTATGGAATACAAATTACAGCAATGATGAAAAATCATTCCATGGAGAAAGTGTAGTGTTACAATAAATGGCAAGATTTCATTTCTTTTGATGGCTGCATAGTATTCCATTGTGTATATATACCACCTCTTCTTGATCCATTCATCTGTTGATGGACATCTAGGTTCTTTCCATAGTTTGGCTATTGTGGACATTGCTGCTATAAACATTCGGGTGCACATGCCCCTTTGGATCACTACGTTTGTATCTTTAGGGTAAATACCCAATAGTGCAATTGCTGGGTCATAGGGCAGTTCTATTTTCAACATTTTGAGGAACCTCCATGCTGTTTTCCAGAGTGGCTGCACCAGCTTGCATTCCCACCAACAGTGTAGGAGGGTTCCCCTTTCTCCGCATCCTCACCAGCATCTGTCATTTCCTGACTTGTTTATTTTAGCCATTCTGACTGGTGTGAGATGATATCTCATTGTGGTTTTGATTTGTATTTCCCTGATGCCGAGTGATATGGAGCACTTTTTCATGTGTCTGTTCGCCATCTGGATGTCTTCTTTGCAGAAATGTCTGTACATGTCCTCTGCCCATTTTTTGATTGGATCTAGAGCGTATCATGCTTAGCAAATAAGTCAAGCAGAGAAAGACAACTATCATATGATCTCCCTGATATGAGGAAGTGGTGATGCAACATGGGGGCTTAAGTGGGTAGGAGAAGAATAAATGAAACAAGATGGGATTGGGAGGGAGACAAACCATAAGTGACTCTTAATCTCACAAAACAAACTGAGGGTTGCCGGGGGGAGGGGGTTTGGGAGAAGGGGGTGGGATTATGGACATTGGGGAGGGTATGTGATTTGGTGAGTGCTGTGAAGTGTGTAAACCTGGTGATTCACAGACCTGTACCCCTGGGGATAAAAATATATGTTTATAAAAAATAAAAAATTAAAAAAAATGATCATCTGTTAGCGCAAATGATAAAATTTCAAGAAGATGTATTAGGAAAAACATCTGACCTAAAGTTGGGCAGTGATTTCTTAGAGAGAAACAAAACATGATCCATAAAAGAACAAAGTGATGAAGTATAGTTCCTTAAGATAATGTCTGTGCTTTGAAGAGAAAGGAAAGACCAGTCATAGACCGAGAGGAAATATTTACAAATAACACATCTAATAAAATACTTGCTGCCAGGATACAGAAAGAATTCTCAAAATACAATAACAAAAACTAAAAATATAACAAAAATATTTCAAGATACTTCACCAAAAAGCATTTATTGATGGCAAATAAATACAGAGAAAGTTGCTCGACACTATCAGTCTTAGGGAACATTCACATTAGAACTACTACATATCAGAATTCCTATTCCAGCAAAAGAGAGGATATGCTACTGTTCCCTACATCCTCCACCAAATACAGCTAAAACGCCTAGATATTATACACAAAACAATATAACATTCAAGAGTTTATGAGAAAGCAGACAGAACTGCGCCCTCTAACCCCAAGGAATGATATGGCGGTGAGCGCCCTGGAATTTCTCTTTGCCTCACATATCCCAGAGTGGTGAGCAAACCACAGACACCAAAGTGCACAGACAAAAGTCCCCAAAATGATTTTTTTTTTCTCTAATGAGCATAATAGAAAAAAAGATATGTTAGAAAGACCCACACAAACAAATAAACAAAAAATGTAGACACTAAGTGCATTATTTCAATCAACCACAGACTATTCAAGGGACACATCACTCAGGAATGCAGGGGACATCAAGACATTCTGAGATAAAGGAAAACTAAGAAAAGTGTCACCACCACACCCAGTCTGCAAGAACTGCTGAAAGGAATTATCCAAACAGAAATTAAATGGTAACAGAAGGAATCTTCCAAGAATCATCAGGAAGAAAGGAAAAAAAAAAAAAAAACAAAGTATAAAACTATCATTAGGTCTAAGGGACTTCGCCTCAACTCTAGTGTCTAAATTATTTGATATTTGAATGAAAATCATCAGTTGAAGCAAAATTATAACATTCATGTAATTCTCAACATCAGTAGAGAAACATTTAAAACAAAGTAGAAATGAGACACAGTAAAGGGACATCAGGGAAGGGAAGGCTCTACATTTTACTAAGTACAGTGGGTTGTGACAGAATGTGTAGACTGATATATGTGTTTATAATTATCTATATAAAGATATATGCTATCTACATTGTTTATATAAAGCTGATTAGAACATATGGGGACATGTATATGACTATATATGTATAAAGTTATTTATGAAGAAAAGATCGACTTTGCTTTACATTATGCTCCATCAGGTTCATAATGTAGAAAACTATAACTTTCACATTTATCTCACTGCATCGCAAATACAACATCACCAAAAATAAATTCCAATTGCATCAGAAACTCTAATTAAAGTGAGAAATTAATAAATAAAGAAAAAAGATAGAAGTAATATGGAAAAATGTTTATGAACTTTGACAAAGTTCTACAATAGGTTCAAAATAATCAATAACACTCAAATGACATATGGAACCATCGTAATATTAAAATTCTGATCATTAAAGGACTCCAATAGGAGAGTAAAAATGCCATACACAGTGATTTCCATCTTGTAAACTCAAAAAAGAGCTCATATTTAAAACATGGTAAGGACTTCCAAGAAGACAAAAGAAAAACACCATCTAGGAGAAATAAGCAAGGGACACATGAGTCCTTCTCACCAAAGAGAATATCCTAATAACTCACAGCCCAGGAAAATGATACTGTTCTATAACCAGCAGAACATTTTGTCATAATTTTCCTCAGAACTTTGGATCAATGGACAATTTTGTACAATATATTTACACAGTACATTAGATAAATGCAGGGATAATGTAATATATTGAAAGATACACATATCTATGACTAAGCATTTTCATACTAATGCTTAGAAGAAAATGTATAATAATCATATGTAAACATAATTATAATGTTCAATTTATGCATTGTTTTTTTGACAAATGTATTATTTACATTTCGTAAATATACTATGTATTATGTAGTTATGTATAATAGTTATCATAAATACAATACATAGAAAACACATAGAAAAAGCCTTTTATAAAATAATTTATTTTTTTAATTTTATTTATTTATTTGACAGAGAAAGAGATCACAAGTAGGCAGGGAGTGGGGAGGGGAGCAGGCTCTCTGAGCAGAGAGCCTGATGTGGGGCTTGATCCCAGGACCCTGAGATCATGACCTGAGCTGAAGGCAGAGAGGCTTAATCCACTGAGCCACCCAGGTGCCCCATAAAATAATTATTCATAATAACCACACAGTAAAAAAGATGCAAGTTTCTGAGAAACTTTTAAAATGTCCTATTCATATAAGACAGCAACACTACAAATTCACAAACTATAGACAAATCTAGTAATATAGACCAATTACAAATATCATATGAAAGCAAAAGGAGACACATATAATAATGCATACTGCATGAGTCCAACAATATAAACTCCAAAACTAAGTAAGGATATTTCACAGTATTAACATTGGCAGGACAAATAGAGGCTCTACTTCTCGCTCATGAGCTGATTTGTATTTACGTTCTGACTGTTTTGTGATGAATATGCACAATCATGTAGTTTTCTTTTTTATTTTAAGATTTATTTATTTATTTGACAGAAAAAGAAATCACAAGTAGGCAGAGAGGCAGGCAGAGAGGAAAGAGGAAGCAGGCTCCCTGCCCAGCAGAGAACCCAATGCAGGGCTGATCCCAGGACCCTGAGATCATGACATGAGCTGAAGGCAGAGGCTTAACCCACTGAGCCACCCTGGTGCCCCAGTCATATAGTTTTCTTGATGTGTGGTAAAAAATATATAAGGTTATTTCAGGCAAAAGAGCATTTATAGAAGTATGGCTTTCTAAGAAAAGCAAGAACTAGAAATTATTAAATATACATTAAAGGTATAAAAATAGTAAAATATCACAGAGTCAAACTATGGAATAGTAACAGACTTTAAATAAACAAGAAATATGTATGACTATAAGGATGAGATCTACAAATGTAATATTAAATGATAAGCTTTTAATAAAAGCTGCAAACATGTGAAACCTCACCATTTCCTCTTCATCCTCTATGGAGAGCAGGGTAGAGTTCTTAGAAGCACAGGACAACCGACTCTCATTCCATGGTTTTCTTACAGTGCTAATGTAATAGCAATTTTTGGAATATGTAATCCACTCTTTTGGACAATGACCACATGGATCAGCTAAAGAAAGATTATGAAATATTATCCAAAAAGTTTCAAATTTTAAAAATTGCAAATTTACAACTTGCATATGTATACACACATGCATATATATACATATGTATGTGTGTGTGTGTATATATATCTATATATATATATATATATACACATATATATGACATATCCATGCACCCTCCTTCACAGGTGGCAAAAATAAAACACACACACACTCCCAAAGAGTCAGGCTTCCCTCCCTTAATTTATGTGCCCATAAAAGGCAAACACACAAAAAAGTCTACATGTCTTTTGAGTCACTGAACAAAACCACTTTTTTGGAGTTATATAATGATTTATCTCTTATTATGTCATAGCAGGAGGAAATTTGAAGCAATTGGCAATAATGAGTATGATAATTTAAAATATATTTTTTCTTTATTTATTTGAGAAAGAGACAGTGAGGGGGAGCATGAGAGAGGAGAAGGATAGAGGGAGAAGCCGACTCACTGTGGAGCTGGGGGCCCAATGTGGAACTAGATTCCGGGACTCCAGATCATGACCTGAGCCAAAGGAAAGTGCTTAACCAATTGAGCCACCCAGGTCCCCAATGGATATGGTAATTTTAAATGAGGATTTATTCATATTGCTGCATAAGAAGGAATAAGCTCTTACAATCATTACTTATTTTCATCTATTTTCTGCATTTTATAATATATATTTTAAAGTATATATAAAATATATATATATATTTAAAATATATATAAAATATATATATTTTATAATATATATTTCATCAAACTCTATGATGATTTTGTACAACCTAGATGGAAACAAAATATAAACTGTACTACTATCAGAACTATGAAAATCATTACATACATTTCTGGATTCTTGTAACTGGGTACGAATTGTCCTGCTGTGGTGTTCTAATACCTAAAAATAAAAATTAATCATTGTAATAATTCTAGTTTTTCTGTTTGAAACTTGGTGTACTTTTTAAGATTAGAATATTCTGGAATAAAATTGATTTACTAAAATTAACAATATCATTAAGATTTGAGTGTAAATCAATCCAAAGCCTTAAACAACCAAACATCGACATTTCTTAGAGTATTTCGTTTAGCCAGTCTCAAGAATTAACTTGTATTTTTCAATTATGTATATATGTATATTTTCTACAATCATTGTTATTTATACTTTTGAGAAGTTCAGAATAAGCATTCCACATTTAGTCTAAATGCATACGTGGAAAGGATAGTTCCACTCCCTCATACTTTAAATGCTTAGAGGCACTGATGATCATTAAAATGAAAAGATTCCTCGGGGCGCCTGGTGGCTCAGTGGGTTAAAGCCTCTGCCTTTGGCTCAGGTCATGATCCCAGGCTCCTGGGATGGAGCCCCATATCAGGCTCTCTGCTCAGCAGGGAGCCTGCTTCCTCCTCTCTCTGCCTGCCTCTGTCTACTTGTGATCTCTGTCTGTTAAATAAATAAAATCTTTAAAAAAAAAAAAAAGAAAAGAAAAGATTTCTCATAATCATTCAAAGATTTACTCACAGGAAAGAGAACTTATCATTCTTGCTACAATATAGGTCAAAACAAGGCAGGAGAGTCCCAAAACCCCAGCAATGAGCTTCTCTAGAGATGATGGCAAGTATGTGGGGAGAGAAATGAAACAGTGAGGAAGGATGGATGGATGAAGACTAAAGTTTAGACAGTTTACATACAAGAGAACCAAAGATGCACAGAGAATCATAGGTATAAACATGGACCACAAACCCATATCTACCATTGTAATCTTCCTCACAATATACCACTTAACTGTCAGTAAGCATCATGCTCCATGAGCTATTTGGTCACGGACTATGAATTACAACAATGCTGGAGTGAATTAGTCCTCAGATCTCAAAAACGATACCTTATTCCAGCTTCAAGTTCATCATGATCCTCACAAATGAAAAATATATGGAATTATTCTCTACTCTTTCCCACACATTGTACCCCAAGTTCACATCCTAGAACAGTTGTCCTGTGTGCCTTACTGTGTGCTTTATTTTTGCAGTGGTAGTTCTTGTCATTCCCTTGCAGGTCTTCAGACACATTTTGAAGATTTAGTTCTGCACAGATGATTTCCTGCTCAGTTACTGAATTAGAGCTTTTAGAATCAGTTACTGAATTAGAGCCTTACCTTTCGACAGTTGTCTTCTTGAGTTCTTAAACAGATTTGGTTCTGAAGGTTTTCTCTCTGGTTATTCATTTCAGCACTGAGAGATCTCAGGGCCTGTGCTGTATGGAAACTGGACTTATATAGTCAGCAAATGGTGTAGGTAATGACAAGAGCCCTGCTAGAGTCACACTGGGTGGAGTGTGAGGTAAGTGGTAACACTCCTTTGTAGCTGAATGATGTAAAATTCTGGTTCTGATTTCTTCAGAGCTTGAAATAAGTGTTTCATCAGAGAATAAGTGATTCTTAAAGTGGTATTTTATGTTTGATGCAATGTTATTGATTGTAGCCACAAAAAGCAACAAATTAGTGAAGAATAAAGAAACATGAGGTGAACCATGAGAGACTATGGACTCTGAAAAACAGTCTGAGGGGTTTGAAGTGGCGGGGGGGTGGGAGGTTGGGGGAACCAGGTGGTGGGTATTATAGAGGGCATGGATTGCATGGAGCACTGGGTGTGGTGCAAAAATAATGAATACTGTTATGCTGAAAATAAATAGAAGGAAAAAAAAAACATTTAAAGAATGATGTTCTTAGTAGCTTAATGTCAGATTCCATAGACACACTGTAGGAATAACAGGGTTAAAACTAAAATGCTGTTATTAGGAAATAATAAGACAAATTTTTTATGACAATTTTTAAAATCCATGAAAGGTTAAAGATTGTTCTGAAGTTGGGGGAACAGTGGTGTTAGCATATACAGGAACTTCCTGCAGTAAATTACTTCTATTTGGTGACTTATGTATACTTAGTAAAAGGGGATGAGGTCTTATTAAATCACCTTACATTTTGAATGATTGTAGAATCCTGGAAATTAAATTTTAAAGAAATACTGTATATGGTGAAAAATACTACATGACACACTAACCTTATCCAAAACCTAAACAATACTGCTGAAAACCAAAAGCAGACAATAACAGAAAAAATTTCTAAAAATCCTTATTTGACACCAGAAAAGGGTAATTGATAATGGCCAACATATGCAAGTATAAAATGGTAAACAAAAGTAGAGATCATTTATGGAAGAATGGTATGAACTCAGAAACAATCTATGGCTGTCAAAGGAGTGAAGGTAGCTTTATTGTGCAAGCAATTGTTATAACTCAAATAAACGTAATCTAATAATTCACATAATTAGCTCTGCAGTCAGTGAGCTCTAGAATCCCTTCTGGTTCTCAAAGTTACAATGTGTGATCTTTTAAGTTACTTCATGTCTACCTACCTAATTTACTAATCTATCATTGAGATTAAAAATATGTAAGTTCTAATACATGTAAAACACTTAGGATTCAAGCAGGCTTTTATAAACTCTTAATAATATGTTAGTTATTTTATTCCTATTTTTAACCCAATTGCTATATTGTTGTTTCTGATTCATATCATACTATGTACAATGATTCATAGGGCTGTCTTCATCAGTGTGGTAAAAACTTTTGCAATGCTTTGTTCATATTTTTTGGAATCTTGTCATTATTTATAGGTAAGCTTAATTAGTAAATTAGGAAATTTACCTCCTCCTGATATTAAGAAACATTAAATAGTTTTATTTAAGAAAGTATATGAAGAAGTATATTTGACCTTCATGATTGCACGATTTTATTTCAAGAATGTATTTTTAAAGGCTGGGCTAAATATCAAGTAATATATGAAATTATTTCTATGTTGATGACAAATCCAAATTAACCATTCCTTGTCATGCATTGATGCTTATGAGATTTCACGTGAAATTATATGGATTTTAACCCTTATCATCTGCGTGTGTATACATTTGACTACTTCTCCACAGGCAAGAATATGAATATTTTAAGATATTCTCTGACATATATCATATTTCTTCCTATCTGTGACCCTGAGTTGTTGTAATAGAGTTAACCAGTGTTCTCTGTGATTTTGTTGTGTATTAGTTGTATCCATCCAGTATCTGTATCTCCCACTAAGTGAGGTGGCTAGGAGAGAGACAGCAGAGGAGTGACACTTACCTTCTGTTGGCCAGAGTCAGGCATCTTCCAGGGGGAGACCAAGTTACTCTTGTATCTTGTATCCACAGTATCTGTGGTCTTCACAGACTGCCAGCCCTGTGAGCGCTCAGAGTGAAGAATAGTGGAAAAAGTAGATTTATCATCAACATGTCGCTTAAAATTTGAACAGGAAACCCTTACATTTGGGCTATTTTGAAGATACTTTATCTCATCACACACCTCCAGAATGTCCGAGAATTTCAGTTTGTGGTGTGTCAGTTAATTGCGACATGACTCTGAGAAATGTTTATGTTTCACAAGATATTGGGGTCAGAGGCTTGACCACCCAAGCTGTTAACTTGCTTCTTTCTCAGTCACAAGTGCCGAGACCTGAAAATGCAGGTCTTTGAAGAGTATCTTTGATGTGTCAGTTCTATTTTTACACATTGCTAAGTCTTGGCATAACATGCTTCTTTTCCTTATGCTCTCCTTATGTTATTTCTATTATAATGGGAAAAATCTGAAAACATAATCCCATTAGAGTAGGAAATTACTGATATTTATCTCCAACTATTTTGAGTAACTACTACATTTTCAACGTCATGGTAACTGTTGCTATTATTAATTCCCAACTGTTCTCAATTTCTCAGCCCTAGTTCTTTAGATTCCTACCTTCAATTTTATTATTTGTAAATAATTATTTAAATTTCACGTGATAAAAATTAATATCTCTGGGAAGGTTCAAACATGAGACAATATTCAACTATATCACCATGGCAGAGGTTACAATAGTAAGTAACCACTCATGACATTATTCATTGATTCATCCTTCAATCATAACCAGATATCTCTTTTTTAAAAGGGACATTTGTCAATAAATGACAAAAAAAAAATTCTAAGAACATGGGGGAAACAAAGCTAATTTTTAAGCATTGCTCTTAACCAAAAAGTAAGACAGCAGAAAATGTAGACTTTTAAAACACAGATATATGACTATGAATTCCAAAGGAAATAAGGGGCACCTGTGTGTCTCAGTAGGTTAAGATCTGCCTTTGGGTCAGATCTTGATCTCAAGGTCCTAGGATTGAGCTCCATGTTGGCTTCCTGCTCAGCAGGGAACCTGCTTCTCACTCTGCCCTTTTCCTGATTCTGCTCTCTCTTTTGTGCTCTTTCTCAAATAAATCGATAAAATCTTTAAAAAAAAAAAAAAGAAAAAACTTCATGTTATCTAGTTTGCATCAAATGCAATTCTTTTCATCATTCCTCCTGTTGTATCATGAATTAGGTTAATGTGTACCTATCATTCCTAAAGAACTTAAAAACAGAAGTGTCATACCCAGAAATTCCACTTCTGGGGATGACATACCCCCTTTTATTGCCTTTTGCTTATTGTACTTAGTGGATAATATATGTTT
Organism: Mustela putorius furo; assembly: GCF_011764305.1. Classification (NCBI taxonomy): domain Eukaryota; kingdom Metazoa; phylum Chordata; class Mammalia; order Carnivora; family Mustelidae; genus Mustela; species Mustela putorius. The sequence continues at coordinate 37,076,695 of NW_025422368.1, read as the reverse complement.
TACACATCAGAGGGTTGTGGTAACTCTGTGTGGATCAAGTGTATTGCCACTGTTTTTCCAACAGCACTTTCTTACTTCATGTGTCTGTGTCACATTTTGGTAATTCTCATATCTTTGTAACTTTCCCATTATTACTAAACTTGTTATTGTGATCTGTGACTTGTGATTACAACTTGCTCAAAACTCAGGTGGTGACTAGCATTTTCAGCAAGAACATATTTTTTATATAAAACATGTACTTTATTTTCTTAGACATAATGATCCCACACACTGTATAGAATACATTATAGTGTAAACATAACTTTTTCATGCACTGGGAAACCAAAAATCCATATGACTGAGTTATTGTGACATTTGGCTTTATTGCACTGGTCTGGAACCAAACCCACAGTATCTCCAAGGTACGCAGCATATATCCAAAGGAAAGGACACCACTATCTGAAAGAAAGATCTCTAGTCCCATGTTCATTAGAGCATTTTTCATAATAGCTACAGTAGAGAATCACCCTAAGTGTCTACAACAGAAGGATAAATATAGACAATGTGACATACATGCAGTAGGCTATTATTCAGAAATGAAAAAAAAAGAAATCTTGTCATTGGCTTGTTTGTTTGGTTTTATCATTTATACTTTTTTTTCCCATTTCAGGTGTAGAATTTAGTGAATAATCACAACATAAAACACCTAGTGGTCACCATGACAAGTGCACTCCTTAATACCCATCACCTCTTTAACTCTTCACCAGTCCCTCTACCCTCCAATACCCCTCAGATGGGTTGCCTCTGCTTTTTTCCCCTCCGTGCAATCATTTTCTTTCTTAAAATCCTGCATACAAGTGAAATCATATGGTATTTGTCTTTCTCTTACTGACCTTTTTTGCTTACCTTAATACTCTCTAGCTCTATCCAAGTTGTTGCAAAGTCAACATTTCACTCTTTTTGGATGGCTGAGTAATATTTCACAGTAGATATGTAAACCCTTGTCTTTATACATTCTTCAGTTGATGGACATTTGTGCTCTTTCCATAATTTTTTTTGTTGTGGATAATGCTGCTATAAACACTGGTTGTGTCAATACATTCAAATATGTATTTCTGTATCCTTTGGGTAAATATCAATTAGTCCAGTGGCTGGTATATAGGGTAGTTCTATTTTTAACTTTCTGAAGAACCTCAGTACTATATTTCAGAGTGGCCACACCAGTTCCCATTCCCACCAACATTGTGGGAGGGCTCCCCTTCCCTGCTTCCTCTCTAGCACCTGTTGTTTCCTGTGTTGTTGATTTTAGCTATTCTAAGAGGTGTGAGGTCATGTCTCAGTGTACTTTTGATTTGTATCTCCTTGATGATGAATGATGTTTAGCATCTTTTCCTGTGTCTGTTAGTCATCAGGAAATCATCTTTGGAAAAACGTCTCTTCATGTCTTCTACCCATTTTTTACATGGATTATTTGTTTTCTGGGTGTTGAGTTTAATAATTTCTTTACATATTTTGGATGCTATTGCCTTAACAGAGATGTCATTTGAAAATATCTTCTCCCATTTCATAGACTGTGTTTTAGTTTTATTGATTGTTTCCTTTGCTGTGCGGATGCCTTTTGAATACAGCTTTTTTTTTTTTTTTTTTTTTTTCTCTTGTCAGTGCATAATTTCTTTTTTTTTTTTTTTTTTTAATTTTTTATTTTTTATAAACATATATTTTTATCCCCAGGGGTACAGGTCTGTGAATCACCAGGTTTACACACTTCACAGCACTCACATGAAAAAGTGAATACAGCTTTTTAATACAACCTGAAGTAAGTAATAGGAATGCCTCCTGCTTTGCTTTTTCTTTTAAGGTTTTTTTGGCCATTGTATGTCTTTTGGGAACCAAACAAATTTTAGGATTGTTTTTTCTAACTCTGTGAAAAAGGTTGTTGCTATTTTTATAAGGATTGCATTAAGTATGGAGATTTCTTTGGGTACTATAGACATTTTAGTAAAGTTTGTTCTTCCGATCCATGAGGATGGATGTTTTTACATTCTTTGTGTCTTCTTCAATTTCTTTCATTAGTATTTTATAGTTTTCCATGTATGGACCTTTCACCTCTTTGGTTAGTTTTATTCCTTGGTAACTCATGATTTTGGTGCAGTTAAAAATGTGATTGATTCCTTGATTTCCCTTTTTGCTGTTTCATTACTGGAGTATAGAAATGGAACAGATTTCTGTACATTGATTTTATAATTTGTGACACTACTGAATTACTGCATCAGTTCTAGCAATTTTTGTTGCAGTCTTTTGGGTTTTCTGTATATAGAATCGTGTCATCTGCAAATAGTGAACGTTTGGCAGCTTCCCCGCTGATGTGGATCCCTTTTATTTCTTTGTGTTGTCTGACTGCTGAGGCCAGGACCACCAGTACTATGTTAAATAACAATGATGCCAGTGGACATCCCTATCTGTTACTGAATGTGGAAGAAAAGTTCTCAGTTTCTCCCCATTGAGGATGAAATTAGCTGTTCATGGTTCATATGTGATTTGCATTACTTTGAAGTATGTTCTCTCTATCCCTGTATTAATGAGGGATTTTTAATCATGATTGATTGCTGCATAATGTCATATGCCTTTTCTACATCTATTGAAATGATCAAATTTTCCTAACCTATTTTTTAAATGTAGTGTATGACATCGTTTGCTTTGTGAATATTGAACCAATCTTGTTGCCAAAAATTAAATCCCACCAGATTATTTTAATTATTGTTGAATTTGATTTGCTAGTATGTTCTTGAGAATATTTGCATCCATGTTCATTCTGCGTATTGGCTTATCGTCCTCTTTAACAGTAGGGTCTATGTCTCATTCTGTTATTAAGGTAATGCTGGCCTCACAGGGTGAATTTCAAAGTTTTACTCACATTTCTTCCCCCTTTTTTTTTTTGGAATGTTTTGAGTAGTCATTGGAAAATGTTTTAATTTACCAGCATTCTGGAAGACTATTAATGAAATCAAATTCTTGGTTGGCAGAGTTTTTTACTTGAGATAAATATTCTATTATCTCCCAAATTTCATTAATTTGAATGAAGTTCTAGGTATATAAGGAGTTGTTATTCTCTCATTGCTTTTAATATATATTTTTTTAAAATTTTTTATTTTTTATAAACATATATTTTTATCCCCAGGGGTACAGGTCTGTGAATCACCAGGTTTACACACTTCACAGCACTCACCAAATCACATACCCTCCCCAATGTCCATAATCCTACCCCCTTCTCCCAAACCCCCTCCCCCCGGCAACCCTCAGTTTGTTTTGTGAGATTAAGAGTCACTTATGGTTTGTCTCCCTCCCAATCCCATCTTGTTTCATTTATTCTTCTTCTACCCACTTAAGCCTCCATGTTGCATCACCACTTCCTCATATCAGGGAGATCATATGATAGTTGTCTTTCTCTGCTTGACTTATTTCGCTAAGCATGATACGCTCTAGTTCCATCCATGTTGTCTCAAATCGCAACATTTCATTTCTTTTGATGGCTGCATAGTATTCCATTGTGTATATATACCACATCTTCTTGATCCATTCATCTGTTGATGGACATCTAGGTTCTTTCCATAGTTTGGCTATTGTGGACATTGCTGCTATAAACATTCGGGTGCATGTGTCCCTTTGGATCACTACATTTGTATCTTTAGGGTAAATACCCAATAGTGCAATTGCTGGGTCATAGGGCAGTTCTATTTTCAACATTTTGAGGAACCTCCATGCTGTTTTCCAGAGTGGCTGCACCAGCTTGCATTCCCACCAACAGTGTAGGAGGGTTCCCCTTTCTCCGCATCCTCGCCAGCATCTGTCATTTCCTGACTTGTTGATTTTAGCCATTCTGACTGGTGTGAGGTGATATCTCATTGTGGTTTTGATTTGTATTTCCCTGATGCTGAGTGATATGGAGCACTTTTTCATGTGTCTGTTCGCCATCTGGATGTCTTCTTTGCAGAAATGTCTGTTCATGTCCTCTGCCCATTTCTTGATTGGATTATTTGTTCTTTGGGTGTTGAGTTTGCTAAGTTCTTTATAGATTCTGGACACTAGTCCTTTATCTGATATGTCGTTTGCAAATATCTTCTCCCATTCTGTCAGTTGTCTTTTGATTTTGTTAACTGTTTCCTTTGCTGTGCAAAAGCTTTTGATCTTGATGAAATCCCAGTAGTTCATTTTTTCCCTTGCTTCCCTTGCCTTTTGCGTTGTTCCTAGGAAGATGTTGCTGCGGCAGAGGTCGAAGAGGTTGCTGCCCGTGTTCTCCTCAAGGATTTTGATGGATTCCTTTCGTACATTGAGGTCCTTCATCCATTTTGAGTCTATTTTTGTGTGTGGTGTAAGGAAATGGTCCAATTTCATTTTTCTGCATGTGGCTGTCCAATTTTCCCAGCACCATTTATTGAAAAGGCTGTCTTTTTTCCATTGGACATTCTTTCCTGCTTTGTCGAAGATTAGTTGACCATAGATTTGAGGGTCTATTTCTGGGCTCTCTATTCTGTTCCATTGATCTATGTGTCTGTTTTTGTGCCAGTACCATGCTTTTAATATATTTTTTATCTGTTTCAGAAGTATGACTACAATGTGCCCACATGTGATCTAGTTTTGTTTTTGTTTTTGTTATCTAATTTGGTTTTGCTGGGCTTCTTGAATTTAACTTGGTGTTTTTCAACATAATTGAAATAGCGTCAGCCATTATTTCTTCTAATAATCTGCTCTTTGTTTCTCTCACCTTGTAACATCCTAATACATGTCCTAACTTTTGGTATTATCACATTGATTGCCCTTGTGATTTTTATCTTTTTATTTTTTGTTGTTTTGTTTTGTTTTGTTTTGTTTTGTTTGACTTCATGGGTAAAATTTTATTTCATGACTGTATACTCTCCTAGGAAGGGATTCAATAGAGTCCTTGGAAAAGAAAATTCTTCCTTTGCATTTAAATGTAATTTAACTCACCAAGATGTTACATACATGCCTCAAGTCATTTGTTTATAAAGTTTATCCACTGATTATGCAAACATCAGTGTTCACTGAAGAGTGTATACTGAACCCCTTTGACTTTTTGAGCTTATATTAAGAGGGGGTAGAGGTGGATCAAAGTCATTTCTTCAAAGGGGTTTATTGAAAATCCATATAGGTAACTTGTTCTTTATAGATAAACTTTTTTTTTTAATTTTTTATTTTTTATAAACATATATTTTTATCCCCAGGGGTACAGGTCTGTGAATCACCAGGTTTACACACTTCACAGCACTCACCAAATCACATACCCTCCCCAATGTCCATAATCCCACCCCCTTCTCCCAAACCCCCTCCCCCCGGCAACCCTCAGTTTGTTTTGTGAGATTAAGAGTCACTTATGGTTTGTCTCCCTCCCAATCCCATCTTGTTTCATTTATTCTTCTTCTACCCACTTAAGCCTCCATGTTGCATCACCACTTCCTCATATCAGGGAGATCATATGATAGTTGTCTTTCTCTGCTTGACTTATTTCGCTAAGCATGATACGCTCTAGTTCCATCCATGTTGTTGCAAATGGCAAGATTTCATTTCTTTTGATGGCTGCATAGTATTCCATTGTGTATATATACCACATCTTCTTGATCCATTCATCTGTTGATGGACATCTAGGTTCTTTCCATAGTTTGGCTATTGTGGACATTGCTGCTATAAACATTCGGGTGCATGTGTCCCTTTGGATCACTACATTTGTATCTTTAGGGTAAATACCCAATAGTGCAATTGCTGGGTCATAGGGCAGTTCTATTTTCAACATTTTGAGGAACCTCCATGCTGTTTTCCAGAGTGGCTGCACCAGCTTGCATTCCCACCAACAGTGTAGGAGGGTTCCCCTTTCTCCGCATCCTCGCCAGCATCTGTCATTTCCTGACTTGTTGATTTTAGCCATTCTGACTGGTGTGAGGTGATATCTCATTGTGGTTTTGATTTGTATTTCCCTGATGCCGAGTGATATGGAGCACTTTTTCATGTGTCTGTTCGCCATCTGGATGTCTTCTTTGCAGAAATGTCTGTTCATGTCTTCTGCCCATTTCTTGATTGGATTATTTGTTCTTTGGGTGTTGAGTTTGCTAAGTTCTTTATAGATTCTGGACACTAGTCCTTTATCTGATATGTCGTTTGCAAATATCTTCTCCCATTCTGTCAGTTGTCTTTTGATTTTGTTAACTGTTTCCTTTGCTGTGCAAAAGCTTTTGATCTTGATGAAATCCCAGTAGTTCATTTTTTCCCTTGCTTCCCTTGCCTTTTGCGTTGTTCCTAGGAAGATGTTGCTGCGGCAGAGGTCGAAGAGGTTGCTGCCCGTGTTCTCCTCAAGGATTTTGATGGATTCCTTTCGTACATTGAGGTCCTTCATCCATTTTGAGTCTATTTTTGTGTGTGGTGTAAGGAAATGGTCCAATTTCATTTTTCTGCATGTGGCTGTCCAATTTTCCCACCAAAAAGAGAGCTATAGACCGATATCCTTGATGAACACAGATGCGAAAATACTCAACAAAATACTAGCCAATAGGATTCAACAGTACATTAAAAAGATTATTCACCACGACCAAGTGGGATTTATTCCAGGGCTGCAAGGTTGGTTCAACATCCGCAAATCAGTCAATGTGATACAACACATCAATAAAAGAAAGAACAAGAACCATATGATACTCTCAATAGATGCTGAAAAAGCATTTGACAAAGTACAACATCCCTTCCTGATCAAAACTCTTCAAAGTGTAGGGATAGAGGGCACATACCTCAATATCATCAAAGCCATCTATGAAAAACCCACCGCAAATATCATTCTCAATGGAGAAAAACTGAAAGCTTTTCCGCTAAGGTCAGGAACACGGCAGGGATGTCCATTATCACCACTGCTATTCAACATCGTACTAGAGGTCCTAGCCTCAGCAATCAGACAACAAAAAAGGAAATTAAAGGCATCCAAATCGGCAAAGAAGAAGTCAAATTATCACTCTTCGCAGATGATATGATACTATATGTGGAAAAACCCAAAAGACTCCACTCCAAAACTGCTAGAACTTATACAAGAATTCAGTAAAGTGTCAGGATATAAAATCAATGCACAGAAATCAGTTGCATTTCTCTACACCAACAGCAAGACAGAAGAAAGAGATATTAAGGAGTCAATCCCATTTACAATTGCATCCAAAACCATAAGATACCTAGGAATAAACCTAACCAAAGAGACACAGAATCTATACTCAGAAAAACTATAAAGTACTACTCATGAAAGAAATTGAGGAAGACACAAAGAAATGGAAAAATGTTCCATGCTCCTGGATTGGAAGAATAAATATTGTGAAAATGTCTATGCTACCTAAAGCAATCTACACATTTAATGCAATTCCTATCAAAGTACCATCCATCTTTTTCAAAGAAATGGAACAAATAATTCTAAAATTTATATGGAACCAGAAAAGACCTCGAATAGCCAAAGGGATATTGAAAAAGAAAGCCAAAGTTGGTGACATCACAATTCTGGACTTCAAGCTCTATTGCAAAGCTGTCATCATCAAGACAGCATGGTACTGGCACAAAAACAGACACATAGATCAATGGAACAGAATAGAGAGCCCAGAAATAGACCCTCAACTCTATGGTCAACTAATCTTCGACAAAGCAGGAAAGAATGTCCAATGGAAAAAAGACAGCCTTTTCAATAAATGGTGCTGGGAAAATTGGACAGCCACATGCAGAAAAATGAAATTGTTTTGTTTTGTTTTATGTGTGAAAATTACTTTTCATCACCTCTCAGATTGCACTATTATTCTTATTCAATCCAGCGTATTTGAGGGGACAAAAGATAGATATTTACATATTGCTTTAGGAGGGTCTGCAAAGAACCTGTCGTTGCAATTAAGGGCAGAAAAACATATTTTAAATGCTAACATCTTATTTTATCCTTAATCTTACACTCATTAATTATTAGAAAATAAAATTTTCCATTTAATAAATTGGGTACAGGAGATCAGACAGATACAACTTTGTCCTTTCTGCATTTTCTTTGGAACTGAGTGCCTGCAAAGAATACCTGTCCTGCTCTGGTATAACCACAGTAAATTATGAAACGATTTAATCTTTCTCTGAATTTAGTACTGAAGTGAGTACTTTTTAACTCTGGGATCTAGAATAACAAGCTCATATTGTTCAACACCTAATGTATATTCTCAGAAAGTTTCCTTCCCTTCCCTATGTTCATCTGTTTTGTTTTTAAATTCAACATATGAGTGAAACAATATGGTATTTGTCTTTTTCTGGCTGATTTATTTTGCTTGGCATTATACCATCTAGTACCATACACATCATTGCAAATGGCAAGATTTCATTCTTTTTGATGTTTGAGTAATATTCCATTGTATATATACCACATCTTCTTTATCAATTCATCACTTGATGACATCTGGGTTCTTTCCATAGTTTGGCCATTGTGGACATTGTTTCTGTGAACATTTAGGTGTCTGTGACTGTTCTTTTCCTTACATCTGTATCTTTGGGGTAAATACCTAGTAATGCAATTGCTGGATCATAAGTTAGCCATATTTTTTACTTTTTGAGGAATCTCCATACTGTTTTCCAGAGTGTCTGCACCAGACTGCATTCCCACCAACAGTATAAGAGGTTCAGGAACACAACAGACAAGTCCACTTTCACTGCTGTTGTTCAACATAGTACTGGAGGTCCTAGGCTCAGCAATCGGACAACAGAAAGAAATAAAAGGCATCCAGATCAGCAAAGAAGCAGCCAAACTTTCACTCTTCACAGACAACAATGATAGTCTATGTAGAAAACACAAAGACTCCAACAAAAATTTACTAGAACTCACACAGGAATTCAGGAAAGGCGCAGAATATAAAATCAATGCACAGAAGTCAGTTGTACTGCCGTATCCTAACAATGAGACAGAAGAAATAGAAGTCAAAAAATGTATCCCACTTATAATTGCAACTAGAAAAACAACAAAAACAAAACATAAGATATTAGGAATAAACCTAATCAAAGAGATAAAGAATCTGTACTCTAGGGGCTCCTAGGTGGCTCAGTGGGTTGGGCCTTGGCCTTCAGCTCCGGTCATGATCTCAGGGTCCTGGGATCAAGCCCCACATTGGGCTCTCTGCTTGGTAGGGGGCCTGCTTCTCCCTTCTCTTTGCCTGTCTCTCTGTCTATTTGTAATCTTTCTCTCTCTGTCAAATAAATATATAAAAAATTAAAAAAAAAAGAATCTGTACTCTGAAAACTATAGAACACTCATGAAAGAAATTGAGGAAGACACAGAGAAATCAAAAAGCATTCCATGCTAATGGATAGTAAGAACAAATATTCTTTTATATTTTTTAATTAACATATAATTTGCCTCATGGGTACAGGTCTGTAAATCATTAGGCCTACACATTTCAAAGCTCTCACCATAGTATATACATACCCTCCCCAGTGTCCATAACCAGCCACCCTATCCCTACCTCCCACCCTCCAGCAACCCTCAGTTTGTTTCATGAGATTAAGAGTCTCTTACAGTTTGTCTGCCTCCTGATTCCATCTTATTTCATATTTTCCCTCCCGACCCCCAAACGTCCCCCACCCTGTCTCTCAATTTCCTCAAGAACAAATGCTCTTAAAAAAATCTATCCTACTCAATGCAACTACAGATTCACTGCAATTCTTATCAAAATATGATCAGCATTTTTCACAGAGCTAGAACAAACAATCCTAAAATGTGTATGAAAAAGAAAAGACCCCAAATGGACAAAATAATGTTGAAAAAGAAAAACCAAAGCCTGAGGCTTCACAATTCTGGACATAAAGCTGTATTACAAAGCTATTATCATCAATAGTGTATGGTATTTATTTTTAAGATTTATTTATTTCTTTGAAAGAAGGGGATAAGGGCTGAAAGCAAGGAAGAGAGAATGTTAGCAGTTGGCACTGAACATGTAGCTGGATGCAGGGTTGGTCTCATCACCTTGAGGTCATGACCTGATCAGACACTTAACTAACTGTGCCACCAGGCACCCCTCTTTCTACTCTGACTACATACTTGATTAACTCCCTATAAATACTGTTCTGTGTGTATATTAAGAAGCTTCTCTCTTACATTCTCCCTTCTCCATGGTGAAAAACCCATATGTGTAGATAGGATACTCAACACTGGAAGGAAAAGAGCTCTTCATTGTCTTAGGCCATTCATGTTGAGAGGAATTATTGACAGATAAGATTTTATTGTCATGTTCATATCTTCTGCCCATTTTTGATATGATTATCTGTTTTGTGTGTGTTGATCTTTATAGATTCTGGATATCAACCTTTTGTCTGTACCGTCATTTGCAAATATCTTCTCCCATTCCGTGGGTTGCCTCTTTGTTTTCTTGACTGTTTTCTTGACTGTGCAGAAGCTTTTGATTTTGATGAAGTCCCAGAAGTTTATTTTGGCTTTTGTTTCCTTTGCCTTTGGAGACATATCTTGAAAGAAGTTGCTGTGGCTGATATCGAAGAGGCTACTGCCTATGTTCTCCTCTAGGATTCTGATGGATTCCTGTCTCACATTGAGGTCTTTTATCCATTTTGAGTTTATCTTTGTGTACGGTGTAAGAGAATGGTCGAGTTTCATTCTTCTACATATAGCTGTCCAGTTTTCCCAGCCCCATTTATTGAAGAGATTGGCTTTTTTCCACTGTATATTTTTTCCTGTTTTGTCGAAGATTATTTGACCATAGAGTTGAAGGTCCATATCTGGGCTCTCTACTCTGTTCCACTGGACTATATGTCTGTTTTTATGCCAGTACCATGCTGTCTTGGTGATCACAGCTTTGTAGTAAAGCTTGAAATCAGGTAACGTGATGCCCCCAGTTTTATTTTTGTTTTTCAACATTTCCTTAGCGATTCGGCGTCTCTTCTGATTCCATACCAACAATGGGCAGAAGATATGAACAGACATTTCTCCGATGAAGACATACAAATGGCTATCAGACACATGAAAAAATGTTAATCATCACTAGCCATCAGGGAGATTCAAATTAAAACCACATTGAAATACCACCTTACACCAGTTAGAATGGCCAAAATTAACAAGACAGGAAACAACATGTGTTGGAGGGGATGTGGAGAAAGGGGAACCCTCTTACACTGTTGATGGGAATGCAAGTTGGTGCAGCCTCTTTGGAAAACAGTGTGGAGATTCCTCAAGAAATTAAAAATAGAACTTCCCTATCACCCTGCAATTGCACTACTGAGTATTTACCCCCAAGATACAGATGTAGTGAAAAGAAGGGCCATCTGTACCCCAATGTTTATAGCAGCAATGGCCACGGTCGCCAAACTGTGGAAAGAACCAAGATGCCCTTCAACAGATGAATGGATAACGAAGATGTGGTCCATAGACACTATGGAGTATTATGCCTCCATCAGAAAGGATGAATACCCAACTTTTGTAGCAACATGGACGGGACTGGAGGAGATTATGCTGAGTGAAATAAGTCAAGCAGAGAAAGTCAATTATCATATGGTTTCTCTTATTTGTGGAGCATAACAAATAGCGTGGTGGACATGGGGAGTTAGGATAAGGAATTTGTGGGAAATTGGAAGGGGAGGTGAACCATGAGAGACTATGGACTCTGAAAAACAATCTGAGGGGTTTTAAGTGGTGCAGGGTGGGAGGTTGGGGGAACCAGGTGGTGGGTATTAGAGAGGGCATGGATTTCATGGAGCACTGGGTGTGGTACAAAAACAGTGAATACTGTTATGCTGAAAATATATAAAAAATAAATTAAAAAAAAGATTTTATTGTCATCGTGTTGCCTGTGAAGTCCTTGTTTCTATGGATTGTCTCTGTCTATTTCTGTTCTGTATCACTCTTGGGGTCCTTCTCCCTTTATCGCACCCCTCCCCTTAATATTTCTTACAGGACCAGCTTAGTGGTCACATATACTTTAAGCCTCTTCAGGTCCTGCAAGCTTCTTATCTCTTCAACTGCTCTGAATGACAGCCTTGCCAGGTAAAGAATTCTTGGCTGCATATTCTTCTCATTTAGCACCCTGAAGATGTCTTGCCAGCCCTTTCTGGCTTGTCAGTTTGATGTGAATAGGTCTGACGTTATTCTGATGGTCCTCCCTCTTTACATAAGGAATCTCTTCCTCCTAACTGCACTTAAGATTGTATACTTCATTCTAAGATTTGCAAGTTTTACTATTACATACCTGGACATTGGTCTGCCCTCATTGATCTTGGGAGATAACCTCTCTGCCTCTAGCACAGGATTGTTTGTTTCATTCTCCAGATTCATGAAGCTCTTGGCTACAGTTTGGTCAAATATATCTTCTAGTCCTCTCTCTCTCTCCACCCCTTCAGGGATCCCAATAATTCTGACATTGGAAAGTTTTATGGCACCATTTATTTCTCTAATTCTGTTTTCATGGATTTTAAGCTCTGTTCCAAGGCTCCTTCTGCCTCTTTCTTTTCTATCAGTTTGTCTTCAAGATCACAAATTCTTTCTTTGGCCTCATTTGCCCTAACTGTTAGAGTATCTAGATTAAATTGTATCTCATTGATAGCATTTTTAAGTTCTGCCAAATCTGGTCTCACTTCCGCCCTTAATGAATCTATGTTGCCATTAACAGTTTTCTCCAGCCTGACTATTGTCTTCATAACTACTACACTGAAGTCTATTTCTGACATCTTGCTTGGATCCATATCCATTAGATCTGTGGGAGAGGCCATTGTCTCTGGAGCTTTTCTTTGTTGGGTGTTCTTCCTCCTCATCATTCTGTTGAGTTGTGATTGAGGGGATGTACAGCCAAAAATATAAACCACTATCCAGTCAAGGAGCACCTGATAATGTTTGGAGCAAACAAATGTCACCACCAAAAAAAAAAAAAAAAAAAATAGAAAAAGTAAAAGTAAAAGAAAAAAAATTCCAGCCAAAATGCGCCCTAAGAGTAATATTTGTAAAGTACAAAAACAAGAACAAGCAAACAAATAAAAGGATAAATAAATAAATAACCAGGTGGGCTGTTGGGAAGTGGTTATAATCCCTCAGTGTGGGCAAGGAATGTCCATTTCTGTTCTTTTTGGGTGTATTTTGTTTTCTTTGTTAGAGAACTCAACTTCCCAGACATACAGAGAAATTAAAAGTGGTGTATATATAAAGGTATTATTGAATAGGGAAAAAAAGGACTACATTGAAGCTTATGTATATATATATATATATATAAAGAAAAAGAAAAAAGTATATGTATAATACATTCAAGTTAAAAAGTTACTATGGAATATATTGTATTTTTTTAATTATATTTATTTATTTGACAGAGAGAGAAATCACAAGTAGGCAGAGAGGAGGCAGGCAGAGAGAGGGGAGAAGCAGGCTCCCTGCTGAGCAGAGAGCCCGATATGGGGCTCGATCCCAGGACCCTAAGATCATGACCTGAGCCGAAGCCAGAGGCTTAACCCACTGAGCCACCCAGGGGCCTCTGGAATATGTTGTATTAATTAAACACCAGTTGAAATGGAAAGTATATTAGAATAACAAAACAAGAACAGCAAAGAGCAGGAATCATGAGAAATAATTAAAAATAAAGAGAGAACAAAGTTGTTATCTCAGAAATATACAGGCTGTGAGGCAATATCAAGGCTTAATAAACTTGTTTCCCCTGGTGTTGGTGTTTTCATAATTTTATGGGCACCTTGATTTTGTTGTCCTCTTGTTCTTTCAGCTTGTCTTCTGGGGCAGGGTTCTGCTGTGTTTATTTTCAGTTAATCCTGTGTGGGTGGAGTTGTGCTGGCCCCTATCATGGGACAGGGCTTTATGGAAACTGGTTTTTCAGGCTTTTGTTCTTGGAGGCTTTTCTTACCTAGTCACTTTTCATGACATTGAAGAGGGTCAGAGCAAAGTAAACTGTCCACACCCAGACCTCTGCCTTAGGGAGAAGCCACCCTCTGCTCCTTTCTGAATCATCCAGAGCACAGACTCCCCCTCTGCAAATCCCATTGAATACTGCATCCTCCCACAGGTGGCGTGCATTCGCAGAGACCCTCTCAGTGGTTTCCTGAGACCTCCCACTTTTCTCTGTACCCCTGTGACACAAAAACCATGAGTGATACCAGTTTGGGCAAGTCCATCCCTGGTGGCTGCTGCTCCCAGGACTGTGGTCTCCAGACAAAGTTGGGTCCTCTCAGCTGCAGCGAAGACGTGGGGTGGAGGTGACTATGGTGGTAGCAGTAGCTGTCAAGCCCCAGGGACCGCTGACATAAATCCCCACTGGGTCCTCTCAGGCACAGGTGGGCAGTAGTTGTGGTCAGTCCATGTGCCCACACCTAGGCCACCTGGTCCCTGCAATTGTCCCTTAAGCACCTTTGTTTTTTTGAACACTGTTATCAGTCCCTTCCTGTCTTGAAGCCACCCATCTCAAAGGTATCACTGGTCCCCAAGCATAGGGCTCTTTTGACCTGGGGTATTGATTTCCAATGGCTGGTTTCTTTTGCCTCTCCCCACTTCTGTCCTCCAACATCTGTCTGTGCAAACCCAACTCCATCTTTTGTACCTCTCCATGGATGATCCTCATCCCTCATAGAAAGCCAAACATGTATAATCTTATATTCAGGCTGATTTCATGGGTGTCCAGAGTAGCTTTGTAGCTCTCTAGCTAAATTTAGGAGACTGGTTGAAATGCAGTCTCACACTCTTCCATCCCCCTTGGTGGGACCTTCAGTAAGAAGCCATTCTAGTGAGTGATGCTGATAACAGGTGCAGCCATGCACTTGTGTATTCATGGGTAATAGAGGAAATCTCTGTACCTTCTTCTTAATTTGCGTGAACCTAAAATTGCTCTAAAAATTATAACTGAAAAATATTATGAGATAATAATTTTATGACTTTTGAAAAAATGAGAAATATGTTCTTTATAGATGGTGAGGTAGCATTATACCAAAATTAGGTAACTAAAATGTCTGAGCTTACAAATATATATTTTTTGATCCAAGCAGGATTCGAAAGAAGTTTTATTTGAGTAAGAGTTGAAAAAGGGACACTTCTCATCACTCTCTGAAGAAACTGATGACCTGAAATACAGAGAATTATATCTCAGTACTCTTAAAAATATGAATCACAATATTCTGAAAAATAAATAGTTGATTTAGACTAATAGCTGTACATCTAAATCTGAATATTTCTCATTTCATTTTTTATGGAAACATTTTCACAATTGTGTTATATAATTGTTCACATATTGCATTTATTCTTTGTAAGATTAATCCTCTTGAGGCATAAAACAAGTGGTCAAGAAACTTACACTTTAGGAAAGGAGGTGGAGACTTTTGGCCACACAGATGAATTAATACTGATGTTCTGGAATCTCTCCTAATCCATGAAGAACGAATTAAGAAGCTCAACAAATACTATGAGAAAACAAAATTTTTTTTGGAAGTTGAACAAGACTTTTTTGAATTTTGCAATAACATAGTTCATTCTTTCTTACTTTACAGATACTTTCAAATTTTAAAGTAATGTTACACACAGGACATGTTATAAAAAATATCTTAGTAGAAACAAATGAAGAGGGGTTGGGAGTCAAGATGGCGGAGAAGTAGCAGGCTGAGTCAACATCAGGTAGCAGGAGATGAGCTAGATAGCTTATCAAACCATTCTGAACACCTACAAATCCAACAGGAGATCAAAGAGAAGAAGAGCAGCAATTCTAGAAACAGAAAATCAACCATGTTCTGAAAGGTAGGACCAGCGGAGAAGTGAATCCAAAGTGACAGGAAAATAGACCTCAGGGGGGAGGGGCCAGCCCAAGGTGGATCAATGGAGCATAAAATCAGAACTTCTAAAAGTCTACTCCATGAGGGACATCACTCCAGAGGCTAAGCTGGTGTGAAGACCACGTGGGGACAGCATGGCCTCAGGTCCCATGGGGTTACAGAAGGATCAGGGCTGTCTGATACCCTGTGTCTTCTGATTGGGGCATTTAACACATTTACAATCAGGGTATCTATTGAGAGATATGAATTAAGTGCCATTGTATTGCCTGTAAGATGACTATCACTCTATATTGTCCCTGTTCTTTTCTGATCTATTATTTATAGGCTCTCTCTTTGCTTAGAGGACCCCTTTCAATATTTCCTGTAGAGCTGGTTTACAAATTGTTTTAGTTTTTGTTTGTCCTGGAAGCGTTTTTTTTTTTTTTTTTTTTTTTTTTTTTTTTTTTTTTTTTTAAATCTATCCTTCTATTTTCAATGATAGTCTAGCTGGATATAGTATTCTTGGCTGCATGTTTTTCTCATTTAGTCCTCTGAATATATCATGCCAGTTCTTTCTGGCCTGCCAGGTCTCTGTGGGACAGAACAAAGGCAGTCCTGAGAGGAAAAAATATAGTGATACAAGCCTTTCTCAGGAAAAAAGAAAGGTCTCAAATACACAACCTAACCCTACACCTAAAGGAGCTGGAGAAAGAACAACAAAGAAAGCCTAAACCCAACAGGAGAAGATAAATCATAAAAATCAGAGCAGAAATCAATGAAATAGAAACCAAAAACAAACAAACAAACAAACAAACAAAAAAAAAACAGTAGAACAAATCAATGAAGCTAGGACCTTTGTTCTTTGAAAGAATTAATAAGATTGATAAACCCCTGGCCAGACTTACAAAAAGAATAGAGAAAGTACCCAAGTGAATGAAACCGTGAATGAAAGAGGAGAGATCACAACCAAAACCAAAGAAATACAAACGATTATAAGAAATGTTATGAGAAACAATACACCAGTAAATTTGACAATCTGGAAGAAATGGATGCATTCCTAGAGACATATAAACTACCACAACTGAAACAGTAAGAAACAGAAAACCTGAACAGACCCATAACCAGTAAGGAGAATGAAACTGTCATTAAAAATCTCCAAACACACAAGAGCCTAGGGCCAGACGGTCTCCCGGGGGAATTCTACCAAACATTTAAAGAAGAAATAATGCCTATTCTCCTGAAACTTTTCCAAAAAATAGAAATGGAAGGAAAACTTCCAAACTCATTTTAAGAGGTCAGCATCACCTTGATCCCAAAACCACACAAAAATCCCATCAAAAAAGAGAATTATAGACCAATATCCTTGATAAACACAGATGCAAAAATTATCATCAAAATACTAGCTAATAGGATCCAACAGTGCATTAAAAGGATCATTTACCACGACCAAGCAGAATTTATTTCAGGGCTGCAAGTTTGGTTCAACACCTACAAATCAATCATTGTGATACAATATATTAATAAAAGAAAGTACAAGAGCCATATACTCTCAACAGATGCTGAAAAAGCATTTGACAAAGTATAGCATCCCTTCCTGATCAAAACTCTTCAAAGTGTAGGGATAGAGGGCACATACCTCAATATTATCAAAGCCATCTATGAAAAACCCACCACAAATATCATTCTCAAAGGAGAAAAATTGAAAGCTTTTCTGCTATGGTCAGGAACATGGCAGGGATGTCCATTATCGCCACTGCTATTCAACATAGTACTAGAAGTCCTAGCCTCAGCAATCAGACAGCAAAAAGAAATTAAAGGCATCCAAATTGGCAAAGAAGAAGTCAAACTCTCCCTCTTTGCAGATGATATGATACTATATGTGGAAAACCCAAAAGATTCCACTCCAAATCTGCTAGAACTTGTATAAGAATTCAGTAAAGTGTCAGAATATAAAATCAATGCACAGAAATCAGTTGCATTTCTTTACACCAACAACAAGACAGAAGAAAGAGAAATTAAGGAGTCAATCCCATTTACAATTGCACCCAAAACCATAAGATACCTAGGAATAAAAGAACCAAAGAGGCAAAGAGTCTATACTCAGAAAACTATAAAGTACTCATGAAAGAAATTGAAGAAGTCACAAAGAAATGGAAAAATGTTACAAGCTCATGGATTGGAAGAACAAATATTGTGAAAATGTCTCTGCTACCTCAAGCAATCTACACATTTAATGCAATCCCTATCAAAATCCCATCCGTCGTTTTCAAAGAAGTGAAACAAATAATCCTAAAATTTATATGGAACCAGAAAAGACCTCAAATAGCCAGAGGAATGTTGAGAAAGAAAGCCAAAGTGATCCAGAAGCTTGTAGTTCCACAATTTGGAGAAGATGCAGAAAGCAATGGTCTTGGTGCCACAGGGGAGACTCAATCAGCAGGGGAAAAGGGAATGAAATAGCCCATTGACTTTTTAGCTCAGAGTGATGATTTTGCTTGGTAATGAATGAGGAAAATCCATACATGTGTCAGGAGAAGATGACTGGCTAGGAACCAGGAGCCTAAAAAGAACAGTTTTTTTGTTGTTGTTGTTTTGTTTTTTGGTTTTTTTTTTTGTTTTTTTTTTTTGTTTTTTTTATCAGACTTGGGGCTGTGACCCAAGAGACTCTAGATCTCGATCAGTGTGTCTTCCTTGCTGACTCTCCCCTAGCTTTCAGGAACCATAACTGCACATGCTTTCTCTCCAGACTCAGGCTGCAGACTTCTCCAGCCTTTGGGTATTCATCAGTTGGGCCCCAAATGACCCAAAGCTCAAGGGCAGGATGAGAGAAGTCTTGTGGCCTAGTCTGGCCCAAGGGGACAGGCTACATGGTCAGCAGGAATGCTTCTCCTGCACTTTTTCTCAGGTGTCTATAAAATTATTTCCACTCCAGAGGGGGGAAAAATATTAGAGGTTGCAATTTTTCTGTCAAGCGCTGTGGCTCCCATAAATATAATAGGAAAATGCTGTTAGTAAAGGACAACAGAAGAGTTGACATGAACTCTCTGTACACTCTTGATTGATGGAAAAAAAAATATGCACACATGGAAAGGAGACCAAGATGAGCCACTAGAAAGTAAAAGGAGAAGGAGACTTGAGAACTGATATTCCAGTTGTGAGCACTTCCTTCTCACACTCACATGCACACACACACACATCTCATGGCAGAGCATAGAAGTCCTATTGACCTGCACACTTTGAACACAGTCTTTAAGAGAACTTGAGGTAAAATCTAATCTACAAAGTCAAAAGGACAATTCCTAGGAATGCAGGCTAAAAAATAAGAATTTGGTAACTCTGAACAAAACCATTAGCAGGCAGATTTGAGGGGAGAAGATCCTGCAATAGAAACTGTGCAGCTTACAGAAAATACAAATCTAGGAATATGAAATAGAATGCATGATGACTAAATTATATTATCAACACTATCTACCTAAAAATTAAAAAAAAAGAAAAAAGAAACTGACAAATCTTTTCCACACTAGTGGAAAGCATAGGTCAATATAAACTTCTACTGAGATAAGAATATTGTTTATTAGAAAAAAAGCATTTTATAGTACTATTTATAAATATATGGAAATTACAAAGAAAATAGTTCAGAAAACTAAATGAACATACAATGGCAACAGTAATATAAGAAATACCAACAGAGAAATAAAAGTATATGAATAAATTAGAGAAATTCTTGGTTTATCACTATATACCTACATGAAAATACACTAAATTGGCTCTCCAGAAAATTTGAGATACATTAGAAAAAATTGATGACATTGAGGAGGGAATAATGGATTTACTCATCTCACCGAAAGAGAACAAAATAATAAAAAAAAATTAACACAGTCAGAAACCTTCAAAACAGTACCAGGAAAATTAACATAAGTCTAAATACAATCTGAGAAGGAAAAGAGAAGCAGGGGGTGGGGGGTGGGAACAGTGCAGAAAAATAATCATAAGTCACAAAGAATGAACGACTTCTTAAATATCATTTAAAAAATATTATGGACCCCAGAGGCTCAACAAATTAATAATAGAACTATATCTATAACTCAAAACATAATGAAATGACTGAAGAACACATGCCAACACAGAAAAGAAACACTCCTGAAGGAACAAGGTGGAGCATGAAGTGACTGAATTTGTGTGAAAACCATGGAATGGGTGATACATCTTCCATCTCCAGCAGCCCGAGACCACATTATCTACCATAGAATCCACACATGCCATGGGCACAAGTTAGATAGGAGTGCGTCACACCAGTATAAGAAGCCCCAGGCCATAAGTCCACCATGGAAACAATAACTTAAAAATATATCCTGGGACTCATGGGTGGCTTAGTTGGATAAGCTTCTGCTTTTGCTCAGGTCATGATCACAGGGTCCAGGGATCAAGTCCTGAACAGGGCTCCTGGCTCAGAAGGAGGCCTACTTCTCCCTCTGCTTGCCACTCCCTCCTGCTTGTACTCTCTCTCTCACACACAAATAAATAAATAACTCTTTAAAAAATCAAAATATACCTAAACACAAACTAATGTATATTCAGTCTTATCATTTTGATTGGGGAGCCAATACCTTCAAAAGGAAAGGGACAGTATCTTTCACAAAAGATGTTGGGAAATGGACTTTCACAAATGGTTGGGAAAACAATTTATTTGCAAAAGAATGAAATTAGATGCTTACATTTACACCATATACTAATGTTAACACAAAATGGACCAAATACCTAAACACAAGATACAATAAAACTATGAAATTCCTTGAGGAGAACATAGAGGGAAGTAGACAGCATTGTAGCTCCAATATTGCTTTGGGGACTCTGAGGTCAACATGCTATATCAGACAGCAGAATACATCCTCTTGGGAAGACCTTCTTCTCATGGATAAGATAGGAGAGAGTGGGATGATATTTTTAAAGCAGTCAAAGGGAAAGACAGCTGTCAACCAGGAATACCTTAGTCGGCAAAGCTGTCATTCAGAAACGAAGAAGAGATAAAGATTTTCCCAGCATCCCATGGGATGGTGTGTCAAAGTTTTGCAACATGCAAAACATATAATCATGTCAAAAAATAGGCAGAAGATATGAACAGACACTTCTCCAATGAAGACATACAAATGGCTATCAGACACATGAAAAAATGTTCATCATCACTAGCCATCAGGGAGATTCAAATTGAAACCACATTGAAATACCACCTTACACCAGTTAGAATGGCCAAAATTAGCAAGACAGGAAACATGTGTTGGAGAGGATGTGGAGAAAGGGGAACCCTCTTACACTGTTGGTGGGAATGCAAGTTGGTGCAGCCACTTTAGAGAACAGTGTGGAGATTCCTCAAGAATTTAAAAATAGAGCTTCCCAAGGGGGTAGGAGAAGAATAAATGAAACAAGATGGGATTGGGAGGGAGACAAACCATAAGTGACTCTTAATCTCACAAAACAAACTGATGGTTGCTGGGGGGAGGGGAGTTGGGAGAAGGAGGGTAGGGTTATGGACATTGGGGAGGGTATGTGCTTTGGTGAGTGCTGTAAAGTATGTAAACCTGGCGATTCACAGACCTGTACCCCTGGGGATAAAAATATATTATAATATATTATAATAATAAATATTATAATATTTATTATAAATAATATAAAATTAAAAATTAAAAAAATAGAGCTTCCCTATGACCCTGCAATTGCACTCCTGGGTATTTACCCCAAAGATACAGATGTAGTAAAAAGGAGGGCCATCTGTACCCCAATATTTATAGCAGCAATGGCCACGGTCGCCAAACTGAGAAGAACCAAGATGCCTTTCAACGGATGAATGGGTAAGGAATATGGGGTCCATATACACTATGGAGTATTATGCCTCCATCAGAAAGGATGAATACCCAGCTTTTGTAGCAACATGGATGGGACTGGAAGAGATTATGCTGAGTGAAATAAGTCAAGCAGAGAGAGTCAATTATCATATGGTTTCACTTATTTGTGGAGCATAACAAATAGTATGGAGGACAAGAGGAGATGGAGAGGAGAAGGGAGTTGAGGGAAATTGGAAGGGGAGGTGAACCATGAGAGACTATGGACTCTGAAAAACAATCTGAGGGTTTTGAAGGGGTGGGGGGTGGGAGGTTGGGGGAACTTAGTTACTTAGTTTTAAGTCCCACATACAGGCACCTTTGGAATTTAGTATCTGAGTCCCTCTATTCAACAACTTCCCTTGTGTATTTAATATATAGTTCATACTTGACATTTCCAGTCCTGAAGGACTACTAATCACTTTATCTGACACCTACTTCATGTGTAAACTTTTACAATTCCTTGAATGGATACATTCATTCAATTTGTTTTCAGATACTCAAGGCAAAACACGTTTTATCCTTTTTTTAAGAATTTTTTATTTCTTTTCAGCTTAACAGTATTCATTGTTTCTGCGCCACACCCAGTGCTCCATGCAATATGGGCCCTCTCTAATACCCACCACCTGGTTCCCCCAACCTCCCACCCCCACCCCTTCAAAACCCTCAGATTGTTTTTCAGAGTCCATAGTCTCTCATGGTTCACCTCCCCTTCCAATTTCCTTCAACTCCCTCTTCCTCTCCATTTCCCCTTGTCCTTCATGCTATTTGTTATACTCCACAAATAAGTGAAACCATATGATAATTGACTCTCTCTACTTGACTTATTTCACTCAGCATAATCTCTTCCAGTCCCATCCATTACTTAAAACTAAATAATTTCACCCAGGAAATTAAAGTAGATATAAACAAGAGGAAGTCCAAGGATAGGGCTCTATTGTGCTCAAATGTAAAGTGATAAAAGTAAAGAGGTGGGATGAGCAAACAAGACTGAAAAAAGAGTGATTGCCCTGGATGCCAAATGAAAAAGTGTTCTGGGAGGAATGAATGATCCACTCTGTCTAATGCTGCTCCTAATTCCAGTAAAATGAGATTTAGTTATTGGATGTACAAAATAGGAAATGGTTTCCGTGAGCTGCTGGGGAAAATTTCTGATTTGTGCTAGATTTAAAGGAAAGTATGAAAGGAATTACAAAGAGTTTTACTATGATGCTCTCGGGAAAGGTTCATTAAAAGTATCTATTCTGATAGTGATTAACTCTGCTTCTTGAATGAGAGGATCCAGTGGGCTACCAATCCTGACTACAATCACATATGCTCTTTTCTAACATGACTTATCTGCATTTCTCTATCATTCTGATTCACCTTGGAAAGGTTATCATTCATGCCTGAGTAGCTTTTATAGTTTCTCCCTCCTTTTCACTTGTCTTCAATTGTTTCAGTTCACTTACTTTCTCCTTAATCTTTTCTAATCTGTTCTTTAATCGCTCCATTGATTATTCATCTAAATGTTTTTGTTCTAATTTCTAGAAGTTCTCTTTTTGGCCTTTTCAAATTTCTCTGGGTTTTCCCCATACCCTATCCCTAAGACACTAACTTATTTTTTCATGTGTCCATTTTTATCCCTTGTATTTTTATTCACTCTAAATATTTGTACTATAAAATCAATATTCAAGAATATTGAATTTAATGTCTTTTTTTCCCTTTTTTCTTTTCTTCTCTCTTTTTTTTTTTGCATACTTTTCAATTTTAGATCATAGCTACTAAATCCTATGTGTCTCGGGTTCAAAATATCTGTAGAAGTTTGTCTTTGGCTACAGTGATCCTTGAGCTCTGGGAAATAATTTTACCTTATAAACTATATTGGTGGAAAATTTTTTCTTATTATGAGGAAGATAATGGTGATGATTATGTAGATGGATGACTAGTGTTTTTATTTTTTTATGCTAATATATATTTGGAGTTATAAAAATAAGAAACATAAGATTTTTTAAAACCCATTTTTTTTTCCTATTCTGGAAAAGACTGCATCCATTTCAAGGAAAGGCAACATAAACTGAATCTGCCAAAGGTATACTGACTTAGTCCATATAACACATATTTATGGTGAAGAACAAACAGAGTAAGAATTTGGGGTAGAAAAACTATTTTCTTAATTATTTTTAGTCTTTTATATTACATAACTGTTAATTTATTTTGTCTTTGTACCCTCTGTGCCTGCCTTCTTTGGGACTATCTGAATATTTACTAGAATTCTATTTCAATTAATATTTGGCTTTTAGGCTACTTCTGTTTACATTATATTTTTAGTAGTTGTTCTAAAGATTACAGTACACACTTTTAAGTATTCATAGTCTAGTTAGAATTAATTTTGTAAAATTTAAGAAATCTTGTACCAAACAAGTTATTGATCACCTCCCTTACCCATTATGGTATAGTTGTCATAGGTATTATATCTTACATACATTATAAACATTAGACTATACTGTTACAAACTTGGCTTTTAATAGTCATGCACACTGCAAAGAAATTAATGGAAGATTGCCTTTCATATTTACCCAGATATTTATAACTTTTCATGCCCTTCTCACCTTCTCAAATACCCAGTTTTCCATCTGTTACTGTTACTCTTAAGTCTAGATAATTCCCTTCCCATAGCACCTCTTGCTCTGCAAAGACTGTTGATGATGGACGTTCTAAGTAGTTATTTGAACTTGTCTTAATCTACCTTCATTCTGGAAGACTATTAATGATATTAAGTTCTGACTTGGCATATTTTTTGTTGTGGTTAACATTCTATTATCTTGTAAATTTCATTATTTCTAATGAGTTTCTAGACATACAAAGTGTTGTATTCTCTCATTGCTCTCAAGATTTTCTTTAGTATTCAGAAATATGACTACAATGTACCCACTAGTGATTTAGTTTATACTTATTGATATAAACTTTAAAGATACATTTATACTTATCTTATTTGGGTTTGGTTGGTCTTCCTGAATTTAACTTGGCATTTTTCAACAAATTTGAAATAGTTTCAGCCATTATTTCTTTAATAATTTTCTGCCAAACATTTCCTTCTCCTTCTAAGATTTTAATTACACACGTGTCACAACTTTGATGTTATCACGTTTTTCCTTTAAAAATTTTTACTCCCCTCCCAGATTGCATTACTCTTACCTAACTAGAGCATTTGCAGTACACAAGATAAATTTCTACCTGTTGCCCAAGGAGAAGCCACAAAGAAACAGTGGTTGTAATTAAGGGGAAAGTGTCAAGAAATGTAAGGCAGAGCAATACTTTTTATGGCTTTATCCCCAACTTTATCTCATTAATTACCAGAAAACAAAAGTTTCAGACTAATAAATCTGATACCCAGGATTAGGCAGACACAGATCAGTCCTTCCTGCATTCTCTGGAACTGGTGGCCTACAAAGAATAAATACACCTTCTGCTCTGTTCCAATAGTCAATTTTTAAAGGGCACCATCTTCCTCTAAATTTAGTATTGAAATGCATGGCGTTTAACTCTGGATCCCAAATAACAAGCTCTTTATGTTCAATACCAAATGTATATGTCAGATTTAGACACAGAGAAAACTACCATTTTTATCTTTATAACCCTGACCTCCCCATGACCTTTTCTATTCTGAATTCACTCTTGTAGCAGCCCTCTAATATACATATAATATATACTTTTTTCCACTGATTTTGCCATATCCTTTTTTTATTATTATGCACAATTAACCAGCATATCATACATCATTAGTTTTTGGTGTAGTGTTCAACGATTCATTAGTTGGGTGTAATACCCAGTGCTCATCACCACATGTCATCACCACTCAGTTATCCCATCCCCTCACCCCCTCCCTTCTGTAACCTTCTGTTTGTTTCCAGGAATCCAGAGTCTGTCATGATTGTTCTCCTTCTCTGATTTCTTCCCATTCAGTTTTCCCTCCCTTTCTCTAAGGTTCTTTGCTTTATTCCTCACATTCCACCTATGAGTGAAACCATGTGATAATGGTCTTCCCTGCTTGACTTATCTTACTCAGCATAATCCCCTCCGGTTCCATCCATGTTGATGCAAATTATAGGTATTCATTCTTTCTGATGGCTGATAATATTCCTTTATACATAAGATGCATCCCTTAATACATACTCACTTTACCAAATAATCCCCATAGTACATGTAAGATTAGGCACCTTTTTGTGCACGTGTTTGGATATGTAAAAAATACACTGAGATAAATTTGGGAAGTGTTCCACATCAGAAGATATTAAGCACTTTCTCTCTAACTCTTCTCCATTCTCAATGGTAAGAGATACACATGTGGATGGGATGCTCCAACATTGAAAAGGGCATTTCAGTGTCTTCTTCTCTGTAGGTTCCCCAGTCTAGGAGCTGAACAGGATACCTTGTTACACCTAGACAATTCCTTTCAAATTTCTTTAATTCCAAAAGAGATAGCATTTACATATGTCTAAAATAACATATTGGGTGAGGAGCCTGGGATTCTTGACCAATAAGAGAGAAAACAGTATATGCGGCATGATTTCAAAAAATAGAAATGGAGGGGCATCTGGATTGCTCAGTCAGTTATCTGTCTGTCTTCTGCTCAATCAGGATCTCAGGGTCCTTGAGTCCTGCCCCTCATAGGGTTCCCTTGTTCAGCAGGGAATCTGCTTCCTGCTTCTCCCTCTACCTCTG
The DNA here is from genome assembly GCF_011764305.1 of Mustela putorius furo. NCBI lineage: Eukaryota > Metazoa > Chordata > Mammalia > Carnivora > Mustelidae > Mustela > Mustela putorius. The sequence continues at coordinate 37,050,356 of NW_025422368.1, read as the reverse complement.
CCCCTCCCCCCTGCTTGTGCTCTTTCTCCCTCAAATAAATAAATAAAATATTTTTAAAAGATTTTATTTATCTGTTCGACAGAGAGAGACACAGCCAGGGAACACAGCAGGGGGAGTGGGAGAGGGAGAAGCAGGCTTCCAGCCAGGAAGCCTGATGTGGGACTCCATCTCAGGATCCTGGGATCATGACCCCAGCTAAAGGCAGATTCTCAACGACTGAGCCACCCAGGCACCCATAAATAAATAAAATCTTTAAAAAAGTGGAAACGCATGTCAAGAAAAAAATTACTCTTGTTTAGTGTCCATAGATGATGTGTACTAAATTTCTCAAAGACCTGTTTTAAAATGCAAATATGACCAAAGCGGTTAAATCAGATTATATTTCTGATGCCCAGCTAAAAATATTGTACAAAAGAGATTTGGATGGGTGAAAGGAAGAAGATAGTTTTAGAGCTTGGATTTTCTTGGAAATCAGTCTTTATTTAATATTAGGAAACATAAAATATGAAGAGATCACACAGCAAGAACTAAATGTGGTTAGGCTTTATTTTAAGGATCTTTAGGCGTATATTATATATTATTTATCTCTCAGATCAGCCCCATGAGAACCTACATATACAGTTATCATGTCACAAGTGACGGAACTGAAGCATGACGTTTTTAAGTAAAAAATTACTGAGATTTAGAGAACATTTATGTGCCAAGAGGTGTTTTTCAGATAATCTTCAAGTAACTCTATGAGTAAGATACTATTTGCATTGTATTTTATAGGAGCCAGAGCAATTATGTAAATGGAATCACCAGATTAATAGTGTGCGTTCAGAATTTACATGAAGTGACCTGGCTTTCAATGTCCTTAACTTTATACCATACTGCTATTCCCACTGTAAGTTCATCAAGAACCCTGGTGAACATCTGCATGATGATGTTAACCACTAGACAAACTATTTTATAACAGTTTTTGGCACAGAGGAAACAAAAATCTAGATGGGAATTTAAGAAAGTACTATTTTTTTTCTATTTCACCATGTTTATTTTGTACAAAGATATCTATCTCATGAAATATGATGAGAAAAATATTCCTGTAGCTATTATGGTAGATTAGGTTATTGTTCAATGAACCTATACTTCCTTCAACTGACCTCTTTGAAAACAGTAAACTTTGCAGACTATTATTGAGAGGTTTGGCTATGTCACTTGTTTTCACAATATATGGTGGGTGGGAAAGTGACACCTTATGAGTTCAGAGGGAAGGCATTAAGAAGCATATATCTACTGGCCCCGAGGAGAGCAGCAAATCTCTTCTTAAATAGGTCATATACCAGATAGCCCATTGTTCTAAGAATAAAATATATAAAAAAAGATCTGAGCTGCATCTGTGGTTTACAGCCAAGTCCATACAACCCCTCCATCAACTGAAACCCAGCCAAACCGCAAATGCTGAGTGAGAAACAAATGCTTTTTTTAAATGTCATTGCAACATTGGGTTGTTTGTAACACAGTCTTAACAATAAGTTACAACTACCATTTACATATTATATGAAGTTAATTCTGAATATGCATCTATCTTCTGTGTTAACAGGGGAAATAAATGTAAAGAATATAAAGAATATGTCAATGTTCAAAGAGATAAATGTATATGAAGTATGAATTTACTTTGCAATTAGTAATCAAGTTTAATCTCTCTCCTTCTGGTAATTGAATTAGGCTAGAAAAATATCTTAATCTTTATCAAGTTACTAAAGTCTGTCCTGAAATCTGATAAAACTGTTTGACCCACACAAATATCTGTACACTTTAAATACTTCTTGTCTTCAATATTTAACATTTTATTTCTCATATCAAAATATATTTCTAAACTTGGTAGTAAAGAGTGACAGAAGTGAGGACAGAGGGAATTTAATAAACAAAATCTCTCCCAAAATATCTGAAAATGAGGAAAACAAGAGACAAGAAAAAATAGCAAAGGCACTCATTATTATTCAATTAAAAAACAAGCTCTACCCAAGAATGAACCTAATCTTTGACAGTGCTGCACTAAAATAGATCCTGAAGGTCCACTTTGGTTCCATTCTCTGGGAAGTTGAGGCAGATCCTCATGGCTCTTATAGAGCAACCCTGTGGTTGTTCCATGATAACTCATGATATCATGTTGTTGCATGATAACAATTTAGTACTCTCAGTTCCAAATCAATCCTCACTCCCCTGTTCTCAGACAGTGGAGCTAGATCCTATCCACTTCTCTCCCTTGTCATTTCACATGGGTGAGTTTTATTGGTAAAAGGCAATGGAGAGACACTGGAGCAGAAAGGGCTCTTCTTCTGGTTTCATGGTGTTTTCAGGGTGTTTGGCCTCTATGGCTTTGTTGCAAACTGTGCATGCAGGAAGTAATGTGTATTTAGCCTCCAGCAGGTTTTTGTGTCCAGTCCCAGTCAAAGTTTCCCATCCTCCAGCCTCTACCGCTTACGCTGTCATAGGGAATTCTTCCTTCCTGCCAGTCACAGCCTGAGATCCATGCTTGTCAAGTTCAGGTGTGGATTGTGGAATTGCTCTGTCCCAGGCCAATGCAGTGAGCATGTCTGCAATGAAGCCATGTGTGGCCACATTGTCTTCAGTGACATCTAAATCCCATCTCCAGAGAGTAGAGGTGGCTTCCTAGTGATCCCTCCTTTGGGTACTCTCCTTTTATCCTAAGGTATTCTTATAATTTCCTTTCATCTCCTCTCGGAAGGCTTTCCCTTACTTTTCATCAAACTCCTCCTGGTTTCTGTCTCCTTCCTCAACACTGAAAACCTTGCCACCCTGAGTTGTTCAACCCTCATTTTACAGCCCCCCCGCCAAGGGCTAGAACAAATCAATTAATTTGGAAATATGAGGGGAATTGATTACTTTATTGAGGACTTAAAATAATAGTGCTTGATGTTATGACTTAGATATAATCTATTTTACTACCCATAAAAGCTTAAGAAATACATCATATGTTCCTGAGTATATACATTTCTACATTAACATAACTAAAGGTAGAAAAATAGTTCTACACACCAAGGGTGAAATCTCAGATACAGTTTGGACTTTGGGTGATAATGATACATTATTGCAGATTCATCCTTGGTAACAAATGGACCCTTCCAGTGAGTGTTGCTAATAACAGGGGAGGCCATTACATGTGCAGACAGGAGCAATAAAGGAAATATCAGTAACTTCCTCTTTATTTTGTTGTGAACCTAAAATTTCTCTAAAAAATAATATCTTTTAAAAAACTGAGTAAATAATTGTATGGCTCGAAGAAAAGAGAAATATGTTCTTTATAGATGATGAGAAAGCAATATACCAAACTTAGATAAGCTGAAGTGCCTGGTATTTACAAATATATGTTTTTCTTTCTAAGCAGGATGCAAGAGTAAATTTGTTTGTGCAAACATGTAAAAATGTACAATTGTTGTCCCTCTCAGAAGTTACTGACAATCTGAAATATAAAAATAATATTAATTAATCTTGGTAAAATATAATTTAATATTTTAATGAAGAAGCATTTCATTTACTAAATGGTTATATATGTAAATCTGAATATTTTCATATCATTTTTCTATAGAAGCACTTAAGTCACTGTGTTTATATATTATTCACATATCTTTTTCTTTCTATAAGTAATTCTTCTAAGACATAAAATATAGGAGTTTTCAAGAAACTTACAGTTTGGAAAAGAAAGTTAAGCCTTGGGGCAACACCCATGAATTATTGCTTCTCTGGGAGACTCTAATCCATGAAGAATGAATGAAGAAGTTCAACATATACTATGAAAAAACAGATTTTATTTGAAGTCAAATAAAAGCTCTTAAACTCATTTGAATTTTGTAGCAACAAATAAAGTTACTTCCTTCTTACATCATTATCATTATTATTTTAGAGAGAACGAGGGAGAGAGCAGGAGGGGGAGCAGAGGGAGAGAAAATCTCAAACAGGTTCCATACTCAGCCCAGAGCCCAGTTCGATCTCATGACCCAGAGATCATGGCCTGAGCCAAAATCAAGGGTCAGATACTTATCTAAGTGAACCACATGGGCTTCCCTATAGAATCTTTCAAATTATAATATAATGCTATAAACTGGACAGATTATGAAAATATCTCAGTAAAACTAAGTGCAGAGGACAGTCTGACAAAAATAACAATTTTATGGTCCTGGTAATTGACCAAATGTTAATAATAATTTATGAAATATTTATTATTGAGGAAAAATCTACAGATTCAAGTAAGAAGTATATTTGTAATCTTCTTGCCTAGGAATGCTTCTTGTCTAGGACTGACCATGCCTCCCCGCTTGCTGCCCTCACTCAGTGATCAAGAGGAACTATAGCATTTACAATTTGGGAAAGGCTGCAAAAATCACTGGTACTGTTGCCTATTGTTTTTCAGCTCCAAGTGGGGAATCTGCTTGATACTGTATGAGTAAAATTCGCACTTTCTCTAATCTGAGGTGGAGGCCTCCCAAAAATATAAGGGGACGATATTGAGAGTGAAAGTATACCAGAAGACCTCTCTTCTCATTAGCTCTCTATACACTCCTGGCTGATGGAAAAAAAAAAAAAAAATGTGCCCACATGTAGAGGAGAGCCGGATAAATCCAGTTAAAAGTGAAAGCTGAAGGAGAGTTGAGAAATGATAATAAAGTTATAGGCACTTCCCTCACACACACACACCCACACACTCACATACACACACATTACATGGCAGAGAGCAGAAACCCTATGGATTTGCAGTATTTGAATACAGCCTTTAAAAAAAAAAAAATCAATGACTGACATCTAAGCTACAAAATCACCAAGGGCAATCCCTGGGAAGATAGGCTAGAAAATAAAAACAAACAATGTGGGAAAACTGAGCAGACATATCAGGAGGCAATTCAGAGGAGAAGATTCTATGGTAAAAGTTAGGCAAGTTCCAAAAATTAAAAAAAAAAAAAATTTTAAAAACTAAGAAAAATGAAATACAATGCATGTTTACTAAACTATATTTTCAAAATGTCCACCCAAAAAGTTTAAAACATGCATAGAAAGTATAGGTCTATATATTAAGTGAAAACAAGGTTAGTAGAAACTATTACTGGGAAAAGATGTTAGATTTGCTAGAAAAAAAGTATATTAAAGTAATATTTATAAATAAATGTAAATTATAAAGATAACAATGATCAAATTATTAAATGATAATATGGCACCAAATAACAAGTAGGAAATATCAGTAGAAAAATAAAACTATATGGACTAGACCACAGAGAAATCCTTAGTTTATGAATAAATACCTGAAATTAAAAATGCACTGTTTACTCTAGGGAAAACTTGAGATGCAGTAGAAAAAAATGATGAAATGGAGGATGGAGTAACAGAATTTACTCATCCCAGAGAAAGAGAGGGGAAAATGAGAAAAAAATTAACAAGGTTCTGAGAATTTTAATAGTATCAGGAAAACCAGCATAGGTCTAAGTATAATCTGAGAAGACAAGAGAGACTGAAAAGGATGAAAACAATGAATGAACAACTTCTTAAATGGTATTAAAAAAATATGTATAGACCCCAGAGGTGAGTAAACTAATAACAGAATGACCACATAGAAATCCACATCTCAAAACTTCATACTGACATGACTGAAGACTTGTAAACACAAAGAAATAATCTAGAGGGAAGAGGGTAGGTTATGAGGTGACTTAAGTCAGTGTGAAAATCAGAGAATAGATGATATGCCTTCCACATCCAGCAGCGGTGGACCACAATATTTACCACAGAATCCATATCTGCTCTACACACTCTTTCAGACTGGAGGGGGTGTAACATCAAAGAGATGCAGGAATAGAAATTCCCATATCTAAATCCCCTATGGAAACAACTTCAAAATACATCCAGACAAAAACCTGTGTAAGTATGGTCTAATAATTTTTTATGAGGGTACCAGACCATTTGATAGGAAAAGGACAGTATCTTTCACAAATGTGCTGGAAAACTTACTAACCACAAGCACAAGAATGAAGTTGGTTGCTTACATTTATAACATATACTAAAGTTAACTCTAAATGGACTAAAGACTTAAACACAAGGTGTAAAACTATAAAGTTCCTTGAAGAAAACATGGAGGGAAAGTAAATAAAACTGTATTTGCCAATGACTTCTTGCATATGACAGTAAAAGCACAGACCACAAGGAAAATGCCATTGTAAACAAATGGACTACATAAAATTAAAATATTTCTGGGCATCAAAGGGACTGATCAACAGAATGAAAAGATAGAGTGGGGGGAAAATGCCTGAAAATTATATATCAAAACAAAGATTCATATCCAAAAATATAAGGAATTCTACGTCTCTAATAACAACAAAAAAACAAATAATCCAATTAAAAATGAGCAAAGAAAAGGAATAGACATTGAAAAATATACAAATGGTCAAAAAATATATAAAAAGATGTTCAATATAACCAATTATCAGAGAAATGATAATCAAAATCATAATGAGGTATCACCTCATATTCCTCAGGATGGATATTGTCAAAAAACAAAACCTCCCATGAGGAAGTAGACATGGTTGCACTGTTCTTGGGAATGTAAATCAGTCAGCCATTATGAAAACATTATAGAACTTCTTCAAAAAAAAATTTAAGAATAGAATTATCATATGAATCAGCAATCTTACATATAGGAAAAAGTCTAAAAAATTGAAAGCAAGATCATAAAGAATTACCTGTACACCCATGCTCATTGCAGCATTATTTACAAGAGCTAAGTGGTAGAAGCAGGCCACATGTCCACTGATGGGTAAATGGATTAAGAAAATATAGTTATTTTATATTACATACAACAGTGTAATATTAGCCTTGAAGAGGAAGGAAATCCTGTCACATCTACAACATGGATGAAACCCCAGAAAAATATGCTAAGTGAAAAAAAAAACTGTCATACACAAAAGAGTGTACTATTACATTGTATGAAATATCTAAGTATTCAAACTGATAGAAAATAGAGTGATGATTGATAAGGGTTGAGGGGAGAGTAGAGGAGGGGAATTATGTTCAATGAGTATGAAGTTTCAGTTTTAAAAAGTAAAAGTTCTAGAGATCTATTGGACAACAATGTGAATACAGTTAGCACTCCCAGACTATGAATAAAGTTGGTTAAGATGCATGCTGTAAAATGTTAACATATATATAAAATGTAATGGATAAGACGTGAGATGTTGTGTGATTCTGACTATACAACATCCCAGAAAAAATAAAACTATGGAAATGGAAACAGTAAAAAGGTCAGTGGTTGCCAGGGCTTAGCAGGAAGGGAAGAATTAATAGGGGAAGGACAGAGGATTTTTAGGCCCGTGAAACCATTCTATAAAAATATGTCTTTATACATATCTCTAAATTCATAAAATGTACAAGATCAAAGGTAAATTTTAATTTAAACTATGTTCTTTAAGTAATAAATATGTGTCAATGTACATTCATCAGTTGTAGCAAATGCACTACTCTGGTTGGGGTTATTGATAATAGGAGAAGCCATGCACGTGTAAACTATAGGAGTATACAGGAAATCTCTATGCCATGTCTCAGTTTTGCTGTGAACCTAAAACTGCTCTCAGAAAGTTTATTTGTTAAATAAATGGGTAATATGATAAATTTCCTATTATTTTAGCATGATTAAAAATAAGAAAAAAAGCAAGCAAAAAAAAAAAGATAATCTTGGAAAATAGCCAAAAAAACTACTGATTACATTTAATTACAATGAATAATAGGATTAATAGAGGAGTTCTCGCCAGAAACTATAAAGAGTAAAAGACAGGGAAGATCAAAACCAAGGAGCTCAAAGTCCTGGAAACAAAACAAAACAACAACAAAATATAAACCAAAGTAACCCTAAAAGAAAGCAAAACAAAACAAAAAAACTTGTCAAACAAGAATTCTAAATTCAGCAAAACAGTCTTGCCAAAAAAGAAGGTGAGTAAGGACCTAACAAACACATATAAAAGCTAACTGAATTTCTTCTTAGCAGACCTGTTCTTCAAAAATGTTTTTCAAGCTAAAAGTATGTAACACTAGATGGTAACATAGATCCACAGGAAGGAATAAAGGTCAATAGAAATAGTAAATATGTGGGTAAGTCTAAGACAGAGTGTGTGTGTGTGGAAAGTTCTGAGTATATCTATTAAAACCATCTATTCCAGGGTGTCATTCAAAGCCACTGTTTCCTTGCTGATATTCTGTCTAACTCTGTGTCTGTTTCTGTGTGTTAGGAAAGTCAGCTATATCTCCTGCTCTTGGAAATAACATCTTTATGAAGAGTTCCTGTAGTGCCTTGCAATATAATGTCCCTTGTTCAGTGTATCCAGGCATTTCAAGGGTGTCTCCTGTGTGTGTTGTATGAGCCAAGCTGTTGTGGCTGATCAACTTTTACCTTGAGTCCTGTCATCTGCAGTGGTCATTGTCTGTTGGGGAATGGGTTTGGTCCCATTTGGGGCCTCTTTGGACTTGAGTTGAGTCAGACCAGACATTTCCAATGATACAGTATCATACAAATAGCAGGGCATTCTCCCTGTGTTCTCCTATAGAAGCTTTTCTATTCTCCCATAGAAGCTTTCATTAATGTTTAGGGCCGGCAGTCAGAACATGTACCTACCCCAACTCTCTGCTGGGGCTGCAGTTGGACTACTGTATGTGGCTATCTTCTCCTCTTCCCCAGGGCAGAAATCCTTTAGAGTGGTACTGGCCCCTGTTGGGGCTTCTCGGATACTCCCAGGCTTGTGGTATATCTTTGCCTGAGCTCTGGACAAGGATATGTTGGAGGTAGTAGGTTCCCAGGAGAACATAGGGCAGAACACACAGTGTCAACAAGTTTTGCTCAGGTGGAAAGAGACCTGGAACAGGGACCTGGCTGGAGGAGTCATGACTGTTGGGAATACAGGGTGATGTATAGGGTTAGCAAGCTAGGTGGAGAACATTGGTGCAGCACTGGTTCCTTGTCTCTATGCCAGGGATCAGGGCAGGGAAATGCTGCTGACCATCTCCTTTGTCCCTTTGAAGATACCTGACCTCCCCCACATGCTCTGAAATTAGTAAATAAAACTTCTTGTATACCCTAGGTGGTTTTTTTTTAATCTGATGCTTCTACGGTATATCTCAGTCATGTTGTTTGTTGTGCTGTCTCTAGGGGTAGAGACTGAGTTTTCTATAGCCCCCAGGCTCTCTTAGAGATAGGATTATTCATTTTAAAGTTCCATTTCTTAATCCCCACAAAAATAAGACCCTTCTGGTTTTTGAAGCCAATGGGATTCTTTTTCCCTGAGTGGGTTCCCCATACCTGGGGTGCTCTGTATGAGGGTTTGTTTCTTCTCTCTCCATACCTACGGCAGTGCTTCTTCCCATGAACAGTCTGCAGGTCTGCTTAGGTCCTGCCTACATCTTTGGACTTCCTACCTTCTTGGATGTAGCCTCTTCTCTAAACTCATCTGTGGACAGTCTGTTATGCAAGTCTTTGGGTCATTGTCTAGGTTATTTACACTGACGTGAGTGTTAACTAGTTTTACCCATGAGATGAGTTGAGCTTAGGAACTTCTAGCTCTTCCACTTCCCAAGAAGTTGGTATGATATTTTCAAAGTGATCAAAGGAAAAAAGAAATAACTGTCAACCGAAAATGTCTTACTCCCCAAAGCTATCATTCAGAAATAAAAGAGAGATAAAGACTTTCCCACCATCTCAGGGGATGGTGGATCAATTTCAACTCTGGTCTTGGGTGTCAATCACAGGATTGCAGCAGCATGACTCCACTTGTGTCTGTTAAAACTGTGCATCTAAGGAATTTATAAGCACTAGATATAGCCTAGAAAGCACTAGAAATGCTAAAGGGATTTCTTCAAGCAAAAACAGCAACAAAAACAAAAACCCACACAAATTAATAACATAAAAATATGTGAAAGTGTAAAATAATTGGTATAGGCAAAAGAAAAAAGATCATTGACAATGGTTTAGACAATGATGTCTAGGATAAATCACCAAAAACAAAAGCATAAAATAAAAATGTAAACAAAACAAAAAAAATAAACAAAAAAATATGACATTACATTAAATAGTTTCTGCACAGTAAAAGAAACAGTCAAAAAAAAAAAAGAAAGAAAAGACAACATATAGACTAGGAGAATGTAATTGCAAACCATTTATCTGATAAGGGGCTAAGTTCCAAAATACATAAAGAACTCACACAACACTATAATAAAAAATAAAATAATCCAATTTTAAACATGGGCAAAGGACCTGAGTAGACATTTTTCTGAAGATATACAAATGGCCAATAGGTATATGAAGAGGTGCTCAACCACACAATTCATCAGGGAAATGCAAATCAGTGAGTATAAAGCAATGAGATAATCACCTCACATCTGTTAGAATGGCTTTTATCAAAAAGAGAAAAGATAACTAATATTGGTAGAATGTGAGGAAAAGGAAGACTTTTGGTAGGAATGTACATTGGTGCAACTACAATGGAAATTCATTTAATTTTCAAAGAATATTAAAAATAGAATTATCAATGCTGAGTGAAATAAGTCAAGCAGAGAGAGTCATTATCATATGGTTTCACTTATTTGTGGAGCATAACAAATAGCATGGAGGACATGGGGAGTTAGATAGGAGAAGGGAGTTGGAGGAAATTGGAAGGGGAGGTGAACCATGAGAGACTATGGACTCTGAAAAACAATCTGAGGGGTTTGAAGGGGTAGGGGGTGGTAGGTGGGGGGAACCAGGTGGTGGGTATTAAAAAGGGCACCAATTGCATGGAGCACTGGGTGTGGTGAAAAACTAATGAATACTGTTATGCTGAAAATAAATAAAAATAAATTTAAAAAATAGAATTACCGTATAATCCAGTAATCTCACTCTTGGGTAAATATTAAGAGGAACTGAAGTCAGTAGCGGAAGTAAATATCTGCACAGCCATGCTCATTACATTACTTACAATAGTCAAAAAATGAAACAACTTAAGGTCTGCCAACAGACAAAGGGTTAAGAAGGTATGATTAGCATATATATCTCACATATATACACGACTGTTACTCAGCCATGAGATAAAAGGAAATCTTGCCATTTCTGACAAATGGATGGACCCTGAAGGCATTGTATTAAGTGACATAAGTCAGACAGAAATACACAAATACTGTGTGATCTTACTTAAATGTGGAATCTAAAAAAACTGAACTGATAAAAACACAGTCAAGTGTTGTTTACCTGGGCCTAACACGTGGGGAAACTGGGAAGATGTTTAAGTGTACAGTCACAACTTGAAGATGAGTGAGTTCTGCTGACCTTATGTACAACATAGTGATTATAGTCAGCATTACTGTATTATAAACTTCAAAGCCACGAAGAGAATAAATCTTAACTGTTTTCAACACAAAACATAAATTATAAATATGTGACATGAGAAAGGTGTTCGTTAATATTACCATAGTAATCATATTGCAATATATACATGCAACGTTATGTGTAAATTACATATCAATAAAAGCAAACAGAAGATATATTTACTATACTTACAGGAATGACTAAGAAAATAATTTAAAAATATAGCTAAGACATCAACAGAGGCATTAAAATGAAACACTAAAATAATGTGTGTTTAATACAAAAGATGTCAATTAAGGTGGAAGAAGAAAATAAGACATATGCACAGAATACAGAGCAGAATAATAGACCTAAATTCAAGTGTACAAATAACTACATTAATATGAATGAAATAAATACTGCAATTAGAAATTGTCACTCTGAATTTAAAAAATAAGATCCATCTATATGCTATCTACAGTAGACCCACTTTTTTTTTAAGATTTTTATTTATTTATTTGACAGAGAGAGATCACAAGTAGGCAGAGAGGCAGGCAGAGAGAGAGGAGGAAGCAAGATCCCCGATGAGCAGAGATCCCAATGTGGGGTTCGATCCCAGGACCCTGGGATCATGATCTGAGCCAAAGGCAGAGGCTTTAACCCACTGAACCACCCAGGCGCCCAGTAGACATGCTTTAGATTTAAAGGCACAAATAGGTGAAATTAAAATGATGGAAAATTTAAAACAATAACCATAAGTGAGAAGAAATGGCTATTCTAATATCAGACAAAGTAGCTGTTAAAGCAAGAAGTATTATCAGAATATTTTTTAATTCAAAATGTTAAAGGATAAAAAGAACTATTATAAATATACATTATTCACCTAACAAAAGAACCTTCAAAAGCATGAAGTAGAAATTGACAGAATTAGAAGGATAAATGAACAATTCAATGAGTATAGTTGGAGATTTAAAATCTCTTCCCTTGGAGCACCTGGGTGGCTCAGAGGGTTAGGGCCTCTGCCTTCAGCTCAAACCATGATCCCAGGTGATTGAGCCCTGCATCGGGCTCTCTGCTTAGCAGGGAGCCTGCTGCCCTCTCTCTCTCTCTCTGCCTGCCTCCCTGCCTACCTGTGATCTGTCAAATAAATAAATAAAAATCTTTAAAATCCCTTCCCTTGATAAATGTTAAATGTTAGTCACAAAATCAGGAGGACTATGGGAGACAGCAAAAACAGTAGGAATCCACTTGACATAACTGACACATGTAGAAAGTATTCATCTGGGTCAAAAATGTCATCAAAAATTTAAGTAAGTGAGGGGCACCTGGGTGGCGAGGTTGGTTGAGCATCTGCCTCTTGGTTTTTGCTCAGGTTGTGATCTCAGGGTTGTGAGAATCAACCCTGCATAGAATCTGCACCCAGTGCAGAGTCTGCTTAAGGTTTTCTCTTCCTCTCCCTCTGCCCTACCCTACCTTCTGAAATAAATAAATAAATATTTTTAAAAAATTAAACTAGTGAAATAATTCAAAGAACATTCTCTGAAGACAAAGTATAAATGAGAAATCAACAACAGAAAGAAATACGGAAAATTTTAAAACATTTGGAAAGTGATATACTTCTGAAAAGTTTACAATTTGAAGATGAAACTGTTGAAAATACCTTGTACTGGATGATATAAATTACCTTGTATTGGATGATATTAAACTGAGAATATACCCAAAAAATTAGGGTGGAACTAAGGTACTGTTTAGAGACAATTCATAGCTTTGTCACTTATACGCAATAGAAAGAGTCTTAAGAAATGAATGATCTGAGTACCTTACTTCAGTTATACAGGTAGAAATGATAGTTATAGAAGAAAGAAATGAGATTATACAAGGAAGAAATGATAAACATGTATTTAGTTGAAAGTTGTTCCTGAAATATGTATAGTAGAATAACTCAGCCTCAAATGGAACAATAACCAATGATCCAATGGTATCATCATTGGAGTAGATTGGATTCTACATTGTAGTAGAATCAGATAATGGAACAGCAAGGAGCTATGAGCAATTTACAACTTCATGCAACTATATGGATGAATCACATGAATTTAGCTTCCTCTGAAAAATCCAAAAATAAAGTATACATACTATAAGATTCGATGTATATAAAGTGCCTTTAGTGCAGAAAAAAACATGAAAGGGACACTTTGCAATTCATTTTTTTCATTCTGTGCAGTGGTACTTGAGCATTCAGCCATCTGTTGGCATTAATAGCATGTGCTTTCATCTTATACTCCATAAAATTACTATAAGAGGATATTATGAAAATATGCAAATGCATTTAAAAATATACATAACAGAAAAAAAAACCTACCAGATACAACTAGTGAAGACCCAAACAAAAAGAAATAGAAATATCAGAAATGTCTTGTATCTTCTAACAGGAATATATCTGCAATTCAAAAAACTTTCCGCACTGTTACTGAGTATTTAGATGTTAATGTATAAAGAAACATATAATGCCAATGTAAAAATAAAAATTTTTTGCCGGATAGGAAAAAAAAAAGAGGTTGATAAAATATGTTTAAAAAAGGAAACTACGTGTCTATGTCTATGTCATTTATAAATAAATTCCAACATTCTATAAAAATAATGGACTATGACATAAGTAAATTTATTGAATCAATGCCATTTTAATTGTACATTTGAAATCCCATAAAATTAATCCATCATCTTAGCAGGGTAAAGAAGATAAAATGATATGACTTCTTGAGGGGTGGGTAACTAAGGTAGTAGGAGGAGTAACATAGTAGGAGGACCCTGGGCTTGCTTCATCCCTTGAACACAGCTCGATAAATATCAAATCATTATGAATACCCAAGAAATTGACCTGATTACTGATAGAATAAGCTTCACAGCTAGAAGGAGTGAATATGATACATCAAGGAAATTATGAAGTGTGGTGATGAGACTTGGGGGAAAAATGGATCTTTGGTGCTGTAGAGGGCTGGGAGCCCTCGTCATGGAGAGACGTAACAAAAAGAGGAGAGTACAGGGCATGGCACAAGAAGAACACTTCCCCAAAGCTGTTGGCTGGGAAGATAATAAGGGTTGATTTTCACAAGTTTTTGCCATCAGTGGGGCTCAAAGACTGCTGTTTAAGGGCTAGTGGACTTGTCTGGGATAAAGACCGGAGGGGGGTGCCCTACTCCTGAAGAAAAGGCAGGCAAGTAACCCTGGACAGATGGCATGATCTGAGCATCTCCTAAGTTTCATAGGGAGAAACTGTTTCTACTTCTTGGAGCATATCCGTGAGAGGTGTCATTGTATCTCTGGGGACAAAAGAGATTACAGGATCCATTTCTTTCACCCCATCCCTCAGTAGAGGCACCGAGACACCTGCTAAGGACAGCTAACAGGGACACTGGCCATTTAGCCTGCTCTGCTCCAAATCCCATGTCCCTGCATTCAGACATGACTGCCCTTACGGGTCAAACCTGCATCAGTCCCAGCATGGAAAGAATGTCCCCAGAAGAGCAGCCAGGTCTCTGCTGAACTAGGTCCCTAAAATTGGGGAGTTTTAAAGGTCAGAAAGTCTGGCTTGGGTAGATCCCAAAGTGCACCATGCTACTCCAGGCAGGCAAGCAACCCAGAGATAGACAATCTGAAAAATGCCTGAGATGCACAAGGGGAAATTGTTCACTATTGCAGGAGGACTTCTTTGGGAGCAGCAAGCATGAAAATGAAGGAGTTACCTAGCACCTTTTCCTTCCCCATCCCCTCAGCATAAACCAACCTCAGTAAATAGTACAGCGACAACACTGGCTACCTAACATGCATATGCAAAGTATCCCTCCTTGCTGTGCCTTGCTGGTGCTGCTTTTCTTGGACAAGTTTGCCTACGGACCAAAGCAGTGGGTCTCTACCCCAGAAAATCAGCGCAAATCCACACATGCATCATGTCTACTGACTACTGAGTTCTGCAAACCTTCAGTTCTACTGGGAAAAGCATCAGGTCCCATTTAACAAGCAGATAAATGCACACTTCATTAATACTTGCCACACTCTGGGCAAGGCTGAAACACTGCAGGCAAGGAGAAACTCTGCCGATGACTGGCGGGAGGGATAGAGCAACCTAAACAAGGAGCAGAGTGCAAGTAGTTTGTGTCCTGAGGGTGCCAGGCTCTGGACATTATATGGCCTCTTCTTCATAAAACCATTGCTGTCAGGAGCAGGACACAACAGGATTTTCTAATACAGAAAAAAAGACAGAAACCTAAACAAAATGCCAAGACAGAGAAATTCAACCCCCAAAAAAGAAGAAAAGATCATGGCTGAGGTCTAACCGAAAAATATATAAACAAATTCTGATGTAGAATTTAAAGGAACAATCATAAGGATACTTGCTGGGCTTGAGAAAACCATGAAAGATGTCACCAAAAAAACACCTGCCACAGAGACACAAGAACTTAAAAAAAAAAAAGGACAAAAATGAAAAATGCAATAACTAAAAAGTTAAAATCAACTGGATGTAATAACTACAAGGACAGAAGAAGCAGTAGAACAGATCAATGAAACCCAGGAGCTGGGGCACCTTGGTGGCTCAGTGGGTTAAGCCTCTGCCTTGGGCTCAGGTCATGGTCTCAGGGTCCTGGGATGGAGCCCTGCATCGGACTCTCTGCTCGGCAGGGAGCCTGCATTCCCTTCCTCTCTCTCTCTGCCTGCCTCTCTGCCTACTTGTGATCTCTGTCTGTCAAATAAATAAATAAAATCTTTAAAAAAAAGAAAAAAAGAAAGAAAAGAAAAGAAACCCAGGAGCTGGTTCTCTGAAAAAAAAAAATACTAAAATTGATAAATTGCTAACCAGGCTTGTCAAAAAGATAAGCGAAAAGACCCCAATAAATAAAATCACAAATGAGAAGGAGAGATCACAACAACTATAACAAAAATACAAACAGTTGTAAGAAAATATTATGAGAAATTGTATGACCACAAATTGGACAAACTGGAAGAAAGGTATAAATGCCTAGAAACATACAAACTACCAAAACTAAAGCAGGAAAAAAAAAAAATTGAAAACCTAAACAGAATGATAACCAGCAAAGATTTTGAATCAATAGTCAAAAAATCTCCTAACAAACAAAAGTGCAGAGCCAGATGGCTTCCCAGGGAATTCCACCAAACATTTAAAGAAGAGTTGATACCTATTATTCTCAAAATACACACAAAGATGGAAATGGAAGGAAAACATCCAAACTCATTCTATAAGGCCAGCATTACCCTGATTCCAAAACCAGACAAGGGCTCCACTGAAGAAAAGCACTACAAACCAATATCCTTGATGAACATGGATATAAAAATTCTCAACAAAATACTAGCCTATCCAGTCCAACAGTACATTAAAAGAACGACTCACCATAGTCAAGTAGGATTTATTCCTGGGCTGCAAGGCTGGTTCAGTATTTGCAAATCAATCAACTTGATAAACTACATTAATTTAAAAAAAAGGATAAGAACCATATGACCCTCTCAACAGATGCAGAGAAAGCTTTGACAAAGTAAAACATTTCATTCATAATAATAATAAAAATCACCCTCAACAAAGTCTGGATAGAAGGAATATAATTCAACATCATAAAGGTCATATACAAAAAACCCACAGCTAATATCATCTTCAATGGGGAAAAAACTGAGAGCATTTCTTCCATGGTCAGGAATAAGATACAGATGTCCACTCACACCTGTTATTCAACATAGTACTGAAAGCCTTAGTTGCAGCAATCAGACATCAAAAAGAAATAAAAGGCACCCAATTGGCAAGGAAGAATCCAAACTTTCACTATTTGTAGATGACATGATACTCTATAGAGAAAACCCAAAAGAGTCCACCAAAAAAATGCTAGAACTGATAAATTTACAGTAGAGTCACGAGATGCAAAATCAATGAACAGAAATCTGTTGCATTTCTACACACCAAAATAATGAAGCAGCAGAAGGAGAAATCAAGCAATCAGTCCTAATTACAATTATACCAAAACCCTTAAGATACCTAGGAATAAGCCTAACCAAAGAGGTAAAAGACCTGCAGTTTGAAAACTATAAAATGCTGATGAAGGAGCTTGAAGATGAAACAAGTGGAAAAACAGGTGCTCCTGGGTGACTCGGTTAGTTAAGCCGCTGACTCTTAATTTTGGCTCAGGTCATGATCTCAGGGTCATAAGAGCAATCCCCACATCAGGCTCCACACTCAGCACAGAGTCTACTTGAGATTCTCTCTCTCCCTCTCCTTCTGCTCCCACTGCACCATTCATATTCTATAAATAAATAAATAAATAAATAAATCCTTAAAAAAAAAAAGAAATGGAAATCATGGATTGCAAGAACAAGTATTGTTAAAATGTCTAAACTACACAAAGCAATCTACACATTCAATGCAGTCCCTATCAAAATAACAAGAATATTTTTCACAGAACTGGAACAAATCATCTTAAAATTTGTACGGAACTACAAAAGACCCTGAATAGCCAAAGCAATCTTGAAGAAAAAAAAAAAAAAAGCTGGAGGCAGCACAATTCCAGACTTTAAGACAAAGCAGTTGTGATTAAGAAATTTTATGCAAGCATTCATCTTGTAAACGTTCCAGAGAATCTGCATTATGATGGACAGCTGTGCCAATTTCTGAGAATACAAATGTGAATGAGACATTTTCTCCAGTCTTGTGGGATTTAGAAACAACACATCAGTGGAAACAGAGTGGAACTCTAGGGGAAGCATTTACATTGTTGGTCCAAAGCAAATTTACAGTCTAACGTTTAGAGTTAAATTTGATGCCATGCTTGGCTTTTAATAAATGACCAAAAAATACTGAAAATAAAAATAAAAAAAAAAAAAAAAGAAAGTATGTTACTAGCCCAAAACAGACACAGATCAATGGAACAGAATAGAAAACCTAGAAGTGGGCCTACATTTAATCATATGGTTAACTACTCTTCCACAGCAAGAAAGAATATCCAGTGGGGTCGGGGAGAGACAGTCTCTTCAACAAATGGTGTTGGGAAAACTGAATAGCAATGTGCAAAAGAATGAAACTGGACCATTTTCTTCCACCATACACGAAATAAATTCAAAATAGATAAAAGAACTAAACGTGAAACAGGAAACCATCAAAATCCTAGAAGAGAACATGCATATAGTGAATAAATTTCAATAGTGATGCAAAGTCATTCAGTGGAGTCTTCCAACAAACATTGTGTAATAACTGAGTATCAAATAATATTAATAATTACATACCCTACACTACAATACAAAAATGCTCCAAATTGATCATAAACATGTGGGAATTCACAATACCTGGCTAGTGAATATATAACAAACAATTCTCCTTGAGAGAGGCTAGTTGAAAAGCAAAGAAGGAATGACGCAAAAACTGAGCCTCCTTTGAAGCTTCTGGGCTGAAAATAGCAAGATCCTAGTTATGGCTCAAAGCAATCTCCCAGGGGGCAAATGCTTCACTTAAGTTAGGCATAAATCCTTAGTGGTCACCTACTCTGCCTGCACGTCACAGTGCAAATAGTTCTAATAACACGATGCCAAGTAGTCACTTCCCTAGTTACTGAGACTTCACATTCATTTCTATTCTTGATTCTTTGATGTTAACAATAGCATGCATAATAAAAATGAAGACAGAGTGTGGCCACTATAGCATCTGGTCCCCTGACCCTCTTCTTTCTCCTACTCCTTACTCTGGAGAAATCTTTTCACTTGCTGCCTCAGGGTTTGCTGGCCAAAGCCGACAAAACCAAACTGTAAACTATAAAATTCCAAATGAGTGAAGGAAAAGATGCTCAATGTAATTTTTTAAATTATGCTTAACACTATTACTTATAGGAAAATTCAAATAAAACCACTACATACAAGACTTCCTCTTTAGAAAGACAGAATATACTTATTCCTATTCTTCCCACCAAATAGAGCTAAAACCACTGGATATTTATATACAACATAAGAACATTCAGACAGGTGGTGAGAAAGCTGACAAAACTCCAAACCTAAGAAATGACATGGCAGTAAGAGCCCTGGAATTTCTCTTTCGCTCCCATGTTCCAGACTGGTGAGCAAACCACAGACACCAATGGGTACAGACAAAACTCCCAAAACTTTTTTTCTCTACTGTCTAAGTAATGGAACATGAATACTGGGTGTTATATGCAACTAATGAATCCCTGAACACTATATCAAAAATGAATGATGTACCATATGTTGGCTAACTGAGCATAATAATAATAAAAAAATGCTAGAAAGACAAAAAAATTTAGATGCCAAATACATCATTCCAATCAAAAACCATTGACAAATCCAACAAAAATATCACTCAGGAATGCAGGGGAAATCAAGACATTCTTTAATAAAGTAAAACCAAGAAAATGTGTCACCATCAGACCCACTCTAAAAGAATTGCTAAAAGGAATTATCTAAACAGAAATTGTGATAAAAGAAGGAATCTTGGATCATCAGGACAAAAGAGATAACAAAAGAAAGAATAAAACTGGGGTGCCTGGGTGGCTCAGTTAGTTAAGTGTCTGTCTGTCTTCAGCTCAGGTCATGATTCTGGTGTCCTGGGATTGAGGCCCACATCAGGCCCCCTGCTCTCCGGGGAGCCTGCTTCTTCCTCTCCCTTTGCTTGCCACTACCCCTGCTTGCACTCTCTATCAAATGAATAAAATCGTAAAAAAAAAAAGACTAAAACTATCATTAGGTCTAAATGATAAATGAGATTTATCATTTATAAATGATCTTTTATATTTATCATTTATATATTTATCATTTATAAATGATGAGATTAAAATTTCACCTTTTGTGTTTTCTAAATTGATATTTAAAGCAAAATTATCAGTTGAAACAAAATTAGAATACCCATGTGATTCTCAGTTTAAGTAGAGAAATTTTTAAGACTATTATAGTATAAATGGGACACATTAAAGGGACATAGAGGAAGGTAACATTCACATTTTACTGAATGTGCTGTGGGTTATTATAGATTGTATAGAATGTGATTGATGTATATATAATGATCTATATAGTTATATAAATATATAATAATTATTATATTTATAAAGCAGATTAGAACTTATGTATTTACCTATATATCTATATATATACAAATAGTTTGTGAAGAAAAGATCTACTTTGCTATGAATTATACTCAATCAATTAAACAATGATACAGGAAAGTATAACCTTCACTTTTATCTCACAGTATCACAAATATAACATCACAAAAAACAAATTTCTACTGAACCATAAACTCTGAGTAAAAGTTAAAAAATAAAGAAATTTTTTAAAAAGTAAATCCTAGAAAGCAATATAGGAAGCTACACTCATGAACTTTGACTAATTTCTGAAATTGGTCTAAAATAATCACCAATACCCAAAGTAATAAATTGGACTACAGTAGCATTAATAAATTTTGGTCATTAAAAGACTCCCAATTTGAGAGTAAAAATGTGAGTCACAGAGTCAAAAATCTATTTGTATCTTAAGAATTCCAAAAAGAGTTCATATCTAAAGTAATCAATTTGGGTTGGGGGAAAGGTTTTAAATTACTAAAATATTAATGCTAATAATATTAATATCTATAATTTAGATACTTCATATCTAAAGTATGACAGAGACTATTAAAAAGGGAAAAGTAGATACTGTCTAGGAGAAAAGAGCAAGAGACACACTTGAGCACTACTCGCTCTCACAGAAGAGAATAGTCAAATAATTAATACCCCAGAAAAATGATACTGTTATATAACCATCAGAACTTATTTTAATTTTTCTGAGACAACTGAGTTTTAGATAAGAGGACTATTTGATTAAATGTGTATTTACACAATAATATAGAAAAATGTTGGAATAATGTAATAAATTGACAAACACACACATCTATGTCTGTGTAATTTCATTACAATGCTTAGAAGAAAATGTATTATAATTATGTGTAATTATAATGTTATATTTCTGCATCATTATTCTTTTATGATAAATACAATATGCCTAAGTATAATATATTATCTACTATGCAGTTATGTATTATATATAAATATGTATTTATTTAAATATATATTATAAACATAATACATGAAAAATATAGGAAAGTCTTTTCACAAAACAATAATTCATAGTACCCACATACTAAAAAGGAATGAATTCCTGAAGATAGATTTAAAATATCATATTCATATTGGACAGCAGTGAAAATTCACAAACTATAGACAAATGTGAAAATACAGAGGATTACAAATATATGAGAGTGAAAGGAGACATACATAAAAATGTACACTGAATGATTCCATTCATATAAAGTCCAAAAGTAAGTGAAGATATTTTATGGTATTAAAATTGGCAGGACTGATAAATGCTCCAAACTTCTATTCCCATGATCTGATTTGCAATTATGTGGTTCTAGCTACTTTGTGATCAATTTGTACAATCATATGTTTAGTTTCCTTGTTGTATAGTGAAATTAAATAGAAAGTTATTTCAAGCAAAACAGCATTTATAGAAAGATGGTTTTCTATGAAAAGCAAGACTGAAAAATATTGAATGTACATTAAAGGGATAAAATCTGGAAACATTTGAAATCTTACCATTTCTTCTTCATCATCTATGGAGAGCAGGGTAGAGTTCTTAGAAGCACAGGCTGTCAAACTCTCATTCCACGGTTTTCTTTCAGTGCTAATGTAATAGCAATTGTTGCAATATATAAACCACTCTTTTTTACAATGGCCACAGTATAGGGTAAAGAAAGATTATGAGATATTTTCCAAAAGATCTTTGAATACTGACAAATTCAAATTAATTTATATACTCACATATGTATACACGTAACTATATACACTCACAGGATGGTATAAATAAAACAAAATATACTCATACACACTCACAGAGAACGGTCAGCTTTTTCCCTAATTTATGTGCCCACATAAAGCAAACACAAAAATATCAATCTCTACATGTTCTGAGATCACTGAATAAAACCACTATTTCAGAATAGTAAAATGACACATCTCTTGTTATAGAAGGAGGAAGTTTGAGGTAATTGGGAACAATGGGTATGGGGATTGTAAATGGATATTTCTTCATATTATTACGTAAGAAGTAATATTGTCCTATAATCATTTCTGAACCTTATTATCCAATTTTGTAGTTAATTTCCCCTGTGGCCCCCCAAAATCTATCATCATTGCCCAAAGATAGAGATAAAATAGAAACTACAATAATATCAGGACTTTGAAAATCATTTTACACCTTTCTGGATCTTTGTTTTCAGGGATGAATTGTCCTGCTCCAGTATTTCAATAGTTGAAAAAATTAAAGGAATCCTCATAAAAATTTAATATTGAAATAAATATACTATAATAATTTGGGTTTCTTAACTGAGAATTTGGTGTATTGTTTAGAATTATAAAATTCTGTCATAAAATTTATTTTATCAAGCAATATTAATAAAGCAATGAAGACTTAGGAGAAAGTATTTCAAAAGCCTAAAGAACCAAATCTCCATCTCTTACAGTATTGATTTTAACCAATCTTAAGAACTTGGTTGCTGGAGGGGAGGTGGGTGGGGACAGAAGGGGGAATTGGGTGATAGGCATTAAGGAGAGCACATGATATGATGAACACAGGATGCTATACACAACTGATAAATTACTAAACACTACCTCTGGAACTAATGATGTACCATAAGTTGGCTAATTGAATTTAAATTAAAAAAATAATTAGCTTATATTTCTCAATATAAAACATCTCTTTGAGTAATGAAACAATATATGTGTAATACTTTTTATAATTATTCCATTATTTATACTTTTGACAAATATAGAATAACCATTCCACATTTAGAAGATACATGCATTAAAATAAAGGATCTATTCCCTTAATAGTATGAGATATTTTGAGACACTGACAATCGTTAAAATAAAGAGTTCCCAAAGAGTCATTCAAACACTTACAGGGAATAAGAACTATTGTTATTAGTGTTGACATCAAGATAAAGGAGGTGATTCCCAGGATCCCAGCAATGAGCTTCCCTGGAAATAGTAGTAAATATTAGGAGCAGAGATGGAAACAATGTAAAAGGATGGAGGGAAATAATCATTTAGGAAATTTACATACAAGAAAACCAACAATGCACAGGGAATCGCATATAAAAACTTGGACTCGAACTCCATATCTACCATTGTCCTCATCTCTCAGAATATACCATTGCATTTTCAGTAAAGATAATACTCCATGAGCTATTAGCCAAAGACTATGGATTACAGTGCTGGAGTAAAATGAGTCCTCAGACTCCAATTACAATACCCTATACCAACGCCAAGCTCTGATCCTTACAAATGAAAAATATGGGAGATCATTCACTACTTAGTCTCTACAACCCTGCACCCCAAGTGAGTTTACATAAATGTTTTACCTGTGCAGGGGTTGTTCTTGCCATTCTCTTAAATTCCCTGAGAAGCATTTTGAGGATTTACTTCTGCTCAGTTACTGAAATGGAAGTTTTAGTATTCTTAGGTTTCCTTTGCTGTCTTTTTGAGTTCTTCACCAGATTAAGTTCTGCACAGGTAACTCCTTGGTTATTCATCTCTGCAGCTGCGTGGTGCCAGGCCCAGGGCTGAGTGGGACTGTACTGAAGGACTTAGTGTATGCAATGATAGGATTGCTAGGACAGTCACAGTGGGTGGAGTGTGTAATGAGTGGTAGTACTAATTTGCAGTTGGACAATGTAAAATCTGGTACTAATTTCCTTAGAGCTTTAAGTAGGTATTTCATAATAGAATAAGTGGTTTTTACAATGATAGTCTATGTCTGACACAATCGTATTGGCTAGAAAAATGTAAAGTGAAATATTAGTGAAAAGGAAAAGAATTCATGGATAGTATTGTCCTTATTAATGTAAAGTCAAATTCCACAGTTATGTTCTGACACTATTAGAATAACTTGGTTAAAATTAATATGAAATACTAGAAAATAAATGATACACCAATTTCTATAACAATTTAAAAATGTGGTCATGGTTAAACATTGAGGTTTCTGATTGGGGAATAGCAGTTTTAGCACATCTAGCAATTTCCTGTAATAAATTACTTTTATTTGATGACACACTTGTTTATTAAAAGATGATGTGTTATTATCAAATGATCTTTTATTTTGAGTAATTGTAGAGTTCTGAGAAATTAAGTTAAAAATTATGTTCAAAATGTTATGCAATATACTAAACTTATTCCAAAACCCGAACAATATTGAAAACAAGATAACAACAAAGGTTTCTTTAAAACTACTTATTTAACACCAGACATTGGCATTAATGGCAAAATATGAAACTATAAAATGATAGAAGTGTAGATCATTTATGGAAGAACACTGTTGTTACAACCTTTCACAAAGATCACATGGGCGTCCAAGGTTGTGAGGAAACTTTAGTTGTCTAAGCAATTGTAATAAATCAAATAAATATAAATTAATAATTCAGTCAATGAGTTTTGAAGCCAGTGAAATCTAAAATTACTGCTGGAATTACTGCTGGCTCTCAGATTTACAAAGTATGGCCTTTAAAAGTTACTTCACATCTAGCTATCTAGTTTACTAACCTAAAATTAGAGTAAAAAAGTGTAAACTATAATGCACATGAAGCATTTAATACTCAATGTTGCTTTGATAAACTCTCAGTAACATATGTTATTTTAATTATTTTTAACACAACAGCCACATTATAATTACTGATTCATATTTGTTATATCATGCAACATAACTCATTAGACAGTAATGTCTTTCAGTATGGAATCTTTTTTGCCTAGTTTTGCTCAAGATTTTTAAATAGTCTTTTGACTGTTGATAAATAAATTTAAATTAGCATTTTGTGGAGGGTACTTCTTCCTGATTTTTATGAAAAACTTAACTGCTTTCATTTACCTAAGTAAGTGTATGAGGAATAACATTTTATCTTCATGATTTGATGAATTCATTTTTAAGAGTCCATTCTTAAAGGCTGGACTAAATATCAAATCATACATGTAATTATATCTATACTGAGGACAAATCCAAAATTAACTGGTTCTTGTCATGATGCTTATGGAATTTCACTTGACATTACATCGATTTACAAACCCAGCTATGTGTGTGTGTGTAAATACACTTGATTACTTCACCACAGGCAATACTATAAATATTTTCAAAAATTTTCTAATGTATTTCACATTTATTCTTGTTTTTCATCCTGAATTAATGGAATAAAGATACCAGTGTTCTCTGTGATTTAATTGTGTATTAGTTGTAACTCAGTTCCATCCCATCCAGCATTGTAATCTCCCACTAAGTGAGGTGCTAGGAGAAAGACAGCAGAGGAGTGACACATACCTTCTGCTGGCCAGAAAGTCCTACCTCTTCCACTGGGAGACCAGGTTACTCTTGTAAACAGG
The DNA here is from genome assembly GCF_011764305.1 of Mustela putorius furo. NCBI lineage: Eukaryota > Metazoa > Chordata > Mammalia > Carnivora > Mustelidae > Mustela > Mustela putorius. Next base: position 37,024,562 of record NW_025422368.1, on the reverse strand, counting down.
TAATACCTGTGGTCTTCATAGACTGTCAGCCCTGTGAGACCTCAGAGTGCAGCAATAGTGGAAAAGTAGATTTCTCATCAATGTGTCACTTAAAATTTGAACAGGAAATTCTTGCACTTGGGCTATTTTGAAGACAGTTTATTTTATCACACACCCCTAGAATGTACACACTTTCAGTTTATAGTGTGCCATTTAATTGCCATTGTGCCTCTGAGAAATTTTTATGTTCCAGAAGATACAGGGGCCAGAGACTTGAACACCCAGGCTGTTCACTTGCTTTCATCTGAATCACAAACACTGAGAACTTAGGTCTTGTGAGAAATGTCTTAGATGTTTAAGTTCTACTTTTAGACAAGGTTGCTAAATTAACACTACATATTTCTTACATTCTTGCTATGTTATTTCTATTATACTGAAAGTAGTCTAAAATCATCATCCCAATAATAGTTATTTACTGATATTTGACACTAATTCTGAAGACTTATAACATTTTCAACTTTATTGTCACTGTCACAATGACATCAACTTCCAAACTTATCTTCTCTATTTTTCTGCCTTAGTTTTTCATATACTTGCATTCTATTTTATTACTTGTTATTTAGATTTCTGCTGAAAATAATACATTTCTAGGAAGGATAAAATATCAAAAAATACTGAATAATAACACCATGGCTGAGATTTAAATATTAAATAATTATTCATATTATTCATTGATTCATCCTCCATGATAACTAGTTGTCTTATTTTACTAGAAATATTTGTTCTAAATGACAGAAGCCTAAATATGTAGGGGAAGATAAAGGTAATTTAAAAATTTTTATTTTATTTAAATTCAATTAATTAACATATAGTATACCATTAATTACAGAAGTAGAATTCAGTTATTAAGATGAAGGTTATTTTTAAGAAATTTCGCTTAACTCAAAAAACTGGAGAGTTTCTTTCTTTTTTTTTTAATATTTATTTTTACTTGAGACAGAGAGAGTAAGTGAGAGAGAGAGAGAGCACAAGCAGTAGTGGGATGGGGGGGGAGGAGAGGGAGAAGCAGACTCCCCCCACTGAGCAGGGAGCCAAATATAGGGCTTGATCCCAGGTCCCCAGGACCATGATCTGAACCAAAGGCAGATGCTCAACTAACTAAGCCACCTAGGTAACCCAGAAAAAGTACTTTTAAAATGCAATTTAAATTTTTTTGCATGTATGTTTCTATTGATCTGTACTTTTCTCTTTGCAACAATGAGTGACAATTTTATTTTCTTTTTTTTTGTCTTTTTCTTTTGACAATTTTATTTTCTTAATGATGCATAATTGACATACAATATTATCAATTCACAACATAGTGAATCAAACTTCATGTACATTATGAAATATTCACCATTATAAATCTTATTACCATTTTTCACCACACTAATTTAATGCAATATTATTAACTATATTCCCTATGATGTAATTAATATCCCTGTGGCTTATTAGTTTTAATTGCTTATTTAACTTCTGGATAGTTAATATACAGTGTAATATTAATTCCAGGTGTAAAATATAGTGATTCAAAACTTCCATACAACAGTATCACAAATTCACTCCTTAATCCCATCATCTATTTAACCCATCCCCTCACTATCAGTTTGTTTTCCACAGTTAAGTGTCCCTTTCTTGCTTTGCCTATTTTTTCCCCTTTGCTCATTTGTTTTGATTCCTAAATTCCACCTATGAGTGAAATCATATATAGTATCTGTGCTTCTCAACCTGACTTATTTTGCTTATTATGATGCTAAGCTCTCTAGCTCCATTCACATCTTGCAAATGGCAAGATTATATATATATATATATATATATATATATATATATATACATATTTTTTATCCACTCATCAATCAGTGGACATGGGCTGTTCCATAGTTTGGCTATTGTAGAAAACACTGTTATAAACTTGTTGGGGGGCAGACATGTATCTCTTTGAATCAATATTTTTGTTTCCTTTGGGCAAATACTTAGTAGTACAATTGCTGGGCCATAGGATGGATCTATTTTTAACTATTTGAGGAACCTCCATATGGTTTTCCAGAGTGGCTGCACCAGTTTGCATTCCCACCAGCAGTGCAAAAGGGTTCCCCTTAGTCTGCACCCAGACCAACAACTGTTAATTCCTATTTTGTTCATTTTAGCCATTCTGATGATGTAAGGTGATATCTTACTGTAGTTTTAATTTGTATTTCTCTGAAAATGAATAATGTGGAGTGTTGTGTGTCTATTAGCCATCTATATGTCTTCTTTGGAGAAATATCTGTTCATGTTTTCTGCCCATTTTTTGACTGGATTTTTTCTTTTATGGGTGTTGAGTTCTTTATATATCTTAAATACTGTCTTTTTAACAGATGTTATTTACAAATATCTTCTCCCATTCCATAGGTTGCCTTTCAGTTTTGTTGGTTGTATCCATCACTTTGCAGAAGCTCCCTCTGTCCCTCCTGCTTGTGCTCTCTCTAAAATAAATAAATTAAAAAAAAGAAAAAAGAAAAAAAAGCAGTTATGTCTCCTGCTCCTGAAATAATGGCCATTGCTCTCCTAAACCCTGTCTCTGTACTTTCTATCTTTGATGTGACCTCTTCTCTCCCTTCAGCTGTGGAGTCTGTTCTGTCAGTTTTCAGGTTGATTTCTGGGGTGTTTAGGATGATTTGAGAGTTATCTAGGTGTGTTTTGGGACAAGACTCGCCTAGGATCCTCCTACTCCACCACCATCTTCCTCCTTTCTCCTGTGACTTCTTTTTAACTGTTTGTGCCACTTAATACCTTTCACTTATACACCCATGACTCTTCCCCTTCCCTTGTGGAAACCACCACTTTGGTCTCTATATGTATGAGTTGGTTTCTGTTTTGTTCCTTTGTTTTGCTTTTCTGATTCCACATATAAGTGAAATCATATAGTAGTCGTCTTTATCTGACATATCTTATTAAGCATAAAATGCCCTATGTCCATCCATGTTGTCAAAAATGACAAAAAAAAATTCCTTTTTAATGGCTGTGTGATAATCCATCATATATATATAATCCATACTTATTTCATCTATCAATATGTGCTTGGTTTGCCTCCATACTCTGGCTATTGTAAATAATGCTGCAATAAACATAAGGGTGCCTGCATCTCCTCAACTAATGTTTTCATTTCTTTGGATAACTATCCAGAAGGGGAATTTCTGGATTTTATAGTATTTCAATTTTTAAACTTTTGGGGGAACCTCCATATATTTCCCATTATGGCTACACCAATTTACATTCCCACTAACAGCCAATGAGGGTTCTCTTTTCTCTACATCCTTGTCAACACTTGTTACTGTGTCTTTGATTCTAGTCATTTTGACAAGTGTGAGATGATATCTCATTGAGGCTTTGAATTGCATTTCCCTAATGATTATTGATGTCGAGCATCCTTTTGGGTCTTTTTGACTATCTGTATATTTTCTTTGAAAGAATGTCCATTTAGGCCCTCTGTCCATTTTTTGAATGGATTTTTTTGGATGTGGAGTTGTTCTTTATATATTTTAGATATTAATCCAACATGTCATTTGCAAGTACCACCTCTCATTCAGTAGGTTGTGCTCTTTGGTGATCGTTTTCTTTGCTGTGTGAAAGATTTTTAGTGAGATATGGTTCTATTTGTTTTTTTTTTTTTTTAATTATTTATTTATTTATTTGTCAGAGAGAGAGAGAGAGGAGTGAGAGCAAGCACAGGCAGACAGAGTGGCAGGCAGAGGCAGAGGGAGAAGCAGGCTCCCTGGCGAGCAAGGAGCCCGATATGTGACTCCATCCCAGGATGCTGGGATCATGACCTGAGCCGAAGGCAGCCGCTTAACCAACTGAGCCACCCAGGCGTCCCCAGAATATTATTTTTTAACCTTTAGATATTTCAAGGAATATTTAAATATGTTTTCCACTCTATTTTCTTCTTCTGCGATTCTTGTAATGCAAATGTTAATAAGCTTGTTGTTGTTCAGAGTTTCTTTAACCTATCCTCATTTTTTAAACTCTTTTGTTGTTGTTGTTGTTCTGCTTGCACAATTTCCAATACTCTATCTTCCAGATTGCCAATCTCTTCTTCTGCATCACCTAACTTTCTACTGATTCCTTCTTGTGTATTTTTAAATTTTAGTTATCGTAATGTTCACTTCTCATTCTTTTTTTATATTTTCCATTTTTTTTTTATTTTCTGAAATTCTCATTGTGCCATTGTGCTCTTTTCTTCTCCTAAGATTGGTGAGGATCTCTTTAATCATTACTTTGAACTTTTTATCAGGTAGATTGTTTATCTCCATTTCATTTTTGTCTTTTTGTGAGATATTGTCCTGTTCTTTCATTTGGAACATATTCCTCTCTCTCCTCATTTTACCTGACTCTGTGTGTCTCTGCGTATAAGCAGACTAGCTAGTCTCCTAGTGTTGAAGGAGTGGCCTTATTAAAAGGTGTTTTGTAGGCCACAGAAGTGCAATTCCCCCTGGTCATGAAAATTAGGTGCTCCAAGGTTGTGTCCTGTGAGGTCTGTATATACTTTTCTGTTATGTCTTGTCCACAATTACTATTAGGCTTGTGGAAAGCTGGTCTCCATCCTTGCTGACTGTGAACCCCTGCTGCAGGTTTTGTGGACACACAGGTGTGCAGGCCTTATGTGGAGTTATTCTTAGAAAATATATTGTAAACCCTAAAGGGGTGATTGTGGAAGCAGCTGAAACATCAGCAGTGTTCCTGTTTTGGGGCTATTGAATGCGATTGCCCAGTAGGAAGAGGATCCAATTTTCCCCTGAGGCAGGGCATAGATTAAGAGCTATTAAAGAAAGTAACCCTCAAATTCCCCTCAAATCCCCTTCTTGCCTCAGATGATTGCTGACACAAACATCCTGCTCCTTCCTTATAAATTTCTCCCTGCCCACCAGCATACAAGGGAGAGTGTACAGAGCAGGCCTCTGCTTGACTTTTTTGTACTCCTGTCCAATGCTTTGATCTATCTGTCCTTGCTTTTCTGATAAAAAAAAATAAAAATAAAAATAAAAATAAAAGCTATATGCAGAAGTGAGCTGCTGCTACTCTCCCTTGCAGGGGCAGCCCTTCATGTCACTCAGATCAGTGTTTGAGAGCTTTATTTCAGTGTGTGACAATAGCCTTGCCCTTGTATGGCTGACTGAGAGGACTGGGTATGGATACTGAGGGCCAGCTTTTGGATGAGACAAGCCCCAGTCTGGATGCCTGTGTGACTTGGCCACAAATGTTGCAGACACACTGGTGGACAGGAAATGGTTCCTAGAATTTGCTTTTGAGGGGCTCCAGTTCTGGTGAGTTCTCCAGGTTGTGGTAGTTTGGTAGCCAGTTCAGTTGGAGCACTGTGCCCAACTGAGGACATTTACTAGGTTTGGTGGGCAGAGGCCATTTGCAGGGGTGATAGACCTAACCAAAGCTGCCTACTGAGTGGGGAGCAGCAAGAGCCACTCTTTATAGACATTTTGTTGTAAAATATAGGACATTATAAAAGAATATTTAAGGCATATTAAATTAACATGTTCTTAGAGAGGAAAGTTAAAATATTTACTGTGGAAGATAAGAAAACTAAAAGTAGAGTTCAAAGAAATGATAGTGATTATCCCAAATTAGTGATAAATATATTATACTTAACACTTATTTGTATCTATATGCTTATATAGAGAGATTAAATATATATTTAAAACATATAATAATTTAAAATTATATTAATATAAATAGAATAGTTTTCATTTTAATTTCAATAATAATATTATATTTAAGTAACTGTTTAATCTTTTAATGAGATACTCCTCCAACAAATGCAAAAAGAATGATGAAACTATAAAGATGAATAAATTATAAAGACAGTAGAAAACTTCTAGCTAATGCACTGTCACAATATGAGGCAAGAACATTTTTGGAAATGATGAAGCACATTTCATAATGACAGATAAGTATGAAAACATTTGGTAATGTTTTATAAAATCTGTATTTACTTAATAGTACAAGTTTAACATAGATTTGGAAAAAAACAAAAAAGATGTAAGCCATCATAAATGGTCATTTAAACAACTCTATCTCCCTGCTTTTCAAACAAACAGATATAACAGTAAGGCTATAGAAAGATTTAAATTAGACAATTAACAAATACATATATGCACATACATAATACACTATATAGTAGTATAGATATCTCATAATTTTAAGTTCACATAGAAATTTTCCAATAATAGACTTAACACTTCCAAGTATATTAATACAAAATATACATAGTTGTGGTTTCACTGTAGTAGCCACTAGCCAAGCTTGGTAATTGGACACATGAAAATATGGATATTTAAACATAATCAGTAATATATTTCTAATTAACATGTGAACCAAATGATAACAATGAATGTTCACAAATATTATATGAATTACAAGGAAATTATAACAGCAAAATTTGGTGTTATGAAATATTAATTGCTTTAAATATTGCATGTTTTATTAAAAAAGAGCAAAATTTGAGCATATATCACAAGAAACTAAAAACATAAAAGCAAAAATTAGGTGAAATTAAATCCAAATGAAGTAGAAGAAAGAAAATAATTGAATAATACAAATCATGACAATGAACAAAACTGCAGTAGAGAGGATCAACGGGACAAAGGAATTCTCATTAAAAAGACTTAATAAAATTATTTTATATCTAGATAAAACTTGGGAATACCATTATGATTCTCACAGATGTTAAACAGATAACAAAACCATAGTATGAATGCTTTTTAAATATTTCCATTAAATAGAGAATTCCTGGAATACAAATTAGCAAAATGCAGTATAACAAAAAGAAACCTAATGTGCATTACAGAAACTGAGTTTGTTACATAAACTTTCCTAGAAAAAAAAATCTGTAAAATAAAATGACATCAGTAGTGAATAGTGACACTTAAAAATATAATAACACTGAAATTGTTGCAGCACTATGAAAAACAGGATACTATTTCCCCCAAAATAAAGAAACAAACAAATAAAAAGAGGAATACCATACAATCCAGAAATTCCATTTCTAGGTATTTATCCAAAGAAAATGAAAACACTAATTCCTAATATAAGCACCCATATGTTTATTGTGGCATCATTTACAATAGTCAGGATATGGAAGCAGCATAAATGTCTATCAATACATGAATAGATAAAGAGGTGAGATTTACATGAGATCTTGTCATTTATAATAACATGAATAGAGGTAGAGGGTATTATACTAAGTGAAATAAGTCAGAGTAAGACAAACACCATACATTTTACTTAAAGGTGAAATCTAAAACAAAACAAATGTACAAAGGAAAAAATAAGAGAAACAGAAATGCACATAACAAACTGGTGGTTGCTGGCAGGGGCAAGAGTAATGGGCAAAATAGGTAAAGGAAATTAAGAGTTACAAAATCTAAGTTACAAAATAAATAAGTCACAGAGGTGAAAAGTATAGCATAGAGAACATAGTCAGTCATATTGTAATGAATTTGTGTGATGACAGAGAGTAACTATACCAATCATGGTGAGCACTGAGTAATATACAGAATTGCTAAATCACTAGAGCATACATATGAAATTGAATATGTTATATATCAACTGTACTTCAATCAACAAAATAAAACAAAAAAGATATGAAAAATATCAGTACTTTTACACAAAGAAAGTCGAAGACTTACCAAATGGATATAGTCTTTCAGCTAATAGAAAAAGAGAAATGCTTCCCAGTATAGCCTTGATAACAAAACATAGCTATTGGTCTAGCCTTTTTGAGAACATGGGTGAAGAAAAAATTCTTATATACACTATTATATTTCACAAGACAGGTTTTTGCTGTTATATTATTTTTTTTAAAGATTTTATTTATTTATTTGACAGAGAAATCACAAGTAGATGGAGAGGCAGGCAGAGAGAGAGAGAAGCAGGCTCCCCGCTGAGCAGAGAGCCCGACGCGGGACTCGATCTCAGGACTCCGAGATCATGACCTGAGCCGAAGGCAGCGGCTTAACCCACTGAGCCACCCAGGTGCCCTGCTGTTATATTATTCTTGTAAGACATAAAAAAATTGTGATAACATTCATTGTGGTTACTTCTTTGGCTCACATGTTAATTAGAAATATATTATCAAATTTAAAACTACAGAGAATCTTCAAATTTGTGGCTACTGACTTCTATTTTAGGTAAATTGTAGTTAGAGAATTTTCTCTGAAGCTGTAAATAGTACATTTCTGTTTAGATGTGGCTAATTTAATATAATATATGCACTTATTTTTAAAAAGAACATTACAGAATGAACCTTATGGTCTTATTTCAGAAATGCTAGATTAACATTTGAGATAAAAATTTAATGTGCTTTATAAATATCATACAGAGAAAACATTTATCATTCCAATTGGTGGAAAATGTAACTGATTATAAAATCTATCAGAGAAATAGAAATATTATTCAATTGCTTTACCATAAGAAAAATATGATTTTAAAAAACCTTAAAACAGGCATCAGGGTTATTCAGTCAGTTAAGCATCTGCCTTCTGCTCTGGTCATGATCCCAAGATCCTGGGATCAAGCCCCATGTCAGGCTCCCTGTTCAGAGGGGAGCCTGTTTCTCCCTCTCCCTCTGCTGCTTTCCCTGCTTGTGTTCTCTTTCTCCATAAAATAAATAAATAAAATCTTTAGCGAAAAAAAATCTTAAAACAAACTTCATACATTAAGATAAAAATATTGAAAGCTTTGCCTCTAAACTAAGGAAGGGTGTGTATAGAATCTTCACTCTGTCTTCTATTCAGAATTGGAAATAAAATGCTGGCCTGTGAAAATAAGTCAAGAAAAAAATATAATTGCACCTGGAAAGAAGAAATAAAAGTATGATTATCTATGGGTGAAATAGCTGTGTATATAAAACATCCAGAAGAATATATATGTGAAATGATAGAATTAATACATAAAATCAGCGAAGTCATGCTATATAAAATGAACATATAAACTTCAATTGTATTTCTATTTACAATAGCAAAATCTTCTAATCCTAGCCAGATATATCAAAAAGAAAAGTGAAAGAACCCAAATAAATAAAATTATGAATGAAAGAAGAGAGATCACAACCAACACTGAAGAAGTACAATTTTAAGAACATATTATGAGCAACAATATGCCAAAAAAATCAGGCAATCTGGAAGAAGTGGATGCATTCCTAGAAACATATTAAACTACCAAAACTGAAATGGGAAGAAATAGAAAACTTGAACAGTCTCATAACCAGTGAGGAAATGGAAGCAGTAATAAAAAATCTCCCAGTAAACAAGAGTCCAGGGCCATATTGCTTCTCAGGGGAATTCTACCAAACATTTAAAGAAGAATTAATACATATTCTTCTGAAGTTGTTCCAAAAAATAGACATGGAAGGAAGTGTTCATTCTATGAGTCCAACATTACCTTGAACCCAAAACCAGACAAAGACCAGATAATTGCCAATAAGATCCAATAGTACATTAAAAGCATCATTCACCATGACCAAGTGGGATTTATTCCTGGGCTTCAAGGGTGTTTCAACACCCATAAATCAATGTGATACACTACATTAATAAAAAAAAAATGAAAGAAAGAAAAAGAAAAAGAACCATATAATCCTCCTAGCAGATGAAGAATACCATTTGACAAAGTTTAGTACTTAACCTTGATTAAAACACTCCACATTGTAGGGATAGAGTGAACATACCTCAATGCCTTAAAAGCCATATATAAAAAGTCCACAGCAAATATTCTCAATAGGGAAAAGATTAGAGTTTTCCCCTAAGGTCAGGAATGTGACAGGGATGTCTACTCTCACCGCTATTCAACATAGTACTAGAAGTCCTTGCCTCAACAATCAGAGAGCAAAAAGAAATGAAAGGCATCAAAACTGGTAAAGGAGTGGGGTCCCTGGGTGGCTCAGTCATTAGGCCTATTCCTTTGATCCTGGTGTCCTGGGATCAAGCTCGCATGGGGAATCCCTTCTCAGCAGGTTGTCTGCTTCTCCCTCTTCCTCTGCCCGTGCTTGTGTTCCTCCTTTGCTGTGTCCGTGTCAAATAAATAATTTTTTTTAAGTTGGTAAAGAAGAAAGCAAACACTCTCTCTTCAGAGATGTCATGGTACTCTATGTGAAAAACCCATTAAGACTCCACCCCAAGGGAGGAGTCAAGATGGTGGAGAAGGAGCAGGCTGAGACTACTTCAGCTAGCAGGAGATCAGCGAGATAGCTTATCTAAAGATTGCAAACACCTGAAAATCCATCGGCAGATCGAAGAGAAGAAGAATAGCAATTCTAGAAACAGAAAAACAACCACTCTCTGAAAGGTAGGACTGGCGGAGAAGTGAATCCAAAGCGACGGGAAGATAGACCCCGGGGGGAGGGGCCGGGTCCTAGCAAGCTTTGGAGCAACGGAGCACAAAATCAGGACTTTTAAAAGTCTGTTCTGCTGAGGGACATAGCTCCAGAGGCTAAACCGTGGCGAAGCCTACACCGGGTCAGCGTGGCCTCAGGTCCCGCAGGGTCACAGAAGGATCGGGGGTGTCTGAGTGTCGCAGAGCTTGCGGGTATTGGAACGGGAAAGCCGGCTACAGAGACACAGCCGACAGTAAAATCACAGCTCAGGGTTACCTTTAACCGTACGCAGGCTCGGTGAGCTCGGAGCGTGGCCGGAGGTCAGGCATACAGGAGTTACTGGGCGCTGTTCTCTGAGGGCGCACTGAGGAGTGGAGCGCCGGGCTCTCGGCTCCTCTGGGCCAGAGACGAGGAGGCTGCCATTTGTATTCCTGTCCTCTGGAACTCTAAGGAAAGCGCTCAGGGAACAAAAGCTCCTGAAAGCAAAGCCGAGTGGATTACTCAGCCTGGCCCCTGGTAAGGACAGTGCAATTCCGCCAGGGGCAAAGACAGTTGAGATTCACTACACCAGGCCCCTCCCCAAGAAGATCAACAAGAAATCCAGCCAAGACCAAGTTCACCTACCAAGGAGTGAAGTTTTAATACCAAGGAGAGCAGTGGAATCCAGAGGAGGAGAAAGCAAAGCATGGAACTCACGGCTTTCTCCCTGTGATTTTTTAGTCTTGCAGTTAATTTAATTTTTTTTCTTTTTCATTTTTTTCTCTTCATCTGCTAAAATTTTTTTAACTTTAACCCTTTTCTTTTTTAACGTTTTTTAACTAGTTTAGTATATATTTTTTCTTTTTTATACTTTTCTTTATTCGTTTTCTTTTTTTAATTCTTTTCTTTCTTTCTTCTTTTTGAACCTCTATTTATCCCCTTTCTCCCCCCCCTCATGATTTGGGATCGCTTCTGATTTGGTTAAGGCATATTTTCTTGGGGTTGTTGCCACCCTTTTAGTATTTTACTTGTTCCTTCATATACTCTTATCTGGACAAAATGACAAGGCGGAAAATTTTACCACAAAAAAAAGAACGAGAGGCAGTACCGAAGGCTAGGGACCTAATCAATACAGACATTGGTAATATGTCAGATCTAGAGTTCAGAATGACAATTCTCAAGGTTCTAGCTGGGCTCAAAAAAGGCATGGAAGATATTAGAAAAACCCTCTGAGGAGATATAAAAGCCATTTCTGGGAAAATAAAAGAACTAAAATCTAACCAAGTTGAAATAAAAAAAGCTATTAATGAGGTGCAATCAAAAATGGAGGCTCTCACTGCTAGGATGAATGAGGCAGAAGAAAGAATTAGTGATATAGAAGACCAAATGACAGAGAATAAAGAAGCTGAGCAAAAGAGGGACAAACAGCTACTGGACCACGAGGGGAGAATTCGAGAGATAAGTGACACCATAAGATGAAACAACATTAGAATAATTGGGATTCCAGAAGAAGAAGAAAGAGAGAGAGGAGCAGAAGGTATGCTGGAGAGAATTATTGGGGACAATCTCCCCAATACGGCAAAGGGAACGAGCATCAAAATTCAGGAGCTTCAGAGAACTCCCCTCAAAATCAATAAGAATAGGCCCACACCCCGTCACCTAATAGTAAAATTTACAAGTCTTAGTGACAAAGAGAAAATCCTGAAAGCAGCCTGTGAAAAGAAGTCTGTAACATACAATGGTAAAAATATTAGATTGGCAGCTGACTTATCCACAGAGACCTGGCAGGCCAGAAAGAGCTGGCATGATATTTTCAGAGCACTAAACGAGAAAAACATGCAGCCAAGAATACTATATCCAGCTAGGCTATCATTGAAAATAGAAGGAAAGATTAAAAGCTTCCAGGACAAACAAAAACTGAAAGAATTTGCAAACACCATACAATCTCTACAGGAAATATTGAAAGGGGTCCTATAAGCAAATAGAGAGCCCACAAGTGGTAGATCAGAAAGGAACAGGGACAATATACAGTAACAGTCACCTTACAGGCAATACAATGGCACTAAATTCATATCTCTCAATAGTTATCCTGAATGTTAATGGGCTAAATGCTCCAATCAAAAGGCACGGGGTATCAGAATGGATAAAAAAACAAAACCCATCTATATGTTGCCTCCAAGAAACTCATTTCAAGCCCGAAGACACCTCCAGATTTAAAGTGAGGGGGTGGAAAAGAATTTACCATGCTAATGGACATCAGAAGAAAGCAGGAGTGGCAATCATTATATCAGATCAATTAGATTTTAAGCCAAAGACTATAAGAAGAGATGAAGAAGGACACTATATCATACTCAAAGGGTCTGTCCAACAAGAAGATCTAACAATTTTAAATATCTATGCCCCCAACGTGGGAGCAGCCAACTATATATACCAATTAATAACAAAATCAAAGAAACACATCAACAATAATACAATAATAGTAGGGGACTTTAACACTCCCCTCACTGAAATGGACAGATCATCCAAGCAAAAGAACATCAAGGAAATAAAGGCCTTAAACGACACACTGGACCAGATGGACATCACAGATATATTCAGAACATTTCATCCCAAAGCAACAGAATACACATTCTTCTCTAGTGCACATGGAACATTCTCCAGAATAGATCACATCCTCGGTCCTAAAGCAGGACTCAACCGGTATCAGAAGACTGGGATCATTCCCTGCATATTTTCAGACCACAATGCTCTAAAGCTAGAACTCAACCACAAAAGGAAGTTTGGAAAGAACCCAAATACATGGAGACTAAACAGCATCCTTCTAAAGAATGAATGGGTCAACCGGGAAATTAAAGAAGAATTGAAAAAAATCATGGAAACAAATGATAATGAAAATACAACGGTTCAAAATCTGTGGAACACAACAAAGGCAGTCCTGAGAGGAAAATATATAGTGGTACAAGCCTTTCTCAAGAAACAAGAAAGGTCTCAGGTACACAACCTAACCCTACACCTAAAGGAGCTGGAGAAAGAACAAGAAAGAAACCCTAAGCCCAGCAGGAAAAGAGAAATCATAAAAATCAGAGCAGAAATCAATGAAATAGAAACCAAAAAAACAGTAGAACAAATCAACGAAACTAGGAGCTGGTCTTTGAAAGAATTAATAAAATTGATAAACCCCTGGCCAGACTTATCAAAAAGAAAAGAGAAAGGACCCAAATAAATAAAATCATGAATGAAAGAGGAGAGATCACAACTGACACCAAAGAAATACAAACTATTATAAGAACATACTATGAGCAACTCTACGCCAACAAATTTGACAATCTGGAAGAACTGAATGCATTCCTAGAAATATATAACTACCACAACTGAACCAGGAAGAAATAGCCTGAACAGACCCATAACCAGTAAGGAGTTTGAAACAGTCATTAAAAATCTCCAAACAAACAAAAGCCAAAGGCCAGACGGCTTCCCAGGGGAATTCCAGCAAACATTTAAAGAAGAACTAATTCCTATTCTCCTGAAACTGTTCCAAAAAATAGAAATGGAAAGAAAACTTCCAAACTCATTTTATGAGGCCAGCATCACCTTGTCGGAAGCAGGCTCCTGGCCAGGGTGGCCTCCGCCATTAAAAGATGGTGCCTGGCTAGTTGCCAGGTTAGGATTGCCTTGTGAGACTAAGCGGAATGCCCAAAGAGGAAGTAAACAGCATTGGTTGCTAGCGAAGTTGTTCCTTTAGGTGCACAGCCTGATTCGCTCCCTCCTGTACCCTGCTCGCTGATTGGTCATGTAAGTGTATATAAGTGTGTAGACTTGCGGAAACAAAGAGAGAGAAGATGCATCTGAACCAGGGTTCTTGTCGTCCTTGTGGGGCGAGGGCGATAAATGGCGCCGGCACCCGGGAACTAAATAAAGGAATCTTGCAAGGTAATCCGCAGGAAAGCGGGGAGTAAAGGTCCGCAGGTAAGCAGGGACATTAGCCACGTTCAAAAGTGGGAATTCTGTGGTAAAGCAGGGAGTAAGTTCATATTCAAAAGTGGAAATTCCGCGGTAAAGCGGGGAGTAAAAGTAGAAAAACCTTGCAAGGGAGAAGTCCGCAGGTAAGTGGGGTAAAACCACGGCAAAGGTGGTGGGAAACTTGTACAAGACCGCAACAAGAAGCGGGGCGGCCATAGAGCCAGGATTTTCTTATCGAAACCTCAGGTAAGCGGGGAAGAGACCACGATCAAAGTGGTGGGAATCTTGTACAAGTCCGCAATAAGAAGCGGGGCGGCCTTAGAGCCGGGATTTAGCGAGTCCGCAATAAGAAGCGGAGCGGCCTTAGAGCTGGGATTTAGCAAGTCTGCAATAAAAAGCGGGGCGGCCTTAGAGCTGGGATTAACTTGTACAAGTCCGCAATAAGAAGTGGAGCGGCCTTAGAGCCGGGATTTAGCGGCGAGTATACGCGGAACAGCCATTAGGTTGGGATTCTAATTATGGGATCTGGACTGTCAAAGTCGAGGTTAGAGGGTTCCCTAAAGGACCTTCTAAAGGCCAATGGCATGCCGTTAAAAACGAAAACTGCTAGGATAAAAACGGTCAAGCAGCAGCTGAAAGACATTCAGCCTGTATGGATTCTTCCCCCAAGCCCTTAGTTCTTTGGAGGACACTGCCTGCTAAAATGCAGTGGCTGGAAATCCTCAGTGGGACCTAGAAATGTTAATGGGAATAGGACCGTACATGGGAAAGCAGGCCCAAATACAATACAACCCTGCGGTGTATCTACAAATAGCCGTGGCGGCCACTAAAGCATGGAAGACAATTCAAGGCAGTGGGGATTTACAGGGTCAGCTGTCTAAGGTAATACAAGGACCAAATGAAGCATATGCTGATTTTGTAGCGAGGCTGATGCAAACAGCTGGTCGAATATTTGTGAGGTAGAGACAGCCATGCCATTGATAAAACAGCTGGCTTATGAGCAAGCTAATAAATGGTGTAAAGAAACCATCAGACCTTGGAAAAGCAAAGACTTGAGTACATATATTAAAGTTTGCAGGGATATCAACGACAGTGTTATTCAAGGGCAGGTTACGGCTGCAGCTATCACTCAAGGTTTACAAGGATTACAGGGAGCTCAACAATATAAACATAGACATAGGAGTACTCCTGGAGTTTGCTATTACTGCAAGAAGCCAGGACACCTGTAGGAGCTATAGTTACCAAAGAAGAGAGTTGGACCTTCCTATTTCAAAGCTCCTCTCCCCAAGAAACCAAGCTGCTCATAGTGATAAAAGCATTTCAAATGTTTCATCAAGAACCCTTCAACCTTTTATCAGATAGTAGATATGTGGTGCAAGCTGTCTCTGTCATTGAAAATGTGGATTCTATTAATGTCAGATCTACTATCTCTAAGGCATTACAAGAAATCCAAACATTAGTTTGGGACAGGAAGGCTCCATTTTATATTGGCCACATACGAGCTCATACAACCTTACCAGGATCCCTGACAAAAGGTAATTGGTTAGAAGACTCCTTAACCAGAGGAGAATTTGTCTTTGCCATTGAGGACCCGGTGCAACAGGCGAGACATTATCACAAGCTGTTCCATGTGCATGCTTTAACTCTTCACCTCAAATTTAACATAACAAAAGCACAGGCACGGGACATAGTAGTCTCCTGCAGAAATTGCGTGATCTTACTACCTGCACCGTCCTTGGGGGTTAATCCTAAGGGTTTGTTACCTAATCATATATGGCATATGGATGTCACACATGTTTCAGAATTTGGAAAGTTAAGATATGTTCATGTCTCTGTGGATACCTGCTCTGGAATAATTTTCACCTCAGTGCATACGGGGGGAAAAATCAAGAGATGTTATCGCCCATTGCCTACAGGCTTTTGCGGCATGGGGAAAGCCACGCCAATTAAAGACAGATAATGGTCCAGCCTATAGCTCACAACCCATTAAAGTCTTCCTACAACAACTTGACATTCACTTGATACATGGAATACCCTATAACCCACAGGGACAGGGTGCTGTGGAGCGCGCGCATCTTACAATAAAAAATGAGCTTTATAAACAAAATGGGGGAATAGGGGACACCTTCAGGTCCCCTAAAGATAAGCTCAACACCATTCTCTTCATTTTGAATTTTTTAACGTTGGACAAAATGGGTAAATCAGCTGCAGACAGACATGCAAGTGATGCTGCTGCTCCCCCTAAGCCTTTAGTACTTTGGAAGGATATCCTCACAGGAAAGTGGAATGGACCAGATCCAGTGTTAGTATGGAGTAGGGGGTCTGTATGTGTTTTTCCCCAGGAAAAGGAGGCTCCAATTTGGATCCCAGAGCGGCTGGTGCGTGCAGCCTTGCCTCCAGACACCAGTCATGATGCTGAAGATGCTGATGATAACTCTGGGGACGCTACACCTCCTGTGGCCGACTCAAGCCAGAGAGCTGTGGGCAGTGGTTAAAGCATGGCCATATTCTTTACCAGTGACTAACTCTTCTCTCATATTCCCTCCTCTCCCTTTGATGCATGGCAGGTCTGTAACTTGCTAGGAGCATGTACTGATATCTCAGCAGTGTCCATGTTAAATGGTGGCAAATTCCTCAACTGTTCTTATAAACAAAATGACTCTAGTACCTTTGAGACAACAGTTAATGTGTCTTGTCCCAATAATATTACTTATCAGCCCACTCCCATATGCATCTGGCCACCGTTCCTTTTCCTCATAACAAATGCTAGCGAGCTGAATGATATGTTGAATTGCACTAAGAATTGCTATCTTTCCCAGTGCTGGAATGTTATGGCCTTCAAGCTGGCTGTGATTATGCATATCCCTACCCATGTTCCTATCCCAGTTTCCATTCCAGAGGACAAGTTACCGGTGGTGCTATCCAGAAAGAAGAGAGATTTTGGTATCATAGCCGCCGTTGTGATAGCAGAGACATGATCTCCAAAGAAGACATTCAAATGGCCAAAAGACACATGCAAAAAGGCTCAAGATTACTCAGCATCAGATATACAAATCAAAACCACAATGAGTTACCACCTCACCCCAGTTAGAATGGCTAAAATAAACAAGAGAGGAAACAGCAAATGTTGGTGGGGATGCAGGGAAAGGGGAACCTTCTTACACCACTGGTAGGAATGCAAGCTGGTACAGTCACTGTGGAAAACAGTATGGAGGTTCCTCAAAAAGTTAAAAATAGAGCTATACCATGACCCAGCAATTTCATTACTAGGTATTTATCCCAAAGATACAAATCCAAGGGGGGCACCTGCACCCCAATGTTTATAGCAACAATGTCCACAATAGTCAAATACGGAAAGAGTCCAGATGTCCATCAACAGATGAATGAATAAAGATGGTTTGGTATACATATGCAATGGAATATTACTCAGCCATCAAAATAGAAATCAATGATGTGTATGAAACTAGAGTGTCTTATGCTAAGTAAAATAAGTCAATCAGAGAAGGACAATTATATGATTTCACACCTATGTGCAATTTAAGAAACAAAACAGAAGAGCATAGGGGAAGGGAGGGAAAAATAAGACAAGACAAAACCAGAGAGGGAGAAAAAGCATAAGAGATTCTTAATTATAGGAAACAAACTGAGGGTTGCTGGAGGGGAGAGGGTGGGGGATGGGGTAACAGGGTGATGGACATTAAGGAGGGCATGTGATGTAATGAGCACTGGGTGTTATATAAGACTAATAAATCACTGACCTCTACCTATGAAAGTAATAATACACTATATGCCAATTAATTGAATTTAAATTTTTAAAAAAGAAAAAGAAAAGACTCTGTTGGGACAAGACAGAAATCTTTCCCTACCCCCAGAAAGGACACTGTGCTCAGCTATGCTGCTACCACTCAGCCCTCTGTCTCTGCCCAAGGGTCCTGCCCTCAAAACCCAGCTAAGAACAGCAGAGAGGAAAGCACACTGCCCAGTTCACACTACCCAGAGGCTCATAGCTCCACATTTAGAAGGGGTGACCCATGGTGATTGGATCCCACACACTCCAGAACCAGCCTGTGAGTTGGAAATACCTCACTACCCTGTCACAGGGAAAAGCCATTTGAAGACATCAGCTGAATCTGGAAAGCCAAAAGTAAAAGCCAGCAGTCTCATCTAAACTGTGAACAAAATCTTAAGTAATGTTAAGAGTGGAAAGAAACCAAAAATTTAAAAAAACTTTGTAAGAAAAGCAGCAAATATCATGAGGGACCATGAAATGCTGAAGCCATTTCCCTTAAAACAGGGAAGACAGAAACAGAGATGTTTGCTATTATCCCTGGTTCTCAATGGTTTGGGTACTATTTGCTAATAAAATCAGATGAAAAAATAAAGGACACAGGAGAAAAGAAACAAAAAAATGAGCTTCCCCTGAAGGTGGTATGATCCTGCACTTGGAAACCTCAGGACATGATTCAAACCCCCATGAATGAGAATCAGAACAGGAACAGGAAAATGGCTGGGTACAGGACACCATGCAGAGGTTGAGAGTTTTCTCAACCAAACAAAACTTAAAATGGGGAAACCAATGTATCAGCTCTATGCAAAGCCCCAAAGAATATTTTTTCCTTCAGGAATAGGGACTTGAACGTGTGGGTGTCTTGGCTGTGAGCTCTGCGTTCCTCCAGGGCAGGATTAGCATCAGGGAGATGGGAGCCAGATTCCTGGATGGGTCTGGAGCCCCCAGAAGCCCTTCTGTCCCCAGAGCCCACAGTAGAGACCTACCAGGTGGGTTGGTGCCAGATTCCTGCTTGGCAAAACTGAATGAGCTCACGGAGGGAATGAGAAGGGTAGGATGGCTATCCCCTACTGCACCCACCTTCCTGGCTGTAGGACTGAGGCACGTATCAGAAACAGAGGCCTGTGCCAACCACTCTGCCTCCCTGAGTGCCCTGACATGGGCCTGTACTCTGGGATCACATTCCAGGGAGCAGCTTCTCTGGGGGACAGGCTCAGGGTCTAAACTGGGGCTCAGTCCTGGACCGGCCCCTGTGCTGGGGAGGGGAGGAGCCTCACACTGATTCTTGGAGGTCCTCTCCCTGCCCAGGGCTGCCGAGCAGAAGCCCTGATGTAGATATCACAGGCAGGTGGACACGTGTGACTGCCCCTGGCTTCAGAGACAAGGGAAGGAAGCAGGCTCCGAAGGACACACTCAGGTGGCAGCTGCCAGAACTCGCTGTTGAGGATGGCAGTTGGTGACAGTTAGGGTTCTGTGTACCTCCCGAGGCTGGCTCATCCTCCCCAGTTCTGCCCACTGAAAATGAAGGAGGAGGCCAGGCTCTTCTCCCAGGACCTAATGCAGATCGGCCTGGATTGAACCAGACCTTCGGCAAACACATCATGTTCTGGGACCACTGTGTGTCAGGTGAGGCTGCTGACCCAGCAGGGACCTGGGGGGCCCCAAGGGCAGGAGACGCAAAGGGGAACACAGGGTGTCTAAAGAGAAGGGAACTGACACAGCACACAAAATACTACTGCATAGTAAATGGGCTCTGAACGACCCACGTGTCTCATGCCAGGGTCTGTAGAGATGGGGAGGGTGACAGGGCAAGGGGCTCCTGGTGTCGATTTGTAAGCTGAGGCTCAAAGTGTCCTGTGGAGGTGGCCAGGGGGGTAGAGGGTGAGGGCCATGTTGGAGGGAACTAAGGGCAGCTGGACCAACAACACAGATAGGGCTGGGCAAGGACACACATGGACCAAATGCTGGCCGGACAGTCAAAATGATCCCCACTCTTGGTGTTTTTATTTATGTCTGATTTCTTTTTCCATTTTATTTTCCTCTTTTTTTTTTTCATTTTTTTCCATTTTATTTTTTTTCCATTTTATTTTATTTTCCATTTTATTTTATCATTTGTAAAGATAAATAGCATGATGAACCCCCAAATACCATCACTGGGTCCAGCCCAGGGTTCTGTGCTTACCACACATGTCGCCAGTGGCAAGAGCATCACAACAAACTGAGACCTTGGGTCTACTCTATCTGGAGATGTCCCCAGAGGCACTGTAGAAAACAGGGATCCCCTTTGTATACATGCCCATGGCACCATCATCACACTGCAAGGATTTAGTGCACATCCTTACCGTGCATCCTGTGTTCATGGCCATCTTGGGGTTCTCTGGAAGGTCTTTTCTCATCAGAAGTCCAGGTTTCAGGTTGAGTCCCCAGGTGCCAGTGAAGAACCTGACGATGTGGAGTGCTAAGCTGGATGGGTGGGAATACAGTGTGTCCAGACAGGCTGGGGTGCAGGTGGACGGCAGCAGGAGATAGGGCTCTGTCTGTGTGAAGAGGGCAGTGGCTGGTGGTGTGCTTCAAAGCCTGGGGCATCAGAGATGCTGACCTGGAGGGCCACCAAGCCTGGCACTGAGAAGCTGCTCAGATTAGGGTTTCTTATGGGACTGCCCCATAGCTGTTTCAAGATGATAATCCATGCTCCTTCACTGAGGGAGATGCCTTGTACCCCTGATCCTGGGTGGCCCCTAGAACAATCTTGGCCTTCAGAGTGTGGGCGGGTCATGGCTGACCTGTGACAACTGGTCCAGGACGGGCCAGCCTCCAGCAGTCCTGAAGCCCCAGTCACTACCCAACTTGCCACGCACCTCTCAGAAACTGACCCTGATGTGAGGGGTAGGCCTTACCCCTGGGCACAGGATAGGTGATGTTTTCGATACAGGTCACAGGGTAAATATTTTCCAGTCAGCACGATCTGCTGCTATCCTCCAAAGCAGGCTGTTCCATATGGGGATGTTGGCCCAGCTGCAACCCAATGTGACTCCATGTTCAACCCCTAACCACATTGTAGGGACGCCGTAACCTATTCAGGACACAGAAAACTGGAAGGCCAGAAGAAGACTAGGCCATCGATGGGGAAGAAGAGGCTGATCAATAAGAAGACAGACAAAATAGAAATCAACAAATCGGAGTTTATCTAAATCAAAACCTTGCACTCTGCAAAAGACACCATTCAGAGAGCAAGAATGAAATATACAGAGCCGGAGAGAGGTTTCAAATTGTGCCTCTAAATGTGGGGCCCTTGTAGATGGAGGACAATCACGTTGGTTATCTAACACAGGATGGGGCACAAAATGGGCATAAGATCTAAGCAGACACTTGAGCAAAGGAGATGCGCACACACAGAGATATGCGTTCACACAGGGTGTGTATGCCTGACAGAGCACCTGGTGAAAACGTGCCAGATCTTCACACTGCCACAAGCATCCACCAGCACACCCCTGTCAGAGAGGCTGCAGATACCCAGTGCTGGCGCCCACGTGGGGAGCAGGAGCTGGAGTGCAGTCACACAGCCATGCGGGAAGGCAGTTTGGCAACTTCTTACGAAGATGAACCAAGCCTCATCGTACACTCCAAAGCATTCATAGATATTGACCCAGCTGATCTGAAGAACTTTATCTTCATAAACCTCGCATGAACATTCCCTGCTTTATTAATGATGGCTCAAACTGGGGAACAACAAAGATGCTCTTGGATGAGCAAAACACCTGTAACCTGTAAAAAGGACTACAGTTCAGCACAAAGGAACTAGCTATCTGTGCTTCAAGGTCATGGATGCACCTTGGTGCATTTTCCTTGATGAAGGAGCCAGACTTGTGTGTGGTTGAGTTCACAGGACATCTGGAGCAAGCCAGACCATGGGGAGGGGAGGCATCGGTGGCTGCTGAGCAGGTGCAGTGGGAATGCCTGGCTACACAGGGGACATTCAGGTGCTCCAGAGATTGGGGGGGAGGGTGACTGGATGCCTTGTGAAAACTCAAGAGCTGTACATCCTACAGTGTGAGTTTGAATGGAGACAAACAGAAAAAAAAAAAAAAAACAGAATGGAGATAAACACCCATCGCACTGTATGTCTGAGATACCTGCATCTCACTATGTGTAGAACTGACCCCAAAGAAATGTCACTCACTGACGTGCCCTGAACACCGCAGGGACGACGTGGCTGGTTTCTTAGCCTGGCCAGCCTTGTTGTGTGGATTGGACAGAAAAGATCGAACCAACACACCCTGCTGTCCCCCTTCCTGTGCAGCAAGCCCTGTTCCACGTGCTCTCAGCCTAATCGCTGTACACACTGTGAGTGTCCCTGCAGCCAGGGCTGGTGCCCCACAGCTGTCCTTTTGGTGATCAAACCTAACCTACTAGTTAGGACTCTGGCTCCCACTGTGGCAGAGAGGCAAAAGACGGACTTTCAGATCTTGGACCAAGGTGAGGGCTGGGTGCAGACCTCACTCCTGGGGAGGGACAGAAGCTGAGTCCTTGAATCCTGGGGCTGCAAGGTGTCCCAGCGTGTATTGCTGTTGTGGTAAAACTTGGGTCTGGACCCAGAAGGTTCCTTAACAGTAATCAGAAACCTGGCGAAGAGGAAGGTTTCCATTTACCCTGAACTGCTTAAGAGTGTGGCAGACCAGAATATGGCTCCCAGGGAGCCTACTCCTACTCAGCCACGCATTCCAGAAGGTTCTCTCGAGGAGCACCAGCTCAGATACTCCACAGGTTCCATGGTGGTGTCTTGGCCCTGCTGTCCTCATGGACCCTCCTATGGGCCACAGTCAGGCCCTCCGCTGCACTCATAGTGGGGTCTCCAGACTTCACTGGTCCCCTTCACCCTGGCCCACCTAACTAAGCCACATTCCCCTCATCTGAGAAAGGGGACTCTGGGATTACTCCCAAAGGGCTCAGTAGAGAGGATGTATGGTGCTGGTGCCTAAGTTGTCTAGGTCACCCTGCACCCGACTCTCCTCTCCTTCTGGGGATGCCCTCTGTGAGACCAGACTATGAGGAAGCTCTGGGAGCTGGATGCAAGTGCGGGGAGAGGGCAAAGAGGTGTCCTAGGGGCAGCCATCCATGCGGGTCTGGCTCTTGCCAGGGCACAAACCAGATCTCAGCCATGCCGCTGCTGTTCTTGAGTAAGAAGGATGCCTTCTGGGTGCCGGCTCAACTGGTGACCAAAGAAAGCCATGCCATGAGTGGTAGGAGGCCAGTTGGGACACTGACTGGACTTGGAGCTCAGGAGAGCCCCTTGCAGGGCTGCTCCAGCAGTGGGGCCAGTGGGGACCTCCACCCTGCCTGCCTCCCCAGGTCACTTTCAGGGCCCTGTAGCTATGGCCACTGGCCTCACCAATTACAGACCATTCTTGCATCCCCGCTGGTCCTTGAGCCTTTGGTCTGGCTACCTATGTGACCACTCAGGCACCCTGCCAGCCCACAGCCAGAGAAAGCCCAGGTAGCCTCATGTCCTGCTCCTGTGTGCCCCAGCCTGACTCCCAAGCCCAGGAGATGACCGTGTCTACCCCCACACGCCCATCACACTCACTGCCCCCAGTACTGGGGAACCCCTTTTCCCCTACTGTGGCCAGTGCAGGAAAAAGGGTTCTGGGTCCTCAGCACAGGGCACCAACCCAGCTGGGTCTCTGTGAGGAGAAGGTCTTCTTCCCCTGTCCCCCTGCCCCAGGCCTGGAAGGTAGTCCTGCTCTCTGGGAAGTTTGTGCCTAGCCAGGGCTTGAGAAGGTCGTGGGCACACACTGGAGTCAGGGCGTGAGAAAGCAGGCACCTGACAGAACTCACCCCCCTCCTGGTCGGGGAGAAGGCCTTGATTGTTGGGGGGCCTGGGGCCTTCTCAGGCTTCTCATTCCAGGGCTCCCTGAACAGCTGAGATTCTGGGGCCATTATAAGCACATTCCAGGCAAAGCACTCCCAAAGCTGAGGAAGCACATGGCAGTAGAAGGACCCCAGAGGCACTGTCCCCATGGCCTGGGGTGGGGGTGGGGGGTGGGCATGCAGAGCCCTTCCACAGCTGACAAGGATTTGGTGTCTTATTCCTTCTCTTGCTTGGGCCAGGAGCACCCTTGGGATGGAACAGGGCTATGGGAAGTATGTCCTCTTGGCTCCTTGGGGCCCTGGCACAAGGAGGTTTCTGGGCACTGGGTGGGTCCTCAACACTTTCTGCCCTTTTGCCAGACCAGGAACAGATGTGCAGTGGCATTTACATCATAAAGTGGTTCCTTCAGCATTTCATTGCCCAGGTAAGGCCACCCAAGGAGATCTGTCCCCTGATCCACTCACTGCCCCTGGGTCCTAGTGAGGGCCGAGCTCAGCCCAACCCTCCAGAGAAGCCAGGCCTGATCCTGGATCACTAGGGCTGAGGCTTGCAGTGCAGACCCATCCTGGAGAAACCCAGAGGCCATCTTGAGGAGGTTCTGGGGGCCTGGCAGTCTGGCTCAGCTCCCCAGAGAAGTCCAGCTCAGCCCAGGATGTGCACAAACCCTTGGCCTTTTCCGCAGCCAGCCTGGGGTCCCGTCAGAGCATGTTACTACTAAGTATGGACAGAGTCCAGCAGTTCCTTCCACACCTGCTGTCCCCAGAGACCGCCTCTTTGCTCCCTCTGAAGCTCTGGGATGCCTAAATCCTGGAAAGCAAGCACGTGCTCACAGCCATGGCATTCACGATCCTCAAGGTGCACAGCAGCAAGTGAGCTCACGGGAGCCCAGGTGTGCATGAGGGTGGGGAGCGGGTCACAGCCCACTGCTCTAACCAGTGCACATGCCTCGGAGGAGGGAGGGTTGGCTGGGCAGAGCCCTCTGCAGAGAAGCATCGGGCATAGGGCCTCCCCCTGCCACTGCACTGCCTGCAGAACTCCTGGGAACAGCTGGACCCCCAGAAGCTATCCCCAGGAGGTGCCCTGGAGTGGAAACGTGGGGCCTCTCTGCATCTGATTCCCACCTATTGCCCAGAACATCTTCTGAAGCTGCCCTGAAGCGGAAAGGTCTTCAGAAGTTTCTGCAGGACACATTGTCCCAGACCTGGTCCTGGAGGATGAAGGGGTACTCAGGCACACTCGGACCTCCATGGCCGAACTGCGAAGGATGCAGTGCAACCTTGTCCCCCTTAGGTGAGCACAAGGTCCAAACCCCTCCTGATTCACCCTCCTTGGGCAGTGGACAGTGGACAGTGGACAGAGCCACTGGGGCCTTCCACCTCGTCTCTTTCTATTTCCTCTTCTGCACCAACCTTGGGAAAACCAGGCCAGGGCCGGGAATCTGGGCACTCACTGAGCTGGGGCTGTGGTCAGCAACCTGGGGGGTTTTTGTCACTGTTGGGCCAGTATGACCATGCGGAGAGCCATGAGGACTCCCTGGCGCCCTGCCAGCTGGAGATAAACAGTCCTCCAGGGATGCTAACCCAGTCTGCCTCTTTCCAGTGGAACCTGAAGAGTTTGCCGCCATCATGCTCCCAGTCCTGCAGCAAGTGTCCCAAGCTCCCAGACCTCTCCTCCCTTCTCCTAGCATTGAGACTCCCCAGAGTGGACGGGTTGGCCTCCTCCAGTCCAGCCACCCAACAGGAGCAGCCTGGACCCCCCTTCTAGCCAGGTCATCCTCAAGGCCGAGGAGCAGCTTCAGGAGGGAACCTCCACAGAGCCCACAGCTGTGCACCTGTGTCTGGGCGCCTCAGGGGCTGAGGTTCGAGACTATCTGCCACCAGCTCAGGACCCCTTGCTGGCCTGGTTTCCCCCACAGTGATGGAATTCCCTCTCCAACTTGCCAGTGAACTCGGAAGTTATAGGCAGGTGGCTCCCAGATGTGACCTTGAAGCCAGAACACTTGGTCCCCCTTCCCTTAATCACCTGCCTGGGCTACCTTAGGGGCACACAACAGAGCTGTCCCCAGAACCCCACCTGGATTCCTGTGAGGGGCTCCACCCAGCCCACTAAAGGTGAAGCTGTAGAGCCCAGGATGCCCTTTCTGCCACCATAGCCCATACCTCTCTCAGGGTATGGAGTGGGTCCTCAACACTTTCTGCACAGCCAAGACAGAGCTGGAGCAGAACTCAGTGAGCTGCCCCAGGGCTCAGCACATGTGCATAGCCCTCTGACCTCTATGTCCACAGAGAAGCTAGATGTTCACCTGCTTCTGGAAGAGAGGCACAAACCGAGCACAGGGGCCCTGAGGCTCCAGTAAGCCGGCATATTGGCCTTCCTACAGGACAGCACCCCACAGAAGGCCCAAGTCCCTGAGCCAGAGGGGCATGGCCTGGCCCTGGGCTCCAGGGATGGTGGGTAGAGATGACATGAGTCCCCGCCCAATAAGAATGAAAACTGATAAGACCAAGCCCCTACCCCATGACCCTAGCCAGTCGTGGATTCTGGCCCAAGGCTGGACATGCACTCTCAGAGCTGTATGTGGACCTAGATATGCCTCACACACCCACTTCTCTGACTTAGGGCAGCACAGGGAGCAACAGGTTACCCCAGCGAAGGGGTAGCCAACACAGGCAGGTGGGACCCACACTCACTCACACAAGGAGGCAGGTTCCCCAGTGCTGGGCATCTTGCAGTTCGTGTCCTGGCACCAAGGGACACCAAGGAGGCCGAGGCCAAGGCCAGGCTGACATACAGGGGCCTGCTTGGGACCCCAAAAGCTGCAGTCCCAGGTCCGGCCTGAGGATGCTGGCAGGTTTGGACCACGCAGGCCGAGACCATCACTCTGCCATCCTCAGCAACTGCATCTCGGGGACCCCAAACTCAGGAAATGTGCTGTCACGTGGAGTCAGAAGTCTCCCAAGGTGGGGGTCTCTAGCTCCCACGCCCCCTTGTGATTTCAGCACCCCGAAAGGAGAAAAAGGGCTCTGTCCCAGGGGAAAAGCACAAACCCTTGACTCAGAGACTTTCTTTGCTGTTGAAAGTTCAATAAAGCGTTTCTGTGTTAAAAAAAAGTCAGCCTGTTCTTGCAGATCCCAGAGCTCTGTGCAAGAAGGGCCAGACAGCCACCCAGAAAGGAAAAGGGTGGCACCGCCCAGGCTACCTGCCCAGCCCCTGCCAGGTTCCCCTGCACAGGGGACTTCAGGCAAAGTAAGCTGAGGGTTCCCTGTGCCTTCCAAAACCGCCCAGATGCCAGGGTCAAGACCATCAAATCATTTACTGCGACTCAGCCTGTGCCCAAAGAGCGAAGACCAGGCTGGGAGGAGAGTGACAGCCAGGGTCCTCATGGTGTCAGTTCAGGACAGTGTGTGCAAAGCATCCTGGGAGGTCTGTGGTCTGGGGAGCCTGGGCTGGCTGGGCTCCAGCGGCGCTTCCTTCCTCCCTTCCCCTCCTCCATCCTCCATCCTCCATTCATGCCTCCTCCTGGCATTTGGTACCTCCACCCCCTGTGCCTGTGCTCCTGGGGCAGAAAGGGCAGTAAGCAGGTCGGAGAGGCCAAGGAAGGGGTGTCAGGAAAGCAGGCACCTGCGACTCATGAGGTCTGGCCCACCCTCATTGGACGGGCTTACCTTTCCCACCTTGTGCTGCTGAATCTCTCGCACCAGCACACAGAACGCATGCTCCAGGCCCCAAGAAGAAGGGCCAGGCTCAGCGTGGAACTCTTGGAATATGTCAACCACTCCTTTGGACAATGACTACGATGATACACTGAAGAATGTTTATGAATTATTATCCCCAAACAGTGTGAATTTTAAAAAAATAAAATTCATTTTTAAAAATTTTATAAAATTTATATTTATAAGCATTGTATTTTTATACATTTTATAAATTTATAAATCATAAATTATAAATTTATAAATATATAAACATATGTACATAACATAGCTATCTATGCACCCTCATAGGCTAGTGCCTATACAACAAAACACACACACACACTCCCAGAGAAGAGTCAGCCTCTCATCCCCTAATTTATGTGTTCATATAAAACAAACACAAAAATATCCATCTTTTCATGTCCTGAAAGTTATTGAACAGAACCACATTTTTACAATAGTAAGTTTCTTTATCATATTACAGAATGAGGAAACTCGAGCCAATTGACAACAATGGATATAATAATTTTAAATGAATACTTCCTTGTATTGTTGCATAAGAGGGAATTATTTTCTGTAATCACTATCAACATTCATTGCCTAATTTTATATTTTGTGTTTCCTCAAAAAAATCATTTAGCCTAGTTTAAGAGGGATACAAATATAATATATAAATATATATTTAATATAGAAATAAAATAATATAAATATAAAATATAAACTGTATTAATATTAGAACTTTGAAAATCATTATATACCTTTATGGATCTTTGTTACCAGGGAGGAATTATTCTGCTCCAGAATTTATTACAGTAGCTAAAAAAAATAATAATAAAGTAATCCCCATAAAAATTAATATAGATCTCAATAAATCTTAATAATTTTGGTTTCTTAGCTTGAAATTTGTGTACTATTTTGGATTAGAATAATCTGGAATAAAATAGATTTTACCAAGGAAAAATAAAGAAATGAAAATTGGGGGTAAAAGTATTTCAAAAACCCAGAGAGTTTTACCATCTCCTATAATATCATTTTTAGCCATCTCAGGAATTAATTATTATTTCTCAAAAAGGTCTTCCAGTGACCTAAAGCATGTTTTTGAGTTATATAATCTGAATATATATGTATGATATTCTCATATATATGATTTCTCTATAGTCATTCTATTATTTATACCTTAGAAAAATTCAGAGTAACCATTCCTCATTTAGTCTAAAAAAATATATTAAAATGAAAGTTTTATTCTATAATATTGTGAAATATTTTCAGGCACTTAAAATCATTAAAATGAAAAGTTCCTTTATAATCTTTCAAAAATTTACTTACAGAGAATAACATCTATCATTATTACCACAACGACATCAAGATAAGGCAGATTATTCCTAGAATCCCATCAGTGAGCATTTCTAGAGATGATGGAACATCATTCTGTTCTATAGGAACATCATTCCTGTAGAGATGATCTACAGAAAGAAAAATAAAACACTGAGACAGGATGCATGGAGACAATTATTTAGAAAGTTTACATACAAGAGAACCCCAATGCATAGGGCATCCAGTACATAAACTTGGACCCCAAACCTGTATCTACCATTGTAATCTTTCAAAATATGCTATGGCATAATGTTTCATGAGTTGTTGGTCAAAGACTACAAATTACAAACAATACCTGAATGAAGTTAGTACTCAGGAGTGACTAATTACATCACATTTATTTAGTGGCTTACATTTATTTATTAAAGGGGTTACAAAATGCTGATAGCCCACTGTTGACCAGAAGCCTTACTGATAACATGAAGAGTTGATTAACACATATTTTGTATGTTATATGCATTATATATTATATTCTTTAAGTAGCTAGAGAAAAATTATATTATTAAGAAAATCATAAGGGGGGTGCCTGGGTGGCTCAGTGGGTTAAGGCTCTGCCTTGGGCTCAGATCATGATCTCAGGGTCCTGGGATAGAGCCCCACATCAGGCTTTCTGCTCAGCAGGGAGCCTGCTTCCTCCTCTCTCTCTGCCTGCCTCTCTGCCTGCTTGTGATCTCTGTCTGTCAAATAAAAAATAAAAATAAATAAAAAGATTTTATTTGTCAGAGAGAGAGAGAGCACAGCAGGGAGAGCAGCAGGCAGAGGGAAAAGCAGACTCCTCACTGAGCAAGGAGCCCAATATGGGACTGGATCCCAGGACCCTGGGATCATGAGCTGAGATGAAGGCAGATGCTTAACCACTGAGCCACCCAAGTGTCCCTATAATTAAATTTAAATTAGCATTTTATAGAAGCTACTGTATCTTGATTTTTATTGAAAATCAACCTGCTTTTATTCAATCTAGGTAAATATAATAAGGAATTATGTTTGGCCTTTATCATGCAACAATCAACCTGCTTTTATTCAATCTAGGTAAATATAATAAGGAATTATGTTTGGCCTTTATCATGCAACAAATTTCTTTTAAAGAATTTATTTATAAAGGTGGAGCAAAATGTACCCTAGCATATTAGTATATGAAAAACACCTTGTACTGATTACAAAATCCAAAATTAATTGTTCCTTGTCATAATGTTTTGTGGGTTTCACTTTAAATTATATTGATTTACAAACCCAAATATCAATGTGTGTGTGCACTTGATTAATTTCCTACAGACTATAATTTGAGTATTTTAAGAAATCTTCCAACATATTTTATATTTTATGGATATTTTTTGCCCTGAATTATTAAAATAAAAACACCAATGTTCTCTGTGATTTGATTGTATATAGTTGTACCTCAGGTGCACACGATCCAGCATTTGCAATCTCCCACTAAATGAGGTAGCTAGTAGAAAGGAAGAGTAGTGACACAGACCTTTTGTCGGCCAGAAAGTCATGCCTTTTTTGAGAGGAAGCCAGATTACTCTCATACAGGCCTGCAATAGCTGGGGTATAAAAGGAGAAACTTAACATAAATCCAGGACAAGAATACACATTACCTGTGACCTTCACAGATTGTCCTTTGAAAGCCCAGAATGAGGCAAGCATGGAAAAAGTAGATTTCTCATCAATACATCCATTAAGGTTTGAACAGGACATTCTCACAGCTGGGCTATTTGAAGTCAGTTTATTTTATCACACTTTCAGAATGTAGGACACACGGACTGAAAGGGCAAATGGACCTCTCAGTATACGTCATTCAGATTCTCCATTTTCAAATATCTCTGAAAAATTGTTTTCATATTGTACAAGATTTGGGGGAATGGAGGCTTGATCCCCCATGTGGTTACCTTGTTTCTGTCTCAATCACAAACACTGCAAGCTTAGAGCACCCCAAGTTTTGCTCTTTAAAATTATTGCTTAATCTTTTTTTTTGAATTATTAATTTTTTATTTTTTATAAACATATATTGCTTAATCTTGACATTACATATATCTTTTCCTCATAGCCTCGTTATTGCATTTCTGTCATCATGGAAAAAGTTCATAAGCCCATTATGAATAGGTATTTAATGATATTTGCTACTAATTATTCTTATAGGCCTCAGCCCCAGTTATTACATTCAATTTTATTCTTTTTAAATAAATAATTTAACTACACAGATTTCCTCTGATAAAAACAAGTGTCCCTTAGAAGGCTATAATACAAATAATATTGAACTATATCATCATGCCAGAGGTTGAATTATTAAATAGCTACTCATTAAATCATTCACTTATTCATCTCACAATTATGACTAACAACTTATAATTTATACCAAAGCTTTTCTCCAGATCTGTGAGACATGCAAGAAGTAAAAGTACTCAGACTTAATTAAATGCATATTGTTTGGTATGTATTAATTAATTCATTAAACAAATAATTATTAAGATTTTTAAAGGTAGCCAGGTCTCTGCTGTACACTAAAGAGAGACAGTCACTGGGATTACAGTGGTCTAGCCTACTGGAAGAATATATAGAAATAATTACAAGTAATTGTGTAAGGGCAGTGACATAGGGATGTGTGCCTTTAAGGAGAACCACAAAATCAAATTCTGGCATGGGTTGGCATAGGATAGAGGTTAAGAACAGTTGTGTTTTAAGAGATAGTATCTTAGTTGAGTCCTGAGAAATTATTAAGTGTTAATGGCATAACTTAGGGGAAAAGGAGACAAAACAAAGAAAATCACATGAAATCACGAACCTAACAAGTGGTCCTCATGGAAGCATTCAGTATTAGGAGGGCAGTGAGAAGAACTGAAGACAGAAACATAGCAAGGTAAAGAACAATCCTGTAGATTTTTTAAAAAGATTTATTCATTTATTTTGGAGAGCACATAAGCTGGAGGAGGAGCAGATGGAGAGGAAGAGAGAGAATTCTCAAGGCGAACCCCAGCTGAGTGCAGAACCGGATGCCAGATGCTGGGCTCGATCTCATGACCCTGAGATAATGACCTGAGTCAGATGCTCAACTGACTAAGCCACCCACGCATGCACCCTCAATTCAGTGTCTCTTTAAACTGCTTCATTATTATCCACAGGCAATGGTTATGCAATGTTTGCATAAATCACCTGATATTGGCTGATTTAAGTTTTACATATACCACTGGTTGTCGTAGAGAAATGAAACTAACCTTTAAGAAAGGCTAGGAAGATACAAATTACAAGTCACCAGAGGCAATTCAAGAGATGCATGATAAGAGTGTTAATGAGGGATATCATGATAGAAATATAAACATGTTCACTAATTATAATTAATAATAATAAACAATGGATCAGCACAACCCGAAGCTTCCAGATCCCCTCTGCATATGTAGGCATGGTCAAATTTTATGTGTTCATAAGTATGGAAGATTAGCCTTCCTCTTTCTCTTTGTGAATATCTTTAGATTAATCTCGTTTTCTCCACTTGTGCTTATTTTACTTTATTGCCCAGAAAATTTTCTCATTTTATTCTTCATAGTCTTTCTGTTGTCAAGAGATATATTTACAGAAACAGCTTCATTTTAAACCTTTCCATTAAGCAATTCACACGCAGTGCAGGACATCGTTTCAGCCACATAGTCAATAAACAGCACCTCCAACAATGTTGTCCTCATCGGCTGAGCTACACGTTTCCTGAAAGCCACTGAGGTTCCACCATGGTGTTACTGCTTGTTCTGTATCTACAGGTGTGAGCAGAGATATGCCAGCACACACTCACCAACTCAAGCTCATACTGATTGTTCCACTCACTCTTCTGCTCTCCATATATTAAGTTTTTGTACACATTCAATTTTATTGCACTTCTAAGTGCTTCCTGAGTAGAGTTCTACCACCTCTTTTCAATTCCTCATTATTGCCTGAGAGTCAACAAATATTTTATCTTTTTATTCTTATTACTTAATAGATCATGTGAGAAACACATACAGAAAACAGTGTTGCCTCTGAACATGCTGTGTCTTGCCTGAAATATTTTTTACTCCCTTGCATTTGGTTAAATCTTAAATTATCACAGAAAATTAGTGTCAGAATACTTTCCACAGCCTACATTGGTGTGAGGCCCTTTTATAAACTGCCAGCATAGTCTAGGCTCACTTTAACCACTGTCTTACTCCTCTGCACCATGATGTTTGTGTCTCATTCTCCCATAGACCACAAGTGTCTTGATGGACTATGTTTACCAATCTTCGCAATGTAGGACTAATACAGTAACAAGTCACATATGTGAACTCGATCAGTGTGAGTTCAGTGAATAAATAAGTGGGGTGAAATTTATGCTATTTCCTAGAACTTCTGTTAATTCTGTATCACAGGTAGAAAAGCACAAAATAATGTTTAGGATATAAGTCAAGTTAAGTATCTTTTTTTCTTATTTTGTTTCTTTTCTGGCAGTCATAATTTTTGAAGTGAATGTAGAAAAATAGCACCAGCTGATGTACGGAAGTGTTGAATTACTATATTGTACACCTGAAACTAATATTACACTGTGTGTCTTAACACTGTGTGTTAACTAACTGGAATTTAAATAAAATTTTTAAAAGAGAAATGTTAATTAAAGACATAAAATATAAGCAACTAGAATATAATATTTTTTAAATAAACCTACTGGAAAAATGTAAGTGGTTGAATTTCCACCTTTTCTGCTTTTATAGACAACTCCCCTCCATGGTAGACCCCATCTGTAATTCAAACTAAAAACTGCTAATTTTAAATTACAGTCAAATTAGTGAATTCAGTTAAGAAGTACTAAAATGGCAAGTGTGACTTAAAAGTAAAGAGTCTGCAAAAATGATCTATTTGTTTCTGTTTTTTTTAATTTTTTTATTCCTTTGTTTCTGTTTTTAATTAGCAAACATTTGATAAAACTTTGATATATTAATACATTTTATAATTATCAAATATCCTTTCACCATATAGACATAGCCCTAAAATTATATATACTATCTGAACAACTATATTAAATATACCTTAACAAGTTTAAAAGAATAGAAATCATACAACGTATCCTCATAAACCACAATTACATTAATATAGAAATTAACAACAAGGAATAGCTGAGAAATGCTCAAACTGCTGAAGCTTAAACAGCACCCTTATAAAAACAAATGCCTCCTTTGGTGAGTGCTGTGAAGTGTGTAAACCTGGCGAGTCACAGACCTGTACCCCTGGGGATAAAAATATATTATATGTTTATAAAAAATATAAAATAAAAAAAAATTTAAAAAAAACAAAAACAAATGCCTTAAAGGTGTCTGAAGAGAAAATATATTTTCAAAAACTTCTAATATTAAATAAATGTAAGAAAAATAAATACATCACAAAACCATGTTTCTAGGTAATGAAAGTAAGGAAAGAAGAACAATTTAAGCTTAACGCAAATAGAAGAAAGAAAGTAATAAAAATTAGAGCAGAAATCAATGAAATGGAAAACAGGAAGCAAAAGGGAAAAATCAATGAAACCAAAAGCTGATTCTTTAAAAATAACAATAAAACTGATAAAATTCAAGTCAGGCTGACCAAAACAAAACAAACAAACAAACAAACAAAAAATAGGAAACACAAATCACCAACATGAAAAATGAAAGAAGAGGTGTCTGCACAGATTGCATAAAAATAATGGGATATTAACATAAAGGATAGCCATAAGAGGTTATTAAAACAGGATAGAGTGCAGGGAAAAAGAAAAAACAGTAGACTTATGGTTGATTATCTTTTGACAGATATTTCCTTTTAATCTCTGTAGTGTCCATAGCCATGTTTTCTCTTTCATTTCTGATTTTCTTTCCTTTTTCCCCCTTGGTCAGTCTCCCTAGAGATTTATCAACATTATTAGTCTTTTTTAAAAACTTGCTTTTGGTTTACTATGTTCCTGATTTATTTTCAATTTCTGCTTTCATTTTCATTTTACATTGTTTTGTGTTTATTTTTATTCTTTATTATATTTACTTAATTGGAAGCTTAGTTAACTGCTATGAATAATTTAGTTGATAAAATTCCCTACAATAATAAGTATGTAAAAACGGGAAGAAGGAAGAATTGTACTTTTTTCTACTTCGCTTTTCTCCAAAAACTTGTGAGTTTTTGGTTCAGATGTTCATTTTTTGTTTTTGGATATTTATATCAGCTTAGAGTGTTGTATTACAGTTTTCTTATGCTTCCTGTTTGGTTTTTATGAGAGAATTTTCATCAGCTGAAATGTTTTGATTCTCATTTTCTATGCTCTTCCTGTAATATCTTAAAATACGTTAAACATATTTTCCATGAAGAGGAGTGGTGGGGTGGGTGCTTTGTTGGATTCCTAGGTCAAGGGTGGCCTCTTCTGTCAAAAGAATGCAATGCAGGGGCGCCTGGTGGCTCAGTGGGTTAAAGCCTCTGCCTTCGACTCAGGTCATGGTCCCGGGATCCTGGGATCTAGTCCCACATCAGGCTCTCTGCTCAGGAAGGAGCCTGCTTCCCACTGCCCACCCCCGCCTCTCGGCCTACTTGTGATCTCTGTCTGTAAATAAATAAATAAAATAAAATAAAATAAAATAAAAAAGGAATGCAATGCAGCATTTTCAATGAAAGGATTTTGGAGAGAGAAAAAGGTAGGATTTTTGCTTTGTTTTGCTTTTGTTTTTTTATGTCATTTTGTCTAACATAGCTTAACACTGTCCCCACTTAATACACATATACCTGCTTCCTTTCTGACTAAGCTAACTTGGATTATGAAATGCATTTTTATTATCAACAAACACTGGGCACCTTGTGGTTCAGTCCATTAAGCATCTGCCTTCGGCTCAGGTCATGATCCTAGGGTCGTGGAATTGAACCCCACATCGGGCTACTTGCCCGGTGAGAAGCCTGCTTCTCCCTCTGCCTGCCACTCCCTCTGCTTGTGCTCTCTCTCTCTCTCTCTCTGTCTCAAATAAAAATAAAATCTTAAAAAAAAAAAAAAGAACCATTGATGTTATCTCTCTTTACCCAAACAAGCAGGCAAACTCAATGCTTTTATGTACAACTTCAGGTAATTTTCTAAGTCACTACAGGAAGCATAGATTCTAGGAGGTAGTAAAGAATCCCTTTTACTAACACATTTGATGGAATCACATCTCATCTGAATTCAAATACCCTGATTAAAACAAGTATTATTCCTCCACTGTTGCCCAGTGGAAGAAAAAAGTCTAAAACTTTGATCCCTGTCTGGCATTTTAAAAAATAGCAAAAACACCTTCAATATTACCAAGCAGAGAGTTTTAGTTAAATTTACATATTAATCTCCTTCTGTTTTTTCACTTCTTCAGTCTTGACCAGAAAGTGTCATTCTAGCAAGTAGTATCCTATCAATATTTAGTCCTTCAGTCTCTATATCTACTGTTATATAGTCCTTTAAATGTTTAAAGATTAAAAACTACACTACTGTGAGATTCTAATCAAGATTCTTATCATTGTTAGAATATATTTCTATGCTACTGTCTGTTACTTCACAATATTCCCCCAGTGCCTCAGAAAATATATAGTAGTCCCTCCATCTGTGGTGTCAGTTACCCATGGTCAACTGCAGTCTAGAAGCAGACGATCCTCCTTCTGACATTGTCAGAAGGGCAATAGTAGCCTAACACTGAGTCACAATGCCTACCTCAATCACCTCTCTTCATCTCATCACCTAGGCATTTTCCCATCTCAAATCAGCAGAAGGATGAGAACCGTACAACAAGATATTTTGAGACACATTCTCATAACTTTTATTATTTTATATTATAATTTTTCTATTTTAATACTAGTTATTGTTATTAATCTCTTACTGTATCTAATGTATAACTTGAACTCAATTATAGATACTATACATAAGAAAAACAGTATATATAAGATTGGTACTTCTCCCCCCACAGATAAGGGGAAACAGTACATGACCGACATCTTTATTTTTTTACATCTATACAAGACATATTTAGATGTTAAGAATATTAACTCATGACTATATGCACCTTATAAATATATTTTTCAATTTATTCTTGTCTTCCTTTTTGAAAAATTAATTGTTGCCAGTTTAATTACAAGCCATCACAAATTTCCTAAAATTTTTTCTGTAATTTTTGCTTTAAAAAATCCTTCACATTCTGATTCAGTTACTTCATTTTCACTATTTTTTCAATTTATATTTCTCAATCTACCTTCATCTTTTGAATATATTTTGACATATAGTATGTAAGAAATTTGTAAACCTATTATTTTCTAAATTACACAATTGTTATGCAATAAGCTGTCCTTCCTTAAATTATTTAAAATGCCACTTGAATAAGAACAATAAAATTCATATTTTTATAAATCTGTTTCATTTAAAAATATGACAGTAAAATGTTTTAACCCTATCAGACAAATTTTCTCTTATTATCATTATAATTTCTTTTTACTTATTTCACTTTCCTCCAGATGAACTCTAAACCAAACTCCTTGATTCATTGTTTGCATATAACAACCAGTGCTCAAAAACTAATGATGACCAACATAGCATAATAAAAATATAAATAAATAAATAAATAATAAACAAAAATAAATAAAAATAAACAAAACCTTTGGAATAATGGAATATTTGGAATAAGGCAATAATTAGTATAAAACAATTTGTATATGTGTAAAAAAAATCTTAACAAGTTTATATTAAATTGATATTTAAGTCACAAAAGCCAAGTATGCAGATTTGTCTACATAAAACCCTTATCGGTTTCTTAATTTTGGGGTAACATGATAAAAAAAAGTCTAGTAAGAGTTCTCTAACAACCCAATTAATCTGGGTTGCTATGTAAAATAACACTTTCCAATGCATGCTTCCATGATGCCTCACATTCTGCTATGATTGTACATAAGCAATAATCAGAAGACTTATTGAGTGATAAAAAATATTTCAATCAGTTTGATGCAGTGCATTAACAGTTAAGAGTAAAGTAAATATCCCCATACCTCATTAAACTAAAGCTTATTAAAACTATTCAGTGGCCCCCATGTGAGTCTTAATCTACCAATAATCACAGCATTGGCTCTCTAGCTTTGATTTTTGGTTTCTATTCATTTTCCTTTTTTTTTTTAAAGACTTTATTTATTTATTTGACAGACAGAGATCACAAGTAGGCAGAGAGGCAGACAGAGAGATTGGGGGGAAAGCAGGCTCCCCACTGAGCAGAGAGTCTGATGCTGGGCTCAATCCCAGGACCCTGAGATCATGACCTGAGCAGAAGGCAAAAGTTTAACCCAGTGAGCCTCCCAGGCGCCCCTTCATTTTCCTTTCTTAGTTGAAAGCGCAAATAGAAATTTAATTCTTTTTTTTTTAATTTTTTATTTTTTATAAACATATATTTTTATCCCCAGGGGTACAGGTCTGTGAATTACCAGGTTTACACACTTCACAGCACTCACCAAAGCACATACCCTCCCCAATGTCCATAACCCCATCCCTCTTCTCCCAACCCCCCTCCCCCCAGCAACCCTCAGTTTGTTTTGTGAGATTAAGAGTCAATTATGGTTTGTCTCCCTCCCAATCCCATCTTGTTTCATTGATTCTTCTCCTACCCACTTAAGCCCCCATGTTGCATCACCACTTCCTCATATCAGAGAGATCATATGATAGTTGTCTTTCGCTGCTTGACTTATTTCGCTAAGCATGATACGCTCTAGTTCCATCCATGTTGTCTCAAATCGCAACATTTCATTTCTTTTGATGGCTGCATAGTATTCCATTGTGTATATATACCACATCTTCTTGATCCATTCATCTGTTGATGGACATCTAGGTTCTTTCCATAGTTTGGCTATTGTGGACATTGCTGCTATAAACATTCGGGTGCATGTGTCCCTTTGGATCACTACGTTTGTATCTTTAGGGTAAATACCCAATAGTGCAATTGCTGGGTCATAGGGCAGTTCTATTTTCAACATTTTGAGGAACCTCCATGCTGTTTTCCAGAGTGGCTGCACCAGCTTGCATTCCCACCAACAGTGTAGGAGGGTTCCCCTTTCTCCGCATCCTCGCCAGCATCTGTCATTTCCTGACTTGTTGATTTTAGCCATTCTGATTGGTGTGAGGTGATATCTCATTGTGGTTTTGATTTGTATTTCCCTGATGCCGAGTGATATGGAGCACTCTTTCATGTGTCTGTTGGCATCTGGATGTCTTCTTTGCAGAAATGTCTGTTCATGTCCTCTGCCCATTTCTTGATTGGATTATTTGTTCTTTGGGTGTTGAGTTTGCTAAGTTCTTTATAGATTCTGGACACTAGTCCTTTATCTGATAAGTCGTTTGCAAATATCTTCTCCCATTCTGTCAGTTGTCTTTTGATTTTGTTCACTGTTTCCTTTGCTGTGCAAAAGCTTTTGATCTTGATGAAATCCCAATAGTTCATTTTTGCCCTTGCTTCTCTTGCCTTTGGCGAAGTTCCTAGGAAGATGTTGCTGTGGCTGAGGTTGAAGAGGTTGCTGCCTGTGTTCTCCTCAAGGATTTTGATGGATTCCTTTCTCACATTGAGGTCCTTCATCCATTTTGAGTCTATTTTTGTGTGTGGTGTAAGGAAATGGTCCAATTTCATTTTTCTGCATGTGGCTGTCCAATTTTCCCAGCACCATTTATTGAAGAGGCTGTCTTTTTTCCATTGGACATTCTTTCCTGCTTTGTCGAAAATTAGTTGACCATAGATTTGAGGGTCTATTTCTGGGCTCTCTATTCTGTTCCATTGATCTATGTGTCTGTTTTTGTGCTGGTACCATGCTGTCTTGATGATGACAGCTTTGTAATAGAGCTTGAAGTCCGGAATTGTGATGCCACCAACGTTGGCTTTCTTTTTCAATATCCCTTTGGCTATTCGAGGTCTTTTCTGGTTCCATATAAATTTTAGCATTATTTGTTCCATTTCTTTGAAGAAGATGGATGGTACTTTGATAGGAATTGCATTAAATGTGTAGATTGCTTTAGGTAGCATAGACATTTTCACAATATTTATTCTTCCAATCCAGGAGCATGGAACATTTTTCCATTTCTTTGTGTCTTCCTCAATTTCTTTCATGAGTACTTTATAGTTTTCTGAGTATAGATTCTGTGTCTCTTTGGTTAGGTTTATTCCTAGGTATCTTATGGTTTTGGATGCAATTGTAAATGGGATTGACTCCTTAATATCTCTTTCTTCTGTCTTGCTGTTGGTGTAGAGAAATGCAACTGATTTCTGTGCATTGATTTTATATCCTGACACTTTACTGAATTCCTGTATAAGTTCTAGCAGTTTTGGAGTGCAGTCTTTTGGGTTTTCCACATATAGTATCATATCATCTGCGAAGAGTGATAATTTGACTTCTTCTTTGCCGATTTGGATGCCTTTAATTTCCTTTTTTTGTCTGATTGCTGAGGCTAGGACCTCTAGTACGATGTTGAATAGCAGTGGTGATAATGGACATCCCTGCCGTGTTCCTGACCTTAGCGGAAAAGCTTTCAGTTTTTCTCCATTGAGAATGATATTTGCAGTGGGTTTTTCATAGATGGCTTTGATGATATTGAGGTATGTGCCCTCTATCCCTACACTTTGAAGAGTTTTGATCAGGAAGGGATGCTGTACTTTGTCAAATGCTTTTTCAGCATCTATTGAGAGTATCATATGGTTCTTGTTCTTTCTTTTATTGATGTATTGTATCACATTGACTGATTTGCGGATGTTGAACCAACCTTGCAGCCCTGGAATAAATCCCACTTGGTCGTGGTGAATAATCTTTTTAATGTACTGTTGAATCCTATTGGCTAGTATTTTGTTGAGTATTATCGCATCTGTGTTCATCAAGGATATCGGTCTATAGCTCTCTTTTTTGGTGGGATCCTTGTCTGGTTTTGGGATCAAGGTGATGCTGGCCTCATAAAATGAGTTTGGAAGTTTTCCTTCCATTTCTATTTTTTGGAACAGTTTCAGGAGAATAGGAATTAGTTTCTTTAAATGTTTGGTAGAATTCCCCCGGGAAGCCGTCTGGCCCTGGGCTTTTGTTTGTTTGGAGATTTTTAATGACTGTTTCAATCTCCTTACTGGTTATGGGTCTGTTCAGGCTTTCTATTTCTTCCTGGTTCAGTTGTGGTAGTTTATATGTTTCTAGGAATGCATCCATTTCTTCCAGATTGTCAAATTTATTGGCATAGAGTTGCTCATAGTATGTTCTAATAATAGTTTGTATTTCTTTGGTGTCAGTTGTGATCTCTCCTCTTTCATTCATGATTTTATTTATTTGGGTCCTTTCTTTTTTCTTTTTGATAAGTCGGACCAGGGGTTTATCAATTTTATTAATTCTTTCAAAGAACCAGCTCCTAGTTTCGTTGATTTGTTCTATTGTTTTTTTGGTTTCTATTTCATTGATTTCTGCTCTGATCTTTATGATTTCTCTTCTCCTGCTGGGCTTAGGGTTTCTTTCTTGTTCTTTCTCCAGCTCCTTTAGGTGTAGGGTTAGGTTGTGTACCTGAGACCTTTCTTGTTTCTTGAGAAAGGCTTGTACCGCTATATATTTTCCTCTCAGGACTGCCTTTGTTGTGTCCCACAGATTTTGAACCGTTGTATTTTCATTATCATTTGTTTCCATGATTTTTTTCAATTCTTCTTTAATTTTCCGGTTGACCCATTCATTCTTTAGAAGGATACTGTTTAGTCTCCATGTATTTGGGTTCTTTCCAAACTTCCTTTTGTAGTTGAGTTCTAGCTTTAGAGCATTGTGGTCTGAAAATATGCAGGGAATGATCCCAATCTTTTGATACTGGTTGAGTCCTGATTTAGGACCGAGGATGTGATCTATTCTGGAGAATGTTCCATGTGCACTAGAGAAGAATGTGTATTCTGTTGCTTTGGGATGAAATATTCTGAATATATCTGTGATGTCCATCTGGTCCAGTGTGTCGTTTAAGGCCTTTATTTCCTTGCTGATCTTTTGCTTGGATGACCTGTCCATTTCAGTGAGGGGAGTGTTAAAGTCCCCTACTATTATTGTATTATTGTTGATGTGTTTCTTTGATTTTGTTGTTAATTGGTTTATAGAGTTAGCTGCTCCCACGTTGGGGGCATAGATATTTAAAATTGTTAGATCTTCTTGTTGGACAGACCCTTTGAGTATGATATAGTGTCCTTCCTCATCTCTTATTATAGTCTTTGGCTTAAAATCTAATTGATCTGATATAAGGATTGCCACTCCTGCTTTCTTCTGATGTCCATTAGCATGGTAAATTCTTTTCCACCCCCTCACTTTAAATCTGGAGGTGTCTTCGGGCTTGAAATGAGTTTCTTGGAGGCAACATATAGATGGGTTTTGTTTTTTTATCCATTCTGATACCCTGTGTCTTTTGACAGGGGCATTTAGCCCATTCACATTCAGGGTAACTATTGAGAGATATGAATTTAGTGCCATTGTATTGCCTGTAAGGTGACTGTTACTGTATATTGTCTCTGTTCCTTTCTGATCTACCACTTGTAGGCTCTCTCTTTGCTTAGAGGACCCCTTTCAATATTTCCTGTAGAGCTGGTTTGGTATTTGCAAATTCTTTCAGTTTTTGTTTGTCCTGGAAGCTTTTAATCTCTCCTTCTATTTTCAATGATAGCCTAGCTGGATATAGTATTCTTGGCTGCATGTTTTTCTCGTTTAGTGCTCTGAAAATATCATGCCAGCTCTTTCTGGCCTGCCAGGTCTCTGTGGATAAGTCAGCTGCCCATCTAATATTTTTACCATTGTATGTTACAGACTTCTTTTCCCGGGCTGCTTTCAGGATTTTCTCTTTGTCACTGAGACTTGTAAATTTTACTATTAGGTGACAGGGTGTCGGCCTATTCTTATTGATTTTGAGGGGCATTCTCTGAACCTCCTGAATTTTGATGCTCGTTCCCTTTGCCATATTGGGGAAATTCTCCCCAATAATTCTCTCCAGTATACCTTCTGCTCCCCTCTCTCTTTCTTCTTCTTCTGGAATCCCAATTATTCTAATATTGTTTCGTCTTATGGTGTCACTTATCTCTCGAATTCTCCCCTCGTGGTCCAGTAGCTGTTTGTCCCTCTTTTCCTCAGCTTCTTTATTTTCTGTCATTTGGTCTTCTATATCACTAATTCTTTCTTCTGCCTCATTTATCCTAGCAGTTAGAGCCTCCATTTTTGATTGTACCTCATTAATAGCTTTTTTGATTTCAACTTGGTTAGATTTTAGTTCCATTATTTCTCCAGAAAGGGCTTTTATATCTCTCGAGAGGGTTTCTCTAATATCTTCCATGCCTTTTTCGATCCCGACTAGAACCTTGAGAATTGTCATTCTGAACTCTAGATCTGACATATTACCAATGTCTGTATTGATTAGGTCCCTAGCCTTCGGTACTGCCTCTTGTTCTTTTTTTGTTTTGAATTTTTACGTCCTGTCATTTTGTCCAGATAAGACTAAATGAAGGGGCAAGTAAAATACTAAAAGGGTGGCAACAACCCCAGGAAAATATGCTTTAACCAAATTAGAAGAGATCCAAAATCGTGAGTGGGGAGAAAGGGGATAAAAAGAGGTTCAAAAAGGAAGAAAGAAAAAAAAAAAGAAATAAGAAAAAAAAACAAGAAAAGAAAATTTTTAAAAAAAGAAAACACCTAAGAAAAATGTAAAAAAGAAAAAATATATATATTAGATAAACTAGTAAAAAATCGTTAAAAAAGAAAAAGGTAACAGTTAAAAAAAAATGTTACCCGAAGGCGAGAATAAAAAAAAAACAAAAAATGAAAAAGAAAAAATTAAGTTAACTGCAAGACTAAAAAAAAATCACAGGAAAAAAGCCATGAGTTCCGTGCTTGGCTTTCTCCTCCTCTGGAATTCTGCTGCTCTCCTTGGTATTGAAACCGCACTCCTTGGTAGGTGAACTTGGTCTCGGCTGGATTTCTTGTTGATCTTCTGGGGGAGGGGCCTGTTGTAGTGATTCTCAAGTGTCTTTGCCCCAGGCAGAATTACACCGCCCTTACCTGGGGCCGGGGTGAGTAATTTGCTCGGGTTTGCTTTCAGGAGCTTTTGTTCCCTGAGCGCTTTCCGTAGAGTTCCGGAGGACGGGAATACAAATGGCGGCCTCCTGGTCTCCGGCCCGCAGGAGCCGAGAGCCCAGGGCCCCACTCCTCAGTGCGCCCTCAGAGAACAGCGCCCAGTTACTCCCGTCTGCCTGACCTCCGGCCGCGCTCTGAGTTCACCGAGCCTGCGACCGGTTCAAGGTAACACCGAGATGTGAGCTTAATGTCGGCTCTGTCTCTGTAGCCGGCTTTCCCGTTCCAATAGCCGCAAGCTCTGCGACACTCAGACACCCCCGATCCTTCTGTGACCCTGCGGGACCTG
Source organism: Mustela putorius furo (assembly GCF_011764305.1). Lineage (NCBI taxonomy): Eukaryota > Metazoa > Chordata > Mammalia > Carnivora > Mustelidae > Mustela > Mustela putorius. The sequence continues at coordinate 36,980,138 of NW_025422368.1, read as the reverse complement.
AGGCCACGCTGACCCCGCGTGGGCTTCGCCCCGGTTTAGCCTCTGGAGCGATGTCCCTCAGCAGAACAGACTTTTAAAAGTCCTGATTTTGTGCGCAGTTGCTCCGCCGCTTGCCGGGAGCCGGCCCCTCCCCCCGGGGTCTATCTTCCCGTCGCTTTGGATTCACTTCTCCGCCGGTCCTACCTTTCAGAAAGTGGTTGTTTTTCTGTTTCCAGAATTGCTGTTCTTCTCTTCGATCTGCCGATGGATTTTCAGGTGTTTGCAATCTTTAGATAAGCTATCTAGCTGATCTCCGGCTAGCTGAAGCAGTCTCAGCTTGCTACTTCTCCGCCATCTTGACTCCTCCCTCAGAAATTTAATTCTTTTTCATATTAAACATTCACTTGTATCTTATTATTTTTTATCTGTTAGTACAGAACTTATATGAATGTTCTGGGTTTAGAAAAATGAAATAAAATAATTTTTTAAAAAAGTAAAGAGTTCAGCATCATCGAGACATCTTCAATCTGTTCAAAACAAAGAGGAAATCATCTAGGTACAAATTCTTTTGTCGCTTATATGCAGTTAAAGTATTAAGTATAGTTCTTGTGCTTACCTTAGAATAAGTTGTTAAATATAAGGAATATAGTAGGGAAAGCATAATAATGTAGGAGATAGTAAATTTAATTTTAGCCTCCATTTACTGATCATTTAATGCCAGACATGTTTGGAGTCCTTACCTGATGATAATGCTGAATACATGATAAATGATAGATAAGTAGATACATGGATGATAGGTGGGTAAGTAGATAGATGATAGATAGATGATGATGATTGATAGATAGATGATAAATAGTTTGAATGGTATGAGTTTTCCTTGGCAAATGGTATGTTGAAATACTGAGACTTTTACTGTTCCACAGAGCCCACTGCTACCATTTTAACTTCAATTTCACACTGAGATTGGCCATTTTTGAAGAATTTTGTATGTCCATAAAAGTGGGATTTTTTGTTTGTTTGTTTGTTTGTTTTTCAAGTGTGTGTTTACTCCTTACAGCACTAGACTTTTTCCACTCCCTTCTTCCTGACTGAGAGTCCTCAATCCATATTACTGAGGAAGCAGAAGTAACTGAGAAGATCTCTGAAGTTTTCTTACTTATTGTGACCATCAGCTAGTTCATTCTGATAGCCTCAGTTTCCAGACACATCCTCCATATTTCCTTATAAAACGAAGGTAAGCAAAATGGAGACTGAGAAGATCTACTTGCTGACTTGGTCCTTCATTTTAAAATGAAAATTTTCTAGCTTCCATGAGTTTACCTTCTGTAAGGGCCTGCTTAGCCAGAGGGAGTCATTTTGTGTTTACACAGTGAACTTAGATTGACCCTGCGTCTCCCAGAGGAAATTACTTGCAAAGCCTAGATACAAGGGCAGGTCAGGCCAGGTAAAGACATCCAATCAGTGAAGCGCACATATATCTACTAGGGTAATTTGAAATTCAATTGGCCACCCATGTGTAACCTAGCAGTTTTCTCTGTGTGTTGCAGACCTAGCATGACTGTGCATTTTCTCTGTGTATTGCAATCTCATGGGCCACCTGTGTATAGCCCGGCTAAACTACCTCTATAAAAGTTAGTCTGTGAGGCTAGGAGGGGTCACCTCTTTGCAAGAGACAGCACTGACCGGTCAGTTTGATTCTCGATACTTGGTGCAAAATAAAGCTTTGCTTGACCTTCACTTTGTATCAGTCTCGCTCCTTTGATCACGGACCCTAACACCTTCTACATAATTAAAATACATAGAGAAGATAAAATATTCACTTAAACATATTCATAGATGCTTAAAAGCAGAGGCCAAATATATAATATGGGTTATAAAATTCTTCCTGTAATTTATCTGCATATAACTAGACCAGTATTAAAAAATCCTTGGGAGGGACGCCTGGGTGGCTCAGTTGGTTAAACAGCTGCTTTCGGCTCAGGTTATGATCCCAGCGTCCTGGGATCAAGTCCCACATCAGGCTCCTTGCTCATCAGGGAACCTGCTTCTCCCTCTGTCTCTGCCTGCCATTCTGTCTGCCTGTGCTCGCTCTCTCTGACAAATAAATAAAATCTTAAAAAAAAAAATCCCTTGGGCAATTTGATTATGTCTTAATTTCTTGGCACATAATAAATTTAATTTTTTTTGCTTCTCTTTCATATACAATTGAGAAATAATTTTACTGTATGTATTGCAGCTATGATCTTTGCTGTAAAAGAAAAACAAGAAGCAGAAATGGGAGCTGTATATTTGGCTTAATAACGTAGGAGTAAATAAGACGGTTTGAGTCATCTACAAGATATCATTACAGGCACTGAGTTAAACCAAGGTGTCAAACACATTCATTTAATATTTTTCAATTAACCAAAGCAAGTACAAGTGCAGAATTTTTTTATTAATGTGACCATTCTGTTACTCTATTTCTTTCTTTAAATTCCCAAGGGGAAACAAACTACTCAATGTTGTAAATGTTTTTCAGTTAAAACATTTACTCAGTCATACTGACATACCAACTGTAATTCCACTTAAAATAGCTGCTTTTGTTCACGTACTTTACCACATCAGTGATATTATCTCTTTGCAAAAGCGTTAAAACTAAGTCCGTGACTACTTCACGATAGAAAAATAAAGACACCACTGTGACCATACTGGTTTAGAAGTTCTGCGTACTAGAGAGGATGTTGGGTAACCAAAAAGTCAACCTTCCCTCAGCTCATCACCTTCTCCAGTTACTGCCCAACCTCTCCTTAATTAAATACCTTGAAAAAAAAATCTAAACTTCCTTTCTCCATCTCATTAACCACTGCAACCGGTTTTGTTCTCGTTAAAAAAAAAAAAAACAAAACCATATTTTCTAGGCAATAATTTGCTATCTATAAACGGACTAAAGCCCAGATCATTTGGCAACAGTTTGAAGATGCCTGCAAATTGAGGACTGAGGTGCAGGAACACAATTTCCCAGTTGGTACTGGGACAGAAATTCAACACATGTAGTTATTTTATAGTCTGTCATTGATGGACTCTTTGACCTAAATTAGCAGAATCCTTTTTTTCTTTTTTCACACATTAAGTCATTGAAGAATTGGAAGCTTGGTTGATGTTGCAAATCTTAACCAAAAGCATGCAATTACTGGCACTGTGGCATAATTTCTTATAACACATCACTGTGTATTTATTTAACTTTTCCTAAGAGTATTACTCATCATATTTTATGTAACAAAAATATGTTGTAAACCTGGTGATTCACAGACCTGTACCCCTGGGGATAAAAATATATGTTTATAAAAAATAAAAATAAATAAAAAATAAATATGTTTAGGGGAAAAATATCTGAGTCGAGTTGATACACAATGCTGCATTCATTCCAGGTGTACAAGGGAATGATCCCACAAGTCTATACAGTATGCTATGCTCACCGCACGTAGTGCCAGCAGCCATGGTGTTATGATAAACAGGTTATGATAGTATCATATCACATCTCTGACTCTATTCCCTATTCTGTGCCCTTCATCCCTATGACTTATTAACTCCATAACTGGAGGCCTGTATCTCCCTTTTCCCCATTTTGCTCATCCTTCCATAGTCCCTCCCTCCGTCAACCATCAGTTTGTTCTCTGTATTTACAAGTCTGTTTCTGGCTTTTTTTTTATTCATTGCTTTTTGTTTTGTTTTGGTTTTTGGTTTTTTTGTTGTTGTTGTTGCTCTTCTTTAGATTCCACATATGAATGAAATCATATGGTATTTATCTTCTTCAGTCTGATTTACAACCCATAGAACGCATTAAAAAGATGAGATCGTGCCATTTGCAAAAACATGGATGGACCTAACTTTAGCTCTTCTACTATCCCATTAAAGCTACTAAAACCAAGATCACAAATGATAACATCTCTGTATCTAAACCTATCACTTCATTATTCTTGAAATACTCAAAAGTTTCTAAAGTATTAATTTTTCTGCATTCTTTTCTTTTACAGGACAATGTAATAATACATTCTCCTTTGGCTCCATTTGACATCATTTCAATACACATTCACATATGGTGCTAGATCTCCTTCTCCATCATGATCCTGCTTTACTAATATTTATTAATAAAAGGTTATTATCAGCTATATATTACTAACTTTGTATTTTTGTGTTTTATATAAATTGTATTATACCTCTACACCATGTCAGCAAAATAGTTATCTGTTAGTTGTAAACGTAGATAGCCAGGTATGAACTTGACATCTTGTCATAAAGAAATAAAAGGAACATATTGCAGTTACAGTGGCTTTTATTTTGGTCTCCAGCTGATTAAAACATGATTTTTTTCAGTCCTTTCCAAATGTGCAAACTATGTAAATATAGTCAAAATGTTTCTATGCTCACAAAATGTTCGAGTCTACTCTCTTCCACTTGTTTCCTGTTTTCAGTAAACCGTTGTTAAATGTGGGATTTTTTTTACTGTGCTAAGGGGAATAGATTATAATTTTCTCTTTTTTAAAAGATTTATTTATTTATTTTAGAAATATTGCACATGTGGGTTGGGGGAGGGGCAGAAGGCAAGAGGGACAGAGTCCCAAGCAGACTCTGAGCATGAAGCCCAACACAGGGCTGGATCTCATGAACCTGAGGTCATAACTTGAGCTGAAATCAGGAGTCAAATGCTCAACTAACTGCACCACTCAGGAAACCCTCGATTAAAATTCTCTTTACCAGAAGTTTTAATATAACTGGCTGTGACTGGAGAAATGAAATGCAGAAGAGAAAATGTCTTGATTTACAGCTAACAGTATGTGAGTCGGTTTAAGTTCCTCACAATCCCCCAACTTTCTTTTTTCTACATTTTTCACAGACATTTCTGGAACAATGAAACCCCTTGGCAAGTCACAGGTAGAACAATGAAACCCTTTGGCAGGTCAGAAGAAGAACTACACTACTGAGTGTTCTTTTACTTCCACACTATTTGCTGCGTGTGTGTTTATTGACTTTCTCTGTGTCCTCTGTGACAGGCTGAGAAGCATCAAGGACAAAGTGATTCTGAATTTGAAGGAGAGAACTTTTCAGAAGTGTTTTTCATTTGGGAACATTTTTTAAAATCTATTTTTTACCAATAAATGTAAAGGTTAAATGCAGAACTAATTTTCTGAGAATTTTTTTTTTTACCTACAGTTTGCTCTATTGTTAATTGCATATGTATAAGTTAAAACGAAATTTATAAACTAGGAGGTTCTGAGCATTCTAGTCTCATTAAACCAACTAGGCTGTGGTTTTAGAGCATGCAATCAGTGGATGTTTCACAGATATAACAAACTTATTATACCTAAAACTTACAATTCTGGACCTCCGGAAACCCTTTCTCTTGTGTTCCCCACTGAGCGGAGCCATCAGCCAACTAGATGTCCAATGATATCACTGGACTTAATCCATGATCCTAAACAACTGATTCAAATGAGTAAAGAAGAACCTCTCTTTATTTCATCTCCTTTCAGTCAGAAGTTGAGTGGTCGCAGAGTATACCTTTCTCTGTGCCATTTTCTCTGTAGAAAAGGTCTTGTGCTTCACATTGACCTCTGACTAATTCTCACTTTCTCCTTCAGGTTTAAGTTCTTTATTCCATCATTGCTGCTGTGCTGTGCCCAGATTCCCCCTACAGGACTATAAGATAAGTTCCCACAGATGCCAGGGATGCTGATGCATGACAGCTCGGAGATCTCAGCCCAGAGGCTTTGCCCTCAGCTAAAGACATCTAATTCACTCAGGATCACTACCCATCCTACTGGACACCTACATCCCATGTCTGGTTGAAACAAAAGAGATAAAGGCCTGGCCCTCACTTCAGTTTGGGATTATTCTGATGGACCTTCCCAGCTTCAGGAATTCCCATGAAGTTGGCTGAAGTTCTAAGCTGGTTGTGAGTTCCTTGCAGCTCGTTCTGTCCAATATCGTCCTTCTTTCCTATAAACTTCAGGTCACAAGAGCATTTTTGATTCAATAACTTTTGTCTCAGATACTATTTTGCTTGGAAACTGACTCGCAATGTATTCAAAGGACAATTTGAAGCTTCTGCTACATATCAAGATATAGTTATAGAAATCCCATAGGATTCCTCTCCCGGTTCAGCCTTAAATCTGAGTTGTGTCCCTTACATGTACTCCCCAAAGAATATGCTCTTTAAGTGTCACTGCAATTCTACTGCAAAACTGTAGAAGCTTGTATAGTCTTATGAATTCCCCATTATTTTGTATCAAATATGGAGTCATTAAATTTTTTTATTCACTATTTTCCAAGGCTTCTAGTATAATCTTACCTGTCATTAAGTGGTTTATTATGTTTATGTTAGGTGCCTCTTTGAATAGGTATATGAGAAAATACATATGCTAGTGTGTTTCAGGGCCTGAATTTTTACATTAAGATATCAGAGTTCAAATTCCAGCTCTGCCACGAACAAGTTCTATAACCTTGGAAAGCTTCAAGTAGTCACTTCTTTCTTCTGTCAAATATTACAATCTACCTTATTTGTTTGAGAATAAATTTGGTTAATATATATAAGTCACTTGTAATTGCACTTGACAGAGTAAATTCTAAATGTATGCTTGCTATTATTTTATTTTTCTTAAAATCTCTAGGCTTTCTTGAGGAACATATTTGGTTTCTGAAACCTTTTAATTGCACAGGAAAAATCAGTGCATGTTTGTGGGAGCATTCTTGCTATTGTCAGTCAGACTATACGCATTCTTCTGAGAACTTCTTCCCCTTCCATACATAAGCCTATACCTAAGGTGCCATATATTGATGGCTTAACTCACCCTTACCGTGACATTTTTTTTTCTAGTAAAATTAAATAGGAAACTTTCTCATCATAAAAGCATCTGCCTGAGAGTGGTTATTATCTATGTTTCCAATTACATGGAATTACCATCACTATGAAAAAAATAAATAAAACTGACATGGAAAGAGAAAGGCAGAGAAAACATCACTGGTGGGTGGTAGAATTGATGTTTCTGGTTTATTTTCCCTGTGGCTAAGCTCTATTGTTACCTTCCTATGGTTTGTTCATTCAAACTTTTCTTCCATTAGACATAAGAACCAAGTACATTTCCAAAGGTTTCCCATTTTGTTCAAGCTAGATTGAATCCTGTTTCTTTTTTTTTTTTTAAGGTTTATTTATTTATTTATTTGACAGACAGAGGTCACAAGTAGGCAGAGAGGCAGGCAGAGAGAAGCAGGATCCCTGCTGAGCAGAGAGCCTGATGAGGGGCTTGATCCTATGACCCTGAGATCATGACCTGGGCCGAAGGCAGAAGCTTAACCCACTGAGCCACCCAGATGCCCCTGAATCCTGCTTCTGTTACTTGTAATTAATGAAGTCAACCTGACTTATAGAACAGGTAAAAGGACAGGAAAGTAGTAACAACAATTAATTTATCTGTGTCAATAAACTGAACATCATCCTAAATGAAAAGACTGTTCCCTAATGAAAACTTCAACTGCAAAACACTAGGGAGCAATTTTAAAAAGATCTGTAAAGGAGACTATAGGAGCAGAGTGGAAGAAAGAAAACCAAGATGGAGCAGAACTGCTCAAAATAAAATAATACTGTATCCAAAAACGATGATGATGATGACAAAGTGCCAAGAAAAATGAAATAAGTAATCCAGTAAAATTCTGTAGATAGAGCAAACATCACAAGCATTGAAATATATTGGATCTTTGAGTTTAACATATTTCCTAACATGTATAAAAAAACATAAAAAGACATATGAAAAAATTCAAAGCGAATGAACAAATGAATGACTACCAAACAGACCATTAGTATTTTAAACAAAAACAGTCTCAATAAAGAGGAGAAAAAGAAGATACAAATAACAGTGTTCTGAGTAATTATTTGAAAGTGAGAAAATACATAATTTGTGTAGATTCTTCCCTCAAGTACATTTACTTTGAAAAGAAGCCTAAATAAGGGGCTAATTGAAGGGGACATGAGTAGAACCAGATAGGTGCAGATACATAGTTTCTGTCTTGGAAGTTAGGTATTCTAAGGGGAACTAGTTGCATGTATGTGATGGGGAGATTAATGGCATAAAACTTGAACAGGGGAAGTTGTGGGGAGCTAATCCAGTGTCTATTCAAAAGTAGCCTTTTCCACTAAAAGGGGAAGCAAGGAATTAAAGATATAAGTGAAACTGATATATTTAAAATCTGGTAGGAAGACTTCTGTGAGCAACTTTGGAAATAGATGATTTCAGAGATTTGATTTATTTTTTCTTTTTTTGTGTGATCTTGTTACTGTTGATAATCCTGTATTTTTTTACATTCTTGTATGTTATGTGTTAAATCATTTACTTTTATTTCCCACTGTATTTGTTCTAAAGGCTTATTTCCATAGGGTCATAACTATAAATGAATAGACTTTAAAATATAAAAGAGGTCCAGGGGCACCTGGGTTTCTCAGTGGGTTAAGCCACTGCCTTCAGCTCAGGTCAAGATCTCAGGGTCCTGGGATTGAGCCCCGCATCGGGCTCTCTGCTCACCAGGGAACATGCTTCCCCTTCTCTCTCTTTCTGCCTGCCTCTGCCTGCTTAGGATCTCTCTCTGTGTCAAATAAATAAATAAAATCTTTAAAATATATATACATATATATAAAAGAGGCCCAGAAAGATTAAGTAGTAATAATAAGTGATATGTTTATTGGTTCATTTCTATAATTCTCACAGAATCAAACAGTTTCTGGATTTCTAAACTTTCTGTATTACTTGGAGATTTCTGCTACAACTTAAGATCTTGCCTTCTATCACAAAGTCATTTATCATTTTCTGCCATGAAAAAAAAGTTACAAATAACATGAAAAAACAATAAAATAAAGACTGGCAGATCTTGAGTCTGTAATATTATTGAGGTGTGAGCTTCATAACTTTTCTCTTAACTTTCTTCTTCTGATTTTTAGAGGACACTCTTCTCACACAAGCATGAGGAGTACTTAGTGCAGTTATCAGTACCAACAGTGTGTGAATTTACATATACACATTTTCCCTGGAAATCCAGACTTGGCTCTGGCAAACCCCTGAGAAATTAAAAAACACAAGTCATTGGCCATACTCACCATGTTCATACTAAATGATATTATTTAAAAACCACTATGTGAAATTCATTATGCCTAATGCTGTCAAGAACTCAAGGCTGTAAAGACACTCTCCCTCTTTTGCATAAAGAACTCATGCATTTATAGAAGAGATGAATATAGACACAGTAAATAAGTTTCACAAAATGTGATAATTATATACAAGTGGGAAAATATACACCAGTATAGAGAGAAAGAGAATGATCTGGCTGGAAAATTATGGCAATAGCATGATAGGACATATGACCTGGGATATAAAATTATGTTTTAAGTACAGATTGGCATAATAGAAGCCATTCAATTATGCATGCACAGCTGCAGTTGAAGGAGGGACACTTTGCTTATAAAAACATTACATTAGATACTCAATATTAGTAATGAAATTTAGTATATGCATATATACACATGTGTGTTTTGGTGTCTGTGTATATCTGTGTCTGTGTAATATGTCAGGACCTTTCCCTGTGCTCTGATGAGTTCTTCAGTTTACAAAGTCATCACTGACATAAATGACATACAGCAGATGCTATCAAATACTCTGGTTGAATTTAGTCCTTGACTAAAGATCTAGAGCATTTTAGGTATTGTCAGTAAAACTACCTTTCATCAACTCTACAGCAAAATTAGTTGTCTAGTATTGCCTGGAAAAAGTAAAGCTTATCTACTCAATTATTAAATGCATAATACATTCTTTTTCAAAATGTCAAAGAAATTAGAAAAAATTCTGAACTGCATAGGAAAAATAAATTGTCAAAATATTTTATACATTCTTCTATTCATTAATTCCACATACATATTGAGTATTCTGTGTAGCAAACATTGTACAGGGTTTGAAGCAGAGAATATTCAAGTTACAAAATTCTAATAAATAAAATGATCAACCATGTCATCTAATGTTATCCTGAATCTGATTACTAAAATTATTTTTTTTATTTGACAGAAAGAGGATCACAAGTAGGCAGAGAGAGAGGGGGAAGCAGGCTCCCCACTGAGCAGAGAGCCCAATATGGAGCTTGATCCCAGGACCCTGAGATCATGACCTGAGCCGAAGTCAGAGGCTTAACCCACTGAGCCACCCAGGCGCCCCTGATTACTAAAATTATTAAGAAATGTTTTTATTGTCATAATGTTTATGACATTCTTCCTTCCCTAGAAGATTGATGAAACTTACTGTTTTTGTGGGAATGTGATTACCCTATATGAAGAGATAGACCATGATCACATAAGAAACCTGATAAAGGGGTACCTAGGTGGCTTAGTTGGTTGAGTGTCTGCCTTTGGCTCTGGTCATGATCCCAGGGTCCCAGGATCAAACCCCATGTCAGGCTTCCTGCTAAGGACACTGCTTCTGTCTCCCACTGCCCATCCCATTCATGCTGCCTTTCTCATTCTCTCACTTTCTCCCAAAATAAATAAATAAAATCTTTTTAAAAAAGGAAAACATATAATGATACCAAAACCTCCATTTAAAAAACATTGTATACTTAAACGAATTTTGAGATGGAAATATTAAATCCCTTTATCTTTTATAATTGTTAATTTGAAAATGATATTCTTGTAAGATAAATTTATTTGGGCACTTATAATGAAAATATGCCAAAGATATATCTTGCCTTTCTCTATAATTTAAAATGAAAGGATGTGATTTCAAAGCCAATATGATATTTCATTTGGCAAAGGAAGAAGAATAAAATTCATTATTAAAACCAGAAAAAGTAATAAATAAAATTATCAACCATGGAAATAAGCAGACTCAGAATTTAACACAATGGTATAGGTTAAGTCCAGAAAAATATTCAAGGTTGTTCACATGTTTAAATATTTACACAAACCATGAAATATTTAAATGACATGTGAAATGAGTTAGGTTATTTAAATATTAAAATTTTAATATATGATAAATATGACATTAAATTCAGTGATTAAAAATAATCATTTAAACAGTATTCTGACAATTGACTCCCTAATTGAAATATACATATTGGGGATAGACAAAATTATAACTAACGTGAATACACATGTACATGCTTCAACTTTCCCCATCTTATGTCAAAACAAATTTTAAATGTGTAAAGACAATCTCAGTATACCTGAACGTTAACTCTTTGCTCACTTAATAAAAGCAAATAAACTTAAACAGCAAATCACTAAAGAAAAATACTGGTAAGAATGTCTAAAAGAGTGTTTAGAAACTTAATATATAAGAAGCTATAGCAAAAAATAAAAAAGTAAATAGGATAAAATGGTCAAAAACATTATTATAGGTTATAGGAAAAATCGTTTCACTAAACATCAGAAGAATATAACCTTAAAGAACAAAATAAAAATAATCAGCTATCAAAATTATCAAAACTTTGAAATTCTAAGTTTGTCACACAGTGATGAAACAGATGTATACATAGATAGATAGATACAGAAACACACACACACCCACACACTTGCCGTAATTGTCTAATGCAATGTTTCTGGATCACAGTTGACCAATATGTACTTAAAACCATGAAAAGAACACAAACTCTGTAGCCAAAGAGTGAAATTTTATACTTCTAAGAACAACAAAGATGTCCCAAAGTTTATATATAATCATATTCTTCTTTACATTACATTTCTTTCTTTTTTTTAAGATTTTGTATTTTTGTCAGAGAGAGAGAGAGAATAAGAGAACGAGCACACGCAGGGAGAACAGCAGGCAGAGGCCGAAGCAGGTTCCCCTCTGAGCAAGGAGCCACATGTAGGACTAGATCCCAGGACCATGGGATCATGACTTGACCTGAAGGCAGATGCTTAACCAGCTGAGTCACCCATTTCTTATCTAAAATTGTAATTAATCAGATCATCTAATAATAGAAGCATATTTACACTAATTTAAAAATATCTGAATAACTTTATGATTTATAAAATTGCTGACAGTATAATATGAAATAACAGAAGCAAGAAATAAAAATGTCCAGATTCTGTCCCAGGTAATCTTCTCTATTTCCTCAAGCTCTTTAAGCAAAAGACATTAGGAAAGGAATAAAGAATTGGGTTATATATTAGAAACTTACAGCTCAGGAGAAGGAGAGGAGCCATCCTCCCACTTCCATTTATTGTCCTCCTCCTTGTAAGACAGGCCAAGCCAAGTATGATTTACTGTAATTAATTTCATGATATTCTGGATGGAACCAACAGATACAAAAGCATTAATAATAAAAGCACATCAGAGATGAAAATATGTAATTTGTGTCAGGCAAGAAGTAAGGAATCATAAAAATAAAAATACTGCAGTCTATATATGTCCAGTCCACTAATAAAGGAAACATCAAAAAGTTACTTGTTCTGTAGTGTCTGTGCTTTTCTCAAACCAGGAATAAATATGAAGAAAAAGAAAAGATAGCTAATAGAAAACTGTATAATCAGCAGGACATTGCACACTAAAAATAATATTTTAACTCATTTTAGCACTTATTAAACTCTGTGACTATTCTTCTAGATTAAAATATATCATTGAACAAAAATGAGAAAACTCCCAATTTGGTGGGATTGGGTCCAGATAAAAGTAAACATCATATACACAAATGATATGTAAGAAGGTGACACATTCTATGAAAGAAATTAGAGCAAGGAATCACAATGTGGTATCACCTCACACTGGTGAGAATGGCTAAAATCAACACTTGTTGGTAAGGATATGGAGAAAACGAACCACCGTTTTGCACTGTTGGTGGGAATCCAACTGTGCATCCCCTGTGGAAACCAGTATGGAGGTTCCTCAAAAAATGTAAAAAATAGAACTACCCTATGACCCAGTGACTGCACGACTGGATATTTACCTAAAGAATACTAAAACATTAATTTGAAAAAATATATGTATCCCTATTTCTATTGCCACATTATTTACAATAGCCAAGATATGGGAGCGGCCCAAGGTGTCCATCAATAGATAAATGGATAAAGAAGATGTGGCATATATATCTCCAGTGGAATTTTACTCAGCCATAAAAAGAATAAAATCTAGTCATTTGCAACATGAACGGAGCTACAGGGTATAATGCTTAATAAAATACACCAGTCCAAGAAAGACAAATACCATATGATTTCACACATATGTGGAAGTTAAGAAACAAAACAAATGAACAAAGAGAAAAAAAGAGACAAACCAAAAACCTACTCTTAACTATGGAGAACAAACTGTTGGTTACCATTGAGGAGGGGAGGGATGAGTCAATTCGATGGTAAGGATTAAATATCACTCTTATCAAAACATAATGATGTCATTATTTCTGTCACTGAATTAAATAGAATGAGTTAATTTTGAGAAAAAAAAGGTGCACTTATGATGTACACTGATCAATATATAGAATTGTTGAATCACTGTGTCATACACCTGAAACTACTATAGCACTGTATATTAATTATACTGCAACTAAAATAATAAAAGAAATTAAAGATCAGGCAATGAAAAGAATAAAAATTAGAGCAGGGTCAGAAGGACTAGGCATACAAAGGAAGGCCTCTGGAGGGGTAGAAGAAAAGGTGGGCACTGATGCACAAGTTGCAGTTTTAAATGGGGGTTGTCAGGGTGGGTCTCATTGAGAAAATGGAAACAGAATGAATGCTTACTTGAAGAAGGTGAAGTAGTTAGTCATGGTTATAGGAGAGAAGAACATTACATGCAGAGGGAACAGCACATGCAAGGTTTCTACAGGAAAAGTATGCCTGGTATGTTGGGAAAGAAAAGGTGTTCTGAAGTGGAGCATACCAGGAAAAGATGAGTGAAAAACAAAGCATGGGTATTGCTTTCTCTGGTTTTAGAGGTGCAGGTGAACAGTTACTTTAACTGGTACCTATCACATATTCATATCTCAGAATCAAAGAATAAAATACAATCTCACCTCCAATCTACCCCCTTCTGTCTTAAAAAATGTAGCATTCAAAGAGACACACAGATCAGAACAGTTTAACCAAGAAACCATTTCCATGGTTTGATGGTAGCAGTGGTCTTTGTACTGAACCCAGTGCTTCAGAAGATGTCCACACTCGACTCCTAGGAAAGAAGATAATTATAGCTCAGAGTCCACAGACCCTCAAAGCCCACAAACAAAGCCTTATTTCTTCAGACCTTTCCCTTTTAAGATATATAAAATTGTTATTAAGAATTATTATTTTTAAAAAAAGAATTACCTACTCAGAATTTTCTCGATTTCTCCCAAATTACCTTGTTTTTCCTTTAGTTTGTGTAAAGCCTCAATGAGATAATCCTTCTGGCTCTGGAGCCACTCTAGGGTTTCTGCATAGAACAGTAAGACTTAATAGATGAAAATACACATTATATGACATTATTGTTTTTACTATCTTAAGGGTCATAATAATGAAATTCTCAAGTGGCAAATACACAAATAATTCTGGTTTAGTTCCCTTCTCTTCTGAATTAGTTTCATCTCTAGCTGAAATAATTGATTGCTTAGAAACCAGCCTTTTAAAATGCAGAACATAGTGTTCATAGTCAGCAGTGTTGTATTATTAATTCAAAGTTGCTAAGAGACTAGATCTTAACTGTTCTCAATAAAAAATTGATAAATATGTGACATGATATATGATGGTAGCAATCATACTGTAATATATAAATGCATTAAACCAGCATGCCACACACCTCAAACTTACAAAATGTTACATTGTAAAGCATATCTCAATAAAATAAGAAAAAAGAAGAAGGAAATCTGTCTTTAACAGAACCTATCATGAAAGGACTCTCTTGGGCGCCTGGGTGGCTCAGTGGTTAAGCCGCTGCCTTCGGCTCAGGTCATGATCTCAGGGTCCTGGGATCGAGTCCCGCATCGGGCTCTCTGCTCAGCAGGGAGCCTGCTTCCTCCTCTCTCTCTCTCTCTGCCTGCCTCTCTGCCTACTTGTGATTTCTCTCTGTCAAATAAATAAATAAAATCTTTAAAAAAAAAAAAAAAAAAAAAAAAAAAAAAAAAAAAGAAAGGACTCTCAAATGATTGATTCAGTCATTCAGTATAGATTTGATACTTTGCAGGAAACAAATATGGTAATACGAAGCTTTTGTAAAATATTTATTTATGGTAAACAGGCTATTTTATATTATAATTAATTAGCATAAAAGAAGCTTTATGATGACTCCAGTATTTCAAACTTCTCTCCTTAGGAGACATTTAGAAACTATGAAAATACTACGATTTTTCAGATATTTAAGTTCTCCCATTCCCCATGCTCCCCAAATATCTTACATGTACCTCTGTTTCACACCTAAACACTTTGATTTATTTTCAGTTTATACTATTTCTCCTGAGCCTCCTAAGGGTAGGGATCATGCGGATCACAGCCTGGTGGCTGGCATTTAATGTGCATTGAACAAATGTGAATGAATAAATGAGTGAATAAGCTAATTAAAATAGGAGGCTCTGTCTCAAAATGTGTGACTCAGTTTCAGAGGATGATGGGAAAAAGAAGCAAGAAACTGTCCAAACTGTCATGCTGCTGAGTCAGAGAGCTCTCTTAAGTTTCACAATCAGCCATTTCAGGGCTGTAGTAAGAACCAACTTGCGTCCTGTAAAGAGAGTTTTTTCTAGCTCCCACATTACCTTTGTTTCGGTCAAGAACTTTTTGGATCTTTAGAAAATTTTCGGTTTTGTTTTGTAAAGACTCAATCCATTCGTTCAAGATCTTCATCTTGGTTGCTGATGCCTCAACAGTGTGAAAGTCTAAGAACAAGAATTCGCAATATATGTAAGCCACATGCTTAATTATGAAACAGCAGTGTATTCAATTATAAAGAATATATTTTTTTAGTTTCCTACCTACTGAAGGTCTCCATAAATGTTTTTAAAAGTTGTAAAAAATTATTTGGCCAAATACTCTCTCATTTATCCACTATTATTTCTAAAGTCCACATCTAAATCTAAAATATCACCATGATTTCCTTATGAGTTTGAATACATGTTTCTATTAATAGAAAAATGGTCCAATTCAATTGAAACAGACAACAAAAATGGCAAACATGATTTTGAATAAACCTTTTGGCGTCATGATTTAATGTGTTGATTTAATGTGCAGAATTTCATTCCCTGATCAAAATTATAGTGTTTTCAGTATCAAACTAGTGTTATCAATGAAAGAGGAACATTTACTTTTAAATCACCAGTTGGGAATAATTTTAGTAATAATGAAAACATTCTATTGATCTAATTTAGGCTGCTGGAGATACTGAAAATTCAAACAAGTTATAAAAGAAGTTACTTTCTGAGTTCTAAATAAATACAGTTGTAAATTCATTGACCTTATTTCTAAGCAAATTGTAATTTTCAAATAGTAATAATAATAATTGTTATTATCAAAATCTCTACAGTAATTGTAATAATATTGCTTCCCTAGAAAAATACTGTAGTTACTGAGAGCTTACAAAGTTAAATTCCTCCATATACTAAAAATGTTGTGATAATTTCATGTCATTTTTTTAAAAGATTTTACTTATTTATTTAAGAGAGAGAAAGAGTTCACATAGGCAGAGCAGCAGGGTATGGGGGGAAGCAGGCTCCCTGCTGAGCAGAAAGCCCAATTCAGGACTCAATCCCAGGACCCTGAGATCATGACCTGAGACGAAGGCAGAGGCTCAACTCACTGAGCCAGCTAGGCACACCTAATTTCTTATCATTTTTTGCCTGTTCTTTTTTTCAAGGCAACAAAAGGTTTACCAAAAGCTATTATCTGAAGATGATTTAAAGAAGCATAACCTGAGAAAAGTTTTCCCCTAATTAATCAGACTTACACTGATATCCAAAGAACCCACACAACATCAAGAGCAGCAGGGTGAAGATTCCCACAATCACAGGAACGATTCCTTGCAGAGTAAAGGAAAAAGAGGGAGCTAAGAAACAGAGTAAGTGATAATCAGAGATATTGTGAGCTTCTATTGTTTAAAAGATTAACACCATTATTTTCCACTTGTTATTGCTCTTAAAATATCCCCAAATTTCTAATACTATCCAATGTGTGAATTACTATAAACTTTTAGGCTGAATGCAAAGGGAGAAAAAAAAAAAAAAAAACACTTAAAAGAATGTGCAGAAATGAGTTAGCATAGGGGACCTGAGTACCATCCTTTGAAAGGTCTGTTTGTAAGGTTGGCCTTTGGCATCTAGAAACCTATATTTCAAGATGGTTCCCACCACGGTTATTGACAAGAATGGTTCACTATTCCTAAACTGTTTGTCACACTATATAGTTTATGATGAACACCTACTTTCCTTCTGGAAGTCTGGAATTTTGTTACATGTCAGCCAGAGGTTGCCTATATAATCACTCCCAATTAAGATCCTGAACATCAATTCTCTAATGAGTTTCCTGGGAGGGCAACATTTGATACACATTGTCACATCTTACTGGAAGAATTCGTGTGACCCATGGGACTCTACTGGGAAAAGACCCTACTCTCCACCATTCTTCACTCCATGTACATTTTCCCTTTGCTGTCTATGCTTGTATCCTTCCATTGTCATAAATCTTAACTATAAGTACATGTATCTGTGCGAGTTCTCCCAGTCAATTATCAAACCTGAGCATGATCTTAGGGACTTCGACCACAGGTGAAAATTTTACATACAGGTATTAAATATCCTTAAATATCAGGTATAAAATTTCAGTTCAGATTACCTTATCCTCACTAATATATTCAGATGAGGAAGTACTTAATTATTTTAAATCTCTGTTATTATTAAGATAAAATTCTTTATTTGAACTCGCTGACTAGTAGTATATTCTTCTCCTAAAGGATTACTGAAAATCTTATGGAATTTTTTAACTGGATGATATTTGGTTTTAGGTGAAACATCATCTGTAATTTCTTCAGTTTCACCACAATTATATGTTACATTGCGACATTCTGGAAACCAAACTTCCAGCCATCATTGTTTATAGTCTTTTCTATAGACTGTATTGTTAAAAAAAAAAAAGTATTTGTACTTCTGAATAATTAGACTTCTGAAATAAGGTGAAACTCTGCCATCAAAGAAAATGGTTATATTAATAACTAATGTCCAAATCATTTCTTCAACTTTCCAAATACAGTAATGGTAGTTATCAACCAGAGACAATTTTGTCCCTACAGGACATTTGTAAATGTCTGGAGACATTCCCGGTGTCACAACTGAGGGGTAAGTGTTACTGGTGTCTAGTGAGTAGAAGCCACAGATGCTGCTAAACATCCAACAATCACTGAACCACAACACTTACCTAGCCCAAAATGCCGGAGGTGCTGAAGTTGAGAAATCTTGCTCTACTAAATTTTTTTTTTATAATCAAAAGGAGGCAATCATATAGTAGGGTTCTACCTTTCTTGTCTTTTTACAAATTTTCTGAAATTTAAATCATGATCATGTTTTAAATTTTGAATTTTGATCATGTTTAAGTCTCTCAGTCTCATCTCAGGAAACAGGTCTAAAGTTGGGCAAATGGCTTTTTTTAATCTTTGAATATTTTCCTTAATGTATGAAATTTTCAAATGTCTTTGTGAGAAAATACACTTTTATTTTGCTTCCATATACATTCTGAAAATTTTTGTATCTCTATATTTTCTCTAAGTTGTAAAATTCCCAAATAGTAACAGAGAAAATTAAAATCAGGTGAAGAAGTACCATAAGATAACAAAGAGAGGACATAAGTGCGTAAAATCTGCTATGTATACTGTACCATTTATCCTGGTATGCTCAGAAACTGGGCTCCATTCATGCTCTGGAGGAGGAGGAAGCGGAGAAGGAGGAGAGGGAGGAAGGTCAGGAGATGGTTGCAAGTCCGCAATAGGTATTGTCTCTGTCTGCTCTGTGGTTTCTTTTAGCATAGAAAATAAATTGAGATTAGAACTTAATTTAAGAGATTCATGACTATTTTAAAAAATTACTGGAAAAACAATTATAGTAGTAGACATTCAAACCACATTTCCATTCAACAGCCCACTCAGCTAAAATTATTTAAATGATTGATTACACTTTAGGTTGAGCCAGGAAACAGATCATTATTTCTGTTAATTTTATTTAAAAGCATCCTCTCAGTATGTCTGAAAAATATTAAATAAAATATAAGAACTAATGCCCCTGTTATAGTCATAACCAGCAGTAATGATAGACAAAGATAATTAAAACGTTACTTTCATTAAAATGGCATAGGATTTTGAATATAAAAAAAAATACCTGGAGGCAGCTCAGAGTCTGAAGCATTGGACATTATGAAGCCTTCTAGATGATTTCTTTATCCCTATAGTGAAGAAGAGCCCACAAAGATGCTGGTAGGTGAAGGAAGAGATTCGTTCTCTACTATCCTCCCAGAGTTGATGAAAAGTCCAGACCTACTCTAAGTAGGGCAGCTACTTACAGTTGTATGAGACTAACTTAGTTTGGTAAAAACCACAAAGGAAATGTGAAAATAACTGGATATATTTCTAACCATTTTGCAAAAAAATTTTTTTTTAAATTCCCATTTAATTAAATTATGTAAAATAAGACTTTTAATAACATCTGATTCATGCAAGTAATAATCGAAATAAATTAGGAAAAACCACCATCATAAAAAATTGTAATTGATAGTTCATAGTGAAAATTTTCATGAGAATTGAGTATGTACTGAAGGAAGACATAGGTGTGTGAATCTAAGGGTCTAGACAACTAGAGGAATAAGAAAAGGAACAATACTGGAAATAACAGATATCTGTTAAAGAGAGATTTAAATGACAACCTATAATAAATGGCTATTGAAGATATAGACCCCATAATAAAATCTGTAGATCTAGATATTGACAGTTTGGCTTAAGGTTTTTCCGTACCACGCCTCTCCACCAACTTTTTTCTTTTTTCAAGTAAAAACAAGTTCTATTTAAAGAAATAAATTTGGGTGACCACCAACAATCTACTGTTCACTACTTACTGGACGCCCATGGCTCAATATTTGTAGTGAGTAGAAGTAGATATTGTACATAAACAAAAATAGACATAAGACTCTTTCTCATCATTGGGGTTATAACCTCAAAGAAACAAATATATATTTAGGTCAGTCTGGTTCAACCCACACAAGATACCTTAGACATAGGCAGTTGTCATGTTTTCCACTCTTCTATATCCAGTTCAGATCAGTCTTACAAGTAAATCCTAAAAATATATTGCATTTTATCTTTTAATATATGAAATGTAAGGTGGCTTGGCTAAAGCAAATATTATAACATTACTGTTCACTCAAAGATCTCAGTAAATTTAGGGATGGAAAGAGCTGAAATTTAATAAAAACAACCATTCATTGACTTCTTGCCCATCTTGTTCTTCATTTTTATTTGTTTATTTTCTGACTTTAAATTTAAAAATTTGGTGCATTGTATTGGTTAAGATTCAGATAAGTACAAGTGGGAAAAAAGAAAAAGCATTGATCCCTAATGTTTGAATATCATATGGATATATATAGTATTCCATTCATGTATCCTTTCATTCTATTAGAATGAAATAAATTTCCAACTTTAAGATCACTGACTGTGTTCTTGAAAGTTCAACTTCATGCTAATGATCGCATCTCTTATGACTTCTAACTCTGGATCCAAGAACTTTCTTCATACGGTCTCATTCTTCCCCAATCTCATTATTTGTCCCCAGAATGTTTATGCATTTATTTAAGCCATGTTTGCAATAAACATGCTCACCCTTTAAAAAAAATAATAAATAAACTTACTGTACTGTAGCTTTTCGAATTTACTAATCATCTCTCCACTTGAGTAGTTATATATCCATGCATTTTAAAGAGAGAACACTTTAAAGAATAAGTCAGAAGAAAAGTTCTACATGTTTTGTTGTTTAGAAGCAAAAACCAAGTTGCAGAGTAGTGGGCACTTGTCCAGCATAAAAAAAGACAAGTGGAAGGGAAATGAGGAGGAACAAGAGAAATAGAAGGAGAAGGGGGGAAAAAACAAGAAGAAATAATGTGTAAATATATTTATTTAATTCATATGAACATAAAAAATATTTATACTGGTCATCATAGACAAGTGAGACTTTAAGAGGAAAAAAATATTCATATTTGCTCCATTTTAAGCTTCACATTATATACATGTGTTACATTTATCATGTTTTTAAATAAGTTCTGTTTGAGATAGGGAAGTAAAAGAAAAGTCATTTAGCATAAAGAGAAAAGTCATGCTGTGAACACACTTTATCTTAGAAGATACCCATAACAGTATTATATCCAAGAACCGGAAATATCAGGGAAAAAAATGTGTCCATAAAAAAGGAATTGGTTAATTCCCTCCTAATATAATGAAACAATACATACAATATAATCATTTTATTGAAATCTACTTTATGACATAGATGTTCATGTGGAGAAATTGACTGAATGAAAAGACTTTTAGTCAAATTAAAAAGTATCTCCATCACAGGGCAAAATACCAACAAAATGAAAAGACAAAGCATGCAATGGGAGAAAATATTTATAAATCATTGATCTTATAAGGGACTAATATCCAAAATATATGAAGAACGCATACAACTCAATAACTAAATAATTTAATAAATACACAAATGAGTACATTAGTAAATAAATAAATAACCAATACAACTAAAATATGGACAGAGAAACTAAGTAGATATTTTTCCAAAGAAGATACACAAATGACCAATAGGTACATGAAGAGGTTCTCAACATGACTAATCATTGGGAAAGTGCAGATCAAACCCATAGGAATTCCTCACCCCTAAGAACTGCTATCATCAAAGAGGTAAGAGATTAACAAACTTTGACCAGGGTGTTGAAAAAAGGAACACTTTTGTATTGTTAGTGGGAAGTCAAATTAATGCAACCATTATGGAAAACAATATAGACATTCCTCAAAAAATTAGAAATAGAACTACCACATGATCTAGCAATCCCACTTCTGGGTATGTATCCAAAGGAAATGAAAGCATGATCTCAAGGGGTACCTTCACTCCCATGTTTATTGCAGCATTATTAACAATAGCCAAGACATGGAAACAACCTAAGAGTCTGCCAACAAATGAATGGATAAAGATCTGATACACAATACATGCATACAACACAAATATTACTTAGCTGTGAGAAAGAAATCCTGCCATTTATCACAATATGATGGACCTTAAGAGCATTATGTTACATGAAATAAGCCTGACAAAGAGAGACAAATACTGCATGATATCACTTATATAGAATCAGAAAAAGAAAACCAAACTCATGGAAACAGACAGTAGAAGACTGGTTGCCAAGGGTTGTGGGGTAGAGGAAACAGGGAGAGGTTGGTATAAGAATACAAACTTTCAGTTATAAGATGAATAAGGTCTGAGGAACTCATATGGTAACACTATATTATATAATTGAAATTTGCTAAGACAGTAGAACTTAAATGTTTCCACCCCCCCCAAAGATGATGTTTCAATAAAGCTGAAAAAAAATGTGAAACTTAAAATCATACAAAGATAGAAAGGGAATGGAAGTATGAACTTTATTTTTTGTTGTTTTTTTCAGCTTTATTAATATATTTTAACATTTATAAGTTTAAGGTGTACAACATGTTAATTTGATATATTTATACATTGCAAGATGATCCCCACTATGAAGTTAGTTAATACCTCATCCCATCATATAATTATCATTTCTATTTGATACAAACATTTAAGATCTACTACCTTAGCAACTTTTAAATATATAATATCTGTACTGTTCTACAGTATCATTAACTGTAATCACCATGTTGTTACGTTAGATTTACAGAATTTATTTCTTAAGACTGGAAGTTTCTATCCTTTGACCAACATCTCTCGATTTCCTCCATTCCATAGCCCTTGGTAGCCACCGTTATGCTTGCCATTTCAATTAGCTTGCCTTTTTTTTTTCTTTCTGAGACACCATGCAGGAGTTTTATTTTTTTTTCCAAGTTTTTATTTAAATTCAAGTTAGTTAATTTAGTGTAGTATTGGTTTCAGGAGTAGAATTTAGTGATTCATTACTTACAACACCTAGTGCTCATCACAAGAGACCTCTTTAACGCCCATCAGTCATTAGCCAATCCCCCCAACCATCTTCACTCCAGCAACCCTTAGTTTGTTCTCTGTAGTTGAGTCTCAGATGGTTTGCCTCCCTCTCTGTTTTTATCTTATTTTATTTTTCCTCCCCTTCCCCTATGTTCATCTGTTTTGCTTCTTAAATTTCACAGGAGTGGAATCTTGTAATTTTCATTCCCTGACTGACTTTATTTCACTTAACATAATACTCTCTAGCTCTATCCATGTTGCTGCAAATGGCAAGATTTCATTCGTTTTTGGTTGAGTAATATTCCATTGTACATATATATGCGACTTCTTATTTATCCATTAATTAGTCAATGGACATCGAGTTCTTTCCATAATTTGACTATTGTTGATAGTGCTGGTATAAACAATGGGGTGCATAGTTAGTATTTTTGTGTCCTTTGGATAAATACCTAGTAGTGCAATTGCTGGGTCATAGAGTGGTTCTATTTTTAACTTGGAACCTACTGTTTTCCAGAGTGGCTGCACTAGTTTTCAATCCCACCATTGGTATAAGAGGGTTTCTCTACATCCTTGCCAATATCTGTCATTTTCTGAGTTACTAATTTTAGCTATTCTGACTGGTGTGAGGGGATATATCATCATGATTTTGATTTGTATTTTTCTTATGATGAGTGTTGAGCAATTTTTCATGTGTCTGTTAGCCATTTGTATGTCCTCTTTGGAGAAATGTCTGTGCACTTCTTGTGTCCGTATCTTAACTGGATTATTTGTGGGGGTTTTTGGGTGTTGAGTTTGATAAATCCCTTATACATTTAGGATACTAACCCTAATATGCCATTCGTAATGGTTGATTGAGAAGTCCTAATAGTTCATTTTTGCTTTTGGTTCCCTTACCTCTAGAGATGTGTCGAGTAAGAAGTTGCTATGCCTGAGGTCAAAGAGGTTGCTACCTGTGTTCTCTTCTAGGATTTTTGTGGTTTCAGGTCTCACCTTTACATATGTCATCCATTTTCAGTTTATTTTTATGTATGGTGTAAGAAAGTGGTCCACTTTTATTCTTCAGCATGTGGCTGTCCAATTTTCCCAACACCATTTGTTGAAGAGACTGTCATTTTTCCATCCGGTTTTCTCCCCTGCTTTGTTGAAAATTAGTTGACCATATACTTGTGGGTCTATTTCTGGATTCTCTATTCTGTTCCATTTGATCTATGTGCCTGTTTTGGTACCAGTACTTTACTCTCTTGATTATTACAGCTTTGTATTATAACTTGAAGTACAAATTTGTGATCTCTCCTGCTTTGCTTTTTTTTTTTTTTTCAACATTTAGCTATTTGGGGTCTTTTCTGGTTCCATACAAATTTTAGAATTGGTTGTTCTAGCACTGTGAAAATTTCTGGTAGTATTTTTTTAAATAATTTATTTATTTTCAGCATAACAGTATTCATTATTTTTTTCACCACACCCAGTGCTCCATGCAATCTGTGCCCTCTATAATACCCACCACCTGGTATCCCAACCTCCCACCCCCCGCCACTTCAAACCCCTAAGATTGTTTTTCAGAGCCCATAGTCTCTCATGATTCACCTCCCCTTCCAATTTACCCCAGCTCCCTTCTCCTCTCTAACACTGGTAGTATTTTCATAGGGATTGCTTTGAATGTGTAGATTGCTTTGGGTAGTATAGAGATTTTAACAATACACATTCTTCCAATCCATAAGCATGGAATGTTTTTCCATTTCTTTGTGTCTTCCTCAATTTCTTTCATAAGTGTTCTCTAGTTTTCAGAGTAAAGATCTTTTAACTCTTTGATTAGGTTTGTTCCTAGGTATCTTATGAGTTTTGGCACAATTATAAATGGTACTGATTCCCTTGATTTATCTTTCTGCTGCTCCATTATTGGTTCATAGAAATGCAACAGATGTATGATGATTTTATATCCTGTGACTTTGCTGAATTTATTAGTTCTGTATCAGTTCTATATCAATATCAGTTCAAGCAATTTTTTGGTAGGGTCTTCCAGGTTTTCTACATAGGGTATCACATCATCTGTGAAGAGTGTAAGTTTGACTCTTCCTTGACAATTTGGATGTCTTTTATTTCTTTTTGTTGTCTGATTTCTGAGACTAGGACTTCCAGTCTATGCTGAACCACAGTGACAAGAATGAACATCCCTGCTGTGTTCCTGACCTTAAGGAGAAAGCTCTCAATTTTTCCCCACTGAGGATGAAATTAGCTGTGGTTCTTTCATATATGGCATTTATTATGTTGAGGTATATTCTCCCTATCCTTACATGGTGGAGGGTTTTTATCAAGAAAGAATTATGTATTTTGTCAAATACCTTCTCTGTATCTGTTGAGAGGATCATATAGTTCTTATTCCTTCTTTTATTAATATGATATAAGACATTGATTGATTTGCAGATATGAACCACCTTCATCCCAGGAGCCCAGGAATAAAATCCGCTTGACCATGATGAATAATTCTTTTAATGTACTGTTGGATTTGATCTGCTCTGTATAAAATACAGTTTGAGAATTTTTGCATCCATGTTGATCAGGGATAATGGTCTGTAATTCTTTTTATGGGGATCTCTGTCTGGTTTTAGAATCAAGGTAATACTGGTCTCTTAGAATGAGTTTCAAAATTTTCCTTCTGTTTCTTTTTCTTTCTTTCTTTCTTTTGAACAGTTTCAGAATAGGCATTAACTTTTCTTCAAATATTTGGTAGAATTCCCCTGGGAAGCCATCTGGCCTTGGACACTTGTTTGTTGGGAGAATTTTAATCACAGATTCAATTCTTTGCTGATTATGGATCTGCTCAAATTTCCTCTTTCTTCCTGTTTCAGTTTTGGTAGTTTATATGTTTCTGTGAGTTTATCCATTTCTTCTAGCTTGCCCAATTAGTTGGTATAAAATTGCTCATAATATTGTCTTATAATTGTTTGTATTTCCTAGGTATTTGTTGTGATCTCTCCTCTTTGATTCATGATGTTATTTATTTTGGTCCTTTCTCTTTTCTTTCTGATAAATCTAGCAAATGGTTTATCAATTTAGTTAATTCTTTCAAAGAACTAGCTTCTAGTTTCATTGATCTGTTCTATCCTATTTTTTTCTGTATCATTGATTTCTACTCTAATCTTTATTATTTTCCATCTTCTGCTGCTTTAGGCATTGTTTTGATGTTCTTTTTCCAGCTCCTTTTAGGTGTAAGGTATTTGAGACTTTTCTTGCTTCTCTGGGAAGGCCTGTATTGCTATATACTTCCCTCTTATGCTACCTTTGCTTCATCCCAAATGTTCTGGACTATCATGTTTTCATTTTCATTTGCTTCCATGTATTGTTTTTTATTTCTTCTTTAATTTCCTGGTTAACCAATTCATTCCTTAGTAGGATGTTCTATAACCTCCATGTATTTGTGATCTTTCCAAATTTTTTCTTGTGGTTTATTTCAAGTTTCATAGTATTGTGGTCTGAAAATATCTATGGTATGATCTCTGTCTTTTTGTATTTGTTGAGGGTTGATTTGTGACACAGTATGTGTTCTATTCAGGAGAATATTTCATGTGCAGTTGAAAAGAATGTGCATTCTGTTGCTTCAGGATGAAATGCTCTAAATATATCTGTTAACTTCTTTTGGTTCAGTGTGTCATTCAAAGCCATTGTTTCCTTGATCTTCTGCTTAGATGATTTTTCCATTACTGTAAGGGGGTTGTTAAAGTCTCCGATTATTTTTATATTATTATCAATAAGTTTCTTTGTGTTTATCATTAGTTGTTTTATGTATTTGGGGTCTCCCAAGTTGGAGGCATAAATATTTACAATTGTTAGATCTTCTTGTTGGAGAAATCTCTTTTTCATTGTATAGTGTCCTTCTTCATCTATTATATTCTTTGGTTTAAAATCTAGTTTGTATGATATAAGTGTGACCACTCTGGTTTTCTTTTTATGTCCATTTGCATGATAAATCATTCTCCAACCCCTCAGTTTCAATCTGGAGGTGACATTGGTCAAAATGTGTCTCTTCTAAGCAACATATTGATAGCAATTTTTTTTTCAATCCATTCTGATACTCTATGTCTTTTGTTTGGAGCATTTAGTCCATTTCCATCCAGAGTAATTATTGAAAGATACGAATTTATTGCCATTGTATTCCCTGTAAAGTCACTGTTCTGTAGATTGTCTCTGTTCCTTCCTAGTCCTCATGGCTTTTGGTCTCTTTCCTGCTCAAAGGGTTTTTAATTTTTCTTGCAGAGCTAGTTTAGTGTTTTTCAAATCCCTTAGTTGTTGCTTATCTTGGAAACTCTTATCTTTCCCATTCTGAATCGTAGTATTGCTGAATGAAATATTCTTGGCTGCATATTTTTCTCATTCAGCTCATTGACTATGTCAAGTCACTACCTCTGGGCCTGCCACATTTCTCTGGACATGTCTATACTAACAATTTGTGTCTACCCTTGTAGATTAAGGACATTTTGTTCCTTGCTGCTTTCAGAATTCTCTCTTTATCTTTGTATTTTACAAGTTTCACTATGATATGCCCTGGTTTTGACCTGTCTTTGTTGATCTGGTACAAGTTCTCTGTGCCTTCTAGACTTGAGTACCTGTTTCCTTCCCCAGATTAGGGAAGTTCTCAGCTATAATTTTGTTCAAATAAATCTTCTCCCCTTTTTCTCACTCTTCCTTTTCTGGATCTCCTATGATATGGGTATTATTGTGCTTTGTGGAATCACTGAGTTCCTTATATCTACATTGGTGAACTAATAGTTTTCTTTCCCTCTTCTTTTTTATAAAAATACATTTTTATCCCCAGGGGTACAGGTCTGTGAATCACCAGGTTTACACACTTCAAAGCACTCACCAAAGCACATACCCTCCCCAATGTCCATAATCCCACCCCCTTCTCTCAAACCCCCTCCCCCCAGCAACCCTCAGTTTGTTTTGTGAGATTAAGAGTCACTTATGGTTTGTCTCCCTCCCAATTCCATTTTCTTTCATTTATTCTTCTCCTACCCACTTAAGCCCCCATGTTGCCTCACCACTTCCTCATATCAGGGAGATCATATGATAGTTGTCTTTCTCTGCTTGACTTATTTCACTAAGCATGATATGCTCTAGTTCCATCCATGTTGTTGCAAATGGCAAGATTTCATTTCTTTTGATGGCTGCATAGTATTCCATTGTGTATATATACCACATCTTCTTGATCCATTCATCTGTTGATGGACATCTAGGTTCTTTCCATAGTTTGGCTATTGTGGACATTGCTGCTATAAACATTCGGGTGCACGTGCCCCTTTGGATCACTACGTTTGTATCTTTAGGGTAAATACCCAATAGTGCAATTGCTGGGTCATAGGGCAGTTCTATTTTCAACATTTTGAGGAACCTCCATGCTGTTTCCCAGAGTGGCTGCACCAGCTTGCATTCCCACCAACAGTGTAGGAGGGTTCCCCTTTCTCCGCATCCTCACCAGCATCTGTCATTTCCTGACTTGTTGATTTTAGCCATTCTGACTGGTGTGAGGTGATATCTCATTGTGGTTTTGATTTGCAATTCCCTGATGCCGAGTGATATGGAGCACTTTTTCATGTGTCTGTTGGCCATCTGGATGTCTTCTTTGCAGAAATGTCTGTTCATGTCCTCTGCCCATTTCTTGATTGGATTATTTGTTCTTTGGGTGTTGAGTTTGCTAAGTTCTTTATAGATTCTGGACACTAGTCCTTTGTCTGATATGTCGTTTGCAAATATCTTCTCCCATCTGTCTCTTTCCCTCTTCTTTTCAGTTTCTCCATTTTCCATAATTTTATCTTCTATATCACCTATTCATTCTATTCATTCCTCTACTTCTTCCATCCTCATTGTGATTATATCATCAATTTTGCAACTCATTTGTAATTTTTTTTTAAATTTTAGCCTGACTAGTTATGGGTTTTTTTTTTTTTTTACCTCAGTAGCAAGGGTTTTTCTGGTGCCTTCTCTGCTTCTTTCAAGCCCAGCTAGTATTCTTATGACTAGTGTTCTAAATTCTTGCTCAGATATATTCTTTTTATCTGTTTTGAGCAAATAGCTGGCTATGATTTCTTTTTGATCTTTCTTTTGAGAAGAATGCCTCTGTTTTGTCATTTGATCAGGTTTCTGTCTCTGGCAAGATATGAAAGCTTGTTATATTTCCTTTTCCTGAGAGTAATGTTATATTAGGAGGGGTCCTTCACTATCCAGGGCCTGGTGCTTCAGGAAGTGTTTCTCATGTTTGCTGTATGCTCTCTACTGTTGTGTTTTAAATGCTGTTTCCCACAGGTCTGTCCTCACAGAGATCCTCTTAGTTTGCAGTGAGGAGTGTTTGGAACTTTAACCAGGTGTTCTTTGATTTGTTTATTAAAATAAGCATTTAAAAAAAAAAACTGATCCAAAAAAAGAGAAAAGGAAAAGGAACAAAACAAACAGACAAAAGACTATAAGCCTGATTCCAAAGAAAAAGAAGGAAAAAAAGAAACCTGATCCAAAAAAAAAAAAAGGGAAAAGGAAATGAAATTCAATCAAAAAATCATAAGCTTGATTCCAAAGGAAAAAAGAGAGAGAATGAGAGAGAGAGAGAGAGAGAGAGAGTGTGAGAGAAGTCCTGGTCCTATTTCCACTAGAAGCAAAACTGACAATTTGGAGCACTGGATGATCTACACTTGGTTTGTGTGGCGGACCTGTGCTGGTCTTCTGGGGGAGAGGCTCACTACACTGGCTCACAGTCAGATCTGCCCTAGTAAAGATGTACTTGCAGGGTGCAGGGGTGTGGGGTTTGGTGTAAGTGGCTCCAGCCTCCACTGGGGGCCCTGTGTAGCTCACTGAAGCAGAGGGCTGGGGAGGGGAAATGGCATTGATCTGCTCTCACCTCCCTAGAGAGGAGAGCTAGGGCCTATCAGTATTCAGGAAGCCCTCACAGAAAAGCAAGCAATCTCCTCTTGTGTCCCAGGCTTTAATCAGATCCCTGCCCACACCTTGTCTGAGCCCAGGTCTTTGGAATGCATGGTACCAAAGCTCTCTTATGTTTAAAATCTCTGGGGTGCAGCTGGGATTCAAAACTCCAAATCTTAAAGGACCCAGCATAGTGCAGACCTGCTCCTTTCCTCCAGAGAAGAGTGACCTCACTCTGTCTGGGATCTTACTGTTCCAGAAAAGCAATCACACACCCCTGCAGGTGCTTGGAGTTAAAGGCAAAGCACAGAGAAAAGCAGCAACCAGATTATCTATGCTCTGTCCCCTGTCAATGAAGAGCCGCTCAATATCACCCAAAGGGTCTTTTGTCCTTTGGAGGCAATATGCCCTCTTCCAAATGTACTCCAGGAAGGGGAATGTTCTCTCCCAGTGTGGCCCAAAGGATACCTACACCATGCTGTCCACTCCCAGGTCTCTACCCACCTCCTCCCCAGGAGCGACACCATGCCTGGCTGACTCAACTCTAGCAATTGGGGTGGACTTCCAAACGCTTGGAGTTTGAGTTCTGCTACTTCCAAAAACTTCTGATAGTCAGTTCCTTTCAACTTCCTCATTAATGTTTTTGAAGAAGTGTTCTTCTTGCATGAATCCAATGTGCTTCTCTCTCTCCCCCTCTCTCTTTCTCTCTTTCTCCTCTCCGTGTAAAGGGTTTCCTTTCCTCCATGGAACCATGGCTTTTCTCTCCCCCAATTCATGTACCTGTACTTAGGGTCTGACACATTCTTTCCCTGTGCAGATTGTTCTCTTAATCTCAGATCAATTTCCTAGGTGTTAAAAATGATTTGATGTTAATCTAGTTGTGTTGGAGGGCAAGCCCAGGGACCCCCCACTCTTCTGTTATCTTAAATCCCTCCCCCTGGAAGTATATACTTAAAACATTGCTAATAGATGTCACTGGGCAGTTTAGCATGGGTGTTGCTTATTTTCTTTATAGTCTAATTAATTTTTTGAATTTTCTATAAGGGACATGCTTTACATTAATAGAACATATAAAAACAAATTGTTAAATAAAATTGAAATCAGCATATCATTTCTTCATCAGTTTATTTTTATATAACTATAGGCATTTTTTCCCAACTTTTTTTCTGTTAATAAATTTTTTCTTTTTCATTCAGGAATCATAGTTTTTATCATTGTTTTTATTCCGCCTTTTATTCCCTATTTACTTTTTCATATTTAATAATTGTGACCTATATTCAGCTAAGAATGTCATCTGAAAGAACCCGTTTTTTTCTAGTTATACACATTCCTAAGTCCTATGGTAGAATTTCTTCATTTCTGATTGAGAATTTAAGGCATTCCTGATTAAAAAGAATTGAATTGCAAAATGTATAATATAATGGAAAAGGCACTGGATAGTTTCAGAAAATCTGTACTGGCGTCAACATAGTTGGATTCTCATCCAAGTTTTGTAGCTTTGATGTATCAGTTTTTTTAGTCAGTTGCCATTGGCCAAACTTACCCATCTACAATATGACAAATTAGAACAAATGATCTTAATATACTCTGAACTTAAGGATATGTAAGTATCTGCAGTAACTTAACTTTAATTATTTTTTTGTCCCAGCCAGACTAACAGTGAACTCTGAATTTGAATAATTATGAACCATTTCTATTAAAACTTTCTAGGATGACTAGAAATCCTGCTTTTTTGTATAATGCATTTTTTGGTTAACTTTAATAATCAGGGAAAATTAATCAAAACTTGACTTGACATTTGAATTATACCATTTCATCATTTTTCACAAAACAAATATTAATAACACATAATTAAGGTGAGATTTGTTTTTTTATATTTATTAGATGTTAATGGAATTTCTATATATATTTTAAAGTTCTTTCACATCAGTTAATATTCTGAATTATAAACCAAGTGAAGACAACGATGGTAATTTCCCACATATCCCTATATAATGCTTATTATATGTGACTATGTTTTAAATACACCTCTTAAGGGCAAAGACTGTAACATTTCACATTAATTTCTATAATGACCAGTATAGTATAGGTATAGCATTTTCAAATTTAGCAAATAAAAATAAAGGACACTTAAATTTGAATTTTAGATAGATAAAAAAATGTAGGAAGAATATTTATACCATAAAAATTTTCATGGTTTATTTGAAATACAAATTTCACTGGGAATCCTGAATATTATCTGACACCCTACCCTAATCCCAATAGGATGCTAAAAGGTATTGTTTAGAACTGATAAAAATGGAATAAATAAATTGAAATTACTGGTCTTTCTAATGAGTTGCTTCCCCTTTTGATATAAGACTATTTTGCCAATGTTCTGTAATTGCTTAGGATATAAGTAATGTGAAGTTATAATACAGGTAAATAAAAATAAGAATTATCAGCCTTAATTTCACTCTACAGTTTAAAAATGCTATCACATTTACTTCAAATCTGCATCAATACATTTCAATGTGTGACCATGTCTTACACATCCTTCACTCAGTCTGAAAGGCTTCTGTGGGATAAAAAGAATACTTGTTCAATCTGATGAAAATATTAAAAAATTCCACTGTACAATCTATTCATAATGTCTAAAATTCTTTTTTTTTTAAATTTTTTATTTTTTAACAACATATAGTTTTATCCCCAGGAGTACAGGTCTGTGAATCACCAGGTTTACACACTTCACAGCACTCACCAAATCACATACCCTCCCCAATGTCCATAATCCCACCCCCTTCTCCCAAACCCCCTCCCCCCCGGCAACCCTCAGTTTGTTTTGTGAGATTAAGAGTCACTTATGGTTTGTCTCCCTCCCAATCCCATCTTGTTTCATTTATTCTTCTTCTACCCACTTAAGCCTCCATGTTGCATCACCACTTCCTCATATCAGGGAGATCATATGATAGTTGTCTTTCTCTACTTGACTTATTTCGCTAAGCATGATACGCTCTAGTTCCATCCATGTTGTTGCAAATGGCAAGATTTCATTTCTTTTGATGGCTGCATAGTATTCCATTGTGTATATATACCACATCTTCTTGATCCATTCATCTGTTGATGGACATCTAGGTTCTTTCCATAGTTTGGCTATTGTGGACATTGCTGCTATAAACATTCGGGTGCACGTGCCCCTTTGGATCACTACGTTTGTATCTTTAGGGTAAATACCCAATAGTGCAATTGCTGGGTCATAGGGCAGTTCTATTTTCAACATTTTGAGGAACCTCCATGCTGTTTCCCAGAGTGGCTGCACCAGCTTGCATTCCCACCAACAGTGTAGGAGGGTTCCCCTTTCTCCGCATCCTCACCAGCATCTGTCATTTCCTGACTTGTTGATTTTAGCCATTCTGACTGGTGTGAGGTGATATCTCATTGTGGTTTTGATTTGCAATTCCCTGATGCCGAGTGATATGGAGCACTTTTTCATGTGTCTGTTGGCCATCTGGATGTCTTCTTTGCAGAAATGTCTGTTCATGTCCTCTGCCCATTTCTTGATTGGATTATTTGTTCTTTGGGTGTTGAGTTTGCTAAGTTCTTTATAGATTCTGGACACTAGTCCTTTGTCTGATATGTCGTTTGCAAATATCTTCTCCCATCTGTCTCTTTCCCTCTTCTTTTCAGTTTCTCCATTTTCCATAATTTTATCTTCTATATCACCTATTCATTCTATTCATTCCTCTACTTCTTCCATCCTCATTGTGATTATATCATCAATTTTGCAACTCATTTGTAATTTTTTTTTAAATTTTAGCCTGACTAGTTATGGGTTTTTTTTTTTTTACCTCAGTAGCAAGGGTTTTTCTGGTGCCTTCTCTGCTTCTTTCAAGCCCAGCTAGTATTCTTATGACTAGTGTTCTAAATTCTTGCTCAGATATATTCTTTTTATCTGTTTTGAGCAAATAGCTGGCTATGATTTCTTTTTGATCTTTCTTTTGAGAAGAATGCCTCTGTTTTGTCATTTGATCAGGTTTCTGTCTCTGGCAAGATATGAAAGCTTGTTATATTTCCTTTTCCTGAGAGTAATGTTATATTAGGAGGGGTCCTTCACTATCCAGGGCCTGGTGCTTCAGGAAGTGTTTCTCATGTTTGCTGTATGCTCTCTACTGTTGTGTTTTAAATGCTGTTTCCCACAGGTCTGTCCTCACAGAGATCCTCTTAGTTTGCAGTGAGGAGTGTTTGGAACTTTAACCAGGTGTTCTTTGATTTGTTTATTAAAATAAGCATTTAAAAAAAAAACTGATCCAAAAAAAGAGAAAAGGAAAAGGAACAAAACAAACAGACAAAAGACTATAAGCCTGATTCCAAAGAAAAAGAAGGAAAAAAAGAAACCTGATCCAAAAAAAAAAAGGGAAAAGGAAATGAAATTCAATCAAAAAATCATAAGCTTGATTCCAAAGGAAAAAAGAGAGAGAATGAGAGAGAGAGAGAGAGAGAGAGAGAGAGTGAGAAGTCCTGGTCCTATTTCCACTAGAAGCAAAACTGACAATTTGGAGCACTGGATGATCTACACTTGGTTTGTGTGGCGGACCTGTGCTGGTCTTCTGGGGGAGAGGCTCACTACACTGGCTCACAGTCAGATCTGCCCTAGTAAAGATGTACTTGCAGGGTGCAGGGGTGTGGGGTTTGGTGTAAGTGGCTCCAGCCTCCACTGGGGGCCCTGTGTAGCTCACTGAAGCAGAGGGCTGGGGAGGGGAAATGGCATTTCCCTGATGCCGAGTGATATGGAGCACTTTTTCATGTGTCTGTTGGCCATCTGGATGTCTTCTTTGCAGAAATGTCTGTTCATGTCCTCTGCCCATTTCTTGATTGGATTATTTGTTCTTTGGGTGTTGAGTTTGCTAAGTTCTTTATAGATTCTGGATACTAGTCCTTTATCTGATATGTCGTTTGCAAATATCTTCTCCCATTCTGTCAGTTGTCTTTTGATTTTGTTAACTGTTTCCTTTGCTGTGCAAAAGCTTTTGATCTTGATGAAATCCCAGTAGTTCATTTTTTCCCTTGCTTCCCTTGCCTTTTGCGTTGTTCCTAGGAAGATGTTGCTGCGGCAGAGGTCGAAGAGGTTGCTGCCCGTGTTCTCCTCAAGGATTTTGATGGATTCCTTTCGTACATTGAGGTCCTTCATCCATTTTGAGTCTATTTTTGTGTGTGGTGTAAGGAAATGGTCCAATTTCATTTTTCTGCATGTGGCTGTCCAATTTTCCCAGCACCATTTATTGAAAAGGCTGTCTTTTTTCCATTGGACATTCTTTCCTGCTTTGTCGAAGATTAGTTGACCATAGATTTGAGGGTCTATTTCTGGGCTCTCTATTCTGTTCCATTGATCTATGTGTCTGTTTTTGTGCCAGTACCATGCTGTCTTGATGATGACAGCTTTGTAATAGAGCTTGAAGTCCGGAATTGTGATGCCACCAACGTTGGCTTTCTTTTTCAATATCCCTTTGGCTATTCGAGGTCTTTTCTGGTTCCATATAAATTTTAGAATTATTTGTTCCATTTCTTTGAAAAAGATGGATGGTACTTTGATAGGAATTGCATTAAATGTGTAGATTGCTTTAGGTAGCATAGACATTTTCACAATATTTATTCTTCCAATCCAGGAGCATGGAACATTTTTCCATTTCTTTGTGTCTTCCTCAATTTCTTTCATGAGTACTTTATAGTTTTCTGAGTATAGATTCTTAGCCTCTTTGGTTAGGTTTATTCCTAGGTATCTTATGGTTTGGGGTGCCATTGTAAATGAGATTGACTCCTTAATTTCTTTTTCTTCTGTCTTGTTGTTGGTGTAGAGAAATGCAACTGATTTCTGTGCATTGATTTTATATCCTGACACTTTACTGAATTGCTGTATAAGTTCTAGCAGTTTTGGAGTGGAGTCTTTTGGGTTTTCCACATATAGTATCATATCATCTGCGAAGAGTGATAATTTGACTTCTTCTTTGCTGATTTGGATGCCTTTAATTTCCTTTTGTTGTCTGATTGCTGAGGCTAGGACCTCTAGTACTATGTTGAATATCAGTGGTGATAATGGACATCCCTGCCGTGTTCCTGACCTTAGCGGAAAAGCTTTCAGTTTTTCTCCATTGAGAATGATATTTGCGGTGGGTTTTTCATAGATGGCTTTGATGATATTGAGGTATGTGCCCTCTATCCCTACACTTTGAAGAGTTTTGATCAGGAAGGGATGCTGTACTTTGTCAAATGCTTTTTCAGCATCTATTGAGAGTATCATATGGTTCTTGTTCTTTCTTTTTTTTTTTTTTTTTTTTTAATTTTTTATTTTTTATAAACATATATTTTTATCCCCAGGGGTACAGGTCTGTGAATCACCAGGTTTACACACTTCACAGCACTCACCAGATCACATACCCTCCCCAATGTCCATAATCCCATCTTTCTTTTATTGATGTGTTGTATCACATTGACTGATTTGCGGATGTTGAACCAACCTTGCAGCCCTGGAATAAATCCCACTTGGTCGTGGTGAATAATCTTTTTAATGTACTGTTGAATCCTATTGGCTAGTATTTTGTTGAGTATTTTCGCATCTGTGTTCATCAAGGATATCGGTCTATAGCTCTCTTTTTTGGTGGGATCCTTGTCTGGTTTTGGGATCAAGGTGATGCTGGCCTCATAAAATGAGTTTGGAAGTTTTCCTTCCATTTCTATTTTTTGGAACAGTTTCAGGAGAATAGGAATTAGTTCTTCTTTAAATGTTTGGTAGAATTCCCCCGGAAAGCCGTCTGGCCCTGGGCTTTTGTTTGTTTGGAGATTTTTAATGACTGTTTCAATCTCCTTACTGGTTATGGGTCTGTTCAGGCTTTCTATTTCTTCCTATGAGCAACTCTACGGCAATAAATTTGACAATCTGGAAGAAATGGATGCATTCCTAGAAACATATAAACTACCACAACTGAACCAGGAAGACATAATGTCTAAAATTCTAATGGATCAAAAAATTTAAAATTATCTTCTTCTAATCTATATGTTCTTTCTATTATGCTCAATAAAATACAGCAATGCTTTATTGATAGTTTAGGAATGTATAAATGACTAAGAATAGGTAAAAAACACACATTAAAAAATGAAGTTAACACCTCTTCAGAAGAGGAATTTTGAAATGTTTTCTTTAAAATCTGTTGCTCCTGGACACACAAAATTATATGACTTGTGCTTTACAAAAGATGCCATTTTTGAGTAAATATTAAGTTTTTTTCTCTTGCTTACCTTCTAATCTCCACCTTCACTTACCAATGAAACCATAACCCATAGGGTTAATGTGGTTCAAAGTGTCACTAGCAAGACTCCCACTGACTCCCCCACCCCTTCACAAGACTGTTAACCTTATTTTTCAGAGGCAAACAACAAGAGCTCCAGCTGGCCTAAATCTTTTGAGCCTGACCACCAATTCACATCTATGCAGGTGGACCATGGAGTGTCCACAGTTATTTCTACCTTGTTATATTAGAAGTTTCACCCAAAGAGGAGCACAAGCTTCATTAACACAATATAGGATGTATGTATAGGATGTTTTCTGTCTACATGGGGGCAACCTTCTGTCAGCCTTAACATTAAATGACAAAACTTCCTTCTCTCAATATTCATCCTAACTCTAAATAAAAGAAACCCACTTTCTCACACTTGGAGAGTCCCAGTTTTGGAAGATATTCCCCCATGATCTCCTTATTTGCTGCAAATAGCTTCTTTTGTGAAACACCCTCACCCGGTGTAGTCTCTACCTAGGACTCACCATGGAGCTGACTCAC
Organism: Mustela putorius furo; assembly: GCF_011764305.1. Lineage (NCBI taxonomy): Eukaryota > Metazoa > Chordata > Mammalia > Carnivora > Mustelidae > Mustela > Mustela putorius. The sequence goes on along the minus strand of NW_025422368.1, from coordinate 36,942,297 downwards.
TCAGTTCAGTTACACCCACTGTCAGTTATTTCTCCTTCTACATCAGAAACCCAGGGAAGATTCTGTATATTTTTCTCAAAATTCAGTTAGTAAAAATGCCAAGTACAAGAATGTCCAGTTATTTCCTGTGACAATCCAATCCGTATGATGATGATCAATAGAAGATGAAATCTTGAAGGAAATTTAAATCATATTAAATTAATGTCATCCTTTATGTGGAAGTAATGCATCTATATGATGTGTGGATAAATACAGATATAGATAATGAAGCTCATTATATTACTTATGATTATTGTTTTTTCCTACTAGATTTTCAGATTCTTGGGGAAAGAGCTTTTTCACCTTCAACATGTAACCATAACATTTAGCAAAATGTTGACCTACAAGGTGTTCATTAAATGGAATAGGCTAGCTTCCTGCCACAGATTTTGTACCATACCATCTGGCTCTACATTTCAGGACTGAAGCCCTTATTCAGTGGGTGTCACCCTATCAGGAAATCCTTCTCTGAGGAGAATCTCCTCACCCAAGGTCAAGCTCCCTTCTTGGGAATAATTCTGAGGTCAATGTTTTGTTACTGTTCTTGTGCCTGATCATTATCTTTTAATCATTTATTCATGTTTTACCACAGAGAATTTTGGTCTGTGAAACAGAACTGGGATTAATTCTAAAATGGAAAGTTTGCATTCAAGAAAAAAGAAAAAATACATGGGAATGAGGTAAAAGCATATTCAGTGTTTCACATCACACTTTATTTTTTTTTTAAGATTTTATTTATTTGACAGAGAGAGATGCAGTGAAAGAGGGAATACAAGCATGGGGAGTGGGAGAGGGAGAAGCAAACTTTCTGCAGAGCAGGCAGCCTGATGCAGGGCTCGATCCCAGGACCCTAGGACCTTAGGACCATGATCAGAGCCGAATGGAGATGCTTAACCCACTGAGCCACCCAGGAGCCCCTCACATCACACTTTATTAGATATATTACATATGGACAGTAAGAAAAGGACATTTGGCCTTTAGATTTTATTTAATATCATTATTAAGAAAAGTAAAGTATAATTTTCCATTGTCCATAAAGTGACCTAGAAGCCAATCAAATTCTCCTATAAATACACCAGGTAAGTTTTTTGAAGGGTTTAAAATATTAAAAATCAATTTCTAAGGATAGTTTGATTGAAATTATTAAAGAGATTACTAATATTTTGGGGTTCCTGGGTGGCTTAGTGGGTTAAGCCTCTACCTTCGGCTCAGATCATAATCTTAGGGTTCTGGGATCAAGCTCTGCTCATTAGGGAGCCTGCTTCCCCCTCTCTCTCTGCCTGCCTCTCTGTCTACTTGTGATCTACCTCTGTCTGTCAAATAAATAAATAAAATCTTAAAAAAAAGAAATTACTCTGATGCCGAGTGATATGGAGCACTTTTTCATGTGTCTGTTGGCCATCTGGATGTCTTCTTTGTAGAAATGTCTGTGCTTTGGTGAGTGCTGTGAAGTGTGTAAACCTGGTGATTCACAGACCTGTACCCCTGGGCATAAAAATATATGTTTATAAAAAAAAATAAAAAATTTAAAAGAAAAGAAAAGAAAAGAAATTACTAATATTTTAATTAATACATTTTGCATGGTACTATCAAGCTATTTGAGAATAATGTGCTAAGTAGTGAGATTTGACTAAGGAATATCAAAAATATGTTCTAATTAATAAGCTACATAACCCAGCTATTGTTCTTCTCTCAAATTGTATTCTTAAAAGATTTATACTTAAGGAATCCTTAAATAATATAATTTATTCTTAAGATCCAGGTATGGTGAATTTCTGACTTGAAAAGCAAACTGTAACTCTGGAGAATACAGTGTTTCATATTTTTCCTTGTTTCCTACTAAAACAAGCATTAGTGCAATGTAGTATCAACTAGACCTAAAACCTAATAAGCAATACAGAGTCTGTATGTGCTATATATTTTTGACTAAACTTAGTGCTTGAGAATCTAGAATGTGCCACTAAGTGGATTTTCTCCACGTGTGACCTGAAAATACAAGATGGATCTGGAGAGGAAGAGAATTACAAAAGACAGAGGCAAGTTTTACTTTGAATTGCAAATGTGTAATTTATACGTGATCTTGACTCTGGATTTTAAGAAATGAGAAAGAAACTGAAGAGATATACACTGCTGAAATGCAATTTTAAGGTAGTGATGATGAATTAGAAGACTTGAGATAGTAAAATGTCGATTTTCTGCAATCTTATCTGTAATTCAACATAATCCCAGTAAAAATCTCAGCCATATTTTTTGTAGGAGTTGACAAACTGATTCTAAAGTTTGTATGGAAATTCAATGGAACTAAAATAGCCAAATTAATTTTTGAAGGGAAGGAACAGTGTTGGGAAGTGCACATGACCTAACTTCAGATTTAATATAAAGTTATATTCAAGAGAGTGTGGTATTGACGACAGATTGGGTTTCAACAAATATATAAATGGTGGCTGATGGAAAAGAAGTTCCATACTTTCAGAGGCACACTTATAGAGAAGCAACAAGAGAAGGTGAAAGTGAATGCTGGCCACTAGAGCATAGTCAGAGATGTCAGTATGTACTCATGTTTATCTTAGGATATATAAAGTTGGTTTGATACAGAAGCAAATATACATATGTGTGTTTATCATGGAGCTCTGCCCACCTAAGAACCTACAAGCAATGAAATCCCACAAGTAGGGCACCCAGCACCAGATACCGGTTTCTAAACACTATCCATCAGTAAAAGCAATTACAGATCCTTGGAGAAATGACTGATTCTAAGGATGGAGCAAAGGAAAAAACAGGGTAAGCACAGAGCATCTTATAATGCCAGAAAGTAAGAAAGCATTCCAAAAATATACAGATTGGGGCATGTCAAAGGCACATAGGAGCTAACCTGAAAACCCTCCCAATGACCAAAACTGAAACAATTTACAGCAAAACAAATAAAGGAGCATTCGATCATAAAGGAAGTATAAAATTAATATCCATGAGCCTATACTATTATAAATGATTTAATAATTGAAAGAGAAATAAATGGGAGGGAGAAAGACAAATCTTTACAGAAAAATTTCATATTCCATATATGCAAATACTACCTCTCCAAGAGACTTAACGCCACCTAGAGTGGATGGGACTTGGTGACTTTGTACAAAGAACACAGAATAGAAGGCAGAAAATGGTTAACTCTACCATAGAAATAGGCAAATGCTAAATTAACCAATCAATAATGTTAATAAGCCCAGTGATGTCATGTAGATAACATGTACCCTTGATGAGATTTGATTCTACCTTTGGAACTGCCATTCTAGTAACCAGTAACTCCATTCTGAACACGAGAGAAACATTAGAAAAACAAAAATTGAGAGGCATTTTACATACAATCTGGCTGCAAGAAAAGACTGCAAGTGTCACAGATCAAAGAAAATGTGATGACTAAATGTCATGACGTATTCTCAATTAAACCTTTTTTTAAAGGAATATTAACTAAGGAGGTGATAAAATTCTAATACTATGTGGAGACTCTTTATTAGCAATGTGTCAATGTTCAGTAATTTGGGTTTTGACTGTGGTAACATATGATTACATTAAAGGAAACTAAATGAGGAATGTAAGGAAATTGTACTATATCACCAACTTTTCTGTAAAATCTAAAGTTATTATAAAATAGGGGTGTCTGGGTGGCTCAGTCATTAAGCATCTGCCTTCAGCTCAGGTCATGAACCCAGGGTCCTGGGATGAAGGCCCACATCAGGCTCCCTGCTCAGCAGGAAGCTTGCTTCTCCCTCTCCCATTCCCCATGCTTGTGTTTCCTTTCTCGTTATATCTCTTTCTGTCAAATAAATTTAAAAATCTTTAAAAATAAAAAGAAATAAATAAGATCATTATAAAATAACAAGTTATTTTTCATCACATTTAAAGAATATTCTTGCACAAAAATATGTAACAGTACTATTAGTCATTTGAAGAAAATAGAACACCTAAAGTCTGTCACTTATTTTACAAAAAATCATAACAAAGATGTTTGCCTAATATTTAAATGTTTTATTGAGTAGCTATTGTTAAAATTTTTTTAACTCTACTTACAAAGTACTAATATTTCTTTTTTCAGAGAGCAAAATATTTACTACTAATGGCTATAACCAATTATTATTTAAATACTACATGGGACAGAAAGGAAAATACAGTGTATGTAGTGTATAAAGGAAGTCAGAAAATGTAAAACTGATTCTTAATTTTCATAATCAAAGAAATAAGGCATAAAGACTATTTTGAAAAATGTAATGTTTTTCAAATATTATTTTTAAAAATACGTCTGCCTCATAGATGACAAATATTGCGTTCCCAATGCTAACATTTTCTTAGTACTCTCAACTTTTCCATGTATTTAAGTAAGCCCCATATCCAGCATGGAGCCCAATGTGGGGCTTGAACTCATGACCCTGAGATCAAAACCTGAGCTGAGTTCAGAAGTCAGATGCTCAAATGACTGAGCCATGAGGTGCCCTCCATAATTTAAATGTTGAGTTATTTAAACTTGTTTTTTTATTCTTGATGTTAAGTAATGGCTACCTGAGGCTTACATGAATAGGGTTGGTTGGTTGGTTTTTTTTGTGTGTGTGCTTATTTTCATATTTTTTGAGTCTTCATTTTAATTTAATTTAGTTAATATATACTGCATTATTATTTTCAGAGGTAGAATTTAGTGCTTCATCATATAATTGCATATAACTGAATTGACACCTCTAAGCGCTTAGCACAGTGCTGACTTTTAAAGTGTTCAGTAATCTGGGTGAATTAATACTAAAAAATTAGAGAAAGTAATTGTAAAGTGAGGCATAATATAGTGAAGACTAAGAGAACCGTGTTGAATAGGAAAGATTAAAGAATTAGTGAAATTTGGGGAAATAATGGGGCTCATGTTCTGTATAATGAAAATAACTATTATAGTCTTATCATTCCTTAAAAAAAGATGAAGTGCTAAGAAGAATTAAAACATTTGACAGACTTGCAAATGTGAGAAGCTCAGGCCTCAGCAAATAATTTCAGGGTCTAACATTCCCATCGCATCCGTGTTGAGAGCTGAGCTTGCCAGGGGGCTGTTGCGGTGTAGTCTCTAGCTGTTGGAGAGATCAGGACCCAAATGAGAAATAGCTTTAGAAATCCCAAAGGAACATACAGTCAGAACAAAAGTAGCATTATTCTTTCACAGGCTGCCTGTAGTTATCCTTTGATTGCATTCTCTCTGTCTGAACATTTCTTTCTTTTACTACCGAAACAGATTTCCCATTACCTCATTTTTCCAGACTAGAACTCAATGGAGGATGTTTACAAATATGCCACTCCCCCAAAGTTTTTCCATATGAATGGAATCCACCACTGAAATATATCCCTTTACTGTGCTAATTGAATGTGAAAACAGATAAAACTATTTCAGTCTTCCTCTACTGCGCCAGAATCCATTTATTTCACCTACGTTTGTGACCTTTTACTTCTGATCCCATAGGCAATGCTTCTTCAGACTACAAAGAAGGAAGCTAACATATTTCTATTTCTTATAATTACAGACTGAAGAGGAAGGGCACCAACAATTATTATAACTTGAAATTTAGTTTAAATATACTCTATACTTACGTTGGAATGAACTGAAAAGCAGACTGCAAATACAGCAGCATGTTACGGGGGAAAAATATTTCGAGAGGTAAACCAATTGAATTTACATGTATTTTGAAACCACGGATTGAGTGGTTCTCAATCTAATAAACTATAAGACCTAAAGAATTTGTTTTTCAATAATTTCTTTCAGATAAATGTGAGGAATGATAGGCTATTAGTGTTTATGGATTTTCACCTGACACAATAGTAGTTTAGAAGATGGATTTAAGTATCTCATTAAGAACAGTTTCTATTTAGAACCCTAAAGGTTAGTGTCTGTTATAGGGATTATATTTAGAATCTTAGCACTTAGTGGTGATGGTGGTCTTTCTTTTTTATATATATATATATATATACTGTATTTTGATTCTGCAAAAAATGGGCATGGCCCTTTAAATTATATTGCCCTTTCATCTTCTCTGTTGGATAAACTGCCTATTTCCATATTAAAGTATGCAAATGAGAAGCCAGAAGTTCAAATATGAACTGCTTTCCCACACTTTCACATGTAGCTGACAAATACTGACGCCTGATGGGTAACAAGAGCAGAGAGCATACAGAGCCCAGAAGAATCGCATTGGGTCCCAGCTCCCACATCTATCCCATCCGCCTGCTGGAGCTCCCCTCTTCTGTTTGAATCAGACTCCGTGCCCTTAGAAGCTGCAGCCCACGGATACAGGTATCACCAACTCTATCTATAGCTATTGCTTTCAGCGCATCTCACTGGTACTAGTACTGCTTGATTGTGTATAGAATAGAGAATTTAAAAAAAAAAAATCCAGTCAATTTTATCTTGCAGGCAGACAAGCTAATTAATTCAGACTTAAAAGTTACTTTACAAGATGAATTTTTCATGGCTTACTATTGAATATAACTATAGTTTTCTTAGCAAATATTTCAATATATCCCTGGCATTAACCATATGTGTTAATAAAGCAAATGGTCACGTCGGGGAAGATAGGATATGAGTATTAACTAATTATTTAATCAATGATTAATTTTTCTTGTCTACATAATAATGTATTTCTCTATTTCACATCCACATTGAGACTTTGCTTATTTATGTGATATAGTTTCTACATTCTGATATACTCCAGACTTGGAAAACAATTTTTAAAGCTGCTATAAATGTTTTTCTGAATGATCATAATTTATTTTATTTTATTTTATGTTTTTGGAGAGACGAAAAGAGAGAGTGCTAGCAGTGGGGTGGGGGGCAGAGGGAGAGGGAGAGAAAGAATCCAAGGCAGGCTCCATGCTCAACAGAGCCCAATGTGGGGCTCAATCTCAGGACCCTGACATTATGACCTGATCTAAAAATCAAGAGTCAGTCATTTTAAATGACTACACTACCCAGGAGCACCACGATCATAATTCCTAAAGAACAGTCATCATGAGGGAAATTATTAAGTATCAGAAGTGAACATTATGAACACATACAGGCCCATATATTTCTAATTACACTATAAGAGATAACAATAGAGCATAATTCTCTGAAAATACTAAAATATGTAAAAAGTGTTTAGTGTGAATGAATACTGGCAAAGAAGTGAGCATAAAAACTGTAAAAATTCTTATGGTATCAGCATTCTATTTGATATAAATTTGTTTGACTACAAGATATTTAAATACTTGAAACAAATTAACTGCTTAAAAATTTGCAAGGAAAATCAGTTGCTTTTAATCTATGCCTTCAAATAATATGGAAATACAGCACACCCCACAGGAGCACAGCTAAACCAAATTGTTCCTAATTGTAGAGCATTCATTTTTTTTTTTTAATTTTTTATTTTAACATCATGATGGAAGAGTTGACAATAATCCTTTAGGAGATTATGGAAAACAAATTGTCTTTGAGTCATAAAAAAGACTCAGTAAAGATAAATCAAATAAAAATACATCAGGAAAGATCACGAGGGAGAAATTTTAGAATGATCTGTTTATAACACATAACACTATTTTTACAATACAAATGACATATGGGAATTTTTTGGTATTTTTCTGGATAGGGACAATTTTTAAATGTAGTATAAACATATCATAGGTTACCATTGTTGTACTTTTAAAATTTATTTAACACCACATCTGGAAAACTCCAAGTGGTAAGTGAATGACAATACCTAAGCATGCTAAAGAGATATGCTAATCACTAAAAGAAAATAATCTGAAGCAAAAATATTTTTTAGAAAAAAACTGAAAGATAAAATCATACATTAGCAATTAAATGGCATGAAATACCAATTTCAGTGGTATATAGAAAACCCAGGATGAGCAGAATGTGAAAACTTACTTTAAAAGACAACTGTCAATCTTTGTGTCTTTTAGAATTGTATCTTAAAGTTTCTCAGAGATGAATGAAAATTATTCAGAGATCGAACTTATTGCACCAAAGAAGCACATGGAAAAAGAAAGTAAGTATTTTTCCTCAAACCTTACTGAATCTTGATATTATATTTTGTTCCTTATTCTGTTGTTGTTGTTGTTTAAATTCAATTTATTTATTTTCAGCATAACAGTATTCATTATTTTTTCACCACACCCAGTGCTCCATGCAGTCCGTGCCCTCTATAATACCCACCACCTGGTACCCCGACCTCTCACCACCCCCCGCCACTTCAAACCCCTCAGGTTGTTTTTCAGAGTCCATAGTCTCTCATGGTTCACCTCTCCTTCCAATTTCCCCCAACTCCCTTCCCCTCTCTATCTCCCCATGTCCCTCCATGCTATTTGTTATGCTCCACAAATAAGTGAAACCATATGATAATTGACTCTCTCTGCTTGACTTATTGTTCCTTGGTTTTTGTTTGTTTGTTTGTTTGTTTGTTTTATGTTTGTTTGTTTGCTTTTTTTTGGACAAGGGGTACCTGGGTGGCTCAGTCAGGTAAGCATTTGATTTCAGCTCAGGTCATGACTTCTTGGTCCTAGGATCCAGCCCAGCTTTGGGATTCTGTCTTAGTGGGGAGTCTGCTTTCCCTCTCCCTCCCCCTCTTTTTTCCCCCACACCCCCTTCTGCTCCTCTCTCTCTCTTTCTCTAATGAATAAATAAAATCTTTTTTTCTTAAGAATTTCATTATATTTTAACATTTGATACATTATGTCTAACTTATGTTCAAGATTTTGTCATTTAAAAGATTTACCTGATTGGCTTAAGCTACTAAGCAGAAAACAATTCCATTGATTGTCTTTATTTGGGAAAAATCTTACTCTGCCAACTCTCTTCATGCATATTAATAATTACATGCTTTCTCAGAAATGATGAGAATATGAAGCAGTAAGTACATTTCTGTCTTAATCTTCAGAAAGGAAAATCCAGCCAGTTTACTCAGAAGTGAAAATATATACTTCAAACTCCAATCAGACAAAGATGAGAAAAATGCAATCATCTATAGAAAAAGGTAAAGTACATGTAGAACACCTAGCTTACCTGTCCTCCAATTGCTTAGCCTGTATGTATGTGACTCAAGCAACTTCAAACAGATGAAACGGATCCAAATAAGAGTGAACCTTGCCCATTCATGAGGTTCATGAGGTTGCTTAAACTGTATCTTACGAGGTAAGTGAAAAAAGCAGTGTTGAAAACCAAATATCCATTGTACATTAAATTAGTTTGAGTGCTATAATCATACATTCATAATCAAGTCAAGTATGGAAATTATTTCTTTTCAATTTGTTTGGAAACAATTGTGGGTCTCCTGATGTCACTACTGACTCATTCTATGATGTTTAAAGAAATGACACTTGATTAACATTATTGGATACATGTTTGTGATTATAATTTCTTCCATATAATAGCTGTGGCTATTCCTAATGTTGAGAACACTATTGCGGCTCCAGTGAGACAATTGTGTATGTTTAAATACCTAAGCAAGCATATGATGTTACAAGCTAATAAATATCTTCTGATTGCGGGTCATTAAAAGAGTTTTCTACAGATATATTTTAGAACATATTACTTTACATTTTTGAAACCAAGTCCATATATCTATTCCACTTTGAACCCTTAAATCACTGAGCTAAATTGGGGAGTTATTTTGATAAAGGTAGAATCAGTGCGTTCCCTACCAGATAGCATACTAACAGAGTTGGGAGCAGAAGCTAGGCATGTAACTCTCAGTTCATTATTGTTTCCAGATGATCAATGTCCCTTTCAATTTAACGTTCCCAGTTTGAAGACATTCAAGAGTTAGGCTCTTGAATTTATGGGAAAATCTCCCTCCAAACCCTGCTCTTTAATTCAGTGTTTTCTCTGCTGACTTTCTCAGTGTCTCATTTTCTCTCTGGGCAGGGTCTTCAGTACCATTTGCCTGGTGTCTCACTGTAGTGATTCTTGGAATCTGCTGTTTCTTTCTCCTTTTAACAGTGGGAGTCTTGGGATTCTATGGTAAGTTAGACAAGATCCGTGCCTTGAACCAAAAATCTCCTGCTTTAGGAATAACTATTTTTATTGGTCTTCCGCTTCTGCTAGTTCCATAGCTATGATTTCTAATTTTACGCAGAAAGCCCTTCCACCTTCACCAATGATGTCATTACTTGGCAATTACAATATTCCTCAGAAGCCTCTGATGCCTCCCTTACTTATAAACCCTGGATTGTATTCCAGATATTTTCGGAAAGCTTATCTTTGAGGTTTATTTTTGTTTGTTTGTTTGTTTTATTAAATTGATTTATTTATTTTCAGAAAAACAGTATTCATTATTTTTTTCACCACACCCAGTACTCCATGCAATCCATGCTCTCTATAATACCCACCACCTGGTACCCCGATCTCCCAACCCCCCCACCACTTCAAACCCCTCAGATTGTTTTTCAGAGTCCATAGTCTCTCATGATTCACCTCCCCTTCCAATCTTTGAGGTTTTATTGATGGTCAGTCATGCTGGATGGAGAGGAATCGCTCCCTCCTCTCTGACATATCTTTTCAATAAACTGTCCCAACCTCAGATCTACCTCCATGTTTCCATTCTGCAACACAAATTTAGTTTTTAAATTGTTTTTTCTCATAAATACTTAATACAATCATCCATAGTTTTCTCCTGTACTATTCCAATCACTTCCTAATTTACCCTGAAGTCATCAGACTCTCAAACTCCTATTTAAATAGCAAAAAAAAAAAAAAAAAAAAAAAAAAAAAAAAAAAAAAAAAAAAGATTTCTACAAATACATCTCTGATCATGTCACCAAATGCCAAGAAAATATTAAGTTTTTCGTTTTTCCCTGAATTAAGTTGATGTTCTCCTGCTTATATTTATTTCATGGATCATAATCTTATTTCAACCAAATAATTTTCAGCTCACAGGTCATGGCCCAAGGGTACAGACTCTCAGTGGTCTCATCAAGACTTAGCACATTGTCTTACATAAAAGTTTCTTACTTTGGCATATGCCCCTAGGCAAATTCCAAAGACTTTAAACGGTTGATATTTTATAATGGTGGTGCTTTTCATCAGTTATGGTTATTTTGCTGAAGAGCAGTTCTACATGCCACCATTCTGGCAGGAAAACTCCTCTCTGCATATTTTAAATATACTCTTTAGAAGTTAAAACCTCTGTATTTGTTAGCCGCAACATTTTCAGGACATCTTACATGTAGTGGATCCTTATTTAGTATCTTCTGGATTGAAATATAGTTTACATTTCAGTCCTGCACCTAACATATTGTAGCAACATTGAGACAAGCAATTCTGCTGTATTTGTGTAAGATCCATTTAAATCTTAGCTTATAGAGAGGAAGGTGAGGAACAACCTTAGAATGATTCAAATTATGTAATCAGAATGCCTCATAGTGCTGCATTCAAGTGTTTTACTCCTTATTAATTAAAGAACACATAGAAGAACTTCTAGGCTATGTTTTTTTCCCCCTTTTTTCTCTCTCTGGGCACTGAGAGATGAGTTTCACACCAAGATTTGTTTTTATTTAATTGTCTTTTAAAAATGCAATTTAATAAATGTATAATCTTTTTTGAAATGCATTCATCCTTACCTTGAAGAGATTTGGAGATCAATGGATATAATTTATCTTTTAGTAGTTGTAGATTATTTGTAACATGGTAGCAAAAAATATAAGGCTCCGTTTGTGGTGATGCTATACAATTTTCCTTCAAATAAACTTATTTAAATTGAAAATAGTTAACATAACACACTACTTATATAATTATATGGATTGCATGTAAATACAGGAAATTTATCACATGGCAGATAAATGACTAGGGTTTACAAAAAGTATAAAAACACTAATTCAAATGAATATGTGCCTCCTGTATTTTTGGAGCATTATTACATAGCTAAGAAGTGGAAACAGCCCAAGTGTTCTTTGGCTGATGAATGGATAAAGAAAATGTAGTGTGTGTGTGTGTGTGTGTGTGTGTGTGTGTGTGTGTATTATTCAGCCATAAAAAATGATCCCTTGCTATTTGCTAGAAAGTATAATGCTAAGTGAATTAAGTTAGTCAGAGTAAGACAAATGCCATATGATTTCACTCATATGAACTACTTATGAAACAAATAATCAAAGGAAAAAAGAGACAAACTAAGAAACAGATTCTTTAAAAAAAAAAAAAAAAAAGATTTTATTGTGGCACCTGGATGGCTCAGTGGGTTAAGCTTCTGCCTTCGGCTCAGATCATGATCTCAGGATCCTCGGATTGAGCCCCGCATCAGGCTCTCTACTCAGCAGAGAGCCTGCTTCTCCCTCTTTTTCTCTGCCTGCCTCTCTGCCTACTTGTGATCTCTCTCTCTCTGTCAAATAAATAAATAAAATCTTTTTTTTAAAAAAAAGGAACTTAAAAAAGAGATTTTTATTTATTTGACACAGAGAGAGATCACAAGTAGACAGAACAGCAGGCAGAAAGAGGGGGAAGCAGACTCCCTGCTGAGCAGAGAGCCCAATGCAGAGCTTGATCCCAGGACCCTGAGGTCATGACCTGAGCCGAAGGCAGAGGCTTAACCCACTGACCCCCCAGGGGCCCCAGAAACAGACTCTTGAACATAAGACAACAAACCAATGGTAAGCAGAAGGGAAGGCAGTGAGAGAATGGATTAAATAAGTGAGGGGGATTAAGGAGGGCACTTGTGATGAGCACTGGGTGATGTATGGAATTGTAGAATCACTGTATTGTGCACCTAAAACTAATACAACAGTGTGTGTTAACTATACCAAAATCAAAATAAAAACAGTTTAAAACAAAGGAAGAAAAATACCAGTTATTTCAAGTGTCTGTCCAATGATGAATGAATAAAGATGTGGTGTATATACAATGGAAAGATACTCAGCTGTTAAAACAATGAGATCCGGCCCTTTGCAGTAACATGGACAGACCTAGAGAGTATTACACTAAGTGATATAAGTCAGAGAAAGGCAAATACTATATGATTTCACTCATCTGTACTATTTAAGAAACAAAACAACTGAACAAACAAAGAAAAATAGAGACTAACAAAAAAGAATAAATTGGTGGTTGCCAGAGAGAAGGTGGGTGGGGTAAGACAGAAGAAGGGGACTAAAAGTATGCTTATCTTGATGAGCGTGATTAATGTATAGAATTGTTGAATTATTATATTATGTATCTGAAACTAAAATAACACTTATGTTAATTATACTTCAATTTAAAAACAATTAAATGACTGGGATTTAAAACAGTGCTTAATTTAAGTTTTAAAAGGAACATCTTTAAAAAAATTTATAAATTTTTGAAATATATTATTTCCCCTTAAAATAAGTAATATACTACGTATAAAACATCAACCGTTCTCTTTAAAAGACAATTCTCATAAAAGATACACTCCATTTTACATACACACACCACGTCTTTATCCATTCATCTAGCAATAGATTCTTAGGTTGCTTCCATTTCTTAGTTATTTTCAGTAATGCTACAAGAAACATAGGGGTATATATGTCTTTTTGAATTGCTGTTTTCCTTTTCTTGGATAAATACGCAGAATTTGATTTATTAGAATATATGGTATTTCTATTTTTTCTTATTTTTTGAGGAAACTCCATACTGTTTTCCACATGACTGCACCAATTTGTGTTCCTCCCAACAGTGTATGAGTCTCTTTGAGTATTATTCAGTCATAAAAGAGAAAGAAATCTTGCCTTTTGCAACAGTACAGATGGATGTAGATGTTTTATACTAAATGGAATAAGTCAGGATGAGAAGAAAAGTACCAAATGATTTCTCTTATATGTAGATTTTTTTTAAGTATATACAAACAAAAACCAAGAACAGACCATAAATTCAGAGAACAAACTAATGGTTACCAGAGCGGAAGATGGTTGGGGGATGAGTAAAATAGGTAAAGGGGAGTGGGAGGTAGTGGCTTCAGTTATAGAATAAATAAATCATGGTTACGAAAGATACAACATAGGGAATGTATTCATTGTTATCATAATAGCATTGCATGGTGACAGATGGTAGCTACACACTTGTGGTGAGCCTAGCATGATGAACAGAGTTGTCAAATCACTATGGTATACACCTGAAACTATTATAAAATTAGTTTGTCAACTATATTTCAATAAAAAAATAAAAATTTTTTAAAAGATGTAAGAATTCATCATCAATATTTTAAAAGGTTCTATCTGGAAATTACTTTTTTATATTGTGGAGAGAGTGAGAAACAGGGCTAACTAATAGAAAAAATATCACTGAACAAAATTAATATACTAATCGAGAAATTTTATCATGTATCCAGGAGCACTATTCTAAGTTGTTACAAATATTATTCATTCATTCATTATCAAATACAATTTGTGTCACATAGTAAACACTCAAACTCTGTTTTTATCATTTTATCATTTCAAAATCAAAACACAAAACAAATAAGAATTAAACCATCTAACTATTGAGGGAATTTCTATCACAAACTTTCCACAGAAGGATAGTAAGGATATTCCTTAGTTAGACTGAAAAATGAACTGTTCAGAAAATGTTTCTCATACAAAGAGTAAGACTCTGATTTACCTAAAGAAGAATTAAAAATCAATAGATGGGAGGAAAGGCAGATATTTAAGGAAGATAAATATTCAGACTTCATTTTATGGCTGATAAGTTGTGGGATATAAAGGAGAAGAATAAATGATATTTTAAATCCATATTCTGGGGTCCTTTTATGTGGATAGTGTACTTTGCAAGAAAAGAAATAGAAAAGTTCAGAGGATATTATACTGTTTTGCAAAAGATACTGAGCTGTATAAGAGCTTTTGAGTTTGAGGTGATTGCAAACAGCCCAGTATGGAGCTGGTAATGTAATAGTTGTAGGACTGCAGCATGAAAGATTTAGGAAAACAATTGTGCCTCTAAATTACTTTTCATAATTCCCATATCTTTCACTTGTGTTCATCCCTTGCTCAGCAATCAAGTGCTATTTAAAATCTGATCATTTGGCTTTACTGTTAGGTAATTTTCAAAAGTTAAACAAACTCCATATCAATGATTTTCAGTGAATGGGGTAGTGACATAGTCTTCATGATGATCAAGGCCATTAGAATAACTAGCAGAATATTGAACATTACTGATTTCACAAGTGTACTGGTGTGGAAATTAAAACCATTTAGACTGTGGTCCTGTGTTAATAAATTAGCATCTATATAAAATTATATCTTTTTTATGATGTGATTTTTGTTTTTCTTCACAGCCTTATTCCCCTAAAATCCTTTATATACAGTGTACCTTCTGGATGGACTAACTTTGAACCAAATTAATACACCATGTTGTCTCCCTTTTTCAATTTTAGAAAATTGAGTGCCCAAATCTAGATTTTATCATCCATCCTTTTCACTTTCCTATCTCTCATCCATAGACAAACAGCAATTTTAAGGTTAATACTAACATGTGAAGTCTTGCTGACCTGCCACACTATTTTGAAACATATATTTAGTCCGTCAGCCCTCTTCTGAGTTCTAAGAGCAGCTCCCATTACCTTTGCTCTATCACCCACCACATAGTCCTATAATTTCATGCTCTCCCCATTATAGTGAGTTCCTTGAAGCCAGAAGCTTTGCATTTCTGATTGCTGTATTATCAAGCTCTAGTAAGATGTCTTGTCATTAGTTTATGGATTTTCCGCAAATGGGGTATAAGTGTGTAAATCATATGTGGAGAAGAGAGGCCTAAAAACAACAGAAATGAAAATGGTCCTTATTCATGGACATTGACTAATATATTAAAATTTAAATTATGCCATTTATTCAGTCCCATGTTGTTTCCTTCAAGCTAATGATGTAGACTAAAGTTTTTCAGGGTCAGAAGACATGCCAACCCCAGACTCTTTTGCTGGACAACATAACACAAGAAGACAATTCCACATTTAAGAATACGACTTTCAAAGAATCTCCACTTAACACAGGTATGCAGGTATGGATTGACAGAGACCTACAGGTTTCTACTGTTTCCCTGGCAATATCCTGCTGCTCTGATCAAATTGGACTTTCTTACAGACTTATAGAGTCCCATTTTATTCTTATATAATTGCAAAAGAAATCAGTCTTTCCCAGAGCTTAGATTTTTCTGGAAGAATGATATTATATATTTTATATCACCATCTCTCAAAATAATATTTTTCTACAAAACATCCCCAAAGATTTATTTTATCATATTTTCTTTTTTTTTCCTTTACTAATCATTATGCCCTTTAATACTGGAACACACTGGAATATAGTCAAGTACTAAGTTAAGACCAACTCTGTCCCTACAGATTTTCCTCATCTTGAGAAAACAAAGAAGCCACTTTCCACCCTGGAGTCCTTTCAGTAAGGTCCTTTTCCTAGAGATCTTTGGATATACATAAGTAATGTGACCCTCTTCCTGGCTCTTTTCAGAAAGCAGAAATGGAGAGCATCAGTCTTATAAAATAAGTGTCCTTCAAATGACTAGGACTCGATCTCTAAAAACCAGAGGTGCCTGTCAGGGACAACACTGAGTTGTCTCTGGGGCGTATCTTTTGTTTTCAAGGAAACAAGTACGGTACATGTAAAACTCAATGGTCATGTTGTGAAGATAAATGCTATCATTTTTCAAGTGAAATGAAGAACTTTGAAGACAGTAGGAACTCCTGCAAGACAATGGGCTCCATTCTTGCTAAAATAGAAGATGAAAAGGAACTGGTGATGTATATTTTCTGTTTTCTACCTCACACTGTATTTGTCTAGCCTGTAGTTGTTGGCTAAACCTTAATGCTCAGTAATATTTGAGTGCTTCAAAGGCTGATTCAGATCCAGACAGGGGCCATGTTGAAATCAGACACACCAATTGAAATGAGATTAGAATTTCATTTAACTTGTGTGATTCATCCACTATTAGAGCTTCCACAGTAATATCAAATATAAAGTCAAACATGAAGCAACTAGAAAATATTTATCTTTAAAATATATTGTTTTTCACAAATGCCTTTATGTCTCCTAAGAGTAAATCATAGAGGTAAAGGTAAAAGTAAAGATTGAGGTAAAAAAAAAAATCTCTATATGAATTTAAATTGAAGATTAGTTCATCCCAACTCATATAACATTTCAATTCACATTAGCTTCCAAAGAACTGAAATGAATGTTTTATAATACTTACCATTATGTCTTGCTTTGAATATAGAAATAATTCACCATTATTTCTGTAAAAATAAATATGTTAATATTCTCAGATGAGGGTAATCTTTTAATATCCTCCCAAAGATAGATTAATAGTAAGAATCACTCAGTTCTCTGTACTAGTTCAATTATCCACATATGTTCAACAGCTCTGAAATGGCTATAAAAAATATGACCATGAAAACCATCAATAAAACCAAGCAAACTTGGAATCCAGAAAGAAAACATTTGCAGAGTCTGAATTAATCTCCTTTTTACTCCATTACAAAATTGCATGTGTGGTGAAGAGGTTGACTAGATTTATTGAGATCATTTCTCAATACATTCAAATAGTAAATCATTATGTTGTACACCTGAAATTAATATAACCTTATATGCCCACCTATATCTCAGATTTAAAAAAAAGAAAACTGAAATTTTTCTGTTGTTATTGTTAATACAATTAATTTTTAAAATCCTAATTTGTTTACACACAAGGTAAAGAATTTATATAAAAATATAGTGAATGTAGCCAGATAATGGAGTGAATGTGAAATCTGTTCAGCATAAATTAATAATCACATTGAGGTGAGAAAATACCTTATAATCTTTTTAGATGAGAACTATACAATACACATGGAAAGTGACCACATTTTTAGAAATATTATGTAACTGTACTCATACCATCCAGCACTAATACAGAAGCACAGGAAAAGAGATGAGAAGGGTTAGCCTGTGGAACTTTGGCTCTTCCTATGAGTGTCTCTACTTTAACTGAATTTGTTTACCTTCAGCCTTCGTATAGACCTACAGAAATTTCAGAACATTGTAAAAGATGTATTCAGTCATCCTCTATTGGTTTACCCACAGGTGACGCATCGTTCAACATAAGAAATCTTAACTTGGGCTGCATGGGTATACAGAGAGTCCAAGTATGAGTGTCAGGTTTAGAAGCCTTAATTTTTCCTTCAGTTTATCTTCACTGACAAATAAAGCCATATGGAGAAACCCTGAAGTCAAGTGTCACAGCTGATGTTCAGATGCTCATATCTCAGGGTAGAGTGACTAAGCCTTCCTCATTTTCTCAAAGGGGTAGGCATAAAACTAAGGAATAAAAACTAAGGGTGAAAATTAAAGCAGAATGGAGAAACAGAAAGTATAGTCAAAAACCATAAGTTTAGGGTGCCTGGGTGGCTCAGTCATTAAGCATCATTAGCATTAAGTGATGCTAATGACTTAGCCTGGCTAAGTCATTAAGCATTAAGCTCAGGTCATGATCCCAGCATCCTGGGATTGAGCCCTCCATCAGGCTCCCTGCTTAGCAGGAAGCCTGCTCCTCCCTCTCCTTCCTGCTACACACCCTGCTTGTGTTTCCACTTTCACTGTGTCTGTCTCAAATAAATAAATAAAATCTTAAAAAAAAAAAAGAAACCATGAATTTAACTCTCTTTCACATGTTATTTTGTGTAACTAAATGAATTAGAGCATCAGTCTCCCCACTTGAAAATGGCAGGAAGTAGCTGCACTTGTGGTGAGCAGAACAATAACCTATAAAGTTGAACCACTATGCTTACTCTACACCTGAAATTAATAATTGTGTGTCAACTATACTCAGATAAACAAACAAGCAAATAAATAAACTATCCTGAGTGTCCTCCCTCCCCCCCAAAAAAGCTGACTGTATTTTCTTTCCAACATATTTAGGAAGATCAAGTAAAATAATATATGTGCAGATGCTTTGTAAAAATTAAAGTACAAGATGAATATCGATATTTTATACTTAGCAAGTATACCAAGCTATACAAACACCTTATCTGATGGGATCAGGACCCTTTCCTCAAGATGACCATTTTGTAAGAAATAAACACAGTGCATATGGAATGAATATATAAAACAACATTGGTAGTAATCTTAGAGCTATTATACCTGCACTTCAAGGGAAAAACCAGACTTTGCTAAGAATTCATCTTTGAGCTGCAGGAATGAGTTCTGCAAGGAAATTAAGAAATAAACATGGATGGAACTAGAGCGTATCATGCTTAGCGAAATAAGTCAAGTAGAGAAAGACAACTATCATATGATCTCCCTGATATGAGGAAGTGGTGATACAACATGGAGGCTTAAGTGGGTAGAAGAAGAATAAATGAAACAAGATGGGATTGGGAGGGAGACAAACCATAAGTGACTCTTAATCTCACAAAACAAACTGAGGGTTGCTGGGGGGAGGGGGTTTGGGAGAAGGGGGTGGGATTATGGACATTGGGGAGGGTATGTGATTTGGTGAGTGCTGTGAAGTGTGTAAACCTGGTGATTCACAGACCTGTACCCCTGGGGATAAAAATATATGTTTATAAAAAATAAAAAATTAAAAAAAAAAAAAAGAAATAAACATAGTTAAACTAAGAGACCCTTATTTTATGTCTCAATCATGCCTCTGTTTTTAATAAAGTATCAATAATTGAAATTTATTATTTGGTGATTTGAATCAGTATGAAATTAATTATATGCTTCTTGTTAGTCACGATTACAAAATAATGTTAAGATTATTACTTAATTTCAGAAACTTAAAAAGATTCTTTTTCTTACAAAATGTGTTCCTTGTTTTACAGAACTTCATTCGAAATCAGGTGTCCTATTTCACTTGGATTGGACTGTCCCGTAAAGGAACCCAAAGTACCTGGACATGGGAAGATAACTCACCACCCTTCCCCAAAATGTAAGGTTCTAAAATAGATACTAACTAGTAATTTCTATATCCACAGACAGGGATTTGCACTCCTGTAAGTACAGAGGAAAAAGATGCACACATATGTATATAGGCATATGCATACATACATATATACATGTGTACACAAACACACACACAAACGCACACTAACACACCAACTCCACGCACACCTCCAAAGGACTTAAGCTCAGAAAAGGACTTTGTGCAGAGAGAGAGAGAGGCTTTCTGACTGCGTGCCTCTCTTCTTTATAAGTCACTCTCTGGGAAAGCCTAGGGTACAAAGGATGAGTTTCTATAAGGAAAGAAAAGACATACCACCTTAGTTTTGGACCAATATTTTCTATTATCTCTGCATTTATGAATTTTTTTACATCATTTATATGCTCCAGTTTCAGGGAAATTGAATGGAAAGGGCTAAAGGCTGGAAAATGTGCAAGCCTGGCTGCAAAGCAGATAGCTCCTTTTGACTGTTCCAGACTCATGCCTTCTATTTGTGAGAAGAAAATTACTTCTCTGGCCACCTGATAATAGGAACAACAGCAGAAGACAAGTGCAATATTTTTTCTTATAAAGACCCAAACTCTTGAAAGTCCTAATCTTCCTCTCCCATTTCAGAGTATCTTTGCTCTTTTATGGGCTGTACCCACATTTCAGTTTTTAACTGATATGACGTTGGAGTATTGGGTGCACATTCTTGTACATTGTGGTACATCGGTCCCTCCACCTCTCCTTTTCACGTAGAGACAGCCATGTTATGGGCACAGTTCGGTGGAGTAAGAGAATATTGGTGCTCCTGATAAAGACTAAAAAGCAAGTATCTCTATAGTTTATTTCTGTAACTCATACAAATTAAGGAAGTAACCCTGCAAAACTTCGATCACTATCATGCATATTTTGTCTGGAATCCAGTACCCAAAGTAATTAAAACGATTACTATTCAGAAAAATTGTGTATGCATTTCTATTTGATTCCTTACTTTTCAAGAGAAGGACAACGTGGTATCCTGGAAAGTAAACGGTATCTTGAATTAGATCCGAGTTTGAGTTAACTCTGTGCTCTCTAGCAAGTTTAAACTTCTGGGTCTTAATTTCTTTATCCACGGGTAAACTACAAGCTGCTTTTGCAAGGTGCATATATCATTTTGCATTTCCATCCATGGTGTATGAAAGTTCCATTGTTTGCATCTCTCCAACATCTAGTACTGTAGTTTTTAAAGCCATTTTCGTAAGAGTGTACTATAATTAAATGTGCTTTTAGTATTTTCCTAATGAATAAAAAAATTCTAACCATACTTTCAATGCATTTTTTTGTCAACCGTGTGTCTTTTTTCTTTTTTTATTAACATATAATGTATTACTTGTTACAGTTCTGTGAATCATCAGTCTTATACAATTCACAGCATTTGCCATAGCACATACCCTCCCCAATGTCCATCACCCGGCCACCTATCCTCCCCACCTCCCTCTAGCAACCCTCAGTTTGTTTCTTTTATGGTAAAGTGTTGATTCAAATTTTTGCCTATTTTTATTTGGCTGTTCGTTTTCTTATTATTCTTTTTCTTTTGGGAGGGGAAAGCAGGGAAATTTGGATTTATTGTTTCTGACAAATGAGTAGTAACTTTCACTTTGTTCCTAGCATTACAAATATGAAATATAGTTTTTATCCTCAATTGAGAACACATGCTCTTAAAAATGTTTTCATAGTGCATTTTTTAAATGCACCAAATAATTAATTAATTTAATTTTATCTTATTCTATTTAGATTCAGGTATAGATTTGAGTGATTTATCACTTATCTCCAATGCCCAGGGCTCATCACAGGTGCCTCCATAATCCCCATAACTTCTTCATCCGTCCTTCACCTGCCCACGTCCCCTATAGCAACCCACAGTTTGTCTCTTTTCTTATCTTTCATTCTCTTAATATTATCTTTAGAAGATTTTGGAAGTTTAGAAGAGCAGAACGTTCCAATTTGATAAAGTATAATAATTTTTTTAATTCATGATTTCTGAAGGTTTTTTTCCTAAGAA
The DNA here is from genome assembly GCF_011764305.1 of Mustela putorius furo. Taxonomy (NCBI): domain Eukaryota; kingdom Metazoa; phylum Chordata; class Mammalia; order Carnivora; family Mustelidae; genus Mustela; species Mustela putorius. The sequence goes on along the minus strand of NW_025422368.1, from coordinate 36,920,314 downwards.
ATGTTTAATTGACTTGAGGTTGAAAATTTCTCCCCCATGCAGTCTTCTAGAAGCTCTAAGTTTACATTGAATTCTAGATTCCATTTTTTAAAATTTTTTTTAAAAATTCTAGCAAGTTAATATACAGTGCCATACTGATTTCAAGGTGATATTCAGTGATTCATCACGCACATACAACAACTAGTGCCCATCACAACAAATGCCCTTTTCAATACCCAACACTGACATAGCCCATCCCTTACCCATCTCCTCATCCACCCTCACTTTGGTCTCTATCATTAGAGCCTCTCCTGGTTTCTCTCTCTTCTTCTTTAGTTTGTTTTCCCCCATTCCCATATGTTCATCTGTTTTGTTTCTTAAATTCAACATATCAGTGAAATCATATGGTGTTGTCTTTCTCTGACTGACTTATTTTGCTTACCATAATACACTCTAGCTCCATCCACATCATTGCAAATGGTGAGATTTCATTCTTTTGATAGCCATGTAATATTCACTTGTATCTGTATTTGAGGTTTTCTTAATCCATTCATGAGTCAATGGATATTTGGGCTCCTTCCATAATTTCACTATTGTTGTAATGCTGTTGTAAATATGGGGGTGCATGTATTCTTTCAAATCTCTATTTTTTTTTTTTTTTAAAGATTTTATTTATTTATTTGACAGAGAGAGATCACAAGTAGGCAGAGAGGCAGGCAGAGAGAGAGGAGGAAGCAGGCTCCCCGCTGAGCAGAGAGCCCGATGCGGGCCTCGATCCCAGGACCCTGAGATCATGACCTGAGCCGAAGGCAGCGGCTTAACCCACTGAGCCACCCAGGCGCCCTCAAATCTCTATTTTTGTATTCTTGTTTAAATATCTAGTTGTGCAATTGCTAGGTTGTATGGTAGTTTTATTTTTAACTTTTTGAGGAAACCTCAATAATGTTTTGCAGAATGGCTGCACCAGTTTGCATTCCAACCAACAGCACAAGAGTGCTCCTCTTCCCCACATTCTTGCAACACCTGTTTTTTCTTTCTTTTATTTTTAATTTTAGCTATCCTGACAGGTGTGAGGTGGTATCTCACCATGGCTATGATTTGTATTTCCTTGATGATGAGCGATGTTGAGCATCTTTTCATGTGTCTGCTGGCCATTGGGATGTCTTCTGTGGAATAATGTCTATTCATGCCCTCTGGCCATTTTTTGCCTGGATTATTTCGTTTTTGGTGTGGATGTTAATAAGTTCTTTTTTTAAAAATTTTATTTATTTTATTTCTTTTCAGAGTTCCAGAATTCATTGTTTATGCACCACACCCAGTGCTCCATGCAATATGTGCCCTCCATAATACCCACCACCAGGTTCACGCAACCTCCCAACCGCCTCCCCTCCAAACCCTCCGTTTCTTTCTCAGAGTTCTGTTCTTTATAGATTTTGGATACTAACCCTTTATCAGCTATGGCATTTGCAAATAACTTCTCCTCTTCCATAAACTGCCTTTTAGTGATTGTTTCCTTTGCAGTGTGGAAGCTCCTTCTCTTCATGAAGTCCCAATCATATGTTTTTGCTTTTGTTTCCCTTGCCTCTGGTGACATGTACAGTAAGAAGTTGCCGTGGCCAAAGTCAAAGAGGTTGCTGCCCGTGTTCTCTCTAAAGATTTAATGGTTTCCGCTCCCACATTGAGGCCTTTCATCCCCTTTGAATTTCCTTTTGTGTATGGCAGGAGAAAGTAGTCAAGTTTCATTCTTCTGCATGTTTGCTGTCCAGTTTTCCCAACACCATTTGTTAAAAAGATGGTCTTTATCCACTGGATACTCTTTCCTGCTTTGTCAAAGATTAATTGACCATAGAGCTGTGGGTTCATTTCTTGGTTTTGTATTCTGTTCCATGGATCTCTATATCTGTTTTTGTGCCAGTGTCATACTTGATGTGGTCTTGATGACTACAGCTTTGTAAAACAGCTTGAAGTCCAGACTTGTGGTGTCTCCAGTTTTGTTTAGTTTTGTTTCTCTTTTTCAGAATTGATTTGGCCATTCCTGGTCTTTTCTGTCTCCATTCAAATTTAGGGTTATTTATTTATTTATTTATTTGGGATTGTTTATTTATTTATTTATTTGGTTTTATTTATTATTTATTTTATTTTAGCTCTGTGAAAAAGGCTGGTGGTGTTTTGATAGGGATGCATCAAATGTGTAGTTTGATTTGGGTAGTACAGACATTTTAACAGTATTAGTTCTTATAATCCATGAGCACGAATTGTTTTTCCATTTTCTTGTGTCCTCTTTAGTTTCCTTCATAAGTGTTTTATAGTTTTCAAATACAGATCTTTTGCACCTTTGGTTAGGTTTATTCCTAGGTATTTGTGTTTTGGGGTGTAATTGTAACTGGGATCAATTCATTGATTTTTTCCTGCTGTTTTGTTTTCAATGTATAGAATTGCACTGGATTTCTGTATGTTGATTTTATATCCTGTATGTTGATTTTATATCCAATTTGTTGAACTCATGTATCAGTTCTAGCAACTTTTTGGTGCAGGCTTTTGGGTTTTCCATACAGAGTATCTTGTTGCTGATTCCATCTTGTTGTCTGCAAAAAGTGAATGTTTGACTTCTTTGCTGATTTGGATGCCTTTTCTTTCTGTTTGCTGTCTGAATCCTGAAGCTAGGACTTCCGGTACTATGTTAAACAGTAATGGTGAGAGTGGACACTTGGTCTTGTTCCTGACCATAGGGGAAGGGCTCTCAGTTTTTCCCCATTGAAAATGATATTAGCTGTGGATCTCTCATATGTGACCTTAATGATATTGAGGTATGTTCCATCTATCACTACTTTCTCGAGAGTTCTTGTCAAGAATGGATGCTGTATTTTGTCAAATGCTTTTTCTGTATCTATTTAGAGGGTTATATGATTCTTATCCTTTATTTTATTAATGTGGTGTATCAAATTGATTGCTTTGTGAAAATTGAACCAGTCCTGAAGTCCAAAAATGAATCCTACTTAATTGTGGTGAATAATTCTTTTAATGAAGTGTTGAATTCAATTAGCTAGTATCTTATTGAGAATTTTTCCATCCATATCTATCAGAGATATCTCTAAATATAGTTTTTATTGGGGTCTTTGTTTGGTTTGGGGATCAAGGTAATGCGGACCTCATAGTATGAGTTTGGAAGTTTCTTTCCATTTCTAATTTTTGGAACAATTTCAGAAGAATAGGTATTAACTCTTCTCTAAATGTCCAGTAGAATTTCCCTAGAAAGACATTTAGTCTTGAAATACTGTTTGTTTGGGAGATTTTGATTACCAACTCAATTTCTTCATTAGTTATGAATCTGTTCTAATTTTGTCTATCATCTTGTTTCTGGTTTGGTAGTTTGTATGTTTGTAGTACTTTGTCCATTTCTTTCAGATAGCCTAATTTGTTGCTCAAAATATTCTCTCTTTAAAGATTTTATTTATCCATTTGACAGACAGAGATCACAAATAAGCAGAGAGGCAGGCAGAGAGAGATGGGGAAGCAAGCTCCCCACTTGAGCAGCGAGCCCGATGTGGGGCTTGATCCCAGAACCCCGGGATCATGACCTGAGCAGAAGGCAGAGGCCTCAACCCACTGAGCCACCCAGGCACCTCAAAATATTCTCTAATAATTGTTTATACTTCTGTGTTATTGGTTAAGATCTTTCCCCTTTCATTCATGATTTTGTTTATTTGGGTACTTTTCTCTTTTCTTTTTGTTAAGTCTGGCTAGGGGTTTATCAATTTTATTAATTCTCTCAAAGAACCAGCTGTTACTTTTGTTCATCTGTTCTACTGATTTTTATGTTTCTCTCTCATTTATTTTTGCTCTAATATTTATTATTTCCCTTCTCCTACCAGCTTCAGGCTTTACTTCCAGTTCTTTTTATAGCTCCTTTTAGGTGTAAGGTTAGCCTGCCATTTGAGACTTTTCTTGCTTCCTGAGGTAGGCCTCTGTATTGCAATATACTTCCCTCTTAGGACGGCCCTCGCTGCATCCTAAAGATTTTGGAATGTCATGTTTTCATTTTCACTTGTTTCCATGTATCTTTTATTTCATATCTAATTTCTCGTTTGATCCACTCATTCCTTAGTAGGATGTTCTTTAAACTCCATGTATTTGTGGTTTTCCAAACTTTTTTTCTTGTGATTGACTTCAAGTTTCATAGAGTGTCATCTAAAACTATGCATGGTATGACATCAATCTTTTTGTACTTGTTGGGGGCTAATTTATGACACAGTATGTGGTCTATTCTGGAGAATGTTCGATGTGCACTCAAAAAGAATGTGCGTTCTGCTACTTTAGGACAAAATGTTCTCAATATGCATATTAAATCCATCTGGTCCAATGTGTGTCATTCAGAGCCATTGTTTCCTTGTTGATTTTCTGCTTATATAATCTGTCCATTGATGTAAGTGGGATGTTAAAGTCCCCTATTATTATTATATTATTATCAGTTTCTTTAATTTTGCTATTAATTTATTTTTAAATTTTTGTGCTCCCAAGTTGGGGGCATAAATATTTACAATTGTTGGATCTTCTTAAGGAAAAGACCCCTTAATTATGATATAATGTTCTTCTTCATCTCTTGTTACAGTCTGTTTTTAAAATCTATTTTTTATATAAGTACACTGGTTTTCTTTTGACATCCGTTAGCATAATAGATGGTTCTCCAACTTCTCATTTTCAATCTGCAGGTTTGTTTAGTTCTAAAATGAATCTCTTGTGGGGCGCTTAGGTGGCTTACTCAGTTAAGTGTCCACCTCTTGGTTTTGGCTCAGGTCATGATTACAGGGTCCTGGGATCGAGCCCCGGGTAAGGCTCCCCACTTAGTGGGAAGGCTGCTTGTCTTCCTCTCCCCCTGCCCATCCCCCCAACTCTTGTGCATTCTCTCACCCTGAAATAAATAAATCTATTATAAAATTTTAAAATATTTAAAAATTAAATAAAATGAGTCTTTTGTAGGGAGCATATAGATGGATCTTCTTTTTTTTTTCATCTGTTTTGAGGACAGATGTGCTACAAACCTGATCTGTCTTCTCTTGTAGGTTAAGGACTTCTTTTTTTCCCCTTGCTGCCAGTATTCTCTCCTTATCTCTGTATCTGGTGAGTTTGGCTGATATGCCTTGGCAATGGCTGGTTTTTGTTAAATTTAATGGGAGTACTCTGCACTTGGATTTTGATGTCCATGCCCTTCTCTAGATTAGAGAAACTTTCAGTGATAGTTTGCTTAAGTCAACCTTCTGCTCATTTTCTTTCTCTTCATTTTCTGGGACTCCTACAATATGAGTGTTATTACATTTTAATAAACCACTGAGTTCTTAATAAGTCACTAACTACCTTCATGGTCCATTACCTTTGTTTTCCTCTTCTTTCCAGTTTCATTATTTTCCATAATTTTAACTTTTATGTCACTGATTGCTCTGTTTCATCCATCCTTGCTGTTTGGCATCCATTTGGGTTTGCATCTTGGCTATAGAATTTTTTATTTCAGCCTGACTAGATTTTCACTCCTTTTTTTATCTGCAGTAAGGGATTCTCTAGCGTCTTCTATGCTTTTTTTTTTTTTCAAGCCCAGCTATTATCCTTATAATTGTTGTTTCAAATTCTTGTTATAACTGTATTGACTAGATCCTTGGCTGTCATTTCTTCCTGCTATTTCTTTTGGGGTAAATTCCTCTGTCTCGTCACTTTGGAGGTAAAAAAAAAAAAAAGGTAAGATTAAAATAAATAAAGTAAGGAAACTAGATCCTAGGTGTGTTTTTGGTCTGCTTTAAGAGAAGCTTGATGGAAAAAAGAAAAAATATGTACTTTGAAAAAATAAAATAGAATAAATAAAATTTAAAACTTGCCCTTTCTATGCGCAAAAAAAAAAAAAAAAAATTAAAAACTCAAAGAAAGCCAGATCCTCTTTATGCTAGAGCTGAATTTTTGCAGCACTCTAAAACTGATTTTGTGTCTGTGGAGGGTTCCTGCTGTTCTTCTGAGGCAGGAGACTGCTGCTCTGATTTTTTTTTAATTAATTTTTTATTTTTTATAAACATATATTTTTATCCCCAGGGGTACAGGTGTGTGAATCACCAGGTTTACACACTTCACAGCACTCACCAAAGCACATACCCTCCCCAATGTCCATAATCCCACCCCCTTCTCCCAAACCCCCTCCCCCCAGCAACCCTCAGTTTGTTTTGTGAGATTAAGAGTCACTTATGGTTTGTCTCCCTCCCAATCCCATCTTGTTTCATTTATTCTTCTTGTACCCACTTAAGCCCCCATGTTGCATCACCACTTCCTCATATCAGGGAGATCATATGATAGTTGTCTTTCTCTGCTTGACTTATTTCGCTAAGCATGATAAGCTCTAGTTCCATCCATGTTGTCGCAAATGGCAAGATTTCATTTCTTTTGATGGCTGGAACGTATGTCCCTCTTTCATTTCTGAAGAATACATTAGCCAGATAGATAGTTCTTGTTTGGCATTTTCTCTGTCATCATGTTGAATATATCTTCTCATTCCTTTCTGGCTGTAAAATTTTTGCTGAAAAATCCACCATAGCCTAATAGTGGATCTTTTTGTGTTACAAAGGAACGTACAACGAAAACAAAAGCCATCTACAAGTTCAAGGCAATGCCTATCAAAATTCCAACAGCATTAGTCACAGAAATAAAGAAGGCAATTCTAAAATTTACATGAAACCACAAAACCTTAAAATATACAAAACAATCAAGAATGAGAACAAAATTAAAGGTATCCCAATTCCTGATTTTAAACTATACTACAAAGCTATAGTAATCAAAACAGCATAGTACTGGCATAGTAATAGAAAAATGGAACAGAACCCAGAGCCCAGAAATAAACCTATGTACATAAGGACAAATAATATTGACAAAGAAGCCAAGAAAAGTCATCGGAAAAATGAAAGTCTCTTCAATAAATGGTGTGGGAAAAACTGGATACCATGTGCAGCATAGTGAAATTGGACCCTAATTAACCTAATCACAAAAATTTGAGCTAATTTTTATATGTATTAAAGACATACAAATTACATATTTGTATAAGACATATTATGTATTAAAGACATAAACATAAAACCAAAAACCTTAAAACTCTGCATTGGCAACTCTGTTATGGTTTTTTAGAAGTATCATTTAGAAATGACACCAAAACCACAAGAAACAAGGGTATAAAAAATATGCTGAAATTATAATTCCTATTACCTGTGAATATGACCTTATTTGGAAATGAGGTCTTCACAGATGTAATCAAGTTTAAATGAGGTCCTTATGAAGAGGCCTAAGACTCTCCTTATAAAAAGATGGGTATTTTAACAGGGACACAGAGGAAGAATGCCATGTGATAACAGAAGCAAAGATTGAAGTGATACAGAGAGGAACGAGGAACAAAAGAATTGCCCACAACAGACAGAAACTAGGAAGAGACAAGGAAGGCACATATTGCAATGAGCACTGGGCGTTATACGCAAATAATGAATCATGGAACACTACATCAAAGACAAAGGGAGCACTGTATGGTGACTAACATAATAAGTAAATAAATAAATATCAAACAAGTAAAATAGTCTCAAATGAAACTTTGTCCTAACAACTTCACTTAAAATTGCTAGCCTGCACAACTATGGGAAAAAAAATGTATGTATATTGTTCAAAGACACCCAGGTTATGGTACTTGTCATGGCAGGAGAAGGAATAAATATACCGCCCACACAACCAGCACCCAGATTATTGCACGATTATTATCAGCACCTGAGAATTGTCCCTTGGACCATGTTTCTTTCCAAGAAGAACTCTGTACCATAGCAAATAGTATTCATTCTCTATTATTGTTCCTTTTAGGAATAAATCCACATGGCAGGAATTTCTGTCCTAATTTCTAATCACAGAGATTAGATTTATTTGGGTTGAATCTCATAAATAGGGGAATTATATTGGATAAACTATTTTGTGTCTGGTTTCTTGGCTCAAATTGTGTTTGGGGTATCAATCTACAAAGACACGGACAGATAGTTTAAATTAAAGAAATACCAGAAAGAGATGCTGGCCTCACACATAATAGGAAATTGTACATTTAAAATGATACAAGATAACCCCTATTATACTGGTGAATATTTTATTGGCAAAATCAAACAGATTGATGACACATGGTGATAAAGAAGTGAGGAATCAGGAACCCTTGAATACTGCTGTGTGGAGATGATAGGTGTATAAGCTCTACTGAAATATTACATGCTTATTAAAATTTAATGTACACATCTTTTGATATAGAGATTTCACTGCCAGATACTTACCACATATATAAATATATGCTAAATATTTTTATATATTGCCATATATATATATGGCAAATGATACTGTGTTAAGTACTATTCATTCTAGCATTTTTCTACCACTGTAAAACTCTCGGACACACCTAAATATCCATTGGAAATAAAACTTGTAGATAAATTTTTGGTATCTATTTAGTGAAACATTTGCATTTACTTACAAACACTGATGTAGCTCCTATGTACTGACATGGAACAAACTGCACGATATATTTTTAAACAAAAATGTAAAAAGCAATACTATTGTAGTTATGTAACATTTTTTTTTAGCAGATAGCATGCATATGGCAGTACTTCCCTAGGAATATTTTCAGAATACTATATTTTACATGTTTGCCTAAAAGAAGAGAACTAGGTGAATAAGGAACAAGATAGGTTAAGATAATTTGTTCATCATTATGTATCTCTTATATTTTGAACAATGTGAATATATTAATTAACTACTTATATCAGGATCATTTAATTATTTTTAAATGTAAAATCTTACACTCAATCAAAATGAATTTGTTTCACATTCTCTGATGGATTCGTTCTTGAAATTTCTAAACAATAAACTTATTTTTTGGATGTATAATTTTCCTATTTATAAATTTTAGTGCTTTAACCTTGCTGAGGAATGTTTGAAAGATCATTACCCTTAATAAATCATGCATAGTAAACCAATTTGAGTGAATACCCTAAGTTTATTCCCTAATAGCTGTTAAAGAAAGAAAATATGAAAATTTTGATGACAGTAATTCTTTTAATAACAAGGGCCAGTGAACAGCTTTTCACAAATGTAATGAAAGTGTTTTTGACAATCAGCAGTAGAAATAGTGGATGGCTTGAGGTGTCCACATTTTATATCCAATAAATTTTGCTGGAAATTCCTGCATCAGAGAATATATTTATTTTAGAAAGTCATTTGTCAGGCAAAATTTATCACAAATTTACAACATAGGTGCAATGATTTCAGTAGACATACAAATCGTATAACAGACATATAGCTGTAAGATTATGAAGTGTAATTGTATCTAAAACTAATGGAAATGTCAGTGGACAGCTGGAGATAGGGAAGTAGAAAGACTAGTATAGATTGGGATGTATACATAACTTAGATAGGTACACTTGAAAAATTCTTCTAAAACTCCTGAAACTCCTGGAAAGTGACCAAATGTAATAAATTCATTATGTGACATACTGTAACTACATATAAAAATATTCCAGTTTCCTATGATTCAGATTAATGTGCACAGAGTATGCATTTAAAATGCTAGCCTCACTTGAATCACAGAGGGTGCTTATATGCAGTTAAAACAGAGTGCACTTTTCCCGACTCAGCTTACTGTTTTCCACACCAAACAAAATTTCAAATATTGTGAAATGGACTATGAGAATAAGGTACCTGGATTTTAAATTTGGGGACTAGGCTACAGCATAGAGTAAAAAAAATGTTACTTAGTATTAATTTCCCTTCAAATGACCATGAATGTAACTGATAAGAACAATTGCAAGTAGTAAAATTTATCAGCGAGAACTCACCAACATTTTTAATTCTATTACTTCAGTAGTACTTCCTTTATAAGGATTCCATCACCCTACCTGTCCCTTCATGGTTTTACTTTTGTATCTCGAAGAACTTTTCTCAATGATATTTTCTGGTTATCCTTATCTCCCCGTTATCTTATCATTATCTTAAACACTCGGGTGTCCAAGGACCTTAGATTTCCTGAGAATCACTTCCACCCTCTTACTTATTTCACTGTGCACTGCTGTGTACAACATCTGCATTCCCTGCACTGACCTCTCATGTGAGCTTCATGATCATGTATCACAATGCCCCGTGTGACACCTGTAGACATAGCTAAATGTTGAAGAGGGTCATTCAAATTGTATCTAACACTGAATTCCAATTATGCTCTAGTAACATTAATAGCAGAATCACTCTTACAACTTCTGGACCAAAAACCCTGGAGCCATCCCTGATTTGTCTCTCTTTCACACATCTTTGAAAGAAGTGTGGAATCTGGCCACGTTACACCAGCGTCAACCCTGCCAACCATCATTAAGTCACAACATCTCAGCGGGATGACTGCAACAGACTCTTCAGCAGCCTTCCGCATCCTCATTTAGCCTCTCTGCTTCCTCCCCCAAAAGAACACACACCAAGTAATCTCAACAGAGTGTCCAGAGGCACCCTAGAACAAGAAGCCTGTTTTTGTCCCTCCTCTGCTCAAAACCCTCTAATAGCTTCTCATGCCTTCATGAAAAAATCCAAGTTCTTACACTTTTCTGATATCTTACACACTCCCACTGTCATTAAGTCTCTAACCTACATCTCCCCCTACCCCTTGGTCACCTTGTTCAACGATGCAGGCCCTCTTGCTATTTCCTCAAGCATGTTAAATACACTCCTACTTCAAGGTCTTTACACCAGCTGTGTCTACTATTAGGGAGCCATCCCATCAGGTAATCTAAATGGCTGGTTCATTCAAGGTACTGTACAAACATTTCTCCAGGAGATTGTCTCTGACATCCCATTTAAAACAGTGAAATCTCTTTCTTTTACCGTCATACACAAAAGACACTGCCATATAGCAAAAAAATAAGAGACTTCACAACACTCCAGAGCACTTATCTTCTTCTAATGTGCCACATCATTTACTCAGCCTATTTGTTTGGTCCTCATTCATCCCCACCAGCACTATCATGCCTGCATTAGACTGTAATATCCGTAAGGGGAGGATACTGTGGCCTGTTTTCTTTATCAATGTAGTTTTAATACCTAGAGCAGTGCCTGACATATTACAGGCAATCAATAAACATGTTAAATAACCCAATGTCTAAAGGACCACATTAGGGATGCAAGATTACCAAGTCACTTAGTGGAAAAAGCTTTTTTCTTTTTAGTTCTTGAATGACACCAACTAAATAGGTACAAGTTGCACTCACAGAGAGAGCTGGGTTTAGATACGACTTTTCTTTCCTCATTATACTTTTACCATTTCCTGCACCCAAACTAGTGAACATGCTAGTATCACAGAACATACAAGAGAAAGATACAAAAGCAAAATGTCTCTTTACCATGTTTGGAAGGACCCTCCATTGAGGAACATGGGAATAAATAATGCTCTTTTGGTCTATTGGAGGCCTGAGATTTGCATTTGGTTGCCTAGCTGAGAAGTGAGATCACATGGAATTCAAGATATTCCCTAAGTCCCCAAGGATCCTTTCCTCTTCTTGACCTATAATCTACCAGGCAGTTCCTGAGCAGGAGAGGGAATGGGAAACAGTGACATGAAAACTTACACCGTCTGAGATAGGGGTGTGCCATCCAGCCACTTCCAGGGATGCTTAGCTCCTACTTTATATAATCCTATCCAGTAATTGTATCTTATTTTTGTTTGAATGAAGTTCTGTGGGAAAGGAGAATTAGGTATTATTCATAACATCACTGAAAATACATCACCCACAGAGGACTCGTAAAATACCGGGCACATTTATCTTCCAATGCTACTCTGATAAATGGAGAAGGCAGACTAATTTCTCCATGTGCACAGAAGAAATGGATACGGAATGATTTAATGAACAAATCACTCAACTCTTTAAGACTGAATGAAAGATATCCAGAAAGGGACATGATGGATTTAAAAACAAACTTCACATAAGATAAAGTAGATAGGTAAATAGGATTGCACTAAACCTAGAACTTCTCTCTACCTTAAAGAATATGAAAATACAAGCTTCAAATCTGGAGACATCTGCAGTATCTTAAAGAACAAACACATATTTCTATCAAGCAATATCAAAATAAAATTATCCAGTAAGAAAAAAATGGACAAAACATAGAAACACATTTCAAATAAATATAGCATATAGCCAATAAATAGAAAAGAGCCAAGCTCACTATAGATCAGGAGATATTTTACAACTATTCAATTGGAAGAAAGTAAAAATAACAACACCAAGATTGTGGTATAGTAAAGATCAAAGATCTTTAAAACTGTTGTTAAAATCATATTGAAACAAAACCATATTGAAAAATGATCTGGAATTCGCATATGAAATTGAACCTGTACAAATCCTACTGACCAATGATTCCACTCATAGAATGATTTATCATAAAAAAAAAAAAAGAGAGAGAGAGAGAGCGAAGGCACATGGGAGACATGTCTTAGAATGTTTCATGAAGGACTATTCATAACAACAAGAGCTAAAAACAACCCAAATTCCCATCATCTAGAGAATGGATGAAGCTTATCCACACTGTAGCATATTTTATTCACTTCAAATGTTCCCTTATGGAATAAATGAAACAAGATGGGATCAGGAGGGAGACAAACCATAAGAGACTTAATCTCACAAAACAAACTGAGGATTGCTGGGGGGGGGGGGTAGGGAGGTGGTTGGGTTATGGACTTTGGGGAAGGTATGTACTATGGTGAGTGCTGTGAAGTGTGTAAACCTGGCGATTCACAGACCTGTATACTCGTGGGGCTAATAATACATTACATGTTAATAAAAAGTAAAAATTATTTTAAAACGGTAAATGTAAAGCAACAAATAAATGTTCTTTCCTAAAAGCAATGTATTTATTACCTCCCTCCATCTCTCTCTCTCTCAAATCCTCTCCCTCTGTCTGGTCTCCCACTCTTCTTTCTCTCTCCTCTCTCTCCTCTCTCTCTCTTTCTCTCACACACACACAGACTTCAATATTTTTTCACTATAATTAAATTGTATAAGAAAAAATCTCAGTAGTATATCTTTTAGAGTAGGGAAGATTGATGAATATTACATAAAATATACTTTATCATTTCTAGGTCTCCGAAGAAACACCAAAATTAAATGTTCATTGATCCTTTCACTCACATATTTTTGTTAGATTTACAGGTATAACTACTTGTATAAAAGCCAATCTCATTTTTCTGCATCATTGAATTTAAGGCACAGCTTTCATTATACTTCTAGACTTTGGAAAATAGCAAAAGACTAAAATCCGAAACCATTACTGTCAGAGCAATGCTGCTCTGCAGCAAAGTCTGTCTCTGGTTTCTACAGTGCATCAGCATTCCAGGGTAGGTCCTGACAACAAGGTTATCAGATTATAGACTATGCAACAGAGCTTTGCTTTACCCACGGCGAAAGTCACAAGGAATTTCAAGGGCTCTGGAATAGTTCACGGAGATACAGGGGCAACAAAAATAAGAAGTTTCGCTGAAACTTTGAAGCCTAGAAACTTCAATGGTAGGACTAAAACTGAAGAACACTGAATTGGAAATTACAGATTACAGGGAGAGTACAGATTACAAATAAAGTAAATTTCTGAGAAAAGAAAACAAATCATTTCAAAACAGACTGACAACCACTGATGTTTAAATGAATCAAGGTATTAATAAGATGTAGCTGGATTTTTAAAATATGACTCCTTAATATGATTTCTTAGTTCATCTGTTTCTTATAGGTAAAAGTGATTTATTCATATTTTTATTTTAATAAGAATTTTATAAACAAGAAAACATAGGGCTTTTTATTTTATTTATTTAATCATTATACTATTACTATCATTATTATTATTATTATTATTGCCATTGTTATTATTATTATTTTAGGTAACCTCTACACCCAACATGGAGCTTGAACTCACAACTCTTGAGATCAAGAGTCACATGCCCCACTGACTGAGCCAGGCAGGCACCCCTGAGTAATGTTGCCGTTTTGCAAACATAGGGCTTTTCACTCATCCTTCACAAGATACTATTAGAAGTCACATTGCTAAGACTAAACAGTGTAACTGGAATTTGGTGCCTAAATGGAATTATTAGAAGGAAATCTACAGATCCATTCAATTGACTTTGTAGTCCTAAATTTTATAAGAAATGGCAAATTTGATCTAGGTTGTCTCTACTAGAGAAGAGATGTTTCCTCTGCCATTCTGGATTAAAAGTAAAATAAGACAAGCAGAGAGAGCGAATTATCATATGTTTCAATTACTTGTGGAGCATAAGGAATAAAATGGAGGACATAGGGAGATGGAGAGGAGAAGTGAGTTGGGGGAAATCGGAGGAGGAGACAAACCATGAGAGACTGTGGACTCTGAGAAACAAACTGAGGGCTTTTTGGGGGGGGGGGTGCGTAGGTGAGCCTGGTGGTGGGTATTATGGAAGACACGTATTGCATGGAGTACTGGGGGTGGTGCATAGACAATGAATTCTGGAACACTGAAAAGAAATAAAATGGAAAAAAAAATAAAAGTTTATTTTTAAAGAATCTTTCCAGTATATTCAGTCTCTATTTTTCATCTTTTTTCCCATGGCCACACATGAAACTGAGAGACTAATCTTCCCTTACAAGTGTGACTCCTTCCAAATACTGAACAAGAAGGAACAACAGAACTCAGATAATGAGAATTATCACTTTACATTGCTCACACCATTGAAGGTAGTTTTTCTTTTGCCCTGTAGTAGCCCTGAGAAGCTAAAACCTAACTCTCTAATGTATACTAAAATGTGAAGATGTAACACATACAATAAAAAGACAAACAGTAAAATGGCTCTCCTGTTCATTTTTCAAACAATGGATCTTGGGGTGCATAGGCGGCTTGGTTGCTTAAGTACCTGACCCTTGATATCATCTCAGGTCTTGATCTCAGGGTCATGAGTTAAAGCCTCATGTGGGCTCCAGGCTGGGCTGGAGACTACTTAAAAAAATAAGTAAATAAAACAGGGGTTCTTCTAGGTCCATGTTACACCTTCATCTCCTCTTTAGAGAAATAACAAGTGCTTCAAAACAAAGAGGCCAAATAATACGGGAGGAAAGTCGAAACAATGATCCTAACTCAAGACATAGGACTTCTCATAAAGCACTTATCAAGTTTAATAAAGCAGCATACCTGCTCTGCTTTATTATCAATCTTCATGAGTCTAGAACTCAGGACTTCACATGACTTCTTACTCTCCTCCCAACTTTTCTCTTCTTCTGAAAAATAGTAACAGCTTTTTCCACAGCAGTGCCAATTTCCTTGAAATGACTCATAGTCTTCATCTTGAAAACAAAAGCCACCATGATCTTCAACCACAAGGCCTCTTACAGAAATGCACTTTACACATATTTCTGGCTTACTTCAGGCTGAACGACCAAAAATTAGGTGGTTTTCCCATTTCCCAAAAGTCTAATGCTGGTAATAGCTCTTTGCCCAAACTGTGGGTCCTAGGACTGTCTCTGACAGACCTCAAATCATCGTTAGAATTGCACTGAGAAATTTTGACTTCACAAGGACAAATAAACTGCAGCCATGTGGAGCAGATATCCTTAATTCCAAGAGATCTGTACTGGCAAAAAGTCATCCAAAAGCGTGAATTACTCAAATAATCAAATCACATGACTTTGTGAAAGTCAAGAGTTATATTAGCTATAATAAAGAAAATGGGTTTGATTTCAAAAAAAAAAAAAGAAGAAGAAGAAGAAGAAGAAAAAGAAAAAAATAAATAAAAGGTGAGCAAAATTAAAGGACCTAACAAAACACAACATAAAGTTTTAAAATTCTGTATTGAAATGGGACAGAATGGATAATTCCATTTAAAAAATTGTATAAGTATTCAGTACATACCTATAATAGGTGGTAAAATTGAGTCATCTTCAACCTCTCCTAAGGAAGCATTTTTTTCTTTTGTGTCATTCTTATTCTGCATTGTGTGTGCAGGACATTTCTGAAAAACTTCAGTCCATATTATAAAATTATGGTTGTGAATGCCTTTCATATATCACATTATTATACTTGCTGCTTGCTCTAATTCTAAATGGCATAGTGAATGTTGTTGACTAAATGAAAGTACAATCAGAGAAAATGGTAGTTTAAAATAGTTTGAAGTATCAAAAATGAAACAGATTTTTTAAATAAAAGGTTAACTGCTATCTATTTTAAGTATATAAAACTTATAAAACACAAAATATAAAACTTATAAACATATACATATATGTTTATACATATATGTATAAACATATACATTGGAAAATATAAACTTGAAATAAAACATTAACCATTTTCTATGTCATCCACTCTTCAAATAAAGATTTCAACATTGGTGAGATTTTGTATTCAGTACTTACTTAGCAACTGACTCTGTACTAGGATAAGCTTGTAATTGATACAGTGAATTTACCTGACTTAGATATTTAATTCCAGTATGCAAAAGGAAAGTTAAACAACTCTGAGAGAAATAACAATATCTTCCCAAAACTCACAAATAAAAAAATATATAAAAGCATAAAATACACTTCTATGTAAGAGTGTGGGTATTAAAGGAAAAATTCTTTAAAGTTTGTTACACAACTGATAATCTTAATTTCCAATTCTGCTACTACCAGTCATCAGTGAGAATGAGTGACTCATCATGTAAATCTTTATTTTTTTAAAGATTTTATATATTTATTTGAAAAAGAGAGAGAGAGAGAGAACGAGAAAGGGAACACAAGCAGGGGGAGAAGCAGGCCTCCCGCAGAGCAGGGAGCCCAACATGGGGCTCAGTCCCAAGATGCTAGGATCATAACATGAGTCTAAGACAGACACATTAACAACTGAGCCACCCAAGTGCCCCTCATGTTCAGTTTTAGGAGCTAATACCAGAGTGTATCAGTTTACAGTCCCTTTATGAGATCATGTAGATCCACATACTTTCAAAATTTGGTAAAGTTTTTGCTTTGCCATAATTAAAAAAATAATTTTCTGTATTTATTATCTCTGCTTCCTAATGTTTGAAGTATAAGCCATTGCAATCAGGCTTTGATGATACCCACCATTCAACTGAATCTACTCTAGCAAATATCTTTAGTGACCTCTCTCTGGCCAAATTTAGTAAGCATACTGTTGGCCATTATTTTACTTGATCATCTGATACCATTTGGAACCCATGACTATCTTTACCCTCCTTCCATATGATGTCATAATGTTTTGGATTCCCTCGCACTTCTTTAACCAAAGCATCACTGTTTTTTTCACTTCCACCTATTCTAAATGTTAATTTTCCTAAGAATCATCCTCCTCCATCAGAAAGGATGAATACCCAACTTTTGTAGCAACATGGATGGGACTCAAAAAAATTATGCTGAGAGAAATAAGTCAAGCAGAGAGAGTCAATTATCATATGGTTTCACTTATTTGTGGAGCATAACAAATAGCATGGAGGACATGGGGAGTTAGAGAGGAGAAGGGAGTTGGGGGAAATTGGAAGGGGAGGTGAATCATGAGAGACTATGGACTCTGAAAAACAATCTGAGGGGTTTGAAGTGGCAGGGGGGTGGGGGGTTGGGGTACCAGGTGGTGGGTATTACAGAGGGCACAGATTGCAGGGAGCACTGGGTGTGGTGAAAAAATAATGAATACTGTTATGCTGAAAATAAATAAATTTAATTTAAAAAAAAAGAATCATCCTCCTCGCCATTTTTCTTCTAGAAAATCTATTCTCTCTAGTTTTATAAGGTAAAGCATGGTCTAGCTTCTGCCTTCCTCTATTATGCTTACCAATACTTGTTACATTAATTGATGAAAGTTCAAATTATATCTCTAATCTAGGTATCTCTCTTGATCTCCAGACTTTTAGTCCTACCATATGCATGCTGATGGTCTGCAACTTATAAACATAAGCAAAAATGCTCACTCTAAGAGACTCAAACCAATCTAATTCTTTCTGTTCATCTCCACTGATATGCCACAACTCCTCACTCCTCACCATTATTCACACACACACACACATACACACACACTTGATAGACCAATGTTTTTTGTAACATTTGGTAGAATATATTTGCCAAAGTATATAGCCTGACATCAAATGGTATCACTAATTCATTTCTCTCCCTCACACATACCCTAACAATTCTATATAGTAAATATTTCTCATAAACAGTCCCAATGCCTCATCACTTAAGACACTAATTCAGTCATTCTAACTAACCCTAATTCCTGAAATATCCTCCTGTCTGGTCCCTCCACCCACTTTCCAGGCTATTCAAATTGACTCTTCCCAAATCTCTCTATGTTTGTGGGACATGAATCCTGTTTTCCCTCTGTAATATCTTCCCAAAGTTCCTTTTGGTTTTTAGAACAAATCTAAAATTGCTTAACATGATATTAAAGTTATCATCAATTATATACCTAGCCACCCTGTTTTATAGCTACTTCTTTTATTTGCACAGAAACTTAAATCTCCTCACACGTTAATGCTTCTTTTGTTCATCTTGTTCTCTGCCTAGATGAGTCTTCTCTTCCCTGACCCTTCTGATTAAGTCCTACCTAACCTTCTTATCATATCAATTATTATCTCCTGGAGAAAAACTTTCTTGACCTCCGGGACTATCCCATCCATCTGATATCTTCATGCCATTACCCCAGCACTGACAATATTTATTTTTAAAACTGCTTCACTTAAAAAGTCTTCCCCTTTAAACTAAGCTCATTGTGAAGTGACTTAAAATTCCTATGTCCTTAGTATACATAGTTCCTGAGCCAAAATTGTGTTGAAAGAATAAACCAAATATTTAATAACATCAGGGAAAAGATATTAAGAGGAGGTGTTGTATAGATAGTGTACAAATTGACATGCAATAGGGGCTCCTGGGTGGCTCAGTAGGTTAAACGTCTCCCTTCATTCAGTTCAGGTCATGATTCCAGGATCCTGGGATCAAGCCCTGTAACGGGGGCTCCAAGCTCAGCCAGAAGCCTGCTTCTCCCTCTCCCTCTGCTTGCTGCTCAATCTTTGAAAAAAAAAAGGAACTGATATGAAATATATAAGTGATATAGAAAATATATCAACCTTTATTCCTCTGTGATTTTATTAGAATTAGAATATGATAAGGAATGTAATATACAAGTAAAGATTTTTTCCAATTCTTGATTATATAGAAAACCTTCTTCCACACAAAATATAAGGATGAATATATATGTAAGCTACACTACACATTTCAGCCAAATTCTGTGCTATTACAACTATTACGTACCCTCTTTTGTGTAGCATAAAAACTGACAGCCAAATAATAAAATCATCATCATCAATATTATCATCAACACCATTATTAACGTCTGTATAGGACTTCATGATATACACGGGCTCTGCAGAAACCCAGTAGTTATATCATTTATCACTCTGGCTCGTCGTTCTCATAAGAACTGTATATGTCTGATACTCACATATAGAGCTTAAGCCTGTGATTGCCAACAGGAGGATAACACACATAACTCCCAGGGATAATGCAACAAAATGCCATGGAAATTCTGTACAAATGAGAAGGCAAAATATATAGTAAGCATTGAGCATAAAAACACCCGCAGAATTAGAAGGAAATGGAAATTCATTCTGGAACTAAAATGAATGTCCCTATTCACTGTGATAATAAAACTCATTGAATATGACATTTAAGTATGTCCATTGATATATAAAGAGCCAGACATAAAATATCAAATAAGTATAGACATGATTATTATGACTGCACTTTTTCTTATTTGACATCATAATGTTTTCACAAAACAAAATAAACTGAAAAACCTTTACCTCTCTTTTTATCACCTGGTCCTCTTTTGCCCTTCTGTTTCCTTGAATTGGGTGCTTTAAGGTCTGTATATGTCACTCTCTCCTCGTTCATTTTTGAGGGCCGCAGTCAAGGAACACAGCTCAAATCCTATGCAATGTTTCATGAGGCATGAAAATAACGTGATCTATCATGAAGGAACAGGGACAGCTAAAAGAATGATGAGCATGATCATCTGAAATAAGCAAGTCAAAGTATTTATCTGGGAACATTAGAAAGAAAATTATTTTCATCTTTGCTTTTTGTAATGATTTACAACAGTGATCCTACACAATTAAGTAAAGGTCCATTACGTTTATGGACATGCTATGCTAAGCTTTCACTGTTTTTATAAATATTGAATTAATTGCCAATATTTAAAAATGTACATTATATCCCACATTACCTAAAAGTCTAGATTTATAACATCTTTGGAAAAATCATGTTTATCACTTAGTGCCTGTTTTATGCCCCAATGGGTAATACACTGACACCAAAAAGAGTAACTCCCTCTTTAGTAAGGACACCCATGCCCCAATTTGACAGACTCTGTACCTGCCACCTTACTTATGTCAGACCCCACTCATTCATTCACAGGAACTTCATACTCACTGGGTCATGACTCCATTTCCAAGTGTGAGGAAAATGTGGAAATCCTGGGATTCAAGGAAAGGGAGTTTAGGAAGTGATATTAAATGAGGGAGGCATAACATGTCATTCTAACCACTAGGCTGCACAGGCGTGCTTTCATTTCTCCTGGGAAATGAAGAAAACTGAGTCTCCGAGACATGTAGTATATACAAATATATATTGAGTTCAAGCATGCATATTACATAGAGCTTGTGTATCTTTATATAAATAAATGATCCTTCACCCAACTTAACTTGTATAAACAATACCTTCCAAAAAGTACTTAATAAACTCTCTCCCTTAAAATATAAATAAATACATAGTGATTAAAGAGGAGAAAACATTTTCCCAAAAGAATATTTTTGGTAAATGTAGAAAGCAGCAGTTAACTGTTTTTCCTACATAGATTTGATTCTTGGGTTTTCAAAATACCTTAATGTTTTACCATTTAATTACTTTATAATATCAGGAAACTTTATTTGAACAATCATCTACACTGATATAATGTATAAACACATTGCCATTTGTTTTTCAATGAATATTCTCTCTACCAAAGTGCCAAATCAAATAGTAAATCTTGTGTCAATGTCATGTTTTCTTAGCTAAGTGGTTTCTGTTTAATAGTATTTTAATTGAATATCTGTATTAAAAAATAACAAGGGGGTGGGGTTATGGACATTGGGGAGGGTATGTGCTTTGGTGAGTGCTGTGAAGTGTGTAAACCTGGCGATTCACAGACCTGTACCCCTGGGGATAAAAATATATGTTTATAAAAAATAAAAAATTAAAAAAAAATAAAATAAAATAAAATAAAAATAAAAAATTCACAGACCTGTACCCCTGGGGATAAAAATATATGTTTATAAAAATAAAAAATTAAAATAAAAAAAAAATAAAATAAAAATAAATAAATAAAATCTTTAAAAAAAAAAATTTTTTAAAAAATAACAAGAAAATAAATGTATGAATATAAAACTGGATATGATATAATAGAAAAATAATATTCTCAAAACAAAAAACTTTTTTTTTTATTACACTGAGCTGAAAGGTGAGAGAATTTAAGCTTTGGATAATGCATTGCTAACTAGTTAGGTAGCACCCATAGAGATAAGAGGGGAAAAAACACAGATTTATATATTAAATATTCCTTGAAATTAAAGAGAATTACTTAATATTCCTTGAAAGAGAATTAAATATTCCTTGAAATATCTAAGGGTTAAAAAATCATATTTTGCATAGGAAATATTCTGACCCACTCTCATTCTGATCCATTCATGTCTTCATTTGCAGAATAAAGTTAATATTAGTTATGAATTAATGCAGATCCCAAAGTCAATTATTTTATGCAACATTCCAAACCGCCCCCCAACTTCACACATAGCTTTCCTGTAGCAGATTCTACTTTATCCCTCTTTGCCCCACAATGGGACAGCACAGACATGGGGCACACAAGCTCTCTGGCTGCAATACCTGCTTCCAGGGCTTGGGATTTCACCAGCTGGACAATAGCTTGGTCAGGAACACAGCTGCGATGTCCTGGCTCTGAGGCCTTTCACCTCTGCTTTGATCTAGGAGGTACCTGCTGATATGTTGCACTGACTCTCAGAGAGACCATGTCAGAAGAAAGATAGCCAATGATCATGGGACATTAGATATTCCCCCCACCACAGAGTTTCCATTGGTGTCAGCATTAACTCCTGCACTCAACTCTGAATCAGACAAGAGTCATAGAAAACTCAAATGTTAAATCTTAAACACATTTTTGGAATCACTTTAAACCTAGGATTTAGCATGTAATATGAAGATTGAAAAAAAAAAGATCTTCTCAAAATCTCATAAGATTAGGAAATGCTTAACAATAAAATTTAAAAATTATAAGAAAAAAAAAGAAATATCCATATTCAACCTGACATGATTCATACATTTTCTTTTCATGGAATGAAAGTGAGTTCCCAGGTGTTACATATATACAGTAAAAATAAGGAATGCCAAAATGTGTACACATTTTACCCTCTATTTTTTAACAAACATCCAAAGGGTAGTCAGATTGTTTAATATATTAAGTAAATCTAAATACCTAAAAATTGAGATATTTGAGAATTAGAAAAACATCATATTTCTAATTATGGTGTTCTCTTCAAATTGCTAGAAGAAACAATCTCTTTAGTAAAAATTAAGACAGAAACATTGAGACACAAAATTTTGAATACTTTTCACAGTAGCCCTTTTAGAGCATCAACACCAAGTTCATTTGTTCTATTACTTCTATCAGAGCATGTTCAAAAATATATTATGAGTTTAACTCATTGAGCAGCTCTAAGCCCTATGTAATCCTAGAACTCAGTGTTAGGCAGGAACAAAATCAGTTTTGCTTTGTTTTTCATATCAACCACATTAACCTATGTACCTCAAGGTTCTCAATGCTCTGCTGCTTTAAAATTCTTCTTAGAAATATGTAGTTATAAGAACTGGAATCCATTTCTATGCCAGCTACACCAAGTGAAGTATTTTCATTTCAAAACACTCTCCCACGGTTTGAGCTTCCTTTTCCATCACTTCCAAACACGAATGTCTTATCCTCTTCTAAATAATGATAGTAGCACTTGTGAGAGTCTCTAGCTCTTTTTCTTGTCAGTTTGTCTTTTTCGCATACAGTTTCTTTGCTAAGATCTAACTAATACTTTTCAGGAAGTAGGTTTCTGACATAAAGAAAGAAAGCATTCTGCAAATTCTCCATGCAACAGGGCTTTCTATTAAAGGCGAACATGGTCTTTAAGCATGCCTGTGAACTGAGATCTTCCCAGTCCTGGTGTAATTACTCCGCATGGCAGCTGCACATCTCTGTCTATGTCTTGTATCAAATCCCCAGTTCTAAAATATGTCATTTAGCAGAAATATATTTGATTACTCTTTTTATGCTACTAAATGCTATATACCTTACTGGTAAAGGATGGTTAAACCACCAAACTGACTGTGAATGTGTGTTTTAGAGGGTGAACAGTATGACTTCTAAACTCTCAGTGCAGTGCTGACTTCTGGGGTGTGGGGCATGAAGACTGACTGTAGTTTACACTTGTCTGCTTCTGAAGCAGCAGCTGAGTGAAGTGACTAACTTTGGAAGTCCCAGCCTTAGGATCAGAACCCATTAGGTGGTATTGAATAAATACGTGTTAAGAACCAAATGGAGAATTGACTCTAAAAGTTTGCATGTATTCACAGGAATTCATTGCCTCTTACCTTTTTGAAAGTTAAATAGATTATGTTTATCATTGTGTAATATTAACTGGCCAACCAATGCATATATATCTCTAAAAACTTGGGGCAAACCACCAATGAAAAACACTTAACTGGCATTTTTCGTTGTTAGAGCTTTTTAAATAAGATGGCAGGCTTATCATACTAAAATAAATATAATAGGTTTTAGTAAACCTATCAAACTGTATACCTTTAAATATTTTTTCAACAGTATTAGCAAGCAAATATATAAAGTATTATTGTCAGACTCTGGACATACAACTTTTTAGGAGTGACTTTGAATTTTCTAACTACTATGAGGAATGAGGTTATTATTATTTAGTTAACTATAAAGGCACTATACACAAAGATCTTTCTGTCTTTAAAACACCCACACACTTTTGTAACCAATGTCAATGTATTTTTAGTGCTTCTAAAATTATTTCCTATACCTCTTTTCTACTTCAATTTTTCTTTATTATGTAAGATTTCACTAAGATATCACTTGTATTCACTATTTTGACATTTAGCAAGCCTAGCTCGTGACAAAGAAAAGTAAAAACTATAACAACATTGAATGAAAAAAAAAATTAAGGTAGTAGAAACTGCAATTTAACCTGAAGATGAAATCATAAGTAAATAAACTGAGGAGAGAGACAGATGTGTTCATGATAGCATAGGTAAATAAAACAGAGCAGAATGACAGCAGAATCTGATTAAGCAGTGTGAACATTTTTTTTTAAGATTTTATTTATTTATTTGACAGACAAAGATCACAGGTAGGCAGAGAGGCAGGCAGAGAGAGAGGAGGAAGCAGGCTCCCCACTGAGCCGAGAGCCCAATGCGGGGCTCAATCCCAGGAACCTGAGATCATGACCTGAGCCGAAGGAAGGCAGAGCCTTTAACCCACTGAGCCACCCAGGCACCCCTAGCCTGAAATTTATAGTAAAGCAGTTAGAGCACATAGAATTTTGAAAGAATGTTCCAAAAACAAAGGTTTAATTTTTTTATTATGCTTTTCTTATATATTATTTTCATTTATTTGTTTTTATAATAAAGTTGATAGACGTTAAGTGAGTGTGAATAAATTAAAAGTAATCACAATCAAAATTCTTGGTTACATTAAGACAAGGAATAGAGACAAGTGATTTACTCTGAAAACAAATATGAACATATGAATAGAAATAAAAACAATGAAGGGATACAGTTTGCTTTATTTTTGATCCTTAGAATATTTCTTTGTGTAGGTTTTTATTAATAACATAGATTGGTAGATTAAATTTCAAATTACTGGCAAGGATTTCTGTTACACTTTTGCCTTTAGTAGCTAAAGACTTGGGCTCTGATTTGCCTTCTCCAATCACTGTGTCTATTGGCATTTTCCTTACCTTAGTTTCAAGAAGAATCTTTAGTTCAGTAAAGTTGTCAGCAGAAACATACCTATCACTTTTTTTTTAAAAAAAAAAAA
Source organism: Mustela putorius furo (assembly GCF_011764305.1). Lineage (NCBI taxonomy): Eukaryota > Metazoa > Chordata > Mammalia > Carnivora > Mustelidae > Mustela > Mustela putorius. The sequence goes on along the minus strand of NW_025422368.1, from coordinate 36,895,111 downwards.
GGTTTGTTTTTTCTCGTACTTCAGATTTTTGCTGTTTCTCAATCTTACACTCTATCTTGAACGATTATGAACAACAGTTATGTTTTTACATGAAATGTCAAAGCAGACTTGCCTGTTTTTAAGTCACCTATCTTTAATGTCATTTTGGAAGCAGCAGCAATGCAAAATAGACCTTTCTAAAAATTTGAATTATATAAAAAGTGAAAGATATTGAGTTATCACTTGTAATTTTAATTAGAAGTAAATTTTAATTAGAGGGTTGGGAGATGCAAATATGGTGGCATAATAGGAAGACCCTAGGCTCATTTCATCCCTCAAAAACAACTGGATAATGATCAAATCATTCTGCATACCCAAGAAATTGACCTGACTGAGAAAACTCTACAGCTAGAGGGAGAGAAGGACCCACAATGAGGAAAATAAGAAATGCAAAAACATGGTGTGGGGAAGAAATGGAAGAAATGGAGCTGTGGAGGCGAGAGCCCTAGTCATGGAGAAATGTGAAAGGGAGAAACTCAGAGGGGCAAGTACATGGAGAACATTTAGCCAAAACATGAGAATACTTCCCCAGTGCCATTGACAAGGAAAATGAGAAGGGAGGGGCTGATTTTCATGAGTTATTGCAAAAAGCAGGACCCGAAAACCAGAGTTTTGGCAGACAGTGGCTTGTCTGTGAGAGAGCACTGATGGCGCTGCCCTACTCCTGGAAAGAAGGCAGGAAAGCAACCTGGGGGCAAATGGCTTGATCTGAGGATCTCCTAAGGTATACAGGAAGAGACTATTCACTATTCTTGGACCACATCTGAGAGGAGTCACCTCCCCTGAAGCAATAGAGCTGATGGGCAGCATTTTCCTATCTTATCCCTTATCACTGGCAGAGTCATCTACAGAGGATGGCAAACCCAGACAATGGTTGCCTAGCAAGCTTGCTCCAAATCCCACCACACTGCATTGTGGTGCAACTGCCCTTCTCAGTCAAACATCCCTCAGTCCCAGCATTTTGACACTTTCCCCAAGAAGACCAGCATGGGCCCTGCCCACACCAGAGACCTAAAGCCAAAAGTTTTAAAAGTCTAGAGGGCATCTCACTGCTCCTGGAGAGAAGACAGAAAAACAATCTAGAGGTAGACAACATGAAAACTATGACCTGAAAATTGCCTGAAATCCACAGGGGAAGATTATTTGTCTTGCTTAGAGTACCTCCCTGAGAGCAACAAACATGGAGACCCTTCTCTGGGGACAAAGGAGTCAGTGACCTTTTCCTATCCCTGTCCTCAGCATAAGCACAGAACCACCTGCAATAAATAGCACAGCATTGGCACTGGTTGCCTAACCTCTTTACACTAAGTCACACACCTCTGCACTTTGGCAATACTGCCCTTCTCAGCCCATGGTTGCCTCAATCCCATGCACTGGGCCTCTTCTGCAGAAGACCAATAGAAACACCTGACCACACCATGTCTCCAAACAAGAGAGTTCAGCACAGCCTTAGCTATAGTGAAAGTAACATTAGGTCTCATTTAGCAACCATATCAGAGCACACCTAGTTAAAACTAACCTTACTCTGCCCAAGGACCAAACATTGCCCAGAGCCAGCGAGATGAGCCTCTGTGGATGCCTGGCCTGATGGACAGAGCAGCCAGAACACAACAGCAGAGTGCATGCAGCACATACCAGGACAATTTCTGAAGCACCAGGCCCTGGACATTACATGGCCTTCTCTGAATAAAGCTGTAATTCTCAAGAGCAGAAATATATCAGGCTTTACTAACACAGAAAAGAAAACAGAGAATTAGAGAAAATGCCAAAATGAAGAATTCATCCCAAAGGAAACAACAAGGAAAGGTCATGGCCAGAGATGTAATCAAAACACATATAAGTAATATGCCTGATGAAGAATTTAAAGCCACAATCATAAAGATATGTGCTGGAGGTCACGGTCAAAGAGATAAAACACATAAAAAATAGTCAGTAATGAAAAATGCAATACTTGAAATTTAAGACATACATGATGCAATGAACACAAGGATAGAAGAAGCCAAGGAATGAATCAGTGGTATAAAAGACAAAATAATGGAAATTAATGAAGCTGGAAAAAAGAGCATAATTATGGAACATGAGAATGGGCTTAGAGAAATCAGTGACTCCATCAAATTTAATAACATTTGTATTATAGGATTCCCAGTAGAAGAAGAGAGAGAAAAAGGGCAGAAAATTTATTTGAGGAAATAATAGCTGAAAATTTCCCATATCTGGGGAAGGAAACAAACATCCAGATCCAGGAGGCACAGAGAACTTCCATCAAAATCAACAAAAGCAGGCCAATACCAACACATATTGTAATTAAATATGCAAAATATAGCAATAAAAACAATCCTAATAGTAGCATGACGAAAGAAAATCCCTAACTTATAAGGAAAACCTATAATGCAAACTGCAGATCTCTCAAAAGAAATTTGGCAAACCTGAGAAAGTGGCATGATATATTCAAGGTGCTGAATGGGAAGAATTTGCAGCCAAGAATACTCTATCCAGCAGGGCTGTTATTCAGAATAGAAGGAGAGATAAAGATTTTCCCAGATAAACAAAAACTAAAGGAGTTCATGACACAAAATCAGTCCTGCAAAAATATTAAAGGGGACTCTCAGTGGAAAGGAAAGACCAAAAGCAGCAAAGGCAAGAAAAGAACAGGGAAAATCTCATGAAATAATGACAAAACATGCAATAAAAAGCTACTAAGTAAATATCTATCAATAATTCTCTACATGTAAATGGAATAAATGCTCAAATCAGAAGTCATAAGGTGTTAGACTGGATAAAAAAACAAAATCCATCTATATGCTGCTTACAAGAGACCCATTTTAGACATAAAGACACCTGCCTATTGAAAGTGAGATAATGGAGAAACATCTGTCATGTAAATAGATGTCCAAATAAAGGCAGAGTAGCAGTTTAATCCAAAGACTGCAACAAGAGATGAAGAAGGGTATTATATCATACTAAAAGGGACTATCCATCAAAAAGTTCAGGGTCACTTGTGTAGCTCAGTCAGTTAACCATTTGACTTCAGCTCAGATCTTGGGGTCCTGGAACTGAGCACTGCAATAGACTCCCCACTTAGTGGGAAGATGGCTAGTTCCTCTCTCTCTGCCCCTCTTCTATTCACATGCACTCTCTCTCTCAAATAAATAAAATATTTTTTAAAAACTTTAACAATTGTAAATATTTATCTCCCCAATATAGGAGCACTCAAATATATTAAACAATTAATAACAAACATAAAGAAACTCACTGAAAATAATACAATAATGATACAATAATAATACAATAATGATAAAGAAACTCACTGAAAATAATACAATAATGGGAACTCTAACACCCAACTTAGATTCTTGGACAGATCATCTCAGCAGAAAATCAACAAGGAAATAATGGCTCTGAATTACACATTGGACCAGAGAAAGTTAACAAACATATGTAGAACTTTTTCTCCTAAAACAGCAGAATACACACTCTTTTCAGGTGCACATGGGACATTTCTCAGAATGGATCACATACTAAGTCACAATCAGGTCTCAACAAGTACAAAAAGATAGAGAAAATGCCATGCATACTTCCTGACCACAATTCTATGAAACTTGAAGTCAACCACAAAAAAAATTTGGAAAGAGAACAAACACATGCAGGTTAAACAGCATGTTACTAAAGAATAAATGGGTCAACCAGAAAATTAAAGAAAAAATGTTAAAAATATGTGGAAACAGAAGAAAATGAACAGACAACTGTCCAAAACCTTAGGCCTGCAGCAAATAAAACTCCTAAGAGGAAAGTATACAGTAATACAGTCTTTCCTCAAGAAGCAAAAATAAATAAATAAATAAATAACAAAAATCTACAATTAAAAAAAAAAAAATTGGGGCACCTGGGTGGCTCAGAGGGTTAAGCCTCTGCCTTTGGCTCAGGTCATGGTTCCAGGGTCCTGGGATCGAGCCCTACATCGGGCCCTCTGCTCACCAGGGAACCTGATTCCTCCTCTCACTCTGCCTGCCTCTCTGTCTACTTGTGATCTCTGTCTGTCAAATAAATAAATAAAATCTTTAAAGAAAAAAAAACTAGTCTTTTACCTAAAAATGCTAGTAAAGAACAATTAAAGTCTAAAACAAAGGAAAAGGAATAAAATAATAAAGATCAGAGTAGAGATCAATGAAATAGAAGCCAAAAGAATGGTAAAACAGATCAATGGAACAGGAACTGGTTTTTTGAAAGAATTAATAAGATTGATAAACCCCTGGCCAGACTCATCAAAAAGAAAAGGGAAAGGATCAGGCTCTCTGCTCACAGGAGCCTGCTTCCTCCTCTCTCTCTGCCTGCCTCTCTGTCTACTTGTGATCTCTATCTGTCAAATAAATAAATAAAATCTTTTAAAAAAAGAAAAAGAAAAGGGAAAGGACCCAAATTAATAAAATCAAGAATGAAAAAGGAGAGATTACAACCAGTACCAAAGAAATACAAACAATTATAAGAACATATTATGAGCAACTATACACCAGCAAATTTGACAATCTGGAAGAAATGGATCCATTTCTACCAAAACCGAACCAGAAAGAAATAGAAAAACTGAACAGGCCCATAACCAGTAAAGAGATTGAAGAAGTCATCAAAAATCTCCTAACAAACAAGAGGCCAGGGCGAGATAGCTTGAGAGGGGAATTCTACCAAACATGTAAGGAAGATTTAATACCTATTTTCCTGAAGCTGTTTCAAAAAATAGAAATGGAAGGAAAACTTCCAAACTCATTTTATGAGGCCAGCATTACCTTGAACCCAAAACCAGACAAAGACCCCATCAAAAAGGATAATTACAAACCAGTATCCTTGATGAACATGGATGCAAAAATTCTCACCAAAATACTAGCCAATAGGATCCACAATACATTAAAATGATTACTCACCATGACCAAGTGCAATTTATTCCTGGGCTGCAAGTTTGGTTCACATCCGCAAATCAATCAATGTGATACAATACATTAATAAAAGAAAGAACAAGAACCATATGATACTCTCAATAGCTGTTCAAAAACCATTTGATAATGTACAACATCCTTTCTTGATCATAACTCATCACAGTGTAGAGAGCACATACCTCAATATCATCAAAGCCATCTATGAAAAACCCACAGTGAATATAATCCTTAATGGGAAAAAACTGAGTTTTCCCCCTAAGCTCAGGAACATGGTAGGGCTGTCCTCTATCACCACTGCAATTCAACATAGTACTAGAAGTCCTAGTCTCAGCAATCAGACAGCAAAAAGAAATTAAAGGCATCTGAATCAGCAAAGAAGAAGTCAAACTCTCACTCTTTGCAGATGATAGGATACTTTATGTGGAAAACCCAAAAGGCTCCACTAGATCTGTGTGCTAGATCTCATACAGGAATTCAGTAAAGTGTCAGGATATAAAACCAATGCTCAGAAATCAGTTGCATTTCTATACACCAACAGCAAGAAAGAAGAAAAAAATTTAAAGAATCGGTCCCATTTACAACTGCACCCAAAACCGTATGAAACGTAAGAATAAATATAACCAAGGAGGCAAAGAATCTGTACTCAGAAAAATATAGAATACTCATGAAAGAAATTGAGGAATACACAAAGAAATTGAAGAACATTCCATGCTCATGGATTGAAGAACAAATATTGTGAAAATGTCTATACTACCTACAGCAATCTACACATTTAATCGAATCCTTATCAAAATACCACCAATATTTTTCAAAGAAATGGAAAAAATAATCCTAAAATTTATATGGAACTAGAAAAGACCTCAAATAGCCAGAGGAATGTTGAAAAAGAAAACCAAAGTTGACAGCATCACAATTCCAGACTTTAAGCTTTATTACAAAGCTGTAATCATCAAGACAGTATGGTACTGGCACAAAAGCAGACACATACATCAATGGAACAGAATAGAGAGCTCAGCAATGGACCCTCAACTCTAGAGTCAACTAATCTTTGACAAAGCAAAAATGAATGTCCAGTGGAAAAAAAGACAGTCTCTTCAATAAAAGGTGTTGGAAAATTGGACAGCCACATGCAGAAGAATGAAACCGGACCATTTCCTTATACCACACAAGAAAATAGACTTAAAATGGTTGAAAGACCACAATGTGAGACAGGAATCCATCAAAATCCTTGAGGAAAACACAGGCAGCAACCTTTTTGACCTCAGCCACAGCAACTTCTTCCTAGAAACATCACCAAAGGCAAGGGAAGCAAGGGCAAAAACGAACTATTGGGACTTCAAGATCAAAACTTTTGAACAGCAAAGAAAAACAGTCAACAAAACCTAAAGACAACTGACAGAATGGGAGAAGATATTTGCAAATGACATATCAGATAAAGGGCTAGTATCCAAAGTCGTCAAAGAACTTACCAAACTCAACACCCAGAGAATAAATAATCCAATCAAGAAATGGGCAGAAGACATGAACAGATATTTATGCAAAGAAGACATCCAAATGGCCAACAGACATATGAAAAAGTACTCAACATCACTTGGCATCAAGGAAATATAAATCAAAACCACAGTAATATACCACCTCACACCAGTCAGAATGGTTAAAATTAACCAGTCAAGAAACAACAGGTGTTGGTGAGGATGCAGAGAAAGAGTAACCCTCCTACACCATTGGTTGGAATGCAGGCTGGTGTAGCCACTCTGGAAAACAGCATGGAGGTTCCTCAAAAAGTTTAAAATAAAGCTACCTTACAGCCCAGCGATTGTACTACTGGGAATATACCCTAAAGATACAAATGTCATGATCCAAAGTGCCATGTGCACTCCAATGTTTATAGCAGCAATGTCCACAAGGGCCAAAGTATGGAAAGAACCTAGATGTCCATCAACAGATGAATGGATAAAGATTATATATATATATATATATATATATATATATATATATACAATGGAATACTATGCAGCCACAATTCTTGCCATTTTCAATGACATGGATGGAACTAGAGGGTATTATACTAAATGAAGTAAGTCAATTAGAGAAAGACAATTATCATATGATCTCTCTTATATGAGGAATTTGAGAGGCAGGGGGTAAGGAGAGAAAAAATGAAACAAGATGGGACCCGAAGGGAGACAAACCATAAGAGACTCTTAATCTCGGGAAACAAAGTGAGGGTTGCTGGGTGGGGGGGTAAGGGAGAGGATGGTTGGGTTATGGACATTGGGGAGGGTATGTGCTATGGTGAGTGCTGTGAATTGTGTAAGACTGATGATTCAGAGACCTGTATCCCTGAGCAATTAATTCATTACACGTTAATAAAAAAAGGAAAACAAATAAAAAACTATCATCTTAAAAATAAAAAAATAAAAGCAAATAAAAATGAAAAAAATGACACAAGGAAACCCTTTTATTGGTGAAGATTTTATTGGCAAAATCAAACAGATCGATAACACACTGTGGCAAAAAGAAATGCGGAGCCAGGAATTTTTTAATGTTGCTATGTGAAGATGATAGGCATACAACCTCTACTGAAATATATATATATGCCTCTTAAAACTTAATGTACACACTTTTTGACATAGAAATTTTACTGCTAGAAAATGGAACAGACCAATGTATGGGCTGTCCTTTCTATGTTTCAGGTAGGGACTTACAGGTAAATGCTAACAGTTGTAAAATAAGTGGCTAGTGCCAGTACAAAAAAAAAAAAAAAAAAAAAGAGTAAGAGAGAGAGAGAGAAAGAAAAAGAAGAAGAAGAAAGAAAGAAAGATAGTTTTTCTGCTAGAGATTTACCCTATATTCTATGGTAAATGATACTGCATGAAGTACTATTCATTCCGGCATTTTCTACGTGTGTCAAATTCTGGGGCAAACCTAAATACCCATTGGAAATAAAACTGGTAAACAAATTTTTGGTATATTCATTTAATGTAGTATTTGCAGCTGTTTATAAACACTGATGAAGCTCCTTACATACTGATAAAAAAAAAAAAAAACTATTATAGTTTTAAACAACAAAAAAAAAAAAACTAAAGAAGAAGTGTGTAAACCTGGCCATTCACAGACCTGTACCCCTGGGGAAAAAAATATATGTTTAAAAAAAAAAAAACTAAAGAAGCAATGCTGGTTTTGGCAGTTATGTAGTATTTTGTTTAGAGGACAGCATGTATATGGTTGCACTTTCCTAGACTATGTCTCACCTACCCTCTAAACTATTACATGTTTGCCTCTGAGAAGGGAACTAGGTGAATAGGGGATAAAATAGATAAGCAAAATTGTTCATTATTTCATATCTCTTACATTTTGAACAATGTGAATGTATGAATTACATATTTATATCAAGATCATTTAATTATTTTTAATGTAAAATATTATACTTGATCAAAATGAACTTGTTTTTGTTGATAGATTTGTTCCCAGACTTCCAAAACAATACATTAAGTTTTTGAATGTATGGTTTTACTATTGATAAAACTTGTTTGTTCATCCTTGCTTGTTTGAAAGATCAGAATCCTTCATAAATCAAGCATAGTTGACAGAATACACTAATTTTTTCATATACACTAATTTGACAGAATACACTAAGTTTTTTCCTAATACCTACTAAAGAATGAAAATATTAATACTTCAATGACAATAATGCTTTTAATTATCAGGGCCAGTGAACTCCTTTTCACAAATGTAATTAAAGTGTCTACTATAATCAGCACTAAAAATACTTGATGATTGAGGTATCCACATTTTATATCCGGTAAACTCTGTTGGAAATGCCTGCAGCAGAGAATATATATGTTTTAGAAAGTCATTTCTCAGGTAATATTTATCACAAATTTAAAACCTAGGTGCAATTATTGCAAAGGATGTGCAACATGTGCCTTCCTAGCACCGATCTCTCACTTGAACATCTTAATCATGTGCCACAGTTCCCAAGGGCCACCTGCATACACAGCTAAAAGGTTAAGAGATTTATTAAACTTGGATCTAAACCTGAATTCCAAATAGGTTCTAGTAACATTAATGGCTACATCATTCTTACAATTACTGGGCCAAAAACCTTAGAAACATCCCTGAATTGTCAGTCTCTCTCACACATTCTTTTTTGCCTCTCACACATCTTTGAAAGAAGTGTAGAATCTGACCACATGGCATCCGCACCAACCCCACCATCTTCATCAAGACACCACATACCACCTGGATGAATCCAACAGACTCTTCTTACCTCGTCTCCCACATCCTAACTTTAAGTTGCCCCTGCTCACACACCAAGGAACACACACCACCTAATGTTGACAGTGTCCACAGGGAGTCTGAAACAGGAAACCAGCTTTTGTCACTCCTTTGTTCAAAACCTTCTAACAGCTTCATTGCCTACATGAAATAAACCACGCTCTTACACTTTTCTCATGTCCTGCATGGGTTTCACCATCATTACCTCATTACCTCTCTGACCTAATTCTCTCCCCCTTGTTCACTTCGCTCTAGCATTGCATACCCTCTTGCTATTTCCTCAAACATGTTAAATATACTCCTACCTCAGAGCCTTTACACCAGCTGTTACTTTTGTTTGTTTGTTTACTTATCTGGCTTTTATTTTTTTAACTTAAATTCAATTAGCTAACATATAGTACATCAAAGGTTTTTTATGTACTTTTCAGTGATTCATCAGTTACATATAACACCCGGTGCTCATTAGATCATGTGCCCACCTTAATGCTCAGCACCCAGTTACCCCATCCCTCCACGCTGCTCCTTTCCACAACCCTCAGTTTGTTTCCAGGAGTCAAGAGTCTCTCGTGCTATGTCTCCCTCTCTGATTTCTTCACACCAGCTGTTTCTACGGCTAGGATGCTGTCCCATCAGGTAATCCACATGGATTGCTCATTCAAGATATGATACAAATGTCATTTCTCAAGGATTCTGTCTGAGCACCCCCATTTAAAACAGTAAAATCCCTTCCTCTTACCTTCATACACAAAAGACACTATGATGTAGCAAAAAATAAAAGACTTCACAACACTCCATTTATCTTCTTCTAATGTGCCATATCATTTACTTGGCCTATTTGTTTTGCCCTCAATCATCAGCACTCTCATTCCCCCATTAGAATGTAATATCCATAAGGGGAGAATACCGTTGCCTGTTTTATTCATCACTGTAGCTTCAATAGATGCAGTAGTGCCTGGAATATTACAGGCAATCAGTAAACAGCATGTTAAGTATACCATGTCTCTCATACTGTCCCCCATATTACTTAGATTAGGTAGGACAAATCATTTTTCTTCAGTTTCTATACTAGTTTCCTGGATAACAAACCAACAAATCTATAGGACTTACCAATCAGAGAGGACTACTGAAATTTTGTGGATTTGTGTAAAAGAATAGCATGATAAATACTAAATGATCACATTACAGATACAAGATTATCAAGTCACTTAGTGGAAAAACCTCTTTTCTTTTCTTTTTCTTTTAATTTTTTATTTTTTATAAACATATACTTTTATCCCCAGGGGTACAGGTCTGTGAATCGCCAGGTTTACACACTTCAGAGCACTCACCAAAGCACATACCCTCCCCAAAGTCCATAACCCCACCCCCCTTCTACCAAACCCCCTCACCCCAGCAACCTTCAGTTTGTTTTGTGAGATTAAGAGTCACTTATGGTTTGTCTCCCTCCCAATCCCATCTTGTTTCATTGATTCTTCTCCTACCAACTTAAGCCCACATGTTGCATGACCACTTCCTCATATCAGGCAGATCATATGATAGTTGTCTTTCTCTGATTGACTTATTTCACTAAGCATGATACCCTCTAGTTCCATCCATGTTGTCACAAATCGCAACATTTCATTTCTTTTGATGGCTGCATAGTATCCCATTGTGTATGTATACCACCTCTTCTTTATCCATTCATCTGTTGATGGACATCTAGGTTCTTTCCACAGTTCGGCTATTGTGGACATTGCTGCTATAAACATTCGGGTACACGTGCCCCTTCGGATCACTACGTTTGTATCTTTAGGGTAAATACCCAGTAGTGCAATTGCTGGGTCATAGGGCAGCTCTATTTTCAACATTTTGAGGAACCTCCATGCTGTTTTCCAGAGTGGTTGCACCAGCTTGCATTCCCACCAACAGTGTAGGAGGATTCCCCTTTCTCCACATCCTCGCCAGCATCTGTCATTTCCTGACTTGTTGATTTTAGCCATTCTGACTGGTGTGAGGTGATATCTCATTGTGGTTTTGATTTGTATTTCCCTGATGCCGAGTGCTATGGAGCACTTTTTCATGTGTCTGTTGGCCATCTGGATGTCTTCTTTGCAGAAATGTCTGTTCATGTCCTCTGCCCATTTCTTGATTGGATTATTTGTTCTTTGGGTGTTGAGTTTGCTAAGTTCTTTATAGATTCTGGACACTAGTCCTTTATCTGATAAGTTGTTTGCAAATATCTTCTCCCATTCTGTCAGTTGTCTTTTGATTTTGTTAACTGTTTCCTTTGCTGTGCAAAAGCTTTTGATCTTGATGAAATCCCAATAGTTCATTTAGCCCTTGCTTCTCTTGCCTTTGGCGAAGTTCCTAGGAAGATGTTGCTGTGGCTGAGGTTGAAGAGGTTGCTGCCTGTGTTCTCCTCAAGGATTTTGATGGATTCCTTTCTCACATTGAGGTCCTTCATCCATTTTGAGTCTATTTTTGTGTGTGGTGTAAGGAAATGGTCCAATTTCATTTTTCTGCATGTGGCTGTCCAATTTTCCCAACACCATTTATTGAAGAGGCTGTCTTTTTTCCATTGCACATTCTTTCCTGCTTTGTCGAACATTAGTTGACCATAGAGTTGAGGGTCTATTTCTGGGCTTTCTATTCTGTTCCATTGATCTATGTGTCTGTTTTTGTGCCAGTACCATGCTGTCTTGATGATGACAGCTTTGTAATAGAGCTTGAAATCTGGAATTGTGATGCCACCAACGTTGGCTTTCTTTTTCAATATCCCTTTGGCTATTCGAGGTCTTTTCTGGTTCCATATAAATTTTAGAATTATTCGTTCCATTTCTTTGAAAAAGATGGATGGTACTTTGATAGGAATTGCATTAAATGTGTAGATTGCTTTAGGTAGCATAGACATTTTCACAATATTTATTCTTCCAATCCAGGAGCATGGAACATTTTTCCATTTCTTTGTGTCTTCCTCAATTTCTTTCATGAGTACTTTATAGTTTTCTGAGTATAGATTCTTAGCCTCTTTGGTTAGTTTTATTCCTAGGTATCTTATGGTTTGGGGTGCCATTGTAAATGAGATTGACTCCTTAATTTCTTTTTCTTCTGTCTTGTTGTTGGTGTAGAGAAATGCAACTGATTTCTGTGCATTGATTTTATATCCTGACACTTTACTGAATTGCTGTACAAGTTCTAGCAGTTTTGGAGTGGAGTCTTTTGGGTTTTCCACATATAGTATCATATCATCTGCGAAGAGTGATAATTTGACTTCTTCTTTGCTGATTTGGATGCCTTTAATTTCCTTTTGTTGTCTGATTGCTGAGGCTAGGACCTCTAGTACTATGTTGAATATCAGTGGTGATAATGGACATCCCTGCCGTGTTCCTGACCTTAGCAGAAAAGCTTTCAGTTTTTCTCCATTGAGAATGATATTTGCGGTGGGTTTTTCATAGATGGCTTTGATGATATTGAGGTATGTGCCCTCTATCCCTACACTTTGAAGAGTTTTGATCAGGAAGGGATGCTGTACTTTGTCAAATGCTTTTTCAGCATCTATTGAGAGTATCATATGGTTCTTGTTCTTTCTTTTATTGATGTGTTGTATCACATTGACTGATTTGCGGATGTTGAACCAATCTTGCAGCCCTGGAATAAATCCCACTTGGTCGTGGTGAATAATCCTTTTAATGTATTGTTGAATCCTATTGGCTAGTATTTTGTTGAGTACTTTCGCATCTGTGTTCATCAAGGATATTGGTCTATAGCTCTCTTTTTTGATGGGATCCTTGTCTGGTTTTGGGATCAAGGTGATGCTGGCCTCATAAAATGAGTTTGGAAGTTTTCCTTCCATTTCTATTTTTTGGAACAGTTTCAGGAGAATAGGAATTATTTCTTCTTTAAATGTTTGGTAGAATTCCCCCGGGAAGGCATCTGGCCCTGGGCTTTTGTTTGTTTGGAGATTTTTAATGACTGTTTCAATCTCCTTTCTGTTATGGGTCTGTTCAAGCTTTCTATTTCTTCCTGGTTCAGTTGTGGTAGTTTATATGTTTCTAGGAATGCATCCATTTCTTCCAGATTGTCAAATTTGTTGGCGTAGAGTTGCTCATAGTATGTTCTTATAATTGTCTGTATTTCCTTAGTGTTAGTTGTGATCTCTCCTCTTTCATTCATGATTTTATTTATTTGGGTCCTTTCTCTTTTCTTTTTGATAAGACTGGCCAGGGGTTTATCATTTTATTAATTCTTTCAAAGAACCAGCTCCTAGTTTCGTTGATTTGTTCAATTGTTTTTTTGGTTTCTATTTCATTGATTTCTGCTCTGATCTTTATGATTTCTCTTTCCTGCTGGGCTTGGGGTTCCTTTCTTGTTCTTTCTCCAGCTCATTTAGATGTAGGGTTAGGTTGTGTACCTGAGACCTTTCTTGTTTCTTGAGAAAGGCTTGTACCGCTATATATTTTCCTCTCAGGACTGCCTTTGTTGTGTCCCACAGACTTTGAACCATTGTATTTTCATTAACATTTGTTTCATGATTTTTTTTCAATTCTTCTTTAATTTCCCGGTTGACCCATTCATTCTTTAGAAGGATGCTGTTTAGTCTCCATGTATTTGGGCTCTTTCCAAACTTCCCCTTGTGGTTGAGTTCTAGCTTCAGAGAATTGAGGTCTGAAAATATGCAGGGAATGATCCCAATCTTTTGATACCAGTTGAGTCCTGATTTAGGAACGAGGATGTGATCTATTCCGGAGAATGTTCCATGTGCACTAGAGAAGAATGTGTATTCTGTTGCTTTGGGATGAAATGTTCTGAATATATCTGTGATGTCCATCTGGTCCAGTGTGTCACTTAAGGCCTTTATTTCCTTGCTGATCTTTTGCTTGGATGACCTGTCCATTTCAGTGAGGGGAGTGTTAAAGTCCCCTACTATTATTGTATTATTGTTGATGTGTTTCTTTGATTTTGTTATTAATTGGTTTATATAGTTGGCTGCTCCCACGTTGGGGGCATAGATATTTAAAATTGTTAGATCTTCTTGTTGGACAGACCCTTTGAGTATGATATAGTGTCCTTCCTCATCTCTTATTATAGTCTTTGGCTTAAAATCTAATTGATCTGATATAAGGATTGCCACTCCTGCTTTCTTCTGATGTCCATTAGCATGGTAAATTGTTTTCCACCCCCTCACTTTAAATCGGGAGGTGTCTTTGGGCTTAAAATGAGTTTCTTGTAGGCAACAGATAGATGGGTTTTGTTTTTTTATCCATTCTGAAACCCTGTGTCTTTTGATTGGGGCATTTATCGCTTTAACATTCAGGGTAACTATTGAGAGATATGAATTTAGTGCCATTGTATTGCCTGTAAGGTGACTGTTACTGTATATTGTCTCTGTTCCTTTCTGATCTACCACTTGTAGGCTCTCTCTTTGCTTAGAGGACCCCTTTCAAGATTTCCTGTAGAGCTGGTTTGGTGTTTGCAAATTCTTTCAGTTTTTGTTTGTCCTGGAAGCTTTTAATCTCTCCATTTTCAATGATAGCCTAGCTGGATATAGTATTCTTGGCTGCATGTTTTTCTCATTTAGTGTTCTGAAAATATCATGCCAGCTCTTTCTGGCCTGCCAGGTCTCTGTGGATAAGTCAGCTGCCAATATAATATTTTTACCATTGTATGTTACAAACTTCTTTTCCCGGGCTACTTTCATGATTTTCTCTTTGTCACTAAGACTTGTAAATTTTACTATTAGGTGACGGGGTGTGGGCCTATTCTTATTGATTTTGAGGGGCGTTCTCTGAACCTCCTGAATTTTGATGCTCGTTCCCTTTGCCATATTGGGGGAATTCTCTCCAATAATTCTCTCCAGTATACCTTCTGCTCCCCTCTCTCTTTCTTCTTCTTCTGGAATCCCAATTATTCTAATGTTGTTTCGTCTTATGGTGTCACTTATCTCTCGAATTCTCCCCTCGTGGTCCAGTAGCTGTTTGTCCCTCTTTTGCTCAGCTTCTTTATTCTCTGTCATTTGGTCTTCTATATCACTAATTCTTTCTTCTGCCTCATTTATCCTAGCAGTGAGAGCCTCCAACTTTGATTGCACCTCACTAATAGCTTTTTTTATTTCGACTTGTTTAGATTTTAGTTCTTTTATTTTTCCAGAAATAGCTTTTATATCTCCAGAGAGGTTTCTCTAATATCTTCCATGCTTTTTTCGAGCCCGGCTAGAACCTTGAGAATTGTCATTCTGAACTCTAGATCTGACATATTACCAATGTCTGTATTGATTAGGTCCCTAGCCTTCGGTACTGCCTCTTATTCTTTTTTTTGTGGTGAATTTTTCCGCCTTGTCATTTTGTCCAGATAAGAGTATATGAAGGAGCAAGTAAAATACTAAAAGGGTGATGCAACATGGGGGCTTAAGTGGGTATGAGAAGAATAAATGAAAGAAGATGGGATTGGGAGGGAGACAAACCATAAGTGACTCTTAATCTCACAATATAAACTGAGGGTTGCTGGGGGGAGGGGGTTTGGGAGAAGGGGGTGGTATTATGGACATTGGGGAGGGTATGTGTTTTGGTGAGTGCTGTGAAGTGTGTAAACCTGGTGATTCACAGACCTGTACCCCTGGGGATAAAAATATATGTTTATAAAAAATAAAAAATTATATTAAAAAAAAAAGGGTGGCAAAAACCCCAGGATAATATGCTTTAACCAAATCAGAAGAGATCCCAAATAGTGAGTGGGGAGAAAGGGGATAAAAACAGGTTCAAAAAGAAAGAAAGAAAAAAAAGAAAAGAATTTAAAAAAAGATAATGAATAAAGAAAAGTATAAAAAAGAAAAAATATATATATTAGATAAACTATTTAAAATACGTTAAAAAAGAAAAGGGTAAAAGTTAAAAAAATTTTAGCAGAAGAAAAAAATGAAAAAGAAAAAAATTAAATTAACTGCAAGACTGAAAAATCACAGCGAGAATCCATGAGTTCCGTGCTTTGCTTTCTCCTCCTCTGGAATTCTGCTGCTCTCCTTGGTATTGAAACTGCACTCCTTGGTAGGTGAACTTGATCTTGGCTGGATTTCTTGTTGATCTTCTGGGTGAGGGGCCTGGTGTAGTGTTTCTCAAGTGTCTTTGCCCCAGGCGGAATTGCACCACCCTTACCAGGCTTTGCTTTCAGGAACTTTTGTTCCCTGAGCGCCTTCCGTAGAGTTCTGGAGAATGGGAATACAAATGGTGGCCTCCTGGTCTCCGGCCCAGAGGAGCCGAGAGCCCGGGGCCCCACTCCTCAGTGCGCCCTCAGAGAACAGCACCCAGTAACTCCCATCTGCCTGACCTCTGGCCGCGCTCCGAGCTCACTGAGCCTGCGGCTTGTTCAAGGTAACCCTGAGCTGTGAGCTTACTGTTAGCTCTGTCTCTGTAGCCGGTTTTCCCGTTCCAATACCCGCAAGCTCTGTGACACTCAGACAACCCCAATCCTTCTGTGACTCTGCGGGACCTGAGGCCACCCTGACCCCGCATGGGCTTCTCCCCGGTTTAGCCTCTGGAGCGATGTCCCTCAGCGGAACAGACTTTTAAAAGTCCTGATTTTGTGCTCCGTTGCTCCTCCACTTGCCGGGAGCCGGCCCCTCCCCCTGGGGTCTATCTTCCCGTCGCTTTGGATTCACTTCTCCGCCAGTCCTACCTTTCAGAAAGTGGCTGTTTTTCTGTTTATAGAATTGCTGTTCTTCTTCTTTTCAATCTGCCGATGGATTTGCAGGTGTTTGCAATCTTTAGATAAGCTATCTATCTGATCTCCTGTTAGCTGATGTAGTCTCAGCCTGCTACTTCTCCACCATCTTGACTCCTCCTCAAAACCTCTTTTCTTTTTAGTTCTTGAATGATACCAACAAAACAGGTACAAGTTGCACTGACAAAGGGAGTTGGGTTTAGATACAACTTTTCTTTCCTCATTATACTTTTACCATTTCCTGCAACCATACCAGTGAACATGCTAGTACCCCAGAACATACCAGAGAAAGACAAAAATGCAAAATGTCTCTTTACCATGTTTGGAAGGACTATCTATTGAAGAACATGAGAATAAATAATGTTCTTTGGGTCTGTTGGAGGTCTGAGATTTGCATTTGGTTGCGTAGAAGTGAGATGATATGGAATTCAAGATATTCCCTAAGTCCCCAAGGATCCTTTCCTCTTCTTGATCTATAATCTACCAGGCAGTTCCTGAGCAGGAGAGGGAATGGAAAAACAGTACATGAAAACTTATACCATCAGGGATAGGGGTGTGCCATCCAGCCACTCCCAGGGATGCTTAGCTCCTACTTTATATAATCCAATCCAGTAACTGTATTTTATTTTTCACTGAATGAATTTCTGTGGAAAAGTAGAATTATTGGTATAACATCATTGCAAACACCTCACCTGCAAAGGAGTCATGAAACACTGGACACTTTTATCTTCAAACACCACTCTGATAAGCAGAGGAGGCAGGCTAATTTCTCCATGTTGTAGAGAAGTTGAAATGGAAAGTCTCAATGAGTGAATGAGCCAATTCCTTGTGACTAGATGAAAGAGACCAACAAAGGACATGATAAACTCTCCATCAATCATAAAGTGGATCGGAAAATATGACTGCACTAAACCTAGAATTTCTCTTCATTATAAGACATCTTAAAGAATGTGGAAAGACAAATTTCAAATCTGGAGATATTGGTAATCATTTAAAGAATAATATTTTTATAAATCAACAAGAAAACAAAATGATCCGATAAAAAATAGACAAAACACAAGAATGTATTTCAAATAAATAAAGCTTATAGCCAATAAATATGAAAAGAGCTAAGCTCAGTACAGATCAGAAAAATGCAAATCAGAGTCACAGGTATATATTTTACAACTGTTCAATTGGCAGAAAAAAATAACAGCACCAAGTTTGTGGGATGGTAAAGGTCAACAATATCTTTAAAACTGTTGCTAAAATCATGTTGAAAAATAATTTGGAATTCTTATATAAAATTAAACTTGTACAAATCCTATTGGCCAACAATTCCATTCCTTGGAAGATTTGTGAAAAAGAGAAGAGAGGACACATGGAACAATTTTGCACAGAGACATGTCTAAGAATGTAAAATGAAGGACTATTCATAACAACAAAAGCTGGAAACAAGGCAAATTCCCATCATCTAGAGAATGGATGAAGCAAACACAAGCTGTGGAATATTATACAGCAGTGAAAAAGAAGAACCTATACCTACAGGTGTTAAAACAGCTTATGTCATTTACTCACTATGTACACTGAAGCAAATAAAACCTCTTTGAGCATTTTCTTTGACCTACAGAGGGAACCATACTGTCTGTTTTGAAGATTTTTGTGCACTGATTAAGCATGCAGAGTCAAAAATGTCTTTAACAAAAGTTTGTACATTATTTGTAATCATTATTTCAATTCACATATTTTATTCACATTAAATATTTCTTATGGATCCAAATGTTAAGCAACAAATTAATGTTCTTTCCTAAAGGCAGTGTAATGTAATCTTCCTCTCTCCCTCTCTCAACACACACACACACTCCAATATTTTTCACTGTAATTAAATTGTATAAGAAAAAAATCTTAGTGCATCTTTTAGAGTAGGAAAAGTGGGTGGGTATTATTTAAGCATCACAAAACTACAGCCTATTATTTCCAGATCTCCAAGGAAACACCAAAATGAAATGTTCATTGCTTCTTTCACTCACATAATTTTGTTAGATTTAGGGGTATATACAAATATACAAAAGCCAATCTCAGTTTTCAGTGTCAATGGATTTAAGGCACTGCTTTCATTTCACTCTTGGGCATGATAAAGCAGAAAAAGACTAGAATCTTTAACCATTAGAGTAAGAGTAATGCTGTGTGTGTGTGTGTGTGTGTGTTTTTTTAATTTATTCATTTGAGAGAGAGAGTGAGCAAGTGCATGAGCAGGGGGGAGAGGGAGGGAGAGAAGAAGACTCCCTGCTGAGCAGGTAGCTTGATGTTGGGCTTGATCCCAGGACCCCAGGATCATGACCAGAGCCAAAGACAAGACACTTTAACTGATGGAGCCACCCAGGCACAACCTCCCCCCTTTTTTAAGTAAGCTCTACACCTAACATGGGGCTTGACTCACAACTCCAACATCAATAATACACCCACTACTGACCAAATGAGCTAGTCATATACCTCTGAATGTTGTTGTTAATGTTTAACATTAAGTTTTTAAGTATTCCTTCACAAGAGACTAATAGAAATTACATTGTTAGCACTAAGCAGTGTAACTGGAATTCAGTGCCTAAACGGAATCATTTGAAGGAAAATTACAGAATCCAATCTGCTGACTTAACATAACAATTCTACAAGGAATGACAAATGTGATCTAGATGTTCTTTTCTAGAAAAGAGATGCTTCCTTTGTCATTCCAGATAAGTAAAAGAAAAATTTATTTTTAGAGAATCATTCCAGTTACAATCAAGCTCTTCATTTTTCTTTCTTTTTCCCAGGGCCATGAAAGTGAGAGACTCATCTTCCCTTAAGGTGTGATCCCTCCCAAATCCTGATAAAGGAACAGAACTCAGTACAATGAGAAATGGTCTTTTTCAGAATGCTCAAACAATTGAAGGCACTTTTTCTTTTACCCTGTATCAGTCCCAAGAAACTAAAAACTGGATTGCCTAGTGTATACTAAATTTGAACATGCAATACATACAATAAAAGGACTGAAAATCAGTACATGGCACACACAACAGAGACATTTCTCTTGTTTTAAACAGTTCTTCTGGGTCTCTGTTAGTACTGTGTCTATTCTACAGAGCAATTTGTACCAGTTAACAAGTGCTTCATAACAAAGTGGCCGAAGGACAGCACGGTGGCTCAGTTAGTTCAGTGCCTACCATGGGTTCAGGTCATGATCCCAAGACCCTGGGTTCCAACCTAACATGGGGCTCCCTGCTCAGCCCAGGAGCCTGCTTCTCCCTCTCCCACTGCCCTTCCACTGCCCCCCCCAACAACTAGCTCATAAACTAACCACCTTGCTCTGCTCTCTCTCTCTCTCCCTAAAATAAATCAATAAAACTTCCTTTTTTAAATGTGGCCAAATAATACTGGAGGAAAGTCTAAACAATTACCTTAATTCAGGATATAGGAACTTGACATAAAAAGCATTTACTCAAGTTTTATGAAGTAGACATACCTGCTTGTCTTTATTATCAATCTTAATGAGGCTAGAATGCATGTCTTGGCATAACTCCTTACTCCTCTCCCTTGAAAAATATTAACAGCTTTTTCCACAGAAGTACTTTTTTTCCTGAAGTATGATATAGTGTTTATCTTGAAAACAAAATCCACCATGATCTTCAATCACAAGAATACTTGGAGACTTGCACCTTCTATATATTTCGTTGCTTCATTCAGACAGAATGACCAGAAAAATAAGTGGTATTTCTGTATCCCAAAAGTCTAATATGGGGAATAGTTCTTGGGTCAAATTGTGGAACCAGGGACTGTCTCTGACAGACCTCAGATCATGGTTAGTATTGCACTGAGAAATCCTGACTTCTCAAGGGCAAAGACATTGCAGCAACATGGAACAGTTCTCCCTGCAGGGAGAAATCCACCAATGGAATTATGGGGATGGTATTAATCATAAGTGACCTATGTTGGGGAAAAATCATTGATGGGGATAAATTACTCAAATAATCAAACCAACCTGACTATATGAAAGTCAAGAGTTCAATTACCTGTAATAAAGAAAATTGATTTGATTCTAAAAGGTGAGCAAGATTAAAGGACCTGACAAAGTACAATGTAAAGTTTTAAAATTATATATTGAAATGGGAAAAAATGGATGATTCCATGAAAACCAAATCTGTGAACTATCAGTGTAAGTATTCAGTACATACCTGAAATAGGTGGTAAAACTGAGTGATCTTCAACTTCTCCAAAGGAATCATTTTTGTCTTTTATGCCTTTCATGTATTGATTGTGTTTCCAGAATCCCTCTGAAAAACATCAACCCATATTAGAAAATTAAGGTCATGAATGCCTTTAATAGGTCAATTTAGTATAATCATTTACTCTAACTCTAGGGTGAATGCTGTTGACCAAACGAAAGTACAATCAGAGGAAATGTTAGGATAAAATACTATGAAGTGCCAGAACATAAAACATATTTTTACTAGACAAGTTTAACTTACTATCTATTATTTGTTAAGTATGTAAGACAGTAATCAGCTTTCATAACACAGAAAATATAAACAGGAAATCAACTATATTACTAGTTTCTATGCCATCTACACTTTAAATAAAGATCTCAAAGTTGTTGGAATTGAGTATTCAGTATATAATTTCTCATTTAGTATTTGCATGTAAAGCTAAATACAGGGATTTGGCTCCCCTCTAGAATAAACTTATAATTGATTCATTGAATGTACATGGAGTAAGAGCTCAGGGGACTTCTTCTAATATCCAAAAAGAAAATTAAAAATCTCTGAGAGAAATAGCAATACCTTCCCAAGACTCACAAAAAAACAAGTGAAAAAACATGAAATATATGGCTCTTTCAGTGTGTGAGCACTGAAAGAAAAATCCTGTAAGAATTTGATATACAATTGAGAATTTGATATACAATTTCTAAATCTGCTATCACCCACCATCATTCAAAGAAATTCAGTGTCTTCTTGTAAAATTCCAGAAATCCATTGCACAGTCTGTGTTGCAATAAATATAACAATTAAATATAAATAAATAAAATAATAATTTTATTATAATATAATACTATAATTATATTATATTTATTATAATATGATATAATATTTATAAATATATTATAACTGAAATAAATAAATAAATATTAAATATAAATATATATAAATATAAATAAATATAACTATTGCTTCAATTCACCCATTCATTCCAATGTTCATATACTGGATCTGAATTTAAAAAGCACATTAAGGGGTTCCTGAGTGGTTCACTTGTTTCAGCTTCCAATTCTTGGTTTCACTCTGGTCATGATCTCAGGGTCCTGGCTTCAAGCTCCCTGACAGCCTGGGGTTTGCTTGAAAGTCTCTCCCTCTGGCCCTCCTCTGGCTCTCTCACATCTCTCTAAAAGAAGTAAATAAATTTTAAAAAGCAAGACACGTTAAGACCTCTGGTACCTAAATACTAGAAGCTCTTGTGACTAATCACTTCCCTTGTCCCTTCCTTGCTGACTATCCAAGGACACATGGTACAAAACTGTTTCAGCAGGACCTCCAAGAGGCTTACAACATAGACATTATGCACATCTAAAAATAGCCAACTTCATTGGGACACATGGCTTGCTCAGTGGGGAGAGCAAGAGACTCCTGATCTCAGTGTCTTCAGTTAAAGCCCTATGTTAGGTGTGAAGCTATTTAATAAGCAAAAAAAAAAAAAAAAAAAACTTATGTTCCACATATAAGTGAAACCATATGATAATTGTCTTTCTCTGCTTGACCTATTTCACTTAGCATAATCCCCTCCAGTTCCATCCATGTTGATGGGTAGTCATCTTTTCTGATGGCTGAGTAATAATAGTCCATGGTGTGGAGGAACATGGGCCAACAGAGGGAAAACTGAATGGGAAGAAATCAGAGAGAGAGAGACAAAACATGAGAGACTCTGGACTCTGGGAAACAAACTGAGGGTACAGAAGGGTGCAGGTAGGAAGACGGGGTAACTGGATGATGGATATTATGTGTTAGGATGAACAGTCAGTGTTACATGCAACTAATGAGTCATTGAGCACTGCAACAAAACATATGATGTACTGTGTGCTGGATAATTGAATATAATAAAAAAAGAAAATTAAGAAATCAAAAATATACAAACATACACAAACCTGGACACTCCTGTCATTCACCATCTCATCTCTGCATAAGCTTCTGAAAGTCAGAGTCAAAAAACTAAAAATTGTACACATACAGTTTAATGCTGACCAACACTCAACCCTTTTCATCACTAGTTTACCTCAACATTACACTATATAGTTATTGAGTCACTATTTCAAGTATTTATAATATTTATATACTAATATTTCACTATTTCAAGTATTTATACTTTTCCTAAATTATCAAGTGCACCTCCTTGACTCTCCTCTCAGAAGATGGCCTCATTTGCTATTTCACATGGAAACAGTAACCAACAAGTACATGTTCCTCTCAACTTCCTGCTTATCTTCCAGTAAATACACAGGTATCCTTCACTCTGTCCAGAAAAAAAAAAAATGCTTTTCTTTGGGCAAGACAGAAATTCTCACCCCATGTGTGGATTTCATCCCCTATTGACTCTTTGGTGATCCTAATCTCCAACTACTATATTTTTCTCTTGAACCCTCAACATTTTCCTTCTCATGGTTCTCTTCTGCATATGCTCATCTCAAGTCACCCCTACCACAAAATTTCCTGTCCTTTGTTCTTCATCTTTTTTGTAACAGAATTGTTTTCCTAACTCCTGGATTGGGGATAGAATAAGGTTGTTCATAAACTTCACTCATAGACACTCAACATTGTTCTCAGAACTTCTACTTTTTTATGTATTTACTTCATTTGTTAGCACCCCAATGGTAGCTAGCACCTAAACCATTACATCTACCTACTTCTATATTTTATTTCATCCCATCTTCCTACTACCTCAATCAGTGCAACTAAAGTCCATTACAAACATAGCCTTGATACATTTTACATATACTTTTATGGTCATTGTATTTATTTTATTTGCTTTTAATGACTTAATCTTATAAGAAAATATAAGGATATACAAGAACTTTGGTGCTCTTGCTCCTGTGTCATTTCATACTACCTTCTTGAATTTCATCCACATTGTTGTATACCACAGCAGTTTGTTTCAACTGCTACATAAACTGCATTGAGAAATAAATTGCAGAGGTTGCATTTACTCTCCCATTAGTGGTCATTTGTGTAGTTCTGAGATGTTTGATACTATGAATGGCACTGAACAGTCTGTAGATGTGCATGTCTGGGCACATGCAAGCGTATCTGTTGGACATATACTTGGGCTGAGAATGATTGGCTCATGCTCAGCTATAGGAGATAAGACCGAACTGACAAAGTGATCGTGTTATGGCCCCTTTATAATGTATGAGAGTGTATACAACCATGTATTTTCAACACTTGGTGAATTTTTTGCTTAGCCATAATTCAAAAATTAATTTTCTGTACTCAGTGTCTCAGTTGCCTAATGTTTGAATAAATTTCACTCATTGTGATCAAGTTTTGACCCAACCCACAATTTACTGAATCTACTCTAGAAAATATCATTAGTGGCCTCTCTCCTGCCAAATATAATAAGCATACATTTCACTATTGTAATACTTCATCTTTCTGTGCTGCTTGGAATCTGTAACTATCTTTAGCCTCCTCTCCACAGGATGTCATAATGTTTTGGATCCCCTCCTTGTTTAACCAAACCGCCACTGTTTTTCATTCTTTGCTCCTCTTACACTTACTTCAAAATGTCAAATTATCCTAATAATCGTCTTCCTCACCCGTGTTCTTCTAGCATAATCTACTCTCCCCAGTTTTACAAGGTGACACGTAGTCTAGCTTCTACTTTCCTCTACTATGTTTTTGAATATTTGCTACAATATTTGTTGTATCCACAATTCATATCTCTAATCTAGGCATCTCTCTTGATCTCCAGACTTTAAATCCTACCCTATAAGTGCTGGTGGTCTCTGTCTACTGCCAAAAGTCATTCTAGAAGACTTAGCCTAATCGAATCCTTTCTGGTCTTCTTCAATGATATGCCACCAGCTCTTCACTCTTCACCATTATTCTCACACACACACACACACACACACACACACACACACACACACACACACACTTGTCATAGCCTAAAATTCCTCTTGTGTTTTGTATCACGTTTGTGTAATATATTCACCAAGGTTTAGAGTTCGATGTCAAATGGTATCACTGATTAACTTGTCTCCCTCGCAGAATCAATAAAAGGCATATGCTAACAATTCTGCATATTAAATATTTCCCATATGTGAACCCTACCCTTCATTACTTCTTTTAAGACACTAATCCAGTCATTCGAACTAACCCTGATTCCTGAAATATCCTCCTATCTTCTTCGCTCACTCATTTTCAGTCTATTCAGATTGACCTTTCCAAAATCTTGGTCTGTTCATGGGGCATGAGTCCTGTTTTGTCCTCAGGTAAATCTTCCAGTAGTTTTTCTTTGCTTTGTTTTTAGAAGAGACCTAAAATGTTTTAACATGGTATTAAAATTATCATAAATTTCATACCTATTGAAACCTATTTCTACTTCTTCTATTTGCCCCAAAACTGTATTCTCCTGATACACAAATATGATCTTTCATGTTGTTCTGCCTGCAAGAGTCTTATCTACCATGAGTTTCCTGATTACATCCTACCCATCTTCCATATCATGTCAATCACGATCTTTGCCTGCCTCTGTGCCTACTTGTGATCTCTGTCAAATAAATAAGTAAAGAACTGGATATGTAATATCAAAATGTATAGACACAATTATCATGATTTCACCTTTTCTTACTTGGCATCATAATGTTTTCAGAAAACAAGAAAACAAACTGAAAAACCTTTACCTCTCCTTTTATTCATTGCACGTCTTTCACCCTTCTGTCTCCTTGCACAGGGTAATTTCAGCTCTGCATATGTCACTCTCTCCTCACTCATTTTTGAGGGCTACCGCAAGGACACAGCTCAAGTCCTATGCAATGTTTCATAAGGCATGAAAGTAACATTAGTTATCATGAAGTAACAGCGACAGCTAAACAAATGACAAGCATGAGCATCTGAAATAAACAAGTTAAAGTAAATATTTATCTGGGACTGTTAGGGAATTTCTTTTTTTTTTTACATTTCTCTTTGTAATGACTTAAACAGAGATTCTACACTATTAAATAATGGTCCACTACTGTTTATGGGCATGTTATGTTTCACTTTTTTTTAATTTTCCAAATTTAAAAATATATCTATTCCATACTCACCTAAAAATCTGACTTATTGGAAAATTATGTCTGATCACTTAATGCCTGTTTTCTGCCCAAGTGGTAACTTTATTGACACCAAATTCAGTAACTGCCTCTTTAGTAAAGACACACACATGCCAGTTTGACAAACTCCGCATCTGCCACATGGCTTACGTCATACCTCACTCATTCATCTACATTATCCTTTGAACTTCATAATCACTGGGTCATGACCCTGTTTTCAGAGTGTAAGGAAAATGCAGAAACCATGGGGCCCAAGGAAAGGGAGTTACAGAAGTAACATTACATGAGGGAGGCATAACTTGTAACTCTAACAACAGTGCTACACAGGGGCCCTTTCTATTTGTAGATGAGGAACACTGAGGCTCCAAGAACATAAACAGCACTCCCAAGGTCAGACAGCAAGTAAATGATAGTCTTTAATTAAAATAGATATGAATATTATAAATATAGTAAATAGATAAGTATAAAATAAATTAAATATAGTCTGGTTCAGATAAATAAATAAATTATTAAAATATTATACTTAAATATGATTTATATAAATATGTATTTTGTTCAAGTGTGTATATTATATATACATATAGCTAATTTATATTTATCCAAGTATATGATCCTTCACTTACAAGTAACTCATATGAACAATACCTTCCAAAGATTATCTAATATATTCTCTCCTGTAGAATTTAAAAAATACATATAAATATTTATTAAAGTGAAGAAAATATTTTTCCCAAAAGAATATTTTTGGTAAGTGTAGAAAGAACTAAATAATTGTTCCTAAACAGATTTGAAACTCGGGTTTTTAAAATACCTTAATATTTCACCATTCAGGGCACCTGGGTGGCTCAGTGGGTTAAAGCCTCTGCCTTCAGTTCAGGTCATGATCCCGGGGTCCTGGGATCCAGCCCTGCATGTGGCTCTCTGCTCCGCAGGGAGCCTGCTTCCTCCTCTCTCTCTGCCTGCCTCTCTGCCTACTTGTGATCTTTGTCTATCAAATAAATAAACAAAATCTTTAAAAAGAATTTTTAAAGTATTTCACCATTCAGTTACTTTAGAATGTCAGGAAACATGATTTGAACAATTACCAAAATTACCAATTATTGATAAAATTTATAAACAAAATGCAATTGGATTTTCAATAAATACTCTCTTCCAAAGTGCCAAATTATAAGCTAAATTTTGTGTTAAGGTCATATGTTCTTCCCTAATTGGATTTCCTTGGTTGTATTTTAATTGAATGTCTGTATGACAAAATAATAAGAAAATAAATTTGCAAATATAAACCTGGATTTATTTTGATTAAAAAAAATCACATTATCAAAGCATCAAACGTTTTTAATTATACTTAACTGAAAGATGAAAGAACTTAACCATTGGATAATTTATTGCTAACCAGTTAAGTAGTATCTTGAGAGATAAGGGGAGAACACATTTTATATTGTCTAAAAAAGAATTAAATCATTCTTAAAGCATCTAAGAATTTAAAAATGTCATATTCTGCCTAGGAAATATTTTGACCCACTCTCATTCTGATCCATTCATGTCTTCATTGTAGAATAAAGTTAACATTACATACGAATTAATGTGGATCCCAAAGTCAATTGTCTCCTGCAACATTCCAAAACCCTCCCAAGTTCACACATAGCTTTCCTGTAGCAGATTCTACTTTATCCCTCTTTGCTCCACAATGGGACAGCACAGGCATGGGGCACACAAGCTCTCTGGCTGCGATACCTGCTTCCAGGCCTTGGGATCTCACCAGCCTGACAAATAGCTTGGTCAGGAACACAGCTGCGATGTCCTGACTCTGCTGGCCTTTCACCTCTGCTTTGATCTAGGAGGTACCTGCTGGTATTATTCACTGACTGTCAGAGAAACCATGTCAGAGGAAAGATAGCCAATGATCATGTGGCATTAGATATCCCCCCCCACACAGTTTCCACTGGTGTCAGTATCTCATTAACAATCCTGTACTCTACTCTGTGTCAGACAAAATTCATAGAAAACTCAAATGCTAAATCCTATATATATTTTCTGGATCAGTTTAAACCTGAGATTTAGTAGGTACCTTGAAGATTGGGGGGTGTGGGGAATGGCATTCTCAAAAATCTCATGAGATTAGGAAATAATTAACAATAAAATTTTAAAATTTTGAAAATAAAAAATAAAATATCTGTATTCTACCTGACATGATTCATATGCTTTCTTTTTATGGAATGAAAGTAAGTTCCCACTTGTTACATACCTATAGTAAAAACAGAGACTGTCCAAATAAGTTCAAATTTTAGATCCTATTTTTAACAAACATCCTAAGAATAGCCAGATTGCTTAATATATTATAGTAAATCTCAATACCTAAAAACTGATATGAGTGATTTTAAGAATATTACATTTCTTCTCATTTCCTGTGATCTAAGTTGCCTGAAAAGCCAACTCTTCACATAATAAAATGAAGACACAAATATAGAGAAATATTTAAAATATTGTATAAGTTTACATGCAGTCCTTTTAATGCATCAAACTCAAATTCATCTGTCCCAATAATTGAAGCAAGAACTATCAGAGCATTTTTTAAAAGAGATTATTTAATTCAGTGACCAGCTCTATGTCCTATTTAGTCCTAGAATTCAGTTAGGCAGGAACAAAAGACGTTTTGGCTTTTTTTGTTTTTTTGTTTTTTTCATCTGAACCACATTGATCTGTGCACCACAAGGTTCCCAATGCTCTGATGTTTCAAAATCCTTAGAATTGTGTAGTAATAACAGTTGAAATCCACCTCCATGCCAGCTACACCAGGTGAAGTCTATTCAAAAGCACTCTCCCCAAGGTTTGAGCTTTCTTTTCCATCACTAATGCTTATCCTCCTCTAAATAATGATAGTAGCACTTGTGAAACTCTTTTTCTTGTCAGTTTGCCTTTTTCTCATACAGTTTCTTTGCTAAGATCTAACTAATAGTTTTCAGGAAGTAGGTTTCTGACATAAAGAAAGAAAGCATTCTGCAAATTTTCCACGCAACAGGGCTTTCTTTTAAAGGCAAATGTGGTCTTTAGGCATGCCTAAAACCAGACTTTGCTAAGAACTCATCTTTGAGCTGCAGGAATGAGTTCTGAAAGGAAATTAAGAAATAAACATAGTTAAATTAAGAGACCCCTATTTTAGGTCTCAATAATGCCTCTGTGTTTAATAAAATATCAATAATTGAAATCCATTATTTTGTAATTTAAATAGAATCAGGATGAAATTAATTGTATGCTTCTTGTTAGTCACGATTACAAAATAATATTAACAAGATTATTACTTAATTTCAGAAACTTAAAAAGATTTTTTTCTCACAAAATGTGTTTGTTCTTTTACAGAACTTCATTTAAAATCAGGTGTCCTATTTCACTTGGATTGGACTGTCCTGTAAAGGAATCAAAAGTACCTGGACATGGGAAGATAACTCACTACCTTTCCTCAAAATGTAAGGTTCTAAAATAAATACTATCTAGTAATTTCTATATTCACAGACAGGGATTTTCACTTCTGAAAGTATAGAGGAAAAACATGCACACATATGTTTATAGGCATATGCATACATACATATATACATGTGTACACAAACACACCAACTCCACTCACACCTCTAAAGGACTTAAGCTCAGAAAAGGACTCTGTGGAAAGAGAGAGGCTTTCTAACAGCATGCCTCTCTTCTTTATAAGTCCCTCTCTGGGATAGCCTAGGGTACAAAGGTTGAGTTTCTATAAGGAAAGATAAGACATACCACCTTAGTTTTGGACCAATATTTTCTATTATCTCTGCATTTATGGATTTTTTTCCATCAATTATATGCTCCTATTTCAGGTCAATTGAATGGAAAGGGTTAAATGTTGGAAAATGTGCAAGCCTGGCTCAAAGCAGATAGCTCCTTATGACTGTTCCAGACTCATGCCTTCTATTTGTGAGAAGAAAATTACTTCTGTGGCCACCTGATAATAGGAACAACCACAGAAGACAAGTACAATAGTTTTTTCTTTTTTTTTTAATTTTTTTTTAATTTTTTATTTTTTATAAACATATATTTTTATCCCCAGGGGTACAGGTCTGTGAATCGCCAGGTTTACACACCTCACAGCATTCACCATAGCACACACCCTCCCCAATGTCCATAATCCCACCCCCCTCTCCCAACCCCCCTTGCCCCAGCAACCCTCAGTTTGTTTTGTGGGATTAAGAGTCACTTATGGTTTGTCTCCCTCCCAATTCCATCCCATTTCATTGATTCTTCTTCTACGCACTTAGGCCCCCATGTTGCATAACCACTTCCTCATATCAGGGAGATCATATAATAGTTGTCTTTCTCTGCTTGACTTATTTCGCTAAGCATGATACACTCTAGTTCCATCCATGTTGTCGCAAATGGCAAGATTTCATTTCTTTTGATGGCTGCATAGTATTCCATTGTGTATATATACCACATCTTCTTGATCCATTCATCTGTTGATGGACATCTAGGTTCTTTCCATAGTTTGGCTATTTACATATTCCTTCCTTTCAAGACATTGCTGCTATAACCATTCGGGTGCACGTGCCCCTTTGGATCACTACGTTTGTATCTTTAGGGTAAATACCCAATAGTGCAATTGCTGGGTCATAGGGCAGTTCTATTTTCAACATTTTGAGGAACCTCCATGCTGTTTTCCAGAGTGGCTGCACCAGCTTGCATTCCCACCAGCAGTGTAGGAGGGTTCCCCTTTCTCCGCATCCTCGCCAGCATCTGTCATTTCCTGACTTGTTGATTTTAGCCATTCTGACTGGTGTGAGGTGATATCGCATTGTGGTTTTGATTTGTATTTCCCTGATACCGAGTGATATGGAGCACTTTTTCATGTGTCTGTTGGCCATCTGGATGTCTTCTTTGCAGAAATGTCTGTTCATGTCCTCTGCCCATTTCTTGATTGGATTATTTGTTCTTTGGGTGTTGAGTTTGCTAAGTTCTTTATAGATTCTGGACACTAGTCCTTTATCTGATATGTCGTTTGCAAATATCTTCTCCCATTCTGTCAGTTGTCTTTTGATTTTGTTAACTGTTTCCTTTGCTGTGCAAAAGCTTTTGATCTTGATGAAATCCCAATAGTTCATTTTTGCCCTTGCTTCCCTTGCCTTTGGCGATGTTCCTAGGAAGATGTTGCTGCGGCTGAGGTCAAAGAGGTTGCTGCCTGTGTTCTCCTCAAGGATTTTGATAGATTCCTTTTGCATATTGAGGTCCTTCATCCTAATCTTCCTCTCTCACTTCAGAGTATCTTTGCTCTTTTCTTTTTAATTTCTTTAAAGATTTTATTTATTTATCTTTGCTCCTTTATGGGCTGTACCCTCATTCCAGGTTTCAACTGATATGACGTTGGAGTATTGGGTGCACAAGAATGAGGTACATCGGTCCCTCCACCTCTCCTTTTCACGTAGAGACAGCCATGTAATGAGCACAGTTCGGTGGAGTAAGAGAATATCGGTTCTCCTGATCAAGACTAAAAAGCAAGTATCTCTATAGTCTATTTCTGCAACTCACACAAATTAAGGAAGTAATCCTGCAAATCATTCAATCACTATCCTGCATATTTGGTCTGGAATCCAGTGCCAAAGGGAATTAAAACTATTACTATTCAAAAAAATTCTGTATGCTTTTCTATGTGATTCCTTCCTTTCAAGAGAAGGACAATGTGGTATCCTAGAAAGCAAACACTATCTTGAATTAGATCTGAGTTTGAGTTAGCTATGTGCTCTCTGGCAAGTTTAAACTTCTGGGTCTTAATTTCTTTATCCACAGGCAAACTACAAGCTGCTTTTGCAAGGTGTGTATATCATTTTGCATTCCCATACACAGTGTATGAAATTTCCATTGTTTGCATCTCTCCAACATTTAATACTCTAGTTTTTAAAGCCATTTTCATAAGAGCATACTATAATTAAATGCGCTTTTAGTATTTTCCTAATAAATAAAAAATTCTAACCATATTTTCAATGTGTTTTTTGTCACCCATGTGTTTTTTTTTCTTTTTTTATTATCATATAATGTATTATTTGTTACAGGTCTTTGAATCATCAGTCTTACACAATTCACAGCACTTACCATAGCACAGACCCTCCCCAATGTCCATCACCCAGGCACCCTATCCCTCCCCACCTCCCCTCCAGCAACCCTCAGTTTGTTTCTTTTATGGTTAAGTGTTAATTCAAATTTTTGCCCATTTTTTTAATTATTTGGTTTTTTTTAATTACTTTTCAGTGTACTAGAATTCATTGTTTATGCACCACACCCAGTACTCCATGCAATACCTGCCCTCCACAATACCCACCACCAGGCTGGCCCAACCTCCCACCCCCCACCCCTTCAAAACCCTCAGATTGTTTTTCAGCGTCCATAGTCTCTCATGGTTCATCTCCCCCCTCCAATTTCCCTCAACTCCATTCTCCTCTCCATCTCCCCATGTCCTCCGTGTTATTTCTTATGCTCCACAAATAAGTGAAACCATATGATAATTGACTCTCTCTGCTTGACTGATTTCACTCAGCATAATTTCTTCCAGTCCCGTCCATGTTGGTACAAAAGTTGGGTATTCATTCACTATGGAGGCATAATACTCCATAGTGTATATGGACCACATCTTCTTTATCCATTCGTCCGTTGAAGGGCATCTTGGTTCTTTCCACATTTCAGTGACCGTGGCCATTGCTGCTATGAACATTGGAGTACAAATGGCCCTTCTTTTTACTACATCTGTATCTTTGGGGTAAATACGGGTAGTGCAGTTGCAGGGTCATAGGGAAGCTCTATTTTTAATTTCTGAAAGAATCTCCATACTGTTTTCCAAAGTGGCTGCACTGACTTGCATTCCCACCAACAGTATAAGAGGGTTCTCCTTTCCCCATGTCCTCTCCAATACACGTTGTTTCCTGTCTTGTTAATTTTGGCCATTCTAACTGGTGTAAAGTGATATCTCAATGTGGTTTTAATTTGAATCTCCCTGATGGCTAGTGATGATTTTTTCATGTGTCTGATAGCTATTTGAACGTTTCATTGGAGGAGTATCTGTTCATGTCTTCTGCCCATTTTTTGACATGATTATCTGTTTTGTGTGTGTTGAGTTTGAGAAGTTCTTTATAGATCCTGGATACAAGCCTTTGCCTATTTTTATCTGGGTGTTTGTTTTTTTATTATTCTTTCTTCTTTTGGGAGGGGAGAACAGGAAAAGTTGGATTTATTGTTTCTGACAAAGAGTAGTAACTTTCACTGTGTTCCTAGCATTACAAATGTGAAATGTAGTTTTTATCCTCAATTGAGAACACATGCTCTTAAAAATGATTACATAGTGTTTTTTTAGATAAAACAATTAATTAATTTGGTTCATTTTATCTTATTTTATTTCATTTCAGGTATAGATTTGAGTGATTTATCACTTACCTCCAATGCCCAGGACTCATCACAGGTGCCCTCCATAATCCTCATCATCTATTCAATCCATGCCCCACCTGCCCACCTCCCCTAAAGCATCCTACAGTTTGTCTCTGTTCTTACCTTTCATTCTCTTATCATTATCTTTAGAAGATTTTGGAAGTTTAGAAAAGCAGAACTTTCCAATCTGATAAGGTATAATAATTTTTTAAATTCATGATTTCTGAAGGTTATTTTTCCTAAGAAATTATTTATTAACTTGAGATCAAAAATTTCTCTCCCATGCAGTCTTCTAGAAGCTATAAGTTTATATTGAATTCTAGATTCCATTTTTTTAATTTTTTAAAAACTTCTATCTAGTTAATGTACAGTGCAATACTGATTTCAA
This sequence comes from Mustela putorius furo, assembly GCF_011764305.1. Classification (NCBI taxonomy): domain Eukaryota; kingdom Metazoa; phylum Chordata; class Mammalia; order Carnivora; family Mustelidae; genus Mustela; species Mustela putorius. The sequence goes on along the minus strand of NW_025422368.1, from coordinate 36,861,042 downwards.
GAGTGCAATTCAGTGATTCATCACGCACATACAACAACTAGCACTCATCACAACAAGTGCCCTTTTCAATACCCAACACTGACATAACCCACCCCTTACTTATCTCCCTCCATCCACCCTCACTTTGGTCTCTATCATTAGAGCCTCTCTTGATTTCTCTCTTTTTTTATTGGGTTTGCTTTCCCCCTTCCCGTAGGATCATCTGTTTTGTTTCTTAAATTCAACATATCAGTGAAATCATATGGTGTTGTCTTTCTCTGACTGACTTATCTTGCTTACCATAATACACTCTAGCTCCATCCACATCATTGCAAATGGCAAGATTTCATTCTTTTGATAGCCGTGTAATATTCCCTTGTATCTATATACCACATTTTCTCTATCCATCCATGAGTGAATGGATATTTGGGCTCCTTCCATAATTTCACTATTGTTGTAATGCTATTATAAATATTGGGGTGCGTGTATTCTTTCAATCCATATTTTTGTATTCTTTGTGTAAATACCCGGTTGTGCAATTGCTAGGTTGCATGGTAGTTTTATTTTTAACTTTTTGAGGAAACCTCCATAATGTTTTGCAGAACGGCTGCACCAGTTCGCACTCCAACCAACAGTGCAAGAGGGTTGCTCTTCCCCACATTCTTGCAACACCTGTTTTTTTTTTCTTTTATTGTTAATTTTAGCCATCCTGACAGGTGTGAGGGGGATATCTCACCATGGCTATGATTTGTATTTCCTTGATGATGAGTGATGTTGAGCAACTTTTCATGTGTCTGTTGGCCATTGGGAAGTCTTCTGTGGAATAATGTCTGTTCATGCCTTCTGCCCATTTTTTGCCTGGATTATTTGTTTTTTGGTGTGGAATTTAATAAGCTCTTTATAAAAAAATTTTTATTTGTTTTATTTCCTTTTTGTGTTCCATAATTCATTGTCTATGCACTACACCCAGTGCTCCATGTGATATGTGTCCTGCATAATAGCCCCCACCAGGTTCACCCAACTGCCCACCACTCTTCCCTCCAAAATCCTCGGTTTGTTTCTCAGAGTTCTGTTCTTTATAGATTTTGGATACTAACCCTTTATCAGCTATGGCATTTGCAAATATCTTCTCCTCTTCCATAGACTGCCTTTTAGTTTTGTTGATTGTTTCCTTTGCTATGTGGAAGCTTCTTCTCTTAATGAAGTCCCAATCATGTTTTTTTGTTTGTTTTTTGTTTTTTTTTCCATATCCATTATTTTTAATGTCCAGTGTTTATAATACAAGGGCCAGAGCTTTCTCCACCTCAAGTTTATAAGTTTTCAATTGACTTGTGAGGCCAATAGGGATACTTCTTCTTGTCTAATTTGGTTTCTGGAAAGGCTTCATTCAGGTCCTCAATGGTCATCTGATCAAATGGAATTATGTTCCTTAGCTTCTCCAGCTGTTTTTCATATTCCACAATCCTGGCCTTTGAGAGAGACAAAAACTCAGCACAACTTTTCACATCTTCTTTTTCTTCAGCGTCCACCTAAACAGTGTATTTATCCTCTGGCACAGGAATCTTCAGGGCATTGAACTTCTTCTCAAAGTCATCTACCAAGCCAGCCTTCACCATATTGGCCTTGTAGTAAGCCCAGTCAATAGCAGGGGGTTTCAGGGTGCCTGGGTGGCTCAGTGGGTTAAGCCGCTGCCTTCGGCTCAGGTCATGATCTCAGGGTTCTGATATCGAGTCCCGCATCGGGCTCTCTGCTCAGCAGGGAGCCTGCTTCCTCCTCTCTCTCTGCCTGCCTCTCTGCCTACTTGTGATCTCTCTGTGTCAAATAAATAAATAAAATCTTTAAAAAAAAAATAAATAAATAAAATTTTAAAATAGCAGGAGGTTTCTCAGAGAGAGTAGCCAACTTGGAGGTTAAGTGTCTCATTCCAAGATTTCAGGGGATTAGCAATGGCCTTCTGGTTTTGGGGTACGATCTCCCCAAAAGATACCCAGTCAGTGGTTTTTAAAGCAAGTTTTTGCCCAGCCATCTTGAGATCCTTCACCGACCTTGGCTGCCCAGAGTCCCAATCATATGTTTTTGCTTTTGTTTCCCTTGCATCTGGTGAAATGTCCAATAAGGAGTTGCTGTGGCCAAAGTCAAAGAGGTTGCTGCCCATGTTCTCCTCTAAAGTTTTAATGGTTTCCTGTCTCACATTGAGGTCTTTCGTCCCCTTTGAATTTCCTTTTGTGTATGGTAGGAGAAAGTAGTCAAGTTTCATTCTTCTGCATGTTTGCTGTCCAGTTTTCCTAACACCATTTGGTGAAGAGATTATCTTTTTTCCATTGGAAACTCTTTCCTGCTTTGTCAAAGATTAATTGACCATATAGTTGTGGGTTCATTTCTTGGTTTTGTATTCTGTTCCATGGATCTCTATATCTGTTTTTATGCCAGTGTCATACTTGATGTAGTCTTAATGACTACTGCTTTGTAATATAGCTTGAAGTCCAGACTTGTGATGTCTCCAGTTTTGATTTGTTTTTCTTTTTTCTTTAATTCTATTATTTATTTTTTATATATAAATTTTTTAATTTATTTAATTTCAGCATAACAGTATCATTATTTTTTCACCACACCTAGTGCTCCATGCAATCCGTGCCCTCTATAATACCCACCACCTGGTACCCCAACCTCCCACCTCCCCCACCACCTCAAACCCCTCAGATTGTTTTTCAGAGTCCATAGTCTCTCATGATTCACCTCCCCTTCCAATTTACCCCAACTCCCTTCTCTCTAACTTCCCATGTCCTCCATGCTTTTTGTTATGCTCCACAAATAAGTGAAACCATATGGTAATTGACTCTCTCTGCTTGACTTATTTCACTCAGCATAATCTCTTCCAGTCCCATCCATGTTGCTACAAAAGTTGGGTATTCATCCTTTCTGATGGAGGCATAATACTCCATAGTGTATATGGAACACATCTTCCTTATCCATTCGTCTGGTGAAGGGCATCTTGGTTCTTTCCACAGTTTGGCGACCGTGGCCATTGCTGCTATAAATATAGGGGTACAGATGGCCCTTCTTTTCACTACATCTATATCTTTGGGGTAAATACCCAGTAGTGCAATGGCAGGGTCATAGGGAAGTTCTATTTTTAATAGAGCTTCCAAAGAGGCTGCACCAACTTGCATTCCCACCAACAGTGTTTTTCTTTTTCAGAATTGATTTGGCTATTCATGGTCTTTTCTGGCTCCATACAAATTTAAGATTATTTGTTTTAGCTCTGTGAAAAAGGCTGGTGGTGTTTTGATAGGGATTGCATTAAATGTGTAGATTGCTTTGGGTAGTATAGATATTTTAATACTGTTAGTTCTTATAATCCATGAGCATGGAATGCTTTCCCATTTCCTTGTGTCCTCTTCAATTTCTTTCATAAGTGTTCTATAGTTTTCAGAGTACAGATCTTTTGCACCTTTGGTTAGGTTTATTCCTAGGTATCTCGTGGTTTTGGGTGCAATTGTAAATGGGATCAATTCATCAATTATTTTTTCCTGTTGCTTTGTTGTCCATGTATAGAATTGCACTAGATTTCTGTATGTTGATTTTATATTCTGCAACTTCGTTGAACTCATATATTAGTTCTAGCAACTTTTTGGTGCAGGCTTTAGGGTTTTCCATATAGAGTATCATGTTGTCTACAAAAAGTGAATGTTGGATTTCTTTGCTGATTTGGATGTCTTTTCTTTCTTTTTGCTGTCTGATTGCTGAGGCTAGGACTTCCAGTACTATGTCAAACAGTAATGGTGAGAGTGGACATTCTGTCTGGTTCCTGAACATAGGGGAAGAGCTCTCAGTTTTTCCCCATTGAAGATGATATTAGCTGTGGGTCTCTCATATAAGACTTTTATGATATTGAGGTATGTTCCATCTATCACTACTTTACTGAGGGTTCTTTTCAAGAATGGATGCTGTATTTTGTCAAATGCTTTTTCTGCATCTAATTAGAGGGTTATATGGCTCTTATCCTTTCTTTTATTAATGTGGTGTATCAAACTGATTGCGTTATGAAAACTGAAGCAGTCCTACAGTCCAAAATAAATCCTACTTAATTGTGGTGAATAATTCTTTGAATGAAGTGTTGAATTAAATTAGCAGTATCATGTTGAGAATTTTTCCATCCATGTCTATCAGGGATGCTGATCTCTAATTATTCATTGGAGTCTTTCTTTGGTTTGGGGATCAAGGTGATGCTGGCTTTATAGTATGAGTTTGGAAGTTTCCTTCCATTTCTAATTTTTGGAACAATTTCAGAGGAATAGGTATTAACTCTTCTCAAAATGTCCAGTAGAATTTCCCTAGAAAGACATTTAGCCTTGAACTGTTGTTTGTTAGGGATATTTTTGATTACCAACTCAAATTCTTCACTAGTTATGAGTCTGTTCTAATTTTTTATATCTTCCTGTTTCCATTTTGGTAGTTTGTATGTTTGTAGTACTTTGTCCATTTCTTTCAGATAGCCTAATTTGTTGCTCAAAATAGTCTCTTATAATTGTTCGTACTTCTGTGTTATTGGTTGAGATCTTTCCCCTTTCATTCACGATTTTGTTTATTTGGATCCTTTTCTCTTTTCTTTTTGTTAAGTCTGACTAGGGGTTTATCAATTTTATTAATTCTTTCAAAGAACCTGCTGTTACTTTTGTTCATCTGTTCTACTGATTTTTATGTTTCTGTATCATTTATTTTTGCTCTAATATTTATTATTTCCTTTCTTCTACAGGATTTAGGCTTTATTCCTTGTTCTTTTTCTAGCTCCTTTAGGTGTAAGGTTAGGCTGGCATTTGAGACTTTTCTTGCTTCCTGAGGTAGGCCTCTGTATTGTAATATACTTCCCTCTTAGGACTGCCCTCACTACATTCTAAAGGTTTTGGAATGTCATGTTTTAATTTTCACTTGTTTCCATGTATTCTTTATTTCATCTCTAACTTCCTGTTTGACCCACTCATTCTTTGGTAGGAGGATGTTCTTTAAACTCCATGTTCTTTAAACTTCATTTGTGGTTTTTCCAAATTTTTTTCTTGTGATTGACTTCAAGTTTCATAGCGTGTCATCTAAAAACATGCATGGTATGATTTCAATATCTTTGTACCTGTTGAGGGCTAATTTATGACACAGTATGTGGTCTATTCTGGAGAATGTCTCATGTGCACTCAAAAAGAATGTGTGTTCTGCTACTTTAGGATAAAATGTTCTCAATATACATGTTAAGTCCATCTGGTCCAATGTGTATCATTCAAAGTCATTGTTTCCTTGTTGATTTTCTGCTTAGATAATCTGTCCATTGATGTAAGTGGGGTGTTAAAGTCCCCTCCTATCATTATATTATTATCAATCAATTTCTTTAATTTTGTTATTAATTTATTTTTATATTTTTGTGCTCCCAAGTCGGGGGCATAAATATTTAAAATCTTTGGATCTTCTTAAGGGATAGATCCCTTAATTATGAGAGAACGTTTTTCACCTCTCATTACAGTTTGTTTTTAAAATCTATTTTTTGATATAAGTACACTGGCCTTCTTTTGACATCCATTAGCATGATAGATGGTTCTCCAAACTCTCATTTTCAATCTGCAGGTGTGTTTAGGTCTAAAGTGACTCTCTTGTGGGGTGCTTAACTGGCTTAGTCAGTTAAGTGTCCAACTCTTGGTTTTGGACATGATTACAGGGTCCTGGATCGAGCCCCAGGTGAGAATCCCCACTCAGCAGAAAGGCTGCTTGTCTTCCTTCCCCCCCTGCCCCTTCTACAACTCTTGTGCATTCTCTCACTCTGAAATAAATCTTTTATAAAATTTAAAAATATTTAAAAATTAAATAAAATGAGTCTTTTGTAGGGAGCATATAGATGGATCTTCTTTTTTTTCTTTCGTTTTGAGGACAGATGAACTGCAAACCTTACCTGTCTTCTCTTGTAGGTTAAGGACTTCTTTTTTTCCCCTTGCTGCTAGGATTCTTTCCTTGTCTCTGTATCTGGTGAATTTGACTGATATTCCTTAGCAATGGCTGTCTTTTGTTGAATTTAATGGGAATACTCTGCACTTGGATTTTGATGTCCATGTTCTTCTCTAGATTAGAGAAGCTTTCAGTGATAGTTTGCTCACATAAACCTTCTGCTCATTTTCTCTCTCTTCATACACTGGGACTCCTACAATATAAGTGTTATTACATTTTAATAAGTCACTGAGTTCTTAATAAGTCACTAAGTCTACCTTCATGGTCCATTACCTTTGTTTTCCTTTTCTTTCCAGTTTCATTATTTTCCATAATTTTACCTTATATGTCACTGATTGCTTTGTTTCATCCATCCTTATTGATTGACATCCATTTGGGTTTGCATCTTGGCTATCGCATTTTTTATTTCAGCCTGACTAGATTTTAACTCTTTTTTTTTCTCTGTGTTAAGGGATTCTCTAATGTCTTCTATGCCTTTTTTTTTTTTCAAGCCCAGCTATTATCCTTATAATTGTTGTTTCAAATTCTTGTTATATCTCTATTGACTAGATCCTTGGCTGTCATTTCTTTCTGTTATTTCTTTCAGAGTGAATTCCTCTGTCTTGTCAATTTGGAGTTTTTGTTTTGTTTTGTTTTGTTTTGTTTTTAATGTAAGATTAAATTAAATTAAATCAAATTTTTTTAAAAAGTCAAAAACCCAAAGAAAGTTAGATCCTCTTTATGCTAGAGCTGAATTTTTGCAGCGCTCAATGATGGACTTGGTGCCTGTGGAGGATTCCTGCTGTTCTTCTGAGGGAGGAGGCTGCCGCTCTGATTTTCAAGCCCACTTGCCCTAGGGATACCTGCCTGCAGGCAAGGCTTCATGTAAATACCTCCAGTCTTCACTTGGTGGCTCAGTTTTTCTCTTATTGAGGCCTTGCTACTTGTGCGCTAGGGGAGAAAATAGCTTTCCATGCACTCCTTTCTGGAATAGGGAGTTCCTGCCCACCACTCTCCAAGAAGCTCTCTCAGAGGAGAAAACAATAGCCACTCTGTGTCCCCAGCTTCTATCAGACTCCATGTTCACCCTGTCTTTGCCCAAGCTATCTGCCTGCCAGGCCACGTGGCACTCCTATGTTTTATCTCAAGCATGGCTGGGTTTCAAAGCCCAACATTTCAGAGACTCTGGCAAAGCACAGGCTGCGCTGTCTGGAGGAGGGTCTCACTGCATTGTAGCTGGCGCCGGCCTGTCCTAGGAAACAGTCACATGATGGTGCAGCGGTTTAGAGTTTATGGTAAGTTGCAACCTGCAACTGGCACCAGGGTTTGCTGTCCTCACTGGCTTTGTTCCTGTGTTGGCAAACGGGCCAGCCCAATGGTGCCACAGGGTATTTTGCCTGCAGAAAAGCCATATCACCTCTACCAAATGCACTCCAAGCAGAGGAACTGTCTCACCCAATGCCACCCAGGGGATCCTCAGACTGTGCTGCCTACTTGCAGGCGTCGCCCTCCTTCAGCACAGGAGCACCACCAGGCATAACCCTGACAACAATGCTGACCTCTGAATCTTCAAACTCTGCACTCTGCTGTTTACAAAAAACTGGCGGTGTTTAAGCCTTTTGTTTTTCCAGTCAATAATTTTGGGGGAACAGTTTTCTTATGTAGTCCCCTGCACATTTTTTCACTTTTTTCCCATTTTCTCTCTCTCTCATTCATTCTCACTCTTCTTTCTGTGATCAGGGCTCCCACCACTCTGCAGCACTGTGGCTCTTTCTCCCACCAAATCAGTTTTCCTCAGCTCCTACCTCCATGTATCATGGTTTTTGTTTGTAGACATGCAGCTTTGTCATCTAAGACCTCTGATCAATTTTGGGGGGGTGCCCAGAATGATTTGGAGAGGCAAAATTAAGGTTGCCCTATTCTACCATCTTAATCCTCCCTGTAGACTCCATTTCAAGTCTGTTTTTGTATGTGGGGCAAAGTATGGATTGAGTTCCTTTTTTAAAAGTTTTTGCATATAAATGTCTATAAATTATTCCAGTATCACCCTTTTTTAAATTAACATATAATGTATTCTTTGTTTCAGGGGTACAGGTTTGTGAATCAGCAGTCTTACACAATACACAGCATTCACCATAGCACATAGCCTCTTCAGTGTCCATCACACAGCCACCCTAACCCTCCCACCCTCCAACAGCCCTCAGTTTGTTTCCTGAGATTAGGAGTCTCTTATGGCTTGTCTTCTTCCCTGGTCCCACCTTGTTTCATTTTCCCTACTTTCCCCCCATAAATCTCCACCCTTCTTCTCAAATTCCTCATATCAGAGAGATCATATGACAATTTTCTTTCCCTGATTGACTTATTTCACTTAGCATAACACCCTCTAGTACCATCCATGTCATTGCAAATGGCAAGATTTCAGGGGGTTTTGGTGGCTACATAGTATTCCATTGCATGTATATACCACATCTTCCTTATCCATTTATCTGTTGATGGACACCTAGGTTCTTTCCATAGTTTGGCTACTATGGACATTGCTGCTATAAACATTGCTGTTATACAAATTCAGGTGCACATACACCTTCAGATCACTACCTTTGTATCTTTAGGGTGAATACCCAGTAGTGAAATTTCTTTATGGTAAATCTTAGTGTAAGAACTTTAGGGTAAATTTTAGTGTATCTTTAGGGTAAATACCCAGTAGTGAAATTTCAACTTTTTGAGGAACCTCCATACTATTTTCCAGAGTGGCTGCACCAGCTTACATTCCTAAGAACAGTGTAGGAGGGTATCCATTTCTCCCCATCCTTACCAACATCTGTCGTTTCCTGACTTGTTAATTTTAGCCATTCCGACTGGAGTGAGGTGGTATCTCACTGTGGTTTTGATTTGTATTTCCCTGTTGCCGAGTGATGTGGAGCACTTTTTCATGTGTCTGTTGGCCATTTGGATGTTTTCTTTGCAGAGAAATGTCTGTTCATGGCCTCTGCCCATTTCTTGATTGGATTATTTGTTCTTTGGGTGTTGAGTTTGATAATTTCTTCATAGATGCCTTTATCTGATGTGTCATTTGTAAATATCTTCTCCTATTCTGACAATTGTCTTTTGGTTTTGTTGACTGTTTCCTTTGCTGTGCAAAATTTTTTACCTTGATGAGGTCCCAATAATTCATTTTTGCCCTTGCTTGCCTTACCTTTGGCAATGTTTCTAGGAAGAAATTGCTGTGCCTGAGGTCAAAGAGATTCAACATCACTCTTTGAAAGCACTTTTCTTCTATTGAAATAGAGGGTGCTTTTGTCAAAAATCAATTGACCATTTACGTGTGAATCTCTTTCTAAGCTCTCTATCCTGTTCCATTTATCTGAATATCTATTTTCTTTCACTAATATCTTGATTACTGTGTCTTTATATATATCTTCAAGCAAGGTAATGTGAATTCTCCTACTTCGTCCTTTCTCAACAGTGTTTTGACAAATTTTTTTTTCTTACTTTCCTTTTCTTTCAAAAGAAGTTTAGTATTCTTCTATGTGCTTTAGATCCAGAGGTAGTGGGAAGGACTTTGTATTCCTTCCCAAGCCCATCCCCTTCCTTTTATAAGGACACAACTCAAACCTGAATTTATGTATTTTTGTCTGTAATTTTGTATTTGATTACATATTGGCAACTTTTTTATTTTGTATGATTACATATATTCTACTGTATATTGATTTATATATATGACATTATCATGAATGAAAAATATACAAAGTATAGCTAAATGGAGCTATTGCAGTGTACGATCTACAATGCTATTTTATTCTGCACTAGGTCTTCCATCTTTTCCCAATAGAGAAACAAGTGGATCTGGAATTTTATTTTAACTTTAGCCTAGAATTCCATTCTATGAAATATATTACACCTCACTCATCTATTTCTTTACTCTGAGACATCTCAAGTATTTCTCATTTTTCACTATCAATAATGCAGTGAACATCTCTATGGCAATGAGTGAAACTGACTATTCATACAATCAGAATTTTCTGACATTTAGGTTACCTTTTTCTTATTCCAATGAACAAGTTTTTTAAAAAAATATTCTTAATGCCATCTTTTATTGCTGTTTTTGTTATAAGCACTACAAATGTCTTCCTCAATTTTTTCCATTTTGTATGGAAATAATTACAGACTGACAAGAACTTACAAAAATATACAGAAATCTCAGGTACTACACCAAGTTTCCACAAAAACAGCATCTTGTATAACTTTTCAGGTGTTTGCATAACAACTTACATAAAAATATATATGATATAAAATCAGGAAATCAGGAAATTGACATTGACAGCAGAAACATAACTTAATCATATTTCAACATTTTATTTCAGTTTCTAGTTGTATTAAGATATAATTGAGTTTAAGTTTATAAATTTAAGATGTACAAAATAATTTCATTACACATATTGTGAAATGATTACCACAAAAAGGTTTGATAACACCCATCATCTCATATAGTTATCGAAAAAAAGAAAAAAATTAAAATATGGATTTTTTTAAAGATTTATTTATTTGAGGGGCGCCTGGGTGGCTCAGTGGGTTAAAGCTTCTGCCTTCGGCTCAGGGCATGATCCCAGGATCCTGGGATGGAGCCCCATATCGGGCTCTCTGCTCAGTGGGGAGCCTGTTTCCCTTACTCTCTCTCTCTACCTGCCTCTCTGCCTGCTTGTGATCTCTGTCTGTCAAATAAATATTTAGAAAAAAAAAAAAAAAAGATTTATTTATTTGAGAGAGAGAGTGTGTGTATGCCCAGGGAGGTATGTGCAGAGGGAAAGGAAGAGATAGAAATCCAAGCAGACTCTGTGGTGAGCATAGAGTCTGATGAGGGGTTCAAGTTCGTGACCCTAAGATGGTGACCTGAGCCAAAACCAAGAGTCAGATGTTTAATTGACTACATCTCCCAGATGCTCAAATATGGGGTTTTTTTTTCACTATGACAGTAATTGTTCAAATCTACTCTCTTAATATCTTTCAAATATACCATACAGCAGAGTTAATTATAGCCATCATGTTGTCCGTTATGTTTCTAGGACTTATTTGTCTTATAAATGAAAGGTTGTACCTTTTGATGACCTTCTTCCAATTTGCCCTTTCTCCACCTCATCTCTTGTGGGGTTTTTTGTTTTGTTTTGTTTTTGTTTGTTCCTTTGTTTCACTGAGGCCATCCTAATCAGTATGAGGTGATATCTTACTGTATTTGAGTTTCATTTCTCCAATGATTAGAGATGTTGAGTATCTTTTCATATCCCTGCTGAGGATTTGGATATATTTCCTTTAGAAATGTTTGTACAAATTCTCTGCCCATTTTTTAAATCTGGTTATTTTTCCCATATGTTTGTTGAGTTGTTGGAAATCTCCATATATTCTGGATACAAATCCTTACCAGATATATAACCTGCCAACTTCTTCATTCTGCAAGTTTTTTTCATTCTGTTGATGGTATCTTTTGATGCAAGAATTCTTCATTTTCAGTATAATCCAATTAATTTGTTTTAACTCTTCTTGTCTATGTTTTGGTGTCATGTATAAAAAATCATTACCAAATCCACTATCATGAAAATTTTCTACGGTTTTTTCCTAAGACTTTGATAATGGTATGTCTTACATGTAGTGCTCTGGCCTTTTTTAAGTTCATTTTGTATATGGTAGAAGGTAAGGTCAAATATCTTTTTTTCTCTTTTCTTTGTTTTTTCTTTTTTTTTTTTTCTGTATGTGAATAATCCATTTTTTAGCACCACTTGATGATGAAACTGTCCTTTTCTCTATCAAATGTTCTTGGCGCTCTTGTTAGAAATCACTTGATCATATATGCAAAGGTTTATTTCTGGGCCCTCTATTCTATTCCATTGGCCTGTATGTCTGTCTTTATGCCAGTACCATACTACAGAGAGAACCAAACTTAAAATCAATGAAACTATAATGGGTCAACTTAAGATTTTTTACTTTACAGTGGTAAAAAAAAATTATATGCATTCAGTAGAAACCATACTCTGAGTTTTGAATTTTGACCTTTTCCCAGGCTAACAATATATAGTGCTGCACTCTCATAATGCTGGGCAGTGGCAGGGAGGCACACCTCCCAGAGAGTCATGTGATCACAAAGGTAAACCACCAATGCACTATTCAGTACCTGTACAACCACTCTATCCTTACTTTTCACTTTCAATTCACTTTATTATAATAGAGGCTTTGTCTTCGATGATTTTGCCTAACTACAGGCTACTGTAAGTGTTCTAACCATGTGTGAGATAGGCTACTCTAAGTGTTTATTTCAGTTGGTTCGATGTATTAACTACATTTTCACTTAAAATATTTTCAACTTCTCATGAGTTTATTGGGCATAACCATCATAAATTCAGGAAGCACTGTATTTTGAGAATTGCAACATTGATAGAGGTTTTCAAATAAGGAAGTGTAAGGCCTTCAACTGTGTTCTCCTTTTTGAAGATTGTTTTGACTACAGATATTCCTTTGAGAGTCTATTTGTTATCTTGGAGAAAGTTCTATGTTTAATTGAGAAAAATGTGTATTCTCTTGTGGTCAGAGTATTCTCAATATATCTATGAGGTATAATTGGTCTAAAGCGTTGTTCAGGATCTCTACTTTTTTACTGTCTGATTTCTCTGTAAGTCAGATCTAGTGATGATGAACTCCCTTAGCTTTTGTTTGTAAGGAAAGTATGTCCCTCTCTCATTTCTGAAGAATACATTAGCCAGATAGATAGTTCTTATTTAGCATTTTCTGTCATTGTGCTGAATATATCTTCTCATTCCTTTCTGGCCTGTAAAGGTTTTGCTGAAAAATCCACCTATAGCCTAATAGGGGGTCTTTTTGTGTTACAAAGGAACATACAATGAAAACAAAAGCCATCTGCAGGTCAAGGCAATGCCTATCAAAATTCCAACAGCATTATTCACAGAAATAAAGAAGGCAATTCTAAAATTTACATGAAACCACACAACCTTAAAATATACGAAGCAATCAAGGATGAGAACAAAATTAAAGGCATCCCAATTCCTGATTTTAAACTAAACTACAAAGCTGTAGTAATCAAAACAGCATAATACTGGCATAGTAATAAACAAATGGAACAGAACCAAAACCCCAGAAATAAACCTATGTAAATATAAACAAATAATATTGACAAAGAAGCCAAAAAGAGTCATTGGAAAAACAATAGTCTCTTCAACAAATGGTATGGGCAAAACTGGATAACCATGTGCAGCATAGTGAAATTGGACCCTATCTTAACCTAGTCACAAAAATTAGCTCAAAATGTATTAAAAATTAGCTCAAAAAAATAGCTCAAAATGTATGATTATATTAAAATATAATCATAAAACCTAAAACCATTAAAACTCTGCCTTGGCAAAGTTATGGTTTTTTTAGAAGTATCATTTAGAAATGACACCAAACCACAAGAAGCAAAGGCATAAAAAAAATGCTGAAATTATAATTCCAATTACCTGTGAATATGACCTTATTTGGAAGGTCATATTCCATAAGGTCTTCACAGGTGTAATTGAGTTAAAATGAGGTCCTTAGGAAGAGGCCTAAGAGTCTCCTTATAAAGAGATGGATATTTTAACAGGGACACAGAGGAAGAATGCCATGTGATAACAGAAGCAAAGATTGAAGTGATATAGAGATGAACGAGGAAACAAAAGAATTGCCCACAACTGACAGAAACTGGGAAGAGATGAGGAGGAGGAGGGCACATATTGCAATGAGCACTGGGCGTTATACGCAAATAATGAATCATTGAACACTACATCAAAGACAAAGGGAGCACTGTATGGTGACTAACAATAAAAGTAAATAAATAAATATAAAACAAGTAAAATAGTCTCAAATGGAACTTGGTCCTAACAACTTCACATTAAATTGCTAGCCTCCAAAACTATGAATATATATATATATATATATATATATATATATATATACATGTATATTATTCAAAGACACCCCAGTTACTGTACTTGTCATGGCAGCAGAAGGAATAAATATACCACCCACATAACCAGCACCCAGATTATTGCACGATTATTATCAACACCTGAGAATTGTCCCTTGGATGGTGTTTCTTTCCAAGAAAACTCTGCACCATAGCAAATAGAATTCATTCTCTATTATTGTTCCTTTTAGGAATTATCCATACATCAGGAATTTCTCTCCTAATTTCTAATCACAGAGATTATATTTACCTGGTGTTGAACCTCATAAATAGGGGAATTATATAGGAAAAACTATTTTGTGTCTGGTTTCTTTGCTCAAAATTGTGTTTGGGATATCAATCTACAAAGACATGGACAGATAGTTTAAATTAAAGAAATACCAGAAAGAGATGCTAGCCTCACACATAATAGGAGATTGTACATTTAAAATGATACAAGATAACCCCTTTTATACTGGTGAAGATTTTATTGGCAAAATCAAACAGATTGATGACACATGATGATAAAGAAGTGAGGAAGCAGGAACCCTTGAATACTGCTGTGTAGAGATGATATGTGTACAACCTCTACTGAAATATTACATGCCTATTAAAATTTAATGTAGACATCTTTTGATGCAGAGAATTCACTGCTAGAGATTTATCATATATATAAATATATGCTAAATATACTTCTATATATATTGCCATATATATACATATATATATATATATATATACAAACACTGATGTAGCTCCTATATACTGAAATGGAACAAACTGCATGATATATTTTTAAACAAAAACGTAAAGAAGCAATACTATTGTTTGTAGTTATGTAACATTTTGTTTAGCGGAGAACATGCATATGGCTGTACTTTCCTAGAATATATTGAGAATACTATCTATTACACGTTTGCTTATAAGAGGGAACTGGGTGAATAAGGAACAAGATAGGTTAAAAGAATTTGTCCATCATTATGTACCTCTTAAATTTGAACAATGTAAATATATTAATTACCTAATTGTATCAGGGTCATTTAATTATTTTTAAATGTAAAATCTTACACTCAATCAAATTGAATTTGTTCCACATTCTCTGATGGATTCATTCTTCAAATTTCTAAACAATAAACTTATATTTTAGATGTATAATTTTCCTATTTATAAATCTTAGTGTTTTAACCTTGCTGAGGAATGTTTGAAAAATCATTACCCTTAATAAGTCATGCAGAGTAAACTAATTTGAGTGAATACCCTAAGTTTATTCCCTAATAGCTGTTAAAGAAGGAAAATATTAAAATTTTGATGATAGTAATTCTTTTAATAACAAGGGCAAGTGAACGGCTTTTCACAAATGTAACGAAAGTATTTTTGACAATCAGCAGTAGAAATAGTTGATGGCTTGAGGTGTCCACATGTTACATCAAATATACTCTGCTGGAAATTCCTGCATCAGAGAATATATTTATTTTAGCAAGTCTTTTGTTAGGCAAAATGTATCACATTTTTACAACATAGGTGCAATGATTTCAGTAGACATACAAATCGTGTGACAGACATATAGCTGTAAGATTATGAAGTGTAATTGTATCTAAAACTAATGGAAATGTCAGTAGACAGCTGGCGATAGGGGAGAAGTACAAAGACTAGTACAGACTGGGATGTATACGGAAGTTAGACATACACACTTGAAAAATTATTCTTCTAAAACTCCTGAAACTTCTGGAAAGTGACCAAATATAATAAACTCATTATGTGACATGCTGTAACTATATATAAAAATATTCGAGTTTCCTATATTTCAGATTAATGTGCACAAACTATGCATTTAAAATGCTAGCCTCACTTTAATCATAGAGGGTGTTTCTATGCATTTAAAACAGAGTGCACATTTCCCCACTCAGCTTACTGTTTTCCACACCAAACAAAATGTTCAAATGTTGTGAATTTGGGGCTATGAGAATAAAGTACCTGGATTTTAAATTTGGGCCTAAGCTACAGCATAGAGAAAAAATAAAACTTAGTATTAATTTCCCTTCAAATGTTCATGAATGTAACTGATAAGAAGTAACAATTTCAAGTAGTAAAATTTGTCAGTGAGAACTCACCAACATTTTAAATTCTGCTATTACTTCAGTAGTACTTCTTTTACAAGGATTGCATTACCATACCAGTCCCTCCGTGGTTTTACTTTTGTATCTCAAAGCACTTTTCTCAATGATATTTTCTGGTTATCCTCATCTCCCCGTTATCTTATCATTATCTTAAACACTCAGGTGCCCAAGGGCCTTAGATTTCCTGAGAATCACTTCCACCTCTTACTTATTTCACTGTGCACTGCTGTGTACAACATCTGCATTCCCTGCACCGACCTCTCATGTGAGCTTCATGATCATGTATCACAATGCCCCGTGTGACATCTGTAGACATAACTAAATGTTGAAGAGAGTCATTCAAATTGTATCTAACACTGAATTCCAATTATGCTCTAGTAACATTAATAGCAGCATCAGTCTTACAACTTCTGGACCAAAAACCCTGGAGCCATCCCTGATTTGTCTTTCTTTCACACACCTTTGAAAGAAGTGTGGAATCTGGCCATTTTACACCAGCATTAACCCTACCAATCATCATCAAGTCAGGACATCTCCCCCTGATGACTGCAACAGACTCTTCAGCAGCCTCCTGCGTCCTCATTTAGACTCCCTGCTCCCTCCCCCAAAAGAACACACACCAGGTAATCTCAACAAAGCGTCCAGAGGGACTCCAGAACAAGAAGCCTGTTTTTGTCCCTCCTCTGCTCAAAACCCTCTAATAGCCTCTCATGCCTTCATGAAAAAATCCAAGTTCTTACACTTTTCTGATGTTCTACACACTCTCACTGTCATTAAATCTTTAACCTACATCCCCTATCCCTTGTTCACCTTGTTCTACCATGCAGGGCCTCTTGCTATTTCCTCAAGCATATTAAATACACTCCTACCTCAGGGTCTTTACACCAGCTGTGTCTAATATTAGGGAGCCGTCCCATCAGGTAATGCAAATAGCTGGTTCATTCAACATACTGTACAAACATTTCTCCAGGAGATTGTCTCTGACCATCTCATTTAAAACAGTGAAATCTCTTTCTCTTACCTTCATACACAAAAGACACTGCCATATAGCAAAAAAACAAACAAACAATAAAAACACTTATCTTCTTCTAATGTGCCATATCATTCACTTAGCCTATTTGTTTGGTCCTCATTCATCCCCACCAGGACTATCATGCCTGCATTAAACTGTAATATCTGTAAGGGGAGGATACTGTGGCCTGTTTTATTCATCAATGTAGTTTCAATGCCTAGAGCAGTGCCTGGCATATTATAGGCCATCAAGAAACATGTTAAATAACCCAATGTCTCTCATACTGTGCCCCATGTTACTTAGATTTAGTAAGATCATTTGCTTCCTTTTCTAAACTAGTTTCCTGGACATCAACCAACAAATGTATGGGATTTATCAATGAGACAGGACTCAGAAATTGTGTGGAATTCTGTGAAATTATAGCATGAGAGACACTAAGTGTGACCACATTAGAGATGGAAGATTACCAAGTCACTTAGTGGAAAAAGCTTTTTTCTTTTTAGTTCTTGAATGACACCAACTAAATAGGTACAAGTTGCACTCACAGAGAGAGCTGGGTTTAGATACGACTTTTCTTTCCTCATTATACTTTTCCCATTTTCTGCACCCAAACTAGTGAACATGCTAGTATCACAGAACATACAAGAGAAAGATACAAAAGCAAAATGTCTCTTTACCATGTTTGGAAGGACCCTCCATTGAGGAACATGGGAATAAATAATGCTCTTTGGGCCTATTGGAGGCCTGAGATTTGCATTTGGTTGCCTAGCTGAGAAGTGAGATCACATGGAATTCAAGATATTCCCTAAGTCCCCAAGGATCCTTTCCTCTTCTTGACCTATAATCTACCAGGCAGTTCCTGAGCAGGAGAGGGAATGGGAAACAGTGACATGAAAACTTACACCATCTGAGATAGGGATGTGCAATCCAGCCACTTCCAGGGATGCTTAACTCCTTCTTTATGTAATCCAATCCAGTAATTGTATCTTATTTTTGACTGAATGAAGTTCTGTGGGAAAGGAGAATTAGCTATTATTCATAACATCACTGA
Source organism: Mustela putorius furo (assembly GCF_011764305.1). Lineage (NCBI taxonomy): Eukaryota > Metazoa > Chordata > Mammalia > Carnivora > Mustelidae > Mustela > Mustela putorius. Next base: position 36,842,956 of record NW_025422368.1, on the reverse strand, counting down.
AAACACCTCACCCGCAGAGGACTCATAAAATACTATACACATTTACCTTCCAGTGCCACTCTGATAAATGGAGAAGGCAGACTAATTTCTCCATGTGCACAGAAGGAATGGATATGGAAAGGATTTAATGAACAAATCACTCAACTCTTTAAGACTGAATGAAAGATACCCAGAAAGGGACATAATGGACTTAAAAAAAACTTGACATATGATAAAGTAGATAGGTAAATAGGATTGCACTAAACCTAGAACTTTTCTCTACCTTAAGGAATGTGAAAATACAAGCTTCAAATCTGGAGACATCTGCAGAAACTTAAAGAATAAATACATATTTCTATCAAGCAATATCAAAATAAAATAATCCAATAAGAAAAAAATGGACAAAACCTAAGAACACATTTCAAATAAATATAGCATATAGCCAATAAATAGGAAAGAGTGAAGCTCACAATAGATCAGGAGATATTCTACAACTATTCAATTGGCAGAAAGTAAAAATAACAACACCACGTTTGTGGGATAGTAGAGATCCAGATATCTTTAAAACTGATATTAAAATCATATTGAAAAAAACATATTGAAAAATGATCTGGAATTCTTATATAAAATTGAACTTGTACAAATCCTACTGACCAATGATTCCACTCATAGGATGATTTATATTAAAAAAAAGAGAGAGAGAGAGAAGACACATGGGAGACATGTCTCAGAATGTTTCATGAAGAACTATTCATAACAACAAGAGCTGGAAGCAACTCAAATTCCCATCATCTAGAGAATGGATGAAGCATATGCACACTGTAGAATCATACACAGTAGTGAAAATGAAGAAACTATACCTACAACAGTTGAAACAGTTTATGCCATTCATTTATGCCATTCATTTGCTATGTACACTGTAGCAAAAAAAAAAAAAAAAAAAAAAAAAAAAACCTTCCTTGAATGTTTTCCATAAATGAAGTGGGAATCATACTCTCAGTTTTGAAGATTTTCTGCACTGAAAAATGCAGTGTCAAAAATGTCTTTAACGTAAAAAATTGTTAAGTTATTTGTAACCATTATTCCAATTGGCGTATTATATTCACTTCAAATGTTCCCTTATGGAATAAATGAAACAAGATGGGATCAGGAGGGAGACAAACCACAAGAGACTTAATTTCTCAAAACAAACTGAGGGTTGCCATGGGGACAGGAGTAGGGAGGTAGTTGGGTTATGGACATTGAGGAAGGTACGTACTATGGTGAGTGCTGTGAAGTGTGTAAACCTGGCGATTCACAGACCTGTATACCCCTGGGGCTAATAATATATTACATGTAAATAAAAAATAAAAATTATTTTAAAAAGGCAAAAACGTTCCCTTATGGATGCAAATGTAAAGCAACAAATTAATGTTCTTTCCTAAAAGCAATGTATTTATTACATTGCTCTCTCTCTCTCTCTCAAATCCTCTCCCTCTGTCTCTCTCACACTCTTTCTCTCTCCTCTCTCTGTCTCTCTCCCTCTCACACATACACACAGACTTCAATATTCTTTTCACTATAATTAAATTGTATAAGAAAAAAATATCAATAGTGTATCTTTTAGAGTAGGGAAGACGGATGAGTATTATATAAAATATAATATACTTTATCATCTCTGAAGAAACACTAAAATTAAATGTTCATTGATTCTTTCACTCACATATTTTTGTTAGATTTACAGGTAGCTAATCTCATTTTTCTACATCAATGGATTTAAGGCACTGCTTTCATTACACTTCTAGACTTTGGGAAATAGCAAAAAACTAAAATCCAAAACCATTACTGTCAGGGCAATGCTGCTCTGCAGCAAAGTCTGTCTCTGGTTTTTACAGTGCATCAGCATTCCAGGGTAGGTCCCAACAACAGGTTATCAGATTATAGACTATGCAACAGAGCTTTGCTCTAACCCACGACAAAAGTCACAAGGAATCTCAAAGGCTCTAGATTAGTTCATGGAGATACAGGGATGACAATATAAGAAGTTTCACTGAAACTTTGAAGCCTAGAAACTTCAATGGTAGGACTAAAACTGAAGAACACTGAATTGGAAATTACAGATACAGGTAGAGTACAGATTACAAATAAAGTAAATTTCTGAGAAATAAAAACAAATCATTTCAGAACAAACTGATACCCATTGAGGTTGAAATGAATCAAGGTATTAATAAGATGTAGCTGGATTTTTAAAATTTGACTCCTTAATGCGATTTCTTAGTTCATCTTTCTTTTTTTTAATTAATTTATTTATTTTCAGCATAACAGTATTCATTATTTTTTCACCACACCCAGTGCTCCATGCAATTCGTGACCTCTATAATACCCACCACCTGGTAGCTCAAACTCCCACACCCCCGCCACTTCAAACCCCTCAGATTGTTTTTCAGAGTCCACAGTCTCTCATGATTCACCTCCCCATCCAATTTTCCCCAACTCCCTTCTCCTCTCTAACTCCCCATGTCCTCCATGCTATGCTCCATAAATAAGTGAAACCATATGATAATTGACACTCTCTGACTTATTTCACTCAGCATAATCTCTTCCAGTCCCGTCCATGTTGCTACAAAAGTTGGGTATTCATCCTTTCTGATGGAGGCATAATACTCCATAGTGTATATGGACCACATCTTTAACATGAGACAGGAATCCATCAGAATCCTAGAGGAGAACATAGGCAGTAACCTCTTCGATATCAACCACAGCAACTTCTTTCAAGATATGTCTCCAAAGGCAAAGGAAACAAAAGTAAAAATAAACTTTTGGGAATTCACCAAAATCAAAAGCTTCTGCACAGCAAAGGAAACAGTCAAAAAAACAAAGAGGCAACCCACGGAATAGGAGAAGATATTTGCAAATGACAGTACAGACAAAAGGTTGATATCCAAGATCTATAATGAACTCCTCAAACTCAACACACACAAAAGAGGCAATCAAATCAAAAAATGGGCAGAAGATATGAACAGACACTTCTCCAATGAAGACATACAAATGCCTATCAAACACATGAAAAAATGTTCATCATCACTAGCCCTCAGGGACATTCAAATTAAAACCACATTGAGATATCACCTTACACCAGTTAGAATGGCCAAAATTAACAAGACAGGAAACAACATATGTTGGAGGGGATGTGGAGAAAGGGGTACCCTCTTACACTGTTGGTGGGAATGCAAGTTGGTGCAGCCTCTTTGGAGAACAGTGTGGAGATTCCTCAAGAAAATAAAAATAAAACTTCCCTATGGCCCTGCCATTGCACTCCTGAGTATTTACCCCAAAGATACAGATGTAGTGAAAAGAAGGGCCATCTGTACCCCAATGTTTATAGCAGCAATGGCCACGGTCACCAAACTGTGGAAAGAACCCAGATGCCCTTCAACAGACGAATGGATAAGGAAGTTTATCTGTTTCTTATAGGTAAAAGTGATTTATTCAATTTTTATTTTAATAGAATTTTATAAACAAGAAAACATAGGGCTTTTTGTTTTATTGATTTAAACATTTATTATAACTATAACTAATATTATTATTATTATTAATTATTATAGGTAAGCTCTACACCCAACATGGGGCTTGAACTCACAACTCTTGAGAACAAGAGTCACATGCCCCACTGACCGAGACAGCCAGACAACCCTGAATGATTTTGCTGTTTTTCAAACATAGGGTTTTTCACTCATCCTTCACAAGATACTCTTAGAAGTAACATTCCTAAGACTAAACAGTGTAACTGGAATTTGGTGCCTAAATGGAATTATTAGAAGGAAATCTACAGAATCCATTCAATTGACTTTATAGTCCTAAACTTTATAAGGAATGGCAAATTTGATCTAGATTGTCTCTTCTAGAAAAGAGATGTTTCCTCTGCCATTCTGGATTAAAAGTAAAATAAGTCAAGCAGAGAGAGTCAATTATCATATGGTTTCAATTACTTGTGGAGCATAAGGAATAACACGGAGGATATAGGGAGATGGAGAGGAGAAGTGAGTTGGGGGAAATCGGAGGGGGAGACAAACCATGAGAGACTGTGGACCTTGAGAAACAAACTGAGGGCTATTTTTGGCGGGGGTGGGGGGGTCGGTTAGGTGAGTCTGGTGGTGGGTATTATGGAGGGCACATATTGCATGGACTACAGGGGGTGGTGCATAAATGATGAATTCCGGATCACTGACAAAAAATAAATAAAATAAAATAAAATAAAAGTTCGTTTTTAAAGAATCATTCCAGTATATTCAATCTCTATTTTTCATCCTTTTTCCCATGGCCACTCATGAAAGCGAGAGACTCATCTTCCCCTACAAGTGTGTCTCCTTCCAAATACTGAACAAGAAGGAACAACAGAACTCAGATAATGAGAATGATCACTTTACATTGCTCACAACATTGAAGGTAGTTTTTCTTTTGCCCTGTAGTAGCCCTGAGAAGCTAAAAACTAACTTTCTAATGTATATTAAAATGTGAAGATGCAACACAAACAATAAAAAGACTAACAGTGAAATGACTCTCTTGTTCATTTTTTAAAACAACGGATCTTGGGGTGCTTAGGTGGCTTGGTTGGTTAAGTACCTGACCCTTGATCTCATCTCGGGTCTTGATCTCAGGGTCATGAGTTAAAGCCTCATGTGGGCTCCAGGCTGGGCTGGAGCCTACTTAAAAAAATAAGTAAATAAAACAGTGGTTCTTCTAGGTCCATGTTACACCTTCATCTCCTCTTTAGAGAAATCTACTCCGATTAACAAGCGCTTCAAAACAAATGATTCGAAACAATGATTCTAACTCAAGACATAGGACTTCTCATAAACCATTTAATCAAGTTTAATAAAGCAGACATACCTGCTCCGCTTTATTATCAATCTTCATGAGTCTAGAACTCAGGACTTCACATGACTTCTTACTCTCCTTCCAACTTTTCTCTTCTTTTGAAAAATAGTAACAGCTTTTTCCACAGCAGTGCCAATTTCCTTGAAATGACTCATAGTCTTCATCTTGAAAACAAAAGCCACCATGATCTTCAACCACAAGACCTCTTAGAGACCTGCACTTTACACATATTTCTGGCTTACTTCAAGCTGAACGACCAAAAATTAGGTGGTTTTCCCATTTCCCAAAAGTCTAATGCTGGTAATAGCTCTTTGGCCAAACTGTGGGTCCTGGGACTGTCTCTAACAGACCTCAGACCATCGTTAGAATTGCACTGAGAAATTTTGCCTTCACGGGACAAATAAACTGCAGCTATGTGGAGCAGATATCCTGGCAAGAAAAAATCCGTAAAGTGAATACACAGAGATGATGTTAATTCCAAGAGATCTGTACTGGGGAAAATTCTTCGTTGAGCACTAATTACTCAAATAATCAAATCACATGACTTTGAGAAAGTCAGAAGTTAAATTAGCTATAATAAAGAAAACGGATTTGATTTCAAAAAACAAAGAAAAGAAAAAATAAAAGGGTGAGCAAAATTAAAGGACCTGTCAAAGCACAACATATAGTTTTTAAATACTGTATTGAAATGGGACAGAGTGGATAATGCCATTAAAAATTGTAAATTATACATATTCAGTACATACCTGGTGGTAAAACTGAGTCATCTTCAACCTCTCCTAAGGAAGCATTTTTTTCTTTTGTGTCATTCTTATTCTGCATTGTGTGTGCAGGACATTTCTGAAAAACTTCAATCCATATTATAAAATTACGGTCATGAATGCCTTTCATAGACCACATTATTAAACTTGCTGCTTGCTCTAATTGTAAATGTCATAGTCAATGTTGTTGACTAAATGAAAGTACAATCAGAGAAAATGGTAGTTTAAGATCGTTTGAAATATCAAAAATAAAACAGATTTTTTAAATAAAACTTTAACTTGCTATCCATTTTTAAGTATATAAAACTTATAAAACACAAAATATAAAACATATAAACATATAAATTGGAAAATATAAACTTGAAATAAAACATTAACCAGTTTCTATGTCATCCACTCTTCAAATAATTATTTCAACATTGGTGAGATTTTGTACTTAGTACTTATTTAGCAACTGACTCTCTACTAGGATAAGCTTGTAATTGAGTCATTGAATTTACCTAGACAAAGAACTTAGATAGTTACTTCCAGTATGCAAAAGGAAAGTTAAACAACTCTGAGAGAAATAACAATATCTTCCCAAAACTCACAAATAAAAAAAAAATAAAAGCATAAAATATACTTCTCTGTAAGTGTGTGAATATTAAAGGAAAAATCCTTTAAAGTTTGTTACACAACTGATAATCTTAATTTCCAATTCTGCTACTACCAATCATCAGTGAGAATGAGTGACTCATCATGTTAAACTTTATTTTTTTTTAAGATTTTATTTATATATGTCACAGAGAGAGAGAGAGAGACAACAAGAAAGGGAACACAAGCAGGGGGAGTAGGAGGAGGAGAAGCAGGCCTCCTGCAGAGCAGGGAGCCCAATATGGGGCTCAGTCCCAGGATGCTGGGATCATGACCTGAGTCTAAGACAGACATATTAACAACTGAGCCACCCAGGTCCCCCTCATGTTCAGTTTTAGAAGCTAATACGGAAGACAGTTGTATCACTGTCTAGTCCCTTTACAATGTATGAGATCATGTAGATCCACATACTTTCAAAACTTGGTAAAGTTTTTGCTTTGCCGAAATTAAAAAAATAAATTTCTGTATTCATTGTCTCTGCTTCCTAATGTTTGAAGTTTTAGCCACTGCAATCAGGCTTTGACAGTACTCACCATTTAACTGAATCTACTCTAGCAAATGTCTTTAGTAAACTCTCTCTTGCCAAATTTAGTAAGCATACTGTTGGCCGTTATTTTACTTGATCTTTCCATACCATTTGGAACCCATGACTATCTTTACCCTCCTTCCATATGATGCCATAATGTTTTGGATTCCCTCCTACTTCTTTAACCAAAGCATCACTGTTTTTCACCATTTACCCATCTCCACCTATTCTAAATGTTAATTTTCCTAAGAATCATCCTCCTCACCCTTTTCCTTCTAGAAAATCTATTCTCTCTAGTTTCATAAGGTAAAGCATGGTCTAGCTTCTGCTTTCCTCTATTATGTTTACCAATACTTGTTACATTAATTGATGAAAGACCAATTTGTATCTCTAAAATAGGTATCTCTCTTGATCTCCAGACTTTTTTTTAATTTTTTATTTTTTATAAACATATATTTTTATCCCCAGGGGTACAGGTCTGTGAATCAGCAGGTTTACACACTTCACAGCGCTCACCATAGCACATACCCTCCCCAGTGTCCATAACCCCACCCTCCTCTCCCAACCCCCCTCCCCCAAGCAACCCTCAGTTTGTTTTGTGAGATTAGAGTCACTTATGGTTTGTCTCCCTCCCAATCCCATCTTGTTTCATCGATTCTTCTCCTACCTCCTTAAACCCTCCCCCACCATGGTGCATCTCCACCTCCTCATATCAGGGAGTTGATCTCCAGACTTTTAATCCTACCATATGCATGCTGATGGTCTGCCACGACTACCAAATGCTCACTCTAAGAGACTCAACCAATCTAATTCTGGTCATCACCACTGATATGCCACAACTCTTCACTTCTCACCATTATTCACACACACACACACACACACACACACACACACACACACTTGATAGCCTAATGTTTTCTATAACATTTAGTGGAATATATTTGCCAAAGTATATAGCCTGACATCAAATGGTATCACCAATTCATTTCTCTCCCTCACACATACCCTAACAATTCTACATAGTAAATATTTCTCATAAACGGTCCCAATGCCTTATCACTTCTTTTAAGACACTAATTCAGTCATTCTAACTAACCCTAATTCCTGAAATATCCTCCTCTCTGGTCCCTCCACCCACTTTCCAATCTATTCAAATTGACTTTTCCCAAATCTCTCTATGTTTGTGGGACATGAATCCTGTTTTCCCTCTGTAATATCTTCCCAAAGTTCCTTTTGGTTTTTAGAACAAATCTAAAATTGCTTAACATGATATTAAAGTTATCATCAATTATATACCTAGCCACCCTGTTTTATAGCTACTTCTTTTATTTGCCCAGAAACTTAAATCTCCTCACACGTTAATGCTTCTTTTGTTCATCTTGTTCTCTGCCTAGATGAGTCTTCTCTTCCCTGACCTTTCTGATTAAGTCCTACCTAACCTTCTTATCATATCAGTTATTATCTCCTGGAGGAAAACTTTCTTGGCCTCAAGGGACTATACATCCCTCTGATATCTTCATGCCATTACCCCAGCACTGATTATATTTATTTTAAAAACTGCTTCACTTAAAACGTCTTCCCCTTTAAACTAAGCTCATTGTGAACTGACTTTTAAAATTCTTGTGTCTTTAGTGTACATAGTTCCTGAGCCAAAATTGTGTTGAGTGAATGAACCAAAGATTTAATAAACATCAGAAAAAAGATATTAAAAGGAGGTGTTGTATAGATAGTGTACAAATTGACATGCAATAGGGGCTCCTGGGTGGCTCAGTAGGTTAAACGTCTCCCTTCAGTTCAGGTCATGATTCCAGGATCCTGGGATCAAGCCCTGTCATGGGGGCTCCAAGCTCAGCCAGAGGCCTGCTTCTCCCTCTCCCTCTGCCTGCTGCTCCCCCTACTTGTACTCTCTCTCTCTGTGTTAAATAAACAAAATCTTTTTTAAAAAAGAACCGATATAAAATACATGCAATATAGAAAATAGATCAACCTTATATTCCTCTGTGATTTTAGCAGTATTACAGTATGATAAGAAGTGTATTATTCAAATAAAGGTTTTTTTCCCAATTCTTTGATTATATAGAAAACCTCCTTCTACACAAACCATAAGGATGAATATATATGTACGCTTCACTATACATTTCAGCCAAATTTTGAGCTATTACAACTATTATGTACTCTCTTTTATGTAGCATAAAAACTAAGTGACAGCCAAATAATAAAATCATCATCATCAATATTATCATCAATACCATTATTAACATCTGTATAGAACTTTATGATTTACACGGGCTCTGCAGAAATCCAGTAGTTATAACATATCATGTAACACTCTGGCTCATCGCTCTCATAAGAACTGTGTATGTATGATACTCACATATAGATCTTAAGCCTGTGATTGCCAGCAGGAGGATAACACACATAACTCCCAGGGATAATGCAACAATATAACATGGAAATCCTATACAAATCAGAAAGCAAAATATATAGTAAGCATTGAGCATAACAAAACCCCCAGAATTAGAAGGAAATGGAAATTCATTCTGGAACTAAAATGAATGTCCCTATTCACTGTGATAGTAAAACTCATAGAATATGACATTTAAATATGCCCACTGATATATAAAAAGCCAGACATAAAATATCAAATAAGTATAGACATGATTATTATTATTGCACTTTTTCTTATTTGACATCATAATGTTTTCAGAAAACAAAATAAACTGAAAAACCTTTACCTCTCTTTTTATCACCTGGTCCTCTTTTGCCCTTCTGTTTCCTTGAATTGGGTACTTTAGGGTCTGCATATGTCACTCTCTCCTCGCTCATTTTTGAGGGCCGCAGTCAAAGAACACAAATCCTATGCAATGTTTCATGAGGCATGAAAATAACATGATCTATCATGAAGGAACAGGGACAGCTAAAAGAATGATGAACATGATCATCTGAAATAAGCAAGTCAAAGTAAATATTTATCTGGGAACATTAGAAAGAAAATTATTTTTATCATTGCTTTGTGTAATGATTTACAACAGTGATGCTACACAATTAAATAAAGGTCCATTATGTTTATGGACATGTTATATTGTTGATAATAATAATCAAAAATATTGAATTAATTGCCAAATTAAAAATGTACATTATATTCCACACTCACCTAAAAGTCTAGATTTATAACATCTTTGGAAAAATTATGTTTATCACTTAGTGCCTGTTTTATGCCCCAATGGGTACTATACTGACACCAAAAAGTGTAACTCCCTCTTTAGTAAGGGCACCCATGCCCCAATTTGACAGACTCTGTACCTGCCACCTTACTTAGGTCAGACCCCATTCATTCATTCACAGGAACTTCATACTCACTGGGTCATGACTCCATTTCCAAGTGTGAGGAAAATCATGGGATTCAAAGAAAGGGAGTTTGGGAAGTGATATTAAATGAGGGAGGCGTAACATGTCATTCTAACAACTATGCTGCACAGGCGTGCTTTCATTTCTGTTGGGAAATGAAGAAAACTGAGTCTCCGAGACATGTAGTATATACAAATATATATTGAGTTCAAGCATGCATATTACATAGAGAGAGCTTGTGTATCTTTATATAAATAAATGATCCTTCACCCAACTTAACTTGCATAAACAATACCTTTCAAAAAATACTTAATAAACTCTCTCCCTTAAAATATAAATAAACACATAGTGACTAAAGAGGAGAAAACATTTTCCCAAGAGAATATTTTTGGTAAATGGAGAAAGAAGCAGTTAACTGTTTTTCCTAAGTAGATTTGATTCTTGGGTTTTCAAAATTTGATTCTTGGGTTAATATTTTACCATTTAATTACTTTATAATATCAGGAAACTTTATTTGAACAATCATCTATATTGATATAGTGTATAAACACATTGCCATTTGTTTTCCAATGAATATTCTCTCTACCAAAGTGCCAAATCATAAAGTAAACCTTGTCTCAATGTCATGTTTTCTTAGCTAAGTGGTTTCTGTTTAATAGTATTTTAATTGAATACCTGTATAACAAAATAAAAAGAAAATAAATATATGAATATAAAACTGGCTATATCGTAATAGAAAAATAATAATCTCAAAATAAAAAATTTTTATTTTATTACACTTAACTGAAAGGTGAGAGAATTTAAGCTTTGGATAATGCATTACTAACTAGTTAGGTAGCACCCATAGAGATAAGAGGGGAAAAAACACAGATTTATATTGTCTAAAAGAGAATTAAATATTCCTTGAAATATCTAAAGGTTAAAAAATCATATTCTGCTTAGGAAATATTCTGACCCACTCTCATTCTGATCCATTCATGTCTTCACTTGTAGAATAAAGTTAACATTAGTTATGAATTAATGCAGATCCCAAAGTTAATTATTTTATGCAACATTCCAAACCGCCCCCCAACTTCACACATAGCTTTCCTGTAGCAGATTCTACTTTATCCGTCTTTGCTCCACAATGAGACAGCACAGGCATGGGGCACACAGGCTCTCTGGATGCAATACCTGCTTCTGGGACTTGGGATCTCACCACCTGGACAATAGCTTGGTCAGGAACACAGCTGCGATATCCTGGCTCTGAGGCCTTTTACCTCTGCTTTGATCTAGGAGGTATCTGCTGATATGTTGCATGGACTCTCAGAGAGACCATGTCGGAGGAAAGATAGCCAATGATCACGGGACATTAGATATCCCCCCACCCCGCCACCCAATTTTCCACTGGTGTCAGCATTAACTCAACTCAACTCTGTGTCAGACAAGAGTCATAGAAGACTCAAATGCTAAATCATATACACATTTTAGGGATCACTTTAAACTTGGGATTTAGCAAGTAACATGAAGATTAAAAGAAAAAAGAAAGACCTTCTCAAAATCTTATAAGATTAGGAAATGCTTAACAATAAAATTTAAAAATTGTAAAAATAAAAAAGAAATATCCATATTCAACCTGACATGATTCATACATTTTCTTTTCATGGAATGAAAGTGAGTTCCCAGGTGTTATATATATATAGTAAAAATAGAGAATGCCAAAATGTGTACACATTTTACCCTCTATTTTTTAACAATATCCAAAGGGTAGTCAGATTGCTTAATATTTTACAGTAAGTCTAAATACCTAAAAATTGAGATATAAACAATTTGAAAAACATCATATTTCTAATTCTGGTGTTCTCATCAAATTGCTGGAAGAAACCACCTCTTTAATAAAATTAGGACAGAAACATAGAGACACAAAATTTTGAATAGGTTTCACAGTAGCCCTTTAAAAGCATCAACATCAAATTCATTTGTTCTATTACTTCTATCCTAGCATGTTTAAAAATATATGATGAGTTTAACTCATTGAACAGCTCTAAGCCCTATGTAATCCTAGAACTCAGTGTTAGGCAGGAAAAAAATCAGTTTTGCTTTGTTTTTCATATCAACCACATTAATCTATGTACCTCAAGGTTCCCAACGCTCTGCTGCTTTAAAATTCTTCTTAGAAATATGTAGTTATAAGAACTGGAATCCACTTCTATGCCAGCTACACCAAGTGAAGTATTTTCATTTCAAAACACTCTCCCATGGTTTGAGCTTCCTTTTCCTTCACTTCCAAACACGAATGTCTTATCCTCTTTTAAATAATGATAGTAGCACTTGTGAGAGTCTCTAGCTCTTTTTCTTGTAAGTTTGCCTTTTTCGCATACAGTTTCTTTGCTAAGATCTAACTAATACTTTTCAGGAAGTAGGTTTCTGACATAAAGAAAGAAAGCAGTCTGCAAATTCTCCATGCAACAGGGCTTTCTCTTAAAGGTGAACATGGTCTTTAGGTATGCCTGTGAACTGAGATCTTGCCGGTCCTGATGTAATTACTCTGCACGGCAGCTGCCCATCTCTGTCTATGCCTTGTGTCAAATCCCCAGTTCTAAAATATGTCATTTAGCAGAAATATATTTGATTACTCTTTTTATTTTACTAAATGCTATATACCTTACTGGTAAAGGATGGTTAAACCACCAGACTGACTGTGAATGTGTGTTTTAGAGGGTGAACAGTATGACTTCTAAACTCTCAGTGCAGTGCTGATTTCTGGGGTGTGGGGCATGAAGACCTGACTGTAGTTTACCCTTGTCTGCTTCTGAAGCAGCAGCTGAGTGAAGTGACTGACTTTGGAAGTCCAGCCTCTTCAGCAGCATCCAGAATACCTCCCATGCAAATGAGTGTGCTGGGAGACTGAGCCTTAGGATCAGAACCCATCAGGTGGTATTGAATAACATTTGTATATGTTAGGGACCACGTAGCAAAATGACTAAAAGTTTGCATGCATTCACGGAAATGCGTGTCTCTGATCTTTTTGAAAGTTGTATAGATTATGTTTATCATTGTTTAATATTAATAGATCAGCTGGTACATATATATCCCTAAAAACTTGGGACAAACCACCAATGAAAAGCACTTATTATCAATTTTAGTTGTTAGAGCTTTTTACTAAGACGGCAGGTTTATTGTAACTAAGATAGATATAATAGGTTTCAGTAAACCTATCAAACTGTATACCTTTAAATATTTTATCAACAGTATTTTTAGCAAACAAATATAATAAAGTTTTATTGTCAGAAATGGACATATACCTCTTTTTCAGATTGACCTTTAATTTTCTAACTACTATGAGGAATGAGGTTATCATTAATAAGTTAACTATAAACACATTATACACAAAGATCTTTCTGTCTTTCAAACACCCACATGGGGTGCCTGGGTGGCTTAGTGGGTTAAAGCCTCTGCCTACAGCTCGGGTCATGATCTTAGGGTCCAGAGATTGAGGCTAATATCAGGCTCTCTGCTGGGTGGGAAGCCTGCCTCCCCCTCTTTCTCTCTGCCTGCTTCTCTGCCTGCCTCTCTGCCTACTTGTGATCTCTGTCTGTAAATAAATAAATTAAATCTTTAAAAAAATTAAAATTAAAAATAAAACACCCACATACTTTTTTTTGTTTTTTTTTATTTTTGATTTTTATTTTTTATAAACATATAATATATTTTTATCCCCCGGGGTACAGGTCTGTGAATCGCCAGGTTTACACACTTCATAGCACTCACCATAGCACATACCCTCGCCAGTGTCCATAACCCCACCCCCTTCTCCCAACCACCCCTCCCCCAGCAACCCTCAGTTTGTTTTATGAGATTGAGAGTCATTTATGGTTTGCCTCCCTCCCAATCCCACCTTGTTTCATTTATTCTTCTCCTACTCCCTTAAGCCCCCATGTTGCAGCTCCACTTTCTCATATCAGGGAGATCATATGATAGTTGTCTTTCTCCCATTGACTTATTTTGCTAAGCATGATACACTCTAGTTCCATCCACGTCATCGCAAATGGCAAGATTTCATTTCTTTTGATGGCTGCATAGTATTCCATTGTGTATATATACCACCTCTTCTTTATCCATTCATCTGTTGATGGACATCTAGGTTCTTTCCATAGTTTGGCTATTGTAGACATTGCTGCTATAAACATTCGGGTGCACGTGACCCTTCGGATCACTACATTTGTATCTTTAGGGTAAATACCCAGTTGTGCAATTGCTGGGTCATAGGGTAGTTCTATTTTCAACATGTTGAGGAACCTCCATGCTGTTTTCCAGAGTGGTTGCACCAGCTTGCCTCCCACCAATAGTGTAGGTGGGTTCCCTTTTCTCTGCATCCTTGCCAACATCGGTCCTTTCCTGACTTGTTAATTTTGCCATTCTGACTGGTGTGAGGTGGTATCTCACTGTGGTTTTGGTTTGTATTTCCCTGATGCCGAGTGATGTGGAGCACTTTTTCATGTGTCTCATGGCCATTCAAATGTTTTCTTTGCAGAAATGTCTGCTCATGTCTTCTGCACATTTCTTGATTGGATTATTGATTCTTTGGGTGTTGAGTTTAATAAGTTCTTTGAAGATTTTGGATACTAGCCCTTTATCTGATATGTCGTTTGCCAATATCTTCTCCCATTCTGTCAGTTGTTTTTTGATTTTGTTGACTGTTTCTTTTGCTGTGCAAAAGTTTTGATCTTGATGAAGTCCCAATGGTTCATTTTTGCCCTGGCTTGCCTTGCCTTTGGCAGTGTTTCTAGAAAGAAGTTGTTGTGGGTCAGGTCAAAGAGGTTGAACATCATGCTTTGAAAACACTTTTCTTCTATGGAAATATAGGATGCTTTTGTCAAAAATCAATTGACCATTTACGTGTGAATCTCTCTCTAAACTCTCTATCCTGTTCCATTTATCTGAATATCTATTTTTTTTTCACCAATATCTTGATTACTGTGTCTTTACATACATCTTCAAGCAAGGCAATGTGAATTCCCCTCCTTGTCCTTTCTCAAAAGTGTTTTGACAAGGTTTTCTTTTTCTTTCTTACTTTCTTTCCTTTTTTTTTTCTTTTGCAAAAGAAATCTAGTATTCTATGTGCTTTAGATCCAGAGGTAGTGGGAAGGACTTTGTATTCATTCCCAAGCCCATCCTCTTCCCTTTATAGGGACACAACCCAACCTTGAATTTGTGTATTTTTGTCTGTAATTTTGTATTTGATGACATATGTGCAACTTTTATCTTTTGTATGATTACATACATACTACTGTATATTGATTTATATACATGACATAATCATGAATGAACAATGTACAGAGGGAAAGTATACCTAAACGGAGCCATTGCAGTATATGATCTATAATGCTATTTTATTCTGTACTAAGTCTTCCATCTTTTCCCAATAGTGACACAAGTGGGTCTAGAACTTCATTTTAACTTTAGTCTAGAATTCCATTGTATGAAATATATTACACCTCACTCATCTATTTCTTTAATCTCAGACATCTCGAGTATTTCTCTTTTTTCACTATCAATAGTCCAGTGACCATCTCTAAGGCAATGAGTGAAACTGACTATTCATACAATCAGAATTTTCTGACATTTGGGTTACCTTTTTTCTCATTCCAATAAACAAGTTTTTAAAAAATATATTCTTCCTTAATCTCACAAAACAAACTGAGGGTTGCTGGGGGGAGGGGGTTTGGGAGAAGGGGGTGGGATTATGGACATTGGGGAGGGTATGTGCTTTGGTGAGTGCTGTGAAGTGTGTAAACCTGGTGATTCACAGACCTGTACCCCTGGGGATAAAAATATATGTTTATAAAAATAACTTATATAATAAAAAAATATATATATATTCTTAATGCCATCTCTTTATTGCTGTTTTTGTTATAAACACTACAAATTTCTTCCTCAATTTTTTTCCATTTTGTATGAAAAAAATTACAGACTGACAAGAACTTACAAAAATAAATAGAGATGTCAGGTACTACACCAAGTTTCCACAAAAACAGCATCTTGTATAACTTTTCAGGTGTTTGCATAACAACTTACATAAAAATATATATGATATAAAATATGGAAATTGACATTGATAGCAGAAACATAACATTCATATTTCACCATATTATTTGAGTTTCTAGTTTTATTAAGATATAATAGAGTTTAAGCTTATAAGTTTAAGATGTACAGAATAATTTCATTACACATATTGTGAAAGGATTACCACAATAAATTTTGATAACATTCATCATCTCATATAGATATCCAAAAAAGAAAAAAAATTTTTAAGGGATTTTTTTAAGATTTATTTATTTGAGAGAGAGAGAGAGAGTGGGTATGCCCAGGGAAGTATGGGCAGAGGGAGAGGAAGAGACAGAAACCCAAGCAGAATCTGTGGTGAGCATAGAGTCTGATGAGGGGCTCACATTCATGACCCTAAGGTGGTGACCTAAACCAAAACCAAGAGTCAGATGTTTAATTGACTACATCTCCCAGATGCTCGAATATGGGTTTTTTTTTTCATTATGATGGTAATTGGTCAATTCTACTCTCTTAACAGCTTTCAAATACACCATATGGCAGAGTTAACTAAAACCATCATGTTGTACGTTATGATTCTAGGACTTATTTGTCTTATAAATGAAAGTTTGTACCTTTTGATGACCTTCTTGCAATTTGCCCTTGCTCCACCTCATCTCTTCTGCAGTTTTTTGTTTTCTTTTGGCTTTGTTTGTTCCTTTGTTTCACTGAAGCCATCCTAATCAGTATGAGGTAATATATTACTGCATTTGAGTTTCATTTCTCCAAAGATTAGTGATGTTGAGTATCTTTTCATATCCCTGTTGAGCATTTGGATATATTTTCTTCAGAAATGTTGTGCAAATTCTCTGTCCATTTTTAAAATCAGATTACTTTCTATGTGCTTGTTGAGTTGTTGGAAATCTCCATATATTCTGGATACAAATCTTTACCAGGTATATGACCTGCCAACGTCTTCATTCTGTAAGGTTTTTTCATTCTGTTGGTGGTATCTTTTGATGCAAGAATTTCTCAGGTTCAATGTAATCCAATTAATTTGTGTTAACTCTTCTTGTCTATGTTTTGGTGTCATGTACAAGAAATCATTGCAGAATCCAATGCCATGAAAATTTTCTAATGTTTTTTCCTAAGATTTTGATAATGGCATGTCTTACATGTAGTGCTCTGATCTTTTTTAAGTTCATTTTGTATATGGTAGAAGGTAAGGGTCAAATATCTTTTTTTCTCTTTACTTTTTTTTTTTTTTTTTTGCATGTGAATAACCCAGTTTTATAGCACAACTTGACGATGAAACTGTCCTTTTCTCTATCAAATGGTCCTGGCATCTTGTCAAAAATCACTTGATCGTATACGCAAAGGTTTGTTTCTGGGCCCTCTATTCTATTCCACTGGCCTGTATGTCTGTTTTTATGGCAGTACCATCCTACCGACAGAACCAAACTTAAAATCAATGGACCTATGATGGGTCAACTTATGATTTTTTACTTTATGGTGGTGAAAAAATGATATGCATTCAATAGAAACCATACTCTGAGTTTTGAATTTTGACTTTTTCCCAGGCTAACAATATATTCTGCTGCACTCTCATAATGCCAGGCAGTGGCAGGGAGGCACACCTCCCAGAGAGTCATGTGATCACAAAGGTAAACAACCAATGCACTTACAACTATACAGTACCCATAAAACCGCTCTGTTCTTACTTTTCACTTTCAATTCAATATTTAATAAATTACATGACATACTTTATTATAATAGAGGCTCAGTCTTCGATGATTTTGCCTAACTAGAGGCTACTGTAAGTATTCTAAGCATGTGTGATGTGGGCTACTCTAAGTGTTGATTTCAGTCAGTTAGATGTATTAAATACATTTTCAGCTTGCAATATCTTCAAATTCCCATGAGTTTATTGGACATAACCATCATAAATTCAGGAATTGCAACATCGATAGAGATTTTCAAATAAGGAATGGTAAGGCCTTCAACTGTGTTGTTCTTTTTGAAGATTGTTTTGACTACAGATTTTCCTTTGAGATTCTATTTGTTATCATGGAGAACGTTCTATGTTAAGTTGAGAAAAGTGTGTATTCTCTTGTTGTCAGAGTATTCTCTATCTATCTGTGAGGTATAATTGGTCTAAAGTGTTGTTCAGGATCTCTACTTTTTTCCTGACCTTCTGTCTGATTTCTCTGTAAGTCAGATCTAGTGATGATAAACTCCCTTAGCTTTTGTTTGCATAGGAAAGTATGTCTCTCTCTCACTTCTGAAGAATATATTAGCCAGATAGATTGTACTTGTTTGGCATTTTCTCTGTCATCATGCTGAAAGGTATCTTCTCATTCCTTTCTTGCCTGTAAAATTTTTGCTGAAAAATCCACCCATAGCATAATAGGGGGTCTTTTTGTGTTACAAAGGAACGTACAACAAAAACAAAAGCCATCTACAGGTCAAGGCTATGCCTATCAAAATTCCAACAGCATTATTCACAGAAATAAAGAAGGCAATTCTAAAATTTACATGAAACCACACAACCTTAAATTATGCAAAGCAATCAAGAATGAGAACAAAATTAAAGGCATCCCAATTCCTGATTTTAAACTATACTCCAAAGCTATAGTAATCAAAACAGCATAGTACTGGCATAGTAATTAACAAATGGAGCAGAACACAGAGCCTAAAAATAAACCCATCTATACATGGACAAATAATATTGACAAAGAAGCCAAGAAGAGTCACTGGAAAAACGATAGTGTCTTCAACAAATGGAGTGGGGAAAACATTTGCAGCCTAGTGAAATTGGACCCTATCTTAACCTAGTCACAAAAATTAGTTCAAAATATATTAAAGACATTTATTCTTCTACCCACTTAAGCCTCCATGTTGCATCACCACTTCCTCATATCAGGGAGATCATATGATAGTTGTCTTTCTCTGCTTGACTTATTTCGCTAAGCATGATACGCTCTAGTTCCATCCATGTTGTCGCAAATGGCAAGATTTCATTTCTTTTGATGGCTGCATAGTATTCCATTGTGTATATATACCACATCTTCTTGATCCATTCATCTGTTGATGGACATCTAGTGTGTAAACCTGGTGATTCACAGACCTGTACCCCTGGGGATAAAAATATATGTTTATAAAAATAAAAAATTTAAAAAAAAAAAAAAAAAAAAAAAATATATTAAAGACATAAATGTAAAACCTAAAACCATTAAAACTCTGCTTGGCAACATTATTTTTTTTTAGAAGTATCATTTAGAAATGACACCAAAATGACAAGAAACAAAGGCATAAAAAACTATACTGATATTATAATTCCTATTACTTGTGAATATGACCTTATTTGGAAATAAGGTCTTCACAGATGTAATCAAATTAAAATGAGGTCCTTAGGAAGAGGCCTAAGAGTCTTCTTACAAAGAGATGGATATTTTAATAGGGACACAGAAAAAGAATGCCATGTGATAACAGAAGCAAAGATTGGAGCGATACAGAGAGGAACAAGGAAACAAAGAATTGCCCACAACCAACAGAAACTGGTAAGAGACAAGGAAGGAGGATGGCACATATTGCAATGGGCACTGGGTGTTATACATAAATAATGAATCATGGAACACTACATCAAAGACTAAGGGAGCACTGTATGGTGACTAACATAATAAGTAAATAAATAAATATCAAACAAGTAAAATAGTCTCAAATGGAACTTGGTCCTAACAACTTCACTTTAAATTGCTAGCCTCCGCAACTACAAAAAAATATGTATATATATATATATATATATATATGTATATTATTCAAAGACACCCAGGTTATGGTACTTTTCATGGCAGCAGAAGGAATAAATATACCACCCACACAACCAGCACCCAGATTATTACACCCATTATTATCAACCAACACCTGAGAATTGTCCCTTGGACCGTGTTTCTTTCCAAGAATAACTCTGCACCATAGCAAATAGTATTCATTCTCTATTATTGTTCCTTTTAGGAATAAATCCACACAGCAGGAATTTCTGTCCTAATTTCTAATCACAGAGATTAGTGGTGTTGAACCTCATAAATAGGGGAATTTTATAGGATAAACTATTTTGTGTCTGGTTTCTTTGCTCAAAATTGTGTTGGTGATATCAATCTACAAAGACACAGACAGATAGTTTAAATTAAAGAAATACTGGAAAGAGATGCTGGCCTCACAAGTAATAGGAAAATATACATTTAAAATGATACAAGATAACCCCTATTATATTGGTGAAGTTTTTATCGGCAAAATCAAACAGATTGATGACACATGGTGATAAAGAAGTGAGGAAGCAGGAACCCTTGAATACTGCTGTGTGGAGATGATAGGTGTACAACTTCTACTGAAATATTACATGCCTATTAAAACTTAATGTACACATCATTTGATGCAGAGATTTCACTGCTAGAGATTTACCATATATATAAATATATGCTAAATATACTTTTATATATATTGTCATATATATCTGATATATACATCATACATTGATATATATATATATATATCAATGATACAGTTTTAAGTACTATTCATTCTAGCATTTTCAACAACTGTAAAACTCTGGGACACACCTAAATATCCATTGAAAATAAAACTTGTAGATAAGGAAGGAGGAGTCAAGATGGCAGAGAAGTAACAGGCTGAGACTATATCAGGTAGCAGGAGATCAGCTAGATAGCTTATCTAAACATTGCAAACACCTACAAATCCAATTGAGGATCGAATAAACAATTCTAGAAACAGAAAATCTAACACTTTCTAAAAGGTAAGACTGGCGGAGAAGTGAATCCAAAGTGACGGGAAGTTATACCGCAGGGGGAAGGGCTAGTTCCCGGCAAGCGGCGAAGCAATGGAGCACCGCCATTGGACTTTTAAAAGTCTGTTTCACTGAGGGACATCGCTCCAGAGGCTAAACCAAACCAGGGTGAAGCCCACACGGGGTCAATGTGGCCCGAGCTCCTGCAGGGTCACAGAAAGATCGGGGGTGTCTGAGTGTCACAGAGCATCCAGGTATTAGAGAGGCCAGGGAGACGGGAGAGATTGGGCGCTATTCTCTGAGGGTGCACTGAGGAGTGGGGCCCCAAGCTCTCGGCTCCTTCCAGCCGGAGACTGGGAGGTTGCCATTTTCATTCCCATCCTGCGTAACTCTACGGAAAGCATTCAGGGAACAAAAGCTCCCGAAAGCAAACATGAGCGGATTACTCAGCCAGCACCTGGTAAGGGTGGTGCAATTCTGCTCGGGGCAAAGACACCTGAGTATCACTACAACAGGCACCACCCTCAGAAATCAAAAGAAATCGAAACAGCACCAAGTTCCCTACCAAGGAGTACAGGTTCAACACCAAGGAGAACAGGTAATTCGAAAGGAGGAAAAAGCAAAGCATGGAACTCATGGCTTTCTTCCCATAATTCTTTAGTCTTTCAGTTAATTTAATTTTTTTTTCAATTTTTTTCTTCTTCTGCTAAATTATTTTTAACTTTTACCCTTTTCTTTTTTAACATTTTTAACTAGTTTACCTAATATATATATTTTTTTCTTTTTTATATTTTTTCTTTATTTGTTTTCTTTTCCTATTTGATTTATTTTTTTCTGAACCTCTTTTTATCCTCTTTCTCCCCCCCACCATGATTTGGTGTCTGTTCTGATTTGGTGAAAGCATATACTCCTGTGGTCTTTGCCACCCTTTAGTATATTACTTGCTCCTTCATGTACTCTTATCTGGACAAAATGACAAGGTGGAAAAATTCACCACCAAAAAAAGAACAAGAGACAGTACCAAATGCTAGGGACCTAATCAATACAGACATTGGTAATATGTCAGACCTAGAGTTCAGAATGACGATTCTCAAGGTTCTATCAGGGCTCGAAAAAGGCATGGAAAATATTAGAGAAATCCTCTTGGGAGATATAAAAGCCCTTTCTGGAGAAATAAAAGAACTAAAATCTAACCAAGTTGTAATCAAAAAAGCTATTAATGAGGTACAATCAAAAATGGAGGGTCTCACTGCTAGGATAAATGAGGCAGAAGAAAGAATTAGTGATACAGAAGACCAAATGACAGAGAATAAAGAAGCTGAGCAAAGGAGAGACAAACAGTTACTGGACCACGAGGGGAGAATGGAGAGAAAAGTGACACTATGAGACAAAACAACATTAGAATAATTAGGATTCCAGAAGAAAAAGAGAGAGGGGAGCAGAAGATATATTGGAGAGAATTATTGGAGAGAATTTCCCTAATATGGCAAAGGGAACAAGCATCTAAAGCCAGGAGGTGCAGAGAACCCCTCTCAAAATCAATAAGAATAGGTCCACACCCCATCACCTAATAGTAAAATTTACAAGTCTTAGTGACAAAGAGAAAAACCTGAAAGCAGCCCCGGAAAAGAAGTCTGTAACATAGAATGGTAAATGTATTAGATTGGCAGCAGTCTTATCCACAGAGACCTGGCAGGCCAGAAAGAGCTGGCATGATATATTCAGAGCACTAAACAAGAAAAACTAGCAGCCAAGAATACTATATCCAGCTAGGCTATCGTTGAAAATAGAAGGAGAGATAAAAGGCTTCCAGGACAAACAAAAACTGAAAGAATTCACAAACACCAAAGCAGCCCTATGGGAAATATTGAAAGGGGTCCTCTAAGCAAAGAGAGAGCCTAAAAGTAGTAGATCAGAAAGGAACAGAGACAATATACAGTAACAGTCACCTTATAGGAAATACAATGGACCTAAATTCATATCTCTCAATAGTTACCCTGAATGTTAATGGGCTAAATGCCCCAATCAAAAGACACAAGGTATCAGAATGGATTAAAAAAAAATAAAAACATCTATATGTTGCCTACAAGAAACTCATTTTAGACCCAAAGACACCTCAAGATTTCAAGTGAGGGGGTAGAAAACAATTTACCATGCTAATGGACATCAGAAGAAAGCAGGGGTGGCAATCCAATTAGATTTTAAGCCAAAGAATATAATAATAAGAGATGAGTAAAGACACTATATCATACTCAAAGGGTCTGTCCAACAAGAAGATCTAACAATTTTAAATATCTATGCCCCTAACGTGGGAGCAGCCAACTATATAAACCAATTAATAACAAAATCAAAGAAACACAACAACAATAATACAATAATAGTATGGGATTTTAACACCCCCCTAACTGAAATGGACAGATCATCCAAGCAAAAGATCAACAAGGAAATAAAGGCCTTAAATGACACACTGGACCAGATGGACATCACAGATATATTCAGAACATTCCATCCCAAAGCAACAGAATATACATTCTTCTCTAGTGCACATGGAACATTCTCCAGAATGGATCACATCCTGGGTCCTAAAACAGGTCTCAACCGGTATCGAAAGATAAGGATCATTCCCTGCTTATTTTCAGACCACAATGCTCTGAAGCTAGAAATCAATCAAAAGAGGAAATTTGGAAAGTACTCCAATACAGGGAGACTAAACAGCATCCTTCTAATGAATGGGTCAACAAGGAAATTAAAGAAGAATTGAAAAATTTCATGGAAACAAATGATAATGAAAACACAACAGTTCACAATCTGTGGGACACAGCAAAGGCAGTCCTGAGAGAAAAATATATAGCGGTATAAGCCTTTCTCAAGAAACAAGAAACGTCTCAAGTACACAACCTAACCATACAACTAAAGAAGCTGGAGAAAGAACAAGAAAGAAACCCTAAACCCAACAGGAGAAGAGAAATCATAAAGATCAGAGCAGAAATCAATGAAATAGAAACCAAAAAAACAATAGAACAAATCAACAAAACTAGGAACTAGTTCTTTGAAAGAATTAATAAGATTGATAAACCCCTGGTCAGACTTATCAAAAAGAAAAGAGAAAGGACCCAAATAAATAAAATCATGAATGAAAGAGTAGAGATCACAACTAACACCAAAGAAATACAATTATAAGAACATACTATGAGCAACTCTATACCAACAAATTTGACAATCTGAAAGAAATTAATGCATTCCTAGAGATATATAAACTACCACAACTGAACCAGGAAGATATAGAAAACCTGAACAGACCCATAACCAGTAAGTAGATTGAAACAGTCATCAAAAATCTCCAAACAAACAAAAGCCCAGGGGCAGAGGGCTTCCCGGGGGAATTCTACCAAACATATAATGAAGAACTTATTCCAATTTCCTGAAAGTGTTCCAAAAAATAGAAATGGAAGGAAAACTTCCAAGCTCATTTTATGAGGCCAGCATCACCTTGATCCCAAAACCAGACAAGGATCCCATGAAACAAGTGAACAGACCAATATCCCTGGTGAACACAGATGCGAAAATTCTCACCAAAATACTAGCCAATAGGAGTCAATAGTACATTAAAAGGATTACTCACCACAACCAAGTGGGATTTATCCCAGAGCCGCAAGGTTGGTTCAGTATCGGCAAATCAATCAATGTGATACAACACATTAATAAAAGAAAGAATAGGAACCATATGATATTCTCAACAGATGCTGAAAAAGCATTTGACAAAGTACAGCATCTCCTCCTGATCAAAACTTTTCAAAGTGTAGGGATAGAGGGCACATACCACAATATTATCAAAGCCATCTATGAAAAACCCACCACAAATATCATTCTCAATGGAGAAAAACTGAAAGCTTTTCCGCTAAGGTCAGGAACATGGCAGAGATGTCCATTATCACCGCTGCTATCCAACATAGTACTAGAAGTCCTCGCCTCACCAATCAGACAACAAAAGGAAATTAAAGGCATCCAAATTGGCAAAGAAGACCTCAAACTATCACTCTTTGCAGATCATATGATACTATAGGTGGAAAACCCAAAAGACTCCACTCCAAAACTGCTAGAACTTGTACAGGAATTCAGGAGAGTGTCAGGATATAAAATCAATGCACATAAATCAGTTGCATTTCTCTACACCAACAACAAGACAGAAGAAAGAGAAATTAAGGAGTCAGTCCCATTTACAATTGCACCCAAAACTATAAGAAACCTAGGAATAAACCTACCAAAGAGGCAAAGAATCTATACTCAGAAAACTATAAAGTACTCATGAAAGAAATTGAGGAAGACACAAAGAAATGGAAAAAGGTTCCATGCTCCTGGATTGGAAGAACAAATATTGTGAAAATGTCTATTCTACCTAAAGCAATCTACACATTTCATGCAATCCCTATCAAAACCCCATCCATTTTTTTCAAAGAAATGGAACAAATAATCCTAAAATTTATATGGAACCAGAAAAGACCTCGACTAGCCAAAGGAATATTGAAAAAGAAAGCCAAAGTTGGTGGCACCACAATTCCAGACTTTAAACTCTATGACAAAGCTATCATCATCAAGACAGCATGATCCTGGCACAAACAGACACATAGACCAATGGAAAAGAATTGAGAGCCCAGGAACAGACCATGGTCAACTAATCTTCGATAAAGCAGGAAGGAATGTCCAATGGAAAAAAGACAGCCTCTTCAACAAATGGTGTTGGAAAAATTGGACAGCCACATGCAGAAAAATGAAATTGGACTATTTCCTTACACCACACATGAAAATAGACTCAAAATAGATGAAGGACCTCAATGTGAGAAAGGAATCCATCAAAATCCTTGAGGAGAACACAGGCAGCAACCACTTCGACCTCAGATGCAGCAACATATTTCTAGGAACAATGCCATTGGCAAGACAAGCAAAGGCAAAAATGAACTGCTGGGACTTCATCAAGATCAAAACTTTTGCACAGCAAAGGAAACAGTTAACAAAACCAAAAGACAACTGATAGAATGGGAAAAGATATTTGCAAACGACATATCAGATAAAGGGCTAGTATCCAAAATCTTCAAAGAACTTATTAAACTCAACACCCAAGAATCAATAATCCAATCAAGAAATGAGCAGAAGACATGAACAGA
The DNA here is from genome assembly GCF_011764305.1 of Mustela putorius furo. Taxonomy (NCBI): domain Eukaryota; kingdom Metazoa; phylum Chordata; class Mammalia; order Carnivora; family Mustelidae; genus Mustela; species Mustela putorius. Next base: position 36,816,862 of record NW_025422368.1, on the reverse strand, counting down.
CATTTCTGCAAAGAAGACATCCAGATGGCCAACAGACACATGAAACAGTGCTTCACATCACTCAGCATCAGGGAAATACAAATCAAAACCACAATGAGATATCACCTCACACTAGTCAAATGGCTAAAATTAGCAAGTCAAAAATGAAAGATGCTGGAGAAAATGCGGAGAAAGGGAACCCTCCTACACTGTTGGTGGGAATGCAAGCTGGTGCAGCCACTCTGGAAAACAGCATGGAGGTTCCTCAAAATGTTGAAAATAGAACTACTCTATGACCCAGCAATTGCACTACTGGGTATTTACCCTAAAGATACAAATATAATGATCCGAAGGGGCACATGCACCCGAATGTTTATAACAGCAATGTCTACAATAGCCAAACTATGGAAAGAACCTAGATGCCCATCAACAGATGAATGGATAAAGAAGAGGTGGTATATATACACAATGGAATACTATGCAGCCATCAAAAGAAATGAAATCTTGCCATTTGCGACGACATGGATGGAACTAGAGGGTATCATGCTTAGGGAAATAAGTCAAGAAGAGAAAGACAACTATCATATGATCTCCCTGATATGAGGAAGTGAAGATGCAACATGGGGGGGGGGTTAAGGGAGTAAGAGAAGAATAAATGAAACAAGATGGGATTGGGAGGGAGAAAAAACATAAGTGACTTAATCTCACAAAACAAACTGAGGGTTGCTGGGGGGAGGGTGGTTGGGAGACAGGGGTGGGTTTATGGACATTGGGGAGGGTATGTGCTATGGTGAGTGCTGTGAAGTGTATAAACCTGGCGATTCACAGACCTGTACATCTGGGGATAAAAATACATTATATGTTTATTAAAAAAATAAAAAATAAAAATAAATGCTTGAAAACCTAAAAAAAAAACTTGCAGAAAAATTTTAGGTACATCTGGTTAGTGTAACATTTGCAGCTGCTTACAAACACTGATGAAGCTCCTATGTAATGAAATGGAACAAACTGCATGACATATTTTTAAACAAAAATGTAAAGAAGCAATACTATTCTCTGTAGTTATATAACATTTTGCTTAGCAGATAGCATGCATATGGCTGTACTTCCCTAGAATATTTACAGAATACTATCTATTACATGTTTGCCTATAAGAAGGGAACTAGGAGAATAGGAACAAGATAGGTTAAGTGAATTTATTCATCATTATCTGTCTCATTTTTTGAACAATGTGAATATTAATTACCTACTTGTATCAGGATCTTTTAATTATTTTTGAATATAAAATCTTACACTCAATCAAAATGAATTTGTTTCACATTCTCTGATGGATTCATTCTTCAAATTTCTAAACAATAAACTTGTTTTTTGGATGTATGATTTTCCTATTTATAAGTCTTAGTGTTTTAACCTTGCCGAGGAATGTTTCAAAGAGCATTACCCTTTATAAGTCATGCAGATTAAACTAATTTGAGAGAATACCGTAAGTTTTTTCCCTAATAGCTGATAAAGAAAGAAAATACTAAAATATTGACGACAGTAATTCTTTTAATAACAAGGGCCAGTGAACAGCTTTTCACAAATGTAAAGAAAGGGTTTTTGACAATCAGCGGTAGAAAGAGTTGATGGCTTGAGGTGTCCACATTTTACATCTTCTTTACTCTGCTGGAAATGCCTGCATCAGAGAATATATTTATTTTAGCAAGTCATTTGTCAGGCAAGTGTATCACAAATTTACAACAGAGGTGCAATGATTTCAGTAGACATACAAATCGTGTGACAGACATATAGCTATAAGATTATGAAGTGTAATCATATCTAAACCTAATGGAAATGTCAGTGGACAGCTGGAGATAGGGGAGAAGTATAAAAACTAGTATAGACTGGGATGTATACGTAAGTTAGACATAGACACCGAAAAATTCTTCTTCTAAAACTCCTGAAACTTCTGGAAAGTGACCAAATATAATAAATTCATTATGTGACATGCTGTAACTATATATAAAAATATTCCAGTTTCCTATTATTCAGGTTAATGTGCACAAACTATGCATTTAAAACACTAGCCTCACTTTAATCATACAGGGTGTTCTATGCATTTAAAACAGAGTGCACTTTTCCCCACTCACCTTACTGTTTACCACACCAAACAAAATGCTCAAAGGTTGTGAAATTGGGGCTATAAGAATAAAATACCTGGATTTTAAATTTGGTGATTCGGCTACAGTATACAGAAAAAATAATGTTACTTAGTTTTCATTTCCCTTCAAATGTCCATGAATGTAACTGACAAGAAGTAACAATTTCAAGTAGTAAAATTTATCAGTCAGAACTCACCAACATTTTAAATTCCTCTATTACTTCAGTAGTACTTCTTTTACAAGGATTTCATCACCCTACCTGTCCCTTCATGGTTTTACTTTTGTATCTCGAAGCACTTTTCTCAATGATATTTTCTGGTTATCCTCATCTCCCCATTATCTTATCATTATCTTAAACACTCGGGTGTCCAAGGACCTTAGATTTCCTGAGAATCACTTCCACCCACTTATTTATTTCATTGTGCACTGCTGTGTACAACATCTGCATTCCCTGCATCAACCTCTCGTGTGATCTTCATGATCATGTACCACAATGCGTGTGACACCTGTAGACATAGCTAAATGTTGAAGAGAGTCATTCAAATTGTATCTAACACTGAATTCCAATTATGCTCTAGTAACATTAATAGCAGCATCACGCTTACAACTTCTGGACCAAAAACCCTGAAGCCATCCCTGATTTGTCTCTCTTTCACACATCTTTGAAAGAAGTGTGGAATCTGGCCACGTTACACCAGCATTAACCCTGCCAACCATCATTAAATCACAACATCTCAGAGGGATGACTGCAACAGACTCTTCAGCAGCCTTCCGCATCCTCCTTTAGCCTCTCTGCTCCCTCCCCCAAAAGAAAGCACACCAAGTAATCTCAACAGAGTGTCCAGAGGCACCCTAAAACAAGAAGCCTGTTTTTGTCCCTCCTCTGCTCAAAACCCTCTAATAGCTTCTCATGCCTTCATGAAAAAATCCAAGTTCTTACACTTTTCTGATGTCCTACACACTCCCACTGTCATTAAGTCTCTAACCTACATCTCCCCCTACCACTTGTTCACCTTGTTCTATCATTGCAGCCCTCTTGCTATTTCCTCAAGCATGTTAAATACACTCCTACCTCAGGGTCTTTACACCAGCTGTGTCTACTATTAGGGAGCCATCCCATCAGGTAATGCAGATGGCTGGTTCATTCAAGGTACTGTACAAACATGTCTCCAGGAGATTGTCTCTGACCATTACATTTAAAATAGTGAAATCTCTTTCTCTTACCGTCATACACAAAAGACAACACTGCCATATAGCAAAAAAATAAGAGACTTCACAACATTCCATAGCATTTATCTAATGTGCCACATCATTTACTCAGCCTTTTTGTATTGTCCTCATTCATCCCACTAACACTATCATGCCTGCATTAGACTGTAATATCCATAAGGGGAGGATACTGTGGCCTGTTTTCTTCATCACTGTAGTTTCAATACCTAGAGCAGTGCCTGACATATTACAGGCAAAAAAATAAACATGTTAAATAACCCAATGTCTCTCATACTGTGCCCCATGTTACTTAGATTTAGTAAGATCATTTGCTTCCTTTTCTAAAATAGTTTCCTGGACATCAATCAACAAATGTATGGGATTTACCAATGAGACAGGATTGCCAGAAATTATGCAGACTTCTGTGAAATAATAGCATGAAAGACACTAAGGGACCACATTAGAGATGCAAGATTACCAAGTCACTTAATGGAAAAAGCTCTTTTCTTTTTAGTTCTTGAATGACACCAACTAAATAGGTACAAGTTGCACTCACAGAGAGAGCTGGGTTTAGATACAACTTTTCTTTCCTCATTATACTTTTACCATTTCCTGCACCCAAACTAGTGAACATGCTAGTATCACAGAACATACAAGAGAAAGATACAAAAGCAAAATGTCTCTTTACCATGTTTGGAAGGACATGTTCCTCCATTGAGGAACATGGGAATAAATAATGCTCTTTTGGTCTATTGGAGGCCTGAGATTTGCATTTGGTTGCCTAGCTGAGAAGTGAGATCACATGGAATTCAAGATTTTCCCTAAGTCCCCAAGGATCCTCTCCTCTTCTTGACCTATAATCCACCAGGCAGTTCCTGAGCAAGAGAGGAAATGGGAAACAGTGACATGAAAACTTACACCGTCTGAGATAGGGGTGTGCCATCCAGCCACTTCCAGGGATGCTTATCTCTTACTTTATATAATCCAATCCAGTAATTGTATCTTATTTTTGATTGAATGAAGTTCTGTGGGAAAGGAGAATTAGGTATTATTCATAACATCACTGAAAATACATCACCCACAGAGGACTTGTAAAATACCGGGCACATTTATCTTCCAATGCCACTCTGATAAATGAAGAAGGCAGACTAATTTCTCCATGTGCACAGAAGAAATGGATACTGAAAGGATTTAATGAACAAATCACTCAACTCTTTATGACTGAATGAAAGATACCCAGAAAGGGACATGATGGACTTAAAAAGTTTCACATGTGATAAAGTAAATAGGTAAATAGGATTGCACTAAACCTAGAACTTCTCTCTACCTTAAAGAATGTGAAAATACAAGCTTCAAATCTGGAGACATCTGCAGTAACTTAAAGTACAAACACATATTTCTATCAAGCAATATCAAAATAAAATTATCCAATAAGAAAAAAATGGATAAAACATAAGAACACATTTCAAATAAATATATCATATAACCAATAAATAGGAAAGAGCCAAGCTCAATATAGATCAGGAGATATTTTACAACTTTTTTAATTGCAGAAAGTAAAAAATAACAATATCAAGTTTGTGGGATAGTAGAGATCAAAGATATCTTTAAAACGGATGTTAAAATCATATTAAAAATGATCTGGAATTGTCATATAAAATTGAACTTGTCATGGAGGACATAGGTAGATGGAGAGGAGAAGGGAGTTGAGGGAAATTGGAAGGGGAGGTGAACCATGAGAGACTATGGACTCTGAAAAACAACCTGAGGGTTTTGAAGGGGCTAGGGGTGGGAGGTGGGGAGAGCCAGGTGGTGGGTATTATGGAGGGCATGTATTGCATGAAGCACTGGGTGTGGTGCAAAAACAATGAATTCTGTTACACTGAAAAGAAATTTTTAGATAATTGAACTTGTACAAATCCTACTGACCGATGATTCCACTCATAGGATGATTTATCATATAAAAAAAAAAAAAAGAGAGAGAAGACACATGGGAGACATGTCTAAGAATGTTTCATGAAGGACTATTCATAACAACAAGAGCTGGAAACAACCCAAATTCCTATCATCTAGAGAATGGATGAAGTATATGCACACTGTAGAATCATACACAGCAGTGAAAATGATGAAACGATACCTATGAAAGTTGAAACAGTTTATGCCATTCATTTGCTATGTATGCTCTAACAAAAAACACAAAAAACCTTCCTATAGTATTTTCCATAACTGAAGTGGGAATCATAATCTTAGTTTTGAAAATATTCTGCACTGAGTAATGAATGCAGTGTCAAAAATATCTTTAACATCATTATTCCAATTGGCATATTTAATTCACTTCAAATTTTCCCTTATGGAGTAAATGAAACATGGTGGGATAGGGAGGGAGACAAACCATAAGACACTTAATTTCACAAAACAAACTGAGGGTTGGCATGGGGAGGTGAATTGGGAGGTGGTTGGGTTATGGACATTGGGGAAGGTATGTACTATGGTGAGTGCTGTGAAGTGTATAAACCTGGCGATTCACAGACCTGTACCACTGGGGCTAATAATAAATTACATGTAAATAAAAAATTAAAAAATTATTTAAAAGAGGGGGAAAAAGTTCCCTTATGGATGCAAATGTAAAGCAACAAATTAATGTTCTTTCCTAAAAGCAATGTATTTATTGCCTCTTGGTCTCTCTCTCTCTCTCTCTCTCTCTCTCTCTCTCATATCCTATTCCTGTCTCTCTCCCACTCTTTCTTTCTCTCCTCCCTCTCTCTCTCTCTCTCTCACACACACACACACACACACACACACACACACACACACAGACTTCAATATTCTTTTCACTATAATTAAATTGTATAAGAAAAAATCTCAATAGTTTCCCTTTTAGACTAGGGAAGATAGATGAGTATTATATAAAATATAATATACTTTCTCATTTCTAGGTCTCTGAAGAAACACTAAAATTAAATGCTCATTGATTCTTTCACTCACATATTTTTGTTAGATTTACAGGTATAACTACTTGTATAAAAGCCAATCTCATTTTTCTGCATCAATGGATTTAAGGCACGGCTTTCATACTTCTAGACTTTGGAAAATAGCAAAAGACTAAAATCCAAAACCATTACTGTCAGAGCAATGCTGCTCTGCAGCAAGGTCTGTCTCTGGTTTCTACAGTGCATCAGTATTCCAGGGTAGGTCCCGACACCAAGGGATCACATTATAAACTATGCAACAGAGCTTTGCTCTAACCCACGACAAAAGTCACAGGGAATTTCAAGGGCTCTAGAATAGTGCACGGAGATACAGGGGCAACACGTAGAAGAAGTTTCACTGAAACTTTGAAGCCGAGAAACTTCAATGGTAGGACTAAAACTGAAGAACACTGAATTGGAAATTAAGGATTACGGGGAGAGTAAGATTACAAATAAAGTAAATTTCTGAGAGAAGAAAACATTCATTTCAAAACAGACTGATAACCTTGAGGTTGAAATGAATCAAGGTATTAAAAAGATGTAGCTGCATTTTTAAAATTTGACTCCTTAATATGATTTCTTAGTTCATCTGTTTCTTATAGGTAAAAGTGATTTCTTCATATTCTTTTAAAAATTTATTTATTTATTTGACAGAAAGATCACAAGTAGGCAGAGAAGCAGGCAGAGACAGAGGAAGGGAAACAGGCTCCCCACTGAGCAGAGAGCCCGATGCTGGGCTCGATCCTAGGACCCCGAGAACATGACCTGAGCCGAAGGCAGAGGCTTGAACCCACGGAGCCACCCAGGCGCCCCCATATTTTTATTTTAATAAGAATTTTAGAAACAAGAAAACAATAAATAAATTAAATTAATTAAATAAATAAATTATTTATTTAATCATTATACTATTACTATCATCATCATCATCATCATCATCATCATTATTTTTTTTTTTTTTTAGGTAAGCTCTACACCCAACATGGTGTTGAACTCACAACTCTTGAGATCAAGAGTCACATGCCCCACTGACTGAGCCAGCCAGGCACCCCTGAGTGATGTTGCTGTTTTTCAAACACAGGGCTTTTCACTCATCCTTCACAAGATACTATCAGAAGTAACATTGCTAAGACTAAACAGTGTAACTAGAATTTGGTGCCTAAATGGAATTATTAGAAGGAAATCCACAGAATCCATTCAATTGACTTTATAGTCCTAAACTTTATAAGGAATGGCAAATTTGACCTAGATTGTCTCTTCTAGAAAAAAGATGTTTCCTCTGGCATTCTGGATTAAAAGTAAAATAAGTCAAGCAGAGAGAGTCAATTATCATATGGTTTCAATTACTTGTAGAGCATCAGGAATAAAACATTGGGAGATGGAGAGGAGAAGTGAGTTGGGGGAAATCAGAAGGGCAGACAAACCATGAGAGACTGTGGACTCTGAGAAACAAACAGGGCTTTTTTTTTTTTTTTGTCCGGGGGAGGGGGGGGAGGTGAGCCTGGTGGTGGGTATTATTTTTTTTTACATTTTTTAATTTAGTTTTTATAAACATATAATATATGTTTATCCCCAGGGGTACAGGTCTGTGAATTGCCAGGTTTACACACTTCACAGCACTCACCATGGCACATACCCTCCCCAATGGTGGTGGGTATTATTGAGGGCACATATTGCGTGAGTACTGGGGGTGGTGCATAAATGATGAGTTCTGGAACACTGACAAGAAATTAAATTAAATTAAATTAAAAGTTCATTTTTAAAGAATCATTCCAGTATATTCAGTCTATTTTTCATCCTTTTTCTCATGGCCACTCATGAAAGCAAGAGACTCATCATCCTTTACAAGTGTGACTCCTTCCAAATACTGAACAAGAAGGAAGAACAGAACTCAGATCATGAGAATTATCACTTTACATTGCTCATACCATTAAAGGTAGTTTTCTTTTGCCCTGTAGTAGCCCTGAGAAGGTAAAAACTAACTCTCTAATGCACATTACAATGTTGAAGATGCAACACTTACAATAAAAAGACTAACAATGAAATGACTCTCTTGTTCGTTTTTTAAAACAAAGGATCTTGGGTGCATAGGTGGCTTCGTTGGTTAAGTACCTGACCCTTGATCTCATCTCGGGTCTTGATCTCAGGGTCATGAGTTAAAGCCTCATGTGGGCTCCAGGCTGGTTTGGAGCCTACTTAAAAAAATAAGTAAATAAAACAGGGGTTCTTCTAGGTCCATGTTACACCTTCATCTCCTCTTTAGAGAAATCTACACTGATTAACAAGTGCTTCAAAACAAAGTGGCCAAATAATATGCGAGGAAAGTCAAAACAATGATCCTAACTCAAGACATAGGACTTTTCATAAAGCATTTAATCAAGTTTAATAAAGCAGACATACCTGCTCTGCTTTATTATCAATCTTAATGAGACTAGAATTCATATCTTCACATGACTTCTTACTCTCGTCCCAACTTTTCTCTTCTTCTGAAAAATAGTAACAGCTTTTTCCACAGCAGAGCCAATTTCCTTGAAATAACTCATAGTCTTCATCTTGAAAACAAAAGCCACCATGATCTTCAACCACAAGACCTCTTAGAGACCTGCACTTTACACATATTTCTGGCTTACTTCAGGCTGAATGACCAAAAAAATAGGTGGTTTTCCCATTTCCCAAAAGTCTAATGCTGGTAATAGCTCTTTGGCCAAACTGTGGGTCCTGGGACTGTCTCTGACAGACCTCAGACCATTTTTAGAATTGCACTGAGAAATTTTGCCTTCACGGGACAAATAAGCTGCAGCCATGTGGAGCAGATATCCTGACAAGACAAAATCCATAGAGTGAATACACAGAGATGATGTTAATTCCAAGATACCTGTACTGGGGAAAATTCTTCCTTAAGCATTAGTTACTCAAATAATCAAATCACATGACTTTGTGAAAGTCAAGAGTTAAATTAGCTATAATAAAGAAAATGGATTTGATTTCAAAAAACAAAGAAAAGAAGAAATCAAAGGGTGATCAAAATTAAAGGACCTGTCAAAGCACAACATAAAGTTTTTAAATTCTGTATTGAAATGGGACAGACTGGATAATGCCATTAAAAATTGTAAATCATACATATTCAGTGCATACCTATAATAGGTGGTAAAATTGAGTCATCTTCAACCTCTCCTAAGGAAGCATCTTTTTCCTTTGTGTCATTCTTATTCTGCATCGTGTGTGCAGGACATTTCTGAAAAACTTCAATCCATATTATAAAATTATGGTTGTGAATGCCTTTCATAGATCACATTATTAAACTTGCTGCTTGCTCTAATTCTAAATGGCATAGTGAATGTTGTTGACTAAATGAAAATACAACCAGAGAAAATGTAGTTTAAAATAGTTGGAAGTATCAAAAATGAAACAGATCTCTTAAATAAAATTTTAACTTGCTATCAATTATATAAAACTTATAAAACACAAAATATAAAACGTACAAACATATATATTGGAAAATATAAATTTGAAATAAAACATTAACCAGTTTCTATGTCATCCACTCTTCAAATAAAGATTTCAACATTGGTGAGATTTTGTATTTAGTACTTATTTAGCAACTGACTCTCTACTAGAATAAGCTTGTAATTGATTCATTGAATTTACCTAGACCAAGAACTTAGTTACTTCCAGTATGCAAAAGGAAAGTTAAACAACTCTGCAGAAATAACAATATCTTCCCAAAAGTCACAAATAAAAAAAATATAAAAGCATAAAATATACTTCTCTGTAAGTGTGTGAATATTAAAGGAAAAATCCTTTAAAGTTTGTTACACAACTGAGAATCTTAATTTCCAATTCTGCTACTACCAATCATCAGTGAGAATGAGTGACTCATCATGTTAAGCTTTATTTTTTTAAAAGATTTTATTTATTTATTTCACAGAGACAGAGAGAGACAACGAGAAAGGGAACACAAGCAGGGGGAGTAAGAGGGGAGAAGCAGGCCTCCTGCAGAGCAGGGAGCCCAGTATGGGACCCAGTCCCAGGATGCTAGCATCATGACCTGAGTCTAAGACAGACATATTAACAACTGAGCCACCCAGGTGAACCTCATGTTCAGTTTTAGAAGCTAATACCAAACAGAGTTGTATCAGTTTCTAGTCCCTTTACAATGTATGAGATCATGTAGATCCACATACTTTCAAAACTTGGTAAAGTTTTTGCTTTGCCATAATTAAAAAATAATTTTCTGTGTTCATTGTCTCTGCTTCCTAATGTGTGAAGTATAAGCCATTGCAATCAGGCTTTGATGATACCCACCATTCAACTGAATCTACTCTAGCAAATTGTCTTCAGTGACCTCTCTCTTGCCAAATATAGTAAGCATACTGTTGGCCATTATTTTACTTGATCTTCTGATACCAGTCGGAACCCATGACTATCTTTACTCTCCTTCCATATGATGCCATAATGTTTTGGATTCCCTCCTACTTCTTTAACCAAAGCATCACTGTTTTCCACCGTTTACGCGCCTTCCACCTATTCTAAATGTTAATTTTCCTAAGAATCATCCTCCTCACCCTTTTCCTGTTAGAAAATCTATTCTCTCTAGTTTCATAAGGTAAAGCATGATCTAGCTTCTGCTTTCCTCTATTATGTTTACCAATACTTGTTACATTAATTTATGAAAGCCCAATTTATATCTCTAATCTAGGTATCTCTCTTGATCTCCAGACTTTTAATCCTACCATATGCATGCTGATGGTCTGCAAGGACTATCAAATGCTCACTCTAAGAGACTCAAACCAATCTAATTCTTTCTGGTCCTCTCCACTGATATGCCACAACACCTTACTCCTCACCATTATTCACACACACACACACACACACACACACACACACACACCATAACTTAATGTTTTCTGTAACATTTAGCACAATATATTTGCCAAAGTATATTGCCTAACGACAAATAGTATCACTAATTCATTTCTCTTCCTCACACATACCGTAACAATTCTACATAGTAAATATTTCTCACAAATGGTCCCAATGCCTCATCACTTCTTTTAAGACACTAATTCAATCATTCTAACTAACCTTAATTCCTGAAATATCCTCCTGTCTGGATAATAAATTCAGGGAAAAGATATTAAAAGGAGGTATTGTATAGATATTGTACAAATTGACATACAATATGGGCTGCTGGGTGTTTCAGTAGGTTAAACTTTTCCCTTCACTCAGTTCAGGTCATAATTCTAGGATCCTGGGATCAAGCCCTGTAACAGGGGCTCCAAGCTCAGCCAGAAGCCTGCTTCTCCCTCTCCCTCTGCCCGCTGCTGTCTTTTAAAAAAAGGAACTGAGATCATGTGATAGTTGTCTTTCTCTGCTTGACTTATTTCGCTAAGCATGATACGCTCTAGTTCCATCCATGTTGTTGCAAATGGCAAGATTTCATTTCTTTTGATGGCTGCATAGTATTCCACTCTTAATCTCACAAAACAAACTGAGGGTTGCCGGGGGGAGGGGGTTTGGGAGAAGGGGGTGGGATTATGGACATTGGGGAGGGTATGTGATTTGGTGAGTGCTGTGAAGTGTGTAAACCTGGTGATTCACAGACCTGTACCCCTGGGGATAAAAATATATGTTTATAAAAAATAAAAAATTAAAAAAAAAAAATGAATCATAAAATAAAAAAAAAAGGAACTGATATGAAATATATAAGTGATATAGAAAATAGATTAACCTTACAGTCTTCTGTGATTTAAGCAGTATTACAGTATGATAAGGAATGTAATATTCAAGTAAAGGTTTTTCTAATTCTTTGATTATATAAAAAACCTCCTTCTACACAAAATGTAAGGATGAATATATATGTAAGCTTCACTATACATTTCAGCCAAATTTTGTGCTATTACAACTATTATGTACTCTCTTTTGTGTAGCATAAAAACTAAGTGACAGCCAAATAATAAAATCATCATCATCAATATTATCATCAACACCATTATTAACATCTGTATAGGACTTTATAATTTACATGGGCTCTGCAGAAACCCAGTAGTTATAACATCATTTATCACTCTGGCTCATAGCTCTCATAAGAACTGTGTATGTCTGATACTCACATATAGATCGTAAGCCTGTGATTGCCAGCAGAAGGATAACACACATAACTCCCAGGGATAATGCAACAATATAACTTGGAAATCCTATACAAATCAGAAAGCAAAATATACAGTAAGCATTGAGCATAACAAAATTCCCAGAATTAGAAGGAAATGGAAATTCATTCTGGAACTAAAATGAATGCCCCTATTCACTGTGATAATAAAACTCATTGAATATGACATTTAAATATGTCCATTGATATATAAAGAGCCAGACATAAAATATCAAATAAGTATAGACATGATTATTATGACTGCTCTTTTTCTTATTTGACATCATAATGTTTTCACAAAACAAAAACTGAAAAACCTTTACCTCTCTTTTTATCACCTGGTCCTCTTTTGCCCTTCTGTTTCCTTGAATTGGGTACTTTAGGGTCTGCATATGTCACTCTCTCCTCGCTCATTTTTGAGGGCCGCAGTCAAGGAACACAGCACAAATCCTATGCAATGTTTCATGAGGCATGAAAATAACGTGATCTATCATGAAGGAACAGGGACAGCTAAAAGAATGATGAGCATGATCATCTGAAATAAGCAAGTCAAAGTAAATATTTATCTGGGAACATTAGAAAGAAAATTATTTTTATCATTGCTCTTTGTAAGGCCTTACAACAGTGATGCTACACAATTAAATAAAGGTCCATTATGTTTATGGACATGTTATGCTAAGCTTTCACTGTTTTCATAAATATTGAATTAACTGCCACAATTTTAAAATGTACATTATATTCCACACTCACCTAAAAGTCTAGATTTATAACATCTTTGGAAAAATTATGTTTATCACATAGTGCCTGTTTTATGCTCCAATGGGTAATACACTGACACCAAAAAGAGTAACTCCCTCTTTAGTAAGGGCACCCATGTCCCAATTTGACAGACTCTGTACCTGCCACCTTACTTATGTCAGACCCCACTCATTCATTCACAGGAACTTCATACTCACTGGGTCATGACTCCATTTCCAACTGTGAAGAATATGTGGAAATCATGGGATTCAAGGACAGGGAGTTTAGGAAGTGATATTAAATGAGGGAGGCGTAACATGTCATTCTAACAACTATGCTGCACAGGCGTGCTTTCATTTCTGTTGGGAAATGAAGAAAACTGAGTCTCCGAGACATGTAGTATATACAAATATATATTGAGTTCAAGCATGCATATTACATAGAGAAAGCTTGTGTATGTTTAAATAAATAAATGATCCTTCACCCAACTTAACTTGTATAAACAATACCTTTCAAAAAGTACTTAATAAACTCTCTCCCTTAAAATACCTGGTGATTCACAGACCTGTACCCCTGGGGATAAAAATATATGTTTATAAAAAATAAAAAATTAAAAAAAAAAAAATACTGGGATGTGGAAACCCAAGAGAAAAAATATATATATATATAAATAAATACATAGTGATTAAAGAGGAGAAAACATTTGCCCAAGAGAATATTTTTGGTAAATGGAGAAAGAAGCAGTTAACTGTTTTTCCTAAATAGATTTGATTCTTGGGTTTCCAAAATTTGATTCTTGGGTTAATATTTTACCATTTAATTACTCTATAATATCAGGAAACTTTATTTGAACAATCATCTATACTGATACAATGTATAAACACATTGCCATTTGTTTTCCAACGAATATTCTCTCTACCAAAGTGCTAAATCATAAAGTAAAACTTGTCTCAATGTCATGTTTTCTTAGCTAACAGTTTCTGTTTAATAGTATTTTAATTGAATATCTGTATAACAAAATAAAAAGAAAATAAATATACGAATATAAAAATGGCTATATTGTAATTGAAAAATAATAATATTCTCAAAATAAAAATTTTTTCTTTTATTACACTTAACTGAAAGGTGAGAGAATTTAAGCTTTGGATAATGCATTGCTAACTAGTTAGGTAGCACCCATAGAGATAAGAGGGGAAGAAACACAGATTTATATTGTCTAAAAGAGAATTAAATATTCCTTGAAATATCTAAAGGTTAAAAAATCATATTCTGCATAGGAAATATTCTGACCCACTCTCATTCTGATCCATTCATGTCTTCACTTGTAGAATAAAGTTAACATTAGTTATGAATTAATGCAGATCCCAAAGTCAATTATTTTATGCAACATTTCAAACCGCCACCCAAATTCACACACAGCTTTCCTGTAGCAGATTCTACTTTATCCCTCTTTGCTCCACAATGGGTCAGCACAGGCATGGGGCACACAAGCTCTCTGGCTGCAATACCTGCTTCTGGGACTTGGGATCTCACCACCCGGACAATAGCTTGATCAGGAACAGAGCTGCGATGTCCTGGCTCTGGGGCCTTTCACCTCTGCTTTGATCTAGGAGGTACCTGCTGATGTGTTGCACGGACTCTCAGAGAGACCATGTCAGAGGAAAGAGAGCCAATGATCACAGGACATTAGATATCCCCCCACCCTGCCGCCCAAGTTTCCACTGGTGTCAGCATTAACTCCTGCACTTAACTCTCTGTCAGACAAGAGTCATAGAAGATTCAAATGCTAAATCTTATACACATTTTGGGGATCACTTTAAATTTGGGATTTAGCAGGTAACATGAAGATTAAAAAAAAAAAAAAAGACCTTCTCAAAATCTCATAAGATTAGGAAATGCTTAACAATAAAATTTAAAGGGACGCCTGGGTGGCTCAGTGGGTTGGGCCGCTGCCTTCGGCTCAGGTCATGATCTCAGCGTCCTGGGATCGAGTCCCGCATCGGGCTCTCTGCTCCGCGGAGAGCCTGCTTCCCTGTCTCTCTCTCTCTGCCTGCCTCTCAGTCTACTTGTGGTTTCTCTCTGTCAAATAAATAATAAAAAATAAAAAAAAAAACAATAAAATTTAAAAATTGTAAAAATAAAAAAGAAATATCCATATTCAACCTGACATGATTCATACATTTTCTTTTCATAGAATGAAAGTGAGTTCCCAGGTGTTACATATATATAGTAAAAATAGAGAATGCCAAAATGGGTACACATTTTACCCCCTATTTTTTAACAAACATCCAAAGGGTAGTCAGATTGCTTAAAATATTACAGTAAATCTAAATACCTAAAAATTGAGATATAAACAATTTGAAAAACATCATATTTCTAATTCTGGTGTTATCATCAAATTGCTGGAAGTAACAACCTCTTTAATAAAATTAAGACAGAAACATAGAGACACAAAATTTTGAATAGTTTTCACAGTAGCCTTTTAAAAGCATCAACATCAAATTCATTTGTTCTATAACTTCTATCAGAGCATGTTTAAAAATATATGATGAGTTTAACTCATTGAGCAGCTCTAAGCCCTATGTAATCCTAGAACACAGTGTTAGCCAGGAACAAAAGTAGTTTTGCTTTGTTTTTCATATCAACCACATTAATCTATGTACCTCAAGGCTCCCAACGTTCTGCTGCTTTAAAATTCTTCTTAGAAATATGTAGTTATAAGAACTGGAATCCACTTCTATGCCAGCTACACCAAGTGAAGTATTTTCATTTCAAAACACTCTCCCATGGTTTGAGCTTCCTTTTCCATCACTTCCAAACACGAATGTCTTATCCTCTTTTAAATAATGATAGTAGCACTTGTAAGAGTTTTATTTCTTTTTCTTGTAAGTTTGCCTTTTTCGCATACACTTTCTTTGCTAAGATCTAACTAATACTTTTCAGGAAGTAGGTTTCTGACATGAAGAAAGAAAGCAGTCTGCAAATTCTCCATGCAACAGGGCTTTCTCTTAAAGGCAAACATGGCCTTTTGGCATGCCTGTGAACTGAGATCTTACTGGTCCTGGTGTAAAGACTCCACGTGGCAGCTGCACATCTTGGTCTATGCCTTGTGTCAAATCCCCAGTTCTAAAATATGTCATTTAGCAGAAATATATTTGGTTACTCTTTTTATTTTACTAAATGTTATACACCTTACTGGTAAAGGATGGTTAAACCATCAGACTGACTGTGAATGTGTGTTTTAGAGGGTGAACAGTATGACTTCTAAACTCTCAGAGCAGTGCTGACTTCTGGGGTGTGGGGCATGAAGACCTGACTGTAGTTTACACTTGTCTGCTTCTGAAGCAGCAGCTGAGTGAAGTGACTGACTTTGGAAGTCCAGCCTCTTCAGCAGCATCCAGAATACCTCCCATGCACACGAGTGTGCTGGGAGACTGAGCCTTAGGATCAGAACCCATTTGGTGGTATTGAATAACATTTGTATATGTTAGGGACCACGTAGAAAATTGACTAAAAGTTTGTATACATTCACAGAAATGCGTGTCTCTGATCTTTTTAAAGTTGTATAGATTATGTTTATCATTGTTTAATATTAATAGATCAGCTGGTACATATATATCCCTAAAAACGTGGGACAAACCACCAATGAAAAGCACTTATTAACAATTTTGGTTGTTAGAGCTTTTTAAACAAGATGGCAGGTTTATCATAACTAAAATAGATATAATAGGTTTCAGTAAACCTATCAAACTGTATACCTTTAAATCTTTTATCAACAGTATTTTTAGCAAACAAATATAATAAAGTTTTATTGTCAGAAATGGACATATACCACTTTTTCAGATTGACCTTTAATTTTCTAACTACTATGAGGAATGAGGTTATTATTAATTAGTTAATTATAAGCACATTATACACAAAGATCTTTCTGTCTTTCAAACACCCACATGGGTGCCTGCGTGACTTAGTGGGTTAAAGCCTCTGCCTACAGCTCGGGTCATAATCTCAGGGTCCTGGGATTGAGGCTCATATCAAGCTCTCTCCTGGGTGGGAAGCCTGCTTTCCCCTCTTTCTCTCTGCCTGCTTCTCTGCCTGCCTCTCTGCCTACTTGTGATCTCTCTGTAAATAAATAAATTAAATCTTAATAAAAATAAAAATAAAAAATAAAACACCCACACACTTTTTTGTTGTTGTTGTTGTTGTTTTTATAAACATTTAATATATTTTTATCCCCCGGGGTACAGGTCTGTGAATCGCCAGGTTTACACACTTCACAGCACTCACCATAGCACATACCCTCCCCAATGTCCATAACCCCACCCCCCTCTCCCAAGCACCCCTCCCCACAGCAACCCTCAGTTTGCTTTGTGAGATTAAGCTCATTTATGGTTTGTCTCCCTCCCAATCCCACCTTGTTTCAATTATTCTTCTCCTACTCCCTTAAGCCCCCATGTTGCAGCTCCACTTCCTCATATCAGGGAGATCATATGATAGTTGTCTTTCTCCGATTGACTTATTTCACTAAGCATGATACCCTCTAGTTCCATCCACATCATCACAAATGGCAAGATTTCATTTTTTGATGGCTGCATAGTATTCCATTGTGTATATATACCACATCTTCTTTATCCATTCATCTGTTGATGGACACCTAGGTTCTTTCCATAGTTTGGCTATTGTAGACATTGCTGCTATAAACATTCGGGTGCACATGACCCTTCAGATCACTACGTTTGTATCCTTAGGGTAAATACCCAGTAGCGCAATTACTGGGTCATAGGGTAGTTCTATTTTCAACATTTTGAGGAACCTACATGCTGTTTTCCAGAGTGGTTGCACCAGCTTGCATTCCCACCAACAGTGTAGGAGGGCTCCCTTTTCTCTGCATCCTTGCCAACATCGGTCCTTTCCTGACTTGTTAATTTTAGCTATTCTGACTGGTGTGAAGTGGTATCTCACTGTGGTTTTGATTTGTATTTCCCTGATGCCGAGTGATGTGGAGCACTTTTTCATGTGTCTGTTGGCCATCTGGATGTCTTCTTTGCAGAAATGTCTACTCGTGTCTTCTGCCCATTTCTTGATTGGATTATTGATTCTTTGGGTGTTGAGTTTGATAAATTCTTTGAAGATTTTGGATACTAGCCCTTTATCTGATATGTTGTTTGCAAATATCTTCTCCCTTTCTGTCAGGTTTTTTTTTTTTTTGGTTTTTTTTTTTTTTGGTTTTGTTGACTATTTCCTTTGCTGTGCAAAAGTTTTGATCTTGATGAAGTCCCAATAGTTCATTTTTGCCCTGGCTTGCCTTGCCTTTGGCAGTGTTTCTAGAAAGAAGTTGTTGTGGCTCAGGTCAAAGAGGTTGAACATCACTCTTTGAAAGCACTTTTCTTCTATGGAAATATAGGATGTTTTTGTCAAAAATCAATTGACCATTTACATGTGAATCTCTTTCTAAACTCTCTATCCTGTTCCATTTATCTGAATATCTATTTTCGTTCACCAATATCTTGATTACTGTGTCTTTACATACATCTTCAAGCAAGGTAATGTGAATTCCCCTCCTTGTCTTTTCCCAAAAGTGTTTTGACAAGGTTTTCTTTTTATTTATTCCTTTTTTCTTTCCTTCTTTTTTCTTTTGTGAAAGAAATCTAGTATTCTATGTGCTTTAGATCCAGAGGTAGTGGGAAGGACTTTGTATTCATTCTCAAGCCCATCCTCTTCCCTTTATAGGGACACAACCCAACCTTGAATTTATGTATTTTTTTCTGTTATTTAGTATTTGATGACATATGGGCAACTTTTATATTTTGTATGATTATATATATACTACTGTATATTGATTTATATACATGACATAATCATGAATGAACAATATACAGAGGGAAAGTATACCCAAACGGAGCCATTGCAGTATATGATCTATAATGCTATTTTATTCTGCACTAGGTCTTCCATCATTTCCCAATAGTGACACAAGTGGGTCTAGAACTTCATTTTAACTTTAGTCTAGAATTCCATTGTATGAAATATATTACACCTCACTCATCTATTTCTTTAATCTCAGACATCACGAGTATTTCTCATTTTTCACTATCAATAGTGCAGTGAACAACTCTATGGCAATGAGTGAAACTGACTATTCATACAATCAGAATTTTCTGACATTTGGGCTACCTTTTTTCTTATTCCAATAAACAAGTTTTTTAAAAAATATATTCTTAATGCCATTTCTTTATGGCTGTTTTTGTTATAAGCACTACAAATGTCTTCCTCATTTTTTTTTTCCATTTTGTATGGAAATAATTACAGACTGACAAGGACTTACAAAAATATACAGAGATCTCAGGTAGTACACCAAGTTTCCACAAAACCAGCATCTTGTATAACTTTTCAGGTGTTTGCATAACAACTTACATAAAAATATATATGATATAAAATATGGAAATTGACATTGATAGCAGAAACATAACATTCATATTTCACCATTTTATTTGAGTTTCTAGTTTTATTAAGATATAATTGAGTTTAAGCTTATAAGTTTGAGATGTACAGACTAATTTCATTACACATATTGTGAAAGGATTACCACAATAAATTTTGATAACATTCATCATCTCATATAGATATCCAAAAAAGAAAAAAATTTTAAAAGGGATTTTTTTAAGATTTATTTATTTGAGAGAGAGAGAGAGAGTGGGTATGCCCAGGGAAGTATGGGCAGAGGGAGAGGAAGAGACAGAAACCCAAGCAGACTCTGCGGTGAGCATAGAGTCTGATGAGGGGCTCACGTTCATGACCATAAGGGGGTGACCTAAGCCAAAACCAAGAGTCAGCTGTTTAATTGACTACATCTCCCAGATGCTCGAATATGGGGTTTTTTTTTTTCATTATGATGGTAATTGGTCAATTCTACTCTCTTAACAGCTTTCAAATACACCATATGGCAGAGTTAACTAAAACCATCATGTTGTACGTTATGATTCTAGGACTTATTTGTCTTATAAATGAAAGTTTGTACCTTTTGATGACCTTCTTGCAATTTGCCCTTGCTCCACCTCATCTCTTCTGCAGTTTTTTGTTTTCTTTTGGCTTTGTTTGTTCCTTTGTTTCACTGAAGCCATCCTAATCAGTATGAGGTAATATCTTACTGCATTTGAGTTTGATTTCTCCAATGATTAGTGACGTTGAGTATCTTTTCATATCCCTGTTGAGCATTTGGATATATTTTCTTTAGAAATGTTTGTCCAAATTCTCTGTCCATTTTTAAAATCAGGTTACTTTCTATGTGCTTGTTGAGTTGTTGGAAATCTCCATATATTCTGGATACAAATCTTTACCAGATATATAACCTGCCAACTTCTTCATTCTGTAAGGTTTTTTCATTCTGTTGATGGTATCTTTTGATGCAAGAATTTCTCAGGTTCAGTGTAATCCAATTAATTTGTGTTAACTCTTCTTGTCTATGTTTTGGTGTCATGTACAAGAAATCATTGCAGAATCCAATGCCATGAAAATTTTCTAATGTTTTTTCCTAAGATTTTGATAATGGCATGTCTTACATGTAGTGCTCTGATCTTTTTTAAGTTCATTTTGTATATGGTAGAAGGTAAGGGTCAAATATCTTTTTTCTCTCGACTTTTTTTTTTTTTTTGCATGTGAATAATTCAGTTTTATAGCACCACTTGATGATGAAACTGTCCTTTTCTCTATCAAATGGTCCTGGCACTCTTGTTAAAAATGACTTGATCATATACGCAAAGGTTTATTTCTGGGCCCTCTATTCTATTCCACTGGCCGGTATGTCTGTTTTTATGGCAGTACCATCCTACAGCAGAACCAAACTTAAAATTAATGGACCTATGATGGGTCAACTTATGATTTTTTAACTTTATGGTGGTGAAAAAATGATATACATTCAATAGAAACCACACTCTGAGTTTTGAATTTTGACTTTTTCCCAGGCGAACAATAATTCTGCTGCACTCTCATAATGCCGGGCATGGCAGGGCACACCTCCCAGAGAGTCATGTGATCACAAAGGTAAACAACCAATGCTCTTACAACTATTCAGTACCCATAAAACCACTCTATTCTTACTTTTCACTTTCAATTCAATATTTAATAAATTACATGACATACTTTATTATAATAGAGGCTTGGTCTTCGATGATTTTGCCTAACTACAGGCTACTGTAAGTGTTCTAAGCATGTGTGAGGTGGGCTACTCTAAGTGTTGATTTCAGTCAGTTAGATGTATTAAATACATTTTCAGCTTGCAATATTTTCAAATTCCCATGAGTTTATTGGGCAAAACCATCATAAATTCAGGAATGACTGTATTTTGAGAATTGCAACATCGAGGTTTTCATAAGGAAGTGTAAGGCCTTCAACTGTGTTCTTCTTTTTGAAGATTGTTTTGACTACAGATATTCCTTTGAGATTCTATCTGTTATCTTGGAGAAAGTTCTATGTTTAATTGAGAAAAATGTGTATTCCCTTGAGGTCAGAGTATTCTCTATATAACTGTGAGGTATAATTGGTCTTAAGTGTTGTTCAGGATCTCTACTTTTTTACTGACCTTCTGTCTGATTTCTCTGTAAGTCAGATCTAGTGATGATAAACTCCCTTAGCTTTTCTTTGTTTAGGAAAGTATGTCCCTCTCTCATTTCTGAAGAATACACTAGCCATATAGATTGTACTTGTTTGGCATTTTCTCTGTCACCCTGCTGAAAGATATCTTCTCATTCCTTTCTGGCCTGTAAAATTTTTGCTGAAAAATCCATCCATAGCCTAATAGGGGGTCGTTTTGTGTTACAAAGGAACGTACAACAAAAACAAAAGCCATCTACAGGTCAAGGCTATGCCTATCAAAATTCCAACAGCATTATTCACAGAAATAAAGAAGGCAATTCTAAAATTTACATGAAACCACACAACCTTAAATTATGCAAAGCAATCAAGAATGAGAACAAAATTAAAGGCATCCCAATTCCTGATTTTAAACTATACTCCAAAGCTATAGTAATCAAAACAGCATAGTACTGGCATAGTAATTAACAAATGGAGCAGAACACAGAGCCTAAAAATAAACCCATCTATATATGGACAAATAATATTGACAAAGAAGCCAAGAAGAGTCACTGGAAAAACGATAGTGTCTTCAACAAATGGTGTGGGGAAAACTGGATAACCATTTGCAGTCTAGTGAAATTGGACCCTTATCTTAACCTAATCACAAAAATTAGTTCAAAATATATTAAAGACATAAATGTAAAACCTAAAAACATTAAAACTCTGCTTGGCAGCATTATTTATTTTTAGAAGTATCATTTAGAAATGACACCAAAACCACAAGAAACAAAGGCATAAAATAATATGCTGAAATTATAATTCCTATTACTTGTGAATATGACCTTATTTGGAAATAAGGTCTTCACAGATGTAATCAAATTAAAATGAGGTCCCTAGGAAGAGGCCTAAGAGTCTTCTTACAAAGAGATGGATATTTTAACAGGGACACAGTAGACACAGTAGAAGAATGCCATGTGATAACAGAAGCAAAGATTGGAGCGATACAGAGAGGAACGAGGAAACAAAAAATTGCCCACCACTGACAGAAACTGGTAAGAGACAAGGAAGGAGGATGGCACATATTGCAATGGGCACTGGGTGTTATACATAAATAATGAATTATGGAACACTACATCAAAGACTAAGGAAGCACTGTATAGTGACTAACATAATAAGTAAATATCAAACAAGTAAAATATCTCAAATGGAACTTGGTCCTAACAACTTCACTTTAAATAGCTAGCCTCCGCAACTACGAAAATATATATATATATATATATATATATATATATATATATATGTATATTATTCAAAGACACCCAGGTTATGGTACTTGTCATGGCAGCAGAAGGAATAAATATACTGCCCACACAACCAGCACCCAGATTATTACACCCATTATTATCAACCAACACCTGAGAATTGTCCCTTGGACCGTGTTTCTTTCCAAGAATAACTCTGCACCGTAGCAAATAGTATTCATTCTCTATTATTGTTCCTTTTAGGAATAAATCCACACAGCAGGAATTTCTGTCCTAATTTCTAATCACAGAGATTAGTGGTGTTGAACCTCATAAATAGGGGAATTTTATAGGATAAACTATTTTGTGTCTGGTTTCTTTGCTCAAAATTGTGTTTGGGATATCAATCAACAAAGACACGGACAGATAGTTTAAATTAAAGAAATACCAGAAAGAGATGCTGGCCTCACAAGTAATAGGAAAATATACATTTAAAATGATACAAGATAACCCCTATTATACTGGTGAAGATTTTATCGGCAAAATCAAACAGATTGATCACACATGGTGACAAAGAAGTGAGGAAGCAGGAACCCTTGAATACTGCTGTGTGGAGATGATAGGTGTACAACCTCTACTGAAATATTACATGCCTATTAAAATTTAATGTACACATCATTTGATGAAGAGATTTCACTGCTAGAGATTTTCTATATATATAAATATATGCTAAATATATTTCTATATATAATCTCATATATATCATACATTGATATATATTAATATATATATTATATTAATATATATTATATATATATATTAATATAATATATATATCAATGATACTGTTTTAAGTACTATTCATTCTAGCATTTTCCTACAACTGTAAAACTCTGGAACACACCTAAATATCCATTGGAAATAAAACTTGTAGATGAGGAAGGAGGAATCAAGATGCCAGAGAAGTAACAGGCTGAGACTACATCAGGTAGCAGGAGATCAGCTAGATAGCTTATCTAAACATTGCAAACACCTACAAATCCAAATGAGGATCGAAGAGAAGAACAGCAATTCTAGAAACAGAAAATTTAACACTTTCTGAAAGGTAGGACTGGCGGAGAAGTGAATCCAAAGTGACGGGAAGTTATACCGCAGGGGGAGGACAGGCTCCCGGCAAGTGGCGGAGCAATGGAGCACAACATCTGGACTTTTAAAAGTCTGTTTCTCTGAGGGACATCGCTCCAGAGGCTAAACCACCCAGGGTGAAGCCCACGCCAGGTCAGCGTGGCCCCAGCTACTGCAGGGTCACAGAAAGATCGGGTGTGTCTGAGTGTCACAGAGCTTCCAGGTATTAGAACGAGGAAGCCGGCTGCAAAGACAGAGCCGAGGAGTGAGCTCTCAGCTCGGGGTTACCTTGAGCCGGTCGCAGCCTGGGTGAGCTCAGAGCGTGGCCAGAGGCTAGGGAGATGGGAGAGATTGGGCGCTATTCTCTGAGGGCGCACTGAGGAGTGGGGCCCAAAGCTCTCGGCTCCTTCCAGCCAGAGACTGGGAGGTTGCTATTTTCATTCCCATCTTGCAAAACTCTACGGAAAGCATTCAGGGAACAAAAGCTCCCGAAGCAAACCAGAGCGGATTACTCAGCCAGCACCTGGTATGGGTGGTGCAATTCTGCTTGGGGCAAAGACACTTGAGTATCACTATAACAGGCACCTCCCTCAGAATTCAAAAGAAATCGAACCAGGACCAAGTTCCCTACCAAGGAGTGCAGGTTCAATACCAAGGAGAGCAGGTAATTTCAAAGGAGAGAAAGCAAAGCACAGAACTAATGGCTTTCTTCCCATGATTCTTTAGTCTTGCAGTTAATTTAATTTTTTTTCAATTATTTTCTTCTTCTGCTAAATTATTTTTAACTTTTACCTTTTCTTTTTTAACATTTTTAACCAGTTTATTTAATATATATATATATATATATTTTTCTTTTTTATATTTTTCTCTTTTTTTAATTTTTTATTTTTTATAAACATATATTTTTATCCCCAGGGGTACAGGTCCTTGAAACACCAGGTTTACACACTTCATAGCACTCACCAAAGCACATACCCTCCCCAATATTTGTTCTATATTTGTTTTCTTTTTCTAATTGTTTCTTTTTTTTCTGACCTCTTTTTATCCTCTTGCTCCCCCCTCCCCATGATTTGGCGTCTCTTCTGATTTGGTTAAAGCATATTTTCCTGTGGTCTTTGCCACCTTTTTAGTATATTACTTGCTCCTTCATATACTCTTAACTGGATAAAATGACAAGGTGGAAAAATTCACCACCAAAAAAAGAACAAGAGGCAGTACCAAAGGCTAGGGACCTAATCAATACAGACATTGGTAATTTGTCGGATCTACAGTTCAGAATGACGATTCTCTAGGTTCTAGCCAGGCTCGAAAAAGGCATGGAAGATATTAGAGAAATCCTCTCGGGAGGTATAAAAGCCCTATCTGGAGAAATAAAAGAACTAAAATCTAACCAAGTTGAAATTTTAAAAAGCTATTAATGAGGTGCAATCAAAAATGGAGGCTCTCACTGCTAGGATAAATGAGGTAGAAGAAAGAATTAGTGATATAGAAGACCAAATGACAGAGAATAAAGAAGCTGAGCAAAAGAGAGACCAACAGTTACTGGACCACGAGGGGAGAATTGGAGAAATAAGTGACACCATGAGACGAAACAACATTAGAATAATTGGGATTCCAGAAGAAGAAAGAGAGAGGGGAGCAGAAGATATATTGGAGGGAATTATTGGAGAGAATTTCCCTAATATGGCAAAGGGAACAAGCATCAAAATCCAGGAGGTGCAGAGAACCCCCCTCAAAATCAACAAGAATAGATCCACACCCCGTCACCTAATAGTAAAATTTACAAGTCTTAGTGACAAAGAGAAAATCCTGAAAGCATCCCAGGAAAAGAAGTCTGTAACATACAATGGTAAAAATATTAGATTGGCAGCTGACTTATCCACAGAGACCTGGCAGGCCAGAAAGAGCTGGCATGATATATTCAGAGCACTAAACGAGAAAAACTTGCAGCCAAGAATACTATATCCAGCTAGGCTATCATTGAAAATAGAAGGAGAGATAAAAAGCTTCCAGCACAAACAAAAACTGAAAGAATTTGCAAACACCAAACCAGCTCTACGGGAAATATTGAAAGGGGTCCTCTAAGCAAGGAGAGAGGCTAAAAGTAGTAGATCAGAAAGGTACAGAGACAATATACAGGAACAGTCACCTTACAGTAAATACAATGGCCCTAAATTCATATCTCTCCATAGTTACACTGAATGTTAAAGGGCTAAATGCCCCAATCAAAACACACAAGGTACCAGAATGGATTTAAAAAAAAAAAAAAATCTATATGTTGCCCACAAGAAACTCATTTTAGACCCAAAGACACCTCAAGATTTCAAGTGAGGGGGTAGAAAACAATTTACCATGCTAATGGACATCAGAAGAAAGCAGGGGTGGCAATCCAATTAGATTTTAAACCAAAGAATATAACAAGAGATGAGGAAAGACACTATATCATACTCAAAAGGTCTGTCCAACAAGAAGATCTAACAATTTTAAAGATCTATGACCCTAACGTGGGAGCAGCCAACTATATAAACCAATTAATAGCAAAATCAAAGAAACACAACAACAATATTACAATAATAGTAGGGGACTTTAACACTCCCCTCACTGAAATGGACAGATCATCCAAGCAAAAGATCAACAAGGAAATAAAAGCCTTAAATGAAACACTGGACCAGATGGACATCACAGATATATTCAGAACATTCCATCCCAAAGCAACAGAATATACATTCTTCTCTAGTGCACATGGAACATTCTCCAAAATAGATCACATCCTGGGTCCTAAATCAGGCCTCCACCAGCATCAAAAGATTGGGATCATTCCTACGATATTTTCAGACCACAATGCTCTAAACCTAGAAATCAATGAAAAGATGAAATTTGTAAAGTACTCAAATACATGGAAACTAAACAGCATCCTTCTAATGAATAGGTCAACCAAGAAATTAAAGAAGAAATTGAAAAAATTCATGGAAACAAATGATAATGAAAACACCACAGTTCACAATCTGTGGGACACAGCAAAGGCAGTCCTGAGAGAAAAATATATAGCAGTATAAGCCTTTCTTAAGAAATAAGAAATGTCTGAAGTACACAACCTAACCATACAACTAAAGAAGCTGGAGAAAGAACGAGAAAGAAACCCTAAACCCAACAGGAGAAGAGAAATCATAAAGATCAGAGCAGAAATCAATGAAATAGAAACCAAAAAAATAATAGAACAAATCAACAAAACTAGGAGCTGGTTCTTTGAAAGAATTAATAAGATTGATAAACCCCTGGCCAGTTAGCAAAAAGAAAAGAGAAAGGACCCAAATAAATAAAATCATGAATGAAAGAGGAGAGATCACAACTAACACCAGAGAAAAACAATTATAAGAACATACTATAAGCAACTCTACGCCAACAAATTTGACAATCTGGAAGAAATGGATGCACTCCTAAAGATATATAAACTACCACAACTGAAGCAAGAAGATATAGAAAACATGAACAAAACCATAACCAGTAAGGAGATTGAAACGGTCATTAAAAATCTCCAAACAAACAAAAGCCCAGGGCCAGACAGCTTCCTGGGGGAATTCTACCAAACATATAAAGAAGAACTAATTCCTATTCTCCTGAAACTGTTCCAAAAAATAGAAATGGAAGGAAAACCTCCAAACTCATTTTATGAGGCCAGCATCACCTTGATCTTAAAAACAGACAAGGATCCCATCAAAAAAGAGAACTACAGACCAATATCCTTGATGAACATAGATGCAAAAATTCTCACCAAAATACTAGCCAATAGGATTCAATAGTACATTAAAAGGACTACTCACCACGGCCAAGTGGGATTTATCCCAGGGCTACAAGGTTGGTTCAACATCGGCAAATCAATCAATGTGATACAACACATTAATAAAAGAAAGAACAAGAACTATATGATATTCTCAATAGATGCTGAGAAAGCATTTGACAAAGTACAGCATCCCTTCCTGATCAAAACTCTTCAGAGTGTAGAGATAGAGGCACATAGCTCAATATAATCAAAGCAATCTATGAAAAACCCACCACAAATATCATTCTCAATGGAGAAAAACTGAAAGCTTTTCTGCTAAGGTCAGGAACACGGCAGGGATGTCCATTATCACCGCTGCTATTCAACATAGTACTAGAAGTCCTAGCCTCACCAATCAGACAACAAAAGGAAATTAAAGGCATCCAAATTGGCAAAGAAGAACTCAAACTATCACTCTTCGCAGATCATATGATACTATAGGTGGGAAACCCAAAAGACTCCACTCCAAAACTGCTAGAACTTGTACAGGAATTCAGGAGAGTGTCAGGATATAAAATCAATGCACAGAAATCAGTTGCATTTCTCTACACCAACAACAAGACAGAAGAAAGAGAAATTAAGGAGTCAGTCCCATTTACAATTGCACCCAAAACTATAAGATACCCAGGAAAAAACCTAAGCAAAGAGGCAAAGAGTCTATACTCAGAAAAATATAAAAGTACTCATGAAAGAAATTGAGGAAGACACAAAGAAAGGGAAAAATGTTCCATGCTCCTGGATTGGAAGAACAAATATTGTGAAAATGTCTATTCTACCTAAAGCAATCTACACATTTAATGCAATACCTATCAAAATCCCATCCATTTTTTTCAAAGAAATGGAACAAATAATCCTAAAATTTATTTGGAACCAGAAAACACCTCGACTAGCCAAAGGAATATTGAAAAAGAAAGCCAAAGTTGGTGGCATCACAATTTCAGACTTTAAGCTTTATTACAAAGCTGTCATTGTCAAGACAGCATGATGCTGGCACAAAAACAGACACATAGATAAATGGAACAGAATAGAGAGCCCAAAAACAGACCCTCAATTCAATGGTCAACTAATCTTCGACAAAGCAAGAAAGAATGTCCAATGGAAAAAAGACAGCCTCTTCAATAAATGGTGTTGGAAAAATTGGACAGCCACATGCTGAAAAATGAAATTGGACTATTTCCTTACACCACACATGAAAATAGACTCAAAATGGATGAAGGACCTGAATGTGAGAAAGGAATCCATCAAATCCTTGAGGAGAACACAGGCAGCAACCTCTTTGACCTCAGCCGCAACAACGTCTTCCTAGGAACATTTCCAAAGGCAAGGAAAGCAAGGGCAAAAATGAACTGCTGGGACTTCATCAAGATCAAAAGCTTTTGCACAGCAAAGGAAACAGTTAACAAAACCAAAAAACAACTGACAGAATGGGAGAAGATATTTGCAAACGACATGTTCAGATAAAGGGCTAGTATCCAAAATCTTCAAAGAACTTATTAAACTCAACACCCAAGAATCAATAATCCAATCAAGAAATGAGCAGAAGACATGAACAGACATTTCTGCAAAGAAGACATCCAGATGGCCAACAGACACATGAAAAAGTGCTCCACATCACTCGGCATCAGGGAAATACAAATCAAAACCACAATGAGATATCACCTCACACCAGTCAGATTGGCTAAAATTAACAAGTCAAGAAACGACAGATGCTGGCGAGGATGTGGAGAAAGGGAACCCTCCTGCACTGTTGGTGGGAATGCAAGCTGGTGCAACCACTCTGGAAAACAGCCTGGAGGTTCTTCAAAATTTTGAAAATAGAACTACCCTATGACCCAGCAATTGCGCTACTGGATATTTACCCTAAAGATACAAACATAGTGATCCAAAGGGTCACGTGCATCAGAATGTTTATAGCGGCAATGTCTACAATAGCCAAACTATGGAAAGAACCTAGATGTCCATCAACAGATGAATGGATAAAGAAGAGGTGGTATATATACACAATGGAATACTATGCAACCATCAAAAAATGAAATCTTGCCATTTGCGATGACGTGGATGGAACTAGAGGGTATCATGCTTAGCTAAATAAGTCAATCAGAGAAAGACAACTATCATATGATCTCCCTGATATGAGGAAGTGGAGATGCAACATAGGGGGGTTAAGGGAGTAAGAGAAGAATAAATGAAACAAGATGGGATTGGGAGGGAGACAAATCATAAGTGACTCTTAATCTCACAAAACAAACTGAGGGTTGCTGGGGGGAGGGTGGTTGGGAGAGGGTGGTTGGGTTATGGACATTGAGGAGGGTGTGTGCTATGGTGAGTGCTGTGAAGTGCGTAAACCTGGCGATTCACAGACCTGTACATCTGGGGATGAAAATACATTATATGATTTTTAAAAAAATAAAAAATAAAAATAAATGCTTGAAAACCTAAAAAAAAAAATCTTGTAGATAAATTTTAGGTACATCTGGTTAGTGTAACATTTGCAGCTGCTTACAAACACTGATGAAGCTCCTATGTAATGAAATGGAACAAACTGCACGATATATTTCTAAACAAAAATGTAAAGAAGCAATACTATTCTCTGTAGTTATGTAACATTTTGCTTAGCAGATAGCATGCATATGGCTGTACTTCCCTAGAATATTTTCAGAATACTATCTATTACATATTTGCCTATAAGAAGGGAACTAGGTGAATAAGGAACAAAATAGGTTAAGAGAATTTGCTCATCATTATCTGTCTCATATTTTGAACGATGTGAATATTAATTACCTACTTGTATCAGGATCATTTAATTATTTTTGAATATAAAATCTTACACTCAATCAAAAGGAATTTTTTTCACATTCCCTGATGGATTCATTCTTCAAATTTCTAAACAATAAACATGGTTTTTTTGGATGTATAATTTTCCTATTTATAAGTCTTAGTGTTTTAACCTTGCCGAGGAATGTTTGAAAGATCATTACCCTTAATAAGTCAGGCAGAGTAAACTAATTTAAGTGAATACCCTAAGTTTTTTCCCTAATAGCTGTTAAAGAAAGAAAATACTAAAATTTTGATGACAAAAATCTTTTAATAACAAGAGCCAGGGAACGGCTTTTCACAAATGTAACGAAAGGGTTTTTGACAATCAGCGGTAGAAATAGTTGATGGCTTGAGGTGTCCGCATTTTACATCTTCTTTACTCTGCTGGAAATGCCTGCATCAGAGAATATATTTATTTTAGCAAGTCATTTGTCAGGCAAAATGTATCACAAATTTACAACAGAAGTGCAATGATTTCGGTAGACATACAAATCGTGTGACAGACATATAGCTATAAGATTATGAAGTGTAATTGTATCTAAAACTAATGGAAATGTCAGTGGACAGCTGGAGATAGGGGAGAAGTAGAAAAACTAGTTTAGACTGGGATGTATACATAAGTTAGACATATACACTTGAAAAATTCTTCTTCTAAAACTCCTGAAACTTCTGGAAAGTGACCAAATATAATAAATTCATTATGTGACATGCTGTAACTATATATAAAAATATTCCAGTTTCCTATTATTCAGGTTAATGTGCACAAACTATGCATTTAAAACACTAGCCTCACTTTAATCATACAGGGTGTTCTATGCATTTAAAACAGAGTGCACTTTTCCCCACTCACCTTACTGTTTACCACACCAAACAAAATGCTCAAAGGTTGTGAAATTGGGGCTATAAGAATAAAATACCTGGATTTTAAATTTGGTGATTCGGCTACAGCATACAGAAAAAATAATGTTACTTAGTTTTCATTTCCCTTCAAATGTCCATGAATGTAACTGACAAGAAGTAACAATTTCAAGTAGTAAAATTTATCAGTCAGAACTCACCAACATTTTAAATTCCTCTATTACTTCAGTAGTACTTCTTTTACAAGGATTTCATCACCCTACCTGTCCCTTCATGGTTTTACTTTTGTATCTCCAAGCACTTTTCTCAATGATATTTTCTGGTTATCCTTATCTCCCCGTTATCTTATCATTATCTTAAACAATCGGGTGTCCAAGGATCTTAGATTTCCTGAGAATCACTTCCACCCACTTACTTATTTCATTGTGCACTGCTATGTACAACATCTGCATTCCCTGCATCAACCTCTCGTGTGATCTTCATGATCATGTACCACAATGCGTGTGACACCTGTAGACATAGCTAAATGTTGAAGAGAGTCATTCAAATTGTATCTAACACTGAATTCCAATTATGCTCTAGTAACATTAATAGCAGCATCACTCTTACAACTTCTGGACCAAAAACCCTGGAGCCATCCGTGATTTGTCTCTCTTTCACACATCTTTTTTTTTTTTTTTTTTTTTTTTTTAGATTTTATTTATTTATTTGACAGGGATCACAAGTAGGCAGAGAGGCAGACAGAGAGAGAGGAGGAAGCAGGCTCCCTGCCAAGCAGAGAGTCAGATGCCTGGCTCGATCCCAGGACCCTGGGATCATGACCTGAGCTGAAGGCAGAGGCTTTAACCCACTGAGCCACCCAGGTGCCCCTCTTTCACACATCTTTGAAAGAAGTGTGGAATCTGGCCACGTTACACCAGCGTCAACCCTGCCAACCATCATTAAGTCACAACATCTCAGCGGGATGACTGCAACAGACTCTTCAGCAGCCTCCTGCATCCTCCTTTAGCCTCTCTGCTCCCTCCCCCAAAAGAAAGCACACCAAGTAATCTCAACAGAGTGTCCAGAGGCACCCTAAAACAAGAAGCCTGTTTTTGTCCCTCCTCTGCTCAAAACCCTCTAATAGCTTCTCATGTCTTCATGAAAAAATCCAAGTTCTTACACTTTTCTGATGTCCTACACACTCCCACTGTCATTAAGTCTCTAACCTACATCTACCCCTACCTCTTGTTCGCCTTGTTCTAGCATTGCAGGCCATCTTGCTATTTCCTCAAGCATGTTAAATACACTCCTACCTCAGGGTCTTTACACCAGCTGTGTCTACTATTAGGGAGCCGTCCCATCAGGTAATGCAGATGGCTGGTTCATTCAAGGTACTGTACAAACATGTCTCCAGGAGGTTGTCTCTGACCATTACATTTAAAATAGTGAAATCTCTTTCTCTTACCGTCATACACAAAAGACAACACTGCCATATAGCAAAAAAATAAGAGACTTCACAACACTCCATAGCATTTATCTAATGTGCCACATCATTTACTCAGCCTTTTTGTATTGTCCTCATTCATCCCACTAACACTATCATGCCTGCATTAGACTGTAATATCCATAAGGGGAGGGTACTGTGGCCTGTTTTCTTCATCACTGTAGTTTCAATACCTAGAGCAGTGCCTGACATATTACAGGCAATCAATAAACATGTTAAATAACCCAATGTCTCTCATACTGTGCCCCATGTTACTTAGATTTAGTAAGATCATTTGCTTCGTTTTCTAAACTAGTTTCCGGGACATCAACCAACAAATGAATGGGATTTACCAATGAGACAGGATTACCAGAAATTATGCAGACTTCTGTGAAATAATAGCATGAAAGACACTAAGGGACCACATTAGAGATGCAAGATTACCAAGTCACTTAATGGAAAAAGCTCTTTTCTTTTTAGTTCTTGAATGACACCAACTAAATAGGTACAAGTTGCACTCACAGAGAGAGCTGGGTTTAGATACAACTTTTCTTTCCTCATTATACTTTTACCATTTCCTGCACCCAAACTAGTGAACATGCTAGTATCACAGAACATACAAGGGAACGATACAAAAGCAAAATGTCTCTTTACCATGTTTGGAAGGACATGTTCCTCCATTGAGGAACATGGGAATAAATAATGCTCTTTTGGTCTATTGGAGGCCTGAGATTTGCATTTGGTTGCCTAGCTGAGAAGTGAGATCACATGGAATTCAAGACTTTCCCTAAGTCCCCAAGGATCCTCTCCTCTTCTTGACCTATAATCCACCAGGCAGTTCCTGAGCAAGAGAGGAAATGGGAAACAGTGACATGAAAACTTACACCGTCTGAGATAGGGGTGTGCCATCCAGCCACTTCCAGGGATGCTTATCTCTTACTTTATATAATCCAATCCAGTAATTGTATCTTATTTTTGATTGAATGAAGTTCTGTAGGAAAGGAGAATTATGTATTATTCATAACATCACTGAAAATACATCACCCACAGAGGACTTGTAAAATACCGGGCACATTTATCTTCCAATGCCACTCTGATAAATGAAGAAGGCAGACTAATTTCTCCATGTGCACAGAAGAAATGGATACTGAAAGGATTTAATGAACAAATCACTCAACTCTTTATGACTGAATGAAAGATACCCAGAAAGGGACATGATGGACTTAAAAAATTTCACATGTGATAAAGTAAATAGGTAAATAGGATTGCACTAAACCTTGAACTTCTCTCTACCTTAAAGAATGTGAAAATACAAGCTTCAAATCTGGAGACATCTGCAGTAACTTAAAGTACAAACACATATTTCTATCAAGCAATATCAAAATAAAATTATCCAATAAGAAAAAAATGGACAAAACATAAGAACACATTTCAAATAAATATATCATATAACCAATAAATAGGAAAGAGCCAAGCTCAATATAGATCAGGAGATATTTTACAACTTTTTAATTGGCAGAAAGTAAAAATAACAATATCAAGTTTGTGGGATAGTAGAGATCAAAGATATCTTTAAAACGGATGTTAAAATCATATTAAAAATGATCTGGAATTGTCATATAAAATTGAACTTGTCATGGAGGACATAGGTAGATGGAGAGGAGAAGGGAGTTGAGGGAAATTGGAAGGGGAGGTGAACCATGAGAGACTATGGACTCTGAAAAACAACCTGAGGGTTTTGAAGGGGCTAGGGGTGGGAGGTGGGGAGAGCCAGGTGGTGGGTATTATGGAGGGCATGTATTGCATGAAGCACTGGGTGTGGTGCAAAAACAATGAATTCTGTTACACTGAAAAGAAATTTTTAGATAATTGAACTTGTACAAATCCTACTGACCGATGATTCCACTCATAGGATGATTTATCATATAAAAAAAAAAAGAGAGAGAGAAGACACATGGGAGACATGTCTAAGAATGTTTCATGAAGGACTATTCATAACAACAAGAGCTGGAAACAACCCAAATTCCTATCATCTAGAGAATGGATGAAGCATATGCACACTGTACAATCATACACAGCAGTGAAAATGATGAAACAATACCTATGACAGTTGAAACAGTTTATGCCATTTATTTGCTATGTATGCTCTAACAAAAAACACAAAAAACCTTCCTATAGTATTTTCCATAACTGAAGTGGGAATCATAATCTTAGTTTTGAAAATATTCTGCACTGAGTAATGAATGCAGTGTCAAAAATATCTTTAACATCATTATTCCAATTGGCATATTTAATTCACTTCAAATTTTCCCTTATGGAGTAAATGAAACATGGTGGGATAGGGAGGGAGACAAACCATAAGACACTTAATTTCACAAAACAAACTGAGGGTTGGCATGGGGAGGTGAATTGGGAGGTGGTTGGGTTATGGACATTGGGGAAGGTATGTACCATGGTGAGTGCTGTGAAGTGTATAAACCTGGCGATTCACAGACCTGTACCCCTGGGGCTAATAATAAATTACATGTAAATAAAAAATTAAAAAATTATTTAAAAGAGGGGGGGAAAGTTCCCTTATGGATTCAAATGTAAAGCAACAAATTAATGTTCTTTCCTAAAAGCAATGTATTTATTGCCTCTTGGTCTCTCTCTCTCTCTCTCTCATATCCTATTCCTGTCTCTCTCCCACTCTTTCTTTCTCTCCTCCCTCTCTCTCTCTTTCTCTCTCTCTCACACACACACACACACACACACACACACACACACACACAGACTTCAATATTCTTTTCACTATAATTAAATTGTATAAGAAAAAATCTCAAAGTTTCCCTTTTAGACTAGGGAAGATAGATGAGTATTATATAAAATATAATATACTTTCTCATTTCTAGGTCTCTGAAGAAACACTAAAATTAAATGTTCATTGATTCTTTCACTCACATATTTTTGTTAGATTTACAGGTATAACTGCTTGTATAAAAGCCAATCTCATTTTTCTGCATCAATGGATTTAAGGCACGGCTTTCATTATACTTCTAGACTTTGGAAAATAGCAAAAGACTAAAATCCAAAACCATTACTGTCAGAGCAATGCTGCTCTGCAGCAAGGTCTGTCTCTGGTTTCTACAGTGCATCAGTATTCCAGGGTAGGTCCCGACACCAAGGGATCAGATTATAAACTATGCAACAGAGCTTTGCTCTAACCCACGACAAAAGTCACAAGGAATTTCAAGGGCTCTAGCATAGTGCACGGAGATACAGGGGCAACAAGTAGAAGAAGTTTCACTGAAACTTTGAAGCCTAGAAACTTCAATGGTAGGACTAAAACTGAAGAACACTGAATTGGAAATTACAGATTACAGGGAGAGTAATATTACAAATAAAGTAAATTTCTGAGAGAAGAAAACATTCATTTCAAAACAGACTGATAACCTTGTGGTTGAAATGAATCAAGGTATTAAAAAGATGTAGCTGCATTTTTAAAATTTGACTCCTTAATATGATTTCTTAGTTCATCTGTTTCTTATAGGTAAAAGTGATTTCTTCATATTCTTTTAAAAATTTATTTATTTATTTGACAGACAGATCACAAGTAGGCAGAGAGGCAGGCAGAGACAGAGGAAGGGAAACAGGCTCCCCACTGAGCAGAGAGCCCGATGCTGGGCTCGATCGTAGGACCCCGAGAACATGACCTGAGCCGAAGGCAGAGGCTTAAACCCACGGTGCCACCCAGGCGCCCCATATTTTTATTTTAATAAGAATTTTAGAAACAAGAAAACACAAGGCTTTTTGTTTTATTTATTTAATCATTATACTATTACTATCATCATCATCATCATCATCATCATTATTTTTTTTTTTTTTAGGTAAGCTCTACACCCAACATGGTGTTGAACTCACAACTCTTGAGATCAAGAGTCACATGCCCCACTGACTGAGCCAGCCAGGCACCCCTGAGTGATGTTGCTGTTTTTCAAACACAGGGCTTTTCACTCATCCTTCACAAGATACTATCAGAAGTAACATTGCTAAGACTAAACAGTGTAACTAGAATTTGGTGCCTAAATGGAATTATTAGAAGGAAATCCACAGAATCCATTCAATTGACTTTATAGTCCTAAACTTTATAAGGAATGGCAAATTTGACCTAGATTGTCTCTTCTAGAAAAAAGATGTTTCCTCTGGCATTCTGGATTAAAAGTAAAATAAGTCAAGCAGAGAGAGTCAATTATCATATGGTTTCAATTACTTGTAGAGCATCAGGAATAAAACATTGGGAGATGGAGAGGAGAAGTGAGTTGGGGGAAATCAGAAGGGCAGACAAACCATGAGAGACTGTGGACTCTGAGAAACAAACAGGGCTTTTTTTTTTTTTTTTTGTCCGGGGGAGGGGGGGGGGGTGAGCCTGGTGGTGGGTATTATTTTTTTTTACATTTTTTAATTTAGTTTTTATAAACATATAATATATGTTTATCCCCAGGGGTACAGGTCTGTGAATTGCCAGGTTTACACACTTCACAGCACTCACCATGGCACATACCCTCCCCAATGGTGGTGGGTATTATTGAGGGCACATATTGCGTGAGTACTGGGGGTGGTGCATAAATGATGAGTTCTGGAACACTGACAAGAAATTAAATTAAATTAAATTAAAAGTTCATTTTTAAAGAATCATTCCAGTATATTCAGTCTATTTTTCATCCTTTTTCTCATGGCCACTCATGAAAGCAAGAGACTCATCATCCTTTACAAGTGTGACTCCTTCCAAATACTGAACAAGAAGGAAGAACAGAACTCAGATCATGAGAATTATCACTTTACATTGCTCATACCATTAAAGGTAGTTTTCTTTTGCCCTGTAGTAGCCCTGAGAAGGTAAAAACTAACTCTCTAATGCACATTACAATGTTGAAGATGCAACACTTACAATAAAAAGACTAACAATGAAATGACTCTCTTGTTCGTTTTTTAAAACAAAGGATCTTGGGTGCATAGGTGGCTTCGTTGGTTAAGTACCTGACCCTTGATCTCATCTCGGGTCTTGATCTCAGGGTCATGAGTTAAAGCCTCATGTGGGCTCCAGGCTGGTTTGGAGCCTACTTAAAAAAATAAGTAAATAAAACAGGGGTTCTTCTAGGTCCATGTTACACCTTCATCTCCTCTTTAGAGAAATCTACACTGATTAACAAGTGCTTCAAAACAAAGTGGCCAAATAATATGCGAGGAAAGTCAAAACAATGATCCTAACTCAAGACATAGGACTTTTCATAAAGCATTTAATCAAGTTTAATAAAGCAGACATACCTGCTCTGCTTTATTATCAATCTTAATGAGACTAGAATTCATATCTTCACATGACTTCTTACTCTCGTCCCAACTTTTCTCTTCTTCTGAAAAATAGTAACAGCTTTTTCCACAGCAGAGCCAATTTCCTTGAAATAACTCATAGTCTTCATCTTGAAAACAAAAGCCACCATGATCTTCAACCACAAGACCTCTTAGAGACCTGCACTTTACACATATTTCTGGCTTACTTCAGGCTGAATGACCAAAAAAATAGGTGGTTTTCCCATTTCCCAAAAGTCTAATGCTGGTAATAGCTCTTTGGCCAAACTGTGGGTCCTGGGACTGTCTCTGACAGACCTCAGACCATTTTTAGAATTGCACTGAGAAATTTTGCCTTCACGGGACAAATAAGCTGCAGCCATGTGGAGCAGATATCCTGACAAGACAAAATCCATAGAGTGAATACACAGAGATGATGTTAATTCCAAGATACCTGTACTGGGGAAAATTCTTCCTTAAGCATTAGTTACTCAAATAATCAAATCACATGACTTTGTGAAAGTCAAGAGTTAAATTAGCTATAATAAAGAAAATGGATTTGATTTCAAAAAACAAAGAAAAGAAGAAATCAAAGGGTGATCAAAATTAAAGGACCTGTCAAAGCACAACATAAAGTTTTTAAATTCTGTATTGAAATGGGACAGACTGGATAATGCCATTAAAAATTGTAAATCATACATATTCAGTACATACCTATAATAGGTGGTAAAATTGAGTCATCTTCAACCTCTCCTAAGGAAGCATCTTTTTCCTTTGTGTCATTCTTATTCTGCATCGTGTGTGCAGGACATTTCTGAAAAACTTCAATCCATATTATAAAATTATGGTTGTGAATGCCTTTCATAGATCACATAATTAAACTTGCTGCTTGCTCTAATTCTAAATGGCATAGTGAATGTTGTTGACTAAATGAAAATACAACCAGAGAAAATGGTAGTTTAAAATAGTTGGAAGTATCAAAAATGAAACAGATCTCTTAAATAAAATTTTAACTTGCTATCAATTATATAAAACTTATAAAACACAAAATATAAAACGTACAAACATATATATTGGAAAATATAAATTTGAAATAAAACATTAACCAGTTTATATGTCATCCACTCTTCAAATAAAGATTTCAACATTGGTGAGATTTTGTATTTAGTACTTATTTAGCAACTGACTCTCTACTAGAATAAGCTTGTAATTGATTCATTGAATTTACCTAGACCAAGAACTTAGTTACTTCCAGTATGCAAAAGGAAAGTTAAACAACTCTGCAGAAATAACAATATCTTCCCAA
Source organism: Mustela putorius furo (assembly GCF_011764305.1). NCBI lineage: Eukaryota > Metazoa > Chordata > Mammalia > Carnivora > Mustelidae > Mustela > Mustela putorius. Next base: position 36,777,156 of record NW_025422368.1, on the reverse strand, counting down.
AAGTCACAAATAAAAAAAATATAAAAGCATAAAATATACTTCTCTGTAAGTGTGTGAATATTAAAGGAAAAATCCTTTAAAGTTTGTTACACAACTGAGAATCTTAATTTCCAATTCTGCTACTACCAATCATCAGTGAGAATGAGTGACTCATCATGTTAAGCTTTATTTTTTTAAAAGATTTTATTTGTTTATTTCACAGAGACAGAGAGAGACAACGAGAAAGGGAACACAAGCAGGGGGAGTAAGAGGGGGAGAAGCAGGCCTCCTGCAGAGCAGAGAGCCCAGTATGGGACCCAGTCCCAGGATGCTAGGATCATGACCTGAGTCTAAGACAGACATATTAACAACTGAGCCACCCAGGTGAACCTCATGTTCAGTTTTAGAAGCTAATACCAAACAGAGTTGTATCAGTTTCTAGTCCCTTTACAATGTATGAGATCATGTAGATCCACATACTTTCAAAACTTGGTAAAGTTTTTGCTTTGCCATAATTAAAAAAATAATTTTCTGTGTTCATTCTCTCTGCTTCCTAATGTGTGAAGTATAAGCCATTGCAATCAGGCTTTGATGATACCCACCATTCAACTGAATCTACTCTAGCAAATTGTCTTCAGTGACCTTTCTCTTGCAAATATAGTAAGCATACTGTTGGCCATTATTTTACTTGATCTTCTGATACCAGTCGGAACCCATGACTATCTTTACCTTCCTTCCATATGATGCCATAATGTTTTGGATTCCCTCCTACTTCTTTAACCAAAGCATCACTGTTTTCTACCGTTTACCCACCTTCCACCTATTCTAAATGTAAATTTTCCTAAGAATCAACCTCCTCACACTTTTCCTTCTAGAAAATCTATTCTCTAGTTTCATAAGGTAAAGCATGGTCTAGCTTCTGCTTTCCTCTATTATGTTTACCAATACTTGTTACATTAATTTATGAAAGCCCAATTTATATCTCTAATCTAGGTATCTCTCTTGATCTCCAGACTTTTAATCCTACCATATGCATGCTGATGGTCTGCGAGGACTATCAAATGCTCACTCTAAGATACTCAAACCAATCTAATTCTTTCTGGTCCTCTACACTGATATGCCACAACTCCGCACTCCTCACCATTACTCTCTCTCTCTCTCTCTCTCTCTCACACACACACACACACACACACACACACACACGCGCGCACACACACACACTTCATAGCCTAATTTTTTCCGTAACATTTAGTAGAATATATTTGTCAAGGTATATAGCCTGACGTCAAATGGTATCACTAATTCATTTCTCTCCCTCATACAATCAATAAAAGACATACCCTAACAATTCTACATAGTAAATATTTCTCATAAACGTTCCCAATTCCACATCACTTCTTTTAAGACACTAGTTCAGTCATTCTAACTAACCCTAATTCCTGAAATATCCTCCTGTCTTGTCCCTCTACCCACTTTCCAGGCTATTCAAATTGACTTTTCCCAAATCTCTATATGTTCATGAGACATGAATCATGTTTTCCCTCTGTAATATCTTCCAAAAGTTCCTTTTTGTTTTTAGAACAAGTCTAAAATTGCTTAACATGATATTAAAGTTATCATAAATTATATACCTAGCCACCCTGTTTCTAGCTACTTCTTTTATTTGCCCAGAAACTTAAATCTCCTCACATAGTAATGCTTCTTTTGTTCATCTTGTTCTCTGCCTAGATGAGTCTTCTCTTCGCTGACCTTCCTGATTAAGTCCTACCTAACCTTCTTATCATAACAATTATTATCTCCTGGAGAAAAACTTTCTTGACCTCCGGGACTATCCCATCCCTCTGATATCTTCATGCCATTACCCCAGCACTGATAATATTTATTTTAAAAACTGCTTCACTTAAAAAGTCTTCCCCTTTAAACTAAGCTCATTGTGAACTGACTTTTAAAATTCCTGTGTCTTTAGTGTACATAGATCCTGAGCCAAAATTGTGTTGAATGAATGAACCAAAGATTTAATAAACATCAAGGAAAAGATATTAAGATATTAAAAGCAGGTGTTGTATAGATATTGTATAGATATACAAATTGACATGCAATAGGGGCTCTTGGGTGGCTCAGTAGGTTAAACTTCTCCCTTCAGTTCAGGTCATGATTCCAGGATCCTGGGATCAAACCCTGTAATGGGGGCTCCAAGCTCAGCCAGAGGTCTGCTTCTCCCTCTCCCTCTGCCTGCTGCTCCCCCTACTTGTACTCTCTCTGTGTTAAATAAACAAAATCTTTTTAAAAAGGAACTCATATGAAATATATAAGTGATATAGAAAATAGATCAACCTTATATTCCTCTGTGATTTAAGCAGTATTACAGTATGATAAGGAATGTAATATTCAAGTACAGATTTTTTCCAATTCTTTGATTATATAGAAAACTTCTTCTACACAAAATGTAAGGATGAATATATATGTAAGCTTCACTGTACATTTCAGCCAAATTTTGTGCTATTACAACTATTACGTACCCTCTTTTGTGTAGCATAAAAACTGATAGCCAAATAATAAAATCATCATCATCAATATTATCATCAACACCATTATTAACATCTGTATAGGACTTTATGATTTTCACGGGCTCTGCAGAAACCCAGTAGTTATAACATATCATTTATCACTCTGGCTCATCGTTCTCATAAGAACTATGTATGTCTGATACTCACATATAGATCTTAAGCCTATGATTGCCAACAGGAGGATAACACACATAACTCCCAGGGATAATGCAACAATATGCCATGGAAATCCTATGCAAATCAGAAGACAAAATATATAGTAAGCATTGAGCATAAAAACACCCCCAGAATTAGAAGAAAGTGGAAATTCATTCTGGAACTAAAATGAATGTCCCTATTCACTGTGATAATAAAACTCATTGAATATGACATTTAAATATGCCTATTGATATATAAAAAACCAGACATAAAATATCAAATAAGCATAGACTTGATTATTATGACTGCACTTTTTCTTATTTGACATCATCATGTTTTCAGAAAACAAAATAAACTGAAAAACCTTTACCTCTCTTTTTATTCCTTGGACGTCTTTTGCCCTTCTGTTTCCTTGAATTGGGTAAATTCAGCTCTGCATATGTCACTCTCTCCTCACTCATTTTTGAGGGCTGCAGCAAAGAACACAGCTCAAGTCCTATGCAGTTTCATGAGGCATGAAAATAACATTATTTATCATGAAGTAACAGTGACAGCTAAACAAATGACAAGCATTGAGCATCTGAAATAAACAAGTTAAAGTAAATATCTGGGACTGTTAGGGAATTTCTTTTTTTAACATTTCTCTTTATAATGACTTAAACAGAGATTCTACACTATTAAATAATGGTCCACTACTGTTTATGGGCATGCAGAAATCATGGGGTCCAAGGAAAGGGAGTTACAGAAGTAATATTACACGAGGGAGGCATAACTTGTAACTCTAACAGCAGTGTTGCACAGTGGCCCTTTCTATTTGTAGATGAGGAACACTGAGGCTCCAAGAACATAAACAGCACTCCCAAGGTCAGAACAGCAAGTAAATGATAGTCTTTAATTAAAATAGATATGAATCTGGGACGCCTGAGTGGCTCAGAGGGTTAAGCTTCTGCCTTCAGCTCAGGTCATGATCCCAGGGTCCTGGGATCGAGCCCCACATTGGGCTCTCTGCTTAGCAGGAAGCCTGCTTCCTCCTCTCTCTCTGCCTGCCTCTCTGTCTACTTGTGATCTTTGTCTGTCAAATAAATAAATAAAAATCTTTAAATAAAAAAATAATAAAATAAATATAAATCTTATAAATATAGTAAATAAATGGGTATATAATATATTAAATATAGTCTGATTCAGATAAATAAATTATTAAAATACTATACTTAAATATAATTTATATAAATATGTATTTAGTTCAAGTGTGTATATTATATATAGTTAATTTATATTTATCCAACTATATGATCCTTCACCTACACGTAACTCATATGAACAATACCTTCCAAAGATTACCTAATAAATTCTCTCCTGTAGAATTAAAAAAGTACATATATATAGTGATTAAAGTGCAGAAAATATTTTTGGTAAGTGTAGAAAGAACTAAATAACTGTTCTTAAACAGATTTGAAACTCAGGTTTTTAAAATACCTTAATATTTCAACATTCATTTACTTTAGAATGTCAGGAAACATGATTTGAACAATTACCAAATATTGATAAAATTTATAAACACACTTCCATTTGGTGTTCAATAAAAGTGCCAAATTATAAGCTAAATTTTGTGTTAAGGTCATATGTTCTTCCCTACTTGGATTTCTTTAGTTGTATTTTAACTGAATGTCTGTATAACAAAATAATAAGAAAATAAATTTGCAGATATAAACCTGGATTTATTTTGATAAAATAATCATGTTATCAAAGCATCAAACATTTTTAATTACACATAACTGAAAGATGAAAGAACTTAACCATTAGATAATTTATTGCTAACCAGTTAAGTAATATCTAGAGAGATGAGGGGGAAAACACATTTTATATTGTCTAAAAAAGAATTAAATCATTATTAAAGCATCTAAGAATTTAAAAATATCATATTCTGCCTAGGAAATATTTTGACTCACTCTCATTCTGATCCATTCCTGTCTTCACTAGTAGAATAAAGTTAACATTACATATGAATTAACGTGGATCCCAAAGTCAATTGTTTTCTGCAACATTCCAAAACCCTCCCAACTTCACACATAGCTTTCCTGTAGCAGATTCTACTTTATCCCTCTTTGCTCCACAATGGGACAGCACAGGCATGGGGCACAGAAGCTCTCTGGCTGCAATACCTGCTTCCAGGACCTGGGATTTCACCACCCGGACAAATAGCTTGGTCAGGAACACAGCTGCGATGTCCTGGCTCTGGGGCCTTTCACCTCTGCTTTGATCTAGGAGGTACCTGCTGATATGATTCACTGACTCTCAGAGAGACCATGTCAGAGGAAAGATAGCCAATGATCATGTGACATTAGATATCCCCCCACATAGTTTCCACTGGTGTCAGTATCTCATTAACTCCTGTACTCTACTCTGTGTCAGACAAAACTCATAGAAAACTCAAATGCTAAATCTTATACATATTTTCTGGATCAGTTTAAACCTGGGATTTAGTAGGTACCTTGAAGATTGGGGGAAATGGCCTTTTCAAAATCTCATGAGATTAGGAAGTAATTAACAATAAAATTTAAAAATTATGAAAATAAAAAATGAAATGTCTGTATTCTACCTGACATGATTCATATGCTTTCTTTTTATGGAATGAAAGTTAGTTCCCACTTGTTACATACCTATAGTAAAAACAGAGACTGTCAAAATATGTTCAAATTTTAGATTCTATTTTTAACAAACATCCTAAGGATAGCCATATTGCTTAATATATTACAGTAAATCTAAATACCTAAAAACTGATATATGAGTGATTTTAAGAATTTGATATATGAGTGATTTTCTTCTTATTTCCTGTTATTTCTTTAAGTTGCCTGAAAAAGCCAGCTCTTTAAATAATAAAATGAAGACAGAAATATAGAGAAATATTTAAAATATTGAATAAGTTTACATGCAGTCCTTTTAATGCATCAAACTCAAATTCTCAATTACTGTCCCAGTAATCGGGACAGTAATGAATTACTCAATTCATTTACTTCATAATTCATAATTACTCAATTACTGTCCCCATAATTCTGAAACTCAAATTCTCAATTACAGTCCCAGTAATTGAAACAAAAACTATCAGAGCATTTTTTAAAAGAGATTATTTAATTCAGTGACCAGCTCTATGCCCTAATTAACCCTAGAAGTCAGAGTTAGGCAGGAACAAAAGAAGTTTTGTTTTATTTTTTCATATGAACCACATTGATCTGTGCACCACAGGGTCCCAATGCTCTGATGTTTCAAAATCCTTAGAACTGTGTAGTAAGAACAATGGAAATCCACCTCTATGTCAGCTACATCAGGTAAAGTCTATACAAAAGCGCTCTCCCCATGGTTTGAGCTTTCTTTTCCATCACTCTCAAACACAAATGGCTTATCCTCCTCTAAATAATGATAGCTCTTTTTCTTGTCAGTTTGCCTTTTTCGAATACAGTTTATTTGCTAAGATCTAACGAATAGTTTTCAGGAAGTAGGTTTCTGACATAAAGAAAGAAAGCATTCTGCAAATTCTCCATGCAACAGGGCTTCCTCTTAAAGGCAAACATGGTCTTTAGGCATGCCTGTGAACTGAGATCTTGCTGGTCCTGGTGTAATGACTCCGCGTGGCAGCTGCACATCTCTGTCTATGCCTTGTGTCAAATAAAGGATGGTTAAACCATCAGACTGACTGTGAATGTTTGTTTGAGAGGGTGAACAGTATGACTTCTAAACTCTCAGAGCAGTGCTGACTTCTGGGGTGTGGGGCATGAAGACCTGACTGTAGTTTACACTTGTCTGCTTCTGAAGCAGCAGCTGAGTGAAGTGACTGACTTTGGAAGTCCCAGCCTCTTCAGCAGCATCCACAATACCTCCCATGCACACGAGTGTGCTGGGAGACTGAGCCTTAGGATCAGAACCCATTAGGTGGTACTGAATAATATTTGCATATGTTAAGGACCATGTAGAAAATTGATTAAAGTTTGCATGCATTCACGGAAATGCATTGTCTCTGATCTTTTTGAAAGTTGTATAGATTATGTTTATCATTGTTTAATATTAATAGATCAGCTGGTACATATGTATCCCTAAAAATTTGGGACAAACTACCAATGAAAAGGATATACTAGCAATTTTATTTATTAGGGCTTTTTAAATAAGATGCCAAGTGTGTTATAACTAAAATAGATATAAGTTCTAAAACCTATCAAATTATATAACTTTAAATATTTTTATCAACAATATTTACAAGAAGTAAAAATATAAAGTACCATTATCAGAGTATGGGTGTATGACTATGTTTTTTTAAAATTTACTTTTGATTTTCTAAATAATTTGAAGAATGAGGCTATTATTAACCAATTCATTTTAAGGACATTATCCCCAAAGGACTTTTGTCCTGGGGCGCCTGGGTAGCTCCGTGAGTTAAGCTTCTGCCTTCGGCTCAGGTCGTGATTCGTGTTCCGGGATGGAGCCCCACATTGGGCTCTCTGCTCTGCAGGGAGCCCGCTTCCTCTCCTCTCTCTGCCTGCCTCTCTGCCTACTTGTGATCTCTGCCTGTCAAATAACTAAATAAAATCTTTAAAAAAAAAAAAAAAACCCACACACTTTTGTAATTGATATCAATGTATTTTTAGTCCATCTTAAAATATTTGCTATACCTCTCTTCTACCTCAACTTTCATTTATCCTGTAAGGTTTCACTAAAACATCAGCCGTGTTCACTGTTTTTACATTCAGCAAACTTGGTCTTTGTCAAAGAAAAGTAAAACTATAATGACATTAATGGAAAAGACTGTAAGATGAAGAAACCAAGAACTAACCCCAAAATGAAATAACTGTAAATAAGAGGGAGGGAGAGAGATGTTCATGCTAACATCCATAAACAGATCAAACCAGAATGATAGCAGGATCTAATAAACTTGTATGAAATTAATAATAAAGCAGGTAGAATACATGAAATACTGAAATAATATTCCAAAAACAAATGTCCATGAGAAAACAGGTTTTCATTTTTATTTTTCATATCATGTACTTCTTATATACTACTTTCATTTATGTGCTTTTTTTATCATAAAATTGGGAAAAGTTGAGTGTGAAGAAATCGTGAGTCCAAAATTCATGGTTATATTACAAGGCAAGAAAAAGGGAAGAGTGATAAAATTTGACCATAAGTAGGAGGAGTTTGTGTAAACAGAAATAAAAACGATGAAGGGAAACAGTTTGCTTTTCTTGTCATCCTTAATATTTCCATGTGTAATTTTGGCTCAATAAAACACATTGGTACAATAAATCTCAAATTATTTTGGAGGATTCAGGTTACACCCTTGCCTTTAGTAGTTAAAGACTCAGGCCTTGATTTGCCTTCTCCAGGTGCTGCTTCTCTTGGCATTTTTGTTAATTTAGTTTCAAGAAGATTCTTTAGTTTAGTAAAGTTGCCAGCAGAAATAGCACTATCATTTTTTTAAAAAGGTTATTTCCTCTCATACTTTGCATTTTTGCTGTGCTCCTGTCATATGTCTCATCTAGAAGAATTACGTATAATAGTTGTTTTTACAGGAAATATCAAAATAGACTCTTGTTTTCCAGTCACCTATTTTAATGCCATTTTGGTAGAGGCAGTAAGGCAAAACAGACCTTTTTAAATATTCGATTTATCTAAAAATGTGAAAGGGACTGAGCTCATTATCAATTGAGACTTAAATCAGAAGAAAGATGGTCTGGCCAGGGCTGGGGGAGCTAAGACAGTGGTAGTAGTAGGAGAACCCGAGGCTCCTCTCCTCTCTTGAACACAACTAGATAACTATCCAATCATTCTGAAACCCAAGAAATTGGCCTGAGGACTGACAGAACAAACTCCACAACGAGAGGGAGACAGGAAGCCACAGCAAGGAAGTTAGGAAGGGATGGGACCTAGTTTGGGAGAGAAATGGTTCAGGGTGGCGCGGAGGGCTGGGAGCCTGATCACAGAGACATGTGAGAGACAGACCCACACAGGGGAACTCCCAAGGAGAACACTCCCCCAAAGCCATTGACAGGGAAAACAAGAGGGGGTGGATTTCATGAGTTTTTACTACTCATGGGACTTAAAGTCTGGGGCCTTAGAGGCCTTAGAGGCTTGGCTGGGTTAGAGCCCTGAGTGCACTGCCCAACTCCTGGGGAGAAGGCAGGCAAACAACCTGGGGCAGATGGCACAATCTGAGGCTTGCCTAAGGTGCACGGGAAGAAACTGTTCCCTCTTGGTGTGTATCTGTGAGAGGTGATGTTTGCAGACTCACTTCTCCATTGAAAAGGAACCAATAGATGTTATTTCCCTCCCTGCCCCTCACCATAGGCACAAGGACAGCTGCTTAGGGTGGCTCACCCCTACCCTGACTGCCTAGCCTGTTTTGTTCCAAGTCCTTCTCCACTGTGCTCAGGTACAACTGCCCTTCTCAGTCAAACCTCCCTCAGTCCCAGCACTGGAAGACTCACTCCCAGAAGACCAGCACAGGCCACTTCATACATCAGACCACAAAATCCTACAGTGTTAAACTTCAGAGCCTTTGTTGAGATAGAGCCCAGAGGGCACTGCCTTCCTCCCAGAGAGAAGACAGGCAAAGAATCTGGAGAAAAACTGCTTCAGAACTATGATCTGAAAAATGCCTGGAGCGTACAGGAGGAATTTATTCATTCTGCTCAGAGTGCTTCCCTGAGTGCAGCAAGCATGGAGACCCTTCTCCAGGGACAAAGGAGTTAACTGGCATCATTGCCAACATCTGCCTGTCGGCATAAGCACAGAAACACCTAACACCTACAGTAAACAGCACAGCTCCAACACTGCCCATCAGCTTACACATATCCCACACTCCTGCCTTCAAGGATTACTGTCCTTATTGGCCTAGTTTGCCCCAGTCCCAGCCAAGTGTCCAAACCATATCTCCCAACCAGAGAGCTCTGCATAGCTTCAGTTCTAGTGGAAGTATCACCCGGTCTCATTTAACAAACTCAAAAGAACACACCTACTTACAACTCCCCAGACTGTGGCCAAGGACCAAACACTGTCCACAACCAAGGGGAAGAGCCTTCTTTCCTCTCAGGAGCAGGAAACATAACAGGCTTTCCTAAACACAGAAGAGAGAGACTTAGAAAAAAATTAATTCCAAGACAAAGGAATTCATCCCAAATAAAATGACACAATAAGGTCAGGCCAGATATCTAAGTGAAATAGATATAAGTAGTGTGCCTAATGGAGAATATAAATAATCATGAGGACACTTGCTAGGTTTGAGAAAAGACTAGAAGACTGTAGGAAGGCCCTTACTGCAGTGATGAAAGAATTAAAATAAGGAAGTAAAATAATAAAGATTAGAGCAGAAATAAATGATATAGAGACTAAAATAATAGAATAGAATACTGAAACCAGGAATTGGTTCTTTGAAAAAAGTAATAAAATTGGTAAACCTCTAGCCAGACTTATGAAAAAGAAAAGAGAAAGGAACCAAAAAAAAAAAATAGTCGACAAGTAAGAGAGGAGAACATCAACACCACAGAAAAACAATTATTAAGAGAATGTTACAGAAAACAACATGCCAACAAACTGGACAATCTGGAAGAAATGGACAAACATCTAGAAATATGTAAACTACCAAAACTGAAACAGGATGAAGTAGAAAACATGAGCAGATGGATACCCAGCAAAGAAACCGATTCAGTAAACAAAAATCTCCCATCAAACTAATGTCCAGGGCCAAATGGCTTCCCACGTGAATTCTACCAAACATTTAAAAAAAATGACTTAATCCCCATTCTTCCAACTATTCTGGAAAATACAAGTGAAAGGAAAATATCCAAATTCATTAAATAAGGCCAGCATTACCCTGATTACAAACCAGACAAAGGTACTAAAATATAGAACTCCACAACAATATCCCTGATGAACAGGGATTCAAAATTCTCAATAAAATACATGGCAAATTGAATCCAACAGTATTATAAAAATGACTCACCACAATCACGTGGAATTTATTCCTGGGCTGCGAGGATGATTCATATTAATAAAAGAAAGGATATGAACCATATGATCCTTTCAACAGACGCAGAAAGAGCATTTGACAAAGTATAACATCGATTCATAATAAAAACTCCAAACAAAGTAAGGATAGAGGGAACATACCTCAACATCATGAAGGCCACATATGAAAGACCCACAGGTAATATCATCTTCAATGAGTAAAACTGAGAGATTTTCCTCTATGGTCATGAAAAAGACAGGGAAGTCCACTCTCACCACTGTTACCTAACATAGCACTGGAAATCCTAGCCACAACCACCAGACAACAAAAAAAGAAAAGACATCCAAATTAACAAGAAAGAACTCAAACTTTCACTCTTTGCAGATGACATGGTACTCTATAAAGAAAACCTGAAAGACTCCACCAAAAAATTACTAGATTTTGACAGGAGCTCAAATTGATACATAAATTCAGTAAAATTGCAGAATATAAAATCAACCCACAGAAATACTTTGTATTGCTGTTCACAAATAATGAAGAAGCAAAAAGAGAAATCAAGGAATCAATCTCATTTACAATTGTACCAAAATCCAAAAGATACGTAGAAATAAACTTAACCAAAGAGGTGCAAGATCTGTACTGTGAAAACAATAAAACACTGATGAAAGACATTGAAAATGACACAAAGTAATGGAAAGACATTTCATGCTCAATGATTGAAAGAATAAATGTTGTTAAAATGTCTATATTTCCCAAAGCAACCTACACATTTAATGCAATCCCTATCAAAATACCAATGACATTTTTCACAGAGCTAGAACAAGCAATCCTAAATTTTTTATGGGACCAAAGCAACCATGAAAAAGAAAAACAAAACTGGAGGCATCACAATTCCAGACTTCAAGTTATATTACATGTTGTAACCATGAATACAGCATGGTACCAGCACACAGTAGACTAATAGATCAATGAATTAAAAGAGAAAACCCAGAAATGAATGCACAACTATACAGTCAATTAATCATTGGCAAAGCATGAAAGAGTATCCAATGGGAAAAAGACAGTTTCTTCAATAATATTGCTGGGAAAACTAGACAACAACATGAAAAAGAATAATACTGGATCATTTTTTTAACATCATACACCAAAACTGTATCCAAAACAGATGAAAGACCTTATTGCGACACAGGAAACCATCAAAATCCTAGAGGAGAACACAGGCAATGACCTCCTTGACATGGGCCATAGCAACTTTTTACTAGGTATGTCTTCTGAGGCAATGGACCAAAGAAAAATAAACTCTTTGGACTTCATCAAAATAAAACCTTCTGCATAGCAAAGGAAACAGTCAACAAAACTAACAGGCAACCTACAGAATATGAGAAGATATTTTTAAAATGACATATCTGATAAAAGGTTATCATCCAAAATTTATAAACAACTTCTAAAACTCAACAACAAAAAAAACAATTAATCCACTTAAAAATGAACAGAAGCCATGAATAGACATTTTTCCACAAAAGATATAAAGATGGCCAACAGACACATGAAAAGATGTTCAACATCACTCATTCAGGGAAACACAAATCAAAACTACAATGAGATATCCCCTCACACCAGTCGCAATGACTAAAATGAGCAACACAGGGAGCACAGATATAGTGAGAGAAAGGGAAACCCTCATACTCTTGGTGGAAAAGGACTGGTGCAGCCACTCTGGAAAACAGTATGGAGACTCCTCAAAAGGTTAAAAATAGAACAACCTTATGATCCAGCAATTGCACTAGTAGGTGTTTACTTAAAAGATACAAAAATACTAATTTGAAGGGATATATGTAACCCAGATACAAAAATACTAATTTGAAGGGATTACATATATACATGTTTATACAAATAAACATATATATGTATATATTTGTTTATATGTATATATTTGTTTATACAAATATAAAACATGAGCATTTGTTTATACAAATATATACATATAAACAATGTATATATGTATAAACATTGTATGAACAATGGCCAAATTGTGGCAAAAGCCCAGATGACCATTGACTGGTGAATAAATAAAGATGTAACACACACACACACACACACACACACCACAAACACTGGAATATTAGCCATAAAATAGTTTGAAACTCGCCATATGCAGTAACATGCATGGAGCTAGAGAGTACCAGACTAAGATATAAGTCGGAGAAAGTGAAACACCATATGTTTTCACTCATAGTGGAATTTATGAAACAAAACAAATGAACATCATGGGGGCAAAAAGAAGCAAATCAAGAACAGACTCTCAATAATAGAGAAAAAACTGATGTTTACCAAGGGGGAGGCTGTCAGGGGGACGGGTCAGATAGGTGATGGGTATTACGGAGAGGACTTGTACTGAGCACTGGGTGTTATATGTAAGTGATGAAACACTAAATTGTATTCCTGAAACTAATATTACACTATAAGTTAACTCACTCAAATGTAGATAAAAAGTTGGAATAGCAAATAAAAAACAAACTGCTGACCCACTCAGGCATGGAAAAAAAATACTTAAGTGGTGGCTGGTAGAAAACAAGCTCCCCGCTTTCAGAAGCAAGTTACAGGTAAGCAACAAAGGAAGGTGAGAATGAATCCTGGCCACTAGCTCAGAATCAGAGCCATCAGTATGTACTCATGTTTTGCTTAGTATACATACAAACAATTGACACATAAACAAATATGCATATATGTGTGTATACATGGGTTAGTATATCATGTAGCTCTGTCCACTTAAACAACATAGAAGCAATGCAACCCCACAAGTGGGCACAGACCCAGCACCAGATAGTGGTTTCTAAATACTGTTCACCAGTGAGAGGAACTAGAGTTCCTTGGAGAAAGAACTAGAACTCCAGGAGGAATCCTGATTCTAAGGATGAAAGTAGAGAAAATACAGAGTAAGTAAGCTCAGACCATCTTATAAGGCTAGACAGTTTTAAAAGAGCTCAAAAAATATACAGATTGGGGCAAATCAAAGGCACCCAGAAGCTAACCTGAAAACCTCCCAATGGCCAAAACTGGAACAATTTACAAGAAAATAAACAAAGCAGTATTTGATCATAACTGAAGTATAAAATTAATACCCATGAGCCTATGCTACTATGATTTAATAACTGGAGGGAAATAAATAGGAGAGGGAAAGACAACTCTTTACAGAAAAATTACAACGACTCCCTTTCCAGGAGGTTTAATGCCCCGTAGAGTGGTCAGGATTGGATGACTTTGTACAAAGATCACAGAATGGAAAGCAGAAAATGGTAACTTTACATTCGGCATGCCTGGAAAACACTAAATTAACCAAGCGATAAAGTTAATATCCCAGTAATGTCATGTGGAGAACATGTATCCCTGATGAGGTTTGATGATTAGGGTAATTGACCTTTAGAGCAGCTTTTCTAGAAACCTGTAACTCCAGTCCAAGCCTGAGAAAAATATGAAAGGAATGAAAATTGAGAGGCATTTTACATAAAAATGGTCCACAAGAAAAGCCAGCAAGTGTCACAGAACAAAGGAAAGGTAATGATTAATGTCATTGTATCCTGAACTGAAACTTAATAAAGAAAAGGGAAGGAAAGGGAACAGAAGGGAAGGCAGAAAAGAGGAATGGAGAAGTGATGAAATTTAATACAATCTGGAGATTCTTTATCATAATGTAATGTATCAATGTTCCATAGTTAGAGTTCTGATTGTGGAAACAAGAGAATTACATTAAAGGAAATGAAATAAGTACTATAAGTAAACTCTGTATTACATCTGCCACTTTTCTGTAAAGCTAAATTTGTTCTAAAATAAATAATTTATTTTTTTAAAAAATTACATTTAAAAAAATGCTCCTGTGAAACAACATATAATACTTAGGCCTATTATTCACTGGAAGAAAACAGAAGATATAAAATCTGTCACTAATTGTGCAAAAAATCATGACAAAGATCTTTCTGTTGTCCACTATTTAAATGTTTTATTGAGAGGTTATTTTCTTGTTAAAATTTTGTTTTAACCCCACTTACATAGTAAAAGTATTTCTTTCTTCTAAAAGCAAAACATTTGTTGCTAATGGTTGTAACCATTTAGCTCATATTCAAATACCAAATGAGAGAGAAATTAAAATAGACCTGTACTATATTTAGTGTATAAGTGCAGTCAGAAATATAAAACTGATTATTTCTGATTCTTAATTTTTGTAATCAGAGAAATTAAGCACAAAGAATAGTTTGTAAAATGTAGCACCAACTGGGTAAGTATACTTCATAGATGATAAACATTGTGTTCCCATGTTAACATTTCCTGAACACTCTCCTGTTTTCCATATTTCAAATGTTGAGTTATTTAAAGTTCTTATTTGGGAACTTGATGCCAAACAAAAGCTACTTGAGGCTTTCATGACAGCAGGTTCTTAAGAGGACTGTGAGCTTGGGATAGTATTGTGTTTATCTACATGTGCTTATTCTTGCAGACAGAAAGGAAAACCAACAAAGGGCTAACAATGCCTCACAGGTTGTATTATCACCTACTAATAAAAAATTTGATACTTATTGTAAGGTTTTATAGGCGAGATAAACATGACACCAGGCAAAGTGGGTGCAAGGCAAGATTTATTAAAGGCACTCTCCTGCGAAGTTTCAGGGCTCAGAAGAAGGGGAGCCTGGAATTTGCACCAGGAGGAGGTGGGCACCCTCGGTTGAGGTTCCTCGACTCCAGAAAGGGGAGTGGGGGAAGTCTCACTGGGTGGGAGTTGGTGGGGGTCTTTTATCTGTCTCCTGCATAGGTATTGGGTTACCTATGGAGACGTGACCTGGGCATACATCCTTTTGGCAGGAGAGTCAAGGGTTGCGGGGGGGTGGTGGGAGGGTAGGCTGGAAGATGGCGGTCATTTCCATTGCTCCTCCTGCACTCCTGAAGCCTGCCAACCCAACACTTATTTTTTAGAAATTTGAAATTATTTCAGGTTTAAGCGAAATAACACCTGCAAAGTGCTTAGTACTGTGCTGACTTCTTGTGAAGTGTTCCGTAATCTTGGTGAATTAATATCTAAAAATTTGAGGACACTGTAAGGTGAAACATAATCAGAGTGAAGACTGAAAGAACCGTGTTGAATAAGAAAGATTAAAGAATTAGTGGAATATTTAGAAATAATGGGGCATGCGTTGTATGACGAAAATATTACGATATTATCATTTGTTTAAAAAGATGAAGTGCTATAAAAAGGGGTAACGGTGAAAAGGAAATGATCAAGAAGTGCGGCAGAGAATTGACTTTTGATTAAGTAGAGGAAAGTAATAATTAAGAAGAATGGAAATAGGGAAAAACCATACTCTAAGATGGCTGACCAAGCCAGCAAGGGAATTCCAGTCCCTGTCTCAAAGCCCTTCCAGGTCTTCTTTCCTACCCCCTTCCCTGTGCAAGCCAAAAGTACCAAGTATGCGGAAGTAAAAGTGTATAAACCCCCCCTCCCTGCTTGTGCTTGGGGCTCAGACCTTTGGAGAACAACCTTGTCTGAGCCGACCAGTGTTAAATAAACCTCCAATCCTTCAAAGTCTCTGAGTGCCACTTGGTTCTTCTGCCAGGATCCAGTCCAGGTTCCACAACAGAAAGACTTGACGGACTTACAAATGTGAGAAGCTGAGGCCTAACCAAATAATTTCAGGGTCTAATATTCCCATCACATCGGTGTTGAGTCTGAGCTTGCCAGATGGTTGTTGTGGTGAGGTCTTTAGCAGTTGGAGAGAGCAGGACACAAATGAAAAATGGCTGATAGAAAACAAAGAAGTACAGCCAGAACAGAACTAGGATTGCTGTTTCATAGGTTGCCTGTGGTTATCCTTTGGTTGCACTCATTCTGTTTGAACATATCTGTAAACCCTTGTTTCTAATATGAAAATGGATTTCCCATTACATGATTTCTCCAGACTAGAACTAGACAAAAGATGTCTGCAAATGTGCCACTCCCAAATGTTTTTCTGTGTGCATGAAATCCACAATTGAAATATAACCCTTTACAGTGTTTTTCTATGATTATTAAATGTGAAAAGAGATAAAGCTATTTTAATGCATATATTCCACCTGCATTGTGACCATCTACGTATGATCCCACAGGCAATGCTTCCTCAGACTACAGAGAAGAAACCTAACATATTTCTGTCCTTTATAATTAAGACTATAATTATAATTAAGACTGCAGGGGAAGGACACCAAAAATCATCAAGACTTGAAATACAGTTTCAGTAATACTCTATATTGCTAGAATGAGCTGAAAAGCAGACTGCAAAGAGATCATGTTATGGGGGGAAAATGTTTCAAAAGGTAAAGCAATTGAATTCAGATGTATTTTAAAGGAACCAGTGTTGGGCTCCCCGCCGAGGGGAGGAGGCGCCCGGGCCAGCCGGAGGCCTCTCCTTGGGGCTGAGCGGGATGGCGAGTGTCACGAACCCGGAACGCACCCACAGAAGACACCTGGCTCGGAGGATCTGTCGAAGCAGGATCTCACTTTATTGTGCGGGGGCACACCTTATATAGAGCAGCAGAAGGGAAGTGAGGACAGAGGGGGAAGAGCCAATAAGATTATGCCAAGTAGCAGTTGCTGGGTAAGGCGTGTCGGCTGAGAGGAGGAAGTGCCATAGGTTTCAGGAACTGAAACTGTGAAATTGGCGCCTTGTTGGCCGGACAGGACGGCAAGCCGGCGCCATCTTTATTCTGGGCCGCACCCTGTGGAGGCACCTCTAGTTATGTGCCTTCAAACCAGAGACTGTGTGGCTCTCAATCTAATAAACCTTAAGATTGAAGAATTTATTATTCAAAAATCTCTTTCGGATAATTGTAAGGAAAAACAAAAAGTGTTCATGGAGTTTCAGTTAACTGATACTATACTAGTTTAGAAGATGGATTTAAATATCTCATTAAAGTTTCCATTTAGAACCCCAAACATGAGTGTCTATTATAGTAATTATACCTCAAATCTTTGTATTTGGTGGTAACGGTCATAGTGATGTTAATGGTCCTTTTTTTGTTTTTTTTTTTAAATAAGCTGTGTTGGATTCTGTGCAAAATGGACATGGCCCTTGAAATTATTGTGCCCTTTCATCTTCTCTGTTTAAAAAAAAAAAAAAAAAAAAAAAAACCTGTCCACTTCTGTAATAAAAGATGCAAATGAGAAACCAGAAACTCAGTATGAGCTGCTTTCTCACATTTTTACATGTAGCCTACAAATACTAAGGCCTCTTGGGTTACAAGAACAGAGGGCATATAAAGCCCAGGAGAGTTGTCCTGGGTCCCAGTTCCCACGTCTATTCCATCCACCTGCTGGGGCTCCTCTCTTCTGTTTGGATCAGAGAGAGCCTGCAGAAACTGCAGCCCATGGACACAGGTATCACCAACTCTATCTGCAGTTCTTGCTCTCAGCCCATCTCACTGGTACTAGTGCTGCTTGATTGTGTATACAGAACACAAAGAATAGAGATTTTTAAATACAATCCAGTCAAATTAGACTTGCAGGCAGACAAGCTAATGAATTCTGATTTAACAATTATGTTACAAGGTGAATTACTTCCTGTAATTTTTCATGGTTTACCACTGAATATAACTGATGGTTTTGTTAGCAAATATTTCTTGGATCCCCTGGATTAACTACATGAGTTAACAGAGCAAATGGTCACATAAATGAAGGAATAATATGAGTAATTAACTATTTAATCAATGATTAAAATGGGAAATTATTAAATATCATAAATATGATAAATAAATATCATAAATATCATAAATAAATGTTATGCACATAGAGGCTTATATAGTTCTAATTATATTATAAAAGCTAACAAGAGAGCATAACCCTTGAAAATATTAAAATATATAAAAAGTGTTTAATTTGATGGTACACTGGCAAACTAGTGAGCATAAGATTTTTAAATTTTTTGTAGAATAAGAATTCTATTTCATATAAATTTCTTTGTTTGGGCACCTGGGTGGCTCAGTTCCTTAAGTGTCTGCTTTAGGCTCAGGTCATGATCCCAGAAACCTGGGCTCAATCCACACATCTGGCTCTCTGCTCAGTAGGGTGCCTGCTTCTCCTTCTCCCTTGACTGCTTGGACTCTCTATCAAATAAATAAAATCTTTAATACAAAAATAAAAAATAAATTTCCTTGTTTGATTTTAAAATTTTTAAAATACTTGATACAAATTAACTCCTCAAAAATTTGTAGGGAGGGACACCTGGGTGGCTCAGTGGGTTAAGCCGCTGCCTTCGGCTCAGGTCATGATCTCAGGGTCCTGGGATCGAGTCCCGCATTGGGCTCTCTGCTCAGCGGGAAGTCTGCTTCCTCCTCTCTCTCTCTCTCTCTGCCTGCCTTTCTGCCTACTTGTGATCTCTCTCTGTCAAATAAATAAATAAAATCTTGAAAAAAAATTGTAGGCAGAACTGGTTGTTTTTAGGCTATGCCTTCAAATGTTATGGGGGAGGAGGCAAAACGTGTTAAAAAAAACAAAAAGACAGGAGTCAAGATGGCAGAGAGGTAGCAGGCTGAGACCACATCAGGTAGCAGGAGATCAGCTAGATAGCTTATCTAACCATTGTGAACACCTACAAATCCAACGGGACATCAAAGAGAAGAAGAGCAACAATTCTAGAAACAAAAAATCGATCACTTTCTGGAAGGTAGGACCTGTGGAGAAGTGAATCCAAAGTGATGGGAAGATAGACCTCGGGGGGAAGGGCCAGCTCCCGGCAAGCAGCAGAGCAACAGAGCACAAAATCAGGAGTTTTAAAAATCTGCTCCATGGAGGGACATTGCTCCAGAGGCTAAACCAGGGGGAAGCCCACACGGGGTCAGCATAACCCCAGGTCCCACAGGGTCACAGAAGGACCGAGGGTGTCTGAGTGTCGCAAAGTTTGCAGGTATTGGAGCAGGGAAGCCAGCTACAGAAACAAAGTCGAGGAGTGAGCTGTCAACTCGGGCTTACCTGGAACCAGTCCCAGGCTGGGTGAGCTCAGAGCATGGACGGAGGCCATGGAGATGGAAGAGACCAGGCGCTTGTCTCCAACTGCGACAGATTGAGCGCTTTCCTCCAAGCACAACCAAAAGCCAGGGAGATGGGGGCAGTTGGGCACTTTTCTCTAAGGGCACACTGAGGAGCGGGACCCTGAGCTCTTGGTTCCTCAGGGCCGGAGATTGGGAGGCTGCCATCTGCATTCCCGTCCTCTGGAATCTACGGAAAGCGCTCAGGGAACAAAAGCTCCCGAAAGCAAACCCAAGCGGATTACTTAGCCTGGCCCCTGGTAAGGGTGGTACACTTCTGCCTGGGGCAAAGATGCTTGAGAATCACTACAACAGGCCCCTCCCTCAGAAGATCAACAAGAAACCAAGAAACTTCACTCACCAAGAAGAACAGCAGAATTCCAGAGGAGGAGAAAGAAAATCTTATCTGGACAAAATGACAAGGCAGAAAAACTCCCCACAAAAAAAGAACAAGAGGAAGTACCGAAGGCTGGGGACCTAATCAATACAGACATTGGTAATATGACAGATCTAGAGTTCAGAATGACAATTCTCAAGGTTCTAGCCAGGCTTGAAAAAGGTATAGGAGATATTAGATAAATCCTCTCCAGAGAGATAAAAGCCCTTTCTGGAGAAATAAAAGAACTAAAATCTAACCAAGTTGAAAAAAAAGCTCTTAATGATGTGCAATCAAAAATGGAAGCTCTTACTGCTAGGATAAATGAGGCAGAAGAAAGAATTAGTGACATAGAAGACCAAATGACAGAGAATAAAGAAGCTGAGCAAAAGAGGGACAAACAATTACTGGACCACGAGGGGAGAATTTGAGAGATAAGTGACACCATAAGACGAAACATTAGAATAACTGGGATTCCAGAAGAAGAAAAAAGAGAGAGGGGAGCAGAAGGTATATTAGAGAGAATTATTGAAGAGAATTTTCCTAATATGGCAAAGGGAACAAACACCAAAATCCAGGAGATGCACAGAACGCCCCTCAAAATCAATAAAAATAGGTCCACACCTCATCACCTGATAGTAAAATTTACAAGTCTTAGTAAGACTTGTAAGAGAAAATCCTGAAAGCAGCCCAGGAAAAGAAGTCTGTAACATACAAGGGTAAAAATATTAGATTGGCAGCGGAACTATCCACAGAGACCTGGAAGGCCAGAAAGAACTGGCAGGATATATTCAGAGCACTAAACGAGAAAAACATGCAGCCAAGAATACTATCTCCAGCTAGGCTATCATTGAAAATAGAAGGAGAGATAAAAAGCTTCCAGGACAAACAAAAACTGAAAGAATTTGCAAACACCAAACCAGCTCTATGGGAAATCTCTCTAAGCAGAGAGAGAGCCTAAAAGTAGTATATCAGAAAGAAACAGAGACAATATACAGTAACAGTCACCTTACAAGTAATACAATGGCACTAAATTCATATCTCTCAATAGTTACCCTGAATGTTAATGGGTTCAATGCCCCAATCAAAAGACACAGAGTATCAGAATGGATAAAAAAAACAAAACCCATCAATATGCTGCCTACAAGAAACTCATTTTAAACCCAAAGACACCTCCAGATTTAAAGTAAGGGGGTGGAAAACAATTTACCATGCTAATGGACATCAGAAGAAAGCTGGGGGGGGGCGCCTGGGTGGCTCAGTGGGTTAAGCCGCTGCCTTCGGCTCAGGTCATGATCTCAGGGTCCTGGGATCAAGTCCCGCATTGGGCTCTCTGCTCAGCAGGGAGCCTGCTTCCCTCTCTCTCTCTCTGCCTGCCTCTCCGACTACTTGTGATTTCTCTCTGTCAAATAAATAAATAATAAAAAAATCTTTATAAAAAAATTAAAAAAAAAACGAAGAAAGCTGGGGTGGCAATCCTTGTATCAGATCAATTACATTTTAAGCCAAAGACTATAAAAAGTGATGAGGAAGGACACTATATCATACTCAAAGTGTCTGTCCAACAAGAGGATCTAACAATTTTAAATATCTATGTCCCTAACATGGGAGCAGCCAACTATATAAACCAATTAATAACAAAATCAAAGAAATACATCAACAATAATACAATAATAGTAGGGGACTTTAACACTCCCCTCACGGAAATGGACAGATCATCTAAGCAAAAGATCAACAAGGAAATAAAGGCCTTAACTGACATATTGGACCAGATGGACATCACAGATATATTCAGAACATTTCATCCCAAAGCAACAGAATGCACATTCTTCTCTGGTGCACATGGAACATTCTCCAGAATAGATCACATCCTTGGTCCTAAATCAGGACTCAACTGGTATCAAAAGATTGGGATCATTCCCTGCATATTTTTAGACCACAATGCTCTGAAGCTAGACCTCAATCACAAGAGGAAATTTGGAAAGAACCCAAATACATGGAGACTAAACAGCATCCTTCTAAAGAATGAATGGGTCAACCAGGAAATTAAAGAAGAATTGAAAAAATTCAGGGAAACAAATGATAATGAAAACACAACGGTTCAAAATCTGTGGGACACAACAAAGGCAGTCCTGAGAGGACAATATATAGCGGTACAAGCCTTTCTCAAGAAACAAGAAAGGTCTCAATTACACAACCTAACGCTACACTTAAGGAGCTGGAGAAAGAACAACAAAGAAAGCCTAAACCCAGCAGGACAAGAGAAATCATAAAGATCAGAGCAGAAATCAATGAAATAGAAACAAAAAAAAAAAATAGAACAAATCAACAAAACTAGGAGCTAGTTCTTTGAAAGAATTAATAACATTGATAAAACCCTGGCCAGACTTACCAAAAAGAAAAGAGAAAGGACCCAAATAAATAAAATCATGAATGAAAGAGGAGAGATCACAACTAACAACAAAGAAATACAAACAATTTTAAGAACATACTATGAGCAACTCTACGCCAACAAATTTGACAATCTGGCAGAAATGGATACATTTCTAGAGACATGTACACTACCACAACTGAACCAGGAAGAAATAGAATACCTGAACAGACCCATAACCAGTAAGGAGATTGAAACAGTCATCAAAAATCTCCAAAAAACAAAAGTCCAGACGGCTTCCCATGGGAATTCTACCAAACATTTAAAGAAGAACTAATTCCTATTCTCCTGAAACTGTTCCAAAAAAATAGAAATGGAAGGAAAACTTCCAAACTCATTTTATGAAGCCAGCATCACCTTGATCCCAAAACCAGACAAGGATCCCATCAAAAAAGAGAATTACAGACCAATATCCTTGCTGAACAGAGATGCGAAAATTCTTACCAAAATACTAGCCAATAGGATCCAACAGTACATTAAAAGGATTATTCACCACAACCAAGTGGGATTTATTCCAGGGCTGCAAGGTTGGTTCAACATCCACAAATCAATCAATGTAATACAATACATTAATAAAAGAAAGAATAAGAACCATATGTTACTCTCAATAGATGCTGAAAAAGCATTTGACAAAGTGCAGCAGCCCTTCCTGATCAAAACTCTTCAAAAAGTGTAGGGATAGAGAGCACATAACTCAATATATTCAAAGCCATCCATGAAACACCCACCACAAATATCATTCTCAATGGAGAAAAACTGAAAGCTTTTCTGCTAAGGTCAGGAACATAGCAAGGATGTCCATTATCACCACTGCTGTTCAACATAGTACTAGAAGTCCTAGCCTCAGCAATCCGACAACAAAAAGAAATTAAAGGCATCCAAATCAGCAAAGAAGAAGTCAAACTATCACTCTTTACAGATGATATGATACTATATGTGGAAAACCCAAAAGGCTCCACTCCCAAACTACTACAACTTGTACAGGAATTCAGTAAAGTGTCAGGATATAAAATCAATGCACAGAAATCAGTTGAATTTCTCTACACCAACAACAAGACAGAAGAAAGAAAATTAAGGAGTCAGTCCCATTTACAATTGCACCCAAAACCATAAGATACCTAGGAATAAACCTAACCAAAGAGGCAAAGAATCCGTACTCAGAAAACTATAAAGTACTCATGAAAGAAATTGAGGAAGACACAAAGAAATGGAAAAATGTTTCATGCTCATGGCTTGGAAGAACAAATATTGTGAAATGTCTATTCTACCTTAAGCAATCTACACATTTAATGCAATCCCTATCAAAATCCTATCCACTTTTTTCAAAGAAATAAAACAAACAATCCCAAAATTTATATGGTACCAGAAAAGACCTCGAATAGCCAAAGGAATATTGAAAAAGAAAGCCAAAGTTGGTGGCTTCACAATTCCAGACTTCAAGCTCTATTACAAAGCTGTCATCATCAAGACAGCATGGTACTGGCACAAAAACAGACACATAAATCAATGGAACAGAATAGAGAGCCCAGAAATAGACCCTCAACTCTATGGCCAACTAATCTTCAACAAAGCAAGAAGGAATGTCCAATGGAAAAAAGACAGGCTCTTCAACAAATGGTGCTGGGAAAATTGGACAGCCACATGCAGAAAAATGAAATTGGACCATTTCCTTACACCACACATGAAAATAGACTCAAAATGGATGAAGGACCTCAATGTGAGAAAGGAATCCATCAAAATCCTTGAGGAAAACACAGGCAGCAACCTCTTTGACCTCAACCGCAGCAACTTCTTCCTAGGAACATCGCCAAAGACAACAGAAGCAAGGGCAAAAATGAACTATTGGAATTTCATCAAGATCAAAAGCTTTTGCACAGCAAAGGAAATAGTTAACAAATCCAAAAGACAATTGACAGAATGGGAGAAGATATTTGCAAACGACATATCAGATGAAGGGCTAGTGTCCAAAATCTATAAAGAACTTAGAAAACTCAACACCCAAAGAACAAATAATCCAATCAAGAAATGGGCAGAGGACATGAACAGCCATTTCTGCAAAGAAGACATCCAGATGGCCAACAGACACATGAAAAAGTGCTCCATATCACTCGGCATCAGGGAAATACAAATCAAAACCACAATGAGATACTACCTCACACCAGTCAGACTGGCTAAAATTAACAAGTCAAGAAATGACAGATGCTGGCAAGGATGTGGAGAGAGGGGAACCCTCCTGCACTGTTGGTGGGAATGCAAGCTGGTGCAACCACTCTGGAAAACAGTGTGGAGGTTCCTCAAAAAACTGAAAATAGAGCTACCTAGTGATTGCACTACTGGGTATCTATCCTAAAGATACAAACGTGGTGCTCCAAAGGGGCTAGTGCACCCAAATGTTTATAACAACAATGTCCACAATAGCCAAACTACGGAAAGAACCTAGATGTCCATCAACAGATGAATGAATAAAGAAGATGTGGTATATATATACACAATGGAATACTATGAAGCCATCAAAAGAAATGAAATCTTGCCATTTGCGATGACGTGGATGGAACTAGAGGGTATAATGCTTAGCAAAATAAGCCAATCGGAGAAAGACAACTATCATATGATCTCCCTGACATGAGGAAGTGGAGATGCAATGTGGGGGGATTGGGGGATAGGAAAAGAAATAATAAAAGAAGATGGGATTGGGAGAGAGACAAACCATAAAAGAATCAATCTCAAAAAACAGACTGAGGGTTGCTGGGGGGAGGGGGGCGGAAGAGGGTGGTGGGAATATGGACATTGGGGAGGGTATGTGCTATGATGAGTGCTGTGAAATGTGTAAACCTGGCAATTCACAGACCTGTACCCTGGGGGATAAAAGTACATTATATGTTTATTTTTAAAAATAAATAAATTTTTTTAAAAAGGAAAGAAAAAAAACAGAAAACTAGCCCTGGAAAAAATATTATAGAAATAATACAACACACCCCCCAGAAGCACAGCTAAACCATACTGGTCCTAATCGTAGGACATTTACCCTTTTTTAGATTTTATTTAGTTATTTGACAGAGACAGTGAGAAAAGAAACACAAGCAGGGGTTGGGTGTAGGGGATGGGAGAGGTAGAAGCAGACTTCCTGCCAAGCAGGGAGCCCTATGTGAGGCTCAATCCCAGGACCCTGGGATCACCACCTGAGGCCTAAGGTAGATGCTTAATGACTAAGCCACCCAGGAGCCCCTAGGGAATTCATTTTTTAACAACATGTTGGAAGAGGTGACAATGATCCTTTAGGAGATTAAGGTGAAAAAAAACTGTCATTAAGTCTTGAGAAAGAAACAGAAAAGAAAATGGAAAACAATGTATCAGGAAAAGCCATGAGGGGAAAATTTTAGAATAATATGTTAGGTAACATATTTATCTTTACAATACAAATGACTCATACAAATTGTTTGACATCATTCTGGATAGGAATAATTTTTAAGTGTAGTTTAAATACTTCATAGATCATAAGACTGCTGCTCTTTTAAAATCAATTTAAAGAACACATCTAGAAAACTCGAGAAGGTTAGTGAATGACAATACCTCAGCAAGTAAAGAGATATGCTGATCACTGATAAGAGAAAATAATCTGAGGCAAAATCTTTGTTGGACTATGGTGAGTGCTGTGAAATGTGTAAACCTGGCAATTCACAAACCTGTACCGCTGGATATAAAAATACATTATATGTTTATTAAAAATTTAAAAAATTAATTTTAAAAAGAGTCAGTGATGATTAAAAAAAATCTTTGTTGGAAGTAAATTGCAAAGGTAAAATCATATTTTAGTAGTCTAACGGCATGAAATACAAGTTTCAGTGATATACAGAAAACCCAGGAAGGACTGAAACTCAAAACTTAGTTTTAAAAATAAAAACTGTCACTTTCTCTGACTTCTAGAATTGTATATTAAAATTTCTTCAAGATGATTGAAAACATAGAACACATACAGAGGTCAAACATCTTCCTTCCAAGAAGCAGATGCAAAAAGAAAGTGAGTACTTTTCCCCAATCCTCACTGAATCCTGATGTCATTTTCTGTTCCTTGTTAAATAATTTTTCTAAAGGATTTCATTATAATTTAGCATAGGACATATTATATCTAACTTATTTTCAAGATTCTGTCATTTAAAAGATTTACCTGGACTTTATCAAGCAGAAAACAATTCCACGGATCTCCAATATTTGGGAAAATCCTATTCTGCCATCTCTCTTCATGCACATGAATAACTTACATGCTTTCTCAGAAATAGTATGAAAAAGAAACACTAACCCATGTCCTTTTAATCTTCAGAGATAAAAGATCATCCAGTTTACTCAGATGTAAAAACACATACTTCAAACTCCAATTAGACAAAGACAACAAAAAAACTCTATCATCTATAGAAAAAAATTAAGTTCATGTAGAACACCTAGCATACTTTCCTCCAATGGCTTAACCTCTGTGTATATGATTCAGACAACTTAAAAGAGAAGTCACTGTTCCAAATAAGAGTCAGCTTGCCCAGGTTCATTAAGTTGCTTATTCCATGTCTTATCATCTACATGATAAAGCAGTGTTGAAAAACAAATATCCTTAGTTATATATTACAGAAAATTAGTTTGAATCCTCTCATCATTCATTCATAACTGAGTCGAGTGTGAAAATTATTTCTTCTCAATTTGTTTGGAAACAATTGTGAATCTCCTGATTTCACTACTGATTCATTTGAGGACATTTCAAGAAATAACACTTGATTACCATTCTTCAATAGATGTTTATTATATTCCCTTCTGTGTAATAGCTGTGGCTATTCCTAATGTGGGGACTTTAGTGAAGCTCCAGTGAGAAAATTGTGGATGTGCACACATGTTATCAACTAATAAATATCTTCTGATTGTGGGTCAGTAGAAGTTATTTGAACAGATACATTTTATTATATGTGCTGCCAAAGCAAGCACTGAACAGATACATTTTAGAAGTGTTGACAAACGGTCAACAAAACCAAAAGACAACTGAGATATTGAGGGAAGATATTTGCAAATAACATATCAGATAAAGGGCTAGTATCCAAAATCTACAAAGAACTTATCAAACTCAACACCCAAAGAATAAATAATCCAATCAAGAAACAGGCAGAAACAGACATTTCTGTAAAGAAGACATCCAAATGGCCAAGAGACATGGGAAAAAGTGCTCAGAATCACTTGACATCAGGGAAACAGAAATCAAAACTACAGTGAGATACCACCTCACACCAGTAAGACTGGCTAAAATTAACCAGTCAGGAAATGACAAATGTTGGTGAGTATGCGGGGAAAGGGGAACCCTCCTACACTGTTTGTGGGAATGCAAGCTGGTGCAGCCACTCTGGAAAATAGTATGGAGGTTCCTCAAAAAGTTGAAAATAGAGCTACCCTAAAACCCAGCAATTTCACTACTGGGTTTTTAACCCAAAGATACAAATGTAGTGATCTGATGGGGCACATGCGCCCGAATGTTCATAGCAACAATGTCCACAATAGCCAAACTATGGAAAAAGCTTAGATGTTCATCAACAGATGAACAGATAAAAAAGATGTGGCACGCACACACACACACACACACACACACACTGGAATATTACTCAGCCAGCAAAAAAACAAACAAACAAAAAAAAACAATATCATGGATGGAACCAGAGGGTATTATGCTAAGTGAAAGAAGTCAATCAGAGAAAGACAATTATCATATGATCTCACTGATATGAGGAATTTGAGGAATTTGAGAAATGAGACAGAGGATCATAAGGGAAGGGAGGGAAAAATGAAACAAGATGAAAACAGAGAGAAAGACAAACCATAAAAGATTCTTATTCTCAGGAAACAAACTGAGAGTTGTTGGAAGGAAGGAGGGCGGGAGAGATGGAGTGGTTGGGTGATGGACAGTGGAGAGGGTATGTGCTAGGCTGAGAAAAAAAAATTTTAATTAAATAAATAAATATAGTACTTTAAAGCAGAAAAAATATATTTTGACTCTTGGTGATTAGGAGATAAAGAAACGTACATTTGTACCACAAATCATCAATTCTGTACCTTTGATTAGAGCTTAAAATAAGGACTATGACACATATGTGTTTACACACTTGATAGACATATGTTAAAAACTATACATTTAAATGTATATTTAAAGTGCATATACACAGGCGCCTAGGTGGCTCAGTTGGTTAGGCAACTGCCTTCAGCTCAGGTCATGATCCCAGAGTCCAGGGATTGAGTCCCGCATCAGGCTCTCAGCTCCATAGGGAGTCTGCTTCTCCCTCTGACCTTCTCCCTTTTCATGCTATCTCTCGTTCTCTCTCTCAAATAAATAAAGAAAATCTTGGAAAAAAATTGCATATACGCATTTTGCATATTTTTAATTATGTACCATCTTAATTTAGTTAGAAAATGATATATGGGGAAGGAAAATAGTCTCTTAAGAAGTGTAGAAAGTGGTGAGTGCTGTGAAATGTGTAAACCTGATGATTCACAGATAATAATCACAGATTATTATTTACCCCGGAGCAAATAATACATTATATGTTAATTTTTTTAAGTGGTGGGTAATGTTAACTGAAGGCACACAGGAGTCATTTGCTGAATGAAGAAAGAATATATAAATGAACTAATATATGAGTGAATACATAAATACAGAGAGACAGAGTTACAAGATTTCCCTAGCTGTTCTCATGTCCTCTGAATTCTTCTCTTCCTCTCACTCATACCCTGAAAGACACTCTTTCTCACTCAGCCCAGGACAAAAATGAAACTAATATATGAGGAAAATACTCTAAGAGACTAAAGCAGAAGTGTGCTTGTTGAACCGGATGTTTTCCCCCAGGCACTGGAGATGGGAAAGCAGAGTACAAGATGATGTGGAGATGAATTCCAACAAGATAACTTTTGAACATAAAGGTAAAGAAAGCAGGAAATAACCCAGCTGGCCTGGGTCATGCATTTTCTACCACCTACCTGTTGTCTTCTGGTGATTTCATATCTCAACAGTTCTAGACACTTCTAAGTTCTCCTCCAGAGAAGGTAGGGAACTTGGACATCATATAAGAGGGTTGGAACCACAAAGGGATAATTTTGACCCTTGAACGAGATGGAACTGAACTTGTTCACAAATGGGATTCCTTTGAGAACAAGGCAGCTAAAGAAGGAAGGAGTGAACTTTAATGAGGTTTAAGCCTTAATTATATTCACCAATACCCTATGGTTAGTCTCTGAATTCCTTCCTTGGAATTGCTTCCTCTACAAGAGAAACTGCTGTTCATTTCTTCAAAAAAAAAAAAAAGTCTCAATTAGCCTTTCCATTTCAGAGCCATATTTTCTGAATAAATGCTATTTCCCCAGCTACAGAAGGAAGGAGTGAACTTTAATGAGGTTTAAAAAAAAAAAAGTAAGCCTTTGTTCTGAGATCACATTCTATTGGGGAAATAGCATTTATTCAGAAAATATGGCTCTGAAATGGAAAGGCTAATTGAGACTTTTTTTTTTTTTTAAGAAATGAACAGTAGTTTAAAATTTTAAAAAAACAAGATCAGGGATGCCTGGGTGGCTCAGTTGGTTAAGCGTCTGCCTTCAGCTCAGGTCATGATCCCAGGGTTCTGGGATCGAGCCCCACCTCAAGGTCCCTGCTCCACTATTTAAATGCATTCTTGGGCCTCACTTCTGAATCAATGAACCAGGAACTGAGGGGGGCCCAATGATCTGTATTTTAACAAGCTCTCCAGATGATTCTGAGGCAAACTAAAGTTTGAAATCTACGGGTACTGACATCAGAAGCAAGTGAATCATAGCTGTGAAAAGTCCCTAACCTTAAACCCATGAATGGGATAAATAACAAAGAGAAACTAAAAAGTCAAAAAGGTTGACTATAGTTCGAAAGTAAAGATGTCCCTGAACATAAAATTCTTTCTTAACTTAGTACAAAATGGGAATATGTTGAATGATCTATGTGGCATCTCATTATATTTTTATAAATTAACAACCAGGCTCAATTACACTTAATGCTTCTGCCTCCATGCCCAAATTTTGACAAAAAAGGTCACCTCCAGGTCCAAACTAACAGAGAATCCTCCCTCACTTAATGGTAATACACCAAGAGCAGGCACTGTGCCAGGAGGCATTCAATTCACAGCCTTCAGAGAAGCAGCTCTGAACTCACCTCTCACTGTCACATCCCAAGGACTTATCCACTGAGTGGATTGACATTTGCATTTTTTCATGCTCACCTGGTTTCCTACCAGCACCTTGCCCTTCTTGGCCTACCTTCACTAATTACCAAAGCATTAAGGCTCAGAAATATCATGATTTGATATTGCTTTGTCAAAGTGTATTCAACCCAATAGTAAAATATAAAATATAATTAACACATAAGTGAGTTTTCGATCACCCGCTACTTGTCTCTGCCAACTCAACCCTCCACCATTGTAAGGATAGATGAAAGCCCACTATAAAAGGCACTATACAATACTCTATGAAAATAAAATATAAAAATAGACTCAGATGCTTCCTGAGAGATTATCAACATATCTAGCCCAGCAGCTAGGGCTACCTCAGTTATTTGAGCTAAAACCACACAGGAAGTCTCAAACTCAAGATGCTCACTGTGTACCACAGGGCCCAGTACAAGAAGGTTTCAGTGTGTGGTGACCCTGACAAGGGCCTCCTCTCTTTCCTCATTTTCACGCAAGGTCCAAAAACAAGGCAAAAGGTAGATTTTTAAAATAATATTGATTCAAGATTTACCTTTAAATCTTTTGCTAACTTTAAATTTGGTTTCTTGGGTATGGATTCTTCCAGTATGGTCAGTAACAAACATCCATATAAGAATCTGATATTGTATTAAAGTGTCTGATGCTTGAAAATGTAGGGTTTGCACCCAGAACTTGTTTTTATCTTGTTGTATTTTTGGTCTTCTTTCAATCTTGTGGAAATCTGCATTAGAGAAACTGAGTACAGTCCCACAATCCAAATGTTGGTAAACTCAAACCAAGAATTTTTAGTAACGGTGTTCTGTATTGTAATCTACCTGAATTACAGTGCCAATAATCTCTTTCTCACAGGTAGTTAATATCTTTTCCAGCAGATAAATACTTGCAAGTATTATTCACTCATGTCTACTCTTAGAAATCTTTAGTCAATGAAAAATATGTACAAAGTTCACTGTGTCACATTCATAAATAGAACATTTGACAGTTCAATTTGGGAGAATTGAAACTATGAAAAATATACTATATCATTATTAGTTTTTTTTGCATCTGTCACCTTTCCTTACAGAATATCTGCTTCTCTCTCCCTCTCTTTCTCTCTCTCTGAGTTGACCATATGTTCACTAAAGGCAGAAATTGTGATATACTCATTTTTGTATAACGAGCACACAGTGCGATAGCTGGCATATAAAAACACCAGATAATTACTGAACAAGTAAATATTTTTATGGTTTAACATAGTAGAAGACAAAGAATTTTAAGTTATGATAAGTGAAAAAAAACTTCCATTCCATTGTTTTGTTGTCCTCACACTTGAGTTCTTCTTCTTGATAATATGTAATATTATTTCTAGGTAGTCATTGTTAAAAATTGGGGCAATAAGGAAAATATGAAGAAAAAAAAAACCTTTAAATTGCCTGATTTTATATATATATATAGATATATAGATTTTTTTTTTAAATTTGACACAGAGAGATCACAAGTAGGCAGAGCAACAGGCAGAGGGAGAGAGAGAAGCAGGCTCTCTGCTTAGGAGGGAGCCCAATGCAGGGCTTGATCCCCTGAGATCATGACCTGAGCCGAAGGCAGAGGCTAAATCCACTGAGCCACCGAGGTGTCCCTGATAATATACGTTTTGATACATTTCTTTTCCATATTTTCCATGTATATTTTATACATAATAGGGATCACACAGTACTTTGCAAACCAATTTTTTCAATTACTATTATGTCAAAAGCATTTGTCATATCATTGAATACTTCATAAAAATAATCTTCAGGTTTTCATATTTTTCAATTGGAAGGTTGTATCATATATATCAACCCTCCCACTGTTGTTGGACATGAGATTTTTTCCCTGTTATTTGGCAATTCAAATAATGCTGGGATAAAAATCTAAGTGTGTAGCATTTGGTTCACATATATCATTTTCTGAAGACAGATTTCTAGAAGTAGAATCATTAGCTCAAAAAGCCTTTCAACGGATGAATGGATAAGGAAAATGTGGTCCATATACACTATGAAGTATTATGCCTCCATCAGAAAGGATGAATAATGCCCAACTTTTGTAGCAACATGGATGGGACTGGAAGAGATTATGCTGAGTGAAATAAGTCAAGCAGAGAGAGTCAATTATCATATGGTTTCACTTATTTGTGGAGCATAACAAATAGCATGGCGGACATGGGGAGTTAGAGAGAAGAAGGGAGTTGGGGGAAATTGGAAGGGGAGGTGAATCATGAGAGACTATGGACTCTGAAAAACAATCTGAGGGGTTTGAAGTGGCGGGGGGGGTGGGAGGTTGGGGTACCAGGTGGTGGGTATTAGAGAGGGCACGGATTGCATGGAGCACTGGGTGTGGTGAAAAAATAATGAATACTGTTATGCTGAAAATAAATAAATTTAATTTTTAAAAAAAAGTAAGAAAGAAACAGTCCTATCAGCACTGTGTGTTGGTGCTGTGTTGAGAAAAAAGAAAAAAGTACTACCATTTTTTAATACTATACTATATTTCGCTGGGGCTCCTGGGTGGCTCAGCCATTAAGCATCTGCCTTTGGCTCAGGTCATGATCCCAGGGTACTGGGATCATGCCCCATACTGGGTGCTCTACTCAGCGGGGAGCCTGCTTTTCCCTCTCCCACTCCCCCTGCTTGTGTTCCTTCTCTCCCTATGTCTCTGTCAAATAAATAAATAAAATCTATTTTTAAAAATAAATAAAATAAAATATATTTTGCTAAGTTTATTTGCACTAAGGGTCTACTAACGTTCCCAATGGCAGTTTATGAGAATAGATGTTACTTCATTCTTAGATGAAAGACTTCTCTAAATTTAAGTGCCTTGATTTTAGAGCTAGGTCTGTGTGGTGGTGCCATCTGGTGGTCATGATGCAAGATTACAACATCAGAAATGAAAAAGATCCTTTGATTAGAGTAGTAAGCCGAATTAAATTTATAAAGTGGCAGCACATATCACAAGTATTTTTTTTATTTTTAATTTTTATAAACATATAATATATTTTTATCCCCAGGGGTACAGGTCTGTGAGTCGCCAGGTTTAAACACTTCACAGCACTCACCATAGCACATACCCTCCCCAATGTCCATAACCCCATCCCCCTTCTCCCCACCCCCTGCCCCCCAGCACCCTCAGTTTGTTTTGTGAGATTGAGTCACTTATGGTTTGTCTCCCTCCCAATCCCATCTTGTTTCCTTTATTCTTCTCCTACCCCCTCAACCTCCCATGTTGCATCTCCACTTCCTCATATCAGGGAGATCATATGATAGTTCTCTTTCTCTGATTGACTTATTTTGCTAAGCATGATACCCTCTAGTTCTATCCACATCGTGGCAAATGCCAAGATTTCATTTCTTTTGATGGCTGCATAGTATTCAATTGTGTATATATACCACCTCTTCTTTATCCATTCATCTGTTGATGGACATCTAGGTTCTTTCCATAGATTGGCTACTGTAGATATTCCTGCTATAAACATTTGGGTGCACGTGCCCCTTCAGATCAACGTTTGTATCTTTAGGGTAAATACCCAGTAGCACAATTGCTGGGTCATAGAGTAGTTTCATTTTCAACATTTTGAGGAACCTCCATGCTGTTTTCCAGAGTGGTTGCACCAGCTTGCATTCCCACCAACAGTGTAGGAGGGCTCCCCTTTCTCCGCATCCTCACCAGCATCTGTCTTTTCCTGACTTGTTATTTTTAGCCATTCTGACTGGTGTGAGATGATATCTCATTGTGGCTTTGATTGGTATTTCCCTGATGCTGAGTGATATGGAGCACTTTTTCATGTGTCTGTTGGCATCTGGATGTCTTCTTTGCAGAAATGTCTGTTCATGTCTTCTGCCCATTTCTTGATTGGATTATTTCTTCCTTGGGTGTTGAGTTTGCTAAGTTCTTTACAAATTTTGGACATTAGCCCTTTACCTGATATGTTGTTTGCAAATATCTTCTCCCATTCTGTCAGTTGTCTTTTGGTTTTGTTCACTGTTTCCTTTGCTGTGCATAAGTTTTGATCGTGATGAAATCCCAATAGTTCATTTTTGCCCTTGCTTCTTGCTTTTGCCCTTGCTTTTTGCCTTTGCCTTTAGCGATGTTCCTAGGAAGATGTTTCTGCGGCTGAGGTCAAAGAGGTTGCTGGCTGTGTTCTCAAGGATTTTGATGGGTTGCTTTCTCACATTGAGGTCCTTCATCCATTTTGAGTCTATTTTTGTGTGTGGTGTAAGGAAACAGTCCAATTTCATTTTTCTGCATGTGGCTGTCCAATTTTCCCAACACCATTTATTGAAGAGCCTGTCTTTTTTCCATTGGACATTCTTTCCTGCTTTGTCAAAGATTAGTTTACCATAGAGTTGAGGGTCTATTTCTGGGCTCTCTATTCTGTTCCATTGATCTATGTGTCTGTTTTTGTGCCGGTACCATGCTGTCTTGATGATGACAGCTTTGTAATAGAGCTTGAAGTCCGGAATTGTGATGCCACCAGCTTTGGCTTTCTTTTTCAATATTCCTTTGGCTATTCGAGGACTTTTCTGGTTCCATATAATTTTTAGAATTATTTGTTCTATTTCTTTGAAGAAAATGGATGGTACTTTGATAGGAATTGCATTAAATGTGTACATCGCTTTAGGTAGCATAGACATTTTCACAGTATTTATTTTTCCAATCCATGAGCATGGAACATTTTTCCATTTCTTTGTGTCTTCCTCAATTTCTTTCATGAGTACTTTATAGTTTTCTGGGTATAGATTCTTTGCTTCTTTGGTTAGGTTTTTTCCTAGGTATCTTATAGTTTTGGGTGCAATTGTAAATGGGACTGACTCCTTAATTTCTCTTTCTTCTGTCTTGTTTTTGGTGTAGAGAAATGCAACTGATTTCTGTGCATTGATTTTATATCCTGACACTTTACTGAATTCCTGTACAAGTTCTATGAGTTTTGGAGTAAAGCCTTTTGGGTTTTCCACATATAGTATCATATCATCTGCAAAGAGTGATAGTTTGACTTCTTCTTTGCTGATTTGGATGCCTTTAATTTCCTTTTGTTGTCTGATTGCTGACGCTAGGACTTCTAGTACTATGTTGAATAGCAGTGGTGATAATGGACATCCCTGCCATGTTCCTGAACTTAGCGGAAAAGCTTTCAGTTTTTCCCTATTGGGAATGATATTTGCAGTGGGTTTTTCATAGATGGCTTTGATGATATTGAGGTATGTGCCCTCTATCCCTACACTTTGAAGAGTTTTGATCAGGATGGGATGCTGTACTTTGTCAAATGCTTTTTCAGCATCTATTGAGAGTATCATATGGTTCTTGTTCTTTCTTTTATTAATATGTTGTATCACATTGATTGATTTGTGGATGTTGAACCAACCTTGCAGCCCTGGAATAAATCCCGCATGGTCGTGGTGAGTAATCCTTTTAATGTACTGTTGAATCCTATTGGCTAGTATTTTAGTGAGAATTTTTGCATCTGTGTTCATCAAGGATATTGGTTGTAGTTCTCTTTTTTGATGGGATCGTTGTCTGGTTTTGGGATCAAGGTGATGCTGGCCTCATAAAATGAGTTTGGAAGTTTTCCTTCCATTTCTATTTTTTGGAACAGTTTCAGGAGAATAGGAATTAGTTGTTCTTTAAATGTTTGGTAGAATTCCCCTGGGAAGCCATCTGGCCCTGGGCTTTTGTTTGGAGATTTTTGATGACTGTTTCAAATCCTTATTGGTTATGGGTCTGTTCAGGTTTTCTATATCTTCCTGGTTCAGTTGTGGTAGTTTATATGTCTCTAGAAATGCAACCATTTCTTCCAGATTCTCAGATTTGTTGGCATAGAGTTGCTCATAGTATGTTCTTATAATTGTTTGTATTTCTTTGATGTTAGCTGTGATCTCTCCTCTTTCATTCATGATTTTGTTTATTTGGGTCCTTTCTCTTTTCTTTTTGATAAGTCTGACCAGGTGTTTATCAATCTTATTAATTCTTTTAAAGAACCAGCTCCTAGTTTCGTTGATTTGCTCTATTGTTTTTTTTTTGTTTGTTTGTTTCTATTTTTTGATTTCTGCTCTGATTGTTATGATTTCTCTTCTCCTGCTGGGTTTAGGGTTTCTTTCTTGTTCTTTCTCCAGCTCCTTTAGGTGTAGGGTTAGGTTGTATACTTGAGACCTTTCTTGTCTCTTGAGAAAGGCTTGTACCACTATATATTTTCCAATCAGGACTGTCTTTGCTGTGTCCCACAAATTTTGAACCATTGTGTTTTCATTATCATTTGTTTCCATGAATTTTTTCAATTCTTCTTTAATTTCCTGGTTGACCCATTCATTCTTTAGTAGGATGCTCTTTAGTCTCCATGTATTTGGGTTCTTTCCAAATTTCCTCTTGTGATTGAGTTCTAGCTTCAGAGCATTGTGGCCTGAAAATATGCAGGGAATGATCCCAATCTTTTGATAACAGTTGAGGCCTGATTTAGGACCGAATATGATCTATTCCAGAGAATGTTCCATGTGCACCAGAGAAGAATGTGTATTCTGTTGCTTTGGGATGAAATGTTCTGAATATATCTGTGATGTCCATCTGGTCCAGTGTGTCATTTAAGGCCTTTATTTCCTTGTTGATCTTTTGCTTAGATGATCTGTCCATTTCAGTGAGGGGAGTGTTAAAGTCCCCTACTATTATTGTATTATTGTTGATGTGTTTCTTTGTTTTTCTTATTAATTGGTTTATATACTTGGCTGCTCCCATGTTAGGAGCATAGATATTTAAAATTGTTAGATCTTCTTGTTGGACAGATCGTTTGAGTATGATATTGTATCCTTTCTCATCACTTTTTATAGTCTTTGGCTTAAAATCTAATTGATTTGATATAAGGATTGCCACTCCTGCTTTCTTCTGATGTCCATTAGCATGGTAAATTCTTTTCCACTCCTTCAGTTTAAATCTGGAGGTATCTTCGGGTTTAAAATAAGTTTCTTGTAGGCAACATATAGATGGGTTTTGTTATTTTATCCATTCTGATACCCTGTGTCTTTTGATTGGAGCATTTAGCCCATTAACATTCAGGGTAACTATTGAGAGATATGATTTATTGCCATTGTATTGCCTGTAAGGTGACTGTTATTGTATATTGTCTCTGTTCCTTTCTGATCTACTACTTTTAGGCTCTCTCCTTGCTTAGAGGACCCCTTTCAATATTTCCCGTAGAATTGGTTTGGTGTTTGCAAATTCTTTCAGTTTTTGTTTGTCCTGGAAGCTTTTAATCTTTCCTTCTATTTTCAATGATAGCCTAGCTGGATATAGTATTCTTGGCTGCATGTTTTTCTCCTTTAGTGCTCTGAATATATCATGCCAGCTCTTTCTGGCCTGCCAGGTCTCTGTGAATAAGTCTGCTGCCAATCTAATGTTTTTACCATTGTATGTTACAGACGTCTTTTCCCAGGCTGCTTTCAGGATTTTCTCTTTGTCACTAAGACTTGTAAATTTTACTATTATGTGACGGGGTGTGGACCTATTCTTGTTGATTTTGAGGTGGGGTTCTCTGCACCTTCTGAATTTCGATGCTTGTTCCCTTTGCCATATTAGGGAAATTCTCTTCAATAATTCTCTCCAATATACCTTCTGCTCCCCTCTGTCTTTCTTCTTCTGGAATCCCAATTATTCTAATGTTGTTTCATCTTATGGTGTCACTTATCTCTCAAATTCTCCCCTCGTGGTCCAGTAAGTGTTTGTCCCTCTTTTGCTCAGCTTCTTTATTCTCTGTCATTTGGTCTTCTATATCACTAATTCTTTCTTCTGCTTCATTTATCCTAGCAGTGAGAGCCTCCATTTTTTATTGTACCTCATTAATAGCTTTTTTTATTTCAATTTGGTTAGATTTTAGTTCTTTTATTTCTCCAGAAAGGGCTTTTATATTTCTCTAGAGGGTTTCCCTAATATCTTCCATGCTTTTTTCGAGCCCAGCTAGAACCTTGAGAATCGTCATTCTGAACTCTAGATCTGACATATTATCAATGTCTGTATTGATTAGGTCCCTAGCCTTTGGTATTGCCTCTTGTTCTTTTTTGTGTGTGTGTGGTGAATTTTTCCACCTTGTCTTTTTGTCCAGATAAGAGTATATGAAAGAGCAAATAAAATACTAAAAGGGTGGCAACAACCCCAGGAAAATATGTTTTAACCAAGTCAGAAGAGATCCCAATTTGTGAGGGAGGAGAAAGGGGGTAAAAAGAGGTTCAGAAAGAAAAAAAAAAAAGAAACAATTAAAAAAAGAAAACGAATAAAGAAAAAATATAAAAAAGAAATATATATATATTTCTTTTATATATATCTAAATATATTTTTTAAATATATATATATATATATATATATTAGATAAACTAGTTTAAAAATCGTTAAAAAAGAAAAGGGTAAAAGTTAAAAAAATTTAGCAGAAGAAGAGAAAAAGAAATGCAAAAGAAGAAAAAATTAAATTAACTGCAAGACTAAAGAATCATGGGGAGAAAGCCATGAGTTCCGTGCTTTGCTTTCTCCTCCTCTGGAATTCCGCCACTCTCCTTAGTATTGAAACTGCACTCCTTAGTAGGTGAACTTGGTCCTGGCTGGATTTCTTGTTGATCTTCTGGGGGAGTGGCCTGTTATAGTGATTCACAAGTGTCTTTGCCCCAGGTGGAATTGCACCGCCCTTATCAGGGGCCGAGCTGAGTAATCCACTCGGTTTGCTTTCGGGAGCTTTTGTCCCCTGAGGGCTTTCCGTGGAGTTCTGTAGGACGGGAATGAAAATGGCGGCCTCCTGGTCTCTGGCCCGGAGGAGCCGAGAGCCCGGGGCCCCACTCTTTAGTGCACCCTCAGAGAACAGTGCCCATTTACTTCCATCTCCCTGGCCTCCGGCCGTGCTCCAAGCTTACCGAGCTTGCAACCAGTTCAAGGTAACCCCGAGCGGAGAGCTCACTCCTCGGCTCTAGTTCTGTAGCCGGCTTCCCCATTCTAATACCTGCAAGCTCTGTGACCCTGTGGGACCTGAGGCCACACTGACCCCATGTGGGCTTCTCCCCGGTTTAGCCCTCTGGAGTGATATCCCTCAGCGGAACAGACTTTTAAAAGTCCTGATTTTGTGCTCCATTACTCCGCCAGTTGCCAGGAGCCGGCCCCTCCCCCTGTGGTCTCTCTTCCTGTTGCTTTGGATTCCCTTCTCTGCCAGTCCTACCTTTCAGAAAGTGGTTGATTTTCTGTTTCTAGAATTGCTGTTCTTCTTCTCTTCGATCTCCCATTGGATTTGTAGGTGATAAGCTATCTAGCTGATTTCCTGCTACCTGAAGTAGTGTCAGCCTGCTACTTCTCTGCCATCTTGACTCCTCCTCAGATATCACAAGTCTTATAAGTTTTCAGAAAGCACTCTTGTTATTCAGATTCTTTTAATTATCATTATTATAATCATTTAATTATAATTTAATTTAAGTGATCAGTAACCAAATAACTTAAATAAAATCCAGCCTGAATTTCTGGAGCACTTCTCACATGGTGGCTACTATATCAAGCACTGAAGAAGAGGTGAGTCACAGTACACGACCTCAAGGAGTTGATAGTTTAATCAAATTACAAATCAGAAAACAAAATGACCATTACAAACTTGACCACAGGCTTTTGCCAATGAAAAATAATATTTGCTAATATTTGTAATTTGAATTGTTGAAAATGGCCTCCAATTATCTCCCATACCTCCTGGTGTTCATGCCATTGCCTAAATCTTTTCTTGAAGTGTGAACTGGTTTCTATATCTCTCCACCATCTTCCCCCACACCCACAAGAAACAAACAGCTATGATGTTAAGACCTATGAAGGAATCCATGGAGGAAGAAATTGAAGTCTGAGGCAATAGCCACTGAGGCCCTGGGGCCAGCCAACAGCCACAGTGAATGAGCTCTGAAGCAGATCCTTCCTCCTGAAGCTTGGAATTGAGGTCCCCAACTGTGGCCCATGCCTTGAAGGCAGCTTTGTGAGAAATCATGAGTCAGAGGAACCCAGGGGAGCCATACCTAGCTGCTGATGCACAAAAACTGTGAGATCAGCTGTAGGGTAATTCATTACAAAGAAATAGCTAATTCACTAATAAAGGGAATCTGAAGCCTGCTTAAACATTTCAACATTAATTTCAACTATATTGCTCAAATCCTATACAAAATTTAAAATGTGATTAGAGAGTGTCTTTTGAACACCCCAAATCCTTAAAGCAGCAAACACCAGAAATAAGATTACTTCAAAACTTATTGCTATTCTTATACTTAAACTCAACTTAAAACATAAGAGTAGTTTTTAACCTTTATTTTGTTAGTCCTATAATTTTTTTATACTTCTCTAAGGCTATAATTGTACATTCCTATTGGTGTCTTACTACATCCTTTGTACCTTCCTGGGCTTACAGTGATATCCTTACACCAAAAGGCAAAATATTTCAGAAAATGTTTTGTCAAACAACTGCTGTTTAGTCAAAGTTTGGGACCTGTTTGCTTTTCCCACTGTGATCTAACTGAAACTACAGACCATTAATTTCCTTATTGTTTTCGGGTTAAATTTCAGTTCTTTCAAAAGTGGCACATTTTAATTTATTTTTTTAAAAGACCATATTAATTTATTTTTCAGAGACAGCACAAGCAAGGGGAGGGCAGGCAGAGCAGACAGAGGGAGAAGCAGGCTCCTGGATGAGCAGAGAGCCTGAGGTGAGGCTCTATCCCAAGACTATGAGATCATGACCTAAGCCAAAGGCAGACACTTAACTGACTGAGCCACCCAGGAATCCCCAAAATAGTACATTTTAAATTATTACCTTTACAAAGGCTTTGGATTTTTATAACCTAAAATATTTACTATAAATAATATGTTTTAAATATAACTTAGCCAGGGCACGTGGGTGGCTCAGTGGGTTAAAGCCTCTGCCTTCGGCTCAGGTCATGATCTCAGGGTCCTGGGATCAAGCTCCACATTGGGCTCTCAGCTCAGTGGGGAGCCTGCTTCCTCTTCTCTCCCTGCCTGCCTCTCTGACTACTTGTAATCTCTATCAAATAAATAAATAAAATCTTTAAAAACAAATAAATTAGCCAACATTTCATTATACATTATCCTATTATTATTATATACTAATATCATGTGTTACACTACTACAAATTAGGTACAGGCATATTTCAGAGATATTGCAAGTTCAGTTCCAGACCACCTCAATAATAGGGTGAGTAAATGAATATTTTGATTTCCCAATGCCTAGAAAATCATGTTTACACTATACTGTAATCTTTTAAGTGTGTAATGGCATTATGTATTCTAAAAAAAAATGTGCATACCAAGAAAAGTGACCACTTTCTCGAAGGTAGGATGTACAGAGAAGTGAATCCAAGATGATACAAGGGAAGATAGACCATGGTGGGAGGGAGCCTCCATCAGCTGGCTCCCAGCAAGTGATAAAGCCACACAGCATTTAGACGTCTACTCCACAGAGGGACATCACTCCAGTGGCTAAGCAGGGAGTGGAACCCTCACTGGGACAGTGTGGTCATAGTCAGAGTCACAGAAAAACTGGGGGTGACTGAGTGTGGCAGAGCTCCCAGGTATCAGAGCTGGGAAGCTGACTGCAAAGACTGAGCCAAGGAGGGACTCTTAGCTCAGAGTTACCTTAAACCATGATATCTGGCACAGTCGTACCACTGTTCTTCGAGCAGGGATATCACAAGTGGCAGATCCGGGGATGCTCACCTTCCTCCTCCAGGAGGAGTGGCATGGAAGCACGCTGCAGGAATCTGCTGGGTTTGGAGACTCCAAAGGGAGCCATGCACCAGAGATAGAAATGCTTAGTCACAGGCCAGGTGAGCACAAAGCACGGCTGGAGACCAGGAGACAGGAGGGATTGACTGTTTTTCTCTAAGGGTGCACTGAGGAGTGGGGACATGAGCTCTAAGCTCTCTCAGGGCCAGAAATTGGGAGGCTGCCATTTTCATTCCTGTCCTCCAAAGCAGTATGGAAAGTGTTCAGGGAACAAAAGCTCCCAAGAAGATTACTTAGCCTGGCCTCTTGCAAGGGTAGTGCAATTCTGCCTTGGGCAAGGACATTTGAGAATCACTGCAACAGACCCTTCCCCCAGAAGATCAGCAAGAATATCCAGCCAAGACCAAGCTCTCTGATCAATGAGAATTGAAAAACTTCAGAGCTACGGGAATACAGCACATAGAATTCATGGCTTCTTTCCCATGATACTTTAGACTTTTGGAATTAATTTTTTTTCTAATTTTCTTTCTGTTTTATTATTTTTTAATTTTTCTTCTTTCCTTTTTCAACCACACTTTATCAATTCCTTTTTTAAAATCTTTTTTAATTTTCATTTTAACATCATGTTCTATCCCTTCATTTTATGTGTGTATATATATATATATATATATATATATATATATATATATATCTTTCTTCAAAATTTTGTGATACAATTCCTTCTAACAGACGAAAATATAACCAAAATCTGGTGTATGGCATTGTTTTAGTCTTCTGCCTGATCATATTATCTCCTTTTTTTTTTTAATTTTAGTCCTCTCTTTTTCTCAATGAACTTCTTATCAAGTCCTTTTTTAGACTATTTTTTAAATTTCATCTTTACAGTCATATTCCATCCCTTCATTGTATTTACCCTTATTTGTGTATGTGTGTGTATAAAGTTTTTCTTTCTCTAAAATTTTGGGAGACAGTTTCATCTAACTGACCAAAATATATCCCAAATCTAGGGTGTGGTACTATTCTATTCACTGGCCTGACCATATTCTTTTTTTCTCTCTTTCTTCTCTCTTTTTTTCTTCCCCCTCCATTTCTTTTCCACCCAGTTTCAGGTCTCTTCCAATTTGGTTAGTGTATATTTTTTCTGTGGTTGTTGCTAACATTTTAGCATTTTGTTCTCTCATTCATCTGTTCTTCTCTGGACAAAATGACAAAACGGAAACTCATCTCAAAAAAAAAGAACAAGAGACAGTACTGACTGCCAGAGACCTAATCAATATATACATTAGTAAGATGTCAAAACTAGAGTTCAGAATGACAATTATAAAGATTCTAGC
The DNA here is from genome assembly GCF_011764305.1 of Mustela putorius furo. Taxonomy (NCBI): domain Eukaryota; kingdom Metazoa; phylum Chordata; class Mammalia; order Carnivora; family Mustelidae; genus Mustela; species Mustela putorius. The sequence goes on along the minus strand of NW_025422368.1, from coordinate 36,733,311 downwards.
TGGGCTTGAAAAAAGCATAGAAGATACTAGAGAATCCTTTCTGGAGAAATAAAAGAAGTAAAATCTAACCAAGTCAAAATAAAACAGGCTATTAATGAGGTACAATAAAAAAATGGAGGCTCTTACTGCTAGGATAAATTAGGCAGAAGAGAGAATTAGTGATACAGAAGAACAAAAGATGGAGAATACCGAAACTGAGAAAAACAGAAGTAAACAACTACTGGACTGCAGGGGAGAATTCGAGAGATAACTGACACCATAAGATGGAACAATACTAGAATAATTAGGACCCCAGAAGAAGAAGAAAGACAGAGGGGCAGAAGGTATATTGGAGCAAATTATGGCAGAGAGTTTCCCTAATTTGACAAAGGGAACAAGCCTCAAAATCCAGGAGGCAGGGTGCCTGGGTGGCTCAGTGGTTAAGCCGCTGCCTTCGCTCGGGTCATGATCTCAGGGTCCTGGGATCGAGTCCCACGTCAGGCTCTCTGCTCAGCAGGGAGCCTGCATCCTCTTCTCTCTCTCTCTGCCTGCCTCTCTGCCTACTTGTGATTTCTCTCTGTCAAATAAATAAATAAAATCTTTAAAAAAAAAATCCAGGAGGCACAGAGAAACCCCTGAAAATCAATAAAAACAGGCCAACACCCCACCATCTAATAGTAAAACCTAAAGTCTCAGAGACAAAGAGAAAATCCTGAAAACAGCCCAGGACAAGCGGTCTATAACCTACAAAGGAAGAAATATTAGACTGGCAGTAGACGTATCCACAGAGACCTTAAAGACCAGAAAGAATGAGCATGATATATTCAGAGCACTAAATAAGAAAAATATGAAGCCAAGAATACTATATCCAGCTAGGCTATCATTGAAAATAGAAGTAAAGATTAAAAAAACAAAAAACTTCCAGGACAAACAAAAACTTAAATAATTTGTAAATACCAAACCAGCCCTACAGGAAATATTAAAAGGGGTCCTCTAAGCAAAGAGAGAGTCTAGAAGTGACATACACCAGAAAGGAACAGAGTAATAGTAACCTCACAGGCAACACAATGGCACTAAATTCATATCTTTCAATAGCTGCCCTCAATGTATACAGGCTACAACCCCCAATCAAAAGACACAGGGTATCAGAATGGATTTAAAAAAATAAGACCTATTAAAATGCTGTCTACAGGAGACTCATTTTAGATCCAAAGACACCTCCAGATTTAAAGTGAGGGGGTGGAAAACCATTTACCATGCTAATGGACATCAAAAGAAAGCTGGGGTAGCAATCCTTATATCAGATAAATTAGATTTTAAACCAAAGACTATAATAAGAGAGGAGGAAGGACACTATATCACACTTAAAGATCTTATTCAACAGGAAGATCCAACAATTTTAAATATCTATGCCCCTAACATGGGAGCAGTCAATTATATAAATCAGTTAATAACAAAATCAAGGAAAAACATCAACAATAATACAATAATAGTAGGGGACTTTAACACCCCCCTCACTGAAATGGACACATCATCTAAGCAAAAGATCAACAAGGAAACAAAGGCTTTAAATGACATACTGGATGAAAGGGACTTCACAGATATGTTCAGAACATCCCATCCCAAAGCAACACAATACACATTCTTCTCTAGTGCACAGGGAACATTCTCCAGAATAGATCACATTCTGGGTCACAAATCAGGTCTCACCCGGTACCAAAAGATTGGGATCATTCCCTACATATTTTCAGACCACAGTTCTCTGAAGCTAGAACTCAATCACAAGAGGAAAGCTGGAAAGAACTCAAATACATGGAGACTAAAGAGCATCCTACTAGAGAATGAATGGGTCAACCAGGAGATTCAGTAAGAATTGAAAAAAATTAATGGAAACAAATTAAATGAAAACACAACTGTTCAAAATATTTGGGACACACCAAAGGCAGTCCTGAAAGGAAAGTATATAGCAACACAAGCCTTTCGCAAGAAAAAAGAAAGGTCTCAAATTCACAACCTAACCCTACACCTAAAGGAGCTGGAGAAAGAACAGCAAAGAAAGCCTAAACCCAGCAGGGGGAGAGATAATAAAGATAAGAGGAGAAATCAATGAAATAGAAAACAAAAGAACAATAGAAAAGAGCAATGAAACTAGGAGCTGGTTCTTTGAAAGAATTAATAAGATTGATAAACCCCCAGTCAAACTTACCAAAAAGAAAAGTGAAAGGACCCAAATTAATAAAATCGTGAAAGAAAGATGAGAGATTACAACCAACACCAAAGAACAATTATAAGAACATATTATGAGCAACTATATGCCAGCAAATGAGACAATCTGGAAGAAATGGATGCATTCCTAGAGTCATACAAACTACCAAAACTGAGCCAGGAAGAAATAGAAAACCGGAACAGACCCATAAACAGCAAGGAAATTGAAGGAGTAATCAAAAATCTCCCAACAAACAAGAGCCCAGTGCCAGATGGCTTCCCAGGAGAATTCTACCAAACATTTAAAGAAGAACTAATACCTGTTCTCCTGAAACTGTTCTGAAAAAATAGAAATGAGAGGAAAACTTCCAAAGTCAGTCTATGGGGCCAGAATTACCTTGATCACAAAATGAGACAAAGACCGCATCAAACAGGAGAATTACAAACCAACATCCCTGATGAACATGGGTGCAAAAATTCTCACCAAAATACTAGCCAATAGGAGCCAACAGTACATTAAAAGGATTGGTAATCACAACCAAGTGGAATTTATTCCTGGGCTGTAAGATTTGTTCAATATCCACAAATCAATCAATGTGATACAATACATTAACAAGAATAAGAACCATAAGATACTCTTGATAGATGCAGAAAAAGCATTTGACAAAGTACAGCATCCTTTCTTGATCAAAACTATTCACAATGTAGGGATAGAGGGTACACACCTCAATATCCTAAAAGCCATCTATGAAAAGCCCAACAGTTCTCAATGGGGAGAAACTGAGAACTTCGCTCCTAAGGTCAGGAACATGACAAGCCTGTCCACTATCACCACTGCTATTCAATATAGTACTAGAATTCCTATTCTCGGCAATCAGACAACAAAAAGAAATAAAAGGCATCTGAATCAGCAAAGAAGAAGTCAGACTCTCACTCTCTGCAGATGATATGATTCTTTATGTGAAAAACCCAAAAGACTCCATCCCAAAACTGCTAGAACTCATACAGGAATTAAGTAAATTGTTAGGGTATACAATCAATGCACAGTAATTAGTTGCATTTGTATATACCAACAACAAGACAAAAGAAAGAGAAATTAAGGAGTTGATCCCATTTACAATTACACCCAAAACCATAAGATACCTAGGAATAAATCTAACCAAAGAGGCAAAGAATCTGTACTCAGAAAACTCATGAAAGAAATTGAGGAAGACATAAAGAAATGGAAAAACGTTCCATGCTCATGGATTGGAAGAACAAATATTGTGAAAATGTCTATAGTACCTACAGCAATCTACACATTTAATGCAGTCCCTATCAAAATACCATCAATGTTTTTCAAAGAAATGAAATGAATAATCCTAAAATTTATATGGAACAATAAAAGACCCCAAATAGCCAGAGGAATGTTGAAAAAGAAAACCAAAGTTGGTGGCATCACAATTCCAGACTTTAAGCTTTATTACAAAGCTGTAATCATCAAGACAGTATGGTACTGGCACAAAAACAGACACATAGATCAATGAAACAGAATTGAGAGCCAAAAAAAAAGGCCCCTCAACTCTATAGTCAACTAATCTTCGACATAGCAGCAATGAATGTCCAATGGAAAAAAGACAGTATCTTCAATAAATGGTGTTGGGAAAATTGGACAGCTATAAACAGAAGAATGAAACTGGGCCATTTTCTGACACCACACACAAAAATAGACTCAAAATGGATGAAAGACCTCAGTGTGAGACAGGAATCCATCAAAATCCTTGAAGAGAACACAGGCACCAACCTCTCTGACCTCAGCTGCAGCAGCTTCTTGTTTCTTCCTAGAAACACCATCAAAGGCAAGGGAAACAAGGGCAAAAATCAGCTATTGCGACTTCATCAAGATAAAAACCTTTTGCACAGCAAAGGAAGCAGTCAACAAAACCAATAGACAATTAACAGAATGGGAGAACATATTTGCAAGTAACAAACAGATAAAGGCCTAATATCCAAAATCTATAAAGAATTTATCAAACTCAGCACCCAAAAAATAAATAATCCAATCAAGAAATGGCTAGAAGACACAAACGGACATTTCTGCAAAGAAGACATCCAGGGATGCCTGGGTGGCTCAGTCGGTTAAGCCACTGCCCTCGACTCGGGTCATGATCCCAGGGTTCTGGGATCAAGTGCCACATCAGGTTCCTTGTTCAGCAGGGAGCCTACTTCTCTGCCTCTGCCTGCCCTCTGCCTGCTTGTGTGCTCACTCTCTCTCTCTCTCTCTGATAAATAAATAAAGTCTTAAAAATAAAAAAAAAAGAAGACATCCAAATGGCCAACAGACATATGAAGAAGTTTTCAGCATCACTTGGCATCAGGGAAATAAAAAACAAAACTACAGTGAGATACCACCTCACACCAGTCAGATTGACTAAAATTAACAAGTCAGGAAATGACAGATGCTGGTAAGGATGCAGAGAAAGGGGAGCCCTCCTACACTCTTGGTGGGAATGCAAGCTGGTGCAGCCACCCTGGAAAACAATATGGAGGTTCCTCAAAAAGTTGAAAATAGAGCTACTCTATGACCCAAAAATTGCACTACTATATTTACCCCAAAGATACTAATGTAGTGATCCGAAGGGGCACGTGCACCTGAATGTTTATAGCAGCAATGTCCACAATAGCCAAACTATGGAAAGAGTTTAGATGTTTATCAACAGATGAATGGATTAAGATGATGTGGTATATATACACAACGGAATATTATGCAACCATCAAAAAAACGAACTCTTGGGATGCCTGGGTGGCTCAGTCAGTTAAGCAGCTGCCTTTGGCTCAGGTCATGATCCCGGGGTTCTGGGATTGAGTCCTACATCAGGCTCCTTTCTCAGGAGGGAGGCTGCTTCTCCCTCTGCCTCTGCCTGACACTCTGCCTGCTTGTGCTCTCTCATGCTCTCTCTCTGACAAATAAATAAATTAAAAAAAAAAAACTCTTGTCATTTGCAATGACCTGAATGGAACTGGAGGGAATTGTGCTAAGTGAAAGAAGTTAATCAGAGAAAGACAATTATCATATGATCTCACTGATACAAGGAATTTGAGAAATAAGACAGAGGATCATAGGAGAAGGGAGGAAAAAATGAAACAAGATGAAACCAAAGAGGAAGACAAAACATAAGACACTCTTAATCTCAGGAAACAGAGGCTTGCTGGAGGGGAGGAAGGTAGGAGGAATGGGGTAGCTGGGTGGTGGACACTGAGGAGAATATGTGCTATGGTGAGTGCTGTGAATTGTGTAAGACTGATGAATCACACACCTGTACCCCTGAAACAAATAATACATTATATGTCAATTTTAAAAATGTGCACGCCTTATTTTAAAAATATTTTATTGCTGGGGCACCTGGGTGGCTCAGTGGGTTAAAGCCTCTGCCTTCGGCTCGGGTCATGATCCCAGCGTCCTGGGATTGAGCCCCACATCGGGTTCTCTGCTCAGCAGGGAGCCTGCTTCCTCCTCTCTCTCTGCCTGCCTCTCTGCTTACTTGTGGTCTCTGTCTGTCAAATAAATAAATAAAATCTTAAAAAAATATATTTTATTGCTAAAAGAATGCTAACCATCTTGTAAGCTTTCAGTGAGGCATCACCTTTTTACTGGTGTGGGCGGGGGGGAGGGGGCGGCCCCCATGTCCATAGCTGCTGAATGACTAGGGTGGGGGTTGCTAAAGGCTGGGATGACTGTGGCAGTTTCTTAAACTAAGGCAACAATCACTTGAACACAATTCCTGACATTAGTATTTATTTTTCTTCCAAAATGACAAAAACCCTCAAATAGCAAAGACACACTGACTCTATGTTCAAATAAAATAAGACGATCTTTTCTATATTTTCTGCACTGTGATGAATTCATGGATCCAGGGAGAGATGATGACCTGTTTTCTGAGATGCTGGACTCAGCTTTAGAAGTCATGAAGCATGTTAACAAGTATTATTTCTTCTTTGCCATTAAAATGCTCAGAAGTTGTGTTTATGCGGATCAGATGCAAGAAGAAAAATTTTTGAGCCAGAATAAAGAAAAATATTCTAGGAGCAGTTAAAATCTGTGATTGACTACCTTGGGGAAAAATGAGTTCAATTTCTCCAGGGGGTGTTCAAACAGGGTAGATTGCCACTTAGCAGTGACTTTTAGACATATAAGATCCTGTTCAAACACTACGATTCTATAAAAATAAGTGCTGGCATAATCATATTTCCTGTCAGAAGTTCTGGATTATGCTCATGGATCAAAAGAATAAACATAGTTAAATGTCTATACTGCCTAGAGCAATCTATACTTTCAATGCCATTCTAACCAAAATTCCACCTTTTCGAAATTTGAAAAATTGTGCATTTTTAAAGAGCTGGAGCAAACAATCCTAAAATTTGTATGGAATCAGAGATGTTAAAGTATAAATGTTTTAATATATTTGCCCTAATTTGTTTAAATTCTGGTTATACTGGTGTTCATATTAAAAGTCATAACATGTTAGAATCTGAGATCTCAGATTGGATGGTGCCTCTGAATTATATTTTGCTAAGAAATGTCATTGTATATACTAGCAATTGAGCAGGGAAGAAGAATGGAATCATTACAAGGCAGTTAATTTTTAGCATAGATTCCAGAAAAGTCTGTTAATATCTGAGGGGTTTGTGTATTATGACAAACTATTTAAATTGTTATTCTGGATTCTGACTATATCTCTCCTACAGTCAAAAGTATATATTATTTGTTTTACTCTGTATTTTAATACACTTGCCTATTTTTGCATAAATGCCAAAAATGTAATTTCAAAATAAATCCCTGTGAAACTTCGGGTAAAAAAAAAATAAATTGCTAAAGAAGTGTTGAAAAAGAAAAAAACTGGGGGCATCACGTCGCCTGATTTCAAGCTTTACTACAAAGCTGTGATCACCAAGACAGCATGGTACTGACACAAAAACAGACACTTAGACCAGTGGAACAGAGTAGAGAGCCCAGATATGGACCCTTAACTTTATGGTCAACTAATCTTTGACAAAGCAGGAAAAAATATACAGTGGAAAAAAGACAGTCTCTTCAATAAATCATGCTGGGAATATTGGACAGCTATGTGTAGAAGAATGAAACTCAACCATTCTCTTACACCATACACAAAGATAAACTCGAAATGGATAAAAGATCTCAATGTGAGGCAGGAATCCATCAAAATCCTGGAGGAGAACACAAGGCAGTAACCTCTTCAACATTGGCCACGGCAACTTCTTTCAAGATATGTCTCCAAAGGCAAAGGAAACAAAAATGAAAATGAACTTTTGGGACTTCATCAAGAGCAAAACCTTCTGCACATCAAAGGAAACAGTCAACAAAACAAAGAGACAACCCACAGAATGGCAGAAAATATTTGCAAATGACAGGACAGACACAGGGCTGATATCCAACATCTATAAAGAACTCCTCAAAATCAACACACACAAAACAGATAATCATGTCAAAAAATGGGCAGAAGACATGAACAGACACTTCTCCAAAGAAGACATACAAATGGCTAACAGACACATGAAAAAATGTTCATCATCACTAGCCATCAGGGAGATTCAAATTAAAACCACATTGAGAAACCACCTTACACCAGTTAGAATGGCCAAAATTAACAAGACAGGAAACAACAAGTATTGAAGAGGATGTGGAGAAAGGGGAACCCTCTTCCACTGTTGGTGGGAATGCAAGTCGGTGCAGCCACTTTGGAAAACAGTGTGGAGATTCCCTAAGAAATTAAAAATAGAGCTACCCTATGACCCTGTAATTACACTACTGGGCATTTGCCCCAAAGATACAGATGTAGTGAAAAGAAGGGCCATCTGTACCCCAATGTTCATAGCAGCAATGGCCACAGTCGCCAAACTGTGGAAAGAACCAAGATGCCCTTCAATGGATGAATGGATAAAGATGTGGCCTGTATACACTATGGAGTACTACGCCTCCATCAGAAAGGATGAATACCCAATTTTTTTCTCAGCATGGATGGGACTGGAAGAGATTATGCTGAGTGAAATAAGTCAAGCAGAGAGAGTCAATTATCATATGCTTTTGCTTATTTGCGGAGCATAAGGAATAATATGGAGGACATGGGGAGATGGAGAAGGGAGTTGGGGGAAATTGGAGGGGGAGACAAACCATGGGAGACTGTGGACTCTGAGAAACTGAGGGTTTTGGAGGGGAGCGGGGTGGGAGGTTGGGTGAGCCTGGTGGTGGGTATTGTGGAGGGCACATATTGCATGGAGCACTGGGTGTAGTGCACAGTGAATTCTGGAACTGAAAAGAAATTTAAAAAATAAATAAATTTTTCTAAAAAAAGAAGTTCTGGATTGTATTTTCTTCCTTTTGTTATGAGATTTCTCTTTGTCTAAATATCCTTCTCAGTCATTTCTGGATAGTAGAGAAACATATTGAGATAAAATATGGGAAACGAACTTCCTCCATAATGGCTCGAGAAAAAAAAAAAAAATCATTACAAACAATTCCTACATCCCATATGACATATGGGGTTTAGCAGTCAATAAAAAATAATGTAAGAGTATATTTTCTTCCTTTTGTGTGAAAGTTCCCTTGAAGGGCCTTTCTAAGTAAAGCTTACATTGGGATTTCCCATTTGTGATCTTCTATAGATCCGAGGGATACTGCTGTGTCAAGGAGAGGAGAGTGAAACCATTAGGTGTTAAGACAAAATGTAATCTATAATCAGAAAAAAATAATAATAAAATAACAGGCCAGGAACTAAAATACATAAGAGCAGAGCTGTCAGAGAATATTAGTAGGGGGAGAATTTGTGGCTTTGGCTGCCTGAGAGGTTGAAGGCCCTTTTATTTCTAAGCCACAAATCACAAGGTTTTCCATTTGTGTTGCCCTGGTTTGTTTTTAACCTTAAACCATCTTGCTTTACAGCATAGCACATCCTCTGTATATTATAATATCAGATTATAAGAACACAGTTTATAGCTCTAATAGTAAATACAAAATTCTTCTGATTTCTCCGTCCTGTTTTTCCCGCTTGTCAAATTACCTAGTTTATGCTTTTAATTCACTGTGTGCTCCTTCTTCTGTGAGAAAAGGAACCAGCTGAAATTGACAACCACAGGAGGTAGTTCTTAGACATATATCTGGACATAGATATCAAAGAAACCTAGAGATCGAGTGACTAAGCACTGATCCAACAGCTCAAAAACATCATCAATGCCATTAGCTCTCAAAATCTTCCTAACATTCCTTCGGCATGTTGACAACCTCACTGCCACAAAACAGCTGCTACAGCTCCAGGTTACTGTCAGTATTCAGGAAAACAAAGAGAATAAAGGCAATGAAAGCCATTTTAGAAATCTTCTAGCGAACTTTGTCTTACATTTCAATGGCCAAAGGTAGGCTGGGTGGCCACTCTCACTGCAAGGGGAGCCAGGAAAGGGAATAACTTGTGGGAATGGCAGGAGAAAAGGTGATTGGAAAGGCTCATAGGGACACCTGGGTGGCTCAGTTGTTAAGCATTTGCCTTCGGCTCAGGTCATGATCTCAGGATCCTGAAATCAAGCCCTACATCGGGCTCCCTCTCAGTGGGAAGCCTGCTTCTCTTTCTCCCACTCCCGCTACTTGTGATTCCTCTCTCACTGTCTCTCTGTCAAATACATAAATAAAATATTCAATAAAAAAATTTTTTTGAAAGGAAAGTCTCATGGATTGGCCAATAGTCTCTGCCATGCTAGACTAAGGCTAACACAAGATTTAACCAGGCATCAACACATTTTTTATTTCCTTATTACTTATCCCCCAAAATAATGTAGAAGTAATGGGTCCAGAGGGCATTTTTTACTTTACAGAAAAGAAACTAGAAACTATATACCACAGAATACAGGGAGTAAAAAAAAAAAAACCTTCTACTGTGCTACTTGCATCATTAGCCTCTGCTAGTTTATCTGTAGCAATCATCAGTAAAAATAAAAATAAATGAATGAATTAAAAGACAAACCTTAAAAGCAAAAGAATCTAAATCTTTGCCTTTGAGGATATAAACACAATGCATTTAGAAGGATCCCACCTGAGGTATGTGTCCAGGGAAGTGGTGATGCCAAAGAATAGCACAGGAAAGAAAACCTTTAATAGAAAAGCAAAGAGGGATGAGTTACTGGACCTGAATCAAAGAAGAAAAGAGAAACAGTTTGGGCCTCAGTAGAAATCTTCAGATACATTTTGATCTTTCTGCATTATCCATTCTCACATCTGTTCTTTATTTAACTACCCTGTATTTGTCTGCTCTGGCTGAACACCATGCTGGTTTGTCCCTAGTCACAGCTCCCCCAACAATGTCCCATATCCTACCTTCCAGCAGTGCAATGGTCTGTGCAGAGTTTCACACTTGGCCTATAATTGCTCTGAGTGAAATTCATTCTTCTGTCTTGTCCAACTGGCAAAACACATACTCATCCTGTAAATACAACTGTATGGATTTCTTTTTTTTTATGCTATGTTAGTCACCATAACTGTACATCATTAGTTTTTGATGTAGTGTTCCAAGATTCATTGTTTACATATAACCCCCAGTGCTCCATGCAATACGTGCCCTCCTTAATACCCACCACATTTCTTTGAAAAAGTCCTCCCTGTGCCTGAGCAGAGTTAATTCCAACCTTCCTGTGGGTTCTCAGATCATCTTAATTATAACCCAACTGCATATGCTTTCACATAGTGCCTGAGGTTTGAGCTCTGGGATTTAATCGCAGTATCATTTCAGTACTAAGTATCATGCTTTACACATAGTGTTAAGCAACTCCTGAACAAGTGAATAAAGGAACAAATGAATGTTCTTTTTGAGGAAGATAATTATAAACAAAACTAAAAAGAAGGAGCCATTAGTTTTTAAAATATCTAAAAAAGAACAATTTGATTACCTTAAATGGGTTTGTCTCAGCTAATATACAAAGTACTCATCTTCAACAAGTTTTCAACTTATAAGGAAAAAAGAAATCTCACAGAGTTGTTTATCTGTATGCCTCTAGAGAATAAAACATGCCCTGTCTGCATGATAGTTTATAATTAAGAATAAAGGCCAACTAGAAAGGATGACACAAAGCATTCACGAAAATACTACTTCTAAAGAACAAAGGTAAACATGCATCTTCACTCTTCTTGGTCTTTGAAATGCACTTCCAAAGGAAAGAAACTCTAGAGGACCCAGCATTATTCCATCACCAGAATACAAATTCTTCTACTTAATGACTTCCTCTTAATTTAATAGAATTCTACATGAAAATATTGTACTCCAGGAGGTTTACTCCTCTTCTCTAAAGTTTTATTGTTCTGAGTTTCTCCTCCTGTTCTTGAATTTCAAATATCAATTCCCATCAGACAGAATTAGGGATGTTAATAAAATCTCTAGAAACAGTAGCTGATCATATCTTTGACCTTATCAGAAAGGGCCACACACAGTTTGGTCAGAAATAGAGGTGATAGGGGTTCACTTTCCCTAATACAGGCTGAAAAGAAAGAAAAGATCTGATGTACAGAACAACTGAAAATATTCCCAGGAGTAGGACAGGGGATCTTGATCTTTCAGAAACACTCTGCAAGTTTCTAATTTTTACATACGTTTACATTTTTTTTGTTAAGATTTATTTATTTATTTGAAAGAGAGAGAGAACCAGACAGAGCAGGATTGAGGGGAGGGGCAGACTCTCTGCTAAGCAGGAAGCCCAACTTGGGGTTTGATCCTGGGACTCAAGGATCATGACCTGAGCCAAAGGCAGATGCTTAATCAGCTGAGCCACCCAGATGCCCCATGTTTATATTTTTCTCAAAAGCCTCTTGCTCCTCTCTTTACCCAGGGCATAGGGTCAAAAACAAGTATCTATGAATACATATTTTTTACTCATAACTGGAGGAAAAAATAATAATGTAGATGACAAGACAATGAAAGCAAGGAAGGAAAGAAAGAGAGGAGAGAGGAAAAAAAGAAAAGACAGGGAAATGGGAAATAATCAGGTCAAAATTGTGCCTACTTAGATAGGAATCTCTGTAATCATTTTGCATGTAGTTTCCATACAGAGCTCTCATCTTTCCCTGATGTTTGCATGATGGCAGAGGAATCCAAGAAGAACTGAGGATACAAGAGTATTCTTACAGCACCTCCCACTTTGGGGCAGACAGAGTTAAAGAAGAAAATGCACAAGAGAATTCTCTGTTTAGAGAATATTACAGATTCAAACTGTGGGAATACGGGAAGTAGAAAAATTATCTTTTAATTTGCCAGAGGAAAGATTATAAATCATGAAATATTGTCATTTGATAACTGTTCTTATGTTTTAGCTTTGTTCAATTATTGGGTAGAAAACAGCAAAACTTTCTTTTCCTTCAATGAAAGAATAAAAGAATAATGGTCCAATATTTAAATTATAAGATATGTATTATATTATATGTATAGCATTGCCACCACATCTGGAAACAAAAACAAAGTTAAAGAATAAGGGTTTGCTGCTCTCACTTCCAAACATGACATTACATGATATGGCCACTGTGTTGTTCCTCATTAGCTATACATTATGCAAAATAGGAATAAACATCCTACATTAATGTAACATTTACACCAGTCCCTAAACATGTTTCTGTGAAGAGTTGCTTCTCATTATTTTTGTCTCTGATTTTCAGTGTATTAATCTTCACCTTAGCACATTTAGTAATCAAGTGGGTTAGTGTGTAAAAAGTAAAAGAAAATATAAGCTTTAGCAGCCCTGTATTTGATGTTATTTACATTCTGTACCTCTCCCTAGTTATAATATTCATTTATCATTAATAATTTATTTCCTATTGTGGGTATTTGTTTGTTAATTAATAATCGCTTTGCCATTCAGTCTAGATTAGGCAGTGATGTACATGCATATTAACTTTAAATAGCTTATACTTACCATAGTTTCCTATATACAGTAGTTTGTTTAATTAATATTTCTTGAATAAAAATAAACTCTAAAAATGTCTTTTTTTTAGCCTTTGAAGTACATTTTGGATACCTGACACCAAGTACACACTCTCCAGAGCCCCATGTCCTCTGACGGTTTTATCATCATAAATATTCTGAAAGAATTTTTCAGAAGTAGTCTTAGAGCTACCAATTTTCTGCTTATAATTTTCACCACTGGAAAATAATTTTCTTCATAGTCAACCAAAGAAATTTCTTCTTTTTTTAAATGCTCACTGCTCTTTTAAGATATCCCTATAAAAGCCACTGATGTTCTGTTTTTGTATTGCTTCAATAACAAAAGCAAACTGCTACTAAGTAAGGAAATAAACAGGAAAACCTGTTTTAAATTAACATTAATTATGACAGAAGGTTTAAAAATACTTCCCAATGCAATTCGTATTAACAAACATTTACTTAATGTGATCCAAAGTGACAGAAGAGGAGACAAAGGAGTTTCACAGAGTGGGAAAGTAGCAGTTAATGCTGACAGGGCTGGAGTCTCAGCGACAGGACAAAGGTCCCATGTGAGCTGACTCCCCAGAGAAGCTAAAAAGGAAAAAGCACAGCTGGCCAAATGAAACTCATTCTAGAGCATGTTAAGGGTGAAACAACCAGCATGTAACATAGAGAATGAATTACATTAGGGATTTAGGTGTAAAATATCTAGATTCATCAGGAAATGACACATGCAAGCGAGGATGCGGAGAAAGGGGGACCTTCCTACACTATGGGTGGGAATGCAAGCTGGTGCAACCACTCTGAAAAACAATATGGAGGTTCCTCAAAAAGTTGAAAATAGAACTCCCCTATGACCCAGCAATCACACTACTGGGTATTCACCCTAAAGATACAAATGTAGTGATCCAAAGGGGCACATGCACATGTTTATAGCAGCAATGTCCACAAGAGCCAAACTATGGAAAGAGCCTAGATGTTCATCAACAGATGAATGGATAAAGAAGATGTGGTGTATATATATACAATGGAATACTATGCAGCCATCAAAAGAAATGAAATCTTGCCATTTGCAATGTGGATGGAACTAGAGGATATTAGGCTGAGTGAAATAACTCAATCAGAGAAAGACAATTATCATATGATCTCCCTGATATGAGGAATTTGAGAGGCATAGTGGGGAGTTTGGGGGGTAGGGAAGAAAAAAATGAAACAAGATGGGATCAGAAGGGAGACAAACCATAAGAGACTCTTAATCTCACAAAACAAACTGAGGGTTGCGGGGGGAGTTAGGTAGGGAGAGGGTGATTGGGTTATGGACATTGGGGAGGGTATGTGCTATGGTGAGTGCTGTGAAGTCTGTAAGTCTGACGATTCACAGACCTGTACCCCTGGGGCTAATAACACATTATATGTTAATTTTTAAAATTTTTAAATAAAATCTAGATTTTACTTGGAGATGTGAACACAGACATGGCTGATAAAGGCAAAAGGAGAAAATTGAAAACAGCTCTCTGCCACAGTTGATCTGCTGTATCTTTTTTACATCATGAGTAGGCATCTGCCCAGGGAACTTAATATCAGGTCCAACTGCTGATTTTGTTTTGTTTCTTTTATCAAATTCAATTTGTATCTACACCTGTTCTTACTGCTCCTATAATAGACTGAAAGGCCTATTATAAGTAATTAGCATATGATTTGCATGGAAGCATTGCGCCTACTGTTTTTAAACGCCTATGAGAACATATACATCTGCCTTGGTACCCAGGAACATATCCATTATTATCACTAATTATTATTATCAATCATTATTCTTGACCTATTAAGACAATGCAAAGATATCCGAGCTAAAGCTAAAGATCAGAGCTATATCATTGTCAGAGGAGAGGCAAGCAGCCAGGGCTCAAACCCCAACACCATGATTAATTAATTGACTGATCTTACTAAGCTTCAGTTTCCTCATCTATAAAATGAGGATGATGTATTGTCTCACGGGATGGTTACAGTGGTAAAGTGAGAAGATACATGTATATTAGTAAGTGTCCACAAGGAAAATAGAAATGTCTCTGAGTATTTAAAACAAAGGGAATTAAATCTAGGGAATTCAATGAGGAGACAAAGATGCTCCGAAACCAACCAGGAATCAAGAAGGACAGACACTCAGAGTTTAACACTGGGAAGCCCCTATCCTATCCTAGGGAGGAAAGGAGGTGGTTTCCCTGAGCCACCTGTGCAGAACCTAGGAGCACAGAAGAGGCGTCCAACAAGAGGCAGGAACATAGAAGTAAGGTAGCTGTTGCTAGAGGTGCAGCCTCAGGTCCACGGGGCTTAAAACTACCCTGGCTTCTCCCTCTCTCCGATCCTCCAGCTTTCTATCCCTGTCTCCTATGGACAATACCCACCTTAAATCCCGGAACCTGGGTTTTGCAAAAAAGGTACATGTTATGTTCCTTCTCAGATTCTCAGCCTCCGCTTCACACATCTCTCAGGGTGTTAAACCCTGGCCTTGCACCATCATCCCTGCAATGATCACCTACAGCTGAGGCTGTGTGTGAGGTGCACTAAGGCGTTAGCACTCAGCTGCGCTGAGGGACATCTCCATTACAGCTGTCCCATCTCTGTACAATTCCTCCATCTTGTGACCTTTGTACTAGGTAAAGTTTAGGAGGTCATTTGTGAGACTTGGCCCCTTAGCTTCAGACAATGATCAATGACAAAGCATCTTAACTCGGCCTTTACAAACTTTTTAGGTCTCATATAGGTAAAGATCTATGTGTGACAACAGGATTAAAAGCTTTCGCTTAAGGGGTACCTGGGTGGTTCAGTCAGTTAATGGTCTGACTTTGGCTCAGGTCATGAATGCAGTGTCCTGGGGTGGAGTCCTGTGTCAAGCTCTGCTCTAAGCAGAAAATCTGCTTCTCTTTCTCCCTCTGCCCATCCCCCAGCTCGAGCTCGCTTGCTTGCTTTCTCTCTCTTTCTTTCTTTCTTTCTTTCTCTCAAATAAGTAAATAAATAAAAATGCTTTCACTGAAGAAGGCAAGAAAATAAAAGCAGTCATATTCAAAATAAATAGAAGAGAGAAAATAATAAAGAGAAGAAGTAAAGACAAACATAACACAATAAAAAAGATAAAAGATGAAATAAGTAAGATGAAAAATGGACAAACATAAGCAAATCAATGAAGCAAAAATCTGGTTCTTGACAAGATAAATAAAATTGATAATCTCTGGGGCGCCTGTGTGGCTCAGCGGGTTAAAGCCTCTGCCTTCGACTCCAGTCATGATCCCAGGGTTCTGGGATCGAGCCCCGCATCGGGCTCTCTGCTCAGCGGGAGCCTGCTTCCTCCTCTCTCTCTCTCTCTGCCTACTTGTGATCTCTCTCTGTCAAATAAATAAATAAAACTTAAAAAAAAAAAAAGAAAAAAATTGATAATCTCTAACTAGACTCATCAAAATAGAAGAATACAAATAAAACAATATCAGAAACATAAACAATATCACGGAAAAAAATGACAGGGTTATAAATCCTATAAACAGTAAACAGATAATTGGAGAATATCATTATTATGGGTTTAATTATATCCTCTGAAAAGATATGCTAAGTCCTAACCCCTGCACCTGTGAATATGACCCTTTTGGAAATAAGGTCTCTGTAGATGCAGTCGAGTTGAGATGAGGCCATTAGAGGTGAGCTCTAATCCAATATGGGTGGCACCCTTACATGAAGAGGAAACTGTATGCAAAGACAGAGACACACATAAAGGATGCCATGTGATAACAGAGGCAGAAAGTGAGATAGGCAACTGCAAGCCAAGTAATGCCAGGAAGCAATAGCCAAAGTGAAAAGCCAGGAAGAAGCAAAGAAAGATTCCACCCAAGTCTGAGGAAGCATACTGACACTTTGGTTTGGACTTCGGTCTTCCAGAACAGTGAGAGAATAAATTGTGATGGCTTTAAGCTGGTGAATTTGTGGTACTTTGTTATGGCAACCCTAGGAAATTAATACAACTGTGAAAAACACTAAAACTATACCTTTGACAATTTAAGCAAAATCAACAAATTCCTTGAAAGATAATCAAAATGGACAGGAAACAGAATGTCTAAAGAGCCTCTATTAAAGAAATGGTAACCCTAATGAAACAGACTCTCCCAAAGAAAACTTCAGACACAAATTCTTTCTCTAGTACATTTGAGGAAACACTTCAGGAGTGAAAATTCAAATGCTACCCCACAAAATAGACAGATATTCAGAAAGATCCCAAATGAACACATAAAGCCAGTATTTCTCCAATACCATAAACAGAAAAAGATACTTAAACAAATTAGGGGTCTGGGTTGCTCAGCTAAGCATCCAACTCGTGATTTCAGCTCAGGACATAATCTCTGAGTCATGAGATGGGGCCCTGCCTTGGGCTGCTGGCTCAGCAGGAACTCTGTCTCTGTCCATTATCCTCTCCCTCTGCCCCTTCCCCAGCTCACATGTGCTCTCTCTCATAAATAAATGATTTTTTAAAATAAATAAATTAATTAAATATCCACCACGAACATTAATACACAATTTTTAACAAAATATTACAGAAGCAAATCTATCAACTTATGAAAAATGATAATAAATACAACATGATCACATGGGAATTACCCAAAGAGTACAAGTTTTGTTTAACACTGAAAAATCATACTGCCATCTATCATATTAATGAATATAAAAGAATATCTATATAAACATCTCAAGAGATACAGAAAATTTATATAAGAAAATTCAATTTTCACTCATGGTAAAAGTCTCAATCAACAGGAATAGAAGGGGATTTCCTCAACCTGATAGATCTCCAAAAACCTGCAGCAGACCTCACATATGAGTGGAAAAACTAAATACCTTTTTTTTGTAACACGGAAAACAAGACAAGGATGACTCTTATCACTCTCTCCAACATTGTACCAGAGGCCCTAAGCAGTACCATAAAGCAAGAGGAAAAAATGAAGGAAAGGAAGTAAATCTTTCTATATCTTTTTTTTAAGATTTCATTTACTTATTTATTTATTTGGGTACATTTACAACTCCATAAGAAGACAGACAAACCCAGTTTTATTTTTTTTATTTTTTTTATTTTTTATTTTTTATAAACTTATATTTTTATCCCCAGGGGTACAGGCAAACCCAGTTTTAAAAAAGATTGAACAGGGGTGCCTGGGTGGCTCAGCTGGTTAAGCATCTTCCTTCAGCTCAGGCCAAGATCCCCCAGTCCTGGAGTCCTGGATTCAAGCCCTGTGTCGGACTCCCTGCTCAGTGGGGAGCCTGCTTCTGCTGCTCCCCCTGCTTGTGTTCTCTCACTCTTTATATCTCTGTAAAATAAATAAAATCTTCTTTAAAAAATTTTAAAAAAGTAAAAAAGACTGAATGGACACTTCAATGGGCAAAAAAACTAAACAGACACTTCTCAAAAGAAAATACACAAATGGCCAATAAACACATGAGAAGGTGCTCAATGTCATTACTTTTCAGGAAATGCAAACCTAAAAAACAATGAGATACCATTACATACACACCATAATGGCTAAGTTTTAATAAACAGACAATATCAAGAACTGGCAATGATATAGAACAACTAAAACTCTCATATGTTGCTACCAGGAATGCAAAACGTTGCAATCACTCTGGAAAACAAACTAGAAGTTTCTTATCAAATTAAACATGCACTTACTTTAGGACTCAGCTATCAAATTCATAGGTATTTAATAAACAAAAAGAAATGAAAACACCTGTCCACACTGAAACCTGCATGTAAGTACTGATGACAGGTTTTTTCACAATAGCCAAAAATAGGAAAGACATGAAATGTCCACAGGTGGATGAACAAATTGTGGTATATCAGTACAATGGGATACAACTCAGCAACATAAGGAACAAACTACTGACACATGAAAGAATACAGATTAATTTCAAAAACATGCTGAGCAAAAGAAGTCAGATACAAAAGAGTCCATGATTACAAAATTCCAGAAGGGGCAAAACTAATTCATAGTGACAGAAAGTGTAACACTGGTTGTCTGGGGCCAGGTGGATAGTGAGGGGGAAGAAAGGAGCTTTTATAGGCAATAGAAATGTCCTGTATCTTTGACCTGATGGTGTTTCAGAAATGTATACATTTGCTAAAAACCCACTGACCTCACGACTTACAATGTGTGCGTTTTATTGCATGAAAGAATTACTAAATAAAGTTGATTTTTAAAATGTCGAGGGTAGGAGGCACCTGGGTGGCTCAGCCTATTAAGTGACCAACTCTTGGTTTTGGCTCAGTATCCTGAGATGGAGCCCGGGGTAGGGTTCTGCCCTCAGCATGGAGTCTGGTTGAGATTCTCTCTCCTCAACTTCTGCCCCTCCCACCTCTCACACTTTCTCTAAATAAATAAATAAATATGTACTTATAAAGTAAAACAAAACAAAATGTCAAGGTCAAGAAGACAAAGGAACCTGAGGAATTCTCCGAGATTAAAAAAGACGAAAGTGACATCACAACTAAATGTATCCCATGATCCTGCACATTATCAGGACAGTTGACAAAATCTGAATACGGGTTATAGACAAAATCACAGTACTTGGGGCACCTGGGCGGCTCAGTGGGGTAAGCCTCTGTCTTTGGCTCAGGTCATGATCTCAGGGTTCTGGGATCGAGCCCCACATCTTCTCCCTCTCTCTCTCTGCCTGCCTCTCTGCCAGCTTGTGATCTCTGTATTTGTCAAATAAATAAATAAAATCTTTTTTAAAAAATCACAGTACTCTATCAATGCTAAATATCCTGATTTTGATAATTCCACCATGGTTATACAAGACAAAGTATTTGTTCTTATAAAATATTTAGACAAAGGGACATAAAATCCACAATTAATTATCAAATGGAACAGCAAGGGAGTAGGGGAGAGAGAACTGTAAAGCACAGAAAGAACAAAATATTAACAAATAGTAACTATATGGGAGTTTTTATACTATTGTTTCAACTATTAAGGAGGAATGAAATTATAGCAAAGTAAAAACATTTTAATGCAAGATGATTATCTAGATGGGGGAAGGGAGGCAAAATAACTATTTTTTAATTCTTAATTGTGCCATCTCTCAAACCTGGAGGCTACTGAAATTACTTATCCAATCTATTCTATTAATAAGGAAAAGACCCAGGCTATTAATAAGAAAAAGAACAGGCTACCAGAGTTGTCTAAGTGGTTCTATGGGTGGTTTAAGGAGAGAGAAAGGGAATTTCTCAGGGCCATTAAAGAGAGGGGAAACCTCTCCAAAGATAAAAGCATGCACTCTCCCTCAAGAAGACAGATGGCATCTAATCTCTTAAATCATAGTCCAAAAGAACATTTCCTTCCTTTTCCTACTCATCTCTGTTTCCCCAGTAAACTAAGTCTTACTAGCAAAAACACTAGTATGTAAGTATTCACAAATTATCACAGAAACAAACAAACAAACAAATGACAGGTTCCATTGCACCTTTTCTTCTTGTACCTATCAAAGTAGGCAGAGAAAACATCATGAATTCTCTCCTCACAGATACAATTGTAGGTCTTAGAGCACTCAATAGTTGCTGTTCTTGTTGAGCTTAAAAATGCACATTGTCCTCTTCCAGAAGAACTCATGAATGTATAGTTACTGTAGAATAGAAAACACACATGGTTAGCTGTTTAGGGATGTCTAGGTGGCTCAGTCAGTTAAGCGTGTGCCCTCGGCTCAGGTGTGATTGGTTCCCTGCTCAGTGGACAGCCTGCTTCTCTCTCTTTCTCCCTTTCTCACTCACTCTTGCTGTATCTCTAAATAAAATCTTTAAAAAAACTAAAACCGGGGCGCCTGGGTGGCTCAGTGGGTTAAAGCCTCTGCCTTCGGCTCAGGTCATGATCCTGGAGTCCTGGGATCAAGCCCCGCATCGGGCTCTCTGCTCGGCAGGGAGCCTGCTTCCTCCTCTCTCTCTGCCTGCCTTTCTGCCTACTTGTGATCTCTGTCTGTCAAATAAATAAAATCTTTAAAAAATAAAAAAATAAAAAATAAAAAAACTAAAACCTTCTTGAATAAATTTATGAGCTGGCAAGAAGCAAATTCATGCTCAGGCTGAGGTTAAGTAAAGGTGGGAACCCAGAAGTGTAAGTGAAGGACTGAAGTCATTTTTTCCCTTCATTTATACACTAGATTAAATATGAATTCCACTCAGGTTTCCATACGGAAGACAACCTACAAAGAGTTGAGACCCTGAAAATGTATCTTCAGCATACACGAAAAGTCTTGAAAAGTCTTGAACCTTGGACTTAAGCAGAAGAGAAAATGAATAATCCCACCTAAGAATCCAAAATTACCAACTATCCCACATGCAATTTGTATTTGCTCTATTATTTGAATATCCAAATCTCCTACAGAAATAGATAGATAGATAGATGATAGATAGATAGATAGATAGATAGATAGATAATATAAATGAAACTAGGTAGCTTGGGAGGCATGGGCAGAAAGCATGAGATGTGTTCAATATGTAACAGATGAGGAAGTGAGACGTATCAGGTATAGATACTGTAAGGAGAGCATGTGCTTGCTGAACACAGGAAAAGAAGAAAGAACCAAGCAGCACTACATGTCTCACTCAAAATACACATTATACACATAGGAACATCCATGAGGTCTTACTTCACCTCTTACTGGTGACACTCATACTGGCCCTCTGCCTAACAAACTCAAAAAAAAAAAAAAAAAATCCTTAGCTTATTCATCAGGATCACTGAAAAGCTGCAGCTGTCCCCACCCTTACATGCTCCCACATCTCCCTACTAGAGCAAATGTGCATGCTAGTCATAGAACCTTCTGTTTGTGAGCCCCATTGCTCAAACTCAAGTGATAGCCTAGAAACCACACCACTGTCAGGCAAGGGGGATGCAGAAGAGTCAGGCCATCTGAAGACTATGTAACCAGGATTCAGGTGATCTTTTCACCCATTTGCTCCTTATCCTGAGTGTGATGACTGATGCTATCCCAACCCATTCTGATAAGCTATCCCATTTCTTTCCCCTTGCATCAGGCTACTTGTTCTAAGTTGATTTAATTAACTATATAATTTGAGCATATTAATTTGGCCTGGCGTTTCTGTTCTGGGCCTCTGAGCTGTTTTCCTGGAAGTGACTCACAGGCCAGGACTGCATCAAGATAACTTCCTGCATGACAACTCTTGTAAGTTTGCTGCCACCTTCATCTCGGTCCTCAAATAATTCCCACAGCAGCACAAAAAGAAAAAAATCCCTAAACACTACAAAGAAAATGACACCATGTACAAAAGCCAGCAGAAACCATAGAGCAGACCCACAAAACTTCAAAGATTAGAATTATCAGATACCAAATTTAAAATAAGTACGTTTGATATCTTTCAAGAAATAAAAGACACCTTGAAAATTAACTAGCAAGATTTAAAAACTTAAACCAGAATCCCTAGAAATAAAAAGTATAAAAGTTAAGATTTTTAAAAAATCATTGAACACTCTAACAGAATATTATAACTAAATGGAAACCCAAGAGTTTACAAAATGCTGCACTTCAGAATAAAACTATGGGGATGCGTGGATGGCTCAGCTGGACAGCAGGTGACTCTTGATCTCAAGGTCATAACTTTGAGCCCCACACTGGGTGTAGTGATTAGCTAAACAAACAGAGAAACAAACCACAAAACAAAAAAAAACTATAGTGAAGGCATATGTATGTATGTGTGTGAACACACACTTATATTTATAAGTAATATAAACTAGTAATATACAGATTGTATGACCGTGTTATGCCCTGATAAACCCCAAACAAATTAAAAATACCGTAAGTCAAAAACACATGTAATAAACCCACCTTACTAGCTTAGCCTACTGTACCTTAAATATGATCAGAACACTTGTGTTAGCCTATAATTAGGCAAAATCATCTCACACAAAGCCCATTTTATAATAACGTACTGAGTATCTCATGTGATTTACTGAATACTACACTGAAAGTGAAAACCAGAGTGGCTGAATGGGTATAGGATGGTTTTAAGTGTACTGGGCTGCTGATCCTTGTGATCATGTGGCTCCCCGTGAGCTCCAGCTGCCACCACCCAGCATCACAACAGAAGATCATACCGCACATCAACCCAAAGAAAGATCAAATTAAAAATTCAAAGTACAGTTTCTACTGAATGCATATTGACTTCACTATTGTAAATTAGAAAAACTGTAAGTCAAGCCATTGTTAGTTAGGGACCATCTATAAAGAAGTTTCAAATGAACTTTAGGGATCCTAAAGTTCTTAATTTGTAACTGTGGGAGGGATCACTATAGCTGAGTCAGGATGGTCCAATACCATCATATCACTTTATTATTTGGGTTTGGTTTGTGAACCTCATAAGGCATACTTCTGAGCATGTGTTTAGCATCAAAATTTTGTTCATAATTTGTACATTTCTCTTTCTTTTTCATTATACTTCCTAAAACATTTTCTTCATCATTCTACTTATTCTTACCAATGACCTCTGTGTGAAAACCATGTGATATAAGAGATTCTTTTTAGATACAGTCTTCCCAACCCCAGCACAAACGTTTGGAGCCTGAATGCATTCCAGAGACTTACATCCCAAAAGGTGGGCCAGTGTTAATCCATTTCCATTTTTGTTCTCTGTCATCATATGATAATCCAATCCAGTAGTTATTCCTATAAGTTTGGGATTGAATAAAGGCCTGTAAGGAAACAAAACATATCATGTGACTAGCCCCATCTGTTAGCTGAATGAAAAGGAGGAAGGTCAAGGTCCCAGCTGTTTCTTGGGACAGTACTCTGCTACACACCACACCACCCTTCATCTCTACTTCCTAGAAAACCTTCCCTCCCCTCCACCATCCTCGTGCCTTTTTTTCCGAAGTAAGTTTTTCCTCAAAGATTATTTACTTAATGTTAAAAATGCCTGCCACTCTCATGGATTACTTAAAATATAAAAAAATTTTTAATCTAAGTATTTGTTAAATAATGTCTGTCACTATGAAACTACCCAAAATCATGCTCCAGAAAAATATTTAATGGTATGGAAACTAATCATTACTTATTGTTGTTGTTGTTTTTTTTAAGATTTTATATATTTGTCATAGAGAGAGCACAAGCAGGCAGAGTGGCAGGCAGAGGCAGAGAGAGAAGCAGGCTCCCTGCTGGACAAGGAGCCCGATGCAGGACTCAATCCCAGGACCCTGGGATTATGACCTAAACCGAAGGCAGCAGCTTAACTGACTGAGCCACCCAGGTGTCCTGATCATTACTTATTATTAATGAAAATAGTAATCTTCACAACAAATTTATTAAAATAACAACTATATGTGGGAAGTTGTGCACCAAAACCCTCAGCCTCACAGGAGAAAGTTTTGCTATAGTTTAGTAGTTGGAAGGGGTGAAGGGAAAAGGGACAGTATTTGGAAATATTTCCTATGTCAAAAAATGTAATACGGCAAAGTGACATTTTACATAATGTCTAACTAAATGACTGAAGATATTTTAAAATATAGGTTTAAATTAAGTGAATTTTACTGCAACAAACATTATTTTATGACTTGATATCATAAATTTTTTATGCTATGATGATAAAACATCTATTAGATTTGCATATAAATGTGCTGTTTTCTTAAGAGATAATTAGAGGTATAGGCTGATCTTTGAAAAATATTTCTCTGTAAAAAACATTTTGTGTGTGTGGATAGTTTTTAGTAGTAATAAATTTAAAAGATAATTTTGATATTGTTGTCTATTTTCTTTTGCAATTCCTTTTGAAAGATATACATCACTATACAATATATTAGAATACTGATCAAGAAAATGTTACCTATAAATGTCATGAAAATCACCACGAGGTTAATTTGTAAAACTGTTATCACTTTTATATTCCTCATTATTATCTCCTTTTTGCAGATGGAAAAACTGAGATCCAGAGGTTAAGTAATTCACCCAAGGTCACCCAGGTAATAGGTGGCAGAACCGGATTTGCAGGATCCCAGGCAATCTGGCTCCTGGATTCCTAACAGCACCTAGTGGATTAGGTTCCTCCAGGTTCTTAGTTGCCACCCTGCAAGGGTAAGTAACCACTGCCTCCAGGCTATAAATACTAAAGGGTTAAGGGCTCCATCAGAAGGAGAGGCATACTTTTCAGTGAGTTGTTGTCCTGCACACACCTTACAAAAGGAAATGAATGCAAAGACCCAAACTGAATCTTCAAAGGGGTTTCCATTTTGGAAATAATAATGGTCATCATGATAAATAATATATACTGGATGCTTAGAAAGTAGCAAGATTATATATGCTTATCAGTAGGCAGGGTTTTCTAGAACCCTTACCTTTCTCACCTACATAATTTTTGCTGACTCAACAGACACAACACAGAGAATAACTGAAGGTGCCTCTTTCTGGACTTCCCCATCCTCACTATCTTGGACCCAAGCATGAGAGACATAGTTAGGAAAATAAAAATGGATGTAACAGTCCATGATACCAGTTCATCTTCATCACTTATCTTCAAAAGGGATGAATTATAACTTTGGCAAGTCTGTTTACATCTGCTCCAGTTTTTACTTTCAGGAATAAAATAATAACACTTTATTCCATAACAGGACCAGCAGTTTCCATAGACTTTGCCTACAACATATAAGGTGAAACATTATTTGGCATTCTGTTAAATAATGCAATATACTTATCAGCCCTCCATAATTAAATAAAATCTAATAAATCTAATAAATAAAATCTAAATAGCTATCAATAATGATAATATCAGGTTCACCAAGATTCTAGAATGCCAAGTGATATCTCTAATACTCATTGCAGCATCATTCACAACAGCTAAGATATGGAAACAACCCAAGAATCCATTGATGGATGAGTGGATAAAGAAAATGTGGTTATATACATATAAATACTACTCATCCTTATAAAGAAGGAAATCTTGTCATATTTAACAGCATGGATTAACCTTGAGGATATTATACTAAGTGAAATAAGCCAGTCACAGAAGGACAAATACTGGGAGACTCCACTTATATGAGACACAAGAAAATTGTCAAATTCAGAAAAACAGAGAATGAAGGGTGATTGCCAGTGGCTAGGGGAGGTGGAAATAAGGAGCTTTTGTTCATGGGTATATAGCTTCAGTTATGCAAAATGAGTAAGTTCTAAAGTCTGGTGTACAATATAGGGCCTATGGTTAACAATACTGAATTGTTACTTAAAAACTTGTTAAAAGGGTACATGTCATGTTAAGTGCTCTTAACCACTCCCCAAGAAAAAGTGACATGGGAAAACTTTTGGAGGTACTGGACATGTCTACTACCCTAATTGTGGATGATTTTATAGAAACATGCATATGTCCAAACTTGTCAAATTATATACATTAGATATGAGCAATTTTTCACACATTCATCATACCTAAATAAAACTGTTTTTTAAATAATAAAAGTAAATTTTTAAAAAGATTCTGGGATGCCTTGTAAATAAAAGAAACACAATTTTTTGGAATTTTTCTTTTCCTCACACATTTTATAATATACCAAATTTTTAAAGTACTATTATTTCTTTAATAACAGAAAATATAAATTCCTGCTGCCATGTCTAAAAGATATTAAGTAAGCAAAATTGTTTTGCAAACTCCAAATCCTAAACAAATATTTAATACTTATTGATTAACTGGGTCAGTTTGTTCCATCATTTACATAACAGATTGTATTATATGAGATTTAATATTCTTATCTGTTAGATGTTTTTAAGGGTGTTATCACACAGTTATACAAACACCAACACCTTGGCAAAACTTGAAGTACTACAGAGAGTGTATAGACCCAACATGTGAGGTCAATGCAGAATGGAAACACACACACAATTACCTTTATGAGAACATCCAAACAAAAGGCCTTGCACCCATTTTAGCCTAAATATATTTTTAGTAATAGCCTCCATTTTTTATGTGAACCACAAAGTGGAGTGTCTAATTTGCCCCCAGATCCAAAATGATCCACGTTTTCATGGAAGCTGACATATTATTTCATCTTCTAGGTGAAATCCAATAGGAATGTAGGAACTTCCACTGAATTTGGGGAGATACAGAACTCTATTAATCCCAACACAACTCCTGGGTCCTCAGTCTCACATGTTACACGGGCAAATCCAAACACTCATATTACAGCTTGAAGTACAAATGAAAAGATGTCTAGTAGACCTAGATCACTAGCATATCATAAGCCTGCCTATTAGGCCTCAAAGCTTCTGGAAGGGGAAGAAATAATGGCAAATCATGCAATCTTTCATTCAAGATGCCCTTCATACCTTTATTTTCTCTCTGACATGTCCTATTTGTAAAGAGTAAATCCTGTTTCTTTTTTTGCTGAAGCAATTCATTTTTGAGAATGTTATATTCTAAAGTCTTATATGTCAAAAGTTTCTCCTTTAAGTAGCTGTCATTTTGCAAAATGTGGTGCTCTTGAGTCAGGTTTCCTATCATTTCCCTCTGCCGACGGTTTTCTTGAGTATACTGAAAAACTAAAGTTAATAACATAGATATAATACAAAAGTACTCATAATGCTTGAATATTAAAATTTAAGACAAAAGAAAAGATCTCACTTTGACAACCAACCCATTTCATTACTTTAAATGGTTAATGTGACATTTAGAAAGTAACACCTCAATAAACTAACCATACAAATGGAAACATCAAACTTCCTGCTATTAGCAACTTGCACATAGAATAAATAAAATAAGATATCTGAATAAAATCATGATGGCAACACCTTACCATTTAGTTCAGTTTCTTTTTTTTTTTTTTTAAGATTTTATTTATTCATTTGACAGACAGAGATCACAAGTAGGCAGAGAGGCAGGCAGAGAGGAGGAAGCAGGTTCCCTGCTGAGCAGAAAGCCCAAAGTGGGACTTGATCCCCGGACCCTGGGATCATGACCTCAGTCGAAAGCAGAGGCTTTAACTCACTGAGCCACCCAGGTGCCCCCAGTTCAGTTTCTTTGAAACAGTCAGCACATAATTTTAAATAGGTACCAGAGGAAAATCCAATCAGACAACACTTAGCAACACATCACCTGAGCATGAAAATTTGCACTAAGAAACATAAAGTAACAGCACCATTATTATTGGAGTACATCGAATATCCACAGGAGAAAAGAGAGGAAGACGTAAATATGTACATTTATCTGAGTGTCACATGTTAGTGATTTTCTCTAAAGATGTCAAGAAATCCAAATAAAAGATAAAAGTTGAACTCAAGATCATCTAATATCCACATAAAAAATCAGTATTTTTACTAAACTATATCCTCATTACATAACGGGAAAAAATGAAGAGAAAGTCATACTTTATTTCCAACAGTTGTTTTATGGGAATATGTATCTAAGATTCACAATGATTAAACTCAGAAGGCATGAGGAAGTTCTGTATCTGAAAGAATGCGATATATCATACAGCTCATTAAACTACACAGCCATTGGAAGAGCTAAGCACAATGAAAATGACACTGTGACATATGTGGGACATTCCCTAATGATAGCCAGGGAACAATTAATGAAGCACACTTAATATTTGTGTAAATAGTGGTCACTATTACTCAAACTTGAAGCATGTATTTTAATTACTCACTCTTTGTCCCCAACACAGCAACTGTCGCCAATAGTAGTAAACACAGGATCCCAAGAATTACTGCAATGAGATACCAGGGCACTGAAAACCCTTTAAATAAAGAAGAAAGATAATCATCAGGAAGTGTCTTGCTCACTGCTAACCTTAACCTGGGATACTATCTGAAACAAAGAGACAATCTTATCTAAAAATTTTAGAAAAATGTATCATACAAATTGATTTAATTTTTGACCTAGGAACTACAGTTTTTAAGGTCTCATATTTCTGATGATATACACCATTGTATAAATCCTACACAAAAGAACAGTCCTCTAGGATCTTAAAAGCACTTCCCCTACAGATGGCATAACATATAGAGTTGTCCAATCACTATACTGTATACCCGAAACTCACATACATTGTATGTCAACTATAATTCAATTTTTAAAATTTCAAAAAATTTTAAGAAAAAAGCAGAGGGCAACAAATATAATAAAAATGTATAAGAATCCACACTGACATGTATACTCCTTCCTGTAACCACAACAAATGATGAAAAAGAAGGATAAAGCAGTCATTTTTCTTGAGGAATTGGTAGCCAACAGAGTATATTATGAGGCTGGAAATGTGATGAGGGTCCATTCTTAAAAGAGTTTCTAGAAATCAACTGTCCTTTTTTTTTCATCAGTTCTATTTTTCCCTAGACAATATTACCTTTATCCTCCTTTTGAGGCCCTGTGTCTAAGAATTCTATCTCCATCACTAATTAAGACAGTAAAAATTATTCTCAATTTAGAGTCTGTAACAATATTTGAAGGTAGAAGGTAAGAACAGAAAAAAGAACAGAAGGGGCGCCTGGGTTGCTCAGTTAGTTAAGCATCTGACTCCAGCTCAGGTCATGATCCCAGGGTCCTAGGAAGGAGCCCCCCACATCGGGCTCTCTGCTCAATGGGGAGTCTGCTTCTCCCTCTCCCTCTGCCTGTCCCTCCCCTGCTAATGTGCTCTCTCTGTCAAATAAATAAATAAATAAACAATAAAGACAGCAGCAAAAAGTAAATGCTCCTTTGGAATAACTTTCTGTTTCTCCATTGCTAATTAAGGATTGGTAAATATTGGGGCACCTGGGTGGATCAGTCAGTTAAGCATCTGCTTTCAGCTCAGGTCATGATCCCAGGGTCCTGGGACTGAGTTCTGCATCAGGCCTCTTGCTCACTGGGGAGCTTGCTTCTTCCTCTGCCTGCCACTCCCCCTGCTTCTGCTCTCTCTTTCTCTCTCTCTCTCTTTCTCTCTCCCTCTCTTTCTCTGACAAATATATAAATAAAATCTGAAAAAAAAACTTTAAAATATAAAGAAAAAATAAGATTGGTAAATATTTAAGACACCTAAAAATTTTTGTCTGAATAAAAACATTGTTTCTAACAAATATTTTCATTTCTCAAACATTCTCTAAGAGCTGTATTTCTCTAGGAAATGCAGTGCTCTCTTGAGACTCCAATCTGTCCTTTACATTTTAAAGCCCTCACAAATTCCTCTTAACCAAATCTGAATAAAAACACTATTAGCTTTGCAAATTTGGAACAATTTGTTCCAAACTTTAAAAAAAAAAAAAAAAAGAAGAAGACTTGTTCTGCTCTCTACACCATTATGGTTTCTTATTACCATTTGACAACCTGAAGGACAGACAGAAACTTTTTTTCAAATGTCAAAGTTTGACAATCCGTAAGAGATGCTTAAGACATACCTTTGCCATCAGTGTTCCCAGACTTTTGATTCCCATCTGGCCTCAATCTATTTGGTGACTCTGAAGGAGACTGAAGAAATCTCAGGGTAGAATAAATCACTTGCTGATTGCTCATATCTACAGTAAGAAGGGAACTATGTTTTGCATTAAAACCTCACAAAAGGATGATTTCTGTCAAAAGAACAATTAAAATGTCGGGCTGTAGAAATATACCGGGGACATTCATAGAGGTCTGTGTATGTATGTGTATGTGTGAATGTGGGTTTAACTCCTTCAAGTGCATAAAGCACGTGGACTGAGCCTGAATTATATAAGAAATGGAAAACCCCTTAATATTTCTGTTAAAATACTCCTAGTGATTACTGCCAAAATTATTAGAATATGCAGAAAGAATTTTCTTTTTTTAATCTCCCAATAGATTGAATAGGTTGGGTCCTATTCACCCAGCCAATTTAGCTCAAAATGTTCAACATACATATAAAAATGTTGGGCAAAATTGTCACCAGTATAAATTACTAAGACATTTTTAAACTATCAATTCAAAAAATGTAAATTCTGTTTCTGAAATTCTGAAAAAATATAAATATCTTGCCTTTAAAAGGCCTTAGTACACATGTTCATATCTACATATAAATATTTAAAAGTTCTTGCATTCTTTTCAATTATGACATGAGTCTACCAGAGCGTTTCTCAACGTACAATCCATACACCATCTGCAAAAGAATTATTAAAGGTTAACATCACAGATTGGCCAACAATCCAGACTCCAATGCCCTGTGCAAGATGTGCTGAGAAAAATCTCTCAGTTGAAGCACAGTTGCCCATATTTTTAATCTCAAAAGATTCCGTCTGTATTTGAAATTTAGACATAATTTTCTAGTGTAAGATGTTGCAAGAGAAGCCTCTGTGAAAATAAAATTGTCAGCAGGCAGTCATTGGTTAATATCCATAAAGGATTCAATCTCTTAATGGATATCAATATAAAAAAATTACTAAATAGTAAACCTTTAAAATTTACCTTGGTTCTTTTATGAGTCGGTGTGAAAAGAAACAGAAAATATGGAAAACAAATTGCACATGTAACTATATTCTCTTTAAATTTATTAATTTACAAAATGTCCTAAACTTAATCACATTTTCCCTAATTTCGTAAGGAAAGGAGTCTTTTCTATTACACAGTTTTTAGGGCGGATAATATGTACATCATTCAGACACAAAGCAAGAGTCACAATGTATCGAGAAAAAGAAAATAACCTCCCATGAATGTTGCACTACAGTTTTCACATGCTTAAGAGTTAATGCAGGTCTAAATGCGATCAGTCCCCTATTCACGCCAAGCCATTTATAATAAAATGTTACCTTCCTAGAATCTTTCTTTCCGCAGTATCTCTTCCTTATCAGTGGCACTAGTAGGACACTCAGATAACAAAGATCGTCTCTGAAGGGTACTCCTACTCAGAAATTTACTGCCCCTCCTCTTGACCAAAGTGCTGAAAGGAAACTGTACGCAAAGGCTGCTGTTGAGGTGCATCTTCCTCCATTTCTGCTAACCAACCACTTCATACACTTTGCAAAATAACATTCAAAATCATATTTGAGGACTGAAAATATAAACAAACACAGCTTTGAAAAAAAAATAAGAACCAATATTGTCAAAAAAACTCACATATTTAAAAGAAACTACTAGCAAAACAAAATATTAAAATGTTTATGTATAAGTATACATATACCTAAGAAATAGCATAACTAAATTCTTGAAGTCTTAAAGAGTCTGTTAGAAACTTTCTCTTGCATGCTGCTATTTGAAAAAAAAAAGGGGGGGTTCCCATTTATGTGAACTACAGGTAAATGTATTTTAGAAATAATTTTACAGGGGCGCCTGGGTAGCTCAGTGGGTTAAGCCTCTGCATTCGGCTCAGATCATGATCTCAGGGTCCTGGGATTGGCTCTCTGCTCAGCAGGGAGCCTGCTTTCCCCTCTCTCCCTCTGCCTGCCTCTCTGCTTACTTGTGATCTCTGTCTGTCAAATAAATAAATAAAATCTTTTTTTTAAAAAAAAGAAAGAAACTATTTTACAACATCCATAATTCCACTATAAAAAATTTTGGTGTATATTCTTCCCATTTTTTATCCACACATTATGATTACTATGAAAATTGGCATTATTCCATACATAATTTTTATTATTATTTTTAACAAATGTTTCTTCACTTAAAAAATATCAAAAATGTTATTTAAAAACCCATATATAGTCATTACCCATATAGATTATGCCACAATTTATTTAAGCCATCCTCTACTGTTGAACATTTGGGTTGTTTTCCAATTTATTCCTAGTATAAAAAATATTTGCCCTTACATTACAAGAATATCACTCACAAATAATGCTGTCTGAGGAAAAATGTTTAAATATGAAATTAGGGGATCAATACATGAAAGCACTTTGACACATACTGCCCAATGCCTTCCAGAGAAGCTGCTCCCATTTATATACCACCAGTGGTATGTGAAAATGTTCACGTTTGATTTTTTTTCAAGAGATGTTGCTGAATTATTCCTTGAGTTTTGTGCATGAATCTTACTTCACGAAGACCTACAAACTTCCAGCTGAAAGAAATGCACTTCTGTAACTGTTTCTATGAGCCAGACCTTACCCGAACCTCACTAAAGTTCATTTTCATTTAATATGGCTTGTCAGTCTTCTGACATACAGGTCTATGAAACCAACTGAAGCTGTTCTTCGAAGGAGATGATTATGGTTAATATGGACTATAGCAGAAGAGGAGGGAGGTCATGCAGAGACAGCTCACCCTTACTTCACCAGACTCTGACCAAGCTCCTTACTCATTCTTTTCTTTCCTTACCAAACTCCAGCTGCAACTAAACCATCATACTTCGGATGGATTTCCCATTCTTCAGTTTGCTCATGCATCCCCCCTCTCTTACAAACCACTGTACAAACACAGCTACTGAGTGTTCTGACCACTAGGACCAGGCTAGGTTACCCTGCTGTGGTTTGGCCCTCAGCTGATGCCCTTCAGTCCCCAAAGCAACCTTTTTTTTTTTTTTAAGATTTTATTTATTTATTGGACAGAGAGAAATCACAAGTAGGCAGAGAGGCAGGCGGGGGGGTGGGGAGCAGACTCCCCACCAAGCAGAGAGCCAGATTCAGGGCTCGATCCCAGGACCCCGAGATCATGACCTGAGCGGAAGGCAGAGGCTTAACCCACGGAGCCACCCAGGCGCCCCCGACACACACAAAGCGACCTTAATCTCTGATCACCACTTTGTCTTCATGTGCAGGCAGTCAGCTGAAATACCTCCCAGATGCTAATTTAATTCAATAATATAAGCAGAGCTTCATGGGTTGGATCTGGACACCTCAAGAATACCAGCTGCTGGACATTTTTTTTTTCTTTACTCCAATCCTGGATTGGCTTTGTTAATCTCAAAACAGAGAAAGATCCTAGCCCTCTATCCTAATGCCGAATATAAATAAATTGATAGATGATAGATAGACAGACAGATGATAGGTAGATAAAACAACTGCTGAGAGAATCAGGGAGTAGGGATGTGAGCAGTATTAATGGTGATCGGAAAGGTGGCAGAGAGAGACATTGTCATTTATTGAAGGACCCACTGTATGTATAACCTTATCAAAACCTCCCCACGCTGATAGCTATTTAGTATTGCCCCCATTTTATATATGAAGAAACTAATGTTAAGAAGTTCATTGACTTGCCCAAAGACATATTATTGCTAGTTCTTGATCCATGTTTAAATCAGGCTCATTAAATATTGAGTATTATTGAGGTCCAAGGTTCAAATCTTCCCTAGATGTAAAAATGTCAACAAGTCACTCCCGATTGAGACCCCTTCCTCATATGTTCAATAAGAATATCACTCACTTCATAAGCTTGGGAGAATTCAATGAGAGTAGCAATAGATAGGATTTCTCAGACTTCAAAACACACAAATATTCATTTTTTTCCCTCTTTCTCCCAAGGTTCTATAAATAGTGCAAGTGCTAGGACAGCAAAGTAGAAATCCTGACAGGCTGAGCTGGTTTCTCTGTCCTCATGTCAGGCTTGGAAGAGAGGAGTGGGGAGGGGCAGGGGGCACATGAATACAGTTGAGGAGCTGGAAATATGTGGCAGCATAGTGCCACCTTCATTCTGTGACCTCAGACCCCGTTACTCACACCTTACTGTCCAATGCAGTCACTAGTAATGCTGAGCCTTTATTCTGTTTTGATTTCCATCCTTAGAGCTGATGGGAGCGAGGGAGTCAGTTCCCATGACGCACGCTGGCCAGGTACAGAACACTGTTTTACGCCACCATAGCTGTCTATCCTCTGTAAGCTGAATACCACGTCTGTCTGGTTTATTCGTAACTGCAGCACAGACAAGACATGGGATGCTGACATGTGCACTCAATGAACAAGATGGAGCAAGTGAAGAGGAATTGGTTTCACTCTTATGTAGACCATAAGGAATAGCGCAGAGGACCACAGAGGAAGGGAGGGAAAACTGAATGGGAAGAAATCAGAGAATGTGACAACCCGTGAGAGACTCTGGACACACGGAAACAAACTGAGGGTTACAGGGAGGAGTGGGGGTGGAGGGATGGGGTGCCCAGGTGATGGGTATTAAAGAAGGCATGTGTTGGGTTGAGCCCTGGTTGTTATACCCAACTAATGAATTGTTGAACACTACATCAAAAACTAATGGAACACTTACTATATGCTGGCTAACTGAACATAATAAAAATAAAATGAAATAAACTATAATTTCTGAAATTTTTTAAAAAAAGGAACTGACTAGAAAATCTGATTTTTCAGTTTTAGAGAAAAGCAATGGAGATGAATGATTGGGTAAGCAAATTGTGTAGCAGCTCCCTCCAAGCTCTAGTTATTTGGTTTCTTTGTTACTAATCTCGAATTTCTGAAGAGGCAAAACTCTTCTTAAAGAAGACAAGCAGCATCAGATAGTGGTTGCACTGACTTCAGGTGGCACTAACTGAAACTCCTAGCATGGCCCTTTGATCAAAGCAGCACAAAATGGGAAGCACCAAACTTCATCTGAAAAACCACTGGTTCATGAAACAGAAAGATGAAAAATTTGAAAAATATTTTCAATGTTCCTGTACTTCGTCGTCTAAATTCACTTATGTGCAAGACACACATAACACATACACACTACGAATATATAAAGCATGTAGTTATTTACTTCTTAGCTGTTTTGCTGTAAAAGCCTGTTTTCATTTGGGAAACCACACATTGTACCCCAACCATTATTGACCAATTATTAACGTTGTCAACTAGCTTAGCTCACAGCTTCTAGTCACACCTTCAAACTTTCTGGTAACACCTCAAACCTCAGTGGCTTATCACTTCACAGCAGCATGCTGTTCTTCCACTTCAGACCAAAGTGAAAGATATCTAGAGGCAACATCAGCCTCTACGGAAGGATGGTCTGCATCCCTCTAAGAGGAGTACCTCACCTCACCAGGTTCCCACCTCCACAGTTAGACTTCATACCTAAACTTTAGGGCACTGAGCAATGCTAATTCTCTGGTCTTTGATGTAAAAAAAACTCAAAAGACCTCATTTGAGGTTTCTTGTTCCTCTAACTAGCTACCTCATCTGCCCTTGTCTTTACAATAAAATCGGCTCTAATGTTCTGGAGGTAAAATCCTTTATAAGGGCCCAACTTCCCTCTAGCAGTCTATCAAACAATACCCATCCTTCCTCCAATTTCTAAATAACTAAATGAGAAGACCAACTCAGGAAATAAGCTTGAAAAAATTATGGCAAAAAAAGGACTTCAGGGGCCACATGGACTCTCTGCCACTAAAGGTAACCTGTCTACTCACAGGTGGAAAAGGAAAGTTAAGTCTGCAAAGTAGGGGCATAATTGAGATTTCTGATGTTTCAGTTAGTGTTCCCTCCACTATTTTACATGGTTTAGACTCTGAACTTACCCTCAAATCATTCATTTACCTGTTGTTTATTTTTTCATTAAATTTTGTGGACATTCTATTCTAGCTCATTACCATATGATAGGAAGCCAATTATTAAAATAATCAAAAAACTTGATGATCACCCAAAACCTACACATAGATTTTTACAGGAGCTTTATATAATTGCCAAAACCTGGAAGCAACCAAGATGTCTTTTACTAGATAAGTGGATAAGCAGAGGTCCACCCAAGCAATGGAATATTACTCAGTACTAAGAAGAAATGAGCTATCAAGTCATAAAAGACATGAAGGAAATTTAAATATGTAAGTGAAAGAAGTAAAAGAAGTCAATCTGAAAAGGCTATATATTGTATAACTCCAACTATATGACATTATGGGAAAAAAACTGTGGAGACAATACAAAGAGTAGCAGTGATGCTAAGGGTTGGTGATGAGGGTACGGAGATATGGATAGAGCACAGAGGAGTTTTAGGGTAGTGAAAATACTAGCTGTGATACTATAAAAAAGGATATATGTCATTATACATTTGCCTAAACCCACAGAACAAACACTGCCAAGAGCGAACCCTAATGGAAACTCTGGGCTTTAGGCAATGATGTGTCAATGGAGGCTCATCAAACACAACAAATGTACTATTCTGGTGGAGGCTAAGCATGTGTGCAGGCTGGAATATATGGGAAATCTCTGTACCTTCCTCTCCTTTCTCTGTGAACCTAAAATTGCTCCCAAGAAAGTCTTTTAAAAAACTACAGGAATCAGTACTTGAACTTACAGCACAATCCATGTTCACAAGTCTCATATATTTCAAAACAGAATAATCTAATAACAGGATATACAAAATAAAGAATCTCAGCTATCATTCAATTTATATTAAAACTGTCCATATGAATATAAAGCCAGCATCATTTGGTAAAATACCTGCCTGTACTTTTTTTTTTTAAGATTTTATTTATTTATTTGACAGAGACAGACAGTAAGACAGGGAACACCGGCAGGGGGAGTGGGAGAAGGAGAAGCAGGCTTTCCAAGGAGCAAGGAGCCCAATATGGGCTCAATCCCAGGACCCTGGGATCCTGACCTGAACCGAAAACAGATGCCTAATGATTAAGCCACCCAGGTGCTCTACCCATCTGCACTCTTAACTATAAGAAGCAGAGGCACAAACCTCAGAAACTCAAAATAAATTAAATTAAATGGTGGAGGCAGGCAGATCATCCGGATTCTCAACAGTCCTCTCTGCTGTCCCATTAGCTACTGCTTTGTTTGAGCAAAGTTACAGTGCTCTACTTGAGAAATTAGGATCACAGCTGGACCACATCCAAAAGACACATCTTTATCCAAGGTGTCTGAATATACAACTCTGGCAGGAGTATGGGCCTATGCAAAGTTCATGGTGACTGAAAGGCTTTCCATAGCAGCAGAAATGAACCTCTTCCCCTTCACACTAATTTACAGAGACAAAATAATCTGATGGCAGTAAGTACAAAAGACAACCACCTCAATACTTTTACAAAGCACTGACTCTATGAAAAATATTGTGCTAGATGCTAGGAAACAACACTCCATCCCATAAAGGGGCCAAAGGAACGATGGGCACAAAACCAATACCTGGAAAATAAGTTTTGATTATTGCTTACAGGGTGAGGGGGAAGGGAATGTGTATCTGCTGACCTGAGTGCTATAACCTTCCAGTTTCATATAAAACTAGTATTATACAAAATTTTAGTGGTCATTGTCCACCAACGGCTTATAATCAATTAAGAGCCAGTTCAAACAAGATATTAGAAAATCAGAGACAATATAAAATATTTATCTTGATGATGTAGCCTCCAATCTTGGTTTGAATCTAAGAAACTCAGTAGACAGTGGAGACAGACAAAACAAGTCAGCATGAAAGAGAAGTCAGAGAATGAAGACACATCAGAGAATGAAGAACTTTCTCCCAACTTTGCTCCATCTTGATCATCTTACTCACTCAATGTCTTACTGAGGAGCCACAGAATGGTTATTTGGAGGAGCAACCAAAAATTGTGGCCCCACAAGAGACACATGAAAAAGTGCTCCACGTCACTCGGCATCAGGGAAATACAAATCAAAACCACAATGAGATACCACTTCACACCAGTCAGAATAGCTAAAATTAACAAGTCAGGAAATGACAGATGCTGGTGAGGATGCAGAGAAAGGGGAACCTTCCTACACTGTTGGTGGGAATGCAAGCTGGTGCAACCACCCTGGAAAACAGCATAGAGGTTCCTCAAAAAGTTGAAAACAGAGCTACCTTATGACTCAGCAATTGCACTATTGGGTATTTACCCTAAAGATACTAACGTAGTGATCCGAAGGGGCACGTGCACCCGAGTGTTTATAGCAGCAATGTCTACAATAGCCAAACTATGGAAAGAACCTAGATGTCCATCAACAGATGAATGGATAAAGAAGATGTGGTATATATACACAATGAAATACTATGCAGCCATCAAAAGAAATGAAATCTTGCTATTTGCAATGATGTGGATATAACTAGAGGGCATTATGCTTAGTGAAATAAGTCAATCAGAGAAAGAAAACTATCATATGATCTCCCTGATATGAGGAAGTGGAGATGCAACATGGGGGGGTTAAGAGGGGAGGAGAAGAATCAATGAAACAAGATGGGATTGGGAGGGAGACAAACCATAAGTGACTCTTAATCTCACAAAACAAACTGAGGGTTGCTGGGGGGAGGGGGGTCAGGAACGGGGGCTGGGGTTATGGACACTGGGGAGGGTATGTGCTATGATGAGTGCTGTGAAGTGTGTAAACCTGGCGATTCACAGACCTATACCCCTGGGGATAAAAATACATTATATGTTCATTAAAAAATTAAAAATTAAAAAAAAAAAACACCATTTTCAGCTAATCAAAACCTAAGAGAAGTTGGTGCCTATCCTGTAGATATCCACCGAAGGAGTTCTTCATGCAGAAGGAAAAAATCCTAGGTGGAAGAATGTAAATGGAGGAAGTAGTAAACAGTAAAGGGCAAATATATGGTTAAAAATAAATAATATGGGTTATTTAAAACAAAAAACAAAACAAAACAAAATTGTGGGCCCACAAGATCAAAGAGTAAACATTTCTCCCTTTCTCCTTGAGGTTGACATCTAAGTGTAAGAAAATTACAATGTGATTTGACATTGCATATCCATCAAGGTCTACAACTTGAAGAGAAATGTTTAT
This sequence comes from Mustela putorius furo, assembly GCF_011764305.1. NCBI lineage: Eukaryota > Metazoa > Chordata > Mammalia > Carnivora > Mustelidae > Mustela > Mustela putorius. Next base: position 36,693,601 of record NW_025422368.1, on the reverse strand, counting down.
TTCCTGAAGAGACCTGGAGGTGATAACCAGTATAGTCTTGCACAGTGAGATCAGGTGACTTTTTAGGACAAATCTTGAGGATGGCCATGGATGTTCATGCAGTGTCAAAGATCAGACAGGACTCCATGGCAAACAGGCTGCCAAGACAAGCTCTAGAGCTACAATATCTGAAGGGTAGACACAGGGCACACTGACTATCAAAATTTAATCAAATTAAATAGCAATAAAAAAAAGAGTGGTTGGTTAACAGCAATTACACCATTTTATTCTTACGTGAAAAATTAACAGGACATGATCTAGAATAGACTTACTTCAGTAAAAATAGTTAAAGAACTGAATTGACAGATGGGTATTCATTTTACATTCTTATAACTTCTATGCTTGAAATTTTTCATAATAAAATCTTGAAAAAAGTTTAATAGGACTATAAATTCAGTTATACTAGCCACATCTCAAGTACTTAAGTTGCCACGTGTAGTAGTTAGTGGCTACCTTATTGGTCGACAGATACAGAACATCTCTATTATGTCAAAGAAGTTTATTGGACAGACCCACTCTAGAACCAAGCTCAGGAAACTGGCAAACCTTCAGAGATCAATTCTTCCCAATAAGGTCAGTCCTGACATCCCAGGGCAAGTGAACTATCACTACTAGGAGATGGGAGATTAACAATCCCAGGGCAATAGTTACTACCAGGGGAAGTTAATGAAAGAGGTTGCAGGAAACTGAGAATCATAAGTTGAGCCATGCTCTTAATAGTGCAGATACACACACACATGCATTAAAGTCTCGATTTTAAATAACTTGTAATGCTGAGAACTCATTTAATTCCTACAGAAACATAAAATATATTCTGAAATATCTTATAGACAAAAATCTACTGTCAAATAAGGAATAAGGGTATAATAGAAGATGTATTTCAACTGGGGTGCTGACCTGACTCATAACTCTTTAGACAATTACTTATTATACCAAAAATATTTAAATTTTAAGAATTCCTGAGGGGTTTGGGATACATGTGAAAAATCCAGAATCTTCTGTAAACAACTTCTATAGGCACCAAAAAAATTACAGACCATTAGGTAAGAAGACATCTGCAATTGCCTTTAAACGATGAAAATCTGGCATCACATTTCTGCCTGAAAGAACTTCTACCATAGGATGTACCTACTAGAACAATTCTTTATTACCTTAAAGTGAATAAAAAGACTTAGCCTTCTGAAAAAGAAGAAAACAAAAAACCCACTCTCCATCCAGGCTTTGATATGTTTTATTACAGCAAACTTTCAACAAAAGGTTGCTTTTATTTACAGAATTTCATGTGTGAGAACTATCCAGACCACTTGGACCCAAGCTGAGAATAACCATTAAGCCTGTTTATGTATTTTCTTATTGTTAGTTGGCATACAAAAAAAAAAACCTTCACATTTATAAAAATCCCAAGAGTGTATATGACAAACCCATCCCTTAATTAAATATAAAAACAGCTTCAAAAACATACAATTTAGATTGGTTTAATCTTGAAATGTAATCCAATAAGACTAAAAACTAAACATTTCAGGTCCTGCACCAAATAGTAAAATACTCGAAGGCCTTCAGGATCCCTAAAATTTAAAAAAGGTAAAAGTTACTTTTTTTTGTTCCTAAGATGAAACATAATTTTAAAGTCAATTCCCAAAAACAAAACACACACCAAAACAAAAGAATTCAGGAGAAAGGAAGGATCTGCTGAAACTAAAATGAACATACTGATCACCATTTGTCTTTTCTAAAAAATATATAAATCTCTTCACTAGTAATAATAATTTTATATTAGTATTTATTTCCTTATAAAAAAATAGCTATACATAGTAAGAATGTATAAAGCAGGTAAAATTATAAAGATAGAAAAAAATAATCCTCATAATACTATAAAATGTCATTCCCCACAGGATAACTATAAATATTTTGGCATTTCTCTATTTTCATACATAAAATCATTCCCTGTGCCCTTTTTAACATTATTTTCCCCTCTTTATAACACACATCTTCCCCCATGTCCATCACCCAGTTACCCCTCCCCCACCCCCAGCAACCATGAATTTAAAATGTTAGCAGCTTCATGATGGAAAGAACACTGGGTATTATAGAAGACTGATGAATCAGTCTACCTCTGAAACTAATAATATATTATATGTTAATTAATTTAATTTAAATAAAAATAAATTTTAAAAAATGAAATGTTAGCAGTTTTTGATGCATAATTACCAAACCGCTTCCCAAAAAACCCTGTACCAATTTTAAATCCCAGTTAGGGTATGAACACCACATCCTCATCAACTGTGGGAAAATCATCTTGATAATTCAAAAGTATCTGACTGATCTTTTAGAAACACAGTCTTTTGTATCCAATAGTTACTATGCATTCATTCCTTTTTTCCTTCCTCTAATAAATATTTACAAAGCACTTCTTGTGTGCCAGGCACTGTGCTAACTTTGGTGACATAACAAGGTTCTCACGAAATTCACATTTAAACCAGAAAAGCAAACAAGTAAGTTCTTACAATTTAAAATGACAGAGCACTAAGAAAACATTTTGAGGCACACGAGTAAGAAGTGGAAGCACAGAAATTTGGGGGGCAAAAACAATAGTATGTCCTACAAAGGCCCAAAGGAAACAAACTTGGGAAGACAGAAGAAGCTAAAAGCACATTTAAGTTATACTGATTTTCTTCAATTTCGCACATTAAACTCAAGGAGGAGAATGATGCAATATTAGGCTAATGAGGCTGATATAATCCAATAAGGATTTCTTTTAAATTTTATGAAACCCTACCCAGATTTTTAACCAAAAACAGCTATTAAAATTTGCCCACTTGTTATGAAGTGGTCAGATTAAATTTTTTTGACAATCAGAAAAATAAACTGCTAATCACTTTGACAGGAAGTCTTTAATGACATAAACGTCAGAATTATATCTGCAGAATAAACTGATTAAGTGGCCACTGAAATAATCCTAGAAAACTGGCTACTGTTCTAAAATGAGCCTCTCAAATCAATTATGTCAATTTTTTTTTTAGATTTTATTTATTTGTCAAAGAAAGAGCACAAGCAGGGGAGCGGCAGGCAAAGGGAGCAGGCTCCCCGCTACCCCACTGAGCAGGGAGCTGGATGTGGGATTCAATCCCAGGACCCTTGGATCATGACCTGAGCCGAAGGCAGAAGCTTAACTGACTGAGCCATACAGACATCTCTAAATTACATCAATTAGTTAAAATACTTTAGCATACTTACTTTGACTGATTTACATCAATAAGAGAACCTATTTTGGATGTGGTAAAAGAAATGTGTTCATCTCCAATTACAATTTCCAGCTCCTGAAAAAAATAAAATAGATTGCTGTAGTTAATGTAAAACTCCACCTCAATGGTGTCTAATCCTTGTTACCAAGAGGTCCCAATTTAGCTGCAAGTTTTCCAGCAGTCAGAGAGGAGGGGAAAAAAAAAAAAAAAAAAAAGGAAAGAAAAGAAAAGGAGAAGGAAACAAATGGAAAAGAATGATAGACATAAACTATGTCTGTAAAATAAAAACCTCATCAACTGCTCAGGAGTCCCCAGTATTAGGATCAACCAAGAATAGCTTTCCAGAAATCTCAGAAAGAAGACACCATAAATATGAATGATATATGTAAGAGTACACACAAATATTTCTTAAATCAGTAAAAACTAAAGATACAACTTTGAAGCACAATTGTGTAAATATGGGTATAAACCTATTTTTAATAAATAAATACAAGCACATTTAATCTTTCTATCAGACTTTATAAATAAAATGTGTAATACTAACAGCATCGCTTTGGCATCTACTAGGTAGGAGATCCTGCCATTAAGGACTTTACAAACATACTCTGTAAGCCCTAAGACATCCTTCTCAGAGTATTTTATAAATGCACAATACCAGACGCATAAAGCATAGGGAAAAAACAATGATGTATTTACAACCATGAGTAAGCAAAGGTATTGGTATTTGAATCCTCGGCTGTTAAGACTGAAAGACACCTTGGTTTGACTTCACAAAGCACTGAAAATTAAGACCTAGGGGCACCTGGGTGGCTCAATGGGTTAAGCCTCTGCCTTCGGCCCAGGTCATGATCTCAGAGTCCTGGGATCAAGCCCCACATTGGGCTCTCTGCTAGCAGGGAGCCTGCTTTCCCCTCTCTCTCTGCCTGCCTCTCTGCCTTCTTGTGATCTCTGTCTGTCAAATTAAAAAAAAGAAAATTAAGACCTAGTAAAACAAATATGACACACTGTAGTCATTCCTAGTGTGCCATAATTATTGAAGAAATATTTTTCTAGATTTTATTTGCAAATCTAAAACCAATAATTAAGTGTCTATGTCTACAGTGATTTACCGAGTTAAATAACAAATGCCAATAAAGATGATCTTAGCTCTGTACTTCATTACGAGACCTAATTATGTACAGTTTTTGGCACATAAAAAACAGAGACTAACTAACGCTCTCAAAGGATCAAAAAATCTTTGACTCAAAGATCCAATAGATGATTTCTGGAACATACCTACCCCTCCCCACTAAGACACATGAACATATCAAAAACTAGATGAAAATACTGGGTTCTCCCTGAGTCTAAAAGAGATTAAAGGTTTACTGCTGTTATCTGTTTTTTAGTATGTATGTACTTATTGCAACAAACAAACCGAGATTTAAATTTACTTTTTAGAAGTATTTACAATGCAGAACATAAATTCTGTTAACTCTACCTTTGCTTTCCTAAATGCTTCCTCAAACAGAAGAGGAGTTAAGTGACTGCTACAGGATGTCACCATTTATTTGATTTCTCCACATTTTTGCCGAGTCAAAGGGGATATTAAGTATAATCCTCAGGAATATACAAAAGTGAAATTAAGTGTTTCTTCCTCCAGGAGATATATCTCATTTCTTTAAGAGTTGAAAAAAACCCAATCAAACTGTCTCTCTACAAAGTGAAATTAAGCCTTCAAACTTCTCCAAAAGCCCTTTGAGAAACATTAATTACTCCATAGGGAATAGGAGGCAAAAGTAATGGTCAGTTTGAACAGAGAAACCAATCAAATCCTTCTCTGGGCATAAGGGTGCAAGTAAAGAGTTCTCAACATTATGAAAACCAAGAAGGTGAAATTCTACAGTCAATAAGAATCCTTTCGGGATGCCTGGGTGGCTCAGTTGGTTGGGCAGCTGCCTTCGGCTCAGGTCATGATCCCAGCATCCTAGGATCGAGTCCCACATCGGGCTCCTTGCTCGGCAGGGAGCCTGCTTCTCCCTCTGCCTCTGCCTGTCATTCTGTCTGCCTGTGCTCTCTCTCTCTCTCTGATAAATAAATAAAATCTTTTAAAAAATAAATAAATAATAATCCTCTCTTGAATTTCACAAACAGCTGTAGTTATTCCTAATAGAAGTAATTAATATTCAATAGCAATTATCCATAACAGGAAAACATCCTAACTTTAACTGGTGAGGCTACAGAGAAGACTGGTCAGAGAGAAGTCTAAATTTAGAGCTCTGTACTGACTCTTTTCCTATTCAGAGGCAGTACAGAAAATGAGACCAAGTAAAATAAAATTAAAGAGTATTTAATTGGGTGCCTACTAAATGAAAAACCAAAGAATCAGTGAGGATCTATGCTAAATAAATAAGGAGAAACATAAAAATTATATCACCAATTTCTACCATGTGTGCACATGAAGAACCACTGAATACAAACCTGTCGGCCAACTCTGTCAGGGGGAGGCCACAATGCATCATCTTCTTTTGTAATTTCACTGTCATCAATAATCCTCTTCAGTTCCTCCATTACACTCTTGTGCACATAAGCCTGAGAATAAATTACAATAAAAATTCTGCAATGTATATTACTTCCCACAATTCCTCGAATGAAATAACATACAAAGTGACAAACCCTAAATATTCAAAGAGACTGCCACAGAAAAATCTAATACTGATACCAAAATACAAGATGGGAGAGAATCACTCATCCTTAAGATTTTATTAACTCGCTTTCCCTCTCCTTTAATATGTATTTGTCTCCAAATTTAAAAAAAAAAAAAGATAAGTTAAATAGCCCCTTTTTAAAACCCTGGATTTTGCCTTTATAACATGGGACTCAAATACCTCTGAATAGTTAACAATGATAACAGAAAATCTGTGAGGCAAACAGATACAAGTAGACATTACAGTGACTGCTCTGAACTTTTTCTTACCCCTAACTTTTGAGCCTTTCATTTAAAATTCATACTGTGTTTAAATCTTGATTATTGGGCACCTGGATGGTTCAGCTGGTTAAGTGACTGCCTTCAGCCCAGGTCATGATCCTGGAGAACCAGGATTAAGTCCCACCTCAGGCTACCTGCTCAGCAGGGGAACTGGTTTACCCTCTGACCCTCCCCCTTCTCGTGTTCTCCCTCTCCCTCTCTCATTCTCTCAAATAAATAAATAAATAAAATCTTTTTTTAATAAATAAATAATCTTGACTATCAATTAATGTAAGCAGGGATTGGGATAAAAAGACAAAACTAAGGAGGAAATGAATGAAATTATATGTTCAAAGGTGGGACAACTTAATATATTCAGATTGCTTCTTTGGCATTACACATGCTACATTTAGATCTAATTTAAATGGACTCCTTTTTCTATCTATAAATTGGCTTCTTTACAGCAATACAACTTTTGTAAATTCTTAAGACATGAAGAAAATGGTCTAAGTGTAAAAAAATAAAACAATTGAAAAGAACTTACCTCCTTTCTGATCATGACATCATTTTTGTAATTGCTGTTGTTGGCATATCTAAGCTTTCCTGTGGGGAGCGGAAAAAAATTCACTCTATAACAGCAAAAACTGCTAAAAAAATAATAAAGATATGACATTGTAAGCAATTTCAAAGGTAAAGACTGTTTTACAGTACTACTTTTATTAATATTTCCACCTTTTAACATAAGATCAATGTTAGCTAGACCTGTAAACACTCAAATATTTGTTGGTAAGAAGTTGGCTACAACTGAAGTCAGTCATTTTCAAAACTTTCATGCTTTCAATAGAATTTTTAAATATTCAACATAATTTTTAAATATTTCATACCCTCAATATAATTTAGTATAAGAGGAAGGTCATTTTTAAGGCACATTTGCTTAAGCTATGTCATGAACTAGACAGGGAACCTGAAAAGGAACTAACATTTCTTTTAAAGCCTATGTTATATATCTGTATTGGCCCTAAGTGATTTACCCAGAAAATTAATTTAATCGGTAAAACAACCCTTAAAATGTTTTATTCTCTCATCTACTCACACTTGAGAGAACAAAGTTAAGTAACTTGCTCAGGGTCAAAAAGATTCATCTCTAGGTCTACTTTCTTCCAATACTCGTGTTTTCCCCAATACTTCAAAATGTTCTTTTAATTACTTCCTTCAAATTAATATATGTATACAATACAGCAATGCCACTATTTTAGCACTGTGACTAAGATGCACACGAACTATGTACTGCTTCTAGTTGGCCTAATGTGATGCTTCTCTACTTTTTTTTTTTTCACTTTCACAGAACTTTGTCCAAAGCTTAATACACCAGTTAACATCCACACTGTTTTTATGACTAGGTTCATGTCTGCATCACCCTCCAAGACATAACTCCTTCAGAGAAATTAAAGAGACTTACTCATTATTGTACCCTCAATTTTTGTACTTATGTGTTGCCCTGCACATAACACACACTCAAAGAATGCTCACAAAGCTCTCAAAAGTCTATGCAGGTGAACTGTCCTTATTATAAGCAGAGTTCAATCTACAGTAACTCTCTAAAGAGAATTAGGGCTCTCAAATGATAGAATATCCTGCACCTACTTGTCAACACACAATTCCACCTCACCCTTTGCTCATGATGCTTTCAGCAGTCTGAATGTTTTTTTTCCCCCTCGAAGGCCAAGAAAATACCTATTCTCATTTCAAGGCTCACCTTGAAAGAGGGCTTTCACTACTTACATTATGATGATCTCAAACCCACCTTTGCTCCACATTTTTTTTGGCACCTATTTTTGGCATTTTGGAGACAGTCTTTGAGATGCTAGTCCACCGTCTTCCCGATGCTGGCCTCTCCGAAATAAATTCCTTTCTTGTCTCACCACCAGTAGATTTTCTGCCTTTGGATTTTGTCAGCTGTGAGCCCCCAGTACGGTGTTTGAGAACCCCAGAGCATCCCTGCGCACCAGCTACAATTTCAACTGCTACCTTCCCTAGGAAGCTTTCTTTGACTCCTACATGTACCCCTAACTATTTTCCCCTTTTTATTCTTATTGCATCCTATGGGGAACGACTATATTTAAGCACCCTACACTTATTTTTCTACACGCGGAGCTCCCTCCTGCAGAGTAGGTATCACTCCTTTTCCTAGACACGTGGCCTTACATAGAGCGTCTGCCTGAATACAATGATTGAATGGGAGTCCGAAAATTACCGGTCACCGGAAGACTTTAAGCATCCATTGCGCAACAGCGGGGTGGGACGTTCTTTAAAGTGTTCAAGAATGACGTCAAGTAACCCAGACGGTGTGCTGAAAGTAGGATTCTGATTACCCTATGTTCAAGTTTCCAGGATCTGGCAGGATTCGATTTTCTGAATTCACTTACAACCAACTTATGCTTCTGATAGTCTTCGGTTCGGATTTACTTTGGCTCTAGCAGTGACCTCAGTCCCCACTGTACACCTGCAAGCCACTGAAACGGGTTCACTCCACCCGCCTTCTCCGCGTCCGCTCCGCCCCGCTTCCCCTAGCCGCGCACCGCGCTAGACTGCGGCCGCAGCACCCCTCCTCTGCTCACCGTCTGGCCGAAACTCGAACTCCAGAAACTCGTGTCCAAACTTGCCCTTGTGCCCTACATAGTAACGCAGGTAGAAATCGCTGGCCATCGACATTTTTGCCCCGCTGAAGCCAGCCCAAGGCCCGGCCAACTTGCCGCCGGGCGCCTGGCAGTGACGTCATCGCCCGGGATTAATGCGTCACTGCGGGCGCGCCTTTCGGGTCCCAGGTCACCAAAGGAAAGCGGGAAGGTAGTTTCCCATTATAGAGGGTTGGAGGCGCCAGGGCGAGAGGAATGTTGCTTTACTGGGGTTGGAAGAACATTTTTCCCCCCAAAATTAAACAGGTCCGATTATATTAGTAAAACACAGAAGTGTGAAAATGTGAGCGCATTTTTTATGGGTTTAGAATTAAGGTTTTCAAGTCGCTTACTTTTCGGGTCTCATTCTCGCGGCATCCTGTCCTCACGAGGTGGGTGTGGCCTCGGTCCCCTTTAACTGGTGGAAGGAGAAAGAGAAAGCCCAGAATCCGAATGGTTGACCTGGAATATCACCCTTGCCTCCAGTTAGATTCCTGACCGGAGCTTTCCCGTTTGGGCAGTGACTGCTAGTTATCCGGCAGCTAGAAGCCTGGAATAGAGATGAAGTAGAAAGAATCCATCAGACAAGAGGTCTGAAATTTGAAAGGCACATTGGAACTGAAGCTCTCTGACAGTCACGGCATTAAGAGTTCCTCTTAATAGTAAAACTTGAATCATTCAGTAAGGGTTAATCTTTAGTAGCCTACGGAGTTTGACAGTTTGACTTAAGATCAAATGATTTAGCCCGCGTTTCTTATTTTTTTTTCTTTTTTTAAGATTTTATTTATTTGAGAGAGAGTGTGTGAGCAGGGAGAGGGGCAGAGAGAAGCAGACTCCCCGCGGAGCAGGAAGCCCCATGTGGGGCTCCATTGTGGACTCGCCCCCCCCCATCATGACTTGAGCTGAAGGCAGAGGCCCAAGGGACTCGGCCACTCAGGCGCCCCAACCCACGTTTCTTACCAGAAAGAATTAAATTGGGGAGATGACAAAACGCTGCAATGTGGAATGGGTTTTGAAGGGGAAGTAGAAAGACTAGGTGAACTTTTATACAAAATCTACTTTTGAAATATTATTGATCACCCTTTTTTTCATTTTTACCAGCAGAGTAATTCTGTTGGGTGACCTTTAACCTTCAGCAAGATTTAGAAGAGTGTCAGTCAGAAGACCTGGATTCATTCCCACCACATACTACACCATCTACTAACCTTGGTTATTTATTCACTGTCTACATCTGGTTTTGTTCACCAGCCAAATGAATATCCTACAATGTCCTGCAATCGACTTTGTGAACCTCCAGAATTGTTGAGAAGACCAAATGAGATAATAAATATATAATAAGCTTTAAAATTTATAAAACACCTAATGATTTTAACAGGCATTTTATTTTATTTTATTTTATTTATTTGACAGAGATCACAAGTAGGCAGAGAGACAGGCAGAGAGAGAGGAAGGGAAGCAGGCTCCAGGCCAAGCAGAGAGCCTGATGCGGGGCTCGATCCCAGGACCCTGGGATCATAACCTGAGCCGAAGCTGGAGGCTTTAACCCCCTGAGCCACCCAGGCGGTCCAAAACAGGTATTTCTTATGTGCCAGAAATGCATGGACGCTGGTAATGATAGAGCCCTTTACACTTTTAGTCCAAAGAAGAAAGCAAACAGTAGAAAATTAACATAATGAAGCAAATGTTAGAAGAAAGAATACTTTTAGTTCCTTGAGGAAGATGCAGTCACAGCATCAGTGGAGCTTTGGATATCCCGCTCCTGCTCTTGACTCATCACTGTTCCCCTCTCACAGAGGAACAAGTCAGTCAGGAAGCCACACTGCAGCCATGACTTTTTTTAAAGACACTTGGAAGATACCCATAGAATCAGAGGTAGCAATTCACTTAATCAATCTGAGGGGTTTGAAGTGGCGGGGGGTGGGAGGTCGGGGTACCAGGTGGTGGGTATTATAGAGGGCACGGATTGCATGGAGCACGGTGTGGTGAAAAAATAATGATACTGTTATGCTGAAAATAAATAAATGAAAAAAATTTAAAAAAAAAAAGAATTACTCTAACCAGCCACAAGATAAATTTTTGGAGAAGGTATGTGCTGACTTGAGGAAAAGAATCTCAAAGTGAAAGACCAGTTCAGATGCCTGTCAAGGCTTTGAGAATCACTACAAGAAAAACGTCTAAGACTTGGGATCATTTTCAGCTGAGGATCCACAGGATACTCCTTGATTTGCACAGTCCTCCTGAAATTGTTAAGCAGATTACATCCATCATTATTGAGCTGGGAGGTGAGGTTGAAGTCACCATTGCAGATGCTTAAATCAGCCATTTTAATAAATTATCAATTGTTAAGTAAAGGAAAGAATATTTTTAAAATGCTGGTAGGACAGCAGAAGCAGCAAGTCATTTTATTGGGGAATCGGGGAAACTGTAGAAAGGGAAGTATCAAGAAAGGTTTGTGACAAGGGGTACATTTTGAATTAGACCTCACTGAATAAGTTCAGTATATGTTCAAAGGGAGGGAAAGAATTCCAGGCAGAAAACAGTCTTAGCAAAGGCACAGTGTTATGAAAGTGTGTGATTTGGGAAAGCGAAGAAATCACTATAGTTAGAAGATAAGGTTCATGCAAGTAGAATAACTAGAAAGGCAGACTGGGCCAGATTATGTAGAGTCTATATTAATACTTCTATAACTGTCAATATAGCAATCTATATTGACCATTGCATAAATGTTAATATATAAAGATTATTCTGCCATTATGGAAAACATTCAAAAGACATAAAGCACTATCCCTTACTACTAAGGTGACTGTTCCAGTTCGACCAGGATTGGGGAGTTCCCTGGGATGTGGAACTTTCAGTTTTAAAACCTGCAAAGTCCCAGGCAAACAGGGATGAGTTGGTCAGTGTACTTACTACAAGAATAACCCACAGAAATTTGGCTACAATATCCCATAGTAGCTCTGAAAATATAAGAAGTAATCCATTTGGTTTGTTTTTGGAAGGGAGACTCATTCAATATCTTTAGATTCCCTAGTGCATGTCCTTCAGATTTCTGGCACACATGCCAGTGTTCATGTTCATGCTTATGTAAGAGAGCGAGCTACCGGTACCAGAACTTAGTACGATGTAAGCAGTGAGTGTGGAATCCACAGTGTTAAGATATTTATCTATAGGCCAATTACTGTCTTTATCCCCTTCTGAGGTAGAGACTAATCCGCTCTAACCCTATCTCTTTTTAGGATGAAATGTGAAAATATTATGTATTTAATCCTTTATCTATATGAAAAAAATAAGCCTCACTCTCTCTTCTATCTGATAAGGATTGCAGAGTGATAAAGTTTTTGTGGTTTGTGGTCTTTTCTTGGATGTTATACAACAGAGATGTGGAAATGTTCTGAACGGCTCTTGAGCACTTAAAATATGAGTGATGAGACCAGGAAGTGAAAATTTTTTTAAATTTTATTTCATTTGTATGAACTTACATTAATATTTAACTAGCTACATGTGTGTTTTGACTACTGTGTTGGACAGTGAAGTTACCTAAGAACCACTTCATATACTTTTACTTGGGCTGGAAATAGTGAAAATATTTTTCAAACACTGAGAAATCTCAATCTCAATTGCTGTAGGGTTCAAATTAGAGCATACTTACCGGGATCACCAGAGTTTATTTATGAAAACAAATGTTTGGGCAGCTTAAATGAAGCCAAATAAAAAACTATTTCTGCCTTTGCCAAAGCAACCTATCTGTGATTAGCTTTAAAATATCCTTCTGAAGTAGTTAAGAAATACACATTTTATTTCCAACTCCAGCCAAAATTAAGGCTTAATGATTTAATCAAATACACAATATTCATTGATAGAATAATGATTTTCCCCTGATATTTTAACTTTACTGCTTTCAGCTTCACAGTGATGTATCAAGTCAGAGGGCTATGGTCAGAGATGATTATTTCTTAGAAGTGTTAATTTTTAAAATGTTCTGATTTTTCCTGCATCTCAGATTCTCTCTTCTTTTGATCTCTCGAGTCTGCTCTGTCCTCACACATTTCTTTTGCCTTTTGCCTATTTAAAATTATCAAATCATTCTTACTTAAAATTTTCACAATTATGTCCTGAATTTCCTGAGATAACCACTAAAGAGGAGAGGTGTTGTTGTTGGTTGTTGTTGTTTTCATTTGTTTTCTTTATCAGTAGCTTTTGAATAGTTTGAATTTGTATTTACAGAACAAAAGCTGCCAGGGCTATCTCATTCCCTTAAATGGATCAGAGTAATAAATCAAGAATATTACATAATCTAAAACAACATTCTAAGGTAATCAAAAAACTTTTAATGACAGAATGAAATGGTCTATTTCAGCCTTTGTGTGCCATTCACCCACCTTTCTCTTCTCTCTTCTAAAACAGACTACTTGGGGTGCCTAAGTAGCTCAGTCACTTAAACCTCTGACCCAATTTCAGGTCAGGTCATGGTTTCAGGGTCATGGGATTGAGCCCCACATGGAGCCCTGCGTGGGGCTCCACAATCAGCACAGAGACTGCTTGTCCCTCTCCCTTTATGCCTCCTCTGCTGCAAACATGCATGCAGTCTCTTGCTTTCAAATAAATAAAAGTATCAAATAAATAAATGTATCAATAAATAAATAAAATCTTTAAAAAAATAAAATAGACTTCTCTATGGGTTTTGAACATTAGTAAATATCTTTGCAACCACTTAGTGGTATTACATTTTTAATAAGAGAAATACCATTACGCAGAAACACCAAAAGCTTCATACCATTGTTTCTCAGATCTATGTTCCTATGTGGTAGGCACTATTGCTAGATTATTATGACATGAAGATATATTTAATTCCAGTATTCAGACTAATAATTTTTCCAGTATATGACAATATCATATGCTTCCAACACATAGCATGACCACTAACTCTTATTTCCAAAACAAGAAAAAAACAGTCTCTAAATTAAGGCTATCCTCCCAGTTTCCATTGTATTTGCCATACTTTTTTAAATGAGCTATGATAAAGAAAAAATTTAATAAAAATTATTACAGCAAGGTTAAGAAAATTCTATCCATTACCTTACTTTTTCTTTAAAAATGGTAAAAAAAAAGTCATTCAATTTTAATAACACCTTAATCCACCCTGAAAAACACTAGTGTTCTGCATGAGCGTCATTTGAAACTACTGGTTCAGACTATTCTAAGTTAAACTACATTTTCAACTTTCAATTAGACTCTGTATCTAGGTGGGCGTTTGGTTAGTTCCTGGCTGTTAGAGGCTTTTTAAACAATAAAACATAAACTGGAAAAACAAGAGGAGGGTGGAATCAAAACAATAAAACAAATCCTAGCCCAGATTCAAGTTAATTGAATGGTAAATATTCTAATTCTCTTTTTCACTCATTAGTTCAGAAATGCCTGAATTGGCTGTCCAGATAAAATGCCAAAAATATAAACCCCCTTTTGGAGGAAGCCTGGCCGAGGGAGGGGGAAAACCCAGTTTTCTTAGAATAAACAATTATTTTATCCATTTTTCTAAACCTATATTCAGAAATACAAATAAAATTAAGGGTAAAAATTTTAAATAGGAATTGTCTGCTGCTTCCCCTCCTACCAAAACAACTATTAACATACAGTATGAAAGAGCGGTGCTCTGATGAATTACGCACCACTTTCCTCCTAACCTCACTATGCCCCCATCCACTGCCTACTTGCAGTTCCTCAAACAAATCCTGCCTTTTTCCTTGCCCAAGATATACTTACATACTTATAGCCCCACTCCCCTCCCGGATGGCTCTTCTCCTCACTCTTTGTCAGGTTTACCTACCTGCCCCTAAGGTTTGCGTTTGAATGCCATTTCTTCAGGAAGTCATTTTACATTTCATTCTACTATCCTACAGGTTTTCTTCATAGCACTTACAATTTGTAATTATACCCACACAAAGATATACCTAAAGTCTCTTACTTTCTAGACTGTAATCGAAAGCTCTCGGTTTTATCCAACACGTACAACAGTGCCTTGCACAGTTGAACCTAGCACTCACCTTTTTTTAAATAGTTGAATTAATACATAAATATTTTGTAAATTTGACTTAAATGAACAGGCAAGTGACAAAAATGAGGTTCCATAGGACTTGATCATGACGTGCCAAGCCCTCTACCTCCCTTCTCCCTATTGCAACTTAACACTCACTCGCATCCTTACTCGTCATGTGGTATTCTGCGGGGGCAAGAATCATTATTCAGTTGGATGACTAATCATGACCTCATAAGGATTCCAACTTCTACAGAATTGTCAACTGCCAATCTTTCCTACAGTAGCCTTCAGTGTCCCTCCAGAAGCACCCAGAGTGTTCTTTAAAACCATAGATCACATGTTCAAGTACATTGTCATCACCCTGTTATTTTCAGTATTTTTAAATTGTTTGAGGCTACTAGCATCATCTAGAAACTCATACAAAAATGATGAGCTCATGATTTTAGTCACGTGGTACTTGTACCATACCATCCTTCAGTATGTCCTTCTGTGCAGTGTGACTGACACATTGAGCTTCTCTTTCTGGCTACCGCAGATTTTATATGAAAAAGAGATGAAAGATTCTAGGACAGGAATGGAAAAAGAAAGGAAACTACCATTTATTGAGCACATATGAGCCCAATACTCTACAAATGTATATTCTTGTTCAGTCCTCACAACAACAACCTTATGTGTAGGTATTATCCCCACTTCACACATGAGGAATCAGTTTTCTGACAATGTAGACTGTCTCTTGAATTTTTCTGTTGACATTAACTTCCATTTATTTACTTTTTTAATTTATTTACTTTTATCCTCCCTATTGTAGAGATTTTGGCAGCTGTGTACAAGAAAAATCCTCCTTTACTCAATACATATTAATTTAACTAAATAAACTTCACAGTACATCAATAAATGATTGAATCAGAAACTACTATCCTTCTGTCTCAGATTGCACCCTTTTATAATCCTTTCAAAGACCTTCTGGACAACTAAGCATTCTTTCTTGGCTTTCACATTTCTTACTTATTAAACACACATATAGTACATAGTACATTGAACAACACAGCAATTAAGTGTGCCGACCCCTGCACAGTCAGAAATCTCTGTATGACTTTTGAATCCCCCAAAACTTAACTAGTAATAGCCACTGTTGACCAGAAACCTTACCAAAAACAGTCAACACATATTTTGTATGTTCTATATATTATATAATGTATTCTTATAATAAAGTAAGCTAGAAAAAAATCATAAGGAAGAGAAATACATTGATAAGCCTGCACTGTATTTATCAAGAAAAAAACTCCATGTATAAGTGGACCCACATAGTTTAAACCTATGTTGTTCAAGGGTCCACTGTGTATTCCTAACAGCCTAATGGACTCTCTTGGCTCAATTTCCCTAGTTTTATGGGGACCAGGAAGCTAGTCTGATGAACAATAACTGGTGAATGTTGTTAATCATGAAAGGACCCCTCCAGCTTCTAATTAAAAGTAGTCCCAGCAGAGTTCACTTGTCTCGTAGATCAAAAGAAGCCATCTCTCTCTTATCTATACCCACAAAGAAACTTGGAAATTTTCCTTCGTGGTCCTCCTCCAGTCCTACATGAACAGACCAGGGCTGAGGAACTTCATCTCCTTCCTCCACCCTCTGTTTGAAGGATGACCCTGGTCCATGTCTGTACACTTGAACAAAGAGAACCTTTGATTTTATTTTTCATCATCTTCTTTATTGACTCTCTATTCCCTAAGTTGACTCCAACTTCTCTGGACCCTAAAATAATCTAGATAAAAGCATGCTTCAGGTGGACATCGGCCTGTGGTGGGAGGACCAGCTTATTTGTGCAAGTGCCAGACAAACATTGTAGATCCCTAAGACTTGCTTTGTAATGGGACCATCCACCTCATCTACCATGGGTCTCCAGGGTTGGGACTCCAGGGTTGGGACAGCAGAAATGAAACTCTCCTTCTCAGTCTCCAGGGTAAATGGAGTGTAGAGCCTCATCTAGGATCATTTCAGGTATCTAGGGAAATGTGTAGAGGAATATCCTATTTCTCCCTTTATGTCCCACTAAGAAAGCTATTCTCCAATTCTTGGATGAATCCATCCCAATAGCATGTGATCACCCATAAATGTTTCTTTCCCCAGGATCTTTAGAGGATGCTGTAGCTGTAGGAGAGGCTGTCCACACTGATTCCCGCCACAGCTGCATACAGTTCAGGCACCACTAACTCAGGTACTTGCAACACAGCTTTGTCATCTGCAGTTCGAGTGGCGATTTCTACGCGTGAGTGCAGCTCTCTCAGTGAGGGGCGGCTCTCCTCATTCCAGCGCCAGCAAGACTTCATAAGACCATACCTGAAAGGAGATAAGAGAAACTGGCTTCCTTGACAAGGCAGATGTTTGAGGAACGTGTCTCTTCTCCTTACAAACCTTAACGACAGGAGCAACAAACTCTGCAGTTTTCATCTCCTTCTCATTGTCCTCTCCTGTTCTCCCTGGAGAATAATATTCCCTCTCCTCCTCTTAGTATTAAATCGCTTAATACCATCTTCTTATCAGGGTCCTTTTTATAAGAAGAACGAATGAAGTTTTCTCAAACTAGAATCAGTATGACAGAACAGTGTTGTCGTTGTTGTTTTTTTTTTTTCATTCTATTGCCCAAAACTCTGAGAACTGAAGTGTTCTTATCCTTTAGATGTTACTAACTTGTAGCATGGCAGACCATAGCTATAAGGTATCTCCCAGTACAAGTTACCTCACAGCCAACAAAATAAGAAGCTATGGAATAATATGATTCACACAAATTTTGAATAATCTAATTAATTAGATGTTTCCTTTCATTAATCCAGGTCATTGACCTCCTTTATTACTTTGTTTCTCCAAGAAATTGCCTTAATCTAAAGTATGTACCCACCTTTAAGCTGTCTTTTCTTCAATCCAGTTTACAATCCAGGTGTCTTATCCTTCTCAGGGACCCACAGGGGTGTCCCACTGTCTGCTATGTAAAACTGACATCCTACCTGCTAGCTTCTCTTCCTCAGAGACCTAACATTGCCTAACTGAACACCTCTCCTCCAGACAAGTCAGTGTCTTGTTATCCCTTAGATGTTAACACACCATCTTTCTTCACCCCATCTAACTCTGTCTTTGCTCATGTTAATGCCCAGTTCCTTGAGCATCCTGTTGATGGTCATCATTTCCTACAGTTCTTCTAGGCAACCTTCCATGATAAGCCTCAGCTCACACGGAGTCTCCCATACTCTTTATTGTTGTACAATGAGACTGTATAAAAGATGCTAATTTAATAACACTTGGAAACATTTAGCAAGAACTTACTTGTTTTATTTATAAGGCATGGTAGTAGAACTTGAAATGCATTATTTTATTTTACCCTCACAGTAACTTTGAGGTAGGATTATCATTATACCTATTTTAAGATAAGTAAACGATGCTCAGTAAAGTAGCAAGACTAGTTTAGTTTCTAATTACTTTATTGGTATATATATATAAAGGACAGATTTTTACACATAGAAAAAAACCTATAAGAAATATTTTTCAATAATCATTCCAGTATACCCAGATAGTATGATTATACTGTATCCATGCTTGTGTGTGTGTTTGTGTGTTGTGTGTGTATATATATATATATATATATATATATATACACAGTTTTGGTATTTAACATTTATAATCTGCTCGATACAATAACTTTATTGGTAAGGAACTCTGGTGATGGAAATTTACCCTTTCAATGCTGAAGAATTTTAAAAATAGCAATAATTTTATCAGAAACTTATAGTAATATATTCTCCCCTGACTTCTTACAAATATTTTAACCTTTTCTTATAGTCTATAAAATTCCCTTTTTGTAAATTATAGGTTATAAAACTCTGTGTATACTTTTTTTTTAATTTATTTATTTTTTTTTTTCAGCGTAACAGTATTCATTGTTTTTGCACCACACCCAGTGCTCCATGCAATCCGTGCCCTCTCTAATACCCACCACCTGGTTCCCCCAACCTCCCACCCCCCGCCCGTTCAAAACCCTCAGATTGTTTTTCAGAGTCCATAATCTCTCATGGTTCACCTCCCCTTCCAATTTGCTTTTTAATTTTCCCATTTTCTGCCTCTGCACTGGCTCGTCAGCTGTTCCCCTTCTGCTGACATTATTAGATACTCCTTCTCCCATCTTTCTAATTTCTTGCTACCCACCTTCTTCTTGTTGGCTTCTAATTTGCTCAGAACTGGAAAAACAGTCAATATTTTTTAAAAGTTAAATACTAAATAGGAGCCAGTGAGTAACTGTAGAGCAATGGATTTTATGGCAGCTCTATCAGAACCGAGACTGGCAGTCTCTGATACTGACATTTAGACAAGCAAAACACTACTGTATTTACATTGGATCTGGTCCACTTCTTACCTATTTTAGAAGCTTCTGGAAGAACTAAACTTTATCAGCTTAGATTCCTAATATAGTCTTCAGTCGTTGCCTCAACACTGTGCGTGCATGTGTGTATACACACACATATACATATATATGTATATGACATATGAGCAGATGTATGTTACTACCTAGGTTTGTATGTAGTCTATTAGGCTGTATATTAGCACATAAAGGGGCAGCTAGGGATTATCTGAGCCACTTTAAAAGGGCGCAGTTGGGGGCGCCTGGGTGGCTCAGTGGATTAAAGCCTCTGCCTTCAGCTTGCGTCATGATCCCAGGGTCGTGGGATCGAGCCCCGCGTCGGGCTCTCTGCTTGGCCAGGAGCCTGCTTCCTCCTCTCTCTCTCTCTGCCTGCCTCTCTGCCTACTTGTGATCTCTGTCTGTCAAATAAATAAATAAAATCTTTTAAAAATAAATAAATAAAATAAAATAAAAGGGTGCAGTTGATGATGATCAAAAATGAGTTGTAATGAGAGAAGAGTAGACCCTAAAAGCCACTTACATGGTATGTGTGCAACTACTGGGTCTCTTCATGATCTTCCTTCTTTGGAGATACTGTAAGATGCTCGTAGGAGGGACTTCAGGATATGGTGGTGCCCCTGTTGGTATGGGAAAAAATGAGAGTAGCAAGGGAACTTTAGGTCCTCTATAATATGAACTATAACATGACTCTTTATCCACCTGGGCTAACTGCCTGCAAATGGTAGAGCCAAAGGAAAAGTGTTAGATACAATATAGTTGCTCCCCTGTGAACAAGTAAGAATGTAGTGTAGAGAGTTTGGGGGTTTAAAAAGAAGTGTTTAGAAGGGTGAAAAAACTGGTAATTTAGGAAAATGTTGAGTCTTTATAAAAGTAACAGAGAGAAGTGAGAAATGAGACCTGCCCTCCACTCCCCAAATGTGGGAAAGTACTGCATTTTCTCTATCAAATGGGTTAATAAATTTAAGGACAACATATTTATGTTCATGCAAAGTTATTGTTGGAATTATTCTTTGGATTTTCAAACCTCTTTTGGAATTGGTAAAGTGTCGAGGGAAAGAAAGAAAATGAAAGCAAATAAAGTTAAAAGGAGTAAAGGGATTTCATGTCAGCCCAGTTCAAACCTCAGAGATCATACTGAAACCTCTTCCCATAGCATATGTCATCCCCCATCCCAGTAAACATACTTTATATTTGCATACAGGCAGTACTTTAGGGATGCTCCTTACCTAGAGTCACCATCTCATAAAGCAGGATCCCAAAGGACCAGCTGTGAAAGAAACAAAGCCATTTACTTAATTTCTATTTCTTCCTTTCCTAAAGAGAGTACTTAAACTATCAGGGCCTTCGTAAGAACCATATAAAGGCAAACAGGGGAACTGAAGGTGTCTCATAACATAATTAGAAATCATTAAAAAGTATTTCTGTTCAATCCCCATCAAGTCTAATCTCTTTTCAGAGTGGTTGTATGTCTCCTTTCTTCTATATTTCACATTAATGGATGTTTATTATCAATTGCTAAATTGTGGGTGTGTGTGTTTATGCAAACACACAAACACATCTACTCAAACTTAAAGAAACTACTTTCTGCATCTTTTTAATCCTTTCCATTCATCCCTGCTGAAATTCTAGCCTTTATTCTTAGCACAAGTCCCAGTGAGGTTTATCATTTATCTACTATTTCCTCCATAGATCTAACTGCCCAAACCTAGGAAAAATATTAACAGAACAAGCTTACACATAACAGAAATAGATATTTGTCAGAGCAATATGACTTGAGACATGTTAATTTCACTATTCTATAATATCACCATTAAACAAGCAATATTTCCCAGGTAAGCTTATTATTCCCAGATCTCTACTGAAAAGCAGATGTCAGTGAAGCAGCAATGGAAATCTCTTAATTGACTCACCATATTAACTGATGTTCTAAATTTCCTCTGCTTCTCATGACATTCACGCTAGTAAGATATTATATGTTACATCTATGTGCTTCTCCAAGCTGCTGAATTATATGGTTACCTAAAGTCAATTGTTATTCTTTACAGTACTATACCATCAGATATATCAATGTAATTATGTAACCAATTAAATATAAATGCAAAAAAGTATTAGCTCCTGAAAACTAGGCTGAATGCTTTGAAAGTACACTATAAAAATACACTGCTAAAAAGAAAGGGTTTCCAAATTGTGTGGGTGAGCCAACAGTAGAAAATTGGAAAAAAATAATAATCATCTGCAGTCAAATTGCTTTACCATTTTTTTTTCAGATTTTTCACTCAGAATCATCCCAAGCTGAACCTCAAAATTAATGTGTTATGGATGTTATTTATATACAAAGTACAATATATAACTTCATTTAACAGATCAATTCTCTAAAAAAGGCTTCGGCCTTCCCTCAAAAGATCGATCAATAAATATGTATTTTCTTTTCATTTTAATAATTCCTGATTTAAAGGAACTTTTGATTAAGTGGACCCACCTCCTTCAGAGAAGAGGGACTCTACTAGATTAAGTCCTTGGATATTGGTATGAAGAACCTTTTCACATTTCTTTTCTCTTTCCTAATTAAAACTGCTAATCTAATACAGAAGGAATACTTTAAAAGGCAGTAGAAAAGATTGCAGTCAGATGCCAAGTATGAGCTCTGTCACAAAACACACATTTCTCCTGGAGAGTCTGTCTGACGACTTAGTAGAGATTTCACAGGAGACATAATTGACAACAGATGTAGTCATGGTCAGGAACTGAAGGACACCTAGGTCAAGAAGGGAAGAAGTCCAAAGGGCAGGGACAAACCGTACACATCTCCTCTGATGCCAGCTGGTCTCAGCAGAAGCCGTTCTGGGGCAAGCCACTTGAGAGGTACAGAGTGAGTAGCTGGGATGGCCCCTCGGGCATGGACTTCATAAGCCAGGCCCAGTCCACAGAGCTTGGCAGTAAGATCACTTTGGATCAGGATATTCCTAGCTGCTACATCCCCATGGAACAGATGCTTATCCTGGAGAAATTCCTGTCAGCATAAGATCAAAAATGGATCAGCTGTCTGAGGTCATGGCTCCAGTCAAAGACAAGGAGAAGCAGTCCTAGGAATCCTCAAAAAAGACCAGGACTTTTCAACTTTGAACAAGTCTTGTTGATAATGACAGATTACTTCCAAATCACCATAATGGATCAGACATTTTTGCATTATGGTTAGGATTACCAAACTGAGCAAATAATCCAAATAGCATTAATACTGGGTTTGGACCGTATGATCACTCATTCTGTGTCAAGGTCTGACCCCTGACTGAGTTTACATTTCTCTTGGATGGGTTCCAGCTAGATCCTGGAAAAGGAAACAGGTTTCAAGTATCTAGCAGCAGTCCTGCAAATAAGGTAATACATACAAAGTGAAATTGAGTGTTATAATATTGAATTTATACAGAGCTTTATATCATCTCATTCTGCCCCTAAAATAAGTAGGTCAGATGAGTTAGGGAAGTATCTTTCAGATAAATCTAAATAATTACATAAGGTCACGCAGTTTCAAGTGGTAGTGAACAGATCTGGGTATTCTAATTCATAGGAAGTACTACAAATTCTGCTAATAATTCTCTGGTCAGCTTACAAATCAGAATTTCCTGAGAGCTTTTTTAAAACATATGATTTTTGGCCCAGGTTTACCTAACCAAAATCTAGGAAGAAGGACCTGGTAATCTCTATTTTTAAGAAGTATCACAATGATTCTAGAGTAGCCAAAGCATTTGAAAGCCATTGCGCCTGGATGGCACGGATTTGCTGCAATCATTTCCCCAAACAGGAGGCTATTCAAGGCGTACGAACCTGAAAAGCTATACATGACCAAAGAGCTAGAGATTGAGGTCTATGATTGCTAAACAAGAATAACATACATACATACATACATACATACATAAAAGGTTAAGATGGTCATTTCCAGTCACTGATGTGAAAGAAAACAGTACCTAGCAGCTTTCTGTCCCTGGTGAGGTGAGGTTTTAGGACAAAGAGATTGTACTGTCATGAGAAGAATTAAAGAATGTAGTGACTTTGAGGTTGTCCAAGTAAGAAAAAAAATAGTATGACAATGCCTTGTAACTAGTAACCCAGACCCATGATCAGTGCATCCCTTTGGGGAACCACTGCAATTGTGGCTCAGAATATGAGATAGTCTATATCCTGACACCCTAACTTTATCAGGGGAGCAAACTAACTAGGCCCTCCAACCTCTGTGGATAATATTCATTTCTACGATGTGCTCTCTCCTATGCCATGGGAACTTCTGCTGTTAACTACTCCTCCTTCTCATCTCATGGCTTCTTTTCTAAGCTTTCCCAGATTCCATTTAGATCCCTGATACATTTCACACCTCAAGGAGGCAAGATATATCAACTACCTAAAATAGTAGTTTCACAGAGCCTGATTTTCTGTATAGTAAATGCTAATTTTAAGCACAGTTATCTAAATAACTTCATAGAAATAGTCATCTAAATTTCCTAATTCTGGTAAAGGTACATTATTTTTTCTCTTAAACCCTTTAAACCCTATTTTTCTCTTACCTCTTTATTTAATTAAGTTGGTTTAGAATGAAGGCTTGATCTCACTGTTGCCCCTTTTTATTTCTTCTTTTCCATTTGTTTGTTGTTCTTTTTAAAGTATGTGTATTTCCTATCACATTCAGCATCAAAGCATGTCTCCAGCCAAACATGTTCTGAACTTGTCTTTCTTGTTTTTCAGGCATAAAATTGTGCACTTCTTTTAGCTCTGTAGAGTTTCACCCATTTGGTTTCTTTTCCCAACTCGCTCACTATTTGCCATTTTACATATCTTTTTTTTTTCATTTTACATATATTAATATTAGTATATATGGGGAAGTAAGAGTGTCAAGCATATAGTTCTTGGCCTTGGTTGTTAACCACCTTTTATAATCCTTCCTGTTCCTTCTACAAACCCTACGACTTTATGCCTAGAATTACCAATCCTGTGGTACATTATCTAAATAATTTCATAAAGAAAGAACTGAAAACAATTTATCAGCGCTTGAGTTTCTGCCCCTTAACTTCCATCCAGTTTTCTTAATCATCTATACCATTTGGAAATATAAATATGAGAAATATGATGTCAAATATCAGGCTAACAAGAAAAATCCATACCAACTGTTGTCACTTTGCCAAGCCTTACCAAAGCCAGGAGAACCTGCCTCCCAATGTGATAGACTTGTTTTTCTGTGAGATCATAGAGAAGGCCATCCATGGTCATTACATCCTAAAGAGACAAAGAAAAAGCATGATATCAAAATGACATGAACAGATTTGAAAAAAATAAAATAAGGGCAGAGATATTCAGATGTCAAGGCTAAGGAAAAGATACCAAAACATAAGGATGAAGATTCAAGGAGAGGTTAATATGAGAGATTCTCAGATACGCAAAGAACTAGAATGATATATCAACTTAGATAAACAATAAAGAGTATAGATAAACAACAGAAGGAAGGAATAACAAAATAGCAGTTAAGAAAGTCTGGTATGCATAAGACTGTCCCCTGGATAAAGCAACAGTTTTCCTGGGGCACTGTGTATGTGTGTGATTAATTAAGCACATTAACTCAGCACATTACTGAATGCCTACTATGTGCCAGGTTCCATCTTGGGAACTCAGAACACAAGAGTGAGTTATTTAACACGTCTGCTGCCTTCTGGAACTCAAAGTATATAACCATATATAAACATATGGTTACATATCTATAAGATCCATGAAGGACATGGAAAAGAGAGCAGATGATGGTGACAAAAAAAGATCTGAAGGATGAGCGGACAATGACTATGCAAAAAAGTAAAAAAAGGAAAGGGGAGACATTTGGTGTAATGCGAGAAGCATGTGTAGATGGTCTAAATTAGAGAAGCATAATCGTTTTGAAAAACAGAATAGCGAAGTTAGAGCAGAGAACAAGTTACAGACGAATAATCTCTTACAAAGGTTTTAATGCCTCAAGACTTGCACATTGTCCTATTTGCACCACCAGATGTAAGGTATTAACAGGGTCCCTTTATCATACACATTTAGTAGTAAAGTAATCAGTCTTTGGAGGAGGCTTGGTTAATATTAAACTTGTAAGTGAGGAACTAACTAGGGAAACATGCAGTACTTCAGATAGAGGAATATGTAGAGAAGCAGAAAAACTGCAAGGAAAGCGACTTGCACTTTACTCTGGAAATTTCTGAACATTTAAATTTGTACTTAAACAAATTTAAATATGAATATGAAGTACAGTAACGTTCAGGCTGGATTTCTCCTTGTCGACCCTGGCACATTGGAGTGATGGTATAGAACAGAAGACACATTTAAGACTAACAGCAGTAAAATTACAATCCATACTAACAATAGTTTTTACATACATAATTTCTGTTAACTTTATTAATAACCTATTATTATTCCCATTTTACAGATGCAGAAAATTCAGGCTCAGAGGGGCGACTTGCCCAAAGTCACATAGCTCATAGGATATAAAGTGCAAAGTTCATACTCCAAATCTACACTATCCAATATGATAGCCATTAGCCACATGTGGCTATTTAAGTGTTTATCATTTAAAATTAAATAAAATTTTAAAAATTCAGTCTCTCAATCACATCAGCCACATTTCAGGGGCTTCAAATGTGATTAGTGGCTACCATTTTGAACAGAGAAGATAAGAGAATTTTTCTGTCATCGTAGAAAGTTCTATTGGATGGTAATACTCAATCACTATTATGTTGCTATAAGATCTTTCTGCTTTGTCATTGGCCAGGCTACTTGACATGTGAACAGCTCATCAGCCAGGTCAAGCCTTTCCTTCCCAACACCTCTACCCTGCTGCTCACCCGCCGACAGGTCCAGAGAAAGCTGAGCAGGTCCCCTTGGGCCACATCCTCCAGCACCATATAGAGCGGCAGCTTCTCCGTGCAGCAGCCCTCCAGCTGCACCAGGTTCCTGTGCTTCCCCAGGTACTGATAGAATTGGACTCGCCCTAAGAAATCCTGTACCTCCTGGAGCCCAGTTGGTTCTGTGGAGGACAGATGAGCCATGGGAAGTGGTCAGAACATGATCAATACAACGGGAGGTATGAGGGAAGACTATGGTAATTTTCAAGACTCCACAGGAGAAGAAATACTGACAAAAGTTAAAAGAGAAAGGGGAACTAATTAGAAGATAATTCTCAATATCACTGATATTTTGTCAAAGCAAACAATCATAGGCTTTAGAACTGGATAGACTTTCATCTGCCTAAATAGACAAGTGTTCACATTCAAATATTATCACTGCCTAGGCCTTTCAATTAGTATTCTTGCTTACCTTATTCTTGTTCTGTTTTATGTATCCATTACTACTGGTCCATATAAAGAGAGAGAAAGGAAGTGGGGAAGGAAGGAAGGAAACAATATTAGGGAAAGTGATAATGCAGACAAATGAAGGAACCACCTCAAAATCCTCATGCACTAAGATTCAGTATGAAAAAATCAGTTCCAGCAGCCTCAATAGGCAACACTGAGCTAGGAAAAGACCCCAAGAAAAATATTTCTGCCTCCAGTTTTCACTTTCTATCCTTTTCTTCCTCTGCACACAACTGTGATCACAGCTATCCATTGATTAACATCTTAATGTCCATAAGCTTGTCAGCATTCAGGGCTGGGGGCTCACTGTGGGAAAGTAAAAAAGAGATAGGGAAGTCAAACACTTCTCCTTTTACCTTCCAAAGCCTTGAGGACAACACTCTTTGGCTTAGCAGGGTCCCCCGTGTACATCTTGGTTCGGTAGATGGCTCCACAACTACCATTGTGGATCTGCTCCAGAACTTCAGAGAGTTGCTCCCGGGGCACCTGCAGCTTAGCCAGAGCATGAGTGGTAGTCCGTAGGAGGCTCTCCACCGAGGTCTCTTTAAGTGGCACAAACACACTTCCTCCATGCCCTGCCGCCTCCCAGTTTAGGCCCCTAGATGGAGGTTCAGGGCCAATGCCTAGAACAAAGAGATGATACTAATCATCTTTACCCTACCCTAGGGGCTCCAGGAGAGCAGAGCCTGGAACACACAGACAGATAACCAGGAAATTCCTTTAGCAATTTTCTCTCTACGCGTTGTGGTGTTACCTTGTGTGAACCAGCATCAACACGAACCTTGGAAAACATTTATAATAACCCTACTACTTCTCAAGATGGACCTCTGAAAAGTGGTAATGTCATTTTCTTTCTACCTTTCTCAGGATTACAGCTCAGCATTAGTATAGAAACAATTTAGGACGCTCCTGAATAGGTACTCAAACTGCTGATATCTATAAAGTGATGGTAACTACCACTAGGGACTAATGCTTAAGTCAATCAACTCGAAGGCATGGTTATTCTTCCTCCCTTAAGATGTCCCCAAAGTCAAATTAATTACGTATTTCCTAGAGTCTTAGCCAAAAAAAAAAAAAAAAGAAGAAAAAAAGAAAAATTTTTTGGTACTTTCCCTTTTTCTTAGTCAATTTTTCTCCGTTGGAAAGAGAAATTCATTCTTCTCATTAAACCACCATTCACTCATTAATCTACCCATTTATGTGACAGATATCACATCCTGCATGCCAGGAACTATTCTAGGTGTTGGGAATAGGCAAAGTCCAGATTCTTATGATTACTTTCTTGTGGTAGGCTAGAGGAAGTAGATGTTATCATACCAGGGAATGAGTGCTATAAAGGAAAACAGGAGAATCAGAGGCTATCTGTGATGCCATTCTGTATTTCAAGGCCAAGACAGGCCTTTCTGATGGGATGACATTTGAGAAGTGCCTGGAAGCAATTAGAGACCAAACCACACTGGTACCAGGAAGGATATTACAGACAGAGGGAACAGGAAGAGCAGATGTATTGAGGAAGAAACATGCTTGGCATATCTGAGGAAGAGGAATGAAATTAGTACAGCTGGAGTCATGTGGGATAATTGGAGAATTACATGAGATGAGGCCTGAGTGGGCCCAGATTCTAGAAGGCCTTGAAAGAATTTTGTCTTTTTTTATTCTAAAAAATATTACATTTTATTCCAAGCAGAGAATGGCCAGGACTTAGGCCTTAAAAGAATCATTCTACCGCTCTGTGGAGAACAGTGGTTGAAGGGATAGGGAGAGAATGAGGGAAACCAGTTAGAAGGGTATTGCAGTGATCTATGAGACATGAGAGAGGCTTGCATTTCTTTTGAAGATAAGAGTTAACAGGATTTGCTTAAGGATTGGATACAAAGTATGAGAGAAAAAGGAGTCAAGGACATCTGCAAGATTTAGACTGAACACATCGAAAATCAGAGGACATTTCTGAGGGAATTTCAGGACCTTTGCTGTGGGGCATATTACATACAAGATGTGTATTGGATCCAAACTGTGAAATTAGTTGTTGAACAGAGGAATCTGAAGTTTGGGGGGACTACAATTAGAAGAGAGAAAGTGTTTGAATCCGTACTGAAAATGAGACCATTAAGGGAGTGACTATAGGGACACCTGGATGGCTCAGTTGGTTAGGCAGCTGCCTTCGGTTCAGGTCATGATCCCAGTGTCATGGGATCGAGTCCCACATCGGGCTCCTTGCTCAGCAGGGAGCCTACTTCTCCCTCTAACTCTGCCTGCCACTCTGTCTGCCTGTGCGCTCTCTCTCTCTCTCTGACAAATAAATAAAATCTTTAAAAAAAAAAAAAAGGGAGTGACTATAGATTTAAAAAGAAAAGTGTTTCAAGAAGGAGAAGGTGCAAATTTGTTCCAAATGCTTTTGACAGGTTGAGAAGAAGACTCAGTTATAGCTGTCATTTGCAATCTCAGAAAGAACTGTTTTGGTGGAGTGGTGGGGATAAAAGCCTTATTTTAGTATGTTCGAAAGAGAATGTGACAAGTAGAAGTCATGGGAGTGAAGTTAGACCACTTCTCTGAGAAGTTTTTCTGTAAATGAATTAGAAGAGAATTGGGTTAATTTCTTAAATTTTTATTGAAATTCAATTTAGTTCCCATACAGTGCATTATTAGTTTCAAGGGTAGAATCTGGTGATTCATTAGTTGCTTATAATACCCAGTGTTCATGACATCAAGTGCCCTCCTTAATGCCCATCACCCAATTCCCATTTAGAGAGGGAATAGGGATCAGCCACCAAACAGTTTCTGATCCCTGTCAGGATGTTTTTTTTCTTCTTTTTACTCCTAATTTCATGTAAACTAATTCATTTTCATTATACACCCAGTGGTATACCCAGTGGTACATCAGAACAGGACATTGTCTCCTACTTAATGCTCCAAAGACTGCTATAAAGGCCACCCCCTCTCATCATACAGTCCAGAACACAGAGCAGAGCTGGGATGTATTACAGAGTAAAATATCATCTTTCAAGGCTGGTAAAAAAAAAAAAAAAAAAAAGCCTAGGGCTTTACCTACTAAACTTCTTCCCCAATATGTAGACACTTCTATGGCCAAATATTTGATAGAGCAATAAAACAAAAAAGATAGAAACAAGTCACATGAAGTCTCTTCTGCCCACTGTTGTTTCAACTAACAAGCATTACAGAGTTTCTACTCATGAATTCCTAGAGAAGAGCTCACCTTTCCTCAACTCCACGAGACAGGACCCATACTTCGTCTCCCATAGCAAGGACCTCACCTTCTAGACTTGGGCTTACTGAGACTTGGGTCTTCCTTTTTGTAATCTCCATCTTCCCTGGCCCTCCTCCCAGCCCCAGTTTGAGTTTTACCTCGGAGTCCAGGAGACTGTTGCTGAGCTCTTTGACCTCTGATAAAAAGCCACAGGATGACGGCAAGAAGGATAAGGAAGATGCCAACCAGGATGGTTGGGATGATGATAATCTCGTACTGCTGCTCCCGGACAACTGGGTAGGAAATCAGGCAGGGAGAGGAGAGATTGCAGAAGAACCCCAATCTCACATCCACACAACTTCCCCTACCCACCAGTCCTCAGCTCCTCATTCCTGAAATAATCATCCCTTCCTTCTTCCCCTTTACTTCCATACAATGGAACCATTATTGGGAGCAGCTCTCTAATCAGAAACCCCAGTGTCCCCACATCTCAGTCTATCAAGTGTGCTCTGTGTCTTATCTCTCATTTTTCCTGCTAAGGTGATGTAGGATGAAGGATGTAGCCTCTGGATCTCTGACTGGCACTTGTCCCTCTTCAAAGACAATGACCCCTAGTGCCCATTCCTTTATGGACACTGTCTTCATTTCTACTAGTAGTAAACTCATCTTCCTTCTGGAATCTATGCAGACCTTAGTCTCTGTCATCCTGGAATCAGAAGATAGGCATCTCTGGTGTCTGTCCTTACCACACAGCTTGTCACTGAGACTGCATTCCAGTAGTATTCGTGCCATGCCCCTCTCATCTCCCAGGCCACACAGCTGTCCACTCCTTTGCTTGGCCCTCAGAGAATGCACAGAGCACCACTGAGAATAATTCCCAAGAATGGAGTTATTCTGAAAAAAATAAATCGGAGCATGCAGATAATTTTAAGGCCCCTCAAAAGGTCATTAGGGGAGCTACTGGGTGGCTCAGTTGTTAAGCTTCTGCCTTCAGGTCAGGTCATGATCCCAGAATCGTGGGATCAAGCCCCTCGCATTGGGCTCCCTGCTCTGCCGGGAGGCTGCTTCACCCTCTCCCACTCCCCCTGCTTGTGTTCCCCCTCTCTCTGTGTCTCTGTCTATCAAATAAATGAATAAAATTTTTTTAAAAATTAAATTTCAAAAATCATTAGGTATTAAGTACATGGCTACCTGGAACTTTTTGAGTCACCCTTTCATCTCTGTCCATCTACCTGATATTGAAGTGTGAAGAACTTTGTTCTTTCCTAGCATTTTGTCTTTCTTATTGTACAGCAAATATAGCCCTAATATGGCCTTATCTCTTCGTGCCATTGTTTCTCAAATTATTTTAAAGTTTCCCCTCCTACCCAAGACCCCCGCTCCAATGCTCAAATTCACCGTTCCCAGCACCTGTGTGAGCATTTGTGGTCGGCAGGATTGATCTACGTCCCCTATACTCCTAAGCAGGTTTAATTTTATTGTGTGTGTATCCCTTATTTTTTAATTGGATCTTCCTCTGGTCATTATATTTAGACAGACACAGGCATTCATTCCTACTAGTATGTAGATTAAAGGGAGTTTCAGAACCAAGCCATCTTCTGTGTCTCTCTCTTTAAAAAAAATATATATATATATAATATATAATATATATAAATATATTTTAATATATTTAATAATATTAAATATAATAATATTTAATGATATTAAATATTATAATAAATATATAAATATATTTTATATATATATAATATATAAGTTTTGAAACTAAAAAGAAAAAAAAACTAAAGTGATATACCATAAAAATCTTTCTCCCACCCCATCCTTCTCCTTTTATTCAGTTCCGAACTATCCTCCAAGGAAACTAGCTTCTTGCTTACTGGGCCACAGATTTTTCAGGTGCATCACTTTTAACTGTATGGTCAGCATATATATGAAATTACATCTCCCAAAACCCAGTTCGCTCTTTCTGAAGAGAACTGGTGTCTATACATACATACGTATACACACACATACACACATATATGTAAACTTGTAGATAGATATATTATAGATGTCCGCAAACTTTATTTTGCTTTTGGTTAACAAAAGTCTTCCCTGGTTCCAATTAATTCTGACTAATCTGAAAAAAAAAGTGATTTTTTTAAACTGTCCAGGGCATCCTAAGTATATGATCTAGTTGTTGTTTTTTTTTTAAGATTTTTATTTATTTATTTGACAGACAGAGATCACAAGTAGGCAGAGAGAGGTGGGGGGAAGCAGGCTCCCTGCTGAGCCGAGAGCCTGACGCAGGGCTCAATCCCAGGACCCTGAGATCATGACCCGAGCCGAAGGCAGAGGGTTTAAACCGCGGAGCCACCCAGGTGCCCCATATGTGATCTAGTTTTATAGTGATTTGCTAATAAGAAAAATTTTACAAATCAGAATTACAGAACACTATATTGTACATATGTGCTCTATACCATATATGTGGTTTTCTATTTACATGTTGTGCTTTATTGTTGATACTAGGAACCACAATACGACTTATTGAGGCAGAGTCGTTTAGTGCCTGAAACACATACATAAAGTTTTCCAGTTTCAGCCTCACCCCCATTCTCACTCTTCTTGGAGCTCCATGAGCTTGTACTGTGAAATGAGAAGTAGACAATTTTCTTAAAACTCAGAAGAAAGACAGGTGTGTGGCTGGTTGACAGAAGCTCATATATACAGAGGAGTGACCTGGGAGAGGAGAGGCACCTTGTGGGTTTGTGCAGGACAAGAGATCTCCAAAGTCGGTGAATTAGAAGATAACGATGTCCATCTTCTTCTAGTTTATAACCCAAGAAGGCAAGGTGAAAGTCATTTGGGAAAGTTTCCACATCCCACAAGACCACATAGCACTGGTGCTAGGGCAGGAATCAGGGAGCTTTGAGATGGTAGAGAAGGAGAGGATCTTAAATGACAAGACATTAGCACGGTCAGGAGAATTCCAAAGCTGCTTGGAAATTTCTCACCGCCGTTCTCATTTGGTTTTCCTTTGCTCTTACTTCCCTTTAGTGCACTATCAGATGTAACTGTGTTCATTTAGGGAGCAGCCAGTTTAACGAGTTTGGTTCTCCCAGGAGTGTTCGTGAACATAATCTCTCTTAACCACAGTACAAGTAGAAAAAA
The DNA here is from genome assembly GCF_011764305.1 of Mustela putorius furo. Taxonomy (NCBI): domain Eukaryota; kingdom Metazoa; phylum Chordata; class Mammalia; order Carnivora; family Mustelidae; genus Mustela; species Mustela putorius. The sequence continues at coordinate 36,660,537 of NW_025422368.1, read as the reverse complement.
AAGTCGGTCGGCAGCTAGCTCCAACTTGCCAGCTCCGCCCAGAAACCAAACTATACACCCACTGCTACCTACCGCAGGAAGAAATGTAAAGGCCTGTGTGCACACGTATCCTGCTAGAATGGCTCATGGCAGGCCAAACACAACTACAAGCATGCGGCCAAACATACCCACCCACACCCAGTGACTCATGCTTATCCCCTTGCACCGGCATGTCATACTTATTACAGAGCACAGGGTGGTCATCTGGATACACTATGACCTTCTATGACATTTCCCGAACAAGGTTCATTTGTGTAGTTTTATTTGGGCATGGATATTTTGAAGAACCTGGGTGTAGTTAACAACTAGAAGCCCAATGTAATTGGATGCTGGAGCAGGGAAACAAACGTGGCGGGGGGCGGGGGGGTGCTATGGTGAGGGCCACTCGTAGACTGCTTTCCAGGCATTTGTACAATAAGCTCTTTCCAACTGTTACAGTTTGGCTACGGGCATATGGAATATACAAAACGAGTCTAGAATTTTTTAAAGTAAACACACCAGGCATTCCCGCCCCCAGGGGCATGGAAGCCTACACAGGAAACCTTACCACCTTTAGAGCCCACCAAAGCACTTCTATTAGAAGATGCTCATATTCACTTGTAGCAACAATATTCCTCTCCACATCACTTTCCTCTCTACAACAAAATATTCAGTTACCACACCACTTTGCGTGCCCCCTGTGTCAACCTGAGAAAAGACATGCCTTCATGCCAGAACCTTCTAGGATGACTCTTCCTCTTGGTTAGATTCTAACTTATCAGTGTTCTTGACCAACATTTATGTGCATGTGGCTAATACTCTATCCCCTTTGATTACGTCTAGACAGTTTTCTCCTTGTGTTAAGACAAAAATGTAGGGGCACCCTGCTGGCTCAGTCCACAGACCATGTGACTCTTGATCTCAAGGTTGTGAGTTTGAGCCTCATGTTGGGTGTAGAAATTAGTTAAAAATAAAATCTTTGAGGGGCACCTGGGTGGCTCAGTGGGTTGGGCCTCTGCCTCCAGCGCAGGTCGTGATCTCAGGGTCCTAGGATCGAGCCCCACATCAGCCTCTCTGCTCAGCAGGGAAACTACGTCCCCCTCTCTCTGCCTGCTGCTCTGCCTACTTGTGATCTCTCTCTCTGTGTCAAATAAATAAATAAAATCTTTTAAAAATTAAAATAAAATAAATCTTTGAAAAGAAAAAATGTATGTTGGCTACTCCTTCTCTTACCTAGACTGTAAGAGAAGTCCTTACATATATGAAACATTATCCCACAGTTCTCTCCCTATGCCCTGTATTACTAGATTCAAGTCATTAGAATCAAGGATCCAGTAAAGTTGGGAACTTGTTTATTCTGATAATTCCATTTAATGGTTGGAAAATATGTACACAGCTTGCCTATAGTTTACATATACCTACATCTAACAGTGCCAAATCTCCTCAGGTAGGGCTCCAATTAAAACAATGTTATCGCCTCATTTGTGGTTATCATTCCTTATTTTCTTTCTTCTCAACCACTTCTGGCTTTCTGTTGGCATACTGCAAAGTTCAGCTCCCTTCTTGAATTGAGAATCTAGAAGAGGAAATAGCACAACGAAGAAGGAGATTCGATAGGAAGAAAATGAGAGTGAAATGGGGGGTAAAGTTCAGCCCAAATCTTTGCAAGATTACCGTCTGGAGACCAGACAAGTGAATGGTTATAACTGAAATTAAGCTAACTATGAACATAAACTCTCCAAACTCTTTTTTTTTTAAGATTGTATTTATTTATTTGACAGTCAGAGATCACATGTAGGCAAAGAGGCAGGCAGAGAGAGGGGGAAGCAGGCTCCCTGCTGAGCAGAGAGCCTGATGTGGGACTCGATCCCAGGACCCTGGCTGGGATCACGACCTGAGCCGAAGGCAGAGGCTTTAACCCACTGAGCCACCCAGGCGCCCCAAACTCTCCAAACTCTTATACGTAGGCACAATGCAAGCATAACACTATGCCACATATTTGTACCTGCTTCATTATACACAAACACAGTTCTATTTGCAAGAAGAACAACTCCTACTAGCAACACTTCTATCCAGTGAGCACAATATAATCTCCCAGATATAGTCAGCAATTTACTCAGAAGTGTCCAGAAGAAATTCTTACCAAATACATCTACAAATAGACTTTAAGAATTAGATCCATTCTTCTGTATTCACGTTCTGCCTACGTGTTATGAGAAATTCCTCAGCTGACCTCTGTATAACACCTGGCCCCGTTCCCATAAGATATGATTAATGTTACACCAGCCTCACCCTCAAACTTTTCATCTGTGTGTCAACACAAGTGGGTCTACCAGCCATGTTTTTAATGAAGACAAGCAACCCATCCGCCCAGATGAATGCCACGCTGGGTAAGGGAGCTATTAATAGCTGTGGGCTATGAGGCAGACAGCTCAAAGGCCTCAGGTGAGGAGGGTAAAATATATGGAAGTGGCAGCCCCCAGACTGAGGCAGCCCACCTTCTACCTCACTCACCTTCTCTTCCCCTCCCCCTTCATCCCCACCCTTGAGCTGTCTAGCAAAACAAAACAAAACAAAACCAAAACCAAAAACCATTTACTGGAATTAACATTTTTCTTTTAATATTTAGGTTGTAATTTGCCACAAGATTTTTTTTTTTAATATTTATTTATCTGACAGAGAGAGATCACAAGTAGGCAGAGAGGCAGGCAGAGAGAGAGGGAGAAGCAGGCTCCCCGCTGAGCAGAGAGCAGGATATGGGGCTTGATCCCAGGGCCCTGGGATCATGACCTGAGCCAAAGGCAGAGGCTTAACCCACTGGGCCACCCAAGTGCTTCTGGAATAAACATCTTAAATTGGAAATGAGATAGAAAAGAACTTCTCAGCTCTATCTACAGGATTCCAAAATGACTTAATCTTGAACATTCTGAAAAGCAAGCTGTCCTTCCTATTTTCAGCTCTTATAAACATATGCTGAGCAACTACAATGTCCCAGGTATATGTTAGGCATTTTCTCAGAAATGAGGAAACTGCAGTTCAGCAAGATCATGTTTTGAATAAGCCAGGGTTTAAAAAAAAAAAAAAAAAAAAGTTAAAACAGGGGTGCCTGGATGGCTTAGTAGGTTAAACGTCTGCCTTTGGCTCCGGTCACAATCCCAGAGTCCTGGGATCAAGGCCCGTATCTGGCTCCTTGCTCATCAGGGAATCTGCTTCTCCCTCTGCCTAACGCTTCCCCTGCTCATGTGCTCGCTCTCTTTCTTTCTGTCAAATAAATACATAAAACCTTTAACACAAAAAAGCAAGTAAATGACACAGCAAGGTTTCATGCCCCCCTCTTTTAATTACAGACCCAATATTCCTTAAACTACTTTACTACGCATCTGTACTTGTCATTCAAATGGACAAGACCAACAGCGTCAAAAAAGAATTATGTCAGAATCCAAGAAAATCACAGAAAGAATAATGCTGAAACCAAACTTCACCAACAAATACAACATAATTTGGGAAGGGCGGGTGAGTAGTTCTCCAAGATCTTACAGGGGCACAGACAATGTCTGCATGTCTGTCTTCAAAACGTATTCAGAAAATAAAAGTAGTATCAGAAACTTTTCCCAGTACTCACCAGAGCATAGAATCCTGGATCATTTTCTTTGTTTGCTCACCGTCCTGGATCTCATCTTAATCATTTTTCTACCTTCTGCTTTTTGAGAAAAAGGGTCTAGCTTCCAGAACTAGCAATCTTTCACTGAGAGCATGAGGGTCAGGAAGGGGCTAGAACTACCAGGAGACAGGTCACTGGCCTCAGGGGTAGAATCACCACGCAGCACCCAAGCCTCCACCTTTCTCTTGAAGCACACTGGTCAGAGGACAAAGAGTAAAGAGAAAGGCACATTGAAAGACCCTCTTGCAATCCAGAAAACCTGACCAGTGTAGGTAACTTGCCTTGTGCAGCATGATACCACATAGTGTGGATGAGACAAAGAGAGAGGGAGGTTACCCAGAAGGAATCCCTTGTCCTCCTGTTCTTCTCAGATGCTGAAGGACTGTGGCTGTTCTGATCTTCAGCCTCCCCTGCTTTCCTAGAAACCCGGAGTTTGAAATGCACTTACAAATGGTTGGAAGAGAGTCTTCTATGTGTCTGGGAATCCTGGCCTTGTTTAAACCAAGGTTCTGGAGCGCCTGGGTGGCTCAGTAGGTTAAAGCCTCTCCCTTCGGTTCAGGTCATGATCCCAGGGTCCTGGAATCAAGCCCCACATAGGGCTCTCTGCTCAGCGGGGAGCCTGCTTCCTTTCCTCTCTCCCTGCCTGCCTCTCTGCCTACTTGTGATCTCCCTCTGTCAAATAAATAAAATCTTTAAAAAAAAAAAAAAAAAGGTCCTGACCTTCTTTTAACAATGGGCCTGAGTGTTATCAACTTTTCTTATTTTTACATATCTACAGGAATTCCTAAAGCATGTGCTACACAGGTAGAGACAAGAAAGCTTAACTTCCATTCTGGTATAGCCCCAAAAATTTGCTTTATAGAGGAGCAATGTGATTGCAAGACAGGCTCCCTAACATCTAGGTAAGAATTACAGTAACCCTACATGCCCCATCAGATTTTAAATATGATTACAGAGATTACATTTTATTTCCTTTGAGGTGTTGTACAAATTCAAGACATTTTATTTTTATTATAAGGATCATTCTATTTTGCACATTCTTGATTCCATTATTCTCCATCTACCATGTTTGAACCTCAAAAGCCCAGAAATAACATATATATTTCAAATTAGATATTCTCCCACTGACTGTTTTCTGTTCCCGAGATCACTAATAAACAACCATGTCCCCAATCCAGGATAAGACTTCTCAATCAGGGAAAAGCCAAGGACACACAGCTACGGCCCGCCCCAAACACAGAATCGCTTCTGTTCCATCTGCGTCCCCTTCGTCCTACCTGATGGACACACCAGAAGACACCTGCTGGGGGCTTCTCTCAAACACCTCTCTGCAACTGTCTTCAGTCACAGTGTGTTTCCAAGGATCAGTCCCCCTCACTCTGCTAGACTTTTCTTTCAGGGTGGTGGGGAGACTTCTGGTACTTTTAAAATCTTGGCAGTTTCCCCCATAAATGAGAAGCCCTTTGTTGCTCTGCCACTTCCCCAGCCTATCCTAGTACATTGCCCTCTGGCAGAGAGGAGAGCCACACTGAACAGGACAGAAGGAAGATATTTTGTGAAAGACTGAAGGAATACGTGCGCGCGCGCGCACACACACACACACACACACACACACACTTTCTCATAGTCTAATAAAAGAGTCCCAGACCCAGGCAGGCAGAGAGAAAAATGGGCAGGGGATTTCACAATCAGGAAATCAGCTCAACTGCCGTTTACCTCAAGGCCATGTCATCCAGGGTGTGTCCCTCTAAAGATTCTATACATAGAAAGTAATCCTAGGTAAACAACAACAAAGGCCTGGCAAGATAAAAAAGATGCCTCTGGGAATGTCATTTGGCACCTCGAGGAGCAAACAGCAGAGTCCCTCTTCAGGAGTGAGTCAGCATGCTGCAGAGCTAAGCATTCTGGAAATTATGAGACGTGGAATCAGCAAAGAGTTGGTGCTATGATAACAGAGTCGGAAGTCTGAGGTCCTGGCCTGGCTTGATAGATTATTCAACAAGCATCCAGAGACATAACACCAGAACTTGCCATGCCTTCCCTTCCTCATTTAGGGAGCAGGACGCCTCTTTCTCTCCTGAGGGCAGCGAAGAACCACAGAGAGCAGCAAGAAATGAATCCCACCAGTAAAGGGGCAGGGCAACCAGCAAGTCCCCTCAAGCAGCTCTACCGCCTTGCCTCTCAAATTCTGAAGACTCCTTCAGACTGGCATCTTCTGACCCATATCACAGAAGGCCCAGAAACTCCTAAGTTTCATCCCTATCCCTACCCTGCCTATAATTCCCTATGGGATCGTGGTAAGAGAAGGAGATTTGGAATCAGACTATTTGAATCTCAGGTCCACCATTCATCATAACTGCATATAAGTCATTGTCACCTTTCTGAGCCTGTTTTTCCACTTGTAAGTAGAGACCATAATATCTGTCAAAGCATTTGAAAGCTCTACAGAATACGTTATGTAAAAAGTCTAGTATGGTGCCCAACCCATGACAGTCAATTCGATGCAGGCTCTCCTCCCTTCCTCCCTCCTTCACCTATCTCCCAGGCTGGGGAGTAGCTGTACCAATCAGTAAGCATCCATAACTCTGAATAAGAAAACAAAACACCTATTATCATAACATTTATATATGTGGATCTTGGAAGAGATTGTGATGATTATGAATCCCATAATTATGATTTCTATCACCCCTGAAAAAAGGGACTGTTTCCCAGGAGATACTAAATTACAGCTAGATTGAGAACTATTAAGATTGATTATCATTATGTGGATTATGCATAATATGTATATTATGGTTACTCGTTTGGCAATTTTAATTTCCATCCTTCATTCCTATGCAAAATTAAATTTTAGTTGTAAAAATGATTATATGTTTTAAGAAATAACAGTGTAAGTTATATTGGATTGGTGAGGATTTGATAAGTCTAAAAGAGAAGACTCCTAGAGCACCTGAGTGGCTCAATTGGTTGAGCGCCCGAATTGGGATTTCAGCTCCAGTAGTGACCCCTCCCCATGGAATTGAGCCCCCACTAGGCTCCAGGCTCAGCCCAGAGTCCACCTGTCTTTCTCCCTTCCCCTGCTTGTGTGCTCGCTCTCCCTCAAATAAATAAATATTTTTAAATAAAGAGAGAGTGAGAAGACACCTTCCAATAGGGAAAAAAACTCACAAAGGATCAACCAATGAATAAAAACAAGGAAATTCTATATAACTTAGTAACTATAGTAAGAAAATTACTAAGATGACAATAAATAAATGGTCATGAAAAGTGAAAAACAAAAAAAAATCAACACACCCCAAAGGCAAAGGAAACAAAAAGCGAAAATAAACTTTTGGGACTTCATCAAAATCAAAAGCTTCTGCACAGCAAAAGAAACAGTCAAAAAAACAAAGAGGCAACCCACGGAATGGGAGAAGATATTTGCAAATGACAGTACAGACAAAAGGTTGAAATCCAGGATCTATAAAGAACTCCTCAAACTCAACACACACTAAACAGGCAATCATATCAAAAAATGGGCAGAAGATATGAACAGACACTTCTCCAATGAAGACATACAAATGCCTATCAAACACATGAAAAAATGTTCATCATCACTAGCCCTCAGGGAGATTCAAATTAAAACCACATTGAGATACCACCTTACACCAGTTAGAATGGCCAAAATTAACAAGACAGGAAACAACATGTGTTGGAGAGGATGTGGAGAAAGGGGAACCCTCTTCCACTGTTGGTGGGAATGCAAGTTGGTGCAGCCTCTTTGGAGAACAGTGTGGAGATCCCTCAATAAATTAAAAATAGAACTTCACTGTGACCCTGCAATTGCACTCCTGGGCATTTACCCCAAAGATACAGATGTAGTGAAAAGAAGGGCCATCTGTACCCCAATGTTTATAGCAGCAATGGCCATGGTCACCAAACTGTGGAAAGAACCAAGATGCCCTTCAACAGACGAATGGATAAGGAAAATGTGGTCCATATACACTATGGAGTATTATGCCTCCATCAGAAAGGATGAATACCCAACTTTTGTAGCAACATGGAAGGGACAAGAAAAGATTATGCTGAGTGAAATAAGTCAAGCAGAGAGAGTCAATTATCATATGGTTTCACTTATTTGTGGAGCATAACAAATAGCATGGAGGACGTGGGGAGTTAGAGAGGAGAAGGGAGTTAGGGTAAATTGGAAGGGGAGGTGAATCATGAGAGAGTATGGACTCTGAAAAACAATCTGAGGGGTTTGAAGTGGTGGGGGCGGTGGGAGGTTGGGGTACCAGGTGGTGAGTATTACAGAGGGCACGGATTGCATGGAGCACTGGGTGTGGTGAAAAAATAATGAATACTGTTATGCTGAAAATAAATTAGAAAGAAAAAAGAAAAGAAAATCAACACACCAAACTAAAATGTTAATATTTAACAAATATGGAAGAAGGGTAATGTAAGATCAAAGATGTTTACCTTAACTAGTAATTAAATAATACTCATTCAAGTAAAAACAAGATGCGAATATTTTTGCCTATCCGCTTAAGAAGAAAAAAATGAAAGAGAATTCTGATACTCTGAAGAACCACAGGGAATCTAAATTTCTATAGTTTTGGAAACAAATTTGGCAACATGTAAGAAAAGAACCTTAATGACATTCCTAATTTTGACCCAGGAATTTCTCTCCCGAGTCAATTATAAAAGGATTTTTTTTTAAGATTTTATTTTTAAGTAATCTCTACACCCAACATGGAGCTCAAACTCACAACCCTAAGACCAAGAGTCACACAATCCACCAGCTGAGCCAGCCAGGCATCCCTTAAGAGGATTTTTTTTAATGGAAGATGAGTCTGAACATGCAAAAAAAAAAAAAATTATTGTACTTTTATTTATTTCTTTTGAAAGCAGAAATAGGCATGTGCTTCAAAACAATCCCAGGATTTAAGCAATGGAAGTGTGCAGAGATAAATATGAAACGTGATTGGCCAGGTGTTGAAAATCATTAAATTGGGGTTATTAAATACATAAGTAGTCATCTTACCATCCTATCTATTTGCTTTTGTATAATTTTGAAATTTTCTACAATAAAAAAATTAAAAGTAGAAATAAAAATTTTCATCAAGGAGAGTATAATGGTGGGCGCCTGGGTGGCTCAGTGGGTTAGGCCGCTGCCTTCGGCTCAGGTCATGATCTCAGGGTCCTGGGATCGAGTCCCACATCGGGCTCTCTGCTCAGCAGGGAGCCTGTTTCCTCCTCTCTCTCTCTGCCTGCCTCTCTGCCTACTTGTGATCTCTCTCTGTCAAATAAATAAATAAAATCTTAAAAAAAAAAAAAGACTTTATTAAAAAAAAAAAAGAGTATAATGGTTAATTTTATGTGTCAGCTTGGCTAGGCCATGGTACCAAGATAATTCATCAAACAGTGATCTTTCTGTGAAGGAATTTGTAAATGAGATTAACATTTAAGTCAGTGAAATTTGAGTAAAGGAGATTACCCTCCATAATTTGGGTATGCCTCACCCAAACAGTTGAAGGTCTTTGACCTCCTCAAAAGAGGAGGAAATTCTGCCATCATGCTGCACTTAAACTGCATATCTTCACTGTGTCTCCAGCCTGCTCACCTACCCTGAAGATTTTGGACTTGCCAACTATCCACAAAGTCTTTAAAATAAATCTCAATGGATGATAGCTACATACATAGATGACATATAAATGTTCTGTTCATTCTATTTTTTCTGGAAAACCTTAATGAATACAAAGAGGGATGTCAAATTTTCATACAACTGGACAATGGACTGCTATAAATATATTAATTTTATGTTCAAGTTCATTAATTTTATGCTCAATTTTATATTCAGCTGAAGTTTTTAATAAATGGCTTTTTAAGTTAGTGGGTAAAGTAATGTAGTCAGATTTAAAATTTATCAGGCCCTAGTTTAATAAAGTTCTAAATTGGCATCCATGTTTTAACATTATCCCTGTCTCTCTCTGACTCTGTCATTTTGGGCAAGTTTTATCACATCCCTGGGTTTTAACTTCTAATCCATAAAATAATGGATCATAATCCTTGAACCACCTAATCAGAGATGTTCTGGCAAGACAAATAAGATAAAACATACAACAGGACTTAAAATTCTAGAATAGAAGAAAGTTAATGGATTTCAGAGGTCTAAGGTAGAATTATCGTGTTAGCCCTTTCCCCCTCCCCCCACATGCCTAGGGCTCTTTTGTCTGAAGTATCCTTGCAGCCCACAGTTAGAACTTTTCAATAGTAAATGTTTGGGAAATAGGGTTAAGTCTTTGGTATTTCAGAGATTTCAGGCCAATTCTACCCACTGTTCCATCATTTGTTGATCATACTTTTCCTTCTCTCATATATTAATGCCAATAATTTTTAGGAAGACAGATTAATGCATATAAGAGATGCCCTTTGGAGAAAAACCTGGGATCATATGAACATTAAATAATACTATTTCTATACTAGCATGGATATATACTAACAAGTATAATGAGGCTCTGGCATTAATCTTCACCTTGGCTTCAGCTGCCTTCTGCCCTAGAACTGGTCATGTTTTTCTCACCTAGATTATTCTTAATAGAAAGTTCTTGGAGAAATGTAGAATGAAAAGAAAGTATCCTCAGGGCACCTGGGTGGCTCAGTTAAGCATCTGCCTTCAGCACAGGTAATGATCCTAGAGTCCTGGGATTGAGCCTCGCAAGGGCTTTCTGCTCAGCAGGGATTCTGCTTCTCCCTTTCCCTCTACCTCTGTGTATGAGTGCTCTCTTCCTCTCAAATAAATGGATAAAATATTTAAAAAAAAAAAAAAAAAGAAAGAAAGAAAAGGATCCTCTGCTCATACAGGCAAAGGGGATATGAGATCTCAGTTACCGCCTGGGTTAGCCTCATCTTGTGTGTGACCTTACATAAACCAATTAACATCTCTTTGTAGAGCTTTGTATACAAAGCATCATGAAACATATAAAGTAAAAATATAAGGCATTAGAATTATTTATTTAGTATCCAAGAAATCGAAATTATGATCTGAAGCTATGTAACATATATTCACATAGAAGAGAATTCAGAAGTGTAGAACCAAAGGAAAGATGGACAACTGAGTTTTTCTCTATCCTTTTAAGTAAGAAATCTAATACCTTCTACCATCCCTTCAATATGGCTGCGTAATCTAGTCCTTCTTTGCTACATGTTGACAGAAAGAATCAGATTTACAGAAAAGTTAGGAAGAGTAAATATACCCTACAAGGATGCAGAAAGCAGTTTAAAACAAAGGGACGCGAATATTGTTAGAAATACTTGACACGGCCCTGGCTTCTTGATTGTCTTGGGAATAAAAATGTGGGAGTGGCATGAACTTTAAAGATATGCTTGGGGGTGCCTGGGTGGCTCAGTTCGCTAAGCATCCAACTCGTGATTTCGTCTCAGCTCATGATCTTAGGGTTATCAAATCGAGTCCCACAACAGGCTCTGCACTCAGCACAGAGTCTGCTTGAGATTCTCTCTCCTTGCCTCTCTCTCTGCCCCTCCCCTCCACATTCTAAATAAATAAATAAATAAAATCTTGAAACAGCTGTTTGATTTTATTTTGTAATGAAAGAGGTAACAACATCCCAGTAGAGACAGGAAGGGAAGAACAAAGATCCTAAGTTTATTATCTAAATCCAGAGGAAAACCCTCAAAATTTTTGCCTAATATTTATCTAAATTGAACAACAAAAATTTTTAAAGTACTTTTCACCATACCTTTCTCGGGTTCCCTCCTCTGAATGTCTCTCCTGACATAGTTTTAGATCTTTTCCAGGACCCAGGAAAAGTTAAATATAGATACTGTATCCTGGACCCATACTCTCTCTCCCTCCTCTCCCACTAAACTCCATTTCTTTCCATGAGTCAACACGGAGCGGCGTTCAAACAATAAACCAAGTGAAGCCATCTGCTTTGGACTTTGCCCTGCTGTGCCCCTCCTTAATGGTCATTTATGGGTTAGCACAGCTTCCCGCTCCAGCCTAGTGCATTTGATGGCATATAGATACAATGACAAACGTTCATACAGTGCTCCCTATGTGTTAGGTGCCGTTCTAAGCACTTCACATACAGATGAAGAAACTGGGTCACAGAAAGATTAAGTAACTTGTTCCAGATCACACAGCTAGTAACAGGGATTTGGAATTTCCAGGTTGTGTGGCTTTGGAATTTGTTTTCTTACATTATGCCATCTTTCTAGCAGAGCTTTGAAAATCTTTGCTCTTTTCTTTTCTCTCTCGCTCTCTCTCTCTCTCTTTTTTCTTTTTTTTTTTTGCAAAATTAGAATTACCTTCAATATTGCTTTCTTTTTGACCAAGATATAATTCACATAACCATAAAACTCATCTTTCTTAAAGTATTCAATTCAGTGGTTTTTATGTTCACAAAGTTGTACAACCATCACTGCTTTATAATTTTAGAATACTTTCATCATCTCCCAAAAGAAATCTGTACCAATAGCAGTCACACCCCAATGCCCACTCCCCCAGCCCCTGGCAATCACTCACCTACTTGCTATCTCTGTGGATGTGCCTATTTTGAACATTTCATATGAACTGAATCATCCAATCTGTAGCTTTGTGTCTGGTTCCTTTCACTTACCATGTTTTTAAGGTCACCCATTGTATTAGGGTTCTCTGGAGAATTGAACCAATAAGATATATAGATGTAGATAGATAGATATACACTGATATGCAGATACGTAAGAGGAGATTTATTATAGGAATTGGCTCATGTAGTTATGCAGGCCAAGTAGTCCCACAGTCTGCAAGCTGGAAAGTCAGGAAAGCTGGTGGTACAATTCATTATGAGGCTGAAGTTCTGAGAACTGGGGGCCACTGGTGTAAGTCCCAGAGCATGAAGGCCAGAGAACCAGGAGCTCCAATGTTGGAGGGCAGGACAAGACAGAAGTCCCATCTCAAGAGAGAGGAAGTCACCCTTCCTCCACCATATTTGCCCCAAATATGATGATGCCCACCCACACTGATGAGGGCAGGTCTTTACTCAGTCTGCTGATTCAAATGCTAATCCTTTCCAGAAACATCCTCACAGACACACCCAGAAATAACATTTCCCAGCTATCTGGACACTCAACAGCCCAGTCAAATAGACATTTAAAATTAACCACCACAGTCTGGGTCTGAGAAGTTTTCTTCTTGTGCACACCTGATGCCACACTCTCTCAACCTGTCTTTCCCTCTCTCCATCTTCTCTCCCTGCAGAAAGGGGTCCTTCCCCTCCACAGCATGGCAGCTTTTCTGTCTCCCAATTCAGTTCCACACACCTCACACCTGCCATGTCATTTCCCTCCAACTACGGAAATCCTTCTTCCAATCCTCAGATGGGTTTCCTGGGTGTTCCAAGTGACCGGACCTCAGTACTGCTGTGTTGAGGGATGAGGAAAGCCCCAGGTCCCACTACTTCTCCACCATCTGAACCCCATTTCTTAACCATCACATCCATGCTGTAGCTATAAATCAGTACTTCATTCTTTCTTGTGGCTGAATAATGGTTTTAGTTCTCACATTTGGGTCTAAGACCTATTTGGAGTCAACTTCTACATATGTTGTGAAGTAAGCATTCCATTTCATTCTTTTGCATGTGGATATCCAGTTGTTTCCGCACAGTTTCAGTGTCTTAGTGTTGCATATGAACATCCAATGTGTCTGCACAATAAACTGTTTCAGCACTGTGTAGTAAATCAAATGGCCATAGGTCTGAGTTTATTTCAAGACTCTTAAATCTGTCTATATGTCTATCCTTATACCAATAGTATACAGTCTTAATTACTTAGCTTTCCAGTGAGTCTTAAAATCATTAAATATGTGTCATCCAAGTTTGATCTTTTCAATGGTTGTTTTGGATATTGTAAGATCCTTACATTCCAACGTTACTTCTAGAATCCACTTGGCCATTTCTGTAAAAAAGGCTTTCTGGAATTTTGGTAGAGAATACATTGACTATATAAATCAACTTGGGGAGTACTGCCATCTTAATATTAAGTCTGCCTACCTAAGAACACAAGATGTCTTTCCACTTATTTAGATCTTTAATTTCCCTCAATGATATTTTGTAGTTTTCAGTGGACAAGTCTCATTTGTTGTCAACGCTAACATTCACAGTTCTGTGGCCTCTAAAAGTTAAGCCAGAATTTGTGTCTGAAGTGGTGCTATCACAGAATGTTCTGTCTCTGAGAAAATTCATTCTAGAACAGGTTGGACAATATCTGCCTCGTAGAGACTGGCCAGACATCCTATCTATATCTAATACCATAGCATACTAAAAGGCCACTACTGTTCCTTCTTATGTTTGGATAAATGCATAGACCACAGAACATCACATTCTGTAGCTCTGACTGTCAGAACTCAGTTTATTTTCTTGGATGAGCCTGAGTTCACCTAGCTTCTCAGATTGCCCTGTATTGGTGGGACTGGAGACAGTATTCAAAGAATGACATCTCTAAATTTCTATCCACATAGATACTTCTGCACATGTAATCTATGGAGAACACTGCTCCCTGGACACCCAAAATATGTTTTACTAAAGTTTAAACAAAAGCCACAAAGGAGCAACCCCGATTATCACTGTTAAATCCTATAACTCAGAGTAAAAATAATAAGGATTTCCATCTAGCACAGAGAGTTCTATCCCAAGGTTCAGTGAATTTCTTTTTGTGAGGGACTTATCTCATATGCTATCTGAATATCTATAAACCCACAACCTGGGGCCATGATGATACTATCAGATCTTTATGGGCCATCTGTTTGTAGTTAACATGAGCTCATGCTTCCATTTTTAAGTCGGCTTGGCACCATTCCCCAGCCAATGCTAACTCAGTGAGTTAAAAATAGTCAATTTTAATATCAGCCAAAGAAAAGCAGACTTGGAAAGATAAAAGCAATGTTGTTGAAGGGGTAGTTCTTTATAGATCATTATAAGATCACATTTGGTTTATTTAATATTTCTTTTTCCCCAGTCCTACAGAATTGTAATATTTCCATTCTTATTTATTTGTTTTTATTTAAGATTTTATTTTTATTTATTTATTTATTTGACACAGAGAGAGAGAGGGGGAGAGAACATGAACTAGTGGAGTGGCAGACAGAGAGGGAGAGGCAGACTCCTCAATGAGCAGGGAGCCTGACACGGGACTTGATCCAGAAACCTGTGATCGTTACCTGAGCCGAAGACAGACGCTTAACTGACTGAGCCACCCTGGCGTCCCTCTTCATTTTTATAATAGAAAGCCACTTCCGAATACTCTACAGCTCTCTTAACAACTTCATCCGTGGAAATGAAGGTCTGAGTGTTAAGGTGACTGGCCCAAGGTCAGAAGATAAATCAGAGATCTAATCAGATGTGAATGCTCCTGATCTAGAATTCTAGATTGGACTATCCTATAAATGGAATGTGGGTGAGGATGAGAAGCACAGCCAGTGAAACCCGAGTCACCTGCTGGTGATACATGAGATGCTTGGGCTTCAAGAACAGATGCAAATACAACAGGTTCAACTTTCAATATCAACAAGCCATTCGATTTCCATGCTGAAAAGGAAGTAACCACTGCTGGGCCTTCTGGGCTGCTATAGCCATACCTCCCCACTAAAGTAACAAAAGAGCAGCCCTGCCTTCCATCTCTTATTCTGCCTGAGGAGCATGCTATGGAGGGCAACACACGCTCCAGAAATGCCACAGAATGCTGAACAAGCAGCAGAGCCCTCTAAAAGCAATAGGAAAAACTTGCCTCCTCATCTTACCAATGAGGAAACTCAGTCACACAAGAGAGATGTCTTTCAACAGTCAATGAGCACTTAAACTCAGACTTCTATTGTGTGTCTTCAATCTCCCCCCGGTTCTGTTTTGCTACCATTTTCCACCCTTCATAAGGCTGACTGGAGATTTGACCCCTTGTCATTCAGTTAAGTTTTGTAGGAGCAAGGATAAGAAAAAGGATACTAGTTTTTAGAATTCCTAATGCGCACATACTTTCATAGTTTCTTCTGCCTGATGGATCTTGGGTTGTGTATGTCTGGACCAGCCTGTGGAAATCTATGCCCTACGTGTCCAAGGTTGAAGACTAGAGACTTCACATTCCAGCTGTGTTTTCACAGTCCCCTGCGGGGACTACAGGGCTTTAAGAATACTCTAGTGGATGCTTTATTTCCTTCTTCTTCCTCTGCCAGAACTCATTTTGACTCATAATAAGACATCAGTCCCCCGGAACAACTAAAGGGACCAAGTATTGAAACCTGTAGGAAGAAACCACAAAAGTAGGAAGCAGGACAGCTACAGACCAGACTGGCTGGATTTGTGGAATCTGCTTACAAATCTGATGAAAAACAAGGCAATAAAGATAAATATTTAGCATTTTCTTAGACTTCCTTCACCTTCCTTGAACTATAAGCAAGTCTGTCACCTCTACTACTCAGCTCAACAAGCCCTTTCCTGCTGCCTTAGCCTCCAACCAGCCAGAAGGAGCACTACACTGGGGCCCCAACTGAGCATGGTGGTAAGAGCCAACAGGAGCTTTTCTTGCCTGGGCCAAGCCAGACCCAACTGACTTAAGAGGGATTTGGAGAAGCTGACCCAAAGGATACAAACTGGGGCTGGGGAGGGGAGGCTTTAACATACGACTGGCCCTAATAGCTCAGTACCATCAGAAAAATGTGCTTAGGGGGCATCTGGGTGGCTCAGTCAGTTAAGCATCTCCCTTGAGCTCGGGTCATGATCCCAGGGTCCTGGGATCGAGTCCTGCATTGGACTCCCTGCTCAGTGGGGAGCTGGCTTCTCCCTTTCTCTCCTCTACTTCTGCCCTGCTCATGCTCTCTCTCTCTCTCTCTTTTAAATAAATACATTTTAAAATAAATTCAAATAAATTTTTAAAATATTTTCAAAAAAGAGAAAAGAAAAACGTGCTTAGGATCAATTTCGTTTTTCATCATTCAGTTAACAGCATAATATGAATATAAACATACATTTTGTCTCCTGGAGTTCTTCAACACAACACTCTGTATTTACCCAACACAGTATGTTTGCTTAAATCATTCAAAACTGTTGAGACAAAAGTTAATAATTCTGAAGCTTTCTCCAGAAAGCAAACTGGCTTAAAATATGAGTATTATATGTTCATTACTGAGATTTACCTATGGCCATAATATATATTTTGATACAGTTTCTTCTTAACCTTTAGCATCTGCTACAATTTGTTCTTAGTAGAATTCTAACATTGCCTAGAATTATGTGCATATAGTAAATTTAATTTAGGCCAGTGTTCTAGAAATAGCACCATATTTCTGTCTTTTGTTACCTGACAATGTTAAAAACCACTGCTGAATATATACAAATGGGACAGTTTACTATGTGGGGCTATAGGAGATTAACAGCTACAGCAGGAAAATTAAAACAGGCTTCCTTTTCATTTATACTTCTTGACAATAATTTAGTACCTAAAAATCTACAACTGCAGATTTGAAAAATGTTATCACTATCTTCAAGTTGATTTGACCACGGGCATTATTAAAAATTAGCTATATGGTTACATGGCTACTGCCAGAAAGATTGTAATTATAATGGAGGAAACAGATTGAGTTACGGGGTGGAGACAATTCTTAGAAGTTGGGACATGACAGAGACTGATGAGGGCTAATGAAGGCAGGAGCATCGGGAGATCCTTCTGTTCCTTGAAAACTCAACCTTCCGAAGTCGCATTCGCTGGGATCTACCCTGCCCAGCTCAGTGGGTGTTCTAGGCAGGAGCAAGTAATGAAGGCCACCTGAGCTGAGGAGGTAAGAGTAGTCAGCTCAGGAAAAGAGGCTGAAATCAGGGGATGGATGGGAACCCCTTCACCCCACCCCCACTTTCCTTTCTTGCCCAGAGGTGACTGTCTCCCCAGCTAAATTCTAACCTATCCCCTCATTATTATCCTGATGGAACCTGAAAGAAATGGTGAGAATTTCAAAAATAAGAGACTCATTTTTCCAACCCAGGAAGATTCCCCTGAGGTTTCCCAGTCTACATGAACCCTTCATTCGCTAAGGGGTAGGGGGGAAATAGGAGATAATGAATAACAATGAGGTAAATCATAAAAAAGTGAGCACAAAAAAGAGTGCCAGAGCTTAAAACAGATTTCAGGTCCCTGCATTCCGGAGCAGACTCTTTGCATCCTACACAGTTGTTGGTGAAAGTAACTGCTTCATGGGTGGGTGTGGGTGTGTGCTCATTCTCTTCCACTTTCATTTTCCCTGTTAGAAACTGTGTCCAAAAAAAAAAAAAAAAAAAAGGAAGAAAGAAAGAAAGAAACTGTGTCCAATAGATGATATGCTAATACAGAGTACTGAGTACCCAAGCTGCTTACTCAGTGCTTACTCGGTTGGCCTATTATCTGTTTCTTCCCAACCAGCTGGTAATTTCCTGGAGGGCATGGTCAGCTTCTTTAGGCCGTTCATTAACACAGCCAAGAATCAGGCAGAGGGCATCTGAAGTCAGAAGTACGGTGGGGCATTGAGACTGGCTAAACCTAGGCTGGTGGGAAGGCCAAGAATGAAGCGAGAGAGAGACAACTTTATGGAACAAGAATTTCAGGCCTTCATCTACTTTCTTTTTTCATTACTGTATCCTTCCCATCTAGACCAGCATATAACACATAACAAAATTCATATGTTTGTTTAATGAAAAAAAGTTGCTAACTTCACCTATAACACTGGGGGGGGGGTGCGCCGGGATAGATCAGTCAGTTAAGAGTCCAACTCCTGGGGCGCCCGGGTGGCTCAGTGGGTTGAGCCTCTGGCTTCGGCCAGGGTCATGATCCCAGAGTCCTGGGATTGAGCCCTGCATCAGGCTCTCTGCTAGACAGGGAGCCTGCTTCCCCCGGCCCCTCTCTCTGCCTGCCTCTCTGCCTACTTGTGATCTCTGTCTGTCAAATAAATAAATAAATTCTTAAAAAAAAAAAAAAAAAAGAGTCCGACTCTTGATTTCAGCTCAGGTCATGATCCCAAGGTTGTGGATCAAGCCCCTCATCAGGCAGCCCACTTGGGAAAGAGTGCACCTGGATTCTCTCTCTCCCTTAGCACTACCTTCTCACTCTGTCTCTCTAAAATAAATAAATAAATCTTTTATCTTTAATCTTTAACAAATTTTAAATCTTTAAAATATTTAAATATTTAAATCTTTGGCAAATTAAAAAATAAAAATAGCATTGGATCCAAAAGAAAAATATTTAGAGAAAAATAACCTACACAAATAAATTGGGTATAAAGAATTTAATTGTAATGCTAAAATTACAGTAGGGCTGGGAAGTGGTTTCTGACAGTGTTAGATAGGAAGTATCAGGGTGCCCAGCTCTCTGCTCAATGGGAACACATCTTTAGTTCTATCATTAGGCAGGATGCTGGTTGTCTCTATAACAAGGATATGTAGTTCTCTGCTACACATAGCAAGCAAAACATTGATCCCCCAGAGTGAAAATAGGACAATAAACCCAATAAAGGGAACCCAGTCATTGAAAGCTCAGTGTGGCTGGCAGGTAACCATCAAAGACATCTATGTCCAATTCTCCAGAACTATGAATATGTTAGTTTTTTAAGAGTGTCAAAATAGCAAAAGGGAATAGAGATTGCAGACAGAATTAGGCAACTGACCTTGAAACCCTTATTCTGGGTTATCCAGTGACTCTGATGTCACCACAAAGACCCTGAATGTGGAAGAAAAAGGCACAGGTGTCACTGCCGGCATAGGGAATGTGAGAATGACTTGAAATGGCTTTGTAGGTGGAAGCATCACAAGCCAAGCAATGTAAGCAGTCTTTAGAAGCTGAAAAAAGGCAAGGAAAAGGCCTCTGCCCTGAGCCTCCAGAAGGAATGCAGGCCTGTCTACCCACTTGAGACTTCTGACTTCCAGAACTGTAAGATAAAAATCTGGGTTGGTTGAAACCAACAAATGTGTGCTGATTCATTACAGCAACAATAGGAAACTAACCTGCCTGGGGCTCCTGGGTGGCTCCATCAGTTAAGCGTCTGACTCTTGATTTGGGGCTCAGGTCTCGATGTCAGGGTCGCAGGATCAAGCCTGGTGTCAGGCTTTCTGCTTAAAATTCTCTCTCTCCTTCTCCCTCTCCCTCTGCCCTGCCCTTCCCCTCACCCCACCCTCTGCTCAGCACACATTCTCTCTCTCTCTCTCTCTCTTCTTTAAAAAATAAAATTTCAAAAGGAAACTAACATGCTCAGTTTAAAACAGAGCTGCAGAATCACAAAACTCCCCAGAGGAGTTTGAAGCACATGCCTGCAGGAGCTGGTTGGGAAAGGTGGAAACAAAGTTTCTGCAGAAGACACCTGAAATAGACGAGCTCAACTAACTTTGAATGCGTACATAATTCAAGAAGGAGGTACTATTATGAGTTGAAATGTGCCACCCCAAAATTCAGATGTTGAAGTCCTAGCTTCCAGTACCACAGAATGTGAAGTTATTTGAAAATAGTCTTGGCAGAGGTAATTGAGATAAAAGGAGGTCATTCAAGGGGGCCCTAATCCAGGATAACTAGTATCCTGTTAAAAGGAGGAAATTTGGGGCACCTGGGTGGCTCAGTGGGTTAAAGCCTCTGCCTTCCGCTCAGGTCATGATCCCAGCATCCTGGAATCAAGCTCCGCATGGGGCTTTCTGCTCAGCAGGGAGCCTGCTTCCTCCTCTCTCTCTCTCACTCCCCGCCTGCCTCTTTGCCTACTTGTGATCTCTGTCAAATAAATAAATAAAATCTTTAAAAAAAAAAAAAAAAAGAAGGAAATTTGAAAACATATATGCAGGAGGGAAGCCATACGAACAAAAAAACAGCCATCTACAAGCCAAAGAAAAAGGCCTGGGACAGCTCTTTCCCTCCTGGTGCTCAGAAAGAACCAACCCTTCCAACAGCTTGATTTCAGACTTCTAGCCTCCAGAACTTTGAGACACTAAATTTCTGTTGCTCAAGCCACTCAGCTTGTGTACCTCGTTAGAGCAGCCCCAGCAAACTAATACAGTGAGAGAGCACAAGCAGTGGGAAGGGGTAGAGAGAGAGGGATAAACAGATTCCCTGCTTGGCAGGGAGCATGAGGAAGGGCTGGATCCCCATTCAAGGACCCCAGGATCACAACCTGAGCCCAAGGCAGATGCTTGACCCACTGAGCCACCCAGGCACCCCTAGAGAAAGAAAGTCTTTTTTTTTTTAATAATGATAATTTTTTTTAGATTTTATTTATTTATTTGAGAGAGAGAGAGAGACAGAGATTGTGACAGAGATAGTGAGAGAGAGCACAGGTGGGGAGGAGAGGGAGAAAGCAGGCTCCCGGCTGAATAGGGAGCCTGATGTGGGACTGGATCCTAGGACCTGGGAATCATGACCAAACCAAAGGCAGGTTTCCAAGTGATTGAGCCACCCAGATGCCTCTGATAATTTTTTTTTAATTTTGTTTATTGTCCAGGAGAGAGAAAGATCACAAGCAGGGGGAGCAGCGGGCAGAGGGAGAAGCAGGCTCCCACCTGAGGGACCTACAACTCTGAGATCATGACCTGAGCTGAAGGCAGACCCTTAACCAACTGAGCCACGCAGGGGTACAGGAAAGAGAGCCTTAAGCAGACTCCACACTTGAGTATGGAGCCTGGAACCGGGCTCTCTCTCAAGACTCTGAGATCATGATCTGAGCGGAAAACAAGAGCCTGGCACTTTAAATGACCATAAAAAACACAGTGTCTTTGCAGCACAAGAAAGCAAAATTCAACCAACTGATGCCTGAGCAATAAAGTATTCTAACTAAAGGATGCACTTTTTTAAATTTTACACATAATTCTATTGCACACTTAATGGACTACAGTACAGTATAAACATAACTTTTGTTTGCACTGAAATCAAACATTTCATTTGACTCCCTCCATTACAATACTCACTTTATATCAGTGGTCCGAGACCAAACCCGCAATATCTCTGAAGTCTGCCTGCACAGTTGACCCTTCAACAATGCAGGGTTTAGGGACACCGATCCTCCAAGCAGCAGCTAGTAAGCATATAGCTTTTGACTCCCCCAAAACTTAACTACTAATAGTCTGTTGACCGGAAGCCTTACCAATAACATAAACAGTCGAGCAACACTAACTTTGTAGATTCTATGTATTACATACTGTATTCTGATAATAAAGTATGCTAGAGAAAACACTTTAAAATCCTAAGGAAGAGAAAATGCATTTACAGTGCTGTTCTGAATTTATTTTTAAAAATCCATATATAACTGGATGCACACAACTCAAACCCAGGTTGAGGGCATGGGGCACCTGTTCCTCTCACTAGAGACCAGGTTGGCCCCTTGCAGGGGTGAGGAGTGTGAGGTGAAGGACACCTCCAGGTAGGTGCATTTCAGTATGTGTGTGCTGCACCCTACAAGAGCTCTAGTGCTTTATTTCCACAACTGCTGATGGCTCTCACTATCAGGAAGAAAGCTTGGTCTGAAATGTATGAGAAACTCACATGGCTGGTGGATTCCTAACAAAATGAGTCCACGGTCACCGAAATGAAAGGGGAGGAAAGGAGACAAAATGGGGACCGGGTTGACGGATAGGGAGAAGGAAAAGAGGCACAGAAAAAGGAAGACAAATTAGAGAAATTCGGTCACCAAGAGTATATCATACTGTGTAGTCATAAATACATAAAAGTCAAAACCCACAAGATGTTCCTTCCAAAGAAATACATGTTCACTCACATAATGACTATTGTTCGTTCACATAAAATTGGAACTTCCCTTCACAACCGTCCCACTCTGGGCCTCCCTCTTTTCTTTCCAAGTGTCCAGGTCCACTCCTGCTGCATCACTGGCACCCAGCTCCCACCCTTCCTGCCCCCCAATCCCCGTCCACTACCGTGTCCCTTCTCCGGCCGCTCTGCTCTCAGATGCAACTGGCCCAGCCAGAGGGAGAAAAAAAAATGAACAATTTGGGAACGACAAGGTGTGCCAGCCTCAAGGAAATGCTTTTCAGTCCCTCCTTCCCACTGGTGGGGCGTGGCTGCCAGCAAAGGATGGAGTCTGGGCGGGCTCCCCACAAAGGGAAGTCTGTGGGCACTGAGGTTTCCGGGACTCACCACACACTAGCCAGCAGGAAACCTCTGCTGAAACTGTGAAAGCTGCACTTGTTACTGATCTACTTACTGAGTTCCTCCTTTAGTGATTGCCGCCTGGTCAGGTATAAAGGAGACGTCAGTCCTGGCGGAGAAGAGGAAGTCATTATAAAGCGCAACAGCGCCACCTCATGTCCGACCTTGTAGCAGCAGCCTTCATGGGTGCTCTGAAAGGTCCCTAGTTGATCAGGATTTAGCTCTATGAGTCCTCTCCTGAAATACTGGCAACCTCAAGCCTTTGCTGGGGAATCGCTAAGGAATATTGGAAATAAAAGTATCAGTAGTAGGTAACCAGTCATTAGCATATACTTCCTAAATACATTCTGGGCTCTCCTCTAGGGATATAGCATCAACGAAAGTAGCCATATAACCTGCTCACATGGAATTTACAATCCGAGGAAACACCACAGAAAATACATGACTGAAAGAATTCCAAAGCAGATACCCAACACTTAATACAAGTTCTCTCAAAGAAATGCTGGTCACAGATACCTTAAATAGGTGACCAGTTTGCTCAGCACTGATAGCATACCAAACAGAAAGAAACACCTATTTAAAACAGAAAGACTTCATGTGCAATGTAATGTGGAGCTAGAAGCTTCTCTATGGAAATTTTTCTTCCTTCAGAGCTCTTTTAAAATTGGATGAACTGTACTCAAGGTCACTGAACTGTACATTTAAAATGGTTAATGTGTAACTTTATGGTGTATGAATATTACATTAATTTTCTTTAGATAAAAAGGATGGAATCTCATCAGCCAACTGTTCTTCCCATCCTTTAGGTCATGATTGATTTTAAAAAGCCTATTTAACTGATCTGAGCAATATTATTATTGCCATTATTATTATGACTATTAGATATTATGCAGTCTCCGATTCTGCTTTCCCAAGCATCGGAATCTCCTGAGGCAGAGGCTGCAGATGGCTCATATTTTTAATTTATGCAGCACCCTACTAGACTGCTACATCCCCATTCTAATTTACAAAATTTTATTTAAAAATCCCATTACTGTGAAGGAACCATTACAGTGCCCCTCTAGGACATAGGGATTTTTTTTTTTAAAGATTTTATTTATTTATTTGACAGACAGAGATCACAAGTAGGCTGAGAGGCAGGCAGAGAAAGAGAGAGGAGGAAGCAGGCTCCCTGTTGAGCAGAGAACCCGATGTGGGGCTCAGTCCCAGGACCCTGGGATCATGACCTGAGCCGAAGGCAGAGGCTTTAACCCACTGAGCCACCCAGGTGCCCCATACATAGGGATTTTTTTAAAAGCAAAATACAACCAAGTGAAAGAGGTCAGAATTTACTCTCCAATTTTATTGAGCAGTTCAAACAAAAGATGGAAATTTTTTAACTTTCTGAAATAGAGAAAATTCTGGAAATAGTGACGCTGAGACACAGAAACACCTAAGTACATTTTATTTTATTTTTTTTTTTTTTAAAGATTTTATTTATTCATTTGACAGAGAGAAATCACAAGTAGGCAGAGAGGCAGGCAGAGAGAGAGAGAGAGGAGGAAGCAGGCTCCCTGCTGAGCAGAGAGCCCGATGCGGGACTCGATCCCAGGACCCTGAGATCATGACCTGAGCCGAAGGCAGCGGCTTAACCACTGAGCCACCCAGGCGCCCCTAAGTACATTTTAGATACAGTGCTAGTTAAGGTATAAACAAGAGGTCCCACGCTTATACTCATGAATAAATAAAGTGTCTAGATATCTGTTATTTTTTTTTTGTACTCTCCAAGTATTCATACCCTTATAATTTCAATTATTGCCTCTTTCTCAAATGTCTGGCCCTCTGACTCATTTTCAGCTATGCTTCCCTCCAGCCATTCCTGCCAGCTGGTTATTTCTGCATCGCAATTACTTCATAATTGTTGGTTTCAGTGCTCATTATCTGCGCGGCTCAAGTGAAGTGTTGAACGGTAGGAATTCACCCTGAATACCCACGGGGACCTCTCCATCCTGCAGTTTACTCCAGACCAGACTATGCTAGATTCTGCTCTCCTCAGAACTCCTGCAACAGCCATCCATTTTCGTATTACTTAGCACATTCTCTCTTGTACGATTCCTGCAATTGTGAGGGATCCCCACTTGCAATCTGGTGCGGTGGATACTCCTGAAATCTATTTATAGGAGGCATGGAGAAACCCCCAGGAAATCATTCATTACAAGGAGAAAAGAGACTCGAGGCGGGACTTACAGCTGAAGGAGACTGGAACAGTAAGCGGTAGAGTTACTGCACAAAGCAACGACAGACGGCATTAGACCTTGGGTAGCATTGCTTTGGAACTGTTTCAAAGGCATTTAACATAGACGTGAGGCAGGCAGATTTCAGACTTGGTCTGAAAAGGCAGCCCAGCTTCACCACAGGAGGGCGGCAGGAAGCTGAAGGAGACCTGGAAGGCTAGAGGGAAACAGAGCAATCCTGGTGGGGGGTTGTAAATGGAGTCAGCCATAGAGCCCCAGTCCCAATGCCTGGCACCTCAGGCCTCAAGAGAACAGTAGACATCAGCAGGGTGAATCAAAGGCAGAGAAGGAAACTAGGAGACTCCATGCTGGAGCTGGGATTTGATTGGCAAAAATTTATGAGGTATTCCACTGCCCTGAGGGCT
Organism: Mustela putorius furo; assembly: GCF_011764305.1. Classification (NCBI taxonomy): domain Eukaryota; kingdom Metazoa; phylum Chordata; class Mammalia; order Carnivora; family Mustelidae; genus Mustela; species Mustela putorius. Next base: position 36,635,098 of record NW_025422368.1, on the reverse strand, counting down.
CCCAGGGCCAGCCGATAACCTGCTTTTTAGAAATAATACTGAGGTCTTGCAACTGACTAAAGACAAAGACAAAAGAACATGGGCTAGCCCTATCAGTCTGGCCTCACATTTAACCTAGGTAGCTATGTCCTAGGGAATGTGGATTATGTGTATTTAACTTTGCATGCATACATTGTTTCTTCTCCTGTTGCTGAAGTAAGAAATTACCACAAATCCAGTGGCTAAAACAATACAAAATTATTATTTTACAGTTTTCTAGGTCAGAAGTCCAGCGCTTATCCCTCGAGGCTAAAACCAAGGTATTGGCAGGGCTGTGTTCCTTTCTGGAGACTCTTAGAGAAAATCTTGTTTCCTTGGCTTTCCCAGCTTCTAGACCTCCCACATTTCTCAGCTGAGCCAGCAGTGGCCAGTCTAGTCCGTCCTACATCACATGTGTGTTTCTCTGACCCCTATTCTGTCATTATCTCTCTGTCTCTGACCACAGCTTGGAAAGTTCTGTACTTGTAGGGACTCCTGTGATGTTTAGATTGGGCCCACAGGATAATTTCACATCTAAAAAGTCTATAATCGGGGCGCCTGGGTGGCTCAGTGGTTTGGGCTGCTGCCTTTGGCTCGGGTCATGATCTCATGGTCCTGGGATCGAGCCCCGCATCGGGCTCTCTGCTCCGCAGGAAGCCTGCTTCCCTCTCTCTCCCTCTCTCTCTCTCTCTCTCTCTCTGCCTGCCTCTCTGCCTACTTGTGATCTCTGTCAAATAAATAAATAAAATCTTAAAAAAAAAAAAAGTCTATAATCTTAGTCACAGCTGTAGAGTCCCTTCTGTTGTGTAAGATAACATAATCACAACTCTCGAGGATTAGATTATGAACTCTCTGGGGTGGGGGGTATTACTCTGCCTACCACAACTTGCTTGGACGAGATTTTAGCATAAGGCCCATATCTCATACCTCTTTATAGTCCTGCATATAGTGAAAGATCAGTTAAGGGTTGCTGACCACAAAAGAACTCTCTCACTTGCCAACTACTTTTATTCTGGGAAAGAATATTCATATTCCCCATGGGGGAAAATGTGATGGTTTGAGGCTTTATGCCAACCATATGCTCCACTCATTTCTTTCTTCCCTTCCTTCCCTTGTGAGATTCCCAAGATTCTCATAGAATCATTGAGTGTAGCTTAGAGATCAGTGACCTACAGAGAGTTTCCACGGCTTGTGCCAACTTGGACAGGTTGACTTTTCTGGGTGTCAGTCCTCTCACTCAGGAAATGAAGAGGATGGAGTAAAGTTAGCTCCAAGTTTTTGTCAAGTTTTGCATCCAATGATTCCCTAACCCTTAAACACAAAAAACTCCTCTGCCCCAAATTCTTGCCCACTGATGTCTTTCTCACAGGACGCCCTGTCTGGCAGGAACTGACCAGTTCTGTCTAAACCTCCTTAGTATGAGGAGCTGCTACTGGGCCCCTCATTCCATCTATGGAAGCTCTGACTACCAGAACATTATTCCTCATACTAAATAAAAAATGTGACTTAGCTTCACCAAACCCCCAATTTATTTATTCGTAAAATGGAGGTGAAAAATGTTGATCTCATCAAGTTGTTGAGTAGTTCATGTAAGAAAATACACTTGAAAGTATTCAAAAATCAAAAGCACTATATAAATATTAATGGCCATATTATTATCTGATACTACTGATAATAACAATCTAGATTATTATTAACCTCTGTGCAATCTATGATGGGTTACATTTATATCTTTTTAATTTCATCTTGTTTATTTCAGTCCCCTTCAGGCAAAACATTAAAGATAATCCTGAATCAACTTCTGACTTACAGTTTTCTGACTATATTATTGAGACATGTTCAACTACAAGTTGATTAAAAAAAAAAAAAACCTATTAAAAAATTTCTACATATCTCCTGAGGGACCAGGCTAGCTCAGTTGGTAGAATGTGCAACTCTTGATCTTTGGGTTGTGAGTTCATAATGGGTGTATAACCTACTTAATTTTCTTTTCTATGTCCCTCATTGATAACAGTAAAAGAACAGGATTTTATCTCTGGTTGTTTTTTTGTTTTGTTTTGTTTTTTTAGATTTTATTTATTTGAGACAGAGAGGTAGAGAGAGAGTGTGTACAAGCAGCAGGGAGGGGCAGAGGAAGAGGGAGAAGCAGGCTCCCCGCAGAGCAGGGAACCTGACAGGAGTGGGACTTGATCCCAAGACCCTGGGATCATGACCTGAGCCTAAGGCAGAGCCACCCAAAGGAACAGGATTTTAGTACATACCATTAAATAATTCTTAAAGGTTGATACTAATTAGGTGCAAACACTATCTGGAAATGATTTTCCCCTGTCTCCCTAGGGGGGAGATATGCTTCAAGTCTTTTTTTTTTTTTTTTTTTTTTTTTGCAGCTTTTGAGGCTTATCAGTACATTGAAGAAATGCTGCATGGCTTATCACTCTTTTCACTCCGTTCCACCCCATCAAACGGCATCAAAGAAAGTTCTACCTTATACAATTCTAGCATCCATCCTTCCCCTTTTCTGTTGTCTAGTTTATCCCCTTTTCTTTTGCCTGAATCTCTGTAAGTCTTCTAACTGGTCCCCATCTCTCAGTCTAACCATCCACTCATCTTTTATTTTGCCACCAGAATAATATCTCCAAGAAGCAAGTCTTGCCACAGAACACCTCCTCCCATCTGGAATCTTTAAACTATTACAGAATTAAATCTTTTAATGATTTAATTAATTAAATCTTTTAATGATGTCCATAAATGCCTTTCTCTTTCCATGTTTCAATATCTTCCAGTCATACATCCATACATATTCCCTACAATAAGAAAAGGTAAACGATAAGTACTAAGTCCTCTGACTCTACAAGCATTTGCATGTTCAGTTCCACATACCTGCAATGCCCTTTCTCTCCTAATGTTCCTAACAATTCCTCCCCGTTCTTTAGGGTTCCGCTCACTTCTAAGAAGTGTCTCTGACCTTCACTTTGAATTCCCTCCCACATAGACTGCCCTTCTCCAACTTCTCAGCACCCAGAGTGGTTCTCCCTGGTAGAAGTTTGTCTTGTTTCTTCTATTAGGCTATATTCTCCCCGAGAGCACAGACCACAATTTATCACTGTAGCTAGACCCTAGTGAAATATCTGGCACAAGGTTATCAAATATGGGAAATGGATCAGAGAAAGCAATGGTCTTAAACTGAAGTCTCAACATACTTCCAGACTGATCATTTTTTTGATCCCTACCTAGAACAGCTTTATGAGGCAGAGAAGACAGATATTGTGAAGAACATGTGTTTCTTTATTGTACTGCAGGGTAATTGAGACTCAGTGATTGTGGCTTATCTGTGGTTACAGAAAGTATGCTTCAGGGTCAGGACTTGAACCAAGATCTTCTCTTTCCAAGATAAATGCTTTATTAAATACATGTTTGTACTCAAACATCTGAACACTATTAGTAAAAATCAACCTTAAAATATTTATAAATAACTACAGTCTCTAAGACATGATTAAGAAATGCACTGCAGGGGCACCTGGGTGGCTCAGTGGGTTAAAGCCTCTGCCTTCGGCTCAGGTCATGATCCCAGAGTTCTGGGATCGAACCCCACATCAGGCTCTTTGCTCGGCAGGGAGCCTGCTTCCTTCTCTATCTCTGCCTGTCTCTCTGCCTACTTGTGATCTCTGTCTGTCAAATAAATAAAATCTTAAAAAAAAAAAAAAAAAGAAATGCACTGCAGGGGCACATGGGTGGCTCAGTGGGTTAAAACCTCTGCCTTCAGCTCAGGTCGTGATCTCAGGGTCCTAGGATCTGTTTCTTCTATTAGGCTATATTCTCCCCAAGAGCGCAGACCACAATTTATATAGAAGAAAGAGATCCATCAGGCTCTCGGCTCAGCGGGGAGCCTGCTTCCCTCTCTCTCTCTCTGCCTGCTTCTCTGCCTACTTGTGATCTCTCTCTCTCTCTGTGTCAAATAAATAAAATAAAATAAGAAATGCACTGCAGATAGGAATAGGAAATCCAAATCTTATTAAGAACTCATTTTTGTTATAATAATAATGCAGTGGTCTGAATAAAGCATAGAAAAAGAAAACCAAAGAGCAAAATCTGTCAAGTGCGTTCAACATAGCCTAGGGGAATATATGCCTTGATCAGATGATGTGAACATGTTGTACGGTCATTGTTACTGCACGGAAATATCACAGTACTACAGTATCTTTCTGACTTCACCTCCCTGGCTTCCTAATGTCTTTCAAAAGCTTTAAAGATGTTTCCAGACCAGTGCCCTTGCCACTTAGTGCTTCTGGAACATTCCAGATTTTAGCACAGCTAAGCACCAAACCCACCCCTTTGGTTCTTTGTTCCCATGTCATCCGGTCAGTGAAGCTTGGTTCTCCTCCAAGTTCTCCTCCACTCCTGCTTGGTTCATCTATCACCCTTACTGAATTTCCCCTTAGGACTTGTCAGCCCGCAACACACTAAAAAGTTATTTATTTATCATCTCTCTTCCCTAACTATAGGCACAGAATTTTGATTTATTCACAGATGTAACACCAGAGCTGAAACAGCATCTGACACATAACAGTCACTCAGTAGGTATTCATGAAATGATGAATGGATGAATCAATGGTCCATGAGTTGGGTTATATTTTCTTCTGGTTTACATATGTATTGTGGTTGTACATATTTTTGAAGCAGACGATTTAATTCTTCTCATAGATGTAGTGCACCTCATAGCTATTTATGTTTGCATCCTAGAACCATATTTCTACCTATCTTAGAGCCAGATTCATTGCCCACTCTGCTCTGTAGAGGATTTCCTGGCTATCAGATTGAACTCTGCCTCTGTTTTGACTCCAGCTTTATTTGCCCTTTCCCCCATTCTCTTGTCAATTTATCACTCGTTTGATCTTTTTGTGTCCTATACCACTGTAATTCACCCTAGAATAGGGAGGAGAAAAATTATCAATAAACCCAGGAAAGTTTTTAAGTTTAGGTTATTAAGATGTCATTTCTAACAAATCCTGTTTGGTAAACCTAGCACTAAACAATCCTTGGTGAGCTAACAAATAGAAAGTTTATGAGAGAGCAAAGCTGAGGACCTGTTTTCATCGTGACTATGCACCCACCATGTGCAGCATGAAGAACCAATTAGTCTTTTTGTAGGTCTTTCCTTTGCCTTGTACTGTAATGGGGCATAAGAGAAAAACACAGATCCTATAGCCAATCAGACCATGATTGAAGACCAGATTTATCTCTTAACACTTCATGCTTTGGAATCATGGCAGACTGTGGTGGGTTCTGTTCATTTAACCTATGTCTTCTCTCCAGGTGCTATTAAGGGCTTGCTCAGCCACCTTACACCTAGGTACAGCCATGTAACTAGCTCTTGCCCATGGAAAGAGCAGTAGTGATATGTCCCACATGGTCTGAAGCAGACTCTGTCTCATTGCTCCATCTTCTGGCTGGATAACAGCAAGAAATGCTGGAACCACATATTAAAGAGGACAGAGCCACAGCCTGGAAGGAGACTATTCTTAAGTAGCTCCTGGGAGGAAACCTGCCCAGTAGAGCCACCTAACACAATATGCCTGCAAGAAAAAAAAATATATATATATATTAAGTGACTGAAATTTAAGATTGGTTGTTACAGCAGCTCATATTAATTACTCTTGACAAATGCAGGCATCCTAATTTTTCAGAGCCACTGGTTTTTGGTCAGTAAAAGCAAAGTAGTACGTCTTACAGTAAAGGTAGAAGATAATATATGTACAATGCTTGGTACTGAGGTTACTTGAGTGAGAGTTATATAAACAAGAGAAAAGTACAAAGATATGCTTGTACTTTTCCCTTGAAATGTGTAAAAATGAACTTTCATTAAAATTCACTGTTTTCATATAAAAGTGACAATGGTACACTCTGTCAGGGGGTCCACATATCACAAATGGAAGATGGGGTTCCTGGGGAAAAGAATGGCAATCACATGCAACAAAGGAGTTGGTCATTTGCAAGATGTATTTGTTCACGTAGGTTTAACATAATACAAACTATGATGATATCACTGTGGTTTATCCTGTAGCACCAAAACCATTAAGTAGTATAAACATAGCAATACTTAGAAAGCAAAGGGGAGTAATCCTGAAAACCATTTGCCCTAGAGTGAGCATCGCACAAAGAAGTCGAATCACTATGTTGTACGCCCAACACTGATGTGATATTGTATGTCAACTCTACTCACAAAAATTACAAGTTAAAAAAAAAATAAAGGAAAATAAAGGGAAAAAATTGTCCTATTCAGATGCTTACTGTTTTAACAACCATCAAAGTACTTAAGAGAATTGTCACATTTAAAATGTTATCCATTTTCCTTTTCTATAAAGGCGGGTCTCCTAGATTTGCTATCTTTTCTGTGATCCGTGACTGGCAGGTGCCCCTTAGCAGATAGTTTAAAAAAAAAAAAATAACATCTTCAAAGCAAAAGTGATTTTCTTTACAATGAGTAAAAGTGTCCACAGTGAGCAAAAATGGATTTTTTTTTTAAATAACCTTTGCTGTGGGTTTTCAAAATAGGTTTCTGGAAATGTTCCTATTCATCTTTTGTTGCTGAAGTGAAGTACTGCCCATCTATGAATTCTCTCACATTTACATACTATAAAACTTAAAAGAATTTACTAACCTCTTTATCTAGTTTCCATTTATTTTGAAAGTTATTGGTATATAACAATTTCTAACTGGTTTACATAAAGTATTTTGATACCAGGTAAATGGAAATTTTCAATGCAAATTTCAACAAAAACATTTCAATAATTGGTGAATGCAGTAAAAACTATATATGACAGCAGCAAAATACTTCTCTTCCATTCGAGCCCATATATTCTTTTCAGCTTTTAGAGCCATGGAAACCAACTATCAAGTTACACTGAACAAAGAAATAGAATAAGCCAATACCTTTACAAATACTGAAACATTTTAAATCACCATACTATTATTAAAATATTTTAGTTAAGACGTTTGGTACATTAATACAAACTTTTTGCCCAGTATTTCATCTTTCATCCTTATTTTTTATAACATATGCTATGCGTATATACTCATATATACATACATACATGGGGTCTATATAAAAAAATATAGATGTATCGAGGTGCATGCTCACTTTAAAAAATTTATTCAAATTGATTTATTGGAATGGATGATTCAAAGAACAGGGAGAGGACTGCTCTCAATGGTAGTGATGCTATCTAAATTTTAAATAAATTTACATGGAATCACTAGCAAAGTATCATGAGAAAAACTGCACGGTGGAGTTTTCCGCTTATTAACTTCAGGGAATTTATTCCTGAGAGGGGTGGCAGGAGAAAAACACAAGCCCCCTGCACCCTCCAAGTTAGAAATATACAAACGGGGGTTGTGAGGAGTGAGATTGAGAAAGGAAATGCAAATCAAAGGCACTGGAAAATTCTTCCTGGGTTTTCTCTTTCAACTGCCCTGGTATCTGTAAGGGAAGATGGCACTGGGATGATTAACAACCACTATCTTGATGTCTACCGATTGCTGCTTATCTGGGAGATGGAAATGATTAACTGCACACAGCACCAGCAGTAACTGAATGTCTATGAAGAGAGGGGAGAGGGCGAAGCAGAGATACAGGTAGGGAAAGACCTGGAAAGTTCAGCTCTGTAAAGAGTATGACTTCAGTCAATTCTTAACCATTACTAGTCTATTTTACTTTGAACAGCTTCAGGGTTATCTCAAACTATGCTTGTCAAAAGCTCTAGTATTAACAACTTAAACTATCCTAAGCCGACACAAAGTGAGCGGAGGGCAGAGTATGCCATCCACATTCAGCCTCTCACTTAACTGAGTTAACACTCACGGTGCAAGGCTGTTCCCACACACCTGGAACCTACATTGGCTGTTGCCTCCACGAACCTTTGCCCTGTAATTATATACAGATATAGATTACGAATCTCAACCAGTGAAATAAAGTTCTCCGGTCCCAGCCCTAGGTGTGACCAGAGGCAGAGTAACGCACAAAGGACAGCGGTGTATTAGAGTGGAGGGAAGGCTAAGGATAATTCTGAAATGACTTCGCTCTAACCACCAACTAACAACCGGATTCAGGGCACCTAAGTGGCTTGATGGGTTAAGCATCTGCCTTCATCTCAGTTCATGATCCTGAGTTCCTGGGATCAAGTTCCGGGTGGGGCTCACAGGGAGTCTGCTTCTCCCTCTAGCCCTCCTCCCACTCATTCTCTCAATCTCTAATAAATTAAATCTTAAAAAATAAAAAACAAAAAATTCACACACACACACACACTATTGCCAGTATTTATATTACTTGAGTTCTGTTCTCAACTGATGAAAGGGACTTTTACCCCTGGTGCCATGTCCATGCAGTAGGCACAGGAGTCAAGTTTTGAACCCCACATGAAGTCCTCTTTAAACAGTGAGATCGAGGCACGAGAAGATACTATGGTAATAACGTAGAAGTGATTTCTCATCTCTTCTGTCACATGCCTCCATTACGTAATTCTCTTAACAGAATACTGAGGAGACTCCAGAGGTGTAGGGAGGCACGGACAAGCTAAGCAACCTGTCATGTGACCAGCATGGACAAGCTAAGCAACCTGTCACGTGACCAGCATGGATTTCAGCTCCGTGGTGATTCCAGCCTTCCACCCCGTTGTGAAAATCTGGGTGGTTCTGGAGCTAGAGTGTCAAATGAAATGCTTTTACCCTAAGATAATGACAAAACTAATGTAGTATCACCCTTGTGGGACAAGATTAGCTAATTTTTAGAGATTTTTAACAGCCTGTTTCCTTTCTAGATTTCTCCTGTTTAATAAGGTTCCTATGCCATGATATACAAAATCTCTCCTCTGGAGTCAAGAGATTACATTTATTTTCTCTTTTCAACTGAAACCAACTACCACCTTCCCAGAAGTTTCAATCTGCATCCACTCTAAGACTTAAAGAACTCTATTATTCAAAATCTCAAAGTATTAGCCTGTTTAAATATCTTTTTCCATTCCATTCCACTAAAGAGCGAAAATACTTTCAGAAATGGCACTTTTGCAATAAACACAGGAGCCCCTTAGAATACTGCATCAATTGAGCTATTTGTGATAAAAAAAAAAAAAAAGCACCAAGCATCACTGTTGGCAAATAGTTGGCATGCAAATATATCAAGTTGTGTAGGGTTTCTCTGTGGGGGCTGTTCCATCACCTATGCTACTGTGGGATCACTGAGGACAGGATGACAACTTTCTAGTTATCTCAGCTTGGTTCCCACCCATCCAGCCTCTGTGTCTTGATAAAGCAATAAAAGTCCCTGATCCCTTGTTGTAAAAAGAAACAAAAACACAAAAACAAAAACAAAACCAACTTATTTCAGGCCCATCCTCACATCACACCCAATTCACATTCTTTCTTTGGTACCTACAGTGTTTTAGGGTTGTACTTCTACCCACTCCCAAAGATTTTCCCCCCAACTCTTTGCATGCATCATGACATTGTTTTTTTTCTCTAGAAATAGAGTAACAGTAAACCTGGAAACAGATGGATAGAATTTAGAGGTAAGGATGTTTAACTGTGAAGTACTGTTTATAATTTTTAAAAAGGTCTCAATATCCAGAAAGAGGGCAGACACAACTATGGACAGCTCTATAACTGAAATGTTGTGCAGCCAGTACAAATGAGGGGAGGACTCTACCTATGCTTGATAATGCGTAACAGTAAGGATAATCAGATGGGCAAAAAATGTCACTGCCAAATGTATATTGTTAGGACACTTCACAACAATATCTGAAAGACACCACAACAAAATTGTTTTAAATGAGCAGGAAGGGGTGAGGGACAGTTAGAACACCAGCTGGGCAGTAAACTCACCCATAGGATTCTAGAAACAGATCTAATGTTTGTTGTAAGAATAACAATTAAAACCTCTTCCCCTTCCCTGAAGTGCATCAGTTTGCCAAACACACACACACACACACACACACACCCACACACACACACCCATGAACATAAAAGATCTGAAAGAGACTGGTCAAAACAAAAAACAGAAAAAGACTTCCTGGTGGTCTTGAGGGAATCAGAACTAAGATGACATTTCTTCTTAAAATACTTTAAATAAAGTATTTAAATACTTTAAAATACTTTATACCTTTGAGTATTTTTGCCTTGTGCAAAAAACCAACTTCGGGGTTTTTTTTGAACTTGCAAGGCAATATAAGGTTCTTGAACAATCCACTTTCCCTTGCTTGCCATTTCTTAAACAGGCCAAGCACCCACCTTCCCTCCCTGTGGTCTTTGCATCTTTTCTCTCTGTCTGGAACGTTCTTCTCTCTAGATATTCTTACAGCTTTCCCACCTCATGAATCCATTTATAGATTATTATCATGTAGAGACCACCCCCCCATTTAAAATAAGTAAACCTCCTACAATTATGACAATCTTTATCCCTTTACTGTTTTTCTTTTTTTATCGTATATATTAGTATCTGACATTTAAATTTCACATTTATTTAATGTTTATTTATTCCCAATATTTGCTTACTAAAATGTAAACTCAGTGGGACTAGAGTCTTTTGTTGGTTTGTTCCCACCTCATCACCAGAATAATGCTTGGCACAAACCTAGGGCTCAAATGTACCTGATTTAAAGGATAAATAAATGTGAAAGGTGCAGTGTATCTGAGAAGTAACCACATAGCATTGACACATACTGTAACATTTCTCAATTCGAGGGCACCATCTTTGCTGGGGGAAGAAATTCCTCGCGTGGTTGGAAAGAAGCCCCCTTCCTCTTTTCTGAAATATGCAAACATACAACATGTAAACATACAACACGGCAGCTGGTGCTGAAAACCTGAGGCTGGACGTTCAAGAAGGTCAGAACTCCAAACTCCTTCCTTCATATAAAGAAAACTGTTAATCTAAACACCATCATGTCATCTCAGCGAAGATTAGGCAAGAGCAAAGGAATGAAGCATGCCTATTGCCGAACTCAGACAAGAACGTGTTCCTTTCCAGCTGTACCTTCCAAGAGGAATCCCATGGTCTCAAGCTCATATGCCTCCATTTATCAAATAGCATTCAGGCACCTTTACGTTTGGTTCTGAGTTTACTATTATGTGATTTAAGTAGTGTGAAAAGACAAAACAAATGCTAAGATAGGAAAGCATTCTCCAGTCATACACCTTTTTCCTTTCAAGGGTAAAAATTTTATTTTTGAGGAACTTCATACTGCACATTTTTAAAGAGTCACATAAGAAAGCAAAAATGTTATCCTCCCCTCATCCTAGAAATAAATAAGAAGGGCATAAAATTTCTTTTTTAAATCACGACACTTGGAAGTTTAGCACCAGCATCCAAAATGAACAAAAAAGGGAAAAAAAGCATTTACTATATATTTCAGATTCCTTTGGTTGGGGTTCTCCCCACGTGGTATTAATATTTCTTCTTTCAATTCATATTACCAAAACAGTAAAAACCAGGAAAAAAATATAAACCTAGTGGTTGCTGAAACTGGGGAGGTTGCTCTCTTGTCTTTTGTGCAGGCATTCCCGGGATCTCAGCTTGCTAGAAAAATTGGCTGATGTTTTCCTTTTGTAGTTGTCTGTTTCATAAAGAATAATAGTAAACATTCTAATGTCCACATCTTGGTTATTAGTCTTCCACATTATTGCTTGGATGTTTCTTTGGTGTTGGTTAAAGTCATGTTCTGCTTTCTGCTTTATTTTTTTTAATGGTCATTAATTCTTTAGGTCACCTGGAAAAAAATTAAAACCAAGAGTGACAAAATGACCAAAAGTTCAAGAATAAAAAGGCAAAATGTAATTCAAAAAACAGTGTTTCAGAAGCTCTAAATGGAATCTATCCTTGCATTTATAGATTTGTAAAGTATACATTTAGTAAAAATTTTTATAAACCAGAACATTCAGCACATGGTAGTAATATTTTTATAAAATTATTTAAGAGAAAATTACCATCATGAAGCTTTTTCAAATAAATGATTCTACAGTATCACCAATTCTTCATAATCATTTTAGTAGCTGCATAGTATTTCCTAACATGAATGTACCCCCAAACGAAGCCCTTTCCCAAGGTTCAGTTACAGGGAGTAGAAATATTTGTTTCCCTATATTTTCAATTATTTCCTTAGAAGACCTAGAAATAATGTTACTAAGTAGGAGTATGCAGCCAAATGATGGAAACACAGTTCTAAGTCAGTTAATGCAAGCAAATTTAAATAGGGACCTTAATTCTGATACACTGCCAACAGAACCTAGAGAGAAAATACAACAAATCCAGCATAACAAATGTCTGACACAACGTTACGAGTTTAACAATCTCTTTTAACTAAAAACTAATTCTTTATTTAATGAAAAGGGCAACAACCAAGAAATACTCAAAATTTAAGTCCCAGGAGTTACCAGGTAAAAAACCCAGAGTGAGAACTACTATTATGGCTTCTAAATTCCTTTAAGAGTGGCTTCACAATTGGGCTAGTCTTTCCAGTTATATTTCTTGCTACATAAAGTTTCCAAGGTCTTCACCAGGAAAATAGGAAAGCAGAAGATGTCGATAAAGATGCAAATTGACCTTCACCCAGAGGCTGCGCTTTACCACACCCTATTCAAGCCCTGTTCTCTGGCTAAATCCCGACAGAACCATAGTAAGTCTAGCTGGCACCCTGTTTTATCAGCAGCAGACACTGCTGAGGTAAAGGATAAACAAACCACCCGGTAGCATCCAGTAAATGCGTAGGAGATCCTGCATAGAGTACAGAAACCCCGACCCTCACACAGTCTACTGCACAGCCTCAAAATAAATTCTGTTGGTTATGAAAGAGAAGGAAAAAAACACTCTACGTTTATTCTGCAAATCAGTCTCGTTCAAACTGGCCAGTAGGTGTCACAAAGGTAAAACTTCCAAAGTTTTCTTAAGAGGTATTAGTATTAAAAATTGTCCTATATATATATATTCTCACTAACTCTCAGAATGCTAACACCCCCAAGGGCCTAGCAAATTAAGGTCAAATCCCGTATTTAACCACTACAAATCCTCTTTCTCCAGAACCCTCAAGGAGACAAAAGGTGGGCCCAGAGGAGCCACAGAGCTGGTCCAGGCCAGAAGCCTGGGGGCTCCTACCTGGTGATGGTGAAGGTGCTTGGGGAGCCTGGCGTCACTCAGCACTGCTCTGCTCGGTGGCTGGAGCGGGGTTCTCAGACGGCGCTTCGCCTGCCTTGGTCTCAAACACAAAACAAAACCACAGGTCAGGAATCAATCTGTCCACATGATAACTGGACAATTTGTCCAATGACAAAGTTTAAGACTAAAAGGTCTCAAAATTTGGCATCTTGCTGCTTATGAGAGTAAATCACCATGCAAAATTAACTGTTCTTAAGTAGGAGTCAAAAACCAGTACCACAGAAGAAAGGCCCATAAATGACAACAGAGCACCACCACTGTCCACAACAAAAAGTCCCTGATACCCAACTGTTTTCAATCCATACTTAAGAAAGGCTCTTCCCTAAATGCTGTCCTTTGTACAGAGGGCCCTAAACATACTAATTCTGATTCTCCATTCGTATGCATAATTGTTTCAGAGAATGTTAATTAGCTGAATTCAAATCCCATTTTGTTTGTGTTATGTACAGGCCATTCTCTCTCCATAACATATATTATATAGATATAGGTTTAAGCAAAATATTATATATTAACAATATATTATCATCTATATGAGATATAGAGTGCTGGATATGAAATTCCTATAAATGTTGTTAGAAATAACATTTTATAAAAAATGCTAATCATCAGTTACCAGGTTATGAAACCACTGTTAGGCTGGAAGACAAACTAGGGTCTGACGTGATTAAGGATGACCTGGCACCACCCCTTCCGGCTGTCTCAATCTACCTCTTTGCCATCTTGGGAAGGAGCATTAGGAGGACGGGGGCGACGCCGGTAGTTGTATGGGCGTCGGTATCCACGGCGAACAGATGGCTGGTTTGGCCCATTGGCTGCTTGTTGGTTCTCCTTGTCTTCAGCCTCGCCAACAGCTGGGGCAGGTCGGGGCCGAGGAGGGCCTCTACAGCAGAAAACACAAAAGGAAAAGAGCACAGGTGCGAAGGATAGGGGGCCTTGAGTACAATCTTTATTTTTTTAAGATTAAATTAAGATTAAGTCAATGAGGGGCGCCTTGGTGGCTCAGTGGGTTAAAGCCTCTGCCTTCGGCTCAGGTCACGATCTCAGGGTCCTGGGATCGAGCCCCACATTGGGCTCTCTGCTCACCCTCTCTCTGCCTGCCTCTCTGCTTACTTGTGATCTCTGTCAAATAAATAAAATCTTTAAAAAAAAAAAAGATTAAGTCAATGATTCAGTATTCATTGCAAGAATTACACACAGGCTAATGCAGCAAACAGAATCGAGAGTTTTGTGAAAAAAAAACCTGTTTTTCCACTATTTTCCCTTTTCTTCTGAATACCAATTTGTAGTGACCAAAGCTACACTGGACATATACCAGGACCCCACCAGGCACTGGCCAGGCCCCAAGGACAAGAAGATTTATAAAGAAAAGTGGTGTCTGGTATCTGCCCTCCTTGAACACTTTAGTGGAGGCATGGGAATTACACATGGAGGAAAACTCATATGACCATGTGCCAGACCCTGGTCTGGATAATTTGGTGTTAAATATTTCATTTCAATGCCAACTGAATCCAGGTGGATTCAATGCAGTTGAAACTGGATTTATGGTGAGAATACCAAGAGTAGTGTAGAGAGGGCAAGTATTTGGTTGAACCCTAAGGAATGCTGCTTTTTATAGGTCGACAAAGGTCAAATGGAATTTTCACAAGATCACACACAGCCAGGGATCAACAGAGCTGGAGCCGACATTACCACTGTCTCCTTTCTGTTTTCCTTAAGACACCTCCATTAAGTCTCTTATTTTTGAAAGTCCTTAGTGATTAATCATTAGGAGTGATTATTCTAAAACGGGAATGAATCTTGCAAGGATAAAGGACACACAGTGGTACAAATCCTATCTCAAAATGACAGACTTACTCTCCTTTCAATAAACCCATATTGCCAAACCTCAAGATGGTGTCAATGTCAATCAGGAGTGAAGGTCTACTTTTTTCACTCACATCAAGGACCAGGGAGAGGAACAGGAAGGCTTCTGATATAAAGAGCTTTACAAGGATCTTAAGGAGTCTAGCCCAACTCAGTCTTCACAAGGGATAAAACACAAACAACCTACTCCTTCACTAATATGAACATCACTGGTAGTAACAATGTCTCGTGCTCACTGAGGGCTTACTATAGACCAGGTACCGTTATCTGAGATTCATTCATACTTTTAAAAATTGTAAAATATTCTTAAATCTCCATCTTAAGAGACCTGGTATAAGTCTGAAGTGTTCAGGAATCTCGAAAGGAGACACAGGTCCTAATTGCCAGCAAGATGGGAATTTAAACACAGCCTGATCTGTAGCCTGACTTAATACCTACACTGCCTTGGTTATCTGAATTCAACATCCCAAATA
Organism: Mustela putorius furo; assembly: GCF_011764305.1. NCBI lineage: Eukaryota > Metazoa > Chordata > Mammalia > Carnivora > Mustelidae > Mustela > Mustela putorius. The sequence goes on along the minus strand of NW_025422368.1, from coordinate 36,619,546 downwards.
CTTTCCTGGCACACACTTCTTCTTCCATTTGTAGCTCTACCAGTAATTACCCATCAATTAATTTACTGCTTATATCATTAAATGTAATAAAAAATTAAGTATTAATTCATACCACATGAAAGTTATCAAATAACACTTGATCTTAGCCAAAAGGCCAAGAAGCAATGAAGGTTAACAAATACAAATAACATTTGGTAAAGAGGCACCTAAATACTTTGTTAGATTAGGGGGAAATGTCCCACGGCCATCTGAAAGCTTATTGCAGAGTTCCCCGAAAAGTTAGGATGCAGCCACTTCTTCTAAATATATGAGATCCATAAAACAGACCCACAACACTCTCATCCACCGTACTCACAAGTGCTTCAACTGGTCGTTAGTGAAAAACGTCACATACCTCCGGTATCTCGGGCGGTAAGTTGGATTTCGATGAACCGGTCCCTGAAGCTGTGCCCCCTCTGGAACTCCCTCCTTCATCTCTCCAATCTCACCAGCCTACAAGAAGGCAGTGAGAGCTGAAAATGAATGTCATACTACCAGATATAAGAGACATAGAGCCTCCAGTTAATTCAGAATTTTTTTTTTTAAGTAAAAAGAGGCTTCATTATAAAGCCAAGAACCATCAACTTTACCAGTGAACTGTTTACTGATTTAGATCTTCATGAATGATAGCAAAGAAAAACTTATTTCCACTAGAACAGTCCTTTGCCTATCACAGATCACCTTACTTTATAATACTAACTTAACATTTTGAAGTGCCCCATTCATCTCTTACAAAAAAACCCCCTCTACTTTATAAAAGAAAGACAATGATACGCCACATTTGACCTATGAGAACATTTTCCATTTTTCAATTCAGACCCACTGATTCTATGAACAGGGTATCCCTTCAACCATTCATGGTTTCTATATTCAAAGGTTTTCCCACACCTCTTAACTACACCTTCACCTCTAATTTCCTCCTTTCATCTCTTTGTGTTCTTTAAGTATACCCTTCAAAAAATAATAAAATTACACTTTCTTGATGGTAAATTTATTTTAGGTTGGGGATATAAAATTAGTTTACTGTAGGGGCACCTGGGTGGCTCAGTGGGTTAAGCCGCTGCCTTCGGCTCAGGTCATGATCTCAGGGTCCTGGGATCGAGTCCCGCATCGGGCTCTCTGCTCAGCAGGGAGCCTGCTTCCTCCTCTCTCTCTCTGCCTGCCTCTCTGCCTACTTGTGATCTCTCTCTGTCTAATAAATGAATAAAATCTTAAAAAAAAAAAAAATTAGTTTACTGTAGAACTCCCAGAGAAAGGAATGACTAAAAACTAGTAACAAAACCCAAGAGACATCTCTGGAATTCTTTATAATACACCCACATCTCCACTTTCTTTTCCTCCACACTAACAACCCTTCCTGCTCCATATTTCACTAAGAAAAGAGAAGCAGCTGGCAAAGAATTTCCACATTCTTTCATTCTCCAATCTGCCCACAAACCTGCGTTTGCTGTAATTTTCTCCTCTCTCCCAACCCTGGGTGACTGGTCCATGCTGAGGTCCAAAGCCAACTCCTCTCTTACCTCGAACACTCTGACTCGCTATCCCTCCTCCCCTTCACTGTATAATTTTCCCTCTTCTCTACACCCTCATTTTATCCAGGCACACAAAACAGGCTGAAAATAGCACCCATACTTGGCAATGCTTAAAAAAATAATCACAAACTTACAGAAAAGTTGGAAGGACAGAACCTAATCCCCAGGCCCCATTCAAGCTTCATGAGTTGTTCTAATAACATCCTTGACAGCAAAAAAGACCCATGCAGGACATGCAATGAATTTAGCTGTCTCTTTGCCTGGAACAGTTCTTCCATTTTTACTTGGTTTTCATGACCTTGACACTTTTAAAGATTACAGGCCAGTTATTTTATTCAATATGGGGCTGTTTGGTGTTTCCTCATGATTTAGCTTGTGCATCTTTGGCAGAGAAGCCACAGAAGTCATACTGCATTCTTCTCACTGCATCCTGCTGGAAGCCATATGGTTTCAATTTGTACCGTTACTGACAATGTTCATTTTCAGAAGTAGTTAAGGTCGTATCTGCCAAGGCTACTTCGTGGTAAATTTACTCTTTCTCTCTTTGTCCTTAATGAGGATTTGGAGAAGTACTTCCAAAGTCTCTAAGTACTTCCCTCCTCATCAAATCCTCAACATATTCATTTATGTATTTCTATCTGTATAGGCTCATGGTTTTCTATTTTATTCAATGAGTTATATCTGTTACTATCATTACTGGCCAATGGGAAGCCTTTCAAGCTGGCTCATGTCCCTCTGACATGTCTCCAACATTCTTTTGAGTACTTTCTTGCTTTTTGGCACAACAAGATGTTCCGGGCTCATATTGTACTTTCTCTGGCCCAGCTCTGAAATCAGCCATTTCTCCAAGAGAGCTTCTTTTTATTGGAGCATGGTACTTAGAAATGAAAAAATTGGGATCAGGTACGCTCAGTGTTATTAAGGAGTCTGTGTTTTCAGGCCATCTCTGTAGACAGAAACAAGGGACACACACGGTAATACATACCGATACATACACAGTATGAGCTGCACATCTATACGTGTGTGTGCGGGGACGTCAATGTAGAGCACATTAGACTCGCCCCTCTATAATGGCTTTAGGAGTAAGCGGTCGGGGAGGGAAGGGCTAGGGAGGCCAGGAAAGAATTCACTAAATGTCAAAACAAAAAGCAAACAAAACCTTGCCGTGATCCCATATCCTCCTCCAGCGGCTGCCCCACTGGAGTTCCTCTACAGACACACACACAAAAGAAAACCATTAACGCTACCGCCACAGAAACCTCAAGGGAGAATCTAATACCTTTTCTTCCTCAGCCTCTGTACTCTTCAATGCATTCTAACCAGACTTTTGCTCTTACCAGACCACTAACCTCCAAGTTACCAAACCCAGTAATCAATTCTCAGCCCAACTTCCTATGCTTAACAGCATTTAACACAGCATTTCCTCCTTGAAATATGTGCTCCCTATCTGGTTCTTCTTCATCTTCCTCGTCTTGCCTTGTCAGTGTGCCCCAGGACTCAGTCCAAGGATCAATTTTCAACCAACACTCATTTGATAGTTAATACCATCCCAGGCCAGGCCTTTTAATAAGTCCTTATGTCTCTGAAGTTCTACCTAGACCCCCCACAACTCCTGGACTCCCTTAGGCCTCTGTCCCTGCCAATCCCAGCCTTTCCCAATACCTGAAAGACTCATCCCCTCCCTTCATTTATGACCCCAAAGGCTTTGACAAACACCTAATCTAAAATGACACCTTCCTAACTTAAGCCACGTTATCCCTCTTGACTGTGCTTTCCTTTTCGGCCTACTTCACATCTCCAGGGAAAACTAATACGGAGAAGGGATGGTAGGGGGAGATCTCTAGATGAATTCTACCTTTCCTCCAAACCTGATCTTTCTTCGGTCTTACTCTATCTGTTTAAATCAAAAGCCACAGAGGTATCCTTTACTCTTTACAACACACATTCACTCCATTATCAAATGCCGTCGCTTCTGGGTTTAAAACATTTTCTAAACCTGGCCCCTTAGCCCACCTCCACCGCTAGCATTCCTATCCATGCCGTCACCAGCTCAGCACGGGGAGATTACAGCAGCTGGCCTCCCTACTTCCACTCCCGCCTCCTGTGGTCTAGCTTCCACAAATAGTCCCATGAGCTCTTCAATATGGGTCTTCCCTGTCTATATCCCTTTACTGGCTTTTTGTCACATCTAGAGCAGGTCAGCAGTCCTCACCAGTCTACCTGGCAGGCTGGAGCTGCTCTAAAACACGACCCTAATCTCCCCTCCCAGCCACCCCCTGCAGCCTCCCTCACAGCGGTCCTAACCACACAAGCCTCCCTGTAGTGCTCTTAACAAGCCAAGCTGCTTCTCCCCCAGGAACTCTGATTCACAAAAAACAGACAGAAGCAGCAATTAACATGTATGAAGGATTAGAATTTACTAGAATGGTAAGATGGGAAGAGCATCAGCAGAAACTGAGTTTAAATCAAGCTCTACAACTTCTTGCCCACGCAACCTTAAGTAAAAGTTGCCAGTTTTAAAAAATACTCAAATCTCTTCATTTGTAACACCACCAGTTAAAAATATGGAAACCACTGCCAATTTTATAAAGCTACAGGGAAGACTGAATGAGCACTGATTTCAAACATCTGTCACCTGGTCAAGGCCAAATAATTTATATGCCCTTTCCTCATACACTTCTTTTCTCAAAGACCACAAATAGCTGCTCTTCACTCAGTAACCAGTCCTACTTAACTTCCAAGTGCAAATTAAATTAAAATCAAGCTAGAATATTATCTTTAAAAAAACCAGAAGTCATTTAGTCACTGATGTATCATGCTATACATGTCCTTTGTACATAAGGGAAACACTATTGTCCTGTATATTATCATTTTTCCCTGTTGCATCCAATAAATTTCAGTATTTATGTAGTAGAAAATGTTTGCAAACACTTTTCTATCTGACCTCAAGAATTTTAACACCCTAGAGATCTCTCTACACTTTTTTTTTTTTGAGGGGTGATACAGTTTTGTTTTTTTTTTTTTTTTTTTTTTTGAGGGGTCTCTACACTTTTAAGCCATTACATTAACAGCCTGGAGGTAGCCTAGCTGTATGGAAGAGTTTTAGGGATTTTCATCTGATGCTGCTGATTGCCTTAAGCAGATTAGTATTAGAAAGACTGTTAAGGAAAAGATGTTAAAGGAATCTAAGCACAGTCTTTATTTCATATATGGAATGGATGAGAGGTTCAGCTCAAGTTAAAACAACTCCATGCAATTATCAGAATAAGCATACATTTCTCAAAATTCATTTTCAGCCAGCTTGTGCAAATGCTGCTCCCCCTAGCACTGAAGAATCATTTTGCTCTCAATCTTCAATTCCTAAGATGAAATATGATTTATTTTAAAAACACAGAAAAAAGAACCAACATGTTCTAAAAAAAAAATGACACATACAGACGTGCTAAATACTAAGAAAGATTATTTCAGTAAAGTACAACTAATGCCCTAAAAATAAATGTGTATTACAATCTCACTAACTCTTCCTGTTCTCATTTCCTAGAAGCCCTGAGTGCTGCTCTAAAGAAACCTACTATGCCTCGTGGACCCAATCTCTCCATATATGCAAGTCTAGTCATTATTTTTAGCACATTCGTCAGGGACAGCTGTTAGAGAGTGGAAGGGAAATAACAAGAAGCAATGTAGAAAGAACAGTCATGCGTGATGGGATAGGAGATGGGCAGCAAAGAACAGACTGAACATAGTGTTCAGTCAAAACACTTAGTGGAAAAACAGAAAACAAAAAACAAGGACACGAAGAGGAAGACGTTATAATGAGTGATAGCAAAAATGATATCCTATCCCAAGTCTTCCAAATTTCCTGGGGACTGTGAAATTGGTACAAGTTTATTAATTATAGGTCAAGTTCACAATAGCTGTATCAGTATTTTTCAGTAAAAAAGGAGAATCAATAACTAATCAACAATCTCCACGTCTACATTAGGTTTTCTTAATAATCAATGCCATCTCACAATATTAATATTTATTTAGAGATTTTATCTATCCTGAGGCAGTGCACTAAAATCTTTACCCTTGATTTAATCATCATAAATCCATGGAAGAGGTACCTTATTAACCCCCATTTAATGGATGAGGATTAAACTGGTTTTCTTGAAAGCTCACAGATTCTCACAGCAGAGACAAGACTCCAATCCAGGTCTGCCGACTTCAGATTTCAAGCTCTTAATGCATTCCCATCTATGTCTCTAACTTTACTACACGCTATTCACCAGGCTGCCCAAGTACAGGCATGGCTCCCGTGGCTATGCTTGTGGTACCATTACTAGCCCGGCTGCTCTGGAAACGTACACTAAAGGCCTTGCCCCAGCTTCTGCAGCATCAGGAAGCCACAGGCAAGGTTTGATTCCCGGCGGCTGACGTTGGAGGAGGAGGAGGAAGAGGAGGCAGAGGAAGGACGGAGGGGTGAGGACTGCTGAAGACAAGTCCCAGGTGCATTTTACCTGCATTCTGTTGGGATGGGGAAAGACCCGTGAGCGACGGTCAAAGGTCTGTCCCACGTGGTAAGGCGGGAATCGCCTCCGGTACTGAGGGCGATACTGGGGGCGGCGCAGCTGACTCCGGGCCCCAGAGAACTGCCCGTCAGTGGCAGGGGGCTCAAATCCTTCACTGCTGCCGCTCCCTTCCTCCTCCTCCTCCCCAGCGTACTAGCAAGCAAAGAAACAGAGATTCAGAAGAAGTTTCGGCAAGGACAGAACCACAGAATACCACTTAGGTTGAGTATCACCAAAAGAAAAAAAAAAATCCCCCCCCAAAAGAATAATTCCTTCTATTCATTTAACCCAGGTTTTCAAGGGATTACCAGGGATAAACATTGAGATCAAAGCAGGTCTGTGCAGATAAAATACCAAGCAGCAGAGAAGCGAGAGCAATCTATAATGAATTTAGCAGTCATCTAATTAGAATTGGTCACTGACTATTTGTTGATCAACCACCCCCCAAAAAACAACTACAAGGTTGGTACTAATTAGCTCTGCCAAATGAGTATTTCCCAACATTTGCCATCCACTGGGGTGAAGTCAGGACAAAGCAAGAAGAAATAAAGTACTTTGTGGTGTTCTCAATAGGTTTGTCCTAAGAGTCTAACCATCCCACAGCAGTTCTCAAAGTGTGCACAGGGTCTCGAAACCTTCCCAAGTGGGAGACAGGCACTGAATTCAAACATTCTCATAACACTACTAAGACAATATTTGCCTTTTCCCCTCTTATTCTCTCATGGGTATGTGGAGGGGTGCCAAAAAGCTACAATGACATAAAACCTCTTAGCTGACTAAATGCAGAACGAGATATGAAAATCCAGCTGGCTTCTATTAAACCAAATATCAGAGATTTTTAAAAATATAAGCAACATCACGCTTCTTACTCAATTTAAGAACAGTTTTCATTAAAAATGTTATTTATATTTGTGTAATGAGTTTAAATCAATTAAATATCTTTGAAATAGCTGCTCTAATTGCTAATATAATATTGATACATATAAACACACATAAACAAAAACTCTGGGATTGTCCATAACATTTAAGCATATAAATGGGTCTAAAAACCAAAAAGTTTGAGAACCACTGACTTATGGCATGATTCTCTTCATGTGTTTGGAATAAAGTTTTAATTGTACTTTTATAGTAGTAACAGATATGGGCAGTTTCTATATATAAACCTTATTAAAAAAGGAAACTAGACCTTATATTTTTTTCCCATTATTTAAGCTACCGTATCAAATACTAATGTTTTATATTTAAAAACAAACAGCCAAACATCCCTCAAAGAATTTACCTCAAATCTTAAAGGATAAAGATATGCAAATGCCAAAGGTAGTCAAGAGAAATTTATAGTTTTCAAAAATGAATAAATTAAAAACTAACAAAATAATGACCCATTTTTTTAAGATTTAGAACCCTCCAGAACCACCACATGGGCAACTAAATTCCCAAAGAGGAAAAGTCTCAACTGTAGTCTAATTTCAGAAAAATCAAGCCATTCTACACTTCGCAAAACCTGTATCAGACACAATGCCCAGCTATATAAGAACATACTAGCATAGGGGCGCCTGGGTGGCTCAGTGGGTTAAGCCGCTGCCTTCGGCTCAGGTCATGATCTCAGGGTCCTGGGATCGAGTCCCACATCGGGCTCTCTGCTCAGCAGGGAGCCTGCTTCCTTCTCTCTCTCTCTCTCTCTGCCTGCCTCTCAGTGTACTTGTAATTTCTCTCTGTCAAATAAATAAATAAAATCTTTAAAAAAAAAAAAAAAAGAACATACTAGCATAGAAAATATACACCAAAATAGTTCAGTGTGAGACTGCATAAAACATTATTTATTACAGCCAAATCTTTCATTAAGAGTTTTATAAAATAAGAATAATGGCACTGCCATTGCCAAACACGTTCTTTCCAGCTAAGGAGAAAAGTCTTTGAAGAAGAATTTCTTGGGACGCCTGGTGGCTCAGTCGGTTCAGCGGCTGCCATCGGCTCAGGGCACAATCACCAGGTCCTGGGATAGAGCCTCACATCTGGCTCCTTGCTCAGCAGGGAACCTGCTTCTCCCTCTGCCTGCCACTCCCCCTGCTTGGGCTCTTGCTCTCTGACAAATAAATAAATAAAATCTTAAAAAAAAAAGAAAGAAAGAAAGAAAGAAAACAAAAATTTCTCACTAAAAAGTTTGTCTACCATTTTTACTTCTGAATTAACCTACTAATCAAAATACAGTTGGCCCTTGAACAATGTGAAGGTTAGGGGTGCCAACCCCATGCAGTCAAAAACCCCAAAACTTTTAACTTCCCCAAAACTTAACTAAAGGCCTATGGTTGCCTGGAAGCCTAATGATAACAGAGTCAATTAATACCCACTTTATATGGATGAGAATAAGTAGTATTTTTAAGAAAATCATAAGGGAAATACATTTACATTACTGTACTGTATTCACCAAAAAAGTTGGCAGGTAAGTGGACCCACACAATTCAAACACTTGTTATCCAAGGGTCAACTGCCATCAAAACTAGAGTTCTGTGAATCTGATGAACGTGACAGAGTTAACTCGATATAATCAATGTTATAGTAATCTCATTCCTATCTCTACCCCTGCACGGGTTTTTACTAAAAATTGAATAGGATAAGCAAGATATGTGTAAGAAAATAACAGAACTAGGCAGGAGGATGGGGGCGATGGGTGGGTGAAACAGGTGATGGTGATTAAGGAGGGTACTGGTCGGGTTTAGCACTGGGGATGTACGAAGTGTTGAATAACTGTATTATACACCTGAAACTTATGCAGCACTCTATGTTAACTAACTGGAATTTAAAAACGTAAAACAAACAAATGAACAAAAAACCTAGAGAACAGTAAAATAAAATTTAAAAAAAAACAGAAACAGAAAACTAAGTAACAAGTGTCTGATAAAAACCAATTTGGGCAGGGTGTTAAGATGACAGAATGAAGGGGGAAAGCATTAAGGTAAGCAGAAAGCTGTAAACCTACCAAAGCATGGGGATAAATCATTCTCATTCTGCAGACATTTTATTCTGGTGAGATTTTTCAAAAGCTTTTCTTGGATAATATACACAGCCACAATCTAGTGCTCACAAAGCATCTTCAGTTTTATTCTGTAGTGCCAATCCCATGTCATAATTTTTAAAACATCAAAAATAACTCAAATCTAATGGGATCCTCATTGAGTACAAACAAATGGGATTCTTTTCAGATCCTTGAAAGTACTTTAAATAGAGCCTTCTAAGGTAAACTGCAGACAACACTTGGTTGTAAACCCTTTCACCTGGATTGGTACCAATCTAAAGAATTAAAAATCTGGAGAATTACTTACTGCTTCTTCACTTAAAAATAATGGGGAAATGCTAAGCTAAATAAAATAGTTACTTGGTCAAAGCAAATTAGTATTTCTGTGGTCAGTAGAGTTTTTTTGCCTATTCCCAAGCTATTCAGTCATTCTCCCTTGCCAACCAACACTTATTTTCTTAGAGGTCAACAGTGCTAGTGCCAAGAGATGAACAACAGGTTTGTACCAATCATGGAAATCCCATTCCCCTTTGCCAGTAAATGCCACATGACTAGGTTCTGGCCAGATAAAAGAGCCAAATAAAGAGAAAGCCCTTTGGACAACCCTGGCACAGCTTATCTTAATTAAGCCTTCTTGTTAAAGGATAATTGTCTGTTACTTGCAGCCAAATTTGTACAAACTGATACAACTTCTGCATGGCAGGTATCCAAAGAGACCTTTGGCTATGGAAAAATGCTGGACATTAAAAATTTCCCACCCAGGGGCGCCTGGGTGGCTCAGTGGGTTAAGCCGCTGCCTTCGGTTCAGGTCATGATCTCAGGGTCCTGAGATTGAGTCCCGCATCGGGCTCTCTGCTTAGCAGGGAGCCTGCTTCCCTCACTCTCTCTCTCTCTGCCTGCCTCTCTGTCTACTTGTGATCTCTCTCTCTGTCAAATAAATAAATAAATAGAATCTTTAAAAAAAAAAAATTTTCCCACCCCCCCCCAAAAAAAAATCATTTTGTGCCTCCAAGAAAAGATACATCTATCTGCTCCAAGGATGCACACTTAATTTCAGACATGAAAATTTTTTTCATCACCATTTAAGAGGAGAGACAACATACATTACGGGGAGGTCCACGGCGCCTGCCATAGTAGCCGCGTCTGTAACGGCGCCGATCAGCAGCATAACGGCTCCCTTCCACGGGAACTCCATCTGGTCCAGTCACATTGGCTGCTTCTGCACCCTGCGTAAGAAAATAAACAAAGATGGGGGCGCCTGGGTGGCTCAGTGGGTTAAAGCCTCTGCCTTCGGCTCAGGTCATGATCTCAGGGTCCTGGGATAGAGCCCCACATCGGGCTCTCTGCTCAGCGGGGAGCCTGCTTCCTCCACTCTCTCTCTCTGCCTGCCTCTCTGCCTGCTTGTGATCTCTGTCAAATAAATAAAATCTTTAAAAAAAAAAAAAAAAAAGGAAAGAAAATAAACAAAGATGGCCTCAAAATTAAAAGATGCTGAACACCATCCCCCTCCAACCTCCCAAAAAAACAGCCTGGGACAGTCAGAATGTTAAAGACTGGCAGAACATACTCACAATTCCTATCAGAACCTCAATAAAATACACCCAGGTATTAAAAAGGTGAGCAAGGTGCTTGGTGTACTAATTAGAATGTAGTTTCTTTGCTCACACAACCTCAACTTTTCCTTCCTGTTCGGCATACTAAGTTCAAGACAGGATGTACCTCTTTAAGAACATAAACTGGTAAATATAATACGATTATAAGAGAAATAATGCCAGGCCAGGAAGAATGTTGCTCAAAGGAAAATAACTGAAACATTATCTTCTTAGAATAATATTGAAACCGGACGCCTGGGTGGCTCAGTCAGTTAGTTAAGTTGTCTGCCTTTGGCTCAGGTCGTTATCCCAGAGTCCTGGGATCCAGCCCTGAGTGAGGAGTCTACTTCTCCCTCTCTCTCTGCCCCTCCCCATGCCTCGTGCACGTGCTCTCGCGCGCTCTCTCTCTGTGTCTCAAATAAAAAAGGTATTTATTTTAAAAAGGAAAAAAAGAAAAATGTTGAAACCTGCATGATTCTAAGAGGCACTAGGAGAATAGCTATTCATGGGCTCAGATGGCTCTGTCCAGCACAGAGTGTTTGAGAGAGAAACTTCTCCCATCTTGGCAGCAACAGAAAAGGGTCCTTGATTTAGCAAGACATAGTTTTCCACAAATGTAATGCCACTTTAGCCCTCCTTATTATCCTTGAAACAGACTTAACATTCTCCTTCTCAAATGGGCAGATAAAATAATGCTTCAAAAACATAAAAAATTCAGACAAGCTATTCAAAACAGTCTATTTCACTCTCTACATCAATTTGTAAAACCTCACATTCTGAAAACATACAAGGTAAAAATAACCTGGCAACACAGTTTTAAGGATTCAGTGAGGTAACAGAAATCACTACAGGTCAGCATTCACTGGTGGATGACTTGAATCATTTAAATTTCTCTATTAAATGCAGTAACTTTTGCTCTTTCAGCAAAACAGCTTGAGAGCTGTTAAGAATGTGGACCACAAAATGATGTGCATGTAAGTGGAAAGAGCACTTGCACAGTACTTCACTAGTCATTCTCTCGGTTTCTAATTCAGCTGTCACAAGCGACCATGGCAGGTATACCACATATGGTTCTTTTTTTAAATTTTTTTTTTTTTTTTTTTTTGGACAGAGATCACAAGTAGGCAGAGAGAGAGGGAAGCAAGCTCCCTGCCGAGCAGAGAGCCTGATGCGGGGCTCGATCCCAGGACCCTGGGATCATGACCTGAGCAGAAGGCAGAGGCTTTAACCCACTGAGCTACCCAGGAGCCCCCCACATATGGTTTTAAAATATTTTCTGATTCTAGATTATTTTACTGATATCTGTAATAGACTGTTGATTAAAAACAAAGCATAAAGGACATTACTAATATTGGAACAAATATGTAACAGTATAAAAAAAGTTCTGTAGATACATTTCAAGATGATCCATTAGCTTCTCGTATGGTTCCTAATCTGACCAAAACTGTTACACAGTCTACGGAGATGCTTCTGGCTTTCCAAAATCCAAGCCAAAGAGAAAACAGAGTGATTACGTTAAATTTGAATCTTTTTTGGGGTGCCTGAGTGGCTCAGTTGGTCAAGAGTCTGACTCTTGATTTGGGCTCAGGACACACTCTCAGGTTTATGAGACCGAGCCCCACCCACAACGGGCTCCAGACTCAGTGGGGAGTCTCTTGCTTGAGATTCTTTCCCTCCCCCTCCCTGTCCTGCCCCCAGCCCCAGGTGTGTTCATGCACATGCTCTCTCTCTCAAATAAAGAAAGAAATCTTTTTTAAAAATTTGAATCTTCTTGGGGTGCTGGGGTGGCTCAGCCACTTAAGTGTCTGCCTTTGGCTCAGGTCATGATCTGATGATCCCAGGGTCCTGGGATCGAACTCCCTATCAGACTCCCTGCTTAGCTGGGAGTCTGCTTCTCCCTTTCCTTCTGTGTATACACACACACACACACTCTCTCAAATAAATAAATCTTTAAAATAACTTTTTGAATCTTCTTTTATTGAGGATAAAGCATTCTTGAATGTGTACTATTTCTGCAGAAGTGCTTATAAATCAGAGTATGAAAATTTTATACTTATAAAAAAGAAATCTTTCTCCCCAAAGCAACTTTTATCTATTTTGAATACTATGAAAATTATGAGTACCTGGCTGTTTCTGCTGGCAAAGCATGCAACTCTTGATCTTGGGGCTGTCAGTTTGAGCCCATGTTGAGTACAGAGATTAAAGTTAAATTTTAATCTACACTTGAGTATGTATTTGGTAGCAAAACAAAATATTTCCTTTAAATTTTGAAAAATTAGCTTCTCCCTCCATAACTGAACAGGGTTCATCATTTATTAAATGAGAAATTAAAATGCCCTTTTATAACAAGTCAAAGAACATTTATAATGATATTCAATAATCAAAAATTTTCTACTTAGGGGCACCTGGGTGACTCAGTGGGTTAAGCCCCTGCCTTCAGCTCAGGTCATGATCTCCGGGTCCAGGGATTGAGCCCCACATTGGGCTCTCCGATCAGTAGGAAGCCTGCATTCCGCCCCCCCTTCTCTCTGGCTGCCTCTGCCTACTTGTGATCTCTGTCTGTCAAATAAATAAAATCTTTAAAATAAATTTTTTTCTACTTAAATGTCACTTCTTCCTGTCAAAAATCCAAAGGAATGTTAATTCAAAAGGAGCTGAGGCACCATTTATTATGCAAGAAAAGCACAGGCCTGCACACTCTGGGATACCCAGCCACAATATTTTCTCACCTTCTCTCCTTCAACCACATCAAATTCTACAGTCTCTCCATCGCCTACACTGCGCAGATATTTCCGTGGGTTATTCTTCTTGATGGCAGTCTGTCAAGAGAACATAAAATTCTAAATGAAGTATACATCAATACTGGCCACAGATTTCATCTTTCAAGTTTACTGTTTGTATTATTAATTATTTTTTAAAATTATTCTCCCACTAACCTGGATCTCCAAAACCAACAAAAGCATTATAAAACTATGTTACACATTATTTTCTGGATTCATGCTATCTTCTGAAATTTTTCTTGATAGATGGATTAAACAGAGTGTTTAGTTACCACACACTTCTGTTACAACCCGATTGTGATACTGGATACTATTAGTTCCCTCAAACTATTAAGCATCTAAGATTCAGACTGAACATCCATCATTTGGGGGCAGGGGGTGGGGTAGGTGCTGTGATGAGGAACACACAAATACATATTGCAGGTAGAGAGGTTTCTACAGACAAGAGATACTGCTAACTTCAAGAGGAACTGTAAAACATAAGAAAGGAGGGATGATGAAGAATAGAAAAAAGGAATTTAAAAATGCCAAAGGGATCATTTTCTGACAGAATACACAAAATTATCTCAAGAATGAAACATTACTAATCATCATAATCTGGCCTCTTCCTTCCCCCCCACCCGCCCCCACCCCCGTCACTTTATGGATAAGAAGACACAAGCCTGGTTAGTGATTTAGCAGAATGCCTAAAAGATAGAGCCTGGTGGGGGAAAGTATAGGGGGAGTGGGTGGTGGAAATGCATACCCCTGTACTGTATGATCTTTATTCAGCATTTTCCCCATCACACCATTCATCTCTCACTCATCCCTACACATATATTCCCTGATGATGCATTAAAAGGTTCATGAAGCTGTTCTGCGGCAGGAGACACCTGCCTGTTAAAAGGCCTCCCTTTCTCCCTATCTCAGGTCCGTGGAGGGGAGAGAACAATTCTGCAATGAATTTCCATTTCTTTAGCTGGTATCTCTAAATAGTTAAAGGGGCTCGGAGTTTCTGTGGAACTAGGTCAACCTTATTTTATAAAGCGATTAGGCATGTGTAATCCAGCCCTTCCCTTACTCGAGTGGGAGGGAGGAGGGAAAAAATTGAGCCAATAGGGCAGAGACCTCACCCACAGAGGAAGAAAGGCAGCTCAGGACAGGATACATGTACCCGCGGTTAGAACATTCAGCCATTCCAAAAACAGCCCCTCCCTGCCGGCTCCTTCCCTTTTTCCTGTTAAACTGGGCAGGCCTCAACACATCGAGGTGACTCACACAACCTCATGGGGGCTGGAATCAGGTCATATGCTTGCAGGCTAGTGATGCTGGCCACCAGTACAGAAACTTGGGAGGTCCTTCTACTACAGCAGTCACCAGACACAAGAGTTCTTTACCCAAAGAGTCTATTTATTAGCTTATAGGTATTAAATGCAATACTTTCAGTCCGTTATGATTTCAAAAGTCACTATATCTCAACAACAACAAAATCTATTCACCTTATCTAGGTACGACTGATACATATCCAGTCAAGCAGAAATGTAAACAAGAGAAACCACAACTAGAGAGCTTAATCTTAGATATCCCCAGCTCCCGTCACCACACCCACCTCAAAGCCACCCACAACACCAAACAGAAGGAAACAAAAACAGAAAACCAGCCACTTGACAGCCCTGCGGGTCCATGTGCTGGTACCTGGCTCTATACCTTCCTGTTATATGCTAAGAGCTCCCACATATTTGAAACAAGTCACTGAAAATTAAATATATAAAAAGAACAAGGGGAGGCATATCTTCTTTGAACCAACATTATAAAACAAGTCCAGGATACATGATGAAATAAATAGCATCCCAGGCCAGGAATGTAAGGACAGACAAAGATACCAGTAGGAGAGAAGCCTGCGGTTCTCACATATTTTACCCGTTTTCTACATTTCCTTTGAATCCAAAGGAATGTGGACCTTTTGACCTGGAGATGTGCTAACCATGCCTCATTTTTTTTTTTAAGATTTTATTTATTTATTTGACAGAGAGAGATCACAAGTAGGCAGAGAGGCAGGCAGAGAGAGAGGAGGAAGCAGGCTCCCTGCTAAGCAGAGAGCCCGATGCGGGGCTTGATCCCAGGACCCTGGGATCATGACCGGAGCTGAAGGTAGAGGTTTTAACCCACTGAGCCACCCAGGTGCCCCAACCATGCCTCATTTTAACAGGAGTGAGGACTATTCTGGGAATTGGGGAGTTTTCTCATGTCTTGGATACACACACTCTAACCATCTGCTTCACTGTGCTTTTATTTACCTCAAGTCAGAGTTCCTCCGGTAGAAGGGCTTTAACCAAGACCCACCCAGGCAAAAGTCAGATCAGTTCCAGCCAAACACTGAGGAACCACAAAGTCAGCAAAATAAGATGCTAACATGGAAACAACTTTGTTAAGGCCTCAAAGGCTTTAAAATTAGAAACTGGTCTTCACTGATTATTACTCCATTTGAATATTACTGCAAACATAAAAACTAAAAACAGTTAATATCGTGGGATAGAAGAGTTTACCTGCCAATCTTAAAAATGTGGAAATGAGCTCCCTTGAAAAAAATAAAAGTCACAGTAAGAGTTTAGAGTAGAATAATAGTTTATAGGACTTCATTTTGGAAAAAAGACAAGGGCAGATCACAGACACCCCTCCCCTCACACAGCAAATATAACATTTATTATTCTTCTTACCTGATGTACAAATACATCTTCTTTGGTGTCATTTCTGTTGGGAGACAAAAAATTCACAAATAAAAGTACTAGGTATATGGAAATACTTAAAAGAACAGATGTTTTTATGGGTTTTGATTCCAAGACTTCAAAAAGACAACATAAATTTTTGTTTAATCTCTCAACTTAACTCAGATGCCTGGAATCAGCCCTTGTGAAAAACTTTCAAACCTGCAAGATACCTGTCTTACTCCTCCATACTACCAGAGTGCTCAGATCCAAATGTGCAGATTCTACAGAAACATCCCTTCCCTCTCATCTCCTCCTAAATCACGTGGAATGTAATCAGAGCCTGCGATTTCCCTCCCAGTAAAGCAAAGTAAGACAGTTAAAAGGACAGGGCACAGCTGTGAACTAGGCTCTCCTTACACTGAAACCTAAAACAGCACCCCTACATCCTTCATGCCCTAACTCACCCCCCACCCCACCAAATCAGATAAGGAAGAAATTAAGGAATTTTTTAAGGGCGGGGGCAGGGGCAAAAAAAAATGACAATATCATGTAAAATAGCCTCATACTCCCAACAGCCTACAGCTGTGTTCTCGTTTTTATGTGGTTAGAAGCTACAATCACTTTAAAGAAAACACTACGCTTTCTACACAGGACTCAGGCCAGACCTGAGTTACAGATCCAGCTCAATTACTCACTAGTTGTGTGACCTTAGGAAAGTTGCTTAACCAGTCTAAGACTCCATTTCTCCAGCTGTGAAGTTATGGATATGGTCCCAAGTATCCTAAGTCCCTACCTGTTTCTCATTTATCTCCCTCACCTTTTTTCTTTTAATGATGGAATTTTATAAAACGTTACTTATCAGTATTCTGGAAATGTATTTTAATTAATATTCAACACCAGTAGCTTACAAATGAGAATGTTGACAGTACTTACAAATCTTAAAACTTACTCCAGACATCAGTTAAAAATAAAACAAAACAAACTTACATAAGCCTTTTAAAAAGTATGGTAAAGATTTATAAACTCCTGGTGCCATAAAGTAAACATGCATTTAAAACATGTACGGAGATATACACACATACCGATTTATAAATCCATATCCATTTCTGACGTTGAACCATTTGACAGTGCCAAGGACTTTGGTGGCTAAAATAAGATTAAGCAGATAAATTAGTATCTGACCTACAAAGAGATAAAGCTCATATCACTAAGGTCTTGATAGCATTATATAAAGCCTAAACATACCTGAGGAAACCATTAAAGGCTTAAATCTAAAATATATTTGGAAAAGAAAATGGAGCAAGGGAAGCTACCACAGGAAAACACTTTTTAGAAGACTAAACCTCTCTTCCTCGTTAAACTTTTCAGTAAAGTCATAAGATAAAGAGTGGTCATAAGTCTATACAATTCCGTAGTAATTAAAACTGGAAAGCATTATTTAAGGGAAAAAACCAAACAAAAAATATTCTAAGTTTTAAAACTCCAAGTTTTAATGCTGAAAAAAATTTTTTAAAGATTTTATTTATTTATTTGACAGAGAGAGATCACAAGTAGGCAGAAAGGCAGGCAGAGAGAAAGGGAAGGAGCAGGCTCCCCGCAGAGTGGAGAGCCCGATGCAGGGGCTCGATCCCAGGACCCTGAGAGCATGACCCAAGCCAAAGGGAGAGGCTTTAACCCACTGAACCACCCAGGCGCCCCAATGCTGAAAAAATTTTTTAAGTGCAAAAGAAGGTCACAATGAAAGATAAGGCAGACGGATGAACAAGGTTAAAGTAAGTACCAAGGACTCCAACACAGCACTTTCACATTTTGACATATAAAGCTTTGACATATAAAGCAAACTTGAGTAAGTGAATCCCGTAGTTCCTACAAAGCTACTGTTTTGTAGCTAATCTACAAAGATAGAAAGTATCTCGTGTAGTTGCCAGCTGGGGGCTTTTAAGAGGAGTCAAGAGTAATAATAGAACCAATGCTGTCTCAATCCCAGTCTGTACTCACCACCCCGAGACATGATGTAACAGGCCTTTCCAAACCAGAGTGATGAATTTGGGCTTCTGTTTCATTGTTTACCCTACTCTCTGCAGTTGGTGAGAGTCAAACTCAGCATTTTTTACAAAATCCCCCTCTTTAACCTGATTACCTCCACTTTCCATCATGAGGACAACTTCTGTACAACACACCAGAACTCAACAGAATTCAAGAGAATCTAAACAAATACTATGGTCATATAACTTGTCCTTCAGAGAGATTCATCTGTCAGCCCTCAAGCACGATTTGAGAAGACTCCTTTGAATCAACTGTGAATGCTAAATTCAGAATGTCTAGGAAACGCCTACGTTCAGGAAATACATAGAGCAGTTATCAAGACTCAATGAAACAGGAAATATGACAATAAGAGTATGGTTAAAAAAAAAGTTTAGTAGAGAATGAAAGTAACAACAATCTACACTGAGATACAAAGTTGATAATTTCCAAGGATAAACAATAAGGATTTGGTTTTTAAATTCAAGACTAAAATAGTAATTAGTGCTTTGCTTTGTTGTGGGCCAAATGCTGTCCAGTTTTGCTATATTGATTTGCCTAAAGAAGTATGTCAGCTTTCTTTGTAAAAAAAAAAAAGAAAGAAAGAAAGAAAGAAAGAAAGAAAGAAAGAAACAGAAAAGAAAAAAAAAAACTCATTATGCCTCCAAAGTCATTCAGCCCACCACTGATGAGAAATCTCCAGCTCTATGTCCAAGTAACAAAGATCTCTCCAATGCAGAGATTGAACCATTGGAATCTTCAGTTTTAGGGCATTCTAATTAGAGCAACAGGTCAAAGAAAAAAAATGTATTAGATCTAACTGTACACAGAAGAGGCTCATTTTTGATAAATCATATGCTTTTAAGTTCCACATTATTTCAAATAATAGGCTTTTTGTGCCTCCTTTCATTTGCCCAAAAATTAATGACCTGGAAAAATATAAAGACAGGAACTGTTTGATTCATTTTCGTATTTAATGTCTAACACTGTCAAAGGAATGATCTTGATTAGAAAGGCAATGTTTATGGGAAAAAAAGATGAAATTTTCAAATCTAACTTCAATCCAAGCTGAAGGCCATTTTTACTACTCAAAGTAGTTTTTTAAAATGTCCTAATTCCACAAATATTCCCAACATCATGGGATCCAACATCCATGCACACCTCTTGCTTTATAACCATAAACTCACTTCACATACCCAAAGAGAGAAGGCAGGGAGGGGGGCATGTACCGAGGAAGGCCATATGGCTTCCAGGATATTTATTAGTTTTCTTTCACTCAGGTAAACTACTTTCTCTGGCCTATGGATGGCTATCCACTGAAGTTAAAGACTGTTTGCAGGAAGTAGAATGAGAGAATCCAAAACCAGAATCCATTTCAGTCAGCACTGTGCCTGGCACATTTTAGGCACCCATGTGTTTGCCTGGCAAAGGAGAGGAGATGGCAGAACACACTGGACAGGGACAAACAGTGCTGAAATGTCATGTGGAAGGCTGTTCTTCATTTTAAGAGTTGGAGTTACAATGGAAACATGAAAAACCTCCAGAATGATCACCTGGGATGTGGTAGAGGCTTGAGCAGTTGGTAGTTAAGAAAAAACGATTAATTTATCTGTTCCTTTCATCTTTAAAGATAACTGCTTCCATCTGAAATCCAGCAGTTTAGTTTCGATTCAAAAGGATGCAAGGATCAAGTGAAAACCTGCAAACGTTCCTATATATAAAAACAAGTTGTGAATATTAAGAATATACCTTAACACTGCTTTGTATAACCCCAAGGTTGTCTCTCTCAGACATTGTACATGGACATGTTCCAAGAAACACTTGTTGGAAACAATATCTCAATACAACAGTGACTAGACTGGAGTAACTTTCAGTCCAGCAAAACTAGGGCAATTTTGTTTCTTAACCTACACAGGTTACATTTAGCATGTTGTCCCCCAGTAACTGAGTAAAAGCCCTGGAAGAACAAGAAAACGGGCCTGGGGGAGGGGGGAGGCGGGGCATGGAATTGTATTACACTTTCTTCACCTTAGTCCTTCAATTTTCTTCCTAGGAAATTGGGTAGGCAAGACTCAGAGAGGTCAAACATGCCCCACCCCAAAATACTGGAAATTGCTCTGAAGCATCCTACACCAACTCCTAACTTTCCTGTTTTAAAAAAGAGTGAATGACATAAGCACACACCCTTCAGTTTATTCACCACCCACCTGCTTAAAGCCTTGCACTGGGAGTTCGTTCAGCCTCCAGAAGGCTGAATAAGCGACAAAACCAACAATGACCGCACAAACCCTTTCCACTGCTGTGCCCCACCAACCCGAACGTCTCATCTTCCCATCTGTTTTGCTAAGTTACAAGTCCCTAGATAAGGAAATTCTGAACAAACGTCATACCCACCCTATCGACGAAGTTTTTTCAGCTGCTGCCCCAAGCGCATTCCCACAGTCCGGGGAGAAGAAAACGCGTAAGCGACTGGCAAACACAGAATGGTTTTCTTGCAGCAACGGGCAGAGGGAGGACATAGGATCAAGACCTAAGTTTCCCGGAGAGGATTGCAACACCTCCGAGCCGGCATGTGGCCGCCAGAAGCATGGCGTCTTTCCCGTGCCCATGTGGGAAGGGCATCCGGGACAGACACCTGAGCCTTCTCAGCAAGAAGCCTCTCCACCTTGCCCTCCCTGTGCCCCTCTCCCCCACTTTTCCCCGAGGGAAATCCTCCCCTCACCCAGATCCCAAGCAAGGGCTCCACAGTCCCCGTCCCACGTGTCTGTCCCTCCCTTACATCCACATCCATCCCTACCCTGGGTACCCCCTCCCAGACCGTCGCTCTTTTCTCCTCTTTGGACCGAGGTATTCGCCACTGCGGGAGTGTGTGACAGTGCCCGCGCCTAGGTGACAAAAGTGAAGCCCCCAACCTGCTGGCCCGGGACCGGGAGAGGCGCGCACGGGGCACACAGGAGCGCAGGGCGCCGCGCGCTCACCCGGGAGCCTCCGCAGGGCGGGCGGGCTGCGGCCACCGGCGCCGGGCACCCCGACTGTCACGCTGCCGCCCCGCTGGCAAATGCAGCCGGGAGCTGCCCGCACGTGCGCAGCCGCCCGCGGCCGCCGGCCCCACTCGGAGCAGCCCCCACCCTCCGCCGCCTGACTCACCGAGAACTTTTTTCTCCGCGTCTTCGCCGCCGGCGGGGGCTGAAGAGGCGGGGGCCGCGGTGCCCGTGGCTGCGGGGGCCGCGTCCCCACCGGGGTTTCCTGCGACAAGGGCGGCGGGCGCTGGGGCCGCGGCCTGGGACGCGCCGCTGCCCACCGGGCTCTTGGGCGCGGGGTCCTGGGGGGCCGCGGCGGCCGCCTCCGCCGGAGCCTGCGGGAGGGTGGTGGTGCTGGTGGTGCTGGTGGCCTCGCCCGCCTCGCTCATGCCGCCTCCTCTGCTCTCACTCGGGCACCTCGGTGGCGGTTGGTCGGCGGTTAGCGCGGCTGGTGGTCGCGGCGGCCGGGGCTCGCTCTCGGGGAGGCCGGTGCGGATCTCGCGGCGCGGGCGGCGGCGGCCGAGGTGGGGTCTCGCGGCGGAGGCGGCTCGAGCTCTCGGGCTGCGCGCTCGGTCTTGGGCTCCTCGCTCGATCTTACTGCCCCAAAAATGGCCCCGCACAAGTTTTTCTAGGCGGCGCGCTGGCCCGGGAGGGAAGGGCGGGCGAGGGAAGAGGGTGGGGAAAGTTGGCTCCGGAGTTGGGCACGACTCTCATTAGCATTTAAAGGCGCCCAGTGCCCTTTGCAGGCCACCAATCTGCCCGGGACGGGAGCGCAGGGGCCGCGTTGGAGAGGCGAGGAAGCCGGGGTAAGCTTCGCACTGCAGCCTGGGGTTCGCTGGGGACCACGCGCTGCTGGCCCTTTGTTGGAGCGGGTGCGGGGCTCCTTCCTCGCGACATCTAGACACCTGAAACGGAGCTGTGGGCGAAGTAAAATAGGGGATCCGAATTACGCGGCGCTTCTCTGCTCCATACCCTTGTTTTTAAACCCTTTCTATTTATTCATTCAGCGTTTATGAAGTACCAGAAATTATTTCTGACACAACACTTAGGAATGAAACAATCATAACTCTACTTGGCCGCTTATTCCTAAGCGATAACTTACGGATAATTTTATCTATAACCCACAAGTAAGGAAACTGAAGTGCAAACGTTAGAGAATAAATTCACATCCTACCTTCTGCTCGGGTTGCATCTCTTGCTGGTGAAAGTTGAAGCAACTGAGCCCTCTTAGCTTCAGGGATGAGGGGTACAGAGAAACAAAGCACCGAATAAACATATTCCCAGTTTGAAGGGTCCACATGGCCTTTAAAGAATGCACTGGGTGATGCTAAACGCGTAGCTAGAGGGACTATTTTATTACCTGTTCCCTGCGCCTATTTGGAATTTAGTAGGAGTATTTGGCGTTCTTTGCCTAGAGGGTCCAGGCAACCCTAAGTAAAAATTCTAGTGGTGCTGTTTATTGAGAGAGTTCACTTAGACTAGATGTGAAGTGTCACAGAGGGTGTTTCCTCCTTTTAAAGTTTCTCCAAGGCACTATGGAAAGGAGATGAGATTATCATACGTTAACTCCAGTGTCAGATCATCATATGTTAACTGCTGCTTTTGTCCAACAAAAGCTCATTTTCTTCATTTCATAGTGTCCTGAATCATTTACCTATTGATTTCCCCTGGAATTGTCTGTTTTGTGGCTACATCAAGGGGATGCTATCAAGTGCAATTCACCATCCTATCCCCACTGGCTAACACAGTACCTAGCTAGCAGAGAGCTAGAACACAGTAAATGTTTACTAAATGAAAACAAGTGAACAAAAAGATCAAAATTTTCCAAACTTATCAACACACCCGTTATCAAGTGTGTTAACTATAGTTTTATTACTTCCTTCCTCCGTTCATGAAAAAATACAAATTAAAGAAAATAAATTCTTAGAAAAAAATAGCAAAATGTGGAATTTTTTAACTTTCCCATGTACTTATATGTTTTCAAAATAATTAATGCCTAAATGTCAGATTCATATTTTAGCTTGACTTCAATATGGAGTATATGGTAATGTTAATTGTGGGCGTTTTTAAAAATACTGGTCAAACACTTAGCATGATTAAAGTATCTCTTAATTTTAAAGATTTTAGTCTTTATATGATAAGCATGATTGATTCTGGCAAAGACTGGCCATTGACTTTCTTAGCCAACAAAGTTATTATCAATGCTGTTTACCATGTAGAATTGGATCGCAAGAAAAGAGAGGGCTTGAACTCTTCAAATCCCATTCTCGTGCCCTTTTTAAAAATATATGCACATATGCCCCACCTTTCAAAAATTCACATTAAGCCATTTCACTTTCACAAAAGACCTCTATTAGTACCAGTTTTCAACTAACAGAAAGAAATCCAAAGAGGATTTTGCTTCTATTAAAAAAAAAAAAAAGGCAAAAATCGAAGATAGCATTCTACATTCGTTTTGTGGCAAGTCATCACAGAGCAGTGTGCACCCAGAGCAGTGAGGATGGCCCTGCCAAGCTCTTTCCCCAGGAGCCCACTCAGCATCTCAGAATCAAGCTGCCATAGCCTTGAACTGTGTCTTTGAGCATCTGTGTTCTTTCTTGATTTATTTTGTGCATCTGTTAGCAAGATGTGTCCTAAGGTATCATAAAAGCCCAAGAGAGATTATCTTTGGGTCTGGGAATGCTCAAGAATTTTTTCATATAAATAAATGGTAATTTATTTACCTTTTTTTCTTGTTGTTGTTTTGTGTGTGTGTTTAAGCCATTTCCGGCTCATGGAAACACTCTACATAACAATAGCAGGAGAAACCTGTATGTATATTCACCCTTGGAAAATAATTCCTAGTTAACAGGTAGGGTTTCCAACCTCTGGGAGATCCAAAAATACTTACAGATGCATCCTGGGACTTCCTAGAATTTTGTGCTGGAATGGCTCCCAAAACTAGTCATCATTTGCATCCAAAAAAAAGCAGTGAGCAGCTGGTAATTCTTGGTATTGTGCTAAGTAAATCTAGAGAGGATTATTTAGAACAAACAAGACCTATGGTGTTGTTTCTGGTTTTTTTTTTTTTTTTAAGATTTTTATTTATTTATTTTAGGGAGAGAGAGCATGCAAAAGCAGGAGGAGGAGGGGAAGAAGGAGAGAATCTCAAGCACACTCCATGCTGAGCACAGAGCCCAAATTGGGGCTCTATCTCATGACCCTGACTGAGATCACGACCAGAGCAAAAATCAAGAGTTGGATGTTTAACCGACTGAGGCACCCAGACACCCCAAGAGCTATGTTGTTTTAATTATCATAACTCAAGAGCAACTTGGATACAGATGCACAGAAAGTCTTCCAGTCCTTCACTCACTCATTAATTCACACACTCACTGAGCACGTAGTTACTAAGCCTACACTATCTAACAGATAAAATGCTACATTATGAAACTCCACTGTGGACCAAAATGAAGTTTGCACTAAAGTTTTATTTGTTTGTTTGGTTGGTTTTTTAATGTGATGTTAAATAATTTTTTTCACTAGCATTCCCTTTATAAGAAAATGTCATTTCTAAAAAAGAAGAAGAAGAAAGAAAGAAAAGAAAATGTCACTTCTTAAATTTGAGATTAAGTGGACTATACAAAAAACAAATTGTAATCTAATTGTTGACCACAAACATTTTTAAGCAATGACTGACTCGATGATGAAAATAAAAGCCATTCTGTTCCAGGATGAAGAAACTTGGAGCTTCCACAACTTCCACAAGAGCTGGAGGGTTGGGGGATGAGAAAAAATCCAAGAAACTCCACTGAAGATAACAAATCCAGCCCCAAAGCCAGTGGTTCTTGGGAACCCTCCCAATGCCACTAGAGTTATAAGATCTCTAGTAGGAGACTCTCAACCACTCAAGACTATAGCTGGGTTGGGGAAGACTTACAGTTTATGCAATTTACAAACCTCTCTTTAAGAAAAAAATAATGAATACAAAATTACTCTCATAGTCTTGAAAGAGCCCCTGCAAGAAAGAAGCCCCTTAGGTCTATACATCCTTAGCTTACGTGTGTCCGCACGTGTCCACCCTATACCAGCTACCTTAATCAGCAACGTAGATGCTAGAGTTCCTCAAGAAGTTTATCTATAAGCAGCTTTGAACCTCTGTCTGTCCAGGTATCTTCCTGTAACTAACTGGAAAACAATGACATCCTTCTATTCTGCCTTCTAGATCTTGAACTAAATCTTGAACTAGTCTCATTGATAGATTCCAACCTGGAACCATACAGAGAAGGAACTTCTGGGAAATACAGTACTGCCTTTGAAGAGGCTAAGGGTGATGTTGAGTTGCCCAGAGACTATCCAGCATATCACCCTAGGGAGGAAAATACAGTTGATTCACAGAGATTAAGGAGAGTTTAAGCCATTCAGAGAACTAGAGCTTTAAAGTATGTAAGCACTGATATATTAGCATATCTGAGATTGAAAAACAGTGCTCTTCTAAACCTGATGGATGCTAAAACAACCAAGGTGAGCAAATGGTCTGTTTGGAATAAAAAATACAGAAGTAAGAGAGCAAAAGACTAGTCATGGTCTTCAGCAATGTTCTTCTCCTTCCAGGGGAGGAGATAGCTTGACTGTAAGTCTGTTTGGCACTCACTCACTGTTGAATAACGCATTCAGCACGTTATTATACATTCACATTAGGTGCTAAAGATATCATGCAAATCAAGACCAGAATATTCCCTGTATTAAAGGAGCTGCATAACTGAAATACAACTTGAGCCCCAAATATGAGACATATGTGTAATTTTAAAATTTCTGCCAGCCACAACAATCAAGTAAAAAGAAACAGATTAAACTGATTTTAATATATTTTCCTTAACCTGATATATCCAAAATACATATTATCATTTCAACACATAACCGTTATTAATTATCTGTTTTACATTTTTTTCTTTGGATACTGTTTTTAAACTCTGATGTGTATTTTAAACTTACAGCACCTCTCAGTTTGGACTTGCCACATTTAAAGTGCTCTGTGAGGCTAGTGGCTACCACACTGAGCTATACAAATATTCTAGACAAGAAGAAGTTTAATTTTTTAAGCTTTTCTTTTCTTTCTTTTTTTTTTTTTTAACTAATGTTTACATCCAACATGGGGCTCAAACTCACAACCCTGAACTCAAAAGTCACATGTTCTTGCAACTGAGCCAGCCAGATGCTCCTAGACAAGGAGAAGTTTAGCCTGAGTAATTCTCCACAAGCCCATTGTGAAAATGTCCTAGCCTTGAAATCTGAACACACATCTATCTGTGGTAACCCATTAAGATAAGTTTAGGTGTCAGGCTCACATGAGCTTCCCTATGACATAATACCCAAAGAACTTACATGAATCATAATTCCATGATTCTGATTAGTGGTATGACAGTGTTACTGACTTTGACAGAGATCACAAACAGGCAGAGAGGCAGGCAGAGAGCCAGATGCGGGGGCTCGATCCCAGCACCCTGGGATCATGATCTGAGCTGAAGGCAGAGACTTTAACCCACTGAGCCACCCCAGCGCCCGAACTTCTCTTTGATTAAGCTTATAAGAATTGGAATCTGGTAGAATGTAAGAAACGTACAGAAATCTGTAAACACTCTGAACTCACCTCAGAAATAGAATCAACTGATGGGCACCTGGCTGGCTCAGTCAGTAAAGCGTACAATTCTGGATCTTCCCATTGTGCGTACAAGCCACACATTGGGTTTGGAGCTTACTTTAAAAAGAGAGAGAGAGAGAGAAAGAATCAGCTGTGCAAGGCTCTCTGGCCACTAGAAGATAGTCATCTTTCCAGGACCCCTGGAGAGGAAACCAAACAGCTGTGTGCAATTACAGTTTATAGCATTTGGAACTGACTCTCTAAAACAATGCATAATTCTCCTCTTCCTGAAAAAAGCTTTCTTCTGTCTCTTTCTATGCAGATTACTTTTTTTTTCCTGTTCTAATCCACTTTCCCTATTCCTTTTCATCTTCTTCAGTACTTTCATTTATATCTTTACTTGTTCCTGTTCAAAAATTAAATCTAATTGGATACCTAATCCTAACTCTGGGAAATCTAATGCCTTATGGGTGTCTCTTTTTTCTTTCCCTCCCTTCCTTCCTCCCTCCTGCCTCCTTCTTTCCTTCATTTCTTTCTCTTTTCTCCCTTCCTTCCTTCCTCCCCTCCTTCCTTTCTTCCTTCCTTCCTTTCTCTTCCTTCCTTCCTTTCTTGGTGGATATGATAATTCTGGGAAATAAATCCTTAACCAGAAAAGAGAAGAGGGAAAGCATCTAATAGATCTCTTCCTCAATTTTTGCTCTTCAAAATTCTTTTCTCCTCTTTAATATGAACTCTTCCTCTTGGTCAGACTCTGTTAGCAACTGTAACTGCTTCCTGTAGTGACATATTTTGGTTTTGGGGACGCTTGTTCAATTTGACTGTGATATTCCCTGAATATGGGAACTTTGGAATAGAAACTGAGAAGGAGGAAACTTGTAAGGGTAAGGGGAAAAAGTAGCTCCTAATAAAACTGCAAGAGAGAAAGACTAATATTAACTAAGTACCATCAGACTTTTGACTTCCATATGATGAGTTCACCATGTTGAAGAAAAAACTCAGTATAAAGTAGCAATATTTGCTAGGATAATATGAATGTGTACTTATTTTTACACTTGGAACTAAACAGAGTAATATCTAGCTCTTTCAAGTGTTTAGATCTCTAGAAATCTCACTGCACTCTGAGAAAACTATTTGTAGTCCTTTCCACCCACCCCCCTAAGTAATCTCTATGCCCAGTGTGGGGCTCAAACTCCCAACCACAAGATCAAGAGTTACATGCTCTCCCAGCTGAAACAGCCAGGTGCCCCATCTAGTCCTCTTCTTTTTATTCTTCCTTCACCTGAATTCTTTGCACCTGTCACTGTTGGTCTAAATAGAGGATGTTGGGGAATTTGAGTCTAAGCTATAAGAGTCAAGTGATAAGTAAAGTACACATCACCCCCCAGAGCAGACTCCCGCTCCTGTCAAATCCTGGTCATAGAATCCCAGTTAAACACATCCTTTCACAATAAGTCAAGACTCTATTCCACCACCAACTTCCTGCTCACAAACATTGTCTTTAGAACCTCCCCAAACAGAGGTAACTGAAAGTCATTTTGTCACCATTGAGTTTGAACAAAAATCAGT
Source organism: Mustela putorius furo (assembly GCF_011764305.1). Classification (NCBI taxonomy): domain Eukaryota; kingdom Metazoa; phylum Chordata; class Mammalia; order Carnivora; family Mustelidae; genus Mustela; species Mustela putorius. The sequence continues at coordinate 36,591,125 of NW_025422368.1, read as the reverse complement.
ATTATGATGGGTTACCTGTGTCCTAACTAGATTGTATTTAACTACGATTTACAATTACATATAAGCTTGTTGCAAATTCCCAGAAACACATCCACCTACTGCTGTTCTTGTGAGACATGAAATATATTTTCAAAAATTCTTTTAGTAAAATACTCTTTCCTTTATTTGCATTCCTGGTTAGACAACTGACAGTGGTTTTCAACCTCTTGACTCTCAACAAGGCAGCTTTTTCTTCTCTTTGACTTATTATGCCATTTAACTTGAAAAGAAGCGACGCATAAGAGGGTAGTTTCACTGTTAGAGGTGGAGCGATCTTAGTCTTTGGTCTCGGCAGCAGAAAGGAGAGGACGAAGCGGACTTCATCATTTAGAAAGCATCACAATAAGACGCCCTCGTTGTGTCGCCACTGTGGATCTAAGGCCTGTCACCTTTATAAGTCACCAGCAGCACATGCAGCTATGCTGACAAGTGAAAGATAAAGGGTAACTGGAGTGCCAAAGCTAAAATACCACTTGGCTGGTGGGGTGAGGCACCTAAAAATTGTATACCACAGATTCAGACCTGAATTCCACGAAGGAACAACACCCAAAACCAAGAGGCCAGCTGTCAGAGTATCCAGTTCATCTTAAGGATTTCCAGGATTTAGTCACACGATGAATGTTCTGGTTTAAGAGAAGCCTTGGTGGTTCAGTTAGTTAAGCGTCTGCCTCCCCACTCAACTGGGGTCATGAACTCAGGGTCCTGGGATGGAGACGGGCATTGGGCTACCTACTCAACAGCGAGTCTTCTTCTTCCTCTCCCTTTGTGATCTCTCTTGCTCTCTCTCTAATAAATAAATAAAATCTTTAAAATAAATAAGAATAAACCTTAAAAAGGATGCAGCAATTTCAGAGTTTTTTTAAAAATTGTTTTGAGTGCTGGAGTGGAAGGGTATGGGAAGAATGGGGTGGCTGGATGATGGACATTGGGGAGGAAATGTCTTATGGTGAGTACTGTGAATTGTATCAGACTGATGAATCACAGACTGTACCCCTGAAACAAATAATACATGATATGTTCATAAAAAAATAATAAATTGTTTTGAAGATTTCATTTACTTATTTTGTGAGAGAGAGAGAGTGCACATGCGAGATCAGGGAGGAGACAAAGGGAGAGGAAGAGGGAATATCTTAAGCAGACTCCCCACTGGGCGGGAGCCCCAAGCAGGGCTCGATCTCACCCCATAAGATCCTGACCTGAGCCAAAATCGAGTCAGTTGCTTAACTGACTGAGCCACCCAGGCATCCTGCAATTTAAGAGTTTTTAAAGATGAAAGCAGATGTTCTTGAATTTAAAGTTACACCACACTAGGAGTCCTCACAGTGAGAGTTTACATGGAAAATGAAAAAGACTCAGAGTTATATAATATCTACAAGAAACACAAATTCAGGTAGGCTAATTTTTAAAACGAAGATTGCAGGAATTAAGTGGAGTGATTTTGTTTGTTTTCTGAGCAGGTTACTTTGTTTTGGTGGTTGTTGGGGTGATGGTTTGCATATGTGTGTATGTAAATGTATTATAATTATTATTACTCTGCCACTGTGAAAAAAAATCCCACTATGCTCAAAACATGGCTTCGAGATGATAGTAAAGACATGTATTATGCTGTTTAACTATGGCTACTCTTATTCTCCTGTATGTTAATTTTAGGAGATTTTATTCAGAGCCAAGGTTCATAATCTATAACTATAATGAAATTAAATATTGTCCTAAAGTTAACATATGAAATCTGACTTCTAAAGGAACCCACTACTGGGGCCTATGAAATTGAAGAATGACCATTTACTTGAATTTTACTAATGTATAAAAATGCTAGCCAGCTATTTTGTTATCTCTGACAAGAGTAAATCAAAAGAACACAAGTGAAATCGTACCAAGAAGGAACTCAGTTTAATAGCATCTAACCCTGAGACGGTGAGAAATTCCATCACGTGACAAAATGACTTTGAGGTGTTCCTATTTGGGAAGGTTCCAGAAACAATCTTTGTAGGCAGGAGGTTGCTTGGTAGTTGGAGAGAGTCTTGACTTACTGTGAAAGACCCACAGTGTTGTGTTTAATTGCTATTTTTAACCCAGATTTTACAAGAGTGGGAATCTTCTCTGGTGGGCAATGCCCACTTCACCCCATCACTTGACCCTTCATTTTAGCTCAGAAAACAAGATGCGTTATGGCTGCTCAGCAAGTATAACTGGGCACACCTTAACCTGAGTTTCTGATCGCAATCTATTCTAGTCTCTTAAGATTAGCTGGCACTTTCTTGACCTCTATTATGGCTGAAACTCTTAAGCAAGCTGTACATACCTTCAGAAATAGGCCACAGTGTCTTTAAAATACAAGTCTGTCAAGAAAATGCTAAATTGAGATTACTGATGCCTGTTCCTCCAGATGAGGACCAAACTCATATTGAGAGCAAGTTTTGTGATCAGGATCCCTCAAACAAACAAACAAACAAACAAAAAATAAAAGAGAGAGAGAGAGAGAGAGAGAAATAGCTCCTAGTTAGAGACTTTTTATTCTCTTCAGCTGACCCTTTCTCTTTGCCATTTTTTTGAAGATTTTATTTATTTACTTGAGAAAGAGCAAGAGAGAGCACCGAAGGAGAGGGAGAAGCAGACTCCCCACTGAGCAGAGAGCCCATTGCGGGGCTCCACCCCAGGACCCTGATATCATAACCTGAGCCAAAGGCACATGCTTAACTGACCGGAGCCACCCGGGTGCCCCTCCTTTTGCCATTCATTTGTCGTCTATAGTAATGACCGGGGCACAATTGCTCAAATACTAATAAGAGGCATCATTTATTTGCTATCTATCATGGTCTAGGAACTAAACAGGGCCTCGTATTCATCATCTCTAATTCTTGCATCCGCTCTGCAAGGTTGGTATTATTATCCTAATTTTGCAAATGAAGATGAAGAAATCAAAACTTAGAGTGGTCGTAGAGCTTGTGCATCATAGAACAGAAATTCATACTCAGGTCTTTCAAGGTCTAAAGCCAGAACCATCTCTTCAGTTCTGCAGTGATATTCCCTCTAGCTCTTATCCATATAGATTATGTGAGGCTACCAGCTCCAAAAAGTAACCTGACATTCATTCAGAGAGGCAAGTTTGTTTAAAAATGGTACATGAAGCCGTATCACTATATGGTTACTCGTATCATCCCACATCCCTCCATTTCTATCACACTCAGAGACTCAGACACATGGAAGCAAAATGAGAAGAGGGAAAGAATATATGAGGAGTGAATTCAGTGACTAGGCTATGGCCATTTTTCTGTCTTTTTATATATTGATTTCCTTCACTTACATATCTTTTTCTGGTTTCTGTCTTACATGTTAGGATTCATCTCAATTTCCCCTTCTATAGTACCCCAACACAATTTAAATTTCCAGTATGATTTCTATAAGTCAAGCTGTATGTTATTTATGTTGCAATAGAAGAATCAGAGAGAATTCTAACTAACCATTTTTTTTTTTTTCCCTGTGGTTTTCTTCTTCCTAGTTTCAGGAAGAAAGCTAAGATTTTGGTAGGTAGTAGTCTGCAAGACTGACGAAAGAAGCTGACTCAAGAAGCCTTCTCTTGGGCGCCTGGGTGGCTCAGTGGGTTAAGCCACTGCCTTCAGCTCAGGTCATGATCTCAGGGTCCTGGGATCGAGTCCCACATCGGGCTCTCTGCTCAGCAGGGAGCCTGCTTCCTCACCTCTCTCTCTGCCTGCCTCTCTGCCTACTTGTAATCTCTCTCTGTCAAATAAATAAATAAAATCTTTAAAAAAAAAAAAAAAGAAGCCTTCTCTTTATTTTATAAAAACCCAAATCCACTAAAGATAATATGTGAAGGTGTTTTGAGTGGAAGAGGAGCTAGTGTCCTTGTAAAAAGTTACGCAAAAGCAGGGGCCACGGCAAGAAGATTCTCAAGCTTGGGAAGGGGACAGTAGCACACTGTAGTTACTGGGACTGGGATCTGCTTCCCCTAGCATCTGGAAGGGCTTTGTATTGTGGAGGCTCTCTGCATGGTGTACACATTTGGGTAGTAGTATCACGTTCCTCTGTGTTCTCAACTCTGGTAATAACTCCCATAAATGCTATAATTCAGTCCCAGCTGTTGGACATTCTTGCAAGTTTGGATAATGCCCATCTCAGATTCAACCACAAATACAAGGTAGACTAGTTTGCCCTATGCAGTAAAGGTCTTAGCTGGGATGAAGGCAGGCAGGCAGGAAGGGAAAGAAGATTAATATATTAACTTCTGTATGAATTCCACTAATGACTGAATTTCTTTACAACTTTGATGGGATAGGTTCTTTAAGCAAAATTACTTATAGTTTTGTTTGTCCCTTAGATCCATTCTCTACCTTTCTCTTCCCTGTTCCGTGCTTCAGGGGCTAACATTTCCAGGCATCTTCTGTAGACATCTTTGCCCCTGGATTCCATTTGTGTCCAGTCATTGGGAGACATGGGCAAGAGATCAGAGATCAGAGATCAAAAGAGAATGAACTGGGGTATTTACTTCCAAGGATCCCTTCTTATGGGTTGACTGGGTCCCTTTACTGAAGAAAGCAGATTCCACTTGGTGACCCTCTCTAATTTTTTTTTTAATATTTTGCTTATTTATTTGAGAGAGAAAGAGAGCATGAGAGAGGGAGAAACAGATTCCCCACAGGCAGGGAGCCCAATGCTGGACTTGATCCCAGGACTCTGGGATCATTACCTGAGCCAAAGCCAGATACTTATTTAACTAACTGAGCCACCTAGGCACCCTGGTGGTCTTCCCTTATAGTTAATCTCTCTGGGTTGGGTTCTGGTAACCATTTATTCCCCTTGTCCCCTCAGACCTAAGATCTTTAGAAACTTCCCCATTCTGGGGTGAGGTCAGGAGGAAAGTGAGGGGGTATTATAATGTTTCCAGTTGATTTCCAGAAGAAGATGAAAAATTAGGATAAATACCACTCTGCTCAACAATTGTTTCAAGAATACCCTTTGGTGGGTCATGAATATAAGACTTTCATTTCAGAGGAAAATGTTAAAAATTAAATCTCTCCTTGAAGATGGAGGAGCAGTATTGTCAGAATCCTGGATACAAGGTTAAAATTATTCTCCAAAGCTGGACATGCCATTTGAGGCATGGTTTAACATGTTGGAGCAGATGATAGAGCTAAGGGAAGGCCGTTTAGCTTGTGATGGAAATGATCACCAGAAACTAAGAGTGTTTTTAGGAGAGACAATTTCCATCTCAAGAGAAAAGACAGTTCTCCCCTTGATAAAGCTAATCTTGAGATAGCAGGGAGCTGAGAAAATAACATGATCTATGGAATGTCTGAGGAGGTCAATCTGAGGAGGCCATTAGCCCTCTCAATTAAATGTGTCAGTGGCTGCGGTTGAAGGTGCTTGAGAGTTGGTTCCAAGGGCTTAAATCCAGAGAATATAGTAGGCAAACCTCCTAAGTATTGTGAGAAAGCTAGGGAAAGCTGACTATCCTTATAGTAAGTTTACAGACTTTGTTACAAAGGAATCTGCCCTCAAAGGCTGAGGAAAAGTGGAGCTGATCTACTTAGCACAAGTGCGGCCAGAAGAAAGAATGAGCATCTCTCCCTGTGCAAACCTTAACCCTGCTGAAATCAAACACTTTCCAAACTTCTTCCCAAAGGTGAGGCTGGTGAGAAAGGAGGAATAAGAAAAAGCTGTTTGCTTCCACAGAAGGGAGGTAGAGTTTAGGAAAACTGGTCCTCTTCAGTTGATTGGCCCAAACCAGGCAAGAGTATATGGGGAATTAAAATGGCAGGAGAAGTCTCTGAATGCCAGATACTTTTCAGAGTTTTAGATAGGAAGAGGTGGTTACCTCTCCTTTCTCCAGTGCCCCCTGAGAACAAGCTTCTGTGATGAGTGAAACCTGGTTCTCTCAACAAATTTTCATAGACCTTAATTTGCAATCAGTATGATAGACTGAGGCACCCACAGAGAGCCTGTGACTGAAAAAAGGTGGACCCCACAGTGAGGCTAGCATTGACCTGTATGCTAGTATTAAGAATGGTGTTAAAACCCAGGAAATATGGGTTTTAATCTTCCAAGCTGTGTAACTTTGGGAAACTTTATTTCTCCTTACTTAAGTTTTATTATCTGTAAAATGGAGATAATAATAGTACTTCTTTTATAAACTTGTTGTGATGATTTAATGAGATAATGTATATAAAAGTCTTAGAAAAGTACCTGTCCCATGGAAAGTATTCAGTGAGTGTCTATCTTCCTCCTCTTCATCAGAAGAAACACATTTATAAGAGAGCTGCTTATAGTTTAGGGGATACACTCACTGTTTTTTTATTGTGCCTTTGAGGAAGATGCACATTCCATGATTGGGTATACAATGAGTGCTTGGGAAGGAAAGGCTAAGGTGTGTTTTGAAGTTCCCAGGGAGCACCAAATTAGGCCACTGTCATCTCAGTAGAGGTCACACGCAATTGGCACCTCTTTTGCTTGACTCATAGCACCTTAACTCAACCCTTTTATGATCTACTTTATGTGCCCATGAATCAAATAGCATTAGCTCTACACAATCTTCTCAGAAAATGAGTTATTAGTTATTACCAGATAATTTCTCTCCTGTAAGACTTTCTCCTGGAAAATTTGCTGTGCTGTATTTGGGGAAGGATTTCGGGAAATAATAAATACACCAGAATTTGAAGGGAAGAGAGGTACAACCTCAACATGGATGAATGTGAGCAGAAGACTCTGACCAAAAGACTGAGAGGAAAAAGAGGGAGATGGTGCCTCTAAGGATGAGGAGGCTTGGCTGAAGATTTGATTTGAGTGAGAAACTCAAATTTCTTTCTACCAATGGACCCTGTGTTTCTGTCCTAATCCCCTGTTAATTTAATTAAGCAAGGAGACCATTACACTGAAGTGCTTTAATGCCTTAGTAATCTATGTAAGCAAACCAAAATCTGAGCTTGTAATGCCTCGAGGTTAAGAAATTAAAACCTAAGGACAATCAATCACCAACAGTCAATTAGTCTTTCCCAAATAATACAACAGCTAAACCTACAGCCAATCAATTTCCTGGCTTTGTTTTCTGTCTTCACTACAAAAGTCTTTCCCCTACTTCCTGTTGGTGGAGTGCTCCTAATCATTTCTGGTTTGGCCAATTTGAGTCAATTTTTGTTCAAACATATTCTCAGAATTATTAATAAGCCTCTGTTAATCTTTTTACAATTCTGGTGTCAGTAGTGGGATTCTCTTTTCCCCGACCCCTGGGAGCAATGATCAGTAAATGTGCATAGGCACACACAGAGTTCATTGTGCTTACTGCTTTCTTTCTCCATTTGGGGGTCATAAGTAAGTCCCTCTAAAATATATGAGCTGTACAATTTTGCATTATGAGCCCCCAGACTTTATTTGAGCATTCCTTTTGTTGGATTGGGTCCAACTTAAATCAGATTGGGTCTTACCTAAACCAGACTGGTCCAGTGTGAGACCTCAGGTAAATAAAATTTCTTTTAAGGAAAAGAGAGAGAGGTGCTTCCAAGTCCAAAGAGTCCAGGATCCCAGCTAATTATAAATACATAAATTATGAACCCAGAACTTAAGTTTGTCTGGACAAATGGGTTAAACTTACGAAAGATAGTCTTGAATTACAATGGAAGTGGGAGACTTTTAACCTAGATAAATTTATCCATTTATAAGGTGCCCTAGAGAAAAAGGAGTCTCAGCCAAGAACTCATAAGGGTAGAGGAAAAATTATTTTCCCTCCTCTACAGTTTCTGATGATCCAGATGGGACCTGCTGGGACACCCCAGTCCTTCTGGAACCTGCAGATGGGATCCTGGGAAAACTAGCAGAAGCTGGCAAAGAGCAAGAATTCTTACTAAAGTCAGCTTTCTGGATCTCTGTCCAGAGTGCCTGGTCAAGAAAGAAAAGTAAACTTCGCTTATCTCTTCCTTTCCAAATTCAGATTCTAGTGATTTGTTTCCTCAGTGCCCATTAGTTATCAATCTTTTCCCTACCAAGGACCCTACTCTTTTCTTGTTTGTTTCATTTTCTGTCCTGAGAACTTGGCTTGGCTTTGTCTCTGTTGGGGCATCCATGTTGCCAGCTCTTGTGTGTGAAGGCAGCTTAACAGCCAGGTTTGAGGCCCCAAGAATATGTTTAGACACCTGGGTGGCTCAGTCAGTTAAGCATCTGTCTTTGGTTCAGGTCATGATGCCAGGGTCCCAGGATTGAGTCCCCACTGGAATCCTGTTCAGTGGGGATCCTGCTTCTTCCTCTGCCTGCCACTCCCCCTGCTTGTGCCCTTGAGCTCTCTCTCTCTCTCTCCCTCTCTCAAATAAATAAATAAATATTTTAAAAAAGAAAAAGAAAAGAAATACTTAATGAAATGTGGATTTCACCCCATTTGCAGAAATGTCCTACTGACTCTTGTCTGCTCTTACCAAAATTGCCCAGGTCTTCCTTTCTTTTGGTCATCTTTGTGAGTGATGCTGCATGTTAAGAGGACTATGGCTTTTAAACTCTCTTTGAAGATGCCTCTTATGTCTGTGATTAAGCCATAAAAGGAGAAGGGAGTTGGGGAGAAATTGGAGGGGGAAATGAACCATAAGAGACTATGGACTGAAAAACAATCTGAGGGTTTTGAAGGGGTGGGGGGAGGGGGCGGGTTGGGTGAGCCTGGTGGTGGGCTCGTATTGCATGGAGCACTGGGTGTGGTGCATACACAATGAATTCTGGTACACTGAAAAGAAATTTTAAAAAATTATTTAAAAAAAAGGGTTTATTGATTTTGTTTTTGGATCATTTGAATATATAACTTTGGCTTAAAAGAAAAAAAAAATTAAGGAGTTCAATACAGTCAGCAATATTTCTGTTTGTCCTGGCTAAAACTTGATAATTAAGTATTTGAAAGGATTTTTTTTTTTTTAATGAGCTCTATGGTCAAAAACTGGTCAACTTGGAAGCTGATATTTAGAGCCTGACTGGAACTCTTTTCAAGCCCTCCTCTCATCAGCTCACATGCCACAATGTGCTCAGAAGGAAAGAAACATCCTGAAACTACTGTGGAAGGATTTACTAAAACATTCCCAAGACATGCAGCTCTAAATCTTTTGATTTTCATCTTAGGTGGAAATCTTCTTCTTGGTATTAAGAAATAGTTTGGATGGGTGGGTCAGCCCCTTGATAATCTTTCAGGTCGCAACCCAATTATCTGAGGAATTAAACAAAACAAAACAAAACTAAACTAAGAACAACAAAAAATGTGCTTGTTTTAAATAACAGAAATGCAACACTAGAAGCAATTCAAGGCCTACCAATCCTTTTTAACAGTTCTCAAACCTTTCCTATTCGTCTCAAAAGGCTTGCAGATATTGAAAAAGATCCAGACATTGGAAATAAAACACCTTCTTGGAGAAAACTTACATCCTTCCTCCGTGCCTTTGAGATGTAAATTTTTGACCTAGTCTTTGGTAAGAACCCAGAGCCATCTCTTTGAAATGCAAACTTCAGGGAGATAATTCCCAGGGCGGGGGTGGGGGTGGAGAAGAAGCTATGTAGAAATTGAGCAAATGAAAAAAATCTTAAAAATCTTGTTCATAGGGGCACCTGGGTGGCTCAGTTGGTTAAACATCTGCCTTGGGCTCAGGCCATGATCCCAGGACCCTGGAATTGGCGTGCACTACATCAGGCTTCCCACTCTGTGGGAAACATGCTTTCCCTGTCTCTCTGCCTGCCACTTCTGCTTATGTTCTCTCTCTGTCAAATAAATAAATAAAATTAAAAAAAAAATCTTGTTCATAAATATTAGCACAAAGTTTAAGCTAAATGAGGAGGTAAACTTAAATTATCCCTTCCACCAGAAACACAGTTTGGAACTCTTCTTTTATGAACCAGTGATTTTTGCACTACTGCACCTGTCTTGTGGCTAAAGAATTTTTATTTTTATTTATTTATTTTTTTAAAGATTTTTATTTATTTATTTATTTATTTATTTATTTATTTATTTGACAGAGAGAGATTACAAGTAGTCAGAGAGGCAGGCAGAGAGAGAGGAGGACGCAGGCTCCCCGCTGAGCAGAGAGCCCGATGCGACTCGATCCCAGGACCCTGAGATCAGGACCTGAGCTGAAGGCAGCGGCTTAACCCACTGAGCCACCCAGGCGCCCCGTGGCTAAAGAATTTTTAAATACAAGCTATAAGGTCTGTTTGTGTCTATCTATATGTTTTATGTCTAGTTATATACACATATAGATTTGTGATTTTTCTACCTCTAGATGGTATTGCCAAAATTAATTTGTAAAAGAGCTTTTTATTTAGCTTCAAGTAAAATTAAGGGCTTATATACATCAGTTATTCTTGCAGAAATATGAAAAATAACTCAAATATATTTCAAGTTCAAGTGATCTGGGATAACCTTCAGTAAATGAATCCACTTTGTTTTGTTAGTTTAGTAAAAACTAGCATGTCTTCAGAGTTATCAGCATGAAATACAATGCAGACATACAACTTTTATTCTACCCAGGTTTACTAAAAGTCTAATTAGCTCTTTCATCTCGTTAGAGAACTTGAGCAATTTGAACATAATTGTTTAAAAATAGTTTCCAAAATCTTTTTGTAACTTGAAACCTTAAAGTGATACTGTTAAGTAAAATGATGGATATTCATTGACCATTTCGATCATTCCAGATAAGATAAAGCTTTGAAAGGTTAATTACCAAACATAGGTTTATCTACTTTTGCTTTCTTGTTAAAAAGGAACTAAAGATGTTTGTTAGTATAAATGCCTGTGTCACACTGAAAAATGTACTACGAGGAAGAATGTACTTCTAGAAAGTATGAAAAGTTTTTATAAATTTCCCAATCACAGAATGCAGGTATAACAAACAGTCCATAATTGCTTATTTCTTAGTTTTCACTAGAAATGAAGGTTTCTAAGGGCTAAGAATTCTGATCAGTGTATGTAATTAAAAATACTAGAAATAATAATGAAAGGAAACTGTATAAAAGATAGGAAAGAAAAGTAAAATGTGCTTTTAGGATAAGGAAAGGTGTAAAGGACATGCTTTTGTTAAGAGAAAAAGAGAGTCATTTTGTCCTAAAGTGAAATGACTGGTTGTTCCAAACTGAGAATGAAAAAATATAGGACAAAACCCAAATGGATGCAAAAACACTGTAGAAGGTTTGTAGAAAAAAAATTCTGGGGGGAAAAAAAAATTTATGTGTGGTCAAACTGGCTATGAGCCTTAATATCAAAAAGTATACTGGTGCAAAAATAGAATTTAGTTTTCTCTCCATAAAGATGACAGTTTCCTCGGAAGAGATTATGAAAGGTTTTTCTTTTCTTTATCTTTTTGTGTGATCTGCCTGGAAAGCAAAGATTTTGGGTCTTACCAAAACAGTTTCCCGTACTTCATGTTTTCTTGATCAGGGCTTTGATTAGGGGAGACCTGAATCTACTCAATATTAAAAAGAGCTAAGCTTTGTTCACAACAATGTAACCTTCTATATTTACCTTTAAAATCTTCCATGAACACTTTTGGGAAGAAGGTAAGTACTATTTCATAAAGACCTGTGATCCTATTTGATCAAAGTTTCAACCTTTTGGCGTTCTTTACAATTTCCCAAAATCAAATCGAAATGAAATCTTTTTGTCCTCAACCTGACTTTGAAATTTCCTGTGGGGTCCCTGAAAGAAATTTCAAAGGATGTGTCTCTCACTCTGTGAAGATGTTAAACTAATGAGACCTATTTGGCATGTTAACGTATGTGGGAAGCACTGTCACATAAGTAGCAATGAAACAAACACACAGAACAAACTCTGGATTGACAGAGGGAAGAGGAGTGGAGAGATGAGCAAAATATGTGAAGGGGATTGAGAGGCACAGACTTCCAGTTATAAAATAAATAAGTCACAGGGATGAAAAGTACAGCATAGGGAATATAGTCAATAATAATGTAACAACTTTGTATGATGACAGGATGATAACTACACTTACCGTGGTGAGCATTTTATAATGTACAGAAGTGTTGAATCATTATATTGTATACCTGAAACTAACATATCATATGCCACCTCTACTTCAATTAAAAATTTAAAAAATGTAATGGTATTACCATGAAAAAAAGAAGTGATAGAAGTGATCATAAACTTTCTTAGGTTGTATATGTATGGGCATATGTTACTAATACAGGTATTCTAGAAGTTGAAGTTCACAGGAGTTCATCAGTACATTCATTGTCCAATTATTGTCTTAAATTCTTGTATGCCATGGAAATAACTAAGTTTCCTTATCAAATGAACTCTCATCAGATCTTTAACCACAGCCATTTTTAAAGTTTTTTCATCATTTACAGTTACTGTTTTGTACTGACACTTTTGTAACAGGGTTTTATCTTTAGATGATTCATGGAAAGGCCTCCAACAAGTACTCCATGATTTAGGTTTCTGATGCTTGGAGATCATATCATACCACTAACTGGGTGAGAATTTTCAGAATTTTAATGGAAAAGCTGGATTCAACCAGAACAAGAATTAATACTGAAGGATAGTTTGGAAGAAAGAAGGACAGGTAGGGAAAGAGGCCCTCACCCTGAGAGGAAACCACACATAAGAGGATTTTACACCACCCTGGAAGGAGCCTTCTACCCTTTCCCATCTGATGGAAAGATGACAAAAATCTGATTAGATGACAGGCAATTTGGTAAAGTATACCTTTGTAGAATTGAAACGTTTTTTTCTCCCTGCCTGTTCCCTCTAGAATTTGGATTATCTTTACTAGAAACAGGCACGCTGGCAGAGAGAAAAATTATGTTTCAATGGAAAGTTAGCATAGTCATGTGGGTATTAAATTCTATTCTTGTTCATTGTCTTATTTAACTATAAATTAGACTGGATCCTGAGTTTTTCCAGTTTCTTCAAATATTTGTCTATGACTCTCTGAGCTAACATTTTCAATTTTCTCCCATCCTTCTAACTTAGAATCTCTAAGAACAAAGAACCTCTCTAGAAGGGAGGAACGTTTCTAGAAGGGAGGCTCTTAAACATAATACCAGGTCACTCTCTAGTGGGCAACCAAACTTCTTGTGTGCATATCTCTCAACTAAAAAGAGCCCCTCCAGATTCTTAGAACTGCACACCAGCTGGAGATCTAATATTAGAGTTAACTAGGAAGATTCCAACCCAGAATCAAACAGCTCCTTAAGGCGTACAGTTCTTTAAGGATTACAATAAGGTTACTTCTGAGGTCTGAACAAGGAGGAATCTGTGCCATAGTAAATACTTCCTGTTGGACCAACACCTCTGATAACAGCAAATACAAGAAATGAACAGACCAGCCACTTCACTGAAACAGGTAGATGACCTCTTTGAGGTACAGTCTTTGATTTATTTGATACCAACTGGTTTGGTTCATGGGGGCTCTGACTAAGGAGCATACTTCAGTCTCTTGAAATTACACTCTTCATAGTCATCATTGATGTGCTCTCTTCTCAGAGGGTCTTAAATATGTGGTCACAGTCATTACCAGTGACGAACATTAGACAGTTATGCTGTGCTTATAGGGACAGAAATAAGATGAACAGTAAGATGAATAAAAACAATGCTTCCCTGGACCTGTCGTCATACACTACTAGTTTCATGACAAGACAAGTCTTTGTTGGAGACCCAGAGTGGCACTAGTATCAAATTCTAGGTTAATCTCTCATGTATGACAGGATGACCAAGAAGGGGAAATTGTTCAATTAATTAAACAAGGAGGCTATTAGGCTGAGGTTATTAAAATGTCTCTTAGTCTATATAAGCAAACCAGAAACTAAATCTGTTAATGCCTCGAGATTGAGAAATTAAAACCTATGGACAACCAATCATAGATAGACAACAAGGCTTTCCCAGATAATAGAACAGCTTACACTGTAGCCAATCAATTTCCTTCCTTTGCTTCTGTCTCCTCTAGAAAAGTCTTGGCCCTAGCACATGTCATTGGAGTGCTCATAACCACTTTTGATTTGATTCTGCCTGATTTGAATGGATTGTTTTTTAAAAATGTTATTTATTTGTCAGAGTGAGAGAGAGCAGGGGGAGCAGCAAGCAGAGGGAGAGGGAGAAGAAGGCTCTCTGCCAAGCAGGGAGTCTGATGCAGGACTAGATCCCAGGACCTGAGGATTACAACCTGAGCTGAAGGCAGGCACTCAACTGATTGAGCAACCCAGGTGTCCCTGAATTGATTTTTACTCAAAGAAATTCTTTAAATGTTAAATAGGCCTCATTTTATCTTTTAACACCCCACACAGTTATTCCATTTTTTGAAACTCCAATTTATCTGAGGCTAATTACAGATCCTAGGCCAGCTCTGTCAATGGGCAATGGGCAAACATGAGCCTGTTCTAGAAGCAAAGGATCTTTTTTCCAAGAGGACTCAGTTCTTAAAATGGACAGGAAGAAAATGTTTCTGGTAATCCTCACTTTGTTCTCTATAGTTAAGAGTCTGTTTCTTGGTTTCATTCTCTCTCTCTCTCTCTGTTTTTCCTTTGCTCATTTGTTTTGTTCCTTAAATTCCACATGTCAGTGAAATCATATGGTACTTGTCCTTCTATGACTGGCTTATTTCACTTAGCATTATGATCTCTAGCTCCATCCATGTCATTGCAAAGAGCAAGATTTCATTCCTTTTTTATGGCTGAATAATATTCCATTGTGTGTGTGTGTGTGTGTGTGTGTGTGTGTGTACACACAAGGAATATATATACAAAATATATATACATATATATATCTCACATTTTCTTTATCCATTCATTGGTCAATGGACACTTGGGTTATTTCCATAATGTCTATTGTAAAAAATGCTGCAATAAACAGAGGGATGCATACATTCCCTTGAACTCCTGTTTTTGTATTTCTCAGGTAAATACCCAGTAGTGGGATTACCAGATCTTAGGGTAGTTCTATTTCTAACTTTTTGAGGATCCTCCATACTGTTTTCCATGATGGCTGCACCAGTTCACACTTCCTGTGTTTCTTAAGCAGTACACTGTAAAACCAGTTCTACCTAGCTCATTTGTACACCTAACCAATCAATCATAAGGTTTTTAGAGGCCATCAGTCATCAGTGCAAATTCATTACTACTGCTGGAATTTGAATTCCAGAAATTTGCTTTCTTAAGTTTGATTCTTATATAAGAAAAAGAACATGAGGAGGGCTCATCTTGTCAAGGACATGACATGACATGGTGCCTCTAGAGTTCCCGAAGAAAATCTCCTCTCACGACTTATTTTTCCATTTGATCTTTTTTTTTTTTTTAAAGGAATATGTACTACTTCTGTTAAAAAGCATAAACTGTAAGAGTAAAAAGTTAAAATCTCTCTTTAAAGCTTTTCCCCATGTATCCCACTCATCGGAGATAACCACTATTAAATCTCTTTTACCACAATGAAATATAACTCATTGAAAAAAAATAGGAGTTCATGAATCAGACTGATCAAAACAAGTAAATGGAGAAGAGGGAGTGTGCTTGCTTAACAATGCGATGCTAAGTACCGACTGGTGATGGTGGAAGATGGGCGGGGGTTGTAAGTTAGCCTTTTCTAACTGTCATGGTACAAACTGCATCAGCTAAGATTCATCCATGGATACTCTGTGGAGGAGAAAGAGATTTGATGAGGAGCAAGAGATTTCTGTGGATTTAAAGTGTCCACCCGCAGATCTCTTTTTAGTCAGAAGAGAAAAAGGAGTAATGATGTGGAGAAATTGAACAGCACCTTGAGCAAGTTAGCAGAACTAATACCATGCATGAAGGCAGATGGAGGTCTTTTGTCTCTATTTAAGGGACACTGTGAGGGGCACAGGATCGCCCAGGTAGTGCTCCAGCTGCAAATGTGTACTCTGGCTCTAATAACGAGGAAATGCTAGATAAACGCAGAATAAGAACTGTTGCATTAAAAAGGGAGTGACCGCCGCAGGGCGGGGTGGGGGGGGCACCTGGGTGGTACCTGGGTGGCTCAGTGGGTTAAAGCCTCTGCCTTCCGCTCAGGTCATGATCCCAGGGTCTTGGGATGGAGCCCCGCATCGGACTCTCTGCTCAGCGGGGAGCCTGCTTCCTCCTCCCTCTTTCTCTCTCTCTCTGCTTGCCTCTCTGCCTACTTGTGACCTCTCTCTCTGTATCAAATAAATAAATAAAATCTTTTTTTTTTTAAAGGGCATGACTGTATTTTTCAAAAATGCCCATGTTATGAGAGACAAAGAAAAGCTGTGAAAATATTCCAGATTAAAGAAGACTAAAGAGACATGACAACCAAACACAGCACCAGATTGGATCTGTGTGCTAGAGGAGAAAAAATATGCTGTAAAAGCATAGCTGGGTTAATTTGCAAAATTAATTCAGGCAGTAGACTTAAAGAGAAAACTATTATATTGATGTTAAATGTATTGAAGTTATATGTAACTGTGGTTTTAGAAGAGATTATCACGATTCTTAGGGAATACACACTGAAAAGTTAGGGGTAAGAGGTCATGATTTATGTAACTTACCCTCAAATCATCCAGACAAAAAGAGAACAATAAAGCAAATGGGGTAAAACATTAATAGACGGAATTGGGTAAAATGCACGTGGGCTCTCTTCCTTAATTGCAATTGTATGCTTTAATTGCAGTTTTCTGTATGCTTGAAAGTATTTGCTAATGAAAAGTTAAAACAATTTTAAAAACATGGGTTTCATGTTTTCATGCCTTTTGTATGTATTTACAATGTTTCTATGTATGTTCAGACACATTTTTTAATATATTCAAATATAGTTGCATGCATTCAAATACATTTTTCTGACATTACAAATCAGATTTACTTTTTAAATTTATTATTCGACCTATTGATAAAACCACAGATCTCAGCACGGAAGAAGAATCGGAGCCCTTCTCGGCTGGGCATCATGAAGTGGAAGGCCTAAAAGCAGTATCACAACTCTGTAACGATCAGATTATTATGGTCAACAGGCAGAGTAGGGAAGGGAGCAAAATGAAGGTGACAAAGAAGGAAAGAGAGTGACTCTCTTACTCTGTCTAAGCATCCAAATTAAAATATGCATCACATTATATATAGTAAATACGGGCTGTTATACATTTGATATACTGTGCTGCTTAAGCACCTTAACATATGTCAGATTTGTAATCTGTGCAGCACCTCACCTATTATGAAGATTTACTAAAATTCCAAGATAAGAAAATAACATTATTCTCTTTAATTCCTTATTTTGCTCATGACCAAACTGCAAAAGAGATCCCAGTTATTAAAAAAAAACCTGTTTTTTATTGTCAGCCCTCCCGAAAACAACCTGCTAAACTGAGACCTCTTTTTCCTATTTGTAAAGGATTAGAACAACGCTGATCTATTTCTCACAATTGCTCTGAGGAGTAGCTCGTGAAAAAGAGCAAAAGATTTCAATAATTTAGGAAAGGCTCATAAAAATAAGGAAATAATGCCGGGCATTTCCGCCCCATTCAATACTGCAGTCTCTGTGAATGGAGGAATGAGGGGGCAGTAAAGAGCTTTGCAGAATATTGTATGGGCTGACCACGGGGACTGACGGGTGTAAGTTACCGTTAATATTTGCAGACATATTCCAGGAACAAGGTACATTGTACCTAAGCCGAATTCAATGAGTATGAAACAAAATTTCAAAAAAGCCACTGAAAGGTAAGCACTCAGACCATCCAGGAAGGTGCTCTCTCCCTCTCCTGCTAACAGTCTGTTTCTTATCACTCACTTCAGTGGTAAGAGGAAGAAAAAATGTAACAGAAGCCTCAGAACTTGACTCAGCATGTTCTTTTCTTGTTCCTTTAACCACTCTTCCTCTCTCCGCATCCCTACCGCACCTTCAGCAACACCAACTTCTCTTTGCTCTTATCTGTCATATGGACCGAAGGTTGTCCCTGGAAATAGAAGTTAATATATTCAGCTAGGGAAGTTTTGGTCAGTAGATTTCATATTCCTCGAGAACTTCGGTTGATGGTAATGACGACCTGCACCACCTTGCTCAGAAGAACTCTGAGATAGCTGAGCTCAGTATGAAGGAGAACCTTGATAGATTGGTGATGTCAAGAACAGTTGGATAAGGGGTTTGTGGGGGGGATTCCTGAGCTCAATCTTCCTTTCTAGGTAAATAAATGCATTGCACCCCCTAGAAATCCTTTTTATTTTTTCTATGTGCTGTCGCATCTCTGTGCATTTTTACAGACGGTTTCATCTGTCTGGAATACACCTTCCCTTTCCGTGCATCTGAGAGCTTTATTCCTTCAAGACTGTGTTCAAACTTCACTTTCTTTATGACATGTTCCCCAGCTTCTCTAAGCATATTCTAAGATTGCCAGATCATGTGCCCCTGGAAGTCTGATTCTTTTTTTTTTTTTTTCTGGCTACAAATTTATTCAACACAAAACAATCTCCAACTTTACTGAGATTGCTGACCACGTCCATGACCAATTCCGCCTCTGAACTGGAACTCCGTTGCTGAACCAGCCCCGGCCTCAGCTTTCTTGTCGGCACCAGGGGGCACAGCGCTTCGTCTGTAGGTGTCTCTGTCAGCTTCCCCTCGTGTGAGTCTTGCAGGTCGCTCTCCCTCCAGACTTTGGGCCGTGGTCTGCCAGTCTCAGGGCGGCTGCAGTGCAGAGTGGCAGGCACAATCTCAGGGGGCAGGTGGAGGTAATCACGCAGATACTGGATACCCTCGTTGGTAAGGTACCAGTAGAAATGTCTCCAGGCAAACTGTTCCTTTACGTAGCCTCGTGATTTGAGAGACTGCATGGCCTTCATGACGTGAAGATTGGGCACATTCTTGTCTGCCAACTCAGGGTGTTTGGGCATGTGGACATCCTTCTTGGCCACCATCACTCCCTCCTTGAAAAGGAGTTCATAAATGGCAATTCGGTTCTTCTTGGGCATCAACATCTCGGCGGCTGCTACGTCCGGGGCCGGAGCTGGAAGTCTGATTCTTGGTCTCCTTTACCATATAGTGTCTGCAGCACCAGCAGAGTGACTGACTAAAAATAGGCTTCAAAAGCATGATGAATAAATAAATAATCAGTCTCTCAAGAAATATCACAGTCTGGGGGTGCCTGGGTGGCTCAGTAGGTTAAGCATCTGCCTTCAGGCCCGGTTGCAATCTCAGGGTCCTGGGATCAAACCCTGGTCTGGTAGGGGCTCTATGCTTAATAGGGAGTCTGCTCTTCTGTTGTCCTCTGCCCCCCACCCCATGCATTTTCTTTCTCAGATAAATAAATAAAATCTTAAAAAAAAAAAAAAGGAAAAATAAATAAATTCAAAAAAGAAAAAAAAAGAAAATCACAATCTAGTGGGGGATAAGAGAAAACAAGTAGTGTATAAAACAGAAAGTTGGGCAAGGAAAAACACACCAAAAAATGTGACTTAAAGTGCTTTGGGGATTTGGAGGCTAAGAAAAATCTGAGAATAAGGCAAAGAGGCAAAGAGTCATGAAGAAAATGACATTAGATGAGATTTGACTGGGAGAGGGGGCAGTTATCACTGAGAAGGTATCTATATTATGAAGGGAGAGTAAGGGAGGATGAAATGTCTTTTTATAATTATATCATTGACAATACAATACAGATCGGTTCTGCTAAATAGTGTTTCTTTGGTATTGAATAGTCAGAGAGGATGAGCAACATGTCGAAGAAGTTCAGGGTCAGATTTTTTTCCCCCTGGGAACAGAATCTAATAGCAGAAAGACTGAAGGATTATTGGAGTAATGTAGGGAAAAGTGGAGACTAGATTATTAAAAGTAAACTTTTCCCCACATCTTATTTTTGCCTAGTTAGGTCTGCCAACGAGGTTTTGATGAGTTAAGATATCAGGTATGGGAACATTGCTTAGAGAGAAGAAAGCTGAGGGCTTGGCTTAGAAATCAACTCAATGAGGAAGTTACGTTGCTCTGCAGTGAGAACCTCTGGTTCCTAATTACAGCCAGGCAACTCGAATTGAGAAAGCTAAGAGGGAGAAGAAAAAACCATCTTTGTAGCAAGGCAAGCTTCTGGTATCAAACTGCTGCTGGGGCTTTGACCTTGCAATGTGGCCTGTGTGATCTGGGGATTCTGTTTTCTTGTTTGCAATGTGTGAATGATGGTTGTTACAATGAGGATTATGATAATGATCATGAATGGAGGGGATCTCCTGAGGACTAGACAAGCTAACGTGCCCAGTGGTCTGCCATGCACACAGCAGGACTCTAATATATGGGGGCTATTAGTTGGGAATGCCTGCTATGTGCCAGACATTTAAACATATGTTACCTGATAGTGTCCTCAACATTCATTTTTAACTGGTATTATGAGAACCTGTGTATATGATTCCATACTTGGCAAGTAGCCGACCTAGTCTTTAAACTCTGGATGGCCTGGCAGCAAATTCTGTAACAATTCCAATATACCAGGATCCTTCACAGACATGTGACAATTGGACACCTAGAGCTTTGGTTTCCAGTTGTCTAATATGAGCCTGGATGCCAGCTTTTGGGTTTTCATTCATCTCTGAGAGAAAATGGGATATTACTTGTGAATGTGTGTACATGTATCTAACTCTGCCAACCGCCATTATCCCCATGTCCAATTTAGATAAACCAGGACCCTAAGAAGGAAGCCAGTAAAATATTTTGCTGTTTGTTTGTTTTGAGTGCATTTGGTTGTATTTGGTATAAATGTCTGAGCCCAGACAAATGCCAGTTAGAAATGGATCTTCTGTCCTGAGCTTAGTGCAGGAGTTCTTGAAGTTTTCAAAGCTCCTTGACATTAGTCTTGATAAAGAGTTTTGGGATTTGACACTAAAAGCAAAGGCAAAAATAAACCAGTGAGAGATCATCAAGCTAAAACACTTCTGAACAGCAAAGGAAACCATCAACAAAATGAAAAAGCAACCCAGAAGAAAATGGTAGAAACATGGTTACCAGGCACTGTAGGGTGGAAGAAATAGGGAGAGGTTGGTAAAGGGATACAAACTTTCCGCTACAAATGAATAAAGTTTAAGGCTCTAATGTAAAACGTGGCAACTATAGTTCTGATACTATACTGTATAATTGAAATTTGCTAAGAGAGTAGAACTTAAATGTTCTCACATACACAAAAAGAATATAGATATGTGAGGTGATGAACACGATAATTAACTAGACAGGAGGAATCTTTCACAGTCTCTACCTAATTGACAATATGAAGTACATTTTAAATATCTCACAATTTTGCCAATTATAGCTCAATTAAGCTTATATTTATATTTATATATAAAGACAGCTGGGTAAACTCCAAGAATCTGGATGAAGTTTGTACACATTTTAAACCACATTCTGCACTGTGCACACCTTTAGCTCAGACAGATATGAATGGGGCGGGGAGAACCTGTAAAGCTATAAAGAGAGCAGTAAGATGATCAGCCATTGAGATGCTAAAATACAGACCTGAATTAAATTCCAGATTCCATATAACCTTTCCAGACCCTTTGTTAGCTGTAGGATGAATGCATTGCCAAAGAGAATCCCCCTCTTAGTTTTTCCTAATCACCTAAGCTCCCAAATGATGCTGTCTGAGCGGGACTGACACTTGACATATCACATAGCTGAACTTTTTTTTTTTTTTTAAAGAGAGAGAGACCACTCCCCATTGGGGGCGGGGGGGGTGGGAGGGGTATGGGGGGAATGGCATGGAGGGAGAGGGATGGAGAGAATCTTAATCAGGCTCCTTGCCCAGAGTAATCTCACAACCTTGAGATCATGACCTGAGCTGAAATCAAGAGTTGGAAGCTCAACTAAGTGAGCCACCCAGGTGCCCCCACAGCAGAACTTTTTTTTTTTTTTAAGATTTATTTATTCATTTGACAGAGATCACAAGTAGGCACAGCAGCAGGCAGAGAGAGAGAGGGAAGCAGGCTCCCTGCTGAGCAGAGAGCCTGATGAGGGGCTCTATCCCAGGACCCTGAAACCATGACCTGAACGGAAGGCAGAGGCTTAACCCACTGAGCCACCCAGGAGCCCCCACTGCTGAACTTTAAAAAATGAATATAGAAAAGAACCATAAGGTTACAAAGGAAGGAAGGAAAGGAGGAAGGAAGGGAGGGAGGGAGAGAGCGGGGAGAGAGGGGAGGAAGATGAAAGAAAAGGGAGGGAGATCAGAGGAAGAAATGATTCCTTTGCCTTGAGTGTTTAGAGCAGGAGCTCTCAAAAGTGCAGTCTCTGGAACCAGGAACCTCAGTGCCATCTGGGAACTTGTTAGAAATGCAAATTACAAATTCCCAGACACTAGCCAGACCTAAAGAATTAGAAACTGGAGAGGCAGGAGGAGGTGGACCAGGCAGCAATTTGTGTTTTAACAAGACTTCCAGACAATTCTGAAGTGCACTACAATTTAAAAATCACTGATGTAGGATATAAGCAACATGTAATTTTTAGCTCTTGATAGTAGCTAGCGTTTCTAACATATTGGTAACTTTCAAGTTTCTTTTTTACTAAAAAGAAAAAATGTTGGTTGTAAGCAACTTAAAGATGTTGCCTAAAATTCCATTGACCTGGTTCGAATATTAAATATCCTTGCTAGATCTGCTTTATTATTCAAGGAGCACTTCCCAGAAAGAGGTATTCTTTACAAGTGACAACCTATTTTAGTGACTCCAGCTTTAGTCAGAAAATTTTTCTGTATGTCAAATTTAAATTAATCTTTTATGATTTTAAGTGTATTGTTACTTGATCTGTCATTAAAGCACATTTTTATTTTTACAATTCATTTCTTAAAAAAATTTTATTTATTTATTTGAGAGAGAGAGAGAGATTGCGCAGGAGGAAGAGGGAGAGAGAGCTTGAAGCAGATTCCACGATGAGCTCAGAGCCCAATGCAGGGCTTGATCCTACGACTAGGAAATCATGACTGGAAGTTCATGGCCTGAGCTGAAACCAAGAGCCCAGAGACTGAGCCATCCAGGTACCCCTACAATTCATATTTAAATAGGCAGACAGAGGTATAGATATTATAAGACCAAAATTTTCTAATTTGGGCCCAACTTCAGATATTCTGAAAAATTATCAGAATCTTTGCCCTAAATTATGATTTGATAGTTCTCACCATCAGCATAGGGGGAATGTGGACATATCATACAGTCTAGAATTTCATCCCGATGTCCTTTCTAATTTCTTACAAAGATATTTAGGCATTTGCAACATACATTTTCTGCGATATCTACCCACTCAGAACATTCTTCCATGATAATCATTACCCCTACCTGTGCTTTACTCTATAACCATAGTCATACCATGTTGAAGTTTTTCTCAGAGGTTGGGAATCAGATTCAAAGATGTGGGCTAGTCTCTGCTAGGAGCTGAAGGTATGTGAATACAGGAGTTATGCAGTGTAGAGAAGAGAAAGTCCAGTTATTTGAAAGCAGTAGCCCAGACATGTCAAGAAAATCATATACTGGAGAACATGGAGAGAAAGAGACAGTGAGTATGAGCAATTGCCATGGTTCCTATGGAGACTAACACCAAGCGTTTAAGTTTTGACATAATAATTGTATTATGATTCTGATCAATGATTTGATAATGATTCTAATCTTTTGTATCACCTAAAGAAACTTCTTGTTCCTGGGATCTTTGAAATGCACCTTTATTCCATTGAAAACACATTCTTTTTTTTTCTTTAAGTTTGAATGAAATTCTGTTACTAACTCAAGGTGCATCAAGATTACAGCCAATGAAGAAATGTTCCTGGGGTGCTTGGGTGGCTTAGTCAGTTAAGCATCTGCCTTTGGCTCAGGTCATGATCCCACGGTCCTGGGATCAAGTCCTGCATCAGCCTCCCTGCTCAGCAGAAAGCCTGTTTCTCCCTCTCCTTCCATCACTCCCCCGTTTGTGTGCGCTCGCGCGCGCTCTCTCTCTCAAACAAACAAATAAATAAGTAAATAAATAAAAGCTTAAATAAAAAAGTTCCTGCTCCATTTAAGTGGCAGGAAATAAATGTGAGTGGTCCTGAAATAAATCTTAGAACTGAAATTGCTTTAGCAATGAATCTACTATTTAGTAGTGTCTGGGAAAGTTATTTGTCTTGTCCTATGCTAAAAATGAAACAAATCTGGGGCGCCTGGGTGGCTCAGTGGGTTAAAGCCTCTGCCTTCGGCTCAGGTCATGATCCCAGGGTCCTGGGATCAAGCCCCACATTGGGTTCTCTGCTTAGCGGGAAGCCTGCTTCCTCCTCTCTCTCTGCCTGCCTCTCTGCCTACTTGTGATCTCTGTCAAATAAATAAATAAATAAAACCTTTTAAAAAATAAAATAAAAATGAAACAAATCTTTAAAGAGTCCTTTTAGTTATAAAGAAAATAGCAGACATCTCATTTCTACATAATGATGAAGGTGGTTAGGAAGGAAGGATGGTAACTTTATGTTAGTCCAATGGATTTTTTTTTTTTTTTCCAGAACTCTCAGCAAGTGTGATGGAAGGACCATGGACTTTGACCAGAGCCACTAACTTCTGAATTTCGGTACCACCACTTACTGTCTGTTGCTTTGGATAATTTACTTTGTTTCTTGCTGCTTACTTTCTTCTGCAAAATAAGGGTGAGGATGGTTAGGTTCCCTTTGCTTGACTGTGAGGATAGCAGAAGGTCTGGATGGTCGTTGGTTCCCAGCTGGGAATCATCCCCAGCCTGCTTTCTGTGTAGCCTTTGTTTTCCCGGCTTCTTTGGCCTTGGGGACATCATAAAAAAACAGGGAAGAGAAATTTGTAAACATGGGCCACGGAAGAAACCTTTTTCTTAGAATTCATCTTTGAATTTACTTTTAAGCTCAGGATTATTGCCACCCTGTGGATTTCTTGAGTAACGAAGCAGACGGAGAAATGAAAAGGGGGATTGTTGTTACTGTCCTTTTACTGAAATCATCATTGTGAGCGCCCTCTTCTGAGCGTTGGAGGAATGAGCACACTCAGTGTTCCATTTTGGTTTATAAAATTGAATGTGGTCCACCCTCAGGGAATGAAATCATTAATTAATCCATCCTCCTCTATAGACCTCCCTCCTCCCCAATTTAAATATAAACGCTGAATCCTCAATAATTTGAATTTCAGACTGGCCAGTAGTCAATTCAGGAAGAGAATTTTAGGCCCCTGACTTCCAATTGAACATACTTCCCTCTTACACAATAAATGCTTACATCTACAGTTAGCTAGTGGTTATTTTTTCATTATGTGCTTATTTTATAGATGGTAGTTAGTTGATAAGTTAATTAATTTGCCATGTAGTACTGTATTTACATGAGATCCTACTCTTTTCCTGAGTGCTGCCAATGTTCTTTCTTCAGAAGCATTTTTTGTCATTCTTATTTTTTTTGGTGGAACTTTTGGACAATGGTTCAAGAGCCTGTGCCTATCCACTGAAGATCCCTTGCAAATTTCCGGTTCTGTGTATTCCGCCTGCTTTCTGAAATATCCCTCTCCATCTCGGATGCTGTGCAAATCCTATTTCTTCAGGGCATATTTCAGGTTCCTCTCATTCTTTTGAGACTTTCAGGTGACCGTGGCTAGGGCTATCTCTTTTGGGGGGGTCTATCACTGACTTGTATTTTTTTTTTTATTAAAGATTTTATTTATTTGACAGAGAGAGAGATCACAAGTAGGCACAGGTAGGCAGAGAGAGAGGAGGAAGCAGGCTCCCTGCTGAGCAGAGAGCCTGATGTGAGGCTCGATTCCAGGACCCTAAGATCATGACCTGAGCCAAAGGCAGAGGCTTAACCCACTGAGCCACCCAGGCACCCCAACTTGTATGTTATTTTAACATGGATATATTTTTTCTTCAGTTCGACCATGACCTCTTTGAAAGCAAAGACTCTGTCTTAATTGTGTTACCATGAGCGCTTGAATTCCCAGCATATACCTGATTAATATGTATTTCCTGATTCACTGTGCATGTCCCTGTTTTCATTTCCCCTTCTGAAAAAAATCATATTTCCACCTTTCCAAGCAAGCAGGAAAACAAGAACAACAACAAAACCCTCTGATCTGTTGAAGATTATTGTTTTTTGTTCTACTGGTTTTCTGTCAGCCCAGGTCTTCATTTGTGCACATGTGTGTATGAGACAGGCAAGAAAGCAAGCATGGAGGTAGGGTTTGACTTTGCCCACAACTTCTAGTTCTCAGCAATTTATCTATGTGTTGGGATCTGTATTCAAGTTGCTTTCTCTCATAATGGTTTTGTTTTCTGCTTCTCTGAGGCAACTGATGGTATCACTTTAAAAGAAATTCTCAGGTTGAGGTTTTGAGAACTAAATGTTATCCAAACATGTTTGAAGACTGATTTGTGGTTTTGAAATCTTTTTTTTTTTTTTTAAGATTTTATTTCTTTATTTGACAGAAAGAGAGGGAGAACAGCAGGGGGAGCCTCAGGCAGAGGGAGAGAAGAAATAGGCACCCTGCTGAGCAGGGAGCCGGATGATGTGGAACTCCAACCCAGGATCTGAGATTATGACCTGAGCCAAACTCAGATGCTTAACCAACTGAGCAACCCATGCTCCCCTGTGGTTATAGAATTCTCAACTTTCCCGCTCTCCCCTCATTTCCAAGGTTCAAATCTTAAAGTTTGCTGTTCCGTTTTCTGAGGAGAGGAGTGGTTTATTGTTGTTGTTGCTTTAATTTGTTCCGCCTCACAATGAGAGGGTAGTTTCTATGTACCAGGTGCATGTGTGTGGAGGGGTTCACTTCCATTAATTACACTCCAGCTTCAATAATGATTTTTCATTAGGAAGGAATTTGAGTGAGTACTCGTTTTGTGTCTGGTGTTTTTTCTCAAGGGCTGTTATCTGGTTGGACAGAGATCCTTAGGGCAGCTCTCAACTTCAGGCTTTACTTCCTTCTGTGGATTACTGCTTTTGCTTAATTTTGTTAAAGCTATGAGCATTTCCTTTTATTTTTGCCAGCTCAGGAATGCACTGAAAAAGGTTTTTTTTTCAGATTATATTTAAAATTCCTAGTTCTGAGAATTGGGATTGTTGCTCTCCATGTACACAATGATAGTTCATTAATTTATAAATTTCACAGAGCAATCCTATTCTGATTTTGGATTGAGGTTTCACTAAGTTTATAGAAAAATTCAGGAAGACTTAATAACTTTATAGTAATTTATTCTTCTCATTCCTAAACATGGTTTATTATTCCATTTATTTACATCTTTATTATGTCCTTCAGTAACATTTTATGTTTTTCTTTTAAAGCTTTTACACTAAGGTTTTATAGTTGTTTCCTTTTCAAACTTGCCTTTTCAATTAGTCACTGCCATATAAACAGCTAATCCTTCCATGGCACTTACTATGTGCCAGGCATTATTTTAAATCCTTTAGTGATCTTTTCCCTGGCAAATTTGTTTCCTCCCTTGAATTTTCCTGTCATTTGATTTCTCTTGCATTTCAAGGAAAGACAATTATATCACCTATGGTTATTTGACTCTTTCCTTGCTTTCTTTTCAATATCTGTTCCTTTTATTTGTTTAATCCTTTTTATTGCTGTTTTATTTGACACCTCTCTTTAACGAAATTGTTTTTCCCCTGGGTGTTTCACTCATCTTGATTGTAGGATTCTATTTGCATTTGAGAATTCCTCTTTTCCTGCCTGCAGACAGATTCAGGGTTGCCTGCCTCCAGTGTTGGAGTAGAGACAATTGGAATCTGCCAGTAAACAATCTTCCAGTTATTCCTATGAGGATTTTCGCTATTCCTTTTGAGAGCTGCCAGCCACCTGGAACCTGTAAGGCTGTGACCAGGTTATTCACACTGGCTTCTTGAGTCTGGAAGTGGATGCTTGTGTGTGTGTGTGTGTTTGTGTGTGTGCACATACACGCACAGGTGTGGTAACAGAGCCAGCCTGCCAGACAGCTTTACATTCCTTCTCTATGTAGTCACACTAATGGTTGTCTTTGGCTCCCTTTTCTTCTTTATTTTTATTAATTAAGAGTTAGAAAAGTCTTTATAACTAATCTCACCCAGATCCGCCATTTTATGTGCTGTCTTTGTACCGAAATTCCTTCCACAATTCAATCCTGTCTGATTTCTGTCCTTTAGACATAGATAAACATCTCAGCTATCCTGATGACATTCTTTCTTTTTTTCCAGTATCGTTAAGGATTTATTCCTTACTTTTAAGTTAATTTTCCAAGACTTGTTGTGAGGTGAAGTTTGTTGCATTTGCCCATTGTGGTACCAATGCCTACTTACTCATTATTAATAACCATTTATTCATTGTAATTCTCATTTCTAGCTATTTCTTGTTGGCTCAGCTGTTAGAAAACCACACTTAATACCAGTAATGAAAGGATATTTGTATCCAACAATCTCTGATCAATTGATCAGGGAAACACTGGACTGAGTAAAACTGAATAATTATCATAGGTCATTCTATATACATTGAGATCATCTTACACTTTCCGAAACATTTATATAGCTCACCAAATTCTCTCCACAAGTCTTATTTAAACATTATAATATCAAATTGAGAAAATCACGCTTGAGGATTACCTGAACTTCACACTATTAGTACACAGCAGAGTAAACTTAATGCCCACTCTAACACAGCTATTGAAAGCGCAAAATCGGGGTGCCTGGGTGGCTCAGCGGGTTAAGCCTCTGCCATCGGCTCAGGTCGTGATCTGAGGGTCTTGGGATCAAGCCCCAAATCAGGCTCTCTGCTCAGCAGGGAGCCTGCTTCCCCTCCCCCTTCTCTCTGCCTGCCTTTCTGCCTACTTGTGATCTCTGTCTGTCAAATAAATAAATAAAATCTTAAAAAAAAAAAAGGCACAAAATCTCCATCAAGACAGTCTGGGTTCAAACTTCACCTCAATTATAGAGGAGTTGCATCACCTTTGGATTTCCCCATCTCTTAGTTTCTCGTCTGCAAAATGTTATTAATTTTAGTACTAGCCTCAAAGTATTTTAGTGAGGATTAGATTGAAAGAGCTCAGAACTGTCCCAAGCACATAATTGGTACTCAATAAATCATCATGTTGTTATTATGATTGTTATTAGAATTTTGAACTCATATCCACCATCTTTTACTACTTTTTTTTTTTTTTTTTTTGAGAGAAAGAGAGGGTGTGCACATGTGCACAGGGGCAGGGGGAGGGACAAAGGGAGGGGGAGAGAGATACCTAAGCAGGCTACATGCCCAGCGCAGAGTCCGACATGGGGCTTTATCTCACAATGCTGAGATCATGACTTGAGCCAAAATCAAGAGTCAGATGCGTAACTGACTGAGTCACCAAGACACCCCAAGACTAATTTTAAAGTTCCTTTTGAATTTAGGGATAGGGTCAGAAAGAAAAAAAGAGAACGCTCCAAAAGGGCAAATATACACACAGTATATAAGTACTGTCTAACCATTTGCAGTGCTAGCTTAATCTGGTGCTTCTAGGTTCTAGGCAATATAAAATGTACCAGAGAAACTATATAGAACAAGTCAGATTCTCTTATCTCTCATGGAGCTTACATACCAAAAGAGAAAGCAAGTGATTAAAAAAATATAATTATACTAGGGGCACCTGGCTGGCTCAGCTGGAAGAGCATGAAACTCTTGAACATCCTGACTCTTGATTTTGGCTCAGGTCAAGACCTCAGGACCTGAGTTAAAGCCCCTCATTGGGTGTAGAGATTACTTACAAATAAAATCTTTTAAAAAAATGATTTTGCTAAAACAAAGGCATTACAATTGTACTAAGGGCTTTAATGCATGAAATCATTTGAGAATGTACCACTCAAAAGACTTAAATACTCATGGTCAATTACAGTGACTAGAATGTTATCTTCCCAAAGTCATGTCTGGAAAATAATTGCCCTCCCCCCCCCCGCTTTTTTTAAATGATTTATTTATTTATTTGAGAGAAAAAGAAAATGGATAGGGGGAGGGGCAGAGGGAGAGTCAGAGAGAGAAGCCCCGGCAGACTCCTCCTTGAGCATGGAACTCAACATGGGGTTGATCCCATGACCTACAGATCATGACCTTCGTTGAAATGAAGAGTTGGAGGCTCAACTGACTGCACCACCCCGATGTCCCAGTAATTGCCTTTTAAACTGTTGGAAAAGGTTACAAAAGAACACCCATGGTTTCTACTATAAGAATCAAAAGCAAAACTTTACCATTTTTATCTTTTACAAAATGAAACAAAGTATCTGACAGTGACAGGTAAGAAGATCAGGTCTTTGGACACATGGTCTCTATTGCAAAGAGAAGGATAGGTCTTCTGTTTGTTTTTGTTGTTGCAAGGTTCCAGAGGGAGGTGAACGAAATGGAACAAATATGCATCAGTTGGTTCATGGGCTGCAAGTAGTATGCTAGGAAATTGCTATGTTCTGGGTGCTTGTGTCTCCTCAAATTCGTATCTTGAAATCCTAATCCCAAAGGTGATGGTATGAGGAGATGGGGCCTTAGGGAGATGCTAAAGTCATGCGGATGGAGCCTTTGTGGATGGGAACAGAGTTCTTATGATACATCCCTCGGAGATCCGTCAGCTTTTCCCCCTTCACCATATGAGCACACAGGGAGAGGCAGTCTGCAGTCCGCCAGAAGGCCTTTGCCCAACCATGCTGACACCCCGATGTTGGACTTCCAGCCTCCAGAATTGTGAAAAATAGATTTCTGTTGTCCATAAGTCATCCAGTCTGTGGTATTTTGTTATATCGGTCTGAATGGTCTAAGACAAATCAAAAATTTAAACTTCCTGTGTATTGTGTGTATTGATCAGAGATCATTGAATATAAAAATTCTTCCATTACTTATGTCATTACTCTGTGTTTTATTCCGGGATGAGCCAATAAGAAATAGCTTCCAGGTTCCAAACATTTTTTAGTATAAACATATAGATAAATAACATAATAATATACAACTATTTCTATATATTTACATATTGATATAAATAATATATAAGTATATTAATAAATTGGTGTATATTAAGATATAAATATATAATAATTAATTGTAAATATTTAAATTTATGTTAATATTTGTGCAATGAATATACTTTGTAATTAATATATAAATAATATATAAAATTATCAGGTATACACTGACTGCTCACCATGTCCTAGGCACATTTCTAGGCATCTGGGGGCATATCAGTGAGCAAAATGGGCAAAGATTTCTGACTTCGGGTACTTTAAATAAGTCAGCAGAAAGTATCCTCTGTTCTCTACCTACCCTGCCTGTGGAGAGAGATGAGGGAGGAGCAGGACCCTGCTACTGATGACAGAACTGAGGGCAGACTAAAGGCACCTGAGCTCCAGTCAAGGCAAGGAACCATGGAAATGGCCGCAGTAAGGCTTGTGAGGAGGACCGAACCAGACCTTGACTTGTACCTCCTTTAAAGTCTGAATAACCTAACAAAAGGTTTAGGATGGGCAAAGTTGAGTAGCACTGAGAAAGGGTCTGTGCTATGTGTTGTGCGCTCACCTAGGTGATTTCCCACACGCTTGCTAAACAAATGAGAACAATTCGGTTGGGGTCAAAAATTTGTTGCTGGTCCTTGCTGCCCTAGTACAGCCCATAAATTACTTTCAGGTTTGCTGTATCAATACAGAACAATTGTACTGGCATCAGCCATTGGGCGTCACGAGTTCTGCTTATAGTTAAATGTGAAACTTATTATGGGAATTCATGGTTGTTTAACTAGACACAGGTGTATTGCTTCTCCTATTATCACTATATATATGGCCTTAGTGCTTTGAATAAACTTAGCGCTGTTGGGCATCCTCCTCAGTGTTCTTCCTGCCCCCATCTCACTGCTTCTCGAGTTCTTTTCTTCATCTTCTTACCCTCACATTCCTGGTAGATCTGTCGCGCCAGCCGCGGCAGGTCCTCTTGTTTGTCTCAGTGAGGTTTGCTGGCCTGAACTATTTTTACAGTTCACAGTAATGAACAAGGCAGTGTGGCTCCCTTGCAGCCAGGGATATTGTTCCAGCAGTCGCTGACTGTGCTGATCATCAGGGAGCATTTCTATCTCTGGGCAGAATGTTCAGGGCATGTGGAGAGAAGGGTGACCTTTCCAGAGTC
Source organism: Mustela putorius furo (assembly GCF_011764305.1). Classification (NCBI taxonomy): domain Eukaryota; kingdom Metazoa; phylum Chordata; class Mammalia; order Carnivora; family Mustelidae; genus Mustela; species Mustela putorius. The sequence continues at coordinate 36,559,061 of NW_025422368.1, read as the reverse complement.
ATGAGGCAGAATAAAGGGAGTTGAAGCCAGTACCATGGATGCAGAAAGGAAAGATTGTTAAGGAAACATTCCTAGAAGACAGAGTGAGATTTGGTGGCTGTAGATGGCATTACAACAGTCATCCGGGATTCTGCCCCTAACGGTTTTGCAACGGGGGTCGGACTCTAAGGAGTTTATATGAAAAGAACAGTGGTCAAAAGAAAAGCACATTACCTTAGAGCAGTCTCTAACACACATTAAGAAGCAAAGTCAGAACACAAGGTGAAAATACGTGTGTTGATAGAATTACCCATGATAATCTTGGAAATGCCTCAAGTTAAAGTACTTTACACCTGTTTTCATTTTTACAACTATATATAAGGTTCTGTAAGCCCTTCTTAGTCAATGTTTTTTGTGCCTTTAGTTAATTCTTCAATCTGTCTCTCAAGGATTTTGACAAATCCATCACCACTGGTATGTCTGGCCACAGGACATACTTTCTTCTCCTCTTTCTTTCTGTCACAGAAATCCTTCAAATCTATCCCACAAATTTCCTTACATTTGTTAATATACATTGACTCTCTTCAGCTGGGTTGTACTTAGTACAAGTGATGATCAGTGTATAAAACAATATTTTGATAAACTAAATGTGTGTATGGAAAGCTTTCTTTGCAACATTGGAAATTATCTGTGTAAGCACTAGGTAATACAGGACTGTTTGGTATAAACTAGATTGGAAGTATGGAGATTTAAGTGAGGCCTCTGACTCTCTTTATCTCTTTTTCTCTCAAAAAGTTTGAGCCCTGGGGCTGGGTGGCTCAGTGGGTTAAAGCCTCTGCCCTTGGCTCGGGTCATGGTCCCAGAGTCCTAGGATCGAGCAGTCAGGCTGTCTGCTCAGCGGGGAGTCTGCTTCCTCTTCTCTGCCTGCCTCTGCCTGCTTGTGATTTCTGTCTGTCAGATAAATAAATAAAATATTTAAAAAAAAAAAAAAAGGCTGAGCCCAAGAGGGGACCCTCATGTACTAACGGACCTAGCCAAATGATAAGGAGAAAATGACCAGTCTGCCTTAAGGGAATAAGCCTAGGTAGGATTTACTCCAGGAAACAGATGAACAAGAAAGTGCATTCTCATGGTATTGCCCAGTTAATACCCTGATATTTTTGTTTCTGAACAAGCAGATTAGTAAATCTTTTCCTTTCCTGAGAGGGAACAGAAAGGCAGGTGGGCAGGGGATGGGAGGAAGAACTGGAAACATGGGAACAAGAACACAAGGGTATAGCGAAGGGCAAGCAAGCCTCTCTCCCCATAAACCCTCATTACACGGTACTATAGTTACAAAATGAACCCAAAGTTTATAATGAAAAACACCAAAGAAAAAAAATTAATTTTTCAAAGAGAAGCTTCCATGCCTTATAAACTAAAATGTAAAAAAGAAAAAAGAAAAAAACACACAAAAACCAAGAAGACCCCAAATTCCAAATTACTCTCCTCTGCAAGTTCCTTTCCTGCTCATCTTATCCAAGTCAACCAGATACCTAGTGGCTTCTACTTTCCTTTCGTTGTAACTGAGCTTGAGCCGTCTGTCACTTGAATAATTATCGATGCTTAAATCTCTAAAGTTAAAAAAAATCACCTCTCGCTGTCCACCCAGAGTGGCTCATATGTTCTATTTTTTGAAGAAAAAAAATAATAGCACATAAAAAAATTACAAAAATGCTCTATACTCAAAAGTTTAGAACTTGCCTTGAGCAGTAACATTTAATGAGGAGAAGCAATATTCCCTTATTATTATTGCCAGCCACAGAGGTAGGAAAATGGGGAAAAAAATATTGTTTTCAGCTTAGACTATCAATTTCTACCAGATGTGCATAGTCCACAAATCACGAGCTAAAAATCAACGAGAAGGAATCTCTCCTTTAAGAAGTTAGCAGTAATCTTATGCTTTATCTATATATTATCTCTCAGGGAGTAGAATGCAAAACTCTGTCTTCTTTAACACTTTAGAGACATTGCCTTCTTTGTAGACATTGCCTACATTGATTTAAGAAAATTACTCTTCTGGGGCATCTGGGTGGCTCAGTCATTAGGTGTCTGCCTTTGGTTTAGGTCATGATCCCAGGGTCCTGGGATTGAGCTCTGCATCGGGCTTCCTGCTCTGAGGAAAGCCTGTTCTCCTTCTCCCACTCTCCCTGCTTGTGTTCCCTCTCTGTCTCTCTGTCTCTCTATGTCAAGTAAATAAATAAAATCTTAAAAAAAAAGAAAGAAAGAAAGGAAGAAAGAAAGAAATTCCTCTTTCTATTAGTTTCTGAGAAACCTCTGAATTTCCATTTCCTTTTTTGAATCTCTTGTTGCTAGCATCACAATATTAAATGGGATCTGAATCCCTCCACAATATTATTCTTTAAGATTTATATATTTATTTTAGACAGAGAGAGAGAGAGAGAGAGAGCATGTAAGCAAGAGGGAGAGACAGGGGGAGAAGAGAATCCCACGCAGAGCCCCACAAGGGGGCTTGATCCCATGATCCTGAGATCATGACCTGAGAGGAGATGTAGAGTCAGACAATTAAGCCACTGAGCCCCCAGGCACCCCCAAAGTATATTTTAAAATAGGATTCCCTTATATGTAATAGGGAAATCGAAGCAACCTTAGATTTCATTCAAGCCTTCTGCTTTGAAGATGCAAGTCTTCTGCTTCGAAGATGTAAGTCTTCGTCTCCAGCAGGAACCCCAAAACAGTTAGCCCTATATTACTGTGTCTGTCACTGTTATTTCCTAGTGAAATTCTTCAGGCTTATGAATGCTATCCCCTAGAGGAGGCTCCTTTGTTGCCCCCAAAGTTACTTCAGCTGGAGAATTACTCTTATGTTATGATTTTTAACTAACTTTTTTGGAGGAATAATTTATATACAGTGTAGTGCATAGATATTAATTCTATAGCCTGGGAAAATTTTACTTACAAATATGCTTGTAGAACGACCTCTCCAGTCAAGCTAGAGGACTTGTCAGTTGATTCTTCAATTAAGCTCTTGATTTGGAGGAAAGTGAGTGCGCTCTAGGTCTAGGTGAAAAACAGTAGATCCTGTTCTGTAAGCTCTGTCCTTTCCCAGCCAAGGTTTCTTGTAGCTTCTGACTTCTTCAGGCGGTGAGTAAATTGTAGTACCTCAGGAGCAGGAGCAATATTTCTGCTCCAACTCCTACTCTGAAGAAGTGGACTAGGTTTCTAGTGTTTGCTTTTCTTCTTCTTCTTTTTTCTTTTTCCAGATTTACCTCTATTTTTTTCTCAAGTATATCTAATTGAATTATTTTAATTACATTTCCATGATTATTAATGAAGATGAGCATCCTTTCTTATGTTCTGGTCCATTTGGAATTAGCTTTTCATGAAGTGTCTGTTCAAATAATTATTATTACACAGAGATTTTCACTTTTCTTACTGAGTTGAAGGAGTTTTCTTTAACTTCTGGATACAAGCCCTTCTCAAAGACTTGCATTGCAAATATCTTTATTTTTTGTTTTATAATTAGCAGTTGTGGCCCTGTCAACTAGTTGGCCAATTATCCCTAACTAGATGTTGTTCTTTCATGTTGTCCTTTAAAACATAAATCTTTAAATCAGCTTTATCAATCTAAATTTTATCATAAAATGATAACATTAAAATTAATATCTGAGAATAATTTTTCTAGAATTTTTATTTTAATAGGAAGAAAGTGAAGTAAATTCATTTTAAAACATTGATGTTTTATGATTTTGCAATATTTTTAAACATTTCACAATTTTTTTCTGACTACAGTAACCAAAAGTCATTATGGTCACTTAGCCATTTTTAAATGAGAGACAGAGCACAGTTAACCAGCCTTTGTATCCAAGGAAGCACTCAGATAGGGAAAAACACCCCCAAATTCTATACTGAGACCTATTTCAAACTGTCCTAAAGATATATGGCAAATGGAAAGAAAACATTCTAGGGAGTTAAGATCCAAGTCTTCCTTCTCATTTTTCTTCCATAATGAGTGATATGAATGTAGAAGAATAATGAAAACACTCTGGAATTTACTTCACTTTCTTCATATTAAAAATAAAAATTCTATAAAAATTATTTTCAGATATTAATTTTAATGTCATCATTTTATGATAAAATTTAGATAGATAAAGCTGATTTAAAGGTTTATGTTTTAAAGGAGAAAATGAAAGAACAACATCTAGTTAGGGATAACTGGTTTTACTATGTCATAGGCACTTTTATTGATACACATGAGAATCGATATGTTTTTATGAGCACAAGTGGTAGGAATCAGTTTAGAAAACACGTGTTTGATATCCATGGACAAAGCATGGTGTTCTTTCTGACATTTGCACAGCAGATGGTGCCCTTGGAGGAGGAGCATTACAGGAGATGGAAGTCTGAAGATTCAGATTTGAAAGGGAAGGTTTTCATCCCGAGAAAAGTTTCCATTCCTACCCCCACTCAAAAGCTTTTCCTTGGACTTAAGGGCTCGTTGAAATTGGTCTTGGTTACACAGGGTGTTATGTTAGGCTGCTGACTTCCTTCTCCTTCTATTCTTGGATCTACATATTCCCTTTATAGCGATGGTTAACTAAACAGCCCTTAACTTTTTCTAAAATACAATTCAAATCATCTTTTTATTCAAATTGTGTTGCATTCAGGCCAAAGGACCACAGTCCAGTTATTGGGCCGTTTCTTTCAAAACATGAGGTGGAGGGTGCCTGGCTGGCTCAGTCCAAAGAGCATGTGACTCTTGATCTGGGGGGTGCGTTTGAGCCCCACACTGGATGTAGAGATCAAATACATACATACATACGTACGTTAAAAAGTGAGGTCTTTCAAGACATGTCTCCAAAGGCAAAGGAAACAAAAGCAAAAATGAACTTTTGGGACTTCATTAAAACCAAAAGCTTCTTCACAGCAAAGGAAAGAGTCAACATAACAAAGAGGCAACCCACGGAATGGGAGAAGATATTTGCAAACTCAACACAAAAACAGACAATCATATAAAAAAATGGGCAGAAGATATGAACAGACACTTCTCCAATGAAGACATACAAATGGCTATCAGACACATGAAAAAATGTTCATCATCACTAGCCATCAGGGAGATTCAAATTAAAACCACATTGAGATATCACCTTACACCAGTTAGAATGGCCAAAATTAGCAAGACAGGAAACAACATGTGTTGGAGAGGATGTGGAGAAAGGGGAACCCTCTTCCACGGTTGGTGGGAATGCAAGTTGGTGCAGCCTCTTTGGAGAACAGTGTGGAGATTCCTCAAGAAATTAAAAATAGAGCTTCCCTATGTCCCTGAAATTGCTACTGGGTATTTACCCCAAAGATACAAATGTGGTGAAAAGAAGGGCCATCTGTACCCCAGTGTTTATAGCAGCAATGGCCACGGTGGCCAAACTTTGGAAAGAACCAAGATGCCCTTCAACGAACGAATGGATAAGGAAGATGTGGTCCATATACACTATGGAGTATTATGCCTCCATCAGAGAGGATGAATACCCAACTTTTTTATCAACATGGATGGGACTGGAAGAGATTATGCTGAGTGAAATAAGTCAAGCAGAGAGAGTCAATTATCATATCACTTATTTGTGGGGCATAACAAATAACATGGAGGACATGGAGAGATGGAGAGGAGAAGGGAGATGAGGGAAATTGGAAGGGGAGGTGAATCATGAGAGACTATGAACTCTGAAAAACAATCTAAGGGTTTTGAAGGGGTGGGTGGTGGGAGGTTAGGGAAGCCAGGTGGTGGCTATTATGGAGGGCACATATTGCATGGAGCACTGGGTGTGGTTCATAAACAATGAATTCTGTTACGCTGAAAAGAAATTAATAATTTTTTAAAAAGTGAGGTCTTTTTTTTTTTTTTTTCCAGACTTTGGATAGTCTGAAGTATCTCTTAGGAAAGCTGTGGAGATTTCTATAGGAAGAGAAGCAAATTTAAAAAAACACAAATATCTTGGATTTTTTTTCTCTTTTTTACTGTAGTGTTACCATATATCTTTGGACAGATCTGAGCTTTGGTCTCCTTACACACTAGATGGGGAACATTTCAGCGAGCTGTTGTAGTTTTTACAAGGCCTAAGTGAACTAGCAGGGCTTGCACATAGTAGCTACTTCAGAAATGCTAGTTTTCTTTCCTTTGCTATTTTCCAGCTTATCTTATGTTCATGTTTGAGGAATTCAGGTACCCGTTACAACCAGAATAAGAGCTAAGATGCTTAGGCTTTTGAAATTGGACTGCCTCCAGTTCTGCAAACCCTTAGGTGTGTGACATTTGCAGGCAAATGAGAACAATAATAGGACATACTTAAGATATTTGGTAGTGATTGCACGAGCTAAGCTTATTCAGCCCTTTGCGCGCTGCATATCCCTTGTTAATGCTTAATAAATGTTGTCATTTCAATCAGCAAGGAAAATGAAAGGTTAGAAATGGATATTTGTATGAAACTGTAAGAAATCCATAGGAATTCACTGAAAGGGCCACATCAATATAAGAATGCAGAATTTAACAAAAGGCAGTGGTGGAACCGCAATGTGGCATTGCTCCATGTTTATAAAAACTGTTGCTCAGTTACCTGCTGGGCCTACTTTTGTGAGACTGTAAAGATACTGCAATGTTCATATGGTCCCTGATCTCTGAGGCTGCTCTGGTCACCCCAGCAGTTGTCCCTGTGTCCCACGACCAGCTACCCGCCTCTCCCAATACGATATAACACTTCTGGACACTCTCCTGTTTAATAATTTCTGCCTTACCTTATATACAAGTTAGGATAGAAGGACAGTTGGCTGTGTAGGGACCAAGGGCAGGTCACCCCAAGAAGAAAATTACTGGCATGAAGATTATTTTTGAGTTAAAAAGCAACCAAATCAGCCGATTCTGGGAAAACTCGTTACCTTCCCCTCAACTGTCTAAGAAAAATTGAGCTAGGGGGCTTGCCCCCAAAAGAGAGTTATCACCCAAGATACCTACATAGCTAAGTCTAGAAGACACAGAAGAACCTAACAAGGCCAGTTTGATGTAAGTCCTCTAGATGCCATTGTTTCTGAATGGCACACACATTGGTTTTCCAATCGTTACTCTTTTTAATCTTCCTGGAAATTGATTCTGTCCCTTTGAAGTTTCAGATGCTTATACCCTTCTTAGTTCAGAATGACAGAGAGATCTCATTGTGCCTGTCTTTGCAATTCTCATGTCTGTGGAGATTCCCCATGTGTGGAAAGTAACATTTTATTTTCTCCTGTTGATTTGATTCACTTTGATAGAGGAATTTATCTCAATTTTGATAATCTGTACTTTCTGATTAAATTTTTTTATAGCTTATCTTTAATTCAGAAAAAGGACACTTTAAGGAAAGCATCCTGTGATGTGAACAGAAACTATTCCCTTAAGCAGTAAGGACTGCCCTGATGCCAGGAAGACCTTGCATGCTTGACCCCAAGACAGTGATTGACTTGACAATACTGCCCACATGCATGTCTACTGTCCTTTGTCCTACATTTGCCTTGTCTTCCCGGTGTCAGCCTCCCTGAAATAATTTCCTTTCTTGTTTTATCACCACTCCTTTCTCTGCCTTGGGATTTGATCAGTGGCAAGTGTCCAAACCTGATCTGTTCAGAACATCTGCAGCTAGGTGCCCTTGCACCCTTGGGCCCCAGTGACAATCTTGGGTTGATTCTTAGTTCAGCTAGCGGGACTTGGAAGGGCAGAGGAAACTCTTCCTCCACAGCAGCTGCAAAGTTCCCTCCTTTAGGAGGATAGCTCTGATTCTGCTCTGTTCTGCCAATACCACCCCAACCCTCAAAACGTTGTCTTTATTGCCTTGGGTCACATCATGGTTTCAACTCTCTTCTTGACTCTCTTACCTGTCAATCCCCCACCCACCAATCCCCACCCCACACCTACCTTTTATACTGTTAGAGGATCCGTAGATGGGAGGTCATCCTCTCTTTTATCCATCTGTTAACACCAAAAAAGAATTCATACGTTCTAAGAAATACCATGTCACTATCATCATCTTTCTCATCATTAATGTTTGTTGATCATTTCTGCTAAGCTAGGACAAGCACTTTATGTGGGTCATTTTCCTCAATTCTCACAAATAACAATTTAAGCTAATTACTCCTATTTCTCTTTTATAGACAAAAAGAATGAGACTTAGAGAGATTGACTATTTTGCCCAAATTATACAACTAATGAGTGATGAGGACTGATTTTGAAACGATATCTGACCAGTGCACAAATTTAGCCTCCGTATTCTGCTCCTTAGAACCAGAGGAGCTGAGGCACCTGGGTGGCTCAGTCATTAAGCATCTGCCTTCAGTTCAGGTCCTGATCCCAGGGTCCCAGGAAGGGGGCCCGCACTCTCCCTCTCCCACTCCCTTTGCTGTGTTCCTGCTTTCACCATCTCTCTTTCTCTGTCAGATAAATAAAATCTAAAAAAAAAAAAAGAAAGAAAGGAGTTTCCTTTTTTAGGTGTATTCTTTCAAACATGAATTTTCCTTGTTCTAAAAATAGGTTGGGTTTGGAGTTTTTTGTTTTTTATTTTTTGTTTTATTTTTCTATAGACAATTGATAAAATAGCAGTTTCTATCCTTAAAACCTCCATTCAGACTCCCAGCAGCTGACATAAGTATATCTTCAGAGAGCATTTTGTTCAGCTGTTTATGTTTTTTTTTCTTTTTTAAGATTTTCTGAATATTTGTAATTGGGATTATTATGTTGACATTTGTTTCTCATTCCACTTCATCAACTGTTTAGGTTTTAATGGTCAAGTTCAAAGAGACAATAAATGGAGGAACCAAGTCCTAAGTTCATGGAAATCACTGGAGCTGACCTTTCACATTTATGCAGGAAAGCCAACTTTTATTTATTTACTTTTTACCTCTCTAATTCCCTTCCATAGAGGTTACTTTGTCTTAAATTTCCTTCCAAGGTGCTGTGGAAAGTATCATCCCCCACCTGGACCCTCTCTACAATGTCCAACTCCCCACTTCCAACATTCTTGCTAAGGGAATCTGATGTCACACATTATCTTCACTGATTAATTCCCTATGAACTAATCTGATTCTCAGTTAGATGTACTATACCGATATGGGTCTCTCCTTCATAGACTCCTGACCTGGCACTACTTAGTGATTCCTTTGGCTCTACTGACAAATTCAAAGGTTCTTCCTAAATCCTCCCTGCAAAGTAGTTCCTGTGTCATCAAGCAATTATATTTGCATTTTCTTAACCTTTTATTATTTGTGTTCTCTTCACAGTTAAGGAAGACGGTGGAAGACGTGTTACCATCTGACAATTTAATAGTATGGAACACAATGAGATGAGTGATAAATCCTATAGAGGAAATGTTCTGGTTGAAGAAACCCAACAGAAGCCTGGAGATTCCTCCTATGTAGCAGCAATACTCTTATTGTTCTTTAGGTGCTATATAAGTGAGAAACTCCAAATCTCTCCAGAAGAAAGAAGAGGAGAACTGTAATAAAAAGGTAATTTATTTTAATTTAATTTAAAGTAAGTACTCCCTGAGGTTGGTAAGTCTGATATGATAACACATATGGTAAAGTTCTGATGGGCAGACATTTGAGTGACTAGAATGTCCCTCAGTCATTATTTTTGCTGAAGTGACTGAATTACATGAATATAACAGCCCCAATTCCAAAAGATGTACTGATGAGAAATAATTTACTCATCAGATAATTTGTTTAACCATGATTTCACTTCATTTTTGTTCCTTAAGCCTCTTGATCCTTCTATCTTTCTTAGACTGTCAATTATTCTAATCACTAGGATAGACTAACACTTGCTCTTAACATCTCCCAAGAGTTGTCGTCTATTAATTTAGTTATATGCCATGAAATTTTAAGGAGCAATTTGTTTTATTTAAAATAGGATCTCTAGGGGCATCTGGGTGGCTCAGTGGGTTAAAGCCTCTGCCTTCAGGTCAGGTTACGATCTCAGGGTCCTGGCATCGATTCCTGAATCAGGCTCTCTGCTTAGTAGGGAGCCTGCTTCCTCCTCTCTGTCTCTGCCTGCCTCTCTGCCTACTTGTGATCTCTGTCAAATAAATAAATAAATAAATAAATAAATAAATAAATAAATAAAACCTTAAAAATAAATTCTTAAATAAAATAGTGAGTGCTGTGAAGTGTGTAAGCCTGATGATTCACAGACCTGTACCCCTGCGGCAAATAATACATTATAAGTTAATAAAAATAATTAATTTTTAAAAGGGGGAGAGGGAAAGAAATTCTTTTTTTTTTTTTTTTTTTAAGAAGTGCAGAGGGAGGGGTATGTGGGTTAAAGCCTCTGCCTTCGGCTCAGGTCATGATCCCAGGGTCTGGGATCGAGCCCCGCATTGGGCTCTCTGCTCAGTGGAGAGCCTGCTTCCCCCTCTCTCTCTGTCTGCCTCTCTGCCTTCTTGTGATCTCTGTCTTTCAAATAAATAAATAAAATCCTTAAAAACAACAACAACAAAAAGGATCTCTAGTAGACAACTGATTAGTCAAAATCAAGGGTTCTTGATGATACACCTGTCACTTTGGCCAATAAAAGTAAATTTTTGCAATCTTAAATAATTAATTTGATAAAATAATTGTTTTATATATAATTTTAGAATACTAGCCTTCTTCGATTTATTAGCTTTAAATTAAAGGTGTGTTTATATAGAGGATATAACAGAAATATAAATAAAATAAAATAATAAAAAATAAAAAAATAAAACCTTAAAAATAAATTCTTGTTGGCTTGTGGCTTGTTGTCTTCAAGGAACAGACAATCTTCACTGGAAATTAAGGCTTGAATATACCTAGTAGTGTATAATGAAGTACTAAACTCAACATTGTACTGCAAGACTATTTGATATAAATAAGCGACACACATCCTGTGGACCTGGAATATAGATTAAGTTGTTAATAAAATAATAAAAAAATAAAAAATAAATAAAATAAAATAAAAAGAGATTTACAAAGGCAAAAAGAAATGAGCAAAAATGGAATCTAGGTAATTGAATGATTTTACCTTAGCTAGGTTTTCAGTTATAGCATGTGTACTATCAGAATGAACATGAAAAAACCAGTAATTGGATCAGATTGATAATAACTTGCAGTATCTCCTTTGAAGTTCCTTATCCTTATGAAATCCATTATTTTAAAAAGTGGTACTTCTTTTTAACATGTAAAGATTATCACAAACTATTTAAAAGATAATTTACCCTACAAGTTAACCCCAGGTGGTGTTACAAAGTATTCAACTGAATTTTCAAATTGTATATTTAGGTCTTATAACCCATTATTTTGATTCTTACCGCTTTCGCTCCTATTCTTTTTTGTACATTGCATTGTATGCTTGGCCTTATATTTTGTTTTCATGTTATGTATTTCTCAAAAAGAAACTTCAAGTACGAAGGCATGTTAAGAACAGAATAAAAAGACCATGAAAATTCTTGCAAATGGTATCTATAATACAACGCATAATGTATAAAGCAGAGAGCATAAGTAGCTGTTCTAACAATGACCACAGTGTGGCAACCTAGCATCATGCATGATATAAGAGAACCACACCCAGGAGCATTAATTGCAGCAGAGTGGAAACTAGCTCAAAGGTTTTTCCCTCCAAGGAAGGGAAAAGCAGGGTTTAAGCTTTATGTTAGGCTGTGTACATTTGATTTTCCCTGTGTCATATCTATGTAACTGCCTTTGCCCCTGGTCAAACTTCCCTCTTTCTCAAGTTACCTATGAATCAGCTCACTATTTAATTTCTTGAACAAATATCCTTCATTTCTAGAATTCACTTTGTAACTACTCATCAAGCAAGAGCAATATGGTGTCCAGTGCCATCTCTCTATGAAAACTAGCTTTCAGTGACTCTCAAAATGAGTTTGTATTTGACACCTTTGTTCATCATCTTCTTTTTTTCCTGGTCTGGTATGGTGACATGTCTCTCTTCTAAGTTTATTCTTACTGTTAGGTTGTTTCTATTTACTGTTTTCCTAGCTTTCCTCAGCCCCTTCCTGATATGGTTGTTTCCTATGGAATTTTGCAACCAAAAGATCTAGCAGCTAGTAAGTCTTGCATACAGGAACCCAGAGAACATATTTTATCAATACTTTATTTCGAGTTCAAGGAACGCAATCCAGCTAACACTGATTTCATAAGATAATTGGGCTTGGGGAGTGAATATCTTGTCTGCCAGTTTCATCCAAGATTTAATGTTTTGTCCCCAAGGCTCAGAGCACAAGTTGCTCAGGCCCATCCACAGCCCTCTGTCTTTTTATTCCTTCATAGCACCCCCTTGCCTCTTCTTGGGTTTGATCTTGTGGGTAGACAGTCATTTTCTTCCTTTTGAGCTTCTGCTCTTGGATGGGGAAAAGAAGGGCCTTGGATCCAACATAGTAAAAATGGAAAATCCCAATGTGATGTATGGTCTTGGGTCAGATTCTTGAGAAGCCAGACCTGAATTGGAAATGTTTTCAAAATATTCACTCAGGACTTCTCCCAGGGGTGGGGTGGGTGTGGGAAGCACAGGAGGGCAGGGCATAAAACTCATCAAGAACTGATTTCAGAATGGAGACAAGCTTAGTCTGGGCCCACAGAGGAAGCCTTGGGGCAACAAGTGCTCCCCTGAGTTAGTCCAGCCTGAGGTCAGGAGGTGAGCCTTGGGTACTCTCACATCAGAAGGGTGCTGCAAAGGGTAATTATTTGGAGAAAAAGGCAACTGTGAATGGGGCTGGTGGGGCACCCGTCATTAAGGGGGTCAGGGCTGGGCACCTACAACATTCCCTGACTGCTGCCTTCACCTGGAGGATCTGAGAGTAGGTAATCCCTTTTCATGACAAAGATTAATCCTTGCTCACTCACTAGGGCTAGACAAGCTATCTATTCTCCTCCCATATTGAGTCACATTCAAAGACTCCATTTAAGAGTCTAAGAACTAGCAACTCGAGAGACGTGAAAACTTGCAGGTATCACCTTAACCATCTGATCAAATTAATACCATCAATGTTTCAAAGACAGTGCTATCGGGTACTCTCTGATATGATGCAAGCAGAAGAACACTGGGGTATTCCTTCCAAACATTCATAATCCCAGTGTAATCAAGAAAACATCAGACAAACCCTGATTGGGAGGCATTCTGTAAAATACCTGACTCATACTCTTGTAAAGTATCCAGATCATGAAAGACAAAGAAGGATAAGGAGCTCATAGATTAGGAGAGACAAAGAAGTGACCAGCTAAATGCCATGAATAATCTTGCACTGGATCATGGGACAGAAAATGAACATTAGTGGAACATTCTAGAAAAATCGGGATAAAGTCTGTAGTTTAGTTAAGAGTGTTATACCAGAGTTAACGTCTTAGTTTTGATAATTGTACTATGGTGTATGTGTATATGTGTAAGTATGTATTTTATATTTATACTTACTTGTATATATAGAATTTAAAATTAAATAAAACATTCTGGTTATATGCTGTTGTTATATTCAGATATAAAATATGAATCTGGGTAGAAGAATACAAGAGAAAAGCCATGGAAGGCATTTTAAGTTGAAAGTAGAAAAGAAAAGTTTTAAAAGAACACTTCTGGGATTAAAAAAATGTGTTTATGTGTTTATATAAACACATTTATGTAGAATAGTAATGAGTCTACTAAAATAGACAAACATAAGTTGTAATATTTTTCCCTCCTATGTAATTTTTTTTACCTCTAATTTATTTCAATTTATTTAATTTTATCTATATTATAGTTATATTTACATATATTTATAAATATTCATATATGTGTATTCACATATATATTTACATCTGTATAAATTATATATATATATATTTTTTACTGTTTTCTTTTTTGTTCAGTGTTTGTTTCCTATCCTATGGTACAATGAACAACAAGAATTACTATTTTGACACATTAAATTCTGATTAAATTACATTTGACACTGTAATGTGTCAAGGTGCCTAGAATCATTATGAAACTTTAGAATGGCTCCTGGCATTCTATAATTACTGATAATATTTACTTGCATTTTATTTTATTTTTCTAATGTACTTAAATGCTAATGAAAACAAATCTATAACCTCATTGCAGGTAGGTGTATTATTCCTATTAGTCCTGGACGTTTGATTGGTACTCCTAGAATGGTACTAAGTGTGAATAGACAAGATGTGCAGAGTGCAACCCCTCTGAAAACAGCTGATTTATGAAGATTAATACTTCTATAACTAGGGTAAAAGCATAAATACTCTGGACTTCAAGGAACTTTTAGGGATTTCCTTTTTTATTTAATTATTCTCTTTAGCATTCTTTGTCTAATACAGCATATATTTTAAGAATTTTTTTATATCTATCTAGCCCACCCTATGAAAGAAAGGAATTTTGTTTTGTCTCTTTATTACTATATTGTCAGTGCTAACAAGACTGTGGTATGCCGGGGTGCCTGGGTGGCTCAGTGGGTTAAAGCCTCTGCCTTTGGCTCAGGTCATGATCCCAGGGTCCTGGGATCAAGCCCTGCATCGGGCTCTCTGCTCAGCAGGGAGCCTGCTTCCCTTCCTCTCTCTCTGCCTGCCTCTCTGCCTACTTGTGATTTCTGTCTGTCAAATAAATAAATAAAATATTTACAAAAAAAAAAAAAGACTGCTGTATGCAATAAGCACTCAACAAAAATTCCTTAGAAATCAATAAGTGAATAAACAAATGAATTAAAAATATCTGTTGATCATCTACAATTCAAATTTCCTACACCATATGTTGTGTAAGTCTCCATTGGAACACTTCTGGGATTAAAAAAATGTGTTTATGTGTTTATATAAACACATTTATGTAGAATAGTAATGAGTCTACTAAAATAGACAAACATAAGTTGTAATATTCTTCCCTCCTATGTAATTTTTTTTACCTCTAATTTATTTCAAATATATGTATTCCAAATATACAGGTATATTCTAAATGGTTAGAAATATTCTGAATACATATTTTTCAAACATGTATAAACATTCCAAATATGGATTCCACATATACCTATGTCATATATATCAAAATATTATAATAACCAGGTTGGTGTTAGTCTAAGAGCCAGTTTATCATGACACCTCAAATATACTTGTGTCGTACTTTCAGTATATTTAACACGTGACTTAAGCAGAGAAATGAGCTAACAGGAGCATAATTAAGGGAACTCTGACCATATCTTTGATTAATGTCCTTGTGCAAACAGAGAGAAGGTAAGAAGTCTCACAGTTCCTTTTCTTCTTTTGCAAATGAGGAAGAGCCAGGTGTGTGTCTTTATACACAATCTTTTGAGGCAAACCAAGAGAGAGGGAGTCAAAACTCAAGTCAAACAGAACTGCACTCTAAACAGCAATCAAGTCCACGCGTTGTTCTGAGAATCGTATAAAAGACAGTGACACACAGGTGCTGCGAAAAGCTCTCTTGCCTCTAGGTGTGGTCTGAGGTACACACATCCTTTTATGGTGACCCTGTCATTCATTATCAATCCACCTCCACAATCTAAGGCATTAAGTATCAGGCAACTGGACCCCTCAGCAGTTCTTTTCTACTTTCAACTTAAAATGCCTTCCATGGCTTTTCTCTTGTATTCTTCTACCCAGATTCATATTTTATATCTGAATATAACAACAGCATAGTTTAGAATAGTCTAGAATTTATACCACTTTCTTATATCACTTATCTTAGAAGAATATTCTGGTTATACCCCACCTGATTTATTTGTTTGTATATTTGTCCACTTATATGTTCATTCATTCATTCATTCATCTAACTAACATTTCCTGAATGTCCACAACATGCTAGGCTCTGAGAATACAGTGATGGACAGAACAGATACAATCACTTTATTCATGCAGGGGATAATTTTAGCAATATTCTTTTTTTTTTTTTTTTAAGATTTTGTTTATTTAGTCAGAGATAGAGAGCAAGCGAGCACAAGCAGGCAAAGTGGCAGGCAGAGGCAGAGAGAGAAGCAGGCTCCCCACGGAGCAAGGAGCCTGATGTGGGACTCGATCTCAGGATCCTGGGATCATGACCTGAGCAGAAGGCAGTGGCTTAACCGACTGAGCCACCCAGGCGTCCCTAATTTTAGCAATACTCTTTATCTTTTCTTAAACAAATGGGACTTTTCCTCTCCTTCAAATGTATATAAACACTGTTCTCTATAGCACCACTCTTTTTTCTTTTCTCTTTTTAAAAAAGATTTTATTTATCTATTGTAGAGGTTGGGGGAGGAACAGAGGGGTGGGGAACAAGAATCTCAAGCGGACTCCTTAGCGGGATGCGTGACTTGATCCCACAACAGCAAGATCATGACCAGAGCCGAAACCAAGAGTTGGTCACTCAAACTGCTGAGCCACCCAGGAACCCCCATCCCCTCCTTTTCTAAGGTAGCATTATTCCCACCCCATCTGAGAATCAGAGGTCAGTGTTAGACACTTCGTTGAATTATTTCTTTCTCTGTTTCTTCCCCCTACATACTGGACATAGAAATAGGTACCAAAGGAGGTAGCATTGAACTTTTTGAAAATGACTCATCTCTGCCAAATTATTACTCTCTTAAGTATTGTTCTTCAAATGCTTGTGACATTAAGAGCTTGGTGTTATCTGTATTTGGTGTTTGGAAACTAGCATTTCATTATGGTCTTACATGTATTTCCCTGATGCTTAATGAGGTTGAGCATCTTTTCTTGTTTATTGGCCTCTTCTGTGAAATGTGTTTTGTGTCTTTTGCTAATTTTTAAATTACATTGCTTTCTTTTTTCTTCTTCCTTCATTAGAGTTTATGATATATTCTTGTTGCTAAGTGTTCAATATCAGTGCTACAAAAATTACTCCCATTTTGTGTCTTCTCTTTTCACTTCTTTAAGGTATCTTTTTTTTTTTTTTTTTTTTTTTTTTTTTTTTTTTTTTTTTTTTTTTTTTTTTATTTTTTATTTTTTATAAACATATATTGATGAGTCTAGACTATTCTTCATTTTAATGTAGTCCAATTTCTCAGTCTTTTTCCCATGCGTAAATCTTGGTCCTCTTTTAAGAAATTATTTTTCTCCTCCAAAGCATAAATATAATCTTCAATTTTTTTTCTTCTCCCTAAATTGTAAGGTCTACACCTTAAAATTGTAAGGTCTATACCTTAAATAAGTGCTGTAGCTAGGTCAGTATGTAACAAAAAGAGAAATCATCAGGCTTAAGCCTTAATGTATATCGTGACACTAACGCTTATGCCTGATGATTTCTCTTTTTGTTACATACTGACCTAGCTACAGCACTTATTCCCCTTTTTCTTTTAGAGGAAGAAGAGGTCTTATGTCTTTTTTAAAAAATTTTTATTTATTTTTTAAATTTATTTTCAGTGTGCCAGAATTCATTGTGTATGCACCACACCCAGTGCTCTATGCAATACGTGCCCTCCTTAATACCCACCACCAGGCTCACCCAACCCCCCATCCCCTACCCCTCCAAAACCCTCAGTTTGATTCTCAGAGTCCACAGTCTCTCATGGTTTGTCTCCCCCTCCAATTTCCCCCAACTCCCTTCTCCGCTCCACCTCCCCGTGTTATTCCTTATGCACCACATCTTGATGACAGCTTCCACCTAGGTTCCATGAATGTCTTTTGCTGAAGTTCCATAGAAAAGGGAAGCACCAAATAAAGGAATTAAATTATTTAGAGCAAAATGATCCACCATTCTTGCTGAGGAGAGCTGTTTTTCAGTAATGTAGGAAGCAAAACAAAAACAGTGGAGACAACACGAAGGAAACAAAGAAATTTGTGTAGACATTTTGGATACACCTGGGAAAATAAAAAATCTGTGGAAGTTGTTTATTAAATACACTGCATCTCTTCCTTCTTACCTCCCTCTTTTTCTCTCTCCCTAACAATCATGAGAGTTGACCAGTCTGGAAAGCTGTGATCAGTATTAAATTTCTGCTCAGAAAAGTATATACAAGTAGGTGAGTGTTTAAGCAGAAAAATTTGTAAATAACTGATTTTTGGAAAATCAGAATTCTGAGTAAGTTGCTGATTCAACATAAACCTTCCCTTCAAGATTTAAATATCTTATGATTGCCAAAGGGGAAGGAGGTGGGGTTACGGGCAAAAGGAGGAAAGGGGAGAGGGCGGTACAGGCTTCAGTTATGGCATGAACAAGCCATGGGGATGAAAGTTACAGCATGAGGAATATAGTCTGTAGCATCCTAATAGCACTGTAAGGTGAACAGATGGTAGCTTTATTCATGGTGAGCATAGCACAATGTGTAGACTTGTTGAATCACTATGTTGTATACTTGAAACTAATGCAACATTGTACTTCAATTAAACATAAATAAATAAAAACATAACCTTTTAAAAAATAAATAAATCAGATGACAGTTTATGACCACTGTTGATTATTCCAAATTTATGTCAGTGGCCTCTCAGAATGATAAAAAGTCACCTAGTCTAAAACTTTTATTCACAGACTGAGAGTTCTTTGTATCCTATGCATGGAGAAGTCCTAATATAGGGGAATCTTCTGTGGGAGGAATCAAGAGTTTTTTTGTTGGTGTAATATACTGAATGTTGGTGTTCCTCAAAATTTGTATGTTGAAACCTAATCCCTAATGTCAGGGTGTTAGGAAGTGGCACCTCTGGGAGGTGATTAAGTCATGAACCCAGAATCCTCGTGGAAAGGATTGGTGCCCTTAGAAGAGAAACAGAGAACTTCTTTGTCTCTTCCAACCTATGAAGTCACAAGAAGAAGGTGGACAACTATGACCATGAAGCAGTCCCTCACCAGACACCAAATCTGCTGGTGGCTTGATCTTAAAATTCTCAACCTCAAAAAATGTAAGAACAAATTTCCATTGTTGTTAAGCCACCCAGATTATGGTTTATTTTGTTAGAGCAGTCTGAATGGACTAAGACAGATGGCAATCTAAGGGGACATTGGTGTAGCCTAGGATGGAACTCCTTACCCTATATAATAACAGAAGAACCCTGGTGGATGATCCTCATCTAAAATGGAACAGAAAAAGTATCTGTCTCCATCGAGTTTAGTGAAGTCAGAAAATACACAAAATGCCAATTAGAAGTCGGCAGTAGCCTAAGTGCTTTTGGGTGGAATGAAGGAGGATTGACTGAAGGGAGA
This sequence comes from Mustela putorius furo, assembly GCF_011764305.1. Classification (NCBI taxonomy): domain Eukaryota; kingdom Metazoa; phylum Chordata; class Mammalia; order Carnivora; family Mustelidae; genus Mustela; species Mustela putorius. The sequence goes on along the minus strand of NW_025422368.1, from coordinate 36,539,914 downwards.
TTATCCTAAACTCCAGAGACTTTCAGGGCCAACTGATGGGTGAGTGTTGCCCATAAGCCAGAGCCTGTGAGGGATCATCTTAGATCCTGTCCTATAGCCCCAATTGGAGAAGTGAGGGACTCTAAGGACAAAGACACTGAACTACTGGGAAGTAACCAATCAGAAACGAGATAACATTTGTTCTCATCAAGGGATTTAAAGGGAGCACTCCACCAATAATGGAGAGGTCTCCAAAGAAGGCACGGATATACTCCTATGACAGACAGTCTCCTTTAAATACCTATCAGGCATAGAGAATACAGAGGCAGCTTAATTATAATGCCAGGGAAATATAAGCTTTCTCAATTCCCTTTCTTCTCTTACCTCTCCCTTTACTCCCTTTACTCCAACCTAGCAAGTGTCTAAAAGAACTGCCACTGACTTGGGGAATAGGTAAGCCAGCAAAAAATAGAAGCCCAATACATTCTCTGGCCAAGAGACAACTGAATTGTCTATGAATGGCTTTAGCTAGGTGGAGGAAAAGTAGCTGTGACTCTACATGAAAATCAAAACTATGTCTATTACATAGAGTTTAACATTTTAATATATTGCATTGAGTCTGCTTTTTATGACAAAGTGATCATTGGATTTTCATAGCTAACTAAAAGTGATCCAAAAAGTCATATAACTTCTTGAATTTTCATCCAAAGAAAGAAGAAATCTTTTTCCCCTGATACTATTTTGCAGAGTTTGTTGGGCACAAATGATTCTACCCCTTTGGGTCTCCACATTTTCAACATACTAGTTATAGATGACTCAGTGTCTGAGTACAACTGGTGATAAATTGATTTTCCCCTGAAAAACTCAATCTATTCATTCAAGTTTTAAGAATCCCAAGAGTCTTATTTTTAGGTTCTCTAAGATAATTAACATTTCTGTGAGATAATTTAAAATTAAGTTTTAATTAAATCTAAGATAACTTTAAAAATTCTAAGAAACTATTTTATATTGTCTTCAAATATTTTCCTTTTAAAATCACCAGCTCTTTTATTTTTATTCCTTCTAGAACTATACATACAAAATTACTCTTGGCTCTCCATAGGTAAATACAATTATCACCCTTAGTCATTTGCCTTTCTTTCCAAGATGAACACCTAATTCACTCAATGCTTCCTTGCATACTATTGTTTTCTATCCCACTCATTATCCTGGGCATTTTTTGTTTTAAAATGTTACAGTCCATAGAAATCATGAACTCGGGTGGATTCTGATGTCTAAGTCTGAAGATGGTTTTAGCTGCTTTCATTTTTTTTAAACCCTGTGAGATAACTTCTATAAGCCTTTCTTTTTTTTTTTCCCCCCACAGAGCCAAAGAATTTATTTGAATGATGAGAATTTTATCATTAACCATATTTTAAATATGGGCACTTAAGAATATAAATTTACTTCTGGGCCCCATATTAGCTGCATCTCACAAGTTTTGATATGTGATATAAGATTATTGTTCAGTTCCTAATATTGCAGTCTACATTTTCTTTTATTGTCTATAAGCCTTTCTTGACCCTTTGTTGTACTTTCATTTTATTGATTATGTTTTGGGTATTTTCACCTTTGATTTCCCGATGATTCTTTTAGCTCATTCTATAGAGAAGAGGCCAGAATTACTTGAGGTTTGGGCAGTGTAAACAATGTGGAATAGGCTAGCGAAACAGAACCACAGTTCTGAAGTGAGTATTACAAAATGGAATACTGATAAGTAGTAGCTGAGAAGAATGAAAAACTTTTAAACAACCTGACTAACTTAAGCTCTTCTGATGAAGAGCTTGACCAGACCTTGAACCCAACAGGTCGGCAAAGACCCAAGTGGCAAATCAGATATTGGTGAGAAGTGTCAATCCATGGATTGGAAAGGTGATATCACACTGTCTTGTGTTTTCTACAGGAGTGTGTCTGAGTTTGCTGCAGTATCAGGAGACAGAGACAGCATGACTTCTACCAAGATGCTGCTGCTCTTGCTGTCCATGGCTTTGGTAGACTTGTGCTCTTCTCAGGGCATCAATGACGGTAAGTTGGGGAAATGGGGGATCATACAAGCATGAGGTTAAGATTCATGGAAAAGAAGAAGGTTGAATTGAGATTTCTCAGAAATTAAGTACTTTATATTCAGAGACTAGGTGAATAAAAGAGGAGAAAACCTTAGAGTCTCTTTTCCAGAGTGCAAATATCATCTAAACAACGGGGCTCACATTTCAAGTCCATCTCTTCCTGGTGGGACCTTTCCTCTTTCAAGAAATATGAATTTTCACTTCTTCACTCTGTTTGTGCGAAAAAGCCATCTCAATGAAGATAGTATTCTAAAATTCATCTAAATATCTCATTTCCTTGACATAAAACGCATGGCCACTTAAAAATATGGAGAATCTGAATTCAATTGTCTTTATTACATCAAAATTTTGACAGTAAGTAGGCACTATTCATTCTGCTCTTTATTGTATTACCTATTCTTTTATTTTTAAACACTTCTATGTCTGGTTAGGGAATGATTTGGCAAGCACACATCTATAGGAAAACTAGAAAATCCTAGCAATGGAACATTTCAGGCAAAGATGGAGGAATTTATTCATAAAAAAGAGAAAGATTAATTATTTTTTGATCTTTGGCTGTTTAAAAGAGAGATGTTGGATGGACTGTCTTAAAGGTACCAAATCTCCAGATATAGAATAAGCATCCAGGTAATTCTTTCAAGGACTGCAAACATCCAGATAGTAGACCTCTTCTAAGACAAAGGAATACAGGTTGAAACAAAATTTTGTATTCTTACTAAATGTTTTGTCATTCTATAGAAGCAGCTTTGGTCAAGAAAATAGGAATACTAAATACATGACACTCTGATTGATTATTTGAGTTATTAGCCTGTCACCATCTTCTGAGACAAACTTGGGGCTCCAAATTCTACAATAGTCATTTCTGACTTTTCTGAAAGGTATATAAAGTTTGAAGCAGACAAAGTTGTTTTTGATACAATTACTTGAGAATCAAGCTCTATATTTTGTGGTAGTTTGACTGTTAGGTGGTAAATAAAAGTAAAATGCTGAGAAAAAGATTTTCTTTTTTGAACAGCTTGGACAGGGAATATATTTTATCTCTGGTCTTATATAGGTTTCATGTCATGAATTCTTCACTGCAACAATTTCAAGTAGACATTCTTTTGTGTGTGTGTGTGTGTGTGTGTGATTAGGTTTCTTTTTTTTCCCATTTATTTATTTTCAGCATAGCAGTATCATTATTTTTTCACCACACCCAGTGCTCCATGCAATCCGTGCCCTCTATAATACCCACCACCTGGTACCCCGACCTCCCACCCCCTGCCACTTCAAATCCCTCAGATTGTTTTTCAGAGTCCATAGTCTCTCATGATTCACCTCCCCTTCCACTTTACTCCAACCCCCTTCTCTCTAACTCCCCATGTCCTCCATGCTATTTGTTATGCTCCACAAATAAGTTAAACCATATAATAACTGACTCTCTCTGCTTGACTTATTTCACTCAGCATAATCTCTTCCAGTCCCGTCCATGTTGCTACGAAAGTTGGGTATTCATCCTTTCTGATGGAGGCATAATACTCCATAGTGTATATGGACCACATCTTCCTTATCCATTTGTCCGTTGAAGGGCATCTTGGTTCTTTTCACAGTTTGGCGACCGTGGCCATTGCTGCTATAAACATTGGGGTACAGATGGCCCTTCTTTTCACTACATCTGTATCTTTGGGGTAAGTACCCAGGAGTGCAATGGCAGGGTCATAGGGAAGTTCTATGTTTAATTTCTTGAGGAATCTCCACACTGTTCTCCAAAGAGGCTGCACCAACTTGCATTCCCACCAACAGTGTAAGAGGGTTCCCCTTTCTCCACATCCTCTCCAACACATGTTGTTTCCTGTCTTGCTAATTTTGGCCATTCTAACTGGTGTAAGTTGATATCTCAATGTGGTTTTAATTTGAATCTCCCTGATGGCTAGTGATGATGAACATTTTTTCATGTGTCTGATAGCCATTTGTATGTCTTTATTGGAGAAGTGTCTGTCCATATCTTCTGCCCATTTTTTGATATGATTGTCTGTTTAGTGTGTGTTGAGTTTGAGGAGTTCATTATAGATCCTGGATATCAACCTTTTGTCTGTACTGTCATTTGCAGATATCTTCTCCCATTCCGTGGGTTGCCTCTTTGTTTTCTTGACTGTTTCCTTTGCTGTGCAGAAGCTTTTGATTTTGATAAAGTCCCAAAAGTTCATCTTCGCTTTTGTTTCCTTTGCCTTTGGAGACATATCTTGAAAGAAGTTGCTGTGGCTGATATCGAAGAGATTACTGCCTATGTTCTCCTCTAGGATTCTGATGGATTCCTGTCTCACATTGAGGTCTTTTATCCATTTTGAGTTTATCTTTGTGTACGGTGTAAGAGAATGGTCGAGTTTCATTCTTCTACATATAGCTGCCCAGTTTTCCCAGCACCATTTATTGAAGAGACTGTCTTTTTTCCACTGTATATTTTTTCCTGTTTTGTCGAAGATTATTTGACCATAGAGTTGAGGGTCCATATCTGGGCTCTCTACTCTGTTCCACTGGTCTATGTGTCTGTTTTTATGCCAGTACCATGCTGTCTTGGTGATCACAGCTTTGTGGTAAAGCTTGAAATCAGGTAATGTGATGCCCCCAGTTTTATTTTTGTTTTTCAACATTTCCTTGGCGATTTGGGGTCTCTTCTGATTCCATACAAATTTTAGGATTACTTGCTCCAGCTCTTTGAAGAATACCGGTGGAATTTTGATCGGAATAGCATTAAAAGTATATATTGCTCTAGGGTAAAATGTCAAGTAGACATTCTTATTCCCAGTTCACACCTGAACCATAGCTCTGGAGTTTAAATATTCTACACAATGTGCATAATCAGGAAGTGACAAAGCTGTAATACAGACTCAGCCTTGGCTGATTTCAAAGCCCTTGATGTTTCTGCCCCATTCTGTGATGTCTGTTTTAGCTTTTACTTCATCTGAAATGACTTTGACTTGTCTTCATTATGTTGGATGTTTGTAAGTTGACATCCAGACCATTCAACATATAGATTTCTTAGCTCCCCATCTCTTCTAGTTCCCAAATTGATTAACTTCTTGACTTGTGTCCCTAATCCACCTACTTCCAGAGGGCAGCCTGACAGTCTCAACACAGGGAAGTGCTCTGTTTCTCTGAGTATTGCAGAAACACTTATCAAAGTATTGAGTAACTGATCTAGAAAAATGAAGCTGAAAATATGGTTAAAGGTAGCATGTCGCCAGTATATCACCAAAATGATGCCATTAAGGCAAGACTGAGTTGAATCCAACATTGGTGAGGGAGAGTGCCCTTAAGGAGAAAGAGGAAAGTTGGGATCTTTAAAAGTAAGGTTTTGGGATCTGGTTGAAGAAGGGCTTTATTAGGATTGAGTAAGGTTGATGACTTAAGAATTTTGGGGGCAAGTGTACTGAGGTATTGGGAAGAGTCTTGGAGAGTCACCAGCTGATGCCATGAAAGAGTTGAACAGATTAATGTTTCTTTAAAGGCGTTTGGGCAAGGTCCTAAAATAAGTGGTAACTCTTGAAACATTACTCTTTCTGGCCAAGAGCTTTCTGGAAGAGTGAAGTCATGTTAATGTAGCCAGGAAACTTTATGATTTCAGGTCTCTAATTTTGCCTCTCGCAAGAGGTCACATAAATCCATCTACAATCATTGCAGCCTTTCATTTCCTTACAGCTAATCCAGAACTGGGAAAACTATATGACTCTGTCATCTCTGCTTCAGAACCAGTGATCATGACTGGGGTTGTAGTTTGGGAAATGTTGCTCCACTATATCCAAACTTCTTAGTATTTGGGGTTCTCTTAGACACCCTACTCATTAGGAAGTGTTTTTCTCTAAATCCTTCTACAACCAAGGGCTAGTGATTGACTAACACAAATGCCTCCCATCTGTAAGGGAATTATCTCTATGGACCTTTAACTAATTTGAATCATGAAGATACAATGTAATTTAAGACAAGGACTTAGTTGTTCAGTCTGTAAGCTTACTGTTTAAGCTTACTCATTTCAGCACTAATGCTTAATACCTTTGGTATGAAAGCCTTGAAATGGTTGGAAAGGATACCTTTCCTCAGAGCAGGGGAAATGTGAAACCAGGATTCATTGGACACCCTTCACATGGAAAAAACTGAAGTTCATTTGAACAGTGTGGGTGGGAACGTGTATAGAAGAGAGGATGAAGAGAAGACCAGAGGCCATGGGGGAACTAATCGATGATAAGCCATACCACCAAAGAAATGACAATGTTGAGCAAAAGTCAACTGAATATTGTGTTGCTTCAGGAAAACCTTTATAAGTTTAAGGAGTTTCCCCAGTTCCTAGCTTGTCAAGGACCTTTCAGTTTGGGTTATGATGTATTTCATGTGTCTTTTTTTTTTTTTTTTTTTTTTGCTTTTCTTTGCAGAAATCCCTCAAGAGGAAAAACAGACACCCCAAGTATTAGGTGAGTTATTTCTAATTCAGTCAACTTACTTAGACTTTGTCTAAATGGATTCAAGGAATCTCTGGATCCTAGAAATACTCCAAAATTTCCATGATTTTTCTACTTTAAAAAAAATTATGCTTAAGCTTTAAAATTTCCTTTTTCAACCATCCTACTCTATTGTTTACTTTTATTAGTTCCACAGTGCAGGAGGAGTGCAAAAGACAAAAGGAAGAAAAAAAAGTTGAGCGGGGGGAATGAATTGCCTTGGATTTAAGAGTTCTCTCAGATCTAGACAGTGCGGTCACTGCTTTCCTTCTGATTTTTTCTTGCTTCAGTTACCTGCCTTGCTTGTCTTTGTAGGGGCACACCTATTGAAGGATTCCTCAAAGAGGGCTTTGATTATCCACATGCTCTACCCCAGCACTGAGTCAATAAAATGCAGTACTTCACAGCAACCATGTCAGGATTTCATGCTTGGTATCGAGGTACAAAAGTAAATGAAACTTGGTTCCTATCTTTAAGGAACGCAGCATCTAAGGAAAGATTTGATTTGGACATAACAAAGATTGCTGTCCCAAATGTGGCAAAATAAGGTATCATAGAAGCTCAGAACTGGGGAGAAAAGGGGAAGCCTCATACAGAAGATTCCCTGTGATCTGGACCCTGGAGAGTGGAAGCATGGGGGACAGCAGAGTGAAATGTAAAGCTAAATCTATCCAATACAGTTTTCAATCATCTAGGAAAATGGAATAATCAGTAAGGTAGAAGTGAATATACAAAGATAGTGCTGAAGACATTGGCTTGTTTCATATTGTGCAGGAACTCAGAGACAGCAAAGTGAAGGTGTAATTTATTCTATGGGCAACAGAGAGTGTTTTGAAAAAAGAAAGTGACACACCGATTTATTTGTGAGTCTGACAACAATCAGGAGTAAGGAGTCTGACAGCACAGACTGTATCTGTTAAGCTTGCCATCTTAACATCTGACAAAAGGTGCCATTTAGTACATGGGGAGTCCATAAAATAAATGTTGTAATCTGAAGAGAATGATTATAAGAGTGACAGCCAGGAGATGAGGAAGGAATGAATGAAAGTGGATGCAAGAGATGGTGAGGGGTTACCTAAAAATAAAATCTTTGTAGGGTGGGGAGGGGATGGCTGGCTCAGTTGGTAGAGCACAGATTCTGGATCTCACAGTTGTGAGTTCGAGGCCCACATGGGGTGTAGAGATTACTTAAAAATAAAATCTTCAAAACAGAGAGATAGAGATGGTAAGGGCTTATTCTCAAGCACAGGTACCAGAAATTTGTCAAAAGAGACACAATACAGGGCAGACTTTATTTACACCTCCTGTTTGCCACAGACTTCACTGTTGGTGGAAGAGGATAGCAGAAAGAGGAGAGTGATGTTGGATGATTTGCTGTAGCACTGCGACAAGCAGGGTAGCTGGGAATTTCCCCTTGTTCAATAGATTCATGTCAAAATATCCTGCAAGTAGACACAGTGAAATTGTCTTGTGGTTTTTCTCAGATATCATGAGATATCTGGTGATTACAGATGATTTGATGTAATCAGAACTTGACTATATCATGGCAACTTCAGAGTAGATGGCAATATAGAATAGGCAGAAGCACCCGAATAGGCAGAGTAAACGGCCAGTGGGAAAAACTCACTCAGCTGGTCCATGCACTGCCAGGATCTCTCTGCCCCTTCTCTTCTGGAGACTAGGCCCTGGTCATTACCTACCACCACAGAATCTAGCAATATACTCCTTCAAACTACATTTAGGCCATCATACATCCCACACTTGCATCATTTCCGTTGGTGGCTAATCTCTCTTTTAACTGTTTCCTTGCTGAATTTGTGTTCTCTTGCCAAGGAGATGATGAATTATTGGAAGAAAACCCAGAGAAGTCCCAAGTCAAATCTCAAGAGGAAAACGGGGATGAGAGAGACAAACCTGGAGAGAAAGGCCATGGTCAAGCAAACAAGCCTCATAACCAGAGTCTCCAGGGAGGCCCGAAAGAACCATTTGGCAGTGGTGTCCCCAACGGCCCACATGGCTCACATGGCCCCAGGGGCCCATATCACCCCGGTGGTCTCCAATGGGCCAGGTGGCCAACAAGGACCAGGTGGCTAGCAAAGACCAGATAGCCAACAAGGACCAGGTGGCCAAGGTCATCCAGGTGGCCAACAAGGCCAACAAGCTGCCGAGAAAGGACCAGGTGCCCAGGGAGACCAGCAGGGAAGAGATGACCAGCACGGTCAGCCCGGTGGCCAGTGACAAAGTAACCTTACTAAGGAGGTCCTCCGGTGATTCTCTAGGTATGAAGTGCATTCTTATTCACTGATCTCCTGAATTTCCCCTTTTCAATTCCTAATTTTTCTTTCTGTTCTTTAGTCTCATTGAAACCTTGACTTTAATCTCTCTTAAACTTCTTCTTGCTGCGATTCTCCTTGCCTCACTTATCAGAGCAAGTGTTCCTTCAACCCTGAACTTCCTTGCTTGCTCTCTTTCTTTCTTTTTTTCTTCCTTCCTTTCTTTCGATTTCCTACTTCCTTCCTTTCTTTTCTTCCTTCCTTCATTTCTTTCTGTGACTCCCTCATACTTATCTTAGCCTACAACTTTTCCAAATTCTATCTCCCCACACCCTTCCTCTTCTCTCCTCTCTTCCCTTCTCTCTACTCTCTCCTGGCCTCCTCCTTTCACAGCTGCTTCTTCTTCTCTCTCTCATAATATGATGTTTTATACTGTCTTCTACTACCTACTAGTAGAAATACGGACATAGATCATATCAAAGCCAAATTAATATGTCTGTTTAAAATTCTTCTCTTCATTTAGAAATGGATAGACATCAACTGGTGACCATGGACTGTTCAGTGGTGGAAACATAGCCTTTCCTTTCCCTGACTTCAAATCATCAATAAAGTCATCAGCATGAAAGCCCTGGCTCTTGTTTTCCTTCTAGGGCCATGGTTCTTGGTCAGGGGACAGGAGGGACAGGTTGGGAGATCCAAAGCCCTGAGTGGGCTCCACATGTTGTCTAGTGTACAAGTTTCCACAACTCAGATTTCCATAATTTCGTGAGGACTTAACCACCACCAATATTACCAAGCCAAAAATGTATCTTCTTGAGACCAGTAAGGGTGGTGACCAAGTTTCGATTACAAATATGCACGCCCTTTTCTGAGCTTAAATGCAGAGAATTGTACCTTGTGAACTCCTATGATTTCTGGTAGTCATTCAATATATGTGTGTCATAGTATGAGGTTAGGGTGTGTGGGAAACGGAACACTGTGCACTGTTGGTGGGAATGCAAACTGGTGCAGCCACTATAAAAAACAATATGGAGCCTCCTCAAAAACTGAAAACTAGAACAACAAAAGAATCCAGCGGGCCCACTGCTGGGTATTTCTCCAAAGAGAAGGAAAGCTCTACTTTGAAAAGATACATGCACCCCTATTGTTCATTGCAGCATTATTTACAAGAGCCACAATATGGAAGCAGCATAAGGATTTGTGGAGAGATGAACGGATCAAGAAGATGTGGTGTGTAGACATAATGGAATACTAATCGTGATGAAGAAGAAGGAAATCTTGCCCTTTGGGACAATATAGACAGGTCTAGAGAGTGGAATGCCAAGTGAAATAAGTCAGAGAAAGACAAATTCCCCGTGACTTCATACCCATGGGGAAGCTACAAACCAAAACAAATGAGCTAACAAAACAAAACGGATACACACTAATAGATACAGAGAACTAATTATCCAGTTGTCAGAAGGCAGGGTGAGGGAGGTTAGGCAAAACAGGATGAACAAGTAGATGAAAAGGTACAAACATATATTTACAAAATCAATAAAACACAGAGATATGACCTACACAGAAGGAATGCAGGAATACAGTTAATACTACCTAATAATTTTCTATCTTGATAGGTGGTAGGTCGACTATTCCAGGTGATCCTTCATAATGTATATAAATGTTGAATCACTATGTTGTCCACCTGGAACTCACGTAATATTGTATGTCAGCTAGTTTCCACATTTTTCAAAAGAGAGAAAAGGGACCATAAGAACATAGAAATGAATAGGGAAAATGAGGACACACAGATGTACACAGGGAGAAGGGCAAGTGATGCTCAAGGCAGAGATTAGGGAAATGTGGCAGAAACTAAGGAGCACCAAAGACTGCTAGGAAACCAGCAGAAGCTAAGAGCAAAGCCTGGAAGAGCTTCTTCCTGAGAGCCCTCAGACTGCACCAAAAGCTTGTTCTTAGACTTCTAGTGTCCAGAACTGTGAGGAAATAAATTTCTGTCCTTTAAGCCAATCACTTTGTAGTCCTTTGTTACAGCAACTCTAGCCAAAGAATCTGGTGAGAATTTTTAATTGAAGGGAGATACTTGGACTAATGACAATACATTTTTTCCATCCACCTCAGAAGCATCTGAGTGAAGAGCAGCAGAAAGAGATTTGACAGGAAACATCCCTCAGGTGGTGGGCTCCATAGAGACAGCCTAGGAACTGTGCTTTACCTTGAGGTTCTTGTTTTTCTGAGTGTCCAAATTGGATGACACCTGTGGACACTCATGCATGTGAATGCCAGTGGACCCAAAGGCTGACAATAAAATTCGGTGAGGATAAAGAAGGTTCTAGTGAACATTTCTAGCAAGAGTATAAGTAGTTTGCTCTTAGTACTAGTGCTAGTGAAGAATTTACAGGTCAGGAAAACAGACACAATGGAAACATGTTTAAATCTGTCGATTCCCATAACCCCTGCCATATTCACGTCTGAAATCAGTCCTAGAACTGACCTCCTCTTTGGAAGCAAAATTCTTCTCTGCCTGCTGGCAATCTCAGTACCCTCATAGGCTTGCCATATAATTTCTGAAGAAATGTGACTATCCTATCTATGGATATATTTCACAGTGAAAAATATATGAAGCCATATAAACCTGGGGGTTGAATCATTGGAAAGTCACTAGGGTGAAGACTCAAGAAAAAATTAGAAGCTTTCTCTTTATCATGCAAGCAGGGTAGTAGTCCCAGCTCTGATCTTTACCCAAAACTTAAGAAATGTCAGGTCTGCATCCTGACAGATGCTAAAAACATCTATCCCAATTTTATTCTTGAGAACACAGTAGATAACTTCAGGGTGGGTGTGTAGACTCACAGGAACCACTGAAGGATTTGTCCCACCTAGACTCCCACTCCCCCAGGAAGCTCATGATGGCATTGCTGTTGTTCAGTTGTTACTGTCCAGTCATATCTGCTATTGAAAATCTCTCTACATAGCTAACTGACGTTTTTTCTCCAGTTCACTATGACTCTGCCAAGTGAGTGCAATTCTCTTTGGGCAGGATGGAATTTGGAAAACGTGTACCATGAAAACCTGACAAGGTTATTCCTCGGTAAGATCCAGCCTCTCTTCAGTCAGTAAGGTGAAGTGACTGAGAGTTGGAAGCTTGAGAAGCAATAGTGTTTCTCTATTACAAAAGCTTCTTACCATTTTTTTTCCTACCTAGTGCAAGAAGCACTTTACTCAACTGTCTATCTCTCAGAATCCTAGGTTCACCATTTTCCTTGGCATTGACCACAGATTCGTCCAGCTGAGTACACGGTGACTTGCACTCTGGCTGACCTTGTTGCTCGAAGCGCTGATGATAGTTCAGTGCTCCCAGAGACAATTCCAGTGTTCTCATGGAAACCTGGAACCCAGGTTCCTGGCAGCTTCTCCCATCAGCCAGCTCTGGTCTACAGACAATAGGCCATCAAGGGCATTCAGTGATGCGGGTGTTCCCCTCAGCAGAGCATCTATGGTTGCCTCAGTGAAGAAGATCTCTTCAGGGATCTCCTGGGGAATAAGAGGTGGTTTCTTATGTCTTCTGTAGGAATCCTTGCTGACATTACCATCTCTGTGAACTGTCTGATCCTTTTTAATTCTATAATTGGGGAATTGCAGCAAGTCTACCTTGTATATGAGGCCAGCATTGTGTCCAACATTCATGGAGCTCTTCCAACAGCACATTAGGGCTGGATTTATGTGCCCTTGCCAGAATATGAGTCATTATTGAGGGCCCCTGGCTCCATAAATTCTCCATACCCAGCTTAAATATAGAGAACCTTTTGATCCATCACCCTCAAGATCCATCTCCAGCATGTTTTCTTATTTCTGCTGATTTGTTAGCAGTTTGTGAGAGTATTAGCTTGTTTTTTTCTATTTGTTTGTTTGTTTCTGGTTTTTTTTTTAGAATGGAAATTGTACTTACCATATTGGGCTGTGTTGATACTTTGTCCTAAAGAAATGAGGAGTCGTAGGACATATCTTGAGGAGAATAAGTGTTTCCTTCCTTCACATTGAGTTAATTAAACAGTTTTCAGGAGTGCAATGGCTCTCCTGTCCTTGTAGGTTGTAGGGGTTTGCTCTTGGTGGCCCTGGAGGTTCCAGGAAATTTAATGGTTTCATAGTTTCAGGTTCACCCACCTAAATATCCCTCTCTCAGGTATGAGGGTTCCACTATTTAATGTCAGGGATAATTATTGTAACATAATAGCTCCAGCTATTATTATCCCTCTCCTATATTATTATCCTCCTCTCTTTGAGTGTCTTAGTTTGCATGCACTCACTGTATCATCCCACTGAAAAACAAAACCCATGCTCCGTTCTTTACTATCCTTAATAATAAAACTCATTAGGAAATGATGCATTTCCCATCACTCTGCTTTCTCTTAATTCATTCCCCCTGAACCCAGCTTCTGCCCCAATACCATCCGTGTTGCAAGATCCAAAGTTTTTTTTGTTATATCAATTTCACTGTTTTCCTCAGCAGCATTTGAAAGCTGATCTCTCCCTCTGCCTAACACAATGACATCTCTTATTTCCAGTCAACCAGACATTTTATTGCTTTTTTTCTTACCTTCCTACAGGCTCTACTTTTTTCTTTTGCTGTGGCCTCTCTCCAATTTTCCTTCTAAAGATTTGAATATCTCAGGGTTCAAATCTACTGTCACTCCTCTAGAAAGCTTTTAGGTAATCCTTTTTTTATGTTAATGACTCCTAAATATAAATCTCTTATTTTAATCTTTAGTGAAAGATTCAGATACTCAGTTATCTATTTGACATTTCCACCTGGTTATTTCCTAGATCTTCTAAACGTAATATGTTAAAAAAAAGAATTTTTGATTATTGTTCTCCCAACCCCCTTAACATTTTCCACTCAATCTTAGGTAGTTGTATAGTCAGAATTGTTAAAGTAAAATGATGTACTTTCCGATTCTTCTTCTTCTTCAATTCCTTCGCTTTATCTAATTGAGTAATAAGACCTATCAGCTTTACCTATATAATATACAGAATTCATCTTTTTAAAATGTCCTAATTCTAGTGGTGTCTGGGGGGCTCATTCGTTTAACTGTGTGATTCTTGGTTTTGGCTTAGGTCATGATCTCAGGGATTGTGAGATTGAGCCCTGCTACATGCTCTATGCTCAGCAGAAATCTGCTTGGATACTCTCTCCTTCTGCACCCCCCTCAAATAAATAAATAAATCTTGAAAAAAAATGTTTTAACTTTATTACCATCATCCAAATCTGAGCCGCTGTGATTTCTCATAAGGACCACTTACTACACTATAACTTATTAGCTGGTCCCCTTAATTGTCCTCTTGCCCATTCCAACACATAGTACATAGTGCTTCCATTCTTTTATATCCAAAGTAAATTTAAATCTACATATAAATCAAATTGTATTTCACGTGGTTTCAATTCTTTTGATGTTTTCTCATGGCACTTAAATCTAAATTCCCTCTCATTACTTAAAAGGCTTTTTTTTTTAAAAAAAGATTTTATTTCCTTATATGACAAAGATCACAAGTAGGCAGAGAGATAGGCAAAGAGAGAGAGAGGAGGAAGCAGGCTTCCCGCTGAGCAGAGAGCCCAATGCGGGGCTCAATCCCAAGACCCTGGGATCATGACCTGAGCCAAAGGCAGAGGCTTTAACCCACTGAGCCACCCAGGTGCCCCTAAAAGGCTTTTTTATGATCTTGCCAGTCACTACTTCCTCACTATGCTCTGGTCACTCAGATCTTATTTCCCTTCTCAAACATTTGCTCCTGGGGGTACTTGCACTTGCAGTGCCATCTTTTTGAGAGATTTATTTGTCCAGGATGGCACATGGCTGGATTGTATTTGTGATTCAAGTTTTAGTATGAAATCTGTTTCTCAGGTAGGTCTATTCTAACTATACTCTATAAAGCTCTTCCTCTTCTCCATTTATTCTTTTTTTTTAATTTTTAATTTTTTATTGTTTATAAACATATATTTTTATCCCCAGGGGTACAGGTCTGTGAATCGCCAGGTTTACACACTTCACAGCACTCACCATAGCACATACCCTCCCCAATGTCCATAACAGAACCACCCTTCTCCCAACCCCCCTCCCCTCCGCAACCCTCAGTTTTTTGTGAGATTAAGAGTCACTTATGGTTTGTCTCCCTCCCAATCCCATCTTGTTTCAATGATTCTTCTCCTACCCCCTTAACCCCTCATGTCGCATCTCCACTTCCTCATATCAGGGAGATCATATGATAGTTGTCTTTCTCCAATTGCCTTATTTCGCTAGCATGATACCCTCTAGTTCCATCAACGTTGTCCCAAATGGCAAGATTTCATTTCTTTTGATGGCTGCATAGTATTCCATTGTGTGTGTGTGTGTGTGTGTGTGTGTATATATATACCACATCTTCTTTATCCATTCATCTGTGGATGGACATCTAGGTTCTTTCCATAGTTTGGCTATTGTAGACATTGCTGCTATAAATATTTGGGTGCACATGCCCCTTCGGATCACTACATTTGTATCTTTAGGGTAAATACCCAGTAGTGCAATTGCTGGTCATAGGGTAGTTCTATTTTCAACATTTTGAGGAACCTCCATGTTGTTTTCCAGAGTGGTTGCACCAGCTTGCATTCCCACTATCAGTGTAGGAGGGTTCCCCTTTCTCCGCATCCTCGCCAGCATCTGTCATTTCCTGACTTGTTAATTTTAGCCATTCTGACTGGTGTGAGGTGGTATCTCATTGTGGTTTTGATTTGCATTTCCCTGATGCCGAGTGATGCTGAGCACTTTTTCATGTGTCTGTTGGCCATCTGGATGTCTTCTTTGCAGAAATGTTTATTCATGTCTTCTGCCCATTTCTTGATTGGATTATTTATTCTTTGGGTGTTGAGTTTGCTAAGTTCTTCATAGATTTTGGACACTAGCCCTTTATCTGATATGTCGTTTGCAAATATCTTCTCCCATTCTGTCAGTTGTCTTTTGGTTTTGTTAACCGTTTCCTTTGCTGTGCAAAAGCTTTTGATCTTGATGAAATCCCAGTAGTTCATTTTTGCCCTTGCTCCCCTTGCCTTTGGTGATGTTCCTAGGAAGATGTTGCTGCGGCTGAGGTCGAAGAGGTTGCTGCCTGTGTTCTCCTCAAGGATTTTGATGGATTCCTTTCACACATTGAGGTCCTTCATCCATTTTGAGTCTATTTTCTCTGTGGTATAAGGAAATAGTCCAACTTCATTTTTCTGCATGTGGTTGTCCAATTTTCCCAACACCATTTATTGAAAAGGCTGTCTTTTTTCCATTGGACATTCTTTCCTGCTTTGTCGAAGATGAGTTGACCTTAGAGTTGAGGGTCTATTTCTGGGCTCTCTATTCTGTTCCATTGATCTATGTGTCTGTTTTTGTGCCAGTACCATGCTGTCTTGATGATGACAGCTTTGTAATAGAGCTTGAAGTCCGGAATTGTGATGCCACCAACTTTGGCTTTCTTTTTCAATATTTCTTAGGCTATTCGAGGTCTTTTCTGGTTCCATATAAATTTTAGGATTATTTGTTCCATTTCTTTGGAAAAAGAATGGATGGTATTTTGATAGGAATTGCATTAAATGTGTAGATTGCTTTAGGTAGCATAGACATTTTCACAATATTTATTCTTCCAATCCAGGAGCAAGGAACATTTTTCCATTTCTTTGTGTCTTCCTCAATTTCTTTCATGAGTACTTTATGGTGTTCTGAGTATAGATTCTTTGCCTCTTTGGTTAGGTTTATTCTTAGGTATCTTATAGTTTGGGGTGCAATTGTAAATGGGATTGACTCCTTAATTTCTCCTTCTTCTGTCTTGTTGTTGGTGTAGAGACATGCAACTGATTTCTGTGCATTGACTTTGTATCCTGACACTTTACTGAATTCCTGTACAAGTTCTAGCAGTTTTGGAGTGGAGTCTTTTGGGTTTTCCACATATAGTATCATATCATCTGCGAAGAGTGATAGTTTGACTTCTTCTTTGCCGATTTGGATGCCTTTAATTTCCTTTTGTTGTCTGATTGCTGAGGCTAGGACTTCTAGTACTATGTTGAATAGCAGTGGTGATAATGGACATCTCTGCCGTGTTCCTGACTTTAGCAGAAAAGCTTTCAGTTTTTCTCCATTGAGAATGATATTTGCGGTGGGTTTTTCATAGATGGCTTTGATAATATTGAGGTATGTGCCCTCTATCCCTACGCTTCTAAGCATTTTGATCAGGAAGGGATGCTGTACTTTGTTAAATGCTTTTTCAGCATCTATTGAGAGTATCAGATGGTTCTTGTTCTTTCTTTTATTAATGTGTTGTATCACATTGATTGATTTGAGGTTGTTGAACCAACCTTGCAGCCCTGGAATAAATCTCACTTGGTCATGGTGAATAATCCTTTTAATTTACTGTTGAATCATATTGGCTAGCCCTGCTCCAAGCTCACTGAGCCTGCAACTGGTTCAAGGTAACCCCGAGCTGAGAGCTCACTCCTCTGCTCTGTCTCTGTAGCCAGCTTCCCCATTCTAATACCTGCAAGCTTTGTGACGCTCAGACACCCCGGATCCTTCTGTGACCCTGCGGGACCTGAGGCCACACTGACCCCGCGTGGGCTTCACCTCGTTTTAGCCTCTGGAGCAATATCCCTCAGCGGAACAGACTTTTAAATGTCCTGATTTTGTGCTCTGTTGCTCCGCCACTTGCCGGGAGCTGGCCCCTCCCCCCGCAGTCTATCTTCCTGTCGCTTTGGATTCATTTCTCCGCCAGTCCTACCTTTCAGAGAGAGGTTGATTTTCTGTTTCTAGAATTGCTGTTCTTCTTATCTTCGATCTCCCATTGGATTTGTAGGTGTTTGCAATCTTTAGATAAGCTATCTAGCTGATCTCCTGCTAGCTGAAGTAGTCTCAGCCTGCTACTTCTCTGCCATCTTGACTCCTCCCTTCCTCTTCTCCAGTTATTCTAAGCTGTATCAATCATGACTTATAACTCTGAGTTTGTTTACATGATCATTATCTGTCTTCCACCATGTTTTTGGATTTTGTCACATTTCATCTGTATTTACAGCATGAAATATTGTGTATAACACTCAGATATTCAGTTTGTGAGTGTATGTGTAGTTACTATACAAGGAATAAAAACAAGAAGGAATTTGCCTGCATTCTCTGTAAACTGTTTGCTACATTCTCTTAGAGTAAACCTGGAAAACTCTACTCCAAACAGAATCAAAGAATAATACAAGTCTTCTTTCAACCCTAAGTTATCATCGTTGCCTAATTCCTCAGAATTAATATAATCTCAGAAGATAAGCCATTTGGTTACATCACTTTCATCCTAGATATGTCAGTAAGTAGAATTATGTACAATAAGAGATTTCTAATACAGCTTTTCTTTCCATGTTAGTATCCTTTGCCTGGCTGCTGTTTACAGAGAAGTTGAATGTTAAGGTGTTAATGTTTCTTATGTAAGTAAATTATCAAAATTCTCAAGTCTACAACATGAAAACATCAAACATGGATTTTCCAAGATTTCTCTTAGCCCCCAGGTTTTTTTTTTTTTTCCTTCGTTCCCATGCCTAATAAATCCAAATATATTGGCCTTTGCATATGTGGGAGGTGGGACAGGTATTCTTTAAGACTATATTGAAAAGAATGTAAGCTTCAGTGTATGCTTCCAATTTTCTGCTATCTCTTTAACTTACAAAGGACTCAATATAATTCTTTTAAAATTTATCCTTTTAATCAACATGTATCTTGCACACTCAGATTCAGATAAGAAAAATTAACATATGAAACTAATGTAGAATTAATTTTTATTTTTGCCAAATTTATTGATGAGAATATTTACAAACATTTTTTCTCCACACAAAGATTATGGCTATTCTAGGCTAGTTAGTAACATAGTTAATCACTCCAAAATATCCTTTCTGCAACATAAATGATATTCTTTTTCTGGAATTTCCCAAAGAGTTATTTCATAAATAATATATGTATAATCCAAGTAGTATTCTCCTGGCATGTAGTGGTGATCTGTATTGAATCAATGTCCTCGTTGACAGTTTTGATGTTTTATCATTTCAGTGCATTAGTTTTTGATTGACAGTCTTATACGGGTATCTTGACAATCAGTGTCTGGTACACTCTTTGTCTGCTAAAAGCAATTCTGTATGTTCTTTTATGGAGAAATGTACTTCAATAATCAATCAGTAAGTTCCTTCTTTGGCCAACTTTGTTTTATAGAAACTTTCTATATAAACTCTCCTTCTCTCACACTTACAGAGTATCTTTCTTTCATTGATCTATTGTCCCAAAATAATTTTTGAACTTGTGACAGTATTTACTTTAATTACAATACATATTTAAACCATGATTATAATCAGTATTATTTTCTGCCACATTCACAGACTTGCATAACATTTGATTAAGAACTGTCACCATATTGAACTTTTTTCAAAGGTGGAGTCTAGTTGGATGGTCTGTGGAGAAAACCTAACTAGGACCATGGGGATGAGTGAGCTGCTTTTCATAGGGATGCAAATAACAACTAGATACTATTACAGTTGTTCTGAATTAGTTGTACAATTTTGCATCTAGAGAAATGATTTAGAACTAACTATGGAAATATTCTCTCCTCTGACAGTTAATATTAAGATATTAACTTTTATATGTTCCAAAACATGTTTAAAGAAAAAACTCTGAAAGGGAGGAGAGAGAGAGAGAGAAGAAAGAGACTAAGAGAAAGAGGCAAAATCTGATCTACGTGAGATTTCCTAAGTTACAATTATAGATATAGTAAATACATTTAAGCACAATTAACCATATGAAACCAACATTAATGCAAGAACCAAAGACAACTAAGAAACATCATGTCTTCCTTCGTCCTAGTAAATGATAGTTGGGCCTTCAGATCTGTTCATGGTGTTAAAAATTTCTTCTGTTCAGAATATACTTTACTTTCCATAGCACTGTTAGTGATGTCTGTCTTAGTTTTTTGCTCCCCAGAATTAGGATAAATGAATGGCTTGAGGGATAGATTAGAGCTATTAACTCACCAATGATCACTGCTAATTCAGTTTCTGGCATAAAGTAGCTAGAGGTAGCTACGAGAAAGGCCAAATAGTAGGCAATGAAAAGGAGGAGAAAGGAGATGACAGCTTTCATGGCTCCCACGTGGGCTTCTATGTTGAAGTCTCTGCACCGGGTGGCACTGACCTTCATCTGCCTGTTATGTCTCCAGAGGGAGAGGATCAAGAGGAGAAATGAGATCAGGGATGCAGAAAAAGGGAGGAGCGTTAACAGGTTGAGGCAAATCTTGATGGAAGCATACTGAGCTTTATTTACTCTGCATCTCACAGTTACATTTGCTTTCCTCTTTGTCTTAACACAATACCTGAAATCATCATTCAAATTCTCAGTCACAACAAGGCTAATAAATGCAGAGACGGCCAAGCACCCCAGCAGGATCCTAGGAATCATGCTGTCAATTCTCCACTTCATCCAGAGGAAAAGGGGATGGTAAAAGTTTGCAATCTTGAGGAAATAGAAAATGCTGAGGCAGGTGGCAAACCAGACACTTAAATGGTTGGTTAGTGTCCAGAAGAAGTCAATGATTCTCATTTGTTTACCGGCAGTATATACATCTGGATACAGCACCAATATGAAACAATCTAATAGTATTATACATAATAGACAAATTCTGGATATGGCCAGACTTGTGAGGATTAAATCAATGGAGGTGATCTTCCTATTCTTGATCCAGCCCATGCAGTTTACCAATCCAATGAATGCATTCCCTAAAATCCCCATTGAAAACTCTCCAGCTGCTATGAGCATTAAGGTAGTTTCCACTTTATCCGGCATGGTAAAATACAGAAAAAAAACCAACTGGTTTCAAGCTGAACTGATGTAGTTTGATAGGTACACCTACTTCTCGATTTTGCTCTAATTTCCTTTGCCTCTCTTATTGTAGTCTGCCTTGTGGTGGAGACTGGAGTGAAAAATGAAGACTGTAGCTATCATCATTAAATCCTAATTAGTATTGAGAAGCAAATGTGGTTGGCAATCCCTGTCCTGGCCACTGCCTGTGTCACCTGTATGTAAAACTGGGATCGGCAGGCCTTACTTTTCCACATATGGTTAATTTAGGCTGAGCTACATTTTAGGATGCAAATTAGACCTGTTCCTTTTCATGGTCCTGCATTGTCTGTGTTTTGCAAGGCTATGTTTTGCAAATTTTGGATTCATTAATCTGGGTCACATACTAGTAACCTCAATAGGGCTGCTAGATTTAGCAAATAAAAATACAGGACACCCAGTTAAACCTGAATTTCAAAGAAACAATAAATGATCTTTCACTGAAAAAATAAATTAAAATAAAATAAAATAAATGATTTTTTTAAGTGTATGTCCCAAATTGCATGAAATTAGTACTTCCAGGAAGTACTAAAATTCAAATTTAATTGGGTGTTCTGTATTTTATCTGGCAAATCTAAACTCCAAGGATTTTCTGGTTATTACAAAACAGGCCAAAATCGAAATTTGTAGAGGAATCTTCATTTTCCTAAATGATAATATTGATTACTGCTAAAAATCCAAAGTTTGGGTTAGCATTGAGAACTGTACATTTTTGGGGGTTCTAAAAGATTAACACTAAATATAGATTATCTGGGTCTAAAAAACATTTTAGCTCATTTATCTTGGTTGTTCAGATGAAGAGTTACATGCACAAGATCTTTTAAAATAACGCATTGTCTTCTTAGTCAAATCAATTTAATGGTCATTTGGTTTGTGATGTAATATATAACAAGACGAAGGAGCCCTAATGGAGTATTGATTATCTTTATATTTAAAATGTTCTCAAGAGCAGTGCACACATGAGAGAAGAGATTAAAATTCTGTGTTTTTATCTATTCTACACCCTCTGCCTTGCCAAACTGCATCTGAGAATCTAGATCATTAGCCTTTCTAAACTATAAGGGAAGAGACAGATGATTAAGTTTACCTCATTCTTACAACCTACTCCTATTTTGAAGTAGCTTCTCTAATTTAGAGTTACTGAGAAACACTTTGCTATATAGAATTTCCGTAGAATAATTCTGGGGTGATGATACTTTCTTTGGCTACATGTATCTTTCCATCCTTCTTTAAAGGACAAACCTTCATTCCCAAGATGCAGCCTTGATTTTTGTCTCATTACATAGCGAGATTCACAGATGACTGCTTTCCT
This sequence comes from Mustela putorius furo, assembly GCF_011764305.1. Lineage (NCBI taxonomy): Eukaryota > Metazoa > Chordata > Mammalia > Carnivora > Mustelidae > Mustela > Mustela putorius. The sequence continues at coordinate 36,517,852 of NW_025422368.1, read as the reverse complement.
CTGATCTTGGAAATGATCCCTGACCCATGCATATCATTTTCTTCTCCTTAGTATCCTGGTAAATAAAAGGTCTCTGTAACTATGATACCTTTACTCAAATAAATTTGAGGATATGTTTTTGTTCTTTGTTGTTTTTCAGGTAAGTATAGATTTTCTGCATACTTGTGTTGTATAGCATATAAATTAGGGTGCAGCTACTATGGAAACAGGATGAAAGTTCGTCAAAGGATTAAAAATATAACTACCACATGAACCAGCATCCCCCAAATCTGGTTATTTATCTAAAAGAATCGAAATCAAGATCTCAAAGTGATATTAGCCCTGTTCATTGCAGTGTCCTGCACAACAACTAAATGTAGAAAGAGCCGAATTGCTCACTGGCATATGAATGAATAAAGAAAATGTGTTATATACAGACAATGGAATATCATTCAGTCTTAGAAAGAAGAAAATTCTGAAATATGCAAAAACCTGGGTGGGCTTGGAGGACATTATGCCAAGTTAAATAAGCTAATTACAGAAGGATAAATATTGCCCAATTCCACTTATATAGGTATCTAGGATTGTCAGGTCATCAAAGCAAAGAATAAAATAGTGGTTGCCAGGGCCTGAGGGGAGATAAGAAGGCAGAGTTATTATTCAACGAGCATCAAGTTTCAGTTACACAAGATAAATTTATTTTAGAGATATGGTTTACAATATTGTGCCTATAGTTAACAACATTATATTGTACACTTAAAAATCTGTTGAAAGTGCAGATCTCATATTAAATACCCTACTACAATTTTTTTTTAAAAAGTAGAAAAGAAAACCCAACAAAAATTTGCAAGAGAATGTTTTGTCACCTTACTACTTTGAACTTACTGCTTTGAACCCTTACTACTTGAACTACTTTGAACTTTGGTGGTCAGTGGAGGCGCTTCAAACCTTGAAGATACAGAAAACTAAACATGGAAGGAAGGACTTCACACTAACGTAGGGAAGTCTTCCCAGAAGTACTAATCTTACAAAACACTTCTTTCATCTAAACTTGCAGAAGAATGTAAGTGTAGGATTAAGAGGTATTTTGTAGAATGTACTAATATATTCCATTAGAAGAATATCAATTCTCCTGTCTTGTACAATAAATAGCAACTTAAATGCTAGGATATTAGAAATATGGTTGATGAAGTTTATGTACTGACGACTGTAAATTTCAGGACTTTGCACAGTGAATTTCACATCATTATATGAAGACAAATTGATAACCTTCAGGTAGTTAATATTTTAGTTACCACAAAACAAAATGAGTAGATTGAAATAGTCCAGAATTTGAAATAGCAAAGAGTGGTACCTGAAATGCATAGCCATTATCAGACAGACATGAACTTAGACATGCCAGATCAAGTGTTTCAACACTACTCTAGTGAGTAGTTCACAGTAGAACAACATTTTGGTAGTGACTCTTATTCACTTATTTTTTTTTTTTTGTAATCTACTCTATAAGTGTTATGGCATACATCATTCTTTTAGTGATAGCATGTAGTTATTCCATAATGTATGTTAATTTCTTCCCAATTAATTGCTTTTCTAATGTCCTGAGTGAAAAGAACCCCTGCAGGTCTTTTTTTAAGAAAAGAGGCTGAATAAAACAGTCTGATCAAAATTAATTGTCCCATTCTTTTATCCGGATTGTGAAGAGCACTTAGGATTGGCCATAGAGAGAGATACTGGGATGGAATCTGTTTCTATCCTATTGCTGCCTGAGCAGCAAGTTGTTTGTAAGGACATTGAATTTCAAGGAAAATCAACAGGAGGTGCCAGAATAAGGTCAACCAGAAAATACTATCTAGGAGACCACCTAGAGCATCACTCACTTGGGAGGAGACAGATACATAATTAGGACACTGAACCAGAGGTGAAACAGGGGAGATCTGAATTCCTAGTTAATAAGCCAAAGGGGAGTGACCTGACAGAGCCATGAAGGAAGCAAAATTAAGGCCCAGCAATGAAAGAAGTGTATGATAGGGAAAAAATGAAAAAGCAATTAGTGCGATTCAGTGCTCTTTATCATGGGCCTATGTAAAATCTTAAAGGAACTTAACTAGGCAGTACATGCCTAATATCTGCAGTAAGAAGGCAACAAGGGAAGTGTGAGCTCTCACACTCTTGGAGGAAAGGGCATCTGAAGATGAGAATCTGAACTGTACACAGACAAAGAGATATATACATTCATGTGCTAACAGGTCTCAAGAACACTTAAAGATATGTACCCAAAATAAACAGGATAACTGGAAAAAATGAAAATGTATTTTTTATTAGCAAAATCCATTTATAAAGCTTAGATTTTACAACATGCAGAATGTTCTCCCATATCTCAGCATCCTGATAGATGCCTGCCTCAGCTTGTTATTTCTAATAATTAAAATAAGTGATGACCAGAAGGATAGAGAATTGCTATCATTTCTCCTAACATCACAACTAACTTCCTTTCTTTCATAAGCTAGCTAAAAGTCGCCAAAAGAGAAGCCCCATAGTATACAAAAAGGAGGAAGAGAAATGAAGTCATAGTTTTCATGGCTCCCACATGGGCCTCTGTGCTAGGGTCTCTGCAGCCTGTAACGTTGAGTTTCATTTGCTTGATATGTCTCCATAGGGACATAACTAAAAGAAAAAATGAGATCAATGACACAGTACATGGGACAACTGCCAACAGGTTGAAGAGAATCAATGAGTGGAAGAACTGACTTTTACTCACATTGAACATTTCAGTGCAGTTTCTTTTAGGATTTACAATTTTATGAAACTCATGATCATAATCTGGTGTCATTGCTAGTATAAGGCTGATCAAAGACGAAACGGCCAAACAACCCAGGAGAATCCAATGAATCACTCTGTCTATTCTTCGCTTTAGCCAGAGAAAAAACAGATGGGAGAAATTGGCTATCTTGAGCAAATAGAAGACGTTGAGGCAGGTGGCAAACCACGTACTTAGATAGTTGGTGAGTGTCCAGAAGATACTAATGAATGTCTGTAGTTTATCACTTTCATAAAAATCTGGGTAGCATATCATTATGATGACATTTAGTATCAATATACAGAGCAAACAAATTCTGGAGATGGCTAGACTGGTGAGGATATAGTCAACTGAGGAGATCTTTTTCTTCTGAATCCAGTCAATCCAGTTTACTAGTCCAATATATACATTCCCCAACATTCCTATTATGAATTCTTCAGCTATAATGATCACAAAGATGTTGTCTTCCATACTGAGCATGTTGGTAGGGAGAACACCCCGATCTCCAATATCACTGCAGACAGACATCATCTCATCCATTATTTTGACTTTGATATAATTCTAGAAGTAAGCGGCTTTCTTTTGAAATAGAATTGCTTCTCCATTCATGAGGACTAAACCAAATGGTTGCTCCAAACAGTTTGACTAGCTTTGATCTCGGGCAAATTACAGCCATCACCCTTTAGTGTGTGATAAGGGAAATGCTGGGTTGAAACTGCTCTCATACAAATTAAAAGAGATTGTATTTCATGAATTTGCAACAAGCTTCTTGCTCTTAAGTTTTGTGTACTTTGATCTGTCAAATTGAATTTTGAATACAGAGCCACAGAAAGCAAACAAAAGCATGTATTCTATAAAAATCACAATGTGTAAATGAAAGTACATTTTCTTCACCATATTTATAAATTAATCAAAAGTCAGCTTCCCTAGTGGAAATTAATTTTGATTTTGGAAATGATCAGTACAGTCAGTTGTAGAAAATTAACTTTCAGTCAGAGGATAATAATTTTGTTTTCATATAAGTGGTTAATTAACGAAGGCTGTGTTAAAAATCAAATTATAAATGACTGTTATGAGACAGGCACATGGTGATATTTACTAAACATTTTTTTCTCAATGGAGTTTTTTAAATAAAAGTGAAAGATGCTAGATAAGGATTTGCTATGTTTAGTTTTATTTAATACAGGAAATGCTGTCCATGACAATTCACTTCCTGAAATGTCATCTCTTGGATAAGGAACATTTTCATGTAAAATTAAGAAAACATATTTTAAATTATTCTATTTACAACCAAACCCTTTTATAAGATTTATAATCTCACATTCTAAATTATAGTCATTTCTCTAGATGGAGCAATCACTTTTAAGAAAATATTTACTGAATTATATTTCCGGGGAATAGGACTAATTCTACTATTAAATTGATTTATTCTTTCTTGGGAAAACCAACCCACAATAAATTTAAACCTAGGTAATACAAATCACATAAACTAAGGTTCTTCTAACTGTGTTTAAGTATTTCTATAATGTAAGAAACATATGTACTATTTTTCCTATGTCTTATGCATGCATAGTGTGTAATAAGAAAGCATGAAATTAATAATTTAAGGAAACCCAGTTGTCTTTAAAATGTTACAATAAACAAAAAAGAAGAGAGAATGATGCTAAAGAAAAAAAAAGACATGTCAAAGATTCTTGAGTAAAAAAAAAAAAAAAAAGAAAAGAAAGAAAACATTCCAAAAAATCTTTGAGAACTGACTCCTAAAACTGGCTAGGGTGGTTTCAATATGCATATTTCTAAGTGTACACCCTTTGTCCCCTTGTCCCCTTTCCTGGTCAAACTTTCCTTGAGATCACCCCTCTTTTTTACCATTGTATTTCACCCTAGGGAGGATCTCACCAGAGTGTCCTTTCTCCCTCCACATGAGGATAAACCATTTTGAAATGGAGAAGACAGGGCAGAAAAGGTAAGTACTGACTTCCAGCACAAAGTAGACAGGTTTTACATGATTGATTTTATAGGAAGGACTGATATATTCTAAAATCTCTGCTCCGCACCCTATTTGCCTAAAATTCTACTTTTGGAGTTCAAGACCTTTAGCAGACAGAAAGAAGTAGAATCTCTTTGCATTTAGGCAATGATATGAAATGTTAGCATGGGGTTTGTATTCATTTTTTTCTTGCAAAGGCAAAGAAATATACGTGGCTCGATAACATTTGATTTAAAGTTAAGACAGAAATGTGAAGGAACACAAAGGAAAATTTAGGATAATGATAGATATAGATATTAATGATTTTTAATAGCATCTATAAAAACTGAATGTAATTAATTGGGAGAAGGGAGAGGATCTTTTGTTGATTTCTTTCCCCTTGTATTCAGGATTCTCTGCAGAACAAAAGGTTTTCTTCCTCTGTGCAAACTTTTCACAACCCTTAGCACTTTCAGAAAAGCCTTCCTCAGTTTGCTGTTCCCCATTATCAGGATGAATGAATGGCTTGATGGAAAAATGACAGCTATAGCACTACCAAACATCACCACTAATTCTCCCTGAGGAATCAGTAAGCTAGAGGTTAGTATAATAAAGACTGCATAGTACATAAGGAAGAGAAGCAGAAAGATGATCAGTGCCTTTATGGCCCTCATGTGGGCCTCTGTGCTGGGGTCTCTGGACCCTGTGGCATAAAGTTTTCTCTGCTTGGTGTGTCTAATTAGAGAGAAAAGTAATAAGAGAAACGAGGTTAGGCAAAGAACAAAGGGAATGATAACCCCCAGGTTCAGGAAAAGCAGTTTGAAAGCACTTGGGATTTTACTCACTTTCAGTTCCCAAGTTGTGTTTTCCTTATGATTGACTTCGAAGGGATCCCAGAAGTCCTCATTCATTGAAACACTAATGATTATACAGCTAAGGAAGGACATCAGAAAAATCCCCAGGATGATTCTGTTAATCTTTAGTTTCAGCCAGAGGAAAAGTGGGTGGGATATATTGACTATCTTCAGTAAATAGAAGATGCTGAGGCAAGAAGTAAACCAGACACTTGAATGATTGCTAAGTGTCCAGAAAACATCCACAATGCTCGTTAACTTGCTATTGGCATATGTATCTGGAGAGATGCATATAAGAAGGCCATCTAAAGATATCACACACAACAAACAGATTCTGGAGAAGGCTAAGCTCACCAAGATGACGTCTATCATGGAAATATCTCTCCTTTTGATCCAGCCAGTACAGTTAACCAGTACAATAAATCCATTTCCCCAAACTCCTATTGTCAGTTCACCAGCGATCAAGATGGTATATATTACCTCCATTGTACTTAGCATGTCAACAGAGAGATCTGATTTGGGATATCACTGAGGATGAAATGGCTTTCAGCTGACCGGTGAAGAAGGGTGTATATGTCTGTCACTTAGGTCATGCTGCAGTTGTCTCTTCTGTCCTCTTTGTCAGCTTTGATCCAGGTCAGTGAGATTGCCAGTTCTGCTCCAGTGAGAACTGCCTAAAGACTTCATTGATTGGCCAGTAATGTCTTTCATGTGCAGTGATGCTTGAAAGTCTCCAAGATGCAAATAGGAATGGATCTCATTTCTTGGATTTGCAAAATCTTCCTTATTTTATGCTCTGTGTATTTTGGAGTTGTTGAATTTAAGCTTTTGACCAGGAACTTCAAAAAAAAATAATTACTTGGAAAATATGGATACTATTTAATTTGGAGATGTGGCAGCATTACTATCTCTGATGACTTACAAAGTACCCCCAAATTATGGTTCATTTGATGCAAAAGGATGCTTTGGAGCTGAAAAACAATTGTGAATTTAGAGTGTAGACAGTTAACATGACTAATTTCAGCCTTATAGCCATGTATTCACCTCATTAATTAGGATAACTCAGGTAAGGAAGCAGTGGTTTTCAATTTTCTTATAGAGACAGTTACTTGACTTTCCAGTTCTTTCACCCTATGATAAAGAAGTCTGAGCATTGAAGATATTCCAGTTGTGTCTGTTATTACTCAGAATTTGACCTCAGAATATGTATTTGTATGTAGCTTACATTAGAATCTGAGTACAATCTTCCTTGTAATAATCCCTTATAATGCTTTTATGATAATGAATACCAATTTCAAAGACAAAACATATTGAATCACATTTTTACTATTTGTATACTTTTTTATCTGTATACTTTTCACAATTTAAAGCACATAGCATCTAAATCCAGAAAACAATAAACCAAGCTATATTAATGTTCTCCCGTACAGACTTTAATAGTTCACCAACTTAACATGTATGCTGGTGATTTCTAGACTTTGCTCTGACTGGAGAAGCTACTCTGTCAGAGGGAAAGGACTTGAGGTGATGATCTTAGCAAACATCCAACATCATTTGCACATGCGTTTTAAGAATATTCGTGACAAAAGACACTGAGTATCGGGACTGCAGAGGAAGAATCTCACCCATTAGGTGAGTTAGGAGTCAAGTATCATTTCATATATTTAAAAGCCATTTGAATTTTTTTTTGTTAGACTGTTTATATTTTTGCTCATTTTTCTACCTTTTTATAAATTCCTGTGGTGTTTCTATGTTAGAGAAATTAGCATATTTGTATCGACAGTATTTCCCCACTTTGTCATTTGTCTTTAGTTTTTTCTTGTATTTTATAAAATGCAAGCAGAAGTTTTCAAATTTCATATAGTTATATTTATCAGTTGTTTATAGGTTCTGGATTTTGAGTTATTGTTAGAAAATTTCTCCATTGAAATTTTCTGATATTTTCTCTGTTACTTTCATGGTTTGCTTTTTCTTCACAATAAAAAAATTGTAAAAGTAATTTGGCAATATATACATGGCTATATTGTCAACTGTGGATCCAACTTGATTAATGGAATCAAGATGGGTATCCACTTGTTTCAATAATATTGATTTGGTAATCCATCTTGTACCCCTGCTTGAGAGGCCACCTTTACTGAAATAATCTCCCTTATGTATTTGCAGACCAAGTGGCTACTGCTCTTGACTTTTAATGCATTAGAAATGACTAAAAGGATGGTGAGTGGCGTAGTTATTTCTAACTGCATAAGGAGAACTGATGACAACTGGAGATTTTACATTTTCAACTCATGACAGTCTGAAAACCAGAGATCTATGGTGGCCCTGAAAGATTCATTTCTTTACAGTGGTAAGTCAGCTCTAAAAGTTAACTGTGTACATAAGAGAATTCCTATATAAGATGTAGTCACAGACTCATCATGTTTCATCAAATGAAATTTAGAGCAATGATGGGAAAAGAGTAGGACCTTAAAACTGGGAATGAGGAGATCAAGGTACACCTGGATCAATAAACGTGAGAATCTCAAATTTCCTTTCTGGTGGAAGCAGTCCACCCTCCCATGTCAGAGGGAATCAGCCTTGCTTTGTTTGAAAACCATGTAGTAGCCTCACCTGGGAAAGTTAGCATGCAAAGTGATGTTTATTTTCCTTAAGATCCACCTCAATCACTATTTTTGTCTCTAGACCCATAATCAAAGTCATACCAGCATGTTCCAGGCAATGGGGGCAGGAAAAGGTGGAAGGTGTTTACAAAGTCTGACAAAAGGGGAAAACATCTCTTACTCCAAAAGAACTGCAAGATTTCACTCGTTTATACTGGCAGACCCTCCAAGAATACATGTGAGAATGGACCGTATAGAGTTTAGACCAAAGAGGATAGATTATAACACTGCATCTGGGTCAGTGTATTGATATAACTGCCCCTTGGTAGAATCTGGGTTCAACGTATTAGCCTGGGTTATTTCTCTCATTTCTTATTATCAGAAGTGATCAAATACAAACTTATGTAGGCAGATGTTTCTTTAAATGTATTTTCTTTTCTTTGTTGAAATACTGTTTACCATTCTTTAGAATATTGCATTTTCTGTTGATATTTTCCCCTTAGTTTTGCTCCTGATTATTTATGGACAAGTCAGGCAAATGACTATACTTTCTACATGTATCAGGAACAGAATGCTGGGGCACCTGGGTGGCTCAGACTATTAAGCATCTGCCTTCAGGTCAGGTCATGATCTCCAGGTCCTGGGATACAGCCACACGTTGGGCTCCCTGCTCAGTGGGGAGTCTTCTTCTCCCTCTCCCTCTGTCTCTCCCCCTCTATGTCCTCTCCGTCTCTCAAATGAATAAATCAATCTTAAAAAAGAAAAATAATAGAATGCTGCCATACTGGTCCTATTTTTAGACAACTCATAAATTGAATCACTTGCTGATTTCATCTCCCTCTCCACTCCAAATCCTTCACCATGTCCACAGCAATTCATGGTAAATTATCACAAAAACCTGATGTTCTCATCCATTTTTCTGACAGTTCACTTTACCTTTTTTGTTTGAACTCAGGGAGTCTTAAACTTTTTTGTACCATGGACTACTTTGACAGACTAGTGAAGACTATTATGTCCTCAGAAGAATGTTTATTTAAGTGAATGAAATGAAAATACATGGAATTTAAAGAAATCCAGATAGATTAAAGTGTATATATTTGCCTGTCAACTCAGAAACATTTATCTTCACATTTAAAGCCTACAGTGATTAGTAGCATATGTTCCTAAGCTGACCTTTCTGGATCAGTTTTCCCATATATGTTGTCATTCCAACATATGACTTCAAGTAATTTATTTTATTTATCTTATTTTTTCAAATAATTTACTTTTAAAAAGCTTTCTTGAATGTTCTTTTTAAGTATTAGCTCATTTCTTTATTTTGTTTTTTCTCTTCAGAGATCCAACTGTTTGTTTATTATGACCTGCTTTATAAAAATTTTTATTTAAGTTCAATTTAATTAATATATACTATATTATTAGTTTCAGAGATAGAATCCAGTGATTCATCAGTTTCAGACAAAACTCAGTGCTCATCGCATCAAGTCCCCTCCTTAATGCCCATCACCCAGATACTCCATCCCCCACCTGTATCCTCTCCAATAACCCTCAATTTGTTCCCTATAGTTAGGAGTCTTTTATGGGTTTTTTTCCCTCTCTTTTTTTTCATCCTATTTTATTTTTCTCTTCCTTCCACTATGTTCACCTGTTTTGTTTCTTAAATTACACATATGAGTGAAATCATACATTTGTCTTTCTTTGTCTGACTTATTTTGCTAAGCATAATACCCTCTAGTGAACGTCTTTCAGAAATATTTTAGGAAATATAAGATACTATAAAAACAGGGGCGCTTGGGTGGCTCAGTGGGTTAAGCCTCTGCCTTCAGCTCGGGTGGTGATCTCAGAGTCCTGGGATCAAGCCCCACATCAGACTCTCTGCTCAGCAGGGAGCCTACTTCCCCCTCTCTCTCTGCCTCCCGTCTGCCAACTTGTGATCTCTCTCTGTGTCAAATAAATAAATAAAATCTTAAAAAAAAAAAGATATTACAAAAACATTGTAAATTTATATACTGTGGCTAAAAAGAGAGTAGATTTAACCAAAGATTAGAATTTGGGAAAAACTAAAATTAAATACAATAGATTTTTATTCATTGAGAAACTCTTCTTTCTTTCTTTCTTTCTTTCTTTCTTTCTTTAACAGACAGAGATCACAAGTAGACAGAAACGCAGTCAGAGAGAGAAGGGGGGAGGGGAAGCAGGCTCCCCGCTGAGCAGAGAGCCCAATGCCGGGCTCCATCCCAGGACTCTGGGATCATGACCTGGAGCTGAAGGCAGAGGCTTTGACCCACTGAGTCACCCAGGCACCCCAAGAAACTCTTCTATAGAGAAGTTATATGTATGTTCTAAGAACAGAATATAAACAGAACAGAATGGAAAAAAAATCAAAAGAGTCTCATTTATTTCACCTTTATTCAAAATAATTTGGTCAGAAAATCCTTTATTGCTGTTTCATATTGAAAGGCATTGACCAAAGTTTTTTAAGAATTTATGAACTGAAAGAATATTTAAAGTAAAAAATTTTGTGAATTATGTCCTTTGCATACTTGTTAAAGTATAGTTATTAGTGTCAAGAAGTAGTTTCTGTAACTAATTTTCTGAGCAAAATAACTCACTAGTACCAATTAGTTAATATCAAAATTTTGATGACATTTGTGTTCAACTATTTTCATGTGTAAAACATGGCTAAAAATAATATCTACCTCATAGAAGTTATGATTAATGAAGTCTTATATTAGATATTATTATTGAATTTCTTGTCAATTCAAAAAAATCATGACACCTTTATCAAATTGTTTTGCTATAGAGCCTTTCTTGATGCATCATAATTATAATTCCCTATGTTTATACAAATTCCAAGGCTCATGATAGTTATATGAAATCTAATCTGGCAATATAATAGTGATGGTTCAACAATTTATTTATTATTTACTGAAGATGTATAAACTAACAATGGAGTTAGTAAGTTTTTTCTTATTCAGTTTTTTTGTTCTTTTATTCATTCAGTATTAATGCTAATTACATATTCTGATACTGATACAACAGGTTTCTCTTTTGTTTCCTTCACAATGGCATAAATAAAATGAAACTAACAGTATATCCATGTAAACACAAAGGAATGTTTATTTCTATTTGATGACTCAATTAAATGTGCAAGTTAAATGAAAATATTCTCAGGTATATAGGTTTCAGAATGTTTACAACACACAGACCTTTTTTCAAAGAAGTTTTTTGGAGGATGCATTAGCAAAAACTGAAGCAGAGTGAGAAGAAAGCCATACAACATATGTGGAGTTAAATTTAGTAAGGAATTTTATAAAGTTTATGATGGAAATCTATGTAAAGTTGTGGTGAACATCAGTTTACTAGGAAAATAAATCTTAAAACTCTAGTTGGAGGGTATACACACAAAACATGCTGTTTCATATACCACTACAATAAACAATCTTAAAAGTAAATATAAAAAATAGTTCCATTTACAATAGCATACAAAAGAATAAAATGCCTAGAAATAAATTTAACCAAGGAAGCAAGAGTATTATACACTAAAAACTATGAAGTATTGCTGAAAGAAATTAAAGAAGACACAAATAAATAGAAAGATAAGACAGAGATTCATGGATAAGAAGACAATATTGTTAGGATGCCAACACTACCCAAAGTGATGTATAGATTCAGTGAAATACCTACCAGAAATTCCCAGATTTTTTTTTTCTCAGAAACAGAAAAACTGATCCTCAAGTTCATATGGAATTACAAGGGATACTGAATATCTAAATAATTTTTTAAAAAAAGAACAAAGTCGGAAGACTCAACACTTACTGTTTTCTAAGACGTACTACAAAGCTACGGTAGTCGACTGTATGGTACTGGCATAAAGATAGACACATGTACCAACACAATAGAGTTGAAAGTCATGAAATAAACCCATACACATATGGTAAATTGATTTTTAACAAAGACGTTAAAACAACTTATTAGGAGAAGAATCTTTTCAAGACTGCACAGCATTGTGAATATAGTTAACATGACAGAATTGTACACTTAAAACAGTTAAGAGTGTATATTTTTTGTTGTATATATTTTACCATAATAAAAAGACATTTTAAATGAAAACATAAGTTTTGAAATTGGAAACCTCAGACCATAAAAATATGCACATAGGAAAGACTAGAAGTAGATAAGCTAAACTTCAATTTTACTTGGGGTGAAGATTTTTATTTGATTTTATTTTTTGAGGGAGAGAATTCATGAGTGAGTGGGGAGGAGGAGAGGGAGAGGGAGAGAGAGAATCTTAAGTGGGGAGCTTGATGCTGAGCTCAATCTCACAACCCTGCGATCATGACCTGAGCTGAAATCAAGAGTCGGATGCTTAACCAACTGACCAGAGGACATGAAGGTAAAGATATTTTTAGACCAGCACATGAAACTAGTATCACTAGAGCATAGGAAAGGAGGGAAAGAAAACTAGAAGAAAGGATGAAAAACTGAAAAAAAAGAAGAAATGGGAAGATAAAAAATTAATATAATTGCAGTTACAGTAAGTATAAAAGGGTTCACTTGATGACCATAATTTTGAGATTCTAATATTAAAGCATCAAAAATCAGTTATTTGTTTCCCACAAGAGACAATAAAAGAAAAGTATAGAAATGTTGAAAATATACAGATAGAAAACACGTAGTAATCAAATATGAAGCAAAGTAACAAAATTAGTGATTTTTAACATGGACAAAAGAAAAGTTAGAGCAAAAAACTACATGTGTGCAAAGCAGTATTTTTAATATAAGTAAAAATAATAATAAAAGTGATGACCATGGGGTGGGAGGTCGGGTGAGCCTGGTGGTGGGTATTATGGAGGGCACGTATTACATGGAGCACTGGGTATGGTGCATAAACAATGAATTCTGTTACACTGAAAAGAAATTAAAATAATAATAATAATAATAAAGTAATGACCATGAACACAAACACAATTATTAAAATATTGCTTCAAGTTAAATGCAGCTACAAATAAAAGAATTATCAATCATTCGGTAATTGTGAATGAATGTATATTAACTATCGCAAATTAACAAATAAAAAACACAGATAATAGAGAAGCCATATCACTAATATGGTTTTTCTCATGTATGTAAATTTCACTTGAACACCATCAAACTCCTTTTTTGAAAACATGGTCCATTCACCAAAACAGATCATATATTAAGCCAAATAAATCTTATTCTAGGCCAAGTATCATATAAGTATGTTGCCTGACCTCACTTCCGTGAAATATCAATGCAAAACTTCCTTTATAAACCTCTTCTAACTAGAAAATTACTCTGTTAACTCTTAAATGGAAATTACAAGGAATATTTTAAAACTCTTCGAGCTGATTGAAAAATATAAGAACTATGTGTCGACACTGCAGAATGTATCTAAAAAATATTGAGGCAGAAAATACAGCTTTGGATGTATTTACAAAAAAGAATGAGGAGGAGAAGGGGGAGGAGGAGAGGAGGAGGAGGAGGGGGAGGAGGGGAGGAGAAGGAGGAATAAAGAAAGAAAAGAAAATCCAAAAAAACACACAGAAAAACAAAAAAATGCAAAAAAAATTAAAATTAAAATTTTTTTAAAATTAAAAAAAAAAACACAACTTTTGCTTTCAAGAGTATGCCAAACAAGATGTCTAGAGAAATACTTCCAGTTCAAATACACAAAAATAAGGAAAAACAAGTCTTCAGAATTACATTAAGTGTATGGCTTAGTTGCCAGGAAAAAATTTTTTTAAATATCTTCAGATGCCAAAAATAGTGAGATACTGCAAATTTTGAGAAGAAAAGAAATGCTGTAAGTAAAGTTTTGGGGGGCATTTTCAACTTCATACATTTTGAAGGACCATGCACAGGCCAGATAATGGGTGTAGCTTGGGCCTCTCCAAGGTTTGAAGTGAGATTGAATGCTATCAATTAACCAGGACCCTTGAAATGCAATTCCTTAAAAACGATTGAAAAAATACTGTGTGTCCAGCAAAAGGTTAAAATTAGGGATATTTACCTGTCAAGCACACTGAATGAAGTGAGAATGTAAAATATTTGTTATTCTGAGATTTTCCAAAAGAAAGACTTGTACATATGTATATTTGCAACCAGAATTTGTACTATATATGGAAAATGGATGAGCTAAAGGAGATTATGCGGAGTGAAATAAGTCAAGCAGAGAGAGTCAATTATCATATGGTTTCAATTACTTGTGGAGCATAAGGAATAACATGGAGGACATGGGAGATGGAGAGGAGAAGGGAGTTGGGGGAAATCGGAGGGGGAGACGAACCATAAGAGACTGTGAACTCGAGAAACAAATTGAAGGTTTTGGAGGGGAGGGGGTCAGGGGGGTTGGATGAGCCTGGTGGTATTAAGGAGGGCACATATTGCATGGAGCACTGGGTGAGGTGCATAAACAATGAATTTTGGAACACTGAAAAAAAATAAAATAAAATAAAGTGGAGAAAATATTAATTTACAATTTCTGCAGGATATTTTCTCAATTCTGCAAGGAATTTATCAAATTTTTCCATATTGGAGTTTTTCTTAAAAAATAATTTCACATACTGCACTCTCTATATGCTAGTCATATTGGACCTTCAGTTCCTGCAATGCCCTCTACTCCTTCTTGCTTCAACACGTATGCACTTGCATGTTCCCCACCCCAAATCTCTCCCGCTCTGCCCACCTTACTCTTAGGCATTATTCAGATCTCAAAAACAGAAACAAAAGCATTTCAACTTCAATGGCACCTTCTCTTTTCTCAGGACCAAGTCAGATCATTTATTTAGTATCCTTCAGTTTTTCTTTCACAACTCCACAAATAAAATTGTCTGAGTTATTATTTGCTATTTATTTGCTTTTCTACTAGAATATCTTGTTCCTTATGCTGGCCTCTTGTTCAGCACTATAGCTTCATCCCTTAACAGAGTTAGTGTTCAAAAACTATTTGAATGAATTAAGCACTTATATTTAGAAATCTTCTAGACCTCAGGTCATAGTATAAGATCAATGCACTTCTGCAAGTGACCAAAATAAGTTACTTGGTTCACATTCTGGATTAGGCATAAACATTCCCTTCTAAAATCAGCATTCGAGGGGCACCTGGGTGGCTCAGTGGGTTAGGCCGCTGCCTTCGGCTCGGGTCGTGATCTCAGGGTCCTGGGATCGAGCCCCGCATCGGGCTCTCTGCTCAGCAGGGAGCCTGCTTCTCTCTCTCTCTCTGCCTGCCTCTCTGTCTACTTGTGATCTCTCTGTCAAATAAATAAATAAATAAATAAAAATTAAAAAAAAAATAAAATCAGCATTTGAGATATATCTGTGAGTGCAAGTTTGTGTGTATGAACTTAAATACATGTAAGAGCTTAAAGCAGAACATCTCCTAATTCATACTGATTCATCCCAGGTTTAATCTTGTGTCCCTCAGCATAACTCAGGGACCGTGTTGAGTCTTTTGTATCTGTACCTCTAGCAGAAGTTTTGCTCAGCTCCAGTTGGTTCGTGATTCTGCTTCATCTCCAGTCAGTGGGTTTGAAATATAAAAACTCCTTCATCAGGGCTCTAATGCCCTGACCCCCATGTAGGCTGTGCTTCCTAGCTCCTTCTTACCGAGCACCTACTACTATCTCTATCCCATCAAACACATCCAGTTCCACACAAATTAAGACTTAAACAGTGAGAGTAAAAGTGATCTTTTAAATAATTAAAATTGCACACTCAAAACACACACTTCTGTCTCTGACTCTTATATCCATGTTCTAAATATCAAGGCTGATTATGATTCCCTTTGTCTTGCTTTCTGTTTCTACGGGTCTTCTTGGTGAAAGGCTCTCAGTGGTTCAGGGAAGTCGGGCAAAGCACAGTGCAAACTTGTTTTAGGTGCTTATTCTCACCATCATAAACTTAACAGTGAAAATAGTCTCCAAGCTGGTTTTCCTCCAGGAGACGTGTGGGAAGAAGACATCACAGGGTCGGAAAGGTGACAAAGCCATCGAATCATCACTCGAAGAGTAAAATTTCCTAGAATGTAGTCAAGATAATTATGGACGATTTTAGCGAGGTTCAATAACACAGTTACAGTCAATGCAAGTGCGTGTGGTGCAAGTAATACAGGTCTACAGGGGCTTCTTCTCTAGATTATTCTCCTAGAACATCCATTTGGCCCCACGTGGGTCTGTCAGCTGTGAGCCGTGTCCCGGCCTCACAGCACTTGCATCTCTGCAGGGCCTTCAAAGAGGCTCGCTTCAGCTTGCTGTTTCCTAGAATTAGGATAAGGGAGTGACCCCAGGGATAGATGGCTGCAGTCGTCATGCCAAAAATAAACAGTAGTCTGTTTTCTGGCATATTGAAACATACTATCTCTATGACAATGCCTATAAAATACAAGATGAAGAGAAAGATAAAAGATATTAAAACTTTCATTGCTTTCACGTGTGCTTCTGTACTGGGGTCTCGGGGTCCAGTGACCTTCATTTGCATGCGCCTGCTGTGTCTCCAGAGGGAAACGATTAACAAGAAACATGTAACCAGGCAGAGTATAAAGAGAAGAATGACTCCTAGGTTGACCAAAATCTGCTTAGTAAAGAACATACTTTTTGGCATGTTGAAGTCCCAGGTTGTATTTCCACTCCTCATTCTGTTATCATCAATAATCCTCACAATTTGTGGAAAAGTAAATAACCATGAAATAAACAAGGATCCCATCAGAAGGTGAAGAACCCTATTGATCCTACCCTTCAGCCAGAGAAAAATATGGTGGGAAAAATTTGCTATCTTCAGGAAATAGAAGATACTGAGGCTGGTGGCAAACCAGATACTTGATTGATTGATAATTATCCATGAGTAACTAATAAAATCAATTAGTTTGCCAGAGTAATACATATCTGGAGAGAATAGCTTTATAAGTCCATCTGTAATTATTAACAATATCAGAAAAACTCTGGAAGTAGCTAAGCCAGTGAGAATAAAGCCAATCATCGAAAACTTTTTGTTCTTCACATAGTCTACACAGTTGACAAGTCCAATAAATCCATTCCCTAGAACTCCCAGTACTGCTTCACTAACTGCTATAAAAATGAGAAGGCCTTCCAGTATGCTTATCATATCTGCCAATTCCTAGTATTGCTTCTGTTACATTACATTTATGTTACCTGCTTCAGAATGAGACGAATGTTAGCTGCTTGATGGAAGAATTTTTTTCTTCTATTTCATTTCATAAATACTTAAAAATACCCCTAAAATGCCTTGTGATGGAATCGGAAATGTCTTCATGGAGACCACCTCAGTTTCATTTATAACTTAGCGAGTCTGAGGAACATGTGTTCAGACTGAATGCCTATGTACGATTTGTGAAGATGCAAATGAAAGTTTCTGTTTCATGGATTTCACTTATCCTCCTGTGAGACTATTTTGCATCTGTTAACCTGACTTGTGGAGTCGGAGTGTCAAATGTATACCCACAAGAAACAGAACAGAAACAAAAATTTGACTTTGTCCTTTTAAATATCAACTACAACTTCATCATTTGGGTTGTATTTATGACCGTTTAAACATATATAAATGAAAAACAGTTTATAGAGGTGGCAAATGAATCTAGCCAATGTAGACACTTACTTTGAATAAGTAGAGGCATAAACACATTTTTGTTATTTTCCTGATAATTCAGGCAAAACACATTTTAAGTTTCAATATAAAGAGAACAATAGATTATGACTCAATTATATAGAAACACTGAGCAATTGCCACTTTGCGATAGAAATGGACTGATCCAGCGAGCATAAAATCAGTAAGGACATAGCTGGATTCAATAGGATATAATTGACATCTATAGACTACTTCCTCCAACAACAGCAGATTATACCTTCTTCTCACGCTCACCTGGAACATTCTTAAAAATAGACCGCCTTCTGCGCCACACGGTACACCTTAACAAGTTTAAAGAGTAGAAATTATACAGCATCTGCTTTCAGACCAGAATGGAATTAACAATCAATAACAGAAAGGAACTGGAAAATCCCCAAATACAGGGAGAACAAACAACACATTTCTAAAGAATATGTGGGTCAAAGAAATAATCCCAAGAGAAATTTAAAATATTTTGAACTAAAGAAAATGAAAACACAACTTATCAAATCTGGGAGATGCAGGGGAAGCAGAGCTTAGAGGGAAATACATAGCATTGAATGCATGTATTAGACAAGAAGAAAGATCTATAATCATCATCTAAGCCTCGACCTTAGGAAACTAGAAAAAGAAGAGCAAATTCAACCCAGTAAGCAGAAGAAAAGAAATAAGAATTTGAGCAGAAAACAATGAAACTGAAAGCAGGAAATCAATGGACAAAATCAATTTAAAAAATGCCACTTCCTTGAAAGGTAAATAAAATAGATAAACTTCTTAGGTTAACAAAGAAAAAAAAAGAGAGGAGACGAATTACTAATACCAGAAATGAAAGGGGACATCACCAGTAATGGCATAAAGATTTTTTGTAAAAATCAAAATGAAATCTGGAGAGTAGAGAATTTGTTTTTGGTTAGCATTACTAAAAGTTATGATTTGACTTTTATATGAATTAGAGTACCTGCAGTTAAGACACATCGACTCCAACTCATTATACACACATTCTGCCACAGATAAAGATTTTTTTTAATTGACTTTGAGCTACCAGGAAAATTTCCAAGGCAGTTGATCTTCATTTGACACATTTGATATGAAAACCATTATTCTATTGACAAACATTTATAACTGCTCTGACATTATCAGATACTATTTGGGCATGCTCTTAGAACTAGGGTGAATTCATTCTGAGAGCAGTTTCAATGTGTGGAGAAAGTTTGGTTCCCATACCATCAACAAGAAACTCTCCAGACATCGAGAGTTCTACAATTCAATTCAATTCTCACACTATTTACTAGGAGATGTTGTCAGATTCCAGAAGGTCAGGGCTTGGTCCTATACGACTACCTCCCTCTGCCCCCCACTTCAGATACCAATCACCAGCCCAGGCTGTTACGTGGGGCTCTGAACTAACTCTAAATCAGAGAGATTCCCATAACCTCCTCCTTGGATTTTGATTAACTTACTAGAGCAGCTCACAGAACGTGGAGAAACATTTTACTTACTCTATTACTGATTTATTTAAAAAGATATGACTCAGAAACAGCTAGATGGAAGAGATGCATAGGGCAAGGTTTATGGAAAGGGTGCAGGGTTCCTGGGACCTTTCCAAGAGGGCCACTGAACCCCCAGGCGTTTACCAAATGCTGAATCCTATCCTTTGGAATTGGAAAATCGTGATTAACACATGGGAGAGCTTCTTACATTATTTGGAAAGATAACGTTTATTAATAAACACTTTTTTAATAGGTAATTAAGAATATTAATAGATTCAAGTGACCTTGATGATGAGACACTTCTTGGAAGGTAAATCAAAATTCCATTCAAACATTATTTTCGATTATATTATTAATATAATATAATATATTATATATTATATACTTAATATATAATATATATTAAATAATATACAAATATATAATTATATATTATTTAATATACAGTATATATCATATATTATAATTACATATAATATATATGTAATATATGTAATATATATTATTTATATATATAATATATGCAACATATGTAATAATATATATGTTATATAATATATATATTATATATTATAATTATATGTAATTATATGTAATAATATATATTATTTAATTTAATTTAATATGTTAAATTTAATATATATTAAATATATATTAAAATATTAAATATATTAAATATATTAAATATATATTAAATATTATATATTATATATTATAATTGCATATTATATAATATATAATAAATTATATATAAAATATTATATATAATGTATATATAATATAATATAAGTGCTCTGAAATTTTATTAATATTAATAATAACAAGAATTCTACAGACTACGTCAGAAATACCTGCTTTGATCAGATGCCCAAATTCTTTGATAAAATGTGAAATGTATCATACTACTATGCCCATATATTTTTTTCTACTAAGTGTGTGGGAGAAGAGGAGCATGTAATTATTTCATTTAGTTTTCTTATTGAAATGTTGGAAAATAAAAATACATTTGATTGAGTCTGTATAAGGAAACACTAGATAGACAAAACAATTAAAATAATTATTTCTGGATTTGGGGTTCAGGGGTTTCAGTTTGGATTTATTTGAATTTACACCGAAGATGGACTTTCAAAAATACAAAAATACTGTAATATTATAATTTAAAATAAACATATATTTTTGTCTCCCACCCATGGTGCCTGGTTCACAGTTCCCAAAACCCTTGGAATTTCCTAAGTGATAATTATGAACAGTGGAAGCATCTTACATTATAACACATAGTTTTTTTCCTCAGTTCGCTTCAGAGCCATAAAGGTGAAATGAATGTCCTGTTTTAATAAGCCCCTTTCAGCTGCAACTGAGTTTATGTTAAGGAACTGACTTTTGGAAAGCTGGTGAGGATAGAAGTTGGTTGCAGGGAAATCAACCAGAATTAGAGGGTGGAAACTTTCAGTCCCATCCCCTGATTTCTGGGGCAGGGGGATTAGAGATGGAGGTGAAGTCAATCATTTAATCAATCTTGCCTATATAGTGAAGCCTCCATAAAACACCAAAAAGGATGGGGCTTGGAGAGCTCCAGGCTGGTGAATCACAATGCTTCCAAGTGCCACTGTGCGGGGTCCCACGTTACACAAGGACAGAAGCTCCTTGCTCAGGACCTCATTCTGCCTATCTCCCCCATATGACTTTTGATTTGTAATCCTCTAATGTCTTTTGTAATAAACCGGTAATCTGCTGAGGAAACTGGTTTCCTGAGTTCTGATGAGCCATTCTAGCAGATTAACAGACCCGGAGAAGGGGGTGTGGAAACCCCTGATTTATAACCAGTTGGGTCAAAGCACAAGTAACAACATGAGCCTGGGATTAGCATCTGACTGGCAGTCTATCTGGTGGTACTGAGCCCTTAGCCTATGGGACCTGATGCTATCTCTGGGTAGAGAGTGACAGAACTGAGTGAAGAGCTGGGTGGTACAGGTGGTATAGGAAATCTCTCTCCCTATTCCCCCCACCCCCCAACACACTGGAATTGGGTGTCAGAATCAGTAAACACATACACACAAGATTTCTCATAGCAGCATTGTGTGTCATTGCAAAATCTTGGAAACAAAATAAACATAAGAACGTTGCTGAATCCATTCTGGTACTATGAAGCCATGAAAAAGGATAAGAAATAATTTTACAAATGGATGAAGCAGTCTCTTACATATTATAGAATTTAAAAAAAGAAAGTGCAAACTGCCATTCGTATAAGAAATGGGGGAAAAGGTAATATGTATGTATCTTTTTTTTTCTTTAAATTTTTATTTTAAGTAAACTCTTTTCTATACATGGGGCTTGAGCTCACAACCGGGAGATCAAGAGTCACATGACCTATAGACCGAGCCAGTCAGAGGCTCCATATTTGTTTACTTTTTCAAAAACACAAATAGGAGGGGCAGTCCCTACAACACAGCAGCGACCTGAGGAGGTGTCACCTGGTGGTAGGACAGCCCCGTCACCTCTGCCAGCACCGGAGCCCCAACTGCGACCCCCACTCCCCTCATCCCAGACGGCAACCCGCCCTCCTCCCCCCACCCCCAACGCCCCCAACCCCCATCTCCCATCACTGCAGGACAACGATACACACATCTCAGATTCCTGCCCTCCATCCCGGTACCACTTCCATTCATCCAAGCAGACAGCCCACACACCCCTGTCCCCTGCTCCTGGCCCTGGCAGAGGTGATGCCCAGGAGAGCCCCCGAGGTTTGCCTGGGGCACGCCTGGGGCAGACGGCTTGAGCTCAGCTCCCTTCCTGTTGATCTTGGGGGCACACTGAAAACCTGTCCACCTCCTTAAAGCCTGGTTTCCTGCCCATTCTCTCCACTGCTGAAATCACCCCCAAGTCCAGTGATTGTGGACCACCCTGGAAAGATCAGGAATTCTCCAAAGTTGGTGCAACATTTAAATCAATTTACGAGTCACCATGGTCATTCCTGCCATTCATTGGTGAACCGCTGAACTGAGTGAGGATGAAGGAGCAAAAGTTATTCTTTGATTTTCACGCAGTTTGGGGCTCTGTGCTTTTCCAAAGCATTTTAAGCAGCATAATTAAAATAAACAGTGAATTTTGGAACACTGAGAAAAAATTAAATTAAATTAAAAAAAAAAAGAAACTGATACCCTCCTATAAAAAAAAAAGAGTGAGAAAAACAAACAAAATACAAATAGGAAGAAGAAACCAGAAATAAGTGAAATCGACTACCTATAGGAAGTGATTTAAAATGAAATGGAAGTTATGGAAGAGGGATTACACTATTATCAGTATGCCTTTTGTTTAGTTTTGAGTCTTGATGATAATGTTTTATATAATAAAGCAAGGGCTGAAGAAAAAACCTAAAGCAAAATGCAATTAAAATACAGCCTTTACATCTTCAAATTAATAGTCAGAAGGGGAAAAAGAAGAGAACCAACCAAAATAACTTTTTTTTTCCAAAATAACCTTTGAACAGATTTTTTTTACTGTATGTCTTCATATAGGCATTCATGAACAATAAAGAAGTATTGAGATGTAGTTAGTACTCTTTCTTTCTACAAGTGGCATGTGTTAGCAAATCTGAAACTACTTTCGATGTATTTTATGATTAAACAAATGAATGTGTATATATATATATGTCTATATATATATATGTCTATATATATATGTCTATATATATATATATAGACACGTGGAGAGAATAATGGATTTGTATGTATGTATGCTACCAAATCCTGATTTTTAAGTACACTTCTACACTAAAAGAAATCAGGACTCCTTGGAGAAATAGTAAATACAGGGCAGAATTAGAAGAAATACAAAATGAGCCTAAAATATTTTGCTGTGCAAGAATGTAAGGAAACACTAAAAGCATTATGGAGACATGTCAAAAGAATACAAAAGTCAACTAGAAGTGGTTTTTACTTGACAAATCTAGACCCATGTAGGCATTAAAATAAATCATGATAGTAATAGGTAATAACCCATTGAATAAAATATGAGCCTGCATTATACAATATGTCTGCTGAATAAAATATGAATCATCCATATATTTTAAATATAAATATATATTTATTCTTATAAGCAAATGAATAAATAAGTGATTTCAAGTAAGTGTACTTTGTCAGACAAAAGAAGTGTTCTACTTGTTTATTAAGTGTGTGTGACAGGGTACCTGGCTGGCTGGCTCAGTCAGGAGAGAACGTGACTCTTGGTCTCAGGATCATGAGTTCAAAGCCCCACACTGGCTATAGAGCTTACTTTATTATTTTTAAAGATTTTATTTATTTATTTGACAGAGAGGGAGATCACAAGTAGGCAGAGAGGCAGGCAGAGAGAGAGGGGAAAGCAGGCTCCCCACTGAGCAGAGAGCCCAATGCAGGGGCTTGATCCCAGGATGCTGAGATCATGACGTGAGCCGAAGGCAGAGTCTTAACCCACTGCGCCACCCAGGTGCCCCTAGAGCTTATTTTAAACAATAAAATATACCTTGATTTTTTTTTAGGAGTATAAATCAAAAGACCTTTAAATATAATGTCTCCCTTATTCAGGTTAAGAGTATATTTAGAAGACTACTAGTTAACTTGATCCTGGTATATTTTAAGAAATAGAGTCTCTTCTCTTGTCTCTCTCTCTTTTTTCATTCTCAAAATCCATAATAAAGTCTCAGCTTTACACAGCCAGCCCTTTGTTTCCCTCTGTGTAGGAAGCACTTAGCTCTTGAGTGATGTGCAGGCGGCTCCTGGAGAATAAAATCTTCAACATAAAATGAAGATTTCTACTAACTGCTATCTTCTTGACTCTGAGATTTATAGCACCATCTGAAAGTAATCAGAAATCTTACCATTTTGGGGCTCCTGGGTGGCTTAGTCAGTTAAGCGTCTGCCTTTGGCTCAGGTCATAATCCCAGAATCCTGGAATTGAGTCCCACATTGGGCTCCTTGTTCAGCAGGGAGCCCACTCTCCCTCTGCCTGCTGCTCCCCCTGCTTGTGTTCTCTCTCTGTGTCAAATAAATAAAGAAAATCTTTTTAAAAAAGAAAGAAAGGAAGAAATCTTACCATTTTTCAATTATGTCCTTATCTTCGGAGGATAGCTTAAGAAAGTGGTGAAGTCTGTATTTTTGTGTACAATATAATGGTCTTCTCTGTATTAACAACATTGCTCCATTTTTATTGGAGGATTCCTCCTTAAGGATCAAGTATCAGGTAGGATTGTGCATTGTGAATATATAGGTATGGTAAAAAAAAAAATCGAACCACTTTTTCATACTTTTACCTTTCTAAGCATAACTTATAAAACAAGTATTTCCAAGAAATTGTTTTATTGGCCTCTTACTATATTTTCCCTCTTTCATTTCTGTGTTTTATGCCAACAAAAGACTAAGACGTAAACAAAGAGCATTTCTCTTCATTTTCTTTTTTTTTATTGTTTTATCTTTTATAAACATATATTTTTATCCCCAGGGGTACAGGTCTGTGAATCACCAGGTTTACACACTTCACAGCACTCACCAAAGCACATACCCTCCCCAATGTCCATAACCCCACCCCCCTTCTCCCAACCCCCCTACCCCCAGCAACCCTCAGTTTGTTTTGTGACATTAAGAGTCACTTATGGTTTGTCTCCCTCCCAATCCCATCTTGTTTCATTGATTCTTCTCCTACCCACTTAAGCCCCCATGTTGCATCATCACTTCCTCATATCAGGGAGATCATATGATAGTTGTCTTTCTCTGATTGACTTATTTCGCTAAGCATGATACGCTCTAGTTCCATCCACGTTGTCGCAAACGGCAAGATTTCATTTCTTTTGATGGCTGCATAGTATTCCATTGTGTATATATACCACCTCTTCTTTATCCATTCATCTGTTGATGGATATCTAGGTTCTTTCCATAGTTTGGCTATTATAGACATTGCTGCTGTAAACATTTGGGTGCACGTGCCCCTTTGGATCACTACGTTTGTATCTTTAGGGTAAATACCCAGTAGTGCAATTGCTGGGTCATAAGGCAGTTCTATTTTCAACAGTTTGAGGAACCTCCATGCTGTTTTCCAGAGTGGTTGCACCAGCTTGCATTCCCACCAACAGTGTAGGAGGGTTCCCCTTTCTCCGCATCCTTGCCAGCATCTGTCATTTCCTGACTTGTTAATTTTAGCCATTCTGACTGGTGTGAGGTGATATCTCATTGTAGTTTTGATCTGTATTTCCCTGATGCCGAGTGATGCTGAGCACTTTTTCATGTGTCTGTTGGCCATCTGGATGTCTTCTTTGCAGAAATGTCTGTTCATGTCCTCTGCCCATTTCCTGATTGGATTATTTATTCTTTGGGTGTTGAGTTTGCTAAGTTCTTTATAGATTTTGGACACTAGTCCCTTTTTTTTTTCTCTTTATTTTCTATTTAACTTTTTTTTATGAAAAATTTCAAGCATAAACAAAGGCAGAGAGGACGATTCAATAAGTCCTATGTACTAATCATCTGCTTTCATCAGTTACCAATATATGACCACTCTACCCTTACCTTTCCTACTCCCTGTGCATTATTTTGATATGTATTCCAGATATGATAGCCCCACATCCCTCAGGATGTACAATATGCTAGTATAATAACATTTCCAGCATTAGTTACCAGATGATAGGAAAGGATTTTAACAACCTCAATGAATTTTAAACTATTTGATTTCTGCAGTTACATCAGTACAGAAATACTCTCAAATACAGTTTATGGCAAAAGATTACCAAAACAGGAATTAAATGGCTAAATCTGGATTATTCCAGAAACCAGGTGGTGATTTAGAGGAATTAAATAGCTTTAGGTAAAAGCACATTAATATGACATTAATATCCCTGAATGACCATTCATATCACAGATCCATACTCGCCTCCTAACATTTGTGAATGACTCAGTGTTAATGACAGCGATTTTCAATTGGTCTTGGAATTTTTTCTTCTATTTAGCTTTGTCTCTCTGCCATATCTTACTATACCCACCTGTTCAATTTTGATTACTTGTGTTTGATTTTTAATAACATCTTTCTTCTCTAGGTCTGCATGAGTGGAAGGTGACTTATACATACATGCACAAAAGTTCTAACAGTTCAGAGAGGTGATAGTTCCTATTTATTTATTTATTATTTTTTCATCTGGTTATTGCTTAGAGGTCTGTCCAGATCTAGGAAGAATTTAAATGACACTCAGTGAGATGGCACATATACAAAAGGAAGAATCCAGTGAAACAAGGAAGATTACACAGACTTCTCATTGACTTCTCTCATAGGCCAATGTAGCTGAAAATGCCCTCCCTTTAAGATTTTACTCATTTGACTGTTTCCAAAAATCACAACTTATGTGTGACCTGAAAGATAGGGAATTCTTATCATACCACCAAACATCCAAACCAAGCCAGCTTGTTCTGTAGCAAAAAAATATCCCCCAAATTTGAAAAAGGCAAATGGATATAGCACAAAGAACACAAGAAAGAGAAAATTAGGTTTGCCTCTCTGAAATGGGCCTTCATACTGGGGTCTCTAGAATCGCTGATGAGCTCAATGTGCTTCCATGTGTGTTTCCACAAAAAAAAAAAAAAAAAAAGGAGGAACAGAGAAAAAGAAAATCAAGGGGATACAGGAGTGAGGAAACTGAAGGGGCCAAAGCCAGGCCACTCCCACAATGTGCCACTTTGGCATACTCATTATTTTAAATAAAAGTTACTTAAGAAACCAGTGCAAAAACACTTGGACCCTCCTCCATTCCCCTGAAAGCAGAAATGAATCTCTTAAATAAAAAATATCCCCTCTGCGATAAAGTAAAAAGACATCCTTATCACCGGAGATAGGGACTTGAAAGCTGAGAAAGCTGTAGAAACAATCTTTGCCTCTTTTCACTCCTTTACAACTTCAGCCCAAATTCTGTTTAGAATTACTTACTAATTAAAACTCCCAAACACCTATTTTCCTTGTCCTGTAAATTCTTCACAAATTTATTTTTTCTTTGTCTAAAATGTATAAAAAACTGCCTGCCTTGGTAATTTCTTTAGGTCTCAATTTCATTGTTGGGTTTAATGAGGGGGAAAAAAAAAAGCTTTTTTTTTTCCTCCTGTTAATCCCTCTCACATAAATCTAATTCTTAGTCCAGCTGGAAGAAATTGCAGATAAAGGGAGAATTCTGCCTTCCGACAGACCCAGTAGTAAAGATAATCATATAATTTAAATTTTTATTTTTATTCACATTGAATATCCCAGTTATATTTCTCTCTCTCCCTCTTTCACTTCCTCTTTGTTGTTGTTTTAGGGAATGATATTAGAAACATCAAAACTATATGGCAAAGGAAAGCTTATGAACAGGAAGGTCACAGATACCAGCAGAAGGATGAAAACTGGCTCATTAATTCTCCATTCTAGCCAAAGGGGAAGTGAATAGAGAAATTGGCGACCTTCAGGATTAAAACAAAAAGGCAGTGAGATAGGTAGCTAACCAAGTGCTCAAGTGGCTGGCCAATATCCAAACACTAGTTTAGGATATGGTTATTTCCCATAGGAACGGGGATTTTCTGGTACAACAACACTGAAAACAAATCAATGATTGTTAACCACAATTGACTAATTCTGTCAAAGGCCAAACTAATAAGAATAAAGCCAATCAAGCACAATTTTTTACTTCTAATCCAAGCAATGCAATTTGTGAGTCTAATGAATCCATTCCTTAAAATATCTATTTTAAATTTCTCACGTGTTACAACCATGAGAACTTTCTCCAATGTATTCGATATGGTTGCAAAGAAAAAACTGATCTTCAGTTTGTTGACTAATCTCCTTACGATTTACTAGATTAGGATATAGGTTTTGTTTAATTATGCAATAATATCTACTTTTCTTTTTTATTATGGCTCTTCCTCTTAGCTATAAATCCCAGGCATCTCCAACAGCCATTGAACATTTCCAACCAGCTCTGCTAAGATTTTAAGTCTTGGTCCAGATGTCAGCTAGAAATTGTAACATCCTATGTAAAGAGATGGTTGAAAGACTAGAACCTCATTTGCTAATATGTAAATAAAGGCACAGATTAATTTTCATTCTTTTGAATAAAAATTCCTCTCTCCTCTCAAGGAACTGCTTCATTTGATTTACAAATCTCAATTGTGAAATAGGTACCTCTGTTAAATAACAAAAAGTCAACTGAGTTAAATTTTAAGATCCCATTGGCTTTATTAGTCAGTTCATGAATCAAACAACATCCTATGTAACAAGTAGAGGGGAGCTACAAAGGGCTACAGAAAAAGAAAAGTTTTTAAAGGTAGAAAGGGAGCAGAAAATAGGGAATTACTAAGAATAAGAATAAGAATCTATTATTTTAGGCAAGGTCACACTCCTAAGGTGACTGAAAGGGGTCTATCAGTAAATTTGCTGGTGCTGGCCAGGAAATTCCCATGTTGATCTCCCTCTCTCTCAAATTAATAACTAAATCTCTGAAAAATGTTTTACTATATTTAAAATTACCTACAGGGTATATTTCTGCTTAAAATACAAAATGCCTGAGGGATATCTGTTCTGATCATTTGAAATAAATTAGAAAAATATTTTGATTTATTGATGTCTTCAGTGCAGTTGAATCAATAGTAATTAGATGTCACTCTCATCCCTACCTTTCCGACTTGGTCTTTCAAGAGAATTAGTAGTGAAAAGATTCAAATAATGACATAACTAGCCCAAGGGAAGAGATCCTGTGAGATTATGATGTTCTAGAAGCAGATCATGTTAAGGTAGTCCTGCAACAAGCAGCTAGTTAGTTAGCTGGTTTGCTAGTTAGATGATGCTTTAGGACTAATTAAACCTTGCCACTTCAACCTCTAAGAACAAACAAATCTACCATAAAGGAGGGCCCATCAACAATCTAGACATGATCCAAGGACAGTTTGATCATTACGTTTGTTGCTAGCAAAATACATTCAGAGGAGAGATACACAGACCTTAATCACTTCATGCCCTAAGGACTAGAGATCATGTAAAAGAATAGGGGACGGATGACACCCCTTTTGCCCTCCACTTCCCAGTATATCCAAAATAAATCTCTTTCTTTTATATTGTCCAGTGCTGATTTAATCATTCCATAGACTAGAGAGAATTCGCAAAGACTATTTCTTAATTTCTCAAACAAATCCAGAAATTATAGCTCTAAATCCTTTGTAGGTCATCTATTCACAGAAGCCAGAAATCTGTGCCAGCCTGATTTTACTTTTACTCACTACCAAATCCAGTAATTTTTACGATCTTAAAAGCTCTCAAATCTATCCCCTTGTCACCAAGTCTATGACTACTATCTTGATTCAGACCCTCATCATTTTGGCATGGACTGCAAGACCAGTCTCATTACTCTTTACTTAGAGTCTTATCCTTTTGTAGAAGTTCTTTCCATTATGTATGTAGAGGTTCTGCTTTGGTGAAAATGCTGTCATTCTTTTCAGGATGAAAGCATCCCTATTTTCATGCTTTATTCCTGGTGCTCATCTCCTTTCTGATTCCCACAGACATAGTTTGGATACAATTTCTTCTGGAAAAATGTCCCTCATCATCTGAACTTGGATTTGGTGTCCTTTTTCATCATCCTGTGTCTCTCTAATTATAGCATTTTTTTGTGATCTATTATGACTATTCTCTGGACTGTAATTTTTTGGAAGGAAGAAAAAATTCTAACGTTTCACTGTCAAAATCCTCTTAGTAAATGCAAAACCTGACAAATAGTAAACATTTCATAAATATTTGCTGAATTGAAAAAAGTACAATCATAGAAAGTTCTAGAAGTATATAAAAATTTCAGGCACCTGGGTGGCTTAGTCGGTTAAGCTTCTGCCTTCACCCAGGTCATGATCTCAGGGTCATGGGATCCAGCCCCACACAGGGCTCTCTGCTCAGAGGGGAATCTGCTTCTCCCTCTGCCTGCCGCTCCCCCGCTTATGTGCTCGCTCTCTCTCTCTATCATATAAATAAAATCTTTTTTTAAAAAGTAGGTAAAAATTAAAATACCAATAATGTATTAATATTTATACTGATTTTCTTCCAGTATTTTAATATTTAACTATTCCTTACTTATCATTACACATAGTTATAATCATACTATTTTTGTAATGTTGAGGTCTAATTTTGATTCACTAGCTTTAGAAGATAAGGCCTTTTGTAAATTTTGTAAACTCTCCACAACAATTATTCTGATTATAGCTTCATAACATTACATCAAAGGCATATAATATTTTTATTTCAAGTAATCCCTTATTGAGAGTACTTTTATCTCTTTTTCTATTTTATTTTTTCACAATATGACAATGATTACCCAAGTACCTGTGATTATTTCTCTACTTAGATGAAACTTCAGTAAGTGAGATTATGAGTTTAAATGTGTAAGTATTTTTGGGTTTTCCAATGCATATTTTTCAACCCAAATTGTTATCAGCCTATGCAAAGCATTACCATTAATTAATAAAAAATATTTAATTGAAAAGTGGAACATGGTGTTTTCCATCATGATATATCGGCATACTTTCTGTTTTCTGTATCAATTAATCAATCTCAGTTGTTACTTGTTTTTTAAATTAGAAGCTAAAATAGAAGTCGTTAATTTATAATTTAAAATGTACACCAAATGGAATATTGAACAACTGTACTCTTCTCCTTCCAGACAAAAACTCTTTAATATCTCTTTACTTACAAAGTCGTTACCCCCATGATTTCCACTGTTGTAACAAGGTGGAACTTAGTTCCGGGTTATGACTCTTAACTTTCTATACAAGTTCATCAAACTGCACAGGCCTTTTAACAACATGTCTCTAAACAGAAGTTTTATTTTTCTCATCTCAAACGTAAGACAAAAAATATATTTAAAATTAGTTGGGAAACTAAAATGGATTTAGGAATAAAGTCAATAGAAAAAAGCATAATACCTAAGGGAAAGAATAATTATGAAAAGTTATTGAATAACCTTAGAGAAGGCGTAAGGAAACTAATTTGTAAGTTATATGCTTTAAAGGGAATACATTACGTTTTAGAGAAATCTGTAAGTTCACTGAGAGTCCAGTCAAAATCCCAATAGTGTATTTTATGGGATTTGAGAAGTTGATTCTGAAAATCCTCTATAAGAGCATATGTTACACAGTAGCTAAGAAATTGAAAAAGACAGTTAGAGGCCACAGACTGGCAGACTGATCTGACAGTAACTGTTTAAAACATAAATTTGAACATAATTACGAGGAGCTCATTCATAGGTTCATCACAATTAGCTCTACTATCAATGTGCTCACACATTTATAGACATTCCTGGCTCCTGTGGACACTAGAGTTTGCTACCACTACATAAAGATATTTTATTTATCCTAAGACCCTGCAATTACACTACTGGGCATTTACTCCAAAGATAGAGATGGAGTGAAAAAGAAGGGCCATATGTAGCCCAGTGTTCATAGCAGCAAAGCCACAGTCACCAAACTGTGGAAAGAGCCAAGATGTCCTTCAAAAGACGAATGGATAAAGGAGATATGGTCCAGATATATAATGGACTATTACGCCTCCATCAGAAAGGATGAATACCCAATTTATTTTTAAAGATTTTATTTATTTATTTGACAGAGAGAGAGATCACAAGTAGGCAGAGAGGCAGGCAGAGAGAGAGGGAGAATCAGGCTCCCCGCCGAGCAGAGAGCCCGATGCAGGGCTTGATCCCAGGACCCTGAGATCATGACCTGAGCCGAAGGCAGAGGCTTAACCCAGTGAGCCACCCAGGTGCCCCCCCAATTTTTGTATCAATATGGATGGAACTGGAGAAAATTTTGCTGAGTGAAATAAGTCAAACAGAGAGAGTCAATTATCATATGGTTTCACTTACTCATGGAGCATAAGGAATAACAGAGGACACTGGGAAATGGAGAAGAGAAGTGAGTTGGGGGAAATCAGAGGGGGAGACAAACCATGAGAGACTATGGACTCTGAGAAACAAACAGAGGATTTTGGAGGGGTGGGAGGTGGTGGTTGGGTGAGCCTGGTGGTGGGTATTAAGGAGGGCACGTATTGCATGGAGCACTGGGTGTGGTGCATAAACAATGAATCTTGGAAAACTGAAAAAAAGTTAAATTTAATTAAAAAAATAATAAAATATAGATATTTTACTTTAAACAGTTTATTGATCATCTATTCAAATTAGTCAGATTCCCTACCTCACAGAATATACAAAATTAAAAATGAGTTTGATAATTGACTCTCTCTGCTTGAGTTTGATTAAAGATGTAATTGTGCCAAAACTTGCATATAAAAAAGCTAACAAAAAACCAAAACAAAACAAAAAAAGAAATGGGGAAATGTTTCTTAAAAATTGAATATGAAATTCTTCCTAAGAGTTCAGTTCAAAATTCCAGAAAGGGGGAGATGAGTGGGGGATGTGTGAAATAAAGAGAATTAAGAGTGCTCTTATTGGGACGCCTGGGTGGCTCAGTTGGTTAAGCAGCTGCCTTCGGCTCAGGTCATGATCCCAGCGTCCTGGGAACGAGTCCCACATCGGGCTCCTTGCTCCGCAGGGAGCCTGCTTCTCCCTCTGACTCTGCCTGCCATTCTGTCTGCCTGTGCTCCCTCTCGCTCGCTCTCTCTCTGACAAATAAATAAATAAAATCTTTAAAAAAAAAAAAAAAGAGTGCTCTTATTAAGATGAACACTGAGTAATGTACAAAAATACTGAATCATTAAATTGTATACCTGAAACTAATAGAACATTATATATTAATTACACTTCAATTTAAAAAGTGAGGGGAAAAAAAGAACAAAATCCCAGAACCATAAAAGAGGTGAAAATTTTTGTACATACAATAGTAAAATAATTCTATAAAAATTAATACCATATGTAAAACTTTTAAAAAGAAATAATTTATTGGGAAATATCGCAATATTTGAAACACACAAAGAGATAATAGTCATAATTCATAAAGGGATCTGAAGAGTAATAAGAAAAAGTCAAATAGTCCTGTTAAAAAAAGGGATAAAGTTCATGACAAGACAAACAATTAAATTAAGAAAAAATAGTGCAGTACCTCAGGTTCTTTCAAGGTGTAAAGGATGCCATGTTTCCAAAAACAAGCAGTCCATTTATCTTAAGAAAATTCTGCAGTCATTTCTTCATGCTTTTGTCTAACATATTTACCAGACCCAGGGTTTCCTAACCCTGCTCTAGTTTTTAGGCAACTGGTGACTTTCACTTGGACAGAGAAAACTGACTTGTTCCCTCTACTTATTAAGGCATATCCTTGAGTAAGGTCATAAAATCAAATTCCTATAATTGCTGGATGGAAACATGAAGGTGTGTTGTACACACATATGGATATTAGAGATTAATATTGAGGGAAATCAAAACAAGAGAAATGCTAAATTGAAAAAAACAAATGAACTAACCTTCAAGAAAGTGCAGAAAATGCAGAGGTCATAGAATATTAAATCAATATTAAATAAAGAACAATTGGTGGATCCATAGGATAATATGTCTACATATTCTTATTTAAAAATAGGGGCACCGGGGTGGCTCAGTAGATTAAAGCCTCTGCCTTCGGCTCAGGTCATGATCTCAGGGTCCTGGGATCAAGCCCTGCATTGGGCTCTCTGCTCAGCAGGGAGCCTGCTTCCTCCTCTCTCTCTGCCTGCTTCTCTGTCTACTTGCGATCTCTGTCAAATAAATAAATAAATAAATATTTAAAAAAATAGAAGAGAAAAGATAAATGACAAGAAATAATCACATAATAGGAAAAAATTCCTAGCCAAATAAAACTTTGGATTGAGAGGGTAGTCCAAGTGCTAAACTGAGGACATTCTTGAGGCTTTAGTAGAAGGAGAATACTCATCATTATAATAATAACAAAAATTTTAGAAAGCAAATAAGCAAACTCCACACCTAGATATATCTTGGAGGAATTTATAAATTGCAACAATAAAGATCGATGCTTCAAATTTTCAGGAAGAAGGTCATTAGCTCACTGAAATGCTGTTTAATCCATATAACACAGAAAAAATTTTAATTTTCATAACCAGAATCCTAATTTAGGTTGCTATGAAAGAGAGCCACAGTCTCTCACCCAGTTTGCAGCTACTTTTCAGGCATTATATCTGTATTGGAGTAAATTAACAGAGCACAAGCAATCGTTGATCTGTCTCCCCCCCACCCCCGACTGTCACTATAACAGCCCTTCTGAGTTCCCTGAGTATTTTTGTGAGTCATCAAACATGAGGGTGGCCTTGGGGATCCCAGACATAGATACCTACAGAAGAATGAATCTGCATTAAAATATCTGATATGATTGACAACTTTCCTTAGCCAAAAGAAAGCTATAGGGGACACTAGCTATCCAACTCTTGGAATCATAAAGAAACTAAAAGCAGCATGAATACTGGGGAGAAGAACAAGACTCAACAATGACACAACCTTTCCTATGTCAGGTTTTCAAGCTTGAGTAGGATCTGAAAACGGTGAGTGAGAGAAGTTTGATATTAAATGACAGATGTAAGTTTTGGTTTTAGTCTCGATTGGACTTAATGTATGAGTGACTATAGCAGCTGTGGACTCTGTCTAAGGTTTTATCCTGGAAAAAGATAACTCAACAAAAAGGGTTGTAGGAGCCATAATAAGAAAGAATAAATTTGCTTTCTGCTTTCATGCTATTAAGTCCAACTTTTTTTTTTTAAGATTTTATTTATTTATTTGACAGAGAGAGAGATCACAAGTAGGCAGTAGGCAGAGAGGCAGGCAGAGAGAGAGGAGGAAGCAGGCTTCCCGCTGAGCAGAGAGCCCGATGCGGGGCTCGATCCCAGGACCCTGGGATCATGACCTGAGCCAAAGGCAGAGGCTTAACCCACTGAGCCACCCAGGCGCCCCTAAGTCCAGCTTTTTAAAGATAAATTTCACTTATATCTCACCTAGGCAAAGCTTCCTGTATATTCTACCCCCTTAAAATGTCGGTACCCCATATATAAATTGAACTTCCCAAAGAAGGAGCCAAAAGCAAGTGATCACTCATTTTGCTAAGTGAGATAAATTACACAGAGAAAGACGAATACTGTATGTTACTTATATGTGAAATCCCAAACATCTGAATTTATAAAAAGAGAGTAGAACGGTGGTTACCAGAGGCTAGGATTGAGGATTTGGGGGAATTTTTGTGTAATGGTATAAACTGGCAACTAGTAGATAAATAAATTTGTGAGGTCTAATGCGCAACATAGTCATTATAGTCAACAACATGACTTATAAACTTCAAAGCTGCTAAGAGACCAGATCTTAATTGTTCTCAACACAAAAAATAAATCATAATCATGCAACATGGCAGAAGTATTAGCTAATGAATCACAGTGGTAATCATAAGACAATATATAAATGTATCCACCCAACACACTGTACACCTCAATTACACAATGTTATACGTCAGTTACATCTCAACAACAACAAAAAATAATTCCGCCCCATTTATTTTCCTATGATATATTCTATAGGCCTTTAAAACAACATATTTCTGAAAAATAAATACTCTTTTTCTCATATACCAATGGAAAGTCAAACAGTAAACCCAAATCCTCTTGCTTAAAAAATAAAACACCAAGAGAGAGAAAAGTGAAATAAATAAAATAGTTTATTGGGGAATAAACTTTACTGGGGGGGGGTGGGGAAAGCAAGTGATCTCTGTCAATACATGAGATTCCTGATAACCCAGCACTAACGAGTAATGCTTAGTACCAAAACTGGTACCATACTTGAGGAATGAGAAAAATGTAAAACTATTTTGCATTGTATTTTCTGTGTTTTTTACCCAACAAAATAACTTCTACTGTACCCTCTACTTTGAGTTTTGTATCTTTTTTGGGGGGAGATACCAAATTACTTTATTTGAAGGAATGGTACAAATGAAAGAAGTTAAAAACATATGGAATGCTTCACGAATTTGCGTGTTATCCTTGCACAGGGCAATGCTAGTCTCTATATCATACCAATTTTGCGCTGCCGTGTGATCACGCCTTGTATTTTCTAAGTCATGTGTTTTCTTTCTTACTCATTTACTTGTTTGAGACCGTCTTTGGTATATATTTAAGAAATAGTAGGGTTCTCATGGGTTCTGTAACTGGACTTCCAGGAGCATATTTTAGATAGTAGCCGAAAATTTGTCATACCAGTTCATTCCATGTTCATTCTTTCCCAAATACAATTTTAAGTCATGGTTAGCCATCAGCCACAGGTAATAAGTTGTTAGAATTCTGAAATATTCATTTCATGATTTGGGGGGTTTTTCTGTCTCTGAGACTTGCTACACTTAATTTTTTTACAGTTGTAATCTAAGCACAAGTAAATTACTGTCTTCTCAAAGTCTATTTGTGTCTCTCATCAAATCCCCACTGTCTTGGTGATATGTTCTAATTTTACTATTAATTATATCAGCATTATTCTGATGGAAACACAGCAAACTCTTCTTTCTTTTAACTTCTTCCAGACAGATATTTCCAATAAGGTTCAGGGACCTACCACAGAACAGTATAAAAGAAGTTGAAGGAAATAAAAGAAAGGTACATGGAGTTCTATTCACGATCTTCATTCTTCAGAAAATCACAGTCATTTCAGGCATGCTTTATGGATTTGCAGATTTCCTGACATTCCTGCACCACCTCAGCTTCCTCAGGACACAGAGAGAAGCCTGTTTCAATTTGCTGTTCCATAAAATCAGAAGGAATGGATGGCCAGATGGATAGGAAAATACAAACATATAAGCAAACATTTTTGCCACCAAACTGTCTAGCATGACATAGACCAAATATATTATAATATTGCTCAACCAGTACATAAAGAAGAAGAGTAGGAATGAAATCATAGACTTCATGGCTCGCACATGGGCCTTGGTGATAAGATCCCCAGAACCTGTGCCCTTCATCCGCCTGGTGTGTTTCCATAAGGAATGGATCAAAAGGACAAAGGAAGCCAGAGACACTCCAAAGGGGATGATGAACATTATGTTCAGGACTATATTAGAAGTTAATAAATCATATTTTCTTACTGTGAAGTTCAATGTCTGATTGCTGTCAGGGTTTACCCAGGTTTTGATCAGGTTCTTAAATACTGTATCCTTAAAAAGCAGGGACAAACAGAAAGAGAGGACCGCTCCAAGGACAATAATGAGAAGCAGTCTGTGAGTTCTCTGTTTTATCCAGAAGAAAATGGGATTGGAAAAGTTGGCTATCTTAAGCAAATAGAAGACACTGAGACAGGCGGTACAGGTTATGCAGAAATAATTCGATCCTGTCCAGAGGATTTCAAAAATCATCAGTTGATTGTCATTGTAGCATATTTCCTCACAAATTATGTCTATACCTATGCCTAGCATTATTATACAGAGAAGAAGCATTCTGGAAATAGCTAAGCAGGTAAGAATAAAGTCAATCAAGAAGAACTTCCAGCTCCTGATCCAATCAATACAGTTAACCAATATAATGAACCCATTTCCCAAAAGCCCCGCTATGAATTCTCCAGCAAAAATCATCGTAAATACATTCTTGAATGTGCTTGCCATGACTGCTGTCAGGAAATCTCTGTCTTCAGTACTTCACTGATCTGTAAATTAAGTAATTTGCAAATTACAGATTTGTGGATCCAAAACTTTAATGTTCAATACATTTCTTTTTCCTGGACGTTCATAACCACTGGCAAAGAAAAGAATGCCTCCAGTACACCCCCAAAGTCTTAGTTAACGTTGGGAAATCGTCTCTCAAGTTCCAGGCTAGTGATTTTCAAGGCAAATAACAGATTACCTGCTCCCATGACTCTGATTATAATTTCTATGTAAAGCTATTCATTAGGATTTGAATCCTGGTTTGTAAAAACACAAACCAGAGCTAGATTTTTACATATTTTTACAATGTCTTTTATTTTCTTTAAGAGTTAGACATTTTTTTGATTCATTGACCTTTGATTTGTTGACCTTTTTTTAAGAGTTAGACATTTTTGGGAGCACCTGGGTGGCTCAGTGGGTTAAAGCCTCTGCCTTTGGCTCAGGTCATGGTCTCGGTGTCCTGGGATCGAGCCCCGATTCAGGCTCTCTGCTTGGCGGGGAGCCTGCTTCCTCCTCTCTCTCTCTCTGCCTGACTCTCTGCCTACTTGTGATCTCTCTCTGTCAAATAAATAAATAAAATCTTTAAAATTTAAAAAAAAAGAGTTAGACATTTTTTGATTCATTATAAGCTAGACAGAAAGCACCAATCTAGAAAACAGAGTGACTCGGTCTTCTGTTCTGAGAAATAAGCAAAGGAGCAGGGGAAAGGCTTGCATGGAAAATCAAGAAGGGAGCAAGAGAGAGCTGGGGGAGATGTTATAGGCTACATTGAGTCTGAGTCCTGTGGAGGGAGAGGGAAGGCAAGAAGGTAGGTCTTGGTCGCAGAGCAGTCCTAAGAGAGTCTCAAGAAGTCCAGTGGGACTTGGCAAGCCCACAGAGCCCATCAGAGGTGTCCCAAGCCTCGTGGGAGTGACCCTGCCACTGACTCTCTGCCCAGCTCAGTCACTGGCGGGGAGCTGCTCATAGAAGGGTCGCAGAGCATAGGAACATGGGCTGGCCAGCTATTAAAAGCAAAAAAGCAAAATCTCCTGCCAAACCCCAAAAAACCTCTCCAGGAAAGGTAGTAGAAAAAGAAAACCACTTTATT
This sequence comes from Mustela putorius furo, assembly GCF_011764305.1. NCBI lineage: Eukaryota > Metazoa > Chordata > Mammalia > Carnivora > Mustelidae > Mustela > Mustela putorius. The sequence continues at coordinate 36,478,823 of NW_025422368.1, read as the reverse complement.
AAACCAGAATCGGATACACCTCATGGAAACTTAAAAAAGCAGAAAGAAGTCTGACCCTTTTATAGAGTGCAACAGATACTGTCCGTATGTTCTCAAGGTAAACAATAACTAGTCCTCAAGTAAGGAGACTTGGCATCGTGGTTGAATACAGGCAATTTAGCCTCAGTTTACCTGGGTTGACCATCTATGTTAGCTAATTGGCTCTCTACAAAGGAAAAATTAGTGTTTATATTTATGACAGGAGGTAGTTTTGCCACTTGGAGTCAGGAACTCGCTGAAGTGAGGCTCCTACCCTCCCATAGACACTGGGAGATATTGAAAACCCTAAGGAGTGATTGTGGAAGCAGCCCACAGGTCAGCAGCATTCCTGTTCTCAGGCTTTGGAACACAGGCTTTGGGCCTGGTAGAAGTAGGATCCCAGACCCAAGGGGCAGAGCATGAGTTAGGAGCTATGGAAGGATGTGACCCTCAGTCCCCACCCCGTTTCTGCACCTAGCGACTGGAGCCCCAACACCCCACTCCTCCCTTACCCCATGACTGACGCCCTGCGTGCCTACCCATAGGGGAGAGGGCAAGCCTGCTTCAGTATATTTGCCATCCCTTTGTACTCCGCTCCCATGCTGGGAAGCATCTGCCCTTGCTTTCCTCATTAAAAAAAGCAAAAAAAAAAAAAAAAAAAAAAAAAAAAAAAAAAAATTAAAAAAAAAAAAAAAAAAAAAAAACCATGAAAGCCAAGTGCAGGTTTCAGCGGCTGCTGCTCTCCCTTGCAGAGGCAGCCCTGCGAGGCTGCTCAGATTGGTGTTGGAGAACTTTCTTTCAGGGCGCAATCACAATTAAACCTCTCATTTTAATTTGTATGTGCCCTTACGTAGCCAATGAGGATCCCTTAGGTCAGAGATTTATGGGCACGTTTTCCTCATCACCACAGACAGCAGGCACCTTATAAGTCAGATTGATTGTTCATTTTTTTGTATTATAGATTCTAAGCGAAATCATAAAGTATTTGACTTTCTCTGTCTGACTTATTTCACTTAGCATAATATTCACAAGGTACATTCATGTTGTTGTAAATGACAAGATTTCATTCTTTTGTTTAATGGTAAAGCAGTAGCACATCTTGTGGTATATATACATGTAAACATATATGAGGGAATACGACTACATTCATTCACTAATGGACACTTAGACTACTTCCATAGGTCAGCTATTATAAATAAGGCTGCAAGGAACATTTGGTGCATACGTCTTTTCAAATTAGTGTTTTCATTTTCTTCAGATAAATACCCGAAAGTGGAATTGCTGGATTGTATGGTAGTTCTATCTATAATGTTTTGAAAAACCCCCATACTGTTTTCTAAAGTGGCTGCACCACTTCAGATTCCCACCAAAGGTGTCTGAGGATTCCCTTTTCTCCACATCCTTGCCAACATTTGTTACTTCTTGTCCTTTTAAATATAACCATTCTGACAGGTGTGAGGTGATATTTCATTGTGGTTTTCACTGACATTTCCCTGATGTTGAGTGATGTTGAGCATCTTTCATGTGTCTGTTGGCCATTGGGGTGTCTTCTTTGGAAAAAAGTCTGATCATATCCTCTGTCCTTTTATTCAGAGCATTGGACTGGGTTTTTGTTGTTGTTCTTATTATTGAGTTGTATGAGTTCTTTATGTATTTTGAATATTAACCCCTTATTGGAGACATGTTTTGCAAATAACTTCTCCCATTCGGTAGCATGGGTACTGTACATTACCTTTATATTTTGGTGATGGTTTCCTTCATCGTACAGAAGATTTTTAGTCTGATGTAGTTTCATTTGTTTATTTTTGGTTTTGTTATCATTCCTTTTGGAGTCAAATCCAAAAAGAAAATATCATTAAGAGCAACATCAAGGAGTTCATTACCCATATTTCCTTTTAAGAGTTTTATGCTTTCTGGTCTTAGATGCAAGTCTTTAATCCATTTTGAATTAATTTTTCTATACAGGGTAAGATAGTGGTCCAGTTTCATTCTTTTGGAAGTGACTGTCCAGTTAGCTTAGCAAAATTTATTAAAAGATGTTCCTTTCCCTATTATATATTCTTGCCTTCTTGGTCATAAGTTAATTGACCATATGGGCCTGGGTTTATTTCTGCACTCTCTGTCCTGTTCCACTAATCTATATGTACATTTTTATGCCAATGCTATACCATTTTGAATACCATACTCTTGTAATAAAAATGTGAAATCAGGGATCATGAAGCCTTCAGCTTTGGTCTTTCTCAAGATTTTTTGACTCTTTGGATCTTTTACAGCTACTTACAAATTTGGGGTTTTTTATTTCTATAAAAAATGCCATTGGAATTTTGATAAGGATTACCTTGGGTCTGTAGATTGTTCTGGGTAATATGAACAATTTGACAATATAAATTCTTCCAATCATGAGCATAGAATATGTGTATTCTGCCACTTTGGGATGAAACGTTTTGTATGTATCTGTAAGTCCATCTGCTCTTTTATGGTAAGTCTGTCGGCAGCAAGTGCTCTTAGTTTTCTTCCATATAAGGAATTGATTTCCTCTTTAGTACTGAAGAATATTTTCACTTGATACAGCATCCTGGATTGACAGTTCTTTGCTTTTAATACTTTAAAAGTGCTCTGCCACTCCCTCTAGTCTTCGTGGTTCCTAATGATACTTCCACTGATATTCAGATTGTTTTCCCCTATAAGTAATATATTATTTCTCCTCCACTGCTTTCAACAATTTTTCTTCATCTTTAATTATGAGAAATTTGACAATTTCCAGTGTAGATTTCCATATATATATATATCCTGGTTGGGGTTTGCTCAGCTTTATTAACCTGTAGGTGTATATCTATTGCCAAATTTGAAAAGTTTTCAGCCATTATTTCTTTGAGTAGATTTTCAGCTCCACTTTCTTTCTCCTATTCTTCTGGGACTCAGATGACAAAATCATTAAGTCATTTGTTATGGTCCTTCATGTCCTTGAAGTTCTACTTGTTTTCTTTTCACTTATTGTGCCTTGTGCTCTTCAGGTTATATGATTTCCATTAAGTCACACTCAAGAGCATGGACTCTTATCTCTGTCACTTCCTTTCTGCTATTGATTAAACCTGTCATTTTTAAATTTCAGATTTATGTTTTTCAGTTCTAAAATTTAAATTTCATTCTTTTGTATAGGTTCTGTTTCTCCACTGAGAAAATATTTTCTGTCCATGTATTTGGAAAGTGTCTACTTTTACTCCATAGAGGATAATTGTAACAACTGTTCCGTGTTCTTTGTCTGATCATTTCCATATCTAAATTATTTGAGAGTTAGCATTGTTTGATGGTTTTATTTCTTGAAAATTGATCTTTTTAAAAATATACAAGGATTTGCTCTCTTTCTGATACCAAAAGTTTTATAAGGAAAATTTTGGACATCAGAGAATAAAGGCACTCACACTAAATCTTGATCTACCCACTGGCAGCAAATGGGAGGGGAGTTTGTCCCCCTGACACATTCTCCTTCTTGCAGTTTTCCTCTGGATGACTCTCTCTGGCACTTATGAGACAAAAGTATATGTACATAACATCCTACTATACATACAGATGAAAAGTAACAAAAAAAAAAACAAAACCCACACTGAGTAGTCCCAAAAGGTCCAACTTTTTTTAAGGCAATGTTTGTTCAAAACTTACCAGTCAAACCCAGTCAGCTCTTCTTTTCTTTTCCATAAGAACAGCAGAGTTAAAATATCTGCTTGTTCAGGGCTATGATAGGAGGTCCTGATATCTTCTGGCTGCAGATTTGTGGAATGCGAGAGAATGAGGCTAGCTTGAGAAGAATGGCTAGAGCATCCAGGGAGGCTCTTTTTCCTCTTGTCCTAATGTCTGCCTCCTTTTCAGTGCATCTCCCAGGGTCTGTAGAGTCTGCAGACTCAGGGTTTCTCTTTTTCTGTCCCTTCACACACCACTGTGGCTCCATCCTCTATTCCCTAGCACCAGTGTTTATTCCTGTGCCTGGCAGGTTTCCTCCCAGGCCCCCAGAACTGAGTAGGATGGGGATTTGAGCTCCTGTACTCAACAGCGCCATGAAAGTTTGCATTCTTACCCTTCTTGGCATTTTGAAACATATTTGGATGAGTTCATAAGGTCTTTAGAGCAGAGAAATCTCAACCTCAACCCAAATTCTTTAAGAAACAGAGGTCAGAGCTGAGGGGAAGAACGGATCAGAGATATCCAGATAAAATATCTCTGTGCCAGTAACAAAACACATTTACTTTTGAATTCAAACACTTCAGTGGCTGCTTATGGCTCAACTGAATAAATTTCCAACATTTTAGTTCTACCAAAAGGTCTGTACCAGATCTGGGGAATCCTTAATCCTCTATCTATAGCAGAGAGCAAAAACTAAAAGTGCCATTTGGGTGGGAGGCTTGTTTCAATACTACCAGCTTGCTCAACTATTAACCACTTCTCAATCTTACTCATTAATAAGCAACAAAATGGAAGATACTTTATTGACTAAATGGCTATGCAGTTTGGTTAATATGCCAGCTAATGATTCCTATGGACTTCCTCAAATACTATTAATCAGTCTGCAGAGCCCTTGAACTTCTCTCTGGAAGGCCATGTCTTTGTCACTGCCCCAACCTTATTGTCAAAATTATTGTAAGCTAATAAATTAGCCTGCCATTTGTAGTACAGAAGACATTAGACTATTTATTACTCAGAGAAGCATTAGCCAGAGGAACATCACGGCACTGGATTCCCTAGTTTCAATCCTCTTAGGGAGGGAAGATGACAGCCAAATATCATATGTGTGTGCAGTGAGGGGCAATAACAGAAGAATCCTGAAATCAGGAAATTCTGATCTTATAAATTCTGACCACTGTGGATGATCTATCTTCCCTTCTGGGGGAAAGAAAGAGACCTTATCCTCACACTGGAATGTAAGCAAATTTCTCTGGGGAGAGAAGGAAACTATCTTTAAACAACTTGCCCTTTGACCAAGAGAGACACACCATTTTAAAATTCTAAGACTTTAGGCCAGCACCAGGTTTAGAAGGAGGCAAGAGAGGCACCTAGGGCATAAAATTTAAGGGGGTATTTAGTCAAGTGCGGAGCATACACTTGAGGGGCCGTGAGACCAAGCAGCTTATTAATCTTTGCCCCCTAGTTGCCTTGCATACCTCCCTCTAGCCCTGACCCTGGTCTTGCTGTTTGCTAATCAATCATGCTCTTTACTCAGAAAGGAAGACCACGGCCATGCAGAAATGCAATAAATTCAGGGAGGTTTTTCTTCTAATGCCTGTCACCAAGATCAAGTTTACATAAGGTGCTCGAGATTGTGGACTCTACTGAATCACAGCATCTATCATGGCCTGTGACAATGACATCAAATTACCTATCCTCTAATCATCATACAGTCAATCTAGGGTTGCCTATACCCATAATATTTCTAGTGCTAAGGAAGGAATATTAAATTTTTTACTTAGAGAAGAGGTGAGGCAGTTACAATTTCAGGATAATCCTGCTTAACTTCTGCCTCCTACATTGCATTGTTAGTCATTATTCAGTCTGGAAGAGACTGCTCACAAAATGTACAACTATTGAAGACATTGGGCAACAGCTGTCAACTGAGTCTTTCCATGTATTATCTAGAGTTAGAGATTATTTATTCTGAACATCCTTGCTAACAGGTATTTGTCAAGATTCTACTGGTTTCCTGGGGCAAATAATACATTATATGTTAATAAAAATAGTTAATAAACTATTAAAAAAAGATTCTACTGGTTTCTCCATGAAGTGTCACAGCTTTGTCCTCTAGATTTCAAGGTCACTCGACCACTACTAGGAACTACTTGTATGATCCTTTGGGCGATTCCTTGTCATGAGTGAGTTACCTTGAAGGTCAACATAAAATAGTCCCCGATATTTTATGAAATACTCCAAGGAAACATAGGAAGACTTCCAGTAGCTGGAATAAGTTCTTTCTCTTCCAATATTCTGGTTTTTTCCTTTACATGTCCAGTTTTCAACAGGACTGCTAATTACAGGTAGGGAATATAATTTTCAGCTAACTTTCCTTCTTCTTGGCATTATCTGTCCATCCAGTTATCCAAGATCCCAAGTTTAAGTCTACTTCCTCCCAAACTTGTTGCTAAGAGTACTATGAATCATTAGCGACTTATAGCATAAATGTTGATGTTTTCATCCCAGTATCAAATTCTTATATTTTTGTCATTATTCTCTCTCTCTCTCTCTCTCTCTCTCTTTTTTTTTTTTTTGCCAGAAAGTAGCTTGTGATTATGATTTGTGGGTCTGAAAGGCAATCTGGACGCTGCCATCAATCTATGTTAACACACAGGATTAAAATAATCAAAGCAGACTCATGCAAATCAAATAAATATCTCACCCCATGCCAACATTTACTAGTGACTAAAAGAAGCCAGCCAAGGGGCACCTAGGTGGCTCAGTTGGTTAAGCACCCAACTCTTGATTTCAGCTGAGGTCATGAGCTCAGAGTCCTGGGATCGAACCCTATGTCAGACCCTGTGTCAGGCTTCACTGTGCTGAGCATGGACCCTGCTTCAGATTCTCCTTTCCCTCTGCTCCCCGCTGTTCTTGCTCTCTCCCTCTCAAAGAAGAAGAAGAAAAAGAACAAGAACAAGGAGAGCAACAAGAAGAAGAAGACAGGCAAACACAGATGTAGCATTTCTTGCTGGAGGACCCTAATCTATCGAAAGTGGCTTTTAAAAAGTCTCTTTCTCTCATGTTAAGATGTGTTTTAGTTTGGATTGAGAGATGAACTCAAAGTGGAAAGTGGGGACAGGAGGAGGTCTGTAATGAAGTAACACTACCCAACTCAGCCACTCAGGTGCCCTAATTTTTAAAGATTTTATTTATTTATTTGAAACAGAATGAACAAGAGAGAGAGCATGTGTGGGATGGAGGAGCAGAGGGGAAGTGAGAAGCAACCTTCTTGCTGAACAGGGAGACTGACAGTGGGCCTCGACCCCAGGATTCTGGGACTATGACCCTCGCTGAAGACAGCCACTTAACCAACTGAGCTATCTAGGTGCTGCCAGGGATTTTAAATAAACATATTCTAAAATGAACTGCTGGAAAGTCTCAAACCCTGGGCTATATACATAATGCTAACCCCAAAGACCCCTCCATGCACTTGGCCTGAAGTACATTAAAAACATGGGAGAAAATATGTGAATCTCACTTTAAGACTTTGTCAATATGTAATTTTTAAAATAGTAAGCAAAATAATTTTTAAGGTGTCATCACTATTGAAAGAGAAATATATAAACTAATAAAAGGAAACAACAGTACACAAGAGATAATGATTAGAGGTATGAGCGCTTTTAAAAATGTAGTACCAAGTTGAACGAATCCAATTTTTTAAAATGAACAAAATGTTGACTCACATTTCAGTAGTGAAGACCTTTACCTTAAAATATTATTTTGTTGATATCAGTGTGGCTCTACAACTTGTGTTTGGTTGGTATATTGGTATGTTGGTATAGAACTCAGCTTCATATTATAAAGCTAAATAAATGAGTAAAATCATATTAGTGATTTAGCTAGAAGTTTATCAACTAACAAAACCCAAAGTTTTGGGTTTTAACATTTTGGTAAAAAGTAAAAAATTATTTTGGTTAAAAAAAAATTAGTTTGCACACCAAATGCACATAACAAATAGCATGGAGGATCTGGGGAGATAGAGAGGAGAAGGAAGTTGGGGGAAATTGGAAGGGGAGGTGAACCATGATAGACTATGGACTTTGAAAAACAATCTGATGGTTTTGAAGGGGCGGGGGTGGGAGGTCGGGGTACCAGGTGGTGGGTATTAGAGAGGGCATGGATTGCATGGAGCACTGGGTGTGGTACAAAAACAATGAATACTGTTATGCTGAAAATAAATTTTAAAAATTAGAAAAAAATGATGCACAAGATTAATATTAGGGTTTTGTCATTAACCAAGAAGGAAAGAATAAATACTGGAAAGCATCTAGCAGTCCTTTGGCCATTTGCATTCTTATATCTTTATCCATGCATTTTCAACCATTTTTCATTTATTTCTTTTAGGTTTAACTCTTGCATAGGATAAAATATATAAAATTTATAAACATACAAAATATTTAAGATTTTATTTTATAAAATATCATATATACATATACCTAACATGTTTGTTAATCTAAAATTTGGGGGTTTCATCACAAAAGCCAACACCAAAAATAATAATGATTATTATAAATAATCCAAAAAAGAAGTAAAATAATCATCATATGCAAATGACATCACTTTCTATCTGCAAAAGTCAAGAGAATGAGCCTTAAAAGAGCACATGTGACAATTTAGTAAGGCAACTGGCTTCTAACTCAACAAACAAGCAAATAAATACAATGACCTTTTTGTAGACACATTAACCAGGTACTAAATATCACAGATAAAATTAAGAATTATTAATATAAGTACCAGATTTGCATATTTTTATATGCTTTTCCCACTAGATACCAGATGTGGCTATAAGCAGCCTGTCCCTGTTGATAATTTGACTGAGTTTGGGGAGGAGCCTCACTCTATTCGGGATCATGCTAGCTCTGTGCTTGCATCCTTATGCACCACGAGGCAAGTCATGAAATACCTCAGGAAGTCAGTTTCTTCACATGAAAAACAGTACTATGCACGTGTGAAGTATTAACAAGTAATGAAGTGTGCAGGTTAACTGACACGTAAATATCATAACTTACTCTTTTTAGTGGCTACCTGTTACATATGCTCACTTTTTGTTTTATTTTGTAGCTAATGTTTTTTATTAAAATGTCTCCAAAATGCACATAGAAAAGGTGTCTGGCATATATTTATTCAATAAATAGATGAATGAATGAATGATCCTCATCAAGAGGACAAGAAAATCTATTTCAAATACAAAGGCTTTACTTTGAAGAGATTTCTTTGTGAATGTAAGCCATGGGTCAAGAATTTTTTATTTGTGGGGTGCCTGGGTGGCTCAGTCATTAAGTCATTAAGTCATTGACCTGCCTTTGGCTCAGGTGATGATTCTAGGGTCCTGGGTTTGAGCCCCGCATTGGGTTCCCTGCTCAGTGGAAAGCTTGCTTCTCTTTCTCCCATCCTCTCTGTTTTTGTTCCCTCTCTCATTGTGCTTCTTACTGTCAAATAAATAAAATCTTTTTTTTTTTTAAGAATTTTTCATTTGTAAAAAAAAACAGATCCTGTCATACTCAAGATTTCACAATATTGAACACAGGGCACGTGACCATGATTGTCTCTCTTTACTCTGCCCTTTGAACTTAATTCATTCTAAATTTTTTACCTATGTAGCTTTCATTGCTGTCGTACAACCAATATTGATTAACATATAAACAGATTCAAATTTCATGCTAATCATTTGTTACTCGGGAGTTACTCTAAATTTCTGTACTATAATCTGTTGTTTCCCATTCACCAGCAAAATAGAGGTACTTGATAAAATATAACAAAAATACCAATCTCCCAGAAAGTTATACACAATTAAAAGACTATCATCAGGGACACCTGGGTGGCTTAGTTGGTTAAATGTCTGCCTTTAGGTCATGATCCCAGGGTCCTGGGTTTGAGTCCTACATCAGGATCCTTGCTCAGCAGGAAACCTGCTTCCCCATCTGCCTGCTGCTCCCCCTGCTTGTGCTCTCTAGTGCACTCACTCTCTCTCTCTGACAAATAAATAAATAAAATCTTAAAAAAAAAGTCTATCATTAGCCAATCAGCCAAGATTTGGTAATCTTACACATTAAAATTAAAATGTACTGTGTTACATATTTAAAAGCTATATTGGCAAATACAATTTGTATCCAAATATAAATTATATGTTCTTAATAATGGTAAATGCAATTCAAGAATCCTCGACTGTGAAACTAATAATATAGAAAGAATAATTAGAATTAAGCAGCTTCATGATTCTGAGAAATTTCTTAAAATTTTTTATTAATTCATCTGCTTGAAAAACAAAATGACAAGAGCACAACATTAAACCAAGCATGAAGCCCCTCTAATGAGAAGCTCTGTGCCACTGAGCAAGGCGTACATTCAAAAAGCCACCATGACTTGAGGGCGTGAGTACATGTACTCCACACAAGGGTGGACTGCATGGAACACAAATCTATGTGCTTTCTCAGATTCCCTTCACTGCCTCCTCTTCTTTTGGTCAGTACCATGCTGGAGCCAGATTATCCTTCCATTTTTGGATTTGAAAGCAACACTACACTGTGGGCTATGAAATGTGGCTTTCAAAATGACCACCAAGGTGTTAATCCCACTTTGGTAAACCCTGGCCCATGGAAAATAGAAGACAAGAATGAGCTGATTAGATACATTCCCCTCTCCTCTCTCTCTTCCGTGGACTAATGCTACATGTGGTTCCTCCTTGGAACCTCTTGGAAAAATTGTGTGCCATGTGCATCCATATGCATCCATATGCAGACTACCATATTGTCTCTTGACACATTGTAAGAGGCTAGCTGCCAGAGTGACACAACACAGCACAACCTTCTACATCTTCTCTTGTCTCATTTCCATATGTTCTCCCTATTACTGTCCCAGACTCAACCTTCCAAAATAAATGTCATCATTTTGAGCCCTGACTTTGATTGGATTTTAGAGGCCACAGGATAAGATAGTCAATGAGATATACAATCATTATTTACTTACTTTATGTGAGTTTATACAATAAAAATTGTATTTGGAAAGGGTATAGAAAATGTTATGTCAAAAATAACATTTTACTAAGGCAGCTGAGTTAGTAAAACAGTTACTAACTCAGTTTTAATAAATCAAATACAATTTTTGTGTATCCAATACCCAGCTAGAAAAAAATCATGTAAAAAGATAACATTTGCAATAAAGAAAATACAAATGTACAAAATCTTTTATATGCTTTTTAAAAATTATTGTGATAGATGTCTAACAGACATTGTACCTTGTTTCCACTTCACACATATAGAATAGTCATACCAAGGCAATATTCTAGTGATAGTTTCCCTAGGAAATATGGGATAGCCAGTCTTCTGCTCTAAGAAATGTAGATATGAAACCAGAGCTGAGAATGCATGGCATCTGAAGGTTTTATGACACATTTTATTTTCATTGGTTTCCCAGTTTTCAAAAAGTTCACACATTCATTCATTAACTTGTTCATTAAAAAAATCATTTTTTAAAGATTTATTTATTTATTTTTGAGAGATACAGAGAGGGAGACAGACAGGAGCAGGGGGGATGGGGAGGGAGGAACAGGCTCCTGGTGGAGCAAGGAGCCAGATGATGCTGGGCTCCCTCCCAGGACCCTGAGATCATGACGTGAGCGGAAGGCAATGCTTAACTCTGTGAGCCACCCAGGCATCCCTAAAAAATCATTTTTGATCAACACGTTTTTTTAAATCTTTTTTTTTAATTTATTTTTTATTTTCAGCATAACAGTATTCATTATTTTTGCACTACACCCAGTGCTCCATGCAATCCGTGCCCTCTCTAATACCCACCACCTGGTACCCCGACCTCCCACCCCCCCCGCCCCTTCAAAACCCTCAGATTGTTTTTCACAGTCCATAGTCTCTCATGGTTCACCTCCCCTTCCAATTTCCCCCAACTCCCTTCTCTTCTCTAACTCCCCCTTGATCAACACTTTTATGACTGGCTTGTAAGTTTTAAGAGTCAGCACTAGATAAGATCTTCCCTTTTTCGAAGTGTATGTTACACTAGGTGAGAGAGATAATAAACAGATACAGCAGATGTGAAGATGATTTATCTTAAGATGTAGAAAATTGCTACAATGCCTAACACCAAGAAATAACGGTCATGCAGAATTCTGTTGTTGAGCAACTTTACATATTTCTTTACTACAGTAGAACTCTCTATCACTGAATATGCCAACACATACTCACATACTCTCATTTCATCGTTTTCAAAGATCATAATATAACATCTCTTTAAGAAACCCCCTTTAATTTTTACATGGACTTAACAGGTGCCACTTAATGTATGCAGAAAGGTATATTGAATTATAGTCCATAATTTCTTTACTATTCTTATAGTATTTTTTTGATGGGGAGTATTTAGGTCTTTACTGAAGTTTTAAAAGAATCTTAAAAATGGAAGGTGTTTGAGTTGTTTGATGATTCGAGACCCAGAGGTGGTTTAAGAGAAAACTGAAATATTTGAAATCAGATCTCAACTTCAAATATGGTCAGTCTTCATTCAAAAACTAGAAGCAATGGCTTTTCTCACTGCATATGGAAACTCATAACAGCATTAAAAAGAGGTCATGAGCAAGATACAGCATCCGTTCCTGATTAAAATGCTTCAAAGTATAGGGATAGAGGGAACATTCCTCAACTTCATAAAATCTATGAAAAACTGCGAATATCATCCCCAATGAGGAAAAGCTGACAGCCTTCCCTTTGAGATCAGGAACACGACAAGGATACCCACTCTCACCACTCTTGTTCAACATAGTATTAGAAGTCCTAGCAACAGCAATCAGACAACAAAGAGAAATAAAAGGTATTTTATACAAAATCAATGTACAGAAATCAATTGCTTTCTTATACACTAACAATGAAAATACAGAAGAGGAAATTAGAGAATCAATTCCATTTAGTATAGCACCAAGAAACATAAGATACCTGGGAATAAACCTAACCAAAGAGGTAAAGGATCTGTACTCAAGGAACTATAGAACATTCATGAAAGAAATTGAAAAGACACAAAAAGATGGAAGACAATTCCATGTTCATGGATCAGAAGAATAAACATTGTTAAAATGTCTATACTGCCTAGAGCAATCTATACTTTCAATGCCATTCTGATCAAAATTCTACCGGCATTTTTCAAAAAGCTGGAGCAAACAATCCTAAAATTTGTATGGAATCAGAAGAGACCCCAAATTGCTAAAGAAATGTTGAAAAAGAAAAACAAAACTGAGGGCATCACGTTGCCTGATTTCAAGCTTTATTACAAAGCTGTGATCACCAAGACAGCATGGTACTGGCACAAAAAAAGACACATAGACCAGTGGAACAGAGTAGAGAGCCCGGATATGGACCCTCAACTTTATGGTCAAATAGTATTCAACAAACTAGGAAAAAATATCTAGTGGAAAAAATACAGTCTCTTCAATAAATAGTGTTGGGAAAATTGGACAGCTATGTGTAGAAGAATGAAACTTGACCATCTTCTTACACCATACACAAATATAAACTTGAAATGGGTAAAAGACCTCAATGTGAGGCAGGAATCCATCAGAATCCTAGAGGAGAACATAGGCAGTAACCTCTTCAACATCAGCCACAGCAACTTCTTTCAAGATATGTCTCCAAAGGCAAAGGAAACAAAAGCAAAAATGAACTTTGGGGACTTCATCAAGAACAAAAGCTTCTGCACAGCAAAGGAAACAGTCAACAAAACAAAGAGACAACTCACGGAATGGGAGAAGATATCTGTAAATCACACTACAGACAAAGGGCTGATATCCAAGATCTATAAAGAACTCCTCAAACTCAACACACACAAACAGGCAATCATGTCAAAAAATGGGCAGAAGATATGAGCAGATACTTCTCCAAAGAAGACATACAAATGGCTAACAGATACATGAAAAATGTTTATCATCATTAGCCATCAGGGAGATTCAAATCAAAGCCACATTGAGATACCACCTTACACCAGTTAGAATGGCCAAAATTAACAAGAGAGTAAACAACATGTGTTGGAGAGGATGTGGAGAAAGGGGAACCCTCCTACACTGTTGGTGGGAATACATGTTGATACAGCCACTTTGGAAAACAGTGTGGAGATTCCTCAAGAAATTAAAAATAGAGCTTCCCTATGACCCTGCAATTTCACTACTGGGTATTTACCCCAAAGATACAGATGGAGTGAAAAGAAGAGCCATCTGTACCCCAATGTTCATACTAGAAATGACCACAGTCACCAAACTGTGGAAAGAACAAAGATACTCTTCAACAGACGACTGGATAAAGAAGATATAGTCCATATATACTACAGAATATTATGCCTCCATCAGAGAGGATGAATACCCAACTTTTGTAACAATACGGACAGGACTGGTAGAGATTATGCTGAGTGAAATAAGCCAAGCAGAGAGAGTCAATTATCATATAGTTTCGCTTATTTATGGAGCATAAAGAATAACACGGAGGACATGGGGAGATGGAGAAGAGAAGGGAGTTGGGGGAAATTGGAGTGGGGAGATGAACCATGAGAGACTGTGGACTCTGAGAAACAAACTGAGGGTTTTAGAGGGGAGGGGAGTGGGAGGTTGGGTGAGCCAGGTGGTGGGTATTATGGAGGGCACATATTGCATGGAACACTGGGTGTGGTGCATAAACAATGAATTCTGGAACACTAAAAAGAAATTTAAAAAATGAAAAATTTTTTTAAAAGATGTCATGAGCATGTTTCCTTCATATTATCCCTGTTGTAGAACTCAGTTCTTCCTAAGCTTTTCATCTTTTTTTTTAACTTTTTATTTTTTATAAACATATAATATATTTTTATCCCCAGGGGTATAGGTCTGTGAATCGCCAGGTTTACACACTTCACAGCACTCACCAAAGCACACACCCTCCCCAATGTCCACAACCCCACCCCCCTTTTCCCAACCCCCTTCCCCCCAGCAACCCTTCAGTAGAGTTTATTATACACATATATAAAATTTACTTGCAATATGTTTACTTGCAATATTTGTACAACTTTCTTAATCACAGCCCTAACTGCTCTTTATTAACCATGAAATAAGAATTTAGGGTTGAATAATATCAACCCCAAACATTCACCTCACTGCGTGATTTAGAATTGAATATTCTTACCATGCAGAAGACTGGATATTCAAACAATGAAATCTAAACACACAGTGATAGAAATTACAATGAAAAAGAGCAATGACATCCCAGATAACTTGTCAGTTATGAAAAATGCATAATCTTCATTCATTTCATCATACCTTTGTGAATGTATTTGAAATACACATGGCTTCATAATTCTCTGGAATTTCTTATAATAATATGCATAATTAGATTGTTTACCTGAAAAAAATTGGCAAGGGTATATTATTTCCAATCTTTCTTACATTTTTCATACATACACATATATACTTTCAAGTGATAAGCTTAAGTAAGACTTTTCTAAGTAAAACTCTGAAAATTACTCAATTACATACACTACGGAAAAACCAGTAGGAGGTATAAAGTGCTAACAACCTTCAAAATATACACAGTGCCACTTCTTACTGGTCTATGGAGTTGAGAGTTTCTGTTCTTTCAGCCAGTACTTCCCCTGATACAAAATAGACAGAAAGACCTGTTTTAGCTTCTTGTTTCCCCAGATCAGGATAAATGAGTGGCTTGAAGGATACACAAATCCAAAAGTTTGGCAAAACACGTAGAACAGTTTGGTCGGCAGCCACTCAGAACTCCAGACAGTGACAATTAGAGTCAGGAAGTGACCAGCTAATAGCAAGAGAAAGGAGATCACAGTCTGCATGGCTCTTATGTGGACCTTGGTGCTGGGATCTTGGCATCTTTTACCACCAGATTGCATCTTCTTGAGATGTTTCCATAGGGAAAAGATTAACAGCAGAAAAGATGCCAGCGATATAGCACAGGGCACAAAGTTTGCTAACGTGAATACAGTCATATTTGAAAGGCATGCAATGTTCACCAATCTGGATTGTCTAGTGATGTTTCCTTCATATTCCTTCGTCAGCTCATATATGCTTACCACCGCAACATGAAAAACCAAAAAGAACGAAGACACCAACAGTATCACAAGAATTACACTTTTAACTCTCCACTTGAGGTGAAGAAAAATAAAGCTAGAGAAATTGGCTATTTTGAACAAATAAAATATGCTGAGGCAAGTAGCAAGCCAGACACTAAAATGATTGCTTGCCGTCCACGCAATATGAACCAGAAGTCTTGTTTCCAATCTAAATAAATCTGGATTCAACACAGTTCCATACCAATTTATTAACATTACGCAGAGCAAACCGATTCTGGAGATCGCCAGAGCAGTGAGAATTTGATCAGCTGAGGACATCTTTTGTCTCTTGACCCAGTCAATGCAGTTCACCACCACTATGAAGCCATTGGCAAAATTTCCTAGAACAAATTCTGTTATTATGAGGATTTCTAAAATGTTCAGTAGAAAAGTTACCATGTCTAGAAAGAAGAACAAACCAAAAGTCAAGTCTAATGTTACTGGTTGTGGTTCCTTGAATATTCTGACCTTATGTTCTATAGGCTGCTGATCTCTGAGTGTCCAGGAAAGTTCTTGTTTCTTTTAAATTCTGTGATCAATGTCAAGAAGGAAAGCACCAGGGTATGCTAATAGATGAGCTCAACGCTGTCTAGATGAAAAACCATAGTTATTCCTCAAACAGCTCAAATTAACTTCTATCCATACACTTTATGTCTTTGCTGTAGGCTGGAAAACTCATAATGAATGCTAAAATGAAAGCTAAATTCTCATTTGCTAACATGCAAATAAAGCCGTATTGTCTTTCAGTGTTTTGCCATTTTTTTCTTGTTAACCTCTTCATAATTTGTGTTCATCGACTCTATTTGTTGTAGAGTAAAACTGAAAAACCCAAAACACAATATACAGCATCTTAATTGTTAGATAAAGCTCTATGCCCAATGTGAGGCTCAAACTCACAACCCTGAGATCAAGAGTCACATGTTTTACTGAGTTAGCCAGCCAGACATTTCGTGTCCTATAATTTTCAAAATGAAAAAGGAATTTCAGGGAGATCATCCAGGTTTAAATCCATCTTTCCTCTCATTCAGGCTTTTTAGTCCAGTATTTGTAGTTACTAAACTATCTCTCATGGTTAAGTCTTTGATAAAGTTTCTCTCTTGAGTCTATTTAATATTTAAGTATTATTTAATTAAAACATTCAGAAATTTTCTAATATCCCTTGGAAACTTCAAAAGAACATGGCTTTCCACTGTTGATTCTAGACTTCTCTATTTATAAATATTCTGTTTGCCTTCAGTTTGATTCATTGTTGATTACTTAATATTTTAAGATTAATAGATGTTAAAATTAGCCTCTACCTTTGGATTTTATTCAGCTCCAGCTTTTATACTATAATATAACTCATTTTAGCAGAGGATCTTAGAGTTGGACTGCCAGGAAGGAAAACCCAGATTCTTTGCATCTTATGTTTCTAATCTATTTTAAAATTGATTTCTGCCAGGGCACCTGGGTGGCTCAGTCCGTCAAGCATCTGCCTTCAGCTCAGGTTATGATCTTGGGATCCAAGATTGAACCCCACAAGGGACTCCCCACTCAGCAAGGAGTCTGCCTCCCACTCTGCCCCCCACTCCCGCTCATGCTATGTCTCTCACTTTCTCTCTCTTGAATAAGTAAATAAAATCTTTTTTTTTTTTAATTACTGTCTGCCTCAGTCAAATCATCAAATAAAATGCAGATGATTATATCCTCTTCAGGTCTTGTGAGGAGTTAGTACATTATTTGTGTAAAGTGCTTTTCCTTTTACTTTCCCAGTACAGAGCAGGCCTGGAGGACTGTTATTTGATACTTTGTTATTCCATACTTCAGAGTTAACCTGCAAGAACTTTCATTAATGAATACAAAGTAACAGGTTGAAAAAACAAGATTTCCTCCTGTTAATAACTGGGATTAGAGTAAAAAATTGTTGAAATTCTGTTTCAAAAAATTACAGAGCTGTACAAGGAAGGAGAACCAGCTGAACTAAAATCCAGAAAGAGAAGAATCTTTTTAGGTGAAGAGATGATATATATTCAATGCAATCCCTATTTTTGAAAATTACAGTTCCTGATTTCAAAGCTTGCTAGAAAGCTGCATTCATCAAAATAGTGTGATACTCACAGAATGATAGACTTATATGAATCAGTGAAACACAACTGAAGTTTGGAAATCAGCCCTAATATTCATGGTTAACTGATTTCAAAAAAACTATCATGTCAATTCAATGGGAGAGATGATGTCTCATTTTTCTAACAAATGATGCTGGGAAAATTGGATATCCACATGAATAAAATTCATTTTAGGCCCATCTTTTTTCTTTTCTTTCTTTCTTTTTTTTTTTTTTTTTTTTTTTTTTTTTTTTTTTTTTTTTTTTTTTTTTTTTTTTAGATTTTACTTATTTATTTGACAAAGAAAGAGAGAACAAGAAAGGGAACACAAGCAGAGGGAGGGAGAGAAAGAGAAACATGCTCCCTGCTGAGCAGGGAACCCGCTATGGGGCTTGATCCTAGGACCCTGGGATCATGACCTGAGCTGAAGGCCAGACTCGTAAGGACTGAGCCACCCAGGTGCCCCTAGACTCTTATTTCATACCATGTGCAAAAATTAACTTAAAATTGATGTAAGATAGAAAACTTCTGTAATAAAGACTAGGAGGGGTCCTGGGTGGCTCAGTAGGTGAAGCATCTGCCTTTCAGCTCTGGTCCAGTCCAAATCGGTCTCCAGTCTCCACAGGGAGCCTGCCTCTGCCTCTCTCTCTCTGTTTCTCATGAATAAATAAATAAAATCTTAAATAAATAAATAAAACATAGGAGGAAACTTTTATAAACTTCTTTTGAGCAGAGCTTTTAGATACGATACCAAAAGCATGATGCATAAAACTTAGAAATTGAAGTATATCAGAACCAAAAACATTTGCTCTACAAATACAAGTCTGATTTCATGATTATGGAGCTACAGTAATTAAGTCAGTATGATATTGTGTTTTGCTTATACAAGTAGATCAGTAGATTACAAAACAGTATCTAATGATAAACCCACACACATATGGTCAGTTCATTTTGACAAAGGAACCAAACAATTCCATAAGAAATAAAATTCCCTTTAACAAATGATGCTGGGAAACTGAATAATGGTGTAGTGAAAAAATGAACTTCAATCTTTACCTCAGGCCACATAAAAATTATTTTGAGGTGATCTTAGATTTAAGTATAAAAGATAAAACAATAATGCTTCTAGAAAATAATTGGATTATGTTTCTGTGATTGTGGGATAAGCCAAGATTTCTTAGCAAGAACATATACATGCATACTTGCATGCACACACACATACAAAAAGCTAAATGAAAAAGAAAAAAAGTGATGAATTATATTTCATGAAAAGACACTTTTAAGAAAATTACAGGGGTGCCTGGATGGCTCAGTCTGTTAAGCATCTTCCTTCAGCTCAGATCATGAACCCAGTGCCCTAGGATCGAGGCCCACATAGGGCTCTCTGTTCAATGGAGAACCTGCTTCTCCCTCTCCCCCTGCTTGTGCTCTCTCTCTCTGTCAAGCAAATAAATAATATCTTTTAAAAATTACAATGTTTACCATGTATATGTACATATATAAGTATATATAAAAAGGTAAGCATAACTATAATATATATTGCCAAGGACTGTTTTATAAATATATGTGTAAATACTAAATAGTCTTTCAACTCAATACAAAGAAAACATCGCAATTTAAGGAAAATAAGCAAAAGATTTCAAAAGACCTTTAACAAAAGAAGATGCAATAAACCAACAAAAAGTTGCTTGACATCATTACACATAAGGGAAGTGCAAATGTAAACATCTTCGAATCCACGAGAATGCTGAAATTAAAGAAACTGATCGTGCTAGATTGTGACTGTGATCTAAAGCAACTAGAATTCTCATATATTTCTGTTGAGTGTAAAATAAACCAACCACTTTGGAAGACTGATTGACAGTTTTGTTTTTTTTTTTAAGATTTTATTTATTTACTTGACAGAGACAGAGATCACAAGTAGGAAGAGAGGCAGGCAGAGAGAGAGGGGGAAGCAGTCTCCCTGCTGAGCAGAGAGCTGGATTCAGGGCTCAATCTTGGGACCCTGGGATCAGGACCTGAGCCTAAGGCAGAGGCTTTAACCCACTGAGCCACCCAGGCACCCCATGAGTGACAGTTTCTAATAAAGTTATACATATATATTGCCAACAATTCAGCTCTCCCACTCATATATTTATTTAATCAAAATAAATAAAATCATATGTTCACAAAAACACCTTAGCAAGAATATTAATACCAACTTTACTCATTAAAGCCCATTACTGCTGGAAATAGCTTAAATATACACCAGCAGGGAGATGAATTAACAAATTATGGACTATCCATAAAATAAAATACCACTTAGCAATAAAAGAAATAAACTCAGAAATGTGAATTAGTCTCAAAAAACTATGATGTTTTTTGGACTGGGCAAAAAAAGAATACATACAGTATGATTTATAAAACAAGCAAAACTAAGAAAGGAACAAAAGTAGTTTCTAGAATCTGATCACAAAAGAACAGAATAACTTTGAAGGTGGTGAAATTGTTCTATACCTTTTCATGGTCATTGTTTTAAGGAGGAAAACAATAGAGCTCATCAAATTACATACATAAAATGGGCATATTATACTATATGTAAGTTACACCTCACTAAAGTTAATATTAAAAATAAATAAGTAGGGGCACTATGCGGCCCAAAAGAAGTGTGTGAAGGGCTCTGCAGGCCCAGACATGGGCATGTCTTGTCCAGGCTCTAAGTAAGGCCCACATGGCAATAGAATTGGATTTTCACCCACTCTATGTTTCTCTTTTCTTCCTGAATCTGTGTTTTGTTTTGTTTTATTTTTTTAAAGATTTTATTTATTTATTTGACAGACAGAGATCACAAGTAGGCAGAGAGGCAGGCAGAGAGAGAGAGAGGAGGAAGTAGGCTCCCTGCTGAGCAGAGAGCTGGATGTGGGAGCTGGATCTTATAAGCCTGGGATCATGACCCGAGCCAAAGGCAGAGGACCTAACCCACTGATCCACCCAGGTGCCCCTGAATTTGTGTTTTTATTTATGATTCTGAATGCTGAGCGAGTTTGGTTCTGGTTCTAATTTGTGCACTACTAATAAACTGTTTCTTATTTGTGGCCTCTGTGGTGTACAGACCCTACCATGTTCCCCATGATTACCACACCCTAATGTTCACACCCTGCCTAATTCCCTCCTTTTAAGTGTGGCTTTAAGTGTGTGACTTATTTCTAGCCTGCAGAATATGGCCAGCATGAAGAGGTGGTTGCTGATACTTAAGATCCTGAAATCAACTAATTTCAAGATCATTGAAAAGGACACTAACCTACATGGCCCTAATGTAATCAGATTTAGCTTCAAAAGATTGGCTGGGCCTCTCCTGAGTGTGAGACTCTTGCTGGCCCTAAAGAAGGAAGCAGTGGTGGAATTAAGTGCCTGTGGAAAGGGCCACAAGAAAACCAACTCTGCCAACCACATGAACTGGGAGGTGGATTCTTCTCCAGTCAGGCCTGCAGATGAGAATGCTACACCATCAAAGTGTTGATTTTTAGCTTGTTGAGATCCTGAGGCAGCTAAGTCTTGCCCAGATTTCTGACCCTACAAAACTTTGACATAATGAATTTTGCTTTTTTTTTTAAGCCACTAAATTTCTGGCAATCTGTCGCACAGCAATAACAAGTGGATATAGTGACAGTGATTCAGAATTTAGTGTTTTGGTCTATTTCGTAGAGAAGAGCTCTCTTCCATCAGGTGGGAAATGCTCCACAGCTAGTTAGCTAGTTTGTTTTTTTAATCTGTTTGTGCAAGAATATATCTTGCTTCAAGGGGTGCTTGGGTGGCTCAGTCATTAAGTGTCTGTCTTCAGCTCAGGTCATGATCCCAGGGTTCTGGAATCGAGCCCTGCATTGGGTTCCCAATCAGGAAGCCAGCTTCTACCTCTCCCACTTCCCTTGCTTGTGTTCCCTCTCTTGCTGTGTCTCTCTCTGTCAAATAAATACACAAAATCATATATATGTATATATATGATTTTGTAGACACACACACACACACACACACACACACACATATATATAATACACACACATATATATGTCTTGCTTCTTCTGGAAAGAAGAAGTCTATATTAGTGAATTTTACAACTGTACAGTGAATTTTTGTGTTCTAGATTTATTCTGTCCTGGGGCTGATGTTATACAAAAAAGCAAGCCTTCTGTGTTTCTGTTTGCAATAGACATAAAGCCTTTGCCTGTTACTATGAGTAAGAAATTTTTGCCTATAGAACAGATTACAAAGTCTCTTATATGAAGTGGCTGCAGCAGAGAGGAATGCTGTTTGGAGGTTTTGCCAGACCCCTATAGGAGGATCACAGTGTAGGCCCTTCGGATTTTGGAGCAAAGCCCTGCCCTCTTCCACAGCTCACTACTCTCCTTTTGGGAAACAGTTTTTGGTCTGCTACCGGGCCTTAGTAGAGACCGAATGCTTAACTATGGTAACCAAGTTATCATGTGACTGAGCTTTCCATCACATATGGGTACTATCTGACCCTCTAAACCATAAATTTGGCCAAGGACAGTGACATTCATCATCAAATGGAAGTGATACATATGTGATTGGATCTGAGCAGGCCCTAAAGGCACAAGTAAGTTACACAAAGAAGTGCCAAATATCCGTGCCTCCCACCCCTACTCTGCTGCACTGCTTCTCTCTCCCAGTCTGCACCTATGGCCTCACAGGGAGTTGTCTTTGATCAGTTGCCAGAGGAAGAAAGGACTTGGACCTGGTTTACAGACAGTTCTATCCAATATGAAGATATCACCCCAAAGTGGACAACTGTGGCACTACAACCCCTTTCTAGAACATCCCTGAAGGACTACAGTGAAAAGAAATCCTTCCAGTGGGCAGAATTCCAAGCAATGTATTGTATATACCTTTGTATATATTGTATATACCTTTGCTTAGGAGGAGAAATGGACAGATATTCAATTATATACTCATTCATGCATTTTGGCCAGGGGTTTGGCTGGGTAGTCAAGGGAGCATAATTAGAAAACTAATGACAAGAAGATATGAGGAAGATGTGTATGGACAGACTTCTCTGAATAGGCACAAAATGTGAAGGTATTTGTGTCCCATGTGAAAGTCCATCAAAGGGTGGCCTGAAAGGGGAGGATTTTAAGAATTAAGTGGATAAGATGACACGGTCTATGAATATATCAGTCTCTTTTCTCAGCCGCTCTGTTCTTGCCCAATGAACTCATGAACAATGTGGCCATGGTGGCAGGAGTGAAGATTATACATGGGCTCAGTAACAGGAACGGCCACTGTTTAATGTCCAATCTACCAGCAAGAGAGATCAACACTCAGTCCTAGACATGGCATTATTCCCCAGAGTGATCTCCAGAGTAATGCCAGTTATCTGGTGGCATTTTGATTATATTGGACTGCTTCCAGCAAGGAAGAGACAATGTCTTGCTCTTACTGGAATAGACAGCTACTCTGGATATGGATTTGCCTTCACTGTACACAATACTTCTGCCAAAACTATGATCTACGCACTTACAGAATGTCTTTTCTACCATCAAGTTATTCCACACTGCATTTCTTCTGATAAAAGAAGTTGCATTTATGAAAGGCTTGCATTCATGAATCCCACAGGAACATAGCAAACAAAGTAGCTGTTGTTAACTGGGTGCACAACCACCTCCTGTGGACATCCTCCCTGAGCTTTGCACAGAGGGGACAGGCAAAAAACTCGTCTCCTAGTGATTCTCTAAGAGGTTTAATTGCATACTTTCCCAGCTAATGCCTGATAGGTTAGCCTTTTTTTTTTTTTAAGATTTTATTTGTCTGTCAGAGAGAGAGAGCACAAGCAGGGGAGCAGCAGGCAGAGGGAGAGGGAGAAGCAGGCTTCCTGCTGATTAAGAAGGATCCCAGGGCTCTGGATCATGACCTGAGCTGAAGGCAGACACCTAACTGACTGAGCTACCCAGGCGACCCTGATAGGTCAGCTTCTGTGGTATCTAGAAGGTATCTAGCAGTATCTAGGTATCTAGGTCCTGAGTGGGATCATCCCAGGAGACCAAAAGAGCTGGTGATATTTCCCTGGCATTCCCCCCTGGCTTGCTCCAACAATAAAAATAAATGGCCAACTTCTCCCTGGAAGGAGTTTGTACACACATCTAGATCTGCAACTTTCACAACTGCCATCTAAGGGGTTAGCCCTCAAATCATTTAGCTCTGAGAACTAATGGCACCCAGCATTCATGAGTCCCCCAGGACTGCACAAAACACAGAGATGGATATATTTGGGTGCACAGTCGCTCATAGTAATCATTCCTCTGGTTCAGCACAGAGTGAGTAGGCAAAAACACCTGGCTTGCAGTTTCTCCCTGATCAGAGTTGGACTGCATATCTCATGTCCTGATGTTCACAGCTGCACATAAAAGTTGGGTTTCCAATTAGCCTGTATTAGGGAGCTAAAGAGGCAAACAATTAGCACTCACCTGGGAACCTAAACAGCCATATGGATATTTCTCAAGCTTTTGGGACACTGGCAAGTGTTGACACACCCTCATCTACGGGGAGCCACTCTAAAGAAAAGCAACAGCTTGGGCAATCAGACAGGTTTGAGAAGCAAAGAGGTTCTCATGCCAGACTGAGCAGGAGTTTCATCTCCTACATGAGGTTCATCTGTCAAAAGTAGGAGAGGTGGCTGTTCTAGCTCCTGTGTAAAAACCAACACAGTCAAAGAAAATGGAGAAACAGTATGTTTCGAAGAAAAGAACAAGATAAATCTTCAGAAACTAACTTTAATGAAATGGAGTTAAGTGATTTACTACACAGAGAGTTCAAACTTATATTTGTAAAGAGGTTTACTGAGGTCAGGAGCACAATGCAAAAAATAAGAATTAGAACAAAGAGATAGAAAATAATAAAAAGTGCCAAAGAGAAATTTAGGAGCAGAAGAATAAAAATCATTGAACTAGGGGTGCCTGGGTGGCTCAGTGGATTAAAGCCTCTGCCTTTGGCTCAGGTCATGATCCCAGGGTCCTGGGATCGAGCGCCAGCATCAGGCTCTCTGCTCAGAAGGGAGCCTGCTTCCTCCTCTCTCTGACTGCCTCTCTGCCTACTTGTAATCTCTGTCTGTCAAATAAATAAATAAAATTTTTTAAAAAATCATTGAACTAAAAACTTCAAATAGTTCAATAAGACAAGTAAAGAGAAAGAAAGAGTAGTG
This sequence comes from Mustela putorius furo, assembly GCF_011764305.1. NCBI lineage: Eukaryota > Metazoa > Chordata > Mammalia > Carnivora > Mustelidae > Mustela > Mustela putorius. The sequence continues at coordinate 36,453,722 of NW_025422368.1, read as the reverse complement.
AACCCAAACTTTAACAGAGCAGTTGAATCATTCAATCAGAAAAGCAGAGAGGGCACCTGGGTGGCTCAGTTGGTTAAGCAACTGCCTTTGGCTCAGGTCATGATCCTGCTGTCCCCGGATCTAGTCCTGCATGGGGGCATCGGGCTCCCAGGTCCACGGGGAGTCTGCTTCTCCCTTTGCCCTTCTCCCCTCTCATGCTCTCTCTTACTATCTCTTTATCTCAAATAAATAAATAAAATATTTTTTTAAAAAAAGAAAAGAGAAAATGAAAAAGTGAAGATAGATGAAGAATCTTCAAGCAAACATAAGACTAGACAAAGAAGATCATTATATATTGATAAAGATGTAAATTCCGTAAGAAGAAATAACAGTAAATATATCTGCACTAAACATCAAAGCATCCAGTTCATCACACACCTAGCTAACACAACACATTGTATGTCTCAAACTTATTCAATGCCATATGTCAGTTATATCTCAATTTTTAAAAAAGGATCATACACCGTGAAGTATAAATCCTCAGATGCAAGAGTGGTTCAACATTTGCAAATCAATAAGTGTGACATACTACACTAATAGAATGAAAGATAAAAATCATATTATCATCCCATTAGGTGCAAAAACGGCATTTGACAAAATGAAACATTCCTTCACATTAAAAATTCTCAACAAATTAAGTATAAAAGGAACAGATCTCAAAATAATAAAGGCCATATATGATAAACCTGTAGTTAATGTCATGTCCAGTGGCAGTTAAAAGCTTTTCCTCTAAGATCAAGAATAAGCCAAGAGTGCCCACTCTTACCAGTCATATTCAAAATTATACTAGATGCCCCTGCCAGAACAATTATGCAAGAAAGAAATTTTAAAACATCCAAATAAGAAAGAAAGAAGTAAAATTTTCCTGTTTGCAAATGACATAATATTATATGGAGAAAATCATAAATAATTCACAAAAAAAGATAGAGCTAATAAATTCAGTAAAAATGCAGGAGACCTGGGAGAAGTAGCAGGCTGAGACTACTTCAGCTAGCAGGAGATCAGCTAGATAGCTTATCTAAAGATTGCAAACACCTGCAAATCCAACGGCAGATCGACGAGAAGAAGAACAGCAATTCTAGAAACAGAAAATCAACCACTTTCTGAAAGGTAGGACTAGCAGAGAAGTGAATCTAAAGCGTGGGGAAGATAGACCGCAGGGGGAGGGGCCGGCTCCCGGCAAGCGGCGGAGCAATGGAGCACAAAATCAGGACTTTTAAAAGTCTGTTCCCCTGAGGGATATGGCTCCAGAGGCTAAACCAGGGTGAAGCCCACACGGGGTCAGCATGGCCTCAGGTCCCAGAGGGTCACAGAAGGAACGGGGGTGTCTGAGTGTCGTAGAGCTTACAGGTATTAGAATGGGGAAGCGGGCTACAGAGACAGAGCCAAGGAGTGAGCTCTCAGCTCAGGGTTACCTTAAACCAGTCGCAGGCTTGGTGAGCTCGGAGTGCTGCCGGAGGCCAGGGAGACAGTAGTAATTGGGCGCTGTTCTCTGGAGGCGCACTGAGGAGTGGTGCCCCAAGCTTTCAGCTTCTCTGGGCCGGAGACCAGGAGGCCGCCATTTTCATTCCCGTCCTCCGGAACTCTACGGAAAGCGCTCAGGGGACAAAAGCTCCTGAAAACAAACCCAAACCGATTACTCAGCCCGGCCCCTGGTAAGGGTGGTGCAATTCCGCCTGGGGCAAAGACGCTTGAGAATCACTACAACAGACCCCTTTTCCAGAAGATCAACAAGAAATCCAGCCAGGACCAAGTTCACCTACCAAGGAGTGCAGGTTCAATACAAAGGAGAGCAGTGGAATTCCAGAGGAGGAGAAAGCAAAGCACGGAACTCATGGCTTTCTCCCCATGATTCTTTAGTCTTGCAGTTAATTAAATTTTTTTCTTTTCTTTTTCAATTTTTTTCTTCTGCTGCTAATTTTTTTAACTTTTACCCTTTTCTTTTTTTAACATTTTTAACTAGTTTATCATATATATTTTTTCTTTTTTATATATATTTTTTTCTTTTTTTAATTGTTTCTTTTTTTTTTTTTCTGAACCTCTTTTTATCCCCCTTTCTCCCCTCCACAATTTGGGATCTCTTCTGATTTGGTTAAAGCATATTTTCCTGGGGTATTTGCCACCCTTTTAGTATTTTACTTGCTCCTTCATATACTCTTATCTAGACAAAAAGACAAGGTGGAAAAATTCACCACAAAAAAAGAACAAGAAGCAGTACTGAAGGCTAGGGACCTAATCAATACAGACATTGGTAATATGTCAGATCTAGAGTTCAGAATGACGATTCTCAAGGTTCTAGCCGGGCTCGAAAAAGGCATGGAACATATTAAAGAAAACATCTTGGGAGATATAAAAGCCCTTTCTGGAGAAATAAAAGAACTAAAATCTAACCAAGTTGAAATCAAAAAAGGTATTAATGAGGTGCAATAAAAAATGGAGGCTCTCACTGCTAGGATAAATGAGGTAGAAGAAAGAATTAGTGATATAGAAGACCAAATGACAGAGAATAAAGAAGCTGAGCAAAAGAGGGACAAACAGCTACTGAACCACGAGGGGAGAATTTGAGAGATAAGTGACACCATAAGAAAAAACAACATTAGAATAATTGGGATTCCAGAAGAAGAAGAAAGAGGGGAGCAGAAGGTATACTGGAGAGAATTATTGGAGAGAATTTCCCCAATATGGCAAAGGGAACAAGCATCAAAATCCAGGAGGTGCAGAGACACCCCCCCCTCTAAATCAATAACAATAGTTCCACACCCTGTCACTTAATAGTAAAATGTACAAGTCTTAGTGACAAAGAGAAAATCCTGAAAGCAGCCCGGGAAAAGAAGTCTGTAACATACAATGGTAAAAATATTAGATTGGCAGAAGACTTATCCACAGAGACCTGGCAGGCCAGAAAGAGCTGGCATGATATATTCAGAGCACTAAATGAGAAAAACATGCAGCCAAGAATACTATATCCAGATAGGCTATCATTGAAAATAGAAGGAGAGATAAAAAGCTTCCAGGACAAATGAAAACTGAAAGAATTTGCAAACACCAAACCAGCTCTACAGGAAATATTGAAAGGGGTCCTCTAAGCAAAGAGAGAGCCTAAAAGTAGTAGATTAGAAAGGAAAAGAGACAATAGACAGTAACAGTCACCTTACAGGCAATACAATGGCACTAAATTCATATCTCTCAGTAGTTACCCTGAATTTTAATGGGCTAAAGGCCCCAATCAAAAGACACAGGGTATCAGAATGGATAAAAAAACAAAACCCATCTATATGTTGCCTACAAGAAACCCATTTTATTTATTTTTTTTAAAGACTTTATTTATTCATTTGACAGAGAGAGGTCACAAGTAGGCAGAGAGGCAGGCAGAGAGAGAGGAAGGGAAACAGGCCCCCTGCTGAGCAGAGAGCCCAATGCAGGACTCGATCCCAGGACCCTGAGATCATGACCTGAGCTGAAGGCAGCAGTTTAACCCACTGAGCCACCCAGGTGCCCAAGAAACCCATTTTGAACTGAAAAGGTGAAGACACCTCCAGATTTAAAGTGAGGGGGTGGAAAAGAATTTACCATGCTAATGGACATCAGAAGAAAGCAGGAGTGGCAATCCTTATATCAGATCAATTAGATTTTAAGCCAAAGACTATAATAAGAGATGAGGAAGGACACTGTATCATACTCAAAGGATCTGTCCAACAAGAAGATCTAACAATTTTAAATATCTATGCCCCTAACGTGGGAGCAGCCAACTATATAAACCAACTAATAACAAAACCAAAGAAACACATCAACAAAAATACAATATTAGTAGGGGACTTTAACACTCCCCTCACTGAAATGGACAGATCATCCAACAAAAGATAAACAAGGAAATAAAGGCCTTAAATGACACATTGTACCAGATGGACATCACAGATATATTCAGAACATTTCATTCCAAATACACATTTTTCTCCAGTGCACATGGAACATTCTCCAGAATAGATCACATCTTGGGTCCTAAAAAGGTCTCAACCAGTATCAAAAGATTGGGATCATTCCCTGGATATTTTCAGACCACAATGCTCTAAAGCTAGAACTCAATCACAAGAGGAAATTTGGAAAGAATCCAAATACATGGAGACTAAACAGTATCCTTCTAAAGAATGAATGAGTCAAACAGGAAGTTAAAGAAGAATTGAAAAAATTCATGGAAACAAATGATAATGAAAACACTACAGTTCAAAATCTGTGGGACACAACAAAGGCAGTCCTGAGAGAAAAAATATATAGTGATACAAGCCTTTCTTAAGAAACAAGAAAGATTAAAAAAAAAGAAAGAAAGAAAGAAACAAGAAAGGTCTCAGGTACACAACTTAACCCTACACCTAAAGGAGCTGGAGAAATAACAAGAAAGAAACCCTAAACCCAGCGGGGGAAGAGAACTCATAAAGATCAGAGCAGAAATTAATGAAATAGAAACCAAAAAAAACAATAGAACAAATCAACGAAACTAGGAGCTGGTTCTCTGAAAGAATTAATAAGATTGATAAAACCCTGGCCAGACTTATCCAAAAGAAAAAAGAAAGGACCCAAATAAATGAAATCATGAATGATAGAGGAGAGATCACAACTAACACCAAAGAAATACAGACAATTATAAGAACATACTATGAGCAGACCTCCGCCAACAAATTTGACAATCTGGAAGAAATGGATGCATTCCTAGAGACAAATAAACTACCACAACTGAACCAGGAAGAAATAGAAAACCTGAACAGGCTCATAACCAGTAAGGAGATTGAAACAGTCATCAAAAATCTCCAAAAAAACAAAAGCCCAGGGCCAGACGGCTTCCCGGGGGAAATCTACCAAACATTTAAGGAAGAACTAATTCCTATTCTACTGAAACTGTTCCAAAAAATGGAAATGGAAGGAAAACTTCCAAACTTATTTTATGAGGCCAGCATCACCTTGATCCCAAAACCAGACAAGAATCCCACCATAAAAAAGAATTACAGACCAATATCCTTGATGAACACAGATGCGAAAATTCTCACCAAAATACTAGCCAATAGGATTCAACAGTACATTAAAAGGATTATTCACCATGACAAAGTGGGATTTTTTCCAGGGCTACAAGTTTGGTTCAACATCCGCAAATCAATCAATGTGATACAACACATTAATAAAAGAAAGAACAAGAACCAATGATACTCTCAATAGATGCTGAAAAAACATTTGACAAAGTACAGCATCCCTTCCTGAACAAAACTCTTCAAAGTTTAGGGATAGAGGGCACATACCTCAATATTATCAAAGCCATCTATGAAAAACCCACAGCAAATATCATTCTCAATGGAGAAAAACTGAAAGCTTTTCCGCTAAGGTCAGGAACACGGCAGAGATGTCCATTATCACCACTGCTATTCAACATAGTACTAGAAGTTCTAGCCTCGGCAATCAGACAACAAAAGGAAATCAAAGGCATCCAAATCGGCAAAGAAGAAGTCCAACTATCACTCTTTGCAGATGATATGATACTCTATGTGGAAAAACCAAAAGACTCCACTCCAAAACTGTTAGAACTTGTACAGGAATTCAGTAAATTGTCAGGATATAAAGTCAATGCACAGAAATCAGTTGCATTTCTCTACACCAACAATAAGACAGAAGAAAGAGGAATTAAGGAGTCAATCCCATTTATAATTGCACCCAAAACCATAAGATACCTAGGAATAAACCTAACCAAAGAGGCACAGAATCTATACTCAGAAAACTATAAAGTACTCATGAAAGAAATTGAGGAAGACACAAAGAAATGGAAAAACGTTCCATGCTCCTGGATTGGAAAAATAAATATTGTGAAAATGTCTATGCTACCTAAAGCAATCTACACATTTAATGCAACTCCTATCAAAATACCATCCATTTTTTCCAAAGAAATGGAACAAATAATCCTAAAATTTATATGGAACCAGAAAAGACCTCGAATAGCCTAAGAAATATTGAAAAAGAAAGCCAAAGTTGGTGGCATCACAATTCCGGACTTCAAGCTCTATTACAAAGCTGTCATCATCAAGACAGCATGGTACTGGCACAAAAACAGACACATAGATCAATGGAACAGAATAGAGAGCCCAGAAATAGACCCTCAACTCTATGGTCAACTAATCTTCAACAAAACAGGAAAGAATGTCCAATGAAAAAAAGACAGCCTCTTCAATAAATGGTGTTGGGAAAACTGGACAGCCACATGCAGAAAAATGAAATTGGACCATTTCCTTACACCACACACGAAAATAGACTCAAAATGGATGAAGGACCTCAATGTGCGAAAGGAATCCATCAAAATCCTTGAGGAGAACACAGGCAGCAACCTCTTCGACCTCAGCCACAGCAACATCTTCCTAGGAACATCGCCAAAGGCAAGGGCAGCAAGGGCAAAAATGAACTATTGGGATTTCATCAAGATCAAAAGCTTCTGCACAGCAAAGGAAATAGTTAACAAAACTAAAAGACAACTTACAGAATGGGAGAAGATATTTGCAAATGACATATCAGAAAAATGGCTAGGGTCCAAAATCTATAAAGAACTTAGCAAACTCAAGACCCAAAGAAAAAATAATCCAATCAAGAAATGGGCAGAAGACATGAACAAACATTTCTGCAAAGAAGATATCCAGATGGCCAACAGACACATGAAAAAGTGCTCCACATCACTCAGCATCAGGGAAATACAAATCAAAACCACAATGATATATCACCTCACACCAGTCAGAATGGCTAAAATTAACAAGTCAGGAAATGACAGATGCTGGCAAGGATGCGGAGAAAGGGGAACCCTCCTACACTGTTGGTGGGAATGCAAGCTGGTGCAACCACTCTGGAAAACAGCATGGAGGTTCCTCAACATGTTGAAAATAGAACTACCCTATGACCCAGCAATTTCACTACTGGGTATTTACCCTAAAGATACAAACATAGTGATCCAAAGGGGCACGTGCACCTGAATGTTTATAGCAGCAATGTCTACAATAGCCGAACTATGGAAAGAACCTAGATGTCCATCCACAGATGAATGGATAAAGAAGAGGTGGTATATATACATAATGGAATACTATGCAGCCATCAAAAGAAATGAAATCTTGCCATTTGCAAAGACACGGATGGGACTAGAGGGTATCATGATTAGCGAAATAAGTCAATCAGAGAAAGACAACTATCATATGATCTCCCTGATATGAGGAAGTGATGATGCAACATGGGGGGTTAAGCGGGTAGGAGAAAAATAAATGAAACAAGATGGGATTGGGAGGGACACTAACCATAAGTGACTCTTAATGTCACAAAACAAACTGAGGGTTGCTGGGGGGAGGGGGTTTGGGAGAGGGGGGTGGGTTATGGACATTGGGGAGGGTATGTGCTTTGGTGAGTGCTGTGAAGTGTGTAAACCTGGCAATTCACAGACCTGTACCCCTAGGGATAAAAATATATTATATGTTTATAAAAAATAAAAATTTAAAAAATGCAGGAGACCTAATCAATATAGAAAAGTCAGTTATATTTCTATATATTAAAAACAAGCTGTTGGGGCGCCTGGGTGGCTCAGTGGGTTGGGCCGCTGCTTTCGGCTCAGGTCATGATCTCAGAGTCCTGGGATCGAGTCCCGCATCGGGCTCTCAGCAGGGAGCCTGCTTCCCTCTCTCTCTCTCTCTGCCTGCCTCTCTATCTACTTGTGATTTCTCTCTGTCAAATAAATAAATAAAATCTTAAAAAAAAATAAAATAAAAATAAAAACAAGCTGTTGGTCAGGGGGATTAAGAAAAAATCCCAACAATAACAGCATCAGAAAGAATAAAATATTTAGATATAAATTTAACCAGGGAGGTTAAAAATCTATACTTTAAAATTATAAACTGATGAAAGATACTAAAGAAGACACAAATAAATGGAAGAATAGTCCATGTTCATGGAGGGATCAATAATGTTAAAATGTCCATACCTCCATAAAAATCTAGAGATTTAATGTAATTCTTTGAAAATTCCAATGGCAGTCTTTGCAGAAATAGAAAAAACGATCCTAAATTTTGTATGGAACCACAAAAGACCTGGAAAAGCCAAAACTCTCTGGAGAAACAAAAATAGAACGGAAGTCATCACACTTTCATTTCAACCTATATCACAAAGTTATAGTAATCAAAACAGAATGATATTGGCATGAAAACAGACACATAGATCAATGGAATAGAGCAGTAAATGCAGAAATAAACCCATGTATGTATGGAAAATTAATTTTGGACAATGACACCAAGAACATACAATGGGGTGAGGAAAGTCTCTTCAATAAACAGTGGTGGAAAAATAGGATATTTACATGCAAAGAATTAAATTAGATTCCAGTCTAACACCATACACAAAAATTAATTCAAAATGCACTAAAGATTGAACATAACTCTGAAGCCATAAACTCCTAGAAAAAAAATGATAAGCTCCTTGATACTGGTGTTGGCAAAGTGATTTTTTAGATTTAATACCAAACAAAGGCAACAGACATAAAGATAAGCAAATGAGACTATCTCAAACTAAAAATCTTCTGCAAAACAAAGGAACCCATCAAAAAATGAAAAGACAACCTATGAAATGAGAGAAAATCACAGATCTGATGCGAGGTTAATATACAAAATATACAAGGCACTCATACAGATTTATAAAAAAATAATAATCAGGCTTTAAAATGAGAAAAGTTTTTAAGTAAACGGTTTTTTTCAAAGAAGACATACAAATAGCGAACAGGTACATGAAAAGGTGTTCCACATCATTGATCAATAGGGAAATACAAATCAAAACCACAATGAGATACCACCTCACACTTGTTAGAATTTCTATTACCAAAGTGATAAGAGAGAAGTTTGGGGAAGAATGTAGAGAAAAGGGAACCCTTACACACTTACTGGAAATGTAAGTGGGTAAAGCCACTATGGAAAACAGAATGGAGGTTCCTCAAGAAGTTAAGAAGACAACTACCATGTAATTCAGCATTCCCATTTCTGGTATTTATCCAAAGGAAACAAAATCATTATCTCAAAGAGATATGTGTACTCCCATGTTCACTGTAACATTATCCACAAGAACCAAAGTATGGAAATAACCTAAGGGTCTGTCAACAGATCAGTGAATAAAGAAAATGTGGCAAGTATATATACAATGGAATATTATCCTGCATTTAGAAAGAAAGAAATCATATCAATTGTGACAACACAAATGGACCTTGAGGGCATTACCCTAAGTGAAATAAACCAGACAGAGAAGATAAGTAATGCATGCTATCATTTATATGTGGAATCTAAAAAGAAAAGGTGGGCCCTTTGAAACAGGAAGTAGAATAGTGGTTGCCAGGAGCTGGAGGTGGGGGAAATGAGGAGAGGTTGCTACAATGGTAGAAACTTCCAGTTACGAGATGAATAACTTTCAAGGATTGAGGATATAGCATGGAGACTACAGTTAATAATACTGTATTGTATAATTGATTTTTCTAAAAGAGTGGATCCTAAGCTTTTTCATCAAAGAAAAGATAACCATTTGAAGTGATAAATGTACTAATTTACTTGATTGTGGGAATTCTTTCATATATAAAAAGATCATGTTATACACTTTAAATATATTACAATTTTATTTCTCAATTTTATTTTAATAAAGCTGAAAATTTTTTAAATAAATAAATTTTAAAAATCAAAGTAAAGGGTCATGAAAATACTTTCCACACATGATATCAGAAGGTCTATGAGCCATAATTGCAATATGTTTCTATTATTCCTCTATTGAGTAGTACTGTTTGTTATAGTTATCCCTCATTTCAACCCTACATACCACATCTTTCTTTTTTTAAGATTTTATTTATTTATTTGACAGATAGAGATCACAAATAGGCAGAGAGGCAGGCAGAGAGAGAGAAGGAAGCAGGCTCCCTGCTGAGCAGAGAGCCTGACGTGGGGCTTGATCCCAAGACCCTAGGATCATGACCTGAGCCGAAAACAGAGGCTTTAACCCACTGAACCACCCAGCGCCCCAACATACCACATCTTTGCCAGGAAAACCACTTGTCTTTTAAATTTCTTGATTACCATATTGAGAAGAGTCATAACCAAAGGAAGTAGATCATAAGATCTACTGTAATAATAAGACTCTGGTAGATGCTCGGATAGGAATGAGTATATTTCGTTATGTGGGAGGAGCCTGACTTATTTAACGAAGAAACGGACGGATTGCCTCATTTTCCTGAAATTATTTAATCCTCACTGTAGCTATAGCCTTTGGATAGTAATCTTACAGTATCTTCTACCATGGGCAAGGTGACGGCCTTGTCCTTTGGCTTTGAGCTCAATCATATAAGTTTGCTTTGATGAATTGAGGATTAATAGATGGGACACAGTAAAGGTTTGAAATGCCTCCTCCACTGGGGCCAGCCCCATCTCACTCTTCCTCAATCACCATGAGAACATGTCCAGGCTAGTGCACTGCTCCCAGAAGGAAAATGACACAAATGGAATCAAATTTTCCCAGGAATATCCAACCTAAACTGACAACTACCCAAAATTTACCTGGCTTCCAGATATATACAGAGTTCATTTTAAAGATCACTAAAACAAGGTGTCTGGGTGGTTCAGTTGGTTAAGCATCTGTCTTCGGCTCAGGTGATGATCCCAGGGTCCTGGGATTGAGACCTGCATTGAGTTCCCTGTTCAGTGGGAGTCTGCTTCTCCTCCTCCTGTGCTCACTCTCTTTCTCTCTTTCTTTCTCAAGTAAACAAATAAAATATTTTTTAAAAAAATTTTAAATCATCGAAACAGCTATTTCTTTTCATATAATCTGTTTATCTTGGGCTATTTTTAAGATTTTCTCTTGATCTTTGGATTCTTGTAGTGTTTAAATTTGTTTTTGTTATGTTGTCTGAGGTTCATGGTTTCTTAATCAAAGGACTGAAAAATTTTATTAGTTTTGGGAAAATCTCAGTAATTTCCCACCCATTTTTCTCTCTTCTCATTCTAGAACTCCAGACTCTCACTATAACCCTCATGTCTCTTACCTGTGAGCCTGTATTTTTCCATTTATTCGGTTCTTTATGCTTCATATTGGATAGTTCTCTTCCATCTCCCTAATTCTCTAGCCCATGGTGTCTACTTGGTTATTAAATATTTATATTGAATTTGTCATCTTGATTGCTCATTTTCTTGGTCTTACTGTTTCTGTGATAAGAATAATCACTTGCTTTGCTTCTAAAAGCATCTTTTATTGGGAAACTGAATAAAATATGCATAATACTGTGATCTTAAAGAAAGATTTTTCCCTTTTATTACTGTTGAGAAGAAAAATGGTAACAATTCCCTTCTTACCCCAAACTTTGACCACAAAATAGAAAATTGCAGTCTAGTCATTGTCCAAGTTGAAAGGAATATGATGTGAGTAGCTTTTCTTGGATGGCAGCTTATCTACTGCTGGATCAACTCCAGAGGTTCTCATTATGGGGAAATTCAAGGAGCAGAACTTGGACCTCCAGATTCCACTCAAATGCAAAATATAATGCATCATCAGAGAGACACCATCCTATTCCAAGACTTAATTTTTTAATAGTCCCTTTACTTCTAGTGTTAGAAATAGGTCTCTGTGTATTTACTTTGTGGTTCTAAAATCAACTGTAAATAATTTGTTCAGGTGAAACACTTAAAGAACACCCAGTTTTTTTTTTCTTTTTTAAATATTTTATTTATTTATTTGAGAGAGAGACAGTGAGAGAGAGCATGAGCGAGGAGAAGGTCAGAGAGAGAAGCAGACTCCCCATGGAGCTGGGAGCCTGATGCGGGACTCGATCCCAGGAATCCAGGATCATGACCTGAGCAGAAGGCAGTCGTCCAACCAACTGAGCCACCCAGGCGTCCCAAGAACACCCAGTTTATACATGTATTCAGCTTGATTTCAACTTTGCTATTTACTAAAGTAAGTTACCCACAATGATCTTTAGGAAATGACTTAGATATCATCCAACTTACATGTGTAAACATTTCACATATAAGTCATTAAATGAGATATATAATGATGATGTTGGTGGTGTTGATGGTGGCAGTGGTAGTGGTAGGGGTGGTTGAATGGGAGAATTCTGACAGGTGTTTCTTTATCCAGTTTTCTAAGTGGCAGAGTTCACCATGATAGGAAAATGCCACCAGTCTTCTCCATGGCCTTATGATACTTACATCATTCTCAAAATCAAGCCTTGTTTGAAAAAAAATCTTACCTACTCCTTAATCAAGACTAACTTAAAACCAACATATTTGTGGTAATTTACTTGCTAGGTTTTCCTTTACTTTTAAAAAAAATTATGGCAAAATGACTTCATGTAAAACAAACATTGCACTTTCCTATGGAGATGTATATAGCTTCTATATAATAATAGAGAATCTTTCCTTCATAGTTTTCTAAAGATGTTTATTTATTTATTTATTTGGGGGGGGGCGTGAGCTGACAGAGGGGTAGGGGTAGAGGGGAGAGGGAAAGGGAGAAGCTGAGCAGGAAGCCCAACTCAGGGCTTGGTCCCAAGATCATGACCTGAGCAGAAGACAGAGGACGTTTAACCGGCTGAGCCACCCAGACTCCCCCCCTTCATATTTTGATAGCATGATTAGCAAACAAAATTCTCCCACCTGCTTATTTGCATTTCTAGCTACTGTGATTAAATCTGGGTTATTGTGTTACAGTAGTCAAAGTCAAAGCACTATATATACACACACATATGCAAACACTACACTGAATATGTATAATGCTTTACAAATTTACCTTTCCATATCCATATCTTTTTTCTCCGACAAAGAACAAAAAAGAATTATAGATTCAATTTGTACATTTTCATCATTTCATAGTATTCTATTATATCAGGATGCCATAATCTGTTTATCCACTTTATCATAATGGACATTTGTATGACTTCTCAATTTCAACTATTAAGAAAAGTAGTAATATGCACATTTTTTGCATATATATACCAGTGCCCAAGTACCAATATACTCTCCAGTGAATACAAATAGGACTGCAATGAATATGTCTCAGGATACGCATCTTCACCTTCATTACAAAATGCCATACTGTTGCACAAAGTTGTTTTTCCAGGTTTTAATCCTAGGAGTATCCTATGAAAAATCCCATTGCTTCAGATCCTTGCCAAAATTAGTAACATCAGACTGTTTACACCTTTATATTTATTAAACTGTTATTACACATAATATAATCCTTTTTCTATTGTAATTGTGAATTTATCTTAAGTTGGAAAGAATTTTGTTATTCTTTTCCCTTCCTATGATGATGACTACAATATTTCTTCATATTGTATTTTATATTTATACATTTATTATTATTCTACTGTATAGTTTTCTGTCCTTTCTTCTTCATGTCTCAAATAATCTGCTGCTGTCAGCAAGTGTTAGCATAGAGAGAGAGTTCTTTTTTTAGGCACACATTCTATCAGGTCACTTTGAGGACATTGATTAGGTAAAGCATGGGGTAAGGGAAATTTCAGAGCTGTTCAACACCTAAAAGGAACTGATGAAAGGAATGTTGAAATTGAGAATGAACCTAAAAGGTCTTCTGTTAAGGTATTTCCCCTTAGAATATAGAAACTTCTGTCAAATTCTATCTATGAAGCTAAATGTATTTGTTTTCTCAGAGAAAATTTAAGCAGCTACATTAGTCTCAGGTAGTTCTCCAGTCTTGCTGTTTCCCAAAACTGAGTGAAAGGTAAATGAACTCACCATGACAAACATCTTGTCCTGATTGTTATCTCTGTATCTTAAGGAAGATCCAACTTGCTATTGGAGTGGAAATAAGTAAATGGTGAAGAGGAGGAGGAAGGCTGTCACCATTTTCATGGCTCTTGTATGGGTCTCTACTGAAGTCCCTCAAGCCCATCAGATTGAGCTGCAAATTCCTGGTGTCTCACCAAGAACAGAAACAAAAAGAGCAAAGTGGTCAGGGACAGGAGAAAAAGGGAATACATAGGTCAAGGTAGGAAGTAGAAGACCTTTTAAGACCAAAAATTTTACTTATGTCTAAATGCAAAGTCATGTGTCTCTCATGTACTCCATAGGTACTCCTCAACAAGTCACCTTCATTCAGAAGTTAACAGACTATAAGAACAAAGGCCCCACGAAGAGCATGAGACCCATTCTGTTCTCTTTCCACTTTGGGCAGATGAAAAACAGGTAGGAGAACTTGGTTTTCTCAAGGAAGCAGAAACTGTTCGGCAGGTGGCAAACCAGGGAGTCAGTGACTAGTTACTACCAATGAATAGTAACCACTTTTGCTATTCGTTTACCATTGGCATAGGGGTGTGGAGAAAGTCCATCATAAATCAGTCAGTCAAATACTGTTACCCACTGTTGAGTGACTCTGGCCATAGCCAAGCTGGTTAAGGATGAAATCAGTTGATGAGACTTTCCCATTCTTGACCTTTCAATGCAGTTTGCCAGTCCAATGAACCCACTTCCCTACATTCCTGAGAGGACCTCTCCTGCTGCCACTACCACAAAGAGATCTTCATTCCAGCTCACAGTTCCATGAGAATATTTCTGATGTGGTGCCTCAGTGATGGCTCCATAGCTATAAACAGTCGCAGGTTGACATCCACTTGGAGATGTTTACATCCTAATTCCAGAAAGGACAACCCAAATTCTGCTCTATCTCATATAGTCTCAGAGACCTTCACAAAAGAATAGTTCACTCTATTGATACTGTGATTCCAGGGCTAAACCAAACAGTTCTGGGAAGAGATAAGAAGCTTCATGAATACCCACCCCTCTTATGACTTTGTCAGCTACTACCTAGTTTCCAGATTAAATGCTAATCAATCCCCACCAATCCTTGCACCAGCTGAAAATGTCCATTTGTGCTAATGATTCAAGGGATGAAGTCAGGTATGAAAACATGCAAATACGAGAGATTATTTCCCCCTAAGTTCTACTTTCATATTCCCTGAGACATACATTCAAATGCAAATGTTTTAGAGTTTGAATAGAAATTGCTAGAAAAAATTTCATATAATTGTAGTTACTGTCACTCATTCTACCTATGAAGGATTTTTATTGATTCAATGTGACTTGTAGGAATAATTTAAATAGTTCAAAGAGCACATTCAGGTTCTGGAGCAAATAAGTATAAATAATTAGTTGAATAATATTTTAAGAGCTAAATCAGAAGTTATAAGCAACAAATGCTGGGAATATACATGAGGAAGCTACAGATGCTACATTGCCGAATCAGCTATGCTTTTATGTGGATAGGAACCCTCAGGGGGAACCTGAGTTCTTTAGAGTTTATGAGGAAAGAGAAAAAAAAGCTGATATTCAAGACAGATACAGGGCTTGTATAATTTATCAAAGTGGCACAAACGAGCTAAACCATGCTTCTAAAGGCAGAAACTGTTTTATAATAACTTATTGGCTATTTTGATTGTAACGGTGTTAAGTGCTCTCCAACAGCCATGTCCTCGACTGCGTCTCGTTTTCGTCTGGGCTGAGAGGCTGTACTTCCCAGCTTCCCTTACAGGTGGTTGTGGCCATGTGGCTGAAATCCGAACAAGGACATATGAGTGAAAATGATGTGCATCATTTACAGGTCCATCCCCCGGAAAATCTCCCCATGAACACTCCTCCATACACCTTCTCCTTCACTGCTGGCGGGAATGAGTATGACCTCAAGTAAGTCTTGGAAGCTACATGTTAAAGAGGGAATACATTCACTCAGACTGATTCCCAGGAACTGTATGGAGAAGGCTCCTTGAACACTACAGTACTGTGAAAAGAGCACTTCCAGTCTATGTTATGTATGAGTCATTTTATGTTTTGGAGCCTATTTGTGACAACTTCTTGTCCGCCCAGTCTAATGCCGAAATTGGAATTGAGAGTATGCGGCTTTGTGTAGGTGCACTTGAATAGTGAAGAAACAGAACAAAGAATCCATGCAACATGCTGATTTTGTGATGGGTTTTGTTTTCAATGGTTTTTCAGCCAAAATATAGTTTATTTCTTTAGTCAATAGCATATTATTTGGACTAACTATTCCATGGGCTCGCTCTATGTCCTGAGGAGTCAGCAGGAAGCAACATAGACAGGATCTCCATATTACATTGTTTATATTCTGCTTGGGCAGACAGAGGATTAAAAACAAATGAATGAATCCGATGTAGGAATAACTTACCTAAGGCTTCAGTAATGTTAAAATTTCATAATGTAAAGAATTAACATAGATACGTAAATTCAGTTGTTGAATCAGGTAACACATTTCTTTCTTAAAATAGAATTTGTTATTAATAATACATCAACACACTATATCATTATTTTCACAAGATTATAATAAAACAGATGATGAAGACATTCCTTATAATCATTATATAAACTTAACAGATACTATTTTAATGTGAAGAAAGGTCATTATGTACCATAATTTTTCTAAAGATTTTATTTATTTATTTGTGAGAGAGAGAGTACACAAGCAGGGGGAGAAGCAGTGTCCCCACTGAGCAGGGAGCTGAATGCAGGGTTCAATCCCAGGACCCTGGGATTGTGACCTGAAACAAAGGCAGATGTTTAACTGACTGAGTTATCCAGGCATCCCAGTACCATAAATTTTTTACTATTTTTACAATGAATATATTTTTAAGACAAAGAAGATCTGAGACTTGTTATCTGATTAAAAGAAACTTTCGGGGGGCGCCTGGGTGGCTCAGTGGGTTAAGCCGCTGCCTTCGGCTTGGGTCATGATCTCAGGGTCTTGGGATCGAGTCCCATATCGGGCTCTCTGCTCAGCAGGGAGCCTGCTTCCTCCTCTCTCTGCCTGCCTCTCTGCCTACTTGTGATCTCTCTCTGTCAAATAAATAAATA
Organism: Mustela putorius furo; assembly: GCF_011764305.1. Taxonomy (NCBI): domain Eukaryota; kingdom Metazoa; phylum Chordata; class Mammalia; order Carnivora; family Mustelidae; genus Mustela; species Mustela putorius. The sequence goes on along the minus strand of NW_025422368.1, from coordinate 36,436,782 downwards.
AAATCTTTAAAAAAAAACAAAAAGAAACTTTCGGTAGCAAGAGAGAAAAAATGATGGACAATTCAGAGGTTCAAAGATGAGAATGTTTTAAACAATTTGACTTCAGATCTCAACTTCTAAAAAGATCTTCTTTCTTCAAAAACAGTAAGAAATGACTCTCCTAGCTGCATACGGGAACATAGAAGCATTGAAAGCAAGTCATGCTCATTTTTTTCTTCCTTATTCGTATCATAGAACTTGATTTTTTTATCCAAGATTTTACCTATTTGTATTAAATCTCATATTCTTTAGCACTGTTTATTGTACACACACATTAAATGTCTTCCAAATACATTTGTCGCTCTTGAATTTTATCATGTGCATTTTTTCTTTTTCTTTTTTTTTTTTTAAGATTTTATGTATTTATTTGACAGAGATCACAAGTAGACAGAGAGGCAGGCCAAGCGAGGAAGAAGCAGGATCCCTGCCGAGCAGAGAGCCCAATGCGGAGCTTGATTCCAGGACCCTGGGATCATGACCTGAGCCGAAGGCAGAGGCTTTAACCCACTAAGCCACCCAGGCGCCCCATCTTTCTCTTTTTTAAAAATTTCATTTAATTTAATTTTTTTCAGTGTTCCAAAAATCATTATTTATGTACCACACCCATGGCTCTCTGTTAACCAAGAAGAATTCATGTCGGAATAATATCTACCCAAAACATTCATCCTCAATGTGTGATTTACAATTGAATATCATTACCACCCAAAAGTTTGAAGATACAAACAATAAAATCTAAATAATGTGGTATGTATGTGTGGTACTGATTACAATGGGAAATAGCAATGATTTCCTGAGATGAAGTTGTCAGTTCTGAAAAATGCATAAATATAGATCATAAATTTGGAAGACAATACATAGAATGTGTATATGAAATATACACTGCTTCATAATCTTGAGGCATCTCTTACAATGTTTTGTATAATTACATTCTTACCTGCAAAAGGTAGGATCTACAGTGCTATGGACTTATTATTACCTTTTTAAGGTACAATCTTTCTTATATTTTTCATAAATACACACACATATACTTTTTGTGACACGCCTAGGTAAAAGACTTTTCTAGATAAAACTTTGGAAATTACGGGGTGCCTGGGTGGCTCAGTGGGTTAAAGCCTCTGCTTTCAGCTCGGGTCATGATCCCAGAGTCCTGGGATCGAGCCCTGTATCGGGCTCTCTGCTCAGCAGGGAGACTGCTTTCCTTCCTCTCTCTCTGCCTGCCTCTCTGTCTACTTGTGATCTCTGTCAAATAAATTGAAAAATAAAAATAAAAATAAACTTTGGAAATTACTCAATTATATACTCATTAGAAAGAGAGGTAGGAAGTATTAAATGATATAGATGCCATCAGCTTGTTTTCTCCTGGAAGACATCATGCTCCTCTTACATCCTTTCTTTCAGCCAGTACCTCAGCTGCCACAGAAATGACAGAAAGGCCTTTCTCAGCTTCTTGTTTCCCCAAATCAGGATAAATGAGTGGCTTGAAGGATACAAGATTCCAATAGCCTTGCTAAACAGGAGGGCTGACTTGTTCGGCAGCCACTTAGAAGTCCAGATTGTGACAGTTAGAGTCAGGAAGTAACCTACTAATAGCAAGAGAAAGGAGATCACAGTCTGCATGGCTCTTATGTGGACCTTGGTGCTGGGATCTTGGCATCTTTTACCACTGGATTGCATCTTCTGGAGATGTTTCCACAGGGAAAAGATTAACAGCAGAAAAGATGCCAGCGATATAGCACAGGGCACAAAGTTTGCTAACGTGAATACAGTCATATTTGAAAGGCGTGCAATGTTCACCAATCTGGATTGTCTAGTGATGTTTCCTTCATACTCCTTCATCAGCTCATATATGCTTACCACCGCAACATGAAAAACCAAAAAGAACGAAGACACCAACAGTATCACAAGAATTATACTTTTAACTCTCCACTTGAGGCGAAGAAAAATAAAGCTAGAGAAATTGGCTATTTTGAACAAATAAAATACGCTGAGGCAAGTAGCAAACCAGACGCTAAAATGATTGCTTGCCGTCCACGCAATATGAACCAGAAGTTTTGTTTCCAATCTAAATAAATCTGGATTCAATACAGCTACATACCAATTTATTAACAATACGCAGAGCAAACTGATTCTGGAGATCGCCAGAGCAGTGAGAATTTGATCAGCTGAGGACATCTTTTGTCTCTTGACCCAGTCAATGCAGTTCACCACCACTATGAAGCCATTGGCAAAATTTCCTAGAATAAATTCTGTTATTACAAAGATGGAGAAAATGTCAGGTAGCAAAGTTACCATGTCTGGAAAGGAAAACAAGCCAAAAGGCCACCGGTTGTGGTTCCTTGAATATTCTGACCTTATATTCTATAGGCTGCTGATTTCTGAATGTGCAGGAAAGTTCTTGTTTCTTTTAAATTATGTGACCAATGTCAAGCAGGAAAGCACCAAGATATGCTAATAGATGAGCTCAATGCTGTCTTGATAAAAACCATTGTTATTCCCAAATGGCTAAATTGACGCCCACTCATATACTTTGTGTCCTTGCCATGTGCTGGATTATTTCATAACCGGTGTGGAAGTGAAAGCTGGGGTTACATTTGCTAACATGCAAATAAGGACATACTGTTTTGCAATTTTTTTCCTTGTTTAACCTTTCTATAATTTGTGTTCTCCAACTTTAAGTTGTGAGGAGTAAAATTTTTTAAAACCCAATACGTAAACAAACAGTAGAATGTCCAAAGTATTTCATGAAGCTTGGTCATAGCTAGGATCTATAACGCTATGGACTTATTATTATTTTCTTAATGCCAGATTTACATAGGAAGAATTTTCCTTTTTCTTTCAAAACATCCAGAAAAAGACAATTCTCTCTAAAAGCTAGCTGCTGGTAACTAATACTTAAAAGTTCATTTATTTACAAGCTCATAAACACACACACACACACACAAACTCACACAAATACATATGCATCTCATGGATGGAATTACTGTCCTATAATTTCCAAAATGTAAAATCAGTGTTAGGAGATCATCCCAGTTTAAATCCTACCTTTCTCCCATACAGGCTTCTCAAGCCATTATTAATGGTTACCAGATGTAGCTCTCATGCTTAGGCCCTTGATAAAGTTCTTTTCTGAGTCTATTTTATACTTAAATATTGATATATAAATAAAATATTCAAGAATTTTATAAACATTTTTGGGCATTTCAAAAGAACATTGCCAATTCTAGTATTTTCCATATATGAATATTTAGTTTTATTTTCTGTTTAATTCATTTTTGGTAACTTCTTTATTAAGATTAATAGATGTTAAAATCAACCTTTAACCTTGAATTTCATTCAGATTCAGTTTTTGTAGTTATTCAGTTTTGTAGTAACTCAGAAGATCTTGAGTGGGAGGGCCAGGATGAGAAACCTAGATTATTCGCTTCACGTATCTCTGATCTTTGACGTTGTTCTGAAACTCTTCTCTTCCTCAGTATGATCGTCAGTAAAATGCGGAGAGTAATGATCTCCTTTTCCCCGTGTCTTTGTGAGGAGTTTGTACACTCTCCTCAGAGAGTGGCTTCTTGCTTGTCTGGTACAGAAAGGGCAGGGAATGTTGTTCCTTAGTCATTTGATCCGATGCTATTTAATACACTTCCACTAAAGTTAATCTACCATACTTCCATTTAGGAGTAGAATGTAGCAAATTGAAAAAGGAAAGATTCCCTTCTGTAACAAGCAGGATGAGGAGAATAAATTTCCAAACTCATATTTTAAATTCATCATAAACTGTGCAAGAAGGGAGGACCACCTGAACTAAAATCTGGAATAAAGAGTCTTTTCAGGTAAAGAGATGATCTATATATTCAGTGCAAAATCCCAGCAGGTGTTATTTGCAGAAAGTGAAAAACTATGTCTAAAATATGTATGGAAATGTAAAACACCCAGAATAGTCAAAAGGATTTTTTTTTAAAAGAATAAATAAATAAATTTGAAAAAAAAAATAAAAAGATCTCAGTTTCCTGGTGTCAAAGCTTGCTAGTAAGCTATATTTTTTTTAATTTATTTTTTATTTTCAGCATAACAGTATTCATTATTTTTGCACCACACCCAGTGCTCCTGTAATCCGTGCCCTCTATAATACCCACCACCTGGTACCCCGACCTCCCACCCCCCGCCCCTTCAAAACCCTCAGATTGTTTTTCACAGTCCATAGTCTCTCATGGACCATATTTTGCAGGCTAGAAATAAGTCACAAGTCCTGCCCATGCTTAAGGGCAGGGAGGGAATTATACAGGGTATGAACATCATGGGGAACAAAAATTTTGAATTTTGTCACAGTCCAATTTATTAGCTTATTTATTTTATGAATTATGCTTTTGATGTTGTATCTAAGAAGTTTGCCTAATTCAAGTTTACAAAATTTTACAGACATTTACAAAATTTTCTCTTGTTCTTTATTGAAGTTTATAGTTGTTCTTCTTACATTTAGGTTCTATGATCAGTTGATCTATGATCAATTTTGATTTAATTTTGTGTATGGCATGAAATAAGGGTCTAAATTTATTTCTACGAATGTGGGTATTTAATTGTCCCAACTTCATTTCTGGTTACTAAAGAAGGATCATTTTCCCCTTCACTGCCTTGATACATTTTGAATTCATTTGTAACAGCATTCTAGCTGGTCGTCAGGGTTCACACCTTCCTTCCTACTGACTTAAGGCCCTTGATCTGTGAAAGGACTACTTTACTTTTCTTGAGATTGGTGGGCCACCTGCCTTGAGGAGTTGAGGACCAGAACTTCCCCAGCTCACAGCAGCCAGCAAGTCTGTTTGAAGCTGTCTAGGCTTCCTGATTAACCTTTTTTTTTTTTTTTTTTTTTTTTTTTTTTTAGCAAAATGTTTTTCTTCTTTTTAGGTCATGCAAATTATTTTACTGAACTTCTTTTGTGTATCTGGAGACCTTGTCCTCCTCTGAGAAAGAACAAAGTCCTCTTACCTATCATGACACGAGAACCAGCACAACCCTTCACAGCCCCCTCGAACGGAGACAACACGTGTAGCCAGCATTATGGAATCTGCACATAATCAAGAAACGTTGCCAGCCACTGCACTCCTTTTGTGGAGTAACTACCCAAACTCCTTTAAAAATCCATGGTCCAGGCAGAATTCTCTGAGTTGGTTTCGAACAAGAGTCTGCCTTCTCCCTAGGTTGCCAGCCTCCTGAATAAAGCTCACGTTTCTTTCCAATCAAAAATTTCTCTTTTGAGGGGCACCTGGGTGGCTCAGTTGTTTAAGCATCCGACTTCTGATGTCAGCTCAGATCATGAGCTCAAGGTCTTGAGATCGGGCTCTGCATTGGGCTCCACACTCAGCAGGCAGTCTGCTTGAGATTCCCTCTCTCCCTCTCCCTCTCCCTCTGCCCCTCCCTGCTTCACTCGCATGTGTGCTTTCTCTCCCTCTCTCTTAAATAAATAAATACAAACCTTAGAAAACAAAGCAGAACAAAACAAATTTCATCTCTTGAGTTATGGCCTTTTGAGTGACAGGCAGCCCAACCTGGGTTTGGTAATAAATTGACAACGCATATAAATATAAGTCTGGACTCTCAATTGTGTTTCATGAATATATATGTCTATCTGCATGAGAATACCACACTTTTTTTTTTTAATTTCATTTATTTATTTGACAGGAGAGAGAGAGAGAGAGTGATCACACAAGCGGGGGGTGGGGGGGGGAAGTAGCAGAGGGATCGAGAAAGAGAGAAGCAGGCTTTCTGCTGAGCAGGAAGCATGATTCAAGGCTTGATCCCAAAACTCTGGGTTCATGACCTGAGCTGAAGGCAGAAATTTAACTGACTGAGCCACCCAGGCGCCCCAATACTGCACTATCTTAATATAGCTTAGAGGAGAAGGGAGTTGGGGGAAACTGGAAGGGGATTGAGCCCCACATCAGGCTCTCTGCTCCGTGGGGAGCCTGCTTTCTCCTATCTCTGCCTGCCTCTCTGCCTACTGGTGATCTCTGTCTCTCAAATAAATAAATACAATCTGAAAAAAAGAAATAACGTGTCCAACTGACACTGGTTAATGAGCCAGGCAAGGTTTAAAAAGCCAGTCATCTTGGGACATCTGCCTTTGAAGCCTTGAGTCACGATGCTGGAGGCACCATGTGGAAAAAAACAAAGAGAAGCAGAGTTGAGATGCCTGAGCTCTTCCAGGTTGCAGCTGTTCAAGTCTTCCTAGTGCAGGTACCTGGAAGAAGCCATCACGATGACTCCAGTAGCCTCAAAAGAGACTCAGGGCCAGAACCATGAGCTGAGTCACTCCTGAATTCCTGACTCTTAGGAACCAAGAAGAGATAGCAATTATTGCTATTTTAAGCTACTAAGTCTCAAATGATCTGTAACGAAAAGTAGGCACCTAATACAGTGAAGGATAGCTTCTTTTGTGAGATGGGAGAAGAGATTTTTTTGGTCAATTTTAAATGTGGTAAATGGTAAATGTTGGAGAGCTGAGGAAGCCAACTACATTGAACAGCTGCCATTCTCTTCAGTCATCCAAAAACTGGATCCTATTATTGGTATCATGCCTTATTCTATCGATCTCTAATCTTAGAGAACTAAATGGAAATACTTTCCCAGACTCCCTTGAAAATATGAAAGCTACTGACATGGCTTTTTGATGTGCCAATTAGGCATTTTCTAGAATGTTCTTTCCAAAATGTTTATAGTGTCCTATAAGGGAGATTCTCTCAGGAAAGCTACTGGCAGGGGAAGGTCAACAGCCATCCATAGCACTGACACACCTAGTTCCTGTCATCCGTTCAGGTGCTAGCCAAGGCACTTGGTCCTAGGAAAGGATTTTTCAGTTGTAATTAAGGTCTCAAATCAGTTGATTTTGAGTTCATCAGAGGAGGTTATCCAGGAGGGGCCTGACTTAATCCAATAGACTGGGCCATCCCGGAGGCTGAGACTCCAAGCAGCAGAAGGAAAGCAAGCCTGTGAAATATTTCCACATTTGGAACATCAGCAGTGTGTTGTTGATGATCTGCTGAGTCACCTCACGGACGTGAAATGGCAGCTGTGCCTGAAATTGCTCTCCCTTCCCTCTGGATCCCTTTTAGTTTCTCTAATGTTTAGGTTACCATCCCCTAAACATTGATGAGCACTAAGAAAATAATGGTTTGCATTTCATACATATTCATCTTCCATGTTTTACTTGATTCTAAATTTAAAATAATAGGAATTATGTGGTCTATCACTGGAAGCTAAAAGGAAAAAAGAGCAAAGACCCCAGAAAAACACTATTAATTTTCCACTTCAACCAAAAAAAAAAAAAAAAGACAGGAAAAAGTAGCTGTCTTCTGGAAATAGAAGATGCTGAGGCAAGTGTCAGACCAGACGCACCAGTGGTTGGTCATTATGCAAAAAGAACACCAAATTTTTCAATTTGACCAGTGCTGTGTGGATGTACAGAGAGCACCAGTAGAAGTGAATCAGTCAGTATCATGATCAAGAAACACAGTCTGGTTATAGACAAGCTGTTGAGGGTAAGACCGGTGAAGCTGATCTTCCTCTCTCTTTCCCACTTGATGCAGTTCATTATTCCAAGCAATCCATTTCGGCAAATACCTGTTAGGAATTCCACAGTTCTGACAACCCAAAATGTGTGCTTGACATTTCTTCTGAGTGAAAAATTATCGCTGTTGATGAAGTGATGGATTGAAAACAAATAGTTTTGTAGCATTTTTTTTTGTTTTGTTTTTATTGTGGCTTCTATTTCATTTCAGTAGATGCCAGCTTCTATTATCATGTTGGTCCTCAGCAAATATTGGGGAAACCATTTCAGTTCATTTACAGTGTCTTAGTTGGTAATTAATTCCCTTGCCAAGGAATGTGGATAATTCTTCTTTTAGTAAAGTCTCCTATGACTTTTCATGTTCTTTTTTAATTTTTAAATATTTTATTTATTTATTTGACAGAAAAAGACAACGAGAGCAGGAACGCAAGCAGGGGAAGTGGGAGAGGGAGAAGCAGGCTTCCCGGTGAGCAGGGATCCCGACGTGGGGCTCAATCCCAGAACCCTGGGATCATGACCTCAGCCAAAGGCAGACGCTTAACAACTGAGGCACCCGGGACATTCAGGGGAGTCAACCAATGAGATGTCTTGGTTTGCTTGTAAAAAGTTAGGGGCACAGTGAGATAACCTAAGGGGCACTACCAAGCTGAGCACCAGCTACCTACAGAGGTATTCAGGCACAAGAAAGATAATCAACACAGACAAAGACAATCCCTGCTAGAGTACAGACTATTTCCTTTGGGGTGGTGCTGAATTCATTCACGGGGGCTGTGCCTTTACCTGTTCAAGCCAAGGATCCATTAAGTTGTCAGCACATAGAGGAAGAAAATCTCCTAGCCTAAAAGAATGAATTGCTCTAAATACCCTGCAAAGACAGGTCCTGCTGGTAAGAGGTCTTAGAGAATGGTGGGTAGATCTGATCTGAACAATCACGGGAACATGTGGGTGCAAGTATACCAAGATTTGCATAAATAGCTGTGTTTAACCGAATACATACAGTTATAGTTGAAAAAGGTCAAAGGGCATAGGTCGTTCTGGCTGTAAAAGTTGAAATCTGGTAAGTGTTCTGGGGGTGGAGCACTGATAATAGTTTGCAGTGACATTAGAAAATAAAGAAGAATTAGTCACAGAAAGGACCCAGTGGTCCCTAGGATCATGGACAGATAGACCAATGCCAGAGTGAAGGCAAGAAAAAGGGTAAGAAAAGAGTTCATGCTTAGTTAAAGTACAAAGCCTCAGTCTGGTGTCTTGTGTGGAAGTAGTCTACGAACTTCTCCTCTGTGTCAGTGTGTTTTAGAGGGCTCCAGCATCCACAAAGGACCAGATGTCAGGTGGAGCCTTGTTCTGTTGGGAGATGAGAATCCAAGGGTCCATACTTTTTCATTTGGTATTAGTGTGAGTGGTCAGGAGCTCCTGGTAAGTTTCATTCCAATGAGATTCAAGGATTGTTTTCCTCTGATGACATTTCCAGAGTACCTTGCCCCCAGGTTCCAATCTGGGACCAACAGGAAGCTTTGAATTGGAATCTGTGTCGGGGACCGCCTCCGGCTGGGAAAGTCCCCGCCATTACAAGATGGCACTTGGCTCACTGCCAGCAAAATACGATGCAAGTAAACAATGAACGTTCTGATGAAGCCCGCCTAAAGGAGGACATAGTCATTGGCTGTTTCCAATTTAATCAGCATAGTAACAGGACTCTCATTGGCTCTCCCCATTGCTTGGCCCCTTATTGGTCACCCTGCCGCATATAAGCTAAGGAAATTGTCGAAATAAACAAATGAAGCATTAACACCATACCAGGCTGATTGTCGTTCTTGCGGGCCGAGGGCAACAATCTGGGCAATCTTCTTCACCTTATTGATATAAGTATAAGTATAGTATAAGTATAAGACATTGAAGTATTAGTATAAGACATTGAAGACTTACAGTAGCTGGTTATTCAAACAGATAACGAGACCAACAGAATGATGTACAGCCATGAAGCTCTCATTTGGAGTGAGCTTGTTTCCCAAAGCTGGCACTGGGAATAGTCAGCAAGAACAGAGGCAACATCTTATGTCAAGGGAGATTATAGTTTGAGGACCCCGTTCATTCTCCTAACCCTGCCCAATGATGGAAGGTGATAGAGATAGTAATAATTCCAAGAACTGTACAAGGCTTTCCTTAAGGTTTGGGTGATCTGCCTAGTGACATGAATGCCCTGATCCCCAGAAATTGTGGAAGGTATACTCCAAGGGGGAGATACATTTTCTAACAACTATTTTGCTACCATGAAAGCATCAGCCTATGGCAGGGAAAGGCTTCATCACATCTAGGAAACACACATACAAGAACATATCACTAACCCAAACTAGATACAATTGAATGAAGCCCAGCTGCAGGTGTTCAAAGGGTCTGGAGGGAGGAGGTTTGAGGCCTCTGGGAACAAAAATAAAATTTCTAGGATTATAGACCTGACAGGTCAGACATTGATGGTAATCAGTTTTGCAATCTTTAGGAGTCTCCCCCTCAATGTTTAGTTACAATTTGAGTCATCTTAAATGCACCAAGGGGGGGGGGGGGGTGGTGGCTAAAGGAATGTAAAAATAAAAAAATGGGATTTGCCAGGGAGCTGGGAAGAACCAAGCAGCCATCTTGGGCTTCCCATGGCGCTGACTATTCACTGAATTTACCACCATCATATGCCTGGATCATTTTCTGATCTGGAAGCAGACTGCTACCATGTTGCAAGGACATCAGGATGGCAAAAGTCTGGCAACAAGGGGTCATTTTTTGTAGAAGCAGAAAGGACTTTGTCCACATGTGCCACAACCTTTACAGATTCTATTGCACTTTCCAGAAACTCAGGTTCAGCCTTAATTTGATGATAGCAATTTTCAATAGCAACAAGATCATTTACTTGTTGCCCATTTTTTTACTAGGGTCGCCAAGGATGTAAGATCCCCTTTGTTTCCATAACATCCCCAACTCATGGATGACCCCAAAGGCAAACCAGCTATCAGTGTGAATGTTGATAATTCATCTCCTGGTAAGGGCACAGAGCTCTGTTTTTTGGGCTGGTTTGGCTTGTCCAGTAGTTCATAATGGGTGGTAATAGCATAGCCAGTTCAGAAATTCCTTTTTCATTTTTACAATATGATTCACCAACAAACAAAATTAGATCAAGATTAGTCAAAGGGGTATCTCAAAAAGGAGGACCTACTGTCACCAAAAGGGACATTATTACTCCAGAGTCATGGGGTTGGCTTTCATCAGATGGGGGTAGGGGTAGGATTGAGAATGTTAGAGTGCTTAAGATGGAGATTAGGTGGTGAAAGCAGAAGGGTTACCTTGATTGCAGAGAAATCTTGAGTCTGTCTAGTATTTAAGAGACTGAACAGTGTGTGTGTGGTGGTGGGTGGGGCGAGGGGCATTGTAAATAAAGGTCATTTCCTTGGGTTAAATCTGCTGAGGCTTTTACTAACTTTGCAGCTGCAGCTGTAGCCTTAAGACAGTTTGGACAGGCCGAGGCATCTGAATTGGGTTGTATGCTCAGAGGCAATAGCTGTATAATCAGTATGTTGGGTGCATTGTTTTTGCGTTTGCATTCCCAAGCTTGATTATCCTCTCATGTCGAAATCAAGTGAAAGGTTTTAAATGGCCCTAAGGCAGCCGGTTCTTAGAGTGCTGGTGTTAGCCTCATAAAACAGCAAAGTGCATCAGCTGTTTTAATTTAGAAGGAGATCTCTACCTAATGAATTAACTGGCACTGGATCACATAGCAAAAAGGAATGCTTTTCAGTAAGAGGTCCCAGAGTCTTCTGTACTGGTTGAGATGGAAACTGTAAACTTTACTAGATACCCCCACTATGGAAATCTTTTTTTGTTGTCCTTTGAGAGTGGGATTTAAAGTAGAAAGCATAGCTCTAGAATGTGGCAGCATTTTCCATTAACTTTAATTTCAGTTTCCCTTTGGCTATTTAAGGAAATTACTGGTAACAGCTTAACAGAGAATCCTTCCAAGTCCCATCAGCCCTGGGAGGGGCCAGTAGAGGAGTCCTTGAACTAAAGAATTTGCACTTGAACTAAAGAATTTGCATAGGACCTCTGAGGACAACTTTTTTTTTTTTCCAGTGCCCCAGATGATTACAATTCCAACATTGACCTTTAGGCCACTGTTCTGATGGTAGAGCCCTAGAAGGAGAAAAAATGTCTGGGACCAAGGTGTTATTTTGGATCTCTGGACTTGGAGCTGCTGTAGCTGTAAAGGCAACAATGGCAGATTGGTGTTAAGTCTTACTTGAACTTCCTTTCAAAAGGCTCAGCAGTAGCCATGTGTTCAATCAGGTTGGTGGCCTCCTACCCTATTCTTTGCCCTTTTATTAGCTCACGGATCTCTGGGGACAATGCATTTACAAACAGAGCAGCCACAGCAAGCTGGGTGACCTCATTTATGGTCTGGAATCCAGAAGGCTGAAGGAAGAGCCTCCAACCACCTCCAGATGCCACAGGTTCATCTTTCTTTTGTTTGAGTGTTTGAGTAACAGACCAATCAGTGTTGGGGTGGGGTTGGACTCTAGGAATGGCTTTTTAAAAGATTTGCTCCTGTTCTGGGAGCTTTTTCTGATTTATAAGAGGTCCATGCTGGAGACAGGATATCTCAAATATCATTCTGCTTCTCACACCCATTTTGGGGCTTCGCCAGGTCCTCCTAACATGTGTTCTAGCTGATAAAGATCTGGAAGCGTGGGGTCCTGGGCTTTGATAAGGATTTCAAATTCTTTTAAAAACTTCTGAGGATCCTGCTTGGTTGAGGAAATTCTCTAACTGTGACCCTTAGTTTTTAGTCTTTGACCAAGATGTGAAAGATAGCCGAGGAGGATGGCCTGCCAGCTCAGGTGGTTATAATTTTAAAGGTCTCTTCAGAGTATCTCTTTAAAGCCTCTCTTCAGAGTGAAAAGGCAGTTCAGATAGGGAATTAGCCGACTCAGATGACCTCAAGGATAGAAGGGTGGAGGGGTGCGGCAGGTATCCTGTCAGTCCTGTCCTCTCTTGTCTTACATACCTCTTTTTTTAATTTTTCTTAGCCTTTCAATAATGAGCCTTTCAATAAGACTATTTTAGAATCTTGAAGCCCTTTGGAAGAAGCTTCTGCACACCAATCAAAACGGGCATCACTCTCTGTTTGCTTCATTTGGGAAGTCTTACTTTCAAGTGGATTTCTTAATGAACAATTTTGTCTAATTGGAACGTTCCCCATATTGGCCATTGTAATTCCAGCTTATTTATATTAAAAATTTTCCATCTTACTACATGTCTGCAAATTCTGGATCTAAATAAAGTTCTTAGATAGAAAAGAAGCTGGCGTGCCAGAAGGTGGCATGCTTGACACTTTAGAATCTAAGGATCCCATTAGCTAAGAGTTGGGGTTTCTGAACTTTTGTAGCAACATGGACGGGACTGAAAGAGATTATGCTGAGTGAAATAAGTCAAGCAGAGAGAGTCAATTATCATGGTTTCACTTACTTGTGGAGCATAAGGAATCACACGGAGGACACTGGGAGATGGAGAGGAGAAGTGAATTAGGGGAAATCAGAGGGGGAGACAAACCATAAGAGACTGTGGACTCTGAGAAACAAACTGGGTTTTGGAGGGGAGAAGGGTGGGGGGTTGGGTGAGCCTACTGGTGGGTATTGCAGAGGGCACGTATTGCATGGAGCACTGGGTATGGTGCATAAACAACGAATTTTGGAACACACACAAAAAAATTAAATTAAGATAAATTAAATTTTTTAAAAAAGAGTTGGTTTTTTTTTTTTTTTAAGAGTTTATTTATTTATTTGTTAGAGAGTTGAGCGAGAGCGAGCACAGGCAGACAGAGTGGCAGGCTGAGGCAGAGGGAGAATCAGGCTCCCTGCCGAGCAAGGATCTCGATGTGGGACTCCATCCCAGAATGCTGGGATCATGACCTGAGCCAAAGGCAGCCGCTTAACCAACTGAGCCACCCAGGCCTCCTGAGTTGGGGTTTCTTGAAGCCAGACTAATACCTAAAAGGGATGTGCAGTGTAGGGCTGGGGATTGTGGATATCTTAAGGTGTACCTCATTGCAGTTTTTGGAGGCTGGCAGGTGACCTAGCCTAACTTGTGCTATGACCAACCTATTCTACCATGACAGTCTTCTGGAGGTGGCAAGCATTCCAGCAACCTTTAAATGCTGGACGGTGTCCACCAATGTTTGCAGTTTTTTGGCCTCCAAGATCCCTGCTCAAAATAGCCTTTATTTATTTTTTTTTAAGATTTTATTTATTTATTTGACAGACAGAGATCACAAGTAGGCAGAGAGGCAGGCAGAGAGGGAAGCAGGCTCCCCGCTGAGCAGAGAGTCCAATGTGGGGCTCGATCCCTGGACGCTGGGATCATGACCTGAGCTGAAGGCAGAGGCTTTAACCCACTGAGCCACCCAGGCGCCCCTCAAAATAGCCTTTAATCTATACAAAACAAGACAAGCAAATGTGCTCCTTAAGACATTGGCAGTACTGCATCCTGGCCATAAGAAGGCCCTTCACACAGGACCAACTCCCTTGGAAATTTGCAGAGCTTTCCCACCTAGAGAATTAAAGTATGAAAGGCTATATAGGCTTGGCTCTGGGCAGACTTTTCTGCCAGCTCAGCCGGGCTCTGAGCTCACGATTCCTCAAGAAAGTTAAAAATAGAGCTTCCCTATGACCCTGCAATTGCACTACTGGGTATTTACCCCAAAGATACAGATGTAGTGAAAAGAAGGGCCATCTGTACCCCAATGTTTATAGCAGCAATGGCCACGGTCGCCAAACTGTGGAAGGAATCAAGATGCCTTTCAATGGACGAATGGATAAGGAAGATGTGTTCCATATACACTATGGAGTATTATGCCTCCATCAGAAAGGATGAATACCCAACTTTTGTAGCAACATGGACGGGACTGGAAGAGATTATGAGTGAAATAAGTCAAGCAGGGAGAGTCAATTATCATATGGTTTCACTTATTTGTGGAGCATAACAAATAGCATGGAGGACAAGGGGAGTTAAGAGAGAAGGGAGTTGGGAGAAATTGGAAAGGGAGGTGAACCATGAGAGACTATGGACTCTGAAAAACAATCTGAGGGGTTTGAAGCAGGGGGGCGGGGTGGGAGGTTGGGGGAACCAGATGGTGAGTATTAGAGAGGGCACGGATTGCATGGAGCACTGAGTGTGGTGCAAAAATAATGAGTACTGATATGCTGAAAATAAATTTTTAAAAAATTCTAAAAAAAAAAAAAAAAAAAAATATATATATATATATATATATATATATGCTTGCATAACTGGGCCCTGGGAAAATAGGCCAGCTCAGTTGGTTCCAGGCATTACTGTCTGTCAGTGCAAGCTGACCTGTCCTGTAAAGGAAAGTCAGATAGACTGGTAGCTCAAATGCAAAAAAAGAGCCTCTCAGACCAAGAGGAACTGACCCAAATCCTCCAAAATGGCAAGAAAGACCATGAACTCAAAAGATTCGTAAGTACCACGCCCGTGTTTTTTTCATCCTTGGATGCTGCCAGAAGTTTGCTTCAGATCCTGTTGCTGCCATCAAATCTGTTTAAAAAAACAAACTTCAGCCTAGTTTGAAGATCTAATTGGCGTTGTTAAATGGTTCATGAATTAGGCAGCATCCCATCTAGCAAATAGACTCGGTTCCAAGGAATCATACAAAATGGAAAGTTTTAATAGAAGGAGAATGGGGGCAAGAAAGTTATTGGCAAAAGAAAAGGATTGCTCTAGGTGAGGCTGCTTTCTGGGTGGAAAAGCAAAGTGTCTTATGCAGACTGCCTCATCTTTCTTTAGGGAAAGACTGGACTCAGTGGGCAGACTGAAAAAGTCCTATCAACCCTGGAAAAATTGCCAAGTGACCGGGTAAAACTACATTTCTGCGGGAGGTTAAAACTACAATTAGGGGCGCCTGGGTGGCTCAGTGGGTTAAAGCCTCTGCCTTCGGCTCAGGTCATAATCCCCTGGTCCTGGGATTGAGACCTGCATGGGGCTCTCTGCTTGGTGGAGAGCCTGCTCCCCCCACCCTCTCTCCCTCTCTCTGCCTGCCTCTCTTCATACTTATGATCTCTGTCAAATAAATAAATAAAATCTTAAAAAAAAAAAAACCCTACAATTAGATTGAGTATTAAGCCCAAGTTTGTGAACTGAGGTCTAAGTGACACCATTTTGGGTCTGTGGTTTTCTTTTTTAACAGACCGTGTTTCTTAGTCATACTTTCTCTCGTAATTCTCATAACTGGTTGGTTACCCACCCTCAGTCTTATCCTGTTCCTTCTACAATTACCTTAGAAATCACCTTGAGTTACCAGGTGCTGAATCTCATGGGACTGACTGCATGCTAGAGTGGCAGCAGGGCCACAACTAGTAAGACTGAGATTGGAGAGTGTGGAATAGAATGTTTGAGACTGAACAGTATAATCAAATCTTCCAGATAAATCTCACAACAGTAAGTCAGGCTCATGTACCAGTCATATTGTCAGTTAAATATATAGAAAGATATTTTTTGGACATGGTAAATATGCTCAAGCTGGCTGAAATTGACCCACCAATTAACTACGGTGCATGGATAGATACATATTCTGGAATTTAACCAGTCCTTTTCAGAAGATGTTTACACAAAGAATCCAGAAATCAAAGGTTTGGATAATCCATGAATACTGTTATCCAAACACATAGACAGATACCATAAGCGATCTATGGTGAAAGATTCAGTGTGTTTTGCATAAGGAAGTATATTATTCTCCTCTTGCTGCTACAATAATCACAAACAGCAGCTTAAACCATACAAATTTGTTATACCATTCTGGAGAGCAGAAGCTTGAAATGGGTTCCACTGGTCTAAAGCCAAAATGGAATAAAGTCAATGTGTAGGCAAAGATGCATTCTTTCTTCCTGCGTGCTGTAGGGGATACTGCATTCCTTGCTTTTTATAGCCCTAGCACCTGGCTACATTCCTTAGATCTAGGCTCCTTCTCTTCTTCCAAGCCAGCAATCACAGTACTTTGATCTCTGCTTTCATTTCCCCATTTCCTTCTCTTAATTTCTCCTGCCTCCCTCTTCCATTTAAAAGAACCCTTACAATTACAAGAGGCCCACCTGGATAATTCAAGACATCTCCACATTTCAACATCAACTGATTAGCAACATTAATTATATCTGTAACCTTACTGTCCTTGCTATGTAACATGATCATAGGTTCTGGATTTAGAATGTGGACACTACTGAGGGGCCATTATGCTGCCTACAACAGAGGGGAGGGAAGGTCATTAAATGTAACAAGGGTAGTATCATTGACACTGAGTCTACCTACATGCAAAGAATATTGGGGTCATAGGAGGATGCATGTGTGTGATAGAATTCATTTTATTGTTGCTATAGAGATTGGGAATGGCTATGCTAATTTTCAAGACTTATCTTTGGGGTTGGCCATGACTGTCATGCTCATCTAAATCTAAGCATACAGAAAGCTGCCCCGTTCCTGGCACTTTGAGCTGTATAAAAGTCTTGGTTACTTTGCTTTAATTTAAAACTTAAATATCCCTGACTACTACAAGAAAATCCACACCCTGCAGTTCCATTTTAACAAGGATTTTGGAACTAGGACAGTTCTAGACTTACATACTAGCCCAAATAGAAGATAAAGTTGCATCTCAATCCTGACTCTGGCCTTTACAAATTCTGAGTTTTTTTGCTAAGATGACTACACAAAACATTGATAAACATGGAGACATTTTTTACATTAATTACTGAAATTCAAGATGTAGCTGAATGTGGCTCAGAATTTAAGAATGGCAGGTATTAGATATCAAACTGCAAGGATATATATGAAATCCAGACATTAAAAGAAAGTATATGGAAGGTGAGAGGGAGAGAACTAGGCAAGGTGACAATGGACTAAGTTCCTACATGGAGAGGACGTTTGAAGATGGAACGTCCCTTCGGATTATATTACCTACTCAGTGAAAAAAAAAAATGAGTTGAATTTAAATGATAGGCGCTTTTATCAAAATGAAACATATTTATATCATGAGTCTTACTGTAACAGGAGTCTTCCAAAGGTAAAATTCAGAGAAGTAAAGCTAGGAGGGGGGAAAATATGAACCAAAAAGTGCACATAAGAAACTGCCTGCCCAGTAGTTTCAAGAAAGACAAAGTAAATGGTCCAATAAGACTCGAGTAAAAAGATGAGTGCAACCCATTAAGGAACTGAAATGGAAAGGACTTGTTGATAAGCAGAAAATTGTGAGAAGTTTATATATAGGACAGATGTGGGGACTTGTTGGGGGTAGGGGAACAGAATTTACAGAATTCCAGAAAAGGAGACAGTGAAATATAAATCCAAGTGGAGCTCTCTACAATCTTTAAGATCTTAATATAGATGAAGAATTCCAGTTAGGAGTAGAAAATTGAGACTAAGGTATGCAAAGACATAAATGTGGCTTAGAATTGCTTTTATGATGTATGGGATGCTGCAGTAGATTGCTTAAGTTGGTCTCAAATTCTTCATCCTATAACAGTGCTATACCTTCTCACTGTGAGAGAGATGGTCTGTTCTATTCTTTGACTCTGTGCTCAGCCATGTGATTTGCTTTGGCCAATTAGATGCTGGCACGTATTTTGTCAGCATTCTTTCATTGCTGGACTTACATCACTGGGGCTTACATATAAGGCTTTGTTCACCCTTCATGTCTACCATCACCATGAGAAAGTTACGTCTAGATTAGTTAACTGGTCCAGGGAGAAAAATGGAAGATATGAGAAGCCAAGTTGCTCCATCAGGTCCAGCTTTGATCAACTAGCTTCCAGTTAGCCCCCAGACACATAACTGGAAATCTGATGCATATATCTAGGCAAGCCCAGCACAGATCACTGGTCTCCAGAGATATATAGAAATAAACTATTATTGTTATCACTGAGTATTGTGGTTGGTACACAATATAAGCTGACTGGTACAAAAATTTGTACTAAAACTGGGCTATAATAGAACAAAAGCTTAAATATATGGCATTGATTCTGAGGAAACTGATAGAGAAGGCACATTAGGCACTTTTGAAATATTTGCAATTCTGTTTTTAAGACAACTTGGAAGACAGAAAATGAATGAAATTAACTTTTTTTTTTTTATTTGAGTGAAGAAGCTGTGAGGCAAAACATTGTAGGCATCAAATGACTGCTCCTAGCTGTCTATGATTTGGTAAGAGATGGACTCCAAAGAAACTGTACACTTTGCAAAGAAAATTTTGAGAAGACACAGACTATGTAACCTCTAGGTTGCTCACCCTGCAGAATGTATTTTCCATCTTTTAATCTTTCAGTCTGGGTAGTTATCTTCTAATTCACTAATTCTTTCTCTTCCACTGTATCTAACTGGTTGTTAAATTAATTACGTAGACATTGTCCAAATTATATACATAAACATTTCAAGTATATATCATTAAATGAGGTACATGGTGATGATGATGGCAGCTAAATGGGAAACCAGTAAATGACGGATGTGATTTTACCGGACTTTCTAAGTGGCCGACTTCACTGTCATAGAACACTTTTCCTTGGCCTTAGGATACTTACATCAGTCTGAGCACTGGGGCTTAGCCTGAAAGAACACCTTCACCTACTACTTCAACAAGGACAACTGAAAACCAACATATTTATAATGATTTACATCCTATTTTTTTCCTTTACAACACTCTAAATATTGTGACAAAAGTAACCTCAACCATAACGTTGCTTTTATTGTATTTTCATACAGACGTATACTTCGTCTGTGTAAACACAGAGTAAATTTCTTTCATATTTTAATAGCATTACTAGCAAGCAAAATTCTCCCACCTGCTTATTTGCATTTCTAGCTACTGTGATTAAATCTGGGTTATTGTATTACAGTAGTCAAAGTCAAAGCACTATATATATACACACATATCCAAACACTACACTGAATATGTATTATGCTTTACAAAATTATCTGTCTTTTCCCTAACAAAGACCTGAAAAACATTACAATTTGTTCATTTGCAGTGGTTCATAGTATTCTATTGTATCAGGATACCATAATCTGTTTATCCACTTTATCATAATGGACATTTGTATGATTTCTCAATTTCAACTATTAAGAGAAGTAGTAATATGCACATTTTTGCATATATATTCCAGTGCCCAGGTACCAAACATTCTCCAGTGAATATAAATAGGACTGCAATGAATATGTCTCAGAATACGCATCTTCACCTTCATTACAAAATGCCATACTGTTGCACAAAGCCTGAGTGAAAGGTAGCTGAACTCACCATGACAAACATCTTGGCCTGATTGTTACCTCTGTACCTTAAGGAAGATCCAACTTGCTATTGGAGTGGAAATAAGTAAATGGTGAAGAGGAGGAGGAAGGCTGTCACCATTTTCATGGCTCTTGTATGGGTCTCGACTGGAGTCCCCCAAGCCCATCAGGTTGAGCTGCAAATTCCTGGTGTCTCACCAAGAACAGAAATAAAAAGAGCAAGTGGTCAGGAACAGGAGAAAGGGAATACATAGGTCAAGGTAGGAAGTAGAAGACCTTTTAAGACCAAAAACTTTACTTATGTCTAAATGCAAAGTCATGTGTCTCTCATGTACTTCATAGGTACTCCTCTACAAGTCACCGTGGTTTGGAAGTTAACAGACTATAAGAACAAAGGCCCCAGGGAGAGCATAAGACCCATTCTGTTCTCTCTCCACTTCAGGCTGATGAAAAACAAGTGGGAGAACTTGGCTTTCTCAAGGGAGCAGAAAATGTTAGGCAGGTGGCACTCCAGGGAGGTCAATGATTAGTTGACCTACTGTCACTTCCTGACAGCACACAGGAGAAGAATGAGGCATAAACAAGTCAGCTGCAAGAGAAAGGGAGCAGGGGACAACAGCAGAAAAGACTGCTGCCCCGAACAACTCCTCAGTCCTTTTTTTCTCAGCTATAGACATTAATCAATAAAGGAGCCAAAGAAGGCTAAACATTAATCATATGCCTTGTAGATAAACAAGAAGGAAGGCAAAATAGATCTGGTCAAGCAGTATAAATTTTATAGTTGAGCAAGCACATTCAAAGGGCTCATCTAATTAGCCACAGGTACTCTCAGGGGGAAGGGGAGATAACGGAAAAATGAAGCAGGCAGCGTTCCGCACTGAGCAAGCCGGGCATCCCCAGCTGCTTGGCTTTAAGGGCATATATCATCCTCTCCCCCAGAGGCCTGTTACCAGTATATGCTTTTCTTTTTTTTTCTTTTTTAAGATTTTTATTTATTTATCAGAGGGGGGAGGGGGAGAGAGTGAGCACAGGCAGACAGAATGGCAGGCAGAGGCAGAGGGAGAAGCAGGCTCCCTGCTGAGCAAGGAGCCCGATGTGGGACTTGATCCCAGGACGCTGGGATCATGACCTGAGCCGAAGGCAGCTGCTTAACCAACTGAGCCACCCAGGCGTCCCAGTATATGCTTTTCTTAAGGCTGTATCTAAGCCTTGGTAACTAGTATAATTTCCCATGGGTTATATTTTAAGTAATACATTGTTCTGAGGGACAGTTACAACTACCAAAGAATATTAACCACTTTTGCTATTTGTTTACCATTGGCATAGGGATGTGGAGACAGTCCATCATAAATCAGTCAGTCAAATACTGTTACCCACTGATGAGTGACTCTGGCCATAGCCAAGCTGGTTAAGGATGAAATCAGTTGATGAGATTTTCCCATTCTTGACCTTTCAATGCAGTTTGCCAGTCCAATGAACCCACTTCCCTACATTCCTGAGAGGACCTCTCCTGCTGCCACTACCACAAAGAGATCTTCATTCCAGCTCACAGTTCCATGAGAATATTTCTGATGTGGTGCCTCAGTGATGGCTCCATAGCTAAAC
Organism: Mustela putorius furo; assembly: GCF_011764305.1. Classification (NCBI taxonomy): domain Eukaryota; kingdom Metazoa; phylum Chordata; class Mammalia; order Carnivora; family Mustelidae; genus Mustela; species Mustela putorius. The sequence goes on along the minus strand of NW_025422368.1, from coordinate 36,415,265 downwards.
AGTCGCAGGTTGACATCCACTTGGAGATTGCATCCTAATTCCAGAAAGGACAACCCAAATTCTGCTCTATCTCATATAGTCTCAGAGACCTTCACAAAAGAATAGTTCACTCTATTGATACTGTGATTCCAGGGCTAAACCAAACAGTTCTGGGAAGAGATAAGAAGCTTCATGAATACCCACCCCTCTTATGACTTTGTCAGCTACTACCTAGTTTCCAGATTAAATGCTAATCAATCCCCACCAATCCTTGCACCAGCTGAAAATGTCCATTTGTGCTAATGATTCAAGGGATGAAGTCAGGTATGAAAACATGCAAATATGAGAGATTACTTCCCCCTAAGTTCTACTTTCATATTCCCTGAGTCATACATTCAAATGCAAATGTTTTAGAGTTTGAATAGAAATTGCTAGAAAAAATTCCATGTAATTGTTGTTATTGTCACTCATTCTACCTATGAAGGGTTTTTATTGATTCAATGTGACTTGTAGGAATAATTTAAATAGTTCAGGGGCACCTGGGTGGCTGGGGCGCCTGGGTGGCTCAGTGGGTTAAAGCCTCTGCCTTCAGCTCAGGTCATGATCCCAGGGTTTTGGGATCGAGCCCCACATCGGGCTCTCTGCTCTGCGGGGAGCCTGCTTCCTCCTCTCTCTCTCTCTCTCTCTCTCCCTGCCTCTCTGCCTACTTGTGATCTCTGTCTGTCAAATAAATAAATAAAATCTTTAAAAAAAAAAATAGTTCAAAGAGCACACTCAAGTTCTGGAGCAAATAAATATAAATAATTAGTTGCATAATATTGTAAGAGCTAAATCAGAAGTTATAAGCAACAGATGCTGGGAATAATATGAGAAAGCTACAGATGCTACAATGCCGAATCAGCTATGCTTTTATGTGGATAGGAACGCTCAGGGGAAACTTGAGTTCTTTAGAGTTTATAAGGAAAGAGAAAAAAAAGCTGATTTTCAAGACAGATACAGGGCTTGTATAAATTATCAAAGTGGCACAAACGAGCTAGACCATACTTCTAAAGGCAGAAACTGTTTTACAATAACTTATTGGCTATTTTGATTGTAATGGTGCTAAGTGCTCTCCGACAGCCATGTCCTCGACTGCATCTCATCTTTGTCTGGGCTGAGAGGCTGTACTTCCCAGCTTCCCTTACAGGTGGTTGTGGCCATGTGGCTGAAATCCGAACAAGGACATATGAGTGAAAATGATGTGCATCATTTACAGGTCCATCCCCCGGAAAATCTCCCCATGAACACTCCTCCAAACACCTCCTCCTTCACTGCTGGCAGAAATGGGTATGACCCCAAGTCAATCTTGGAAGCTACATGTTAAAGATGGAATACAGATTTTATTTATTTGACAGACAGATCACAAGTAGGCAGAGACACAGGCAGAGAGGAGGAAGCAGGCCCCCCGCTTCACTCAGCCTAATTCCCAGGTAACTGTATGGAGAAGGCTCCTCAAACACTGTGAAAAAAGCAATTTAACTCTATATTATGTGTGAGTCATTTTGTTTGGGAGCCTACTTGTGACACAATGTGGGCAGGTTTAAAAGCATTTGGATCATGCAGATACAAATTTTGGAGGCTGGAAACATGCAGGGTTCCATGTGCCGTGGCAGTCTTCCAAAAATGCTACATATAAAAATCTTTTAGGCAGGCCCTGTTTATGTTGTCTTAGCCCTAGTGGAAGTGGTTGATTAGACCTAAAATGTTGTGCTAAAACTGTTTTTAGCAAGGTATTACAAGACAAGATGAGAAAGGAATGACATGGTTGGGTTGCAAACAGAAAAGGAAGAGTGAGTTCAGAAATTTTGGATTTCATAGGTTTGTAAAAATCTCACAGCTCTTGGTCTCAAACAAGTAAAACTGAAGAAAAATCCTTAATGGACAAGGGCCCATTAAGTTTTAGTTAATCTTGGAAACTATTCCTTGTAGAAAAAAACAGACCAAGGGTTTAAACTTCTGACATAAGCCCATTATTTCAGATGGCTTCCAGATAGCTACTACTGAAGTTGAAGTAGTCATGCATAGGTAAGCTAATTAATTAATTGCTTAAGGAAGACATTTATGTAAGGGAAATCTTTGTCTCTAGACATCTGACTGAAAGCAAGCAGATTAAACAAAACTTCCTAAATATTTGTGATAATTGTACTTGTTGAGTGTGACAGTGAAATCTGTGATATCTGAATGACATACTGGATTCCAAATTTGTATATCAGGGAGTAGACTTGAAATCTGTACCTTGTTCAGGAGGGTCTCTTCCCCAACATCTACTTCAGATGTAGCCAAGGAGAAAAATGATTATGAAGACCACCCAGAAGGTGGAGCCAGGAGCCACAGAAAATGATGAATTTCTCCCAGAGCCCAGACACAGGGACTAATCAGGAACTTTTCTGCAAAGTCAGTGCCAGGGGCTTCCCAGTATCTACCCAGATTTTGTCAGTGCTATGGACAATTGAGAGCCATAGACCCCCTAATCTCTTTGCCATATGAAAGTTTACTTGGTCCAGCAAGCCTGATCCTAACCATTCATTTTTTGGTTGGAAGTGGAGGATGGAGGAAGGTACCCATCTTGTGTTTCTGTGTTTCATTTGTCTTCAGACTATGAAGGACATCAACCAGTAATCATGTAGAGAACTGCTTATCACCCCAAATCCCTGGATTCTAAACTGACAGAACTTAAATACAGAACTTTGAGTTGTGTCCCCAGGAAAGGGTGTGACTGTGTCCTATGAGTGGGGAAAGGGGTACATCTGGTGATTTAAAAACAGCCATGAAGACTGTGGCAGACACAGTGAGGCAGACCAAAATCCATATTTTATTCTTCTTCCTAAGCATGCATAAGACATCCCCAGCCTCCTTTGCAGTTAGATGTGATCAAATGACTAAATGCTAGACATTGCAATATGAGAAGTAATGTGTGAAAACTCCACACCTACCCCATACTGTCCACTCCAAAGACACACACACACACACACACACACAGAGAATACCTCTGGAGCAACCATGGAAAATCAGTTGAAATATCATTAAGATGGTGACAATAGAAAGCTCCTGAATTTCTCTCTTCTCACAGCATACCAAATATGCAGCTACACATGATCCATTCCCTCTAAGAAAAATGCAGACTAATTGAGTGACTCCTGCACACTGGGAAACTTAGAATATATCCACATAAAAACAAGTAGGAAAGGCTGAAACATACTTTGAGCATGAGCCTCACCCCTGCACAGCACCAAATAGGAAGGAACCCCCAACTCCCAGATTCTCCTGAAAGAGCAAAAAGTTTAGGCCAACTTGTAACACTGCCAGCCAAGAAATGCTCTCCCAAATCACTTAGCTCTAAGATCTTGTACAGGGCTTCCATCTAGGCCTACAGGACTATATCAGACAAAGAAACAGTTGTTAACAGGCATGCTAGCACTCCCCACCGCAATCTCTCCCCTCCCCCAGACTCAGTGCAGAGGCACCAAGAGAAAACACCGATTTCCAGGTTTCTCCCTAAAAAGCAGACTTTCACAGCTGCTGCCTGAGGATATGGCTTCTAATTAGTCTGTATGTTGGAACACCGATTTCCAGGTTTCTCCCTAAAAAGCAGACTTTCACAGCTACTGCCTGAGGATATGGCTTCTAATCAGTCTGTATGTTGGAACTACCTATGTTCCTCCTTAGGAGCCTGACAGAGGAAGGAGCAGGGCACATCACCCACTGTTTCCTCCCAGATCACTTCAACAATAAAACCAAAGCTCCAGCTTCTCACTACAAGCATATCCAGACATCCAGCATCCCAGCTTTTATGACTAGCTCTGGAACTGGCAGGATTCAGCATCCATAAATCCCTGGGGACCACACAAACTAAAGAGGTGGTTCTATATGTGCACACAAAGACTCCCAGTAACTATCCCCTCTGCTGAAGCACAAAGTAGGCAAAAATACCCAGCTCTGCTTCTCCCTGATAGGGTTTAGTCTGCATATCTAATGTCCTGACTTCCCAATTGCTCATGAAGGTTGGACCTGCATCAAGGTGCTGAAGGGCAAAGTAATTAGTAGTTCTCCAGGAGCTTGACTAAGGGACACTGACAATCTTCACATACCATCATCTGCTGGGAGCTGTTAAGAACAAAAACAGTGGCATGGCAATCACAAAGGTTTGAGCGGCAACCATGAGCTCAGGGCGGGCAGATTGAACATTTTCAAATAAACAACCTAATGTATACTTCAAGGAACTACCGAAAGACAAAAACAAAACAAAACACCACCATTAACAAGGAGTATAAATGAAAAGCAGAGACTATACAAACAGTAGGAAAAAAACTCAAAAACCACCTGGTTACAAGATATACAAAACTGACAAATCTTAAACCAGACTCAATAAGAGACAAGGCTCAAATAAATAAAATTAAAATTAAAGACCTACTATACCTGATAACTACAATAGTGAGAATTTGCCAATATAGACCTTTGCAGACCCAGTGGCACTTACCTTTAAACTCTTCCAAAGGATCATTAAGGCCAATCAGGTCATTAAAAAGTAGTAAATGGGGAGGGGGCAGGGAGCTGCCTGGGTGGCTCAGTGGGTTAAGTGTCTGACCCTTGATTTTGCCTCAGGTGGTTATCTCAGGGTGGTGAGATGGAGCACCAAGTAGGGCAGTTTGCTTGAGATCCTCTCCTCCTACCTCTGCCCCTCCCCCACCATGCACTCACCCCCACACTCTCTCTCAAAAAAAAAAAAAGTACTAAATTGGGAATATAGAGTCAAAAAAGGGGGAATAAGCAAGATTAGAAAAGGAAGGTTCAGTGAGTACCCAATGGAGTATCAACCAGAAAAATGGTTTAGGACGTGTTACTGCTAACAGCTTACTTACATATGCCTATTAGGCAAAAAAATATGGATCAGTTATTCAAAGGACAGAATAAAAACCAGAACCATGTAAAATATTGGTCCTATTCCAATATTCTATTCTATTTATACATTGTCTCAACTGATTGGTAATCAGGTTTTTTTTGTTTTTAAGATTTTAGTGGGAAAAGGAGAAGCCAGCTTCCAGCCAAGCAGAGAGCCCTGGGTTTGATCACAGAACCCTGGGATAATGACCTGAGCCGAAGACAGCCATTTAGCCACTGAGCCACCCAGACACCTCTGGTAATCCATTATTTTAAGTGGTGTCAACACAGCATTGCTGGAGTGGTATTAGTATAGCAAAGTAGAAAAAATTCTAGCTGGGGACATGCAATTACATTTTATAAATTTCATGATGGCACGTTGTTTGTACCAACCATTATCAGTAGAATATGGAGAAACAGAGGTCCTCTAGGATATATTAGTTGTGCTTCAAATAGTAACTACAGCTATTCAGTGCAGGATGAGATGTGAGATGTGAGCAATGCTTTTTCAGAACTAGATGGTAATTTGGGGTAATTTGATCATAAATAACATATCTGAATAATCCCTGAGTGTAGAGATTAAGTTAAAATGTAGATTAGAGAAGGTAATGAAATGTGCATCACTTAAACATCAGAAGGGGATGGGGTTATGGGAGATACACTATGACATTACCCTAAAGTCATTCAGAGTTGAGGTTTTAGTAGTGTTCCAAGCTTTGGGGCCTAGCCATAAGTTATACAGGGGTATCCCCATGCAGAAATGGTAGAAGCTGCCATACCTAATCTGGACTTTTCATGGGTTTACCCAGGTCGGAATGATACTGCATATATGTAACAACCCCCCCCCCCCAAATTAAAGTATATGTGTTTCATTTTGTTTTGCCTAAAGATTTCTGTCACTTGCAATGGAAAGAGTCCTAATACACAGAAAATCCATAGCCTGAGGTTGTGATCCTTTACAGCTAAGGCATGTTATGAACACAAGAGACTTTATGTCTGAACTGGCTTATGTAAGGAGTTCACCTGCCCTAATATTAGGGTTAATTTTATGAAATCAAAGGGTGATATTCCTGGCTAATAACCTACATCACATAGCAGACAAACCAGTCTTAAACCTAGAGTTCAACCCTTACAAACTGTGTTCTCTAGGTCAAATTCGTTACTACCTAACTTTACTAAACTTCCTTTCTTCATTTGACAGGGGAAATAATATCTATCTGGCCGACCACGCATAAGACAATGCGTACGGCATAATATGCGCATAACCCCTTCCGCACCTGTTTAGCTCCAAGGGCTAAACACCAGCGGGAGCAGCAGACAGGAAGGGGCGGAGCGCCAGCGGCGGCCATGGGCAGAGCGCCGCTGGGGAGGACACGGAGCCAGCGGGCGGCGCAGGTATGAGCCTGGCGGCTGCGTAATCACCCCCACCCTGACCCTCGCCGCCCCGGCCGTCGGTCGGGAGTACACGAAGCCTGTGGTGACTCTCGGCGCTCAACACTGGGGGAGCGGCGACACCGTGTCCATGGCCACCGCGGCGGCTCCGTCTTCCTTGGCCCTCAAAGCCTCCAGCACGGTCGCGGTCCCCAGCTCCTACGGAGTTTTCTGCAAAGGGCTCTCCCGCACCCTGCTCGCCTTCTTCGAGCTGGCCTGGCAGCTGCGCATGAACTTTCCGTACTTTTACGTCGCAGGCTCGGTGATCCTCAACATCCGCTTGCAGGTACACATTTAGGGCCCTTCTTACGCAGCCGACTTCCCGGCCGGGCCATGGCCGACTCCCAGGAGGCTCGGCGGCGAAACGGAGCTGCGAGCGCGGAGCTCGGGATTCTCGCGAGAGGACTAGAGCGAGCGCTCTTTGCGGCTGCGCGCTCGGTCTCTGATGGAGCTGCAGGGCGGTGGCGGAAAGCGGGTAGCGGCTGGAGAGGAGGTCAGCGGTGTTTCGGGGGCGGCGAAGAGCTTCAGTTAAGATCTACGGCGATGTTTAAGCTTTGCAACCTCAAAACAAAAACAGAACGAACATGATGCATTATAAAAAAGGAAGGCTACTAAAGTTTTCAGGAAAATTTTAATGTACGACAAACTCATGGTCCAAATTAAAATAAGAAAACATACATTTCGGGAATATTGGATTGTAAGCAAGACATTGAATGAATAAGAAGCTGAAGATCTTAAACATATGTGGAAGACAAATACATTTCTTCAACAAGAGAAAACCAAAACCTTCAGAAATGTTCAGTGGAAAAGCCCAGCGGTACCGGAAAAGCATCCGTCTAATACCAGATAACGTGAAATGCTGCTGGATTTTGAACAGAGGGTTGGAGTGTAAGAAAGTGGGCTGTCTTTCGGTGTCCCTGTGAGTAGCCAACAAGAAGGAAATCCAGTCACAGCCCTAAGCTTGGCTACTTCGTGAATAATATTTAAGTAATTGTCATTAGTATAAATGATGTTTATTGTTTTCATCTGTTGAGAAAATACTTAATTGTAGTTCCATGTTACCAGCTTTGATAATGGAAAAGTACAGTTTACCAGCAGGGATGTTGAAAGTGGGGAGGGAAAAGTAGAGGAAATGATGGTGTTCTTGTAAAGTGGGAAGTTGAGAGGTATAGTTTGTTGTCAGTGGGGAAAGAGGCATTTTATTATTTAAAGAGTAAATGACATAGGGAGTATGCCATCAAGTTGCAAAAATCGTAATCATATTGTTATAAAAGGAAAGAAAATAGGGGAGAACAGCACGAATTCAATAAGAAATGCCTAAAGATAGCAAGTTAGTTGGAGTGCCTCACAAAGGAAAACAGAGTATTGGGTGTGTTTGAATATAAAGACGAAATTTATAATCTTTCAGAGTCTGGAGATGAATTGGTGGGCTGCAACTTTTTTAAAAATTAAGGAAATATATCCGTTATGAAACAGGAAAATTCAGAGTTTTTTAAGAACAGCATTGCAGGGGCACCTGGGTGACTCAGTGGGTTAAAGCCTCTGCCTTTGGCTCAGGTCATGGTCTCAGGGTCCTGGAATCAAGCCCCACATGGGTGGAGGTGGAGGGTGAGGAGATGGGGGGGTGGTCTCTGCTCAGCTGGACCCTGCTTCCTCCTCTCTCCCTGCCTGCCTCTCTGACTACTTGTGATCTCTATCAAAAAAACAAAAAACAAAAAACAAAAACAACAACGTTGCATACTTCAGTGGTGAATAATACTGGTCATATAAAGCCAGTCATGATGTAAATACTGAATACTAATACAACAAGAAATGATTATGTAACATTGGGGGATTGGAGAGGGGAGAGGTGTGTGTAATGGGGAAGAATCAGTCAAGATCTAATACAGAGAGGTCAATAAAATAAACATTCAAAAACTAGTAAGAAGTGGTTGTCTCTGGAGAAAAAAGGATTACTGTCCTTCACTATCAATCTAACTATTTTGTTTTTTTTTCTTAATTGTACATATGTATTTCTATGATTAAAACTTGTTTTAAATAAATTTCATTTTTAAAAGTTCCCCCCAGGCAATTGAAATATACAGCACTGGTTAAGAGCCACCATAATAAAATGTGATTGAGTTTTTAAATCAGGCATATCACTGTTAAAATACAAACTATTAATTTTGTGGTTTTACATGAATCCATTAATCTGCCTAAAACCCGGCTTAGCTCAACTATTGAAAGATTAAAAATACTTCCTTTGAGGGGCACCTTAGTGGCTCAGCGGGTTAAAGCCCCTGCCTTGGGCTCAGATCACGGTCCCAGGACCCTGGGATGGAGCCCTGCACCAGGCTGTCTGCTCTGCAGGGAGTCTGCTTCCTCCTCTCTTTCTGCCTGCTTCTCTGCCTACTTGTGATTTCTGTCTGTCAAATAAATAAATAAAATCTTAAAAAAAAAAAAAAAAAAACTTCCTTTGAAAAGTCAGCCTGAGAATTAAAAATAAGCCTGCCTTAGTGCTTGTTATATATACAGTAGTATTTGTTCTAATATTATCTCCTTAGCATGTGAGTAAAACTTAAAACTCAGAGAATGCCTGCTTTTTTCCAGTGGAGCTTTTCAGTCCTAAAGGTGATCTGTTAAGGTACTGACCCTAGGGACATACAGCAGAGCCTCCAGACAGATTTTTAAGAATTTGAAGGCCATTATTTGCAGAGGTAAAGATTTATAAACTATTTGAAGTTTTGTATTCCACTAACTGTGTCCAACCAACAAAGACACTCTTGGGTTGTAAACCAAGTGCCCCCTCCGGCGCCAAGTCTGGCTTTGGGTAATTGTTTCCTACTCTTACTTCTTGTCTCCAGGCAAACTCCTGAAGTTTTTTTTAAGCACATCCTCTTTCTACTTTCTTTCTCTACTCTCTTCTTTTTTTTTTTTTTTTTCCTTTTTGCCTCTTGTTACACTACATGTGTTTTAAGGCTGAATTTAGAATTTAGAAGTCACTTTTTTTAAAATTCTTTTCCCCAGATTCCCCTGATCATATTAGAGTTCATTTCGTTTACTCCATCTAAGGGCTGTGTTAATACCAACCTCTGCCATTTTCATAGGCTGCCTTATTTTTGCCTAATTGTACATTAGTTATCAGATGTGAGTTTTGTTTTTGTTTTTATTTTTAAATATCCAAGAGACAGTTTTCTATACTCTTCTTCCCTCGGTTCTTACTGTGACAGTGAAGAAACTAAAACATTTTAATATGGGGTGTCTGGGTGGCTCAGTGGGTTAAAGCCTCTGCCTTTGCCTCAGGTCATGGTACAGCAGGGAGCCTGCTTCCTCCTCGCTCTCTGTCTGACTCTCTGCCTACTTGTGATCTCTGTCTGTCAAATAAGTAAAATTTAAAAAAAAAAAACATTTTAGTATAAAATATCAGCAATGTAATTTCATCAGTGGAGTAATTCCATAATGCAAGGGGACTTAGAGATGGTGAACACCACTATTCCCTAGTACTAGTGTCCCACTTTGTAACAAAAGAATGTGGCTGCCATTAGCCATGGAATGTTGAGGGACTGGGATGCTCCATTCCCGTGGATACATTAATATGTGCCTTCAACCTTTGTTCTTCAGCTTCGCCTTTTGTTACACTAAATAGACAAGGCACTTAAGCCCTTACTGTAGTTCACACCCTCCTGCTATACTGGAAGCTCTGTGAGGGAAAATACTGTATCCTGTCCAGTTTTACAGCCTACATAGTATCAGCAGATACAAAGTAGCAACTGAATGAAGGCTCCAGGATTTGCCCTTTATTCTTCACAATTGCTCTTACACCCAGTCTGTATTTTTCTTCCCACATTTATAACTCAGTGAAGTTTCCCAAAGGAGAATCTTGTTTTCTTTGGTTAATCCACTTATTACTCTAGTTTGCAAGTTGTTTTATTCCTCTTAAACCACATCAAGGCAAGGCAACATCAATGAAGCCTAAGACTGTTCATTGCTGTATCCCTTGCCTTAGAGCATTGCCTAATGTAACATAGATAATAAACATAGTTGGATAAACGCCAAATTTGTTTTTTCTGCACAGTCATTAGTCAATGAAGGAAAGAAAGGTGTAGTTGCCCCGTTACTAAGTGATCCATTTTATTGCCCATACATCGAGCCTTTTCAGGCCATCACGAATGTTGATGGGTCCAGAGACCACTACAGCATGAAGAAGCAGAGAGGTGGTGTAGTTCTCACCAATAAAGAAAAAATATTTATGAAGTATAACTGATAAAAATGATGGGGAATCAGAATCCTGTTACAGTTTAAAAGGGAAATGGTGATCATAGTAACATACATAACTTATAGGGAATAAGTACTTTTTTTTTTTTTTGAGGGCAAAAACAATGTGATTACTTGGCTAAAAGAGCTTTTCCCTACTACCAGCATCATTTTTTAATTTTATTGAGCTTTTAATACCAGGAACTCTACAATTATTTATGTACATGATCTCTATAATTCTCATGTATATCCTATGAGTAAAAACATTTTCATCATCATTTTTCAGATAAGGAAACTGGAATTTAAAGATGTTAGATAATTTCTTCAAGGTCATAGTAATTGGCCAAACTACAGTCGAACCTCATTTATCCCTACAGATACTTTTGATGAGGGATTCAATTTTTTAATGTATAAGTAATGCTGAATAATCCTGTTCTTTTAATAATCCTATTTCTTAAATTTCTTCATATATATATATATATATATATATATATATATAATTTATTTATTTGACAGAGAGATCACAAGTAGGCAGAGAGGCAGACAGAGGCTGGGAAGTGGGGAGAGGCAGGCTCCCCGTCTAGCAGAGAGCCCAATGTGGGGCTCGATCCCAGGTCCCTGGGATCATGACCTGAGCCACCCAGGTGCCCTATTTCTTAAATTTCACATAGAAGTATTACCTAGGTCGTGGATGGCAATGTCTTTTTTTTTTCTTCAGTATAATTTGAGGGCTTTCTATGTTAGAATATAAACATTCACTATAATTTGACATGTAAATTCAAGCATTTTATACTTTCTGCCATGTAAAGTCATTTATTTGGCCTGTATGTGGGGAGGAAAGGGACGGAGGGAGAGAGAGAAAAGGACATCACTCCTAGGATAGGAAAGGGAACTCTTTACTTCCCTCTAAGGAGTAGAGATTAAGTTAACATGAATTTAGAAACTATCCATCACTGCTCTGAGGAGGCTTATTTAAATTTTCTCTTATAAAGTTTTACAATCCTGTTTTAATGGAGGCTTATCCTGGTGCAGCATTAATAGATTTGATACAGTCAAAAAGAAAATAGGACTTAACACATGGAGAACGAAAAGGGGTGGGAACAGAAAGTTTAGGACTATAGGAACAAAAGGAGACAGAGAAAACTGCTAGAAACTGAGCCTGGAAAATAATCTAAAGAACAGACTTGGAAGGTTTCAGGCAAGTGAACCAAGAAAGAAACCCCCGCAATAAATAGAATTTCCAGTAGGGTTCAACTGATTCACATCAGTTGGCTTGGATTTATGAGTGTGGGAACTTTCTTGGAATTTTAACGAGAATTCTCCTGTAGCCTATTTTACCCAGCAAGATTACACCAGACCGAGTCATGGATCTTTGCAACTGATGTCCACTTCTCCCCCCTCCACTCCACACAAACACAAATCTCAGCAACGCTCTTGGGACAATCAAAACGCCAAGGACATTACTGAGTGCCTACAACAAATGATAAGAAGAAACTATGGAATTCTTAGCAGCTTAGATGCAGTACATCTGAGGGCACCCCTGCCAGTTCCTATCCTAATCAGGGATCTGCTGCAAACATTAGAAAATTTTGCCCATCTTCATGGTTTTCAAATACCAAGTATGTGGATTTATTTGCAGTAAGGTAGTGGAGGGCATCATTGAACAAAGAGAAATGAAGGTTGTTCATATATTGAGTGAAATAGATTGGGTATACCTTTTCATATTAACCAAACTGAGGAAAAATAAATTGTCACAACCAAAAGGTAAAAAGCACTAATGAAGTCACTGCGCCTGGAATGTCTTCACTCTGAAATCGTAGGCACAGTAATGGAAGTAGGGCCAACAGAAACAAAACAAAAACAAAACAAAAGTTTAATTTGAAAAAAAGGGGCTATTTTTCAATAAACTATTTTAGTTTTTAATTGATAAAAAGAAAGCTTGAAAATATGCCAAACTGAAGTCAAATGAATGTAATTAATAGGAGCCCTACAATTCAGAGGTCAGGTTAGATCTGTATGAAAGGGAAAAGAGGTTATTTTTAAAACTAGCTAATTTAAACATGAGGCTAAGGAATAGAGGTACCATGGTGTGCCTTTGTCTTCTGAAGCTGTATGTATGTTGGTTTTTCACAAAATTGCTAAAATTGAAAATAGCACATCTGTCACCTGTGTTTTTTTTAATAAGCAACCCCCTTTGATAACTTTTTTCTGCATTGATCAAACTAATCGTCTGATTTTTTTTTTTTTTTTTTTTTTTTTTTTTTTTTGACAGAGATCACAAGTAGCAGAGAGGCAGGCAGAGAGAGAGAGAGGAGGAGGAAGCAGGCTCCCCGCTGAGCAGAGAGCCTGATGCAGAGCTTGATCCCAGAATCCTGGAATCATGACCTTCTCCATTGAGCCACCAGCCGCCCCCTGACCATTTTTTTTAATGAAGATTTATTCTGAAAGTAATCCACACCTGACATAGATTTCTACAAAAAGCATTTATCAGTGTCACAGGTTTGTGGACTGTGGAATTACAGGTTTTACAGATGGTCCCCTTGTTTCTGTACTTCAGTTAAGGAAGTCCCTGGCTTAGAGCACATGTAGTTCAAGCCAGAACAGCAGACAAAATACCTAAACCATTGGAAATTCAACAGTGTTAACCTTGAAATCTGTATTGATCCATGCGTAATTCCACTGAGACCTTTTTTTTCACTAAAGTTCGAGACAACAGGGCTTGAACACCAAATTTTCTTAGTTTGGGCAAGTGTGTTGGCCAGGCACTAGGCCAAGGGCCAGGCCTTAGGCAAAAGTCTCTTTTGGCATTAAAAACAGGTTATTTGCAGCTCTCCTGGTCTCAGATTTGGGCAACTGAAAAAAAATTTTTTTTTTACATCAGGACCATAAAAAATTTATTTTGGGGGCACCTGACTGGCTCAGTCAGTAGAGCAAGTGACCCTTGATATCAGAGTTTTTTTGTTTTGGTTTTGGTTTTGGGTTTTTTTCAGAGTTTATTCTCAGCATTTGATATCAGAGTTTTTTTTTTTTTAAGATTTTATTTATTTATTTGACAGAGAGAGAGTTCACAAATAGGCAGAGAGACAGAGAGAGAGATGAGGAGAAGCAGGCTCCCTGCTGAGCAGAGAGCCCAATGCGGGACTCCATCCCAGGCCCCTGGGATCATGACCTGAGCCGAAGGCAGAGGCTTAACCCACTGAGCCACCCAGGCGCCCTGATATCAGAGTTTTACAGTCAAGCTCCACCCATGTTGGGTGTAGAGAGGACTTAAAAATAAAATTAAAGTTTCTTTTGGAGGGAAATAATTGGCAAGAAAGCAATGACAGCATTTTACCTTCCCAATAACTTGGTCCCAAAATAAGATACAATTCTTTCCAGATTGCATGGAACTAGCTATAGATGTGATAGTAGTAGCTTTTCTTGGATTATGGCTGGAGTGTCTAACACAGGCTCTTTTATGGAAAGGGAGGTATAGACTTTAATCCCAAAATACCATTTTAATAAGGAGAAGGCAATACTTAAGTAGCCACTGCCCAGTCTGTAACGCAGTCCTCATCTTTTAAAGATGAGCTTCATCTCTCCAACATTAGTACATGAGAAGTGAGGACTTAATTTTAATGAGACATTTACTACTAAATCCCACTCGTAAGAAGCAAGGGCTGTGCATGGTTGTTTAAATCTTTTCATTTGAATCTTGGTCATTAAAGAAAAGTTAACTGACACATGTAAACCTAAAAACTAAAACTAAATATGCTTACTTCTAATAAGTACAAAGTAATCTAACTTTCTTACTAAAAAGGATGTGTTGAAACCAAATTTGATTCTAAACAATTGCCAGTATGATTACAATTCCACCTTTCCCAAAGTAAGGATAATCCCAGTGACAATCATTAGAGAATTTCTTTCAGTTTTATTGAGATATAACTGACATACAGCAATGTGTAAGCAATGTGTAAGATATAACTGACATACAGCACACCATAATAACTTACATATACTGCAAAATGACAACCACAATGGGTTGTCAACCTACCCTCCTAGACAGATACCCGGGAAAAGGTATTTTTCCTTGTGATGAGAACTTCCGGGATCCATTCTCAGTAACTTTCAAGAACTTTCAGGATCCACTCTCTTCGCAGCTTTCAAGGTTACCATACAGCAGGTATCAATCACAGTCGTCATTGTTGTCCATTATATCCCTAGTATGTATATTTCTCATAACTAGAAGTTTGTAGCTTTTGATCTCCTTCATCCAATCCTCCCACCCCAGCCCCAGGAAATTTCTTATATAGGGTCCAACATAATGAGTGAAGTTAAAAAATCTAAATTTCTGTGGATAGGTATGTACATGTACCCTCATCTTCATCAGAGCACCCCATAGCACAGCTCCCTGGAGGAAGAGTACACTTTACAAAGCCCTTACAGTTTTTATATTCCCAGCATCAGACTTGACCTACTGTTCCAACAAAATTAACTTATAACCTACATATTTTTCAACATTTATTATCCAGTTTGTTAATGGTTTTTGTTTTCTTGTACAACTGAAAAATTATGGCACTTTAAAACCCTACAACAATTTCTTCATTATTGGTAGTTAAATATGTTTAAATTTATAATTTCTAAAAATTCCTAGATAACAACATTTTATTCAAAATTGCAATATCATTAATTGGCACAATTTTGCCACCTGCTGGCCTTAAGATTATGTTCATTTTCAGCTACTTTGATTTCATTTCAATCATTTTATTATAAACATCAACCAACAGTATATATACACACAAACATGTTTAAAATGTATACATAGTCCTTATATGCAGACACACACCCCACACAAACTCTGTATCTAAGTGTGATTTTGATCATTGTAAAGTACACATAAAAGTATTCTTACACATTTAAGGATAATTATTCAGTTTATTCAACTTATTCTTAAGTTGAATTTTCTCTTATTCAACAAAGGTAATGTCTATTCTAGGTTAGATTCATAATGAGAGGGAGAGGCTGTTCCGTTGTTTTAAAAGTTACATCTGTTGTTATGTGATGATGACCTTACAGCATAAAAAAATATTTTATTCCTCAATTAATTTTTAACTTAATATTGTACAAATAAATATTCCACCAACTTCAACTTGGAAGGTGTTGGGTCGGTGGGCTCCGGGAGTGCAGGAGGAACAATAGAAATGACCCTCGGCTCTGCTCCGAAGGCTCCCGGAGTGCAGGAAGAGCAATGGAAATGACCTCCGCGGGGCCTCGCCTCTGTCTTCCAGCCTAGCCCCCCTCCTTAACCCTTGACGCTCCCGCCAAAAGGATGTATGCCCAGGTCACGTCTCCATAGGTAACGGGATACCTATGCAGGAGATAGATAAAAGACGCACCGCCAACTCCCTCCCAGCGCGACTTCCCCCCACTCTGCTTTCCAGAGTCTCGGAACCTCGCCCAAGGGTGCTCACCTCCTCCCGGTGCAACTTTCTTGGCTCCCCTTCTCCTGAGCCCTGAAACTTCACCGGAGAGTGGCTTTAATAAACCTTGCCTTGCACCCACTTCGCCTGGTGTCGTGTTTATCTTGCCTATAAAACCTTAACAGAAGGGATTTTCATTTCTAAACAATCATTTTTCTCACATATGAACATAGTAAATATTTGCCAGCACATATAAAATTAATACATGTCACATGATATATTTTATATTCATATTGTCTCAAAAATATCATTTTTACTAGCTAGTGTTTTAAGGATGATGCTTGCTTTTTAAGTTTATAGGTCATTCCGGGGAAAGTCTGTGATGTTTAATAGTATCTAAAAGGATCCAGTGAGGAAAACAAAGGTTAAAAATGGATCTTCAATGTCTCTTCATTAATTTAATTCTCTTGGGATATAGAAAATTCTGGGAAAGTCTATGGAATGAAAGGTTTCACTGTTTTCAGGTGGTGATTAATATGCCACAGTAGTCCTAAAGCAGTTTTTCTCAACTTGCTGTTTCCCAAAATCAGAATAAATGAGTGGCTTGAAGGAAAAAGAGTTGACAATAATATGGCCACCAAATTGACCTGAGAATTCTGCAGCAAAACAAAAATCCAACCTGTTAATAGGATGGAAGAAAAATGAACTGTGGAGAGGAAAAGGAAAGACATCACCATTTTCATGGCCCTTTGATGGGCCTCTGTATTGAAGTCCCTAGAGCAGTTCTGTTGCACATTCCTGGTATGTCGCCTCAGGGAAAGAAACAAAAGGAGTAGGGAAGCCAGGGACAGAAGAAAGGGGATTAAGTAGGTGAAACTGAAAACAATCAAGCTGTTAAGATTCAGAGTTTTACTTACATTTAGGGACCAAGTTGAGTTTCTTTCGTATCTTTGATAGACATTAACCGAGAAATTACTAAATGTATCTGTTAATTCAAAGTTGCAAAGCAGTAAGAGTAAAGACCCCAGGGGAAGCACGAGTAGGACTCTGCTAATTCTCCTCCTCAGCCAGGTGAAACAGGAGTGGGAGAAATTGGCTATTTTAAAGAAGTAGAAGACACTTAGACCGGTGGCAAACCAAGTAGCTAGGTGATTGCTTAGTGTCCAAAAACTATTAACGAATTTTGCTATATTATCAATGATATACAGATGCGGCCACACCACCATTAAATATGAATCTAACAGTATTATGCAAAGAAGAACGATTCTGGAGATAGCCAGGCTGGTGAGAATGCAGTCAGCTGATGAGAGCTTTTGACCCTTCACCCAGTCAATGCAGTTAACTAGTACAATGAAACTGTTCCCCAACATTCCAGTTAGGAATCCGCCTGTGGCTGCTATCAGAAAAGCATTTTCAATTCCAGATGGCATTTCTGCAGAAAGAATCCAGAAAGTTGGTTCTATGTCTCGGACTTTTTGGTTGTCACAATGTTGTAGAATAAAATCCAGTCTGATACTTTTCACTTTTATATGAAAAAGGCTCAGATACTGCCTCACTTAACTTCCCGAAAGATCCTTCTCTTATTCGAGCTGTGGCTCTGAAGTATACACAAGGAGATCCAGTCTCACAGATTTAAATGAAAAACTTTAACATAACTTCCAATGAGCAACTGATTTCCAAATTAAACAGTAAATGTCCCCACTCATCATTGGCACTGACTGCAGTTTTCCACTTGTGAGGATATCCGGAAGAATAAAATCCAATATGCAAATATGCAAATGTGAGACAGATTTCTTTACACTGATTTGCACTTTCCTTGTCACCTGAAAATGCCATTTGGATCCAGGTTTCTTAATTTTAATAGCACTGTCTAAAAATAAACCTGCAATACAGGCATTATTCATTAATTCCATTCAATAAAATCCATAATAGTTCAAATACTATTGTGGATGAAATAAGAGAAGCAACATTATGGAGCTCACAGAGTATTAGAAAAAGCAACATTAAGTAAACTATGACTATAGAATGTGACAAAAGTTTGACCGCAATGCAACTGCAACTAAGAGGAGAGTCCCATAAAAGTCAACATTCTTCTACTTTGTTCCTCTACAACTTCTACAGTCAATAGTTCATTCTGGTTTTATAACGAGAGTGACAACTGGCTTGGATCTTGAAACTTCTTAGGATTTCTTTCTTTCTTTTTTTTTTTTAAAGATTTTATTTATTTATTTGACAGAGAGAGATCACAAGCAGGCAGAGAGGCAGACAGAGAGAGAGAGAAGCAGGCTCCCTGCTGTGCAGAGAGCCCGATGCGGGGCTCGATTCCAGGACCCTGAGATCATGACCCAAGCCAAAGGCAGTGACTTAACCCACTGAGCCACCCAGGCGCCCCACTTCTTAGGATTTCTTGAAATAGATAAAAGGGAATTGTTTTCCAGAATGATATAAAAGCATATGCCAAGACACCAAAATCGGACCTATTTGGAGCTATTACTTTGGATTTTTGAGCTTTGTTCTCAGTAAGTTACTGCCTATTTAATTCTGAATAAGCTCTTGTCAGCTGAGAGGAAAAATATAGTAGGAAATAAACCTGAAGGGGTAGGGGAGTAGGAGGGAGGTTCTCCTTTTCATTAATTCTGCTTTTGGTTAAAGACTTCATTCCATCAAAAATTGTTACAGTAAAATAAAGTTTGTTTTTTTGTTTTGACAAACATGTAACAATGGTCTTTCAATCTTGACGGCAAGGCTATCCCTCTTATCTAGAGAACTCTAGTTATATACATGTGTGCATATATATATATATATATATATATATATATACACACACACATACACATTATTATTAATTAATTATTAATATAGTAATAATATATATTGATACCTATCAGCCAACCCCAGGGATTCTGACTTAATTGGTCTGGCATATATTGTGGACACTCATTAAGAATTCCTTGATATATGCCTTAAAGAACCTTCTAAACCCAGACAAAACTCTTTGTACCCACAAGCCATAAATCTATGAAGATTCTCCAGGAATTAGACAGGAATTTTGCCCACTTGCCCTCCGACGATGCATTCCCCACTCAACCAATTTTGACCCTGGCAATAAATTACCTGTTTTATATTGGTCTCAGACTATCAGTGGTGATGCTCTAGATTACCCGTGCCCGAGGCTCTCACCTGGGCCCTCACTACCCATGTGGGCCCCCACAGACTTGTCCCCACCAGAGTCCCACATAGCCGAGGTGTCGCTGTGGTAGAGTAGGCACTTAGCTGGGCGTCATCAGGATGCCTCAAGGCCAGCAAAGGGGGAGTCAAGGCCTTTGCCTTTGGCTCAGTTCATGATCCTGGGATCCAGCCAGGCATGGAGCTCCCTGCTCAGTGGGGAGACTGCTTCATCTTCTCCCTCTGCAAACACCCCCCCACCCCGATTCCCACCCTCTCCCGCCCCTCTCATGCTCATACTCTCTCTCTCTCTCAAATAAATAAATAAAATCTTTTTAAAAAGAAAAAGGAAAAACAAGGTTTATTATTCACAAGTCCTGGAGGATGCACGGAGCAAGCCCAGGACCACATAGGGAAGTCATGGGGAGCTGAGAGGAGCACAGACCTGGTGTTCTGTTTTTATTTACATTGGGAGTGGGTGCCTAGGATTTTACAAGCTCATACTTTACTGACAAATTTATTTTATTTTTAAAATCTTCTTTATTGGGGCGCCTGGGTAGCTCAGTGGTTAAGCCTCTGCCTTCGGTTCAGGTCATGATCCCAGTGTCCTGGGATCGAGCCCCGCATCAGGCTCTCTGCTTCGCGGGGAGCCTGCTTCCTCCTCTCCCTCTGCCTGCCTCTCTGCCTACTTGTGATCTCTGTCAAATAAATAAATAAAATTTAAAAAAAATCTTCTTTATTTGAGAGGGGGACAGCTAGAGCACACACATGAGCAGGGGGAGGGGCAGAAAGAGAATGAGGCTCCCCTCTGAGCCCGGAGCCCAATGCAGGTATACATCCGAGGACCCTGGGATCATGACCTGAGCCAAAGGCAGACACTTAACCAACTGAGACACCCAAGCACCCCCTTTAAAACATAACATTGTTAACTAGGACTTGGGAAGGGAAAAGTGGGGTCATGCAAGCAGTCAGTTATCTAGGTTACTCAGGGCTCTCTAAAAGGGGAACTTCATGGGTGGGAGTGGCCTGGCTTCTTAACCCAATGTTCTCCTGGAAGCTGTGTACGCAGCTCGCAGTATGTTTGTTCAAGACGGATGTCTCTTCAATGGATATCTTGGCAATCAAAAACTTTTTACTTCGGGCATGTACACCACATAATCTTAGCTAACATGTACCTCTATGATGACCTTAAGCTCTGTGAGAGAAGGGACTGTTTTGTTGTCAACTGATCTATTCCAATTCCTAGAACACGGAGGGCCTGGCAAATAGTAGGCCCTCACTAACTATTTGTTAGGTGAATGAATGCTGACTTGGTATTAACCCTATTGGGAGCACAGAAAAAGGGAAAATGAGTAAGACTAGACTGTGAAACTAGTATAAGAACAAGAAAAGAAAGCAACTCTTTAAAACTGGGGAAAATGTCATGAGATACGAACTCATGCACAATTTGTTACTAACCCTGAAATAACCAACACTGCTCTCCAGCCAGCCTGGCTCAAACCAGAAGTCATACAGAGTCCTAAATCCTTGCAGGAGGTGGGGGCCTTTGACCTTCTCTTCACGGAAGAGACTACTTCCAGTGGAGGGAGTTGGAGATGGATTGAAAACTCTGTATTTGGTGGCAGGAAACCAAGAAGACTATAGAGATCACGGATGTTTTCAGAAATGCTCTGCATGGTGTAGAAGGCTACCCGACAGCCGGGCTCCATTGGTAGACATGGTTCAGCAGGGACAGAATCCACGTAGCAACAAGTTAGCCAACAGACGCTTAGTCAGTATAGAATACTCGAGTTCATAGTTACACTGAAGAAGAGACACAATCAAAAGGATATAATAACAAGGATAAAAATCACAAGTGCTATATGCTATGAGTGGAATTCAAAGTCCAGGCTCCCATTTTTAAAAACCCGCATAACTACAAATTTGTCTCTGCTCCTGGGTTGAACTGCCTTAATATTCTTCATTCTTAAAATGGTTGCATCAGGGGCGCCTGGGTGGCTCAGAGGGTTAAAGCCTCTGCCTTCGGCTCAGGTCATGATCCCAGGGTCCTGGGATCGAGCCCCACATCGGGCTCTCTCCTTGTTGGGGAGCCTGCTTCCTCCTCTCTCTCTCTCTGCCTGCCTCTCTGCCTACTTGTGATCTCTCTCTGTCGAATAAATAAAATCTTAAAAAAAAAAAAATGGTTGCATCATACGCCATAAAGAAAGTCTTGTTGTATATGTAAATATAAGGGATATCATTCCAAAATGTTTGGGCAGATAACAATCAAATTTATGTATATGCTGCAGGGACCATCCAAAATACCTAGTCTAAACTTCCAAAGATAAATACAATTTAAATAAGAAAATCTATGAATATTGATTTTATAATTATCAGTTGAAAAAGTGACATTTCTCCTAAGGAGAAAATACACTCAGAAATCTACTTTGGCCTAAATCAAATGGGAGTAGTACTTATATAGTGATGAACTACTGCTTACTGAATGGTTTTGGACTTCTGTCATTTGGCTTGATTTCTCCCTGTTCCCTCCCTGTGTCTGTGACTTCTCCGGGGTGGGGTGGGGGGGGACATACCTAGGTTTTCAGTTTGGCTCTTTCCATTGCCTTACCCTCCCCATGGCCATAGGTTTACATCCCCTAATAGCCTCTGAGAAGGCGGAGACATATGTTCCCCTAGCTGTGATGCTCCCTTGTAGACTTTTGTTTCACTTAGCATATGCCTTTAATTTTCAAAACTGAAGGCTTTGTTTGTTTGAGTGTTTGTTTGTTTGTTTGTTTTCCCTCAAAATCCTTAGAGGGCAGACATCCCCAAGGGCTCTTCCTCCTGACAAACCTAAGACAGGGCCAGTGTAATTAACCTCCGCAGAGGTGAACACTGGTCTCAGGCTTAAAGTAAGACTGGCTGGGCATTTCTATAGTCTTCTGAGGCTGCATTTATATTGATGGGGGGGGGAGGAACAGAAGGTAAAATTAAAAAGCCGTAGTCTACGATACAGGATTTAGTGTACAAGGGACAAAAATGTTCACCTGTATATGTTTTTCAAATGCTTCAAACTTTTCAAATCAATTTGTTCTTGTGAAGATTGGTCTTAAGGTTCTGAATGGGACATAGATAACTCTAGACAACGTATCTAGGGTCTCGAATGACAGAATTGCGACAGACCGTGTGATAGTGCTAATGTCCTTTAAAAGTGTTCCTGGCTCAGAGGAGATCGGGTCTAATCAAGATATTGCTGGGAGAAGCCACCTACTAACAACAGACAAACCATCTCAGACACTGAGGAAATTCATGTGCCTTTTTCTGAGATCTACCTGACAGACACATTCACTGGAGTTCAAGAAAGATGTCTTGCTGTGCTTGATGTAGGTCTTATCAGATGCCTCCAGCACTAGACCTAAGGATCCGAGATAAGACTATTTCAGCAATAGAAGTTATTTGTTCCCTCCTATAAATCGCCTAGGTGGACAAACTGAAATAAGCAGTGATTACACCAGATTTTTCTAAAAAGGATTTTTATTTATTTATTTGTCAGAGAGAGAGCACAAGCAGGGGGAGCAGCAGGCAGAGAGAGAAGCAAGCTCTCCCCTGAGCAAGGAGCCCTACATGGGACTCTATCCCAGGACCCTGTGATCGTGACCTGAGCCGAAGACACATGCTTAACTGACTGAGCCACCCAGGTGTCCATACACCAGATTCTTTAAATGAACATTTATCTGGTGGGTAAGAAAGATAGTTAACGAGAAATCAGTGACAATCTCCATCAGTGAATTTCTCCAACTTTGGTTCCAGAGTAGAATAGAATTACCAGTATTTCTTCCCCAGGATGTATGAGACTGGCAACACACGAGTTGGGAGTGGCTCTTCTCGGCTGGTGGTTCAGGGGTTATTGCATCCCCCACGAAGTCTCTTGTTATGGGGAAAGTAGAGGTGCAGGGCTGAATCTCACTTGCTATTCAAATATACAGATTACAATATGTCAACTGCAATAACCCTAGCCCATGACCCTGTCTTCCCTTGCTAGTTCTTTGCTGTATTTTTTTGTCAAGAATAGGGCCCTGTTCCTTAGAGTTCCATCTCCCTTGATTTGTTGCATTAGCATGGACTTACTCCTAGTTAAACACTGATATACCCCTGAGGCCCACTTATTAGAAAAAAGAGCTGTTCATAAATTGGTTCGATTACTTTATCTTGTCTACTGAAGAAAAGTTTCATAATTTGGTTACCATCTTATAAAGAGTATGTGATTATCTCTAAATCATGCATATGAAAGGATATCAAAAACAAAACAAACTCAATATCTGAATCCAAATGTTCATTTTGCTCAATTTGCATATTCCCTTTTACCAAGGCCAGATAATTAAAGTGACAATACTGTTAGTGCCCAAAATAATAAACATACATTTTCTTTTGTAAAACAGAAATTACTTCGTAAAAAGAGTAAAAATTTTCTTATCTTTAAAACCATTATCCACATCATTATTGTTACTGATACACAGAAGCACCACCTAGGCTAGATGTGTTTGCGGTTTAGTTTTCTACATACGGTGAGACAGGACAGGGAAAAAATGTTAATAATTCTTGCATCATTCTCAGCTTCAGGATACTGTGCTAGAGCAGTGCCCATACCTATGGCTCCCTCAAGATTGATTTACAGCCTGCACATTTATCATCATTTAATTACACCCTCCTGTTTCTTTAACACAATCTAAAGAATACATCAAAGGTAAACCCTAAGAAAGAAGTCTTCATTTATTTAATATTTTTTATAAACATATAATGTATTATTAACCCCAGGGGTACAGGTCTGTGAATCGCCAGGTTTACATACTTCACAGCACTCACCATAGCACATACCCTCCCCAATGTCCATAAGAAGTCTTCATTTTTAAACAATTCCATTATACATACCTGCACAGCCTCTGTATGATATAATCTATACCATCATATTCAAAATTTTATAGTAAACTTTCCCACCTTTAACCTTATTTATAATTTGCCATTACCTTATCTAAATTTAATTATAGTCATAACAGCACCATATACATATGCTCCAACATTTACACCAAACATATGGTGTTTTTATAAATTTTGCTTTCTATGCCTTCCTTATTGACCTGTTTCTATTTGTTTCTCAAAGAACTCTAGTAATCAGATTGCAACAAAATATATGTGCACAAACAGGAGCACCATCATTCTCAAAATGTAATTATGGTCTTTTCATAGTTGCAATGAGTGTGATGTTAAATTATGGAATAATTTTTGTATTTTTAATTCTATTACACAGCATGATAGAAATATCAATATCTACACTCTGAAAATAATATTGTATATCCTGGAATTTAGCAAAATTAATAAGTGCCACTCTTGGCATTTATTACATCAAAATTACAAAATTACTTTGTAATTACAAAATTACTTATCACATCAAAAATTCTTATGATTTGGGATTTCAAATTAAGATTAGCATTACAAGCATGAGTTTCCAGTTTATTTTATTTTGCACTGTGACTATTATTTCCTAACATCTCGTTCCCATATTAGCTATAAGATAATGACAACAATGAAAAGCTTTTTCATAAAAAAAAAAAAATTAGACCTTCAACCTATGAGGTCATCTTTTTCCCATCTATGACTTTAGTTGTTCAATTAACTTTCTTATCAAAAAGTTATAGTTCATCTACCTAGTGAATTTTGTAATTTATCTCACTTTCTAAAACACGACATGCCTCTTGCCCCCATACAAGTTACAATTACATATATCTGTTGCATATAAAATTAAATAATCTAAGTTCTCTTTGAAAGGATATTTGAGATTTTAAAATATTGGTAACCAATGTTTTAAATAAAAGTGAATACTTTTAAATTATATTGGCTGACCATGTGTCAGTTATCACCAAAAGCAACCTGTTTAGGAAAAATTTCAATGATGTTCAACAATATTTAAAGGAACCCTCCCCCCAAAAAGCCAGTTGAAGTGAAATTGATTCTCAGATGCCTCAGTCTTCATCATTGGAAAGGCTCTGGAAGGTTTATCTGTAAAGATGAAATTGCTTTTTCTCTTTTCAGGAAGCTTTTAAGATGCCACAGAACATTCAAGGCTGTCTGTCTTAGCCTGCTGTTTCCCAGAATCAAAATTAATGAGTGGCCTGAGGGAAAGATGTATACAGCCAACATGATAAACTTTGCGCTCTTGTTGTTCCAAAATAAAAAAAGGATCCAATTTGACAACTGTATAGACAAAAAATGAACTGTGAAAAGGAAGAGGAAAGACACCACCATTTTAATGGCCTTTTTATGGGCCTGTATGCTGAAGTCCCTGGAGCCCATCGAGTTGAGCTTCAAATTCCTGATGTGTTTTACCAACGACAGAAATAAAAGAAGCAATGAGATCAGGGACAGAACAATAGGAATGATATAGGAAATACTAAGAAGAACTAGGGTTTTAATATAAGAAGTTTTACTTTCATTTATATGTAAGGTCAGATTACTTTCATCCATTGCATGGATATTCCAGAAGAAATTATTAAATGTTTCTAGCAATAGAAGGTCAAACAGTAAAATGAACAAAGAAAATACAAGAATTGCAAGAACCACTCTGTTCATTCTCCACCTCAGCCAGAGGAAAAGGGAATGGGAGAACTGAGCTATCTTAAAGAGGTAGAAAATGCTTAGGGAGGTAGTAAACCAGGTGGACAAATGATTAGTTATTCTCCAAAGCAAAGTAACAGGTTTTGCTAGTTTATGAGTGGGATAGAAAGGTGGACTTAGTCCCATCATAAATGATTCAAACGATGACACCAACAGCTGCGAGATTCTGGAGATTGCCAAGCAAGTGAGGATGAAGTCAGCTAAAGAGATCTCTCGGTTCCTGACCCATTCAGAGCAGTTTACCAGTCCAATAAACACATTCCCCAACATTCCAATTATGAATTCTGATGTCAACAGTGTGAGAAAGATTGTATCCAATCCAGCTAACATTTCCACAGGAAAAGGAAATCCAAACTTCTAGTACAGTGTCACATTAATAAATTTATAATCAAGCTCTTTCAGAATAGCATCCATTTCTGGTAGTTATCTTCACTGCCCTTACTGCAATTCCAATCTTAAGCAGGACGTCCTGCTGTTGGATCCGTCTCATATACATATATATTTAAGGAAATTTTTCTGCTTTAATTGTAATGCCAACTTAATCCAGTAAGATCTGCTAAAGTGTATCATCTCACACAGTTTCACGAAGATGTTTTTATTTGTCTGAAAGAGCTACTAATTTCCAAACCAAACAGTTTGTGTTCCTATTTATGGTTTGACAAGGATTCAAATTTTCCACTTGACGTACTGATTACAAGGTTAAAGTCAAATTTGTTAGCATGTAAATATGGGTCAGATTCTATTTCATTGATTTGTGAAAAAATCACCTCACCTGAAATACTACACCATTTGGATCCAAATATTTTCGTTGTTTTACATAGAGAGCTCTGAAATAAGCTAATAGTCGTCTAAATCTAAATAATCTAGACTAAGATTTAGTTATAATTCAGTGAATATGTCTTGAGTGCCTGCTCTAGGTCAAACCCATTTCCAAATTGCAATGTAGTTTGCTACAAAAAAAAAAGGCATTAGGAAAGCCATAAAATAGTGAAAACACAGAAAGAAACAATAAGAAGAATAAAACATAATGTGAACACAAAAAAGGTAAGTACAAACATTACTGTTGGGGAAAGAAACATGGGACATTTGCCGTGGATTGTATAGATAATTAGAATTTCATGAGGGAACTACTAAGTTATATTTTGGATGGATAAAACAATACATGAAAAGACAGCCAAACTCAAACTACTTTTCTGAAATTAAAGTCTTCTTGCTGATAATTTACTATAATTACAATCTAAATGTTCTTCAGGTATCTCTGAGTGACATGTCCACAACTAAACACAGTCCCCAGTTGTGCTCTTTATTTTTGTACTTGTTCTGTTTGTTTTGGCCAGAGACACAATGCTGTCCATTTAGCCTTAATAGACAGAAAATAGGTAAAAAAAAAAATCATTTCAGATTAAATAAGGAAAGAGTAAACAAAAGTATCTCTTCTATGTATTCTGGAAACAAAGATTTTGACAGAAACCATCAATATATAAGAAATGACCTCAAAGTTACAAATTTTGTGCCTTGTTGGCAGTAAGTGTTTGGGTGTTGTCAGACCATATCCAAAATAATAAATGAAATCAATAAAAAAAAATACTTGGCCCTTTTCAACATTACTGTCACACTCCTGAATTAAATTCTATTAATTTTTTAAGTGTGTATATAAAGAACAATGACATATAATGAACAACTGGTAAATTATTTTGTATGACAAAAATTAGGTTAATTAGCAGATTAAAGGAGAAACACCAGGAAGAAAAGTTTAATATAAGTTTACATTTATTCATAATAAATGTTATTAGCAAACTGGTATTAGAATGCTATATGCTTTTTCCTGATAAAAAGTTTAAAAAGAAAGTTATGTTAAAAAACCTGGAGTAGGGGCGCCTGGGTGGCTCAGTGGGTTAAAGCCTCTGCCTTCGGCTCAGGTCATGATTCCAGGGTCCTGGAATCAAGCCCCACATCGCATGGGGCTCTCTGCTCAGCAGGGAGCCTGTTTCCTCTTCTCTCTCTGCCTGCCTCTCTGCCTACTTGTAATCTCTGTCTGTCAAATAAAATAAATAAAATCTAAAAAGAAAAAAAAAAAACTGGAGTAAACATTGTACTATGGATACACCAAATTCATTCTCCCTGAGTTTGGGACCAAATGAGCTAAAAATATCTCACTATGTCTGTTTTTTAGAGGTTTCCACCAATCACAATAAGGCAAGAAAATGTCATAAAAGATAAAAGACGGTAAAGCATAAAACAAAACTGACCTTATTCACAGATGAAAACTGAGACTGCACGGAAAATCCAAAAGAATTCTTTAATACATTGTTAAAATATGATCCATTTACAAGGTTTCTAGACACATAAGAAATATGCAAAAATCCATTCCATTTCTTCATACCATCCACAAGCAGTTAAAAAGAAATATTCTTTTAAAAATTGAAATTTCTGTAACCTCAACAAACATCCAGCATCTAAGAATAAATCACACACAAAAAAAAATATGCAACACCTTTGTGGAGAATGTTAAAAAGTCTGAAATGGCTTTAGCTGTTTTTTAGCCAAGACGTATTAATTACACACTAAATATGATCAAAGTCTCTAGATTTTTAAAAAAAATTTAAACCATTATTACACACATCTTCCCATTTTAGGTATGCATCCAAGGACATTAAATTCTCTGCCTTCATTGTTGAATTACTAACATTTCCTGCTTATGTCTAGGTCATGAATTTGTCTCCATTTGAAAAGCAGTTCTAATATTGTATGGGCAGTACATATCTCCATGAATAATCAATTCTCCTTCTTTCATCTAGTCCAGTCACGTGGGGGGGGGGTTAGCTGGACTATAGAATGCAATTTTCCATGTAGGAAATAAGGGTGAGATACTTTCTTGTTTGTTAATGTGCAAATACAGACTGATATTCTATCTTTTTCTTTTTTGCATTTCCTTTGCCTGACAAATTTGTGACTGAATCTTTAGCTATGGAAGATAATCTAAAGCTATTTATAGTTATCAGACTGTGGTTAGGATAATGAAAAGTAAAGCAGAGGCTAGACCTTACAACTGGAATTTTCTTCTATAGTGCCTTAGTATTCACTGTAAGTGCCTGAATCCAAATAATGGGTGTAAGTTGATTTTATAAAATTAATTAAAATTAACTGTGTGCATTTTGTATGACCCAGACCCCCAAAACAAAGATTTATTAAATATGGTTCCCAGAAGTAGTAATGATGCCATAGAGAAAGGGGCTTTAGAGAAAAATTGGCTTGGTTTCCATGAACAGAAAGAAGCTCATACAGGTGTGAAGAGCTCTGTTCATGGATTATAACACAGTTGGTGTTTAAAAAAAATTTTTTTTCATTAGAATTAAACTGTGATATCTAGCCTTACTTTTATGGCTCTCCCAGAGATTAAAAAGATATGGATCCAAAGTACTTCAGACATAGTCCTTATGGAGCCATTTTATACTATGTCACCTTTAAATTATGTTTACCCCATGGGGACCCTCAAATCTGGCTTTGAGAAGATGGGAGACTGGAGGATTGGATCATTTATGCCATTTTAATCTTTTTTAATGTGTATTGTGTTAAGAATGCACCGTGTGAACACATATTGGGGTTATCAAATCTCCGCAGTTATTCTATGGGATTTCAACAAAGAGGCACCCTTGCCCCAGATGTGGGGCATGGATCTCATCAGTGGAGTTTGTTGTTACTTACTGTTGTTTGTCTTTTCTTCCCTCCCTCCCTTCCTTCCTTCCTTTTTCCTTTCTACTGACCTAAATCTGTGGTCATAAAGGTGTTAAAGCTTCATCTCTAAAGATAGCCTTTGTCTTCACTTTCTCTTCTTTAGAAACTGACACACATTTTAGTTCACAACTGGAATCATGGATATAAACTGGTCTCAGAAAATGTGCAAAATTATGGATCAATCCCTAACTCCCAAGTTGGCAAATAAGATGTTCCCATGACAGACATCATCATACATGCAAAAATCAATCCTGTAACAATTGTTTCTAAAAGTCACAAAATATCTTCTACAGTGATGGAAGAAGCTGAAAATGTTTGCTGAAAATGAACCCATCCACTGGACAGATGGGCAGCCTGACTTGAAACATTAGTCACAAATAGAAGAAAATCACTGTATCATGAAAAATTCATAATAAAGAACCATACCTATATTGTTCTATAGCTGCTTAATTAAAAATCAGACCATGGATATAAAACTATCTCTTCAGAGACCAAATGCAATGCCAGGACTTGGTAAACTGATCGATACAGGAGAGAGTGGAGGGAAAGTCAAGGATGTGTCCCAGTTCTCTAAGCTTGGATACGTTCTGTCAATTAAGAGAGAATTCAGGAGAAAAAGGAAGGTGAGCAGAGGAACATATTTTTTCATCTTAGACATGTGAGTTTAAGACACCTGAGAATAAACCTTATAATATATTTAGCTAGAATTCTATCTACTTTACACCCATTTTCATTTTGTTTTGTTTTACCTAATATATATTTTCTATATAAAATTTCTTGCTTTTTTTTTTTTTTTTTTTTTTTTTTGTCTGTTAATCCAGACCTATCTCAGTAGCAGCATATGGTAGTGATTTAAAGAAAAACACTTCCTGGGCGCCTGGGTGGCTCAGTGGGTTAAGCCGCTGCCTTCGGCTCAGGTTATGATCTCGGGGTCCTGGGATCGAGTTCCGCATCAGGCTCTCTGCTCAGCAGGGAGCCTGCTTCCCTCTCTCTCTCTCTCTGCCTGCCTCTCCATCTACTTGTGATTTCTCTCTGTCAAATAAATAAATAAAATCTTTAAAAAAAAAAAAAAGAAAAACACTTCCTATGCCCATCTTTTTCAACTTCTGTTGGGGGCTGCTTGTAATCCCCCCGCCTTTTTTAAAAAAGATTTTATGTATTTATTTGACAGAGAGAGACACACACACAAGCAGGCAGAGCAGCAAAGGGAGAGGGAGAAGCAGGCACCTCACCGAGCAGGGAGCCTCGATGTGGGGCTCGATTCCAGGACCCTGGGATCATGACCTGAGCCAAAGACAGTGCCACCCAGGCGCCCCTGTAATCCCCTTTTCAAAATATGCTACTATATGGAATAGATTTTCCTGGCCTGTATCTTTTGAAAGTTTTTACCTTCTACATTTTGAAACATATTCTTTTCCAGAAAGAATAAACCAAATGTCCTTCCCTCAACAATCCAAGTGACTGTTCCACCATATCCTGAACATTTTACACATTTGTATAAATCTTGGCCAATATCATCATTATGCAGAAAATGGTTTGCTTAAATGTGCATTTGTACTATTGTTAGTGAGGTTGAGACTCTTTTCTCTATTTAATTGGCAATTAATATTTAATTAGCATTAATTACTTGCTAACACCATAGGGTTTTAAATAGGTTTTATTGTTTTATGTAAGAATTTCATATATACTAATGCTATTGCTCTTTATTTGCAATTCATTTCATGGAAGTTTCCTACCCTATTATTTTTGTTATTATGTTTGCTTTAACTTTATGGGAATTTTTGCAAACAGATTTTTTTTCTTTTTCTCAGCTTTATTGAGCTATAATTGACTGCAAAATTACAAAATATTTTGAGTGTATATTGTGTCGACTTGATATATGTATCCATTATATTCTCCTCAACTAGTTAATTAACACTCCCATCACCTCACATATTTATCTTTTTGTGTGTGTGTGAGAATGTTTCTATTCTCAGCAAATTTCCTCTATACAAGAAGGTTATTAACTGTAGTCACTCCGTTTCACATTAGATCCTCAGACCTTATTTATCTTATAGCTGAAAGCATCAGAACTGGATACCCAGCTGATGTTAGAGAATTGCTTAGTGGTGTGGGGAAAATCCTGACACATCAGAACTGGGAATGACAAAAACAAATCACAAATCTAGTAAGTTACGGGCTGGGTTTCAAACCTAGATCATCTGGCTCCAGTATCTGGGTTTTTAATACCTATATTGTGCCACTTTTCATGGCATAGCAAGACAATTTGCTTATTATCTTCTTTGTTTTCCACAGGGACCCAGAAGCTTTACTTAGCGAAAGCTATTAGAGGTTTTGTTTTAAATTTAGTATTATTGTTATTATTTTTTTTTAACTTCATTTATTTAAGTAATCTCTATACCCAGTATGGGGCTCGAACTCACAACCCTGAGATCAAGAGTCTCATGCTCTTCTGACTGAGCCAGCCAGGCACCCCAGGGGAAGATATTTGAAATAGAATGTATTAATCTCTTTTCTCCTAGCTGGGGAACAGGTACCCTCTGTGTCCTAAATGCCACTTTCTCATTATGTTTTGTGTCCTATACAGTAGACCAATCCCCACACCTTCAAGTGAGTCAACCAGGGCACCGTATCTCCCTTCAGTGCCACCAGATCTTGATATTTGCTGATTTTTTTTTATTTACTCACTTCTTCTTTGGGGATTCTGATGTCACTTCCCCATTCGAAGCCATAAGAGTAAAAGGGCAGGGAAAGATGTATAATACTATGGAAAGCATTGGGTGGCACCTAGAATTGAGACCAGCTTTCTTACTGAAGTAAAGTGCATTTAGTACTTAACAGCTTACTAATGGGTTTTGTGGACAGTCCCTCTTAAAATTGAGCAAATATTTCTAAGTCACAAAATTAAAGACTAAAAAAGTATGGAATATGTAAAAATGCTTATAAACTTTTAAACTATATACAAGAACTAGTTACTATTAACAGTCACCACTACTCAGATCCAGAACCAGAAATTATGTAATAATTATTTCTATCTACTATGAGATCACCAGAGCAGAACTGCGTACAAATTGGTACTCTGCATTCAAAGATGGAAAACTGATTAGATAAACAAAATATCCTGTAGGACTCTTTATCATCCCATCATCAAAAACCACAGACTTTTTAAAATTATTGTGTTATGTTAGTCACCATACAGTACATTATTAGTTTTCAATGCAGTGCTCCATGACTCATTGTTTACATATAACACCCAGTGCTCCACATACTTTTACAGGCAGACTAGTAATCTCTATTTGGTCTGATAGGTAAAGCAGGAAGAGCAGTATGAGATAATCCAGTGGTTTTCACTGTATTCAAAGGACAAGAACAAATTTGTAGAAAAATCCTACAATTTCCATCTGTTGAAATTTGAAATTCTGCCTGGGAGTCACAGAAAAATTCCTGGGTTTCTAAGCCAAGAAGAAGATAGGACCCAAGAAACTGAGTGAGACACTGGGAACTTACTGTGAGATTTCTACAACTTCAGTGAGAGACCTCCAAGACCTTACTAGGTCTCTGTGGCTTTAGTGTGAGAACTCCTATGGCCTTAATAGGGAAGGTTTCCAGGACCCTCTGTGTGAAACCTCTGTGGCTGGTATAAACTGATTCACTGAGGCTTAGCTTTGCACTAACAGGTCTGAGAAAAGGGACTTTATGTTAAGGAAATAACATTTTAGTTCCAAAAAAGCCCATAACAAGAAAAGTACAATTTCAGTGACTAGCTTTATGAGCATTAGATAAAGAGAATGATTTTTAGGTTCCTATGATATTTCTTAGGAGGACCACAAACCAAAACTTTAAAATGGGAAGATAGTTAAATATGCAGAATATGACAAAACTCTGATGAAAGAAATTTTAAAAAACTAAATAAATGGAGAGAAAGTCCATATCCATGGATTAAAGGCTCAATATTGATGAGATTTCAGTTTTTTCCAACTTGATGTATAGATTCAATGTAATACCAATCCAAATCCCAGCAAGGTAATTTGTAGTTATTAATAAATACATTCTAAATTTATATAGAGGGCAAAAAGATAAAGACTAACCAAGATAATCGGAAGAAGAACAAAGTTGAGTCTGATTTCAAGACTCACTATAAATCTACAGCAATCAGGATAGCATGGTATTGAGAAAAGAATGGACACATAGATCATGGGAACAGAACAGAGAGGAGAAAAGCCGATCCACACAGATATAATCAATGGATCTTTGACAAAAGAACAAAGGTAATTCAATGAAAAAGGATGCTCTTTCCAAAAAGTGGGGCTGGAACAACTGGACATTCATATGCAATAATAAACAAAAAAGAACATAAACATAAACCTTATACCTTTCACAAAAATTAACTCAAAACAAATCAAAAACTAAATGTAAAATACAAATGTATAAAATTTGTGGAAGAAAACATAAGAGAAAATCTAGGTGAGCCATATGATGACCTTTTAGATAGAACACCCAAAGAATGATCCATGAAAGAAAAACATTGATAAGTTGGATCTTATTAAAATTTAAAACTTCTGTTCTGCAAGCAAAAAAAAAAAAAAAAAAAAAGACAATTTCCATTCTCTGTTTCCTAAGATTACTTGGCACCAAAGTTGAGAAGGAGAAAGGTTTTTCATTGTATCTTCTAAATCTTCAGCAGCCTATTTTTCCAAATCCCTGGGCAGACTGAGAAGCAGATGCTAAATAAAAAAGCCACCAAGACAGAAACAGAGATGATTGTTTATTTATTTTTGAATCAATAGGTGGTAGGAATAAGTCCTGTAAAATAAAGACATAATCTCACAAGCACAAATATGATGAGGAGTGACAATGAGAATTGATGCACCTCATAAAAGGCAGATTCTGCTTTCCACATTCAGAGAGCTTAGCATTTCTCAACAAAGATGTGTGGCGTCCCTGGGAGTCTCAGTGGGTTAAAGCCTCTGCCTTTGGCTCAGGTCATGATCCCAGGGTCCTGGGATCAAGCCCCACATCGGGCTCTCTGCTCTGCGGAGAGCCTGCTTCCTCTTCTCTCTCTGCCTGCCTCCCTGCCTACTTGTGATCTCTCTCTCTCTCTCTGTCAAATAAATAAATGAAATCTTTTTTAAAAAAAGGGAAAAAGAAAAAAAAAGAAAGAGAGATGTGGTTGTTGAAAGAGCTGAAGTATGAAATGTACATCTTACTATAAGGGCAATGGGAAAATGGGGGGAGGATTTTAAGCAACATGATCTAATTTCTATTTTTCTTCTTTTTTTTAAGATTATTTTATTTTATTTATTTGACAGAGAGAGATCACAAGTAGGCAGAGAGGCAGGCAGAGAGAGAGGAGGAAGCAGGCTCCCTGCTGAGCAGAGAGCCCGATGCGGGACTCGATCCCAGGACCCTGAGATCATGACCTGAGCCGAAGGCAGAGGCTTTAACCCACTGAGCCACCCAGGCGCCCTAATTTATATTTTTCTTAAGCAAGATGATCTAATTTAAATTTTTCAAAGACCTCCCTGGCTGTTGTAAGGAGAACGGATACTGGATGTGGTAGAGGGCAATGTTATCGAGATCAGCTGGGAGATTGTTCAAGTCTCTAGGAGAGAGATGATCACTGCCCAAGTCTTGTGGTAGAGGTTTTCGAAGGAGTCCGTTTTTGCGGTGTCTTTTGAAGGGAGAGCCAATTACACTAGCTCATGGGCAGTGGGGTAAGAGGAGTGAGAGGTCAAGACTGACTTCTGTATTTTTAAACAAATGCCTAAAACAACTGTCATTAACAGAGAAAAGATTGAGGGAGAGCAGGTTTTAGGATCTGGAAGTCAGGAACTCTATTTGGAACACCGCAACAGAAACATACATATTAGAAGGCAAGTGGATTGTTTGACAGCTTAAGTTCCTCTTACGGTGCCTCACTCCCGCTGCAGTCTCAGTCATTGCTTCAACCCTGCCCTTCCTAACTGCCCGTCTTCTCTTCCTCTGCTGCTGTTGTGTCTGGTGAGCTCAGAGCCAATGTATACTTTCTCAGTACATACTAACCTATTTCACTAAAGAAGGTTAGTGAAAGGATCTGAGCTAAGTGATATTTTGAGAGATCACCTGCTCCTTTTCAGTTCCAGTTTCCAAAAGAAGCCTGCCTTCCTGGAGGACTGCTCCTTTCACAGACACCCACACAGTGTGAGTAAGTGTGCCTAACACTCTCCCTTCCGTGCCTTATCTCTGACCCTCCTGTCCTGCCTGAAGGTCCACCATAAACCCTCTTGTCCAGACTGCTCAGCTCCCATTTCTCTTTCCAAGTCATGTCTGGAAAAGCCAGAGACAGTCATCCCAGTAACCTGAAGGGACCCGTGAGGCTCAAGAAACTACTCCCCTCCTCCACGTAGTCAGAAAAGACTTGCCAACTGCTAACATACCCCCCCTTCTGGAATACAATCATAATTACACCAGGAAAAGCAATCTGTCTAGTCACCTTGCAAGGGCAATGTTATTTGGGATGTCTTCATGTAGTATTATTATCTGCAACCCTTCCAAAAGGGTCAGACCCAGACGCTCATGTGTGCAGTACAGAATCCATTCATCTGTATGCATCAAGGAGACTGTCTTTAGGATTTGGGGCCACGGGGTCTTCCCCACGTTACCCCAGCCAAGCCATCCCAGATTACCACTGAACACAAAACTGCACAGAACTGAACACTAGTGGGCGCCTGGGTGGCTCAGTGGGTTAAGCCGCTGCCTTCGGCTCAGGTCATGATCTCAGGGTCCTGGGATCGAGTCCCGCATCGGGCTCTCTGCTCAGCAGGGAGCCTGTTTCCTCCTCTCTCTCTCTCTGCCTGCCTCTCTGCCTACTTGTGATCTCTCTCTGTCAAATAAATAAATAAAGTCTTAAAAAAAAAAAAAGAAGAACTGAACACTAGTTCTGAAATAAGGGAATCCGATGATACAGGCTAATCTTGATCTTTAATAAAATAAGTAAGCAACTACTAAAGATAACAGAATAATCAGCAGCTGCAGAGAGGAATGCAGGTAACTAAAAAGACTTCTTGTTGCCAAATTAAAAAAAAAAACAAAAGGCAACAACCCTAGGGAAGAGTAGGAGAGCCCTTGAATTGGATGATTAAATTAAGGAGTTCCTCTGAAATACATAACAATAACTACATCTAGATATAAGAGGAAAAATAAGCACAGGGAAGACTGATTCAGGAGATAAAATATCAACAAATGCGTTGTAGAAGGAGAATGGGGAGAAATGAATGTCAGAATATTGCAGAGAAAATTCCCTGTGTTGAGGAACAATCTGAGAAAATAGCATAGAACAGCACAGAAACTGACCGAACAAGAGAATATCATGGCAATGCAGCTGAGGCTTTGAAGGAATATCAGACCATCTTGCTGGAGTACATAACTGGGGGCCACTAAATTATCAGTAGGGGGGTTCAAAATATTTCCTAAATGAAATAAAGCCAAATGTAATCTTACAGATTTTAGAGAAAAGAAAAAGAGGGACGCCTGGGTGGCTCAGTTGGTTGAGCGGCTGCCTTCGGCTCAGGTCATGATCCCAGCGTCCTGGGATCAAGTCCCACATCGGGCTCCTTGCTTGGCGGGGAGCCTGCTTCTCCCTCTGCCTCTGCCTGCCACTCTGTCTGCCTATGTTTGCTCTCGCTTCTCTCTCTATGACAAATAAATAAATAAAATCTTTAAAAAAAAAAAAAAAGAAGAAAGAAAAAGAATGGGTGAAGCCCTAGAGGCATAACATGGCACAATTCATTCAAGGAACTCTGTATTCAGTTTGTTCTGTTCTAGAACTCCCGTGGTGGATTCTTCATTCACCTTCGCTTTCACTAAATATTATAACTCCCAAGGATATTAATAAGAATAGGAAGTTTTGGGGCACTTGGGTGGCACCACTGGTCAGGCGACCTAGTCTTGGATTTGCCTCTGGCCTGATTTCAGAGTTATGAGACTGAGCCCTCCACATCCAGTCCCCCACTCGAGAGGAGCCTGCTTGGGTTTCTCTCTTCCCACTCCTTCTGCCCCTCCCCCTGCACTCTCATACGCGCTCTCTCTCAAATAAATAGATAAATCTTTAAAAAAAAAAAAAAAGAAAAGGAAAGGGAAAGGAAATTTTAGGTCATCTGCATTCTACAACACCAAGATTTTCCTGTTAGAGCCAACCTCAGAGAATTTTGGACTGTGTGGTCCAAGTAAGCCCACGTGTGCTCAAGTGTGTGTTTTCCTTGTACATTTTAAAGTTAAACAAATATAGATTTCCATATCATCAAAAAGTTTAGCTACATATCACAGACATGTGCACACACACCAAGAATGATGAAGTTTGGACTATAATAATAATCAAAGATATTGACCGTCTTCACTTTTGGCTAAAGGGTCACTGCCAACACGCGCACACACACAAACACACACACATGCACACACATACTCTTTTGTTCTTCAATCTCCCTCTTTATCTCTCTGTCCTCACTTGCCTGGGGAGAGGCTCGTTAATCAGCTCCAGAAGAGGCCTTTGCAAGTCATTCTCCCAGAGCCCCAGGATGGGGTTTCCTGGAGGGGAAAGCACCAAGAGGGAAGGAGAAGGGAAGCGCCTGTAAAGAGTAAAATGGAGTCTCTCAGGTCAAGCAATGAGGCAAGCAGTTAAGGTACTGCAGCTATGGGATATCGGGATAATTATCCACATTTCGGACATTCTTCGGACCAGTGTCAGCTGACACCCCAGAACTGAAAACAATAGGACCAGAGGTCTGCAGGGCGCCTGAGACAGATGAAATCCTTTTAAAAAAACGGAAGATTTGGGCAGACTCTTCACACCTGACCCCTCTCTGTCTGACCACTTCAAAAAGGCAGCTGGGGTGGAAAGCTCTGCCCGATGGATCTCCCAGCAGGACCCAGAGCCTTTGCTGCGGGAACATCAGGAGCAGTGAGGGCCCAGAGCTGCCGGACCACACAGAGGCCTCTCAACTGCGCACCCCCAGATCCACTTCCACCTTTGGTTCATGAACTCCCTGCTCCCTTCTGTTGTCTTCTTTGTTGTGTGGCTTTTTGTGTTGTTACAGGATTGCAGGGTTCTTGTCCCACTAAGTCCAAGAACTAATCTCGCAGACATGTAAGGGTGAAGTGAAATGACCGTTTACTAAGTGAAGGTGAGAACAGAAAAGAAAGAGAAAAGCTCTCTAGAGTGAGGAGGGTCCCGAATGGGTTGCCACTGAAGGTTTTTGGTAGAAGTCTTTTATTGAAAACTTGACCAGGAAGCTTGTGGCCTTGAGATTCTTACGCCATCTTGGTTTGAGCAAAGACTATTGGTAACATCCTTAATCACTTCTCTGAGGTCTGGTCATTTTCTGTGATTACAACGTAGCTGCCAGGAAAAAAAAAAGGACTTCCTAACATCCTAACATTCAGGACCAGGTGCTCTGGTTTTTTCCCTTATCTCTGGTTTTCTACACCTCAGCACTTCTCCACATTTGGGATTCCTGTGAGCCTGGTCAAGGGAGTCAGGGGCTCCTGTCTCTCCCTGCCTAGACTTTAACCCTTCCCTTAACTCCTTATGTCCTGCTCAGTGTGCTGTGTAAGAAACCAAGCTTAACCACATGGTGAGATGTCCCTGAGTTTACAATCCTGAACCTACTTTATAATTGTGATTTCACTTTGCTTTATGATTAAATAAATCCAACATTGTGGAAAGTCACAACTCGTGTGTGTGCCTTCATAGCGTACTCAGGACCATTAATTCACCTGGAGCCTCCCGGATGTGGATTCATGGAGGGGAAACACCAAGAAGGAAGGAGAAGGAAAGGTCCCAACTCCGACCCTTCACTCCCCACTGGACCTCTGCGAACAACCTCGCTCTCCCCAGATTGGGGTGAATGACAGCAAAGGGGCTGCTCCCTCCTAAGTAAGCCTGGCAGTGTCCAGCTCCAGGTGCTGAAGAGTCTTTGGTGGTGATTTTTTTTTTTTTAGAACAATATTCTGTAGTCCCCAACATCAACTCTGCATCTAACATCATCTGTTAATTGTACTTGAATTTCTCTCATTGCAAAACTTTTTGTTTTCCAAAGAGTTAATAGCCATCTTTTCCTCCCTTATTTGTGGCTTTTCTTTTTTTAAACATCTAAGCCATCAGGCAATCTCCACCGAGATCAGCAAAGTCCCTCTCAATGCAATTTTCCTCACCCTCAAAACTGTCAGATAATTTGCTTTTGTCTTGGAGATTTTTTCTCCCTTTTAAGTAGTGATTTGGGAACAAAGGCAGAAGAAAAGATAAATAAAATTAAATGTCCTTATAACCCACAGCCCAGAGGCAAGTACTTGGGGCAGGCAGAGTATAACAGTCCTCCAGGAAACTCCCAAGGACCTTAAAGGGAATTCTGTGCTAGAGGGAAGAACAACCTTTACTTGACTCTTGTCCTCCGGGATCCTGTGAGTCTCCTTTACCATATGAAAGTCCTTTTGGAAACTTCCCTTATCTTTACCTCCCCCAACTCCACAGTACAGAATCTTCTTACAGTCCTGGGGCAACTGCCTTTCTGCCCTCGGGTCCTGTCCGTCTGCTTTAACAGTACCACCTTTGTGCACCAAAGATATGTCAGGAATTCTCTCTTGGCCACTACTTCAAACCACATCAAGTAGGATGATGGCTCACCTCAGTTAATAATGCCTTCCTCCTTTTCGGGTTTTTTTTCTTCATTTGAGGAAGCACACCATGCCTTATTTTCTTGCAAATGAGTGCATGAGAGGCAAAATAGTTCAAGATCTTTCATGTCTGAGAATGACTTTAGTCTGCCCTCTTGATATTTTGACTGGATAGAAGACTCTAGGATGAAAATTATTTTCACACAGAATCATTATGACTCTGTTGACTGTTTTCTGACTTGCACTCTTGTTCCCTTATCGTGCTCTCAGTTCATTGTAGATGACTATTTTTCTCACTGAAATCTTCAGGATCTTTTTCTCCCCCAAATTTAATTAGATATATGTTGATGTGGATTGTTTTTCCATTTCTTGTACTGGGCACTGTATCCCAATATGGGCCCGAATTCTGGGCCCTGCAATTTAGAAGGGACCCCATACAAACACCAAAACCAAAGGCATTGCTCTTTCTTTTCAGCCATTAGAAAAATATTTTAAAAGCTCAGCCAGTAAATTTTATAAAAAAAACAAGAATTTGGCGGGGGGGAGGGGGGAGGGTAAAAGGGACAAAGGCTGAGCCGGGGGCCCT
Organism: Mustela putorius furo; assembly: GCF_011764305.1. Lineage (NCBI taxonomy): Eukaryota > Metazoa > Chordata > Mammalia > Carnivora > Mustelidae > Mustela > Mustela putorius. Next base: position 36,374,525 of record NW_025422368.1, on the reverse strand, counting down.
TCAAGCCTGAGAATGCAGGAATGAGAATGTATCAAGAGAAACCATTCAGTTTCTGCCTTGGGGCACTAGTGACCAGGCAGACCCGGTTCTTCCCCTCCCCTACCCACCCCCAATGGGCAATTATGCTATCTGCCCTTCCTAGGCTCAATGACAGAAATCGGGGAGATGTTTCAAACTTTCTGGAAACCCTAAATCAGAACATAGGCATGAGGGAGGAAAATGTATCTAGCAGGTTCCCACGGAAGCTTGACCAAGTCAGCCCTCAGCCCAGACCAGCTTCCCCCTTGCTATTCCTGCAAACAACTTGCCCCCTCCTACCTCTTAGTTTGCATAGGCAAGGGTGGTGCCCAAGAACTCGAGGGCCTTTCATCTCTAGGACAGTCTCCAAGGAGAAGGCCCCAGACTTGGGCAGATATGTGACCTGAACCTAGGCCTAGTTCCATTTATAACTTGAGCATATTTACAGATCTAGTATGCAGGCCTCCATTCATACTCCCGCACTGGCCTCTGCAAAGGCTAACTGGGAGCCTGTGGATAATCACTGGACCGTTTCAGTATGGAGAACCATCATTAAATTCTGGGAAATTAGGCATTTAATAATTTCTTTTCCACTGTTTTCTGTTTTCTTTAAAATTTGTGTTAACTGAGTTTTCTTATTCCTTTTCTTACTGACCATTTCTTTGCCTTTTTTTTTTTTAAATAGGGGAATTCCTTAATTTTACCTTCTCTTGAACTTATTATCAACTTTATAAATGTCAGTATTTCTATGTTTTCTGATTGATGTTCTTTTTTTTCTAAGTTTTTACTTATTGTTTTTAGTAATCTCTACACCCAACATGGGGCTTGAACTCACAACCCCAAGATGAAGCATTGCTCACTCTTCTGACTGAGCCAGCCAGGCACCCCTGGTTGATTCTTTAATAGCATCCTATGCTTGGTGCAAGGAACAGTATCTTATCCCTCAGAATATCTTAAATGTTTCCTATGCTTTTCATGTTTTCTGTGTTTCTTCTGAATTCCACCCTTAGTGTTTCTTAAGTGCTTTCTGATGGAAATTTCCTTCAAATATCTGGTGATTCTCTGCTTTCTTTTCATACATACAAGTTAGACACTGAGACAATGAGAAAACTCCGTGTGCATTGCAAGCATTTTGTAGAAACATGTGCATCACAGTAGGATGACCGGATGGCCTGCTCACTATTTTGTTGAAGACCTACTCTATATGCTTTCTCTGAGATTGCTCTGAGTCTTCAAAAGAATCTTCTTGTCTCCTGCTTAGCAGGCATATTCCTCACTACTGGCACTTGGGAGCTGGCCAGGATAAGCAGTTGGGCATCTCTCCATTCATTTCACTCAGTTGTCGTGCTTTTGTGCAGCATTTCACTCACTCATATCCTCTTCAGTGACAGCTTTCCCAAGTCCCATACCTCTCTGGTTCAGTTTTCCAGGAAATAAACTTCTCTCTCTCTCTCCTGCTGGAATAAGGGAGGATATGAACCTATTTTCTGCCACCTGTTTTACCAATATCATCATCTCATCTTTAGAGCACCTGGGCCTACACTCCTTGAGCCTTGCCAGGGCTTCATGAGGACAACTGGTATGCTTCTACTTGGTACCACTTGTACCCCAACCAGACTTGTACAGGTACTTGAGAATTGTCTTTCTCCTCTCTGTTATATCATTACGATTTTGTCTTCAGTTTTCATATATTTTGACTTATAATTGTCCTTATAGTTGTCCTAAAATGTCCTATAGCCCTTTTAGCAAAGATGGTGTTTGAATTTGTTCCTTGTTTTTTTTGGGGGGGTATGGCCTTTGAGAAAAAAAGGGGTTGAAAAATGTTTTTACTACTAAATTAAAAGCCATTCTCAGGTGTATTTCAGGAAAGCAATATACCAATATGCTAAGAAATCAAAACAAAAAGTTACCAAAGCCTTATAAACCAAGGCTTCAGTTCCATCATTCCATTTACACAGGTCACATCTTGGTAGCCAGTAACTTTTATGTTGCTAAAAGACAATGGACATTTTTCAGTCTTTAGATTAACTTGCTTCTCAACAGTGATGGACATTGTTTATAATTCTGTCCTACTTGGTTCCATAATACTGTATGTACTCATTTTGTATTCTAACTCTCTGATTGTTCCACTCACTATTTATTTCAGTTAACAAATATTTATTGGGTCCTTACTTACTCCAGCTGTTTTACTAGGGGCTTAGGGCATAATGATAAATACAAAATCATGACTGCCACCACCTAGGAGCTAACACCATGTGTGCCCTTCATAGATCTTTCCGTTTGGTCATGAAACTATAAAATTCCTCTGATTTTATTTTAGATTCTTCTTGTCTCTTCTCACCATATAACATCTCCTTAGAAAAATTCATGCTAAGGAAAAAAATGTTAACTATGTGAGGGGATGGATGTGCTAATTAATTTGATTGTGGTATTTATTTCAAAATGTATTGATACACGTTTGATATATGATATACATAATCATATAGTATACCTTAAATAGACATAATTTTGTCAACTATACCTCAATAAAACTGAAAACAAAACAAAACCCCTAATCCTTGTCACAGCTTCAAATGTCATCCATGTGCCAAGGATACAAAATTTTATCTCTTGCCAAGATCTCTACCCTGAGCTTCACACCTTTATCTACACTGACATCTTCATTTGACTATTTTAAAGGTACCACTCAATATTCCCAAAACAAAATTAATGGAGTAATGTTAACTCTAAGAGACCACCATCCAATAATTCACACAATACTGTCTGTCTCATTCCACATACAAAATCTACCAGCAATTTTTGTCCTTTTTTCCTAATTTTCTAAGTATTTCTTCACTCCATGCACTTGTCTCTATCTCTGTTGCCAATCTCACCTACACTTTATACAATTTCTTCCTTGCTTGGTGATCTATAATCATTCTAGCTTTCTCTCTAAATCCTCCTCCAAGTTGTAGTCTACAAGCAGAGTAAGTTTTTCCAACGATGTATGTGATCATGTAAAAATCTGCTAGCCCCAGCTTTAAAATTCCCAGGAGCTCCTTGGATAAAAACAAATCCTCAAGGCAGCCCTCAAGGCCAGTATGATATGGTCCCCTCTTTCTTCTCCAGAAACTTCTCACATCTCGCTCTCCCTGTCATTCTCTGCTGTAGACTGGCTTCTTCTTTCTGTCTTTCCCACTCCTTCCCTCTGGAGCATGTGTTCTTTTCTCACACTCTAGAATGTGCTCTACCAACTCTCTCTTTACCAACCCCACCCTCTCTTTACCAACTTAACTCCTATTCATACCCTTCTATTATGAACTTGCATGAAATCATGTTCATTTCCTACTGAATTCTTATTTCGATTTGTAACTACACTTCCATTAGTGTGTTATTTGATTCATAGTTCTTTTTTTAATCTTCCCAGTCCAGTATAGTACCCACAATCCACATAGCATTGTTTAAGTTTAAATTAATTAAAATGAAGTAAAATGTTAAATTAGTTCCTCACACTAGCCACATTTCAAGCCCTCAATAGCTATATGGCTACCATATTGGATAGCACAGATAGAGAACATTAATTTCATCACAGAAAGTTACACTAGCTACTGCCTTAGACTTTATGCTCCAATAGAGAACTGGATCTGGTCATCATTGTGCCTACAGTGCCTAGCACAGGGCTTGTCAAATACTTTGTAAATGCACACATGAATTAATGTTTGACACAGTTTTATTATTCTCAAAATAAGAAAGAAGCTAAATATTCAACATCAGAGAAATGGCAAAATAAAAGTAGACTCATACAATCATTAAAAACATTTGTAAGTTTCTTGGAATAACACGGTGAATATTTTTTTAAATAAAAGTAAAGAAGAAAAGGAGGAAATAGTACCATGCACAATCACTATTATGCAAAACAGTGTGCATAGAATGAGAGGGATACAAGAAAACAGTAGCACAGGTTATTGCTGGAAAAGGACTATGGATAATAAATGGCATGTTGTCCAGACTTTTCTGTATTCAGGGTTTTCACAATGTACTCCTATCACAATAAAATTGAGGGTGCCTGGGTAGCTCACTTGGTTAAGCAATTGCCTTTGGCTCAGGTCATGGTCCTGGAGTCCCGGGATCAAGTCCCACATAGGTCTCTCTGCTCAGCAGGGAGTCAGTCTGCTTCTCCCTCTGACCCTCTCCCCTCTCATGTTCTCTCAAGTAAATAAATAAAATATTTTTTAAAAAGGATTTATATTAAAAAGTTTAGGACTGGTATTAAGTTTTATAATTTTAACCTATGTTTTCATAGACAATGGGGTTATTTATGAGTTAAATGCATAGTGTATGCAAAATTACCTAGCATGGTGCATGTCAATAAAAGTTCAACAACTACAAATCCATTCATCTACTCTTCTATTCAAAAGGAATGGCTTCCTTTTTTCTCCCTTGTGACAACTTTCTAGTAAAATTATTAAATCTGATGATTTAATAAGTAGCTACTCTCTTTAGCACTAGAAGCATTCAGAAAGAAGCAAAAAAAGCCAAAAAAGAATGCAGATGAATGAATCCATCATGAAATATCATCTGACGGCTCATGAGCATTAATGATATCTAGTTCTTTCTCTTCATTTAAATGTCAATGATTCTGCATTCTGACATATATAAGTTTCAGCCTGTTCTCTACTTATACATAGAGCAGTGGCATCCCCAAGTAAGCTTCCCTCAGCCGTTTTAATATGGGAAACAAAACCCAGTCCCAACTGAAAAAGTGCCTGTTCCTTCCTTGTTTATTCCTAATATAAGCCAAGTTCTACCTCTAGAAAGGTAGAGTATATGCACTTTTTTCTATTCCTCCCACTAAGTAAAACTAAAATCCTGGATTTCACATATAAAACAAACCTAAGAAGACTCTGAAAGTTGGAGACAACAAGGCAGATGAGCTGGGCGCCAAAGAAACAACATGGTGCTTAATTCTCTAGATTTTCTTTCTTTTTTTTGCTTTATAAATTCCACACTTGTAGCTGAACAAACCACTCACACAAAAATGCCCATAGACACAAATGAAAAAAGCCCCAAACAAAACTTATTCCCTTTAGCTAAAGAGCCAGGAAACAGAATCTGGCAAGACAGAAAGCATTTAGGTAATAACTACTCTGCTACAGTCAAACAGTACAGAAAACACTATGACCCCCAGGGGAGACCTTAGACTTCCACACTTGCCAGGCTGCCACAGGTACCCCAACCCTCCACCAGACTAGTATCAGAGAAGGCAGAGTAGGAACTGGACCTTCCATCCCCAGCTGGCTGTATGAATACCACAGTTTTTCCACCCCATGAGGCCACTGGTGACCAGATAGGGAGCCTGGCCTTCCTGCCCCATCCAACAGTAAAAAAGCACCCACCCTTTCCACAGTAGGGTGGTGTCTATAGAAACTACATGGAAAGCAGTAAAAAGGCACTTCTACTCCTAAGAACAGGTGATATCAGTAGAGACCTAGTGGGGCCAATGCGGTCTCCTAGGGAACCAGAATTCCATCCCTCACCCAGCAATACTGGAAGAACCTGTCCCTGATTAGTGTCAACAGAGGTTGAGGGGAAAACCTATAATTATGCCCCTACCCACAAAAATGTAGTGTGCTTCAACCCCTTAAATCCCTTTCCCCTACTGGAGTGGTCTCAGAGGAAGCCAACTAAGACAGAAGCTTGAAATAAGATCCAGAGTCTCACAATACCTAAAATATCCTGGTTTGGTCAAAAATCACTAGGAATCAGGAAAATCTCAACCAGACTAAAAAAGACAACCAGTAGTTGCGAGAAAGAGAATGAGAGAGATGTTGTAATTATCTGACACAGATTTTCAACCAGACACCATAAAAATGCTTCAATGAGCCATTACGAACATGCTTAAAACAAATGAAAACCTTTTTTAAAAAATACTCAGCGAGGGGCACCTGGGTTGCTCAGTGGTTTAAGCCTCTGCCTTCAGCTCAGGTCATGATCTCAGGGTCCTGGGATCGAGCCCTGAGTCGGGTTCTCAGTTAGCCGGGCGCCTGCTTCTGCCTTTCTCTCTGCCTGCCTCTCTGCCTACTTGTCATCTCTGTCAAATAAACAAAATCTTAAAAAAATAAATAAATAAAAAGAAACTTAGTGAAAGAAACAAGTCTCAACAATGAAAATGAAATGTATAAATAAACCAAAAGGAAATTTTAGAAAATTAAAATTGAAAATTACAATAACCACATCTTTAAAACTTAATCAATGGGTTCAACAGCTGAGGGGGGCAATCAGTGAACTGGATGGATAGAACAATAGAAATTACACAATCTGAACAACAGGGAGAAAATAGAAAAAAAATAAACAAAAAACTTAACAGAGCCTCAAGGTCCTATATTGTAACAGAAGCCTAATATGCAGTCATCTGAGTCTCAGGAAGAGAAGAGAAAGAGGGCAGGCCTGTAAGAAGTAAAGGTTTGAAACTTCCCAAATTTGGCAAAATATGTAAACCTAAAGATTCAAAAAGGCAAGCAGACTCCAGCCAAGATAAACTCCAAGAAATCTACACCAAGACACACAGTGAAACATCTGAAAATATAGACAAAGAAAATCATCTTAAAAGCAGCAAGAGTAACAACTTGTCTAAAAGGGAAATGTAACACAAATGATAGCAGAAAACATTATCAAAAACAATGAAAGCCGAAAGAAATGGCACATGTTTTAAGCTCTGAGAGAAAAGAACTGTCGATCCTAATTTCAACATGGTGGTGACATCCATGTTGAGATTCTAATTTCAACAGATGGTGAGTTTCTCTTCCAGGAATGAGAGGGAAATAAAGACACCAGATGAAGGTAAACAAGAGAATCTGTCACCAGCAGACCTAATTAAAAACTGGCTAAAGGGATTTTTCTCCAAACAGAAAGGAAATGATAAAAGAAGGAACTGTGAAACATCAAGAAGAAAACCGTAAGAAGGGGAAAATACGGGGAAATAAGACAGCTTTCCTCCTCTCTTGAGCTTTCTAAATATATCTGAGCATAGAAGAAAAATGATAATGCTATGTGATATGGTTCTACAGGTATGCACCATGAATAACTTAAGGTGACTATATTATAAAAAGAGGAAGGTAAAGGGAGACAAGGAGGTAAGATTTCTATAGTTCAAAGTGGTGAAATGCTGACCCTAGCAGACTGTGGTTAAGTTATGTGCATATCATGTATAATACCATATGTAACCACTAAAGAAATCTGTACAAGGAGATACACTCAAAAATACTACAGAGAAACCCAAATGGAAATTTTTAAAATATTCAATCATACCACAGGAAGGAAATACATAAGAAACAGTTAAAAAAAAAAAAAAAGACCAAACAATAACAAAAACACAAGATAAACCAAAACCAAAAAGTAAAATGGCAAATTTAAGCCCCCAGCATATCAATCACTACAGTAAATGCCAATGGCCTAAGGCAAACCAAGTATTTGAAAATTGGGATGTTCCTGGATTATAGAAACTAATAGTTTACACATTATCAAAACTTATGCAGTATTTGTATTTGTTTATAAATCATGTAAATAGTATTTATTCATTTCAGAGTGCAATTAATTTTGTATAATTAATAATATCATACCAACATGTGCATGATGTAAATAACTTACATAAAGCTCTCAGCTCAGTCCCTGCCTGGCACAGAGAAGCCTTCAGTGGTAGCCGCTATCATGAGGACAGTAATTATGTGGGGCTCCTTGTCATTTGCTTGCTCTGTATGTCAGATTTCCTCAGGGCTGTCTTTTTTTTTTTTAAGATTTTATTTATTTATTTGTCAGAGAGAGAGCGAGCATAGGCAGACAGAGTCGAAGGCAGAGTCAGAGGGAGAAGCAGGCTCCCTGCAGAGCAAGGAGCCGGATGCGGGACTCGATCCCAGGACGATCCCAGGACGCTGGGATCATGACCTGAGCCGAAGGCAGCTGCCCAACCAACTGAGCCACCCAGGCGTCCCTCCTAAGGGCTGTCTTAGGTGCCTTACTCCTCCTGTGTATACTGTTTCTAAATGTCATCATCTAAATCGCTTTAATGCCACTCCTACCAGGATCAGCAAAATACTCAGCACACATTATAAATTCCCTCTTCGACCAGTCCCCAGGTTTGGTACTCACCCCATTATTCTCTAGGTGGCCACCTTTATCATTTGGAATTAGAAATGAAATCTTTTTTCTATTCTAGATAGGTCCTCATGATTGCCTATTTTGAATCCACTAACTTTTCCTGACTTAATTTTACAAACCACTCCAATGGTCATAAAAGTTCATTCTGAAATCTTCTTGAGACTAAGAAGAAAATGGGAAGAAAAATAAGAAAAATAGTGATTGGCAAAATAAAAATAGATTTATCACCTTAAAAAGGATCAGCAGAGGCCTTGGAACTACTTTTCTATTTAGAGAAAAAGACCTGAGCCTAGGGGCTTGATGAAGCCAGGAAAAAGAATCCTAAGATTGGGCGTGCTCTGGTACAAACTTATCGTTAAGAGTGGGGGATTTATTACATACTGTATCATAATCACTGGAGAACATGGAGTAATTTTCCCTGAGATCAGCTAGTAAACTACTAATTATTTGAATTAACAATCCCAAACATTGGTGTATTATTTGTTGAAATATATTAAGAAAAGAGGAACTTTCGGGGCGCCTGGGTGACTCAGTAAGTTAAAGCCTCTGCCTTCACTCGGGTCATGATTCCAGGGACCTGGGATCAATCGAGCCCCACGCTGGGCTCTCTGCTCAGCAGGGAGCCTGCTTCCTCCTCTCTTGGCCTGCCTCTCTGCCTACTTGTGATCTCTATCTCAAAAAAATAAATAAAATATTAAAAAAAAAAAAAGAGGAAATTTCAGTCTATCTGGTGTAATTGACTCATTCTACAAAAGGAAGCTGGGGTTCATAAGTGGTAGAAATACACCTAATCTCCTTCCAAGTCTAAATTTCTGCCATTTTAGTTTGTCATTTACACTACTGCACAGGCATATTGCTGAGTACAAATACATGCAATGCAGACTAGTTTTACAAAACTCATATATACCCTTTTGTAAAAATCTAGTGTGAATATTTTAAAAAAAAGCATGGAGGGGTGCCTGGGTGGCTCAGTGGGTTAAAGCCTCTGCCTTCAGCTCAGGTCATGATCTCAGGGTCTTGGGATCGAGCCCCACATCGGGCTTTCTGCTGAGCAGGGAGCCTGCTTCCCCCTCTTTCTCTGCCTGCCTCTCTGCCTACTTGGGATCTCTCTCTCTCTCTCTCTGTCAAATAAATAAATAAATAAATCTTAAAAAAAAAAAAAAAAAAAAAAAAGGCATGGATAATTGTCTCCACCCTGCACTGAAACCAAACTAGCTCTGGAGTGAGATGCCCTAGCCTGTCTGTGGTATGAAGAACAACGGCCTTGCAAAGATGCATCCCTCCTAATTCCCACAATCAGTGAATATGTTAAATTACATGGCAAAAAATATTAAGGCTGCTTATCAATTTACCTTGAAATAGAGATTATCCTGTGCTATACAGGTGGGGCCCAAAGTGTTCTCAGGGTCCTTACATGGGGAAGAGGCAAACAGTTGTCAGTGTCAGTGACTGTGATACAATGAGAATCAAACAGCCACTGCTGACCTTCAAGATGAAAGAAGGCCAAACAAAGCAGGCAAGAAAATAGATTCTTCCAGAAAGGAACTCAGCCCCACCGAGGCTTCCCCATCATGACACACTTTTAACCCAGTGAGATGCCTTCAGACTTCTGAGCTACAAAACTGTAAAATAACAGTTCTGTGCTGTTTTTAGCTACTAAGCATACAGTAATTCATTAGAGCAGGAATAGGAAAACTCATATACCTTCCATAGTTGATCTCATGCTTCCTGGGGCCATCTAGAGTTGGAGCCTGGCTATAAAGTATCTACCAGAGAGGAATAAAATGACTATTGGTACTAACACAAAGCAACTAAGCAATCTGATCCTTCATAAAATAAAAACCGTTCTCAAAATTCAATTCCAAACAACATTTATTGAGCCCCTAGGAGATGGGACATGGTTAAGAGATAGCCCTCCTCTGTGTGGGTATAAGTCCCGCCACTCAGTTTATCCTCAGCTGGTACATCTTGTGTCTTACTAGTCCTTTACAGTTGATCAGTCTCCTATAATGGAATGGAAGCCTTGTTCAGTAGCTCAGGATCTTCTTAAAAAACTTGTGGTTAGAAGAGTGATGCTCTCAACTAATGGAAAATCAGCTTCATTTCCTAAATTTAAAAAAAAGTGGGGGGGGGGGAGTTAGCAAGAGTAAGCAATGTTCGAGATCAGACTTGTCATTCCAACTGCCCACTGTGACTCTGGACATGTGACTCCGTTTCTTTCAGATGTAACTCCTTACTCTCCCTTCCTCTCCTTGTGCCCAGAGAGAGGTATTTACACTGTCCAGGTAGCCATTTTACTTCATGAAGAAACCATTTTAGAGACTTCCAAAAAAGCCAAAAGCAAGGCCAAATATAAACCAGGGACCTTCCGATTCAGAGCTCCAAGGCTTTAGAGTTTTTAACTGAATTGTATGTTTTGTGTATTGGAAAATCTGATGCCTTCTCTTCTGCTCTCCCTTTAAAAAGATTCCACAAACTGAATGAGGAATCCATGTCCTAGATAGACTGGAAAAACGGAATCTTGGAAAACTCAAATAAGAGGACTTTATCTTAAAGCCCATTTAGTTGAACTTTCAGACAGATTTGCAAGATAATTCAGAGAAGAAAAAGGTTGCCTCTGAGCTCCATGTGAGTTTTTCTAACTGAATCACTTTGGACTCTTCTCCCAGTATGTGAAAACCAGCACAGAACATGGTATCAAACAAACCCCCATTAAGGAATCAGAGAAAAAGAGAAAAACTTACAAAAAAGTACTGAGATGGACTCGTTGCTTCACACAGAGGTGCTCAGCTCATCTGCAATTAAGTAAAGAAATGGTTGGTTATATTCACTTCAGTAAGGATCACACACGCAGTATGTCTAGCATTCAGCTGAGGGCCTCAAGTAGCTCTGGTAAACGGAGGGTTCCACTACATCTGGGGCACCCACTCTGCCATGCCTGAAATCCTATCGGAGGAAATGGAACACAGATGGACGCCATGAGAAGCATCTGGTTGAAGGGGAAGTTTCCACTCATTCAGAAGTCCCTGACCTATACACATCTTCATGTATAAGAAGTGTATCCCCTCCACTCCCCCAGACTGAGGAAACATGGCACCTGAGTGAGAAGGGTGTAAACATAGAGTACCTCCCAGAGTCTTACTTAGTTACTCAGTCTGTCCTAGAAAGCCTCCCAAGGTGGGAGGGGGGCACCGTGGGGGGGATAATAAATCCCTCAAAGACTGAGAAGAGGCAAAAAAAGATGAAGATGTTTGGCCTTACCTGGTCTTCCAGTCATGGGCTCTTCTGAATCAGCCTCAGTGACATCTTCTAGAAATAAAAGAGTGAGTTTCTTTAATTTAAAAGGCTGAGTTTTACATTTTAAATTTGAAGGCTGGATTTTCTCTTCCTATTAAAAATCAAAGCTTCTCAATGTGTATTTATGTCAAATCACTATGTTGTACACCCTGAACTTACACAGTGTTATACATCAATTACATCTTAATAAAACTGGAAAAAAGTTAAATAAATAAATGCATTATATAGAAAAAAGAGACTTATTTTATTGGTAATTTCCACAGTCAGAAAGAATCTCTTGACAATCAGGTATGGGGTCCAGTATATTAATTAGCAGAAATGACCAGATGTATCTTGTAGTCAAACATGAATGTTTCCTAATGCCCCACAGGAAGGGGGCAGAAGGAGATATCATTAATATAGATTAATTCTGTAATCAACCACTACAGTTTGGGAAGATAGAACACAATACTGAAGTAGAGTTTCATGTTGCAAATGATGTATATTCTTTAGGGAAGGCAATTAGTGGAAGATTTTTTTTAAAGATTTTTTATTTATTTATTTGAGAGAGAGAGAGAGCATGAGAGGGGAGAAGGTCAGAGAGAGAAGCAGACTCCCCATGGAGCTGGGAGTCCAATGCGGGACTTGATCCCGCGACTCCGGGATCATGACCTGAGCCGAAGGCAGTCGCTTAACTGAGCCACCCAGGCGCCCCGGAAGATTTTTTTTGAAGATTTATTTACTTATTTGACAGAAAGAGAGACCGTGTGCGCATGCGCATAAGCAGGGAAGTGGGAGAGGGAGAAACATTGATGTGGACCCATGACCTGAGCCAAAGTCAGACACTTAACCAACTGAGCTACCCTGGCACCCCTAGAGAAAAGATCTTAAAGCCAGGGAAACTACTCTTTTTTAATAGGCCTTCCCACTTACATTGTTTCTAGATTCCTCCAACTACTATCTGCAAAACCCCCACTATTCTTAGAGCAGGACTGGAAGATAGATCTCAATACGTGTTAGCTATTACTTACAGACATAAAGATCAGACAGTATGGAAAGGTAAGACCCCAGGGTCTTTCTTAGCAAAAATTCCAAGCATTCCTTAAAGTATCGGGGTTTATTTGTGGGGGCTAGAAGGCCTCAAAATTTTATGGTCCCTTGGCTAAGTGGAACACAAAAAAAATGTAAGAAGGTGAAGACTTGAAAGAGGGATTAGAACCACTGCTTAATTCATGAAGCTTTCAAATTATTTTTCTCTTTTGTTCAGTCTGTATTCAAGTAAGATTTACAATTACCATAACCTTCTATCAAAAAGTTCTCTATGTAAATTGAACTGAAATGAACTAGAAAAGAGAAGAATTGTTAAACCCTTTGTGGCCACCACATCCTTTGATCCACTGGAGACACCAAAGAGCGCCTCCTCTTTGAGAAGCCCCGAAGGCTGGGGACCTGACCAGCACTGGGCAAACCTCTGGGACGGAGCTCTGTAGGCCTTCAACAAATTCCAATTCCTCACACTCTGGGAAAATGCTTGAATTTTCAAGTTTTGGAGAAATTTTTCAAAATTTACTCTACCTCAACACAGCAAAAGTATCCCCAAATGTCTAAGTTACCACAGGAAATTTCTAGGCAATAGCCTGTAAACAAGAAAAAGGAGGGAGGGAGGAAGGAATTTCAGCATTTTTGAAGTTAGGAAGCCCTACCCATGGCTTTAGCGGTTGCTTCCTCAAAGCTATGAATGTTTGATTCCACCTTAAGAGAGAATTCTGGGACAGGAAAACAGAAGATGGGTATGATCAGAAGCTTACACTGGGGAATCAAGTACACTGGAGGAAAAGCAGGCTTGCCCTCAGAAATGCAAAAAAATGGGAGCCCACCCACTCCTATCCAGGCCTCCTCTCAAGCCAAAACTGTCACCTACTGAAAGCCTGTGCGTCCTCAAAATGCACACCCATGGTCGATTCCACATCACTAATGGAGGCAAGGTCAGTAGGAGACTCCAGGTGAGTGGGGGACTCCAGGGTCACAGTGGAGTCCAGGTGAGTGGGGGACTCCAGGTCAGTGGTGGACTCTGGGGTCAAGGTGGATTCCAGATCAGCAGGGGACTCTGGGGTCACGGTAGAATCCAGATCATCAGGGGACTCCGGGGTCGCGGTGGACTCCAGGTCAGCAGGAGACTCTGGGGTTGCAGTGGACTCCAGGTCAATGGGGGACTCTGTGGTGGCAGTGGACTCCAGGGTCACGGTAGAATCCAAGTCAGCAGGGTACTCGGGGGTGGCAGTGAACTCCAGATCAGTGGGGCACTTTGAGGTCATGGTGGGCTCCAGGTCAGTGATGGACTGCAGGGTGTCAGTAGACTCCAGGTCACTGGGGGATTCAGGGGTTGTGGTGGACTCCAGGTCAGTGAGGGATTCCAGGAAGGCAATGGATTCTGTGATGGCCGACTCTAGTTCAGCGGTCAACTCAAATTCATTAATCAACTCAAGGTTAGTGATCCAGTTTAGGTCACCAATGAATTCTAGAGGAGCCAAAAAAAAAAAAGAAAGAAAGAAAGAAAAAAGAATAGTTTCAGTACTTTCTAGGAAGTCTATTTTCACTATCTCTACAACATTACAAGCTAGATCTCTTTCTGGGGAAAAGCTGGAACATAAAAGGGTATATACTCAATCAAGTATGGTCTCACCCCAAGTTTCTCTTCTGCCAAGTGCTAGAAAGTGCAGAAGACTAACTGCCACCCACGGTGTCCCCTACATCTGGTCAGTGCAGAAGGAACATTCAATACTGGGCCTCTGTATGCAAACTGGTCAGACTGGAACAGAATAAAAATTCCAAGAATATCCCCCCTATAATCCTTCCAAGTCCCTGAAAACAACCACCAAAAACCAAAAGAGGGCAAGGAGCTAGAAGAATGGCTATTTCCAAGAATGTATAAACAATAATAGAATCAACTCTAAAATGGGCTACTTCTATCACGTTTCCATTTAATGGGCGAAGTCAAGGACCTCATTTTTCCGGCCTCCCATAGAATCCATAATCCAGACATTTGGGGGCTTGCTTACCATAGAGCATCATAACCCTATAAGCCTGGTGAGCACACAACCAGGCTCTTCTTGGGCTACGCTGAAAGATATCCAGGCTCTGTGACTGCCTGTGTAACCAGGTGACAGGCACCCTGGCAATGAGGCCAAAATCATTAGCTCTCTAATTTAGTCACTGTGCTTTACCATTCATTTACATGCAGTAGAGAACCCCAACCCCAGCATCTGTTAAAGTGACAGCTACCAGAGGGGGCACCGGGAGGAAGAAGTTGGAGGAAATAATTACTTGAATGCTAATGAATGCACACCCCTCTTCCTGAGAAATCAAACTGAATTCACAAAGAATTATGAAAGCAAGCTTCTGAGGGAAAAGCTTTCCCCCAAAAGCTTTCTTTCTGCCTGGTTCATGCGGACACCTGTCTCGTTCCTTTCTCAGTGGGAATCACAGGTTTCCAGACCCACCGATTTCCATTGCACAGACTGAATTAGCTGCCAAAGACCTTTGTATAAAATGAGGACACAGCCCGGACTTTCCAGCATGCACTATATAGAATAAAGCGTCCTTGGGCCCAAGAGTGAATAGGATCCTAGCAAACCTTCAGGAGTTCTCCTGTCAGCCACCCTAAGCCCATCTGGCCCAATCGTAGTACCTTCATGAGGTCAATTCAAGCACCTAACCCAACTCTTAGCCTAGCCACTCCATGTGTCCAAGGCTTCAGAGTTCAGCCAGGCACCCACCCCATCTTAACATCAAGTGGACAGAATTTCCCTTTACAATCTTCACTGCTGGCTTCTCTCTTTCTGCTCCTGCAGAAAGACACACGTACACACACCCCGTAAAAAAAAATTTAGTTCCATTCTCCAAGAGACTTCCCAGTGGTTCACTTACCCTGGCGTAGGACGGGGTAAGCCACAGCAAGGGCGAACCAGGCTGTGAGTACCAAGCTCTTCCCAAGCATCATGCCAGCCGGGAGCACGGGGTCCTGGTGAAAGGAGGAAGGTGGCAAACGCACGAATGTTCTGGACAGAGTTCCTTCGAGCTTTTATGCAACCCACAGCCCCAGGTCCCTGAGGGCAGCATTTTCAGCAGGTTGTTTAAAGAAAAAAAAAAAAAAAGTAAAAGCAAGCCTCCCCACCCACATTGCTATTAGAATGCCCCTGGAGCAAAGGCGGGAAAGGGAACTGGGGACAGGACAGGCAAGGAGTATGGAAAAACTCTTGATAAGGATTTTAGCAAAACTAGGTTGTCCCTTAACCCTCAGTGCGCGCTAGCTGCTTCTCAGGGAGGCAGGCGAAGAGAGCTAGCTCTACCTGGCTGGAGGTTACAAGTTTGTTGCCCCCGAAAAGCTACTCTCTGAGTGTGGGACTGAGAACCACAGTCAGAGCCTGCCGACTACCCTGAGTCTAAGGGAGAGAGCCCTGTTGTAGTCTCTCCCCCCCCACCTCCCGGCAGGTCTGGTAAAGAGAACTGTCAAAGAGTAAGAAATACTACTATTACTACACCATAATAACAGAAATAGCTAAAATCATACGTTTTCCTAGGTGCTACGATCTTATTTGAGTCTCACAGCTACCTACAAGTGTGAGGCGTAGAAGTACTTCTTGGCAGTGAGGACTGGCTCCTGCTACTGACGTTCCCAGTCCTCTAGGGGGCAGTAGTAAGTCGCCATGTGCTCTGAGCGGCAGCCTTGATTGGAGGACTCCAGCCTGGAGCTGTTGAAGACTGAAAACAGACGGGAGGGTGGGGCTGGCTCACGTGAGTCCGCCCCGGCGCTCAGTTGACTAGTCACAGCCCTTACCTGGAAAGGAGGTCGTGATAGCAGATGCGCGACGCCCATCCCGGGGTCAGACTCCCGTGAGGTGTGTAGGTCTCCGTCCTTCTCAGAAATCACAGGATTGACAGTACCATTGAGAGAGAACTCTCACTAATAGTAATAATAACAGTTCATACTTATTAAGTGCTTAACTGTGTACTACAGGCATATATTATTTTATCCAATGCCAAACCTAAGGTAATCTTATTATTCTCCTTTTCTAGATAAAGAAACCAGGGCACAGAGAGGTTAGGGAACTGATGAAAGGTCACACAGCAAGAGTTACAGAATCGGGAAGCAAACCTGTGGGCATTCTGTTGCTAGGGCCAATGCTCTCAAACCACCCCTCCACCCTGTACCCCCAACCCAGTAATGACCCTGACCTCTTCATTGCCGGCTTTGTTCTGTGAAGTGTGGCACTCCACAGGCTTCACCTCAAAGGTGGGGAGAACACACGTATACATTAGAGAACATTTTATTCTTCTGCAAACTACCTTTCCTTGGCAAGCCCTGTGCAATGAAGTATAACCCAAACACAACAGTCATGAGCTTGAGAATGAGAAGTTCTCGAAAAACGTACGGCAAGAAGCTTATGGCAAAACCGTAAGACTCAAATGAGACAATAATGCAGTAAGTCATAGGTCAGTGGAAGAAAAGGGAGTTTTATCTACACCAGCTACAATATGAGAATATCTCCTATCCCGGAAAATGGCAAGAATCGACATCCAAATGTGCAAAGTAGGATCTCTTTAGGGGCAGAGCTGGACATAAGTCAGGTATGCAATGGGGCACAAACGACCAACTTCTAGAAGCTTTGTTTGACACCTCAACCACTAAAATACAGATACTGCTTTAGATGGTCTTCCAAAGGTCATGGTTCCATTTGTGTGCCTCAGTTTCCCCCAGAGTCAGTGATAGAGCATCTGCCTGGTGACCTCCATATTGAAAATGGGAGCAATCTGGTTTCCCTTCCTGGAGATGTATCACTCTTTCTCACTACCGAGTATTACTAGGTGATTGACACAAGGGTCCCAGAGAGGAGCCAAGCTGAATAAAACTGTAGAGTTATAATTATTGGGGTTTTTATTAACATGAGGTTATCATTCTGTTATATATTATTACATTATTTGGCTTTCTGGACTTTACATATACTAGCAAATCTCAAGGCTGGAAGGTGTATTAAATTATATCCAGCTCAACCAGACCTCCAGTGTCTCTTTTTCTAATATAAGAGTAATATTTTTTCCTTATACACCACACCTATCAAGTGGCCTGACAGCCCTAGGGATGGGGAACTCACTACCTTGAAAAGAGTGGTTTATACTTGGACAGCCATTCCTTGCAATGGCTTAGGATATCTTGCTGTTATTTTAACCAGTTGGCCTCAGTTTTATTTGTGGTCCATATATAAAAAATTGGGCCCTCCTTTTCCCTTCAGATGTCAGAAGCAGCTATCATTGTATTTTCCAATTTCTTCACCATCCTAAAAAAAAAAAAGTGGATTTTTTTTTTTCTGTATCTTCCTCCCTCAAATTTTTCAGCACCTAGCACAATATCTGGCACACGGAAGATAAGAAAAATGTTTGTTAGTAAATTAATGACTAGATGACTTGGGGTCATTGGTCTCTGATCTCATTTGTCTATGGTCTTCTAAAAAGGAAATACTAGAATGAAGTTATCAAGATTTGACCTAATTAGAGTGGAGGTGGGGGAGGGGGAAGGGGCAGGAGAGGGAAACTATCACTCTCCATTCTGGAAAATACATGATATTTGTCTCATTGTATTAAATTGATTTGTACCTTAAATGCTAAATTAAATGATGAAAGGTGGACCCAGGAAAAATACGGGAAATGTCCTGACAGCGTTAAAGGATCTCAAAATCCTTTGCATTTGTTTTCCCCCCCAGAGAGAGATCAGTTTCAGGCAGGCAGTTTGAGCTAGGAATGATAGCCAATGGATCTGTCTCTGTCTCTCCCTAATTCCCACTCTTAGCAGACACAGGTCCTGGAGCTCCTGTGAGTCTTTGGCCCAGGGTAAGGTGCTTCATTCATTCCACCTGCCAATAGTCACTGTTCCCTTAACGAGCAGTTTCCAGAGACTGAGACTCAAATTTCTCCTCTGGAGAACAGGGAGCCCCGAATGGGCCATCTAACCTCACAGATCAGATCTGGATAAAGACTAGCCCAGTCTTCCAGGGTCAGACCAAGCCTTTTTCTGACATCTGTTCAAGGACCCAGCAATTACCCTAAGTATCCAGAACAACTCAAAAAGAAACCCCAAATTGACTCCTTTTTTGGAGTCATAACCGTGGAGAATGTCAACATATATTATAAAGGCAGTTTAGAATGAGATACTAAGAACTCTAAAGCAGTGCCAGGAATTCAAAACAAGGCCTCTTTATTCAAGATGTGTTTACAGAGCCACTGGGAATTACGGTGACTAAAATCAGAGGCACTAGGCAAAGAGGCCAAAATCAGACTCCGGGAGCTGGCAGCCCCAGGCATCAGTCCTGGCTCCACAACCATGGGCAAGTTGCCTAACTCACAGTGTTTTACTTTTCTCTTTTACAAAATGGAGATAAAAGTGGTTTACTTCACGGCACTTGGGTGGCTCAGTCGGTGAAGTGTCTGCCTTCAGCTTAGCTCATAATCCCAGTGTCCTGGGATCGAGCCCCTCGTGGGGCCCCCTTCTCAGTGGGGAGACTCCTTCTCTCACTGCTCGTTCTTTCTCAGATAGATAAATAAATAAAAATCTAAAAAAAGTGATTTTATTTCACCAGATTTTGTAAGGACTAAATTAATATATTCATGTTAAAATGCCTAGAGTAGGGGCACCTGGGTGGCTCAGTGGGTTAAAGCCTCTGCCTTCAGCTCAGGATGTGGTCTCAGGGTCCTGGGATACAGCCCCTCAAAGGTCTCTCTGCTCCGTTGGGAGCCTGCTTCCCCCTCTTTCTCTGCCTGACTCTCTGCCTACTTGTGATCTCAATCTTTATCAAATAAATAAATAAAATCTTAAAAAAAAAAAATAAAATGCCTAGGGCACCTGGGTGGCTAAGTGGGTTAAAGCCTCTGCCTTCGGCTCAGGTTATGGTCCCAGGGTTCTGGGATCGAGCCCAACATCGGGCTCTCTGCTCAGCAGGGAGCCTGCTTCCTCCTCTCTCTCTGCCTGCATCTCTGCCTACTTGTGATCTCTGTCTGTCAAATAAATAAAAATCTTTAAAAAAATAAATAAATAATATAAAATAAAATGCCTAGAATAAAGAAAGTACATAATAAAAATTTGCTATTATTATTAGATGCTGAAATGAAAAAGGCCCTGGTCCCCAAGTAGTTGAAAACATTGTTTTCCAGCAGGAGCAGGATGACGCATTGCCCCAGAAAGTTCTCTGGGGAAGACGGAACAAGTTGAAGTAAGAATGAAATTCTTTTGAATTTAATAAACATATCTTTGTTTACCTTTATAGAAGGCAAACGAACAGAAAGGTCTCTAGGCAAAAGGAAGTAATAGTGTATTGGTGGTGACAAAAATGTGCATGAACACCAGTGTTCAAGGCATCATGTCAAGTCAACTGTAATCAATTTGGGAACCTAGAGGAAGAATGTATCAGTAAGATGGCTGGAACCATCTTAATCAACTTTCCATTGTCGACACCTCCAGAGTCTGTGACAGTTGCATGGCATGTTGCCAAATAAATGGTCGTTCATCTGTATTGAATTCTGACATGATGTATTGAATTCATCATCATGTGAGCAGTAGAATCATGGCTAAAAACTGGGGTTGTGGACTCAGATCATCTGGACATGAATTCAAGTTCTTATGAGAACTCAGACTTGCCCATGTTACTGTACCCTTCTGTTTTCCTCATCTGAAAAATGCAGATGATGACAGCAATGGTTTCACAGGGCCTTTTTGAAAATTGAATGAAGGAATCTGTGTAAACTGGTAACTGGAATATAATAGATGATGGGTGATTGGCAGCTGTCATGATTATAGTTTGAAATGGACCTTGAAGAATGAGTTAAAGCTATAAGATTAACTAATCTCATTACAGAGGAGTTGGTGATGGAGAATATAGTGAGTGGCTGAGGGGGAGGCTGGAAGAGGAGGTAGTGAAAGTCTGAAATATCATTTAGGACCAGATCCAAGAGACCTGCAAAAAAAAAAAAAGAATAAAAGAGTTGCATCATTATTCTACCAGCAAAATAAGGTCATTGGGGTTGTTTCATCAAAGATGGTCATGGTAAGACTTAACCAGACAAACCTGTCCATATGACAAACCTGTCATAGCAGGTCAGCTATGGCTCTGCAGGAGCAAGGGCTACTGTGGGTTGAGCAGGGTGGTGGCCTTAGGCTTGTAAAGGATACAGATACTAAAGATATTATCAAGATGCAGTTAAAGGGTGGCTGATTGGATGTGGGGAAGGCAGCCCCACTTGAGATAATATATGTTCAGAAGAGTTGGCCTTGTAAGCTTTTAGTTCCTCTAGGACATGAATTTCCAGAGTCCAAACCCTAATGCTAAAAGTCAAAAGAAGGGGACAGAGAGGAGAATACTAATTCCTGGGATTCGGCTGAGAGTCTTGCCTGGTGGTGAATGAACAAGGAAACAAACACACGGCGGTCACACCAAAAATGGATTTCACTGGGTTCGAATGAAGTTTTAAGTCCCATGTTTTCTTTGGTGCTAATATACATCCTCATGGGAAATTTTGAGACTGGATACAATGGTTTTGTCTGTTCAATATTTTGGCTAAGGTCAGACCCTTTTAAGTTATTGGGGTATAGGGGAGTGGTTACATCAATGAATTGATAAGAAATAAAACAGTTAAAACACAACCACCTCACATGGATGAACACTATCAAAGAAACCAACACAGAAAATAGCAAGTGTTCACAGGACGTGGAGAAATTGGACACACGCACTTATGGGATTGCAAAATGATGCAGCCATTATGGAAAACAGTATAGAGGTTCCTCAAAAAATTAAAAGTAGAACTACCATATAATCTGGCAATCTTACGTCTGGGTATATGTCCCAAAGAATTCAAAGCAAGATCTCAAAGAGATATTTTCACAACCTGGTTCATAGCAGTATTATTCACAATAGTTAAGAGATGGAAGCAACCCAAATGTCCATCAATGAGTGAGTAGATAATGAGGATATGGTATATACATACAGTAAAGTATTATTCAGCCTAAAAAAAAAAAGTCTTGTCACATGCTATGAACAAGGTCACATGGATGAAGCTTGAAGACACTATGCTATATGAAACAAGCTAGTTACAAAAAGACCAATACTGCATGATTCTACTTATATGAGGTATCTAAAGTAGTCAAACTCTTAGGCACAGAAAGTGGAGTGGTGGTTGCAGAGGCTGGAAAGAGGGAGAAATGACAGTTGTTGTTTATTGGGTATAGAATGAAAGTGTCAGATGGTAAAAGTGTTGAGATAAATGACAACACAGGGTTGCAAAAAATATGTTTAATTCCCTATTTACACGTCCATTTTCTTCCACCAAAGTAAGCAGTTTTTAGGAAAAGAGCAAGCGCTGTTCATATTTGTACCCCAGACAGAGATTCCTTGTTGTCTCTGATACCCATTCTCCCCTCCTCTTCTAGATGACAGTTCACTATGAAGACTGCATTTCCCAGAGGACATAAGCAGAAGTAATATGTGCAACTTCTAAGTTTTGTCCTAAAAGGGAAGAGGCATACCTTTCACGTCCACCTTACCCCGCTTTCTGCTGTATGAGATGTGGGTATGGTGGTAAATCATCTTGAACCACCTGGATGAGGGCGACATTGTAGGGATGGCAGAGAAGATACAAGGAAAGGATCCTGCATTCCTCTGAACCTTCTCTCCTGTTAAGGGGTTGACAGCATAGTGTGGGATACAACCTCAGTGTGTCCCAAGTGGCCCAAACTAATTTACACCCCAGCACATTGCATAGCTCCTACAAATTGCTTCATAAAGATGGAAGGAGAGTGGGGCACCTGGGTGGCTCAATGGGTTAAGCCTCTGCCTTCAGCTCAGGTCATGATCTCAGGGTCCTAGGATGGAGCCCCACATCTGCTCAGCGGGGGGGCCTGCTTCCCCCTCTCTCTCTCTGCCTGCCTCTCTACCTAATTGTGATCTCTCTCTGTCAAATAAATAAGTAAAATCTTAAAAAAAAAAAGAAAAAGAAAAGAAAAAAATTTCCAAGGTATGTGTCAGTAAGGAAACATTTAGATGATGGCAAGACCATAGAAAGTGAAAGAAACTTTCCTTCAAGTGAGTCATGAACACACCACTTTGGTTCCCCTGCATTTCCATTTCTTTGTACCAAGTCAGTCTTTCTGTGACAACACCCTCCGATTTGGTCTTGCTTCACTTAGTTATTTACTTAGTGAAAGGCTTTGTTAGTAAAAGTCTTGTCTTAAATGAGGCAAGAATTTCCTTCTTTGGTTTGCAGGCTTTTTTTCTGAGATGCATGAGGTTTTCAATGTTTCAGAGAGCTTTCAAATCCAAATTTACCCTACAAATTCTGAGGGATGGCCAGAGGACACATTATTAATGTCATTCTACAAGCAAGTGCACACAGCACATTGCTGCCTCCATAAATAGTTACGTATTGGGCACTAGCCAAAGAAATAGAAATCCAAATTGGTAAGTGACTTGCTAGGTCACAGCTAGTTCATGCAATGCCATGATGAAGATAGAAAGCCAAAGACTTCCACATCTAATCACTCTAGACTGAATGAACTCTAGAACTTCAGTCAACTTATCAGTACTTCCTCTGGAAATACTAAAAGGCATTCTAATCTTCATCCCTTCTGCTTGAAGCCCAGAATGTCTCATGATTGCCATTTTTCTCACCATTACTTATGAAGAAAAACAGAGAAGCACATTTTCTAATTATTTTATACTAGCTCCTGGAACTGGTATAAAATGGAACAGCAGGAAACTCAAGGAAAAGTCTCATTCATTTCCAAGTAACCAAGGTCAATACCATAGGGAAACAAAACCTGCCACCTCAAAATGTGTCTCTTTGGCATTGCATTTTTTTTCAGGTTGATTATTATTTTAAGAAACAAAAGACTCAAAAAGCTTTTCTTTTTGCCTTTCCCCTAACTACCTAAAAAATTTTAGATGGAGGATTTACTCCAGGGAGGGAGTTATCACCATTGATAACTATAGTAAAATATGAATTAGGTGTGGTAGATGAGGAGCAATTTGGCAAAATCTGTGTTAAAATTCCTCTCTCTGTCCCATTGTTCCTGCACTGCCCAACAAACATTTGTTTACTGGAGATTTTTTCATCCTTCTGTGAACTGTCTTTCTTCCGTTGAAGTCACAGACTCCTATCCTCTTCTTTTTAACTGTTTGGTCACATGCCTGACTGCCTGGGGCCTCATATTCTCATAGAGCCTCTGTATGTTCTGTAATTTTATCCTGTTAACTTCATCACATCAATTTAATTTTTAGACCACCAAAAGAGTCTTGAAAGGATAGGAAAATTTTTCCTCTCCAATCATTCCACTCTTTGCTTCCATGAAAAGCAGCCCATCCATATAACTGTAAATATCTTGTTCATCTTCATTCTTTATGTTTATCTAGAAAGTTCTATGGCAGGCATGTAAGCTTGCACGTTCTCTTGCTTGAGACAGAAAAATATTTCATTGTGTAATCCATAAAAATATATTTTTTTAAAACCACAGCAAGAATCCACGGAAGCTAGTCACAGAAAGGGTTCTGGAAGGAGACACAGATAGGCTTTTTGGCTTCTAGGACCTTGTGATTTTGACTAAGGTGCCTCATCCAGCTGGCCTTGTGTGTGCAGTTAATATCAATGATAAGGACAACTTGTGTTGCCTCTCAGCCACCAAGGAGCCTTAGTGTATATTGTTTCCAAATCATAGTCCTCAAAAGCCTGGTCTACCTCTACTTTTTTCCTTAAGAACTTCCCTGATCTTTCTAGTAGCTCTCTTGATACATTACTTCTTAGACTCCTCCTAGTCCTTCTGCTGTCTCCCCTTCTCCATCATCCACAACTATATTTGATGTTGAATGATTTAGATATTACTAACATCACTTCTGCTATTGCTTCATCTGCATGGCAAATACTGAGTGTCTCATTCCACTGGTCACTCCAGGTGTTTTCTTGTGTATGACTTCTATGGTTAAACATTTTACTCTTCTGGGCTAGTTACAGAGCCTGGCCCATGTGTTATATTTCTTTGCCCTTAGCAAGAGTAAATGGTCTTCCCCACCTGTCCTCTGCCCCAATGGGTCTCCAAGATCCTGACTGAGCAGAAGGCAGAACTAAGGACGAGGAGCTACAATCCTTTTGATTCTGTCACTTGCTCTTCCATCCTGCTAGCTAAAATCTCACCCACTGAAATCAATCTCTTTTTCTGTATCCTTAGCCAAGCTCTTCATATAATGGGAGCTGAATAAAATAAATATTCATTGAATAAATAAGCCAATAAATCAAGAAGTTAATTAAGTATTCTCTGTTGTCAATTCAGTGGGCCACTCTAGGACAGCCTTTCCGTGTGATACAGCAATGGGTAGCCCCAAGCAAGAAAACTGTGTGCAACACAAGCCCAAACATGGGGAAGCCACAAAAAGAGCCCAGGAAGTTCAGGAATGAATTCTGTTTTCCATGCAAGAAACTAAAGATGGGTGATAAGGATGAGAATGAGAAAATTCAAACAGCATTTTAAGTGAAACTGGAAAGCTTTTTGCCCTACCTACACTTGTTACTTCTAACTAGTTAAGGAAATATAATGGGGAAATGCAGTGAAATGGTGCACCTGGGAACTCTGGTCGCGACCAAACATCCTAGATGTTTGTTGATGGAAGCTGGAGCCAAGTTGGGTGTGTCTTGCCCTTGAAATTAGCACAGGCCCTATTGTTGGCAGGTAGGATGTCTGTTTAGGCTTCCTAAATGCAATTTGCATGGAAACCAAATGGAAAAACTGGTCCCCCCAGTTTCTGAACTGGGAATCAGTGTTATAAGATGATACCGATAATTCCTTGCATTTAGACAGAACTTGAAGTTTCAGAACAGTTCCCAAGCAATTCCCAAACATAAGCATTATCTTACTTGAGTCTCTCAACAGCCCTCTGGGGTGGGTGTTATTCCAAGTTTACTGAATATCTTTAGGACTTGATACTGCTTCTTTGACTTCAGAAAAATGGGTCAATACCTGCTTCCTTTTAACTAACAGATACTGAGCTCTTTGTCTCAATAGGTACCACCTTCATGCCCTAAAAAACAAAACCAAAAATAAAACAGGGAGTCAACAGGGAAAGCTCCTACAGTCTTGACAGAGCTAGCTCATCAGGACACTCACTAGTACTTCTCATGATTTCTGCGTGAAACAAAGCAGCCTGCAGTTGTCACAGTGGGGTCCCCATCTGTAAAATCCCAAAGACTCACAGAGTTTTAGAATAGAAATAAACTTAGAGATTATATGGCTCAATACCTTCACTTCAGTGAGAAGGAACGTGAGGTCTAGAAAGGTAAGATGAGAGTGTCTAGTTTCCAATCCCAGCACTGTCCCTAAACTAATTCCTTAACATCTCTACGCCTCAGTTTTTCCAGATGCAACACGGGAATAATAGTATCTACCTCCTATTGTGGTGCAGATTAGGACAGAAGCGGAGTGAGTACTGAGAATTTAGTAATCAGTAGAGTTGATACTATAATCCCACTGTTATCTTCTACCCAGCACAGATAGAAGGGTTGGGGGTTGGGATTAAAATCTGACTATAAAATATGACTCCCCAGTATTCTGTTCCCTACTGGACAGTTTCTATGAGAGGAGTTCTTCTGCTCTCTTTGAAGTGCCACAGGCATGACAAATAAATTCTTATTTTTCACATCTAAATCCATAACCGAAACTGGATTCAGAGAAACCTTGAGGCAGAGGGTGTCTAAGAATATGGTATCAGGAAGACATCTACCATTGCCCTAAAGAATGGCACAATCAGTTCATCTGGAATCTTTCTTAGTCATGGAGTTTCAGGCAGATGAGCTACAGTGTGGGGGAAACGGTAATTTCAGGGATAGGATCAAAGTATACGAGTTCTCCCTCTCATTTTTAGTGGCTGATTGCCCAATGTCCTCTCTGTGAAAAGGGATGGGAGGAAGTAAAACAAAATAAAACAAAAATCAGAAAGTCTGATATTTGAGAGTTATTGCAGACAAAAAAAAAAAAATTTACACAGGGTCTAGAGGGGAGGAAGATGGGGAAGAGGCAGAATACAGAGGATCTTTAAGGCAGTGAAAATACACTATATGATACTATAATTGTAGATACATGTCATTACCCATTTATCCAAACCACAGCATGTACATCACCAAGATGAGCCAAGAGAAAGCCCTAAGGTAAACTGTGGACTCTGGATAATGGTGTAGGCCCATAAATTAACAATTGTCCACTCTGGTGGGGGTTGCAGATAATGGGAGAGGCTACGCATGTGTGGGAGTAGGGGGCCTATAGGAAATCTCAATACCTCTACTTTTTGCTCAAAACTGCTTTGAAAAAAATAAATCTATTTAAATAAAGAAAGAAATTTAACACACTTAACTATAGAATTGGCTGATTCCTTTCCAAAGCCAGATCCCTGGGATAATACATTTAACAAGATACAGTTATTTCATCTGAAGGGAGACAGAGTATCTAGACCTAGTACTAGAGAGATTCTCATCACAAAAGCCAGTCATGGTGTTCCTGTGGAATAAAGTCATAGAATATTAGACCACAAGAACCTGGAGAAGGTGGTCAGTCCATCCAAATCTTCTTTGTTGTCCCCACAGCCTAGCCATAAACTTGCAGCTTAGTAGGTTCTCAAAGTCTGATGAAGAACAGGGAGAAACTGAGCCAGAACATTTATGAGATAAGTAAGACTGCATTTGTCCCCTGGGATATTGAGGTTCCATTTGACTCATGGCCCAAGAGAATGAAATCAGATTCTCGAACCTGATGACCACATCCCTCTTTGACAAGTGCCAGTCACCTCCACCTGCCTTAAGAGCATAGCCTTATATTCATCATGCTCACACAGTAATCTTTACCCAGATCCTGGGACTACTAGAATAAGCAGAAGCAGTTCAGATTTTCCAGCTCTCCTCTAGTCAGGAAGAGCCTTTTTTCCTTCAGGAAAAAAATGAAAGAAAAAACTTGGAAATAATGGAGGTGTTTGGGACAACACTAACACAAACACATTGTGAATCATTTTTATAAAACCATTCTCTTTTTTTTAATTAAATTTATTTATTTTCAGCATAACAGTATTCATTATTTTTTCACCACACCCAGTGCTCCATGCAATCTGTGCCCTCTATAATACCCACCACCTGGTACCCCAACCTCCCACCCCCCCGCCACTTCAAACCCCTCAGATTGTTTTTCAGAGTCCATAGTCTCTCATGATTCACCTTCCCTTCCAATTTCCCCCAACTCCCTTCTCCTCTCTAATTCCCCATGTCCTCCATGCTATTTGTTATACTCCATAAATAAGTGAAACCATATGATAATTGACTCTCTCTGCTTGACTTATTTCACTCAGCATAATCTCTTCCAGTCCCGTCCATGTTGCTACAAAAGTTGGGTATTCATCCTTTCTGATGGAGGCATAATACTCCATAGTGTATATGCATCACATTTTCCTTATCCATTCATCCGTTGAAGGGCATCTTGGTTCTTTCCATAGTTTGGCGACCGTGGCCATTGCTGCTATAAACATTGGGGTACAGATGGCCCTTCTTTTCACTACATCTGTATCTTTGGGGTAAAACCATTCTTATGAATTTGTTCTGGCCAAGGCCAAAGTGAATGCCATTATCTATTATTGTTGTTGTTGCTGTTTCTTAATATTGTTGATTTTTCTTCCCCTGTCCAAAGGCTGAAGTCAGAGACTTTAACAAAGGAGTCAGGAACTCACCAACAACCAGAGTAAACTTAGAATTTGGATTTTATCTCAGAGTTTACCACTTACTGTCAACTTAACCTAGTTGCCTCCAGGAGGAAAAAGCATAATAACACTTCCCCTAAAGAATTATTATGATGATCTCCAGAGGGAAAGATGTACGTGGTACTCGTTGTTATTAGTATGCAGGGCTCCCAACAGCTCGAGCTTGCAAACAGATTCTCACAGCCTCTCTGACCACCTGTTTAGATGACAGGTATTACGGGAATATTCTCTAACCAAGTTACACCATGTTCTTCTTCCAAGATTTTTTCTTTGTAACTCAATGAAAATGACCCTGGAGGGCTCTGTATAACCAGAATCTACAGCTAATACATTACAGATACTCAAAAATCATTTCTTGTATGGGGACACCTGGGTAGCTCAGTCAGTTAAGTATCCAACTCTTGATTTCCCGTCAGGTCATGATCTGACCTGGTTCTGGGATGGAGCCCCACTTCTAACTCCCTGCTCAGCAGGGGAGCCTGCTTCTGCCTCTCCCGCTGCCCCTTCTCCCACTTGTGTTCTCTTTCTCTCTAAAATAAATAAATCATTTAAAATTTTTTCTTATACGAATAAAATAATTAATGGGGTGACAAACAGATCACAAAGCTCAGCTAAACCCAGGAGGAGTGAGATGCCAAGATGTCCTTAAAGACCAGGCGAGGGAGAAAGCTAGCCACCAGGAAACTGGGCTGTCTTTGTGGTTTCCTGGGAACCACAGGTGTGGAAGAACATGAAAAATAATTTGTAGCTCCAAATATACTCTGAGAATATATGCATGCTGGCAAAGTCCAACTGGCCATTTAGGTCATGTTTTGGTTTTATTTTTTTTATTTTTTTTTAAAGATTTTATTTATTTATTTATTTATTTGTCAGAGAGAGAGAGGAGCGAGAGTGAGCACAGGCAGACAGAGTGGCAGGTAGAGGCAGAGGGAGAAGCAGGCTCCCTGCCAAGCAAAGAGCCCAATGTGGGTCTCGATCCCAGGACGCTGGGATTATGACCTGGGCTGAAGGCAGCTGCTTAACCAACTGAGCCACCCAGGCGTCCCCATGTTTTGGTTTTAAAATTGGTTTTCCTCCATTGAGGAAATAGAGTTAGGGGATAGAGGGGGTGAGGACAAGAGGAAGATTGGCGAGCTGGTGCCATAAATCACCGGAAGGAGAACGAGAGAAAGTGATAAACTAGGTCTCACTTCCAAGACAAGAGGATGAAAAGAAGCACCAAGTTTGGAGAAACTCTGAAAAGTAATAAGACAAAGGAAGTCTTCACTGGGTCCCTGTGTGACCCAGACACGATGAGGACACTACGGCATAGGGAGGTTAAGTAACTTGTCTAAGGGGCACCTGGGTGGCGTAGTCATTGGGTGTCTGCCTTCGGCTTGGGTCACGATCCCAGGGTCCTGGGATCAAGCCCCACCTCAGGCTCCCTGCTCAACGGGAAGCCTGCTTCTCCCTCTCCCACTCCTCTGGCTTGTGTTCCCTCTTGCTGTCTCTCTGTCAAATAAATACATTTAAAAAAAAAAGAAGAAGAAGAAGAAGAAAAGAAACTTGTCTAAGAACGCAGAGCCAGTTAATGAACTTCCTGGACTAGTGAAATATGCCTAACAGCTTCAACAAACGGCTTTGTCAAAAGCTGATTCAAAGCCTGTAAACCAGACCCAAGCCCAGATTTCAACCTTCCAGCACTTTTTCTCTAGCCCAAATTCTTCTACTAACCAGTCTGGAGAGGACTCAAGGATGAGCTTCCAAGGAAGAAAGAGAGCGAAGCAAAACCCATAGAAACAAGCACAGGACCCTGGTGATAAGAAGCAAGGCAGTGTCCTTGATGGTTCTCCACCCTGTTTCTACAAAAGCAAACAAATGAGTCGGAGCTGGGGAAATGAAAGGATCAGCAGCTCAATTCAGGGTCCTGGGGCAGGAGCCTCCAGGAGCATCACCTTCCTGAGTCGTGCCAAGCCTGCAAGGCCCAAGGCTAAATGCTACAGTCTTCTTATTCACCAAAACTGAAGGAGGCCAACACAGGTATGGACAAACAAGAAAGAAGTTGATGGATGAGAAAAAGACTCCAGTACAAGGAAATTTCAGAGTCAAAGAAGGAGTTCATGTTTCTCTGAAAAGGCAAGCATAACTTAACATGTGTGCCACCTGAAACCAGAAAGCACATTTAATTTTTTTTTAAGATTTAATTATTTGACACAGACAGATCACAAGTAGGCAGAGAGGCTGGGGGGTGCGGAAGCAGGCTCCCTGCTGAGCAGAGAGCCTGATGTGGGGCTCGATCCCAGGACCCTGAGATCATGACCAAAGCCAAAGGCACAGGCTCAACCCACTAGCCACCCAGGTGTCCCAATTTTTTTTTAAAATTTATTTATTTGAGAGAGAGAGTGAGAGAGAGCATGAGAGAATGAGAGTAGAGAGTCAGGGGGAGAAGCAGACTCCCCACTGAGCAGGGATCCTGATGCGGGAACTGATCCTGGGATTCCAGGATCATGACCTGAGCCAAGGGCCGTTGCTTAACCAACTGAGCCACCCAGGTGCCCCCAGAAAGTAGGTTTAAGTAGCAAGAGCCTCCCCAGGCCCAGAGCGGGCAACAGAAAGCAGAGACCAGCCCTGAGCCCACAGAGCATTCTGTTTTCTGCCCACGCCCTGGGGCTCCTGGGAGAAACCAGGACCTCATCATGGTGCCCAATGCCTGGGTCCCACCAGACAGCTCCTTTGCTCCTGTGCCTCTGCTCAGGTGGCTCAAATGCCTCCTTAAGTGGTACACCCCACAAGGGCCCCCAGAGAGACCTGCCTTCCTCATTTTGGGTTCTGCCCTACCACACAGCACTCCCACCAGTTAAGGGAATGCAGGCAGTGACAGTGACCCCAGCCTCCCCTCCAGCTACTTCATCCAGCCCCTCAGAGTTCACTCCTCCTCCTGTTGCTTCACCCTGAGCTGAAGCACACCCCAGCAGAGTTCCCAGGCTGCCTTCGGAGGCTCACCATCCCGGGCCTCCCCACCTCGGGTCCCACTGTGCCCCGTCCCATTGCCCAAGTCCTACATATCAATGAAATCCCAACCAAATTCACCATCTGTCCTTCCGAGAGAATTTGCAGTTTTGTATCATGAACACTTAACTTGTCATTTGTTGTCTTCATTGTCATTACCCTTTTCTTTCTAAGACTAAATGCATAATCTTCATCAGGGCAGGGATGCACTGCTACTCCTGTTTGTATCTCCAGAGCCATACATCACACAGTGCTTTTAATAATGAGAAGGAGAAGGAAGAAGAACTTATGCTCCTTCTGATTTCTGGATACAGTTCCATACCTGAAATGTACATTTTACAAGTCAGGCACTATCCTCAGCATCAAAGAGGCATGATTATCCTCCTGATCCTCAGTGAGCTCCTGATCAAAAGGGCAGAACAAACATGCAATATGATGGGTTTTAAGAGTAAAATATCTAAGAAGAGGAGGAAAGAAACACAGCTGAGTCAAAAAGATGAAGGGACACATGGCTGGGTTTTCTGGAAACTGGTGCTTAGGTGTGGCTTAAGAGTAAAAAACAAAGATCATATTTTCAAAACAGCAACAGAATCCTTCAATTCCGGACCATTTTCTGTGTTATTCCCTCCTTTCACACAGAGCAACCGCCTCAAGCACAGGCCGGTTGCTCTGTGTGAGGTTAGCTTAAGCAAAACACAATTAAGGAATCAAATCTCCTAGAAACCTACTACAGGTTAAGCAATCTTAACCTATAGAAACGCTGAGGTAAGTATTGTTATTCCCAATTTATGGATGCAGTGAATGGAACAAAATGAAAAGTTCAGCTTCTTGTTTGAGGTCACTCCGTGGGTGAGTGGCTGAACAGGGAACACCACCCCACAGTATCTGACATTTAGGGGCAAACTTTGAACCTCTGTAGCATACCATAGTGTTCCCACTGCCAGAACAAAGGAAACCCATATATGACAAGTCTCATACCAGAAGGAAGACTAAGAAACACACAGTGTTAGAGCTTGAAATGACTTCAGAAATCTTGTCATATGCCCTGATCTTAGAGATCCGGGATGAATGCCCTAAAGCCAGTTGTCAAATGTTTTCCTTCCCTAGCTGACCTTTTCTCACACAGTGTTTTGTTAGCCATTCTAGATCACATCTAGATCACATCTTGACTGAAAGAGCACAGAAAAACAAAATTCCTAATAGGGTGTGCCTGGCCTTTCGTGCTTAGGAAGCCAGATTTTTATAGAGCGCAGACTCGTGAAGATCTCTGGATGTTACTGTTCTAATCTGATGGGTAGCTCCTCAATTCTTCTAGGCCCCACTGTTTCTAGTTATGCTAAATATGAGGAATAAACACCTTCTGCCGGACAGAAGGCCCAATTCAAATACACCTACTTTTGAGCAGAATGAAGGCAATCAAGTCTCCAGGAGAATCACTGTGACAATACCCAGGACCAAAGTTGTCTGTTCATGTGTACAGTGCACCACCTACCCGGATGAAAGTCTGTCTTTCCATTGGCTCACAGGATGGGCCTTTCTTACGAACTGGTCTGTGGTGTTGCTGGGCCATGTACCTTGGGAGCTGCAAAGAAGGGTAAGACAGTCCTCATGGATGAAGGAGGCTGATAAATGTCAACACAGAGGGCTCAGATCCAAAATAATAGACAACAAGAAGCAGACATCCAAGCAGTTACAGACTAATGCATTCAAGAAGCATTTCTCAGCAAGCATTTGTGGGGTAAGCCAAAGAAGAAGGCTTGGAGATGGTAGAGGAGAAAGCAAAGGGCTCATGAAGGGTAGGGGAAGTGGTCAGTCAGAGAAGGCCAGGAAAGAACCTTACTAAGGAAGCAATAAAAACAGAAACAATGGTAGGAGGAAATAGAAAAGAACTGGAAGAAACCATATTCCAGAAAGAATGGAAAAATCTCAGAGCATAAGCAACTATGCTAAACTCATACTGGTCCTATCATTCAGAAGGGTCCTGGAATCCACTCCATTTGATAGTATTTCAAATATAGATTGTCACAGGCTCACCAGTAGCTTTCACTGGTAGCACATTCCTTGGCTTAGAAAGACTTTATACCTCTTCTAGTCAAAATAGTAATACCTAATCCATTCGTAGTAATAATTCCTGAGAGTTTGACTCAGTCCAACTCCAACAATCACGGTCATTCCTGAAGCTGGAGCCAGTTGAGTATTACATAAAATACTGTTCATAATTTCTTAGCCCCAACAAATGCTTGTTGAGCATATATTATGTGCAAGACTAAAAGGAAAGAGTAGTTTCTCCTCCTACTCCCTCCCACTTTCATTTGAAAGGAAAAATGGAAAGAAGGGAGGAGCATAGGGCACTAGACCTTGATTCTATAATCTAGTTTAGGAGTCAGGTATGTAATGAGGCAGAGGAGAAAAAAAAAAAGGAAGAAACGATGTTCTGAGAATCCAGAACATGTGACTGAAACCAAGAATTGAGAAACTTGTATTGGAAAAGTTAGCATTTGGTTTGGACTTTGAAGATTGAGAAATTAGAGTTGAAAAGGATTTTCTGAGCCTGAAGCCCTATTTCACCAGGCTACTACAAATGTCAACTACTAGGGAAAGATAAGTTATTAGCCTTTGGGTGGAGGTTGTCCACTGAGGTTCTGGCCCTCTCCTAATTCCTCCAAATGGATTCATTCCACTAAAAAGATAAGGAGACCTTATTCTTCCTCGAGGCCATTAAGACAGACATTCTTGATGTAATAGCCTCATTTATACAGAAAAAAGCTATGTGCTGTTTCTTCTGTCCACCAAGTTGAAATGAGATTTTATGTTTCTCAAACCATTTCTGTCTCACTCTGGACCTCAGAATGAGACCAGATCTTAGGAAGGGTCTTCACCCTACTTAGGTACCCCTGTGACCTGTGCTTGAAAACACTGGCGTCCCAGGCTAAGGAAATCTTTAAAATTTTTTAAGCCTGGGAAAAAAAGAAACAAATTGACATTTAAGAAGTATTACTTAGGGGCATCTGGATAGCTTAGTTGGTTAAGCAACTGCCTTCTGCTCAGGTCATGATCCCGGAGTCCCAGGATCAAGTCCTGCATCAGGCTTCCTGCTCAGTGGGGAGTCATCTTCTCCCTCTGACCCTCCTGTCTCATGTTCTTTCTCATTCTCTCTCCCTCCCTCAAATAAATAAATAAAATCTTTAAAAAAGAAAAGAAATATTACATAAATACATATTCTCTATGCATGTGTGTGTATGAGAGAGAGATTGAGAGATCTAATCCTTGTACTAGTTCAAAACTATTGTCCACACATGGACATCTCATTTTCCTCACTAAGAGAGGAAGACCATGTTTGCCCCAATTACACAACATGAGCTAATGACTCCTCCTCTGAGCATAGCCAGTAGTGTCTTCAAGCACAGGTCATGGGGGTACCTAAGCAGAGTGAAGATCCTTCTTGAAGAGCTGGTCTCATTCTGAGATCCATACTGTCCCCAGCATCTTCTGCATCATCAGCACCTTCCCCAGTATTCCAGGGTCAAAAGGCTGCTACTTAAAACTAATCACGGCACTTGCCCTCTTCAATGGCTTTCCACTCTCCCCAGGAATGAGGCCCAATGCCACAGTAAATCCAATCCCTATCTACTTTTCTCAAGTTATTTCTTACTAGTACCACCTGTGCACTTAAGGGACCAACCACATGGGACCACCCAGACCCCCCCCTTTTTAAAGATTTTATTTATTTACTTACTTACTTACCCATTTACTTTGGAGGGGGTGCTAAATAATTCTTTGTCATAGGAGGTCCTGTGATTATAGAATGCAGCACTCCTGGCCTCCACCAATGAGATGCCATAGCACTTCCCCAAGTTCTAACAACCAAAAATGGTGCCAGGCACTGACAAATGTTCCTTTGGGACAAAACTGTCCCTGTTTAAGAACCAATCATTTTAATGGAAAACCACATATTTTAAAAATTGAGAAGTTACAATCTCTATGTTGATTAGTATAGAAGGAAAAGTGATTCTGGTAGTTGTGTTATTACAGACTTACTCATAGAAACCTGGAAGAGTCTTGTGAGGAGCTAAAATGGAAAGCAAGTATGTGTTTCAAACTCGTGATTTATTCTTTCTGAATGTATTGCCCTATATGAAGAAATGGAAATGATAATACCTCTTAGAACTACAGTGAGAGCAAATAAAACAAAAATATAATACAGATCAAAATGCTACGCACATAGCAGGTGCAAAAAAAATTTTGGCTTTTTCTTCTTTCTTTCTTCTTCTTTTTTTTTTTTTTAAGATTTATTTATTGGAGGCAGGGGGAAAGGGGCAGAGGGAAAGAATCTCAGGCAGACTCTTCGCTAATGCAGAGTTCAACTTGGGCTCCGTCTTATGACCTTGAGATCATGACCTAAACCAAAATCAAGAGTTGGTCACTTAACCAAATGAGCCACCCAGGTACGCCCTTCTTCTTTTTTAACAGACTTATGGCAGCCTTTTCTATTTTGGTCTTTTTTGCTGTGTTGTGTTTTGTTTTTGTGCATTTCAGCATACCTTTGGTTTTGTAGGATTATAATAAGACCATGTAAAGCAATAGTCTTATCTAAGCCAACCCTTGGCTGCTTGTGGAACTCTTGCTTTCAATTTTAAAGGATACCTCAAGAGAGGAAAAAAAGGGGGGAGGGGACAATGGAAAGTAAGAGAGAATATCTATTTCCTGCAGCCACCCTGACACCACTTTTTAGAGGAGTTAGAAAAAAAGCTATGGAGATCATTTTCATAAAATGTTGTGAAAGATTCATAACATAAGCAATGCTAGTCTGATTCCATGGATTCTGTTTTCCAGAAAGATCTCACAATCCAGTCCATTGGTGGAGGGCTTTCTCCCATGTGGCAATACTAAATGTGTCTAGGTTTCCAAGGTCACCCATCCCCAGGTGCAATAAGCTTTCATAACTCTTCCATCCAAAATATCAATAACTAAAATATGAATCATAATAGTGTGTGAGGAAGAGGGACCCAATTTGGTTCCATAACAAGATCAGACTATGTAAGAGAGCTGTTATATTTTTAGATCAAATCAGTCTTCAAACCTCACATTTATGTATCTAACTATCCAGTGGATTTTCCACAAGGGCCTCAAACCAAGTAAGTTCAAAATCAGGTTCATCTTGTCTGCCCAAAACCTGTTCCTCTCCTGGACTTCCTATCTCAGTGACTATTACTGCTCATCTCTACTCAGACGCTAAACCTGTCAAACGTTACCTTGTCTCCTTCTCTTCCCTTAAAAAGGGATCTAAAAAACTAAATTTTGTTGATTCCATTTCTTAAGCATTTTTTTTTTTTTTTAAATCTGTGTCCCCTTCTCATTCTCAGTGGAACGCCATCCTGTTTGCCTGGAATTTAGCTAGCGTAGCCTTCAACCTTGCTCCTCCAATTTAGTGAACATAGTACAGAGGGAGTGATCTATCTTTCTTTCCTTCTTTCTTTCTTTTTCTTTCTTTCTTTCTCTCTTTCTTTCAAGATTTTATTTATTTGAAAGAGAGAGAATGAGCAAGAGAGAGAACAGAAGTGGGAGAGACAGAGGGTGAGGAAGAAGCAGACCGTCCATGGAGCAGAGAGTCCGATGCAGGACTCAATCCCAGGACCCAGGGATCCAGACCTGAGCAGAAGGCAAAGGCTTAACCAACTGAGCCACCCAGGTGCCCCTAATTTTTTTTTTCTCCTAAAGAGCAAATCTTTTTGCTTTTCATCCCACTTAAAACCTTTCACTGGTTTCTCCTCTGCCTTGTGGATAAGGGCCACACTTTTAATACAAAGCCCGTGGTTACTTCCCCAAGTTCATTTCCGGGCACTAACCCCCTGCAGCCCCCGAGCACCATGATCCCTGCGACTCCCCCAAGAAACACAGTCTAACCTGCAGGTACACACCCTGCTTCCAGGCCTCCAAACAAAAACTCTCTGCATCTGCTCCTCCCCATTCCCAACCTTTGGTCACCTTCTGGAAACCACTCTATCTGTTTAGATGTCATTCCTCCAGGGGAGATTTTCTTGGCCGGCCAAGAGAGAATCACATGTGCTCCCGAAGGGTTTCAATTTCCTATTTACTTACAAGTCTCATGACACAAGCTTCTTATTTCACAATTTCATTCCTAGCGCCTAGTCCACAGCGTCCTCTTAATAATATTCCTCGAATAACTGGAATCCCTGGCAAATGAGAATAAAATTCCAGTTGACCTGACTACAACCCTTATGTTTATCTCACTGTGTCTCATAGGACATATTTATTTGTTGAACAAATAGGTATACTTTTTCCATCACACACAGATCATGCAGTCTCTACCCAAGCCACCTGCCTTTATTGCCTCTGTTCAAAACAGAAACCTTTCTCTCAACTCCAGGCCCAAGTTTTTTTTCCTAGTAACTTTTTTTAGAGAATCACACAAACACACACACACACAAAAAGTAGCTTGCACTTGAAATGTCCTTTTAAAATATTTAAACAATATTTTTAAGATATCACTGATGTAATCTGATTTTTTTCACGTATTTCTCTTTTGAAAAAATTGTGCTTAAAAAAAAAAACATAACAGGGCACCTGGGTGGCTCAGTGGGTTAAAGCCTCTGCCTTTGGCTCAGGTCATGATCCCAGGGCCCTGGGATCGAGCCCCGCATCGGGCTCTCTGCTCAGTGGGGAGCCTGCTTCCTCCTCTCTCTCTCTCTGCCTACTTGTGATGTCTCTCTGTCAAATAAATAAATAAAAAATCTTTAAAAAAATCAATAAAATAAAAAATAATAAATTAAAAAATATAAATAAATAAATAAATAAATGAAAGGCATAACATTAGCTTTGCTATCTTAACCAATTTTTTTTGTTTTACGAGGAAGGTTTAATAAGGTAGCTAACATATGCTTCACTAACTTGCATTTCGGGGTCCCTTCACTAAAACAAAACACCCTATTCATTGGGTAAAAACGGCTTGTTTTATGTATATATAACGCGGTGCAATTAGGTAAAAAAAAAAGCCAGAATACACTTGTTTCATATTCTAATGACATGGAGCATGTGTCATTACTCTTTTTTTCATATTAGGATTCAGTGGCCCATGGTGCAAAAAAAAAAAAAAAAAAACCCTCTGATTAAGCTTGTATCAGTCTCGGATTTCTGTTTCATTTCCATGATCTTGACCATGAAGAGATCAGTATATTCATTTTGGTTTTTACCGGCCAGAGTGGAGTCCAGTACCGCTTCTGTGAAGTCATCAGCAACCTATGTAGAGGTGTCTGGCCACACCTGTAAGTGTTTTTCTGTTCTTCTCTTCGCTTCCACTGACTCATTCCAAAAACTAATGTGCCTTTTCCTTTGAAGCTTCGATCCCCCTCTTATTATTCCGGGATGAAGATCCTAACGATAAGCACACAATTAAAAAACCACCCCCACACTGGAGTTCTTCACTTAGGTGCAGCTAAAGTTTGAGGTAAAGGTAGTTTTTGAAGGGGTATTCTGGATCATTTATACCCTTTAATATAAGTAAGTTACTATTATATGCTGACTTTCTAATGCATTTAAAAGGCTACATAGTTTTTTCAATGCAGAGAGAAGGAAATACACATCGCCCCAGCACAGATCAAAGCCAAGGGAACTATGAAGCCATCTGTTTTAAGTGTACAGTTCAGTAGTGTTAAGTATGTTCACAC
This sequence comes from Mustela putorius furo, assembly GCF_011764305.1. Classification (NCBI taxonomy): domain Eukaryota; kingdom Metazoa; phylum Chordata; class Mammalia; order Carnivora; family Mustelidae; genus Mustela; species Mustela putorius. The sequence continues at coordinate 36,335,608 of NW_025422368.1, read as the reverse complement.
CATGGTGCTACGTATTTCTAGAACTTCCCCATCCTGCAACACTGCAGCTGTCTACCTGATAAACACTGGTCTCCCTCCTCCCCAGCCCTTGGCAACCAACTTTCTATTTTCTATTTCTGTGCTTTGGGACTATTTTAGATACTTTATATGAGTGGAATCATGATAGCATTTGTCCCTTTGTCGCTTGCTTATTTCAGTTAGCATAATATTCTTAAGGCTCATTCCCTTCCTTCTTTAAGGCTGAATGATATCCCACTGAATGATATACCCTGTTTTCTTTGCCCATCTGTTTGTCAAAGGACATCTGGGTTGCTTCTACCTCGTGGCTCTGTGACGAATGCTGCAATGAACATGGGTGTACAAATATCTCTTTGAGATCCAATTTTGAATTATTTTGGATATTGGAAAGTTTAGGGCAAGCTTTTTTTCAACTTTATAAACATATTTTTTTTTTAGTTTATTCCTTTCACTTAGCATTCTGTGTGTGAAATACAACCAAATTGTTTCATGTAACTTCAGATAATTTTGATTTCATTCTTCTATACGATATTATATTTTATGATTTTACCAAAATTTATTTATCTATTCTTAGTGGTATATGAATTTTTTCTGGTTTGGGACAATGACAGACAATCCTGACAAATATTTTCTTATTCAAATAACCAAATGAGCATGTGCTAGAGTTTCTCCAAGATATATACCCTAGAGCAGAATTGCTAGGATATAGGTATGCATATATCCAATTATACTGAATAATTAACATTCCTTTTCCAAGGGGATTATGCTAATGTAAATTCTTGCCACAAGCAAATGAAAGTTTTCAGGGCTACACATCCTTACCAATAGTTGGTGTAACCCCATGTTAAATTATTACTAGCCTGGTGGGTGTGTGATAGTAACTTAGTTTGCAATTACCCTTTGCCTATGAATCTCATAAGACAAGAAAGACACCAGTTGCTTCCATTTTTTGAGAGTCCTTTATATTAAAAAAAAAATTAAGAAATGCCAAGGCACAGATGTAATATAATATTATTATGCTATTTATAAGTGCTCACTTTGGCAGCACATATGCTATTTATAAAACAATTAAAATTTTAAAAATAATCTGTGGTACATTATAAAAGAAAGGGAATGCAAGGTTAAAATCTTACAATGAACGTCTTCAGCCCCAATAGTGTATACTTCTAACCACACGTGTAAATCTCATTTAGAGACAGCATAAATATCTGAGATGTTTAGAGTCTCAGATAACATGAAAAAATCATCCTGAAGGACCTTTCATATTGAAGTCCAGAGCGAAATGGTCATACTGACTCCCTCCACCTACCGACTGACTCAACCTCTACTCCCAACTCCTGCTCTTTAAAAAAACCATCCTTAATGTCTGCTGGACCTATGGGTTTTATCCTAACTCATTAATGAAATGCTTGAGAATGAACACTGGGGAGGAAAAACCTCAAAAATAATTGACAGAAAGAGAGTCCAGTGGGTGTGTCAAGGAAAGATGCAGACACCTCCCCTTCTGCCTCGCTTTGTGGGAATATTTGTTGATTTAATAAGCATTGACTGAGCACTTCCAAGTTCAAAGAAGTTTGCTAAGGGCTTTGGAGGAAACAAAGAAGAGGAAAACCAGGTATCTCCCATTCCTGAGGCTCATCTGCTAGCTGGGGGACTAATGAAAATGACCCGCAACTATAAGGCAGTGTCATTGGGGCAAGGGACGCAGACACTATAAAGGGATTAAAGGAGATGACCCTTGAGGTGGAAGGGGACGGGGAAATTGGGGGAACAGACCACTGAGCAGTCAAGAAGGATGTTCCATCACAGCTATTAGCATGTAGCCAGGATGCTGGGAAAGCTCAGGGCCCGCTGAGAGAATACTGACGAGAAGTGCTCTGTGGACAGTCAGAAGGTGTGCCTTGGAGTCACGGATGAGGGCAGTTAGTAAGCCATAAAACTGGAGCCAGATTCCCAAGACATTAAGTGTCATGACAAATACGAAGCATTAACAATAGATTCTCAGCCATTTAAAACAGAGCAGTGATATGATTTTAATTGCATTTTTAAAAAAGATTTTATTTATTTATTTGACAGACAGATCACAAGTAGGCAGAGAGGCAGGCAGGCAGAGAGAGGAGGAAGCAGGCTCCCCGCAGAGCAGAGAGCCCGATGCGGGGCTCAATCCCAGGACGCTGGGGTCATGACCTGAGCCGGAGGCAGAGGCTTTAACCCACTGAGCCACCCAGGCGCCCCTTAATTGCATTTTCTAAAGATAGTACTGAGGGGGGGTGGGTTTAAAGTATCATTTGAAAAAGGGATAAGAGATGACCCTCTAGATAGTAAAATGAGGACGTTCACAGAGGAACAGGGGGACATGGCGAGGGGAGTGGGGAGGGTTGGGCATGTTATAGGCTGACCATATCCCTGTAAGATCCACTCTTTTCCAGTACCATCTGCTCCTTTCCTGAGTCACTGGACCACTACATGGATCCTCTGGAACCACCTACCAAATGGGTCTCAGAACAATCGTCTGGTTCCCGGGGCAGTCCATGGGTCATTGGAACAACCCTGGGCCACAGCCACCCACCCAGGCCTGCTCCACAGAATGTAAGAACTATATTGCTGAAAGGCATCCTGGACTCCAACCCAGTGCTGACAGGAGGAACTGTAGGTCCTGAGAAGTTAAGTTACTCACCCAAGGCCAAACAACTCATCATGGCTGAGGCAGGACTCAACCCTGCCCCAAGACTGAGGTTCCAAGTCCATCAGTCAACAAAATCAAGATGGAACCAAAACTTAGTCTTTGTTCCCTGTTGTATTGTTTTTCTATTATTGACGGTCACAACCAAATTTATTAGTAGGAACGTTTACAGAATCATTCACACTTATCATTGGGTGAGGTTCTAATGTTTCCAGAGCCCTCACAATGGCAGAGGCACAGGACGGGCTGTGAAACCCACAAACTAAATACAGTTACTCTCTCTAGGCATTCTACTACCCTGGGCAGTCTGGGGCAGGGCTCACCTTTGTTCCTTTCTGCGCCAAGAATCTGGTGTAAGCACAGCACCAATCGTGCTGTGGGAAACAAGCTCATTAAGTAGTAATGAGGGCAAAAAAAAAAAAAAAACCCAGTGGATTGGTGGTTTTCAGAAAAGCTGACTTGCAGAGAGGAAATTCAGTCCAGAATCGGTGCACTCTTGGATTTAATACTCTGAGCGAAATAGATACAACCTGTCTGAGACAGAATTAGGCAGGTCGCCAGTGTGGGGTGTGACTATGAGATAGCCCCAACCAAAGCCACATGCCTACCATACTTCCAAAGTTGCCAGAATTTACTACCTTTATAAAAACTTGTTTGGGGCGCCTGGGTGGCTCAGTGGGTTAAAGCCTCTGCCTTCGGCTCAGGTCGTGATCCCAGGGTCCTGGGATCGAGCCCCACTTCGGGCTCTCTGCTCCACAGGGAGCCTGCTCCCTCTTCTCTCTCTCTCTGCCTGCCTCTCTGCCTACTTATGATCTCTGTCTGTCAAGTAAATAAATAAAATCTTTAAAAAAACAAAAACTTGTTTGAGTGGTAAGCCATTGTCTCTGGATACTTCGCCCTCCCTCCTCTATCCCTACTGAAATGACGTGATGCATGAATTAATTCATTAATATATGTTATTGGGTGCACAGTGATATGTGAGTGCTGTGGCAGTGCGTTTAAGGCAAATGACTGGAAGTGCAAAGTTTGGTCTAGACAACTTTTCTTTTTTTTAAGATTAATTTTTTAGCCTCTTCAATAAATGGCGCTGGGAAAATTGGACAGCCACGTGCAGAAAAATGAAATTGGACCATTTCCTTACACCACACACAAAAATAGACTCAAAATGGATGAAGGACCTCAATGTGCGAAAGGAATCCATCAAAATCCTTGAGGAGAACACAGGCAGCTACCTCTTCGACCTCAGCCGCAGCAACTTCTTTCTAGGAACATCGCCAAAGGCAAGGGCAGCAAGGACAACAATGAACTATTGGGACTTCATCAAGATCAAAAGCTTTTGCACAGCAAAGAAAACAGTTAACAAAATCAAAAGACAGCTGACAGAATAGGGGAAGATATTTACAAACGACATATCAGATAAAGGACTAGTGTCCAAAATCTATAAAGAATTTAGCAAACTCAACACCCAAGGAACAAATAATCCAATCAAGAAATGGGCAGAGGACATGAACAGACATTTCTGCAAAGAAGACATCCAGATGGCCAACAGACACATGAAAAAGTGCTCCATATCACTCGGCATCAGGGAAATACAAATCAAAACCACAATGAGATATCACCTCACGCCAGTCAGAATGGCTAAGATTAACAAGTCAGGAAATGACAGATGCTGGCGAGGATGTGGAGAAAGGGAAAAACAAAAACTTGTTTGAGTGGTAAGCCATTGTCTCTGGATACTTCGCCCTCCCTCCTCTCTCCCTACTGAAATGACGTGATGCATGAATTAATTCATTAATATACGTTATTGGGTGCACAGTGATATGTGAGAATTCAAGCTGTGCATTCTCCTACACTGTTGGTGGGAATGCAAGCTGGTGCAACCACTCTGGAAAACAGCATGGAGGTTCCTCAAGATGTTGAAAATAGAACTACCCTATGACCCAGCAATTGCACTACTGGGTATTTACCCTAAAGATACAAACGTAGTGATCCGAAGGGGCACGTGCACCCGAATGTTTATAGCAGCAATGTCTACAATAGCCAAACTATGGAAAGAACCTAGATGTCCATCAACAGATGAATGGATAAAGAAAATGTGGTATATATATATATATATATATATATAATGGAATACTATGCAGCCATCAAAAGAAATGAAATCTTGCCATTTGCAACAACGTGGATGGAACTAGAGGGCATCATGCTTAGCGAAATAAGTCAATCGGAGAAAGACAACTATCATGTGATCTCCCTGATATGAGGAAGTGGTGATGCAACATGGGGGCTTAAGTGGATAGGAGAAGAATCAATGAAACAAGATGGGATTGGGAGGGAGTGAAACCATAAGTGACTCTTAATCTCACAAAACAAACTGAGGGTTGCTGGGGGAGGGGGGTTGCGAGAAGGGGGGTGGGGTTTTGGACATTGGGGAGGGTATGTGCTTTGGTGAGTGCTATGAAGTGTGTAAACCTGGCAATTCACAGACCTGTTCCCCTGGGGATAAAAATATATTATATGTTTATAAAACTTAAAAAATTTAAAATTAAAAAAAAAGATTAATTTTTCATTTGAGAGAGAGAGAACCACACACAAGCAGTGAGGAGGAGCAGAGGGAGAAAGAGAGAAGCGAATTCTCCACTGAGCAGGGAGCCCAACTTGGGGCTCAATCCCAGGACCTTGAGATCATGACCTGAGCTGAAGGCAGATGCTTAACCCACTGAGCCACCCTGATGCCCCAGTTTATAGGACTTTCAACACTAACTTTATCTCTCTTGATCCCCAAATCAGTCCATGTAGATAACATTTTCCACGTTTTAGGATGAGAAAACTGAGGCTCAGATAAATTAAGTGAATAGCCCCACATCACACAACCAAGAAGTGGCAGAACTGTGATTTTATTTTATTTTATTTTATTTATTTAGAACTATGGTTTTAATCCATGCCTTCTAACCTCAAATATCATATACTTTCCATTACATCTGGTATATTAGCAGAAATCTCTAAGACAAATGGGGCTCACATCTCAAAGAAGGTAATAATGTAATGTGTAAGGGAGTACAATGTAAATAACAAATCCAGATTTAAAATATTTTTTGAAAAAAAAAACAACACTTATATCAACAGTAACCTTAATGTTACTGAGTGCACACTATGTGTGTGGATTAAGCACTGTTCTAAAATGTGTGAGCCCACAGCTCCATATGTTAAGATACACCCAGCATCCATTGTTTTGCAGCACCCCCACCCCCCACCCCGGGAGAAGGGAAGGGTTTGAAAAAAAAAAAAAAGACTTAAATGAATTCAGCAAATATGTTTCCCCGAACACTCCAAAAACCCACCCATCTTCTTAAGGCAGACCTAAGACCACACTGAAGAATATCCCAATTAAGCAGAGTCTGGAATTCAAATCTTTCTTGTATTCCGTAGGTTGTTTGCTTGTTTTGGGCAGGGTGGAGGGGGAGGTTGTGCAGCAGGAGAGGGAGAGGAAGAGAATCTTAAGCAGACTCCATGCCCCGTGGGGATCCTGACAGGTGCTCATGACCTAAGTGGAAATCAGGAGTTAGAATGAGTCTCCCAGGTGCCCCTATTCTGTAGATTCAATACTAATTAAATATCAACCGAAAACAAAGGAAAAAACAAAACCCTTCCTAAGTTTTAAACTTCCAGTCTGAATTTATTCTGTAGAAGAGGCCAAAGTAATACTTTCAGAGCGATGTCCCTCAGACTTCCTGTGCACGAACTCACCCGGACACCTGTCCAAGTGCAGATGCTGATGCTATAGGCTTGGGTAGGGTCTGAGGCTCGTCATTTAATAAACTATACATTTCGAGTTAGCAAAGCCCCAGAATATACTCGTATGCTCAGGTGTATACATATGTTTATGTTAAAGCCTGGCTCCCCCCAGCAACCAATACAACAGGAAAAGTTGAGTTCACTGCTCCCACCACAAGGGAGATCACTACCTCGATTAACTTCAGCAACATCTCAAAGGTGGAAGGCGGGGTTGAGATTTTTGTGATATTTGGGATTTGGTGTAAGGGAAGTCTTTCATCATGTAACTTAGGATTTTTAAAAAGATTATGATATAATGATAATTCAGGATTGGTGGACAGCAAGGGTGTCAAAGAGTCTTGGGGCGTAAACAAGCTGATGTCATCAAGTGCAAAGTTCAACCGTCTCATTTGGCAAGCTGTTTCTTCCTGGGCAAGAGTTCCAGGGAAAGCAAAGACTTGTTAGTGACGACAGGGACTAGTGAACTCATACTTATAGTAAACAGTGGGTGTAGATGTTTTGGGTTTTTAATACAGGTGAGCCCACAGGTGAAGGAGCTGGGAGGAAGAAAAGGCCCAAGACCCAACGAGTGGGAAAGGTTTTTCTCGGCAGAGCGCGCCACCTGCTGGCCGTGTGGGTAACAAAACACAAAAACTGCAAGTGCAAAAGCTGTTTAAAAGGACACGAGTGCCACCTACCGATATGTTTTTAAGCTTTTTTCCCCCTCGACTTCTGTATGATTTTTATTTTATTTTTTAAACATCTTAATTTAATTTTTTTTCAGTGTTTCAAGAGTCATTGTTTATGCACCACACCCAGTGCTCCGTGTAATACTTGCCCTCCTTAATACACACCGCCAGGCTCACCCATCCTCCCGCCCCCTCCCCCACAAAACCCTCAGTTTGTTTCTCAGAGTCCACAGGCTCTCATTGCTTCATCTCCCCCTCCGATTTACCCCATGACTCTCTTTCATTTAAAATATGTATGTTACTCCCAATCATATAACAGATGCTAGAAACAGGGAAATAGATAACACAAGATGTGAAAGGCAAGTCTTAGAGACACATAAGCACCAGAGAAAAGATCTTGATGACGGACAGAATCATGGTCAGAGGGGCCCAGTGTGTGGCCTAAAGCACAGACTTGGCAATCAAGTGACCAGGGGTGACCAGGTGCCGGAGAGCTAGGGAAGCTTCATTGGGTTAAGGAACCTTAAAGTGCCTCTTGAGTGAGAATTGACAGCAGGTGTGAGAAGGAAGGGCGGAGCGTTTCAGGCAGAAGGAGAGGTAAGGTATGGACCTTGTGCCTGCCAAGTGATTTAGTACGGTTGAACCTTGAGGTCCAAGGTGTGGATACAGGCACCAAAAGAGAAAACAAGAGGGGAGAGGTGCTAGGGCCAGGTCCTGGAAGGCTTCACATGGTGCACTGTGGAGGTCATCCTGATCCAATGAATCCTAACCAAAGAATCCCTGATGGGGGCGCCTGGATGGCTCAGTCACCTGAGTGTCCAACCCTTGATATCACCTCAGGTCATGGTCCTATGGTTGTGGGATCCAGACTCACATGTTGTGGAGCCTGCTTGGGATTCTCTCTCTCTCTCTCTCTCTCTGCCCTTCCCTGCCACAAGCTCTCTCTCTCCCTCTCTCTTTAAAGAAAAACAAAAAATACCCTAATGAATATTAAGCAGGGAAAGTGCAGGATTAGACCTCTATTCACAAATACCACACAGGCAGCAGTGCCCTTTCTTTGGAAGAAAGCAAACCTGGAGATCAGTTTGGAATTTTGTTGTTGTTTCAAGTCACATAAACCTGTTCCACTCACTTAACTAAAGAGGGAGAATTTCTCAGCAAGGTAGCAGGAGTATACCTAATCACCAAAAGACTACAAGAGCAGGCTTGGAAACAGGAGGCAGTTGGGAGGAGGCTCAGCAATTGTCTGAGCTAGAAGTGTGGCCAAGAGGATCTAGCGGCAGCAGGACCTGAGTGCGACTGCTGTGCTGGACTAGATCTGATCACCCAGCGGGAGCCTGGGATTGTCAGCCCTCAGCCATCGGCTTTGGAGGCTGGGGAGGCTAGGTGCTGTGGGAGCTAACTGGCCACTCTGACTTCATAAAAATTGTTGGTTAGGGTAACTGGGTGCAGTAACAAAGATCAAAATGTATGACAACTTAAATGAGGCAGATGTTATTTCTCTCGCATTTGAAGGCCCCCAAACTGGTTTGGCAGCTGTCCCCTGCAAAGCCACTGCTGGCTCAACCTCCCTCGGAATTGTTACTTCACAGTCATCCCACCTAGTTTCTGTTTCGTGGTCCAAGAGAGCTGCTCCAGTTCCCACCATCATGTTTCCATTCCAGCTGCAGGAAGAAGGAACATAAAATGAGACAGCATGCTCCTTTCTTTTCAGGGTACAACTTGGAAGTCCCATATCTCACTTCTACTTAGGAGCCATTGTCTAGAACCTGGTGACATAGCGACATCTAGCTACATGTAGTCTAGATTCTGTGAGGCCAAGTAGTCATTTAAAGTTCTATTGTAGGGTGCCTGAGTGGCTCAGTCCCTTAATGTCTGACTCTTGGTTTGGGCTCAGGTTGTGATCTCAGGGTCATGGAACCGAGCTCTGCCGAGGGCTTAGCCCAGAGTTTGTTTCCCCTCTCTTTCACTGTCTTGGGGGACAACAAAAAAAATCCCCCAAAATAGGAACTGAGGAGCTGGATTCTGGAGAGACCAAACACAAACAAACAAACAAAAAACACCAAGAAACCCAGAAAACAAAAACAAAGTCAAATGTCCAGTTCAGTCAGGTAGATTACGGGGAAGAAAATTTCAGTCATCTGAGTAAGAGATAATAGGGGCCAGAAAGAAGGCAATACAATGAGGATGGAAGGAAATGTTTGAAAATATGAAGGAGTTAGACTCCTCAGGATTTGGAGTCTGACTGGATGTAATAGATACAGAAAGGGAGGAGAGATAAACGCATCTCAATTTTCTGGCTTTCGTGATGGGGTTGATCTTTGAGCCATCACTCAGGTAAGGAATATAACAGAAATTATACATATCACATTCAGGTCTATGGAACTTTCCCTTGGAGGAGCCAGTAATTGGTCGGATACATGGTTCTTGACACAGAACAGAGGAATTTCATGAGAGTCAGCCTATTGGTGGTAGATGTAGTTGTGGCAGAGAATCACATCACCCGAGGAGAGCATGAAGTCTGACTGAGGGTGGAGGATCAAAATTAACGCGTGAGCACAGACCCCAAATTAGCCAAACCCATTAACGAAGCCCAGAGCCACAACCCATGACAACAGCTAGATGAGGCAACTTCCGGTACATCCCTGCCTCCTGACCCATCTTTTTAAAGCTAAAGCATTAAACAAGCGCTCACTGGATAGAAACCCAACATTTTCTCTAGAGGATGCCGATAACATGATCTAAGAGCCTGCTTAGATCATGTTATGTTATGCATGGGGAGCCTGCTCAGGCCCTTCCTCCCCCACTGAAGTGACAAACCATACGTAACCAGAAATTCCTTTGTGTTGAGCATTTCTTTCTTTGGGCGCCCACTATCTGGATGCTCCCAAGATCTCAGATTTTCCTATCCAAAAGGAAAAGAAGACGGAGCCCCAAAGGAGACTAGAAGTTTCCAGATAAGGCCTCCCCTGTCAGAAGTCACTGCTTTACAAGTAACAATTTATCACAGCTCTTTCTGTCTAGTACTTTCTGTAAAATCCAAAACAGTGTATGTAGTGACCATCTCAGTCATTTGGAACAATTCCACTTCTTTTATTGAGTCAGCAATGGGTAGAGCCCTCATAAATTTCACCATCACAAAAGTTGTTCAACAGGTCAGGCTCCTTTGATGTGAAACTGTTTTCAGTTCTTAATCCCAAATATCCAGTCTGAGAGTGTTTCTTAACTTTCCCTCCCTGCTTCCCTTTCTTCACCTCGTAAAATTACAGCCGTGGCCTCAGTGAAACACTATAGGCAGACAAGAATCATTTTAAGCCCTGTGAAAAATAATTAGCTCGTAATTTGACTGTCCCGGGAAATTATGGGAGAATATAGAACTTTTGTGCTCTGTTCTCCTTCATTCATTATTTTTTAAAGTCAGGTTTATTGAGTTATAATTTATATGCTGTAACATTCACAGCTTGAAGGGTACAGCTTGATGAGTTGGGCACTTGAATATGGTTGTTCAAACACCACCACAAATAAGATACAGAAAGTTTTATCACCCCAGAGTTCCCCTGTCTTCAAAATCAATCCCCACCCAAACCCCCACGCTCCTGGCTTCCATGATCTGATTTCTGGTTTTGTAGTTTTGCCTCTTCCAGAATGTCACATGAATGGAATCATATAGGACTTACTCTTTTTTTTTTTTTTTAAGATTTTATTTATTTATTTGACAAACAGAGATCACAAGTAGGCAGAGAGGCAGGCAGAGAGAGAGAGAGGAGGAAGCAGGCTCCCTGCTGAGCAGAGAGCAGATCCCAGGACCCTAGGATCATGACCTGAGCCGAAGGCAGAGGTTTTAACCCACTGAGCCACCCAGGCACCCAGGACTTACTCTTTTGGGTCTGACTTATTTCACTTAACCACATGCTCTTGAGGCTTATCCATGTCGTTGCTGGAATCTGTAGTTTTTGCTCCTTTTTATTACTCAGTAATATATGCCACTGTATGCATGGACTACAGTTTGCTTGTCTTCTCACCAGTTGATGGACGTTTAGATTGTTCCCGGTTTGTGGCTACTATGAACGAATATGTTGTAGAGAGTTACACGTACACATGGGTGTACATTGATTTTATTTCCATTGGGGTGGGGTTGGTGGGTCATAGGGACAGCGTTACATTGAACTATATAAATAACTACAAAACTATTTTTCCAAAGTGGCTTTACCAGTTTGTATTCTTACCAGAAATTCACAAGGGCTCCAGTTCCCCCTCCTCCTCAACAGCACTTGGTATTGTCCATCTTCTTGATTCTCCACAATCTAGCGGGTGTTTAATGAACGGTACCTCACTGTGGCTTTAACCTTCATTTCCTTAGCAGCTAATACTGTGAGTGTCTTTTGATGTACTTAGTCTGTTCAAACCTTTTCACCATTTAAAAAAAAATTGTATTTATTTACTTGAGAGAGAGAGAGAGCACCAGCAGTGTGAATCGGGGCAGAAGGAGAAGCAGACTCCCGGCTAAGCAGGAAGCACCATGCAGGACTCAATCCCAGGACCCTGGAATCCTGGAATCATGATCTAAGCCGAAGGCAGATGCTTAACCAAATGGGTCACCCAGGCACCCCCTTTTCCCCATTTTTCAATGGAATTGTCTGTCTTATTATTAAGTGGTAAACATTCTTCCTATATTCTGAATAGTAGTCTATTTCTTTCTTTCTTTTTTTTTTTCTAAAGATTTTATTTATGTATTTGACAGAGAGAAAGAGAGAACAAGCAGGGGGAGTGGCCGGCAGAGTGTGAGGGAGAAGCAGCCTCCCCACAGAGCAGGGAGCCTGATGTGGACCTTGATCCCAGGACCCTGGGATCATGATCTAAGCCAAAGTCAGACACTCAACAGACTGAGCCTCCCAGGTGTCCCTCTTTCTTTCTTTTTTTTTTAAAGACTTTTTTATTTTTAAGATATGTGCTTTGCAAATATTTTCTCCCAGTTTGTGACTCATCTTTGCATTTTGTTTATTTATTTATTTACTTGAGAGAGAGAGTGTGTGTGTGTGTATGTGTGTGTGTGTGTTTATGAGCAGGGTGGGAGAGGCTGAGAGGTAAAGGGAAAGGGAAAGAATCCCAAGCAGGCTCCCCACAGAGTGCAGAGCCTGATGCAGGGCTTGATCCCAGAACCCTGAGATCATGCCCTGAACTCAAGTCAGATGTGTAACCCACTGAGTCACCCAGGTGCCCCATCTTTTCATCTTCATAATAGTGGTGCTCAAAGAACAGAAGTTTTTTATTTTCATGAAGTCCAATTTATCTTTCTTTTTCTTTTGTAGTTCCTATGTTTTGTATCTTATTTAAAAATCTAGAGGACTTAAATTTTTGTTTTCTGTTAAATAAAATGAAGCTGTAGTAACCAATACAGTGTAATGTTGACATAAATATAGACATAGATCAATGAAACAGAAGAGAGTCCATTTGATCTTTGCCATCACACCTAAAATCTTAGTAATTACTTACTTTCATTAAGCAGTCAGTGTTCATGCTTCTCTGATTCTCTTAAAATGTTCTCCATTTGTTGGAATTATGATCAAAATAAGATCCAAACTTCATGATGAATTAATATATTGTTTAAGTCTCTTTTTAGCTGTAGATTCCCCCTTTCATGTCTTTTTTCCTACTTTTATTTATTTGAAGAAACTGATCGTTTGTCCTGTAGAATTTTCCCAGTCTGGCTTCTGCTGTGTTGCAGCCTTCTGGGCCCTTTCATGCATTCTTCTGTTCCATTTCCTATAAAAGGGTAGTTATATCCAGAGGCTTGATCTGATTCAGGATCCACTGTTTTTGGTTTGGAAGACTACGTCATAGATAGGGGCGGCATCTTACTTCAGGAGGAACTTCATGTCTGTCTGTCTTTCTGTTTGGATGCTATCTATCATTGAGAACCATCACCTTGACCCATAGGCTTGGTTTTCATCTTGGTCCCGTCATTGCGCCTGCTCGACAGACCATCACACAGTAATGAGCCAACTACTGTTTGGTCGTGTTTTTAGTTTCTGTTTGTACTGGAAATTCTTTGTCTCTCTTTCTGTTCTGAAGGACAGCCTTGTGGAATACAGTATTCGTGGCTGCATATTTTCCCATGGAGCGTGTTGACTATATCATCGCATTTACTCCAGGCCTGCCGAGTGTTCGTGGAGAGATCTGCTGCTAACCTTATTTGTCTTCCCTTGTAAGTTGGGGCTGTCTTTTCCCTTGCTGCTTTCAGGATTCTTTCCTTACTCTGGATTTTGCAGAGGTTTGCAGAGGTTTTGGTTTTAGGGAAGTATTCTTATTGTGCAATGCCGAGTGCTCTGTTCTCTCTCTGTGTGTCTGTCTGTCTCTCTCTTCTCTCCCTGATCAGCCATCCTTCCATTCTGCAGCACTGCAGATTCTTTTCTCCCCCAAATCACATATCCTCATGTCACACTTTCCATGATGTAGCCTCTTTTCTCCCTCTGGTTGTGCAGTTTGTTCTCTTAGTCCTCAGATCGATTTCCTGGGTGTCCAGAATGATTTGATATTTATCTAGCTGTCTTCAAGGGATGGGAAAGCATAGGGTCCGCCCACTACTCCGTGATCTTAACTCCTCTCCTCCATATTCATGATGTCTTCCAGTAGATCAATAGAGCAGTGAGGTACCAAATGAGCCACTAAAACATCGTGGATTCAACATGGCTTAGCAGAAGGACATGAAGAGAAGATATGAACATTTTAGTACATGGCACATAATATTGTCAATAGTCAGCACCCCTTTACCTCCTATACCCTTCTCTCAAGAGCTAATATAACTCTAGGCTGTCTTAGCAGAACTACCACATCTAGAGGTTAAAAGATAAGGACTCTGCTCTTTTCTGCACTGATCAAGCCATTCTATGAGAACTACAGGAGGGAGATATACAACAAAGGAAACATGATCCTATCTGAGGAAACAGGAATAAAGGCAGAAATAAAGGCAAAAACAGAAATAAAGAATCATCAGAAAGACCATGGATACTAACCCTGGAGAATACTTGGTGGCAATAGCTTCTCATCTCCCAGTATCTGTAGGGCTCCTGTGTAGAAGGTGGATAAACCCCTTCTTAGTAGCTTCTTAGTAGGGCAGCAAAGCAGATGAGGGTGGGTTAGAGATGCTTGTTAGGTTCCAAGTCTCAGATGGTTACAGTTTGGTAGGAGTGTGGCAGTGAGATAGAATGAGACCAGTTTGGGAGATGTTTAGGAGGTAAAACGGACAGAACTTGATGCCAGCTTAAATACAAGGAAGGGGTAAGGGACAGGGAGGGGGTTGCTCTGAGTGGGAATCCAAGGTCTCTGGCTTCATAACTGTGTATACAACAATGCCATTGCTAGGAAAGAGAACACTGGAAAGGGACAAGATTCTGCATAGCCACACATTTTGTACATCTCTTAAATAGCATTCATGTATCCACTTTGTAGTATAGTCATTTGTAGGTAGATAAGGGTTTCTCTTTTTTTAAAAAAAGATTTTATTTTTTTGGAGCACCTAGGTGGCTCAGTTGGTTAAGCATCTGCCTTTGGCTCAGGTCATGATCTCAGGGTCCTGGGATCAAGCCCCATGTCAGTCTCCCTGCTCAGTGGGGAGTCTGCTTCTCCCTCTTCCCTGCCCCACTCTTCTCTCTCTCTCTCTCTTCCTCAAATAAATAAATAAAGTCTTTTTTTTAATAAAGATTTTATTTATTTATTTGACAGAGAGAGATCACCAGCAGACCAAGAGGCAGGCAGAGAGAGAGAGGGAAGCAGGCTCCCTGCTGAGCAGAGAGCCCGATGTGGGACTCAATCCCAGGACCCTGAGATCATGACCCGAGCCGAAGGCAGCGGCTTAACCACTGAGCCACCCAGGAGCCCCAATAAAGTCTTTTATTTATTTATTTATTTATTTATTTATTTTTTAAGATTTTATTTATTTTTTTGACAGAGATCACAAGTAGGCAGAGAGGCAGGCTGAGAGAGAGGAGGAAGCAGGCTCCCCGCTGAGCAGAGAGCCCGAGGCGGGGCTCGATCCCAGGACACTGGGATCATGACCTGAGCCGAAGGCAGAGGCTTAACCCACTGAGCCACCCAGGCACCCCCCCCCCAATAAAGTCTTTTAAAGAAAAAAACTTTTATTGTTTTTTTTAGGTAATGTCTACACGCAATGGTGGGGGAGGGGCTCTAACCCACAACCCCGAGCTCAAGAGTCACAAGTCTACTGAGTGAGCCAGCCAGGCACCCCTGTAGGCATGTCAGATTTTCAAATCAAGGCTTTTCAGAGGGGGGCAAAAAGGCCCACAAGTCAAATGAAGCCTGTTTTTGTATGGTCCACAAACTAAGAATGGTTTTTCCATTCTTAAAGGTTGTTGAAAAAAAAAAAAAAGACATAAACAAAGATGAATATGTAACAGATGATATGGGGCCTGTAAATTCTCAAATATTTCCTCTCTGGCCCTTTATTGAAAAAATTTGTAGACCTCTGCTTTATATAGTTTCTCTTGCTTTATTAGGTAATGAATACACGTTTATAAAATTGATTTCATAGTTGAAAAAAAAATTCTCCAAGGAGTTTAAAATTGTAAAGTCGAAGAAATACATAAGGAAGCCTAAGATAAGCTTCATACATAGAAAAATGTGTACGTTGAAACTTCAGAGAAAAATAGAATGCTCTTGCTGACTTGGTCAATCAATAAAACTTCATGGGGAAGAATTTGTGAGAACTTGAAAGTTCAACTTGGTCTAGCTGAAAGAATGTAAGCACTCTTAAATTTTTGTGGGGAAATGAACCTATTTTTAATCTTTCAAAATTTTACACTGTGGTGATAAGTTAAATTCTCCTAAACATCAAGTTCTATTGCTCATCAATGTCTCCTTTTCAGCCTTCACTCCCCTTCTCATAACTAGGAACAAAAAACCATTATAAATTGATTGTTAGTCGTGGAGCAGTCAATGGCTCAACAATGCAGTAAATGTGAAGCCATGTTCCATTATCTTGCTTACAAACGCTTTTGTTTTGGTTTTTTAAAAGATTTTATTTATATATTTGAGAGAGAGAGACAGACAGACAGACAGAGACAGTGAGAGAAAGCAGGAGTGGGGAGGAGATGGGAGTGGGTGGGGGGAGAGGGAACAGTAGGCTCCCTGCTGAGCAAGGGGCCCATGCAGGACTCAATCCCAGTACCCTGGGATCATGACCTGGGCTGAAGGTAGCAGCTTAACCCACTGAACCACCCAGGCAACCCTTACAAATGCTCTTGTTTAGAATCCTGTGATTTCTCCAGGTAAAAGCGATTGTTTTACCTCTTCTAGAGACAACGCCCCCCCACCCCCATTACCACCAGAGTTAACATTGTACCGTATTCTGTAAACTTTACCTAGAATTAAGGTTTGGACCTTTTTGTAGTTGATTGTCTTTGGTCTAGTTTCCTTAAGAGGCAAGGTTGCAGGAATTGCCGTGGATACAAATATGCAAGTTGGTAACTTAAGCTTAGCCAACAATACTGTATTTTTAATCTGACAGCAGCCAAGTTCTATTTCCATACAGGTGGTTTCAAGCAAAATATATTAGTCATGGAAGAGGAATTAAAAAGGAAGAAAAGATAGGGATGCCCTGTTCCTGTCATTCAAGGAATTTAACTTTAAACACTCAACTTAATGGAGACTTCCTTTATGAAGTATTTCCTTACCCCTCCCCCATCTATTTTTGAAGTTAGAATTAACTGCTTCTTTTCTGTACCTGTATTTTTTGTATCACTGTATCTAGTTCAAGCGTCTATCAGTGCTTCTATACCAATTAAGGGCAACTGGCCTACATGTCTGCTTCTGCCTGCTGGACTGCAGACTCCTCAGGGGAAGGACCTTGTCTACCTTTCTGGTCCCCGCGTCTAATACAGTGCCCATCATGGAGCAGGCACTCCACACACGCAATGTAGACGTGGGCTTAGAGTCCTTGGATCATGGCACTGCCTAGAAGGAGTGGCCGGGAGTCTTTTAGGATAAGAAAGATTGAAGAGAAATTAAAGGATGCTGGATATTAGAAATCCCGGGACTCATTCCCCTCCCCTCTATTGAAGGAATATATCCCAGACTTGCTGGTCAAAGGGATGTGGTAGCAGAGATGGTTGGTTAACCCTAAAATATCCATTTTCCCTTCCCCCCAGCTGACAGGAATCCTCATTTTTTTTTAAGGTTTATTTATATATTTGAGAAAGAGAGAGAGAGAGCAAGAGAGCAAGCAGGTATGTGGGAGGAGGGGCTAGAGAGAGAGAACCTCAAGTAGACTCCATTGCTGAGCACCTGGGGCTCAATCTCATGACCCTGAACTCACAGCTAAGCTGAACCCAAGAGTCTGATCCCAACTGATTTCACCACCCAGGCACCCCTAAGAGTCCTCCATATTTGCCCAGATACCTGGCCACCTGCCCACCCAGAAAGGAGGCTTCACTTCCCAGCCTCCCTTGCAGCTGGGTGTGGTCATGTGGTCCACCCAGTGGAGCATGAGCATAAGTGCAGGGTGGCAGTTTCCAGGCCCCTTCCTCACTTTCCCTCCATATTACCTGGTGTGGATCAAAAGGTCAAGAGCTACAACCCAGGGAGAGTGGGACGGGGGCGCCAAAGTTGCCTGGGATCCCGAGGACCTCATGGCTCATGGCTGCCGAGCCAGCTGTGGACTGCAAACCTTGGACTATTGCCTGAGGAAAACATAAGCCTCTGGTTTTTAAAGCCGCTGCTACTTTAGGTTCTCTGTGTCACTCTCGGCCAAACCTATTCCTAAGCAATGCAAGGCTCAAAGTGTTGACAGCCCTGAGAGCCTAATCACCTACAAGTCACAGGGCTTATGAAACTGTCTTCAAAAACAAACAAGGCAAAGGCCTAAGCATTTCTACCCTTCTCCTCACCCATATCCAGGTCTCAGGATTCTCTGGTGGAAAGCTAGACCTGCAAAGTCAGTTATGTGGAAACTTCCCCAGTTTTCTGGAAGAACAGTAGGAGAGGAAGCTGGAGAGGAAGGGAGACAGAAGGGCAGGAGAAGAGAGAGAGAACAAAGCAGAGAGGGACTGAGGGAAAATTAGTGATTAGTAGAGGCCTCTCCTAGCTCCCTCTCCGCTCCCCCCAGAGCAGGAGTCGAAAGCACCAAAGGGAAGGATAAGACTTCTACCCTAACTGAGGAAAACCACGAAACATTACAACTGAGGGGCTATAAAGAATATAGAGGCCAATCTTATAATTTTACAGATGAAGTGAGGTCTGGGGAAAAGAGATGATCTCATTCGGCTTGCACAGCTGTGAGGATCAAAGTCAATACTGGGCACCAGGGCACTATGACTGACTCTCAAACAACATGGCTATTGGGGGCACCAACCCCCCCCCCGCCCCGTACAGCTGAAAAATCTGCGAATAACTTTTGGATACCCTGAAAACTTAACTGCTAATAGACTGTTGTTGATGGGAAGATTTACCGATAACAAACAGTCGATGAACTCATATTTTCTATGTTACATGTATTATATACAGTATTCTTACAATAAAGCTATGGAAAAGAAAATACTATTAAGAAAATCATGAGGAAGGGAAAATACATTTACAGTATTTATCGTCATGATCGGAAAAAGTCCACATGTCACGGCTCTGTGCGGGGCAAACCCATGTTATTCAAGGATCTACTGTATTTACTCTTCTACATAGCATTCTCTCCTATTAATCTTGAATGGCTAAACATGGAAAGATGCTTAGCCCAATCTCCTCTTTTTAAAAGTAAGGAAGGAAGTTTTGAGAGAGGCCATGGCCACACATTTGGCTTCTTAAAACCAAATCAGCTTCTCTTCCCCCGTCTTTGCATTCACATACAACAACGTTTGGAAAATCTTACATAAATCCAAAGTCAATGTGCATATTCAAAGAGGAGTGGAGTTAAGCAGTATCATGGAAATGCAAATATGAACTCCCCCGCCCCCAACGACTCAGTTTATGTTGGTCCATGAACAGTTAACAGGTTTTCACATCTCACACTTTTCCCCTGTCCTAACTGGCAGCCAGAGTCATCTTGCAAAACTCTGTTTGCAAGTCCCCAAGAGGGAGCCGTGTGGAAGTATGTTTTAAATTTGCAAATTTTTTATCTTCAAACTCCTTAAAAAGTAACACAAACTGTCTTCATCTTTAAAACGCTCTGTTGAGTTTGTTACTGTAGGTTGATGCCTACTTCCCTTTTTATCCGTGACTACCCAAAATGTCTGTCAACAGGTCACATGACTCCTATAACTGACCCCTTCAAGGGATACCTGGGTGGCTCAGTCAGTTAAGCATCTGCCTTCGGCTCAAGTTATGATTCTGGGGTACTGGGATGGAGTCTTGCACCAGGATCCTTTCTTGGTGGGGAGCCTGCTTCTCCCTCTGCCTGCCGCTCCCCATGCTTGTGCACTCTCTCTCTCTCTTTCTCTGACAGATAAATAAAATCTTAAAAAAAAAAAAAAAAGAACTGAACCCTTTGGGTTACTATAAATTCCCTTATGTAGATGTTGGGCTTTCACCCTTAATGGAAATAGGGCAGAAGGAATAAGATCAAGGAGGAAATAAATTTGGATGGGAAGAAGCCATCATAACCTCATGAATAAAATGCACATGAGAGTCTCAGTAACATGTAAGCCCCCAAAGGGAAAGGCAGGGATTCTCCAGAACAGAGAAGAATAATGCCACATCAGGAGCTAGGCCTGGGCGTGTGGATCTGCACCATGATGCATAAAGTGCTGAGGACGAGGACATCCTTTGGTTTATGTTTGTTTGTTTGTTTTTAAGTTGTCTTTATTTAAGTAATCTCCAGACCCAATGTGGGGCTCGAACTCATGACTCCAAGATCGAGTCCCATGCTCTTCTGACAAAGCCAGCCAGGCACCCCAGACAAGAGCACACTTTGAACTAGAGTCTACCCTGCACCAGGAAGAAGCTTTGGGATATTTTCACGGGTGGCTCTCCTCCATCCAACCAGTTGATGCCCTGGCAAATGTTCTCATATACCCACTTCATTCTTAATGAGGCCAAGCCCATTAGTCATGCAGCTCACAGACAAACAGGAATGTCTGTAGCTCTGGACACCATCAGGAACTCATTGTACTTTGTACAGGAAAGTCAGCTTTGCAAGCTCAGATGTCATCCTCTGAAGGTCAGCTCTATGTACACAGAAGCGGTTTAGGAATACTGACAGTGGAGTCCAGTGCTCGGCACATCAAGCAAGAAAGCCATCAAGTGACTTCTCTCACCTTAACAGGTCAAGTACAGGGAGGTCATGCCAGGCTTTACTCCTGGGCAGCTTGCCTTTTGGAAAGGAAAGTAGTCTATCCAGACTTTCCTGTTGGAAACAGTTCCTGAGACTGTAAAGGGGAAAGGTGGTGCACGAAGAACCCGTGCAGCTGCAACCGAACTAGACCAATGCAGGTTCTGAGTTCCTTGACATGCCCTGTGCCTTCTTCTCCAAGCACAAAGAAAAACTGGGTTCCCCCAACATGCCTCTCTGCTCCCAGAGCAGTCCCTTTGTCCAGACCACCCTCCCCACTCGGTGCACCACCACACAGCGAATCAGTCGAAAAGACCTTGAATGATATTAGAAACCACAGACTCCAACCCCTCCTACCTGTCCATCAAAGTCCACTTCCATTAGCACCTCCTCCAGAAAGACTTTTTGGGGTCCCTGTGGGACTCAATGCTTCGGCACTCGGGCACTCCCTTACAGTACTGATCACATTCTGTTTGTGTTAGAGTTAATTGTGTATATATTTTTCACAGCCACTCATGGCCCAGTTTAAAACCTACAGATTTAAGAATTTGTCCTAAAAATTAAACAATAACAGTGGTACTTCTTACAATGAGAAGATTGTATGATTTTGGAGGGGGATGCTTACCATTTTTTAAAACAAAATAAGTGAACTTTGTTTCTCTGTTTCCTGCATGCCTGCCTAGCCTGTCTAGTGGGTGCTCTGCAGGCCTTGATCCCAATGCCATGGCGGGCTGTGAGCGTTTCCAGGACAGAGGCAGCCTTACTGCTCTCTGTGAGCCTTTATGATTATGATTAAGCATGGGGTCCAGAATGCAGTAAATACACAATAAATATATATTGAAATGAATAAGGCTAGCATTAAGTCAATGATGAGCAGGACGGTAAGATGAACGGTCTCCTCCAAGGCTTCCTAGTGCCCCACAGAGACCACACAATTCCCTGCACACAGGAAACAGCACGACTCTCGATAAGCAAGCAGCATACAAAGCACTGCTTCCTACCCTTCCTCTCCCTGCAGCTCAGTGCCCTTGGCGGGGAGCCACCTGCCTCCAGCCTTCTTTGGAAAGGATTCATGGGACAATGGTGTTAACACTGCACAGGCCAACACTTCTTTGGATTTTTCTGGGGAACCACTGCTGCTGTCACTGCTCTTGCTACTGCCGAAATTCATTTGGCAAATGCCTTGGAAATGCAGCTTCTCAAATGATTTAGAATGTTCTCTGCTTTGGACCCCTGCAGTGTCACTTTCCATGTGCTCAGTGGGAAATCAGAAGGCACCCACCCCCATTTCCTGGATTCATGGTAGCAGTAAGCGACAGGGGACGTTATACTCCTGGGCGGCTGCCAGGTTGGGGGGGTGGGTAGAGGTTTGGGGACCGGAGAGGCTGAGCAGCAGAATTCAATCTTGACCACTAACCATCCCCTCCCCCAACCCCTGCATTGTCCTTTACAGCCTTCTACTAGCCGGTAACAGATCTCTGCCTCTTAAAGGAGCAGTCTGAGGTACTAGAAAGCATGATCTGGGATTTAGGGGTAATCCCCAAATCCCACGGAGACAAAAACACTCTAAGAGGGTTCCGCCGGACCAGTCCCTCAGTCACTGGACTGTCTGCGGAGGCCAAGGGAAAGTCCATGCTGATTTCAGTTCTTGATGTTTTCTGCGACTTCAGATCTCAGGGGCAGGCTGGCTGGTGGAGCAGCTAACCACTGTATTCAATCCCCATCTCTGAACAGATTCTTTAAGAATATTACTTTATCCAATTGCTGGAGGAGCCTCTCATCTGGGCCCAAGGTTGCTACCTTCTCTACAGCCGTGTTCTAATCCTCCTTTTATTGACGCTGCTCCTGAGACACTCCTTGCCAGCTCTGAGTGGGGCTTCTGTTCTTCACACGCGCCTTCGAAGGAAACTTCTTTTAGCAGTTCATGTGAGTATGAGGTCTGACGAGTGTCCCTTGACAACGGTTTCTCCCAGTGTTCCTTTCCCTGTGAGAAGCTGGGGGGTACCAGGGAAGGCTGTGACGTTCCCGGTGACAAGGGTAGGCCTGACATGTGACATAAAGAGGGAGGGGTCCTGACGGAGGGGGTACTCCCCACTGCCCCCAGCAAAAGCTGGGTGTACTGGATTGACTAGTGCCCTTTCTCCCAGAGTTCAAGTCCGCCTGGAACCTGCCCCTGTGACTTAATTTGGAAATGGGGTCCTGACAGAAAATCAAGTCAAAATAAGGTCCCACTGGATAGGGTAGGCCTTGAATCTGATATGACTGGTGTCCTTCCAAGGAGAAAGACACAGACGCACAGGAAGAGGACCTTGTGACAACAGAGGCAGAGATTGGATTCATGCATCCACGAGCCAAAAGAGCGCCGTACCCCTAAATTCTCCTTTGCCATGTCATTTATTAAGTATCTAGCTCACGGCAGAAACTAGGCTGGATCCTAGAATTACAGTGGCCAATGAGTCCATTCCTGCCCTCTGGACTGGTTTCCTGGTAGGAGAGACAGCCGTGCATAAAATACATACAACGGAGAGTGACCCGGGCAGTCATTTATGTTCATACAAGGAATAGGACTGCAGAAAGGAGCAACTACCTGTTGAGAAAGGGTGTCAAGAGAAGCTTCTTAGAAGCAGAAACATCTACACAGGATTTGTAAGGGCAAGTCCGGGAGCAGAAGTTGCTGAATCATGGAAGCACAATGCTGAAATGGTGGTCTATGCTACCAATGGCACAAGTTCATTTCTACTGAAGGTCCAAGGGAGGGGGAGGCAAACATGACAGAGGAGGTAGAGACCGGGCCTGGTTTATGGTAGGGTAGGAGAGCTTCACTTAATTCCCTGGGCAATGGGGAGTCATTGGAGAGTTTCAAGGAGAAGAATAATGGGTCACATTGCATTCCGAAAGATCGTCAGGGCCACTATGGGCAGGGTATGTCACTGGAGGCAAGACCTGGAGCAGCAGCATCTGTCAAAGGCTTGAACTCAGGCAGTGGGGGTAGAGCTGAGGCGAGAGAACAGATTGGGGCAATATTTAATAGAGAAAATAAAATACTGTGCATGGAGAGAATGGGGAAGGAGAAGAGAGAACCCATTTCCTGTTGCGCCTTCCCTGTTTCAGAGTTGGGTGGTAGGGGAGGGCTGGCACCGCTGGGAGGTCAGTTTCAGGCAAGAGGATTAAGCAAGTGAGTGAATAGGAGGCCGGTCGGGCCATTTCCCGCCGCTGGAGAAAGGCGTCACATGCGCGGAAGGGAGAAGCTGTGGGGCTGGACTGGAATTGGAGGTACTGGTCTGAAGGCCTGGCTTTTTAAGATAGATAACATGATGGTGAGGTAGATGGGGGAAGAGAGAGAGAGGAGAGGGGCACCCGGGTGGCTCAGTCAGGTAAGCATCCGACTCTTGATTTTGGTTCAGGTCACCATCTCAGGCCATGAGATCGAGCCCCGAGTCAGACTACATGCAGGATGTGGAGCCTGCTTATGATTCTTCCTCTCCTTCCTCCCTCCCCTCCCCCACTAGCACTCTTTCTCCCTCTAAAGAAATTTAAAAATTAAAAAAAAAGAAAGAGAGAGAGAGAAAGAGATGATGTAGAAGTAGATACCCATGCATTGATGTGTCATATGTCCTAGTCACGCTCACTCGGAAGGGCTTAGAAGCATTGGCGCCCCAGTTACCATGAGCATCCTGCATCCACATCTCCAATTCTGGCTTCTTGGAGGAATGTCTGACTGCAGGGCTAGGACAGGACAAGAATAAGATGAGTCTGGAAATTATGTGCCAGGAAGTAAAGAAGCACTCAGAGAAGTCCGGAGGACATGCCTGGAGGACACAGGATGTGGTGTAATGGGGCTCCCTCTGGCCAAATCTGGGACCGCCTGAGCATCAAAATTAGTGACACTAACTGGTTATGATCCATTGAAAAAATCAAAATTCATGAATTCTTACAGATATAAATAATACAAATAAATGTGAGAAAAAAGAGAAATTCTACTTTATGATAGAAGGCCAATTAATACATATAGAAGGGATGATGGAATTAGAAAATCACGACTTGGCAACCATCCCAGCAATAACTAATTCAAATAGAATCCTTGGTTGCTAAAACCAGCATGTGAACAATTAATGAGGATATGGACATAGTCTCAAAGAGCTCCCCAAAATATTTCCCTCTTATTAAGTTAGTGAGTACAAAATACTTACTAATTAACTAGAGTGGAAAAACTTAGTCAACACCATCATCATCAAATGATAAAATATAACATTATCAGTAACAGGATAAACCCACATTAAGTTATTTCTGGTAAACAGAAAACACAGCACCCCTTCAATGAAATTCCAGCCAACACTGCATCATTGGAATTTGATAATGAGAAAACATCAGACAAACCCAAAGTGAGGGACAGACTACAGAGTAGGTAGCCTGTTGTCTTTTTTTTTTTTTTAAGATTTATTGATTTATTGATTTGACAGACAGAGATCACAAGTAGGCAGAGAGGAAGCAGGCTCCCTGCTGAGCAGAGAGCCCTATATGAGGCTCGATCCCAGGACTCTGGGAGCATGACCTGAGCCAAAGGCAGAGGCTTTAACCCACTGAGCCACCCAGGCACCCCTAGCCTGCTGTCTTTAAAAAAAAAAAAGTCAAGGTTGTGAAAGACCAGGAAAAAATGAGGAAATGTTCCAGGTTGAGGGAGAGTAAAACAGATGTAATGATTAAATACAACACATGATCTTGGGTTGGATTCTGAAGTTATAAAGAGTATTATTGAAATGCCTTTTGAAATTTGAAAGGGGTCCATGGGTATATTGGCAGATGGCAATATTATAGCAATATTCATTTCCTGATCTTGATGGTTTCACTCTGGTTATATAAGTGTCCTTGTTTGAAGGGAATACACCTGGAAGTAATAAAAGGTAATGGGACATCATGTCTTCAGTGCTCTCAACTGGTTCAGAAACAAAATAATAACAGTGATACGCACAAGTATACAGATAGAATGATAAGACAAATGTGGCAAACGTTAACAATTGACCAAGGATATATAGAGAGATTCTTGTGCTATTCTTACAATTTTTTTGAGTTTGAAGTTCTTTTAAAACAAAACTTCTAAATGTATTAATATTCTAGAAAATGCAAACTCATCTATAGTGACAGAAAGCAGATCACTGACTGAGCAGGGAGGGACCAGAGGGAAAACTTAGGATCACCAAGGGCACCAGGAAATTTTGCGGGGGAGGGGGGTGATTCATATGTTCATTATCTCAACCGTGGCAATGGCTCTCTTGGTGTAAACATATGTCAAAACTTACATGGCCACTTTAACAATCTATCAGTAAGTATGATAAAAGAAAAATTATTTTAAAAATCCCCAATATCTGCCTGTGGGCTCCAACCAACCTCTTTATCATATGAATGCTTTTTTTCATGCATTTCCATATTCCTGAAATGTCCCATCCTAGGAACTTCCTCCATCTTCTCTACTCCTTCATATTTGGGAAGATAACGGGTTTCCATCTCCTCCACTGACTCTTCCTACACTGAAGTCTGCTGTGTCTTTCATTAATTCTACAAAGCTTTCTGTTGAATTTTAAAGCATACTAACCCAGGGCACCTGGGTGGCTTGCTTGGTGAAGTATCCCACAATTGATTTCGGCTCAGATCATGATCTCGGACTCGTGAGATCGAGCCTTACGTCTAGCTCCACACTGGG
Organism: Mustela putorius furo; assembly: GCF_011764305.1. NCBI lineage: Eukaryota > Metazoa > Chordata > Mammalia > Carnivora > Mustelidae > Mustela > Mustela putorius. The sequence goes on along the minus strand of NW_025422368.1, from coordinate 36,309,479 downwards.
AGTGACCTCTGCTTGGGAGTCTCTTCCCCTGTCCCTCACTGTAACCCCATCTCTAAAAAAAATTAAAAATTAAAAAAAAAGCATACTAACCTTTACATACATCCAACAGAAGTACATAACTTTTTCTATTGCTGTATCTATAATCATTTCAAATGTCCTTTTTTATGCGTCCTGCTTATTTTCACATTAGAATTGAATGTCAGGATGTTTATCTTCCTGGAGAGTAGCCCATTGTCTGCCAGCACTGGACAGTGCGTACCTGGGTAAAATCAGAGGACCAGGGACAGGTTGGAGTGGGAACACAGTGAATGTAGCTGAGAAAGGGGGCTCGGGGGTGGAGCTACAGTTCCACCACTAACAAGCTGTGTGCCAAGCATGCTCTGCTTCATTTCCTTAGGTCTAGATTGTTCCATTGGTCAAAACAAAGGTTGGATCAAATGTCCTAGAACCCACCTAGAAAACATTTCCAGTCTTGAATTATTTGAGAAGCAACCACTAGATGGAGCCCATGAGCACATGTGTGGCTTTGGACATTGCAGGAAACCCAAAAAGCAAGAGTGGGAGAAATGATCCTGTGCTCGATGCTAAGTGCGAGCCTGCAGAAACAGCTTGAGAAGTTGTGACCCTCCAGACAATGGTGTTTTTGTGTCTTTACCATCTGGGCTAGGAAACTAGGGATCACAGGAAGTCAGGCCAGAAGGAAAGTTAGACATTTTTTTGTTCTCCTCTTTACTAAATCCCAAGAGTCTTTAACAGACAGTTTTCAAACTGTATGATTTTCTGTATTATCTGAAGGGAAACTCATTTGGGGGTTTCACATGTTTTTAGCCAAATATGTTCAAACGAATATTGTTTTAAGAGAAAGGGGATATTACTGTCTTCTGTCAAAGATATTCAAGGATGTTGGAGAGGAGTCTTTTTTTTTTTTTAATTTGAAAAGAAAATTTCTATGAGATTAATTAAAATGGATAAGAATGTATTTTTTTGCATAAGAATTTAAAAGCCACCAAGCTATAAGCAAATAGAAATTGCTTTTGTGTCCTTTTTGATTACTAATAAATTAACTCTGCTAACTAACACTTGTTGAACATAGAAGTATCAAAATGCCATAATGTAACTGATTCTTTCCTAAGGGTTTACAGGTCACACATACAAGGAGTGACATACTAGGTCCTCCCCGAACAATCATTTTCTTCTATCGCTGAAATTTCCTGCTAAATATTTCGAAACCCTTTGTAAATTTACTTAGGCATCTCTGTGGGGTATTCCTTTCCACTGCAAACCTGTAACAGTCGGAAACTGTCTTTGATAAGAACAAATCTAGGTACTTGTAAAAGGGTGATGCTAGGACTCAGGTGCCATGGGGCGCCTGGGTGGCTCAGTGAGTTAAATCTCTGCCTTCTGCTCAGATCATGATCTCAGGGTCCTGGGATCAAGCCCCACATTGGACTCTCTACTCAGCGGGGAGCCTGTTTCCCCCCCACCCCCACCTGCCTCTCTGCCTACTTGTGATCTCTCTCTCTGTCAAATAAATAAAATCTTTAGAAAAATATATTTTAAAAAAAGACTCAGATGCCATATCATTCAGATGAAGCACTTACTGAAAAATGGTTTTGGCAGCAATTTTAATTCCTTTATTTATTCCTCCCAACATCTTTGTGGATAGCCATTTTATTTATTTGAGAGAGAGAGAGCACATGAAGGGGAGGGAGGGGCAGAGGAATAGGGAGAAGCAGACTCCCCACTGAGCAGGGAGCCCCACTCAGGAATCCATCCCAGGACCGCAGGTTCATGACCTGAACCAAAGAGAGATGCTTCAGCTACGGAGCCACGCAGGTGTCCCAGTCAAGTGCCATTTTAAATGATATTTTATAAATGATGACATAAAATTTTAGAGGTAATAAGTAATTTATACTAAGAATACTAGTGCCAAAGTCAGAACTCAAACAAAGTGTATTGATTTCAAGCTTTCTTTCCAGTGCACCGAGGTAGAGGAGACGATCGGTCACCCAGCCTTTCACACAAAAGGGAGAGACATCACAGGGGAGTCATCATGAAGCAGTAGAACATCTCGCCCCCACCCCCACCCCCCCCATTGTATCCCTTTTCACAATTCCTATTCCTTTCTCGCTGCAGAGAAGACTCTGAAGCTGCACAGGGGCAGACCTGGTGGCTTGTCATCAAGAGTGCAGTGTTCCATGACCTTGCCAGTCAACAGCACATGACACACAACATCGTATAAAAGCATTGACAAAGCAACACAAGAAAAGGTGTCCTTGGGGCACCGGGGTGGCTCAGTGGTTAAGCATCTGCCTTCAGCTCAGTTCATGATCCCAGAGTCCTGGGATCGAGCTCTGCATCTAGCTCCCTGCTCAGTGGGGAGGCTGCTTCTCCCTCTCCCACTCTCCCTGCCTGTGTTCTCTCCTCGCTCTGTGTGTGTGTGTGTGTCTCTGTCAAATAAATAAATAAAGCCTGAAAGAAAGATGGAAAGGAAGAAAAAAAGAAAGAAATAAAGAAAGAAAGATTGATTGATTAAGAAAAGAAAAGGTGTCCGTGGCTGAAGCTCACCACAGTACCAAAGACCTGATGTTGTTGTGGTTGTTGTTGTTGTGGTTGTGGTGGTGGTTGTTTTAAAGGGGTGCTTCAGACAGTGCATTCTCTGAGCTACGTGAGGGTTGTTTTTAAGTTGTTTCCTGTTGCCCACACACTAGTGCAGGATGCCCAGTTCCAGCCGATCCTTACCAAGGCTGTGAGATCTGAGCCCTTGAACTTACCTGAACTTCTCTCTTCAGGTAAGAGAGCAGAGAAGGGGGACAGGAACGTGGAGAAGCTTGATAAAGTTGACATCTTCCTACATGACTTCTGGCAGTTCAAGAAACAAGACTGGAGCCTAGGAGTCAGGAGTTCTGCTCTTCAGCCCTGTAACTTTCCTATTGAACTAAGGACCTTGTCCTCTGCACAGAAGGCTCTCGTGAGGAGGGCATGAGTCCCTACACATGGAGGAAAGCTTGGTCCTTGTGCCGCGTCTGCTGACCTGGACGTGGGACCATCAGGCTGTTACACTCTGTTTCCCTTTGCAGGGATTTCTACCAAGGGAGGAGTTTAGTTACACTGTTTAATTCTCTCCTAGTATCTCTGGCTCCCCACTCTGCCCAAACCTGCAGGAGGCAGACGGTCCCCTCCACTTCCCCCACGCAGAGTGCTGCTGGTCTACAGTTTTTTGCTCTTGCTCATGGGGAGGAAATCTCTCTTGACCTCAGCATTCCTTTCTGACGATTACCATATGCCTCAAGAGACCTGGGAAGCTTCCCCCTGTCTTGCGCTGTCCCTGCGAGGCCATTCTTACCCCAGCAGTGCTAAAAGCTTGCCTTTCTTTGTCTTTCTCTTTTTCAGGGTATGATAAGCGAGCTACCTTGTCTCTATGCGATTCTGTGACAGTGAATTTCTCAGGCTAATTATTCCTTCCATTAAAAAAAATGTTTCCTCTACCTCATTTAAAGCATGTTGCCTTGTCGCTAGCCTGCGCTGACTGGCACGGTACCCAGGCTGAGTTTAATTAAGGGATTTCCATGTGTCAACAGCTGAGAATAAGAGTCTCACTTCTCAAACTCAAGGGGAGACTTTGATTAAATGGCTGTTATCCCCGGGAGCACAGCCTTTTCCTGTCTCTCCGTCCAGATTCTCAGGCTGTCTCCCTTCGCTGGGTCAGGAAGAAGGTCTGGGAAGGAAAGGTTACACTGCCCAAGACCACGAGCTGTCTGCAGAAGGGCAGAGAACACTGCTCATGGAGAGAGAACAGTGGACCCTGAGGCTTACAGTACAATTGTACAAGCTTTCTCTAAAAAGCAGCGAAGATTTAAAATGTTATTTTTCTCCCAATTTCTAGAAAATATCTTTATTTACTGAGGCACCTATAAGGTTTTGCTTGTTGAATTGTTTATTTTGTGAGTAGGAAACACATGCATTTGGTAAAAGGGTGTGTGGTGAAAAGCAGCCTTCCTCCCCTCCGTCGCCAGCCACCCAGTTCCAGGTCCCTGGCATTACCCTTCCACAGATATTTTGCTCCATTACAGTTTTATGAAAGTGGGTATATTAAGTTTTTCTGAGATTCAAATTTACTTGGACATCTTGCATTTTCTCTGGCAATCCTATACTCAGTGTCACTTTCTAGGCCCTCTCTGGAGCAGAGCTAGAACATATAGATATATAAAACACATATAATTATGATATAATATATAAATACATATTATAGTACATACATAATATAATACATAAATAATATATTCCAAATAATATATGAAAAAATATTAACTCATCGTTCTACACATTTCTATTATTTCTGTATCTTATTATATCTACTATAATATATAATATGTAGAGATACACCTATTATTTCTATATCTATTATAATATAGAATATATGTTATATATAAATAACATATATAAAATATATTAACCCATGTTTATACAAGCAACCATTATTTCTATACACATCTCTGTGAATATATATCATATCTATCATACATCAGCATGAACTCATATTTAACTTTAAATATATTTAAATACAATTCAATTCCTAAATTGTAATTTATAAAATATGTATTTAATTCAAATATTTAATATATTTAAAGTTAAATACAAATTCATACTCATGTATGCTATATATGTTAATAATTTAAATATGGAGATGTACGAGATATATGTATTTAAAGATAAATATGAGTTAATGACTCTAATCTAGTACCGTAAGGTTTCTTCTACTTCCCTTTGCTTATCTGTAACTTCCCTCTCTGACAGTGGGAAATCTGGTTCCCAATCTCCACCATCTTGTTATTGTGTGTCCATTATTGCTTACTTTACATGTAAAACAGTTTCAGAATTGTTAACTTATAACCCTATGAGGAACAAATTTACTAACTGGAGAACAGTGTTTACATATAGCATCTTTTGTCTTTAACCCTACAATTCCCAGTCCAAACAGTGGTTACCGAAGTTATTTAGTGAGCTCCTTCTCCCCCATCCCCTTCCCCTTGTAATCCAGTTAGAGTCATCTGTCAAAGTCTGCATACCATCTTGGGATCCCCTAATTTTTTTAAGTCATTTTCAAGTAATTTTTTTCTTTTTTCTTTTTTAAAGATTTTACTTATTTATGTGAGACAGAATGAATGAGAGAGAGCATGAGAGAGGAGAAGGTCAGAGGGAGAAGCAGATGCCTCAAGGAGCCGGGACCCCGATACAGGACTCGATCCTGGAAGTCCAGGATCATGACCTGAACGGAAGGCAGTCGCTCAACCAACTGAGCCACCCAGGTGTCCTTTAAGTCATTTTTTTAATGACTTAATTTATTTGAGAGAGAGAGAGCATAAGCAGGGGGAGTGGGAGAGGGAGAATCAGACTTCTCAAAGAGCTGGGAGCAGGACTCAGTTTGGGCTGGATCAAAGGACCCTGGAATCATGACCTGAGCTAAAGGGTGACGCTAAACTGACAGGTGCCCCGTGGTGGATATTTTTAAATTGTATACATTGAAGTTCACTTTATGATATACAGTTCTACGGATTTTGACAAATTCAGTCATTTATCCACCATCCCACTATCATACGGAACAGTTCTATTAGCCTAAAAATTCCTCCATGAATCTTCTTTGTAGTCAACCACTGCTCCCCTCTACCAAGCCCTGGCATCGCTTCTTTATTCCTATAGTATTGCCTTTTCTAGGGTGATTATGCAGTGATTCTCTGCAAAGAAATGAGACTATTTTGGTTCTATTAAAATTATCATGATTCTTTTATGAGAAATGTATTAATATAGGATAAAGGTAGTACATATTAATAAGAAAATGGTTCTTTCTATCCAAGTGTTCATTCTTTTGTGAGGTTACAAACACATTCACCTTTTATGCCATTGATTGGTCAAAAAGTGCCAAATAAGAAGCTTAAAATGCATTAAGAATTTGAGGAAAGAGAATTTAAAAACATTTAGTAAATGTTAGATCCTTGTTAAAAATTTATATTCTTTGCTTAATAAAAGCTTTACTGCTTGAAAAGGATGAAAAGATTGAAAAGCATTCTAATTAAGGATAAGTCTGCCTTACAGAATATATTAAAATAGATTAGCTTAATTGTGACAATGTGAATTTATTTCTACCCTATAATGTTGATACAATGTGGTTTTGCTTAGTTCCTGTACAAAGTTTCTAAATTGTAGATATAGCTTGCCCGCACATATAGATCTACCTGTATCATTTTTCTTTTTTTTAATTATGTTATGTTAGTCACCATACAGTACATCATTAGTTTTTGATGTAGTGTTCCATGTTCCATGATTCGCTGTTTGCATATAACACCCCATGCTCCATGTAATACGTGCCCTCCTTAATACCTATATCTGGGCTAACCTATCCCCCCCAACCCCCTTCCCTATAAAACCCTCAGTTTGTTTCCCAGAGTCCATAGTATTTCCTAGTTCACTTCCCATCTGATTTCCTCCCTTTTCATTTTTCCTTTCCTTCTCCTAATGTTCTCTATGCTATTCCTTATGTACTACAAGTAAGTGAAACTGTATGATAATTGACTTTCACTGCTTGACTTATTTCACTCAGCATAATCTCCTCCAGTCCCATCCATGTTGATGGAAATGATGGATATTCATCCTTTCTGATGACTGAGTAATATTCCATTGTATATATGGACCACATCTTTATCCATTCATCTCTTGAAGGGCATCTTGGCTCTTTCCACAGTTTGGCTATTGTGGACATTGCTGCTATGCACATGGCCCTTCTTTTCACTACATCTGTATCTTTGGGGTAAAGACCCAGTAGTGCGATTGCTGGGTCATAGGGTAACTCTATTTTTTACTTTATGAGGAACCTCTACACTGTTTTCCAAAGTGGCTGCACCAACTTGCATTCCCACCAACAGTGTAACAGTGTTCCCCTTTCTCCACATCCTCTCCAATAGTTGATGTTTACTGTCTTGTTAATTTTGGCCTTTCTAACTGGTGTAAGGTGGTATCTCAATGTGGTTTTGATTTGAATCTCCCTGATGGCTAATGATGATGAACATTTTTTCCTGTATCTTTTAGCCATTTGTGTGTCTTCTTTGGAAAAGTGTCTGTTCATGTCTTCTACCCATTTTTTGATGTGATTATCTGTTTTTTGAGGGTTGAGTTTGAGGAGTTCTTTATGGATCTTGGATATCAGTCCTTTGTCTGTACTGTCACTTGCAAATATCTTCTCCCATTCTGTGGGTTGCCTCTTTGTTTTGTTGACTATTTCCTTTGCTGTGCAGAAGCTTTTGATCTTGATGAAGGTTTTTCTTGATAACTATTTTAGCTGCCTGGAAAGATCCTCTTCGTGTCTTGCTTCACCCAGTGTAGTGACTTCATGTAATCATAACAGTAATGACCACCTCCCAAAAGCAGAATAACATGCCCTAAAAGAAATGGAGAATAAAAAAATGTGGTATCAAATTTTAAAATTCTAAAAATTTTAAGTATCCACTAACCTGCAAGTTGATGCCTCCACTCAACCAACAAACATCCACTGAGAAAATGTTAGGGGTTAAATATTACACTATGAATCGAGAATAAAGTTATAATAGAATCTACTTTCATGATGCATGTTAGGAGAAATGTAATCAAGGAATGTAAAATTTGGTTGGAAACTAGGCAGTGCTTCCTAAAGGAGAGGACAAGAGAGTTAAATCTCGAGTTATGCTCTTCATCTTAAATGTGATTTTGAAGACTCACTGGTTTGGTTTCACTCAACAAATGTTTATTTAGTAACTCTAGACACTACTTGGACCATTAAGACAAGTGAAGAAAACACTAGACACCGTGCTTTGGTTTGGGATTATGAAGCATACCTCAGAATGTAAACTTATTTTCCTCTCTCCCTATTCCTTGCTCTACTTGACAAACTAATGAACAGAGAAGAGTCATTGAAAACTAGTAATTAATGAGTATATAAACACTTAAGAATGCTGTTCAAGTGTTTAAAAATCCTCGAGAGCCCTTACATAGGTCAAACAGGTCCCTAGTCTTCCCGTTTACACCATGAATACTCCTGGAAAACTTCGTTTTCATATGCCATTTCAAGGTAAGGTTCAGATCAGCATTAAGCAAAAGCAACAAGTGGATGGGGCTGAATGCCTGAAGTTGTATTTTAAGTGGAAAGATACTAAAAGTGCTTGATGCCCTGTTTTTGGTCATACTGGATCTGCCATGTTGCACATAATCAAATGTGTATAATTTAGTTCATTTTTATATTTGGTCACAAATAGTCTAATCTTTGGTCATTTAAATAATATAACTCCCCCCCCAAATCAGGGGAAAAATGCAAAAAAAAAATATATATATATATATATATATGATCTCAGGTCAAAGGGCTTTAAGAAAAACACTAAAATGTCAATAATTATTATCTTTGGATTATTATCATTCTCTTGTATGTTTTTTGTATTCCCTGAGTGCTCTGTAGTGATCATGGCTTGCTTCTTTAGGAAAAACTTGAAATAAAATTACAAAAGACTGTAAGACAGTGGCCTGAAATCTGTGCAGTGCTTTCAAGAGCATTAATACTTACAGAGTAAACCCTTTTGTAAGCAGCGTGATTTGGTCTGTGTTTAATGTCAATCTCCTTATTGAGTGGGGCGCACAGAGCTCCCGAATCAGAGAGCCTTAGTAAGGAGAAACATACTGGAAGACTACGTGGCAAGAGTAAGCAACCGCCGAGACAGAGAGGCTTGTGGAGAGCTGAGAGTCTAGAAACTGAGTTAGACGCCAGTGGAAGGAGAACTAGAAGCAGAAGGGGCAGAAACAGAAGTTCGCTCGCCCCAATAGCATCGCCTTGCTTAGAAAGCAACAGACAGCTACTCTTAAGGGATGAGATAACAAGATTAATAGAGCTGCTTTTTATCAGAACAGCTTTTTAGTGCTGCTTGAGGTCTGTGTGTCCTGTTCCTGGCTTTGCGGCAGATGAGATGATTCTGTTCTTTCTCTGCTTTGCCTACATTCTTGCAACACAAAGGACAAACGGAGAATGCATCCACTCCTTGCAACTTACCAGAAGCTAACCTGCGTAGACAAATACTCAGATCGTAGCCAACTAAAAAAATGTTCTTTAAAACACGGATAAGCAATCTAGAAGACAAATTTTTGTCTGTGTTTATAGTTATTTCCTTAGGACTGAGCCCTGGAATAAAAATGGATAGGTCAAAGGGTAAAGAACTTTTTGAAAACTGCCAGCTTTTCAAAAACCACTTTGATTACTATTGAACTTGATTATTTTTGGATGACTTTTATGTCTTAATTTTTTTTTTTAATTTTATGCATTGTCTGTTTCTTTTCTGTGTCTATGTGGCTGATACTGTATTTTGGCAGGCCTAATCTCCAGTTGCAACCTTTTTCTTCCTTACTTGACTCCACTTGGAGGGGACAAAAGCTAAATTTTGATTTCTACCCTTTTTTGTTGACATGAGAAATAAGTCTTCTGGCACATTCTCCACATTCTGCTTTCTTCCTGCTTGAACTGCAAGGAGATACAGCAGTCATTTTGAAACCAGAAAAATAAAAGCTACATGCTAAGAATGTGAGACTCAGAAGGGTTAAGCCTTGGACATTTGTGGTATCTGGAGTTTGGACTGATTCCTATGGGATTTCTTGTTACCTGAGTAAAACAGTCCCTTCACCTACGAAGCCACCATGGTAGGCTTTTCTGTTTCTTGTAGCTAAGTACAATTTGGACCGTTGTATCCAGTTTTTCATGATCTCATCCATAGAGCAAGTATCCATCATGTTTGTTGCAAATACTTTGCCAATTATCCTTTAGTTTGTGATGTTTTTCAATGCTAAACACATACGGTTTCATGTCTATGTTGTTAAATGTACTCATTTTTTCCTGTGATTTATTCCATTGAAAATCTGAGAGACATTTGGATAATTTTGAAAGTTCTTGAAGAAGTTATAAATAAAACAAAACACAGTCTATCTGTTGTAATTGTAATACAGAAACCAATGATGAATAAAAACAAAACATATGTGTAACATGCTACAGTAACCGGTACGTTTATAATAATGAAAATGGGCTGAACTTCTTAAATTTCCTAGCAAAAGACAGTTGTTCTCAGATTGGTTACATACCTACTTACGCATGCACATCCGGATGCATACAATTGTGCCGTTTACAAAACATACTCAAGCCAAAATGACAAAAAAAAAATAGAAAGCAGATAGGCAAAGATACATCAAGGAAGGAAAATAAAAACAAAGCGAAAAGTAATATTGAATAAAATATACCGTAGGGCAAAAGCAGTAAGTGGGCCCCATACCACCATTTTATGGATAAAGCTGTATCATGATGAGTCATGTGATTTTATTCATAAACACTATATAGCTTTATACAGAGCCAAATACTATCGAAACACATGGAGAAAATTCCAGAAACACAATTGTGGGACATTTTAATGTGTTTTACCCTTTGATACGTAAGATAAAAAATACCCATAAATATAGAGAGCTGAGTAATTTAATAAACATGTTTGATTTAATACATACATTCAAAATTATGTACACTTCAAAACAATATGCCTTCATTTTTAGTAGGCCTGAAATATTTGTAATAATTTAATATTTTGTCAGAAGTTGGGGAAATCAACTTTGGGGGAAAAAAGATGAGCAGATTATCTTAATTTCGTAAAGAATTTATTTATTTATTGGACAGAGAGAGAGTAAGGAAACAAGCAGGGGGAGCAGGAGAGGTCACTTCCAGCTGAGCAGGGAACCTGATGCGGGGCTCAATTCGAGGATGCTGGGATCACAGCCTGAGCCAAAGGCAGATGCTTAACAACTGAATCACTCAGGTGCCCTGAGAAATTAATTTTAAAATTAAAATTTAAGTTTTTGGCTTTTGGCTTGAAGCAGGAGAATGTGCAACTGTCTTGGGCCATCCGAATCCGGGTTCATCCAACGCCAGCCGCCTCCACCATGCCACCTAAGTTCAACCTTGATGAGATCAGTTTTTACCTGACGTGCACTGGTGGGGAAGTCAGTGCCACATAGGCCCTGGCCCTCAAGTTCGGCCTTCTGGGGTAGTCTCCAGAACAGTTTGGTGATGATCTCACCAAGGCAACCAACTGGTGATTGGAAGGATCTAGGGATGATGGTGAAACTGACCACTCAGAACCAACAGGCCCAAATTGAAGGGGGACCTTCTGCCTCTACCCTGATGAGCGAATCACCAAAGGACAGAAAGATGCAGAAACACGTGGAGCACAGTGGCAGCATCACTTTTGATGAGACTGTCAACATTGCCTGCCAGATGTGGCACCGGTATTTAGCCAAAGAACTCTCTGGAACGATTAATGAGATCCTGGGGACTGCCCAGTCTGTGGGCAACAATGTTGATGGCTGCCACCCTCATGACATCATAGATGACATCAACAGTGGTGCAGCGGAATGAAGAACAACAAAGGAAGACATTTCAATAAAGGATCATTTGACCATCAGAAAATTTAAAAGTGTCCTAAGGTATCTTTTAACCGAAAGAGGAAATTCCCTCCTCGTATATGGCACATCTTGGGTATCCATTTATCAGTTGGTAGACAACTGGGTTATTTCTACTTTTTGACTACTATGAATAACGCCGCTATGAGCATTTGTGCTCAGGTTTTGGTGTGAGCATATGTTTTCAATTATTTTGGGTGCATGTCCAGGATTGGAATGGCTGGGTCATACGGTAATTATATGTTTAATGTTTTGAGGCACAGTTTTCCAAGACAGCTGCACCATTTTACATTGCATCCGGCAATGCACAGAGCCCCAATTTTTCTACATCCTCACTAGCATTTATTACTGGCCTTTTTTTTGGTTGTTATGTTCATGAAGTAAGGATTACACACAGCTCCCTCGATGCATGTCTAAAGCAGTCATCTCTGTCAGGTAAGAGTTATGTGCAAAGTCCTCTGTGTGTGCCAAGAAGACCAAACCAACGGATGTTCAGAACTGTTTCGATGTTGGAACCATTATCTCCTCGCAGAAGACCAAAATTAGTGTATTACCTCAATATTACTGAATATCTTCATGAGGTAGAGAATTAAAGGAGCTGGAGAAATACCTCTTAATAGATCTCTGGCCCCTGAAATTTCTGAACCATGCTTAATTAAAAGAATCAAAGTTTTTCGTTTTGCTTTCTGGCATCATCTTCTTTAGATGATCTCCCATCATTCATCCATCAATGTAACTTAGGTTGTTTTCATACTTGGCCATTGTGAGTAATGCTGCAGTGAACATGGGAGTGCAGATTATCTCTGTGAGATCTTATTTTCCTTTCTTTTGGCTATAAACACAGAAGTGGAGTTACTAGTTCATGTGGAAGTTCTATTTCCAATTTCTTGAGGAACCTCCCTATCATTTTCCAGAGTGGAAATTTACATTCCCACCAACAGTGCACAAGGGGTCCCCTCTTCTCCACATCTTGGCCAGCACTTGTTATCTCCGGTCTTTCTGAGTCCAGCCATCCTAACAGGTGTGAGGTGATAGCTTCCTGTGGTTTTGATTTGCATCTGGTAGGGGTTCATTTGCACTTTGTTCCATGAAGGGGAAATTAACCAAACATGACCCAGGAGAGGGACGCCTGGGTGGCTCAGTCGGTTAAGTGGTTTCCTTCAGCTCAGGTCATGATCCCAGGCTCCTGGGATTGAGTCCCACATTGGGCTCCTTGCTCAGTGGGGAGCCTACTTTTCTCTCGCCCTCTGCCTGCCACTCTGCCTGCTTGTGTTTTCTCTCTCTGTCAAATAAATAAATAAAATCTTCAAAAAAAAAAAAAGATGTCCCTGGAGAGTGAGTAGGCATCAATAAACATTGTCTGCCTTTTGCTGTTTCTTGTAAAATCTTTACTTTCATTTTATATTTTTTCTTTTTTTAAATATTTTATTTATTTATTTGAGAGAGAGACAGAGAGAGCATGAGCAAAGAGAAGGTCAGAGGAGAAACAGACTCTCTGTGAGCTGGGAGCCTGATGCGGGACTCGATCCCGGGACTCCAGGATCATGACCTGAGCTGAAGGCAGTTGCTCAACCAACTGAATCACCCAGGCGCCCCTCTACTTTCATTTTAAACAGTACATATGGCTCTTCATCTCATCATAGTGGTAAGATCTTGAGTTCGATCTCTGAGACTGAGTTAGAAGAGTTCTTTCACCTTGCTTTGGTCTTAGGTCAGGAAATGTCCAATATCTCCACCATGATCCATCCTCAAGCCCATGGCAGACATTGTTATGTATCATGACACACCACACTGTCTCGCCAAGTTCTGCTTCTGTCACAGGGCCCTTGATGTTGTAGAGCTTCAAGAAGCCACTACCAACTGACAAGAGATGGAGTGAAGTGGAGCCTATTCACCACCCTCATTGTGAGAGCCAGTCTAGTCAGTCTAGTTCCCTGAAGGAGATTCTTCTCAGGACTCAGACCAGCTCATCATAGCTCTGAGACAGTGTTGAAAGCTGAAGTCACAGCCCTTTAAAAAGTGTTACTTGTTTTCACTGTGTCCTCAGTGCATATGCATATCATGCACACTTTTGTTTCTTTGATTTATTTTAAAAATGTTCTGGGAGCCTGGGTGGCTCAGTCAGTTAAGCGTCTGCCTTCAGCTCAGGTCATGATCCCAGGATCCTGAGATCAAGTCCCGCTCGGGCTCCCTGCTCAGTGGAAGGTCTGCTTCTCTTCTATGCCTCTGCCTGCCGCTCCTCCTGCTTGTGCTCTCTATCTCTCTGTCAAATAAATAAATAAAACCTTTTTTTAAAAAAAAAGTATTAATGGTTTAGGTTTGCTAAAATTTGAAGTCATTTTAAAACCCTAAGCCTTCACCGCTTTGTCATGATAGAACACTTTGAAAAAGATTGTATTTCTATTACCTCAGCCAAATGTGAACTGTGGCCAGTGATTCTGCCAACGTCTCTCCACCTCTACGGCTCCTGGTCTTCTTCGTACGCTGCCCTTCCTCTCTCACTGAGTTTCACTTGTCTGGAGTCCCTGCTTCTGGGAACAGTTCTGCTTTCGGTCAGCCGTGCCCATCACAAGATTTTAGAGCATCAGTTTTCTTCAACTGTAAAAATACTAGATCAACTAATACCTATTCCAGCCAAAAAGATTGGATCATCTTGATTTAATTATAAGATATATTATCTTATAATCTGCAAAGCACTAAACCACTTGGTGACCCACTGCTACCACTGCAGTCTCTCTCCCCTCCCACCCTCCACCCTCGACAGTTGCTTTTCATCCCTTCTTGGCCAGCACTGATTACGTTTGCCTTGAACAAGATGAAGAAACTCTGAAGCATGTTTTCATCAGCATCAGCGCTACTGACATTTTCGGTTGGACAATTCTTTGTTGTGGAGGACCAGTTCTGTACATTGTAACATCTTTGGTCTCTACCCACTAGAATCCAGTTAGCAGCCCCACTACCACCCCCCTACCCAGTTATGACAACTAAAAATGTCCCCCAGAAATACCAGATGTTGCTAGGGAGCAGGGGGTAAAATCATCCCTAATTGAAAACAACTGCTGAATGTTACATATAAAAGGGCTGTAATACTAGGAGTTTAGGAATTTTTGAAAATTTTTTTAAAAGATTTTATTTATTTATTTGACAGACAGAGATCACAAGTAGGCAGAGAGGCAGGCAGAGAGAGAGAGAGAGGGAAGCAGGCTCCCTGCGGAGCAAAGAGCCCGATGCGGGGCTCGATCCCAGGACCCTGAGATTATGACCCGAGCCGAAGGCAGCAGCCCAAACCACTGAGCCACCCAGGCGTTCCTTGAAATTTTTTTTAAAGGATTTCTTTATCTAACAGAGAGTGAGAGAGTGAGAAAGCACAAAGCAGGGGAAGGGCAGGGGGAAAGGGGGAAGCAGACTCCCTGCTGAGCAGGGAGCCCAGTAAGGGACTCGATTCCAGGACCCTGAGATCATGACCTGAGCCAAAGGCGAAGCTTAACCAACTGAGCCACTGAGGCGCCTGGAATTACAGTATTTTTGAACATGTGTTTTTGTCAATATGTTGTAGTCAAGTACGTGCAAAGAGTAGGGAAGTGGTACTCAAGGGCATTCTACTTCACCTGGAATTGTCTTATGAGAAAAAACAGACTCTCTAAGGAGGTCTTAAAAAAAGTTGTGACCCACAATACAGGTCATCCCCTGACATGAAAAGGGATCCTAAATCTAATTTGACAGAAATCCACTCAGTGTCTCCAGCCACCTTAAAATTGATACTGGTTTCGGGGCGCCTGGGTGGCTCAGTCGGCTAAGCCACTGCTTTTGGCTCAGGTCATGATCCTGGAGTCCCGGGATCGAGTCCCATGTTGGGCTCCCAGCTCCATGGGGAGTCTGCTTCTCCCTCTGACCTTCTCCCCTCTCACGCTCTCTCTCTTTCTCTCTCCCTTTCTCACTCTCAAATAAATAAATAAAATCTTTAAAAAAAATTGATAATGGTTTCATAAGGACACAGGAAGCATGATATTAAAAAAATATTTATCATCAAGTGGGGTCCAGGGATAGATGACATGATGAATCAGAGTCTAGCTATTGGAGTTGCTGTCAATGGCAATCCTGTTTACCTACTATTTGTTCTCACAGGAGTCTTAAGAAGCAAAATGTGCACATGGGCAACTTTTAAATCAAATGGGCACATGGTAACTCGAACCATACAAAAGCTATTCATTGAGACGTAAATTTCACCCTCGCCCCTGACCTTTAGTCTCTCTTTCTTGGAGCAACCACTGATACCAATTTTTTGGTCGCCAGGAGATGTTCCACGCCTCTGTGCGTGCCCTGCACACGTGTGTGTAGGCGTCACCGTAGGAGTTGCAATTCACACATCAGTAATCCCGTAGCAACAAAAACAAAATCAACCTTTAGCACAGTCACAGGAAAAAAACATTTTACTCAGTCACCCTGAGAAAGGGAAAAACTTAAGTATTAGGCATCTTTCCGCCTGCCTGGTTTGCTTTTAATACTGTATTTGGTCAGTTCTAAGATGCCCACTGTCAACATCTCAGCACGTCTGGAATTAGACTGTATCTTAGTTTTTATGTTACATTTAATGCAACACAGACTTATTGTGATATTTATAATTAGATAACCCAGAAAGCACATCATTCTTTTATCCAGAAGTAGGTGGAGTAAATTATCCTTTTAAATCTTCTAAAAGGGCAAGGGATATAGGCAGTCTCTGGACCTGAGGAAACTGCCAGCTTTCAGGGGCAGCCGGTGGAAGCGTACCGTCCCACACGGTAGGGAGCACTAGTGCTGTCTGATTAGCTTTCATTTGATGGGTTTCACCCATCACTTGTGTTTTTCTGCACATTCTCCTTCCTGCCCAGGTTAGACATGCAGTGTGGTGGACTGGAAAGAGTCTGGGTTTTAGAGTTAGGAATGAGTGGATTACATTTCTTCTCTTGACACTTTCTGTGTCATGTTGGGCAAGTTACCATCCAGAGCGGTATTTTCCTCCTCTGTAAAATGGACATAATGATTGCTCCTTCCCAGGCTTGTGGTAACCCGCTGGCAGTGTGAATGTCATGGGATTCTTTCTTTCCTTCCTTCCTTCCTTATTATCTATCATGTATCTATTGATTCATCTATCGGTCCCTTCCCCAGGTGCCAGCCCTTGGAAGTCCCCAAGCCCTCCAGTTTTGTAGGATCATCTTGCACTTTAAGATTTAATAAAAATGAGCTCACAATCCAGTCCCACTTAAGCTGGAATACGTCACATCCTTCCCAATATCTCTAGGAAGCCTTTGCAGGACTTCTCACTGCTCCTACTGAATTCTTTCTCTCCATTCTGCATTTTGCCTCCTGGGATATTGGCTGTTCCTTTGAAACAATTTGTCACTCTGACAGACGGCACTCCAAACCCCTCACGTCCAAACCACGGCTGACTTAAAGCTGTGTGTGAATGCTTTATTACACTTTGTGGCCATTAAAACAGAGCTCATATTGCCATGCACCATAAAACAACTGAGTGGTTAAAATCCAATATTAGGCTTCAGTGCAGGATGACCACATGGAGCAGAGAGTGTGGACTCGGGAGCCAGACTGCTCAGGTTCAAATTCTTATCCCATCACCTCCTAGCCATGATCTTGGTGTTGGGAGAGGCAGTTTGCCATGGATCCCAGGAGTCTCTGCATTTCCTTGCTGAGGGCACCAAACTACAGCCCCTCATCATCCTCTTACCCCAGTAGTTTCTGTAGCAAGTCACATAGAAATTAAATCGGTCTGGGCGCTCACAGTTTAAGTACTTTACAACTCGCCCCCTATAAAAAGTGTTGAGCCTTTGACCCAGGGTTCTTCACAGGCAGCACGACCCACTGTGTGAGTAGCTGTCCTCTGGGCCCATGACCACCCCACGGGACTTAGGGGCAGGAACCCCGCAGCCACACTGATGTTACTGCTGTTTGCTGCACTGTGAATCGCAGACCGTCTTGGCTCCATCCATTCAGTCTTGTCTCCACTTCTGCACCTATGAAGTGATGGGTGCTAACCTGCTGGGGGCTTACCCATGTTGCTAGCAAGTCTGTCGCTCTTTGCCATTTGGGGTTTTTCCCTGATACTTGGTTAAGTTACTTAATGTCCCCGTGCCTCAGTTTCTACACTTGAAAATGGGGAAAATAATAATAATAATGCTCAACTCCTACTGTTATTTTGAGAATCAAACCAGTTAATGTAAGTCAAGCATTTAGAACAGGGCCTGGCATGTAATTATATTTGAACTAATGCTAATATCGCTTAGCTCTGTTTTCTCCCATCTGTTCCTAACTTCTCACCTTCTAAAACTCAAAATTCTTCTAAATTTTGTCTTCTAAAACTCAAAATTCTACCTTTATTTTGAAGGGAAATGTACTTTTCTTTGTCCCACTGCTAGTGCTAGCTAGGTCACTAAGGTCAGACCCCAGGTGCTAACTTTTTCCAAACAGAATGCTTAACAAAGACAGTTTTCTTCCCTCAACAGCATCCCCCGCCCCCCTGAAGTTTTTAAATGAGAAATGTTTGGGTCCCTCTCTGCTAGAACAGAGGTGGTATTCAAATAATGTAACAGCTACTCTTGTAAGGGCCCTGGCCCACCAGAACTCTCTGGAAGGTAAATATACCAGCAAAAAGCAAGCTTCGGTGCAGTAATCCGTGTACTCAGGGCCAAAACATATTTCTTTGAAATACAAGAATTTAAAACATGTTCCCCTCTCCTGCCTCTAACAGGCTGATTAGATATTAGCCACAGGACTTTGTCGACCTAATTTGAGAGGAAGGGTGGATAGTGGGTGTAGATACAGAATTTAAAAAGCTTGGAGAAGGGGTAGATCTATCTACACAAAATAAGAGCTGCGTGGGAGGAAACAAAAGATCCTGGGAGTGAAAGGAGGCAGATGAGAAAAAAAGAGATCTGGAGGGAAAAGCAAGGCTGCGATCAGCGTTCCTGACCATGGGCACAAAAATACTCGAGTTGCTCCCAGGCGAATAAAAGTTAGGGGAAAGGAGGTGCCTAAGGAGAGGTTGTCGAAATTTTGACATGTGTTAGGTGATGTGGTTCTCTGGTCTCTGTCTCTTTAAGAAATATCTAAATAAAAACACTATCTTCAGAGATCATTTTGGAATGAGATTTGTTTCTTTTGAATGTGACACCGTGCTCAGGATGGTCCTAAGGGCAGCCAGTTAATAACCAAGTGTGTATTTATACGTAATAGTTAAAATATAAATATAACCATAATTATTTGAAAGATTTCTATACGTGTTATATATATTTAAAGCTCACACATACACACATGCAACATACAGTATCTGCGTATGCACTAATAATATATCACTTGAGACATGCAATATGTCATACCATATTTATCAAATATACATATCAAATATGCCCGTGTGTGTGCGTGTGTGTGTGTGTGTGTGTGTGTGTGAGAGAGAGAGAGAGAGAGAGAAAGCTTCGCGCGTAAGGTAGGTCAAACGCATGCGCAATCTGGCGTGGCTTGCTGAGACTCAAGTGAAAGTGAAAAAAACGTCTCACGGAGGTAAATTAAGAGGGTTTTCTTGTTTTTTTTTTTTTTAAGCGATCCTGGAATCAGGTTTGTGGGCGACTGTGGCTCCCTGGTGCTCCTTTGCAGCAAAGGAGGAAAGGCAGATCACTGCGTAAAGGTCTGAAAACAGCACCGGCACAGAAGAGGAAAGTACAAGAGGAAACCCAGAATAGTAAATAATAGGGCAGAGGCAGTAAGTTGCCAGGGGCAACGGGGGGCGGGGCCGGGGAGGCGGGGCGGGGCGCTGTATGTGGAGCAGGCTTTACTTTTGACGGTGATGGGACACTTTCGGTCGCCTTGCATTAGATCTGTTTCTCCCCACATCATGCTGAGTTCACAGTGTAACGACTAACTGTACAGACTTAGACCAAGCATTTTTCTAGTCAATTGACAGAATTATACTGGAAATTTAGGAAGTCCAAGAATGGGTCACGTTTTGCAGTGTACATCGTCCTGCTTTCTTTGACTTCTTTCTGCCTCAATCTCCTCTCCCTGCTCCTTCACTGATGCAAACAAATTCCTTCCTTTTACATAGTAGTTTGGAAACCAACTTTTGTTATAACATGTCCCTGGG
The DNA here is from genome assembly GCF_011764305.1 of Mustela putorius furo. Classification (NCBI taxonomy): domain Eukaryota; kingdom Metazoa; phylum Chordata; class Mammalia; order Carnivora; family Mustelidae; genus Mustela; species Mustela putorius. The sequence goes on along the minus strand of NW_025422368.1, from coordinate 36,289,843 downwards.
ATCTCAATCTTCACCCACCACCCACCCCCACCCCAGGATGATTTAAGTGTTTTTCTTCCCCAAGATGGAATTCTTCTTTTATTTGGAATTCTTCCAAATAAAAGTTTTTTCATCACCTCCATAATTAATTGTGCAATGAACAAATTTTTTTTTTCATGTAGTGGGGGCAATATTTGGATATTTATGTGGGTTTTTAAAAAATTCTTTTTGCTTATCTCTTTTTTTCCCACCATTCAAGGAGTGTTAGGTTTTTTAGAACTAAAGATACAGCTTTAAAGTTCTTGAAAATAACTCTGGAAAGTCCATAGCCGAGAAAAGGGCCTTAAAAGTTACGGCTTTCAATTACAAGAGCCAGGCACTTGAGAGAGAAATGTATTTTGTTTTGTTTTGTTTTTTAAATCCCCAAAGTCTGGCTTGAACTATCCAGAGCCAACACCTGGAGGACCAAGTACCTAATATTTATACCATAACCACAGAGAGGAGTATGTGATGTCATAAAAGGGATGTCATGCTCCGAAGGTAGAGCTTCACCAGCCCTCAGGAAAACAAGGATTGTGGGAGGCATGTGCTGAGGGCTTCATCACTGGAGGGGGTGGGGGCAGGAGCCTGGGCTGCCGCTCCTTCCCAGAAGATCCAGTCTCTAGGAGAGCAGAATAAGCTTAAAATACATTTGAGAGTTTCCAGAGCAAACAGAACCATTGCCTGACTTCAAAGACAACCTGAATGACTTAACCTCGGAGAGCAGCCTTCTGTCTGCTTGAGCGAGGCAAGGATCAGGACTGGGGCTAGCTATAAGGCCCTGAGGGACTCTCACACAGTCTCTCTCTCTCTTTTAAAAGATTTTGTTTATTTATTTGAGACAGAGCAAGAGTGAGATAGCGCAAGCAGAGAAAGTGGCAGAGAGAGAGGGAGAAGCAGACTCCCTGCTGAGCAGGGAGCCCCACCAGGGACTCCATCCTAGGACCCTGGGATCATGACCTGAGCTGAAGGCAGACGTTTCATCGACTAAGCCACCCAGGCAACCCTTCCACCCAGGAAGACTCTCACAGAGTCTTCCCCAGCATGATGCAGGGAAAGAGCTAGAATTCCAGCCCCCCTGAGAAGGAGCCGGACAAGCTGAGGGCACCAGATGCATCTTTGTGGTTAGGACAAGGAGCTTACAGAAGTGAGATGTGACAACCAGGGCCCGTGGCCAGGATCAGCAAAGACAGAGCAGTGCCAAAGGTCAACATGGATAGCTACATCTGTGGTCTGAACACATGAGTACCCTTCCAATTCAGAGCCTATCCAGGAGCAAAAGAACTGGAACTGTAGTGTTGAAGGGTGAGTTACTCATAGGAGACTGAGTTTTAAACAGAGTAAGTTATCAGGATACAAGTGAAAATGGGGGAGGGGGTCATGAGCTAAGCTGGAATCAGTTATAAAGAAATCATTAAAATGTGTATATAAGCCATCATGTGCTAACACAAGGTTTGTGCTCCCAAATCTTTTGGAAGAGTTACCTGGCAGCAACTAATAAATTAAAAATGGGCAAACCCTTTAACACAGCAATCCCAATTTTAGGATTCTATCCTTTAAAAGCAAAGGAACCAGAATGCGAAGAGATGTGTATAAATATTTGACTATATAGTGTCGAAAAACCGGAGATAGCTTGAAAAATATCTAACAGTGAGGATGGGGTAAAAAAAACTGCATATCCAAAGCCTGAAATATTTTGTAGAATTAATATGCTGATATAAATTATTTTTAGACAATTTTATTTATTTGAGACAGAGACACAGAGAGAGACTGCATGGGGGTGCACAGAGGGTTAGAGGGAGACAGAGAGAAGCAGACTCCTCCCTGAGTGTGGAACCCACACTAGGCTCATCCCACAATCCTTGTTTTCCTGAGGGCTGGTGAAGCTCTACCTTCGGAGCATGACATCCCTTTTATGACATCACATACTCCTCTCTGTGGTTATGGTATAAATATTAGGTACTTGGTCCTCCAGGTGTTGGCTCTGGATAGTTCAAGCCAGACTTTGGGGATTTAAAAAACAAAACAAAACAAAATACGTTTCTCTCTCAAGTGCCTGGCTCTTGTAATTGAAAGCCGTAACTTTTAAGGCCCTTTTCTCGGCTATGGACTTTCCAGAGTTATTTTCAAGAATTTTAAAGCTGTTATCTTTAGTTCTAAAAAACCTAACACTCCTTGAATGGTGGGAAAAAAAGAGATAAGCAAAAAGAATTTTTTAAAAACCCACATAACTATCCAAATATTGCCCCCACTACATGAAAAAAAATTTGTTCATTGCACAATTAATTATGGAGGCGATGGAAAAAACCCAAGAAAAATCCCAAGATCATGACCCAAGCCTAAGGCAGACCCTTAACCAACTGAGCCACCCACGTGCCCCAATATATATTATTTTTTAAAAAGCAAGTTATGGTGTGAGTGTCTATTATTTTATTTTTGTTAAAAATGGGGATTTTTATGTATGTTATGAAAATGGAAAATAATACATCAAACCATCAGCAGCTCTTTAATGGGTAGTTTTGAAGAAGGAGGGGAGAACACTTATTTTTGGTTTATGGATTTCAATACTATCTGACTCGAAACAAGGAGCATGTTCTAATTTCCTAATATATTTTAAGCAAGAAAACAAAAATGTGAAAAGAAAAAACTGAAGTGAGAAGGGGAAAAAATCCCCTCAGTTTAGCACTACATTTCAAATTATACTTTCAAAAGTATCCATAAAAAAGTGCATATCGTTCTGAAATGTTAGACTTTCACGTCTCTCCTGTCTGTCTCCCCTTGACTCTGCACCTCTGGTAAAAGTGATGAACTATAGTGAAATGGGGGGGGTGGGGGGGAAGGGGAGAAGTGCCTTAAAATAAATCATTCACATTGTGGAATGTACTGAAGAATTAAGATTTGAGCTGGACTGTTTCTGAGTCCTAATTTTCAAGTCCCACTTTCAGCCCAGGGAGTCGAAGTTCCCTTTCCCTGCTAATATCCCTTACTCTGAGAGTTTCTCTACCTAACCCCCGCTCGCTGTGTACCCCATGCCCCCACGCCTTCCTGTTTCCCATACCACCCACATTCATGCCTCCAGATCTCTTTGTCTCTGGCCTAATCATTTCTTATTGCTCCCTACCTTCAGGCTTCCTCATTCTCCTTCCTCAGGTCCTCTTTTGTTTTTGAGAACACATTAGACTTGGAGTGCCCCACTGGCTTAGTGGATCATGGGACTCTTGAGCTCAGGGTTGTGAGTTGGAGTCCCATGTTGAGTGTAGAGCTTACTTAGAGAGAGAGAGGGGAAAAAAACACACATTGGACATCATAACTTAATTGTGGGAGGCATTTACCTATTGGATGGAGCATTGATGGGGCGCTGGGAAACCCTACCAGGTTCCACACTAATGTTTTTCACGGAAATCACCTGAGCCTCAGATGCAGGATCAAGGAGAGGGAGTTGGTGCTGGCTGGGCTGGGCTGTTTCTAACCACAAGTCAAGTATGGAGTGTTCCAGGCTGTGTGGGAGAGGAAAGGTGAAGATAAAGTGGAGTCTGAGAAGAGATCAGAATGATGGCTGAGCTCGAGAAGTTGACGGGATGGTCTGTCAAGCTAAAAAAGGAAAAGTGAAGAACCAAGAAATTAGAGTATCTGCAAAGAGATTCAGTAGTGAAATTGCTTAGTGCCATGTCTACTCGGGCCTTCTTTCTCACCTGGCAATGCATGTCACTGAGCTCCAGATATGTTCTTAAAATTTCAGAGTCAAGAAGGACAGATGTGGGGTTCCTCCAGAGGAGCTTTTCACGGCGGTATCCGTCAGCTAGAAATAATGTGTGTGTACACTTGAGTAGATTTTCCACTTTGTGACTGAACTTAGGATAAAAAGTACAAAGTAAGCATTGCATTTTTTCCCAAAAGGATTAATGTTCCAACAGTCCTTCTGATCTACTTGAATCCAGAATCATTTTTGATGTGATGACAAGCAATCAGAAAAAGTTTGGTCTCCATGATTTTGTGCCACGCCAAGTGGTCCAAGAATTAAGTAGACCAGTGTTTTCTGGGCAAAATATTAGCAATTCATAGGAACCCTCTGGCTGGAAGGAGGGCCAAATGAGGCCAGAGGCCATGCAGTCTGTAGTGGACTTGGTACCGCTGGGCTCCTCTTTAATGATGAAACCACCCCGAAGGCATTTAACTCACTTCAAGAATTGATGATGCAAAGGAAATGACCTATTTAATGCTGAATCCCCTGAGCCCCGACTTCTGCTCAGCATTCTGAAGCAGCCCAGAGGACCAGAACCAGACTACTCATGAGGAAGTAAGGAAACTACCCCCACCCACAACGCCACTCCCCTACACAGAAGTAAGTTAGAAATTGGGTGGAAGTGGTGCCAAGGCCTTTGGCCTCTTCCTGCTCCTGTTAAGCAACCCAGGCATACAACCACCAGTGCTCTGGCAAGAAACTAACTCTCACAGCAGTGGGAGGAAGGCCAGAGAAGACCAAATCCTTCAAACAGAAGTTCGGGAGCAGAACTGGGAGGGGGAGAGAGAGAAGTGAGGCAATTGCCACAGGCATCCTGGGCCGGTGACTCAGCACACCAGCCAGCGAGGAGCCTGCAATTCTGGAAGAGTTAGGGTTGATGCCACGATGGGGGGAAATGGGGGGGGGCGGTAAAAGAACAGGTGTAGGCATCGAGAAAAAGTGCCTGGCATAGCAGGTAAAGAGAAGAGATGGAAGCCTTCTCCACCAAGGACGTTCTAATTTCTCTGTCCAGGCCTCCGGTTAAAAGCTGTAGAAAAGAAAATGCCCAGCAGGTGGCAGCACCAGCTAACTGGACTAAAACCAGAGAAACCTGCCACAGGACCATTCATCTTCCACATGCTCCCCTATAACTTTCCTTGGTGGGAATTCATCTAGTGATTGATTAGTGGATATCTCCCTAAGAAGGAGGCGACCAGTTCATCTGGGTAGTCCCAGCACCTAGCACAATGCCTGGCACATGCTGAATGCATTTGTGGATTGGATGGATCAATGATTGAATGGATGAATAAATACAAAAATTGGGGGGTGGGGGGCCTGCGTGGCTCAGTCCATTAAGCTCGTGGGACTCTTGATTTGGACTCAGGACATGATCTCAGGATCATGGGATCCAGCCCCATGCTGGGCTCCATGCTGGGCTCCATGCTGTGCATGAGCCTGCTTAAGGTGCTCTCTCTCTCCCTCTGCCCCTGCTCCCCGCTCACACTCTCAAATAAATAAATATCGAAATTTCATCTCAGCTAGAAAAGTCATCTGAAGTGGTCCAGTTCCCTTCTTCTTATCCCATTACTGCTATTATTGGGTTAATTACAAATTTAATTAGTTTAAGTAATAGTAATAAAGCACCATACTTGAGATTAATTCACTCCTCACCCGTTCACCGACCTACATTTTTATTTTCTGCTTAATTTATTTTTCCCTTTCTCTCCTGGAGATAAAAATCACAGGAATTTTTTAAAAAGAAAAAAACTGAGATTAGAGATACAGAAGCTAAAATTCCAGGTTAAAAGAATTCATCTAGGTTTAGACATTGACATTTGTGAGGAAGACGATTGTTCTTCGACTAATTGTATTTTTTTAAACCAATGACTTCTTTGCCTACTGTGTTTATCTTGAAATTTACTGGCAAACAACCTTTTCTTTTACTGGCCCTCTCTGATATGTGCTATTGCCCTGGGCCTTGTGGTGTCTTAGGAGCCTTCCATATGACTAATACTTTAATACTAAAAATGAAAAACAGAAATAAGCTAACCTGTAGTGAAAGCTCGTGGTCCACCAGACCCTGTGCTATGTTGGATTCAAGTGGCAACTTTCTATTACTCTTTAGATGGATTTTAAAAATCCCCACCCTGGGGTGCCTGGGTGGTTCAGTGGGTTAAAGCCTCTGCTTTTGGCTCAGGTCATGATCCCAGGGTCCTGGGATCGAGTCCCACATCGGGCTCTCTGCTCAGCAGGGAGCCTGCTTCCTCCTTTCTCTCTCTCTGCCTGCTTCTCTATGATCTTTGTCTGTCAAATAAATAAGTAAAATCTTAAAAACAAACAAAACCCTCACACTTTGCTGACCCAGGGACACAAAATGGTCGTGTTGGACACCAAAATAAGACCTTCCATATCTAGCCATATGAGGGATGGCCAAACTTCCCCTAAAAGCAAATGGCAAGCCCTTTGCTAATAAAGTAATGGCACTTAGCAACACTGAGCTGAAGCACGAGGAACAATCTCTGCATACATCTGAGTTCTTTGAGAGCAGGAATGTTATCTTATGTATTTTCATATCCCCCGCACCTCACGGGGAGTCTGGCATATTTTAAGGCCTCGATCAATATCCACTGTGTGGAAACTAGACATATCTCATTGAACAATGGTACTTGCATCTAAGCCATGTTCCCAGAAGAAAAGAATGGGAGAGCAGATCATGGGAGTCATCACTCAGCAGGCTCATAAGAATGGGCCCAGCACCAAACGAGTCAGATAGCATCAACTAGAACTAGTGACACCCTTGATTATCTTCTCCATCTTAGGAACTCCTATCCAACCCCTGTTACACTTACTCATCTCATACAGCTTTTACACCTTTAGTGCATATTAAATGCAACTTTCCTGAGCTCACAGAGCCCATCTGAGTCCTCCTCATCCCTACGGGAAAAGTTCTGCACCATGGTTATTCTCCCTAACTACAATACTAGGAATATTGTATCCTAAAAACAATAATCTTAAGTATTGATGGTCCCTAGCATGAGGCTTAATTCCCATTCCCTTTTAATTCTCTGTGCTTTCCTGAAGCGATCTCATCTCCACCCATCATTTCTATACCAGTAACTCTGGGTCTTTAGCTATAATTTAGATTTGCCTCCTGAATTCCAAGTCCATGCATACAACCATTTGCTTATTATACATCTCTACCTAGATGTTCTATAGCTACTAAACATATCCTATCATAGATCAAATTCAGAAGCTTCGGGTTGAACATGGCAGATGGAACATATCCACTTACCTTTTTCCAAAAAAAACACACTAAAACCATAGTAAAGAAGTAGAAAGGTGTGGTCGTTCCCCAACTCAGCCCAACAGAGTAAGACGGAAGCCATGAGAGGAAAAGAGATTCCAACAAAGTTCTGCAAGTAAGGAGGTGGGGGAAGAGAGGTGACTGGTGATCAGAGCAAAATAGCGTCCAGCCTAGAACACCCGAGGTTGAGACTATGGCCAACAAAGGAGTCACCCTGTCTGGAATAAACCCAGAAATGAGTCAAGACTCCAGAGACTCACCAAGTAGAGACTCCAGAGTCTGCAAAAGACAAGAGTGAGAAATGAGCAGAAGACAAACAAAAGTACTTCAGTACCTTCAGAAATATGGAGCATGACATTGCATCCATAAAACAAAAGTGGGATGAAAGACGTGGGTGCTCAAACTTCATGTTTTACCACCAACGTGCTTCTGTTTCAGAACCTCTTATCTCAGGAAACACCGCCATTGTCCACGCCGTTTCCCAAGTCGGAAAGTTGGACGTGATCCTTTACTCTTCTCTCTCCTTATGCCTCATTCAGTAGACGAAGGGTTGATTCTCTCTCCTAAATCTCTGTTTCCCCCAAGCCACTGTCTTTCATAGACTTTTACTGTGCCTGTACTGGATTCTCTCACAGCTTTATTTCTGTTCTTTCTGACTCTAGCTTGAAGCCTTCCTAAACCCTTCTCCAAGATCCTGTCATTCCTCCTGAGGCCAGCATCTAGCACAGAGTAATCCCCCCTTCCCTGGGGCTTCCCTTTCTGCATTTCAGTTACCCATGGAGGGTCATCTGTGGTCCAGAAGCAGGGGATCCCCCTACAGATGAAATTCCTCAGGAGGTCAATAGCAGCCTAACGCTACATGTCATTGCCTACGTCATTCACCCACGTCATCTCAGCATGTAGGCATTTTATCATCTGACATCATCACAAGAAGCAGGATGAGTACAGTATGATAAGCTTTGACAGACAAAGACTGTATTCACGTAACCTTTATTACAGTGTATTGTTTAATTGTATTTTATTCTTGGTTTATTTATTCTACACCTTATTTACAAGTTACACTTTATCATAGGTGTATATATATATACATATATATATGTATGTATATATATATACTCCTTTATTGGCCATAGTCTCAACCTCGGGTTCTAGGCTGGACGCTATATATATATATATATATATATATATATATATATATATATACATACACACACATATATATGTTTATATATGTATATATATATAGGTTTAGGAAAAAACGTAGCATATAGGGTTGGGTGCTATCCATGGTTTCCGGCATCCACAGGGATTTTAGGATATAACCCCTATGGGTAAGGGGTGGGGACCCCTGGATGCCCTTCAACCAGTGAGGGCTCAGTAACTGCTTTGGTTAGTGGTGTGTCTGTGTGTGCAGTCCTGAATTTTCACTAGCTTCATTCTTTGTTCTTTATATCCCAGTAATATGAATTTAATTTCTGTTCATCCTCAAAATGCATCTTCTTTTAAAATCATGTGCTGGGACACCTGGGTGGCTCAGATGGTTAAGCTTATGGACTCCTGGTTTCAGCTCAGGTCATGATCTCAGGGTCATGGGATGGAGTCCCACATGGGGCTTTGAGCTTAGCGCAGGGTCTGCTTGAATTCTCTCCTCCCTGCCCCTCCCCCTGCCTGGGCTTGCTCTCCACCCCTTCAAATAAATACATAAAAGCATTAAAAAACTAAACCAAACCAAAAAAACCCATGCCCTCTTATCTCTGCCTGGAACCCCTCTTCTCTTTGTTGGCATGGAAACCCCTTTTAGGCTCAACTCAAGTGTTACTTCCTCTAAGGAAGTCCCCTAACTTCCCTGGACTGACATGGGATCCTAGTCCTCATAGCCCTCTGTATATCTCAGCTGCATCCCATGATAGCACTTTTGTGTCAAATTGTAATTGTATGATCCCTGTTTCCCCAAACCAGACAGTAGGCTCTTTGAAGACAGGAAAACTAAAATCCTTTTAGCCTTGTATCCCTTGCACACATGTCCCATGAATGAGAGATCATACCATAGCAGAAGGAAACTCAAGAAGTCATCCACAGATCCCTGTCCTTGGGCCAATGAAGTATTATCATTCCCTTTTTTTTTTTTTTTTTTAGTTGAGACAACTGAAACACAGAGATTAAGTGATTTATTTTTTAAGGATGCAGAGCTGGAATGTACAAGTTTGTATGCACAGCGGGGCAGAGGCCAGGACAGAAGAAAGTGGTGTTCATAATTCATATCTTGGTTTCCTACCTTCTTATACAGTGACCCTTTCACTACATGAGGACCTCTTACTGATTTGCTATCATTCCCTAGAGAAACTCAGTTGGAAAAAAGAAAGTCTAAACAAAATGAATTATTACCCAAACTGACAAGAGGATTGTTTTCTTTAAATAGCAACAATGATTACATGATATTTTCCAGCCTAGCCCTGTTCTGAGCCAGGAGGGCGATCGTTCTTTGAAATCACTCGTTTATTCATTAGGCAGTATGTCCCTTATGTAATTTTCAGTTAAAACGAGCTGACAAGCAAATGCTTTCATGGGTTATCACATTCAGTTCTTCCCCTCATTCTCTCATGGAGACTTCTGGTGCATACGCCAAAGGCAGCAAATGGGACAAATATTATCAGTGTGCTGGCCAGCCATAGCCATTTTTGTCCCTACCTCATTTTCACATTCTCAAATAGTCTTCTGTTTGTATCTTTTTTTTTTTTTTTTAAGATTTTATTTATTTGCTGAGCAGGGAGCCCGATGTGGAACTTGATCCCAGGACTCCACGATCATGACCTGAGCTGAAGGCAGTTGCTTAACCAACTGAGCCACCCAGGCACCCAGGATCCATATCTTCTGTTTCTTTCTTTCTTTCTTTCTTTCTTTCTTTCTTTCTTTCTTTCTTTCAGATTTTATTTATTTATTTGAGAGAGAGGGTGAGCGAGAGAGAGAGGGAGAAGGAGCAAGAGGAGAGACAGAGGGAGACACAGACTCCCCATGGAGCAGGGAGCCCGACCGACACAGGACTTGATCCTGGGACTCCAGGATCATGACCTGAGCTGAAAGCAGATGCCTAAATGACTGAGCCACCCAGGCACCCTATGCCTTCTGTCTCTTTTCTATCTCCCTTTGTGCCCTGACAAAGAGCACTAACCATAATAGGAGTTCCAGAGATAACTTGTCTACTTCAAAGAAGATAAAATGGAACCTGAAAATAACTCTTGGGTTTTTTTTTAATACTTTCTTACCCATTTCCCTTCCTTGAACAGTTATTTGATATCTCATTCCCAGTCTGCTTTGCCATTTTTTTTTAAAGATTTACTTATTTATTTTAGAGAGAGAGAGAAAGAGAGTGCATGAGTGGGAGGAGGGGCAGAAGGAGAGGGAGAGAATCCTCAAGCAGACTCCACACTGAACATGGAACTTGATGAGGGGCTCGATGCCAGGGCCCTGAGATCATCAACTGAGCTGAAACCAAGCGTTAGATGCTTAACCAACTGAGCTACACAGGTGCTCCTCTACTTTGTCATTTTATCCCCGTAGGTCCACAATTAAAATGATGTAAATTTCCCAGATTCTGCCCTCCAACCTCCTCTCTGAGTACTTTCTCTGAACAATCTTATCCCTTTAGCTTCATTGTAACCTATGTGCTAATGACTTCCAAATCTATAGTTTCAAAACCAATTTCTCCTAAAAACTAAATATCACAATTTCTTTTTAAAGAAGGTTTTATTATTTATTTGGCAGTAAAAGAGAAAGAGAGAGCGAGCACAAGCTGGAAGAACAGCAGGCAGAGGGAGAGAAAGAAGCAAACTCCCCACAGAGCAGGGAGCCCGATGTGGAGCTCTTAATCCCAGGACCCCAGGATCGTGACCTGAGCTAAGGCAGATACTTAACTGACTGAGCCACCCAGGCGCCCCTAAATAACCCAATTTCTAAGGGCCTCCCACACAATGCCACATGGATGGCCTGATATACTTTAAAAATAAGACTTTTTTTTTTTTTAAATGGACTACTTTACTCAAACCCATTTCTTTATCTCTTGCAGATATCATCTTCTCAAACATGATCCCAGAACCCCTGTCACAATTTGTATCCCTCTGTCCTTTGTGTTATGTCCCCACTGAGGTAGCTGAGATGTCTCCACACTCAAGAAATTCCCCTCTGTTATGCCTCCAGTAGTTTCTCATAGCCCCAGCTGTGATTTTCTAGTGGGGGCTGCCAAAACCAGCAGCTTGGATGTCCGATCCAGTGACTGGTCCAAGAGATGGATACATAACTCAAGCCTTTCCATCAGTGACCATCCCTAGAAAAGCCCAAACTGGCCCAGGAGAAGACGCCATCTTTTTACAGGTGCTCAGCTGTGGTGATGATCCACAGAGACATGGAGAGAGCCTCTCTGTAGTAGAGAAGAATAAAGGCTACATTCAAAAGAGGATATGGAGGAAGAATGATCTGAGACCTTGACTCAATTGTCTGTGCTTGACTCTATTTCTGTCCTTCCCATTAAATTAACAAAAATCCAACTGAGTAAATTTAAAGATATAATTGGCTTTATTCAGTTATTCAGGAGTTGGGCAGCATCCCATCTAGCAATAAAAAGGAACCTCCTCTCCCCCAAGCTGTAGAAAAGGGAAGGTTTTTTAAAGGAGGAAAGGGGGCGAAAAGGGAGATTATGAGCAAAGAATACATTGTTTCAGGCAAGGTTGTCTTCTTTTTTTTTTTTTTTTTTAAGATTTTATTTATTTATTTGACAGAGATCACAAGTAAGCAGAGAGACAGGCAGAGAGAGAGGAAGGGAAGCAGGCTTGCGGCTGAGCAGAGAGCCCAAGTCGGGGCTTGATCCCAGGACCTGTGCCGAAGGCAGAGGCTTTAACCCACTAAGTCACCCAGGCGACCTGAAGGTTGCCTTCTTAAGACAAATGGTATTAAGTCAAGGTTTGCTGACATAGGGTTTAGCACAGTGACTCCATTTGGGATCTGCTGTCTCCTTTTTAACATTCCCAAAGTTAGGCTACTAACCTAATTTTGCAAATAAATTCTCCTTTTTAACTTCTTGGGTGAATCAAGTTGGGCTTCTGTCACTTATAAAATCCTAACTTAAGACGTTTCTTCTTACCACATGTTTCCCTTTCTCCTGAGCATGTAGTTAAGCACTTAAGCAGTTGCCAAATCATGTGGATTCAACCTCCAAACTTACTTCCTATATTATATGTCATTTTCTTCACCTTGTCCAGGTCCTAGGTTACATAATGGTTTCCTTACTATATTCCCAGACTCAAGTTTCACCTCCTCTGATCATTCTCCACCTGATATCAAAGAATTTTCTAGAACTTATTATGATTATGTCAACCTTCTTTTCAATAACATTCAGAGGTTCCTTAGGACTTCTAGAATAAAAATGAAACATCTCAAACTGCCTCAAATACCCTATGACTTGGTACTTGCTTTCTCCTCCAATTCATTTCTCCTAACATACCCTTCAACCAAACATGACTATTCACCTATCACAAAACACTTCTTGAAGTTTCCTGTCCCTGTGGTTGCCATTTTTCTCCTCACTTCTCGGAGATGAAAATTCTACCTGCTCTTAAGGTGTCACCTTCTTTACAAAACCTAAAATCTCTTAAATAGCAGCAAATTCTACATTTCTTTTTTAGCATCTACAGCACTTTTTACATCTATCAAAGCACTTCTGCTTTGTGCTATAGTTATTTTCATACATCTTATTTTCCTTTTAGGCTATGAAGTTCCTTGAGGACAGGACCTTTTTTCTGCGTTAACCATTAATACCGCCATGTACCAGAATACACCATGCCGAAATATGCCTATTTGGCACATAGATAATTATGATCTAAAGGTAGTTGAGAACCAGCAGATGCAGAAAAGCTACTCCAAAAGACAACTCTTATCACTTGAGATACTCTTATCTGCATAAGAAGATAAACCTGTTTACCATGTATTTCCTCCCCTCAACAGCCCACAACTTTCTTCCTCCTCCCAGAAGTTCAAAATTCCTTTTCCTCTTTTTCACCTAAGATGATGTATAAACATTAATCATCTGACCACCGCCTTACACTTTCATTTCTTTGTGAACTCCCATATACCTCTGTGTGTGTGTGTGTGTGTGTGTGTGTGTGTAAAGAAATCTAGTTTTTTTCCTCTTGTTAATCTTTTTCTTGTTAGTTCAGTTTGGGAGGGTGGGCAGCCAGATGAGTAGAGTAGAAGAGTAGAGGAAGAGTAGAGGACTCTTCTACCTAGAAGAGTAGAGGGAAAAAATTATTTTCTTCTCTACAGTACTCAACATATTCTGTACCTAGTAACTTCTAACCAAACACTAGTTCTAGATATGACATGCAGATTTGAGCAGAGGGATTTTTTTCTCCTCTAATCACTTCAAATTTTAATTCAGTATTGGAATTAATGGTTCCTATAAAACCTGCGAGACATTTACTATGAGAGTCTAAGTAATTACACCATTTTCCCCTACCATTTTCATAGATGTCCTCTGGAAAACAAAGTTCCAGGTTAAAATAAATTCTATAAGGAAATAATATGAGTCTATTCCATTAAGAAAAAAATTAATCTTCCTATCTTCTTCCTTTCTTATCTTCCTTCCTTCCTTTGTTCGTTCCTTCCTTCCTTTCTCTCTCTTTCTTTCTTCCTCTTTCTTTCTTTCTTTCGAGACAATCAAAATGCAAGCTATGGCTTGGGTGTAATTACAGGTGCCAAACCAAAGTCAGCTTTCATTTACAACCCCTTTGCCAACTCAGCAGTCCTTCTCCTCCTCTCTGATGTGTGCAGACTGCACCCAAACCGGTTTGAGTCATGTTTCTCATAGGCCATTAAAATGGGGCGTTTGATAGCATCTGCTCCCTTGCTCTGGTTCAAATCATGAATGGGGTTCCTCTCCCTTCCCTTAGTCACCAGCTTTTGAATATTTACAATCTGTGATAGTACAAAGGAATGGATTTTGAACTCTAAGCAGTCTGTAGTTGAAGTGAGAGAAGCCAAAAGGGAAGAAAAAAACGAAGTGAGCCCTTAATAATTATGAATTTTCTGTGAATGGGAGTGGGTTGTGGAAGATGGGGGAGAAAATGGAAGAGGAGAGATAGGTGAGTGAGAGAAATGAATGTTTACAAAGAAAGCTAAACACTTGCTTATGGATGAACAGGAAAACAAGAGATAGCCTTGTGCCTTTTAAGTAGTAGGTCCTCAATAGCCATTTATACGAAGATTTGGACCCTGCTTAAAACACAGGACTTTCTCAGAATTGAGAAGAAATGAGAAAAACTATTTCTTGAAGAGAACATGGTAACGTAAAGGCCACAGGAGGATATATTTAAACGATTTGACCAAAACCTGATTAAGTCCCTATCTTCATACAATTCTAGATAAACTGAGATTTATAGTTTTTGGTTCCAGGTTTTTACAGCCTGAATCTTTATCCATATTTTTGCAGATGCGCCGTATTGGAAACATGTGTTTTCTGACTACCTAATCCTGGTTTTTCAACAAGGCAGAGCCATTCAGCCAGCCCCGCTTTTGCTAGGTTAGCAAGGTTATTAAGAACTGAAGCAAACCTGATCAACTGGATTTTGAGTCCCGAGCCTAGTTGGCCAGAGAGAGTAGACAGATGTTCCTGATAGAGTCGAGGAATATGTAGGCAAGTGATCCCATACAGATCCAAAGTGTTGGGATATTGGAATGTAAATTGCCTCATATTTGCGGTCAGGATAACACAAGTTTGAATCTTGGTTCTCTAGCGTGGACTTGGAGCAAATCTCTCAATCTCCTTAAAACTGCTTTTCCCATGACTTCTGAATAAAACACCTTATTTCTCTCAGATTAGGCTTCCTGTGAAAAACTGGAATATAAAGTTATTGTGAAAATCAAAAGAATGTGTGTGAAGGTATTTTATAGTCAGCTGAAGTGTTAGGTATGAATTTTAGGTTATGGCCTTGTTGACATTATGATTAAGAAATTGTTTCTATTAGTTTCTGAAAACAGGGGGGTCATGTATAGTATATGTCAGGAGCATGCGCCATTCCCCTCACTCAACAGTAATTCACATGCTTATTGATGGCCTACTATGTGCCAGGTGTGTTTTAAGTGCCAGAGATAAAAATTCCTGTCTTTATGGACAGGATACAGACAGCAAGCAAACTGGTAAAACCAAAGGAGGCCTGTAAAGACTCACTGGTGTATAACTTGGGGTCATGTTATCGTGAAGTTAATGTAGAATGATTTTTTTTTTTAAGATTTCATTTATTTATTTGACAGAGGGAGACAGCGAGAGAGGGGACACAAGCAGGGGGAGTGGGAGAGGGAGAAGCAGGCCTCCAGAGGAGCAGGGAGCCTGATGCAGGGCTCCATCCCAGGACTCCAGAATCATGACCTAAGCTGAAGGCAGACGATTAACAACTGAGCCACCAAGGCGCTCTGATATTTTTTAGTTGACAGAACGTAGGTAATAAAACTATATATGCGATTGATAGAAACTGAACTGAGAAAACCCCAAATTATCTCAAAATATGAGGAGGGAGTCACTTGGAAAATCCCTGCCACCTCCACTCTGCTTCTGCTCACAGGAAATTTAGCTGGTTGGTAAGTAAGAACAGAGGATGGGCAGAGGATGGGAACTGGGTGCCTTTCATCTGGGGTTAATATACATAATATGGTAGGATGGTCCTGGAGAAAAGTAACCTGGGGAGGGAAAGAGGGTGGGTCATTGTTGGTGAAGATGGAGGATAGTCAGGAAGACCTCCCTGAGCAGGTAGAGTCTGAGCAAAGGCAGGAGGGAGGTGAAAGAATTGTCCACCGAGGGATCTAGGGTGATCACCTGTCCATCCAGAGGAAGAGTGAGTGAAAGGTCCTGGGTTGGGGGCATGCCTGGTGTACCTGAGAGACAGCAAGGGTGGTCATGAGGCTGCAGTGGAATGAATGGAGTCTAGTCGAAGGTAGGATCAGAGGAAATTGGGCCAGATGTTAGGAGGGGTTAAAGACACTTGATTTTACTTTGGGGGAGATGGGTAAACCACTGAAAGGTGTTGATCAGAAGAATAACATGATCTGAATGTTCTGGCAGGATTCCCCCAGGCCACTGTCTTGTGCACAGATTTCAGGGAGCAAGGGCAGAAGCAGAGAGACCAGTGAAAAACTATTGAAATTATCCAGAGGAAGGATACAGTGACTTGGATCAGGCTGGGAGCTGTGGTGGTAAGAGTTTGAACTTGGGATATAATTTGAAGGTACAAGTCAAGATTTACAGAGAAATTGAATGTGGGGTAAGAGAAAAGAAAGTATGTAGAAAGACTCCAAGGATTTTAGCCTCAACAACCAGAAGGGTCCATTGACTTTTACTGAAACGAGGGTGAGTACGGATAAACAGGATTGTCTTGAGAAGTCAAGCATAATTTTTCTGTTGCTGAGGGCATTCAGTGAGGGAGTTAAGACTGAATGAAGAAAGGTGGAGAAAGAATACAGCCAACTGGAATGAAAATGGCGTTTTAGGGCTCCTGGGTGGCTCAGTGGGTTAAAGCCTCTGCCTTCAGCTCAGGTCATGATACCAGGGTCCTGGGATTGAGCCCCACATCAGCAGGGAGCCTGCTTCCTTCTCTCTCTCTGCCTGCCTCTCTGCCTACTTGGGATCTTTGCCTGTCAAATAAATAAATAAAATCTTAAAAAAAAAAAAAAAGAAAGAAAGAAAGAAAATGGCGTCTTAGGAGTAGGTGAGGCTGTGGGTATCTGAGTTGAGGTGAATGAGCTGGAGACTTGGGAAGAGAGGTCGGCAATTCGAGAGAGCACAACATGAAAGCTCTCTACCATAAGACTCCATCTCAGGGGCCACAGGAAGGGGTCACAGGTAAAAATCAGCAGTAGACAATACTGTTTTGGTGGCAGTCGTTGGAGGAGTGAGTGAAGAACAGGCAAGATTTTCAGCAAGACAATCCCAGCGAAAGAAGAATATTAAATCTTCATATAAGGATGGAGGGGAATTGACTTCATATCTGGAGAGAAAGGGCCAGCTTCACACCATATCCTCCATGTGGCAGGAAGAGCCGTGTATTTCTTCGGTTGTCCTCCTTTTCCCTCACTTTTGTGTCTGATCTATTTTTAGAGTTCTGCAGGTTCTACTTCTGACATATTTCTTGAATCAGTCCACTTCTATTGGTTTCTACTGCTACCACTCAATTCTACATTATTAAAATCTAAAATCTCTTCTCCTTACTATTGCAATGGTCTCACAGGTGTCTCTCCACATGTTTTCTTGTCTCCCTCTAATCTATTTCCCACATGGGCACAAGGGAGAACTTATTAAAATGTCAACCAGGTCACAATAGACTCCTTAGAATTCTTCAGTGGCTCAACAATGCACTGGGAATCTATCATAATAAAATTAGCACATGTGTGACACATCCTGGGTATCAGGCACTTTACTAAGAGCATTACATAGATCGATTTGCTTACTGTTCAGCCCCATAAGGGGCTTTTGTTTTAACTTACATTTATCGAATGATAAACTGAGGCACTGAGAGGTTATTTGTTTAAGAAGCCTGTCTTAACCTGGCTTTCCCTGAAGCAGAGCCTGCAGGAAAACCATATGCCTCCCTACAGAATTAGTCAGTACAATCTCAGGACAGCATGAGGGAGTCAGTTAAGGAGGGACAGCCAATACAAAGTGACATATTCTCCCAGTGCCAGCCGCTGCATGGTATCAAGGACAACTGATCGCTTGATCTCGCCTGACCATCTCTGAGAAGCTGTATGTATAAATGTATCTCGGGACACTCTGTCTGGATAGAATGAGGGAAGAGCTTTTTCAAGGACAGCTCTATCTCTTTGGTCAGAGGTTTACCCTACAGGGCATTAGCTACCTTGTGTCTTTGCACACAAACAAGTCTTTTTTTTTTTTTTAATTAATTAATTAATTAATTTGAGAGAGAGAGAGAGAGAGTATATGCAAGCATTGGGGGCAGGGGCAGAGGGAAAGGGTAAGAAGGGTTCAAGCAGACTCTCTGCTGAGTGCAGAGCCCAATGTGGGGCTTGATCTCATGATCCTGATATCAGTACCTGAGCCGAAACCAAAAGGCAGACACTTAACTGATTGAGCCATCCAAGTACCCCAACACACAAGGAAGTCTTTTTTTTTTTTTTTCCTACTGGAATCGGATTTCAAAGGAAGGATAAAAGCTATCTTTGTTTGTTTGCTTGTTTATTAGACAGGGAGGAGGGGAGAGCAGAGGAAGAGAGAGAGTCTTAAACAGGCTCCACGCCTGGTGCAGAGCCCCACCCCAACCTGGGGCTTGATCTCACAACACTGAGATCAAGACCTGAGCTGAAATCCAGAGTCCGATGCTTAACAGACTGAGCCACCCAGGCGCCCCAACGCACAAGCAAGTCTTAGGACCCATGAGAACACTCCCAGCCACAAGACAGAGGGTACACAGTGTGAACACAAGGCAAGATACTGCTGGGTTGGTCCACATGAAGTCTATCAGAACCTAGCAGAGCTGCCTGTCACATTGGTGGCTAGAGCAGAAGAAGTTGGGGGGTACCGAAATATGTTCCCCCAACATACACTTCTTTGGCACATGGATTATTTTGAGCTAAAGGCATTGAGAAGTGGCAGAAGCAGGAAAAGTTTCATACTTCCCCTAACTGCCTAACTGATAAAGGAAATTTACATTTATAAAGGAAATGCATTGTTTTTAAAGATTTATTTATTTATTTGAGAAGAGAGAGAGAAAATAGGGAGGAGCCGAGGGAAAGGGAGAGAGAAATTTAGCAGACTCCTTGCTGAGCGTGGAGCCTGATGTGGGACTCAATTTCACAACCCTGAGTACCTAACCCTCGGATCATGACCTGAGCTGAAAGCACTTAGCTGACCACACCACCCAGGGGCCCCTGTAAAGGAAATTTCTATTTGTAAAAGTGTCACTTTCTAGGAACAGAGATATTTACAGAGAAAATTCTTACCCACGTAATAAGACAACCCTCATTTAGGAGACATTCGTTCCCCCTCACCTTCCTGTAACTTGTCCTTCCTGGCCAGCAGGCCAAAACCCCTTTTCCTTGGCTTAGCCTAGGATGGTATATAAGTTTCAATTATAGGCTGTCTCCTTGAGTTTTCATTTCTTAATGAACAATTGCACATACTTACATATTTAAATTATTTTTCCTCTTGCAAATCCATTTCTTATTAGTTTGATTTGGGTATCCAGCCAGTGAACCGAGAAGGAGACAAGGGAAAACAATTTTCCTCTTCTACGATTTTGGCAACCGTGGAGGGGATACCTGGGAAACCCTAGTGCTCCAGAGGCTGCAGACGGGATCTAGCACCTCTGACAGAGTTAGCAAAAGGTAAAAATCAGAGTTCGTTCTTTGGATTATGACTCTTGTCAGTTTAATTTTGAGTGCCCATCACTTATTAACACTTAGCCTCCTCTGTCTTGTGTATCTTTTGTCGGAAGAGGAAAATTATAAGAGGGTCTTCTTCCATTTTGTTCTGTGTCTTGAGAGCTTGAGGTACTCGATTTGGTCTCTGACAGCTTGGGGACTGGGGGTGTTGCGCTGGTTTTCAGATCTGCAGCTGGTAACTAGGAAACCCAGTATATAAAGTGAACAGGTAACATTGCCTGTCCAACCATTCCAGCTTTCCAGGGAGTTTGTCATTTTTTTTTTTTTTTAAGATTTTATTTATTTATTTGACAGAGAGATAGGGAGCACAGGTAGTCAGAGAGGCAGGCAGAGAGAGAGGGGGAAGCAGCCTCCCCACTGAGCAGAGAGCGTGATGTGGGGCTCAATCCCAGGACCCTGGTATCATGACCTGAGCCGAAGGCAGAGGCTTAACCCACTGAGCCACCCAGGTGCCCCACAGGGGAATTTGTCTTAACGAGAGGTCCCAGTCCATGTGAGGACTTTGTCATTTTTCCTTTCATTTGCTTGTTTGTCCAGGAAAAAGAATCCCACCCCAGTATAACCTATTCCATGTGACAGACTAGCAGGCCTGTGATTAAAAGCATTTCAACTTTATTGAGGCACCAGGGTGGCTCAGTCGGTTCATTATCTGACGCTTGATTTCGGTCATGTCGTGATCTCAGGGTTGTGAGATTGACACCCTCAGCGGTCTCTGCGCTGAACGTGGAACCTGCTGAGGATTTTCCCTCTCCTCCTTCGGCCTTTTCCCCGCCTGCTTGCAAGTGCTCTCTATCTCATAAAAAATGTTTAAAAATAAATAAATAAAGGTATCTCACCTTTGTGGAAGACCAGAGTTTCCTTACTATTTGTGATAATGAAGGTCTTTGATCCAAAAGCTATCTTTGGGGGTCTCCTGGCTGGCTCAGTCATTTAAGCGTTAGACTCTTGATTTTGGCTGAAGTCATGATCTCAGGGTTGTGAGATCGGGCCTCCCCCATGGCTCCTTTCTGGGCATGAAGCCTGCTTAAGATTCTCTCTCTCCCTCTGCCCCTCCCCTGCTAAAAAAAATTTTTTTTTAAAGCCGAAAAACAAAAAATAAACAAAAAGACAAACAAAAAAAACCACAAAAGCTATGTTTGGGAATAACTCTGGGTCCTGGGGGGGCGGGGGGCTGCTCAGGGTGATGGGAAGTATGTTCCATCTTTTGCACTCTTTGGGGATGCCTTTTGTGTCCATGATTAAGGACATAAAAGACTTATTAGTTTAGGGTCACATTGCAATAGGTATACCTTTGGCAATTTGGACTTCGTATCTAAATGAATTTTTTTGGCATTTAATTTTCTAATTGAGCTCTAATTGACATATGACATATTAGTTTTAGATATACAACATAATGATTTGGTATATGTATATATTGTAAACTAATTACCACAATAAACTTACTTAACATCCATTGCCAAACATAGTTACAAATTGCTTTTTCTTATGAAAAGAATTTTCAAGACTTATTCTATTAGTATGTTTCAAATATACCATATAGTATTGTTAACTATAGTTGCCATGCTTTACACTACATCTCCAGGACTTATTTATCTTATAACTGGAAATTTATATCTTTTGACCACTTTCATTCATTTTGCCTACCCACCCCCACCCCGGCAACCACCCGTCTGCTGTCATTTTTTGTTGTTGTTTTAAATTCTACATTTAAGTAAGATCATGAATTGTCTTTTCTTTGTTCAATTTATTTCACTTAGCATAATGTCCTGATGTCCCATCCATGTTGTTGCAAATAGAATTTCCTTCTTTTTAATGGTGGAATAACATTCCATTGTATATACATATATATATATACACATACACATATGTATATAATTACATGTTATCTTTGTCTATTCATTCATTGTTGGACACTTTAAGCTGTTTCCATGTCTTGGCTATCTTAAATAATGCTGCAGTGAGCATAGGGATGAGTATATCTCTTCAAGACAGTGATTTTTGTTTCCTTCAGATAAATACCCAGGAATGGGATTGCTGGATCATATGGTAGTTTTATTTTCAAGTTTTTGAGGAATCCACATTTTTTTCTCCTACCCTCACCAACACTTATTTTTTTTGATAATAGCCATTCTAACAGATGTGAGGTGATAGCTCAATGAGGTTTGATTTGCATTTATGTGATAATTAGTGATGTGGAGAGCCTTTTCATGTACCTGTTGGCCATTTGTATATCTTCAGAAAATGTGTCAGCTCTTCTGCCCATTTTTAATTAGATTGTTTTTCTTGCTATTGAGTTGTATGAATTCCTTTATAATTTGGATATTAGCCCCTTAACGGATTTATCCTTTGCAGATATTTTCTCCCATTCAGTAGGTTGCCTTTTCATTTTATTCATGGTTTCCTTTGCTTTGCAGAAGCTTTTTAGCTTGGTAGAGTCCCATTTGTTTATTTTTCCTCTCGTTGTTTTTGCTTTTGGCATCAATCCAAATAATCATTGCCAAAGGCAAGGTCAAGGAATTTACCACCTCTGTTTTTTTCTAGGAGTTTTGTAGTTTTATGGCCTACATTCAAGTCTGTAATC
Organism: Mustela putorius furo; assembly: GCF_011764305.1. Taxonomy (NCBI): domain Eukaryota; kingdom Metazoa; phylum Chordata; class Mammalia; order Carnivora; family Mustelidae; genus Mustela; species Mustela putorius. The sequence goes on along the minus strand of NW_025422368.1, from coordinate 36,267,784 downwards.
CATTTTTAGCTGATTTTTTATGCATGGTGTAAGACAGTGGTCCAGTTTCATTCTTTTGCATGTAGCTGTCCAATTTTCCCCTTAGCATTCATTGAAGAGACTGTTTCCCCCCTCCATTGTATATTCTTGGCTTCTTTGTTGTACATGAGTTGACCATATATTCATGAGTTCAGTTCTGGGCTCTCTATTCTGTTCCAGTGATCTATGTGTCTGTTTTTATACCAACACCATACTGTTTTGACTGATATAGCTTTCTAATATAGTTTGAAATCAGAAGTTATACATCTCTAACTTTGTTCTTCTTTCTCAGGATTGCATTGGTTATTCAGAGGTTTTTATGGTTCTGTATTTTAGCACTGTTTATTCTATCCCTATAAAAAATGTCATTGGAATTTTGATAGAGATTACATTGAATCTGCATTTTTGTTTTGAGTGGTATGGACATTTTAACAATATTGATTCTTCTAATCCATGAGCACAGAATATCTTTTCAGTTATTTGTGTCTTCAATTTCAACAATGTCTTAATACTTTTCAGTTAACAAGTCTTTCACCTCTTTTTTTTTTTAAGATTTTATTAATTTATTTGACAAAGAGAGAGATCACAAGTAGGCAGAGAGGCAGTTGGTGGGGAGAGGGGTGAAGAAGGCTCCCTGCTGAGCAGAGATCCTCATGTGAGGCTTGATCCCAGGACCTTGAGATCATGACCTGAACTTAAGGCAGACACTTAACGGACTAAGCCACCCAGGCGTCCAGTCTTTCATCTCTTTGATTAAGGTATTCCTAAGATTTTATTCTTTGTTGTTGTTGTTGTTGTTGTTTCATTCCTTTTGATACAGTTGTAATTGGGGTTGTTTTTTTAAATTTTTCTTTCTGATAGTTTATTATTAGTGTAAAGAAACCTAGTTGATTTTGGTTTGCTGATTTTGTATCCTGCAATGTTAGTGAATTTAAGTATTAGCTCTAACAGTTTTTTGCTGCAGTCTTTAGGATTTTCTATGTATAATACCACGTCATCCACAAAGAGAGGCATTGTTACTTCTTTTCCAATCTCTATGCTTTTTATTTCTTTTTCTTGCTTAATTGCATTTTGTGGACTTCCAGTACTATGTTGAAAGAAAGTTGCCAGAGTAAGCAACTCTACTTGTTGAATTCCTGATCCTTGTTGAGTCCTACTTGCTGAGTAAGCAATTCTACTTTATCTTGTTCCTGATCCTAGAGGAAAACCTTTTAGTCTTTCATCATTTAGTACAGTGTTAGCTATGGGTTTGTCACATACGGCCTTTAGGATTTTTTTTTTTTTCTTAAGATTTTCTTTATTTGCTTGGGAGAGAGAGAGAGAGCACAAAGACCAGGAGGAGCAAAGGGGGAGGGAGAGAGAGAGAATCTGTCGGGAGACTCACACTCAGTGCAGAGCCTGATACAGACGCCATGCAGGGCTCAGTCTCATTACCTGAAGTCATGATCCTGAGATCATGACCTGAAATAATGACCTCAACCGAAACCAAGAGTCAAACACTCCACTGACTGGCCCCCTCAGGTTCCCCTGCCTTTAGGACTTTCTTAAAGAGAGTTCTCTCACCCTGAAACAAATACCCAATTTGTATCTTTGGAAAGAACAGATTAAAAGGAAAAAGTGTCCCTTAGTTGGCCTATAGAAAAATAAACAAACTCCCTTTACGAGATGAGAAGATGGAGATCAGACTTAAAACATAAGTTAAGAACTGCAAAATATACTTTTTGTGAGGCCTGTGTAAATACTGATAGTTGAGAAATAGCTTGAACAAAGGCCCCAAGAACACACAGCAAGGCCATTTTACTGTTCCTTTCTCTGCAATCCGATGACATCAGCTCCAGGCCTTCCCATTCAATGCCCTACATGAGTGTATTTTAGACTTCCACCACAAATAATTCATCGGACTGTCCTATACTTAAAATAAAATTTTAAAACTTAAATAGTAAATGCCCTAGATTTCAGCAAATATGCCATTAAAATCCTTCTGAGAGAAAACTTACATCCTTTCTCTGTCCCTTAGAGATGGAAATCTTATAATGTACTTAAAATGTAAATATACAAGAAGGTAACTTTTAGCTAAAGCAATCACCTACAACTGCCTAGACCTGAAAAATAAAATAAAACAAAGAAGAGGCCTTTTCTAAACAAGCTGCTACTTGATCTTTATAAAGGGTTCCTTTCCCATAATTTAGTATGCAACTTTTGTAAAATTATTTATTAAGGGCAAATGAAAATCTCAAAAGTCTTCTTCACAAATATTGGTAAAAAGTTTTAGCTATGACTGAGCAGGTGACTGAAACTTGACCCAGCTACCAGAAACATAATTTGGAGCCAACTCTTTTATAAACTAGTGAGTTTTATATTAGTTTTCTGACTCATGGATAAAATTTTTAAATGAATGCTCTAAGATTCTTATTTGTGCCTGTCTGAATGTTTATGTATGTCTACCTATGTATGTTTTGTGTATGTGGTTTTTTTTCTACCTCTGGATTGTATTAACTAGAACTCATAAAAGAGCTCTGTTTTAAGTTATTTAGAAAGAAATAAGCACTTATATAAATTAAGTATTCCTGAAACAGCCAGAAAAATGGGAACTAACCCAAATATTTGGTTATTTTTTCAAGCCCATATGATCTTGGGTAATCTTTGATAAAGTAGGCTACTTTAATATCATTGATAAAATAAAAATTGTTATGTCCTAAAAGTTGTCACTGTTTTTGTTTATTTTTTTATTAAATTTATTTATTTATTTTCAGAAAAACAGTAATCATTATTTTTTTCACCACACCCAGTGCTCCATGCAATCTGTACCCTCTATAATACCCACCACCTGGTACCCCAAAAGTTGTCACTGTTAAATACAATGCAGACATACAATTTTATTCTATCTCAAGATTAAATTATCTTTACTTGTTGTTTAAGATTATAAAATTATAAATCCATTCTAAGGCATTTCTTTACTTCTTTGAGTTTTAATATTTGCCTGACATCCATATGTTACAAAATTTCTTAACAAAAAATAACTTTAGATGATGGCTGACTTGTTTAACATCTCATGAAACTTTCATGAACAGTCCAAGCATAATTTTTAAGAACACGTGAATTAAACTGGAGTGGAATAAAATTTATAAATGAACCCTTCTGCTTAAAAATAGTTTTCCATATCTTGTTAGTAATTTAAACCTTTAATGTAATACTAAGTTAAATTAAATGATGTATATTCATTGACTATCTAGATCATTTTGAAATAAGATAAAATACTGAAACATTAATTCCTAAATATCAGTTTATCTATTTTTGGCGTCTTATTACAGACAGACTACAGATTTTTGGGTTTGTTAGTAAACATGTTTTTTTATCACTTCGAAAAATTGTACTATGAGGAAACATAGTACATAACATAGCTTCTAAAAAGTATACTATTTATGTATTCATAAGTTTGCTAATTTACTACAGAATGCTGATATATATGTAACACACAATTCATAATTGCTTCCTTGTTTTCACTGGGAATTAAAGTTACCAAGGATTAAGAATTCTAATCAATATATGTAAATAAACTGCTAGGAATAATAAGGATGGAGGAAAAAATTTCTGCATGCAAATTGTGCAAAGAAAATAAGGTGTTTTCGGTTAGGCAAGGGATGAAAGATGAAAGATGCCTTTTTGTAAAAAAAAGGAGAGTAATTTCATCCTAAAGTTTATTTAAAGTTTGCTTCAGATGAAGCAGAGGGAAATAAAGGACAAAAACGTATAGATAAAGGAAGTTATAAAAGGAAAGAGAAAAATCTTGTCTCATGTGTTTAAGCTATCTAAAATCAAATGTATTTATCATAAGGTTTTAAAATGAATTTTAATTCCCATAGTGTGCTGATACAAAACTTACAAAACTGGAGTTCACTTTACTGGTTTGTTCTTTTTTTTTTCTTTCAAGATTTTATTTAATTATTTGACAGAGAGAGAGATCACAAGTAGGCAGAGAGGCAGACAGAGGGAGAGGGAGAAGCAGGCTCACTGCTGAGCAGAGAGCCCAATGCGGGGCTCAATCCCAGGACCCTGAGAGCATGACCTGAGCCGAAGGCAGAGGTTTAACCCACTGAGCCACCTAGACAACCCTGGTTTGTTCTTAATAAAATACTGTAAAAGGTTTTTCTTTACCTGTTGAGTAATCTGCCTAAAGAACAGATTCTGCGTCTTATTATAATAATTTCCTGTGCTTTATGTTGTTTTTGTCATGTCTTTGATTACTTGGGAAAACTGAGACTTCATATTGAAAGCACTAAGATTTTTTTACAGGATGTGACCTTCCATATTTGCTTTGAAATCTCTTATTGGTACTTTGGTTAAGTAGATAACTAAGCATTGTTTCATAGTGATTGTATTTAATCAGGTGTTCAAATCTTTTGACATTTTTGACAAAATTTCCCCAAATTCTAAATGGAGTGTGGTTTTTTGTTGTTGTTGTTGTTTAACCTGAAGATAATTTTGAGACTCCCCAGAGGGCACTTGGAAAATCTTAAAGGACTTGTTCTCTCACTTGTAAAAGAAAGATGTTAAACCAATTAGGTCTTTTTGTTTTTGTTTTAAATTTTATTTATTTGAGAGAGAGTGCCCACAAGAGAGCACAAATGGTGAAGAGGGGGAAGCAGGCTACCCATCAACCAGGGAGTCCAGTGCAGGTCTCGATTTCAGGACCTTGGGATCATGACCTAAGCCAAAGGCAGCTGCTTAACTGACTGAGATTCACAGGGTCCCCTAAACCAATTAGGTTTATTTGGTATGTTAAATTACATAAGAAACATTGTCAAATAAGAAGTGATTCTTGAGGTGCCTGGATGACTCAGTTGGTTGGGTGTCTGCCTTTAGCTCAAGTCATGATCTCAGGGTTCTGTGATGGAGCCTATCAGCAGGCTCTCTGCTCAATGGGGAGTCTGCTTCTCCTTCTCCCTCTGCCCCTCCCCTCCCATCTACCCGCCCCCCCACCCCCACATTCGTGTTGCTGTGCACTCTCTCTCTCAAATAAATAAAATCTTTTAAAAAAAGGAAGTGATTTTTACCCTTCTTTAGTTATATTTGTGTGGATATATACTATTCATATAAATTGTTCCGAAATGGTGTGAAGTTTCTAGAAATTTTTCAGTATCTTTACTATCCATGATATGTCCTTGTGTAATGATATCAGTCATAATTCCAGTTATTATAGAATGTATGCCACAGAAATAACCAAATTTCCTTGTCAGTTGCACCATAATGAACTTTCATCAGATCTTTAACCATGGCCATTTTACATTCTTTTGTCATTCACATACAATTAATGTTGTACTCTTAGTTTTTCTGAAAGCATGTGCAATCAAATAAAAGTGAAAATGCTCCTCTTCAAGGAGATTCATGGGAAAAACTCTGGCAAGTAGTCTGAAGTACAAGATTCTGATAATTTTAATAACATACCACTGGACTGGGTAAGGATTCACAAAACTCCAATGGAGAAAGTGATGAATTCATAAAATTGCTAATCCCAAATCCAACAAAACAGGAATGACTTTCATGGAACTAAATGAACTGATAAGCATGATTATAATTTTTATGGCCTTTTTGTTTGAAATATCTCCGGTTCTTTAATGTTTCCTTTTCCAGATTTAAAGAATCCCTCTTAAGCTATCGGTAACTTACAGCAACATGTTAAAGTATACCTTTGTGAAATATTTGCTTTTTTCTTCCTACTGGATTCTTCCAGAATTTGGAAACTCTCTTTGAATAGCCTTATTTTCATGGTAACTTAATTATTGGCATAAGTTTAATAAGAATCTGTTCTCCTTGTAAACATGACACAATTTGAAACTTGGGTTACTATTACAAGGCTTTGACTGGAATGTCATAGTTGAGAATGGTGCACATAAAATCAGATATGACCAGTTTTAAGGAACTAAGTTTGACTATAGGGAGTCAATGCTTATGAGGTCCTCTTGGAATATCCATCTGGCTTTTGGGTTTCTGGCCTTGTAATTAAGGAAGAAGATAGCTTTGAACAGGCCCAGGAAACTTCATATATATTGGAAATCTCAAGAAAGAAGGAACTCGCCCAAACCTATAAGGATTGCAGATGAAGACTGATGACAAGATCTTGACTTGGCTTCTTACCCTCAAGAGGCTTTTAAAAGTCTAATCTACATTCACTTATTTAAAGTTCCAGCAAAGCAGACTTAAAAAAGCGTAAATGATCAATTACTATTTTTGCTGTGCTTATGCAAATAATTAGGCCAAGTTTAATGAGACTAGATTTATTTTGCAAATTAATCCTACTTTGATTATCTTTGATAGAAATTAGAGCGATTGTAGAGAGAAATTCTATGTTCCAATAAAAAAATATAGCACATCCTTGTGGGTTGTTGAATTCTATCTATGTTTGCTCCCATTGAGCTTTTTCACCTCCTTGTAAATTGGCTCCTGCTGTTTTGTACATTTTGTCAGTAATTAACATTTCCAATTTTTCTCTCACCCTTCTGAATTGGCGCCACTGAGAACTAAAATCCGACTTCCCGGATCCTTATGAAGAACATCTAAAAGGGCTCCACAAGTAAATGAAAGATGTTTCCATGCTCTTCCCTGAAATATAACCGTGTCTTTGACACTAATGTACGTGCCACTGCTAAAGACATTCACACTACAAACCACAAACCAGAAAAACTGGAAGCTGGAACATCACAGCCATCCTTACCCTACCATCTAAAGATATTCCGAGCTCAACCTCTAGAAATCTTTTTGACTGACTTCACCTGGTCCAAAATTGGGTTTATAATGTTCTTCATTTATTTACCTTTGTTTTCCTTTTTGTTTCCACAGAAATGTCCCTTCCCGGAAAAAAAAAATAAGTTTCAATGGGCAAAAGGAAAGATATCAGAATATCCCACCCCCAAATTATGCCTCTTTGTCACATGGATTATTTTGAGTTAAAGGCAATTGCGAGGAAAGCTCTTTACCTCCTCCTAAGTACCTAAAAATAGAGTACAAATTTTCCCTTTTGTAAAGGAAATTTACATTTAAAAAGGAAATTTCCATTTGTAAAGCTGTCTCTTACCAGGGACAGAGCTATACCCAGAGACAGCTCTCTTGAGAGACATAACAAGACAACCCTTACTTACTGTATATTTTCTTCCTTCTCTTTTCTATAACTTGCCTCCCCTACCCAGAAGTTCAAACCTCTTTTCATTTGTTTAGACTAAGATAGTATATAAAGCCTCAATCATCTAGCTACCTCCTCGAGTTTTCATTTTGTTGTGAGTCTCCACGCATGTGTACGCAACCAGATCTTTCTTCCTCTGTGTCTTGCTAATCTGTTTCTTACCAGTTTAAGTGAAGGGCTTGGTCAGTAAACCTACAAAGGTAGAGGGGAAATCGGTTTTCCTTCTCTTCACAGACAAAGACCCTGGAGATGAGTGAAGCTAGGGAATCTGAAGGAGCACACAAGTGGTGGCTGATGTGTACAAACTGTAATGAAGTGAGACTTTAGCTCTGACAACCTGGCCTCAAAGTCCACACATTTCATTGAATTGGAGGTGATTTTATCAACTTCTTTGATAACATTTTTCTTTCTTTCTTTTTTTTTTTTTTTGGTCAATCTCTCCAGTAGAATGTAAGCCTCTTGAGAAAATGGCATTTGTCCATCTTATTTGTCATTATATCTTCAACATGGAACCCAGTGCCTGACTCAAGAAGTTGCTCAGTACTGGGGCTCCTGGGTGGCTCAGTTGCTTAAGCAACTACCTTAGGCTCAGGTCATGATCCTGGAGACCTGGGATGGTATCCCACTTCCTGCTCGGCAGGGAGTCTGTTTCTTCTGACCTGCCCCCTCTCATGCTCTTTCTCTCATTCTCTCTCCCTCTCTCACTCAAATAAATAAATCTCTTAAAAAAAAAAAAAAGATGTGTATTGCTCAATACACATTTGTAGAATGAATGAATAAAGTGTTCCTAGATGGGAAGTGGATTTTAAGGAGGTATTGTTCCTGTCACTGTTCAAAAAAAACACTATTGAGTTACTACATGAGATGGGCTGATGAGTGAAGACAATAGATTGAGAGAAAATGAAACAGACGGTCTAGCTTGCTCACATGTCCAGTCAGCCTTAGCAGTCCTAGAACTCTGAGGATATCCTTAAGGAAACAGGAAGGAAGCAAAATCAGAAATTCCTTAGGAAGTTCGAAAGAGGAGATGTAGAGAATTGTATGACATATAGGAAGTTATTTAAAGCAGGTTTTTGAAACTGTAAACCTATAAGTGGGTTATAAAAATCCAGGAACTTCATATAATTTTACACAAAAACATGTCTCTTTATATTCATGTGCAAATTTCTAGGGCAATAGTTTCTCTCATATTTGGAAATAAATCTATAACTTCCACACGATTAGGAAATACTAAGTGATTACAACAACTAGACTCACTTTCGAATGAAGAAGCCAAGGCCCAAAGATGTTATGGGACCTGCTAAAATTCAAACAATAAATTGGATGACAAGAAGGACCAGGACCTAGGTCTCTTGATTCCTAATTCAGCGTTCTTTACTGTGCCTCTATACCTCGCTGAAACTAAGTCACAGAATACTGTGTGAAAAAAAAAGAAGACTTTAATTTCTTAGAAAAAAAGAGGAGAAAATCTAGACAAATTCATTAGAAAGTTTAAAGCAGTAGAATCCTAAAGCTAGAAGAACCTGATGTTTTCCTGAATAAAAGTAAAAAATGCCTCTAAACCTTCTGAAATGTTTATTTTTCAAGGTGGTTATGGAATATGGGAGAGAAGACCTAAATAATTATTCAGCCATTCAGCTGAGAACCGGTAAGAGCTAGATTATCTTTATTTGATATATACATATGAATATATATCAAAATCATCCACAAAAAAAGAATTTTAAAAAAGGATAATGAAGGCATCAAACCTATCAAAGTCTAGAGCTCATCTAGAATACAAAGTAAAAAAAAAAAAAAACCCAAAAATCAAAAATTAAAAAAAAAAAACCATGGTGTTTCCTCATAAATATTAAGAGAACAACACATTGTGAACTTTTGATTTTCTTTCACAATGTGGTCTCAAGGGTAAATTAAGTAAGTGAAATCCTCAATGTCCTATCCTTACGTGAGGTGGTTCATCAACTTTTGTTCAGAGAAGAGCAGACTATCTGGGAGACCTAAGTTCAAATCTTGCAGTAGCCTCGAAATCATGGACATGAACGAGTCAGCTTCTCTGTTTCTCAATTTTTCAATCATCAGCGTGGGGGGAAAAATTGATCTTAGTCTTTTTCTAACCTTTTAAAACTGTTTTTTATTTTTAAAATTTTAATTTTTATTACGACCCACAGTAAGACACGTATTTTATATTATCTGCATGAATAAACATTATGCTATGACAAATAAAAGTTCCATGTAACAATATCGATCCTTAGTATATTCAGGGCACTCTGTTATTTTCTATTCTATCAGGTTATGTCCTGTTTCTTCCTCTTTTTTAAATGCATGTTATGACCCATTAAACTGATTTCATGACCTACCTATGGGTCATAACCTAAGCTTGGAAGACATTATGAAAAACATTAAGGTCACTTGTAGCTTTTATATTCTACTGATAAACTCACTACAAGGACCACAAGTCAATAGTAAAATCAATTTACTTGAATTTCTGCGCCCCCCCCCCATTTTGGTGGTAATAATGGACAGTGATAAAGAATTTCAGGTGGCAGAAGGGAAAGCAGGAGCTTTAAGCATCCATGAAAGGTAATTCAGCCAGTAAGTAATTTAACATTAGCCATAAAGGGAAAAAGACAAGGCATTCACAACTAAATCAGGAAGTTTTTACTGACATTTTAAAAAAGACTATCTGTGAACCCGTTTAAGTTTTAAGAGCTTAAGAGAATGTTAAAGGCAGGGAGGAGACTGTGGGGAGAGGAAGAAGAGCAGAGAAGGAGAAAAAGAGGAAAACGTTCAAGGGTTGGTGGGTGGTGCTGGTCCCTCTGACCTTCCCTGGTGGTAGGCTTAGCTCCCGTGAGAAACCTCCTCTCTACCTGTGAAAACTGACCCCATGATCCCTGCTGGCATACCCCACTGGGAGAGCACTCCTTCAGATCCCAGATCTGATCGTTAACATGTCTGCTTAAAATTCCTCAGGAATTCTCGGCAACTCCAGGACAATGTGCAAACCCTTCAGCATGGCACACAAACCATTTCTAATCGGATTGCATGTTCTCCCATATCCCCCGAACCCCCCACACCCCGGGAGCGCAGACGCCATCACCAGATATGTCAAATTTGGGGACGTCCCCTAAACATCCCTTGTCATGCCTCTGTAACCTTTTTTCAGTTCTTTCCTCTGTCTAAAATACCCTCCTCCCTACTTAACTTTTCTCTTCCTTCAAGTCTTAGCACACATGTCCTTTCTCTGTCATTCCCCACCTCCTCTAAAACTGTGCTTGCCCCCGTCACTTATGCTAACACCATACCTTGCAACACATCTGTTCTTCTTTCCCAGGAGCCCATGAGTTCCTTGAGAGCAGGCATCATGTCCATCCTCTTCATAGGTGAACAGTGCCCAGCACATAGTTAAAGTTCCATAAATATCTGTTCACAGAATGAATCCTGAAGGACTTTCTTATATTCCACTTGTCACCGCTGCTGAAAAGAGCTGAAAGTTCTGAAATTCAGTTAGGATGATTTCCAGTCAAGTGTAATCAGATTAAGTAGGTAATCCTTCAGTCTCCCAGAAAAACTTGAGCTAGATGTTCGCATAACAAGTAAATTGTGAGTTCTGATTAAAAAAATGATAATGATGAAGCAGACTGGGAACATCAGGGCCTGGCAACCAATTAAGAGAATGTTGTCTTCCTAAAAGGACCCCTCCAAAAAAGTTTGGAATTAAGAGTGAAAAGAACTCAGAAAAACCACAATGGAGAATCAACTAGATTTTAGAAAATTTAGCATTTCGACTGTATCCCCTTTATTCACGGAAAACAGAGAGAGAAGTAAAGCTAATGGTAAAAATCATATGTGTGCAAGAAAGCGAAGCACTCACAGCTTATAGCTCTATTCCTACTTTGATTATTTAAAAGAGTAGAGTTTCACTAAAAAAATAAATCCATGGTGTGAATAGAAAGTAACAAGGGATCAGGATAATTCATTTTAAAAATATGACAAATAAAATGAGAGAATCCATTAAATCCAACAAGGGAAAATGATCAGAGGAACAAAGGTAATAAATGTTAGACCCAAGGGAAAATAGAATGAATTATCTGATCTTGGAAAATCAACAGAAGTAAGAGAAAGGAGAGCCAAGAACAAGAAGGGGATGAAACAGATCTTGATTCTAGAGTGACCAAGAAGATGCTTTTGGAATTGAAGTCATTTTAGATTTCGTGTCTTAACAGAAAACACAAGAGGACAACTAGGAACTTGCTTCTAGGGACACCTGGGTGGCTCAGTTAAGCATCTGCCTTTGGCTCAAGTCATGATTCCGGGGTCCTGGGACCCAGCCCCACATCAGGCCCCTGCTCAGCGGGGAGCCTGCTTCTGCCCTCTCCCTCTGTGTGCTCTCTTTCTCTCACAAATAAATAAATAAATCTAAAAAAATTTTTTAAAAATGTTTGCTTCCATTAAATTGCTGATAAGAAACAGGTGAGAGAACACGAAGAATTAAGGACATGGTTAAAATCGCCTGTCTCTACGACATGCACAGTATCTTTATCACATTAACGATTTCATTTCCTAAAGAACAAAGGAACTGAATAAAGCAAGTACATGTATTGGTTATCGGAAAGAATAAAGAAATCTGATTTCAAAAGTATTTCCCACTGAATCAAATTCTAGTTCTCAGTGAACTCTGGGGGGAAATGTCTATAAGCACAGACATATATGAATATATAGGAATAGAACCAGTAAAATTGCAGGAATTTTTGAGGATAATTCAAGATACCAATGTAATCATATTTTCATCATAGTTGGAATTTTATCCTAAAATTAATGATGGTTGTTTGTTAGTGGGAGAACTGATTTTATTTTTTAGACTTTTTTCTTTTCTTTAGTTATATGATCAAAGGTTTGACAATGAACATACATTTATGTTTATATTTTATATTGTTGTTATGTTTATAATTTATATTGTTAATAATGTTAATTATAATATATTATGTTAATAGTATGTTAATAATTTATGTTAATATTACTATTATCATGAAGAAAAATTCCCTTTCAACCCCTTCCCCCACCTCAAAAATTCTGAATAGGATACTATTTAAAAATGTGATTTACTTGATCTCTTATGGTAGAAAAATGAAAAATTCAACCTTGTCAATTCCAATCACTCCTAAGATGATTGTAGAAAATTAGACTCTTCAAAAGAGCATCACATCCCGTCTCTTAAAACTGGAACCTGGAAGACAGCAGCCACAGCTACTTCTGTAACTCCTTCCCTCTGGGCAGAGGCGAGCCTTTATTGGGTTACCTGACAAGAAGTAAACAAATAAGGTTGAGAGATTTGCTTGATGGAAGGGTCAGAAACTAACTCAGCTAGCTCAGATTTTTAAAAGGCAGTTCTATCTTTAAGGACAGAGAGCCCTTCGAAAACATTGTCGAATCCAGCTTTCTGGGAGCAAAGGCCAGGAAGGGGAGTGGAGCTGAGAGGAGCTGTCAGGCCAGGGGTAGAGCTCCTTGTGTGCTGGAGCCACACGCCTCTGTTCTTTGGTGTTTTCAGAATATCTGCTCCATTCTTATCTCTACAGACCAGATCCTTTCACGTCTTCAAAATATCTGTTCTCTGATTTTGGCCTGTGCATGGCTTTTCCCAGGCCATAAAGCTGCCTCCAGGCACAATGCTACGGAGCAATCAGCTTCTGGCAGCTAACACAAACTCCCAGAGAGCCGATTTCACGTCGGTTCTAAGAGAAGCTGCAGATGGGCCCAGCACGGCTGAGGTGGACAGGTCTGTTGCGGTCAGCCAGGGTAGAGGAGCCAGAAGCCCTCATCATCGCCTCTTCCACAGGGCCTTTTCTGGGGTCCTTTGCAGAGAAGGGACCTGGTGCTAATGACTATCCAAAGTACATTCATTACCTTTTTTTTTTCTTTTTTTTAGATTTTATTTACTTATTTGACAGAAAGAAATCACAAGTAGATGGAGAGGCAGGCAGAGAGAGAGAGGGAAGCAGGCTCCCTGCTGAGCAGAGAGCCCGATGAGGGACTCGATCCCAGGACCCTGAGATCATGACCTGAGCCAAAGGCAGCGGCTTAACCCACTGAGCCACCCAGGCGCCCCTCATTACCTTTTTCTAAGCAACTTTGGATGAATCATTGTATTTGGTAATGAGATGAAATGTTACTGTGTAGTTCAACCTTGCCTCTTCTGCGCCGCTCACCAGGTATCCGTTGTTCCTTTTTTTGGCTGCCAAGGGCCCCAATCCCAGGCCTTCCTTTCCAAGTAATAACCCAGCTCCAAAAGCATCTACACCCTTTCTCCCCCTCCAATCCCGTTCCTATAGCAGCTGGCTTTTTCCTGGGTAAAATAGATCCACTAACCCATACTAAAGTACTTACTACTGGCAAAGTGATTTCATGGCAAGACATTTGGCCTCTCAAGGACTTAGTTTACTTATCTCTAAAGTGACAAAACCTGGATTGATTGACCCTCAGGATGTTTTCTAGTACAATGTTCTAAGTTGCGAAGACAAAAGTTGGGGATCACCTGCCCAAGGCTACTTTTAAAGACCATTTAACAGACGAATGGATAAAGAAGATGTGGTCCATATATACAATAAAATATTACTCAGCCATCAGAAACAATGAATGCCCAACTTTTGCATCAACATGGATGGGACTGGAGAAGATCATGCTGAGTGAAATCAGTCAAGCAGAGAAAGTCACTTATCATATGGTTTCACTTTCTTGTGGAGCATAAGGAATAATATGGAGGACATTAGAAGCAGGAGGGAAAAATGAAGGGGAGGAAATCAGAGGGGGAGAGGAACCATGAGAGGCTATGGACTACAGGAAAGAAACTGAGGGTTTTACAAGGGGAGGGGAATGGGGGGGATGGGTGAGCCTGGTGGTGGGTACTAAGCAGGACACGGATTGCATGGAGCACTGGGTGTTATATGCAAACAATGAATCACAGAACAATACATCAAAAACTAATGCTTTAAAAAAAAACTAATGATGTACTATATGGTGACTAACATAATACAATAATAAATAAATAAATAAAATAGTTTAAAGGGGAAAAAAGGCCATTCTAAATCATAAGACTAGCTAACATACACTTCATGCTTATTATATATCAGACACTCCTTTAAGAGTTTTACATATAATACTTCCTTCGATCCTTAGAACAACACAGATAAGAGTGTGTGTTAATTAGGATTGTATTCACTGTGGTAACAAATACATGCTGGCAACATGTACCATAAATAAAATCAAAGTTTATTTCTTATTGACATCACAGGCCAGGATGGGTGTTCCTGCTCCTTGGAGGATTTCTTCCATTTGGTGATTCAGAAAGCCAGGCCTGTGTGTGTGTGTGTGTGTGTGTGTGTGTGTGTGTAGTTCAGCCACCTCCTAGATGTCTCCGTCTTCTGCTTCTAGCTACAGAAGGAAAAAGAGGGTACAGAGAAGTGTCATGAACTTGCCAGGAACTGAAGGGTCCCATGTCATATGAACATCACAAACTGGCAACCTGGGCCAAATCAGGCTCAAAGACAAGATGGGTTTTGTTTGGTTCATTACGTGAATCAGTGATCCACACTAAAAAAAAAAAAAGGAGAGCTCACAGTTTTTAAAAATCTAGTCATTCTTGAAACACGAGAAGACCTGGCAACTCTGCCTGGCCAGCATTTCACAGCCCCCCTCCCCCCGCACCCCTCCCCCACACAGCCCACCCAGCAGCAGCAAAGCCCTTTGGCTATTGCACAGATCCCCCAGCTCCCCTAGCCCTGCTTCAGTCCGTTTACACAATTTCAATTCATTGGCAGCACAGGAATTGGCAACCTGGCTCGATGGACCTGTCTGGGTGTCACAGCTAGGGAAGCGAGACATGGAGAAGCCAAGTGACTCACCTGTCCACACCAAGTTTTCTGACATAACAGGGCTAATAGAACTGATCTGAGGGTGCTCAGTCCATCCATATCTTCCTTTCTCCCCCTCATACTTTCTCCCAAAGAGATTTGGAAAGGAAGTGCACAATCTGAGAAAATTAGGTTTCAAGCAGGAAGAGAGACAAGGATGATGTCAACCAGTGGATAAGCTAGAGAAGCCCACTGACTGAAAGTCAAGAGATGTGGGTAAGAAATTATTAAAGGGAGGAAGTGGAAGGAAGCGAGAGATTCCATGCATAATAAGGGCACAGGAGAGAGGCTCCCATGGAAAACTAGAGTAAGGCGAGGAGACAGAGCAAGGAAGGCACCCAAGGGCTTTGCTTCTCTAGAGATGAGAGCCTGATGGGAAAGTAGCGGCGAACAGAACAAAGGAGGCCACCAAATAGAGACTAAAATCAAAACTGATCAGAAAATATACTTACACATCATAAGAGATTTCTTCTTCAGCTTTATTTCTTTTGAACAACAGTGACAGAAGCTGTGTGAAGGAAGGCCAAGATTTCTCAAGGTTGCCTGAGAACTTATTAACAGGAGATTGAAGCAATTATCTGAAGCAATTAGACTTGGCAAGAAGAAAGAAGGAAGGAAAGAAAGAAAGGAAGAAAAGAAAAAAAAGAAAAGAAAAGAAAGGGAGGGAGTGAGGAAGGGAGAGAGAAAAGAATCTTCCCCAAACCGAAATGCAACCTGGGGAGTTTTACCAAGAATTTGCTGTTTAAGCATTCAGCAAAAGTTTTTCTCCAAAGGAAAATGAACCAAGACTGAGGCATGGGACTTTCTCTTGGCGGGGGGGGGGGGGGGGGGGGGGACACGACTGGTTCTGGGCAAGTCCAGAGAATTCACTCAGAATGCTGTGTGTGCCTTCACTATAAAGATTAGTAGAGAGAAGTGGCAAAATGATCTTTGAGATCCTGACAGGTGCCAAAACCGTAAGGAAGGAGTAATGTAGTCAGTTGATAACATTAAAACAAAAATTTACGTGTTTAGCTCATGAAAGTCAGAAGGCCAGGATGCTGCCACTAATAGGCTGGTTCACTGTGAGCCAATCGCTTCAGTTCTCTAAGACTCAGTTTCCTCAGCATGAAGTGAGGTGTTTGGGGTGATTTTCAAGGTGTTATTCCCAGATCATCAGCAGCAGCTCAGGAGAACTTGTTAGAAATGCAAATACTCAGGTCTCATCCCAGACCTAAATGATGCCCTGTACTCTGTGTTGTACCCAGCCCTCTGACTGAGAACCTAGAAAGCGTGAGAACCCCAGAACAAAGGATGTTCTCCATCTATTGCTGTAAGTACGCGAATTCCAATGAGAGAGGAAAAAGAGCTACATTCTTACCTGTTGGCATTAAAGAGTTTTAAAAAGATAATCAGTGTGACAAGGCGTGATTATTTGTTTCAAATGATGAAAGTGTTCGTTTACCTTCTCCTTCTACTGCTCTCTGTCAAATAAATAAATAAAATCTTTAAAATAATAAAATAATAATAATAAAATAAATAAATATAATTCTAAGAAAGAACATTTAAAAAAAAGAAAGGAAGAAAGTGTTCGGTTAACCATTTGATTTTATAAAATGTAAGAACAGTGGTGAAATGGCTTCCACTATTCCAACAGTGAGTGAAACGAAGTGCACTGAAACTAAGCTAAAAACCACAGATGACAGGGTGGGGACAAGCACTTAGGCCACCTAGGCATCGGCAGTGCTGAGAGTTCAAGGTGCTGAGAGTAAAAAGAAGAAGGATCCATCCCTTTCAGTGTCTAAGTTCTGTAGTTTAAAAAAATAAACTGATGCTCAGTAAATGAACTGCCTTATAATTAGCTACCTTATTTTAATAATACTTGTGTTTATAAAAAAAAATCTTCAAGGCTGATTGGAAGTTTTCGTGGAGTCATAGAACTCAAAGGTTGAGATCTAATACCAAAAGGCAAGAGAGAACACAAGCCAAGAAGCAAAATAAATGAGACAAATCAATTTTATAATCATCTTCTCTCTGTCCGTCTCCATTGAAGACGAATATGACTGCAGAACTGAGGGATTTTAGTTTACTTTCCATAGTACCCTCTTCTTGGTCTTCCCACTCTGCTTTAAGAGACCTGCTTTTTAATTTCTTTTCCATGTCAGTCATTTATACTTGTTAATTCATTGACTCTTAACACTTGAGTATGAATAAACTTTACGATGTGCTATGTCAACCATGCCTTTTCATGTTGTTTTTCATAATGAATTCTAGAATGAAATGTCCTATCTGTGAAAGGAGCTCCAGGTATCAACTAATAGGTAGACAAATTTTTTAATGGAGCAGAAAAGCCTCCAAGGTCAGTAAGGAGAATTCTGAAAGTCCACAGACTTAGTGATCTTCTTAGCAACCTTCTTAAGGCAATTGGGAGCAGTGGTAGTAGAAGAAGTAGAATAGCAGGGCAAGTAAAGTAGCAGGGTCGGTGGAGTAGCAGTGAAGTGGAATAGCAGGGGAGGTGGAGTAGCAGGGCTGGTGGAGTAGCAGGGGAGGTGGAGTAGCAGGGCTGGTGGAGTAGCTGGTGGGTGGAGCTGAGAGCAATCCTGAAACCCATGGTAAAATGAGTAGAGACTATACTTGCCTTTCTGCTAAAAGAATTTTCTCCCACAAGTAAAACAATCTGCAGGTTGGCTAGGCAAGACAGTCTTATTAGTTGTCACAAAATCTCTCCCAGGACTGAAGTCTTCCTACCGTCTAAGTCAGCTCTCTCCCATTCTTCCTACTTCTCTGCCCCATCTTTTTCATGCATGCATACAGATCAGCCCATCTCCCTTCCCCCAGCTGTAATGCATCTTCTGTCCCAGGAGCCAGGGCTGTTGGTTACATAGGTCGGCTGTTGGTTACATAGGTCGTACCCAGGAGCCAGGGCTGTTGGTTACATAGGTCGTACCCTCATAGGCTGTTGGTTACATAGGTCGTACCCTGTTGGTTACATAGGTCGTACATAGGTTGGTTACATAGGTCGTACCCAAAGTGTCACCATGCAGAGGGGTGAATGGAGGCTGAAATTTAGCCTATACTTCCCTCATTAAACCCTGCGTTGGGAGAGTGCCTTTTTCTATCTCACGCAAAGGTACCGTAGAGCTAGCCATGATCATTCCAGTAACCCCTGCATTGTATTTTTGGGCACATTTGACACTAGAGTAGCTTTCTTTTTTTTTTTTTTTTTTTTTTAGAGTAGCTTTCTTAAAGAAACACCTCTTTACATGCTCTCTAGGCTAGCCCATGCTTCTCATTCCTTCCATAAAACATGGTGGACACGTTTTAGTGCCCAGAGCACACCACGTGCCCATAGCATAGCCATACCAGCCATTGGTAGACACTCTCTAGTGTGCTCTGGGCACATCTTCTCCCTCCAGTTAGGTTCTGTGTATATCAAGCACTCCTATTTGTTCCCTGACTGGTTTCTACCCATTGTACTTGTTGTTTTAATGATCTAAATTAATTAAATATTGAACAAAATGACGCTGTGTAAAAAGAGAAAGAGTTGTGGTTTCTGTGAATACTAAGTTCGGGATATGCAAAGCCTAGAAAGGGGTTGAGTACTTGAAATAGCTGTTGATTTGGTTGTGGGGAGGCAAATATAAAAGGTTGAAAAAGAAAAATGCAAAGTCTAGGATTCGGCACTGAATTACTTTGTATGTGATCTGAAGTCCTTGATTCACTTTAAAGAAACTCAAGGAAGAAATCATAAACCAGGAATTATGGGTGTAGTTTACGAAAGAAAGATGTGCCACTGTAATCCACAGACCCATGTTTAAAAACAAAAAGGTAATGAAAGTTTTCAAAATCTAAAACTTCTGCCCTAAAGCAAAACACATGTACAGTATTTACATCTTTTAAGGTAAAATACAGGCTTCTGAAATGTGTGTGCTATTTTAAGCAGTTTTTGCAGTTAATCAATTGTCAACCAATACCCAATCCAGATCAGGTCATATAATAAGGCTTCTATAGAATTTTATTTGGCATATAGTGAGATTTGTGTATAGAAGCTTTTGCACTTTGTGATATATTTCTGTGCAATTTTAAGTCTCTTACAGTATATCTGCCTTTTGTAGCAAGATTTTTGTTTTTAAAGCTTTTTTATTTTTAAATTGCCAACGTATTTTTGACAACAAAGCCATAATGTATCACATGACAAAAGAGTCAACCTCAATAAAGCCATACTGTCATGTCTATACCAACTCAAAATACAAAAAAATGTTCTTTGGAATCCAACTTGGCTTTATGAAACATACTTCACTACAGATTAGAACAGGACACACATTCTATCTGGCAACCACAAATCAATATTTGGCATCTCCACTGGAAATTTTGTAAAAATTGCCTTTTAAGAAGTTCACACTGACTAAAAGACAGCTGGGTATAACAAACTCAGAACTTTTCTTAGGAAGGATGATTTAATGTGAAGTTAATGATTCATTAGGGGAGGAAGAGAGAACTGGAGAAGAAGTTTTGTTTCATCATTTCCCAACCTTTTAGAATCAAAGATTGAAGCAGTTTTGGAAGTGGGGACAATCTCGGACAATCTCGGAGGTCTGCATGCCTTTCTCTCACAGCAGAAAGTTCTTCAGATCAAATGGTCCGCTACTCTGCTAGATGTCTGCTAAAATGAGATGTTGCCCACACTGGAAAGGAGTATACTTCATTACTGAAAAACTTGTCAGAAAATTCTTTCTTTCTTTCTTTTTAAGATCTTATTTATTTATTTGAGAATGAGAGCATGAGTATTGGGGGAGAGGGGCAGAGGGAGGAGAAGCGGACCACCCCCCACCTGCGTTGAACGCCCTCTTGATGCAGGGCAGGATCTCAAGGATCATGACCCAAGCTGAAAGCAGATGTTTAACCAACTGAGCCACTCAGGCGCCCCTCAGAAAATTCTTTCTTACTGTGAGTTTGACTCTATCATTTTGTCCCCTCCACTTCTGGATTTCAGTTGTGAAACTTGCAATTTGAACATTTCTGTTCTTTCAAGGTTTGAGGAAACTGGGTATAGTTATCCTGGAAAAAACAAAGTGTGAGTGTATGTGTGTGTGTGTGTGTGTGTTTGTCCTGGATGGGGTATGGGTAAGAGGAAGAAACTTCTCAGTATAAGGGAAAGCCACCTATTAGTTTAGCAATTAAATAATGTGGAGGAATGCCTTAAAAAGTAGAAGACAGAAGTTGTTCCAGAAGACAGCAGTGGTTAACTACTGGGGCGACTTCAGGACAGGATTCTTTATTGGGCGGAATGTCAGGATAAGAGGCTTCTAAAGTTCTGTTGAATATTCTAAAAGTTCTTAATATACCCGATAGTCTCCATGATTTTCAACCCCGTAATGTACTTAGTTTCTTCAAGAATCCTTTATACACTGTGGCTTCCAGATCTTTTCACTATTTCAGCTGGTCTGGTATGAAAGCATGATGATGTAATAAATATCCTTAAAATTCTGTATCTAAAATTTAAATTTATAATCAGTAAAAATTATGCTGAAATGGGGTCACCAGGGAATGGCTTCCATGTGGTGATTTCGATATTGCTAATAAAAGACAATAAAATGGGGTGCCTGGGTGGCACAGTCAGTTAAGGGTCCAACTCTTGATTTTGGCTCAGGTCATGATCTCAGTGTCATGAGATCGAGCCCTGTGTCAGTCTCTGTGCTCATTACGGAGTCTGCTTAGGCTTCTCTCCCCCTCCTCTCTTTGCCCCTCCCCACCCTCTAAAATAAATAAATAAATCTTTAAAGGAAAAAAAAAAAAAGACAATATGAAATGCATTGTGGCTAATGAGCCTTGGAAAACACTAATGTCAAGAAAGTGGCCAGAACTGATTCTCAGAACTAGAATATCACCAATAAACCAGTAAATTGGTTAATTACTTTGTAGCTTATTTAAAGAGACACAGGTCAAGATTCCCTTGTTCATAATCCAGATAACTTGGAAAATGAATTTTTACATAACCCATTTGGTGGCAGAAACTGATGTGAAGCACTGGAGGCTATTTGATTATCTGTAATTACCCTAGTCTCTGAATACTCATATGTTTGGCAGCTGATTTATTTAAATATTTAATTCAGGGGTGCACTCTATTACTTTTCTAGATCCAAAGTATTTGAATTCAGAAACACATCTGGCCAACAAGAGCAGGTTTGCTTAACCTGGTGTGTGTTCCTGGAGACTGGCGCTGGGCACCTGTGTTTTTGCAAGAAAAAGGAGAAGTGATTCTCCTTGCAGCAGCATGAGCTCTAGACACTCTGAAGGATCTGGCTGTACAAATAAAACAACAGGACCAGAAGAAAACATACTTTCAGCGCTATGCTAGGCTCCCAAACAGTAATGGAAATCTACACATACAACCACCCCCATACATACACACTAAACACAAAATAAATAAAAACAGACCAAATACAAACCAAGGGGAATGAAAAAAGGGGAAAAAATGACTCAATCATTCCAAAGATTTTAAGATAACATATTGGTTACAGTGGGCTATTTTATGCTATGATGATCAATAAACTTCAGCATCTCACAGACGTAACACCATCCAAGCTTCCCTCTCACTCTCGCTACACACCACTGCAGGCAGTTGGGGGAATCTGCTCTGCACAGTCACTGAAGAACTTGACTGACGAAGGTCTTGCCCTCCAGCATGTCGTAAGCTGTTGCAACTGGATAAAAGAAGGTGTGGAGAACCCAAACCCACCCTTCCCAGCTTCGGACCAGAAATGGCATAGACCTCTTTCATTTCTTTCTTTTTTTTTTTTTTCCAGAAGCTTTTTTTTTTTAAGATTTATTTATTTGACGGACAGAGATCACAAGCAGGCAGACAGAGAGAGGAGGACAGAGAGCCAGATGTGGGACTCGATCCCAGGACGCTGGGATCATGACCTGAGCTGAAGGCAGAGGCTTTAATCCATTGAGCCACCCAGGCGCCTCGCCACTTTCATTTCTATGGCTCCAGATTGTTCATGTTGCCTCCCCTAAACACAAGTGTTTAGATAGGACAGCATATGGAATATTTACTGATGGTTACTGTGTCTGCTGTAAAAAGAGGAAAAAAAGAAACAGAAAAAGTGGGACAGGTAGACATTTAAAATGACATGGTATAAACAAATTCAGATAAATCTGTAATCCCAATATACAAATCAAGTATGCTTCTAAGTAAAAAAAAGTGGATAATGCCAGAAAGAATTTTTTTAACCTAATTATTCAATGCTTAAGAGAATCACCAAAAATAGGAAAACAAGTAAAGTTTGAAAATAAAAAGACAAAGAAGGATGTAACAGGCAACCATGAACCAAAAGAAAGCTGATGTGGCTCTATTTTTATCAGAAGTAATAGGTGTTAAGACTAAAAATTATTAAGTATAAAGGGAGAGATTCATAATAGTTTTTTAAAAGCTCAATTCAAGAAGAAAATATAAAAATTCTAAACTTATGTGTAGCTAATAAAATAGCAAATTATATAAAGTAAAAACTGATAAGGTGGAGAAAAAATACAGCTCACAAAGGTTAAGATATCTACTATCTGGCCTTTTATAGAATAAGTTTGTAGATCTCTATACATGGACGCATAAGACAACTCAACAAATTTCAAAATATTGGTTTCAAATGACAGTAATCTTTGAAGCACGATGCAACTAAGTAAGCTGTCAATTAGAAATAAGTTAAAATTAGTAAAAATTTTGCATTCTTGAATATTTAAAAGGAAACCATACATTTATATATTTATCTATTTATTTTTTTAATTTAAAATATGGAATGCTTCATGAATTTGCATGTTACTCTTCACAAGGGCCATGCTAATCTTCCCTGTATCATTCCAATTTTAGTATATGTGCTGCCGAAGCAAGCACGGAAACCATACTTTTAAATAATGCATAGGTCAAAGGTGAAATAGTATCAGAGTTTTAGAATACTTTGTAGAAATAGTATCGGAATTTTAGAATACTTTGTAGTAAGTGATAATGAAAATATGATATATCAGAACTCGATAGATGGCCGAAGATGGACAATTTGAACATCACTAAGTTCACTGATTGCAATGCATAAAAACAGATCAAATATGTTCAAATCCATGAGTTTAGATACTTGGGGAAATAGCTAAGAGGTCACTTTGGGAAGATAACAGAGAATTAATTATTCATTGATAAACAAAAAGAAAAAAAATCACGCATTTATCATGTCCTTCCTGCATGGACCATACCGTCAATAGTCAATGAACTATAAACAATGGCGTAGGTGGACCAGTTGAAACTTTTGGGGAAACCTAAGAGGCCAATTCTGTTCAGATGCCCAAGTGAGGCCACTCAAAGGGAACTCTTCAGGAGGTCTATGGAAACTTGTGGTCTCTGTGCACTGCTCATGGAATTTCAGGACAGTGAGGACAAGCTTGGAACCAGCAGGGAATTACGCATCTATCCATCACCATATCTAACTGCAACAAACTTCTGAAAGCAGTGTTTACTACTTCACTTCTACCTCCCAGGTTTCATGTAGGCTCTTCTTTCAGCCAACGCTAACTCAGAGCCATGACAGAAAGGGAATTCTGGAAAACAGCGCAATTTAGAATAGCTATACATCTTCTTTTAACTGCTTCCAAATGAAGAAATTAGCAAAATCATGCTTCCACTTAAAGAAGATATAACTACCCCTCACACAGCTGACAAGGCGCTGATCTTTCCCAAAGAATACACAAAAATGAGATCCATCTTCGGATGATGTCCATTTGTTTTATAGCTGGATTGCACTCCTTCTTTGGTATCTTGTAACTTACATAGTAATGTACAAAGTCAGTATGTTGTGTTATATAGTAGAAGAATGGGAGAGAAGAAAAGAAAAAAGTGGTGTGTATGCATACCTACAGACAGGTATGACTATATTTATATACCCATAATATGAATATGAAAAAATGAAAATGAAAATGAAAAAATATACCCATAATACTGCAATCCTCATATCCGCAGTTGCTCACATGGTCATGGCTGCTATTTACAACCTCCTTTGTACCCAGTTAGTATTTTCTGCTCTCAGTGAGCGGTTGGCTTTCTTTGAGGGTGACCCAAACCTTTACTCCCGAAGGATGTGTATCATTTGCCGTCCTACTGTATTGGGCTGTTGTGGCTTTCTGTCGACTTTCTTCATAGCACACAGGAGTATAAGAGGTGTCCCTGGAGATGTCCCCTTCTGCCCCCATCATGTAGTAGCAACCCAATTTCCCCCTGAGGAGCAGGATCAACCAAGTAACTAATATAGTAAGCCACTTTCTTTTTTTTCACTGGTTGGTTCAGTGGCATGAGAAAGCCTGAATGGCCACGTTACAGTCCCAGCTTCGAGTTTGCTGGAATCATTTTTGTATCCCTACTGAAAGCACCTTTCCTTTGGGACTAAGACCTCTAAATCAACAGTACACAAAGTTGAGGGAATGGGAAGCACAGTTTTTGTTTGTGGACCATTAGAGTTATTAATAAGAAGAACAGTCCCATTTCCATCCCTTAATTCTTGGAACTGTGATAAAAAGCACCATATGGTGGTTACTTACTCAGTGCGTATATTGCATCCTGTAAAACATTATTCTTGCCCTGAAAAGTGTTGTCATCCATCTGGCACCACAACTGAGTCTTCAAAAGGCCATTCCCCAAACCTATCAGGCCAACTGCTTCAAAATGATGGAGAACATGATAAGCCCAGTGAATTCTATGAGCTTGAGCCCATTGCTATCATTCATCTGGTATAAAATCACTTTTCTGTTCAGAAAGGAATGCCATGAGGATGAATGAGACATTTTGTGGTTCACAGAAGATGATTTTGCCAGAAGCATTGCAGGCAGGAAAGGCAAATCTATACCCACTTCAGACCCCGGGAAGGATTTTCCATAACCAATATCGTTAGGACCTCTCTTGATCTGGTGGTGGTGCAACAGGTGTCCACTTTTGGGGTTGCTAGTGTACCCTGAAAGCCCATCTGTAACCAGGCCTGAATTTTGTCTTCCTCAGAATAGTGGGACCCAGAGAAATTCCCAGGAGGCCAGAGGTGTGGATGGAGACAGAGGAGACAGTTAATAGGGATAAGAACCACGGGAATCTGAGCCAGTTACTCATGCAACTTACCTGTACCTTCAGGACCCGCTTGAGCCTGGTCTTACATACATTACTTCCACTCATGCCGCAGTGCTGCTGCATGTGCCCAGTGTAATGGTTTAGTGGGTCAAACAATGCCTCTTTCAAAATGAGCCGTCGGGGTTCCATGACGACTTGATAGTCCAAAGTCAAGTATTCAGTCTCTCCCAGGGTCCAGTAGCAAACCAGAAGCTGGTTCTTCAAAGGACAACAGTCATCTTTAGAAGATGGCATAGTGTTGCTTCAAATCATACAGGTCTATGCTGTAATTCATCAATGATCCTGCCAGGGCCCCATACAATACCTCCATCTGTCACAGACGTTTCAAATATCAGTGGTCTTCTGGATCGGAGGGCTCAAGTGCCAGAGGGTTTGGTGCACAGCTTGAACCTCTCACAGAGCCTTCTCTCACTGGGCACTATCGAAAACTGGAAACTCACTAAATGTCTTTTTGTCTTTGAAGTAGGAAGGGCTAAGTATGGCAATTTATTCTTTACCTTGGAAGAGATATCCAGACCATGCCCCAGAACAGAGGAGGCAATCACTAAGGTGGAAGGTCCCCAAACTTCCATGAAATTTATTTCTTACTCATCAGATACTTGCTACTTCCTGCTCGTCAGGTCCAATCAATGTGCTATCATTGGTATAAGGGACCAAGATGATATTTTATGGAATGGAGAGCCGATAAAGATATTTTCAGACTGGGTGATGATAGAGGGCTGTCGAGTTGATGAAAGCCTGAGATAGGACAGTGAAGTGCATTGTTAGCCCCACCAGTGGAAGCAAACTGCTTTTTGTAGTCTTTATTAGGAGAGATAAGAGAAAAAGTATTAATGAGATCAAGAGTGGCATACTAAGTACCAAGAATTGTATTGGTTTGCTCCAATATGGAAACTTCATTTGGAAAAGCAGATGTGATTGGAATTATGACCTGATTAAGTGTACTATAATCTCTCATCATTCCCCTAAATCTAGCTTTTCTTCACAGGCCAAACAGATGAAATAAATGGGAATGTAGAAGAAACCACCACAAGTCCATTCTTGAAAGCCTTTGTGGTGGCACGGTTCTGAGAATGCTGTATTGCCTTTGCTTTACTATTTGGGCAAGTAAAAGTAGTTTTAGGGACAGAAAGTAGTTTAGGGACAGAAAGCCCTCACTCCATAATTTGGGGTTTGAACAATGTGGGGATTCTGTCATTTGCCGAATATGTAAATTGCAACTCTGCATTTCAGAACTGGGAAAATACTCATGGTTTGGGGGTGGGTTTCACCAGGTCCACTAGGAGTTGGGCTTAAGCCGAAATTCCATTTATTTCCTGACTTCTTAGGCCCTTCACAAACTCTCACACCACAGTGATATTTGGGATTCCAGCAATCAGAGATAATTCAGAGCCAGTAAACAGTAATACCCCAAATTCTGGTTATTTTCCCTCCCCTAACATACGATAATACTAGTAAGTTGCCACAAGTGTCTTTGGGGAAAGGTGGGTGGGAGGTTTACAGTGTAGCAGGATTCTTCTGCAAGGAGTCTCGCCTCGTCTTAATTTAAGGGGCTCTGCATCTACTTGATCCAGACTGAATCAAGCCTGGGAGTCAGATCCAGGGCTATCTGTTCGGGGATTCAAGCCAGATTTCTTTCCCCCAAACTTGAGTTTTTTGGTATATACAAATCAAGTAAGACACTATAGGGTGTTTATATATTTGAATCCTAGGAAGATCACAATAAATTAGCCAATGCCAAAGATCAAACTATTCTGATGACCCCTTTAGCTCTGTCCATTATTGCAACCATGCTTCCCTTATCTCTGGTAATTAAGATCGTTAGGTCATGTCACTTGGCACCCATCACTCCAGTATCCCACCACCCCCACTGAATTCAGGGATCCTGGTTTAATGATAGCATTAATGGCTTGTAGGGAATGGCAATACAAAACTGTACACGGATGATGGTGGTTGCTTCATCAATGCATTTTTTAAAGCTTGATGAAGGGAGTGTCTCCTGAACCCTCCTGGGTCATAATGAGGGGATGGGTGAACAGTTTTCATGTAATACATGCACTCCAGCATTCCAACTCTTTACCTTTCAGATACCTTTTGCTTATATAGTGTGACACTGATTTATGAAAGAAGTGAATTTCAGGTACTACTTGACAGAAAACAAATAGTTTCACAGTTTGCATGTGTGGGTAGAAATGTGAGTAATATAGGACAAGACATAAAGATAGAAATGGGAATACAGTAGCCCCCCCACCCGCGCCATCCATGGTTTTGCTTTTTACGGTTGTAGTCACCCTCTGTCAACTGCGGTCCGGAAGCAGATGATCCGCTTTCTGACATTTCATCAGAAGGTCAGTGGTAGCCTCATGCTAATTCACAATGCCTGTGTCACTCACTTCATCTCGTCTCATCATGTTGGCATTTTATCATCTCACAGCATCACAAGAAGAAGAAGGATGAGGACAGTAAGATATTATGAGAAAGACTGTGTTTACTTAACTTTTATTACAGTATGTTACTATAATTGTTCTAGTTTATTATTAGTTATTGTTGTTAATCTCTTACTGTGCCTAGTTTATACATTAAACTTTATCATAGGCATGTCTGTATATATAAGAATAAAACGTAGCATAGTAGGGGTCAATGCTATCTGTGGTTTTACGCATCCACTGGGCATCTTGGAATGTATCCCCTGCAGATAAGGGGAAACAACTGTAATGGAGGAAGAGATTTGAGCAGACATAAAAAATTCAGGAGATTATTGATGAACCGTAGAAGTTTGATGGTGGGAAAAGAGAAGTGGCAATAATCCAAACTGAAGAGTCACTTCTTCTGGGAATAGGACTGGAGAGATAGAGGAGACTCTGTAATGAAACAGAGAGATTTGGCAATATGCAATTACACGACATAAAAGAGAGCAGCACGTCGAAAATTATTTTGAGGTTCGTTAAGTTAGAGCTTGATAATATTGTGGTATTAATAGGAAAGATCAGAAAACCACAGAGGGAAGGCATACGGAAGAGAATAGTTTGAAGGTTAAATCGGAAAAGATGTGACAGAGTACTGAAAAATTCCAGAATATAACAGTCAGAGGGGGCTCCCGGAAAGCTGTTATAGGCAGTGAGACTGTAACATGAGCACGTGGCTAGGCTTATCTATATCTCCAGAATTCACTTCTCTGTATGTTTTCCTTAGGGTGGTCTGCGAGAGAGTGTGATTTGTAGGGTGAAAATTAAGCAGCAGACATTTTGAGGCTCCCACATGTTGTCATTTATCTGTTGCCTCACCTCATTGGTGGGGGGCAGCAGCTGAGTCTGTGACTGATCAACCTTTGCCAAGGTCCTCCTTAATTTTTTGCAACTCCTAGGCCAGGTGTGCATGTGTGTGTGTGTGTGTGTGTGTGTGTGCATGTATGTGTGTGTTTAGTTCCATGACAAAGGACCCCAACTCGTTTGGACACCCAGGCCATCAAAGTCAGAGGCAATGACATGGGTATCAGTCCATCCTCCATGGGATCATATTTTTGAATTCTAGCTTGTTCTTAATTTCACCCACTTTACATCCATCTGCTCTTCCCAACTGCCTGCCATATATATATTTCCTTTACTATATTAGTCAGCATGCAAGAAGCAGGATCACTATATATATATATATATATATATATATACACACACACATACATACACATATATAAAAAATACAGTGCACACACACATATCCACATGATTCTGCTTCTCTGATTGCACCCTGACTGATATAATAAAGTAAATAGTAGTTCAGGGAAGTGATTCTCAAGATTTCAAAATCTTTGTCTTATTTGCATAAGTATGTACATTTCTCTTCTTCTTTCCCACCCCATCAGTTGTAACAAATGCCTCTTAAAGAAGTATGTCCATTAGGTCAAGGAATTCTAGTTTTTAGAGACAGATGGATGATATTTCTTATTGTAGTTTGTATTCTTTAAAATGTCATTTTTGGGGGGGCCTGGGTGGCTCAGTGGGTTAAGCCTCTGCCTTTGGCTCAGGTCATGATCTCAGGGTCCTGGGACCGAGCCCCACATCAGGCTCTCTGCTTGGCGGGGAGCCTGCTTCCTTCTCTCTCTCTCTCTCTCTGCCTCATTGTGATCTCTCTGTCAAATAAATAAAATCTTTAAAAAAATAAAATGTCATTTTCAGTTTTTGTTTAAAAAATCGTATTAGGATAATGGCTCTGTCTTCTAAATTAAACACATCCACTTCCATATATTCTTAATGTTCTTCCCTGGTCTTGACCCTCCCCATCATTCTTTTGGAGAATAAAGATTAGACATTTGGGCTTCTCTTCAAGTTTGTACATAGAAAGTCACAAGAGACCATAATTTACTCCCTACACCCAATACAGACCAAATAATCTACATAATTCTAGTTTTTTTTTTTAAATCAGAGAAATGAGAGGACAAATAAACCTAAGTGAACTAAATTTTAGGAGATGACAATCCATCAGATGAGAGAAAAGAGATGCAGTGTTCTCACCCCTGACTGAAGTGGGGGGAAGAGTAACTCACTGTCTATGACGGTAAGGAGAAATCAGCCTAACTTTTAGCTAATTTTGATGGCAGTGCATGGACAGTGCATAGGTTAGAACCCAGAGGAGCCATAGGCACAGAAGAAACTATACTACCTCACAGTTCTTTCTGTGATCGTCACAAACAGGTGGGACCACAACAAACAAGGGCCATGCAGAAACCTGGGAGAAATGATCAGAGATACACTGGGTTTTCAACTAAGAAAGTCTTATAGAGGGGTAAAAGGGCTGAGAGAAGACCCCTGGCCCTCCAGGCAGTCAGCTAAGAAAGACTGAGAGTGGGAGCAGGGGAGAACTGAGATCGCCCTCCAAGGCTTAAAGCTCAGGAAGACATCAAGCAGAGCAGAAAAGCTGAGAATAAGAGCTCTAAAACAATATTTGCACATAATAAACAATATCAAGGCACATAAAAAACCCAGAAAATGTAACCCATGGTCAAGAAAGGAAAACATCAGGGTGATTTGGAGGCTCAGTCAACTGTGATCCAGGGTCCTGGGATGGAGCCCCACATGGGGCTCCCTGCTCAGTGGGGAGTCTTCTCTCTCTTCCTCTGTGCTTCACACCCCCCCCCCCCACCGCTTGAGCTCTCTCTCTCTCAAATAAATAAATAAAAATCTTAAAATAAAAGAAAGGAAAACATCAAGTTAACCAAGAAATAGTCCAGATTTTAGAATTATCACAGTATGACAAAAATGCTACAGGACCTAAAGGAAGAAGCCATGTATGAAGATATGGGCAACTTCAGAAAAGTAATGGAGAGTGTAAAAAATGGAAATGCTAAAAATAAAAAATACAATTAGTTAGATGGGCTGGCTTAAGAGGTGGAGAATACAGAGGAAAGAAATTTAAAAAGAGATAAATAGAAGGAAGGTATCCAAATTGAAAGAGAAGGAGGAAAAAAAGTAAAACAAAACAGAGTATTTTAGATCTATGGAGCAACATCATGTGGTCTAATATTTGTACCACTGGAGTAATAAAAGGAGAGGAGAGAGAGAACGGGCAGAAACAATATTCAGCAAGGTAACAGAAGAGACTTTTCCCAAGCTAGAATTGCAACCAATAGCAAGAAGAATAAATGCAAAGGAAACCACACTTAGGCACATCACAATTAGAATTTTGAAAGCCAAATTTAGAGAGACCTTAAAAGCAGCTGGAGAAAAAAACATACTGTACACAGGGAGTTAAAATATGAACTACAAATGACTTTTAATAAAAAAAATAATGGAGACAGAGATAGAATCATGTATTTAAAGTGCCAAACGGAAAAAGAATCTGTCAAACTAAAATTTTATATACACTGAAAATTATCCTTCAAAAGTGAATGTGAAATAAAGACATCCTCACATAGACAAAAGCTGAGAGACTGCATCACCAATAGACAGTATTGCAGGAAATGCCGAAAGTTCTCGAGGCCAGAGAAAAATGAAGCCACAGCTGTAGGAAGAAATAAAACGTATCAGAAAGGACAAATATCTGGACAAATAAAAAAGACATATTTCAGTACCTTCATTATATTCATATATACATGACTTTTTTTAAAGATTTTATTTGTTTATTTGACAGAGATCACAAGTAGACAGAGAGGCAGGCAGAGAGAGAGAGAGGGAAGCAGGCTCCCTGCTGAGCAGAGAGCCTGATGCGGGACTTGATCCCAGGACCCTGAGATCATGACCTGAGCTGAAGGCAGCGGCTTAACCCACTGAGCCACCCAGGCACCCCCATATATACATAATTTTTAAAATATCAACCCCCCTACCAACAACGTATGGTGGATTTAATAAAACACAGAAGTAAAATATATGCCAATATCATAAATATGAGAGAGGGATAAATGGAATTAGGCTGTTGTAAGTTTCTTATATATTCTTAAAATAGAATAGTATTATTTGAAGATAGGTTGTTGTAACTGAAGAGGCAAACTGTAATTTCTAGAGGACCACTATATTTAACAGGAGAAAAGCTACAAAGACAATGTAGGAATTTTAATGGAATATGAAAAAAATATCCAATTTACCAAAGATGCAGGAAAAGGAATAGAGAAACAATTGACAAATGGGAATGAATAAGTGAAAACTTCCCCCAACCATGATTACTGAACACTGAATGTCTTTGGAAATTAGCTTTGGCCACAGACTCGATGTTTTTCATTAATTCAACCTAAAACCACAAGGCAAAACAGAGCTATGTGTAAAGTATATACTGCAGTTAGATCATTTTGACATGACTAACACTGTTGCAATCACAAATAATCTCGAGCTGCTTTGTAAACTTCCCATGCCATCAAAAGTTAAAACAAGAAGCAAGATCTCCATTCCAACACAAATTTTCAGCAGTTACATTTTTCCGAAGTAGTGGTTTGTGGATTATGATGCAAGTGAAAAGGAAATTTCCATACTTAAAATCCACTTAACTGTGCAACTGAGCATTTCCACCTAATTTTCCATTGAAAGTGATTAACCTGCAATGTAATTGCATGCGGAGGGGAAGTATCAAGAGAACTTAATAGAATTTTAATAGAATTGTATAAATGCCTTCTAAGCAACGAATACACTTAAGTAAAACCATATGCTCATGGGTTATTTGTCAGCACCTATGGGGTGAAAAAATATTTTCAAAAATGAAATATGTAAAATTTCATTACAGATCAGCATTAACAGAAAAACGGATAAAGATATAAACAATTAGTTTTGATGATAGAGAACCCTTACTCTGAATTGGTTTCAACTAAGTAAAATATTATTCCCCCTCCCAAAGGAATCCCATTCCTTTCATTATTAGAATTGATTACCATTATTACTATACCTTTTGTCCATAATGAGGATATTTAATTTCTGTCTTGTTATAGACGTATCTGCATAATGTCTTCAGTTTTGCCTCTTTGCACACAAACTTTAAAATATTTTGTATCTGGCCCTTTACAGAAAGAGATTGCCAGCCTCTGGTCTAAATGCACAGTTTTCCACAACTGTTGTTTTGCTTTGGAATCACATACTTTCTAATTCAAATTACTACTTCTATGAGTCACTTGGAGAAGGTAAAGAGGAGATAGAAATAGAAGCTGAGAGTTAAACTTAGTCTTGAGGTTAAGTAATTGTAGCTAACATTGAGCACGTATTATATGTAGCAAGTACTCAGGTAAATAAGCACTTTGTATATATTTGCTCATTTAATACAAGAATCTTATGAGATAGGTACCCACCTTTTACCATTCCCCACCTTCTACAGAAGCTGAGTTGCCGAGAATCTTATTGATAAGTAAGGGATACAGAGGTTTATAGGATTTAATCCAGCAATGGGACATCAGAATCAATGTCTGCAACATTAGTAGAGGGATCAAAGGCAGATAGATAATTGCTGGGGGAGGGTGCGTCGGGTGTGTGTGAAGGATAGAAGTGGGTGGCAGGTGGTCGAAGGCAGAGGAGTCGGTGTGGACATGCAGTCTCTTGGGGAAGATAGGACTACGGGTGACAAAAACTGTTAAGATCCCTGGAAGCTCACAAAACCCCGTAATTCCCATCTTTCCAGCAATAGGACTCTTTTTCACTCTAACCCCTTTTAATCAGTTCTGGTTCAGAATTTCCCGATGAGTGCATGAAGAGATCTGAACACGTTTTATAATGTGGAGAGTTGAAGATAAATGAGTAGGAAAAAATCTGTAGGGTAGGGATCTGGGAAATCCGTCCTGTTTTACACGTAGATATACACACATTAGGTACATCTCTGTAATTGTATATTTGTGATATAACACACATCCACACACTAAACCCCTGTGTGTATCAGAAGCGCTTAGAATTTAAAACGTAATTATGTTCTCAGTGTTTCGCAGCAGCCACTTCAGAGCATTTTAAGAGACTGTGAATGACAATAAAAATAACAGTGATCAGACCACATGTGCTCAAGGCTAGAACCCTCAGCCCCGCCGGCTTTTACTTCCCCTCGGTTGTTTTTCCAGCCAAATATTCCTCCCCTGGCAGCACCCCAGGGTCATCCCACCGGCCAATGACGGTTTCAGAGACGCGGTCCCTGGGAGTGGGGATTCTGTTCAGGAACACGTCCTGTCAACTTCGCCGTTGAGTCACCTCTTTCGGTTGGTGGCGGCCGCTATTTCTTTAAATGGACAGCGGATTTCGAAACGGCAGGAAGGGGGGGGTTGTCAGGAAAAGGAACTCAACCGCCTTTGCTAGAACTGCCCCGCAGCCTTCCCTTCCCCAGCACGCGTGCTCCGCTGGGGCAGCGCCCGCGGCGGCCGCTTCATCTCCCCACCCCGCCCCCCGCGGGCACGCGCGGCGCCTGCACTTCCCGGGGCGCCCACCCGCGCGGGGAATCCCCCCACGCCCGCCGTCCCCCGCGTCTGCGGCGCGGCCGCCCGGCTTTGTCTGCGGCGGCGTCGCGCTCGGGCGCTCGCGCTCTCCCACATTTCCCCGTGTGCAGCCTGTAACCCGATCTCCCATTTCCTGGTGGATTCTCTTAAAGAGGCAGCGGTCGAGAAGCAGAACAAAGGCTATTGTTTTATTTCCTCCTCGGGGTTCCGCGTCCTGACCGGAATGCCCCTTCCTAGATGCTGATTCTCCTCGCCTCAGCGCTCGGGCAGGGGGGCGGGGTGTGTGTGTGTGGGGGGGGGAGAGCCCGGCTGCATTTCGGTGTCTCTAAGGGACGGAGCCGGGGACGGTGGGAGGCGTTTCACGAAAACCCGTCTGGTGGTTCCTGGGGCCCCAGCGTAACGTTTTTTCCCAACGTGTCTCCCTAGAGCGGGCGATCGCCCGGCGGCGCCCGGACAGCCCGACTCCCCGGCCGGCGGAGGGGCTCGCGGCGGGCGCGCGTGGGCCGCGCCGCTGGTGGCGGGGAGGGCGCGGGCTGTGGAGGGGCGCGCTGCGCCGCGCGCTCCGCCGGCGGCCGCGGCCTCGCGCGGCCCCGCTCCCCCGGCTTCCCTCCGCCGCCGCCGCCCCTCCCCCCGCCCGGCTTTTATTTCCCCGATGCCGGGCTGTAACCCGAGCTTTTATTTCCTGGTGGCTCCTTTAAGAGGCAGAGCTCAGTGCTGGGAATTCACGTCAGTTTCTGCACTGAAACTCTCAAGATCAATGAGCAAAGAGCTTTCTCAGTTCTGCCTTTCAGTTTCTCTCTTCCAGGAAGGAAAACATTCGAGAGAGCGAGGGAGAGCGGCGGGAGGGCAGGGGGCGGGGGCGCCGGCCGCCGGTGGGAGGAGAGAGCGGGAGGCCGGCCGGGCTGCGCCCCGGGTCGCCGCGCCGCGCCGCGACCTGCAGACCCCGCCGCCGCGCTCCGGGCCCGGCTCCCACGCCCCCGCCGCCCCGCGCACCCAACTCCGCCGGCCGCCCCGCCCCGCCCCGCGCGCTCGCAGACCCCCGGGGCGGCTGCCGGGAGAGATGCTGCAAGAAACTTCTTAAATGACCGCGTCCGGCTGGCCGTGGAGCGCTTCTGGGTTGGGGAGAGGAAAGGAAAGTGGAAAAAAACTGAGAACTTCCTGATCTCTCTCGCTGTGAGACATGTCTGAGACTCCTGCTCAGTGTAGCATTAAGGTAAAGATCTTCTCCCCCTCCCTCTCTGTGCTCGAAAACCTTGAGCTGCACCGGCCGGGGCACTCGGGCTGGGCTCCTCCGAGGGGGCTGTGGCAGTTGCTCCGGTCGCGGGGAATTATTTGGGGGGCGCCGGGGAAGGAGATGCAGCTCGCGACGGCGGCTGTACCCTTTGGTGTAACCTTGCTGCTCCCCCCGCCGAGCCCCCTCTCGGCTCCTTGCCCCCCTCCCCATCCCCTTTCTTTTTGACAATTAAGTGCCCGTCACAATTGGCCAGGAGGAACCCGAGTGGTCTTTGGAACTGTAAAACACCCCCGTAATTAGTGCGCTTTTTGTAAAAAAAAAAAAAAAAAAAAAAAAAAAAAAAAAAAGAGAAAGAAAGAAAGAAAAAAAAAAAAAAAAAAAAAAACCCTGCTCCTGCTCCTACTCCCGACATGTGACTGAAATGTAACTTTTGTTCCCGAGGGGTGGTCTCCTTAAGAAAAAAAAAAGTTCTTCAACCCCCGTTGGGGATGCAATCCCCCCCACCCCAAGGACTGCCTGGGTCAGATCAGACTGGATTTTTTCCCCTCCTCTGATTGTACTTGCAACCACTGTCGGAGAGACAGTCCTGGTGTCAGCTTTTACTGGGCATTTGCACAATGAATTTCTCTCTTTCTTTTTTAAACCGAGGTAAATAAGTTGTCGAATGGTTATTTTACTCCCATGCATGTGAAAGTTGAATAATCCCAAAGTAGAAAACTCCTGTGATGCAGAGAGGGACAGAGAGAATTATCTAAGTGACCAGACAAAATGACCTTCCCTGTTTGACAGTGCAGAGGATATCGAAGAGTAGAAACCTCCCGGCTTTCTGGCGGTGTTTTGCAGTATTGTAAATGCAGGATGGTGGATGTTTGCAAACACCGTACTTGGCTTCCAAGTAGTCGTGTGTATATGTCTATATGTATGTGTCTATAGAGCTGGTGGTGCTGTGGTTTGTTGTTTCTAAAAAGTTGTAAAGTTTGCCACCGTGAGGAGGCAGGGTGATTTGTCTATTTCTCCCAATTATTTTTCCCATGGCTGCATTTATTGTGCACTTTGTTCATTTCACTGTTCCATCAGTCCCCAGGTGGAAAAGCGTTCTGCTTCTGTGAGAGGCTGAAGCTACTGAAGTTTGTTTGTTTTCAGCTTGGCCCATTTAATATGGGCTCATTGCATGGACGCTGCAGAAACAATGAACAAATAACCTATTTTCCTCATCTCAGGGGAATTAGAGGAACCTTTTCTGTTTCAACACTGCTTTTCCAATAGGATCTGTTGAAGGGAAACAGTATTTCATTAGATTTGCTTACTAGTTTTCATAATTAGTCTCAGGTTTTGGTGTTTCTCATCAGGTGAGATTTTTGTGGATTTTCCCGTAAAGATAGTGTGAACTAAAAAAGTGAGTTGGGTTTCTTTGTTTTTGCCTCACAAAAATGCCCAGTGGCACTTTGGGGCTTCAGTGTTTGTAGATACCCGGGAGGCAGCAGAAGGTCTCTGGCTGTGGTGGGGGGAAGGGGGAGGGTCACAGTAGATAACTTAAAGGTAGTTGGATACTTCAAAACTAGTTTCTGTTGCTGTATAAATTAGATTCTACAATGAGCACGGTATGGATAATCTAATTTGATACTTCATAACACAAACGGAGGTAACTAAATAATAGGGTATTAAATCAGTAAATTGTATTTAGTTTGATAGCAATAAATTCCACATCAGTAAGATGTGGACCAACTACGGGGCCGTAATTTTTGGATGAAAACAAACAAAAAGCAATTCTCTCTGTGACTTTTCTTGATACCTCTCTTAAAGAGAAGGTATGTCCCCACTGTTCTGATGGGCTTATTTCTTGTTTGCTGCAGGCAGAAGTGCTACTAAGTGGCTCATTTCATCCTACTCTAGTGGGAAGAGTTCAGCAGCCCCTTTTCTTACACAGACATATGAAATCACTCTCCAAACCCAGACAGAACACTGTCCTAAATGTGACATAAAAATTGCAGCCACAGTTTGCTTATCATTTTTTGCCTTATTGCTTATCCTTTCAGTTTTTTTTTTTTTTTAGGTGCCTCTTTTCATGACTGTGTATTTCTATGTAATTAAAATAGATTGAATACTCTTCACGAGTAACGAAAGTATCACTTTTATTTGAATGGCTCTTCACGGAGCCAGTATGTGACGGTTGGCTTAGATTGTGTGTATGTTCAGGGGCACACACGTCATGAAGTGTGTTTTTTCCAAAGAGTTTGTTGAATTCACGGTGTTCCGATAATAAGTGCTGCAGATCAAGGACTTGGGATTATTCCGGGTCATCTGAAAATGTTCTGGTGATGTATGCCGTGTTTCATTTAGTCCTTGAATGTGGTACAGTGACTGCATAATAAAAAATGTTTGCTGGTAACCCACAAGCAAGAACGGGGATGGCTTCTAGAGTCCAGTAAACAATAACTTTTCTGTGGAGCAGAGAAGGAATGTCAGAAGCTTTCAAGGATGAGCTGACGAGTCTGATGTATCGAAGACATGGGATGCGGAAGGCTCCCCCTGTGTGGAGAGATCTCCCTCACTCCTCTGCTCCACTCCTGAAACCGTCCTCGCTTGCTCCCATTCCTTACAAGCAGCTGGTGTGATGGAGCACGGAGGAGCCTGACCAGAGGCAGCCACGGAGGGAAGCACTTGGTTGCCTTCTGAGCAGTGTCTGTTCTTCTAGAAAAGCCTAGTGTACAATTTAGGTGCAGCTTCCAAGGTGAAAGTTTTTGAATCAGTCAATCCGTGACGCCTTTGTGTGTATCGTTCCCCCGGTGATGGTTGACATCGAATGCCTGATAAGCACTTTTCATATTTCTTTTGCGCTTCGTAGGCATCTTTTCATCACCGAAGAGAAGGGAATATCAGACACACATTGTACACAGAAGACAGGTTGACTAGCCCAAGGTTACCCAAACTGGCAGGGAGCCCCACCGTTTCTGTACTGGGCTGCCCCGTGTGTGTACCGACATCTCTCATCTGAGAGTTTAAATGCCTCCTTTTGCTGACCAGGGAGGTGGCTCAAATGTAAGGACAGGGATAACCGATTGTATAAAAAAAAAACTAAATAATTTTTTTCAGAGGACTGAGAGGCTGACTGTGCAGGTCATGGGAGAAAGGAGGAGGCTGTCCTTTCCATTATCGGCCTTCACCTTCAAGTCACCTGTTTGGTTTTAAGTTCAGCCGACTTGCTGTGGAAAGTGGTGATGGCCCAGCCAACACAGTCCTTTGCTTCTTGGCGTGGTGCTTTAGTAAGGGTTGTCCAGGTTACCAGACCTGGTGGCCTACCTGTCCCTTCCCCCTTTCCCTGCCCTCCCTGTGCCTTTATTCTCCAGGATGGTTGGCTTTCTCAGCAGAAAGAAATCTCTTTTTATTTTGCTACTAACTGGGACACTCCAGGTCTTCCCTACTGGACTCTGAGCTCCTTGGGTTTAGCGATGGTTATCTGTGTGTCCCAGTACCTAGCCTGGCAGCTGGCACAGAACTGTTTCTCAGTAATGTTTGCTGATTTGAAGCAAGGCATGGGAGGAGGTCAGCGCCCTTTCCTCTGTCTGTCCCTGTGTACCAGGAGGTGACTTAACACTTTTCATCTGTTAGCTTCTGTGAAGTCTTTAATAGGGCCATGCTGCTGTCTCAGGGAGGCCTAGAGCACTCTCTGGATGTTTGTCCAAAAATGGTTATAAGTTGGTATGATGATACTATTTTTATTATTTTGATAAAATTTTTTTTAAAAAGCTTGTGTATCAAAACAGATAAGGCAATTGAGTAAAAGATGACAAAGGGCCTTAAGAATCACTTGGGAAGACTCAGATTAGCGGGCTTTCTGGTTTTCCCCAGTTTCTTGGACAACTGAACTGGGGAACTTATTTAGGCTCTCAGAACAGAGACCTCAGAGATCACCTGGGCCAGCTTGTATTTTTATAGAGAGAAGGTCCAGAGAAGGGAATGGCTTGCTTCAGCTAATTGGCGACCCAGCCAGCTTTAGAGCAACACAAGCCTCGTTCTCAGCCCCCTGCACTGCCTTTCCTGGGTCCATGGTGCATCCCTATAAAAGGCCAAGGAAATTCGATACAATAGACTGCACTCTCTCTGGCACTTCCTAGCTTGGTCCATTTTAATCCCAAGCCAGCTGGTATGAGGGCACGGAGGTATGTGCCAAGGAAGATGTGTGTGGGGGGAGCACTGGGCCCAGTGGGTATATTGTTGGATGTGAGAAGAGGAAGTAGTAGGAGTAGGGGATCAGGGAAGAAGGGCTTGACGGACTTGGATTTGTACCACTCTTTGCAACAATAGTCTTTTTTATTGTAAAAAACACACAACATGAAATTTACTATCTTAACCGTTGCGAAGCATGCAGTCCTGTGGTGATAAGTATATTCACACTGTTGTGCAACAGATCTCTAGAACTTTTTCATCCTGCAGCTCGGAAACTCTGTACCCACTGCACACTAATTTCCCTTCTCCCCTCCTGCCGGCCTCGGTCGCCTCCGCTCTATTTTCTGTTTCTACGGTTTTGACCACTTAGGATACTTTATGTAAGTGGAATCCTATAGTCTTGTTCCTTTGGTAATTGTAACATCCGGGAGGTT
Source organism: Mustela putorius furo (assembly GCF_011764305.1). Lineage (NCBI taxonomy): Eukaryota > Metazoa > Chordata > Mammalia > Carnivora > Mustelidae > Mustela > Mustela putorius. Next base: position 36,227,837 of record NW_025422368.1, on the reverse strand, counting down.
CCCCTGCATCGTGGAATTGGATAGGATTTCTGTCTTGCTTTAAGGCTGCATACTATTCTGTTTTACATGTATGCCACATTTTTTTTTTAATCCATTCATCTGTTGGAGATTTCATTGCTTCCATCTCATGGCTGTTGGGAATAAAGCTGTGGTGGGCGTAGATGTGCCATGATCTTTTCAAGATCCTGCTGTGAGCCCTTTGGAGGTACGGCCAAAGACAGGGTGGGTGGGATGCAGCAACTCTTTTTTTATAGCCTGTGAGCAGTCTGGTACCTCTGCTTTGAACCGAGGGTACTGAGCCTGTTATCGGGGTCCTTTTCCGAGGAAATCTTGAGTGGGCCGTAGGCTCTTTTCTCCAGGGGCGGCCAAACGTATACCCTAATTTGTGTGTAGTAAGCTTCCTGTCCCAAACAGCTAAAAACGTGACAGCTGCTCCTAGAGAAGTAGCTGACTTCCTTCACATGGGTCAGCGGAGGGAAGAAGGAGCCCAAGTGTGGGTACCAGAGGAAGACAGAGCTGAAAGAAAGTCTGTGCATCTCAGTTAAGCTGTGTTTACTTTACTTTACTGGGGAAGGTAAAGGGCGAGGAGGCACAGGGTTGTTGGGAGTAACTGGGGGGAAGAGCAGTTTCGTTTTATTACCCATTTTTAAAAAGTTGCCCTTTGGTGTGGTTCTCCCAGCTGAGTGGCTCAGTGTTAAATGAAGCCCCCTAGGGTTCGAGGTATACAAACGGCATATTTTTCCCTGTGAATGCTACTTTAGAGAAAAGACTGGAGTTTGTTTTCAGGCAGAGTCCGGCACTGCTGTATTTGTTGTTAGACGTGTGTAAGACACCAATCTCTGTGTGTATTTGTTGAATAGAATGAGTGTGAGTGTACTCAGGGTTCCCACGCCAGGAGAGGCCCCACTTAAAGACCGTTCCCTGCCAAACCTAGTATTTGGGGGCGAGAAAGACTAGACAGGGCGAGAAGTTAGAATTATAGCCTATTAAACAACCAACACATTTTGATTTATTTCTGAACATACAGGAACCAGACTGATGAAGTGTGGCTTGCCGGGCTGTCTCAGGATGAGCCCCAATGAAGAGGCAGAAATGACTTGTGTCCCACATCATCTGCTGGTTAGAAATGAGTGCTACCGCTTGCCCGAAACTGTTCCCTCAGTGTCAAAATATTACTACGAATATATTATTTGCTCTGTTAATTTGCTTGATAAACCTTTCTTCTCAGATAGTGAAAATGTACAGTTCAGTGTGGTCTTTCTCTAAATGATCTGGAATTTTCAGACTGTGGGGAAACGGTGGGAGGGGCTGAATAAGGAAGGCATTAGCCCAAGTTCGTGACGTGAGGACTCCCAGAGGAGCAGAGCTGCCTCTCAGTCCTGTGGACTATGTTTATGGAAAACTGTAACACTTGCATTTTGGAGCTTTCCTGATTCTGGGTAACTAAAGGGGTTCGTCAGTTGTTCTAGTGGTCATTGCTCCTACGTTTTCTCCCCTTCTTCTGCTTCCTCCTCCTCTCCCACCTTCTCTATCACCACCACCACCACCACCACCACCGTCACATGTGGAATACGACTGGCTGCTGGTGTGTGTGTGTGGTGTTCGATCTACGTTATCTTCCTTACTCTTCACAATTTTCTCAGAGATGCTCTTTTTCTCCCTATTTTACAAATGAGGATCCTGAAGTCCAGAGTGTTTGAGTGACATTGGCCTAAGATCTCAGATGCCATACGTGGCCAAGCTAAGGCCTACCATTCCAGAGCGTTCTCCATGACAGTGTTCTTGGGTACGGCCATCTTTGTGAAGAAAATTAGGAAAATGATGTGACATGAGATGGTGGAGCCTCCCATGAGCCAGGGTGAGAGGCACAAATAGGGCAGCAAAAATGTTTCCTTCCTGTTCTGGGTCTCCCTGAAGGTGGATTGTTCCTTGCTCTTCCTCTCACGGAGCCAGATGGCCACACCACACAACCCAGTGTCCAGATCTTCCATTTTTCTTCCAATCTCTGGTATTCTCTAGTGATCTTCTATCTTTTGATAGGTCTCATTGAAAAGGCCCTCCATGTTCTCAGAAACCTTTCCTTTCCCTCTCTGCCTTTTTCTTCTTTCCCTGGCACCTAATTATGCCTTCATTCCGTGGGTGACAGGTTGCACTGTGTCCTCTCATCCTGCCCAGTCTCAGCCTCTGGGTTAGTTACCTCTGTCTGCATCACTCCCTGCTCAGTCTCTTTTTTTCTCCACAGCTTCCCCCCCCCCCTCACCCCGAAACTTCTTACACAAACCATCAACATCAGGTTTTTCTTTCTTTCTTTTTTTTTTTTTCAAAGATTTTATTTATTTATCCGACAGAGAGAGAGATCACAAGTAGGCAGAGAGGCAGGCAGAGAAGGGGTGGAAGCAGGCTCCCTGCTGAGCAGAGAGCCCAACGACGCGGGGCTCGATCCCAGGACCCTGAGATCATGTCCTGAGCTGAAGGCAGAGGCTTAACCCACTGAGCTACCCAGGTGCCCCAACATCAAGTTTTTCTCAAGCCATCTCTCATGTACATCTCAATCCTGTATGATTTCTAGGAATCAGAGATGTTTTCAGGTATTCCCTGATTGTCCCACACCACCAGAGGAAGAATCTTTTCTTTCCCCTCTTTCCTGGTAGCCTGACCACAGTGGCCTTGTTCTATCTTACTTGAACGAAGACAGAATTCTGAGTTCATGAAATCTGGCTTCTGAACAACTTTAATGAAGCCTTTCTTCAGAGCAGGTATGGAGAAGAAAGCAGAGAGGGAGATGTGAGGAGGTAATAAGAGGGAATCTGAGAGAGCACAACCCAAATTTCTCATGAAACAGACGAGGAGACAGGGTCCTTTGGCGTTTAAATAGCATGCCCGAGATCACATTGTTTGTGATAGCCAAGCCAGAGTCAGAATCCGGTATTCTGCCCTAGGAACCTGTCCCTCTAACACTGTGGTGGGTGTGGGCGAGATGGGGAGAGTGGTAAAAAGCAGACAGGATTTCGCAGCACGTGGCTTCTTCGCAAGGACTCCTATAGAGTTAAACCCATTTGTATGGCACCACACAATGACTGATGCTATTAATGATCATAATTATGACTTCCAAGTTAAAGACAAGCTTTAAGTTATGAGATTTAGGAAGTGAGAAAATGTAATGCATTTTGGAAAGCTCTCCAACAAAAATGTTTGGCATAAAAATAATGTGAAGTTTTAAGAGGCTACGCTTCAGTTATCTGGATGAATGACTTATGAAAAATATGTTACTCCCCAGTGAAGACAGGAAGGAGCTATCCAATAAATCTGTACGCTCACCAGACCTGTGTACTCCTTGGGGGTATTTTCCCTTTGTGTGTGGGAGTCAGACATAGGGAAAACGATCTCATTTCCTGAATGACCTGAGAAGAACGCATCGCCCTGCTGTCCCGAGCAGGGTGGGTGAGTGCATTCAGTGATGTCAGCGTCGCTACAACGCAGTTCCAATCCCCTTTGCTTGGCATTTTACTCTGTCTGATGTTCTTTGGTTCTTATCTGTCAAGGCCATTTCCCTCAAGATGATTGTAAGTTCTGGGAAGAGGGGACCAGTCATTGCCATACTGTGGAGCCCTTTTGGGGGAAGAACACAGACACTGGAGTGGACAGGCCTGAGTGTGGGTCCTGGTTCTTGAACTTGAATTTATCAATCTTCATCTACAACCTGGTAACTCATCTAAAGTGATAATAAAAATACCTCTCTTTCATAACACGGTGACTTTCTTTGTTAAAAAAAAAAAAAACCAGCTAACTCTTCTTCCCCTTTATGTATCCTCCCTAATAATCTAGATCTAGAGGGAGCTAGAGGTTTGCTGGTCCCGGGCCTATATGACCCAGTTGGTATGGTGACCAGAGATGTGGATGGTTTGCCTCAACTCCCGTGGCTGGTCAGTAGCTCCTCCTGAAACTGGGCTCCCTAAGTGGGCTGGTCAACTCCCAGCTTGCTTCAGCTCCCGTGGCTGGTCGGTAGCGCCTCCTGAAATCTGGGCTCCCTAAGTGGGCTGACTCCCAGCAAACGTGCTTGCTGCTCTCCCACCGGGTATCTCGCAGGGCTGGGGTCGCTCAGTGGTGTTGAGCACAACTCTCGGTTTCACTTGAACCAATGAATGCCAGCCTCAGCAATAGAAGTGATGAGCCAGCTGCAGTGACAGGGTAATAACGAGGCCTTTTGCATCTCACAGTGACGTTTTGAAGGAATAGCTGGGACAGTTCTATTAAGTTTCAAAGGTAAAAGAAAAGGGGAAAAAAAACCCCAAAACAAACCTAAGCCTGGAAGTATTGTCCAGTGACTCTAACTAGCATTATTACTCAGCCCTCAAGTATTCAGACCTATTCAGGGATCCGCTCGTTCACACAGTTGCTTATTATTTGCGACCGGGGCGCGACTCGAGCAAGGGCATCGTTTCTTAAGTCTGCTTTTGTTGAACAGGCATTTCCACGTCTGTCTGACCACAGAGCAGACACTGTTTGCTGTTGGGGAGCGGGGGGTGGACTTTCCAGTTTCAAGAGCGGGAGTCGATTGCTCTCGGTGGAAGTTTATACAGAATGGTTGGAGAAAGCCAAATATGTGACTTTGGGGGCATGAGGGAACCTTTGTTTTTAGATATTGAGGGACTGAAGTGTCCCTTTTCAGTAGCTCTGTTCTCCTAACTGTGGACCTGAATGCATTCCGGAGTTTTCCTTCGTGTATCCATGTTAGATGAGAAGATGACACAGAGGCTGGAAAATGACCCTTTGTGAGGCCAAATGGAGGGAACGTTGGCTGCCTCTTCTGCTAACCCCATGGCACTTTGGGTCTATTAGAGAAAGAACATAGGTGTGGGGAGAAGCCGTTCCTCTGCCCTCCTTCTTGGAAAGCACACGTGAAAGTTTGTGATTTTCTACACAGCTGCTGTGTCCCCTCCCCCGTGGCTTGCAAGGGGCCACATAACCGTATCTTTCTGAAGACTTATCTCCGTAACAAGCAGTAACCCCTCCCCACTCACATCCCCTCTATGTGAGGAAATAGTAACCAAAGATGAGATGCTGACTCTAAACTATTTCCTGGAAGAATTGAGCTGCAGGTAGAAATCAGCCTGATCATTAAAAAAATAAAAACAAATTAAAAAATCCAGCCCCACAGAACAGTCTGTTTGTCTCTGAGGTTCCCCGTTTCCCTAACACTTCCCCTGTTCCCTAGTGAAAGTGTGGGTCTGGGTGTGGCGCTGGTGGCAGGGCTGGGTAACTGGGAGACTGGGAGGTGGGAAAGCAAGGGGAGGGCTCCACTCTGCCGGTCTGGCTGTGGGTGTGGCTCGAGCAGCTCTGGGCTCCCTGATGAAGAATCCAGGTCAGGAGACAGTTTCGAGCTTGTATGGTCCAGAGACTACTAATTCACACTCAGATCAACACATCTGCACTGGGGTGGGCAAGGGGAACTAGAACAGAGGCTTGACAGAAAGGGGAGCAGGAGTTTGCTAAGCTTTCTTCTGGACTGTTCTGAAGGGCTTAGCCAACGGAAGGAGACTTTTCTCCACCTTAGTTCCTTCATTATTCATTGTTGCTTCTAGATTGGTTGCCTTTCCCACACTGCCCTGGACCCTCGAATCAGAGTCCTACGGGAGGAGACCGCATAACCTTCTGACTCACTGTAAGGTCCGACTACGACTTTGCATGGACAGATGTGTGATCCTGGACGGGGCCACTGGAGGGACAGAAAGGAGTTCTCTTTTCCCTGGGCCTGTTGTGCACTTGTGCCCCGCTTCCTGCCACAGAGTAGGCCCACCTGGTTTTGGGACATGAGAATCTGAGGGTTTGGATCCCTGGTGCATTTTTGCAGTTGCTGTGTCCTTTTGACCTGAGATCTGGGAGATTTTAAAAATCCATGTCATGAGGTCACTGGACAGGAGCTTTGCACAGCCGAGACCTATGGGTCTCCTCACTCCCGGGTCCTGACAGTCATGGCCAGCAATGGGGGTGGGGATAGCAGGTCTTACTTGGTGCTTTTTGAGGTGGTCTGTGCTTGAAGTGAGGTGAACTGGGTGAGAGAGCTTCGTTTGGGACTGAAATAGGAGTAATGGAGAGCTTTGGTCTGGGAGTGTCCTCTTCCCTGTGACTGGGAGGAGTGAGTGACCCCAGGTGGCTGACTGCATCCCAGATCCCCTGGAAGGTGGCCAGCTCCTTATTTGACTTTGTGCCATTTAGCCCTTCCGTTTAGTCTGCTGACTTGAATACTTTAGGATGGGATGGAAGGAGGAACCATATGAATTGGAAAGGTAAGCGTCTTTACCCCCAGAAAGCTAGGGAAACAGAGATTGGCTTTCTGAATTTTGCATTACACCTTTTTTGTGTCTCTGCAGCTCTGTGCTTTTGGCTGTGGGTTAGGAATTGAGGGTCCACTTCTCTGCAGGCAGAAGTCACCTGTAGGTCAGAGGCAGCTTTTTTTTTTTTTTTTTAGTATTTATTTGTTTTGGCAGGGGAGTAGAGAGAGAGGGAGAAGCAGACTCCCCGCTGAGAAAGAAGTCTGATGTTTGGCTCGATTCCAGGACCCCGAGATCATGACCTGAGCTGAAATCAAGAGTTAGGTGCTTCAGTGACTGAGCGACCAAGGCGCCCTTCCGAGGCAGCTTTGGAACATAGTGGAATCCAGGGGGGCTGTTGAAACAGGAAGGCCAGAGTGGTGACCCTGTAATCCTTTTCAGTATGCTAGAAGGGAATCTTTAACCTTCACCCACACAGGTAGGGAGATGGGCAAAGGGACCTCAGCATTGGGTTGCATCTTAAGTAGGGCACCTATTAGAATATGTCTTACTTATTCCCACCCTTCCTGGCACTTTGGTTTTTCTGTGCTCATTACCTTAGAGAATGAACCAGGAGGCTCTGGTTCAATGGCAGGATGTTTATTGCTCATCTCTTGGAAGCACAGTGAACTAGGTGGATAGGTCCTCAGAAGGAGAAGACCCTTGAAAATGCATGAAGGCAACAAGGCAGGGAGCCATGCAGATCCCTGAAAGGCCCTGTGGTTCCTGCAGAGAGGAAAGAGATGGGCCCAAGGGCGCAAGTCAGTGTTAACGTTAGCTGGCTCTTCTGAGAATTTGTCTTGTCCAGTACTCTTCGGTAAAATGGCCAAATGGAGCTTCTCTAAACTAGGAGGAAGGCCTGTATGTGCTTTTGTGGTTAGCTCTCGCGTTGAACAGTCTGATTTAAGGGAAGGATGGTTCTGTATACATTTCCATTTCGGTTGTGGTATTTTAAGGTTTACCATGGAGGAGGTGTGGGTGAATGAGAAGATGGTCCTGTTGCCTCTCGAGTCAGTCAGATCTAGGTTACAGGTCAAAGTAAGTTTGCAATACGTCCATTTTCTTATGTGGGTCCATTTTAGGACAGCCTGCAGAGCCTAGGGCACATCTAGTTAATTCTACCTTGGTGGACATGCTTGTGGCCTGCCAGGCTCCATGCCAAGGGGGTTATCAGAAAGAATTCACCTCACAGATCTGCCCCCACATTGGTGTGTGTGATTCTTCTTGGGGTCCTGTACTGGGGTTCTCTTAATCCCTTTGGGACTCCCAAGTGGGGCCCATGCTGACAAGATTATGCTTTTTTGGGGAAGTTTTGGCTGCACACTTCCCCCAAGCAGGGTGAACCAAGTGTCAGTCCAGCTGGCTGCCTTTTGGGCAGTTGGCCATGTTTGGCATGTCTGAGTTTCTGGTATACCAGTTGCCAGAAAGGCGGTCTTTCAGCTGGTCCTAGTGTCCCCAGGGCACAGATGTTAGGCTTTGGAGGAAAATTTGCGATTTTATGTTCACCCTTTATTTTCATTTATGTGCATTTATGGCTGTATAGTTGAAATTTGTTGAAAGAATGCTCCATACACCAAAGCCCTAGAAAGTAGCTTCTTTGGGTGAGGGAGAGGTTCCTACGGAAAGTTGTTGAAGGCCTGCGCTTAGGGACACACCCTGGAGATTAGAATGAGCACGATCTCGGGAGAACAGAGAGAGGGTGGCTGACACTATGCAGTTAGATGCTGTTTTTAGTTCTGGTCAGGACCATACAGTATGGCTTGCGCTTCCTTGGGCATCTTTCTGCTTTTATTCCAAGGGTTTGTTTTTGTGACCCCGTGCATAAGCACGTGTGGGCATGCTCACATGATCGTAAGTCACAGAAAGGATGGGATAATCTGTTTTCTAGCTTATGGAGTGAAAGATTACACAAAACCCAGCCTTGTGGCAAGAAAACCTTACATCTAGATGTAAAATATATCTCCTTGGAGGGTTGGCTTTCTGATAGGCTATAAACGGATTGTTAAACAGCAATGTGAGGGGCTGTTAACAAGCTGTTCCTAGGAGCATCTCCCTGGTCTGGTCTAAAAAGGTAATGTATACGTATTAGAGCTACAAAGCAGTTTCCTTGTGGTGTTTATATGTTGGTAGATTGTGTGTGTGTGTGTGTGTGTGTGTACAGTGGTGAATGAAGTGAACAGATAATTTTACGTGTTGTTTATTTCCTCCTATGTTAGCGTCCACATGCTACGGTGAGCTGTGTTCTGATTTGTCTTTGACACTGGCTGAAATGAAGAGGTGTTTGGTCAGGCAAACTTCTAAAAGCTTCAGTGTGTTTATGAAAAGATCCTATGTATGTTCATAGCTGCTTTACACCTTGAGAACCCTTCGATGGGTGGGTGCGTCACCTCCCAGGAAGGGAAGTAGCTTTCGGGTCTCCAAGTTCAGCAAAGGCAGGGCTCCTATTAGGTATCTGATCTTACTTGAACTTCTTTTCCTATTCAGGTGTTAAAGCTGAACACTGGTCCGTGCCAGTTTCTGCTGCTCTTGGATTTTCATGAGAACCCTTTCTTGTTACTAGCATGCCATGCTTCTGCTGTGTTCACAGCTGCTGTGTTAAACAGGTGTCTCTTATAATCCTCTGACTGGATCAGTTTGTGAGCCTGGCAAAGCCTTATTATTATTGTTTTTATTTATTTATCTATGTCCTGCATAGGTCAGAAACTGTCAGGAGCAGTTGATGAGCAGGATTAATGTGAGAGAAGATGGTAGTTTCTCTTAGTAGAGGTTTCTGTGAAAGAATCCATCCAAGATTTTGTACCATAAAGACCGAACTAACTAGAACTGTTCAGGATACGGATCACAGGGGACAACAGCCAAAAGAGAAATAGAGAATGAGTAGTTTTGCCAAGTCACCTCTCTGTCATTCATCAGAGGCCATCTTAAAGCCAGTGCTGCCACAAACGCCACCCAGGACTAAGGGGCGTGAGTGAGGGCCCTTCTGTGGTCCGGGGCCCATGGACTGATTCATCCACTGTTGCTTCTCAAGGTTGCTGGATCCCAGGCTTCCGGAATGCAGATGTTCTATTTTCTGCGGGCTTCAAGGCAAGCTGGTGTCCCACTGCACACCTCGTCCCTCTCATGCTGTTCCTTCTCCGTCCTCACTGGCACTGTCTTCCCTCTGGCCCCAGACTTCTCACTTGTCTGCCATCTCAGCTTCCTACTGCCACTCCCTGTACTTTTCAGTCCAACCCAGAATGATTCTTTGCGGGTCAAAATTTAATCATATCAGTTCCTTTTTGACCCTGCAGTTTAGGATGGAGCCCAGGCCTTCATCATGGAAGGCCCAGGGCAGTCTACCTTTCTAGAATCATTCTCCAACCTCCCCTTCCATGTTATCTCCCAATAGAGACCTGTTCTTCTCCCAAAACACATAATGCACCTAATCTCTCGAATCTTCTCCTCATTCCTTTTCTGCCTAGTAGCCAGTGTGTCATCTGAAGCCCATTTCTGAAGCCTTCTCTGTTGTTGACAGGCACCACGTCCTACAAGCCATTGAACATGCTGGATGTTGGCTGTGATCCTGTTGGTGTTTGCTTGTCATCCTCTAACTACAGTGAAAGCCCATGAGGGGAGCAGGAGTCTGATGGATTCTTTTTTTTTTTTTTTTAGTATCTCTGAGTGTCTGGCTAAGTGCTTGGCGTGCGGAAGGTCTGTTGTATGTTAGCTGAACAGATTTTTAAAAATTAGCAGGTATTTACTAAGCTTCTGTTATGGGCTCAGTGGACACTAGGATCTGTGACATATATGTAAGTGTGAGATGAACACCTTGCCTGGTCGAAACCCACCCAGAGCAAATAGCTCTTGAAGGTAGAGGAAGAAAGGACGAGACCTCACCTTGGATAGGACCGCATGGCCGGGCTAACCACAGTGCTACTCCCCATACCTAAGGTGCTCCCGAGAGATGCATGCACTGGGCAGACACACATGCAGGACCCACTCACTCTTTCCCTCTTGCCTGCCCACCTTCCAGAAAGAACACAGAGAGCTGGAGAAGAGGCTGGAGAACCTGTAGCCCTGATGCGAAGGGAGACGCATGGATAGCCCCAGACAAGTAAACTTGCTCACCCATGTGCCCTTTTTCTTTGCTTGCTCAGGGTGCTCCTGGGCCCGGGAGAGAGGTGATAGCCATGCGTTGCAGCCACGTGCAGTCTTGACATTGTTGGCTGTGGCTCTCTGGGAACCAGGGGCTGATCACTGCTGCATGGGGCTGCCCATTGGCCCCTCACTTCATTCCTCTGCTAGCTGGTTGGCAGAGATAGCCAGAAAGCACAGCCCGGCTTCGTGAGCCTTCTATGAAGTCTGTGACTGCCTTGCCAAGGACAGAAGGAATCTGACCCTCTACTTGGGTCAGCTCTTTTAAGCCTTCTCCTCCTGATCCCGTGTTCTCTTCTCAACTTATCTGAGAAGCTCATCTTCTTGGAGCTCTTAGTTTACTCCTAACATGTTGCCTGGGGGACTTAAACCGGAGAGAACAACTGAGTGTACCGTGGGACTAGAAAAACAACTCGGAGCTATTTCTTACGGAGGGTGGGATAGCCTCACCATTTCTGTTGACAGTGGAGAACTCTGTGCTCCTTACTCGAAAAGGAAGCTCTTAGGAGATCAGTGTTAGGGTTATGAACAATCTGGTACTCTGGTACGTGTGAAACGGACCAACCGGGAGAAGTCAGGTATTTTCAGATACAACAGACACACCTAGACCTTCCCCACAAGCCCAGATGGCTCATTTCCTCTTTCTTCCTGTTGCCATTAACATGCAGCTGGGATTGGGGGCATCAGGATATGTGAAAAGTCTCCACATTCTGAACCCACCCAGAGCCAAGCTAGGGTTCTTTCACGGCTCCCCAAACTGACACCTGCCTGGTTTTCCTGGCTGCCTGCCAGGGGCTCTCTCCTCTGGATCCACACTGCAGCTGCCGGCCAGCCCTCCTGGCCTTGATCTCATCTCGGCTGCAGGGGATGTCTCCATCCTGCTTTCCTTCTGGGTCTCTCTGTCCCCCCTGGCAGCCCGAGGATTCCCTTGCCTCTTCCAGATTGGGCTCCAAGGGGGCTTGTGTGCAAGGTGGAAATTGTTACAGCCACAATGAGTCCCAGCAAGGGTCCCAGTGCAAACATATATTTACAAAGCTGCTGGGGTGGGGGTGGCCACCAAGGGTTTACCCCCAGGAGCACCCTGCTCGTGCCCCTCGTGCTGTCCAGGCTGGAGAGGTGCTGTCAGGTTCCTCCCACCGCTGCTGTCCTCACCCAGTGTCTCCACAGTCAAGGCTGTCGATTTGGAGGCTGTTTCCTTCCTGTCCACTTCCTCTCCTTTGCTTCCAGCCTCACCAGACCCAGTGCCAGGCTTACTGTTCGGGGCGCACAGGAACTTGGGGCTTGGTGTACATGAGCCCCGCGGTTCCTGATAACGAATGTGCTGTAGTCTAATCTAGGGCCTGTCCCCCATGTAGGTCTATGAGGAATTACAGCCCTTGTTCTAGCAACCTGCTCAAGAACAAAGTTTTGAACCCCCACAACTGTGTTAGGCCATCAGTCTTTGTTTTCACTTCAAGTTGCTTGAACATTGACCTGCCTGCAAGAAAATGTCAGGGCGCTTTTCTGAATGAGCTGTTGAAATAGAAAAGGAAAGCAATTAACAAGTGCCCATGCGATTGTGGGGGTGGTGGGGTGGTGGGGTGGTGGGGGGGAGGGCAGTGTGGGAGGGGCTCCCCTCTCCCCCTACCCAAGACGTTACAATATTTTCCAAACCCTGCATGGTGAGATGTGATCTGATAAGGGACTTCTCACTGTTTCTCATTTACGTGGCAAGCCTTACAAAAAGGTACACCGTTCTATTCTAACAGATCACTTTTACTGAAAATAAAATCTTGTGCGTTCAGGGGTGTTGAGGAACAGCCCGCCTGGCAAAGTTGACACTTCCGGTGACCAGAGACCCCCACACCCTAGGGCTCTTCTGAACTTGCTCCATTTCGACAACCCCTGGCTGGGATTGAGAAGGACTAGTCAGTCTGTCTTTCTTTCTTCTGGATAAAAGTTGCGAGGACACTTAAGCCTTATGCTTCAGGGCAGAATCTGATCACAGTGGAGATGAGGAAGAAATTTTCCCCCTGGGATCAGATTGCACAATCGCCCAGGCAGGTGTGCTCCCTCTGTTAAACAAACACCTCGCCAGTGTACGCCTCCTCCCCGGCCATCTTCAGGCCTGCCTGTTGGACCTCATGGGCCAGCGGTATCATTCCTTCTGCAGGTGCTGTGCTCGAAGATGGACGGCAGCCGCCCCATGTGCTCCTGCACTCGGCCTGCCTCTGGCTTCCTAGAGTGGCCTCGGGGCCGTGTCTTTGGGCCCTGAGGACCCTCCGCAACTTTGTGGGAGGTTGGAAGTTGGGTCTTGGTGTCTACACATCCATGCCTGTGCACGCTCACCCTTAAAGAGTTACCAGTAAACTCGCTGCCCCTTTTCTGGGTGTGACTTTAGTGCTTGCCCCATGTCTAACCCACACGCATTCCCAGAACATCCGAATACTGTTCACAAAGTAGAATTCTTTAACATCAGGCCCACAGTTGACCATCTCAGGCCTGCACTGTGAGTAGGTTTGAAGTCTGATCCCCAAGAAGTGTGTGTGAGTACTGTTGGCGGGAGGTGTGCAGGGGTGGGGAGATGGACTTTTCCTTTTCTTCCTCTTTCCTTTTTAAGGCCTCGTCTGTGCTGCCTCTTGTGCAGTCGGGTAATTACCAGTGATTCCCAGGCTCACCCGCCCGCTCTCCTTCCTCTGCATCTCTATCTCCTGCCGTGCACTACTTCCTTCTGTCTCTATTATTAGCCTGCTTAGCTTTACCATTCACTTCCCCACCTCTCCCTGGTTCCCTCCTCATCTTCCTCTGTCTTTGTTTTCACCTCAGTAAAGACATTTTGGGGAGCACTTTCCTTGTTCTATTCCGATGTGAATCCTCTCTTTCTTTGTTACCATCAGATTAACTTGTTTCTCCTCCATTTCATCAAGCATTCCTTCATATTCCCTAAAATGGGAAGCGTCACCCTCCCTCATATAATGTCTGGCTTATGAACCTTTAAAATAGGAGGTGCTGAGATGTGACCTCCCCCAAAACAGGTTTGCTCATCCCTCTCCAGGACTGCGGCTCTGAGGCTCCGACGGCCACTCCCTCTTGTGCTTTCCTTTCTACTTTTTCATGATTCAGACCCAATCACATTCCTTCCCCAAATGTCCTGTTTTAGTACTTAATGGTTCACCTTGGTTTGCTCACCTTGGTTTGTTTCCTTTTTCCCTGTAATTTTTTCTTGTTCTTTGGGGAGCACTGATGTTCCTGTTAATTCGAAATTATACCAGTTTTCGTTCCTGAAATTTGCTAAATGGACATAACAGTGAACCTTTGGAACTTATAGATCAAGCTTGCCCTTTGGAACTGGGGAAGAAAAGTAGATTTGGGGCAGCTCTTGGTATAACAATAATTCCTGCTTTATGGAGAGAAATAGTTCATGAGGTTCTAATGGAGTAAAAGCTTAAAAGTTACTCTCTTCTTGGTAACTTATGTAGGTCTCACTTAGGTTGAAAAACAGTTTAAAGTTTTTTAAATAGTGGATTTAGAAATTATTTTAATTATTGCTTTAATTACAACAACTAATTAATTTCTGTATGTTAAGAGTTTCAGTGCTGGTGATCTATTACTTTGCAGTTTTAGCCTATTGGGAATTATAATTTTCTGGTTTTATGGCACAGTTTATAATGCGTGCCATGCTGTATTTAAGTAGCGAAACTGCATTTCTTTAAATAGGCTTTCCTATTCAGACTTTTACTGAGGTAGCCATATCCTCTGACGCTTTATCACTACCCATTTGTAAGATTTCTTGCTATAAGGATAGTTTCATCCTGTGTGCAACATACCCTGTTCTGGGAATAGATGGAAGGAATTGAGGGAATTCTGTTTGAGTCATCCTCCATCAAAGAGCAACATCATTTTAGGAATGAAAGCAGAGAAGTTCTCACTCTTCTAAAAATAATGGGGAGAAGATTTAGGGAGGTGGCTTATAGGATCAGTTTTAAGACCTGGTTAGACATCCATGCTAATTCCCTCTTTGTAAGTGAGAAGTGGCCTCTAATAGCTTTATTATGGTTAGGTGAGTAGGTGAAATTTTATTCCACCTAAAGCATGATGCTTCCTTAAGTCTTGCGCTTTGAAACTTGCCTTGTTGGGTTTTAAAAATCTCTTCATGGGATGCCCTGCTAGCTCAGTCTGTAGAGTGTGTGACTCTCGATCTCAGGGTTGTGAGTTCGAGCCCCATATTGGGTGTAGAGATTACTTAAAAATAACATCTTTAGGGGCACCTGGGTGGCTCAGTTGTTAAGTGTCTGCCTTTGGCTCAGGTTGTGATCCCAAGGTCCTGGGATAGAACCCCACATTGGGCTCCCTGCTCAGTGGGAGGCCTGCTTCTCCCACTCCCACTCTCCCTACTTGTAGCCCCTCTCTTGCTGTTTCTCTCTCTTTCTCTGTGTCAAATGAATAAATAAAATCTTTGAAAAAATGCTTGTTTAAATTAAAAAAAAAATCTTTAAACAAAAAACCCAAAATGTTCTCTTTGGGATTTTAGTCATGTATAATAAAAGAAAGAGCCACTTGCATTTTCTTAAAATCATGTGTGCTTTTTAGAGAGGGTAGGTGAGGGAGCAGAGATTGTGGGTTTTTCTTGCTCTTCCTGCTGGGCTTTGCTTCTAAGACGTGATGGGAATAACCCAAATCGTAAAAGTTATTGTGGATTTCTGCTTCCCAGGACAGGAACCATGCCCTCTTTATCCCCAGTGCTCCCTTGCCGCTTGTATTGCCGTGGTCCTGAAAAGGAGGAGAGAGCTGTTGATTTTTTTGGAACTCAGTTTTAGACCCCGCAGCAATTTCCAAAACCATGAGGACTTACCAGCTCAGACTTGGGAGCCAGTGGGGGTTAGTGGTGGGGGGAGGAGCTGGGGATTCTTGCTCCAGGCTGCTGCTGTAGTCAAGAGTTGTTTAAGAAGGCTCCAGTTGGAAGCCTTGTTTCTTTGGACTCTTTCATTCAACCTAGATGTGCTGTGTGGTGCTTTGGGTCCGCTGTCACAATTAAAGGATGGGAACAAGCAGCATCGTGATGTCTATCCAACCGTTCTGACTGCAGAGCACTTGTAATTCAGAGGAGAGCCGTTAGAATAACAGAATGTAGACGTTTAGAGCTATAGTTTTTAGGAATTTAGGCTCCAACTGGAACCCTGGTCTTCTGACTCCCAGCCAGCTTACTGATTTTTAATTCAGTCGTTGGTTTTATTTTAGACTTTATTTTCAAAATAACAGATTCAAGTCACATCACTCTAATTAGTGGGAAGTTTTTCTGTTTTGCTTTTGTTTTTGTATCAACCAGGTGAACTAAGTGAGCATATCTACTTTTCATTTGCGTGTTTTTGGTCAGAAAAAGAAAATCACAAACTCAGAAGCTCTTGAATGCTTCGTGTTTGGACTTTTTTTTAAAAATCCAGAGTGAATTATGGACAGTGGAGCAGGAAATAGACTGTATACATGACACATCATCCACTCCTCTGTTTCACCACCTACACTCCCATTGGGTGTTTCAGGGCTCATCTTAAGGTGAGAGGTTCATGAGCGCCCCTTGACCACCCTGTTTCCTTTTTCCGAAAAATATGATCACAGGGTTTTTATTTCATAGTGCACTTTGACTATGGGAAGTACCGTCTCCCACCCCAAACCGAATTGCCTTCAACATCCTATTAAACAGCAAATCCCCTGAACACCAGTATATGAAAATGCTTTTCTAGGATGAGCTCAAAGCATTTCATCCTCCAAATAAAATCTATCTGCTCGCACTTAGATTGTTCAAAGGCAGATGGTAGGCAATTGAAACAGAGAGGCAAGCTGGCAAAAGAAAAAATAAAACCACAAATATCTGAACATGAAGGTGATCTACACTCTTGCCAAACCCCCTCCTAACTTCGTTAACACAGCAGTGTAGCAATTAAGTAACATGGGAACTCAGACTCATATGGCTAATACAATTGTCCTCCGTTAATGGGGTGAAACAAAGCTTGCATGTAATATACAGCGTTGTTCACCAAAATGCAGAGCTAAAGGAGAGTTTAAGAGGGAATCAGCAGCAGAGCCCAGCCCATAAACCATGCTACCCCTGGCAAACAACTGCCTTATTGAAATCTCACTGACCCTTACCACATATTCACGGTGCGGTCACTGGTAGGAAAGGTTCGCTATTACAGAGTTACCGTGTTTTAAGGAAAGGGGCCACCCAGCAGTATTGAGCCTGAGAGTGGCCGTAAGATGTTCCCGAGCTGAGGGAAGAACGGGATGAGGGGGGTGGCTCAGAACACTGGGAGAGCCCACTCTAGGTGTTTGGTGGGAAAGTCTGACTTAACCAGGGACAGACGTTCCTGGCATCCTGTTGCTGTGGGATAAGACAGCCCTCTTGGTTCCCTTAGCCTCATAATGACCAGAGGACTTCACAGATGCCCAAATCTGGCACTACTCACTAACCTTGAACTTGAACAGTCAGCAATAGAAGGGAACGGGAATGTGTTTCAGCTGCTGAGGCCGGGTATCCACATGCCGGCCCTCCAGGATGTGTGTGTTAGGGGGTGCTGGTCCCCACCGAGGAAGGGACAGCCTTCTGAGCAGGTGGGGCGGGCGCGTGCGAGGGGATGGGGGGCAGGGTGTGAGAAGAGTGCACTCTGCCGAGCGAGAGTGTGGGGACACGTGTGAGGAAAGCAGCTACTGACAGTGGGCTGGTGTGGGAGACAAGGCTCCGATCGCTGCCCAGAATAAAAGGAAGGATGCCTTGGTATCAAAAGGAAGCTGCTGCTTGCACAGTAAACCTCGTGCTGCCTCAGGAATGGAGAGGAGACTTGGAAGAGTCAGCGCTACGTGTGAAAAGGCAGTAAGATCAGCTCTTGAACTTTGTAGCCATACAAAGTTCAAATAGCGAGGTGTCTGACGGGCAGTGATGAGCAGCACGTTATGGCGTGTGAACGAGTGAATGCGTTCCTTCACAGATCAGTGCTTTTCCTCCCAGCCCTCCACACGGTGTAGTTGTATTGCCCCAGATACATGGGTTTATCTATTACATAAGAGAGCTTGTTGCATTTCATTGCTGTATTCCATTTTCCATTGTTTTCTTCCTTAATGGTCCTGTGTCTGATCCTGGCCAGTTGTTGCCGGTGACTATTGTTAGAAATGATCCTTTTTTCTTTCCCTGCCTGGTCAGACGATGGCCCATGGTCTCTAAACTGGGATTTGGCAGTGATTTCATGACTATTGTGAGTACAGTTCAGGGAGAAAATTCAGGAATGGAACAGCCATATTATGGAATTCGGTCGAAGCAGGTGCTGTTTTTCTTCTTCTGCCAATGCAAATCCATCCCAGACAATTTGTCTTTACTTAAAAAAATGGCCTCTGTACCACCTTGCTCTAAAAGGTACAAGGTCGCAGTGAAGCACATTCGATGTGTTCGTGGGCTTGCACCACAGGGGCTGGCAGACCACCCCAGCAAGTACAATGCATGGAATCCAGCAACCAGTAAAGACCATTTGCTCCCATGGCCAGAGTGTCCACTCCCTTCCTTTCTTGCCTTGTGTTTTGGGAACTCCTTGCTTGCTAGCTCCATAGGCCATGGGACATAGCTATTCAGAATGCTATAGGTGGCTCAAAGGGGTGTATGGAGGAAGAGGGAAAGCAGGAATTTTGGCCAGAGAGCACATGGCCAGCTGGTGACCTAGGAAGGGAAGCTCAGGTTTCTAAAGTGAAAACATAGTTGGGTTTTTCTTTCTTTTTTTTTTTGCTTGTTTGTTTTTAATAAAGGATTTTTGTCAAGTAATGTTATATCTCCAAGTTGAAGAATTACAAAGTGGTCTTCTGGAGTGCCTGCCCTCGAGGGTTTACAATCCAGGGAGGAGACCGTCTTTTTCATGTAATGAAGGTAGGCAGAAGGAAGCCAGAGAAAACGGAAACACCCTTTGTCCAGCACCTTCTTCGGTCCTGCTAAACTGTGCACTGTGGCTCTGAGCCTGGGGGATTTTTTTAGGTTTGTTTTTGGTGTTTTCCCCATGATGACCTGGTTGTGCAACCCTGCGTTTGGAACCAGCTGCTTCCTGCTGCTCTTTTCCAGGAGCGCATGAACGTCCGTCTCACAGAGTGATCATGGAGCTCGGGATGGTGGGAGGGACACAGCTCAGCCTCCCCTCTCTCCCTTCTCCCATGTTCTCCAGCAGCCAGGAGCTGGTCAGATGCTCAGGGAGCCTGGGACTGTGTCCCTGCCAGGCTCCGAGTGGTAAGGAGCCTGGTGGTAATCTGATGAGGGTCATAGCCCTCCTAATGTCGGAGGGAGGCTGTGCCTTTTCCTGAAGGCCTCAGATGTATGATGGGCTGTGTAGGTACAGCTCGGCCTCCATCAGCTCCCTGGCAGGCCTTGCCTCTCTGCATGCACGCATTTATTTATAGTTAGAGACCTAGCAGTAGCCACAGCAGTGAGCCTAGTTTTCCAACCTGTAAAAGTTTATTAGCACAGGAAGCAAGAACAGTGGGATCTTTTTCTAAGGTATTCGGGTGCCCCAAAGTACCTGCAGCTCCCAGGTGTTTTTACGTTGATCCCAGAAGGCATTCAGAGAGGACCTTGTAGAAGACCGCTCTCCGTACTTGTGCTGTAAAGGGCAAAAATAAAGCAAGCAAGCAAGCAAACGAAACAAAAAGCCCTTGGAAGTCCTTTAGTTGTAGTGGTAAAGATTTGAAAAGTATTATGTATCACTGAGCAGGGACATCTGTATGTTTCAGTCCTTTGAAAAACACTCTTCCAAACATCACGCAGCCCTCTAAAGTTAGTTAGCACACATTGTACATTCAAGGGAAATGTTAATTTGAAGCTTAGACATGGGGCTTTTTTTTTTTTTCCTAGAAAAATGTAGTTAAGGAGCTAGGTGTACCTAGAAATGGTTAAATGAAATAAGGCTGTTAAGAAAAGGTCCTCAAAGGCAAGCAGAAGGTTCCTATCTCGCTCCTTGTGCTGCTGTGTTTCTCACCACAGTGTCTGGCTGCTCGGTGCTTGTTCGTGTCACTTTCCTTGTTAGTATGGAGTGGGCCTGGCTGGGCGATGGCTTGGAGGGGACCGGGGGCTGTCACTAGTTTGGACGATGTGAGCAGCATACAGATGCCGTGCCCTTCTCGGTTATTCTCAGCCTGGCATGCAGGAGCTATGGAGACATTGCTCAGTCTGCTGTCCCTGCCCTCGG
This sequence comes from Mustela putorius furo, assembly GCF_011764305.1. NCBI lineage: Eukaryota > Metazoa > Chordata > Mammalia > Carnivora > Mustelidae > Mustela > Mustela putorius. Next base: position 36,208,204 of record NW_025422368.1, on the reverse strand, counting down.
TCCCCTGTCATCACGCTTTCCCAGATGGCTCCTATAGCCCCCTGTTGCCCTCAGGTGAAAGCCCAGCTAACCTCAACAAGGCCTGTTACCGTGTGAGGTCAGTCTCCATCTTGTTTCCGGGGACTCTCTTTACCCACTCCCAGGAAGTGGCCGTCCTCTCCTCTCCAGGTCTTTGCTCATGCCACTTCCTCTTCCTGAGAAACTTCTCTGCCTTTCTTCTCCCAGCTGACTGTTCATCCTCAGGTATCATTCCCCAGCAGTCTTTTCCTGGACCCCCTGGGTCTGGAGGAGCTGTCCCTCTCCTGTACGCTCAGAACACCTCTTTTGAAACTTTCATCCCGTTATCTTGGGATTGCCTCTTGGTATCTAGCTCTTGACAATAAGCCCATTAACTCAGGGCCTCATCTTGATGTTGCCTGTGACCACAGGGCTGGGTAGAGAGTTGGTGTTCCATAATAAATCATTGCTGAATGAGGAACGTATGAAAAACAGAATATGGTCTTTGATTAATTCCATGCTTGGCTCTGTGTCTGATGCTTCCCAGATCCCTCTCATCAGTTCCTAAGACTCTGCAGGACTCTGAGGGTGATGGGTCTCTGCAGTATTGTCAGATGTAGTCCGGTCGTTAGAAGTGTGCTTATGCCTGGAACAACATGGAGTCTTTTATTTTTAGTTGTGAATTCAGAATCTTAAGTTATACATGAGTTGTAGTGGTTTGGTTTTTAAATTGAGTTTTAGCTTAAACTGAAATCCGAAACAAAATGAACTAAAAGGAGGTCTCCCTTATCATATGCTCCTACCTACAAAGACTCCCTGGCTCTCTGGATGTTTCCAAGACAGGAAAAGCTATCGCAGGTCAATTCCAGTAGCTGCCTTTGAAAGAAGATAGATGAGTCTGGCTTTGTGAGGAAGCTTCCCTTTCTTTCCTCCCCCTCCTCTCTCTCTCTGCCAGTAATTGCAAAGCGAAGCTGAACCACTATTGAAAATCCAAGTTCTCTCCTGGCTCTGAGTAAGGTAGCATACACATCCCTACTCTCTGGAAACATACATACATACATACGTGAACACACACATATCTTCTGCTTTCGGCCTGAAATGATAACCCTACATGAAGACCTGTTTCTTGTTTCTTAAGCAGGTGGACAGCTAGTCTATGTGTATCCGAATGTTTCTTGGCTAATTTGCTGGGATGTAGCCAAAATAACATGGGATCTGGAGTCCGGTGACTCAGATTAATTGAACAAATACTTACTGAGCACCTGTGGTATTCTAGATCTGTTGGAATTACCATAGTGAAGAAGACGAGGCCTCTGATTCAAGAGGCTCGCTGTGTTCCCAGGGTCAGCCTAGTGCCATTTAGTTTGTAACGTCACGGGGCAAATCATTTAACATCTTTTAACTTCCTGTTTCCTTACTGTAAAACAAGGATAGTAAGCACCTACTCAGAGTTGCCGTGAGGATAGCATGCCTGCCTTATAGAGCTGTGGATGTTGGTAGGTGTTAACCTCTGTCCGATTCCACCGACGAACACCTGTTCTTCCCTTGCGTTTCACAGCATGGTCACCCTGGCCCTTTCTGGCCCTTTCTGACTTCCTCCAGCAGGGATGCCATGTCTCAGCACCCCACAGTCCCTCGGACAGTCTGCTATGGCATCCTGCTCCTCACCATAAGCATCATTGCTTTGGTACCTGCACTCGTGCGGGACTCTGAGAGCATCTCTGTAACCCCAGCGCCTGGAATCGTGTCTGGTGTGCAGGGCTTGATGTGTGCTTGTGGCTACATAAATTAAAGGACAAGGTTCATGAATGACCGGGTACTGCACATGTTATTATTGTGGAAACTTCAGGCAAGAAAAGAGAACAAAAAGACAGAGTGCTTTGAGGCTCTGGAGGTTGAAGGAGAACCTGGCATGTCCGACTCTTATTTTAAGGTTATGAATGTGTGCTGCTCTACCACGATCGTGATAAACACCCAAGTCTGTTCGATCAGACATCAACCCAAAGCAACCTCTTGTGGTCAGGGAGGAAGTCCACCATATGTTCGCTCTAGATGGGTTTGTTACATGGTTTCATTAGCTAACAAAACTAGCAGATCTCGGTGGTTGACAATGAGAGGCTCCCTTTGGCTGTTTCTGCTGTTTTCACCGCAACGAACATGGCAGCACCTGCTTCTCGCCCATTTTGTCTCCTTTTGCTGAAAGGAGCGTGTTTCTCCTCTTCTTGAGATGGCCTCTTTTCCTACTCTGACTGTATCTTTTTTTGTTGTCATTGTCCATACAGACCAGAGAATTAATATGAGTTAGTGATAACATTTGAGTTGAAAAGAGAACGTTCTTGTCGATTGGGACGTGTTTTTGTGTGTGTGTGTGTGTGTGTGTGTGTGTGTGTGTAATCTTCAACACAGTCTCAATGTGTGGGAGATAAGGGCTGAGCACGTTTGGGAAAGGTCATGCCTCGAAGGATTAGTTTTTTCCCTTTACTCACCTCTTCGGCTATCAGCATCGCAATCAAAGGTCACATGGGTGCTTGAGAAGAAACAGCCACTCTCAGTAATTGTGTGGTGTTCTAGGTAGGGTTAGTTCTTAGTCCTGGATGGATAGATGGCTGGATGCAGGCATTTTTGAGAAAGGACAAAACAAAACAACAACATTCCTTCCCGAGTAAAGCTTGGTACTCCTTTGCGCTGTGTCTCCTCTCATCGCTTCCCTGTTTTCTGTAGTCTGAGGCCTCCCTCCCTGTGGTCTTACCACAGAATTTACCTGGGGCGTGTTAAATTGTCTTGATGTCTTCTAGTCTATAAATCTATATTTAAGTGGGGCCGTCATGGGATTTGGCTGACTTTATTTTGTCACTCTCTCATTTTTCTTCCAGGGAAATAGCGTATTTATGAAGAATTTCCCTCATTGGTAACATTTGATAACTTGTGTGTCTTTCAGAGACCATGTCTCTCTCGTGGTGTCAGAGTTAGGGAAATGGACAGTTCCTTCCTTTGAAACATTCTTGTTCTAGGGTTTGTGAATGGTCTAAGACAGTGGCCACCCTCCCATTGGCATCGATCACTTTGGCGTTGCCTGGGTTTCACACATCTCGTCATATTACTCTTCTTGAGTTTACACATCTCTTTTCATTGATTTCATTGGAGTTTGGCGTCATGATGTAGTGGGACTAGCACTCAGCTGGGAAGTAGGACTAGTGGTGCCCTTGGATGAGATACTCAGCCTTCCTGGTTTGTATTTTTGCCTCTGTAAAAGTTGAGACATCCAATTTGATATTTCTCTGGCTCTAAGGGCATTTTGACCTCTGAATGCCAAAAGGATGCAGGTGGGATTTCAATCTTCCCCATAGCTTATGCTTTCTGGGAGCATTTTAGTCAGCTGGGTGATGATTCAAAAAATCCCCTGTTCTTATGAGAAGCAAATGGAAATATGCTGGCCCCTCAGATGGTAGCTGCTAGAGAAATAACCCTATAGTTGTTGGGGGCAATCAATTTATTTCAGGTCCATCGATAAGCTAGAAACCAAATTTCAGAGTTGCCCTGTGCATATTATTTAGTATCGTTAAGGTATACATTTTTCTTATCTCAAAACTACCTTTGACGGTAGAATATTTGACTTTCTTTGTTTTTGACTGTGAACCCCTTTGCCCGTTAGTGATGGTGTTCTAGCTGACCTCATCCAAAAAGATGCATATTCCACGTCCGGCTAGGATAGGGACTCTGTATCATGGTGAGCATCTCTCATATAATTTGACTCAGCCTGAACACATTGATTTTCTCGCAACTAGGGATTAACTCCCTCCATAGAAGACTCACGCGAGGGGAAGAACAGATAGCAAAGTGTTTGCTAAGGTGATAGACTTTGCTGTCCTTCTGGCAGCAAAGTGATCTGCTTGGAAAGTAATTAGAGCATTTCCCCAACAGTGTTGGTGATCTTCGTCTCCTCCTGGCTATAATTTGAACACTCCTGTGGTCTCCTAGATGGTTGTGCCATGTGTTAGGACCTCAACGAAAAGTAGCCTCCCCATCTCCATCTTTCTAGCCTGTGTCCTTCCCCTGCAAGGATGTGGAGAGTGGCTCATTCCTACAAGTGAGTTCAGACCTTCTATTTCAGGACTGTTATTTGAAAAGCTGATGCTCTTCCATGCTACTATTATTGCTGTTCTGTTTTGCAAAGTCTTGAATACTCTTCCTAGGTAATTAGGAGGCTCAAGGGTCCTCCAGGTCTGGTCCATGCTTTTTGGTGGCACAGGGATGAACCTGACTTCTTTTCTGGAAGCTTGCATGCCAGCCTCTCTTCTCTGCATCCCACTTAGTCTAGTAGACTTAACTTCTTTCCAGTGTGTCCTTGCCCCATGGCTGGAGGATAAGGATGATCTTTGTCAGGCGTTGGCAGCTATAAGCCATGTGGATCTGCTTTCGACAGTGGCTGGAGTACCATCAAGTCCTCTGGGTTCCTTTGTTTTTCATGATAATTTTTGTTCAGCTCGTATACTGAGTGGCAGACACAGCCCCACCTTTTGTTTTCTATATAATGTGCTAAAAATTTGGGTTCTGTGGCCTTAGTCATTTACATAGCTAAAGTTAGCTATTCATACTTCTTAGGAGATTTAATGTCCCTTTTTGGTGGGTTTTGCCTATTTTTTATTTTTATATATCATAAACCACAAAGTCCCGTGATGTAGAAAATCATGAAGTTAGGAATGAAAGGTCCTGCCTAGGATATGATGCTCATTCCCACCCCTGGCTAAAGGATTCAGACCATCAATCAGTGAGTAAATCTATATGGTATATTTTGTTTACGCTTTGATCGTCAAGGCTCATTGTTTTAATTTTAGAATTATGCCTCAATTAAATTCAGTAATGCCTTGTAGACAAAAGCTCATGAAATTTGTTTGAATTTCTACCAGACTGTTTTAATTTCACAGATAACACCAAGACTTAGCCACACTTTTCATACTGATGCCTCCCTTATAGATAAGATATTTAAATCACAATGCAACTAAGGTCAAATAAAACTGTAAAAAAAAAAAAACTGTAAAAAGAACTCTTAAGAAATGAATCTACTGGGGTGCCTGGATGGCTTAGTGGATTAAGCCACTGCCTTCGGCTCAGGTCATGATCTCAGGCTCCTGGTATGGAACCCTGCATCGGGCTCTCTGCTCAGCGGGGAGCCTGCTTCTCTCTCTCTCTCTCTGCCTGCCTCTCTGCTTATTTGTGATCTCTCTCTGTCAAATAAATAAATAAAATCTTAAAAAAAAAAAAAGAAATGAATCTACTCATTCCTTCTCTAGAAATGTATTTAATCATTTATTTCTCCATTTTTGGCCATGATTTATATACCAGTAGACTCTGTTACTCTAGTACTCTACTTCATATATACGTTCAGAAAAGTAGGATTGGGAAGAGGAAGGCAGGCATCAGCTTTCCTTTAGAACCACTTTTTAAGTCCATTAGTTTCTGTAACTCTCATGTCTGAAGAAACTGAGGGCAAACTGTGAGCCTGCGTTTCAAGCTGGTTTTTCTAGAAATGTTACCAGGATGGAAACTCAGAAGCAGACCACCCAAAGAAAATTCCCTAAAGAACTAAGAACTGTTGTTCCTTTTGTGTGCGTGTGTGTGTTACGGATGTTCTTGTGGGAATCCGTAGAATAGTATGTATTTTGTAGAGTTACCTCCCAGACTTCCTTGCTGAGCTCCTCTTATGGAAGAGGCTTCTCTTTAATTACTCTGTGAACGTGTGCATAAAGATGAAAGCCTGACCTTTCCAAACACTGTGTTATAAAATTAATTGACAATTAATTCCACAGGTGCATACTGATATATGGGTAGAAGACAAAGGTGGTCGTTTGTCACAGACTTTGAATCAGAGTGACTTAAGGGAATTGGGCCTGCAGGTATAGAGTTCTAGGAGCACTGTGACCAAATAATTTTACTTACTATCCTTTTAATATTCACACAAGAGGAATGTGAGCATCATGTATACACCCAAAAGTTCTTGTAATAAGTACAAATTAATTACAGATGATAAAACTTCTTTTCCTTTATGGTAGATAAGCCAGTACGTCAGATGGATTTTCATCTGTGGCTTGCTTTAAATCATGGCTAACTTAAAAAACTAAACTAAATGAACCTCTCATTTTATTCTGCTTTAAAAATAAGTCTTTGTGGGTTTTTTCCCCTTTGAGATTTTACTTAGAAAGCCTTTCTCTATCTTAAGATCAAATAAATATTCAACTGAATATATGAACTATTAACCTGTTCAATTTTTCCATGTAGGTTTAAGATTTTATTAGAGACATCTCCACACATATTCCAAATTAGAAAACAGTATTATGAGCTACATATTCTTACCACTCAATTTCAACAGTTCCTAATACATGACTAACCTTGCTCTATGTATATCCTTCCGCACTCCTCACTCCTTTTCCATCCTGGTATTTTGAAGTATAAATTCCTCACGTAATATCATCTATAAATACTTAAGTATGTTTCTTTAACAGACAAAAAAAAAAAAAAAAAGAAATAGAACGTCATTATTATATCTAACAAAGCTAAGAGTAATTCCTTCATGTCATTTCACTAATATCTAGCATTCAAATAGGATACCTCGTGTTTTAGACCTTGAGGGTATGGCCTATAAAAGTAAGACCTGTAAGGTTTTAATACCAGGGGGCCAAAATTCTAGTGTGAGGAGACAGAGAAAAGTAAGTAAGATAAAAAGAAGGTAATTATGTTGAGCGCTCTGAAGCAAACACAGTGGGCAATCAGGAAGAATGACCCAGGCCCAAGTGTGGGTGGGGCTGTTCTAGGCAGGGTGTTGGGGGCCCTGTGATGTGGCGTCCGCGGAGCTGAGAGACCCGATGAAGAGAAGGACCTGGGACCAGCCTCCTGAGGGGGTGGGAGGAAGGAGATTCGTGGGATTTTGCTGGGCTTTCGGGGTGTGCCATCTCTCCAAGCAAACTCTTTTCATTGTTAAAGCTGGCTTGAGTTGCAGTGGTTTGTAATGTTTAACGTTTTGGTGTCCAACTTTTCAGCAGGGTAAATGGAACCATCCGAAATACATTGATAGTGAACTTGGTGATCATTTTTGGCTGATTTGTTTATCAGTTATGCTTAATTGCACCTTGCACGTGCCTGAAAAAAATAAAACTGAAAATTTAGGCTGCTTAAAAGACCCCTTGAAGTATATAAACCCCTAAGGGCTCAGACCCTTATCTCTCTATAATAATAAGAACTCTAATTTCTTCAGGGTAGGTTCCCTCTCGAGATCTTGGACACTTCCTGATTCTTTCTGGGTAAAATAAAAGTGGCAACTTCTTTTTTTTTTTTTTCTTGTGACTTTTTAACACTTCTTCTTCTCTGGGTTAAACCCAGGAAGTAAAAAGTCAATGTATAGAAATCAGCAGTGCACACACACACACACATGTATTTTCATGTACATATGAATATATATACGGGAAATAGGAGGGAAAGAATGCATAGGGAAGATGGTCTCTATTAAATTTGATTTAAAGATAATAGCTAACTAGAGTACATTCTTGTCTTAATCTTTTCCGTAACAAGATGAAGTGAGATTTTATGTTTGGATGATGGAACAAAAGTGGGTGATTCCAGCGTTTTTCTTCTCAGCCGTTAAAAGAAGGCTTTGAAAGAAACAGTCTTTCTGTATACATATGAAGTGTTTGTCAATCTTCCTTCAGACACCACCAGCCACAGTCAGACTAAACATCGGTAGACATTTCACTGAGTCGGCAGGGGCGATAGCTGTTGATTCACATATTTCCTTTCTACCAGAAAGTCCTCAAGCATTTACTGTGTTCCTGCGTTTAAGACACCTCCCAGCACCACAGGGAAAGAAGGGCCCGCAGGGACTGTAGGCTTTACCTTTAAGGAACTTGTGGCCTAATTGAGATAAGACAGGCATAGAAGAAGATAAGAAATATCTGAGCACAGTATGTAATCAGTGCCAAATGCAGAGGTGTGCTCAGGGTTTAGAAGAGGGAGAAAGTTCATTGTAAGCTTGAATAATGATCCTCATGGCAGCAGCTGACATGGGGCTCGTGTACCATGGACTGGGTACCGTTGAAGTATTTTACAGGTATTTTTGGTCAATTAATCTTCATACCTGTCATGTGACCTAGGCTCCCAGGGTCACATGACAAGGAAATGATAGGGACCCCCTTAGATTCTGGGCTGTTAGACTCCAGGGCCACAGTCTTATCCATTTCAGGGTGGGCTAGGGAAGCCTGCATCAAGGGGGGATGCTTTGGGCAAAGAAAGCAGCCCACCTCATGGAAGCCGCTGGTATATATAGAGGAAGAGTGACAGGTAAGGTTTCAGGGACATTGCTGAAAATCCCTTCAGGTTAAAGGCCTGTGAACTTGCTGAGGGAAGCAGTTGGAGAACCAATACATGAACTTACCAAGAATATAACGTGATTACTCCACACCCTGGGAGCATGGGTCTCCCAGGGGAAGGACTGCCGCGTTGCTGGGCAACCATGAAGAGTCAAGTTTGGGCTCCCTGATCATTCCTGCTTTAGTCTTATGGCTGTCCAGTGACTTGTTTGGTTTTCCATTAGTCCCTTCTCCCTTGGCCTTGAGGGATCCATTTTTACAGAGTCTCAGTCACCAGGCAGGATGAGCGCCCTGTCTCGCTAGTCTTCCCAGCAGCTCCCACAAGGCCCATGTGCCTTCTTAGACAGCAGAAGGTAAAACCAGGTGGCATCAGCCCTTTTACTCCTATCTGGATCTGGGGCCAAAGAATGCAAAAAATTTCAGGGCAACTTGGAACTTGGGGAGGGAGTGGTGGCACATAGAGGCCCTTCCAGAATAACTACAGCCCCAGGTGCCCCCATCCCCCCAGGCCTGCCTCTGTATCCCTAGGGGCTAATTAGAATAATCCTTTGTGATCACCTGGTCAAGACTGCGTATATTTAAACAGCAAGGTCAGGGGGCATAACCACAGTTTTCTACTTCATGCTCATTGATCTAGGGTTTAAATACAGGCTGCAAAATAAAGTGTAAGTCGTGGTAGCTCAAAGAAGCAAACCAAGCTTCACATTAAATGACCTGGGGCTCCTCAAAGTGTGGGAAGGCCTGGCAACAAAGGTTACTTATCACATCTACAACTCTTTTTAGACAAAGAAAATATGTGATTAAGAAATGTTTTCTGGCAAGGTCTCATCAAGATTATTTACTGGGAAGGAGACCCGAGACTTAGCCAGGCAGGAAAATGTGGGGTGTTTGCTGAAGTTGTGGAAGGACATTCTGAAGTATGGAAGTAAGAACGCCTGTATTTCGAGGGCAAGGGAGGACCATAATATGGGGTCCTGTCCTTCAAGGGTCTCTGCAAAAGCCAAAATAAATAGAGGAAGCCCCTCCTTCCCTTGAAATTTAGGGACCCCGCTGTAGGGGGGAGAGGGGGGGAACTCAGAGCATTTACTGTGCTCATTAGGTGGGTTTTGAATATTTAAAGACCCTGTGCAGTACTTTTAACTTTGTTTTACTTTAAACCATGGCTAGCTCTCCTCTAGTCTTCTCCAAGAAGAAGACTTGATTGTTTGCAGTCATCCTGGCATAGAAATGCCCACAGTTATGCTAACAGGCGGGCTTAGGTAAGCAAAGAAAATTTGCCCTTCTGATTCCAACATTTCACTGCCTAGCTTTTTATAAAACAAAAAAATAAACTGCCATCAACTGAAGTTTCAGGTTAGGGGCTTGGTCTGAGGGTGTTTGGAGATTTGGGCATCCTTAGCCATATTCTTTGTAGACATTGGATGTGTTTCAGTGTCCTGGCTGACCACGTTTCCCTCCAGGGGCACGTTTCTCTCCGGAGTCATTTGTCTCCCACTGGGAGACTTTTCCCTCCCCGCCCTTTGTCTATTTCTCAGACATCTGCTACACGCTTTCTCTGGGGCTTGCAGCCCAAACCATCCAGAGAGAGCTTTGTCTGCTTAGTATAACTCGTGGAAGAAGATAGACCTGATTGATTTTCACGTGCAAATATAGCAATGTTCTCGCCAGAAGCTCCATGTACTCAGTGTCGCACGCGTGAATTTATGATGCACTTGGGAGAGGGTCAGAATATTCAAAGATGAAATTAATGCCGGTCCACCCGTGCTCTGTGGTGCTGAGGTAAATGAAGGGTGTCTGGTGTCCTCTGGAGCAAGAGTTCTTCCAGCAAATGCCAAGAGGGAAAAGAGGGCTCTGCAAATTGACGCTGGAACGTGTGGATGCATATGTCTTGCCTCCTTTCAATTGGTAACGTAGACACAGGGCAGCTGGGGGAAATCAGTTAGTGGGGAGGTGTGGCAGGAGCCGTCCTCTCTCTGCCCTCCTCACTCCTTTATGGGACACCTGTACATTCTGCATACATTCAGGCACCATCTTCTAATATTCCTGTTCTTTTGTTCTTTTGTTTTGATATCGGTCTTAATATGCAAGGAACTAGGTAAATCACAATCCTTACTTCATGACACGTTATCTTCATATTTTGGTCTGTTTCAAGTGATCTAATGAGCAGCCCAGCCCCATCCCCTGAAACCAAAGCTAGGACCTTGAGAATACCCTCCATTGGACCCCATGATGGTCCTCCTTGCGTCCAATCCTCTCTCCTTCCTCCTTCTTCCTCGCATCTGATCTTCCCCAAGGTAACCGTCAGCTGAACCCTGTGTGCAACTTTCCTTCCCTGCTGTCCTTTCTGTATGCTCGCTTTCTTTCACCTGTGTGTGCTCCTAAAATGGAAAACGTTAAGGCATAAACTGTATATATGTGAAAAGGGCATCAGACTGTGTGTAATCTTTTTTACTTAATATTGTCACTGCTATCATCCGTCTATATTACTGCATGCCACAGTAGTTCATTTGCCTTGTCTGCTATATAATGTTCCACGGGGATTTTGCTCCGTTGACTCATTCACTCTCCCATTGATGGGCGTTCACATTGGTGCTAGGATCTCGGCTACGGTGAACGTGTCTGCTATAAATATTCTTGCACGTATCATCAGTTGTCCACATACGAGAGATGACTCTATGTATATGACTTCATTTTTTAGAAACTAGCAGGAGTATTATGAACTGAAGGAACATTTGTGGGAAGCACAATAAAGATAATCCTCAGTGCTTTTTATTTTAGTTGGTGTGAAGAAGTAGCAGGTCAGCTTTATATGAACAAAGACACCATCATATCTTTACTTTGTTTCTTTCACCATCGTACTGGTCCCACCCAGGACTTGGAACAATTCTGGGCACACAGTGAGTACTTTCTTTATACATAGGCTTGGTGCAGTTGGTCCTTGTTGATTTTATCAGATATTAAACTCTTTGAAGGGAAAGCTATGTTCTCATGAGCCCAGTCTTCTTTGTGTCTGATTGGGTCAGTTTTTTGCCCCTAAAGAACTTCCCATCTGGTGGGGAGAATTAAAATGCACTGTGATATGTGCTATAGAACACTTAGGTCATAGGGAAAGGGTGCTTACCATTGTCTGGGAGAGAAGATTTCTGGGAATGATGGGGGGAATGTGTTGGATCTGGTCATCAGAACATGAGTAAGAAGAGTTCACAAGGTAGATTAGGAAGGTGGATAGTGTGAACTATTTCAGGGAACTTAGAAGCATGGGAAATATGGCACACACAGGCCCTGGAAAGTGGTTGGTTTTTGACGAAAACATGCATTGTACGCAGTTTAAGTGTAGGCAGATGGGAAGTCAGATGTGCTTGTGTTTTTGTGAGTCTCTTCATCTTTGAGGACTGTAGATAGACCAAAGTCATTTTTTACTTAGTCCCACTACTAGGCATCTGGGTCTCTGGTACTTAATGACGTGCCTAACCATTCCTCTTCATGGCACATCCATTTGGCTAAGAGGGACCCAGAGGTGAGAAGACACTACTTACCTCTGGTCCTTGTTAGCCTGGTGCTTGGATGGTAGAGTTCACGTAAGTTAGGCTTCAGGAATAGTCTGTGGTCATGGAATCCTGCTTTTCCCTCCAGAGACTAGACCAAGATAACTCCCTTCTAGGGGTGGCAGAAGTACACACTGGGGAAAGCTTGCCTTCTCCTTCTGGTGGTTGTTAGCCCCAGTGCTCTTCTTCTGTCTTATCTCTTTCCCTCGTTGCTTTCCTCTATTTGCTTTCTAGCGATGGAGCTTGGGGGAAGCCACAGGGATGACGGCCTCACTTGCACCCATCCCTGACCATCTGTTCTCAGAGACTCGGCGGCTAGCAGAGGGAGTGAGGATTTCAGGGAAGAGGACCAGAGGGGGCTGGTGGACAGCAGGCGTCTCTCTCCTCAGAGAAAACAGCTAGTCCTCTGTGACCACTTCTCCTTCTAACAAGAGGGATCGTGCAGCCACTGCCCACACCAGCATATGCCCTTGGGAAGACCAGATGGATTTGTACCAAATAAAATCTTCATTGGAGTGGATGGTGGTAGAAGAATGCATTTTATTGTGCCACGGGATAATACAGTGTTCTGTTTCGGATGACTTTTGGAAAGTCTTTATTTTAGGTTCATCTCTGGAGATGTGGTTTCTTTGTATTCTTTTACCTACCTAGCAGGGTGGTTAAGAACTCAGTAGCCTTTAAAGTGGGCTAGATCTGCCTGTGTTCGAGTTCAGCTTCTGCCCCTTTTTTGCTGTGACTTTGGGCACGTTATTTAACCTTGGAGGCTCAGTTTCCTCAGCTAAGAAATGGGCCAGTGATTGTTGGCTCTCACACTGGGTTTTCATGAGGGTTATATATGCAGTAATGCATTTAAAGTAGCTTTCTATGGAGTTATTTGAATGTTGGGCTCGTGTTGCTTTTATAAAAAGGATTCGGTTCATCCTTTAAGCTGTGTCAGTCAGGTGGCCGTTGTGAAACCAAAAGGGCTGTCTTATGTGAGGCTTAATAGATTTTTTTTTTTTTTTGAGGAACTAAAAAAGGAATTTGTTTATTGAGGGCAAGAGGATGCAAACAATATAAAAATTAAAAGCTTATCTGACTTTTCTTTCTCTGCTTCTCAAATGGGGGTTGGATTTTATTTGTAAATTTTCTGAGGATCCCCAACTGCCAATGGAATCCTTTATACAGAGGGAAGCTGTGTGACAGATTCCTTAAGAGACCCTTCGGAAGAACTCTCATTGGGTAGGAGTGGTGCTCAATATCGCCTATTTCTTTCTCTTCTGCTTCATGTGTACTACAAAATAGTCATTGCATGCAATGGTGAGCCCTGCGATTAGTGAGAAGAAGCTCTGGAAGCCCACTTTGCCATCTCGGCACTGGTCGAGGTCCTTCATTATGTTGTCCACGGCCAGAGGGTCTTGCTGATTTTCCAAAAATCCAGGGAACTCCTTTTCCATGAGTACTCACAGGTCCTCCTTTGTTAAGTAGCCTTTCTCACCAGCAAACTTGTGAAATGTGAACATCATGGTTTCCATGGCATGTTCCATTTGAGATGGCATTTTGGTGAGGTCCCTTGAAACCTTGGCCCGAGGCGCAGCAGGGAAGATTGGCTGGGTGGGACACGCCCCGCCAGTGAGAGGCTTAATAGATTTTTAATATCATTCAGTGCAAAGGTTAAATAGGAGGATGATCACGTTCACAGTGGGGCACCTCTGCTTAAATGTGGCTCTCTCTTACTTTCAAATCAGGGCTTTGAAAACCTCCTTCTCTAGAAACATTCCCAGTGAAACCTGCCCCCGCCCCCCAATTGTTGTCTCTGTTTGCTACAGCCTTCTCTCTGCTTTCATATTTTAGCTCTGCAAAGTCATAATCGTTTATCCACATGGATTTTTATGTGTGTTCATCCTGTCTCCCCCCTTAGAAGACGTATCCTTTCCTTCCCTGTGGAAATACCATGCTCCCTTTCCTTAAGGAGCTGGGAGAGAATCCAGCTCGATGTTCATTATGGCTCCATGTATCACTGTGCTTCTCTTCCCTTCGTTCACTATGTGGTTAAAAAGCAAAATGGGGAAATGGTCATGCAGAGATGGTGGATGTCCCTTAGTGTATGTCATCTGTAACTTCTGTGTACTGAATTTCACTGAAATGTGTCAAAAGATACTGAAGACAGGCCTCTGTGAAACACTGAATTTTCTGGCATTTTCAAACTTCAATTGCATATATTAGACTCATTGTCATGAACTGGAAGTACATTGTCCTTCCTTTTCATGATGTTATCAGATTGAGCTCAGGTTCAGAGGACTCTTAGAAAAATTAGTGTGGTAGGAGGTGTGCCTGGGTGGCTTGGTCGGTTGAATGTTGGACTTTTGGTTTCGGCTCAGGTTTTGATCTCAGGGTCATGGGATGAAGCCCCATGTAGGGCTGTGCTCGGCAGGGTGTCTGCTTGAGAATTCTCTCCCTCCGTCTTCCTCTGCCCCTGCCCCTAGCACACGCTCTCACTCTCTCTCTCACTAAAATAGATAAATAAATCTCCAAAAAATTATTGTGGTGTGAGCAGATTCTAGGGGATTGAAATAGAGATTTCTCTAGCCTAGGTTACTTAGCACTCTAAGAGTTGAATAGTGAAGTGGCAGATGCGGACAGGGATCAAACAGTATGGAGAAAGCTGGGGAAAAGAGCGACGAGGAGACGAATGGGAACCGTCCCCACAAAGGCCATTGCTCTGAAGCAGTTGGAATTCTTTCATTTGACTTTGGGACCCTTCCTGCAAGGCAGGGGAGTTTGTCCTGGGCGCTCTCTGCTTTCCCTGGATTCAGGGTTCCCCAGCAGAAGGGAGCTGTATTAATGATCCTGTCCAGTTGTGCTCTTCCAGGGGGCTCTTCCACGAGGTGGAGAGAATGCTGATGGTTTGAGCTAGGAGGAGAAGGGCTCGTGTTGTCAGCAACACTTATCCTTTCTCAGTGTAATCAGGTTTCATCTGACAGGTCCCCTGAGATGTGGAATCAGAGCCCCAGGAGTTTCCCAGGACACACACTTGTAACTGTCCTCATCTGGTAGCCAGGTAGGGTGCCTTGAGGTCCTAGTGGCCCCCTCCTACCCTTCGTTCTCCCTCCTGTGCTGGCTGACCTGGGGGCATCCCGAAGGGCTGCAGGAACCTCAGCCACTCCTCTTGCCCCCTTACCTGGCTGTGGGTTCAGCTCTGGGGACTCGTGTGTTTGGCAGTCCTTAGTGTGCTCGGTTGGCTTTCCCCACGTTCCCAGTGACTTCTGTTTTTAATCATCCACTTGTGGAATGTTCACAAGAGTCTTGTGGTCCTACTGCCTAATTGACCTCCTTCATTTTAGAGGTAAGGACCCTGAGGCCCCGGGAGGGAACATAATAGGCCTGCAAAGGTAGGTTTTGGTTAAAGGCAAATCCAGGACCAGAACCTGAATTTCTGGAATCCTTGTTCAGGGCCTTTTCCATTTCTCTCTTCCACTTGGTGTTGTCAGACTTCCAGAACCCCTCTGTTTTTGGCCAATGAACCTCCAGCATCTGGGAGAATAGACGTTTCTATGAAAACCCAATTTTAAACCTATTTTTTTTCCAGTGAGAATACATTACTTTGATAATCAAAAGAGAAAATAAAGCTTAGTTAAGGAGTTTGCTAGAAGCAAAGGCAAGGCTGCAGCCTCTTTTACATGGCATGCGGAGGAGAGACGTTGATGGAGGAGACGCTGGAGGAGAGGCAGTAAGCAAGGCACTTAGGCTGTGGGCTCTGAAGAGCCTCCCTCTGGTGCTTGCATACACCTCTGATCCCTGCTCAGAGAGGCCTTCCAAGGCCACCCTTTTGAAATAGCAACGACCCAACTACCTCTAAACAATCCTTTCTGTCCCCTTCACCGCTCTGTTTTCCTGTAGGGCCCTTGTCACTCTCTGACATTGATTCTAGTTGTTTTTTACTTCAAATATGTCCCCTTCCACTCTTATGGAAGCCCCACGGGAATGAGGACTTTGGTCCCCTTTGTTCACTGCTGTATCACCAGCGCCCAGAGCAGTGCCTGGAACACAGTAAGCAAATATTTCTTGAAATGGTGAATGGAACTTTGGGCAAGGAACCCAATCTTTCTGTGCCTTACTTTTCTTGAGAGTAAAAATAGGGATTAAAAATAGAGCCTTGCTAGAGGCTTCCAGCTATGGAGTGGGTAAGTCATGGGGATGAAAGGGAACACAGTCGGTGGTATTGTCATCGTGCTCTATGGTGACAGATGGTGGCTACATTTACGATGAGCAGAGCATAAGGTGTAGAGACGTTGAATCACTCTGTTGCACACCCAAAACTCATGTAACTTCGAGTGTCAGCTGTATTTCAATATCAAAAAAATTGAGCCTACCTCACAGAGTTGCAGTGACAACTAGAGGAGTTAGTTAACTTTTCCAAAGCCCTGGGAACCAGCCTGGCACTTAGTAGATGCTCAGTAAAAGGTTCTCTGTTATTATCATCATTGTTAAATATTTGACTTCCTTACTAGACTGTAAATTCCCTGAGGACAGAGGCTGTTTCTCTTACGTCATCTTTTTATTCCCAATAGCGAAGTGATTAACATGAGTGATATTTAGCATTTGTTAAATCGATAAACAAATTACGGAGAAATTGTGGGCGATACCTCTGTAAATATTTGTTAAATTTAAATACATCGTTTTCCTTCTTGTCTTTTTCTTCAAGCTGCCGTTGGTGAATCTTCTTGAATAACATGATTATATTGTGCCTTAGCTCATCCCTGAAGCAGTGGGGCCAATCGTTTTGTTGTTGTTGTTGCCATGACTCAGCTGAGTTTGTTGGGGATTGACAGTGGCAGAAGCTTTGTGAATGATGGAGGTCACGTCAGCCTCTAAGACACAGGGTGGTTACCTGGGGTCTCGTCCATTCATAGTTGGTAATTCACTGAAATGCTTTCCTGGGAAAGGGGGTGCTTACCAAGGCTGCAGGCGTTAGAGCAGACAGATGCAGGAAAAGATGAAAGAGCAGGTTTTGAGGGAAACGTACTCCTCCTCTCTGTTCGCAAGAAATAGTTTAAAGGTTGTAAAAAGATTCTGCTTCTAAACTAGAACCAGTCATTTGAATTCCGTGGGCCTCACAGTTTTTCTGGTAAAATGAGAGAATGGGACAAGGAAATCTCAAAGGAACCTTCTTACTTTTGAAATTCCCTGATTCTCTGGAAAATGTTGAAGAAGGCCCTAGACTAATGAAGAATTTAAGGGCAAAGTTTTGAGTGGAGACTCTGATAAAATGGAAGAGGGGTGTTGCCGCAGGAGGGAGCATTGGATGAGGGGCTAAGTGGCGCAGAGTGTGCATCTGTGAGAGGGACTGGAAAATTAGAGTGTTTAAATAGAAAATGAACTCAGAACCCACATCTTACCAAAAGGCTTTTCTGATCTCCTGGCCTGGGTCAGTTTATTTAATGTGAACTAAGTTGCATGTTAGCTGTCCAATCTGGGTGTCTCATTTGTGAAACTTTCCCATAACTAAATCCCGGGAGGTTTCCAATCATGCCCATAAGGTAATGCAATTTGGCAAGAGGATTTGGACCTTGACAAAAATCTCTTGCCCAATTTGGTTTCCAGAAAGGCTGACTTACCTAATTTGAAAATAAATTGAAAACAAAACCTTTGGTTGTTACTTGTTTGATGAAATGCCACAGAAAGCTATGTTGCTTTTTTTCTCATACCCCATTACTGTGGAGAAGATTGTTATAGTATCTGTCCTTGGTTTTACTGTCCTTTCCTGCCATAATGCTCCCATAAGCCTAAATCACTACAGCAGTGATGCTTAATCCTAGGAATCCTTCCTTGTGTGTGTGTGTGTGTGTATTTTGTACCACTGCATTCCCTATCTCCATATTAATATTTGCGTTCTATGTCTATGTAACAAATCACCACAGACTTAGTGGCTTAAAATGACACATGTTTACTTTCGTGTAGTTTCTGGGGGTCAGGAATTTGGACACAGTTTATTTGGGTCATTCACTTCGGGTATCACAAGGCTGTAATTAATGTATTAGTCACGGCAATGGTCTCATCTGAGGCTTGACTGGGGCAGAATCTACTTTTATTGGCAAATTACTAAAAGTGCTAAAGTACTTAGCACTTGTGGACAGAGGATTTCAGTTACTTGTTAGCTCTTGGCCAGAAGTGGCCATCAGCTCTTTACCATGTGCCTCCCAACCCAGGCATCTCACACAAGGCAGCTTGCTCCTTCCAAACTAGTAAGGGAGTTTAATGTTTTCCTGTAGCTCAACTTTCTTTATAGGTCTTATCCCAGTTTTTCCCTATTATCCTTATAAGGTAAGATAGAAGTAGGGAGAACCAAGAGGCTTCAAATAAGCTAAATGAAAAATTAAAAATAGAAATACCATATGATCCAGTAATTCCACTACTGGATATTTACCCAAAGAAAACAATACCCTCCCGCCCCAAGTCAAAAAGGTACATGCACCCCTGCATTGATGCAGCATTATTTGGAATAGCCAAGATATGAAAGCAATGTAAGTGTCCATGGATAGATGAATGGATAAAAAAGATGTCATGTATGTGGGCAATGAAATATTTCTCAGCCATAAAAAAGAATGAGATCTTGTCATTTGTGACAATGTGGATGAACCTAGAAGGTACTATGCTAAGTGTAGTAAGTCAGACAGAGAAAGACAAATGCCATGTGACTTCACTTATGTATGGAATCTAAAACAAAACAAAACAAAACCCCAAATAAACAAAAGAAGCTAACTAAAAAATTACAGAGAACAAACTCTAGTGGGTTGCCAGAGGGGAGGGAGGGAGGGGGATGGGCAAAATAGCTGCAGGGTATAAACTTCCAGTTATAATATAAATAAGTTACTGGGATGAAAAGTATAAATGCCCCCTCCCATCTCCAAAGGCTAAGTGAAATGTCTAAGGTTGCAAGTGGCCAGTGGTTGCATTGGAATTAGAATACAAGTTGGGGTGCCTGGGTGGCTCAGTGGGTTAAAGCCTCTGCCTTCGGCTCAGGTCATGATCCCAGGCTTCTGGGATCCAGCCCCACATCAGGCTGTCTGCTCAGCGGGGAGCCTGCTTCCCGTCCCCTCTCTCTGCCTGCTTCTCTGCCTACTTGTGATCTGTCTGTCAAATAAATAAAATCTTAAAAAAAAATAATAATACAAGTTGATCAGTAAAAGAAAAATTGGCATTTTCTAAATATTTACTACATTCCAGATACTGCACAAAGAGCTCTATGTTGCTACGTGCTCATTCAGCTCTCCATGCAATGCTCTGAGCTAGGTATCGGTATTGATGAAATACTTAATGGGTGGGGAAATCAAGGGCTGGAGAGGTTATATAACCTGCCCAAGGTTTGCAGACAGAAAATGCCCAGGTTTGAACACCTGAAGGCAGATTCCAGAAGCCACTACCATCCTGCTCTGAAAATCTTTCCATTTGCACATAATGCTACCCGTATTGAGAATTCTTCCTTTCTTTTGTCAGGTGCTTAATCCACTGCAGTATTGCAAAGGGTTCGTTGTAATAGATTGCTCCTTTGAAAGTGTATCAATAAAATGGAGGGACAGTGTTCTTTCTTTTCTGCTTGAGCCAGGCTTTCTCATTTTTTTTCTCAAGACATATGGGACAAATTGAAGGAAACCAGGATTTGGTGGGATTTGCATGTATTAATAACACTTTTGCCGCATACACACCCAAAAAATGAAACTTACAGAGTCCTCAGAGTTGATAAAATGCAGCTTGTTCATTTTAATTCATTTAAAATGTTCATTTTCAGTTAAGCACTATGCGTTGCATTATTTCATAAAACACCAAGGACCTGGGAAAGACAGAAAAGGTCTATTTTCCATTCTCTAAAACCACTTATGTGGATGGATCTTGTTGAGTGAGACATGTGTGCAATTTGATTTGAGCATTAGAAACTGATATTTTAGAGTAAAATAACCTAGTTGTGTGTGTTTCTTCTATATTTCTGGAAACCTAGAGCGTTATCCTGCAAGATAGGTTAAAATGTAGAAGTATAGAGAAAAAAGTAAAATACAGAGGTCTGTTGATGATTGAACTTTTTCTTGAGTAGCAACAGATGGTGGTCAAGAGAATGGAAAAATATTGTACTGGGTGAGATCCAGTCAAACACCCAAATGTGTTGTGGCTGTCCTTCAGATTATATAACATGTAGAATGGCAGAGTCCTCCAGCTGGGAGGACGTTAGACCATACTGAGGACCCCACTTCATTGGCTGGAACGGGTGCAAAGGTGAAAGTAGGTCAAGGTCATGTATCTAACTTCCTTCATTAAATGCTTATAAATTTGCCTTCCCTGAACTCATGTTGGAAACCTTTCTTGAACTTATTGTCCTTTCTCCTATACTACATTTGAATTTCTTTTTATAAACCTCAATTCAAATCAGCATAGCGCATAGTTATTTGAGTGTATGTCTCATTCTCTGTAGGCTTCCTTAGACTATTTATAATTAACTTTAATCTCCTTCCAGTACCTAGCATGAGGCGGGGGACATTGAAGGTTCTCAGTTCTTACCGTGGACAGCAGAGCTTACCACCATTAGTGCTAAAACTTCCATGTTAAGTTTTTGAGGGAGATCCCCTCATTCTAGGAATCTGAGAGTTGGTGAACAAAATCAAGTCCACGGTACCCCTGTCTTCACGTTCTTATTTTTTTTGTTGTTGTTGTTCTGTTTTTACCTAATTTTTTTTCTCAGCCCATCTTTTCCACTTAAAAATTATAGCAAAATAACATAAAATTTACTATTTTAACCATTTTTATGTGTACAATTTAGCATCACTAAGTACAGTCACACTGCTGCATGACCGTCTTCCACCATCCACATTTAGAACGTTTTCTTCTTCCCTAGCTGAAACTCCATACCCATTAAACAATAACCCCACTGCCCCCTGCCCTCCCCAGTTTGGTAGCCCCCATTCTCCTTTCGACTTTGACTCTCCTAGGTGCCTCTCATAAATGGAGTTCTACAGTATTTGCCTTGGGGTGGCTGGCCTCACTCACTTGGCCTGTGTTTTGTGGTTCGTCCATGTTGTAGCCTGTGTCAGAATTTCCTTCTTTTTGGTGCCCTCCATTGTCTGTGAAGACTCAAGAGTCTCCGTGCTTTTAGTTTCTGTAGCCAGAGGTCCATTTTTCTTCCAGGCCTCTCCTTGGCCTCTTGGTGAGAGGACAGTTCCAAAGGCATGTCTTGACTCCCTGAGTGGTGCTCTTTGGCAGAGCTGACCAGTGAAACTGAGGCACTTCATGTCGGTGTAACATGGCAGCACCTGGTGCATGTCAGGGGATCTGCCTGTGGTCTCTTGGTAGCAGAACTCAAACAAGACTTTCATAAACAGTATAAACTTACATTTTGAAGAACAAAGCTGAGTTGGCCTCAGAAACCATCCTCGGCATGGCCATCAGAGCCTATGTAAATGGTCCATAAAGAACTTGTTTCTTCATGAAGCTCACCAGGAAAAAGACACAGTCCCTGCCTGTATGCAGTTTATATTCTAAGGTGTGAAATGTCAGAAATGACTCTGGAGAATTTGAAAAAATGAATTTAGTTAGGAGTCTTAAAAAGTGATCATGTAAGGAGGACCCCGAATTTTCAGAGACAGAAAGGGAAAACATTACTTGGTACAAGTATTGAAAGAATAAACCTAGGAGTCCTTAGTTGACTAAAAGCTGATTGGGAAAAAGTGCTGAAATATACTAAAAATAATACAAGTTTCAAGGAAAATAACCCTTTTGCTAACCTTTGCATTAGTCAGTTCCTTATTATTTTTTCCTGTTTTAGTCACTCTTTAGAAGAGTGTGTATAAATATAGAAGTTGAAGAGAAGTGTGATAAAAATAATTGAAGATGTAGAGAACATGGGTTTTAAAAGAAAAGGTTAGAGAAATTTGGGGAATAGAATGGCTGCCTAAAAAAAAATCATAAGACTACTTATGGGTGAGCCAATGTGAATGAGACCAAGAAGTTTAAAACACACTCTCTCCCTCTGTGGGACTTTAATCTACTGTCAGGTTTTTGTTGAGTAGATCAGTTTTTTTTTTTAATTTCCTTCTCCCCACCAGCCAATTTCCCAAGAACACTGAGTTGAAGGAAATGCTTGTGAAGTTGTGGGAGATATTTCAAAACGATCCACAGAGCCTAGCGGAGTGCCTTGTAACTACCCATTGGGAGATGAGTTTCCTTCCTGGCAGGCAAGAGGGTTGAGCAGGAGAGCTTCCTGAAGGAATCTGGACTGAATGATGTCAGTTATGTAACTCCTTTTTATTTTAAGATTAAAAGGAAATTTTAGAAAGAGCTAGGTAATTGCCCTGTGAGTCTAAGAGTCCACATTTAAAATATGTGTACTTCTAAGGTATTGAAAATAAAGAAGAAAGGCCCTCTTGGTCACTCCAGAGTATTTTCGGGTCCTCCTCCTGTTGTTTTTAATCTGACTCTTGTTTGTCCCTTCCTTAGTAGTTATTACAGCTTGCAGATATTTTGTTTGTCTGTTTATTCTTTGTTTTGTCTGTCTCGCCATCACAAGGTAGGCACCTGAGAACAGGGACCGGGGACTGTTTAGTTCTTTATTGTATTTCTCGCATCAAGCAGAGCATTGACACACAGTAGGTGCTCAAGACAAACTGATTTCACGAAGGAACCGTTCAAGAGTGGGGAAGAGGGAGGAAGGGACAAGCGCTGGGAAATCAGTTAGTGGACTTTAAAGGCCTTGAAGGGACAGTAGCCTGGGGGTTATATAGGGAAGGAAGAGAGGAGGGAGCAAAAGAAGGGGAAGGGGAGTCCATCACAGGCCATTTTCCTGTTGTTGTGGGTATGTTAGTTAAGAATATGCTAAAAATGGTAGCCATAGAGTGTCCTATAAAACATGGGACACAGCATGGGCTAGTGCCCAGACACACCAGCTCCGGGAAACAGTTCATGAGGATTCGCCACTGGGTGAAGTTGGTTCATGTTTTCTAAAACAGCCAAAGACTCTCTGAAAAGCAAGTTTTCCTGGTGTGTAAATTAGTTGGAGATTTTAGTGGTGGTGGTGGTGGTATGTGTGCATGTGTGTGTGTTTCAAGCATCTGACTCCTTTATTTGTATTTTCTGCCCTGGCCTTCAGATATTTTTTGAGCGGTTTTAGATTAGATAATCTGCATTGGGATAATGGAGCAATTTTGTAGTGAACTGGCTCCTGGCTCCATGCTTTGGACTAGTCGATTCTTCTTGGCCTGACTAGCCAAAAAAAAAAAAAAAAAAAAAACAACTTGATTTAGTCTGGTCTGGTCTGTTGTAGTGTGACTTAAGGACATGAAGTCCTAAAACACAAGCCTATTAATGAAAGGGTAAAACAAAGTTTCAAAAGAAAATCACCTCTTCCCAAACAAGCAGTCCTCTCCAAATCTAAATAATTTCACCTTCCAAACTGTCCCATGGGGATGGAACTTTTGAGGGAAATTTGTTTGAACCATGGGGTTCCCTCATACCTTGAATATTCTCAGGGGAAGCCTGGAGTGTAGCAAAGACCAACCTTTATCAGCCCACCAAGCTCTCTCGCCATCTCCATACGTCTCACCAAGAGAAGGCAGGCTGGGAGTCCGTCCAGCTGCTACTGCTGAAGTCCTTTTAATAGGGGTAAATGAAAGTGAGAGCCTTGAACCTGTGGTCTTTTCCAGAATAGTTTTTAGGGATGTACTGTCGTGGTGGGAGCCCCACCCCCTCCGCTTCCATGGTTTTATAAATCTTTGGAGGACCTCTTTGGGACAGGGATGATAAGAAGCAAATGTTCCTTCTGCCCATGTCCCTTTGTCTGAGCTCTTGATGTCCTCAGACCCCACGTTCACGTTGGGGAAAGGAATGAAAATAACAGGGCCTTTCATTTATAAAGCAGCTTTTAAAATATTTGCTTTTGTTATCTTGTTCCATCCTGATAATAGCCGTGTGAGAAAAGCAGGGTGCGTTCTTACCGTCCTTGTGTACATGCGGAAAAACTGATGCACAAAGTATTTAGTGAAAGGGCAGAGCAGGGACCGAACGCTGTGTCTTCTTGCTGGGAAAACAAGCACAAGTGCATAATCGTCTTTCTGCAAAGAGTCCTGAAGAAAAATTTCAAAGAGGAGGGAGTCCAATGGGGTGTATTTCAGCTTTTTAAATTTTTTTCTTTGGTGAAAGAGTGAATCGACATCCTCAGAGCCTCTGGGGTGGGGAGCCCTCCTTACCCTTGAGGTCTCATCGAGAGTCACTGAGTGCCCTGGGGCCCCGAGTTCAAGTGCTAAAGACAGTAGGGCCCACAAGACTTTGGAGAGCAGGACAGATCCAAGACCAAGTCTTTTTTTTTTTTTTTAAAGATTTTATTTATTTATTTGTCAGAGATCACAAGTTGGCAGAGAGGGCAGGCAGGTTGGGGGGGAAGGAGGCCCCCTGCCAAGCAAGGAGCCCGATGCAGGGCTCCATCCCAGGATCCTGGGATCATGACCTGAGCCGAAGGCAGAGGCTTTAACCTAGGCGCCCCCTGAGACCAAGTCTTAAGTATTAATTGAGCACTAAGGAATTCTGAAATGGACAGGTGGAGAGAATCCCCGTACAGCTTGCTTCTCTGGTAGGCAGTTGCTTCTACCAGGCCCGGTTCCAGAACGATGGCTTCCATAGGTGTATCTGTTTGCTTTCTGATGGGACATACAGTTTACCTTTCGAGTTCTATAAATGGAATTAGGGGTGAAGCCTTGACTTTGTTGGACAGAGGACCTGCAAGTTGGTTTCTCAAGTTGGTTTTTCTCCTCCACAGTGAACATTTTGTACAGTCAGGTAGACCTTTCTGCCAGAGGACCAACTCTTGGGTGTTTGGAAAGGAAGACAAACCTGTATTTTGTAGAAAGGGCCTATTGTTCCTGGGGAGTGGCTGTAGCCAACTTCTTGGGCTCCTTGGCTGACTGTGAAGAAGGAACTGAAGTCAGAATGCTAATCACTGACTTGCACAGACATCAACAATCAGACCTCAGGGAACTCATACGGAAGTAAACAGAAGTACTCCATTTCAGACTCTAGAAGAGGAGCAGTTGTGTCAAAGAGGCTCAAGACGAAAAAAATGTGTTGGTGAGGGGACAAAAAAAATCTCATTCCCTGCTTCTCAAACGGGTAGTCTTAAAAGAAGAATCCTGAGGTGTGAGCTCACTAGCCATTCCCATGTTTGATGTGGCCGGCAGGCTTCTTCTTGGAGAGGTGATCTCCTGAGCCCAGAGCCAGCGCAGGCTGGTGAGGACCTCACCCTGACTGGATTGCAGGGTTTCTCTGTGTGAGCTGGACACAGACTTTCACATTCTCGTCGTGCACTGCATTTCCATTGATCCATTTCCTATTCTCGTTTGTTCCCTCTCATGCCAAACAACAGGCTGCTGTTGAGAATTCTGTTATCAGAATTCTGATACGTGAGGAATTTTGGAATTGTTGGAACCAGCGTGTTGCTGTGAGTGGTGGGTCCTCGGAAGTGTTCTCAGTTTGGTTTAGCCCCTGATGATTTTTCCTTCTCTTGATGTAAGGAGATGATCATTCTCCCCACTCCCCACCCACCCCCAAATTACTGCTCTTCAACATCCTTCATGTAGATTTATGTATTCTAATCTGGGCCTGTCTTTGAGTTAGTGCCAATTTATACAAATTCCAAGTCATGGATGTGGCAGGTGGGTAAAATGATCTCTCCTAGAATGCATGGTGGAAACAGCAGTGGCCGTGGCATGGGGAGACCTGGTTCTACTTCTGCCAGTGACCTTCCTGTGACCTGAAGTGTCACTGAGCGGGTCGTGTCACCTTACATGGCCATAGTCACCTGTTATTGACAAGGCTGGGCTAGAACGTGGTTACAGTAATTCTCATCTCAGTCTCCCCTCCTTCTAGATTAGACCTTAGAATGTGACCTTACCAGGAGCCATTTATAAGCCATTTGAAGTCTATCCAGTAGTTGTGTTTATGATTCTCTCAGCCTTATTCCGTGAACTTTGGCAAGTAGAGAAGTTATCCCATCTGTTACTCTCTCTTCCTCCGCTCTGTGCTGTGGATACATCAAATGCTGTAACTTGCTCTCCAGGTGAACCTTTGTTTCCAGTGAGAGGACGCTCTCACACGCACCCTTGACCTCACATCACCGAAATTAGAAGAGGTCAGAGCTGGGGTGCCTGGGACAAATAGGAACATCTCAAGTTTAGGGTTGAGGAGTCCTGATGAGAAAAATTAACAGTGTGGATAAGGGATTTAAAGACCCATAAAGCAGTCCTCACTGTTGGCCATTTTGGGGAGTCCCATTGTCTTCCAAGCTATTGTCTTGACCAGCCAGGAAACTTGCTGAAAGGTGGGCAGTTTGCTGGAAGTGCCACACGCCATACTGTGTTCTCTTAAGGAGCCGTGGGGCTGCAGCACCGCGCCCCTAGGAGGGGCTTCCCACCGGCTGCTCGCAGTCTGCACGTCACAGATGATTGAGATTTTCACCAGTCTGCTGGGCACCCCTCCGCGAGCCTTGCTGTGTCATCCTTGTTAGCCTGGGGCCTGTATATAGCATCATGCCAAGTGGGGTAGGCATTGTCTCACTGCAGGCTTGTGAAAATCGGATGTGTGACCCTGCCTGGCTTCTCACCCCTCAGGCCAACTTTTGGAGTCTTTCGGACTTTCTGCGTCACTGGGACCCCGGGGCTGCTCAGGCAGCTCTGCTTTCTTGCTGACATCTTTTGGTTACCTTTGCCCCCGCCCTCACTCCCACCCCACAAACCTTGTTTTTCAGCCATCAGGGAGTTTATTTTTATTTTATTTTTTTAAGTTACTCAGACATTCAACCACACTTGGGGGCCGGCGGGTGGTGGGGGGGAGATACAAACGGCTGTAAGAAACTTCCCCAAAATGTAAGGGACTTAAAATCCACTTGAAGACGGGAGGCCCAAGTGTGTGAAAAGTCACCTTAGTGGTATTAGCTCACGGATGAAGTAGATGGTATGATCGGAGAAGGAGAGATTTCTATTCAGGAGTGATCGGGAAGGGCTCTGTTGAGGTAGTGGTCTCGCTCCATGGCCTGAAAGCTCAATTTTCTCCTCTTTATATGTAACATCTGAGATTATCTCCCTCTATATCTATTATCCCTATGGCTCTGAGTGGTGGGTCCAGTATACAATAAGATACAATAAGAAGCTCTGTGAGTTACAAAGTATAACAATAAAATGAAAACCTCTGAACCTACCACCTAATTTAGGAACTAGAACATTCCCAGTACTACCGCCCTGCCTTTGTGCATCCCTCCCATTCCAGCCCTGCCTTCCCACCCAGTCTTGAAAGTCAAGCCATGGTCTTAAATTTCATGAAGTTTATTCCCGTGCTTTCATTTTTTTCTTTTTTGAAAGTCCATGTAGACATCCTGTGTTTTCTTTGGAGAGCTAGCTCATAATCTTCTGTGATACGGGTTCTTTGAAGGCAGAATACCTGGGGCATATGGGAGGGTCAATTTTACATATAGGTTCCCCTGCTATCCAAAAGTAGAGCGTTCCTACAAAAACCTTCTTAAGCTGAAATGATGTAATGTGAAGGGGTAGGTACCATTAATTTTATGGAAAAAGTTTTGAGTATTCCCAAACCCAAAATATAACGTCCCTCAGGCTTTTCTGATGTCTTAGGATATAGGTACATCTTGCTAATTGACCCCAGAAAGAAACTGAGATCAAGTACGGATGCTCACAGACACAGTTCAAAGCTGCGGCCACTTGATGCTGAGATGCTGAGTGTGGCTGCTGGGGCACAAGCTGGTGGGGTCCCTCTCATTGCTTGGGATATTCTGCTTTTGTAATCGCTTGCTGCAAAGCAAACACTGAATGCGATTTCCATTTTTCTCCTTTTCTCGTAAAAGGGAAAATCCTCTTCAGATTTCATTTGGTTAGTGGAGACAGGTCCTAACAGAGGTCTTTTGTAAAAGTGAGGTGGTGTAGCGCGAAGTTTTGGAAAGTGGGGGATACCTGTGTTTACTTGGCTGGGCCGCGGTGCTTGGCTTTGTAGTCAGACATTATTTTGGATGTTTCGATGAAGGTGTTTGTGGACGAGATTAACATTATAATTGGTAGACTTTGAATAAAGCAGGTTGCCCTTCATGATGTGGGTGGGTCTCGTCCAATCAGTTGAAGGCCC
The DNA here is from genome assembly GCF_011764305.1 of Mustela putorius furo. Classification (NCBI taxonomy): domain Eukaryota; kingdom Metazoa; phylum Chordata; class Mammalia; order Carnivora; family Mustelidae; genus Mustela; species Mustela putorius. The sequence continues at coordinate 36,180,165 of NW_025422368.1, read as the reverse complement.
AAAAAGACCAAGCACCACCGCCAACGCACCCCCCACCCCCGCCAACCTGTTGCCCTGAGCAAGAGGGAGTGCGGCAGCCCCTGCCTTCAGACTTGAACTATAGCATTGCCTGCTGCCTGGGTTCCCAGCCTGCCAGCCCACCCTGCAAATTTTGTACTTGCCAGCTTCTGCAAGCGTTATGAGCCAATTCTTTAAAATAAATTTCTTCACACACACACACACACACACACACACACACTCGTATTGGTTGTGTTTCTCTGACTAATACAGCCAAGCACAGCTTTCTGCATGCCGTGTGGGTAGCATTACAGACTTGGTTTGCAGAGTATTCTTTCGTCAGGAGATCAGCAGTCTATTAGTCACGTACTAGGAAAGCATTTGGCTGATCCTGGCCTAGGCCGTGGAAGGGAAATCTTGATTTTTCTGTAGAAGCAATGCCCGCTCTGTCTTTTTTTGGGAGTGCTCTTTTCTCCTGGGTAGTACTCTATCCCCTTCCAAAGCTTTTCCTGGGTCACTCAGATACCCACGTTCACCCACCATCCACCCCAGTTCACCCATCCCTTCTCAACAGCGTGTGCACAAGCAGATCTGTGCATGTGTGTTTCTGTGCCTTCTGCTGGAACCTGGCTCTCCTTGTTACCAGGAAAGACCTTTCGCCTCTCTGAGCCCCCATCCCCAAATCTGTTGCAGGGTTGGGGGGGCCATCAATCTGCGTCTGTTGCATGTCCCTGTATTCCAGGTACTGATCGAGGTGCCTTACCTGTTTATTGCACATCCATCCTTCAACAAGCCCGGGTGGTAGCTACTCTCCTCATGATGACTTTGCAGTGAGAAACCAGCAGGAAAGTTACAGAGATGGGATTTGAATCCAGGCAGGGTGCCTGCCCCCCCACAGCCCCGAGCCCCTTGCTCCTAACAATTTTTTTAAACATACTATAAGCTGAAAAGTATCTGAAATATGAGATACAGCTATTATTAAAATATACCCTTGCCTTGGGGCCCTGTGCTCTGCTAGTTGATAGCTAGGGCATTCGAGGAGCTGATCCAAGCTAATGAGGTCACAGGTAGGAATGTATTGCCCTTCCTGGAAAGCTCTGATTCTGTGACAGAAGGCTGGCAGTCACAGTTCCTGAGCACCAAGGAAAAGTTCTAGAGGGGCCCCTTAGGACGTGACAGTTAGTGGCATCTCCTTAGGTCACACCCAAAAACCCACCACCTCCTTGGCATTTAACTAGGTTCTGGAGACAACAGGGTAGCCCACTGAGACACAGCAACTCCACGGGCTTGGAGGGTCAGCGGCCTCAGCCAGGCATGACACACCTTTGGGACTCCTTTGCCAATCCAGGACCGCAGCAAACATCGTTAAGTAATCATAGCACCGTGCAGAGTAACCGCTACTAACCCATGGCGTTGTGTACATTGCGTGGAAGGACCTTGGCCATTCTTGTGGAGATCTGGCTTTCCCCTGAGAACCCAGCCTGGCTTTGCTCCGCATTCTCCTGTGTCTCTCCTGTTTTCCCCACCCACACTTCTCCAGGATTTTAGCACTGACTCTTGCCTACTAGTCTTGTTTTCCTCAGTGTTTTTAACTCTTTTTCCTGTCTGGTTATGGAGTGAACCAGTACCACACATCTCAGTTTCCAGAGCTGATTCTCAAGGAGTGAGAGTCATTCCCTCTTTTCATGGAGAAAGTTTTTTGGGTAAGGACAGTGCGGGGAGAGGGTCACACCACACATCAACACTCCTGGGAGGGTCTCCACCTGTGAGATTCATTTCTCGCCACCATGGAGGGAACAGAAGTTCTTCCATTTAAGTGCAGAAACTTGCTTTTTAATTTTCTTTTTTAAAAAGCCTTGGTTCCTTTTTCTTCATAGATCCTGCTTCCCCCTGTTCTGTACTCTCACAGAGACGCTGGTGGGTAGAGATTGTTTCTGGTCCTAAGTTCCTTTTTGAGGGAACGAGACTGTTCCTATATGTCGCTGCTTTCTGAGGGGAGATCCACGCTCTTCCCCCTGCTTTCCAAACACTTCTCCCAAAAGCATTTTCAAGATGTCAGTCATGCAAAGGGAACAATGGCTTCTGGGTCGTTTCGGGGGCACCTTCTTAATGACTAAAAAATGAATAAAATCGTAGAGGACTACTCCTCTCAAGTTGTGATTTATACGTTATTTCCTTGCTTTCTTCAACAGCCTTATTTTTGAACCCGTCCGTATTTTGATCAGCATTTTTTGGGGGAAGAATTGTGTGGTATTTCCCAACGTTCCCCCGTGGGTGGACCGGCATTACTGAATTACTTTTCTGTATTTTTTTTCCGCTTTCTGTCTCCCGTTTTGTCAAGGCTCCAGCAAGCTCCAGCCTTTTCTCGGTGTTTCTGAGTCCTGGAATTTTAGCGTGGCATCTGTGGTTGTGTTAATTTCCCATCATTATTTTCGAGCCCATCAAGGAAGCCTCATAAAAACAAAGCGTTTTGCTTGATCCTCAGGTGGGGAGGTTTGAACTCTGGCACACACGAGCCCTTCTGCGCGGTCCCAGAAGTCGGAGGGGCAGTAGTCTCATCGGCTGTTGGCAGAGGGCAACACATCCCTGTTGTCTGCCTGTGTGCCCTTTCCTCCTTCGTCCATTCAGTCTGTGCTAAGGGAGAGAAGAGCTGTTCAAAACATTCCTTGGGTGGTCAGATTTTTAGCATCTGTCTGAGACTTAGGGTGACATGCCAGTCCTGAGAGAGGCCCTGTGTGGAGGGAAGGAGCCAGAAGCCAGGGTAGTCCCATCGCTTTCTAGAAACGTGACCCCCGTGTGGGGGTGATGGTACTGGGGGGTGCTGTCCGTGTCAGTCAGGGTTCCCCAGAGAAACAGAACCAGTCACGTGTGTGTGTGCGCGTGCGTGCATGCGTGCGCGCGTGCCCAGAGGCTTATTTTAAAGAATTGGCCCATGCCGTTGGGGAGGCTGGCAAGTCCAAAATCTGGAGGGCAGGCCGGCAGGCCGGAAACCCAGAGAAGAGCTGATGTTGCAGTGCGAGGCCACAGGCAGGCTGGAAGAGAAGTCCCTCCTCTCCGGGGGACCTCAGTCTGTTTTACCTTCGGGCCTTCCACTGACTGATTGCACGAGGCCCACCCCCATTACGGAGGACAGTCTGCTTTACTCAAAGCCCACAGATAGAAATGTTCATCTCATCTAAAGATGACCTCCATGGCGACATCTAGACTGGCATATGACCGGCCCAGCCGTGTTGACATGTGAAACGAGCCCTCCCACCATCTCGCAGGGCTTTTGTGGGGCTTGGCTGTGAAGAGTCAGGAGCTGAAGACACGTGTGGGGGCATCACTGTCCTTGAGCACTGCTCTTGTCTTTTCCCTCTCTCTGCCTCTTTTACTTCCTGAATCTTCTTTTTCTTCCCTCCCATCTTCACCCTTTGCCTCCTTCTTCTGACACGTGCCCTCCCTCTCCCACCTACTCTACCTGTGACAGGGACCACGTGCAAAGTGAGAATAAGGGGGAACAGCCTGATGGATGATTAATGTGTATAGCGGAAAGAGAACAGATCTTGACGTTATTTTGACTGGAGTTAATCTCACCCTTTTAAGGTCACGGGCAAGTGGATATACCTCTCTGAGCCTTTGGTCACTGATTTCTAACATGAGGATAATGAGATTTATCTGGTACAGTTCTTATGATGATTAAATGATTTAACATAGTCATGTGCATTTCCCTTGCCTCCAGATGTTTCCTAGAATCAGAGTGTTTTTTAAGTTTAAAACGTTACTCATTTTGAACTCCTTCAGGCTTTGGGTACCTAGACTTCCCATTAAGAACAGATTAACTATTTTGGTACATTTGTGAACCATCATTTCAATAAATTCTCCTGAACATTCTTATATCTTAGTTTCTCTATCTCTCAGACACTCCAAGCAGAGTCCTACCTCAGGGCCTTTGCATGTGCTGTTTTGTCTATATAGAGCTCCCCCCCAGATAACTGTATGGGTTATTCCTGCATATCTTTCAGGTATCTGTTCAAAGATCACCTCCTCAGAGGGGTCTTCCCTGATTAACTTATATAAAAGAATATACTCTTTCACTCTCTGTTGCACTTACTTGCTTTATTTTCTTCATAGTGTTCATCTTTATTTTCTTCATTTTCTATCCACACCTCCCACTAGAATAGTGGTTCTCAACCTTGGATGTTCATTATAATCACTATGGGAGCTTTTAAAAATCCTAATGCCATTCCCGAATGATGAAATCAAACTCTGGGGCAGAGACCCAGGCATCAGCATTTTATAAAACTTTCCAGGTGATTCCTATGTGCAGCCAGGCTTGAGAACCAGTGCTCTAGTCTAGAACCCCCCACGAGAATGTGGTCAGGTGCAGGTTGCACGAGCATTATCCCGGAACGCAGGAGAAATACAGGTGCTTGGCCCCACCCCAGGTCCCCCGAGTCTGATTCTATTGTTTGGCAGGATCCCCAGATGAGTCGGATGACCCCGAAGTTGGAGATGCGCTGCACTGGAATGTAAACTAGTGGCATCATTTTGCTTTGTTCTGGAAGGGTGCCTGGTATACAGTAGGTACTCACTAAATATTTACTGAATGAATGATGAATTTGTGTTGCAGATAAGAGAAAGGAGGTGAAAAGGGAAAGAGCAGAGAAATATGGAGAAGGGAAGGCAAGAGGAAACCAGCTTTGCCCGGCTCAGGCTCCCTGGGTACAGGCATACACACAGGGCTGCTGCTGCTCCCTGGGAAAACGGGACCAGCTTCAAGCCCGACACCTCTCGGGCTCGCCTCGAGCCATTGTGCCTTCCAAGGTGATTGCTGACTAATCAAAGATATTGTGATAATGAATTGCCTAACTACCCGGGCTGACTTCTTCCCTCCGAGCATCGATTTTATTAGGGGCCTGCTGAAACCAATTAGCCAATTAAGTAATAATTTAGTAAGACTTTATGGACTACCTATGACACGCATGGCTTCACATGGCTCAAGAGGCACGGAACTCAAGGTGGAAAAGATACAACTTACAATCCAGAGGTAGAGACCATCATGGAGGTGGGTGGTTTATAACTCGTGGTAAAAAGGGATCGGGGCTGGGAGACACGCAGGCAGGGTGCTGTGGACGGTCAGGAGTAAGCGCTGATTCCAGGCATGGAGGTCAGTGTAGACTTCCTGGGTGGGGGAAGGTGGGGGCTTTTGAATTGGGATGGAACACAGGGCAGGTACCATGTACTTGGAGTGGAGGGAAGGCTGGTAGGAGGCAGTGAGGGCTGTAGGGCACAGAGGATGACTGACAGCTCTGGAAGGGGGATTGTAGAAGGGAAAAACAAGAAGCAATTTGCAGGTGAGTACAGATACAATCCTAGTGAGTTCACAAGGCCTTGTTCTTGGGCAGTATGGCAGGAGGGTGTGAGATGTGGGATTACGGTTTTGAGGGGTTTCTCGAATGTGGAAGATTGTATTTCCTTTCATCCTTAGAACAATGCTAAGAAGTAGGTGATGGGATTTCTGTTTTCTTTAATTTTTATATTTTTAAAAACTGGAATAGAATTGACATGTGACATTGTGTTAGTTTTAGGTATACAGCGTAATGGTATGCTATAGGTACGCATTGGGAGATGGTGATTCACAGTAAATTAACATCCATCACCGTACATAGTCAGGAACTTTTTTCTTCTTGTGATGAGAACTTTTTAAGATGTCATCTCACCAACATTCAAATATACAATAAGGCATGGTAAATAATGTGCTGTACATTATATCCCTAGGGCCCATATATTTTATAACCAGACATTTTACCTCTTGACAGCCCCCCCTGCCTCACCCCACCACCACCTCACCCCTGCCTGTGGCAACCACCAGTCTGTTCTCTTTGAGTTCATTTTTTTTTTTTAAAGATTCACTCGTATGTGTGATCCTACACTATTGTCTTTCTCTGACTTGTTTCATGTAGTTATTTTCATTTTAAGGATGAGAAAACCAAGACTCACAGGATAAGCACATCACCCAAGGTCACACAGCTAATAAAAGTGCCCTACGTGGGCCATGAACACAGGTCTGTCCCATGTAAGCTGTGGTCCTCACTGCTGTGCCTGGCTCTCTCCCGAATCAGCACTTTCTCTCGCTGCTGGCAGTGAGCAGACCTTATAAAGGAAGGTCAGGCTACCGCTTGCCTTGTTTTTGAGCAGTTTTCTTTTCTATGATTATCATAAATTGGGAATTTGTGGCAGCATCGTGACTTTGGTCACGATGACACAATATGGCCTTTAGGAGTAAAGGCTTTGAGTTCCCTAAAAAAGAAAAAACAACTGGTTTATAAGAGGGGATCGAAGAAAAGTAACCCAATCAAAGAACTTCTATCAGATCTCTTTCTTAGGTTTCTTATAATAATCAATAAATATTCAGCAATTCCTTCTTCATGTAGCTAGAAGAGCCAGGGAAGAATGGCGACCTTGACCAAGCTGCATTGAGTCCGTGATCTTGGTAAAAAGGAGTTTGCTGAGCACTCTGGGTCTGATACTGAAAAGTTGAAGGAAACAGCATCTTGCATATTACCCTTGCATTGAGGACCATTTGGACCCACTTAAGTAGAGAATCAGGGCTGGGATCTGGTGAACTGGGACTGACTTATGCCACCCCATTGACCTAAATGAGTGGGATTCATTCAGACTGCTTCAGCTTCTAGACTGGCGTTCATATTAGCATTTGATAGAAGTTGGTCGAATTTTGGCTGACGTTGGGGGATGTGGGCAGAGCGGAACTGGTTTCTCTCTTTCATCCTTTGCTCTAGGAATGCTCTGAGGTAGGTCAGGAAGACTGATGACTCAGACTAGCAGTTAACCGCCTTGGACATCTCCAATCCTCTATCTGCAGTAAGGGGCCCAGTTAGGAGGACCGTCGATCACTCTCCCAGCTCTAAAGTTCCATACTTTTCTTTTACACAGTGACTGAAATAGCCATTAAGGGGCTGTGTTAGGTGTTGCTTACTTTTTTCCCCCAGATCTGTGTATTCAACTACATGTTTGCGTCATCCAGTTTTAAGAACACCTTAGTGGCCTCCAGACAGTTGTCCACAGCCCATCACCCGCTCAGCCTCTTATCCCAACCTATGAGTAGGTGCAGATTCCACATCTCTCTGATCTAATTAGGTGGATTTTGTTCCTGCAAGTGAAAGAGCCAGCGTGGCGAGCAGCACACACTCATCTGAACACGTCCTTCTGGCCTCCCGTGCACACAGGTGGATGGCTTCCCCTCAGCCTCAGGGAAAACCTTCATTTTGCCTGTCATTGCCCTTCCTGCACCATGGACACGAATGTCATTCTTCCACTGCAAATACAGCAGTGTCTGCCCTGCTCCATTTTCTTCCTTTTGCTAAGAAACAGCCAACCAGCTCTGCCTTCCCAAGAGAGAACAGACCTGGAGCCATGGGGGCTACGTTTTCAGCTTCAGTGGCAATTGCGTTGGTTCCCTTCTTTCATCACCAATTAGGATGCGCGGGCAGTGCTGTGTGACGCAGAGCCCGTAAAGCATATCTGTCTCCTGCTGACTTCATGGTTCTTTCTGGAGGGGAGGCTATGCCTGGGGATTAGGAGAGACTGGAGGATCAAGCAGGGTGCTGTGGACTATTTACTTATACTCAAGAGCCTGACTGTCCTTTTGAAGGGAACAAGCTGCCTTTCCCTGCAGTATAGCTCTGTACTGCTGTGTGTGCGTGTGCACGAGGGTGTGTGCGCATGCGTGTGTATGTGGGTATGCGCATGCGTGAGCGCTGGAGAGTAAGGAGTGTCCGTCCATCTCTGTCATGTCTGAGAATGTTAATGAAAGGCTCCGCCTCCCATGCCTGGCAGTGATCACAGGACTGCTCTTGAGACAGGTCTCTGTCTCCCAGCTCCATCTGAATCACTAGGGCCCTTCTGTAAGTTTGCTGTTGTTGAGAATCACAGGGAAGTGTACCCAGACAGACTCCAGACTATGAGTGACCCAGCTGTTCCCCGCTCTGGTCCTGATCGGTGGTGTCTGACCCGGGCTGACGGCCGCAAGCAGCCCGTTCTAGCCGACGGAGCCTGGACTTGCGGCAGAGAGTGAACAGCCTGGAAATGCAGTTTTCTCAATCTCAGCAACGTTCATCTCATGCAAATTTCTCTCAAGCTGAAAAGAAAAGAACAAACAAATAGAATGCCAACTTTTAGAACAAGCTTGGGAAACATTGGGAAAAAGTCAGACTATGTATAAATCAGAGCGAGAAAATGAGGCCCATGATCAAAAATTTGAGATAGATTTGGGGAGTTTCCCAAAAATCGGGCTCCCAAGTGAGCAGTACTCGGTGTGTGTGTTTGAGAAGCTATTTCTGATGCTGCCATCCCATTGGCAGTGTCACCCCATTCTGGGCACCCTGTGCTCTCTGTCGTCTGCCCAGTGCCCTCCTCTCTAGGGAGCTGTCCTCCTTCTACACCTCACCCCCACCAGCCCAGAGCCTCACACCCTGCTTGACCACACCCTGCATCTATTGGCACAGCTCCCCAGACTTACTGGAGTGACTCTCTGATGGGATTTAAAGGGCTCGGGGGGCAGGGGACCTCCTACATCATTGTGGGGCCTCACTGCAAGAGCAGAACGCAAGGCCCCCTGTTCAGAAATTATGAAGAATTTGGGGACGGCCACAGGAGAGCACTGAAACAAGCACAGGCAAGCTCACACAAGCATGGGACCCTGGGCGACTGCACGGTGACACACACGAAGCCAGCCTGACATCAGTACTATATTTCAGAATAAGCAGGAGTTGGTCTTAGGGTTCCCTGACCCTCAAGCCCAGTCTCCACGAGGGCCTGTGGTGGAACCCATGGTTCACAAAGAGTCATTCAGACAGGAGCTGCCCAGGATCTGGTTTCTCTCTCTTTCCTGAAGCTGTCAAGGCTGTGCAGAATGTGTTTAGTGTTTCATCCAGTCAGTTAGGGTAATCATGGGGGCAGTCAGTTTTTCTGACACCTCCAGAAGTAGAAACAGACCAGATTCAATGAAGGTTATGGAAGCTACCCAAGGACCAACCAGGTCGCCGCCCTGTGAGCAAGGGAGGGCAGACAGAAGCCCGGGCCATGGGGAGCCATGTTCCTGGAGCCTGGGACCCATTGGCACCAGACAGGAGGCCTGCATCTCAAGGTAGGAGGCACTGACTTTCTGTCCAGAGTCGTATTGTTCTTTGGCGAAGAAATAATGGTCTTTGCCCCAAATTATTTTATAATATCTCCAGGCAACGTAACTCATATTAAAAATGCCAGCAAACCTGAGACCCATAAAATATCCTGATCTTTGAGGTCCACAGTGTGACAGAGACAGGTGCCATGATCAGAGAGTGAAGCGACTTTTCTTCCCCTAAGGACAAGCTTCTGTAGTGTTTCCTGCACTGAGAGTAGGTAACGCAAGACTGTCTTTCTCTCACCGGGGATGGCCAGGCAGGACTCGCTGACAAATAAGAAAGCAAGCCTGTCTGTAATTTCACAGGCCACTGAAGAACAATGGCTTTCTTTCTCATCAGCACGGAGAGGGCCTCGGTGTTTCTTGCCATGGGAGACTCCAGGTGCTGTGTCTTCTTTGGCGTCCCGGGGCAGAGTCCCAGGGAGCTGTCTCACCAGCGAGGCTGGGGGAGGAGAAAAGCAAGTTCAGACTCTAACATCCTGGGAGTGTGGGGCTGGAGAAAGGGACAGGGGCAGGAACAGGATTGGATTATTAACAGACCCACGTCCACCTTTCTTCCTTGCCTTTGCACTGGACCATGGGGCTCCTTCCTCCCCGAAGTAGGAAGCAGTCGTGTGGTGGTCTCCAGGGCCTGGGCTGGTGCCGCTCGAGCAGCCTGGCACGCTTGCTGGCCCAGACTCATCTGGGAAGTGAAGGCGTCTTTTACAAGCTCCTCGCCCTCCAAAGCCTCCGGCTTCTGCCAGACAGGAAATGTCTGGTCTCCCGCTAATCAGAAGCTATGAACAGCTAGTGGCCATTTGTGTGGATTTGGCAAAGGGGTGGGAGTGGGTGGTTATTTGTATTATTTGTATTAGGGCTGATAGGGGCAAGAGTACACATGTGAAAATACTGTGAGGGGCTCTAAGCAGGCTCAGGTACGGCCTTTACTCCTTCAAAGTCAGAAAGAGCAGGGGTGTCTGGGTGGTTCAGTAGGTGAAGCATCTGCCTGATGCTCAGGTCATGATACCAGCGTCCAGGGATCGAGCCCCATGTTGGGCTCCCTGCTCAACAGCACATCAGCTTTTCCCTCTGTCTTTGCCCCTCTCCTGTGCTCAGGCTCATTCTTTCTCTCTCAAATAAATAAAAAATCTTAAAAAAAAAATCAGAACAGTTAGCACAGCCATCCAGTAAATGAGCCTTGAGAGCATTGTCACAAAGAGAGTTCTAGATTGAAGTAAGAAATCTTACTGAGTGGTGGGGTGCCATGAGCATAGGTTTTGTGGTGGTAGGTGGGGGGAGTGGGGGAAGACAGCTCTACATCTGTATCTTAGCTCTGGTACTTAAGAACTCTGGGACTGAAATTCTCTAAACCCATTTATCTATAAAATCAGGATAAACATTTCTTGCCAAGTTGTTTTAGAAGTAAGCAAGATAGTGGTTCGATGTCCAGCATAATGGTCTGGCACCCTAGACTAGGAGCTGCCTATTTCATGTTAGAATTTTGTCTTTCTTGTTTGAGTAAAGAGGTCATGGGAAGTGGTATTGGGTGGGGAAATTCCATTATTTAAATTAAGATGGGGGGCACCTGGGTGGCTCAGTTGGTTGAGCGACTGCCTTCAGCTCAGGTCATGATCCTGGAGTCCCAGGATCGAGTCCCACATTGGGCTCCCTGTTCGGTGGGGAGTCTGCTCCTCCTGCTGACCTCTCCCATCTCATGCTCTCTCTCTCTCTCTCTCTCTCATTCTCTATCTCTCAAATAAATAAATACATTCTTTAAAAAAAAAAAATTAACATCGGTGTCCAATGTGATGGATATAAGCCTTTTTACCTGTGATCAAAATTGCCCATGACTGTGGCATTTTTAAGAGGTTTAATTTAAGGTAAGAAGATACCTTAGGTCACTGCTGTAGAAATTCTAGAATTTGAATGTAGTGTTTCTGTTCACGTGTAGACTGGGCTAACGCTGTCAACTTGGGCTGTTCTGACTCTATCTGATAATTAGGGGCAGGGAGAATATTGAAAATTGGAGCCCGTAGATAAATCCCAGCATCTCGTTTTAGCCAATAACAATTTTTTGCTTACCAAGTCTTCACTAGAACTGCTAACAAGGAGAAAAATTGACGGGTTTGAGTGTCCTCACCTTTTATTCTCCCCTGCTTATCCTCCGTAGAGGTGCTAATGAACAGTGAAATGGCCAAGAGCTGAGCTGCTCCAGGGAGAAGCAGTAGGGCTTCGAGAAGCCTCGAACTGGGTAACCGGTTTGAATGATTGAGCTGACTTAGCCCAAAGAACAGACGCATCCACCTGCTATGTATTGTCAGAGCCAAATTCATGCTTAGAGCAGAGCTTTCATTTTCAGCTTTCTTTTTTGTCTAAGGATAGGTATTTGGGGACACTGCAGCTTGCTAGGGACACCCTCACTGCAGCTTGCTGATGTGGGGATGCTATGAAGGAATTCAACCACTGTAAGAACATGCAAGGATTCTTAACCACCCCTAGCCTTCTTCCATCCAAGTGTAGATACAGTCTGAGAAGCCAGATTGACTTCTCTGAAAAGAAAGGAATTTGAGTTTGCTCTCCCAAGCCCCCGGCCTAGGCCACTCCCTAAACAGAGAATGGATGATCCAGGTATTTTAACCTTTGCCGATGGCCAGGTCAGGCCACTGCACTGCTGGAGAGAGAGAGGGATTTTATCATCTGCCTTAATTGAGCCACTATTTGGCGAAGCGCTGTACTGTAATTAATTCTGTAGTGCTCAGACTGTTCATCAGAATTACCTAGAGGGCTTTTAAACACAATTTGTTGGGCCTGTCCCCTGGAGTCTTTGATTTAGTAGGACTGGATAGAGAGCAAGGATTTGCCCATCTGAAAGTTCCCAGGCTCTAAGGACCCTACCTCTGGAGCCACACATGTAAAGAGTAAGAAGGTGAGCTCTGAAATCAGACTACCTGGGTCTGCATCCCAGAACTCACACCTGACAGTTGTGTGACTGGCTAGTTAAAGCTGACCTAATCTCTTGGTACCCCCGTGTTCTCACTTGTAAAATGGAAATACTAATACCTCTTACTAGGTTGTAAGCATTAAATTGATTAATACATGAGAAGCCTTTAGAATATTATCTGCTGTATCACAACTGTTCAGTCAAGACTAGGGTGATGTAGTGATAGGCACCCCCCTCCCCATAACAATGAATAGAATGAGCCCTTTACGAGGATCATCACTTTTTTTTTTTTTTTTTTAAAGATTTTATTTATTAATTTGACAGAGAGAAATCACAAGTAGACAGAGAGGCAGCCAGAGAGAGAGAGAGGGAAGCAGGCTCTCCGCCGAGCAGAGAGCCCGATGCGGGACTCGATCCCAGGACTCTGAGATCATGACCTGAGCCGAAGGCAGCGGCTTAACCCACTGAGCCACCCAGGCGCCCCAGGATCATCACTTTTAATACAACCCTCTTCTCCCCCTTTCTTGCTTCCTGCCTTACTTCTCGCTTCCTTTTTCTTCTATCCTTCCCTTCTCACATCCTTCTCATTCTGTCTTGCTCTTCATAAACAATATAACAAAGTTAGTAAAATTCTAGATAAAAGAAAATACACATGTATCGGTTGTCATAAAGTGTGACCTTCTGGAGTGTGAAGGTCTTCTTTGCCTCAGGGTCCCAGGATTGTACCATACAATAGGAGTCAGGTGGACATTTATTGCATGGACCCAGTCATCCTTTCAAGTCAAACCAGATTTAGGCGTCAGGGTTCCCTTCTGGTTCTTCATCCTGTCCTGGTTTCTCATTGACTAACACATTCGTGAGGTTCCCCTCTGCTCTTCCTTCCTCCAGCTGCAGCACACACGCCAAGGGGGAGTCGCCATGGGTCTACAGAGCTTTTGCTTCTCTGGCTGCTGTCTGGAATGCCTGTCACCATTTTAAGAACAGGAGCCTCAGTCGTGCCTGGGTGGCTCAGTTGGTTGAGCAACTGCCTCTTGGTTACAGATCAGGTCATGATCTCAGGGTCCTGGGATCGAGCCCTATGATGGGCCCTGCGCTCAGCAGGGTGTCTGCTTGGGATTTTCTCCCTCTCCTTCTGCCCCTCCCTTTGCTTGCTCTCTCTCCTTTTTCTCTCAAATGAATAAACAAATCTTTAAAAACAAAAACAAACACAAAAAACAGGAGCCCTAGGAAGCTCTGCGTCAGAAGCCCCTAGGAAAGGCCTAACCCTGGTTGGGCTCCTTAGAGGGAGACCAGGCCATCTGAAGCCACACTGTGTCCCTGACCCAGGATATTGTCACTGCCTTCAACATCTCCCTCCCAACCCAGCCTGCAGCATAAGGGATGCCAGGGTCAACCCGCCAGACTCTCAGTCTTATAGGGAAGCTGGTTGTCATGTATTGGCCAGTTACAGTTGGTTTATACTTGCAACTAACCAGTAATACTGCATCCAGATCGCAAGCAGGTCAGCGGCCTGTCTCTGGTTACTCCCACAGCTCGGGTTTCCCTCCTGCAGGTCTTGATAGGGGCTAGTTTGGCACCATCGATGTGGTCAGGTCTTAGCGCCAGGTTTAAGATTTCCACGTACAGCCGTCCTAGTAGGCAGTGCCAAGAGAGGGAGTGTGTTCTGAGGGCTTGGAAGGGAGTTCCTTCCCATGCAAAGCATGTTCCTTGATCATTTGGAGCTGGTCACGTGGAGTAGATCTGTGCCAGTCAGCACCAGGAGAATGCCTATGAAGGGGAGAGTCTGTAGACCCTGTGACAGTTCAAGGGTCTGTGTTTTCATTGTTTCTCTTTGCTTCCTCATGGCTGGGTATTACCTAGACATTGGCTGAGGGCCTACTCTGTGCCAGCTACTCTGCTAGTGCTGCTGATACTCTGTGCCTGCTACTCCCAATGCTGGCAAGTAGGATACAAAGATGGAACCTTTATTTCCACTCTGTGTATCGGTGGAAAGTTGAGTTGGTGACAAGAATGAAGAGTTAGGGGAGGGGGAACTGAGAACTAACGAGAGGCCTTCAGGAAGTAGGAACATAAATGTTAACTTGGAAAAATTTTTAGACAGTTTATTAAAGTATTTGTAGTAGATATGTATCTAGATATGGGGCTTGTCTGGTTGCGTGGTCCATGCAGGAGACCTTTGCAGGCTTCCCAAATGGCTTTTGACTGGACCCTCGGCATTATCATTGAAGCTGTGTAGGATAGACCTCTCTTACTGTATTACACCAAGGTTTCTGGTAGAGCTACTCCCGCAGCCACACAGATAATTCTTATCCCCCTGCCCCTGAGTCCTCCAATTTCCCAGTTGGGAAGAGTGGAGTTTTATGAGCCTGTATTTCTTCTATCATGAACTGGCTACTAACCCCATCTCTGCCCATTTTCCCTGTCAAGTTCACCTTGGGGCACATCTTTCCTCCAGGATCTGTTCCCTGCCAGGAATCGACGGGGAGCTTTAAGGGCTTACATTTCTTCTTCTTCTTCTTTTTTTGCTTTTCCCCATTCAACACCTAGTCTGGTGCTGAATACTTACATCCTATGCTGTGAATATGTGTGTGAATGGATTGGTCAGAATTCCAAATTTGAGTTGCAGGAAAATTCTTTTGTTGTAAATCGTATGTGGCTTACCAGGAGGAAAGGTACTGACAAGGACTTGGCAATCCTGAGATTGTCTTTGGAAGGACATCTGCCTCACCAAGTGTTGACTTGTTCTGTTACAGACCAGGATGATGGGGTTTCCCTTTTGCCTACTATTTCAACAAAGTTCACTGCATTGAAGGTCTATCTCAAGGCAATATATATTTTTAAAATTTCAGAATAGTATTGCTAGGCTGAATTATCTCTTCCTCCAATCTTAGCCTCTGGTACACCCTATTATTTTCAGTGTTTGTTATGTTCCCATCCGACTCCTTCCAGTTGCCTCAAGGATGGGCAAGAATCACGTCTTACCATTTCTGTGTCTAAGTATGGATTCACAGTGCCTGTTACTGGCACATAGTTAGTATGTACTCGGGAGATGTTTATGTACTCAAGAAGTGTTCTCAAGAGAAATGTACTCAAGAAGTGATCAGATGAATAGATAACTTGAGTTATGAAAGTTCTTAAGGGCATTCCAGATGGCAGAGGGATATGCCTGGCAGAGGGAATGTGAGGGGGAATGAGGAGTTCAAGGGACCAAAGGGAGATTGGCTGTATCCAGAAGTCACAGTAGTTTCCTCAGGAAACACTACCAGATATTACTGGATGTGGGGGAAATATCCTGGGCTACAGTTGGCACACTGGATGCTCACTGTGTGCACAACTAATACAGTGGATAGGAAAAATTAAAATGACATGATTCTTTTTTTTTTTTAAAGATTTTATTTATTTATTTGACAGAGAGAGATCAGAAGTAGGCAGAGAGGCAGACAGAGAGAGAGGAAGGGAAACAGGTCCCCTGCTGAGTAGAGAGCCCGACGTGGAACTCTATCCCAGGACCCTGAGATCATGACCTGAGCCGAAGGCAGCGGCTTAACCCACTGAGCCACCCAGGCGCCCGACATGATTCTTCATAGTCTAGGTGGAGAGATAATATATAAGCACAAAATAATTTAAAAATACAAATAACTTCAGGATTAAGTATAGGAGTCATTAGGTTGGGGAGAGGAAGAACAAAACCTCCTGTGCGCCCAATCCTGTATAATGCAGAGGTAGGAGCCATAGACACACACACACAAACATGATGTCTTCAGTCTGCACAGCCTTTCAAGACAGGTATCTTTATCTCCAGTTTACAAGCAAGGAAACTGGGATCTAGGGGCTAGGTCACTTATGCAGAATCACACAGCTAGTCAATGTCATGCCGAGATTTGCACTTGTGGTCAGGGAAGAGACCTAATCTGTATTACAGAGGTTAAATAAACTATGGGTGGGCAGAGGGAGGAGGATGCCAGTTTGCAGAGCCCTGTAGCTCTGAGGGGGTTGTCTGTCACACACACACACACACAAACACACACCCCACATCCTGGATGACAGGCTGTTGAATGCGGAGTTTACCTGACTACCAACAGAGAGAAAGGCACGGAAGAAGCCTTCTACAACACAGTCATGCTCACATCCCATGGACTACAGAGGCTGTTTGTCCTCATGCACCAGCCAGCTGCACATCTCACAGAACTAGCTTTTGTGACACGGGTCGCACAGAGAAATCCATCTTTTTTTTTTTTTTTTTTTTTAAAGATTTTATTTATTTATTTGACAGAGAGAAATCACAAGTAGATGGAGAGGCAGGCAGAGAGAGAGAGAGAGAGGGAAGCAGGCTCCCTGCTGAGCAGAGAGCCCGATGCGGGACTCGATCCCAGGACCCTGAGATCATGACCTGAGCCGAAGGCAGCGGCTTAACCCACTGAGCCACCCAGGCGCCCCGAGAAATCCATCTTTGAAGGCCCTCTCCCTCACAGGGGCAGTGTACCTGGGAACTTCCTGTAACTTGTGACTGTGTTCCCTTCAGGCATTTTCCAGTGCTTTGTTCCTCCTCTCCCTCATCCCTGTCATTTAAGAAGTCCTTTAAGGGGTAACTGTGCCAAAGAAAGACTCAGAGAATGAGAAATAAGAAAAAGCTAAGAAAATACAGCCTCAAGCCTACTTGGAGCTGGTTTTCCAGTTCGGAGGCTTGATTAAAAGTGTGGGGACTGAACCTGGCTTTTACATCTTTATGAAGAGTGAAGAAAGCATTATGGCAGATGTCTCTCATAGGCTGCGTCCCATGCGTGGGGAAGAGGCCGAAGGCTTGCCAGCCCACTGGTGCTCACAGGGTGCACGCACCAAATACCCCTCAGTGGCTGCCCAGGAGTGGACCCTGGCAGTGGAAAGCCTTATCTCCAGTGGTAAGACTTGGTGATCCGTGCTTCAGTGAAGGGGGCTTATATAAAAGCTTCCATTGGCCTACCCATTCCTCTTCCCATCTGGTTATCCGTTCAGCATGGTGGAGTAAGTTACGAGTGTATTATACACTAGTAAGCGCTAGTCTGCCTCACAAGAGAGGACTCTACACCTAAAAGATTAGACTATCTACTCTACAGCTATAGAAGCGATAGGGCTGGACTTGAGGCTCCATGGAGACTCCCTTCAGAGTTAAGATTTATTACGGTCAGATTGGGTCATAGACTTATACAATTACAGGAAATTATATAAACTTATTTATTGTTTATTAAATGTGTAAACCACTTAAAAGATTTATAAAATTGAGCCTCTTTGCATGGTAACTAACAACCTATACCTGACTTCTTTAAGTCTTAAGCCGTTGTGTTCCCTTTGCTATTGGACTGTTGTCATCGACGTTTCATTATAATTTCATATTCTACTTTTAGCATTATTTAGTACTGAAATAATAATATGTAATATTGTTTGTTGGGCTTTATAGTTTACAAAACACTTTGACAGACTTTATCTCTGCTATTTTTGATGGCTCTGTGACCTTCCTTGGAACCCATCTCTAACAGTTGAAAGTTCTGTTTCTTTTCATTTTGTATCTTACTTATTTTTATTTTTGTTTTGTTTTAAGGTTCTGTTTCTCAGCTGGGTTCTGCTCAAGTGTGAGAAACCATAGTAGTGAACATGAACTAGTTTTAGGCTTATCACCATTTCCTGTTTAGGCAGGTAAGATCTGCTAAAGGAAAGAACAGCTGCCAGACGACCAGGTGTGCTAGTTCATGGCCTAGAAGGGGCAGCTGTTAGTTGGACTTTGCCCATGTGTTCAGGATTTTATTTGATCTTCTGGGTGTACTCATGAGTGCACTCTTGTGGGTGGAAGCATTAGGATCAGAGACGGGTTGAAAGGTGTTGTACCTTTAACTGAAGAATCTTTCTGAAGGTCCATACAGCTGTTAGGCAGCTCTCTGGAAACAGGTGGGGTCAGTTTGTGAAGCAGTAGCTGTGAGTTCATGCCTAATAAATGGACTGTCCTGGGATCTGAGAGGGTGACTCCCTGGGTCACCTCTTGTACTGTGAATGGAAAAGGAGATATAACAGAAAGAGCCCTTTTCCAGTCCTATCTGGGGTGACTGCTGGCAATTGGGATTTCCTCCTTGATCTTGAGGCCCTCTCAATATGAACGACTTGTATGATGGGGAAGATAGTGGTCTTTGAACTCTTGGTAGATACACTCTTGACCTTGGTTAGATACCATCTTGACTTCTGGAAAGAACTGTGTCCTAGACTACTATTCTATTGATTCTCCTCTCCACCAAAAAAAAAGTGTCTTTTAAGATCTTTTTTACTTTACATGCTTGAATTTGAAGGTCATCCTCTTTGTTGTGAAAAAATAACCATTTTCCCAGTGGTGTGTGCCAGATGTGTGGGTTAAAGCAGGAAGACTAGCTGTCCTGGGTTCTAGCCCTAGGTTTTTTGCTGATTCACGGAGGCCTTTAATTTCTCTTTACCACTTTTTCTAGTGCTGCAAAATAAGAGAGGGGAGTTCATGAACATTTATGTGCTACTGGGGGATTTTTCTGTGCAAGTGAAAATTATTATTGATGCAACCACAGGACTTGCTGCCAGCTTCAAGGGGTGCATTTTACTTTCTCTGGAAAGAGGCCAGCAGTAATGATGGAAACACAGCGCATTTGACTTTGACCTCACTTTTGACAACCGTTCCCTTGCAATCCTTAAAAACATATTCCACCATTTAAGAGAACAGCAGCAGGCCTTCAGCAAAGCCTGTGGTCTATGCATGCCTTTGTAGATCTTTGGGATCGTGGTGAGAAAACCCTATGCCTCAGTGGCTTCCTGGTAGCTTGGCATTTTAGAGGTATCTGGAAAGAAAGGTGGCAGAAAAGCAGCATAACCTGCTTGACAAGTCTTGTATAAACAGAGGAAGTCCAGTAAGGCTCCTGGTCCGGGGTTGCCAAGCTCAAAGAAACCAATTGTAGTGTGCACAAAGGCACAAGTCACTAAGGCCCAGAGAACTCCCAGGAGGCCTGCACGTAGGCGGGACCGGAAGTTCTCACCAAAGACCGAAGGTCTATCGCAGTCCCAGGCTCTAAGCTGCGTTCAGTGACTGTGGACTCTTCAGTGAGGCAGCTTTTGTTGCCTGAACTGGTCATGTGGTTGAGTGGACAGTTGCTCCAGCCCTGCTCTCCCGTCACCCCGTTTTCTCAATCCTTTAGACTCATCCTCCAGGTGTAGACAGTGGTAGTGGCTGCTGTCTTCACTGCGGAATGTGAGTGAAGTGAGCTCCATTTGATTTCCCCCTTTTGCTTGGGATGGTACAACCATGAGCCCATTAAAGTGAAAGTGGAAGGAGAGAAAGCCCTCCCCCTGGGCCCCTGGACCCTCAGAGGGCTTCTGTTTCCCCTTCCCTAGAACGTTACTTTATCTTGTGCACATCATGCTTCTAAGACATCAGAAAAGGTGGGAGAATGTGCCTTTTACAAATATGTGTCCAGGCAGGGAAACCTGTCGACATGCTCCCAGCGGTAACCCCCTCCTTGGCTCACATCCTTTCTGCCCTCTGTAGGCTGAGCACCTCCAGTGTGTTTGGTGACCCAGAAAAGGCAAGAGTGAGACAGCCATCTGTGGCACTACTCTTAGGGAATGGGAAGTGCTGCCGGGGAGAAATATTTGGGTGTGAAGTTTTATGTTAGGGTGCCTCTCCTCCACTGTGCTGAGGACAGTCAGCAATAAGTCCAAAAAGGCAGTTTTTGATCTTTTGGATGCTGGGTGCTAGATAAAATAAAAATATATTCTCCCCATTCGGCAACTAGCACAGTGTTTAACAGCAACACATTGTTTTTTTAAGATTTTATTTATTTATATGAGAGAGAGAGAGCAGGAGTGAGGGGAGAGGGAGAGGGAGATGCAGACTCCCTGCTGAGCAGGGAACCCAGTGCAGGACTCCATCCCAGGACACCCGGGATCATGACCTGAGCTGAAGGCAGATGTTTAACCGATGGAGCCACCCAGGCGCCGCACAACACCACATTTTTGATTGAAAAGATCACTAGATGGTTGAATGAATGGGTGCTACTTAAGTGTGAGAACTGATCTTTTCTGATCAGATGGTTTTCTGCTTACCTCAGATTACATGTCACAAGAATTTAGGATGCTTACAGGGAAAAATGAGTGCTGTTTTCTTCTCCAGAATATTTCTCTATGAAAGCAAGCACTTGCTGAACTTTAGAAGCCTTTGGAGGTTTTTGAAATTCCCCACTGTTATTCTGAAGAAGAGAAGAGAGAACAACTTTTTTTTTTCCTACCCTCTTGGCCGATAAGGAAAAGCGAATTTCAGAAAAACATGGGACGGAACAGGAAGTGTTCAGAGGTTTAGTCATACTTGTTAGGTATGAAAAAGCCCCACTGCATTCTCATATTGTTTCTTTTATGGACTTAACACTTCCTACTTTGAGAATACCTTCCTCCCCAAGGGCTCAAAGCCCTTTATAGTCATTAATCTTCATCCTGCTTCTTTTCTTAAAAACTGGAAATGTTAGCAACCATTTTGCGAGTGTCGTATGAGCTACAACTTCCAGCTAAGTGCGTTTTCTCTGTCCAGTCCAATAGCTCAGTTGAGAATGTGGCCTACAGCAGGCAGTCAGGGGACCCATTTGTCCTGGTTTCCATGGGACTTTCCTCTTTTTAGTGGCCAAATCCACATCCCAGCAGCCCCCTCAACCAGGATAGTTGGTCATCCAAGAAGGCGACCCGTGCAGGTAGCCCTGAATGAAAAGAAATCCTTCCACCACCCTTAACTTCAGCCTTGGTCAGCTGCCTGAGAAATGACCCAGACAAGAGTCTGTGAGTGACGCAGAGCGGACCTTTCAGGCCTCTTGATGGAAGAGGATTCAAGGCACACAGTCATGGAACTAGGGAAAATCGAGATGAGTAGGGACAGCTTTGTGTCTACGAAGTAAAATTCTGGTTTCTTGGGGGGTTTTTTTGGCTTTGTTTTTTTTTTTCTCTTGTTGGTCTACCCTTTCGCTCCTTCCGACAGTACGTGGTGAAAAGCGAAAACAAGAACTGATAACTACCTAATTTCTGAAACAAGAAGTGTGATTTCAAATACTTCTGTTGGTCTCAGATTTTTTCATCTGAAAAATGAGGATGCTGGTCTTGATGGCTGGGGCCCCTGTCTGCTCAAACTCACCATGAGGAAAGAAGCAGGAAGTAGGAAGCAGGGGAGGGCAGCGAGAAAATGGACTCCATCCCCTTGAACCAGCTCTGCGCACCGGGAGGACATTTTCGTTTAAGTATGAACCTTTTGACATACTGAGGGTGTTTCCACCCGTCATTTCCCACCTCGGCTTTTCCTACCATCTTAGGCGGTGTTGCTTGTATGCGCCGCTTTGTCTGAGCCAGGGACGGCGTGGGCGGGCAGCTGCCATGGTTCTCCGGGTGCACCTGATACACAGACAGCCTTTCCTTTTGCTGCCCCTGAAGGACCTAGAACAAGCCTTGCTCTTGGACACCCTGCCAGCGGGCCTTAGCCCCTTACCCCGGCTCTCAGGATGTGCTCTCTTCTATTTAAATTGTCCAACTCCACGTGTACAGTCTTCACGTGAAACACTAGAACTTGCAAACACTTTCCAGTGTATTTTTTACTGCCTTTCATGAGCCCGCCATGCCACTTTCCTTCACTCCTCATCGCGGGGAGGAGACGTAAAGGGATGACAGCTTTCGAATCCAGCAAACGTTGTTTCGAATTCTAGCACCATTGGTTGCATGTCATTGGCAAGCTCAGTCTTTAAGCTTGGTGAGACTGGATTTCTTCATCTATAAAACCAGGAGGTTTTATAATATCTTAGTGTTGGCACATCAAAGGCACCGAATATATTTTAATGACCTCCTAGCCCTCTACTTTCTCTTCACCCTCTCCCGTGGACCATGCTCCCTGTCTTATCACCTTGTTTTCATTCTTTGCCCTCTGTTAATTTTAGAGATTGCAGGAAAGGTGTTCCAAGTAAAGGAGAGTAAGTACGCAGTGAGTGGGTGCTAACTAAATAATTATACCGGGCTGTTCCTCCTGACAACTCGTACTAGGCCACGCTGCCCCTGAATGCTGATGGAAGCAGCTGGGGAAAAGGTGTCATTTGCAAAGGGCCAGTCACCTCAGCATAAGAAATGGAATGTGTGCATTATTGGGCCCCCTGTGTACCCCCACTCGCATGCTCGATGACACTCAGAAGTTGATCTGTAAATGTAGGTAAAGCTGACTGTCCTTGTGGCAGACAGCTGAGAATGTTTTAGCTGTTGTCGCTAACATGTTCATCAGAAGAATCAAATGCATCAGGGCCCCTGGGTGGTTCAGTAGGTTAAGTGTCTGCCTTTGGCTCAGGTCATGGTCCCGGGGTCCCGGGATCAAGCCCCGAATTGGGCTCCTTGCTCAGTGGGAAGCTTGCTTCTCCCTCTCCTTCTATCTCCTAGCCCTGGTGGTGTGTGTGTGCTCTCTCTCTCAAATAAATAAATGAAATCTTTTTTTAAAAAAATCATCAAGGAGCGCCTGGGTGGCTTGGTCGTTAAGCGTCTGCCTTCAGCTCAGGTCATGATCCCAGGGTCCTGGGATCAAGCGCCACATTGGGCTCTCTGCTCAGCAGGACGCCTGTTTCTCCCTTTCCCACTCCCCCTGCTTATATTCCCTCTCTCTTGCTGTCTGTCTCTCTGTCAGATAAACTAAATAAAATCATTAAAAAAAAAATGAATCAAATGCATGTTTTCCCTTTGAGTAGAGCATAGAAAATCTTGTTACAGAAATTACCCGATATATCTCTAGGACTGTCTCCCGAATCCAGGTCGATGGATGACCCGATCACTCTAGGACATGCAGACCTGGCGGTGGACACTTCTGTTGCAGCATCTTTATAGCAACTGACTCTTTTGATTTCCATTTTCCTGTCATTTTTTTCCCCATTTTTTTTTTCCTTGCTTAAAAACAGATGATTTGCAAAGGCACATGAAAGTGACTTAATTCCTTTAATAGATAATCGTTTTCCAGGAGCATTTTCTCTTTTATCATACAGTCCTTGATGTAATTATGTGATAATTAAGTGTAATCATGTGATATTGTGAGCCTACCACAGATGGAGCCGCCAAGCCATCTCAGAAATGACCATGTCCTTATGTCTGTATGTCTCTAAGATCTATCACAATTTTGGCACGTGTACGTTTGTCATTGATATTTATTTTGCTTTTCATGTGCTGGGTCCTGTGCTAGGTTCTGGTGTCTTGTGTCCTTCAGTCCTCCCAGCCTTTTGAGTTAGAGCCAGTGTTATTTACCCCATTTTGTAGGTGAAGCAACTGAGGCTTGTGGAGTTTAAGTAACTTGCATAATGTTGTACAAAGAACTTACCTCTTAGTGAAATCAGAATTTTTAACATTATGCAAGTTATGGGATATTGTTGAATCCCAGTTTTTTAGTCTTTAAAATGGGGGCTAAAATGTCACATTTAATTTGATTGCTGGGAAATTTAAGTGAAATAGTAAATGTGCCTGCTAGGTAAGAGTTGACAAATATTATTCCTTTGTCCTTAAGTTTTATTTTTTTCCTCCTCTAGACTTTAAGATCTTTAAAAAGAATATTAAATTTTTTTTTTTTTTTTTTTTTTTTTACTCATTTCCGTGTTCTCAACACCTAGCAGTATGAGGCAGGTATTCACTGAATCAAAAACTTTGAGGAAAGTCTTCAGATCATTCACTCATTCCTTCACCTCTGACAGGGTGTCAGGCTCTGGGTTTGGGGTCGTAGAGTCAACAGCACAAACAGAGTCTGCCGCCACTTTTTTTTTTTTTTTTTAAAGATTTTATTTATTTATTTGACAGAGAGAGATCACAAGCAGGCAGAGAGGCAGGCAGAGAGAGAGGGGAGGAAGCAGGCTCCCTGCGGAGCAGAGAGCCCGACGCGGGGCTCGATCCCAGGACCCTGGGATCATGACCTGAGCCGAAGGCAGAGGCTTTAACCCACTGAGCCACCCAGGCGCCCCGCCGCCACTTTTTTAAAGTCTTTGTGAGAGAGGAACATCTTGTAGATAATAGAGTAATGAACAACCTTGGTCCTTGAGGTGGGATTTAAATTTTGGAAATAGCCAAAGTTATTTTGCTTCAAGTCTGATGAGTACATGAAACTGTTTTTGGTGGGATACAAAGGATAGCAAAATATCATTATAACTTGGTTCTGGAAGTCCTAAAGGAGGTATTTCTAAAGTATTCTGGGGGAAGGATGGTATCACTGATGTAACTATAACCACATTAAAAAGGTCTGTCTTATGAGGCAGCAGAGTTGATGTGATGGGACCATGGTATAGGTAAGGTGTTCCAGGACCTTGGAACCACCGGGAATAAGGCCTAAAAACAAGTCAGATAGCTGGATGATTGGGCGGCGAGCATGCCTCCTGGAGAGGAGAAGTAAGAGGAGATGAGGGAGTGTTGACAGCCTGTAGCAAGATTCTTAGGTAGATAGTTAAACTTAAAAGTTTATCAGTAAGTCACTAGGTGGCCCTAGGGGAGAACACAAGACAAAAGATGAGTTTGTTTTGGTACCAAGAAGTGATTATCTAATGAGACTCATTTAATTCATCTATTAATCCATCCATCCATCCATCCAACAGTGAGAGCCTATTGCCAGCCCACAGGTACTGTTCTAGGTGCAAGGGGAACAGACCAGGCAAGTCCCTCCTCCCGTGGAGTTGTCTGCTAATGACAACCTTTCCTCCTGGGTGAGTGGGAGGGTCTGGGGCTCTAGTGTGCTGTTGGGAATCTAAGAAGCAGGTGAAGGTGAAGTAGGCCACCAATATGGATATAGACACAGGAAAATGGAAGTCCAAGTACCCGCAAACCATCATCCTGGAAACAAGAAACTGTCAAGTCCATACCCAGATCCAGACTCAAGGGCAGATCTGCTGTGGAGGGCAAGCGTGCACAGGCTGGGGGGCTTGGCCTGAGACAGGAGGAGAGGTGGGACAGGAAGCCCTGAATGGGCAGTTGAGCCCATGGAGGGGAGGGAACTGGTTTAAGCTCCGAGTTGCGATGATGGAGCTGAAAATCTACACTCAACTATAAAAAGTTGTCTTAGCATCTTTATTGAGCTGGAAGGTGATCGACAGCTGTGTTTTTATTTAGGTGTGAAGACACTCCAGGTCACACGCAGCTTTTCACCTTACCCCATATGTCCCACAGTTCAGGTGTAACACACCCAAGGCCAGCCTCTGAAAATGAGGCTGATTTCTTTTTCTGGTCTCAACAAGGAAAACGCTGTCTGTTCTCTTCCTAGTGATCTGTTGTGCACACATGAAATGCTACAAGACATGTGAGTTTTTTGGTGGCTCTCGTTGACCAGGGAGGCAACATTAGTCTTTGAACCTAGGTCTGAAAGTAGTGGAAACCGCTCCACGAGGAGAACGTGACATGGTCTGCGTGGCCTTTTTCGTGTATTTTAACTCAGTTGATCTACTCAAAACCTCATCAGTCAGTCAGCACAATTGTCTCCATTTTGTAGCTGAGGACACTGAGAGGCACGTCTGCCCTCCCTTCTTTTTCGCAGTTTTGGTCGTTCTGGTGGGAAGAATCAGCGTGCAGGGAATATCGAGTGTTTGTTTGGGCTGATGCCTGTGTTGTTCTTCAGTCTTGTGAGGAAGGGAAGACACGTACAGATGGCTGGAATCAGTAGAAGGGTAAATGTAAGTCGCGTTAGAACTTTAAGGTTAGACTTAAGTAAGCGATGGGGTGTGTGCGGGAGGAATGCAAGGATGTCCTTCTGGCGGAGTATCCGTCCCAGGCCAGAGCACCTGTGTTTCTTTTCAGTTGCTGCTTTCCCTGCTGCAGGAAGTCAACCAGGCAGGTGAGTGCGGGTTCGACCCCAGCTTGTTCTCCAGGAACTTAGAATCGTATCATTTACTCTGTATAGGGCATTACTTCCACTTTAGTTCTGTTTTCTCTTGACTAGATGCATCGTTCTCTGATGAGTGCAAAGTGTCTTCTGAGAAGTTAAAACCTCTATTTTACGGTTCAGAACTGTAGATGGGAGAAGTAATTAGTATTAAACAGAGTACCCAAATTGCAGGGGGGTTATATTTCTAGGCATTGCCTAGAAAGATTGTGGCCAAGTTCAAGGACGTCCAAATGAGGGAATGGTGCAGTGCACGGTGATCATTAGTACTGGGGAGGAGAGCTGAAGCTGCAAAGTGGCGTTGTGAATGAACTTGTTTTTCAGCTCCCAGTGAAGTTTGTTAGGTAGTTAGAGAGAATGAGCAAGAGAGACCGAGAGAGGGAGATTGATATTGATAAGAAGAAGAAAGTAAAAGACTTCTCTTGATGGAGTCCCAACTCCTCTGTGTTCTTTCTGCTGAGTGGGCTCATCATCATTGAGTACTGGCGCAAGAGGTACCTCTGTCCCCTTTGTCCTTCTCTGTAAATGGCTTCCAGTTTAGAGGACTCTAATGACTGACCATTGCAATTGGAGAAATGCAAGAAGAGGAACATAGGCCATCTGTAGTCATTGTCTACTGAGATTCATGATGTTTCAGAAAGGATGTGGCATAACATCACACCTTGTGACCTCCATTCATTCCTGTGGGGTGCTTACTATCCTAGTACATTTCTGAAAGGACGTAGGAGAGCATCACACCTTGTGACCTCTGCTCATTCCTGTGGGGTGCTCACTGTCCCAGTATCTAACCCACAATACGCAGTAGCTATATATGGAAATGGCTAGTGCAACAGAGAAGCTGAATTCTTATTTCATTTTAATTAATTTGAATTTAAAAATGTACTTGATTTTTCTTAAAAAATCTTTTAAAGTGTGTTTGGAACAGCTTGGGTATGTGAATTTACCTTTTCAACTGTAAATTTTGTGAACTCTGAATACAGATCGAGTATTTCCAGTGAAAATTTGGTTTCTGATTTGAGCTGTTAACTAGACACTAGATTCCAAAGACCTACTATGGGAAAAAAGAATGTATCTCAATAAATGTATTGATTTGTATTTCAAAAGACTATTTTGGATACATTGGATTAAATGTAACATGTTACTTAAATTAATTTTACCTGTCCCTTTTTTTAACGTGACTAGTACAAATTGTTAAAATTACACGTGTAGCTTGCACTTTATTTCTGCGTGACTAGTACAAATTGATAAAATTACATGTGTAGCTTGCACTTTATTCCCAAGGGCAGCCTTGGTCTAGATAATGTCCTAATGGGATCCATTGGAAGTATTATCAGGACTTCTTTAGGGAAAGTTGCTATTCTTCCAAAGTTATAGATGTATTTTCTCCATTGTGTTGCTATGCTTTTTTATAGGGATGGGTTTATGACAACTGACAGTTGGAAAGGGTCTTAGTAAGTTAATTGAGAGGATAGCTTTGCTTGTGTTAATCAGAATGATTTTCAAATGCATTTTCGCTGCATTCAGAAAGCATTGGTCCTCGTGCCAACAAAGAACGCCATTAGTGCTTTGTCATTCGCGTCTGTTTCAGCCCCTGCTCCTTTTCTTCCAGGTAAGAACTGCATGCACCCGTGGTGCAGAAACCTTGGTGATGATCAGCATAGATTTGATCTGCTTGTGGCAAGGAACAGAAATCCAACTAAAGGGGAATTTCATAGAAGTAAAGGAAATAGTAGCCTTTTGCTAGCTCATGTTTAAACCCTCCCAGCGCCAAGTGGTTTTCAGAGTTCCCTCTTTCAACTTTTTGGTTAAACTTTCCAGATCTTCCTATTTCCAGATTTGGGCTGTTGGCAGCTCTGTGTTGGAGCTGTTGTTGACGCCCCTGTTGAGGCTTGACGGGCGGTGGTATTGCAATGTGCTTTCTCACAGCTTGGGTTGCAAGTTGCTTTCTAAAGATGCAAAGGGAATTATCCGCTATAGTAGTTTCAACACCTGACTGGATTTCAGATGCTAAAGTCACATTCTTGTCATGATTCTCTCACTGTTGCAGAATTGTATTTTGCTTAAGAGAAGAGGAGATAAAACAATAATAACATCAAGATTGCTTGGAAACTTGAAAATTCTGTTTTAGAGGAGTGTTGTATTTGGTTTTGTTCTTAAATCAAGGAATGAATAAATAACTCAGCGAGGTTCTTGAGTAAGCCTCCCTTTCCCTTGCAGGCCACTTTGCACCCAGATTTTATCATGATGACCAAGAGTTTAAAAGGTATTCTAGGCAGAAGGTAACTCTGTAGAAAGATGACATCTTTGAGTTTAGGACTGCTAACTTCTTCCAGAGCAGTTATGTGATTCATTCGAGGATCTTGTTAACCCTTCCACCTCAATCCCTACATCTGTCAACTAGGGTTTGTACTAGCTGCGGTGATGTGACTCTTAGGGATGTTAGGAGGATATAACAGCCTGTAATTGAAGGGCTTTTGGTAATTGAAGAGTATCTTGGTAAAGAGCTTTAGCAGGCTCAAGATTTCTACTAATTTAGGGTTCTAAGATTTTATTAAGAAGTCAGCTGCTCAAGCGATTTCTTCAAATTATAATTGGTGATAGTTTGTGTACAAAAATAAAGACCTAACCACTAGTAGCAAGGTTACTTTGGGGGGAAGATGGGGTCCACTCACCCCTTTAGAGTGGCACAAATGTAGCCCTGACTGCCATCACGGGGACCGTGCCCCTCACCTGGGGAAAAGAGGCTCCCCATTCTCCAAGCTATTTGATGCACATTCATTCTTGAGCAAGAAGTGGGTCTGGGGTCTGGGCACGTAAAGACAGACTTTACTCTGCAGGCCAGAAGTGGAATGGGTTTTCATTCCTTCTTGCTTTTCCTTCATTAACCTTGTCTTGCTCCTCCTGCATACTTTAAGTGTCGTTGGTGCTGAGAACACAGGCTCCTTGTGGAGCTCCAGAAAATGAAGCCACAGCCTTCCTGATGGTGGGTTTAGGGGGAAACTCCAGAGGCAGTTGGGACAGAAGAGGAACCAGCGTGGGCATACCTGTCTGGGACCCTGGTTCCCATGTAGGTTGGGTAGTCATCAGTCAGGAACTTCCTGAATTGTACTGATAATCTCCATTTTATAGTTAAAGGCAGAACAGTAGAAACTTACTCAGGAGGGAAGGACAATTAGCAGATTGGTTAATAAGATTTCTCTTTTTTAAAAGATTTTATTTATTTATTTGTGAGAGAGAATGAGCTAGAATGAGCAGGTGAGAGGGACAGAGGCAGAGGGAGAAACAGGCTCCATGCCGAGCAGAGAGCCTGTTGCGGGACCAATCCCAGGACTCTGGGACCATGACCTGAGCTGAAGGCAGATGCTTAACTAACTGAGCCACTCAGGTGCCCCAGAATTTTTTTTTTCCCTTCTTAAAGCTTCTCCAGATAATTCTCCTGTGCAGCCAAGGTTTAGAATGCCTGATATAGAATGTGTGTTTCCTCAATTGTTAACTGATCATGAGTCCCTGAAGTATATGGAAATTCAGACATATTTTTCATATACTGTGGAGCCCTAATAGTTTTAATGAAGGCATGGATTTTATTAAAATAAATTGTTAGTCTGAACAACAGGGCTACAAGAGTGTAGCATAGGACTTTGCTTATTTCAAGCTGTTTAATATTCTGATAATCAGTGCTGTCATCTCTGACACACAGAAATCCGTTGTCAGAAACAAAACTCCTTGGTCTTTCTAACCATGACCACAGCAAAGGAGAAGATGCCTTTTCTGAGTTCCTATCAGAAATCTCATGTCTAAGAATCAGGGAATTTTTAAGGTTTTTGATAAGCATGGGTAGCAGAGGTAGAAGATACTTGCCATGAGGGTTATTACTTCTGGAAAAGTGTTTCTGAAAGAGGAAACACAGGTGTGTGACACACCGTACTCAGTATTCAGGATTGTTTATATGTTACTTTATAAAGGTGTAGAGGCAGGAGGGGGATGGGAGATCAATTCAGCCCTAATTCCTCAGTCAGTCCTAGAGTGAGGTCATGTCAATCTTGTCTTGGTTTTAATTACGCTCTTGTGTTACCATATAAAGGCAGGTTTAATTCTTAAAGCATACACAAAAAGTAGTGCTTTATTTGGGACTTCTCAAATTCCCTGTCATAATAAAGCCTTGCATTTATAGAGAGCCTTTGTTTGAAGAAACTCATAATATTTTACAAGTTTCATCTCATTTATCCTTAAAATAATGTTCTGTGACAGTAAAGGTTGGGTATGGGTATGGCAGTCTCTCAGCAACGCTGAGGAGAGGTTGACTTCTTTCTTTTACACTGCTTTTTAAGTATGGTGCTCTTACGTCGTTCTGTTGAGATTATTTTGGAGGTAAACATTTTCCAGAGATATAAATCTTTTCCAGATCTAATTTGCACTTGTTACTCTAGGTATAGTTTACAGGGCCTTTTCTGTTTATATTTATTTCTCTGCCTGAGGCAGCCTAGGAATTATCTGATCTGTGGAGAGCAAGGGAATTTGTTCAGTCTGACCATGGTAGGGGCTGGGACCCCAGTCTTCTGCCTTACAGACTGAGCCCTGGTGGGGTGCGGGTACCTCCTGGTTCGCTGGAAAGGGACCAGATCCAGCAAGGAAGTTGTTGGACTTCATTTATTCAATGTTTCTCTAGATTACTGTCATCTCAATGAGAATGTAAATCTTGCTCTTGTATCCAGTCTTTATTTTTTATTTTTTTTGATTTTTAAATTTTTTATTTTTTATAAACATATATTTTTATCCCCAGGGGTACAGGTCTGTGAATCGCCAGGTTTACACACTTCACAGCACTCACCAAAGCACATACCCTCCCCAATGTCCATAACCCCACTCCCTTCTCCCAACCCCCCTCCCCCCAGCAACCCTCAGTTTGTTTTGTGAGATTAAGAGTCACTTATGGTTTGTCTCCCTCCCAATCCCATCTTGTTTCATTGATTCTTCTCCTACCCACTTAAGCCTCCATGTTGCATCACCACTTCCTCATATCAGGGAGATCATATGATGGTTGTCTTTCTCTGCTTGACTTATTTCACTAAGCATGTTGTATCCAGTCTTTAAAACCTAATGTTTCTGAGGGTAAAAAAAGGCTTTTTCATTTTTAAGAAGGTCTGAGTTGCCCCCCACCCCCACCCTTCAGCTACCCCCAGCCAGACAGCTGGGGTTGTGGGTTCAGGCCATAACTTCTCTCTCTCTCTCTCCCCTTCTCTCTCTTCCTTTTACGAGACTTCCAAGATTCATCCGTTCAAGAAAGAAGTGGAGATGAGCAAAGCCCAGAGTGGTTCTCCGAAACAGAGAAGAAAGCTGCCTAGGGGAGCAGGGAAGGTTTTATGAGGCACGAGGCAGCAGGTGGGAGAGGAGGAGGGACAAACGGTTAACACACAGGTTTGAAGCAACAACCTGTGCACTAACCGTGTATTCTGTCTCTGGCTCTGCACAAGTCTGACCCGCCATCTTTCTTGGCCCAGGTCTTCAGGTCCCATGACCACAGGGGACTGGGCTCCCATCCCAGGGGTACCGTGAGGGCTCTGGGAGAGTGTCACATGGCAGGTGGAACATGGCTGGAAGGTATCTCTCCTTTGGGGGGAGGAATTGCGAAGCCCTACCTAATGGCGCCCTTGATACAACTAAATAGTAGATCTCTCAGTTCATTACCCGTTAGCCCCAGGCAGGGACATCGCATCTTGGCTAATCGTAATAGCCAAATCATTAAGGGGAAATGGCATTAATGGAGGAGAAAGCAGCTAATCAAGAGCTGAACTTGGCCACTTCGTTGTGCCCAGGATATAAGCTGCTGTGAATTTAAGTACCTGTTTCTTTCGCTGTTAGAATTAGTTAGGAAGAAAGGATTTAGTGATCCTCTTTTCAAAAGGTGAATCCGAAGCTGGGCATTTCCCAGTAAATCCAACAGCAAGACTTGATTTTTTGCAGAGATCACACCTGCTGGTTGTGTAGAAATGAAGTCGCACCACTTTTCTTACACTGGATCAACCCAGTGTCAGTAGGACATGCCCCTTTGTGGGGTTTCCAGGAGCGAAGATGTACATTGGTGAGCTCACCTAATCTCCGCTCAGAGTGAAAGCCATCATCTCCATCACGGCAAGGACTTGGCGGGGGGCAGTCGGGGGGCCATGGAGTGCACGCGTTTAATTTTCCCATCCAGGTCAAAAGCCTGCCACCTCACCTGCATCAGCACTGGGTTCCAGCCAAGTGAGCCGAGCATCCTTTAAGCATAGACCTCCCTGGAAACCACAACCTGGCATGCATAGGAATCACAGCTTGAGCTACTGCTTATGATTCATGTCAGAAATACTTAAGAAATTCAGGGGAGAAAAAGGGAAAGAAATTCATACCATCTCAGGGTTGGAAAGGATCTTAATTAAAATGTTTTAAATTGGAACAATAAAGAAATCTATGTGAGGTTTGTTTTGTTTTGTTTTTTTGTTTTTGCTTTGGTGCTTGTCTTAGAGGGGCGGCTCCTTGTTCTAGACACTAGTGCTATTTCTAATAATATTTGGCAGAACGCTTGAATCCTGTGAGGGAACTTGGGGAGTTCTGATGGAGAGAGGAGGTGACTGTGGTGGTCAGGCTTTGTCTAGGTCTGTTCTGCCCACACTGTAATTAATAGGCTCTGATTCACCAGAGCATATAAGATCATAGAGGACAGCATCTTGGAGTCCTAAGGCATCTTTCCAGTTCTCCTTGAGTTCCTTCCCAGTGTAGGAACCCTTTGTGCAGTCACCTTCAAGCCTTGGCTTCACCTGGCTTGAGGGGGAACAATACGCTCTGTACATATGTCTAGCACACAGGTGTGTATGTGGCTGGCCCTTTCCTCGGAGATGCTGCGGGGAAGCCCTATATCTCTGCTTCGCGCTAGTCCTTCCCATAGTTGAAGGCCTCTAGAAGGACCCTTTAAATCCTTTCTTCTCCACAGGCCACATGGCTCCTTAGCGCCTTTATGCTTTCCTCATGTGAGAGAATGGAGTCTGTCTCTTCAGACTGTTGGAGAAGCATCATGGGACTGTGGCCGCTCCAGTGTCTGGAGATAGATTGAGCTCCTTCTTGGTATTCTCACCCTAGGATGAGTAAATGTTGACAGGGCCTTTCCTCCTCACCACTCCTGTGCGTCCCACCTGTTCCTTTAGATTTGCTGCTCACTAGATAAATGGAAAGCAGTTGAGTAGGGAAATGTGTTTTGTTGTTGCTAAAGAAAATCTTGGAGATAAAAGTAACATCCTTTTACTCAAAAATGACTTCAGGTGAGATTTCTAAGCCATCATATGCACAAGTAATCTGCAAAAGCCCTGGTGGCCCTGTAGATTGTGTCCCACAGGTAATACCCAGACGAATCTTAATGGCTCCCTCTGCTCAGAGGCCTGAGAACTTCTCACTTATGTCATATTTCGTCCCTTCCTCAGCTAAATGCATTTACTCTCTCCATCTGTGCTCCCACTAGGATAAGTAACAGGCTTCAGAAAGCCAGCACCCTGGCTTAGGTGGCTCTGTGGCATGACCCTCAGGAGCCCCACACGATTCTGTGAGGAGTAAGGGCACAAAGCAATGGAATCTTCCAGAGCTGCAATGACTCTTATGACCTTGGACTTCTCTCTGCAATGACTCTTATGACTTTGGACTTCTGTCTGCAATGACTCTCATGACCTTGGGATTCTGTCTGCAATGACCCTTACGACCTTGGGATTCTCTCTGGGGGTTCCAGAAGGTCTTACAACCTTCTCTCTGGGGATTCCCCGTAAGTTGTAGAGCTACCACGGATGAGCTGGTGCTACTTAAATGTCGTATCTTATTTCTCCTCTTTATACCAGTCGTACTCTCTCATGAGCTGGAGACTTCAACAGGATCACTGAACCGCTGCGATCTCCAGGTCAGGTTCCTTGTGTGGAATGGAGACGATTGTGCCTTCCTGGCAGGGTTATTATGATTCTAAAATAGAGGCTTCATGGCAAGCACATTCCAAGTGTTCCCTGAGTGTTAGCTCCCCTTCCTGATGGTTCCAGTGACTGTATATTCCAACCAAGATTGGCACATATGTTCTGAAGGGTGTAAGTATTTATTATGAGGGCCCATGTATATGTATGGGTAAAGTGGTACAGGCTTTTAAATATTGGGACTGTTTTGGAAATTTGAGGACTTGAGGTGGCAGAATTTATGACGCCTAGTACAGGTGTTGGCTGCTTGCGGATGCCTGATGAATGCCGAAGTATTCATAACAACCACGGAGGAATAAAACACCCTCGTGATCTTCTATGGCAATGTTTGACTGTGGGGCCCATTGCTCATGCCTCTTTTTATTCACTTTGCTGTACACGGAGAACAGAGTTCTGGGCAAAGGGAAGACTTAAGATGCTGTGACTAGGGGTGCCTGGGTGGCTCAGTGGGTTAAGCCTCTGCCCTTCGGCTCAGGTCATGATCTCAGGGTCCTGGGATCAAGCTCTGTATCGGGCTCTTTGCTCAGCGGGGAGCCGGCTTCCCCCCTCTCTCTGCCTGCCTCTCTCCCTACTTGTGATCTCTGTCTGTCAAATAAATAAATAAAACCTTAAAAAAAAAAAGAGAGATGCTGTAACTAATTGAGTCTGAATGACAGACACGATACGCTGTCTTCTGATTTTAGGCCTGGAAGGTGAGGAAGGGGGCTATTTCCATTGTAAATATACAGGAATATGCATATTTCAGGTCCTGAACTCATCTGCTCAGATGTCCAAGGCAAGAGCCTTTCGTAGACCCATGAAGCCGGGCTCCTAGGAAGATCTCTCCATCGGTGTGTATGTGGTTTGTTGGAGACACCCTCCCACAGCCCGTTCCAAGGGCTGAATGGGTATCTGGGCAATAAGAACAGAGCCACAGGGACTAGGAGTGCAGCTGCACGTATCCTCATTTGCAAGGGTATCCCCACTGTTTTCCCCCATGAAATGACTGCAAGCATTTTAAAAGCCAAAGACCCATCGGGCTGAAAAATCCAGTGACCCAGCACCCAGAGGGATGTTTCTCTCAGGAAAGGAGCTAGGCACTAGGAGGAGGGCCTGCTTGGGCCACTGGGATAGATGTCTCTCGGAGCCTCCAAGAGACTCCCCGTCAGAGTTCTGAAGTGGATCCCCAAGTAGATCCTAGACCCTAAGGCATACTGCTTCCTTCTGGAGAAAGGCCAAAGCCGCCGTGGCCTGTGCTGTGGGTACAGTGTGTATATAGCAAAGCAGATAGGCGTTTGCATCTTTCCCCAAGTTCTCCAAGCTGATCTCGCTACCTTTGGGGGTGAACAAAATATTCAACAGTTTTTCAGTGCAAGAAATTGGCGCTCGAGAGTGTATTAGTTCAGGTTCTTGTGCACGTCTGTTTGCATCCACCGAATCGAAAACTGTGCCGCTCCAGTTTCTGTCTTGCTCAGTTTTGGGGTGACATAGGGATTTTGCTGGTTAATGAAAACTTATTTAATAAAAGCTCTAGCCACCCCCTTGCATCATTTTGCAGCCAGAAGAGTGGACTTAAATAATTGTGCATTCCAACTTCAGTTTATCGAAGCTCAGTAAGTCACTTCCTACGGGAGACATGTTTTCTCTTCCATCTATAGAAGACAAACTGTGGTGGCAAGCATCAGCTTTCCCCGGCAGCTCTCCTGAAAGCCTGCAGGGTGAAAAAGAGCTCTTTCTCTCCAAAGCTTGGGTGTTACTAGCTTGCCCACTGCACCTCGGGCCCTGCTGTTTGCCATCTTGGCGGAGGTGTCAGTTTCAGTGCAGCAAAGGGGCACCACTCAGTGTAGCAGGACGCAAAGGCACCTGTAGAGTTTTTACCCTAATTTCCCTGAGAGATGGTCTCCCTGTCTGTTTTCGTGGCACTCTTCCTCCTCAGGACTGTACATGGGCCTCAGAAACCATCCTTGGGGTCATCTGGCATTCCGAGTGGGGCTGGGGGCTATTTTGGGAAAAACAGTGCCTAAATCCAGGACACTTGCGCTTTAGAGGAATCTTTAAAATGACCTGTAAACCATCTTTTTTAAGTACAACCAGACTTTGCTTCTGTGTCTCTCAGTTCCAGAAACACTTTATCTTTATTTCCAGGAAGTTAATATTTAATTAGCGACAGGCTCTAAGTGTCTCAACCCTTCAGCGTCTTTAAAGAACTAATGGTGTAAAAACAAATGTGTAAATGCACCAGGGGGATCCCAGTGATTTATAGAGGCTCTGTATTGAATAATTTTGAAAAGGGAAGATGTTTTTGGTAATAAGAATATTCATTTTTTGACTCTTCTATTCTGTGATATGTAACCATGGGGTGGGGAGGAGGGGAGAAAATACCATTTTTCTACGGAGCATAAAATCCTTAAGCTCATTTTAGGTGGTAGTCACAGGCTCCTAAGCACTTGATTTAAAAATGAGCAAAATCCAATGGGTACCCTTCACTGGCCCTTCATGGTTTGGGGGAGGAAAGAGGACAGGGAATAAACCTATTTTGGTTCAGGTAATTCAATGCTTGCAGCAATTCTACTCCGTCTTCCATTTAAAGTAAAAAAAAAAAAAAGAAAGAAAGAAAGAAAAGAAAAGAAAAGCTTTCTATAATGGTTAGTGAAATTTACATTTCATCCCTTGCCTAAAACTATTTTTAGCCTTATTTTCTCTTTTCAGAGCTTTCTGCTGCTCCCCGCCCCCCCCACCTTAGATATTACAATTGGTCTCAGAAATGGTGATGCTTTGCTTTTGTTCTGTAGGTTGGTTTGATAGGTTGTGTCTGCAAATTTGAGAGAAGCACATTTTATTTTATTATTTTATTTTATTTTATTTTTTTTAGCATCTAAACAATAATGTAACCACATCACGGCCTTTTCAGTCACACCATTGACCTCCGCCGGCAGTTTATCCCCCAACAACACTTGAATGCATTAATATCTCTGTCTGTAGCATTTTAATTTAATTAGAGCAGTGGTTATAATCCTCTTGGGAAAGTCATTATCCCCTCTGTACTGTTAAAATAAAACACCTCTGGTTTTCATCCGACTGACAATTTGCTTTTGAGGTGAATGAGCTGTAAGCGGGTGTTCCCGCTTCCCTTTGCTGAGGGTTGGACCCCAGAAGCAGTTGTGAGGATAAAGAGGTTTCCTTCATTTGAGAAATTAGATGTTGCCCTCCTTGAGCCTCTCTGTCTAGATGTTTCCATCTGATATAGTGTTTGTTTCCTATTTCTAATTGCTGATAGTCTGTTAAGTGTCTGGTTATAGGAATAGATGAAACAATGTGAACTGTGTGAGTCTCCCTAGAAATTAACAAAAAGAGAGACAAAGGGAGATAAGCCTGCGGTGTGGGATTCCCGGGCATGTGTTTTGTTCCGTTTAGGAAAGGAGCCCATGTCCTGCATGGTGTCCTTTCTGCGGTCCCACGAATGCTCTCCTGGCTGCTGAACCGGGGTCAGGATAGGTGTGTAATGGCTGCTAGCATATTGCTCAAGGTCCTAGAAGTGCATTTCGCTTTTCCCACTCTTAGACAAGGCACCCCCTCTCTTCTGCTACTACTGACAAATCTCTTCATGGAACCTTTAAAAAAGAGCTTCCCATCCCAAGCTTATGGTGTTGCATGGAATGTTGCTGAGTAGAAACTGTCTTCCAGAACAAGAATCTAGAATCTGTCTCCATCTAGAATTGTTTGGACATGGGGGTGAAATGGAGAGGGGGGATCCTCCTGAGAAAGGACAGTGAAATGAAGGGACAGTGGTGATAATTTAGCAAGTCAGAATACATACGTTTTAAAGGTGATACCTAGCTTGACTCTTACCAGTAGGCTAGAGGTAGATTTTCCAGGAAACAAAGTAAAATCCATATGGGGAGCTGGGTTTCTTCCATTTTTGTCCTCGATGGACTTGGTGAGGGGCGAGGGAGCTGGGATGACGAGGCCTATCCCAGGGACCAATTGCAGGATTTGATGAGTCTCTCCTTGCTTTAAGAGACAGTCATCACATTATGAAATGCCATCTCTTTTTTTTCTCGCACTTGTGCCATGCCATTTGAAAACTCTTTGGCTGCGCTATGTTTTCTTCATCAACAGTTTCACTTCTGCAAAAACCCTAACAAAACAAAGCTATTTCTGGGAATAAAGTTAACGGCAGATAAGATATCTAGACATATATTGGGACTGGGTTTTTTTTTTTTCCCCCTCTCTTTTCGAGAGTTGAAGTGTGTGGAGAATTTGTTAAACTAGAAAAACAGACTGTGTTTAGAATGCTTAAAAAGCCCATCTCACTTGAAAAACCCTTAAACAGATTTTGTATGTTTCCCATAGGTGTGTTGATGTCTTTGCCTTTTTCACCCCAAAAACCCCAAGCCAAACACCAAAAAGTATAACTCCTCCTTAAGCTAGAGGTGCTCAAAATATGTGTGATGGATGAAATTCCAGAAAAATGAAGTTGAAGCTTTTGCCCTGGGTGACCTTTCACTGGCCATCTTGATTGATATAGCAATGAAATCTAGGATATGTGCATCTGCCTTTAATTAAGAAATTCATGAGGAGAGTTTAGGATGTATGTTTAAATGGAAATATTCCAAATGCCCTAGTTGCTGGCAGAGGATGCCTCAGGGAAGGTCTAGCGATTCCATTCGGAAATTACAGAAATATGTACATATTCATTTAAAATCGAAACTTCCTACCACAACCACCAAACTTTCCAGGCTCTGAGCAGAAGAGAAGCTTTAATTTGGTTGTAGAGCCAGGGGGACTCCCCTGCTTCCCTTTGCACATTTGATGAAATATAAAATGTTAGAGAACCATCTTTCCAAAACATAAACACCTCCTTTGCTTTATTTTCATCTGTGATTTTTCTTTTGCTCTTGCTTTTTGTATTCCTAATGGCATCTTACTGGTCTTTCTCCCCCAATTAATTTTTGGGCCTTGTATGTCCCACTTTACTTTGCCCAGCTGAACCACAAAAAGAATGGAAGTTCCGTTTATTTATGTATAGACTTTAAGTCAAAGTAATTGATCTAAGATGCAAATTGCACTGCTCTTCTCGCTAAACATAATAGTTGGTTCCTTGCCATTATTCGCTGTGTTTTAACTTAAAGCCTGGTAATAATCCTTCCCATCCCTTCCAGTTGTTTTAATTGCTCCAACAAACACTGTCTGTTTGAATTTAAACAGTGTATCTGCAGAAGTAAGTTCCCCTCCCCCCTTTCCTTGTCAGTTGAGTCAGGATCTTCAGTGAAGCAGTACTTGCCTTAAATGCAGAGTGTTCTTGAAGGAGCTCTGAAATACTTCAGAAGGAAGGAAAAGTATCCATTCTGAGTTGGAGAATGAAGGGACAAGAGATGCCATTACTGTTGCAGATAATTCCCTGCTATGAAGGAAGAAATTAAACTGGGTATTTTTGGTTTATAATGAGGTAGGTGGATCAGAGAAGAATCTTGCTTGTAGATTTATGAACTAAATGTAGAACTTACAAGCCGTCACTTTGAGCTCACCTCTCATTGGGTCTGAGTACAGAATCATATTTGTATTAGAAGCTGGGGATGTTGCCAGAGAAGAGGAAACGTTGTTTTAATGCAGGGTGACATTAATTATGGGACTTGGACAAGAAATTTTTGAGAGCCGTTCTCTTGGACATGCCGTTTCATTTCCTCCACCTCCTCTCTCCTCTGCACTTGAACAAATCACTAGTGTGGAGAGGGGGAAATGGACACCTCTTGACCCCAGTCCGAAGGAGAAGCCCGATGTTCAGCCTTTCCAGAACCTTGTTAGAAATCCCAAATGCTGGAGCTCTGAAAGACAACTAAGTATATGGAGTGGCTGGAGAGGGGTGAGAGGGATTGCTGTGGAGCCTGGGCCACCCCCTCCTCAAATGCCCCCTTTGCTCCCCACCCCTCTCCTTGTTTTCACACCCAAGTCAGTTCCAAGCCTTCATTGTCTTCTTCCCCCTCCTCTCTTCCTGCCCTTCTTTTTAACAGCAGGAACGAATTTCATATACACCTCCCGAGAGCCCAGTGCCGAGTTACGCTTCCTCGACTCCGCTTCATGTTCCAGTGCCCCGAGCGCTCAGGATGGAGGACGACTCGATCCGCCTGCCCGCGCACCTGCGTGAGTGTCTGTCGGCGCGTGCGCGGGGGTGGGAGGACGGATTCCCAGTGCCACCGACAGAAGGATGGACTGACTGACAGGGGAAGGACCGACTGCGCGACTGTGTGTGTGTGGCGGGGCAGGGGTGGGGCGTGGGGCTTGGGGCTGGAGAGGGGCAAGCTCTGAGACTGTCACTCGGGGTCCACTTTGCGAAGCTGCTTTGCAGCCCATCGAGAAGCTTGAAACGCCTGTCCCCTGTTGCCGCATTACCCCCAACATCTGGAAATGTGTACTGTATGGCAGAATCCACTAGATCTCCTAAGAGGCAAAGGGAACTTTTGGGGGGAAGTTTTTCCGTCTCCCTAGGTTCATACTTAACTCCTCTTTTTAGTATTTTCATGGGCCGGAAATTTGGGGCAGTTCCTGAGTCAGACTCCCTCCCTGCTTTGCTTTTAGGCTGTGTTCTTCCTTTCTTTATAGAGCCTGCCCCTCTCCTCCATGCATGCGGGCTGCTTTTCTTTCCTTCATTTTCCTGCCTGGATATGGCCTTCCTGTTCTGTCCTTTCTTCTCCTCCCCTCTCCTGTTCTCTTGCCCGGCCTTGGCCCTGTGGCTCTGATCAGTTTGCGTCTCTTTCCCCCTTTCTCTCTTAGATCACCTCCGTCCCTTGCCTCTCCCGGCTCCCTGTCCCAGTCCTCAACTGCAGCTTGGCAGAGCACCAGGGCCAACCCACTTGTGATCTCGGGGCCAGCCTCCAAAGCAGCCAACACCTGTCATTTCCTTTTTGTCTTCCTTTCCTGTGCTGCCACCCAGCCTAGATGGTACAGCGTGATGGGGCAGCTGGGGAGAATGAGTCACCTGATTCCCACCCGGATCTCAGTGGCCAAGAAAATGCCAGATTTTCTGACTTGAATGTTGTCCTGAGGGCACAGGTCCAGGTTGTAGAAGACACAGGGGGTCACCTTGGCCCTTCCCTGGCTGATTCCTCATACTTTAGCAGTGACATGGTTGTGCTTGCTCTGTCTTTCTGGCATGGGGACGCTCCCCGGGATATTTGCTGCCTCTTATTCCATCCCCCCTCAGAAGCCAGAAGGTAGCCTGCTGAAAGTAGAGAATAAAAAGAGACAGGATGTAGGCTCCTCTTCGTTCGCCGTGTGAGAATTCAGGGAATCAGGTGATTGTGTTGCTGGGAAGTCCTAGGGGAATATTGCTGGCTTATCCCTTCTCCTCCAATGAGGAGGGTAGCTGGGCTTACCCAGAGGAGCTGAGTGCTACGAGAACCCTTCCTTCAGCTTCAGCTTCAGCTTCAGTCAGTATTTACAAAGCTACTACAAATGACAGTCCGCACATTCCACCTTGTGCAAGCAGGTAAAGGGCAGAGTACCACTCTCCCACCTTCTCCACAATGAACTTTTGAAGGTGAGATTGGGACTGTAGCCATGCCGTGCCAGGATCATGATGGCGGGCACTGTTGTCCTTGGTAAACAGGAGCGATGGGAAGCCAGAGGAGTAGATGGGACTGGAAAAGAAACCAGAGTCAGGTAATAGCATCCTTTCCTCCAGAGGCTGTCCTGTGTCCAGTACATTCACTCTAGGAATAATCACTTCCAAATCGAACAGGCTCATGCCGTGCAGGCAGAATACCCCTGCCATCTAGTCTCCTTCACTTATTTACTCCACGAATAGTTATTGATCATCTGTGCTGCACTGGACACTCTTGTGGGTGCTGGGAATACCGAAGTGAACAAAACAGACCAAACTCCTTGTCCTTACAGAATTTAAAGTCAAGTAAAGGGGGAAAAATGTGTGAACACTTGTCCTAAACAGAGATTTCTCTCATAGCTTTTTAATCCCTTTGTTTTGAGACATCCCCCCACCCCCAAGGAGGCCCTGACTCTTGATTTGCCTCTGGATGCCTTTATTTTTGGAAGCCCTTTTACCACAGCCCTTTTACCTATGCCTCCCCTATAGGTAGTCACTGTGGCAGAAGAAACGGAGAAACACACCAGACTAACTAGTCTGAAGATCTTCACTCCTTATTAGTTCTACTCTTAAACTAGCTGGCTGACCATGAGTCAGTCACCGTACTACCCAGTTTCCCTACTCTACAGTGTTGTGCTGCAAAAAGAGAACATTTAACGGCCCTCTTCACCTTGAACTGTCATGAGCTCACTTAGGGAGTCCTTCTCCGTACTTGGAACTGTCTCCCATGCCAGCACTGTTTCTGAAGTAGACGGTTTCCTCTCGGGCCTCAGCTGGGCTGCCTACCCCTGCTTTGCAGGCCTTGGTCCAGGCACTGTGTGGAGTCCTTTATGTAAA
Organism: Mustela putorius furo; assembly: GCF_011764305.1. Classification (NCBI taxonomy): domain Eukaryota; kingdom Metazoa; phylum Chordata; class Mammalia; order Carnivora; family Mustelidae; genus Mustela; species Mustela putorius. The sequence goes on along the minus strand of NW_025422368.1, from coordinate 36,137,787 downwards.
TTATTTTGCTTCATTCTCCCAGCAATACGTGTAAGGTAGATATTCTTTTAATATTTGGGCCACATATAAGGAATTTAGGGCTTTGAGAATTTAAGGAACCTGCCAAGGTCACACAGTTAATAAAGGGTACAGTCGGGATTCAAACTCCATTCTGACTCCAGAGCCTACACTCTTATCTATTATGCCACTATGTAAGTGTGTTTTATAAATACTTTTTGGATAGATGGATGAATTCAGAGTTGACACTTTGCTGGTATTCACTGATGTGGCTGTAGTGGCAGAAATGGTTTATGGCTGGAATCTTCTAACCGGTCAGTGGGTTGTGGAATAGTTTGCTTATGTCCCTCAGATGGTTGGATGGATGGATGGATGGACGGATGGATGGGTTCCCACATATATAATGATCAAATACAGGACTGCAGCAAATCCCTGCCGCCCTTAGAATATAATCAGGTGTTAGAGTATGGATTCAGGTCAGGGTGATGCCTTCTCTCTGGCAGCCTGACTCTGAGCCCCATTGGTCCCGACATCTGGACTGAATCCTCTGAAAATGGAGGCTCCCAGGCTCTTTCTGTCTGTCCTCAGCTGGGGCTTTCCACATGCGGCCAAGCTGCCCTCCTCCTCCTCAGATTCCAGGATTCAGCTGCCCATCGAGCTGTTTGAGAAACGTCTCACGCAGCCCCCCAGGATGGTTGAGGCTGCACCATATACTTGGAAGATGCGTCCCAGCTGGGTTTCCAAACCAAAAAGAAAATAAATATTCTAACAACGGAATTGGGTTATTGCTGTTTTAATCTGGGATTCCAGACAATTCCCAATGGAATGCTCATGGAAAGTACGGGGAAGAATCTGAAAGCCAAGACAGCAGCAGGACATTTATGGTATTGCTAGGTCGAAAGCATTTTTAGCTGCTTGTTTTAAAGAGATACTCTCCAGACTGTGTGCCTCAAAGTCGCTTCTTTCCAAACCATTGTCCTTCTTGATCTCCAGATAAACCTTCTCCCTTAACTCTTTTTCTCTTTTCGTTCTTAAGTCAAAATATATCCTTTCCTGGTTGGAGGGAAGGCAGGGCCTGTAATAGTGAAGATCCTCATACTGAGGGTTTCTCACCTTTTTATTCTGAAGACAGAGTGTGACAAATTAGCAAGCTATCGAGAAGTAGAAACTAATGCCTCTCCTTCTCTGTGCCTGTGATAAAAACAAAGTGGTAAATGGAGCCAAGTGTTAAGTGGTGATTACAAAGGACTTACTAGGACCGGGTGGGGTAGTCTAGGCCTGGGAAAGGAGGAGAGCCCAGGGGAGAAGGGCCAGCCCCACGCCATTCTGGCCTGGCCTCCTCGCTGCCCACACGTGCAAGCCGGGCCCCGTCAGTGGTCCTGCAGCGGGTTTCTGGAACCTGCCTGTTTCACTAGGAGAGCAGACACCATACGCTTATGGAGAAGACAGAAAGGGCTTCCTCTTTATATCCATTTCTCCTTCTGCAAAGGGTACTGACTTCTTTTTAAGGTTGAGGGTAGAAGAACTAAAGTGTAACAATTACAGCAGGTAGGTGGGACACACAAAGTTCTAGTCCTTAATGGGAACAAAGCCTCTCACTGTACCTTGAAAACACTTAAAGGACCAAAGACCCCCGATCGTGCCAAGAGGAGCTCCTTCTTGATTCTCCAGCCAGTGAAGTCTTTTTTTTTTTTTTAAAGATTTTATTTATTTATTTGACAGACAGAGATCACAAGTAGGCAGAGAGGCAGGCAGAGAGAGAGAGAGAGAGGGAAGCAGGCTCCCTGCTGAGCACAGAGCCCGATGTGGGACTCGATCCCAGGACCCCGAGATCATGACCTGAGCCGAAGGCAGCGGTCCAACCCACTGAGCCACCCAGGCGCCCCCAGCCAGTGAAGTCTTTTGCCTCATTCTCACAAGGGTCCTCATGATGTGACGGGGAGATCCATCCATCCTACCTTCCTTCCTTCCATACTTCATTTTTAAATATTTTTCATTTATTTATTCAAGAGAAAGAAGAGCATGAGCAGAGAGAGGGGGGCAGAGGGAGAAGCAGACTCCTAGCTGAGCAGGGAGCCCAACACAGTACTCAATCCTAGGACCCTGAGATCCTGATCTGAGCTGAAGGCAGTCGCTTAACCGACGGAGCCACCTGGGTGCCCCTGGCCAGGAGACTTTCCTAATTTGTCTGCCCAAAGACCACCTTCTTGTAAATTCCTGAGGGAGGTGTGTGTGGTGAGAGGGCCGCCGTGGGTGCCTCACGAGGAGGTATCAACCCTGTGAAACACTCAGCCTCTGACAGCGATGCTTAGGGCTGCCCATCTGATCATAGAAAGTGTGCTTCAGACTTATGTAGGCAGAATTTAAATCACTAAGTGTCTTTTCTTTATTTTAAATTCCTTCTCACATAATCACTTCGGATGCAGCCGATAGAGTCACCTCTAATCACAGGTTGATGGTGTCGCTTTGCCCGGAGACTCGGCATTCTGCGGTGCCGGTTTGGCCTTATAACTGCCCGTGAATTGATATTTAAAAATCATATCCTAGGACTCATTCATCATATTTAATAGGGTTACGGTTTATGCTGTTGCAGGTTAATAAATAGCCATAATAGCCGCTCAGTTTTCTAGAATCAGAACACCAGAAATAGTCCCTTGGCTCTACTTCCTTTCCTTGTGAATCTTTCAAAATTCTTACGTTACTACTCCTACTTGTGTGTGTTTAATAACTTAATTTAATGCCTTCCTTTGGAAACGTTACCTCGTGGCTCACCCACTTGGTGATTTTGCCTTCTCAGCAGAGTAACGGAGTTGAAGACAGTCACATGGCAAGCCAGGCTATATTAGAACTAGGGTAGTGAAAAGAGATGCAGTGCCTCACTTTCCTAATTAGCTAGAGCAACCCACCATTTTATATACTTGCAAGTTAATTTTGTTCCCTAAGAAGAGGCAAAAATGGGAGTTAAACATAATCGTATTTCGTATTTTATATTGTTACAAGCTTCAGCATGTGCTCCTATATATTATCTCATTTAGTCATGCAAGAGTCTTTGAAGCTGGTGTTACGAAGTCTGTTTTATTGATGAGTTGACTATGGTTCCGATAGGCCCCCCGAATTGTCCAGGTTGACCCAAGCCTGTGCAGAGCCAAATGCGGTATCTACTTTGGAAGTCACCACTGACACTTCTTGGGAGAACACATAATGACAGAGTCTTGTGGCCTTGGAAGTAGCAGCCGCCCTGACTTTGGAGTTGGCCCAGCCATGGGTACAGAGACCAGGAGTGCTTTGGCTCTGGTCGTGCACCTGGCCATTCATTTGAGCTGAACCTCAACAGGTCAGCTTCCACGAGGAACCAGAGGTGGTCACTATGAATAAGTCATTCTGGTCTTGCCCACGCGCCTCTACTCTTCCTCTCTCTTCGCTCTCATGAGCTCAGGTTGATGTTTAGTTTCTGTCTGCAACCAGAGGGATAGAGCTGGCCGTGAAAGCCTCAGAGGGCCAGCTCCAGGAGTGGGGCTCAGCCATGTCCCCAAATCCCCTGGCATTTCACCAGGAATGACCTGGGAACAGGTCCTCCTGCTTTTTTTTGCCTTTCCAAATGAAAAGGCCTTGTAGTAGGAAGGGCTGGGGTTCATACAGACCTACCTGAGTGGGTTTGCATTCCAGGGCTTCCTCTTTCATTTACAAAGATGATTTAACTTCTCTAAAACTCTCATGGTCTAATACACTTACTCGTAAGGGTTTGCAATAAGGATCAGGGTAGCACCTCACACAGTGCCTAGCAAACAGTGGCCAGCAACTCGCTAGAGCTCTTTCAGTTTCCCAAGCTGATAAATAGCCTGGGTAGGGGGTGGCTTCCTCATTTTCAAGGGCCAAGAGAAGCATGTATGTCCTTGTTTGTTTCACTAAAGAAAGAGCTAGACTTTTGTCTACATGGCATTGAACTGATTTCCCTAAGTCACCCTGGAAATGAGTTGTTAGATAAATCCTCTAACAACACCATGATTTCTGGGAGCTAAGTTCTCCTCTCAAGGCACTTTCCTACCTGCCACTCTTTTTACCTCTCTCTGGCATGGTTTTCTTCATCGGTCTTGCCGGAGTCTGTAAGTCTCCTTCCTGAGCCTTCCCTACTCTTCTCAAACCTAGCAAGTCCTCCCCTGTCCTCTGTTGTTATCAGTATTCCAAAAATGGCCTCCCCTTGCACAGCTGCCTGTGACGTGTCATGACGTCACCAGCAGAGTTGAGGCAAGGACATGGGGAAGATTTAATTCTCAGTCAGCATCTGACAGAGTAGTAAGGACTTCTAACAAAGATGGCCAGCCACCCGTGTTTTAGATCTTGTTTCCCCTAAGCCTTCCTTTGGGTGCCTCCACTTTTCCACACTCAAATGCCTGAAGGCTTTCTACTTTTCCAGCAGCACGGAGCCCTGCTTAGCTGCTTCAAACAGCTTGAGGAGAAAAAACAGCCCGCCAGAGAACAGCCAGGATGCTTTGGAAGGGAAATTTCCTTTTTGGGCTTGCAGTCTGAAAGAATTTCCGATGCAGGCAGACGTTAATTCCTAGCTCCATGCTTCCTGATAAGGAAGCAGCTTCAATAAATGCAGCTATTTATAGAGGCCCCCCCCCCTTTTAAATATATAACCAGAGGTCTATTGACCTTTTCTTTCACTTTGCATTTCATGCCGTGCGCTCTGTGTACATTTAAGGCAGTTCCTCCGGCAGAAGCTCTGACAAAGCGCCTTGGTCCTGGGGGGGTGGGGAAGGGAGGGCTCTCCATGTCCTTGGAATTCGGAAGTTGATGTTTGGAAGCTTTTGGCAGTTGGTGGTCCCTCCCTGGTGCCGTGGGTTATTGAGGTGACCCCAGAGACATCCCACGCTATTCTAGACCAATATGGAGAGATGATGACAGACTAAGACAGGCAGCCATCTAGAAGTAAGAGCCCATGAGAACCAGTCAGCCCTCTGAGTGGCGACTTGAACAACAGGAAATAAATGATACTCCCATTTCTTCTGTCTCCTCTCAACTGTCTCCCCTCAGACTTCCCAACCATCAGGAGCTCCGTGGTCTTTCTCTTGGCATGTTTAGGGCCCCTGTTCATAAGTTCCGTGGCCAATTTGATATATGGCTACACAATCCTTACAGACAGACATGAGGAAGATTCATTGTGATGTTGGCTTGAAATGGCTTTCCTAGGTTACTCCTCTTGTCCTCTTCATTATCACAAAACATTTTTTGGGCTGAGTCTATAAAATAGGATAAAATTTCCATTCTCAGGTAACAGGTATTTTCTCCCATTTTGCTTCATGCCCAAAATCTTTTTTTTTTTTTTAAAGATTTCATCCATCCATTTGACAGACAGAGATCACAAGTAGGCAAAGAGGCAGACAGAGAGAGAGGAAGGGAAGCAGGCTCCCTGCTGAGCAGAGAGCCCGATGTGGGGCTTGATCCCAGGACCCTGGGATCATGACCTGAACGGAAGGCAGAGGCTTTAACCCACTGAGCCACCCAGGCGCCCCGACGCCCAAGTTAAATCTTATCTGCAGCCCAGGCTCTTGGGATTTCTGACAGGATTGACTTTGACCACCTCATCTTGATGTTTTTCTGGAGGTGAAAGTTGCCACAGACATGTGGGTGTTACTGAGTTCACTGTTGCCATAGGGGGATCCTGTGTCAGTTGCCTGAACCGTCCACATGTGTTCTGGGGCTTCTTCCTTCTGATCCCTTCTGAAGCAAGGTAGAGCAGTGTTTGAGAGATGGAAACTGTCCCTGGCTCTGGCCACGTGCTGTCTGTAAATTCCCAAGAATAATTAGTTACCCTGCCCTGATAGTTCCTGCTTCCATCTCGGGTAGGTGGATTAAACTCCATTCCTTTGAAATTAGACTCTATTTCTGTTTCCTCTAGATCATGGATAGAAATAGCCTCAAATGGAGCTCCAGGATTTCAGTAATAGAAATGCAGATTGCAGATCTAGGTCCTGGATAAAGAGCTGGAGATGTGTGGTGGCTGCAGATGAGATGCCTGGAAGCAAAAGACTAACCCAGGTGGGGCTGTGCAGGAAATGCTTGATTTCAGCAATTCAAGGAGGCTGGATTCTCTGCTCTGGGGTAGGAGCATGAGCTGACGTGGTTCACTGAGAAGGGTGAAGGTTTCTAACAATCAGTAAGGAAAAAAAAAAAAAAAGGCACCCAGGTGAGTCTTGAAGTCGTGGGATAATAATATCTTAAGAAAAATTACAGGAGTAGCAGGCAATCTATGTAGTAGCTCCCCCTAAGAAGTCACAATATTAAGATTTAATCACCCATTTGTTTTCCAGGCTTATCTTTGCCAGTGAGTTTCTCTTTTTGTGGTCATACCCCATTTGCCAGTTTGCTTCTCCTTAGGAGCCGTTCTGAGGCCAACTGTGGATAAGATGCCACTCTAAAAGAATTTCTGGGGCAGTAATGTATGGGAAAAGGAATCACTGTCACTGCTGTTCATTGAGCACTTTGTAGGCGCCAGGACCATTCCGTATGTTACACTGAATGATCTCTAATGGTGCAAGGTAGATTATGTCTGTATCTGTAGCTGAGGCTCAGGGTGGTAAATCACTGCTGAAGGTCACACAGAGAGAGGGTGAAGGGGCCATGATTTAAATCCAGATCGAAGCCCAAAGCTTAGGCTTTTTGCCACTTCACTTGGTTGCTGCTTCATTAGGAGCTGATAGAAGTTATGGTTAGAACCTGTTGGTTAGGGCACCTGGGTGGCTCAGTTGGTTAAGCAACCGCCTTTGGCTCAGGTCATGATCTCAGAGTCCCTGGATCAAGTCCCACATCGGACTCCCAGCTCCATGGGGAGTCTGCTTCTTTCTCTGACCTTCTCCTCTCTCAAGCTCTCTCTCACTGTCTCTCTCTCAAATAAATAAATAAAATCTTTAAATAAATCTTTTTAAAAATAAATAAATCTTTAGATAAATCTTTTTAAAATATTTAAATAAAACCTTTAAATGAATAAATAAAATCTTAAAAAAAAAAGCTGTTGGTTAGAAGGAGAAAATCCAAGCTAACAGCTTGATTTTTTTTTTTTTAATTCAAAGGAAATTTTTATAAATTACAGACAAGGAGGGCCAAAGGGATAGAATGAGGGACATAAACTAAATTAAGTTGTGAAGAAGCAGAAGAAAAATTTTCAGATTCAGTCCTCTATGCAGATGGTTATTTGTAATATATTTTCAGGTACCTCTATAAGTTCTGGAATGTTAGACAAAAAACTAAGTGAAAAAGGGATGATCTACCTCCCAGATGATTAAAACAGCAGGAAAGGTGATGTGCTCAGAGATTATAATAATGAGTTCACGAAATAAAGTTTTTCACTTCCTAATACTTTTGTTAGTCTGACATGCTTCAGAAAAATTGTATGATATCTCAGTGCCTCAGTTTACCAACACGGCGTATGTTCCAGGAAAGTCTACCACAGGGTAATAGAATAGGGAGTGCACTTGTCTGGGGTTGGTCCTCTGAGCATTGGCCCACCGTGCTCCCTGCAGGGGGCAGGGGTCATCCCAAACAATCTGTTCTTTCTCCTAGGATTGTAGTTTCTGTGTACATAAAGCAGAGTAGCCTGAGTATATGATTCCCCTGGTCCTTCACAGCCCAAACATTTTATTTGTTCTCTGATTACAGAGAGAAATACAAGGGAGATTAGCAGTGGAGCATTATTTATAGACGCTAAGTATCGTGATCATTCACTTGACTTTGAGAACTCAACATCAAATTTTAGTTCAATGGTGGTATTTCAGTGATACAGGAAACTGTTCCCTGCTGTAGCTGTGATTGACTTGTGAAGATGCCCTCTTGCAAGGAAATAGGGAAATTCTCAACGCCTGGTACTATGGGACACTTACCCCCATTGCCCATGGTCAAGATCAGGTATGGAGGCAGTTCCCCAGCAGATTTTCTGAAGGCTGTTGCGGCCACTCGCCCCTTACATGGGGGTCCCAGGAACCTTCTCTCTGATCTCAGGCCTGCTCCCTATTTCTCATAGCCCTGAGAACTGTGAGCTAGCTGGCTCTTTGCCCAGTGTATTATGCACAGGTGTGGCTTCTGGTAACTACCTACTTGACCCCAACTGCACAGTTTGTGGGAATCCCCTCTGCAACTTGAGGCACGTTTGCCTTTCCTGTAACCTGTAAAAATGGCAATCTGCATTTTGCGCCCTCTGTAGATGCCCACTGGGTTTCAGCTTGACAAAGCCGGCTGATCTGCATGGACAGGGCCACGCTGTCCTCCTTCGGCCAGCCTCCTAGCACATGCACAATTAATACTGCATTAATTAATTATGGGGGAAAAAAAGCACAGTTGGCAAGGGAATGAAGGCTTTCAGCTTCTAAAGTGAAGGCTTTGATGCTGAGCTTTAAAGTACATTTCCAACCGCCCCAGCCAGCAAAGAGAATCAGTGACACTTACACCATCCCATGGGCATGAAGACTCACACCCAAGAAACTGTTTCTAAATAGGGGCCCTGAACTCCTTACTCAGAGCATCTACTTAACTGCCTCAGGGTCTGAAGAAGGGGTATAGGATCTAAGAGAAAAGAATTGCCCAAGGCATCAGTAATTCCTGAGCAAAGCTGATGCGTGCTTTTATTTTGCCTCCTTAAGGAGCTCTCAGGTCACCAACATTAGGAACTCATTGTCAAGAAATAAATACGAGCAGATGACGTGGTGCCAGCCCTCTTGAGGAAATAAAATGACTCTTTCTTCTTCCTCCTCCTATGCCTTAGTTGAGGAAGTTGCCCAAAGGCGGTGCGAGTTCACAGACCTGTTTTTCTGATGGGGCGGAAGGTTCCTCTGTCTTGGGCAGATTTTCCTACTACAAGTGAACAAAGTGGGGGAGAAGAAAAAAAAGGTTTCTTTTCTTTCTCATTCTGATTTCTTCCACACCAGCGTTCTCATAGTTCTGACTCCCACACTTACCCTTTTCACTTCTTGTGCGAGCTGGTGGTGAAGCCCTCTCACGAAATCCCCACCCTAGACCGATAGTTCTCGTTCCCCTATTTACAGCTCTGTGTCAGGCGTTTTGCGCGGCACTCTGGCTGCCTTTAAAATTTGGCCATGAATCAAATATTCACCCAGATATTTGGGATTTTATTCAAAGATCTTTTAGAAACACAAAAGCAGAAATTCCCTGAGAGAGATTCCTCGCTCGAGAGCCATGGGTTATAAATGTCCTTTTAAACTACACTTTTAGTTCTCTGATCATGCTGAGAGGAACTTCAGAGGCCCACAGAAATCTAAACAGATGTAAAATTTGTTTGGACCTTGTAAAAGGGAAAATTTTTTTCTTTCGATTCTTAGGCAAAGAGAAATTTTACTTCAGAGGAATTCAAGTGAGCATGTATGTATATGTATATTTGGTTCATATAGTTTCGTAACTATTATTCCAGAGATCTGCCTCACAGAGCTTCTGGAGTGATTCCTATTACTCAAAGTGATCCAGGAAAAGAAAGCGAAGAAATATGACTGGGTTTCATAGCACTGACGTTGTATATCTAGCTGTGTAGCAGTCTCCTCCTGTCTCCTACTTTTTCGCTTCCTAAAGGAGTATTGTGAGTCAGAGAGTGGCTGGCCTTCTAAACTCTTAATGGTCCCAATGATGTTACTGTGGCTCTAAGACAGAGGGTTTATAGTTGTGAACTGGGCCAGTGTTATGCTTTGACAGAGGATATGGGGTCACCCAGGCACAGTGATTTAAGAGGGCAATGAGCTACCATGATGTCTGAAGTTCCACTGTTAAGATACATTCCTTTTGGATTAGGCATTATTTCCACCAAGCTCTACTTTTTTGTTTAAGTTGGTAGGAGAACAGTTAGTACCTTGGAGAGTGATAATTAACTCCTTAAGTCCCTGATATCTTAACGAAAATTAGTTTATCAGGTCTCTTGAGTCTTTTGAAATAGAAGAACCACAGCCGGCATGGAGGTCAAGGGAGGGTATAGAGTTAGGAAAAACTCCATAATTTTGCTTGGGCCTGGCCTTCTTCATGGAGAAGACTGATGTAAAATTGGGTAGAAAATCCAGGCCCCTGGATTTAGACAAAACATAGTGAACCTGGATTTCTGAGACCAAGATGAGTAATCTGATATTTACCATGTCTGGCTGTTGGTCTCAAGACATTGCCAGCGTCGGTATTGACCGAACCAAGTTGGACCTCCTTTGGCACATGGTCACCTTGAGAACATGCAAGTTGTCTTCATTGCCTTGAGAGGATGAGAGAATTTCTAATCTGAACCTGAAGACTTTCAGCCATTCTTAACCGAAACGTCTTTGCCTCTGAAGTGACTGAGTGTTTGATTGTAACACCAACACCATGCTCCTATTATAAAGGGCCTGTTAATCCAAGTCTCAAGTTGAAGTGGTCAGGAAAATCTTGACTTGCCGAGAGTTTAAAGGAGCTAGCCAGAGGTGTGTGACTTGTTTAAGTACTGGGCGTGTGGAATTTGGGAGGAAGATCCTTCATAGCTCTGTGTATGGAGTGATATCTGCCATTTATTGAGTGCTTATGGATGGCACTTCTCACATGTATTTTATCATTTAATCCTCACGACAGCCCCAGAGGCGAGTTTTGTTATCCCCACTTCATTGATGAAAAGTCAGGTTGAAGGAGGTTAAGGAACTTGGCCCGAGTCACAGAGCTGGTAGTTGGCAGAGCAGGTTCCTCAGACTCCACTCCACACTCTCCCTCCCAAATATAGGCCTATTCCCTAGACCATTCTCTTTATGAACATGAAAAATAACATTGAGTCCCCCTATGAGATTCAACTGTGGTTAAAACCTCATGGATTTTAGAAAAATAAAATAACTCACTAACATAAAATTAAAAATCCACTCCACGGAAAATATCTACCACAACCCCAGTACCTCAGGGTTAGTATATTCAGATTTCAGTGAACTATATGATTCTCACTAGTCCCTTAAATATCGCTCTGTTTCCTGGTAAACAATATCTCTTACAGAGTCCTGGCACAGTAATAGCGTAATAAGATCAGATTCTGTCTCTCTGCCATTCTAGTGCAGTCGAATCCGCAGGACCCAGGGCTGTCTCAGTCCCTCATCTGTCTGTGTCTCTCTTTGTCCCTGCTCTTCGGGTTCAAAGTTCAATCCCACTCCCTCTTTTTGTGCGTTAGGTTTCTGTGTTGTTTCCTTTACACACACACTCAGTTTTTTTTTTTTTTCTTTTAATCAAGTGATTTGAAATGGAAAATTAAAAACTTAACTAAGTGTCTGGCAGTTTCCAGCTAATATGCCTCTCTGCTAAGAAGCTTCAGAAAATACTATATATTATTATTCACTTCACAGCTGCTCCGGGCACTCACCCACTTAGTCATTCACAATATGTCTGAGAGATTAGTTTTACAAGGCTGTGGTTTGAGATATTTTTCCCGTCCATGTTTTCCTTAAAATACTCACTGGGGGAAGTTTGGGCAGAAAAAAAAAATCTACCACCCTTGATAAAAGAGAATTGGGCAACATACGTGCTTTAGAAGCTCTAACAGACTCTTTTATTTTCTTGCACCCTCTTCCTTTGAAATACTGCAGTCTTTTCGGTGACAGGTCTCAAGTCAGTGTGTGGGACCATGAGAAAACAAGAGTAAGTGTTTTGCTCCAGTTTGCTCCAGGTTGTAAACCTCCTGTTTTGCTGTGAGAGAATCATTATTCTGATTTCAGGCAAAGGTAGTAAATTATGCCATGATAATACTGCTTCATCTCAAAGGCCAGATCTGATTTTTTTTTTTTTTAAACTACTTAAACCTTGGAAGACAGGGATTTTTGCCCATTTTGTATACTGTTTTCTCCCAGGCACCTAGAGCAGTACCTAGCACATAGTAGGCCCACAAGGGAAAATAAGCTGTGCCTTCATTTAGTAAGTACGGCTATGGAAATGCAGTTCAGGGGGCCCTCCTTGTGTAAGTGTTCATGATAGCAAATGCGATTTATGAAAAAACTGGGAAGATGTGGGAAACATAAAAATAAAATATTTAGAGTGAGACCAGAATCCCTTGCTCCGATATCGCCCCACCCCTGCACACAAACCAAGTTGTCCAGATTTTCCAAATCTGTTAAAACTAAGAACATTTTAACTGAAGAAAAAAAAGAGAGGGAGAGAGAGAGAGAGAGGTGCTTTTGTGTTGCAGCACCCCTGGATGCTTGTGGGGGCCTGTTTGTGAGCGTGTTTATGTGTGCTTGGTTGGGGTGGGGGTGGTCTACAGATGGGCCCATTTCTCCGTGAAGAGAAGGCACTGAATCTCTCTTGGAGAGTTAGAGCCTCTCACTGTTACACAGGATGGGGGGCCAGAGGGCACAGGAGAATGAAGAAGAGGGAGGAAGGGGTGGGCCAGGGCCCGTTTCAGTGGGGTCCCCACCCCCTGGGGTGAGAGCCGAACTGTTTATCCCGACATCCCAGCAGCAGCAGAAAGCCAGGGGTGTTTTCAGGACTCGGCTGCCAAAGTTTCTTGAAACAGCTCTGCTCAAAGGCATATGCTGGGCTCACTTCTGAGGGAAATTTCCTTTTTGGGGAAGTTGAAGCAAAGGAATTTCCTGTGTGGGCAGACAGAGCTTCCTGACTTGAAGGCTTCTTGGAAGGGAAACAGTTTCATAATGAAATGACAAATTAAAGACATACCAGCCGGGTTCACTTCAAAACAGCTAGTGAGAGTACAGGCAAAGCCCTATTATACTCCCTCACAGAACAAAAATAAATCCCATCCTGACAGGTTTCTGTATGCTGGATTATATCCGTCCCCCCGCACCTTCCTTCACAGCCTTCTTCCTCTCCCTTCCTCCCACCCCCGCCATTAGCTGCCACCATCTCTATCTTTAACCGCTCCCGGGAGCAGCCGGCAAGGAGGTTTGGAACATGTCTTGCTGCCTTGCTTTGTGGCTTCGCCCATCCTTGACCTACATGGAGGCCTTACAGGTTATGTCACAGCCCCATGCTGCTAAGACTCACAGAAATGACCTCTTTCTTTCCCCCACCGACACAAACAGTGATTGAAGATGTCTTTAGCAATGGGGTAAAAAAAAAAAAAAAAAAAAAAAATGCAGGCATTTCCTTGGGCTGGCCTTTCAAATCTTGTACGTGGTACATGCAAGTGCTGTTCTGGTCTGGGGAGCTGGGTCTGAAGTCTTTGCTTTGTGGGAGGAAATGAAGGTCCGCACTGACGCAAAGGATGTCCTTATACCTGAACGCATCGCCTTCTGTGGTTCAGTCAGCCTGCATCTTTTACATTGACATGAAGATGCCTTGTGAAGTAACTTTCTTTTTTCAGTGGAACAGACTAGGAGAAACAATGATGGCTGTATCATTTGTGGATCAGAATTAACTAGTCTTAGCCTAAGGAAGGGAAATGGCACAGTTTTAGAACCAGATGTCCGAGTTCAAGTGCCAGCTCTAGCAGTAGACGATGAGCAGTGTGCCCTTGGACAAGTCACTTAACTTCTGGCCTCAGTTTCCTTATCTCTGAAATGGGTACAGCAAAACCCTTTACATACCTTTGTGAGGAAATTACATTATAATTTCAAAAACACTCTGTAAACTCCTCCAAAGGCTTTGCCAAATGGCACTCCTTATTTAGGCATGATTGAGATCTTTGGGGATTGAAATAAAATATTTAGGCTGAAAGAGCAAGATTGGAGACTTTGACAGTCAATTTGGCAAGTATTTATTACAGATTTTCTGTGAGTACACATGCTTGGACTCCGTGGGGAGTCCAAAGGATGAAGTTTTTGGCCACAGAAAGAATCTTGAACTTGGGGCCAGGAGGCCAGGGTTCAATCCTCCTGTCACTCAGTAGCTCTGTGGCTTGAAGGGAACCATTTAAACATGATGAGCCTCAGTTTCTTATTTGTAAAATTGGGGGAAATTGGACTCTATGACTTTAATAAGTTGTATCCAATTCTGACATTGTAGAAGCAATTTTAAGAGGTCCTGGCCTCTGGCGGTTGTGTATAGGATTTATTCTAAAGAGCAAGGAAGGACAAGTCACCGTATTAACAGCCTGACTGGTGAAGAAACTTGCATCAAAAATCTAGGTATTTTTTATTAGCATACCTGATAAAAACAGGAAAAAAATGAGTACACAGCATGTCTGCTGCAACAGTTTGGTTTTGGGTGTAGCAGAGTGAATGCTGACATAAAAATAACTAGGATCCTGGGTTGAATATGGCGGTTTTCTCAAGAGAACTTGTCTCAGGATTTTGATTTACCTTCTCTCAGCTGCTCCAGGGGGTGCTCAGCAGGTTTCCAAATGGTTGTTCCTTGAAGCCATTCGCATCATGGGTATGTTTGTCCAAATAGGCTTCTAGGAGAGAGGCCGCAATGTTGGCTGGTCACCGGTCAGGTTTTAGTATGTGCTGGTCTGTAATTTAAGGACTTATTCTTCTTCCAGTTTCCGTTGGTATGAGGGAAGGACTCTTAGTGACTTTGCCTTGAAGCATGTTTTCTCAGCATTTTGATTTGAGAAAACGGAGGTATTAGAAAAATTCGATAATGTGTATCAAATCACAGTTGCAAAATGGTGACAGGCTAAGCATTGTGTAAACAGCTGTTATTTATTGGGTGTGTGCTGTGGGTTCCTAGTGTTCTCATAAATTGTCTCATTAACTTTATTCTCCCAACGAGTCCGAGAGGTAGGTGATACTATCTTCACTTTATAGATACAGAAACTGGGCAAGACCACAGAACTGGTTGGTGGTTGAGCCAGAATTTGAACCCAAGTTGATCTGCTCCAGAACCTGTCCTCCGTCTTGGCAGCCCAGCTGTGTTGTCAACCATTTTAAGTTGACGTCAGTGCTTAGAAGCAAAGTCCAACCTGTCCCAGGCCCCCAAAAAGAAACAGCACTGACCTTCTGGTCCTGCAATGGCAGGTTCTTGTATTCATGGAAAACCCTGTGGACAATATTATACGTGGGCAATAAACTGAGCAAACATGACCGTGCCCTTCACCTCTGGAAAAAAGCCCATTCAGGTTCATCCAAGGGCCAAGTTGGCCTGGGACCTCACTGGCCAGCTCTGACCACACCTTATCAGTTAGGACAGGAATGGCCATGCTGGTCATGTTTCAGATAGCTAAGGAAAATGACTAGTGCCACGTTGCATTCTTTTCCTTGTGAAATTCTTTGGAATTATTGTGTGTGGCTGCCGGGGGTTGTTCTGAAGTCAATTCAAATCTTGTTCTACTCAACAAGCATCGATTGAAGACTGTCCTCAGTGCTGGGGATACAAGGACTCAATCTTAGAAAGCAGAAACTTGGATAATCATTCAACAAAACTCGTGTTTCTTGAGACTCCTGTGTCTAGTGGAATAATAATCACAAGAGATAAATATCTCAGAAATTTGTAAGAATATGTTTTAAATCTTCACAGAAGATATGGTGTTTTTTTCTTGATTTCTGTTTGATTTTATTAACTTTCCTCTGTACAAGTAAGCTTATAGTATGTGTCCTCTTGTTTAAGTCCAAAGTTTTCTAATTTGTCACTTACTCTGGTAAATATAAATAGCTCCAGAATTTCTCCTCCTTGTTCCCATTGTTAATCTCATTTTTCTTCCCCAAAGAATATAGATTTTTTAAAAAAAGAGATCTATTTATTTATTAGAGAGAGAGCACAGCAGTGGGGAAAGGGATGAGAGAAAAAATATTCATGCAGACTCCCACTGAGCATGGAGCCTGTCACGGGGCTCGATACCACAAGCCACAAGATGAAGACCTGAGCCAAAACCAAGAGTCGGACACTCAACCGACTGAGCCACCCAGGTGCCCCAGGAATATAGATTTTGAAAGTTATTTTTCAATTAAAGCCAAAATATTTTTAAAGTTCACTTATATTTAAAAGTGATACCCAAAAGAAAATCTGAGGGCGAAAACAGGATTTTGATAGCACTTAATAATAAAAGATTCAAAGTACTAAGTTATTCTTTGGCATATATAGCAAAAACACTACGTAGGTGGTGTTTCGAGCTCAGGGTAAGGGGAGAAATGGGGTCATCCCTCCTGTAGAGAAATGAAATCACTGATTTCATGTTTTCATTGGCCTCCAGCAGCCAGTGGGGGTCTTTTGAAAACGTTCTTTTTCTTCATTATTCAATATATTCCCCATTTAGACTTAAAGTGTGAAGAAAAAAAAAGTACTATTGAAACATTATGACCAAATCTATACTTTGACATGCCCCTTCACTCCTCTGGTGAGGAAGTAGGGGGTGATGTGGAAGAGACTGACTTACTATTGATTTTGTTTGGAAATGAGAGGTGGGAGGAGGGTTGGAAGAAGAGCGGGCCTGCGCTCTCTTAGCATCCCCAGTGCTGCGAGTCCCTGACCATTTCTCTAACTTGGCTCTGTCAGGCTGCACTGTAAGGGGCGGGGGGAGTACGTGAGGAGAAAGATCATATTAGCAGAGGAGTTGTAGGAGCTGAAGAGGTGCCAAAGGGAGCAGGGTGACTGACGGGTAGATGAAATTCAATATCCTTTCCACTCACATTTTTCAAAAGAGAAATTGCTAATTAGTAAATTTGAGTTGGATCTTCTTTTTTAATATTCCTTGCTCCTTAGACCATATGTAAGCGAGCCGATGTGGGGAAATGGAACAAAGCCTACTGAGCCTTGAGAACTCTCAGACGCCCAGGCCTTGGATGTTGGGGGTTGACTGTGTCTTCCCATGTGCTGTACCATCAAGACCCCAGGGGACTGAGGCAGTGACCCAGCTTCGATTCCGGGCATGCAGAGAAAGGAAGCTCCACCTTCTTTGTTCACCTTGTACTTTTTGGAAGCTGGAGTTGTCTCTGCCCATCTTATGGGAAACCAGAGGACTCTAAGGCTCTGTGTGATCCTGGCTCAGCCCAAAGCCTGAGGCTTCTGAACATAAACATGGTAGTTCCAGCCTTTGTCCCATGACTCCTGGGAATTCCCAGTGGGGAAAGCCCTACCTAGCCATCATCAGCATAATGGTAAACCAGAGTCCCTCCTCCTTCCACCTGCCCTGTCACAATCTTAAGATCTAGGGGAAATTAAAATAGACTTTCTTCTAGACAGATATAGAGGTTTCACTTACAAATGTAGCTTTGATGCTAAAGAAAGCCTTTTTGACTTCCATGAATAAGGAATAAGTCATGGCTACATTGTATCTCCTGGATGGTCCAGTGGATTTGCATGAGACCCAAAGTGACACTGACATGCTTTAACTAATGCCCAACATCAAGTCCATTTGTCTCTCCCATTAAAGACTGATCGTGGCAGCACTGCCATCGGCCAGACACATATAGGAACTCCAGTGTCTGAAAATGTAGCCAGGCTTTATAGGGATTAACACCAAGTAATGCTTTAACATCTCACAGTTTACAGCAATGAGCTGGCTACTGTGTAAACAGTGCATTGCAGATGATCAATGAGTGTTTAATAGTAGCTCCAGTGGTGTCCCCCTCCACACTTTACTTTCTGTCCTTTGTTAAATAATATAGTAACTGAGTCCATAACTCAAACGTAGGAAGAAGTTGCTACATGCTAACTTGCTTGCTTTAAAATCTTCAGCTACCTCTTCCTTTACGTCCTTCCTTGTCAATGAGCATTTATTGACATTTTTAATGACATTTAAAAGTCAATCTCCAAACCCTTTAGAGCTAAATCCTAGTAGATGCAAACTTGAAGCTGGTGGGAGTCGGGGGTATAGAGCAATCCTTCTGGGAGTCAGAACGAGATACTTGTGTGTCTGGACTGGTGGCAGGTTGGTATGTTACCAGAGGGATATCCATGGTAACAGATCAACATGGTGCCCGGGACAGCCCTATGCACCAGGCTCTAGGTTCCCATGAGAAAGTGGATGCTTACAGCAAATAGAGAGGAAGAAATCAAGGAATATGGATGTATGTTCCCCTTCCTGGTGGAGTTCTGTTCCTGAAGTTTCCACTGATACAACTGGTGACATGCCCCATTTAGCCACTTGACTTCCTCTGTAAATCAAGACTCTTCAGAGTATGCACGCTGTTCTCTTGAATTCCAGCTCAACTCATACAGCTTTCAACAGGCTTTTACGGCAGAGAACTGTAGGATAGTGGAGCAAGAGTGTGACTTAGAGTCAGGAAACCTGGTCTTCAGACCCAGCTCTTACACTGCCTTGGAAGTCCTTATTTTCCAGATTGTTTGATTCTCACCAGTTCTGATAGTCAGTCATCCATTGATACAGAAAGCCCCGAGTATGACACACTGGCAGTGAAAATGGTAGCCAGTGGAATAGAGTATAGTTTGCCAACCCCGTCACCATCCAAGGCGTGATAATGCTGTGATCGTGTGCATGCAGGCTTTCAAACACCTAAAAAGTAGGAGGTAGGAGTCATCTCTATTAAAGATTAATCTGTGAATGTAACAACCAAAATCTGGAGGCTGGGCAGCCAGCAGAAGAGTTCATTTTTTCTGGAGCATTGGTTACAAAAGGTTATTAATTTGGAGAATCAGCACTCGTTTATCTTAAACCACAGGAGAACATTTGTGAATTCAGAAGAACAATTATGTAATTTGGTAATTTCATGTGCCTCTTCCCTGGGGAATCTTATGACTCAACCGTCAAAGGTGTCAGAGTAGAGAACACGGCTTTCCGCGGTCAGGTCTATGCCGGGGTCTTAGCTTAGGTACCCTTGGGAGTGAGATTCTTCATAACCAAGCCCTCAGAAGGATTGGTGCTTGGTGATTTGGGTAATGATTTCTGTTGTATACACTTAAAGGGGACCAGTCTCTCCCCCCAAAGGGAAGTTTCTTTTCTAGGGAATTTATTCCTAGGGTTGTGGGGGTGTTAAACCCACTGTGCGTCAAGGAAGTAAGTGATTGCACATTTCCTATAAAAGGCAACTATGAACTTGATATTGACTAATGCAAACCAGCAGCTTCTTTCTACCACTTCGTTAGAATATTTCTTTACCAAACTTCGCAAGAACAAAAAGAACACCTAATACCGATAGTGCTCAGTTTAAGCTTCAAGTCTCGCAGTTCTCTGTGGTCTGTCTTTAACAAAAAAGTCTAAAGATTTTTATTTTAGGATCACGATGTTGGAAGATCTTTAGGTGGCCCACATCATAATGCTGCTTCTAAGATTGGTTTTAGGAAGGCCCCTGATCAAGATTTCTCGTACTTAAATCTTGAGTACGAGAAATCTTGATCTTATTTCCTTTGTCATTTCTATGTCTTAAGGTCACTTTGTTGACATACAATTTTTGTTTAGCTCAGCAAGCGTCAAAAGGGCAATATATATTTATATATATTTAATTTTTTTAATAAAGATCTTTTTGCCTGAGAATCAACAGCGTTGGGACTGTTCCAGTGGAAAATGGAAACATTCTTGAAGTGATAGCAGAATGAACAGGACAGAGTTTGAATTTTAGAGCTTGGTTTCCTTATTGTGCAGTTTCAGTTCTAGAAGGTTAGCATTGTCTGTGTTCAAAATGTAAGTATACATGGTCTTGTTGCTATCTGCTAGTTTTGATGTGGCTTGTAACAAAGAGATAATTGACAGCAGTGAGCGCTTTTAAAGGAGACTATACTGAGGCTCAGTATACAGGCTGAGTCCTGTTAAGCTGATATTCAGAGCACTTTTCTTATGCTTTGGCTTGTAGGGCTTTCAGAAAGAAGGTTTTAGCGGGAAAAGGAGGGCATTTGAGGAAAACAGCATATTTATAAGGAGAGCATGCTTCATTCCCTTCAAAGCACAAACAAATAAATAAACTGAAAAGACCCACAAACCAACCAACCAACCAACCAACCTATCTGAATCCTGGGAGTGGGAAGGAAAGCCATCCGTGGGAGGCTTCTCTGGAACAGCCGCCCTATGTCCTGCGTGGCAAATGCCACCGTTGCTGGGGAAGGTCTGGGAGAGGGAATGTGGCCCACTGCTGTGATTGTGGGTGACCTGTTGCGGCTGCTGGTGCTGCCCTAGAGAAACGGGAGATAGCGTGAAGAAAACAGGGACCCACAGATGTGTCACGGGAATGAAGACAGAGCTGGAGCCCAGAGAGCCGAGGGGAAGGACCGATGGAGCAGGACCCAGGCCCAAGGCTGATGGAAGAAGAAGAGGGCCAATCCCAGAAGGGAGAGGTGTTTTGTGTGTTTGGTTTTGCTTTTAATGAAACGGGAAGGGTTGAATGAGGAAGGAGGGTGGGAAGTCTTTGAGCAGTTTCATGCCCAGGGTTGGGAGATGTTCTTCCCAGCAGCGAAATGCCTGGGTTTCATTTTGGTCTGAAGTGTGGCCCACCACCTGGGGAACTCCAGGTGTTTTAACCTCCCCACGCCCCCCACCCCAAGAGAGGTTTACAAATGGGACATAGGGCTTGTGTGGGCAGACCTCCAAGAGTCAAAGGCAGGGTTTGGGGCCAGCTGATGGACTCTGCTTCTTCATATCATTGTGGTATCCCATATACCTGCTCACCCCAGGCCCTGCTGGGATGTGAAGTTGTAGGGTCAGTCTGCATCCTAGAATGTGCATCCCCAAATGATGTTAGTACCCGGAGCATGTTTTTCCCTTCACGATAAGTAAATGTAAACAAATGGGGTTCACATGTCTGCTTAGCTCACGTAGCCCCTAGGGAACTCCTAATCTGTCTGACATAATGTACTTGCTGATGGACCTGTTTCAACTCACCATCGTTTCCAGCATAAAAATATATCTGGGAAAATACATGGAGATTCCAAGTGTAGTTCCCCAAGGAGGGCCACATAGTAACCACAGCCCTGCCCCTGGAAGGAACTTGGGGGGGTGGGAATGAACAGCTAGTCACTTGTTAGCTAACCTCTGAGTGAGGGAGGGTGCTGGTTTGGACAGCCCCAGGAATTGTGAATGATCCAGGAGAGGACTGTGGCTCCGTGGGGGCAGACTGGGGAATCAGGCATCCATCTTCTTACCATTGGGTCGTTAATGAGTGTCTGATCAGGAACTTTGCATATGAAGACATGATTTCTGCAGAGGGCAGGGTTAGATGCCTTCAGTGTATGCTGTATCTTTAATTCCTATCCACATGCAGTCTCGACCTTGTATGACACCTTGTAGCAGAGGGCTATTTGTTTTCTCTCGTCAAAGCTATGGTTTGAGAATTTGGCTGTTAATGATTGAGAGTACAGGAAAACGCGGGGGTCCAGAAGGGTAAGGCTGATGTTCCCAGGGCCAT
The DNA here is from genome assembly GCF_011764305.1 of Mustela putorius furo. Lineage (NCBI taxonomy): Eukaryota > Metazoa > Chordata > Mammalia > Carnivora > Mustelidae > Mustela > Mustela putorius. Next base: position 36,116,617 of record NW_025422368.1, on the reverse strand, counting down.
GAACTTGGGACTGTAAGCTGTGGGTGGCAGAGGCAGTGGGTGGCAGTGGGTGGCAGTCTCTTTCCCTCGGCTCCTAATCCTGGTAATTTAATTGTAGGGAGAAGACTTAGCTATTCGCAACAAACACTTACCAAACTTATTTTGTGGCAGGCCCCGTGATGAGTGCTGGGGTTATACGCTGAATGAAATGCAGACACTTCTCTTTATTACTTATTAAAATAGCTTTATGTAAGTTTGTGTTCCCTTCTTCAGCAGATATTAACTGAATGCCCATCCTGTGCCAGGCGGATGGTGGGTGCTGTGGAAACGGTGATGAACAGGGACAGACATCTGCCCTTTTGGTTTGTAGAATTTACAGTCTAGAGAGGGACTTTGTCCACCACCCCCCATCACCCATGTACAGAAGGCACCATCACTGGCCTAGTTCGGAGTCTTTGCTCAGATCACTCCCTGAGTCAAGTCTTTTCACGTTTATCAATATCCCTGTTGTGGGAGCTGCTGAAACGACAGAAGAACCTGATAAACCAGTCAGGCCTAGCACCCAAAAAATGGTCTGTGAACAGTTAGTGGGGTACTGGGAATCCCTGCACTGGGCACAATTGAGTGAGTACCTCGGTGTGTTACGGAATGCTTCATTGCACCAGTCTGGTTTCCTTGCCTGTAGTCCTCCAGATCTGTCTAAGCTAGGATGATCTGTCTTCTGCCGATGTTTCTGGAGTTCTAGGGAACGGTTTAATCCACTTTCTGCCACAGCACCAGGCTTCACGCCTACTAACCATGCTTGATGGTGATGCCCAAAGGCAATGATTTTACCAGCCCTGAGTTTGTAAACCAGTCCACCAGTGATTCAGCCATCCAGGCTCAGCAGGGGAGCTTGGCATGTGGAAGGAGGAGCTCAGGACCACACCCAGGAAGTTATGGGGTGATGGAAATTGACTGCATATATTCAATGAATCTGCAGTGAGGTGAAGACAAGCCTGTCAGGACAAAACCCTTAGGGCATAGTGGCACTAAGAAGTCCCAGTGTGGGGACCGGACTTCTTCTTTAGATGGAGCATTAAAATTAACATGCCAAAGAATAAATAACAGTATTCCCTAGAAGTAATAATGTACCAAATTTTGTTTTTCTTAACTGGCAGGTTATTTTGAACATTAAATCTCAATGCAGATCTAGTTTGCCGGGGGGGGGGGTGGTGTTGGGGGGATGGGCACACGTATGTAAGTGTGCAGCAGCTCACACAGGAGGCACACTTGTGTAAGTGAGATAAAGGCCAGCAGTAGGGTGCTTGGATGGTTGAGTGATTAAGTGTCTGCCTCAGCTCAGGTCATGACCCCAGGGTCCTGGGTTCGATTTCCTCATCCTGCTTCTCCCTCTCCCACTTGCCCTGCTTGTGTTCCCTCTCTTGCTGTGTCTCTCTCTGTTAAATAGACAAATAAAATCTTAAAAAAGAAAAAGTTCAACAGTGACCTGAGAACAAAAAGACAATTTGCTGAGCGTCCCCTTTGTAGAAATACTTTGGCAGGTGTGGGTCAAGAACCTTGGCTGAACACATTGGCTCAGTAATCTCATCTCTAAAAATCTGTCACTAGGAAACATCGCAGATGCTCGCAAAAGATTTGTATACACACCTGTACAGATCAGGAGAAGCCAACCACAAGGACTCAGTTAAATGAATTGAGGCAGACAGGTCATTATGCTGGAATATTATGCAGCCATTAAAAATCATGTTATTGAAATGTTCGTCAAATAGAATTGAAGAGGAAGGATACCAGTGTGTCCCTTCAAAATAATCCCATTTTTAAAAAGTCCATTAAAATAGACCAGAAGGAAATGCAGGAAAATAGTTCTGGTGGTTCTCTCTAGGTGAAAGGGTTAGGGGTAGAGTTTTTTTTTTTTTCCTCTTTCTCTGCTGTAATTTTTTCTAGCCTTGTGTAGGGTTATTTTTGTTTTAGGAAATTGTGATCACATCTGTCCCTAGCTGGCCACTTGGCACCTGGGTTTATTGTGTTGAAATGTAAATGGGGGCCTGTGTTTTCCATTGTCCCCTCCCCCCTCCCCTTGAAATCCCTCAGGACCTTCCCACCCTACAGAGGACAGATGCAGCAACCCGCAGAGGCCTGCCCGCTCCCTGTCCCACTCACCTCTGCAGCTTTATTTTGTACATTCAGCTCTGTGTTCTCTGTTTTCCAGGCGTCCTGGGCCTTTTTTGGTTGACCTGTATAGATTGCACTCTTTCTCCTCCTCCTTCTGGCTGCAGTACCTTCTCTACGCTGAGCCCTTCCCCACCCCATTCCACCACCTACCCCCGATGTAGCCCGATACAGTCAGCGTAAACCAGGTCCTTTAGACCTCAGCCAAAGTCACCTATGCCTGAGGACTCCCCAGTGCCTCCAAATGCGCCTTCCACACGCTCTCAACCTCCCTTCTTACCACATGGACTCCCAGTCTGTCCTCAGGACTGAACCACGAGTTCGAGAAGGGCTGGGACTGTGTCTTGTTGATCACCACTGCGTTCCCCCAGAATGGAGCACCAGGTTGAGCTCACCGTAGAGCTCTTAGGTACCGATGAATGAGAGAGTCTTATTTAACTGCACTGAAACATCTGCTCTCAGGGCAGGCTGTGTCCAACAGGAGAAAATGCCCAGGCTTGGTGATTCATCAGTCTTATATAATCCCCGTGCTCTCCCTCTGAAGCTAATAATACACTAGATGTTCATTAGTTGAACTTAAATTTTTAAAATGTTTTAAAAATAAATAAATAAAATAACTTTTAAAAAGAAAGAAAAATCTAACTGTTGGGTAAAAAAAGGAAAATCCGCAGGCTTTGGAGCCCTGCACACCTGAATGTTACAGTGTCTCCTCATTTTCCTGAATGTCCCCTCATTCTCTTCCCAAAGGAGGATCGCCATACCTATTGGATACCCTAGTTGGGGGTTACGTGGGTTATTGCTTAGTAAGTGCATCGTAGAATGTCTGGCACGTGGCAAGTACTGTAAAGGATGCCATCTTCCTGAGCAGCCCTCAGCTCCTGTCTACACAGCCAGGCCTGACATACGTCTGTCTCTAATAGGACCTTGTCTTCTGCTGTCAGTCACTTGAGGCGAGGTTTGCCCTTGCCCCAAAAGGCCCCCCCACCCCCGCCGCTGTAAAACGAGGTCTGGTTAGTACTCATCCTAAACTCTAAGGCAGTGTTAGATTTCTGCGGCCCAGCCCAGTGCCCAGCACTCGATGTGTTGTGTATACATGCTGAATTGAATTGCCCAGACCAGGCTGAGCCACTGAGTAAAAGCTAGGTGCTACCTTCTCCTCGTGGAAGCAGATCGTTCTGAACGCCGCCTGACTTTGACACCTGCTTGGAAAAAGAGGAAGATAAGTTCCCTGATGGGTCAAAGAGTTCTTACTTTTCCTTTCTAAAAACGCCTCTTCTTTCCCATACTACTGAACTTCAAGCCGAGTTAGGCACACTGGGCTTGACCTGTGTGGTTGTTAAAGCCCAGTTCTCTTTTTGAGGTTGGAGCCGTACATGTGGGTGAACTCAGGTGAAGGGTCTCAGAGATTCAGACACATCATTCTTTTATAGAACATCATTCAGGGAATCCAGCCGTGGGATTATCCCCTTACTGTAGCTTCTCGAACATTGTCACATTTGTCAGACTTGGGCTGGTGGCTATTTTATCTCCGAAACAGCCAAAACCAGATTTATTTTGGAAGCAGATGTGAGCGTGGCTGTTGTTCTTCCTATATCTAGGCCTTGAATAGGTCAAAACTAGATTCAGTACTTTGCTGGTATTTTCATAGGTTCGGGCTTCAAGCAAACACGAAAGTTGGGCCCAGCGACTTCCGCTGGCAAGTATACATACACGCATCTCTGTGTTTATGTGTGTGTGCTTTCCGGAATAAGACCTCCTTTAAAACTGAACCTTTCATCATCCCAGAACTGATTTGCAGTTTTATCACTTGTACTTTTTATGGTTCTTGGAGAATCGCTGCAGCAAATATTTTTGGCAGGAAGTTAGCACACAAGCCCTTCCCCAGAACTTGGTACCAAATTTGCTGAGTGCCCATCTTAAAAATTTGAAATTCCTCTAACTTTTTCCTGTGATGTGCTCATTTTTTATCTAAAACTGTAGTTGAAAGCTGGTCTTGGTAATCATTCACATCAAGAAAGGAACGAATTTCTCAAAAAAGAAGGCAGGTGCTAAAAATAACCTCCCCACTCAGACCCACTTACTTTTCTACCTAGGGAATCAAGATAGAAATATTTCTAGGAGAGGTATGGCAGTAGTTGAAGTGATGCAACCATTTAGCTGCCTGCTATTTTTTTTATTCTTTTCTGCCAGAAGGAAAATATATAATATAATGTAGAAAAATTTCCCCGGAGTTGTTAAAATAATCCGTGCAGTAACCTTTGGTGCTTGGTACTACCTTGAAAACACAGATCTTTTGAACCCTTCATTTCTAAGGTTTTCCAGGTGGCCAGGTTCTTACTCAAAAATTGGTTGGTACAGCAGTTCCTGCTGTTACAATTGAGGACTTCGTGAGAATCCTTCGTGGAGGTAAAAAGTGTAAAGAGAACTGCTGGGAAGTGACCAGTGACCAGTGAGTCCCATCTGTGCTGGCTGTGTAATTAAACGCATGGGTAAGGTCTGTATGAAGTCAAGTATGATGCAACATCAAATAAATGATATGACTTTTAACAGGTTTTGCATGTATTTATTTTTTTCTATGCCTATAATGTTACAAATGTCCTACCTTCAGCCTTCCCTGCTTTTCGTTACGTGGATCCAAGAAAAGCAAAAGGGTTACTTAGGAGTCATTCCTTTTTTTTTCTTCCTGGCACAGAGGAGGCTTTCAATAATATGTGCTGAATGAACGAACCAGTCTGTGAATCATAACTTATCACACAGTTAATTAATAGAAGTATAATTGTTATCTCCTCTAGTTTAATAGATGTAGCAGATTTTTTGAAAGTTGAGATTATCTCTATTGCTGGGATGGCAGCTTTTTTTTTTTTTTTAAGATTTTATTTGTATACTTTAGAGAGAGAGAGCACATGAGAGTGGGGGGGAGGGGAACAGAAGGAGAGGAACAAGCAGACTGCCCGCTTAGCACAGAGCCTGACACAAGACCTGATCCCATGATCCTGAGATCATGACCTGAACTAAAATCAAGAGCTGGGTGCCCAACCAACTGAGCCACCTGGGCACCCCTGGGTTGCAAGCTTTTTAGAAGAGCATACATCTTGGGTGCATATTAGAAGAAGGTTTTAGGTTCAGTAGCCTGTATCCTTTTTTACTACATTGGGGGAAGAACAGATATTTAACCCAACTCATTCTGTGATGTAATGCTGTTAGAAGTGTGCTAGTTCTTGCTTGCAAAACACAACAGCAAAAGTTATGGATAACTTAGAAAAAAGGTCTCATTGGAAAGATATTAGGTAATTCATTGGCTCAATTAAAAAAAAAAAAAAAGACGCAAAGCATGTTCAGCAGCCAGAGCTCAGCCAAGATCATGTCACAGGGACCGTGCTTTTAGAAATACCACCATAGCTTGGCTGCCACTGGATACACAGCTTATTGGGCCGACACCAATGCTGTGAATAATACCCCACCGTCCCTGGGGATGTGTCACTCCCTTAAGATTCAAAAACTGGGGCAGGTGCATCTGATTGGCCCTGGTTCTGAACTAGGGAACAAGTGCGAAAGCCCTGCCAATCTTGGGACTACTTCCCCCAACCCCCACAGGGCTGTGTGGATGCTGAGCAGACAAAAATTGGGAAGTCTAGCATAAGATTGTAAATAATCACACACTACAATGTTTCATTTTGGTTTTATGTCCCAGGGAATCTGTCTTCGTGGCAAAGTTAAGTGGTTCCACATTGGCACTCCCCAGGTCAGCACACAGAATGTCAGTACACTGTTTCCCTTTGCCCCGCTTTCATGGAGGAGGCTTTAGCAACTTGTGCACAATGAGTTTTGTTTCCAAATCCTATTAGCATGCTAAGAAGCCACCTATGCCATGAAACAGTGGCCATGCCCAACTCCAAGAAAACGCTGGGCCTGGCTCTTTAACATGGGCGGCATCTAACTCTTTGGAAATATTTATATACTTTTTAAAAAATGGCTCTTAATAATATCTGTTACATATCAGTAAGTCTAAGAGCTGTAAAGGATCTCAGAGATGATATTTTTCAACTTGTCACCTGAGTCACGAATGTCTCAACAGCATCCTAGATGCAGCAGGACATTGAACTTGGATATGGTCAGTGAAGGGCACATCATTGTCCCTTTTCCACCCCATTCTTAGATGTCTCCGGATGTGATGAGACTTCTCTGAAATTCATTTCATTGTCACTTTGCTCTTTGGTTCGCTTTTGTCATGCAGGACCAGATGGAACATGTTCCTTCTGCATTAATTCTAGAGACAAAACTTTGGAATCAGGTATGGATTTGACTCCCACCATTGCCGCTTACCAGCTGGTTGAATTTTAGAATCATTGTATGATCTTTTTGGAACTACTTTTCCTCATTGGTAAAATAAGAAATAATAGCAACTTGATAGGATTAAGATATAATGGAGAGTACATTATACTGTGCCTGACCAATAGTCTAGATCCCTAAGAAATGCTAACCACCCTCCTCATTATTATACATTCAAAGATGACTGTCTTGTCCTTTCAGTCTTCTCACTTGAGAAAAGCCCTCCTGGGACATTTACCATTCTGGGCTTCCTCCTGAGCCCCCTCTGTCCCTGTTCTTCCAGTTTTACTAATGTTGGTGTGAAAATGTGGTCTGCACACTGATGGGGCTGAGGGGAATGGGACTATGACTTCCAGTAGATGCAAAACTAATTGCCAAATGAATAAATAGGCGATTATTTCATCAGTGTGATGTAAGGCTAAGTTAGCATTTCAGTATCGATGTTTTACTCACGTTGATCATTTTTACTTGGACTGTTGCCAAAGTCAGAATTCTCTTCCCTTATACTTCTGTGGGTTTTTTTTTTTTTTTTAAGTCAGATAGATGCCTTTACATTTAGTCCTATTAAATTTCATTTAAGTTGGCTGAGGCAGTTTGATCTTATTTCATTCCTCTTGAGAATCTCTTCTACTTTATGTCACTTTAGATGAGTAGTCCCTATAGGGCTTTATGTTAATTATTTAGAAGGAAAAGATTGAATGGGACAGGATCAGTGAAAGAGCCCTGTGGCATACTACTAGAAACTGTCTTCCAGGTAGGAAGACTTTATAAGTATGTTGTGGTTATGTAGTGTTTTATGACATATAAATCTCTTTTTATATGCCGTATATTATGTATGCCATAAATGACATATCATCATTTTTGCAAATGTGTGCAGTGGTACTATATTTCAATTTAACCCGTAAGAAAATGTCAAGATACACTGTCAGATTATTTGCTGAAATCAAGATGTGCTCCTTGGCTTTCCTGAAAAAATCTTTAGCAGCTACCCTCTTTCACTTGCTTATGTGCTCATGATGAACCTAAAACCCGATAGGCTTTTTGGAAAAAGTCTTCTTGGACCAGTAGTGGTAAACAGACAGTTAATCAATTAATATACTTTCAGTGCTTTCAAAAGAGAGAAAGGAGAATGGCAGTTTTGCCTGAGAGGAGTTTTTAACCTGGAAAAACATCTGAAATACATCTGAAATCTACTGAGAGAGAGAGAGAATCCTTTATTCTTTGACCATAACAGTATATATATGTGTGTGTGTGTGTGTGTTTTCTCCTAAGGAACACTTATGATAATGGGTTTTATATTTTATTTTCATTTTAAAATGGACTCTGTACAGTGTTCACTAATGTAATAGAAAGAGGGATTTGGGGATCGCTGGGAAATGCTTGGACTCAATCCATTATAGAATGCTCATGGTAACAAGTTCAGAAGGGGATAGCTTTTTTTGCCTACGTGCTCTTTCTCTCCAAATACCTTTTCAGAAAATTCTCAAAAAATAATTTAACAGCCATAACATCAAAAGAACAGCCACCTTGGTTTGTATGTGTATAAAATTACATATAAGTTAGCCTCAAGTGTGTTGACCAAGAAAGGCAATTAAATTATTTCTGTGTCCAAGAAAAATATGGCAGTTCTACATCACTGTAGAACAATAATTACAAATCTGTGAAGAAAGAAGTAGGAGCTAGTTTTTGAGGGACTTAGGGCATGTCGTACTAAGGTGTTTAGATTTTACCCTGAAAATTGTAGCAGTGACTCAAGGGGATTTCAATAGGAAAGAGAAGCGATCAGATTTATGTTTAAAAGCTTTCATGGATAGCAACGTAGAGGATGGGATGGGGTAAAAAGCTGTCGGATTGATCCAGGGGAGAAAAAATCCTCCAAGCCCCAAACCAGGGCAGCAGCAGTGTGGCTGGAGTGCTTGGGAAATATCCAAGTGATATTAAGTTGATTCGGTGGGAAAGGCTGAGTGACAGCTCAGATGAGGAGGGTGAGGGAAAGCAGCAGGAAGAGATGGCTGTGTGGAGCGCCATCATCTAAGGTGGCAAGATGAAAGGAAGAGCCTCTAACGAAGCACCCTGGGAAGGAGGATGGAGAGATGGGGGAAAGTGAGTTTCAGGAAGGAGAGGGTGATCCTGAGCAGCCAAGTCCTACGAGAAGTCTGGTAAGATGAGGACAGAGAATGTCCCTGGCTTTCACAAGGGAAAAGTCACCAGTGGCTTGGAACAGTTTCTGAGGTGGGGAGAGGCTGGTGGAAAACTGACTTTCGTGAGCTTGAAGGGGGAGAAAGTGACAGTAGGTGTCTCTTCGGTTGGCTGTGGAATGGAATAGATCAGAGAAGAGCTGGGGACAACTGTGGTGAATGAGGGTTTTGTATGTTCCGTGGTGGGCGTTCGGCTATGAAGAATTGTCTTTAAGAGTTGAGAGCTGGACATAGAGGAGAAATAAGGGGTGACCGATGGAACTAGGTCTTGCAGAAATAGGAGAAAATGAGATACAAAATAAGAATGGGGGTGTTCTTTTGTGTTCAGTCAGAGGATGGGTTCATTGCATTGAAACTAGAAGAAAGGCATGTATAAATATAGCTGTAGGAGGGCAGGCTGAAACGTGACGGGCATTCTCCACAGAATTCCATCTTTCCCCCAGAGAGGCCCCACATGGAAGGGGTGGCAGGAAAGGAAATGGGAGAGTGGTTGATGAAACCAGAGACGGGTTGCTTGGCAAGTTGGGGGCCTGGCGTTGCCTCCCAGCAGGAGACAGGGCATCTATGTCAGCCCAAGTCTGTCTGTCTGTGCTCTTTCCCCTGTGTTGGCCGACACCAACTATAATGGTGTAGTTGGGGAGAAAGGAGATGGCCAGCCTCTTTATTTCGGTAAATATGGAATACCTGCTATATGCCAGGTTCGTTCCATACCATTGAAAAGCAGCGGCTAACAAAGTAGAAAAGTGAGTTAGTGAGCTGTGTGGTTCTCTGGGTTAAATGTATTCCAAGCACGGAGAGCAACGAAGGCCTGCGATGTGTTACAAAGGCACAGCGAGGAAGCAAGTGTGTCGAAGTGATGTCTGACAGGTGAGGGACATTTGGGTTTGGAAGGAGGGGTGGGAGCAGGAGGATTCGGGAGGACCATGAAGGCCGCTGTAAAGAGTTTGGTTTTTAGTTTGCTGCTGAGAATTTTAAGCAGAGGACCAACAGAGTCCAACTTTGATTTTTTAAAGGATCACTCTGGCTGCTGGAGGGATAAGAGGAGGGAGAGTGTGAGAAGAGAGGGAAGAGCCTGAAAGCAGAGAGGCCTGCTAGGAGCCAGTAAACAGAAAGTCTGGCAAGACATGATGGAAGGTTAGAACCCACACATTCCTACCTCAGGGCCTTTGCACTTCCCATTCTTTATGTCTGGGATGCTCTTCTTCCAGATATTCTCATGGCCCACACCCTCACCGACATCTTTAGATGTTGGCTCAAATGTGAGGCCTGAGTAGCAACCCTTAGCCCCTCACCAGCATACCCTTTCCATGACGTTTTTTTCCCTCCATAAAATTTGCCGCCATTTGACATAGTATACGTTCTACTTGTTTATTTATTTATTGTCTGTCTTTCCTGACCAGAGTGCAAGCTTTTTAAGAACAGAGGTTTCACTCTGTTTATTCATGACTGCATGCCTGCTAGCTAGAGCAATGCCTTCCCTGAAGAGGTGCTCAATAAACATTTGTTGACTCGATTAAGGAATGCATTTCTTCTCTTTCCATCATCACCAGTGCCACCTCTGCCATTACTGTTAGTGAATAATGGCAATGTTAATATTATGTTTCCTTACTATATCTCCCTTTTTTGTGAAGATGAGATACATCAGGCTTCATCTGTCGTCTTCCTCAGAGTCAAAGTATGTCACTAAGCCATGGAGTCAATTTCTTGGCTCCCAGTGTAGCAAGCAGCCTTGCATTTGGTTTGTGTCAGTCTTTGCATCTGTGTTTAGTCACGTCGCTCACGCGTTTCAGAATCCTCTAGCTTAAACTCTTGAGTAATTCTGGACAGTGGAGTTAGCTGGGAACTTGAGAACCAGATGAAGGATTCTGCCAATAGCATGCCTTATGTGCTTGGCATCTAATTTTGGGCGCTTGTTTTAGCAGGTTTGATTGCATAATTCAACCATTGGCTACAAAAAGTGACCATATATCCAGCAAGGGGAGGAGGATTTGGAGCACAAGGTGGAAGCTGTTCTAGGGATTCAGAGAATGGGCTAGGGTTCTTGTTTTTAAAAATATACCTGCATTTCCAAGGCTCGTGGGATTATTCCAGGCATTATGCACCAAGCATCATGGTGTATTACTTCCTTGGGGGAGTACAGGGTGATTCTCTCGTTGTGGTCCTTTCATAGCAGGTCCGTGTTTTATTATATTTTCTATGCCTGAATCCCATGTTTTGTAATATTTTCTGTCCTATGAAATCTGTATCAATTAAGTACAACTTAATTTCTTTTCCCACCTTTCCCTAGTTAAAGACATAAATCTATAGACTGCTCTCGGAACTTCCAAGTATGAAATAACTGTAAATAGCATCTGAATTGATAGGATTCAAAAATAAATGCTAGGAATTTGTAGATTTCCTTGCCACAGCCTCACTGTGGGTCATCAGTAGGATTCCTGATATTTCTGAAGGGACAAATTTGATGCCTTTTGAGAACCTTCGGTTTGTCTCTAGAGGAGAGACTTCAGGGTGCTTTGTCCTGTTTCCTTTGTGCGGAATTTTCAGTTGTAAGTGAAAGAGCAACTCTGTGTCAAGAGTCAGGACAGTAGATCTGTCCCTCAGCAGGCAGGTGATCACGGGCAAGTCTCTTGGAGAAGAGAGACGTGGGGGAGTTTTGAACCAGGTGACTTTCCAAAGGCTCTTCCACTATGAGAAAGTACAGGTCCGTGCCTGTTGTCTCTTTTTGCAGCCTTCAGGGTTAATCAGAGCTCTTGGGAACACTGTGACCTTAAAGGGAACTCATTGACGTCAGCAGAGCAGATGCTGGCCCCCTCTAGTACTCTCCTGGGCACATGACCCATGCCCTATTTGAAACCCTGAATCTTTCTGTTGCTGGCAATGCCAATATAATTGATAGCCAATGTTACCGACTGAAAGAGCTGAGAAAGACCCTAAGGTATTTTCTAGCCCAGTGATGGCCCCAGACACCTATGTGTCTGAAAAGAGAAATGGGGAGGCAGGTGTGTGTGTGGGGACTAAAACATTTTAAATCACATTGTGGGGCTCACATTATACAGAAGTGCGGGTCTCTTGTGAGTGATTTCTGGGTGATAAAAAGGCTGGGACTTGTTCTTTATTTTGGAGACCTGCAAAGTGAGATCAGAGGGGTTAGGCCACTTGCTTGAGATCACACAGCGAGTTGCTTGCGGAACTAGGATTAGGCCAGTGTGCTTTCCATTACTGAAATCAGCCCCAGGGTTACAGTGATTTGTTTTACTAGGGCTCTATAAAATTGCTTCTTTGAATAAATGCCAAGGTTCTTGTATAGATCATTAGCAGTTGTGTCCCTCCAGTGTCAAATCCAACCAAAAACAAAGAGAAAAGAAGAAGGAAGCAAAGGAAAGAGAAAAGGCCTTCTCTTACAGGACCCAGTGAGAAATCCCACTTTTCATTCTTGAGCAGGTTTCCTTTACCCCAGCACCCTGGAACATTAATCGCCAAAGAAAACCACAGTAAGAAAACACTGACAAGGAGTCCAGCCCTCATTCATCATGCTTTTCCCTTTCAACACAGCAAGAATCCCTCATTAAGAGATTAAGGCTGACCAAAAATAAATTGTTCCTTGGTCCCCAGGCAGTTCATTTGACATCACTTCCACGGGATTAGGGACCCCAATGGTATGTGCTTAGCATGGGGCTATGTTAATACTACATAGTATTATTCTCAGAAGCTTTAAAATTGATTTTTTTTTTTTGAGTATGGAATGTCTAAGACTTTAATGTGACTAATAACCGTAATATTTTGCCCGCAAATAGGGACTTCTCTCCCCCTCCACTATGTATGACCAATACATCTACCTTAGAAAAATTGTAAAAAGCAGAGTGACGTGTGGCAACGTCGTGATCACGTAAGGAATCGTATAATCGCACGGAATGGAAATTTAGCCTCTAGTGCGCGTGGTCCTTGGCCCCTTCTCCTCTGAGCCATCATTTCCATTCTGATAAACTTTATGTGATTTTTATGGTTATCGTATTGTTACTTATGGAGTTTAAAGGAGCTAAAATTTTTATAAGGTGCGTTACAGAATCTTTTGTGGCCCCCGACTCTGTGTCCCCACTCTTGATTTCCTGCTCACCCGAGGCAGCCACTCTCATATCTTTTAACTGATTCTTTTGTCATTTACCTCCAGTTCTTAAGTCACACATTCATGTTACTATTCTTTGTTTTTCAGTTCTAGACATGATCTGTCCTTATCCTACTGTGGCAAGTGACAGTCTGTCCTTTTACCCCCTTCCCCCAGCCCTGCCACGGAAGCATCCCAGTAGCCATAATTTTGGACAGGTCAGTATTTATACATGTTTACATATTATGATTATATAAATGCTATTACATCTGACTCATGTACTCTATTAAGATTGCTTTTCCTTTCCTGTAAGTTCTGGTTTTCCCTGGAGTTAATAAGGGTGGTATTTTTACCACATACTTACAGTTTTAATGTACTTTCTACTTAGTTTTTTATGTACTCGCTGCCAATTCACCTTTCTCGGATACAGTAGGTGTTACAAATCCTGGAGCAGAGCCTCTCAGAGCCCTCCACCTCCTCCGGTCTTGGCTTTGGGTTGGTGCTCAGCTGCCATCTGGACCTTTCTTCGCTTTGCCTCCTCTTTGAGTTTGACTCCAGTTCCCGAGTTCCATGCTTTTTCTTGTTTTAGTTTATTGTCTGCTTTTAATGGAGGACAACTTCTAGTAGCTCCCCAGGAATGGGGGTGGGGTGGCGTTAGAGGGAAAGTAAAATTTGTGAAGCTTGCATGTCTGAAAATATCTTTATTCTCTCCCCATACTTGATAATTGACTTAATAAGTTGCCTAAGTATATAATTCTAGGCAGGAAATAATTTTCCCCAGAATTTTAAAGGCAGTGCTCCATTGTATTGTCTTTTAGTGCTGCTGTGGCAAAGACCATGCCTTTCTGATTCTTCATCCTTTGTGTGTAACTTTTTTAGTTTCCTTGTTTGTCCTGGGAATATTTTTATCCTCTGGGTTCTCAATTCACTGTCACATGCCTTGGTGTGGGTCTGTGTTCATCCATTCAGGCCACTTCAGTCTGGACATTCATTTTCTTTAGTTCTGGGAAATTTTCTCCCGTTTTCTCTGTTCTTTCCCTGAAACTCCCATTATTTATTATGAGGATGTTGGTCCTATGATTTTCTTATCTTTTCTAGATATTTTCCTGCTGCTTATACTTGAGCTCCTCTCTGGGAGATTCCTTGACTTTGTTTTTTACTTCTTCTGGTGAGTTTATATTCCTGAGATCATACCTTTTTTTTTTTTTTTTTTGGAGAGCGAGAGGGAGTGCAGATGGGACAAAGGGAAAGAATCTTAAGGCCCAGTGCAGAGCTGGACGCTGGGCTCGATCTCAGGACCCTGATACCATGACCTGAGCAAAATCAAGAGTCGGATGCTTAGCTGACTGAGCCATCCAGGCGCCCCAAGATCTTACCTTTAATATGCAAGTGCGGTTTTTTGTTATTGTTCTGGACATGTTCCTCATTTTAGCATCTTGTTCTTATTTCATAGTTACAACATCTTCTTGTATGTCTGAAAGGGTAATAATAATAATTATTACTTATTTTCCCTACATTGTCTGTTTTCTCCGTGATGCATTTTTTCTGGTTTTTTTTTGTTTTGTTTTGTTTGTTTTGTTTTTTGGGGTTTTTTGTTTGTTTTTTATTTCTTTATTTTCTTTGCTTTGGTTTTGTGTGTTTGTTTTTGGCTGGATGGTTTTGCTTTCTGCGTTTTCTTTTACATCCAAACATGTAATGACCTCTGCTTGTCTGCTCATAGGAGAGGGGATGGAACACAGGTGAGAAGTTCTCCGTGCATGAGTGGGCTTGCCCACGAAGGTGACAAGTCTGGGTATTTCTTTTAGATACCTCTGTCGTGAATAGCTCCATGTCTTTTGTCCTTGGCTGCTCCCTCCCATTCCCCAGAGACAGATGCTGTCCAGGAAGCTGCCAACCTCCAAGGAGAGCAGTAGGAAGAGATGGGCTGGGGGGGAATCTTAGCAGTTGTCACATACACATCCTTTTACTCCTCCATCTATAAATTTTCAGTTAATTCCACCTTGCCATTTTGGTTTCAGTTCTTTCTCAAGTCACTAACTTTTATTGTCTCATGCACGTAAACTTCTAATCTTCTGCCATGGGAGGGGAGGAGTGGGGACTCAACTGTCCAGATTTTTAGATGTTATGAGTGCCCACCAGTGTCCAGGCCTTTGAGGGTTCCTGTCCTGTGAACCTGGATATGTCACGGCTTTCCTTACTATGAGCTTAGGATTCCACTTTCTTGGGTCTGCTATATAAATTACCATCAGTTCATCTGCTTTCAAGTTTCTGGTTTATTTTTCCCCTCATGTTCCTCTCCTTGCCCTCCTTCTCCTTCTTGCTCTTACCTCCTCTCCTGGTGTTTTAGTCCTTGCGCTTTCTTAAAAATCTTTTTTGCTGTTATTTCAGAGAAGTTTAGGGAGAGAGAGCAGAGCTAAAATTAACTTCCTCAAAGACTGATGAATTCTGACAGTCTCTCTGCCATGGGGAGATTGTCTAAAGTATATATGTTCTGTGTGTATCAGACTAGAGCTTCCCAGGAAGATGTTTTTGTTAATTGAAATTATTATTACTAATGATCACTGCTTTACCCTTAGACAGGTGCAGCTTGTGTCTCAAGTGTTTCCTGCATACAAGTCTTGTAAAGTTCTACTTAAAGGACAGGTAGTTTCATTTTTGGATTCCTATGCCCTCTTGAAGGAAACAAATCAGTGGACGAATCTGGGTAACACCCAATTAGGTTTTTGTTTTGTCTTTACACCAACAAAATCAACACGTGAAGCAATAATAAACTGGTTAACGTAAGTGAAGCTCTTAGAATCATGGCTGGCCCAGTACACAGCACTATGCATATGTCAGTTGTTGCTGTTATTATCACATGCTGTGGTCTTGATAGAGCTTCCAGACCTTCCAGGAGTTCTAGCCAGTGATTCTCAAACCCAGCTGCACAAAAAACAGAGTCACCTGATGATCTTTTAAAAAAAGATTACATTTCCCACCCCAGATCAGACTCTTCAAGGGTGGGTTCCAAGTACATAATGCAGCTCCAGTTCTCTGGGGGAAAAGATAAGTGAGATGTTTCAAGAACCACTCTTGGAGGTGGGGAGGTGGTGTCACATCACTGATGGAAATTACGTAGATGATGGTTTAGGAAGATGGCAAAGGAGCCAGCTCTGGGAGCTTAGACGATAAGCAAAGTATACACATGCAACAAAGAAACAAGTATGTGTGTGTGTATACACACATACATTCATATAAAGGATATGTATACACACAATAACCAAAGTGTATATACACAGCAAAGAAGGAAGTACAACCACATACATATACACATAGCTAGAAACCAAGGCATTGTTCCTGGCCCTCCTTCTGTACAGAACATTTAGGCAGAATATTACTCTGTTTCTTTATGCTGTTTTGCTCTCTTCTTTAGATCAGATTTTACGTGACTAGAAGAATTATCAAAAGAGGTTCTTGTGGATAGATGTGCATCTATTTCTGACCTCCCAATGGCAGACGTTTGTGAAGTGTTGGCCAGAATCAGCTAAGCATTTACTTTAGACAAGACCCACACTCCTAAACGGGACTCATACAGTCCTAGGAGGGATGGCATTTACATTAATCCTTGTTCAGACTCAGGTTATCTGCTAATAGGGTTCAGTATTCATTCATCTACTGTAAAACCCGACAACCCTTATTTGTGGCTAAGGGAGAGGAAATTAAAAAAAGCATTACATTTTATTTCCATGTAAGTGACTTGAAAGGCTCCAAATGGTTATTTTATTTGAGAATTAATAGCAACCCTTTGTTTAACTGAAACAGTGGTATTAGAAGAATAATTTATAGACTAATAGGATTCTAGAAGTCTACATTATATAATAATTAATAGAAATCATAGAGGGGTTGGAGGGTGATGGAAAATGAAAAATTGCAGAATGAGCAGATTCATACTCACGAATATTTTACCTTATCCAAATTTTAACACTTGATTTCCAGGACTATTCCTTTATAATTCATAAAACATTTATCTTCAGGTTCTGTCTATACTTGGTGTTGGAACAGTGGAGAATAATCAGAACTTTGTAACAACAGTAGCCCTTACTCCATGCAGACTTGGTGCCAGGCACTGTCCTAAGCACTTCCTCATCGGGGCTGTGGAGAAGGTTCTGTTAAGATGAAGAAAGTGAAAGCAGAAGAGACTAGCTTGCCGGGAAGTGGTGGCGCTCCCCTGTTCGCTTAACCACTTGTCTGCATGGCTTTGGCTGTTCACCACAGGTGCCTGGCCCAGAGGACGTTGTGTCCCGGACCGGGCCGGCGGGGGCTGCAGAAGGTGTTTCAGACGTAAGCTAAAGGAAGCTAGCACATGCCTCTCCTTCCTTCCACGTGCCGCCTCAATTCAAAACCAACAGTAACTCTCTTAAGGGACTATTAGGTGAGATGCGGCTCTGAGAACTCAGATAAAGTACTCAAGACCACACTCATGGACGGTGGTAGCCAGAATTCAATCCAAGTCAGATTCCACAGGCACTGGAATGCCTCCCTTCTTCTCTTACTGTTACCTTTTGCTCTGTTTTGACTCAAGCAGGGGTGGTCGGGTATAAAGCCAGGGAATGAATATGTACCTCTCCTCACAATGACCTTGTATAGCGCTGTGTGACTGGGAAGTCTGATTCCCAGGTATAAACCTGGCTGAATGGCAAATAAAGCCCAGGGAGGAAGGCAGCCTTTCCCCTTTTATGCCTGGAAGAAATAACAGTCTTCTGCATTGGCACCGGAGAGCTGTGCCAACCAACTCTGGGTTTTTTCTTCTCCTTCTCCCAACCCCCTTCATCAAAAAGATACGAATGCTGAGATCATCCCAGAGAAATCTAGAATAAATACCATGAGAAAATGGTCCCTCTGGAAGGCATCTTGTTCTCCTGCTGTTTGTAATTGTGAAAAGCTCAGCAACTGGGCAGCTGGATGGGTATAAATATAGCCCAGAGCACTGACGCCTGCTGAATCCTGCTTTCTTAGAAGCACAATGGGAACCCACGGAAATCAGGGAAGGAGCAGTAAAGCCCAGTCAATCAATCAGCCTTCCCCCCATCCTCCCTCCCTCTCCATCCTAGACTTCACTGTGGGTGTGAGGATAGAAGCAGCTTTAACAGTGCACTTAAAATAGCTCTCGGAACTGGACACTGGCTAAGCTCAAAGTCAGGGAAGATGCTACCTGCAAATCCGGCCCCTGTCTGACCTGTCAGCCTAGGACTCTTTTGACCCTTCTGGTGGGGAAATCTCAGGAGCACTTTCATTCTCAGCCCAGCTGCTTGGGCACAAGCAACTTTTCTAGTGCAAGCTCCGGGCGTTTGGTGCCTCACTGCTGCCTCCATACTCAGATATCTTATTCTAACTAGACTCAGCCTCCTAAAGCCTGGGAATTAAAAATAGCCTCCTGGTGCTAGCTGTGGAATTGAAGGAGAGATACTTGGTGAGCAAAGAGGGCAGTTCTACTCTAGGCACCTGATTCTCATACCTGTGGGTTTCATTGCCTCGAAGTATTTAATCCCTTTAGGTTATTTTAATTTTATGCTATACCATCGCCCATTTTGTATGGCTATATAAGATAAAACAGTAGTCCTAGATTTGCGGGCATCGGTATCATTAGAAGCCTGGATTTTGGCAGGAGAAAGCCATTATTTTGCTTGGTGGTTCCCAGAAACAAATTGCGTCTAGTTATCTTTCCATGCAGACATCAGTGGTATTTGCTATTTATGCATACATTTATTGTTTTTTTTTCTTTCCCATTTGGCAGTAAATGCTTCAAAGAAAAGGATCGTGTCCTCTACTTTCATTGTAGCCATCCACAAAGCTTAATAAATGGCCTTACACAACTTACTTTGTGACTGTTGAACTGACCCAAACAACTTTTCTTTAATGTCCATAGTGCTCTTGTAGAAGATGGCAGAAATACTGTGTCATCTGCATAGCATTCCAGTGTTTAAGGCTCCTTAGTTGCCAGTGGTCTAAGAGCAATCAGTGTGTATGTGTGTTTTTAATTGTTTTGTTGGATATGAGCTGCATCTATGATTTTTTTTTTAAATTTCTAAGATTGCTTCTTCCAAATTGAACCTCAGAGTGTAATATTTGTAAAAATAAGGCAGGAGCAGTTAAAGCAGAGTATATTTAAACTGTAAATTTTAGCACAGATAAATTGGAGAAGGCCCAAAGTCAAAGAGTAGGAGCTCTGTCCACTCACTGGTGGCCGGCGTACCCCAGCACAAGACCTGCCTCCCAAAACATCCTGCTTCAATTGTCTGTCCTTGGAACCAGGGCTGTGTTCGCAAAGGAACCCCAGCTGTTCTGGCCTTGGTAGTGACTCCAAGGAAATCAGGCCACCACATGGAGACTTTATAGAGCCAAAGTGAACATCTTGAGCTACAATCGGGAGCCTTTGCAGGTTAGACAGAGCTTTAATGACTGCTAGTCTAAAAACCGTCTTAGCATGGTGCCTGGCACCCAGTCAGGACTCACTGCATGTGAGCTAATAGGCAAAGAGACTTTCACCCTTATCTATTAGCTCAGCTTCAAAAGGCCTAGAAAAATAACATGGTGAATTTGGCCCACGTGGCCACAGCAAGTGCGGTCCCTCAGCTGATGATGTTCAAATGGCCTTGGCCACATTCTTCAGATTTTACCCTTTGCCTCCAAATAAAGACTCCACTTCACGCAGATGAAGTGAAGACGCCTCCATCTGCAGTCCAGGTACTGTCCTGTAAAAAAGGAAAGTCCATTATGTATGAAACTTATATGAAAAAGACCAGACTAGTTAGGCTACATTCAAGACAAATGGACAGATTGAGTTGTAAGCTATTACGCACATACCAGAAGGAAAAAGAGAAAAGCACATTGTACTGGATCATCTTCTGGTGCTTGGACAAGATTGGTGCTCATCTGTTAGGTGCCATATTCATCTTTGCCCCACTGTGCACCAGCCCTGTGACAATGATCATCACCTCTAGCCCTCCTGACACCCACAGGCTGGGGGGTGTTATCCCCAGTCCACCGGGGAGGAAACTGAGACTCCACAGTGAAGGGACTTGTCCAGGGGCATCAAGCAAGTCAATAGCAGGGGAAGGGTTCGATCCCAGACCTTCTGATTCCCAGCCCAGTGACGTAGGACTAAAACAGTGGAAACAGCTGTCCAGCCCTCCCAGAGTATTCTCGGGCATTAAGAACACTGACTGTCTCAGAGGTGGCGCTAATTCTCCATCACCTATCACTGAAACCAGAGTTCTCCTGTGTTGTGTCCATGCTGGAACCCTCGAGGCACTGAGCCTGTGCCCTGATGGGTCTCCTTGCTAAAACTTCCTTTTTCTCTTTCCTTTGTTTTAGGAAAACAAATAGCGCTGAGGGATAATTTCTTGAAATAGGGCTTTATCTCTCAAGAGGACTTGAGAGGAATTTAGATGTCCCTGCTTTGATGAAAGCTGCTTTCTATCCTGTAAGAACCTAGAAATCATTTGTTGGTCCTCTGCTCTGATGCTCCTAACAAGTCCATGTCATGCCATGAATAAAGCTCCATTTTGGAGAGGCCATTCATTCTTTCCGGCACAGGTATTTTTATTCATATGGTGTGCTTAGCACTAGTCCAGGTAGTAGAGAAATGAAAGGATCTTCTCTTTAAGAAATGCACAGGTGCCCACAGAGTGGGGACAATTAGGGACATTTCAACAGCAGATAATGGGAGGAAACCCAGGACCACCCATTTCTGGGGAATGTGGTAGGGAGGTGTCTCACATGAACTCTAGAAATGGGAGTTTAAAAAGCAGAGGGCATGGGGGGGGGGTTTTGAAAGGGGGGTGGGGTATGGACATTGGGGAGAGTATGTGCTATGGTGAGTGCTGTGAAGTGTGTAAACCTGGCGATTCACAGCCCTGTACCCCTGAGGATAAAAATACATTATATGTTTGTAAAAAATAACAATAAATTAAAAAAATTTTTAAAAAGCAGAGGGCAGAAACCGGGCCACAGAAACTGGGATTCAGTTGTAGGACTTGTGTTATGGAGAAGGACTGGAAGATAGAGCTGGGTGGGAAACCCCGATAAGGAACCCCATGACAGCAAAGACTTTCTTCCGGGTGACCGAGCAAGGCCGAATAAAGCCAGCAGTCGTGACTCATTACTGATTCCCAGAACAACTGGTCTGGAGCTTCCTCTTGATAAAGAAGAGGATTGGGCCTGGAGTCTGGGTGGAGCTGGACTTTCAGAAAGGGGCTTAAGCAAATCCAGCTGGAAAGGTTATAGGGCGTAGGGGCACCCAGCCAAGTATCTTCACTACTGCTAAAACCCATGTTAAATCAGTAGGACTAATGTGATGCACAGATCTCTCATACAGGAGGGAGTGGATATTTCAAGTTGACATAATTTAAGGGAAAGGATTTCAGCTCTGTGAGTCTTTAAGACTGCATTATGAAGTTGGTAGACTGTTCCTGATACAAAATGGTTTTGTGTGATCTGTTTAGGGTAGAAACAAAAGAACATTCCCATCATTTTTACCATACAAAGGTTTCAGAAGATTCGCTTTTTAGCAAATACCGATCAACTATCTACTGTGATTCCAAAGACAAATAAGATAGTACAATAGCTCTTGCCCTCAAGGAACTTGTCCCCTTTGGAGAAGACAGATAACTAACCAGCAAATTAAGAATATAGGGTGATTGGGTTTACACTTCATGTCATTGGCCCACAGAGGAGGAGCAAATGACTTAGGAAATGAGAAAATGTTTAAGCTGAGTCGCAAGGGACTCTCTTTCTCAAATAAATAAAATCTTCAGAAAGGGGGGAGGGCACCTGGTTGGCTCAGTTGGTTAAGTGTCTGCCTTCAGCTCAGGTCATGATTTCAGAGTCCTGGGATCAAGCCCTGTTTAGTAGGGTTCCCTGCTCAGCGGAGGGCCTGCTTCTCCCTCTCCCTCTCACCCAACCCTACTTGTGCTCTCTCTCTTTCTCAAATAAATAAATAAAATCTTAAAAAAAAAAAAAAGGCTATGTCACAAAGGAAAGTAAAAGTAAAGAAGAGTCTGAGGAAGGCAAAGAAATATGAAGATGCATGGTTGGTTCTAGAAACAACCAGCAGCTGGTGCCTGGAGTCAAAGGGAATTGATAGAAAATAAAACTGGAAAGATGGTCCTCCTGTACTAAGCTGAAGAATTCAATTTCACCCCCGAATCTATAGGAAGCCACTGAAGGGCTTTAAGCAGGGAAAGGATGTATTCCTCTTTGTGTTAGAAAGAATACTTTGGGAACTGTGTGAAGGGGGGTTATAAGATAGAGGAGTCAGAAAGGCCAGTTAGGAAGGAAAACGCCTGAGTATTCGCATTTTTTTCCTATTACCTACTGTAGCCTCCAAAAGTATAGACTCTGCTCCAGAGAAGCCACACAAAATGTGGAATATTGGCCTGTGAGCCACTCAGGAGAGGGTATGCTGGTGTCAGACATCGAAAGGATTGTGCAGTGAGGAAATAAGTTACAGTAGGGCACATGTCTCAGGAAACGGCAGGAAAGCTTAAAATCTAAATTGCATTGTGGCCATGATGCCGATAAGAACCAAATTTCACTGAGTAAAATTGACAGAATGCTTTGAAGTTGCACCCCTCCTCCCCCACAAAAATAAAAAAAAAAAAATTAAAAGCCTGCATAGCTTCACTTTTGAGTTGCAGTTAAAATCGAAATGTTGCATAGCTCTATGTGTGAGTGGTATTTACATTCTCACACGTTTGGGATCTCTCGAGTCCATTCTGGTAGTATTTGTTTTCCTTTGAGATGGGAGTTAATTCAGTCACACTTTCTTCTCCTGACAATAACTGCATTTTTTTTTTTCCTGAGGTAGCTTTCCCTCCAACCGTTTCTTGTTGTTCTTACCCAAGACCTAGTATCTGCCAAAACAAATGTATGTGAGTGATAAACGCTGCGAGGAATGTCTGTTGGACCACAGGAAATTTCCTGTTCAGGAAGAGATCTTGGGAACTTCCTGTGGAGCAGTGCATTGTGGGACTTTTGGCTGCAGGCCCTTGACCACAGCTGCAATTAACTAAAGGCATGGGGGGAGGGGAGAGGAAGAAGAGGAGACAGCTACCCACAGACATTTTTATCCATGTAGCCTGAGGGGAGAATGGGCTAACACAGGTTACAGTTTTCCAAGTGAACTAAATGTCTGATGCACAACAAGGTCACTGGTGCCCGGTCTCCCTGATGGCCATAGAAGCTTCCCTTAGGGTTCCTAAAAACAAGCGCTGTCACATGTGTGTCCTCTCGTGCTTCTGTCCCTCCCTGCTAAGCCTGCGTGAATTGCCCACCTCTTCTTGAGCCATACCAACTGGTTGCAGTGCCCTCAGGACCATTCATTTCTGCTGGTGTCCAGGCTTTGGAGCTGGTGACTTTTTTCCATCCCGACTGAGGTATGGAAGCACTGTGGTAAGCAGGTGAGACGTCAGCACTCAGACCTTCAAGGCAGTTTCTAGCTGTGTAATCCTTTGCTGCATAGAGGGCAAGTTATTTTCTCTCTCCACATTTCAGCTTCTTTGTCTAACCTGGGGAGTAAAAAAAAAAAAAAAATAGTCCTCTGTCTCCTGACTGGTGTGAAGATGAAATCAAATAATGTATAGAAAAGTGCCTAACCCAAAGCAGACGCTGAGAGTGTTACGTACATTTTCCTTTGAGTCTGTCACCGTTACAAACTGGAGATTACTTAGGTGTGGCTCTGGCTAGACTCAGAGGAAAAGAAAGGCTCTGAGGGGCCTTTCACCCTCTGCTTCTGTGATTTGCATTTAAGGAAGGTTTTATAGAGCTTTTGCTTTGCATCCAAGTGCACTGTTACTTCCTTATGGAGTCCTCTCTGGAGAGCGGGGCTTATGTTTGACTTCCAGAATCAGTCACAGCTTGGTGGCAGCTTGTGCCTGACTGGGGATGAGTCCTTAGGGATCTCCAGCAGTGGTGACCCACGCCATTCTCTGGGTCACGAGGACTTCGCCTGCCTTCTCTGCACTGACTGTATCACCGTCTGTCCCTCTTGCTCTGCCCTGACAGATGGAGCCCCTATCATACGCAGGACTGATTGCTAGACATGCATTTATTACTGTATAATACTTATTTGTGGGTATGCGTCACCCACTAGAGGGTGACTCCTTGAGGACAGTGGCCTTGTCTGGGGCATGGTATGTACTTAACAGAGGCTTGGGAAGTTGAATCCACTTGATTTTAGGGGATGGGTCCCAGGGAGAACTTTAACGTGGGATTTAAAAGACACTCATGATATTATATTGTAAAATACCATACCAACCAGCTCAAATGATCTGTTATTAAAAATATGTGTCTGTGTGTTCTACCGACTGTATGTGTGTGGTCTGGTCCTGTCACTTGGCCTACATGCTGCATTGTCACATTTTTTAGTTTCCATCTTGGGGGCTCCCATTTCTTCAGAAATTGTGGGGGGTTTATTTTTTGGTTTGCCTCTTTTCTATTTTGGAACCCTGTAAGTACAGTCCTGTTTTCAGAATAGGCCCAGAATCAAAAGGCAGTGGTATCGATCTTTCATAACCTGAGCCCCCAGAATCATCTTGAAATCATCTTGAAAATGGGGTTCAAATTTTAAAATATTCTTTAAGAGTAGGTGATCCTGTGCTTGCCAGAAAGAATTAAAAGGCAGAAGTATTTTGTGGCAGACATTGTCAGAGTGTATAGTCTACACACTTCAGCAGTACAATTACGTCATGGTTTTAAAGATAAAAGCAAAAATGTGGGTGAAATTAAAGTGAGCTGCATTCATTGAAAAGTTGTCCTCACTCATCCCATTCGATTTTATTTTATGTTATTCTGAGGACACTCCCCACATTAGAATGGCAAATATGTGAGGAAAGAAACATAACCAGAAGAGAACAAAATAGACCTTTTAACTGACCTTTCTTTTTAAAACTCTGACCTTGGTCTTTAGAAGAAAAAGGCAAAAAAAAATTTTTTTAAAGAAATCTGATTTAGTTCAAGAGGCAACTCCATGATTATGGCTTAATTAAACCAGTTTCCTACATTTTGAAAATGTTTCTAGGGTTGGAAAAATAAAAGCTTGTTTAATGAATCTTGATATAGCCAAAAAATCCAGGTAATCAGAATGCTCCATTTCCACAGCTGGTGCTCTCTTTAATTCAGATTGTGTTGACAAAGACTGGGAAATTGAATGGTCCTCCCAGGGAGAGACCTCACTGTTCTGTAGATAACCTACTACCAGCCAGGCATTTGCTATATGAAAATGTTGCTATGGTTAAACTAGTTAGTACTACCTTCTATTTGTATGAAATCTCACAGTTTACTAGTGTTTGTGTTTATGTTAATCTATCGTGTTTAATCATCACAAAGCCCCATGTTGTACAGAGCCAGGAAATAGATTCAGAGAGGCTAGGGGCGGAGGTCAACCAGTAGAACCTGCACTCACATTGTGTCTTCTCTCTCTCCAAGTTCAGTTTGGCCTGGGGTGACGTTGCTGGCCAAGAGGTGAATGCCAACACGTGCCAGTTAGTAAGCAGTTTTCTGACAAATCCAAGGCCAAGGGAAGTGAAATAACTTCTTTGTTCCCCTCCGTCTCTTGCCATCCTGTCTGCCCCTCAACCCCCTGCCGCCTTCCACCCCTATTCACACCCACCCTTTCTGCCCACACCGCCTCAGCCGCCTCTGCAGCTTCTGTGGGGAGCTAAGGAACTCTTTGTTTGTGCAGTCAGGGCTTCCTCACAGGAAATTTCCTGTGATGGAAACTCTGGGGAAACTTCCTGTTGGTTAGGACACTGCAGGGGGCTGATAACATGAGCCACTGAAACCTCCAAACCTCAGCTGCCGGGAAGGATGGGATGGCCCTTCCCTACTTTCTCAGAGTCTAGGAGGGTAAGAAACTGCAAGTGTACAGAAGCCTCAAGAGTCTCGCTTGGGCAGCATATTCCAGAAGGTAAAAGCTACATCTGTGATCAGCAAGTTCTTCTACAAAGTCAAACCTCATGGTTCAGTGGACTGCTTAGGTTTCTAATGAGGCTGGTACCTACAGGGACATTCTGTCTGGAAGCATTAAGAGGAATCTGAAAGGTATCTAAAGGTTCTGGATTTGATTCTTTAGATATGACTTTAAAACATAGCTGTGTTACTCTTCAATGTTACATGTCTGTGAGTACAACACACGTCTATTTTCAGCCATTACTTAGGGACTGAGAATTTTAATTAATCCTTGTCCTTGGTAGACACAGTTGACTATGTTATGTGATGTGGTTTGCTTACACCAAGGGAAAATTGTCTGGAGTATATACCACGGGATGACCTATCTTGAGCCATAGCACAAAATTCTCCAATAAGCTTTAGGTTCATTTGACCTACTCTGGACCTCTAGTGGATTGTTTTGTTGTTTGCTTGCACTGGAACAAAGGTAATCATTCCTCAATCATCTCTTGGGTTTAACTTAGCTTTGAATATCTCCAATGTTGGGAATTCTATAGGTTTCCTTCACAGCTCTCATAGCCCAAACTCAAGTTTGGTCTTCTAATTAGCCTGAGTTTTCCCTGGTGACCTGTAGACCCATTCTTACTCCTTGTGGCCTTGTGGTACAATGAAAATAACTGACCCCTGTCTCTTTTTGTTTTCATATCAGTAAACAATTACTTGAAAGATGTCTCTTAATTATTGGATTTGCCCCAGCTCAAGTCCATGTCTCTACGAGTTTCCTAATAGGAAACTCCTCTTTACGAGTGTTCCTGGTTTAGCTGGTAATGTGGCCTTCACTTCTAAAGTATACTAGATTCAGCTGGAGTTTCTGTCAGTCTGCCCTTCCCAAACTTCTGCCACAAGCTGGTGTTATTTCTTGCTTTCTTTGTAGGAAATGATCATTCCAACATCAGAGTAAACTAGTGAACTGAGCGTATTTCCAGGTTGGGTATTATGGTTGTATTCTTGGTCCACATTGAAAATTAGGGAAGCATGAAAGAAATTATAGTTAGCGAGGAAGAACTTTGTTGACTAAGAAGCCTGCTTCCTAGACTCCTGGAAGACACAGACCATTGTTCATCTTTGTATACACAATATTTTGTAATTTTTCAGCATGTAGTCTCAATATGTTTGTTGACTGAATGACTCCTACAAGTTAAAAGGCAGCAGGTTTTTAGATTTATTTTGTTTCTAGAATGTGTGAAGTTTGCAGATTTTTGCGATTTATTTGTAAGGATAAGCTGTCCTCATGAATTAGGTATTGATCTTCGAAATGATGAATTACCAATAATGAATGATGCTGCCTGCAGTATACGTACAAAAGCTAGGGAAGATATCTTTGTAAAAATGCCTTGGAAAAAGCTTTACATAGGGAAATGCAAACGAGCAACTTAGTTTGCGACACTCAGAAAAATAGGGGCTAAGTGTTTTGCAGTATGACTTACTTGGGATTTTATATTTGATTTTATATTATAGAATGGGATTAACTGGGATGTGTTATAAACAGAGAGAGAACTGTCATTATACATGCTAATTAGCACCATTTTCAATCCATTCTTGCTTTAAAATAGATCACGGTGATGTTGTAATACTTACAGACTGAACCTTGATGATATGATCAGTAGTAGTAGAAGAACATCACGCTCTTCATCAGAATTGTACGAAATTCTTGCAAGACTCTCTGCTAGGTATCCTTATCTTTTTTGGAAGTCTGGTTAGTATACTAGAAGGACCAGGGCCTTTGGAATCTTATAACTAGTATCTAGTCCTAGTTTTGCTATTCTATTCATTCTTTCAACAGATAATGTATTGCTTGATGGCGATATTCTGTGAGACACTAAGTATCTCTCAGGGACCGAGGCGCATATGCCCCTGCCTTTACATTGCTTACACTGTACTAGGGGAGACTGAGGCCTACCAGGATTGAACACCAGCCATCCAGTCCATTTCCTGCACAGCAAGGAGAGTAGTCTGCTGCGAAACAGAAATCACTGTGTCATTTCACTGCTGTAAAACCTTCAGTGGTTTCTAGTCGCATTTAGAGATATTCTGAGTTCTCAGTATAAACCACCAGGCCCTGTATGATCCAGACTCTGGAAACCTCTCTAACCTCATTTTGTATCACCTTTTGTTCTGTTCATTCCTCTTTAGCCACACCCGTTGTCTGGCTATTCTTAGAACTCTCTTAACTGTGCTTCTGTCTCAGTCCTCTGGACTTGCTTTCTGCCTGTAAGGTTGTTCCCCCCAGATAGTCCCACAGCAGTTTCTCACTTCATCCTGGTCTCTGCTGAGATATCCCCTCCCTGAAGAAGCTTCCCTGATAGCTGTTTCCAAAATGGCACCCGCCCTCATTCCCCTGTACCTGGTGCTGTTTTCCTTCCTAGCACTTTTCACCATTCAATTTGTGATTTTTAAAAATTTGGACGGCAGCTCTTGGGTGTTTATTCAAAAAGGCAGTTGGCAGTGCACAGAGGACTTGCTGCCTGGTGCGTCCAAATGTGGTGGTCCAGCTGGTTGGTAATTTGGCTGCCTCATAGGAGACTCCAGAAGTCTTTTGGGCAAGTGAGTTTGCCCCAGAAGAAATCCTGTGGTCTTCTGCATGTAAGGAGCCAAGCTGCAAAGGACTTGAGCTTGCGTTCTTTTCAGTATACGGATTTCCACCAAAAATGTGTTCTCCTACTCCTTGATCTCTGGTGAGCCTGGTGCTCTTTGACTCAGCCTGATTCAAGCAAGTTCTATTGTCTACCAGGAGTCGCTGCCACTCAGCTGAGTTAGATTGAAATACGGTCAAGCCACAGATCCTTTTATTGGTAACCTCTCCTGCCCTCCTCCTGCCTTCCGAGGAACTTGGAGTCTCTCTCATTTCCGCCTCTCATTTCCAAGGTGTTTTGCGAATCTGTCAGGAAAACCGGCTTTCTCATTGGTGTCTCCCCCTGCAGGCAGGTAGGGTTCAGCCATTCCACTCTGCCTAATCCGAGACCAGCCCATCTGCTTTCCATCCTCGAACATTTCGATGGATTCCTTTCGCACATTGAGGTCCTTCATCCTCAAACATTCCGTGTACCTCTCTCAGTGGCCATTGTTTCTTCTCCCATGCTGTCTCCTTATGGGTTTGTACCTTTTTCACTCCTCTGCTGAGGTTTGGTGACACCTGGGATACGAGCCGGGTTAGACACAGACCTGACTTATGTATATGGTTACATTCAAGGATGAGTGTGTTAATACAGGCTGGCAGGCTGTGTTGAAAGCATAAAGCACACAAACTTGGTCTAGTCTATGGTATACATTGAAGAGGAAACTTAAAAGCTTAGTGGGAGTTAACTGGGGTAAGAAGAGGCAGGATTATCTCTGGGAAGGGGAAAACACGTGAAAGCCCTGAGATGAGACGATTTGGTCTTTAAAGAATTGAAAGGCCAGCCAACTGACATTTGGTGAATTGGCTGTGGAAAACCAGAGTGGCACATTCCAGAACTGTAAGGGGTAAAGATGGCAAGGTAGAGGGAGGCCTTTATCCCTAAGAGCAGTGAGCAGCCATGACTGTTACCCGTGGCACCTTGGACCTCCTGGGATCTTGGTTCTTCTTCTGTAAACAAGACATATCATCTTGACCTCACTGTGCAGTAAGCATTAAATGGCACCATGAATTAAAATCGTTATACTTGTTCACTGAATTTGATCTTTCGGGACATGACAAATCACAGTAGCCCCTCAGTAGAACAGTGTAATCAAAAGGTCAAGTTGAGGAATAATCTTTGAAATCAAGTAAGTGAAAGATATAGAGTAAGAACCAATCGAGTGGTATTGTTCTGGGTCCCCAAACAGGGGAGTTTCAATTATCTACACTCCAGACTAAGGTAGACTTTCAAGATGGTCAAAGTTTAAAACATAAGAACTTCATAGTATTGATGAAGATTGTTGAAGAAGCCCATCCATTGGTAGCTGGAGACTGTAGAGGAAGCTAAGCAGCAGAGAAAGATGGTGGATAGCCCCACACACCTTTGTCCCATGCCACGTAAGGTGACAATGAAGCAGTTATCTTAGGTTTTTATGTAAAAAAAATTTCCTATGCTTGACAATGTGCTAAACACTATAGATAATAGACAATAAAACATGAAAGAGGAGGCTTTTGTCCTCAAGGAAAATTTAAGCTTTAATACATTTTCACATAAGTTGTAATACCTTTGTTATTTTGGAAAATTGGCCAGAGAGTTGCACCTCCAATGCAGGGATGAATTAATAAGCTTCAAGACTCTAACTTAACACACATACATGGTGTTCATCCTGCCTGTGGCCAGCCAGCTACAAGAGAAGCTGAGAGCTCAACCCTGTGAGCTCACCCTTTGAGCCTGAGAATCCACCTTAAGTTGTGACCTGATGTTGCTGAACACGCTGAACGTTTCTTAGAGGAAAGCAGGGAAGTATAATAATCACTTGACAGCATCCCACTAGTCAAGTCAATGAGCAGAATTCTCCCACTGGCAAGGGGTCTCAAGTTTCTAGAAGTCATTCTGGGTTTTAATGACGGAGGCAGATTCTGAAGCCCACCAATTTCGGATTGCCAGGTAAATTTAGGCTCTACCATTAATCTACAAATAGGCAATATGGTTCCCACGTAACTGATGTAGTTGATGTCATTGTATTGCCTTTTACAGCTCAATAGAAATGACTTGAAGTTAGAAATTGTAGTAGAAGCAGGCATCTACTTAGCTTCAATCTGAAAGGATTTCAAAGAAAAGAAATACAGACTAGAGAGCAGGTGGATTTTGAGAGCTTATTTCAACTGTCACTTTTTAAGAAGCACATGCAGAAATGCGCAGTAGTGGAGAAAATGGCTAGAATGAAGGAAAGTATAGACAGCTCCTCATGGGCTTTCAATGACCACGTGCATGGTTGGGCTTCTGATTAGGAAACCTTGGCTCGGGGTGGGGCCTCTGCATTTGCAGAGCTCGCTAGGTGGGGCAGGAGAAGCTGCTGGTGAGGGCCTTGACGGCTATACCTTGAAACCTCAGACATGAAAAACCTTTCATTGGAAGATTGGAGGAGAAGGGAAAGGACAGTCACATAATAAAATAATATGTAAAGACTAACCAAATCAGCCACATCAGGTTTTACTCACTGGCAGGTAGGAACATATCATATTTAAAAATTGGGTATCTTTACTTCAGTGTACCTATGGAAACTACCTACCTTCCCAGTAAAACAGGATGCACCTGTCTAGAGGGAATCTTTGTCACTAGGGCAATGGCTATTTCATTGGACTGACAGATTTTGTTTCCTTTTTAGAAAAAATAAGGGGAGGTGGTATCAAATCACCTTTTCTCTTGCCCCAAGAAGTTTTGCAAATATGGGAATTACTTCTCGGACTTGAGAAACCAGTTGTTTGACCTACATTTTTTTCGGTACCTTAGCACGTTCTTCTAAAGTGTTAAGAGCATATATTTTTCCCTTTTATACCCGGCAGCCCCGTTGCCCAATTATCATCAATGATATACCCACCCATAAATCAAGGAAAGGATCAGGAAAGAGAAACATAAAATGAGCTTGAAAAAGAATACCTATAAGGCATTCCAAGAATTTTCAGTATAAATCACTTTTTTGGAAGCAAGCTTAATTGTTCTCAAACATTTGATAATAAAGATGGCGTACATAGCACAGTTCAAAAATCTCGTCTATGTGACAGGTGCAGGGGGAGCAGAATTAGGCCCCACAGACCATTGTTGCCATATGAATAGCTGCAGCTTTAACATGAATTTTATACTTTTCTCCACAGTTGCCATCATACCCCCTCCTCCCTCTACCACCCATTCCACCCCCCCCATAGGATACCATTAGAAG
Source organism: Mustela putorius furo (assembly GCF_011764305.1). Classification (NCBI taxonomy): domain Eukaryota; kingdom Metazoa; phylum Chordata; class Mammalia; order Carnivora; family Mustelidae; genus Mustela; species Mustela putorius. Next base: position 36,085,033 of record NW_025422368.1, on the reverse strand, counting down.
AAAAAAGGACCTGATGAAGTACTAGAAAGCTACACTGAAGAGGATAATAGCAGGCAGGAAGGTACTAAGAGAAAATCACAGAAGAGAGTAGGTGTGATGTTGTGATTTATAATAAGAAATATATATTTGGTCTTTGTCCCCATTTCTGGCATAGAACTGAAACCCTTGGAATTTCGTCAATGATGAGAGCAATGACGGTTCCTTTTGTTAAGGGAATGAGGTGACTTTGGGAAGCACAGAAGGATGGGAGCTGGTTGCCAGTGGAGCCAGCCATGTGATTAGAGGGTTGGAACTTTCAGTTCTTCCCTGAGCCTGGTGAGATCAATTACCAGTGGCCAATGATTTAATCAACCATGCCTGTGTAATAAAGCCTCCATAAAAACCTAGAAGAAGAGGGTTCAGAGAGCTTCCAGGTTGGTGAACACAGGAAGTGCTGGGAGAGGAGTGCTCCTGGAGAGGCCACGGGAGCTCCGCACCCCTTCCCCACACTGTGTCCTGTGCATCTCTTCCAACTGGCTCTTCCTGAGTTAGGTCCTTTTATAATAAACCAGTGATCTAATAAGTCAAATATTTTCTGGAGTCCTGAGGCCCGCTCTAGCAAATTAATCGAACCAAGGAAGGAGAGGGTTATGGGAACCTGTGATTTGTAGCCAGCTGGTCAGAAGCACAGGGAACAACAGAAGCTGGTGACTCGCATCTGGAAGTGAGGTTAGAGGGCAATCTTGTAGGACTGAGCCCTCAACCTGTGGAGTCTGGTGCTGTCTGGATAAACAGTGCCCGGATTGAGTTGAATTCTCGGACACCTGGCTGGGCGTCTGGAGAATTGCTTGGTGTTGTGTAGGTAGCGACTCTCCCATCCCCCACCCCACCAACACACAGGTTGGAGTGGGGTCAGGGAACCCAAAGGAGCAGAGTACCCACAGAAAATTAAGGAGCGCTTGGTAGAGGAAGGATGAATAAAGAAATGTGTCTTCTGGGGATCATTGATAGCTAGATGATCTATTTTAAAATGACAGGAAGTGGGTGAAAGAGAGACTGCAGATAAAGGGATGACAAAATATGTAACGGTCAGTAAGGAGGAAGGAGAAGATCCGAAGGAAGAAAACAGTACAGTAAAATGAGAAGCAAAGACACAAAATGAATACAGGAGAGCTACTGAAGAGATGTGAAGGAAAAGGAGATATGAAGATGTAAAAGAGGAGGAATGAAAATAAATAAGTAACATAGGAATTAACTTGTCTCAAGTGGAAAACCCTTACCCATAAATCCATGAAGAAAACCGTGCTTTAGTTAAGAAAGCACACAGAAGACCAGTAATACAATGTGTTGCCGAAGACCTCGAAGGAGCTGGGGGTACTTGGGAATGAAGGCTACATGTGTAAGGATCCACATCTTTATTGGGACTGTACGGCTCAGAACTGAGCCTCGGTGTGCCACAACCTGCGGCGTTGAAAGTCACAGAGGGAAAGTGTAAGTATGAATTGATATGAGATAAGTCACACGAAAACAGAAATACCTGTTGTATCTTGAGATTCTAATTGGCAGGATCCAAGCTAAAACTTATATGACGATCACCATTAGAAAGATCTACACATCGATGTTCCTTTCTCTGATTATGATTCACCTGGAAAGCTGGAAATCCATCTTTAGTAATAACCTAGACCTTCTAGAAGATTAAAAGTTATTATTTTCTCTTTCCTTTGGTGCTGCTTTCATAGAGGGATAGTGATACTCCTGCAGTTAGACGGACATTCCAGGTCATCTAGTCTACCCCTGCCAGTGTGGACGTTCTACCTGGGGCATGGCTGAGTCACAGCTATACCCCTCTGCCCCAGACACTTCTGCGGATGTGACCTCCTTGTCTCTCAGGTCATCTTGCCACCTTTCGACAACACCAATTGTCAGAAAGTTCTTTAAACTCTTAGTTGCATGACATTTATTAAAACATCCATTGCTGAGAGACAAATAATTGGAACCCTGTATTTTTCTTCTCCAGCTCTGATCATTGCCCAGGCATTGTTTATAAGATAAGCACAACCTCAGCCAGTTTTTTCCCTTTACCCTCATGCTCCTCGAGGCTGTATCTAGATTATGGGACTCATTTAGAATCCAACTAAAAGTGAGAAATCCTCTGTTTCAACAAGTATGAAGTGTGCAATCAGTAGGAAAAGGAAGGGTGGTTTAGCAGAGGCTGGTGATATTCTAAGCCGCAGTGTCTTTTGGAACATTCCATGGTGACCTCACCTCTAGAGTTATCTGCTTATCTGTGTGGCTACAGAGTTTTCAGAGAAGACTTGTTGCCTTCAGAATACTTCCAGGCCCTTCCTTTGGTGCTTGGACTTCTACCCTTAGCAGCTTATTCCTTCAGCATGGATTTTGGTAAAAATAAAATTAAATTAAATTAAAAAATGAAAATAGTGCCCATTGTCCAGGGAGACGGCTCATTAAGCTCTGAGTGGTCTTTGCACTTAAGCATTAGTCATTTTTATATCTCTTCCTAAAGGTGTGATTTAATGGCACCGCAGGGGGGAGGGGTACCAAGGGGAAATGGGGACGTGTAGATCTCTAGGCACAGGTTCCTTGGTGGAAAAAAGAAAAGAAAGGTAACATTTTGGAATGCTTGCTGAAGCCCCAGCACTTTCACATGTGTAATTTTCACAATCCCTGCGAGTTGAGATCTGCCTTTCACAGGTGAGGAAGTGAAGACAGGAGACGAAGTGTCCCACCCAGCTCATATGCTACTATGGGATTTACACCAGAGCCACCTGATCCAAAGCCTCTGCTTTCCTATGGTTCCGTGACACCTGTGCCATCATCCAAGGGAAGCACACAAAGAGTGGGATGCTCGGATGAAATTTGCCTACTTGAGAATCTTGCACAAGGCTAACCGTGTCTAAAAGCATTGCTTTGAAATCACACGCGTGCGGCAGGAAAGTGTCCTACTGCCAACGGATAGTAAGCCTTGGAGTTACTCGACTTTAAATTTACACAAAACCTGTGAAGTAAAATATTTTGTAATGAGGTATTTGTTTATAAGGAAGCTTTCTCCACTTTTTCAGAATACTTTTTATTATTTCCTTTTTTGCTATCTTAGATTTTCCCCTTTCTGGAGGAGTGGGCTGTGTGAACCTGATACCAGCCTCATGTAATCACCAGTAAGCTGGTGAAGATCCGCTTTGAGGTCCGTCCCTTCCAACTCTCATTCCTTGCAGTATTTTGGCCTCATGCTGTTACACTAGATCACAGGTCCCCTTAGGGAAGGACAAAGGGTATAATTCTCAGCTCTCCTCCCCCCACTCTGGTCACAGCAGCCAATGCAGCAGAGCCCCTGGAACCCTCCTCCTCTCATTGTTAACGCACTCACTCAGATACATGTAATGATTCTCCGGCATTATTTCCTGCCTCTCATTCTGGCCCTTTCGGGAGAAATTTGGGGATACACAGTCTTTGGGTGAATTTCCCCCTCATCAGGAGAGAATCTTCTAGGAGGCAGGTCTGCCCCCTCCCCCCCCCGCCCCCCCCCCGCCCCAGTATTCTCTCACAGCAACTGCAAAACCACACTTTCTCTATTAAGTACACATTCCTGGGACTATAACAAAAGGCTTCTGTGGAGCTTGAAAGCAGCAGGGGAGGGAACAACGTGAAGGACTGAAGATTTAAAGGGTTTCATTTCTTCCTTGCTGGAGACTGTATTGTGTTTGAATGCAGTTTGGAATCTGCTTCTCTCCCACAAGGGGAAGAGAAATCTGCCTAAAGCGGCACAGGGACCCCGACTGGTCTTTATCCTCATAGCTGAGTGATTTCCTGCCACCGGGGCAAGCGAGCGAGCAAGCCCTCGGGCTCCCTGACATTCAGGGGGCCCCAGGAAGCCCGCCTGGGAGCCCTTGGGGACTGAGCTCTGAGCCCACCCCTCAGTTCACTGCTGTGAACGTTTTCCCTTTGCCCTTTCCCTTCCCTGCCCTGTGAACAACCACTCAGCCAGGCAGGGCTCTCCAGCTGGACCCCACAGCCAGAGCCAACCTGCTCTCCAGGGGTGGTGGGATTCATTGTTTCAGGAGTGGCTCAAGGAATCAGAATTTTCCATTCTTCCCAACTGAGGAGAATTGAGTTCTACAGTGAAAGTCACAAGCATTGAAAAGAAAGTCCCCTTCCCTCCCTTCCTCTTTGAGCGCACCCCCAAGGACACCCAGTCCTGCTCTCCTGCACTAGAGGGAAACCTGCTTCCCTGCTGGATAGCGCCAGGCACTGTGAACAGTGGGCTTGGCTCTGCTGCCAAAGCTCTTGCTTTCTCCGTAGCAGAGTTAATGTGGCCATGACTCAGAATTATGGGACCCCAGATGCTAAGGAAGTGAACTAACTTCTTTTCAGCTCACAGTGGACTCATAGTCAACAGAATAGGTTTCATGTTCTAATGAAACAGCACAGAAGCTCTGTCCTTGTGGCTAAGTGGTGTGTGGTGTGACTCTGACTCCCTCCCTCTCCCTCCCTCTCTCGTTCATTGACCCCTCTTTTTTTTTCATTCTTCAAATCAGAGCTGAGAACTCTAATTCCAGCCCAAATTCCTTTAATCAAAGGTCCTCCTGAACATGACCTTGAAAAGATTTCATCTTGTAACATGCCCATCCAGAGTTGCATGTTGTTCCTTGGATTTAGGAAAGGCTGGAGAAATCTTCCACTCCATTTAAGGAGAGCCTGTATGGTTAGTAGATAGGGCCTCAGGCACGGGATTGCAGCAACAGCAATAACGCAAAGAAATACACCTGCGAAATAAAAACAATTAATGATGAGAACAACTAACGAGTCTATATAGCACCTGTTAAAAAAATTCATCTGAGTAAATTTAAAGATTAAATTGGCTTTATTTAGTAATTCATAAGTGGGACAGCATCCCATCTAACAGATAGAAGGGAGCTCCAAGGAGCTGTATCAAATGGAAGTCTTACAGCCAGAAGGGGGCAGAAAAAGGAAGTTTCTAACAGAGTGGGCTGTTTCAGCAAGGTTACCCTCCTCTGGGAGAAGGCTGGGAGTCTATCAAGCAGATGACCTCATTGGTGCTGACCAGGTAGTTCCAGGTGGACTGGTTAAAAATCACAGGCTGGGAGACACTGAAACTTCATTTAAGTCCTAGTTTGCTGTCAAGAGGGCAAGTGACTCCATTGGGGCCCTATTGTTCCTTTTTTTTAAAAAACGTTTACCCCCTTTTGATCCGACTCTCAGCCTAAGCGATGTCATCAAAATTTAGGGCATCAGCACCCCTCTAGCTACCTCTCTGTAGTTCCTGCAGCTTTTACTGATCCCCTGTGTGATCTTCCCAGTCAGGATGGGTTTTTTTTGTTGTTGAATCTTTGTGATATTCACAGGTCACAGGTTCAGGTTCAGATTCTTTTCGTCGGTCATTCTCTTCATTGCTCTGACATTCCACTCAGGTGGAGATCATTTGCTTGGTGGGTTAGCAGCTGCAAACATGCATTTAAAGCTTTTGAGAGAATACAGACCACAGTGATTGTTGTAAGCTGGATACTTCACAGTGTTTGGAGCACAATTCCGAGCCACTGAGACCCCAAACCGATCAAAATCAAGTAAGTCAAAGAAAGACCCTGTTGAAGCCGTTACCTCTTATAGCCTGTGTGGCGTGCTCATTGAGCTTATGTAATGGAGTTTCAACTTCCCCAGAAGTATTAATTTAGGTATAGCAGGTGGCAGTGGCCACAGCACAGACACCTCCTTGCTCTTCTAAAAAATAATCAAGGGCTATCTTATTATCGAGAACAACTTTGGCCAGAGAATCTAGGGATTTGGGAGGGCAGGGGCAGCTATTGTCTTAGAAATGGACTCTGAAATATTTTCAGGAGTTAAGGAAAGGTTCCTGATCATCATCTCGTTTACATTTACTCCTAACCAGGGAAGTAGGGGCCTGCCAAAGGAAGCAAACTCTGAATCTTGAAAGCCTTAAAAAGGTCCTTTCTAACTCAATGATGTAAATTCAGGGGAGTTGACCAATGAGATATCTTAGTTCATTTGTGAACAGTTAGATAACCCCAAGAGGCGTTGCCCATTTATACGCCATCTAGGTATCCATAGGCCCAAGGGGAATGATAACCACCACAGACAGGGTGAAGCCCTATTGGGGCCGAAACTCTTCCTGTTAAGGTGGTACTGTGTAAGGATTTGCTCATAGAGATTGTTTTGTTTGCCCGTTCAAGCTAGGGGTCAGTTGGGTTTTCCATCCATTCAGGAAATAAAGCTCCTAGCCTGAAATAAAGAGTTGTTTTCAATGTCTTAGAAAGATGGATGCTGCTGATGGGATCTTTTTGTGATTGGGGGCAGGTCTGATTTAGATAATCATGAGAATGTGGGGATACAAATGTGAGATTTATGTAGAAGTTTGTGTCTAATTGGGTCAATACAGTTTAACTAGAGAAAGGTAAAAAATAGGCACTGAATTTCTGGCCTTAAAAATTGAATTCAATAAGAGACTATTGGCAGGGAGTCGATTATAGCTGGTGGTGACATTGGGAATACAAGTTCACAGGGAAGATGAGGAAGTCTCTAGTATTATAGGTAGGTTGGAATCTTTGAGACAAATCCAGAAGCCTGAAAAGTTGCTCCCATTATCTATGTCCTGGGAAATACAGATGATGGCCTTATCTTTCCAAGCCAAGGTCAGAATGAAGGAAATAAAGAGAAGAAGGAGTTTCATGTTTAAAGTATGAAGTTTTGATCGGTGTCAGGTGGAAGCAGTCTATCTTGATGTGAGCTACTTTGGAAGGTACCAGGGTCATTGTGGGACCAGAAGTCAGGTGGAACCTTCATTAGCTGTGAGATGTGGACCTTAGACTCAGTGCCTTCTCGTGTCATGGTAGTTTCGGTGGTCAGGAGTACTTGGTAAGTTTCCTTCGAATGTGGGTCAAGAACTCTCTTCTGCTGATGGTATTTCTAGAATATCAAGTCGCCAGGCTCCAACCAGACTGTGACCATCAGGATCCTTTGAACTGGGATCCAGTAAAGCTTCTTTAACCTGTTGAAAACAAGCTTTAGCACGAGACATTCAATACACAGTAACTAGTTATACTAGTATGAGATAAAAAGGGACAAGAAGCAGAAGGTTATATACCAATAAACATTGAAATACCTGGGACTGTTTTCTGTGGGGTGAGTTTCTTCCCGAAGTGGTTGTGCAGATAGTCAGGAAAGCCAGAGGCAATTCCTGTGGCCAGGGGAGGCCAATGGTTTTAGCAAATTTTAGAGATTTTAAAGTTTGAGGACACCATTAGTTCTCTTGACCTTGTCTGATAATTGAGGGTGATAGGGACTTTGATAATTCCAAGAAGCTTGTAAGGTTTTTGCGAGTGATTTCACCCATTGAAGCAGTGTCCTGGCTCCCTGGAGACTGTGGAAGCTATACCCCAAGTGGGAAACACATTTTCTAACAATTTCCTTGCCTTTTTGAGGGTGTCACCCTTGCAGCAGGATAAGGCTCAGCCCGCCTGGGAAACACATGTACAATAACAAGGACACGTTGATACCCCATAGTAAGTGGTAGCAAATATTCAAAGGATCCAGAAGGAGGAGGTTTGGAACCTAGGAATAAAAATAGTTTTCCCCAGATTATGCACCTGACAGGTCTGGCACTGGTGATAAGCTGTCTTCACATTTTTAGAAGTCTCCCCATGAATGTTTGTTTGTAATTTGAGTCATCTTAAATCATTCCATGGTGGGTGAGAAAATGGAAAAAAAAAAAAAAAGAAGAAGAAGAAGAAGAAGAAGAAGAAAAAGAAAAATGAGGTTTTCCAGGGAGCTAGGAAGAACCAAGTGGCCATCTCAGGTCTTCCGTAGCCCCAACTATTCATTCAATCTACAACCACTGTTCATCCACTGTGATTTCTCTGATTCAGGAACAGATTTGCCATGTTGCAAGGACATCAGGGTGGCAAGAGTCTGGCAAGCAAGGGTCATTCTTTGCGGCAACAGAATGGACTTCACCCTCATGCGCCACAATCTTTCCAGATTCTGTTGCTGCTGCCTTTGCCTACAAGTCAGCAAGAGCATTTTTCTGATACTCAGGTTCAGTTTTTTTTTTAGTATGAGCCTTAGTTTTGAGGACATCAGTTTCAGAGAATAAGAAAATAGCAAGAAGGTCGTTTACTTACTGTCCACTTTTTATTGGAGCCCCACTGAATGTAAGGACAACCCCGTTGTTTCCATAACATCCCCAAATCATGGATGACCACAAAGGCATACAGCTCTCAGTGTGAATGTTGACAGTCAGTCCTTCTGGTAACTGATATGCTCTGGTAAGGGCAAGGGGTTCTGCTTTTGGAGTGATAAGACTTACAGGAGCTTACCCTTTTCATGCTGGGTAGTAATAATATAACCAGCCTGGGAAATCCCTTTCTCATTTTTACAGTATGACCCATCAAGAAGCAAAATTAGATCAGGATTGGTCAAAGGGATGTCTCGTAAATGAGGACATGGTGTCCCCAAATGGGGCATTATTGCCTCAGAATCGTTGGGCTTACCTTTGTCCAGTAGAGGAAGTAACATAGAAAGATGAAGAATGTTGCAGCATTTAAGATGGAGATTAAGTGGAGAAAGCAGAAGGATCTCCTAGGAGGTTAGTCTGTAATAGAGAAATGTTGAATCAATTCAGAGGTCAGAAGACTTTGGACAGGGTGTGGGGTTTGCAAATAAATGTCATTTTTTCTGGTTAAAGGTGCTGGGGGCTTCTAACTTTGCAGCAGCAGCTGTAGCCTAAGGCAGCTGGGATAGGTGAGCAACTGAGTCAAGCTGAATGCTCTAATGGGCAATCGGTGTGTGCTTACTGCTGGGTTCCTTGTGTGAACATTCCCAGGGCTCTGTATCTATGAGGTGCACGAGTAAGGGGAAAGGCTTTGAATAGGAAGGTAGCTCTGGAATGTGTGGTTCATGCACACTTGTTTTATTCTTAGAAAGGCCTGCTCTGGTTTATCCTCCCAAGGAAACTGCTCAAGGACTGAAGTTGTAGTAAGTTCTTGAGTGGGGACACTCATAGAGAAAAGCAAGGAACCCACAATCTCTAATAACCCACAAGGCTTAGAAATCCACGAAGCTTTTGCTCGGTTGTGGGCCTACAGAATTCTTGAATTAGCTCCATTCTTTTTGGAAATAGCTCAATTTCTTTAGTGCTTCGATCATGACCTAGGTAATGAACAGAGATCGTTGTAATTTTTCCATAGAGACTTCATGGCCCCTTTCAGCTAACTGCTGTAGCAAATAAATGGAACTTGTCCTGGATGCTTTTTTGGTAACAGCATAGCAAGAGATGGTCTACGTATCGTGAAAGGGTCAGTTTCACAGGGAATTGGACGGTCCTTAAGTCTCAGTGATGTCGTGGGGAGAGAAGTAAGAAGGGGCCCCAGTGAACCCTTGAGACAAGACGGTTCAGGCATACTGTTGATTGTTCCAAGTAAAAGCAAATATTGACTGTTGGGATCTGCAGGGATGCCAAAAAAAGGCTGAACCAAGGTCTGCTGGCCCTTGTGACAAAAGGGCATTGGGGTTGGGAGCAGCTGGGAAACTGGGAATAACTATCTTGTTAATAGCTTTCAAGCCCTGGACAAATCACCATCTGCGTCCATTAGGTTTCTGTACAGCAAGAGTCGCACGCTCAGAGGCTGGTACCAGGAATGATTACCCCCAGGACAGTGAGGTCTTCTGCTGTTGCTGTGAGGCCTTGGATGCCCTCAAGCTTTAATGGTTATTGAGGCAATTTGGGAAGAGGTTAAGTTATATGCTCTGCACTTTTTATTCTCCTAATGTCAGTATTAGAAGTAGCCCACAGATTCCCAGGCACCTTGATTAAATCGGGGACTTCTGTTGAAATTCTTCCTCTTCTGTGTCAAGGACACACTGTGAGGAACATAAAAGATCAGGTTCAGGCTGCCCAGGGAACTCTAAGGTGAAGTCTCCACAGGAAGCAAAACATACCAGCCCTTTTAACTTAGAAAGGAAATCTCTACCTAATGGATTAACTGGAGCCAAAGAGCATAGCAAAAAAGGGATGTTTTTCGGGGAAGGTCCCAGAGTCATTTGTACCGGTTGAGATAGAAATTCTCTCTGAATTTGCTTAGGTACCCCTGCTATGGAAACTTCTTTTTCACTTTGAGGGTTGTGTTGTCCTAGGACAGTGGGGTTTAAAGTAGAAAGCATAGCCTTGGTGTCTGCCAGAATTTGGGAAGGTTTCCCATTATTTTTTTTTCTTTTTATTTGAATATAGTTGACACACAATGGTACATTAGTTTCAAGTGTGCGAGTTAGTGATTTGACAGGTTTATACATTATGCTGTGTTTGCCACAAATATAGTGACCATCTGTCCCATTACATCACTATTACAATATCATTGACTATATTCTTTGTGCTCTGCTTTTTATTCCTGCAACTTACTCATTCCGTAACTGGAGGCCTGTGTCTCCCCTTCACCCATTTTGTCCAGCCCTCCCACCCCTTCCTCAGGTTGCTCTCTGTGTTTATAGTTCTGATTCTGCTTTTTGCTTATTTGTTTTTTTAGATTCCATTTATGAAAGAAATCATATAGTATTTGTCTTTCTCTGACTTATTTCACTTAGCATAATACCCTCCAGGTCCATCCATGTTATTTCAAATGGCAGGATTTCATCCTCCTTAATGGCTGTGTAATGTTCCAGTCTGTATATAGTCTGTACATCTATTCCTTTATCCATTATCTCTTGATGGATACTTAGGTTGTTTCCATGGTTTGTCTATTGTAAATAATGCTGAAGTAAACCTAGGGGTGCATATATTTTTTCATATTAGCATTTTCATTTTCCCTGGATCAATACCCAGTAGTGGAACTATTGGGTCATATGGTATTTTCATTTTTATTTTCTTGAGGAATCTCCATATTGTTTTCCATAGCAGCCATACCAACTTACATTCCCACAAATAGTGCTTGAGGGTTCCTTTTTCTCCACCCCCTTGCCAATACTTACATTTCTTGTCTTCTTGATTTTAGCCATCCCTACAGGTGTGAGGTGATAGATATCTCATTGTGACTTTGATGTGTATTTCCCTGACAATGAGTGACATTGAGTCTTTTCATGTGTCTGTTGGCCATCTGGATGTCTTCTTTGGGAAAATGTCTATTTGGGTCTTAATTTTAGCTTCCTCTAGGCTCTTTAAGGGGATTCTTGGTGTAATAAGTAGGAATTACCCTTGGAGTCCTCTCAACTCTAGTAGGGACCCATCTGGGGGCCTCCTTCAGAGGCTAATATGGAGGTATTTGAGTTGTTGTGGGAGACTTTGCAGAAGACTTTTGAGAACAACCTCTTTTCCCAATATCCCAGTTGATTAGAATTGAGACATCGATTTCTGGGTCTGTTTTCTTAATGGACCCCTAGGAGACTGTAGGTGGTGTGCTCAGGTGGTGTGAAGTAGGTGGTGTGCTCAGGATGGAGGCTGCTTGAGATTCTCTCTCCCTTGCCCTCTGCCCCTCCTGCGCGTGCTGTCTCTATCTCTCTCTAAAATAAATAAATAAATCTTTAAAAGATTTTTAAAAAATAGAAGATCTGTTGTTATATTGTGAAGTTCTTCTAGTCCAGGAGGGGACCACGTTGAAGATGGAGGATCTCGAATGTCATCCTTGGTGTTTTGGCTTTTTGCTTTCTATATCTGTTTTGGGGCTTCACCAGGTCCTACCAGCATGTGCACCAGCTGATCAAGATCTGCAGCCCAAGGTCGTAGGCCCCAATAATGAAGCTCAATTCTTACAAAAAACTCAGGACACTCCTCCCTAGGAACACATCGTTCAGCCTTTGACCAACCAGTGAGAAATGTCTGATGAGGATGGCCTGCGACCTCAGGTGGTTTTTATCTTAAAAGGTAACTGTCTCATAGTCTTCAGAGTGGAAGGGCAGTTCAGAGAGAGAATTACTAGACCATGAGAACTCAGGGAAATGAGGGGGAAGGGATCAGTAAGAGTCATGTCAGTCTTACTATCGTCTGGTTTAGAGACCTCTTGTGTCTTTAATTTTTCATTAGCCTTTTGCAGCACAGTTTTTAAAGAAGCAATTTTGGAATTTTGAAGGCTTTTTGATGCTTCTGCATACCTATTAAAATAGGTATCCTGTTCTATTTGTTTAATTCAAGAACCTTTTTTTACAACTGTGCTCCTTAAATGAACAATCTTGTCTAATGGGAACATTTGCCACTGTCATTCTAGGTTGTTTTTAGTGTGATTTTGCCATTTCTGTAGATATCTATTATGGCTTATAGTTTCTGGACATAAAATAAGCAGGTCTGCCAGACAGTGGCATTCCCATCTCCTTAGAATTTAAAGATCCCTTTCTGTCCTCTTTTTTTTTTTTGGCTAAGCCTTTGGCTCTCTCAGAGCCAAGCTAATATATAAAAGGTATGTGCTTCTGGTTTGGAGACTGGTGTTTTGCAGCATCTCACACTGCACAGACATCTTCTTGAGCTTGGCAGATGACCTACTGTCAATCTAATACTTTCCATGACTAATTTATCCTAATATGGAAGTCTTTGGGTTAGGTGGCAAGCACTCTAACAGTTTTTAAGCACTAGACCCCTGCTGACCAATTTTTGGCCTTTTTGGCTTCCAAGATTCCCCATTGACAATATAGCCTTTATCTACACAAAACAAGACAAACAAACTTGTGCACCTTAACACACCTGCAGTGACCCCAACATATTACCATGACCTGGGCCACAGAAGGCCCTGCATGTGCTACCAGCAATTCCCAGCCTAGAACTGGGGCAAGTGGGGGAAAAGACTGAACCAGCAAACCCCAAAAGTGAAGACTGTGGACTGGACTCGGTTCACAAAAAGGGGAATTGCAGAGTAGAAAGCCAATTAGATTAGGAGCTTGACTCAAGGAGAGGGGAGCTCAGAATGGAAAGGAACTTATCTATGGCCCTTGGAAATGGTGAAAAGGATAGGACCCAGGGTTTGTGGGTACCACAGCTGCATTCCTTACTGTCCTCAAACCTGTCAGAAGTCTCCTAGAGTCCCACCACTGTCATCAAATATGTTAAAAGGCAAAAATTCAAGTGAGAAAATGTAAAGATCAAACTGGCTATTGATCGGTTCATGAGCTGGACAGCGTCCCATCTAGTGGGTAGAAAGGAGCTCCAAGGAGCTGTACCAAATGGAAGGCTTTTATAGGCAGAAGGGGATAGAAAAAGGAAGTTTCTAACAAAGAGTGGGGTTGTTCAGCAAGGTTACCCTCCCCTGAGGAAGGCTGGGATCCTATCAAGTAGATGACCTCACTGGTGCTGACCTGGTAGTTCTGGAAAGGCCAGTTAAAAGTCACAGTCATGGGAGAAGCTAAAAGTGCAATTAAGTCCTGGTTTGCTATCAAGGGGGCAAGTGACTCCACTGGGGCCCTGGTGTCCCCCCCCCCTTTTTTTTTTCCTTAAACACACTTTCTTCTTGGGAGTACTAAGCACTTCCTCGTAAATTCTGTTCTGTTCTCACAGAACATGAGTTATTTCCTAGAAATGACTTGAGCTCCTTTGGAAAAATGCATCGATTCTTTTAACCATCATGATCCTGTTACAGTAAAATGTCTATTATCTGATTTTCTATGAATCTGTAAAGCTGTTATTAACTGGCACATTACATGTCACCCTGTACTATGACAACTGATGTTTATAATGGGAGCCCTGAACCTCTGTCAGCTCAGCCTGAATGGCCCACATGAGAACCAAAGAAAAATTAACATGTATTTAAAAGATTTTTATGTTGTATCTTTTTGATTATCTTCAAATCCGTTTTAGGGGAGCCCAAGTGTATGTCTATCGTGATTTTCCAGGATCATACCAATTTAAATATTTTATCCTTTCTTGGCATTATTAACCAAACCTTGTAAAAATAAAGTAACCTCAGTATTTGGGGTCTAAACTATAGGTGATTAAATCTGTGCTTACGCCCGTAAGGGGACCAGCATGTCTTTTTCAGAGCCAGTGTGGCAAATACGAAATATCGTAAATATCCTCCAAGTGTAGGACAGATCCAGCCAGACTCCCCTGCTGTGTCCGACTTCTTGAGGTGTCCTGAGTTGAGCCAGGGGTTGACACCGTCACCCAGAGGAGACTGACAGGGGTTTGGCACCCACGTGATAATGGCTCAGGTCAACAGCCCTCTTTCTTGAGCTGTGCAGCTCTCGCTCAGGTTTTATGAGATGTGGTTTCTGTCATTTTCCTTGAAGGAAGCCTGATGTAGAAAAATAAATGTCATAAACAATGTGGAGACTTTAACCAAGAACTCAGTTCTACAAGCTTGGAGGGAAGGGGTGACTAAGGACAGAATACATCACAGGGGAAGAGTTGGGGCAGAACACCTCCCCCTGCTGCTCTTGCCCTGTGTCCAGCAGGAGGACTGCCATCCGAGGTAGCCCTGGAAGGGGGCAGGGTCCCCGGCACTGCTTCTCCAGGTTCAGCTCAGAAAGTAGAGAGCTAGAGCCCAGTGAGAGCTAAAGGAGAAGGAAGCAGAGAACCAAATCCAGAATCAGAAGAGAATGCAGTCCCGCTCTCTTGCAGTCCTTCAGGTCATATGCTTGGTCACCAGTAGGATACCTACTTACTGTTTAATGGTAATGCCTAAGAACCTTCCTGTCCCTTGCCTCATTTGAGCTCATGACAACCCTGCGAGGCGGGCATGATAGAAACAGTGATTCCCATGTTACAGATGCGAACACAGGCTCAAAGCCAGGACAAAAGCACAAGGCCTCTAATTCCTCATCCACGCTTCCCGGATGCCCATAATTTCCCTATGGAGTATGGTCACCCTTTGAGGTGAATGGTCCCGCAGTGCCTGGTTGTAAATGGGCAGATGAGCATGGACAGTACCTTTGAGGATACTGACCCATGGTCCCCCGCTTGACTTTCGGAGCTTGGTATATTTGACAAACGCTGGACCAAGAGCCAGGAGACTTCGGTTCTAATCCTAGTCGGGCAACTTTGAGCAAGCCAGTTAGCCTCCTTCCCTTCTGGTTGCTAAGCTGGAAATATGAACAGTAACGTGTGCACCACTGACCTGCCTGGTTATTAGGAGAGCCAAATGAGATAAAGTAGAAAGCCCTTTGTTACCAGGTGTGAGGTCATGTATCCACATCCCATGATTCAGCTCAGAGGAGAAGGACATCCAGACGTGAAGGGCTTGGTAGGAGTGGTGACTTAGTCTTGGGTTTATTTGTGGACCAGATACAACAAATAAATTCCCGTCACTGTCACTGAGTTTGAAACTCAAAAATGATGGAACGGGCAGTTTCATTAGCATTTCTGCCCCCTCCCCACCCCTGCCTACGCTTCACCTTTTCTGACAATGACATGTCCGGCCTTCCTGGGGTGATAGAGCATTTAAAATGGTGACCCCAAGAAATCTTACTATAATTTTGAAGTGTATACGTTTCACCAGGCAGAAAACAAAAGCAGCCCAATCCCGGCAGAGGGGGTGGTCTGTGCAAAGGCCAGAGAATACGGTGCCCCTGGGAATTGCAAGCATGCCCATGTGGCTGGAGCTGGGTCAGCCAGAGGGCGGCATGACAAGTTAAGCAGGAGCTTAGAAAGGCCCTGGGAAGCTTCTGGAAATGTTTAAGCAAAGCATTAATACAGTCAGCTTTCTGTTTTAGAAAGATCGCTGCATCAGACCTGGTCCTCAACTACCTGACCCTTTCACTTTTTATTGGATAGATGAGAGATCTCAAGATATGCAGAGACTACTGAGCAGGGGGAAGAAGCTTTCTTGGCTTCCCTGTCCCTGACCCTCTGTGTGCCTGCAGTCAGCTCTCTTTTTCTGTCTAAGCCAAAGGATGGTGGGGCACCACACAGCGGGGGTCCGGGTTAGAAAGGGTAGGGGGTGTTGACGAAAGGGTCCATGTTGCACTTGACAATTTGAAAGCATTAAGTCACTCAAATTGAGCAGTGTCTGCTTTTCCTTTGATATTTCTCTGTAGCCAATGGAAGCTTTAACCAGATGCCACCTTCTTTTCATCCTTCCATTGACCTCACAGCCCACTTAAAATCGAGATGTTCAAAGTTCCAGTCAGAGATAGCGTGTACCATGACCATCCTCAGTGGGGAGAGGGTTGTGCTCTGCAGCCTTTAGGACCATCCGGCACTGGGAAGCTGTAGGACCCGAGCTCTGGAGTCAGACGAGCTGGGCGGTGAGTCTTGCTTCCGCCGTGCACTGGACTCAGGATCTTCATAAATCATTTAGTGTCCTCTGTCCAGGCCTGCATTTTCTCATCTGTAAAAGGACAGACAGCAGTAATGTCCACCTTCCAGAGCTGGTATGAGGATCAAACAGATAGTGTCTCTGAAGTACCAGGTATATGGTAAAATCCCAATGTATTTGTTTCCCTTAAATGCCAGAAGCAAATACCCTTTCAGTAATTATTCTCTTAAAAGCAAGCAAAAGAGGTCCTGCGTGCATGATGCTCCTGTGTCTGTTGTATGGTAGGACAAAGTTAAAGAAATAGGAGGTAATGACGAAGTGCATCAGAAAAAGAAAAAATGTCCCTAAGATGCCAAACAAGGAAAACTGAGGAAGGAGGGGGAGCTAATAGGTCAGGCGATTAGACGTTAAAATGTGCTCTACTGACCTAATACTAGAATTCCAAGGACTAATTTCCACTGATGAGCTCAATGCCTATTCAACCAATAATATGCTTTTCTAGCAGAAAGACACACTGACAGGATCTATTCAGGTTTAAGACACAAACCATGAGTACTTGTCAAGAAGTCTTCCAGCTCTTTCCATGGCTGCAAATGGCACACGTAGGCCCACCCCCAGGCCAGCTCGAGTCCATGAACACCTACCAGGTGGGTTCCCTGAGGGGCACAAAGTCAAACACAAATAGGCTCGCCTTCAGAGCTTGCTGCCTAGTAAGGAAAAAGACATAAGCACAGATAAATCCAATTTCACACAGCTTCTGGAAATTCTATATACAGCTTCAGAGTGCTCTGGAAGCAAAAAGACAGGAGGAAAGACATTTTTGGAAGAAGGCTTCATGGAAAGAGTGACTTTCCTTCCAGGCATTAAAGGAGGGGCAAGTTTCAGCAGGCCAGGGTGGGGGTAATCTGGACTCCAGAAGAAGCAAGCCTGTGCACTAAGGCATCGTGGGGAGAGCCTGGACCAGGCCAGGTGTATAAGAGGGTGTCAGGCAAAGGGTGTTGGGAGCGGAAGGGGGCAGGTTAAGGTGTTGAATGCATCTTTAAAGAGAGTTTTTATTTTGTTCTGTATGCCTCAGGGGAGAGTCTTGAAGGTTTTTCATCAAAGAAGCAATGGGAATGGCTCTTAAGGAAGATTTCTCTGAGAACACCGTATATTCTCTCTGAATAATTTTGTGGTTTGGGTTTCACAACAGTTACAGTGTGGAGGTTGGCATCTCCAAGCCTACAGCCTGCATTTCCAGAAGAGAAGGGGTGGGCTTCCCTTTGTTCACAGTTCATCCCTCACGTCCCTCACGTGGACACTGCTCTTCAGGCCTTCGAGTGCCCCTCGTCAGTGCTCGCGTGTTCCCTGAGGCTTGTGTCACGGTTGAGAGTCACGTTTGCTAAACTACAACGCCACCCGTCTCCCACCAGTCTGCGGTCCTCAGCCCTCCCCTCCACCCTTAGCTTATCTGCCTTCAGGCCCTACAGTTGCTCCCCTCAAGGCACCAGGTCCTTCCTAATGTCTTCCTGCTCCTTTCCCCTGAGTGCAGCCTCCTCTGCCCCAGCCTCCCCAGTCAGTTTCCCTCTGCCGCCTCCATATTCTTTCTCCGTTGGATTGAGTTCCTTCCACCTTCAGAGAAACCTGCCTGAATTCTATATCCCCTTCACTACCACTCTGTCTCTTTATTCCTTCACAGCCGAGATTTTGAAAGAGTTATGCACCCCTGCCCCTCATCTCCTCACCTCCCATGAACTCCTCAGCCCATGCTGACCTCTGCTCTGGCCAGAGTCACCAGATGCTCAGTCCACTGGACATGTCTTGCTATTCCCCATCTCAACTCTGTCTTGGCTTGTGACTTGTCTGACTGCTTCTTGAGACCCCCGTCTTAGGTGGCGAGATGCACCCTCCCCTACTTTGTCTATTGCTGCCTCGTCCTTCAGGGGTACACCTGTTTAAAATGGTTTGCTACTTAAATGTTTTCCTTCCATCTCATCTACTCCAGTGGCTTCAGTAATCACTGGTATGATCTCTCTTAAACCTTTTTTCGATCTAGCCTGGATCTTTCCCTTAAGTACAAGACACATGTGTAGGACTGCTTGCTGGGCTTCTCACCCGGCTGCCCCATGGCTCACAGCCCACAAAAATGAATACATTTTCTCCTCCTCGGGAGCGGGAAGGTGTGGACAGGCACCACTCTCCAGCTGGGGGATTCAGAAGCCTGGATTTTGTCATGGCCTTCTTCCTCCACACAGTTAACCTCCACATTCTGTTGACCTCCCTAATATCTTGAGCCCACCCTTTCTCCATTCCTTTTGCTTCAGTTCAGGCTAACAATATCTGCCACCTCCATTCCTATGACAGCCTCTGACTGATCTCCTTGTACCAGTCTTGCTCTGTCCTAATTCATCTTCCACTTTGCAGCTGGAGTGATCCTTCGAAAACAATATCTGATTATGTTACTCCCTTGTTTAAAATCCTTCAATGACTCGAAGTAGCCTGAGGATAAGTCTAAAGTCCTTAGTCTAGCAGACAAGGCCCTTGCTCATCGTGGCTAACATTTATCAGGTGCTTGGTCTGTGCTGGGCACTATTCTGAGTGTAATGGACTTGCTGCTCCCAGCTCTCCGAGGTAGGTCCTGTTTCTATCCCACTTTTAAAATTGAGGAAACCAAGGCACAAAAGGGTAAGTCCCTGGCCCAGGATCACACGGCTGGTAAGTCAGGGAGCCAAGATTCCAACCCAGGAAGCCTGGCTGTATAGCCCCACTCCTACACAGTGGGTTACACCATCTCTCCTTCTCAGGGCATCGTTTGTCGTTCATTCAAAAATATTTATTGAATACCTGCTGTGTGCCAGAAATTGCTTGAAGTATTAGAGAAAGAGCAGTCATCAGAACAGTTCCTTCCCCGCTGTCGTGGATTTTTGTAACTAATTACAATAAAGATCAAAATATATGTAATCAGGAGTCTACCCGTGGAGTCATAACAAAGGCTTTTCGAAAGCATATTTAGAGACTGGATGTCAAGATAAAATAACTTTAATGATGGTAATATTTGCTTCATTTAAATAGTTTTCCAGAGAATAGGATTGCATTTGAAATTTTTTATAGGCCTATCCTTTGATCTGGTGAACACCAAAAATAAATGAATAACAAGCGGGTAAGGGGGGATTTGTTTATACTCTAGGGAAGAAAATGAAAAATAAAGAAGACTATGTAGATCAGATAGTGATATATGCTAAAGAAAAAAAAAAAAAAACAAGGAAGAAAATAAAGAGGAGCCTGAAAACAGAGATGTGTACTTTCATGTGAAGTGTCTAGGGAAGACTTGAAGGAAGTGAAGTTATCTGGGAGACTACTCCAGCTAAAGGAACAGCAAGTACAAAGGCCCCGGGGTAGGAATGTGCCTGGTATGTTTAAAGAACAGCAAACAGGTCAGTATGGCTGGAAGAGAATGAGGGAGGGAAAGGAGGAAGGAGATAGGTTCAGACAGAAGTCAGATCTCATAGGGCCCTAAAAGTCATCTTAAGGACTTGGACATTAACTCTGAGTGAGATGGGATGCCACTGGAGGATTTTCAGTGGAGGAATGACATCATGTAAATTCTGAGCAGAGCAGTGGCAGAGCAGGTCCCTCTGGCCTGTATGTTGAGAATAAACTCTAGGGGAAATAGACTCTAGGGGGCCACTGGGAGACCCGGGAGGGAGCTGTGCCAGAAGCACAGGTGGGAGCTGAGGGTGGCTGGGAATAAGGTGGCAGCAGCAGACGTGGCCAAAGTGGTCAGATTCTGGATCCACCTTGAAGGCAGAGCCCACAGCATTTGCCAGTGGATTGGACAGTGGTGGGAAGGACTTGGTGTTCTCTGCCATGGGAAAGACCTGAACAGCAGTTGGACTGGTGATAACACGAGGGCAGTTGGGGACAAATCAAGTCTGCCATGCCTATAAAGCATCTCCCCTCCCCTCCTGTAAATGCACGTTCCCCTGCATTTCTGAGTTCTGTCTTACTGAAACCACTTGGTTTCCCACACTGGTTTTGCTCTCTCGTGTGTGCAGGGCTTTGTATCTTCCGATCCCTCTGCCAACAAAGCTGTAACCCCATCCTTGAGTTCAGAAAGTCTTCGCTGGTCCTGCTCTAATGCACTGGGCCTGTCAGGGTCTCTTGATGGTTCTTGCTTCCCCAACAGACTTGAAAACCCACTGTCCCTCACCTTGATAGGCCCTACACCTTACACAAGATGCAATCCATAATGGGTGCCTCATGGGTCAGATGGATGGGTGAGTGGGTGGGTGGATGGAGAGATGGACAGATGAGCCCTCAGCACAATGAGACCAAGCTGTGTTTTGATGGCAGTGATGGGAATTCCCCTGGAACTTGGCCAGGTGAGATGATCACCCCAGACCGAAATGAAAGAAACGGCAGATGTCAGGAAGTTTTTGTGTTAATCCTGGCGTGTGCGTTAGAACACGCCCAGCATCCCTGTACCCCCAGCTTCCTGAACACTCTCCCCTCCTTCCCACCCCAATTCTGGCTCTTGGGTCTGTTAATCGCTAGCATCAGTGAACATACACCCTCTACTCCACACATCCAGGTCTGTAAGGGAAGTTTGGGTTCTAAAACCGGAAGAGTGTTTAACCCAATGACGTGCTGCGAGCTTGCCTTCCGCGGGCCTCCAGGTCTGCCAAAACGATCAGGCCTCATTATGTAGGAAGCTGCCTCAGCCAGGCATTACTAATTTGGGCATTACTAATTCGGTTGCCTATTCAGGCAAATGAGCAATGAATGTAAAGTGCTTTTGTCAGTGAATTGCAAGAGAAGACCAGGGCGGGCAGGCTGGGGAGGGGAGGGAGGGGTGAAGTAAAGGGAAGGTGATAGAATGTTTTGAGTTTTTGCTCCATTTCCAGAAAGGACAGTCATTGCTTCCTGGAAGCTGCACTTGGCAACTGACACAGAGAACGGGAAAGATTTATTTCCTTTTGCCAGAGCTCAATAATTCAGCCTGAGCATTTCAAATCAATACATTTCTTGCAAAGTTTCCAAGGGCTGCATTTAAAAAGCCACTTTGAAAAATGATCATCACGTGGCAGCATCCTTTGATGAGACGGGTGTGTCCGGGAGGAGCCAGCTCTTCCAAACACAGCTCTGCAGAGAAAGAAGGCTTTTAAAAGCAGGGAAGCCGGGTTCAAGCTGACGGCAAGGCCTGTGGCACCTGCAGAGGCTCTGGGACCGGGCGTGCTTGCTCTCTGGGGCTCGTTCTGAGAGGAGCTGCCGACTAGCTCCTCCTCGGGCTTGTGTGGGCGGTCTGTGCCTGACAGCAGCTCCCTGTTTCTCTGAGCTGCAGTTTGTCACCGATCACGGGGGCAGGAGGGCTCACCTGGGGAGAGCTTCACCAGGATCTAGGAGTACTGAGATTTTAGCCTCCAGGCAGAGTCAGTCAAATTTCTGTGAATTTTTTTTTTTTTTTTTTTAATTCTTGTAGTTCTACCATCGGTCAGTCTTGACTTCTTGTAGGAGGTGTGGAAGGATGGTTGGGAAAGGTTGGTTGTCTTTGTGCTGTCGTCACTGCTGTTGTTGCTGCTATTCTCCACTAGACGTTTCTTCCATTTGGAAGTTGTATGTCCACTGGACTAGTTCTTCAGGGCTTTCAGCGGAAGAAGTGGGTCATGATCTCGAGGTCATGAGATCGAGCCCAGCATTGGGCTCCACGGTCAGTGGGGAGTCTGCTCAGGATTCTCTCTCTCCTTCTGTTCCCTCCCCCCAAATAAATTACTAGGAAGGAAGGAAGGAGTCATGTAGTCCCTGCCTTGACATCCATTGCCCGTGGAGGCTATAGTCATTTGATCGTGTCTTCCCTCTGAATCCCGTCTCTGTGCTTCCTGCACTTTGGGCTGTGACTCCCTTTGATGTGGCCAGAGACCCCTCAGAGCAATGACCACACTTCTCTCACTTACTGCCATGAAACCCAGCAAGAGTTCCTCCAGAGTCTAAGAGGATGGGTGCTCTCTTTTACGAGATACCAGAGGGATGCTGTCCTTGCAAACTTGAAGCGTTCTGGGACAAGAGTCAAGAAGATGGCATGGGAGCCGTGGACTTCCAGAAGCCACAGGACAGAGTAGAGCAGCTCCATAGCACAGCGAGAGCCCACGGACCAGGGTAGAACTGCTGACAAGCCAGACCCATGATCCAGTGTGGCTTTTGATGGGAAAAGCCCAGAGCAGCCAATAAGTGCTCACTGGGAATTGTGAGGGTCGGTGTGAGCGGAACAGCTGAAAGTAAGGATCCTTTCACTGATGCCAAGAGCAGTGTGTGCACACGACCCCCAGGGTAAGGCCCAAAGGGTCTGGAGCACTCTTATCTCCTGACTCAGGAATGCACCACCCAGGTCCTCCTTCCAGAACCACCCCACACTGAGAGGCTGCAGCAGTGAAAGCAAGCTGAATCGCAGACGGACAACAGAGACTGAGGCAAAAAGGTCCCCGAAAGGAAACAGAAGGAGGAAATTTCCAGGAGCAGGCTTCCATATATTAGAGCACTGCAGCAACACCATAGAAGAGAGAGATGTGTCAAGTTGGAGCACACCTTGTTCTAAAAGTTCAGGAAAACCAGTTTCACATGAAAGCAAGCAACAGAGAAATAGTGAGGTCAAATCCCACACAAGGTTTTTATGAGATAAAAGAAAGTAAGAAGAATAGCACTCCTAAAGGAAGTATGCCAAAGAGACGTGGCTTTGAAGCCACTCAGCACTGTAACGTGCCATCCAAAAGAGCTAAAATCCGATAACAAAATGGCATAAAATATGGGGGGGAGGCGATGACAATATGAATCAGAATTAGGAAAACTTAGAAAGGAGATGTCAGAACTCAGGAAACCAAATGAAAAAAATTAAAAATGAAAGAATAATCCCTTCAGAAGTAAAGAACCAGGTAGTAGGAAGACAAGATGTATACGCACAAGAGGTGGTGTTTCAGAGAGACAGAAGGTGGAAAACTGGAAAGCTTTTCAAGAGCCAAGAGAAGTAAGAAAGTGATTTTTGAGAACTCAGGAGAAAGTGACAAATACTGGAGAGAGGCAAGGAAATCTCAACATGTGGCTATGAGGAGCCTGTGAGGAAGGAAACCAAGTGGGCCCCTGTCTGCGTCGCTCCCGTCTCCGCTGTGTTCACGCGGCCTTGTCTTCTGGGCCCACCCCATGTTCTCTCAGAACAACACTTGTCATTAGACTTATGTCCCACCTGAATCATCCAGGATGATCTCATCTCCAGCTCCAAAACTCAGTTACATCTGCAAAGATCTTTTTAAAAATAAGGTCACGTTGGCAGGTCCCAAGGATTATGACACGGACCTACCTTACAGTTGCTGTGCTGGTAGGCGACAGACACAGGATTTGATTTCTATTTTCTAATAAAGGAGCTAAAGGCCGATTTTCTTGTTTCCAGCAAATTAATGGTTCTTGCCAAGAAACAGAAGTAGACAGCATGTTTTCTAAAGAGCAGGACCAGAGGAGGTCAGCCTGCCCCGCACCCGGAGGCCTCGCCTGGACCACGCTCTGCCAGCCTTAGGGAAGCGTCCACACGCTGTGAGCAAACGTTACTCGGGCCGTCAGGGATGCACCGCTCATTCTGTTCAGCTGCTTTTCGGATGCTCAAGTCCAAGTTACAAAACAGACAGGGCCCTGTCACCAGAACCCAGGACGCTCTCATCTGTCTGTATTGTAAGTGCCCACCCCTCTCCCAGTGCAGAAGTAGAATCTCCTTTAAAAGAGTCATACATCTGGGGCACCTGGGTGGCTCAGTCGGTTAAGGGTCTGTCTTTGGCTCAGGTCATGATCCCAGGGTCTTGGGATCGAGCCCCACATCAGGCTCCCTAATCAGTGGGAAGCCTGCTTCTCCCTCTGCCTGCTCTGCCTGCTGCTCCCCCTGTGTGTGCACACACTCTCTGTCAAATAAATAAAGAAGCTCTATTTTTAATTTCTTGAGGAATCTCCACACTGTTTTCCAAAGTGGCTGCACCAACTTGCATTCCCACCAACAGTGTAAGAGGGTTCCCCTTTCTCCACATCCTCTCCAACACATGTTGTTTCCTGTCTTGCTAATTTTGGCCATTCTAACCTGTGTAAGGTGGTATCTCAATGTGGTTTTAATTTGAATCTCCCTGATGGCTAGTGATGATGAACATTTTTTCATGTGCCTGATAGCCATTTGTATGTCTTCATTGGAGAAGTGTCTGTTCATATCTTCTGCCCATTTTTTGACATGATTGTCTGTTTTGTGTGTGTTGAATTTGAGGAGTTCTTTATAGATCCTGGATATCAACCTTTTGTCTGTACTGTCATTTGTAAATATCTTCTCCCATTCCATGGGTTGCCTCTTTGTTTTGTTGACTGTTTCCTTTGCTGTGCAGAAGCTTTTGATCTTGATGAAATCCCAAAAGTTTATCTTCGCTTTTGTTTCCTTTGCCTTTGGAGACATATCTTGAAAGAAGTTGCTGTGGCTAATATCGAAGAGGTTACTGCCTATGTTCTCCTCTAGGATTCTGATGGATTCATGTCTCACATTGAGGTCTTTTATCCATTTTGAGTTTATCTTTGTGTACGGTGTAAGAGAATGCTCGAGTTTCATTCTTCTACATATAGCTGTCCAGTTTTCCCAGCACCATTTATTGAAGAGACTCTCTTTTTTCCACTGTATATTCTTCCTGTTTTGTCAAAGATTATTTGACCATAGAGTTGAGGGTCCATATCCGGGCTCTCTACTCTGTTCCACTGGTCTATGTGTCTGTTTTTATGCCAGTTCCATGCTGTCTTGGTGATCACAGCTTTGTAGTAAAGCTTAAGGTCAGGTAACGTGATGCCGCCAGTTTTATTTTTGCTTTTCAACATTTCCTTAGCGATTCCGGGTCTCTTCTGATTCCATACAAATTTTTGGATGATTTGCTCCAGCTCTTTGAAAAATACCGGTGGAATTTTGATCGGAATGGCATTAAAAGTGTAGATTGCTCTAGGCAGTATAGACATTTTAACAATGTTTATTCTTCTGATCCAAGAGCATGGAATGGTCTTCCATCTTTTTGTGTCTTCAGTTTCTCTCATGAGTGTTCTGTAGTTCCTCGAGTACAGTTCCTTTACCTCTTTGGTTAGGTTTATTCCCAGGTATCTTATGGTTCTTGGTGCTATAGTAAATGGAATCGATTCTCTAATTTCCCTTTCTGTATTTTCATTGTTAGTGTATAAGAAAGCCACTGATTTCTGTACATTGACTTTGTGTCCTGCCACATTGCTGAATTGCTGTATGAGTTATAGTAGTTTGGGTGTGGAGTCTTTTGGGTTTTCCATGTAAAGAATCATGTCATCTGCAAAGAGAGAGAGTTTGACTTCTTCCTTGCCAATTTGGATACCTTTTATTTCTCTTTGTTGTCTGAATGCTGTTGCTAGGACTTCTAATACCATGTTGAACAAGATTGGTGAGAGTGGGCATCCTTGTCGTGTTCCTGATCTGAATGGGAAGCCTGCAAGCTTTTTCCCATTGAGGATGGATGATATTTGCTGTGGGTCTTTCATAGATAGATTTTATGAAGTTCAGGAATGTTCCCTCTATTCCTATACTTTAAAGCATTTTAATCAGCCACGGTCGCCAAACTATGGAAAGAACCAAGATGCCCTTCAACGGACGAATGGATAAGGAAGATGTGGTCCATATACACTATGGAGTATTATGCCTCCATCAGAAAGGATGAATACCCAACTTTTGTAGCAACATGGACGGGACTGGAAGAGATTATGCTGAGTGAAATAAGTCAAGCAGAGAGAGTCAATTATCATATGGTTTCACTTATTTGTGGAGCATAACAAATAACACGGAGGACAAGGGAAGATGGAGAGGAGAAGGGAGTTGAGGGAAATTGGAAGGGGAGGTGAACCATGAGAGACTATGGACTCTGAAAAACAATCTGAGGGTTTTGAAGGGGTCAGGGGTGGGAGGTTGGGGGAACCAGGTGGTGGATATTAGAGAGGGCATGGATTGCATGGAGCACTGGGTGTGGTGCAAAAACAATGAATACTGTGATGCTGAAAAGAAATTTTTAAAAAAGTTTAAAAAAATAAAGAATATCTTTAAAAAAGAGTCCTATATCATAAACATCTGTAGGTGAAAGTGGACATAATCTCCTTCCCTTTGGAGCCTCTACTTTTCTGGCCTCCTGGCTGCTTCAGCCACCCCCCGCCCACCGCCCTGCTGTCCTTAAAACATGAGGGTCCTCGCTAATGGCTCCGACACATTCATCTGACTACCTAACCAATGTAAGGTGTAAACGGATTCTACTGATCCTGTTGACTTAGGGCATTCCCTCCACCAGCCTCCTCTTCCCAGAAGCCTTCATGCCTTTGTCCAGTGGAAGGAATAACCTGAACTGTGGATAAGACAGATGGCAGAGACACAGAGAAGTATATTGGGCAGCAAGAGAGAGTCTCCTTTTGACTGCAGTGTGCTTGCTGTTCTGGAAGGTGGCATGGGGTTGCTTTTGCTGTGTTGTTTCATTTTCCCGACTCCCCAGTGACCGTCTTAAGCCCTGAAAACCAGAGGATTAGTAACCGTCACACCTCGGATACCAGGGAATTGAACGGGTGAGAAGAAAGATGACAACTTTTTTAATGGATAACTATACAACCGCCATTCCCCATGAAGATCCTCAGCACAGAAGCGACAAGGGGAGAAGTGGAGAGGAGTCTGTGACACACACGGACACAGGCACACACACATGCTACACCGTTCTCTTTAAATAGAAGCTGCTTTCCCAAGTTTGATTTTTGACATCTTCCTGAGCTGTCCACAGGCAGTTGAAACGGTTCCACCCTCCTCTGTTGTGCCGTCTGGGGGCCCCTCCTTGTGCCCATTCCTCTGTGGCTCAGGCGGCCTGGGGAAGGAGAGCGGATGGGGCCCCAAAAGGCAGCCGATGGGACCTTGGAAACACTTGGAATCATTCTCTCAAGTGTCAGGGAGGAAGTGACGGAAGAAGTGGGGGAGGAGGAGGAGGCAGAGTTCCCCTGAAAAGAGGACATTTTCCAGAAAAGCACTGTCTTCCAAGTCCCTTAGCTTGCTCGAACCCTGCTCTCCTCTGCCTTTGGGGCCGAGGATGTGTTTTCCGAGGCCTGTGGAGTGAGCCTTGAAAAAGTTAAAGGCTTCTTTCAGGCTCCCTATTCCTGGCTCCTCCCCCACCCCTCCCTCCCAGCCTCCTGGTCACCCCACAGGACTCGGTGATAATAGGGACTGTCTCCATCCTGAGAAAAGGCAGCCTGCTTGTTTAAGTTTCCTTGGAATAAAGAGAACTTGGGAGGGAAGGGACCAGGCGCAGCTGAACTGCACAAAAGAAAGCCTCTCCCATGCCAGTGACAGGGCCCATCAGGCCCCGTCCGGAATGAGAATGAGTTCTGCTCTTGTTACACTTTGCAAAGGACTGTTCTGTGGACTGTGGCCTGCACAAGCCATTTTCCTGTGTGGTTTAAAAGAGCAAGAGGGGCAAAGAAAGGACATGCATTCTTCTTTATTCAGACACCCGTGGTAGATCATCTGTGTGGTGTGGGTCATGCAAATCCAACGAGATCCTTCTGTTCTCCACACGCCTCCGTTGCCACTGCTGATTAGAAAACCTTCTCACCCGCTTTTCCCAGCGGTTTCAGTTTGCCCCCTAAATCTACTGGAGGAGCCTTTCAACTCTTCGTATCTCTTTTCCAATATTTTTTTCCTCTCTTAAAAATGGACCCTCTTGAAAAGTGTGCATAAAGATCAGCAATATCTTTCTGCCCTGCCGTGTCAGAAATGCCGCCCTTAATTGCCTCTTTCCTGTAGAAATCCGTCCTTCAGTCCCATCTCTCCTTCAGTGAAGTCTCTCCTCTCCCAGGTGCCTCACTGTTCATAACTTAAAATAATTTGCAGTGATTACTCTTCACTGGTAGGAATAAAAACTTGTGATATGTTAGCCACGATTTCTAAAATACCTGAGGAAGGGGCATTCCATATCTAGGGGCAACTGTGCACGTTTCTTAAGGAAGTGGCCCCCCCCAAAAGTCGCCTTTCCCATTCCATTGCCCCATGCACACTTTGGAGTGAGACGAGGACATCCTTCCTGCCTCTCTTCTCTACCCCCCCACCAAGATATCAGGAGAGATGTATGTGTGTTTCTCTTCTCACACCGAAATTGGCTCTTTTTTTTTTTTCCCAGCATAACAGTATTCATTATTTTGGCACCACATCCAGTGCTCCATGCAATCCGTGCCCTCTATAATACCCACCACCTGGTACCCCAACCTCCCACCCCCCCGCAATACTTCAAACCCCTCAGATTGTTTTTTAGAGTCCATAGTCTCTCATGATTCACCTCCCCTTCCAATTTCCCCCAACTCCCTTCTCCTCTCTAACTCCCCATGTCCTCCATGCTATTTGTTATTCTTACCTGAATTACCAGTACCTATTGTCAGGCACCTTTGTATTTGCCAGGCTGAAGAAAACTATCCCTATTATCCAGGAGTCCCTACATAAACTTGAGGTAGTCTGCGAACTTTGAAATTGCAGGAAAATATTTGCGTGCTTGTGCCTGTGCATTTCAAAAGAGGGTCCGTAGCTCTCACTGAATTCTCAAAGGGGTCCATTATCTCTGAAATGTAAGAAAATCTAATCTGTGCCCCTCTCTATTGACACTACGTGCGCAATCATCTGTTTTCAATAGAACTTTAGTTAAAATGTCGATATTTTGTTCATTCTGATTTTTTTGCATTCGTTCTGATTTTTTCAATAATGCATTAAAATAATACGCATTACTTAATGCATATTATTAATATTATTATTTTAATGTTAATTAAATTATATTAATGTTAAAATATGTTAATTAATAACATATTAATTAATTTCAATGCAATTAATAATGCATTAAAATAAATTTAAAAATTTTCCCAAAATATATGTTATTATTTTTTTTCTTACTAAGTTTGGGGCACTACCTTAAATTTTGCACCCAAAATGAGCGCTTCACTTGCCTCACTGTAGTCCAGGACCTCAATGGGCTTTCTTCCTCCAGTCTCTCATCTGTTCCAGACCCTTCTCTCATCTCCTCCTGAGCCATCCTCCCAACCCATGATGCACACTGACGATGCCAGTGCCCCCTCCTCAAAGCCTTGTCCTGGCCCCATAGCTCCTGCCAGAACCTTCACACCGCCTGCGAGAACCCTTGCTCTGGTTTCTGAAGCCCCAGTGGGCTGCAGAAAACACTTTGGTCTCCTGGACAGGTGTGGCAAAGTGCAACTAACCTGCTATCCAGTATCTGTCCTACTCAACCTCTCTAAATGCACTTGGAGTGTTCCAGACCAGTCTTTATATGGGTTCTCTCGTTTCATACTTAAATTTGCCAAAGGAGTTAAGTACTGTTCTTGGCCTCATGGTACATCTGGGGAAACAGGTTTAGAGGTATAACTTACCTAAAACCACTGAGCTAGTAGGTGGCAGGACCAGTATTTGAACTCAGGACTGAGTCCAAAACCCAAGCTTTTATCTAAAATATTACATGCCTCTCACCACATTGGGCTTGCTGCCCAACAGCAGAAATGGAAAGGACTCCTAAGTCATGTTTGTGAGGATGAGTGGCAGGCTCTGGGCCAGTTTTGCTGTCAACAGGTCTGCTGATAAAACCCTTTTGTGGATAAAACTGAGTGAAAGCAAAAAAAAAAAAAAAAAAAAAAAAAATCACAAATGAAGTCTATAATAAAAGTATTTTCAAGGGAATTGACTATGACTTTGGATCTAAACGTGAACCTATAGTATTCTTGCTTTTGGGATTTGGGCCAAAAGACATAAGTAGAACCTTCTAACCTCTATTTAAATACTCAGTGCTGAGAAACAGGGTAACCTTGAGGACAAAAATAGGAAATGTTTTGGAACTTCTAATTCCCTAGTGACAGAATTTGTGTACTGAAAGCAGTTTTGATCAAATAGCAGCTCCAAGGTTAAAGGCAGACCCAGAGAATTGAGAATGCTGGGCTTTTCGGAGTTACCTCCAAGACGAAGACCAGTGTAGAAGCCTGGAGGACTGGCCGTCGGGGAGGGAAGGGAGGCAGAAGAGGCTCCTGGAAAGTGCTCTGAGAAGCAGATTGAAGGGCTCTGATGATTCTTGGTTTTACTTTGGAGGGTTTATCCTAAGGTAAACCCTACTTGCCACAACTCCCTTTGCAGAGGGTAGAGAGGGCCCTCTGGGCACTGCTCAAAGTTCTGGATCTACGGCTAAATCAAACCGGCCGTGAGAAGTTGAGTTTATGACTGATTATCCCTACTGCCCTTGCATTGTTACTGTGCGTTGCAGAGGGATTTTTTTTTTTTTTTGCAAGGGATTTTTATATCCATCATTGCATCCTTCAACCCGGACAAAGCTCACTGGATTAATACGGAAGACCTGGGGCTGGAGTTCTGGTCCTACGCCCATTGTGACCTTGAGAAAGTCCCTCTGTCTCTCTGAGCTTCAAATGCATCAGCAAGTACAGCTGTGGTAGCCTGAACTCCCTCACAGAATAGATGTGGGATGCCACGGATGTGGCCACGGATGGTGATAGCAAAGAGTTTCTCAGAGCTAGAGTAGCCCGCCTGATGAGAATGGTGTCAGGTCGGGGAGGGGTAGCAGTCACAGGCTGCGCAGCTGGCCCAGAGGTGGGTTGGGGATCTCTGTATGGTCTGCCATCACTGGGGGACCACTGCACGCCAGGTGTGATGTGAGAAGCACTGAGCCATCCCCATCAGCTCCATGCGTGCACATTTTAACTCTTAACAGGTGCATCTAACAATCGGCAGTTCTATCTCCAGAAGGTAGAAGAAATGATAAGGAACACTTGGAATTTGGCCTCAGGTCTGGCAAATGAGGAAGAATCAGTTGGCAGAGTAGAAATGATGAGAACTTCTGCTGAGAAGGAAAACATCATCTTAGAATCGGAAAAGAGAAATCTAAGACATGATCTTTCAGACATGTGCCTTCAGACATTTAGAGGAGAGGTAGCTGTGGTGTCCTGATCCACAGTGCTCACACACAATTCAGAGAATCAGGGTGCCTTTGAGAGTGAACTTCTGGGGCACCTGGGTGGCTCATCGGTTAAGCACCCAACTCTTGATTTCAGCTCAGGTCATGATCTCAAGGTTGAGAAATCAAGTCCCACACTGGGCTCCACGCTCAATGGGGAGTCTGCTTGAGATTCTCTCTCTCAAGTAAGGAAATAAATCTTTAAAAAAAAAAAAAGCAAAGAAGAGAAAAAATGAACTTCTGACATGAGCTGCACTTACTGGGACAAGAGAGGAGGAAGGCAGCTGAAGGAGCTGATGAGGCTGTATTGGGGACGTTCTCTGGAAGCTCAAATTTTAAATAGGTTTCTTAAAAAAGTAATGCAGGCTTAATATAAAGAATTGGGAAATAAAATGAAAAGGAGATAGTAAGCATTGCCTGTGATTCTATGGTGTAACCGTTGGCCATTAATATTTTGATGTTTCCTGGTGATATTTTTCTGTGCCTTGTTTGAGATTATCATACAAACAGATAATCTTTCATACAAACAGATACTCTTTAAAAACATTCAGTGATTGGCCGCCTAATTTTCTATCAGAGACGTTGTCTGTGGTTTGCTTAACTAGTCCTTACTGATGTTCCCAGTTTCTTACTAGTAAAAAGAACACTTCAGTGAACATCTTTGTGCATGAACAATTTCTCTGTATTCTAAAGTTTTAAGGTAGCTTCTCAGAGGTTAACATTGATACAGCTCTTACATTACCACCAAATTGTTTGTCAGAAAGATGAAGCCAGTTTGTCTTCCCGCTCTTTTGTGTGTACCAACCTGCTAAGCTCAAATTTTAAAGGATGTGTATACTAGATGGAAGAAAAACTTACTGAAAAGGAAAACGTACAAGAGCCGTTTAGACCTAGAAGGCTAAAACTAAGTGAGCTGAAAATTCACCATGGAAGCAGCTTGAGGAAACAAGGAATGTCGTGGGTGGGTTTAAGAATAAGGATGGCATCGGGGCGCCCAGGTGGCTCAGTTGGTTAAGCATCTGACTCTTGGCTTCAACTCAGGTCGTGATCTCAGGGTCGTGGGACTGAGCCCCGTAGCAGGCACTGTGCTCAGCGGGGAGCCTGCTTGAGATTCTCTCTCTCTCTCTCTGCCCCTCCCCTCTATTCTTTCTCCCTTGCTCTCTCTCAAATAAATAAATAAATCTTTAAAGAAACAACAACAACAATAAGCACAGTACTAGCATGCTGATTGGGGCGGATGGAGTGACACTGACAAGAGGCAAAGAGAAAACCAAACTGTTCGACTTCTCTTTCTTCTTTCTCTCCCATCAAGGAGGATGATTGTCAGACTGAAACAAGAATGGCAAACACTGACATAAGGGAATTAAAGCCCAATATGGGAGAATTGATGTAAAAGTGAATCTAAGTTGTTCTAAATAAATTCAAGACTCTTGGCCTGGACAAATGACATAGGAGAATGCAGGGCTTACAAGGCCGAGCTCACTGCAGGCCATTACGGTGAACCCTGAGGGTTGTAGGAAACCGAAGAGTTACCGAAAGAAAGAATCTGAGCCACTGTTCACCTGATCATTCACAATCAAAAAGGAAAAGAGGGTGTAGGCGCCGACTAAAAACAGCTAGCAGGGTCTGACTTCCAGATGAAATTCAGGACAGATTTTGAAACATACATGTTGTGAGCACTTAGGAAAAAGTTGTCCGTTCAGAGCCAAGCACCCGCGCCTTCTCTCCCCCCTCTAGCCTCTCCAGTGAGGCTACAGTTACATATTTATGGACACGAAGAAAGCATTTCATTGAATTTTAGATGGTGTCTATTCGGCAGAGCTGGCAGAATGTAATCCAGCTACCAGAGCGTGTACGTGGGTTGATCATTGAACACTTGCGCCCGAAAGGAGCCAATAACTTGATGAGTGTCTGTCTGCAAGGAGGTGGCTGGTGGGTCCACGGAGTGCTCCCACCCCAGCCCACACCTCCTCAGCATTTTGTCAGGAACCTGTTGAGGTGAGACACATATCAAAGCTGCAGATGATGCGAAGCTGTGAAGTGTGGTTGTTACTAGAAATAGAACCAAGTCTTGGGAGACTGCAGCATGCTGGAATGATGGTACAAGTAACAAGATGAAATCTACTATTGATGGACGTGCATTCGTACGGTTGGGTTCCAAACACCAGCTATGTATGTGCCAGGAAGGGCAAGCAAAAATGAGAACAGTGGTTCAGAGTAACTAGTATGTATTAGATGCTTGCCATATTCCACACAGCGTCCTATGTGTTTCGTATTGTCATTTGTATAATCTTATTCTCTACTAACTCTGTGGCCTCTTCACATTTGATAAGCACATTGTCCGTGATTCCGTAGTACCTACTCACGGGTTGGAATTTGTCCCCATTTTTCAGTCGAGGCAAGTGAGAGACAGAGAGGTTGAGTAACTTGTCTGAGCTCATACAGCTGGGAACTAGTGCTCTGGTTCTCCGTGCCTGCATGCGTATCCACCGTGGAAATTCACGCAACCACTGAAACTGTTCTCTGGTTCTTTTTTAAGTCAGGACTTTAATTTGATGTCCTGCCAAAGTACCAGATAAGCTTAGACAGAGAGGCAGGTGGTTAATAATATACGGACAGCTGGCTTGTCTGTTTCCTGGCTGTGTGACTTTGGCCAAGTCAGTTCAGTTCCCTGAGCCCCAGTTTTCTCCTTTGTAGATGGGGATAGTGTTTGTTTCTATCATACATTATTGCTGTGGGGATTCAGTGAGTTCTGTACAGAGAGCACTGGGACCAGTGCATGGACACAGTAAGCTCTTGTAAGGATTTGCTGTGGTTATGAGGTCCTTGAGAAGTGGTGCGGCAGGGTTTGAAGAGCTGGGACCGTGAAGCCAGACCATGTGGGTTTGGATCCACCATGCCCGGTGATGTGTGCCGCATTTTTTTGCTCATTTATAACGCGAGAATAAGAATCTTTGTAGAAAATACTCAGACTAAGTGCCCAACAACTGGTAGCTACTGTTATCAATAGAAGCATATTCCCTGGGGCAAGAGGGTTCTGGTCTAACTCCCCGGTACTATGTTTAAAGGGAGGGAGCTAAATCTGCTGTGTGGTAGAGGTGGGCGGGTCGGAGGGTCTAAAAACTACAGCAGAGAGGTTATGTTTAGACCAGTTTAGGACATTTAATCTGAAGGCGAGATGACTAAGCAAGGAAGTGATAACTTTTCCTCATTCATGTCAAGGGTTACAGAAATTGTTCTATGTCACTGAATCAAGTTATGACACAGCATGGAGAAGCTGGAAACAGAACCTGGGCCAGCTTCATCGTGGTTCAGCCTCTTCATTTTTCCCGGCTTCATAAAGATGGGTGGCAGTTGGGCTAACTCCTTCCCCAGGGTTCTTCTCCTCTTTTACAGTTCTGTCCTATCAGCCACAGAATCAGCATCAAAATCCCGTTTACACAGACAGTTTGGGACAAAGGATGTTTTTGATGAATGCATTCTGTAGCGGAAGAGCTTGAACTGAATTTCATTCAGACCGGTACCATCGCCTCGTGACTCCTAGCCCCCTGTTTCCTCCTCCGTTAAACTGAAATGAGAACATGAGAGATTTCACGGAGCTTTTGTGAGAATCACGTGAAGTCATACATGTGAAAGCACCTAGTCAAAATGTCATGTTTATTATTGCCTGAGCCGGTTTAGAACTTTTCCAAGAACCGTAATAGAAGAAAACACTCTTAAGCACCACACTCTACTTAAAATAACTTAATCTGTTTTCCGAGACTCAGAAGATCTTTCAGGAAGTTTCAAAATCTCAGGGTCGTCATCGTGAGGAGGGAGTAGTTCGGTAGAAAAAAGGTCCTAGCTGTTTGTATTCTTTGGTTTTTCGGAGTCAGATGCCATGGGAGGGTGTTGACTATGTTAACCCAGAAAGCAACAGAGATCATGTACTCTGAGTCCCTCATTTTACAGAGGAAGCCACTGAGCCAGAGAGAAACTGCCCCAAATCAGCTGTTAACTAATGGGAGCTGTGGGGGTTAAATCCAGCTTCCAGACTCCCCGTGCATTTTCCATCATTAGTCTAAATGTAACTCGGAGAGCTTGAAATCGGGCTAACAATGTGCTGATGAAAGTGGCTGCTCCTCTGACCATGGATTCGAAGAACCATTAGAAGGAGATTTAGGGCCTGGATGTCACTAAAGGGTGTGACACCATGAACTTCACTCAACCTACTTGAAAAAAAAAATGTGAATTTTCTTAATCACAGCAGTTCATTTCTTCTCTACAAAGTTCTCAAATTGCTCTGAAATGCACTGACATTAAAAATGCAGGTCTTGGAGCACCTGGATGGCTCAGTGGGTTAAAGCCTCTGCCTTCCCCTCAGGTCATGATCCCAGGGTCCTGGGGAGCCCCACATTGGGCTCTCTGCTCAGCGGGAAGCCTGCTTCCCTCTCTCTCTCTGCCTGCCTCTCTGCCTACTTGTGATCTCTGTCTGTCAAATAAATAAATAAAATCTAAAAAAAGAAAAAAAAATGCAGGTTTTAGTATGCTCTCATCGGTTTATAATGTGCACAGGAAGTAGTGTGACAGAGGCACAGGAAAAGGGTCTCTCTCTTCCTTTTACTAATGATAAGTAACATCAGTATGATTCAGGTTTGTTGAGTTAACGTCGCAAGAGAAAACCATAAGGGCAGTTCTGTGTGAGAGTTCTCCTTCACCTTGCCTGTGCAGCTTCTGTTAGGTTAGCCATGGTGAGCCATGTCAAGTTTCAAGACCAGTGCCAGTGAGCCGTGAGTAGCCAGTGAGGGCAGCACTTTATTCCTGGATGTGTTCAAAGCAGAGGGCCACCTACACCTCCCTCCTCTTCCCATTTATAAATCTACTTCTCCAGAGATATACAATTTTTTTTTTTTGCTCTATTTTTAGTCTATTGGTAACTGGAGAAGGCCTCCCAGGATCAAAGTCTGGGATGAGGAGGTTTCAGTTGACTCAGTCTTCTCTGAATCCCTAATAGATACTGAAAATCAATCTGAATTCTGACTCCGGGTGGGAAATGCGTGTGCAAGCATAACGTGAGGGATAAGAGCACAGACTCTGAAACCAGACTGCCTGGGTTCGAATCTCAGCCCCTCTCGT
This sequence comes from Mustela putorius furo, assembly GCF_011764305.1. Lineage (NCBI taxonomy): Eukaryota > Metazoa > Chordata > Mammalia > Carnivora > Mustelidae > Mustela > Mustela putorius. Next base: position 36,048,702 of record NW_025422368.1, on the reverse strand, counting down.
TACCCTGACCTTATGACCTTGGGCAAATCCCTTCCATACTCTGAGCCAGAGTTCCCTGATCCAAACCCCTATCTCGTGGGATTGCTGTGAGCAATGCAGTTAAATGAACTTATATTTATAAAGTCCTTCAAGAGTGCTAGATGATAGATGTGCTTAATAAATGACTATTAAGCAAATTAAATGGTCCTAATTAGACAGAGTTGCCTCTGGGTCCACGGCTCTGTTCCATTTAGATGCTGTAATTCCCAGGCCTTAGAGATATTAGGTTCGAGGAAAAGGGGCTTCTTTTTCCTCAGTCGTTCTAGTGAATTAAAGAGGAAACAGCAGTAGAACTTGACTTTGAACACCATAGTTTATCAAGCCTCTTTCCAGAAGCTCGGCAAATGTATTTACCTTCTCTTTATGCTAAAGGAAGAGTAGTGACTTTGATCAGTGTCCTGGCAGGCCTTGAGCAGGTGGCTAGGTTTGTTGGGGTCACTTTTGTAAACCTGCTAGGATTGCCTTGGTATTCACCGGACTGATGGTGACTCGATGGGTCCCTTTTGCACACGGCCCAGAGCAGCACTCCGGTCGGTTCCCTGGGAGGGGGTTTCCGCAGCGTAGGCTTCAGGGACTGGGCTGTGGGAGACATTAATGGGAAGTGAAAAGAGAAACTGTTGCCCTTCACCAGCAAGGCTGTTTGGAGTGTGTGACTCTTCTTGTATTTAGGGAAAAGATTACTCATGAGTATTTTCTTCCATAGAATATAAAGAACCTCAAATTACTACTTGTGTCCCCCACCCCCTTCTCACCCGCCTCCCTCCGGTTCAGTGAATCTCTGCAGACACTTCAGCATTTTACTCTCATTTCCCCTCCTGAGTGGGATTCGGTTCTGTATTTGCTCTGGCATTCACACTTCCAATAAGCTACCCCATCGTTTTTCCTGTTTCTGACTGAGCATCTTCTGCTCTGTGGTCCACCTACGACCAGGCTCCTTCCTAGGCCAAGCTTCACTGGAACCTCACACTTGGATCCCAGTATCTGGTTGTACCCATGCTGTTTGTGTGAAGGAGGGGAAAGGGAACGTTCTAGTAAGAAGTCACTAATCACTGTGCTGTTCCTGTTCAAAGGTGACACCTCTGATGATAGGAAGTAAACATTAAGGATTTTTACCGGTTCAGAAATTGAGATCTTGCAGAACCATCTCAGGGCCACTCCCATTTCACTGCAATTCCAGATATGTTTTCAAGGTCACTGGAAAGAGTGGGGGAACCTTTTATATCCAAGGACCATTTGAATAGGCATTACTTCTTGGCACAGTTAAGAGGCAGAAACAAAACCTTGAACTCGTTAGTGGCTGTCTTTTAGTCTCAAGATCATAGAGCAGGAGCATGCTACATGTTCTTATTTTATGATGACACATTTTTTTTCTAATGTAAAACTATTAAATGTACAAAACAAGAAGAACTCTTAAATGCCCTTCTCTGATGAGCCCAGCGCCCATAGTTCTTTCTTGGTGCCCTACACGATAGCCTGCTTTAGAAAGGACTTCCCCAGAGCTCAAGGAAGCCAGCTGCCGTTCTTCAAAACTAGACTTTGCAGGGGAGCAGCCACCTGGAAGACAGAGCCAATAGTCATGCCCAGAGGCCCTGGACCTTCTCCAAGAGATCTGAGCTATTTGTTCCCTTGTCCACCAGGGAGGAAAAGCAGCCCATCCAAGTAGACCAGACAGTTCTTTCTGATGCTTAAGGATGAAAAGGTGACTCTTTCCAGGATCCAGCTAAAGGGCTCTTTGATAGCACACTCGAGTCTCCTTAGCAAGTTTAAGTAACTTACTGGGGAGACCGAATCTCCTCTTAGCAAACCCTGACTCCATTGTATTTGAACTATTAATTCATGCAATATAGTTTTAAAGAATGAAGCTCTGTTGAGCTTCTAGCCTCTTCCAACATGTTTGTTATCATTTGGTCTCAGGACTGCTTTCAGTTCTTAAGAACTATTGAAGACCCCAAGGAGCTTCACGCATATGGATTTTATCTATCTATATTTACCGTATTGGAAATTAAAACTGAGAATTTAAAAAATACTTACTGAAAATAGTAAGTTAAGCTTATATTAGCATTAAGTATCTATTTATGAATATATCTTCCAGAACAACAAAAAATTAGCGAGAAAAGTGGCATTGTGTTTCATTTTTGCTAGTCTCTTTAATGTCTGGCATCATAGAAAATGGCTGGATTCTCATGTCCACTGCAATATCACGTGTTATATAGCTTCTAGAAAATCCACTGTATACTTATGAATGAATGAGAGTGGGAAAAAGTCAGTAACCTCTTAATATTGTTATGAAAAGAGTTTTTACTTCATAGACACCCTGAAAAGGTCTTGGGAACCCTGAGGGGTCCCGAGATCACACTTTGAGAACCACTGTTCTAAAACACTTGAATGATATATCAAAGATTTCTCATAACAGCAAAATGAAATAAAAATATAGACTCACAGGCATCCAGAAAGATCCAGCCTGAGCTACCCTCTTAACCTAAGCTGCAGCCCTCCCTTTGGCCCACTTCTGGTCCTACTCAGAGTCCAAGTACCACCCCCGCCAGGAAGTTCTAACATCAAAAAAGTAGAATGAAAAGGCAGAAGACCTTTTATCCTCACTTTGCCCTCTCATTCCCAGAGGCTAGCCTGATAGTTTCCCAGAGGCTAAGTGAATTGTTCTTCCTGGAAGAAGCTTCAGGGAACACTTCATTATTTGGCAGCTCTCAAAGGTCAAGCCCAGCTCTGGAACATTCTCACTTCAAAAGGACAGTGGGTGACAATCAGCTCAACTGTGATGCTAAGGTCCCCTCCAAAGCACACTGATATCTGTCATGACTCTGAGTCCCGTGCGTGTTTCAGGCCACCAAAGAGCCTCAGCTTTAGGGCATCCCTGGGATCAAGACAGCGTCAGGGGCTGGACAAAGAAGGACCCAGCACCAAGACCTAGGGTCCATTGAAGACGTAAAAAAGGATTTGTCTTATTTTGCCTCTAAATAAATAGTTAATTGGATACCACACTTTGGTACTTATAAATCTTGAGCTTTAACTTGGGATTCAGAGTTGAACATAAAGGCTCTTCAGACATGGACCCTCAATTTTATTAACCATTCACAAAGCTTTTCCCTTTATTCCAACTGTCTAACTGACAAGACCTTCTCCTCTCTCTCTCTCTCTCTTTCTCTCTCCCTCCCTCTCTCTGCCTTGCTCTCTCTCCAACAGGCTTGCAGCCAGTTTACTGGAGCAGGGATGACGTAGCCCAGTGGCTCAAGTGGGCTGAAAATGAGTTTTCTTTAAGACCAATTGACAGCAACACGTTTGAAATGAATGGCAAAGCTCTCCTGCTGCTGACCAAAGAGGACTTTCGCTATCGATCTCCTCATTCAGGTGAGAGTCTGGACCCCTGACACGTGCTCAGCAGGGACAATCTGTTAGCCGTTGGTTGGTCTTTGCTACCACTCACCGTGCCCAAGAAATCCCCACAGTAGGCCACCAGGAACACAAAGACGATGACCTCAGCTTAATAGAGGAAAGAGCCTGCTGATATAAGTCAGTCTGAGGGGAAAAGAGGAAGAACTTCCAAATCAAGGGGAAAATTTGAAGGTTGGGAGAAGAAACCTACTTAGGACCTACAGACACTGGGACTTAAGGGATCTAGTTGTGGCCACCAAATCAAGAAGAGAATGCATTCCAGCCCTTTCACTCTGCGTTGCTTCTGATTCTGAAACGTTTGAAAGAGGTGCTTAGGAGTGAGTTTGGGTGGTGAGCTGCTCAGTGAAAACCAAAGACAGAAGAGAAGGGGCTTGAGCCCTGCTAAGGTAGATGGAGTGGGAAGAACAGACATGAGGGAACAGGAGGTAAGGATGGGGGAAGAGGTGGAGATCCTAGGAGCTACGGCAAGCTTAGAAATAAACTCAAAGGGCTTCAAGTGACGCCCTTTGAAGTACTGAATTGTGTGAAGTGTTGCATCTTGTAGCTTATAGAAATCCTGCAAAGTGCATGTGGAAGACTTCTCAGGCTCATGTAACTAGGCAGTTTTGTCAAAATAAGGGCCTCTAAAACTCCATGGGAAGATTCGATTCAGTGAAGAGCTTTTGTACCTGCAAAGTGTATTGTGGACCTAGGTAAGACTTCAAATATGCTTTCTAATTTCATTTCTTAAACATTAGGATATTTAGAAGATAGTTATTTGGGAACTCCATATGTGAACGTGGACCTTTGGTCTGGGATTTATACCCCCTGAGGGGCTAGTTCATCAAGTACCAACAGACCCCCCCTTCTCTCTAGTCTCATTGTGGCCCATTTTGATGTAACTTGTCCGGCAGAGACTCTCTTTGTCTTGACAAAGGGCAAAGATCCTGCATGAGTTCCTGGCATAGCTCCAACGATGTTCAACCCTTATTTAGTCCTGGAGGCCTGCCAGAGGTTAATAAACTAACCGTCACGAGGAAACGTCACCATCACAGGGGGTGAGATAAGGATACAGACCAGTGTCTCCCCCGCTTTTCCCAATTGCCGCAGACCGTTGATATGAGGAAATGATAAAGGGAAGTTTCCCCCAGAAGTAGAGATGTTATTGAAACTTCAAAGTTCATTATCTCTGAAAAACAGATCACTTTTGAGGTTCTGCCAGGGAATGGTGGAAGACATACCTGAAACATTTTGTCTCAAATCATTGATTCTTTCTGTCGTCTCCGAATAAGAAAACTAGAATGACCATAGACATAAATAAAACTAACCTCAAAGGAAACGAAATAGTTCCTTTTAATTTAAAGCAAAAATACTTCCTTTGTCTGTTCTCATGAAAACACAAAGGTATACTTAAAGGGGCAAAGTCACCTCTCTGGAGAAAAGAATCTCTTAACTCTTTTTAGTGTGTTCCAGAAAAGCCATTCATGTAAGGCAAACAGGGGAAGACACAGTGATGCATTTTGATAGGATTTGACTTAGCCCTTCACCTGGCTTTCCTCTATGAGTCTATAAGTCTCCCCACCGCCCCCAACATATCTCAGGTACTCCTTTTTGTTGCTGATTTATTTTTTTCCCTAGTGACCTCTGTCCACTTTAGAAACCAGATCCTCTCCGCTCAAAGCTGGAAGCAAATATGGGCAACAGCCTCCCAGTCGTCTCTTGCCATTGTCAGGTCTCTGCCAGAGTGGGCCATGCGGAAGGTGGACAGGATCCCACGGTCCAATTAGAGAGAGAGGATTACATTGAACCTAAAGGTAAAGGAAGCTGTAGCGGGAAGAGAGGTCAGGTTACGATGGAGCTTATGAAAGAAGGAATGAGTTCATGTGGTATAGGAAAGATGGGTAGAACTGAGGAGGTCCGGGGAAGAGCGTTCCAGGTCCCTGGAGCAGCATCAGCTTAGTGATGGTGAAGTAGTCCATCTGATGAAGGGAAGAGGCAGGAGGCGGGAGGCCAGATGAAGTCAGTGCGCTAGGCTGGTCATGGGGTGCTTAGGCCCCAGTTAAGAGGCAGCAGAAATTCACTTGGTGAGTATGTACTGAGCAAATCCATGCTCCAGTTATAAAAGTATGGGCTAAGGAGGTTCAGGGATAGCAGAGGTGATTTTTGGCTGGCTTGTCAAACAAAATCTCCAGGGTGTGGTGGTGGAGCCAGACTTTGAAAGCCTGGAAAGGCAACTGAAGGCAGAGGTAAGTAAAGGTGTTAAAGAAGAACTGTATCAATTGGTGTAGAGAATGGAGTTCAGAGATAAGGCCATGCAAACTCGATCCTCTGTTTAAAACACTGTACCTCATCACTCATCACCCCTGCCCAGCTTGTCTGATTGCCGTTTCATATTTGACATTTTGCTGACCATTTCCAGGAAAGCTTTCCCTGATTCGATCCCCGCTTTCCTGACTGCCCCCTGCCTTCCTCTCCTCCACCTCTTCCCACCCCAGCCTGGGATAGGTGCTGTTCCTCTTATCACAGAGCATACCCTAATTCCGGCATGGCTCTTCACACACACACACACACACACACACACACACACACCCATGTTAAACGTGATTGCTTTCTATTCCGCGTCCCTCTCCTAGAGTAGGAAGTTATTTGGGCAAGGGCTGTGTCTTGTTAAGCTGACTTGCTTCCAGCATTTAGCACAGTGCATGGTATCCAGTTGGTGCTCAACAAATATTGATTGAATGATGACCCAACACATGACTCCATTGAAGCCCAAGTCAAGAAGTTTGAATTTTATTTTGCAGATAGTAGGAAACCACTAGAAGGTTTTGATCAGGGGAATAATAGAATTGGAGCTCTCCCTTTGGAGCAGACCTTGGCCATCGGTGCATGGGGTGGACATAGGGTCCCTAAAAACAAGAGACCTAGTTAGAATGTTCTTGTGACAGTACTAATTTGGAGAAACTGAAATCCAGAACAAGATCAAGGAGAGTAAAATAATAGGACTTCAGGGCCAGAATGATGAGCTAAGATGAGGAGCTCATGAGAAGAAAGGGCTAAGACTCATTTTGGCCAAGGGATGCTACGGCATTCAAAAAGACATGCTCTGTTCTGCAGTTGGAATTCTGAGACCAGAGCCAGGCCAGAGTGGAGAAGAGTAGATGGGAGCATTATTCCCACTACATTGAGCTGGGAGTAAGAGAAATGTATACTGAAGGTGATTTAATTAATGCATCTACCAGAAAGCATGGACAGAATTTCAAGGTGATACCTGCCAGTGGTGACTGCAAGAAAACTTAACCATAGAACAGGGGGATGCTGTCAGAGGGTTTGGAAACAGAGCCAAGAAAGAGTTAAGAAGACCATCTCGTGATGTGGCCACATAGCAGGGTAACGAAGGCATGATCTACCTGCCAGCATTCCCCTTAGGTAGAGACAAGGTATAGATAGAAAATCTTTTTTAGCTCTCAGATGCACATTTGCCACTATTTTTCCTGACGTGGACTTTCTGGTTGAGCATTTGATGTCATAGATGTCCTGAGGCCCAGGTTCTCTACATGGCTTCTCCACAGGTCACAATACTTCATTGGCCCATATTTTCTTCTTCCATAAAATGGAATTTCTACCATATGGATCCTGACCTTCCTTCTACTCTTAGCATTTCAGCCCAGCTTCAAGCATGAAACAGTGTTCAGCTTCTGTTCAACAGCACAACCTCCTAACCCATAGGCAATGAATAAATACTTTGATCTCCTTCAACCTGTATGCCCTGTAAAACTTATACTTCACCCAGTTCTTTCTGTTTTTCTTTGAATCTTTTTTACTGCCCAAGATGAATCAGCAGCAGCTTCGCACTAGTCATGGGGCTGCTGAAATAAAACAAAAGTATCTGGTTGCCCCGTCACCATGAATGGATGTTTATAGCTTCTTCCCAGCCTTGTTTCCTGCCTGGCCTCCCCCAGAATTATGCTCTCTGTATATGGAAATAACATTCTCCTCAACACAACTCATTTCAAATGTAGAGAGGAAGGAAGGGGACCCAGTGAATTATGATTACCTGAAATGTTAATATGTCTTAGGTCCAAATATGGTAGCCTCTCTGAACTCCACATTCTTTGGCCAGTTTGACAAACTGCACTTATCTCATCCATTTCCAGGACATAAGTTCTCCATTTTCAACTCTATAATAAAGCAGGGAACATGCAGAATGTGCTTTAAGTAATTATATTATCTCCAAACTGAAGATCTTAAGGCTGAAGATAAATGGAATATTGTCTTTGGAATATCCTCCCTGTTAAAAGATGTAAGATGGTGAATTCATAACATTTGCAAAGCTAAAGGATAAATGTGAAGTGCCTGTAACTTTATAAAATTTTACGTGTACAGGATAATTTTACCTACTCTTTGAGCTACTAAGCAGTTAGTACCTTAAATGGCCTGGGATGATTTCAATTCAAAGGGGTATTTGATTATTTGACTACTTTGAAACTTGAGAAAACACATGAATAAGAAAGAACAGACAAATTAGTGTTGATATTAACTCTTATTTAGAGTTATCCAGTATAAGACATCGAGGTGGAATGGATTTATGTGTGCATTTTTTATGAGAACAACAGCAACAAAATCCAAAAGTTATCTTAATTTAATTCATATTAGACTATTTGTTGTTGCCAAAACATGGGAAATAAGCCCATTTTCAAAGTTCCTTCAAAAAAACAAAAAATGTATAATGGGTTTACTAAGTAAATCAGTCATTTAACATGCCAGAATGTAATTCTGTGAATTATTTCTTCCCTCTCCAATGCACCAAAATCTTTGTTTCTGGGAATATGCTTTGCTTGTGACCTTCAAATATACTGAAATTTTCTTTCAAGGTTGAGTGAAAAATACTGATCTTTATCTTCTTAAAGTTCCTCCTTGGACCAACTTGCTTTTTCATTTCTATTAAGCAATGGTAGGTGCACTTGCTGGGTTGAATGTCTGGGTCAACAGGCTATTTTAGAATCAAGGTGCAGAATCTGAGAGGATGGGTCACAGAGGAGTGTGGGAGTTGCAGCAGGCATGACCCTTGGTTGAGATACCCAGGATTGGCTCTTTCTTCTCCATTGTCTGTGAATGGAGCAAAAAAAAAAAAAAGGAAGAAAAAAAATGTACACACATCAGAGAAATGCTTAGATAGGTCAGTTACAGAAAGTCATTTAATTTCTTAGCACTTCGCTTTTCCCATTGGTGAAATGGTGGTGATGACCAACCCCTCTGCCGTACGGTGTGATATTATAATGTCTGAAACATACTTCCTTTAATATGGCGCATGCTTATTTTACAATATTCCTATTTCCTCACAGGCTTATTGTTTTGTTTCTCTATAGTGTCTCTTTAAGTTCCGCATCCAGCTAAAGGCAGTTGTCCTACGGTATCTCTTTCCTAACTGGTTTATTCTTGTCTTAAAGACAATATTCAGATTTTCCCACAACCAGCTCCCTTTTTCTCAGGATCTCTGTGTCTCAGACACAGAACAAGCTAAACCCCAGATGCTTATTCCTAAGTAGAAGACTAGCTTATGTTTGTGGTTACAGAGGCACTCTGTATTTAACAAAAAGGCCTGTCATTTCATCAGCCTGCAAAAGTGAATTGAATGGAATTTTCAGAAAATAAGGTTAAACAGAGATGGAAAACCAAGCATTTGCCCAGTTGGAGGAGCCTGTCATGGCCACCAGCAGGATCTCCCTGGGCCAGTGCCTGCCTTGACATTCTCACTGCTGAATTTACCGGAAGGACCAGAGGCCTTGGACTTCATCCTGAACATCTACCATGGGCAGAAAGGACCCAGCAGAGAGAATATGATGACAAATCTGAAACGTATCTCTCCCACCCTCGCACTGTTGTTTTGTTTTGTTTTGTTTTGTTAACAATTTGGTCAAAAGGAAATTAAAATCTGAATTAAAACAGGAGAGAGAGAGAAAAGAGAAGAGTGTGCAAATTTAAGAATGTATTACTTCAGATAATCTTCACATGAGGTTATGTGCACAGTAAGTCATCACCTGAGAAATGCAAATATTAAGAATGTTAAAATTCTGCTTTCATCCTACTGAACTTGAGAAGTTAAACATAGTGAAACCCCAGGGGAGGGGCCCCGGGTAGCCCTGTAGGTGATGCCATGCATAGGTCCAGCCTTCGACAGAACAGGGAATGCATAAGAACTTTAAAAGTGATCAGACTCTTTCACTGATAATTCCATTTGAAGAAAGTATCCCAAGGACACTGTCTAATGGCGGGGGTAGGGTGGGGATAGATGCCCTTAGCAATCCTATTTGTAATTGTAAAAACAGGAAGTGCCCAAGCCACCCACAGTATGGGACTTGCTAAAGAATCTTGGAGAATATGCTGTGGCTTGATGACTATTCATCAATAGTTATTGGTTATACAGGGGCTTGCAGATCATGTTCGGGACCTAAAGGTTATGATATAGACAGATAGAACTGTTTTAAGCAGAGATTGGCACAACAAAGGGCAAAGGGGAAGAGTGGTTGTGGGCAGTTGACTTGGCTGGCATTCAAGAGCAATGATGGTGACCTGAAGTAAGATGGGATCAACAGGGAGAGAGGGAGGATGCCAGGAGCATATAGAAGGCAGAGTCTGAGAGTCTTGGTGACTGATTAGATGTTAGATGAGAGAAGTAGAGGAGTTAAGTAAACATGACTCCTGGGTTTCTGGTCTGAACAACTGGGCATTCACTGTACTAGGAAATACCATGTGGGTTGTAAAGACTTTCACATTCAACATATTAACCGTGTGGTATCTGTAGGTCATGCAAGAGGGAAGTATCTAGGAGATAACTGAAGGTTCTAGAGTTGAGAAGAAATGCCTGGCCTGAGTAGATTTAGCGTGGATGGGCTGACAGAGGCCATGGGAGTAGATGAGATTACCGGAGAGAAAGACTAGTGGGAGACCAGGAGCCTTACTGTTACAGGGTTGGAGGAAGTTGAAAGAAAACCAGGAGGGGTAGGAATGTCCCAAGCCATGAAGTATTTTAGAAGGAGGCTGATAGTGAACACTACTGATGAACGTTGCTGAAAAGCAGAGTCCCCAAGTACTGACCATTGCCCTCTGGTTTGACCACGAGGAGGTCAGCAGTAGAAGCAGAGGGAAGTGGCAAGAATAGAGTTGGACAGCTCCATGGCTGAGCTTAGCTGTGCTGGGACCAGAGAACCAGGAGGAGTACCTGGAGGGAAAGATGGGAACAAGAGATGGGTGTGTGTGTGTGTGTGTGCAGAAAACAGGAAAAACTGGACAATGTTTAAATGCCAGAGGGAAGAATCCCGTAGAAAGGGGTTGAAGATACAATTGTGAACTAGGAGAGAGAGAGAGAGACTGAGCTAGAAATGTCTATGTGAAATGATGTCAGCCGGGAAAACACTTTTTCAATACATATGAATGTGACTTCATGAAACTTGTATAGACGCTTTAAATACAAAAGTGTTGAAGCAAAGCAAATGGTTTCCAGATTTTTTGAGACACGTCTGTGAATAATTACCAGATCACAAGGGGTGCCATCTATTGAGCCCACATTATCGCAGACGTGGGGCTGGTGCTTGTTCATATCATCTCACTTGATCTTCATATCAGCCCTGCCAAGTCTGTGGTATTATTCTCGGTTGAGACAAAAGAATGTTTCACTAAGCGTAGAGTTAAGCCTCACAGAGAAAGAGTTTTTGCCTGAGGGCTTGCAGCTGACAAGGGGGACCTGGGACCTCTTGCCCCAGAGCCCGGGCTCTTTCCTCAGAAGGAAAGAAACCTTAACCCCACCACCCCTTCCAACAGCATCTGTCTGTTCTCAGTCTTCAGAGACACCAGGAACATTGATAAGACAACTTGTGGCAGGTTTGTTCAGTCTTGCAACTATCCGACGAAATAGATCACAATACAATAATAGAATTTCTTATTCCCAGAGTGGATGCCTGGCTTTTCACATCGGGATCACCACTACAGAATTACACGTGTGTTTAGTCTGTGGGTTTCTGTGTTGTAGAGGTGCGTGTTCATCCATGTGCGTGTGTGTGCACGCACCCGGGGGGATAGCTAGGTTTCATGGGGCCTGAAGCTTATAATTTGGGGGACACGGATGGTTTTAGGGCTCTTCCCAGGAGTCTATGCGGGTGAAAGCCCTGCAACTCACTAGCTTCCTGGGAGCCCCCGCTCTGTACATATATGTGTCAACGTGAACCATGCACGTGTGCATGAAGATACAGAGAGAAACCAACAATAGGTCTTGTCCCTTAAACAGGAGCCTTGGTTCCCTTGCAACTTTTGCAGTTAGCAGTAGATATTGCTTTTATGGGAAGACAGAGACGATTTACCACAAATCAAATGGGCCAAGAATTTTTTGACAAGTGCCTTTTGAATTCAAGCCAGTGGTCATCAGCTAAGTTAGATATACAGTGCTAGGGCTCATGCTCTTTATTTTCAGCAAGCAAATAAATGTAACTTATTTTTTAATCTTTTTTTATTCCAGAGATCTTTTTGTTAATACTACTTTTTAGATGCGCTCTTCCGTGTAGGTACGAACATTTTCAAGGGTACCCAGAGAACAGCCTTGGGGCTGGAGGGAATAGGAGGCAGTAGAGATGGGAGAGGATGGGAGAGGGGGCACGTCTTTATTTATTTAGAAAACTGTTGTAGACAAGACACATGCTCTGTGTTGTTCCAGAGCCAAGACTAGGAACTGAGGTACACGAGTTTGCAGGGGAGGCCAAGTTCCAACTCAACAGAAGAACTTTCTATCAACTAGAGCCGTCCAAAAATGGTTTGCTTGTGTTTGTGGCCGGCCGCCCATCCCTGGAAGTACTCAGCCAAAGCTACTTCTTGGCAAGGGAAGGGGAGGCAGGGGACTTCTACTGAACACAAGTTCGAGTCGATCTAAGTAACCTCTAGAATCCTTCCTAAGATTCCAAGCTATTATCAGGCACACACCATTACTGCCAACCACACATACCCAGGCTGTGCACCGTAAGTTGGTTTCTCCCCCATAGTACTGATGCCTTTGTAAGCCAGCCACATTCCCCAACTGAGCCCCTGGTTGCTGAGGAAACATATGTCTGTGAATGGACTGATCCATCTATGGCCATCATTTACAGTCTTCAGAATCAATTTTTTCCTGGCTTGGGACGTGGGACCTTTTGCCCATGCTCACACCCATTAGTCAGCCATCCTAGGTGGCACTTAGGAATGTTATCTCACTAGTTCTCATCCCGGGCTTATGGTTTAGGGAAGGAACTGGCAGAATTCCATTTGGTTCACCCCTCCCCTGCTTTCTCTTGCACACTGAGACATGAACCTTGTCTGCCCGGCTCCCTTTGCCAGCTTTGGGATGAGAGGCAGAAGAGAGCCAGCACTGAGAGAGTCCGGGGGAGGGGGTCGCCTATCAGCCTTTCTGGGGGCTTGCCCACCAGGCCCAGGGGAAGAGTTCAGCAGGAGGGGTGCAGAGAAGCCAAGATGGGTAGATGGCCTCGATTAACCTTTGACCTTTCTGCAGGGGGAACAGAACAATGACCATGACCCAGACACTCCTTTGTTCTCCTCAAGAGACTATCTTAAGGGTCTACAGGTCTGTCCTACATGCTGTCATAATATCAATAAGAACAGTGATGATGGCAGGGAGAGCGGAGGTCACAAAAACAGTTCCTGTTTGCTGAGTTCTTGCTGATTGCTAAGCCCTGTGATGAGCTCATCCCTTCCTCACACGGATTCTATAACGCAGATGCTGTTAACATGGCCGTTTTGTAGACCAAGGAACTGAGGCCTCCAGAGGGCAAAGGACATGCCTAAGACCCTAGTCTGACTCCAGAGCCTAGACTCTTCCCCATTCTGCTTTGTGGCCTCGCTTTCTGGATGTGCTTAGAGAAATGGAAACACAAAACAGAAGTGACCTGCCTGGACTTGACTCGGCAAACAGCGGAGCTTCCGGAGCCCCAGGAGTGACCCCTGAGGAGAGGGTGGCACGTAACACGTGCAGCAAGCACGCCTGCTCTAGGGGCTTCACCACACTCCCTCGTTGAACCCACACAGCAGACTTGGAAGGTAGATGGCCTTTGCATTTCACAGGGAGGTTAGGGACATGTTCAAGGTCACCAGGCCCAGAGGGTCAGAGCGGCCTACATCTGCAAGTCTGTGTCTTCCCCACATCAGCCTGCCTCTCTGAGCGAGCAAAGTTGAACACCCTCACAGACACTAAATTTATATTTCCTGGCCTCCTCTTCCAAAATGGATGCACTAATTACTGGCCATTTTTTTTAGTAATACTAATCATCAGGAACACATTTTTCAGTGTTGCGTTCTCTCTTTCTGCGTACTACCGAAATAAAGCATTGCTCAAACCCACAGGATAAAACCCAGCGGGTGTGAGGCCATGTAAATTAAGGAAAGTTCAGGAAGACATTACACTACACCAAAAGAAACAAAGTGTTGATTAGGGACTTATTTTTGTAAGCGATTAAAATATGAATCATTAAAATAGGACTGTATTTCAGGCTCTGTATCCTCCTCTCGTCAGAGACGACATTACCATGACTACTAGGTTCAGATTAGAAGTGCTCCAAGCTTTCCCAGCTCAGAAAATGCACTCGTGTGTGCCACGGTTCTACCTTCCCTAGAACATTCTTCCAAGTCTGGAGCGGAACCCCTCTGCATCCTCTCGCTCATGTCATCATCAGGAAATGCCCAAATGACATGCTTGCCTTCAGCTCTTTAAAGTCTTCTGCTTTATTGAATCCTAATAATAAATAGTGTCACTAAGTCATACTTAATACCACCCAAACTCGAAGGTGGAGGAAGGAACAAAGTCAAAATAAAGATACCAAGGCATCTAAAGAATCACTTAGAACAGAACATCCTTGAACTTTATTCGGTACAAGGGGTCTGCAGAAAGAAAAGAATTAATATGGAGCGTTTCTCAGGTTCATACAGAATTTAAAAGAAAAAAATAATTTAGCAATAGCCCAAAATATGCAGTTAAATTAAGTTCTTAATTAAAGTATCTGTTAAAATGGCTAAAATTAGAGACAAAAGCCCATTATTTGGTACAATTGCTGATTGCATATCTGTATGTGGAAGGGCGTAGGGGGACAGTCAGAAAAGCCTGTGGTATTTTAAAGATTAATCACCCACCTGCATTTTTGAACTTGGATCTAAGCCAGAGGGGTGGGACAAGACCATGGCAGGTTTGGGGGGACTTTTTTGTGGTTTGGGCTTTTTTTTTTCCCCTAATTAACTACTCAGTGGACACTTTAAATACCAAATATATCAGAACAGAGGGCCCTAGCTCAGACCAGCCCCTACGAACCTCCTCAAGGGGCTGACATCTAGAGATGATCTTCTGGAGACGGTAGAGCTTTGGAACAATGCCTGTGTATATTTTTAAAGGAGGTAAGCATCCCAGAATGTGCCAGTTCTTTAGAGGGTATCTTCACTAGTTAGCTTCTCTGACTGGACTTGTGCATTTTTTTTGTCCTCATTCTCTTCCTGCCTGGGATTAGGGTGGGTTCAAAAGGCAATTTTTTTTTTTTCCTGTTGGAAGAGCTCTCTAAAACATTAAAAATTTTCATACTAGTGACTGCATAATCCTTCTTTAGTTAATCTGAAATGCAAGCAAAGATTGAAAAGAATATTTTTTCACAAGAATAATAGCAATAAATTGGAATCATTGAAATGTCCAGTAAAGTCTGGTGCATCCCCGTGATGGGCCCTCATTTTGAAGCTAGTGGAGCAGGAAAAAGAGAGATACAAAACTAGGACAAGCCTGATTCTAACTCTAAAACCATAGATGGATGGTGGGAATAGGACTTTTTTCTCTCAGCGATAGGATTATGGGTGATTTTTGTTTTCTTTCTGGTTTTTTTTAAAACTTTAAAAAAGTTTTTAAAACTTTTTTCATATATTACTTGCACAGTTTCAAAAGTCCAGTGAAAAAAACAATCACATCCCTCCAACCCTCTGAGTGTCCCCCGTGTGCTCAGGGGGGTGGGTAGCACGTGGACCTGGCTCGCCGTACGTCTTCAGTCCAGCACCACCCAGAGGGTCGAAGCTCAGTCTGTTCACTGAAATATTCCCATTGCTCTAATTCTCTTTCCTTTTTCTTTCCAGGTGATGTGCTGTATGAACTCCTTCAGCATATTCTGAAGCAGAGAAAACCTCGCATTCTTTTCTCACCGTTCTTCCATCCTGGAAACTCTATACACACACAGCCAGAAGTCATCCTGCATCAAAACCATGAAGAAGGTACCAGAGGAGGCTTTCCTTTCCTTGCGTGAGGTTTAGACAATCCAAGGGATGCCGTTGTTTATTTGATAAGTTGTTCTTATCCACGTCATTCATTTGTCCTTGAACCCACATGTGTTGAGTGCTCGCTATATAGAAGACACCAAGGGAAACGCCGAGATGGAAGAGAGGGACTCTTGGTTCTCTTCTTGTCCTAAAGAAATGAGCTACAAGGTTGAGTATCAGAGCATAGCAGTAAGTCAGTGGGAGGGAAAATTAGATCCCGGCCCAAGCATCAGGGTCAGCCTCATGAAGCAGGCGGTTCTGGAGGCTTCCTTGTGGGCCGAGGAGAGTTCTGGTGAGCAAGGATGAAGTGGGGAGCCCTTCAAGCAGAGAGAACAGGTAGGATGGAGTGAGGCCCTGAAGTAAGAGAGGCCTCAGATGAATTGGGTTATCGGGCTTATCGCCCCCACCCACCCACAACATTTGTTCTGGAAACTGTCAAACAAGAGCGATTTCTCCCAAATAGATAGGATGAAATAAATAAACCCCTGTGAGCCATTCCCCCATTTCAACAGCGATCAACATTTTGCGTTTGCAGAGCTAGTCCAAGCCGGTTATATTGCACCCAGAATGGAGAGGGCTTTGATGAAGGACAGTAATGGCAGAGGGGGGGGGTCTTTGAAAATTTGTGAGTAGAGTGTAATAAAAGCTGGGGGAGCAAGACAGACTCAAAGCCCGTGAACTCTGGTGGACTAGGGGTTCCTGCTTTGTGCACCAAAGGCAGTTTCTTACAATGTGCCCAGCCTAGGTGCCTACGTCAGATGTGCCTGGTAAGCCCCAGCAGTCCTAAAGACACCGGTAGGAAACAGAAACAAAAGACCAGACTTGAACAGTGCCTCTGGACATCATTCCAAAGCATGTGTTTGAGTGCAGATCTAGGTTCTCAAAATCTTCCTTGGTGCAGCGATGCCTCGTGCCTCCAAGAAGCGTGATGATCATTTGCGTGCTGCTGGGTTAAACAACAGACCTGGGGACACAGAGTAACACTTTTCAATGTGTCCTTTCTCTTAGGACCGGATTTCTCGGGGCCTCCAAGCCTGGTTCCTTGGGGTGTTTCCTTACATTGATTGCGCCTCCTCAAGAGCAGGGCCCATATTTTTGTTTTGTTTTGTTGTTGGCAAATTAAAAAATGAGAAGTTATTTGTTTTCTTAATTAACACTTCACAAAAGAGAGCCTGACTCCGGGCGACCGCCATCCTTTCCTTGTGCCAAGTGGCTCACAGCAGGCCCCCTTGCTTTCGTGAGGGAGAATAAACGAGTGGCTCTTGCCTGCTCCCTGCCTGTTTCTCTCATCCTTTCTTCCCCCGGCTTTACCCTTGCTTAATTTAGCAGCTGCCTCCCCTTCCCACCATCCCCCAATTCGGTTTCTCTGTTCTTTTACTCTTCCTGCCATGTACATTTCCGGCTTGCATAATAGCCAACATCTATGCCAGAAAAGAGGAGGTGGGTTTACTGAAGCTTGACATTAAGGCAAGAATCATATTATGTAGCTTGCCTCCTTGGATACAAAAGGTGTGTGATGGGCTTTTTTTTTTTTCTTGTCCTCCTGTCTCTCTCTCCTGTACTCATTATTTAAAAAAAAAAAAAGAAAAGAAAAAATCCCATTTGGAATTCCTAGTCCTCTTTTTATTCCCAAATGCATTTAGAAGCTTACGGTCTCTCACTGCACATGCTTCCGCCTTGAATTGACTCAGAAGTAGGTGTTTGTTGGTGTTCTCGTTTGCAGGAGCTAATCAATAGAGAAAGCCAGGCTGACTCTCAGAGCTACCCTCAGACCAAGTAAATACAGATGTGCTGCTTCGTGTGCCATAACAAGCTTTGTATGCTTTCGAGCGTTAGGATGTCAGTGGCGGTGACTCCGTAGGTAAAAGGATGATGCTAATGAGACCAAAGTCAAGGGCTTCATCACCCTGGGGACCAGTGAGCTCAGCCTCAGAGCCGGTTCTTAAAAGTAGCGTGTTCTCAGAGACCATTCTTTAAAGCCATCAGCCAGGACTCAAGACTGGAGAATCCATGCCTGTTTAGACATGGCACATTCTCTCAGGTGAGCAGGTGGACACGTGAGAAAGGAAGTTTAGGTCTTTGTTGGATGGTATCAGCGGAGAAGAGCTGTGCGGGGCACGGAGGTGACATGCACAGGCCACCTGTCACCCGACTACCCGTGATGACAAGGGGACCCTTCAGAGAGGAGAATCAGCCAGTACGAGGTCCCTACTTCCAGAAACCTCCACCTCATTCCTTTTTCTCCACCAAAAAGAAAAACTATCCAGCTCAACGTGACCGGTCTGTAGAATTAATGCCACTTCCTTGTGAATGGTAGAACACTAATATGGACATTTGTGAACGTACAGAAAGATCCTGGGGGGAAAAAAAATCTGTAACGTGAGATTATACACATTGAATATGCTGTCCCTTGGGGTCTGTTCCACATCACTGGGGGCACAGTCCTTTGTAAAAGTGTGTTGCCACTGACCTGACACAGAGCTAATATGACAGGAAGGAGAGCAGGAAGATTCCAGAGGAGAGCAGACGTGGCCCCTCATTGACCTGACACAGAGCTAATATGACAGGAAGGAGAGCAGGAACATTCCAGAGGAGAGCAGACGTGGCCCCTCGGCGGCCTGGCCCAGTGAGGCATGCGGAGGGACGTGTGCAAAGACAAAGCCTCATTTACCCCCTTCCCCGCGACTGCCCCTCATCACAGCCGCTGACTTAACCAGTTCAGACCTTCATCATTTCACAATGGTAATTGAGATCCCAGTCCAAACATATCTTGTTGAATCTAGCAGCAGTTCCCCACGCAGCCCCTGTGAGTACCTGACATTGAAATCTCACGGTCCTCTCAGGCAGCCGTGTGGCAGTGCCCGGAGCCAGGAAGTGGCTTCGAGGCTCCCCTCCAGACTCTGAAGGGTGAGGTGGGCTATCCCACGAAAGCCAGTTACCCTTTCTTTTGTAAACAGTCATTAATCTCTGTGTTGTACACGATTCTGAAACCGTGTGGTGCCTGGGGTGCAGCAGTCGTCCACTGACCGCCCAGGTCTAGGAGAACCAGCATGGGCACCCTCTTCCCTAACTGACTTTTGAGAATAGAATGCAGTATTCTACAAGGAAGGCAGCCTTGGAATCTCTCACCCATACCGAGCCACTGTGGCAGGGAGACAGGATTCCTCCAGCAGGTAAGCTGGGCAATAGGCACAAAGCAGAACCACCCCAGACCACCTGGCAGGCACAGTCAGCTTCGATCATATTTTTTAAAGGATGGGGTTTGGAAGTTGGGAAACCAGGCTCGAATCCTCTATTCTGCCAGAACAAAGCGTAAGGGCAGACTTTCTCTTCTCTGGCCCTCAGTTTCCCCAGTTGTGAGACAGGGGTTAGACCAAATGTTCTCAGATCTCCTACACTCCCAAATCCTACATTCCCTCCAAAGTCTGGGTCTCTCTGGGTGATCGGAAGATGAATGGACCCATTCTCTACCTACCATTAGGGCCTTGGGCAACTAAAATCCGGAAAATCTAAAGTGTGTTTCGCTTGGTGTTGCTCAGAATCGGTGAAACATCTCTTCCGTCCTCCCTTGTCTCACCTTCCTGGGACCTGCTGGTAATATTACCCCTGTTAGTGGTCAAACCAAGACTGGCACCATCCCTTTATCTCATGACCGAAATCCAAGTGGATTCCTTTTCTTTTATTGTTATGCCTCATTTTATCTGCATAATATGAATGAGTTAGATGTTAGGTAGATAGTTTTATAGGAAGGAGACAAAACCAAAAAATGATACTGTTTCTTTCACCAAAATGAGGAGGTAAAACATCTTTAGAAATTACAGATCAGCAAATGATGATAAAATAAATATATTTTGTCACCCACAGTTATAATATCAACTGCTTTTGACACCTTAGATTCTAAAATCAGTTACTTCTAGCTCCTTTGGAATAATTACAAGAAAGGTTTGGCCCCTAAGTATATATTCGATCTCCAGTAGCCCTACTGGTGTTAAAGCTACTTGCATATGATTCCCTAAAAGCTCACTGAGCGATACAAAATATGTTTCCAGTTGAGCTAGTCTCCAAATGGGGCCAGCTCCACAGAGTTATCCTGTCGGACTGGACAGGCTCCAGTCCATAGAGCGAAGGAACAAGAGTCGTGTTGATCCTATGCTCTCATCCCAGGACCCCTGTGGGGGACCCCCTTATAATATACATCAGCTCTCTAGACACACCCTCTCATGTGTCTATCTAAGAGAGTGGGAGGTGATTTTTAATCACTTTCATTTGGAAATATTCACACACGCAGTGTCATGATTGTTTCTGCAACAGTGGATACCCTTTGAAGACACATGTGTTGCTCGGGGGGGAGCTCTGTCACTTGGTGGACATGGAAATCATAAGTGAGATGATAGTGAGAACCTTCAAGCACCAAAACAGCAGACCTCAGTTCTCTATCCAGCCATACATGGAAATGGCCCAGAGAATAGAGGAGTCATTTCTTTGTGGGGAGCAAGGAGGTGCCATGCATTCTGCGATAGCCCAGGGATTTTCATCTTTGGGGTTGCTTTATTGAGGGAAATGTTTCCCCTCCATCCCCAATCCCCTCTATTGCCAAATCCAAGTGCCCAAAGACTGCTTTGGAGGAAGGAAATCTTACACAATTTTAATGAGATAATTAAAGAAGATGAGGTGTGTGGATTTGCTTCGTAGGAACAAAGTAATAGCTAATATTTATGGTGTGCCAGGCCCTGTTCTAAGCTCTTAGGTGTCCAGATCACTTCATCTTCATAACTACCCTATAAAGAAGGTACTGTTATCCCTGTTTTACAGATGAGGAGACAAAAGCTAAGAGCCTCCAGATCACACAGCTACCGAGTAGCAAAACTGAGACTTAGCCCTGGGTCCACTTAGCTCTCATGCCCATGTTCATTCCATTGCAGCAGGAATGAGCCAACCAAAATAACATTTTTGTTCATCTGTTTTGTGCAAACACCCTGAAAACAGGACAAAATACAGAGCAGTGAATGGAATTGGGGAGATTAAGAGGCCAAGCCAGGTCCCCTGACCAGGGTGTGGTATGGCAGATGCCAGCAAACCTGCTTATAATTTTTCTGCCTCATGGTACTGGAACCTGGCAAATCTAAACAGACTAGCAAAAAGGTCAATTATCACTTTTTTAAAAATTTATTTATTTCAGGGTGTCTGGGTGGCTCAGTTGACTAAGCCACTGCCTTTGGCTTAGGTCATGGTCCCAGAGTCCTGGGATTAAGTCCCATATCAGGCTTCCCCTGTTCTGCAAGGAACCTGCTTCTCCCTCTCCCTCTGCCTGCCACTCCCCCTGCTTGTGCTCTCTCCATCTCTCTCTCTCTCTGTGTCAAATAAATAAATAAAATTTAAAAATTTATTTTATTTATTTGAGAGAGAACTCACGCAGGGGAAGAGCAGAGGGAGAGGGAGAAAGTCCCAAGCACAACTCTGTACTGAGTGTGGAGCCCAGCACAGGGCTCGATCTCCCAACCCCAAGATCATGACCTGAGCCGAAACAAGAGTTCAGACGCTTAAGCAACTGACCCACCCAGGTGCCCCATCAAAGATGACTTTGGAGACACCAGTGTACGTCTGCCATTCATAGTGTCAAAAACTCATGCTGATTCGGAGTGAATTAACCCACTGTGAATCTGTGACTGCCTCTGAATGAATGGACTTACGGTAAAGAAAATACTTCAGCCCATGAGAAATGTGAGTTCAGAGTCTGGCACTGGCTTCTGAGAGCAGAGGCTGTCCTCCCCCTTGGGAACCAGCTGGGTGCTGGTCACTCCTTGGGAGCTGATCCTTCAGTATAGCTGCTAAAGAGACACCAGAGTAGATAAAGTTTGGAGCTGATCCAGGCAACCTGTTACAGGTGGTTGTAAAAACTTCCTTGAATCTCTAGTCTTGCTGGGATCATATTGACAATTAAAGTGTCAAGGAGGGGGACCTGGGTGGCTCAGTCAGTTAAGCGTCTGCTCTTGGCTCAGGTCATGATCCCAGGGTCCAGGGATCAAGTTCCGCATCAGGCTACCTGCCCACTGGGAGCCTGCTTCTCCCTCTTCCTCTGCTTGCCGCTCTGTCTGCTTGTGCTCTGTCTGTCAAATAAATAAATAAATAAAATATTTAAAAAAAAAAAAAAAAAAGTCAAGGAGGCCATTGGCCGGGCTTTGACATTGATGTTAGTCTTATAATGCACGATGGAACCAGAGAGCATAATGGGGGTTGTGTGTGTACACGTGCACACACGCTTTGGGTTCTAATCCCCGCTCCCCCATTTACTGGCTGTGTGACTTTAGGCAAGTTACTTAACTTCCTTGTGTCTCAGTTTCTACCCAGAAAAGAAGGATAATGTCAGTACTTTTTGAATGTGATTGATACAAGAATCGCGTTAGTATGGAAAATGCCCTCAGAGCAATAGCTGTCACAGAGCAAGTACTCACTAAATGTTATTCTTTACCATTATTTGGTATCTCTCACCATTGTTGGGTTGAGATTTTTTCCTTCGTCTTGTCTTTAAACCTAAAACAATATTGAATGGTGATTAAAGACACAAAACATTTCCCACCTTAGCCACTTTCAAGCTTTCGTGCAGTTCAGGAGTGTTAAGTATATTCACGTTGTTGTGCAGTGGTTGGTTTTATTTCCTACCTCCAATCCCAGTGTTCCGAACTATTCCCATTCTCGTGACCAAGTGCACTTTGTGCAAACACCGCATATGTGCGTCCTGGAAGTCGGATGGGCCCGCTGCCTACCCAGGCCGTGATACCAGGACTCTCCTTCATGGATGAACCAGGTCCCTCTGTTCCATTCTGTGGGAAAACATCAAAAGTGCCCAGCTTGGGGCCCAGCCATTTTGAAAAGGAGCAGTGTTTATGCTTTGGTACCCTGCAGTACCTGGCACACGGTAGGCCCTCCATGACCCTTTTGGGAGACGTGTGTCTCCTCTCACACGCAAGAACCCTAAGATTAACCTTTTGTGCCCACTTTCAATTCAGGCATTCTTGGATCTGGCTGGAGATAATGAGGTTCCAGCAGACTAAGACCAGGCCCTAATCTTGACTTCCTGTTTCCCCAGGGCACGAGGTACCACCACTTCCCCTCGCTCCCCACTTCTACTCCACTCTAACTCCTCCACGCCTCTCTAGGGCCTCTTCTTCCTGCCTCACTTCCTGTATTTCAGAGTCTGGGGCAGTATGACCTTTTACCCTCTGACCCTTGTCCCCAGATGTGGCATTTCATTGTGATGGGAAAGTGTGGGGGCCCTGGGTTGATGGCCAGAGCCTCTTCATCCATTAGAAGGGGGCCTCAGTGTGCTTCAGGGAGGACCCGTTCACTTTCCTGCCTCCTCTGGCTTCCTCCAGTCCCATAGAGGCTGCTTTTAGCCCAGGCGCTAGCTAGCTCCTTGAAGCCAGAAGTTTCAGCGCCAGAGATCCCTAATATGCATGACTAACTCTCCCCAGGTAGCCAGGAAGTTTTCAAGAAACTTCCTGGTTCCCCTGGGGAAGTGCTGTCTGAGCCCTTTGAGATAAGGGGCCTGGGGCAGTTTGGGTTCACCTCCAGAACAGGAAGCCCTCTGTGATCTCGCTCTTTCCCCTCTCCAGGGCTCCCACTGATCTCTGTCACCCTGAGCCCCTCCTTATAAATGATTCACAAGGTTTACCCCACAGGTCTAACTGGCTCATTTGAAATCGGGCCCATTGATTTCTTCATTCATTTCTCTTGCGCGGCCCCTGTTGAGACCGAGGCCGGGCAGACTTGCTCCTGGGCTCTCTGGCACTGAGCTGTTGGCCGAGGCTAAAACACCGGGAGGCTGTCTTCCCCCCGCCCGCCCCCCACCCCAGGAATACAGATTAAGATGCAGAGTCCTGCAAGTCACCCACTTTGTTGCCTTCAGCCCGTTTTTCAGCAAGTGCTTCTAAAACCAGGAGCTCACCTGGGGTTTATTGGTGACGAGCTCATATATCTGTGAATCGTAGACTGCAGGCCCCGGTGCTGTTCTTCTTGGGCCCTCCAGGGAATGCAGGGACCTTGGCAACTTGCTGAAGTGCGTGGGCCGAATGGGCAGGCAGAGGGTCACTGGAGGGCCTCAGTGGAACCTCATGGAAATGGAGCGTGGGGCAGAGCTGGGGGTGTATTAGCGTGCTTTGGCGGCCGTAAGGGGGTGGGGCTTAAACAGAAATGTATTGTCTCACAGTTCTAGAGGCTGGAAGTCCAAGATCAAGGTAAGGGTGGGGTCAGTTCCTTCTGAGGGCTGGGAGGTAGAATCCGTTCTGGGCCTCTCTCCTAGCTTCTGGTGGTTTGCTAGGCATCTTTGGTGTTCCTTGACTGGTGGATCTCTGCCTTCACCTTCACATGGCGTACTCCCTGTGATGGACTCTTAATTCAGCACCTATTGCCTTTTGTGTGTGTGTGTGTGTTTTGTTTTGTTTTTAATGTGTCTGCCTTCTCCATTAGACTGCGATATCCTTGATATCATATTACAAAATATTATCCTTGTGTGGCAAAACATTCCCCTTCCAACCATGCAGTCTGTGCCTGTCTACATGTCCAAATTCTTCTTTAAGTAAGGACACCAGTTATATTGAATTCCTGATTCTTATATGACCTTGGCTTAAGTAATGAAATCTGCAATGACCCTATTTTAAATAAAGTCACATTCTGAGGTACAAGGGGGTTGGGACTTCAGCATATGGATTGAGGGGTGTGGGATGAGGCCGGAAGCACAATTCACCCCATCACAGGTTGGGGACAGGACCTAAGTGTGTGTAGAAAGTCTGTTCTGAACTGCAGCTGAAGGCCTAGAGCATTTAGTTCTTTGTATTGTTTGTGGTTCCCACTAATCTTTTACAAATTCATGCTGGGAAGTGGTTCCTTCCAGAAGAATGTGGAACATGGTGGACTGAGGCCGATGAGTAAATTACCTGCTGGCTTGATTTGCATCTCCCGGACTAACTACTCTTCCCACCATCCATGGCCTTAGGGAAAGCGAGGTGGTGGAAATGTGATCCTGGGAAATGTGATCCTTCTTTGTGAGTTAGAAGCTTGAGCCTTTGCTCTACCCTGGATATTTCCTACTTAAAGCCCACGATTTTAACCAAAGGCAGTTTTTGTTGGTTTAAGTTTACTAGTTATTCATTCTTTACAACCTGATTAAATTGGGTCAAATTTTGATGACTTTCAAATAGACAAACTTTCCTAATAAGCAAAAGGAAAGAAGACAAGAAAAGGCATCCTTTTTTGCAATCCTCACACTGAAAGCCCTAATTTATTTGGGGCTGTTTCGTGGCAAGAAAGGATTTTTTTTTCGTATCTAAAAGAGGCCCACAAAGAGAAGGGTTTGGGGGTTAGAAAACACTTTCAACCAGAACGGGTTGCCTGGTAGTCCGAGGTCCTTCTCCCCACTTCTCTCCATGCCCACACTGACTACTTCACGCGTGGCTTTACCCTCCCCTCTTTCTTGCGCATTTCCCTCCCATATCAAGACCTTCAGACCAAGGGCAATGTGGATAATTTCCCAGCTCTCCAGCTGGGCAATTCACCAAGAACAAACCCAGACATCAAGGCCAGACCAAAAAAATCTTCTTGTTTTAGACAGAAGACTCCTACATCTGGGGGATTTAATGCACCCACTGTCCGCTCAGTGCATTTCCTGTGTCCGGAGCTTCTCTGCCTGCCGGCTCTGGTCTCATAAGTTTCCACATGCTGCTGCCAACTTCTAATAACAGGGGCAGCAGGGTAGGAACGTCAGCGCCTACTCCGTACGTGGGCGCATGCTTTGCAAACTGAAACAAAGCCGGGAAGCTCTCATTGCAGGCCTTTCAGCCTTGACAGTGCTTGTGCCCAGACCACCAGGAGCCTGGAATTAAATACCCTTGGATCCAGTTCTCTACCATTAATGTTATCAACTTCATCAAGTACTTCCTCTTTGAGTGGTGTCTGCAGAGAAGTAAATAAATCAAGCTTCTCCAAGTCCTGTTCCTGCCTGGACCCTGAGTCAAAAGTAAAATCTGAGTTGGATTATCCAGAGCTCTGTCTCCTTCCTTCATTGTTCCCAAAGATCTGGGCAGGAACAGAGAGTGAAATCTCTCCAGGACGTTACATCAGTTCCTCTTTTACCCTTGGCATGGAGATCCTTCCTCTCAGAGTCCACCCCGACTTCCTAAGGCTTGCCCTGAGTGCACACCCATACCCTGAGCCTTGAAGCCCGACACATCAAAGAGAGCCTTCACGTGACCAGACTCCTGGCCAACGCCTGTGTCTGTTTTGAAATTTGTAAGACAGGAAATGGATTCAGGAAATAGGGTTTTTCAGTACATGGTCTTCATCAACCTTAAGCATTTTTAAACCTTAATAAGCTTTTAAGTGAAGGGAGATAGTCTGTAAATAGCATTTAGAAGAAAATGCACAAAACTTGAAAACACAGCTGTCTTAGGTAGTTGCTTATCATGATCGTGTTCTGTGACAGAGAAGAGATAAATTCGTTTTGGGGGACAGCAGAGTTAAGGTCCGTCATAGCCATGGAAAGAAAACTTGCTCTCATCCCCAAAAGATGGTAGGTCATTTCTATCATGCTCATGATCTCAGGCATTAAAATGAACTATATGGGCCTAATCAGTGACCGTATCCTGTAAGCATTTATTTGCATTTGGGTTTAAGTGAAGAATTTAGTACTTGTTATCCTAATCTTTGTCCTTGCAAGGTTGACTGAGTTTTTTAAAAAAAAAAAAAAAAAGGAAAAACATTTTTTATAGTGGAAAATATCAAACTTAGGCAAAACTAGAGGGAATTACTTAATGAGCCACCACGTAGCCATCACCAGCTTCAGTGATCAACTCATGACCAATCTTGTTTCCTCTGTGCCCATACTCTCTGCTTCACGATCACGAATTAATTTAAAGCAAATTCCAGATACATAGTTTCATCTGTAAATATATCAGTACAGGTCTGAAAAGAGAAGGACCCTTTATAAAATTGTAATCACAAAGTTATCATATCACCTGAAAACTAACAGTTCTTCAATATCATCAAATGTCTTATTAATGTTTACATTTTCTCCAACTACCTCACATGTGCTTTTACAGTTTCCTTGAATCAAACAAGGGTCTATACATTGCAGATGATTGATGTATCTCTTAATTCCCTTTCAGTCTGTGGGTCTCCATCCATATCCTTCTTGTGTACATGCTTGCGTGCATTCTCGCTTTCTCTCTAGCTGTTTAAAAAAGAAGTTAGCCACAACTAGTATAGCTTTTCCTGTATACACAGTGTATCTTTTTCCCCCTCTGATTGATTTCAGGATTATCTTTTTTTTTTTTTAAGATTTATTTATTTATTTATTGGACAGAGCGAGAGATATCACTAGTAGGCAGAGAGGCAGGCAGAGAGAGAAGGGGAAGCAGGCTCGCTGCTGAGCAGAGAGCCCAATGCACGGCTCGAGCCCAGAACCCTTAGATCATGACCTGAACTGAAGGCAGAGGCTTAACCCACTGAGCCATCCAGGTGCCCCCAGGATTTTCTCTTTATCTTTGGTTTTCAGCAGTTTGACTCTGAAGGCCTGGATGTAGCTTTTGTATTTATCCCTATTTGCTGAGCATCTTAGATCTTTAAGTTTCCTATTGTTGTTGTTGTTGTTGTTGTTGTTGTTGTTGCTACCAAATTTGGAGAGCGTTTGGTCATTATTCGGTTTTGGGGTTTTTTTTGTGGGGAGTTGTTGGGAAGGGGTTGGTCCCATTCTTTCTGTTCTGTCCTTCTTGGGTTTCAATTACATGTCCATTAAACCATTTAATATTGTTCCACAGGTCACTGAGGATCTATTCATTTATTTGTTTCTAGTTTTTATTGATATGTCTTCAAATTTACTAACCCCTCCTTTTGTCATCTCCAAACTGCTGTTGAGTACATCCAGTCCAACCTTTCAGATATTGTGTTTTTCAGTATTATAGTCTTCTTCTTAAGTTCCTGTTTCTCTTCTGACAGTCTCCATCTGTTATACCTCATTATGACCATCATTTCCTTCAAGTGATTACACTTATTTCTAATAGCTAATACCAACATCTAGGTGATCTTAGAGTCTGTTTCTGTTGACTGCATTTCCTCTTGATTATGGGCCACATTTTTCTGGGTTTTTTTTCACATGTCCCAAGAATCCTTATTGAATACTGAACGTTATAGATGATACGTTGTAGAGACTTAGATTATGTTATATTCCTCTGAAGAATGTTGGGGTTTGCTCTAGCAGGTAAACGACTAGCCAGTCACCTTGAGTTTGTAGAAGCTTGGTCTAACATTTGGTTAGGGCAGATCTATTTAAGTTTTGCCTATAGTCCTCAGGCAAATCCCTTTGACCTGGACGTAGTCTTTACTCCTAAGGTGTGGCTGTTCTGGGATGATAGGCATCCCGAGGTGTTTGCAGAGCCTCTGTTGCTAGGACTCAAATTCTCAATTCTGTCTCCAGTACAATGGCCAGTAGTTGATGTTCCTGCTCTTATCTTTCAGCCATACAGTTGTTGCTTTCCACTGAGCTCCTTAGAGGTCACCTTGCACATATGCTGTACAGGAGCACATGTTAGGGATTTGAGGGAACTTTCTGTATTCTCCCTGAGGCTCTCCCCTTTATAGGATTTGCTTTCTTGATCTTTTGCCATTCTGGTAGCCCATACTCTATTCCCTGATAGATTACACAACTTCTGGTTCATTTTCCAGCTGCCCCCTGCTACAGGGACTGGGGAAAACCCCCAGGGCTATATAAATTTGGATCTCTCTTGTGCGGTTCTCTTCTTTCAAGAATAAAATGCTGTTCAGTTTTCTCCAGCACCTTCAAATAACTTTTGTAAATGTATTGTATCCGGATTCCATCATTTCTGTATGTAGGAAGGTTAGTTTGATACAAGCCATTGTGTCATTCTGGAAACTGGAATTTGCTTCTCCTTTATCACAGAAAGGTGGTAGCATACCAAAATACTTTACCTGGCTTTGTATACCTAATCATAGAACCTGGAGACCAGTCCTTGGCGGAATATTAAGACACTCCTCATTCCATTTAATACCTGCCTGATCCTCCATTTTTTAGAGATACAATATCATTGATTAAGCCAGTCTCCCACCAATAGCTATTCCAACAGGTAAGCACTTCTAAATTCTTGGCAGCAGGTTACACAGCAGTTACAAAATAAACCCTTGCCTTCAAGCAGATGCTCTTTTAGTGATCGTGAATGACACATTCACTGTTTCACATAACTGGGATCCAGAGGAGTCCTCATTTTTCTGTTAATCATGTGTAAAACTTTAAGACACTACCAGCTCAGTCTCTGTTTACTAACCCTGTCAGAGTCCTAGAGTCCATTTATGTGTTCTTCATGTAGATATTGTCATAAGGGACAAAGAGAGGTATCTTTGACTTGCTTTACTCAGAGTCATGGACAAATCTTGGACCAGAACAAAGACCTGAAAGCATGTGCATCCTTTAGTGAGAGCTCTGGGAACAGATGTGGCCAGAGAAACCTCATTAGGATGAGGGGGAGGCACTGAAGAAAACTCCATTTTTGTAGGCAGATTTTCATCTTTCCTCCCCCTAAGTAGGGACTCCTAAAGCCACGTGTGTGCCAGCCCCCCCCAACCCACCCACAACCCAGCCCACAGGACTGCTTCTGTTCCCGATGCTGTCCCTGCTCAGCTGTCACCAGCTTGAAAGTTCAAGTGGCATACGATGGAGGCGGGGTCGGAGATGTCCTTCCCTCCTTCTCCTTACTTACCTCTGCCTGTCTCTGAGCTTTTGCAGGGTCTGTGCACTCAGAAACCAAGTGATCCTAAAGCTTCTTTCAAGTACAAGATTGCCAGTCTGTAAATGAGACCCACTGTCCATCCTTAAAGCAGGTTTTCCCATCGCTTTTCCCCTTGGCTTCTACGTATAGCAAAGTGGCAGATACTATAATGGGTACCTAGATTCTAGAATCTTACTGGAGTCTGGGTCTCGTTCCCTCACTGGCTGTGTGTCTTTGAGTAAGTTGCTTAATTTCTTTATGCCTCCCATTTTATCACGTTTGAACTAGTACTGGTACTAGAATCTACTACTGAGGAGTATGATACATTCTAAACAACATAACCCAGTACCAAGGATATAGTAGCTACTTTAGTAGTAGTAGAAATAATGGTATCATTAACACCAATAACAACGTCCCAGAGGTAGAGAATATATACATTTAGTTGTGGAAATGTAAGTCAGTGAAAGCTTCTAGAAAGAAACCCTTAAGGACCCCAGAAGCCACGTTGAAGAGTCAAGTAACCAAAGCCAAAGCTAAAGAACACAGGTTTGGCATCCCTGTGCTCACAAGTCACTAGTAAGTGCTTAATGGAATGCTTGTGGACATTCTTAGCCTGTCTACTGTAGGAAAAGAATTTCAAGTATGCGCACTTCAGTTGTTTTTTTAAGCAGTGGAAAAGACACTCTGTCTCGAGGGACAAACGGTCTGTCCGGCACACGCCCAGGCTTCACTCACTGTTCACTCTCTTTCGAACCGCGGTGGGGTCCCTCTCCTGACAGTTCACTGGGGTCAGTGATTGTCTCTCCCTCTGCTCCACAGATAATTGTGTCCAGAGGACCCCACGGCCCCCAGTGGAGAACGTGCACCACAACCCCCCCACCATTGAACTGTTGCACCGGTCTAGATCACCTGTCACAGCCAATCACCGGCCCTCTCCTGACCCCGAGCAGCGGCCCCTCCGGTCCCCCCTGGACAACATGATCCGCCGCCTTTCCCCGGCCGACAGGGCCCAGGGGCCGAGGCTCCACCAGGAGAACAACCACCAGGAGTCCTACCCCCTGTCAGTGTCTCCCATGGAGAATAACCACTGCCCGCCGTCCTCTGAGCCCCACCAGAAGCCGTCGAGCCCCCGGCAGGAGAGCACCCGTGTGATCCAGCTGATGCCCAGTCCCATCATGCACCCCTTGATCCTGAACCCCCGGCACTCCGTGGATTTCAAACAGTCCAGGCTCTCCGAGGACGGGCTGCATAGGGAAGGGAAGCCCATCAACCTCTCGCATCGGGAAGACCTGGCCTACATGAACCACATCATGGTGTCCGTCTCCCCGCCCGAGGAGCACGCCATGCCCATTGGGAGAATAGCAGGTAGGTGAGCGCATCCCTACGCCGCCCATCCAGTGTCCAGGGGGACCTGACAAAGCCTCGCTCTCTCCCCGGCCTTGCAGCAGGCCTCACACCATTCCCAATTAGGCGCCCGCAAAGGCTCTGTGAGGGCAAGTGGAGGCTTCTGCCTGAATGAAGTGAAATCCCTAATGGGCTAGTTAATGAGCCGCTGGGATGGAGTAGTTAATGAGCCTCAGAAATGTTAAGAAACAAATGTCCTACGTCCAGTGTACAAGGAGAGTCACATCAGAATCATGGCTAAGCGAAAACATTTAAAATAAAAGGTTTATGAGCATGCTAATGGCCCTGTCTTGAAGTTTCCAGCAGCTAATTAATGACCAGACACAGCATAAAGAACCTTTGTCTCCGATTCAGACCTGTAATTCCATCCTATGGGCAGTAACTCAATGTAGCCTTCACCTTGGGAGAAGGTGGGAGAGAAAAACACGATTATGGTGTTGGAGGCAGGTGTTGCTGGGTCATTTGGACGAAGGAAACCACTCCCGAATTCTTTTACTTTTATGATGACAAGCCCACATTTGCTTCCCTAAGACAAGAAACCAGTGGAAACCAGAGAAAAAAATCTACACGTTGTATTTGTGCTAGTCTGCCCGTAATTTACATGAAGTCATTCTCCAGACACTTAACCCTCCAGCCACATGGCCAGGGTAACTCTCTTCCTGGAGCATCTCTCCATTCGTGAGACATTTCTCAAACACCCACTACGCACAGGTAAATGCTTGAGGAAGTAGGAGGACAGAGCAGTGCTTTAACACAATTATTTCCTTGAGGAATTTAAAATTTCATGGGAGAGACCGACGTGAAAACCACCCACTAAGCTATAAGGCAGAATGAAGTCCGTCCTGTGTCCCATTCATCCAGTGCATGAGCACTTATTGAGCACTGACTGTGTATTAGGATAACTCAGTGCTGTGGGAGCAAAGCAGAGAGAAGGAAATTTGGACCAGAGGAATGGAGGAAGGTTTTGCAGGGACGTGGCTCAGTGCTGAAGGTGGTTATGTGTTCAGTAGCGGAAGGGAGGCACGGAGACAGGAAAAGTCAGACCTGGTCAGGGCAAGGCAAGAAGTGCCCCCTTCCTCCATGAGTGAGCATCTGAGGACAGAGCTCCGGCCGGCCCCAGGAAGGAGTGGTGTTCCTAACAGCATGACAGCACAGAGTCCTACAGGCAACATTAACTGCCTCTGTCTTGACTCATTGTCCCTTTTTTGTTTAAATTCTTGGTTTCTAAATGTTTCTCTGGCTCCTAGTGTACCTCCAATGTTGCCTCAGTTTTAGTGTCCCAAATCACTTACATCAGGAGTGTTGAATCCAGAAAATGAAATGCCAAAGAAGTAGGACTTCTATGTTTGTGAAACATGAAATGATCTGTGTCCGAGATTTGATTGAGAATGATCCTCACAGCACTGGGGGTGAGTTTTGAGGGGGGGGGTGTACATAAAATAAGACTAGCTGCGGTGACTACACTGGGATTCTCTGCCTTTTATATATGTGTATGTGTATGTATATATGGTTTTGGTTTTGTTTTCAATCTAAAAAAAGAAACCATGAAAAGAAAAGAAAAATCGGGATTTATAAAGAGACAGACACCTTAGGCAAAACATGTGAATTTCCGCAGATTGTTAGAAAAAGAGGATGGGGTCAGGATATTACTGTGAAGAATATAAAGGACCTGTCTTGTGTTTCCCAGGCCAGACCTTTCCTGTCTATACATGCCTTTCTTGTCTTGTTTCTTGCATGGTCTATACAACAGGACTAGACGTTTTGCAGATACTGTCTACTTATTTATAATTCTCAGGACAGCTCTTAGTATTGCGATATGCCTCTTATGTGGAAGGTCATTTGAACTGGGGAAGTCATGGAAGAGACAGAGCCACAGAAAGCAAAGGTCAAATAGGGGTTGGGTAATGGGCTCAATGGGACGGTCACGGCTGTGCCATTGGCCGCGGCTGGTAGGGCTGCCCTCGTGGAACCTGGCTTCCCGAGCCAGGGAAGCCGTCCACCTCCTCTGTCCCGTCCACCTCCTCTGTCATGCCATCTTACCACAGACTTCCTAGGAATCTAAGATAAGCCCATATATCAGAAAAGTTATGTTATTTAGACATTCAGAGTTATTTCTCCCTTGTTTAGTGGATTTGTAAATATTAGAATATTAGTTTCTTAAAAATTGTGCAACTATTTCTTTTTAAATATTATTCCTGAATGTCAAAATTGCTCAGTGATGGATGTAGGCTCATCAAAGACACTCTGTCAACTATCATACCAGCCCAGTGATGGACCTTGGTACCCACGGATGCCTAGGCTCTCTCAAGAACACACAAAAGGGGGAATCTAGGCTTTTCTTTGGGAAATGCATGAACTCCTCCAGGGTGAGAGAATCCCCTCAAATTATTCATCATTAATCCTCTAATGATACACTCAAAGGTTGAAAAATCTCCAGATGTAAGTATTAACTAATTTAACCAAATCCAGCATCGGATTTAACCAAATCCATCATCTTTAGGGGGAAATGGGAAGGGTAAAAAGTCTAGAACTCAACACTTGGTCTTGATTCTAACCCTCCTTGCTACAACTCCAGGCTCCTGATATCCCTGTCCCCTCACTCCTACCCTTTTAGTTGTCATTTTGGACAGCTCAGATTCTTGTAAAATTCTGTTTAGTAGGGTCGAGCTCATTGGGTAATTCCTATGTACAATTTAAAATTCTGGCAATCCTGAACAGGTAGAAATATAAATCTTGGGCATCCAAGTCCATTAAAAATCTCTCCCTATTTCATCTATTCTTTTTTTTCCTCACTTTTTAATTTCTCAGAATTGAGATGTAGCATACAATTTAGAGGTGCAAAGCTACAATAGTTTGCTTAGGTATTGGCCTTATAGGCCTTATAGGAAATTAAAATCATCAATAAAGAAGTTTCGGAGGTAATGGCTTAAATACAAACCACAGATTAGATCTATTTAAATATAACATGTAACTTATTTCTAAAGGCACCCCCTTATTTTTCAATGGATAAGAAGAACTGTTGTTGAGGTTAATAAGTTAGAATAGCCACAGTTTATGGGAGAAAATTTAACATGAAACACAATGAAACAAGACCCCTTTGTTCAAACTTTATTGGGAAGCCAATGGTGTAGGTAAGAGTGAACAAACTGCTTCTTTCTGGGCCTGTTTTCTGTTTGTTATGCTCATGAGGCTATTGCTTGGGGGGCGGTGGTAGGAGGTAGGGGGTCAGGATAGCATCTGTGAACCTTCTAGCCCTTTTCTCAGCCCACAAAAGTCTTACTGGCCTGTGCCTTGCCCATGTGTTTCACATCCAAAGAGTCTGTTAGCAGCGCACACCATAAGGTGATGGGCTTAGCACGGGGTGATGCCCTGAGTCATGTTTTAAGTATATACTGACATTCATTCTTAGAGGTCCGTGATTTCAAAGCCAGAAGCGGGTTGTACGGATGAAGGAAAGGAGATTCGGGCACATCCAATGTCCAGCCTGGAGCCTCGTCCAGTGTTCTTTCCAAGACACATGTTTCCTTCTGACCTGGGAGTCCAGAACAGGGATTGGAAACTCGGGCCCATGGGCCAAATCAGCCACTACCTATTTTTGTAAATCAAGTTTTATTGGCACACAGCCACACCCGATCACTTTGTGTCTGTGGCTGCTCTTGCGTGCCAACAGGAGAGATGGTACAGCCAGCAGAGCCGAAATATTTGCAGACAACATGACAGGAAGCATTCGCTGCCCCCTGTTCTGCGACACTGTGGACTCGTGGGTACCGTATGCTGGCAATCGTAGGCAAATTGGAGGATGTGGAAGTTGAAAACGCTGTCCCGGCTCTCAAGGAATTCCTTGCCCTTTAGAGGATGAGGTGAGCCTCAAACACGTAGAAGGAACAATAACAAGTGATGTAAGAGAGGAGACTGTAAGCTGTTCACTGACCAGTCCCGAGTAGTTCCAATAACATCATAAACAAAAGTAGAATACAGCTAAGTGAAAGAAACTGTTTCTTTGCATACTTGGATGGTGGAGTTAAATCATTCATTTGTTCCAGACTGATCATGTATCTCTCTTTGTGCTAGGCATTTTCCTAGGTGATAGGTATAGTGTCTCTAAATGCCACATTTTGTATCTTTGCTGACCTAAGGCAATAGCCCCCTGACTTTATGCTGTCAAACCAAATAAGCTCCTACTTTGGTTTTCGCAATAGACAGCTAAGTCTTAAAAGAAAAATTTAAGTTGTTTTGGCTTTCTCTTAAAGTTCTAACATTCCGTTAAAACCTGAGTTACCAAACTTCCTGTCTGCTCATCCCCTCGTTGGTCTTCATCCAAAAATCTGCTAAGGAAGCAAACTGGTTTATAATCCATTCCTACTCCTTCATTTGCTGCACACTTGGGGACTTCAGAGGTCTGAACGGATTTGCTTGTCCCAGGTCCATGACCCATCCAAACAGAGACTATTTCTCTTCTGGTGCTTATCGCACAACTTTTGCTTAGTCTCCCGATATTCTTTGCAAACACGAGCTTCTTCATGGTTTGTGAGGACACCACTGTTTGGTTGATCCTGCTGCAGATAAGACCTAAAATTCCCCCCAGCATGTGCTCCCTCCACTCCCAACCCTCCTGCCACACACGTCATAGCAGTCTTTCAGATCCTTAAAAGGACTTTCAAAAATAAGTTTATTATCTCTCAAGGTTACGTTTTCAGCAGAAACAAAAGGATCCTAATCAAGGAAACATGGAGTCTCCTGTCCAGTTTCTTTGTCACCTGACTAAAACGATGTACTTTCCTGATTTGGTTGGACTGACTGGATGAGTTCTGTAGGCACAGAAATTCAATCCTGGAAGCCTCTAATCTTCAATCAGTTGAGGAAAAATAAGCCTGAGACTCCAGAGTAAGCAGCTGAAGGTGGGTCCCCGGGAACTCGAGGACCAGGGGAAGTCATTCCTTCCTCTTCCTCTTCTTCCATCCCTGCTCCCTCCCGAGCGGTATTGAGTGCTGGTGACATGGTTTCAAACGAAGCTCGAAGCTCGTGGACTTTTTTTTTTTTTTTTTAATGAGCCTCAGGAGCAGCCCTGAGGGGAAAAAGACATTATAAAAGAGAAGACTAAAGGGTTTAGTGTGACAGTGACGAGCTTCCTCCCTGGGCCTTGGTGGTAAGGCGGACCTACATAAGTGCACCTTCGCCCACAGGTATGTCCATGTCTGTTTTGAGGAAGGAAAGGACAGTACTGTGGGATGTCTCCTTTAACCAAAGGGGCCCAGGGTTTCAGTACCAGCTAGAAGAGCTACATTATCCCACATCCTACATCAACCCCAGAGGTCTCCTGATGCAGGGTCCCAGTCAACAGCTGGCCTGGAGTGTTCCCCAGGAAGTAGTGTGGGCCCTTGGGAAAGCATGGACTTGGGAATAAGCAGGAATAGAATACAGTCCTTGTGTCCTAGCAAAGGTGCTGACTGTTCCTGAGGTCTGCTTTTCTTCTCCATCATAATGAGAATACTAATACCCATTTTCCAGGTGCTTCGGAGTACTAATGAGACAATATGTAAATACACAGCACCAGTCGGCTAATTACCAAGCACTAAGGTCCCTTCTCTGTCCTGTTTCTCTTTGCTCTGCTACAGGGCTGCAGAGAATGACGGGAAAGAGCAGGTACAGCAGCCCCACTACCCACCCGGAGCTGGCCGGGGCATTGACCCTGCAGGCCTGTGGCCTGCAAAGGGCACCCCTTCGAGGTGCTCTAGTTTCTTTATCTCCTTGGAGATTCACTTCTGCGCTCCCTCTCCCCTCGGAGGCTTTGCTCAGGAATGTCCCACGTGGCTCCAGCTTCTCACACTGGCTGAGTCACTGCCGTTTATTTTCACTGTGAACTACTGAGAAATCAAAAAGCCCTAAGAGAGAAGGAAGTCTCAGGACAGCATTTTTAAACGATAAAACGGTAACAGCCACAGTGGCGGAGCGGAAAATAATAGAAGGAGCTTGAGGAGACTGGAAATTCCAGTTTGTGTAAAGGACACACATTTCTGTAATACAGTGTGACTGCCAGGAGGAAGGGGTGCGATTTCCCAGGCTGCCCCCACCTGAGCCAAGCAGGGGCCAGGCCCTGCGAGGTTCCAGCTGGGGGCTGAAGCTTTAAGCGTTTGCTTCCCTCCGGGGCAAGATTGCCCCTCGTGTAGAGCCACTGCTCTCATGCAGAGTGGCAACTTTTTATCTGGATGTTACTTACCTGTTTTGTTACTCCACAACTCATGAAACCAGACATGCAAAGGGCCAGCCTCCCTGGCAGTTACAGTCCCTGTGCCCGCCCCCCTGCCCTGCCCTCACCCCCATGGAGTCAGGAAGCTGAGATCTGCATTCCCCACCTTAGACTCTCCCTGTACATCTTGCTGCCCCGTACATATGGTGTCTGTTTTCCTAAGCCTCAGCAGAGCACAAACAACTGCCCACACTGTAAACACACCTCTGGGTATCGACACAGAGTTGGCTGCACTGGATTTCCCAACTTTGTGCTCCTAGGTAATGACTGATGTAGAGTTGAGGACACGACGGGGATGTGGGGGGCGGGGGGGGCGGGGGGACTGAGCTGTGCATGTTGTAAAGCCCGTGTTTCTAAAAGCCGAGTTTCTCAAGCTTAGCACTCTTGATCATCAGGTCAGATGATTCTCTGAGGTTAAGGAGGAGGTTGACTTAGGTACTCTAAGATATTCAGCAGCATCCCTGGCCTCTACCCACTAGAGGCCAGTAGCATCCTCTAGCCCCGTGGCAACAACCCAGATTAGCTCCAAACATTGCGAAATACCTTCCTTCCCTACCGAAACACATTGCCCCTTGTTTAGAGCCACTGCTATAAAGCAGAGTAGCAGCTTTCTGTTTTGTATTTTACTTACCTGTTTTGTTGCTGAACTTGACAAAAATGTATTAATTTTTTCAGTAAATTGAAAAAAATGAAACAGGGACACTTATTGTCTGATGAGTTGATGATCAGACCCACAGAACTCAGTTGGCAGACCTTCATTTAAAATTCCATTTGGGCAGTTGAAACAACCTAAAATTACTTTCTCAGAAGCTTTCCCAAGATTTTGATTAACCACCACCATTAAACATTCCCTTTGTCAATAACCTGATTTGCCCACTCAGATTTTTAAACTTCAGTTTTGTCTGGCATGGTTTTTTCATTAGAAACCATGTTGGTTATGTGTGAATTGCCCATCTTTTTGCAATCTCTGCTCCGGTAGCATGTACAATGAGTCTGGTAGAAGACAGACGTGGGAGGGAAAATATTTCTCCTTAACCACAGGAAGGGATTTTTTACAATGCCTTTTAGCTGTGGATACCCAAGGTACCTCACCCAGCAGGAAAGAGAGAGAATGTTCTCTCTGCAGCTGAAAAATGGCACTTCACTGGAGCTAAACCCTTTTCTAAACTCCCTCTCATGGAAGAGATAATCCAGATAATGGACATTTGTTTAAAATACCCACGTGCCTTAATACAGAAGACCCTTTAGTTTAAGAGAAATGCACTTAAAATTAATGAATACCTTGTAACATGAATTTTTTCACATGCATGGACAGGCATTTTATAATAGGATACTCTTGTATCTATAGAATTTGGTGGGTTTTATCATATAGTAATATATGTGTATATATATGATATATATGTGATCAGAGAACATTGTATCTGTGCAAATGTAGATTTCAACAGAACTGAAAAATTGCAGGAAATAACCTCCAGAGGATCTAGCGAACTAAAAAGGATCTGCCTCTTATTTCATTAAAATCTTAAAAAACAAAATAACCCCAATGGCTTGAACTTCAATTGTTAAAAAAAAAAAAGAGAGAGAGAGAGAGAGAGAGAAAAGAAAATGAAAAAAGAAATCTTCTGTGGTCAGTCCTTTATATTTATCATCTGGAATAATTTTTAACTAAAGAAACAAAACAATCAATAGTGTTATAAAAGTCATTTATACTCTGAGTTTGAAACAACTGCTTTATGCCACAGAATTCTTGTTGCTACCTCCATTAGTAACTGAGTAATCCAATATGTCTTGAATGTCAACATATTTTTATTACTCAGCTAAAGTTGGCTTTGCTGGTTTAAATGTCATTTAGAGTGATCAATTGGCAGCTTGTTTGGGGTTATTTTCACATTTATGAGAGGGAAAAGTTTGCAAGAATCAAATGTTCTTGAAACATATAGGTAGAGTCTGTTCTCTGGTAAGCCCTCCCCTTCATTCACCAACCAAAAAGCAGATAACTTTCGAGATCTCTTTTATTAAATGATTTACATAAAGTTCCAAGTTTGAGGCCTCTGAAAAGCCAGCATGGTAGCCCAGGGCGCGTTAAGCCCTTACTTGGAGAAATGGTCTGGTTCCCATGAGTGGGAAATGCAGTGAACCACCAGAGCAAGACAGAAGCCTCAGAAACAAGGAAAGCGCACATGAGCATGGGGATGGAAGGACCGTCCACCTCATGCTTTTAGCCCCAGTGGGCCGAGAGGTGAGGGGAGTAGCCATATGTTCCTCACCTTCCTGTGGGCACGGTTTCTTTATATCAAACTGCTAAAGACAGTCTTTTTATTGTTAGTCAAGTGAATACTCCAGAGACGCAGAGACTCGCAGTCCCAATCCAGCTGAATCCAAAGGTGCTGTCCAGCCTCTCTGCCCCGGACGTGGTCTCCCTGTGGAGAAGCAGTAGAGGAGCTGTACACACAAACCCCCTTCGTTGTTCCTTCTAATTTGTTGGCATTTTGTGTAAGGATGTTTGGTTTTGTCAGACGTTTCCCAGTGGAAGTGATGGAGGGGAAATTAAAACGTCTGCCATATGACAATAGGACAGACACTGAGTCCACAGTTCTGTCCTGTGTTCCATCTGCAGTAAAAATGTCGTGAGACCAGGAGGGGACAGGAGGGTTAAGACACGCCGCCGATCTCACTGCTTTGCCTAGCAACTAGAGTCATCCTGCGATGAGTGCCTTCATAATGAGCTAGATTCTTCTCAGCCTGCACTAGTGTGACGCTGACTTCTCCAGGTGCTTTATGGCCCCCTGCTCTCTCCTCCCTGGCTGACAGGGGATAAGAGGAATGGCCGGCTGCCTCTGTCACCAGAATGGGGTTCAGCTCCCCAAGTATGCCGTGTCTTTGCTTCAAGAAGAGAACAGTTTGTCCTGTTCTAAAATACAGTAACTTGTGTAGCCCATTAATCTTTGGACCCAGATAATTGGGAGTGAGGGGGAAGGCTATGGTCATTTTAAGTTTCGTGTTAGTTTCTTGAAAGATGAAGCCTCTTCGAAAATGCCACATTTCCTTCTGCCATTCAGAGAAAAGGCTGGGTTGCAGCAAGGCTGCGCTGAACAGACTGCAACTCAGCTCTGGAAAGTCCAAAAACTTTACAGTATTTATCTGTTAACCATCAGGAAGAGTGGTGCAGAGCCTGGACCCCCACAGGTGTCACTCACTCACTGTGGCCTTGGAGTGAATTACCAAGCCCTTTAAGCCCCAGATCCCTCATCCATAAAATAGCAATAGCAATGGCACCTGCCTCCCAAGAGGGCACCAGGGCCAAGTGCAGCCAGGCTGGTGGAGGATGAGCACGGTCCTGCTCATGGCAGCCGGTACATGGCATTGTTGTTGTGTTCATGACTTTCCCCTTCACTTGCACCATCGTTCATACAGTAATCCCATAAAAGACATGTTATTCCTGTTTCGTATATGAGGAAACAACCTCAGGGAGATTTAAGAAACTCGCCCAAGGTGACCTGACTCAATGCCCTTGTAAAAAGGCTCCCGAGAAGGGTGTGTTTCATTCCCTGGGAGGTGACCATGTTGGCTCTGAATTAGTCCAAGTCTCGATTAGACACTGCCCTCCAGGTGTGCCAGGCCTCACCCAACAGAAGGAAGTCAGCACGGTGTCATGCGAGAGACCCGGAACTTGAATCCCAGCCACCTGGGGCCTCCAAGGATTAGAAAGGGTGCAAGGAAGATGCTGAGCCACATACAGAATTCCTTCATTGATCCTTCACTACCCGCCCTTCCAGCTGGGGCCTGCCGAGGCACCCAGGATCAGCAGTGAACCCCTGGAAATCAGAGCCTCTTATTCTCCTCTGGATGCTGGTCCAGAAAGCACACCTAGATAGGACACGTCTGCCTCCATCCACCTCTCCAGGGCTGCCAGAGGGCAAACCACATACCATTTCGGCACATCCAGAAAACACTAGAACAAGGGAAAAGGGTACAGTCTGTGTCTTTTTTTTTAATATGCCAACCCACACCCACAAGCCGAGGCCCAGCACAGTGCCTGGCCTGTATTAACTCACTTAATAAATACTTGTGGCCTGACCAAGTGATGGACAGAATGTCAGTCCTCCAAATGGGGAAAGTGATTTTCTTTTTTACTTTGGTTCCTTTCTACCCTGATTTCATTATGAGAAAACAATTTTAAAGAATTCCCAAATAGGCCGTAATGAGAAAATATCTGTCCTCTTTTGAAAACCATGCTAGCCACCGCGCCCAGTCGTAGCAAACTGTAGAGTTTTCCTCCCCACAGCCTTTCACGCAGCACACTTCTTTTTCTGCTGCTTGGTAGCCTGCCGTGATCTTCTTGTCTCTGTCCATACGGCCTCCAACCCCAGAGTAATCATGCAGCTCCACCAACCAGACCATGTTGCGTGCCTGGAACTCTGGGGCTCTCTTCTCGCCCTTGGACCACGCCCACCCAAAGTTACCCCTCTTTTGGCTTGCTTTCTGTCTTTCATGGGAGCTCTGCTCAAGTTCAAGTCGTTGGTCATGACCTTGGACAAGGTGCTTCCTCTTCCAGGTCACGGCGTCCCCATCTGTGGAGGGAGGCAGTTGGTGGGGATGGTCTCTTAGACCTCTACAGGTCAAAGGTCATCTTTCTCCTGCACCATCCACCAGGTCTCTCTGGGCCCTGGTCTCCTCACCGTGAAATAAGAAAGACCACCAATCCACAAAAGGCAGAAGGGATTCCTTAATTATTTCTGATTCTTGCTCTTAGTGCCTTAACAGGAAACCTATTCAAAAGTGGTTTTTTGCCCTTTTCCTCTGTAGACTGTAGACTGCTTTGGGATTACGTCTATCAGTTGCTTTCTGACAGCCGGTACGAAAACTTCATCCGATGGGAGGACAAAGAATCCAAAATATTCCGGATAGTGGATCCCAATGGACTGGCTCGACTATGGGGAAACCATAAGGTAAAAGGGTACCAGCTATGTATTCTGCCAACTAGTGCCCAAAAAAAAAAAAAAAAAGAAAAAGAAAAAAAGAAAAAAGACTTTATCTTCTGGGTGGGAGGATAATTGCCCAGCTCCTCCCTCCTCGGTGTGCCCCTCATTATTTAGTTTATCTCTCACAGGTGAACAATTAGACAGTTGCAAAGGGAAGGAAATAATTAAAGATACCACTTTCCATTTGGTTACTTAGGCCAGGGGCCAGTTCACTTCACACCCCCTGAGTCTGATAGGGCCACCCTGGGAGCAGCCCTCCATCTCATTCCCTCGAGCTGGCCCTGCCACCCCTATGTCGCCAGGAGCTGGGGTACAGGGGAGCTCCGCAGAGCTGTGGGACTCACAAGGCAATAGGGAAGGGTCACTTCTGTCCTGCCCGGTTAGAAATTCCCATGTCTGCAAAAGCTCCCTTCTCCGTGGAAATGCTTACCCTCCGACTCTGCAGAATCCCCTTAAAAAGCAAACAGGCCAGAACTGTTTGCCCCCTAGTTTTCCATGCTGGAAAGAGGGACAGGAATTAAAAGATGCAGTCTTTTTTAGTTAGGAAAACTGTCAAAGTACATAGATGTAAAACACCTAAGTGTCCACTGTGAATGACCAGATAAAAGAACGATGGGGTATACATAGCCTGGAATATCACTCAGCCCTAAAAAGGAAAGAAATCCTGTGACAGGCTACAACACGGAGCAATCTTGAGATTATACTGAGGGAAATAAGCCAGTCACAGACAAGCATCGCATGTGTCCCTTCGTAGGAACTATTGAAAATGGGCAAATTCATCGAACCAAAGAGCAGAATG
The DNA here is from genome assembly GCF_011764305.1 of Mustela putorius furo. Taxonomy (NCBI): domain Eukaryota; kingdom Metazoa; phylum Chordata; class Mammalia; order Carnivora; family Mustelidae; genus Mustela; species Mustela putorius. The sequence continues at coordinate 36,005,754 of NW_025422368.1, read as the reverse complement.
GTGTTGCCAAAGGCTGGGGGGAAAGGCGGAGTATTCATCAATGGGTGTAAAGTTTCCATGAAACAGGATGGGTAGGTTCTAGAGATCTGCTATATAACCTTGTACCTTGTACATAGAGTTACCACGACTGTAGGACACACTTAACAATCTGTCAAGGGGATGGATGTCTTGTTAAGTGTTCTTACCACAGGAGAAGAAAGGAAAAGAAAACAGGGACCCAGAGCAAAGAGTCTCTCCCCTCAAAACAATATTTAAATAAATACATCTGTATCCTACTCAAAACAAATGAGTCACTAAGGTCTAGGCTGACCACAGGCCGGCAGATGTGGGCGGGACAAAGCAGGCAAGACACACCCCCAGGTGAGCTGAGTGAGAGGGGGCAGAGGAGGGCACAGCCCAGCCCCACCAGAGGTTGCCAGCCTCAAGTCCCTCGGGTAGGCCCCAGGGCCATGTGGAGGAGGACCTGAAGTAGGCCGTAACCAAATACGGCAAGGCCCCACTCAGAGACTCCTCAGTGTGTGAGTCACGGAGAAAAATCCTGCCTCGGCTCCTGACTGTGCCCGGACCCTCCAGGGCTCGGAACCTCTGTATTCTTCCTTCCAGAACAGGAATTTAAACAACTACAACAACAAATCTCTTCCTTAAAATGATAAACCAGAAACACAAGTTGGAGAAAGGTCACTACAACAAAAAAAAAAAAAAGAAAGAAAGGAAGGAAGGAAGGAAGAAAGAAAAAGAAAGAAGGAATTCTCTGTGGGTCAGAAGGCAAAGGATGGCCCACAGATGGGGGGACACTCCAGGAAATTCACTGAGCAGAGCAGAGCTTGGGCTTGGGAAAGGAAACAAGGGAGGTTGCCTTGGGATATGCTTCCTTAGCTTCGGGGCCAAGACTTTATCTGGCATTAAAGGTGATTCTGACAAAAGGTGATTCACCTTCGGACATGGACATGTCTTGGCTCCAAGACTTGGCGGGGTGTGTGAAAGCAGAGGGGATGGGCACAGGGTGGGGGTGGAGGGGTGGGGGGTGGCCTGGGAGGCAGCAGAGGGAGGAGAGGGAGCTTTCCCCAACCGGCAGGGCCACAGCAGCAGCTGAAGAGCTTTTATTTTAATAGCTCCCCAGCGTCTTCTCTGAGGTTGATTTCACTGTGTCTTTGTGCTTTTTTTCTCTCTTCCTCCTTTGAACAAACAGAACAGAACAAACATGACCTATGAGAAAATGTCCCGAGCCCTGCGCCACTACTACAAACTAAACATTATCAGGAAGGAGCCAGGACAAAGGCTTTTGTTCAGGTAGAACTTCCTTTTTCTCCTTTCCTTCTTTTGGGAGGATACTGTTTTCTTTAAATAAGAGGGAGGAGGGAGACTGTTAAGATCTCTACCTGCCTATGTGACACTCAAAGCCCTCCGTGCTACAAACTGGATACCATATGCTGGGTTGTTAGAATTTTAGGGGGAATTTTTTTTTTTTAACTTATGTCTGTATATTAGAGTAAAGCCAAAATGAAGTAAACATAATCTGACTCACCTTTAAAATAATGCAGTGATCAAATAGTATCATCTGGCATTAACATCCAGCTAAGTTAAAAGGAACAAACAAAGTAACATTGTTGAGGTATTAAATCTAGGCTTCCAGGTTCCCAGCCCCATAAGCTGGGTTCTGAACCAGTGTTTGTCAAAGAGCAGGTCGTGACCCATTCATGAATCAAGAAATAGATTTAATGAGTCAGTCACAACTGTTTTTTTTTTTTTTAATGAAATAGAACCAAATTGGGTAGAATAGAGTTGAAAATATCAGATGGTATCACATGAAATAAGAGTGACTAATAATTCATGAAAATTTGGGGGGTATGTGTGTATATGTGTATACGTGCTGAGTCATGATATAAAATGTTTTTTTTTAACGATGCATTATAATCAGAAAAGTCTGAGAGCTGCTGCACTAGACATTCCTCTTTCCAGACTTCCTCACAGCTAATGAGTTCCAACCATTTAACCTACCACATAGACTGTAATTCCAAGTTCTATGTAAGAGAGGAGAAAGAATTAGAAGAGGAAGAAGAAGGGATCTAAAGGAGCAGTCAGGAGAGGTAGAAGTGGTGGTAATTAACACTGGTGGTAATGGCCACGGGGAGACCCAGGAAAGGCTGGGAGAAGGTGGAATCAACACTCATGATGTTAGGTTATGGGTTTAGCAGGTGGGACAAAAAAGAGTTTCAGATGGGGCTAGAGAGATGGATTTGGAATTCTCTGCGCACAGGTAGAAAGTGGCACTCGGTATGAGTAGACGAGCCTGCTGGGATAGATTGGAAAGAGCAAAAAATTTAGATTTTAGCAGTGGGAGCTATGGTAACTTAGGAAGAGGGAAAGCAGTTGAGACCTTGAAAAACAACAGAAGAGGCTATTCAAGAGTTGGGAAGAGAATGGAATGAAGTAAAAAAGAACCCTCCTTTCTCTGGCTCTCCTGATGCTTTCCTGTCATCCTTCACCCTAAACTTGGGCCTCGGCTCCTATTCTTCCTGGATGAAATGATCCCATTACACAGCTTCACTTATCCCTTAATAGTTAGACTCTGTATTCAGCTCTAAAATCCTCGTGAAAGTCCAGATCTCAATTTCCAAGAACTTCTCATAGTACATGTGCACGAAATACCACAACACGAAAGAGTCAAGACAGACATTCTTCACCTACTAGAAACCCCCCCTCCCCGCATCCAGAATTCTCCTTACTCATCAGTGGCGTCACCATTATTCTAAGTGACCAGCCTTGACATTAGAGTTATCAGTGACTCTTCCCATATCCAGGTTAGTCATTGCGCTGGATTGTCCTTGGCTCTTCCATTCCATTGCCACTGCATTCTATTTAGTCGGGACTAGAAACCACATTTCCCAAGATTTCTTACCAGCAGGTTCCAGGTCGGAGTCTACCAATGACAAGCACTTGCGTGAGAATTTGGGAGGTATAAGAACAGTAAACGCATTATTATTGCTTCCCTATCTAGACTTTTATGGTTTACGTCTAGATTCATTCATAATCCTTTCTACCTCTGGTCCACTCTCCTGCCTTCCAAATTCATCGCACACCCTACCAGCTGCCCTACAACACTAGTGTGATTCCCTCTGTCAGAGACTTATGTCCCTTTCACTTTTGCTTTTTTAAAAATATGTGTCCCCTCTAGGTCCTTCTCAAGTGTCCTGCCCTTCATGAGGCTTTCTTCAGCTATTCAAACACACAGAGCTATCTTCTTCCATCATTTCTTGGATTCCCTTGACCCTAAACCACACTGCATTTGCAATAATTGTACATGTGAAGTTCTTCTTCCCACAACTACATCATAAGATTCTAGAGAGGAGAGGATTGCATTCTATATAATTGTGTTTTATATCTTATGGGGGTTTTCAGTAGATGTATCTTGACAAGCCCAATATGGTCTATCAGAAGCTTATTATGGAAAAGTAGTCAAGAGAAGAAAGGGGTAGTTTGCAAGGCCAAAGATAGCCCATGTGTGGATTCGGCCTCAGGAGCTTGTTAGTGACTTCAGATGGTGGGGAGAAGTTTTCATGAGGACATGAATGGATAAGATGGACTGCAGACTTGACAAATCCTACTGCTTGAGAAGTTCGGCAATAAAGGGCAGAAAAAGAGAAGCGGTAGTGGGAAAGTTCATAGGCTTCCAAGAGTGATTTTCGACAATTAGAAAAGGACAGAATAGTGCTATTAGTGAGAAGAGTTGGTCATTTTTTAAGAAATGAGTGTTGGAAGCCAGACTTGCCACAGAATCAAGGCCTCTTGGTATGAAACCTAGTGTGTAGTCAAGTGTTCAGTTGTTGGTGCTCTTCACAGGATGTGTAGGCATTTCGAGAAGGAAAATTTCAGTAGGGACCAGAGCCATTACATGGCTCTTTGATGAGGAGGCAGGGCTCAGAGAAAGGAGCCAAGAGGGAAGGCCAGATAAGGTTTGGAGGAAGGCATGAGCCATGATTTGTGGCCAGGTTAGAGTAAAGGGTTCCTGGTCATAAAGAAGTGGGATCCCAGAGTTTCCTGGGTAGAGATGACAGAGAGCTCAGGTGGGCAGACTGAAGAGTGTGTGTCCTTGGCTTTATCTGAGAAGTGCTCATCATAGGCTTTCGAACATGGAGTGACAAGAGGAAAAGTATATTTTCAGGCAGTTTGTCTGGTGCATAGCAGAGTGTCTGGAGAGGGAAAGTGTGCGGGCCCCGAGTGGAGCTGTGGAAGGGGTGCTCCCATTCGTGAGGCTACACAGTCTACACCCAGGCTGCCTTCCTGAACCAGGGAAAATCATGGTCAAATGAGTTGCTGATGTTATTTCCAACAAGAAGATAAAGCTTGCCGTTGGCACCCAGCTACAGAGGAAGATAGACTAATGGGGATTCTTTGCTAGCATGTTGGGTGGATCAGTGTTAACACTGAAAAGGATTCTTTCTTTTTGACTTTCTAATTTCCAAGAGCACCACTAACTTGTCTTCTTATGAAAATTTTCCATTCGACATTTAATTGTATCCTTTGAGTTAAATGCAGGTTTTGCATACCATTCCCCAGGCTCACAGTCTGGGGTGGAAATGGATCTACAGCTCTCAGAGGTCACTGGAAAATCTAACTCTCTAAAAATAAGAAGCAGTGGGCTGTGCCAGGGTTCCCTCGCATGGCCATGCACAGGGCACTACACAACCTCCATGGGTGCTGTCTCCTAGACTTGTTTTATAGTTCTCTGGCCATTTTCAGGCTGTCAGAGAAAGGGGCACCTCTTCCCAGTAAGTGAGCGTTACTGGCGGGGTTCAGTAGCTCTCCTGCTGTTTGAGGTGATGGGGCCTTTGCTTTTAGTTGAGAGTTCAAGGGGAGGACCAACGTGAGGACAGTATAATCTCTGGACCCCTCCATTTCCTCTTCCAAAGGTTTATGAAAACCCCTGATGAAATCATGAGTGGCCGAACGGACCGTCTGGAGCACCTTGAGTCCCAGGAGCTGGATGAACAAATATACCAAGAAGATGAGTGCTGAGGGAACCAAGCCACGGCCTCAGCAGGGGGCCGGCAGCCGGGGGTCCCCTGCCCACGAGGGCCCTGGAGGCGTGGCAAGCAGGCGGGCTGAGAGCTGAACCGGAAGAGACCCGGGAGTGGGAGTGACACTTGTCTCGCATAGCGGGAGGGTCCCCAGAGCACCTTAGACAAACCACCCAGCGAAGGCAGGGCTGGCATTCTGGCCGAGGGCACGAGCCTGGGACTCCTGGTTCTGTTTTCTCCTCATGTGGAACCTCTCCATCTGTAATTCCTCACCCTCACCCGTCCACCTATTGTTAATTTCATGGTGTTTCTTTTTTTTTGTTTTGTTTTGTTGTGGTGTTGTTTTTTTTTAAAGACCATGCAGTTTGACTTTTCATCATTCATACAGGGGAAGACATCCGAGGTTGTTTTCCTATGGAAATATATATCTATTATATATATCTATTTTTTGCAAATCTCACAAAGTGCGGCAAGCCCAGCTGGTCAGGAAAGAGAACACTTGCAAAGGGTTTCAGGTTCCTCTTCAGCCTGCCACGTAGATCAGATTTGTGCCTGTTAATATTGGGTCTTGGCTGGAAAAAAAAAAAAAAAAGAAAGAAAGAAAGAAAGAAAAAGAGGCTTTTAAAAAAGATAAAGTGAAAAGGAGAGCTTTTTCTCCCTCTCGCTCTTTCCTTCCCGGCCTCCCGTCTGTCCTACCCTCCCCGCCTCCTGTTGAGGTTCAGATGCCTTTTAGCAGAATTGTGCCTCTCCTGGAGTCCTGAGCATTACGGACGCCCAAAGGCCATCTGTGGCCTGGGTCCTTTGCAGCCGGCGCTGCCAAATCCAACCCACATCCCGGCATCTGGCTACCTACTGGAGGGAGGCCCCAGACCTCGCAGGTGCTGCGGTCCTCCAGGAAGAGACATGCCAGCCCAGCGGGCTGCCCCCACCCCCAAACCCTACTCCCACCCCGACATGGCTGCGAGAACCCCAGGACTTGGTGGCTCCTCGGGAACGGAAGATTCAGGACAGAAGGCAGCTGCGTCATTCAGAAGGCCCCAGCATCATGGGATTAACTTGCAAGTTCTGCAAGGCAGAAAATACAAAAAGACCCCAAAGGGCCTGATGGTCAGACACTAGGTGGAAATTGTGCTGCAGGGGGGGATCTGTGCTTCCAGGGCAGGTGACTGAGGCTAGTGAGCGAGAAGGTCTTCTCTGTTCCATCCAGAGGCCATTTGTAGTCAGTTTTATGCCCTCGCCTGCTTTGTTTTGTCTTTTTTCCCAATTCCTAGCCTTTTTTTTTTTTTTAACTTTTCCTGGTCCCCACAAGATCCAGGGCATTTGAGAAGGAGGGCCCTGATGTACACAGCCACTTGCTCCCGGTGTTCGCCAGGCCAGGGCAGACAAGAAACTCCTCAGACTCATTACCTATTTTGTTTCTTCTTCTTTCATAGCTGTGTTTCAGACTGGACCCATTTGTGGCTCTTTTTCACCTCTAAATCAGGTCCGCAGTATCTTGTAAAATGAGGGAAGTGCCACCCCATAGTACTTTTGATGATATCAGATATATTTAGAAAGCTGTTTTAGGAGAGCTTTTTTTTAGGGTGTTTTTTTTTTCCTTGTCTTGCCACCTGGATTGACTCTCCCATTTCCAGGTTCAGAATCCAATATTAGGATGACAGTCTTTTTTAATCCTAAAGATTAGACCCGCCTCACAAAGCACCCCCCTCCCTGCCCCGTTCCTCTGTTTCCTCTACTAACTCGGGTGAGCACCTCACACTCCCAGCATCACCACTGGCAGCACTAGGGGGAGGCTGCCAGAGCCCTGGGTGTCTCCCCAAGCCACTTCTGACTACGTCAGGCAGGTGGGGGTTGGAAGAACACAGGCAGGAGGAATTCAACCCCACCCGTACTGACAAGAACCCCAGCCTGGGGAGAAGGAAGGACAGACTGACTGTGGGTCGGAGGCACCGGAATCAGGGAGCCCTTCAAAGCTTTTCATCTGTGCTCTGTTCCTGCCTCTTAACGAACCGCAGATAGAAACGTGGCTGTAGCCAGCCTCCTCTGCTGTCACACACTCCCCCCAACTCTACCTTCCAGAAGGTTGGGCTTGCGGTCAAGTCAAGGACCTGCTGTGTGAGGCTGGAGGGTCCACTGATGAAGGAAGGGTATGGTCTCATCTGCTTGAACGGTGGTGAGATTCAGCTGGCCCCAGCATGCTACAGATACCTTTCACGAGCGGTCACTCCAGTCTCTACAATGACCGGTGTTGGCTCACACCTGGAGATCTTAAGCCAAGTATCTGGTGTGTTGTGAAGGCTGTTGAGTGTAAGCGCTGGAGAGAGAGGGTGCATTTTGACTGAGGCCCTTTATATGACGATGTAACCAGAGACAGGACATGGTGGGGCTCTTCCCTAAGGTTAGAACATCTCATTCTGATAGAAGGACCCGGGCTTTCACTGTTTGAAGAATATTACAGTTGAATTAGGGAGGGAAATTCCCATTGGCCCCAAGGATTTCTGTATTTAAAGCAGTACCCTGTAAGAATACGTAGGACAGGTTGACACCTTCAGTCGCTTGAAGAATAGAAGGTGCTAATTCCAATATGATCTTCATTTCCCACCCAGATACATTCCCAATAAGAGTTTTCTGTTGACTCCCTTAAATTAGGCAAACGTCCTTCTCATTGCTTTGAGCTAACAAGTGGGCAGTGCTGACACCAGAGACACGGTGCTTCCACGCTGCTGACCCCAGGGATGCCTTAGGACATGCTGACCCTGCTTCGGATGTCGCGAAGCACCTGATAGACCCTCGAAGGGATTCAGAGGAATCGGGCACAGTCCCGGCCCACCGAGAGCGTCCACTCAACCTGTAGACTCTATCCAAGCTGAAATTCCTTACTTCAACACCAAGTGCTGGGGCTGATGGCACGTTCACCTGGGACCACGTGAAAAGTATGTCTGTGACTTGAATAGTTGGCCTTTCCCTGCTGCTGTCCCGGGACTGCTTGGCTTAGATCAGAAATCGAGAAAGGGCTCTGCAGAAGAGCACCGCAGAGCAGGGAAAGCTTGCTTCATCTGTATCTGGGGGGGTCACTCTCACTTGTATCTCCAGCTAGAAATTCTCTAGCACCTTCTCTTGCCTGCATCTTGGGTTCACCACGTTGCCTCTTCTCCATCAAAGGAGGTCAGTGGCTATTGGCTGGACTGGCCATGTGGCAGAACAGTCTCTCTTTCTGTCCCAAGGCAACTTGGTCTCTTGCCTGACGCAGGGTCACCAATGTCCTGAGTCCTTTCTTTTTTCCTTCCTCTTTCTTTCTTTCTTTCTTTCTTTCTTTCTTTCTTTCAGGGGGACATCCCCACAGAAAAAGGGGATAACAGACTGATGGATTTTCTCCTCTCAACAGTGTGTTTGGAACCCTCTTACCCAGGGTCTTTTTACACTGGTGTCTTGCCCAAATAAGAATGTAGCTTTAGCTAAACCTTCAATGGCTATGACAGGATCCACCTAAATGACTAAGTAACTACTGTTTCCGCCTTTCACTGTCTATGCTCCAAGTCAGTACATTTTTGAAACATTTCACTCCCTTCTCCAGAAGGGAGACTTGAGTGTCCAGGAGGTAGGATGGTGCCCTGGGAGCAGACAGCATGCCAGGGACAGAATGAGGAGTGGAATCCAGCCTGGCCAGACCCCCACTGGACCCATTCCCACCCAAGAAGTTGAAGATAAAAGATTTGGGGAAATCCCCAAAGAACAAAGGGCAGGTTTTTTTGCCCTGACGTTCGGTGCTAGTAAGTTTTCATCCCCTGCTCCTCTTCTCTGCAGAAGTCTGGAAGGAAGGCAGCGATCTAAGGAAGCCATGGTAGGGGAGGAGGGTGACAATAATCCCTGCCTGTCTAAAAACCACAGAAGACTAACCTGATACTCTTTTGGCCCCATCTGCATCAACACTAAACAACTACAAACTCCCCGAATCTTTCACACACGCCAAGTGAACATTCTCAACGATTTCTCTTTGTGACTGCAACCACCTGCAAACCAGAACGAATCTAGAATTTCTTTTTTTTCTTTTTGTTTAATTTCTAATCTCTTGTTTATGAGGTGTGGGGTTTATAAGGGACTGAATCAAATGAATGTAATAAAAAAGAAAAAAAAAACAAAAACAAAAAACAAATGCCTTTTCTCAGGGCCAGTGAGTTGCAAATAATTTTTAAAGAAAAGCCTATAATTGCATCATCTCAATAAATTTTTTATAAAAAAAAAAGGACCAAGTCTCTGTTTTTAATAATGTGAAATGGAGTCATACAGGGAAGGTATGCCAATGAGGTAAATCCTGTCTCCACTCAATTACGGTATAAAGTACAGTCCTGGTTTTCATTGGCAGGCAGCCTCTGTCATAGAGCTGTCTGCAAGGCAGTCTTGAGACAAACGGCACCAGAAGGGTCAGAAAGTTCAAGTCTGAGCATCTGCCCCAGGTGGGGAGATGTGCCGGCAGGAACTCCGACCAGAGATGCCTGGGTCCTGTGCTGGGCCAAAGATTTATCAGCTCACTGAGGACGGTGGTGATTCCAAGGTCCTCCCACAATCGAACGGTTCCTTAATCCTACCTAAATCATGGATGTGAGTCTGCAGGTGAGGTAGGGCCCAGGACTCCGCTAAGGAGCACAGTGACTTGCAGGGTCATCATCCAGCTCAGAGCCCACCCCCATGCTCCGAATGTCTCCGTGACACTGGCCAGTGGGGCCCCCTGCCAACCAGTAGGCGCTTATGATTTCAGTATCAAACATCCTACGATCATCCAGAACTATCTGTCCTCAGAGGTGGGTAGAAACGAAAAGAATGGAAAATGAAGCAAATGAAATTGCTGGTTAGCAACTCAGATGTAAGTTTGGGAAGTAGACGTTTGAAAGCCATCAGATCATATCTATATTTAAGTTGTCCTGGGTACTCTGTCTTCCGTGACCATGGATTGGTGATACTTGGCCCTATATTCCATATGGAGGGAGAACAGTGTCAAAGAGTAAGTGTCCATATATTTCCTGAGGTGCTAGTAATGCATCTGAAGCTACTGTTTTTATAACTCAGCATCACCTGGGAATTGCTAGAAATGCAGATTATCAGTTCCTCACATAAACTAAACCAAAAACTTTGGTGAGGGAAGGGGACTTAGCAATTTTTAAACAAGCTCTCCAGGTGATTCTGATGGTCTTCTCTCTGCTCTTCCCCTCACTCTCAAGGCTAACATCAGTTTGTTCATCTGGGTATAAAAAAGACCATGTGGTCTTATAAATTGTAAGTATAATTGACAGATTTGACAGAATAATTGATGATGAATTTGTGTTAACAGTACTCACACACGGCAATGCTGTGCTTTTCCTAAGACTGAATATACCGTGGAATGAGTGGATGAAGAACCACACATCAGAGTCGTCTTCTTGCTTCCTCCAAAGGAAGGAAGTCAGTAGTGACCCTGACACCTGCTAGTCGTCAGACCACACTTTGAGTAGCAAGACATCCGTTCTCGCCCATCAAGCCCTGAGATTCTGACCCTAATGTAAAACTGAACTAGCCTCTCTCTTTGGTGTGTATTCCTTTGCGAAGTCCTCCCTAGAAAATTGGTCCCTGGGGCCAATCTGCTCTGCAAGAAGTTTGCTTGTTCTCTGGGGCAGCAACAAGAGTGAACACCATGATCAAAAACCTCTTCATGGGGCGCCTGGGTAGCTCAGTCATTAAGCATCTGCCTTCCGCTCAGGTCATGATCCCAGGGTCCGAGAATGGAGTCCCGCAGGGAGCCCGCTTCTCCTTCTGCCTGCTGCTCCCTCTGCTTGTGCGCTCTCTCTCTCTTTCTCTCTCTCTCTCTCTCTGACAAATAAATAAATAAAATCTTTTTTTTTTTAATCTATACTTGAAAAAAAATATGATCCCCCCCCAAAACACAACCCATAATAGAAAAAAAAAAAAAGATGTTTTGGACAAAGTGAACTTCATCAAAATTAAAACTCGCTCTTCAAAAGATACCGCTAAGAAAATGAAAAGAGAAGCTGCAGACCGGGAAAAAAGGCAACTCTTTTATGTACAAAATCAGACATCACAGGCACTGAACATCGTCTCCTGTCTGTACTTGACCCACGACTGTCTTGGAAGATGGTCATTCATTAGCGGGCAGGGTCCGTCACTCACACATAAAAGATAGAGAGGTGGTACATGTCTGCTGTCATGAAACCACCTTCAGAGTGTGTTTTAAAATGATTTCTTCTGTGTGTTGTGCTGGCAAAACACTTCTCGCCGTTTGGCACTTCCTAATCCCGCTTCCCTTTCCTTTTTCAAATTTGTGGAGCAGGCATCCTTTTGGGAGACATATTAGAGGGTTTTTATTTTATTTATTTATTTTTAAGATTTTATTTATTTATTTGACAGAGAGATAGCACAAGTAGGCAGAACAGCAGCCAGAGGGAGAGGGAGAAGCAGGCTCCCCATTGAGCAGGGAGCCCCATGTGGGACTTGATCCCAGGACCCTGGGATCATGACCTGAGCTGAAGGCAGCCGCTTAACCGATTTAAAATAAATCAATCATTCCTAGTGAACAACCTTACACACTGGATCCTCTGGTCTCAGAACTCCAGCCAATTGCAGCTACAGGCAAAGCAAACTTTTCAGGCAGGGGTCTTAGGCCTGGGAGAGCAGCCTATGGGAGCAAGGTGCGACCGGCTGCGTGAGGAGCAAAACTGGCCCCAGACATGGGGCAGCACTGGCAAGGATGGTGGTTTTGTCTACCCGAGGAATCTGTCTGCTTCAGGGTCTAGCTTGTTTTGCCAGTCTCCTTAGGAGTCTAAGACAGAGAGACCTGAGTTCGCTGGTGCCAAGCTCCTGGTTTATTCCATTCTGATGTTAGGTCTCTGGCAGACCAGTGCCCAACCCACCTGGTATGAGAGCAACAGAGCAGAGTGGTTAAGCAAAGGCTGAGTCAGGATGCCTGGTCCCACCCCACTTCCTCTCACTAGCTGTGTGACCACAGGCAACTTACTTACTCTCTCTGTGTCTTCGTTTCCTCAGGTGTAGCACTGGGATCAGGCTGATAATAGTCCCTACCTCAAAAGGATGGTGGTGAGGAGTAGATGACAGATTACAGAGAAAGGGCTTAGAAACATGCCTGGCACAAAGTTACCTGCTATTAATTTTATACTTTACTCAGGAACCAGTGAGCCACCAACCACTGCTTCACCCAGAACAGCTCTCTATCAGTTCCACACATCATAATTCTCCAAAAAGCTACCTTCTGAAAAGTTTCTGCTGTTCCTGTTTTATTCTGTTCTAGTTTGGACACCAGAGAATGAGGGCAACCCCATCACTTCACAGAGGAGGGGTCAGAGGCCAGGTCAGGTGAGGGATCATGTGAGCCCTCCCACACCCCACAGCTGTCTGAGCCAGCACCCCGCCCCGCGGGCGCGCGCGCGCGTGCACACACACACACACACACACACACACCTCAGAGTCCACAGTGGGCCAAGTCCTCAGCCCTGCGGAGCACCTGAGCATTCAGTGATATTTACTTGTGGCAATGGACTCAACCCAAGGGAAATATTGCCTTGACTCAGGTTTACTGAGAATATTTTGATCTGGTTTTGTTCAGTTCAATAGCTTTAGGAAATGTGTAGGTTTTGTTCCATTTAAACTTGGTCTGCGAGTTTCCTTGATTTTGTTTTTCTCCCACTTGCTAAGGAAGTCCTGGCTCAGCTCATAGGTGCACAAAACAATGTTATTTGGGTTCAGTTTGGGGACTGGGAAATTAGAGCATTATGTTTGAAGAGAGCTCGAACATGAGGTGGGGGCCACATGATAAAGCCCCAGAAGTCTGGCTGCTCAGGAAACCAGGAGGTCCGGCTATGAGATGCTGCTAGAAACCTGGCTCACTGCTAGACTCCTGCTTTTCTGTTAGAAAAGGGAAGAATGTGCCTGACCAATTAGAGAGTCTTCCATTTCCAGTCAGAAAAGAATCTTCACATGGAACAACAGGAGAAACAGCAAGCCTGCTACTGGGGTCTAGTCCCACTTAATCACTATCTCAAGCAACTCACTAAAGGAGCGTGGCTCAGTTTCTTAAAGAGTTCTTTCCCTCAGGGCGTCTGGGTGGCGTAATCAGTTGGGCATCCAACTCTTGGTTTCAACTCAGGTCATGATCTTGGGGTTCTGGGATCAGGCCCCACTCTCCTCAGAGGAAAGTCTGCTTCTCCCTCTCCCTCTGCTCTTACCCTCACTCTCATGCATGCTCCTCCCCCCCCCCCAATAAATAAATAACATCTTAAAAAAGAAAAAAGAATTCTTTTCCTCAACGCAACATTGAAGTGATTCAGTGAAGAAAATGTGTAACAGTCCTAGCACATAAGTGTTAGTTCTCTTTCCTTTTTTATGCCTGACAAACCCTCCCCCCAACTTATACACACTGCACAATTCTGTAATTCTGTTTCTATGGAATTCCAAGTGGGAAAATCACCCAGTGACAACTGCTGAGAGGTGTTGACCTTTTGTTTCTAATCAACTGAATTGCCACTTGACCTCCTCAAGACACACATGACCCTGAGTCAAGACCTTGACCAAAATAGGGTAGATTACCTTGCAAAACCATCTGGGAAGTCAGCACATCCTTCCTCTGTCAACCTCCCAGAGGAGCCTCCCCCAAGATTAGAAAGCAATCTGTAAGCCTTTCCTCTCCCCCAGCTTCTGCCTCCTAGTAAAAGCCTCCACATGCCATTTGCATCAGCTTGGCATTGGTTAGTTAAATCAGTAGATGAATGCAAATTCTCCAAGGAATTCGAAATCTGCTTTGGGCTATTCAGTTTGGAGCTGTTTCCTTTCCTTTCCCTTACAGGCTCCCAAAGCTGATTCCCACCTGAGGGAAACCTAGACCTGGAACACTCCAGAGATGACTTTATCCCCCAAACCAAAGATTTTCTATTGGTTGTGGTTTAACCTGCTTAGGTGAAATCAGGGTTTTAGACACTCAAATAAAGTTCCCTTGCAAGTAGATGCTCCATTCTCTCCCAGTGCTCCCAGCATTCACCACCGCGGCCATCTTCACATACTACCTCAGTGCCAGTGATGGCAGGACACCTGACCACAAGCAAGAGAGAGCCACCCTTGAGGACCACTGAATTCATTCCCATGAAAGGTGTGGACTCAGACTCAAATTTGACATGACCAGGCCATTTGGCTAAGACATGTGCCATGAAGAAGATCCACTTCTGTTCTACACTTACCTGCAAAGGCTCCTTCCATTTCAAACAGGTAGTGTGGCATAATCAGCCATCAAGGAGGAATTACGCCAAAGTCAAATAATTATAGTGTCGTGATGTGCTGTGCCTTTAGCCTCCCTCGCTTTATAATTTTGGGTGCCAACCTTTGGATGGGCTCAGACTTGCCAGAGAACATTCCCTACTGGGTGCTCCAAAGAAGCCCCAGTTCCAGAGAGGCTGCTCGGGCAGCCGGAACAGGTCTAGCCCAAGGGCCTTCGAACCAGTCAACCCCAAATTATTTTGAGACATGTCTGCTTTTTTGTTTTTTGAACATATTTGGAAGAAGATCCAGGTGTCCCAGGCAGTGTATAGCTTCTGAGATGGATCAGTAAGCTTCCTCAGGGAAGTAAGATCAGGGTTGTCTGTTGAAAAGAGCACAAGCCTTGGTATGAGGCGGGGTGGGGTTGGAATCTGGCTCTACCCCCTGCAGAGATGGGACATTATAAGTAAAAGAAAAATAAAAGCAAAAAATAATAAAAAGAAAGGAAAACTCATCTTCGAGTAGGCATTTCCTTCTCTACCATTCTGAAAGATTTCTTTGAAAAGTAGAGATAATGTATATAAAGTGCCTGGCACATTTCAGATGTTCAATAAATAGTATACATTATTATTCAACTGGGTGGTCCTTTCTCCAGAAACTGGATAGGTGGATATGGAATCTCCTGTCTAAAACATCATTTTCTCTACTTGCCAAATCTTACCTAGCTTCTCTCTTCATAGTTTGTTCTTTTTGCCCTTCATTATTCAAGGAAAAAAAAAATTTAAAGAAGCAACTGAAGTATTGAGGCCGTCTAGATCTCTTTTGTCAAGGGAACCAAAATCTTTCCCAATTCATGATGTATAGGGCGAGTCTAAGAAACATTTTTGAATCCTGCATAAAAATCTTCATTCTCACATAGTACTTAGAAAGAGTGCTTACATACACTATATTTGTAAATTCTTATGACAACCCCATGAAAAAAATATTTTCCCTCATTTTAAGGTGGAAACTGATACTCAAGGGAAGGTAAGATTTGGTTAAGTTCTCACAGAGAGAAAGCAGGAGAACTTGATTTCAAAATAAGATGTTCTTATTCCTTTTTCTTTTTCTTTTTCTTTTTTCCATGTTATCCAGGAAAGGAAACTCTTCAAACCACTGTCAGCCTTTGATACCAACGTTTCTTGATTTGGCTAGTAGAGAACAGGGCTCTTATGGAGGAGAGACAGGACAAGTAACTGGCTGGAGGGGAAGGCTGGACCTGGCAGTGATCTGGAATTTGGAGTGCCAGGAACCAAGGGAGGGTGCCGCTGGTGTCTCCTAAGGCAGCAAGGTGTAGTAGGAGAGCACTGGGTGTCTTGAAATGTGGGATGTCAAAGAGAGGAAATTGTATCTGAAAAAGAGTTGGAGGGGTACTAAAAATAAACTTCCTCTTAATTATAATTTCACTTTGGGCCACCTCCACCTCTCTTCTTTACTGACTTCATAAATTTTTTCTGACTTTTTCCATGGTCTTTTCTCAGGAATCCTGTCATCCACAAGAATGAAGTTCAGTTCATTTGTATACTGAGAAGGGCCAGGGATATGGCAAAATAGAAGTCCACCATCCCAGGTGAGGCCACATGGAAGGAGAGAGTCTGCTGAGGGGACTAAGGAGCAAAACTCTGGTGAATTCAGCAGGCAGAGACGGAGTACAAGGCCAGGAGCAGAGTTGTACAGATTACCAGTTAGCTGAAATGGGTAAAAGCCAGAGTTAAGGATGTAAACACTGGTATTTGAAGGGCAAGGACCAGGCAGCCAGATATGGGATGAGAATCCAGAAAAATCTGGAAGCAACTTCTAACACTGAGGATGGCCAAAAGCAGAAGTATCAGAGGATATGAGGACAACTGTAGGGGTGCCTGGGTGACTCAGTCAGTTAAGCATTTGCCTTTGGTTCAGGCCATGATCCTGGGGTCCTGGGATCAAGCCCTGTATCAGGCTCCCTGTTTAGTGGGGAGTCTGCTTCTGCTTCTGCCTTTGCTCCTCCCCTCTTTTCTGGCAGTCTTTCTCTCAAATAAATTAAATAAGAAAGGGAAAGAGGAAGGAAAAGAAAAGAAACAAGAAGGAAGAAAAAGAAAAGAAAAGAGAAAAGAAAGGACAACTGTACATATGTGTTTGCATGTACTTTTCTGTGTGTGTGTGTTGTGTTTTGTGTGTTTGAACAAATGATAATATTGCTAGGACAGCTCAAGTTATGGGAACAAAGAATATTAGAACTAGAACTAGAAGGAGTCTTAAATCGTCTCATGTAAATTGGAGCTCAAGAGAAATGAGTGATTGACCTGAAGTCACAGAACCACCCAGTGACATAGCTAGCAAGCTTCTCTATGATTCATTGTCTTTAGCACAAAGTCAGGAGAATACCTCAAAAAGGAATCAGAGGCAAAGAATAAAAAACAGTCCTCAAAAGTTGCCAATCAACAGCATAAATATGAAGACAAAAAGAAGAGAGGAAAATGTTCACACATTCAGATTTGAAAAGTACCATACATGAGAAGACAATTTAGTCTTAGGAAAAACAGATCCTAAAAGCAGAAAATGCATAAGAATATAGTCTCAGAAGGAAATGCAAAAACACAAAAAAGATTACTTTTATGGGCAGCTTGATGCCAAAGTTTTATAATTAAGTGCATGCCATAAATATTTGATTTTGCATGAAGAAATACAAGGAACTGGTTTGTGTGAGAGGAAGGGGACTAGATGTTCACTGCAATATAAATTTAAAAAGAGGATGAATAAACCTAGTTTATTAGCTGAAAGGCTGTAATTGGGTGTTCCAATAAAGTGGCTTCCTGTAGGCTTCTCAGCAATTTATAAATACACACAGACAGTTCAGAAACAAGGAGTTCACTGAGGCTATAAACTAAGCCTTGGTTTTCACTCTTGTCCCAGAAACAGTCAGATAGACTAGTGCTTAAAATGGCAAAACTTTAAACAAAATGAGATGAGCAAAAGTTATAGAATTGGGATGTGGAGGGTTATAGCATACAGAAATGTAATACATATCCCAGCTAAGACATAAGTGAGAGTAGAAAGGTGGTAAGCGAGCCTATATGGTTACCAGGTTCTTACATTTGATAGGAAGTGATACAATATTAATTCTAAGACTCTGAAAAGTTAGGGATATATCTTGTAATGTTTAAGCAATCACTATTAAAAATGCAAAAAAAAAAAGCTAACCGATAAAGTGGAATTATTAACAGTTTTCAATCCAAAAGAAACCAAGAAAAGAGAAAGAGAGAAAAATAAAATAGATGGAACCAATAGAAAATGAAGAACAGAGGCGCCGCGGTGGCTCAGTGGTTTAAGCTGCTGCCTTCGGCTCAGGTCATGATCTCAGGGTCCTGGGATCGAGTCCCGCATCGGGCTCTCTGCTCAGCAGGGAGCCTGCTTCCCTCTCTCTCTCTCTCTGCCTGCCTTTCTGTCTACTTGTGATCTCTCTCTCTGTAAAAGAAATAAATAAAATCTTTTTTAAAAAATTTTAAAAAAGAAAATGAAGTACAAAACATAGACTTTAATGCAATCAAATTAGTAATTACACTAAGTGTAAAAGGACTAAACACTTCAAATAAATAACAGAGATTGTCAGAATGGACAAAAAGCAATACTCAAGTTTATGCTGTCTATAAGGGACACACTTAAAATATAAAGACACAGATAGATTAAAAATCAATAACTAGAAAAATATGCTATGCCAACAGCAAGCATGAGAAGTCTGATGTGACTATATTAATATTAGATAAAGTAGACTTCAAGGCAGAAAGTATTATTGGAGATAAAATGGGAGCCTTTCAAAATATCAGACACTTGCAAACACTGGGATTAATGTTATTTTCTGTCCTTGACAAATCTTTGAAGTTGTAGTTAAGCACTTTAAAGAGTGATAAATTAGGACTATATACTTGGAAAAATACATGAACAATAAAATATGTCACTATAAGAAATAATAAGGCAAGGATATTACTACCAAAAAAAAAGATTTCATTCTTCCAGATGGCTGGATGATATTCCATGATATATATAATGTGTATATAATATATGTATTATATAATATATTACTTATTAATATTACATTATATTATTATAATACATTAATTATTATGTTATTTATTATATATTAATAATATATAATATAATATATAAAGGGAATTCAAGAAGACTGGGGTTTCCATTCCACAGTGTCTGGGGAATGCTAGAAGAACAGGGCTCTCATTGTTTAATGTCCAACATTTAACTACCAGAGAGCTTCCTTTCTACTCATTATGTATGGCCCAAAGTTGCTGGGAGAGGTAATCAGACTATACGATAACATCCTTTGAACTCCCTGGAGAGCTTGACTGACAGTAAAGCATGTGATAGATAGATAGATAGATAGATAGAGTAAGCTAGAGCTACAGATCTCCTTTATCCATTCATCAGTTGATGGACATTTGGGCTCTTTCCATAAATTGGCTATTGTTTTTTTTTTTTTTAAGATTTTATTTATTTATTTATTTGACAGAGAGAGATCACAAGTAGGCAGACAGGCAGGCAGAGAGAGAGAGGAGGAAGCAGGCTCCCTGCTGAGCAGAGAGCCTGATGCAGGACTTGATCCCAGGACCCTGAGATCATGACCTGAGCCGAAGGCAGTGGCTTAACCCACTGAGCCACACAGGCGCCCCCATAATTTGGCTGTTGTTGATAATGCTGCCATAAACCCCAAGGTGCATGTGCCCTTTCAAATCAGTATGTTTGTATCCTTTGGGTAAACACCTGATAGTATAATTGCTGGCTCGTAAGGTGCTCTATTTTAACTTTGTGAGGAACCTCCATGCTGTCTTTGCTGACTCCAAAATATATGTGCTATTGTTTGCCTCCCCCTACATACATACATAAGATGACTCCAGATGACTTGCATTACACTTTGGTGATTCTGCTATTTCTAGAACTTCTTCTTTCTGTTCCTTATCCTTTCCATTCCCTTCTAGACTTTCTCCTTCATATCCAATACCGTTTAATTAAGTGGGAATAAATTACAATATCCACAGGAACTAGGTTTTACACTCATTTTAAAAACAAATGGTCTAAGAAGTCCTGCTGGAGACTTTGTATCTCCTCTGTGAAGTGAATTACTCACTCTTAGAAGCTCTAGATCCAGAGTCATGATCTGGGCAACCACACTACTCACAATCCTTATCTCAAGATGTGGGGCACTGTTTTGCTACAACTATAAAAATGACAAATATAAGGGGGAAGGAGCAAGATGGTGGAGGGGTAGGAGACCTAAATATCATCAGGTCCCAGAAGTTCAGCTAGATAGGAACCAAACCATTCTGAATACCTACAAATTCAACAGGAGATTGAAGAGAAGAGAAGCAATTCTAGGAACAGAAAAACGACCACTTTCTGGAAGGTAGGACATGCAGAAGTGAACCCGAGGTGACATATGGGAAGAGAGACTGCGGGGAGGGGGGCCAGCTCCCAGGAAGCGGTAGAGCAGGGGAACACAAAATTTGAACTATTAGATGTCTGCTCCACTGAGGGACATGTCTCCAAAGGCTAAGCAGGGGGTGGAGCCCTCATGGGTACAGTGTGGTCTCAGGACCCGCAGGGTCACAGAAAGATGGGGTGTGCTTAAGTGTGGCAGAGCTCCCAGGTCAGAGTGGGGAAGCTGGCTGCAGAGACAGAGCCAATGGGGGATCTCTCAGCTCAGTGTTACCTTAAACCATGATCTGAGGAACAGTTGGACCACTGCTCTTTGAGCCAGGACTCAAAGAGTGGCAGATCCCAGAAGACTCACCTTCTTCCTCCGGGAGGAGTGGCATGGGAGCACCGCAGGAATCGGCTAGGTTTGGAGACTCCAAACCGGGCTGTTCGCCAGAGATAGAAACACTCAGTCACAGGCCAGGTGAGCTCAGAGTGCAGCTGGAGACCAGGGAGATGAGAGTGATTGACTGCTTTTCTCTGAGGGCACACTGAGGAGTGGGGACCCAAGCTCTGATTGGGAGGTCTCTATCTTTATTCTCCACCTCCAAAGCTGTACAGAAAGCATTCAGGGAACAAAAGCTCCCAAGAGCGAATCCAAATGGATTGCTTAGCCTGGCCCCTGGCAAAGGCAGTGAAATTCCACCTCAGGCAAAGACTATTGAGAATCATTGCAACAGGCCCCTCTTCCAGAAGATTAGCAAGAGCATCCAGCCAAGCACAAGTTCACTAATCAGTGAGAACTGTGGAACTCCAGAGCAAGGGAAAGCAATAAAGAATTTATGGCTTTTTTCCCATGATTCTTAGTCTTCCAAAGTTATTTTTATTTTAATTTTTATTTTAATTAAACTAATTTTAAATTTAATTTAATTTAATTTAATTTAACTTAATTTAATTTATTTTAATTTTATTTTTAAATTTTATTTTTATTTTTAATTTATATTATTTATTTATTTATATTAATTAATTAAAATTAATTTTAATTTTAAATTTTATTTTTTTCTTATTCTATTTTTTAAAATTTCTCCTTTTTCCTATTTTAATTTTTTTTAAACTATTTTGCCTTATCAATACCTTTTTAAAAATCTTTTGAGGGGTTGGGCACCTGGGTGGCTCAGTGGGTTAAGCTGCTGCCTTTGGCTCAGGTCATGATCTCAGGGTCCTGGGATCGAGTCCTGCATCCGGCTCTCTGCTCAGCAGGGAGCCTGCTTCATCTTCTCTCTCTCTGCCTCCTCTCTCTCTCTGTCAAATAAATAAATAAAATCTTAAAAAAAAAATCTTTTGAGGGGTGCCTGGGTGGTTCAGAGGGTTAAGCCTTTGCCTTCAGCTCAGGTCATGGGGTCAGGGTCTTGGGATCAAGCCCTGAATTGGGCTCTCTGCTCAGCGGGGAGCCTGCTTCCCCCTCTCTCTCTGCCTGCCTCTCTGCCAGCTTGTGATCTCTCTCTCTGTGTCAAATAAATAAATAAAATCCTTTAAAAAAAACTTTTGAAATTTTCATTGTTATATTCTACCTGTTCATTATATTTAACCTTATTTTTTGTATACATATAGGTTTTTCTTTTCTTAAGATTTTGGGATACAGTTTCTTCTAACAGATCAAAATACACCCTAAACCTAGTGCATGGCTTTGTTCTAGTCTCCAGGTTGCTTATATTCTTTCTTCTTTTTTTTTTTCCTTTTTTCAATCAACTTCTTTTTGACAGACAGAGATCACAAATAGGCAGAGAAGCAGGCAGGGAGTTGAGGGGGGAATCAGGCTCCCCGCTGAGTAAAGAGCTGATGAGGGGCTCGATCCCAGGATACTGGGATCATGACCCAAGCCAAAGGCAAAGGCTTAACCCACAGAGCCACCCAGGCACCCTTCAACCAACTTCTTATCATTACATTTTTAGAATCTTTTAAAATTTTCATCCTTTCAATCATATTCCATCCTTTCATTGTGTTTACTCTTATATCTGTATATATATAAATTTTTCTTTCTTTAAAATTTTGGGAGGTAATTTCTTCTAACGGACCAAAATACACCCAAAATCAAGTGTGTGGCTCTGTTCTATTCACAAGTCATTTTATCTATCTATCTATCTATATTATATATTATATATATTATATTATATATATTTATATTTATATAAATTTATATTATTTATATTTATATAAATATAAATATACAAATATTTATATTTATATCTATATTTATATTTTGTTTGGGTTTTTTTTTTCTCCTTCCTTCTCCCTCTGGTTTTGGGTCTCCTCAGATTTGGTTAGTGTATATTTTTCTGGGTCATTGCTACACTTATAGTATTTTGTTCTCTAATTCATCTCTTCTTATCTGGATAAAATTACAAGGTGGGAAAACTCACAACAAAAAAAAAAAGAGCAAGAGGCAGTACTGATGGCTAGGGACCTAATCAATACAGACATTAGTAAGATTTCAGAACAAGAGTTCAAAATGACAATTATCAAGGTGCTAGCTGGGCTCCAAAAAATGCATGGAAGATACTAGATAATCCATTTCTGGAGAAATAAAATCTCTTTCTGGAGAAATGAAAGAACTAAAATCTAACCAAGTTGAAATAAAAAAAGTTATTAATGAGGTGAATAAAAAATGGAGGTTCTTACTCCTAGGATAAATGACAGAGAGGAGAGAATTAGTGATATAGAAAACCAGTTGATGGGGGAGCCTGAGTGGCTCAGTGGGTTAAGCCTCTGCCTTCCGCTCAGGTCATGGTCTCAGGGTCCTGGGATCAAGCCCCCGCATCCGGCTCTCTGCTCAGCAGGGAGCCTGCTTCCTCCTCTCTCTCTGTCTGCCTCTCTGCCTACTTGTGATCTCTGTCTGTCAAATAAATAAATAAATCTTTAAAAAAAAAAAAGAAAAGAAAACCAATTGATGGAGAATAAAGAAGCTGAGAAAAAGAGAGACAAATAACTACTGGACCATGAAGGGGACAATTTGAGAAATAAGTGATACCATAAGCCATAAAATATTAAAATAATTGGGATCCCAGAAGAAGAAGAAATGGAGAGGGGGGCAGAGGATGTACTGGAGCAAATTATAGTGAGAATTTCCCTAATTTGGCAAAGGGAACAAGCCTCAAAATCCAGGAGGCCAGAGAACACCCCCCCCCTTAAAATCAATAAAAATAGGTCAACACCTCATCATCTAATAGTAAAACTTACAAGTCTCAGTGACAAAGAGAAAATCCTGAAAGCAGCTTGGGACAAGAGGTCTGTAACATACAGCGGTAAGAATATTAGATTGGCAACAGACCTATCCACAGAGACCTGGCAGGCCAGAAAGGACTGGCATGATATATTCAGAGCACTAAATGAGAAAAATATGCAGCCAAGAATACTATATCCAGCTAGGCTGTCATTGAAAATAGAGGGAGAGATAAAAAGTTTCCAGGACAGGGGCGCCTGGGTGGCTCAGTGGGTTAAGCCTCTGCTTTCGGCTCAGGTCATGGTCCCAGAGTCCTGGGAGCTAGCCCCACATCAGGCTCTCTGCTCAATGGAGAGCCTGCTCCCTCTCCCCGTCTGCCTTTCTGCCTGCTTGTGTTCTCTCTCTATTTGTCAAATATATAAATAAAATATTTTTTAAAAAAAGTTTCCAGGACAAACAGAAACTAAAAGAATTTGCAAACACCAAACCAGCCCAACAGGAAATATTTAAAGGGGTCTTCTAAGCAAAGAAAGAGCCTGAAAGTAACAGACCATAAAGGAACAGAGACAATATACAATAACAGTCACCTTACAGGCAATACAATGGCACTAAATTCATATATTTCAATAGTTACCCTGAATGTAAATGGGATAAATGCCCCCAATCAAAAGACACAGAGTATCAGAATGGATTAAAAAAAAAAAAAAGACCCATCGATATGCTATCTGCAAGAAACTCATTTTGTACCCAAAGACACCTCCAAATTTAAAGTGGGGGATGGGAAGCAATTTACCATGCTAATGGGCATCAAAAGAAAGTGAGGTGACAATCCTTGTATCAGGTAAATTGGATTTTAAGCCAAAGACTATAATAAGAGATGGGGAAGGACACCATGTCATACTTAAAGGGTCAGTCCAACAAGAAGATCTAATAATTTTAAATATCTATGCCCCTAACATAGGAGCAGCTGATTACGTAAACCAATTAATAACAAAATCAAAGAAACAAAATAAAAATCAACAATAATACAATAATAGTAGGGGACTTTAACACCTCCCTTACTGATGGACAGATCATCTAAGCAAAAGATCAACAAGGAAATAAAGGTTTTAAATGACACACTGCAGCAGATGGACATCACAGATATCTTCAGAACATTCCATTATAAAGCAACAGAATACACATTCTTCTCTAGTGCATAGGGAACATTCTCCAGAATAGATCACATCCTGGGTCACATATCAGGTCTCACCCAGTACCAAAAGACTGAAATCATTCCCTGCATATTTTCAAACCATAATGCTCTGGAACTAGAAACTCAATCACAAGAGGAAAGTTGGAAAGAACTCATATACATGGAGGCTAAAGAGCATCCTACTAAAGGATGAATGTATCAACCAGGAAATTCAAGAATTTAAAAATTCATGGAAACAAATGAAAATGAAACCACAACTGTTCAAAATCTTTGGGACACAGCAAAGATTCCTGAGAGGAAAGTATATAGCAATACAAGACTTTCTCAAGAAACAGGAAAGGTCTCAAGTATACAATCTAACCCTACAACTAAAGAAGCTGGAGAAAGAACAGCAAAGAAAGCCTAAACCCAGCAGAATCAGAGAAATAATAAAGATCAGAACAGAAAACAATGAAATAGAAACCAAAAGAACAGTAGAACAAATCAATGAAACTAGGAGGTAGTTCTTTGAAAGAATTAATAAGATTGGTAACCCCCTGGCCAGACTTATCAAAAAGAAAAAATAAAAGACCAAAATCAATAAAATCATGAATTAAAGAGGAGAGATCACAACAAACACCAAAGAAATACAAACAATTGTAAGAATATACTATGAGCAACTATAACACCAGCAAATTTTACAATCTGGAAGAAATGGATGCATTCCTAGAGACATAAACTACCAAAACTGAACAGGAAGAAATAGAAAACCTGAATAGACCCATAACCAGTAAGCAGATTGAAGCAGTCATCAAAAATCTCCCAACAAACAGGGCCAGAAGGCTTCCCAGGGGAATTCTACCAAACATTTAAAGAAGAATTAATACCTATTCTCCTGAAATGGTTCCAAAAAATAGAAATGGAAGGAAAACTTCCAAACTCATTTTATGAGGCTGGCATTACCTTGATCCCAAACCCAGCCAAAGACCCCATCAAAAAGGAGAATTACAGACCAATATCCTTGATGAACACAGATGCAGAAATTCTCACCAAAATATTAACCAATAGGATCCAACAGTACATTAAAATGATTATTCACCACAACCAAGTGGGATTTATTCCTGGGCTTCAAGTGTGGTTCGACATCCACAAATCAACCAATATGATACAATACAATAATAAAAGAAAGAATAAGATCCATATGATATTCTAAATAAACACTAAGAAAGTATTTGACAAAGTATAGCATCTTTACTTGATCAAAACTCTTCACAGTGTAAGGGTAGAGAGTACATACCTCAATATCATCAAAACCATCTATGAAAAACTCACAGCAAATATTCTCAGTGGGGAAAAACTGAGAGCTTTCCCCTAAGGTCAGGAACACAGCAGGGCTGTCCACTATCACTACTGCTATTCAACATAGTTCTAGAAGTCCTAGCCTCTGCAATCAGACAACAAAAAGAAATAAAAGACACTTGAATCAGCATAGAAGAAATAAAACTCTCACTCTTAGGAGATGATATGATACTTTATGTGGAAGACCTAAAAGACTGCACTCCATAACTACTAAAACTCATACAGGAATTCAGTAAAGTGTCAGGATATGAAATCAATGCACAGAAATCAGTTGCATTTCTATACACCAACAGCAAGGCAGAAGAAAGAGAAATTAAGGAGTCAGTCCATTTACAATTGCACCCAAAACCACAAGATACCTAGGAATAAACCTAACTAAAGAGGCAAAGAATCTGTACTCAGAAAACTATAAAGTACTCATGAAAGAAGTTGAGGAAGACACAAAGAAATGGAAAAATGTTCTATGCTCATGGATTGGAAGAACAAATATTGTGAAAATATCTATACTACCTAGAGCAATCTACACATTTAATGCAATCCTTATCAAAATACCATCTTTTTTCCCCCCAAAGAAATGGAACAAATAATCCTAAAACTTACATGGAGCCAGAAAAGACCCTGAACAGCCAGAGGAATGTTGAAAAAGAAAACCAAAGTTGGAGGCATCATAATTCCAGACTTCAAGCTCTATTACAAAGATGTAATCATCAAGATAGTATGGTACTGTCACAAAAACAAACACATAGATCAGTGGAACATAATAGCAAGCCCAGAAATGGACCCTCAACTCTATGGCCAACTAATCTTCAACAAAGCAGGAAAGAATGTCCAATGGAAAAAAGACAGTCTCTTCATCAAATGGTGTTGGGAAAATTGGACAGCCACATGCAAAAGAATGAAAATGGATCTTTGCTTTACACCACACACAAAAATAGACTCAAAATGGATGAAAGACCTAATGTGAGATCGGAATCATCAAAATCCTTGAGCAGAACATAGGCAGCAACCTCTTCGACCTCAGCCGCAGTAACTCCTTCCTAGGAACATCACCAAAGGCAAGGGAAGCAAGGGCAAAAATGAACAACTAGGACTCATCAAGATCAAAACCTTTTTCACAGCAAAGTAAACAGTCAACAAAACCAAAAGACAAGTGACAGAATGGGAGAAGATATTTTCAAATGACATATCAGCTAAAGGGCTAGTATCCAAAATCTATAAAGAACTTATCAAACTCAACGCCCAATGAACAAATAATCCAATCAAGAAATGGGCAGAAAACATGAACAGACATTTCTGCAGAGAAGACATCCAAGTGGCCAACAGACACATGAAAAAGTGCTCAACATCACTTGGCATCAGGGAAATACAAATCAAAACCACAGTGAGATACGACCTCACACCAGTCAGAATGGCTAAAATTAACAAGACAGGAAATGATAGTTGTTGGCAAGGATACACAGAAAACTATACAGTTGTTGGCAAGGATGCAGAGAAAGGGGAACCCTCCTACACTGTTGGTGGGAATGCAAGCTGGTGCAGCCACTCCGGAAAATAGTATGGAGGTTCCTCAAAAAGTTGAAAATAGAGATACCCTATAACCCAGCAATTGTACTATAGAGTATTTATCCTAAAGATACAAATGTACTGATTTGAAGGGGCACATGCACCCAAATGTTTATACCAGCAATGTTCACAATTGCCAAACTATGGAAAGAACATAGAGGTCCATTAATAGATGAATGGATAAAGAAGATGGGGTATATATCTACAATGGAATACTATGTAGCAACCAAAAACCACAAAATCTTGCCATTCACAATGATGTGGATGGAACTAGAGGATATTAATCTAAGTGAAATAAGTCAATCAGAGAAAGACAATTATCATATGATCTCTCTGATATGAGGACTTTGAGAGGCAGGGCAGGAGTTGTGGTGGGTAGGGAGGGAAAAAATGAAACAAGATGGGATCAGGAGGTAGACAAACCATAAGAGACTCTTAATCTCAGGAAACAAACAGGGTTGCTGGGGTGGTGGTGGGGGAGGAATAGTGTGGCTGGATTATGGACATTGAGGAGGGTATGGCTACGGTGAGTGCTGTGAATTGTGTAAGACTGATGATTCACAGACCTGTACCCTTGGAGCAAATAATACATTGTATGTTAATTAAAAAATGACAAATGTAATTAGCGGATAAATACTACCTTCATCTCTCTTCTTCAGAAGCTAAATTCGTGGTAATTACTCCTCTTCTTTTTCCTTCTTCCCTCACTTTACTTTTTCCCCCCCTTACTTCACTTTTCTAAAAAGAAACAACTTGAGCTCCTTCAGAAACTCTAAAACTATATAATGAACATCACTATTAACAGTCACCAAAACTGGTATCTATCAGTGACATATCCCTCCCCAAATCTCCTATCCAGACACCTGCAGTTTACTTTTCAATGTTTCTCTGCATGTAGAGCTATGGGAATGACCATAGCTTGGGAAGAATTACACAGTTCAGGGATTAGAATTGATCTAATGGAAGTTGATAAGGCTTGTTTGCCTGGGGTCATTGATTTGTAGCCAAGCCAGCTCAACAAGTCCAGTTTCTAACTTATCACTTTTCACCCTTCATCAAGAGAGGCACTGGTAAGATCGCTGAATCCACAAAGCCAGTATTGTCAATTGTGACTTAAAAGAGTGTGGGATTCACTTTCTCTAACACAAGAGGGAAACCAAAGCTGACTCAACTAAGAGGAGGGCAAGAGGAGTCCTGGCTGGTGTCATCTCACCTGGAGAGGGAATTCAGAGAAGACTGGGATTTCCATTGTACAGTGTCGGGGGAATGCTAGAAGAACAGGGCTCTCATTGTTCAACGTCCAGGATTTAACTACCAGAGATGAGAGCTTCCTTTCTACTCATTACCTATGGCCCAGAGTTGCTGGGAGAGGTAATCAGACCATATGGTAACATCCTTTGAACTCTCTGGAGAGCTTGAGTGACGGTAAAGCATGAGGGATCCTTATCAATTCTGACTCTCTTGCGCGCTCCTCTCCATCTTTGACACCTGTGCACAGTCACTCACAGTGGTTCTTTCTTCATCCTGTGCTGCTGCTGTTGGTATCCAGCCCATTCAAAGCTCCCTCCAGGAAAGAGCAAATAACATTTAACCCTATGGCAATGTCCCAAGTGTCAAAGCCAAACCCGACAGTTTAGCATGCATTCTGCCTCTTTGCAAAGAGTAGAGTACTAACAGTATGCACTAATTCCACAAACTGGAGACCATCAAGAGAGACCTTAGTCTTTAGGCAGCGTTATTGTGCCTACATTAACTTTCCCCAGGATAAAATATGGTATTTTCTCCCTCTATATTCTCTATGTTCTTCTCCTTCATCAATCAGAAATTTTATTTGTTTTTGCATCAAAAAGGAGACTTTACAAAAGGCTCTACAGATTTTAAGGATGCTAACAAAAAAGCAAACATGAATGAAAACATTACTTTTTATTTTTTAAAGTTTTTATTTAAATTTGAGTTAGTTAACTTACAATGTAACATTAGTTTCCAGAGTACAATACAATGACCCCACACTTCCATACATCGCACCTGGTGCTCATCACAAGTACCCCTCTTAATCCCCATCACTCCACCACCTCCCCTCTGGTCACCATCAGTTTGTTCTCTATAGTTAAGAGTCTATATCTTGGTTAGTCTCCCTTTCTCCCTCTCTCTCTCTCTCTTTTTTTTTTTCCCTTCCCCTTTGCTTGTTTGTTTTGTCTGTTAAATTCCACGTATGAGTGAAATCATATGGTATTTGTCTTTCACTGACTGACACTGATGGGCACTTGGGCTGTTTTCATAATTTGGCTATTGTAGCCTGCTATCAAATCAGGTGACATGTATTCCTCGGAGTTAGTATTTTTGTATTCTTTGGGTACATGTTACTTTTATTAGAAAAAAAATTTCTTTCCAGGAAGATCTGAGCATTGCAGATATGTGGAAGAATGTGAGGTCACTTCAAAATACAGCAAGATGAATTTAACCTCCCATTATGAGCAGTCATTCAGTCTTCCAATTAAGTATCTGGGCAATACAGAAATGGACCCCATTTGCCAGTAAATAAAAACATGTTTTACTGCAACATGCTGCATTCTGAAAACATTCCCCTGACCCTCATAAGCTTAATAATCACACTACTGTCTGAATAAGATATCTTTTCTCCACCAACCTCTCCTCTGTGCTGCCTGAATATACCCCATCTGGTCAATAAATCTAAAATTCAGAGGCTTATATCCTACTTTTATTTTTCAAAATAGGGTTTCTAAAAAGGCATCATTCAAAAACACTTATAATAACATATGGATTCTTCCTTGAGAACATTACATATGCATAGACACATACATAAAGGAATATACATAAATTTATATACATTCTTTGCTAAATTCATGAAGAAGAAAAGGCTGTCAACTATCACCATTTCTATATCCATTTACTGTTATTCTGGGGGCACCTGGGTGGTTCTTGATTTCAGCTCAGGTCGTGATCTCAGGGTCATGAGATTGAGCCTCGCATACAGTTCTCCACTGGGCATGGAGCCTGCTTAGTATTCTCTTTCGCTCCCTCTGCCTCTCCTCCTCCTCTCTCTAAAAAAATCACACACATTATTCCTTAAGTATTAGATAAATTAGGCAACAAGAAAAAAGGAAAAGTGCAGCATTTGGTGGTACTATGATAATTGCCTGGAGAAGCCACTACGATCCACTAAAAATTATTATAAATAATAAGAAATTGAAGTTGTCCAGGTACAAAATTAATATTGAAAATCAAAAGTCTTCCTGTCCATAGACAACATCTGCTTAGAATTTATAATGGGACAAAAGATCACGTTGAAATGAGAACAAAAGGTAAAACACATAGGAGTGACTCTAAAAACAATATGCAAGAAAAGTGTAAAATGGTACTAGGGAATCCCCCAAAAATCTTAAATGAAAAGTCATATCTATTCTTACCCAGGAAGTCTCAACATCACAAAGATTTTAATTCTTTCTAAATTAATCTAAAATGTATGCCATCCTCATAAAATATGAACAGAATATTTTTCTAACTAGACAAAGTGGTTGCCAGGACAATTCTGGGGGGAAACAGTGAAAGAAGTCTATTTTGCCAAATTTTAGCTAATTAAAAAAGTATGGTGCTGGTTCATAAATGTATCAGTAGACTAGAAGACTAGAAAATCAAGAATTTGACTCAAATATACACAGGAATTTTGTATACAATAAAGGTAGAATCTTAAATCAGTGAAGAACAGATGAATCATTCAATAAATAGTGTTAAAACAAGTGGGAAGTCATCTCAGGAAAAAATTATACCTGTATTCTAAAATTAAGAATAAAATAAAAACCAAGTACCTCAAAGATTAAAATGTGAAAAACTTAAGTCCTAAAAGTATTAGAAGAAAACATGAGGAAATTAATTTTATAATCTTGTAGTGGGGGAAGCCCTCTCTAATGTGTCAGGCACTGAGTTGTCTGTCCATTATATTTGACACTCACTTCCCCACTTCTCACTGGCTAAATAAAACTCCAATTCTATTCAGGGGGGCAATACGCCCAACCCCCCAAAATGGGTCATGATGGCAGGGTTCTTCTCCACTTTTGCAACCTCTGCAACAATGGTGGCCATGTGACTTGGTTTTGGCCAATGAAAGATAAGTGGAAATCTGCTGGAAAAATCTCTTAGCTTTCCCAATAAAAAAAGTGGACAAACATATTGGCACCCATCCCCTTTGAAAGTCTGAAAGAAATAACCTGGGTACTAGAAGGGAAAGATTAGGAGAATAGAATAAGGGACATTGGTTCTGACAAGGTTAAGTAGCTGAACCAATGCTAATAACCACCAATCCTAGATTTTTCGCTATGGGATAGGAAAAATAAAAAAAATCCGATGTACTTGAGCTATTGTATATAGACTTTTGCTTTTACTTGCACTCCTAACTGACAAACTGAGAATGCTGTAAAACGCAGAAGGCTTAAAGGAAAAGACTGAACAATTTGACAACATTTCAAATTTTTTTAATTTTTTGCTCCCGAAAAGGATATCAAAAAGAAAAATTGAGTTATTTAAAGTTTACATCTCAGCCAAAGGGTTAATGTCTTTATTATATAATAAAGAGCTCACCGAATAAAAAGTAAAGAGACCATAGTCCACTAGGACGATGGCCAAGGGATACTAACAGAGCATTCACAGGGGAAGAAAAAAATACAAGGAATACAGATGACTCTTAATCCTATGAAAAGATATTCAACTTTACTCATAACAAAATAAGTGATAAAATAATTAACTGCAGTAACATCATTCCTATCAATTTTTGGAAGATATTTAAAACAAAATTAGACAAAGCACTGTATT
The DNA here is from genome assembly GCF_011764305.1 of Mustela putorius furo. NCBI lineage: Eukaryota > Metazoa > Chordata > Mammalia > Carnivora > Mustelidae > Mustela > Mustela putorius. The sequence goes on along the minus strand of NW_025422368.1, from coordinate 35,973,902 downwards.
TTTGAGGAAACCCAAACTCTGGCATTTCCATTAGGAATGAAAACCAGAATAACCCCCAAGGAGAACAACTTGTCAATGTCACAATTACAAATGTCACCCCAGCAGTTGCTCCTGGTTACAAAACTAAAGGACTGAAAATGATCTAAACGCCCATCAAAATAGGGCTTGTTATTTTAAATTTTTTTTTAAAGATTTTATTTATTTATCAGAGAGAGATGGGGGGAGAGAGCAAGCACAGGCAGACAGAATGGCAGGCAGAGGCAGAGGGAGAAGCAGGCTCCCCGCCAAGCAAGGAGCCCGATGTGGGACTCGATCCCAGGAGGCTGGGATCATGACCCGAGCCGAAGGCAGCTGCTTAACCAACTGAGCCACCCAGGCGTCCCTGGGCTTGTTATTTTAATTATGGAATCTCTATATAAGAAACTATTACAAAGAAAGATATACCATCTGATTTCATTTATATGGGGAGTCCAAGAAACAAAACAAACAAACAAAGCAGAAACAGACCCATAAATGCAGAAAATAAGCTTGTGGTTGCCAGAGGGGATGGGGGAAATGGGCAAAATGGGTGAAGGGGAGTGGGAGGTACAGGATTCCAGTTATTGACTAAGTCAAGGGGAGGAACGCACAGCACAGGGATTGCGGTCAGTGCTATTGTAATAGCTCTGTATGGTAACAGGTGGTGACCACGCTTGCGGTGAGCCCAGCGTAACACATGGGCTTGTCCAATCACAATATTGTACACCTGAAACTAATGTCACTTTGTCACTTTGTGTGTCAACTCCACTTCAGTTTAGAAAAAGAGAGAGAAACTAAACCAGTAAGACAAGTAATAACTAAACTGATGAGAAAGATAAAAGATCGTTGTTACTCTCCCCACCACCAGCAAGTCTGTAACTCTGATATAATAAAGCTGAATAGGTATGTCAAAAAATAATAAAATAAAAATGTGAATTCCTCCTCATTTAAAAAATAAAATAGTAAGGATGCCTGGGTGGCTCAGTCAGTTAAGCGTCTGCCTTGGGCTCAGGTCATTATCTTGGGGTCCTGGGATCGAGTCCTACATCAGGCTCCTTGCTCAGCTGGGAGCCTGACACTCCCCTTGCTTCTGCTCTCTCTCTCTCTGACAAATAAATAAATAAAGTCTTATAAAAATAAAAATAATAAAATAAAATAGTATAGTTCTTTAAAAAGGAATGAAGAAGATCCCTCTGTATAACTGAAGAATCTTCAAGACACGTTGTTAAATTAAAAAATGAAAATGCTGGACCAAGTGTCTGGTAGGCTGCCATATTGTACTAAAAATATACCAAAAGGAAACCATGTGACTTAGTATTAATAAAATACCTTTGATAGAGTACACAAGAAGCTGGTAATGGTTGTTTTCTCTGAGAAGGGGAACTGAACTACGGGGTGTTCCAGTTCTGTAGAACTGTGTCCTGAATCTCCATATCCCCAAGTTAGAGGCATAAACCATTTGATGAATCTCGCAGGCTCTGTAGGTCAAGAATTTGGCGGGGGCAGAGGGCAGGGACTGGAGGATGACTTCTTCTTCTTCTTCTTTTTTTTTTTTTTTATAAGAATGTGTCCAACAGTGACCTCTCCATGGGGCTGGGCCTTCCTCACAGCTTGGTAGATGAGTCAGAGTAGTTGGACTTCTGAGAGCCAACTCAGGGCTCTAAGAGCGAGTGTTCCTTCACACAGGGGAGATGCTGCATGGCTTTTTATGACTCGCCCCCAAATCACACAGCCTCCCTTCTACCGTACCCTATCGGCTGACGCGCTCACCAGCCTACTCAGATTTAAGGAACCAGGACATAGAATTTGAAGTACATCAATTCGATAACAGTGGTTATCTCCAGGGAGTAGAATTTGGAGGAGATTTTAATTTTCCTCTTTTTGCCAGCTTTTACTTCCTAATTTCCTTAAAGAAGGAAGGACTATCTGTGCTATAAAATAAGTGTTTTAGAAAAATCAAGGCTGTCTCTTTAAAGTCTCTTCTATGGGACACCTGAGTGGCTCAGTTGGTTGAGCATTCGCCTTTGGCTCAGGTCATGATCTTAGGGTCCTGAGATGGAGCCCCGCGTCAGGCTCTCCACTCAGCGGGGAGCCTGCTTCTCCCTCTCCCTCTGGGAGAGGGAGAATATTCTTATATATTTTCTCTCTGTGAAATATATAAATAAAATCTTAAAAAAAAAAAAAAAGTCTCTGCCACGGAGCCCAGCAACCCCATGCTTCGAATGCATTTCCTTGCGAGTTTGGAGGAGTGACGGAGTTTGGATGTACATCCCTGTATATTTCTTATAAACTATCTCCACAATGACACCCCATATGAAAAGCCTGATGTGACATGTGACCACATGAGTGAAAGTACGTCTTATTCATCTGCTACAACTTGCCAGATGGGGCCCTGCAGGCCTAGAGAAACACTGCTCCAGTTGACTTTGCCTGGACCTTCTCCAGCTGTATGGCTCAGCTCTGTGGGACCGACATCCTTGTCCTTGTCCTATGAGTGTGTGCTGGCCTGCTTTTGTCCTTTTCCCTGGCTGTCGGGCCTCTACCCAGAAGCTTTTCTCCAGTCTTTGCCCCTTCTCCCCACTTTATTCTTCTGTCTTTCTGCATACCTTCGCCCTCCCCACTTTCTCTCCTCTCCCCTTTCATTTTCTCCCCACACCACAACCACTCTCATATGGACCGTATCTCATATGGTGGGGTTGGGGGACCACCTTCAATCAACAAAATGGGGTTATAGGGCTCTGTTGCCTTTTCTCAGCTACTAGTTTGGGTTTGTTTTTCTCCACATCACTTCCTTTTATTTTATCATTGGACTTAGGATGACCTGGTAGTGTCTAATTTCCTTCTTTTTTTTTAAGTGTGGTAAAATGAAGTTCACTATTTTAACCATTTTGAAGTGTACAGCTAAGTAGCTTTAAGCACATTCTGATTGTACTGCAACCATCACCACCACCCATCTCCAGAGCTTTTTCATCTCCCAAAGCTGAAAACCTGAGCCCATTAAACACCAGCCCCCAGTTCCCCATTCCCAAAACCCCCAGAAACTGCCATTTCTACCTGACCATTTCAACGTCAATGAATTTGACTATGCTAGGTATTTCGTGTAAATGGGAACATACAGTAATTATCCTTTCTGTGATGGGTTTATTGCACTTAGCAGAACTTCTTCAAGTTTATCTATGTTGTTGCATGGGTCAGAATTCCTTTCCTTTTCAAGACTGAATAATATTCCATTGTTTATATACACTATGCTTGGTTTATCCACTCATCTCTCCATGGACACTGAGTTCTCAGCTATTGCTTTTCTCCAAAGTGAAGAAAGCCTTTCCCTCCCCTAACTCTGGACCAAGAACACCCACTCTCCCCCCAACTCCCTCATTCCTGGTCCTCGGCTCCCTCCTTCCCTGCTGGAGTGCCTCAGGATTGGATCTTGTGGCCTCATCTCACTGTTTTCCACATTGTCCTGAATGACGGGTACTATTTCCATGGCTCTCAATACCCCCCAGAGCTGATGACTCCAGGCTTCTCTATCCAGACCAGACTTCATCTCAGGGCCCGATGCTTACACTTACCTAAATATGTCATAGCTCTACTTATGAGCATCTCAAAACCATTTCATAAGCAGATTTCTTTATTCTTCCCCATCTGCCCATCCTCAGGGTAAAAGTGACCAGAACTCTACCCTAAACTAGCCAGGAGACTAGAACCTTTGTCTTTAAGGCACTGAAGCTTGCTGTTCTACCTCTGGACACCAGTGACCAAGGAAGGCAAGTGTGAGATTCAGAGCTGAAAATCAGGTAATTAATAGAAATTCTGTGTGTTCTACAGTAGGAGGCCGACCCAGCCCACCTCCCGTCCCCTGCCATGCTCCCAGAACAACAGGAGTCAAAAGCAAGTTCTCTGGCAAGAGACTGGAATTTTCTTCCCTGGAGAAACAGAGTGTCCCCACAGATGTAACCTTCCAACACTGATCTGGCTGGTTCACTGTGTGTTCCTTGTCCTGAGAGGCCTCCTAGTCACCAAGAACAAAGTCAGCTGTGTACATGAAGCTTTAACCTGTGCATGAGGGACTGTCTCTTGAATGTCAATAAACGATAGGATACACAGGCCTTTAAGGGATACAGCAAGGTACCCATATAGTCTAGAAAGGAGTTTGTGGAGCACAAGTAATAGGAGGGGATTGGTATTGTCAGTTATACATTTTTTAGTATTGTTTGATTTTTAAATATGTATTTATTTCTTCTTCTGAGAGCACTGAAAGCGACCATCCTAAAAGGTCTACCCGGTCACTTAAAACCCTACCATGTCTTCCAATTACCCTCAGAATATAATACAAACACCAATGGTAACCCCCAAGGCACGATCTGACCCCCCACCTGCCTCTTCAGCCACACCCTGATCTATTCCACGCTCTCCCTTTTTCATGAAGCTCCAGCCTCGCCATTTTCCTTTCCTTCAATTCCTTTTCAAGAGCCACGGTCTCTGCTGCCTAAGGCCTTTCCATAGGCTCTCGCCTATCCATGGAACATTTTTGCTCTTCATCTGGCTGGCCCCTTCCTGTCTTTCAGGTCTCCACGTAAATATCACTTCCAAGGGAAGCCATCTCCAACCAACCTATCAAAAGTAAGTCCTCCTTATTATCTTTAATGTATCCTTTTACTGGCTCCCTTCATGACATTTAAAAAAAATTTTTTTTTTTTATCAATCATTTGTTTTATTATTCTGCTCCCCCAGTAGAAAATTCGCTCCATGAAGGTAAGGACCATGTTCTAAGGACTCTCTAGAGTCTGGCACAGGACCTGTTTGAATAAATTACATCCTAAGCTAAATGCAAATCTCAATTTCCATCTCCCTGGGCAGTTTTCCAGGTTGTACTATTCTTCAGAGTAAGCACTACCAACTTGGTTAAAGATTAAAGATGTATGACAACAGGTGCTCCCTAATACAGGACACACATCAGCCCCACTCCAAACTGCTAAGACATTTCTTTTATGGGACTTGAGTAACAATTTATCACTTTATATTAGAGGGGAAAGAGAACAGGAAAAACACACATACAAACTGATTCTGGTGGGGGGGTACTATTTATTTAAATTACTGAATAAATCATCCTTAGATAATAGGGAGGAACCCCTATTTTCATCTGAATCCCATTAGTATGAATAACATAACAGCTTAGTACTTAATAGTAGTGATGACTATTAAAATCGTAATAATGTGAGAGAGCAAGAAATAGGAAAAAGAAAAGGGATAGGTAGGTAAAACACCCTCAACTATGTCCATCAAAGAACTTTTCAGGTGGTGAGGATATTGCTGACAAGGTGTTTGCATTTTGTGTGACCTGGAAAGACCTACTTTGTTACCTTAAAATTCGGCCCATATCACCCCATGTCACCCAACCCATGTCACAGTCCAAAATCACGGTGGCTTATTTCAAGCACTGCCCAACATGTATTTGAAAGGCAAATCATGCACTCTGCTGATGTTGAGATTTTTTTTTTTAAGATTTAATTTATTTATTTGACAGTGAGAGAGCACAAGTAGGGGGAGCAGCAGGCAGTGGGAGAGGGAGAAGCAGGCTCCCTGATGAGTATGGAGCCCGATGCAGCACTCCATTCCAGGACTCTGGGATCATGACCTGACCTGAAGGCAGATGCTCAACCGACTGAGCCACCCAGGCACCCCTGATGTTGAGATTTTAAAACCACAGTCTTCTTGCCTTCTTCAGGAAACAGAAGCTCAAATCCTCCTTTGAGGAGAAGGAGGGGATCCAGTGATTCTTCTACATTTCTCCCAGCTCTAAAATTCAATAATTAAATTACTCATCATCTGCTGAAGGAAATTATTTAGAGATTGGGTGGTCATAAGCTGTGAAATGTTCATAAGCCTGGTCATACTTATGGAATTGTTAGATCTATACAATAGCATCCTATAAAAAGGAAAGCCCAGAGGAAAGAAAGAAAATAATAAATTGTATATAAGCAGAAACTGGAGTGATGAATAACTGCTCATCATTTATTTGCTCATAAAGCAAATATTCATTAGCACTCACTACATAACTTGCACAGTGCTTGAAATGGGCAGGTGCATAAAATGACTCCCTGGGGATAGATTAAAAAATAAGCAATTTTAGCACAATCTGATGAATGCTATTGTAGGGTTGTAATGGTGTCACAAAATCTATGGGAACCCAGAGGGATGAGTAGTTCTACTGAGGGAGTTAAGAAAGACTTTATCAAGGAGATGACAGTTGACCTGGGCTTTGAAGGATGAATAGGAGTTTTCTAGTGAAGAATGGGAAAGGAATTCAAAGGAAGACTGGAAAACAGAAAGGCTTAGAGACATGAAAGAGCACAGAAGAAAAAGAGAAAGGAAATATTTGGAGTAAGTGAAGCAAGAGTACATAGGGATAAGAGACTAGAATCAAGACATGTAAGAAACTGATCATGATCTGAGCCAAAGGCAGTCACTTAACTGACTGAGTCACCAGGGTATCCCACAGTTTTTTAAAAAATATATTTTCTATTACTTGCATTGATAAAGCCGAGGTATAATAACACACATATAGCAATGAGCACACCTAGCAACAAGATCTTGTCTAAATACCATTCCCCACTAAAAGAGACCAGAGTTCCTTGAAGAAACATCTGTTCCAAGGTCTGGGGCCAGAAAAACATAAATTGGGCCTTGGATCTCTTGTTTTGCTCAAAGTAAAGAAGTATACAAAGTATACAAAGACCAAGAATCATGTTAAAGGGTCTCAGAGCCTGGCCTAAAGGGGCTCCCACTGAACACATTTGGGTCAATTCAGGCAATTTGCAAAAATTGATTTGGGCAGGATCATCAGCAGATCCTGAGACTATTGGGTAAACTGTGTTGGACATCAGGATATTCACACCATTGCCAAGTATTACCCACAGATTGCTAATTACAAAAGGGTAAAGTTATTTTCATAGATGAGAGATATGACTGATATTTTTTCTTTCTCTCTTCTAGGATTTTCTTTTCCCAGGATGCTAATCAAGCTTACTAACTGTGGTGGCTTCATACTGTGTCAGCCTAGCCAAGTTGGAGCCACGTTTCCCAGAATTCCCTTTCCTCTGTGTCCTGAGGTAAAGCTGGTCACAAGGTAAGTTTATGAGTGATTCAGCAAGTGGACATGGAGCCACATAGTCAATGATGTGCAGTTTTCCAGCACTGAAAGTCTGTTGGCTTAAGGGCCATTCTACCCATCTGCAACTTCATCCAGTCCTCACTGCTTCCATTTCTAGAATGTGAGGCTGATGCGCTGATGCTCTGGCTTGGGGCGTAGAAGTGCAGGATTAGCTTATTTCTTATTTCGCTCTTTAACTTCTCCCAGCATACTAGTTCTTTTCCTGGAAACCATAAAAAGAAACAACAACAACAACAAAATTATTGGCTACCTCAGCCTCACCCACAAGTGGGGTCTGGGAATTACATAAAGCCACTGTGTATTTGGGCATGAAGAAAAAAGTTCATTTAAATATCTGTGACATCAATGGAACAGGCACTGATTAGACAGATGGACAGTGGCATTTTTAGTATAATATGCCTTAGAAGGCTGCAGAAAAATCACTCAGCCCACCATGATGCTAGTGACTCATGGGTGTTAATAGTGACAGTTCATAACTCTACTGAGAATACAGCCAATTTCTGCTTATCCACAAATAGATTGTTACTTTGCCAAGTATTTGCACAGCAATCTGTTCCAGCCTCGGCTACCACAGCAGACTCCAGCTTGGGTGGGGTCAGGGCTACATATAAGGGAATGTGGAGAGCAGGGTTGGGCCTAGAATATAGAGTGAAGGGTAAGGGAGTATTTTCACCCCGGCATGCAACTGATTATATTCTAAGGCAGAATGTTACTCATTGGTGTCAGCAAATATTTACTGAGCACCTACTATGATTGGGACACTGTGCAGGGCAGTAGGGATTCAAAAGCTATAAAATAGGATCCCTACTTCAGAACCTTACACTAGAGTTTAGGACACAAACCATAAACATAAAAACACATGCATCAATATCCATATGCACTAGCAACAGTAAATGGCCAAGTGTAGGATGCAGCCAATGGAGAGCAAAGAAGAGGAATTTGCACTCTGTAGATATGAGAGATGAATCACAAGACTGAGTGAATTCTCCAGGGAAAAAGGAGAAAGCAATAGAAGCAAGAAATATTTATTAAGCACCTACTAATGATATACTAACAGCTATCATTTGGGGGCACTTAACAATGCCAAGTGCTTCACCTGTGATTTTCACTTAATTTTTGCAACCACCATGCGCCTAAGCGAATTAGCATTCTCATACTGTAGTTAACCAAGCACAGTCATGGATAAGTAAGTAGCTCAAGGTTACACAGCCTTATAAACAGCAAGACAGAACTCACACACAGATGTGCCTTATTCAGAGTTCGTGATCTTTCTGTTTCAGGATCTGGATTCCCTCTTCTGCATCTCTTCACACTATGCATGTCTCATATACGTCACGTGTAACCTCCAAAGCCTTGGCCTTCAAGGAGAAAGCCATGTACAGGGAATGATGCGAGACAAGAAAATGCCAAACAAAAGGGTGAGTGCCCTGATATGGCAGAGATAATTGGTTCTGGGAAAGGGGCAGTCTGAGGGGGCACTAGTAGTTCCTTGGGGAGAAGATGCCATTCAAAAAGTTTCAGGTCCTTCCAGCTGCCTCCAGGGAGCTCCAGATAAATTCTGTTACAAAAACTGTAAACTACAACAAAAGCCTCATAAGGATTCTCTTTATCTCATGTTACACAGCAAGACACCTCAATTATGTTTCAACAGCAGACAGATAGCTCTGGGTGTCCTGATTGTGGACACAAGAGGTGGCTGCCATTCCCGAGGCCCAGTCACCTATCCGAGTGATGGCAACTCTCCAGGGGCAGAGAATATTCCCAATGCCTACAATGGGTCTAACCAGTATCAATATTTACAGAGGAACCCAAGAAACGACAGATGGATAGAGTGAACCAAAAGGCAGCCACTTCCCCGTCTTTATTATGAGGTCTCTCATGCAGAACAGAAAGAGGGGTTCAAGGAAAGTAACACCGTGTGCCGCTCCACTGTCACCTTGGCAAACTTGTTCACCTCCCTTAAACATGTGAGGAACTGCCTAGTGAAAGGTGGATAATAAATGGCAGGAGTCCATTGAAGTGTTAGCATTTCTGTCTTAGGATAAAACAAATCCTCTCCCTTCCCCTGACTATAATCTTCTTCTGTATAATTTTCTAGCAGTACTTGGCAGGTCTGGGACTCAACCAGCACATAGTCATTAGCTGTAAAAATGACAGTGACGATACTTAGAGTCCAGAGGGAAGAGAACCAGCCAAGAAAAATCCTGGGGAGAGCCAGCATCCAAGTCTGTGATGTGAAGAGGAGGGACCTCTGAACTCTATGTGATCATGGATGTCCATATAAAGAACCAGGACCCTGAAGTGTCCCAGGAGTAAGCAGTCCAAGGGAGCAAGAAAATCCAGGAAGAAGACAACTAAAAAATGTCCCCTGCATTTGATAGGTAGGTCATGAACGACCTTAGTGTGAAAGTTATGGTAGAGTGGTGGGGTTCAGAAGACAGAGACGTCTGGACTGAGGGGCGAAAGGAGGTGAGGTAGCGGAGAAGTCTGAAAACACTAGTAGGGGAAGGGCAAGGGAGAGTAATTTCTTTCAAAATGGAAATTATTGGGGCGCCTGGGTGGCTCAGTGGGTTAAGCCGCTGCCTTCGGCTCAGGTCATGATCTCAGGGTCCTGGGATCGAGTCCCGCATCGGGCTCCCTGCTCCGCAGGGGCCTGCTTCCTTCCCTTCCCCTCTCTCTGCCTGCCTTTCTGCCTACTGTGATCTCTCTCTGTCAAATAAATAAATCAAATCTTAAAAAAAAAAATGGAAATTATTTGAGTGCGATGAGAGTTTCAGGAGAAAGATCCAGTAGGGAGTGAGAAGTCATCACGGGGATAGAGGAACGCATGGCAGAACGCTGGCAGACATTGTACGGAGAGAGCCTGGAACATGTGTTCCTCAGCCAGACTTTCAAAGTGTTCTCAAAAATCTATAAGAAACTTAGATGGTCTTCTCCCACCTCCCTTTGGACCTAATCAAGGACAAGAGGCCCAGACAGAGGCCATCTTTGATGACTTAACCAGTTTATCCCCAAAAAAGTGCAAACAAGCTTTACTGTATACAGACCATCTGCAGTGTTTTCTTTATCTCCCACTCTTATGTATAAATCCTTATCTCAGCTTAAGAACGGATCCCTGGGGTGACTCAGTTGGTGGAGCATGTGCCTCTTGATCTTGGGGTAGTGAGTTCGAGCCCCACATTGGGTATAGAGCTACTTTTTTTTTTTTTTTTAATAAGAAGAGATTCTTTCACATAGGAGGAAATAACTTGCATACAAACTAATTAATTGATACTCAAACTAACTAAATGTTCTTGAGTTATTTTTTTGAAAAGAGAAAGGTAGAAGATGCAGGAGCAAATTGGTGGTGACTGATGAAGCAAAGTCCAGAGATGATGGAAGGGGACAGGGTCAGAGTGATCTCAATGAGGTTGCCTTTGAGTAGGAGCATGGCTGCCATATACTCTGACACTAGAGAAAATGTGGGGAGGGTGCTAAGATTGGGGGAGCAATAGGGCGAAGGGGTGAAGGGGATAGAAAGTTAGAGGGCTGTCTGCCAAGAATGAAGAGGCCAAGGATGCAGAGAATGGTAGAAGGTTTGAGTTGTTGTTGAAGAGAATGGGCAATGGACCTGACATGGGAAAGAAAGCTCTGCTGGGCACCAATGGAGACCCAGCTGAGGCAGAGACACAAATGGTGAGAGTCTGCATGGCCATGTGATCCCCCCACCAACACACACACGCCAGCTGCCTGGGTATAGGGGGAGAGGAGAGTGGGGTAGGTATTTCACTGGGTGGGTACAGAGGAAGAATGGAGCAGGGGGCAGAAGGGGAAAGGGGGAGGCAAGGAGTTTAGAGGATCATAGGACCTGGGCTGGAATGGGGAAGGGAGAGGCCAGGAGGGTATGTATGCATGGTGGCCCGTGTTCTAGTTAGAACAGAATTCACTCCAGCTGGCTGAAAAAGAGAGGGATATAGATAGCTCCAAAAAATCACTGAGAGATGTAAAGAAACAGACTCTGGCTGAGCATCCAGGAATGTCGCCCCCCACACAGGGTGGGACTGGCCCATCACAGGGACTGAGCCTCCACCATCATCACAAAGATTTAGCTCAGAAGCCGACCACCACAGCTGCCAACTATAGAACGAAACCCCCTCTGTCACCACGCTCCCGGAAAAACAGACGCCCCTGCTCTGCCTTCTCTGTATAACTCAGCTTGAGTCAATATCTCTTGGAGGTACATTCGGTTGGTGGAAACTAAATCACCACCCCTGGCAGCAAGAAGTGAGGGAGGCTAGGACCTTCACAGTGTGTTTTGTTTCCCTTCCCCTCTGTGCCCCCAGGGGGGTTTGGTGTTTGCACTGTGGAGAAAGTGGTCAAGTATAGAAAGGGTTCAAGAGATTTGGGACAGCTGTCCACTATAGGGTACATCAAGGCTGCTGCAGCCTCCACAGTGCCTCTGTGAACACTCTGTTAAATGCCCTTCTGGGTACATGCAATGTGCACATGACTTGGCATGGCCTGTTCTTTATGAGAAGGTAAAGGTGCTCCTGATTCCAGGGACGCTGCCCTGCCCCCATGCACAGGGGCAGGAAGCTTAGGGACCAAAGTGCAGGTTGGGTTTCAGCCCCCACCCACCTCATCAAGTGGCAGACATAAAGGGTACAGTCATTTGTGACAACGCCAGAGCCTACTGACTGGGTGGAAATAGAAGGGCCAATGGCCAAGAAGTCTCTGCAAAGTCAAAGAGCATGTGTAGTGGGAAGAAGACTGTTGGGAGAGTCAGGAGGATGGGTATTCTGGTCACAGCGTGAAACCCAGGGGTCTGAGAGTTCTGGGCCAGAGCTGTCAGTGTGGGAATAACAAGTTCCCGTGGGTGGGGGAAGTGCAGGGGAGCTGAGGAGGCCTTGAAATGGAGGAAGCTGTTTGCAAAAGCTAGATCACCTGTATGGATATTAAAAATTGAGATGGACCAAGAGGAAGAAGGGAGCCAGATTCCAAAGTCATCCATGAAACAGTTACAGGGAGACAGTGGGTGATGCACTGAGGAGGACAAGAGGAAGGTAATGACCTTAAATGAGAAGGACTTCATGTAAGGGTGGGAGCAGCAGCTGGAAGCTAACCAATAACAACAGATCCCCAGCTCTCTTCTCCTGGCCCCTTGCTCCACGGGACACTGATGTGTGTCCTCAGGCCTCCATAACAAAGTACAATAGACTGGAGGTCTAAAATAAAAGAAACTTATTTCTCACAGTTCTGGAGGCTGGAAGTCCAAGATCAAGTTGCTGGCATGCTTGGGTTCTGGAGAGTGCCCTCTTCTTGTCTTCTAGATGGCTGCCTTCTTCCTGTGTCTTCACGTGGCAGAGAAGAGGACAAGCTCTCCAGTGTTTCTTCTTATAATGGCACCAACTCTGACCTCATCTAACTCTAATCATCCCAAAGACTCCATCTCCAATATAGCCTTCCACAGATGGGTAGGGCTTCAATATATGATTTGGGGGTTGGGGTACACAATCTATAGCACTCAGTCCATAGTACTCCATTGCTTGTGAACAAAAGAAAATCCCTATTCTCACAGAGCTTATATTCTAATGGAGGGAAGCAGATGACACAAACATACACACATACACACAGTATATTAGGATAATAAGTGCTGTAAGAAAACCTGGGGTAGTGGGATGATGGTGAGCCAGGACATTACTATACGTTGGATGGATATAGAGGGAGGGAGGGAGACATTGAATATCTGGTGAAAGAATGTTATAGCCTGAGAAGGCAGCAAGTTCAAAGGCCCTGAGGCAGGATCAGGTTTGACCTGTGCAACTGGAGAGGAGAGAGGGACAAGATGGAAAATAATAGGATTTGTTGTCATTGGATTATAACAGCAGGCAAATCACACAGGGACATTGTAAGGAATTCAGTTCTTACTCTGAGTGAGGTGGAAAGCTACTTAGGTTAATGAGGAGAGAAATGACATGATCCGGAAATGGAAGAATGGAAAACCTACAGTGGAGGAAATTACATGTGTAGTGTTCCTTAGGGGAGAGCCGGTCACAAGGAAGACAAGGGTGGAGGAAGAGTGGTTTGACAAAGCTTAGCACTGAGAGGTGAGAGTGCATAGGGCACAGTGGCATGATTGTGGGTGGGAGAAGGCCAGGGTGAGGAAGGAGCATGAAAACACAGGAAGGGGAGTGGTTGCCTGGACACCTAAGATCAAAGGGGCAAGATGCTTATGACAGGGCATAGGGAGAGCTACCTGGGGTCTGCAGAGGACAGAAAGGGCTGTGGTATAATATGGAAGTCACCAGAAATGCCTGAAGGTTTCAGGATGCCAGGGGAATGAGATACAGGGAACCTGGGACATCTCCCCAGTGTGCTGGATGGCAGCCTGGAGAGTCTGGCCAACATTTCCGTCCTGGTAAATTCTGAGGGGAAACAGTAGAAAACCACTGAACCCTGGAAAGGTGTCCTTCCCAGGAAAGAACCCCACCCCATGGGATCTGGGTGGGTGTGAAGGTCCTGATGAATGGTGATCAGGGAATGGGAGCTTGCCTGGAGAAGGGAAGAGGAGGAAGTGGCTGGGCTGCACCCGGGACACTCCTCCTTCACATCGGCCCTCCCAGTGACCCACGCCCACAGGGGACCATGTGCAGGGAGGTGCAGGGAGGAGGCCAAGGCTTATGGAGGAAAAAAAGCTACAGAGTTGATCTAATCAAGAGTCACTTTCCATAACCTCGTTTGCAATTCAGTTGCTCCTTTGGCAAAAGGCCCAGTGCGGCTGTTCCATCCGACAAGGCAAGCCTTTGCCAAGTGAACCGGGAGCCATGCACAATGTCTTGCAGCTGCCAACCTGAATACTGCAGGTCTCAGTTTCCCCTCTCCGGGCTGGCTTCCTCAGTCCAGGCCATTAGGCTGGCATCACAATGGGGGACAGGGGAGGCAGGAGGTGCAGGCACAAGCAGACAGTGCTGCCTTGCTTTGCCTTGCCTGGTTAAAGCAAGACACAAAGCATTCTTGATCTGAGCCCTGTGCCAGTTCTGGAAGGGCTGCGTTTGTCACAGCTCCAAAAAAGAGCAGGAGGTTACTTAGCTATGGATGAATAATAATTGGGCATTTGTCTAACAGCTACTATACTGATGAATAATTCAAATTTTTATTACAATCGAGGCGAAAATCACTCGACCCACATGGATGGTCTGTCAGCTGCACCAGGGAAATGCAGGTATTGGAAGAGGACCTTCCAAGTTGTGAAAGAGAGGCCACAATCATGGCAAAAGGTTAGGGATCTTTGGAAAAGTTACAGGGGAAGCAGGCCCAAACACAGAGGTCTGTTCCTTTACATTCCTTTGCAGGATGTAATAGGATCAGTTGGCTGGAGTCAGACCTGGGGCATGGAAGTGGCTGAAACAGCTAGCAAAAACTATGGGTGACAACCAGGAGGCACCGGAATACAGAAAAATAGATAATGACTCGGCTGTACACATACCCTCTGTCATAGCCAATGCCAAGGACTTTGATGACAGTGGAGGGGGACAGCAGGAGTATGAAGGGGTATGTGCCGAACTCAGGAGTCAGAACTCACCTCCCAGTTCAACAGAGTTGTTACTTCTTGGCTGTGACCTTGGACAAGCTCACCAAACCTCCACAGGCCTCCCATTCTACATCCATAAAATGGGGATAATACTGCCTCACTATGTCTTGCCCTGATGATTAAATGGGGTCATGTCAATGAGGCTATTTGGTAACTATAAAGACACACAGCAAATGCAAGTAATTATAACTCAAAAATCAGACTTAAAGGCAACAGAGTCCAAACAGCCTCAGAGCTGGGATAGTTTGAGTGAATAATAGGAAATAATAGGAAAGAAAATCTGTGCTATTTGGGTTGGGTATGAAGTCCCCAATGGAATTTCAAAAAGTCCTACTTAAATACATTGTCCTAGGTAAATAAATATACCTTTAGTTATAATATATTTTATTTTTCTCTGCTTTGTCAACAGGAAAATCCACTTAAAAGGAAGCCATGAAATATTAACTATTTTGATGGGAATACCTATGGAACTCATACATCTACCAATAAATAGATTCATGCTGTGGGACATGACCACGGAGAAGAGGGACAATTTTTGAAAGCATGTCCCATGTAGTGGTATGCAGTAGAACCTTGACATTCCATGAGGGATAAATCCCAACAATGCCCTCAAATACATAAGGATAATATAGCATAGAGGTGGTGGCTTCATTTTCCTCCATGCAATGACCAGCCTTGCAATCTATGATTCAAGGTCATGATGAAAACCAAAGTGTTCAACATCTGAAAGCTGAACATCCATCACTCATTATCTCCTTTAATCCTCACAACACTTCTGTGTTCCGCATTTTATACAGAATGAAATGAAGACTCTGAGGTGTTTAAGTAACTCGCCTAAGGTCCCAAGGCTATCAGTGCAGGAACCGAGATTGGAAGCTTATTTATCTCTGCAAAGCCATCAAAACATTCACTATCATATTCCCCTTCATGGAGGGATACAACATTGATCACAACAAGGTCGCTTTCCCTTATAACCTTCTGGGAGAGAGAATAGTGCACCAAATTAATTCAGCAAGTATTTTTTGGGTACCTCCATTCAAGGTGACAGAGATCCACAGATAAACGAGAGAGACAAAGCTCTGTTCTTGGGAGCAGTGAGGAAGTGAGCATTGTGACCATGGGGTAGACTCAGAGCTGAAAGCCTGGCAGGGGGCCTCACTAGCTCTTGGGACTGGATCCCCCTTAGGTTCCCACCACTGGATGTCCTGGTTACAGCTACCACCCGAGCAACCCCCTTGAGTATCAGAAATTGCCAGACAGCAGGTGGGCTGTGTGGAAACAGACAGAACAGGGATCTGGAGGCAGAATCCTGGCAGTTCTGGCTTCACCGTCTTGAAGCCCATCACCTTCTGTAAGTCCTTCAACTACCCAATCAGGCTCTTTGCTTATAAATGGGGATGTTGTTGAGTGGAAAGGACTGGCATCACATTGTACAGAAGTGCCTTGAAAATCATACTCAATGAAAACTAGCTTTCATTATCCTTGTGTGTTTCTGCTAATCAGATGCATAAGAGGCAGTGTCTTCATCAATCCATGAGGCTCCAGGAGATGCAATCTTTGAATGCTCCCAGGTCCTCCTCTGTGACATGCAGGAGTGTCTCACGTGGTTCTGGCCTCAGCGGGAAGTGGTGTTGCAGAAGGTGAGGAGCCAGGAGAAAACCGTTTCATGCCACCTTCTTCCCATCTCCTCTTGGGCATAGATGTATGTAACATATGGTGGAAGTTTGTGTGGTTCCAATTAACAAAGAGTAGGGTGGGAAGGGGAGGGATTTTTAAAACTTTGGCTAGAACTGCTGAAGAATTTAGCTACAGTGGAGCCTCCCCTGACACCACAGGTGCTGTCGTCCTCCATGTGACTCTGCCCTGACTTGGCCTCTAAATGACTATGGCCTGACTGCTGAGCCCCACAGTTAGGAATGCTGCTTCATCTCGCAGAACAACAAAGCAGCTGCTGTCCCACCAGCTGGATGCGCCTGGACATCTGGCTGGTACCTTCCAAAGGGCTCCATCCTGAGCGATGCTCAGGAAAAATGCTCCAACCTTCCATTGTGGACCTGGGCCAGGACTGCGTGTCTGACAGTTAAAGCTCCTGATGAGACAGGTCATGAAGGGTTGGCTGGTATCTCAGTCCTTTCAACAACCAGATCAGATGTGACAGATGAGAAGTCAGATTTGCTCGCCTGGCTCTAAAATCTTTTCCCTATCAGAAAGAAATAGAGCCAAACCCTAAAAGTCAGTTTGGGGGTTGTATAAACATCATCTTCATTGTGACTTACTTCTTCCTTTTTAGCTATCTCAAGTCATTCAAAGAGGTTAGGCAGTTTGCCCACGGGTATCCAGGGATGAGCATTTAATTACATTTTACTGAATCCAGACTCTTCTCCCAAAGTTCAGGAAGAGCTATGGTAGGCTCATCTGTTTACATAATGTCCCTGCAGGATGATGGTGGAGAGATTGTGACATTCATGCTCTCTACCTGCCCACCCTGGTGCCTGTGTGATGGGAGGGAGAGGAGACAGTGCTGTGAGAACTGGGAACAGAGCCCCTCCAGTTCAGAGAATCAGCCCGCTTCCCTTGCAGATAGACCTTCTCGTAAAACCTCCTCCCAGGGGCAAATGAAACCACTCATGACATCATTGACAGGGAGGCTCCCAGTTTGGTCTGTTTATTTGTTATTTTTATTTATTTTTTTAGATTTTATTTATTTGACACAGAGAGAGAGTGAGAGAGGGAACACAAGCAGGGGGAGTGGGAGAGGGAGAAGCAGGCTCCCTGCTGAGCAGGTAGCCCAATGTGCGGCTCAATCCCAGGACCCTGGGATCATGACCTGAGCTGAAGGCAGATGCTTAATGACTGAGCTACCCAGGCGCCCCAGCTTGGTCTGTTTAAAGTTGGATCTCATACATGGGGCAGCTTTGTGCCCTCATATACATTCTAGTATTTGAAGGAAAAAAAAAACTTCCTTATATTGAAATGAAACTAGTTTCTCTAGACCATTCTTCTACTGGTCCACTAGATATACCAGGTTTGTACCATATCTTCAGAAAATATAAGTGGCCAGAGAAAGAGGAACAGGTTTCTGCTCTTCCTGCCAGATCTTCCTCCTAATCTATGCCCGCAGAGGTATTTTAGCTTGTTTTCTGACTTGTTTTTAAAAGTCAGGTACTCCAAGTCGCATCTTGATTAACTATAAAAGGCTTTCTCCAGTGGACCTCTTTTCCTGTGTCCCCTTATGTGTCCCCTTGAAAATCACAGAATCCTCCAACCTCCAACATGCATTATCTAGCACGTGCATGCACTCTAGAGAATTCAAGGCAAAGGCTCGACTATAGAACAAGGGGTTCTTGTGGGTGCTTCCCAATGCTTATTAGGGACAAAACAAAACCCACAAGGATGAACTTCGTGTTTTCCAGTGGTGAGGTCATGTGGTTCAGTCCAGGCCTTGGCCCATAGCTTTTACTTCTCTCCAAAATGATTTGTGTGAACCTGTCAACATTGCTCTAAATAAAATGCACAGGTATATTCACTATATTCTACTGATGTGAACTGTCATCAGAAAATCACCCCCTGGGGATGCCTGGGTGACTCAGTCAGTTAAGCATCCGACTCTTGATTTCAGCTCAGGTCATGATCTCAGGGTTGTGGGATTGAGCCCTGAGACAGGCTCCTGGCTCAGAAGAATCTGCTTGTCTCCCTCTTCCTCTCCCTCTGCCCCTCCTTCCGCTCACACACATGCACTCTCTCCCCCTCCTTCTCTGTCTCAAAATAAGTGAATAAAATCCTTAAAAAGAAAGAAAGAAAGACTATCATTCCATCTTTCCATAATCACCTCCATACACCAGAACACTCCCTTAAAGTGGGAAAAGAGATGGTAGAGGGCAAAACATTAACTAATTGGTAACCCTTTCATTCATTTGCATTGAACAAACTTTTTGTTTTCACAGCATCAAGGGGCAGGAAAAAATGATGTTAAGAATTCATAACTTATACCCCAATATTTTGGTAGACCTATATTTGAAATTTCCCAAGGGGAAATAGATGTCTTTATTGTTGTTGGTGGTGATGGTGATGATGATATTCTTGTACTTGCTTGTTTTACATTAGTATTTCAATGTAAAGAGAGAAATGTAGACTGTAATAAAATAAATAGCTGTGTATCCACCATCTACTTTAAATTATTAACACTTGGGGCACCTGGGTGGCTCAGTGGGTTAAGCCGCTGCCTTCAGCTCAGGTCATGATCTCAGGGTCCTGGGATCGAGTCCTGCATCTGGCTCTCTGCTCAGCAGGGAGCCTGCTTCCCTCTCTCTCTCTGCCTGCCTCTCAGTCTACTTGTGATTTCTCTCTGTCAAATAAATAAATAAAAATCTTTAAATTATTAACACTTAACTATGTTTTATTCTATTTCCTTTTTTTTGTATAAAAAAATACAACATGTAGATACATGTAATGCTGTGTGTTCCTCTCTGATCCCTCCACTCCTTAGGCAACCAGTCCCATGAAGAAAAATTTGAAAAGATATTTTAAAAAATATTCACTATGGCTTTCCATGTGGCTGCTACCACCAGGTAAGCAAGATAGGCATTTACAATCTCATTTGAGAGCTACAGAAGAAAAATCAATCCCATGTAATGTGTTTTCTTCTCCAGGTGTTACAGGGAGTACCACCAGCTCTCCACTCCACAAAACCCATAAAGCACACACCCTGGGACACAAGTCCAGGCAAAGTTATGTCATATACTGGACTCAAGTGCACCCGAGTGCAACCTACAGCAATCCTGTCCATCAAGATGTTAACCAGTTAGTTTGCTCGGAGCCTTCAGTCTGTTGCTGAGGAACAAGCTAGGTACCACTGGGGACTCTGAGAGCCCTGACCTCTTACTTGGCTGAAGAAGATTCCACATACAAATTCTTTGAGGTTCTCCTCATTGACTCATTCCATTAAGCTGTCAGAAGAAATCCTGGGGTATCTGGCTGGCTCAGTCAGTGTAGAGTATATAACTCTTGGTCTAGGGGTTACAAGTTCAAGCCCCACATTAGGTGTAGAGATTACTTTAAAAAAGGTCGGGGGAGAAGGAGGAGGAGGAGAAGGGGGAGAAGAAGGGGAAATCCTGACACCCAGTGGGTCATGAAACCAGTCTACAAGCGCAGGGAGATTTGAGGGCTCATGTTTGCAGGTCACAGGAGCCATGGCCTTGGAAAGGGTGTCAAGTGCCAACATGTCCTCCATGGTTCTCTGTGTAGCTTGGAGAATGCACAATCTCCAGTTCCACCATACTACTAATATCAGGGATGTTTATAAAATTCTTATCTAATAAACAATTTAGATTAGTCCAAAAAATGGGCTACATATATACTCATAAAGAAATGATGGGGATTTTAAAAATATTTTACATTCTAATAAAATTATGTCATACCTTATGTTCTATTCTGCACTTGCCTTTTACTCAACGTTATGCTTTTGAGATATACCCATAATGATACTGTGACTGTATTGTACATCCCAGCAGCTATCATACTTCCTATCTTGAAAAAAAAAAAAATCTTCCATTGACTTCGCTGGCCACTTACTGCCCTCTCCTTTGCTCTCTTCACCATTTTTTCTAAAAAAAATTCCCTGAAAGTGCTATCTGTACTCATTGTCTCTAAGTTTTCTGCCAAACTCTCTCAGCCCCTTCCAGTCAGAGCCCCTCGAGTCCACTAGCAAGAGACTAGGTTATAACAGGTGTCGTTCCCCTCTAGAGTTGCTGCATTGCTTCATGAGTGGCTAAGGAGAGGCCTCATGTCTCAGATCCTGGCAGTGGTTTCTGTGGTTCTCCCATAGCGTCAGAGTGCCTTCCTCTGCTCCTCTTGTCCTGGACTTTAGGACCTGGAGCCAAGCAGACTGACCCAGCTCTAGAGGTGAGAGAAACTCAGCTGTTTCTGCTGCTATATAGATGGTCTTGTGAACGCTGTACATGTAAGGATGCCCAATCTAGAAGGCCTTTCTAACAGCTTCTAAAGAGATGCAGAAGAATTATGTTGAGTTTTTCCTTCCCTTGTGAGCACTATCATGGTGAGAGGGGAACAAAGAGGCTTCCTCCAGGGCCTCTACCCTTGGATTGCCCTTCGATTGCCCTTGGATTCCACTCAGCTAACCAGCAGAAGTCCCTAGCTGCTGGTAGGATAGAGGAGCCACAGTGTGGACCAAGAAGAGCTTTTCAATCCATTTCCTCCACACCTAAAAACATATTTTGTTGGAGTTTGCAGTAAAAGTCTATGAATGAAAGCCTAAATCTACCTTAGAGGACTTGGAGCTCATGAAGGAGTGAGGGTACGCTGTTCTCAGAGCAGTCCCATGACAGGACACCTTTATTAGCCATGCATATGCAACCACAAACTTTTCTTCTCCTCTTGCTCATGGAGAAAGATGGACTCATACACTAAACAACCTGACTCTATTGATAAATCACATAGATGCAAAAACCAGATTATGGTGGTGATGAGGCATTTCATTGACATTCCTTTCTTTCTTTTTTTCATATTTTATCTATTTATTTGAGAGAGGGTGAGAGCAAGAGCACACAAGCAGAGAGAAGAGCAGAGGGAGAGAGGGAGAAGCAGACTCCCCACTGAGCAGGGAATCCGATGTGGAGCTCAATCTCAGGACCCAGAAATCATGACCTGAGCCAAAGGCAGACACCCAACCAACTAAGCCACCCAGGAGCCCATCTTTTTTTTTTTTTTTTCTTGTTCTGTTCAAATTACTTTGCATCTCAGTTTATACTGAGATATGGGTGGATATGCATGAGTTCCAAAAGTCCCAGTGTCCTGCTCAGGAAATGCAAAATACAAAACAGACACTGTGACTCTCCTCTCCAAGCCCCAGCACTGAGAAACAAATCACCTCTGCAGAGAAACCCACAAAGAGATGCTGCTTACCTTGTTAATATATTTTATAGACTAATTCTTATTTTGCATTAGCTTTTCATACAGCCACATTCTTTTTTTTTTTTTTTAATTTATTTATTTGACAGACAGAGATCACAAGTATGCAGAGAGGCAGGCAGAGAGAGAGGAGGAAGCAGGCTCTCCGCTGAGCAGAGAACCCGATGCGGGGCTCGATCCCAGGACCCTGAGATCATGACCTGAGCCAAGGGCAGAGGCTTTAACCCACTGAGCCACCCAGGCGCCCCCATACAGCCACATTCTAAAGAGATTTTCACAATGAGCTGTGTACCTGTACGACTGGTTGCAGAGAGAGGGAAATAAGAAAAAGTATAGTCAAAGAAGAAAATGTTACCAAAGATTTTGGAAAGAAAGGTCATCTAGGACAAATAAAACATTTTTAAAAATGAGTACTGTCGCATGAAATAGACAAATAACTTGAGACAAGTAAACTGGCTTTCTTCTCCTTTCCTTTCATTTCTTGACTTGAATTATTTCTCCCTTGGATAAGACAGACAGGGTTTGACACTCAGTTCTCTCACTATCTGTGACTTCAGGCAATCTATTTTACCTCTATATCCCAAGTCTCATTATCTGTAAAATAAAAGATAATTACAGGACCCAGCACCCTGGGTGACTATGAGTGTTAAATGTGAATGGAGTACCTACCTCATTGCTTGGCCTACAGAATGTATCCAACGCAGGTAGCTGAGAGCATTATTAACAATCCCTTTATAAATTTATCAATATTCATTTCCTCCCATTTAACACTCCCTGAGCTCCTCAATTCACCCCATCCACCCTCAGTCTCTCCCCTCTTCACTGCCTTCATTCCCACCTCTAAGCCCGGTTGACAAACCACCGGGGCAGGTTCATGAGCTGCCCCAATCTTTCCAGCCACAAATACTTTTCCTTACTCCATAAGCTCACCCTGTGCACTGGCCACACAGTGATGGCGGCTCTTCAGTGTTTCTTTATTTCTTCATCCTTACTTCCTTCATGCTCTTTTCCCAGAATGCCCTTTCCCCTTGCTGTCTTGCTCAAGACAGGCCATCCTTCACTCCACGGCTCTTTGAGCCCACCTCTGATACTGCACTTGTCTCTTTGTAGTACCGAATTTTATTTATGGAATACACTTAGCCATACTATGAGCTATGTGTTTAGACGTAGCTAGATAGGTGATAGATAGATAGACAGAGAAACAGAAAGATAACTACATATATCCATCTATGTCTCTCCACCAAGTAGGTACCCCAGGCGTGCTTGCAGAATGTACAAGTGAGCAGACGGCTTGTTCTGAGCTGTTCCAGTCTTGCTAAGCCACTTGGAAGATCTTCTAGGGACATCAGATCCATGCTGCCTTCTCTGGCCACCTACAAGCACAAGTGCCTAAGACCCTCAGGTCACTCGGGCGAATTTTCCAGATTGAAAACATCAAGTCCTGGTGCATTTGACTTTCATTTGGAGGTGAGTCTTCAGAAGGTGAAATGGAGATGAGGGTAAGATTCCTCTGGTGGCCCAATTTTCCTGTGAGATCCTCTCATGATTGAGAGAGTGGCCTGAAAAGAATTAGGTAGCACTTGCCTCACCCATCCTGGCTTTATGACAACAGAACGGTCTCAGTGGTCTCAGGAGCCTCTTCTGTCTCCATTATTGCTGTGTTTTCTTTTATTAAGTTTTAAATTTTAATTCCAGTATAGCTAACATACAGTGTTATATTCATTCCAGGTGTACAGTATAGTGATTCAACAATTTTATACAACAGTACTCAGTGCTCATCATAGTAAGTGTCCTTTCAATGACCGTCACCTATTTCACCCATCCCCCAGCCTCCAGTGTTTTTTTGGAGAGAGACACATTAGAGCAGAGATTCCCTGGGAGATCCCGAAAATTCCTCCTCATCTCACTATAGCAGCGGGGAACCCAGAAATGATTCACAGCTGAAGCCACTGTCCCACATCAATGCATCATGCGGTCATTTAAACTGGAAACGAGACGGCCATCTGGACACAATCTATTCGTATTTTTGTGAAGTTGCAAATACACAGTGAGTAAGAGTTCAGTAAATCCTATTATAATGTTGCTGCTGGGAGCCATGAAGAACAAACCCATGGTCTAGTGAAAGACGTACTCCCTACAGAGTCTAGAGCACCCCACCCCCCAGGGCCGGATGCCACCTGCTAGAAATGTAAATCCAAGGGAGAAAGAGGCACCTCCCAGTCAGTTTTTGGCCTTTTGGTTTTTTAGTTGTTTGCTTTGCTTTATTTATTTTTTTTTTTTTACTATAGTTCAGTTCTACTGGTAGCACAGCGAGACTCCTACGTCAGGTGGCACAGTTTCCCAGGGTTTTAGTAAAAGACAGGTAAAACAAACAAACAAACAAACAAAAAACTATGGTCTCCTTGGCAGGCTCAGAAATAATGAATTAGAATGTGAAAAAAAATAAAAAAACAACAGGAACAGTAAGTGACCCTTCCAGGGTCACCTGGTTAGTGGCAGGGTATGGACTAGAGTCCAGATGTCCTGACCACTCACCAGCTCGCCTCCCCATGGACAAGATCCCTTCTAGGTCAGAGCCTGAAACCAAGGAAGTGACATCATGTGGTAGGGGACAGGGAGGGCACCGAGACAGCCCGCTCTGGCCCTAACTCCTGATGGCCCAAGTTCAAATTCGAGCTCTGCTTCTTAGCAGCTGTGAGACATTGGGTCCATTTATTTAATTTCCCTGTGCCTTTATTTCCTTATCTGGAAAATGGGGCTGATGATAATACAGGTCACTCAGAACTAAATGACATGTTAAAGCTTTGGGAATAGGGCCTGGCACATAGTCAAGACCATGTTAGTCATTGTGACTCTGGTAATGGCTTCTCCACAAAACTTTTCTAAGTGGTAGAGAGCATACATTTCACCTGTTCCTTTCACCATGGCTGTGAACCTGCTCTGACACTAGCATTCCCAAAGCAGAGTCCCCTGTTAACTTCCCCAGACCCTTGATGCAGCTGTGCTAGGAAACTTTTCAGTTGCTGCTTACTTACTTTTTTTTTTTTAAGATTTTATTTATTTGACAGAGAGAGAGAAATCACAAGTAGGCAGAGAAGCAAGCAGAGAGAGAGGGGGGAGGAAGCAGGCCCCCCACTGAGCAGAGAGCCCGATGCGGGGCTCGATTCCAGGACCCCCGGATCATGACCTGAGCTGAAGGCAGAGGCCTCAACTCACTGAGCCACCCAGGAGCCCCCTTACTACTTTTTTTTGAGAGTCCCTTCCATTGCTGGACTTCTGCAGCTCTGAGAAAGACCCCACTCGCATTGGGATGAAATCTCATCAGCCGCCCTATAACTTCTCCCCACTGGTCTTAGCACTACTGCTTTACTTCTCACACTAAGACAAAAGATTCCCCTGGGAGACTTGGCTTTGTGCTGGGGATTTGTGAACTCATAAATATGGCATATTTTCCTGATGAGCCAAATTGAAATGAAGATTTACTGGGGGATTGGGGAGGAATTTAAGCTTTGTGTTGAACATCTCTTCTTTTAAAAAGATTTTCAAAAATTTAAAATACTTTTCCTTAAAACAAACAAGCATATTTTCATGTATAATCTGAAGTTCAGATCATTTGTTTTTCAAATGTTTGCAGCTCAGGCCCCGACCTCCCAGGAGTCTCCATTCACTTGCCTTTGACGTTGGGGATTTCTAGATGGAAAAGCCTCCGAAATACTACTCTATTGAACAGAGCTACGAGAACAAACCTAATTCCTTTCCCACAGGACCGCCTGTCAAGTTTCCATAAGATCTTACAGTTGGAAAGAGACTCAGAAATTGTCTAAATCGATCTCTTTTCTGCAGCAGCCCTAACAGATGGTCACCCAGCCTCTGCTGGATCAGGCTCCCAGCAAAGAGACCACGTGGTCATCCTTCCACTCCACTGCGGGCCAGCTCTAATGGTTAGAATATGCTTTTCTTAAGCTGAGCATCACACACGTCAAACCCGAGTTGGACTCCACGCTCGTCACTTAACCTCACTGGACCTTAGTTTCCTTAACTGTAAAATCGAGTGAATGGTGTTTACTACATCACAGGGATACTTAGAAGAGAAAATGCATGTAAATCACTCAGCATGCTGGCCAGCCCGTTGAAGGATTCAGTAAATATTCCCCACCATCATCACCATCTCCCCGCATAGCTTGAGCCAAAGATACAGAGCCTGTTTGTATTGCCTCCACTCCAAAACCATGTTTTAGGCATTGGATGACAGTTAATAGACTCTCCCCCAACTGTGCTGAAGAGCATTATTTCCTAAGCTAATCTGACCCTGCCTTCCTCCATAGAACAACGCTCTGACCCTTCAGTTAGCGTATCTTTTTTCAGAAAGCCATTTGAAAGTGTGTTAAAAGATTCTTGGCGCTCAACTGGAGGAATGTTAGAGGATGGAAAAGTGTTGTAGAGAAAAGAGAAAGGAGCGGAGTCAGAAGACGGGAAAAGCTAGGATGTGGAAGGGTGCAATTTAAAATACAGCCATCATGTAGCTGAAAATCTCCAAGGACTGGGCTTGCTCATAAGGTCCCATTGGCAAACGTGGCTCGAATTAGAGTTGAGGGAGGTGTACCACTCCTCAGAGCTGCAGACAGACAGATCTGCAGAGCAGCACGGGCCTAACTGACCCACCCAGCAGCAGGCTGAAAAGCAGTAAAAGAGGGAGCAGGGGTCTGGCTGGGGCAGCCTGAGTCTAGTCACTGCCCTGCTCAGAGAGTACCATCCATAAGCCCAAAGCCAGCCCTCTGAGTCTCAACAGAGAGGGCCCGGGGGAGCAGGCATCCCCATTTAACGTTACCCCTGGCCCCTAAAAATTAGCCCAGTGAATGTATCAGGCTCTCAGTCATCCAATTAACTCTCTCTCCTCTTGTAGAAAGGAGCAACCACGGTGCTATGGACCGAATTGTGTCCCCCTCAAATTCACATGTTGAAGCCCCAACTCCCAGTGTGATCATATTTGGAGACAGGGCCTGTATGGAGAGGAAGTTACATAAAGGCCTAGCAGTGGGGCTCTAATCTGATAGACATAGTGTCCTTGTAAGAGGAGGAAGTGACACCAGAGTGCTCTCTCCCTCCACCCCATACAGGGCAGAGGAACGGCCACAGCAGGAAGGGGGTCATCTGCAAGCCGGAAAGAGCGTTTTCACCAGGAACCAAAGTGCTGGCACCTTGGTCAAGGACTTCAAGCCTCCAGAAGGAGAAAAAATAAATGTCTGTTGTTTAACCCAGCTATGTTGTCTGTGGTATTTTGTTATGGCGGCCCTCGCTGACAGGTGCACGAGCTGTAGCTGTTCTCCAGGGGAGCAAATTTGTTAGCAGGGTTTCTCCCTTCATGGTTTGGGTAGAGCATGGGGAGAGGAGAGCTCCCCACTTACAAGTAGGTTCTTAGCATCATTCAGTGCTGTAATGATAACATCTAAGAATATAAAATAAAGTAAAATTTAAATAGAAAATTATTCATTGTGCCCCTAGCTTGGTGTTCAATATACTAATTTCTTCTTGGGAGAGGAGAGAATGAAATAAAGCCTTGAGCGGGTGAAAAATAGTAAAGGAAGAAAACATTCACAGAGGGCAAGGAGGAAACTCGAAGAAGTTAGAAGTTGTTGAGCACACCCGAAATCCAAATTCAGGTGACACAAGTCCTAATTAAAAGCAGAAACATATGTAAAGGATTTCTTGAATTACTGACATATTCAGACACGGAGGAAAGTGTGGAAGAAGCAACAGAAGAGTAGCATATCAATCTTGCATTCTAGAAACTTCAGTTTTAAGATGCAAATCTTTCCTCTTTTCCTCCCTTCCTCTCTTCCTCTCTTCCTTCCTCCCTCCATAAGTTACCAGACACGTATGGAGCCAGTCCTTTGCGGGAGAGCACAAAACACATATAAAGACAAGTTAAGTTTGTGCTTTGAAGTGCCCACAGTGGTGGGAGAGAGAGAGAGAGAGAGAGAGATCCTGACAAGGTATCTGCCTGTGAGGGGCCATTAGTTTCACAGAGACAAAGAAACTTAGAGGATGACTACAAGTTCCACAGGTGGGGCCAGAGGAGAAGAACATTCTGAGCAGAAGAGACTCCAAGCCCCAGCCCAAAGCCTGCACCCACGGTGTTCTCCAGAGAGTTCAAGTCCAGCCCTGAGAGCTTTGGATGGAAACGATCAACCCTTCAGTGGAGTTTCTCTCTGCCTTCAAAATACTTCTAGATGTGCCTTTGCCTTGAGTTGCAAAGCTGAGAAACCAGCCAGAAATATCTATTCTGCTGAAAAAAGCCAAGTCCCAAAGGGCTCCAAAGCTGCCTTTGGCCCTTCTGCCTCCTGCGAACCCCCATCCCTTCCCAAGTCCACCATGATGGCAGGAGCAGACGGGAGCCAAATAGGAAACAGCTTGGCTTCCCCGCCCTGCTTCTTAATGCCCTTTTTAGTCGCAGATTTTCCAGCTCTTTAAGCCTCCCACTCCTGCTATGTTAGTCCCTAACATCCATCCACTCATTCATAGTTACTTTTTTTAAGTGCTAGGCACTTTTCATATTTTTTTTAACTGATATTCAAAACAAGTCCAAGAGGTAAGTATTATTATTCTATTTACAAATGGAAAAGCTGAAGCTCACAGAGGTTGTGTGAGTTGGCTAAGGTATAAAAGTAGTTAAGAGGGAAACTTAAAACCAAGTTCATCTGACTCCATAGCTGTGGTTTTCAGAGTATGGTGCTCCGACCAGCAACACTCCTAGAAACTCTGTCAGGGACACTACTGAATCAAGAACTGTGGTGGGAGATAGTCTTTGAGACATTAGTCCACTCTCTTCCTCATGTTGACCTCATGGAAATAAGTTATTTTCTTGCTTCACCACAGCTCCTCTCTCTGTCTCTGGATTCTGTCCGTGGTGAGTGGCTGAACCCAGTCTGCCTGGTACCCCTGCACCCCACTGAAATCTCCAGCCCTCACTAATCAATACAATATTTAGTACAGGAAACTCATCTCTCATAAACTCAAGAGGTCTACTAGTCTCTGAACCCATCCATTTACCTTAAAGTCCTGTTTTTATTTTCTCAGATGGAATCAGTTACGGGTCATTATAATAATCCGCCAACAAACAAACAGAGTTTTATGACATGTCTATTCTCAAGGTACTTAAAATCACATAAAACTTTAAGTAACATCCGAGAATTTCAAAACTTGAACGAATTTGGGGAGAGTGGGTGCCTCAGTCGATTAAGTGTTCAACTCTTGATTTCCGCTCAGATCATCAAACTCAGGGTTGGTTGTGAGATTGAGCCCTGCATGGGGCGCTATGCTCAGCGGGGAGTCTGCTTGTTCCTTTCCCTCTGCTTCTCCCCTAACTTGTGTTTCTCTCTTAAATAAATAAATAAAATCTTTTAAAAATATATTTACTTATTATTAATATTAAAAAAAAGAAACTTGAGTGAATTTAATGACTGCTCCCAAAAGGTACAAAGAGAGATAGAGACCTGGGAAATTGTTGTTGTTTTTTTTGTTTTTTTTTTTTAAAGATTTTATTTATTTATTTGGGAGACAGAGAGGGTGAGTGGGAGAGACAGGGAGAGAGAATCTGAAGCAGACTCCATGCCGAGCACAGAGCTGGGATCAATCTCACAACCCTGAGATCAGGACCTGAGCTGGAACCAAGAGTCAAACATTCAACCTACTGAATTTTTAAGTTATAATTTTAACATGAAGTCTTTAACAGCCCTGAATGATATTGTACTCTATACATAGCAAGAACAGAAACAGAGGAACAGATGTGAGAGAACATATTAAAAACAAAACCAGGGGCGCCTGGGTGGCTCAGTGGGTTAAAGCCTCTGCCTTGGGCTCAGGTCATGATCCCAGGGTCTTGGGATGGAGCCCTGCATCGGGCTGTCTGCTCAGCGGGGAGCCTGTTTCCACCCCTCCCTCTATCTGCCTGCCTCTCTGCCTACTGGTGATCTCTGCCTGTCAAATAAATAAATAAAATCTTTAAAAAAACATTCATTTTTAAAAAACAACAACAAAAAAAACAAAACCAAAGAACAAAAACTGTGGATGTTCAGGCCCTGTAGTCTGTCCGAACAAGGCCTTGAGGGGCTTCTAATGGACAGTAAAAACTGAGAACAATGCTTGACACTTGTACCCTTAATGTCTGTGCATTAAGGAATGTGCATCTCCACATTCCTTATCCATGGGCAAAAAAAAAATCACTATGGGGGACTCGTCCTGAAAAATAGATTGTTTGTTCTTCTCTACCTACATGCTTCCAAGAATTAAAGGTAACTCTTCACTCTAGACTCTGAACTTGACCCCCATCTCAGCTGGCTATCCCAGATTCATTATCATAACTTATTGGCCAATGGTTTTGGGCAGAAATCTGCTCTTCCATCCTGCAAGGAATTTTAGGATGCTAGCTACCCATGAAGAGGGAAATCATAGCTTTGCTACCGAATCCGACTTAGTTTTATTATTTCTCCTTGTCAATATAGCCCTCCCCTCTTCCAGACTAATGAATGGCTCATTCTAGTCACTACCCTTGGGGACACCGCTGCTACTACTGCCACATTTGTTTATTGACAACTGTATCTGTGTCAGGTCCTCCATTAGGCACTTGAGAGGCAGTATCTCAATTAATTCTTACAACAACCTAGAAGGCAGGTACTATTATCAGTCCCATTTCCAAACTGAGGAAACCAAGGCAGAGAAGATAAGTAACTTAACCAAGGTCACCAGCTAATCCACTGCAAGGCCGAGTGAGTCTTGAATGCTGTTTTTGTCCACCATGCTTTGCCATGCTTTCCTGCCTGGTATAGGCCTTTTTTGAACAAGCCTCCTTTCTCGGTATACTTCAGGCCTAAGCTCTGTGTGTGGGGTTGAGAGTCTCCTTGCAGCCCTGGGGACCCAGTTTCCTGCTCCACCGCTCTCTGCCACCTAACTCCCCACTGGCATTGGACCCCACCCGGAGCTGCATTCTGGGAGCCAGTCTTCTCTGCCCTCATCCCTTCTCCTTCCTTCAGACCAGTTTAGTTTCCTTTATGTGCAGCTTAGCATGGGAAAAATTCTAGCACCTGCCAATTCCCAGTTTCTAAGGCAGGTTTTTTTATCTTGCCATCTCTGCTTTAACCAGACACTTGGTACGACTTCAAACACTGTCGCCCATTATCTGGCTGCCTAACAAGGAACTCTTGGCCCATTTCGAAGCCAGCTTTCTCGAAGCCATGCTCACAGTTAGCGCCTTTAATATAGATTTTGTTTATGATAGAGCAGGGTGTACTGAGAAGATAGGCAAAAATCAGGGAGGAGGCTAGGTCTTTGCTTATGATTTCTAGGCTCGTGGTGGAACCAATACTGAATCTGGTTATTGAGGCTGAAAAGGCAAAAATAGGGATGGCGGGGGAGGAGAAGATGCAGCTACTCTCGGGCTTGGCTGATCAGAGTTCATAGTGAGGCTCCACTAACAGAAGTTGGGGGGAGGCCTCCTGGAGGGTCCTTTCCTCCCAGAACCATTGGGGGATAGGCCGGCTCCACCTTACAGGCAAACAGGAAACTCAGCCCACACACTGAAGGGAAGAGGAAGCTCCTAGATTCCTGTTCCAAGTAGTCTCCTGAGAAGGACTTTATCTTTGGGGAAAATTTTGCTAAAGGAAATTTGAACTGAAGTTGCAAGTTTCCTCTGTTAAGAAAAGCAAATAACATGAAAAGAGAGAAAAGCAATGAGACAAGAAATTGTTCATCACAGATGCAGATCTAATCTCTGGGATAAAACACACTGGAAAGAACGTAGACTCCGCACAGAGAAGGGAGTGGGAGTGAAAGGCATGGGTACGGCATGAGCAGGGCCTCCAGACGAGAGGGCGCCTGACCTTCTCAAGAGGCCATGAGGGGTCCTGGTCAACCTGAGAAAAAGCAGGCTCACAAGGTCTAAACTGACCATCATGACACCTGGGTGGCTCCATCGGTTAAGCCACTGCCTTCAGCTCAAATCATGATCCCAGGGTCATGGGATTGAGTCCCGAATGGGGCTCCTTGCTCAGCAGGGAGCCTGCTTCTCTCTCTGGCCTCTGTCTGCCGCTCTGCCTGCTTGTGCACTCACTCACTCTCTCTCTCTCTCCCTGACAAATAAATAAAATCTTTAAATTGACATGAGTCCTGTATCAAGCATCTAGGAAATGAGATCATCACCGTCGTCTAAGCGTATAATCACACCTCATGCAGTCTCTCTCTCTCTCTCTCTTCATTTCTCTGCAGCCTCTTACCCTAGAGTTCTCTCTCTTGGAAAGGGAAGGCCCCTCATTCCTCTTCCCTGGGTGGGAGTGGGCACAATGCTCTAAGAGCTGCCTCCAAAGGTATCCTCGCTCCTGGCTCTTCATCTCAACTCCTCCCCCCCCTTAAAGATTATTTATTTATTTATTTAGAGAGACACAGCGAGAGAGGGAACACAGGCAGGGTGGATGGGAGAGGGAGAAGCAGACTTCCCGCCAAGCAGGGAGCCCGATGTGGGGCTCCATCCCAGGACCCCGGGACAATGACCTGAACCGAAGGCAGATGTCCAATGACTGAGCCACCCAGGCAACCCTCAACTCTTTTTAAAGGTTTGCAGGTGGGTGACTGTTAATGCCAGCAGACCTGGGTTTTAACCATTTCTTAGCATGTCTGCAATAGTGGGCCAACTTGATATTTTTTCATAATGTGGAATTCTTTAGCACCTATTGTA
Source organism: Mustela putorius furo (assembly GCF_011764305.1). Taxonomy (NCBI): domain Eukaryota; kingdom Metazoa; phylum Chordata; class Mammalia; order Carnivora; family Mustelidae; genus Mustela; species Mustela putorius. The sequence continues at coordinate 35,941,490 of NW_025422368.1, read as the reverse complement.
ACATTCTCAGACTTTAGGGACTCTGCCCATCTCCTAAGCAACAAGAAGAATTGAATTCACATCTAGTTATGCATGATGTCACAAAGAAGGGGCAACAAAGCACACCCAGACCTACTAAATCTTACAGAAAGGCTATTCTCGTAGCGGGCTGTGACCCAAAGCCATGTCAGCTTCCAGAAATGGTATTTTGACAAAGCAAGTGCAGTTTGAGCCAGGTTGTCTCCTCCATCAGGAAGAGGGGACAGATTCCATTGGGGCTGTGTCTGTCAGTTTCTTTGCTTTCCTTCTCAAAGATACCAATGCATGTAGAATTTGAAAATCTGAACCATTCCCATGGTATGCCATGCCCTGAACAAAAAGGTCTGTGCAAACTTCATCTGAGCTTTGAAGCTGTGAACAGAAAATCCCCCCTAGAATTATTCATCTCACTGGGGACTCCGGCCACATTGCTAACTGAGATTTGCACAGAAGTGTCAGAGCCTTGCTGGTTTTAATTTTCAGTCCTCTATCCAATCCAAAGAGTGGAGGAGTAGAAGGAAGATTCCTCCTCTCTGTGTCTCCAGAGGGTTCACCATGGAATCCTTGAAAGCGGAAGGGTAGAAATCCAATATATTGTCCTACAGAGGAATCACTGTGCTTGTGTCCTTTTTTTTTTTTTTTTTTTTTTTTTTTTTTTTTTTTTTTTTTTGCAGGTAACCTGAGAAGACTTCTGGGTATGCCCCGCACTGGCTGGATCAGTAGCTTAGCCAGGAACAGCCTACAAGGCCAGACTTTAAGCCCATGCCCTGTTCACTACACAACTCGAGCTCTGTAGAGTAGAGTATCCACAGAAACAAAGAAAAGCTTTTTTGGGTAATCCCACCTTTTCCCACAAACCATGTTTTTATAGGAGGTTTTTGTATTTTTCCCAGCAGCAAGGTAAAGCATGCAATTGAACTAGTCTGTTCTCAGATCAATGAATCCATTGTGTGCGGCAGGGAGCCAAAGGGTTTCTTCTTGTTGTTGCTTTTTTTTTTTTCTCTCTCTCTTTTAGTGTTGGTTTGGAGCAGGAATTAAACTTGGCCCGGGGCTATGAAGAAAAAGAACTGGATAAACAAAGCTTTTCTTTCTTTGGTTGGGATTCAGGTTTCTGTAAAAATCTATAGGTTTGTAACTAAAATTGTTAGTAAATATGTATTCACTTGTCCACATGTCCTCTTTGGCTCCTCCTTCCTTCCCTCCCCCAACTTGCCCCTCACAGTAGCACCAGCTGAACTCCAGAACAGGAGAACAGCCTTTCTTGAGGTGCTGGAGTCTTATGTGGCTAATCTCACTTGTTTATCCTGCCAACAGAAACAGATGCAAGGTTACCAAGGTACTATCAAATGCTGGCAAAGAAAGGGAGCTTGAAAAGTTTGTGCTTAGCACAGACAAAGCTTCAGACCAAAATTCTAGAAGGTCCTAATCTACTTAAGAACTGAGGAGGGGAATGATGTTATTTATTTCACTGTTTCTCCTCTGCTCACAGATAATTTGGTTGGATTCCATTCTCCGTCATGAGCTAGTTTAAGAGCAACTGAAGCCAAGAAAAGGCAATGTGAAAGAATAGTCCTTTCACCAAATGGTGCGGAGACAACTGGATATCCACATGCAAAAGAAGGAGGCTGGACTCCACTGTTAGTCAACTCAGGCCACCATAACAAAATACTGTAGTGTGGGTGGCTTACACAACAGGAACTTACATTCTACTTTAGAGACTGGAAGTCCAAGATCAGGGTGACAGCACGGTCAAATTTTGGTGAGACCTCTCCCTGGCTTGCAGCTGGCTGCCTTTTCACATGGTGGAGGAAAATCTCTCTCTTTCTCTTCTTTCAAGGCCACGGTCTTATCAGATTGGGGCCCCACCCTTGTAACATCTTTTAATCTTAATTACCTCCTAAAACCCCTATCTTCAGATGTGGTCACATTGGAGGTCCAGGCTTTGGCATGAATTGTGGTCCGCAATTTAGTTCATAGCCACCCTTTCCTCACACCATATGCAAAAATTAACTCGAAATGTATGAGAGACCTAAATATAAGAGCAACAATACACAACTTTTAGGAGAAAATGTAAGAGTAGATTTTCACTGTCTTGGGCTAAACAAAGCCTTCCTAGAAACGACACCAGCAGTACAAATGACAAAAGGGGAAAATAGACAAATTGGACTCCAAAATTAAAAACTTTTGTGCCGTGGACACCATCAAGAAAGAAAAACAACAACCCACAGTGAGGAACCTGGGTGGCTCAGTCGGTTAAGCATCCGACTCTTGGCTTCAGATCAGATCATGGTCTCATGGGTGCGAAATTGAGCCCCTCGTTGGGTTCTGCATTGGTTTCCATTCTCAGCAGGGAGTCAGCGTAAGGATTCTCTCCCTTTGCCTCTCCCTCCACTCATGCGTGCTCGCTCTCTCTCGAATAAACATTAAAAACAAAAACAAAACCAACGGTATGAGAAATAATATTTACAAATCATATACCCGATAAGGGACTTACATTTAGAATATAAAGAACTCTTACAACTCAATAGTAAAGACTAATAAGCTAACGAAGATATAAACAAAAGATCTGATGGCTATTTCTCCAAAGATCTAAAAGTGGCCAATAAGCACATGAAAAGATGTTCATACTCACTAATCATCAGAACAATGCACATCAAAGCCATGAGATAGCATTTCATATCCACTAGGATGGTTATAATCAAAAAGAGAGATTATAGCAAGCCCTGGCAACAGTGTGGTGAAAGCAGAACCTTCATATGTTGTTGCAGGAATGGAAAATGGTGCAGCTACTTTGGAAAACACTACAGCAGCTCCTCAAAAGGTCAAACATAGAGTTATTACATGAGCTAGCAATCGCATTCTCTTACAAAGTACCCAAGAGAAATGAAAGCATATGTTCACATTAAAAACTAGCATGCAACATTCACAGCGGCGTTTCTCATAATAGCCAAAAAGTGGAGACAATCTAATGTCCACCAAATGATGAAGAGGTAAATAAACTCTGATTAAATCCCTATAATAGAATATTATTTGGCAGTAAAAAGGAATTAAGTACTGATACATGCTATAACACAGATGAACCTCAAAACCACTATGCTGAGTCAAAGTAGCCAGTCCCAGAGGCTACATATTGAATGACTTCATTTATACAAAATGTCCAGAATAGGCAAATCTATAGAGACGGAAAGTAGGTTAGTGGGCTACCCAGGGTGGTTGTGTTGAGCACACTGGAGAAAATGGGAGTGACTATTAAGAAGTACAGGTTGGGGCACCTGGGTGGTGTCATTAAGTGTCAACTCTAGGTTTCAGCTCAGGTTATGATCTCAGAGTCCTGGGATCGAGCCCCATGTCAGGTTCCACAAGGATTCCCCTTGAGATTCTCTCCTCCCTCTCCCTATGCCCCACTGATTCATGCTGACTCTCTCTCTCTAATACAATCTTAAAAAAAAAAAAAAAAAAAGAGGTTCAAGGTTTTTGGCAGGGTGATGAAAACAGTCTAAAATTGATTCCCATGATGGTTGCACAGTTCCGTGAACATACTAAAAGCCACTAAGTATACATTTTAAGTAGGTGACTTGCATGGTATGTGAATTGTATCTCAACAAAATTGTACAGACACTCACACACATACACACACACAACTTGCAAAATAAAATTACTTGAAATCTGAAACAAAAAAATAAATTAAGAGATAAATTTAGGGGCTAAGCCCAACATACATGCTTTTGTTCATTCTGGAGAAAGCATTGAAATGTCTGAAAGCTAGAAAAATTGAATTAGGGAAAAATAGAAAAATATACTCAGGAAAACAAAACCGGAGGTCAGATCAAGTTAAGCCTTACACAATGAGGCACTGATCTTGTTTATAGGGGTGAGAGTGCTGGGATATGACTTCTACCATGCTCTGAATATTTCTTGTTAGGAAGGAAGTAGAACCCTCACAGACCAGTCATACCTTCCTTCCCTGGAAGTGACCTCATCTCTAATATGTGAGTATAAAGAACGACAACACAATTTTTCCTGATTATAAAAGTAATACACTTAAGATGATGCAAAATGTACAGAGAAGAGGGGAAGAACATCACTCACTCAGTCTTTCACTAATATTTGGTAGAGTTCTCTCCTGTGTGTGTTGTTTCAAACTCATAAAATACATGCAATTTTGTACCATTATTTTACACTGACACCAACATTTTACATTATTATTTAAAACCCTTCTAAGTACCATTTTCAATCAGAGGAATATACCATCATTTATTGAACTAAATGCCTGATATGGGGAATTTATCTTTATAATCTTTCACTGTTATTAAAAACAAAATGTTGCAAAGGAAATTTTAAACATAGGTTTTTGGTTATATTTCAAATTATTTCCTTGGAATATAACAATTTGTTATTCAAAACATATGAAAGTGTTTAATGACTGCCATAGTGCTTATCAAAAATGTAATATAAACTTATTTGTTAACATCAATGTACTGATTGTGCCCACCTCACTACACAATATTGGAACTTTTAAAAGTTAACTCTTATTCCCCGTCCAGGAAAGAATTCTCGTCACAACATTATGACAGTAAAAATTGGAGGAAAAATAAACATCCAAATATAGTGGAAAGGGTAACACTGGACTGTTTTTCAGTAATTAAAATTGAGGATTATTAAAGAATACGAAGTGGGTAATAAAAATGATTTCTACAAAATTCTTTTTTTTTTAAGATTTTATTTATTTACGACAGACAGAGCTTACAAGTAGGCAGAGAGGCAGGCAGAGAGAGAGGGAAGAAGCAGGGTCCCCACTGGGCGGAGAGCCCGATGTGGAGCTAGATCCCAGGACCCTGAGATCATGACCTGAGCCAAAGGCAGAGGCTTTAACCCACTGAGCCACCCAGGCGCCCCCTACAAAATTCTTAAATGAAATGACCCATATGCCAAACACCAGACTGTGTGGTCGGGTAATACGGAAGCACATCAGCAGTGACGATGTCTATGTTGTGAGATGGCAGGTGATTTTCGTGTTTTGTTTGCTCCTTTCTGTATTTTCCAAACTGCCCACACAGACAATTTATGACTTTCATAATTTTTTTAAGTTCATTGATTTAAAGAGTGAGCCCCATAAGTAAATTCACTCTCAGAGAAAATAGGAAAGGTAGAGACCTATGGAAACCAAGAGAAGCCAGTGTGGGGAGGCGTTGCCAGCACCCAGCTCCAGCCCTAAAACTTCTGGGTGGGCTTTGGGTTGAGCCCTTGACTGGTCCTCACTTCCTTGTTACGGAAAGCTGTCAGATGACCTCTCCCTGTTCATGTCTCTAAGTCTGTGTTCCTCGAGAGCGCCCCACCTCCCTGGAACTGTGTTGTCACCATCTAACGAGCATTAACAATTGATGGCACGTGAGGCAAGCATCCAAGGGAGTTCTACATTTCCTGCCAAGCACAGAAGGAGAGGGTGAATCTGGATAACGCTTGCACTTGGGAATCGAAACGCAATCCTGGCTTCCAGGAAACCCCCAGATTGCAAAATTCTTGGACAGAAAGCAAAATACATCCAGTCTGCCTGCCACCATGTCTGGGAGTTTTCTGCTACCATTGTCTACCATGAGCTCCACACTAACAGTGAGGCTAAAATGGGAGAAAGGAGGTCCTCTGAAAAACAGTAGGGTTGACAGACAATACAGAGTCCGTGGTATAGTCTGGGCTTCCTGGCTGGTTCGTAATAACTCACTCACTAGTCAGGCATTAACAGCAGACTGAATTACTATGGACTGAGAGCTAGAATGTTAGCAACATAATCCTTAATTTAAAGAGCTCAAATGAGGCTGGAATGCATTTATAACCAAGTAAAGAAAGCTACATTTTCCCTGGAAGAAAAAATAGTGGCAGTTGGTTAACAAGGATGGGAAGTCACGTTGACCATATTATTTTCCTTCCCAGGTTATCATCATAACATCTCTGGATAGTTCTTGAATACCTATTATGCAAAAGTAGCCAGAAATCCCCTTTTAGCCAGCAGGGACTCAAGAGAGTCTGTTTAACGCAGACCAGTACACCAGTCAGCTAGTACCTCAATAAGCCTACGTAATAAACCACCCCCCAATCTCTGTGGCTTAAAACAACAAAGATTTAGTCTCATACTCGCAAGACTGCAAGACTGACTGTGATGCAGCTGGTCTAGACGAGGCGAGACTGGGGAGCTCTGCTTCAAGCTGCCGTTCAGCTATACTTGGCTCCAGACCATAGATATGGCTATAGGCATGTTGGTTTATTCTGGGGCCCAGGCTCGCTGGGCAACAGCTACCTGGAGGAAGTTCTAGTGGTTGGTCACTGATATATAAAAAGAGCAGTCTGAATGCACAGGCTCTTTTCAAGCCTCTGGCAAGTCCCATGCATTAACATTCTTCTTGACCAAACCCAGAGTGAAGGGGTAGGAAGCAACCACAAAGCCCAGAGCAAAGATGTTGAGGATTAATTCTCTTTGAATGCTGTGAAAGATTAAGAACAGTAATTCAGTTCTCCACAGTGATGATTAAACCTCCACATTATCAACCTTGTCTTCCTTCTTGGGCTACTTCTGGTTTTCTCCTCTGGCTTCCCAGACAATGTTTGCGCCCTCCAGATCGGTATTATCCACCCAAATGGAGAAGGAACAACTCTTTTTTTGGAAGTTTCTGCCCAATCTGCCATGTGTCAAGACATCTCCCATTACTTGGAAAAGGATATGATTATGCAAAATCATATATGGAGTATATGAAACTTAGAGCCAAAAAGGAGTAAGGGGAGGATGTTGATTCAACAGTTTGAACTAGAAATAAGACTCAGATTAATGTCAACCAAAACATCCCAGGCAAAGAATGTTCTCCTGAATCCCTTTTCCTTATTTTTACTATTTTATCACAGAGGTAATAAATGTTCGTTGTAGGGAAAAAAAATCATTCTGGTGAGCAGAAAACAAATCACTCATATTCCATCACCCATAATTGGCCACTGTTTAAATTTTCAGAGCATCAGAAGTCAGAGACAATACCTAAATAATGTAGTAAACATATTAAGGCCACGTGGACACCAGAGTTTATTCTTGTCCCTCTACTACAGATGCCTAGGTGAGTCCCCTCTTCCAGACTTTTCTCAACGCTTATAGTATAGATGCAGAAATTATATATACTACACATTTGCATACCTACCATTTTTGCAAAAATAGGATTACCTATTACATATAGTTTTGAAGTTTAAACCTCCCTTTTTTTTAAGATTTTATTTATTTATTTGACAGAGATCACAAGTAGGCAGAGAGGCAGGTAGAGAGAGAGAGAAGAGGAAGCAGGCTCCCTGCTGAGCAGAAAGCCTGATGAGGGGCTCGATCCCAGGACCCTGGGATCATGACCTGAGCTGAAGGCAGAGGCTTTAACCCACTGAGCCACCCAGGCACCCCTAAAACTCCTTATTTGACATGTCAGACTAGTTTTCTTTATCAACAAAGATACCTATATAATCATTTAAAGTGTTGCCTGGTATTTTATTTGTGAATTACCATAAATTATCAATGCTTCCTTGATGGAAGTTTAGGTTATTTCCAATTTTTCAAAATTACTTTCTGCATGCATAATAACCCACATCACTTCATACACAAACTGAGGCATTTCTTTTCATTTTCAGATCTAAGAAATCTAAGAAGTGCCTTTATTGACAATAAATAGAACCACCCTTGTGGTGTTAGAATGTGGGCAGCAAGAAAGGAAATAGTGTGGTTGAGTGGAGATTAGTCATTTTTGAAAGAGCACGTATGTTCATTTTACATATTGATTGCAATCCACTTAAAAGTTTATAGATGCAGGTTAGTTCCAAGAACACAGCTTAAGTTTTAAATCAGCATTAAGCACTCCTAAATTCAGATGTTCATCTCAGCCTCTTGGGTTTGCCAACCAGTCTGGAGACAAAACAAGGCCAGACTCCCTGGCAGCCTCTTGGCAATACTGCCCTCAGAGTCATTTCTGGAAGGGCAAAGGAGCCCCAAGGACTCTTATGCCACTAGGACAGAAATGCCACCCAGCAACTCAGCCCATTTTCATCACCATGGAAGGGAAAGTAGCCCAGGCATTATTACATTGGTCAGGAATAGCTCAAAGCCAGGAGCAAGCTGGCATATTACAAACTAAGCCAGGCTTTCAAGGGAAGGCTTTTGAAGGAAATAAGCCAACAAAACAGCACCAGACACTGAGGGACCATTCCTTCTCCAACTCTACTCCCTAAAAGATATCAAGGTGACACAGCTTAAAGTAGGCATGGAAATGGTTACTATGAAGTCACAGAATCCTTCTGGCACTGGAAGAACTTACTCTTCCCTCAACCCTGCTTTTCCCCAGACTGATTTTCACTCCTTCCCATGGTAAACTGAGATTTTCCAGCATGTTTACCTGGATAAACCACATCTATCCAAAAGACTGCAGTGCCATTCAGAACCAGGAAGGCACAATGCTCCCATGAATCTATTGTATAACCTTAGATCAATCCTCTGACCTTCTAACTTTGGACTGTGGGGTCAGGATAATAGATTCATGGACTGGGAGAACCTCTGAGGACCATGGAGTTTTTGTCTACCACCCTTATCCTTCAGTGAGCAAACAGAGGGCTCAGTGATGGTGAGGGACCTGTCCATGGTCCCACAGAGTGAATGGCACAGCCCAAGACTCTTGGCCCCCAACCACTCTGTCCGGACTCCAAGCTGATCCTCTTGCCAATGCCCCACAGTGGTAACAGGCTTCTTTGCCTGAGTGCCTCCCAGGGATGTCAGGAAGACAAATTACTCTCTAGCTGTATGGTTCTTGAGTCCTTTGGATAAACTTGCTGCATGTCAGTGTGCCTGGCAGGCCACCACAGAAACTAAAGCTGGGAAGAAATGAGCAGCCCACCTTGGCTAACACTCTTGACAGAACAATCATCCCCAATCCTTAGCTCTCTAGACACCCTAACAGGCAAATGTGAGGCATTATACAGAGTTAAACGTTATACATCAGTTAGGCTAAAAGAACAGTTAATTTCATACCACTAAACTTTACAGGAATAGAACACAAGCTACAAGGCAGCAAGAACAAAGGAACAGACTAGATTCAGAAAATTTAAACCATGGAGAAACAAAAAAATTTTTTTTCTTCAAAGAAAATTTGGGGGCAGGGGTTTGAAATATATGCAAAACTTATTTTTAGTGCCCTTTACAGATATAAAGTCATGCTGTTCGTTTAGGAACATAAAAATGCATTATGTATAACTTGTTTCACTCATAAAATTATCATGTTTTGTATATTGATATATTTAGACATTGGGAGAACTGAAAAAGAGTTTTATGATTTCTTTCCTGCTTGTTTTCTTGGGCAAAGGGAGTTGGGGTTTTTTTTTTGTTTGTTTTTTGTTTTGTTTTGTTTTTTTTAAGTCCTCAGTGGGAAAACTTCTCAGAATTTTCAGAAACTTTTCAGAAATTTCAGAAATTTTACAGGGTCTTTAATCTCCAAAACTGACTATTTCAAGTCTTCAAGTTCTCAAGTCATTGAATTTACATGTGTTCCACCAACCTGCTCTATCAAAAGATTAGCACAATCTGGTTTAGTTAGGTTAACCTAGTGTGGAACTTCAGAAAGTCCTTTTTGGCAGTTCCATAGCTCTGGAATTCAGTTGGCCCTCCAAGTTAAATCTCCTCCATTCTTCCCAGTGCAGAACTATCTAAAACACATTTCTGGAAATGAACCAGAAGAGACCACAAGTCATTTAGCTGAGACCCCGCATGAGCACAGATCATCTCTATATGAGGTCTACAAATAGTTGACGGTCCCTTGCTTCTCCCAGAGCCAATAGTGTAAGACCCTTTATGATGTACTTTTATATTTATGTGTGATTATATAATCAATTTCTGTCTTCTTCACCAAATTGTAGGTGTCATCAGGGCAAGAATCAGGCCTTCTTTACTGACTATTTTGCCCTCAGCAACTATCAATGATCGGCAGATGACAATAAAAGTATGCTTACCACCTTCTGAGACATTTCTTATGATTAGAATTTCCCTCTATATGTTGAACTCATATTACTCTAGTTGTAACATCAAACCACTGGCTAGATTCTGCCATCCAGGTCTATCCAGACCTTCCCCAAGACAGTATTTCAAATATGTGAAAACCCTGTGTCATTGCCAACTCTTCTTTCCTCTAAGCTAAAGCAGCTCAGTGTCTTCAGCTGTTCCATATGTGGCATGGTTTTTTAGTACTTTTGTTATCTTGGATGCTCTTCTCTGAACATACCACTGTTCTGGTTCTATAGACCCACGTAGTTAATAGGAAAGGGGGGCAGTTATTGGAATATTCAGTGCTCTCCCCCTCAAAATGGTTTCAAGATCCAAGACTAGACTGGAACTCTATAATGTTCTTCCCCAGAAAGTTGATTCACAACCAAGACTGCTAGTTGACTCCCAAAATACATTCTCCTCTTCCTCTATGGTAACACAACTCCTGATTTTTCTCTGGACAAATAGCTGCCTGCAATAAAGACTGTGTTTCCCAACCTCTCATTCAACTAAGTGTTGCCATATGAAAAAGTTATTGTTAATGAAATGAGTAGGAATGCATTGAACAGCCTTAGAGAACCTTCTCTAAGAGATAGCTTACCTGCATTCTTTCCCCAGGTTCTTTATATTTCTTCTGTTTTTGTTTTTTAGAATGTGGGTGACACCATCTTGAACCATGAGCCCAAGGTCCCACATAGCTGAGCAATAAGATAAAGGGATTCTGGGTCTCTGACATGAAACAATGTTCTGGACTAAGATTTAGTCCAGCACTAATACTTAGTCCAGAACTAAGGCTTTTCTGTCTGAAAGAGAAATGACCCATTATCATGTGTAAACCACTGCTATCTTGGGGTTTTTGTCACATACAGCCAAACCTAATCTTAACTGATAGTCTATTGCTTTGTCTTCAACTTCAACTTTCTCCAAGGAGCTTTGTTACTAAAGCAGAATATAATGTTATCAAACACAACATTCCAAGCTATTAACTTTCCCAGAATTTGCTACCTTGCCAAGGGTGAGGGTGGGGAGGGAGATATACAGTATGACAACACTTCTTAGAGGGTATCTATGGCTTGACTGGAATGAACTTCTAAGAGGATATGCTATTTTTCTTCTTCTACTTTCATTAAAATTTTGTGACCTAATGGCTGATTTCAGAATTACTTAATGAGTCAACCATACAGCCTTCAGCTAGAGTAGGCCAGTCAACAGACCCTGGAAGGCCTGTAGAGATGTTCATGCAGAGGCCACTGCGAAAGTGAGCAGCAGGAACACAACACTGCTAAGTATGCCATTGAGGTCAGGACAAATACCAGCTTAGAAGACTCCCCATCTTCATGACTACAGGTGATAGGGTCTTCAAAGACTGGAATTTCAGCTTCCCGGTGCTATTTCCTGATTTAAGGTCAGTCATTTGGTATTGTTAAACTTCTATCACAAAACCCTAAAAATGACAAACATATTAGCAAGAGGCTAATGAGCAGGTTCCAGTAGCACCATTTTTAAAAATATTCCCAAGTATGAGGCCTCCATTTAGAATGTAGAAAGTCACAAGAGATCATCCTTTTCCGCTAATATAGAGAACCAGCTAAAGAAACCACTAATGATAGCTTTAAAACTCATCAGAGAGGCTAGGACACAAATCTAAACAAAGTAAATTCCAGAAAGTGATAAGCACTTCCCTAGGAAAGAATAACCTATGGCTTCTTTCATCCCTGGCATAGTCAAGAGGAGGAATCTGCCATGGAGAGAGATAAGGAGAAACCACTCAAAATTTCATAAACTGTTAGCTATGTGTGAGCTAATTTGACAGATGAGAATACCAGTGAGCTCTAGTCACAGAGCAAGCTGACACCTACCTAATTTTTTCACAGGCCTTCACTGAGTGTAGGGGGATAGTCAGCAAAAAGCTAGGAACAAGACAAGAGACTTGAAAGAGATCCACACCAGCCCCTCTCTTACCCCCAGTAAAAGGGGTAAGAGAGCCTTTTCCAAGTACAAAGTAGCATCCCACTAAGTCATAAGGAGATGCCATTTTTCCCACCCTTCAGATTGATAATATTTCTCTTAATTGCTTAATTAAAAACCTGTAACATTCTGTGCTAGCAAGCATTCTCACACACTGCCATTGGAATGGAATTACCACACTTTTTGGGAAAAAAGGTGACCATAGCTTTTAAAAATTCACAGACACATGACCTTTGACCCAGCAACCCCACCTTTAAGACTAGGTCCTGTGGGGCAGGAAGAAGGAATACTAGTTCATAATGATCTATTTAAAAAGGAATATTCATTGCAGCATTATATCTAAAAGTGGAAACCCAGAAACTTCCTGAGTATTTATCAAATGGAGGTTGAGTAAATGCTGATAGATCTATACTATGGACTACAATGAAGCTATGAAAAAATGTGGCTTGGCTATTTTGATCTGGAGGGGTATCTGTAGCAAACTGTTATGTGAGGAAATCAAGTTTGCATAAAATTGTATACAGTGTAATCTTATTTTTTAATTTTTTAAAAAGATTTATTTATTTGAGAGAGAGAGAGAGCATGGGTGTAGGGGGAGAGAAGTAGACTCCCCACTCAATGTGGAACCCAGCGTGGGGCTCAATCTCACAACCCTGAGATCATGACCTGAGCCAAAATCAAGAGTCGGATGTTGAACCAACTGAGCCACCCAGGAGTCCCAGTGTGATCCCAATTTTTAAAAGTCACAATAATACATACGTGTGTTAACTTGAGGGAAGATGTAAAAAGCTACACAACAGGTCTTCACTGGTTACCTTAGAGGAGCAGAGGTAGAAATGCAAAGACATTGAGAGAGATGATTAATTTTTTCCCTTCTTTCTTTATAGTATTTCACTAGTTATAGAGAACATGTGTGAATTTTCTAAATTTGGAAATGGAATTTAATAGAAGATTTTAAAAACTAAAGAATATGTGCCATACATTCTTATCTCTCTGGAATGACACAGACTCATGATTAGTCTCCCTCCAGATGATGGAATGAATTCATCCTCTTCTGGGATGATTTACAACCAATAATTTTCCTCAGGTATCCTGATTGTCAGGCTGAAGTTTTGATAGATGATATTTTTACACCTTTATTTCTTGAAAAGGGTGACAGTCTAGTTATTGCATCATGAGGCTAACTGGACACAGCATCTCTAAGTCATGCTATCACACATCTTAATAATTCCAGGAAGGCTGTGTTATGGTTTTCTGAGAAGGAGTTGTCAATACTTGGCAAGAAAAAAGAAATATTCCCAAAAGTGAATATAGGATGAAGATTTGAGAACAATTCAAATAGGATCTTCTTAGTTCCTCCCATTCTAGCACCATCCCCCTTGGTCACATTAGCCACCACTGTAGTTCAGTTGGATCAAACAGCTGTACAATCAATAAAAATTTAAAGTGTCACTGTGTTAGCCTATTGCACTTCCCTGTAGCTCTTTTAAAGATGCCAACAACTGCCATATGACTGTTCATTAGGAAGGTCTTTATAGCTGCCATAACCATCCAGTGGAACTTGCATCAAGAACCTAATTAAGAGATAAGAAATCAAGGGAAACTCTACACAAAGTCTGGTCAGTCTTTGTGTGAAATATATATATTCATTTTCATATATATATATGAATATATATCTTTCATATATATATATTTATATATAAGCCCATATATATATATATATATATATATATATATATATATATATGGGCTTAACAGTGACCAAACCTCTCTCAAAACTATGGAATGCTCAAAGAAAACAATGATATTATTCTATTCGTTTCTTTTCAAGGAACAGGGAGCAAAAGTCAATTCCCTCTGCTTTGTTGTAATCACCAAATCAAATAGCCCAAAACTTTCTTTTGGCCAACCAGGAAGAAGAACCACTGCCAGATTCCTCCTTGAGAAGGTCATTCCCTGTATGGTGGCTCCTCTGCCTTTCATCTGGGGACAAGGATTGGGAGGAAAGAAAAAGCATAGAACTTTACTGGTCTGGGAATGGTTAGATGCTAAAATGGGGGCCTCTGATGAGTAACAAAACACCCGATGGGAAAGAAAGATCATATGAACACCAATTTTTCTTATATGCCTGCTATTGCAGGAAAACCCTTGCACCCATACTTCTCCCCATGTATCAGAAAGAAGCATGTTACAAAATTGCCACTCATACCAAACTTCTCCTGTAGGCAGTGTCAGCTGAAGAGAGGAGCAGGAGTTTGGAGTTAGTCTAGCTGCCAACCAGCCTTCAGGAAAGAGCCCAGGCTTTCTCTCTCTCTCTCTCTCTCTCTCTTTTTTTTTTTTTTAAGATTTTATTTATTTATTTGACAGACAGAGATTACAAGCAGGGGGGGTGGGCAGAAGCGGGCTTCCCACTGAGCAGAGTCCGATGTGGGACTCGATCCCAGGAAACTGGTATCATGACCTGAGCCGAAGGCAGCAGCTTAACCAACTGAGCCACCCAGGCGCCCCAAGCCCATGCTTTCTTTTCTACCTCATGTGTTCTGAACTTATCCCAGATAAGAAATTCAGAGGCTGTCCAAAAACAAGGGCCTAGAAATAATAGCCCTGGCTTCACAGATTGACAATTGTTATTTGCCTCCTTAACATTCATTCTCCTTTCCTCTGCCAACAGCCCCAACTTTTTGTTGGAAGACCCACTTCTTCACTCAAAGCATTGCAGGTTTGGCCACAATGAGCATATAATACAATGGCACCAATGAGATGAAATAGGACTTTCACTGAGACTTCTTGAAAAGTGACCTGATGTCTTCCCCCCCACCCCGAGGTTTGAAGGTGAGAAAAAGGGAGGCCTAGAGCTATGTAGTCATGACAACCCCAAAGGGAAAGCCTCTGAGAATGATGACTGATGAAGGTGAGCAGAGCTAGGTTGTGCACAGAGAGAAAGGGAATGTGATGACAGCACTGTGGTAACTAGTAGCCCCTGGAGTCTGGGATTGTCACATCAGCAATAAACTCTTTCTCAGATTGTTTCCATCTCTTGCAATAGAAGCTTCGCTGATAAGACATGAGATGGCAAAAAGCCACAGATCCATGTGAGGAGAGCCACATGTTCCTTGTTCCATTTAAAATTTCCATGCACTGTGTTTACTATTCACATGCCTGAGGAAGGTGTTACATTCTCACCTGGAGAGGGGCTCCTTCCAGTCTGGTTCACCTTCTGTAGGAGATATTATTTTCCCGGACAAGAAATCATGGTGGGAAGTCAAATGTGTTGTTTGCTGTCATTTTAATTTTGTTCTTATTAATTATAATGCATCTCTCAGTATTCAGAGCCTATTCAGTTGATACTTCATTGGCAGGAGGTGTGTGCTTCCTGGTCATAGATCAGTTTTGCTATGAGTCATCCACATTCTCATATGACCCCCATGGTGACAATGACATACTATTGCACAATGGCTTATCCAAATCCTCCCTGTCCTCCTGTGTGGTTTAATTAAATTGGCCACTCGGCACCAGCCACTTAAAAGAGATAGGGCATTGAGGGTTGCAAAAAAAAAGGGAAAATATAGAAAGGGTATTACTGTATTCTTCCACTCAGGACACAATGCAGAATATTCTTCTAATCTGGTATTCCTTGCTCAGGACAAATGAAGCATGATAAAGCAAATGACCTTCTCAAGTTATGACTTGGCCATTGAAAGACCAGTCTTCCTCCCTTTTTCTCTTCCTTCTCCTTCCTTCCTTCCTTCCTCCCTTCCTTCCTTCCTTGCTCCCTTCCTTCCTTCTTTCCCTCCCTCCCTTCTTTCTTTCTCTGTCTCTCTCTCTCTCTCTTTTCTTTTGCTTGCCTCCTTTTTATGGAAGAAGTTATAAATACCAGGTTGGGTCTTAAAGTATCATCTAACCAAACAAGATGGGTACCAAAGCATTCACCGTGAGCAGGGCTCACAACTTTGAGTGATTTCACATCATCTTGCTAGCTAGAGGACAGCCGGCATGTGGAGGGTCCCTCTGTCCATGATCATGTTATCAGAAAAGGGACTGACCTTTCACGGGCTGGTTCCTTCATTGGATCCAAACAGAGATATTGAGAAATAGTTGTTACTGGATACATTTGTTTATTTTACTGAGGTTCCTGTGCCTTCAGGAAGGGAATTTTTGGAGGAATTGGGTCTCTATAAGTAGGTTGAAATCACTGCTAAATGAGTCATCATTGATTTCAAAACCAAAGCAGTCTTTATATCGACAACAAACATGATCAGGAAGGCTTTTCCTTCACCATTCTCCAGGGAAAGATGCCTAATAATATTCTGTGGGCAATTCCTGGTCTAATGTAACCTAGGTTTATGTCCCAAATAGAAACTTTTGCTCCTATTTCCTTACTTTCTCAAGGTAAAACTATCACACACACTGGAAAGGTGGAAGGTGAAGAAGTATAAGAGGACACCTTTGTCCAACACATCTTCCTGGCTTTAATTTCAGGAGAACATGCTCTAAATGAGTCAACTCACTTCTTCATGAGAGGATGGAACACCTGAGGTCTTGCAGCTGAACTTGTGATTACATAACAGGAGAGCACATCAAAAGAATAAACTCAAATAATGGCATAAAAGAAAATTGAGCAATATTAACAAAACAATCCAAGAAACTAGAACCAATGAGCATCAATACACCAAGAACTAAAATAGACTCATTGCCAAAATCAGGAATCACTGCATTAGTAACAGAGATCTACTTGTTTAAAAAAAATTTTTTTTAAGCTGAGGGAATCAGAACTCAGATATTTTCTTTAAACTCTAGAATTAGGTCAAAGACCTGGCTCTATTTTTTGATGATGTCCTTTAAAGTATGGGTATGTGTATGTAACACAGCATTGGCAGTACAAGCAAACAGGCCAGGGCAGAAATTCAGAATTCTAAGACCTTTCTGAGATAATTCAATCTTAGGTCATTCTTTTCATTTGGGAAATAATAATTAAGTTAATGAAAATACAGCAAAATCAGGGTGCCTGTGTGGCTCATCTACCTTTGGCTCAGGTTATGATCTCAGGGTCCTCAGATTGAGCCCTATGTTGGGCTCCCTACTCAACGGGAAGCCCACTTCTCCCTCTTCCTGTTCCTCTTCCCCTGGCTTGTGCTCTCCCTCTCTCTCTAATAAATAAATATATTCTTAAAAAAAAAAAACCCTATAACACTTTTAACAATCCACATACATTCTAGATTATTCAACTATGGAATTTATTATGCTCACCATCATATTATTTTATAAGATTTATGTAGTATCTATCTTCAAAATGTGTACTATTATCCTAATTTTTGTAGAATGGGAATTAGCTGATAAGATGTTAAATGATCAGGATACAAACCCAGATCTTTCTGACTCCAAAATTCATGGTTAATTATACATTGTTGCTTCTTTAGAAAAACCCAGCCCAGGGCACCTGGGTGGCTTAGTCGGTTAAGCACCAGACTCTTGGTTTTGGTTCAAGTAAGGGTCTCAAGGTCCTGAGATGGTGCCCCCATTAGATTCTGCCCTCAGGGTGGAGTCTGCTTGGTTCTTTTCTTTCTTCCTCTGCTCCTCCCTCAACTTTCAAATAAATAAATAAATAAAATCTTTTTTAAAAAAGAAAAGAAAAGAAAAACCAAGCCCATTAGGACCCTCGGGAGAATCTAGGCCTCATGAAGAAGGAAGGAATCTTCTCTTACCTGGGACTTCCCAAAAAAAACCTCACCCACCATCAACAAGACCCCAGTGACTACAATGCTGTCAGGCCCTCTTCCAACTGCTGGAGGAATCCTGGTTCTGCTCCCATCTTGAATATACTCCAGCCTAACCACCCTCTTGTGGCCTCTAGCATTCCCTCATGACTTCCTGACCAGCCTGCCTTTTCCATAGTAGTTGCCTCTTGTTTAAACCATCCCTCTCACTCACTAAGGAGAATCTACTTCACTTCTGTTCTGACATCCTCATCTTGGTTTCCAATCCTGATACTCCCTTTCTTTGGGTTGCTTTGACAAGTCAGTAGCAATTCCAACCCAAATTAATTGCCCCCACCTCCAACAAGTATTTATGTTCACAAGTAACCCCCGTGAAACTCCCAGCTCACCCGCCCAAGGTCCCTGCTGGCTCAAACTGGGTGCTAGGTTAAGGTCATAATCCAACTTGTTTCCTCTTTCCCGCCAACATCCAAAGATGTTTTGTAATGTTGTAATACATTACAACAAAGGAGAAATTAGACCCTTATGACTAAACTTAAAGAACTATGAGAATATTCAGATGAAAACAATAATGAAATATAAGCTAAAAACAATAAAGATGAGTAATAAAATCAATAGATATTATCCTAACATCAAGAAGCAAATTGTAACAAAAAATAAATAAAATTAGATCATACCAAAAGCAGTAAGTCAGTAAGAGGAGAGAAGGAATACATTTCAAGCAGAAGTAATGATAAGTAATAAGCTCTTGGATCATTTGATAATCCAATTAATGAGGAAAAGTGAATCATAGGAATACACTGAGAAAAGATTTAACTTTCTTGCTGATTTGACACAAAATACTGGCATGGATGATGATGACATAAAATGCATAATGTACCAGAAAAATGAGGACATGGATGTGATTGATTCAAAGAGTATTTAAGATGTAAACTTACAAGAAAATCTCAAATTCCCTGAAATCTTCCAGTTCCTATATGAAAGAAACATGATAGTGATTTGCCAAATTCTGCAATGTTAAACATTTTCTTGGCATTACCAATCACAAGTTAAGAAGCTAGAAGAAATTTTTCTAAGTTATCAGTAATAAAAATAATTTTTTTTCATTAAATCTGCTAGATAAAATACTGAATAATCTGCCTATTCACTCTATAGAAAATACAACAAAATTGTTGTCATATGAAAACACAGACTATATAGCTAAAATAAATGTTTAAATAAAATTATAAAGGCATGTCCAGTAGTTAGTTACTAAAAATGTTGTTGTGATGATTTCTATTCTCATTCTAAATAAATGTTCACTTTTCATTCTTAACGTTGCATTCTTTTACTTAGAAATTACTCCAAAAACTGTCAAAGTTTCAGCTCTTGCAGACCCTGGATCCATCCTCACAAGGGGATCTTGGGTTTGTCCCTCCCTCCCTCCTTCACATGAACTCAGGGCTGAGCTTTCAGACAGACAGACAGACAGACAGACAGAGAATGGCCAGGACAGAAGCACAGCATGGTAGAATGGAAATTCTACCTGGAAGTAATATGGATTTGTTCACTAACAGCTACAAACTCTGAAATGGTAAGTACTTGGGCGCCAGTGGCTGCTGAGCTCACATAGTATAAAAGTTAGATAGAACATATTCAGCCCTTTCTTTAATTATTCTGTTTCTTCAAAAGTAAATATTCTGTGGGCAGATCTCAGCAAAGTAAATACAGGGCTTCCCTTCCTCCCTGTTGAAAACACAGGTGACTGGTTGGACTCACATACTTGGGGAAGGTCTGGCACCCTTCTCAGTCAAATTTGGAGGATGTTATTTATTTGGACTATGGTCTCCTTTCTAAGAAAAAGCTCTTTGTGCCTTGAGTAAACATTTGTTGGTATACTAGACAAACTAAAACAAACTAAAACTAAAATTGTTAAACTACGGAAAGAGTTATCCTTTTCTTTTATTATGTCCTTGGTTCTTATTTGCCTGGGGTTGGATCTCAGGAATTGTCTACCATATTTCATTAAATTTAAAATACAAAGCTTGACCCAAAACTGTAGTTCTCTGTTTATTGGTTTCATCGATATATTTTTACCATCACTCTAAACATTGGTCAAGAGCCTTCCAGTGGGATGGGTTCTGTGCTGGGCACAAAGAAATACACACATGAGGACTAGGAATGCTCTCTACAACCACATGCCAAGGTGATCAACACTGCCCTGGTGATAAGATCAAATTATTGAGAGAACAGAGAGAAAGGAACAATGAATCCTGCCTGCACCAACTGGGAAAAGAAAGGTGGATTTGCAATGTGGTTTGTGGCTCCCAAGGGCTCCAGAGAGGAGTCCCTGGGTGTCTGCTGGGACAGTGGGGAGGCAAGGAGCGGGGCTCCAGAGTTCCCTTTATAGCTTTAACCAAAGTATACCTCCTTGCAGCCGTCTTTATTGGTTGGAAGTCTGCACTCAACCTCTTTGACAAAAAGCTTCTGCTTTTAAAAATAATTCTGTTAGGGGCACCTGGGTGGCTCAGTCCATTGAGCATCTGCTCTTGGTTTTAGCTAAGGTCACGATCTCAGGGTCCTGGGAGTATGGCCAGCAACAATTTCCATGCTCAGCGAAGAGTCTACTTGAGGATTCTTTCTCCCTCTGCCCCTCCCCCTACTCACATTCTCTCTCTCTCAAATAAATAAATATTTAAATAATAATAATAATAATAATAATAAAATAAAAGATATAAAAATAATAATAATAAAAATAATTCTTTTAAGCTACTAAATAAGATGTTCTTTGATCTGAGCCTTGAATGTTAGCGAATTTATCCAGGTTGAGCCCAATCCTGTGGCTTTCGCTCCCTTCAGATCTTAAAATTCCCAAACCTACACAGTTAACCCTAATATTTCTCTTAATTCTAGTATTCTCCTTCTTCAATTCGTTCTCTCTTCTCCATACTACATTTTAGAACCTTTGATGGTTCCCCATTGCCTACTAGATGAAGTTCAAAGTACAAAACCCTTACTGGTTGGGCTCCAAATGTCTTCCAATATTAATTTTCCTCCATTTATCCAAAGATATTGCTAGGAGACAATTCTTTATGGGTCTCCCACATTTCTGCATTCCTTGCAAACAGAAGAACTGGGCAGTGTTGTTCCAAGCATCCTTTCTGGAACATTAGTGTGGTGAGCTGCTTTGGAAAACAGAATGTGATTCCCTCCAGAGTGGAGAGAAGGTCTGTTTACTTTCCAGTACAACAAAGAATTCCAGGACAAAGGTTGGGCAGTCCATTATAAAAGATTGGAGTTTCCTAAGCTTGGGGTTCTTCATCTATGACACAACCCACCAAGAATAACATTCATTTGGGGCATTCTTCATTGCCACAATGGGACTTGCAGAAGAAGGAAAGCCAGTGCAACAATGAAGCTCATGATTCTAGTTGTGCTGGGAGGAACAAAATCCTTGATCTCTGACTCCAGAATCTCATCTCTTCTGCCAGCATCCATGTAATTCTGGCACGGTAGTTGTTAGCTTACAAGCAATATAAAACCTCAGACCCTTCACAGTTCTTGAAAGACCCTCGTATTGTTAAGATAAACAAAGTTATGGTACAGAAGCAAATGGGTCCCCAAACCCAGTGGCTTACAACAGAGATTTGTCTCTGGCTCATCCTTGTGTCCTTAGCACGTTAGCTGATGGTTCTCTCACCACTGTCATTGGCTTCATTTAGGACACAGTCTGACAAAGCATCTACTCTCTGGAACGTTGTTAATGGTCAAAGAAAAAGAGAATGCAGCAAAGAAGGCACCAGCTTTAAATCTTCTACATGGAAGTAAGAGATGTCCCCCCGCTTACTTCCATTAGCCGCATCTAAACTCTAGCCTGGTGGAAAGTGAAGGCTACTACATGACCCAAAGGAAAGAGAGGTGGAATATTGCTAAATATACCTAATGACTACTAGAGCACCCTGGTTCCATCCCCGCCAGATAACTGGTCTTTATGCAAATCTGTATCACTCTTTTGTGCCTGGGTATTTGCATATGCAATGTATTCTTCCCAAAATGTGCTGTTTCTCCCTGCTTCCCTTCCCACGCCTCTTATTACCCAGAAAATTCCTATGATTTTGCAACCCCCAGCTCAAATATTACCTCTTTTCTGTAGCTTTCTCTGACTGCTCCTCACCCAGAAATAAACCTTGCTTCCTTATGTTTCCATAGCTCTGTGTATATAACTCTATCAAGGTTTTGAAACCATGGCTTCATAGTGGTTCATGAACTGAATTCCTTCCATAAACCAAGATCTCTTGAGGATGGAGGATGGACCTAGGATTTTTTTTATTTACCTTTATGCAAACCTCACACCATTTCAATTAAAATATTTCTGAGGATTTCCACTCCTTAAGATTAAAAACAAAACCAAAATCCTTAACACCCCCACAGAGCCCACACCGTCTGCCCATTCCCAGCTGCTTATGCCATATTCCCTATTACCCTCCACCTTCAAGCCTCTCCACATCTTGGCCTGTGCGTCAAACCCCCTGCTTCACTCAATTAACACTTCTTCATCCTTCAGATCTGAGCAGAAGCACCACTTTCTTGGAGAAGTCTTCCCCCAACCTCGGTCAACTCCCTCCATCATGGGTTCTCAGAGCACCTGGTCTTCTTCACAGTGCTCAGCATAACCTAGCAATTAACAGTTTCTTTCTATGACTATTTTAACTGTTCCTCCTCATATTCACCCTTAAGATATAAGTTCATGAGGGCATGAAGCCTATCTAGTTTTTGCCCACCATTGGATCTCTACTACTTGGTATATTGTCCGCCACATAGTAAAACTCAGTAAATATAATGTGAATGAATCAGTGAATGAGTGAACGTAATAAGACACTCAAAGCATGTGTGTTGGATTAAAATACTCCAAGTAGCGGGGACAACAGTAAAAAACAAACCTGTATATGGTCTGCAGAAGAAGTTTTTTTATGAATGACAAGAGCAGCAGTGGCAAACGAAATTTTATATGAATTCCTCCATTTCATCTCAATTTAGAATCTGAATTATGAAAGATCAATTCAGTAGCCCCTCAGTTTTCAGGGCAGCTTAGGATATACTCTCATTATTCTTCAACCTTTGTCTCTAATGCTTTAAACAAGCAGAAACCTTCGAAGCCTGTTACTGTTTTCATCATTTCACATATATTTGGTGATTTACCATTTACAAAGCACCTTCCCTTATGCCGTCATATTTGACACTAAGCAATCATAATAATCAATGTAAAAGTCATAGGAGCTGACTCGGACATCTTTGCAGAACTTTCTGATGCATTTGTGGAATAACAGGATGGGCAGGTAGCCCAAGAAAAGCATGAAAATTGGAGGCACAGGGTGGGAGATCAGAAGACAAAGAATCAAAAGGGGTGGTCACAGGAGGAAGGGTGTAGTCTACATTGAGAATGTGTGTCCCCCCAAATTCTTGTGTTGAAATCCTAAGCCCCTATGTGATGGTACTGGGAGGGCGGGCCTTTAGAAGGTAATTAGATCACAAGGGTGGAGTCATCGTGAATGGGATTACCATCTTATAAAATGGACGCGAGAGAGCTCTGTCTCCCTCTCTGTGAGGACACAGAGAGAAGTTGGCAGTCTGTAACTTCGAAGAGGGTCCTGACCAGAGCCCCACCATGGTGGCACCCTGGGCTTGGGCTTCTAGCCTCCAGCACTGTGGGAAATAAACACTGATTGTTTAAGCCGCCCCGTCTATGGTGACTTGTTATAGCAGCCCAAACTGACGAGGACAGCCCACAAAGCAGGGGAAAGGAGGGGGCATCAGCGGGCTGTAGGAAGTGGAGACACATAAGCATGTGCATTAAGAAATGAAGGGGAGTCTTTAGAGGGAACAAACTTCTGGGAGAGGGAAGACATAGAGTCTATAGGGAGTCTTACAGGGACCAGGATCACATAGGATATTTTTAGGTGTTTGTGTCATTAAAAGATTTCTTAGGGATGCCTGGGTGACTCATTCAGTAAAGCCTCTGCCTTTGGCTCAGGTCCTGGGATTGAGCCCCACCTTGGGCTCCCTGCTCAATGGAGGACTTGCTTCTTCTTTCTCTGCCTGCTGCTCTCCCTGCTTGTGCGCTAGCTCGCGCTCTCAATCTCTCTCTCTCCCCCAAATAGATAAATAAATAAAATCTTTTAAAAATTAAATTAAAAAAAGAAGATTTCCTATATGGGGGTCAAGGGGGGGGTCAGAAGGTTTTCCTCTAAAGGAGAAAATAGAGATGAAGTCAGAGGTCACAGAAAATGGAAGTTGGTGAGTATCATTGGACAGTGTCTGGGGTTGGTCTAGCTGGGGCATTAAGCATCTCGAATGTGTGTGGGGGCGGGGAGGGGTGAGGGAGACAGGTTACACCAGAATCTGGATAGGCTGACAAGCTATGAAGAATTCAGCAGATGCCCTACTCTTTTCACCAAGATATATACCCTCTCCTGATGCTTCCAGGAGCTCTGAGTCACCTGGGGGGACTCGAGTCAGCCCCATAGACCCCCCTCCCCACCCCCAGCTGCCAGCCGAGGCTCATCCTGTCCTGGCTAGCTTCTAGGGCTCTCTATGAGCCGCTGGCAGGCTAATCCCATTCATTTGCATGGAGAGCCTCCCACATGGTCAGCCCAGGGGACAGCACCACCATCTACCCCACTGCCCTCGACAAAAGCCTGAAAATTATCCTTGACTTTTATCTCACTTCACTCCCCACGTTGAAATGATTCTGTGTTGTCTTATCTCTCAAATCCGCCTTCCTCTTGCTATCCCCATAACCACAAACGTAGTTCAGGAAGCTCTCACTGAAGCATATTCTAACTTCCTACCTCCACCCAGTTACCTTCCTATCTAGTGTTCACACAGTCGGATTCTGGTATTCACACAACCACAGCTAGTTCTCCTAGCTGGTTCTAGCAAAACGGATCCCAGTCCTTTGATTATAACTCTTCATTAGCTCCCTTTCTCCCTCAAGATATAGTTCAAAGTTCTTCCTATTGCCTTCCATACCCTTCAGGTGCTAGCCCTGGCCACATCTCTGGCTTTTTTTTTTTTTTTAAGCTTTTATTTATTTATTTGACAGAGAGAGCACAAGCAGGGAGGTGTGGCAGCCAGGGATAGAGGGAGAAGCAGGCTTCTGCCGAGCAGAGAGCCCGATGTGGGACTCAATCCCAGGACCCTGGGACCATGACTTGAGCCAAAGGCAGACGCTTAACCAACTGAGCCACCCAGGTTCCTCTGGCTTTATCACTGGGCTTCCCACCTGGCTGTTTCCAGCCACAGTGAACTACTTGCAATCCCACATGAGTGTCTTGTTCTTTTTCACTCCTGGACCCGAAAAATGCTTCTCGGTCTCTCTGGAAATCCTCTTACCCTCCTCTCCCACCCCCTCCACCCCGGGCCCAGAATCAACTGCTTAATTCCTGTTCTCGAAATCTGAGCCTCTGAGGCTCTGAGGCTTCCTACTTCACAAAATCTCCCCAACTCTCTCAAGGCTGGGGAAGGGGCCCTGACTCCATGATCCCATAGCAACTTGTACTTGTCAAAATCAGTGCATACAGTAATCTGCGTTGTAGTTTTGATGTTTGTTTATTTAGCTGATCGCACCTCTGTCTAGATCAGTGACTGTCTACTCCGTGCATCAGAATCACCAAGGGACCTTATCAAAAAAAGCAAATGTCGGGCGCCTGGGTTAAGCCGCTGCCTTCGGCTCAGGTCATGATCTCAGGGTCCTGGGATCGAGTCTCACTGATCAGGCTCTCCGCTCAGCAGGGAGCCTGCCTCTCCCTCTCTCTCTGCCTGCCTTTCTGCCTACTTGTGATCTCTCTGTGTCAAATAAATAAAATCTTTTTTAAAAAGTGAGTGCCAGTTAAACAAGGAGCTCTTCAGGTGGGTCCATACATGAGTGTTCTGTAAGTTCCTGCCTCTGATTCTAGCAGGTGGCCAGAGATGGGCACCACTGGGTTGACTGGAATTCCTGGAGTTCAGAGAACATGCAAGGCCCGGGTGTATATCACCCACCAGAAGACACTGACCACTCCCCGCAAGTCACCTGCATTTCAGCTCTGCATTTTTCCAGAAGTCTTCGAGGTGAGGACCACTCACTGCCCCTGAGAGCCTCAGTTTACCCATCTGTGACCTTGTTGCGAAGAGGTAAAGAAACCTAAAGAGCTCTGAAAATAAACGTGTCCTTCCGAATGTACACTGTCCTCTGTGCAGAGAAGAAAGGGGCTGTGTGGCACCGGAGATGTGTCTGGGTAACAAATACTGAGTGTGGTTTCCTGGGCAGGGCACTGGGCAGCAAACACCAACCTGGCATGTTCTCTGAGCTCACCCACTCAACCATCCTGCCTTCTTGTGCTGATGGAGTTGCATTTGCGAGAGGACAGCAGAGAGCGGGAGAATTTTGTGCCCAAGTCACTCTTTTTTTTTTTTTTTAATTCAATTAGCCAAGGTCAGAAAAAACAGGATCATGCTAGTCTCTAGTAAGAGAAGGAAGGGATCTGGGAGATTTTATCAGAGAATTTGAGCCCTAATTATTATGGGGATACAGTGGTCTTTGCCAACAACGCAGTAACTGATTCCCTCCCAGCCCAACCAGGGCGTCCAGGGTCAGACCCCTCAGGCTCCTGATTCTCTGCCCAGCAGGTGTGGCAGAGGCTGGGCAAGGAGGTGGGGCTTAGGTAGTAAATGGCTTTGGCAACATAGACACTGGGTTTCAAACCCTGCTGGTTTCAGCCCTGAGTACCTGCAGGTCTTGAGCTTGTAAAATTCATGAATCCAGTCCTACTCACCAGTGTTAGCGCTTTAGCCCTGTTCTCGTGGCTGTCCTTCATGCCCTTCCGAGGAATCCCCTTAGCAGCTACACTGAAAGCCCCTCGTCCCAAAAGGGCAACGAGAAATGGAGAAGAACCCAGTGACCCAGGGAAACTGCAAGTGAAACCAAATGTCACTGTCATTTCTCTCACTGTGGTTTGTGGTGTTCAACACTTGCTTTGTTGATTGCCTCGGAGGGGGTTAAAAACCCTCCAAGGACTGTCCTCCACTTAGCTACGATGGAGGCTCCGTTCAAAGTCTCACCTTGAAGAGGTGGCCCCAGGCCCAGTGCTTCCCTCCTTACCCACCCCCCTCCCCACCACCGCCTGGAGCTGATGCTGTGGTTCCAAGTGCCTGGGACCCCGGGCATCCACACTCATTTCCTGCCGGCCCCACATGCAACGGTTCCTGAGAAAGGGGAACTGATTGCTTTTCGTGGCTGCAACAATTGGAGCCCCATCCTCAGCGGCAAGGCTGTGACTGACTGTTCTCCAGACATTCGCGCTTGATTGCCAGCGAAGCCAGTGGGCCGAGGGGCGGGTGAGCCGCCAACAACCCCAGCAATCAGAAAAGGAGATGGTGTGCCTTTAAGATGAAGGTGGTGGGCAACCATCCATCTTCCCTAAACACAGACTTGCCTTGTTCTTCCATTTCTGGCTGAGTGATAAAAACGTTAAATGTCATTTCCTGTATCAGTGGTTAACCACTAGATGCTGGATCAGAGATTTACCAGAAGTGCTGAAGTTAAGGAAAAAAAAAAAAAAAAACCCTGCTGTTTTCAATAACCCTTTCTTGCACTCTGTGGGAACTCTTTAACCTTTGTTGGGGGTAGAGGGTGGGGTGCCAGGGGGCTGCTGGATTGGGGCTGAACGATAAATTTCGGAGTCGATTTGCCAAAGGCTCTCTTATGCTTCATACAGGAAGTGCAGAGAGTCGGGATGTCACCGTGCTGCATCCCTCCCCGGGGAGAGCGTGTGTAAGTGCAGGCGACATAAAACCCCGCACATGCCTTCTTTGCCCACCATTGTCTCCAGATATCGATGGTCATTTGGTTTTATGGACCCCACATTTTTTTTTCATAGGAGACTCTGTCTTTGGCTGTTTTGTTCCCTCAGCTTCCTACAGCAGTAAGTGGTCTCTCCAGGACAGGGAGCCTACCGGGAGGTGTGGGGAGGGTGGGGAGAGCTCCCAGGAAGCTTCTGTGAGAGACAGAGAGCCCAGCTCCTCCTTTTGTTGTGTCTTCTTGGGTTTCTCTGTTCAATTTCTCCATTCAGTTAAGTGCTCAGAAAAGTGAAGTGGGGGGCGGAGCTTGGCTCAGCAGGGTCAGCTGGCAGCCCACCCACAGCTTTGCTCAAGCTTTTGTTTTTTGTTTTGTTTTGTTTTGTACTGGGGTAACTTCGATGGGGACAACACACACAGCCACCCTGGCTTCTCCTTGCTGCCTCGCACCCCCGTGGACCTCTCATGGGGCAGGTAAGACTTACGAGCAATGCTGTGTTCCAGAAATTACATTTCCTACCCCAGGCCACCTAGGATGTTTTGTGCACATGCTATGCATGCCTCGCACCTCAAGTACATCTAAGATGACCTACCGTCCGTCCCATGTGCCTGGGACTAAAGGGGCTCATCGTAGATGGGAACTTTGTTATTAAAACTGGGAAAGTTCCTGGCAGACCGGAATAAATAAGTAACCCTAACAGAAGTGTGTGACAGGTAAATACTCCTTCCACTTTGAAACTGAAGCAGAAGCTTAGGAAGGATGCAGCCAGGTCAAGTTGAAGAGGGCGTGTTGCCGTTTAAGCGTCCCTAGGGGGAGAAAGGAAATCTCCACTGCTCTCCCTCCGCTCCTGGCACGCAGCAGAAGCCATCCTTTCCTAAGTAAGCAGTGAGTGGTGGAAATCTGAAATCAAAGAATTGGAAGGGAAAAGATTATGGGAAAAATAATATTCCACCAAATCTCTCACAAGTCTGTGAACCTGGAACGTATTCCTCCTCATGGTCCTGGGTAATAGCACCAAAAGGTGCCTCAGATAGAAAAATCCGGAATGCTGAACCACTTCTCACTCTCCCTCAGTCCTCCTCTCTATTTTTTCAACAAGCCCCGACTCTCTTGCTCCTGATGTCTCCTTTGTGCTCTCACCACTCCTGCCCGAGTCAGCTTCCCTACAGCCCTCAACTAATGCCTCCATCCCCTCCGACCTCGATTTCATCCCCCTGATCTATTAGATAATGGCTCCCCCTTTTAAAAATTAGATCCAAGAAACAAGTATTGAGTACCTAGATCAGAAAGTTGCCATCGGTGTCACTTATCTAGATTTCATCTGACTTTGGACGTTTTTCATGGGTTCCTTTTTTGAACGAGATCATCCCGAGATGACTTCTTAATTGAAAAAATCCCCTGGACATTTCCAGGCAAAGCTGAGCACTTCCTCTCAGCTACCTGGTTCCTGTCGTCCTCCGGCCCTCATTATCTGGCCATGAGTATTGGTTTGCATTTCCATCTCGCCTACTAGCTGCGAACCCCTAGTGTCTTATTTATCTTGTTTCCCCTGGGTCAATCCCAGACCTTGATAGATAGCAGCCCTGAAATATGTACAGAGAATGAGATCGCATTGAGGTAAGAAGAGGAAATATTGGCTGGCGACTATGATGTTCAGGTCTATAATCATTTGAACATAGAAAATTCAAAGGCCATTGATTATGGTTAGATCAACCTCATAGTCTGTTAAAGAACCAAAGGTCTCTGCCTCAGGCTTCATCCTAATCAACATTTTTATATAAACATCCTGGATGAAGATATAAAAAGCAAATAAGATTTCAGAAGAAACATGAATGTTAGAATTCATGCCGCAAAATTATCTCAGCCTACCAGATCAATAGACCAAAACTAAGAAGATAAAAATTCACACTAATAGATGTAAATGCTATTTTATACCACGCGCTAGACCAAAGAGGGAGATCTGGTATAGTCGCAGCTCAAATGAAAAAATTCTAGAAATTCTCACAGTCTTTGAGCTAGCAGAGAACACAGAGACTATCCAATATAGGGGATCTCGAGCTTTTTTCTTTTTTAATAACAGAATGTTTTTGTTGATGAGAATTTTACACAGAGGCCAGGTGAAGACATTTTGGTACTGCTCTGTGTAGAAGTAGAGGCAAAGGTCTGATGAGACAGCACCCTTTCCCAGCAATTGACCTCAACCAGTAAAGACCCCAAAGGCACCTTCCCAAACCCAGGGGGCTCTTCTGAGCATTGTTTGAAGAGATCTGTTTCGATCTCTTTGCTCTACTGAGTCTATAACGAGTTAGCATCAGGAGTCCTTCATTCCCTTAGCCAGTTTTTTGTTTGTTTGATTTGGTTTGTTTTTATTTATTGTTCTTATCCTGCCCTGGCACTGTATTATACATTTCACCATTTGTACTCTGCCTGCTCCCTCACTGGGGTGCGGTTGTCTGTGTTGTTCACTGCTATACCCCTGGTCCATGGTACACAATGAAAGCGCAATTAATGTTTGTCAGGAAAAGGAATGAAAGAACTGGAAAAGAATGCAGATGTCTTGACTCCCAACCCAGGACTGCTCTTCCAGTAGTGAGGCCATCTCAAACAATACCAACAACGCAAGCCAAGGTCACATTAGGCTGCCTTAGAAGAAGAAGATTGTTGTCCTAAATAGGGATGAAATGGCTCCACTGTACTCTGCGTTGTTCAAACCATATCTGGACTATTGCATTCTGTTCTGGAAGCTACATTAAAGAAACACAGAAAAGAAAGCCAACATGGCAGGGATGGGATGTAAATCCTTTTTGTGAGGGCTAACTTTGTACCACACATATTACACGTTTATCTCATTTCATCAGCACAACTATGCTATAAAGTCATGTTTTCTTTTTCTTTTTCTTTTTTTTTTTTTTTAAGATTTTATTTATTTATTTGACAGACAGAGATCACAAGCAGGCAGAGAGGCAGGCAGAGAGAGAGAGAGGGGGAAGCAGGCTCCCTGCTGAGCAGAGAGCCTGATGCAGGACTTGATCCCAGGACCCTGGGGTCATGACCTGAGCTGAAGGCAGAGGCTTTAAACCACTGAACCACCCAGGTGCTCCATGTTTTCTTTTTCTATCTAGACACAGGGAATTTAAGTAATTTCTCCAAAGTCACACAGCTCAATGCCCAAAATTCAAACCTCTGGCGAAGCTCGTGTTCCTTCTGCAACACCTAGATGCCTCCTGGGAGGGGTCTCCAAGAAGGCAAGCAGGGTGGAGAGGATTGTGACAAATCAGATCTTCAGCCAGAGAGGTCCAGGCCTGTGTGACAGGCTAGGTCAGGGATGAGGAGAACATGATAGAAGTCATCAAAGAGAGAGGAGCACTTTGCGGGGAGGGGGAGTACTGAGACTCAGTGTCGCTTGTCAGATGAAGTGTAGGAGAGATTCCTGAATGGAAACCGGGTCCAAACTGCCCTAAACTCTGTGAGTTTGGGACTGGCTGTTCCTCCAGGGGTGGTGATAGCGCCCTGTGCCCATCACACACACACGCATATGCACATGCACAATCCCTCTATCTTCATGTCTTCTATCACAGGAGAGAAGAAGAAATTCCCAAGCTATTTTTTGTGGCGAATTTCCTATGACAATGGGAGCTGAGCTGCAGCCGTGTAGTAAGAGCTGCCCACAAGTTGTAGTTGGAAGCATTTCCACAACGGCGTGGCTTCTCTGGTTAAAGAAACAGCCCCAAGTGGAGCAGCTTGCCCTGCAGTTCCAGGCACAGAACACGGTCAACAAACTCAAGACAGGCCATGAAGGAGCAAGGCTGGGGTCTGAGGCTGGGAGAAGCCGGGCCACAGGACCCTTCTCACCACAGGGGCAGAGCCTAAACCAGGGCTCTTCTCCAGGCTGCGGGGCTAGAACCTCCCCAGACTCCGGTCTCCTGACCTGGTCTACCGCGTGAAGGCTAAGAGGAGAAGAAGGAACTCGGGAGAAAAAGGCCTTTCCCCTCCTCAGTGTTTACTCTGTCAAAGACCCTTCCCAATGGCTAGTCCCCATCTCCAGCCTGCCAGAAATTCTGCTGTGAGTCTGAGCGTTTAGAAACATGAAGGGAGGGGCACCTGAGTGGCTCAGTGGGTTAAGCCGCTGCCTTCGGCTCAGGTCATGATGTGAGGGTCCTGGGATCGAGTCCCTCATCGGGCTCTCTGCTCAGTCCCGCATCTGGGCTCTCAGTCTCAGCATCGGGCTCTCTCTCTGCTTCCCTCTCTCTCTCTCTGCCTGCCTCTCCGTCTACTTGTGATTTCTCTCTGTCAAATAAATAAATAAAATCTTTAAAAAATAAAAAGAAAGAAAGAAAGAAACATGAAGGGAAGTGCAACACTCGGCCGGCTCAGCTTTCAGTGGATCAAAATACAAGCCTGATGACTAAACTAAGACATGGTTTTCGGTTCCATGACCAGTGTCACCTTCCTCTCATTCTTCTCTGTCCCCCTACTTTTCATGAGAGCCCAGGCTTTCAAGCCAGAGCCTCCTGGAACTCTGCTTCCCTCGGGTTGAATCCAACCCCAACAGCAAGTGGGAGGAACACTTGGAGATTCACAAGGAGAACTCTGGCTAAAGTTGGGGAGGGGGTGTTGCCAAAAGCAAATGTGTTACCTTACCTAGAATATGAGAGCCTCAAGGTCTTTCCAGAGTCATCTAGTCCAGGGACTAGTAACCGTTTTCTGTAAAGGGACAGCAAGTAGACACTGCCCATAGGCAGCCGCAGACAATGTGTAAAAGAACGGACCCAGCTGCATTCTAATAAAACCTTATTTATGGACACTAAAATGTGAATTTCATATCATTTTCATGTGTAGTGAAAATGTTACATTTTTAAATTTCTTTCTCAATAATTTAAAGACACAAAAACCATTTCTTAAGTTTACCAGCTGTACAAAAACGGGCAGAGGGCCAGATGGAGCCCCTGGGGCAGTTTGCCGATCCCTGGTCTAGTTCCAGCCCTTGTTGATATGGGGCTGGCAGGGGAGCCCCTGCTGAGAATCCATCTATTTGATTCCTGCGTTGTGCTCTTTCCCCTGCAAAGTGATGTTTCAGCTGTCCCGCTCCCTTGAGCACGAACCCACCTATATAACAAGGGCAGCAGCCTGATCCAAAGCTTGTCAACTGTCAAATCTGGAGGAACTTTTGGACACGGCACACTCTGTCTCTTTCTCATTTCTCTGCCCACTCATGGAGTGACTAGAAGCAGATCAATTGCCCTCTCTGGTTCTAAACAAAAAGTAGGTAGGGGTTCAACTGGATCATCTTAAGGGTGTGTCCTGGCTATCAGCATTTGCCCTCCTGGGACATTTCAGAACCAGCCTGCCTAGGAGTCCAACCAGCTGGTACTTCCTGCTGCCCTCACCAGCAACCACTTCTTGGAACAACCAGTTCTGATGTCACCAAAGAATAATGACTTCTGGGCAGGAAAACTAGGAATGGAAGCAGATGAAGTGTCTATTTTCATGCAGTTGAAGTCGTGGGAGGATCCGTGATTCATGTGCTGGGTGCTTTCTGAAGAGCATGTTTCTATCATTTTCTGGAAGACAGAAAGTTAGCCTCCCCCTGGAGTGGTTGATGAGAATGATGTTTGGGGTTTCCTTTTCTAAAGGGGGGTTTCATTTGGTTTTTGTCAATGTCGTTTGGTTGGTTTCTTAGTTTTGGGGATTTTTGGGGATTTGTTTTAATAAAGTGGTAGGGATGAAGGACCAGAAGACAAAGGTTTGGGGTGGGGGGGGCAAAGCAGATCCTACATGCCGTGCTTTCAGGGTCTGAACCTACAAATAAGGTCAAGGTGGTTCAAAGTCATAGAATCAGATGCCTGGGGCCCTGCCATATACCAGATGACTTGGTCAGGAAATTAGTGACAGTTTAACATCTTGGTCTTGTGTGATTGCCATCCAAAGATAAGAGGGAGGGGAGAGTCCTGGCATGGAGTTCTGAGCGGGCTTGGAGCCCTGGACCTGAGCCTGCCATCCCATTAAAGACTGTGGCACTCAGCCCCCAGAGTAGTTCTCTCTAGTCCCGCCAGAGCAATGATGGCCAGAAGCCTAGAGCAGGACCCTGGTCCTTTCCAGCCCAAGGCAGAGCTCAGCATCGGTTCCTGTGCTTTTCTCTCAGGGAATTTCAAGGGATAGCCTTGAATTAGGGTATTAGACTGGTTGGATCTTTCCAGAGACACCAAACGTTTGTGTGGTCCACACAAAAAATACCAAACTGTGGGGGCTCTAGCCTCTCCTCTTCCTATTTCCTGAGTCTGTCCATGTCTCAGTCCATCACTTTCCAGGGAAAGTCTTAACTAGAGGACGTTAGAAGCAGCCAGCCCACAGGCCTAAAAAGAGGTGCTCTACCTTTAGAACATGCTAAGGGAGAGACGGAGGCTGACATCAAAGAATCCATCCCCTTAAGACAGAGGGGTATTCTATCCACCTGGCCAGGCCCAGATGGTGCCAAGGATGGAACCGTGCTGCCGGCCTACCGCTGCCTCTCCCCATGCCCTGCTTCCAGCCTCCCTCCCTCCTTCCCACCCTCACAGCATGTCCCACTGACTGCACTTCTTCTGGTTTGAGGGAAGAAAACTTCACCGCCTCCGACTCCTTAGCATTCCCTACCATCCACACAAACTCATTTGTTAAAAGAATATCTAAGGATTTGTGGAAGAACGAAGGCTCCTTGCCTTGGGCAGTCTCAGCTTAGTAGGCATTCTGGGAATAGGGCCAAGCAGTAACTCACTTATGAAAGACTTCATTCTGTGTTCTGCTCTCCTCACCCAATGCCTGACACACATAAATAGCCTCTTACTGTCGTGTCTTACTGTCCTTTGCTTTCAGAACCTACTCACCTGTTCACCTGTTCAAAGAAGCTCCAAAAATCCTCTGAGCTCCCTCCACTCCCTTCCCTGAGAGGTAAGAGCCTGGGGTCCATTCCTACCTCTGTTGCTAATTGCTTTAACATTCACTTAGCCTATTCTGACTGCAGTTTCCTTATCTGTTGTGTAAATATGGCTCAACTTTAAAATAATAAAGTTCCATACAAATTTTATAGAAAAATAAGATTGGTGTGGAACTTTAAAAAATGACCAAGTACCTTTCACTTGAACATCACAGAAAACATTAGCAGTAACATTAACACAATATTGTAATAAGTGACATAAGTAGTAATCTTAGATAGTATTAGGAATAATATTAGGAGGCCAGAGAGAGGTCAGGGGACAAATCCAAGGTCACATGGGTAGGAGACAACACAATCAGACTTGAGTCCATTCCTCCAATGCCCAACACCACGCAGACCCCTGAGAGCAAAGGCCCATAGCTAGGGTCCCACATCAGAGAGCCACAGTTCTTCCTCTGAGTATGACACAGCTCCGTGGTCAACGATCATGTCCTTCAGCTGACAAGTTTAACCTGCCAATTTGTATTCAATGTCTTCTAAAGTCCCCTGTGGTCTTGAGACCTGTGGTAGAAAACCCGATTTTCAATTTTCAACCCAAAGTATAGATTTGCAGACCTCCCTAGAAATAAATAGTAAGAAGTATGAAGTTTAGACTGACCACCAAAGAAATTGGATTTATTTTAGAGACTTTTATCAGTAAAAAGGGGTCAAGATACTATAGGAACTTTCTGGTGATTCCAGGTCAGGTTTGATCTAAAGACCTTCTTCATAAATGCATTATGATCCAATTAATGAGATTTGGTGAGGTATTAACCATCTTGGTAGAGCCAGTAAGAGTTGACCATTATGGGATTTAGACTGAGGATATATGAAACTGACTATTGTGAGAAAACTTGAAATATTCTCCTATGCTTTTTATACAGGATAAAAACCTACAGAAGATAAATCCCAAGAAGTCATTTGAGTGTAACATGAAATCAATCATTCAGGTGTTGAGAATAAAACCATAGCCAGCTATGTAAATTTTGTTGGAGAAAGGATGGGCAGACTGTGCAGGAATGGGTCATAAAAACATGGACACTGGACCAACTGGGCTGGCTTCAAAGGTGCAAATGAAAGGTATGGTAGGAACATCTGCTCAAATGGATTTAAGAAAGCTACTTGGGACTTGAGGTTAGCAGAGCATCAGGGAGAAAGGGGGAAGTAAAAAAGATCGATTTCAGCTAGTGGTGGCAAAAAAATAAAAGGGGATTGATGAAAAAAGCCAGGCCAAGGTGATCAGGGCACTGAGGAGATATCTAGGAGAAAAGGTACCTAGAAGAAGAAGCTTGACTGCAGGGGGAAAGTTCTGTGAAGTGTATGAAAGAGGAACTAGAGAAGGAGGAACAGCTAATTGAAAGTGATAGAGAGACTTGGCCAACTCACTACACATGATCCCAAGTCCTGGAGGAGTGGGCAGGAAAAAAAGGAAACAAAGGAAAAGAAATTTAAAAGTTTTCAAAGACTAATTAATTTCACAAAAACAGGATAAACACTAATTCAACGTAGAAGCATGAAATTGCCACTAAAAAGAAGGCAAGAATTAACCACCACTTAAAGGACTCTAAGGAAAGATAAACAGGACAAAAGTTTGCACAAGTAGTAGTCTGGATATTACACGTTCAGAGCAGATCATTCTACAGAAACATGAAGAAGACCCAGATCTGTGGGTTTCCTTACCAGACAATTTTAAAGGAATAAGATTTTTATTTTTAGTTTATAATGGGAATTTTCTAAATAGTTCTGGAATCTTGATCTGATGATACATAATGATGCTTATGAATTGAAGAAACAAAACTATCCACCTCATAGATATGCATATCCCCCCAAATAAATCCTTATAACCCCCAAAAGAAATGTGAAGAAAAAAAAAACCATCTGTAAAAATAACCACCTTCCAAAGCACTACAAGATGTGTATGGGTCAGGGGAGAAAAGGAAGATTTCCACTGGTTCTTGAGGGAAAAAAAGAGAAATGAATGATCTAAAGTAAGTGCGCCAACAAATAACCCAGGTTGAAAGGGCATAAGATTACAAAATGTTTATTTAAACACACATGCCAACAGTTGGCTACACAGTTATCAAATGGAAATGAGCCAGGGGAGTTGACATTATTTATGTACCCAAAAAAAAGCACAGAGGTTGTGACATGCGACATAAATGATGCTCCCATTTTTACTGATGAAGGTAATAGCCAAAATTCACTTCTCAAAAACTAGACATTTGGCAGAGGTATAAAGAAGAGGGTAAATTCCTCATGGGACAAGAAGAGACAACAAAGTAAAAGAAGAGAGATCAAGGGGAGGGCAGGCCTCTGATCCTTCCAGGGTGGCAGTGGTGGACACGATAGAAAATGATATGAGGAAGTGTCAAGGAAAGTGGCCCTGAAATCAAAGGGTTTAAAAGAGAAACCCAGAATCCCTCAAGCAGAAGCAATCAACTGAGGGACCAGGATGAAGAAATCAGAATAGAAAAGGTGGAATTTAAAGTACCACAAAAAGGCTTCTAGAAGAGCTTGAAACTAGGGGAAAAGAGAAAGATAGAGCAAGAATAAGGAAATTTCATACAAAATTCTAGACTGTACTAGAAACGTAGGAAAAATGTAATGGTAAAATGAAGTGGATAGACTTTAGTGGCATGATCAAGATGGATAATAAAAGGGACATGTATAGAAGTGTTCCCAGGAGAAGAAGGGTATAGAGAGAAGAGAAAAGACAGTGGACTAATCCTAGTGTGCCAAGAACAATAAAGAAATGCATGAATCATCAGCGGACAACCCATATCCACAGAGGATTCCGTTCAGGCTGCGTGTGGAGAGGCAGCCAGGTTCTGGGGCCTCTCTCTGACACCTACAGACTTCTGCTCCCCATCTAGGTCTCCCTGAGTACTGTTTTCAATATCACACAGCAGGTAAGGGTGGAAAATGAATGACATAAAACTAATTTCTTCTTCAGCTCAGTCGACACTTAATGAAAAGATGTCTATGTGAAAGCACAGTGCTTGGGACTGAGGAAATATGAAAATAAGTAAAAAAAACATGGCTAGATAGTCTGACATAAACAGAAGCACCAAGTGAGGGTGAATATCAAAAATTTGGAATTTGCCAGATAAAGAAGAGCAAGGTTCAAAGCCACAAAAATGAGAAATAATGTGAAATATGATAGAACCGAAGATCTGAGCATAAGAGACTGCTGTATCTTCTCTTTGGAGAGGAACAAGATGGAAAAGGGAAATGGGAAGCAAAAAGAGGAAGTGAGATCAAGAACCCTGCTCTAGAATCTGGGCATGGACTCCAATCTGAGCACCACCACTTACTCAGCTGGTTCTGGTACAATCTGGAGCAAGGCACTTATAGACTCCAAACCTGAGGTTCCTCCACTATAAAATAGAGTAGTAACATCCACCTAACTACAGAGTAACTTGCAGCATCCTCATGACAGAGTAAGGGATATCAGACTTACCCACCCACCATAAACAACAATAAAACTCAACAAAATATATGAGACAGCTCTCTTCAGTTACTAAACTACAGATGGTATAGTGATGGGAACCTTGTGAGAAGAAAAACAAAAGAGGTGAAATCCACATTCACTCTGGCCTTCTGCCTGGGGGCTTTCCAAACCACAGCACAGGGAGGTAGAACCCAAGCCAAGGCAGGAGGGAAAAAAAAAAATGTGGGTTCCCCAAGGGGCTGAAGTCAACAGGGCAGAGTACTAGAGAGGAGAAAGATACACAGAGAAGAAACCCAGAAACCCACGTGGGGACTACCTGAATCTTTGGCTGCACATGTGCAGAATGAAACACCAAGGCCCAGGGAAAAACAAGTGCTAGGGAGCTGCATCCTGACAGAGATCACACAGTGGGAGAGACACTGATATTCTCAGCAGCTATAGTGAGTGGCGAGAACATAATTATTGCTCTGGACATTCAACTGAGATTCAGGAGAAGCTGCACCATAGTTGCTGGGCCACCTGGCTCTGGAGGGGGGCTGCCCTGGACCCATCTTAACAAAGCCAAAGGCTGGTGCTCAGCGGCATCAAGTTGGCCTACCAGGAGCCAGCTGCCTGCCAAGACAAACCCAACACTTTTAAAAGGAAGACAATAAAATCTATAAGCTTTGGCATGTAATAAAAAAAGATGACATGTCACAAGAAGGAAACAAAGATTCAAAAGAAAGAATCCCAGAGGCGATACAGATAGAGTTTGCAGACAAGGACTTTAAAATGACAAAAATGAGTATGTTCAAGAATTTAAAGGAAAAGAACAGACATAAGGAATGAGTAGATGGACATAATCTTATCAGATAAACTACAAAAGAGAACAAAATGGGAACTGTATAATTTAATAATGTACAGTAATTGAAATAATGCACAACAGGCTTAGCAGTAGATTGGACACTGCACAAGAAAAGACTGGTAAACTTGAAGACAGAATATTAGTAACCAAATTGAACCACACAGAGAAAAAGAACTGAAAAAAAGAACAGAGCTTCAGTTACATGTGGGACAATATTAGCCCATCTAATATAGGCATATCTGAGGTCTCTGAAGGAAATCAGAGAGAAATTGGGGAAGAAGAAATATTTCAAAAAAGTAATGACTTCCAAATATGATGAAAAATACCAACCCACCGATTCAAGAATCTCAACATATCTTAAACAAGACAAACACAATTGGAAGGCAAGATAAAGATATGTCTAGATAAACAAATGCTGAAAGAATTTATCACCAGCAGATCTACACAATGAAAAATGTTAAAGGGACTCTTGCCTGGGTGGCTCAGTCAGTTAAGCATCCAGCTCTCAGTTTCGGCTCAGGTCATGATCTCAGGGTCATGAGATGAAGCCCTGCATCAGGCTCTACACTGGGCGTAGAACTTGCTAAAGATTCTCTCTCCCTTCCCCTCTGCCCCTATTTGCCTCCCCACCTCACTCCACTCATGCTCTCTCTCTCCAATTAAAAAAAAAAAAATGTTGAAGGGACTTTTTCAGGCCAAAGAGAAATGATATCAGATAGAAACCTGGACCTACAATACAGAAAGAAGAGTACCAAAAATGGTAACTATACTGGGCAGAAATACAACACTTTTTTCTTTTGATTTATTTAAAATACATTGGTTCTTTAAAGCAAAAATAATGACAGTGTGTTCCTGGTTCTGTAATATACACAGAAGCAAAACACATACTGACATCACAGAGGAGAGAGGCAAATAGAAACATACTGTTATAAGATCCTTATATTTGGAACACCTGGGTGGCTAAGTGGGTTAAAGCCTCTGCCTTCAACTTGGGTCATGGTCTCAGGGTCCTGGGATCGAGCCCTGCATCGGGCTCACTGCTCGGCCAGGAGCCTTCTTCCCCCTCTCTCTGCCTGCATCTCTCCCTACTTGTAATCTCTCTCTGTGACAAATAAATGGATAAAATCTTAAAAAAAAAAAATCCTTACATTTCACATGAAGTCTTATCATATTAATTCAGGTCACACTATGATAAGCTAAAGACGCATATTTTCACTAACCACTAGATAAAACAAAGAGTTGTAACTAAAAGGCCAATGGAGGATGGGGCACCTGGGTGACTCAGTTAGTTAAGCATCAGACTCTTGATTTCCATTCAGGTCATGATCTCAGGGTCATGAGATTGAGTCCTGCCTCGGGTTCTGCATTGAGTTGCGGAGTCAGCTGAAGAATTTCTCTCTCCTCCTCCCTGGGGCCCTTTCCCCTCTCCTTGCATTTGCACTCGCTCACTCTCTCTCTAGAAAATCAAGAAAAGAAAAATAAAAATAATTTTTAAGATAATACTTAAGAAAAAAAAAACCCAAAAGGCCAATAGAGGAGATAAAATAGAACACTAACAAATACTTCATTAATCCAATAAAAGACAAGAGAGGGGGAAGGAGGGAGTAGATGGCTAAAAGAGCAAACGGCATGATGGCAGAATTAGACCCAACCTAACTTACAGATCTGTTGCGTATGTAAAATAAAATAATAAAAGTGGAACTCTGTTATAAAGCAATCCTCCTAAGAGAGAAGAGGTTTGGGCAGTGGGTTTTAGAATGGAGGGGAGGGTAGTAATACAGGAAGTGGAGAAGTGGGGGATGGGAGACCTCTAACAGAACGGGTTCCCAGCGGTCACGCTGCGGCTCACACCGATCTGTCTGGGCTCACACAGCCAGGTAGCAAGCACTCTCAGCAGTGAAGCATGCAGTTGGCTCCATAAAGCCCACGGGTGCCACTTCCATGGCTTTATGGAGCCAACCCCATGAACTCCGCTTGGGATCTACCCCCGCAGGAAGGCAAGTGGAGCCGGTTTACTGTGCTGTTGTTCAAGACGCATGGAAGGCAGAAGACATGCTTCTGACCTATCTCCCATACAAACACTTGCCACGAAGAAGGCCCAGCTGAAAAAAAAAAAAAACAGAGAGCGACTCTGTCCACTGCGCCGAGACGGGAGAATATGGCGGAAGAAAACAAAGATGGCAGATCCGGAACCGGAAGTTCTCATCCTGACCTGGGCAGCAGGTAACTGAACGCTTAGACTGTGACACAGTGATTAGCAGGCAGAAGATTGCCGGCGACAGGGCTCTCACGCAATGTGTGAACCAGCTGCTGGTTGTTGACCGCTGTGAAGCCCCCTGGAGTGGCAACAGCAGCATCTCACTTAACTGTGTCAGCACCAACACCATGTCCCCCTGGATGACAGAGAGACGTGGCGGAGGGTCATACGGTTCAGGTAGGCCCTCATCCACAGAGCACCTGCTGATGCCAGGCCCTGTGCCAAGTGCTGGGGGTACAAAAATTACTAAGACCGTGTCCGTGTCTACAAGAAACAGCCAGATCCTCCGGAGGGAAGAGGTATAGAACCCCATCAGAAAGCAGAGTGGCTTTGGTCCTTGCATCCCTCTGCCATTTACCTGCTCAGCCTCAGTTCTCTCATCCATACAATGGGGACAGCAATACTAGCCAGCAGAATTGTCACGGAAATGGTCGCGTCCACGATTTTAAAAGCACCTAGCCCGGGGTCTCACCCTAATTCAGCGACTCTCAATTGAGAGCAGAGTGCATATTAGAAACTGATGCCAGACTTGAGGAGAAATCCCTCAAGGCAAGGTTCACTCGGCTCGCTTGGCTTCGCCTCCCAGACACCCACCAGAACTTCACCCTAAGTAGGCACTCAGTTTGCTGAACAGAGTCAAAATTAGTAAACTTCCTTCTCCAGTCCTTTTGCACCTCAAACTTTATCTCCAACCAAGGGATTCACTCAGTTGTGGTTTTTATTAAGCCTCCCAAGGGGTATACCATGGAGTGAGGAGAAAAGATAGAAAAGCAAATAATTACAATACAGTAAAACAAACAAACAAAAAGGTTGTAATTCCAGTGCTTGCAAAGTATTTAAGGAGATAGGAAAAGAAGCAATTAACTGTCAGGGGAATCCAAGAAAGTCTCCACCATGAAAGACATACTTGAACCGGGTTTTGAAGGAAACATAGGAATTCAAAAGTCAGAGATTTGCAAGAGTATTCCAGCTTGAAGGTGGACAGAGGTAAGGAGGTAGGTGAGGGATCTGGAAGTTTCCAGGACCAATGATTGGTACTTCCATTCATGGCAGATTCGATATGAAATATGAGGGGAGAGCCTAGAACAGAGGTTTTTCAACCCAGGCTGCACATCAGAAACACCTAAGGAGCTTTCAAATGGTCGAATGCCCAAAGTACCCTCCAAACCAATTAAAGCAAGATCTTTGGGACTGGAGGCCAGTTGTCAGGGATTCTTTCTTAAAGTTCCCAGAGTGGATCCCATGTGCTGCCAAGTTTCAGAACCACTAGTCTAGAAAGAAAGAAAAATAAAGATTCACAGCATCTCAAGAGGTCAGGCCCTCTTGGTGCCTCCGCAGTCTGAAACACATGCCCTCTCCCAACTGACTCCGCCACAGGGGCCAAAGACCAGCCCAAACAACAGCCTTGGGCTTCTTACTGCTGCTCCTTCTCCCCCTTCCAGCTCTGTTCTCTGAAAAAGCAGCTCTAGAAGTTTGGTCCCCAGTCCAGTAGCATCTGCCTCACAAGGGAACTTGGTAAAAACACAAATTTTTTTTTTACTGCACCCCAGACCTACTAAACCAGAAAGTGGGGCCCAAGAATCTGTCTTAACAAGCACCCCAGGTGATTCTGATGCATGCTGAGATATGAGAACCAATGTTCTGGAACATTGATTCCTCTGAAGCAGCAGCCAAGCAGCGTCTGGGTGTGAGTCCATGCCATGGGAGTAGGGGCGCTGGGGGATTGTTGCTGCAGGTGAGGAACCTGGTGGAGTCATTGTTAAATCAGCAGAGATGCCAGGAACTGGCCTGGGTGTTATTATGTTGGTCTGGTGTCAAAGATGCCAGAGGCAGACAGCTCAGGTGGTTTTCTGTGGTACCAGGAAAAGCTTTAGGGTAGGAGGCATAGGGTTTTATTTTCTCCTTAAGCACAAAGCAGTCCTTTGAAAGCAAACTTTCAAGATATTTTAAATCAGGACTGGCAGGAAAATCCATGATGTCAATGGGCATGGACGTACTATTTCCGTTTTTCCTTTGAAGGAAAGGGGCAGGTTGAGATGCCGGGGGCAGAGGGGTGGGGTGGGGGGGTTCCTATGTAGGGAAGGGTGGGAAGGAAGAAAGGGCACGGTTGGCTCACTGCTCCATCCATCTCCTCCTCCCAGGTCCCAACCAGTTGAGAATTCACAATTCTTGGGAGGAAAATAAACTAAAGGAAACAACAAAAGGAAATTAGCTCCCAGTATAGAAATGGAAATTGCCTTTCCCCTAAGGTCAGAGAGCTAGGCCTAAAGGAGTACACCCAAAGGACCAAGGAGGCTGGAGCCCTAATCCTAAAGTGATTTGCCCTCACAGGGTAACTCTGGTTTTTCCTGCTGGAGCCAGTCACTTCCTGAGTCTGCCCTCACTTGAGGAGTCAGCAGGCTCCTTATTTACCCAGCGAACTCTAAGGACACAAGTGCCTTCTCTGCCACGCAATTAAAGAGGGCAACTTCTTTGGGGCTTTTAACCATCTCCTTTCAGTCCCACTGTTCCAAGCTGAAAAGTACTGGACCTACCCGTATTTTTGTTGTTTTTGTTTTTTCCTGCTTCAGTAAGTTAGGGGAAATCCCCCAGATTTGAAAAAAAACTGCTAGCTTTGACAAGCGTGTGTGTGGCGCCACCTTGTGGTCATAGCTCATCCAAGCAGTTTTCTTCCTGCTTTGCTTGTTAATCGGAGGCACAAGATTCCAGGCAGGTACATATTCCGCGCTCACTGCCTGCTCAATTCTCTCATGGGATTATCAGCTACTTTGATTTGCCTTGGCTGAAAACCCCTTGTTTTCTCACAGGCACAAAAACAATATAGATAAGCGACAGAACTTTCTTTTTCTCTGAAGTAGCCAAGCATTTAAAATCTTCTAAGGTATAAATTTCTCTAATTGACAAAAGGAAACGAGAAATTTCTGGTTGTGCCTGTAAATCATGACAAAGCGTCAGGAATTCTTTCTTCCTTCCCGTGATTTTTGGGGTCCAAGCATATAGGAGAATCGAACATCCTGAGTTTCAAGTTTCTGAGGCAGTATTTTTTTTTTTATTGAGGTGTAATTTACATATAACATCATATTAATTTCAGGTGTACAACATAATGAGTCAATATTTGTATACCTTGCAAAATGATCACCACAGTAAGTCTGGTTAACATCTGTCACCATACATACAGTGGGGGGAAGATAAGATGGTCTGGAGAGCTGTTAGTAGTGAAACATGCTATCAACTAGACATCAGGAGAAATCAGTTCTAGGCTTGGCAGTGCTGCTAACCCACTGTGTTAACTTTAACAAGTTACTTAATCTTTGTGGACCTTCCTGCCCAAGAGTTGTTACCCTCCTCCCGGCTTTCCCCGTAAATTCCATGAATTTTTAAGACATTGCCTTCCAAATGACAGCTCTAAAAATTTAACTAATAACTTTTCTGTCTTTAATTGTGAAATGTATAAATGCCCACTGGTTCTTCTGGTCATCATGAAGCAACTGGAGTAACCACAATAAGTTTACATCCTAGACAAAGGCCAAGGCACTTGAAAGCTCCTTTTTCTATACCCAGAACATGTATGATTTCTGGAGTACTTTTAGAATATTGGAGGTAACTCACAGACCCTCGTTACAACTTTCTCAGGGCTGGGGAATCCCAGTTAGGGAACAAACAGACTGGATAATCCTCAACCTGGGTAACTCGAGTTCTTACAAACTAAGACGAGGGAAGAATGGAAGGCTGTGGTGCGTGTATACAGGTAGAATCTCAATTTAAGAAACATCATTAAGGGAAATTAACATTTAAGAAATGCCAGTTCTGGGTGCCTGGGTGGCTCAGCCAGGTAAGCATCTGCTTTTGGCTTAGGTCATGATCCTGGAGTCCTGGGATCGAGCCCCACATGCAGGG
Organism: Mustela putorius furo; assembly: GCF_011764305.1. NCBI lineage: Eukaryota > Metazoa > Chordata > Mammalia > Carnivora > Mustelidae > Mustela > Mustela putorius. Next base: position 35,896,536 of record NW_025422368.1, on the reverse strand, counting down.
AGTCTGCTTCTCCCTCTCTCTCTCCCTCTCCCCTTGTTCATCCCCTCTCTCTGTTTCTCTCTTGCAAAAATAAGTAAGAACTTTAAAAAAGAAACCCCAGGTCCATGCCAGGAGTTCTAAGTGAAGAATTCCCGTTAGTCCCCACAATAACCTCTAAGGTAGACATGCTGATGAGAAAGCAGGCGCAGAAGTTAAGGAAATTGTCTTCACCACGCAACTGGGATCAGAATCATGTCTGTAAAATTTCAAAATGCATAGTCTTTCAAAATAGCCAAACTTTGATACAAAACATGGCAATTTCCAGATAGGGACCAAACACCCAAACTTAAATCACTTTGTTAAACAGATATCTGAGATACTACCATGTTTCCACAAGTTCCTATCTTCTTCAAATATAATATTTTTAGTTTAATGCTTACTGACAAACCTTTCAAATATCTATGCAATGTTAATTCTTCTTACGATACATTCTTTTATTGTAGTAAAGCCAGTCTCCTGACCTCTGCTCCATTTATCTGAAAGCAAACTGTGAAGTACTTCCATTCTACATCCTGGTGATTTTTAGGGACTTGGGCTAATGTGTTGTTTCAAGATATGAAAGCTTAGTTCTGGGATATTTTCTTCTTTTGTTCCATTGATAATTTTTTTCCACCCATTATCTCTGTTTTCTCTTTCCAAAACTCCTAACAGTTGAATATTGGACCACTTGAACAGATAGTCTAGTTGTTTTGTTTTGTTTTGTTTTGTTTTTAGAGACGGGTAGGGGCAGGGCAGAGGGAAAGGTAGAGAGAGAATCTTAAGCAGGTGCCACACCCAGTGCAGAGTCCAACACAGGGCTCCATCTCACAACCTCAAGATCGTGAACTGAGCCAGAACCAAGAGTCGGACACTTAGCTGACTGAGCCACTCGGGTACTCCAGATATTTTCCTTGAACTTTTCTCTCTGTGTTAGGGAATCTGATTCAGCTAGGAGTAAAAGAATATCCAATTAAACAGCTTAACACATTAGGGTTTGTTTTTGTTTTGTTTTGTTTTGTTTTATTCACACAGGAAGTCAAGAGGTGATTAGACTGGTACTATTTCAGAGGGTTACAAATCTCAGGGCAAAGATCTCTGGAACTCTCTTGGCCTCTCAGCCATGGCCACAAGATAACTGCTGCAGCTTCAGGCATCACTTCTACATTCAAGGCAGAAATGAAAAGGAAAGGGAGGAAGCAGGAAGGGTGGCATGTCTAGAAATCCCCTGCAGACTTACACTTACAACTCATTGATCAGAAATGTGTCAAAATGCAAATCTAACTACAAGAAACTCTAGGAATGGAAAAGAGACAAGAGAAAAGTGGGTTGTAAAAGAGGAATGAGCCAATCCAGTGTCCTATTTTCCAAGTTTTTTTTTACTATTCTATGCAAGAATTCCTCAATTCCATCTCCCAAACTCTGTTGAATTTTTTTATTTCTAGCCTAATCATTTTCTTTTCTTTTTTAATATTTTATTTTATTCATTTAAGATTTATTTATTTGACAGACAGAGATCATAAGTAGGCAGAGAGGCAGGGAGAGAGAGGAGGAAGCAGGTTCCCCACTGAGCAGAGCCCCCCAAAAGAGGCACAATCCCAGGACCCTGAGATCATGACCTGAGCCGAATGGCAGAGGCTCAACCCACTGAGCCACCCAGACACCCCAAGATTTTATTTTGAAGTAGTCTATACACCCACCATGGGTCTCAAACTCACAACCCCAAGATCAGGAGTCATATGCTCCAACAACTGAGCCAGCCAGACATCCCTGATCATTTTAATCTTTTTCATTCTTGTGTTTTCTGCTTTTCTCTGTTTTTGTCTGTTTTATCGACATCCATTCTTGTTTCATGGCTGCAATATCATCTCATCTCTCTAAAGATACTTATAATTTTTCTTTAAAATTTTTGCCCCTTCCTTACAACATTTCCTTTTTCTTCTAATTGATAGTCTTCCCATACCTACACTTCATTCTCAGTCTTTTATTTCGATGGTGTCTCTCAAAAGTCTGATGATCCTTGGCTTAAAAATGAGACACCAGGTAGTTGTGTGGAAAGGCTGTGTGGTTGGATCAGATTTGTCACCTGGTGGCCAGAAGTGTGATCAGGTGTTGAGTCATTCTGTCATTAGAACATACACACCTCCCTCCTAATTGTCATTATGTGTGAGTATTTACTCTGGAGCCATCGAATTTTTCCATGGACTTCTCACTCTGATCTCCAGCATGATGGGCTTGGTGAACTAGGTCTGTGTAGTAAGCCTGGCATGACAGTGGGAACAGAATGATGATAGGGACTCACCAGCTGGCATGGCCCAGAGCCACTGACTCTGGTCAGTTCCTTCAGAGAAGGAATTCCCTGATCTACAGTGATTAGAGAGAGGTTGTCCCACAATGGTGTGGGTCAGAGGCATAATATGTTCATCTCCCTCTTCTCGAGTCCATGACTCATCCTTGCTCCTTCCACTTGGCTAGTACCTCCAATTCCAGAACCCTTCAAGGAGCTCTAGGGAACAAATCTCTTGCTGCTCATCAATCTTCCTTTCCACAGGCACTTGGGTTTCAGCCATTTCTATCTACTAAGTTGGTTACTATCCTTCAAAACACCTTTTGTCTCCTAGGTGTGAATACATCTCTTCTCTACTCCTATTTCCCCTCCAATTCTCTTCGTCTTTATGGGTTTAAGCCACTTTATTATTTTTTTTTCCACTGTAATTTTGGATGGAGAAAGAAAGATAGAGATGGAGCTCAGATAAACGTATGTTTTTAAAGTCTACATATATATTTTTCAATTTCCTCAATTTCATAATACTTTTCCCCCCAAAAAACACCTCATAACTATTTTATTATAAATGCAGCACCTGCCTTCAGTAAGAATATGCCTTAATTGGGGTGCCTGGGTGGCTCAGTCATTAAGCATCTACCTTCAGCTCTGGTCGTGATCCCACGGTCCGGGGATTCTGCTCAGCAGGAAGCCTCTCTCCCACTCTCCCTGCTTATGTTCTCTCTCTTGCTCTGTCTCTTCCTGTCAAATAAGTAAATAAAATAAATTTTTTTAAAAAGAATATACTTTAGCAAGTTTATAAATATGTGCTAAATTTTAGACATTTGATAAACATTATCCTGAAAACCCACATTTGGTTGGTAGTCCCTATGGATTCTCCAAAGTAAATATAAAGAGAAAGAAGGTAAAACAAATCCGAATTGTGTTTATGTTCTGTAAGTCACAGGGTTTTAAGGAGTAAATTCAGATCTTCCAATATTACAAGATCTGGAGGGTCAGGGTAAAGTGAGCTAGGCTTGTACATTAAAGAACTAGTTGAATACCTACAAAAAAACCTGATTGCTAAAGGAAACCAAATTGTGAAAATGTATAAACAACCTCAAGATAATTATAAAGAGAAAAATGCATTTTCAAAAGTTAAGAGACATTGAGGAAAAAAAGATCTCACCTAACCATAAGGAAAAAATTAATGCACCTAGGGCTTATCTCATAAGAGAGAAAGACACCAGCAGGGTCATTGGCACAGCAATGAGCCAGAGCTAGGACTCACTGGCCTGTGTAGGATCCATTTAACAGTGATGTTTCAAGCTGCTTGTGCTCTCAGTCTCTCCAGATCTCTACCTGGCATTTGGAAACAAGGCTGACCTCGGACTGAACAAATCCCTGGTACAGACCATGGAAGGAGCCTGGGCTTTCTTCTCCACCTGGCAGTAAAGAGAAGCCCCTCTTTTTCCTGCTGAGGAGGCCTAGTGGAGGGTCTGGATTTTTCACCATCACCCAGATTTATAAAATCACCTCCACCATGGTGTCAGTGGAAACTATACAGGAATTCCTCAACCCATGGACATAACAAAAGAAACAAAAGATCATATATCCATGACGTCCGAGTCCCAGGAGGAGAGAAGGAAGAAGGCAAAGAGAAAATAAAGAATTATCACAGAAATAAGGGTTGAAAACTTCCCCAATTTGCCAAGAGACGTAAACCTATAGTTTCAAAAAGCCGCGCAAACCACAAACAAGACAAATCCAAAGAAATGTGCACCCAGACACATCATAGCCAAATTTTTGAAAACTGAAAACAAAGGAAAATCCTTGAAATCAGCCAGAGAAAAACAGAGGCAAAACAATTAGAATGGCAGATTTCTTACCAGAAACCATTTTTTTTTTTTGCTTATTATAGCAAAAAAAATGAGGTGGTGAAATATTTTTCAAGTGGCAAAGGACTAGAACTGTTAATCCAAAATCCTATACCTCCAAAAAATATTCTTCTAGAATTAAGGAGAAATCAAGATATTCTCAGATGAAGGAAAACTAAGAAAATTTGTTACCAATAGAACTATCCTAAAACAATGTTGGAAAGAAATTCTCTAAATAGAAAGGAAACAAGAGAAAGAAACTTGGAATACCATGAAGCAAGGAACAGAGTATATAATAAGCAAAAATATGGACAAATGCAATAGTCTTTCCTTCTCCTTTTGAGTTTTCAAAATTATGTTTGATGGTTGAAGCAAAATTTATAACACAGATGTAGTTCTTAATGTGTGTAGAGGAAATATTTAAGATAATTTTTAAAAAGAAAAGAAACAGATGTGAAGAGTAAAAAGGTTTCTATGCTTCAAACTGGTAAAATGATACCAGTTGACCATGATAAGTTGTGTATATATAGTATAATACCTAGAGCAACCACTGAAAAGGCTAGACAAAGAGATAGATTCAAAAATGCTATAGATAAATCAATATGGGAAAATGTTCAACTCACCCAAAAGAAGGGAGAAAAAAGTAAACAGAGAAACAAAAATCAAAGAACAAATAGAAAACAAAAATAAATACATTAAATACAACTGGTTAAAACAGATCAGCTAAAAGACAAAGGTTGCAGAGTGGATTTTAAAATATGATGTGCCCTAATGATGTACTATATGCTGGCTAATTGAACATAATAATAATAAAATAAAATATGACCTACTTAACTGTATTTGCTATATACAACAAATTCACTTCAAATAATGATATAGATAAATATCAGTATCTACATAATAACTTAGATGAAAGTAAAAGGATGGAGAAATATATGTCATGCAAGCATTAATAAAAGGAAAGCAAGATGGGCTATATTAATATCAGATAAAGTAGACTTCAGAGCAAAGAAAATTACCAGAGACAGAAAGGGACTTTATAAAATGATAAAAAAAAAAAAGTCAATCCACTCAGAAGTCATAGCAATTCTGTGTATGCAGCAAAAAAACAGAGATGCAAAATACGTGAAGAAGAAACTGATAGAAGAAATAGACAAATTCACGATTATGGCTGGAAACTCCAGCATTTCTAAACAATTGATATAACAACTAAAGTAAATTATCAGTAGGGTGTAGAAGAACTCTCCAACATTAGCCAATGTAGAACACCTGACCTGACTGCAGAACATATATTCTAATACACATTCTTTTCAAATGCCCAATAAACACATACCAAGATAAATCATATATTGGACAAAAAAAAAGAACCTCAACAAATTTAAAGGAACTATAAAAAATGGAACAAATCTAAAAATCAGCAACAGAAAGATATTAGGAAAATATCTAAATACTTGGAAACTAAACAACACACTTCTGAATAATTCATGGATCAAAGAAGTCTCAGCCACATATTGCATTGGTCTCCTTGGTCAGCAGGGAGCCAGCTTCTCCCTTTCACTCTGCCTGCCACTCTGCCTTCTTGTGCACTCTCTCTCTCTCTGTCACATAAATAAATAAAATCTTAAATTAAAAAAAAAAAAGAAGTCTCAAGAGAAATCAAAAAGTACATTTAACCGGTTGAAAATGAAAATGTAATACATTGGGCACCTGGGTGGCTCAGTTGTTAAATCTGCCTTCATCTCGGGTCATGATTCCAAGGTCTCCAGATCAAGTTCTGCTTTGGGGAGTCTGCTTCTCCCTCTGACCTTGATCCCACTCATGCTCACTCACTTTCTCTCTAATAAATAAATGAAATCTCTTAAAAACAAAAGAAAAAGAAAGAAAGAAAGACACAGTAAAGCAGTGCTAAGAGAAAAATGTATAGCGCTAAATGCATACATTAGAAAAGAAGAAAAGTCTCGAGTCAGTAATATAAGCTCCCACCTCAAGGACTTAGATAAAAGAAAAGGCAAAATATACTCAAAGCAAGCAGAAGGAAGGAAATATAAAGACAAGGACAAAAATCAATAAAATTGAAAACAATGGAGAAAATCAAAAGAGTTGGTTCTTTGAAAAGATCAATAAAATTGACTAACTTTAACAAGACTAACAAAGAAAAAGAGGGAGAAGACACAAATTACCAATATTGGGAATGAAACAGGAGCTATCACTATGCCCCCTGCGGACATCAATAAGGGAATTCTGCAAACAATCTTACGTACATAAAATTTGACAACTTAGGTGAAATAGACCAGTTCCTAAATACACACAGACACACACACGTACCCACACACACACACTACACACTACCCCAACGCACCCAAAATTAAACAGGCCATGTGAATAACCACAAGACTATACGGAAATTGAATTAATATTTTTAAATTTAAAAAAAAAAATCCCTAGGCCCAAATGGTTTCACTAAACAATTCTACTAAATATTTAAAGAATTAATGCTGGGGATCTGAGTGTCTCAGTTGGTTAAACATCTGACTTCTGCTCAGGTCATGATCTCAGGGTCCTCGGATTGAGCCCCACATCAGACTCCCCACACAGTGGGAAATATGCTTGTCCCTGTCCCTCTGTCCTTCCCCCTGCTTGTGCTCTCTGTCTCTCTCTCAATTAAGTAAATAAAATCTTAAAAAAAAAAAAAAGAATTCATGCCAATTCTACACAATCTCTTCAGAATATAGAAGAGGAAGAAACACTTCCCAATTTGTCTGATTTATGCCAAAAACAGACCAAGGAAGAAAACTATAAAGCAATATTCCTCTTGAGTATAGTTATAAAATCCTTAACAAAATATTATCAAATAGAATTCAGCAATACATAAAAAGAATTATACACCATAATCAAATGAGGTTTTTTTTTAAGATTTTTATTTATTTATATATTTGACAGAGAGAGAGATCACAAGTATGCAGAGAGGCAGGCAGAGAGAGGAAGGGAAGCAGGCTCCCCGCTGAGCAGAGAGCCCGATGTGGGGCTTGATCCCAGGACCCTGGGATCCTGACCTGAGTCAAATGAGTTTTATCCTAGGAACAGAAGGCTCTTTCATCAACATCTGGGTGGCTTAGTCAGTTGGGCGTCTGCCTTTGGCTCTGGTCATGATCACAGGGTTCCTGATCAAGCCCCGTGTCAGGCTCCCTGTTCAGTGACGAGTCTGCTTCTCCTTCTTCCTCTCCCTATATCTCTCCCCCTGGCTCATGTTCGCTCCCTTTCCCCCCACCACCAAATTAAAAAAAAAATTTTTTAATGCTTTTTCAATATTCAAAAGTTAATATGTATAATTAACCATATCAACAACTGTGGAAGAAAAATTACATGATCAATTGACGCAGAAAAGACATTTGACAAATTTCAACATTTATTCATGATAAAAATTTTCAGAAAAAAATGTGAATAAAAGGGAAACTCCTCAATTTGATAAGAGCATTTACAAATAGCCAACAGCAAAATTATACTTAATGGTGAAAAACTGAACGCTTTCCCCTCCCAAGATAGGAATAAGACAAGGATATTCACTCTCATCACTTATTCAACATGATGCTGCAAGTTCTACTCTGTGCAATAAGCCCTGGATCAGGCTCTCTGCTGAGCAGGGAGCCTGCTTCTTCCTCTCTCTCTGCCTGCCTTTCTGCCTACTTGTGATCTCTGTCTGTTAAATAAATAAATAAAATCTTAAAAAAAAAAAAAGATAAAAAGACAAGTACAGGAACATCAGTGTGGCTCAGTCTGTTAAGTGTCTGATTCTTGATCTCAGCTCAGGCCTTGACCTAAGTATCATTGGGTCCCAGAGGTTCAGCTAGTTATCAAACCATTGAACACCTACAAACTCAACAAGCAATCAAAGAAAAGAAGAGCAGCAATTCTAAGAACCGAAAAGCAATCACTTTCTAGAAGGTCAGACGTGTGGAGAAGTGAATCCAAGGCAACATATGGGAAGAGAGACCATGGTGGGAGGGGCTGGCTCCTGGCAAGTGGTAGAGCAGTGGAGCACAGAATCAGAAATTTTAGAAGTCAGCTCTACTGAGGGACATTGCTCCAGAGGATAAGCCTGGGTGGAACCCTCATGGAGACAGTGTGGTTTTAGGACCCACAGGGTCACAGAAGGATCAGGGGTGTCTGAGTGTAGCAGAGCTTACAGGTATCAAAGCAGGGAAACCTGCTATAGAGATGGAGCTAAGGGGAGAGCACTCAGCTCTGAGTTACCTTAAACCGTGATCCACAGTGTTATTGGGCTACTGCTCTTTGAGTAGGGACCCCACAAATGGCAGATCTGGAGAGACTCACCTTCCTCCTCTAATGCAGGGATCTGCTGAGTTTGGAGACTCCAAATGGGGCCCTGTGCCAGAGACAGAAATGCTCAGTCACAGGCCAGGTGAGCTCGGAGCGCAGCCAGAGACCAGGGAGACAGGAAGGATTGACTGCTTTTCTCCAAGGGTGTACAGAGGAGTACAGCCCTGAGCTCTCGGCTCCTCCGGCCAGAGATTGGGAGGCCGCCATTTTCATTCCCGTCCTCCAAAGCTCTATGGAAAGCATTCAGGGAACAAAAGCTCCTGAGAGTGAACTCGAGCAGATTATTTAGCCTGGCCCCTGTCAAGGGCGGTGCAATTCTACCTCAGGCAAAGACATTTGAGAATCATGGCAACAGGCCCCGTCCCCAGAAGATCAGCAAGTGCATCCAACCAAGACCGAGTTTACTCATCAATGAGAACTGCGGAGATCCAGAGCTAGGGGAAAGCAACACATAGAATTCATGGCTTTTTTCCCATGATTCTTTGTCTTTCAAAGTTAAATTTTTTTAATTTTATTTTTTTCTTATTCTTTTTTTATTCTTCCTCTTTCTTACTTTAACGTTTTTTAACTATGTTATCAATACCTTTTTTATAATCTTTTAAAATTTTCATTGTTATAGTCATATTCTATACCTTCATTGTATTTAACCCTATTTTTGTATACATATAGATTTTTCTTTCTTTAAAATTTTGGGATACAGTTTCTTCTAAAAGATCAAAATATACCCTAAATGGAGCACATGGCTTTGTTCTAGTCTACAGCCTGATTGTATTCTTTCCTCTTTTTTTTTTTTAATCTTCTCAACCAACTTCTCATCTTACCAATTTCTTTTTTAGAATATTTTTAAATTTTCATCTTTACAGTCATATTCCATCCCTTCATCGTATTTACCCTTATTTTTGTGTATATATTTCTTTAAAATTTTGGGAGGCAGTCTCTTATAACAGACTAAAATACACCCAAAATATCAATTGTGTGGCTCTGTTCTAGTCATGTATACATGAATAGATATACATATATATGTGTGTATATATATACCATATATATGTATATATACACATGTGTATATATACACACATATACATATATACACATATATATGTATGTATATATATATATATATATATATATATAGTGTCAACTAATCTTCAACAAAGCAGGAAAGAATGTCCAATGGAAAAAAGACAGTCTCTACATCAAATGGTGGGAAAACTGGACAGCCACATGCAGAAGAATGAAACTGGACCATTTCCTTACACCATACACAAAAACAGACTCAAATAAAAGGCCTCAGTGTGAGCCAGGAATCCATCAAAATCCTTGAAGAGAACACAGGCAGCAACCTCTTTGACCTCAGCCACAGCAACTTTTTCCTAGAAACATCCCCAGAGTCAAGGGAAGCAAGGGCAAAAATGAACTATTGGGACTCCATCAAGACAAAAAGCCTTTGCACAGCAAAGGAACAGTCAACAAAACAAAACAAAAGACAACTGTCAGAAGGGAAGAAGATATTTTCAAATGATATCTCAGATAAAGGGCTAGTATCCAAAATCTATAAAGAAATTATCAAACCCAACACCTAATGAACAAATAATCTGATCAAGAAATGGGCAGAAAACATGAACAGACATTTCTGCAAAGACCACCTCCAGATGGCCAACAGATACATGAAAAAGTGTTCCACATCATTCAGCATCAGGGAAATACAAATCAAAACCACAGTGAGATATCACCTCATACCAGTCAGAATGGCTAAAATTAACAAGTCAGGAAATGACAGGTGTTGGCAAGAATGTAGAGAAAGGGGAACCTTCCTTACACTGTTGGTGGGAATGCAAGCTGGTGCAACCACTCTGGAAAACAGTATGGAGGTTCACAAAAAGTTGAAAATAGAGCTACCCTATGACCCAGCAACCACACTACAGGGCATTTACCCTAAAGATACAAATGTAGGGATCCAAAGGGGCACAGGCACCCCAATATTTATAGTAGCAATGTCCACAATAGCCAAACTATGGACAGAACCTAAATGTCCATCAACAGATGAATGATAAAGAAGCTGTGATTATACACACACACACATATGTGTATATATATGTATGTATGTATATGTATATATATGTATGTATGTATGTGTGTATATATATACACACACACATATATAGATATAGATACTATGCAGCCATCAAAAGAAACAAAATCTTGCCATTTGCAATGACATGAGTGGTATTATGGTATTATGGTATATATAGGGTATATATGGTATATATATAAGGTATATATACTCTTTCTCTCTCTCTATATATATATATGTATATATAAAATATAGGGTATTATGCTAAGTGAAATAAGTCAGTCAGAGAAAGATAATTATCATATGATCTCTCTGATATGAGAGATTTGAGAGGAAAGATGGGGGGTCATGGGGGAAGGGAGGGAAAAAAAAAGAAACAAGATGGGACCAGGAGGTAGACAAACCATAAGAGACTCTTAATCTCAGGAAACAAACTGAGGGTTGCTGAGGAGGGGGATGGGGTGGCTGAGTGGTGGACATTGAGGAGGGTATGTGCTATGGTGAGTGCTGTGTATTATGTAAGACTGATGATTCATAGATCTGCACCCCGTTATGTGAATTTTTTTAAAAAGAACTCTCAAAATTCAACAGTAAAAAAAAAACGAACAATCCAGTTAGAACACACACAAAACACATGAAAAGACCTAACCCCAAAGTAGATATAGAGATGACAAATAAACACTTCATTATTAGACATTAGAGAAATATGCATTAAAGCCACTATGAAAAATGATCCCATACCCACCAGAATGGCTAAAATAAAAAGTAATTACAATACCAAATTCTGACAAAGATGCCGAGAAAATGGACTGCTAATATATTGCTGGTGGTGATATAAAATGGTAGGATTTGGCAGGTGGTTTTCTTGTTTTTTTGTTTGTTTGTTTGTTTTCAAACTAAAATGCCATTATAACCCAGAAATTTAGCTCCTGGGCATTTATATCAGAGATATGAAGACATATTTACACAAAAACCTGTACACCAATATTTGTAGCAGCTTTATTCATAATAATTCCACATTAGAAACCACCCAGATGTCCTTCAGCAGATGAATGATTAAACAAATGTAGTCCACCCAGACCTTGGAACACTACTCAGTAGTAAAAGGTAATAAACTATCAACAGATGTGGTAACATAGGTAAAGTTCCAGTGAATTATGCTGAGTGAAAAAAAATCCAGTTCCAAAAGGTTACATATTGCATGATTTCATTCATGTAACATCCTTGAAATGCCAAAATGATAGAAACAGGATAGAATAGGTGTGGCCAGGGGTTATGGAGGGAGTAGGACCCAGAGGGAAGGGGATGTGGCTATAAATGACAACATGAAAGATCCTTATAATGATCAAGGTATTTTGTATCTTGACTCTATCAATGTCAATATCCTTGTTAGGATACTATACTATAGTTTTGCATGATGTCACCATTGAGGATAAAGGGTGCATGGAATCTTTACTATTTCTTTTTATTAAAAGATTTTATTTTATTTATTTTTTATATTTTCTGGTTTTTTAAGTAATTTCTACACCCAGCGTGGGGCTTAAACTCACAATCCCAAGATCAAGAGTCACATCCTCCACCAACTGAGCCAGCAAGGGGCCCTGGGATCTTTATCATTTCTTACAAGTGCATGGAAATCTACATTTATCTCAAAATTAAAAGTTTAGTTTTTCAAAACAAGAACCAAAAAAGCCTTATTTTTCATAAGTTTTCAAAGTTCAGCTAATATAGACCAGGTGGCTCTATTGATCTTGGCTGGCCTTCCGTGTGTGTGTGTGTGTGTAGGGGTTTAGGGGATCGAGGCTAGTCTTCTCTGTGCCAGCTGGAGAACTCGACTCTGTTCCATATATCTCTCATCCTCAGTAAGCAGGCCTGAATATATTCTCATGGCTACTGAACAGTACCTAAGAAAGCAAGCTCTAATGGACAAACCTCCCTCAAGCCTGGGCTTCAGTCTTGGCTTTGACATTGTAAAGGCTTAGCCTTACAACTTAGCCCAGAATCAAAGGCAAGGCAGATCATTCTAGTAATGATGGAAAGACACCACAAGGTCACAGGCATTGGCACCGGGAGAGAGGAGCAGCTAGGGCCATGAAGGACTCTACCCCACCATCCAGGATCACCTCCAGGACAGAAACCACCCCTGGCCACTCTTTCCTCTTCTGGGCAGTCTGTGGCTATTCTGTGTTGTTTCCAGGGCCTTACGGATCTCAGTGTTTCTTGGCCAAAGAGAGGTCACTGGGGAAGAGAATATACAACCTTTAAGACCTTCGTGCACTGACAGTCTGCCTCGACACGTACCACTCCCACGTGCCTCCACCTTTCCCAGCCTCAGTCTTTACTTTCTCCACCACCCGCACCTGATTCTCTTCCCACTATATCTTCTAGAATCCTGTGCCTTTCCTAGCACTCACCAGACTTTATTTTATTAGAATCCCTGTCCAAAGTCACCAAGATCAGTTCTTTCAGCCTCCCATTTCCTCATTTGTAAGACGGATAATAGCAGTACCTATGCGGCTCCATTGGTGTTGATGTGAGGATGAAACAATGTAATTCACAGAATGAGTTTACCCTGCTTGCTGCGTAGTAATTCCTCAATAAATGGCAGTGGCTTTATTTTCTTTTAAGATGGAAGCAAGGGGCGTGCTTAGTCTAACTGTAGGCCGTTAAAAGCACCCCAGCATTCCGAGTGAGAACTCTGAAAATACTTCCCCATGGAAACACCATTCTACACCGTGACTATATTCTGTCCGACTATTATTACCCCTAACAATTCTATGGTCCTGGTGTTTTAGCTTTAATCCTGCACGTTCAACGGGCTCTCCTGGACGGGCCTGGCAAACTAATCACCATGAGGAACATTACTGCAGGGGGAAAATGTGAGTTCCAAACAAGGCCCTTACAAACGAACTTTGGAAATAGAACCCCACTCTTAAGTTTGGTATTGCCTAGAAATGAATGTTACGCAGGCAGATACTTTGAGACTGTAAATGAATCAGGCTGATGAACAGCAGATATTCTCCTGACCTGGGCTCTCTGAGCAAGAGCCTTATGAATGAGGCAAGATGGCAGAAGAGCTCAGGACCAAGGGTAGGAAGCAAAACTGTGTTGTAAAGAAAACCAGGTAGACCTTAGGGGAGGGGGCCTAATGGGATGTCACAATCAATACCTGCAGCAGTTAGGGAGACATCTTGGAAAGGAGGCTCAAAAACGGGGAAAACAGGGGCACCTGGGTGGCTCAGTGGGTTAAAGCCTCTGCCTTCAGCTCAGGTGATGATCCCAGGGTCCTGGGATCGAGTCCCGCATCGGGCTCTCTGCTCCGCAGCGAAGCCTGCTTCCCTTCCTCTCTCTCTGCCTGCCTCTCTGCCTGCTTGTGACCTCTGTCTGTCAAATTAAAAAAAACAAAAAAAAAAAAACAAAAAACAAAAACGGGGAAAACAGGGACTTGAGAGCAACACCAGAGGGGTACCTACTAAATGCTGAGAAGCCTATGAAAATCAAAAGATTGTAGCCAGAAGCTTACAGAAGTCTATCCAGGACCCAGACAGGAAAGAAATAGCCAGGACCATAATTTGAAAATGAAATGGAATGGCAAGAAGAAACAGAAAAACTGTACCTTCAAGTCTAAAAGCCCAGAAGGGACGGGTGTGGGGCCTCCAGGTGGAAGGGCTTGATACGTTTTGAATAATGCAGTGACCCGAAACTAAGCTGCAAGGTTTCAAGATACAACCAGGAGACACTCAGGACTTTTCACTGTAGTAAATGTTCAGCATGAAGTTGACCTTCTGAGTGCACGGGACAGCAGTGAGCAGGACAGGAAAACGCAATGGAAGGGATATTGCAAGAAACACAGCAAGTGGGGAGAGGAGCTGGCTTTTCGTGGAGATAGTCTCCTTTAGCACACCGGGCTCATGAGAGCCAAGAAGGCACCTGAGTGCCATCCCTGGACCCAGGTCTGCCAGGCTCGGTCTCAAACCAGTGAGTGCACCAGGACCCCTCCCATCTGCTGTGTCTGGGACTCCATGTGGACCCGAACACTGCACCAAGATCTTTAGTGTTGCTGAAACACAGCTAACTAACAAGGACGCTCAGGGATGTAGCCTATATTCCTGCCTACTGCATCCCTGACAGTGGGATCCCTCTCTTTGAATAAGTTCACTGATGGGCTCTCACTTCTCATGAGACTCCCATGTCCTCATTAAAGCACTGTCATGTGCAGAATTCTCTCCAATCAGCTGGATCATATCCGCCCTCTGGTGACTCCCAGCCCCCAGTCCTCATTCTGCTCTCCGGGGCTAAGTAGTTAAATCTAATCCTCCCTCCCCCTGAGACCGAGTTCCATTCCCCTTAAATCGTCACCCTTCTAGGATAAATGGTCCACATTACACAACCTTAATGACTAAGTTGATGAGCATTTCCTGATGGTCTTGATGTGAGCAGAGCTCAGGGCCCATGCTGAGTAAGTTGTCTCTTTGCTCTTCAGGTCAACAAGATGAACACAGAAACATGGATAATGAACTCTAAAACAAAGAAAACTGGTAAGTATCATTTAAAAATGTTCAGAACTTGCTATGGTGTAGCTCTGGGGAAAGGGTAGACTAGTTCTCATTGGGGGATCTGAAGAGGCCTCTAAGAAGTGGGATTTGAGCTGGGACTTGAAAGATTTTGGCAAGCAAATGCACGGAAGGAGGCAGGTGGGGAGTGAACTAAACAGAGGACATGGGCTGGAGGACCCTGGTCCTTAATTTCCTACTTGATCTTGAGCATATTTAAAATGAGGGCCCTAGGGGCACCTGGGTGGCTCAGGAGTTAAGCGTCTGCCTTCGGTTCAGGTCATGATCCCAGGGTCCTGGGATTGAGCCCCACATCGGGCTCCCTGCTCAGCAGGAAGCTTGCTTTTCCCTCTCCCACTCCCCCTGCTTGTGTTCCCTCTCTTGCTGTGTCTCTCTCTCTGTCATATAAATAAATAAACATCTTTAAAATATATGTAAAAAATAAAATAAGATAAAATGAGGGCCCTAAACTAAATGATCTCTACTGTGTAGTGATAGAGACCCCAAAGGTCTGAATCAGAACATTCCAACTTAGGCAAGAATCCAAAACTATGATCCCTGCTCATATTAAGGGAGTGGTGTGAGTGTTTGGAACAGGTGGCGGAGGGGGAAAAGAGGAGGATCCTTCCTTCACTGTTCTTCCTGTCACACTGATACAGCACCCTTCACCATCGTGACCATGTCATTTTGGGACACTGACAATGTCCTTCTTAGAATAGCACTTGTTATGAGCCAGACACCTTTGGAAGCATCATATATTTACACTTACATTCCACTGAATCCTCAGAACAACCCTCTGAGATAAGTACAAATTTGATCCTTCCCATTTTACAGAACCACCCAGGTGCCCCATCTTTTGTCATTAATATTTTCAAGAACTTCAGGGCAGGCTGGCACTCCAGGCCTGTACCACTCCTTTGTATTTGCTTTTTGTCCTAGCCACTGACAAAGATTCTGTTCTTGACTGAACCCCAGCCAGGCTCCTCTGGCCCAAAGAGGCCCCATCCTTGGGCTTGTTCCCCAAGAGCCCAGTTTTATAAGAATCCTGCCAAGTTGGTTTAGCCAGAATCCCCCACCCTTGATATCTGACCAGATCCTTCATTTCCAACCATCCCCCAGGGAACGTCTGGCCACCCTGGCCTGCCTCCAGCAAGAATCCTATCAGGTTGGTTTAGCCAGATTCCCCTCCTTATCCCTGATTCTTCTTCTTGCAATTTTCTATCCACTGACCCCTCCACCCTGCTCCTTGGCTAGGAAGTCCCACTATTCCCAGCCAGATTCAAAGCTAAGCCCAGTCCCCCTCTCCTACTGCAAAACCTCAACGCAGGGTCCCTCTACCTAGTCCTGAATATTGTCTACCTTATCATTTTAACAAGTGACAGAGTAACTTTTTAACAATAACTCCTTTGGGTACCTTTTACACGTGTTCTTTTAAAGTGAGAGCTCATGCAAGAACTTCCATTCAGCCTCAGAATCAAATGTCTTGTCTTGGCTTCCTTCTCCAGATGATTCCCTTCTACTTCCTACCTAATAAGAGGCAGAATCAGGATTCAGCTCCAACCTATTAGCCTATACAGCCAGAGCCCTTATGATACTGTCTTATTTCTAAATGGGTCAATAAATCTGTTAAAAACAGTCAATGCTAACACCCTGAGATCTCTATCCAAATGCCTCTCAATGAATTAGACAATCAAAGAAGAGTCTGACGGAAACATGAGGTGCAGAGAATGAATTGATTTAACCAATGTTAGGAGATAATTTCTTCCAAGGTAAAAAAAAAAAAAAAAAAAAAAAAAAAACCGTGGGTAAAGTGGTAAGGACAGCTTGTAAACAGTAGAATACTACTGCCATGGGGAAAAGAGTCCAGTGTGAGCTGTACTAAACTTGGATTTGCTCAGGGATGAATGGGTATTTCAAAGGGAGAATGAGAGCCAGTGAGCTGCAGAGAGTGAAAAATTTCAAAACAGACTGAAAGCTGGGTCCATGCAAAACCATCTGGGTTGGTTGGGCTCCAACCCTCCCACAGAGACAGCAGACAGGGGCCCTGTGCTCAGGTGTTGGCTGGAAAAAACAGTAAGTTCTTTTGTGATTCTTGAGTTTGCTGGGCAAGCACACTAAGGGAGCTTAGCTAGGCCACTGTAGGGTACGGATGAGGCCATGTGCTCTTGGAAATTATGTTAGAGCTCCATTCAAGTCTTTACGGGCCAAGGTTGAGGCTTAGTCAATAAAGAGCTCAGAATGAGTCTGGTTAGATTATGGTCAAAGAGAACCTTTGTCAACTCCTACATAATAAAAAAGAACATGTCAAATATTGTATTTACCTTATTAATGGAGGGTGGAACTGATATAATATTACAACCAGTTCAAGGGAGAACTCAAACTGTGACCCATTTATAGTCAGCTAAGGAATACTGGAATCAATGACAAACAGAGGCAAACTGGAAAAACAGGTCAATACCCTCGGACAATCAAGAGCCCCATTCCTCTGGGAAACCATCTGCATTTTAATGGAAAGAACACTTTGCTGTTACTATCAGTCTTCTTTAAGTCAGCTTTGGTCTTACTGAGTTGTAAAATAACCCAATTGATGGAAAGCCCGCAAAGGTGCGCATAGATATAAAATCAAAAAATCTCCAAGGGCGGGGCACCTGGGTGACTCAGTGGGTTAAAGCCTCTGCTTTCGGCTCAGGTCATGATCCCAGGGTCCTGGGATCAAGCCCCGCATTGGGCTCTCTGCTCAGCAGGGAGCCTGCTTCCTCCTCTCTCTCTGCCTGCCTCTCTGCATACTTGTGTTCTCTGTCAAATGAATAAATAAAATCTTAAAAAAAAAAAAAAATCTCCAAGGGCTCCAGCATTCCACTGAAAAGATATGCAATAATATCTTTTGGTCAATTTCAAAATCTTCTTGTTTTTCCCCATACAGCTCAACAGCAGTAAAAGTGATTCAAGAAAATAAAAAAATTTAAAAAATTTAAAAAATTAAAAAATAAAAATAAAAAAAGAGGGAGAGCCTGGATGGCTCAGTCGGTTAAGCATCTACCTTCAGCTCAGGTCATGATCTCAGGGTCCTAGGATCAAGCCCCACATAGGGTTTTCTGCTTGGATGGGAGTCTATTTCTCCTCCTCCCTACTGTTCATCTCTCTCCTCTCTCTCTCAAATAAATAAACAAAATATTTTTAAAAATATTAAAAAGGTGATTGAAAAACATCAGTGATCAGGGATAGGTCTATACAGTAAGTATGAAGAAGACAGTCAGTTTCAGTGGTTAGGTTCCTGAACTCTGAAGCCTGGCCACCTAGGCTCCCTCAAATTCCAACTTCGCCACTTTTGATTGTGTTATGTTGGGCAATTTTACTCAGTTTCTTTGTGCTTCAAATTCCCCATCTGTAAGATGGGCATAACTAGTAATTATTACATAGCTGAGTTAATCACTGATAAAAGTTCAGTAAATTACAGATGCCACCGTGATGCCTGTTGGAGCCTGTGGCCATGAAAGCATGCCTATCTTTAGTCTACAAGGCAGGCTTGGCTAGGCCAGAATTCTATCTTCATGATCACTAAATTCTACACCAGGGTCAACATTAATTCTTTCTCCCAAGTTTCCCATTGCTTCTAGTAGACTAACCAGTTCTTCTCTCCCACGCATAACATTCAAGTGTAGGCAAAATTTATCACCATTGCTTCCTTTGACTTTAGAGATGACATTAGCATCAAGTACAAGGTTCTCTTTGTTTGTTGGGAATGTTTAGTGAAAGTCAAGTTAGTTTAAGTCTGCTGTCCCAATTAAACTCTGCTTCTGTGCCAGTGTGATCTCTGTAACCACCATCCATCTTCCTTCTGGTCATAACAACTCCCCAAGACTATCACTTTAATTCCTTTATTTTGTCTTCACTCATACATTCTAACCACAACTTACCACATCTCTATTTGTAGATGACATATTATAACTCTAACCACAACTTACAACTTACTCATACATTCTAACCATAACTTAGAGGAGGGTGAAAACTTCACCTGGGACCCTGCAAATTAGACAAAGGCAGATTAACAACAGAAAAATAAATATAAGTTTATTAACACATACAACTTACATACACATGGGAGAAACTCAGTGATGAGTAACTCAAAGGGGTGGCTAGAACTTGGGACTTATATAGCATCTTAACAGAAGAACAATACATCTCCACAACTATAGCAAACAAAGAAGCCATTATTAATAGGCATGTAAGCACGGGCTGTGGCCATCCCCTAGGGCTCTGAGCAGAGGGAACAGGCAAAATTTCTCACTTTAGAGTCTTACCCAGGAAAGTTTATACTTTACAAGTTGCTGCCCAAGGGTCTTGCTTCTAATTAGCAGACATCTAAGTGCTAACTGCAATCCTTCCCAGAGCCTGAAAGAGCTGATGGGCACTTCCCCTGCCTCCTCCCTCCTACTGACTCCAATAGTAAAACCAAATTGTTGGTATCTCCTTGGAAGAATCTTATCAACATATCTAGTGTCCCAACTTTTAAGATTGCCACCTGAGGAATGGGCTGCCAAATCCCCCAGCTTTGATAGCCAACATAGCTTGCCTCTGCCTTCTCCCTCTAGCCCACTCCAAATCACCAGCATCTCCCTGGAAGGAACTTATCTGGCACCCCAGCTTTTGCAGATGCCAGCCAAAGGATGGACCCCCAGATCACCTGGTTCTAAAAGCCAACAGGGCTTGTATTCACAGATCCCACAGGACTATAGCAACCAATGAAGAAGTTCTTAAATGCATGCAGGGGTGCCCACCATCACAGCTGTACACTGAGATCCTGTGCAAAGGAAGCAGGCAAAAAAGCCCACCTCCCAGTTTCTACTGGAAGAACTCTAATTACATACTTTCCCAGCTGCTGCCTAAGGGTTTGGCTTCCAATCAGCCAGCATCTAGGTGCAAACTATGATTCTACCCTTTGGGACACTGACAGGCTTTGGCACACCCTCAGCTATTGGGCGCCACTAAGAACAAAGCTTAGATCATCACAAACTTTTGAGAGACAACCAAGAGCCACTAGTAAAGATATTGAATCAGTACTCAAAAACCTCCCCACAAAGATAATAAAGATGGCTTCATTGGTAAATTATACTAAACATTTAAAGAATTAATACCAATACTTCTCAGTCTCCCAAAAAATAGAAGGCAAGGGAATACTTCCAAACTTGTTTTATAATATCAACATTACCCTGATACCAAAACCAGGCAAGAATACTACAAGAGAAGAAAATTAAAGACCAAAATCCCAGATGAACATAGATGCAAAAACCCTCAAAAAATATTAGCAAACCAAATTCAATCATACATTAAAAGAACCAATACACTATAATCAAGTGGGATTTATTCCAGGGATGCAAGGATGTTTCAATATTCACAAATCAATACGACCACTCCATACAACAAAATGGAAGATAAAAATCGTATGACCATCTCAGTAGATGCAGAGAAAACATTTTTTTTTTAAGATTTTATTTATTTATTTGACAGAGAGAGTTCACAGTAGACAGAGAGGCAGGCAGAGAGAGAGAGAGGGAAGCAGGCTCCCTGCTGAGCAGAGAGCCCTATGCGGGACTCGATCCCAGAATCCTGAGATCATGACCTGAGCCAAAGGCAGCGGCTTAACCCACTGAGCCACCCAGGTGCCCTCAGAGAAAACATTTGACTAAAGTCAATTCATCTCATGACAAAAACTCTCAAGAAACTGACTATACAAGGAACACACCTCAACATAATAAAGGCCAAACATGACAAACCCACAGCTAACATCATACTCAGTGGTGAAAACTGAAAGCTTTTCCTCTAAGATCAGGAGGAAAAAAAAGGATGCCCACTCTAGCCATTTCGGTCAACATAATACTAGAAGTCCTAGCCAGAGCAATTAGGCAAGAGAAAGAAGTAAAAGATATCCAAACAAGAAAGGAAGAAATAAAATCATCTCTATTTGTAGATGACATATTATAACTCTAAAGACTCCGCCAAAAAAACCCTGTTAGACCTACTAAATGAATTCAATAAATTTCAGATACAAAACACAATACACAAAAATCAGTTGCATTTATATATACTAACAATGAACCAATGGTAAAAGAAAACAGTCCATTTACAGTATCCATTTTACAGTAGCATCAAAAATAATAAAACACAGAGCGCCTGGGTGGCTCAGTGGGTTAAAGCCTTGCCTTCGGCTCAGGTCATGATCCCAGGGTCCTGGGATCAAGCCCGCATCGGGCTCTTTGCTCGGCGAGGAGCCTGCTTCCCTTCCTCTCTCTCTGCCTGCCTCTCTGCCTACTTGTGATCTGTGTGTGTCAAATAAATAAAATCTTTTAATAAAATAATAATAATAATAATAAAACACTTCAGCATGAATTTAACCAAGGAGACAAAAATTTATACCCTGAAAACTATAAAACATTGGTGTAAGAAATTTTAAAAGACACAAATAAATGGGTAGATATTCATGTTCATGGATGAGAAGAATTAATACTGTTAAAATGTCCATACTATCCAAAGTCATACACAGATTCAGTGCCATCCCTATCAAAATCCCATTGGCATTTTTCACAGAAATAGGAAAATAATCCTAAAATTTGTAAGGATCCACACGAAATTCTAAAGAGCTAAATCAATCTTGAGCAAGAAAAACAAAACAAAACTAGAGGCAACACACTTCCTGATTTCAAACTATATTACAGACTGTAGTCATCAAATCAGTATGGTGTTGGCATTAAAAACAAATACATAGATCCATGGAACAGAAGAGAAAGACAAAAAACAAACCCATGTGTATAAGGTCCATTAATTTTCATCAAAGTAGCCAAGAATATGCAATAGGGAAAGGATAGTCTCTCAAATAAATGGTGTTAGGAAAACAGGATATCTTCCTGCAGATGAATGAAACTGGAGTCCTACCTTATACCACACACAAAAATTAACAAAATTGATTAAAGACTTGATCGTAAGACCTGAAACTGTAAAACTGTTAGAAGAAAACATGAATTAAACTCTTTGGCATTGGTCCTGGTGATGATTTTTTTGGATTTGACACTAACAGCAAAGGGAACAAAAGCAAAAATAAGCAAATGAGACTACATCAGACTAAAAAGCTTCTGCATAGCAAAGGAAACCACCAACAAAATGAAAAGTCAGTGTATGCTGTGGGAGAAAACATTTGTAAAGAAAATGTCCACTAAAGGGTTAATATCCAAACTGTACAAGGAACTCACACAACTTAATGGCACAGAAACTGCCAGTTTTGTAAATGGGCAAAGAACCTCCGCAGACATTTTGCCAAGGAAGAGTTACAGCCAGCCATCAGCACATGAAAAGGTGCTTGTATTCTCTAATCATCAAGGAAATGCAAATCAAAACCATGATAAGTATCAACTCACACCTGCTAGGTTGCCTCTTATCAAAAAGGCGAGAAGTAGTAAATGCCCTTGAGGCTGTGGAGAAGAAGGGAACTCTCCTGGGCTGCTAGTGGGAACGTCAACTGGGAACACACACTATGGAAAACGATGTGAAGTTAACTCAAGAAACAGACATAAAATATTTTCAGCCTTAAAAGAGAAGGAAACCTTGCCATTTGTGACAACATGAAGGAGCCTGGAGGGCATTATGCTAATTGAAATAAGCCAGACAGAGGAAGACAAATATTACATGGCCTCACTCATATGTGGAATCCGAAACACAAGAAGAAACTCACAGAGACAGTGTAGAGTGCTGCCAGGAGCTGGGGGTAGGGAAATAGGAGGTTAAAGGTTACAAAGTGTGTTATAAGATGTGTAAGATCTGAGGATCTAATGTATAGCATGGTGACTATATGGCTGATAAGACTGTATCGTAATATCAAAATTTAAGAGAACTTAACGTGTTCTCAAGTGATGAATGTGCTAATTAACTCTGTGATGAAGATTCTCTCATATGTATCAAATACATTTCATATATCAAATCAAGATGTTGTACATTTTAAACGTATTACAATTTTATTTGTCAGTTACACCTCAGTAAAGCTGAGGGGGGACAATAAATTTGTACAGAAGTGGCAAAGTAAAAGGGCTTTGGGGCTTTTGGGGATGGTAAACCGTGGGCAGGTAAATATATGGGGAAACTAATGGGAGATTAGAGTTGTTGTAGTAAGGTTTCTCTGTCGATTCCTCTCGTGCCAGCTCTAGGCTGGGAAGAGTCTGGTGTAGTCTCCTGTGGTTCAGAATCATCCTTCTTAATCAGGCAGAAGGCAGACTTTTTCTTGTGTCGGCTTCTTCTTAATTGCTCTCAGCTCAAAATACTCCTGGGGGCCAAAGTGGCATGTTTTGAAGTACTTTAGTCTGAACCCCTTCACAGATAGACTTTGTAACAAATGGTGCTTCTCCTCTGCTCCTTTTTTCCCCTCAAATGTTTCATTTGAACCAGTTGTGCTCCTTTGTTGCTTCATTTCATCCAGTTTCATCACTGAGATTGAAAGAAAGATGAGAGTCAGCCCCAGAATAACATGGTGTCCATTCCAAAGTCTGGACTCATATGGACTTTCAAGTCTTATTTGGTATTCACTTGATGCTCACTTACAGAGATGGGCAAAAACCCCAGCGTCTTCCTGAGGGTGAGCTTCTTATCCATACCTCCAAACACATAGGGATTTTTCCCTTGGACATAGTTCCCATAATAATTTAAACAAATTCCAGAATCTAAGATTAAGGCAAACTGAAAATAAATGTAACAATTTCAAAAATAGCCATCATTGGGGCGCCTGGATGGCTCAGTGGGTTATAGCCTCTGCCTTTGACTCAGGGCATGATCTTGGGGTCCTGGGATCAAGCCCCGAATCGGGCGCTCCGCTCAGCGGGGATCCTGCTTCTCCCTCTCCCTCTGCCTGCCTCTCCGCCTACTTGTGATCTCTGTCAAATAAAAAAATAAAATCTTAAAAAAAAAAAAAAACATCGTCCATAATTCAACTCCTAGGAATCATTCCTCAGGAAACAATACAAAATACGGGCAAAGATGACAAAACTATACTCGGCAACATCGTTTGTAGTGGCAAACACATGAAAATAAACAGAACATTTGGCAAATAGCTGCCTGGCGGAATAATTTTAGTGCTGCCATTCCCTGGACTTAACGCAGCCATTAAAAATTCTATTTCAAAATATGTTGGTGTGGAGATAACCTTATGATAGAGGTTAAATGCAAAAAGCAAGTCAGAAGGGGCACCTGGCTGCCTCACCTGGGAGAGCACCGGGCTCTTGATCTCAGGGTGATGAGTTCAAGCCCATTCGGCACGCAGCTTACTTAAAGAAATGAAAGTCATAAAGCTATGATAACATCTTAACTATGTAAAACCATGTACATTGTATTTGTTCAGGAATCCTTCTGGTTGAAATAAACACTCTAATTAGCTGAATTTTTTTAAAAAATGCTTTGGTAAAAGGTATCTTCCAACCCCCAGGTGGCAAGTGGAGAGCTCTGAGGAACCAGGCAGCACTGTCTCCTACTCCCCGGGACCTTATTGCTCCCCAGTTCTCTCTTGATTGATTAGTTCCTCCATCACTTTGTCTGCCAGCTTTTACTCCTCCGCTGTGTGGGACCCAAGCATGACCTCCCAGTGAAAACACCCAGAAGAGACTGGCTGGAATCCCAGTAACATAGTTCCAAATTTCCAGCTTATGGAATTGAACTGGCCCAGCTTGGGTAATAGGCAATCCGCCTCTCATCCAGTTGGCTGTGATTAGACAGGCAAAGGGTCATTTTGTCCAGGGCCAGGGTGCCTCCCCATCAGTGCATAATAGGAAGTGGTGCGAAAGGGAAGGGAGTGGACAGGGCAGACGCTCGAGAGGTAGTTAGACGTTATTGTCATAGAAGGAAATACACCAAATTTTTAATAACATTTACCAACTGACAGGATCATGATGGGCTTAATTTATGTATATGCTATTTTACATTTTACAAGTTTTCTATAACACTATGTGTATTTTTAGAATCAGGAGAAAAGTGGGTTTGGTTTTTTGGTTTTTTGTGTTTTGTTTTTTTTTTTAATTTTTAATATATAACATGTACTAAATCCCTTCCCTATTATGTGCTAGCTTTTGGGTATGGAAGTTGGCCAAGTAATGATTAATGGACGGTCTCTATCCTTGATGAGCTTGCCTCCCTGTGCAAGTTCCCCTTCTTGTGTTTGTACTTAACCTTGCCAAGACCTTGTGGGATTGTAAATGGTTTCTGCGACCAATGTCACTAAGTGATACAACTCTGAAAACCAATAACAACTCAAGCCCCTACTATCTGATTTAGTTATTGATGATAGGCATTTGTTGGTTCTTGAAACGTTTCAAATCAATAGATTTTTTTTAAAACAAGGTTTTTTTTTTTTTAAGATTTTATTTATTGAGAGAGAGAGAAAGTGCAGGTGTGTGCACAGGTACAAGCAGGAGAGAGGGCAGAAGGAGAAGGAGTGAGACGCTCAAGCGGACTCCCCACTGAGCTCAGAGCCCCACGCGGGGCTCGATCTCACAACCTTGAGATCACAACCTGAGTGGAAATCCAGAGTCAGACACTTAACTGACTGAGCCACGCCAGGGCCCCAAAACGACTAAGTTTTTCTAAAAAGAAAAACCATTCTTAGTATTTTGTTACCCCTTGAGGTGACTGGCATGCACATGTCATATTCTGTAAATACTAGTTTGCTGGGTTAACATTCTTGAGTCCCCAAAGATCTGACTTTCCCATAACCCCTGTCCGTTTGCTTCTCCGGGATCTGTTTGCCTAATATTTAAACGGCCAGTTCTTCCTTCACTTTTGTGCAATTAGCCTTAATTCCTTTTTCCCCATTCACACTTCTTCATCTTCATGTTCCCCTGGCCAGCTCCTGAGTTTTCAGGATCACACATATAGCCATAAATGTCTCTTTCAGTCAACAATCTGGGTAGAATGTGAAATCATTTTTAACTCTCTTCTTTCATATACATAGGGAACTCCATCTTTAAAACTGTGGGGAAAAAATGAACTTGTGTGGCTTCTATAGCTGGGGTTAAAGCCTGTTTTTAAGGCTTTTCCAGTGGTCCCATTTGAATGTCATCTTTGAATTACAGAGGAGGGGTAACAAATACATAACGGGAAGCTAGGAGGGCCAGGGTTTGGCTGTCAGCTCCACTGACAGGGACCACTAGCAAAAGATGTTGCTTTCCCGAGCCTGATTCCTCATCCATAAAATAGGAATCCTAACACCTACCTCTCCGTGCTAAGATTAAATACGTAGCCAAGGCTGTTCTCTACTAGGTGGTCAGTAAACGTTTGCTAAACTGATGAAACGTATAGAATGAAAAGAACTATCAGGGAAACACCCACCTAATCGTCCTGAAGGGCAGCGTTAGGTTCTGATAAAGGATGCAGAACTATTTCTAGAGTCAAATTACATGGGCAAAGGTCGGCCCCTCCTTCAGTGATAAAGCTGGGGGCAGGACTTAACAAGGAAGTGGTCATCCTTCTCTGAGCCTTACTTCAGCCTTGGTCCTCAACCTAAGGAAGCTACAGCCCATGGAAGTCTTGGTCACATGAGAAGCCAAGAAGACCTGGTGAAAGTTTCCTCTGAAGTTTCACGGAGAAGGACTCAGGTCTAGAAATTTCCTTGCAGCCACCTGCCCTGAAGAGGGGGAAACCTGTGCCAGCCCCATTCCCAGGTAAGACCAAGGAGGGCCAGTCCTGGTTCTCAGCCTTCTCAGGAGGACACGGTTGGTTGGGTCTTCAGTCCTGGTTTTGCTAAGGAGGCAAATCTAAGCAGAGGAGAGGTTTACCGGGTTTACTAGAAACTTCTTATCATGTTAGTCTCGGGAAGCAAAATGACAGCAAAGAATATGGGATTATTTCCAGGAAAAGGAGAGAAAAGATATATGAGGTTTCTCTTTCATTTCTCCTTGCTACAGAAGGTTTGAGAGAGTGCAGTTAAGCATCCATAACTGACTGGTTCATTTTTTAATATTATGCAGCCCTCTATCATTGAGTGTATGACAGCGTGTGTGATGACATGACCGCAGGTGGGTGGCCAAGAGCCGTGGCGATGCTGACTCCGTCCCCCAGAGCCAGGATGGGGCTGAGGGCAGGAATCCATGGGTTTGCACCCAGAGTTCCGAGCACCTGGTGGGAAAGTGGTCTTGCTCTGGCTTGACCCCCACTGGCTTCCCTGAGGACAAGCCCCAGCTAAAATGGGCAAGCCCTCTCTCTCCCCTCTAGAAAGCTCCCTCCTCTCTGAGTCCAGGCCCCTCATCTTAATCACTAATGTGCCCTGAGGCACTCTCAGTTTAGTTTCTCTGGTGGGAAAAATTAAGACATGTTACCTCATTTCACCCTTAGGATTAAAAAATGGGTCATTCTCAGAAATGACAAGCTGGGGAGCGACATGGAGATACTAGGAAGTCTGAAGTTTGGGGAGGAAGGAAAAAAAGACAGACAGGTCCCGAAGGGCCCCAGGGTTCTGACCGGAGGCTCAGGGCAGCCAGACATAATTTAGCTGACAGTCTGGTCTGGGAGACCCCCTTGGGGGTGAATGTCTATGGGCATGAGTGACAGCTGAGCCTCACCTATCTGTCCAGAGCAGTGGAAGTCAGCTGTTCTGCTGAGCTTGTGCCTGTGACTCCCCTCCCCCTACCCCGCACCCCGCCGGGCCTGGGCACAGCCAGCTGAGTCAAATGCTGCCCAATTTGCTCTGGGCACACATCGTGGCAGCCTCTGCTGGAACCCCAAAGCACGCATGCTTCTCCATAACCTGCCACAGGGAAGAGAGGTGAAATCTGATCTCAACAAGCAAATCCACTGCTAAAAATCCCCAAATCGGGGCTGGTGATAACAGCTGAAGGAGCTTGCCAGCAGGTTCCACCTTCCCAGCTCCATAGGTGGCCCCAAGGCCAGGTGGCGGGGACCCTGGGGGTACTTCGGCCACTTAGGAGGCTGGCAGGGAGAGGATCCATGAGAGAGAGAATAGAGGCCAACCCAAAAAGCCTGGTGACCTTGCCTTTGAAAGTAGGTTTGCCGTCGTCTGTTCCTGGTGAGGATGTGAACAGAGGGTAGAAGGCGTAGGCTTGTGTCCCCTGAGTCACAGTGTTAGCATAAGCCTCACAGGTGTTCTTCGGCAGCAGATTCCCCAGACTCTGGGTCAGATCCACTGGTGGGGGGGTCAGGGTGGGGGAAGCCGGGCTTCTTTTCCACATATGTGCATAACATTTATGGTGTAAGTTTCCATAAACCCAAAAGTTGGGCTTCTACTTTCAACAGGCATGGCAGAGAGCAGTAGGGACCCACTAGTTTATCCAGAGATAAACTGTCCCATCTGCTTTAAAGTAAGACTTAGCTACAAAGTTAACAAGTAGCTCTCCCTTGGTGTACAGTGAAGATCAGTAGGGGGAGAAAACCCTACGCTTGCTAAAAGCATTTCAAGTGTTGACTTGTCCACTGTTTGGTACTAGCCCAGTGCTTTCCAGGCCCTGGTCCCAGCACACCCCCACACCGCACCCCAGTGGTGCGGTGGGCTTGCCTCATCCGGGCCATTCCAGAGGAATGAGCCCTGCAGTTCTTTCTGCGTCTTTCTCATTTTTGGCCCCCAACAGTGGGGGCCAAGTACTCCATTCCTTTCCATGCCTGGCACAGGACAAAAATCTCCTCTTTCACAAAATGGAAAGACCGTGTGCTCCATCTTGACCTCATTGGTTTTCCCCTTTTCTGATGTTGCTCCTGCATCAGCATTCATTAAGAAACTTGTTTCTTAAAGAAGTCAGACCCTTCCTCTCCCCTTCAGTATCACACATGTGCACGTGTGCGCACGTGTGCGCACACACACAGACACACACACACACACACACACAATTTTCAGTCTTCCCACCACGTTAGAAGAGTGCGGGTGTCTTTGGAAGCATAGATAGTACGGCTTGAAGAGTGGGCTCACCCTCCCACCCAGGACGGAGTTCCTGCAGACCCCGAGTGTATTTCCTGCCTAGAGCTGTCCCGGGCTGCCCAATTGTAAAGGAAGCTTCACATTTAAAACCTCACTTCTGTCCTGACACAGGCCAGCTCTGGGCTCTTTCCTGGGCACAGGTCCTTGCACACCCCGGCTGCTGCCCCAGTTCTGACCAGCTGTCCTGTTCCAGCCTCACCCTTTCTGGCTCCTTCTCTTGCTTGTCTCAGGTTGCTCATTCTCCCCTGCTCCCTCGGGGAGGAGCCGCTTACGTGGGTCTCAGTTCTCACTATTTCTAAGCTACATCTTTTATTCATAGAGTTGCCGGATTTGCATAAAAATGCAAGATGCCTAGTTTAGTTTGCATCTCAGATAAAAAAACAAATATATATTTTTCATGTAAAAAACATGA
Source organism: Mustela putorius furo (assembly GCF_011764305.1). Lineage (NCBI taxonomy): Eukaryota > Metazoa > Chordata > Mammalia > Carnivora > Mustelidae > Mustela > Mustela putorius. Next base: position 35,867,053 of record NW_025422368.1, on the reverse strand, counting down.
TCTGTACAATACTGGGGACATATTTATACTAAAAAATATTTGTTTATCTGAAATTCAAATTTGATAGGATGTCCTGTATGTTATCTGGAAGCTCTATAATCATTTTTCATTCATTCATTAAAAAAATATTCTTGGAGAACTTACCATGTGTCAGGCATTGTGCTGGGTGCTGGGAAAGCCGGCCAGGTCCCGGTCCCAGTCTTCATACTTTACAGAATATATACTTTATATACTTTGTACACACACATACTATATACATATGCACATATATATACACACACATATGTGTGTATATATATGTATATATAGGAACATAGGAAGAGCGTGGCTTTTGTACTAAACCTAATATTTGTATGTCACTAGTTAGTTTTAACTGAATAGCTCGCTGATGAGCTCGCTTTTATAAACGCTAATATTTACTTAACAAAAAAAGTAACCTATTACAATAATATAATTGTAATAAATAATGGATGTCAATATTTCTGGAACATTTATCATCTGCCATGCACTATTTTAAGTGATTTACACACACTAATTCTTTTTATCCACATACAAAGTTGATGAAGCAGATTTTTTTTAATCCCCATTTTGCAGATGGGAAAATGGAGACCCAAATAAATTAAGAAATACACCCAGTCACACAGCTAGTAAACAGATGAGCCAGGATGTGAACTAGATTATCTAACTCAAGAAACCAACAGATAAACCACTACTCTGTACAGATCAATACTTGTTTTAAGAATATTCACAGTTTGTAATTCGTCCTCCTCCATGGTCAATGAGTTAGATAATATGAGTCACATTTTATAAATAAGAAAACTACACCTCAGTGAGGTTAGTGATTTGCCTCAATCCCTTTGCCAGTAAGTAAAAAAGCAGTTCTTCAACCCAACTTCTCATTCCAAATACTGCACTCCCCCATACCATCCATAATCCTCTCAGAGCTTAATTAAAACGGTGGTGCCCAAAGTGAGTTTCATAAATATTCTTTACTGTAAGACTTAATCAGGCACTTGTCCAAACACTTAAGTTCTACTCTAAATGCTCTACAAATATTAACTGATTCAATCTTCATAAGATGGGTACTGCTCATGAGATGGTACTGTTATCATCCCCATTTAAACATTATAAACTGAGGTGTAGAGTGACAGAGCCAGGAACTGAGCCCAGTTTCTCAGAATAGCAAAAAAATTCCACCAATCATTGTCAAATGATTGTGGTCCCTATTGTAGGCAGGGGGCCTATGGCTGAGGTAAAACATACCGACATGCCTGCCCTGTGGGGCTTATCTTGTGTTGAGGAGAAGAGAATAAACCTAGACAAACTTGGGCAAGGATCCTAATGGGGGTGACTAAGACCTGCACCAGGAGGGGGCAAACTGATGGCCTGTGAGACCACATGGCAGGAGAGGGGAAGAATGTCGGGTGGAGGGGGACGGAGGTGGAAGAACGGGAAGGAGCATATGCTTTCCAGAGATACTGAAGTAACTCCAGACAGAAAGGTTTCACTGTGGTGCATCGTGACCATGACATTGGGAGATGGTGAGAAAAGAAAGATTGTCAGATGGTCAAGTCCTGGAAGAGGAAGTGGGTATGAGGAAACGGAAGGGAGGAGGGAGCATAGCAGTCATGACCCCCACCTCACACAATAGCCCTCAAGTTTTACTTAAGTTCAGTTACCTGAAGCAGATCTGTGGGACTCAGACCTCAACAAGCCAAGGCAGAGGATAAAGGAAGAAGGAAGAGAGTGGGAAGAGTCAGGAACCCCATATATTTCCCTTTGCTGAGTCAGCCTCTCTCTTTGCCCACCTACCCTCCCCAAGAAGCTCTTTAACTGCTTCCCATGGTCTAGGTCTCCTTTTGAGGTGTGCCGACAGATCCACTAAGACCATGCAGAGCTTTCAGCCCCAGAGTCGAAGGCCCCCATGGTCGGCCCTACTGCCATGTCACTTCCTGTCCCTCCACAACCCTCAGCCCCAGCTCTTCAGAAAGAGCATGCTCTGCCAGCTCTCTCACCACTCTTCACACACATTCTAGACTAACCAGAGTCTGCCCTCTGTCCACCCTGTCCCACCCACCTGCATAACCCCTTCCAGTCTGTCGAGGAGACTTGGCTTGCCCTTTCTTGGGAGCTGTCTGTTCCTCCCCACACAGGCTATCTGCACCTCTGATTCAGCTCCTCGCCCACTCTCTCTGTGCGGAGCTGTCTGTGTACCTTCTCTTGTCCTCATCTTTCACAGAGAATCCTGGATTTTCCATTTCTGAGGACTCCTTGCCTCCCTGCACAGAGTAGGTTCTCAGTAAATGCTGGTGGAGCTCCACGCCTGTGCCTCCTGACCCCCAGAGAGCAGTGCACCCACAGGGGAGAGGTCACTGTGGACTTTGTTGTTCCAGGCCCACCATGTGCACCACCAGTTCCTGTGACCTGGAGGAGATCCCCCTGGACGATGATGACACAAACAGCATAGAATTCAAAATTCTGGCCTTCTACACCAAACACCATGTCTTCAAGAACACCCCTGCCATCTTCTCGCCAAAGCTGCTAAGAACAAGAAGTTTGTCCATCAAAGAGCAGGGGGGTTGGTCAGCAAACGAATCATGGACACAGGTGTCATGGCCTTGCAGAAATTCTCCATCCAGGGAGAAGCCCCTAGACCTGGCCAAGAAAAAGTCTTCCTGGAGGACATTCTTTGGAGTAATCGAGAAGGAGGAAGATGCACAGAGCTCAGCCGTATTCGTTCCGGAGGGTGCCACCGTGAAACGTCAGGATGGTCCTCAGAGTCAGCAGTGGTCGCGGTCCCTCACCAACGTGGGACCGCGCACAGAGCAGGAAGGTAGGCTTTGGGGGCCGCTGCTCTCCCACAGGAAAATCTTTCCCTTCCTTGTATGTGTGGTATTTCATCTCCTCCCAGCTGGTAATGTGGCCTGATGCAGGGTACTCCACTGTGCCTCAGTTTCCCAACTTCTTGATATTCAGTAATAATTGCCCTGCTTTTCTCGAGATTGAGTAGGAAGTGGGAGGCTGTCAGTGAAGGGTGGCAGGACTGGTGTCTGGCTCTGCTGGCTAGAGATAGGCTTGCTGCCCCACGTCCTGATCACCTGTGCCAGAGACCAGGATGGAAGGAAGAGCCCTGAAGGGGGCTTCAAGCTGCCGTTCTTCTTGAGGTAAGTCAACCCACCTCTCTGGACCTCTGTTTCCAACTGTATGTTGGGGTATCCCACCCTCCCTACATCTTCGGGTGGTGGATGGAAAGATCAGGTAGCTACATACAAAAATACTTTCCAAAGTATAAGGGACTATTAAAAACAAAATAAAACAAAAACCCAACAACTGAGAAGCATTTTGTAGGGGTTTTTTTTTTGTGGTTTTTAAATTTTGTTTCATTTTGTTGTATTTTTAAATATTTTATTTATTTATTTGACAGAGAGAGAGAGAGAGAGAGCAAGAGAGGGAACACAAGCAGGGAGAGAAGGCAGAGGGAGAAGCAGACTCCCTGCTCAGCAAGGAGCCTGATGCGGGGCATGGTCCCAGGACACTGGGATCATGACCTGAGCCTAAGACAGACATTTAAGGACTGAGCCACCCAGGCACTCCTGGGTTTTTTGTTTTTTGTTTTTAAGATTTTATTTATTTATTTATTTGAGAGAGAGAGAGAGAGACCACAAGCACTGGGGAAGTTAGAGACAGAGAGAGAGAGAAGCAGACTTCCTGCTGAGCAGGGAGCCCCACTCAGGACTCGAACCCAGGATCCTGGGACCATGACCTGAGCCAAGGACAGACACTTCACCTACGGAGCCACCCAGGTGCCCCAGCTGAGAAGCATGTTGACAAAACCTTTCCTCAGTGGAACAAAATACATTATATTGAATAAAGCATTTTCATGAAGGGCTTCAGCAGAGAAAGCTGCCCTTCATCCACAAACCTGGGCACAAGCATCTTCTTCCCCTTCAATAATACCCAGGGCTAGCTGCCCAGATTTTGGAAGAAACTCCCTCTCCTGTGGGCTTTGATTGCTGGGCTATCGTGTCAATAATTAGTCAACAGGTGGCAGTAATGTCTCAATTTTAGAATGTGTGACTGTCCCGGTTTACTTGGGGAATCCGCCCACATATGGCAGTTTTCCATCACTCACAATGATAGGGGAAACTTTTACTTCCCAAACTTTTGTAAGTCCCACAGACTAATAACATTTTAGAACAGAAGTTAGGGGTGAGATTTCCTGGGGAACGTCTCCTCTCCCCACCCCCCCTACCCCCAGTGGTACAGCAGCTCCTGCTGGAGATGGTAGCCGAGCTCTTGGGCCTTAACAGTTTGGAGACACCTCAATAGGCTTTTCTGCTCTGCTCTCCCTTGGACTTCACTGAGAGGCAGACAGAGCATTTACAGACTCTAATCCTCTGGTTTCCTGAGCTAAAAGACACTCTATCTCCATAGTGCCAAAGTGTCATTCAACCTCTTTTATTTACTAAAATTTCAAAATCTTTATATAGAGATTCTCAGAAATAGCAGAAACGATTCCTTCCTAGGGAGCCCTTGCTGTAGACACTTAACATTCAGTGTATCCTCCCGCCCACCTTTCTCTTGCCCGCTTTCTGGTTTGGTGAATTACGTGGGTGGTTAGGTGGTTTTACATTGGACATGACTCAAGAAAGCCTCACGTTCTATTTCTATCTTGCCATGTATAAATCAGAGCGTAGCAGTCATGTCACCTGGGTTCACAGACCTCGCTGCCATGTCCAGGACTTAGACACCAGGACCCATCGAGAACTGTAATCTTATGTCCCAAGATCAAAGTCTAGAAGTGAGAGGTCTTAGGAGGTAGAAAAATGGGCGTCAATACAAAACCAGGTTCTTTGACTTTGAACCCTTCTTTTGTCCACAGCTAGAATTTGCTACATGTGGAATGTTACAGGTAGAATTAGGTTCGGATACACAGAATGGAAAACTCAAATAACTGTGGCTTCAACAATGTAGAGATGATTTTTTCTCACCCATAAGAGAAGACGAAAGTTTGGCAGCCCAGGGCTCATGCAGCAGCTCCAACCATTGTTAAGAGAGTCTTACTCTGCCATCCCTTGGTTAGTGGCTTCCAACCTCAAAATCCCCTTGTATTCCAAGGTGGCTGCAGGGACTCCAGCCATCATCTGTACATTTCCAAGCTGGAAGAAGAGGAAGCAAGTGGGGGTTGGGAGGCACAAAAGGGTGTCTTCTTTCTAGATAATTCCATTCCCTTTTAGAAAGCCTTCCTAAACCCGTGCTCAACTTTTCTTATATCTCATTGGCGACTCCTGAATGTAAGGCAAGCTGGAAAATGGAGTCTGTTCAGCTGCCTGTGACAGCTCGTGGGGGTGGGGGGGGGGTCTTTCTAAGAACGAAGAAATGAATACCAGGAAGGAAACAGCTGTCTCAATCACAGAGAAATGCCCTACCCCTTCTATTTGAAACAAATGCCTCCGGGGGTGCCTGGGTGGCTCGGCTGGTTAAGCGTGGAACTCTTGATCTGGGCTCAGGGTCATAAGATCCAGCCCTGGGTCAGTCTCTGCACTCGGCCTCGAATCTGCTTGAAGACTCTCTCTCCCTCTGCCTCTTCCCCCACCCACGCTCTCGCTCTCTCTCTCTCTTTCTCTCTCTCAGATAAATAAATTCCTTTTTTTTTTTTTAATTAAAAACACACAAATGCCTCAGGCCAAAGGCTGACTGGCAGCCTCTCAACGGTGCCGTGCTCTCTTTCTCTCCTCAGCGCTACCGTGACCCCTCCCCAAGACAGACCCCACAGGAGGGGCTGCCTTCCCGTCCTCTCCCTCCCCCATCCCGTTTTCCCGGCCCATCAGAGGAAATCAGCTCTAAGAAGAAGGGAATCGTTTCTTTGCTCCGTGTTTAAAATTAAGGTTTTTAAAATGGGAGCCTCAACGAGAGCCGGTTCCTCCGAGTCGAAAGGTGTTTGCTTATCCTCTTACCCACACATAAGTCACCTGTTTCCCTCACCCCGCGTCTCCCAGTTCATAGAAGTGGATACGCCATAAGAAGGCGAGTCAGAGTGCCCATTTCCATGTCCTCCAGTGGTCTCCTGATTGCCCTGCCACAGAAATGGAGGCTGGGGGATGAGGACGGACCGCCTCTGAGGCCTTTCTCTGCCTCCTCTGAGTGCAAGATGGGCCCCGCTCTGACCCCTGCAGACAGGCTGCCCGGGGTTACAGAGGAAGAAAACACAAGCTTTCCTTTCCCACCTTCTGCGGACACAAGGGAAGGCTCCCACTGGCTTTGGGATTCAGCCTTTTCCCATCTCCCTGCTGGGGGTCATGCACAGCCAGTGTTCCAGAGGAGGCTGTTTGGGCAGCAGTAAGGTGAAAATTGTATATTTGGTCTGATTGTGAAGCATTGGTCCTTTTCTCCTTGACTCTGTCTTCTCTCTGTAGATTCTCTCATCTGTTTTTGAAGCCGATGGGCCAAGCATGAAAAATGTGGCTTTTTAAGAAAACCATTATACTTTTCTTTAAAGGAAGGCATTGTGGATGAAGCATTCATTCCCATGGCTTTCCAGAGATGACCAGAGCGTGAAGGGAAAGAACCAAAGCACCCATGAAGTATCTAGGGCAAGAGGGTCAGAAATCACCTACAGGATATCGAAGCTACGATTGTGACACTATCCCTCCTGGGACCCAGGCTTTGCCTCTCTCACCACCCTGATGTACAAACCAGGAGTTCCCCTGGACATGCCAGCCTTCTAGCCAAACCCCCACTCTGTTCCTTTCTTTAAGTGTGTGAACTGAATAGTAGCATTTTTTCAAATATCCCGTTCACTCCATATGGCGTCAGAGACAGAGCTTCCACAGGTTTCTAAAACTTAAGAACTTAGTGACAAATCACCAATGAAAATGTTCATCCCAAATGACTCGGCAATACCACCTGCCCACCCCCACCAGCCCCCATCCCGGACCAGAGACAGAGCTGACTGGTCCCTTACAGGCGAGGACATTCAGGGGCCGACTGCCACTTGAACCTTACTGTCCTCACACACTTTATTCCGTAGTTACGTGTGCAAATACATAACTCTCTTCCTGGGTGATAAATGCTTAAAAGGCATGGATCACAGCACACTTCATGTATCCTGGTTTACCGGTTTGGCATGAAATGGATGTTTCCCATTAGACGGGGAGGAGAGAGAAGACGCATGACCGTATGTGCAAGAGCAAGGAGACGTCAGTGTTCACTTGATAATGGGCTTGAGTGATGAATATGGCCTGAGAACAGGGATATTTCTCCTCTTCTCTTTCCCAGTGTCCAACCCCCAAAGGCTTGTCAGACTATTAACTGCCCGCCTCTGCACATAGGGACCCACTCTCCAAGGTATAAAGGATAATAATAATAATAATAATAAAAGCATAATGAGAATTCCCTCAAACAAAGAACTAAGCACTTTCTTTTGTGTTTCTTCCCTTACAGAAGGGAAAGGGAACCCTAATTTTAAAAGACTTCAAAAAGAGGGTGCAGAAGGGCTATTGTTTCAAGTCGGCAATCATTCCTTGGTGCACCCCGCCCCTACCCCAGCCTCTGCCAGGCAACTCCCAGTGCTTTCTGAAGAATGGGTTCCCCCCACACCCCACAGCCCACACCCCCCCCATACTCCACACACCCCCTAAGAACCCTATTGGCCCAGCAGTTTCCTCTTCCTCTGGGCGGGCCTTTTCACTTGGGGCGACTGTGGATACCAGTGAGCTAGGCAGAGTTCTCCTGGGAAGGGCCACTCAGCCCTGTTTGGTCTGGTTTCAGCTGCGGACCCCAAAGTTGCTTCTATTGCCCACCGCGTTGCCGAAATTGTTTATTCCTGGCCGCCCGAAGAGCAACAGGACCTGGTAGAAAGCTGCAAGTCCAAAGGGAGCTTTGTTCATCAGTTCCTCCGCCGCCAGGGCCAGTGTTTCCAGACTCAAGCCACCAGCACTAAGAAAGGTAGGAACTTCCTTCCGCACACTTGGGTCAGGTGGAGGGTTTGGTGAGCAGAGGTGCATGAGCGCCAATGTCTGTAGCCAGCACGGGCATCTCTGATTTAACCGGCAGAGATTTCTGAGGCCTCTCTGCTGCCCTGGACCAAAAGCACGACAGCACTGTGCTGGAGGCCCCCACCTTTAGCCCTGGAGAGACCAGCCCCGGACAGGTGGAGCGCGCCAGCCACACACTGAAGCAGTGGTCCAGGGTCACTGCAAAGTACAAAGAGAATCCTCCTCCTGAGGGAGGGGAGGAAGTAGAAAGTGGGCACCTTGCCCACAGAGGGCAAAGCAGTCCTCAACTCAGTCCGGTGAGCAACGCCAGTGCGATGGTCTACTTGGTGATGGAACCGCACGCGGTTTTCTAACACTGCCGGGAGTTCTGGGGAAAAGCAAGGCATCGTCAGTCACCAGGTCTGGGGCAGCACACGAAGCAGAACCCAGAGGTAGTGACCAAGACGGGGTCCATTGCCAGCAGAACCAGAGTGGGAGCTGGGACCGCAGTTCCCATCAGAGGGGCAGGAATCCTGGAGGCGAAGCGAGCACAACCAAGTGCCCCAGGAAGAGATGTTCTGTCCTACTTTCCCTCCCGGACGACTGTCCTTGCTCCAGGCTCCCTTTCCCCAAACTGCAGCAGAGGGGCTGAGGCAGAGGTGGCCCCCTGGGTGGTCAGTGTGCCCACATGCCAGGAGCTGGTGTCGGCACCTCCCCACCTTGGAAGCAGAGCGCTGGGTCTGCCTGCATCCTACTGTGCTGCGGGGCTCAGAGTGAGCAGCTGGAGGAGAGGGGTTCCCTCTGGGTGCACTGAGAAGAAAGGTGTCTCCACTTTCCTGCAATCCCCTGGCTGTCTGGGTGACATGAAGTGATACCCCACGCCAGGCTCAAGCTAAGGCTCTTGTCCCCTAAGTACATGAGAAATTGGGGCCCCGGTTGCAGGGGCCGCAGCATCAGAGAAAACCTCCACAGGGGCTATGAAGACCCTCGTTCTTGCTTCTCCCACAGGACCTGAGTCTCAGACCTCTGCCTACCTTGCCTTTCGCTGTTCGTTCTTGGGATCGGACTGGCTGGCTGGAAAGTAGCCAGACGATGTCCTGGCCTCCCTTTCCCTCTTATCTGGAACAAACATGAGCAGTCCACGACTTCAGAGATGGTTGCATGAATGATAAGTGCCACTGGATCGGTCACTAGCTTTTCTCTGTTTGGATCCTGTTCCGGGACAACCGCCATTTTCCCGTGTGGGTAGCTTGTTTTGAGATGAGAAAAATCATACTCTGCTCCCCCTCACTCCCCCATTCCAACATCTACACCACAGAAACTGTAGCCGGCTCTCTCTCCACCTGCCATTTTAGCCTTTGGGGTGGGAGAACTTAATCATTTTATTTATTTCTACCCCACCTGGTTGTAAAGACAGCAAAGTTTACATTGTTAGTAAGAGAAAATAAATCCCACTTGAAAGATAATGGAAAATGAAAACACTCGCGGGGAAAGAAGATGGGTTTAGGAATGAGTTTAATTCCCAAAATGCAGGCCAGGAAGACGGTATCCTCTCTCACATGGGAGCCCCAAATTTGGCTCTACAGTTTCTAGCAGCACAAAGGGGGGAATATGAACCAAATGGAATTTATGGTGTCCACATGGAAAAATCACCGTCTACTAAGGAGAGCCCTACAGACCAGAGAGAAAGTTCTCCTGAATATCTTCAGAGATGGGATCCTGAGCAGTGGAAATAACATCTTCAAAGCCAAAGTGTTATTTGGAGAACTTGGCCTTCCTGCTGTTTAGAAGTCGAGACTACATCATTCCAGTCTGGAAGGAGTGAGAGTGCCTTCAGATACAGAGCTGGGGAGCAAGACCGCACTGTCATCAGAGGGGAGTTTTGTGTGGTTCCCCATAGACTGTTGAGTAGTCTCTAGGGTGTGTTGGTCAGGGACTGGCCTGTGGACCCATCTCCTCGTCCTACCAGGATCAGTGGGAGGAAGTCTGGCCTCATGGGGCTTGTGCAGGAGGGTCTGACTTTGCCGTGTGGGTGGGGGTTCCCACCAGGCCAAGACAGTATATGATGCATTTCGTGGTGAGAAGTGGGGCGCTGAGGGGAAAAAAGAAGAAAGGAAAGGAGGGGTCTGTAGGAGATGGTAGCTGGAGTAGTTTGTGCCTTGTCAGACAAGGCGGGGTAAGAGTTAAGTTGCTAAGAATTATGAAGCACGTGTCTCCCTCAGTCCCTAAGCTGGCTACCCGTATTGTCCCTGGGGAGAAAAAAAAATTAAGATTATATTTTTTCTTAAAAAAAATAAATAACGGGGGCGCCTGGGTGGCTCAGTGGGTTAAGCCGCTGCCTTCGGCTCAGGTCATGATCTCGGGGTCCTGGGATCGAGGCCCGCATCGGGCTCTCTGCTCAGCGGGGAGCCTGCTTCCCTCTCTCTCTCTGCCTGCCTCTCTGTCTACTTGTGATCTCTCTCTGTCAAATAAATAAATAAAATCTTTAAAAAAAAAATAAATAAATAAATAAATAAATAAATAAATAACGGGAATTTCCCCCCCAACAGATGGAGAAGAAGAGATAATAGCGAAAATTGTTGAGCTGCTGAAATATTCAGGGGATCAGTTGGAAAGAGAGGTATGGAGCTTCTTGAACTAAAGTGATTTCTTTCTGTGCCCACGCTTTGGGACAGAGAATGGAATCGTACTCCAGATTGTATTCCTTTGCAAGTTCTGGTTTCCACTTAGTCCTAAATTTTATTTCCCTTGGAGTGAAAATTCTTCATGCTGGCAGCATCTCAAAAATGAATCACTTTGGAAAACATAAGTAAACCTTCTGGAGCCTCCCTGGAATTTTTGAAAATGAAAAATGTAACTTTGTTATTGCAAGAAAAGACACCAATAAATTAAAATTTGCTGAATAGAATTATGAATCTAGTTCCCCATGTAACTGATCCTTGGGGAAGTTCAGACTCTCGCATTCGCCCCGCAGTCTGGATATTAATGTCCCACGCTTGGCTCCAAGGCTGGAGTCCTTCCCAAAATCTCCCCCGAAAGTGGTCGGGCTGTTCTCTGCTCAAGGTCTCTCTCAGCAATTTGGCCAGGGAGGCGGGTAAAGTGTTATTTGGAGAACTTGGCCTTCCTGCTGTTTAGAAGTCGAGACTACATCATTCCAGTCTGGAAGGAGTGAGAGTGCCTTCAGAGCTGGGGAGCAGGACCGCACTGTCATCAGAGGGGAGTTTCGTGTGGTTCCCCATAGACTGTCGAGTAGTCTCTAGGGTGTGTTGGTCAGGGACTGGCCTGTGGACCCATCTCCTCGTCCTACCAGGATCAGTGGGAGGAAGTCTGGCCTCTTGGGGCTTGTGCAGGAGGGGAAAAGCACTAACTGGCCGACCAGACTTCCCCTGTCCCGACATGCTCAGCAGTTCCTCTCCCCATCCATCTGTCAGGGGTGTGCCCAGCAGACCGTGATCGGGGTGGTACAGAATGAGAAACGGAGAGAACCAGGGACATAGCATAAAGAAAAGAGAACAGGGTGTGTGAGCTACAGGTCCACAAGTAGAGGATAACAGGAGTGCAGAGAAAGAACATCGAACATGCCTGCCTATGTTTCTCCAGAACTAACATCAGTGGATAGGAATCACAGGACGATTGATTGCCCCATTCTAGGAATGGACTTTCTAGCACTCAAGACCGACTTGTTCACAAGGAATGAGGTTCTTGAAAATTTCAAGGAGATGCCGATGACCAGCCAGCAGCACAGGACTTGAACTGGGAACGACCTACTCTAATCCTTGAGGATTCTTTACAGCTTGAAGATTCTGTGGCTTTCTCATGGCCTCCTCCTTCCCAGCCTCCCTAAATGGTGACTTGCATTGAGTCCTGGAGGCAAGAAACGGGAGGTGGCAGGAAGCCGACCTCCATGGTTAGAGGGAGAGAAATGCTTTCCTTTTCACCCCATAAATCACTACTTTTTAAAAATCTCCCTTTTGTTGATGATTTGGGGTGATACTTTACATTCTTTATGTAGAGAACATGATTGTTTCCCCAGTAGCAGACATGGGTAGGAACACACAGACGGTCTGACTTTGCCGTGTGGGTGGGGGTTCCCACCAGGCCAGGACAGTGACGATGGGGAGAGCCACTCCATCCATGCTGCAGGAGCCATTCATCCCCAAAAGCCCACGAGGCCTCCTCCAGCCCCTGCCTGAGAGGCCAGGCAGAGGCAGGGGCCACCCGAAGGAGCAAGGCTGGGACAGGCCAGGGCCCTCTGTGGAAGATATTTCTTTCTGGCATTTGATTTCCCTACTGTTGTGGCAAGCGCAGGCTTCCAGCTACCCACTGGGGTTTGAATCGAGCTGCTTCCACTGGGTCCCTGGTCAAAAGCAGTCCATTCTTGCTGGGGAGAACACTAGCTCTTCTTGCTTCAGATTTGTAATTCAGACAGGCCCCTTGTGTATCACAAAAGTTGGGGGTACTGGGCTGGGCTCACATCAAGAACATTGCTCCACCAGAATCTTTATATAACAACAGATGCACCCCCAGAATATTCCTTTTAGAAACAATATTTATTGAGAACCTGCTTAGCTTAGCATTCCCCAGAGACAGAACTAGAGGACTTCTAAGGAAACATGGAGTCCTCGCTCACTAAGAAATTTCTGTATGACTGGAATCAAGGGTTTCTCACTGAGTGTGCGCGTGGCCACCGCAGAGCTCAGGTCTGCTCCCTGGGGCCAGGCTGCTCACTGATCGCATCTCTTCTTGTACACAGCTGAAGAAGAACAAGGCTTTAATGAACAACTTCCAGGACCAGCTGTCCTACCCTGTTTTCAAGACCATCACGGACCACTTCTTAAGGGGTGTGGACACCAGGGGAGAATCAGAGGTCAGAGCTCGGGGCTTTAAGGCTGCCCTTGCAATAGATGTCACGGCCAAGCTCACTGCCATCGACAACCACCCCATGAACAGGGTTCTGGGTTTTGGAACCAAGTACCTGAAAGACAACTTCTCACCCTGGGTCCAGCAGCAGGGTGGATGGGTAAGTGGATCCTGTCTCAGAATCAGTCTTCCCAGATTCAGAGAAGGCGGAATGGAAAGTTACGGTTTTGTTTTGTTTCTTTTTTTTTTTTTTTCACATGAAGGGAACACATCTTTGAAGCGACTCTCATGGATTTAGAACAGTTGAGTGGCAAGAGATAGATCCCAGTGATGGGAACATATTTTTAGTGATTATCTTCCTCATCAATAAATATTTACTGGACTCCCAAAGGGGACAGGGGTATGTGTGTTGGAGGAGAGTCACTGGTCAAATAGAACAGGAAATGCAGAGATAGTGAGATATAAAATGTTTAGATAGATATAATTTCTGTTTTTACAAATTGTGGAGGCAGCAGAAGTCTTGGCAGTGAGACAAGGAGAGGCAAACAGTTCCTTATTCTCTCAGATGCTGACAGGCAGAGGGAGAGATGGCGCTCACGATATTTGCTCATTGCTGCTTGGACCCAGTCGTTCTGACAGGGACATTTCCATACAAACCAAAAGGCAAACAGTGAAACTTGTGTCTGTTTATTTGTTTGCTTTTTAAATTAAGTTTATTTATTTATTTTTTAGTAATCTCTGTACCCAGTGTGGGGCTCAAATTCACAACCTCGAGATCAGGAGTCACAAACTCTTCCCACGGAGCCAGCCAGGCGCCCCACATTTGTGTCTAACTCCTTGCTCTCAGGCAGAACAGACCACTTCACCCCCATGCTTCAGACTCAGCCCTCCGCCATCCTTGATCCTCATTCCGTGGGATTTCCTCCAAGCTGCCATAACCTCGTAAGGTTAACCTCTTCAAAACGCTTTAACCCATCGCTTTAAATCTCAGTAGGCTCAGGGCATTTTTGTCTGTTCAAAGCCTTCCCTGGAATGACAGGCCTTTGCCTCACATTATCCTTAGTCATCCTTCCACCAAAATGGTCTAAGAGTACCAGGTTTGATTCTGCTCTACACATGGCCCTGCATGGCCCTGCAGCCTTCAGACAGGCTTGTATCTTGGCTACCAGAAGGAAAATATAGCTGATCTTGATAAAGGGGGGAAGGCACCAGCGTGGTCTTCAGTGGCTGCCTATTGGTATTATGGCTGCCTATTGATGTTACCTAGTTTTCTGTTCCTTTCCTATTTTCCTCATTTGCACCAGATATGGTAGCCTTCAGTGACTGATCTGAACAACTAAGTTCTCAAGTATTCTAAACTCAAGCTAAAAGAGGGATAGATAATTTGACTTTATTTTGGCTTTATCTGTTCTATCTTCCAGGACCCCCTCAAGTCCCTTCCCTGCCCCAGAGACTTTCCTGACCATTCTAGCTTAAGGGCCTCACCAGCCTCTGAACTCTTATAATGCCTCATGTCTGCACCATAATTATATACAGGAAAGAACCATCCTTGTTGGTCTTGTAGGTATATTTTTCCAAAGAGATTGTAATTACCAACTGGGTTCACAAGCCTGTTCTCAAAAGTCTGAATAGTTAGTTAATGGAGCTGGAAGGCCAAAAGTGTTCTATAAAAAGGTGACACCAAAAGCACAAACAACAAAAGAAAAAATAAATCAGACTTATATCAAATTTAAAACTTGTCGGGACGCCTGGGTGGCTCAGTTGGTTAAGTGGCTGCCTTCGGCTCAAATCATGATCCCAGCGTCCTGGGATTGAGTCCCACATCGGATTCCTTGCTCAGTGGGGAGCCTGCTTCTCCCTCTGCCTCTGCCTGCCTCTCTGTCTGCCTGTGCTCGCTTGCTCTCTTTCCCTCTATCCCTGACAAATAAATAAATAAAATCTTAAAAAAAAAATTTAAAACTTGTCTCCTTCAAAAGAAACTACCAAGAAAGTGAAAAGACAACCTACAGAATGGGAAAAAATATGTTCAAATCACAAATTGGATAAGGAACTTGTATTCAGAATATGTAATAAACTCTTACAACTCAACAGAAAAAGACAAACCCCAATTTTTAAAATGGGCAGTGGATTTGAATAAACATTTTTCTGAAGAAGATATGCAAGTGACCAATAAGCACATGAAGAGATGCTTGATTTACATAGTCATTTCAACATTAGGGGAATGCAAATCAAAACAGCAATGAGCGGCCCCTGGTGGCTCAGTTGGTTCAGTGTCTGACTCTCGATCTCAGCTCAGGTCTTGATCTCAGGGTCATAAGTGGAAGCCCCACACTGGGCTCCATGCAGGGCTTAGAACCTACTTAAAAAGCAACAACAACAAAACACAATGAGATATCATTTCACACCCACTAGCCATGCTTCCCCTTTGGAAGCAATCTGGCAATTCCGCAAAACATCAAACAGAGTTACCAATTCTGCTCTTAGGTATCTACCCAAGAAAACTGATAATAAATGTTCCTGTAAAAACTTGTACATGAATGATCCTAGTAGCATTCATTATTCATAATAGCCAAAAAGTGGAAACAACCCAAATGTTCATCAATGATGAATGATGACTGGAAATATCAAAGTGGTATGCCCCTACAATGGAACAGTCTTTAGCCATGAAAAGGAATAGAACAGGTGGATAAACCTTATTTTTTTTTCAATTTTTTAAAATTTAAATTCAATTAATTAACATATAGTGTATTATTAATTTCAGAGGTAGAGGTCAGTGATTCCTCAGTCTTACATAATACCCAGTGCTCATTACATCACGTGCCTCCCTCAATGTCCGAGACACATGAACTTTGAAAACATTATGCTAAGTGAAAGAAGTTAGACAAAAGGACCCTATATTATATGAGTCTATTTTTATGAAATATCCAGAATGGGCAAGTTCATAGAGACAGACAAGAGGAGAGGGAATGGGGAGTGACTGCTAACGAATAAGGAGTTTCTTTCTGTGTGATGAAAATGTTCTAAAATCAGGCAGAGTGGTTGGTTGCACAACTCTGTGAATATACCAAAAGCTACTGAATTATATACTTTAAAAGGATGAATTCTGTGGGTACATTTCAATACATCTGTTGTGAAAAATGGTGGTTCTAATTCTAGTAAGCAAATAAAAAGAGGAAATATATAAGAATATATTTTTATTTACTTATTTTTTAATTTGGCTGCTGGTGCTAGAGAGGAAAACAGTATCTACGTAGAGAAAATACATGGATTTTTGGTTGAGATAATAAAGCCATTCTCAAAGGTTTGGGAATTTTATGGCATTTTAAAAAATTACTTGTAATTTATTAGTTTACTTTTCCAGGCCATCATAACTCCTATTTTAAGTCTTGGCCACATTTAGGTTTAATTTGGAGCATGTAGCTGGAAATTAGGAGAGGGAGAAAAAAGAATGAGAGAGAAAGGACTAATTTTCCCAGAGCCGATAGAAAAGGACTTGCAAAAAATAAAGGAGGATGTTGATAAAAAAATATTTACACATTGATAGGAGCTATTGAATGAGGAGGAGATGTGGACTGAGACCTGTGTTTAGTGTCCATGAATAGGAAAGAAAGATGATGTTGGGGTGGCAAGCGTCTAGGAACTTCCATTGGCCTCCGGTATTTTGGTGGCTCTCCAGGGTGTGTCCTTATAGTGGTGGAGAAGGAAGAAAATGATTCCCATGCCCAAGGGTTCCAGGATTCCTGACTATCTCAGTATTCTGCATTTCACACAGGTGCATCTAATCTTCCCAACTAAACTGTAGATCTATGGGCTGGCTTAAGTATTTTATGCCTCTTAAGTATTTTATACCTGTTCTTTCTATATACATCATAGATTTTCAGCCAGTTCTCCTAACATAACGAATCAATCAAATGAGTAGCAACCGTATCTAAAAAGCCTGCTAAAGGGGGGTGGGGAAAAAAAAAAGCCTGCTAAACAAACTGCCATGAGATTTTAATTCACTCGGCCATTTTTCCTCATTGTAAAGCACTGTTCAAATAGTTAGTCTGTAACTGCAACCTAACCCATTTTACAGTAAATTGTAGGGAGATGTTTACAACCTCCCTAGTCTTCAACCTTTTAGCATGTACTCTTTTGAATTTTAAATACAGCATCAAAGCTTTTCCCCATCTAGCTTGTTAGCCGTGGATGTATAACATAACTCCTTAGCATATGTTCTCCTTCCAGAATAGCAAGGATGCTGGTCATCTTCCCAGACCCTCCCCCAAAATCCTACCATAGTCTCAGAAGTCTGGGTCATGCCTGGGATAAGAGAGCTGAATTCACAGCTATCTGTTTTCAGTTCAACCGTCAGTCAGACTTGGAATGTTATGTGTCTATTTCTCTTGTTCCTCTCTAGGAAAAAGTACTTGGAATATCACATGAAGAGGTAGACTGAAGCATCAGAAGAGTTGTCATCTGGAATACACATGATTCAGTTGGGATCCTGTCTACACTGGTTTCAGCATAGAACGTGGGAGAAAATATGAATGTGCAAGGCAAAGGGAGCACTGAGGTTTCCCAAATCATTGTTCCTGTGAATCCAGAGGCATCAGGAGAGTCCTCGTCTGTCTCTAGCTCACAGAATGTAGCGTGGCCCATGACAACCATGTTTTTCAGGTCCTCCACTGAATGCGGGAGGAAGTCTAGGAAGACAAGTGGTAATTTTCTGTTCAAACATTCAGAACAGAAGCTATCATCTTGCTTCTGTTGGCCACCTTAGGGAAATTTTGTTCCAGATATTTGCTGACTCCATGAGGGTGAAATGATAAATCGTGCATGTGCTTACTCTTTGGTTTCTAGTACTATTTATTTTTAAACTACACTTGGGATGGCGTAGTAATGGCATTCTTTCAAGCCTACCTTTAGGAAGATGTTGCTATTCGTGTCGGTAGACAAAGTTCAAAGAGAATCAAGTTCACTGCACTAGTTTGGGGAGATACAGCCATATCTGCCATTTGACTCATTTCCCTGGAAAAATTCTTTGGCAGTTGGAAACACTTGGATTTGGCAGAAAATAATTACTCCTACCATGCTTAACCGTCTCAGTGACCCTACCTCTATTTCTTAAGGTCTCTGAAATTTTCTTTTCTTTTCTTTTTTTTTTTTTTGTGGTAGTGTAACAAATAGTCACTGGTAAAATAAATATGTGGAAAGACCACTGCCAAAAGAGTACCTAGTGGTTAAAAGAAGTAAAAAGTAATAGTACTAAGATCTCTGTAAGGATCAATGAGTTAATTTATAAAAAGTGCTTACAACAGTGCTTGGTATTTAGTGCTGAGTTTTCACTTATGATCAGTATTATGTGCTGCCCTCAGCTAAGATGAAAATTTCCTCTCAAAGCAGTCACTGATTGTTTTTCTGAAATTGATCCTGTTCAGAATGAGGTTTTATGGTAAGTGAAATATGTTTCACAATTGTTTAACAATTATTTAAGACAATAATTACTAAAACAATTTAAAAATACTTTCAAATTAAAATCTTAAAAATTTCTGGATCCGTTGCCCTGGATGTAGCCTGATGTAAAACAGGTGTTTAATAAACCTTTGATGAACAAATAAATGGATAAATTAATCAGACATACATTCAGCTTTGTGAGAAAATTGGACCTATCTAATATTGCATGCTTCACTACTCTACCCGTCTTAATTAAAATGAGTTTTGCCCCCAACATACACACGCACAGAAAATCATAAATGTTAGGGATAAAGGAGTTTCCTTTAACAGAAGGAAGCACTGGAGACTGCCTCTTTTCCCATGTTGATCCAACCATTCCACACTATTTGCAGTTTCCCAAATGTATCCTGCAACATTGTACCTTTAAGCCCCCATAACAATAGTTTCTCCACTTGTCATGTCCCTGCCTCCTGGTCCTCTCTCCCCTTATTTCCACTGATTGAATTAACTCCAACCTATCTTTCCAAATTCACTCCTTTCTTTCCTCTAGGAAACATTTGCTAAGCCTCCCTTGGCTGCCATAGGGCTATACTTGGATGCCTTTCCTCAAAAGCATGCACCATAACACACTGTTTATAGACAGTATACCTAATACATTATGCCATAAGAACTAGTCTTTTGCACTGGATTATAAACTTTTGTAAACAAGTATTTTGTCTAATTTAACTTTGTCTGTCTAATGCCTGGGACACTTTTAATGTACAACTGCAAAATTATGTACCCTTGTCTTGCTGCTATAACCTGTAAATCATTGAGATTGGAGTATGGCCCAAGATACATGTCATTTTAAAAAACTCTCCAAATGTTCCAATATTATTTGCAGCTTCCAGCCAAGATGAAGTAGTAGTAACTGAGTTTAATCTCCTGCTTAAAACACTGGGGGAAAAAAACAGATGAAATATATGAAAGAATAATTTTCAGTTTTCAAGACATTGTGCATCAGGTAATGAAGGACTGGTCCTGAAGAGATAAAAAATAAAGGAAGCCCTGTGACTGCCCAGGAGTACTGCAGATAGAGTTTCCAAGCTATGCTGGAGGGAGGGGAACCCACATAGGGCTCAGCAGTCTCCCAGAGTAGAGGAAATAGAATCTTAGAGTCTGGGAAGGTCAGGGAGCTCAAGTCTGCAGGGCAAATAATGGACAGAAGGGAATGGCACACAAAGCTCTATCCCATGTCTAGAGATTTATGGATGATCCTCTCAAGTTTTCAGATGGCTACTGATCAGCACGTGTGTGATTGAGAGGAACGCTCTCCAATGTTCAAGCTCACACAGGGCTGGGAGTAGCCCCCTTTTCCACTAGCCAGAATAGAAAAACCTCAAAATTTGCATGGCAATAGGTAGAAAACCCAGAAAATTTTTGCCTCAGTATTGGGAAAAAAAAAAAAAAAAAAAAAAAGCTTTAGATTAAACATTCTTCTGGTTCTGCCCAACAAAGATGAAGAGCAAGAACCAAACAGGATTAAGCTATGATCAAGTAACTTAGCTGTGTTCCAGAACAAAGCTCAAGAATCTTTTTAGGATCACAAAAATATCCAACACCCAACAAGGTAACATTTACAATGTCTGACACCTAATAAAAAATTACAAGTATGTAAAGAAGCAGGAAAATGAGACCTATAATGAGAAAAAATCAAGAAAAGCCAACCCAGAAATGATACAGCTGATATAATTAAACAAGACATGAAAACTACTATAACTATATTCCATATATTCAATAAACTGGAGGGAAGGCTGAACATGTGAAGAGCACATAGAAATTATACATATGACTCAAATCAGAAGAAATCTAGAACTCTGAGATGAAAAACACATTGCATTGAATTAATAGCAAAAAGACATTGTAAAAGAATAGATAAAAAACTGAAAGACATAGCTACAGAAATAAGGCTGGGGAGAAAACATTAACAGAGTAACAGTGAATTGTGGGATGACTTCTACTGGCCTAATTTAGGTGTAGTTGGAGTGATGATTTCAAAATTTGATGAAAACTATACACCCACAGAGCCAAAAAAGAGTCAATGAACACCAAGCACACACACCAAAAAATGTGGGCAACTCCACATTATAAGGCAGCTCACAAACTGCTCATAACCAGTGATAAAGAAAAAATACTTAAGAAGCCAGAGAAAGAACACCTGGGTAGCTCAGTTTGCTAAATGACTGCCTTTGGCCCAGTTCAGGATCTTGGAGTCCTGGGATCAAGCTCCACATTGGGCTCCCTGCTTAGAGGGGAGTCTGCTTCTCTCTTTTCCTCTGCCCCTGCCCACCTCTCATTTGCTTGCTCTCTTTCTGTCTCAAATAAATAAATACATTCTTAAAAAAAGAAAGAAAGAAACCAGAGGAAAAAGATACATACAGAGAAACTAAAATAAACACAGCAAACTTTTCTTGGGAAATGATAGGAGACAGAAAAAAATAGAGTAACATCTTCAAAATAGCAGAGAAAAAAAATGTTAACACGAAATTCTATACCCAACAAAAATATGCTTGAAAAAACGAAGGTACTTTGTGAGATATACAAAAGCTAAAAATGTCATACAAGTAGATTTGAACTACAAAAAAATTATAAAGGATGTCCTTTAGGGAGAAGGAACATTATACTAAATAGAAATCTTTTCTACAGAAAGAGCCCTGGAAATGATAAATATGTGAGTGAATATAAGACTCTTGTCCTTATTTAAATCTCTTACTTAAAAGATAATGGGGGGGGGGCACCCAGGTGGCTCAGTTGGTTAAGTGTCTGCCTTCACCTCAGGCCATGATCCTGGGGTCCTGGGATTGAGCCCCATTGTGCTCTCTGCTCAGCGGGGAGCCTGCTTCTCCCTCTCCCTCTGCTTGCTGCTCTGCCTACTTCAGCTCTCTCTCTGTGTGAAATAAATAAATCTTTAAAAATATATAAAAATTCTCTTTTAAAAAAATAAAAGATAATGGATCATTTAAAAGAAAAATAATATATTATAGTGTTTTTAACATACATAGAATAAAATATATGACAATACTACAGAGGCTGGGAAGAGATGAAGGTACAATTTTAAGTGTCCCCACTATACATGAAGTGTATAATTTCACTTGAAAGTAGACTTGTAAGTTAAAAATGTATGCTATAAATCTAAAAAGCCACTGAAATGTATATATACGCCTACTAGTCACAGAAGATTTATAGTTAATAAACCCAACAAAGGTGATAAACTGGAATTATAAAAAATACTTAATCTAAAAATAAAGCAGAAAAGGAGGAAAAGGACAACAAAGGACAGACAAGACAAAAAGAAAACAAATAGCAGGTTGGTATATTAAATCAAACCATATCAATATTTGTGATAAATGAAAATGTCTAAATATCCCAATTAAAAGGCAGAGATTACTGGGTTAGATTTAAAAAGCCAGACCTAGCTATATGTAGTCTACAAAAAGCCACTTAAATATAAAGACACCATTATGTTAAAAGTAAAAGGGTGGAAAAGTACTATGATAACACTAATCAAAAGAAAGATCGAGTGGCTATATTGACATCAGTCACAAATTTCAGAGCAAAGAATTTAATATTAGTAATTGTCATTTAATAATAATATGGGTCAATTCATCAAGAGGACATAACAATTATTATTATTATTATTATTTTTTTTTTAGTGGGTCAAGTAATACAGCACAAGAAATGCTCCTTTTACTGCCCATCCACAGGGAAACTTTGTTTTTTAACAGCTCCATTAGGAGACAATACACGAACTATAAAATTCATCCATTTAAAGCATACAATTCAGTGTTCTTTAGTGTGTTCACACAGTTGTGTAACCACCAGTACAGTCTAAGTTTTAGAACATTTTTGTCTTCCCAGAAAGAAACTCCATACTCAAAAGCAGTTCCTGTGTTCCCCAGTCATACTCCTCAGCACTAGGCCACCACTAATCTACTTTCTGTCTCTGGAATTTTACCTATTCTGGACATTTAAAAAAAATTTTTTTTAATTTTTTATAAACATATATTTCTATCCCCAGAGGTACAGGTCTGTGAATTGCCAGGTTTACACACTTCATGGCACTCAGCATAGCACATACCCTCTCCAGTGTCCATAACCCCACCCCATTCTCCCAAGCCTCCTCCCCCCAGCAACCCTCAGTTTGTTTTGTGAGATTGAGAATAACTTATGGTTTGTCTCCCTCCCAATGCCATCTTGTTTCATTTATTCTTCTCCTACCCCCTTAACCCCCCATGTTGCATCTCCACTTCCTCATATCAGGGAGATCATATGATAGTTGTCTTTCTCCGATTGCCTTGTTTCGCTAAACATGATACCCTCTAGTTCCATCCATGTCGTCACAAATGCCAAGATTTCATTTCTTTTAATGGCTGCATAGTATTCCATTGTGTATATATACAACATCTTCTTTATCCATTCATCTGTGGATGGACATCTAGGTTCTTTCCATAGTTTGGCTATTGTAGACATTGCTGCTATAAACATTTGGGTGCACGTGCCCCTTTGGATCTTTACCCTAAAGATACGTTTGTATCTTTAGGGTAAATACCCAGTAGTGCAATTGCTGGGTCATAGGGTAGTTCTATTTTCAACATTTTGAGGAACCTCCATGCTGTTTTCCAGAGTGGTTGCACCAGCTTGCATTCCCACCAACAGTGTAGGAGGGTTCCCCTTTCTCCGCATCCTCGCCAGCATCTGTCATTCCCTGACTTATTAATTTTAGCCATTCTGACTGGTGTGAGGTGATATCGCATTGTGGTTTTGATTTGTATTTCCCTGATGCCGAGTGATATGGAGCACTTTTTCATGTGTCTGTTGGCCATCTGGATGTCTTCTTTGCAGAAATGTCTGTTCATGTCTTCTGCCCATTTCTTGATTGGATTCTTTGTTCATTAGGTGTTGAGTTTGATAATTTCTTTATAGATTTTGGATACTAGCTTTTTATCTGAGATATCATTTGAAAATATCTTCTTCCATTCTGACGGTTGTCTTTTGTTTTGTTGACTGTTCCTTTGCTGTGCAAAAGCTTTTGGTCTTGATGAAATCCCAATAGTTCATTTTGCCCTTGCTTCCCTTGCCTTTGGTGATGTTCCTAGGAAGATATTGCTGCGGCTGAGGTCGAAGAGGTTGCTGCCTGTGTTCTCCTCAAGGATTTTGATGGATTCCTTTCTCACATTGAGGTCCTTCATCCATTTTGAGTCTATTTTCATGTGTGGTGTAAGGAAATGGTCCAATTTCATTTTTCTGTACGTGGCTGTCCAATTTTTCCAACACCATTTGTTGAAGAGGCTGTCTTTTTTTCCATTGGACATTCTTTCCTGCTTTGTCGAAGATTAGTTGACCATAGAGTTGAGGGTATATTTCTGGGCTCTCTATTCTGTTCCATTGATCTATGTGTCTATTTTTGTGCTGTCTTGATGATGACAGCTTTGTAATAGAGCTTGAAGTCCAGAATTGTGATGCCACCAACTTTGGCTTTCTTTTTGAATATTCTTTGGCTATTCGAGGTCTTTTCTGGTTCCATATAAATTTTAGGATTATTTGTTCCATTTCTTTGAAAAAAATGGATGGTATTTTGATAGGAATTGCATTAAATGTGTAGATTGCTTTAGGTAGCATAGACATTTCCACAATATTTATTCTTCCAATCCAGGAGCATGGAACATTTTCCCATTTCTTTGTGTCTTCCTCAATTTCTTTAATGAGTACTTTATAGTTTTCTGAGTATAGATTCTTAGCTTCTTTGGTTAGGTTTATTCCTAGGTATCTTATAGTTTTGGGTGGACATAACAATTCTAACAATGCATCTTTCAGTGTGTTTTTTCCTACACCACCAGAAATTCTCTGACACCAGCTGTTACCCTATAAACCAGCTTAATTAAACTATCTACCCAGAGATTATGTCAGATCTCACAGGTTAAGGGTTTAGTCCCATGAGCCTGGCTCCCCACAACACAGTCTTTAAACATCATGTAGGCTTCTGACCAATAGGCTATAAATCAGAAGTTCCTTCTTGGCTTCAATTAATTTGCTTGAACAGCTAACAGCACTCCGGGAAATATCTCACTGACTAGATTACTGCTCTAATATAAAAGGATAGAACTCAGAAACAGCCAGATGCATAGGGCAAGGCCTGGGGAAAGGAGCATAAAGCTTCTATGTCTTCTCTGAGTGTGCCACTCTCTCAGTACCTATATGTGTTCACCAACCTGGAAGCTCTCCCAGCCTCTTCCTTTGGGTTTTTATGGAGGCTTCATTATACTGGCATGATTAATTAAATAATCAGCTATTGGCAATTGATTCAACCTCCTGCCCTCTTCCCTCCCCAGAGTCAGGGGGTGGGACTGAAAGTTCCACCCCCTCAATTCACAGGGTTGGTTCCATGGGTTGACAACCCATCCATAGGTTACCTAGGGACTTTCCAAAAGTTGCCTCATTAACATAACAATAAACACCTTCATTGCTCACATCACTTAGGAAATTCCAAGGGTTTTATTAGTTCTGTGCCTGGAGGAGCAGGGACAGACTAAATACATATTTACTATTATAAATCAGTATTACAAACCATTAACAGCTCAAAGTACACAAAGCAGAAACTGATAGAATTGCAAGGAATATAGACAAACTCATAACCATGGAGATTTCAATGCCTCTCAATAGCTTATAGAACAGGTAGACAGAAAATCAGTAAGAATACTGTAGACTTCAATGCTACTAACCCACTAGATCTAATTGACATCATAAAGCATTAAAACTAATAATAATAGAAAACACATCTTTTTCGGATGCATACAGAACATTTACAAACTATATTCTGGGCCATAAAACAGATGTCAGTAAATTTAAAAGGATTCATATAATACAAAGTATGTTTGCTGAGCACAGTGGAATTAAATTATATATTGGTAATAGAAAGATATCTAGATAATCCTCAAATGTTTGAAAATTAAATAACCCATGTCTAAATCACCCATGGGTTAAAGAGAAAATTTGAACTAAAAGAAAATGAAAGCATAGCATACCAGACTTTATGAAGAGAACTTAAATACTTATGGGGGTACTTAGTACTTGAGGGGAAATTTATTGCATTGAACGCCTACATTAAAAAGAATGGTCATTAATTGATGACTTCAGCTTATACTTTAAACTACAAAAAGCAAATGCAGAGTAGGTGTAGGAAAGGAAATAAAGTGAATCAAAGAAACAGAAAACAGAAAAATAGGGAAAAGCAATGAAACCAAAAGATGGTTTGTTGAGCAGATCAATACAATCTTTAGCCTGACTGATCAGGAGAAAAGGCACAAATTACCAAGGAATGAGAGAGGGAAGATTACTATAGGTTCTACAGATATTAAAAGGATAATAAGAGAATATTATATGCCAAAATTCAATGACTTAGATGAAACGGACAAATTTATTTTTTTTAAGATTTTATTTATTTGAGAGACAGAGAGCATGAGCAGCATGAGGAGGAGAAGGGGAAGCAGGCTTCCTGCGGGACAGGGAGGCTGATGGGGGAATTGATCCCAGGCCCCCTCAGAATGGGCAAATTTTTTAAAAGACAAACTACCAAAACTCACTCAAGAAAAACAGAATGTAAAATTTTACATTTCCAAAATGGAAAACATTTTAGCAGTTTCTTTAAAAGTAAAACATCTACCAGTTCACCCAACCATTTCATTCTTAGGAATTTATTCAAAAGAAATGAATTTGGTCTAAAACTTATACCAAATCTAGTAACTATATTTGTTAAAGTCCTAAATGGGAAAAAACATTAACAGTTGAATGAATAAACAAATATGGTATATCCATATAATAGAATACTATTCAGTTAAAAAAAAAGTTTGAACTATTGGTATAAGCTGTAACGTGAATATGAATCTCTAAGTGAAAACTAAACAAAGCACATGCTATAAATTTATTTATATAAAATTCTAGAAAATGCAATTAATTTATTGTGACATAAAACAGGTCATCGATTGCCTGGGAATGGAGGGATGGAAAGAAGGAATTACAAAGAGGCAGAAGCATTTTGGGATGATATAACTGTCAGTTACCTTGTCTTATTATTTTGTGGGTGTATACAACACAAAATGAACTACTGTATACTTCAAATACATGCAGTTTATTGTGTGTTGATTATACCTCAATAAAGCTTTCATAAATTGTTTTTAAGTGAGGGCAAAATGAAACCATTTTGGACTATCAAAAGCACAATTTGTCATGATCAGACCAAATTTGTCAGACCATAAGATACACCAAAGGAAATTTCTTCAGCCCAAAGGAAAATTATACCATAAACCCAGATCTATAAGAAGAAATGAAAAGCACCAAAAAATAATAATTATATGGGTAAGAATATTTTACCCATGTTTAATTTTTTAAAAGAGAATTTAAAAATAGAACATAAGTAAATCTTTTAAAAAAATGATTGAAGCAAAAACAATGTATCTTGACATAATATGTGGAACATGTATGATAATAGAACACAAAAGACTGGAAAGGAGAAATAAAACAAGACTGTTGTGAGGTTTTCATATTATATTATGTATATTATTTCTAATAGACTACGGCAAAGTAAAGATATGTACTGTAAATGATACAGCAATGACTACATCTGAGCACAGCTGGTAAGTTCATACTAGAAATCAACTGGACTCCTAAAAGATATGCAATTCAAAAGAAGGCCAGAGAAGAGAAAAAGAAGGAACAGATGGGACAAAAAGAAAATATCAAGATGGCAGACAAAAATCCAACTGTAGCAAAAATTACATTAAATGGCAATGGCTAAAAACTGTAATTAAAAGGCAGAAATAATATTGATAAAATGAGACCCAACTATATGCTATGTTTTATGTCTAAACATGAAAGAGAGATAGGTCAAAAGTAAAAGAATAGAAAAATAAATGCAAAACTAGTAAGAAAGTTGGAATGGGAATATTAATATCAAAGTAGACTTCAAGTCAAGAAATATGGTGGCAAAGAGGGACATTACATAATAAAAGTGTGAATTACAAAGAAGACACTGATCCTAAATCATGGAGAGCTCAAAAATGAAGCAAAAACTGACAAACTGAAAGGGGGAAATAGACAAGTCCACAATTACAGTTGATTTCAACACTCTTTTCCCAGTAATTGATAGAACAGAACAGAAAATCAGCAAAGATCTAGAAGACTTGAACAATAGCATAAATCAAACTGACCTAATTGATCTTTTTTTTTTATAAACATATATTTTTATCCCCAGGGGTACAGGTCTGTTAATCACAGGGTTTACACACTTCACAGCACTCACCAAAGAACATACCCTCCCCAATGTCCATAATCCCACCCCCTTCTCCCAACCCCCCTCCCCCCAGCAACCCTCAGTTTGTTTTGTGAGATTAAGAGTCACTTATGGTTTGTCTCACTCCCAATTCCATCTTGTTTCATTCATTCTTCTTCTACCCACTTAAGCCCCCATGTTGCATCACGACTTCCTCATATCAGGGAGATCATATGATAGTTGTCTTTCTCTGCTTGACTTATTTCGCTAAGCATGATACGCTCTAGTTCCATCCATGTTTTCGCAAATGGCAAGATTTCATTTCTTTTGATGGCTGCATAGTATTCCATTGTTTATATATACCACGTCTTCTTGATCCATTCATCTGTTGATGGACATCTAGGTTCTTTCCATAGTTTGGCTATTGTGGACATTGCTGCTATAAACATTCGGGTGCACGTGCCCCTTTGGATCACTACATTTGTATCTTTAGGGTAAATACCCAGTAGTGCAATTGCTGGGTCATAGGGCAGTTCTATTTTCAACATTTTGAGGAACCTCCATGCTGTTTTCCAGAATGGCTGCACCAGCTTACATTCCCACCAACAGTGTAGGAGGGTTCCCCTTTCTCTGCATCCTCACCAGCATCTGTCATTTCCAGACTTGTTGATTTTAGCCATTCTGACTGGTGTGAGGTGATATCTCATTGTGATTTTGATTTGTATTTCCCTGATGCCGAGTGATATGGAGCACTTTTTCATGTGTCTGTTGGCCATCTGGATGTCTTCTTTGCAGAAATGTCTGTTCATGTCCTCTGCCCATTTCTTGATTGGGTTATTTGTTCTTTGGGTGTTGAGTTTGCTAAGTTCTTTATAGATTTTGGACACTAGTCCTTTATCTGCTTTGTCGTTTGCAAATATCTTCTCCCATTCTGTCAGTTGTCTTTTGATTTTGTTAACTGTTTCCTTTGCTGTGCAAAAGCTTTTGATCTTGATGAAATCCCAATAGTCCATTTTTGCCCTTGCTTCCCTTGCCTTTGGCGATGTTCCTAGGAAGATGTTGCTGCGGCTGAGGTCGAAGAGGTTGCTGCCTGTGTTCTCCTCAAGGATTTTGATGGATTCCTTTCACACATTGAGGTCCTTCATCTATTTTGAGTCTATTTTCGTGTGTGGTGTAAGGAAATGGTCCAATTTCATTTTTCTGCATGTGGCTGTCCAATTTTCCCAGCACCATTTATTGAAGAGGCTCTCTTTTTTCCATTGGACATTCTTTCCTGCTTTGTCGAAGATTAGTTGACCATAGAGTTGAGGGTATATTTCTGGGCTCTCTATTCTGTTCCATTGATCTATGTGTCTGTTTTTGTGCCAGTACCAGGCTGTCTTGATGATGACAGCTTTGTAATAGAGCTTGAAGTCCGGAATTGTGATGCCACCAACTTTGGCTTTCTTTTTCAATATCCCTTTGGCTATTCAAGGTCTTTTCTGGTTCCATATAAATTTTAGAATTATTTGTTCCATTTCTTTGAAAAAGATGGATGGTACTTTGATAGGAATTGCATTAAATGTGTAGATTGCTTTAGGTAGCATAGACATTTTCACAATATTTATTCTTCCAATCCAGGAGCATGGAACATTTTTCCATTTCTTTGTGTCTTCCTCTATTTCTTTCATGAGTACTTTATAGTTTTCTGAGTATAGATTCTGTGCCTCTTTGGTTAGGTTTATCCCTAGGTATCTTATGGTTTGGGGTGCAATTGTAAATGTGATTGACTCCTTAATTTCTCTTTATTCTGTCTTGTTGTTGGTGTAGAGAAATGCAACTGATTTCTGTGCATTGATTTTATATCCTGACACTTTACTGAATTCCTGTACAAGTTCTAGCAGTTTTGGAGTGGAGTCTTTTGGGTTTTCCACATATAGTATCATATCATCTGCGAAGAGTGATAATTTGACTTCTTCTTTGCCGATTTGGATGTCTTTAATTTCCTTTTGTTGTCTGATTGCTGAGGCTAGGACCTCTAGTACTATGTTGAATAGCAGTGGTGATAATGGACATCCCTGCCGTGTTCCTGACCTTAGCGGAAAAGCTTTCCGTTTTTCTCCATTGAGAATGATATTTGCGGTGGGCTTTTCATAGATGGCTTTGATGATATTGAGGTATGTGCCCTCTATCCCTACACTTTGAAGAGTTTTGATCAGGAAGGAATGCTGTACTTTGTCAAATGCTTTTTCAGCATCTATTGAGAGTATTATATGGTTCTTGTTCTTTCTTTTATTGATGTGTTGTATCACATTGACTGATTTGCGGGTGTTGAACCAACCTTGCAGCCCTGGAATAAATCCCACTTGGTCGTGGTGAATAATCCTTTTAATGTACTGTTGAATCCTATTGGCTAGTATTTTGGTGAGAATTTTCGCATCTGTGTTCATCAAGGATATTGGTCTATAGCTCTCTTTTTTGATGGGATCCTTGTCTGGTTTTGGGATCAAGGTGATGCTGGCCTCATAAAATGAGTTCGGAAGTTTTCCTTCCATTTCTATTTTTTGGAACAGTTTCAGGAGAATAGGAATTAGTTCTTCTTTAAATGTTTGGTAGAATTCCCCCGGGAAGCCGTCTGGCCCTGGGCTTTTGTTTGTTTGGAGATTTTTAATGACTGTTTCAATCTCCTTACTGGTTATGGGTCTGTTCAGGCTTTCTATTTCTTCCTGGTTCAGTTGTGGTAGTTTATATGTTTCTAGGAATGCATCCATTTCTTCCAGATTGTCAAATTTGTTGGCGTAGAGTTGCTCATAGTATGTTCTTATAATAGTTTGTATTTCTTTGGTGTTACTTGTGATCTCTCCTCTTTCATTCATGAATTTATTTATTTGGGTCCTTTCTCTTTTCTTTTTGATAAGCCTGGCCAGGGGTTTATCAATTTTATTAATTCTTTCAAAGAACCAGCTCCTAGTTTTGTTGATTTGTTCTATTGTTTTTTTGGTTTCTATTTCATTGATTTCTGCTCTGATCTTTATGATTTCTCTTCTCCTGCTGGGCTTAGGGTTTCGTTCTTGTTCTTTTTCCAGCTCCTTTAGGTGTAGGGTTAGGTTGTGTACCTGAGACCTTTCTTGTTTCTTGAGAAAGGCTTGTACCGCTATATATTTTACTCTCAGGACTGCCTTTGTTGTGTCCCACAGATTTTGAACCGTTGTATTTTCATTATCATTTGTTTCCATGATTTTTTTCAATTCTTCTTTAATTTCCCGGTTGACCCATTCATTCTTTAGAAGGATGCTGTTTAGTCTCCATGTATTTGGGTTCTTTCCAAACTTCCTCTTGTGGTTGAGTTCTAGCTTTAGAGCATTGTGGTCTGAAAATATGCAGGGAATGATCCCAATCTTTTGATACCTGTTGAGTCCTGATTTAGGACCGAGGATGTGATCTATTCTGGAGAATGTTCCATGTGCACTAGAGAACAATGTATATTCTTTTGCTTTGGGATGAAATGTTCTGAATATATCTGTGATGTCCATCTGGTCCAGTGTGTCGTTTAAGGCCTTTATTTTCTTGCTGATCTTTTGCTTGGATGATCTGTCCATTTCAGTGAGGGGAGTGTTAAAGTCCCCTACTATTATTGTATTATTGTTTATGTGTTTCTTTGATTTTGTTATTAATTGGTTTATATAGTTGGCTGCTCCCACATTGGGGGCATAGATATTTAAAATTGTTAGATCTTCTTGTTGGACAGACCCTTTGAGTATGATATAGTGTCCTTCCTCATCTCTTATTATAGTCTTTGGCTTAAAATCTAATTGATCTGATATAAGGTTTGCCACTGCTTTCTTCTGATGTCCATTAGCATGGTAAATTCTTTTCCACCCCCTCACTTTAAATCTGGAGGTGTCTTCGGGCTTAAATTGAGTTTCTTGGAGGCAACATATAGATGGGTTTTGTTTTTTTATCCATTCTGATACCCTGTGTCTTTTGACAGGGGCATTTAGCCCATTAACATTCAGGGTAACTATTGAGAGATATGAATTTAGTGCCATTGTATTGCCTGTAAGGTGACTGTTACTGTATATGGTCTCTGTTCCTTTCTGATCTACCACTTGTAGGCTCTCTCTTTGCTTAGAGGACCCCTTTCAATATTTCCTGTAGAGCTGGTTTGGTGTTTGCAAGTTCTTTCAGTTTTTGTTTGTCCTGGAAGCTTTTAATCTCTCCTTCTATTTTCAATGATAGCCTAGCTGGATATAGTATTCTTGGCTGCATGTTTTTCTCGTTTAGTGCTCTGAAAATATCATGCCAGCTCTTTCTGGCCTGCCAGGTCTCTGTGGATAAGTCAGCTGCCAATCTAATATTTTTACCATTGTATGTTACAGACTTCTTTTCCCGGGCTGCTTTCAGGATTTTCTCTTTGTCACTGAGACTTGTAAATTTTACTATTAGGTGACGGGGGGTGTGGGCCTATTCTTATTGATGTTGAGGGGCGTTCTCTGAACCTCCTGAATTTTGATGCTTGTTCCCTTTGCCATATTGGGGAAATTCTCCCCAATAATTCTCTCCAGTATACCTTCTGCTCCCCTCTCTCTTTCTTCTTCTTCTGGAATCCCAATTATTCTAATGTTGTTTCGTCTAATGGTGTCACTTATCTCTCGAATTCTCCCCTCGTGGTCCAGTAGCTGTTTGTCCCTCTTTTGCTCAGCTTCTTTATTCTCTGTCATTTGGTCTTCTTATCACTAATTCTTTCTTCTGCCTCATTTATCCTAGCAGTGAGAGCCTCCATTTTTGAGAGCACCTCATTAATAGCTTTTTTTATTTCAACTTGGTTAGATTTTAGTTCTTTTATTTCTCCAGAAAGGGCTTTTATATCTCCCGAGAGGGTTTCTCTAATATCTTCCATGCCTTTTTCGAGCCCGGCTAGAACCTTGAGAATTGTCATTCTGAACTCTAGATCTGACATATTACCAATGTCTGTATTGATTAGGTCCCTAGCCTTCGGTACTGCCTCTTGTTCTTTTTTTGTGGTGAATTTTTCCGTCTTGTCATTTTGTCCAGATAAGAGTATATGAAGGAGCAAGTAAAATACTAAAAGGGTGGCAACAACCCCAGGAAAATATGCTTTAACCAAATCAGAAGAGATCCCAATCGTGAGGGGGGAGAAAGGGGATAAAAAGAGGTTCAAAAAGGAAGAAAGAAAAAAAAAAGAAAAGAAAAGAATTAAAAAAAGAAAACGAATAAAGAAAAATATAAAAAAGAATATATATATATATATTAGATAAACTAGTTAAAAAACGTTAAAAAAGAAAAGGGTAAAGGTTAAAAAAAATT
Organism: Mustela putorius furo; assembly: GCF_011764305.1. Taxonomy (NCBI): domain Eukaryota; kingdom Metazoa; phylum Chordata; class Mammalia; order Carnivora; family Mustelidae; genus Mustela; species Mustela putorius. The sequence goes on along the minus strand of NW_025422368.1, from coordinate 35,834,170 downwards.
TACCCGAAGGCGAGAAAAAAAAAATGAAAGAGAAAAAAATTAAATTAACTGCAAGACTAAAAAAAATCACAGGGAGAAAGCCATGAGTTCCGTGCTTTGCTTTCTCCTCCTCTAGAATTCTGCTGCTCTCCTTGGTATTGAAACCGCACTCCTTGGTAGGTGAACTTGGTCTTGGCTGGATTTCTTGTTGATCTTCTGGGGGCGGGGCCTGGTGTAGTGATTCTCAAGTGTCTTTGCCCCAGGCAGAATTGCACCGCCCTTACCAGGGGCCGGGCTGAGTAATCCTCTCGGGTTTGCTTTCAGGAGCTTTTGTTCCCTGAGTGCTTTCCGTAGAGTTCCAGAGGACAGGAATACAAATGGCAGCCTCCTGGTCTAAGGCCCGGAGGAGCCGAGAGCCTGGGGCCCCACTCCTCAGTGCGCCCTCAGAGAACAGCGCCCAGTTACTCCCGTCTGCCTGACCTCCGGCTGCGCTCCAAGCTCACCAAGCCTGTGGCTGGTTCAAGGTAACTCAGAGCTGTGAGCTTACTGTCGGCTCTCTGTAGCCGGCTTTCCCGTTCCAATACCCGCAAGCTCTGAGTGTCTGTGACACTCAGACACCCCCGATCCTTCTGTGACCCTGCAGGACCTGAGGCCACGCTGACCCCATGTGGGCTTTGCCCTGGTTTAGCCTCTGGAGCGATGTCCCTCAGTGGAACAGACTTTTAAAAGTTCTGATTTTGTGCCCGTTGCTCTGCCACTTGCTGGGAGCCAGCCCCTCCCCCCCGGGATCTATCTTTCCATCGCTTTGGATTCATGTCTCTGCCAGTCCTACCTTTCAGAAAGTGGTTGTTTTTCTGTTTCCAGAATTGCTGTTCTTCTTCTCTTCAATCTGCCAATTGACTTGTAGGTGTTTGCAATCTTTAGATAAGCTATTTAGCTGATCTCCTGCTAGCTGAAGTAGTCCCATCCTGCTACTTCTCTGCCATCTTGACTCCTCCTCGACTTAAGCCCTAATTGATCGTTATTGAATACTGTATCCAACAACTGCAGAATATTATTATTAAATAACAAAAATTCAACCAAGTAAATTTTAAAGATTTAATTGACTTTACTGAACAATTCATGAATTGGCAGTATCCCATCAAGCAAGTGGAGGAAAGCTCCAAAGTACTACAGAAAAGGAAAGATTTTTAAAGGCAGGACAAGGAAGTTGTAAACAGGAAAAAGGATTAATTCAGGTGAGGTCACCTTCCTTTGGTGAATAAAAGGATCTTATGAGGTGGATTATTCATCTCCTTTGGAGAATGGGGAGAGCCCATGTGACAGATTACCTTATTGGTGCTGACCAGAAAATTCCCAACAGGTTGAGACTACATTTCTAGGGGAGGGTGAAACTGCAATTAAGTTAAGCATTACACCCCGATTTGTTGATGTGGCCTAGCATAAATTACTCCATTTTGGGCCTGTGATTTTCTTCTTACCACTACTTGAGTGCCCATAAAACATTCACTAAGATAGACGATAGTCTGGCCTATAAAGCAAGTCTCAATAAATTCTAGAGTCAAATTCATACAGAATACTTACGACCCATATGGAACTAAATCTGAAAGTACCAAAATGATACCTGGAAAATCCCCAAATATTTAAAAATTATACATAATTTTATGTAATCCATGGATCAAAGAAGAAATCACAAGTGAAATTTAGAAAATGTTTTAACTGCTTTAAAAAACAACAAAAAAGAGAAGTGTCTGGGTGGCTCAGTTATTAAGTGTCTGCCTTTGGCTCAGGTCATGGTCCTAGGGTTCTGGGATTGAGCCCATCAGGCTCCCTGATTGGTGGGAAGTCTGCTTGTCCCTCTCCCACTCCTTCTGCTTGTGTCCCCTCTCTTGCTCTGTCAAATAAATAAAATCTTTTTTTAAGAAAAGATTTTATTTATTTATTTGACAGAGATCATAAGTTAAGCTGAAAGGTAGGCAGGGAGAGAGAGGGGGAAGCAGGCTCCCTGCTGAGCAGAGAGCCTGAAGTGGGGCTCAATCCCAGGACCCTGAGATCATGACCCGAGCCAAAGGCAGAGGCTTTAACCCACTGAGTCACCCAGGTGCCCCAAAATAAAATCTTTTTAAAAAGAAAAATATATATATTTTAACTGAATGATAATGAAAACATCAAAATTTGTGCGGTGCAGCTAAAGCATGCTTAGAGGAAAACATATAGCTTTAAATGATTTTATCATAAAAAGAAGGTCTAAAATCAGTGTCTTAAGCTCTCATCTTCAACAGCTAGCAAATTTAATCCAAATAAGTGAAAGAAAATTTAATTCAAATATGTTTAATCCAAATAAGTAAAAGGAAATAATGAGAAAACAATGAAACAGAAAACGGACATAGAATAGAGAAGAATAAATTAGAACAAGAGCTGATTTAAAAAAAAAATCAATAAAGATATACCTTCAGTTTAACTGTCCAAGACACAAATTACTAATGCCAGAAATTAAAACAGACATTGAAAGGATAAGAGACACATTTTAGGCCAATAAACTGAAGCTTAGAGGAAATGGACAAACTCCTCAAAGGCCTAAAAGACAACAATTGACATAGAAAATATAAATAACTCCAGATCTAAACCGAGTTCTTGCTTAAAAACCTGTCCTGATATATATCTGCACCGAAGAATCACAGTATTGCATAAAACTGGAGGTCCCTTAATCCTTTCTTTCCCACGGAACCCCCAAGAGAAAAGGTTCTAATTACAGGACAAAACACATAAGTCTTCAAGCCTGTGAAATTGGGTAATGGTAGTGGGGGAGCTTGTGGTGGGATGATCGGAAGTCAAAAAGCTCTTAAAATAATCTTTTGTCTGCCATACAGGTAGCATATGATGGGCCGCACACTAAGTCTCTTGTGAGAGATATAAATTACTCTGGAATGCGGAGCAAGACTAGAGAAGGGGCCAAGAGAGAAGGATTCCTCCAACAGACATCTGCAGAATAGCACACTTCACAGGTGTTTGGCCTCCAGCAGACTACCTGTAATACTGTTCATTGCCTAGAATGCCTTAGGTGTAAGCAGCTCTCTGGAACAAGTAGTGGAACTGGCCAATTAAAGAGTCAAGGTTCAGAAAACTCTATTAGAGCCTAATACCAACAAATACTGAGAGATTAAATGAGTTCAGGCATGCCTTGGCAGTTAATTAAAATAGAACAGAGATTAGAATCTCAATCTCCGTTTAGTGTCCTTTTCCCTCCACCCACTGCCAACTGCCTCTGATCAAAATTTTGCACTGGAGTTTTTCATACTCAAACTGGGCATTTCCTCTCCAGGTTAGGTATTAATCAGTTGATTGTTGAGGGGAAATAAAAGGGGGAGGGGACACTTAGCATAGTACCTGGGGGGCACAGTAAATGCTGGACAAATCTTAGCAAAATTGTCCCTTATTTTTGGCCTCTTAATGGGGAAAGTTTGGCTTTATATGGTGGTTAATGATTAATTTACAAATGCAAATCTTGGGTAGATAATTTGCAGGGTTGGGGAGGAGGGGGTGGTGGTGAGTATGGGTTGTGTTTAACAAACTGGGACAAACTCAGCAAGGCCGGCTTGTTCAGATTCCTCTTCTGTGTCCCTTTGTCTTCTGAGGTAAGGATGCACCTTTCCTCTGAGTACAGGGAAGGCACTTCTCACATTAGGGTTTGTGACTTGCTTCAGGGGAAGGTCAGAGGGTTCTTCCTGCATATGCCATTTCTCAAATTTCTTCAGCTCAAACTAGTGACTGTGCTAAGGTGCCACATTTTGGTGTAGCATGTCCTGAACCTCATCAATAGTCACTCCCCTTTTATTTTCAATTTACAGAAATGCAACTGTACTGGAAGCAACGGATTAAAATGTAAAAGGCTGTATAAACTGAGCAGAAAACCCACCTGCAGAGAGAATGACCTGAAACAACTTGCACTGTCCTTCCCATTCTGAGCCTGCCTTTAAATCAGGCAAAACCATCATGGTTCTGCTTCTCCTTTCTTTGACTAGAGTGAGAACAGCACAACTCATGATTTTTGTTTTCCAGAAGACTGGGAGTGAGCGTTAGTGGTATAGTGGTGAGCATAGCTGCCCTCCAGAAGACTGGGAGGGGTCAGCAAAGAAGTCAAGGTAAGCTCACTTACTCGAGAGCATCTGCTGAGAAAAGACCTTTACACTAACATTTGTTCCATCTAACCCCGATGTTTGAGCTTAACTAATGCCAGATAATAAACTTTCCTCTCTTCCTGTTAAGCCAGCAAACTTTGACTCAAGTAGAGGTTTTGAGTCCTCATTGTTTCTTTCATTCCTCTCTGTAAAGAGTATTGTAGGGGAGGAAAACAATATTCTGCCTACCCTTATCTAAGTTCTTAGTTGAGGCCCTTGTAATAAAAAACAAGAGAAAGCAAACAGAAATTTTATTAATGTGTACATCTTATGTACACACTTATTATGTATACACGGGAAATACCAAGAAACTCCCCCAAATGACTTAGGATTCAGGCTTAAATAGCTTATTAATAGGAAAAGGTGAGGGATAAATAGCATATTAATAGGAAAAGGTGAGGGATGATGCAGGCCTCTTGGGAAAGAGTGACTTTCAGGAAAGATGAATGGGCCCTTAGGAGAGGAGGTAGGAGGTGTGAAAGTTGTAGCAAAGTTTGTCAGGCTGTTTTTTCTAGTCCCCTTATTTATGATAAGAATCAATTATCCCTGGTTGATGAAACTCTCCAGGAGGGGATTTATGATTTATGTCATGTGCTCCTTTTAAAGGATCTGTCTTAAGGCTGATAAGGGGAGCTCAAAGAAACCCTCTATCTGTATCTGTTTTTATTTTTTTTTAAAGATTTTATTTATTTATTTGACAGAGATCACAAGTAGGCAGAGAGGCAGGCATAGAGAGAGAGAGGGAGCCTGCTGAGCAGAGAGCCTGATGTGGGGCTCGATCCCAGGACCCTGGGATCATGACCTGAGCCGAAGGCAGATTAACCCACTGAGCCACCCAGGCGCCCCTGTATCTGTTTTTAAAGCACCTACCTGATGCAAAACAATCAAGAAGCCCGAGTGGCATATTTTGAGGTGCTATATTCTGCTACTCTTCAGTATCATAGCATACTGGACTCTGCATCAGGAGGAGCAATGTTTATTTTTAATGCTAATTTGGAGAAGAGGGAGGTTCGGCATCCACAGCGGAGTTCCTTCCAGGAGTTGAATGAAAACCAGGGCAGGAAGCACAAAATGTTTTATTTTTTCTCTGTTCCCAACACAGGTATGGCCAAACACTGCAGTATGCAACAGGCCTTCTCAAACCTCTCTTCCAAGGTTGTATTTTACTTGAAATGTAAACAATAAAGGTGGGTTTTGTTGTCTCCCAAACACTAGTCACAGCAAAGCACAATCAGCTGTTTTGATTTCTTGCTAAAAAGAAATGACACTTTTATTTTCCACTGTTTTATTATAAAAATCAACATTTCATTTGTTACAACTCAGCTTATTGTAATAATCAAAAGGGGATTTATACAAGGTATTTTTATACAGTTTACAATTAAAGCACTTATTTTACAAAAAGGGGGAAGTGAATAGTGGACAAGGGCTGACCAAATGTTGGCCATTAAAATATAAATACATCCTTGCAAAGCACCATCGTACCAAAGTCCATGAACAAGAAACACCAGCTGACTTTAAGACAATAACAAAGATTAAAGCTTAAGAAAAAAATTTAAAAACACAAAGGATAAACATCTGAAAGCAGCACCAGATCCTTCACTTGCAAATAAGGCTAGTCCAGCTTAAGCTTCTTGGTATCCTCTTAACTCTTTTCAAATTTTCCTACTAACCCCAGATATTTAATTTCATGTAAAATTAGATTTATTCACTTTCTTTTCCTTTTAATATTCATATTTAGGTATATACATATATCCTGCTTATATTTGTTTAAAAAAATGGACAGTTAAGCGTAAGCAAAAGCACACTGTTTCTAAATCTTTGGTGTAAACTTCTGGGTAAACCCTACATAATGGTGAAAATCTATAAGTTAGTTTTCGTTAGGTCTATACTCTGAGTACAAGGAATCACCTAGTTTATAGTTGTATCTGTAAAGTCATGAAGATTTTTTCGTGCAATAAACTTAACAACAGTTTAAGGATGTGTTATGAAAAAGGAAAACCAAGTAAAATTTACCTGGACTGAAGGAGGGAGTGGAGGGTAATCAGTAAGATCTAAGATTCCTACTGACTACCCCCTTCTACTCAGGGGCAGGCTTAGTTTAATGAGATGCAGAATCAAGTCCAATGGAAATATCCTGAGTATATGGATTCATGATGCTCATAATTTAAAAATTTTAAACTATAAATGTAAAACGTTATCCCCTAAAACTGAAAATTTCAAAAGCCAAATTTTGGGACTATGATGAAATGATGCCATCCCAGAAGTCAGAAACCACACATATGCTACCAGTACTTTCTAAAATCATCTGTTATTTCTCTTGGCTCATTTTAGGCTTCGGATAAAGAGAGGAGTATCAAATAAAATTAAATTTGAGTTCAAGAATTCTGAGAACATGTTTTAAACAACACTTGATTATAAACTCATGACTCAGTCCCTGTCTACACTTCATGTATAGTCTCATTTGTGGATGCCCAAACATTTGTTGGCCAACTGATATTCACATACTCATAGCCACACTCCAAACATACTACGTATGTCATTATACAGACTTAAGCTTATTAAAAGCTTGGGGTATGAAAAGCCCAAGACTTTGTTTCTCAATTTTGTTAGATGTGTAATGGTAACCAATACACAACTCTTATGGCATGCCAATTCAATAAAGTGGCAAGTTTCCCCTGCAAGAGAAAAAACAATTTTAAAAACATTTCTAGGAATTGAATCTGGGCACAGGACTCCACCAGCACAACTATCACAGAGAAGCAGAAGTAGTCTATTATGATGGCTGGTATCAGGTTGCACAAACATACACAGATTCATCAATAGGCTAGCTAAGCTGCAGCTACTAACTCGGCTTGAAGTATTCTTCATTAATAGGCCTTGACGGCAAAACAAAAAGATTTTACCCCAAAACTAATGGCTACCTAATGCAAATGGTGGAGTTGGCCTTATACAATTACTGACTTTAGAGTATTTTAAAATGATGAACAAATATATCAATTCATGCTAAAATTTTACTGCTCAAAAGTCCTGCCCCCAAATTAATGGCCTATAGATGGAAATGTACTGTAAAGTCTTCATTTCTAAATATATATCATCTCTTCAGAATAGCTGTTCTCAAGGGTCATAATAGCGCCTCATGGTGTATCATACAGTATTTTATATTAAAATAACTAATTTCCTGCTAGACAGACATCTAAGCTACTACAGAATAGCAGCAGCGTCAAAGGCATAATAAAATTTCATGAAAGAAAAATTAATACCGAGAATTCTATCCCTTAACTCTGTTTTGTTTTTTTTCCTTGTGACTATGCCATTATTCGATTTAAGCAGCAAAATCCCTTAGGCCACTGTTCAGAGTTAAAAAGACCACCTCAATGAAGTCTAGTCTACTACATAGTACATAAAAAGTATGCTATGCAAGAGCTCATTTCTCAGATAATTTTAATCACATCAGTAAATAGAATAAGGCATATGTTCAAAATTAAATACTTCAGTATTTAATGACTCTAACAACATTTTATTCTTTTTTTCTTCATGGATAATGAATATAGCAACATACCAAATTCTAAATCCTTTTCTACTTTTTCCCCTGATTTGTGCTCATGTTTTTTTATCTGCAGTTTCTCCAATTAAACCTCTTGTGTCTAATAATCAAAAGAGTTTACTTATGCTTAACTGTCCATGTAATCTGAGGGCCAATCTTTCCTGAATTTTGATAATTCTCTCATTTAAAGGTACCCTCCCCAAAACATTAAGAATCCATCTCAAATACCCCAGAAAGAGGATTCTGAGATTAAGCGGAACTGCCTTCAAATAATTTCAAACAAATTGGCACACAAATCAGTATTTTGCAAGAAGAGGCCATTGCCATCGCAGTACAAGCACTTGGACTGAGATATAACAAGGCAGTATTCTTCTTAATTCATTATAGTGCAAGTTTCCACATGGGAAGCCCACCGGATAAAGATGCACAATAAAAATGTAAACATATAGAATTCTCAAATTCTAATTGATACCCAGTTATTGCTAACCTTTCTATCTTCATTTAAGCATCAAAGGCCCCGTGTCACAGAATACAACTCCAGTGTCCATTCTGTTAAACTGTGAGCACTTTGTCTACCAACAGGAAGAGTTAATGCTTGTTCGCCTGAAATGCAAGACACTGATGGATCACCATTTCTTTATATGCAAAATCAAGTGTACCTGATTCATATCAGGTGTCCCAACAATCTAAGCATTATTCTGAAACCACATATTTTTCCTCTTTAAAAAGATTCCTTAGGTATTTTTAATTGCTTAAAAAGTTTACTTCATCCCTGCCAGAATTCTGAATCTCTTCTTCCATTGTTTTCTCTTGGCCCAAAAATCCAGAGAGGAGGCCTCAGCAAGACAGAATTAAAAAAAAAAAAAAAAAAAATCATTTGGTAACTAATTGACTGACATCTGGTAAAGTAAAAATACATTAGTTTAAAAACATTTTCAGTTTTAGCAGAGAAGTGCTGGAAACATGTAAAAAGCAGGAAACTGACTTGTGGCAAGGTGGCAGAGCAGTGCTAGAACTGTCCCTCGTCAGCCCTTGAGAGCTAAAGATGCAGCAGCCCAAGGACCAGGCGGGGCAGGCTGATTATGTAAGAGCCTTCCATTATTCCCCTCCACCCAAGTTCTGACAGCTGAGAAGTTACTAGGTTGGCCTTCTCATTTAATCCATATTGATAAATTTGTTAAATTATCTTAATCCATAATGGGATAAGAGAGAACACACAAAAATATATAAGAGGTGAGTATAAGAATAATTTGTGGATAATTTGAAAACAATCTTAACATTCACATTGGGTAACAGGAAGATATTAAACTCACGTCACACATTAAAAGAGGTATGTATGTAGACATTGTTCTGAGAAAAAGTAACCTAAAGAACATGAAAATGTCACAAACAGTTAATAAAGGGAAAATCTAATGATAACAAAAAAAATTCTCTTTTTAAATAGATTGTCTCTAACCGGAACATATTTAAATGTTTTACTAGGAAAAAAACATATATATATAAACGATTTCATATTGTGATATTATGTGCTGAAAGTACTGCAAGGATATATGATTAATTTACAACAAAAACATAATGGTTAAATTTGTAATTCTTAAACATTGCCTATATGTGTTGTAAAAAGAGATTTTAATGAGCATTAAAACAATCTTGGAAGAGGAGCAATAATATGTCTAACCTTTGATCATTATGCAAAAACAGCAGTCAAATTGAGCTAAGCCTACAGAGGAATGGAGCTAGTAGAAATATTAAAATGCAACCTTAATTTAGGAAATTCCATTTAATCAATCCTCAGATAAAAAGTTGTGAATAAATTGTGGTATCTTGGCAAAATGTCCTACAAAGCTGCTGGGGGAGGAAGCAAGGTAAAAAACACCTAGTGAAAAAATTAATTCTTTTGCCAGAAGTTGTGGGTTCCAAGGTAGGGACAGAAGACTTGCACACACAAAGAGCCCCACACCTTCTTACCAGACAGCTGATCTCCTAAAATAGCAACACCCAGAAGGGATTTTTATAAATACCTATTTTCCTCACTAAAATAATTGGATTCCTAGAGAAAACAAAGCCCTTTGTCCAAAGTTAGTTTTAATTCCTTTTTTTTCCCTTTTGTGATTTCTTAAACTTGTTGGCCCTCAAATGTTAGTTAACATGAAGGCTATTTGGCTACTTCCAAGTATCTGTGGTTTGCTGCTCTGAGATGGACTTAAATTTTTCTTCTTCTTCTTCTTCTTCTTCTCTCTCTTTCTCTCTCTTTTTTTTTTTTGGTATCAATAAAGCCCAGACATTCCTGGTCAGTGATGCCTTTATTATTTCTGTTTCCTTTGTATTCAGTCAGTTCACTGGGTTTAAGGCATGCTTTGTGTATTTAGTTTGCAAAAATAAAACTTTTAGTACAAATTTATTTTTTATACAAATTTTTATGGCACAAGCAGCAAATCTGCTGTTTTAAGAAAAATATATAAATATCCTTTTCTTCTGTACAAATATCTCCAGTATTCCCTACCCCATTTATAATTTTTAACTGTACATGGTCTGCCTCATCTTTCTCTAATAGCTCCCTCCCCCCCTCCAGATCTCAACCAAATTTGTATTTACATTTTTGCATTGGAGGCAGTCAGAGGAGGAGGGCCCCTCCTCAGGAGGAGTCTGTACAGGGAGAGGGCGGCGGTGGGTAGAGGTGATGAGAGTAGCTCCTCTCTGTGTATGGAGAAGGTGGGCAGCTTTCATAGTTCTCTTCTGCTGATAGGTACTGGCTTCGGGGTGTGGGAGGTGGAGGCACAGGCTCTGAATCATAGTTCAAGTCACTAGTGTAGCCCTTGGCTGTTGCCACTGAGGTCATTCTCCGGCTGGGAGCATAGTCACTGTCACAAACATCTGTGCTGCAGGGTGTGGTAGGGGGTGCAAAGTGCCGGTAACTGTATGGCCTGTAGCTGGTATAGGAGGAAAATCAAGAGAAGCAGACACTTAGTTTTACAGAAAAGCTATTTTCCCTATCAGAATACAGAATTATTAAATGTAAACTTCACTTTGAAGATAATGCGCTACTACAATTTAAATTTGTACAGACCAAGAGACAATTTGCAATGACCAATTAAAGGAAGATAGCACGCATTTCATATTTGCAAATAAAATGTGACTAGAGGCATTTAAAAATGGATAGGTTGGTCATACAGAGGTAAACTCAACCTAGCCTCTGGATGTGTTCTTATACCTTAAGTTAAACCATTTCACTATATTCAAAGTTGTACTTAATTATCATCTCTGGAAAGTCTGTTATACGTTTTGCATTTAGTCTATATAGTGGACTGACCTCACCAATTCTTTTCTTTTCTTTTTTTTTTTTTTTAAGATTTTATTTATTTGACAGACAGAGATCACAAGTAGGCAGAGAGGGAGGGGGCAGCAGGGCTGGAGACCCTAAGATCATGACCTGAGCCGAAGGCAGAGGGTTAACCCACTGAGCCGTCCAGGTGCCCCACCAATTTCTGCTGCCCCATAGTCTGTGAGAAGAATGGGTCTTCACATATTTGATCTTACTCAATCATGTTAGTATTCCTTTAACATTCTTTAACTTAATAATCTTATTAATTTATTAATAATAAACTTAATTTAACTTCATAATCTAAATGTCTGAAGACTTCATTCTCTCTTTAAAACAAATATTGTGCAAGCCATGCTGAATTTTGGTAGACAGCCTAAGGGGCATATCCATCCCATTACTGTCACTATCAGCCAAGAAAAAGTGCTATGGTTTGGAGGAAAGAGTTTTGATCCCCTGTATACAGACAAGCATACTGTCCTAAGAACAAAATGATTAATTCTAAATATCTAAATAATGTAGGGACAGTGTATTTTCCAATATGTGTTTCAGAGACCTAATTTATTTCTTATACTTATTGTTCCACCTTTTCAAATAATCTACAGCCGTTAATCAAGTTTACAGCATGGCTCACTAATAAAAAAGGAACTGAGAAGATATGAACACACCAGTGAAGAGAAGAGCTAGAAGTGCTAGCCTTTCTATCGTTTCTACTTCTATCCGTACCTCATATACCACTTGTATTCCAAATATCGTAAAGCTGATCTTATTTCATATTTATCCCAATCAAGGTTTCTACAAACGCTTTGTCATCAAACAAAGTGACTACCAGAGAGGGGTAGGAGCATGTGTAAAACTGAAGGAACAAGCCATAAGATGACCAGTGCTACAGACTGCCACAAGATACTATCCTAAGATATATACACCATTTGGTGTCACCCAGGGTTTGCCTCAAAAGAAATGGCTGCCAAAGACCAAAAGTTACATGACCTGCTGAGCAGGTTCCCAAGCGTTTTCACTACCAATATTGACATGATGTCATAGTACTTTTTAGGTTTTATCTTTCTGTGTCCAATCATACATTGAGTCCTGGTGAAATTTCCTGGCTCAACATTTAAAGGCCCAACACTTCCATTTTCATGGGGAAGAAAAAAAAACAAAACAGCTAAGAAGAAAGGAAATAAAATTAACAAAATTCTTTTACATTCCAGTCCAGACAAAAATCTCAAATAAGAAATGTTTTTGATGCAATTATGTTCATTTTAATCAATGTTTTATTCAATATAAACATTTATTTATTTATTTATTTTTAAGGTAGGCTCCATGCCCAATGCAGGGCCTGAACTCATGACCCTGAGATCAAGAGTTATTGGATGCTCTACCAACTGAGCCAGCCAGGTGCCCCAAAGAAATTAGTTTTTTAAAAATAAAAATTAAGGTCTTTCATTTTGTTTTTTCAGTTTACAGGTTTCTGCTTCCTATTTTGACTTTTGAGAACAAAATAGTGGCAAGGCAATCAACACTTAAAACACAAAAACATCAGTTCAATGTCAACATCAGACAGAATCAAGCCTGTCTCAAACAGTCTTATCTATAAAATGAAATGCAAGTGCTGAATAAGATGCTATAAACAGTTTCCACTTGGCTTCTCTACATCTGTAAGGCTGTATCAGGATAATTTGACTACAAGTCTAGGAAACACCTTAACTAGAAGATAACAGGCACTTCAGGGATGCCAATAAACACAACACTCAGTACTTAGAGATCATCACGCTGTTGACTTTCTGCTGGCCTTTGAAAAATAGTGAAGAGAGTAAGGATACAATACACTAATACTCCTGCTCACTATGCTCTACAGACACACAGTAGCAGAGAGGCATAATTTCCCCCTTTCTGTCTTACAAATATATTTCATTCATTTTAGTGAGTCATGATTTATTCTAAGCAATTTTATGAGAAATTTTTCATTCCCGATTGTAATAAAGTATGTGAAGCAAGGCCTGAACTTCAGCTTCTCTCGATTTCTCTCGAAATCTGTGCTTACTCTCCCTGCTATTTACAGCTCTCATGACTCTCTGAAGTTAGGTTTGATTGACAGTCTAAGGATGGGGTTTTAGACAGTCTTATGTCAATAGACTATCTTATGTCAATTAGACTATCGGTCAAACCTAACTTGAGCAGTCACCTATTTTGAGATCAGTTATTTTGGTGGGTAACTTTTCCTTAGAATTTTGCCAAAAAAATTAGGGGCTCTACTTTATTACTTTGAAACCTAGCATTTGTGACTCTCTTTAAAAAAATATATAATGTCTGGAAGAAAAGGATGTGTGGTAGGGGCAACATTAGCACTACCAAGACAAAATGCCTATTCTCTCTCAAGTTACCATCATCTATTTATGTAGGGCTCCATCAAACCCACAACTAGAGTCCTTCTTTCTTTTAATAAATACCTTGATTATACTAGAGGAAGATACGCATTACCTGTAGGACCTATGAGTAGAAGGACTATTCGAAGAATAACCAAATTCCATAGTGTAATGTGATCGCTCTGTGGCTGGGGATGGCGGAGGGTTCAAAATCTAAACGGAAAAATAATTACGTTATTAAAATAATAATAGTCTATGCCACATAAAGACCATTACACTTTCCTACATGCTCTTCATTCATCTGTTTGGTATTCCTTTCCATTACAGGATCAGCACAATCCTTTCCCAAAGAACTGACCTCCAATAGTGCTTAGGAATGGGGCTCTCTACTCCTAGAACACCATTTCATCACGGCTACACAGCGAAATGTGATAAGAAGGAAATCTGTAAGTCACTGATTTAAGTTCAGCACAGCTGGGTTCTGATTTTTTAAAATTATAAATGTTTAGAAAAACATTACTGACATGGGAGAAATACCAGGTAGGCTTCCTTTTTTAGAGAGGTCACAGAATGTAGATTCTAACCCTCTCAGGAGATACTACTCAGTAGTTCTACTTTTACCCAAACTATGAAATTACTGCCTAATGCTTTCAAACATGCTGGTTACTACATGGTAACTTAAAGATTTAGATTTAAGGGTGCTTGCATGGTAGTGGTAAATCCTACCTGTAAGCCCTCTATGCCTAAATTCTACACTAAAAAACTCTTTACATTACCATCTTTAGTAGTACCAAACTTTAATTACCATTGAGTACCCCCATTTAAATCTAGGATCCCATTTAACTTAGTATTTAAAGTCAAACAAAGAAAAACAGACTGCTTACTGCAGGGAAGTAAGTGCCTTTGGTGCTTGAAGAACTACTTGATGATGCTCCTGTGACATGAGCTCGGTCATAAGGGGGTCCACTGCTGCCCCCCATGATACTTAGGGAGCTGATCATTGATTTACCTCGAGACATTCCTAAAATGAAGGATAAATACTGAAGATGAATCAGATCTATAAGAATTATTTCCACCCACAAAAAGGTTTTATTCAATACTAGGATTACAAATACCAATAGCCAAATGGTTTGATTTCAAAACAATTTATGCTCTCTTTTCCTAATAATAATTGAAAACACTTAATGGAGAAGAGAAATGAATATTCTCTAGAAGTGAACACTTCTGAGAGCTGGCCTAGAACAAGGCCAAGTAAATACCACCATCCCTTCTCTCCAAGGACAGAAGCAGAACTCTTCAAAATAAGACGTTTTCAACTTTAGAGGATTTGCAGAAGAAAAGGACTACGGAGCGTGGGCAGGACAGATTAAACAACAGATTTACTCAGGAGGAAACTAATCCAGTTTTAAAGACATTAATACAAAGTACAGATTACTTCTTCATCTTCTGGATGCAAATGTTGTTGGAATCACAACCACTGATGCTAAAGAAAAAATTCTATTATTTTCTAAGTGACTTCCCATATTTCACTAACTGAAAATAGTTATAGCAATAAGGAATCATTAACAGTTTCAAAAATCTTAACCGTTTTCTTAGATTTATACCCAGAAAAATTTCTTTTTTTTTTCTGAGAGATTTTGCCTGACACCTCCTTCTCCATATTCATTTAAAAAAAGACTTCTTTTCACTACAGGCACCAGAAGGCACTGAAAAGAAAGCCATACCTCCCTAGGGCAATATGGTCTACCCAAGGACATTGAATTTCTGGCTACTTGGCTATTACTTAGGCATAGCCTAATATATCCCTCCTTACTATCACTCAGCTAATTCCAAATCTCTGCTGAAAAGGAATCTTAATCTTTTTTTTCCCCCACCTTTAGTTGCTGGGCTCTGTAGTACTGAGGTCCCCTGGTAGTGTGCCTAAAGGACCTGTGGTTTATGACTCTCCACCCAATGTCTAGTGATTTACTTTCAGGAGAGGACATCCAAAAATGCAGTGTATTTGTATCTGCAATAAATGCAGTTGGTATGTATAAATGGGCACTATTATATATTTGCTTCACAACCTTTTATAAAAAGAGTGCTAAAAGTAAAAGAGAACATTTGTTCTTAAAATTTTTTAAACCCAAAGTAGTCTAGTTTGAAACAGACTCTAGGTAATACCCTGTTTCATAATGGAAAGTTGGCAACCCTGCCAGGATCCCAGACTTGATTCTCAGTGGATCAGTCTTAACTCACCTGGAAGAGATCCTGACAAAGAACTTGGATGTGGCACATAACCAAGGGGCACAGAAGCTGGTCCATGAACTACATAGTCATTAGTCATGGTTTCCCCATCTCCCTTCATACGTGGACACAACATTCTCTGGCAGATAAAGTATATAGTTCCGGACACAAAGATGGTGACAATTACTCCAATAACTGAACCAACGGTGTTGGTGGCCTGTGGAGCTGGTTCCTCAGTTGGATCTAAAATGAGAATGCAGTACAGTTATATAAAGGAGAAATAACTGTAGACTCAAGATAGTTATTAAAAAGAGGGCTTCTGAGTAGAATGTCTAGTGAAGACAACGCACAACCATTTTTTTTGTTTCTATAAATACTTACTCACCATGCCCCATTGGGTATATAGGTTAAGTATCACTAGAAATCAAAATGAACTATTTTTAAGTGAAGACAGAAATAAAACAATACATTGAAAAGTATATCTATAAACTGATGAAAAAAAAGTGGATCATAGATTTAAATGTCATTAAGTTCTAAACACATAGATAAAATTTATTCTACTTCATTTTGTATGTCATAAAGTAACATGGTTATTTTGAATTTCTGAGAAAATTCTAGGCTCAAAAGGGATGGACCTAGGAAAGTCATCAAATGTTTTACCCAGCATAATGAAGAAGCCAAAAGCAGCTCTGAGCATGATTTTAGGTTTGAAAAGTAACATCCAGGCCTGGTGAAGGGAGATTAGAAGCTAAAGAGAGCATTAGCTCTTACACCCAATATGCTGGTGCTTTCAGGGTGAATCTACTGCCTGAGGTCTCCAAGACTTGAGTACTTACAGAACTAGAGAGCATGAGAGGAAGATCCTGCCCATGGCATTCACCTTTACCAGATTCGTGAGCTATGTGAAGCTTTAGAAGCAGGGGGCATCAGTATCACAGGAAAAGGTAAACAGTAAAAGGGCTCAAGTTTAAAGCATTACTCCTCTATTTGGAAGGAAAATGGTTCCATTCTGAATAGTCGGACCGTATCTCACACTGCAGCTCTTTCGTTCGTGTGTGTGCGTGCGTGCGTGTGTGTGTGTGTGTATATATATATATATATATATATATATATATTTTTTTTTTTTTTTTTTTTTTTCCCGAGACAGCGAGTGAGCGAGCAAGAGTGAGAGCAGAGATGAGGGACAGAGGTGGAGGGAGTGGGAGAAAATCCAAGGCAGACTACTTGCTGAGCACAGATCCCTACAAGAGGCTCAATTCCATGACCCCAAGATCATGACCTGAGCCAAAATCAAGACTCAGATGCTTAACCGGCTGACCATTCAGGGGCCTTACACTTGCAGATTCCTTAAAAACCTTTCTTCTGCTTCATCTTACCTTAAATCTCCCACCCACACAGCTAAATTTGCCCTCCACTAGATTAAATAAATGAGAGAAAATGCTATCACTAAGTTTCAGAATATGCAGGAGCTGGCAGTTAGATACTTTGTCTGTGGACTCTGGGATACAGATTCCCCCTACTCCTTGTGAGCAGCCATCTATCTTTCTTATCCCTTTCCAGTGCCTTGACATTGCCTTCTAATGCCAAGATGCAAGAAAGGATAGTTTATACTCACTATCTCCAATTCTTAGTCTTCATATCTTAACTCACTGAAATCATGCTTCTATCTTCATGGCCACAGTGAAACTTGTCTGACAAAAGTCAAAATTCTCCTATTTGCCATTCACTAAACTCTTCATCTTACTGACCTCTCCAACCATTCAAAACCGATGGCTCTTGTTTTCTTCTCAAAAATGTGTAATAAATATCCTTCCAAAATACCACTCTCTTAGTTTTATTACCTCTGACTATTCTTTTTCTGTTTCCATTTGTTGGCTTCCTTCTTTTCCATCTCTTAAGTGCAGGTGTTTGCCAGAGTTCTGTCTCTGTCCCGCTATTTTCCTCTACTAAGAAGGACTCTAAGAGAGTTCATCCACTGTCTCAGCTTCAATTATCTTTAATAAAGAGACCAAATCTCTCCCTTGAGCTAAAGACTTATACAACTAACAACAACTTCCCGAATAGCTTCAATGGGATATCCCATTGACAACTTGAATGCAACCTATCTACCCTGCATTCATCTTCACCAATATCCAACAGGTTTTGTGGCTTCCAGGGTAAAGCAGATCATAAATAAATGATGGCATCTGTGGCAAATCAAAGGCATTTAAATTAAATTTTAAAAAGTAATAAAAAACCTATATCAGACAAATATTATATCTGCAGCCCAAGATATGGAATGATTCTTCAGTTTTCAGTCTCTGCTATATGTTCCCGTTAATGACTCCAGTCACTCAGTGTGGTGCTTGTAAGTCAACCTAAACCTGTCATGGTTACAAAAACTTTTTTATTCTATTTCTAAAATCTAACCTCTCCTTTCCACCACCACTGCTTCTCTTGATTTAGAGAATCATCTTCTGCCTGAACTATAAGAGCCTCCTAAGTATTTTAAATTAGAGGCTGCAAGCCAACAGATGATGAAAAAAAATTAGTGGGTTGCAATCCTCACTTTAAAACAGAAGACTTCAAAAAAAAAAAAAAACAGAGAACTTCAGAATACATTCTATATCATATGAATAAGTACTGCTGTATGACGCTTCTGTTTCTTTATGTGAACACCCATATCTTTGTATTCCTCTTGATGTGATCAAAAAGTGTGAAAGCAATCAACCTAACATTTCCCTGCCTATAATCTTATACTTAAAATCCATCTAATTTTACAGCTTTCACAATTACATAGCCATGCCAGTCCTTTACTTAAGCCTCTCAATGGCTCTCTGTTACTCTGGATGCTGTCTAGGCTCTTTCAAAGAAAAGTAAAGTCTTCTCTGATCTCACCTTTACATGTTCTCTTGCTGATACCCTTCCTCAAGACATTGCCTGTATTCTGGCAATCCCAGTTACATGTAGTTTCACAAAGGTACCTGTTTCACTCTGTTTTTGGATAGCATATTCCTCTGCTTGGAATACAATCTCTCCATTTATCTGTTTAATTAATGCTATCACTGATCAAGACCCAATCTTAAGTACCAGTTTTCTAAGATGTTGTTTCCTTGATGAACCCCATCTTCATTCCTAAAGATTGGACCACTCTCTTTTAAAAAAATTTTAAAAATTAACATATAATGTATTATTAGCCCCAGGGGTACAGGTCTGTGAATCATCAAGCTCACACACTTCCCAGCACTCACCATAGCACATACATTCCCCAATGTCCATAACCCAACCACCCTCTCCCTCCAACCCCACCCCCCAGCAACCCTCAGTTTGTTTTGTGAGATTAAGAGTCTCTTATGGTTTGTCTCCCTCCCGATCCCATCTTGTTTCATTTTTTTCTTCCCAACTCCCCAAGCCCCCCACTTTGCCTCTCAACGTCCTCATATCAGGGAGATCATATGATAATTGTCTTTCTCTGACTTATTTCACTCAGCATAAGACCCTCTAGTTTCATCCACATCATTGCAAATGGCAAGATTTCATTTCTTTTGATGGCTGCATATATTCCATTGTGTGTGTGTGTATATGTGTACACACACCCCCACCCCACACCTTCTTTATCCATTCATCTGTTGATGGACATCTAGGTTCTGTCCACAGTTTGGCTATTGTGGATATTGCTGCTATAAACATTCAGGTGCATGGGCCCCTTCGGATCACTACATTTGTATCTTTAGGGTAAGTACCCAGTAGTGCAATTGCCAGTTCGTAGGGTAGCTCTATTTTCAACTTTTTGAGGAACCTCCATGCTGTTTTCCAGAGTGGTTGCACCAGCTTGCATTCCCACCAACAGTGTAGGAGGGTTCCCCTTTCTCCACATCCTCGCCAGCATCTGTCATTTCCTGACTTGTTAATTTTAGCCATCCTGACTGGTGTGAGGTGGCATCTCGTTGTGATTTTGATTTGTATTTCCCTGATGCCGAGTGATGTGGAGCACTTTTCATGTGTCTGTTGGCCATCTGGATGTCTTCTTTGCAGAAATGTCTGTTCATGTCTACTGTCCATTTCTTGACTGGATTATTTGTTCTTTGGGTATTGAGTTTGATAAGTTCTTTATAGATTTTGGATACTAGCCTTTTATCTGATATGTTGTTTGCAAATATCTTCTCCCATTCTGTCAGTTGTCTTTTGGTTTTGTTGACGGTTTCCTTTGCTGTGCAAAAGCTTTTGATCTTGATCTTCATCCTTGCTTCCCTTGCCTTTGGTGATGTTTCTAGGAAGAAGTTGCTGGCGGCTGGGGTTGAAGGGACCACTCTCTTTTTTGATGCTACTACTTACACAGATCTCTATTACAGTACACTTAGTATCACTTATTACATTCCCTTATCAAGAGTGTCTACTATGAGCTGGGCCATAGATATTATATACACTGAATTGTTTCATTTTCTCACAGCCACCAAGCTAAATATTATTTTCATTTTAAAGATAACAGCAAATAATTTGCTGGTAAGAGGTGGAGCTAGAATTAAAATCCATCTCCATTTAGCTTTAAAATCTTTATTCTTACTATTACCTCAACCAGAGAGGACTCTGAGAAACTTGGTACAGGAAACCTCAACACATGGCAGGTATTCAGTCAAAGCCTGCTGAATAAATGAATAGGTTCTAAAAGTCTTAGCAAGGACCCCATTTGAATTTTGTAAAAATACCAGCTTGAAGTTTTCATTACGTGTAAAGAGTTTTTAAATGAATTCTACCTAAATTCCATTAAATCAGTCTGACCAGGTAGACCTGCCTTATGCTGAATTCTATTCAGAACTAAGTTTATCACTTTGGGATATATTTTATGTCAGGGCATTTGTCAATAGTTATGAACCTTGATGAAACTATCAGTTATGTACGCTAGAGTCCTTAGGCATAGGGATATATATTGGCCTACGAATCCTTAGCCTTCACTTTAAGGAAGCTCTTAACGTCATTAAGAAACTGGTAGAAACATGTCAAGAAAAAGTGAGAGATGATAAACATGGGCTAATGTTCAGAATCTCAAGTTTACACCACTGATTTCTACATATCTAAATGGTTTGAGCATTTCCTAACTTTAGTTGTGGCAAAATAATATTTATTCCTTTCTGATGTTTTCCTTAATGTTTCTGTGAAGATATTTGTGCAAAGAAAACTGCTATCTGTAAGGAATTAGTAAAGCAAAACAAAAAAATCCTGGTACAAATAATTAACTTAATATTAATGCTTCTTTTCTTCTTCTTCTTTTTTAAGATTTTTGTTTATTTGTTTTAGGGAGAAAGAGAGAGCACAGCAGGTGGAAAGGGAGAGACTCTCACACAGACTCCCAGCTGAGCAGGAAGCCCAATGTAGGGCTTGATCTCCTAACCCTGAGATCATGACCTAGCTGAAATCAAGAGCTGGACACTTAACTGACTGAGCCACCCAGGCACCCCTAATGCTTGTTTCTTAATAAAGAAATACTAATTATAAGAGAAACTCACCTATGAAGAAAAGGAAAAAGTATTTTAAAAATTCTCCCGTAAGAGCATTATATAAGGTTTTAGTCCTACTTACAACAATCCAATTCATCTGACTTGTCACTGCAATCCACATTATGATCACATTTCTTATGTTTTCCAATGCACTGACCGTTGGAACAGCGGAACTGATCAATTAAACAAAGCACTGGGGGAAAAAATGTAAATAGTTTACTTATTTTTACTAGCATGTAAAGTCAAAAAGTACTTTCTGGGTGTAAATGAAAAACAAATTAGACTTTAAAATATAACTTAAAAATTATTCTCTGGGGATTTCCATTGGTAGAGAGAAAAGAGTAGAAAAAAAGAAATCCAGCAGGAAATTTCCTATTTTGTTCTTTATATGAAATTAGGATCCTCTTTCACTAATAATTCTGATAAGAATTAAAGAATTCTATATATGTGCATTTTTTTTAAGGTTTATTTATTTATCTGAGAGGAGAAAGTGCACATGAGCAGTGGGGAGGGGCAGTGGGAGAAGGAGACTTCCTGCTAAGCAGGGAGCCCGACATGGGGCTGGATCCAAAGGATATTGGGATCATGACCTGAGCGGAAGGCAGAGCTTAACCTATTGAGATACCCAGGTGCCCTCTATGTGCATTTCTAGACATTAAACAATTCTAGAGAATTTGTTTTTACCATGTTAAAGGTTAGTGGTGCAAAGAGGAAAATATGAAACTATTTTATATTGTAATAAACAAAGCTACTAATTCAGAGTTCACTGGAAACAAGGACTATTTTTACATACTGAAGGTCTAACTTTTGTGCCTCATCCCTCAATCTGCAAAGCTTATTAAGGTGTATAGACCTTATGTATAGCTTATTAAGGTGTATAGACCTTTACTCCACTTAAACTTATGTTTAAGTGGAATAAAACAACAATTTGGAACATGCTATTAGGTTAAACATAAAGTCAAATGCACTTGAAAAAACCCCAAATCTACTAAGCCAAAACAATACTCTAAATTTCAAACAACTGAACATTAATGGAAAAAAAGACGACACAACCAGGCCCCAAGAATTTTGGATACCTTCACAGTTCTTCTCATCTGATTTATCCTGGCAGTTTGCATCTCCATTGCATCGGAGGGCACCATCAATACACTGCCCACTGGCACACTGGAACTGGGATTCTGAGCATACAGGACAGTTGAGCTCATCACTATGGTCTTCACATTCAGTAAACCCATCACAGCGCCATGCCACAGGGATACAGTCAATTTCTCCCGTGAAACAAGTAAACTGCTGAGGAGAACATGTTGGGGGTTCTTCAAATGAACAAGGGGGAGAAAAGTGACAAAAACACAACAGTCACACAAATGTACAAACATACTTGAGTGAAGCTCTCTTAATAATTAACATAGGCAAAACATTTAATAGATAAAATATGTAAACTAACCCATCTAACCAGAGGAGAAATACAATTTTTACACTACTACATTTAGATTTACCAACTTGCAAAAGTATAAGACAGAAAGTTTGCTCATATATTATAATTCAAGTACGATTATTTGCAATCCATTATAATCTCACACATAACCGAGGAATAATCACTAAAATCATCAACCTACAAATGTTTTAAAGTTAGCCCAGAATTCATAAGTTTTCTAGTGCTGAGGTTCTCAAAGAGTGCTCCAGGAATAGGGGATCTACAAAGTCAAAACCATTTTATAATAATACTGAGATGCCATTTGCCTTTCTCGCTACACTTGCCCTGACTCATCAAAAAGGAATGACTGGTAAAAGTCTTGGCACCTTAGCAAACTCAAGGCACTGGTATCAAACCATTACCAGTAGTCACTGCATTCCATACAACCACACACTCACAGTTAAAAAAAAAAAAAAAAAAGCCAGTTTTATATTTAAATGTTCTTGATGAATCAGTAAAAATATTAACTACATTAAAATAAACTCTTGGAATACATGCTGTCTCTTCAATAGAGTTTGAAAATGGGAAGAATGTGTAAAAATTCATTAACCTATTGAGATACATACCTCAGTATGACAGTTTCTCATGGGAGACTGTGAGGTGTAAGCTCAGACCAAAATGGAATGCCATTTTTATATTAAATTGAAAGAACTGACAAATAAACTATAGTTATTTACATTTAGGTATCTGGCATAAAAAAAGAAAAAATGAATTAGCGAGGAGAGAGTCAAGGTGGTGGAGGAGTAGACCTCAGCTTCGTCTGGTCCTAGGAATTTGGCTAGATAGCTATCAAATCACTCTGAACACCTGTGAACTCAACTGGAGATCTACGAATAACTGCAACTCTACAGATAGAAAAGTGACCATTTTCTGCAAGGTAGGAGGTGTGGAGAAGTGAATCTAAGGCCATATATTGGAAGATAAACTGAGGGGGAAGGGAGCCTCCAAAAGCCAGCACCCAAAAGTGATAGAGCAACAGATCTCACAACTTTTAGAAGTCTGCCCTGGTGAGAGATGTCCCTGACTAAAAGGTGCCAGATGGCGAAGCAGGGCGGAAACCTGGGTGGGACAGTGTGGTCTCGGGATCCTCGGGGTCACAAGACAACCAGGGGTGCCTGAGCCAGCAAAGTTCCCAGGCATTGGAGCAGGGAATGTGGCTGCAATCAGTGAGCTCAAGAGTGGGCTCTCAGCTTGGAGCTGCCATATACTGCCAACCCAGGCACGGTGGGGCAACTGCTCTCCAAGCAGGGGCTCAGTGAGCAGCAGACCCATGGCAAGACCCTACTTTCTCCCCTGGGGAGAGTGGCACAGGTGCACACCACACAATTCTGTAGGGGTTGGATCCTTGAAATGGGGTTGTGGGCCTGAGATAGAAATGCTTGGTCACAGGCTGGGTGAGCACAGATAGCGGTCAGAGATGGAAGTGACCAACTGCTTTTCCCCGAGGGCACACTGAGAAGTGGGGCCCCAGCTCTCTGTGCAGGGGCTGGAGATTGGGAAGCCACCATTTTCACTATCATCCTCTAAAGGGAATGGAAAGCCTTCAGGGAACAAAAGTCACAGAAGATAATCTGGAGCCACTTACTTATCTGCCTCCTCGCAGAGGCAGCGCAATTCCACCTGGGGCAAAGACACTTGAGAATCAATGCAACAGGTCCCTCATCCAAAAGATCAGCACAAACATCCATCCAGCTAAGCCCAAGTTCATCCACCATCATACACAAATGCAAAACTACAGAACCAGGGGAAAATAGTATATAGAATTCATGGCTTCCCCCCCCCCCCATGATTCCTTAGTCTTTCAATTTTAATTTTTTTGTCTTTCCTTTTTCAACCAATTTCTTATTTTAGCAACTTTAAAAATTTTTCATTTTTACAGTTAAATTCTATTCTTTTAATTTTTGTATATATAAGTTTTTCTTTCTTTATAATTTTGGGATGCAGTTTCTTCTAACAAACAGACCAGAGCACACCCAGAATCTAGTGTATGAACCTGTTCTCTTAAACCTATCTGATCATATATATTTTTTTTACTTTACTTTTTTTTTTGCCAAAGTCTTTTTAAAAAGTATCTTTCTAATCACATTCTATCTTTTCAATGTATTTAATTTTATTTGTGTGTGTGTGTGTGTGTGTGTGTGTATATATATATATATATATATGTTTTTCTTTCTTTACAATTTTGAGATGTAATTTTTTCTAACAAACCAACCAAAATACACTCAGCACTGTTCTGTTCACCTGTCTGTTTATAATCTTTCTTGGTTTTTTTGTTTATTTTCTTTTAGCATTCATTTTTACAGTTACATTCTATCCTTTAATTGTATTTAATTTTATTTTTGTACATATATAAGTTTTTCTTTCTTTACAATTTTGGGACCCAGTTTTCTCACAGACCAAAATATACATAGGATCCAGTGTACTGCTCAGTTCTGTTCAAATGTCTGATTATATGCTATATTTTTTTAATTTTAATTTTATTGTTTTTCTATTTGGGGTCTCTTCTGATTTGTCTAGTCTATATTTCTCTGGCATTGCTGCCATTTTAGTACTCTGTTCTCTCATTCAGCTATTCTTCTCTGGACAGAATGACAAGACATAAAAACTTACCTCAAAAAAAGAGAACAAGAGGCAGTTCTGACTGCCAGGGACCTAATCAGTATGGATTTAAATAAGATGTCAGAACTAGAGTTCAGAATAATGATTATAAAGATGTTTGCTGGGCTTGAAAAAAGCACAGAAGACACTAGAGAATCTCTTTCTGGAAAAATAAAAGAATTATAATCTAATCGAGTCAAAATAAAAAATGCTATTAGTGAGATACAATAAAAAAATGGAGGCTTTAACTGCTAGGAGAAATGAGGCAAAAGAAAGAATTAGTGATAGAGAAGACAAAATGATTGAGAATAAAGAAGCTGAAAAAAGGGGAGAGGAATAATTACTGGATCACAAGGGGAGAATTTGAGAGATAAGTGATACCATAAAGAGAAACGATATTATAATGAAGAGGAAAGAGAGGGGCAGTAAGTATATGGGAGCAAATTATACCAGAGAACTTCCCTGATTTGGGGAAGGAAATAGGCATTCAAGTCCAGGAGGCACAGAGAACACCCCTCAAAGTGAATAAAAATAGGTGAACACCCTCACATATAAAAGTGAAACCTGCAAATTTCAGAGACATGGAGAAAATCCTGAAAGCAACTCCAGACAAGAGGTCTGTAACCTATGAGGGTAGAAACATTAGACTGAACCACAGAGACCTGGCAGGCCAGAAAAGACTGGCATGATATATTCAGGGTGCAAAATGAGGAAAAATATGCAACCAAGGACACTTTATCCAGCTAGGATGTCATTCAAAATAGAGATATAAAAAACTTCCAGGGCAAACAGAAACTAAAAGAATTCATGATCACTAAATCACCCCTGCAAGAAATATTGAAAGGGATTCTGTAAGTGAAGAGAGAGCCCAAAAGTAACACAGACCAGAAAGGAACAGAGACAATATAAAGAAATAGTGACTTTATAGATAATACAATGGCACTAAATTTGTATTTTTTAATAGTTACTCTGAATGGTAAATGGGCTAAATGCCCCAATCAAAAGATATGGAGTATCAGTTTGGAAAAAAAGCAAGACCACTGATATGCTGTCTGCAAGAGACTCATTTTAGGCCAATAGACATCTCCAGATTTAAACTCAGGGGATGGAAAACCATTTATAATGCTAATGGAATCAAAAGAAAGCTGGGTGGCAATCCTTATATCAGACAATTAGATTTTAAACCAAAGATGGTAATGAGAGATGAGGAGGGACACTATATTATAACTAAAGGGTCTCTCCAACAAGAAGATCTAACAATTGTAAATATTTATGCCCCTAACATGGGAGCAGCCAATTAAATAAACCAATTGATAAAATTAAAGAAACACATTGATAATAATCAATAATAATAGGGGACATCAACACCCCATTTTACTGCAACAGACATACTGTCTAAGCAGAAGATCAACAAGGAAACAAGGGCTCTGAATGACACACTGGACTAGACAGACTTCACAGATATATTAAGAACATTCTATCTCAAAGCAAAAGAATACACATTCTTCTTAGGTGCACATGGAACATTCGCCAGAACAGATCATGTACTGGGTCACAAATCAGGCCTCAACTGGTAACAAAAGACTGGGATCATTCCCTGCATATTTTCGGACAACAATGCTTTGAAACTTGAACTCCATCACAAGAGGAAAGTTGGAAAGAACTCAAATATAGGGAGGCTAAAGAGCATCCTACTAAAGAATGAATGGGTCAACCAGGAAATTAAAGAAGAATTTTAAAAATGCATGGAAACAAAGGAAAATGAAAACATAACTGTTCAAAACCTTTGGGGCACAGCAAAGGCAGTCCTAAGAGGGAAATATATAGCACTGTAAGCCTTACCTAAGAAAGGTCTCAAATACACAACATAACCTCATACCTAAAGGACTGGAGAAAGAATGCAAGTTAAGTCCAAACCCAGCAGGAGAAGAGAAATAATAAAGCTTAGAGCAGAAATCAATGAAATAGAAACCAAAAGAACAGTACAAAAAGATCAAAGAAACTAGAAGTTGGTTCTTTGAAAGACTTAATAACATTGATAAACCCCTGGCCAGACTTATCACAAAGAAAAGAGAAGGGGCCCAAATAAAGAAAATCATGAATGCAAGAGGAGAGATCACAACCAACACTGAAGAAATACAAACAATTTTAAGAACATATTATGAGTAATTATATGCCAACAAATTGGCAATCTGGAAGAAATGGATGCATTCCTAGAGATGTACAAACTACCAATACCGAAACAGGAAGAAAAAGAAAATCTGAACAGATACATAACCACGAAGTAAATTGAAGCAGCAATAAAAATTTCTTAAAAAAACAAAACAAAACAAAAAAAACAAACCAAGAATCCAGGGCCAGATGGCTTCCCAGGGGAATTCTACCAACCATTTCAAGAAGAATTAATACTTATTCTTCTGAAACTGTTTCAATAAATAGAAATGGAAGGAAAACTTCTGAACTCATTCTATAAGGGCAGCATTGCCTTGATCCCCTCATTCTATAAGGGCAGCATTGCCTTGATCCCAAAGCCAGACAAAGACCCCACCAAAAGCGAGAGTTACAGACCAATATCTCTACTGAACATGGACGCAAAAATTCTCACCAAGACACCAGGTGAGGATTCAACAGTGAATTAAAAGGATTATTCACCATGACCAAGTGGGATTTATTCCTGGGCTGCAAGGGTGATTCAACATCCACAAATCAATCAATGTGATAACACTATGTTCATAAAAGAAAAGACAAAAACCATATGATTTTTTAAATAGATACAGAAAAAGCATCTGACAAAGTACAGCATTCGTTTTTAATTAAAACTCTTCACAGTGTAGGGACAGAGGGAACATACCTCAATATCATAAAAGCCCTACACAAAAGCCCACAGTGAGTATCATTCTCAATGGGGAAAACTGAAAGCTTGTCCCCTTAGGTCAGGAACAAGGCAGGGAAGTCCACTATCACCACTGTTGTTCAACATAGTACTTATGCTAGCCTCAGCAATCAGACAACAAAAATAAATAAAAGGCATTTGAATTGGCAAAGAAGAAGTCAAACCCTCATTCTCCCCAGATAACATGATACTCTATGTGGAAAACCCAAAAGACTCTACCCCAAAACTATTAAAACTCATACAAGAATTCAGCAAAGTGGCAGGATATTAAATCAATGCACAGAAACCAGCTGCATTTCAATGCAAAAAATGAGACAGAAGAAAGAAAAATTAAGGACTCGATCCCATTTACAACTGCTCCCCAAACCATAAGATACCTAGGAATAAGTCTAACCAAAGAGGTAAAGGATCTATACTCAGAAAACCATAGAATGCTCATGAAAGAAATTGAGGAAGACACAAAGAAATAGAAAAATGTTCCATTCTCATGAATTGAAGAACAAATATTGTTAAAATGTCTCTGCTACCCACAGCCATCTACACATTCAATGCAATCCCTATCAAAATACCATCAGAGCTGGAATAAATAATCCGAAAATTTGGAAGGAGCCAGGAAAGACCCTGAATGGACAAAGAAAAGTTGAAAAAGAAAACCAAAGTGGATGGCATCACAATTCCAGACTTAAAGCTCTATTACAAGTTTGTAATCATCAAGACAGTGTGGCACTGGCACAAAAAGAAATGCGAAGATCAATGTAACAGAATACAGAACCCAGAAATGCACCCTCAACTCAATGGTCAACTAATGTTTCACAAAGCAGGAAAGAATATCCCATGGAAAAAAGATGGTCTCTTCAACAAATCGTGTTCAGAAAATTGGACAGCCACATACTGAAGAATGAAACTGGACCGCTTCCTTATACCTTACACAAAAATAGACTCAAAATAGAGGAAAGACCTAAATATGAGACAAGAATCTATCAACATCCTAGAGGAGAAGACAGATAGCAACCTCTGTGACCTGGGCTGCAGCAAATTCTTGCTAGACATATCTCCAAAGGCAAGGGAAACAAAGGCAAAAATGAACTACTGGGACTTCATCAAGATAAGAAGCTTTTGTACAACAACGGAAAGAGGTCATAAAACCAAAAGACAACCAATAGAATGGGAGAATATATTTGCAGATGTCTTATCAAATAAAAGCCAGTATCCAAAATATTTAAAGAATTTATCATATCCAACAACCAATGAACAAATAATCCAATCAAGAAATGGGCAGAAGACATGAACAGACATTTCTCCGCAGACATACAAATGGCCAACATGAAAAAGTACTCAACATCACTCAGCATCAGGGAAATATGCAAATGAAAATCACAATGAGACACCACCTCACACCAGCCAGAACACCTAAAATGAACAAGTCAGGAAACAACAGAGGATGTAGAGGTGAGAATGTAGAGAAAGGGGAACCCTTTTACACTGTTGATGGGAATGCAAGCTGGTGCAGTCACTCTGAAAAGCAGTATGGAGGTTCATCAGAAAGTTGAAAACAGAGCTACCCTATGACCCAACAATTGCACTACTGGGTATTTACCCCAAAGATACAGATGTAGGGATCCAAAGGCACACGTGCACCCCAATGTTTACAGCAGCAATGTCCACAATAGCCAAACTATGGAAAGAGCCCATATGTCCAGTGACAGATGAATAAAGATATGGTATATATACATACTATGGAATACTACTCAGCTGTCAAAAAAATGAAATCTTGCCATTTGCAATGATGTAGACTGAACTGGAGGGTATTATGCTAAGTGAAATAAGTCAATCAGAGAAAGACAATAATCAAATGATCTCACTCATATGTGGAATTTAAGAAACAAAACAGAGGACCATATGGGAATAAAGGGAAAAAATAAAATGAGATGAAATCAGAGAGGGAGACAAACCATAAGAGACTCCTAATTACAGGAAACAACCTGAGGGTTGCTGGAAGGGAGGGAGCAGGAGAATGGAGTAACTGGGTGATGGACATTAAGGAGGGCAAGTAATATAATGAGCACTGGGTGTTATACAAGACTGATGGATCACTGACCTCTACCACTGAAACTAAGAATACATTATATGTTAATTAATTGAATTTAAATAAAAATGAATTAGCAAGCCTGTTACTTCAAGGAAAACAATGGCACACATCACTGTACTTTTGCAACATATTATAACACTGGAGCTTTCAATCAGAAATTATAATTTTGGAAAACCTGTATCCAACACTGCAAGCTTGACAGATTCCCCCTACTTAAAAAAAAGTTTTTTCTAATGAGATTGGTGGTGATATAAACACGTGATTTTTGATATTGTTTAAAATCTGAAGATCTGGAATTTCTGACTGGAATTCTAGTATTTCCAAATGACCATGGTGTAAAGTTACAAAATCATGCCTGGGTAAAATATCCATTCGGAGCACAAAACAGATCAATGGTTTTTAATATAAGAGATTATAAAAAGTTAATATGGTTTCAAATTCCATACAGCAACTTAACCTACAGAAAACTACCACTTGCAATATCTGATACAGAATTCAAGATATATGCAATATTATTTGAAAAGACTATTACTATAGCTCTGTTCACCAACTACACTTCTGTCTGAGGCTAAATTTCCTTATGTATTTCAACCAAAATCACATACTATAACAGATTGAATGCAGAAGCAGACATGAGAATCCTGCCACCACTGAAGAGATTTACAAAAATGTAAAAACAATGTCGCATTTCTCACTAAAATTATTTTGTTTCAGAAAACATAGCCAACTTTAACAGGTTTAACTTGAGAACATGTAAGGGTTTATTATTATTTTTAATTTTTCAATGTTCTTGGTCTTAATTTCAACCACTAAATATAGATAAACATAACCTCTGCAAACAAAAGGTGTTTGGGGTCCTCAATAATTTTTTAAAATGTAAAAGTTGCTGAGGTTCTCTGAGAATTCCCATTCAAGCCCAATTTCCTTGTTTCTGCAAATGAGGATACTGAGGCTCAGAGACGCTAAGTGACTGCCCAAGCTCACAGCGCTTCCTATAAAGAAGTGATAATTTAAAAAAAAAGACAGGACCAGAAGGGCAGTCTCCTTAGTTTTAGCCCACTGCCTCTACTATTATAGCACAGCCTGCTGACTTCATTTAAATACCTGTTAGTAAATTTACTAGATAACAGAACTTTATTAACATGACTATGGATCAGAAAACCTTTTATCATTTTTTAAAAGATTTTATTTACTTGTTTGAGAGAGAGAGTAGGAGAGAGAAGGAGAGAGAATCTAAAGCAGACTCAACACTGAGCAGAGTCTGAAGTGGGGCTCAATCTCATGACTGCAAGATCATGACCTGAGCAGAAACAAGAGTTGGATGCTTAAAAATGAAGCACCCAGGCGCCCCAAACCTTTTATTTTTAAAATGGATAATACTGTAAATCACAGGTGAACAGTTTGCATGGGGTATTTGAGATAGTATTTAGACAGGAATTTGAACCCATTATGTATTCAGCGTTATAACAGATCATGTGGAGATAAAAATAGGTAAAATATATGGTCCATGTTCTTAAAGAACTTTTAATTTAACTGGGGCTAGGAAGAGACTAATTAATACAACACAAAACATCATTCTGAATTGCATATCAGGCAAACTGTGGTAACAGGGCTACAATTCAGAGAAACAGGAGAACAATAATGGCTATTGAAAGTTTAAAGATCATGAGGAGATGCTCCCTGAAAAATAACAAAGGTTTAGGATGGCATGAAAAAAGAAAAAAAAAAAACTCTGGAATACCACAAGCAAGTCCACTGAGGTAAAGCAAAACAGGATGTGCAACAGTAATCATCAAACTCTAAATAGCCAAACAAAAATAAAGTGAGATACAAAAGGCAATGGATAGGTAAGACAGGTTCAAATGAAAACACATCCTGAAAGTCAGGCAGATGAATTAAAATTTTGCCTCCACAGTAAAATCAATGTTAAATTACAAAAACAAAACAAAACAAAAAACACCCCTTTTTTATTTATTTACTTGACAGAGAGAGAGAGAGGATGAGCACAACTAGGGGGAGCAGCAGGCAGAGGGAAAAGCAGGGAGTCCAACTCGGGGCTCGACCCAGGACCCTGGGGTCATGAGCTGAGCTAAAGGCAGATGTTTAACCGGTTGACTGAGCCACCCAAGTGCCCCCCCAACCCCGAAAATCTTTTTTTAGAAAAGATCTTATTTCATTTCTTAAATATTTTATTTATTTATTTGACAGACAGAGAGCACAAATGCAGCAGGGGAACTGGCAGAGGGAGAGGGAAAAGCAGACTCCCCATTAAGCAGGGATGTGGGGCTCCATCTAGGATCCCAAGATCATGACCTGAGCCCAAAGCAAACCCTAGGCGCCCCTGCAGTTTTATTCTTCAGAACCAAAAAACAAAACAATTTAAATGCCCCTCAACAGAATAAACTATGGCATATTTTTACAATGAAACACTACTCAGTAATAAAAAGAAACAAATTACTGATACACTCCTCTATATGGCTAAATCTCAAAATCTTAAGTAAGAGAATCAGACACAAAAAGAATACATATGGGGCACCTGGGTGGCTAAGTGGGTTGAAGCCTCAGCCTTCAGCTCAGGTCATGTTCCCAGGGTCCTGGGATTGAGCCCTGCATTGGGCTCTCTGCTCAGCAGGGAGCCTGCTTCCCTCCACCCCACTGCCTGCCTCTCTGCCGATTTGTAATCTGTCAAATAAATAAATAAAATCTTAAAAAAATATATGCCATGATTTCTACATAAATTTCAAGAACAGGAAAAGCTAAATTATGGGGATAAAAATCAGAATAGTGGTTACTTCTAGAAAAGAAGTGGCTATGGAAGAATACCAGGGTACTTTTTTTTTTTTTAAAAGATTTTATTTATTTATTTGACAGACAGAGATCACAAGTAGGCAGAGAGGCAGGCAGAGAGAGAAAGAGGAGGAAGCAGGCTCCCCACCAGGCAGAGAGCCTGATGTGGGGCTTGATCCCAAGACCCTGGGATCATGACCTGAGCTGAAGGCAGAGGCTTTAACCCACTGAGCCACCCAGGTGCCCCCAGGGTACTTTTTTTTAATGACAACATTGTATATCCTGGTTTGTGTGTTGGTAACACATTTACTAAAAGGCTCCATTATTTTAATACATATATTTTTTTAAAAATTTAATACATGCATTTAAAATACTCACTAAATGTGAAGAAAAAACACAAAGGTCTTTTAAAAATATATATATATATATTTTTTATACCTTTTTTTAAAAAATAAACATATATTTTTATCCCCCAGGGTACAGGTATGTGAATCACCAGGTTTACACACTTCACAGCACTCACCATAGCACATACCCTCCCCAATGTCCATAACTCCACCCCCTTCCCCCCCAGCAACCCTCAGTTTGTTTTGTGAGATTAAGTGTCACTTATGGTTTGTCTCCCTCCCAATCCCATCTTGTTTCATTTATTCTTCTCCTATGCCCTTAACCCCCCTGTTGCATCTCCACTTCCTCATATCAGGGAGATCATATGATAGTTGTCTTCGCAAAGGTCTTTTAAAAGACATTTTCTAAGTGGAAGATGATATCCTTGACTCAGTTTTATCTATGTTACCATTACATAAAAGTAATTTTTCTAAGATTTGCCTTATAGTAACAACCTAGGACCTGATATGAAAATACTTGCTAATTTTTTTTATTGTGGTAAAATATATGTGACAAAGTTTACTTATTTTTTAAAAGACTTTATTTATTTATTTGACAGAGCACAGGCAGGGGGAGCAGTAGGGAGAGGGAGAGGGAGAAGCAGCCTCCCCTCGGAGCAGAGAGCCCAATGTAGGGCTCAACTTCCACGACCTGAGCTTAAGGCAGATGCCCAGCTGACTGCACCACCCAGGGGCCCCAACCTTTACTATTTTAACCACTTTCAAGTATATAGTTCAGTGGCATTAAATACATTCACATTATTGTGCAACACTTGCTATTTTGTGGAAAGACACTTCAAGTACCAGAGCTTAACGTTTACCACGTTTACCACACACATAGTTGCTCTCCCCAACTAAACTAAATGCTCTTTCTCAAAGATCTTCAAATCTCCTACAGTCCAAGCAGAGTGCCTCACAGCTGCTACTCAATATGTTATTTACTTTTTTTTACAAAAGTAAACTTAGAATAAAATATTCTTATAATACCATCTTATCAATAATTCTGTATTTTGAATGTATAAACCAGTCTTTGTTCACAGAAGTATGTACTTTATGCAGTTGTCATCATAGAGAAACATGTAAAAAAATTTTTTTTCTATTTAAGTCAAATTTTGGCTACATTCTTTACATAAGTTGATGGTCATAATGTTTAACAGCTGTATAAACTCAGTTATTTTACTTCATTTTCCTATCATTAGAAATTAAATGGCTTTCAATCTATAAACTGCCACTGTAGAGAAGAGTCTTTTCCCTTCAACTGAATTAACTTAGAATTATTGCCAAGAGGAGAATTTCTGAATTAAGAGAGTGAATATTATTACGTTATTTGATGCTACCACACTATGCTTTAACAAAGGAATATACCAATTTGTTATGCTCTCATGAGTGATTGAACCAATTCCGCTGCCATATTATATTAGAGTGATATTAAAAAAAAAATTTTTTTTTTTGGCTAGGTAAATAAGTAAAAACAATAGGCAACTACCTATAGATGTGAATAAAAGAATGTTCTTTTCACTGGATATATCCCTGGCAATGACACATAAACTTTGTAGAATCTAGAATTCAGTAGATGGAGATTATAGGAGGTAGAATTAATTCATTTTTTCACTCTCTGGGGTGAAAAAAGCTACTTTATTATTAGGAAATGCATTCATTCACAAGATTAATTTCCCCCCAAATAACGGCACTTCTAACTTAGTCCCAGGATTAGATTATGTGCTACCCATCATGATGGATTGATTCACTCTCAAAGTAACCCAAAAGGCTAGGATAGTACAGATGAATGAAATGTAAGTGACTAATCAAGTTAGGGGAAAGAGAAACTTCATTGCCAAATCACAGAATGCTAGATTAAGTCACAGAACAGGTTAACTGCACAAGAAAATAACATATTTACCTCCACATGACAGCTCATCTTGAAGCAGAACCAAGTGCATGGGACAAGAGCACCTTGTAGTACCATCTCCTTTTACAAGACAAATATGTGAACAGCCACCATTATCCTGAGCACAAGGGTGCTGTCCTGAAAAAGAAAAAAAAAAGGAGAAAGAAAAGGCAGGGAGGGAAGAAGGAAGGAAAGAAAGGGCAGCTAAGTCAAAATTAATTATTTATGAATTACCAAGAACACCAAATTTAAAATTACCTTGGACTTAATTCTACTAACAATAGAATATTGTGTATCCTTATACAATTGCAAGGAGGACAATTTAATAATGCAAAATATTTATATCTAACCACTGTCTTTAAATATTTATATATATAAAAAATTGATCATTGAAACTAAAAACATTGCTAGGGAGAATGCAGAAACCTGGACATTATTCTACTTAAAATACAAAAACTCTTCCAAAGAATTTTAACTCAGAAATTCTACCATTCTAACAGATGATTTTATTCAAAAACTGTAGTTTAATGAAATACAGAAATAATGAAATATGGAAAATTAAGAGTTATTATGTTAGAAGAAAAAAGTTCACATGGATTGCAACCACTCATAGACAATCAAAATTATTTGCTTAATCAATTGCAAAAGGTAACTTGCAATGTTACAAATGTTTAATTTCCTTAAATTTGGGCTAAATTAAATAAATACAAACTTGGGCAATTTTTCAAAGTCTGTTTTACAAATTAGACTTAATGAAGTTGCTTTGAATTTTCTACTTAGCCTGTGTTACAAGCAACTTGATATCTGTCATCAGAATAGCGGCATCTACTATAGCCTCCTATTTATTATCTGTGTTCTCAATAACACCTCAGTCCTGCTTCAGTGTGCATGGATGAGACTGAGGGAGGCAGCTATCTGAAACTGAACAGAGGTGTTATACTACACAGATGTCCCAAAACAGACATCAGTTCATACTGCACTAAAACACACAACCTACAAAGTTACAACATTTTAATTCCATGACACTTTTTTTTTTTAAGATTTTATTTATTTGAGAGAGAGCAAAAGAAAGAGAGATCACAGAGGGAAAAGGAGAAATAGACTAGCTGCTGAGTGAAGAGCCCAATAAAAGGCTCAATCCCAGAACTCTAAGATCATTACCCAAGCTGAAGGCAGACACTTAACGAACTGAGCTACCCAGGCACCTCCTCCCGGCCATGACACTTCTGATAAACAAAAATCTCACTCTCTTTAAAGTCATTAGAAATTTGAAAAAATGCTTTTCCAAATCTAAGACCATATTTAAGTGTCTATTTAAAAAAAAAAAAAAAAAAGACATTCCCCCCTAAAATTCTGAAAACCTCCAAGGAGATTTTCTGCAATAAAATATTCATTTGTAAGTGAATAAATAGCTTAGAAATTAAGGCCTTATTTCTATTAAATATTCAGCTTGAGTCACATGTCATAAATTAGAATGACAACAATTCTAACTCTAATTCTCAAATGTCTCTAACTTCTAAAAGCTCATCAACAGTGACAACAAAATGAAGACATGAACAAGCAATGGTGTTCCCATTCCACTATTCTCCTTTCATACTCCAGTCTGATTTGAAAGCATCAGGTTGAGAAGTTAAGGAGTTCAATAGTTCTCTCTTTAATATTTCATTTAACATTAGCATTCCTGGGACAATCACATAAAACCCATAGTAGTAATTGCTATGAGAAGTCTTTTGAAATTAACAAGAAATTAAGGCAAGATGATTAGCCATATTCAAAAGCTTTCAGAAAAATTTGAGTACTTTTCTAAGATGAGAATACAATTGAGAAATTTATCTAGAAGAAAACAAAGTATCCATTAAGCAATCTTCTCTAAGTTCACTTCAAAAACTTCTGAACACACTAGTTTTTGTTTTTGCTTAATAAAGTTATTCCAAGATAACTATATTATTATATAAATATAATTTTTGTTCTTGTTCAAACTATGGGGGCACACAGGGAACAAAAAAAAATACATACTTTATACCACTATTCTTAAAGGGGTTCAAGATTTAAAAAAAAAAAAAAAAGCATGACAAGCAGTCTCTCTCTCTCTCTCTATATATATATATATATATAAAACATAAAAATATAGGGGCGCCTGGGTGGCTCAGTGGGTTAAGCCTCTGCCTTCGGCTCAGGTCATGATCCCGGGGTCCTGGGATCGAGCCCCTCATCGGGCTCTCTGCTTAGCAGGGAGCTTGCTTCCCTTCCTCTCTCTCTTCCTGCCTTTCTGCCTACTTGTGATCTCTCTCTGTCAAATAAATAAACCAAAAAAAAATCTTCAAAAAAAATTAAAAAACATAAAAATATATATAAATATATATTACATATATAAATATCTGAGGAAATTTTTGAAAATGAGCCAGACCATTCCTTTCCCCCACTCCTGTTTTATGGGGAAAAGGTGTTTAATTTGAAAAAGCTCCCAGGTGAGTTCGATGTAAGGCTTTAAAAACACAGTTTAAAAAATTGGCAAGATTAAAAGTGCACGAAAATCTTTTAAAAAAAGGGTAAGAAGGAGCACTTGGGTGGCTCAGTTAACTGTCTGCCTTTGGCTCAGGTCATGATCTCAGGGTCCTGGTACTGAGTCCCTCAGAGGGGAGGCTGCTTCTCCCTCTGCCCCTTCCCCTGCTCCTGCTCTCTCTCAAATAAATAAAATCTTATAAATAAATAAATAAGTAAAATTTTAAAAAGGTAAGAAGACAGACAGGAACATCTTAATTCAGTCTTAATTTCTTATAATAAACATGATTCCTGCAATTATCAGTCTGCCATCAGCACTTACTATATTCCTGAAGATTCAGCTCTTTCACTGCATGAATGTCACTAAGCTGGGCAATTCGAGCCTGGACTTTGGTTCTACCCTCTCGACCTGTCATGTCAATTTTTTCAATCATTTGCTGCTGCTTATCAATCCAATATAGCCAGTTTTCAAACACAGTCAGTCCCACAGGCTGCAAGATATTGGAGTCTTCTAATAC
This sequence comes from Mustela putorius furo, assembly GCF_011764305.1. Lineage (NCBI taxonomy): Eukaryota > Metazoa > Chordata > Mammalia > Carnivora > Mustelidae > Mustela > Mustela putorius. The sequence continues at coordinate 35,795,949 of NW_025422368.1, read as the reverse complement.
TATCCGGTTGGCACCTTGGAAAAGAGAACATTCAACAGAAATGATTCATGTAGGTCAAATCAAACATTCAGCAACTACTTTTGATTCCGAAAGTATTGAAATGGAAAATATAAGGTATCTACCACAAAAATTAAAACGCATTCTGAAAAGATATAAGACATACCACAGAACAGACTAGACATTTAAATACAAACAAAAGCAAGTAAGTGCCCAATACATAGTAAATACTCTAGTTCAAAGAAACATAGAAAACACAGAGTGTTTCAAAAATTTTTTTAAAGGCAGAGTCCACTTTTCAAATTACATTTTATGAAAAGCCTTAACATATAAATCAGATAAAAACGGACTTCTTTGGATAAAGCAGTGGTGGTGAGCCCAGAGCTCTGAGCTCTTGGCCTCCCCTATTGCTGAGTACACCTGAGGCCTCTGTGAAGAACCACTCCACCCTCACGCCTTCTGGCCACTCAGAACACAGAAAAAATGACTGATTCAAAGATTATCTGGTTCAAACCACACCACAAAGTAAGAATTCTTTCTACAACATCCCAGACATGGGATGTTAAATCTTAACAGGCAACTGTTCTACTGTTGAACTATATGGAAGTTCTTTCACACAGTGTGTTGAAATCTGTGCCCCACTCTCTCCATCCCCATAGTTTCTCCCTCATTCAAAAAGAAAAAAATATATTCATTCCCCCTCCTCCCCATAATAGTCCTTCAAATAGCTATAGAACATTTTCCTGCTACCTAAGTAATGAGAATTTAATTAAAAAAGGGCCTTAGTTTGTATTTTAGAAATATCAGGGGAAGTTCTAGGAAAGAGGCAAGCATAATGCTAAGTTTGATAAAGGGAGAAAAAAGGGGAGATGCTCCAGATGAGAAGTCACTGCCTAAGTCAACATTCAGATCAAGGGTGGGTTAAACACAAATTTTCTTGGGCTCCTAAAATTTGTAGTAAAGAGTTAAGGTAAAACCCCGTAAAAACAAACAAAAAAGCAGAGCACAAAATGATACAAAATTCAGAAATTGGAGCAGACCAGGGACATAGCAGCCCATAGAAAACTAAAAGCCTGCAGTTCGTGAAGCCAGCAACAAAATCAATTAGCTCAGGAACTGGGAGCACCAGGTAATTCAAAACAAAACAAAGGGAGGAGTTACATGGTTGGGGCTGAGAGAAGAGGGCTGATTGAAAATAAGTATAAGAAGTTATTCAGCTCCTGGGTCTCCTCCCTTCCTTTATCAGGAGACCGAACATATACTTTCTAAAGAGGATGAACTAGATTTTAACACACCAGGCAAAGACAAAGAGGTGGTGCCATACATGGGATTTTACAGGGGCATTGATTAAAAGTCTACTTTCTAATTGGTGAGACTCTCCATTATAAGTTGTCTCTTTTCCCACTAGATTCCACAAATTCTAGCAGCCAGCTTTTATCCTCCTACAGAAGACTTTCCTATACCCCTATAGAAAAAACAAACCAACAACAACAATAATCAAATAAAACCCCTGAAGTTTCCAAGAGAAACAAACTTCAGACAGTGTCACCTGGGAATCCCATTAGAAAACAGCCAGGTGTCCTTAAGATTCCTACTCCTTCACAGGCAGCAGCAATGGGAAAGGCAGCATTTTTAATGCCTCACTATTAAATATAGACAACTAAAGATCACCAGATATTTAAGGAAAACAACTTTTAAATTCAAAGTCCAAAACGAATAAATAGAATAAAGAAATTTAGAAAAACAGATGCAATTAAAAGCAGAAAAAACCCCCAAATCAATAGCAACAAAACCCTAAAAAACATGCTGTTGTGATGGGAGCAAGACATCCACAGAACGTAAGAGTCCTTGGAAATTAAAAATATGATACCTGGGCGGGGGGGGGGGGGGGAGAGTTTGGAAAAACAATTTGAAAAACTCTCTCAGAAAGCAGAACAAAAAGATAAAGAGACGGGAAATGAGTGAGAAAAACAGTTATAGTCAAGATCCAACAACAGAGTAGAAGTTCCAGAATGAGAAAACAGATCATAAGAAACATTAAAACACACACACACACACACACACACACACACACAAAAGAAACCCCCACCCAAAAACCAGCTTTCCAGAACTCAAGATGTAAATTTCCAGATAGAGAGGACTTGCCAGTTCAATGAAAGAAAGAGACCAAGAGGGAAGTCAGGGAGAGATCACACAAAGGCACATTATCATTAAATTCTACAACATCTGGGAAAAAGAGAAGATATTAAAAGCTTCTGGAGGGGAAAATAAAGGATCACATAAAAATAGTCAAGAATCACAATGACATCAGACTTCCCAACAACATGAGATGCTTGAAGACAACAGAGATAGCTCTGCCTTCAAAACTGGGAGAAAACAGTTATAAAACATGAATGCTATATACATCTGAATTATCAACCAAGTCTGAGGGGAAAAAAAATTCAGACAAATACAAAATATTTTAACCTCCTATAAACTCCCTTAAGAAGCTAATAGAGGGGGCACCTGGGTGGCTCAGTCGGTTAAAGCCTCTACCTTCGGCTTGGGTCATGATCCCAGGGTCATGGGATCAAGCTCCACATTGGGCTCTCTGACCAGCAGGGAGCCTGCTTCCCCCCCTCTCTCTTTCTGCCTGCCTCTCTGCCTGCTTGTGATCTCTGTCTGTCAAATAAATAAATAAAATCTTAAAAAAAAAAAAAAAAAAGAAGAAGAAGCTAACAGAGGATGTGTTCTAGCAAGAAAAAGAAATTAGCCAGAGAAATGGAATCGAGTAAATAGGTTTCAGCACCAAGGAGACTGGCAAGTACATTACCAGAATTAACAGTGAAAAGAAGTTGGCCTAAAAAGCAAGAAAATTCACACTGGAGCAAATGATAAAGAAATTCAAGAGGCATGCATTCAGTTAAAAAGAAAAAGGATGGACTGCTCAATGAACCTATTCTATAGGTACTGAAACAATACTTATATTAGACAAGATTAACTTGGGGAAAAAGAGCTATAGAAAGAAACATGCTAATGGTAATATTTTCGTAGCCATAAATAATAAGTATGAACTTAAAAATTATGAGGGACCCTTGGGTGGCTCAGTCATTAAGCGTCTGCCTTCAGCTCAGCTCATGATCCCGGAGTCCTGGGATCATGCCCAGAGTTAGGCTCCCTGCTCAGTGGGAAAACTGCTTCTGCCTCTCCCACTCCCCGCTGCTTGTGTTCCCACTCATTCACTCTCTCTCTCTCTTTCTCTCTCTCCATCAAATAAATAAATAAAATATTTTTTAAACATATAACTATCCTGGGAGGATGGGAGGAGAGTTCATATGAGTATTTTGGGGCTATATAGTTTAAGACAATAAAATATTTATTTTCCATCAAGGTAAGTCAACTTGTGATGTCTTAAATTGAGAAATCAAGAAATAGCTGTTTTAAGCAAGTTATTTTATTTTATTTTTTTTTAAAGATTTTATTTATTTATTTGACAGAGAGATCACAAGTCGGCAGAGAGTCAGGCAGAGAGAGAGAGAGAGAGAAGCAGGCTCCCGCTGAGCAAAGGCCCGATGCGGGGCTCGATCCCAGGACACTGAGATCATGACCTGAGCCGAAGGCAGCGGCTTAATCCACTGAGCCACCCAGGCGCCCCTTAAGCAAGTTATTTTAAAAATAACAAGCAGATGTCTCAGCATGGGAATTGAGAGTAGTAGGTAGGACAGAAGACTTGTTTCTTGTTATAAACTAAGTAGAAGCATTTGATTTTCACAAATATTTATATGTATCACTTCAATGAAAATTAAAATTAAACCTAAAATAATAAGAGTAAATAAAAAAGATTAGCTGATGGTAGTGTGAGGATGGCTTCAAGTGGTCCTGGAGAAAAAAGAGCTGTCAACAGTGTCACTGCAGGATCCCAAACATGATAAGGACCTGATCTATTTTAATGGCAGTTTTAAATAAAACTCTGGAGTCAACAATGAAAAAGCATGTTCATTTATTCAATAAACTACACAAGTACTAAATACAATCCAATGTGTAAGGCTCCGTGGGAGGTTAGAAATATAAAGTAGAAAGAGAGCCCATGATAAAAGTGTTTGTTTGTGAATATATAATGAAGGGGGAAAAAACCCAACTATCAACATTATACTAACCTTTTTCAGAAAACAGAAAAAGAGGAAACAATTATTTTCATGAGGCTAATGTAACCTTGATGGCAAAATGCCAATTTTGTAAGAAAGAAAAATTATAGGGTACTCATCCTCATGAACACAAACACAAACATTTAAACAAAATCCAGCAATATATAAAAAGGAAAATGTAGCATTTTCTACAATGCAAATTAGGAACAGAAGGGAACCTCCCTAATCTGATAAAAATGTCATCTACAGAAAAACCTTAGTAGATAATACCTAATCATGAAGTACTGAATGCTTTCCCCCAAATTAAGAAAAACAAAAATAAAACAAAACCAAAAAACCCAAAATTCTATTATTCTATTCAACATTGTATTGGAGGTCCTAGCCAGAACAATAACGCAACAAGGAAAAAGAAACCTTCATTAATTTGTAGATAAATGGTTCTATGATATTCAAATCTTAAAGAAATCACAGATAACTGAATTTAGCAAGGTCCCTGGGTATGAGCTCATAATAACAGAATGAGAGAAAAAAAAGTAACTATTTTTTATTCCTGCCACAATCAGAAAATGAAATATTAAATATTTAGAATACTCTTTACCACTAACATTCAAACGCCTCAAATACCAAGGAATAACTCTAATGAAAAATGGGAAAGATCTCTATACAGAAAACTATAAAACACTGAGGGAAATTCAAGTTCTGAATAAGTGGAGGTATATACCATGTTCATGATTTGGAAGACTAATATAAAAAATAGTAATTCTCTCTAAATTGACCTATAAATTCAAAGCAAACCCAGTCAAAAATTCTACTAGGTTTGGAATTTTTTGGTGGAAACTCAGAGGCAGATTCTAGAATGTAAATGGAAATACAAAGGGTCAACAAATAGCTATCTTGAAGAAATATTAAAGATGAACACTGCCAGAGAAATTTGTTATAACATTATAAACAATTAAGACAATAAAATATCACATAAGACAAAGTGACCAAAGGAACATTAGATTCCAAAAACAAACTCATACAAATATAGTCACTTCATTTATAACAAAGATGATGTTGTTAGAGAACAGTGGAGAAAGAATTATCTTCTCAAAAACTGATGTTAAATCAAATAGTAATATGGGGAAAAAAAATTTTTTAACCCCTACCTCACAACATACACACAAAAAAGTTCCAAATGGATCATACATCTCAATGAGAAAAGTTAAAAATTTTCGGGGGAAAAAAAAACCACAACAGAATATCTTTGTGACTTTGCAGTAGGCAAAGATTTCTTAAATAGAGCATAAAAGGTACTAATCTTAAAGGGAAAAATTAGTAAACTATACTGCACTAAAATTAAGAATTTTTTCATCTAAAGATACCACTGGGAGAATGAAAAAGGAAATCACAAACTGGAAGAAGATTTATGTAATATCTCTCCTTCTCTACAGAGGAAAATGTAAAGATATACTAAAAATTATCAAACAAGACCTAAAAAAATGGAGGGATACGCCACAGTCATGAATGAAAGACTGAATTACTTAAACATGCCAATTCTCTTCCAATATATATGTAACTTGATAATGGATAAACAGTCAGATAAAGAATTTTTAAAAATCAGTAGTAGAAAAATGGGCAATATAGCAATTCGCGGAAGAAATAAGAATAACTAATAAATTAATATCAAACAGAAGTACAAATTTTATTAATAAGATATACTTTTTAAACTATTGGACTGGTAAAAATTTAGGAGTCTAACAATATCAAATATGAGAGGGACAACTCATATACTTCTGGTGGGGGGGATTAAATTGATATAATCACTGAACAGCAACCTGGACGTATCTGCTCAACATGAATGTATACATAGCACATTACAGAGCAATACTACTACAAGGTTTAGGGCCACAGAGAAATGTTCAAATAACTGCATAAGAATACTCATTAAAACACTGCTTTTAATGCCAAAATGCTGGGAATAGCAGTTTAGACAGACAGAATAAAGTGTAGAATGATTCATACAATGAAGTACTATTTAGTGATGAAAATAAGTGAACAGAATTATAGATCAAAGGGATACATGGAATATTATATTAAGTTTAAAAACAAAAAAAATGTTCAAATGCATATGTGTGTAGGTATGGTAAAAAACACACACAGAATACAAAATATGCATGGCCATGAAAAACATCAAAAGTTATCTCAGGGAAAAGAGGGAGGAGAAAAGAATTGGGAAGGGATATGTAAGGGCTTCAAAATTCTAATGTTTCATCTCAAGTAAGAGAAGGAGGAAGGGAAGCAAATATGGCCCCAAACTCTAGATTTAACAAAGTTGGATGGCAGGAACTTTATAATTTCTGTATGTTGGAACCATTTCATAATTAAGGGTGGGAAAAAAGAAATGCACTAAAAAAAATGGAAGTTTGGGGAACCTGGGTGGCTCAGTGGGTTAAGCCTCTGCCTTCAGCTCAGGTCATGATTCCAAGGTCCTGGGGATCCAGCCTCGCATCAGGCTCTCTGCTCAGCAGAGAGCCCGCTTCCCCCCACCCCCCACCTATTTTTCTCTCTCTCTGTCAAATAAATAAATTTTAAAAAAAAGAAAAGGAAGTTAAAGTGTTACTAAGTGTTACTAATAATAGTGTTTTGGATTTTTTCTTCTTTTTCTTTTCTAAGCTGTTTTTAATGGACATTGCTTTTAAAAATGAAAAGTAAACATCACAAATGCAAAGAGAGGGAAGGAAAGAAGGAGAAAAAACCCCACCCTCAAGACTAAAAAGAGTTAAAACACTGACATAAATAACTATTATTCAAATTAGAGGTGACATATGAGATACAAGTGATCCGATGAGGGAAAGAATATACGGTGTGAGGTATGTGTACATAAATGTGTGCATGACCACAATTAGAAAAGGCATAATGGAAGGAGGCACCTAAATCTGAAAAGATCGAGTATTTTCTAGGTTTTAGAAAAATAACAAATGTATTCAACATAAAAATTCAAATGATACAGAAATAAATACTCTTAACAGATTAGTATGCTAGCCTTCCAGTCCTTTCTCAAGATATATCTGCTTGCTTATTCCTTGAGGAACATACAAACATATACATTCGTATCTTTCTTTCTTTTTTTTTTAATTAACATATAATGTATTATTAGCCCCAGGGGTACAGGTCTGTGAATCACCAGGTTACATACTTCATAGCACATACCTTCCCTAATGTCCATAACCCCGCCACCCTTTCCCTACCCCCTCATGAAGATATTTGCAAACAACCTATCAGATAAATGGCTAGTATCCAAAATCTATAAAGAACTTATCAATCTCAATACCCAAAGAACAAATAATCCAGTCAAGAAATGGGCAGAAGACATGAACAGACATTTCTGCAAAGAAGACATCCAGATGGCCAACAGACACAGGAAAAAGTGCTCCATATCACTCGGCATCAGGGAAATACAAATCAAAATCACAATGAGATGGCACCTCACGCTAGTCAGAATAGCTAAAATTAACAAGTCAGGAAATGACAGATGCTGGCAAGGATGCGGAAAAAGGGGAACCCTCCTATACTGTTGGTGGGAATGCAAGCTGGTGCAACCACTCTGGAAAACCGCATGGAGGTTCCTCAAAAAGTTGAAAATAGAGGTACCCTATGACCTGGCAACTGCACTACTGGGTACTTACCCTAAAGATACAAATGTAGTGATCTGAAGAGGCATGTGCACCCGAATGTTTATAGCAGTAATGTCCACAATAGCCAAACTGTGGATAGAACCTAGATGTCCATCAACAGATGAATGGACAAAGAAGATGTGGTGTGTATATATACATGATGGAATACTATGCAGCCATCAAAAGAAATGAAATCTTGTCATTTGCGATGACCTGAATGGAACTAGAGGGTATTATGCTTAATGAAATAAGTCAATCAGAGAAAGACTCGTATGTTTTTTAATAGTATGTATACCTATTGGTATGAATGTACACATACACATGTGTATACACAGTATAAATATTTTTAGAGAGCAAGCTGTCATCAAATATAGTGTGTGTGCAGACATATATAAAGTTAATTTAAATTTTAAACAAAACTTGGGGCACCGGGGTGGCTCTATCTGTTAAGCATCTGTCTTTGGCTTGGGTCATGATCCCAGGGCCCTGGGATGGAGGCCCACATCATCCTGCTCAGGGGAAGTCTGCTTCTCCCTCTCCCTTGGCAACTCACCCTGCTCCTTCTCTCTCACTCATTCACTCACTCCCTCTCCCAAATAAAATCTTTAGGGGCACCTGGGTGGCTCAGTGGGTTAAGCCTCTGCCTTTGGCTCAGGTCATGATCTCAGGGTCCTGGGATCGAGCCCCACATCAGGCTCTCTGCTCAGCAGGGAGCCTGCTTCCCCTTCTCCCTCTGCCTGCCTCTCTGCCTACTTGTGATCTCTCTCTTTAAAAAAAAAAAAAAAAAAAAGTAAAAGTACATGTGAAGAACCAAAAAATGATTTAATTTGGTTACAACACCAGCAATGGTAAGATTATTTGAGTTTGACGATGGGTTTGTGAAAGGCGAATACCAAATTAAGTATCCAACTAGACTTTTTCTTCAGGTTCTGAGACTATCCTGAAGATTTTTTTAGTAGCAGTGACATGATTAGAAACCATGCTTCAAAAAATTTAGGAACAGTGTATAAACTTTCAAGGGGGGAAAATCAGCAGGGAGGAGATTTCATAGGCTAGACCCTAGGCCAGAGAAGACAAGAACATAAAAATTAGGAAGGGAGAAGTGATGCATTAGAAATATATTATTTACAGAGCCCAAATCAAGAAAATTAGGAAATTATTAGATAACAGAGGAACTAATCATGTTGACAGTTGAAGAAAAAGTACTTCCCAACCAACATGATGCTAATTACCCTTTAGTAAATAGAACTGTAAAGAAATGTGCATAAAATGAATAGGATGGAAGAAAAATACATGTTTAACGAATCATCTCAATAACTCAAATTAAAATAAGAAAAACACTTCTTGGGTACCTGAGAGATCACTGCTTTCAATTCGCCGGAGATCTGAATCTGCCCAAAAGAGCTTGCCCAATCTGCTATCAAGGGCTAATGCAATTGGTTTACTTAAGCCACTGAAAAAGAGGACCTCCCGTTCTGTTCCATCCAAAGCAGCCCGTTCAATTTTGGGAGACCTTTCCTGAAGATTGGTAAAATACATATACCTGAAGAGAGAAGGAAACAGGTCAGCAAAGAAACCGTGCAAAATGAGAACATTCTTAAGATAAAAGGAGAATATTTTTAAATCTTGTTTTTAAAAGTTTTAAAATATATATTTTTAAGGCTATGGGATACCTTAATTATTTTCAGTAATAGTAACACAGGGTACATAAAAGTTCTTAGGGAGCTAATTTTCACGGATTAAAATGTAGTGATAGAGGTGCCTGGCTTGTTCAGTGGATAGATAACTCTTGATCCCATGGTTTCGAGTTCAAGCCCCACGCTGGATGTAAAGATTCTTAAAAATAAAATGAAGTAATAGACACAGGCATACTTATGCTTTTGGAATATTACAATATATAAATAAAATAAAAGAAATAAAAGAACAGTTAACCAGGAAGACCTGAACACCAAATTTTAAATTCCTTCTCCAATTAGTCTATTTCATAACTAAAACTAAGTCATACATGAATTATTTCTCATATTTAACTTCTAGAGCTCATCTCTTTCCTCTCTTCTGAAATAAGCTAGTTCCCCTGATGAATTCCTTATTCATTCAGGTGCAAATGAGTCTAAATGTAAAGCTCTGTATTGAGTGAAGAAAATGTATTGGTTCTTGTCATAAAGGAACTTACAGTAGAAAATATAACCTGAAAAACAATTGAGTGTAAGGTAGAGTACTAAAAATAACTAGAGAGGCACAGATAGAGGGCTGGATACTTGGGAGAGGGGAAAATCACATCTGGCTGGGGTCAGATAGATCAAGGAAAACTTCGTACAGGATGTTGAGGTTCCAATCATCCTGAAGGTACAGTTAGAAATTAGAACTATAGCAACAGTGACTAAGGAAAGAAATTCTAGGCAGTAAAATCAGTAAAGAACACATGAGCTGAAAAGGAAGGCTGATGAGGGTCTCAGACACCAAGATATCTGAATGCAACTTCAGTAACATACCCCTTCTCCGGGTTCACCACAATGGCTCGAGGTCTGTCTTGCTCGCCTTTTAGTACCACTCCAATTGATCTCCCATCTAATCTTGTTACGTTAATGACATTGGTGGCCTCACAAGTCCAGTAAATGTAGCGGCTATAAATGTCAATGCTGAGGTCATAGGGTTGTATTTCTAGGTTCTGATTTGGAACTGAGCTCACAACCACAGTAAAGCCCTGGGGAAAGAAAAACACATACACACAGAAAATTAGACTCCAAGCCAAAGAGCCCTGAGGTGATCACTCACAATGCTTACACATATGTGGTTACAAACTTGAGAAGGAATGCTCAAGTCTCACCAGACATTCCTTACTAATACATTTTTTTTATGGATAATGTGCCTCCTTGTTACCATGCATTTCAAATGTTCCCTTTGGTTACTATGACCTGGGGCAGAGGAGAGAGCGGAGGCCATATAAATTGTTCTAGGGACCTGACAGTGCATTGATTAGAGTGAGGAGGTGGCAGCTGTCTCAGCTAGAACCACTCCTCAGAAATACCACTAAAGCAGTGGTTCTTAACTTGGGGCACTTGGCATGGTATGGAGACATTCTGGACTGCTAGACCTATGGAGATGTAACTGGCATCTAGTGGATAGAGATCAGGGACGCTACTAAACAGCTTACAATGTACAGATCATCCCTCCACAACAAAGACCTATTTATACAGCCTAAAAAATGTCAACAGTGCTGAAGGGGAGAAATTGCTTACAGAGACAATAGTAATTAGGGCTACAAACCACACCTACCAGTCATGTCTTTCTCCAATCCTCAAACCACCGAAAAAAAAATTTTTTTAACAAAGTAGTTAGAGATGTTCAGTTCATCTGTTCTACCCAAATAAATGACACTTCCTTCACTTGGCAACTCTGTGGTAACATATTCCTTAATGAAGCTATCTCATTTATCTTCTGTCCTCGGCTGTATAATAACAGCAATAATATAATTTCTATCTACTACTTAGCCTGTTAGCCCTGGCCTATGTAGTATAAGGTGCATCTGTAATACACCCCTATAACTGTACCCCCTCAACAACCCCTCAACAGCCCCTAAATAATTATCTCCTTGCTATTTTTTTCTGAAATAGTAGACATATCAAAAGTTAGTAATCCAATTTCCCCAAAGTTTGATACACTCAAAATCCATCATCACTGCTATAAGGAAGACTAATAATTATTTATGGCAATCCCAGTTTAAAACTGCTTAGCCACAGAAAGTCATGTAATATGGAAAACAGCATGCAAACTGTGACTGGTGTGTAAACATAGACAAGATTTGTTAATAGCATTTTCATCCCCATCCCACAGTCACCATATAATAGCCCCTCCATCTCATTAGGTTAGTGATAACATATCCTAGATGTTTTTAATTTTACTGATAAGTTTCCTATCCTCTGAACGTTTTAAAAATAGTTAATAATAATAGAACTGTTATTTACTGCGTCCCCACCTACTATGTAACAGATAGTGGACTATGAGCTTTGCATAGTTTTCAGCTAAAAAGTTCATAAAAGGGGTTCCTGGGTAACTCAGTCAGTTAAGCAGCCTACTCTTGCTTTCAGTTTAGGTCATGTTCATAGCCAGTTCCATACTCAGCAGGGAGTCTGCTTGAGGATTCTCTCTCTCAAATAAGTAAATAAATCTTTAAAAAATCAAGGTCTATTTGATTTAAAAGCTTCTAACATTCCATGTAAATGGAGCCATAATGGAAAAAAATACAAAAACAGATATGAGTGGCAGCGACAAAGTCATTCCCAACATATGAGCATAAATTTTCCTTGTATAATTTTTTAAAAATTTATTTATTTGAGAGAGAGAGAGAGCATGAGAGGGGAGAAGGTCAGAGGGAGAAGCTGACTCCCCGCAGAGTTGGGAGACCAATGTGGGACTCCATCACGGAACTCCGGGATCATGACCTGAGCCGGAGGAGTCGACTACCCAACTGAGCCACCCAGGCACCTTCCTTGTACAAATTTTAATCCAATGGAATCATCAATTGTTTATTCAAAGATCATTAGGAAGGAAAAAAGCTGCTAGGTCCAGAATTCGAAGTCCCCCCCCCTTCTCCTCTTTCCCTCTCTCTCTCTCTCACAGACACACACACACATTCTCTTTCTCTCTCAAGAATTAAGTAAAACAGGATGGTTGGTTACTCCAACTACCAGGAAAAAAAAAACAAAAACAGATTTTTAACTGAGCCCTGAATTACCTGGCTGCCATCTTCTTGTGCTTTTCGGATCATGTTTTGTCGTGAGTCAATCCAATAGAGTTGCTTGTCCAGTGGGTCATAGTCTATGGCCCGGACATTGCGAAGGCTGTGGATAGGAAGGATGATGTCAGGGCTCTGCTGCTCATCAATCACCATGCGGTTGATAGCACTCTTTTGACTGAAGAGCAGGAAAGTAGTTGGAGCTTAAAGAAGGACAAGAGCAAATTTGAAACACAATTACTCTAAGTCTTGTATCACCCAAGTGTTTGATTAACTTGTTGCCTGTATTTCATACAAAACAAACACAGATGCTAAGGAAGTAGGGCTGAGAACAAAACCCTTTGGAATGTTCCCAGAAACTCTCCTCAAGGTGACACTAATCAGCACTATGCAACCAAACCAGTTATGAATTTATTCAGTGACACGCTGCTAGCCCATTTTGTTCCATCTTGTCCACAGTGGTATAAAAGGAGACTCAATTTCAAGAAGCATTTGATAATGATATAAAAATTCTCCTTGTCCACCAAATGAATAATCCTACTCTTCCGTAACCTATTCTTGTGGGTGGCAGGAAAATAGCTTCCATAGGTCAAAGCAAAAGCTTCACGACTGGTTTTAGTCTCAGCTGTCTTACTATTTAGTCACTTGATCATAAGTAAGTCAATGAACCTCTTTAGGTCAAAGTTTGTTCAACTCTAAAATAAGGTTATAATGATCTCATCCTGCTCATTAAGTTGCTCTAAGAATTTTACAACATATATAAAGATACTTTAAAAATTGTAATGCATTATGTCAATTATACCTCAATGAAAAATTATATAAATGTAGAGTAAAATAATTATTGCTCATTATTATCGAGCAGTAGCAGTAATAAAGTTGGTATTAACAGAAATTAAACAAACCCTCATGGACTACAGATACAGGTTTTATTTTGCATTGTGTATATATGATAACTGTAAGGACAGAGAGCCAGTAAAAATCTCTCTCTCCTCCCCTTTCCATCCTTCCTTCTCGTTTTCTCTCACACATACACACAGACACACACAGAACTAGTAAAAACAAATGCGTTATACTCATTAGCTCCGATCCTCATTAAAAAAAACCTTGTATTTATATTTTCACTAAAAAATATTCTGTTCTGATGCTAAGATGATATCCTAAACTTATGAAATGGGGAAATGCAACACAGACTAAATTTCCCTTTCCTGGGGAGTAAGCCACTGATTACTACTATGTAATTATCTTTAATGCAGGCAAATATCTAGAAAACAACAGCACTTGACAGTGCTTCCGACAACTTCAAAGTCTACTAGCATTTTGAACATCTTCATTAAAACATAATATATAAAAATTCCATAATTACACTCTATTCTCTTGGTATCCAGTCATCACCTAAATCCAGTAGAATTTTGTCCTTCTCATGGATACAAACATAAATGGGCGATCCAGAACTCCTTGCTTTATTTCTTCCTAAGCCCCATTCTTCACAACTCCATTATGTGTCCTTCCCTGGTTTACTTTACATTTATACCCAAATGTACATTGGCTTCAATCCCAAAGAAACTCACTGGTATTCATAAAGAAACTTGGTACTCACAACACTGAATTTTTTTTTTTATTTTTTAAGTGAAGCATCATTGACACACAATGTTACATTCACAACATAGAAATCCTGCTTTATATAAGTACTTCACTGGCTAAAAGCCCATATCCAGCTTAGAAGATCAGAAAGTATTCCAATGATTCCAGTGGAATCCTTCATTATCTGGAGTTGACTCCATCACATACTGACTTACAACTTTTAGCAGTTTTAGTTGAACCCATGCCTTAAGTAGTAAGAATACATGTCACAACAGAGTAGCTATCTTTTTTTTTTTTAAAGAATTATTTTTTTGGCAGTATTACTTTCTTGTAAGTCAAGAAAAAAAGGGGAGGGGCTCTAAACAGTAAGTTTCTAACAGAATAATCACCACTTACACTAAGACATACAATGAAGCTTAGACTAAAGAGTTTTAGTTGCCAACTTCTCCTGCCTGGAAAACAATTAATCAAATTTTTATTTGGCTCCTACAGTTTTAGTGGGCTTTTTGGTTTTTGGGAGGTTTGAGTCAGTTTTAACCTTCAATTAGATTCCATAGTTTGGTGTTCTAGAAATGTAGAATAAGATAAAGCCAAATATGGCTCCAAAGAAATGCTTGTTTTTTTTTTTTTTTTTTCAAGATTTTATTTATTTGACAGAGAGAGAGCATACATAAGTAGGGGGCAGAGGGAGAGGGAAAAGCAGGCAGAGGGAGAGGGGGAGCAGCAGGCAGAGGGAGAGGAAAAAGCAGGCTCCTTGCTCTGTGTGTGGCCTGATGCAGGGCTCAATCCCAGGACACTGGGATCATGATCTGAGCCAAGGGCAGATGGTTAACAGACTGAGCCACCCAGGTCCCCTAAATGCTTGTTTCAAGAAGTCTGTGGATGGCATTAACAACATTAGTTGGCTCAGTATTTCTAAGAGGAAGCTAATGTTCTGACTTACTTCAATGAAGACTTGATTCAGTCATTCAGTGCTTAAAGTAAAAAAGAATATGCAATTTTATAAATCTAAATCCATCTTAATTTATGTAATCTCTAACCCAATTAACTTCTGCAAATTGGTACTTTAAAAATTGTCATCCAGGCTGAGTCTTGCATTTCCACAATGAAGACAGCTACACAAGTTGAAAGATGAGGTGTTACATAGGAGGGAGGTTTTCAGCTCTCTTCTGAAGGTACAACTGTTCACCTGCAGCTTAAAGGGAGGCGACACTCTTGTGTAAGACCTTCATAAACTACAAGGCCAAGTCCATTGCATGTGATGGGCCATTTGTGCACTATGCCAAGGGCACTGAGTATGGACCAACATCCAGTTCACATGTCATTAACCAAGCCATGCACCTTTGGGCATGGCTGCCCGAAGCAAACACCTTTCCTTAACTTGCACAAAGGTGCCACAGAGACCTGGCACCTTGGTAATAAACAAGGGATTCCACAATTTGGCTTCCTGTTTCCTCTGTGACTTAATCTCTTTACCCACTGGCCTCCTAGGTGTTCCTCTGATATGCCATTCTCCCTCCTTAGGCCTTCCCATTTGCTATCCCCTTTACTTAATAGGTCTTCTCCCAGCTATCCACCTCGCTCATTTCCTTATCTCTCTCAGTTCTTGACATAATGTCACTTTATCAGTAACGATTTCTCTGATCATCATATTTAATGTTGCAATCTTCCTCACCCTTTCTTGCTCTTAATACTTCTCCATAACATTTATCTCCTAACCCGTGATATAATTTTACTTATTGGGTTCAATATCTGTTCCACTAAAATAGAAGCTCCATGAGGGTAGAGAGTGATGTCTATTTCATCCACTGCTACATTTTCCACTGGCTCAAATGATGCCCATTATGTAGCAGACATTCAATAAATATTCATTGAAAGAATAAAGGAATAAACACATAAATAAATATACATTAGATGACAATAACTATGGAAAGCCCTGTAGCCATAATTCTGAAGGTAAAAGAATAAAATTGTTCTAGAAAATTGGGAAGGAAAAGAAACAAACATTTATTTATTTAGGACCTCCAACATATCACTCATCATTCTAGATGTTAATCCCCAAAATTATCACCTCCATTTTTAGGTAAGCAAACTCAGAAATGTTAAGCTTTTCCCCAAGGTCACATAGCTGTTGAATTAAAGAGCACATGTATTTTTCCAAGTCCTGTCTGTACTGCTTCTTCATCCTTTTATTTAACATGATTTCTTGAATCATTACTATTTACCAAGCACTGTTGTAGGCACCTAAGATATATCAGTGAAAACACAAAACAAAACAAAAAATGCTGCTTCAAGGAGTTTATATTCCAGTAGACAGACAAAAGCAATTAACATAATAAAGAAGTTATAGTATATAAATATTAGAGTATATAAATTGTATAGGATATAAAAGAGTGGTAAGTGTTACAGAAAAAAGAAAAAGTACAGGTAAAGAACACTGGCAATGCTAGAAAGGATGAAAGGATGATTTGGTTTAAATAAGGTAGACCAGGTCTCACTGTATAGGTCACAATTAAGCAAAGACTTGGAGGTGAAGTATATCCATGAAAATATTTGCAGGAAAAACATTTCAAAGAGCAAGAAGCAGTACAACAGTCCTAAGGCAGAAGTAACTGGCATATCTGAAAGTAACAAAAAGGCTAGTGTGGTTGTCATGAGGAGAACAAGGGAGAAAAGAGTAGAAGCTGAGGTTAGAGAAGCAAAAGGGGAGGGATGCAAAGTGTAGGGTATGGAACATGTAGGAACCTGTAGGCCGTTATAAGAAGTAGGTTTTTATTTCGTGTGAAATGGGGAGTCATTGCAAGGCTTTGAGCAGAGAAACAACACAATCTGATTTCACTTTTGAAACACAGGTCAGGGGTGCAGGTCAGGGGTGGCTTGGTTAAGCGTCTGCCTTCGGCTCAGGTCATGATCCCAGGATCCTAGGACTGAACCCTGCATCAGGTTCCTTGCTCAGCAGGTCTCCCTCTCCCTCTGCTCCTTCCCACTGTCTATTTTCTCACTTTCTCAAATAAATAAATAAAATCTTAAAAAAGAAAGAAAGAAAGAAACACAGGTCAAGGAATAAATCACACACAATGCTGGAAAACATTCTGATGGCAAGTACTTTGTGTTAAAATTCTCTCATAATCTGTCTTGGAATCTAATATATCTCTACACAAACATTAAATAGTACTCATTATAGAAAGAGCACACAACAGAAAGCCTCGTGAAACACTAAAGATCTATCACCAAAAGGTAACCAAAGAGAGACGGATATTAGGGACTCCCAGCACTGATTTCTCATGGCCTTTACTCACCAACTATTATGCACAGATATAAGCAGCTAAAATAATGATCTCAAAAAGTCTTTCCACATTCCCCTTGTCTCCATCCTCCATCAGTCATTACCTCTATTTTCTCCTTCCATTCAAAGTCAAACTTCTTGAAAAAGATACTACCTTCCTTCCCCTTTCTCCTTTCACATTTTGACCAACTCTAATCTTTCACCACTACTTCCCTGCAATTACTCTCTTTAGAGTTACTAATAACCACCTTATTAAAAAATCCAGTAGATTAGGCTTCACCTAACTCAACCTCTTAGCAGCATTCAACAGTTCTTTTTGGGAGTAATCCTATTTCTGGTGCCTGCTTTTCCTTCTACCTCTTTTGCTGTGCTTTCTTTCCTCAAAGTTCCTTAGGTTACCAGATCCTTTCCTGTCTCTACACCCGGAGTTGGCAAACTATGGCTCACAGCTATATCTTGGCCTACTGCCTTTTTTGGAATAAAGCTTATCAGAATTCAGACATAATTTAGAAATATCTTGATAATGGCTGCTTTCATGCTACAGTGGACAGAGTTGAACAGATGTGACAAACTGTATGATTCACAAAGCCTAAATATTTACTCTCTGGCCCTTTACAGCAAGTTTGCGGACCCCAGCTCTAAACCTTCTCCCCTAAGTAATCTTACCCATTTTAAATACATGCTAGCAATTCCAAAATCTATTATCTCCACCCTCATGTCTCCCCTCTTCTATTCAACTATATAATTAATGTATCTATTTCAATGTCCCATAGGAAAATCAATACAAACATGCCAAAAACTGAACTTTTTAATTAGTCTTCCTCTCTAGTCTTCTAATCTCCTATCAACTTAACTATTCAAACCAAAAATTTAAGTCATCCTTGCTCCCTCCATCCTCTTCTTCCTCACATCCAATCCATTAACAAGTTCTGTTCACTCTAGCTTCAGAACAGACCTTTAATCTGCAGCTTCTCTCCATCATCACCGTTACCATCCCAAGCAAATCTACCTGATTACCACACCAGTCTAGTTCACTTCCCAGCTACCATGCCTTTTCTCTTTAAATACAATTAAATCATGTTGTATCTTAATTTTCACAGCAACCTTACACAGTAGTTATTATTATTCCCATTTACAAATGGGAAATTTAAGGCTTAAAAAATTCATGGCTTGGGGCACTTGGATGGCTCAGTTGGTTAAGTATCTGCCTTCAGCTCAGGGTCCTGGGATGGAGCCCTGCCTCAGGCTCCTGCTCAGCAGGGAGTCTGCTTCTCTCTCTCAGCCCAGCCCTAACACTGCACACATAAAAAAAAATTGTGTGACTTGCTTTAGTAGAACACAAAACTAATACATAGCAAAGACTCCAAATCATTGAACATAAATTTATAGTCTTCCTTTTTCACACCCGAAGCCTTGTGTCAGAACACACTAAATCCTTTCCTATGTGACTTCTTATACTTCAAGGCACAAAATAATTTCAATAGTTAATTGAATAGTTAATAGTTATTTTATATCATGCTATTATTTGTTACTTTATCTACTATAATTATATAATATATGTTATATTTAAATGTTTATATATTTATATGATATATATTTTTACTTTGTTATATGTTATCTGTATATTTATATGTTGTTATATATTACTAATTGAATAATTAATAGTTAATCTAATATCCTATAGCAGTTCTGTTACCACTTACCCTAGTGAACCATTTCCTACAATTCTCTGCCATGAATTTACTCTTTCTGATTGAATTCTCTATTTCTTTATCATATCTACCACTTACTTCTTGTCTATCCATCAAGACATGGGCAGCACATATACTTGAGTCAGAAACCAGGTTTCCCTAAGCCAAAAATGTTTATTACACACTGTGTTTTGCTGTTCTTAGCAAAGTGTGTGTGTGATTATGTGTGTTTAATATGTAATATGTAATATTATTGCTAATGTTTATATATCAGAAGATACTGCAGCCAAAAAAAATATGGATTCGTGACTGGATGAGGAGATCTGGTCATCTGGTCATCAACTGGAATTGAACACCCACTACGTTCACAGCATGTGCTAATTCCCATATATTTACATCTGTTTCATACCAGGCTAAATTTACTCATATGCATTTTCCACGGACTCTTACACACTTAAATTTTTTACCTTTCGTCTATTTTATGAACTTCAAAGGACAAGGAGGTTGTATTTTGAAGATTCTCCTTGTTGTACTGTCTTTACTGCTCTTCCTTTATAAAAATGAATGAATATAAATTATGTAGAGTAATGCATGTGTGACTATCTTTCTCAATGAAGCTATGCAATTGTGCACTAAATATTTAATGCTCAAAAGTAACAGCAATTAGATATCCTCAAATAGTAAGTTACAAAAACTTGCATTTTACCATCTTTAGTCTTTCTCTTTTGTTAAATAATCAACTCTGGACTTCAACTACTTTTTACTCTAGAAAGAACATGAACGACACAGTGTTTTCAAAATCCTCCTTTCTCCTTGAATTCTAGTTTGCTTTACGGGGAAACACAGCTTACCACTACAAGTCCTATTGTCAGCGTTGAGAGAGTAGTGGGCAGGGCATCCACAAACAAAACCTCCAACTGGCACAGCTAAGCAGAGGTGGGAGCAGTGCCCATTGCTGGAAGCACACTCGTTCCACCCTGCCTGCCGAGAGGAGTGAAAGACGAGGATGTCCATCACATAATCCAAATGGCCCTGAATGATGGTGCGGTTTTGGCCACTGGTTTTGTTGGCACGTTCAATGCTGCGTCGGCTCCAGTCCGTCCAGTAGATGTAATCTTGGTACTGAGTTAAGCCAAAAGGATGAGGCAAGTCATCTGCTATAACTTCACGGTTAAGTCCTATTTTCAGAAAGGCAGCAGACAGGAGAGAAGCAGAGGTATGAAACGTGAGAGTGTAAGTCTTATTGGTCAAAAAAAAAAGGACTGTAACATATAAAATATAACATCTGTAAGCAATTTATTTTTTTTTAATATTTTTTTAAAAGATGTTATTTATTTATTTGACAGAGATCACAAGTAGGCAGAGAGGCAGGCAGAGAGAGAGGAAGGGAAGCAGGCTCCCTGCTGTGAGCAGAGAGCCCAATGCGGGGCTTGATCCCAGAACCCTGAGATCACGACCTGAGCCAAAGGCAGAGGCTTTAACCCACTGAGCCACCCAGGCACCCTGACATTTGTAAGCAATTTAAAATAGGATTTTATTTATCTCAATTTATTTAAAAGCAATTTTAAAACCAGACTGGTCCACTGAAATCAATCCATCTGCAGTCTGACCCCATGCCTCAAACTTATATTCTTGCTATAAATCAATGAGTTTGTTTAAACTCCTACAAATGGTCTGTTTTGACTGCAGTCTTATTTTCTCTCCATAGTGGTCTATAAGTTGAACTTTTCTTCTTCCTTCAATAAAAAGATGGAAATGAATATACTGTATTTTACTAGTACAAAAAGTCACTTCAGGAATATCTAAGGAGTTATATATTCCATTACAAGCCCAACAATAATGAAATTTCCACAAAATAAAGAGATGTGAACCCAAGTACCTGGCCCACTATTAATAATAATAAACAGGATACAATGCCAGAGAGAGGAAGAATCTAGACATTCATATGAAGTTCTATTAATAGTACCTAACCAATGGTAAAAAGCAGCCACAGATTTCTGCATAGGAAGAATAACATACGATCTGTCTGAATAAAAAGAAGTAAAGCTTACCGAGCATATTTGAAGATTCTATTAAGTTGGTGTCCAAGTCTGTCCAATAAAGCCTCCTTTTAGCATAATCAATAGTTAGGCCATTTGCCCGGCCCACATTTGGAACTAATGTAGTACGTTCACTTCCATCCATGGCAGCTCGGTCTATCTTAGGTTTTCCACCCCATTCAGTCCAATACATAAATCTAAATCCAAAACAATAGATATTTAACAGTTCACTTTTGGTTATTTGGGAGAAAGGGCCATATTTGCACACAGTAACTAAATAAGGAAAATACGCATTCAATCAAAGAATTTGATAAAACAAAATCATGGTTACAATTTTTTCAATTATTTTGGCAACCTCAACTAAATATTTTTTCTCATATCCTAAAAAGGAAGTGAGTCAGCTTTCTTTTAGTCTTTCCAATGAATTTGTTCCATCCAAAACCCAGAAACTGAAAATAAACCAATGATTTCCTTACTGCAGCTTTTGCATCTATAAAACTAATATTCAAGAAGATACCAATAAATTAAAGCTCTGGTCTCAGAATCTGATTCACTTCTAAATAAAATATTTTTATCTCTTTTTATATATTTCTGAACAGAAGTAATTTGAGTTTTAAATTTTTAGACTTGTTTTTCGACTTGCATAATCAACTCTCCCCAAAAACAAGTTGCAGTAGTACACCGGAGGTAAAAATTAATAGTCTTTAAATGAAATTAAAAAGCAAAGTTTGAAATGTATTTGGTCACGCAGTACAAAGGAACATACTATAGATGTAAGAGCAATGAGTGACCTTCTATTGCGTCAGGTGGGCAGTGACACTACTACTATAATCCCTGTGAAATTTTAGAACATTCTCTTGCTTTTATTTTATTTTGTCAAGTTTTTCACATTGACCTTACAATAGCCCCCACAGTATAGACTTTTTACAGATGTAAAGAGGCTAAAGCAATAAAAGAAATGTGAATGATCTAATTTCTTCAACTCAGTCACGTGGCAGAGCGAGAACTAGAATCTAATGCTTAGCTAAATGCTTTTTCAAGTAAACTGGTAAGGTGCTAGTTCTGAGACATTCTGAACACTGGGACTAGGAAAGCACATGCCAACTCTCAGCAAATACCTGAAGACACACATTCACTTCTCAGCCTGTCAGCTGATGGCTGACTTGATAGCAACGCATGAACATGCCTTTCTGAAAATTAAAGTTAGTCCTGGGCTTTGTTTGTATTTGCACTTGTCAGCTGACAGGCACATGCACACAAGAAGGAAGGCGGAACAACTGAGAGAGAAATGTCATGGTTGCCAGCAGCCACGTAAACTAGAAGTCCTTAGTCCCAGCTATTAAATCTATCTGTCTGGTAACTAATGCTTAGAGTAAAGATCCCCATAATCCAATCACAACATGTCAGCACACACAACTACTTTGCTATGGCCTTCTAACCAGATGGTAATGAGCTAATAACACGATTAATGTTATTTCAAGGAAACTACGCTTGTATGTTCACATTGTTAACTTCTGCTTTTAAAAGTGGAATTACTGGGATGCCTGGGTGGCCCAGTCAGTAAAACGTCTACCTCAAGCTCAGGTCATGATCCCAGGGTCCTGGGATCGAGTCCTACATCAGACTCCTTGCTCAGCAGGGAGTCTGCTGCTCTCCCTGCCTGCCGCTCCCCCTGCTTGTGTGCGTTCACGTGCACATGCTCTCTCGGACAAATAAATAAAATCTTTAAAATAAATAAAATACATAAATGTGGAATTATTCTTCAAATTCCAGATTTCTTAGCTGTTGGCTTTTTTAAACTTGCTAAATCACTTAAGAGGATCACCTATCCTTGAAAAATATATCATATTGTAAATAAAAAACTTACCATTAATTGAAAAGTTTACTATTTAATATCAAAGTTCTCTAAGCTTATAACAGTGATCAAACTAATTGACCATTTTGAATTAATGACTATTCTAAAATGGAGCTTTTTAAAATGCAACTATTTCTTAGTATATGGCCTTATTTCAGTGGGTTTTGGAATCTGGTTTAACTTGAGAGAGGGGGTAAGCGAATGCAAAGTTGATACCTTCAAAAAGGTTGTTTATTAGCATGTAAGTATGATTGGTAATATTTAAATACTAATCCATTTCACTACTCTTTCTCTACCTAATGTTAATAATGACAAGTGCAAAATCTAGTGAGTAATTTATTCTAAATCAGTGAAATCTCAACTAATGGATCTTAAAGATTTTATTTATTTGAGAGAGAGAGAGAAAGCGAGTGCAAGTACAAGCAGTGGGAAAGGGAGAGAGTGAATCTCAAGCAGACTCCATTCTGAACGCAGAGCCAAAACCGGGGCTCTGTGTTCAATCTAAAGACCCTGAGATTACAACCTGAGCCAAAATCAAGAGCTGGATGTTACCTGACTCAGCCACCCAGGCACCCCTTAACTAAAGGGTTTTAAAATAAAGCCAGCCCGTGGTTTAGTTATTAGATTCCTAATCAGCATTACTTAAGACATCAAAAATACAATCCATAGTTGAGCTATGTGCAACATAGTTGCAAAGAATGCATACATAAAATCTGTTTACCCTTCAGCAGGGTCCAATGCAAGAGCTCTGGGGCTATCTAAGTCTTTCCACACCAAAACCTGTCGGTGCTGCCCATCCAACTTTGACACTTCAATTCGATTTGTTCCTGTGTCTGCCCAGTACAAGTTCTTCCCAAGCCAGTCTACTGCCATGCCTTCTGGATAATCTAAGCCGAATTCTACCACGTGTTCCAGTGCACTGCCATTCATAAAGGCTCTGCTGATGGTCTGCAAAAATAAGATTAACAACAAAGTCACATGGCTTAAGTACAAAACACCATCCAGAAAGAATGTTTGTTTTGGTTTTTGTTGGGTGGGAGGATCCAGAAGAGCCAGAGGCATAGTTTCTTAATATAATTCACATATTTTACAAGAACAGAAAAAACCTGATGTCAACCTCTAACAAATGCAACTGTGACCTCAAGTTTTACTATCAAGCCAGGGAGAAAATTTTATAATTCTTAAGGATCAAAAATTTATTCTAGTAAGACAGCAGAATGACTTTGCTTTTAAAATCTATTAGTAATCAAGTAAAAAGATAAGACCAGAATGTTGTAGACTCATAACTGGTAGTCAGCTTCCTGAGGGTTCTTGAGAGTATGTCATGTCATTGTGTCCATCTGAAAAAATCTCAGCAATCTTATATAAGATGTATTAACCATTATCACATTATTATCACATTATTACCACTGTAATTCTGAATCCCCCCCCAAACTCAAAAGCATAATTCAAGTTATTAATAATAGCTGCTACTTCTCGACAAGCACTACCTTAAGTACTTTGTATACATATTTTTCTCATTTAACCCTCAAAATGGCCCTGCGAGATAGGCATTATCTCTATTTTCAAGATGAGGAAACGTAGAAGGCCATACAATACAAGCCAAATGTATTTATTTACTTCATTCATTCACTCAATTAATAGATTTTACTGAATTCCATTAGATTTCAACTCTGGCTCCAATACCCCATGATTTTTGCATATTAGACAAATTTTATATAAGTTATCTGAAATAAGCCCAGGACTATCTAGAAGAAGCAAAAGCTATTCTCCAGATTTTCTGGTCAGGAGCTCTTCCTTCTTACTGACTAAGTATGCTTTTCAATACTTATTTTAGGAAAAAGAAAATAAAGGTATATATATATATATTAACTCATAATTGGAGTTTTCTACCTGAGACAGACTACCAAATTTTATTTAAAATAAATTAAGAGTCAAGCTTCTATCAGCCATTTATATAACTGCTTACTCTTTATCTGTAGAAAATGTCACTCATTATCCTCAAATGGAACAAAACAGAGGAAGTCAAGCAAAGCATCTTATATTAAAAAAAAAAAAAAAAGACAATTAAAACTGAATGGACCTTGGCCTTGACTTCTTTTAAAAAGTTAAGGGCTTTGGTTGCATTCTGCCTACTAAGCAATGAGAGAGAGGGATCATAGCACGAAGACTCAGACATTTTAAAGCTCTTCCTCCTTGTCTTCAGTTTTAACATTCCAATTCTTTTGACTAACCTTGAGTGATATATCTGTCCAGTAAATGCGGTTGTCTGTTACATCAAAATCCAAAGCAGAAGCTTCTTTGACACCAGTAAGAGGAATAGCCACATTATTATTGTTAGTTTCCAAAGAAATTCGCCTGATATCTGCCCTCCGTGAAAACAAAAGGAAAGCCTCTGGGACAATGCAGGTCTTCATGTCACTGATGAGTTCAAAGCCAATGGGGCAGGCACAGCGGAGGCCCTGAGGCCTATAGAGGCAAAGATGGCTACATCCCCCATTTTCCTCAGCGCAGGGGTTGGAACCTAAAAGATGTATTAATTATAAAGGGGCACAGAAGGACAAATACATTGACACAATCAACATATTTTCATTTGAAAATGACTGGGCATGTGGATCACAAAGACATGATTTATATCTGCTCCCAAATATACTTTCAATTCTAATCTCATAAATAAACACTATGAAGATTAACAGGGAATAAAAGGCCAGTGCAGTTGCACAGGCTTGTAGTCCCACCTACTAAGGAGGCTGAGGCAGGAGGAACACTTGACCCCAGGAGTTGGGCTGTAGTGCATGCACTATGCTAGTCTGCTGTCCACATTAAGTTAGCATCAATATGGTGACCTCCTAGGAGCAGGGTCCCACCACACAGCTTAAGGACTGGTGCACTGGCCCAAGTCAGAAATGGGCTTATGTACTATATTTTGAGTACTAAGTCTACATTTAAAAGGCCTATTCCTGCTTAAAAAAGAACAGATGATTTCTATATTCCAAAAAACATCAACAATTTACAGTGCTGCTTAACTCTGTATTTTTCTCATTCCTGGTTTTCATTTCTGAGAGAATTTTGGAATTACTTACCAATGATTCGATGAACATTTGTGGCCTTTAGGCCCATGAGGTCAGGAAGCTGGTCGATGATGATTTCCCTCTCTGCACTTCGTTTGTGTACTCTTTCAATGCTACGCCTCTGCCAGTCAGTCCAGTAAACATAGTCACCCAACAAGGTAAACCCAAATATGTGAGGAATTTTGTCTTCTACTAGTACTCTTCTCCCAGTGCCATCAGTATTCATAACCTTCAAATTTAAGTTTAAAGACAAGAACTAAAGATGTGTACTTATTCTTAAAATGTATACAAAAATAACAAATCCAACTGCTTGCTGTATCAACACTGAAAAGTGTCATCTTGGTCATTCCTATTACAATGCCTTCTTTCACAAAAGGACAACATGCTAATTTAATAAGAATGATTTCAAATACTCAGTGTAAGCTCATATTTTATCTCTATTTCTCCAATCTCTTATTATCCTTCCTTCTACAAATTCTGACAATATTAGCTTAGTATGTATCTCTTCCATTAAGTAACTATGTAAAAATTAAAAATAAAATACAATTACCTTAAATTTGCTTGTACATTTGTTTTTATAATGTACCTTTGTATACATTATTTTATTACATATTTTGTTCTATAACATCTTATTTTTCCTGAGAGTTTTATCTTTTTACTCTGCAGGAAACTCAAATTCATATAAGATCACACAGCTTGGAAACATAGTATATTTTTTAGGACTCCTTCCGCTTACTATACTGCTGTTTTTGATCACTGTTTTTTGTTTAAAGTTTTTTTGAAAGTCCACAGATAAAAGGGCTCTCAATACATCTCTCAGTCTCCTCAGATTATAACTGTAATGCATCCGGAATTTATAAATCTCTGGAACTAAGTTTCAAGTAACTAGCATGTACCTACTCTTTCCAACTACCCTAGGTAGCAATATTATTAAATTCATTCTGACACTCTCATTATAAAGGTCAACAATTTCCCTAAAAGTGGCAAAGGCATCTTTTCTGTCCCTGACATTCTAGCTCCATGTACTAATCTTTGGTTCTAAAAGATGGAGCAAGTCTTCTAAAGCATCAACTAGCTAGTCCCCAGCTGAGACCACTTCTACCATTAAAGTGGCCTGTGTGCCAGGCAAACTAGCTTTTAGAAATGTTATTCTGGTACTAAAAACAAGTACATGCAAGAAATTTCTGCATCCCCCTCCTAAAAATAGTATCCCAATCTTTTACGCAAGTATGAATTTTTTTTTCCATAAAATCAGTAGGAAATAATCCCTGTAAGTCAATACCGTGACTGCCTAAATGGAATGACAACCAGATGTTATCTTTATCTCTCCTCTTTAAAATTTTAAAATTCTTGCTGACCTTCCAAGAAGAGCCCAACCTTGGAAACAAAGTACTTAAAAACTGAGTGAGCAAAATTGTGCTATATCCTTATATTTTCACTTGTATGTATAAATAAATATTTCAGTTATACCTGATAGAAGAGATTATATTAAATGAATGTTTATCTGTTCATATCAAATACAAGAGGACTTCTATTAAGCCAGCTGTATAAATCTGTATTTAAACAGAATGTTTTCTATAAGAAAAAATATAGTTTAAAAGAATTAATAAACACTAATCCAATTCCTACATTAAATACTGTTTAAAATTAATAATTTCTCCTTGAGACATGAGTCTAGATTTTTTACATTCATATTTTCTTGCAACAGATCATTCGTGGACATACTTTATGTCTATGTTATATCTTAAAATTACTTTGGTATTTAAAAGCAGAAAAGACTAAGCAAAGAAAAAGGGTCAATAATGTGTTTACATATCTACCTAAAATATAACTTCTAAAATAGCAGGAAACTAATTCATCCACTTATGTGTCCACCACTTCTATTATTAGTCTGGCAAAGAACTCATAAATATTTGTTAAATAATTTTTTAAAAGGAGATAACTTCCTAAGACACTCAGGAAACCTTCCTGAAAATGAAAATTTATGTAAATTCTTATCCTTAGATCCTACAGCTTAGCCATTTGAATGAATGAAAGGTATTCTTGCCCAAATTGTAAATCCATGTAAAAATTTTAAATCCATACTACTCTTTATTTTTGGAGAATGAATACATTCCTGATCCCTCCTAAAAGCAGAGCTCCAAGAAAGAATTTCTGGCCACACCGTATTACTGTCTGGAAACTATGATCAGAGTGAAAATCTTTCCTTTATTAGACATACAATAGAAATGCCTTTATTTTAGGTAGGGAAATTTTTTTAAAAAACTCTATTTTTATCTGCATCCTAATACAGAGATTATTTCTTGACCTCCAGCATCTTCCTCTAAGCCCCTTATAAGAACTTCCTCTCAGTACTATTTCCTTCCTTCCCAGATTCCCTCTCCACAGGATCCTTTTTTTCTGCCTTTATCACAACACAATTTCCACCAACTTAGAAAGACACGATTTAAAAGTTGAATGATTGTGTTTTTACTGCCATATTCTTTGAATGTGATCTGTAACAGCTGCCTCCACCTCTTACCACTCATTCCCTTAACTCTACAACTGACTTCGAATCTATGACTCAGATGAAATAAATCTACTAGAAATGGTCAATGACTCCTTCCTTGCTTTTCTCAGTTCTTGTACTCTTTTACTTTTTTTTTTAAACATTTGATACGCTTAACCCCCACTGAAACTATACATCAGATTTTCAAGGCACCATGTGATCTTATCTCTTTTCCTATAGCCATCATGGCTTTTTATCTCTTCGTTTTACTAGTTCCCCTTCCTTTTTCAAACCTGGTTGGATACTTTCCAAGGCTTCCTGAATTCTTCTTTGCAAATCATCTTTCAAAGCCTATCAAATCTTATAGCTTCTACTATTATCTTATGTTAAAAAAAAATAAGAAATATGTTAAGTTCTAATCTAAGTTTCAGTTATCTTCAACTGCATCTCCTGGAAGATGTACATCTACCTCATCTAAAATGTCATATACTTAACAGGGAACTTCTGTTCTCTGTTAAACAGAGTTCATCATCCCATCAGAGAGTGTCTAACACATAGTACTAAATATCATGCACTGTAACACTCTAAATACTAATTTCTTATAAGCTTATGATATATTAAAACATGTCTGACTTGATTTTATTCCTAGTTTCAGTATTATCTTTAACAATTATTCTGCATTATCTTACATTTAACAAATTAATACTAATTTTGCTGTACTATGCCCAAATACTGGCCTTTCTTTTAAAATTTACTTGCGGATCTAAAGGCTACACTAAATGCCTAATACTGAACCTCTTTTAAAGACAGAATTTAAACTTTTCCTCCAGAAACATTATAGGGTCAACCAACTCTTTCTCCTTTCAGTTGTTTTAGCCTGCCATGTTTCTATTTGTTCATTTTGATAAACGAACAACTTAAAAGATGGCAGCTTTAGTATGATCCGGATAATGGGCAAAGAATGAAACCAAAACTCACAGTAAGAAAAATAACAAAAGCACAATTCCCAAAGATCCTTTTAGCTTACACAATTAAGCATCTTCTATTTAGCAGTTACTCTCTATGCTCCCACTCTCTACAAATCTCCAATCATTAGCAAACATTAGTTTGCTAGTTTTGGCACAACTAGATAGACTGAGATTTCAAATATAAGCTCTATCATTCACTAGGTACCGCTAGGCAATTCCTCACAAGTAAAACAGGAAAAGAACTTAAATCACTGAATTATTTAAGATTAAAGAGAATAGTATTAAATATATAGCATAGTACTGGATATGTAGATGCTCAGCAAATGTTAGTTCTTGCCCTTTAAGATTATTTTAATAAAATGCTTTAGTCCCTTGAGGTAAATATAGCTATGTTGTTTTTTTTTTTTAAAGATTTTATTTATTTGACAGAGATCACAAGTAGGCAGAGAGGCAGGCAGAGAGAGAGAAAGAGAGAGAAGGAAGCAGGCTCTCCACCGAGCAGACAGCCCAATGTGGGACTCGATCCCAGGACCCTGAGATCATGACCTGAGCCGAAGGCAGAGGCTTAACCACTGAGACACCCAGGCGCCCCAAATATAGCTATGTTTAAATAGCTGTAATGGATTTATTAAAATACAGTACTTCAAAATAAAAGCTGATACAGTAATATAAAAGAATATGTGGAAATAAAAGACCAAAACAACCACATACCGTTAAACTGAAGAATAAAAACAATATAGACCCTTTCTATGTCCTGGAAACCAGTGGAGAACTGTAGGCATGCAGCCTTATTCCCATTTCCAGCCCCCAAATGGATTGTTCGCTTATCTACTTAGACATATGTTGACTAAAACAGTAAGCCAAAATGAACAAACAATTTGGTAATTAGAATACATATACTTTTGCTGCTCTACCAGATCCTCACTCCACTCCCCCAGCCCCAAATCAAACACTGACAAACATATCTAATGAATGCGAATCACCATGAAAGATATCATGCTGAATGCTCAAAAGTTAATTAAAAGGGCCTCTTCTAGCAAAGGTATTACAATTTAGTTGAGGTGATAAACTATATTTACATTAAAATCATACACATATACACCTCTCTGGCCTGTAGCTTATCAGGAAAAAGTATACAAAATAGTAGGAGCTTGAATCCATCTTGAAGAATTAGAAGAATTTTGACAAAGAGAAAGAGAAAAGGATTTTCCAGAACATAAAAGAAATAACACATGTTAAGACACAGTCAAAGATGCCTTGTGTGACTGACTTTGAAAGAAATGCACTGAGGCAGAAAAAACATTAAAGGGACTCAAAGGAGACAACATTAGGCAGATACCATCCTACGGCAGGTATGAAATTCCAGGATCAGAACTAGAGAAAACATGATACTTCTGAGAGCACTTAAAGGAGGGTGATATGACAAAATTCTATTTCAGGAAGACCTCATTTACCTCTGTCACTGTGTTCTGATTGTGCTAAAAATAAACATTTTCAGTACATAATTATGGTTAATAAAATATTTTCATTTATTGTGGGGTGGTAATGGAGGTCCAAAATCTCTTATCCGAAAGTCTTAAGGCTAGCCTTATTTCTGAATACGGATTTTTTGTGGTATTTACAAAGGTGAACACAATGCACATAGCACATCACCTCTGCCTGGGTCCAGGGTAGCACTTAGTTGCCAAATGTGAATATTTTGTGCAGCAAAACATATACATATTCCCGCAAAATTGGATAAATGAAGACTCCAGATAGCCTTACGTTGCTTCAGGTCAGGTTTTCCACCAAATAAATTAGCAGAAATAACTTAGTTTTGAGAGCTAGAAATGCTTTGGTCTAGGCCCTTGTCAGAACTGGTGTACGGATCAGGGCTAATGCTGCTCTAAGTGCAAGCCAGGGTCTCAGGAAGAAGAAAAATGAGCAAAGGACATATTAAAAAGTTTTTAGAAACATCTGTTGAGCAATAAATGGTAATAAAGGCCTTACAAAGATCTTCAGATTAGCACAGTGGCCAGGAACTCAAATATAGTTCCCTAAAAGCCACTACTAAGGATTTTGTAGCTTTACCTGCTACAGCACTAGTCCCTTTTAACTAATCATTCTTTCACTTTAAAAGCAAAAACCAGAAGTTTTCCCCCCAACATAGAAAGGGGTATGGTGGGAGGGAATAAATAAAGTGCACATTAAAGCTGTATCTATCACATCTACTTCCAATTAAACAATGTAATTAAGATGAGCTAAAGATTTTTTAATGTAATTTTATAAGCAGCACACTGTTTGCCTTAATTTCCTATCTTCCTGTTGTCTGCCGTAGCTTTTACAGCAGGGTCAAGTCTAGAACAGTGCTGCCCAAGAGAAATATTTAAGCCGCAAATGTGAGTAACGTGTCTAATTTTAAATTTTGTAGTAGCCAGATTTTAAAAAGTAAAAAGGAACAGCTAAAATTAATTTTTTACTGTACATACTGTTTTTTATCTAATCCAACATATCCAAAATATTTTTATTTCAACATGTAATCAATACTTAAAAATATATTGAGACTCTTATGTTTCTTTCATACAAGACCTTCTTCATATATGTATTTTGCACTTCAAGCCCCTCTAGTTAGAGTAGCCACTTTCTGAGTACTCCACAGATGTATGTGGCCACTGGCTACCAAAAGGGACTGTGCAGTATTAGAATTTCATGGTGGTGACTACACAGTGTACAACAAAATTAATGTACTCCTTTTTTAGATATCCATAAGAGATCTCAAGAGGACATCTCTGTCCTCTCTCACACCTGCCTGTGACGAGGCTTCCATATACCCTTCAGGCTCAGTAAAGCCACAAACAATTAAGGGTCTTCCATTTGGTCTTTCCTCCCTCTTCAGCTATGCTCTATTTAATTCTAATACAGATTAAAATTATTTTTTAAAAATTATTTCTGATGGGAAAAAATTAATAAAATGCTTTTTTTCCCCAGTTTTTATCATATTTGAAAGTTTAAATTTCAACATTAGCTGAGATTTGTAAGAATAAGGACAAAGTCTTGATTCTTTCATTTCTTTTAAGCTATCCCAACATTTAAATATTACAACCACAGTTATATTAATAAAGATAATCTATATCTGCCATCTCCTTGACCCGCCCACTAAGAGAGTATTCTAGATTGACCAGGTACTACTAATAATGGCTAAAGCTGACAGTTCGTGAGAATCTTTACTCTGTTTTACCACATGTATGAAATTTTTCATAATTAAAAAAAAAAAAAGAAGGGAGGAAAGATAAGGTCCAAGTCCAAGGGCTCCTGAATAATAATAATAATAATAATAATAGCTATCATTAACAAATGCTGTTATCATTTTTGTTATGATGTGGAAAGCAATTATAAGAATCCTCTGAAGAGATTAAGGGATCAACAACTTAAAAAACCTGATTGTGAGACCTTACATCTAAAGACCATATATTCCCCTTTACACAGAGTCCAATGATGACTTTCCGAACTCTTGTTTCCTCCCATTACTTCTGCAGATGTGACACTTCTTTAGAAAATGGCTTTTCCCCTAAATATTTTTCTTTTACCAGCCACACAATCTCTACTGGGCAGAAGCAACACAGTGAAAAACAACACGTTGCTTTATCTCAAAGAAAAGCACTATTACATTTATCATACCCAACAAGTAACCGTTTTGGACAGGTTATTAGGTTTGTAAATATGATTTTAAGCCCCTTATGTCTAAAATAACAACACAAATCCTGGTTAAAGCTTGCTTGTACATTCTGAACCCAGAACAAATGAACCATTTTAAGCAATTCCAAAAGATTACCCTTGTGCTTTAAAAGTCGAGCCAACACTAATTAAATCTTCTGGCAGCTTCTGAGGGTGTGCTTTGCTGTATTACCTCAGAGTGGTTTAATTAGTTAAACTGACATTAGGCTTCTGTCACTTCTGAAATCTACCTCCAAATCTGAACCGGAGTCTCCAGTGGTTTTAACTGCTTCAACCACATTGTGGTAGGGATTAAACTATTCTGAGGCATTCCCAAATATTACAAACCACACTGAGAATATAGAGTACAACAGGAAATAGATGTGGGTTAACCAGAATATCTCCACAGAAAGGAGGTAACAGCAAATCTTCTATGGATATCACATCTGGTTTTTTGAGCAGTTTCATCAGCTTATTAAATGTCAAGACAGGACTACCCATGAAATTTTGGAATGCAGCCAGTCTACTACCAAAGTTGTTGCTATGCAACTTCACTTGATTAGACACGTTCAAGAAATAGATGACAACAGGACAACCAGGCACCTATCATAAAATGAGCTACAGTGCGAATACTATGACATCCTAAAGGAAAAACCTAAATTATGCTCACAATGAACCATTCCTCTTCTAATGTTCCAGCCATATCCAATGCAAGTAGTGAATTAATATTTACATATAAAGAGACAGTAGATCTCATTGGAGGCTAACTGATAACAATAGGGTATAAAGTATAATTCCACAGAAATGGTATTTTAAAAATGGAATATATACACATGGAAAGAACAATTCAATCATTCAGGAGGTCACTGGGGTAACAAGTAAAGAGAAATGCTTTGGAACTAGCAGGGGAAGTAAAGAGATGCCATGTACCTTGGTAAGAGAGCATAAGGGCAATCACAGTCCTTTAAAGCCTTTTAACCTAGTTCAAGACTTACTATGTCTCAGTAAATACAAGTGAATTTTAATGTGAAAAGAGAAAATACCATAGTTGATTGAGTAGTTTTATTTTTTCAAGGAGTCATGCTTAGAGCATTAAATGGCTGCAGTTATTATGCTCTTTTACAGATAGAGCTAAGAATTGCTACGGTGACCAAAGCTTTCTAAAACCAAAATTACCCAGGAAAACTAGAAATTAAGAAGAGATTTTCAATTCAAGGCATCATTATGATGAATACAACACCGCCCTGGTCAATTATACTCAACTATTTCATGAGACATTTCTGAGAGTCCCACTGTCCTAAGGTCTTCAAAAAAAAAACCTCTAATGCGGGAAAACATAAACATTTTAACTAGGGAAAACTGCTCCCTTTCCTTTCATTCTCTTCAAGCACAACTAAAATAAATTCAACTTGGAGTCTGAGTAGAAATAATAGTCAACAGCTTATTACTCAAAGGCAAAGTACTCCAGTACCAGTGAGCATGCCTTATGTTCATATATATTTTTTTTTAATTTTTTTTTAAAGTAATCTCTCCACCCAATGTGAGGCTCAAACTCAAGATCCTGAGATCAAGAGCTGCATGCTCTTCCAAATGAGCCAGCCAGTCACTCCCCAGATAGTGGTTTTTAAATACTATTCTTCAGTGGCTCAGATGGTTGAGAGTCTGCCTTCGGCTCAGGTCATGATCCCAGGGTCCTGGGATTGAGCCCCATGGGATTGAGCCTCCCTGCTGCACAGGGAGCCTGCTTCTCCCTCTCCCTCTGCCTATCCCCCTGCTTGTGCTCTCTCTCTCAAAGGAATAAATAAAATCTTAAAAAAAAAAAAAAGATACTATTCTTCATTAAATAGAACTATGGCTCCTTAGAGTAATAGTTGAGTCCAGGGCTGAGGAAAGAGAAATGTAAGATAAAATTGAATATATTATTGTTCTAGAAAGTGCTTTAAAATAAGGGAGGTTCCTTGAAAAACTAAAAACAGAATCACCACATGATCCACAATCCCACTTCTGGGTATATATCTAAAAGAACTGAAAACAGGATCTCAAAGGGATACTTATTTGCACATCCATGTTCACTGAAGCACTACGTGTAACACCCAAAAGGAGGAACCATCCTTTATATCCTTTATCTGATGGATGAACAGATCAAGAAAAACGGTGCATACATAAAATAAAATATTATTTGGCCTTTAAGAAGAGAATCCTGTTATATGCTACAAAATGGAGAAACTATGAGGATGTTACGCTAAGTAAAATAAGTCAGCAAACTAAGAGATAATACTATATGATCCCACTTTAGGTATCTAAAGAAGTCAAACTCTTAGATTAAAAAATGATGGTTGCCGGGACAGGGGGGAAAAGGAAGTTGACAGAATTTCAGTTTTGCAAGATCAAAAATTCTAGAGATTGTGTTGCACAACAACATGCACATAATTAGCACTACTCTTCTCTCTGCCTAAAGGTGGTTATGGAAGATTTCATACGATTTTTTTTTTTAAACCACAATTAAAAAAAGGAGATGGAGGCTCGTGAAAAGGTCACAGGTATCAAGTCGAAGGGGCTACTAATTCCAATTCTGGGATAATATTTGCAACAATAATAATGGAATATAACCTTATAATATTCTACAATTTTAAACAATAAATATCCATGGTTCCATATTAATATACATATGACAAGCTGAATAGAGAGGGAATAGCTCTTTCTCACAGGAAAATTCCAATCAATAAATATAATAGGAATAATGGAAATCGCATCAATGTTAAATTCCTAGTGCTGATAATTGTTCTGTAAGTATGTAGAATGAAAACTGGGTGAGAGATCTAGTATTGCAAATACTGAGTCTGAAATTATCTCAAAATGAATAGTCTAAAAAAGAGGCAATGGAGCACAACACAAAAAGTACTGTATTAGGAATCAGGAAATTGGAATTCCATTCTTTTTTTCTCCTAAAACAGGAAGTTTATGACCTCAGGCAAATAAAAGAAGCAAATTAAACAAAAAGCGCCAAAGAATGCTGAATTTTAGGAAGAGAAACCTGGGGCAGAAAGAACTACTGTTTCTGTAGGCATTATATAAACCATAGTTAATTTTATGAGAACTAAAAACGGTTTTTTAATGCAAAAACAATTTTGAAAACCCATGAAACACTGTTTACTTACTCTCTCGAAACTAATGAAATCCATTATGGCATAGGAGGGGTTTTTTCATATTTTAAGAGTAACACTGCAGCTAAAACATAAAAGCAATATTATAAATCGCAACCAAATATAAAAGCCAAGTCATTAGTTAACCCAAAATCAAAAATAAATGAACAACAAAACAAAAAATCTCTGAATAGGGGTGATATTAATTGCATAAAGCCTCTAATTTCATTCTTACTTAGAAACTCTAGAAGCCTGGAAAATTTCAGAAGCTCCTAATTATAAATGAAATACTAAACAAATAACAGTCTACAAAAATCTAACTATAACCAAAGGAAGTCTAATCCTTCTCCAAGATTTTGTTATTTCAGATCAAATCTAAAAACAACAAAAAATTATAGTACAATGAATGAATAGCTTGGGAAATCTATGAGTTCAACAAAAAAAAAAATCACAGGGCCTGCCTTGTAATATTCTTAGAAGGTCTAATTTTTAAATTGTAAACTACATTTAAAATGCCAAAAAGAAAAAAAGAAAAAAAAAATAAAGGAGAAGCCTTTCTTCATTTTGGCTAACTTAACTATTACACAAGATCTTTAAATAGCTAGTGAGAATTTTAAATTTAAGTAGGAAGTTAAAAATACTTGTCACTTTTAACTGCTCAGAGTTTTGTTAATTCCCTCCTAAGAAGTCCCCGAATTGTGGTCTTTACCAGTATTTGACTGCCTACCCCTTCCAAACCCTTTAAAAATCAGTAAAAATAAAATCTCTATGAGCCCTGAAAAATATAATAGTTTGCTACCTACAGAGAAAAAACCTCTCAAAAAATAATGTTTTACACGGACTCCAATAATACAAAACATTTACGTGTTTGGCTAATTTCAAACAACAGCTTTAAACATTTATTTAAACTTCCCAAGCATGTTAATAATGGAATAGCTTGTATATAGGTCAATAGAGAATATAAACAAATATTACAAGGAGAAGTTGCTTTCAGGAAAATTGAAATACTAAAGATTTTGAACCCCTAATAGGCAAGTTTTCTTTAGTTAATAGTGATTCAATGCACTGTAGATAAGGAAAGTTTTAAAGAAAAAAGAAAATATTCATGTCACCTGAGTATAAATTTCCTTTAAGGAACTCTTCCAAGGCAAATGTGTTATTTGTTCGTAATCTAAAATAATGCAGTTAGTACCAAGAAACACTGGAAAATGTAACAATGCGAAGAAACCTAAAGATCATCTGGTTTAAATGATCTTACTGGTCAAAATACAAAGACCAGATTGTTATGTGAATTATCTAAGGTCGCTCAGTTAAATGAAAAATCAAACAAGAATTAAGGTCAGGGTGCACTATTACAAAATGTTTCAATAAAGATCTAGAGATTAATTACCACTCATAACAGCTAAACACCGTTACCAATTGTAAAGAAGCTAACTTCTCTTTTTAAGAAAGTAGGACATTAAAATCAGCACTCCTTTACTTCAGGAGTACAAAAACCAAAGAAACAAAAAAGGAAAATTGAAATGAAAAATATCTCCACACATATTATAGTTTTATGCTAAAACATGAGAAGAAGGTTAACAACAGAACATTTTAAAAACGATCCAAGAGCAAGTTCAAACTTTGTCCCTAAAATAACATGCATGAAAATTTCCTAATTTACATAGATAAAACTACACTAACTACTAAGTGAGGCAAAGCATCTTGTTTGGTGAGGCTCTAAGAGTTTGTTGTGGCATTTCAGGAAAGCATGATTATAATCATCATCAAGCAAGTTTCTCTCATTATATATGTGTAATAATTTTTTTAGAGCCAGACACAGTAGAGTGGATAATGAGACAACAGGACATATAATTAGATGATGTACTACTTTGGCTGCTGTAGATTATAACAAGTTAAATAATGTTGCTTAAATTGTACATCAAAAGGTAACTTTCAAATAGGAATTCAAAAATATGTTATCATAAAATAACTCCAAACAGATGCAAGATGATATAAAAGGATAGCACCATGTTTACATCTCAATGAATATAAGCTGCTAATCCAGGTATTCTGTTGAGCTGAGGAATCTAATGATGGTGTTTTATCAATATCATTCTTCAGTTATAATATGCCAGGAACAAACGGGGAAAAATATACATTCATATAGTGTTAGAAAGGAGTAGAAATGGGCAAAGATTCAGGTATTTAGGCTCATTATCTTGAATATTTCCCTAAAATTGAAAATAAAATCAATTTTAAGGAGCACTGAATGTTTTAAACTGGCAAAGATTCAAAAGGAAGTACTTGTTGGTACTTGTCATATAATCAAAAGAGCTTGATCTCAACAGCAGATGATTATATTAATTTTTTAAGGAAGAATTAATCTTAGAAACAAACGATTAAGAAAAATCATAATGGGCCCTTGTGTACTTTAACAGACTTTCACAATACACAGGCTAAAGATGCCAGACAAAGAAATTACAAAGAAACCTGAATACTTGGAAAACAAATTAGCATATTGATAAAACAGAGGAAGTTGTCACATGGGGAAAATGTAGTCCTGTAATTTCAGGCTTAGAATATGAAATAAATCATTCACCAACTATCAAGTTTTCAGCAAACATCCTAAACAATAATACCCTCTTTATTCAAAATTTCTTCGTACTTAAGGCCCTAATAATTTGTTTCCCAAAGTTGTGCCAGGTATAATTAAATTTGGACAAACTACCTATGGACATTATATTTCTCTAAAGCAGGGAAATTTGTAGTAAAAGACTAAAAACAAATCTACATGCCCATAAATTAGGTAAGACATCTCTTTTTATCTATAATTAGTAGGCATTGTTGTGTTTGTCAGAAGCTCAAAAATCAAAGAAGGAAAAATGAAATAAAAAGCATATAATAAAAAAATACATTGTGAGAATAATTTAACTGACATCATTTCAATAAAACCAGTGATTCAAAGCACAGTGATTAATTTTTTCAACCAGTAAGTTGTATATAATGAGAAAAGCATCCTCAAAACAAAAAAAAAAACCCCAAGCTAATGTAAACATTCTTAATTTTATATAATGGCAACAAAATGTTTTAAACTTATAAATTATTAATGATATGTCTCTACTACTGAAAAGCAGTACTACATACCCTCAGTGCTATAGATGTTTTTGGCAGTGAAACCTGACCAAGAAAAATACGAATGTTAAGACACAATGTGCTTCTGCCTACTGAAGGGTCTTATAAAAAAGAAATAAAGGCTTATTTGAGGAATGTCCAATCAGAAAAACAGACATGATCCTTTCTGCTAATGCTTTAGTATTACATAAGGAAGCCCTAGAATACTATAGTAACACTTGGGTGGGCCTAGGGGTGGGGGGTGAAAGGGAGTTCAGTGCAGACAAGTAAACAAGACGCTTGTTTGTAAAAGGTGATGAAATGATTTTAGCATAATGAATAAGCATAAACAAGTACCAGCATGCAACTTTTATATAACATCTACAGATATGTGGTCACTATCAGCTAACAGGTAGAAAAATCAGATTTATCCTCACAGACACATTCTCTCTCTCTCTCT
This sequence comes from Mustela putorius furo, assembly GCF_011764305.1. NCBI lineage: Eukaryota > Metazoa > Chordata > Mammalia > Carnivora > Mustelidae > Mustela > Mustela putorius. The sequence continues at coordinate 35,756,069 of NW_025422368.1, read as the reverse complement.
TTTTTTTAAAGATTTATTTATTTTAGAAAGAGAGAGCAGGAGAGCAGGGGAGAGTCCCAAGCAGACTCCCTGCTCAACATGGAGCCCAACACAGGCTCAATCCCATGACCCTGAGACCACAACCCAAGCCAAAACCAAGAGTAGGATGCCCAACCAACTGTGCCACCCAGGTCCCCCTAACACTTTCTTGTATTAAAGCACCAGCCAATATTATGACTATCTTTTTAAAAATGTGGTATCATTAGCAATTCCCTGTGTACCATCTCTCTTTGCAGAAGCTCGTTTAAATCCGAGACAAACCTTTATGTTCTTTCTGCAACTCTGCACAATAAAAACCAAACCTGAAACCCATAGCTCTCCAATATATCCAGCATCTGTTATATCACCACTTGCAGAAAAGAGAGAGAGAACCTGATCTGAAGGTACAGAGAGCACAGGTGGATGAACATTCTGAGCTCTCCCCATAAGACCCAATTAAAATGAAGAGTTTCCTATGCCTTATATCAGTATGTAAAACTTTACCAAATCACAATCTTTTCTTTTCAAATGTACTATAAACTCATAGAGTCTCATCCCAAGTAAATTCAAAGTCTTTCATAAGAGAACAAGGCTCTACAACTATTATTTAATATTTTCTTAGGGTCCCAGGAAAAAACAGCTTTACCAAAAAGTTGGGAAGCATATCACCTAGACCAGGATAAGATCAGTAGATAGGATCACCTGCTACATACTAAAAGGTTAGCAAATAATGGCTTTAGAAAGAGAAGCATTTAAAAAATTATATATTTTTCCAAAAGTTTTCAAGTTCACTATATTCAACCTAGAATCGGGTAAAGGGAGATGAAAAGTTGGTTGTGGCAGTTGCTCCTATAATCATCAACAGTTTCAGAAAGAGAAACTAACGGTTTTTTTCCCTCTAATTATGCAAGATTAATTTAGATGAAGAGCTGTGCTCTTTCCTTAATATGCTGTATACCAGAAATTTTACACATCATCATAAATTAAGAGAATAAATAATAACACCTACTCTCTACTTCCCAGATGTGCCTATGAAAAGAAAATGACAAAAGCATTGATGCTCCATTAGAGAAACTTCATCAGAATCTCCAGGGCAAAGTATAAGGGAGGTCTTTGTATGTATAATCTGGTGGAGATAGATGTACCACTAACACCAAATAATCTGTCAAAAAGGACACAGAGCAAACCTGGAAGAGGAGAAATAGATGAGAAAGGCAGGCTTTTAAGGATGCTGGTACCAGTGAAGGAAGAAGGCAAAAAGGAAGTGAGGAAGGAAATGATACCACTGCATACACATGTATATAGCTCTAGAAGACAGAACAGGTCAGAATGAATGCTAATTTTAAGATCTATGGCACTGCAGACCAAGAAAACAAGTCCTATTTAATCAATATTATATTTTGTTATATAATAGGATTCATTCTTATTTCCAAACACTGTCACTCAGAACCTCCAAAAATTCTCAGTTCTCTACCTAAATCATCCTAAACTATTCATGATTTTGAATAAATTTCTATATCTAAATACTAAAAGTAACCTGAAGTGTGGGAAATAAGACCTGAAAAACACCAAGTAAGAAACAAATGTCTTATTTACAATCTAATCAATCAGTCATAGTAAGCTTAAAAAGATACCAACAACAGAATTTTTTAAATTCCTAAAAAATAATAAATCAAGTATTCTTCCCTTATGTACAAACACTCTTGTAGGACACATGAGCTTTAAACTGTTTTTCTAAGAGTAGTAATACCTACACTCTCATGTATGGTATTACAATACACATCTGTGAACTGCTTAGAAATGGGTGTGCAATTTATAGTCAGGCTGACCCAAGTAGGAAGCTAACACCCTATCTAAAAAATAAATAAATAAATAAATAAATAAAGAGAGCCCATAACTTTCATTTCATTAGCACCACACTCAAAGCTGCTAAAGATTCAAACACTAAGGTGGATTTAAGGAGGGGGCAGCGAAACACTAAGAGGGAGAAAATTTATATACTCAAGTCTATGCAAAATTTTCTATTAATGCAAACCAGCTGCACAAATAAGTAATGCAGTTTTTAGTATTTGAGCCTTGTGAAATACGAATGGGTTTTTCTATTCCAAGTTTCCATTCTGAAAAAGAAGGCCCTTTATTTTTCCCTCAGAGTCTCTGGCACTCCTAAGGATTACCTTTCTAAAATAATGGCTCTGGAGCCCCAATTATCTATGTTAGGAGATAAGTGCTATGGCTCTGAATAGCCATTCCAAGTCACTCCTTACACGAGAGGTCATGCATCCCCCAAAGAAATACTGTACAAGAAACTGTTTTAAGTACATGATCCATAGGACCTCGAGCATAGCCCAACTCAAAGTTGTGAAATTCAGAGCTCACATTCAACATCAAGGTATATGCCATCTACAAAACATTGTGAAAAACCACTGGTTTGTGATTCACCACTGGCTTTTCTACCAGAATTCTATTCTGATTGCCACAACTTAATTCTACCATATGGTAAATATTTTCCCCCAAGTTCTAGTTAATTAATCTTTTTCCTACACAGCTCATAAGTCAATTTAAAAATTGTTTGCATGTAACCACCTTAATACTTAATATATGCCACCACCTGTTTCCAACACTACTAACAGCAAAAGTTATATATACACATATGGGCTTTGTTCTCCTGACAGAAATAACAGCTCTTCCAGTATAGGTCTTATATAATATTTGATTTGTGCAGAAACTGTCCCTAGGAAATTCATACAGTGGCTTTATCCATAATAAGGAAAATCACTCACATAAGCTTTTAGGGCTAGAAATAGAGGAATATCGATTTCTCATGCCAGTAGAGAGCTCAGAAATCTTAGAGTTCAGTGGAAGAAGAATACATAATCCCTAGCATTCTTAAAGTTGAATAAAATTTCTGTAAAAGGTATCTCTCGCACCCCAAACAAGAGGCAATAAGATCTGTATCAAATTAACATCAACTTAAAAACCATTATAAAACTGGTTTTAAAATGAAAAAGCAAGAACAAACCTCAATTTTGTCTGTTTTGGCATCTCCCCAGTATATTTTGCCTTCATCATAATCCAAGGCTAAACCATTTGGCCAACCAAGAGAAGTGTTAACCAACACTACTCGGTCGGAACCATCCAGAGCTGCTCGCTCAATTTTCGGAATTTCTCCCCAGTCAGTCCAATACATATACCTATGGAAGTATACAAAAAATGAGCTAAAAACAGATAATAAACTGTAACTTTCAGACATTCTAAAGGTAAGGTCCACCCCTCATATTACACTGGTATCAGTTAACGCCGTAGAAGGAAAAAAAAAAGGACTTAAACATACTCAAAATTTATGTTTAACACAGACATAATAGTATATCATCCTTATAGGAAATTTTCAGATCAGTGTTTTCCAGAAATGATCATAAAAATGTCTTCCAATAATGAGTTCTATTTTTAGTTATGTTTCTTCAAAATATTTTGTGCTCCTTTCCACTAACAATCATCTTTTTCTTTTTTCTAAACTTTTTATTTATTTAAGTAATCTCTATACCCAACATGGGGCTTGAACTCACAACCCCAAGATCAGAAGTTGCATGCTTTCCTGACTGAGCCAGCCAGACACCTCAGTCATCTTTTTTTCTTGCTGGCTTCTCACCTGACATAAAAAGGCTATCCCAATAGTGATATTCAGATGACAAACTAACCAACCAGTATGTTAACTCCTTCAGTAGTGCCAAGTAATTGCTGTGGTTCCTGGGAGTTTACGTGGCTCCAAGGCATTGATATACACTAACGTATAATAATGTGTCACTATACTCACCTTTAGAATGAATCTCATAGTAACAAATAACATTAGTGAGTATATAGAAAGCTGTGTTTCCCTACACTGTGGCCAGGGTGCTATGACCAAAAAAAAAAAAATCAAGTCATTCATGTATCTTGGAATATACCATATCATTCTAGAAGTACCAAAAATGGGACGAAATTAAATCTTCTAGGGGAAGTTCTGAAAACATTTTCTTTCCATATTTTTCATGATCATGATGCAACCTCAGCAAAATGTGTAGCCAACACCCCAAATCAGCAAGCATTGACTTAATTTAGAAAGGAAAAGTATTCAAAACATTCAAGGAAAAAATCCTAGCAATTCTTTAACTTGAGATTTTATTCTAATCACTATGCTCTAAAAATGTTTATTGAAAAACAACACATACTTCATATTGTTTTTCTCAATGCTTTTAGGAACCTGTAGAAAACAGAAACACCAGACAAAGTTTTCTATCAGCAGAGCTTCTTACCCAACCATGGGATCTAACACAATAGCCCGGGGTTCCTCTAAGTCCTCTGAAATCAAGATCTTCCTCATGGTCCCATTCAGCCTTGTCACTTCTATCCGATCAGTGCCAGTGTCTGTCCAATAAAGATTTCTGGCAACCCAGTCAACAGCAATGCCATCAGGATGCGCAATTTGAGCGGTGACCACAAACTGACTGCCAGATCCATCTATGAATGAGCGGCGAATGGCCCTCACTTCATCATCAGTCCAGTATATATAGCCTTCCACAGGATCATAATCTATGGCAATGGCATGACGGATGTCTTCTAATTGCAAAACAATGTCTGTGAAATCTGGTGTATCCAAAGAAATGCGTCTCAAGTCTGTCCTTCGTGCTAAAAGCAGTAATTCAGTGGCACCTAGAACAATAAAGTGAGATAAATGAAGAAAAAATCGAAACCCACAGGCAAAATTTAAATAAAACTCTAAATAAAGAATGTAGAACTTCTTCAGGAATGAAAAGTAAAGGAGTATAAATGAATACTTGGGGTCCATTTTGGGTAGAAGTGGAAAGTGACACAGAGCTTGACTATGAGGTCAACCTCTATAATGGCTCAGTTCCTCAAATCAAGTTCTGATTCTTTCTTAGGTTCATTCGTTATGTAGTCCCTGGAATTAATAATAGTTACTTAAAGGTATGATGAAGAGTGCCTAGGTAATGACTAAGAGGTTGAATAGCTAAATATTAAAGGAAGAAGGAGAAATAGGATATAGATCCTTTGTTTGAGAAGTATGTTCACAAAGGTAATGAATCCAAGACAAAGATCTTTTGTGTTTGATGAGAGTGTTCTAAAACTGGATTGTGATGGTTTCACAACTATAAATTAGTCAAAAACCACTGAATTGTATACTTGAAATGACTGAAATTTATAGCATGTAAATTGTATTTCAGTTAAGCTGTCTTAACAAAGAGACCTATAAGGCAATGCCTGACATAATTAATGACAGAGAGAGCTATGGTAAAGGAAAAAGAAGCAGCAAAGAGAGGGAAACACTTAAATGTCATACTACTTAAGAGTAAGAGTTGTGGATCTGACAGAACTGGTGGATTCAAGTTCCTATACAAACTTAGGCAAAACTTCATCTCTCTAAACCTAGTTTCTTCAGCTGTATTTCAAGGATTGCTCTGAAGATTAAATAAGATCCATGTAAAATTCAGGAATATACTGAACATATAAGTATTTGGTAAATATTAGCTAATATATTATTACTGTCATTAGAAAAGAAACACTTTTTTTTCAAGATTTTATTTATTTATTTGAGAGAGAGACAGTGAGATAGATAGCATGAGAGGGGAGAAGGTCAGAGGGAGAAGCAGACTCCCTATGGAGCTGAGAGCCTGATGCAGGACTCGAACTCTGGAATCATGACTTGAGCTGAAGTCAGTCACTTAACCGAGCCACCCAGGTACCCAGAAAAGAAACATTTTCAAATTTTTATTTCACCGAGTTTTAAGTCAGATTTATTTATGAAATGTTTTTAACTCGAAGTAGTATTGAATAAAAACACAGCTGAGGATGAGGACGTTAAGCTCAATCTTTTGTTTGTTTTGATTTTTTAATTGTTCAAGTACAGCACCAGTAAAATCAGCTATTATAAAAGATAATAAGGAAGCTGACATCTGAAGAGTGAAAAAAGATTCCCAAAGAAGTGAGACTAAAAGAAAATACTGGCATTTAGCTTTACATCAATCTGGAATTACAGTTGAAAAAACTGAGAAGAAGAGTAAAGCTCTCAACAACAGCTTTTTGACTCAAGGACTAATTATAAATGAACTTGATCTCAGAGAAAATACAGTTCTGAATGCCATAGCAGGCACCAAGCAGGAGTAACTCTGTACCATTCACTGCCTCTGCTAAATACCAAAAGGAGCCAGTCCCAAAACTCTGCAAACAAAGAAGTCATAGAAAGTGAAGCTGTTAATTTGAGCAAGGTGATCAAAACAGAATAGTTAATTTGAAGCTACTATATGCCAAATGCACATCTAAAATTCAAAATACTAGTTAAACATGTGAGGCAGTAGTCAGACCACTATTGCTAAAATAAATCCTCTGTTTTAGTCAGGCTACATTTTTAAACAAAAACATTACAAAAACCTTTTGTTTTAAATTGAAACCAAATTGTTGTTTGCCATGGAAACTGTCTGACAAGAGTCAGCCAGCTTCACCTTTGACTAGGAGGATAATTTATCAATGCCAAGTCATGACAAATATCCTGTACACCAACTCAATTCCATCCCTCTGACTCCCTGACCCCCTTGCCAGGAACTCTGTAACCTACTCTGAAATAAAGGTTTCTGCTTTTCACAGTTACATAAAGAAGCCACTGCTAAATGCAACAATTTTCTCACCAGGTCTTGCTGGTGGCTAGAAGACCAGAGAGTGATCCACAGAGGTAAGAATGAAAAATAACATTCTCATTAAGAAGAAAAAGAGAAGAACAGGTGTACTCCCAAATCAGAAGTCCCCTGAAATGTCCTAAGTCAACATATTTCTCCAATATGCCCTCTTTCTATAGGGAATTAAGAGAGTAAGGGAAAGAGGCAGTGGTTAAGTATAGAAAGAGGTTGCTTTAAAAACAGAACATGGAATATTTTTTCTTCTTCTGAAAGTACATCTCAGTTGTTAAAAGGCAATTAAAAATATCATTCAATAATTTTTTAGAAACATATCTACCCCATGATAAGTCATTATAGTTGAAAGTTTAATAAACACTGCTTCCTTGCAGAGGTTCTTTATTTACAAATACTACCTACTGTTAAAAATATATTCTTTTGGGTGTCTGGGTGGCTCAGTGGGTTAAGCCGCTGCCTTCGGCTCAGGTCATGATCTCGGGGTCCTGGGATCAAGCCCCACATCGGGCTCTCTGCTCAGCAGGGAGCCTGCTTCCCCTCTCTCTCTCTCTCTGCCTGCCTCTCTGCCTACTGTGATCTCTGTCTAATAAATAAATAAAATCTTAAAAAAAAAATATATATATATATATATATCCCCCCCCTTTTAAGAGAAGTAATACTCGGGAGCACCTGGGTGGCTCAGTGGGTTAAGCCTCTGCCTTCGGCTCAGGTCATAATCCTAGGGTTCTGAAATTGAGTCCCACGTCAGGCTCTCTGATCAGCAGGTAGCCTGCTTCCTCTTCTCTTTCTGCCTGCGTCTCTGCCTACTTAAGATCTCTCATTTTAAAATACTCATTTTCAAGAACACAATGTGATATAAATGATTGACATTTCATAAAAAAAGAAATAGCACCTAATTTTCTTCAAAAATAGCACATTAAAAATTTAGTTAAAATGCTAAAATAACTTACAAAACAGTATTAAAGAGATGCCCTAAAAACACAAAACAACTCGTTATATAATTGATTGTGACGACAAAGATCAAGCAACTAGTCTCCCAAATACTGTAACCTACAGAAATTATTATAGAAAAATAAAATAAATCATAAAGAATTTCAGTTGTTATCTGAATTTTTTCCTTCTTGGAGACCATCTTCTTACCATCTTTGCAGGTTTTTCCATTCTCCAGGAGTTTGACCCCAGTTGGGCAAGCACACTGATAAAAAGGTTTGACTGGAGACATCAAACACAAGTGAGAACAACCACCATTATCAATTCCACATGGATTTGTAGCTGTCAAATATAAATCACATTGATTAATACCAATGATTATGGATGCCCTCCCTCTCTCTAGGTACACAAAGGTTAACAACCATAACATGAGCAACTGTGATAAATGAAATTACAACCAAATGTCATCCAGGTGCTTGGCTACCAAACCATTTGCAAGGAAGGAAATTAATCAGTGAGAAATGACTTAGCATTCTGTACCCAAAGAGGAATACACAAGAAATAAAGCAGGAGTCCCCCGCCCTAAAAGAGCTTACAATCTAATCAGTACACCAAAATTAACAAGCTAGAAAATTATACAAAACAATGAAACTAAGCGCTATCTTGCACATGACAGACCGTAAGTAACTATAGAGTCAAATAGAAAGTAAATCACTAGGAATTAAAGAAGAAAACTTTCATGGAGGACACAGGACATGACAGGACCCCTGAAGGATAGGAAAGATAGGAGGACATTTCAAATGTGGTAAAACTGTATGAGTAAGAGCTTGAAGGCTATACACGGGGAAAAATAATAAGGCAAATAGTCTAACTAAATATTCAGATTTCTGTTGACTAATAAGAACTAGAGCTGAGTGAGCAGAGAGAATGGGAACAAATTGTGGTGGATGGCACTGAAAGCAAAGATGGTAATTAGAATGGTAAAAAAATCCACTTTGGAAAGATTAACTGGAAAGGATAGGCATGGTTGATTAAAAGAGGAAAAACAGAAAAGCAGAGATTAATTAGCACTTTTGTCAAAACTATGGAAAGGGATGGATTTAAATAATATTCATAAAAGAACAACATAAGATGGAGACCAACCAAATATGAAACGTAAAGCAATGATGACTGCAAATTTTGAAACTAGTAAAACATAAAGGTTCAACAGTGCCATTAAAAACAAAAAAAACAGGGAAATTCTCTCCTAACGGCTAACCATGATAATAAAAAATTCATACAGCATTTGTTAAAAAGGGTAGCACATATATTTTAAAACATTTTTATGGACTCATGATCATCAGATTCCAATATAATATATTATTTAACTATCTCCCCCTAAATGGACAGAGCTAATACAAAGCAATGCACAATCAAAATACCCTTTATTTTTGGCTATGGAATACAATCTGAAATATACTTAGACACATGCCAGACATTTATTTATATACAAGTGCCAAACACTTAACATTCTCATATTCCTTTTAAACCTAGTTCTACTCCTCTCTTATAAAAAATTGTTGCCAGCAGTCGAAGTCCAAGTCACTGCATAGGTTGACCAAAAATAGAAGCAAAACTAAGAAAAAAGGTTGGGGCGGGGGAATGTTGGGCGGGGGAAAGGTTGGAAGGGGAATGTGCACAGAAAAGTTTAAGCAGGTATTTCATCAGGAAACCTAAGGAACTTAAATTCACCAGTTAGAGTCACAGAGGTTTCTATTTTTAAAAAGTGCTTCTTTTTCAAAACACACTAGAGAGAAATAATATAAAGAAATGCATCTGTACATAAGCTTAGCTATCTCAGCTTCTTATTTTATTTCTCTCTTCTCAACCACCATAACCCCAGATCCAAACAAAGGAATTAAGGTGGCCAATAGTGATAGAAAACAAACTACAAATGGCTTAGGCTGCTGTTTAACCTGAATTACATTTTGACATTTCCCCCATGTTTAATTCCTTCCCACTACCTTTGGATATGACCTCTCTGCTCCTGCCTTCACTAAAGCCAGACATCTGAGTGCTAAAGCTATTCCAACTTGCAATTTAAAAACCAAGATCACTTACCATTTGGCTGCCTCTGTTGGCTGAAGGCATGTATATCCATGGGAGAGAAGATGTTAGAATGGATTTCACGCAGACCCTCGCCAGTGTACTTGTTGCAAGCCAAAATGGAGTGTGTATTCCAGTCCGTCCAGTACAATGTGTCCTCAAATAATGTCAAGGCAAAGGGATGTGGAAGGGAACCTTTAACCACTGCCTGCCTATTAACAAAAACAGAAAAACTCAAACATTTCTAAATTTTATCAAAACTTGATTCTGCCCATTAAAACATCCTGTTTTCCACAATAACACACACAAATCCTAAGTAACACAAATCTTAAGGTCAAATACACCGATGAAAAATAAGCCACATAATAAATCTGAATATATTTTCATAGTGTCCAAAACTCCCAACCAAGTACTTGGCAACAGGCCCCAGGTTCATTACAAACTAGCAGAGAGAAGGCTCAAGTATTAGCACTGCTGTCAATTCCCATCTCTGGACTCACATCTTCCATTCTTCCATAAAATTCATGTTCTTAGGTGAACAAAAAGAAAAATCCCCAGGTTTGAAGTTGGCACTGTGAAGTAATTTAAATTTGCAATAGGTTTTCCCCTTCTTGATGTGTAAAAACAAAGAATCTGAGCCTGTTTCTTCCATCATTTCCTATGGTTTTGGTAACTGAAAGTAAAAACATATACCTGAGGCTAAAAAAGGTGTTTTGGTGGATCTCATTCTGCAAACCCCAGTCTAGCTCTAGTAAAGGATCACTTCTACTTACTTTCTGCTATATAGTGACTTAACCTCCACAAGTCAGGTAGCAAAAACAAAAACAAAAAAACAAACACCAAGTGCTGCCACTTGTGTTCATGAGACAAAACAGACCCAAAAATCTCACAAGCAATCCATACTATATGAAAGGAAAGGCAGAGAGCCTGATTAGTGCTCAACCACAGAACTTTGCAGTGTCATGGAGAGTTATCAGTAAATATTCCTGAATAACAAACAAATCATGTTCTGCTCCAAAATAACATTCAAGAAAAAAAAATTCTTTGATATTTACCTAATGTCAAATATAATCTTTTCATAGACAGACTGGGAGGGAGGAATGGAAAGTATAAGCAACCGAAGAGAAAGAAACAACATCACATATTGTAGGGAATACAATCCAGTTTTTAAGGTCCTGGACATTACTTGATGATCTCAAATACTGAAGAGACCACGAGCATACAAAATTAAATTCAAGAGCAGTGAGGTAATTTTTATCTAGGCAGAGTTAATATCTGTTATGCACATGGAATGGTCCTAGCCTAAGGTGTTTTAAATTCAGGCCAGATTTTTAAAAAACTGAATACAAGATTAGCATGACTGGCTTACCAAACAAATTTTCTATTTTAGACACTCATCCCTACTCTGCCAGCCCACGTCACCACAATTTTCTCTCATTTTTCTTCTTTTTCCTGTAGCAGATTACTTTTCCTTTTCATTTCCCCAAAAGAACTGTCACAAGGTCAACTTCTGAGGTGGTTTCTTCCAATTTTTAAATGAACGGCTTTATTAAGTTTACCAAAGTGGTTATGTTAATTATAGGAATAATATCATAGTTTAAGTCCAAATTTAATGAGGTCTACATATTTCACACTAAAAATCTATCAAAATTAGGTATGGTAAGAGAGTTCTGAGAAGCTGCCAAGAAAGAAGTTACACAACTGGAAAAGGAAGAATAGTAATAAATGACTTAGAATTTCATTAAGTACCCTAAAGAACTACAAATTCCATAATAAAATCTTTGAAAAACTTTGGGAAGAAAAAAAGCCCTCTAAGTCCTTTATATATTAATAAATAAAAAGTTAAAATTCACCCTATGAAGTAAATCCAGGAAAACAAACAGTAAAAACAAAATCCCTCCCTAAAAGACACACTTATAAAAGATATACACTTTATACACTGACTAAAAACATTTATATATCAGTAAGAAATCAGATAGACCAGAGTTCAATGTCCCTCTGACATTTATTACTTACATTATTTAATTTTTATTTTATCTATAAATGAAAAATAATAATCTATCCCCACTGAGTTACTATAAAGTTTAAATGATAATATACGCAAAAGCATTTAGCATTATGTCTGGTACTTAATAAACATTTCACGAATAATCCCTCAATTTTAGGATACATTTTTTCAATATTTTAGTATTTCTGAGATAGGGTAACATTTTACAACTGAGGTGTACATTTCCTGTTTTAGTCTATAAATCAATAAAAAGTTTTTAAAATCAATATCATTTTAGAATCAAGTAAATACTATACTCTGGCTTATTTATATTCCCAAGATCTCACACAACTCTGTGCACAAATTAAATGGGATGATTAGACACTCAGTACTCAGGAAATGCTTGATAAAATTAAATTTTTAAAAAATATTTTATTTATTTGAGAGAGAGAGAGAGCTGTAGACTTCCCACTGAGTGGGAAGCCCAATGTGGGACTCGACTCATTCTCAGGACCCTGAGATCATGACGTAAGCCAAAGGCAGACGCTTAACCAATTGAGCCAACCAGGCACCCCTAAAATTAAATATCTTAAATGATATATGTAATTAACAGAGCTGATAATGTGGGGCTCGATCCCAGGACCCTGGAATCATGACCTGAGCTGAAGGCAAAGGCTTTAACCCACTGAGCCACCCAGGCGCCCTGTTATCCCTTATTCTTAACATATTTTTTGGGCATTTATTGATTCATCCAACCAATGGTGACTTGTTCCTGAAAATGGAAATAACTGTACATAGCCTTCATCTTTCATCTCTCTGGTTAGGATTACTAAGTAGGCCCATCTCTTGGTTTCTCCCTGAAAACTTGTTTCTTTAAGGAGGAGTTGATCATGGATACCAAAAACAAACATGGCAGAAAGATCAAAGCCCAGCTCTTCAGCAGTATGTCACAACAAGAGGTGTTAAAATATGGATCTCCAATATGAAGACAAAAGAAAAGAAACTGAGACTGCTGTTGATACTTTGATTTAGTGCTGACAACCTCTGAGTAACATCCCTTCCCCGTGTCTGTCATTTTCAGCCGTGTACTGATATGGCTCAATCCCACCAATACCCCCAAGTACATAAGCCACTTGCTGCCTCTTTCATATTCCATGCTTGGTGGGTGTCTCTCTCAAATTCTGTACCAACTGGACTTATCCTTTACAGAACACCTGTGCACTTGAATTCACTTTCTCTGTTTCTGGACCTCTTCCCAGAACGCTGTCCTCTGCCCCTGTTTCAGAATTCCCCCACCTGTGTGGGTAATAAATCTTTGTTTGGTCATACCAAAGCACTACTGTCATTAATTCTGACATGTGAGCCTAACTTTGGAAGGGAGCTTCCCTCATCGTAGTGAAGCTGTTATAATACATAATATATATATATACCTCTGCTCCCAGTGGTAGCAGCACAGGTTTGAAAATCTCCACAAGAAAACACAACAACCAGGTAGCAAAACCAAAACCCATGGACAACGTTCACAACAGAGCCAAGTAAAAAAATATTACCACAAAACCCAAAATCCAAAAAGGTATGGCAAACTACCAAGAGCCATAAGAGCTGAGTGGCATCAGTATCTGCAGGAGGAATCAAAAAGGAAGAAAAAAAAAAAACAGGGCCATCAAGAGACCTAAGAACAGGAAAACACACAAGATAGGTAACAATGAAAAGTAGGGCAAACAAATATGAGAACATCAGCTGACTAGGAGGGGTTCTGGCCACTCCAAGAATGATTGAATACAATGAATTCATGGTTGGCACTGAATGGGGCTAGTGCATTTTAACCCACTGTGAACTCTCAAAGCTGACATTCCAGGGCTCCCTTCCAGACAAAGCCCCAAACTGAGGATAAATTACTGGGAGTAGAATGAAAAATGAGAATGACAGGTACAAGCAAGATAATGGAAAAATAAGGTAAAAAAAAAAAAGTGGGAGAAGGAATCAGAGTCAGGAAACATCAGAAAGCAAGCTGCCATTTTTAGAACACACACACACACAAAACGAGAGTTCTGTGAAATTACAAAAGTTATGATGCACCCTGCCTTCTTTGACGAGTTCAAGAAATACAATCACATATGAAAGTACGACAAAATAAGTATTAAGGGAAATCCCATTTAAAAAGTTAATATTCAAAACAAAACCAAAAATAAAGAGAAGAATCTTATCTCTACAGACAATTAAAATATGCCAGAAATATATGGCTCTTGAACAAATAAAATTTATAACCTATTGCAAAATAATACTTTAACACAAAAGAGTAACACAAATTAAAATTAAAAACCTCAAAACTGAGGTGACAGAACTGATGAAAGAATAAGAAAAATAAGAATAAATCATTTCAGAAATGTAGTTTAAAGTAGAAATAATACAAGACACAATAAACACACAAATAAGGAAACAAAGTGAAAATGAAAATTTTTTTCTTTTTTTGTGATTTTTTTTTCAGTTTTACTGAGAAATGATTGACATACATCACTGTATTGAGTTTAAGGCATACACGATGATGGTTTGATTAGCATATGTTATAAAATGATTACCACAATAGGTTCAGCTAATACTCATCACCTCATGTAGAAACTTCAAAAAAAAATCAAAAAATTTTTATTTTAAATTTTAAAAAATTAAAAAATATTCTTTGTGATGAGAATTCATGGGATTTACTCTCAGTAACTTTCCTGTATGTCATGCAACAGTATTAACTACAGTTATTATGCTGTACACTGCATCCATAAGGAGAAATTTTTAAAGATCAAAAAGAAATAGGAGAAGAAATTTAAAAATAAAAGATATGAAATACAAAGGACAGGGGAGAGCAGAATTATACTGGAGCAAGGATATGACCAAATGGTAACCTGAGTGGTAACCTGAGAATTAGGAAGTACCAGAATCAGCAAATATGTAGTTTAATACAAAAAGCCTACAAGCACCTGGGTCGCTCTCAGTCAGTTGAGCATCTGCCTTCAGCTCAGTCATGATCCCAGGGTCCTAGGATAGAGTTTCACATCAGGTTCCCTGCTCAGTGGGAAGCCTTTTCTCCCTCTCCTCCTCCCCCTGCTTGTGTTCCCTCTCTTGCTGTCTCTCTCTCTCTGTCAAATAAATAAAATCTTTAATAAATAAATAAGTAAATAAATAACAATCATAGCAAAAAGGAAGGGAGAGGGAATGGAGAAACACTAGAGTAAAATTTCTATACTTTATAGGAAGTAACTCAGTTTATATAAAGTTGATTTTAACAAAATGCATATTGTAACTCTTAGAATAATCACTAAAATTGTTTTATTCTCAAAAATATAGTTCAAGAGGGGTGCCTGGGTGGCTCAGGAGGGTTAAGCCGCTGCCTTCGGCTCAGGTCATGATCTCAGGGTCCTGGGATCGAGTCCCGCATCGGGCTCTCTGCTTGGCAGGGAGCCTGCCTCCTCCTCTCTCTCTCTGCCTGTCTCTCTGCCTACTTGTGATCTGTCAAATAAATTTTAAAAAATCTTTAAAAAAAAATTAAAAAATATATATATATAGTTCAAAAATTGGGATGCCTGGGTGGCAGTCAGTTAAGTGTCTGAGTCTTAATTTCGGTTCAGGACATATCTCAGGGTTGTGATTTTGAGCCCCAAGATGGGGTCTGTGCTGGGCATGGGTCCTTCTGAAGAGTCTCTATTCTCCCTCTGCCCCTCCATACTCTCTCTCCCACTCTTGAAAAAAAAATTAAATTAAAAAATCAACAAAGAAATTATTTATTAGAAAATACTTAATACAAAAGAAGGCAGAAAAGAACCAAAAAAAAAAAAAAAATCCCAAAAATGGATATGAAAAAACAAACATCAAAATGTCAGATGTAAACCCAAGCATATCATTAATAAACTAAATGTGAATAAACACTTCAATCAAAAGACAAAATGTTGGGGGCACCTGAGTGGCTCAGTTGGGTAAGCCTCTCTCTCTGCCTTTAGCTCAGGTCATGATCCCAGGTCCTGGGCTCTCTGCTCAGCGGGGAGCCTGCTTCTCCCTCTCCCTCTGCCTGTCACTCCCCCTGCTTGTGTACTCTCTCGGTCAAATAAATTAATAAAATCTATTAAAAAAAAAAACCCTAAAAGGTTGAGCACCTTAAATATAGACAGTTTTTCCTTTTCAAAAAAAAAAAACACTTCCCTATGTATAGACAAAGATTTTTAGACCAGGTAAAACAAAACAAGATTCAACTATATGCTGTCTACAAGAGACACATTTTATATTCACAGATACAAACTGAGAGTAAAAGGTCACTGTAAACAGTAACCATTAAGAGAGACGGAGTGACTCTATCAGACAAAATATACTTTAAGACAAAAAATATATAAGAGGTAAAGAAGCACATTTTATACAAAGATTCCAATCATCAAGAAGAAACTACTATAAACATATACAAAAACAAACAAAACAAAAAACAGAGCCTCAAACAAATGAAGAAAAACCTGACAGAAATGAAAACTATGATAGACGTAGTCCAAGATGTCAACACCCTACTTTCACAGAGGTATATAACAACTAGACAGAAATGAGATGCCTAGCTGGTTTAGTTGATAGAGCAAGCAACTTTAAAAAAATATATTTTATTTATTTATTTGAGAAACAGTACACAAGTTGGGGGTGAAGCAGAAAGAGGAGGAGAGGCAGACACCCTGCTGAGCAGGGAGGCCAATGTGGGTGGGGCTTGATCCCAGACCCTAGAATCACAAGCTGAGCCAAAGGCAGACACTTAAATGACTGAGCCAGCCACCTAGGTGCACCTAGAGCATGCAGCTCTTGATCTCAGGGTTGTAAGTTTGAGCCCAACATTGGGCATAGAGATTACTTAAAAATAAAATCTTAAAAAAAAAAAGAACTAGACATAGGATATGGATAATAATAATCATCATCATCATCATCATCAAGGATATGGAAATCCGAACATTATCAACCAATTTAAACTGGCCTCTAAAGAAAATTCTCATCCTGTAATAAAACATACATTCTTCAAAATATGCATGGAACTTAGTCCAGGATAGACCACATTCTAGGTCACAGAATAAATCTCAATTCGTTTTAAAAGACTGAATCGGGGGCATCTGCCTTTGGCTCAGGTCACAATCCTAGGGCACTCATGCACACACTCTCTCTCATTTAAATAAATAAAATCTTAAAAAAAAAAAAAAACTAAATCATATAAAGTATATTTCCTGAGAACTACAAAATTCATTAATAAACCAACAACAATAAAATTTGAGAAATCCATAAATGAGAATTTTCTAAATTCTAAATTTTTCTAAATTCTTCCTTAATGTCTTCTCAATAAGCAATAAGAAAGTCCAAGAAGAAATCACAAGAAATTCTTTTAAGTATTTCAGGTAAAAGGAAATGAAAATACAACAAATAAAACATTTATTAAAAAATATATAGGATACCACTAAAGCGGTGCTTAGGGTAAATTCTATAAATTTACCCCTTAAGTGCCTGTTCAATAAACTAAGCTGTAAGCTTAAGAAACTGGGAGTGGGGAGGGAGAGCAAACTAAATGCAAAGCTAGCATAAGAAAGAAAATTAAAATATTAAGGTGGTGATCAATGAGATATTAAAACAAAAAAACAGTAGAGAAAAAGAGTCAATAAAACTGCATGTGGATTCTATAAAAAGATCCACAACTCTGACTATCTTTAAGGTAGACTGGGCTCCCCGAAAAAGAAAAGATGTAAATTGGGAAATTTGTGAATAAGATCATGAATATAAGAGGGGCGTCAGTACTGACCTTACACTATAAGAAGATATGATGAATAACTTTATGCCAACTTAGATGAAATGGAAATATTCTTAGAAAGAAACGAGTTAACCAAAGTGATTCAAGAAGAAATTTTTAAAAACCTAAAGATTTAGAACAAATAAAGAAGTTGACTTAATAATTTAAAATCTTCCCATAAAGAAATCCCCAGGCCTGGGTAACTTCACTGATGACTTCTACTAAATATTGCAGCAGAAATAATATCGATCCCATACTCTTCCAGAAAACAGAGGAAGAAGAACCTCCCACCTCATTCCATGAGGTTAGTATTATACTAATAACCAAGGCCAGATAAAGAAAGAATAAGAAAAATCAACTATAGACTAACACCTCTAATGAATAAGGACATAAAAATCCTCAACAGAATGTCAGCAAACTGAAACTAGGGACATCTAAAAAGGATTCTAAACCATGACCAAAAGGAATTTTCCCCAAGAATGTAACAATGGTTTAACAACTAAAAACAATTAATGTAATTCATCATGTTCACAAAAAATAAAAAATAAAAAGTAAATCACATGATCTTTCAGTGGATGTAGAAAAAGCACTGGACAAAATATAATATCCAGTCATGGTACAAATTGTGAAGAAACTAGGAATAGAAGGAAACTTTCTCAACCTGATTAAAGTGTCTACAAAAAAACCTACTGCTAAAATCATGCTCAATGGCAAAATAATAATAATAACAAATATATAAATATAAACATATTATTTATATTTAATATATCAAATATATATTTAATATATAATTATAATGTGTAATGTAATTATATATAATTTTATAATATGAATTTATTATTATTATTTCCCCGAAAGTCAGGATCAAGCAGGATGACTTCTATTCAACACTGTAACAGTTCTAATCAGTACTATCAAACACAAAGAGAAGGCATCTAGATTGGAAAGGAAGAAGTAAAACTGTCATTAATTCATAAGTGCCATGATTCTAAATATAGAAAATACTAAAGAGTGAGGAAAAGAGGCAGATGTTTCCTTATGGGGACAAGGAAAATGATAAATCAGCTCAACCACGGATGCCCCAGTAGACCTTTCCACAGGGCCCACAGGGCTAGGCACACATTAACCAAAAAAACAAAAACAAACAAACAAACAAACAAAAAAAAAACACCATGAGATAGCAAATGCTGGCAAGAATGTGGAGAAAAGGTAACCTCTGTGCACTGATGGTGGGAATGTAAATTGGTACAGCTACTACAGAAAACAGTATGGAAGTTCCTCAAAAAATTAAAAATAGGATCAGATGATCCAGCAATTCAACTTCTGAGTAAATATCTGAAGGAAACATGAAATCACTATGTCAAAAAGGTATCATCTATACACCCATGTTCACTAAGCATTATTTAAAGAAGCCAAGACACGGAAACAACCTAAGTGTCTATAGACAAATGGATGGATAAAGAAAATGTGTGTGTGTGTGTGTGTGTACAACAGAATACTATTCAACTAGTCCCCCAAAAAAAGGAAATCTTGTCATTTGCAACAACATGAATGGACCTTGAGGACATTATTCTACATTAAATAAGTCAGAGAAAGGCAAATATTCTATGATTTCATTTAGATGTGGCATCTTAAAAGAATACATAAATTGAAATTAATAATTCATCCACAACACCACAAAAAAATAACTAAATAAATACTTGAGAATAAATTTGACATAAGAGTGTAAGATGCCCTACAGAAAATGCAGCATAAATCTGAATGCAAGAGTTAAAACAATAAAACTCTTAGAAAGAAAACAAAGCTGTAAATCTGCATGACTTTGGGTTAGGCAATGATTTCTAAAGACATCAAAAACTCTTTTAGCAAAAGAAAAAGCTAATGGATTACACTTTATCAAAATAAAAAACTTCTGTGCTTCAAAACACACCAATAAGAAAATGAAAACAAAAGCTGCAATTTGAAAAGCAATTATTTCTAAATCATATATGTAATCAAAAAAGTGTTTCCAGAATACAATGAGATTCTTAAAACTACGAAAAATGCATTAATTTAAAAATGGGCAGGGGCGCCTGGGTGGCTCAGTGGGTTAAGCCGCTGCCTTCGGCTCGGGTCATGATCGCACGGTCCTGGGATCGAGTTCCGCATAGGGCTCTCTGCTCAGCAGAGAGCTGAGAGCTTTTCTCTCTCTCTCTCTCTCTCTCTCTCTCTTCCTGCCTCTCTGCCTACCTGTGATCTCTCTCTGTCAAATAAATAACAAAAAATAAAATAAAATAAATTAAAAAAAATAAAAATGGGCAAACAACTTGAATAGTGTCTTATACATCTAACTGGGGATCACATGAAGGAACTATACTGTGTCTGGTAGGCCAGACAGAAGTAAAGTAAATACTGTATCTGAAATAGAAAGAGAGAAACATTAAAGGTATCTAAATCATTTCATCAAAATCTGGTATTTACTTCTTTCCAAAGTAATTCTTTTTTCCTGATTATATAAGAAATACATGTATGTTCCCCATGAAAATTTGGAAAGAGAAATGAAAAGAACATCTTTCTAGTCCTTTACTAAAGCATGCACACAATACGTACATGTATCTATACCAATACAAGCCAATTCCCAAACATCTAGAAACAGAAAAACTGGCTTCTATTTTTGTAACAGTTAAGGTACAACAGGAAACCAACTAACGAATAAGGTTCAGAATTTAAAATATAGTAAAAATCCATTTGCTCTAAATCATAGCCCCCGAAGGACAGAAGGAAAAAAGCTGAGCCAAACCAAGAAATGATGAAGGCACCTGCAGTAAGCCAAGAATAAAGAGCATTTAGCACCCCAAATTACTGAGCTTCTTCATTGGGAATATATGCAACAAGACCCCAAAGTCCATCTTTCTCAACAGTGGTTAATTTGCCTTGAGAAAAATGGTTAAGTTATTTTGAAAAGACTAACTCACCCTCTCGTCTTGATATTTTTTTTTTTTTTACAAAATTGAGTTTTTGTAAATCTGTGGCATCATAAAGACCTGTTTTCATTTAACAAGGCATTGTAAAGATTTTTATCATGTTATTAAACATTTCTTTTAGCTATATAACTACATTGAATGACTGTGCTATAATTTAAACATCCTTATTGTTCAACACTCAACATTATATATTCAAGTGTTTTTAAGCAGAAACTTACATTAAAAAGATTATGAAATGATCAGCTAATGAAAATATTTTAACCATAAGCTAGCAGCAATCTAATTCTGTATTTTCCAAGAGCACTGATTCTGTATTCACTATCTCAGTGTTTTTAACAACTTTAAAGAACTAAGTACCATGAATATTGAGACTCCACTATAATTAACACTGTGGAAAATACTTGCTTTTATCAGTAAGAAAAAATACAATTAACATAAGTAAAACATTTTAAAATTTTAAAATGGACAAAATTTTTTCTTAAACTTAATGTAATAAAAATAATAAGAGATGCAGACATACACTGTGTGTGACATTGGAAATCATTAAAATCATGCCATCGAAAAAAATGGCAGTATGGTTAAAAGCAGATATTGTTCAACATTCAGATTATAGAATCTGTATCTTGCATTTATATTTAACAGCATAACTGCTGGATCCTACTCTTTCTTATGCTGTCCATTTTATTCCTTCCTTACTCTCCCCCCATTTCTTTTTCACAGACTTTTCCCACTAGATTGAGTTTACATGCTCCCTTTATGTTTCTAGGTATTTGGAGGATATACAAACTGTTTTACTCAACTTCAATTATCGTTATGTTTTTAAATCATATTTGATCCAATTTAGATAGCTATCAACTGCAAGAATAAGCAGTATATCTATCCTGAGAGCCCTACATACAAGGGAAGATGTTAAGATGATTTTACAACTGCAGGCCCTGTTTCCTCATCTAATCATCCCACCATCATTTCTCTTTTTTACTGATAACACCTGATAGTTACATATTTATTATGCACGTCATTATTTTCTATTTCAAAATATCACATGGTCTAAGTTTTAAAAACACTTTTGTTTTAACAGCAATTACAAGATTTAGCTTCACGTTTAACTGGTTTCATTCTTCACAAATATTTAATTATCTGACTTCCTCGCCCAAGCTCTACATTCTAATTCTAAAGCATATCAAGTAACTTTTTCAGAGAGAGCAAATGGAAATAGTCTATTTTGATTCTTTGCATATCTTATGCCTTTCTGTTGCCTTAACACATGAACAACACCTGCCTGCATCAACCATCAGATCTCAGATCTTTTCTTCCATCATTTCTTCTCTGCTTCTCCAAGTTCTGGGAGATTTTTTCAAGGTTAAATTCTCTTCCACTGATTTTTTTTTAGTCCTCACTGCTTAAAATGTTTTAAACAATCATGCTGTTTACTATCATTGTTTTTACTGATCTTAAATGTATTCTTTCATACTATTAACTCTATTTGCATGTATACTGTGTCCTCTTGAACTCTGATAATTTTTTTCTCCACTATCTTACAGGAGATTACAGGAAGTCATTTCCTCTGGTTCCTTGATACAGGTCATTCTTTGGATTGTAGTAGCTTCTTTATGCCCTGTTTCTGTTGTTGTTGTTTTCTATTTGCTTATATTTTAGAGAAAAGTCTATACTTTATTGGAAGTTGAGATCAATTCTGTTATAGCCTATAAATTCCTGGTCCAGGTTTTCAGTTCAAGAAGAGAGAAGGTAAATAAATTTTCATTTGCAGTTTTACTTTGATTTGGAAATCAGACGAGATCGGGCGCGTTCAGGGTGGTATGGCCGTAGACTGATTTGGAAATCAAATCACGCACAGAGGGGGAGAATTTGAGGATAGCAATAATAGCATATTCGTGTATTTTTTTCCCATGTTTCTGGTAACCCTAAAAAATCTGTTACTGTCGTGAGTCTGCTTATTCTCTGACACCATTGTGCTCATTCACAACCAGCTTTAACTACACCTCTGATCTTTGCCTAACGTGCTCAATCATGTCAAGTATGGTTGCCATAATACATGTGTCCTTCAGTACCTGGTACATTTCCCAGAAGTACTAACAGAATCCAGATGAGGCCTACTTTCACCCTAGCCCACCACCTCCTTTCCCTCCTCCTCCTCATCCCTACCTCCAGCCATCATCTCTGGAGATATGAGGTTATTATTGCTTATTTGGGGAAATCTCTTCAACTTGTTTCTTTGAGAAGTCAATTCTACACAAGTTCCGGAGGTAATGAACCATGTCAGTCTGCCTAGGTCTAAGGGGTTTCCTGAAACCCAGACAAAAATGGATGATTAATCTCACAACATTTCAGTCAGATTGGGACATCCTTCAATCCTGAACCATGCAGAAATTCTTCAAGGTTTCTGGTATTTTGTTATCTTTGCCTAAGTCTCTGGTACTGATACAAAATTCCCCTATGTTTATAGTTCATGGCTTTAATAACCTTTAACTTGATAATGACTATAAATCTGTTTCTCCCTGTGAGGCTGCTCTGCTGAGCTGCAGGCTCATATATCCAAAGCTCTCCAGAATAACCATAGTTTTCTCTAAGCAACTCAACTGCAAACATGTCTAAAGCTGAACTCAACCTCACTCTCTTCCTACATTAAAAAAAAAAAAAAAAAAGACAGGAAAAAGAGAAGAAAGAAAAAAAGAGAAGTAAAAGGAACCTATTCTACTCTTCTGAATCCCTCTCAAAGGAATGGCACTTCCATCTAACCAGCCATTCAAAGTAGAAAAAGGAGTCATCAAAGATATATCTTCAGGGAGCTACAGGTAGTTCATTAGGACTAGGTCTTAGTGTGTAAGGAAGGAATTGGTGAGACCATTTTTCCTAAGTGAGACAAAGGAATTAGATCATTTAAGTCACAATGAAGAGTTTGTACTTCACCTGAGAATAACGATGAGTTACTGGAAGATTTAAGGAAGTGAACTAATTATAAATAATCTTCAAACCATTTTCTATACAACTATCAACCTGGGACTTCCAAAAGACAAATCTAGCCAAGTCAGTTTGCTACTTGAGAATCTGCAATGACTCCCAACTACTTTTCAGGATAAAACTCAAATGCCTTTTCTTAGAATACTAGACCTGTATGATCTGGCTTCCATCCATCCTCCTAGACTTGCCTCCAACCATTGCCCCACTCCCTACAGCTGCTAAATAACACTGATCCAAAAAAAAAAAAAAAAAAGTGTTCTTTAATAACCTTAAATTAAAAACCTGACCCTAAAATTAAAGAATCGATTCCATTTACTATAGCCCCAAGAACCATAAGATACCTGGGAACAAACCTACCCAAAGAGGAAAAGGATCTGTACTCGAGGAACTAGAGAACACTCATGAAAGAAATTGAAGAAGACACAAAAAGATGGAAGACCATTCCATGCTCTTGGATCGGAAGAATAAACACTGTTAAAATGTCTATACTGCCTAGAGCAATCTATACTTTTAATGCCATTCCAATCAAAATTCCACCGGTATTCTTCAAAGAGCTGGAGCAAATAATCCAAAAATTTGTATGGAATCAGAAGAGACCCCAAATCGCTAAGGAAATGTTGAAAAGCAAAAATAAAACTGGGGGCATCACGTTACCTGATTTCAAGCTTTATTACAAAGCTGTGATCACCAAGACAGCATGGTACTGGCATAAAAACAGACACAAGGGAGTGGAACAGAGTAGAGAGCCCAGATATGGACCCTCAACTCTATGGTCAATTAATCTTTGACAAAACAGGAAAAAATATACAGTGGAAAAAAGACAGTCTCTTCAATAAATGGTGCTGGGAAAACTGGACAGCTAGCTCTTTGTAGAAGAATGAAACTTGACCATTTTCTTACACCATACACAAAGATAAACTCAAAATGGATAAAAGACTTCAACGTGAGACAGGAATCCATCAGAATCCGAAAGGAGAACATAGGCAGTAATCTCTTCGATATAAGCCACAGCAACTTCTTTCAAGATAAGTCTCCAAAGGCAAAGGAAACAAAAGCCAAATTAAACTTTTGGGACTTCATCAAAACCAAAAGCTTCTGCACAGCAAAGAAAACAGTCAAGAATGGGAATGGGAACAGATATTTGCAAATGACAGCACAGACAAAAGGTTGATATCCAGGATCTATAATGAACTCCTCAAACTCCACACACACAAAACAGACAATCCTATCAAAAAATGGTCAGAAGATATGAACAGACACTTCTCCAATGAAGACATACAAATGGCTATCAGACACATGAAAAAATGTTCATCATCACTAGCCATCGGGGAGATTCAAATTAAAACCACATTGAGGTATTACCTTATACCAATTAGAATGGCCAAAATTAACAAGACAGGAAACAACATGTGTTGGAGGGGATGTGGAGAAAGGGGAACCCTCTTCCACTGTTGGTGGGAATGCAAGTTGGTGCAGCCTCCTTGGAGAGCAGTGTGGAGATTCCTCAAGAAATTAAAAATAGAACTTCCCTAGGACCCTGTAATTGCACTCCTGGGTATTTACCCCAAAGATACAGATGTCGTGAAAAGAAGGGCCATCTGTACCCCAATGTTTATAGCAGCAATGGCCACGGTCACCAAACTGTGGAAAGAACCAAGATGCCCTTCAATAGACGAATGGATAAGGAAAATGTGGTCCATATACACTATGGAGTATTATGCCTCAATCAGAAAGGATGAATACCCAACTTTTGTAGCAATATGGACAGGACTGGAAGAAATTATGCTCAGTGAAATCAGTCAAGCAGAGAGAGTCAATTATCATATGGTTTCACTTATTTGTGGAGCATAACAAATAGCATGGAGGACATGGGGAGTTAGAGAAGAGAAGGGAGTTGGGGTAAATTGGAAGGGGAGGTGAATCATGAGAGACTATGGACTCTGAAAAACAATCTGAGGGGTTTGAAGTGGCGGGGGGTGGGAGGTTGGGGTACCAGGTGGTGGCTATTATAGAGGGCACAGATTGCAGGGAGCACTGGGTGTGGTGCAAAAATAATGAATACTGTTATGCTGAAAATAAATTAAAAAAATAAAATAAAATAAGGAAAACAAAAAAACCTGACCCTAGCTGTTAGGAATTATTTTTCACAGAGGGCTTTTATTATTCCTTAAAGAGGTTAGTTTTAATACTTTTTTTTTAAGACTGTATTTATTTATTTGATAGAGATCGCAAGTAGGCATACAGGCAGGCGGGGGGGGGGGGGGGGGGGGGAAGCAGGCTCCCTGCTGAGCAGAGAGCCCGATGCGGGGCTTGATTCCAGGACCCTGGGATCATGACCTGAGCTGAAGGCAGAGGCTTTAACCCACTGAGCCACCCAGGCGCCCCTCCCTAAAGATGTTCAAGTTTATTATTTTTCTTCAGTGTCTGTCAAGGCAGGTTAAAATAGCTTATTTACACCCTTGATATCTACTTTAAAATCAGTTACCTATACGTGCACCTGTTTCTGAAATCTATTCTGTGCCATTGGTCTCTATCCTTAGATTTAATACCTCATTGTTTTAATTATTCTAGCTTTACAGTAAATCTTGAAATCAAGTTGAAAGATGCTATGTTTTTTTTACCTTGATAAAATCAACTGAACTATTTTAATAGATTCTAGACATTCCCAGACAAACTTTAGATTTAATTTGTCAATTGGGTTTTTGTTTTTTGTTTATTTGTTTTAAGTGTGCACACACACATTCAAAAATTCCTTTGGAACTTTTAGGGGCAATGACCCCCAACACAACTGAAAATACAAACATAACTTTTGACTCCCACAAACTTTAACAAGAATAGCCTACTGTTGATCAGAAGCATTACTGATAACATAAATAGCCAATTTACCAATGTTTTGTATATGTATCTTTATTTATATCTTATAATAAAGTAAGCTAAAGAAAATGTTATTCAGAAAATCATAAGACAAAATACATTTACTGTACTGTATTTATTTAAAAAATACACAAGTAAGCGGACCTGTGCAGTTCAAACCCTTGTTTTCAAGAGTCAACTGTATATTAATAATTGTTTTTTTAAGCAGGCTCCATGCCCAGCATGGAGTCCAATGCGGGGCTTGAACTCACAACCCTGAGATCAAGACGGGAGCTAAGATCAAGAGTTGAACACTTAATTGAATGAGCCACCCAGGCGCACCTTGACAATTTTCTTAAAAACTAAATATTGTAGTTTTCCCAAAGATATATATTGAAGTTTTCCCCCTGTTGCAACTGAAGATCAAAGAACTATGAATTTTATATCTCACAAAGCACATAACACTCTTACAGGTGATGTATCTTCTGCAGAGATAGTGTTTAGGAATATTAATGTATGTTAGGAAATGCCTATGAGAGCTTTGAGTAACCTGTGTCTAAAGGCAAATGATACTTAAAGCTACATTGCACAGCTTATATGAAGACTGTTTGAAAGGAGATATACAAATGTAAATAACTAAGTATACACTATAAATTCCTGTTATTTATTTTCTTTAAAGGAAGAGGGGCAGAAATGAATCTTTGAAGTTCATCATGGGAATTGTACAGCTCATGTGGGTTTTTCAGATTTGTAATCAACAATTATGTAGCTTTTCCCAGAACTGAACCGGTTAAGATAATTTTTTTTTACTTTTGTGTGAGGTTTCTTTGCAGAAAGTAACTGACCTAAGGTTAAGTATATTGTTCTCAACTGAGGATCAATTAGCTTACTCCTTCCAAGACCAAACTGCATTCCTCAAGTATTTGTAAGGCTTTCTGACAAATGTATTGGTGTTCGTCTCAAAAAGAACTCAAAGTGTAGAAGTTTAAGGACAAATCCATTATCACCAGAAGAGTAGCTAAAAATATCATGCATTGCTAATGACTAGTCAAAAGCACCATTTTCATAAAGAACTGCACACAATTATTCTTCTGTAATAAATAATATCATCTGGCCCACATTCACTGAATTCCTAAAAAATACTAGGTACTGTGGTCTGCTACATGCTTCTATCAAAAGCAAAAATCAAAACACTGATCACTGAAGGAAGACTAAAGGCATACAGAGTTTATTCCTTCCCTGGGTACTCCAAGGTCTATTCTTATCTTAACTTCCAGAAGATGTCTATCCCATTTGTAGAATTACCTCTACTGTATTATGCCCCAATTTTAAACAGAGACCACCATGGGAAAGTAATATAAAATTAACATATACACAAAAACTGCATTTTTAAAGTACATTACATCCTTTAGTGACTACATGTCAATTTTTTTTTCGTCGAATTTAATCTGATGAAAACATTCTCTTGCAAAGAACTCCTCTAAGTTTCCACCTTTCCAATGTGTGCTGGTGATTCATTTTCCTCTACCTGCTGAGAAGCTTCAATATAACTTGCTTTTTACCTTTTTATTATAAAATAAGACTGATACAGAAAAAAACCCAGTGTAACCTTCACCCAAATCAAGAAAGAAATTTCCTAACAACCTCAGAAAACTCTTCATGGACCCTGTCTCAACCCTTCCTTCTCCTCAAAGTAACCACTATTCTGACTTTACAGTAATCTTTTACTTTTTAGTTTTATTAGCTGAGTGTGCATCCACAGAAAAGTTTAGTCTTGGCCACCTGTTGTTTTTAGTTTCCTATGTCTGTTAAGTCTCATGACTTTATTTTTTTAGAGCAGCTTTAGGTTCATAGCAAAATTGAAGGGAATGTACAGAAAATTTTCCATATACCTCCTGCCCTTATACATGTACAGTCTTCTCCACCATTAATATCCCCCATCAGAATGGTACTTTTGTACCACTTTTGTAGTATAAAAAAAAAAAGTAACTTTTGTTACACTTGATGAAACTACACTGGTTTATGATTACCATCATAATCACCCAAGGACCAAAGTTTACTTTAGGGTTCAGTCTTGGATATTGTCCATTCTACAGATTTGGACAAATGCATGACATGTATCCATCATCATAGTATGATACAGAATTATTTTCATTACCCTAAAAACCCTGTGGTTGGCCTACTCATCCTCCCTCAACGCTCTTTTCAGTCTCTTTTAATCTACAGGTTCCATCATCATTCTTTATAGCTCATCTGTTGAAGGACCTGGGATATATTTAACCTCTGGGTCCAGAGCCACTGATGCAAACTCAAACAGCAGCTGACTATGTTCCTCTGTCCTCTGTTTTTCCTGCAAATTCCAAGTTCAATCAGACTCATGCTGAACTGATACCTTTGGCAAAATGAAACAGGGCACTTTTCCTCCAAATGCAGGCAAATAATGTCTATTCTTTTCCTAGTTGTGATGTTAGCAGCCACTCACGTTCACTGCCTAGATCCAATAGTTCACTGAAAGTTACAAAATGCTGATGTTCTAATAGTATCACTTGTTTTTCATATATTAGTGGGAACAGCTTTCCCCTATCTACTGTTTTGTTAGCTACTGGTAGATTCATGTAGGAAGAAAGGGAAAATAAATTGCTTCTTTTCCTTTTTACCAACATTAGGAATAATGATGAATTGGTTCCCTACCATCCTCTCCAATGGACCACTTCCTTTCTACAGTATCATTATGAACTCAAGGATTTAAACACACTTGATGAGTTTCTTTCCATTCTTGAACTGAGAGAGGCTCCTCAAGTTATTTCTCCAGGCTTACTAAAACAACCCTAGAGTCTCTTAACAGTTCTTTACTATCTGGTATGACATACATTCCCACTCATCTTGTGTATTTCTTGCCACAGACACAGAAACAACTTCATCTGAAAGGTATATATATTTTTTAAGATGGTACGGTTTCCCAAGAATATAATATGGGTGCTTTTATTCCCCCTATTCCACTTCAGTGCTAATAGTTACGAAATAAACATATTTGTGTGTATTTATCTGTGTAACATAAAATACCTTATAAGCTCATGCCAGTACTTCTTTTTTTTTTTGGACAGAGAGAGATCACAAGTAGGCAGAGAGAGGGAAGCAGGCTCCCCACCAAGCAGAGAGCCCCATGCGGGGCTTGATCCCAGGACCCCAGGATCATGACCCGCGCCAAAGGCAGAGGCCTCAACCCACTGAGCCACCAGGCGCCCAGTATTTCTAAGTGAAATTCAGAATTATCAGTTTTCCTTACTTAACAGGGCTCTACAGTATTATATTTACTTCCTTTCATACTGAAAATCCTGCATATGCAAGGGCAATAGAATACACTCAATGATTACTCACTTAATCCAACATTAAACAGTCTTAAAAAAACAAACCTCAGAATGAGTATTAATATACCAAAGTTTTTGTATATAGTACCCTCTATTCTCCCTCCAGTTTTTTAGGTCATACTTTACCTTATCTAAAAATAACTGTTACATATTATACTCTCCGAATTTGAATCCTCCTTTAGTTTTTATATTACAAGTAATTATATATTTAATGTGCTTCATCAAACCTTTTTTGATATCTCACTCATCATTTTGGTGGTCTAAAGCTCAGACCCTAGCACATTTTCAGGAATGATTCAGGGAAATTGTATTTTTTGACTTCCTGCATGCTGGTAATAGTGGCTTTATAGGATAGAGTCAGTTATAATGTATTAAAAAAAAAAAAAAAAGCTTGCCTCACATTTTCTTACTCTTGAGAATCTTGAAAATACTACTCCACTTAATTCTAACATGAAGTGAAACTGTGGGAAAGTCTGATGCTAATTCAGTTTTCTTTTCCTTTTAAGTAATTTATTTTAGAGGCCAAAAGAATACTTTTTTCTCTATAGAATAATTTTACTAGAATATGTCTTGGTGTTGTTTGCTTTGACTATTATTCTCAGGTACATAGTGTTTTCTTTTCTTTGCTTTTTTTTTTTTTTTAAGATTTATTTATTTAATTGAGAGAGAGAGATAGCACACACAAGCAGGGAAGGAGCAGAGGGAGAGAATCTCAAGTGGACACCCCACAACCCTGAGATTATAACCTGAGCCAAAATCAAGAGTCAGGCATTTAACCAACTGAGCCACCCAGGTGCCCCCAATAGTGTTCTCTCTTTCAAACTGAACTTTAAAATCTTGTTTTAAGTAATTTTTCCTGACTTATAGTTTTTCTTATGTATTCTATTTCCTTGCTTTGGTTATCTTCCTAAAAAGGTCTTCTATTTGTGTTGCTTCTTCTTTGACTATCTTCAATATTAGTTACTTCCTCTCCCACCCTTTTTATATTTTTACATTTCATTTTGGTCTTCAGATTTTTCTTCCTTTTCAACTCCGAAGATCTTTTCTGTTTACTCACTCTTCGGTCCTTCCAATTTAACTACCTTTACTCAAATAATTTTTCTTCTTTTAGTTATAATTCTTAGTTCTGTCATCCCTTCTCATTTCTGAACTTTTTTTTTTTTTAATGTAGGCTCCACGCCCAGCATGGAGGCTCGAATGTGGGGCTTGAACTCACGTTATCAACTCCAAGTACAATGTTATATATTAAATTCTCAGACCTTATTCATTTTCTATCTTAAGGTTTATACCCTTTTACAAAACCTCTTCTTATTTACACCATCCCCTCAACCCCTGGCAACCACTTTTCTGCTCTTTGTTTTTATGAGTTTAACATCAAAAAAAAAAAAAAAGTCCAAAAATATCTGATACCATTCAGTATTTCTCTTTACCTGGCTTGTTTCACTAAACCTAATGTCCTCAAGGTCCACCCATGTTATCACAAATAGCAGGATGTCCTTCTTTCTCATGGCTGAATGATATTGCACTGAATATATACATACATCTTCTTTATCTATTCATCTATTGACAGACATAAACATTTTTAGGTACTGGCTATTATAAATAATGCTGCTATGAACATGGGGGTGTAAGTATCTCCTCAAGAACCTATTTTGATTTACTTTCGAAATATACCCAAAAGGGAATTACTGGGTCACATGGTAGTGATATTTTTAATTTTCTGAGGAGCCTCTATACTGTTTTCCAAGCTGCCTACACCTATATACAATTCCCATCAACAGTGCAAAAAAGTTTCCTTTTCTCGACATCCTTGCCAATACTTAACTTTTTGATGACAGAAATTCTAAGTGTGAAGTGATAACTCACTGTTGTTTTAATTTGCATTTCTCTGATAATTAGTGATACTGAGCTCTTCCTGCAGCTGACAGCCATGTGCAAATCCTCCTTGGAAAAATTAAACTAAGTTCCATTGCCCACTTTTTAATGACATTTTTTACTATCAGGCTACATGAGTTCTTTACATGTTTTGGATGTTAGCAACTTATTCAAACATATAATTTACAAATATTTTATCCCATTCTGCATGCTGCCTTTTCATTTTGTTGACATTTTGTTTCCTTTACCATGCAGCTTTTTTAGTTTGATGTAGTCCAACTTGTTTATTTATTTATCCAACTTGTTTTGTTGATAAATCCAAAAATCACCACCAATAATGATGTCAAGGAGTTTATCCCATGTTTTCTTCTTGGAGTTTTATGGGTTCAGGTTTTAAATTTAAGTCTTTAACTTATTTTTGAGTTGATTTTTGTGTATGGTGTAAGAAACAGGTCCAGTTTTACTCTTTTGTGCAGCTGCCCAATTTTGACAATATCATTTATTGAAGAAGAGACTATCCTTACATTATTGTACATTCTTGGCCCTTCTGTCATAAATTAATTGTTCATATATGCACTGGTTTACTTCTGGGCTCTCTAATCTGTTCCACTGATCTTTATGTCTGTTTTTATGCCAACACCATACTGTTCTCATTATTGTAGCCTGTGCAATGCAGTTTGAAATCAGGGAGCATGGTGTCTCAAAACTAATAGGTGGTTTTTGTGGTTCCATACAAATATTAGGGTTGTTTATTCTATTGCTGTGAAACACTTCATTGGAATTTGATAAAAATTGCACTTAATCTGTAGGTGGCTTTGGGTACTATGGGGATTTTAACAAATTAATTCTCGAAACCCATGAGCAGGGATTATCTTTCCATCTATTTGTGTCTTCAAATTTCTTTCATCAGTGCCTTATAATATTCAGGTTACAAGTGTTTAACTTCCTTGGTTAAATGGATTACTGTGGGCTATATACATATTTTTTTATGCTATTGTAAATACAATTGTTTTCTTAATTTCTATGTCTGATAGTCTGTTACTAGTGTATATAAATGCAATTGATTTTTGCATATTGATTTTGTATCCTGTACCTCTACTGAATTTATTAATTCTAATAGTTTTGTGGTGGTTTTACAATTATCTTTATATAACATCATATAACATGTAACTGCAAATACAGACAGTTTTACTTAATCCTTTCATTTATGGATGCTGTTTATTTCTTTTCCTTGCCTAAGTGCACTGGCTAGGAACATCAGTACTAAACTGAATAACAGCAAGAGTGAATGAACATCTTTATCTTCTTTGGATTAGGAAAAAAAAGCTTTCAGATTTTTACTTTTGAATATAGTTAGCCATGGGTTTGTCATATATGGTTTTTACTATGTTAAGGTACATTCCCTCCATACTCATTTTGTTAAGACTTTTGTCATGAATACTGCGTTTTGTCAATGCAATATATCTCACTGATCATTGTGTATGATCCTTTTAATGTACTATTGAATTGGTTTGCTAGTGTCTGTTAAGGATCTATGCATCTATATTCATTAGGAAGACTGGTCCATAGTTTTTCTTATAGGTTCCTTGTCTGGTTTTGCTATCAGGGTAATATAATAGCCTCATAAAATGAGTAAAGATCCCCTCTCTTCTATTTTGTGTAAGATTTTAAGGACTGTTATTAATTCTTCTTCCAAGTGTTTGGTAGAGTTCACCAGTGAAGCAATCTGGTCCTAGACTTTTGTCTGTTGAAGGTTTTTCATTACTAATTCAATCTCCTTACAAGTAATTGGTCCATTCACATTTTTTATTTCTTCATGAGTCAGTCTTGATAGGCTGTATGTTTCCAGGAATTTACCCATATATTCTAGGTTATTCAATTTGTTGGTATATACTTGTTCATAGTAGTTTCTTCTGATCCTTTGTATTTGTGCAATATCAGCTGTAATGTCTTCTCTTTCATTTCTGATTTCAGTCTTTTTTGTTAAGTCTAACTAAAGGGTTGTCTATTTTGTTCCATTCTTCAAGAAGGGCTCTTGATCAGACAGATCTTTTCCTTCATCTTTAGAGTCTCTATTTCATGAATTTCCACTCTAATTCTTTAGTATTTCCTTCCTTCTGGTAACTCCAGGTTTAGTTTCTTATCTAGTTCTTTGAGTTATAAATTAAGGTTGTTTGAGATCTTTCTTTTCTTTTTTTTTTTCCAAGATTTTATTTATTTATTTGACAGACAGAAATCACAAGTAGGCAGAGAGGCAGGCAGAGAGAGAGGAGGAAGCAGGCTCCCTGCTGAGCAGAGAGCCTGATGCGGGGCTTGATCCCAAGACCCTGAGATCATCGACCTGTGCTGAAGGCACTGGCTTTAACCCACTGAGCCACCCAGGCGCCCGAGATCTTTTTTTTCTTAATGTAGTCATTTATTACTATAAAATTTCCCTCTTAGGACTGCTTTTGTTGTACTCTAAGTTTTGGAATACTGCATTTCCATTTCCATTTGTCTCAGACATGTCTTTATTTCCCTTTTGATTCCTCCCTTGACCCACAGATTGTCCAGGAAGATCTTGTTTAATCACCATATATGTGCAAATTTTCCAATTTTTAACTTTTTTTAAACTAAGGAATAACAGGGATTATATTAGTTTCATGTATTTCAAAATAATCACCACAATAAATCTAGTTAACACCCATCACCATACATAGAGTATTTTTCTTATAAGGAGAACACTTAACATTTACTGTTAATAACTTTCAAGTATGCAGTATAGTATTATTAATTATAGTTGCCATGCAGTACGTTATATCCCCCTGAATTATTTATTTCATAATTAAAGTTTGTACCTTTTTCTTCTGACTCCTTCCATCCGTCCTTTGACCATGCCCTACTCCTGCCTCTGGCAATCACCAATCTATTCCATGTATCTATGAGCTTTGGTGGTTTTGTGGGTTTTTTCTTTTCTTTTTTTTTAATTCTACATATAAGTGAGTTCAGTATTTATCTTCGTCTTACTTCTTTCACTTAGCATAATGTTATTCCAGATGGTAAGATTTCATTCTTTCTTATTTCTGAATAAAAATATTTTTGGAATTCACAAACATTTTCTTCATCCATTCATCCATCAAAGGACACTTAAGTTGTTGTTTCCATACCTTGGCTATTATAAATAATGCTACAAAGAACATGGGGATGCATATGCATTTTTAAGTTAGTGTTTCTGTTTTCTTCAGATAGATACCCAGAAGTGGCATTACCAGATCACATGGCAGTTCTTTTTCTTTAAGGAATCTCCATACTGTTTTCTATAGTGGCTGTGCCAGTTTACATTCCTACCAACAGGGCACAAGAGTTCCCTTTTCTCCATATCCCTGCCAACACTTATTTCTTGTCTTTTTCGTAACAGCCATTCTAATGGGTATGAGGTAATAATTTTCCACTTTTCTTCTTATAACTGATACCTAGTTTCATACCACTGGTCAGAAAAAATGCCTGATATGATTTCGACCTTCTTAAATTTATTAAGACCTGTCTGTGGACTAACATATGACCTATGTTGGAGAATGTTTCATATGCACTTGAGAAAAATGTGTATTCTGGTACTATTGGATGGACTGTTTTTAAACATCTCTTAAGTCCACCCAGGCTAGCAGGTAATTTAAGGCCAATGTTTCCTTATTGATTTTTTGCCTAGGTGATCTCTTTGTTGCTTAAAGCAGGATACTGAAGCTCCCTAGTATTGCTGCATTGCTTCCTATTTCTCTCTTTAAGTCTGTTAATGTTGGCTTTATGTTATTTAGGCACTGTGATGTTGAGTGTATGAATATTTACAAAGTTATATCCTCTTATTGGACTACCCCCATTATCATTATATAATAGACATTCTTTGTCTCTTGTTACAGTCTGTGGCTTAAAGTCTATTCTGTGTGATATCAGTATCACTGTGTGATATCAGTAAGCCCTGCTTCCTTTTGATTTCCATTCACATGTAATGTATCTTTCCATTCCTTCACTTTCAGACTGTGTGTTCTCTTAAAACTAAAGTCTCTTTTAGGCAGACAATATAGTGAGTCTTGTGTTTTTATCCATTCAGCCACTCAACATGTTTTCACTTAAGAATTTAGTCCATTTCTATGTAGTTACTGATAGGTATAGACCTAATATTGTCATTTATTTCATTGTTTTCTGGCTATTTTGTATTCCATTTGTTCCTTTGTTCTTCTCTGCTTTCTTTGTGATTTGAATTTCTATAGTAGTATGCTCAGATTCCTATTAATCTTTTCTATTTATACAGATGTTTTGCTTTTGGTTTTTACCAGGAGGTTTACGTACAACACTGGCCACAGCAGGGTTCAGTGAAGAGGAAATAATAAGATCCATGCCCCAGTATTTCCCTGTAGGAAATATAAGGTCAGGCTTCTAATTTAGCAGACATCCAGGGGCTGACAGCAATCCTCCCAGGAGACCAGAGAAGTCTGCAGACACCACCTCCACCTTTTCTCTCCAGCTCAATCCAAATCTCAAGTATCTCTACACAATCAGCTTATACACACATCTGGTGTCCCTAGCTTTTATAAATGTCACCCAAAGGAAGAGCCCCTGGATCACCCGTCTCTGAAAGTCAATGGGGCCTGCATTCATACTTCGCACAGGACTGAGGCAATGAAGTAGTTCTTAAATATGGGTTAAATAGCAACCTCTTCAGTGGCTGTATACCTGGGTCCAGGGCAGAGGGAGCAGACAAAATGTCCATCTCCAAGTCTGTCTCTGGAAGACCCCTAACTATATACTTTCCCAGCTACTATGTGGGGGATCCAGCTTCCAATCAACCTACCTACATCTAGGTGCTGTGATTTTCCCCTTTGGAACACCTGGCAAATCTTGGCACACTGGGGAGTCCCACTAAGAATAAAGAATAAAGAAAGAAGTCCCACTAAGAATAAAGAAAGCAGTTTGGGCAATCACAAAAGTTTGAGAAACAACCAAGAACTCAGACCAGGATGTTGATAAGGTAAGGTTCATGTTCTACAGAATACCATTCCATCCAGACTAAGAAGGGAGCCTTTTTTATCTAATGTATAGAAACCAACACAGAGAGTCAAGAAAAATGAAGAAACAAAAGAATATGTTCCAAACAAAAGAGCAAGTTAAAACTCAGAAACAGACCTTAATGAAACAAAGATACATGATTTACTTGATGGACTTCAAAAATAACAATCATAAAGATGCTCACTAAGGTGAGCAGAACAATACATGAAAAAGGTGAGAATTTCAACAAAGACAGAAAATACAGGAAAGACAAAAAAAAAAAGAAAATCAGAGAGGAAAAGAATTCAAACTGAATTGAAAAACTCAATAGAGAAGTTCAACAGACTAGATCAGGTAGAAGAAAGTATCAGCAAATTCAAAGACTGGGCAACAGAACTCATCCAAAGAAGCAGAAAGAAAAAAGAATAAATATGAAGATGGCTTTAGGAGACCATCAAGTGGACCACTGCTCACATGATAAGGGTCCCAGAAAGATAGGATAAAGTGAAAGGTGCCACAAGTTTATTGAAAGAAAATGCCCCCAAACTGCCCTAACCTGGGGAAAGAAACAGACATCCAAATATAATGCATAAACTTTCAAGTAAGATGAATCCCCCCCCAAAAAAAATCACACCAAGACACATTATAACTGAAATATCAAAAGTTAAAAAACAAGAAGAACAACAGCAGAAATAGAACTTGTTTCACACAATGTAATCCCCATAAGACCATCAGCATATTTTTCAGCAGAAACTTTGGAGGCCAGGAGGGTTTGGCAAAATATATTCAAAGTGCCAAGGTGGAAGGGTGGCAACTGCCAACCAAGACTACTCTACCTAGCAAAGCTCTCTGAATGGAAAGAAAAATGAAGAATTTCTGAGACAAGGAAAAGCTGAAGGAGTTAATCACTACTACATCAGCCTTATAGGAAAGGTTAAAGGGACTTCCCCAAGCTGAAACAAAAGAGGCTAATTACTAACAAGAAAACATGAAAGTATAAATCTTACTGGTAAAAAGGTAAATACATAGTTAAGTTCAGAATACTCTAATTCTGTAATACTGTTGGGCAAATCACTTACAAATCTAGTATGAAGGTTAAAAAATTATAGTAAAAATAACTATAATGTGTTAATAGATGAATAAGGTAAAAAGATGTGAACTGTGACATCAGAAACATTAAATGTGGGAGGAAGAGTAAAAACTATAAAGCTTAAGATGCATTCAAAGTTGTTACTGGCTTAAAATACTGTTATAAATATAAGATGTTCTTTATAATAACCTTAAATGGGATTTTTACTTTGATACTGCTGTGTGTCTCAAGTTTATGGATAATTAGTTTTCCTGAAATTTTAGAAGATGGTGTTTAAGGCAGTTTTTCTACAGAATTCACTCTTCTGTTGTTTTCATGTAATGTTAAACAATATGGTAGCTTCCTTTCTGAGACCTCCCAGCTCTTTCTCAGCCTATCCTTATCTGAACCTTCTCTTTCCTTCCTTTTTTGATCCTCTAATTTTCCCTGTTTTGTTCAATTTTTATGCCACTCTTGTATTCAATTTTGTTTCCATTCAGTGCAGTACCCTGTGCGCTGGTAGAGACCTTTAGCAGCTCCATTTCAAGAATTCTTTGGAGCCAAATTGCTCTATCCTGTCTTTACCATGAACACATTGTACTTGGCTGATACTGGAGTGGGCAACCCTCCCCACCTCATTTCAGCTGCTGCTCTTAATATAGTCCACCACATTATCTAGTAAATAGTTGAGGCTATTTTGGAGGTCTCCTGCTTTTAAGATCTGTGAAACACCCCACTCAATTCTCTCAGCTTACTCTTGTACAAACAGTAACGCTATGGAGGTGCTGTAGCTCTTAGTGGTTTGCTCTTACACCTGCTTTTTCATCTGGATGCCTGAGGTTAGTTTCATGGTATGTTTCTGGATTTGCTATTCATTAGTTTTTGTGTATTTTGAGGAAGTCAAAAAAACAATGATATGGCCAGATTTACTTCCTACCATCCCTCTTAAAGCCAAATTTGAAGTTCAAACAAAGAAATTGTGTTTTTATATTCATCATATACTTATTATTTCTCATCTTATTTCTATTTATTTTTAAACCATTTTGTATGTCTTTTCATTTTTTTTTTTTTGAAGATTTTATTTATTTGACAGGGAGAGACAGTGAGAAAGGAAACACAAGCAGGGGGAATGGGAGAAGAAGCAGGCTTCCCACCAAGCAGGGAGCCCGATGCGAGGGTCCATCCCAGGACCCTGGGATCATGACCTGAGCTGCAGGCAGCCGCTTAGTGACAAAGCCAAGCAGGCACCCCTTTCCATTCTTTTAAAACGAGGCAAAAACAAAAACAAAAAAACTTCAATTCCATAATTACAAAAACTTTATTTTAATAAATTCTTTAAATTCTTTCATGATTTTCAATACTTCTAAATGTTTCCTGATTCATAATTCAGATAACTCACAAATGTTCACACTTGGAAAAAATGCCTTCAACTGCTCCTAAGACTCTCTGTTTCTGTTAAGACCTTAAGAATGAGACTACTAGAAACCAAAATAATCGTTCAAACACAAGAACATAGATAGTATCCTTAAAATTCTGAACATGATCTGACTAGAAATTCCATGTTTATGTATTATAACTTTGTCTTCCTTGAATATTGGTGTGCAGCATGCATTCAGATTTCTTCCTAGTCCTGGGGTCAGCAAACCACAGCCCACTGACTTATCATATGTTTTGTAAGTAAGTTTTACTAAATACATAAGGAAATGGGCATAGATGTGTTATCTACAGCTGCTTTCACACCACAACAGCAGAGGTAAGTAGTTGCAACAGAAATCATATTGAGCAGCACCTAGGGGCTCTATGGATAATTCTAAGTAGGATAACTGTTGTTCAGGGTGTCCAGCACACCACAGGATGTTTACCATCTCTGACCCCCCATAAACTAAAAGTAAAATGCCAGCAACACTCCCACTCCTCGTTAACCAAAATTTCCCACACTCTGGGAGAGAAAAATTATCCCTGCTTAAGAATCACTAAAGAACTAAATTAGCTCAGAGTAAAGAAAAAGAAAAAGAAAATACAGTCTGTAAATTCTAAATCCTACCAAGACAGATGAAAATGTAGTTACCTCTTTTTGAGAGCAAACTAAAAGTCTACTCTTCTTCCTCTTTGACATTCAGCCAAAAACACATTAAGTTCTTAATAAAGTTAGCCTTTATAATCTGATTATGATATTAAAACACCATGATATTTACCTAAAATTTAAAATTAAATTTATGAGGCCATCTTACCGATTTGTTCCATCCAGATTTGATTTGTGGATGAAATTTAGTTTTGCATCTGCCCAATAAAGCTTCTGTTCCTCATAATCCAAAGTCAGTCCATTTGGCCAGTAAATTTCAGTGTTTATTATAATGAAGCGACTTGAACCATCCATTCCAGCACGTTCTATCTTTGGTACTTCTCCCCAGTCTGTCCAGTACATGAACCTAAAAACCATATAAACAAATAAACCCATGATATAAGCAGGTTAACAGCCCAGTATTTTGTAATTATCACTATTAGACAAAGAAAGCTTTCTCAAAAACACTACTACTGAAACCCTTAGAAATTATCAAAATTTTAATAATCTACCTTTTTGTCACCACCCTGGTAAGACTGATTTAGGCAAGCATCATCAGCATGCAAAAAACTATGTGATCAGAGTTTACTGAGGAAAAAGGGTATTTACACTGTCTCCGTGCATCTCCCCACAGATTATTTATTAAGGACAAAGGGGAAAATGGTAACTTTAGAGAAAATAAATGTGCTGAACACTACCTTAAGCCCATCATCTAAGTTAACATGATCAATGAAAGAGGGAACAAGTTGGTGTCATGTATGTGACATACTTGCAAAGACAAACCATATTTCATGAATATTCTCTTGCATTGTATTCTTGCAAAAAAAAAAAAAAAAAACTATAACCTCACCAAAATTACGAGGAAAGGGAGAAAACTAAATTGATGAACATTCTAGAAAACAACTGGTCTTTGAAAATATCAATGTTACGAAAAGGATGGCTGAGAAACAATGTAGATCAGAGGGCAATAAAGAAACATGGCAACTATAAAGTGCATAATTCTGGACTGATCAGTTGAGGGAAGCGCTATGAAGACATTATTGGGAAACCTCGCAAAATCTGAAGGATTGTCAAATTGTATAACAGCTATGTACTGATGTTAATTTCCTAAATATGATCATTGTACTGAGGTTAGGGTATGAGGTTAGGGTATATAGGATTTCATTGTACCATTTTTGCTTCTATTCTACAAGTTTAAAATTTTTTCAAAATACAAAAAAAAATGGAAGTCTCCTATTAATAGTCTCATTCCAGAGGTAAAAAAAAAATTTTCTTTGTTAAAGGTAAAACTCTTAGTATACTATATTTCATGGAGTAGGCTCCATGCCCAGTGTGGATCCTAATGCAGGGCTCAAACTCACAACTGTGAGATTAAGACCTGAGCTGAGATCAAGAGCTGGATGCTTAACCAACTGAGCCAACCAGGCTCCCCCAAAGACATATTTTTAAAGGTAACGAGGGTGCTATGAACTAGATATTATGTACTCAATAAATGTGTTCAGGCACAACTAAAATTCAAGTATAAATTTTACTCAAAAAATTGGTGAAATAGTAAATTAAGATGATTCCACTTGTACAAATAGATATTTCATATAAACTGCTTACTCAATGAAATTATGGGAAGAGAGTATGAAGTAGGGAATAACATACTTCCTAGACACAGGGCATTGTGCTAATGGTTTTATATACTTTATCTCACTTAAGCAGTGTTATGAAATATTATTTGTCCATCACCGTATTTCAGATGAAACAATTCAGAAGTTAGTATACTGCTCAAAGTCAGAGAGCTAATAAATGGGGAACAGAAATTCAAACCTACATCCCCCAGATTCCAAAGACAATTCTTATCACAGGTCAGAGCTTTAAGTTATAAGGAAAAGAAAGCAAAGTATTCCCTAAAATGAGGATAATGACTGGATATCATCCAGAATGAGGAGCAGGAGAATGATTAGATTTATGCAAGGTAAAACTATATTAAAAAACAAGCCAGACAATATTAGACCATATTAAAATTTTTGGGTTTTATTCTGAGAGTAACATAAAGATACTTCAAGACTTTGAAGACTGGAGGTGAAATGACTAGCTTTGTGAGGTTTGGGGAATAGGACTGCTAAGGAAGAAGGGATTGGCTACAGTGGAGAAAAAGACTAGAGGAAAACTAAAAATAATACACAGAGGCTCTCCTCTAAAACCAAAGAAAAACTAAGAAAAGATAGTAAAAAATAATTAGTCTCTGAAAATTGATCAAAGGATAAACAACAAAATGAGAAGCATTTACTCAAGAAAATCTACTAACTCTCAGAGGAAAAGTGACAATTCAAGTTGTCAATGTGACAAGTTACTTGCACCGCCATCCACGCTGCTAGATTTATGGCACCAAAGTTCTACCCTGAGCAGACACAACAGACCTTGCTACCTGGCTCTGCAAGAGAATGCTGACTTTATTTGAAGTAATGGAAAAGTCTATGCCCAGGAATGTTATCAAAAATAAGAGTGCTCTCCACAGCAAACAATCAGAGAGGGCTATTATCCCAAGCAATACTAGTCCAAAAAGTGTAAATGTAATGTAGGTAAATTTCACTTGAAATTTATTTAATGGACACAAGACTTTACTAGATACTCCACAAAAGAAGACACATGAGTAGACAAGTGGCACATAAAAAGATGCTCAATTTCAACAATCATCAAGGATATGCAAATTAAAACTACAGTAACAAAAATAAAAAATAAATAACCCCATAGTAACATACCAACTCCACATGCACTAGAATGGCTAACATTTAAAAGATTAACAATACTAAGTGTTGGTGACAAGTGAGCAACTGAAACTGTCATACACCACTAGTATAATCAGTTTGGAAAACAGTTTGGCAGTATCTTATAAACTTATAAACTCTATGAATCAACAATTTCATGTTTAGGTATTTATCCAAGAAAAATAAAAACATATCCACTCAACAACTGTATATGCAAATTCAAAGAAACTTATAACAGCTAAAAACAAGAAACAACATAAATATCCATTAACAGGATGATACATAAACTCTGGTATATTTATCCAGTGGAATACTACTTAGCAATACAAACAAAGTAACTATTCTTACATTCAACAAGAATGGATTTTTAAAATTAGGCAAAAGAAAAGAAACTAGACTCAAGAGTACCTACTTCATGACGCTTAGATGAAGTTCTAGATACAGCAAAACTTATCTATCGTGATAGAAATCAGATCGGTAGTTACTAGAGTGGAAACAGAGGTTGACTTGAAGGAGCCAGGACAGCTTTCTGGAGTGAGGTGACGGAAAATTTGGGGGGAGTAATGGTAGACATATACGTTTATCAAAACATCAAACTTTTATAAATATAAAAATATGCATATTTCTGCATATAAATTATATCTCATTAAAGTTGCCTAGAACACATATAAGAAACAAGAGATGATTTTTTAAAAGCTAATTCAAAAGTACCTTCTTCTCTATAGAAGCATATCCTAGCTTACCCAGCATTACTCCCTCCTAGGTGCTCCTGGAACAGGTTTCACTGTACTTACCACACTTTATATATAAATTATGAAGA
This sequence comes from Mustela putorius furo, assembly GCF_011764305.1. Taxonomy (NCBI): domain Eukaryota; kingdom Metazoa; phylum Chordata; class Mammalia; order Carnivora; family Mustelidae; genus Mustela; species Mustela putorius. Next base: position 35,712,820 of record NW_025422368.1, on the reverse strand, counting down.
ACTCATATGGACTGAACATAAGCAATTTGCACACCATCCAGATGGATACAGCAGTAAGTGGTGTTGTCTATTCTGTATAATAAAATTTAGGTATTTCTCACAAATGTCATTAACCTAAGTAAGCATTAAACTTATAAGTAAAAATTTGGTATCTAGTTTAGGGTGAAATAAAAAGCTAACAAATGAATTATCTCAATAAGAATTTCAGTAATAAAATTATTTACATGCTGCTGCTTCTTCAAAGCTAATAGATAACTCTCACATTATTTAACAGTAAAAAATGTATCAGGTCATAGTACTTCAAGGATAAAGACTTCAAATACAAAAAGAGAAATGGAGACATCTATCAAGAATGATAAAAGTTTCGAATTTTTAAGTGAATCTTATGGGTATTTTCATTTATCCAAATATTTAAAATGCAAAATAATAAATTTCATCAATACTAAAATTTCCATGTTATTTGATTAACACTTAAAGTAAAAACTCATTATAAATTTAATATAGAAAGGGAACGAGGCACAGGAAATAGAAAAACACAGAAGTGTTTTATAAAATGCCAAGATATTACTCAATTTTTTAAAATGTACTAAATACCTATTAGGAGCCTTGTATCACCCTTGATATAATACAAAAATAAGCAAGGCAAAACAACTGCCCGTATGAAAATTGCATCTAGGCAAGGAGTGATAAATGTGGCATGAGTTGTACGAACAGGGTGCTATAAGAATACAAGGAATTGATACTCAATCAAGCTAGTTAATGTTAAGAGTTTTCAATAAAAGCTTACCAGAAGAACAATACTTTTATTTAGGTAGTTGCCAAAAAGAGAAACAGCATTCCCAGAAGAAGACACAGCATTTGAAAAAGACATCAGAATTCATGACATGTTCAAGAACGAGCAAAAAGATCAGCAGAGCTGCAGCATATAGTATATTTACAGTGGGGAACACCTGGCCAAAAAAAAAAAGGAGTCCCACTGAAGGGACCTATTCTGCTGTACAAAGAAGTTTGAACTGTATAACCTATAGGTGGTGACAAGGTACTTAAGACTAAGCAGAAAAGTCAAGTCGTAAGATTATCCTTTAATCACTGGTGATAACACCAAGGGACTGGCTAGTAGGGGAAGAAATTACAGAAATATTCCAAATGAGAACTAATGAAGACAGAAGCTGAAAGATGGATCAGTGTGGGAGAAGAAAGATCAACAAGAGAGAGTAGGATGGCTCTCAAGAGTTGGCAAATTTGAATGAGTCCATATTGGTGTCATTCAGCAAAATATGGAATACAGAGTTTAGGGGGCAACATGATGATTTCAGATAAGGATGAAATTAGCATCTTCACCTCATTGTTTTTCCTTATATAGCCAAAGAACCAGTCAACATAGTAAAAGAAAAGCTAGAATAAAAATTAAAGGAAAGCAACATAGAAAAGGCAAATAAATTTAAAAGGATGTTAATAGTCAAAGTTGGACTATAGTAACAGGGCAAAAGAAACTTCAATAAAAAACTGCATATGAAACCAAACCAGCCCCAAAGTGTAAGGGTCAATGGGAATATAATGGGACAAATTATGGTAAAATTTTATGACCAGTAGAAAAAAAAATTCTGACTCTAATGAGAATGAAAAGAAAAGGTACCATGCAAAATTCATATATCCATCCACTTCCTGATCCCTGAGCCAGTTCCATCTTAACTTTGGTTAGTAAATTGGGCTTTTAAGTGAAGAGGAGGTTGGAGATTTCAAGGATATGTTTCCTGATAGAACTACAAAGAAAAAAACTGTGAAGAAGTGTTATAATTCCATGCTTCCCCTCTACTTAATTATTTGTGTTGGTATTATATCTTAAAAATAAGAGATGATTAATAAGATAGTGAAAATATTCATTTTAGAGGATTTGTTTTTAAGGAAAATGTATAGTAATCAGATGAAAAACATTCTACTATTAAGGGACAAGAAAGAATATGGAGATGGCTTTGCTGTGACAATATCCATCAGAATGGAATTCTACATGTATAAACTGGTTTTCACAGAGAAAATTAGATTGCTAAGAATGATCCTTAAATGCCCAGTCTAGGTGACTAATTTTTAAAACCTAGTGGGCATAATACAAAGAATGTACTTAATTCAGAAATAACATTTGGTATACTACTAGAAGAAAAAGCTTATAAACCTGGGAATAAATAATATACTAAATCAATTTAATTCCCTACTATTATTAAAAAAAAAATGCTAGCTATAGTACAGGCATACCTTGTTAGACTATGTTCTGTGGATACCATGCCTTTTACAAAATGAAGACTTGTGACAACACTGCAAAAAAGGAAGTCTACTGGAATCTTCTTCCAACAGCATCTGCTCACTTCATGTCTCTATGTCACATTTTAGTAATTCTCCCAATATTTCAATTTCCCACCATTATTATATTTGTTATGGTGATTGTGACCAGTGATTATGACTGGCTCAAAGTTCAAGTGATGATTAGCATTTTTTAGTAATAAAGTATTTTTTTTCCTCAAAGTATTTTGTAATTAAGGTATATACACAGTTTGTTTAGACATAATGCTACTGCACACTTAACAGACTACAGGACAATGTAAATATAACTTCATATGTATTGGGAAACCAGCAAGTTCACCTGACTCACTTCATTGTGATATCCACTTTATTGCCATGGTCTGGAACCCTCAATATCCCCCAATTATGCATCTTCCCCAATTGCTGTTATCTACAATCCTCTTTCTGAAGAAATTATAAGTGATGCATTTTCAGCTCCTCTAAATATAATAATGATGATGTATTAACTGTCTGGAAGGCCTCTCTCCTCCTTCTATACACTCTCATAAATATCCTGATTCTTCAGAAGAGTTCAAACGTCACCAAATTTTGGTGAAGCACTTCACGACTCCTTCAAGCATACTCTCCTCTGTACATTTCAAATAATACAATATTAGGACTGTTTACACACTCCTACCCCTCTTTATTCCAGGTCCTTGTTTTATTTATTGTTGTTATTATTTATTGTTTTATTTATTGTTATCCCTTATCCTAATAAAACCTCATATAATGGCAAGTGTATGTACAGTCAGCATTCAAATGCTTAATGTGTCTGCGACACCTGCCATTCTGTATGTGTGTATTATTACAGAAAGCATGTCCTTAAAAAATAAAGGCAGAATTCTATTTTAATGAACATCATTATTCTTCTACTATGCTCCAGTTACAAGCTGTTTGCTATTCCTTGAATGTGCAATGGCATTAGAGTCTGGCACGTAGTGTTCCTATTGACTAAAAGCTATTACCCATATTCATACACTGTCTCCCTGGAAAAAAACTGCTCACTCGGCTAGGAAATGCCAATCTGAAATAGCCCCCCAAATAAAACTGAATACTCTTTCCTTTGATCCCCCACTGTACAGATTTCTATAGCAATATCTGTAAAGCTTTACTGGAACAATATTTCCCTAAATTTAAAACTGGTTTATAACTAATAAATCTATTTTTAGATAGATAAATTAGTCTATTTAGTAGACAGCATACTAATATAATTATGCTATTCATGTTTTGCTACTGGGTCACTTCAGAGGATATGCTAGATTATCCCATCACCCAAAGCTAGAAGCTCTACATAGATAGCTCCACTTTTTTTATAATGCCCTGGTGAAGAGAATTTCTTTTTTCAAGATAAAATTATTTCGGTCATGCCTTTAATTACTGTCTGATACACTACAGGAATCTGGAAATTAGTTTTTGAGGAGAATCTTGCCGTTACCCTTGAGTATTTCCTCAGTTCACCTCTCAAGCTCATCTTAACTACTTTTATAGGGGCCTATATTCTTTAGATACATGTCATTCTCTGAGAAACCATCTTTACTCCTGATAATGAAACTGATTTCTACCCCCATTAGTCCTCATAAGAAAGCTGCTATAATATCCATAGTGACAAATTTCTTTGGTACTGTTCCTGCTGAATCAGGGCAAAAGTTTGGGTTTTGCCTATCAGACAAACCAAGAAAAACAGAAAATGGAGGCGGAAGAGAAGGAAGCATCAGTAAAGCAGCAGCAGCAAGGCCCACAAGCAATCCATGCTGGTGAGGTTGGGGGCAAAAGCAAAAGCTAATTAAATCCAGTTTGAATTAATCCATCCTTCTTTAACCCAGTTTTGCAAGGAAGCACTACCAGCACCTTTAGGAGTATCTGTTGCCTCACATCAGTGAGAGTATGAACAGTGGTAAATATGCCACCTAACAGTGATGCCATCACTGAACCAGGTCTGTGGTATGATTTTTATTAACATTGTACCTGGCTACATACTCCAAGCCTGGTTCTTCTACAACTTAGGAAATTTTATGAGTAACCCAATAATGTCTTTAAAAATACCTTTCCTGTTTAAACCACGGGGATTTCTATTACTTAAAACTATGAATATTCACATGCATTTTTAGATCCAACACCATCCAAAAGCATCACCTTAAAGTTTAGATGGTCACTTCAACACTTCTACCAACACAGCCTCTTATGTTAGAAGTCTCCCCATATCAACATCTTACAAATGACATGTTTCAAAAGTTTCACAGCTCTTCCCTCAATCTACTAGGACTCCTCTCATAAGGGCCAATGTCAACATTCATGAGAATGACTAGCAGAGAACTATCAGGCAAATTACATCCTGAAACTTCCATCTGTACACTTATCTAAAACATTATCATGATGAAAACTGATGTAAAGTGGAATAATCTATGACAGAAAAGCCAAATTCGCATTAAAATTTGGCATTTATGCCACCATAAACAATGAAAACTCAACTAACCTGTCTGATTTACTCACTACTCACTTTCATAACTTCAAAACCCAGTAACCACCAATTCATAATGACCATGACATAACCAGTTCTTGAATATTCAGAAGCTAGATTTGTAACTATAATTAACAATTATGCTATGGTCTGAAAGTCTCTCACCCCCAAAACCCTTATGTTGAAATCTCCCAATGTGATGGTATTATAGGAGGTAGGGATTCTGGGGTGATTAGCTCTTAAGGGTGGAGCCCACATGAATGGTATTATTGCCCTTATTAAAAAGGCCCAAGAAAGCTCCCTTGCCCCTTTCTACCTTGTGGGATTTCAGTGAAAAACAGCCATGTAGAAAGCCAGCCCTCACCAGACACCAAAACTGTCAGTACCTTGATCTTGGGTTTTCCAACCTTCAGAACTGTGAGAAATAAATTTCTGCTCTTTATAAGCCACCAGTAATGGTACTTTGTTATAGAAGCCTGAATAGACTAATACAAGTTTTCTCGACCACAATGTTTCTTAGGCTGTGCTCTCCACTCCAAACACAAATACACTAATAACAGTAATACTAGTGATGATAATGATGATGCCAATTTTCAAACCTGGCAGCATTTGGAAATGACTTCAGAAATTCTTAAAGTATCAGTAACTTGGGCTCTTCCATCAGAGATTCTAATTAATTTGGTCTGGGTTGGGACCCACACACATCAATATTGCCTAAAAGCTCCTCGACCTTCCAACTGACACCAGCTGTCAGCATGTTCCATCACAGCGCAGCCCTCATGGCATCCAAGCCCACGGTGTCGGTCGGGCCCCAGTGGGGACCTGGGCATGCTGGTGGAGGAAGGTGCAAAAGGTGACAATAGTTTTGGGAAAGCAGAACATGCCGCCATCCACTTCATGTTGGAGGAGATCGACTCCTACCTGGACCACCTTCACAGAGAAGAACCACCACCTCCATGCCTGCCTCCAGGAGCTGCTTGAGTCCAGCTGGCAGACATGCCTTGTGTTCCAGCAGCAGCTGGGGAGGGTCCTAGAGGCACCAGTCCCTAGGCTTTGGGAGCCACCAACCAGCCCTAACCCTGCCTCCCTGGGCTAGGCTCTGGCCTGGGCACTCACCACCTGGCTTAGATACCTTCTCAAGGGCTGGCCTTACAGGTCTGCCTGCCTGGGCCACCTTTCTGGTACTCCCCTTGATGTGCCTGGGCCAGCCCCTACCACCTGGCATCCTCTCCTGGGGTCAGGTGTGGGCCTGTGAACCACCCGCCTTGCCTGCCTATCCAATTCCAGGGCACTTCCCCACTCTGCTCAGGCCTTGAACATCACTTTAACAGGTGGACAACAAAATAAACAAATAAATAAATAAATATTTTTTTAAAATTAAAAAGATAAAAGCTCTTCAAGGAATTCTAATTTACTTAGGGTTTAGAACCAGTGAAGAGGAATCTGATTTCTTTTTTTTTTTTTAGGAATCTGATTTCTTGAAGCATCTGTTTATCCATAGCACTTTGTTCTTTCATAGTAGCATTAATATATTTAACTCACTAACCAGTTGGCCCTAAATATTAGTTAATAAGTAGCTCTTAAAACGGTGGAAGATTATATAAGGAAGCAAAGCATCAAATAAATTACTTCCCACACAACAGTCTTCCGTATTTCCCTCAAAAGTTTTATAACTTGAGAAATGGGATTTTTTAAACTTCACAATTACTGCTAAAATTGTACTAAGTATAAATACCCAAAAATATATAAAGATGAAAGTAGATTTTCAAATCTCTATTACAAATTTTCAAACTTTTAGATTTCAATTCTTTACATACAAAAATATTTAGTGGCAACCCTCAATGGAGTTTTAAGTGTGCTTGTTCACTGACGGTCTTACACACACCAGAGCCTCATTTTACTTATAGGATATGAACAAACGAATATAATAAATATCCCTTAAAAGCTCTTATTCTTAATTTGGAACATGCTGCCAAAACGGGGGGGGGGGGAGAAGAAGCATGTTAGTTACCTATGATTTTCATAAAAATATATACACTACAAATAGTCACTTTGACAATCTTTAACTTTGACACTGTGTGACTCACATCTACCCTTAGCTATGCCAACTGAAGTGTGAAAAAGACCACAGAACGAACGTTTTTTAAGGTAATTACAGTTTTTTTGTTTTGTTCTTCAGGTAGGTCCAGTCAAGTAGGAGATCAATATTTAAGAAGCCATCATGACTTTAACAAAACCTCATCACTCAAAAGCAATTAATAATTCTGAGATTTCACCAGGGACAACTGGCATACTTCTAAGCATTTAAACACTCCTGAAAATAAAAGTTATCGCAAATTACTCTCTTTTTCAAGTCCACATAGATCAAGCAGAGAAAAGTTTTCAACCTTAATCAGACACCCATGGCAGACAGATACACCGCAAAGCCAACTCACTCTTTGTGGAGGTAGGGGAGACATCAAAACTCTTTGACAAAATTACTGACTCCATTTCTTTCTGAGACTCCAAGAATCAGGGTGAAATATGATCTAGAAGATCTCCAGTCTTCTGATAATAGTGCTAATTTTAGAGCTACCTGGATACTATCTAGAGCCAAAAAGCAGGAATAAGTTACTCCTAATTTCACCGTGGAGTCAAACAAGTCAAAGAAAAAAATTTAAGGTAACCACTGAAAAAACAAAACAGAAGCAGTTATTTAAAACTTTTTTTTAAACATCAGAAAAATGTATTTTAAATAGGTTCATTTCACAAAGATTTAGTTTGCAAAAGAACACAAAACAGGTAAAAACAGTACCAAAGACCTTTAAATTACTAAAAGCTAAACGTATTTAAAGTAAAGAGCTAATCCAAAGAAAGTACAAGAAAAATAAGGGGAGAAGAAATCCCCAAAGTATTAGAAAAAAAGAAAAGAAAGAAGGCACCACAGAGAAAAGCACAGGAAAAACATGCGCTTACAAAACTATATCAAGACAAGTTTTTAGAAACCTGAACAAGCTACAACTATTAATAAAATCAAAAGAGTAAATTTATCTTTCCTAGGTAGGAGCAAAAGGGAGGACAGAGCCCACATATCTACTGGTAAACCCTAAAATTCTCTAAAACCAAATAATTCTAATCCTAAGACAAAAATTACGCAGACAGGAAAAGGAAACACCCCAAAATAGGAGAATAAAGAGTCTTCTCATATATATAGAATATTCACAAGAATATAGGCCATGTAACAAAGAACTGAAATATAGTACGTTCTTTGGCCACAAGAGAATTAGACTAGTCTCCCTATAAGAGAAAGTTATCTACAAAATCCTAAAAATTTGGAAATTAACCAATATACTTCTAAACACAGATATGCAATAAATGATTAACCCTGCCCTAAGAGAGGTCTGGTCTTTGCCCTCAGCCAGGGCAAAGGTTAATTTCTAAACCCTTGGACTGTCTTCCTGAAAAGAGTCTTTTGGACTCTCTGTCTAAAGATAGTCTTTTTGTTTCTCTGAGGCCATAAGCCACCTCAGATAATCTAAGTGAACAGTGTGATTAGGTCGAATCTCTAGAGGGGCTAGAGACTAAAGTCAGCCAAACAGGAAGTAATGACCTGGTTTGCATTATTCTGCATGTTCTCACACATTGCAGAAGTAAACAGTCCACACAACTAACTCCACTGGAATCTCCCATTTGGAACTCTCGTGGACCCTGTCTTGTGCACCTCTTTCCCTGGTTGATTTCTATGGTATTTCTATTTGTATTGATATAAACCATAACTAACATATAACAACCTTCAGTGAATTCTGAGAGAGTCCTAGTGAATGACTGATCCTAAAGTTAGTCCTGTGGACCCCCCATGTGCAACTGGTGTCAAAAGTGAAAGTGGTTTTAAGGAGGGTATATGAACAAAATAGATGAAGGGGATTAAGAATTAAAAACTTGGGCACCTGGGTGGCTCAGTGGGTTAAGCCACTGCCTTCGGCTCGGGTCATGATCTCAGGGTCCTGGGATCGAGTCCTGCATCAGGCTCTCTGCTCAGCAGGGAGCCTGCTTCCCTCTCTCTCTCTCTGCCTGCCTCTCTACTTGTGATCTCTGTCAAATCAACAAATAAAATCTTAAAAAAAAAAAAAAAAGAATTAAAAACTTAGTTAATAAATAAGTCACAAGGATAAAAACTACAGCATAAGGAATACAATCAATAATACTGTAATAACCTTGTATATCGACAGATGGTAACTACACTCATCACAGTGAGCATTTTATAATGTATATAATTGTTGATTCACTATGCTATACACTTAAAACTATTGTACTTCATGTCAACTATACTTTGATTTTAAAAATAAGATCTGTCAGCTAAATTTAAAAGCTTTAGAAAGAACAATTTTTGGGGGGGAAGAAAGCATGCAAGGGGCAGGGGGTTGGGGGGAAACCCAAAGAGAGAGGAAGAGGAACTCTTAAACAGGCTCCATCTCCAGTGCAGATCCAATGGGGGGGGGCTCAACCTCATGACCCTGAGCACCATGACCTGAGGGGAAATTAAGAGTCAGATGCTTAACCGACTGAGACACCCGCGGGCCCCAAGTGCTATACTTTTAAATAATATAATTATGGAATATAATTTTTAAAAATCTCCTGTCTAAAAAAACCTAGAGTAGCCTATGTTTTACCAGCCATACCCTGACTTATATGCCAACCCAGGTAGAGCCTAAATTAGTGACTTTACCCAGGGATTAATCATAATCAGCCCTGAGAATGGGGGCCATCTGTCCCCCAAGCTGGACAACACCACCCTCCCTGCTTAGAAGCAGCACATGGCAAGGCTCAGACTCCACTGCATTTATACTTGAATCTTCTTGAGTATCTCTAGAATAATAAATATAAACAACCTATGAAATGCATATGCTGTATACTCTGAATTCTGCTCTGAATAATAAAGCTGATTTGACAGTTCTTAAAACACATACACACACACACACGAGATACCATTGCACACATTTAAGAATAGCTTAAAGGAAACGGACAATATCAAGTACTGGTGGGGATGCAAAGTTACTCACACTCTCATACTCTGCTAGTGGGAATAAAAAATGGTATAGCCACTTTGGCAAAATTTCAGTTTCTTATAAAGTTAATTATAGTTACCACAGAACCCAGCAATCTGACTCTTGGGTATTTACGCAAGAATAATGAAAGAGAAATAAAAACTTAAGTTCAGGGGTGCCTGGGTGGCTCAGTGGGTTAAGCCGCTGCCTTCGGCTCAGGTCATGATCTCAGAGTCCTGGGATCGAGTCCCGCATCGGGCTCTCTGCTCAGCAGGGAGCCTGCTTCCTCCTCTCTCTCTCTGCCTGCCTCTCTGCCTACTTGTGATCTCTTTCTGTCAAATAAATAAAATCTTTAAAAAAAAAAAAAAACTTAAGTTCACACAAAAACCCATATATGAATAGTTAAAGAACCTTTATTTGTAACTGCCAAACTGGAAACAACCAAAATGCTCTTGAACTAATTAATGGATAGACAAACTGTAATACTTACCACTTAGCCACAACAAAAATACTGATACACACAACAACACAGATAAACCTCAAATGTATTACGCTGAGTCAAAGAATCCAATCTCAAAAGGCTGTAAACATGCTGTATGATTCCATTCATAGACATTCCAGAAAACTACAGGACAGAAAACAAGTCAGTAACTACAAGGAGCTGAGAGTGGGGTCAAGAAGGTTAAGTACAACAAAGCATAAGGAAATTCTGAGGAGTGATGGAATAGTTCTGCATCTCAATTGTGGTGCTGATATGGACAATGCTGATATCGAACTCTAGCCAGGCTCCACTGAGGCCTTTTTCAGCTTGGCCTCAACTTTGACCTGCAAAGATTTAAACAAAATACTAACATAGTTTCTAACATCTCAAGGCCACATCCCTAAGATGACCCTAGTCCCTCATAAAGTGCCTGCCTGAGAAAATCATTGCTGCCAAAAGAATTTACTATTTGTTTCAGCCAACACTTGAACATAGGGCCCCTGTCTGCCAGTCTCTGTGGGAGGGTAGGAACCTTGGATAAGTGCCAGTTAGCCAACCCAGATGGTTTCACATAGACCAATCTCCCCTTCCAGCTTTTTGTAATTCATCACTCCCCTGACTCTACTGAACCCCTGCTCACCTCCTCCCTACTCCCTCTAAAACACTGAGTTACTCATGTACAAATCAAAGTAGGGTTCCAATTATGCTGCACTCTTTTCCATGTTGCGATAATATATTATGGTTAAACTCTGTCCTTACTGTTTTAACTAGGGTCCAGCTTTTTCCAGTTTTGACAATACACAATTGTATGCATTTGTCAAAATTCACGGTATCATACACTAAAGGGTGAAATTTACTGTATGTAAAATTATACCTCAATTAAACTAAGGAAAAGAAAACAACAGCAACAAGCTTCTGAACCATCAGTGATAATTCACTTCATTAATATGTCAAAGAAAATGATATATAGTCATCTGAAATGCAGGAAAGTCACAACAAACACCAATTCTAGAATTTTTGCTTATGTCAACAACTAAATGCACACACCCTTTCTCTAAAGCAAAAATAGGAAAACTATGGTCAGGGGTTCAAATCCAAAGCATGCCTTGCTTTTTGTATGAACCTATGTGGTAAAAATGGTTTTTACATTTCTAAAGGTGGTAAAAACAAGACAGACAGATAGGGTAGGGAAGGGAAGAGAAAGGAAAAGAACGAAAAAGAAAAAAGAACATCCAACAGAGACCGTTTGTGGCCATCAAAGACTAAAACATTTATAACCTGGACCTTTCCAGAAAACTCTGGACCCCCCTTGCTACTCAAAATGTAAACAATGTACCAACAGTCTCAGCAAATCTCAAGTTCTACACTGAACTACTAAATCAGAATCTTTATTGTTACAGGACAGTAAAACCAAAGTACTACTTTTCCATACAGATGTGTCTTTATAAAATCATAGAACACTCAGTGAACACGTAATAGAAGTAATATATAAAACTCTAGAAAAGCAATATTTCTAGGATAAATCTACATCAATTCAGAAAAAGCATCAATCATATCTCAATGATACTGTGACAGCATTTTCTGAATCCAAAATTATAGCTGACATAGCCCAACACCAAGATAAATTATTTTAAATCATTCTCCCAGAAAATGTGGTAAGCATTCATGCCATTAGCTAAGCATAATACAAATTACAAAGATACTCCAAGGTTTTTAAGAAATATTTCCCTAATTATTTTATTCAAGCCCTTTCTTTCATCAAAAGAAAATATAGGGCCTGTATTTTCACAAGCCCTTATATGGCATGCTATAGTCGTTTATCTCAGCCTCCCACAAGGACTTGAAAAATGGCCATTCTACAAGTCTTGTCACAAACTATTGAATTAAAAATTAGGCACAAGTATTACCTACATTGAAACTCTGTTTCTGTGTTTCCTCTTGGGAATGAAAGAGAAGAAGGCAGTATGCCACATAAATTTAACAGTAATTTAGAGAAAATTACAAATACTGCTAAATAAAATCTTTAGATCCAGGGTTATATATTTGTATCAAATCTCCCTCATATCAGAAATCATTCAACAATATGATTAGTAATACACAGGTATGGACTTAGGACTTTCCCACATTCTGTAAGAAGTGACAAATCCTACAATACTTTTTAAAGCAAATGCTGAAAATATTAACTATAATATACTTTTCTACTAGTCCTATTTTAATTATACAAAACAAACAAACACTGCATTAACTCCAGGGCTGAAATTTTTACTTTTGATTGCTTTGAAGTTAATGAACTAAACTCATTTAAAATGTACACTGTATATTATGTTAAATATAAGCTCCTACTGATGTCTTCAATTGTAACCCTCTACCATAAGTATCCTAAATTTCTCTCATTGTTTATCTGTAACTTCCCATTCCAACAGTAAGAAACCTGGTTCCCACCACATACCATTTGTTTTACTTAATTGTTTCATTCTAGGGTGCTATCAGAATTGTTCATGTACCTCTATGGGAAGCAATATTGACAACTAGAGTACACTGCATATGTGCAGTTTCTTTTGCCTTCAGTCTTACAAGTTCCATGCATTTCCAAAGTTAATTAGGTCAGCACCTTTCCTCCCCCATTCTATTCAGTGAGATTCTTTCATAATTTCTAAGAGAATTAGATGTTTCTGTCTCAATCTGCAATATACCCTGGGATCATCTAACCTCCTAAATGATTTTTTATACTATATACATTAAGATCCACTTTCTGAGGTAAAGATCTATGGGTCTTGATAAATGTATAGTGTGCTCTTTTATGACGCTTCTCATCTTCCATAAATATAAAACATCTTACAAATGATTTTATCACTCATGCTTCAGGCAAACACACACATTTCCAAAGCCATCTTCAATTCTACTAAACAGGATACAGAGTTTACATGTTTGTAATCTTATCTCCATGCACATACCACTTTTTCCACAATCTCTGAAGAGACTCATTTCAGAAAACTTTACTTCCAGATTACTAATAGTCGTCTGTTCCTGATGAGTCTTCAAAGAAAAGTGTTAGTTATATAAGAAAATAGATTTCACCTTATTTTACAACCAAGTTCTGAGAGTTTCACTTACACTTATATCATTAAGAAAGTAAAGAAAGCTTATATAAAGACAGTTATGAATTCATTTCACTGATTTTCTTCTACTTTGGTCTTCCTATATATAAACTGAGATGATGTAGATTCACGTACTCAGCTCAGTCACACTAAAGATTTTTAAACAAAGTCAGCCTAAACAGTATTTGTTTACCGTAGATAAACTATTTTAATAAATAACAATATTATTAGATCCAATACCAATGGCTCAGGGAATTTGACTGAGGATATAAATAAGACCTAAGAGCATATAGGTTCTATTCCTAAAAGCCTCCCCCAATCCAGATAAAAAACCTCTGAATATTCCTAGAACTCATCTATCCAAATTAAAATTCCAGACTATACTATGTAAGATCCTCCTAGTTACTAGATATCATATTATTCTTTTCCCACGCTTCAGGTATTCAGATTTTTAATGCAAGAAAAGTAAAACCCTGACTTCCAACTTCCAGACCAGGATAAAAGCAGCTGAGAAGCCATCACTCCATTCTAACAACAAGCAAAACCCTGAAAAATTAACAATTCTTAGATCCATCAGAGAAAAAGGGTTACAAAGCAAATTGCTGCCCTTAAAACTGGAGACAGACAAGCAAATCCAGAGAGTCACAACTTAAGGAGCAGAAACCTATAAACAGAAACCTCCATGGGAACCAGTACCAGGGGAGAAAAACCTAAACTATATTTGACTTGTTAAGAGGCTTAGTGTGGACAAATTTGAAAGTTAAAAATTCCAGAGGGAACCAGTCATGAGGGGGTCCTCACACTTTTGTTGTAAGTTTTACCACTAGGAACTCTACCAGGTCCTCACAGTGAAGATCACTGAAAAATCACCTCATGCTTCCAGCAGTGGGAAAGATAAGCTAGCCATTTTTAAATACATCAGCGCATTTTATTCTTCTTAACAAGGTCTGTCCTCGGGGCACCTGGGTGGCTCAGTGGGTTAAAGCCTCTGCCTTCAGCTCAGGTCATGATCCCAGGGTCCTGGGATGGAGCCCCACGTTGGGCTCTCTGCTCAGCAGGGAGCCTGTTTCCTCCTCTCTGCCTGCTTCTCTGCCTACTTGTGATCTCTGTCTGTCAAATAAATAAATAAAATCTTAAAAAAAAAAAAAAAAAACAAACGAAACAAAACAAAAAGGCCTGTCCTCAAGAGAAACTATTTTACCACAGCCTAACCCATGGGATTTTACCAGGGCATAACTGACCTAAGGGAAGGGAATTACCCTACTCCAGCAACCTATAGCATCCTGCACCATCTAAGGGGTGGTAAAACAAACAAAAAACTGGGAAGCATTTGTGAAGCTCACAGCTCAGGAGCACAAGCTCACTAAAAGACTGACACCTAATCACAGAATTATAGAATGCTTCTCCTCTTGCAATTATCTCAACACATTACTAAAGGCCTATTCAGTGCAATTCCTTTTACCCAGTATTTCACGCCCAGCTTTTAACAAAAAATTATAAGACACAGCTAAAGGGAAAACAATCTTGAAGAGACAAGGCAAGCATCAGGAACAGACTCAGATATGGTAGGAATGCTGGAATTACCAGACTGTGAATTTTAAATAACCATGATTCATATGCTAAGGACTCTAATAGAAAAGATAGGCAACATAAAAGAACAGATGAATAATATGACCAGAGAGCTAGAAATTCTAAGGACCAAAAAAAATACTGGGGATCAAAAACACTGTAACAGAAATGAATGCCTTTAAACAAAAACAAAAAAGGTTTTATTTATTTATTTGTCAGAGAGAGAGAGTGGGGGAGAGAGGACACAAGCAAGGGGAGTGGCAGGCAGAGGGAGAAGCAGGATCCCACTGAGCAAGGAGTCCACAGCAGGACCCAGTCCCAGGACTTTGGGATTATGACCTCAGCTGAAGATAGATGCTTAACCTGAGCCACCCAGGGTTCCCCGAATGAATGCCTTTAATAGACTCATTAGTAGACAGGACACAGCTGAGGAAAGAATCTCTGCCCTTACAGGTATGTCCACAGAAATAGCCAAAGAGAAAAAAAGATAAGGGGGTGTGGGAAAACAGAACTGCGGGATAACTACAAAAGATATAACATATGAGTGATGAGAATACCAGAAGGAAAAGAAAAAAAGGTATATTCGAAGCAGTGATAACTTAGAATTTCTCCAAATGTCAGATACCAATCCACAGATCCAAGGAAATCACAGAACAGCCAAGCAGCATCAAAAACAAAGAAAAACAAAACCAAAATAAACAAACCAAAAACCTAAGCATATCATATTCAAACTCTAGAAAATCAAAGATATAGAAAAAAGTCTTGGGGAAAAAAAAAATCCAGGTGAAAAAAAAAAACACAACTCATATACAGAAGAACAAGGATAAGAATGACATCTGACTTCTCAGAACCATGCAAGCAAGAAGAGATTGGAGTAAAATATTTACGGAGGTGAAAGGAGGGAACCCTACCAATCTCAAATTCTGTACTCTGCAAAATTATCCTTCAAAAGTAAAAAAAGATGTTTTCAAACAAAAATTGAGGTTATTTATTGCCCATAGACCTACCTTGCAAGAAGTTCTGCAGAGAGAAGGAAAATGACATGAGTAAGAAACGTAGGTCTACGTTAAAGAAAAAGCATTAGCAGAGGAATAAAGTGAATATAAAATAAAAAACTTTTATTATGGAAGGGAGGAATTAGAAATATTTTGTTCCATTCAATTTTGCTATGAACCGAAAATTGCTCTTTAAAAAAAAAAAAAAAAGACAAAGCCCTGTCTATTTTAGTTTGCTGTTCTATAAAGCCTTGCTGTTCTATAAAGCTCATTTGCACTGGTCAGTAAGATTAGTACCAAATCGTCAATTGGAACATTTTCCCAAAGGCAGCTAAATTATGTGTCTACAGGAAGGAATAAGAAACAGAGCCTGAAAAAGATAAATGTTATTTCTAAAATGTAACTAGTGAGTATCTCCAGTAATGCAATGACCTGACAGCAGAATGAGACTCTGTGATGGAGTATTCTCCACAGCAGTCACACAATATTTCTCCCTAGGGTTCAGGCTCAGAATCTGCCTTAAGAGACTTTTTCCTTCTCCAGGGAGTGCAGTAAAATGGCAATTTTACTCCTAAAGAGTCAGGAAAGAAGCATTCATGGCACTCAGGGATGCATCAATGAAGCTAATCCAAAGGGAACAGAAGCTACTGAACTTCTGAGGGATGTGATGCTGAAGAACTATAGCAGCTACTCTCAAGGATGGTACCATTTTGCAACCCAAACTCATCATTCAGCATGACGGGAAGAGAACAACTTTAGTGAGAGAAAAGAAAACACCTACACGGGATTTGTCCTCCAAAATTAAACAAAGTATCTTCTGTATCCAATGTAGACAAAGAGGATTTACTCTGTAACCTAGTTATGATTATCTGAGGACTTTTTTGGGTCAGGTGATGAGAAAAAGTTGAGTTACAGTATTTTAACTTTATCAAATGAATATCAATTTATATTCCTTAGTGTAAGTGTAGTCCAAGAAAAGACTAGCATGTTCTGCTCTCAAATATGTATAATCCAGACATGGTACAAAGATAAAACATCTCTACAAATGTAACAGACATCTAGGTACTAAAGAAAGTAAAAGTCCATTCTATGTGTCTGAAAGATTTATGTGAACTAAGAAAATTACAAGTTTATAAACTAGCTTTAAAAATTCCCAATAAATGGAACACCTGAGTGGCTCAGTCAGTTGGGCATCCAACTCTTGATTTCAGCTCAGGTCCTGATCTCGGGGTTGTGGGATTGAGCCCTGGGCTTGGACTCTGCACTGAGCAGGAAGTCTACTTCAGATTCTCTCCCTCTCCTCCTTCCCTGGCTTATGTGCACTCTAAAATAAATAAAAAGATCTTTAAAAAAGAATTCCCAGTAAACTTTTTTAACTTTCCAATTTTTTCACATAAATTTATTATACAGAGATAATTTAAAAACAAAATTGAATCCTTTAGGGATTTTTGTCATTTTTCAAAATACTTCTGACTTCATAATTTCCAGAAACAGAGTAGAGTTGCCAATACAAAGCATCATGGGGGCAATGAATGTCAAATAAATCATAAAGAGTTACATCTGTGCTGGAAAGGCAAGGGAAGACCATTTCCAGCACTAAAATATATAGAAAGTCTGGCTCTAATTGTTAAGCTGTGTAAGAGACTGTCAGAAATCAGGTGGGTTATGGGAAAGGGCACCTGTTTAAAGCCTGAGTGACATACCAAGGTATCAGACTTAATAAAGAGCAATATCTAGGTGTTGATATTCTTAAGAGAGCATTAATCTTTAAAAAGGATTGGGCACCAGCTAATAAGAGAGGTGTAAACTTTTTATTTAAAGATCTACTAGTAGAATAAAACATTAGACTGTAGCAGAATAGAGATTTCAGGATGCAGGGGGAAAAAAGATTCCTAAGGAAAAAAAAAATTCTCCATATTCTCTGTTAGGATAGGACATAAACATTTTCTGTTATTAGAATAAGGAATATTTGACACTGAGGCTTCAAACCTTCCCCTTAAATCAGCAATTAAAAATTAGACTACGAGGTTGGTGTGCCTGGGTGGCTTGTCTGAGTACCTAACTCTTGGTTTTGGTTCAGGTCATTGGTCTAATGGGTCATGGGATCAAGCCCAGAGTGGGGTTCCAGCCCAGTGCAGGGCTCTATACTCAGTGGGGAGTCTGCTTGGAGATTCTCTCCCTCTGCAATCCCCCAGTCTCATGTATGCACACTCTCTCTCAAATAAAAAAGTAAATCTTCAAAAAAAAAAAAAATTAGACTATGAGGTAAACTTCTTGACTACATCACTTTATCTTTCCAAAGATAAAAAATAATTGGGGTACACATATTAAGGAGTAGGTTTGGTTAGGCTTACTTCTTTTGTTTGGGGCAGTTAACCTAGCTTAGAAACCTTTGATTACCTAAAAGTACTTAACAATAAAGTTGGTAAATTCGACTAGCTGTGTATATATTCTGCAAAGGCTTTTTTATCAGTATTTTTTTTTTAAAGCTAATTTTAGTATCCTTTAGGAAATGCAAGAGTGTCTAATAAATATATCCTGTGGCTTCTCAAAACCCAGGCTACAGGCTCACATAGAAGAAATCTCTCTTCACCAACAATTATTACCAACTCTCCAATTATGTGGTCTATTTGGCCCCTAATTTATTTTGGCTTCAATGCGTTCTATTTTGGCTTTGACTTAAGAGAAGATAAACATTCTTACTTGATACTGAAGAATTAAATATACATGGTCACAGCGCCAGTTTAACATAGTATTCACATCTGCTATTCATCAAAAATCATAAACCAGTACCAGGTTGTTAAATGCTGTTCACTAGTTTCCATACAAATGTAATTTTATCACTGTATCTGGCCTGATATTCACTGCAATACTTTCTGGAAAATAAATTTTAAATGAAGTGAAGGGAGAAGACGGGATTTTTTTAAATTAGGAAGTAATTACAGTAAGTAAAGAAAATATTAAGTTTTCAAAACATCAAAATTTCTTATGCCAGAAAGTAAAAATATCTCAACCAACAATCAGACTACATTCCAGCCATTTTATACAAATTCGTCTTATACAGATTTATTACATTCCAAAGCATATAATGTCTAAAATTTAGGTAAGGGTAAAATAATAAATTTTCCAAAATATTCACAAACCCCTAATCTAGCATGTTACTCAATCTGCATCCAGTCTCCCATAACAAAAATATTCAAAAATATTCAATAAACCTAAACTGAAGGGATAAATTTTCACCCTTTACAAGATGTAATTACACAAAATGATGGCTAATTAAGAAAACATTTAGAACTGAGTCATAAAAACTAAGTGAATCAGATCTATACTAGATCATAAATCACTTCATGATCCTTGAAGTTACTTATATAATCTACCTATAATTAAAATAAGTCATTAATACACATTATTAGTAAGTATGAATAATGCTCAACTATCATGTACATATATCCACAATAAGAAAAGGCAATATTTAAAAACATAAAAGTCAGAGTTTCTATTTCTGATAATTTAGTAACAAAATAACCAGAAATCCCTCCTTTCACAAAACCTCTAGAACCACTGGTTAGTCTATTTGATTTATACATTGCTATAATCTGAATGTTTGCGTTCCCTCGAAATTCACAGGTTGAAGTCCTAATGCTCAAAGTTGACAGTATTAGCATGTGGGGCCTTTGGGAGGTGTTTAGTCATGAGGACAGAGCTACAAAGCAAACCCTAGGCTGTTCCACCACGTGAGGACACAGCAAGAAGGCACAGCTATGAACCAGGAAGGGGCCCTTACTAAAAAGGGACCACTCTGGCATCTTATTCTTGGACTTCCTAGACTCCAGAACTGTGAGCAATAAATTTCTGTCATTATAAGCGAGTAGGTAGTATTTTGTTAAAGACCCCAAAAAGACTAATAAATACATATACACAAAATAAAAATACATAAACCCTCTTAAATGTACAGCTAAGGTACCGTGAAAGTAGGAGAAATCTACAGAGCCAAAAATGAACAGGGAGGTAAAAAACAGTGGATGTTTGATGCTACAACAATCCTGTAGGATTTTCTCATCTCAGAAACTGAGGTACTTGTGTTTCCACAGTGAAACAGGGAAGATAAAGCCCAGACACATAAGAAGCATTGTGTTAGATGTAAGATTCTTGCACAAAGCACAGACCCTCAGGGAACAATGAAGTAGAAAAATATGCCACTGGCAGAGAAAGGCAAAGAAGCTTTTCACAGTCTTGGCCTAAGCTCTGAAAAGGTGGGAAAAATCACCAAAAACTCTGTATCCAACGCTCGCTCACATAGGTTTAGAATTTGAATTAATTTTCAGTATATGGTACAGGAACTTCTAACTCAAAAAAATAAACATAAAAAGTAATCTCTGTTTGAATGAGATGATAATAGAGATGTACACATTTGTCAAAACTGCACGATTAAGGTCTATGCATTCTACTGTATAGAAATTATACTTTAATTTACAAAGAAAAAATAAAATTGTTCCTGGAAACACCCCTAGGGTGTCTGGTAGAAACAAACTAAAACCTCTCTGGAGGAATATGCACCCCCATGAGGCACTCAGGATTCTTGACAACCCTTTTGAAGATCAGCTCATAACCAAACTATATGACATCTAAGGAAACAGTTCACCTTAAGCAAGAATCAGCAAATATAACAAAGAACAGAAGTGAATTTCTAAGAACTTCAGACAACTGACCAATCTTATAAAAACTGTAAATATTTCAACGATTAAAACACATAAAAGATGGAATACAATACATGTGGTAAAACATCATAAAACAGTAACAAATATCCCTAATGAAATAACACAAAAAATGATCCCCAGTGGGTGTTAAAACAATCATGTGATGAAGAAATGGATATTGGTAGGTACAGAAGGATCATCCCACAAATTATTCACAGACAAGAGGAAAAACTCAACCTTATAATAAAGATACTAACTTTCAGCATCTGAACCTACTGAACAATCTCAGTATCACTGTAAGTAGGACAAGACATTATATACTTTCTGATGTGATGAATATGAAGTACTCATTACTATACTGCCTATGAAACATTCATGACAAAAACTGAATTTGTCACTTAAGTCTTCTATTCTAAATCTCATTTTATAAGAAATACAAAAGAATAAAATTAAGTTAAACATCACAAGAATCTCTTAGAAAATCCAAAATCTAAAACATTCTAATGGACAACTGCACAATCTTTCCAGTAAGTCAAGGCTGAAAGAAAAAAAAGGAGGGGGATGGAGGGGATGGTGTTCTAGAGAAACTTGAGAGGCAAAACCAAATGCAACTTTTGAACCTTGCTTTGGATCCTGATTCAAACATACCAACCATAAAGGACATTTCTGAGACTATTTTGCATATCTGAATGTAGGCTGAGTAATTTAGAATATTAAAGAATTGTTCATTTTGGAGTATCTGGAAGATTATAGTACTGTGGTTATGGAAGAAAATGTTTTTCTCTTTTAGGAATGTAAAATGAAGCATTCACAAGCGAGGGATCATTGTGTGGGTTTGCTTTAAAATATCTGAGCTAAAAAAACAGCCCAAATGTCTAAACATAAGAGGGTGGTTGAATGAACTATGGTACATTCATACAATGGAATACTATAATCATTGTAAAAAAGAATGAGGAAGAGCTCTATGGAATGATATTCAGGATGTATTGGTAAGTAAAAAAAGAGATAATGCCAAAGAGCACTTTAGTATGTTACCCTTTCATGTAAGATAAAAAGAGAATATAAGAAAATACTCATGTATTAGTTCATTTGTGCAAAAAGGATTTCAAGAGGATAAAACCAAAAATTAGTAAGAGTAAGGTATCTCTAAATAAGAGGGAACAGACAAGAGAGAAAGGGAGAATAGGACCAGGGTTGAAGGATGGGGAGGAGGAAAACTGCTCACAGTCTAACTCTCGTTATCTCTAACTCTCAAAAACGTGGCAACTGTTTCACATAACTCCAATATAAATCAATACTTAAAATCAGCTAGGATATTGAGGTGGATATTCAAAATGAATACAAACCATGATAAATATATTACGAATGAATAATACAGCCACATTGCAACAGGTAAGAAAGAAATTACCCAAATAAATTTGGAAAACAGTATTTTGACTCTGCAGACAATAGTTTCATAGTATTGTACTCTAGACAGTAAATTTGTTGCTCATAAGAGTACAGGTTAGCAATTCTGAAATCCTTGCACACTACGAATAATATATGACAATCTATTGTGTATCTGATAAATACTTGATATTTATATTGATAAACCAGGTTTCTGACTGACACAGAATTGACCAAAAAAGGAAAGGGCCAACACTATAATGTAATACTGTGGTGGTGGATTGGAACTGGATTGTGGCAGAGATATCAACATGAACTCATGTTTTTTAAAATTAGTTATCTGGAAGACAAGTGAAAAAATAAACCACATAGTAGCCAAGAGAGAGACAATATGAAAGCAAGATCAAGAGGCATGGAGCACAAAATTAGTCCATCATACATCAAACAGGAGCTCCAAGGGAATCTAAGGATGATGAAGGAAAAGTTAAGAAATAATGCATAGTAAGTTTCTAGAACTATCAGATAACAATAAGGATTAGATTCTACAAACATGAATTCTAAGCAGGATATATAAAAACAGAGCCACAACTAGACACAGGGTAGGAAAAGCTACAGAATATCAAAAGATGCATAGGGGATGCTTTTAAAGAAGCAGGAAAAACAAACAAACAAACAAAAAAAAGATAAAGTACTTACAAAGCAACAATAATTAGGAAATACCAGACGTCTCACAGCAACAAGTAAAATCATAATACCCTCCAACAACTGAGTGAAAATAACTATCATCCAGATTCCATTATCAACTAATTATCATTCAGGAATGAGGGCAAATTAAACACATTTCCAGGTGAAGACCAAGAGTTTACCACTAAGCAACTTTTGCTGAAAGAAATATTCAAGAACATACTCTGAGCAGAA
This sequence comes from Mustela putorius furo, assembly GCF_011764305.1. NCBI lineage: Eukaryota > Metazoa > Chordata > Mammalia > Carnivora > Mustelidae > Mustela > Mustela putorius. The sequence continues at coordinate 35,689,860 of NW_025422368.1, read as the reverse complement.
GGAAACTGAACCCAAATGGATTAAGTGGATGCAAAAAGCAATGGTAAAATAAGAAACTGATAGAGTAAATCTAAAAACAAAGAATTTATAAAAGCCTCCTTTAAATAAAGCTAACACATTGCATTTTTAAGGTAATTCCATTTGTAAAACAAAACACACTACTTTAGCAAGATACTTTTCATGAAGAAAAGAGAAACAAATGTGGAACTGGAAAATCTCAACTAAGAATCTGGCTGTCTCCTATTTTAGCCAAGGCCTTGGTTTCTTCAGCCTCAAAGTGAAGGCATTTAGCTATAAGATCCTCAAGATTCCCTATCAGGTCTAGGATTTAATGGGTAGAAAATAGGCTTCCCCAGTCTACCAGGTCTGCCTTGGGCTCAGGTCATGATCCCAGGGTCCTGGAATGGAGTCCCTGCGTTGGGCTCCCGGTTCAAGGGGAGTCTTCTTCTCCCTCTGGCTCTCCCCTTGCCTTGTACACGCGCACACCAGAGCACACTCTCTATCATGTGCATGCAGTCTAATAAATAAAATTTTTTTTTAAAAAAAGACAATCATTTTATTCCTATTTCACAAATTAGCTATCTGGCAAACTCCTCCTTCTAAAATCTTAAAGGCTCAATGGCACAAATACTTGGTGCCAGTCAAAACTAATTTACTACATTTCTAAAGAGCCAGTCACAGTGGAATAGAGCAAGGTACCTAAGACCACCAAAATACAGAAAGCCAAAACTCAGTTAAAGGTATCCTATTCTTGAATTTCCTGGATTAGTGGCTGTTCTAACACATTTCTCTTAAATTGGGACAATCTCAAAAACCCCACCACCAAACTATATTGAATCTATGTAATCTTTAAAAAAATCTTTAAAAAAAAAAAAGAATCTTTTGAAATTTTAAAGTATTTTCTAATTTACATCCAGTGGAATCAGCAAACTGGTGTTATGGGTCAAACAGCCATAAAAAAGGAGGTTGAGTACGATGACTTATACAATAAGGACAACAGAAACAAAATTTCAAGACTCTCTTCCATACAGCACCTAGCTGGCTCAGTCGGTTAAGTGACTGCCTTTGGCTCAGAGTCCCACATCAGGCTTCCTGCACAGTGGGGAGAAGCTTCTCCCTCTGCCTCTGCTCCTCCCTGCTTGTGTGCACTCTCTCTCTCTGACAAATAAATAATAAAATAAAATAATAAAATAAAATAAAACTTTTGAAAAAAAATCTGTTCTGTAGAAACACATTCTAAGTTTAGCATACCTAAATAACGGACTTATATAATGTCCATAATTGTAAAATAAAAATTTTAAAATAGATAGAGTACTTATTTAAATATCTCACTTTTCAAACTTAATGTTTTGGACTAAAGTCCAAAAAAATAAAGTGACTTGCTGGTAAATAAGAGATATAGATGTGATATGAAACAAGCTCTATTGTCTTGATAACTTGAAACAACTAAAAATCTTAAATATGCTTTAAATAAACAATTGTAATCAAAACCATACTGGGGTAGAATTCATGAAACGATGCTAAAATTTGTACTTGCTTAGAAAATACTTTCTCCTCTAACAACGGAAACAGGATTGTGAAAGGAAGTATAAGGTCTGGTTGCTCAAAAATATTTATTGAACACTGTTATGTGGCAGGAATGAGTTTAGTCAGCTGGAACACACCAGTGTATTAAATACTTCTAAACATACCCAAGATATGACAATTATATATGTGTGTGTGTGTGTGTGTGTGTGTGCATACATACACACATACATACATATACACATACATACTTGTTAGGGAAATTATACATTATTTTTTCTTTGTGTTAGTTCTGCAAGCATTTTTAAAGTGAAACTTTTAGTGTTATAAATATTCCTGAGGATAAAAAATATATTTTAAAAGTATCTCTTAAAACTATTAAGTATGAATTTACTTCAGACTGAATCACTAAAGTTTAGCTTTTTAAAAAATATTCAGAAGAATCTGGAATATGTACAGATATCCTTAACAACAAAAAACCCTTAAAACTACTTTATTTGTACCTGAAACAGCTGGCCCTCAACATCACTAAGATTAGTTCAGTCACTGTGGAACAGACTAAGGAACTCCATAAGTAGAGCAATCAAATAGTCAGGAATTACCTCACTAAAAGAATACTGCTCTCTTTAAGTATGTTTGTTCATTCCTACAACAATTTCTATACACAGGTTTTCCTGTTCCTTATTCTGAATTCTACACTGCCATCACTCAAAAGGAAAAAAAAAATCTCAGACTAACAGAGGCCAAATTTCAGGAGGGAAATAAAAATCTTCCTTCCGTCTAGGCTAAATGGACTGATTACACAAAGAACTCCATACATCCGAAAGCACACAGATGTCTGCACTAGTTCCCAGGGCTCAAACAATACCAGTCATTCAATAGCTTTCCTTTTACATAAGCTGATGTGAGAGAGTTCACTCAGCTCTTCTGAACCTTATAACCCAGGATACTGGAACTCTGATAAAGCCTACACTTTTCTTCAGCACTGTTTTCATGTACTTTCTCTGGAAAGTAAACTTCTTTTCTCTCCCCCAAAATAAATCTGGAAATCATTTCTTCTGTTCAATAAGTGATGTACTCAATCCAAAATTACTTTTCCAGTAAAACCACAATCCTTAACATAAATCTAAGATCAACAGTGAAGACTGATAGAATGTATTTTTAAATGCATGAGTTTAAAATATAATTTTACACTCCATCATGCTAATTACCAAATGTATACCATTTGGATGCATTCTATTAATTTTCAGTTGTGTAATTTTAAAAATAGCCACATGATCCATAACTTTCCAAAAATTAAAAAAAGATTTTAAGAACGGGGGGAAGGGTAAATTTTCACACATTCATACACATAAGCAACACTAACCACAACCATCAAAAATAATGAAAAAAAAATTTCACTGAGTATTTGATCAAAATTTAAGACCTCAAGAAAAAGTATTCACTGATTATCCCTTAGAAGCTTAAATAACACTACTTTCTACCTTCAATGCACACTTTTATTGATTCTTTTAATAATATTCTTGATCTGCTAAATCACTGGCAGTTTCTCACCTTCAGTGCTGGTAAGTATCATGGGTAAACTAAAGCCACAGAAACTCTAATGTATTTTTTTTAATAGTATGATAAACTTACTCCCTAAGACACTTATCAGACCTGACACCAAGAAGTAAAGTCCATTACTTTAGGATACAAAATGAGAATGATTTGTTTAATCATTTGGCTCCCTTGAGTATGTACTATCATAAAATCATTATTCCTTGTAGAAATGATCTAAATGCTGCTATGGAATTGTGGTAACCAAGCTATATTATCCACCCCTTCTCCATAAAAGCTCCTGTGGCCCTTCCAATTCCCTTTAACACTCTTCCTCTCACCACATACATACTGTATAATACAAATAAACATGCTTTTGAAGAAGGAAAAGTTCTCTTGTCCAAGTTTTCTGTCCTTAAAAAGATTGTAAATCCTTAAAGATATTCCCTCCTCTCTCCCTAACAATAGTACAAAAAAAGCAGAGCTCTAAACATACTACTTAAAAGATATTTGGCTAAACTGCCATCACTGCCCTTACAGTTATAAGATTAAATTTGTCAAAAACAATTTAAGAAATATTTCTCTTTTCACCAAAGTATTATTCCCTAATGACCACTGAGAGCACCAAAACCCTGTGTATTCTATAAAGCAGTAACCTCACAAACATTTCAACACTCTCTGCGACTCACAAACTGTTGGCAAAACAAAGATTCCACTTCTCAAAAGTATCTTGCAAGTTCTCAACAACCAAATTTTTCATCAGTACAGTTTACTGCATATCCAGCATCTCTGATCTCCTCCTTGGGACAGTCAACCCTTTTTTCCTACCATGAGAGCCACATACTTTCTGATGCTTTATTAAGAGACCATCTGACTTTAGCAGATACCGCTTAGTGTCCCTCTAAAAAATGTATTTTTCATATATTATACAAATTACATATATGTGTTCCAGAACTTCTCTCCCTAAAGTTTCACTACAGTATTATCCACATTATCTTTCAGGGACAGACGAATCTTTTCATTTTCCTACAACATGGCATCTTCTTTAAATTTTGTCATCAAGTAAGGCCTGATACCAACACAAAGGAGCACACATAAAACTTTCTTTCATCCCCCCCCCACATTCTATTATACAATATCAATCCACTCCCTTCTAGAAATGTGTTTTAAAGCATTCCAACATACTTGAAAGTCAAAGAAAACAGAGTGTTAAGATGGTTATTTGCAAGTTACGTATCTTTACATTTTAAACAATTACAAGTAACTCATTTCAGGTTAATGTTTAGTAATCTATCATGATGGACTCTGGCATAAGAACATATTCAATAAACAAGTATCAAGGAATGGTATATGACAGAAGTGAAGCATAGTAGCAGGAGCATGTGTTGACAGTTCACATTTTCTAATGGGATTTACTCATAGCTTGAAGTTTCCCTTCTGTTTAGAAAATAAACCTTTAAACCTTTACAGCACATATATGTTTAAATAGAAATGAGTTGTTTAACAATTTTTGTTTTTCATTCAATACTGACATATTAAATAATACTTCAAAGTTTAATAAAAAGATACTAGTATAACAAAATGACTGCATATACACTAAAAGTTGTAAGATCCATAAGACTGCTTTACATTGTCTTGAGCTATCAAATACTACTCTTGTAAGGTCTTCATCCCTTCTTCTCTGCCATCTAATTATCCTCTCGTAATTATTAAATGCAAAAACTCTATCTATGGCTATCCCATAAGTAATGTCAGAAACACAATTATCACAAAATTTACAGAAACACCTTACTTGAAGAACACAACATAATTTCCCACATTCAAGTCTACTTGACAAAGAAGCTCAAAGAATCTGAAATTTAGTTTTTGATCTTTCTTTTCTCTTGGGGATGGGAATGGGGGTTGTCTATGCTAGCAAATGGAAACCAGGAAACAGAGATAGTCTTGTCTGTACATTGCACAAAACTTACCCACTTGAAGGATCTAAGGCAATAGCTCTGGGTTGATCCAACTCTTGCCAAAATAACACTTTTCGTAAAGATCCATCTAAATTAGAAACTTCAATCCGATTTGTTTCAGAATCTGTCCAGTATAATTTTTCTCCAAGCCAATCACATGCCAGCCCATCAGGGGACAATAATCCAGAGACAACAACATTCTGTACACTCTCAGTTTTGTTAAACTCTGTTCGTTTAATGGCTTCTTCGCTGACATCACTCCAGTATATCAAGCCATGACCAAATACAAAGTCCACCGCAGCTGCATCCTCCAAGCCTCCAACTACAATTGTAGCATTCTCTTTGCCATTTGTAGCATCAACCAATCGCAAGTCCCGTCTGTTTGCATAAAGCAACAAAGGGGCCGCTAGAACAGAAAAAGAAAAATATGTAAGTAAAAAGAAAGAAAATGTAATGGTTCCTATAAATTGAGTTTCAAATCAACATTAGTGAACAAATACTATAAAAAATAAGAGTAAATAAATCTACAAAAGACTGTCTTAAGTCTCTTCACAAACAAAACACTATTTTTGCAGCATTTAAATACAAAAAGTTGCAAGAGCAAGGAAATAATTCTACTAGGTCAGTCTTTTGTTATTAAAACAGTCTGTCATATAAAATTAAAAAGTTTGGCCATACCAAGAATTCAAAAGGATATGGAGCCAGTGCAACACTCACACTCTCCTGGGGGGGAATGTATATGGTGCAGCCACTTTGGATAACAATTTGACAGTTTCTTAAAAGGTTAAACATACATCCTACCATATGATCCAGCCATTCCATTCCAAGGTATTTACTCAAGAGAAAAGAAAACATAGTCAAAAGACCTGTACATAAATGTTCATAGCAGCTTATATGAAGTAAGGCCAAACGGGGATCAACACAAATGTCATCAACAAATTAATGGATGAACAAACTGTGATATATTCATATAATACAAAGTAATGAACTATTTGTACACATAACATGGGATCTCATGTAACATGTGAATCTCAAAATAATCATATACAGTGAAAGAAGTGAGACCCCCCCAAAAAAGTATAAATTGCATGACTCCATTTATATAAAATTTTAGAAAATTCAAATTACTCTATTGTGAAAGAAAGCAGATCAGTGGTTGTCTGGAGGTAGACAAAAAGAAAGGGATTATACAGGGAGAGATTATAAAGAGGCACAAGGAAATCTACAGGTAATAGGTGTATTATGTCTATGAGGACAGTTCGAGAGAGGTATATTTATCAAAACTTACTAAATTCACTTCCATATGCATAATTTATTACATTATCAATTATATCTTAATAAACCTGTTAAATAAACAATCTGGCAGAGGCCGTTTTTAACACAACTACTTTATTCTGTTTCCAATTGTTATCAGAATGATCTCTGGGAGCACCTGGGTGGCTCAGTCTGTTGAATGGTTGCCTTCAGGTCCTAGGATCAAGCCCTGCATCTGGCTCCCTGCTCAGTGGGAAGCCTGCTTTTCCCTCTCCTTCTGCCTACCACTCTGTTTGCTTGTACTCTCTCTGTCAAATAAATTTTTAAAATCTTAAAAAAAAAAAAAAAAAAAAAGAATGATCTCTGAATGAGACCTAATATCAAAACTAAATATAAGGCTTATCCTAAAGAAATAATATTTAACTTTGAAAAGGCTGAAACTGGTAGAATTGTAAGTTGTATAAATTCTATGGTTTGGGAGTTTTTATATATCTTTTCCAAGTTCCTGACACGTACTTTCCTGGCATCATTAGTAATTAAAGATCTTGGGGGCACCTGGGTGGCTCAGTGGAATAAAGCCTCTGCCTTCGGCTCAGGTTGTGATCCCAAGGTCCTGAAATCGAGCCCCCCATTGGGCTCTCTGCTTGGCGGGGAACCTGCTTACCTTCCTCTCTCTGCCTGCCTCTCTGCCTACTTGTGGTCTCTGTCTGTCAAATAAATAAATAAAATCTTAAAAAAAAACATCTTGAGCACAACTATCCAAAAGAATTTTCTCTGATGATAGAAATATACTCTCCACTGGGTAATACAGTATCCACTGGCCACATGCTAGAGAGCACTTAAAATGTGGCTAGTGTGACTAAGAAATTAAATCTTTATTTAACCTGAATTCACTTAAATTTAAATAGACAAGTGGTTGTATTGGATAGCATAGATCTAAAGGCTGAGATGAAGAATACAAATGAGGGGAGGAAAAATAATAACAGAGTTATGCAATAATGTACACAATCTTCTCTCACAATTACTTAACTAAAGGTCTAAAGCTGTGTCGTCCATAGGCAATACCAAGTACCATTTAAAAGTAACCACTAGGGGCACCTGGGTGGCTCAGTGGGTTTAAAGCCTCTGCCTTTGGCTCAGGTCTTGATCCCAGGGTCCTGGGATGGAGCCCCGCATCAGGCTCTCTGCTCAGCAGGGAGCCTGCTTCCTCCTCTCCCTCTCTGCCTGCCTCTCTGCCTACTTGTGATCTCTGTCTGTCAAATGAATAAATAAAATATTTAAAAATAAATAAATAAAAAAGTAACCACTACCTTGTTTGAGAATTTAATTTCAAAAAAATTAAGGTGCTTAAAAAAGTATGAAGAAAAAAGTGATGTTTATCCAGTTTATGAATCTATAATCCAGTTTATGGATTATGGTTGCCAAGTGGAGTTATAAAGTCCACAATTTTCATCTAGAAGTATAACATGAATGTCCCTCCTAAGCTTAAATCCATCTGTTTTAATCAAAAACAAACAGGTGGATAGGTTTTTTTAAAAAAGTAACTAAGAGCCCTGTCTGCTTATTCTGTTTCTCTAATACTGCTTTTGGCAAATTAATAAATTTCCCTCACAGATTCACTTTTAAACTAATTTCATGCCTTCATTCAGCACAATGATTTATAAGTACCCAGTGTCCACTGCACTCTCTTATACTGAGCCCTTCATGCTATGAACCAATTACAAAAATCAGGAAAAGAGTCCCCAGTAGTTAGGGGCACAATGCTAAGTACTACACAGGGCTAAGCAGGTTAAACAACTGCATGAGAGAACTTACAATTTAAAATCCAAAAGTGATAATAATCTAATATTCATTGAGCATCTTTCTTTACGGCACTATCCTTGGAAAACTGTGTACTAAATCTGTATGGGGCATCAGGTATTAGCTATCTGTTTATGACTTTCAAGTCAAACATTAATATTTCTACTGAATATTTGATCTACAAAACCCAAAGAACCTTTCTGATCATTTAAGATCTCAAAAGGCTTCTACATACAAGGTGTAAAAAAAGAGGGCTGAGATTGGGGGACGAGTTAACTTCTTTTAACTGAGCAGTACTATTTATAATTAAGATTTCTAAGGGTCTATTCGTAGGGCCGCCTACCCACCTCAGTCAGTAGAGCATGTAACTCTTGATCTTGGTTTTGTGAGTCTGGAGCCCCATGATGGGTGTGGAGATTGCTTTAAAATCTTTTCAAAAAAATAAAGAACACTGTGTGAACCTACCAACTATTAAAAGGAAATCCAGGATTCACTCTGTCTAACCACCCTTCTGATATTTGAATACTTTCTACAACATTACAACGAATATCTATTCAACAATATGTTAAATGAGATATCTGGAAGGTATAATTTGATTGGTAATATTGTTTTACTCTATGAAAGAAATACAATGGATACATACACACACACACTCACACACACACAATTGTAGCATATATGCCATGCATTCCATTAACTTCCATTCCAAAGAGCTTACCTTCTAACTTCCTAATAGCCAGATAATCCAAATATCTGCCAACATATCCCTTTAGTGGAACCTGCATAGATGCTTAGGAATCCTCATTTTTCCTTTTTTAACTTCCTACCAAACTTTCTCTAGTAGCCTTTCTAAACTTTTTCTGCTTTCCTAAAGAAAAATTCCATGCCTTGAATCCTTCCATCTCAGATCATCTCCTAAAATAATCTCAGTGAGACAGGAAGCAAGGTAAATGGCATATATCCCCAACATCTTAATTTGAACTTCTCAAAGATTTCTATATATCCCACCCATCCTCCTTTATCTGGTCTTCAGTCACAAATGACAAGTTACCTTTTCTCCTTTTTATGGTTGAAGCAATACTTTTGATTCAGTCTCTCCTTCCTCTCTGCAACTTTGCTCTATGGATTATTCCCTATTTCTTGTGTCTCCAATGGCTCCTGCCAGATGCCTGCTATCAAAAAAATTTCGAATAACCCTAACCTTGTTACCACCAAGAGAATTATGTTTCTCCTAGCCACAAAATCTTACAATATTAAATACACTTCATACTACCATCTTAGTCTAACTGAGACTAATTTCCCACCCATCACTCACCTAAAACTGCTCTCGCCAAGTCTCCAGAAGCAAATCCAGTGGCCTTTTCTCAGTCCTTATTTTGACCTCTATTTAGCAACAATAGACCATAACCCTACCTACGTAAAAGTCTCCTTATACTACATTTACTCGTTTTTCTGGTCATGCTTCATCTGCTTTTTAGTTTCAAATCTTCCTCCCACTTCTCAAATATGGGTATGCCCAAGATTGTCTCTTGTTCCAGAAATGTAAAGAACAAAACAGAAAATCTGCAAGTTCACCCCTAGTCAATAAAGCAACTCTATTCAGATAATTATCAAATCATCATCATTTCCAGCCTAAACGTCAGTACTGCATCTATAACATCTTGTTGGCCATCTCTTCCATACATTAAATTAATCACCTCCCCCACAACCTGCCAAAAACTACACACATACATACACATATGTGTGTGTGATTTATGTATACATATACATAAATATATCTTCAAAAGTCAGTGGTACCATTTTCCTAATATTATGGGTACACAGTGGACACCCTCTTTGACACCTCCCTTTTCCCCAGTCTGTCAAATACTGTCCCGCTGACTCTTCTTTAGCATGCCCTTAAATCTGCCTCTTTTCCATTTTCAGAACCACTATCCTACTCTAGACCTTCATGACCTCATGCCTAAACTACTTTAATAGTAAGTGATCTCAACACTCTCCCACCATTTTCCACTTTTAGTAATTCTACTTGATCCAACTCAAAAAGCTTTCTGATTTCCTTTGCCTAACATAAAAAGTCTCAATACTTCAGGACACCACCAGGTGACTTCTACCTAAGACTCTAAATTTTATAGCCTCTGCATCATACAAGCTGGTTTTGAACAGATTGACTGTGAGGACATCATACTACATTACTATAGCATATTCATCTTCCCGCCCACTCCATACCTCCCTTTCATTATCCCAGCAGGCAAACTCTTCAAGGCCAATTCAAATCTTATCTATTCCATGAATCTTCCCAATTGCTTCAGCTTTCCTTCTTTTGAGTTCTTACAGTCTTTCCCACTTTTCTGATATTAGCATTTTCTACTTCAACTAGGATCTCTGCCCTTTGGGAACAGGAGCAATATAACTAAGTTTATCCCCAGTACATAGCAAGAGTTCACTGCCTGACAGTGATACGGTAAATATATCTCCTAATATCCAAAAAGAATGCTGCAGAACCTGATTTAACAATATATTTGTCATAAACCCAAAATAATTTTACATTAATTCTGGCCAAGAGTTCACAAATGCCCATTACTGACCTATTGACTTGTTCAAAGTTCAGTAAAGCTTATCTCCTCCCCACAGACCTCTGAACTTTTTAGCTAGCTCTCAGCTTAAGCAAAACACAGAACACCCTCTCTTAAGGACTCATTCTGAGTATAAGGTGACCACAAGAAAAAAACATGTCCTGTTAAACTACCGTGGCCATGTCATCTCCTAGCTCCCACCAGCTTATCCCACTCTCCCAAAAAGTTCCTCCTGGCACTATTCACCTCCAGAGCTGTCTTTTTGTGCTTGCTCTTGAGACACCTATATATCTTGTGGTCAGAATATTCTACCTATTACAATAATCTTTTTGAATAATCTCCCTAAGTAGGGATTTATTTTTGATATCTGTATGTTGACATGACTTGGATGAGGGCTGGACTTCACCAGTGAACACACACAACCCCCACTTTGATAATGATATTTAAATTCCTTTCTTGTCCAGAGATTCATGTCTCTTTCCTTAAGGTCAGCTCTTGACCCAGTGCTCCAGACATCTAGACTGTTGCAACATGGTACTTTGATATTTTCCAGTGAAGAAAATTTTCTTCGGCTCTTTGAGAATCACACCCTGACTCCTGAGAAGGAATATTCCCAGCTATTCTATTATCCCTTGACTCCTCCAGTGGAGATTACAGTGGGAATTTCCTTGGCTCATCACAAGGGAATATAGGCACACCTCATTCTTTCACATTTCACTTTACTGCACCTCCCAAATACTGCATTTTTTACAAATTAAAGGTTTGTGGCAACTCTGCATCAAGCACGTCTATTAGTGCTATTTTTCCAACAGCATTTGCTCACTTCACGTATGTATTTCACATTATGGTAATTCTCCCAATATTTCTAACATTTTCATTATAATTTTATTTGTTGTGATAATCTTTGATCAGTGATCTTCAATGCTACTCCTCTAATTACTTTAGGGCACCACAAACTGCAGCCATGTAAGAAAAACAAAATTGGTAAGTGTTTTCTGTGTTCTGAATGCGCCACCAACTAGACATTCCCCTCTCTCCCTCTCCTCAGGCCCCTGTACTCCCTGAGACACAGCAATACTGAAATGAGGCCAATGAATAACCCTTCAATGGCCCCTAAGTGTTCAAGTGAAAGAGTCACAGATTCCTCACTTTAAATCAAAAGTGATTACACTTAGTGAGGAAGGCATATCAAAAGCTGAGAGAGCCTGAAAGCTAGGCCTCTTGCACCAGTTAGCCAAGGAGTGCAAAAGGAAAGCTCTTGAAGGAAATTAAAAGTGCTACTCCAGTCAAGATAAAAATGATAAGAAAGCATGACAGCCTTATTGATGATATGGAAAAAGTTTCAGTGGTCTATATAGATCAAACCAGCCACAACATTCCCTTAAGCCAAAGCCTAACCCGGAGCAAGGCCCAAATTCTCTTCAATTCTATGAAGGCTGAGAGAGGTGTGGAAGCTGTAGAAAAGTTTGAAGTTAGCAGAGGTTGGTTCGTGAGATTTAAAGAAAGAAGCCATCTCTGTAACCAAAAAAAAAAAAAAAATGTAAAGTAAAGCAGCAAGTACTGATATAGAAGCAGAACCAAGTTATGCAAAAAATGTAGCTAAGATAATTATGGAAGGTGGCTACACTAAACAATAGATTTTCAATGAAAACAAAACAACCTTATATTAGGAAAAGATGCAATCTAGAACTTCTATAGCTGGAGAGCAGTCAATTCCTGGCTTCAAATTGTCAAAAGATAGACTGACTCTCTTGTTAGGTGACTCTAAGTTGAAGCTAATGCTCATTCACCATTCTGAAAATCCTAGGGTGTTTAAGAATTATACTAGATTTACTCTGCCTGCTCTGTAAATGGAACAGCAAAGCTTGGGTGACAACATATCTGTTTACAACAGGGTTTACTGAATGTTTTAAGCCCACTGTTGAGACCCACTTCTCAAAAAAAAAAAAAATGCCTTTCAAAATATTACTCCTTTTTGACAATGCACCTGGTCACCTAAGCGGTCTGATGGAGATGTCCATCAAGATTAATGCTGTTTTCATGCCTGCTAACACAACATCCATTCTGCAGGCCACAGAGCAAGGAGTAGTTTCAATGTCCAAGTCTTATTATTTAAGTAATATATTTTATAAAGCTATAGCTATTGTAGACAGTGATTCCTCTGATGAATCTGGGCAAAGTAAACTGAAAACCTTCTGGAAAGGATTCACCATTCTAGATACCATTAAGAATATTCATGAATTGGGGGGAGGAGGGGAGTGGGTTTATGGACACTGGGGAGGGTATGTGCTTTGGTGAGTGCTGTGAAGTGTGTAAACCTGGCGATTCACAGACCTGTACCCCTGGGGATAAAAATATATGTTTATAAAAAATAAAAAAATTTAAAAAAAAAGAATATTCATGAATCATGGAAAGAGATAAAAAATATTAATATTAACAAGAGTTTGGATTCCAACCCTTATGGATGACTTTTAGAGGTTCAAGATCTCAACAGAGAAAGTAACTGCAGATGTGACAGAAATGAGAATGAGAAGTAAAACCTAAAGATGTGACTGAATTGCTGCAATCTCATCCAATTCAAAAAACCTGAACAGCTGAGGAGTTACTTCTTACAGATGAGCAAAGAAAGTGGTTTCTTGAGATGGAATCCACTCCTGGTGAAGATGCTGTGAAGACTGTAGAAATGACAACAAAGGATTTAGAATATTATGTCAACTTAGCTGATAAAGTAGCATCAGGGTTTGAGAGGTTTGACTTGAATTTTTTAAGATTTATTTATTTGACAGAGAAAGAGACAGCAAGAGAGTAAACACAAGCAGGGGGAGTGGGAGAGGGAGAAGCAGGCTTCCCGCTGAGCAGGAAGCCAGGGCTCTATCCCAGGACACAGAGATCATGACCTGAGACGCTTAGCGACTGAGCCACCCAGGCACCCAGACTGACTTCAGTTTTTAAAGAAATTGTACTATAGGTAAAATGCTATCAAATGGCATCACATGGTACAGAGAAATCATTCATGAAAGGAAGAGTCAATCAATGCAACAAACTTCAACTGTTTTCTTATTTTAAGAAATTAACACAGCCACCCCAACCTTCAGCAACCACCAACCTGATAAGTCAGCAGCCATCAACATCAGGACCCTCCACAAGCAAAAAGATTACAACTTGATGAAAGCTCAGAATATGATCAGCATTTCTTAGCTATACTTTTAAAATCTAGGTATATATGTTGTTTTTTTAGACATAATGCTAATGCACACTTAAAAGACTATATAGTACAGTGTAAACATAACTCTTATATAAAACAGGAAACTAAAAAATTCATTTGACTTCTTTTGTTGCAACAGTCACTTAACTATGGTGGTCTGGAAGCAAACCCACAGTATCCGCAATGTACACTTGTACTCTTTCCCAGTTCCTCTGAATTCTTTTTTTTTTTAAGAGTTTATTTGTTTATTTGACAGACAGAAATCACAAGTAGGCAGAGAGGCAGGCAGAGAGAGAGGGAGAAGCAGGCTCCCTACTGAGCAGGGAGCCCGATGTGGGGCTCGATCCCAGGACCCCAAGATCAAGACCTGAGCTAAAGGCAGAGGCTAAACCCACTGAGCCACCCAGGCGCCCCCCCTCTGAATTCTTATTTATGATTTAATCATTTAATCCCATAAGAAACTCATTCTGTTGAGCACCCTCCCTCCTCCCCCACTGACTGCATGCTTCACCATTTTAGCACTAATTCAGCTCAGTGTCTTCAAAAATGGCAAAACTTTATTCTCTGGCAAATAAATAAATAAAATCTTACAAAAAAATTTTTTTAAATGGCAAAACTTTACTAGAGACAATTTAGAACTTCAGTATCCTCCTTGCAAAACTTGGCACCTCCCCAAACTGGTTCAGCTAAAACCTCTCCTTTTCCCATCACCCTCTGTTCTTTCTTCGTCCTTTTTACCACCCTCAACCTTCCTGTCAGTTTCCTTGAATCCTTTATCCATCCTCCTTTAGCACCCCAATCTCCTCCAACCCTCTATCTACCCTATCAGACCTTTCCCTTCCTACTCCAAACCCTCAACTCCCTATAGTCACCTGAGCATTAACCTCCCTTTTCCCTACTAGAAACTCGTAAGGGGCTCTCAGGGACCTGAGTTAAAAATATGAATTGGAGGGGCACTTGGGTGGCTCAGTCATTTAAGTATCTAACTCTTAATTTCAATTCACGTCATGATTTCACAGTCATTAGACAAAACCCTGTGGTGGGTTCCACACTAGGCATGAAACTTGCTTAAGCTTCTCTCTCCCTTTCCCTCTGCTCCTCCCCTACCACTTGTATATACACGCTCTCCTGCACTCAAAGAAAGAAAGAAAGAAAGACAGACAGACTTGGAAGCAGCCTGGATCTTTTATCTGCTCAGATGAGCTCTGAGCTATCTAGACACCCAGATAGCCCTTGGTCTTTAGTCTCTCACCCAAAATTTGGTACACAGTCTCCATAAGATTACATAAGATTACATAAGATTACACATGAGGGAAAGAAAGTCTTAAAAGATTTCCTCCACAAATACTGGTGGAGACACTTCAGTCCTCATACTGACTGGGCAGGTAACCTCAACTTGCCCCATCTACCAGAAACACAACCATGGTAAAAATATAAAGGAACAATGAGAGCTTTTATATAGACTACCAGTGGGCTGAAACTTCCAAACTGAAGCTATAGGCTATTTATTTGTGTCTGTTTATGTGTTTAGATAGATATATAGATAGATGTTTGCTGCAACTGTTTTTAGCTGAAGAGGCAAGCAGGGCAGACCAGGACAGGTCTAGAGGCCTAAGAAAAGGGCTTGTCTTTATCTCAAGGGCAACAGAAAAGGTACTAAAGATGACCACTGGAAAAGATTGACCAGTAAGGTGAAACAGAAGTGGAGGAAGAAGCTGGAGAGGCAGCAAAATTAGACAAATCACTTAGGACTTGCAGCACTCCACACAAGAGAGTGATCACTTAAACCAGGGTACACATGGGTGTCAGTGAATTGCTTAGAGAGAGACTACTCTCAATTCCTTACTGCGGAAATGAGCACAGATGTCTAGAGAGGTCAACTGACCACTCCAAAGTCCCGTATCTAGACAGGATAGTGCTGGTACTGAAGCCGTGTTCCCTGCCTCCAATACTAGAGGTATGGAGGGGAAAGTAGGTCACCATGTCTTTCACACAGTACGCTTAAAATAAATGTTCTTCTTATAATGATATGGTCAAGTTAATAATCAATATTAATCAAAATGTGAGCAATGGCACTCAAGTAGCCTGTTGATAGGGCCCCATTTGGGAGACACACCCACCAAAACTTCACTAACGTTTAATCTTTGTAACATTTACATATAGTATTTTTATATTTTTAAGAACAGTTTAACATGTATGATTCCATTTGGTTTCATCACTTCCCTGTGAGGGTTTTGGGTCAGGTGTCCCTTCTTTGCTGGTAATTAAGAAAACAAAGACGCAAAGAAATGACCTATCCATGGTCACGTCACAGAGCCAGTAAGTGAAGAACCTAGATTTCTTCTGGGTTCCAGATTTTCTTAAAAGAACTGCTCACTCTGACATTTACCCACAGTGCCTTACCATAACCACAACTCTACTCTTCCAGAATGATGCCAAAAATGTCAACAGAATATAAAACAGTTATGCAAATAATGATGACAATGATAGCAGCATCCTTAGTGCTTTATATACAGTGTCTCATTTAATTTTTAAAACGACCCTGTAAGGAAGGTTGTATCATTATGCCAATTTTACAGATGAAGAATCAAGACTCAGAGATATTAACTACCTGACTCAAGACCAGCAATTATTAAGTTTATGATGCAGAGAAAAAAAACTCAATCCCAGTTCTGAGTCCAAAGCTGGACTCAAACCACCAAAATCTACTTCCCCATGTCTGGGTGCCTAAAACTTTCAGCCACCTCTCATGTAGTCTATATCATGTCAAACCTGTGGTCAAAGCTGGCTAAGATCTGATATATTTATTTTGTAAGAGCTTTGAAAAGTGCTTTAGTATCAAATACAGTTACTTGCACAAAGTGAAAATTTGATCTTCTATTAAAATACAGAATTTTCTGGAGTCACTGGTCTACTCTTGATAAAGAGGGTTTATAAGGGGCACCTGGGTGGTGCAGTCAGTTACGTGTCCGCTCCTGGTTTTGGCTCAGGTCATGATGTCAGGGTTTTGAGATGGAGCCCCACACCAGGCTCCATGTGGAGTCGGCTTGAGATTCTCTCTCCCTCTCCCATTTGTGCTCACTCTCTAAAATAAATAAATAAATTTTAATGAATAAAGGTTATAAAAGTTTTTTCTTTACCTTCTGAGTAATCGCCCTAGAAGGCAAAAACACTGCATCTTATCAGAATTTCCTGTGCTTGAAACTGACTTTATCATATCTTGACTATTTAAAAAAAGACAAAGTCTTCTCACTTTTGAAAGAGCTATGGTTCATCATGTTCTTTCCTATGTTTACTTTAAGTAAAATTTTTTTGACACTTTGGTAAAATAAGTAGCCAAGTATTTCTTCTCCCTGACCCATGATCCTATTTAACCAAATGTTCAAATCTCTAACTCTCCTGACAACTTCTGACATTCCACCTTTTCAAAATCAAATCCTAAATGATGCCCCTATGACTATCTTTGAAATTTCCCAAAGGTTTCCTGGGAATTCACAACGAATTTCTTCTTTCACCTTGTAAAGAGAGGTATTAAAAATAATTAGATTGGGGTGCCTGGGTGGCTCAGTTGGTTAAACATCTGCTTTTAATTCAGGTCATGACCCCAGGGCCCTGGGATCGAGCCAGGCACTGGGCTCCCTGTTCAGTGGGGAGTCAGCTTCTCCCTCCTCCCCCCAACTTGTACTCTCTCAAATAAATAAATAAAATCTTCTAAAAAAATAATAATTATAATTAGTTTTACTTGATCAAATGTTATGATTTGCATGGGAAGCACTTCAAAATCAGAAGTGATGCTTACCTTTGCTAGGTTAAATCTATATAAGTAAAATATATTATTATTATTTCAGAAGTTATATGAAGTCTAGAAATTTATCAATACTCTCACCATCCATATGTTTCTATTTATCAGGAGTCCTGGTGCTGTTTTGTCTAATATTAGATTACAATATTATAGTATCATCACTGATAACTTCAGTTATATAGTTAGTTTTATGTTAACTTGGTCATGTACAGTATATCTAATACATTATATTCTACCAGACAGGCCAGTGTTTCTCAATCAGAATTCTCATCACTTACTTATGGAGTTTTATTATACAAATGTTTAGGACTTATTCTAGACTTACTAAAAAATTCTACTTAATAATCTTGATATATTCCTTTTGGTTTAGTTCCCCTCCCACCCTGTTCCACCACCACCCCTTCCTAATCTTGATATATTCTTGATGTCCTCTAACTATATGTTTGATGGCACATGTGGCTCAGGATTATTATATATTTTACAGTTTCATTCTCTGCAAAGATCATATACACATTCATACATAAATTAGATGCAATAGCTATTCTTCTTTAAAATAAGGTTAATTATTATGCTTACAGATAATTTGTTTAAAACTTTTTTGGATTGACCTGACTTTGATTTGCATGCCACCAAACAACCAAATTTCCTCATTACTAGCATTATATTTTATAACACACTCTCATCAGATCTTTCACTTTTAAAATTACCAGAGTGGGGCACCTGGCTGGCTCACTTGGTAGAGCAGCTGACTCTTGATCTCAGGATCATGAGTTTGAGCCCCACACTGGACATGGAGATAATTTTAAAATTAACTAGTTAATTAATTAAATTATCGAGTTAAGTTAATCGCCACATTTTAAGTCTTCTGTCATCTACAGAAAGTTTTTTGTTCTATCTGATGCTTCTCTGAAAGTGCTTGCAAATCAGCTATAAGCTAGAGTGCTCATCTTCAACAACAACAAAAAGGTCTGTTGAAAAAGGACTATACCAAGTATAGTCTTGGGCTTCTAATGGCATCCCTTAAATAACTTTGAGACCATACCAATGGACTAAGTCAGGATTTCCAAAAAGCTAGTGGAGAAGCAGATTCCTAAAACTACTAACCCAAGATCTAGCAGAACAAGAATTAATAGAACAAACCAATGAAGGATGTTTACGAGTTTTATTTGAGATATTGCTGATGCTTTAATGTTCCTTTTTCTGGATATAAAGAACTCTTTTCTTTTTTCTTTTATGTTATCTATAACTTATTAGTGACTTAAAGCAGACTATGCTTTTATAAACAGAAATAAAACTTTTTTTCCTCCCTGCCTAACTCTTCCATCATTCAAAAACTTTTATTGTGTATTCTTATTTTCACAGCAATATAAATATTAGCACAGGTTCAATAAGAGTCTGTCCCCTAGGTGGAAACAAACATTGCTTATGCAACTGAGGCTTTGACTAGAATGCCATATTTGAAAGCAGTGCTCATTTAATTAAATATAACCAGACAGTTTTAAGGAGCTATGGCTGACCTCATGAAGTCAGTGCTCACAGTTCTCTGAGGAAAACTATACTGGTACCTGGCTTGGGGTTCCCAGCCTCACAGGTGAGGTAAGCAAGATCACTTCCAGGCCCAGAAACTCTGGGATATGTTTGAGAACCTCAAGAATTCACCAGAATCTACAGGTACTACCTGTGAAACCTGATAGTGAATTCTTGACTTTGCTTCCTTGGCTTCAAGAGGTTTTTATAAAACTGAAATCCAGGGGCACCTGGGAGATACAGTTGGTTAAGCATCCAACTCTTGGTTTCTGCTCAGTCTGCGATCTCAGGGTCATGAGATCAAACCCCAAGTAGGCTACTTGCTCAGTGTAGAGTCTGATTGGGTTTCTCTCAAGGAGGGAAGAGAACTGTCTGTCTCTCTTTCTCAAATAAATCTTTCAAAAAATGTGAAATCCAAAATAAACTATTGAGTATACAACAAAATACAGGCTTTTGCACAGCAAAGGAAACCATCAACAAAACAAAAAGGCAACCTACTAAATGGGAGAAGATATTTCCAAATCATTTATCTGATAGGGGATTAATATTCCAAATACATAACAAACTTATACAGTTCCATACCAAAATAACAATCTGATTAAAAAATGAGCAGAGGACCTGAAGAGATATATTTCCAGAGAAGACACGGATGGCCAAGAGACACATGAAACAATGCTCAACATCATTAATCATCAGAGAAATGAAAATCAAAACCACAATGAGATAATCACCTTGCACCAGTGAAAATGACTAGTATTAAAAAGACAAGAAACAGGGGCGCCTGGGTGGCTCAGCGGGTTAAGCCTCTGCCTTCGGCTCAGGTCATGATCCCGGGGTCCTGGGATCAAGCCCCACGTCAGGCTCAGGGAGCCTGCTTCTCCCTCTCCATCTGCCTGCCTCTCTGCCTACTTCTGCCTACTTGTGATTTCTCTCTGTCAAATAAATAAATAAATAATTTAAAAAAAAAAAAAAGACAAGAAACAACACGTGTTGGCAAGAATGTGGAAAAAAAGGAACATCATGCACTTTTTGTGGGAATGTAAACAGGTGTAACCACTGTAAAACAGCAGAGATGTTCCTCAAAAAATTAAAAATAGAAATACCATATGATACAGTAATTCCACTACTGGGTATCTACCCAAAGAAAACAAAAAATAATAATAATAATAATTTGAAGAGATAGATGTACGCTTTTGTTTCTATAGCATAATTTATAATAGCCAAAATAAGGAAGCAACACAAGTATCTATCAACAGATGAATGAAGATGAGGCGTGCATGCACACACATATACAATGGACTACTTCTCTATCATAAAAAAATAATGAAATCTTGCTATCAGTGACAACACAGATGAGCCTAGAGGGTATTATACTAAATGAAGTAAGTCAAAGACACATACCATATGATTTCACTTATATGTGGAATCTAAAAAACAAAACCAATTAAAAAAACCAGACTATTAAATACAAAGAACAAGTTGATGGTTGTCAAACTGACGATGGGGGAAGCGATGGGGAAAAAATGAAAGAAATTAAGAGGTACAAACTCCCACTTACAAAATAAATAAGTCACAGAGGTGATAAGTACAGCACAGGGAATACAGCCAGTAACTAAGACTGGACAGCAACAGAGGACATCTGCACTTGTCATGATGAGCACTGAGTAATATACAGAACTGTCAAATCACTATATAATGTACACCTGAAACAGAACATGGCATGTTATAACACTGCATGTCAACTATACTTTAATAATAACTTTTTCTTCAAGTCCAATCTAAGATTCCTTATAAAAACATTCAGCAAGGGGCGCGTGGATGGCTCAGTAGGTTAAAGCCTCTCTCTGCCTTTTGCTCAGGTCATGATCCCAGGGTCCTGGGATCGAGCCCCATTTCGGGCTCTCTGCTTGGCGGGGAGACTGCTTCCTCCCCCTCCCACTCTCTCTCTCTCTGCCTGCCTCTCTGCCTACTTGTGATCTCTCTCTGACAAATAAATAAATAAAATCTTTAAAAAAAAAAAAAAAAAAGTTCAGCAAGGCCAACTCACAAGGCCTATACCTACAGAAATAATCAGGTCAAATATAATGATATCAACTTCACAATGACTTTTATTCTACCTTGTGACGGACTAAATGTGCCCCCCAAAATCCTCTTGAAACCCTACCCCCGCTATGTGAAGGTATCAGGAGGTGAGGCCTTTGGGGAGTTATTAGCCCTTCTTACATGAGGTCATGAGTGTAGGGGGGGTGGGTGAGGGACCATGGGGGTGAGGGACCATGAAGGTGATGTCCACATGAATGGGATTAGGTACCCTTTCAAGAGCCAAGAGCTTATTTCCTCTCTCCCTATCTATCCTGTGAGGATTCCGAGAGAGGTCAGCAGTCTGCAACCCAGAGAGGATCCTCACCAGAAACCATCCATGCTGGCGCCTTTGATCTTGGGACTTCAAGGCTCCATAACTGTGAGAGATAAATTTCTGTTGTTTATAAGCCATCCAGTCTATAATATTTTTGTTATAGCAAAAAGCTATAAGCCTTAACTGACTAAAACATATCCCTAATAGTGAAAAATTTTGTTTTAAACAGAAGAACTGACCATGTGCTCACGCTGTTCATTACTTATCCACTGATTTGGCTTGACCAAACTTTAGTCAAGCTTTTCTTCTTTCCCACAAGCTCCTAAACTTTGGCTTGCCCTAAGGTTAAGCAAGTAGTGCAGGACTTCCTCCTTAACAGGGAATTCCAAGTATCAGCTGACCACAGGGGGAAAACAAATCCAGTTAAGCTATCCTGATCATGTAATCTGCTTACCTAGCCTACCCTCCTCACTCACTCCCATACAAAGTTCCTGCTGGTCCTGGTTAACCTTCTCTATAAAAGTTATTTTGTGTGTTTGATTTTGAGACACTTGCAGATCTTTCAGTCAGAGCATTCTCCTTTTTTAATAATTATTTTGAAAAGTCTCCCCTTACCTAAATCCAGACTGGTTTTTATTTAACAGTATTATGACAAACCACCAATTTGCAAACTCCAAAACAACAATGGCATTTATTTTCCTCTATTAAAAATGACTGGTACATTTCCAAAACTTAAAGGCCAACGTAAAATTAGGTGCATACAAAAAGCACTACATGTGAAATTACTGTCCAAAGTACCAGCACCCTAACCTTAAGTTATTCATTCACCTTTCTACTTTATAAAAATGAAGAATTTGGGTCAGGTAATTGCTAATACCCCTTCTATCCTATTAATCTAATAGGAATTTGGTAAAAAAGTTCAACTGAGACAGGGCTCTATGTAAGTCAATACACAGAAATGGGGTGGTGGTGAACTGAGCACTTTTCCAGCAGAAAAACAAGAACTTAGATTTTTTTCATATCTATTTCTATAACTTCAAAAAGAGATTTCAGAAATAATTTCTGAAGATAAAGATCCCAATGATCAAACCCATACTCGTTGTAAGTACTTCATATAACTGCACAATGGAATATTATTCAGTCATAAAAAGGAAGTATTGATATGGGCTAGAAACATAAATGAACCTTGAAAACATTATGCTAAGTGAAAGCCATACTCAAAAGGCCACGTATTGTATGATTTCATTTATATGAAATGTTCAGAACAGGCAAATCTATAGAGACAGAAAAGTAGATTAGTCATTACCAACCGCTGGGGGAAGGGGAAATGGAAAGTGACTACTAGGGATACAGAGTTTATTTTTGGGGTGATGAAAATGTACTTGAATTAGACAGTGGTGATGGCTGTACATCCCTGTGAATATACTAAAACCACTGAAGTGGCACTTTTAAACAGAGAACTTTATGGTATGTGAATTACATCTTTAAAAAAAAACTGGGTTAAAAAAACACTTGCACATGTTAATTGTATTAACAATGCAATAGTTATAGCCTAAAATCAGAAAACACATTACAAAATCCACATTTCAAATTCAATCTCAGACATAAACACACTGATTTACTTCTGATTAGTTTTCTCTATCTAATCTGTGATAAGAAAAAAATTATAGTAGCTACAAATTTAAATTATGTCTAATAATTTGAGATAAAACACAAAATGAAGCCCTAGACTGCATAAATGTCATAAAAACTCTCATCTTTTAATATCATGTTAAGTGTAAAATTTAGAATATTTAATATATGCAAAGCTCTGGTTCATGGTGGTCTATGAAGAGGAAAAAAAATCTATTCTTGAAACACTTTATATCTAACAAAGAACTGTTGTCCTCACTGGCATTAATCAAGAAACTTACAAATAGAGACCATATAACAGTGTAGCTAAGAATTCATGTTAATGAAGTTCATATGTAGCTTTCTCAGACTTGCAAAATACATCATCTTTAAATTGGATATATGGATACAATTAAATTACATCTCCCAATAAAGCTAGCCAATAATGAGAAAGACCCCTATACCCATATCCTTGATATGGGTATCACTTAATGTGATTTTGGTCTAAGAGTAATAAAGTAATGACTAACCAAGGCCATCAGAGAAAAAGGCTTCGTGGCCAAACATACATAATTTGATAAAGGTAACTTTTCCAATATCTGAATGACTACTTCCTTGAAAAACAGGATCACTGTCAATCATATTCACCTCTGCATTTTTTACTGAGAATGTAATCAACAACTTTAGTCCTAATGTCAATTTATAACTTAAAAATTCACTTAATAAATTTTTTGCCTAAAAATATGATTTCCCTTTGCATCCCCAATCTCCTGGCCCTTCCACACAAGGTATCACAGAAATAAAAATTAGCAGTTATGGGGCACCTAGCTGGCTCAGTCGCCTCAACATCTGCCTTCAGGTCAGGTCATGCATGATGCCAGGGTCCTGGAACCAAACCCCATGTCAGGCTCCCTACTCAGCAGGGTGTCTGCTTCTCCCTCTCCTTATGTTCCTCCACCACCCCCCACTTGTGCACATGTGCACTCACACTCTTGCGCACTCTCTCACTTGCTCAAATAAATAAATAAAATCTTTTTAAAAATTAGCAAGTTACCTTGCTAAAAAGGATCATAGCACTGAAGTACCAGTAATCTTCACCATATAGAGCCCAGACACATTTTAATATTTTCCTGTCTCACGTGTAAATGTCGTTGAACTGTTTGTGAGGATAGTCACTGCCACAAATAACACAAGTCTAAGAAACCAAGCATGTGCTAGTAATATCAAATAACACTATTTTCCTTGTATTTATGACAAATTATTTTTTAAATTAGTAATTTCAAGGGCAAATATCCCATTCTTAGGTTGCCTGGTCTGCGTATTTGACTGTATTTCAAAGTTATTCACATGATGGTGTTCTATTCATTAAGATGAGGCTCATTTTACAGGACATACATAAACTCTCACACAAAGAATTAAACATGTAATGCAAGAACTCAGTATAGCATTTACCCATCCTGCAGGGAGAAGTCTACCAACTGAATAATTATAACTGTTGTAATGAAATAATACAATAAAAAATTTCTCAGTTAAACAATGTTTTGATAAAATTATTTTGCCCATGCTTAACTCTTAAATAAGTAAATAAGTATCACAATCAACTCTACTATTTATCCTCTAGTTTATTTATAATAATCACCTAAAAGTGTTAAAGCTGCAATCTTTTAAAATAAATTTAATATAGTAGCCATTTTAGTTATATAAAATAAAACAGAAAATATCAGAAGTGGGGTGCCTATCTGGCTCAGATGATGGAGCATGTGACTCTTGATCTTGGGGTTCTGAGTTTGCTTTATTAACAAATAATGTATTAGTTGTTTCAGGGGTACAGGTCATTCATCAGTCTTACAGTGCTCACCATAGCCCATACCCTCCCCACTGTCCATCACCCAGCCACCCCATCCATCCCACCACCCTCCACTCCAGCAACCCTCTGTGGGTTTCCTAAGATTAAGAGTCTCTTATGGTTTGTCTCCAACTCTGGTTTAATCTTATTTCATCTCCCTCCCTTCCCCTAAGATCCTCTGTCTTGTTTCTCAAATTCCTCATGTCATGGAGATCATACAATAATTGTCTTTCTCTGACTGACTTACTTTGCTTAGGATAATGTCCTCTAGTTCCCTCTACATCACTGCAAATGACAAGATTTCAGGTTTTGATGGCTGCATAATATTCCATTGTGTGTGTGTGTGTGTGTACACACACACACACCACTTCTTCTTTATCCATTCATCTGTTGATGGACATCTAGGCTCTTTCCACAGTCTGGCTACTGAGGACATTGTTGCTATAAATATTGGGGTACACATGCCCCTCTGGATCACTACATCTGTATCTTTGGGGTAAATACCAATTAGCGCAGTTGCTAGCTCATAGGGTAGCTCTATTTTTAACTTTTTTTTTTTTTAAACTTTCTGAGGAACCTCTATACTGTTTTCCAGAGTGGCTGCACCAGCTTACATTCCCACCAACACTGTAGGAGGGTTCTGAGGTCCTGAGTTTGTATATATATATATATATATATATATCTCATAAGTGAAAGCATTTCATGGAACTTCTGTTTTGTTTGAGGAAGAGTCAAAAAAAAAAGTTCAAAAACCACTGACCTAAAACTATTGACTCCCTATAGCAGTGCCTGACACTTAAATGTTTTATTAATCTTTCCTGAGCACTAATATTTCTTTTAACTTAGCCACCTAAATATTAGTAACCATTTATTCAAAGTCTACTACTGACTATGCACTATACTCTCCCTTTGCAAATATTATCTCAACAGTTCTCATAAAAATCTAGTAAGGTATCATCCCTATTTAACAGGAGAGGAAACTAAAGCTTAGTTATTTATCCAAGGTTGCATGAAGTAGTACTTGGTTTATCAACAAAGCCCATACCTTCCTGCTATAGTGCCCCACTTTACAGTCTTCTTTGAATATAAACTTGCAATAAAACTTCCAAGATGAGATTAAATATTCAAGAATATTTACCCATGACCTAAACAGGTTACTATTTTACTTATTTTTCTGATATGTTTAAATTTTAAGCTCACATAAAATATTCTCACTTTATATACCCTCCATACAATCTTCTTTGATAGTCAAAAAAGACAGTCATTTCTGATAAAGCAATGTAACTGTATGGAAGAATACTTCAGTTCAGCAAATGGACAAACCTCCAATTAAAGCAAAATAAAAGACTCTGAGAAACCAAACTATGGGAAATCTCTGTTAAGCCTCATGATTAACAATGAACTGAAACCTTACACATAACTAATCAGATTATTCCCTAGCTCGATGAGCAAACCTAAAACCAAATAAGTAGGAAAGTATCAAATTCAACTACATGAAATTATCATTAAATATCATCACACTAATCAACCTCATGCTCAAAGGGTCATCCAATCCAGTTCTCTCCAAGTGTGTTGCCTGCATCAAAGGTGCAGCCGAATGTTAAAAGGATTTATGGGAAAAAAAATACCAAGTTTGGGGGGCACCTAGGGTGGCTCAGTCAGTTAAGCATCTGCCTTCAGCTCAGGTCATGATCTCAGGGTCCTGGGATTGAGTCCCACATCGGGCTCCCTGCTCATTTGGGAGCCTGTTTCTCTCTCTTCCTCTGCCCTCTGCCTGGTTGTGTTCTCTCTCTCCCTCTCTCTCTCTCTCTCAAATAAATAAATAAATAAAACTTAAAAAAAAAATCAAGTTTGGGAAACAGTGGGTTAAACAAAATTAAAATTGGTCTCTCTACTTCACATTCTATCAGAGCCCTTAACATGTTAATGTAAATTAAGGATCTCCAAAAGAAGGATTCATCATCCTCATGCAAATAAGGTGTACAGAGATTAAATGACTTAACCAAGGTTAAAACACAGACAGTTAACGACAAACTTAGAACCAGAATCTAATTTTCCTGATGCCCACTCCAAAATTCATTCTACCTCCTTGAGATTTTACATTTGATATTAAAGAAAAAGCTTTCCCAAGGACCACTTCTACAAAAGATAAGATGGAAAACACGGTGGCTTGTCTGTACAGTATTTTTCACCATCCCACCAAAACTAATATACTTTTTAAAAAACTAAGTAGCAGAAAATGTTTATGAAACAACAAAGCCTCCTCAAGCTGAGAAAAAGTATCTGCAGATCATATGCACAATGGTATTCCAAAATTTATATTCTTATAAAAATATTCCCTCTAGAAAAATCAGAGATATAATCTTTTCTAATCAATACCTAGATGAAACTAAAAGAATAGTAAGGAAGACAACCCAGATTGTTAGATCTATTAGAACAGTGACATGTCTATTTCCCTCACCACTATAATATCAGAACCTGATACCCAGTAGGTATTCCAAACATATTTGCTAAAAGAATGAACACTTGGGGCACCTGGGTGGCTCAGTGGGTTAAAAGAACAAACAATAAATCCTTACCATTAATAAATTCCTACCAATAAATCCCTAATATTCCTCTACCATTAATTAGTTATAGGAGCTTAATCAAATCATAATCTTTCTGAATCTGAGTAACCCCCCTTGCAAATGAAGCTGTTAGACCAAAATTATCAGGATCTCTTCTACTTGTAACAATTTGTAAATTTTATACAAATTAAATCTCAAATTCCTACCATTTGAGGGTATGTCCACAATACAAAATTATAACAAAAGTAATGTTAGCAAATCATTAATATTGATCATTTCATTTAATGTGCCCATTACACATGTAAATCAGATCATTACTACCTACATTTTAGAGGTAAGGTACTGAAGCCCAGAGAAAATGACTAGACTGGAATCACAGTTATTAAGTAGAGAAGCACAGACTTTGAACCCAAGATTTTAGTGTCGAAATCCCCAAATCTTTCCATTACACTTTGTCTTCCCATGGTAGGGATAGGGATGCCCAGATGATGACAGCAAGTAATTCTTTGGCTTTCAGATGTTGATTTAACAGCACTACAGCACAAAAGGTCTCTCAAACTCTCATAATCCCACCATCCCAATGTTAAATTTTCAATGTTAATACCCATTCTGTGAAAAAATAATTATTTTAATGCAACAAATTAATCACATCTTTCTTAGACTCCAAGGTTAACTAATGCCACCATTATTAACAGAGAATGACAGAAGAATGAAAAGAATCTACAGTATGAATAAAAATCTTTCACATCAAAATACCTTTTTAGTTCAAATACTATGTACTCACATTTAAGTAATGTTAAATTCAAAGACCATCTTATATCATTAGATGCTACATTTAAAACGAGAGGTCCACTTATGTAAACTTTGATACCAGAAATGAGGCTGTTTAAACCATTAACTCTTTTAGGTCTTGTTACATAACACCATACTTCAAATTAATACTCCAAGTGCAACTTTTCTAAACTCCAGGAAGGAACAAACCCAACTCTAGGCTCAAATTTGGTGTTAAAATAAACAAATGGCATTTATATCACATTCTTACCCTCAGAGAAATACAACTGAGCAACCAGAAGTATCCCAGGTTATGGACCTCCCCAAGACTTTAACCAATCAGCTGACTCTCACATTTAATTCTACTAATTTCCTGTCCTTAAAAATGTACATATCCTTATATCAAATATGATTCTCACAGTTATAGCAAAATCCCTTTCAACGAAGAGTATACTATAACGAAATAAACATACACTTATTAAACCTCTCAAAGACACAACACTGCATTAAATTCTCTGCCAAGAATATTAAGTAAGCACTATCTTTAAAGGGTTACATATGAAAATGGTTTGGAATATGCTTAGAGTGAGTCATAATTATTAAGTATAAGTAGATATAACATGCTAACAATAATCCTGCAGAAGAGTAAAATAAAATTCTTCCTCCTCCAAAAAAAAAAAAAAAAAAGTCAATTGCATTCGTCCAAAATAAATATACACACACAGAAATGGCAACACTGGGCTCATTTGTGCAAGATCCTGAGTTACCATCGTGCCCTGTAAACTTCACCAAGTTCTGGAGGCTTACCAAAAGTTTAGCTTGTTAAATTAAGAGTTAAAAATCTCCATCGACTCAAAAGGTCTTCTACCTGAAAAGAATTTACCACGAACACAAATGAAAATTTTAACCAAACCACAGCCAGAGCTAATAGCATCGATCCGTACTTAAATTCCTCTGCTGGTAAAATGCTCAAGAGCACAAGACTCATCAGCAGTTCAACACTGATAAGTTTGAGAAGAGCTGTTGAAATCTTGCGGGCCAATCAAAAAACCCCAGTGAACTGTCACAAAATAAAAGTCACAGCGTATGTGACAGCTTTACAGGCCAATTCAAAAAACCACAGGGCCATCGAATGTAGGCGATTCTCTGAGCAAGTTATCTAGGCTAGCCCATGTTATTTACCAAAGTGCAAGCTGTCCCCAGGGGAGCGCAGCAAATGATAACTTGGGTCCCAGGACAGGCGCCTCTTCCCACAAGGATGACTTTCCTATTAGTGCCAACTCTACACTTGCATGCTCCGAAAATAGATGCAAGTCCCGAATACCCGGGGTTACAACCGCAACGTTGTCTACGATGGGCCGAGGCTCAGAAGAATCCCAATGCTGAAACGCTCGGACCTATAACCCCGAAGTCACTTTCCAACTGTGCCCTCACCCAGGATCATTCTACCCCCAAAGGAAGCCAATCACTAGTAGTAACGAGGCCTGGGAAAACAGTAAGAAGGCTCGAAAAGTTCACGTACGAGACACGGAAAAGGTGGGGGCTTCGAGAGGGGAGACCAACGGTAAGGCATCTTGGGCTCAAACATTTTAAAAGCCAAAATGCATACAAAGACCCTTCTCCCGGAGGACTCCAGGCAGAAAGAGACGCACAGCCCCTCAGTCACTGCGACAGAACGGGGCTCCAGGGGTTCACCCAGACCAGCAGCCCGGACTGAGGCTCCGATTTGTCCAGGGAAGGTCCGGAACCCTGGGAAGGGGTCTGCATGGTGGCCGGGCGGAGCGCACAGCCCCTTCTCCCGGGCCCCTTTCTCTCTCCTTCCCCACGACCAGGCCTCTCCTGGCTCCTCTACCCCTTCTCCTCCCTCCTTCCCCCTCCCCCCAGTCACACACAAAACAAGGCCACCTCCCCCCCCCCCCAAATCCCACCAACTTTCGCGTTCCCCCCTTCCCACCTCTCAGGAGCGCACAGAAACTGCAGGCCAGGAGGCTCCTCAGGACGGCCCCCATCTTCCCTTCTCGCGTTCTCTTCTCTCACCGGCGAGGGGCGGCCAGAAGAGGGGGAGGCGAGGAGCCGGAGCGGCCGCCGCAGCGGCAGGTCTGCACGCTCATGCTTCCCAGCTTTCCAGAGAGAGAAGAAAGAAAGGGGCACGTCAGGGCTCCGCGCGCGCCGTCGCCGCCGCCGCCCTCTCTACCGCGCCGCTCTGCCGGGGGCTCGCGCGACGCCAGCGTCTGCTTCCATGCCGCCGCCTCCTCCCCCGGCGCCCCGCTTCCCCCGCGCAGCTCCTCATTCAGCCTCTTCCTCTCACGCAGCGGCGCAGGGATACCGCAGGCCCGCCGCCGCCGCCGCCACGGGTCGCCGCGAAGGTCTCCCTGCGCGCGGGCGAGCCCCTCCCTCGGCGCCGCCTCCCGTTCAGCCACGAAAGAAAGTGGGGGGCCGCACGCGCGGCCTCCGCGTGGAGACCCCGGGAGATCCGCCAGACAAGCGGAGCAGAGCTGGAGGCAAAAGGCCTCCCGCCGGCGCATTCCTATGGGATTCTTTCCTGGGCCGGCCGCGGAGGGCGTGAAGCGACGTCGAACAACATCGGCCCGGCCTGGTCGGGACTACTTTCTGCGGCTCGGCCGGGCCGCCGCCTGCGCCGCTCTTTGTGCGGTCGCTGCCGGCCGAGCCAGGTGGAGGTCCGGGCGCCCGCTGACGGACACCTGGGCCGGGGCTGTGGGAGGCGGCGGGCCGCCGGCGGGGCTGCGGGCCGTGCTCGGGGAGCCGCGCGGGTCGTGACGCGGGGCCGTGAGCTCAACCTTCGGGCTTGGGGACGGGCTTCAGCTTTTTTCCTTTAGGGAAAATAAAGACGAATGCTGCTAACACCAGCTGTAAACGTGATACAGCGAAAGGATGTTCAAACGCCAACTCAAAGCGGAGATTTGTCTTTCTCTCCTGACTTTGCAAAATTACAGACTGTCCCCAGCATTAGTCCAACAGGGACTACCGATTTCTTATACCGGCCGGTGAAATGCCGAGATAAATGTGTCAGCGCCTAAGACAGAGCAAAGGGACAATTGGTAAGGACTATGTTTGGGATTTTACAAGCTGCGATTATTGCTAAGTGTTCGGCATTTTTGATCGGCTCGCAGCTTGAGGAGGAAGAGATTCACTAGAGTCTTAGACTGGTTTTGCACAGCCTCTTCTAACATCCCATACATCCCCCTGAAAAGAAGTGGCAGCTTCAGCCTAGGAAGGAACTCCAGCCAGAGTTAACCATAATGGAGCCATCAGATGCATTCCGTCCAGCTGTCACAGGCCCCTACCTGGAGGCACATCGGCGGGGAACAACTCCCACAATGTTACTAATACAGCAGGCCCCCCTACCTTTAAGGGGGTGCCTCCAAGACTCCCAGTGAATGCCTGCAACCATGAATCGTACCCAACCCTGTATACACTGTATTTACCCAGACATATAGACCCAAAATAAAGTTTAATTTATAAATTAGGTATAATAAGAGATTAACAACTGTAATTCACAATAAAATAGAACAATTACAACAATATACTATAATAGAAGTTACGTGATTGTGATCTCTCAAACTATCTTCTTGTGCTGTACTCACACTTCTTCTGATGATATGAAATGATAAAAATGTATCCATGAGAGATGAAGTGAGGTGAAATGATGCGGCACTGTGAGGTCGCCTTAGGCTACTATTGATCTTTTGACAATAGGCAGAAGGGGAATCATCTACTTCCCAACTCCGGTTGACCATGGGTAAATGAAACTTCGGAAAGCAAAACCTCAGATAAGGGGCACTACGGTCCCTCAGTAACATGGGAGTTCACTAGGTGATTGCACATACATCATCACACTGGATACTCAAAACTAGCCTGGAGTGAGGCAGGTTTTCTTACTTGGTAATGACTTACCAAGGCCACACCAGTGAATAGCAGGACTCGAACCCAGCCCAAGTCTTTCAACTTCAGATAATTCTTCTTTCAAGGAATGTGTGCTGAACCAAGATGACACGTGTCTGTTAGCAGACAGAGGGCAGAAGTAGTCAAATCACTTTTTCCTAGATTCATCTGAGAAAGTCTAACCACCACTGATTTAAACCACCTTCTTCCAAGAACCTTGTCAAGACTGCAAGTTTTGGGACACCTGTGTGGCTTGGTGGGTTAAGCGTCTGCCTTCAGCTCGGGTCGTGATCTCAAAGTCCCTGCTCAGCACAAGTCTGCTTCTCCCTTTACTCCCCACTCATGCTCTCTCTCACTATCTCTGCCTGTCTCTCTCTCTCAAATAAATTAATAAAATTTGGGGGGGGGAGGGAGACTGCAAGTTTTGTCTCCTGGCCTCCTCGAAACAGATAACTGAGAACGAGGTTTTTTAGCAACAGCCTAGAAAATATTACTGTCAAGCCAGTGAGGCTGTGAAGAGACCATGATGTAGTAGAGAAGAGAAGGCATGAGCTTTGGACTGAGACAGTAAAGATCCAAACCCCACCAGTTACAAGATGTGTGACTTTGGGCATGATATTTAAATGCACTGTACCTCAGTTTTCTCAACTGTAAAGTAGGATTCATACCTCCTTCAGGCTTCTAGTAAGGATTAAATTAAATAATATATATAAACTGTTCAATATATAATAGGTGCTCAATAAATGATCATTTCCTTTCCCAACTTCTTCAAGGTGAATGGTGTCATAATAACTTGGATTCCTTGGAAAATAATAGAAGAGGGGGAAAAAAATCACATGCTCAAAATGCTTATTGCAAGATTATTTATAACTGGAAGTGGATCACCATGAGGCTGATGAAGACTGACCTTCAGGATGCCTCACATTCACAGGCCCCTTCCAAACCCTGGTAGGGGGCAGGGGGAGCCTTCATGGTTTGCAAAAGTAAGATGGTTCTGTATTCCTTTTCTGAAAACATCTCTCAAAATTGTATAAATTTCAAGTCCCACAAAACCTGAATCTGTTCCTATTTATAACAGGAAATGGAGTACAACCTAATCTCTTTAGGCTGTCAACCTAAGTAGGGGGATGAAGTATTATACATTGTTAAAAATGAGAGTTCAGATGACTTTGCAACAGTGTTAGAAAATGTTTACAGTTAAACTTGAAACCATAATAAAGTGCAGATACATTTGAGTTATAGCTATGTGAAATATAAATATATACGTGTACAAACATACATTTTTTATTTACCACATATTTGAGCAAAGATCAAAAGTAAATAATAAGTATGTTGAAACAGGTATTAGGATCATAAAATAATATGAGAGTTGCTTTACTTTTCTGTTCTTAAGTTTCCATTAATACATTCTATATTTTTTTTCCAAATTTTTAAAGGTACTTAAGTGAAAACCTATAGTTTAAGGTTAAACCCTAGCCTGCACATTATTCCCACTAATTAACGAATTTATTTTTGCAACCATTCAAGTGACTATTAAAAATATTCAATACTAGTCACTGTGTTAAGTGCTCAGGTTGCAAGGATGAAATTAATCACGGTCCCTACCCTCAAGAAGCTTACAACTTAGTTTGGAAACACTACTTGATAAAACAAATCATTAAAATGTTAAAAATGCTAGGGTGCAGGTGTTTAACCTATCCGTAAGGAACTCCAGTGTTTGTCTGCCTGAAGCGTTTGTCTGCCTGCACAGTTTGTGTGTGTGTGTGTGTGTTTGGTTTTTTGTTTTTTTGCCTGCACAGTTTTTTAAAAAGGAAAATAACCCTAGAGCTGAGGCTTGAAATTTCAGTAGGAGTTTGTCAGGCCAACAAGACTGACAAGGATTCCAAGTAGAAGGGTAGCAGGTGCAAAGGCACTGAATTATTAGAGAGCTTGGCATGTTGCAGATTTGAAAGCAGATCCATATAGCTGAAGCATAGGGTGCTTCCAGAGAATGTTAGAAAATGAGGCAAACCATTAAGTAGACACTGGATAAGAAACAGCTTTTTTTTTTTTTTTTTTTAAAGATTTTATTTATTTATTTGACAGAGAGAGATCACAAGTAGGCAGAGAGGCAGGCAGAGAGAGAGAGGAGGAAGCAGGCTCCCTGCTGAGCAGAGAGCCCGATGCGGGACTCGATCCCAGGACCCTGAGATCATGACCCGAGCCGAAGGCAGCGGCTCAACCCACTGAGCCACCCAGGCGCCCAAGAAACAGCTTTTTAAGTCATGCTTAGAAGTTTAGATTTTAGCCTGCTGACAGCATGGACATTGAAGCATTTTTATCATGGTAGAGAATTGATTTGCCTGTTAAATAATTTCTCTGACTGCAGTGTGGGTAATAGAAGAGAAGCAAGGCCAAAAGTAGGAAGACCAAAGAGGAAGTTATTTATAGTCTGTGAAAGAGATGATCAAGACAGCAACACTGGGGACTGAAAAGAGATCAGTCTGGGATTTGAGGAATATAGGGTGGAAACCGCAGGACATGGTAAACTATCAGATGTAAATGGAGAGCGATAGAGAGGAAGAGTGAGAAGTAGTCTAGGAGGAAGTTCCAGGTTTCTAAGTTGTATACCCAAGCGAATGAGAGGCTCATTTACTATGAAAAGAAATGCATCAGTAGGGATGATTTCAAAAGAGGTGATGATAAGTTAAACAATGGATATTTTATATTGGTCCTATCTGAAAAACACCCCGCTGGAGATACCCAGAATACCGTTTTGATGTAGAAGTTTGGACTCCGGAGAGGAATGGAAACTAGAGCTGTTTGCGGATGATTGTGAAGCTTGCACCCCACACAATCCAGGAATGTACTGTGAAATATTGAAGAGTGATTGAATAGTTACCACCACAGTTTTCTGGATGGTGACAGGAAGACATCAGGAAGGGAAGGCTTTTTCTAATTCAGGTGAAGGCAACTTTGGGTCACTTCACTGGTGGGCTACAGGTAAAGATTAGAGCAGAAGCCATAACCACACCTAAGGGGAGAATAGGGCATTTAGTATGACTAGAAAAGTGAGCGAAAGCAGATTCCTGTGGAATACAAATACCTAGGAACAAACGGAGGGATCTGCTCAGGCCATGGTCTCAGGGTCATGGGATCCAACCCTGTGCTGGGCTCCATGCTCAGTGGGAAGTCTGCTGGAGATTATCTCCTTCTCCCTCTGCCCTTACTCTACTCTTTCTTTCTCTCTCTCTCTCTCTCTGTCTCAAATAAATAAATAAATAAAATTTTAACTGGCAAATACAGGGTGCAGTGGAGAAGTCTGCTATGAGAACCACTGAAATGAGGCCTCTGACTTATAACTTCCAAAAATGTCACTGATGGCAGCATATATTATGCCAACATTTTAGGGATGCAATCAAGGAGTTAAATATACACACCTTTTAAACTAGCATCCCACCTCTTGAACTTTATCCACAGGAACAAAAGTTTATAGACATATATGTGCATAGATATTTACTATAACACTGTAATAGAAAATGAACAAAACAGGGACACCTGGGTGGCTCAGTTGGTTAAGCATCCAACTTTTGATTTCAGCTCAGGTCATGTTCTCAGGGTCATAAGATCAAGCCCCATGTCAGCCTCCATGCTCAGCAGGGAATCTGCTTGAGATTCTCTCTATCCTTCTCCCTCTGCCCCTCCCCCCTTGCTCTAAAACAAATAAATAAACCAAGAAAGAAAGAAAGAGAAAATGAACAAAGCAAAACAAAACAAAAACCCCAAAACCTATAAATATGGTAGTTTTATATGGTTCAATCTAATTTTTAAAAACCTGAACACATTTCAAAAGGGAACAGTTGAATAAACAACAGGCTATCCTCACTGGGGAACACTATACATCTGTTAAAAAGAATTATGTAGATTGATATATATGGTTTGGAAGTGTAGCCATAATATACTGTTAATTGAAGAGCAAGTTAGAGAACACTATGTTCTGTGTGGTGGGATTTTGTTTAGGAAAAGAAAGAGTGAAGGAAGGGAGAAAGGGAGAAAAGAAGAGAGAGGGAGAGTGCTGGATGGACTAGCCCTGGATGGGAGGAAGAGGGGGACCACCACTTCCAGGTAAGGGAGAAAGAGAGTGCCTATCAAGAGCTGCTGAAATTCCAGCTTCCTCCCTCCACCGCACTTTCACAGGCTTCTTCCTGAGGCTCTAGGAGGGATCCTAGCCGTGATATAAGGGCAATAGGGTGGTGCCCATGTCAATGAAAATGGTGCAGTAGGGAAATCTAAAGGCCTGTCTCTTCCCATAAACACTGAAAAAAAAAACTGGCAAAAATTAGCAGAATCCTCTTTATCAGAGCTCTAGAAGACAGTCAAAGGTTTACAGCAACCAGGGCTCCTGATGAAAGAGAAAAGCGCAGAAAGAATATTTGAAGAGACAAGAGCCAAAAACGCCCCATATTTGATAAAATAGATGAATGTACAAGTCTGGATATCTCAATGTATACAAAGGAATTACAAATACAGAAACAGAAAAAAACTAGAACAGACGCTGTGATGCTGTATTGGTGCTGGATGTATTGATATGGATTCATGGTTTTCAATATATGGGGATAGATATAGAAATGAACATGGCTGTGAATGTGTACTGACCGTGAGTGGGGATTCTCTACCTCTGTCCACCAAGCAGATATGTCAGTTCATTTACTGAGAAGGAGTCACCGAGACAGGATTAGATGTGCAAGAAACATATTGGAGGAGTGTGACAGCCTCCAATGCAGCCCCCAGTGATTCTGACTTCTTGGCAATCCCATCTCTGTGAAATCCTCTCCTGTACTCAATACAGTTGACCTATCGCTGCAATGACACAGTATGAATTTAAGGTTAGACAGTAAAAGACATGGTTAAAAAACAAATTTCAACTGGGTAAATTTTAAAGACCTTATTGGCTTAATCAACAATTTATGAATCAGGCCACAACCCATCTAGAAGATAGGAAGGAGCTCCAAGGAACTATACATAATGGAAGACTTTTATAGACAGAAGGAGTGGGACAAGAGTCATACCACAAAAAGTGCATTCACTGTGGCACAGTTACTTTCCTTCGGGGAATGGCTGGGGTCTATCAGGCAAATTACCTCACTAGGGCTGACCCGGTGGTTCCTGATGATTGGTTTAAGATTCCATTTCTGGGAGAGGCCAAAACTGTGATTAAGTTTCAGTTTGGTGACATGGGGCTTAGCATAAGTGACTCCATTTTGGACCTGTTGTCTTGTTTTTAACAGTGGCTTCTGCTTTCTTCTATCAGAGCACTTGCTGTAAGGGGAAAATCAGCTGTCATATCACAAGGACACTCAAGTAGTCCTATGGAGTGGTCCATGTGGTGATGACCTGAGATCTCCTGCCAATAGCCAAGTGAGCCATCCTGAAA
This sequence comes from Mustela putorius furo, assembly GCF_011764305.1. Taxonomy (NCBI): domain Eukaryota; kingdom Metazoa; phylum Chordata; class Mammalia; order Carnivora; family Mustelidae; genus Mustela; species Mustela putorius. The sequence continues at coordinate 35,652,211 of NW_025422368.1, read as the reverse complement.
ATAGATCCTCTAGGGTCAAGCCAAGCCATCAGATAACTATACTGTGGCTGACATATTGACAGCACATAATGAGTTTCCAGACTAGCTAATCTGCTCTGAAATTCCTGGCCTACAAAAACTATGAAATAATAAGTATTTGTTTTGTTTTAAACTGATATATTTTGGGAGAAATTGTAACAAATACAAGTAGGAAACAAGAAGGGAGAGAGATCCTACAGACTGAGATATATTCTGACATTAGTGGAAGGAGACAAAGAAGGAAGGATTGGAGTAGGAAAAGTCTGGAAGAGCAGCACAGTTCCAAGAGGGATTTACTAGTAGATGGGGAGTTCCCAAGTCAAAGTCATCCATGGAAGAATTCCTACGTTTTGCCACAATGGGCCCACTGGTCCCTTCTGTGCTTAAACACTGACTGGGAGTAACCCTTGGGAGATATGGCCTCACTGCAAACTGGGTGGTAGATCCAAGGGGCAATAGTTGGGGCTATCAATCGATTATGATCCCTGTAGCAGGAGATCTGAGTGACACATTTTTATAGGTACCACGGCAAGTTTGGAAGCACTGACAGCCCGATATCAATGAGCACAGCTAGTCTCAAGATCTTGGCTTCTAATTAACATTTTCCTTCAAGAGGAACCAGGGCTGCTTAGAGAAATGGCGGACCCCACATCTGGGGCAGGGAAAGTCTGAGTCCAGAACACCTTGCTGGGTCAGAGCAAGGCAGGGCTCAAGAAATGACATGAATGTCTCAAAAGGACCTAGAAGCCAACTTGAAGGGCTTTCTACTGGCCAAGTCAGTAACAACTTGAGCATCAAAATTAAAATGACAGGAAAATATTATCACCCATTAATTATGAGTAAGAAGACATAAGTAAATGAGTACTTCAAAATTTGATGAGAAAGGGGTTATTTACATGGCTTCAATAGGAAAAAGAATATGTTCACAGAGGATATGCCTGGTAGATACTACCTTAAGGAAGGAATCAAATTGAACATCATTGGTGATGGGGCAGCTTGAAATCATGTGCCACATGGCAGGATATAAAGAGATGAAAACAGCCTCACTTCTATGATATTCCTGCCAAGGTTGTATAACCTGAATATAATCATAAGGAAACACCAGTTAAGCCCCAAATTAAGGGACAGGCTACAAGATAACTAGCTCATCTTCTTCAACAATGTCAAGGTCATGAAAGTCAAAGAAAGACCATGGAATTGTTCTGGGCTGAGGGAGACAAATCAGTGCAGTGTAGGATTTGGAATTCTAGCCTGTCGCTAGAAAACATGTCCCTGAGACAATTGACAAAACTTGAGTAGAGAGCCTGAGGACTGGACAATAGTCATGCATCAGTGTCACTTGTCTGATTTTAATGGTTGCATCATGATTAGATGGAACAGAGTCCTTGTTTGTAGGAAAAAGTATTTGTGGGTAACGGGGCCTCAGGTCTGTACTGACTCTCCAATGGTTAAGGACAAAAAGTTCTTTGTACTGTACTTAACTCCTTTTTTTTTTTTTTAACTTTGTGAATGTTTTGAAATAAAAAAGAAATAAAAGTACTTATGGTATTTGGAAGATAAATATGTTATAAATATAAGGTTTTATTATTTAAATCCAGAAAGCCCTTTAACATTTTTCAACTTGATGAATAACTGCCCTTTCTTTTCTCCTCATCCAAGATTACTGCAGTTCATTCACAAGACTGAATGGAATCTTAACATTTAAACACCTAATCGCTTTCTTTCATCTTTGGCACAGATGAACTGGATTTCCCCACATGTATGAGTCACCTGATAACAAATTTCCCAGCTTAAATAGGTTTAAAATTGCACTATTAGTAAAGCAGCATTGTGAATTGTATCTCAGATTCAAAATCTATAGTAACAATGTGCTTTCAGCATTCAGGTTCTTTCTCAATATACACATTTTTCTTTCATGCCGTAAAGTTTTTCTGGTGTTGAAAAGTTTTCATGCAGCTGTGCCATAATAAAGCCCCTCCCCCACTTCTCACTCCCAGAAAATCAGACAGCTTGATGTGCTTTTAGCTTTAATTTGAATTGTAAAACACTGCATTCTTTTCACTTTCCCACAAAATGAAATAAAAGAAATATGCAATTGCTATTTGGAGGGCATATGTCTAGATAAATAAAGTGCAGTCCTAACCTCCATCCCCAACCTTGCCATTTCTGAGAATGAGGTCATAAAGGAACACTGCAGATAGGGAAAGAGGAATTCCTTTTCTTCACCATTGTCAGAATCTATTCAATTTGGAGGGATATGAATCAAATGTTTGCCTTGGAGAAAAAGAGAGAAAAATCAGTACTTACCAAAATTTAGCTTATCTAAAAATGTTTCAGCAGATTCCCTAGACTAGTGGTTCTCAGTGGTGGGGATTAAGGGTGGATTTTGCCCCCTCTCCCAGACTCTTGGCAATGTCTAGAGACATGTTAGGTTGTCAAAACCAGGGGTGGGAGATGCCACTGGCATCTTGTGGGTGAGAGGCCAGGACTGTTGCTAAACAGACTACCATCACAGGACAGTCTCAAAACAAAGAATTGTTAGTGCCAGGATTGAGAAACCCTACCCAAGATGAAAACAAGGAAGAGAGGCAGCTGAGGAAGAAAACAACCAAAACCAAGAAAGACAAACACAAAACACACACACAAAAAAACAGTAATCGAACTATGAATTTTACACAGATTTATAAAAATACAGATTTTTAGGGATTAAGATCCTATTTCGTGGCCTTTTAGGATATTGCCAAGGGTCAACATATGGCCATTTTGAGTTTTCCCTGGACTGTGTTTTTATCAATTCACTTGCCAAGTATTTCTTGAGCACCTAGTATGTGCCAGACACTGAGAACACAAAGAAGGATGACTGCAAAAGAGAATTATTAAACGGCAATCAACAGGGCATGATCTGATTTGATATCAACACTTAGGTTGGTATTTTTCAATCCAGAACAAATCGCTTTCATTTCTTTCTGTCCCCATGCTTGTTCTTTAATGCCACTTCTCCTGGTTTGAATGTTTCTGGTATGGGGGAAGAGAAGGAAGAATCTGGGCTGCCTCTCCCTTGGCACTTCTTCCCAGCAACCCCCACCCCACTGAAGCCAGCTGACATACAGGAGTTTTAATGATGACAGTGCTGGTAAAAAGCAGGCAACAATGTGATGCAACTACAACCTGAATTGCGCTCTCTAGATTGATGTGGTTGGATATATTTTGAGTTTGATAGGGCTCTTATTAGTAATACTCATCCAGTGCTTTATAGTTTACAAAGCTTTTTCACATGCACTCTGCTGTTTGATCATCAAAACAAAGCCAGGAGGTAGGTATTATCCCATTTCACAGATGTGGAAGCTGAAGCTTACAGAATGTGTGTGAGTAAGTGGAAACAATGAACACAGAACTCCAGACTTCAAGTCTTATCCCTGCCCCCCCTTGCCTTCCTCCCTCTTTAACAGTGCTTTTTAATATGTGTTTTGATTTTCCTACTTGTATGAGACAGCAAAACTCAGGGAGCCTGCCTTTGCCCTCTCTTCTCTTATGTAGGTTTAGTCCACTAGAGCCCCTATTCTAGTTCATGTGGCTGTGTAAGGTTTTCCTAAATATATCCTGGTGCCTTTAGTGGCATCCTGATGGTCAAGTGTGTACTTCTTTTCATGGCACATCTGACCTTCTGCACCCTGGCTGCTAGCCGAGCGTGACCAACCAACCTGGTTTGTCTAGAACTGGGAGACAGGGGACTTTCAGTGCTAAAGCTGGGACCATTCTGGGTAAAGTCAGACAGGTATGGCTGTGACTCCCTCTCCAGCTCCTAAAGTGCTCCTCTCAATGTGGCCTTCTGAGAATCTCTAGTCCTAGCATTTGCTGTCCTGTTAGAATTCCCTATCTTTGATGATGCTATTCCTTTTACCAGAAGCATATACCTCCCTTTTTCTCTCAGCTATTCTATACTTTTTCTTTAAGACTACACTCTGAAGGGGCGCCTGGGTGGCTCAGTGGGTTGAGCCGCTGCCTTCGGCTCAGGTCATGATCCCGGCGTCCTGGGATCGAGTCCCACATCGGGCTCCTTGCTCAGCAGGGAGCCTGCTTCTCCCTCTATCTCTGCCTGCCGCTCTGTCTGCCTGTGCTCGCTCTCACTCCCTCTCTCTCTCTGACAAATAAATAAAATCTTTAAAAAAAAAAAAAAAAAAAAAAAAAAAAAAAAAAAAAGACTACACTCTGAAGAGCAGGTACTAATTTCTCCAGGACAACTTCCCTGATCTGAATGTCCTTTTTTTCGTGCTTCCACATTATCCCATAAAGACCTTTGTCATAGCATTGAACTTCACTCTATTTTTTAAAGATTTCATTTATTTATTTATTTGAGAGAGAGAGAGAGAGAGATCACAAGCAGGGGGAGAGGCAAAGGGAGGAGCAGACTCTCCACTGAGTAGGGAGCCTGATGGGATGCTGGACTCCATCCCAGAACCCCAGGATCATGACCTGAGTTGAAGGCAGATGCTTAAATGACTAAGCTTTTCACCTTTCTTCCACTCTGCCCACTACTCGATGCCTGAAATTTACTCTATTTAAATCATTTGTTTTTGTTTGTTTGTTGTTGTTGTTTTACTCTCTCTTGCAGAAAATGGTATACTCTTTTTTTACCCCAGTCCTTAGCACAGCCCCTGTCATCAGGCAGGTAATAAAGGTCTGTGAGCTAATCCAGTGGTGCTGGAACCCCATAAAAAGTGTTCTTAGTTTTCTTGCACAGACTGCTTGCCAGAGAGTATCAAAGCAGGGAGAAGGCTCAAGAGAGACACAGAAGTGAGGTCATAGAAGGAAGGGGTGTAGCCTTTCATATTTAGCAACTTTCATTAGTGTAACTTTGTGAGCTCAAGAAGAGTCTGGATAGGAAAGAAAGACATGCGGGTAACCAGCACATCCAGAACAGACTAGAGACCTTCTGGTCTGCCTGTAGTTCTATACATTGTCCTCAGTGTATAGCACCTCTGAGTGTGAGTCCACCTGAGCTCACAGGTGCACCTGGCTGGAATGAGTGATGAAAAAAGTGGGAATCATTTCCTGACAGAAAAAAAGCCCTCAAATAGTTTAACTGCAGAGGCACACATACAGGTAGGTATTGTGTAAACAATGGCCTGGCATGGTAGTTCTAGTTCTCAAACTTGAGCATGCATCAGAATCCACTGCCTGACTTGTTAACGTGCAGACTGCTGAGTCCTGTCCCCCAGAGATTCTGAGTCAGTTGGTCTGAGGTGTGGCCCGAGCATTTTCATCTCTGACAAGGTCCCAGGTGCTGCTGTTGGTCTGGGGACGAGACTTTGAGGACCACCACCCTAACCACTACCCTAACACCCCCTCCATCTCTAGCCTCAACAGATAATCCTGCCAGTGCTTTCACTGAGACAAGCGTTATCAGCCAACATCCAAGATTCATAATGACAAAAACACCTTCCCTTGATAGAGCTACTTCTTAACATCACTTTATTTCTCGCCTTTTCTTGCAAATGCTTACAATTGCTTATATCGATCAATTTCTTTCTTCCCTGTTCATTCCCTCTGTTAATGCTCTGTGATCTTTTGTCCACTCTGCCCACTATTTGACTGTTCTTAAAGATTATCTATAACTTTATGACCAGTGGGCATATGTTAGATAGAAAGAGAAAGGTGACAGCATTTGGGGTGACTGTGAAGGAGGTTGAGACTGATTTTTTTTTTTTTTTTTTGCTTAAGTAGACTCCTGAAAAACATTTCTCTTCCTGTTTTCACCTCGAGAAACCTAATTTCTCCTTGCTTTCTTTTTCCCCTGGTGGAGTTAAAAATAGCATGGATCTATTTATTGTGTGCCAATTTCCCTTAGGATGTCTGCAGATGTTAACAGATACTTCAAAGTCAATAAAGAAACCTCAGATTTTCACATCGGAGTAGGTGGAGAATAGAAGGCCCTTGATCCCTGTTAACTAACTTGGTTGGTTATCATCATCTTTGTTTTCACTGCTAAGAAATTTTTTCATAATGAGACTACAAATTCTTTTTAAAGTTTATTTATTTATTTTTTTAGTATTCTCCATACCCGACATGGGGGTCAAACTCACAATCCTAAGATCAAGAGCTGCCTGTTCTTCCAACTAACCCAGCCAGAAGCCCCAGGAATATAAGTATTTTAATTTTAATTGTAATGGTAGTTTTAGATCTACAGTAAATTCATGGACATTAATTCATTCAACACCAAAATGTACACTTCTCCGTACTCAGACACACAGCCTATATTCAACAGGACACATTTGACCTAAGAACGAATTAAACTGGCAAGAAAAGGAAAATTACATCTATTTGCAAGTGCAGAAAGGATTTTAGGCTATCATATTACATGCTGATTAATGATATTAGAGCAGTAAATTCATTTATTGATTCATTAACAGAATTAACTGAGTACCTCTTATATAAGGCACTTAAATAATAGGGGTGAATATCACAAAAACAAAGCTCGGAGTCAGTTACACTTAAGGGAAGTGTTGTGTAGTTGAAGAAAATAGATATATACATAAGAAAAACTAATTAATAGTGGAAAACATCTCACAAGATATTTTTGAGAGGCAGAGAGCCAATTGCATGGTGGGGACAATAGGTACCAGGAGTTCATAGTCATTGGTTCCCTCAGTAGCTTGATTTCATGAAGCAAAGTGAGATTACCCCATAGGAAGCTGGGAGAGGGGGAGGAGAAGTAGACGGACTCTGATGATCACAGTATGGAAAAGGGGGGAAATAGAATGGAGAGGATTATTCTATTCAAGGAAGGCCCAAGACTGCAATTGTGTTCAGAAACCAGTGACTAGCCCAGTCTGATTGGAGCAGAGATTTCAGGTGGTGAAAGCAAAGAAGTCACATTTTCGTAACACTAGAAAATATCTTAAGATTTCATCAGTGAGTACCCTGGAAGAAATGGAGACTGGAAGGCTTAATTGATTGGCGTGTAGTAAGGTTGAAGATGCACATATCATTGTATACTGGTTGGCATCTTTCAAGAAACAGAATGTTCTCTCTTGAAATTTAATAACAGAACTAGTTACAAAAACACAGATAGGGTGAATGGAAACTTAAAAAAACAAGAAGGGTAGCAATATCAGGGAAGCTTGGGGAACTTCCTTGCTATCCCTATGTCTGAAGGGGCAAAGAGAGAAAATGGTCACCAGATCCCCAGAACCCAAGGAGCAACAGTTTTGGGGAACCTAAGGGAGCCTGAGAAAGGTGAATACAGCCAACCCGCAGAGACCCAGCAGGGTGGGGACCAGGAGGAAAAAGGTCCTGATATCAACCTCCCTTTCCTTCACCCACCCACTCTCTTGCTTTCCTGCTAGCACTTCTCATTGGCCAAATCCGGCAAGAAGGTAGAGGGAGAGGGCATTCGTAGATGTAGTCCATAAAGGCCGGCTTCCTGGGGCGTAGAGCACAGTAGAGGAGAGAGTGGGTCTGAGGGGCAAATGGAGAACATCTGGAATACCATGATCCTACCTCCAGGTTTGCACCCTGTAGAAACTCCACATGTGCGAAAAGACATGCCAAGTAATTATCTTGCAGCATGGATCATAGTAACCATAAACCATGGGGAATCCTTCATCAATAAGGGGCTACATAATATTTGAGGTATATTCTTTTGTTAGAATATAGTGCAGCCCTTAAAATGAATGAACTGGATAGACACAAGGGTGTGCGCATGCGTGTTGTAGAGATACAGGCAGCATGATAGATAACTGTATAAAAATATTTACAAACAAAGAGAAAAGACATTTGTCTGCTGCTTATACCCACACATAGGGATTAGAAGTATAAAAACGTGAGTAGAAGAACACATGAATTATGGTAGTGGTTTCCTCTGGTAAATGAGGAAAAAGGAGTGACATTGGGGGAGATGGGAAAAAGACTTTCATCTATATTCTGTATTTCAGAAAGATCTGAAACAAATACGACAAGTCGAGTGATAACTGTTCTGAAGGACACAAAAATGCAGAGAAAGGAGACAGAGAGCACAGTGGATAATACTAGCAATGTAGATAGAGTGGCTACAAAGGCCCTTCTGGGTAGGTGACATTAGAAGGGGGACCCAAATGCAGGGAGCGTTAAAGCAAGCAAGTGCCGTGGCACCACTCTTGCAGGCTGGGGGAGCAGCAGGTACAAGAGCTGAGGGAACACCATGTCTGACCTGTTCAAATGGGAGACCAGTGTCCATGGAGGACGGTAAGCAAAGGGGAAGGTGAGAGGAAAGAGCTCAGAGGGTCAGGCAGGGGACAAGTCTGATAGGCCTGGTAATGAAGAAGGTAAGAGGGTCGAGGAATGGAGAGAAGGCAAAAAAAAAAAAAGGGGGGGGGGAGTACCTAAGAAAGAGGAGAAGAAGAGGGTCATTGAATGACCAGCCTCCCTACAGGAGGATATAATTGGGGCTGCCCCACGTAGAGCAGTTCCAGTGCTTGGTGTTGAGCAGTAATATATATTATATATAATATATATAATATACATACATACACACACATACATATATACACATTTTTATTAATATATGTTGTATATAAATATTCTTTTAAAAATTTTAATGTAATGAGGTGATAATACATTCACAGGGTTGTGCAGGGTTGTGTCTCTATCTAGTTGCAAAATATTTCCATCACTCCAAAATACAACTCTGTATCCACTCAGCAGTTTCTCCCATTGCCTCCTCCCCCCCAGCCCCTTGGCAACCATCATCTCTGTGGATTGACCTATTCTAGACATTTCATATAAGTAGAATCATACAATATAAGCTTTTCTATCTGTTTTTTTTCCATGTAGACTAGTGTTTTCTGGGTCATCGACATTGTAGCATATGTCAGTGCTTCATTTCTCTTTTATGGTTCAATCATACCTCATTTATATGTATTTTGTGGTCATGATTTTTATAATTTTTGGTGGTAGTAAAATATGCATGACATAAAATTTTCCATCTTAACTATTCTTAAGTGTACAATACTGTAGCATTAAGTACATTTACATTGTTGTACAACTGACATCAGCATGCATTTAAAAATGTTTTCTTTTTCTCAAACTGAGAAGTATCCATTAAAAGATAATCCCGACCCTCCTACACGCCTGCCTCTCTGCCTACTTGTGATCTCTCTCTCTCTCTGTCAAATCAATAAATAAAATCTTAAAAAAAAAAAAAAAAGATAATCCCCAGTTTCTCCTTCCCCCAGTTCCTGGTAATTACCATTCCACTTCCTGTTTCTGTGAATCTGATGGCTTTAAGTTCCTCTTATAAGTGGTATCATGCAGTATCTGTCCTTTTTGTAACTGGCTTTTTTTCACTTACTGTAATGTCCCCAAGCCTCGTTCATGTGACATGTGTCAGAATTTCCTCCCTTTTTAAAAAAGCTTAAAGTTTCTTTTAAGGGGTGCCTGGGTGGCTCAGTCAGTTAAGCATCTGCCTTCAGCTCAGTCATGATTCTGGGGTTGTGGGATCAAGCCCCACATCAGGCCCCCTGCTCAGTAAGGAGCCTGCTTTTCCCTCTCCCTCTGCAGCTCCCCCTGCTTCTGCACTCGCTCTCTCTCTCTCACTCTTTCTGTCAAATAAATAAATAAAATCTTAAAAAAAAAAATTCTTTTAAGAAAGCCTGACACCTGGCATGGAGCCCAAAGCAGGGCGTGAACTCATGACCCTGAGATCAAGACCTGAGCTGAGATCAAGAGTTGGATGCTTAACTGACTGAGCCACCCAGGCGCCACAGAATTTCCTTCCTTTTTAAGGCTGAATAATATTCCATTCCAAATGTGTACACCACATTTTGTTTACCCCTTCCGCCGTTGATGGACACCTGGGCACTTGGGTTTTTTCCACTTTTTGGCTATTGTGAATAATGTTGCTATGAACATGGGTTTGTAAGTATCTGTTCAAGCTCCTACTTTCAATTCATTTGTGTATTATATTACAGTCCTCCAGAGAAACAATAGGATATATACATATGGAAATTATATATATGTATATAATGGAAACTAGGTATATACAGAAAATTACTATGTAATGAGATTTATTATGAGGAATTGGCTCATGTGATTGTGGAAGCTGAGATGTCTCATGATGTGCCATCTGCAAGCTGGAGATCAAGGAAGCTAATAGTGTAGTTCTAATCCAGGTCTGACAGCCTGAGAACCAGGGGCACTAATGATGTAGATCCCATTCTGAGAACAAAAGAACAATATCTCGGCTCAATCTTCAGGCAAAAAGAATTCTTCTTCCTCCACATTTTGTTCTATTCAGGTCCTTAACAGACTGAATAATGACCATCCACATAGGGAAGGGTCATCTATACCATTCAGCCCATCTGTTCAAACGATAATCGTATCTAGAAATACCCCCCAGACACACCCAGAAATAACGTTGAACTGGACACCTGGGCATGCTGTGACCCAATCCAGTTGACACATCTCAGGTAGACATCTAGGAGTGAACCATCACAAGTGTATACCCAGAAGTGGAATTACTGAATCATATGGTAATTCTATTTTTAAATTTTTGAGGAACCACCACTCTGTTTTCCATAATTGTTATACCATATTACATTTTTACCAATAATGTTGTGGTCATGGTATTTTAATGTTTTCCAATTCAGTGTGTGTAGGGAGGACTGGCAGTTCTGGAGCAGATAACTTGCACATTGCCTGATGGGTCTCTCTCATGGGAGCAGGAAGGCAAGGCCAGGCGGACCTGAGTGAACCAAGTGTTCATTTTGAATAACTAGGGGGTCGGGGACAGGAAATATAGAGGTAGTGCTAGAAAAGCCTTGAAATCAGGGCCCAGGGGACCATTTGAGGGCTTACACTAGATGATGCCTCTTGGAAAAGGAGAGAGGGTGGCTAGAATCAAAAAATAAGTGTTGGCAAGGATATGGAGAAATCAGAAATCTTAACACTGTTGGTCAGAATGTGAAATGGTGCACCAGCTTTGAAAAGCAGTCTGACAGTTCCTGAACTGTTCACACATGGCATTACCATATGACCCAGCAATCACTCTTTGGTATAAGCACGAGAGAAATGAAAATATATATCCACTTAAAAACATGGTCACAAATGTTTAGAGTAGCATTAGTCACAGTAGACAAAAAGTAGAAACAAAACAAATGTCCTTCAACTGGCAAATGGCTAAACAAAATGTAGCATGTCCATAATTGAAATATTATTCAGCCATAAAAAAGAATGAAACACTGCTACATGCTACACCATGAATGAACCTTGAAAACAGTATGCTAAGAGACAGAGGGCAGTCAAAATACCACATACTGTATTATCCCATTCTTATGAAATGTCCAGAACAGGGAAATCTATAGAGCTAGAAAGTAAATTTGTGGTTGCTTAAGGTTGAGAGTGAGAGATATATAGAGGTGATAGCCAAAGGGTGTGGGCTTTCATTTTGAGATGATGAAATGTTTTAAAACTGACTATAGATGGTTGTACCTATCTGTGAATATACTAAAAACCATAGAAATGTATATTGTAATTGGGTGCAATTATAATTGTAAATGAGTAAACTGTAGGGTATGGGAATGATATAAAAAGTTGTTGGGGGAAAAAAGGGACAAGAAAATAGAACTTTTATTTCATGAGGGACTAGTAATCAGGCTACAAAGAGAATGTCAAGTATCAATTCATTATGATAGGAAGAATGTGATGGTGATTTCCACTGATGGAAATAGGGCAGTGTAGAAATGCAAAGAATAAAAGCGCAGTTTGGAGGAAGAGATCTAATAAGGTTACGACAAAAATATCAGGTCGTCGTAAGTTATTTCTAGGTTGATTTAAATTTTACTACCAGAAAATGTGTTTTTCACATTTTTCCTATCTCATGGTCATGTTCCCCAGCCAAACCCTGACTCGACTTGGTGTGATAAAGATATGAATTACCCCTCAGTTTCCACACTGTCCTTTCTCCTTTTAGCAGAAGAACCAGCACTTCCCCCACTTGCAGCTTAGAACGTGGCCTGTACCCAGTTTCTCTTTTGGGTGGACTTGATCTTGTGTCTGAGTTCAAGTCAATGGGGTGGGAAAGAAAGTGATGTGTATGACTTCCAGATCATCCCCTTAGAGACCAGAAACTGCCTCCAGTGCACCGTCTCTTGGCTCTGCCTGCAGAAAGGAACGAGGGCGTGCAGCTGATCCAGTTTCAACCACCGGGGGAGAATGACACCTTAGGAGATGCGGCATAGTAAAATGAAAGTAATCTGTGTTACTTAACGGCAGGTGGCACAGCATTACCCCCCAAGCCCCAGATTTCCCGTCACTGACTTTCCTGAGAGTTAGAGGTGAATTTCCATTATACATAAAGAACTATTTTGGAGTCTCTTTGTTACCATATCTTGGCCTCTACCCAAATGAATACTCCATGGGAACGGAATGAGCTGATTGGCTTAATCAATTCAGCCCCACCTTGAAGGCTGGGGAGGGGTCAGCTTCCCCTGTAGCGCATGGGTTTATAGTAAAAGGCGAACATCTGAATGAAAAAATCAAGATGCTGGGTTGCCTGGGTGGCTCAGTGAGTTAAGTGTGGGACTCTTGATTTTGGCTTGGGTCCTGATCTCTGGGTGGTGGATTGAGCCCAGCATGGAAGTCTGTGCTGGGCATGGAGCCTGCTTAGGATTCTCTCTCTCCCTCTCTTCCCTGCCCCTCCCTCACCTCTTCCCCACCCCAGGTGGGCACAGGTGAGTGTGCTCTCTTTCTCTTGAAAGAAAGAAAGAAAGAAAGAAAGAAAGAAAGAAAGAAAGAAAGAAAAGGGAGAAGAAAGGAAAGAAAAGAAAACAAAAAAGAAAAGAAAAGAAAAAATCAAGGTGCTTTTCCTAAGAAGAAGAAGGAAGAGACACCCAGCAACCCAAAGCAGAAGCTGCCCACTTACAGCCTAGAACAGAGTTTCCCCACTTTGGTACTATTGTCATTTTGGGTTGGATAATTCATTTGGGGCTTGGGGGGAGTATGCTGTCCTGTCCATTGTAAGGTGTTAGAGGCATCCCTGACATCTTCTCACTGTTTATTGCCACCACCAGCTCCTCCTTAACCTCAACCCCCCTCATGAAATTAAAAATGTCTCTAGCCATTGCCAAACATCACCTGGAGGCAAAAATCTCCCCTGGTTGAGAACTGTTGCTCTAGAAAGCCTTGAGGCTGCCTTTTCTGCCTCTCACTTCTAGTCTTTTCCTCATACAGCCTGTAGATTTTCTTTTGTAACAAAAACATATGTTCAGAAATGACTACTCTGTGTGCTCATATGGTAAAATCTAAACTCTCAAGCAGGGTTACCAAAAACCCTTCCAAAAAACTACCTCACTAGTCTCATGTATAATCCTATTCGCAATACCCATTGCACTAGTGACACTAAATTTCTCACTCCTCTCAAAGTTGCCACAATTTTTTCCCCCTCATATGCATTTGTACATACTATTCTTTCTGCCTGGAGTGCCATTGTCTACCTGCTCTTAGGGAAACTCCCATGCATCTACTCTTCAAGACCCAACTTGAACATGACTTCCCCTATTTAAAAAAAAAAAAAAAAGACCTTGAATTTCCTAAAAAAAACTTTGTTTCTCCATGCTACTTTGTTCCTACCTCTAGGATCATGCATGGCCCAACTTCTTATAATTGTGTATTTTCTCTCAATCACCAGTTCCTAACACAACGCCTGACACCAAGACGTTGCTCCATCACTGCAGGTTGAATGGATGAGGGCAAGGAGGAAAATTGTCCCAACACTGCCTTCAAATTTCACTAATTAAAATTATAGATCGGCCGGAGACCATTGGCTTTTATGAACTCAGACTGCCTTACAACAGGTGTCTCTGTCACTGAACCGGAAAGCAGGTGGAAGGCTAACCTCAGACAGGGAATTAAATACTTTGAGCGCTGTGCCTTGGTAGCCTGTGGATCAGTGAGCGTGAAGTGTTTAAACAGTAATATCCAGCTGCCGCTGCCAGGAAGATATTGAATGATGTTCCACACCAAGTATCATGTTCAAGTTTGTTACTCTGGGAGAGTAAACTGTGCAGTGGTGTGCTTCCCACAGCATGAGCTCAGTCTTTTCAAACACTCCCATTTGTCTGTTATCTTTATAAAGTCTTGACTGAAGGAATCAAAACTGTATGTTTTGGACATGTAGATATACCTGATTCCAGAACCATATGTGCCCCGCCACTTAAGTCTCTAAACCAAAATTCTGGTGTCCACAAATTCTGGTGTCCAGCACAACCGTGAGAAGAGTATGTCTGTCTTTTTACAGAATTACAAAGCTCCTTTTAATCTTATCGGGCCACAGGTCTCCCTTCACTTTAGGATTACAGAATATGCCCACTCTACTCTAGAAACAGCCTCCAAACTTCCTTTCTGCTTCTCATTACTAGTCCCCTTCTCACAGGACTAGCAGAATAATCTTTCTGTTAACACAAATATTCCATGTTGGAAATTGTAGAGTCTGTTAAAGATAACGCAAACCCGCAGTTGGGTCTGAGAATAATAAAAACATCATAAATGATCCCCCCGTCCTCAGGTGGGATTTTTATTACTATTGTATTTATTTATTTATTTTAAAGATTATTTATTTGAGGGGGGAGGGGCAGAAGGCAAGGGAGAGAGAGAATCTTGAAACAGACTTCCCGCTGAGCACAGACCTGACATAGGGCTCAATCCCAGGACTGTGAGATCGTGATCTGAGCCAAGGACAAGAGCCAGCCACTTAATCTATTAATCAGGCACCCTCGTTATTTATTTGAGATAGCGTGAGTGAGCAAGAGTGCATGTGCGTGCTCACAAATGAGAAGAGGGGCAGAGGGTGGAGAGCTTGATGTGGGGCTCAGTCCCACAACCCATGAGATCACAACCCGAGTCAAAACCAAGAATCAGACATTCAACAGATGGAGCCATGCAGGCGCCCCTCGGGGGGGGGGAAGTTAAAATCAGAAAAATCTTAATTCTGTATTAACTGTCACAGCACAAATATCTACTTTATGATATGATAAGCCAGATGGAAATTAAAGAGGGAGAAAGATGAAAAAAGGACAGAGGGCAAGAGAGCTCCTTGAGTTAGTGAGAGACAGGAGCTCCCAGCATCTCCTGTCGTGGCTTGCTTACCTTAATCTTGTGGATCTCAACACTCTCTGCATGCTAGGACCACTTGGGGAACTTGAATACTGAGGCCTGGGCCCCAGTTGAATCAGAATCTCAAGGGATGGTTGGTACAACCAGTGCCTAAATATCCTATCACATATCTGGAGTCTGAAAGTCTTATTTCATAAACGCATTGCCTATCCCCGTGTGAGGGAAGCAGAGGGCTTTGAGAGTTCCACCATGACTATATGGCCCCAGGGAGGAATGGTTTCCCTACTCTGCCCCTTCCTATCCACGACACCCACCAAAAACACAAGATAGTGTTCCCTAAAGGAGCAGGAGGGATGCCGGGCAGGGGGAAAAAATAAAAAATAATTATGATTGTGGATCTAATTATGCCTGGTGCATGAAGTCTATACATGGCCTGAAGAGCGATTACTAGCTGTGCCTAAATCTTATTTTCATTTAGGATCAGGTAAACAAGTCTGGGAACACAAGGCTCCAACACAGGTAGCAGCAAAAGATATGGGCATATTTTCCTAGCTTTGAGTGAAGGGCATAAAATGAGAAGGGAGTTTCCCTTTCTTTTTTCTGTTGTGGTTGATATAATGTTGGAAATTTGAAGGTAAACGTTTATAATCCTTCCCCAGAAAGTTTCAACTGGGTTATATAACATATAGCCAATTGGGTTAAAATATGATTCATAATCTATATGTGTGGTTCTGTTTCTTAACCATAAAATGTGTAATGTTTGTGAATGTTATGATTTAAGGCTTAAGAGAAGAAAGTGAACTTGGCTTTGAACTCCTCTTATTCCAACAGAGACCAATAAAGGCAGTAAAACCCCATTTTTACAGGCTGCACCCACAGGTGTGGTGCAGAAGAAGAAGCTGCTGTTGCAGGTGAAAAAGCCTTGTCTAGAGATAGAATAATCTGCATGTCATTATGAGGTTACCCTCTACCTAGGCTCCTGCAGGTCAAGAGGGATCTGTGTCCCAGGTGGACTTTACTCAAGAATTTCTTGAGTTGGTTCATCAGGCAAAATGTTTGGGAGGAACATTGATTCTTTTTTTTTTTTTTTTTTAAGATTTTATTTATTTACTTGAGAGAGAGAGCAGGTGTGCAGGAATGGTGGGGAGGGGGCGCTGAGGAGCCAAAGGAGAAGGACATGCAGACTCATTCTGAATGTGGAGCCTTTTGGGGGCTCGATCTCACAACACTGAGATCATGACCTGAACTGAAATCAAGAGTCGGATGCTTAACGGACTGAGCCACCCAAGCATCCCAAGGAACATGGATTCTTAACAACATACACCAAAGTCCCCATTTGATGAGAGAGTTGAAAAGCACTAACAATAATAACAGTGGTGACTTCAATTTATTTCTACCATATAGGCTCTGGGCTGGATATTTCATCGGCCATGTTTTATTATCTCCACCATAACCCTGCGAGGTAGAAATTAGCACTTGGTGGCTTGGCTGAACTGAGTATGTCTGAACTAGGACATTCAGGTATGTCTCTGAAACCATGGTTTTCCCATTTTTATCAACAGCCTCTTGAACTGAGGGACTGTGTGCACTGGTTCCTTCCCCTCAAATCACTCATATAAGTTCCAGTACCTGGAGCTGGTGCCTGAGTCCCTGCTGCTGAATCTCCTTCTTGCCAATGGCCTCTTTGGCCTTCTTCCCATCACCTGCTGCTGCCTGCCCCACCCCAGTTTGGGCTGACCTTCAGATACTACCGTGACTTGGGTTATAGAAGTCAAAGTCCATCTGTCTTTTCCCTTTAGGTTTATGTTTGGGTTTTGGTATTTTCTTCAAGGCTTACATCCTTAGGCATGCACCTATCTCCACTGGTATACCTGATTTCTGGCCTGTCCTGGCTAGAGTTTAGGAAAGACCTATTTGAAGAAAGAGATGACTTTTCAGACTCCAGACACACTATTAGACATTGAAACAGTGGCTGTGTAAATTTTCATATTTATAAGCACTGTAGCAAATGCTCCTTTTCTAAAAAAAAATGTAAATTGTGGATCCTTATCTTTTTGGGGGGCTGGAAGCTTCAACATTAAAAATATAAATGTGGGGAGCACCTGGGTGGCTTAGTCTGCTAAGGGCCTAACTCTTGATCTCCACTCAGGTCTTGATCTCATGGTTTGCAGTTTGAGCCCCACATTGGGCTCCATGCTGGTTATGGAGCCTACTTAAAAAAAAGTAAGAATAAATAACATATAATAATATAATATAATGTAATTAATATATGATGTTTTAAGTGTTTTTAAAAAATGAGTTTTGTGTTTTTTAATTATAAAAATTTTAGTTTTTTATAGACAACATGTGAAATACAGATAAATATAAAGAAACAAAATCACCCTAAATCTGATAACCCAAAGATGGATAATCATCATGAGTGTTTTGGTGTATTTGGTAAATTTTCTTTATACCTTTACACATACAAAAACACACACAGAAGCAAAATGGGGATTATACTTAATATGGTATCATATTTCATATAATATTACCCTGCTAGCATTTCCCCATATCATAAGAATTCTTTCCCTCCCAGTTTATTTATAATTGTCAAATAAAGTTATATTTAAAATATGCAACATGATAATTTGATATATACATACATTTTGAAGTCAAATCAAACTGATTAAAAATAAAATTGGGGCGCCTGGGTGCTCAGTAGGTTTAAGCCTCTTCCTTCGGCTCAGGGCATGATCTCAGGGTCCTGGGATCGAGCCCCGCATCGGGCTCTCTGCTCAGTGGGGATTCTGCTTCCTCCTCTCTCTGCTTGCCTCTCTGCCTACTTGTGATCTCTGTCTGTCAAATACATAAATAAAAAAATCTTTTAAAAATAAAATAAAATGAACACATCCATCATCGCACAGTTATCTTTTTTTGTGTGTAAGAATGCTTAAGATCGGGGCGCCTGGGTGGCTCAGTGGGTTAAGCCGCTGCCTTCGGCTCAGGTCATGATCTCAGGGTCCTGGGATCGAGTCCCACATCGGGCTCTCTGCTCAGCGGGGCGCCTGCTTCCCTTCCTCTCTCTGTGATCTCTTCCCTTCCTCTCTCCTACTGTGATCTCTCTCTGTCAAATAAATAAATAAATAAATCTTAAAAAAAAAAAAAAAGAATGCTTAAGATCTATTCAGCAAATCTTAAGTATACAGTATTATTAACCATTGTCACTATTCTGTGCACTAGATCCTCAGATCTCATTCATCTTACTCATACCTGAAAGCTTATACGCTTTGACCAACATCTCCTCCACGTCCTGGTAACCACTGTTCTACCCTGATTCTACAAATATGATCTTTTCTTTTCCCTTCTCTTCTTTCTTTCTTTTAGATTCTACATATATATGATACTATGGAGTATTTGCCTATCTCTTTCCAATTTATTCCACTTAGCATAATGCCCTCTGTGTTCATCCACATTTTTGTAAATGGCAGGATTTCCTTTTTTAAAAGGTGGGGTAATACTCATTGTAAATGTAGATACACACCACATTTTCTTTTCCATTCATCTGTCAATGGACACTTACGTTATTTCCCTACCTTGGCTATTGTGAATAATGCTGCAATGAATGTGGGGGTGCATATATCTCTTCAAGTTAGTGATTTCATTTCCCTTGAGAACACACCCAGAAGTGGGATTGCTGGATCAAATGGAGGTTCTATTTTTAATTTTTTGAGGAACCTCCATGATGGTTTCCAAAGTCGCTGTACCAGTTTGCATTCCCACCGATGGTGTACAAGGGTTGCTTTTTGCCCCATCTTTGCCAGCATTTGTTATTCCCTGTCTTTTTGATACTAGCCATTCTGACTGCTGTGACGTGATATCTCATTGTGGTTTTGATATGAATTTCCCTGATGATGAGTGATGATGAGCATCTTTTCACGGGTCTCCTAGTCATCTGGATGTCTTCTTTGGAGTAAAGTCTATTCAGGTCCTTTGCCCATTTTTTAATCATATTATTTGGGTTGGGTTTGGTATGGTTTTTGCTATTGAATTCTAAGAGTTCTCTATGTATTTTGGGTATTAATGCCTTATCAGATATGTGATTGACAATTTTTTTTCCATTCCATAGGTGGCCTTTGCATGTTATTGATAGTTTCCTTGGTTGTGTGGAACATTGTTAGTTTGATGTAGTCCTATCTGTTGCCTGTACTTTGAGTGTCATGCTGAAAAAATCATTGCCAAGACCAGTGCCTATATTTGCTTCTAGGAATTTTATAGTTTGGGGTATTAGATTTATGTCTTGAATCTATTTTGAGCTGATTTTTGTGTATGCTGTCAAATAATCATCCAACCTCATTTTTAGCATGTAGGTACAGTGTCTTTCCAACACCATTTTTGAAGACTATCCTTTTCCTATCAGTGTATTCTTGGCACCTTTGTCCAAAACAGTTGTCTGTATCCATTAGAATTCTTTGACAATATGCCAGTAACCTTAAGAATATAATATGAATTATGTAACTTAACTTGTTCAGAGACTTGGGTTGGTTATATTGATAAATGTGTTGCAATGAACATACTATATATGAATTTTTATGCATAATTCTATGTTCTAGATTATTGGGACAAAAAGGAATATTACCTAAAGCAGCGATTAACAAATTTTTTATCTTTTTTATAAGTCTTTATCTTACTTTTTTTCATTTTATTTTATTTCTTTTCAGTGTTCCAAAATTCATTGTTTATGCACCACACTCAGTGCTCTATGCAATATGTGCCCTCCATAATACCCATCACCAGGCTCATACAACCCGCACCCCCCTCCCCTCCAAAATCCTCAGTTTGTTTCTCAGAGTCCACAGTCTCTTATGGTTTGTCTCCCCCTCCGATTTCCCTGAACTCACTTCTCTTCTCCATCTCCCAACGTCTTCCATGTTATTCCTTATGCTGCACAAATAAGCGAAACCATACGATAATTGACCCTCTCTGCTTGACTTATTTCACTCAGCATAATCTCTTCCAGTCCCATCCATGTTGGTACAAGAGTTGGGTATTCATCCTTTCTGATGGAGGCATAATACTCCATAGTATATATGGACCACATCTTCTTTATCTATTCATCCATTGAAGGGCATCTTGGTTCTTTCCAAAGTTTGGCGACTGTGGGCATTGCTGCTATGAACATTGGGGTACAGATGACCCTTCTTTTCATTACATCTGTATCTTTGGGGTAAATACCAAGCAGTGCAAATGGAGAGTCATAGGGTAACTTTATTTTTAATTTTTTTTTAAAGATTTTATTTATTTATTTGACAGAGAGAGAGATCAGAAGTAGACAGGGAGGCAGGCAGAGAGAGAGGGAGAAGCAGGCTCCCTGCTGAGCAGAGAGCGATCCCAGGATGCTGAGACCACGACCCAAGCTGAAGGCAGAGACTCAACATACTGAGCCACCCAGGTGACCTATTTTTAATTTTTTGAGGAATCTCCACACCATTTTCCAAAGTGGCTACACCAACAGTATAAGAGGGTTCCCCTTTCTCCACATCTTCTCCAGCACATGTTGTTTACTGTCTTGTTAATTTTGACCGTTCTAACTGGTGTAAGATAGTATCTCAATGTGGTTTTGATTTGAATCTCCCTGATGGCTAGTGATGATGAACATTTTTTCATGTGTCTGTTAGCCATTTGTATGTCTTCTTTGAAGAAGTGTCTGTTCATGTCTTCTGCCCATTTTTTGATGTGATTATCTGTTTTGTGTGTGTTCAGTTTGAGGAGTTCTTTATAGATCTTGGATATCAACCCTTTGTCTATAGTATGATTTGCAAATATCTTCTCCCATTCCATGGGTTGCCTCTTTGTTTCGTTGACTGTTTGTTGTGCAGAAACTTTTGATCTTGATGAAGTCCCAAAAGTTCATTTTCGCTTTTGTTTCCTTTGCCTTTGGAGACATCTTGAAAGAAGTTGCTGTGGCCGATATCAAAGAGGTTACTGCCCATGTTCTCCTCTAGGATTCTGATAGATTCCCGCCTTATGTTGAGGTCTTTTATCCATTTCGAGTTTATCTTTGTGTATGATGTAAGACAATGGTCGAGTTTCATACACATAGCTGTCCAATTTTCCCAGCACCATTTATTGAAGAGACAGCCTTTTTCCCACTGTATGTTTTTTCCTGCTTTGTTGAAGATTATTTGACCATAGAGTTGAGGGTCCATATCTGGGCTTTCTACTCTGTTCCACTGGTCTATGTGTTTGTTTTTGTACCAGTACCATCCTGTCTTGGTGATCACAGCTTTGTAGTAAAGTTTGAAAGCAGGCAACATGATGCCCCAGTTTTCTTTTTCTTTTCCAACATTTCCTCAGCAATTCGGGGTCTCTTCTGGTTCCAAACAAATTTTAGGATTGATTAACAAATTTTTTAGTCTTAGGATCCCTTTACACTCTTCACTATCATTGAAGACCTAAAGAGGTTTTGTTTATATTGGTTATAGCAATCAATAGTTACTATATTAGAATTTAGAAATGAGAAATTTCAATAATATTTATTTAAAGTATTTAAAATTTACCTTAAAAATAACAGTAAGGAACACACTGTATCTGGATAAAGGGTGAAAATTAGTGAGAAGTAGAAATCAAGTATGCAGCTTTCCTCTAGGGCCTTAAAGAAATTCCCAGGTTTCTACTGGTCCTGTCAGAGAGATGGCAAATAGAAAAGCAGAGGCATGGGAGGCTTAATGGAAGTAGAGATGGGAAAGATGGTGAATCTGAGGGAGTGTCAGCCAGTCTCCTCACAGAACACATGGGAAGTATTTAAGGTTCTGGTCCACTAGGTGAAACTTTAAAGGCATTATCTTCCTTCTGATACTTCTAGAATGCCTCCTAAAAGACCTGCTTTGTAGAGTTCAAAATACCTGCTTTATAGGGTCCTTGTACCAACATTAAGCCACTTATTTTTTAAGACTTTATTTTAAAGTACTCTCTACCCCAACATGGAGCTCATACTCACAACCCTGAGAGCAAGAGTCATATGCTCCACTGATTGAGCCAGACAATTGCCCCGAGTCACTTATTTTTAAAACCTAAGCATGAGATACATTACACAGATAGGAATTCTCAGCCTATTTGTGAGGAAACTGGTAGGTTGTGTCACTGGTCTCAGGCTGGGGTTGGGGGATGGACACAATGGAATCACCATATCTAGAATCCAGTGGTCCTAATTACAAGTCGAGCGGTATGGCCATTGATTCTGGACAGAGAATACTATTAGTTCAGGAGTCTATCTTCAGAATTCACTGGCTCTAAAAGTGACTGAAAGGTGTAAAAAGCACAAGCTACTTGCTAGACTACTAGGCAGGTTCCTAGTTGTATCAGTGTGAATTTGTGTATTTAGATCTCTCCCACCTTTCACTTTCCACCCAGAGACAGAATATACAAATAGGCAGTGGCCAAATATATGGCCTGTATGGCAGCAGAACTCTGACCCACAGCCTCTTCTGCAATCATCTGAAGAAGCCAAGCAACTTGGCTTCCAACTCAGGATCCCCACCCCCATTCTAACCAGGACCAACCCGATAAAGCCAAATATGCTCTCCAACCCCATCACTTCTAGATAGCCCACCCCCGCCTTCCCCATGCCCATAAACTCCAGTTGGGGATTACCTGAAGCCTTCCGTCTTTCCCATTCTAGGGTTTAGCTAATCCCCTGCCTGGCTCTTGTACCCACCAAGAGCAAGTGACGGTGGCTGACTCTCTTACTATACCAGACTCAGAATAAAGAGCCTCTGTGCTCATTTGGCATGTCTTTATTGATTTCCACATCACTGAATGACTAGTGAAGGCTGTCACAAAGCCAAGTTATGAAGAAAGCATCAGTGATTGAACATTCGTAAAGTGCTTTTCTATCATTTTAGGATGCCTTGTAAACACCTTGTGAAACACTGATATCCCCATTCTAGAGCTGAGAATATTGAGAAAGAACCAGGAGATTAAGCTCTGTGCCCAGAGCTGGGATTAGAACATAAACGCCACTGTGTCTAAGGTCTGTTGTTTATCTACTGAGCTCAGGCAGCACTTTGGAATCATTACCATTTTAAAGCATTTTACTCTGGGTTGAGTGAATATTAAGGAGTAGATCACATTTCAGCCTGGCAGACGCGAAAGGCTTGTTTTTAGTTTGTTTTTCTAAGTTTTAGTAGACGACATATGGGCTCCATTAACTTTACTATGTAGCACAATTTCGAAGATAGTTTCTCTTCCAAAATATTTTTCACCGTAATTTAACATTTTCAAGTTCAGCACACACCGTCAACCTCTGATACTTTGTTTTTCTCAGAGTTGTGACCTTTTCCTCTCCCCTAAAGGGGTGGAGGACCAGAGGTCATAAATCCAGCCAGGGATACCCGTTCTGTTATTGCCACTGCGTGGGAGTGGGGAGGATGAGAGTACTGTGCCTGCGCTGGAAAAAGTCCTCCTAACGTAAGGGCTTTCCATTTTTTTTTCTTTTCTTAGTTTTAAACATGAAGGAGAGGCAGAGGGAGAAGCAGGCTCCCCGCTGAGCAGGGAGCCCGATGCAGGGTTCAGTTCCAGGAGCCTGGGATCATGACCTGAGCCGAAGGCAGCTGCTTAACCAACTGAGCCACCCAGGCACCCCTCCATTTTTTTTAAGATAAGTTTTGGGGGTTATCCCAACTCACTCCCCCATCCCCCACCACCAAGTCTTAAGATTGCTGATGATGTTAACTGAAGGTGACGTGAAGAAAATCAGGATGTAGAGACTGACTGGAGTATGAGGCCCCCCTAGCAGGCTCAGGCAAACGGGAAGGGATCATCCTTGGTAGCTCATCCTGTCTGCGAAAATGCATTGACGCCTGTTCCTCTCTACCCTGGGGCATGAAAAAAGGAGGAGGTGAGGCAGCAGCTCTGGGCCCATGCACCACTGGACGTGAACACCAGCGTGAACACCCTCGTGGTTTGTTAGGGCTCACTGGCCAAGGCCGATCAATTTAGCACCGAGTGTACTTTCCTTAAATGTAAACCAATGACATCAATTCACTGGCTCATGGTTCATCTGTCCAAGTCCCTGGAATCCTCTCCTTCCCCCACTCTCCCTTCCTCTCTCACTTATAAACGTGTACACTAGCTTCAGATCCTTCTTCCTTCCACATTATCCTTTCAGAGTTCTTCATTTTTTTATGTTTACTATGCATAAGCCTGCATTGAAAGACCTTCCAATGTATAGGGTCAGGTATGTGTTGTGAGAGCTTGTAAGGTTTTCCTATGGTGGTGCAAGTTCACGGCTTTCAGGGACCGTGAGAACAGGTGAAGGGTCTGAGGAGATGGGCAGCTCCAGCAGAGCCCGCCGGTTCCACAAGTCTCCCATTTCCCGGCGAGCCATGCCACACAAGGCAGAGAGGATTCTGGGTGGGGAACAATGCTCCCAGGGCCTGAGGCGTTGAGGGCGGTGCAGGGGAGGGAGGAGATAAGAACAAGACGGATGGGGGGCACAGGACAGAAGTATGCAAGAGCCCACCACCATTCCAAATTTTTATCATTTTTGTCTGGCTGCCTTTGGGCTTCCCTTCATCCCACAAAAGAAAGGCCCCAAACCTTAGAGTTCAGAAGTCTGCAAGATGTTACAAGTAACAGATGCTTACTGATCACCGATTCAATGCACAGGCCAGCAGGAGTTGTCGCAGCAGAAAAAGCAAGGATGGAGAAGCAGAGGACAAGGTTGGGCAAGCTCTTCAATTCTCTGAACTGTATTTTTCTTATCCTTTAATGGGCTGTAATTAGGATTTGGTGAGAAAAAAAATAGGCTTGAGCCTCTAGCCACAGGTGACAAACAATAAATGACACTAACAGATAAAAAAGAAATGTAAAGGGCTAATTTTCCAGGCACTTTTCCATACTGCTAGGAAGACAAATTATCCATATAAAAAGATGAATACAGAAGGTTGCATAGTTGACCCTTTATAAAGACAGTATTTTAATATAATCGCTGAGATAGAATTTAGTCCTTAACAAGTCCTATGTGTCCTTCTTTTCTATTATTTAAATGTAAATGGGTACTTCCCATTGAGAAAAGATGACAAACAAATATGACCAAAGACATTAGAAATTGTATAATGTACAATGAAATTCAGGCTCAAAATTGGACCCTCCCCCTGGGGCACCTGGTGGGCTCAGTGAATAGGGCATGCAACTCTTGATCTCAGGGCTGTAAGTTCGAGTCCTATGTTGGGTATAGAGATTACTTAAAAGTAAAATATATATTTTTTTAAATTGGACCTTCGGCGCCTGGGTGGCTCAGTGGTTTAGGCCTCTGCCTTCAGCTCAGGTCATGATCTCAGGGTCCTGGGATCGAGCCCCACATCGGGCTCTCTGCTCGGCGGGAGCCTGCTTCTCCCTCTCTCTCTGCCTGCCTTCTACCTACTTGTGATCCCTCTCTGTCTATCAAATAAATAAATAAATAAAAATCTTTAAAAAAAAATAAAAAAAATAAATTGGACCTTCCCCTCCTAATGTTCTGGGTAAGTGTGATACTAGATGCATTATTTCTATAGGGACTCAGTACAGTATGGTGGAGAGAATATTGAATCTAAAGGTTAGAGTTCTTGGTTTCAGTTTTGACTCTTTTGCTAAGCAATATCTTAATTTGGGAACAGAAAGCTTAGATTCTAGGCCTGAGCATGGCTATAGAGGTACTCTAAAAGTTACCTTTGAAATTAACCAAAATAGAGACTCCTGAGTGGCTCAGTTGGTTAAACCTCTGCCCTCGGCTTAGGTCATGATCCTGGGGTCCTGGGATTGAGCCCTGCATCGGGGTCCCTACTCAGCAAGGAGCCTCCTTCTCTCTCTCCCTCTGCCTGCTGCTCCCCCTGCTTGTGCTCTCTCTCTCTCTCTCTGTCTCTCTCTTTCTGACAAATAAATAAAATCATAAAAAGTAAGGAAAAGAATAAAAAATAAAATGAGACAAAAAGGGGAAACTGGGTGGCTCAGTGGGTTAAAGCCTCTACCTTCGGCTCAGGTCATGATCCCAGGTCCTGAGATCGAGCCCCACATCGGGATCTCTGCTCAGCAGGGAGCCTGCTTCCCTTCCTCTCTCTCTGCCTGCCTCTCTGCCTACTTGTGATCTCTGTGTGTCAAATAAATAAATAAAATCTTTTTAAAAAATGAGCCAAAAATATAAGTGCAAAAAGAAAAACAAATTCTGCCAGCTCACCGTCCTACAGGCTGAGTAAACGGTACTACCTCCCTTCTAAAGAGCAAAATAAACAAAACCAAAATGCTTATCCTCAGCACATGGTCTTAGTTAAAATAAAAGTATACACTTCAGTGCTGTATAGACCTGGATTGTATCCCACTCTCCTAAAAAAGGCATGTAAGTGGGGTCTCGACTGGCTTCTCTCTTCATGATGTAGGAGGTGTTGCATGTACAGCTGATCACGTTACCTTCCATCGCTGAAAGGAATGAACTGTAACAAACAGGCTTTAAAGTTCACACGCGATCATTTACCATGTGTCTACTATGCATCAGGCCCACTATGGAGAATGGTGGACTCAGAATAACATTGTTCTCTAATGTATCAGTCCGGTGGTGGAATATATAAACTGATACGTTATATGCGAGGGTCTTGCTAATGGTATAAATCAACAGCCGAGCCAGAAATCTGCGAGGAGGAATGCTCTCCTGGGAGACTCTGGGAAGACTGTGGTGGAGATGATGTTTGAGTTGAGTCTTGAGAGGCAAGTGGAACTTTGCCAGGTGAAGAAAGAGAAGGGTATTTATGAGCAGAGGGAATAGAGTGGCTTGGGAAAGTGCCTAGCACATACGAGAAATAGCGAAGAGAGATGTGTAGCTGCAGCCCAGGTTTTGTGGGAGGGAAGGTGGATGGACAGATAATTTGGGGCAAGAGATGGGGAGCTTTGTTATCCCACATTCAGGGGGGAATCACCCCTGTAGTCAACAGGGGACCACAAAGGTGTAGTGCGTGATATATTGTATGTGTTGTGCTTTTATCTTCTTTTTATTTTTTATTTTTCACAAGATTTTATTTATTTGTTTGTTTAGAGCATGCTCATGAGCCAGTGAGGGGAGAAGGGGCAGAGGAAGAAGGAGAGAGAATCTTAAGCAGGCTCCACACCCAGCATGGCATCTGAGGCAGAACTTGAACCCATGACCCTGAGATGATGACCTAAGCTCAAATCAATAGTGGGATGCTAGGGGCTCCTGGGTGGCTCAGTGGGTTAAGCCTTTGCCTTAGGCTCAGGTCATGTCTCAGGGTCCTCGATCAAGCCCTGCGTTAGCCCTCTGCTCAGCAGGGAGCCTGCTTCCCTCTCTCTGCCTGCCACTCTGCCTACTTGTGATCTCTCTCTCTGTCAAATAAATAAAATCTTAAAAAAAAAAAAAAACAGAAGAGAGTCAAGACACTTAACCGACTGAGCCACCCAGGCACCCCAAGATTTTATTTTTAAGTAACCTCTACACCCAGCTCGGGACTTGAACTTACAACCTTGAGATCAAGAGACTCCAGCTCCACTTACTCAGCCAGCCAGGCACCCCATGCACGCATGTGTTTGTCATACTTTTAAGGTAACGGGAGGTTGTGCAGAGGGAGTGTGTAACTTGGCAGTAAGGAAAAACAGGTTAGGAGACCAAACAGGAGGTGGTGGGGGGAAGGGCTGACTTTGAGAAGCACTTCTTCTTTTTTTTTTTTTTTCCCCCTGAAGTGGGATTCTTTATTGGAACTTAATGTTTACATTGACAGACTGCTGGACCCAAATGTTTATAAGATTTTATTTTTTTTTCAGTGTTCAAAAATTCATTTTTTATGCACCACACCCAGTGCTCCATGCAATACGTGCCCCCCATAATACCCACCACCAGGCTCACCCAAGCCCCCCACTTTCCCTTCAAACCCCTCAGTTTGTCTCTCAGAGTCCACAGTCTCTCATGGTTTGTCCTCCCCTCCGAATTTCCCCAAGTCACTTGAGAAGCATTTCTGAAAGAGAAGAGATAATATGTGGTAAGCACTGGATGTGGAGGCTGAGGGGGAGGCAGAAATAGAGTGTGACTTTGAAGTTGCTCAATACAAGGGAGACTGGGTGGCTGGTGGTACTGTTGACTGAGGTCAACTCAGAACAGGTTGGGTTCTTGACTCCAGTGTGCTCCTGGCTTAAGAATCAACACTGACAGCACCACAGGTGGTCAGTGCCCAAACAAGAAGACAGGATATCAGTGGCTGACAAAGTGCATGAAGCCTACCCTAGAATGAGACAACTGATCTTAATTGCCAGACTTTGGGCTAAAAGTAAAACATAACTTAAAAGTTCTTTAAGGGGAACCAGAGGGGCTCAGTGGGTTAAGTATCCAACTCTTGGTTTCAGCTCAGTTTATGATCTCATGGGTTGTGGGCTTAGGATTCTCCTTTTGCCCCTCTCCTTGCTTGTGTGCATACTCGCCTTCTCAAAATAAATAAATAAATATTTTTTAAAAAGTCTCTTTAAGTAGTTCTGAACAGTTCGGTTCAACACCATTTAAAAGCTGTTTTCTAGGGGTTCCTGGGTGGCTCAGTGGGTTAAGCCTCTGCCTTCAGCTCAGGTCATGATCTCAGGGTCCTGGGATCTAGCCCCACATCAGGCTCTCTGCTGAGCAGGGAACCTGCATCCCCCTCTCTCTCTGCCTCTCTGCCTACTTGTGGTCTCTATCTGTCAAATAAATAAATTAAATCTTTTTTTAAAAAAAGCTGTTTTTTAAAATGTGTCTCATTTATTGCAAACCTCTTTTTTGGTTACACTGTGTATGATTTCCAGTTAAAAGAATGCAGAGTGAGAATGCTGGAGCCGGATTACCTGGGCAGGTGACCCTAGGCAAGACTTCAACCTCTTGTGCTTCAGTTTCCTTGCTTGCAAAATAAGTTCTTCATGAGGCTGTTACAGGAGTAATTTCATAAATGTAGAAGTGTGCCTGGCACATTGTCAAGTACGTTATAAGTATTTGCTATCATTATTAATAAATAATAGAATTCTCAACTAAAAATGGTACAAATGTTAGAGACTTATCATGGAACAAGATTTTAAGTGGACTGTTCCAGAGCTGGTGCTGTTGCTTGATAACCAAGTTATAAAGGACCAGTCTCTTCCCATATAGCACTTTGCCATACTCAGCTTGTTAGTGATGTCTCCCTTCATGGTGGCAGAAAGGCTGCAATTGCTCCAAGTATCAAGCCCTTACACGACTGGCATTCCAAGTAGGAAAGGAGGGTTGGAAGGAAAAAGGACTTTTTTCTTTGTGCCGCCCTCACTTATTAAGGAGGAGAATTTTTCCTAGAAGACCCTAGTAGGTTTCCTTTCAGCTAGAACTGGGCCATGGGCCCATGCCTAACTTCAAGAGGGACTGGGAAAAACTCTGACACTTCTAACCTACAACAAACGAGGCAAAAGTGAAACTGGGGCCAGCTGTTGTATGGATAACTGCAGCGCCTTCCACAGCCTTCTAAGTAGTTTCAAGGATGGCTCACTCAGGCAGGGGGTTCTTGAGAAATAAGAGTGTAGAAGTCTTTATTCAGAGTGAGTCAGCCATAGGTTTCACCCTTCAGAGGTCATTAGCTGTTTTAAGAATAGCTTTTGAGGCATAATATTCCATTATATGTATGGACCACATCTTCTTTATCCATTTGTCTGTTGAAGGGCATCTTAGCTCTTTCCATAGTTTGGTGACTGTGGCCATTGCTGCTATAAACATTGGGGTACAGATGGCCCTTCTTTTCACTGCATCTATATCTTTGGGGTAAATACCCAGTAGTGCAATTGCAGGGTCATAGGGAAGCTCTATTTTTAATTTCTTAAGGAGTCTCCACACTGTTTTCCAAAGTGGCTGCACCAACTTGCATTCCCACCAACGGTGTAAGAGGGTTCCCCTTTCTCCACATCCTCTATGGTCC
The DNA here is from genome assembly GCF_011764305.1 of Mustela putorius furo. Taxonomy (NCBI): domain Eukaryota; kingdom Metazoa; phylum Chordata; class Mammalia; order Carnivora; family Mustelidae; genus Mustela; species Mustela putorius. Next base: position 35,622,194 of record NW_025422368.1, on the reverse strand, counting down.
ATATATATACAATGGAGTATTATGCCCCCATCAGAAAGGATGAATATCCAACTTTTGTATCAACATGGGCAGGACTGGAGTAGATTATGCTGAGTGAAATAAGTCAGGCAGAGAGGGTCAATTATCACATGGTCTCACTTACCTGTGGAACATAAGGAATAACACAGAGGACATTGGGAGTTGGAGAGAAGTGAGTTGGGGGAAAGTGGAGGTGGAGACAAACAATGAGAGACTGTGGACTCTGAGAAACAAACTGAGGGTTTTGGAGGAGAGTGGGGTAGGGGGTTGGGTGAGCCTGGTAGTGGGTATTGAGGAGGGCATGGATCACTGGGTGTGATGCATAAACAATGAATCTTGAAACACTGAAAAAATAAAATAAAGTTTAAATAAATTAAAAAAAAAAAAAAGAATAGCTTTTGAACCCAGGAAAAGTCCCTGTTGGTAAAATATGGAGAGATATTTTTGAGCAGGGCTTCCTTCCTAATATTCAGGTTCCTTCTTAGCTGTCAACTTCTCTTCCCACAAACCAAAGGAGGGGGCTCATAATTCAGTTCACCTTGTCTAAAAGGTTGACCAATCTAGTCACTGTTAAAGTTATTTGCAAGAAAGCATAGGCAGGCTCTCTTCACTGACCCAGCAGCAGGGGGTTATAAGCAGGGAGAGCTGCATGAGAAGAGCTACTCTTTCCTCCTTAGATGCATGTCTTAAATCCAGCTGTTTCCCTACAATGCATATCCCGGACTCTCTACCAGAGTCGGGGCCCAAAACAACCCTCATCTGGGCGCCTGCTCAAGTCTTTCCCTTGCCAGAAAGAATGCGGTGCAAAAAGGTAGACAGAGAGCTATGAAAGAGCCAGAAGAAAATGTTTCTAAACACCCACAGAAAGCCAGATTCCCACTAACCAATTCTGTTAACAAAGAGAGTAGACATTTTAAAATTCCAAGGCATTTAGTTACTAATCTGATTCTGGCCTACATGTGGATATTCAATAAATACTTGTTAAATTGATTCAAAGTTTTATTTATTCAACCTACTTAAAGCTTATGTAAACCCCTTGGAGATTTGTGTCAAGCTGTTAAGTTGGAAAATATATGAAAAGTAGAATATTCACTAGACCGGCTTTCCTGTTAATGAGCTTTATGAGCTTAGTGTAAACTGGTGTGCGTGTGTGTGTATGTGTGTGTGTGTGCACGCGCGCGCAGCAGCAGCAGCAGCAGCAGCAGAAGGAAGATATAAGGAGGAAACAGGAGAAAAGCCTGTTTCTGTCATTTCCCACGTTTGTCTTCATATGATGCTGTACTTACTAACCAGCTACTGCCCTCTAGTGCTCACTGTGTTAAATTCCCTTCTGAATTCCATTTTCATCTAAAAACCCAGGACTCCAGGAAGGGATAATGTCTTGTTTTGCAGATGAGCAAACTGAAGTCCAGAGACTGAGGTGTCCAACTGACCCAGGCGATTTCCTGGATTCTTAGGTACCTAACTGTAACTCATCCGGCAAACCCTTTTTATTAAATGCCATGCCTCAGACATTTCAATAACTAATCAATAAAAATTACAGCATATTTGTCGTACACCAAAAATTAATATAACACTGTGTGTTAACTCCACTGGAGTTACAAATAAATAAATGTTTAAAATGCACATGAAAATTACAGCAGCATAATCATTTAACAATAAATAATGTTAAGTGTTATCTGTTATTTTCCATGTTATTCCAAATAAAGCCAAAATTGACTGTTGGTGAAATTTCGGTAAGGATTTCTAAATATCGTTGCTATGTTTTAAACTTGGTGAAGTTTAGAAAATTCCTGTATTACTTTTGGGGGCAGGGGGCAGGATATTTAACCAGAATGGACCCAAAGTAGACTTGGCTATTTATCAGAATTGACTTATCACTGTCTCCACATAGGCTAATCTTCTGCTAGAATTCTCCCAAAGGAACCTCTTTGCTCACTGATGGGAAAAGGGGGGGGTGTTTGCCATTTTAACTTAGAACACATATTTTCATCATTTAATCATTTTGCTGGTGGGAATAAATTGAAAGTTATCCAGCTGGATGCGTCACTTACAAGAACATTACTGAGTAACAAAAGATTTATTCAAATATTTAATTGGAAGGAAATACATCTGGAATAACTTTTATTGGAATTCATATAAAAAGGAAAGTAAATCCATTAGAATTAATATCATAAACAGTTGGCTTTATCTGGAACCAGAAATGTTAATGAAATGGAGCCCAAAAGTCCTAACCACTTTTCCTTGCAAAAAGCCAGTCATTTTTTAATTTATATGCCAATTACACTTTATTACTTTAGGTTGAGCTTTGTTTTCAGCAAATATTTTAGAGCGAAGTCACTCGAATTACCTAATTAGTTTCCTTTCTCCTCTTGTCTTCAAACACCAAGCAAAAAGAAAGTTGTAGGGGGCATCTACCTCCTTCAGGATGCTTCAGAAATCCTGCTATGACCGGTGAGTCAGCAGGAAGTCACTGGGTTGGGGCTACTAGTAACTACGGGAATTAAGAGACATCTAGTTTCCTTCTTAGATGTCAACATAGATCCCATTGATCAAATAATCCAGTCTCGAATAACGTCTCCTGCGGAGGGATTCTGAGAACATTCTACCCAAAAGGACAAGGCCTATGGCTAGGAACAGAACCCCAAAGAGCAGGGTTCCGATGAGGAGCCATTTTTCAAATGGAAGGCCATGTTGACTTTCTGGAATACTGTTCAGGGAGGAACCACCGGGTCTGGCCTTCTCATTTTCCTGGGAAGCAGTTTTATTTGGAGCAGAAGAAACCACATCTGACAAAAGCAGCATAGCTGCAGATGAATCCACAGTTGACAGAGAAAGTGTAATGGGGTTACTCTGGGCATCCTCTGTGTTTGAAGTGAGGCTGGAAATTTCTCGAAAGGGCACCGTTTCTGCGGGGCTTTTCCAGTCTATGGGCGCCCCAGAGATGGCGTTTGAAACGGCTGCTGTAGTTATGCTAGCTTTGGGTATAACCACTGCATGGGTCAAAACGGTAGACAAGAGGGTTGTGGGGGGCTGCAACTTGCCCGGGGTTAGGGCTGGAGCTGAGGTGGCCATCTCTGGTTCAGAAGTCACAGAAAGTATCACGGGAACATTGGTGGTAGGGGGCAATGCAGGCTTTGGGGGGGTAGAGGTGATACGCTGAGAAGCAATGGTCATCATCGTAGGGAGCGTTGTCACATGTTCAGGTAGGAGACGAGCTATTTTTTGCTCTGAGGAAAACTGTGAACTCTGTGAATGGCCTTTTTCTTTAGAAACAGGGAACAGTTTACTTGCTTGACCAATCTTGAATAGTTTCTCCGAGTGATCTGAGGATCCAAACTGCTGAGAAAATGCATCTCTCCAGAAACTATCGGTGGGCTTTGAATACCCTGTGGGGGTGGGAGTGATTCCCTGTGAAGACTGGCCATGGATAAGAGAATCTTCTTGGGTTAACGCTGGGCTTGGCGAGTTCGTTCTGGCCAAAGCTGGAAAATCTGAAAAATGTAAAGAAAAATAAAAGGAGACTTAAATATTTCCATGCGAACGCAGGTTAAAAAAAGACAAACATATCAGCTTGTTCAGTAAATCCCCAAACTGTTGAAACTTGACATTTCGTAGAAACTTGCGCAAAATGGAAAAATACAAATTGCTAAATCCGAATCTGGTGACACTGCCTCTCTACCAGATGCTGTGGTTTATTTCTAGAGTGATGGGACAGAGGAGAAATGTGTGGAGGAGGACCAGGCAAATTAAGGAAGAGGTGGGAGGAGCAGAACAAAGGAGCTAAGAGGAGCTCGGGAGGTTTAGGAATGTGGGGACACATGGGGGGGCTGAGGCCAGGGAAGAGAGCCGGGCCAGGGGGACACCGCAGGAACTGGCAGAGAGAAGTCTCCCTGGGAAACCAGCAATCACCAAGGAGAGACTTCACAGCAAGGGCGGCCCGCAGACAAGAACAGTAATAGAGGCCTGGGGCAAAGAGGAGCAGAGGCAGAACCGGGGACATTGGCCTGACACAAGGAGGATTCCTGTGGGCCGGGAGGGATGGTATGGTCTCCTCCCAGGGCAGAGAAGCCAAGGCAGCAGCCGAAGGCTGGTGACATTTTCCAATTAAAAAAAAAAAAAAGGTTTTGGCACCACACTCAGGGGAGGAAAGCGATCTGGGAGATTTAATTTTGACTCTCAGAGATTACCATTTCAGAGCCAATATCTTAAATCGGAGGACAACGGAACCAATATTTGAAATTACGATGGCCACAGGGCTGTGATAAAGAGCAGAAAATCACACAGTTCTGAGGGCTGCTGGGGAGGAACCAGCCTCAGATCCTCCTCAGGGGTAAGAGAAATTTTAGAACTGTGCTCTTAGTCTCACACGCCATTCATCACAGCTCCACCCGGAAAGGCTTTTTGGAGCCATGGGAGCAGGGAATGATCATTTGAATTTCTCTGTGTCACTCTGCTACTTGGCTGGTCATTTCACTTAGATTTGAACTGCGGCAAACACAAGGAAGGAAGAAAAGGAATTTCTTAGCATTCATCAGTTCATTCTTCCCTGTTCGCTTTCCCCTTTTCTTCTTCGATTCCTCCCAATGCCGGTTTCTGAACCAGACCCTACTCTCCTCTCTGCTAACAACCAGATCCAGAGGCAACTTGAGATTTATAATATCTTTGACTGGTCTGTAAGCTTCACACGCCAAAGAGGTCCTTCAAAACTGTCACTTGTCAGGGCGCCTGTGGGTTAAGGTGGCTCAGTTGGTTAAGCGGCTGACTTTTGACTTTGGCTCAGGTTATGATCCCAGGGTCGTGAGACAGCCCAACATCAGGCTCTGTGTGGAGACTGCCTGAGAGTCTCTTTCCCTCGCCCTCTGCCCCACCCCCTGCCTGCCCACATAAGCATAAATAAATAAAATCTTAAAAAAGAACTGTTACTTACTTGTCCATCTAGGACAGGGGTCAGCAAATTATGACCCGAGGGCCAAATCTGGCTTGCCACTTCTCTTTGTATGGCTTATGAGCTAAGATCTACATTTTTAAACAGCTGACAAAAATCAAACAGGATACTATTTTGTGACACATGACAATTACATAAAATTCCAATCTCAGTGTCGCAAATAAAGTTTTATTGGCATGTAACGGTGCCCATTAGTTTAGACATTGGCTGTGGGTACTCTGTACTACAAAGACATAGGTGAGTAACAACAGATTGTATATGGCCCATAAATCCTAAAACACTGGCCTAGGAAGCCTAAAGTACTTATCCTTTTGCCCTCAAAAGACAACGTTTGTGGACACCTGCTCTAGGATATAGTACTTTAATCCAAAATAGAATTTGGAGGATTGAAATGCCTCTCTCCTCCAACAATGCTGAAGGAAAGAGTTTCTGCTGCAGGATATACCACACTGATAGACACAACAACACTATGAGAGAAACTGCATCTATATTTTTAGGTAGTATCAGATATTTTTTAAAAAAGAACAGGACTCAACATAGTTCATTTCTTTTTTTAAAAAAGATTTTACTTATTTATTTATTTGAGAGAAAGAGAGAGCACGAGCAGGGGGAGCAGCATAGGGAGAGGGAGAAGCAGATAGCAGGAAGCCTAATGTGGGGTTCAATCCCACGGTCACGCCCTAAGACAAAGGCAGAGGCTTAACTGACCGAGCCACCCAGGTGCCCCAACATATCTCATTTTAAAGTTCCAAAAAAAGACTAGTTAACTCAATGCTCTGTGATGTGTAGGAACTCAGAACTTAAACAAAGCCATTGACAAAAAATGACCAAAACAGCTGCTTTCTTTCTCAAGAGTGCAAGCCCATAAAGAAAGCAGGGCTAGGGCTAGTCCCATTTCTTGATAAGATTCATCTATTGGCAAAGATCCTAGAACCACCCAGGGATCCTCAACACCTGCTCTGTTTACCTCACCCACTGATGTTTGCCATCGGGGTGTAGTGGTTTTTCTCGCTCATGCAGAGATGAGCCAGAGGGGACTGAGAAACAGCCCTGGGCCCTCAATCCTTCTTCTGAGTTTCACTCTCAAGGGACTTTACAAACTAAAAACTTGGGGACTGACTATTCCTTGGAAACCAGCTGAGCAAACAAACTCCCAATTTATTCTCTCTCTGAATTCCCCCCTTCTAGTCCTTAGTAAATGGGACATACCATGAAGCTGAAAGAAAATTTAATAATGCCAAGTTGCAATGGTTTAATAGCATGGACAGAGTACGCTGTCATCTTTCAAACTTTTGGTCTTTAAATATTAGCCAATCAGTTATAGGAACTAGAGTTCATGAGGAAACAAACCACCAATCAGATATCTATTTAATTTCACTCTAAACAGGAAGCAGATAGTTTATTTTTATGGGGAATCTTAATCCATCAACATGGGCAGATTCGTAAATAGAATTACAAGTTTAATTTGTAAACATCCTGTAGATTAAAAAGTCAACAACACTCTAATGTCCAAGGTTGGTGCCACTTTGCTCTGAGATGTCAATCAACCTGCTCTGGGCTGGTGTCACCCCCTGGTGGCTTCCACAGGCACTGTTAGATTCCAATTCCAATTTATTACCTTCATACTCTTTCCTGAAAAGGTTTATACTCATGCCAAGTTCCCTTTTCTCCCGTTTCCACTGAAGAGAATCTTTACCACACACTCCCTTTTACACATGCACTACAAAAGCAACAATATTACAAAGTATTATGAAAATTATAAAACAAATTCAACTATAATTTTTGTCATTATGTCCCAACGACTATTAACATGTTTGTATATCTTAAAGTTAAATTTTTTTCAGGTTTTTATCTGAAATTGTGTTTATTTACATACCTTAAACTTATTTTGTTTTAAATTTTACTTATTTATTTGACAAAGAGAGAACACAAGCAGGGGGAACAGCAGAGGGAGAGGGAGAAGCAGGCTCCCCACTAAATAGGAAGCCTGGTGTGGGCTTGATCCCAGGATGCTGGGATCATGACCTAAGCCAAAGGCAGATGCTTAACCGACTGAGCCACACAGGCATCCCCTTCAAACTTATTTTTTAATATCTGCCATCACATTCTTTTAAGTAGATCCATCATATTTTACACCCAACAGTTCTCTGGCAATTGGATATGTATGTTACTTCTATTTTTCACTCTTTAAACTAATTATATAATAAACAGCTTCAAATCAATAGCTTTTTCTTGTTTTGTTGTTGTGTCTTTAGATTATATGGAAGTTGAATTACTGGAGGAAATTACCTATAATTTCTTTAACACTGTGCTTTGGGGTGCCTAGGTGGCTCAGTGGGTTAAAGCCTCTGCCTTAGGCTCAGGTCATGATCCCAGCATCCTGGGATCAAGCCCCAAAACAGGCTCTCTGCTCGGCAGGGAGCCTGCTTCCCTCTCTCTCTCTCTCTGCCTGCCTCTCTGCCTACTTGTGATCTCTGTCTGTCAAACAAATGAATAAAGTCTTAAAAAAAAAAAAAACCACTGTGCTTTAATGACAAAATAGAAGACAGACATAAGGAAACACACAGATAATGGAAGAAGGAACAGAATGAAGAGGTAGTGAGAAGGGATAAGAGAGACAGAACATTATGGTCCAGCTTCCATATGATGGGAGTTCCAGAAGGAGAAGAACAAATGTTCCAATTAGTGTCTTGAGCCCCAAACTCTTTGAAAATTAAGACTTGGATATCCATCTCTGGCTTAATACCACTCCTGATTGTCTAATGCAATGGTCGAGGTGGCCAAAGGGAACAGCAAGAAGTATCACCACCACCCCATAAGCCCCAGTTTTTTAGCCAAGGAGATATATATATATATGTATACATATACATATACATATACATACACACACACACACACACACACACACACACACACACAGAGGCACGAAGTGAAGGAGCCATACACATCAGGGACAGCCACTCTGGGAAGGGGGCAGGACAAGACACTGTCCGTGTAAAGGAAGGTCTTGAGTGTTTTGAGAAGCCTCATTTGTTCTATGCCTTATGTTTCTAAAGATCATAATTTTATATTGTACATGATTTCATGTTACTGTATATACAATGTACCACTTTAACTCTTTGTAAGAATACAGCTCAGTGACACTGAGTATATTCACCTTGTCTGCAACTGTCACCCTCACCCATTTCCAGAACTTTCTTCATCTTGCAAAACTGAAACTTTGTACCTTGTGCAAGTTTTCTTATACTTGGGTTTATATCATTACTTAGGAAGATTCACAAAAATAATTTGTGATTTACATTCCTGCTTAAAGGAATGTTTGATACATCTGGCTCATTATCCAAAACTCAGACACAGGCTTACCCAGGGGACAAGGCAGAGTCTGTGCCCAGGCCCCCCTGGTAGTTCATTCCCCAAAGTACCTCACACATAATACAGTCAAGAGAGAACCTTTGAGGGGGTGCCTGGGTGGCTCAGCATTTAAGCAGCTGACTCTTGATTTTGGTTCAGGTCATGCTCTCAGGGTCCTGAAATGGAGCCCCATGTTGGGTTCCACACTCAGAACAGCGTCTGCTTGTCTCTCTTCTGCTCCTCCTCTTGTTTTCTCTCTCTCTCTCAAATAAATGAATAAAATCTTAAAAGAGAGAGAGAGAGAGAAAACCCTTGTTTACACTCCCAACCCTAAAACCAGTGTCCTCAAACCTTCCCCAGCTCAGTAGATGGTGCCAACATCCATGTAGACAGTCAAGCTAAGACTCAACTCTGATGCTTCGCTCTTTCCCATCGTCACACCCCAACCCACACCATCAGCAAGTCCTGTCAGCTCTACCTCTGAAATGGGCACATATTTACTTCTCTTTATGTCCTCTGCCACCTCTCTGGTCCACAGTGCCATGGTCTCTCACTTGGATCTTGCCTGCTGCCCCTCCCACCCTGTCTTCCCACTCCCCCTCTTGCTCCTTGTCCATCCCCAGTAGAACAGTCCCAGTGAGTTTTGAGATATCACCTTGAAAACACCATCCTACATTCCGGCTCAAAATCTCCCAATGGCTTCCTGTTGCAGACCTAAAATAAGAACTTCCTCCCCTGGCTTTCAAAGCTTTATGTGATCTCCCTGCTTTTCAGACTTCTTGCATATCTCTCTTTGTATGGTTCACTATGAGTCAGCCAGCTGGGACTGAAGTGTTTGTTCTTCAAACACTCCAAAACTATTCTGCCTTAGGATACTGGAATGGGCCACTTCCTCTGCCTGAAGTTCTTCCCAGATCTCACATCTGACTTCGTCCTGTGCAGATCTCAGTGGAGGGGTTACAGATGGGGTTCACAGATGCTTCCTCTGATCACCTAATCAAGATGGTCCACTCAGTGATCATCTATTACATTGTCTTTGCTCACCCGCATAGCACTTGTGACTCTATTTTTCTTGATTACTTATTTATCATGGTCCTTGTCTCTCTCCTAAAATATAAGTGCTCAAGGTAAGGACCTTGTTTTTCCTTTTTAGTGTTATATTTTTGTGTCCTTAGAGTGGAATAATGTTTGGCACCTGGACAATGCTAAGCAACATTTGTTGTTCATTAAGTAGATGAACAAATAGAATATTATTTATAGCCAAGGGTGTCATGACAAAAACTTTTTCTAAAACTTAAATCAAAGGAAACTTGATACTGAAAGCATCTCATCCTGAAAAACTAACAAGCCAAAATCTCACCAAGACATATCTGAATAATTCTATTATTTGTAGTTGTTTATTTTCTGTATTCTGAACAATATGTTTAATATGGAGACCATATTTCCAATGCCTTGTACAGAATCTGGCCCATGGTGGCTGCTCAGTAAATACTTCTTGAGTGAACTTCCCTCCAGGTCTGGATAATAAAATCCAGTGTGTTGGATTTCAGCCATTGTTATTATGAAATGATCAGAACTTAAAGACAAACATACTGGAATTTTGCACTCACATAGGTCTTAATTAACTCTTTGAAAACAGTCTCTCTGGGCCCTGGAGACCTTATTCCAGTGTTGTTTACATTGTTCTCAAGAGGTGTTTCAAAATGTTGTCATGAAAGGTCTGTGTGCCCTTTATCTCAGGAAGGTAAAAACAAAAGCTACACAACACAAAATATTATCATTTGGAGATCTTTCATTGGAAAAAAGATGTTTGATTTAATAAACTGAACTTTAAATCATGAGAATTTTCCAGTGTGCCTATTTACAACCACTTTTGGCAGTTTCACTTAGACTCTTGTAGAAAATCTTTCACATGAACCACATCCTTAAATAATTCCGATCACCAAGATAGAGAACAATGTTATTCTTACCTCTAATTATCCTGTAACTCATAAGTCCCTTTGCTGGTTTCAGCGGACAAGCTTCCTCGCTGGGACAGAAAAAAAGGTAGCAGTTGGGTTGTCTAGCTGTTTTTCGAGTGTCGAAGATCATCAAGTTACATGCTTTGTCTCCTGCAATGAAAGGCTTCCTAAGCATTATACTGAAACAGGATATTTTGAAGAGCAGGCAATGATTTATTCTGCAATCCAACACAAACACCTTCGTTCAGTGTTCACTTGCTGGCTGACCGCTGACTCATTTCCTCTTCCTTAGTCACATAAAGCAATTTGTAAAGACCTTGGGTTTAAATATCAGAATTAAGGTAATTCTGGCGAAACCAATTTTAAATAGTACGTTTAATTCTTTTTTTAAAAAATAGTACATTTAATTCTTTAGATAAGACTTCCATTTGCTAAAATATCCATTGAAACATCCACAGAAATACTGACTTCCCAATCTTTACACAACCCACAACTGAGTTGGGACTTCAAATCAGAAATGGGGCGCCTGGGTGGCTCAGTGGGTTAAGCCACTGCCTTCGGCTCAGGTCATGATCTCAGGGTCCTGGGATCTAGTCCCGCATCGGGCTCTCTGCTCAGCAGGGAGCCTGCTTCCCTCTCTCTCTCTGCCTGCCTCTCCATCTATTTGTGATTTCTCTCTGTCAAATAAATAAATAAAATCTTTAAAAAAAAAAAAAAAAAAAATCAGAAATGGATCTAACCTGTCTACGGCCATACCACCCTGAACGCGCCCAATCTCATCTGATCTCAGAAGCTAAGCAGGGTCGGGCCTGGTTAGTACTTGGATGGGAGAAATGGATCTAACCTAATGATTTCTTGTATCTCTTATATCCTGAAGGCAGGCACCTATCTCAGACACCTCTGAAGCCATGAGTCCGGCTTTCTTGGGTAGAATTACTAAAGTCAGCATCAATCTCTCATGCTTCCTTCCACAAAGAATCTGAGTAGCATATGAAATACAGAGCCTATTTTTTTTACTTTTACCAGTATCATCCTTCTTTTGATTTTTTTTTTCTTTACATTTCTACTCTTCCTTATTTCTGCTTTTCTATTTTCCTTCCTTTCCAGCTTTTCACCCTTAGCTTTTATTTCTGGCTTCTTTTTCTCTTCTTCTGCCCAATAGAAGTTATTCTTTCTATTCATCATGGCCTAGGGTTGGCTTTGGCCTCAATCTAGTACAGTCTCACTTCTTGGCCTATGATCCCTGAGGGATCAGTATACCCCTGGTCAGGATGAAGGTTAAGAAGCATGTAGGCAGGCACCTGGGTGACTCAGTGGATTAAGCCGCTGCCTTCGGCTCAGGTCATGATCTCAGGGTCCTGAGATCGAGTCCTGCATCGGGCTCTCCACTCAGCGGGGAGTCTGCTTCCTCCTCTCTCTCTCTCTCTGCCTGCCTCTCTGCCTACTTGTGATCTCTCTCTGTCAAATAAATAAATAAAATCTTAAAAAAAAAAAAAAGAAGCATGTAGGCTAATTATTAAAAATGCATGCTCTTTCTCACCATACACACAAATGCATACGCACACACATAACCATGTGTTAACTAACCTTGTTCTGGTAATCATTTTGTAATACATACATGCATCAAATCATCACACTCTGTATCTTTAGTTGACACAATGTTACATGCCCAATATATCTCAGTAAAGTTGGAAAAGCAGAAACCCTGCGTAACCTAGCCATCAGCACCACGTCTTCAAATCAGACAATGGTTAGGATCAACCTTGACTTCCACATTTGGAAATAAGACTCAGTGAGCTTCTGTGGGGGATCTGATCATGTCCACTCTCCATTACCCAGGCAATAAGAGATATACTTTAGCTTTTCCTTTCTCAGCAATGGGATAATTCTGCAATACCATTTTTTGGGGGCCACATAGGTAAAGGGGAAGGTCCATAAGCCCCCCAAGTTGTATGCAAAATCTTATGTCCTTTGTCCTTACGAGCATTTTTCCAGAGTCTGTGGCTACCAGCAAATTGTCAAAGTGCTTTTTTGAATCCTAAGCAGCTAAAGACCATTGCTCAATAAATGAGGAAAAGGGGCGCCTGGGTGGCTCAGAGGGTTGAGCCTCTGCCTTTGGCTCAGGTCATGATCTCAGGGTCCTGGGATCAAGCCCCACATTGGGCTCTCTGCTCAGCGGGGAGCCTGCTTCTCCCTCTCTCTGCCTACTTGTGATTTCTGTCAAATAAATAAATTAATTAAATAAATGAGGAAAAAGCCTAAAATCCGTTAAATGTGACCCACAATTACCTCTGCTTACAGTAAAGCAGTAACAGTAAATTTCCTTGTACAATAAGGCAGCAAACCTGCATTTCTTACTCAACACCCCCTATGGAACTGAAAAGCAACGCAAGGTTTCCTGTGTTCCAGCAGACACCCACCCGCAGTCCTGTTTGCAGATGATTTTCTATTTCATATAAGTGTTGACAGCATGTAAAGAAAAACTGGAAATTTAAATTAAATCTCTGTATTTTCCATAAATTGGTCTATAAAGCATGTTCAAAGGCACACTGCCGAGATTTTTATACGTGAATTCATTGATGACTGAATTCAATTACGTGGGTTCTTTGGTGACTGAATTCAATCTCCAGCCTCTCTTTTTTTACTTGGTGGGGGCGGTATGGGGCTGAAAGTTCCAAACTTCTAAACAAGGTTTGGTCTCTCTGGTGACTGATACCCATCCTGAAGCTATCTAGGGAGCCACTAAGAGTCACCTCATTAGCACAAACTCAGGTGTGGTTGAAAGGGGCTTAGAATGAAGAACAAAAGAAGCTCCTCTTCAGGAATTGTGAGGTTTTTAGGAGCTCTGTGCCAGGAACCAAGAACAAAGATTATATGGATATATTTCTTTCTATACCACACCCATTATATAAAGAAAAGACACTAAAGACATAACAGAAAACACATGGTTGGGTTGGCTAGTAAGCGAGGTTAAGGACCATCAGTCCAGCATCCACTAGCTCTTCTAGGGTTCTTGATGGCGAGACCTCATGCATCTTTTTCATTGTTTTGTCTCCAACACCTAGGAAGACACTTGGAGCTCAATAAATTGTGTGTGGCTTTTGTTGTTGTTTGTTCATTTATTTTTCATTTAGGGAGTTCAAACAGGATTGTAAACACCTGAGAAATGATCATTGTTTCAATGTTTCTTTTTCAAGTCATAGGTCTGACACTTGAAATATGCAAATGTATGGTTCAAACCTATGGGCCTCAGTTTCCTTCTGTGTCATGTGAAGCTGTTAGATCAAACAGCTTCCCATGTCCCTTAAGGATTTTTGTTTCTAAGACATTGGAAACATACCTATTACAACATAACACCAGTGGTTTTCAGCCTTTTTTCTAACCAAACACCTGGGTGACAGACATACACACTCATCAGAAACTTTGCCTCAGCTTAGGGGAAGGGAGGACATACTTGTGGAACATTCTCCCAGTGATTTTGTTACTCACCTCTCTACCCCACTCAAAATCACTAGTATAATCTATGTAGCCACATCAACCAGCTACCTGTGTCACTAAATACTTGGAACAAAGAGCTGCCAAGAGACTATTACTTACCTGTTATGTTTTTTGTTGAACAGCAAGAATTAATGCAGTCTTCCTGAGTTAATGTATGTATGGGTTCATTGCCTCTAATTCCCTTAGAAAGAGATGACTGGATGTCAATGACAACATCTTCTAGACTCTTGGTAGGGCAGTTCTGACTGGTGGACAGCCTTAGTGTCAGGAAACAAATTATTACACAAGTGTAAGTCAAGCTCCATTTGTCCCTAAAGAACATTTTAAATTTCAGTTTAGTCTTAGTCTTCAAAGGTCAAGGACAATTCTTCCTCTGGTCTGAGTTTGCTTCAAGAAGATTATACAGATCATGGAATTTCTCTCTAGAACAAAAATAGAACATCAGCAATGAGTTTTGTTTCTTTTAATAAATCTAGCAAAGATACAGTTCATTTCCTTCTAGTCAATATAAATTCTGGATGTATAAAACAGAAATAAACAAGCATTTTTTTTTTAATTTTTCACTTTTAATAGATCAAGACAATCTTTCATTAAAAACCTGGAAGACAAACCATGAGAGATTGTGGACTCTGAGAAACAAACTGAGGGTTTGGGAGGGGAGAAGGGTGGGGGGTTAGGTGAGCCTGGTGGTGGGTATTAAAGAGGGCATGTACTGCATGGAATACTGGGTGTGGTGCATAAACAATGAATCTTGGAACACTAAAAACAAATTAAATTAAATTAAATTAAATTTTTAAGAAAACTTGGTAAAGAGGGGCACTTGGGTGGCTCAGTTGGTTGATCATCTAACTCTTGATTTCAGCTCAGGTCATGATATCAAGGTCATGGGATCAAGCCCAGAGTCAGGCTCAACACTCAGCAGGGAGTCTGCTTGAGATATTCTCTCCCTAACCCTCTGCCCCTGCCCCCTGTGCACTCTCTCTCTCTAAAATAAATAAATAAATCTTAGGGGAAAAAAACTTGGTAAAGAATTAATTAGCACAAACACATATACTATTCCATCAATGCTTAAAGGCTGAGCAGTGTCTATGATGGAAGAGGTATAAACAGAAGGCCTGCCCCAAAGTTCTAGAATCCTTTCTCTTCTTGCTTCTTCCAACCAGGAGAGAGGACACAAAATTTCTAGTCACTGATAAAGCAGTGATCATACACTTGAGCATGGTTTCTTTCTTGCTAATAACAACTTGCATTTTCATATCACCTACTAGGTGGTAGGCAAAGTGCTGTGAGATGTAAATATATTGTCCTATTTAATCCTTATTCTAGTTCTGCAAAAGAAGCTATTATCTTCCTCATTTATAAATGAGGAAACTAGGGCTGCCTTTCTTGTTGCTGCCTCTCCTTAGATATCAAATCAGAGACAGGTAACTCTAATAATTTAATTCTAATAGTTAGCTGGTCCTTAGAGGGAACTCCTTCATTTCCAGAATACAAATTGCTCACTGAATGATAGTCTAGAGCAGAATTACTGCTCCTTTGGCAAGTCTGGGTGCCTCAGTTAGTTAAGGAACCAATTCTTTTTTTCTTTTTTAAATATTTTATTTATTTATTTGACAGAGAGAAATCACAAGTAGACAGAGAGGTAGGCAGAGAGAGAGAGAGAGAGAAGCAGGCTCCCTGCTGAGCAGAGAGCCTGATGTGGGACTCGATCCCAGGACCCCGAGATCATGACCTGAGCTGAAGGCAGCGGCTTAACCCACTGAGCCACCCAGGAGCCCCAAGGAACCAATTCTTTTTTCCACTCGGGTCATGATCTCAGAGTTGTGAGACTGAGCCTCATGTCAGGCTCCACGGAGCCTGCTTGGGATTCTCTCTCTCCTTCTCCCTCTTCCCCTCTCTCCTGCTCATACACACACATACATTCTCTCTCTTAAAAAAAAAAAAATCCTACTTCTTGAATCTTCTTCTTCCTCCCTCACCCCCCTCCTTCTTCTCTTGCTTCTTTTTTGGTCATGAACCCAAACCATTCAATAGTCTGCTAAAGCTCAGAAGCTTAGGATCTTTTCTGAGAAACATGTTGTGAAAGGCAAACTGGAAATGTGATTATATATGACTATATAAGGATATTATTATATATGACTATATAAGGAAGCCAGTTATATTAAGTATAGTTATTAAAGTAGTTTTTAAGATGTGCCTACAAAACCCTGATGTAGAAGAGCAAGAAAATTCCAAATAATCGGAGAAATGTTCCATGTTCATCAACATTAAGATATCCATTATTCCCAACATGATCTATAGATTCAGTGCAATCCCAATAAAATTCCCAGCAAGTTATTCTGTGGATCTCAACAATTTTAAAGTTTTGATTTAAAAAAAAGATTTATTTATTTATTTGAGAGAGAGAGCACATGTTGGGGGAGTGGGTAGAGGGAGAAGGAGAGAGATAATTGCAAATAGGCTCCCTGCTGAGCATAGAGCTGGACACAGGGCTCAGTCTCATGACCCTGAAATCAAGAGTCAGACACTTAACCAACTGAGCCACCCAGGAGTGACTTAAAGTTTTGATTTTAAAGTTTACATGAGAATCCAGAAAAGCCCAGAATGGCCAACACAATACTGAAGAACAAAGTTGGAGAACTCACACTACCTAACTTCAATACTTAGTATAAAATTACAGTAATCAAGACGATGTGGTTCTGCCAAAAGAATTAAAAAAAAAAAAAAAAAAAAACCAGAACAACAGAACAGAATTATAAGCCCAGAAATAGACCCACACAAATTCAGTCAACTGATCTCTAACAGAAGAGCAAAGGCAATTCAATGGAGAAAGGAGAGCCTTCTCAAAAATGGTGCTAGAATAATCCATATGCAAAAAAAAAAAAAAAATCTAGACACAAACCTTCCATCATTTATAAAAATCAACTTAAAATGGATCATAGACCTAAATATAAAATGCAAAACTATGAAACTCCTAGAGGGGCACCTGGCTGACTCGGTAGAGTATGTGCCTCTTGACCTTGGGGTTATGAGTTTGAGTCTCGTGTTGCATGTAGAGATTACTTAAAAATAAAATCTAAAAAAAATCCCCAAACCTCCTAGAATACGACATAGGAGAAAATCTTAGTGAACTTAGATTAAGTAATGAGTTTTTAGATACAATACCTAAAGCACAATCCATGAAAGAAAAAAATTGATAGGTTGGATTTCATTAAAATGAAAACATCTGCTCTGCCCAAGACATTAGGATAATAAAAAGATAAGACTCAGACTTGGAGAAATACTTGAAAAACACCTATCTGGTAAAGGACTAGTATCTAGAATGTACAAGGAACTCTTAAAAATCAGAAAACAACCTGATTAAAAGTGGGCAAAGTATCAAAAACAGACCAAAGGAGATAGATGACAAATAGGCATATGAAAAGATGCTCAAGGGGTGCCTGGGTGGCTCAGTGGGTTAAGCCACTGCCTTCGGCTCAGGTCATGATCTCAGGGTCCTGGGATCAAGTCCCGAATCGGGCTCTCTGCTCAGCAGGGAGCCTGCTTCCCTCTCTTTCTCTCTCTCTGCCTGCCTCGCCGTCTACTTGTGATCTCTCTCTGTCAAATAAATAAATAAAATCTTTAAAAAAAAAAAAAGAAAGAAAAGATGCTCAACATCATAGGCATTAGGAAGCTGCAAATTAAAAACAAGAATGAGACACCACTATACACCTATTAGAATTACAAAAATCCAGAAAACCAACAATACCAAATCCTACCAAAATCTACATACAAATGTTTATAGTTAACTTTATACATCTTTGCCCAAAACTGGAAACAACTGAGATGTTCCTTCAATAAGTAAAGGGATAAACAAAATGTGGTATATCCATACAGTAGACTATTATTCAGTAGTAAAAAAGAAATGAGCTACCAAGCCATAAAAGGACACAGAGGAAACATGATTGCATATCACCAAGTGAAAAAAGTCAGACTGAAATGTATGACTCTTTGTCAATTATATGACATTCTGGAAAAGGGAGGACTATACCAACAGTAAAAATGTTAGTGGTTGCTAGGGAGAGGCAGGGAGGGATGAACAGGTAGAGCACAGGGGATTTTTAGAATAGTGAGGCTATTCTATATGATACTGTAATGGTTGTTACAGGTCTTTACATTTGTCAAAACCCATATAACTGTGTAACACAAAGAGTGATCCCCAATATTGGGGGCAGCTCCCTGGCTCAGTTGAGGGAGCATGCAACTCTTGCTCTTGGGGTTGGAAGTTTGAGCTTGACATTGGGTGTAAAGATAACTTAAAAATAAAATAAAAAAAAAGAATTAGAGTGATCTCTAATATAAACAAACAGACATTAGTTTAAAAAATAGTTAAAAAGCAAAACAAACATACATATATTATCCATATACAGTAACAGTACAAGTCCAATACTTTCCTTGCTATCATGTCCAGCTTTTATAAGCAGTCAAATAATAAGTTACATTTATGTTTCTCATCTGTCAATCTCTATGCTAAGCACTTTATATGTGTCATGTCACTTAATCCTTACAAAAATCCTGATGAGATGGAGTCCCAATCCTTATGAGATAAAAATTTCATTTATATGAAAAATTCATAATATTTATATGAAAAATGAAAAATGCATAACATTTTCAGGGGTGCCTGGATGCCTCAGTTGCTTCAGAGGCTCCCATCAGTTCAGGTCATGATCCCAGGATCCTAGGATTGAGCCCCACATTGGGGAGCCTGTCTCTCCCACTCCCTTCTCCCCCCCAAGATGCTCTCTCCAATAAATAAAATCTTTAAAGAAAAAATTAGTTGCACAGCAAAGGAAACAGTTAACAAAACCAAAAGACAACTGACAGAACGGGGGAAGATATTTGCCAACAACATATTTTAAATAAAGAGCTAGTATCCAAAATCTATAAAGAACTTATCAAACTCAACACCCAAAGAACAAATAATCCAATCAAGAAATGGGCAGAAGACATGAACAGACATTTCTGCAAAGAAGACATCCAGATGGTCAACAGACACATGGAAAAGTGCTCCACATCACTCGGCATCAGGGAAATACAAATCAAAACCACAATGAGATACCACCTCACATCAGTCAGAATGGCTAAAATTAATAAGTCAGGGAATGACAGATGCTGGCAAGGATGTGGAGAAAGGGGAACCCTCCTACACTGTTGGTGGGAATGCAAGCTGGTGCAGCCACTCTGGAAAACAGCATGGAGGTTCCTCAAAATGTTGAAAATAGAACTGCCCTATGACCCAGCAATTGCACTACTGGGTATTTACCCTAAAGATACAAATGTAGTGATCCAAAGGGGCATATGCACCTGAATGGTTATAGCAGCAATGTCCACAATAGCCAAACTATGGAAAGAACCTAGATATCCATCAACAGATGAATGGATAAAGAAGACGTGGGAGATACATATATATAGAGAGATCTATATATATATACAATGGAATACTATGCAGACATCAAAAGAAATGAAATCTTGCCATTTGTGACAACATGGACAGAACTAGAGGGTATTATGCTTAGTGAAATAAGTCAATCAGAGAAGGACAATTATCATATGATCTCCCTGATATGAGGAAGTTGAGAGTCAAAGTGGGGGGCTTGAGGAGTAGGGAAGGAAAAAATGAAACAAGATGGGAGCGGGAGGGAGACAAACCATAAGACTCTTAATCTCACAAAACAAACTGAGGGTTGCTGAGGGGAGGGGGGTAAGGAGAGGGTTGTTGGGTTATGGACATTGGGGAAGGTATGTGCTATTGTGTGAGTGCTGTGAAGTATAAACCTGGTGATTCACAGACCTATACCTCTGGGGCTAATAATACATTATTTGTTAATAAAAAATAAAAAGATTTAAAAAAATTTTTAAAATTAGTCCCATTTTCAGTCAAAATAGAAACAATTGTGGGATATTTGTGTTTCTTTATTAACCTATTGAATAACAAGTGGTGTATCTAATAACTGCCATAATTTTGAAGATTTTATTTATGTATTTATTTCATATATAGAGAGAGAGTTGGGGGAAGAGCAGAGAGAAAGGGACAAGCAGACTCCTCGCTGAGTTCGGAGCCCCAATGGGCTTGATCTTACAAGCTTGAGATCATGACCTAAGCTGAAATCGAGAGTTAGAGGCCCGACAGACTGAACCAGCCAGGCGCTCCTAATAACTGCCATAATTTTAAAGGATTGTTGAATGTCCATGATACTGGAGATTTGGATAATAAGTAATATGATATGAAAACACCTGGGATTCCTGCTGGTGGCAAATTACAGCCGCCTCTAACTCTACCTTGGCTTTTGACTACTTGCCTCTTAGAGGACATGTTACATTTCAGTTAGAGGCTACTAAAATCCTAAATGTTCCCACTGAAGTTCTCAGACTTTCTGAATATTACCCATGGCTTCTCCAGGTTAAAAATCCTGACACAAGTTATCTTTTTAGGCTGTCATATTTCCCAGATCTCTTTTCTAGCCCTCGAGAAAACCAAACAGGAACGAAAGAGGAAAACCAGACCAATACTTCACTTTGAATGGATTCTGACGGAATCTCTCCCGGAATTCTTGCCCAGAAGCCGGAACTGTGCGAGGGGATCGAGGGGATCGAGTAGGAGCTGCGCTTTCTGTAGGCGGCACCTTTTTAACGCCTGGACTGCAAGAAGTCCTGAAGAGTTTAACTCGATAAAGATGCTCAACAACTATTAGGTAACGTAATTCTTCTAATCATTTTTCCTTAGGCCTTAAAGGTCCACAGTCAAGTTGAATTCTATTGAAAGATAGGGGAAAATGGATACAGGTGGGAGCGAGAGGAGGCACCTGTATTTAACGCCTGCTTACTATCCTCACTAAAACGCGCTTGTACACATCTGTGCCAAATACTGGGAATCATTTCCTTCCCCTCCCTTTGAGGAAATGCATGTCCCCTTACTGAGCATTCTTCTGCCTCTCCTGATGACGACGCGGAACCAGTGCCATTTATGACAGATGCTGCTGCGCGAGACTGGAGAGTCCCCTCTGCGGGTCCACAGCCCCACGGTCACTCCCGCCAGCCTTTCCTCGCCCCAGCCCGAGTCTGGGCGCTCCCGGAGCGCTAGAGCGGAGCGCCTGGAAAGCAGGGGGCTCGCTCTCAGCGGTGGCGGTCCGCCTGGAGGGGAAGGCGGCGACGCCGTTACCTGGCAGCTACAGGCCCCTGGGGTCCCTGTGTCCTACCCGGGTGAGGACAGTCCCCCGCGCTGCGGGCAGAGAGCGGCAGGTCCGCGCGGTCTCGGCGAGGGCGGCAGGGATGCTTCGCAGCTCCTGCCCGGCCGCGGCTTGTGTGCTTAGCCAGTTCCTGCTTCCGTTGCTGCGGCCGAAAGTTAGCCGGGGAAGGGGGGTGGGGAGGGCACAGTCCTGCCCTGCAACCCGGAGCTACTTCCCGGCCACTCGGAGCGCGGTCCCCCGGGAGCCCCTCCTTGCGGTGGCTCCAGGCACCCGGCGATCGCGCTGAGCTCGGGACCCAGGCGGCAGCTGCCCCTCACCCCCTGCCCCTCAGCTGCGTCTTGCGGAGAGGGGGATGGGGAGCGTGGCCGCGACCCGCGGTGGTGTCCGCAGGTTTGCAGCTGCCTCAGCTCGTTCCGGAGGCCACCGAACGCGCGATCTCACCAGAGGAAAGTCAAACAGGACAAAACGTGTGCACTGCAGGATGCCTGTCCCCGCTGTGTCCTGGTCTAGTTCCCCTTCCCAGAGCCACCTCCGAGCGCAGTTTCTCCACTTCGGAGTTAGCAGGGCTTTCTGTCTGGGGCCTGATTATGGGAACTGTATCGATCATTTCAGGCATGGAGGGTCCTCAATGAGAGTTGGCAGTTCTCTAGTTAAATATCCTGCAAGTCAGGCCTCAGCGAAGGCATCCGGATTCCGCCCGGATTTACTGTTTATAGGTATAGATAACAATGAAAATAATGGTGCCTGCTATCGTTACTAAAACGTATCCCCTGGCATATAGCATAGTACCTGGTATGTGATAGGTGCTCAATAAATATTTAACTAAAATGTATTTGTTGAGTGAATGAATGGAAGGGAACTGCTAGGGCATAGGTTGTAGAAGTTATGTTTCTAAATCCATGCTCACTCACGCGACCTCCGTGTAAGTGCAAACAGATGCAACTTTACCAAACCACAGTCAATTAACTTGCAGAAGATTCAAACTTTGGACATCTCTACCTGGCCGGTGGGAAGAGCTTGCAAACCTAAAGCACTAAGCCATTGTAACTTACTATTCTAGAGCTGACACATCCATTCTGGTTTTAACCAATAGCTGTTAGGAGGCATATGTTGAATAAGAATACATGTGAACAAAGGTCCTTTGTATGAAACAGAACTCTACCAGTTGTATCCAGAGGGTGACCTGCTCTTGAATTACAACAATGTTGCAAATACTTGGTTTTAAACCCTTACCATGGGCTCCTGGTGGCTCAGCTGGTTAGGCTTCTGAGCCCTTCTGCTCAGGTCATGATCTCAGGGGCCTGGGATCCACCCATCATCTGACTCCCTTCTCAGCAGGGAGCCTTCTTCCTCTCCCTCTGCTGCTCCCCCTGCTTGTGCTCTCTAGCTCTTTGTCAAATAAATAAATAAAATCTTTTTTAAAAAGTTACCAAAGTAAACTTCAGTGATTTCCCATTGGAGTAATTTTCCTATTGCAGCAAAAAACTGATGTAAACAATACATTTTATCTTTGCAGAGGATATACTTGAGGGTGTGGTAGGGAAAGGTCATATTGCTTTGTAGTCCTTCATAGGACAGTCCCTCCTAGTCACTAAGCAGACTTTTCGTTCTCTTAGAAGTTTCAGATTTAGGGTTTTAAACAATGAACCTGTTATCCTTGTAGTGACATATTGGTTTTTCAGTTATGACCATGAACAGAGGACACTGATGAAAATAAAGATTAAAGAGAATTTTTCTGCTGGTATGAACTAGGTGTTTAAGTTAGAATTAAATCTCTTTTCATCTCATGGCCTGAAAAGATTCTTGGTTCTCTTCTCTTGATACCTTAGAAGTCCCATTTAGGTGGAGGCAGATTTTTTAAAAACACTTTATTCAGAAAACATGTATTAAAGTGCAGGGGAAATTAAAGATCCATAAGATATTGGAGCTACCTCCAAGATGCTTATAGGGGGAAGATTTTATTTATTGTGTAAAGAATAAATATAACGATAGAAGATGCTAAGGAGGCTCAAAAGAGGGGTGTATAATCTGGACCTCTGGGAGGAAATGAAAAATTTAACCTTTTTTTTTTTAAAGACTTTATTTATTTTTAGAGCAGTTTTAGATTCACAGTAAAATTGAGAGGAAGGTTCCCATATACTTCTTGCCCCCATACATGCACAGCCTTTCCCATTAACAATATCCTCCACCAGAGAGGTACATTTCTTGCAACTGATGACCCTCTACTGACACATCAGAACTACATAAAGTCCACAGTTTACCTTATGTTTTTAGTGTATAACACTCTATGGATTTGGACAAATGTGTAAGGATGTATGTCCACTACTATAGGATCATACAAAGTATTTTCTTGTTTTTCTTTACATTTTATTTATTCATTAGAGAGAGAGAGACAGTGGGAAATAAAGATAGAGAGAGCGAGCCTCAGCAGCAGGGAGAGGCAGAGCTGAGCTAGGATGTAGGGTTCAGTGTGGCTTGGGCTCTATCCCAGGACCTGGAGATCATGACCTGAGCTGAAGGCAGACACTTAAGTATCTCAGCCACCCACGTGCCACCCTCCGCCAAAGTACTTTCATTGCCCTAACTGTCCTCTGTGCCCTCCCTATTCATCCCTCCCCCACCACAACCCCTGGCAATCACTGTTCTTTTCATTGCCATAGTTTTACCTTTTCCAGATGTCATGTGGTTGGAATCATACAGTATGTAGCCTTTTCAGATTGGCTTCTTTCACTTCGTAAGATGCATTTAGGTTTCCTCCATGTCTTCTCATGGCTTATTAGCTCATTTTTTTTTTTTTAAGCACTGAATAATATTTCATTGTCTGGATGTACTAGTTTGTTTATCCATTCACATACTGAAAGACATCTTGGTTGCTTCCAAGTTTTGGCAATGGTGAATAAAGCTGCTATAAACAACCAATGTAGGTTTTGTGTGGACTTGAATTTGCAGCCACAAGTTAACCTTGAAGGCTGAAGTTCAGTTAGCTAGAGGGAGAGAAAAAGGCTGAATATTCCAGACAGAGAAAATGGTGTGAATATTCAGGGAATTTTATCCTGACTGGCATGAAGTTTCCCTGTGTACATAGAGGAATAGAGAGAGTCGGGGGTCAGAGCAAGAAGGTTCTCATATGCCAAATTTTGAACTTTATCTTGAAGCGATGGGAAGTTATTGAAGGGGCAGTGGCAGGTCCAGAGACTTTATTAATATTCTAAAAATTCTGTCTGCCAGCCACATGTAGGATGGACTGAAGGAGGTGAAGCCAGAGGCCTTCTGCTTTCCAAGAAATGGGAAAAGTAAGGAGGACCTGAACAGGGTGTGGAGGTTAGAAGAGAAATTAAGGAGAGAGGTTCTTCAGACTTGTGACTGGTTGGTTGTGGTAGTAGGGGTAAGCAGATTTAAGGTGTGGGAGACTAGGTGGCTGGAGTGCCGGGCAATATAGAGAAATGGGGAGAGGAGCGAGTCTGGAATGGAGAGATGCATAATAAGTTTCAGAAAATTTGATTCCTGCTTTCATGACTTATTAGCTTGTGACCAAGAATAAATTCCTAAACCTCCACGTAAAATCAAGAAAGTGTAATCTACTTTATAGGCTTGGCATATAGGGCCAATATTATTGATGAAATGTGTAAGTTTTTGGGTTTGTGAGCGAACAGCCAAGAAAGAATTCTTGAGAACTTTTTGGTGCAAAAAGGTAATTTTATTATAGCACAGGGACAGGGCCCATAGACAGAAAGAGCTGCACTGGGATTGTAAGGAGTGACTGACTATAAATATCTTTTTTTTTTTTTTAAGTTAATGGGGGGTTAGGGATAGCTAAGTCTCTAAGGAATTTGGGAGCAAAGCCTTCAGGACCTGAGGGAGCTAGCTGCTGTTAAGAT
This sequence comes from Mustela putorius furo, assembly GCF_011764305.1. Lineage (NCBI taxonomy): Eukaryota > Metazoa > Chordata > Mammalia > Carnivora > Mustelidae > Mustela > Mustela putorius. Next base: position 35,597,314 of record NW_025422368.1, on the reverse strand, counting down.
AAGGTTACCTTTAGTCTTTAATAAAACATAAATATTAAGGCAGCCGTGGTTTCCTCTGCATGTTTCAGGTATCTATCAGTGGGCCGTAAGGACATTTAAGTTAAGCTACATTTCTCTTGCTTTTGTTTCCTTCATCATTATGAAAGTGCTTTATAAACCCAAAAAGACGGTTCAATAGTATATATAAAATCACATGTTCATGTGGAAATGACTTTAAAGGTGCTGTAAGGAATCATTTCTATGTCTTCTACATCTAAAGCCCCTGCAGCAGAATCCTAATTATAAATGTCCAGTTAATCTTCTCACTACCAGACTGTTAGCTTTCTGAGGATAGGGACTAGGTCTTGTTGGATCATTCATTCCTAGCCTCTAGCAAATATCTGGCATGTTCTAGACTATCAGTAAATGTTGACTCAAGGAATGACATCATTTTGTATTTCTATATCCTTCTCTGATAACAGCTTTACTGAGATATAGTTCACATACCATACAATTCACCTAATTAAATTGTACAATTCAGGGGCACCTGGATGGCTCAGTTGGTTAAGCATCCGCCTTCAGCCATTAGCTCAAGTCATGATCTCAGGGTCCTAGAATGGGGAGCCCCATTCCTACTCAGCAGGGAGTCTGCTTCTCCCTCTCCTTCTGCCCCTCCCCTCTGCTTGTGCCCACACTCTCTCTCTCTGATAAATAAAATCTTTAAAAAAATTGTACAATTCAGTCATTTTTAATATATTTGCAATGGCTGTACCATCATCACCACAATAAATTTTGAACATTTTTACCACTCCCAGAAAGAAACCCCTAACCCACAACAGTTATTCCCTCTTTCCCCCTCCACACCCCTCCTCCTCAGCTTTAGGCAACCACTAATCTATTTTTGTGTCCTATAGTGCCTCTTCTGGATATTTCATATAAATGCAATCTATAATAGATCATCTTTTGTAATGGGCTCTATTCCAATAGAATAATGCTTTTAAGGTTTATCCCTGTTGTAGCATGTTTTAGTACATCCTTCCTTGGTGGCAAATGATATTCTATTATATGAATATACCACATTTTATTTATCTTCTCAGTGGAAAAAAAAATGGTGATATAGGAGATCTCAGCCTCCATCCCCACAAAAAGATCAAAAAACAGTTGATCACAAACAAAAAAGACAGTTATCCACAAACAAAAATAGCTCCGGGAGAGTTCTGGAGCCCACTTAAGAAACATCAGCAATACAGTACAACAACAACAACAACAACAACAACAAAAAGCCCTTGAGAATAATGACACATGAGGAGGAGGAAGATAGCTTCATTTTGACTGTGTCATCCCATCCTCCAAACCAGTATTGCTCAGCATCAAGAGGAAACCTCCCATTTAGAAGGAACTCTCCTTGCCAGGATAGGGAGAGCAGAGTGGGTGACCAGTTCCCCCAGACATTCAGGAGAGTGCGCAAAGGCTCTGCCTCAGTCTCACCCCACTGGCAAAGCTGAGACATATAGACTATTATAGACACTGCTAGGAACAAGGTCTTCCTTGGTGCCATGCAGTGGGAGAAATCATGGTTCACAGTGACCCGCTCTGCAGCCAAGCCAAACAGCTTTTACCCCTAAAGACACCAATAGCCAAGTACAATTGCCATGGATCCCTTGCAGATCTCACCAGCTTTTGTCTCACAGGCATTCATATTCACTGACATCAGCCACCTGAGTCCCTCCCTGCTCCCTCCTACCCTCAGCCCAGGCCAGAAACCACAGTGGCAGCCAGCCTAGGCTTCTGCAGCTGTGCAAGTGCAAGACACCAGTCTAGAACTCCATGGCTGATTCCACTGTGTGTGTGCACTCAGGGCTAGTCCCTCCAGCTGTACACTTGCACACCACCTGCCTGATATCTATAACCAGCCTCCACTGCAGTGTCCATGCCGGAAGGGAGACTGCAACCATAGGAAAGCACAGTGGTGGCTAGGGCCTTTGCAGCTGCTTGTGGGTCTGCATCACTGTGCTTACCTACAGCTGGACCCTCTAGCTGTGCACCTGCTTAGCCCTAGCCCTACCCTTGGTCATTGGTCTCTACTGCCATGTACCTGACAAGATCTAGCAGCCGTGCTATAGTGCATACTGACAGCCCAAGTCCCTGCAGCTGCCAGTGAGCATGGAGTTGACACTGGCCTTGCTGTCTGCTCTGGCTTCCACCACTCCATGTATGTCTGCTGGTGGCCCCCCACAGCCAAGTGCATATCACCACACACTATCACAGGCCCCTTTAGCTACCAGCCCAAGGTTCCTAGCTGCTGGACTGAAAGGTGCTGCTTGAGGACCCCAACAGCCCTTGTAGACACTGCAGACCCCCTGCAGTGCTCACCACATGGTCTTCAGTGCTGTAGACCCCAGTGGCCTAAGCCAAAGAGACATCATGCTCTTGTCCTTCCTTTGAGAGCTGCCACACAACCTGACACTTGGTGTTGTGTACCACTAGACCCAGGATCATGGCATGCTCTTAGCAAGCCCCCACCCACAGGTGAAAGTCTTCCTCTATCAAAGTTGGTTCATAAAGTTCATAAAGACTGCTTCTTTAGATGTGTAGACACCTATCCAAGGCTGCAGGGATCATGAAGAATCAAAGATACATGACTCTAGCAAAGGAATACAAAAAACTTCCAGTCCCAAGAAATGGGGAGCCAGGAACTGTCCAACAAAGAATTCAAAATGACTGTTATAAAGATGCTGAGAGCAAGAGAATATGAACGGACAATTTAATAGTATCAGAACAATAATACAAGAACAAAATGAGAATCTCAACTATGATACAGAAAACAAAACAAACAAACAAGCAAAAAAACAAATCCTGAAGCTGAAAAATACAATGATTCAATCAAAAATTTTAATATAGAGCTGCAAGAGATTAGTTGACCAAACAGAAGAAGGAGTCAATGAACTAGAAGACAGATCAATTAAAATCACCTAATGAGAGGAGCAAAAAATTAAAAAGAATGAAAAGGAATGAAGAAAGTCCCTATGGTACTTACTGGGCCCCATCAAGAAAAACAATGTACATATCACTGGAGTCACAGAAAGAGATAAGAGAAGGAAGGAGAAGAAAGCTTACGTAAAGAAATAATGGCTGAGACCCTCCCAAACCTGGGGAGAAATTTAGATATCCAAGATTTTGAGGCTAATAGGTCAACCTAAAATTTCAATCCAAACAATCTTTTCTAAGACATGTTATAATTAAAACTGTCTAAAATCAAAGACAAAGATAATTTTTAAAGCAGAAAGAGAAACAAATTTTCTTTCATGTAAGGGAACCCCTATAAGGTGATGAGCAGATTTCTCTACAAAGACCTTGTAGGCCAGGAGAGAATAGGATGACATATTTGTTCATTCTCCAGTTGAGAATGTTTACAATGTTCAGTTTAGAATAGAATGTTCATCCAATAGAAAGCATATAAAAACATCATCACATCAGTATGGATTAGGGCATGGAATACAATATAAATTCACTTTGAGGTGGAAAAGGTGGAACAAGAAACAGAACATGTGTTGTACTCCCCTTTTCCCTCCTCTCTTGCCCACCCCCAAAGATGGCAGCCCTGGGAGAGGAACCAGGGGCTCTCCAAGAAGGAATGGTCCCATCAGCCTGGTGGTTTATGTAAGCCTCAAGACTATAGTCAAACACCACCTCTTAGGAGCCTACGTGATCTCTCAGGCAGTATTTGGTTCTTTCTTCATATTCCCACCAAATATAGAATTTACATTCATTTGTAATTTTCTCATAGCTTTGCAATGGTGAGTAAAGGAAAGGGCATGAGTTTGAAATCAGACAATCCTAAATCCCATTTCCACCCTTGACTACCTGGTGACCATGAGGAAGTTACCTGTTTTTGGGCCTCAGGGTTGCTTTGAAGAGTAAATAAGGTTACAAAATGTCTATGATATTATAAAGTAGAAGGGACTTAACCATACAGTTCACTTGGCATTCCTTCTGAGATTATATTTATAAATAGGACATTTATGTTAGGCCATTTGCTTGAAATTTCATGAGAGAAATAATATAAAATGGGTTACAAAGTTCTGAGAATCCCAGAGACACCCAGTTCCTTGGTGGCACTGCATTGCTAGGACTCTACCCTTGATCTGCCCAAACTGGAAGTTTCCATTTTATTTTGAATATACTCTATCCTCACCTTTGCTGGTTTTGGAATGGCTTGTGGATAATTGTAAATGTCCCCAGAAAGTGCTCTGGGGCATCCACTTTCCTCTGAGGGCCCACACACATCCTACCATGTGAATCGGCATTTTCTATTTCTTCATTTTCTCTCCCTTCCAGCCCCGTCTATATTTTTTGTATGCGGCCCACTGCCATACTCCTAGGTTCTGGAGCTGAAACAGAAGCTTTGCATGCAGACAGTTGGGGATTCTAGACCTATCTAGCACCTCTTTCTCTTTCTGTAAAGAGGGTTTAAAATTCTGTAATATGGGCACCGGGGTGGCTCAGTAGGGTTAAGCCTCTGCCTTAGGCTCAGGTCAAGGATCTCAGGGTCCTGGGATCGGGCCCCACATCCGGCCCTCTGCTTAGTGAGGAACCTACCCTCCCCACCCCCGCCACCTGCCTCTCTGCCTACTTGTGATTTCTGTCAAATAAATAAATAAAATCTCTTTAAAAAATAAAAAATAAGGTAAAATTCTGCAATATTTACGAATACTGATTCATTAGGTTGTACACCTGAAGCTAATAAAATGTTAAGTCAATTATATCTCCACAAAACAAAACAACCCCCCTCCCCACGTTTTATAAAGTTCTAACCATAAAGTGCCAACTTATGGGTGATGCTTAAAGGGGACACATCACTAACTAGCAAAGGACTTACTCTTTTGGGCGATTCTGGCTTTGAGACGGTCTGGCCCTTTAATGTTGCTCGCCCTAGTCACCCTACCCGCCCTCCCTCGGGCCGGGGCGTGGCGGGCTCTCCAACCCGGAACTGACGGCCGCGCGTAGCCGGCGCCGCCAATCCGCGTCCCGGAAGAAGCGAGCTTACGGCGCACGAGCGAGTGAGTGAAAGCGGCGCCGCCCGCCGGCCGCTCGCGGGGCTGAAGCTGGGCGTTCTCCACCTCCTCCCTTTAGGGTTCCCCGAAGAAAGCCGGCCAGCTTCGTGCCACCGAGCTGCGCTTCCTTGCGTGTCTGTTCCCCAAATAGGGCCTCCTCTCTCCCGCCGCCCGCGCACTTGCGTGGGCCGGGCGCGCGGTCTCCACAGGTCGGCCCTGCAGCGGTGCCCACACTCGGTGTAGCATCCCTGTCCCCTGTCCCCGGCCCCTGCCCGGTCGTCCCGCCGCCGGAGCGGTGACCGCCTGGCCCGCCGTTCCTCCGCTGCCACCGCTGCCGGCACCATGGGCAGTGAGCAGAGCTCCGAGGTCGAGAGCCGACCCAACGATCTGAACTCCTCAGGTCGGTGTCCTAACTTCCACCCTCCTCCTGCCGGCCCTGTCTGCTTGCGGAGGGGGCTGCCTTCCAGCCTAATGGGGACTGGGGCCGCGGACAGGAACGCACAGAGAGCCCTCAGCATGCCTTTTTCTTGAAAAAAGAGAAAAAAGTCATCGTCTGTCCTAGCCGTCATTTCCCCTGATGGGAGTGAGTGCCTAAACCAGCGTGTGCGCCGATGCCTGTTACTTATTTTCAAAGCAGCTGTTTCTCCCAGCTCCGCCTCCTCTTTACAGGACAGCCTAATTAATTTTTGGCGACACCGTGAGATTTGGCTCGTACCGTGCATGGATCAAGGACAGGACCCCCATGATCCTTCTTCAAGCGGGTCTTAGAGGTTCCTTTTCAGAAGGGATGTGTGACAGGTGTAGAATCGCTTTGAACCCTTGGGTGCAAACATCTCCAGAAACTGCATTTTGCTTGGGAAGGTGTCTCACCTACCTTTCTAATATTAATGTTATAGGAGTCAGCCAGCTTTGTTTTTTTCCCCCCGTACGAATTTCTAAGATTTCTCCCAGCGTTTCAGATAGGAATGGAGGGATTATTGTGGTAGGAATATGGTAAGCACTCAATGAATAAAACAGCTGATGCTTAATTGAGGATCATATGCTTTCTTTTCTTTTTTTTTTTTTTTTTTGTTAGCCACAACCGTAGGACAGCTGGAACTGCTCTGGATACACTGGGGTTGCTAATCCAAATTGAATTAATCTGGACCCTCATTATAACCTATTACTTTCAGGTGTACGATCTGATGATTCAGTATTTGTATATATTATGAAATTTTAAACCCCTTTTTACAGATGGAGAATGAGAGGTGCTCCATAATCTTAGGATCCACAACTGTCTTTAAATACATAGAACTGTTTTCTGCATGGTAGGATCTGTAATTCAGAACTCTAGAAACTGACAGATCTAGGGTTATTCCACACTGAAATGTGTCCTTCAAGACTAGTTCAGGCCCTCATTTTGGGGGTTAGATTGGGACAGCTTTTAATGGCGAGCAGCATCTACTAGCTTTGCTACATCCTTCTATTTCCTTGGAAGGCCCAGAATATTTTATCTGGTACAGAAAATACAGTAATAATTGTTAATCCTTTGCCTCTATGTCCAGAATCATATTTGAAGGGAAGAAGTATGGCATCTTTTTAATATGCTTGCTCGCCTACTGATCACCAGCATGAATTCTAGTACTGTAGCCTACTAACCAGTGGCATAGATTAGAATTTGCTGATTCCCCTGTGCTGAGTAGTTTACGTGCATCTACATTTAATCCTTACTGTCCCATTTTATAGGCAAGGTGATAGAGGTTAGCTAGAACCCAGTGAAGTCTGTTTTCCGTTGGGATTTGGGGAAGAAGAAATCACTCAATTTGTAGCAGAAAAGATTTCTGGCTTGGGATTTGTGACATGTTAGGGAAATAATCAAAAGAGGTTAAGAGGTACTTCTTGAAGAACAGTAAAAGTAGCAGAGATTCTACAAGAGTGAATGCCAAGCCTCAGGAGACTCTGGTCTCCAGGTGTTGGGCCAGTTCTGTGACATCCCAGCATCAGCCTTTGAGACAAGACTATGATGAGCTTTCGAATACTACCTTCTAGAGGGTGAACTGCTTTAAAGGTTTATTCTTACCCTAACCAGGAAGATATTTGAGAAGAGGAGGATATTTTGGTCTAGGAAGTTGTTGGTGGTTTGAATCCGTTCCCTACAATGCTTTATTTTCTCTCAAAGGACCTGAAATTGACCTGTCTGTCTAGCAGTCCCACAAATTTCTGAATTTGGCCTCGGCATAGAATGAACTTCCTATTTATTTCTGCCCTTCTTGGACTAATGCCTGTAACTGTAAGGGTGAGGGGGCTGGCGCCTCAGGAATAGACCCATCATGCAGAGTTGAGAACCAGGATTTTTTTTTCCCCATAGATAGTATCTATTAAATATACCTGGCTTGCTGTGATAAGGCAGCTAGACAGCTTGCAGTTTCACAGGCATAGGCCACGTATACCAATAACCCATAGACTTCCAATTCCTTTCCTCTTTCTCTAGTACTCTTGACTTTGGGCGGGTCACAGCCTAATTTTGTACCCTCATTTTCTCATAAAATAGGGACAATGTCAGTAGGATCGAAGAAATAAAAATTATAAAAACACAACATACCTATATTTTTGGGTGCTGAAAAATAAGATAATTTTAATGATAAAAGCAATTTCATACATGTAGGTTCCTGTAATGTTTGAGAGGTTTTTTTTTTAGTAGAAAATAGAGGTTCCCCTATGATTCATCTGCCCTTTCCAGCCCCCACTGCAGGTTAACTACAGTTAGCATTTTTTGTGTGTGTAAAAATATTCTTTTTAATGACTATACTAAAAAAAAGCTTTGGCGAGACAGAGGGGGATAACTAACATGCAACTCCTGAGCAGTGTAACTTTACTTTTAGTGACCCCTTCTCCAGCAAAGCATAGAGCCAAGATGGACGATATTGTGGTTGTAGCTCCAGGCTCCCAGCCCTCACGGAATGTCAGCAATGATCCCGATGTCATCAAGTTGCAAGAGATTCCAACCTTCCAGCCGCTTTTGAAAGGTAAGAACTTGGGTTTTGTCTTACCTGGACCTGCTGGAAAGATTCACATAGCCACACTACTCTCCCCAGATGGCCGTGTGCCTTCCTCATCTCCTTTAGGTCTTTACTTAAATGGCATCTTTTTGGTGAAGCCTTCCTTGGCTGCCCTATTTAGATTTGAAACGCCTTTGGCTGTTTTTCTCTAATAATCATCATTGGTCTGCTGTGTAGCTTACTTGTTTGTGTAGTGTTTGTGTTTCCCTTTTAGAATGTGAGCTTTATGATGGTAAGAACTTTCTGTGTTTTGTTCACTGTTGAATCCTAGGACTTGTAATAGAGCCTGGTATACAGTAGGGACTGAGTAAATGAATGAATGAATGATGTTGGAGCTAGCCTTTACCTGTTATATTTCTATGAAAAGATTTTCGTCTTATTTGTGGTCTGGACTATGGCTTGACTACTTTAGATCCATGGATAAAACCTCTATTATCCTTGATACAATTAATCCTGACAACCATTTTGTATGAGAGGAGAGGGTGTATATCAGAGGATTAGCATATATTGGTTAGTGTATACTGAGGTAGAGTTACTTTTTTTTTTTTTTAAAGATTTTATTTATTTATTTGTCAGAGAGAGAGGGAGAGAGAGCAAGCACAGGCAGACAGAATGGCAGGCAGAGACAGAGGGAGAGGCACGCTCCCTGCCGAGCAAGGAGCCCGATGTGGGACTCGATCCCAGGACGCCGGGATCATGACCTGAGCCGAAGGCAGCTGCTTAACCAACTGAGCCACCCAGGCGTCCCAGAGTTACCTTTTTTTATTTGCATTTTAAAAAGATTTGTTTATTGAGATAGTGTGAGTGAGCATGCATGAGCCGTGTGGGGCAGGGTTGGGGGTGGTGGGTAGAGGGAGAGAGAGACAAGCAGACTTCCAGAGGAGTGAGGAGTTGGATGCGGGGCTTAATCCTGAGATCATGACCTGAGCCAAAATCAAGAGTCGAATGCTCAACCATTTTTGCCACCCAGAGTTACCTTTTAATATGAATTTTATTATTCACCTGATAATTTCATTATATATTTTAATTTTATATTAATTTATTTTATGTGATTTTCATATCCATCAAGTAATGGCAATGATTTTCTATTAACTAAATGGGCTTTCTACTGTAAGAATCCATTCCTCTTTCTGTCTCTCTTTTCCTCCAAAAGATTAGGAAATATAAATGAATAGAAGGCCCTGGTTTACTTAACCTGGCACAATATAAACTTCTTAAATTTATATAACTATATGTATTAGAAGATAACCCCTCCATACACAGACACACACACAAACACATGCCAGCCCCTTGTAATCCTTACATTGTTAAAATGTGTTTGAATGATTTGTGTCAGATCAGATTATTGGCAGATAGGTTGAACTTGAACTGATGAGAAATACTTGCTACACTATTTTGCACTATACCTAAAAAAAACAAAAATAAAAACAGTGCTTTATAGATGCCATATAGCATCTCATTCTTCCCAGCATTTCATCTGCTTTACAGGTGAGGAAATACAAGCTTTCAGTGTTTTCCCACAGGTCTCAGTGTTAGACTTTGGGAAACTCTTTGGTTCTTATCTGAAACAACACATTACATCCTGTTCCCCATCTTAATAGTTTTCATTATTTTGAGGGATAATGTGATTCTCCAGAAAAGCCAGCATTAATGAAATTTCCATCTCCATGTGTCTTTGTACAATCAGATTAAAAGACAATCAGATTTAATTTACTTGTAGAAACTTAGAGGTGGACGCTTGTATTCTGTACTCTAGGCCTTCCAGACATGCACATAGGACTGCCCACAAGCACCCAGACTCATGCCTCTTCTCCCTGTTAACTGTGTCCCCACAAAGTCTTCTAGTCCTGGGTGAGACCTTTATGGGACCAATATTTGTCCTCACTTTAGGGAAATGCTAAAAACAAGCAAAACCCAAAAACCTTCTGGCATTTTGAGATATATTTAATAATTTCTTTGGATAGTGTTTCTTTTCTAAGCATTGGAAATACAATTCTTATTTTATGGTAATGAATTGACTAGTAGAGGAAGCATCTAGAAGGCTTGGTGTTCAGGGAAACTAACCTCAGATTTAAAATCATTACGAGGAACCCTCACTGTAAATAATTATCACAGTATAGTTAATGCAATGCAGTTGGACTTGGTGGCATTGACACCTGGATTTAAATTGGGACTTGGCTCCCCATTGGCTCTGTGTCCTGGCTTTGTTTTCCCCCTCTTGAACGTTGGTAGTTGAGAACATTGAGAATAGGTGTGTGAGAGAGAGGACGGCACCTGAAGGGCAGGTTTCAGTGAAGAGGCCATTTAGGATTTGGCTAATGGAGAAATTTCTTTCTGAGGGTGGCATGAAAGAGAATTGGCAGCACGTGGCAGGGGCCAGACCACAGGGAACAGAAAAAGCCAGCAAGCATTTAAGTGAGTGCTGGTGTTTCACTGGTGAAGAGGAACCCTCTTTGTGATTAGAAAAGACAGACAGATGGGACAGTTTGGTGAAAATAATAAGTATAATTATGATAATAGTAGGGGTTGGCCCCTCTCCTCCCTCCTCTACCTCTGCGTGATGTTATTATTCTTCCCATTTTATAGATTAAAACATTGAGGCCCAGAAAGCATGAATGCATTACCTCAGGTCACCTGGCTAGAAGGGATAGCTCATCTCAGGATGGCATCAGGACATCTAGTTTTGCACTGTTTTGTACCTAGAATTAAGACTGTTTCTAATTCTAGGGAAGCCAGTTATAAAGATCACTAAGCTGTAAAAGAAAATAGGGTGGTGGGTGTGGGGTTGTTTAGATTTTTAGGTGCAGCATTTGTGACAGAGCCTCCTGCTTTGACATTGTTCTGCCTGGTATTTTAGAGCCCTGCTGTCCGCCTGCTGGGCCACTGGAGGGGCCACTCATCACTGTTGCCTTTATACTCTAATCTCTTTTTTTCACCCTTTCCTGCTTTCAGGATGAGGCTATTTCTCAAAGTAGTAAAAAGGCCACACAGTGAGGGCTGTACCCCCCAGGTCTGATTTCAGAAAGCTTTTTATTCAAGTTAATGACAGCTTATTCTTTCAAAACAATATATTCAAGTATTCCACAGAGTTCACTATTGTTCCATAATGTCATGTGATGTAGTGCAAATGTTGGTGGGTGATCTGCAGAGGCAGTAGCTGGGTGGGTTTAGGGGCTATTCGTATGACTGAGGTAATGTTTGTATTTTTAATGAGCAAGCAGATTCTTTCCTTGGTCTTCACCCTTTTGGATTAATATACCAACATATAAGTTATGCTCTATACTGGTGCCAAATATCTGTTCCTCTTTCTATTTAAGCCAAAAGAATTTTTTTCATAGCAGTCTCTGAATTAGCAATTTATTTTGAAGTGTAAAGCATTTACTAGAAAATGAAAAATTTTTAAATTACAAAGAATAATAAATGACCACAACAGAACACAAAAGCAAAATGTGGATTTGATGATAATTAGATTCCAGGGTTAAACAAGCCCTATAAATCTCTTACTTAAAATTCAACCACTTACATTTTTTTAATGAATCACATGGCTTTGTCAATCTATAGAAATGAACTATTCACAAGAGAAATGTAAAATTGATATTTTATGTATAAAAGTTACATAATTTTGCTATTCACTTGTAATGATGAATATATGTACATGTACACGTGTGAGTATATGACCTTCTCTACAACTGACTTACCAATTTTGTAACTAACTTTGGACATAACCTAAGATTGAGCTGCACAAGGAAGAAACTGTCCTGTTACCCACAAAGAAAGTCAGACATAGATAGTGTAGATACTGATGCTAAGCAGTTTTGTTGGGAGTTCTGTGTCTGGTTGTTAAGAACATGATGTATGTGAAATAGATTTTGACAGTGAAAAAAATAGTCTGGGGCTTTTCTTGGTGGAGCAGAATCTCATGGAACACAGTGAAGGATCTCAAATCACATGGAGCATTGAGAATTAGTGCATGGGGCTGGAACTGGGAAGGAATGAATCAATGGAAAAGAGTAGTAAGGAGAACACAAGGGAGCTACATTTCAAGTGATCAGTTTATATACATCTTTCTCACCCACTTATCTCTTAGCTGGACAAATAAAATAAAGGTGGAGAGTCTTAGTGTTCATGAGACACACGTCTTTGCTAGCTGTCAGACCTTATCTCTGTTTTGGAAATGGAATGCCAAAGGAGAGAGAGTGGATTTTAGAACTTGGTCTTCTCTGAATGGTGTAAAGGTGACCCCTAAGCTAGGGTTGATCCTGAGAGTCTCTTTCCCCCCTCCCGGAATACCATATTTGAAAAATTGATGCTGTATTCCCGATTACCTTGTAGATTATTTGTATGTAGTAGCCTCTTCAGTTAACCTTTTAAACATGGCTGTTAACCAGCAGAGTGTTGGCCTTACTCAGAAGAGCTGAAAGTACTAGGCAGAATGATCCCTTTAAACCAATTGAGAAGGCAGAGCCTTTTTGCAAGAGCAGCCTCACTTTTTTCCAGTGCATCTGTGCGTGCCTCCATTCTTGTTTCTTTCCATCAAATCTCAGAGCAGGTATGTCTGTGCCTCTCTGAAATTTACTGTCTTTCCATTTCACTTTTTTCTCCATTTGTCAGTACTTTCCATGTCTTTAGCATCTAGCTTAGGGAGCCTCTTTCCTCTTGTACCTATACATAGATCTTCCCATCTTTTTTTTTTTTTTTTTTTTTAGATCATATTGAGAGAGTGAGGGAGTGCTTGAGCAGAGGGAGGGGCAGAGGCAGAGGGAGAGAAATGATCTCATGACGACTTTGACTCCACCCTGGAGCCCTGATGCGGAGCTCCCTCTCATGACCCTGAGATCATGACCTGAGCCAAAATCAAGAGTCAGAGGCTCAACCGAGACCGAGCCATCCAGGCACCCATCTTTTAAAAGGAAAACACGAAAATACCTTCTTTTGACTCCATTACTCCTCCTGCTACAATACTTTTGCTTCTTATTTCTGTTGCCAGGTTTACAGACCATGTGACCACTACACACTGTCACCATGTCCTTTCTACCTTTTCCAATCTTGAGGATCTGTGGTCTGGCTCTCACATATATTGTTTCGTTAACATTTGTTTTGGAGGGTTATTTTGAAGTGGTCTTTCTTCATGCTTAAAGTTTTTCTCAGTCTACATTCATTTCTTCTTTTCCATATTTAAGTTTCTGTTCCACTTATTAAACCTATAGCTTTATCATCCACCCCTAACATTATGTTCTGGTTTTTTGGACTCACTTACTAGCCTCTGTTCTTTGCATAGCATTGCCTAGTATTCATTTGAAGAACTGAGGTTCTAAGCTTTATTTTGAAATATAGACATCTAGATGATTCTAAGTCTACAACATCAGCTTCACTTTTTAAAAAAAATATTTATTTGAGAAAGAACATGAGTGGGGGGAGGGGCAGAAAGAGAGGGATAAGCAGGCTGTGGTAAGTGCAGAGCCTAAGACCCTGAGATCATGCCCTGAGCCAAAATCAAGGGTCAACCGCTTAACCAACTGAGCCACCCAGGCACAGCTTCAGCGCTTCAGCTTCTTGTCCGTTTCTCCAACTATAGACTGCTCGGTACAACCAAGTGTTATTTTAAATTCAGCATGCCCCAGCTTCTACCTATGTATATTTTGGTTCCTTTCATTCACCAAGCATTTATAGGATCTTATTTTATTAGGTGACTGAGACACATTCATGTACACTTGAAAAGAATGTGTTGTGCAGTTGTTGGGTGTAGTATTTTACATTAAGGTGTGATTAATTGTATTTAATGAGTTCTACCACTATAGAAAGGTGTTAAAAGCTCCAGCTGTGATTGTTGTGTTTGTCTATGCCTTTTATTCTCCCAGTCTTTTGGAAGTTTCTTATTAAGCTTGCATACATTGATGTTTATTATATTGGCCCTTTTGTTATTATGAATTTACCCTTCTATCTATGGGATTATCTTCTGTCTTGAAATCTGTTTTATGTTAATACAGCCACTCCAGTTTTCTCACACTTATTGTGTGCATAGTATATATCTTTTCCTATTTTTATCTGTTTGTGTCTTTAAAGTGCATCTCTTGGGTCTTGGGATGCCTGAGTGGCTCATTTGGTTAAGTCTCTGCCTTAGGCTCAGGTCATGATCTCAGGGTTCTGGGATCGAGTCTAGCATCGGGCTCCTTGCTCAACGGGGAGCCTACTTCTCCCTCTGCCTGCCGCTCCCCTTGCTGGTGCACTTTCTCTCTCTGGCAAATAAATTAGTTAAAAAATAGAAGTAAAGTGCATCTCTTATAGACGGTTTACATAGTTGAGCCTTACTTCTGTACCTGTGCATGCAGTCTGCCTTTGGTGGGTGGGGGGACAGCAGACCCAGGTTTATTGAATGATAGTACAAAGCTCCCAAGGAGGAAGGGGACTCAAGGGGGTTGCCTGCAGACTGTCTTTTAATGGGGGTGTAAATTCATCTAGTTGGATTCAGGTCTACCATTTGTTCTTCATTTTCTTCTTTCTTTCTTAAGATTTTATTTATTTACTTGAGAGAGAGGGCACAGAGGGAGAGGGAGAAGCATACCCTTGCTGAGCAGGGAGCCTGCCACAGGGCATGTTGTCAGGACCCTGGGATCAAGACCTGAGCTGAAGGCAGACGCCTAATTGACTGAGCCACCCAGGCACCCCTGTTCTTCATTTTCTATTTGTGTGGTCTGCTTTTGGTTCCTCCCCTTTCCTGACTTTTTTGAATCAACTGAATTTTTTTAGTATTCCATTTTAACTACTCTGTTAGCTTTAAAAAATACAATGTTTTTAAAAATTTATTTGTCAGAGAGTAAGAGAGAACAAGCAGGGGGAGTGGCAGGCAGAGGGAGAAGTAGGCTCCCTGCTGAGCAAGGAACCCTATGTGGGACTCAATCCCAGGACCCTGGGATTATGACCTGAGCCAAAGGCAGACACTTAACCAGTCACTGACCCACCCAGGTGGCTCCTCTGTTATCTTTCTCAATTGCATTCTTTTGCATTATTTATTTATTTATTTATTTATTTTTTAGTGGTTGCTCTAAGGATTATAATATACATCTTTTTTTTTAAGGATTTTATTTTTGAGGTATCTCTGCACCCAGTGTGGGGCTTGAACTCACAACCCTGAGATCAAGAGTCACACACTCCACCAACTGAGTGAGCCAGGCACCCCATTATACACATCTGTAACATCATAGTTTACATGGAGATGATATTGTACCACTTCTTATAAAACATAAGAACCTTTCAATGGTGTGATTTCATTTATCCCACTACTTGGTGCTATAGTTGTCATATTAGTGCCTCTCCATATGCTAGGAATCCCATGTGCTGTTTATAGATATTACTTATATATAAATGTATAATTTATATATATATAAAGTATGTTTACTATATACAAAACATATATTATTGTATCATGTTAAATAATTATATACTTAACAATATATATTTTATTTATTTATTTATTTAATTAAAAAGATTTTATTTATTTGTCAGAGAGGGAGAGAGAGTGAGCACAGGCAGACAGAATGGCAGGCAGAGGCAGAGGGAGAAGCAGGCTCCCTGCGGAGCAAGGAGCCCAATGTGGGACTCGATCCCAGGATGCTGAGATCATGACCTGAGCCCAAGGCAGCTGCTTAACCAACTGAGCCACCCAGGCGTCCCAACAATATATATTTATTTTAAACGATCACACATCTTTTAAAGAAATTAAGAGAAGAAAAAACCATATATAGAATGCTATGTCTCCCCACATATTTACCATTTCTGGAATTCTTAATTCCTTTCTGTAGATTCAGGTTTCTCTTTGATGTCACTTATTTTTTAGTCCAAAGACCTTCTTGTAGCATTTCTTGCAGTACAGATCACCTGGAAATAAATCCTTTCTGTTTTTCTTTATATGAAGAATAAATCTTTGCCCAGTTTCATTATCAAATTTTTGCCTCTTTTTTGGTAAGTTTTTTTTTTAATTTAATTTTTTTAAGATTTTATTTATTTATTTGACACAGAGATCACAAGTAGGCAGAGAGGCAGGCAGAGAGAGGGGGAAGCAGGCTCCCTGCTGAGCAGAGACCCGATGTGGGGCTTAATTCCAGGACTCTGAGATCATGACCTGAGCCGAAAGCAGAGGATTAACCCACTGAGCCACCCCGGCGCCCCTTTTGGTAAGTTTTTGAGGAGTAATTGTGGGACTCTGAAATCTCTTTTCTCAACACACTTTCTCCTTCACTGGTTATAATATCCATTGCTGTTTCTTGTTTGAATTAATTACACAGATACAGTTGCCAAATAGTGATTTTTCTACCTTTATCCTTCCTTCTACATGCTGCCACCAGAAAGCGCTTTCTTGCCTTTCCATTTATTTATTCATGTATTTATTTAAGTCCATGTGGAATGGTAAATTCTTGTTTTATTCGATGAATTGTAATCTTATTTATTTTTAATCTCCAAATGCTCCAAGTTTAGGGGTTCCTGGCTAGCTCAGTTGGTGGAGTGTGCAACTCTTGGTCCTGGTGTTGTGGGTTCGAGCCCCACATTGGTTATAAAGATTACTTGAAAAAATAAAATCTTGAAAAAAAATGCTCCAAATTTAGCCAGTTGGAATTTTTTTTTTTTAAGATTTTATTATTTATTTGTAGGAGAGAGGGAGATCGAGAAAGCGAGCACAGGCAGGCAGAGGCAGAGGGAGAAGCAGGCTCCCTGCTGAGCAAGGAGCCCGATGTGGGACTCCATCCCAGGTCACTGGGATCATGACCTGAGCCCAAGGCAGCTGCTTCACCAACTGAACCACCCAGGCATCCCTGGAATATTGTTGGTTGTAGCTTACTATGTCCTTTTGACATATTCTCATTATTCTTTGAACAGGTTTTTACTTCCTAGGTGCAAATTAATATTCCAAATTTTTTTTATTCTTCTTTGGCTCCAGCCGTAGAATCAGGCATTTCACCAGGAGCCCTGGTTCTTTTAGTGGAGAGTGGTATTTCAGAATCACTCTTAGGCCTTCTCGGTGGATTTTGCAAGGAAATATATATGTGTGTGTATATACATAATACACATATTTATACTTGTCTGTATTTGTTTATCTGTATATATTGAAAATGCTAAGTTCACATTGATGTGTTCTAAATGTTCTTTGATCTGTAGGTTTATAATCTTTATCAAATATTTTGGCTACTATTTCTTCCAGTATTTTTCTGCCCCCACCCCTTGTTTTTGTGGGACTCCATTTTCTTTTTTTTTTTTGAAGATTTTATTTATTTATTTGACAGACAGAGATCACTGGCAGGCAGAGAGGCAGGCAGACAGAGAGGAGGAAGCAGGCTTTCTGCTGAGCAGAGATCCCGTTTTGGGGCTTGATCCCAGCACCCTGGGGCTGAAGACAGAGGCTTTAACCCACTGAGCCACCCAGGCGCCCCAGGACTCTATTTTCTATGTTAAACTACTTGATGTTTTCTCACAGGTCACTGATCACTGATGCACCTTTTAATTTTTATTTATTTATTCATTTATTTTTATGTCCTTACTTTGGGTAATTTTATTGATGTGTTTCCAGGTTTAGTGGCCTTTTTTTTCTGTCACATCTGAAATACTGTTCTGAATTCTATCCAATGAATTTTAATTACAGATAATTGTATTTTTTCAGCTTTAGATGTACCTCCCCTCCTTTTAAAAAAAGTCTTCATTGCTTTGCATATTATGCTTATGTTCTCTACTTTTTGAACATAAAGGGTCTATTTATAATATTTTAACTCTTGACTATAATATTATAATATTAATATAATATTTTAATATTTATAATATATTTAACTCTTGACTGATGGTCCATCATTTCTGCATCTGGTTTTTATTGAATGGAAGTTTCTCTGTATTACAGGTCATATTTTCCTACTTCTTTGCATACCTAGAAATTTTTTTATTGTATGCCAAGCATTTTATATTTTGTGTTTCTGGGTATTAGATTTTGCTTTGTTCCTTTAAAGTATATTGGACTTTATTAGACATAAAGTTACCTGTAATCAATTTGACTCTTTCTGAATTTGCCTTTATGTTTTTGTTGTGGCTTATCCAGAACAGTCTTAGTCAAGGTTAGCTAGCTTTTCTACTAAGGCAGTAGCCTTCTGAGTGCTTTACCTGTTGCCCATGTATTTGAAGTCCCTCCACTCTGGCAGTTGGAAATTTGGACTCTTAGCCCTGTGTGAATTTCAGAAATGGTTTGGCCTACTGCTTTCCAGTAGTTCTTTCTCTAGCCTTGGGGATACCTCCTACAGTTTAGTGTGCAGCCAGAGACTCGAGGGTGCCTTGTGCAGTTACCCGGAGAGCTCTTTTATTGAGCGCTCTCCTTTCTCAGTTTCTGTTTTGTAAACTCTGATCCCTTAGCCTCTCTAAACTCCACATTCTCTCTCTTCAATGCACTGAGTCCACTGGGCCCTTTATGGTTATATCCCGACCCAGTCTGCATCTTGGAGACTGTTTTTCACTAATAATCTGGGGAAATGATAGGACTTGCTTGTTTTCCTTCTGTCAGGGATCAAAGCCCTACACTGCCTGTGATATAATATCTGAAAAGAGTGTGTCATATTTTGGTCTGGTTTCTAGTTGTTTATGAAAGGCATAGTAGCAACTAATCCTTCTTGAGCAGAAGCAGAAATTCTCCAAAAAAAAAAAAAAAAGTGCTTTGTAATCTTTCTTTTTCTGTCCATTACCACTGCTGCTTTACTTAAGGACCTCAGGCCAACAGCTTTTGATTACTATGTTGATCATTCATTTCTGCAGCATATAATTGACTTTTGAACAGTGTAGGTGTCAGAGGCATGGACCTCCCCACAGTTGAAAATCTGTGTATAACTTTTCATTTCCCCTTCCAAAACGTAACTATTAATAGCATTGTTCTGTCCGTAATAGTGGTCTGTTGACCAGAAGACCTACCAAGAACACAAACTATCGATTAATGTGTATTTTTATGTTATATGTGTATTCTTACAAAATGTTATGTTTATGTTATATAGTGTATTCTTACAAAAAACTAAGTTAGAGGGGTCCCTGGGTGGCTCAGTCGGTTAACCATCTGTCTTCAGCTCAGGTCATGATCCTAGGTCCTAGGATTGAGCTCCGCATCAGGCTCCCTGCTCAGGGGGAGTTTGCTTCTCCCTCTCTCTCTACTCCTCCCTGTCCCTCATTTCCTCCCCTGACTTGTGCTTCCTCTCTCTTTTGGCCACACGTGCTCTTAGTCTCAAATAAAATCCTTAAAAAAAGTAAGCTAGAGGAAAAAAAAAGTTATTAAGAAATTCATAAGAAAGAGAAAATATATTTGCAGTTCTGTATTTATTGAAACAAATCTAAATCTTAAGTAGACCTGCACAGTTCACATGTGTGCTGTTCAAGGGTCACCTCTACTGATAATACCTGCCAGGTGCTTGCCAGTGTTCCAGATAATGGAGCTACAAAGAATATAAGACACAGTTGCTGCCCTTAAGGAGCTTATGATTTTGTGAGTAATCTAGATAGGTAAGTAACTTACAACAATGTAGTATGAAAATAGTGGCCGCATGCCCAAAAGATTAGGTATGCATAGAGAAGAGAATCATTCATTTGCCCTGGGAATTTGGGTCAGGCTTCACAAGAAGATGTGACATTTGAGCTGGCACTGAGGGATAGAGAAGATAGGGTCAGGGAGTAGATTCGTGACTTAAAGGATCTTCCCTAGAAACCAAAAGTTACGTTTAAAAGATGCCAAAAGGATTCTTTTTTTTTTTTTTTTTAATTTTATTTCTTATTTGACAGAGAGAGAGAGATTACAAGTAGGCAGAGAGGAGGAGGTGGGAATGGGGGAAGCAGAGAATCCCTGCTGAGCAGAACCCCGGATGTGGGGCTCAATCCCAGGACCCTGAGACCATGACCCAAGACGAAGGCAGAGGCTTAATCCACTGAGCCAGCCAGGTGCCCCCAAAAGGATTCTTTTTTTTTTTTTTCTAAAG
This sequence comes from Mustela putorius furo, assembly GCF_011764305.1. Classification (NCBI taxonomy): domain Eukaryota; kingdom Metazoa; phylum Chordata; class Mammalia; order Carnivora; family Mustelidae; genus Mustela; species Mustela putorius. The sequence continues at coordinate 35,577,262 of NW_025422368.1, read as the reverse complement.
ATTTTATTTATTTACTTGAGAGAGAGAGACAGTGAGAGAGCACATGAACGAGGAGTAGGTCAGAGAGAGAAGCAGACTCCCCATGGAGCTGGGAGTCCAATTCGGGACTTGATCCCGGGACTCCAGGATCATGACCTGAGCCGAAGGCAGTCATCCAACCAACTGAGCCACCCAGGCGTCCCCACAAAAGGATTCTTAACCAAATTTATACCTGGGATGTGCTGCTTTGATTTTCTTTTATTACTCTGGATACCTTTAGGTATGCATGTTAAATTCTGGTTTTCATTTTAAGCTATATTATTCAATTTTAAGCTGTATTTTTTCTAGAATAATTATTAGTTTGTGTATTATTCTTTTTTGTTTTTTTAAACTTTTAATTTGTGTTATACTATGAATTTAAACAAGATATACACAGTTTACTTTAATACAAAGATATGTCTTTCTAAGCAATATCATTTCCTGGATAAGTTAGCTGATTCTGATTACTCTTAGAATATGACAATAAAGATAGATGTCTATATTCTTAAGGCTCTGGTTTGTCAGTAGTTTCTGCTAAGTAACAGCCTAGAAATATTCCATAGTTGCATAGTAGAAAATTCTGTTAGTCATCTCCAATTTTTCTATTTTTCTGAAAAATCGCATATAAAAATTCTATTTTTAAGCATTAACATTTGAGACTGAAATGTTTACTTAGGAAAGCCAAGAATTTAAAGGTATTCCCAGAATTTTAAAAAATTCTATCCCCGCCCCCCTCCAAATTTTAACTGATTATTGGAAAGATTGATTTTTCCATTCTGGGCAAAAAGGGAAAGTGACACATTTTTTATAGAACTGTGATGTTCCATATATTTATTTATTCATTTAACCAAATTCATTGAACTCTTACTGTATCAGATCTGCATTTTTAGGCTAGAGATATAAAAAGAAAAAAAGTATATTCTTTCCTATGAAAAGTTGACAGTCTAGTGAGGGGACTGTATTCTTAACAGATAATTGTGATTCAACATGGTAAGTGCTAAAAATATTAGTAATATTAATAATAGTAATAAAACATAAGGCTTTAGAGAATCTAAAAGGTGGAATAACTTATTCTGAGAGGCAGGAATGGTTGATAAGAAAAACTTAGAAGAATTTATATTGTGCTCTTGAGAGTAATCACTTCCAAAGCTCTGTTATGCATAAAAAGACACGTGGAGAAACTTTTTAAAAAATGCTAATTTTAGGGCCCCAAACTCAGAAAGCCTGCCTATGTTAAACTAGCATTCCAGGTGATTCGCTTTGGAAAACACTGAGCTAGATGTTTCTGCACTTGATCTTAGCCAAAAGGCTGAAAAGCAATGAGCTAGATGTTTTTGAACTTAAATACTACTTGAGATTACAGAAGTGTTAGATCATTCGGCTAATGATTTTAGATATTTTAAAGAGATATCGTTATCATAAGAGTATTTTGGAATATGTCATAATGTTTTTACTATTTTTGGATGAACTCCATTGTTAAAACTGATTCACATTTAATGCCTGTACATTAAATTTTGGACTTATTGAGAATTCATTATTTGTAAAAGAATTTGTTAAAAGGCATTGGGTTTTGGTAATGTTTAAGTATTTTCCCCATCAAAATTTAGTTTCACAGAAAGCCAGTGAAAGGCAAAGTATTATTATTTTTTTTAATTTTTTAAAAATATTTTATTTATTTGAGAGAGATAGAGAGGCAGAAATAGTGACAGAGAACATGAGTGGGGAGGAGAGGGAAAAGCAGGCTGCCCTCAGAGGGGACCCTGATGTGGGTCTTGATCACAAGACCCTGGGTCATGACCTGAGCAGAAGGCAGATGCTTAACTGACTGAGCCACCCAGATGCTCCCAAAGTTATTTTAAAGAATGACTTTGAATACATAATTACTTGCCTGATATGATCTAATGAAAATCATTAACAAAAGATTCTAAACACACTTCTAAGCATGTTTACCCACATATGAAAGTGTCAGTAAGCAAATACGTATAAACAAAAATGGGGTTTTGAGTGGCAAGATTTTTGGAGCAGGCATATCACAATTGGGATTGGTTTGTTCTTCATTTAGTCTTTTTAACTGAGGACTTTTCTCTAAAGTATTAGTGTTTTTTATTTCAGTAAATCTTATATCAGTATTAATGTTTACGAGCCTCAAAGGATGGGGAAAAAAGATAAATCCTGCTAAGATGACCAAATAGTTACATAGCCCAAAGAGACATTAAGACATACTTTAATGGCAATAAATATTATAGTTCATTTTCATATTTTACCTTTCTTTTTTTCATAAGATGGCCTCCCTTTAATGCAGTGGAACTTAGGGCAGTGCTGTCTGCCACTTTTACCACTAGATGTCACTAGACTGTAACAATTAGTAAACTGCTGGCTGCTGTTGCAACCTGTGGCAGTATTTGCAAAGGCCTTCGGTTAATTTAGTTTACTCTGTAGCATCTGGATTTCTCATAAATCCAGGTCACAGCTTGCTTCAAGCACAAACTAGTTGGAAAATATGTCAAATTTTGTAACACATGAGTAATCTATAATTAGTTATTTTAGTGTTTATCAGGGCAGCAAAGAAAAAAAAATTATTGCTACAGGAAACTTTTAGTGACCTTAATTTTTTGGAGAGAAAACTCTATTTTTAATGTATCACTGTACTCAACTATTTGTTACACCAAAAATTTCTCAAGACTTGGGATTATGTTTTAGTCATCTCTGATTTCTCAGGACCTAGCACACAAGGCTTGGCACTTGATAGGTATTCAGTAAATGTTATTAAACATTAAAGTAGTCTACAGTACATGTCACAGGGGGGAGAAGCCATGAGTCTTCTTTCTCTAAAAAGTCTCATTTGGGAGACAAGAATCTACAAAAACATGTACCCACAGCTCAGGATAATGTGTATGAACCAAATGAGCACTACAGGCATTAAATTCTGTGGGATTTCAGAGGATCAGTAGCTCTTGGCACAGTGATTAGAGGTGTCCTCATGAAAGCATATTTAGAGGTGAAAAGGGAGGGGCCTGTACAAGTGAAGGAAGTAATGAGCCAAGGTTTCCAGGTAGGAGAATGTGGGCCCTGAAGATTCAGAAAGGTCCTAAGTTTAAGGGCTCTGAACTTAAGTCTTATAAACTTGTACTTAATTTTTTTTTTAGGGGGTAGGGGACACTGAAGGATATTGGGGTGGGTGAAAATAATATGTTTTATAATGCCTTGTAATTTACAAAGCACTAATACTTGAAGGGTGAATTAAAGATGATTGTTCTTTAATTTTAGAATGCTTCTGCCTTAAAGTTCTTTAAAATACTTCTGTTTAAAAGAAGTAATACGGGTAGAGGGCTTAGCACAGTGCCTTGCATGTAGTAAACCTTCAATAAATAATTCTTGATATCACATTATGAAATCAGTAAAAAAATATTATATATTCTATAAAACAGCTGACCTCTGTTTTTTCACAAGAGTCAAAATCATGGAAGATAAGCAATGACTGAAGAATTGTCATAGATTGGAGGAAATGAAGGAGTCACACAGTGTGGGGTCCTGAACTGAGTCTTAGAATAGAAAATGACATTAGTGGAAAAAATGGTAACTTATGATAATGTGTATAGTTTAGTTGATTGTATCATACCAATGTCAATTTCCTGGTTTTGATAATTGTGCCATGGTTAGGTACTGTTAATGTTAGGGGAAGCTGGTGAAGGGCACATAGGGATCCTGTATTTTATCCAACTATTCTTAAAGTTAAATCATTTTAAAAATAAAAAGTTTAGGACATCTGGCTGGCTCAGTCAGTAGAGCATGTGACTCTTGATCTCGGGGTTGTGAGTTCAAGCCCTGTGTTGGGTGTACAGATTACTTAAAAATAAAACTTTTTTTTTTTTTAAGATTTTATTTATTTGTCAAAGAGAGAGAGCAAGCACACAAGTGGGCAGAGTGGCAGGCAGAGATGGAGAGAGAAGCAGGCTCCCTGCCAAGCCAGAAGCCCAATGCGGGTCTTGATCCCAGGTCTCTGGAATCACGACCTGAGCCGAAGGCAGCGGCTTAACCTACTGAGCCACCCACGCATCCCAAAAATAAAATGTTTTTTTAAAAAAATAAGTTCAAAAATATAATGTCATCTTAGAAAAGATTACAATTACATATTTGGGATAAGCCTTCTACTGCGAGGTTCAGATGTTAGAAGAAAAGTTTAAGAATCTTCTACCCTGTATCATATTTAGGATAGACCTTTGCCAGGACAACTTAAGGCAACAATGTGTTCCCTTGAAAACAGGGAAGTAGAACTTCTGAGGACCCTGAATTTTAACACCTCTCTCTATATTTTAGCTAATAGATAAATTTCCCCAGTGTCCTGGTCTTTCTCTCTCTCTCTTTTTATTTTCCCCCCCAAAATTGAAGTATAGTGTACACACAGTTACATTTTTTTATTTTAATTTTTTTAAAATTGAAGTATAGTTGACATACAGTGTTACATTTCAGTGTCCTGGCCTTTAAGGCGGCTTAAACTTCAGCTCTTCAAACTGTTATTTAATATCCTACCTCCCTTTTTCAGGATTTTCACAGTATTCTAGTGAGGCTTTCCAGGGCTTTACCACAAACCCATACCCTGTATTTTGATAAAAAAAAAATACTTTATTACAATTCAGACTATGGGCCTTCCTTATATACTTCATTATCTCTATGTAGATTACCTGTGGGCCATGGAGAAACACCTCATGTTTGTAGAAGTGTTGAATATAATTAGGTTTTAAAAATCAGTGCATGAATTTTATACAGTTGACCCTTGAACAACACCGGTGTCAACAGTAGACTACTACTAGTTAAGTTTTTGTTCAAAAGTTAAAAAGTTACATGTAGATTTTTTACGGTGGTTGGTGAGGGGGGGTTGATGTTTATAACTTCTGATTTGTTCAAGGGTCTACTATATATACATATAATATTGGAAATTTTTAAAATCCTCATTAAAGCGTACTTTTAAAATCTATATACTCCTGTACTCTAAATGTTTACATTAAAAGAAAAGTTTGCATGCATACATCTGGATATTCAGACCTTTTTGACCTATCACAGACTGAGATTAGTTTGTAGTTTTTGTTTGGTTTTTCTTTAGATAACCTTTGGTATGATGGTAATACTGGATTTATAAAATCAGTTGGGAAGTATTTCTTCCTCTCTTTTCTGTAAGACTTTTGTATTATTTTCTATTTAAATATTTGATATAATTCACAGTGAAGCCATTGGAATTGAGATTTTTTCTTTACTTGGTGTAGGTCTTGTCTATTCACATTTTCTATTTCTTCTTGAGTCAGTTTTGGTAATTTTTGTCTGTCTGGGAATTTATTTTATTTAGGGTAAGGTATCTAATTGTCAGTGTGTTTTTTTTCATAATACTTCTTTTAATTTTCTACATTTCTGTGAGGTCAATAGTGAAAAGTGTTTCCTTTCCTGATGGAATTAGAAATTGATCATTTGAGTCCTCTCTCCTTTTTTTCTTAATCAATCTGGCTCCAGATTTGTCAGTTTTGTTGATCTATTTAGTGAACCAAATTTTGGCATCATTCATTTTCTCTTTTGTTTTTCTATTTCATTGCTTTCTGCTCTAATTTTTATTATTTTCCTTTCTTTTGCTCGGTTTGTTAATTTACACTTCTATTTCTAGTTTTTTGGAAGTGTAAGTTTAGTTTATTGACATCACATTTCTTTTTTTTTCCTGAAATAGGCATTTGAAAGCAAGAAATTTTCTTCTAAGCACTGCTTTAGCTGTATCTCATAAGTTTTGATATGCATTTTTATTTTTAACCTTTATTCAGTTTAAAACCCTTTTTAGTTTCCATTTTGATTCCTTCTTTGACCACCCAGGTGATTTAGAATTATGCTGTTTAGGTTCCAAATATTTTGGGATTTCCAAGATTTCTGTTGTCAATTTATAATTTAATTTCATTGTCATCAGAGGATATACTTTGTATTATTTAAATCCCATTTATTGAGACTTGACCTAGGGCTTGGTATATGGTCTGTCCTTGAAAATGTCCCATGTGGACGTCTTAATAAAATTAATAGATTTTTTTTTTAACAGCAGTTTTAGGTTTATAGAAAAATTGAATGGGAAGTACAAGAATTCCCATATCCTCCTTTATCAGCTCCCCATCCAGTTTCCCCTATTATTAACATTCTTATATTAGTGTGGTAAATTTATTACAACTTTGGGTCAAATGGGTCAAATCTGACACATTTTTGTTAACTAAGGTCCATAGTTTACACTAGGGTTTACTCTTTGTAGTACATTCTGTGAGTTTCGCCAAATGTTTGTATCTGCCATTCATTTGTTATCATACAGAATATGATATTCAATGTATCATACATTGCCTTAAAAATCTCCTGTGCTTCATCTTTCATTACCCTCTCCCTCCTCCCTGAACCCTTGGTTAACCACTGATATTTTTACTATGTTCATAGTTTCTTCTTTTCAGAATGTCATGTAGTTGGAATCCTACAGTGTGTAACCTTTTTTAGGTTGACTTCTTTCATTTAAAATATATATTTAAGGGTTTTCCATATCTTTTTGTGACTTGATAGCTATTTCTTTTAACTGCTGAATAATATTAATATTACATTGTCTGGATGTACCACAGGTTTTTTTCAAATCTGTTTACCTGTTGAAAGACATCTTAGTTGCTCCCAAGTTCTGGCAGTTAAAATAAAGCTGCTTTAAACATTTCTATGCAGGTTTTTGTGGGGATGTTAAGTTTTTAATTCATTCGGATGAATACAAGGAGTATGATTGCTGATCATATGGCAAGAGTATGTTTATTTTTGTAAGAAATTTCCAGTTTGTCTTCAAAGAGGCTATACCATTTTGCATTCCCATCAGCAGTGAATGAGTGTTTCTGTTTGTCTGCATTCTGGCCAACATTTGGTGATGTCATTGTTTTGGATGTTAGCCACTCTAATAAGTTTGCAGTGATACTGCTTTAATTTGTAATTCCCTAATGATGTTAAACATCTTTTCATATGGTTATTTGCTATCTGTATTTCATCTTTGGTCAGATGTCTGTTGAGATCTTCTGCTCATTTTCTAATTGGGTTTCTTTTATATTGCTAAGTTTTAAAAGTTCTTTGTATATTTTGGATACTAGTTCCTTTTTTTTTTTTTAAGATTTTATTTATTTGAGAGAGCAGGCACATAAGCAGGGGGGATGGATAGAGGAAGAGGGAGAAGCAGACTCCCCACTGAGCAGGAAGCCCAGTGATGTGGCACTCAATCCCAGGACTCTGAGATCATGACCTGAGTGGAACGAAGGCAATTGCTTAGCTGACTGAGCCACCCCAGTACCACGTGGATATCAGTTCTTTATCAGATATGTTCTTGTAGATACTCTCTGGCTTGTTTTCTCATTCTCTTAGCAGTGTCTTTCACGAAATAGAAGTTTTAAATTTTAATGAAATCTAACTTTTTTAATGAAGTCCCAACTTTTTCTTTCTTGGATTGTACTTTTGATGATATCAAAAATCATTAAAAAACCCAGGGTCACCTACAGTCATTTCTCTTGTTACTATCTAGGAGTTTTATAGTTTCGTGTTTTACAATAAGTCTTTGATCCATTTTGAATTAATTTTATTTATTTTTATTTTTAATTTAGAAAATTTTTTATTTTGGGCATCTGGGTGGCTCAGTCGGTTAAGTGTCTGTCTTTGGCTCAGGTCATGATCCCAGAGTCCTGGGATGGATTCCTGCATCAGGCTCCCTGCTCAGTGGGGCATCTGCTTCTCTCTCTCAGTGCCTCCCCACACTTGTGCTCTCTCTTATCTCTCTCTCTTGCAAAAATAAAAAAATAATTTTTTTTTAAGATTTTATTTTTTTATTTGACATAAATCACAAGTAGGCAGAGAGGCAAGCAGGTAGAGAGAAAAGGGGAAATAGGCTCCCCGCTGAGCAGCGAGCCTGATGCAGGAATCCATCCCAAGACTCTGGGATCATGACCTGAGCCAAAGGCAGACACTTAACTGACTGAGCCACCCAGATGCCCAAGATAAAAAAATTTTTAAATTAAAAATAAAAGAAAATCAGGGTCCTGATCCCAGGACCCTGAGGTCATGACCTGAGCCGAAGGCAGAAGCTTAACACACTGAGCCACCCAGGCACCCCAAGAAATAAAATTTAAAAAAAAAATTTTTTTTAATAAGCTTTCTCAGGGTGCCTGACTAGCTCGGTCAGTGGAGCATGTGACTCTTGATCTCAGGGTGGTGAGTTTGAGCCCCATGCTGGGTGTAGAGATTACTTAAAAATAATGAACCATGAGAGACTATGGACTCTGAAAAACAATCTGAGGGTTTTGAAGGGGTGGAGGGGTAGGAGGTTGGGGGAACCGGGTGGTGGGTATTAGAGAGGGCACGGATTGCATGGAGCACTGGGTGTGGTACAAAAACAATGAATACTGTTATGCTGAAAAAATATATATTTTTTTAAAAATGAAAATCACCTAAAAAAATAAAAATTTTAAAAAAAGTAAGTCTACGTCCAATATGGGGCTTGAACTCACAATCCCAAAATCAAGAGTAGCATACTCTGCCTACCGAGTCAGTCAGGCTCCATGTTTTAAGTTAATTTTTATGAAAGGTGCAAGCCATCTGCAGTTCTAAAGATTGTGTACTCTGCAGTCTTTGGCTGTTGTGTTTTGTGTATGTTGGTTATGTCAGGTTCATTGATAGTGGTTAAGTCTTCTATACCCTTACTGATTTTCTGTTTAGTTTTATCAATTGTTGAGAGTGAGGTACTGAGTTATTCACCTGTTATTGTTAAATTGTCTACTGCTCCTTTCAGATTTGTCAGTTTTTTCTTCATTTGTTTTGAGGCTGTATTGTTATGTGTATATACATTGATAATTATTATGTCTTACTGATGTAGTCACTCCATTTTGTTATCATTAACAAAACATCCTTTGTCTCTAATATTTTTGTCTTCAAGTGTATTTTATCCGACAGTAATATAACTACTCTTTCTTATAGTTCTCTATATAGTATACATCTTTTTTCATCCTTTCACTTTCAATCCGCTTGTGTCCTGAATCTAAGAAGTGTCTCTTATAGAAAGCATGTAGTTGGATCTTGCTGTTTTATCCATTCTGACACTGTGCCTTTTGGACTTGCATTTGCCTTTTTGCTATTTCTTTTACAAACATTCTATTCTTGTTTTGTTGTTTTGTTCCTGTTTCCTCCTTAACTGCTGCCTTTTGTATTAAGTAAATATTTTTAATACACTGTTTTAATTCTTCTGATTTTTTTCTAACTATGCATTTTTTGTAGTTGTTTTCTTAGTAATTGCTCTAGGGATTATTATGTGTATTTTAATTTATAGGCATCTACTTCAATTAATGCTAACTTAATTCTGGTAAAATATATAAGCTTTGCTCTGTTTTTTTCTCCCTCCTTTGTGCTACTATTATATATGATAATAATGCTATTATTAAGTATCTATTATAAATATATTAAAATGTATTTATATATGTTATAAACCCAAAATATAGTGTCATAGTTAATTGCTTTAGAAATATTTATGTTAGGGTGCCTGGGTGGCTCAGTCAGTTAAACATCTGCCTTTGGCTCAGGTCATGATCTCAGGGTCCAGGAATCGAGCCCAACTCCAGATTCCCTCCCTCTCTGACCCTTACCCCACTTATGCTCACACACTGTTTCTCTCTCAAATTAATACATAAAATCTTAGAAAAAAAACCACATTAAATGTTTATGTCTTTCAAGGAAGAGAAGAAACGAGTAAAAACATATTTATAGAATATTTTATATTAATCACATACTTTAAACATTTTTAGTGATCCTCATTTCTTCTTGTGGCTTCTAGTCATCATCGAGTGTCATTTTCTTTCAGGCTAAAGAGAGTTCCCTGAGTATTTCTTGTGTTATAGATCCATTAGCAATGTATTTTCTCAATTTTTTGTTATCTGAGAATATCTTAATCTTCATTTTTGAAGGATAAATTTACTAGGTATGAATTTCTTGGTTGACAAAATTTTTTTCCCCAGTGCTTTGTGTATGTCATTCAACTCTATTCTGGCCTCCACTGTTTCAGATTAAGTCACTTTTCTCTTGCTGTTTTCAAGGTTTTCTCTTTGACTCTGGTTTATAACAGCCTTGTTCTATATCTAGGTGTCAATCTCTTTGTATTCTTAATTGTTGAGTTTCTTGAATGTGTATTAATATTTTCTTCATTTAATGAGCTTCTCTCTTCTCTTTTTCTGGGATTTCTGTTGTGTATATTTTGGTATCTAAGATGTTATTACACAAATCTCTGAAGCTCTGTTAATTTTTTTTTCAATCTTCTTCATCTGTTAATAAGACTGGATAACTTATATTTTCAGGTTCACTGATTCTTTCTCCTGCCATCTAAAAACTGCTGTAGAAGTGCTCCAGTGAATTTTTCCTTTTAGTTTTTATACTTGTCAACTCCAGGATTTCTCTCTCTTTGTGGAGACTCTGTATTTATAGATTCATTGTTGCCATACCTTTTTTTCTTTCAATATGCTTTTCTTTGGTCCTGTGAACTTATACATAATAAATCCTTTGAAATTTTTGTCTAATATAGCCAATATTCCTAGGATACTCAGTTTTTATTGGTCGCTTTTTTTCTTGACTATGAATCACAGTTTCCTGGTTTTTTTGTGTATCTTATAATTTTTTGTTGAGAACTGTACATTCTAGAAAGCATAATATATCAGCTCTGGATTCTGATCTCCCCAAGATTTTTCTTGTCATTGTTGTTGTTGTTGTTGTTTTTAATGAGAAATACTTGACAGTTAAAAATCATATATATTTAAGATGTACAGTTTGATAATTTGATAGACGCATTCAGTGTACAATAATCACCAGTCAGGGGCACCTGGATGGCTCAGTCGTTAGGCATCTGCCTTGAGCTCAGGTCATGATCCCAGGGACCCAGGATCGAGTCCCACATCGGGCTCCCTTCTTAGTGGGGAGCCTGCTTCTCCATTTCCCTCTGCCTCTCTCCCTGCTCACATTCTCTCTGTATCTCTCTGTCTTACATGAATAAATAAAAAAATCTTAAAAACAAAACAAAACAATAATCACCAGTCAAGCTCATTAACATTTCTGTTATTACTTTTTTGTTCATTGTTTTTTTGTTTTTAGTGACATGTTTACTACACCTATAGAATCTCTCTTCCTTGTGATTTGTAGCCATTGATGTCTCTGCTGATTTTTTTTAACCTGTTATTTTTAAGCCTGCTTCTCTAGGCATTGTCTCCCATGTGTACATGGCGTATTAGTCAGCCAGTGATTGATTAAACAGAGGTTATACTCAACCACCTTAATCCAGTAAGGTTTGTGACATCTAGTGTCAAGTAATAGGTACTCAGTGGATCTGTGTGTGAGTATGTAAAACACTCAGAGTTCAGGATATTTTCATTTCTCTTCCATCTTTTACATGTTGCTGGGCCCTTTTACCTCTCCTTTTGGCATCCACATAGCCTCAGTGTCAGCCAGGAGTGTGTGACTGGTTGAATCCTCTTGGGTCTTTGCTGTAAATGCAAACAGCCTCAACCAGGAATAAACTTGTGCCAGCTGTGACCACAGCCTTGTGCTGGTGGAGTTTTTGGCCCTCCTCCACTTGCGCATCTCCAAGATAGCCTAGTCCACTGACACCCACTGATGGGCATGGGTTTTACCCATTGCTCCAAATCAAGTGAGCTTCTTCCTACTGCCACTGAAAAGCTGTTAATTCTCATAACCAGCCCCATTCTGGCACATCAGCTTCAACCAACAAGGGGGATGGAGGAAGCCTTAGGTCCAAATGCCACATATTCTTACCATCTTATCCAAGTTTATCTGTTTTTAGGTATAAATGCTCCTCAGATTATGTGTCCCTTTGGTTAATTTCTCAAACCTCATAATGGTCTTTATGAATTTTGTCTAGCTTTATAGTTGCTTTTTGTGGAGAGAATTTGTTGACAGCCTCACTTGGCTATAGCAAGAAGTCCTACCTGACCCATCCATTTGCTTTTAATCTAGGTATAGGTTTAATCTAGGTTTCTTATAGCCACCATATAATTAAGTCTTGCTTTTTTATTCATGTTTAAAATCTCTTTTAAATGATACCTTTAGTCTTCTTATGTTTAGTGCAGTTTCAGTGTGGTTTGATTAAACTTGGAATTCCATCTTGCTGCTTTTCATTTGTTCCATCTGTTCTTTATTCCTTTAACTCCTCTTTTTCTGCCTTCTTTAGCATTGATTAAATCTCTTTATGAGCTATAAACTTGTGCCAACCATGACCACAGCCTTGTGCTGGTGGAGTTTTTGGCCCTCCTCCACTTGCACATCTCCAAGATAGTCTATTTTTTATCCAGCTAATTTTATTAGATAGCTAATTTTTATCTCCACTATTGACTTATTATTAAAATCTTTAAAAAAATTTATTTGTGGTTGCCCTAACATTTCTAATACAGATCTTTATAATCACCATTTCAAATCACAGGAAGATTTATACTCCAGTTTCCTTGTCATATTTTATGCTATTGTTTTATACATTTTTCTTTTACATATGCTACAAACCCACAGTACATTGCTATTTTTGCTTTAGAACAGGGTGGCAAACTTTTTCTGTAAGGGGCCTGATAGCAAGTATTTTAGGTGTTATAGGCCATCTGGTCTTTGTCTCAACTACTCAACTCTGTCCTGGTGGTGTGAAAGCAGCCATAGACAATACATAAAAGAATGGGTGTTACTGTGTTCCAATGTAACTTTACTTACAAAAACAGGAAGTGGGTGAGATTTTGGCCCTTGAGCCATACTTTGTTGACCCCTGCTTTAGACAATTATTTAGAACTATTAAAAATAATAAAAAGGGGTTTTTTATATTTATGTTATTTCATCTGTTTCTTGAGGTCTTCATTTCTTTATATAGATCCAAGTTTCTATTTGATATCATATTCCTTTTGCCTGAAGAACTCCGTTAACAATTCTTATAGTATGTATCTGTTGGTAGTGAATTCTTTCAGTTTTTTTGGTCTGAAAAAGCCTTTATTTCTCCTTAATTTTAAAAGATAATTCATTTCTTTTTTGTATGTATTTCTATTCTGTGGCTACTTTCAAGATGCCTCTTTTTTCCCCTTTTTCTTTTTTAAGAATTAAGATATAATTTAAATATAGTAAAATTTACCCATTTTAATGTATAGTTCTGTGAGTGTAGATATATCTCTACGGTGGTGTAAGAACCATAACAATCAAGACATAAAATAGTTCCATTGTTCCCAGAAATTCTTCCTATGTCCTTTTGTATACAAGTCAGTTCCCCTCATCTCAGTCTGTATCATTGATCCATTTTCTGTCTGTATAGTTTTGCCTTTTCCAGAATGTCATTTAAAAGGAATGATAAGGTATGTAGCCCTCTGAGTCTGGCTTTTTTCACTTAGCACACTGCATTTGAGATACACCCATGTGGTTGTATTAGTAGTTCGTTTCTTTTTATTGCTGATCAGTATTCTGTTTTACAAATCTACCATAGTTTGTCTATAAAGCCACCATAACACAGTTCTGTGACTGTAACAATGTATGGCAGGATTGTTTCCAAAAGATTTAATAAACAAATTTGTAGAAAAGCCAGCAGTGTCTGAACATAATCAGTTTTATAATATCCATATTTACATATGTTTTCTTCAAAATGAAAGCATCTTTTATTCTGATCATGAAAGTAATATGTACTCATTAAAAAGCTGTGGAACAGTCCCTTGGGTAAGAACTATAGTCGCTCATGTAACATCATTTAGTGTCACCCAGTCCTCTGATCTAAAACTTAAATGTACTCCATTTTGCCCTTTTAGTGTGTGGCCCCTAGCACTGAACAGAATATTCTAGATATGAGTCAGATCTTCAGCCTTGCTTAGCGTTCTCTGTTTCTTTGAATGCAGCTCAAGTTTGAAGTTGCTTTTTTTTGGCAGCTGCAAGCAGTTGAGTTATATTGAATGATCTAAAACCCTGAAGTCTTGTTTCTTAAATTTCATATATGAGTGAAATCATATGGTATTTGTCTTTCTCTGACAGAGTTATTTTGCTCAGCATAAGCATAACCGTCCATGTCATTGCAAATGACAAGATTTCCTTCTTTTTGATGGCTGAGTAATATTCCATTACACACACACGTGTATGTGTGTATCCCCCACAGATATACTGCATCTTCTTTACTTATTTATCAGTTGATGGGCTGATAAATAAGTAAAGGGCTCTTTCCATATTTTGGCTATTGTGAACATTGCTGCTATAGGGAAAGGGAAGGAAAAATAAAAAGATAATAACAGAGGGGGAGGCAAACCATAAGAGACCCTTAACTATAGGGAACAAACTGAGGGTTGATGGAGAAGAGGTGGGTGGGGCAGGGTAACTGGGTGATGGGCATTAAGGAGGGCACATGATTTCATGAGGAGGGACTGTTGTATATAATCGATGAATCTGTAATTTCTACCCCTGAAACTAATATTATACTATATGTTAACTAACTTGAATTTTTTTTTTTTAAAGATTTTATTTATTTATTTGACAGAGAGAAATCACAAGTAGATGGAGAGGCAGGCAGAGAGAGAGACGGAAGCAGGCTCTCTGCTGAGCAGAGAGCCCGACGCGGGACTCAATCCCAGGACTCTGAGATCATGACCTGAGCCGAAGGCAGCGGCTTAACCCACTGAGCCACCCAGGCGCCCCTTGAATTTAAATAAAATATAAAAAAAGAGAACATCCTAAAGACTTTTTCACACATTGTATTTTTCCAGATAATTTTTTTGGACCTCCAGTGGAAGACTTTACAATCATCCATAGTTCAGTATTAGATGTGGTCTGTGCTTCTAGCTTGTTGAGGCTTTTTTTGGACTCTCATGATTAACATACAATGAGTGAGTTATTGAAAAATGTTTAACAGATCAGAGAGCCAAAGGAGAGCTCATGCCACATCATAATCAACTCTTGCCATGTGTTAAGAATATTTTTTTAATCTTCTAGTTTTTATTTAGTATTTTGGGGGATAAAGAGATTGCCATCTTTATGTAATTACTGAGAGGTAATGTTCAATACTATAATATTTATTGAGACTCCTTTAGGTATCTTTTCATCAGCACTATGTTTTATTATATATACCATTAATAGAGTATCTATTGTGGTATTAGGCATATTACCACTATGTATATTATTACTACCATTAAAATGTTGAAGTGTTTTTTCTGAGACTTTAAACCACGTTGTGGACCACAGTCCCAAAACATATAGTGGCAGCAACCAGAGAGATTAAAAATCACACCATTGAAGCGAGTAAAAATTCTATTTTAAGACCTGTCCTAAACCTAAATAGGATAGCAGTGTCATGGCTTCTGCTACTTTAGATTGCATGAAATCACCAAAGAGGAACTGTAATAGTTAATATCTAAAAACAAAATAAATATGTCAATAAAGAAGATAAAGTAAGTTTCTTCATGGCATCTGTTGTTTACTTCAAGCTGTATTAGATAAGCATATTAGTAAAACCATTGTATCAAGCAATATTCCATAGTAATGCAGTGAGGAAAAATAAGACAAAGCATGAAAAATTATGGAAGGGAAACCAGATTCATAAGGGGTACATAGAGAAAGAGGTAAGAGTCATTTGGAAGTCTGGTCCAAGTACCAGAGGAAGGCTAATATTAACACTGTGGCAAGATAGGCTTTATCTTTCTGCTATTCTTTCCATTTCCTGCCAATATACTGGAAGAGATTGAAACTGAATATCAAGGTGGCCCCACACATTAAAAGTGTTAGATGGAAATGAAAAAAATGTTCCCAGCTAGGAGCCTAACTCCCTTTGGCTAAACAACTAAGCCATTCCTTAAGCAACGTGAAGCCAATCCTCCTCCAACTTGCAGTAAATTCTGGCAAGAAGCCACAGTTCTATGCCCTCTTTATTTTGACTCTATTTTACCACTGCTTCTGCTTTAGTAATACTCACTGAGTCTTAACTCCTTTCAACATGGGGACAGGACACAGGTTGTTAAATAGAAAGTGTGTACAGGGGCACCTGGGTGGCTCAGTGGGTTAAGCCGCTGCCTTCGGCTCAGGTCATGATCTCCGGGTCCTGGGATTGAGCCCCGCATCGGGCTCTTTGCTCAGCAGGGAGCCTGCTTCCCTCTCTCTCTCTGCCTGCCTCTCCATCTACTTGTGATCTCTGTCAAATAAATACATAAAATCTTTAGAAAAAAAAAAAAAAAAGAAAGTGTGTACAAAGATATTAACTATCTCTAGCCAGTTTTTTCCTAAGCCTGTACAAATAAATCCATTTTAATGAACATCTTTAATTCTTTTTAATTACTTTCGCACACCTCTGCCAGACTTTTTTTTTTTCCAAAAAAGATTTTATTTATTTATTTGTTTATTTATTTATTTGAGAGAGAGCTTGAGAGGGGGAAGGTCAGAGAGAGAAGCAGACTCCCTGCTGAGCAGGAAGCTGGACATGGGACTCAATCCCTGGACTCTGGGATCATGACCTGAGCCGAAGGCAGTCACCAAACCAACTGAGCCACCTAGGTGCCCTGCCAGAATTTTTCTTACATCTGCCTCAAATTACCTGATTCCTGCTTGGAATATTTAGATGCTCCATATTGCCTGCCTGATTTGCTCCTCAGCTTGATGTGAAGATCTTTAGAGGTCATTACATCCTCACCACCCACTGCTTGCATGTGTCTTGAGCTCTAGGCCACAATGGACTTCTTCTTGTGCTTTATCACCTCCAAGTCTTTACTTGCGCCTTTCTGTCTGAAATCTGTCTCCTCCATGTGGCCTGCTAAAATCTTACCATCCTTTGCACTTTGGTTGTTCATCTGTTCAACAAATATTGACTTGGCTACTTTGTACTGTAGGCATTGTTCAGTTGGGCAATCTCTAGAACATACAAAATCTTTGCTCTTGTAGAGCATACTTTCTAATAGTTCATCCCCCTGGGATCTCCCTTGTCATCTCCTCTCCATCTCTTTCATCTTTTTTACTTTCTCTAAATTGATGTGATACATCTTTACACAAATCATGAGGAGGAAGAGGAAGAAGGTAAGATATTTGAAATCTTCACTGTGCTAGGGCAAAGAACCTTTCAAATGTTCCTGTTTTAAACATATGTATCCTAAGTGTAGAATGAAGCAAATGTAACCAAAGATAGGTATAAGAGAGTGGTAGGGACTTGGGTGAATAGTGTCAGGATATATAAAAACCAGGATCAAAAGAGGCTTCTGACGTGAGGGACAGGAAGGATCACCAGAAATACAAAAAGTTATATTCAGAATAAAGCAGCAGTAAGTAGATGTAGTCAGCTTCTTGTGCCAGATGAGGTCATGTATGACAGAATAGAAGTATTTAACACCTCTTCTGCTTCCATAACATATGTCAAGAAGAAAGATAATTAACTGGAAGTGATAGAACAAAGAAGCAGCTAAAATCCCAGATGGCAGACATTGTAAGTGCAACTAGCTGATCAGCATGCATTGTTTTCTGGTGCTGGTCTCCTCACCCCCACTGTGTCCCTTCACCCTGTCCCCATCCCACCCACCAGGGAACTGAAAAAACTTGTAGATGAAAGTACTGGACTGTCATCTTTTTTTTTTTTTTTTAAGATTTTATTTATTTATTTGACAGAGAAAGAGAGATCACAAGTAGGCAGACAGGCAAGCAGAGAGAGGGGGGAAGCAGGCTCCCTGTCGAGCAGAGGGCCCGATGCGGGGCTCGATCCCAGAGATTATGACCTGAGCTGATGGCAGAGGCTTAACCACTGAGACACCCAGGCTCCTGGACTGTCATCTTTAACAAATTGTGGAAAATCAGAAGTGGTGCCAAAAGCTTAGACGTAGAAAGAAGTACAGTTGACCATTGAGCAAGGCAGGTGTTAGGGCTGTTGGCCCCCTGCACAGTCAAAAACCTGCTTATAACTTTTAGCTTCCCCACAACTTTACTAATAGCCCACTCTTGACCAGAAGCCTTATCAAGAACATAAACAGTCAATTAACACTTAGTTCGTGTTTGGACCTCCTATTTTGTATACCTGTTTCGTATATGTAATATATATTATATCCTTACAATAAAGTAAGCTGGGGAAAAGAAGATGTCATTCAAATCATAAGGAAGGGAAAGTACATCTACAGTACTGCATTATATTGAAGAAATTTTTCTTGTAAGTGGACTCATAATTCAAACCCATGTTGTTCAAGGCTCAACTGTACTTGCTTGAAAAAAGGAGGGGGCAACTGGGTGGCTCAGTCGGAAAAGCATCCTACTGTTGGTTTTGGCTTAGGTCATGAGATCCCATGTCAGGCTCCACCCTCAGCATGGAGCCGGCTTGAGATTCTCTCTCTCTCCCACTTATTTTCTGTCTCTGTCTCTCTCTAAATCATTTTTCCCCCCAAAAAAAGGGAGGGATAGGGAGATAACAAAATGTGTACTGTTACAGAACTATAACATTTCCATCCTTTGGTTCCATCTTTATGCCTTTTGAGTTTGCTCCCCTTTAAAACATTTCTAGACTATTATGTGTCTCCATTAGCCTTGTCTTCTGCAAACTCCAGAATTTTCAAGATTTTCCTTTGAGAGGATCACAAGTAAGATGCTACAGGGTTCTGACTGGTATGACAGTAGCCAGAGATGGGTACACCAGTTAGGAGGCTGCTGTAATTTTCAAGTGATGAGCTGATGAAAATCTGGATTGGTGTGGGGACTTTGGAAGGAAGAACAAATTTGACACATTTTCAAGGAAGAAATGACAGGACTTGACAGATTGGGAAAATAAAGGAAAGGGAAAAGAGCTGTAGGGCTGCTTGCTGGGAGGAGCAGAAAAATGGCAGAATTGAGAAGGGAGTGTTAACTTTAAAAATAAAACTGTCGGGGATGCCTGGGTGGCTCAGTTGGTTAAGCCGCTGCCTTCGGCTCAGGTCATGATCCCAGTGTCCTGGGATCAAGTCCCACATCGGGCTCCTTGCTCAGCGGGAGCCTGCTTCTCCCTCTGCCTCTGCCTGCCACTCTGTCTGCCTGTGCTCACTCTGACAAATAAATAAATAAAATCTTTAAAAAATAATAATAAAAAAATAAAACTGTCAGTTATTTTGTCAGCAAAAATGTATTTATTCAAGAATATTAAAGAACTGCCATTTGGGACAAGCAAGCTATAGCAAAACCTGAGGCAAGCCAGGAAAACAGAGGAGAGGACTGCTCTTTTATAATGGAAATAGGAGCGGGGAGGTCTATTATAAACAAAAAGTCCACTGGAATAAACTGGGAGTTTGAAGTGTTGCAGCTTTTCATTGGCTGAGTTATGACAGTCTCATAACTGTTATAACTGGGGGGGGGGTACTAAGGAGAAAAATCTCTCTTCCTCCTGCCAGAGTAGTAGTTTTCTTCCTATTGGGGTTGTAAGGTATGTCTTTTCTGTTGGGACCTGCAGTTGACAACGGTAGGGTATGATAGATCTCCCCTTCTGGCCTTCTGATTCCATTTGATTTTATTTTACTATTTTTTTAATATAACTTCTTTGCCCAAGATGGAACTCAAACTCATGACTCTGAGATCAGGAATCATATGCTCTAATGATTGAGCCAGTCAGGCACCCTGATTCCATTTTAAGTTAGATTTCCTTTTATTAATTTTCACAGGAAGTTAATTTTTTAAATTGACCCTCCACAACCATAGCGGGTAGTTGGAGTTGTTTCTGTGCTGTACACTGAACATTCCCTGGCCTTGCACCATTCTAGTGCCTCTTTTGTCATAGAGGAGAACCCTTAAGAAGGTGGTGCTGGGGTTGGAGTGAGGTGGGGAGTGTGGTATGAAGTAGAAGAGGCAGGTGTTTACCAAAGTTTGCTCTGTTCTCCTGACTTGATTTGCTGTGGGTCCATTCAATGTAGTGTTATAGACATGGCAAATACCTCTATCCTGATGTGCGCAAACACAGATGGAATGTTTTTTAGAAGGCAAGCTGACAATCTTGGGTGGGAGTTGAGGGGATTATGGATCTCCATAGTATTATTTTACCAAACATGTCGAGGACCAGTTCATCCTTCTGGGCCTGTATCTTTAAACAGAGGGATTGCTAATAATAATAATAATAATAATAATAATAATATGGTACTCATGTTGGAAATTGCTACCCTCATTTAGAAGCCATTAACCTTTATGTTGATAAAATAATGTTCTTAAGTGAGCATGTGAAATCTGTGCCGAACAGCTGCAGCCTTTCCGGAACACTAACTTAAAAAGTGCTAGTCATACTTTTTGAAAATCAAAAGCATGTGGGTGGGATGAAGTCACCTGAGCAATTTTCTATAATTACAACTTTCAAGGCCTTTTCCTTTGTCTTTTTCAAGCTGACTTAACACACGCACATACATGCATGCACGTGTACACACCCCAAGAAGCCCAAACATGACTGCCCTATTTTTCTCTCTAGATTTTTTACACTTCTTTTTCTTAAATAGTTGTAATTCCCTAAGAAGGTATATGCTTTCTTGTTCCTCTCCCAGTTTATTTGATACCTTGTATCTCTGAGACTTTGGAACCCCTTAACCAGAGCTACCTAAAGACTTCTGAGCCATGAGTAACCCCTCTAAAAGTATGTCTGGGTGCTTTGGATCTAAGCCGACTTCTCTAGGCTAGCACTGGAAACCCCCAAATGTTGTGACATCCTAGAAAATGAACCAAGAAAATGTTAGAATCATCACACAACTTTGGTATGTGATTAGGTATGCCATCCCTGGTCGACAAATACTGGAATTAGAATGCTTATCCATGCCTAGGACCAGCTCACACTGGGAATTAACTTCTACATTCTGATAATTAAGGTCAGTTTGCTGCTAATGTTCCCTAAAAGAAGCTGAATAGGGAATAATATTTTTTCCATTTGTGCCTTTTAATTAACAGAGGAATGGAATGGAAAGGGCTTTAAAGAAGACTTCATGAGGGAGGATTAGTACCTGACATAGTTTAGTTGTTCCATCATAGTTGGACACATATGAAAAATATCAGCACCAATTTTTCCAATAAGCTAACTGAAAATCTGAATTTCAGCTTATTTTATGTATGGAATAAAATCATTGTCTTTCCAAAATTATTCATCAAGTAGTGCTTTACCAAAGTGATGTTAAACATGAAGTAGTATAATATATCTGTCATACTATTTTAAGAGTCATTCGTTTTTCTTCCTTTTTTTTTTTTTCTTCCTAAATAACAAAAGTTCTTCACCTAGAGTAGAATTTTGGACTTGCGTTTTCTATAATATTGACAGCTCCTTCTTGTTAGTGAAAGCAGAGGTACTTCTTAAGAGAGGTTGAAATTACTAATTTCTCTCATTATGTTATATTTTTCCTTTCCAGCAATGGAGGCAGTACATAGTCCTCCTGAAGGTATTTGGAAAGATCCTATAATACCTTGAGTGGTAGGAATGAAGGGCAGCGTTACTTATTTCAGAAGATACACTAATGCATCAAAAACAAGTGACAGGAAAAACAAATTGCAGTTAGTAATGTTGGTTCAGAATGAGCAAACGTTTTGGGAGAGCAAGTTCTCGCTGGACATCACTAAATAAGAATGAGTTGATGTCACACTTGGCAAGAAGCAACTCTTAAATTTTTTTTTCCTTACAAATAGTACAACATGGTGGGGAGGAGGGACTGCGGGCAAAGGGTAAAGAATTATGGGGGGAAAATAAGCTAGAGAAGGAATGTGAGAACGAGTTGCTTGCTACAAAAGAATTGCTCTGCTATAAAAGCCATGTTTGTTTTGTCAAGAGGAATCTGAGCTGGAACACGAACTGATGAAGGGGAGAGATGTTTACCGGTCTCCTCCTGCACTCCGTCTGAGGCTGTTGTGAGCTGGTCCCTGTGGAGAGTTGTGTAACTGCCTTGACTCATTTTCAGGGAAAAATGGCCCCTGTAGCTGTTTTGGCTCATCAGAGTGCTGCATCAAGTATAAGTGAAGAAGTTCCTAAGACATAATGATATCAAACTCAAAACATAGTTATTTTAATTAGGGTCTCCAGACACTGGGAGGTAATAAAGCCGACTGCAGTATATGCCACCACCAACCTTCCCCTTCCCAGAATTCTGTGCGGCATTGGGAATTTAGACAATCTAAAGGCCAATTTTACATATTTTTAAAAGCCAGGAAATGTCAAAGTTAGCTAAATATCTATTGTAATTAGCTGGAGTTATCTGCTCAGTGAGTGTCTGTGGTCCCGTGTTTCATAACAAAGTAGGAGAGTGGGTTTGAGGGGGGATACTGGCATTTGGGGTGGGCCAGTCTTCATTGTGTGGGACTGCCCTGTGTATTGGAGGATAATTAACATCCCTTTCCCCTGAATACCAGTAGTGCCCCCAGTCTTTGGGACAGCCAGAGAGGCTCTTATCTTCCAAATCTCCTCCCCACCCCAGAGCAGAACTAAAACCAGTATGTGATGTACAGGTTATTAAGCAGCACGATTTCTTTGTTATTGTTTTACATTAAGTTCTTAGATAATCTTAGGAAGCTGTGCAATTTATAATATAGTACAGACTTCATTCAAAATAGATTTCATAAAAAACATTATTAGAAAGATGGATGGCAGGGAAGGACATTGTGAGGAGAGAAAAGAGTGAGACAGCGTTGTCTTCTTTAACTAGCCCATTATTGGTCCTCTGGATCCCCAGTTCTGCAGGTGCCTCCTCTTTTTCTGAGAGGCAACAAATGTGTCCCCAGGGGTAGAGGCAAGTGTAGGAGATAAAGTAGGGGGAGAGATCAGGACAGAGGGACAAGATTTGGATTGGGATATAAAGATGGAAGACATGGAGGTGATGAAAGGTGGTAACAGAGAAACTGGAGATTTCACACAGTATTTTTAGGCTCACGATGTCGGTATTTCTGGGACAGTTTTATACATATTATAGGTCTAGAATTTCCAAGGGGGAAAAACTCATCTGGGATAATTAAATCAGTTAAAGACTTCCATATGCATATCGAATTACAGTACTGTCTCTTCATAGGTTTGAGTTTTTAAGCCTCACCTTTAAAAGATATTGTGTCATCATCCTATGTACTTAGTTGGCAATTTAGGTATTGTCAGCTCTTGCTTTCATTATAGGTTTCATTATGTCAACAGCCATTTTCCTTAGCTTTAGTTCACAGAATCACTACTAAAAGTGATGTATTTTTCCATTCATCTGGACTTTCCAAAAATAATACAGTGCTTTATTAGAAAAGTTAAGCATAAAACTTAACCAAACATTAGCATACAAATTAACCAAATTAAATGTTATTAAACAAGGAGTGCAAGCAGAGAAAAGTTTTGAAAAATGTGAGTAAAAATCTCCCTCCTCTATCATTATCAGTTACTGCTTAACTTAAAACTTCGGTTTTGCACCAAATCTCAATTAATTGAATATAAGAACAATCCTTCTAATGCTTCTCAAACCTTTTCAGTTAGTTTTGAAGAGATTTAGTTGCACGCATTATCACTGGGTTTTTAGGCTTCTCATTAGTTGTCAAAACACTCTGTTTCTTTTTTCAGTGGAAGTCTTGTTTTTGTCACAGGCTGTCTTTCTGAGCAGTTAGCCAGCATGTCACTCCCTCCCTAATTGTCTAGAATTGTCTAGTTTTGCTAACTCAGCATGAGTCAAAATTACCTTGGCACCACATGGCTAAAGAGTGTATGTTTTCGGGGTGGTTTTGGTTGGTTAAGCATCTGCCTTTGCCTCGGATCATGGTCCCAGGGTTCTGGGATTGAGCCCTAAGTCAGGCTCCCTGCTCAGTGGGGCGCCTGCTTCTCCTGTCCCTTCTGCTTTTTGCTCCGCTTGTGTTCTCTGGCTCTTTCTTTCTCTCTGTCAAATAAATAAATAAAATCTTAAAAAAAAAAAAGAGTATATGTTTCCCTGAATAGCTGCTAAGGTAGCCAAGGATGGATTTGTGGTGGTGTCATAAACCTCTGTGGGAAGCAGAACCATAGCTTCCATCAGGTTTGCCAAGGGGTCTCAGACCTAAAAGAGTTTAAGAATTACTGCTGTGGATAGAGAGCCTTGTCCTCAATAAAGATTACCTGCTGCTACCTAAAGGTGGTTTTTTGTTTTTTGTTTTTTGGAGTATCTCAGCAAATAGCAAAAATATTAAATACCTGAGTCTTCATTTACCAACTTTGTCAGACTTTAATATTTTTCCATATTTTCTTCAGTTTTATTTATTTATTTTTTGCCCCCAGAAGAAAAACATTTCAAATAACTTAAAGCCCCCTCACTACCTTTTATGACTTCCCCTAATATTCCCTCTCCCTTCCACTCTTCAGGGAATAAATGATCTGACTGGTGTTTATCATGCTCAGACATTTTTTTTTTCATGGCTTTGCCTTCTACTACATCTTTATATAACCCTAAGCAGTATCTAATATTTTTAAGTGTTTTGACTTTATATATATAGAATTCTGTTGTATGTATCCTTTATATATACTTTAATAACTTCCCTCTTTCTTCTTCTTCCTCCTCTTCCTGCTCCTCCTCCTCCTTCTTTCTTCTTTTTCTTTTTGGTTTATTCTTTTGAGGTTTACCCATATTGATATAAACGTCATTTTCACTGCTGTATTGTATGCCATTGAATGAGTATTTCACAGTTTATTTATCTGCTGTCCTGTTAAGGTTTGAGTTATTTCAAATTTTCTCACTCTTTTTTTTTTCTTTTTAAATTTTCTCACTCTTAAACAGTTTTTTTAGTGGGCATACTTGTACATGTCTCCTTGTGCACGTTTCAAAGTTTTCTTTCGGGTATGTAACTAGGAATAAATTGCTATTCAGTAGGGGACAGATATTTTCAGCTTTACTAGATACTGTCAAATTATTCTTCAAAGTGATTATGCTGATTTATATCCTTCCATGCTATGCATGGGAGTTCCTGTTGTTCCACATCCTCAATAAAACTGATATTGTTCCAGCTGTTCCTTGTTTACTGATTAATTTAAAGACAGCACAGTGCATAGCAACGATCTCAAACATAAGGTCAGATGCAAACTTATTTTTTTATACTGGGCTTCCTCCTTTAAAGGAATTGTTGCTTTCAGAGCTACAGATCCAAGATAACTATAATATAACTTTAAAAAAATTTTTTTAAATATTTTCTTAAATATTTATTTTTTAAAGTACCAGTTATAAGGTAAATAAATACTAGGGATATAATGTGCAGTGTGTTGACTATAACATTGCTGTATGATCCATAGGAAAGTGTTAAGAAAGTAATTCCTAAGAATTCTTATCACAAAGAGAAAAATGCATGCTAACTGAACATGTTGTGATAATCATTTCACAATATATGTAAATCAAATTATCATGTTGTATGCCTTAAACATATATAGTCATATATCTCAATTATCTCTCAATAAACCTGAAAAAATGCTAAGCATGTGGGAAAAAAACCCAAAAAATAAAATAATATTTCTTTTTTACAATTATAAAATGAAAATATTATTTTAGATTATTTGGAGGACAGAGTTACAAAAAAAAAGAAAACTAAAAATTCTACCACTTAGATATAGCTTTGTAACATTTTACTATATATTTCCTTCTGGTGTAAACATGTAAGATACATATCCACTCTTCATTTAGAATCATGCTGAATTTGTCATTTTATATCACAATTTCATTTAAAATTGTATTTCCCATGTCATTGAATATTATTTGAAAACACCATTTAATAGCTGCATAACGTTTATTTTTTTGTAAATGTGTTATAGTTTAATTATTCTCCCCTTGGAGGACAGTTTTTTTTTTTTAAGATTTTTTATGTATTTATTTGACAGAGAGACACAGTGAGACAGGGAGCAGAAGCCAGGGGAGGGGAGAGAAGCAGGCTTCCCGCTGAGCAGGGAGCCCGATGCAATGTGGGGTCTGATCCCAGGGCTCTGGGATCATGACCTCCCATGCGCCCCAGGAGGACATTTTTTATATTAAAATAGTCCTGTTGTACACATTCTTGGTATATAGATCTTTTGAGTTACAGTTTGTTTCTTTGAGATATATTTCTAGAAGTCAGTAAATATTTATGGAATTAGATTGAATAGATTATAAGCAAGGCATCTAGGGGAAAAATAGTCAAAATGGAGGAAAACAGGACATGTTTTGTGGGCAGGGAGAGGTCACAAGATCTATTAATTTAACTTCTCTCATATTTGAATTGAGTGACAAATGTGTCTTACCTCAATTGCTAGACCCTTCTCTTTTTTAAATTTTATTTTTATTTTTTATTAATTATTTTAATTAACATTTAATGTATTATTTGTCCCAGGGATACAGGTCTGTAAATTGTGAGGCTTACATATGTCACACTCACCATATCACATATCCTCCCCAATGTCCATAACCCAACCACACTCTCTCTATCCCTTGCAACCCTCAGTTTGTTTTGTGAGATTAAGAGTCTCTTACGGTTTGTCTCCCTCCTGATTCCATCTTGTCTCATTTTTTCCTTCCCTGCTCCCCAACCCCCTGCCCTGCCTCTCAAATTCCTCATATCAGAGAGATCATAGGATAATTGTCTTTCTCTGGTTGACTTATTTCACTCAGCATAATACCTTCTAGTTCCATCCATGTCATTGCAAATGGCAAGATTTCATTTCTTTTGATGGATGCATAGTATTCCATTGTGTGTGTGTGTGTGTGTGTGTGTGTGTGTATACGCCACATCATCTTTACCCATTCTTCTCTTGATGGACATCTCGATTCTTTCCATAGCTTGGCTATTGTGGATATTGCTGCTATAAACATTCGGGTGCACGGGCCCCTTTGGATCACTACGTTTGTATCTTTAGTAGTGTGATTGCTGGGTCATAGGGTAACTCTATTTTCAACTTTTTGAGGAACCTCCATGCTGTTTTCCAGAGTGGCTGCCCCAGCTTGCAGCCCCACCAACACTGTAGGAGGGTTCCCCTTTCTCCGTATTCTCGCCAACACCTGTCATTTCTTGACTTATTAATTTTAGCCATTCTGACTGGTGTAAGGTGGTATCCCGCTGTGGTTTTGATTTGTATTTCCCTGATGCCAAGTGATGTTGAGCACTTTCTTATGTGCTAGACCCTTCTCTTATTAGGGACCATGTTAGAGGTGAACTTTATCCTACTGTGGACACTAGAGAGTTGGTTGTACATTATAGTGTTCAAAGATTATAGAATCTCAAAATTGGAAGAAATTTTTATTTTTATTTCATTTTTTAAAAAAGATTTTATTTATTTGGGAGGGAGGGAGAGAGAGAAAGAGAGTACGAGAGCAAGGGAAGGGAGAAGCAGTCTCCCTGCGGAGCAGGGGGCCCGACTCAGGACTGGATCCTAGGACCCCAAGATCATGACCTGAGCCGAAGGCAGGTGCTTAACCGACTGAGCCACTCAGATGCCCCTGGAAGGAATTTTTAAAGTTCTATCACTCTAGTTTTAAAGTCCCTGAGCTGTATTTTATAGACTATTTCATCAAAGTATAATTCTGTCCTTGACTTGTTTACTATCTAACCCCATGCAGCTCATTGCCATACAAGGCAATTTGCACCTTTATTGGGCAGCTTTGATTAGTTGAGTGTGGTTCTTTCACTTAAACCCAAAGATTTCCTATAATTTTGATTTGCTATTTAATTTGTTCTTTTAATGAAGGGCTCCCTAAAAATAATTCTGGGAATATTTTACCTTTACATGTTCATCTGTTAGCTTCTTCTATAATTAACATGAAAATAAACATATATTTGGCCTACTTTCAGTCTTTGCTTTCTTCCAAGGTACAACTCATCTTTATAGTAAAATGACATATGTGGACATGGACAAGATGGAGAGCTTTACACATATTTTTATATGTAGTGGGCAGAAAAATTATGGAGTGTTTATAGAATATACTTCTCATTTTATTATTATTTGTTAGAAATTGCATGTAAGCAGTGATTTTGTATACACAGTCCCACTTTTCTGCTAATAATAGCAACAACCTTGTTCTTCCCATTTGTCTGTCTCTTTTTTTTTTTGTATGGAGGTGTCAACATATATTATCTCCTTTAATCCTTGTGTAACCTCTTAGGGTGGGCATTTTTCTTTTAGCTGATAAAGCTCAGAGAAGTTTAAAGACCTTTCCTGTCACATAGCTGTTGAGGGCAGAGCCAGCGTTTAAACTCAAGTCTAATTCTGAAACCTTAGCATTTAACCAATTTGCCCATCTGTCTAACTTATATTAATTTCAAAATGAAATCAGATGTATTTCTGTTCAAAAGATGCTCATGTCGGGGCACCTGGGTGGCTCAGTGGTTAAAGCCTCTGCCTTCAGCTTGGGTCATGATCTCAGGGTCCTGGGATGGAGCCTCACATCAGGCTCTCTGCTCAGCAGGGAGCCTGCCTCCTCCTCCTCTCTCTCTCTCTGCCTGCCTCTCTGCCTATTTGTGATCTGTCAAATAAATAAAAATCTTTATAAAAAAAAAAAAGATGTTCATGCCTTGGGGTATTTCAGTTAGTGTATCATATTGGTGGTGTGTTGTGTCACTTATGGAGGTACATTGCCTCTGCTTGCTTCTCTTTCATCATCCCAGTTCCTCTTTGGTTTGGCGACACCAAAGATTTTCTTTCCCTGATTGCCCATCGCTCCCTAGTGCCCTATGGGGCTCCTTCCTGTTTCTGGGGAAACTGAAGCACAGAATGAGAAAAGAGTAACAAATGATCACATAAATTTTTTTCAGAATATTATCAACTGATATGTTCCATAAAGGAGGATGTTTTCACAGCTGTGTGCTTTAGGGATAGTGGGAAAAGTTTGAATTTTTATTGCTCGAATATCTTCTACAACAAAGGCACATGCTTGATGGACTTGGAATGTGGAAACCTGTTCTCTCAGTCAGCCCTGTGATAGAGATCTTTGTGTTTATGGTCACACTGGGATTCAGATATGTTATCTCTGTGAACTTCAGACCAAAGGTCAGAGAACCAAGGAGTGGACTTGCTGAATATATGATTTAATTACCCTAGATCAATCAAGTTTTGACTTGGTGATGACGGGATATATTGTGTGTATATTTTTATGTAGTTGCTAGGGGAAAGGAACAACGTTTAATCCTTGGTTTTGTTGACCTTCGGTATCACTTTTATCTGTAGTTCCATATAAAACTGCCTTTGCCAAATTTTCAAAAGGCTGCAGTCAAGCGATTTGCAGATAAAACCTCATTCACTACTTGCATAAGAAGAGCCCGTATCTTCAAATAGGGATGACGTAAGTTTACTTTAGAGACAGGAATGAGTTCATTTCTTTGGAGAGATATGAACAGAATGTCTCTTGCTCTGGTGAGAAATAAATTTACATCGGGACTTTGCTTAGGGGAAATAGAATGGAGTAACTGAGCACTTAAGCCTTCAGAAGTTAGATCCTAAGCCATCAGAAGTTAGATCCTAAGCCAAGGCCCAAGGGGGCACCTATCTGTGCTGTAGAACTCACCCAGATATGAGCATTCCTCAGTACTACATACGAAACAGCAAACATCTGTGGAGAACTACTTTGTATATAGCAATAAGGTACTTATGTGCCTTGGGTCTTTCAGAGACAGAATTACATGATTCCTTCCCTCAAGGAACTTACCAGGTAACTGAGGGGAGAGCAGGAATGTTGATAATACCAAAAAGGATGCTATGGTAAGGCCAAAAATGAACCTTCAACTGAATATATTCCAGAGACACAACCCTTTATAAAAAGTGAGATTTAGTTATAAATGAGCTATGCTGCTACTGAAAACATTTTGATTCCAAAGTATAATCGAGTCTCAAATAAGCATAAGTTAAGAGGAAAATGATATTTTAAATTAATCCCTCAAATAAGTTGCCAAATTATGGACACTAGAATTTCAAGAGTTGGCAACTAGACCGCTCATGGTTTGGCTACTATATTATCTCTCTTAAATTATAGTAATATTTCTGTCACCAAAAATCATTAATTTACAGTATTTATTCTGGTAACTCCAGTGCATATTTCCCTCATGTGATGTGTTATCACGATTATTGTTACTATTACTCTACTTACTTTGTATCGGGGATAATAAAACCTGCCTTTTAAAGTCATCCTGACAAGACAAAATAGGTAACATGGTTAGCACAGTGCTTGGCTAAGAAAATGTCATCATTAATGTTAGCTGTTGTGTTTCTTACTCATGAAATAAAATGCTTTATGTAGCACTTGACAGAGTTAAATTTTAGTAAATTGTAACAGTATGTGGCTTATTGTTTACAAAGGGCTTCAACATGTGAAAATGTGTCAAGGAAATCTAACTCAAAATTGGAGTCCTGAGATCATAGAGGGTGGGCTCTTATGCATGCACCACTGGTTACAACTTGCATAGTCCCCAGGAAGAAGGAAGGTTTCCTCTGAATCAGGCACGCTGCCTTCGCTGCAGCCAATGGGAAGCCACCACCTCCTCAACCACCCACAGCCAATGAGAAGCTGCCAGCCCCATTCTTCCCCCAATTGAACTCCCATTTTTCCCCCAATGAATTTTTGTTCAAAACAACCCCTCACAACTTTTCTCTATAAAAAAATTCTGTCCTCCTTTTTTGCCCAGACTTGCCCACAGTGCACCATAGTTTGTTTGACCCAAATTGCAGTTCCTCTGTTATTCCCTAATAGATTCAATTTTGCTGGCTGAATCACTTTTTTTTCTTTTAAAAGCTTGCAAACATATATTACCTCATTTAGTTCTCTCTGCTATCTTCAAGGTATATAGTGTTACCCCTTTTTCACTGATAGAAAAATTGTGGTTAAGTATATCAATCAGTTAGATCTGATGGCTGATTTAGGCATACAAAGAATTTATTAGAAGCATAGTGAATAGTGGACAGAATCAAAGAGCTCTAGAATCAGATTTTTGGGTCACCTGCCTAAGCATAATGGCCAAAATCATGCTACAGAATTTAACCCAGTGAAGTCACTACTGCTGTCATGACCAAACACTTGACATGCCCTGTACCACAAACAGTGCTGGCTGGCAGTCTACAGACTGAGCTTTGCCATTGGTTCTCCTTCTATTGCTGCCTTAGAACCAATTTTTCCAGAAACTGCTGTCACCTGGCAGTGCACCTTGTAGAAGGTCCCTGTTTTGCAACATTTGTTCCCCACTTAGAGTTGGCCGTGGATGCATAAATTGATGTAATTCTGCCTTGTGCTTGCATTCTAGCTGCAGGGTGGGTGGGAGAAAGGCCCTTGATTCTTCGGCTTCTCTGTATATCAGGCAAATGGGCTCTCATATGTGACATTTTGCTGGACTGTATGTAGCTCCTCAACTTTCTCTAGATAGGTCTTAACTCTCTCTATATATAGAAGGAATATTCTCTATTTCCTGCCAATTGTATATAAGTGGAGTAGAAGTTGAGATTGTTTTATTAGTAGACTTCATGTGTGGAAAGTCAGGTTTGTTTTTTTATTCTAAAATCTGTCTTGTTCTTAGTTATCAGTTGTTATCAATCAGTAGAAATGCCTCAACATTTTAAGCTGTTAACAGGTGAGAACTTTCCATCTGATCAGGGTGTTTTCTCCATTATAAACATTATCCATTATCCATACATTATCTGTATTTCCCATTATCCATTGGAGTGCAGGGTATGTAATCCTTCAAGGAAGCCATGAGTTAACACTTACAAGAAGGGGGACTCTTAAGAGCAGCAAAGTCATGGCATTAATATTTCAGATTTCTTTTTGGTTGTGTCCTTTTGCTAATACTTCCTTTGTTTTTATTTAAAGTGAATCTATGATTTGTCTTTCTGAAAATATGAAAAAGAAAAACTTCAGCTCCCCAATGGGATTTGCTGTTGACTCTAAAGATAGCCTCCCCTCTTTATCGTCAGTGTTGGTATGCCTTGCAAAGTCTGTATTTTTAGGAAGTTGCGTATACTTCAAACAACTGTAAGTAGCATTAGGTGTACAATGCCAATTAAAACAAAACGAAACAAAACACTTTAGCTCCTCAAAATAAAATCTTTTAGAAAGGGAAGGATCATTTGGTGCTCCAAACAAGCATCCTCATTTTGTCTGGAAAGCTGTAGTTTGGGATGTTGATATTTCAGTGAAAGGAGAACAACAGGGTATGGTATGGTGTCCAGTTGAAACACAACCTGACTTTTCTCTCAAGCTTACTCAGAGGCCTATACCAAAAATTTCTGTTTTTTCAACAATACACTCTAGTTTTATTTTTGTTATGGAACACATATGTATTTTGAAGGACCAGATTTTCAGTTGGAGGGCATGCTATCCAAGTTCAGAATTCCTAAACACTAAAATAATGCAAAATAAGAGCCGGTGTACTCATGTATCTTTTTAATGAGCTTGTTCCCTCCAAAATAAAATGTATTTTTAAAACAAGTTTTAAAGTACCTGTATTAAGTTATCCTGTATTGGGAAATGTCAAACCCACTAACATATGTAACATCATTCCTAGCTTCCAGGTCGCAGGGAGGACTCAGGTGCTCCATTTTTCCGGGCTGGTGTTGGTACTTCTAGACAAATGAGACGGTGTGAGCTTTCTGTGTTCATTCACGGAGAGATGTTGAAAAGTGTGCCTTCTGAACTACGAATGCATTTCTTTTATTCTCACACTCAGAGTAAGGGTCTTCTGAATTTAAATGTTCCTTTATGCAAATAATTGTAAATTAGTTTTGGTCCTGTAATTAAAAAAACAAAAAAAAGAAAAACCAAGCCCAAACCCTAGTCTAGCAGTATAGAATACTTCTTTATCTTCCTCCTCATAGAAACATGAAATTTTCAAAGTTTAGACTTGAAAGAAAATATGGTTCAACTCACTCAGTTTTCAGAGCAGGAAATAAGACTTGTTTTTCCCTTGGTTTATCTATTCGTATTTTAGATTTTGTTCCCTACTAACCACCCTTTTTTGGGGGGGAGGGGAGGCTGCTTTATTAGAAGGGTATTGAAATTTATCTACTTGACTTTTTATTGTGGTAAAATATGCATAGCATAAAATTTACCAGTCTAACCCTTTTGGAGAGTGTGATTTGGTGGCATTAAGTATTTCACATTGTTGTGTGACATTACCACTATCGTTTTCCATCATTCCTAATTGAAACTCTTTTATGCCCATTAAACAGTAACTTCCTATTCCCCCTCCCCTCAGCACCTGGCAACCATTATTCTACCTTTTTCCTCCATGAATTTGACTATTCTGTGTACCTCATGTAAGTGGAATCATACAGACATTTCTGTCTGCCTTATTTCACTTAGCATACCTTCTCAAAGTTTATACATGTTGTAGAAAATGTCAGAATTTCCCATTTTTAATTCCCACTGAATAATATAAATTGTATTTACTACATTTTACTTATCTATTCAACTGTTGCTGGTTGCTTAGATTGCTTCCATGCCTTAACTACTGTGAATGTGAATGTACAAATGTCTCTTGGAGAGCCTGCTTTCCATTCTTAGTGTGTGTTCCTAGAGATGGAGCTGTTGGTAATCATATGGTAATTCTGTATTTAATTTTTTTGAGGAACTGCCATGCTCTTTTCCACGGTGACTGTACCATTTTACATTGCTATCAACAATGCAAAAGAGCTCCATGTAAGGGCCTATTTAGCCAGAGCGGACCCCATCTCGGTTGAACAGCCATTTTGTTGTTTATGCAGTAAAACTTAAACTGACCCTGCCCCCCCAGGGGAACTTACTTAAAAGCAAGTCCGGGAAACCAGTCCCAGGTAACAAAGCCCCAATACAAGGGTGGGTCAGGTTAGGTGGAGATAACAGCCTGAATGCAGGAATAATTCCGGTCAGGTGGGGACATCCAATCAGTAAAGCCCACATACTGTCTCCCTAGCTAACAAGGAGTGTGGGCCCCCGCCCTTTGGGCACCAATTCTGACTAAGGTGATAGGCTAGTTCCAATAGTTACTATGGGGTGAACTGTAACTCAATTGGCCACCCATGTGTGACCTAGCATGACTGTACAGCTTTCTCTTTGTATTACAATCTCATTGGCCA
This sequence comes from Mustela putorius furo, assembly GCF_011764305.1. NCBI lineage: Eukaryota > Metazoa > Chordata > Mammalia > Carnivora > Mustelidae > Mustela > Mustela putorius. The sequence goes on along the minus strand of NW_025422368.1, from coordinate 35,543,256 downwards.
CCTGTGTGTGTGGCCAGACCCAACCAGATGGCCTTTGCTCTATAAAAGTTAGTCTGTAAGGCAGGGAGGGGTTGCCCTTTCTGTAAGGGGCGGCCTGGACCAGTCGGTTTGACGGTTTGACGGTTGGTTTGATTCTCGATGCTTGGTGCGAAATAAAGCTTTGCTTGACCTTCGCTTTGTATCAGTCTTGCTCCTTTAATCACGGACCCATTATTGGGGGACCCAACACTTCACACTTGTTATTTTCTGGGTTGTCTTTGCTTTTTTGTTTTGTTTTTCGTCTTTGGGTTTGGTTTTTTTTTTTTTTTTTATAGTAGCCATATCCTGGGACGCCTGGGTGGCTCAGTTGGTTAAGCAGCTGCCTTCGGCTCAGGTCATGATCCCAGCGTCCTGGGATCGAGTCCCACATCGGGCTCCTTGCTCAGCGGGGAGCCTGCTTCTCCCTCTGCCTCTGCCTGCCATTCTGTCTGCCTGTGCTTGCTCTCTCCCCCTCTCTCTCTCTGATAAATAAATAAAATTAAAAAAAAAAAATAAAAAAAAAAAAATATAGTAGCCATATCCTAATGAGTGTGAGGTGGAATATTGTTGTTCTGACTAGTGATGCTGGTTATCATTTCATATCTTAATTGGCCATTTGTATATCCTTTTTTGGAGAAATGTCTGTTCAGGTCTTTTGACTATTTTTAAATTGGGTTGTTTCTATTTTTTTTACAATGAATTTTAGGAGTTCTCTATCTATTCTGAGTATTAATCCTGTATCAGATACATGCCCTTTGAAGATATTTTCTCCCACTTTGTGGGCTGCTTTTTTACTCTCTTGATAGTGCTTTTGATGCACAAACTTTGAAAATTTTCATGAAGTCCAATTTGTCTGGTTTGTTCTTTTGCTCTCTTATCTTTGGTGTCCTATCAAAGAAATCATTGCCAAACCAATGTCATGAACCTTTGCCCTATGTTTTCTTTTAAGAGTTTTATAGGTTTAGGTCTTTGATATAATTGGAGTTAATTTTTGTATGTGGTGTTAGGTAAGAGTTCAACTTGATTATTTTGCATTCAGATATCTTAGTTTTCTCAGCACTGTTTGTTGAAAGGACTGTCCTTTCCCTTACTGAATGGTCTTGGCACCCTTGTACAAAATTGTTTGACCATGTATGTGAGCGTTTATTTCTGAGCTCTGTTCTAGTCTGTTGATCTAGATGTCTGTCATTATGCCAGTACCATATTGTTTTGATTACTGTGGCTTTGCAGTAAGTTTTAAAATCAGGAAGTGTGAGTCCTCTAGCGTTGTCTTTCTTTTTTAGAATTGCTTTGGCTATTGGAAGTCTTTTGTGATTCCATATACATGTTAGGATGGGTTTTCTATTTCTGCAAAAAATGTTGACATTTTTATAGAGGTTTTAGTGAATCTGTAGATTACTTTAGATGGTATTATGAACTCAATACCAGAAAACTAAATACTCCAATAAAAAATAGGCAGAGTGCTTAGACATTTTTCCAGTCAAGATGAACACATGGCCAACAGACAATTGAAAAGGTGCTCGATATCACTAGTCATCAGAGAAACGCAAATTAAAAGGACTATGGGTGGCTCAGTCAGTTAAGCGTCTGACTCAGGCTCCAGAGTCTGCTTGAATTTCTCTGTCTCCCTCTCCCCCTGCTCCTCTCCCTGCTCTCTGAATGAATGAATGATTTTTTTTTTTTAAAAGCACAATGAGATATTTTACAGCTGTCAGTATAGCTAAAATAAAAAAAAAAAAAAGAAAAAACAAAAAACAAGAAATAACAAGTATTTGCCAGGATGTGAAGGAAAGGGAACACTTGTGCACCATGGTGGAAATACAAATTGGTAAAGCCACTGTGGAAAACAGTATGGAGGTTCCTCAAAAAAATAAGAACAGAGTTACCATATGATATAGTAATTCCACCACTGGGTTTTTATCCAAAGAAAACAAAAACACTAATTTGAACAGATATATGCACCCCTATGTTTATTGTGGCATTATTTACAATAGCTCAGTATAGAAGTGTCCATTCGTAGGTGTCCATTTGTAGATGAATGGACACACATACACACACACACATTAATATTAGTCATAAAAAATAATGAAATCTAATCATTTTCAACAACATGGTTGGACCTTAGGAGTTATAATGCTAAGAGAAATAAAGACAAATAGCGTATGATTTTACGCGTACGGAATTTAAGGAATTTAAGAAACAAAAATAGACAAAAAACAGACTTTTTTTTTTTAAAGATTTTATTTATTAATTTATTTGACAGAGAGAGAGAGAGATCACAAGTAGGCCGAGAGGCAGGCAGAGAGAGAGGGGGAAGCAGGCTCCCTGCTGAGCAGAGAGCCCGACGCGGGGCTTGATCCCAGGACCCTGAGATCACAACCCAAGCCGAAGGCAGTGGCTTAACCCACTGAGCCACCCAGGCGCCCCAAAAAGCAGACTCTTAAATGCAGGGAACAAACTGGTGGTTGCCAGAGGGGAGGTAAATAGGTGGATGGGTGATAAAGGGGATTAAGAGGACACTTTTCTTGATGAGGACTGAGAAATGTATAGAATTTTTGAATTCACCTGAAACTAATAAAATACTTTGTTAATCATACTTGAATAAAAAAAAAAAAAAACTTAAGGGGCTCCTGGGTGGCTCAGTGGGTTAAAGCCTCTGCCTTCGGCTCAGGTCATGATCCCAGGGTCCTGGGATCGAGCCCTGCATCGGGCTCTCTGCTCAGCAGGGAGTCTGCTTCCTCCTCTCTCTCTCTCTGCCTACTTGTGATCTCTATCTGTCAAATAAATAAATAAAAACTTTAACCAAAAAAAAAAAAAAACCAAACTTAAAAATCCCAGTATTAAGTCTTCCAATTCATGAAACATGAGCTGTCTTTTCATTTATTTTTAGCTTCCTCAGTTTTTTCAGTAGTGTTTCAGAGTTTTCATTATAACTGATTTTTGTGCATTAACTGTATTCTGCTACTTTGCTGAATTCATTCTAAAATGTTTTGTGTGTAATCTTGAGGATTTTCTACATATAAGATCATATCATCTGCAAATAGAGACAATTTTATTTCTTCCATTTCAGTCTGGATGTTGTGTATTACTTTTTTCTGCCTAATTGCTCCGGCTAGAACTTCCAATACTGTGTTGACTAGAAATGGTGAAAGTGGGCATCCTTGCCTTGTTCCTGATCATAGAAGAGAAGCTTTAAGTCTTTCACCATTAAATATGGTTTTTTTCTGGTTTTTCATGTATGACTTTTATTAGTTTCCTTCTATTCCTAGTTTGTTAGGTGTTTTTATCATAAAAGGGTGTTGAATTTTGTCATATGCTTTTTCTGTATTAATTGAGGTTATCAGGTAGCTTTTATCTTTTGTTCTGTTAATGTGTATTACACCAAACAATTTCCCATGTTGAACCATTTTTGCATTCTGGGAATAAATCCCACTTGGTCATGACATATAATCCTTTATTTTATTTTATTTTATTTTTAAAGATTTTATTTATTCACTTGACAGAGATCACAAGTAGACAGAAAGGCAGGCAGAGAGAGAGGAGGAAGCAGGCTCCCTGCTGAGCAGAGAGTCTGATGCGGGGCTCCATCCCAAGACTCCGGGATTATGACCTGAGCCAAAGGCAGAGGCTTTAACCACTGAGCCACACAGGAGCCCCCCTTTTTTTATTTTAAAGATTTTGTTTATTTATATGACAGAGATCACAAGTACGCAGAGAGGCAGAAAGAGAGAGAGGGGGGAAGTAGGCTCCTTGCTGAGCAGAGAGCCCAAGGCAGAGCTCTATCCCAGGGCCCTGGGATCATGACCTGAGCTGAAGGCAGAGGCTTTAACCTGAGCCACCCAGTCACCCCACATGTAATCCTTTTAATATGCTGTTGAGTTCTGCTTGCTCACATTTTCTGAAGGCTTTCTGCATCACTGTTCATATGTGATAATGGTCAGAAGTTTTCTTGTAGTGTTTTTGGCTTTTCTTCTAGGATATGATGCCTTATAAAATGAGTTGGAGTGTTTCTCCTCAATCTGGGGGGAAATTTTGAGAGCTGGTGTTACTTCTTTAAGTATTTTGTAAAATTCACCAGTGAAGCCATCAGGCCCAAGACTTTTTTTGTTGTTTGGAGATGTTTTTAAATTATTGATTCAGTTTCCTCGCTAATTAGAGGTGTATTCCAATTTTCTATTTCTTCATGATAGTCTTGGTAGTTTTTGTATTTCCATGAATTTATCCATTTCATCTAGGCTATCCAACTTGTTGATGTGAAATTGCTCATACTATTCTCTTCTAATATTTTTTTTTTCTGTAGATGCAGTAGTAATATCCCCACTTTTGTTTCTGATTTCATTGAGTCTTCTGTCTTTTTTTCTTAATTTCATCTATCTAAAGCATTGTGACGTGGTAGCTATTTTTAAAGAATCAGCTTTTGGTTTTGTCTATTTTCTCTATCTTTCTGTTCTCTAAGAGATTTCATTTATCTTTGTTTTAATTGTTACTGTTCCTTCTGCTAGCTTTGTTTTTGGTTCATTCTTCTTTTTCTAGTTCTTTAAGTTATAATGTTAGCTTGTTGATTTGAGAGCCATTTTCAAAAATGTAAGTGTTTAGAGTTACAAATTTTGCACTTAGCAATGCTTTGTGGCGTCCTTTAAGTTTTGGTATATTGTATTTGAGGTTTCATTCATCTCTAAGTATTTTTAGATTTCCCCTGTAATTGTTTTTCTTTGATCCATTGGTTGCTTAAGAGTGTGTTTTTAAATTTTCACAGGCTTCTATATTTTTCAGTTTTGTCTTTTCTTTTTTTTAAAGATTTATTTATTTATTTATTTATTTGACAGAGAAATCACAAGTAGGCAGAAGTAGGCAGAGAGGCAGGCAGAGAGAGAGGGGGAAGCAGGCTCCCTGCTGAGCCGAGAGCCAGATGCGAGGCTCGATCCCAGGACTCTGAGACCATGACCTGAGCCGAAGGCAGAGGCTTTAACCCACTGAACCACCCAGGCACCCCACAACATTACATTTTTAACATTGTCCAAAAACACAAGCTAATTTCTAAAAATGTATTAATCTCATAAATCAGGTAGGAAACAAAAAATGGAGTTACAATTGTTACAATAATGCTAGCCTTTATAACTGCCCATATTTACCTTTACTGAGATCTTTATTCATACAACTCAAAGTTACCTTCAACTGTCCTTTCATTTCTTTTTAAGAAAATATTTTATTTATTTACTTGACAGAGGAGAGGGAGAAGCAGGCTCCCCGCTGGACAAGGGAGCCTGATTCGGGGCTCGATCCCAGGACCCTGGGACCATGACCTGAGCTGAAGGCAGATGCCCCGTATCCTTTCATTTCTATCTAGCGGACTGTCTTTAGCATTTCTTGAAGGACAGGTCTATGGTAATGAACTCCCTAGGCTTTTATCTGGGAATGTCTTAATTTCTTCCACACTTTTGAAGGACGGTTTTGCCACATACAGGCATACCTCAGAGATATTGTGGATTTTGTTCTGGACCACTGCAGTAAACTGAATATTGCAGTAAAGTGAGTCAAGTGAAATTTTTTATTTCTGAGGGCATATAAAAGTTATGTTTACACTGTACTATAGTTTATTAAGTGTCCAAAGCATTAAGTCTAAAAGAAACCATGTACATACCTTAATAAAAATTATTGCTAAGAAATGCTAACTATCTGAGCTTTTAGCAAGTGATAATCTTTTTGCTGATGGAGGTTCTTGCCTTGTTGTTAATGGCTGCTGACTGATTAGGGTAGTGGTTGCTGAAGATTGGGGTGGCTGTGGTCATTTCTTTAAAATAAGAAAACAATATAGAGGTGTTTGGGTGGCTCAGTCTGTTGAGTGTCTGACTTCAACTCAAGTCATGATCTCTGGGTCCTGGGATTGAGTCCCACATTGGGCTGTCTGCTCAGCTGGGAGTCTGCTTCGCCCTCTGATTCTCCCTCTCAAATAAAATCTTTTTTTTTTCTTTTGTTAAAGATTTTATTTATTTATTTGACAGAGAGAAATCACAAGTAGATGGAGAGGCAGGCAGAGAGAGAGAGGGGGAAGCAGGCTCCCTGCTGAGCAGAGAGCCCGATGAGGGACTTGATCCCAGGACCCTGAGATCACGAACTGAGCCGAAGGCAGCGGCTTAGCCCACTGAGCCACCCAGGCGCCCCCTCAAATAAAATCTTAAAACAAAACAAAACAGTATAGTTTTCTGCATTGACTCACTCTTCCTTTCACAAATAATTTATAGCTTGTAAGGCTAATGCATTTTATCTCTTTTCATTTATTTAAAGATTTTATTGATATATTTGACAGACAGAGATCACAAGTAGGCAGAGAGGCAGGCGGGGGCAGGGGGAAAGCAGGCTCCCTGCTGAGCAGAGAGCCTGATGCAGGGCTTGATCCCAGGACCCCAAGATCATGACCTGAGCCGAAGGCAGAAACTTAACCCACTGAGCCACCCAGGCGCCCCAAGGCTGAAAACATTTTAAAGTAAAATTTCTTTCAAAATTGAAATCAGTCCTCTCAAACCCTGCCACTGCTTTATCGACTAAGTTGATGTAATATTCTAAGTCCTTTGTTCTCATTTCAACACCATTTATATTCTTATCACCAGTGTACAGGCATTCCAATTTTTCCGTGTCCTCACCAATACTTGTTATTTTCTATTGTTAGGGTAATAACCATCCTCGTGGTTTAGTGGTATCTCATTGTGGTTCTGTTTTGCAATTCCCTAATGAGTGATGTTGGGCATCTTTAATGTGCTAAGTGACATTTGTATATTTTCCTTGGAGAAGTGTCTACTACATCATCTGCCCATTTATGAATTGGGTTTTGAGACTTTTCCTTCCTTTTTAAATTTTAGCTTTTATTCTCATTGGCATTGTATTTAACTCCTGCTGCTTCTGGTAATCTGCTTGGGGAAGAGGATAACTTCTTTATGATTTCCCACAGTGCTGGTATACAGAAGGAGGTGCTAGCAAGTACTTGTAGTGTGGTAGGGTTGGCCAGTTATTCAGGCAGATTTTGCAGCCTGCTTATTTAACTATGGCAACAGCTGGTAGTTGGAGATGGGGACACTGAAGAAATTAACATGAACTGAGTTCCTGTTCTGTGCCAGATGCTATGCTCTGCATAACCTCATATAATTATCATAGTACTCTTTTAACTAGATAGTATTAAATTTTTTTTAAAAATGGATAAACTGTTTCAGTTCAAGGAAGTTAAAATCCTACTTTTACATCACATAGGTAGTAAATGGCTGTCTCCGGATTCAAATTCCCAGGTCTACCCTACTCCAAAGCTCATACTCTTTTCATTTTATCATGCTGCCTCCTTCCCCTGGCCGAAATTTAACTAGAGAGCAAGACTTTGAACCTGGAAATTGTTAAAGGACGATGAGCTGATTCTACCTCATTTTTGGAAGGAGAAAGTGGAGAAGATTATGAAAAGCTAAGTTAACTTCTTAATAGTGGACAGGATTTCTGGAAGACATTGAGTTGTGTCATCTGTAGGTACTGAACACCTTTGGAGAAGTTGTATCTGCTTTGGTTATAACATCTTCTACTTTTGTATCTTTGGTACCATAAATCAAAGTCATTAGTCATAGACAAGTGGCCTAAATGAATAAACTGCTTCCTATAACTTACCACAAATTCCCCTGAAGCCTGGTGCCCCTTTACTTCTCTGAGTCTTAAGAAAGGCAAGAGTAAAGGGAACATATATTTATCAAGATCCTACTGTATGATTGGCAAACTGTAAAGGGAGATGATTATTATTCAGGCTTTACATATGAGAAAACTGAAGCTCAGAGATCTAAAATAAACCATCCAAATCACACAGCCAGTAATAATAGGGCTGAATTTGGCTTTTTTCAGGGACTAAGCTCCCTGTCTTAGATATTTAATTATCACAGTTCTAGAGGCCGGGAAATCCAAAGTCAGGATACTGGCAGATTTAGTGATTTAGTGTCTGGTGAGGGCCTGCTTCCTTGTTCATAGATGGCCATTTTTTGTTGTGCCCTTACATGGTAGAAAGGGCAAATAAGCCCTTTGAGGTCTCTTATAAGGGCACTAATCCCATTCATGGGGGCTCCATCGTCTTGACCTAATTACCTCCTAAAGGCCCTGCCTCCTCCTACCATCACATTAGGGATTAAGTCTCTGCAAATGAATTTGGGGTATACAACATTCAGTCTATAGCAAACTTAATGAGAAAGTTCTTTATTGGCCCTCTGGTACTTATTGGAAATGGTTAGGAGGTTGTTTCTCTTCACACCAAACATTGTGGTGAGTTGGCATATTATTGTGGGCTTGTCTGAACTGGTGGTCTCTTAGACCTCATGGTTTAACCAAAACCATGATGATAGCCTATCTGGATGGCTTCTACTCCTAGGTGAGATTGGTGCTCCTCTGACATGTATCTGAATGGAGGTAAAAGTTCCTAAGGGAACCAGTCATGGAGGGCACTCTTTTTCTAGATACCCTAAAGGAACTGATTACCAGTCTACATCCTAAGATCCTGTCCAAGTTGGGCTAATATTTTTAGACTTTTCCTCTCTTTAAAAGAAGAGAACTTGGGACGCCTGGGTGGCTCAGTTGGTTAAGCAGCTGCCTTCGGCTCAGATCATGATCCCAGTGTCCTGGGATCGAGTCCCACATCGGGCTCATTGCTCGGCAGGGAGCCTGCTTCTCCCTCTGCCTCTGCCTGCCATTCTGTCCGCCTGTGCTCGCTCTCTCTCCCTCTCTCTCTGACAAATAAATAAATAAAATCCTTAAAAATACATAAATAAATAAATAAATTTAAAGGAAGAGAACTTTTGAGAACTGGAGTTTATTTTATTTAATTATTTATTTTAAAAATTTATTTGTTTATTTCACAGAGACTATAAGACAGTACAAGCAGGGGGAAGGGCAGAGGGAGAGGGAGAAGCAGGCTGCCCACTGAGCAGGAAGCCTGATGTGGGGTGTGATCTCAGGACCCCGGGATGGTGACCTGAGCTGAAGGCAGATGCTTAACCGACTGAGCCACACAGGTGCCCTGAGAACTAGAGTTTATATTAAGGAATACACATGGCTTATGTGCTTCTGTCTTTGAAATAGACCATGATCAACAGAATGAAAAACCTTATTGGGGGTGCCTGGGAGGTTCAGTTGGTTAAGCATCTGTCTTTGGCTCGGGTCATGATCCCAGCTCCTGGGATCAAGTCCTGCCTTAGGCTTCCTGCTCAACGGGGAGTCTGCTTCTCCCTCTACCCCTTCCTCCTTACTTGTGATTTCTCTTGTTTTTCCCAAATAAATAAATAAAATCTTTTTTTTTTTTTAAATCTTATTGGTTTGGGGGAGAATTTCTTTTTTTATAAACTGTTGCTCAATTATACCTTCACAGTAACATTGGTCATAGATTACTTATGTGTAGATTTTAGGATTCTGTAGCAGGAAATGGAGCTTATTATACTGTTTCTCAAATAGAGGCCTCACTACTCATAATACTCGTTTTTAGTCTTGGAAGGAGCTAAGCCTTTAAAAGTAAAGGAATTCGGTTTGTTAATAGTCTAGATTAATACCCATATGGTTCTGTTTTTTACTTTAAGAAAAATGCACTTTTCCTACCTGATATTTCAAAAAGAATAAGATTGCTCAGCAAAATATTTCCCAGATCTTTAACCCTGATGATTTTTCAACTCAACACTTTGCACAAAGAGGGAGGTGCAGATGGCAGTTTGCTGGATCTGTGTAATAATTAGTCTTGGTCCTCACTCATTCTGTGGAGCCCACTCTCCATTCCTGTATAAACAGAGTAGCTTCAACTAGGATCTAATAGGGTCTTAAGAAATTCCTCCAGTATTTACTGCTGGTAAATATGGAATCTATTAGATGAGGTTTTTAACTCAGTAAATACTTTGTATGCATCACTGTTTTAAAGCTAAAGAAGAATTAGGAAACTGAGGGTAATGAGCCTGTTCTCTTACACAGTAAGGAAGACATAGTTTAGAAATTTTACATGAAAAGCTAATCCTAAATATGTGGAAGAATAGAGTATTAGGACTGAAGTGTTATAACAGCTCTAATTTTTTAATAGCTCAGGAAAAGAAAACAGACAAAGGTGAAGTAGAATAAAATGTTACCTGTTGAATCTAGATGGGGAAAAAAAAAAATATATATATATATAGACTTATCTACCTGGGGTGGTTCTGGATGATTGGGAGGGGTACAATTGTAATTTATGAGAGTGATTTAAAGTATAATTTCTTTGTCTTTGAAGTTGGCTGCAACCCAGTTTGAACCATGTTGATGTGCCTTCTAGACTCAGCAGCTTTTTAAAAAGCCCTTTTCCCATTTTTTTTTTCTTTTTTAAAGAGGAAGGGTAAAGGTTTTGTTTTATGAGCCACAGTGGGTTGTGGCTTCTCTGCTTCAGCCTTCTAGAAGCTTGGGCTGGCTCTGACTTTTCCATTCTTGTATGCAAGCTCCCAGTGGTCTCAAGCACTGGGAATCTTCCTCATTCTCTTTAGAAGAGCAGATTCAGATTGAGACCAGGTCTCTTTCTTAAGTATATGTGGAGAACACAGAGTAGGTTTCTCTGTTCTCTGAGAAAGCTTTTTTCTTTCTGACTCTTCCTCAGCTCACTCTTTGCTTGGAATCTCAACAGTAGAATGCATCCTCCTAACCTAAACTGAGAACACTTTACATGCCAGGTGCTGTATGGTAGAGGTAAAAAGATAGGTAAAATATGGTCTCCACCTTCTACCAGTTTACAGTTTTGTTATGAGGCTTTTAATTGCCTTGAAGTTACTGCTTTAAGGTATATTCAGCCATATAAACCTTGGTGAAAATGGAAGATAAGTAACTGGTTTTGGCTTATGTAGTTGGGGATACTTGAGACAAGGAAAGAGAGGAGAACTGCCCTATAGGTAAGATGTTATTTACAGATGATGAGAAAGCCCTTGGTCACCTTTTGTTAAAATGAGTTTCTTTACTTAAAAGTTTTTGGAAGGAAAATACATTTTTTACACATGGTAGTTTACTCAATACAGTATCCTATATACCTTTTTTTATTAATATCTTGGGTTGTTTTTTTTTTTTAAAGAGTTTTTATTTATTTATTTGACAGACAGAGATCACAAGTAGGCAGAGAGACAGGCAGAGAGAGAGAGGGGAAGCAAGCTCCCCGCTGAGCAGAGAGCCCAATGCGGGGCTTGATCCCAGGACCTTGAGATCATGACCTGAGCCGAAGGCAGAGGCTTAATGCACTGAGCTACTCATGTGCCCCAATATCTTTTTTTTTTTTTAAAGCACTTGTTAACATTTAATGAACCTCCCTCCCTATGGCTTTAAGCTACCAGGACACAGCACCCCCCCCCCCCATATTCTCTTTATTAATCCTGCTGAAGACTTTGACCTTCACGTTGACATGCTGCTTTGAGAGCTTTACCTTCCCCAGAACTTTGAAGAAGCCTGAATTGCACCACATTGGTGATAGGAGCAGCTCCCGGCTTGTTTTTGGCCACTTTACCCATGTCTGCTCACTAACCAAGGTCCACAATTCATCAAGGTTGACAGGTGGGCAGAAGCTCTAATTCCTAAGTGGTAAGACCTCATACCAAGTTTCCCCAAGTAACCTGAGTGATGTCTGTTTACCCCAGCCTTCTGGGTGCTTCTGCTGTTTGCTCATGTGGCCATGGCTATGGATCACATGATCCCCAACTTTTCAGGTCTTCCTCAGTCTGGATGGCAGCCTAGGCTGCCAAAGGAGGTATTACCTAATATCATATGGAGACTTTTCTGTGTGAAAATATACAGAGCTCCTTTGTTGTTTTCTGTGGTCATATATCTGTGGATATACCTTGGTTTAATTAACAAGCTCCCTATTGATGGACACTGAGTGTTTGCACATATTTTAATATGACAGTCACCACTGTAACAAATAATTTGGTGTATATCTTATACAAAATTTAGCATGTGTACTAATTTATGTGTAAATTCCTAGTAGTGAAATTGCTGCATCAAGGGCTTTAAAGATTTGTAATTTTGATATCCATGTCAAATTGCCATCAATGGGGGTGTTCATGACTTACAGGCTAAGCAATGCCTGTTTCTTCATAGTTCCACCCACAGAGATTTTAATCATACTTCTGGTTTTTACCAATGTGAAAGGTGACAAATGGCCTTGCAGTCAAGTTTTGATTTCTCTTATGCTTATGATGAATAAGGTTGTACATCTTTTCTTATAGCTGAGGCATTTTCTGTGAAATGACTCTTCACATCTTTGCCCATCTTTCTTTTGCTGATTTATAACTTAACAGTTTCTAGGAGTTCTTTATATTAGTTTATTATTATATATTAGTTTATTATATTATATATTATTACATAATACATAAAATATATAATTATATACATTATATATTATATATTAGTTTATTATTATATATTAGCATATAGTTTGCTCTATGTGATATGAATTGCAGACATATTTTCCCAGGGGTGTTCTTTTTTTTTTTTAAACATACAGTGTTTTTTGCCATGAGGAATCTTGATTTTTATACTGTTGAATTTATCAGTGTTTCCATTTGGCCCTTGCATTATCCTGGCCCAATATTGATAGCACAAAATCATTAATTCTTCTTTCCATGGCCTCTTCTCACTCTGTTCCTACTTCTGGGATTGATGACAATCAATCTTCTTCAAGTCTGTTCTTGGGACTGCATCTTTGTCAGTTTTAGTCCTTGGTAATTAGTCCTTGATAATTTTGCTCAGAGATTTTAGTCATCTAAAAAGTTTCCCATTTTCTTGATCTCAGGCACTCCAGAAAACTGTTCAGCATTTTCTTATAAAACAAAACATATGATTGACATGCAACCCAGCAATTGCAGTCTTGGGGCATTTATCCCAGAGAAATGAAAATTTGTTTATACAAAGACCTGTGCACCACTATTCATAGCAGCTCTGTTTTTAATGGCCCCCAAACTGGAAACTACCCAAATGTTCTTCAGTAGGTAGATGGTTAAGCAAACTCTGTATATACATACCATGGACTACTGCTCAGAAATAAGAAGGAACAAACTACTGAAACACACAACAACTTCGATGAATCTCTCGTGTATTATGTTGGGTGAAAAAAGTCAGTCCCCAAAGGTTACATATTATATTATCCCATTTATAAAACATTTTTGAAATGACAGAATTTTAAAAATGGTGAACAGATTAGTGGTTGCCAGGGATTAGGGATGGGGAGGGAAATGAGAGAGAGATGGATGCGGTTCTAAAAAGCAACACAGATCTTTGGTGATGGAACAGCTCAGGGTCTGACTGCGGTGGTGCATACATGAACATACACATGTGAAAAAATTATATAGAACTAAATCTGAGTAGACATCCTCATCTGGGCGGGATACATTCCAAGACCCACAGTGGATGCCTGCAACTGAACAGTACTGAACCTTATATACACTAGGTTTTTTCCTGTAGATACATACCTGTTATAATGTTTAACCAATAAATTAAGAACAGTAAGATTAATAAAACTAATAATAAAACAGAACAGTTATAACACTATACAGTAATAAAAGTTATGTGAATATGTGCTCTGTCTCAAAATGCCTTACTGTCCTGTACTCACCCTTCTTGTCATGACATGAGATGATAAAATGCCTACGTGATGAGATGAAGTGAGGCGAATCATGTAGGCATTGTTATATACTGTTAGGCTACTATTGACCTTTTGACAATGTGTCAAGAGTATCATCTGCTTCTGGACTGCAGTTGACCACTACTGTAACCAGGCGTGCGTGCTCATGAATGCACGCACACACACACAAACACACATGAGTGCAAGTAAAATGAGCATATCTGAATAAGATCAGTGGATTGTATCACTGTCAATATCCTGGTTGTGATGTTGTATTGTAGGTTTGCAAGGTGTTGCCTTTCGGGCAAGTTGAGTAAAGGTATACACAAGATCCTATATAGGAGCTCAATAAAAGTTTCAACTAAAAAACAAATCCCGGGACGCCTGGGTGGCTCAGTTGGTTAAGCAGCTGCCTTCGGCTCAGGTCATGATCCCAGCGTCCTGGGATCGAGTCCCACATCGGGCTCCTTGCTCGGCAGGGAGCCTGCTTCTCCCTCTGCCTCTGCCTGCCATTCTGTCTGCCTGTGCTTGCTCGCTCTCCCTTTCTCTGACAAATAAATAAAATCTTAAAAAAAAAAAAACAAATCCCATTTCTGCAAATAGCTTCATCAAAAGCTACTGCGCGGAGGCAGGTTCAGCTGGAGAAACTGGTGTAGTGCTGTGCTAGGATCAGCAGTTAGAGCTGCTGAGGGAGCTAGTACTGGCAGTGGAATGTGGGGGAACAGAGCAGTGCCTCAAGTTCAACCTAGCACCGTGAGGTGAGCTGAAGATCTGAGAACACTGACTATCATTTCCAAGGATTCTGTGGGGTAGCACAACTGTGTAGCCCATCATACAGCCTGTTGAAGTATGGGTTGGGGGGTGGGTGGGGAGAAGACTGGTTTAAGTTCTAGTACCTCAGAAATCAGTGAAGGTTTGACATCAGTGATAAGAGGCAGGAATGAGGAGGGAGGATGAGCTTTGATGTGGGTGGGTTTATCCTGATCATGCCCAGCATGTGCCCCATTGCCATATTTATTTTGGCATACCCTATGCTGTATCATTGGCTCTGGTACGAAAGAGTATTGTTCTCAAAGTGTGGTGGGCTATCTCTGAAATTCTCAGGATCCTGCTAGGGATTCCCTGAGGACAAAACTATTTTCACAATAATATGAAGACATTTGCCAATTACTCTCATGCTCTTAGAAATGTACGATGGAGTTTTCCGGAAGCTATATGTTGTAAAAGCAACATAATAAATGCAGAAGCAGATATGAGAGTCCCCAACTGTTTTCTGTTAAGCCAGACATTGAAAAAACTTATAAAATTTAAGCCAGTGCCACTCTTCTCACTTTTTTGTTTTGGAAACTATAGTTACTTCTTTTAAATACGTTATTTATGTTAAAATATAATGAGATTATTATTGTTATTTTAAAATAATTTAATAAATATTTCATAATTTTCTCAGTTTTAATTTTTAATAGATGAATATTGTTATAAATCACATAAACAAAAGCATTTTGGGGTCCTCAGTAATTTTTGAAAAGGTAAAGGACTCCTAATACCAAAAAGTTTGTGAACCTTTGGTTTGGCAGAAAGTGCCTGACCAAAAGTTGGTATGCTTGAGTTTTAGTCAAGACTTTGCAGTGTGACTATGGACAAGTCATTTAGCATTTTTAGTTTTTCTTTCTTTCTTTCTTTCTTTTTTTTTTAATTGAGTTTTTCTTACATAAATGCTAATAATTACCCTGAACTACCTGCTACACCTTAAAGAAAAATAAGGTAAGTTTATATGAAAGGCTTTGAAAATAAAATGCCCTATAACATGTAAAGAATTTAATAGTTATGCAACAAAACTGATGTTGAAAGAAAGCATAAAGAACAGGAGTTTCTGACATTCTATTCACTTTAATTTTTTTCATTTTTGCATCTCCTCCTAACAGGTTCCTTTAGATTTTATTTGTTTCTCAGTTTTTCAAACAACCATTTAAAAAAGTTTATTAAGTATAGTTGACATACAATGTATTAGTTTCAGATGTACAACATAGTGATTCCACAATTCTATACATTACTCAAAGCTCACCAGAAGTGTAGTCAACATTTGTCACCATACAACATTATTACAGTATTATTGACTGTATTCCCTGTTCTCTACTTTTGATCCCCATGACTTATTTTATAACTGGAAACGTGTACTTCTCAATCCCCTTCATCTATTTCACCCATCCCCCCACCCATGTCCCCTCTGGCAGCCACCAGTTCTCTGTATTTAAGAGATTCCATATGTAAGTGAAATCATATGTTGTCTTCCTCTGTCTGAATTACATTACTTACCGTTATACTCTATAGATCCATCCGTGTCATCACAAATGGCAAGATGTCATTCTTTTTTAGGACAAATATTCCTGTGTGTGTGTGTGTGTGTGTGTGTGTGTGTGTGTCTTTGTGTCTTCTAGATCTGCATATATTCTTTATCCATTCATCTTTGATGGCCATGTAGGCTGCCTCTATAATTTGGCTATTATGAATGATGCTATGATAAACATAAGGGTACATATATCTTTTCAAATTAGTGTTTTCATTTTCTTTGGGTAAATTTTCAGTAGTGGAATTACTGGGTCATATGGTATTTCTATTTTTAATTTTTTTGAGGAACCTCCAAACTGTTTTTTGCAATGGTTTCACCTATTTACATTCCCACCACGATGCTGAGGGTTCCCTTTTCTCCACATCCTTGCCAACACTTGATGTTTCTTGTCTTTTTAATACTAGTCATTCTGACTGTTGCAAGGGGATTATCTCATTGTGGTTTTGATTTGCATTTCTCTGATGATTAATGATGTTGAGCATCTTTTCCATATGTCATGAACCATCCGTATATCTTTGGGAAAATAACTGTTGAGGTCCTCTACCCATTTTTAAATCAGATTGATTGGATTTTTCTGGTGTTGTCTTTTTAAGTTCTTTATGTATTTTGGGTCTTTATATATTTTGGGTATTAGCCCCTTCTCAGCTATATCTTTGGTAAATATCTTCTCCCATTCACTCAGTTGCCTTTTTGTTTTGTTGATGGTTTTGGTTTTTGCTGTGTAAAAGCTTTTTAATTTTCATATAGTCTCAATAATTTATTTTTGCTTTTGTTTCCCTTTCCCAAAGAGAAATATCTATAAATATGTTGTAAGGCTGAAGTCCAAGAGATAACTATGTTTTCTTTTATGGTTTCAGGTTGCACACTTAGGTCTTGAATTCATTTTGAGTTTACTTTTGTGTATGGTGTTAAGACAGTGGTCCAGCTTCATTCTTTTGCATGTAGCTGTCCAATTTTCCCAGCATCATTTATTGAAAAGACTGTCTTTCCCCCATTGTACATTCTTGGCTCCTTTGTTGTAGATTAATTGACCATTTTAGTGTGTCCTGTTCCATTCGTCTGTTTTTGTGCCAGTACCATACCATTTTGATTATTATAGCTTTGTATTATATCTTGAAGTGTGGGGTTATGATTTGTTGTTCTTTTTCAAGATTGCTTTGGCTATTCCAGGTCTTTTGTGGTTCCTGTATAATTTTAGGATTGTTTGTTCCAGTTCCATGAAAAATGCTATTGATATTTTTTTTAATTACTTTTATTAACATGTAATGTATTATTTGCCCCAGGGGTACTGGTCTGTGAATCATCAGGCTTACACATTTCACAGCACTCGCCATAGCACATACCCTCCCCAATGTCCATAACCCAACCACCCTCTCCCTACCCCACCACCCCCTAGCAACCCTCAGTTTGTTTTGTGAGATTGAGTCTCTTATGGTTTGTCTCCCTCCTAATCCCATCTTGTTTTATTTTTTCCTTCTGTACTCCCCAAACTTCCCACCCTGCCTCTCAAATTCCTCAGCTATTGGTTTTTATAGGGATTGCACTGAATCTGTGGATTGCTTTGGGAAGTATGGACATTTTAATGAAACTAATCCATGCACATGGTATATTTTTCCATTAGCTCCATATTCAGTTTATTTCATCAGTATCTTATAGTTTTCAGAGTTTAGGTCTTTTACCTCCTTGTTTAAATTTATACCTAGGTATTTTATTCTTTTGGGTGCAATTTTTTTTAAAGATTCTATTTATTTATTTATTTTTTTTTGAGAGAGAGAGAGAGAGAGCGCGAGAGCGAGCATGAGCAGGGGGAGGGGCAGAGAGAGAGAGAAGCAGACTCCCCTGCTGAACTGGGAGCCTGATGTGGGGCTTGATCCCAGGAACCTGGCATCATGACCTGAACTGAAGGCAGACAGTTAACTGACTGAGCCACCCAGGCACCCCTTAGGTGCAATTTTAAATGGGATTTTTAAAATTTCTGTTCCTGCTACTTTATTTATATAGAAGTACAACAGGCTTATGTATATTAGTTTTTATATCCTAAAGCTTTATTGGATTCATTTATTAGTGCTTTAAAATTTTATTTATTTATTTGAGAGAGCAAGTAGGAGGAGGGAGAAGGGTAGAGGGAGAGGGAGAAGCAGGCTCCCTGCTCCCTCCCTGACATGGGGCTCAATCCCAGGACCCTGGGATTATGACTGAACTGAGAGCAGACACTTAACTGAGCCACCCAAGCGCCCCTCATTTATTAATTCTAAGGTTTCTGGTGGAGTGTTTAGGGTTTTCTATATGTAGCATCACGTCTTCTGCAAATAATGACAGTTTTACTTCTTTCTTACCAATTTAGATGCTTTTCTTTCCCTTGTTGGATTGCTGAAGCTAGGACTTCTAGTACTATGTTTAATAAAAGTGGTGAGAGTGGACATTCTTGTCTTGTTTCTGAATTGAGAGGAAAAGCTTTCAGTTTTCTACCATTGAGTGTGATGTGAGCTGTTTTTCATACTTTATTATGTTGAGGTATGTTGCTATAAACCCACTTTATTGAGAGTTTTTAATCATCAACAGATACTGTATTTGTCAAATACTGTTTCTGAATCTGTTGAGATGATTGTATGGTTTCTGTCTTTTCTTTTATTAATATGATGTATAACATTCACTGATTTCTGAATATTGAACTACCCTTGCATGTGTGAAATAAATCTCACTTCATTGTGGTGAATGATCTTTTAATGTATTGTTGAATTCGGTTTGCTCATATTTTGTTGAGGATTTTTGCATCTGTGTTCATCAGGGATATTGGCCTTTGTTTTTGTTTGTTTATACTGTCTTTGGTTTTGGTAATGGTAATGCTGGCCTGGAAGAATGAATTTATAAGTTTTCCTTCCTCTTCTGTTTTTTGAAATAGTTTGAGAAGAATAGGCTTTCACTTTTTTTAAAATGCTTGATATAATTTATCTGTGAAGCCATCTGGTCCTGGACTTTGGTTTGAAAGGAGTTTGTTATTGTTGTTGTTGTTTTTATTACTGATTCAATTTTATAACTAGTAATTGGCTTGTTCAAATTTTCTATTCTTCCTTACTTAGTTTTGGGAGATTGTATGTCTAGGAATTTATCCATTTCTTCTAGGTTGTCCAATTTGTTGGCATATAAGTTTTCATAGTAGTCCCTTATAATTCTTTGTATTCTGAGATATCAGTTATTATTTCTCCTCCTCCATTTCTGATTTTGAGTCTTCTCTCTCTCTCTTTTCTTTTTCTTGATGAGTCTGGCGGAAGTTTATCAATTTTGTTTATCTTTTTAAAGAACCAGCTCTTGGCTTCATTGATCTTTTCTTGTTTTTTAGTCTCAATTTATTTCCACTCTCATCTTTATTGTTTGCTTCCTTTTACTAACTTTGGGTATCATTCTCTTTTTTTTTCTAGTTTCTTAAATGTCAGGTTAGGACTGTTTATTTGAAATTTGTCTCGCTTTTTGAAGTAGGCTTGTATCACTATAAGCTTCCATCTTAGAACTGCTTTTGCTGTGTCGCAAAAATTTTGGACCATTTCATTTGTCTCCATGTATTTTTTATTTCCTCTTTGATTTATTTATTGACTCATTGGCTATTTAGTGGCATGTTGTTTAGCCTCCATGTGTTTGTATTTTTTCTAGTTCTTTTTTTTAATAGTTTTTTTTTTTTTTTTTAAGATTTTATTCATTTGTCAGAGACAGAATGCACAAGCAGGGGGAGCTGCAGGCAGAGGGAAAAGCAGGTTCCCTGCTGAGCAAGGAGCCCGATTTAGGACTTGATCCCAGGACCCTGGGATCATGACTTGAGCTGAAGGCACTCTTAACAGACCAAACTACCAGGTGTCCCTCCATTTTTTTTTTTTCATGTAATTGATTTCTAGTTTCATAGAATTGTAGTTGGAAAAGATGCTTGATATGATTTCAGTCTTCTTAGATTTATTAAGACTTGTCTTGCAGCCTAATGTGTGGTGTGTTCTGGAGAATGTTTCATATACACCTAAAAAGAATGTGTATTCTGGGGCGCCTGGGTGACTCAGTCGGTTAATCGTCTGCCTTCAGCTCAAGTCATGATCCCAGGATCCTGGAATCGAGCCCTGTGTCAGGCTCCTTGCTCAGCGTGGTGTCTGCTTGTCCTGCTCCCTCTGCCCCTCCCTCCTGCTTGTGCTCTTTCTCTCAATAAGTAAATAAATAAATCTTCGAAGAAAAAAAAAAGAATGCATATTCAGCCATCTTTGGATGGAATGTTTGTCTGTTAGGTCCATCTGATATAATGTTTTGTTCCAACCCATTGTTTCCTTATTGATTTTCTATCTATCTGTCTGATTTATCTTTTGATGAAAGTGTGATATTAGGGCGCCTGGGTGGCTCAGTGGGTTAAGCCGCTGCCTTTGGCTCAGGTCATGATCTCAGGGTCCTGGGATCGAGTCCTGCATCAGGCTCTCTGCTCAGGAGGGAGCCTGCTTCCTCCTCTCTCTCTCTGCCTGCCTCTCTGCCTATTTGTGATCTCTCTCTGTCAAATAAATAAATAAAATCTTTAAAAAAAAAAAAAAAGAAAGTGTGATATTAAAGTCCCCTACTGTTCAGTTTCTTCCTTTATATCTGTATTTGTTTCTTGTATTTAGATGCTCCAGTATTGGGTGCATCAATATTTGTAATTGTTATAGCCTCTTAACGGATTGATCCCTTTATTGTTATGTAATGCCCTTCGTTGTCTCTGGCTGCAGCCTTTGTTTTAAAGTCACATGATCTTATATTATTAAAAGATGTATTAAAACATCTTCCAAAGTTTTCATTCAAGTAGGGATTTATATTCCTGATACATTGAAATAGTTTCTAATGGTCAGGAGCAGTATTCTAGAGAAACCACTTACTATGACTATACTATGCTATGTGACTTTTTTTTTTTATCTTCATCTCTCTGTGTCTTGAGTTTATCTATGAAATGGGATTAATAATACCTTACTTTCTAGGGAAATTATGATTATGAAAATAATGCATATGAAACACTTTGCCTAGTGCTTGGTCTATAAGAGATGCTCCCTCAGTGATGGTTTCTATGACTGTCATTAGCATGTAACAAAAGATGCAAGATTAAATTTTAGTCTCCTACCCCGTCTTCAGTGACCTTATTAAGTTACTTATAAATAAAACAATAAATGTTACTTATTAATAAAACAAATTTATTAATAGTAACTTTCATTTCATTTCATTTTTTATTTTCTGTTTGAAGGGCTATTGAGTGGCCAGACTTCCCCAACAAATACCAAATTGGAGAAACTGGATTCTCAGCAGGTGTTACAGCTCTGCCTCCGATATCAGGATCATCTTCATCAGTGTGCAGAGGCCGTTGCCTTTGATCAGAATGCTTTGGTTAAACGGATCAAAGAGGTAATGTACTGTGGGAAAATAATATCACCAGCTCATTATTGTGATTTCCTCCGACTCCCAACTCTGTTTGTACTGGACAGTAGAGCCAGTGATCCAAGCTTTATGGGAAATGGCCATTTTCTGATTTAGTCTTGACACCTGTCCCCATTGCTTTAGATAGATTGTCTTTCCTAGCAGTAAAATGTAATGATGAAAAGGAGTAGTTCGTGGAGCTGGACAGATCTGGAATTTGAATCCTGGTTCACCACTTAATTGCTTGGGTAAGTTACTTAAGTTCTCCTGGTCTCAGTTTTCTTATCTGAAAAAGAGTAGTAACCTATCCCAAGGGTTGAACGAAGATTAAATTGCTCAGTAAGTGTTAGTATGGCAGTTTTCCTGCCATACTAATCTGCTCTAGCTAACATTTTATCTTTGAGTTGACTTTAGCTGTTTCCTGTATGTCATTTATATTTTGTTTCCCAATAGAGTGTCAGTTGTTTGAGAGCAGGAGCCTTGATATCTCTCTCAGTTACTTTTTCACAGTATGAACATATGAAATGCTCAGTGATTTTTATTGTTTGAATGGAAACATTTAGGCCTATTCAATCCCCAAGGTTTTTGTGAGGGAAGGAGCAAGATAATTCCTGTGAAAGTACTTAGAAAACTAAAGTGCATGGTACAGATATTTAGTAATTAGTAAGAATAATAAGGTACTTCTGTTAAACACTGAAATATATCATTGACTGGGCTGCTGCATGGCACAGCTCTGTGAGCACTAAGGTATAGTACAAACATTTTCCGAAGTTTTCAGGAAAGAAGAGATTGGATTGAGATTCCTGATACCTCGAAGTAGTATCACATAAAGAAAAGGTCAGGAGCTCTGTTATGGAGAAACCACTCATGTTAATGGCAACTCCTGGAGATATTTGACAAAATAGTCCTGGTCATTGATTCAGGCTTGAGAAGAAGACAGATAGGAAACACACAGAGAGTTGAGAATCACTGCAAATTCATTAACAATTAGTAATAAATGTAGTAAATCCTTAAGATAATTACAGAGTTGTCACTGGGTATATTGATTTGAATTTGCCAACACCTCCAATATTTTACTACTTACCTTTCATAAAATATATACATATATGCTTCTCTCATGGCTTAAATTCTTTTATTTGGGGGAGCATTCCAAATTGTCATTTCATATTTTCATAGTGGTTGGCATTATTGTGGCCTTTTAAATATTATAAGCTTATTTTACTGTATTATGATCTACAGAAATTTAAATCTCAAATCTGACTGTTTATCAGAATCTCTTGAGTTTTTCACTTGTTTAAAGACTGAGTTTTCCTTTCCTACCAGTAGTTCTAGGATGTGGTCTATGAATCATTATTTTAATAAGCTTATCAAATGATACTGAATCCATTCTCCATTACCTGAGATTTGGGAACCACTGGTCTAGAGCACTGTTTTCCAAAATAAATTCTATAGAACTCTTCCCATGTGAAGAAGGTCAGACTTTTTGCATATTCTGTCACTACCCTTGGAAAGTCATGATGCATATTAATCTTATTAAAAGTTCTTAGCCCCCCCCCAAAAAACTATTTGTATATTCTGAGAGTCGTGTGTAGTTTGCTTGACAAGAGGTCATGCTATGAAGGTCTGTATGAGTAAAATATTGACATATTTTTATTGAATTTTCACCTTGTATGCTCATTAGAAAATAAATATTTCAAAAACAAAACAAAAAGTTCTTAGGAATCTTACAGGAAATAAAACTGGTGTTTTTCAAACTTATTTGATCCCAGAACCCTTATCCTAGGTAATTTCTCATAGAAGTAGTGTTTTTTAAGAACATTCTTTGGGAACTGCTTTTGCAGACACAAGACCTTCCCATTTTTTATTATTGTGCTAGAAATTAACTATGATGTTAACTCGTAGATTTTAGAACAACTAAATCTATGTCATGATAGTTTTCATCTTCTTTTTGAAAGGTCCTTTAGTCTATTTCTGTTGTTCTATAGTTTAGGAAAGTGTAAGACAGAAAGATTAAACGACTAACTCAATGTCAAAGAGCCGAGTATTTTGTAGATTGTCATACTAGGTAGAGCTCCTCATTATACCTCATTTCCAAGACTCTCGAGCAGTATTTCTTGGCCCTGGATGTGTGTTAGAATCATCTGGGAATTTCTGCTTCCAGTATTTAGGATGGAAAATTTTATGCACACACACAATGAAGTAGACAAATATTGGGAACCTTCCTGTACTCATTGCCCAGCTGCTCACTGCAGGCATCAATTTGTGTAAGGTTCTATTTTGTTTATACCCTCATTCACTCCCTGCCACTTCTCCAACTGATCTATTTTGCAGTAAATCTCAGGCATATGATTTCATTCATAAATACTTAAATATGTATCTTTTTTAAGAGAGAGCACAAGCAGCATGGGGGCACGGAGGAGAGGAAGAGAGAGAATCTTAAGCAGGCTCCGTGCGGGGCTCAATCTCATGACAGTGAGATCATGACCTAAGCCAAATCAAGAGTTGGACACTTAGGCTTAACCAACTGAGCCACCCAGACACCCCAAAGTATGTATCTTTAAAGGTAAAGAACTCTTTAAAAAACTTTCAAAATCTTTACTAGTTTTATACTTAGAGAAAAGTCATAAAAATAATTCAGAGAGTTCCTCTATACCCCTCACACAGCTTCCTCTAAAGTGAGCAATTTACAGACCCTTAGTACAATGATCAAAATTGGGAAATTGATAGCAGTTCCACACTATCAACTAAGCGGAGACCTTATTTGAATTTTACCAGTTTTTCCACTAAGAAAGCCTTTTCCAAAACCCAGCTGTAATTCTGTTGTCATACCTAAAATAATAACACCTTAACTTAGCAGTATAGCCAAAGTGCTTTTAAGAAGTAGCTGATGTATAGGTCTTACTCTAAACCAGTTAGACACAAATTTTTCAAGGGTGGTGAGTAGGGAAGGGAGGGAGCTAGGCTTTGGTATTTATGAAGGTGCTCTAGGTGATCCTAACATGTAACCAGGGTTGAGAACCAGTGTTCTAGAGCATTCATTTAAAACAAACTGAGTTTAAAATTGTTTGAGAAACTTTGGGGTTCACTTTGAGTGGTCAGTAGTTACCCGGGATTGTTACAGAACAGAGAACACTACTCCCAGTACATGGTAGCTCGGTAGTTCTCTGAAGGTGAAGGAGTGAACACTGTAGGGTTTTTCATTAGTGACTTGGCATCTCTGTTGGTAAGTGCTAGCAGACTCCTAAAACATACACATCCATCTGTGCTCACTTCTAACCTCAGGGTTGAAATTAGTCACTTCCAAATGAATAAAGCAGAGGATGTAGTTTTGATATAACACCAACTCTTTAATATTATTCCAGATGTTTCCTGGAAATTTGGTTGCAAGCGTGAGGAAGTAACATAATGCTGTATGTGTTGAAAAATAAGGAACTTAATAACCTTGGAGAATATGTATTAGTGGAAGTGTAGAACCTGGATCAGCCAGAGACTCATAAAGTTACAGGCCTGCAGTCACTTTAAGTTTGGATCAAAGGGAAACATGGCTGTTACTGTTCTGATTCAGATTAAAAAAAAAAAATCAGTTAACTAAGCTTTCCTGTTCCTAAATTTGGATGATGCTCTTGAATGAAATTCTGGGTTTTACAAATCCGTGTGTTTGAGAGAGGAGTAACTTGAGGTAGTCTTCCTTCCCAGAGAGCCTTGTAATTCACACTGACCACCAGTTTCCTTGGTGGCTCCCAGGGGATCCCTCAGTCAGCCGACCAGCATCACTGAGCAACTGTTACAGACCTACTCAGTGTGAGGGTTTTTAGGGGTTACAGAGAAACGTGACAGAGTGCCTGCTAGCTGAGAGCTTAGTCTAAGTGAGGGAACAAAGATACACTGGAAAGATATGTGAAAGAATACAGCACTATTAATGGAGAGTGCCTCATTGTGCTCCCTAACTGAGGTGCTGTAAGAGTTAAAGTTCAGGATGTCCTGGAGCAGGTGAGGCTGAAGCTAACTCTTAAAGGGAACTCAAAGGGCAAATGAGTGGGAGGGGTGTGGGGGCACTGCTGGCTACAGAAACACCTTGGCAGTCTTAGAAGAAAATTAACTTTGAGGCTTCAGGGGGCAGTGAAGAAACTAAACTTGTTCAAAAAATTCTACTCTGCATTAAGAACCATAGAACCAGGGGCACCTGGGTGGCTCAGTGGGTTAAGCCTCTGCCTTCAGCTCGGGTCATGATCTCAGGGTCCTGGGATCAAACCCTGCATCGGGCTCTCTGCTCAGCAGGGAGCCTACTTCCCTCTCTCTGCCTGCCTCTCTGCTTACTTGTGATCCCTCTCTGTCAAATAAATAAAACCCTTAAAATAAAAAAAAAAGAACCATAGAACATTGGAATTCAAAGGACCTTAGAGACCTTCTGGTCCAGTGCCCTCATTATTTACATGCAGAAAATGAAGCCTAGTAGAGAGGGTAAGCAAGTAATCCAGGGTTGCGGAGTGAGGTAGTGGTCAAAATTATGGAATTAAAAGTGGATGAAGATCAAAGGAGGGTTTGGTGTTTTGTTTTGTTTTATAGGTGGTATACTTGAACATGTTCACAGGTTGACAGGGAAGAGACAGAATAGAAGAGATTGAAGATGAAGGATAGAAAGGGTCTTAGAGTAGCGTCACTGAGGCAGCAAGAAAGGGTGGGATTTAGAACCTTATGGCATTTGTTTTGAGAGAACAAGGAGAATTGGACAAGTTTATAAAATGAGGGTAACTGGCATAGATCCGCCACCCCCAAGGAGCGTGGGTATTCTCTCTGAGGAGGGGAGGTCATTCATTGAGAGTGACCATTGGGTAGGAGTATGGTTGTGAGCCCTGGGAAGCTCGGAGGGCTCAGCTAAGGAAGGGATAACGTGTATGTCTTGTATGTGTGGGTGCTTCTGTATAGCAGTTCTACATGTAAGCTCCAGAGCCTCGTTGCCTCGGTTCAAATCCTGGCACTGCTTCTGACTAGCTTTGTGACCTTGAACAGGTAACTCACTTCTGAGCATCAGTTCTTCTGTTATTTTTTTTTTTTAAGATTTTATTTATTTATTTGACAGACAGAGATCACAAGTAGTAGGAAGAGAGGCAGACAGAGAGAGGAGGAAGCAGGCTCCCCTTGGAGCAGAGAGCCCGATGTGGGGCTTGATCCCAGGACCCTGGGAACATGACCCGAGCCGAAGGCAGAGGCTTTAACCCACTGAGCCACCCAGGCACCCCCAGTTCTTCTGTTAAATAGAGTAAGAATGGTATCCGCCTCAGAAAGGTTTTGGTAAGGGTAAATTAGTTACTCTCTAGGAAGTACTTAGGACTTTGTTTCCGAATGGTAAACACCATAGTGTTGGCTCTTGTTGGTAGTTTTTAATATAAATGGCTAAAGAGAAAAGCCTAACCGTAATGCTATGAATTGGCCTATATGTAGTTTCTTGATACCAGTAGCAGTCTGAATATCGGCTTCTTTTAAGATGTACTTTCAACAACCCAAGTGTAATAAAAAACTAAGTAGAGGCGAAACTCAATTTTTAGCCCACTCTGGTTTCTCTCAAGCCCTGTATTTCTTTCATGCTACGGATATGTGATATGTGTAATTTTTTGTAGTTAATTGTTTATTTCACTTTGTGAGTAACAAGCCAGTGCGTGGGAACATGGATCATGAGAAACGTGAAACTGGATGGCAGTGAAATTAGTCCTTGGCTTCTAGGCTGCGGACACATGATTCTGGTCATTTCAGTGATTATTTTTTTTTTTTCTGTGATATTACATTCTTTCTAAGGTTCAAATTGGCAGGCAGATATTTTCAGTTTTAGGTCACATCAGCCATTGAAATTTGGGTTATCTGAAAAGTGAAAGGAACATACATCTTCCTAGTGAGGGTGTCTTCCCCAGGGTCAGGGGATTTGGGAGAGGGCAGGTGGCAAATACACAGTCCCGGGAAGACGTAGTTAAGACATTTGGAGCAACTCTTGTCACTGACCTGGATCATGTTTCTGCCTTGTTGTAGTTGCTATCAATGGGTAATTATGTTCCTAGATTGGAATACTTTGTGAACTAAGAGGAAAGCACTAGGTTTGTTACTGTTACTGTGTGCTGGCTCAAAGGCCTTGAGACTAAATTCATGGTGTGATTCTGGTAGTCTGTGGTTTTCATTTTTAGATGTGCTGATAAGCATACTATTCTAGCTAGCATAAACCAATACAAAGCATTGAGTAGCAGTTCAGATGAACAGGTGTAAGAAAGAGTTTTGGTTCTGAGGAAGCCACATGATTACATGAGATTACAAAGAGTTTCTCTTATGCAGCCTTTTCATTGCACAGATAAAGAAAACAACGTCCTTGAGTTTCTTTGGGATTTGCACAAGATTTTTATTCTAGTTAAAATGCTAAGATATGATAAAAGATCACCAGCTCTTTTTCCTACATTACCATACTACTTAACGTTCTACTTCTTTGGAATCTTTCATTTTTATTTTAGTTAGTCCTTTTTCATGCAGTAGACACTCAACTGGTGTTTGAAGAAGTGAGCTCCCAGGCATGGGCCAGCACATAGAGCTGGGCAGGGATTTCTTTCTGTTGGCAGTATCAGAATCTTTAAGACGTAGCTGGAGCCGTTTTCCAAGTATTTGCCCTGACTTCCTGTACCATGCTTCCTCCTGTGGGGCTGGGAAAGAGATTGGTCAAAGTTAAATGAGTCACTTACAGTGTTACACCAAGAATCGGTATCTGAGGTGCCATTAGCATTCATTGTGAGCTCCTTCATGTGGATCACTGGCCAGGTGAGGCTGTTCTTTACACCTTGAACTGAATCTCCTTTAAATTTCAGCCTTGTTAGATTCCTGTTGCTGCTTTTAAACATACCCTCACACTGTTTTCTGTTTGCTTGACCTCAAATTATAAAATGGATTGGGAGTGTTTACTTAAAACTACAAATTTTGACAAGATCATTGAGATGTTGGGCTTCTTTTTGCTAACGTAACGGGGTATTTAAAAGAAAATTGTGTGTTGCCTTTCTATTTTACAAGTTACTTTGTTATAAATTTCAGGTTGAGACCTTACAATAGAATTATAGTTCTCCCCCATTCCTGTCCTTTGGGCAACCTTTCTTTTTGGTAAGAAATACAACTGGTCCCTTGGGTGGCAGGAAAGGCAGATGGGGGACTGGGCTTACCCTGGTTTGTCTGGCTGTAAGGTACACCGTACAGTACTTCCTTGGGCCTGGCCCCACACTTCCTTTACACCAACACTGTCCTGCCAAAAGGCTGAAATCCTGGAAGAGGGCCCAATCTAGTTTATTACTTGCCTCTGGAAATGTAGGCTTGTATTTTTTGGCGAGGCAGGAGCAAAACCCAGTTCTTTGACTGCTCCAAGATTTAACTCCATTCTAATTCTGGATACTGACATATGAGCATGTGTGAACAGCAGCCCTATTTCCCGCCTAGTTTGCTTGCCCTAGACATGCCCCTAGACAGCTGGAGCTGCCAGCTTTTCTAGTACTAGCCGCATGAGCCAGCTACTAGAGCCCCTGTCCCTCTCCATCCCGTAGGTCATTTCCAGTCTGCCGGAGTGGGCAGTGGTAGAGGCCACTTTAGCTGCCTGTGGAATGCAAGAGTAACTGCAGTCTGTAAGCTAGAGGGTAAGCAGCAGTAAGGGCATGTGGGCTAGAAAACTGGAAGTAGGGCTGGGAAAAGCTATTCCCTATTCTGTATCTCTTTTGGTGAAGAAAAACAAGGAATTTTAGCAAATGCAAATATTGCTGCAGTGCTTGAAGCAATGCCTGGCGTGTGGTAAACATTTAATAAATGTTTGTTAAATGAAGAACATAATACATTCTTCAATTACTTCACCGTCTTTATCATAGTGCCTAAGAAGCTTCTTTATTCTGTTAGGGAAAATAAAGGTTTGAAAGTTGTATTAGGTAGGGTAGGCTAGATTGCAGCTATAAATAGATGAAGAAATGTGTAATAGCTCAAATGCAATAGAAATCTAGTTCTGTTTCTGGATGTTTCTGGATATTAGCTGGTGACTCTCCTCCCATGTTCAGGGATTTAGGCTCCTCCCATCTTGTGGCTTTGCCATACCTAACCAAAGACCATGTCCTGATAGCACCAGGTTGGCAGAAGAGGAAAGAGAGTGGAATAACACAGATGGGAGATTCTGTAAGTGTCACACATCATTGTGGCTGGAACTCAACCACTTGGCTGCAGCTAACTTCAAAGGAGGCTGGGAAAGATCGTCTACATGTATGCCCGGGACTGTATTACATTTTGAGCTATACTTTGAACATATGTATCATCTTTCAGCTTATATTCCTAAAATGCATCTGTAGCCCAACTTTGAGATTCAGAAGGGCAAAATTTTATGATAAATTTCACTTGATGTAGGTCCTGTCAGTGAAAACCAGGTGAGACTATAAAAACACTTCAGCTTTTCACATTAAGTGAAAAATCAGAACACAGCATTATACAGTCAGTATGATTTCAGCTGTGTTAAGTATTTTTTAAAAAAAAGATTCAAAGGAAACATGACCATTAGTTGTGGTTGCCTGTTAATGATGAGATGATTGGTGGTATTTGTTTTTAGCCTGCTTCATTCTATTTTCTGTACTTTACGTATGTCTATCTTGAACATACATTTTTATTCCCCCAACTTGGAATACTTCCACTCTTTATTTTTTCCCCTGTGATGTATGAGTCTTATTAGGCTTCTGTCTTCCTGGGTGCAGAATTTTGACTCACTGAGATAAGAACATGCCTTTCAGAACTTTGTATTACATGTCTGCTTCACTTATGAATTCATTCAGCTCTTTGCCAGGCTCTGTTTTAGGTGTTGACGATATATCACTGAAAAAATAGAATTCTTTCCTCATAGAACCTTGTGTGTCTGGAGAAACAGACAATAAAGGTAAAAAAGTTTGTTTTTTTTTTTTTAAGTGTGTAAGGTAAGTGCTGAGAATGAAAATATAAGGCAAGAAAAGGGATTTGAAATGTCAGTGGTATGGAAATTATAGGTAGGGTGGGCCATGAACACCTTTCTAGAAAGGAACTTGTAAGATAAGATCTCCTGGCTAGTACAGAGTGAGCCAGGAGACTCTTCCTTACAAATCTGTCTATACCTGAAATTTATCAATTTTTTAGACAATACCCAAAATTCTTGTCCTTTTTAACAGTCTGCTGTCATAATTATCTGGATGTTCTGAAGTGGAGACTTACTGGCCATCCCCTGTTGTTAGTTGGGAGAACACTTGCAGATCCGCATTTTAAAAATATCATTAATTCTTTCAGTGATTTGAAATCTTTACTAAATTCTAAATCTGTACTAAATCTTTCAACGATTCCCAAAGGATGTTTCTAGGAGGTGTTCTTAGAGCTTGAGGCAACAGTTAATTTTTCTCTGCCCATATTGATAAGCTATATTTTAAAGATTTGTTTATTTGTTTTTGAGAGCGAGCACAAGCACGACCAAGGGTTAAGGCCAGAGGGAGGGAGACGGAGAGAAGCAGACTCCCCACTAAGCACAGAGCCCAACTGGGGCTCAGTCTCATGACCCTGAGATCATGACCTGAACTGAAATCAAGAATTGGATGCTTGGGGCGCCTGGGTGGCTCAGTGGATTAAGCCACTGCCTTCGGCTCAGGTCATGATCTCAGGGTCCTGGGACCGAGTCCCGCATCGGACTCTCTGCTCAGCAGGGAGTCTGCTTCTCTCTCTCTCTCTGCCTGCCTCTCTGCCTACTTGTGATCTCTCTCTGTCAAATAAATAAATAAAATCTTTAAAAAAAAAAAAAAAAGAATTGGATGCTTAACTGACTGAGATACCTGGGTGCCCCGACAAACTATATTTTAATATTGTAAGCCTTTAGATGCCATCCTGGCATTATCCACAATTCATGCTACACATGACTAGAGAGCCTACTGCTTGTCCAAGGTCACATCAGACCATTAGACATTGCTCCCATAGAAAGTTACAGTGACCCCGCCCTGCAGCCTAGAGCAGGTGGGATCATGAACAGGAAGGTACTCCGCAGGACCACCAGGACCACGGGAGCTATGTAAGTGAAAGGATTATTTTAGGGGGCAAAAGACCCTTATCTCAAATGCAGCACTACCAGGAGGAAGTGATGCGACTCTGTAGAAGTATGAGTGTGAGTGGCACAATATCGGGAATGATCTCTCCAAACCCTAAGGCCTGTCAGCCATCCTCCTTTCATCCTTGCCAAGACCTGGGGTCTCCCCGAGATCACTCCCTCCTCTGCCTTTCCATCTCAGAGCAATCCCAATCGTATTTACCCACGTCCACCACATTCCCACTGCCCTCTGATCTCTACTGTTTTTCTGTGTTTTCTCCCATCTTCCCTCCGTCCCCACCGAGTGGATCTGGCAATTCCATCGGTACAGGCCAACAGCCTGTACATGCAGCACTGCTGGTTTCCCCTGGTCAGAAGGGCTCTCCTGCCTTATTCCTCCCCTTGTGCTTAGGCAGTGTCTGCTGGATGAATGTGTGTATTAAGCTGAGCTGTCACCTCGGCCTTCTGCATGGGTAATGCTGTGGCCCTCACGTGTCCCGGAAGTCATCCAGCATAGTGTTTAGGGACACACCCTGTGGCATCTGCTGAGCTGTGCCAAATTAGTACGTTCGTATTCTCACATTCTTTCTTCAGGTATTGTGTAGAGAATTTTGACAGTAAAATATTTACTTCCACACCACCTGGAAGGTCTGTTCTCTACTCTGAATCAAAAAAGGGACTGTGTTCATGGACAGTTGGGGTGCATACATGGAATTAGCACATGACCCAATTTGACATTGTTTTAATCCCCTCAGCTCAGCTTTTAAATATTGACTGTGTCACTTAGGTTTATACAGACTTACCTTTATTTCTCTTTAGTCCTGGACACTGGGAAGGGGAGTCGGGGTTAGTGACATGGCTCCCAGATTTTCTTCACCATCCACTGACTCCATCTACCAGCACAACTTCCCCAGATTCTTTCTTGACATAGTAGTAATAGGAGTCCTGACAATGCGGCTGTCACTTTTTACATGCGGACCGTGTGCCGAGTGTGGAAGGGGCATTTTATGTGCTCTGTCATCTACGTTGGACAGAAAAAGAAACTGAGGTTCAAAGACCTGAAAGTTAAACCGTTCAGGGTGACCCAGCTGTAAAATGGTAGAGCTGGGACTCAAACTCGGATCTAAGATCCATGCTTTTTCTACTGTTCTACTTTCTTTCTCTTCCATTCCTTATTCTAATACCTTGACTTCCCACCTCCTCTCATTGTTCATGTGCGGTGCTCATACACTTTCCCTAACCCGGGATTCCTTTACGGTATTCATAATTTCATTATATACTTTTACATTTCAAAAGCAATCCTGTAGCCACACTTTAAAAAAAAAAAAAAAAACCCTGAAGACCCCATATTTACAAATTTAAAATGCCACTCTGCCTTCTTGAGGCTAACTTTCCATGCTTTCTCCTGATCACCCTTTTGAGAAGAAGGCCTTTTCCTGGGATCTGGGGATGCTGGTAGTAGGGATGACAGGGAGAGGTACAAGCAGGGAAGCCGGAAATGAGACCTGTGCTGAGGGGCTTCATGCTTCACCCACTCCCACTCTGGGACTGCAAAAAGTGACTCTTAACTAGAGTGGAAGCAGAACAGAGACTTCTTCAGGAGGCAGTGTGTCTGTGTGCCTGAACTACTATCTCGTGTAGCCTACAGAGAAGGCTTTCCCAAGGGGAGGGAGAAGCGGGATTTCTGCCCTGAACTTTTATTTTTACCTTTTACCCTGATCTTTTTTTCTTCACTTGCTGCCTTTCAGAGACCCTCACTAGTCCTTTTCTGAGAGATGGGGAGGGAAGGGGTAATCAGCCGGACTTTCTCCTGCATTGGAAACTGCCTAAAGGCTTTGAGATTTCTCTCCTACCTTCCCTTCTGGGCCTGATACAGAGGGTAAGAAGACATTAGGGGAAGTTGGTCACTTTATAAAATGACTGTTGGAACAAAGTGATGCGATTCAAATTCCTGAGGTCCTGGTGTGTCTTAATTCTCTTGAAGGCCCAAATAAAATGTGTTTCTTTTAGGAGACATTTAGATACATTGTTTGAAAAAAGGAAACAGGGTCACTTCAAAATGTCCATTACGTGGTAATCAATGCTGTTCAGTCTGTGTTGTAATTAATGAAAACATTGGTGACAGTCTGCCCATTGTTTCTTTCGCAAAAGGAAATGACAGACTAATAAGGACCCCAGGAAGGTTTACATAATTCCAGAAGGAAGTAGAAACTATGCACAGTTTTGACTGATAGCGCTCCTAATTGCAAACATAGGCTCACCTGAGCAGGTTCCTATTCCTAAAGGACTTAGAGATGTTGGAATTGACTTTAACGTCCATTTAAAACAGATTTGGGGGTTCTTTATGGATGGAAATGGTAACTTGAAAAACTTTCACACAGTTTAATTCACTTGACAAGGTAGAACTAACTGCGGAAAAGGAAATGTCACTGGCCAACCATCATTCCTTGGTGTGGTTGACAGTGAGCGGGAGATGTGGAACCCAGCCTGGCTCGGGCAGTCACTGATGGGTGGGCTTCCCACTAAGGACTCATTTTCATTTCAGGTTTTGATTTTGGTAGATTTTGTAGATTGAGATTTGCCAGAGAGGAGTTTCTCTTCTTGTCTGATTTATAGATCAAAGGTATGGCATGAGAGTAAATGGCAAAAGTTTACTTTTATAAGCTGTCACTGGGAACTGTTGTGTTCAGAAACAGGATTGCTTCAAAGTGTCCAATTTGTGGTAATTGGTGCCATTTAGGCCATGGTGTAATTAATGAAAACATCTTCCCATTGTGTCCGTTGTGCAAGAGGGAGGCATCGGAGAGAAGATTGCCCCAGAGAGCTCCCAAATCCTCTGTGGGAATGATGATCAGCAGGAAGGTCAGAAATCCAAGAAAACATAGCTGACCCAGAAAAGTTTTTGTGGCAGCCTAGCACACACTAACCTTCATAATCTGAATCCCCAGTAGAGGACAAGTGGTGAAGATGTGGTAGGGATAGAAGATGGAGGGTTGGTCAGAATGGGCCAAACTGGTGGAAGGGGCACTCGACTCGATTCTTTGAGGTGGAAACGGCTACTCATGAGAGGCAAAGACAAAATCAGGTGGTAACTGATGGACGAAAGCTAGAACAAATAAGCCCTAGCACCAGGACCTGAGATTAAAAGAAAGATCTTAAGAAGAAAGTGCCTCCACTGTTGGGAGAATGCAAGCTGGGGCGGCCACTCTGAAAAATGGCATGGAGGTTCCTCAGAAAGTGAAAAACAGACCTATGCTATGACTTAGCAATCGCACTGCTAGGTATTTACCGAAGAATGTGAAAATGCTAATTCAGAGGGATACATGCACCCCGATGTTTATAGCCACATTATCTACACCAGCCAAATTATGGAAACAGCCCAAGTGTCCATCAACTGATGAATGGATAAAGAAGATGTGGTGTATATATAATGGAATAATTACTCAGCCATAAAAAAACAATGAAATGCCATTTGCAACAACATGGTTGGAGCTAGAGAGTATTGTGTTAAATGAAATAAGTCAGAGAAAGACAAATACCATATGATTTCACTCATGTAGAATTTAAATAACAAAACAAAAGAGTAAAGGCACGGGTGAGAAAAAGGCAAAGCAAGAAACAAACTCCTAACATGGAGAACAAAGTGGTAATCAGAGAGGATGTGGGAGGGGTGGGTTAAATGGGTGATGGGGATTAAGGAGGGCACTTGGGGTGAGCACCCCATGTTGTATGTAAATGCTGAATCACTATATTGTAAGCCTGAAACTAATGTAACACTGTATGTTAACTAACTGGAATTTAAATGAAAACTTTAATTTAAATTAAAAGAAGAAGGTGCCTCTAGTCAGGAACGAGATTAATAATGTGCCATCTCTAAGGGGTCAGTTTAAGAACAAGCAAGGAAGGTTCTGGGAGATTGCTGAGAGCTCAACTTAAAAGGTACCTCTCACCCTATTGTAGTGGTGCAGTTCAGTGGTCGTTAGTATGTTCACAAAGTTGTTCACGTAAAGCCACTGTCTAATTTCAGAATATTTTCATCACCCACGTAAGCTAGGGATCACTCCCCATCCCTCATTCTCCTATTTCCTGCCAACAGCTAGTCTGCCTTCTGTCTTTACGGATTGCATGTTCTGGACATCTCATATACATGGAATCATAAAATATGTGGCCTTTTATGTCTGGCTTCTTTCACTTAACATGCTGTTTTCAAGGCTCATCTCTTGTTGCTTAGATCAGTATTGCCTGCCTTTTTGTGGCTCAATCCTATTCCACTTAGGGATATATATTTTGTGTATCCATTCATCCACGGATGGACATGTGGGTTGTTTCTGCTTTTTGTCTGAACAGTGTTGCCGTGAACCTTTGTAAGTTTTTGCATGCACATCTATTGTAGTTGCCTTGGGCATTTACCTAGGAGTGAAATTGCTGGAGTCTCTGGTACTTCTGTATTGAACTTTTGGAGAAACTGCCAAACTGTTTTTGAAGCAGTGCACCATTTTACGTACCCCCTGGCAGTGCCCGAGGATTTTAGTTTCTCCACATCCTCACTATTGTCTGCCATTTTATTTTCGCCATCTTAGTGAGTGTGAAGTAGTATCTCTTTGTGGTTTTGATTTCCAATTCCCTGATGACGAATGATGTTGAACATCTTTTCATGTACTTCTTGGCCATGTGTTTATCTTTGGAGAAATGAATTTGCAACAGCAAATTCTGCCCTTGGAACAGTACTGATTTACATGGCTATGCTAATGCTCTCTAATCAGGGGGATTGGTAGTTTTGCTACTTAGAATTTTTAGAAAGGTGAAGTTTTTTGTAAAACACTGAAGCATTTCCAAAGAAGGATGTCTGTCCAAAGGAAGAACAAAGCTGGGGCTGGATTTGGAATGTGGGATGAGGGGCAGCCGGCCCTTTGATTAGCTGCCTCAGCCCTTCATGGCCTCTGCTTCCCACCCCCATAGTCCTAAATTAATCTCCTTGGGAAGCAGGAATTTAAATGTAGAATGAACACAAAGAAAGTGAACTATTTATTGAGGCCGAATAAAAGTTGACCTTGACACCTAACTAAGTTAACTGAGAGACATCATTACCTTAAAAACTGAACTGTACTTTTAAAGGGTGGGAAAGACAAATGACTTTTTTTAATGTCTCATTGAGTTCTTAAGCAGTCTTTATATTTTAAAGATTTTTTATTTATTTGAAAGACAGAGAGAGCACAAGTGGGAATGAAAGGGAGAATCAGGGTTCTCACTGAGCAGGGAGCTGATGTAGGTCTCGATCCCAGGACCCTGCGATCATGACCTGAGCTGAGGGCAGACGCTTAGCTGACTGAGCGATCCAGGCCACCCTTAAGCAGTCTTTTAAAACTTTTTTTTTTTTTTTAAACTTAAGTCACTAAAAGCTGGGAAAACAAGAGTCTATTGATCATACAAACTTGAATTTTGTTAACTGTGATACACAGTTTACTAATTTTTCTTCTGATCTGTGAAAAAGTCATTAAACTACTTTTGATCTTCTTGTACATAATCTACAATTAATATTTTAAGAATTTAGAAGATGTACAGTATCTTTTGAAGCTCTTATTGTATTATACCTCTAACTTAAAACTATAGGCCTTTTTAGTATGTACCACTACTTTGAAAAGATTACCCTTACTTTGAAAAGGAAGTTACATTGAGCATCTCGATATCTTACATAAGATGACTGACCTGTGCGAAACCAGGATCAAAGCTTATTTTATCAGGAAATTTTAAAAAATATTTTATTTTTTCTACACCCAGTGTGGGGCTCGAAACCACACCCCAGGAACAAGAGTTGCACAGTCCACCAACTGAGCAGGCCAGGGCACCCCATCAGGAAATTTTATGTAACAAAATTTTTGCAGGAATGGACTCCTGTTGGAGAACCTCTCCTGCTTGCTTTCGAAATATTTTTTAAAAATATATAGAGATGCATATACACCTATATGTTTTTTTATTATACCTGTTTATTTTACCATAAACAGTGGTAGGAGTTACTCATTCTCATGGCAGAACATATAAATCAAAAATACACAGAAGGACTTTTAGGTAAGTAATTATTTTAGTTATTATATAGTGTGAAATATTTCTGTCAGGAAACTACAAGATGAGTAATGTGACTCTGTTTTAAGTTTTTCAGTAGCAAGAGTTTGGAACAAAAATAAAACAAGTCAGCAGAAGACACAATGGTAAATTGTCATCTGAGTGATTGTGTAAGCCTTGAAGATAGTTAATGTACGAGAGCGATGAGGCAGAACAGTAAGTTCTCCCACTGTTACAACAAAGATATATTGTGTCTATTGGATACCTCAAAATATTTTTTTCCTGCCCTTATTTACTAAATTTCTTTTTTTTTAATCTTTTTTTTTTTTTTAAAGATTTATTTATTTGACAGAGAGAAACCACAAGTAGGCAGAGAGGCAGGCAAAGACAGAGGGGGAAGCAGGCTCCCTGCTGAGCAGAGAGCCTGATGTGGGGCTCAATCCCAGGACTCTGGAATCATGACCTGAGCTGAAGGCAGAGGGTTAACCCACTGAGCCACCCAGGCGCCCCTTTACTAAATTTCTTATCCTGTTTTTCCATTTGTCATGAAAAGGAGTTTTTAGACACAGTTTCTATTTCAGTTCACATATATGTTATAATTTAGGGTGCTCTGTTTTTCTGGGGGCTATTATAGGCTTTTTGTACAGGTTATCTCATTTTTCCTCACATCAGCCTTCTTAAATAAGTACTGTCATTATGCCCAGTTTAAGGGTGAGGAAGCTAAGGCTCAAACAGGTTAAGTGACTGGTTCAATCATAAAGATAGGGGTGCCTGGCTTGCTTAGTAGAGCCTGAGACTCTTGATCTTGGGCTCATGAGTTGAAGCCCCATGGTGGGCATGGAGATTACTTTAAAAGAAAAAAAAAGTTACAAAGGTAATCAGTCATATGCAGAACCAAGATTTTTTTTTTTTTTTTGTCCATGCTTTATTTTATATTTATTCAGGAGTTATTTTATTATCGGTAAGCTCTTTTTTTTTCCCATTTTATTTTCAGTGTTACAAAATTCATTGTTTATGTACCACAGCCAGTGCTCCATGCAATACGTGCCCTCCTTAGTAGCCACCACCAGCCTCACCCATCACCCCAACCCCTCCCCTTCAAAACCCTCAGTTTGTTTCTCAGAGTCCACAGTCTCTCATGGTTTGTCTCCCCCTCCAATTTCCCCCAACTCGCTTCTCTCCATCTCCCCATGTCCTCTGTGTTATTCCTTATGCTCCACAAGTAAGTGAAACCATATGATACTTGACTCTCTGCTTGACTTACTTCACTCAGCATAATCTCTTCCAGTCCCGTCCATGTTTATACAAAGGTTGGGTATTCATCCTTTCTGATGGAGGTATAATACTTGATTGTATATATGCACCACCTTCTTTATCCATTCATCCATTGAAGGGCATCTTGGTTCTTTCCACAGTTTGGCGACTGTGGCCATTGCTGCTATGAACATTGTGGTACAAATGGCCCTTTTTTTGACCCCATCTGTATCTTTGGGGTAAAGACCCAGTAGTGCAATTGCAGGGTCATAATTTCTTGAGGAATCTCCACACTGTTTTCCAAAGTGGCTGCACCAACTTGCATTCCCACCAACAGTGTAAGAGGGTTCCCTTTACTTCACATCCTCTCCAACACTTGTTTTTTACCATCTTGTTGATTTTGGCCATTCTAACTGGTGTAAGGTGGTATCTCAATGTAGTTTTGATTTGAATCTCCCTGATGGCTAGTGATGATGAACATTTTTTCATGTGTCTATTAGCCATTTGTATATCTTCTTTGAAGAAGTGTCTGTTCATGTGTTCTGCCCATTTTTTGACGTGATTATCTGTTTTTTCTGAGTGTTGAATTTGAGGAGTTCTTTATAGGTCTTGGATATCAGCCCTTTGTAGTGTCATTTGTGAATATCTTCTCCCATTCCGTGGGTTGCCTCTTTGTTATGTTGACTGTTTACTTTGCTGTGCAGAAGTTTTTGATCTTGATGAAGTCCCAAAAGTTCATTTTTTGAGTTTATTTCCTTTGCCTTTGGAGACATATCTTGAAAGAAGTTGCTGTGGCCCGGGATTTTGACCCAGTTCTGACACCACTGTCTTCATCTGCAAGCTATATGTAGTTTGTTATGAATCTAGAATGATTACTCAGCCTCACCTTAATTTTTTGTTTATTGTGTTGCTTCCATAGAAGGCTGGTCCTCTCAGAGTGACTCTCACTAAGTTTGAGCTTAGGAATGCCTTCAGATATCTACACAGGTCATTTGGAGGGTCTGAACAGTAAGTTCACGGCTGAGGTAAAAAGCTCTGGCTAAACCTTTGGGAAGTGGACTACTGAGAATTTAAGCCAGTGGGTCTGAAAGCAATGAAGTCTGCCACTCCAGGTCAGTCAAGACAGGAGTTTCTATGAAACAGGTCTCCCTGAGGTTTGATGTGCAGTGTTATGAATAGCCACTTCTCATTTGGAAGCAGCAAATATTTAGAGACAAGGAATGGGATTTAGGATAGTCTTGGACATGAGCTAGAAGCCTCCAGAATGATTTAAGTACTGACTAGAATTTTTTCCCTGCCACACTGTGTCAGAGCTTCATCAAGGGAGTTCTATTGAGACAACTGTTTGGTTAGCATCTAGCTACTCTTTTTGTTCCTGTTCCTGTTCCTTTTTTTTTTAAAGATTTTAAGTAATCTCTACATCCAATGTGGGGCTTGAACTCACAACCCTGAGATCAGAGTTGCATGCTCAACCGAGACCACAGGGCAGCCCAATTTTTCCCTTGAACTGTAGTCCAGTTTACTTAATAGTGCCCATAGGTGCAATCCTCAGACAAGTTTTATATACTTTGTTGTATATAGAGACAGATTGTATATACTGACCCTCTTGGGACAAAGAGGGTCAGATTCCATGTCCAGATGATCTCCTGGAGGATTCTTCACTGACCCCTTTTCCCCTACCTTTCTTTTTAATAAACTCAGTTCATACTCAGATAATCAGTTGGAGGCTTACTTTCCTGGAGAGGGACTTAATTCTCCTTTTAAATATCTTAAAAGCTGTTTTTTCCCCTTAGAAAATCACTTAGTGTTTTATTTATTTTTGTTTTAACGATTTTATTTATTTATTTGACAGAGAAATAGAAAACACAAGTAGGCAGAGCAGCAGGCAGAGGGAGAGGGGAGAAGCAGGCTCTCTGCTGAGCAGGGAGCCTGATGTGGGGCTTGATCCCCAGGACCCCTGGTATCATGACCTGAGCTGAAGACAGCCACTTAACTGACTGAGCCACCCAGGCACCCTCAGTGTTTTAGTGAGACAGAAGCTGCAGGGCAGTACTCTTAAAAATATCCCAAATTTGAATTTTTTTTCTTTCTTTCTCTTTTCAAAGATTTATTTTTTGAGAGAGTGAGCATAGGGCAGGAGCAGGGAGTGGCAGCGGGAGAGAGGATCTCAGACTCCCCACTGAGTGCCAAGTCTGACAAGGCAGGGCTCATCACAAACCCTGAGATCATGACCTGAGCAGAAATCAAGAGTCAGATGGTCAACCAACTAAGCTACCCAGGTGCCCCTGGATTTTTTTCTTAATATTGGGTTGTAATAATTCTTTACTTATTCTGGATACCTATTATCAGATATATGTATTGTAAATATTTTTATTCAGTCTGTGGCTTGACTTTTCATTTTCTTCATGGTATCTAAGAAAAGTTTTAAATTTTGATTAAGATTCTTTGCCTACTCCAGATGGCAAAAGTTATTCTCCTGTTTTCTTTTTAGAGATTTTATA
The DNA here is from genome assembly GCF_011764305.1 of Mustela putorius furo. Lineage (NCBI taxonomy): Eukaryota > Metazoa > Chordata > Mammalia > Carnivora > Mustelidae > Mustela > Mustela putorius. The sequence continues at coordinate 35,501,977 of NW_025422368.1, read as the reverse complement.
GTTTTAGCTATTATGTTTAGGACTGTGATCCATTTCATGGTACTTTTTCTGTATGGCTTTAAGTGTAGGGGTCCAGATTTGTTTTTTCCATATAGATATCTAGTTGTTCTAACACAAATAATTGAAAAACTTTACTTTCCCCACTGAATTATCTTGGAACCTTTGTTTAAAAAAAAAATAGTTGACCACATATGTTTAGACCTATTTCTGTACTCTCCATTCAGCTTCATTGATCTGTGTGTTTGTCTCTATGCTAATATCATACTATCCTGATTATTGTAGCTTTATACTGTCTTGAAATCAAGTACTGTAAGTCTTCACACTTTGGGGGTTTTTCAAATTCTTTTGGCCATTTTATGTACCCGGAATCAGTTTATCGAATCCCTGTGAGAAATTCCTTCTAGAATTTTGATTCAGATTGCAGTTGACTCTTGGCAAGAATAGACATCTTAATGATATTGACTCTTCCAATCCATGAACATGGTATGCTTACCATTTTCTGAGATCACCTTTAATTTTTCACAGCAGAGTTTTGTATTATCAGTGTATAGGTCTTGTAGATATTTTGTTGAATTTTCCCCTAAGTAATTGTTAGATGCAATTGTAAATAGTGTTTTTAAATTATATTGTCTAGTTGTTCATTGCAAGTATATAGAAATAAAATCAGTTTTTGTATATTGGCCATGTATCTTGCAACCTTGCTAATAAACTCACTTGTTAGTTTTATTAGTTTTGGTAGAGTCCTTAAGATTTTTCCAAACACATGGTCATATAATCTACAGATGAGACCCTTTTATATATTCCTCTCTAGTTCCTGTGCCTTTTATTTCCTTATATTGATTTATTGCACTGGCTAAGACTTCTAGTACAGTGTTGAATAGAAGTGATGAGAGTAGACATCCTTGCCTTGTTCCCGATTAGAGAGAAAAGTATCCTTTCCCACTATGATGTTAGCTGTAGGTTTTTCATAAATGCCTTTTATTAGGTTGAGGAAGTTTTCAGATTTTCAAAATTTTTCATAAATGAATTTGTCAAATGCTTTTTCTGCATGATTATATAATTTTTAACCTTAATTCTGTTGACATGGCAGATTACTTTGTTTTTTAGATGCTGAAAAGGCTTGCATCTTTGAGATAAACCTTACTTGGTTTTGATGTATCATTGCTGGGTTTGATTTGCTAATATTTTGGATGTTTCTAACAGTGGACTGCCCAGATGAGCAAATAGGCTGTACTGTCCAAATAAGGTATTTGGAACAAGTTTGAGCACATTCTACAGATAAGTGATTTCACCTTCTGTTTTACTTGTCCTTTGAATTCTCCTGCCATCAGAGACAGTATATGCATATGTAGGGCAACATAATGAGGTATGAATTTCAGAATAAACAGTGAGTTCCTTGACGGCAGGCAATTTATCTCTTTCATTTCTACCAGGAGAAGATTAAATTCAAGTGGTGTTACAGAGGTCCAAAATCACAGTGGTTTATACAGAGTGGAAATTTATTTTTCTCTCACAGGGCTGGTACTACTGTCAGCCACAAAAGTCCTCATAGACCTAGTCTTCTAGCTCACTGCTCTACCAACCCTAGGGTGTTTCCATACTTATTCTCGTGGTCTAAGGGGGCTGCATCTGCATTCCTACAGGAGCAGAGTGAGGGAAGGGATGCAGGAGCAGGGTGTATGCCATCTGAGTTTTAAGGAAGTTACCAGAAGCTGCCCTGAGAGACTTCCACGTATATGTACCGCTGTCTAGAACTTAGTCATGTGGTCATAGCAAGGCATGGGTTTTGAGACAGGGGTTGTGGAAAATAAGTACTCATTCTCTGTCTGTTGGAAAATCTAGTAGTTTTTTTCACTTATGTTGTTTTTCTGAAAGTTCCTGAAACAAAGTTATTTGCAATATTTTCCTTTCTGGGCCTGTTTTCTGGAAGAACCAAGATAACATTAACAAAGACAGTGGAAAACAAAAGTCATGTTAACGTACAGTAAGCTGTGTGGGGTACAGATAGTGTGGTTCTCAGTATCTGTGTCCCCAGGACCTTGCAGATGGCACACTGTAGTACCAGCATAGGTCTGTTGACTATATTATATATCTGCTTCCTCATTAGAATCTTTGCACCAAAAATAGAAATAGGAAAGGTGAATAAGGATATGTTCCAGATGGTCAAAATGGTAAGATTCAGAATTGCATTAGATGCTGCCTTACTGCCTTAAAGTCGGGTGTGCAGGGGAAAGTCTGTGTGCACACGTGTGCAAACAGAAGGAGGTGTTAGGGAGCAGCTGTGGTGGTGACTCAAGAGAGCAAAGGGCAGGGATGTGAGAAATCGGCATCACTAGTTATGTTACACTTCCCCAGATTTTAAAGTCTTACTTGCACCCACGCGAGACTTTCCTGGCAGCAGTCAGAAGGGGAAAAGGTTTAAAAGGCAATGTCTCCATCATGCGATTCGATGTGCTTTAATGCCATGCTATGGACCAACTAGAATGTCATGTCCAATAATGGTATGCTCTCTTGCTCGGGGAATACAGCTGAAAGGAAGTTGCTAGACTGAGGAGGTCTCTGTTATAGTTTTACTTCTGTCACCGTGAGACCTCACAGGTCACTCAGCTTGAGGTTTCCTCCTCCGTGGTTTTTTCCTCCATGGACTGTCAGGGAATTGACTCTGAAGAGACATACTGTCCATGTGTGTCAACAGCGTGCTTGAATTATGTGTGCTCACCCAGGCACTAAACATGGAGTGCTTGGACAAGAACTCTGGATACATCAGAAATGGGCCCCAGTCAGATGTGGAAATGTGTGAGCAAGTATATGTCATTTGAACAAATGCCACTGTCTGGTCAAGTATAAGTCAGGAGGGAAGTGGTTGATTGCCAAGGACCTAAGACAAGACAAGTTAGAGTCTTGTAGGACATTTCACATAAATTTCACAGGTGTTTGTCAGGTCTGGTAGAGTTGGGTGTGGGGAGCTCAGAAGCACCCAAGCCAAGTGAAATAGGGTAACTCAAATGGTGCCAAATGCTGGAGCTGGCGGTTTGATGAGCTCTGCTGGTTCTTATGAGGAGTCCAGCAAGCTCCCACATCACCACTGTCTGTTGGAAGGCAGAGTGTTTCTAGGTGCTGGCCTGAATTGCCATTCTGAAAAGGCCCCATGGTTGATTCTTAGGAATGCTATAATTTACTGGCCCACTACCTGAAAGTGCTGGAATGACTGAACAGGGTTGCAGAGAACCATCTGAAGGTATAAACTGCTTCCACAGTGTTGGGAGGTAGTGGTTTCCCTCCCTTGCTCTTCTCCCACAAGCTGGTTTTTGTTTTTTTTTTGTTTTTATTTTTGTCCCCTGAGCATTTCGAAACAAGTGACGAAAGAACCAGCATAGAACAAACAAGCATGAAATTCTTCTAACACCTCCCTTACTCACCATCCTTCTCCTCACTGCCCCCCCAACACACACACACAAACACGGTATAAAAATAGAACTGGTTATTTTTCATGGGGCTGACTTTAGTTTCCTCCTGTTTGTTTCATTTGGTGTTGTGTTTTGTTTTGTTTTGTTAGAGGGAGGAGAGGGGCAGAGGGAGAGGAAGAATGAGAATCTCAAGCAGACTCCAAGCCTGGCACAGAGCCCAGTGTAGGGTTCGATCTCACAACCTTGAGATCCTGACCTGAGCTGAAACCAAGAGTGGATGCTTAACTGACTGAGCCACCAGGAGCCCTGTAGTTTGGTTTTTATCACACCATTTCCAGACTCTGGTAGCATGTATTGGGTGCCTGCACTTTGCTTGGGGCTGAGGGTTGGGTAGGGTCGTGCTCCTGGAGTGGACAAGAACGGGGGCTGATGTAGCATTTGAACTCAATTTAAGGGTAGAAATTAGAGTCTTGGTAGTTTGTTTCTTCCCTACACAGGAGGGGTGGGTGTAGGCACCTGACAGGCTGGAGGTTCCCTCCCCCTTATTTTTATCCAGGTGATAGTTTCCAAAAAACTTCCCCAGGGGAAGAAAATAGTCACAAAAGGGGAACACAGAGCCTAACATTTGTTTAACCAGGGGAGAGAGTGCATGGAGCGGTTTGCCTCACAGCAGTGTGGTGAATGGTGTGGACTTGCGCCTTGGCTGTCAGAGAAAGCCAGCCCTTTCCCTGAACTTGTCCCCAGGGGCTGCCAGCCCGCAGCCATTCAAGGAAGACAGGGAGGAATGACACCTGTGTTGTGAAGCTCCTCTGAGCCATGCCAGGTCCTGTGCTGGGTGTGTGCTCTCACTCCGTCCTCACAGTAGGGGAATCATTTCCCTGGTTTGTTATTTTTTTAAGATTTTATTTATTTGAGGGGAGCCTGGTGGCTCAGTCATTAAGTCTCTGCCTTTAGCTCAGGTCATGATCCTGGGGTCCAGGGATCAAGCCCTAAGTCGGGCCCCCTGCTCAGTGGGAAGCCTGCTTCTCCCTCTCCCCCGGCTTGTGTTCCCTCTCTCACTGTGTGTCTCTCTCTCTCAAATAAATAAAATCTTTAAAAAATAAATTTTTAAAAAATAAATAAATAAAGATTTATTAGAGCATGAGCAGGAGGAGCAGCAGCAGGAGAGGGAGAAGCAGACTCTCCCCACTGAGCAGGGAGCCCAAGGCTGGATTCTAGGACCCCAGGATCATGACCTGAGCTGAAGGCAGATGCTTAACCATCTGCCATCTGAGTGACCCAGGCACGCTGAGTTCCCTGGTTTTTGCAGATGTGCAAAAAAGTTAAGTATTATCAACCCCAGTGGCAGAGCCACATTGAAATTCTGGTCTAATTTCCAAGTCCAGGATTCTTTATGTAGAGCTAGAGAAAAAAATCTGAGGGTCTCCACAAGGTGTAAGTGTCTCAGACCCTCCTGCAGAGGTGACCATGGGGCAGCAGGTGACAGAGGGGTGGTCAGGGGGAGGTTTTCCATCGCCAGCGCTTCCTGTAAGCCGACCAGCCTCCGGGACTCCTACTGGATACCTGGTCCCCTGGAGAGGACTTGGTTCAACTAGGTTTAATGCGTTTCCTTCTTTTCTCCCTCTGCAGATGGATTTGTCTGTGGAGACGCTCTTCAGCTTCATGCAGGAGCGCCAGAAGAGATACGCCAAATACGCGGAGCAGATCCAGAAAGTCAACGAGATGTCGGCCATCCTCCGCCGCATCCAGATGGGCATTGACCAGACGGTACCCCTGATGGAGCGGCTCAACAGCTTGCTGCCAGAGAGTGAACGCTTGGAGCCCTTCAGCATGAAACCAGAGAGGGAGCTCAAGCTCTAGGGTTGCCACTCCCCTCTGGCTGGCTGGGCGCTTGCTCTCTGGGGACAGAGCCAGGCACTGCCCCTGGGGCCCCAGACCCAGGAGCTGACTGGATCCTAAAGCCGAGTGGAGGCTCTGGGACTTCGGGAAGGGGTGTGTAGCGGTCCGGCTGGCCTGAAATTCTGATCCTGCGCCACCTACCCCTTTCCTTGATGCGTTTTCCCCTTGGCAAAACAAACCAAACTCATTCTCGGTGCTAACCGAATTTGGAGTGTCTGAATTATTAGAAATTTCTTGCAGAACTCTGTGTCGGGAATTCTTTTTATTTTGTTTAGATTTTCTTTTTTTAATTGAGAGTGTTTATTGTCAAGTCTAGCTTGCGGAGTGAAAATATGGAGAGAAGGGGAGAAATGGTTTAAGAAGTTCTGTGTCCTCAAGGCTTTCATGAAATTTTACTCAGTAGGCTTTCCAGGTTATGAATTGTAAACATAAAGAACTAATTTAATCCAAGTCTTGGTGTTGTTACTCTTCCTGCCCCGTTGATATCATGTCAGGTCTTTATCTGGGGCACCCTGTTCCTGCTGCGGTGGGACACTGGTATTTTTGTTGTGTGCTGGGTTATGGTGTCCCTTGTGTGTCATCATTGGAGACTGAGGACTTCCTTTGAACACTCTCATTGGGCTCATCTCCCACTGATAACTGGTTTCCTTAATGTACACGTGGTTTAGGTTTCCTCATATTATTACATCAGCACTGGCAAGACTCCAGTTTCTGTGACAAGGTTTTAACCCACACTGATTTTACTAGCCTGGTAAACCTCCAGAGTGTTCAGTCTTTGAAATGCCTGCAGCAGGCGTGTGTCGAATCCACTTGCTCTGCCAGATGTTGTGCCCTGACTACAAACAGGCCTCTGGGGTCCCGGCCCTCCTTTTCTTCAGAGAGGAAACTCACAGTGCTGCTGAGCTTCTGTGGAAGTTTAGGAAAGGAAGCCACCTGAGTAACTGCAGAAGTGCTTAGTGCAGGAGTTTGCACCTCAGAGCTGTCCCCACGGAAGAAAGGCTAAAGATGCAAAGAAACAGAATGGAGGACCAGGTGGAGGCAGGCACGTCACGACCAGGAGCTGGGAATATGGGGAAGCCTCTGGGCCAGGACATCCTGTCCTCGTTCCCCTTATTAAATCCTCTAAACTTCTGAAGGTGTTTTGAGATATCAAAAACAGACTTTGGTAGCTTTATAACCTTAAGTTGGTATAACCTTGAAGTTGATCCTTTTAAGCATATCTCTGGTAAATGCAATCTGATTCTAATCTAGGATTTTGAATAGATACTATTTTGTAAGATTCTTAGAACCCAGAATAAAATGTAGGACCTAGTGGGAGGAGTCAAGATGGCGGAGAAGTAGCAAGCTGAGACTACTTCAGCTAGCCGGAGATCAGCTAGATAGCTTATCTAAAGATTGCAAACACCTGAAAATCCATCGGCAGATCGAAGAGAAGAAGAACAGCAATTCTGGAAACAGAAAATCAACCACTTTCTGAAAGGTAGGACCGGCGGAGAAGTGAATCCAAAGCGACGGGAAGATAGACCCCAGGGGGAGGGGCCGGCTCCCGGCAAGCGGCGGAGCAACCGCGCACAAAATCAGGACTTTTAAAAGTCTGTTCCGCTGAGGGACATCGCTCCAGAGGCTAAACCGGGGCGAAGCCCACGCGGGGTCAGCGTGGCCTCAGGTCCCGCAGGGTCACAGAAGGATCGGGGGTGTCTGAGTGTCGCAGAGCTTGCGGGTATTGGAACGGGAAAGCCGGCTACAGAGACAGAGCTGACAGTCAGCTCGCAGCTCGGGTTTACCTTGAACCGGTCGCAGCAGGCTCGGTGAGCTCGGAGCGCGGCCGGAGGTCAGGCAGACGGGAGTAACTGGGCGCTGTTCTCTGAGGGCGCACTGAGGAGTGCGGCCCTGGGCTCTCGGCTCCTCCGGGCCGGAGACCAGGAGGCCGCCACTTGTATTCCCGTCCTCTGGAACTCTACGGAAAGCGCTCAGGGAACAAAAGCTCCTGAAAGCAAACCCGAGCGGATTACTCACCCCGGCCCCGGATAAGGGCGGTGTAATTCCGCCTGGGGCAAAGACACTTGAGAATCACTACAACAGGCCCCTCCCCCAGAAGATCAACAAGAAATCCAGCCGAGACCAAGTTCACCTACCAAGGAGTGCGGTTTCAATACCAAGGACAGCAGCAGAATTCCAGAGGAGGAGAAAGCCAAGCACGGAACTCGTGGCTTTTTTCCTGTGAATTTTTTTAGTGTTGCAGTTAATTTAATTTTTTCTTTTTCATTTTTTTTTTTTTTTTTTCTCGCCTTCGGGTAAAATTTTTTTTTTAACTGTTACCTTTTTCTTTTTTAACGATTTTTTACTAGTTTATCTAATATATATATATATTTTTTTTTTACATTTTTCTTAGGTGTTTTCTTTTTTTTAAAATTCTTTTCTTTTTTTTTTTTTTTTTTTTTTTTTTTTTCTCTCTTCCTTTTTGAACCACTTTTTATCCCCTTTCTCCCCACTCACGATTTTGGATCTCTTCTAATTTGGTTAAAGCATATTTTCCTGGGGTTGTTGCCACCCTTTTAGTATTTTACTTGCCCCTTCATTTACTCTTATCTGGACAAAATGACAAGACGTAAAAATTCAACACAAAAAAAAGAACAAGAGGCAGTACCGAAGGCTAGGGACCTAATCAATACAGACATCGGTAATATGTCAGATCTAGAGTTCAGAATGACAATTCTCAAGGTTCTAGCCGGGCTCGAAAAAGGCATGGAAGATATTAGAGAAACCCTCTCGAGAGATATAAAAGCCCTTTCTGGAGAAATAAAAGAACTAAAATCTAACCAAGGTGAAATCAAAAAAGCTATTAATGAGGTGCAATCAAAAATGGAGGCTCTCACTGCTAGGATAAATGAGGCAGAAGAAAGAATTAGTGATATAGAAGACCAAATGACAGAGAATAAAGAAGCTGAGCAAAAGAGGGACAAACAGCTACTGGACCATGAGGGGAGAATTCGAGAGATAAGTGACACCATAAGACGAAACAACATTAGATTAATTGGGATTCCAGAAGAAGAAGAAAGTGAGAGGGGAGCAGAAGGTATACTGGAGAGAATTATTGGGGAGAATTTCCCCAATATGGCAAAGGGAACGAGCATCAAAATTCAGGAGGTCCAGAGAATGCCCCTCAAAATCAATAAGAATAGGCCCACACCCCATCACCTAATAGTAAAATTTACAAGTCTCAATGACAAAGAGAAAATCCTGAAAGCAGCCCGGGAAAAGAAGTCTGTAACATACAATGGTAAAAATATTAGATTGGCAGCTGACTTATCCACAGAGACCTGGCAGGCCAGAAAGAGCTGGCATGATATTTTCAGAGCACTAAACGAGAAAAACATGCAGCCAAGAATACTATATCCAGCTAGGCTATCATTGAAAATAGAAGGAGAGATTAAAAGCTTCCAGGACAAACAACAACTGAAAGAATTTGCAAATACCAAACCAGCTCTACAGGAAATCTTGAAAGGGGTCCTCTAAGCAAAGAGAGAGCCTACAAGTGGTAGATCAGAAAGGAACAGAGACCATATACAGTAACAGTCACCTTACAGGCAATACAATGGCACTAAATTCATATCTCTCAATAGTTACCCTGAATGTGAATGGGCTAAATGCCCCTGTCAAAAGACACAGGGTATCAGAATGGATAAAAAAAACAAAACCCATCTATATGTTGCCTCCAAGAAACACATTTTAAGCCCGAAGACACCTCCAGATTTAAAGTGAGGGGGTGGAAAAGAATTTACCATGCTAATGGACATCAGAAGAAAGCAGGAGTGGCAATCCTTATATCAGATCAATTAGATTTTAAGCCAAAGACTATAATAAGAGATGAGGAAGGACACTATATCATACTCAAAGGGTCTGTCCAACAAGAAGATTTAAACAATTTTAAATATCTATGCCCCCAATGTGGGAGCAGCCAACTATATAAACCAATTAATAACAAAATCAAAGAAAACACATCAACAATAATACAATGATAGTAGGGGACTTTAACACTCCCCTCACTGAAATGGACAGGTCATCCAAGCAAAAGATCAGCAAGGATATAAAGGCCTTAAATGACACACTGGACCAGATGGACATCACAGATATATTCAGAATATTTCATCCCAAAGCAACAGAATACACATTCTTCTCTAGTGCACATGGAACATTCTCCAGAATAGATCACATCCTCGGTCCTAAATCAGGACTCAACCGGTATCAAAAGATTGGGATCATTCCCTGCATATTTTCAGACCACAATGCTCTAAAGCTAGAACTCAACCACAAAAGGAAGTTTGGAAAGAACCCAAATACATGGAGACTAAACAGTATCCTTCTAAAGAATGAATGGGTCAACCGGGAAATTAAAGAAGAATTGAAAAAAATCATGGAAACAAATGATAATGAAAACACAACGGTTCAAAATCTGTGGGACACAACAAAGGCAGTCCTGAGAGGAAAATATATAGCGGTACAAGCCTTTCTCAAGAAACAAGAAAGGTCTCAGGTACACAACCTAACCCTACACCTAAAGGAGCTGGGAGAAAGAACAAGAAAGAAACCCTAAGCCCAGCAGGAGAAGAGAAATCATAAAGATCAGAGCAGAAATCAATGAAATAGAAACCAAAAAAAACAATAGAACAAATCAACGAAACTAGGAGCTGGTTCTTTGAAAGAATTAATAAAATTGATAAACCCCTGGCCCGACTTATCAAAAAGAAAAGAGAAAGGACCCAAATAAATAAAATCATGAATGAAAGAGGAGAGATCACAACTAACACCAAAGAAATACAAACTATTATAAGAACATACTATGAGCAACTCTACGGCAATAAATTTGACAATCTGGAAGAAATGGATGCATTCCTAGAAACATATAAACTACCACAACTGAACCAGGAAGAAATAGAAAGCCTGAACAGACCCATAACCAGTAAGGAGATTGAAACAGTCATTAAAAATCTCCAAACAAACAAAAGCCCAGGGCCAGACGGCTTCCCGGGGGAATTCTACCAAACATTTAAAGAAGAACTAATTCCTATTCTCCTGAAACTGTTCCAAAAAATAGAAATGGAAGGAAAACTTCCAAACTCATTTTATGAGGCCAGCATCACCTTGATCCCAAAACCAGACAAGGATCCCACCAAAAAAGAGAGCTATAGACCGATATCCTTGATGAACACAGATGCAAAAATACTCAACAAAATACTAGCCAATAGGATTCAACAGTACATTAAAAAGATTATTCACCACGACCAAGTGGGATTTATTCCAGGGCTGCAAGGTTGGTTCAACATCCGCAAATCAGTCAATGTGATACAACACATCAATAAAAGAAAGAACAAGAACCATATGATACTCTCAATAGATGCTGAAAAAGCATTTGACAAAGTACAACATCCCTTCCTGATCAAAACTCTTCAAAGTGTAGGGATAGAGGGCACATACCTCAATATCATCAAAGCCATCTATGAAAAACCCACCGCAAATATCATTCTCAATGGAGAAAAACTGAAAGCTTTTCCGCTAAGGTCAGGAACACGGCAGGGATGTCCATTATCACCACTGCTATTCAACATCGTACTAGAGGTCCTAGCCTCAGCAATCAGACAACAAAAGGAAATTAAAGGCATCCAAATCGGCAAAGAAGAAGTCAAATTATCACTCTTCGCAGATGATATGATACTATATGTGGAAAACCCAAAAGACTCCACTCCAAAACTGCTAGAACTTATACAGGAATTCAGTAAAGTGTCAGGATATAAAATCAATGCACAGAAATCAGTTGCATTTCTCTACACCAACAGCAGACAGACAGAAGAAAGAGATATTAAGGAGTCAATCACATTTACAATTGCATCCAAAACCATAAGATACCTAGGAATAAACCTAACCAAAGAGACACAGAATCTATACTCAGAAAACTATAAAGTACTCATGAAAGAAATTGAGGAAGACACAAAAAGAAATGGAAAAATGTTCCATGCTCCTGGATTGGAAGAATAAATATTGTGAAAATGTCTATGCTACCTAAAGCAATCTACACATTTAATGCAATTCCTATCAAAGTACCATCCATCTTTTTCAAAGAAATGGAACAAATAATTCTAAAATTCATATGGAACCAGAAAAGACCTCGAATAGCCAAAGGGATATTGAAAAAGAAAGCCAACGTTGGTGGCATCACAATTCCGGACTTCAAGCTCTATTACAAAGCTGTCATCATCAAGACAGCATGGTACTGGCACAAAAACAGACACATAGATCAATGGAACAGAATAGAGAGCCCAGAAATAGACCCTCAAATCTATGGTCAACTAATCTTCGACAAAGCAGGAAAGAATGTCCAATGGAAAAAAGAGCCTTTTCAATAAATGGTGCTGGGAAAATTGGACAGCCACATGCAGAAAAATGAAATTGGACCATTTCCTTACACCACACACAAAAATAGACTCAAAATGGATGAAGGACCTCAATGTACGAAAGGAATCCATCAAAATCCTTGAGGAGAACACGGGCAGCAACCTCTTCGACCTCTGCCGCAGCAACATCTTCCTAGGAACAACGCAAAAGGCAAGGGAAGCAAGGGCAAAAATGAACTATTGGGATTTCATCAAGATCAAAAGCTTTTGCACAGCAAAGGAAACAGTTAACAAAATCAAAAGACAACTGACAGAATGGGAGAAGATATTTGCAAACGACATATCAGATAAAGGACTAGTGTCCAGAATCTATAAAGAACTTAGCAAACTCAACACCCAAAGAACAAATAATCCAATCAAGAAATGGGCAGAAGACATGAACAGACATTTCTGCAAAGAAGACATCCAGATGGCCAACAGACACATGAAAAAGTGCTCCATATCACTCGGCATCAGGGAAATACAAATCAAAACCACAATGAGATATCACCTCACACCAGTCAGAATGGCTAAAATCAACAAGTCAGGAAATGACAGATGCTGGCGAGGATGCGGAGAAAGGGGAACCCTCCTACACTGTTGGTGGGAATGCAAGCTGGTGCAGCCACTCTGGAAAACAGCATGGAGGTTCCTCAAAATGTTGAAAATAGAACTGCCCTATGACCCAGCAATTGCACTATTGGGTATTTACCCTAAAGATACAAATGTAGTGATCCAAAGGGACACATGCACCCGAATGTTTATAGCAGCAATGTCCACAATAGCCAAACTATGGAAAGAACCTAGATGTCCATCAACAGATGAATGGATCAAGAAGATGTGGTATATATACACAATGGAATACTATGCAGCCATCAAAAGAAATGAAATCTTGCCATTTGCAACAACATGGATGGAACTAGAGCGTATCATGCTTAGCGAAATAAGTCAAGCAGAGAAAGACAACTATCATATGATCTCCCTGATATGAGGAAGTGGTGATGCAACATGGAGGCTTAAGTGGGTAGGAGAATAAATGAAACAAGATGGGATTGGGAGGGAGACAAACCATAAGTGACTCTTAATCTCACAAAACAAACTGAGGGTTGCTGGGGGGAGGGGGTTTGGGAGAAGGGGGTGGGATTATGGACATTGGGGAGGGTATGTGATTTGGTGAGTGCTGTGAAGTGTGTAAACCTGGTGATTCACAGACCTGTACCCCTGGGGATAAAAATATATGTTTATAAAAAATAAAAAAAAAAAAAAAAATGTAGGACCTAAAATAATTGGATAACAAAGAAACTTGAGCATTTGAAGCTAAATGGAAAAAAAAATTAATTCAGACACAGGATTAAAAAAAAAAAAAAAAAACAGCTTCCAGGATTTTCGAAGGAACAACCGAAGAATATCAAGACTGTTCATCCCTCTGAGCTGGAAAGAGCAGATGGTCACCAGAGCCCAGGGAAGAGGCCAAGGCGGCATCCCCCTCTTTCAGCGGGTGACTTCCCATATCTGCCTTCCTGGACTGATGCCTTCCTCTCCCCATTAGGAAGGTGGCCTAGAGATGGCCAGCCTCAGGAGACAAAGTGGTGTGAGGGAGTTGTGGGGGACTCGGAAGCCGCGAGCTGGGGAGGGAGGAACTCTCCCTTGAACCTCTGTTGGGCCGCACTGGTGAAAGAAGTTTGTGTTTCTAATGCCTTTTGATGGTTAGGATTTTACTGGGTCTTAAATCATTTCTAGAGGAATTTATTCGAGGGTACAAATCCAGAAAGATGTTTTGTTTCTTAGAAACCTATTAATAGCTAAGGTTATTTTAGGAAATGTCACCGAGGGGAGGGTGGCGATGTTTAGTGAATGTGTCTTCCCCCCCGCTGAGGCACAGTACCTCTTCTGTCATGTTCCACATTTCCATGTGATTGAGGAGCTAATTCTGAGCTCTGTTCTCATCCACTCATCTTTCTCCCCCGTTTCATGTGGTTCTTCACTTTTCTATACTGTTTTAATATAATTTCACAATATATTTTAATATCCCTTGTAGCCAGACTAGGCACTACCCATACTCATTACTGTTTTTTCCTTTCTTTAATTTCAAACCAGCAGAAATTGAGTTTTGAAAAAATTATACAAGGAATGCTTCTATTCCCCTTTGCCAAGACTGGCAGGAAGTGGCTTTTTTAAGCCATCACCATCGTGTTTTTCAGAGTTCCTGGAGTGTGCAGATTGCAGATCCCCGGTCTGAACACGGACGTGCTTGCAGCTTTCTGAGTACGAAGAACTGTAAGAGCAGCTCGGGGGTCAGGCGCTGTTACCATCACCACACTTAGTGTAATTCATAAATTAAAGCATAGAGCAAATAAAATGAGACGCAGACCAAGCTCCCTGAGGACAGAGCTCGCTCGCTGTGTTTCAACAGTTCATGGTGAGTGTGGCAGGAGGGTGGACCGATCACGGCATGAGAATACTCTCAGCCAGCCAGCCAGCCGGCTTGCCACCCACCTCAAAACCCAACTCTTCTTATAAAGAAGTTAGATGGGGGTGCCTGGTTGGCCTGGTCGGTACAGCATGCAACTCCTGGTCTCAGGACTGTGAGCTCAGGCCCCATGTATAGAGGGAGTAGAGCTTACTGGGGGAAAATTTTTTTTTAAAAGTTAGACAAAATGATAATAACTTGCATTTGGGTCCTAAGTACTGAGGCTCCTCATTACCGGGTAGAAGCAGAGAACAATAGGCAAATTCAGTATTTTTTTAGAGAATTCTAGTGAGTGTTTATGCTGTGGGGGGTGGTTTTGCAGTGTTGTCAACTTGACTGAGCTGAACTGTTTTCCACAATCTCTGTTTGTTTCTGGTTAGGGTTGGCCACGGGAGCCACCTGCATGAAATTTGGAAGTGGACAGGAAGCAGCAGCCCTACTTCCTCACCAGAGATCGCCGACGTCAGGCCACCACTACATCTTAGGCTCCGGTTCAAGGACTGCTGCCCTGTGCTGGGCCCAGCAGCCAGGTTCATGGCCACTCCAGCTCCCACAGAACTCTGCCTTCAGTTCTTCCAAATCGCAGGCCAGGTATGAATCGAGCTTCACCTGTTAAGTCATCAGCAGGAGGATGAGGCTTCGAGAAGAGGGGAAACTGGCGTGGGTCCTGGCGAGAGGCGGATGCCAGTTCCAGCCGGTTGCTCACAGGCTGCAGCTGTCCTGGCCATCTCAGATCACACTGCCACCTTCTTTTCCAACCGCCTGCCCAGTGACTTCACCTGCACCAGAAACAGCTCAACTGGGGCTTGCTTAGCAGCACCCGTAATGAAGTACGCAAGGTCAGTCCTTTAACGCCCCTGCTCCTGATTCTGTGTCTGTCACTCCTAGTGTCCAGCTTGACCTTTGGCAGATACCTTCATTTCCCTGAGCCTGTTTCCACTTCCCTGTGGTGTGAGCTGGGCTGGATAGGCTATCAGGCCCCTTCCAGCTCCAGGATTCCACTTCTGTGACTGATACTCTAGCCACATCTTTACCTGTTGTCTCTGAGCAGTGGCCCTGTGTTTTGGAAGTGACTTCACATTCTGAGCTCCCAGCGGAGCTTGTTTCCTTCTTTTTGTTTTATTAGAAAATACCAGTGACTACTTTCTTTTGAGCATCTGTTTTGCTGATCTATGACCTCTGCCTCTGTATGTATGAACATTGTCAAACACGCCCCTATAAACTTCAGTGTCCTTGTAAAACTCGTTGTAGTGGAAGTTGGTAGGAGCTGGCCTTCACCCCGTGTTGTGTGTGCTGCCAGTTTACAGCGTGTGAGAGTGTAGATCTCATGAGAATCCATATAATTTGACAGATGTCACGTCTTTGTTGCCCTTGAAGTTCTGTCCTTAGGAACAGAATTTATATCTGCAGGGTCAGCACTGGATGAAATGTATGATAAGGACTCCATACCCCAAGATGCAGGAGTGCACTCAAGGAACAAGGCGAGCTTTTTGTTTGTTACAATCTCCTTCACTTTTCCCACCAACATATAAGGAGGGTATGTTACGGGTGTCACTAACATGCAGTTTCCAAGATTATATACACTAACGGTGCTGGGGGACTGACACGGGGCCCCTGCTTCTGTGGATTTGTAGAACTGACTCAGCTGTGGCCGTTCCCTTAGCAAGTCCGAAGGCAAAACCAGGAATCTTCAGGAATGGAAGCTGGGAGCAAGCCTTGATTAATATTCTAGGGTGAGTGAAATTTGGTTTTCCCAATTTGTTTGTACCTCACCTAAACCCAGATATATAGTACTCAGTAGGAAACTACTTAAAATGTTGCTATTAAAGATTAAAGGATAGAGTGAAGTGACCATTCTTCTTCCTGGGGGATGTCATAGGTGTAAATTGTTCTTTGTGCCAAGAGAAAGAATTTGCTCTTCTTTCCCCTGTGCTTTGCTTCCTCAGTTAAGAGCTGCATAGCACCAAGGTCACTGCTGTTCACTAACGTGTGGTAAGCAGCACTGAATTTCTTGCACACACACACAAGGGGTGTCGCTTCCATTCAAATGGCCCAACTCCAGAGGGGAAGGGTGATCGGGCAACTTCCTTATTCACATGCCTTAAACCAAAAAAATCAAAATTGTTGGCAACTAAACCCAGTTGCTTCGTAGTCTGCCAGTAGCTCCTGTGGTATGCTGATGTGTGTCCATTCCTGTCAGGGTCTTGGGCAGGGTCATCCGTGCCACTGTGAAGCCTGATGGAATTTACTAGGGACTCTGTTCTCTTCACCAGTCAAGGTATCTTCCTACTGCGACCTTTTGTTTTTATGATATAGTGAGCAGGATTCACACTCAAAGCTTTGGTGAATGAAGTGCCTTAATTTCAGCCTTTGAAAGTGTCGGAATTCCCTCTAGCAGAGAGAACCCTGAGCACAGCTGAACTCACCCTCTGTGAGCTACCTTCTTTGCCTTGGACACTGTTCCCTCAAGGTCACAGCCTGCATTTTCCATGGGACTTTGTTTCCAAGGACTTGACTGAGCTAGAACTAAAGGGGTGAAACTGGTTTTTACGTAAACCCACTTTATTGCCTGTGCATATAAACTGCAACAACGGGACTGATGGGTAAACATTTTCCAAGACAGTGAGGTAATTTTCCAGTTGATTTTGCAAGACTTTGAAGATAAAACTGAATAGAATTATGCTGTACAAGGATGCATAGGCCCCACAGAATGCTAGAAATAACTCACTTCCCTCTTCCATTTATAGATGCAGGACAGTAATGTTCAGAGAAAAGCACCTGTACAAATGTTACTAGATCTAAAACGATTCTGCTTGGTGTCAGAAAACAAAACCAGATGGTATTAAAAATTGGCAGTGACGGCTTTGACGTGAAAAGTTTCTGTCAACTAGTGCCGGTATGTACACCCTTGCCTTGACATCTCTATCTTCCTTTCCCTTAGCCTGAGCCCTGGTCTGATATTCCTTGTCAAACCCAAACCAGTCTTCCCATACTAGCCGGTTCTTACTGGCCTCTAAGAGGTTCCCAGATCTGTGTGCTTAAGTCATAACAGACTTGGCCTTCAGGAGCTCCCAAGATCTGCACCTTCTCATCTGAAGCCTCTCCCTGAACATCTGCTCACACACGCCGCTGCCTTCCTCTCTGGAGGCAGACGTGCTCCCACTCCCTTTGCTCTTCCGTCCTGTGTCTGCCTCTGGTTCTTTGCCAGGTGCAGGCCAAGGCCGCTCTTAGTCTTGGCTCACCCAGTACCATCCCTCTTGCTTTTAAATTTTCTTAAAGTTAACTTCATCTCAGAAGCCTGTCCCAGCCAACTTAAGTGACATCACCTGTGATTCTTATTCCAAAGTAATATGCTTTATTATGAAGCATATTTATGGAGGTAGTAAAATCTTTATTCCTTTGATGAGGCTAAGCTACTAGTCTCCTAAATTGTCCTATGCAGTGTCCTTTATAAGCAGAGGCGTCCTGAAGATGTACATGGCGAGGATGGAGAACAGATCTTTAATGACTATTCCCCATTTTTCCTATAAGAATTATAAAACCATTTACATATACCGTTAGAATGTGCCATGAATGTGCATCTGGTCTTCTTCCTCCCTATACTTGTTCTCGGTTCAGTCAGTCAGCAAATATTTACCAAGTGTCTAGGACTCCCCACTGTAGTGCGCATTGGTACAGGCATTGAAGAACGAAGGCCAGTTTGGAACTCTCAGCCAAGGAGCTGGTGTTTCGTGGGAAGGACGGCACATGTACTGTATCTGGTGCCCTCACCACTTTTATTTATTTATTTATTTATTAAGATTTTTATTTATTTATTTGACAGACAGAGATCACAAGTAGGCAGAAAGGCAGGCAGAGAGAGAGGGGGAAGCAGGCTCCCCACCGAGCAGAGAGCCAGATGCGGGGCTCGATCCCAGGACCCTGGGATCATGACCTGAGCTGAAGGCAGAGGCTTTAACCCACTGAGCCAACCAGGCGCCCCACTACTTTATTTTGAGCTAAGTCCCCTTTGCTGTGGGAACAGTGGGACAGGTCCCACCACTGCCTCCTTTTGCAACTCGGATATTGTTCTTCCCACCAAAAGCTGCAAGGAGAGGTCCTTTTCTCATTTATGTATAAACAGGTACCAGTTTTGATTTTATTTCATATTAACATACATGAACATCAAAATGAGAAATGCACAATTTAACCATTCAACAGCATCTTACTCCAAAAGAACACTATATTCATATTAAACATTTATACAGTCTTACCACCTCACTTTACAAATGTCAACCACAGTCCAGCCTTTCTCACACAATCTAGTTTTGCTCTTTAGAAATCACGGTTCAGTGTCCTGCTGGCAGACTCCAGGGCGTGCCCTATGAGCCCCTACAGTAGAGAGCAGCCAGCCTCCCCATGCAGTGGCAGGGCTTGCCCCGGGGCCCCGCAGTCTCCAGCCAGAGAACTGTGTATCTGACATACGCAGTCAATACCGAAGGCTGTGGAAGGACTACCTTGCAGTCACGGGAAGGAAGGGGAACATGGCCAGGAGAAACCCTGAATGATGGAAGTCCCCCCCACAACCCTCCTGGCACAGACTTAACCCTGGAGCTCTTGCTTTCATTTCTTAAAAATGTTCCACAGTTATGACCAGACTCTGGAGAACAAGTGAGCTCTTCCACACTTGGTGTATGCAGAACACCTCAAAAATTACTCCTTGAGAATGTCTGATTACACCCCAGATTTAAATGTATGTGGAAAAACTAACATCATTTAACAGAACTTTTTCCATACAGGAACACTGAGCTCCCTATGCAGTGACCTCTCTTCCACCTTCATTTTACACCCGGATCACAGCACGTTACCTGTGCACAAGCAAGCAGTTCTGTTACACGCTGCTTGGAATCATCATGAGCAAGTCCGTTCTGAATCACATCATTCATTCTGTGCTGGTTTCAGCAGTCATCATAGGAAACATGAAGTCACATCCTAGTCGAAGGACTATCCATTTCTCAAACACAGAAAAACCTGAGATATGAGTCAGCAACTAGCTACACTTACAGTAAAGAAAAATGACAACACCCCTATCCACCCCACCCCCCAAAGAAAAGCTGCTGACGTGAATTAAGGCTTCAAAAGAGGACCGTAATGTAGCTGACAAGACTCAAGCCGGGAAGTTTAAAAGCAGGTATGTACTAATCACTTGTGTACTTGTTCCAATTAACTCCTCTATTTTCAGCTGCCAGGATTGAGTCCATACAGTGATTGTAGGTCAAAGACTGAGAGACCACCTTGGTCCCACTCCATTTTGATATGTCCTTTCTACTAAAAAAAAAAAAAAAAAAAAAAAAAAAAAAAAAAATGCCCGGGATACTTTCTGAGAATAGCTTGGCTGTGGCTTCCCGCTCCACTCACAACAAAAGCCAGCCACCTTCCCCTCACCTTCCTATACTGTTTTATTCAGAACCCTCCTCACTCAACTAGCCTCTCAGCCCTATTAGTAAATTGGAAAGTGTGAGGAAATTACAGAGCTACCTCCTTCATCACAGGCCCAGGGGAACAAAACCATTGAGAAAAATGAGTTTCCTGGCTCTCCTTAGCAATTTTAATTCTTTAATCTTTCCAGAGCTTTTCTCCCTCGTGATAGTTTCCTGTAAAAGTCTACCTGTTCGGTTTTTGTAAAAAACCTACCTGTGCAAAGAAACTAAAATGGAAAAAAATCTACTTTGGCTGAGAATTTGAAGGTGCTCCTGTTCTACCAACCCAAATAAATTCACATCTGGCTTCAACCAAGTTCATCTTTATTTAAAGGATTAACAACCCCATTTAGAACAACTCTTTGATTCACATGGAGGGAGGAAGACTTGTTTAGCCTCCTGACCTACCTTAAATCATTACGAGGCCAGGTCCCTGGCTGTTCAATTGAATCCTAGATGGTTCCCCTTCTCTTGGTGAAGCCGAGAAGAAAACATTAACTACCACCATCCAGGCCCACCTGGAAATTTGTGCAGAGACAGTCTGAATTGGCCTGCAAAGTGTGACTAGCTACCTACCTATTCACAACGCCTAGAAGACAGGCTACCGGACTCGGTAGTGGTGAAAGCCCCGACTTTCAGTCTGAGGTACTGGGTTTGCTCTGAAGTCGACCTTGGCAAGGCCCCTAACGGTGTGTGCAGCAGAATGAGGCTCGCGGCACTCGGCTGCCACATGAGCTTGGGTGTGCGAGTCCGCTTTGGATGGGCTCATTTCTCTTGCGTTTACGGTGAGGTTCTGTCCCTGATGGGGTCTACCCGCCCAACCCACGAGCTGGCTCAGTCTCAGCGCTAAGGTGCACTACAGAGGGGGCTGGACAGGGGCTAGCACTCGAGAGCTCTTGTAGCACAACACGAACATGGGAGGGCATGTCATCCTCCACCACCCAAACTGGACTCAGTAGGAACAAGAAGATGTGCAATGCGCTGCGTACAATTTCTCATCTGGCGGGGAGGACATCTAGCATCTGCCCGTCCACTCTTGTTGAGAAAGAGCAGCTGCTCTCAAGTGCGGACGCTGAGAGAGCAGCTGTGTTGATCCATCGTTTGCTTTTACACCATAGCTCCATTTTCCAAAAATATATATGTATGTACATATATATATTTCAGATTTACAGGGAATATTTTTGTGAACAAGAAAGTACTGTCCATAGAAGCCCGCAGGGTCTTCCTTCTCAGGAGACCTCAATGATTTCCATGCTGCCCGAAAAGCTGGACTGGCTGCCCACTTTGCCCAGTTCCTCCCGCGACCTGTTCTCCGACATGATGCTCTCGCCGAATTCCATCTGGCAGCTTCTGCGCTTCAGCTGCTTTTCGAACGGGCTCTCCTCGTGCCAGCTCCGCCGGGAGTCGGCCCTGTCACTGGGCTTCTGCCGCCGGCGCACGGAGTACAGCGGGTCGCCGCAGGTGGGCAGCTGGCTGCAGCTGTAGGCCGAGTAGCCGCCACCGCCCCCGTAGATGGCTGAGGCCGAGCAGAAGCGAGGGGGCTCCGGGCCGAAATACCAGCTGCCGGTCAGGGAAGGGGCAGAGGTGTGGGGAGCCAAGATGTCCGAGTGCCAGCCCTTGAGGCCCAGGCCGGCGGCGGACTTGGCGAGGTGCTGCTGGCTGGCGGACAGGCCGAAGAGGAAGCTGGCGGGGCGGTTGTCCTCTACGCTCCCGCTCCGCTGCAGAGGGGAGAAGAGGGGCCGCGGGGCAGTGCCCCCAGCGCTGGTTCTTCCAGAGTGCAGCCGCTTCCCCGGGCCCTCAGGGGGCCTGGCCGGCTGAGGCTTCTCGGGGAGGCTGGCTTCCTCCTTGTCCGGGCTGCTCTCGGGGGTCTGCTCCGACACTTCCTCCACTGGAGAGAACTGGCAGAGCTTGGTGGCCCCCTCCAGACTCGCGGAAGGCTTGTAGTATTCCAGAGCCTCTTCTGAGGACGGGAAACCGTGCAAGGATGCTGCTACGCTGGCCGAGTACGAAAGGGATTTGATGTCCAGAGAGAAGGAGCGCTTGAGCTTACTGCTGTCCTCTAGCTTGCCCGAGGGCAGGTGGAGGCCGCCAAGCGCCTGCACCAGGGGGCCGTCCTCCAGCAGTGAGGGCTGCGGGCTGGGTGCGCCCTCGGGATGTGCGGGCCGCTGCCCCGCCACCTCAGAGGGAGCGCAGTTGGCACAGGGTGGGCTGAGGCCCAGCTCACACTTCTGTGCACCCTCGGAGCCTGCAGGGACAGCTTCATGGGGCTTCTCCAGGTGCAGCAGCTTGAGTTTGCTCTTTGGCCCTGATGCACCCATCTGGTTCTTGATCTTTTTCTCATAGTCTAGGAGCTGGCCCAGAAAATTGAAGTTTGGAGATATAGTAGGTCTTTTCTCTTTCACAAATCTGTGGAGAGCAAAGGCACAAAAATCGTAAATTTTGGAGCTGCACTTTATCTTTAAAATAGCTTGAAAATAGAATATTAAGGAAAAGGGAATTATTAGAGCCTCCGAGATACCTATGGGAAGATAACTGGTATGAAAATTCAGGGAGACATACATGTCCCTGGAGCATGCTAGAAAGACAGGGGCCAGGCCCCCAAAACTCTAGTTTCAGCCTTCTTATTTTCAAGGACCTACAGTTTCCAATGCAACCGACAAGCAAAGATTCTGTCCTAACCACCCCCGCCCCAACCCCAGCGCTGGTACCACCATCAGAAGTACAGACTGAGAGCCACTCTCCAGCTTTCCCTGTATTGTGCCTTCTCAAAGTCCCCATAGTCACTTCCTCAGGACATTGCATGTTTTAATTAATGACAAGAAAAGTGGTTATCAGGTGACCAGTGCATCAAAGCACACACTCAAGTTCCTTCTGTCTCCAGCATGATGGAGTCATCAGCTCTCAGGTGGCTCTGTGTGCTAAGCACTGGGCTACTGCATTAGACAGAGTATTATCTCATTCAGTCCCCAAAACTACCTATGTCAGGGGGGTATGTTACCCCATCATATAGGGACACAAAGTCCTTAAGTGACTTGCCCAGAATCACACAGCTGGGATTCAAAACCAGGCCTAATGTCTGGGTCCATTTTTATAACCACTGTGTTAAAAAGAATCATCAAGGGGGTAAAAACCAGTAATAAATAGCTTTTATGTTTAATTGTGGAAACAGACTCTTAGATGAATTCATTGACTACTGACCTTCACAGACACCCTGCCAAAGACGCAGGAGTGAAACCACACTGAGGATTTGTACTTGAACACAGAGGAAAATCACAAACTCCTTGGAAATCAAGTAACCTAAAGCAAACTGAGGTCAGAAACAACTGGTCCCACCGTAACAAATATAAATGTAGGGTCCTCGTAATAAGACTTGGTAACGTGACAAGAGTGCCTTTCCTTCTGCTTCCGAAATGGTGCCAGAAGCCTTGTGGGGAGAACAGCCTGACTGGGGGACGAGGGAGCTGATGGAGACCAAGGTAGGACCCTTCTCCTCCAGGCTCGCTCCTCGCATGAGAAGCTGCTCGGGCAGCCCATTTCTTTCCACATCTTCCAATGTGAGAAAAAAGTCCAATTGTTACAACAGGCCTGCTTCCTGCACCCATATGTACTGGCTCTCTATCACACGGAAACTCCCCACCTCTACTCGCTAAGCACGCAGGGGCCGGTGATTCATCCAGGGCACAAACCCTGGTCCTGTGCGCGCTTGCCACTTGCCTGTCCTCCACTTGGCCCAAGGGTGGAGAGAGCGATCCAGTCAAAATGCAGACTCTGGACAACTCTAGAATGTAGGACATTGGACTCAGTAAACGTATTTTGACAATTACTTGCTCTCGGGCTTTTTCCTCACAGTGATGGAGGCACAAAGCTTGAAGCAGGAGGAGGAATTCTGTAATGGGTAATCTGCTGGAGCTTTTTACCCCTCAGATATACTTCCCCAGTTAGGAAAAGATATAAACTCACTTAACAGGATGGTGTTCTGTTTAGATTTATTGTTCCTGAAAATTAGAAAGTAGTTGAAGATGAACCCAACACGAGTTGGGTGGAATTCATGCTAACTTATACAAGTGCATTCTTCTCTGGTCTTTGAAAAACCATTTAAAAATCCAGTCACCTGTACGGCATGTAACTAAAATAATCCTGATTTGCTTTAATTTGGTTCCATGCCCTCCTCTCCCTTCACACTTCAGGTCAAATGAAAAGCCTGTCACACAAGACACATTCTGGCCCTCACCTGTAAGCTTCATCTAAGGACATGTCCATCCTCTTCATGATGTAGGCGATGGCGATGGTGGCCGAGCGGGAGATGCCGGCTAAGCAGTGCACCAGGACGCGCCCGTTGGAGGCCTTGGCTTTCTCTGCAGGAGTCAAATTTAAAAAGGGTCACTAAGAACAACGATGGTCAACGGTGAGATCTTGCTGCCAGTTACTTCCCTTCATCTAATAACTCCGAGTAAATCTCATCTACTTACACATTGTTCCTTCCAATAATTTCTTAGGGAGATAAAAGGAAGATCACTTCATCATTTACATACAGGACAGCAAAGGGCCAGATGTGTTAGTAAGCACGGAGTCCCCTAACTCAAGCTCTTCTCTTACTCGGTACCTTTCCCAATGGGTTTTTTACATTATTTTTATTTTATTTTTTTTTTTAAGATTTATTTATTTATTTATTTGACAGAGAGAAATCACAAGTAGATGGAGAGGCAGGCAGAGAGAGAGAGAGAGAGGGAAGCAAGCTCCCTGCCGAGCAGAGAGCCCGATGCGGGACTCGATCCCAGGACCCTGAGATCATGACCTGAGCCGAAGGCAGCGGCTTAACCCACTGAGCCACCCAGGCGCCCCATTATTTTTATTTTAATAACCTTCCCTGGCTATACATCCTACATTATGATGACATGATTCTACTTCTTTAGTGTGGAAAATTTCAGAATGCAGAGAAGCATAAAGAAAACAACTTTACCCATGTTGTCTGACACTCCAACTTCTTTCTAGTTAGGTAAGAGATACTACACTTTTTTTTTTACAGTTTTGAGACTGGATTTTCAGTTTTGAGATATAACTGACATATAACATTGTATTTCGGTATAATGTTTTGCTACATATAAGAGGTATGAAATTTTAAAAATTTTTCTCATTTCAAACATATGTGACATACATTACTAATTTTAAAAATCAGGAGGGTGGGGAAGGAGAGGACTATCACCATATCACATCAGAATGCAAAAAGATGCCAGGTCAGGGTACTTTTAAAATCCTGACTCATAGAACCTCTCTCCCTATAGTTTAGATTTTTCTGTATGTCATAAAGTGGCTCAACTTGATTTGCTGAATTTAAGAAGAAAACCATGTGTGTGCTATGAATCAGGTTTTCCCTTTAACGAGGACCAAGGGAACTTGAACCTTTCCTGGATATCCAGGAGTTCCTGACTGCATCATGTCTGTTACCTACAACAGGGTAGGTGGGACTTTTGGACACTTAGAACCAAGAACATTCAGCCCAACAGTGCTGCCATCTCTCCCTGTTGAGGGACTTCAGAAGCTACCTGTGGGAGTAAGTGAAGTTGCTCAGGCTGCCTGGAACCTGCTAACATGTCAGCCAGCACTAGGACTGCCTCACTTCAGAACAGTGACATGTGCGCTTATCTATGAGCCACAGCTGTGGAGCTCGATTCTCCCCTTTTCGCTCTTGTGTTAGCTGACACCACCAAAAGTTACCAAACCTTATATGTCAAAATTCTTGTAATTCAAAGATCTCCTGGGACTCTGCTCTGGCAGCTAAATAGTAATATAAGGCCTCTCCAATCTCCCCACTTCTGTTATAGACATTACAAACTCCTAATGTCTGTGATTATTCATGATGTACAAAACACATAGGACTTTTGGATAGTATATGAATAATCAGCTTTTCTCTAGATAGTGAAATCAAACATAATGAAACAGTAACAAATGAAAATAAATTCTTGAGACAAGGAAATATGTACTATACAACATGATAATATATAAACTCATGTACATCAAGTCCCATGCCTTCCTGGCCTCTACTGTTCTCTCCCTTGTCTCAACTACACAGTCCTCAGCCTGTACTAATCTTAGTAGTTCCACTTTTGCCTATGCTGCTAAGCTCAAAGCTGAGTCTTTCATTCGATTTCAAAAGGGAACTGTAATTCAGATTGTATTGTATTCTTCTAGCTCCATATTACTTGGTTCTTGCCCTTTGATCCTATTTTAATGTGTAGTGTGTGTAATGTGTGTTTTTTTTATCCTAATCTCATACTGTAAGCTGCTTTAAATTCTTATTGGAAGTAGGCTGGATTTTAATTTTTTAAATTTTATTTATTTAGCTAGTTAGAAAGTGTGTGTGCACTCACGTGGGGAGGTATGGAGGTGGAAAGCTGGAGGGGAGGTCAGGGGTGGGGGAGGGAGAGAGAGAGACTCGGAGATCATGACCTGAGCCAAAATCAAGAGTCAGATGCTTAATGACTGAGCCACCTAAGCGCTCCTCAGAAACTTTTTAAAATGTTGACAATATTCCCTCAATTATTTAAAACAGTTATCTCAAAACAAGACTATAAGAACCTAGAAGGATCTTGCTTCTAATTACTTCAGAGGGCTTCACACTGGGCATATATTATGCACCCAGTAAATACTGGCTAGTTGACTCATACATACCTTAAAAAGCAATCTTTATAGAAAATGTGGAAAGAGTTGGAAGGAAATAAAATGATGATAACAGATGTGTTAGGATGTTGACGTTATAGGTTTCCTTTTCTCTGTTTTTCAAATATTCTGCATTATACTTTGCTTTTACAATCATGACACTTCTGAGGATGTATTTTAGAAATCTGAGGGGTACCTATGTGGCTCAGTCGGTTAAGCATCTGACTTTTGATTTCAGCTCAGGTCGTCATCTCAGGGTCATGGGATCAGGCCCCATGGGCTCAGTGGGGAGTCTGCTTGGGATTCTCTCTCTCTCCCTTTGCTGCACCCCTCCCTACCCTGTGCATGAGCATGCTCTAATAAATACATAAATCTTAAAAAAAATTCTAAATGAAAATATTACACTAGATTGGGGTTCAGCTCTTGACAGAAAGGAGTCCTAAAGAGAGTATTAAAGCAAAGGAAGTCACACACACAGGGAGCTGGCAGAGAGAAGGGAAAGGTGTGCTGGGCGGCCATGCAGGAGGACCCAAAAGGCCGCTCAGCCAACAGTTCACCAGGGCCATTGCACATGCGCCATGGGGCGGGGTGGGCAGAGCAGAGGGTTGCTAGAAAGAAGGTTTCAAAGGTGAGGAGTAGGGGCTGGAGGGCCGGGAATGTCAGGCTACGGACTGAAGGTTGCTGAACAGGGGGCAGCAAAAGCACGGATGGTGTAAAAAAAAAGCACGGATGGTGACAACTGGAAAGAAAAAAAGCAGGCTGTCGCTACAGCAGCTCAGGAATAAAAATCGAGGTCAAAAAGGGCAGAGAGAATAACAAATGGGTAAAGGGGAGCCAGTGAGGATGAGACTTATAAAGGCTAAAAATAAAGAAGCAATCACTACGCTTACAGAAGACAGCTCTAAGAAAAAAAACTGAAAGAACTCAGAGGATCATTTGTAAAACTGCTATTTAGTAAGACCAGTTATGAGGACAGGGTATTCTCCGTCTGTTACTCACTTTAATCGTCACAACTCCCCTCTAAGTACATACACTACCTTCCATTTCCAGATCAGGAAGCTGAGAAGCTTACACCAATCACTTAACTAGTAACCAAGGAAGGCAGGACCCAAATACAATTTGGCTCCAAAGTACATGCCCTGGGTCACCTCCCTGCAGGGCCCACATGCAAACTCAGGATGCAGGGCGGGAGCCGAGGGCAGGGTGAGGAGGGAGAGCACCAGAGGAGCAGCCAGCTGGGACCGGGCACCTCAAAAATGTCCCACAGTCCCAGGCAACCCCAGCTCACTGCTGCCATGGGAACTAAAAATAAAGACAAAACTCCATGAACACTTCAGTCCTCCCAACAAACCCAGAAATTTGTTGAAATTTACCTCAATAATAGACAAAACCTCCACAAGCCTGTAAGTCACTCAGCCCTGGTAAGGGGGCAGTTTTCCCACTGTGCACCTGCCAGGACTGACCACGGCAAAGAGCACAGTGGAGGCCAGCAACCACTGTGACCATGCGTCGGACTCCAAAGGGTTCACACTGAATTACTGGGCTGGAGGCATGGGGAGCAATGGCCCTAGTAAACAGGGCTGAGCAAGTGAAATACTGGGAAGTGTAAATATTTTCAGATATTACTAATAAGTTAGAATACGTATCTGGGTGTGCTTAACCAAGCTGGAACATGGTAAATTCCTTCTGTCTGAACGAAGTGGCAGGATGACCCTTAGGTCT
The DNA here is from genome assembly GCF_011764305.1 of Mustela putorius furo. Lineage (NCBI taxonomy): Eukaryota > Metazoa > Chordata > Mammalia > Carnivora > Mustelidae > Mustela > Mustela putorius. The sequence continues at coordinate 35,473,935 of NW_025422368.1, read as the reverse complement.
ACCAGGAAAGAAGCAAGCAAGCCGGGGCAAAGTTACTCACTTTCTCTTTTCTACTAACTCTCCCAAAGCTCGAACACTGAGATGAGGTCTCTTCTAAATAGGTCCTGAAACTGCACTTTTAGCTGAGATTAGAGCCAAATGCCTCTGGATTGACATGACAATCAATAGGAACATTAAGTGTTACCTTCTAAATAAGCAAAAACAAGGATATATGTATGAATACATCCTAGAAATACAGCGGTGGGGTGATTCATTTGGGAGTTTTATTTGTGAATATTATAAAGTGAATTATCTAAGCCATTTATCTTCTGATGTTTCAAAGACTGCATCCTAGTTAAAGATGAAAACTTGGCAATCTGGAATCTTGAAGGGGGGGGGGGAAGAACTGTTTTGGAATTACTCAAAGTTCCAAAAGCATTATCTAGAAATTCCTCTCTCAGATGAAAGGTTTAGTTGAAGGGCTTAATGTACATAATTTCAGATTTTTAAAGGAACCAGTTCTTTTCTTAATTACAGTAACAAATTCAGAGTATTTAATTCAGAGTGCTCAAGCTTATGTGACTAGAGGAAGAAAACATCATGAACTTCTCACATGGAACATCAGGAGCAAAGGGGCTCTTCATGCTGGTTGAGAGCAAACAGTGGATCTCCCCCGTTCAGCCACTTGTCACTAAAACTGCATTTCAAATACACATCACCAGTTTCCCAGACCAGACCTGATCGTGAGGCACCAAAACGTCACCAAGCACCAGGACTGACAGGCCCGCAAGCAGAATACAGCACAGGAGGGATCAGGGAGTTTTTTCTAGATCCCCTACTACTTGAAATTATTGGCACTTGGACTGAGGCTTACAAGTCTCCGTGACATAAAGATGGGATTTGTTTTCACAGGATTTGACCTTTCTCTGGGGAGAACATAGCGAGGTGAAACCAGTTTAAGGAACGCCACCAAAGCTTCCAAGAGTCATTTATGGGATCTGAAAAAATGTCTGAAGTTTAATCCCATAAGTTTAACTGATTTTCAAATACTTGCCAACATAATCACAGATCTCATCAGGATTAACCTCGTGGTGTTCAGGAAGCCAGAATATCACAAGGCAGTCCCTCAGCAACAGCATGGCACACATGTCACCTTGGCCACTGAGTAAGATAAGCAGCAACATGTGTTGTTCCTAGACTTACAGAATCTCTGAAATAGGCTCCTTTCCTCTAAAGACAGAAAAGGGAAGGAAGGGGTATACCTGTATATGAGACTCTACATAACCCAGTGGACTTATAATACTACCGGAGCTACTTACCAATGAAATCTACTGATTTGTCCAACCATGGCAAAATTTTCTCACAAAAGCTGTCATTCACAGGCACTCGCAGGAAATGAGACTCCGGGATAAAGTCGGGCTTAGGACAGGTATTGCTGGCATTTAACACATAACTAATGCCATTCTGTTGCATCAGCTCCTGTGGAGGGAGAGAGCAATTAAAGAGATGAACACACCAGCGGCAATCATTTTGGAAGAGTGAAGTTTAATGACAGGAATTACTGGTTTCCTTGAAATCAGCGTTAATTCAACCAGTGAAATCCAAAAACCTAGCACAGTGACATTTAGTGACTTTAGTTTAAAGCAGAATTGTTTTTAAGGGCAAAGAAAGGCTGTTTAAAATAGCATGTTTAAAGGGATGCCTGGCTGGCTTAGAGTTTGAGCGCCTGACATTTGGTTTCAGCTGAAGTCATGATCTTGTGGGTCATGAGACTGAGCCTGGTGTCGGGGTCCACAATCATCAGGGAGTCTGCTTGAGATACTCTCCCTCTGCCTGTCCCCCAATTCTCTTGTGTGCACATGCACTCCATCCCTCTCCCTCAAATAAGTAAATGTTTAAAATAAAATAGTATGCTTGAAGATCACACATCATTAATATAATCATCTCTTTTCATTACTGAGAAAGAAGTGGAAGAATACAAAATAAAACCAGGACAGTTTACTATGACTTTACAGAGTATAGGTATATACAACAAGAACATTTTCTTCCCAAAGGGAACATGCTGGTTGTTCTCAAAGATGAAGTCCTAGGCAGTCTTGTCGCTCTGAATATTCTCTTTAAAGACTGAATCTATTGCCATTGCTTTAATTATCAGCTCTACATGTTGACGACTTTTAAATATACATTCTCTTTAATTTCCAACCCATCCTTCCAACTACCTCCTGGGTGTCTCTGTTTGCATGTTCCTCAGGCCCTTCAAACTCAAAATGTCAGAAACTCAACACATTATCTCTCTGGGCCCTAAAGTCCCATTTCCTCTTTGTCACCATAAGTTGGTTTATGGTAATACCATCTACCCAGACACCTGAGCTAGAAAATACCATCTACCCAGACACCTGAGCCAGACACCCAGATGATCAAGTCATCTGTTTTCCTTCATGACCCCTATCCAGATGGTCGCCAGATCCTTTTGGTATCCACCTCCCATCTGTCCTCTCCTCTCTGTTCCCTGCTGCTCCTTGGCCAGCGGGCAGCCCCAATAACAAATGAGCCACCAGGGAGCTCTTGGAAGTTTGAGCAAAAACCAGAGTAATCTTTCTTATAATCAAACATGGGCTAAGTGCTTTGCCCACACTTCACTGTCACTATGTCACTGCCTGCTCCTGTCCAATCCCCCAACGTCACATGTGCACCCACCCTTCCATGCTGCCGTTCATGCCACTCCTGTGTTTTGGAGGCCCTGTTCCTCTTCCTGGTCACTCTCATCCACTTTTCTGGCTTTGATGAAGTTAACCTTATTGTGCACTCCTTCCACTGACGCATAACTCACCACTGCACTCTCTTCCAAAGCACTTTGTTCAGAGTGCACTGCTGTTCTGAGCAGCTAATGCTGCTCCTAGCTAATGCTGCTCCTAGCAAGGAGTGAGGTAGTGAGATCTGGGACTGACTCGCACTTGTTTTCCTACCTTTAGCACCAGGTACACAGCAGTACCCAATACATGTTTGCTCAACCAACACCCTGTCCACTATTTCCCAGGCAAGCCCCCACAACCCCCCTTCCTATAGTTCAAAATGTTCTAAGCCTGAAATAATTCTCTTTTAAGCAACTCTGGTCATTCCTTGGAATGGTACCTCCTCTACAAATGTTTTCCAACTACCTGAAAGACAGTTGGTCATTTTCTTCCTATTTTCTCTCCTGAAATATGCCAATTCCCTAAACCTCTTCATTTACCACATAAGGCACAATAAGTATATTTACACAAAAGTAGACTCAATAAATCCAAGCCATGTAAGCCCTCTCTCAACTGTGAGACGATAATGTCAAGAAACAGATTTGGGAACCAGGTGAGTTTCCTGGAGTGACCGACTGACCCTGCTTTCATGTGCTTCTGGTAGGTTCACAATCAGGTTGTGAAGATCTTAATGGTGTTTACTACAACTTTTCAACTTTCGTACATGTAGCAAAGGTCACATTTGTTTTTCCATGCTGAGATTACTGCCACTTGATCAACTGCAGTATCTCCCATGTAAAATGGCAATGGGTCCCTCTGGAGTTAAGGAGCCTTTCAAGCCTTTCTTGCCAATGGTCCTTAAATGAATCATTTTATAGGTCCTTCTCCTATCCATCAACAGGACTACAGACTTATTAAAAGTGAAAGGATATAGTAACGTCACTTTCTACCCAATTCAGTAATGAAGACCTAGAAGTTTCAGAAGATAACAGGCAGTTCTCCCTATGGACAAAACATGTTACAAATCTATAGTGACTGTCAAATTTGATTTCCCCCATAGAAAGAGTGTAACAATGTATGCTTTTGACAAGTAGCTTCATAACCTTCAGTTTATAGAAATGGCCACTGAACCTAAATTCAATCAAAAAATATTGTTGAGAACCTTTGCTAGAGGCTTATTAATATATTATGGTATATAATACATATTAATAAAATATCTACCAGAATAGTATTTAACAGTTAATGAATCCCTACTATTTCCAAGTACTGTGCTGAATATTTAAATAGACAATCTCTTGAGGATGTGGAGAAGGGGGAGCCCTCGACACTGCTCATGAGAATGCTAACTGGGACAGCCATTCTGGAAAACAGTATGGAGTCTCCTCATGAAGTTACAACTAGAACTATGATCCAGTAATTGCATTACTGGGTATTTACCCAAATAATACAAGAACACTGATTCAAAGGCATACATGCATCCTATGTCATAGCAGCAGTATTTACAATAGCCAAATTATGGAAGTAGCCCAAGTGTCCAGGGATAGATGAAAGGATAAAGAAGATGTGTCTCACACACACATACACACACACACAAATACTATTTGGCCATAAAAAAGAATGAAATCTTGCCATTTGCAATGACATGGATGGAGCTAGCTTAGCACATAACGCTAAAGGATATAAGTCAGAGAAAGATAAATGCCATATGATTTCAACTTCTATGTGGAATCTACAAAACAAGGGAAGAAAAAGAGACAAAGCAAGAAACAAACTCTTAACTCCAGAGCACACCCTGTGGTTACCAGAGGGGAGTGAGTGGGGGATGAGGGAAACAGGTGAGGGGAATGAAGGAGTGCACTGGTCCTGAGGAGCCCGGTGACAAAGGGAAGTGCTGAGTCACTACAGCACACAGCTGGAAGTTTAACAGAATGCTGCATGTTAAGGATGCTGGAATTAAAAACTTAACAAATACATAGATGGTCTCACTTAATCCTCACAACCACCCTCTGCCGTGGGTACTATTTTATCCTCATTTTAAAAATGGGGAAACTGAGGCTGCATGTTTGCCAAGTCACACAGATAGCAAGTGATCTAGAGTCAAGATTCATATCCAAGTACATTTGTCTTCAGAATCCATCCTGAGTCGCCATGCTCTCATGCAAGTTGGATGGAGCAGCAAGGTAACTAGCCTACATACACACGTTCTCTTGAACTAAATGAAGCAATGTTAAGTTTAATTTCATTCTTTAGGCTCTTTTCAACTATCACTAATAAATTAGAAAGTTAAAGGGCACCACTCTGGTTGTGAGCTTCTGTGAGAAGGCTTTCCGAGCGACTCGGGGCACATGAAGAGGTGTTTCTGTCACCCTCTGCTTTCCCTTACTGTCCTGGCCGCTGCAGCCCCAGGCATCATGGTGCTGGCCTCTGGGGTCACGTTGACACCAGTGTCCACTGCTGCACAGTGAGGACGAGCTGCCGGTGTGCCTGGCAGCTCACAGCTGCCACACCCCCAGCGCAGCAATCCCTTGACTCTGAACACAGCAGACACATGAGAAGGACACCCATAGATAATCCAAGCTCACAAAGCTGTTGTAGTTCAAAAAAGTATTTTTCACTTACAAAACAATATACCATAATAGATGCATTTAAGTAATGCTTTTTTTTTTTTAAGGTTTGGGGGGGGCAGTAATGTCTATATCCAATGTGGGGCTTGAACTCATGACCCTGAGATCAAGAGTCTCATGCTCTTCTGGGCCTGTTCAGTGCCCCAGCAGTTTTACTTTAAGCAACTGGCAAAAGAGGGAAAGGGGAATCAGACATTAATGTATTAAAACTCAGTAATGTTAAAATAAACATGAAATGAGAAAAAAGGAAATGATCTCAATGATAAATGTAATGATTTATAAGCATTTTACTGCAAAAAAAAAATTAAATCAATTATCAGTTATAAGATAGGACTTGATAAATTAAACATGGCCAATTTTAAATCAAAGAGGCAAACAAAAAAATCCTAAAATGTTACCATGTAAAATTTAAATATGATTTGGCTGCTAAATTAAATACAATACATAATCTGGATTGGCAGGTATACATCCAGTGAAAAAGTTAAAAGAAATCATTAAAAATTATACATTACACTTGAAACATTTCATTTTTATTTAAAATAAATACATGAATTCACTAATTTCTGGTGCAGAATCATGTTCATTTGCTTGTTTTTTGGTAGGAGTTAGCTGATTGGCGTTCTTAAGCAAATCACAACCAAATGCATCTACTACTTAGAGTTTCCATTTCTTTGAAGAAGAGCAAAAACTTACAGAACAACATCAGTACAGAATGCTGGAGTATGACCCCTGGGTATTTTACAGTTGCCTTCTGCCCTAGTTTAGACAGAAAAAATATAAAGCAATCTGTTTTTCCTGAATCTTCCCAAAACATTTACCTTAGGTCATAGAAAAACATCTCTCTTCCTTCCCTCATTCATATTTCATGAGTGTATGTAATATCTTAATTACTATGCACAATAATAATAACAAGGCCACTGGCCTAAACAGGTCCGAGCGAGAACACACACAGTGCCTCCCAGTGAGTGCGTGGTTCCAGGGGAAGAAGCAGCTGCTCCTAGGTCAAGCGCCTTCTGCCCTCCACAGGGTGGCCCCAGCTGGGGCTCTCAGCTGCGATGGCGCTGGACCTCTGAGGCCCTGAGTTACAGGCAGCAATACACACTAGTGACCTGCTCTCCTGATTATTTTTACAAATGTACATACACGTGGCTGAGAGGGCATCTTAATCAATGTCCGTGGAACCGGGATGGAACTATAATTATGAAGAATGGGCTGTTTTACAGAATAATAACTGCTTTTATTCACAGATGAACATCAATGACTTCTTACTGTGTTATAAAGAGGTATTTATGAAATTCATCCCATTTTTAGTATGTGTATAAAACATACACAACTGAATATTATTCTGTCCCATAATTAAACATCACAGTCTGTAAGCTTCCAGTGGGCACTCGTTATGCTGTTTAATATTTAGCTCAACTTTGGGCTAAGTCGGCTAACACGTGCCTTCTACTGACAAAATAATCTTTCTTGCCCTTCAACTATCCTTCTGATACCTTGGCCTCTTAGTTCTTTGAACTTCTCACCTTGACCACTCACTGAGACCCGGTTTGGTCTTGGTCATTAGCAACAACCAGCCCCCAGCCCGAATCTCGACCTCACACACCCCACTCTTGGACTCTTCCTTCTGTCCTTCCGGCTTGCTGTCTCTTATACCACTACTCTTGGAATCCTTCAATTCCCCAGGATCCACCCGCTGCTGATCCCACCTCTTTTCTTTCTGTCCTTTATCGTCATGATGTCTGCCTTCATGCCTTGCCCAAGTGAAATTCTGTGGTCAGTCATTATAAACCACTTCCCTGCTTCCACCCTCCTTTGTCCCACTCTGGCTTCTTCCCACTCACTTGGCGATTCTGCAGCCCTGGGTAAACCTCATTCCCCACCTGGTCTGCATCTGCACCCACGCCACGCAGCTGAACGCAGCCAGGGAGAAACATTCAACAAGGCCGCTCAGTCTCACTTCTGACTCGTGCTCCTCAGCAGTCATTTTATTTCCCTGGTCCCTCCACTTTCCCTCTCTCCTAGACACTAACCATCCCACTTCCCTTTTTCTTCAAACAAAAATCCTCATTCTCAGCTGATAGATGATCTTGTTTCCTATGACACTGAAAAAGGTGACTCAATCAGAAGCAAATCTGTATAAATTTCCACTAACCAAATTTGCCTTTCTGGCAGCACACATACCTGTATGCTCGGCCTTCCCTCCTAATGGCATGGATGAACTCAGTGTGGCAGGAATAATTAAAAGTATATGGGGACTGGCCCAGAAACACCAGAGCACCACCTAGCACGCTACCATTCATGACGTGCATGATCTTGGGCGGGTCACCTAACCTCACTCAGCTTTAGTTTGCTCACCTGTAAGATAGGGTTAATGCTGTCTATTTTGTAAAGCCATCGGAGGACAAAATAACAGGCACATGATGTAAGAGTCTCATTAAATGTTAGTTCCATTACTTTATCTTATTTTATAAACAGCTTGTGAGAATGTAAATTGGCACAGATACTATGGAAAATGGTATGGAGGTTCCTAAAAATATCAGAAATAAAACTACCATAGGATCCAACAATTCCACTTCTGAGTGGGTATCTTCAGGAACTGAAAACGCTAACTTGATGAGATCTCTGTGCGCCCATGTTCACTGCATCATTATTCACAGCAGTCAAGACATGGAAACAACCTAAGTGGCCCGTCGACCGATGAATCTATAAAGACGTGGTATATACGTGCACAATGCAGGGTTCCTCAGCCATTAAAAAAGAATGAGATCTTGCCATTGGCAACAACATGGATGAACCTTGAGGACATTATCCTCAGTGAAATAAGTCAGAGAAAAACAAACACTGTCTGATAACACATGTGGAATCGAAAGGAATCTAATCTACTCATAGATACAGAGAACATATATGGGGGTGGGGTGAAGGTGGTCAGAAGGGACAGACTTCCAATAATAACTACAGTATAGCGGCTGTAGTTCATAATTGTCTACTGTATATCTGAAAGATGCTAAGAGAGTAGATCTTAAAAATTCTCATCACAAGGGGCACCTGGGTGGCTCAGTGGGTTAAAGCCTCTGCCTTCGTGCCTTCGGCTCAGGTCATCACCCCAGGATCCTGGGATCGAGCCACATCGGGCTCCCTGCTCAGCAGTGAGCCTGCTTCCCCCTCACTCTCTGCCTCTCTGCCTACTTGTGATCTCTGTCTGTCAAATAAATAAAGAAAATCTTAAAAAAAAAAAAAACAACTCTCATCACAAGAAAAAAGTGTAACTGTGTGGTGACAGACGTTAACTAGACTTACTGTGGTTTTACAATATATGCAAATAGCAAATCATGTTGTATACTTGAAACCTTATATATGTCAATTACATCTCAATAAAAAATAGCTTCTATATCATACAGTATATGAATTATGTCTCAAAAAGTTGCCCCCCTCCAAACAAGTAATGTACATTTTTCACTAATTCAAACGGTCTTCTTCTCATTGGCCTTAAGTAGGGCAGTTACACTGAATACAGCAGGCTGGATATAAAAAGGGTTCATCTGTCCCCTGAGACTGTCCCTTGAGAATTTAAAAAATGGATTCTGGCTTCAAAATACAATTAAGAAAACTTCCAGAAATGGCATTTTCTAGTCAAAAAATGAATTTTTATTTTATTATTAATTACGATTTCCATTCACAATTCTTTCCCTTTAAAACTTTCTGTCTCCTAAACCATGAAATAAACTTTGTCCTGTAGTTGGACTGGTTTCTAAGTAGGGTTCTATGATCTGTTGATGCAGACTGTGGAGTAGTACATGGGACACAGACCGACATATACCAACATATATATTGATATAAAGAGAGATAGATAAAACTGCTCTATTTGATCAAGTTTCCCATGCTCAGCTAGACTGAGGAGAGACGGCACATTAAATCACCACAGGCATCACAGTTCTAGATAATGGAACTGTAATTTTTCTTTCTGAAGTCAATTCAGTACGTAATTTTGCATTTGCCACTCCTTTTGCCTTCAAAACTGACCTTAAGTCCTATCTCCTCCATCGCCTTCCTCAACCAACCACACCCACTGTAACTAGCAGCTTGTACACTGGGCCTCTTGCTGACAGTAACCAGGGTCCCTACAGACCAGGAACTGTCCTTGGTGCTTGGCACGTGTCACTTCATTGGAACCTGATGTGAACACTAGAAGGCAGAATCATGGCAGTTCGTAGGTAAGGAAACCCAGATTCAGCAGCTCAGCTAACCGGATGTGGCTGGTGAGGCAGCCCCAGGATGATGGACTGGCCAGTTCCGAGGCCAGCTCTCCACCGTGAGGCCACGCTGCCCTGCCAGTGGGCCTACAGTCAGTCATCCTGTCTTGTGCATCACTGTGGAATGAATAGGTCTTGTCTAACCAAATTGCACAGTGTGTGGTGTATTTTTACTGATAACTTTGACCTGCTGTCTTCCCAGGCCACATGGAAAGGCAGTCTTCTGTGTCTAGGCTAACTCGGGTAAGAACAGAGAAAGAGCAGCCATCCCAGTGCCTGTGGAAGACCAGGGAGCACAGGAAAACCAATTCTGCATGTTGAATAAGGGAATGAACAAGCAGCACACTGACAGCACACGGTTTCCTGGGGCGGGAGTGAGGGGGGTAGCAGAACCTCAGGGAAGCCTCAGGAAAGTTTAAATCACAGAGCTGAGCAGGAAGATCAGAAATAGAGGCACATCTATTCCCAAATTCATCTGCTGAGTGATGCTGCATAATTCATCTAATATTTCTGTAATATTGGCTTCCTCATTTATCAAAGAAAGACTCACTACATGATCGCTAAAATCCCATTAAGCACTTTGATTCTTCTCAACAATGAATCCATAGGCTGATACAAGTTTCTACTCACCACTTTCAAAGCATGCTGACCTCTCACCATCCTCTAGTCTACACATCTGTTTTCAAGAAGTTTCCTGACAGTCTTCCACAGAAACTCCTTGCCCAGGTTGTTTTCCCCATGAACTTGCATAAGTCCACTCCTCCCACTACGACCACCTCCTCCCAATGCATCTGTGGACGTATCCTGTTCAGTACACACTGAAAAGCCAATTAAAGAAGGGAAAAAACCACCCTTTTCCCCATCCTCGACTCCAGGGTCCAGTTTAACTGCTCTCACCTTGCAGGTGCTCACAGAGTTATTATATGACACAGTTGTTAAACCTGGAAACAGCACATAGCAAAAATGGGCCATTTAATGTAATGTCAAAAGCAACAAAAATGATCTATAATGCAATTATTTGTAAAATCACCTGCTGACTGGTTACTTTTTTTTTTTTTTTTTTAACTGGGGGGTAATTCTGAGCAAGATTCTTAACTAGGAATTTTTTTTATTTTCTGAATTGAGGATTAACTAAAACATCTTCAGCTTTGCCCCAGGGATGCATGGGACTCTAGGAAATTAATTTTGCTTCTGTGACACAGTCTGTTTATCTCGAAAAGAGAAATAATATTAATCATATGTTCAAAGGAACTGTGACCCCACCAGAAAAGGCTCAATACAAGTGCAATCAAATTTCAAATATATCCCAGTAAAAGCAGACCTATTAACAACAGTGTTGAGGCAAAATTTTAGAGAGGCAGGAGTTTTAAAAACAAAAAAGAGAAATGAAAGAATGTCTCATCGCTGCCCAACGATAGGGTATTTCTGCTTTTCACATGCTAACACAAGCCAGTGCGAAAGTTAGATTTAGGGTCAACCCAATGCTTTCAGCTACCCAGGGAGAAAACGTTAAGTTATCCCCCTCCTACAGGAAAGTTGTACCTGTAAATCACCAACAGGTCAATTAACATTTTGCTTTTTCTGTTACAGGTGGTGTAAAAAGAGGTTTTAGAGAAAAACCACTATTCTTGGCAGCGAGAACACTGGCTCCCAGCACTACTGGTTAAGAGCATATGAGCTATGGAGACAGAGCTCAGTTCTACAACTATTAACACTTGTACCTTCAGATACTCAGTGGTACCAATACAGGTTCCTGTGTTAGGCACACTATGTTCAGCAGTGAGAATCCATGCTCTTCCCTCTTCTTTCTCAATGAAAATGCTCCAGCCAGCCTCTGACAGGGGATCCTGAAATGCATGCCCTTAGCCCTGGCCTCACCATCTTATTCCCAACCCCCATCCCTCTGGCCAGAGGTCCTTCTTCAATCCAAGCCCAAGCCCAGTTCCTTTCTAGTGTGCCTCAATAAATACATTCCTAAATGTGAAATCTAGGAAATCTAAGCCTTCCTGAGTATGCCCAATTACTAAAACAGAGAAAATGAATACCCTAAGAAAATAAAGCTAAACTTCTGAAAAATCCTGTCCTATCCCAGGACCTTCGAGAAATAAGCCAATACGATAACAGATTAGGCTTCTTGTGGCAATCAGTAATATCAAACAAAACAGCCCTCTAGAACATAACCCAACCAACCAGCGGCTCACAGGGAGCCATACTGAGCATGGGGCACTTCCTTTCTGGAAGCAGCAGGTGCTTCAAATGACAGCGAAGAGGCAATTACAGTTTCTCCAGCCGCTAACAAGAAACCCTGTAGTGAAGGAGGTTTTCAAAGCACCCACCTTGTTGAGGACATCTCGCTGGCAGCCGAGATAAAGATTGGGAAGAATTCGGGTTGGCCCAATGTTGGCAACAGGTAGGCAAGGCTGAGAAATGCAGGTAGGGACTAGAGCAGATTTTCCTTCACAGAGGCCAGGGAAACAACGGGAGAACTCCGCAAACCCACCTAAGAATAAACATCATAGAATTATGCCATATACAAAGATAAAAATCAGCCATCAGGGGAACTGCTCAAACAAAAAGGTTTAAAACCAGGGGCGCCCAGCTGGCTCACTCAGTTAAATGTCTGCCTTTGGCTCAGGTGGTGATCTGGGTTCAAGCCCTGCACTGGGCTCCCTGCTCAGCAGGGAGTCTTTTTCTCCCTCTGCCTGTTCCCCGCCCCCCCACCCCATCATTTTCTCTCTCTCTCTCTCTGACAAATGAATAAATAAAATAAAAATCTTTAAAAAAAAAAGAAAAAAAACAAAAGCAAATCCCACAGATGCAGGTGGGTACCCCTGCACACACACTCCCGTCCGCAGGTACCAGCCGCTAGGTATGGGACACAGCCCGGCACCGAGCCTTGGCTTCTGGGGCCACAAGAGGGGGTGCGGCCCTGAGGACACTGAGGGCTCCTCTCCTCCTCTCCATCTCCCACATTACATATCCTGTATTTCCTCCCTGTTCCCCATCCCCCAAAGGAATGCTTTTCTATGGAACTTAAAGAGAATTTAAAATAAGTAGCAAATAACCAAGCCAAGACAAATATTCACAGGAGCAAAATGAGGATATTAAAAAAAAAAAAAAAGTGAACTGAAGCCAGATGTTATTTCTTCAAAATAAAACTAATCAAGTTAAAAATTCTTCCTAGAATTAACTTAAAATCTTCCTGCTATACAGGTTGTTTCATTTCAAAGGTATCACAAACATACACACCCCTCTTCTTGCAAATATTCTCCACAGCAAGCCCTTGAAATTCCTGGACAGTGAATCAAGGTTCCCATAATCACCCTGGATTCCTGGGCTCCGCGGTTCATTTTGCTCAGCACTATGAAGAAGTGGTGACAGACCCTAACTGCTTAGGGGACATGAAGGACTTGTGCCAAGATTCCCAGACCCAGGAGAATCCTTTCTCCTAGTCCAGTCCTTACAATGATCTGCTCTATGACCTTCATTAAGACACAATCTTGCCGTTTCATAATGGAGCCACAGGAGACACATTCACCTCCTCTGGAAAAGAAAAAATGAGCAAGGTCTTCTCTGGGTTCTCCAATCTAAATATTCCTTGCTATCCATATCCAGACCCAGAACCTAAAGATTCTGAGAAATTTTCAGAGAAATCCTCTGCAGCCAAACCCTCACTACTTGCTAAGTTCAAAATCAGGAAGCAAAGAGATTTGGATCACAAGAAATACTTGTATATTTTTAGTACTATTTAATTAAAAAAATTACCATGTTATTAGAAGTCAAGGAAACCCTCACTTTTACCTCTTTAATCAAGCCTTAAACAAGATACTAAATTCTCTTTTTAATATTTATCTCCGGATCCTTGAGTTATAGTCTGCTAATCTTCAGCCCACTTGCAGAAGCTAATACAAAATGTGCCCTCAAAACCTGCACATGCACAGAGAGCTGGGAGATGTCATCCCTTACTGTCCCCGGTGGTCATATGGACTCCTGTGTCTGTTGTCAGTGGCTCCACGCTGAAGCAAGTGAGGGTGGCAGGAAATCAGTGACAAGTCTGCCTCCTCCAAAATGCTGAAGTCTGCATCACTAGCCTCCCACCTAAGTGCGCGGCGCTTTCTCGCCAGCAGTGTGCTTACCGAGGTGCTTAAGAAATAACCCAATGGCAAGAGCAGGTGGTTCCATTACAGAACCCTCCAATTCCTTCAGGTGGCAGACACAGCCCTCAGGGCGTGTCCTCGTACAGGTTCGTGGCTTCACCGCCTGCCATTTCCAAGCATGACCTCCAGCCACGCAGGAGCCGCTGTGATTTCACACTCCAGCGCTATTCTCCCATCCAGGGAATAACACCGCCACTGCCAGGCCCTATGCACACACACTCGGCAAACCACAGACAAGCCCCATGATCGAGGCTGCGGCGGAGCTGAGTTCAGATACAGTGGGACCTGGCCTCACCTGGGGGGGGGCCTTCCTCCACCCTCCGTCTGCAGCTAATTATTCAGCTACGTCTTGTTAGGATTCACCGGAGACACAAAGGGAACAAAGCAGTGCTTCTCAGGGTGCATTTCCTAAAGTGTGCTCCCCAGCACTGGGGTCCTGCAGGGAGCAGAGGGGACACTGGCCCAAACAGTCAGAGAAATGCCGCACACCCTGTCCCTGGGAGAGTCACAGCACACACTAGCATTATTAAAGGCTCCAAAAGGTATCTCAAAAAAAATGAGTTTAATTTAACTCAAGTCAGTTTGGGAAACTTGCTTGTCCCCGGCCATTTCACCCCCTAAACTCTATTAATAGCTAGGGCAACTCCCACATAAAGAAATGCTAGCCTAGGGCCAGTGCAAGTATGGGGACGGAGTACGTGCAGAACTCCTACACTCATGACATAACCCATGGGCAACCTCAAGAAAGGGGTCAGCCTTTAATGGCCTTGTATATGAGGGTCACTGATTAGGACTTGTAATTTTCTTCCTATTAGTGTTCTGTCCCTTCTCAGTCTAGTTGCACAATAGTTATATTCAAGGTGAGGTATGGTTTTTTTCCCTCCAAGTATTTCTTATAACAGTAAGTGTTAAAGGGTCTTACCATTCTTTGCCCATCTCACACCTACCCACCACAATAACTGATAGGCTCTATTTTGATTAGAATTTAATTTATTTTGATTACTAAATTAATGAATATTTATTCTATTAATAAATTAATTTATCAATAAATTATCAATTTTTTAAAAAGATTTTATTTATTTATTTGACAGAGAGAGATCACAAGTAGACAGAGAAGCAGGCAGAAAGAGAAGAAGGGAAGCAGGCCCCCTGCTGAGCAGAGAGCCTGATGTGGGACTCGATCCCAGGACCCTGAGATCATGACCTGAGCCGAAGGCAGTGGCTTAACCCACTGAGCCACCCAGGTGCCCCAAATTATCAATTTTTAATCATATTTAATTGATAAATATTTAATATTTAAATTTAATATTTAATAATTAAATATAAATATTTAATTGGTAAATAAATTTATCGATTTATTAATCGATAAATTAATATTTATTAATAAATTTCTTTGGGTTACAATTTAATGAGTTTAAATGTTAGCTTCTTCTAACTTCTGTGGTTCTGGTGTTTCTATAGGGAACTGTTCTCACATTTTTTCCCTATTCTGGCTCCAAAATATTTCATGGACTGGTGTCTCATTTAAATCCAACAGAACCATATTTCAGTAAACCCTCTCAGAGAAAAAGAGGAAACTCCATTTGAATTCCATTTTAAATTTATAAGTAGTCAGACATACAAATAATACAAGTAATCAAAGAATTACCTAACATTTACTAAGTGACATATATTGCTCTAAGCACTTACAAGTAGTTATTCAATCTTTATAACTAGGAGGCAGCTGCTGTTACTATTCCCATTCTACAGCTAGGAAAACAGTTTCAAAAGACACAAGGTAACAACTGGTAGAACTAGGATATGAGCCCCAGCAGCCTGGCCCTAGAGGGCCAGTCAATCGTTGTGCTATAGATCTTCTCCAAATACTACAGGATTAACTCTTAGGATGCAGGTACAGCCTTGCTGATTTCTTTAGGGCCCTGCATGGTACGCCTGGTGACCTAGGTCTCAATACCAGGCTAAAAACAGCCATGGGCCTCTCCCAAACTGATGGCAAAGCCTCACTTCCCCAAAGCCATATATGGTTCAAAAGCTTCAATGAGGGAAAAAAAGGGAAAGCAGTCTGACATGACTAGAGACACAAGAGACTCTCAATGCTCTCATTTCACACGTAACCAAGAACAGAGCTGACAGCTGAACTAGTTAAGATAGAAACAGTCACTGGTTTGTTCGTGATCACAGTGTGCAAGATGGTGGGGAAGCTGAAGCTGTCCTGAGGACTTCCAGGCCATCCTCCACAATGCAGCTCTCAGAGGGGATACAATTTGGCAACAATCACCAGCATCCGACAGCCTGGGCTGTTTGAGGTCAGCTTTATCACTAATTACTACCATGATCCTAAATCAGTTACCTTGGGAGGTGGGGTGGGGGACTCTCAAACATGAGCATGGCTCTAGAAAATTCTAAGAGAACAGAAATAAATGAAAGCAAGAAACCTATTTTTAACCTCAAAACAAAACCAAAAAGCCAAACAAAACAGCAATAACACACTGTAGGACACATTATAAAATAAAAAGAAACTTCTTTTTTACATATCTTTTCAGCTGATCTCAGGCACAAACCCGAAGAACCTTAAAATATTTAACAGATTTTGTTGAAATCAGAGCACTCATTTAGTGCTCAGTCTGGACTGAAATGTCCCAAACTATGGCTGCTAGTCACTTCCAGAAAACACTACCTCAGCCAAAGAGTACATTTTCCCTGATCTTTATCTAAGACAATGTTCCACTCTGCTAACACCCTCCTTCATTGACAGTTTTTTCCATTCACTGACCTTTCATTCATTGTTGTACTCTAGTGACCCCAGTTTCATTTCATTAATTAACAACAGATGAGACACTGCCTGATTTCCCCGAACTCTTGAAAAACTATCTGAGGCCTCATCAGCCACTCAGTTTTGAAATATGTCTAAAATGCCCTTCTCCCTCTTACAAACCAGACTTAACAAGAAAAGTATAATTCATCTGTGCAAACTTTGTTACAGATGGCTGACAGATACAGACCCGTCATCATCTCTGCCCTGTCATAACCCTCCCCGATCCCCCAGACTCTGTGTTAGACTGCCTGACAAGAACACACAGCATCAGTTCACGATCTGCTTGTGCTGAAAATCTTTTTAAATACTTTTAAGGTTGGCCAAGGATTTAACTCACTATCCAATCTCACCACGTTTCTCCTCTCCCTAGATTTTATGGTCTTTACCATCTGGGAATGGAGAAAACACAGTCATGTAACCCCGATGAGCTTCCCAAAGATAGACCTGAATCTAGGAATGGTGGTAACCACGCTCCCCCTTAGGCTGAAGCATTTGCTTCCAAGAGGAAGACATGTGCGCAGACACGCCTGGCCCGCAGAGAAATGCGGACAAGGGGACGGGCAGGGAGGTATGCAGACCCCTCTGGCCTCCACAGATTTGAACAGACAGGCAGACAAAGTACAATCTCTGTTAGTCTTCCACAAATCCAACCAGTAGAATGCTCATTTATAAATACACACATATATATTACTTTGAACAGAGAAAATGTTTAGTATAAAGACATTCATAACTTATATAGTATTTTATTTTCATTCAGCCAAGAAAAACTTCCTTCAGAGCACCACCTTAACAATTCTAATCACAAATACCATTTTCTGTAAAAGCCAATGTGAACCACCATTTAATTTTGGGGGGAAAAATCTGCCAAGTAAAATACATTTAACAATTCTACTAAACAATCCCAATCAGTCACTCTTTTCTCTCTGCCCTTACAACCAGTTATAAATCACCGTGATTTTTCTTAAAAAAGAATATTTGTAATAAACAAAAGTAGCCTTTTACTACAGCTTAGTGATGTGAAATAAAGGCTCAAGTCTCAAATTCTAAAAGCGGATTCCCTAGTCTTTTAGTCAAAGTAGAGATACATGCCATCTTCCTTTCCTTTAGAGACAGCTCTCTGTAGGGAGAGACACAGGACCTCTCCAACAGGTGGCTGGTCCTCAGAGCTCCCTCCGCCCCCAGAGCCGAGCAGAGCGGGAAGAGGAGCTAAGAGCTACTCCCTCCCACATGGTGGGGGGAATTCCACAGCTCTATACAAAAGTAGTACTTATACCAAGCTCAATTTTATGAGAGATGTACTTCTAAACAGTCAATGCAAATCAATTTTTCATATTAAATCATTTTCACATAGTTTATATGGTTTCATACTTTTTAAATAGAGTTCTCGTGTAGTTTAACCATTGTAAGACAAAGACTCCCTTTTCATGACATAATACAAGCCATTCACTTACCTCTCCCAGAGTGCATGTGCAGGATTTAAGTACCCCCCACCTGTACAGAACAGTTCTCTCCATCCTGAAAATAATACCTGCTACTGTGCTATTAGGAGACAATCCTAATATTAAACACTAAATTGCTGACACTGTATTTCAATTGTTGAGACGTTATTTCACAACAGATGGACATTTCACTTCACAATGAAGCGACTGATTCGGGCAACTCTGTCTCTAGCTGCTCACAAAAAAACTCAAGTGTGGTTACAATGCTTCCAGGTCAACGGACTGTCCACATGGAGAGTTGAAACTAGCTAAAGAAAATGAAACAAAAATGAAGGTGCCATAATGTCGCGCCCCTGGTGGAAGCAAACAGACAAAAGTAACGGTAGGACAGGCTGGTCTCGAAGCCAGGCCACACGTTTGACAGACCGTCTCTGGGAGGGGAGAGAGCATGGCAGATTTTCCTCAACAACTTCAGCAACATTCCAACTTTGTCTTTCTCAGCCAATCTCCACTGAACAATGCTGATGGAAAAAAAAAAAAATCCCTAATAACAGAAGGCATTAACTGCAAGGTCCTATTCCATCTGCTCTGTAGCGACCAGAGCACAGACTAACAGGAAAGTGGACAAGCAGAACTTCTGCAGAGACTATGCAGGAAGCCAGACAAGTAGCCTCGGTCTCATAAAATGTGCCCCGTAAATGACATCTCCAAAATAGCTCGCTCTGTACTAATCAACTTTCTCACCTGGTGCAGTCAGGGGATGAGAAATCCTATCTAATCTAATTTGTGGATTAATACAGTTATCACCTAGACAACAAAACAGCTTTTAAATTTTCAAAGTACTAGCATTAAAAAAAACTATAATAATCTAATTTCTTGTGATTCAGAATGTCTAGATCTTGTTATCCCTCAAGATAACTTTATCTGCATCAGTTAGCAAAATCCAGAAGTGTTGTTCAGTAAAGAATTCTCAGAAGATGTAGGGTGATAGCTATTTTACTGATCTTGGCAGTTGGCAATACGGAGCTACACCCAGAAACTCCTCCTCTTAAAACACCCAGAAAACACAGCTAGGACCCTGAATAAAAGCCCTCAAACAAAGATTATTTTAAAGAATGCAACCAAAAGAACCAAATGAAAGGAATATGGTCAGAATCCACAAGGAGATCTGTAAGAGGGGAGCCAGATTCACAGAGGCAGCCCCTACTGGTCCTGCAGTAAAATGTGAAGACAGGGCCAAGTGAGCAGGGTCCGGGGGCTTCCCAAGAAGAAAGGACTTAGGAGGACCCTACTGCCTTCAGCATGGAAGGGGAGGTTATTAAAGAGACCACATTTGCTCATTTCACCTGAAAACCAAAGATTTCCAAGCTTGTCCCATTTGATGTCCCCAAATCCAACCTAACACTTTCAACTCCCTTTGATCATTTTCCTGAAAGATTAACATTTAAAATAAAGCCAAAGCCAACATCTCCCTCTCTTTCCTTCCACATCCCCATCCATGGTCACCCCATCTTCTCAGTTCAGCCAAACTGTTTTGCAAAGATGTTTGGCAACATTCAGTTGCTGTGCCAAACACACTGACTTTCCCCCCCCCCCTTATTTAAAGACTTTATTTATTTGAGAGAGAAAGAGCACAAGCAGGGGGAGAGGCAGCGGGAAAAGCAGACTCCCCCCTGAGCAGGGATCCCAATGTGGGGCTCAATCCTGGGACTCTGGGATCATGACCCAAGCCAAAGGCAGAAGCTCAACCAGCTGAGCCACCCAGGCGCCCCACACGGACTTTCCTTTATGTCCCTTCGATCTGCCCTGCCTTCCCATTCTTCTGCCGCCCTCTGCTCCAGGACCTTTATCCCTCACTCTTAGATAAACTCCGTAACACCTCTCTCTGGTCCACTTGTCCTCCCCACTCATGTCCTCTGCTGCCAGATTAAGCATCGTAAAATAAAGTTTTGATGTGGTCTCTGCTCTCAATACTGACTCAATACCGAATAAAATACAAAATTGTGAGCCAGACATTCAAGACCCTTCCTAATCTCAACCCACCGTCCAACCTGATTTTCCATGCCACCGCCTTCCATGGAAAAGGAAAATTGGGTCTTCTGTTTTCCTAACACACTGTGTTTTCCAATCTTGGGCCTTTGGCAATTTAGTGTCTCCCCCAATCCATTTTATTATTTCCTTCCAAACCATAGGCAAGCACAAGCCATACCTCTTCTACAGAAGGATATTCCAAAGATTTTTTACCACAACCAATAAAATACATTTTACATCAAAACCTTCTCAACACAAGATGACTCCAGTCACAGCCACAGACACCCGGGGCTCTGGAGAACCGGCCAGGGGTCACAGGTCAGTGCTGGGGGCCAGGTCCCAGAAACAAATTTCACAACACTATCTTCCCTTCCTGAGTTACTCTGACAGTTTCAATATTCTTCTGTTGCATTAAAGAAAAAAAAGTCTCTCCAGGACACCTGTGTGGTTCAGTTGGTCAAGCAACCGACTCTTGATTTCGGCTCATGCCAGAATCTCAGCGTCCCCGGATCAAGCCCTACGTCCAGCTCCATGCTCTGTGGGGAATCTGCTGGAGGATTCTCACTCTCCCTTCTCCCTCTACCCCTCCCCTCTACTTGCATGCACGCTGTCTCTCTCTAAAATAAATAAATAAACTAAAAAAAAAAACAATACACAAAACTTTCCTGACCAGCCTATCTATACATAATCTTGCCAACTTAGAACTTCCCTAAAATTTATGGCAACCATCCAGCAGAGTACTTGCCACTGACTTGGTAACTGTGAATTATCTTTGTGAGTGTGTTTTGTGACCTCTATTTCTCCAGCTAGAATACATTGTGAACTGCTTGTGGGTAAGAATTAGGTCTCACCCTCATTTGTACTCCCCTCAACATTTAGCACAGTGCTTGGCACACAACTGAAATTCAGTAAATGTTTACTGAATCCTTCCTTGTTACAATGAATAGCTGTTGACAGACACAAGTCTTGTATATTTTTGGTGTTCAAAAGGATTTCCTGATTCCATTCAAAGCCCAAAACTATGTTGGCATGGGTGGGGGCCCAGAGTCTGCTTCCTATTCCTAGACCACAATGCCCTAGAACACTCTCAGGGTGAGAGCGGCAGCACAAGACAAGAAAAACATTTTTCTGCTACTAAAGAAAAAAAAGTAGAATCCGTGAGTGCTACTTTGGTCATGGAAAAGCAGCACTGAATCCTCACTGAGCTCCTGCCACACCCAATCTTAAGCGTGCTGAGGATTTCACATGAAAGGTGGAGAGAGAAAATGTTTTCAGATGTCCCTAAGTGGCTCAGAAGTCCATATGACCTGAAGAGCCCAGTAATACTCCCAGGGCTCAGGGAATCTGGGCATATTCCTCAGGAAACTGATCAGACCAATTTCAATTAGGACGCAGATGAGGATGAAGGGGCTGCCTGACAGGTCTATAGTGATCATCAGTGAAATGAGGTTATTTATCAAGAGATAACTATGAGTCAGAGGAAAAAGGGCTATTAGTCTGGTCGCTGGGGAATGACTCCTAAAAATCAAATTTGACTAACTTGTACACTGTCCATGAATCACCATACAACTCCTCTCTCGGGCCTTTCTACATGAAGCTCAAAGCTTTCTGGTCTAAGCCCGTAGCAGGCTTTCCCATAAACTACTTCTATGTATTCTTTTCTTCTCTATCCACAATCCTCTTCGGCCGTCTGCACAGCCTCCTCGGAGACCTCATAAAGCAGGCAGGAAAAAGGGGCTACCTGTTCAGTCAACCAAACAACTTGAGACCACTGGAATCATCTGTAGGTTCAACGAGACACTTAATGAGCACCTACCGTGAGCAGGACACAGGTAATGGGGGAGTGGTGACCAAAACAGAGGCCCTCTCTGGAATGGACAGTGCAATGGACAAACGTCAACCAAATAATTAGATGTATTAACTAATTAGAGGTAGGTGGTCAAAGGAGTGTGTGTAACAAAGAAAACCAACTTTGCCTGGTAGCTAGGGAAGGCCTGACGATGACACTGAATCCAGCAGGAGACAAAGGGTGAGTGAGTGGAGGACACAAGGAGAGGGCCTCTGCGAAGGCCCAGGACACTGCTGCCGCAGGCCTGCAGCAACCAGGAGGAGGCGCACAGAAGTGAAATGAACTGAGGCTAGAGAGGTAGGCAGAAGCCAGCCATTCTAGGGCCTTGTGAGTCTGAAGGATTTGGGAATTGATCCGAAAAGCCAACGACGCGTATTAGGCCAGGGAGTTATATAATCTGGATTACATTAAAATATAAAATAAAAATACCACTTTGGCTCCAGAGTGAGTAATGGATTGTAGGTGGCAAGGCAGAAGGTAGGAGAAGCGCAGTGAAGAGGCTCCTGGGGCCCCCGGAGTAGGGGAGATGCTCTCGGCTTGACTCGGCTGCTGGCAGGAGAGGAGGCGAGCAGGCGCCCTGAGAACTCAGCAGACAGACCTGGGGACTGGGAGGCAGCAGGGGCTGCAGTCCAATTCTTGACAGCTCACAGATTTGTCCTTCTGGTTTAAAGGGCTTGCATAATTTGACTTCATTTCTTTTCAATGGCCACTTTGCCTCTTCGCAAATAAATCCACTCTAGTCCCCCCACTGCCCCCTAAAATCAAAGTTCAGTCTTGACACTCTGAATCGTGTTTCTCCCCCAGTCTAAATGCCCAGGCCCATTCCCCTCCAAATCGTACTCATCCTCCAAAGTCCGGTTAGAATCCCAGTGCCGTAACCGAATCCTCCCAACCTCTGCTGATGATACCCCATCACACCGCGAAGTCCACGTCAGACATGCTTCCCCAAACTGGTGGCTAGGTTCTTCAAGGGCAAGGCCCAGCCTTTTGCTTTTCTGGTGGCTTGGCCCAGGGCCCAACCACAAAAGTGCCCATGAAGCCCTGAGAGGTGGACTGGATGAAAGAAGTCCTGGGCCTAGTGCTTCTCCAGAACCACAGGTGACACGACCAGGGCAAGGCTAAGGCCATTGTGGTCATCGAGGCTGCTGTCCCCTGGCTCATGCAGACGATCAAGATGAGGAAACAAGGAAACATCTGCAATCTGGCTTGCGGGCCATCTTTAAAAAAGACCTAGCCACAGCTGTGACTTCAGCACCGGGAGCCGGGGGCAGTGACATAAACCAGCTCACAACACTGGCAGGCAGCGGCCAGAGAGAGACGATCCAGGCAGCGGGGCCCCAGGCCAGCTGGGGCTTGGGCGCACAGCTGCCAGCGAGCAAGACAGCACCGGTGTTTGGTCTGCTTTCAGGGGCTTTCAGTCTCTGCAGCTTTTTAAACCCAAGAACAGCAACTCCGGGGCAACTTAGTACTTTTACTGAAACCCATCCATTTCCATCTCCTTTACCAACTACTGCAGGATTTGAAATGGAATGACTGAAGAGGCCCCTCTCTAGACAATAGGACAGAAATGTCAAACTGGGTCACAGAACTCATGGTAACAATAGCACGCACCGTAAAACCTGTCACCAGCAAGACAGGGCTCTACCCTACTTTCCATTAGGAAAGACAGTGAGTCCACTAAACCAAAGCCATATCTTTATTATACAGATCTACTGACTGAATCTAGGTCTCTGTTACATTGAAAAAGTGTAGTCAAATATATTTTTACTCCCTCCTGGTTCTAATGAAACTAGAAAATCTAACATAAAACAAAGAAATGTGTACTTGGCCTTTAACCACTGCAAACATTAACCTAAGACCTTAGCTGTCTTCCGAGACAAAATGTTTGTAAAAGCCCTTAGCATTTTACTGACACTGCACCTAACAGTAAATGCTTAATAAATGGTATCTTCTATCATTATTCAGAACTACCCTTCAGCATAGAACAGAGGAGTTAGACTTTTATGTGGGGATCACCCTGGCTAAAATAATGTAATATTTTTAAGAAGTTTTATAAACAGTATATTTTCATACACTGCTTCATTCCATAAAATGTGGAAGTAAGAATAGGACTCTGAAATCCACAAAGAGTCCGAGAAAGGGCTACCATGAAAAGTGCCTTCAGTTCAGCCTCCTGATGAAATTCCACAAGACTCTGGAATTACTGCTGATATGGGCCTTGGGCCCGTGGTGGGAGTGAGCTTGGGAGAGTCACTCAGGGCTGGGTTATTTTCCTTGTATGTAAATGGAAGGGCTGGAGTCTGTGATTCACGTGTGCTGTTTTGCTGGAGGGTTGGTTATCCTGTGTCTCATCAGAGGACAGAAATGAGTGCTGCAGAGTTAATTACTGTGTGGGTCCCTTTTGCTTTTACTCAGAATCACAGCAGTGAGTAAAGAGAAGGAAATAACAAGCATTTCTCATCTTTAGGTTGATCTTTATTTCTATGAACAACCCATCTATTCTCTTTTCTCTATGTTAGCTAGAAATTAAAGTCCAAGTTTGGTATTTCTCCTTTTCTCTTCTAGATTTATGACCAGTCTGGTGCCCTCAGAAATACAACAGACAGGGCACCTGGGTGGCTCAGTGTATTAAGCCTCTGCCTTCAGCTCAGGTCATGATCTCGGGGTCCTGGGATGGAGCCCCACATCAGAATCTCTGCTCAGCAGGGAGCCTGCTTCCCCCACACACACCACCCCTCTGCCTGCTTACTAGTGATCTCTCTGTGTCAAAAACTTTAAAAAAGGAGGGGACACAATAGACAAAGGCAAGTAGAATAAAATGATACATGGTGAATGAGGCCAAGAAACAGGATTATTTTTTAAAGAGAACAAGTTTTCTGACCATTACCAAGACAAAAAAAGTTGATCAGTAAGTCAATGGTGGCAACTATTTGTTTTCTAACTCAGAAGGATAACAGCTTTTAAGGGAAGACAGCCACTACAGAGACTCCACGGGCATCATCCAAGCCAATCCTCACAACCAGGACCCTCCATGATGGTCATTTTTGTGAAACAAATGTTTATGACACCCATTCTGTCACTCCATTCATTCAAATTCTTTGCCTTGTTTTCACAGATGGCTGTGGGAGCATACACGCATTTTTAAACTGCTTATTAAATAACGGATTTCACAACTGCAAAAAAAAATGGAAAAGATGGTTTTGCCATCACCTATACAACAATGATGATGGAGAACGTCCCAAAGGGATCCAAATTCATTCTTTCTTATCAGATGAGGCTGCTACTGGTAATTAAACCCTTTACTCATCTGGGGGTAGAATGATGCTATGCTTTGGCTCGGCTTGATTATTGGGAGACTTCCTAATGGCTAAACAGAACAGTCAATTTATATTCACCTTTAAGAATTTATAGAAATTATCACAACCATCTCAGTTTATATGGTTTCACAGACTTGTATCTTCCTATGAGTAGAGTGAGATCTCTAGAGCTATTAGCTTTTTATCAACACTCATTATTTAAGGATCAAATAAAGATACACACTATTTCATCATGGTATTTTTATTAGCTTTTAAAATCATGTTTAAATCTACTTAAATAGATAGAAACATTTTCATATTAGATACTTTTCCCATAACAGCTATATGTTTGCTCTGACTGAATATACTTTGTAAATCATTTATTTCAAAACAATCTCAAGTTTTCACTACACTTTCAGATTAGTTCCATCACTGTTTAATACAATCACTTATATTCTACACTAATAGAATAAATCACATGAAATAGAAATGGGACAAACCTACATGTAAGCTAATTTATACATCAAATATTTACTGAGAACTTAAGAAGTTCTGGGCCTTGTCAGGGAACACAAAGATGAAAACGACATAGACCTCAGGTGGAAAAAGAGAATCTAGTAGGGGAGTTAGGCTAATAAATGAAAAACGATAATATAAGATTTAAAGAATATTTTAAGATAATAATGAAATATAGTATATGGCTACCAAATTAATCTTGGGAATACTGACTGGCTTAGACGAGGGAAAAATTGGTCAGGCAAGGGTCAAGGTGCCAGGCTGAGGAGGCCTGCAGATGAGGCCAGTATAGGCAGAGTTCATTGCAGAACCAGGGTCCAAGTTTCAGGACTTGAAGCCTTAGTAAAATGGTCTCCCCAATAAGCAGCTGCCCAAGTGACTTAAGAGAACCCCTTTCACCTGAAAGAAACAAGTTTAAGGGATGCCTGGGTGGCTCAGTCGGTTAAGCATCTCCCTTTGGCTTGGGGCACGATCCCAGGTTCCTGAGATCAAGCCCTGCATCGGGCTCCTTGCTCAGTGGGGAGCCTGCTTCTCCCTCCCTCTCTTTCTGCCTGCCACTCTCCCTGCTTGTGCTCTCTCTGTCAAATAAATAAATATATCCAATCTTTAAAGAAACAATATTGTTTAATATTGTTTAAAACATTATTGTTTTAAAAAAACAATAGGCTAGCCCCATCCCCAAACAGGACCTGTTCCATATTAAGGAATTAAGCCCATTCCAGTAGAGCTTCCTTCAGTAACCTTGCCTTTCTTTATGTCCCAACAACAAGGTCCTATGGGTAGGTGTGGGTCGCCACTTGTTGGAGGGAGAAGCTCATTAAAACACTTCTTCTGGGGCGCCTGGGTGGCTCAGTGGGTTAAGCCTCTGCCTTCGACTCAGGTCATGATATCAGGGTCCTGGGATCAAGCCCCACAGCAGGGAGCTTGCTTCCCTCTCTCTCTCTCTGCCTGCTCTCTGCCTACTTGTGATCTCTGTCAAATAAATAAATAAATCTTTTTCAAAGATAAAAAAAATAAATACTTCTATCAGTTCCCTGAGGATGTCTTTTTGTTCCCCTTCTCTAAAGCCATTTTTTCCCCAGGCAAGATGGCCCTGAGAATGGAAATGGAATTTGGACCACAATCCTTTACTTCCATATCTAATGGCCATTAAAAACCATCTCACATCTGATACTTTCTTCCCAAATAATCTCAGAGTAGCTGACAGCTCTAAACCCATGGAGAAAGCACCTCGAAGAAGTCACCGCATCTCTGTTATGAGGCTGACCACCATCTCCAACTGCTGAAACCAACAGGGGCAGTTGGCAGGGGAAGCAGTCTCCAGTTACCCTGTCACTGTCTGTAGCACCTGCGAGAAGCCTGCAGGCTTTTCCAGTTATGTCCCTCCCGCCAACAAAATACTGAAGAAGCATCCGTCATTATGTCCACAACCCTGAACATCCCAAGCAACTGGACCTTGACAACAAAACGGGCTGCCAAGAAAGGACAGGGGAGCTTCCCTGGCATTCTCTTCCACTTACCGCTCTTCTGCCTACTCCGAGGAACAGACTCACTACCGCAGGGAATTTCCAGTTAGTCAGGGGCTTCTAGGTGGCTGGGAGGCTTTCAACCACCCAGAACCCTCACTTAGGTATCGTAAGAGATCTGGCTGCTCAGAAACTCCCAAACAAGGCAATTCAATTTAGTCCCTGAAGCCACCTCCTAAACTAAAAGATACACAGGATTCTGGGGTGTGGACCAGGATATGGTGCCATCAGTACATTCAGTGTGGTTCTTGGTGCTGCCAGGATGGACTCTCATTCAGACCCAGGCAGCACCTCCTGTACGACATGGGAATGTCAGGGTGTTCTGACTCCGTGTGTCATTCCACATGTCAATCCACTGCCGGCCCAATCTAGCCGCAGACTGAAAGCTTTCTCCTCCTTGTCCAAGGAGTGCTCCTCCCAAAGTGATGCAAGGCTGGTAAGAACCTTCCCAGGGAACTAAGGAGTGCTCTTTGTTAAAGCGGGGAAAGAGTATTCAAGGAACTAACCCCCCTGTGCTAGAAACTCAGCAGGAGCTCACTCCTGTGGGAGTGTCTGCTCAGCCAAGCTGTCGGAGTCAGAGCCCCCCACAGGGAAAGTGTCTCAAACAAGAGGGAGGTGGGACAGTCACTTTGCCATGAAGCACATCTTGGTGGATCCTCTTTAAGAAAAATCCTGGTCCTATTAATAGCATGCCAAGGTAAAGTCCTCACTGTGCCTACAAGAAGCACAAAAGGAGTTCTTAAACTCACCACATCAGTTTAGTGGAACTCCAGTAAAAGTTGTGTTCACCACAGCACAATCCCAGGAAAAGAGCGCGCCTATCAACAAGAAACCAAGCCTGATACTCTAATTCTCAGTCACAGAACTCCAAAAACTTCTAGGTGTCTTGGCTTTTTCCCCAGGATGCTAACAGAAAGACCAGGAAGCATCAGAGCGAGAGCAAAAGGTGTGGCAGCAGATGCTCAGGAGACAGGAAACCAAGCCTGCTTTCTGAGACCTGAAGCAAAAGCTGACTAGCTAGAACTGAAGACTCAGAAATCTTATCTGAACTTTCACAGAGATGAAGTATTAACACACCAACACCTGATTAATCCGATTCTCTGAAAACTGAAACGTTTACACTTCTAAAATCAAATGCCAATGACATCAAGTTCACGGTACCCTCCTTACAACAAAAGACTGAGGTGTGAAAATGATAGTATCAACTATATTTTGTTTTCTTAGATCACATTTTTAAAAGCCCTCTTGCCTTCCATGGTAGCAGAATCTGCAGGACACAGCAGCTTTGTGTTAAAGGTCACTGTGCATTGTCACACTGTATTCCCCACCTGTGAGCAAAGGATGAACACTGCTTTGGAATTCAGTAAAATGGAACTTGCTCTTAAAATACTTCTTCCCAGGTACTTTATAAAATCATTTGCTTAGTCTTTGCAAACGGAGATCTTTTTCAGTTGTAAAAACAAAATGGTAATACACAATTAAGTGAGCTTTAAACTGTCTCCCTAATCACTAGAAGAAATAGTTTATACGCATTCTCCCTGTCATTGCTCATAATACGTCTGAGAATGGTTAGCTGATCTGCTGGAGTCCCCATAACTCTGTTTAATAAGAATTTGACACCATGACACTGGTCTGGTTCTTGCCACTGGGGTGGGAAACCAAGAGCAGGAGCTGAGAGGTAGAGCGTTTCGTGTCTGCAGATCCCAGATGAATGGAAAAATCCCCGTGAGAAGCAGCACACAGATCTATGTGACATTTCTAGCTAACAAATCCCAAATGAAGAGGCATGTGAGCTAAGTGACAAACACACAGACTATTGTGGAAGAATGGTGTGTCCATTAGAACCTATAAATAAGTCCACTTCCCCAGGATACTCGCAGCTGCGATGACCTGCTGTGAAACGCTGCTTACCGGGGCGCTCCGCAAGATACAAAGTCCGCTCAAGTCTGCCACCAGCCTTACCGGCAAGCAGGTGAACGGAGCTGAAGCTCTTCTCCAGTTTACCCAGAAGTACAGTGAGAAAGCAGTCTGAAGACAGAGAGGCAACATCTTGGGAGCTCTGGTCGTAAACTACAACCCTCTGACCGCAGTCGATATCAACCTGCAGGGCAAATGTGAGGCTGTTAGGAAGGAAGCTGCAAGAGTAATCCTGGAGGCCAGCAGCGGCCTCACCCACCACTTTCAGGTGATAATCTGAATAAAAAGGACATGCAGTCAATGGACTGGATAAACCTAGCATACAAATGGTTTAAATGCTTGTCTACACATCTACACAGAAATAGCATCAGTTTTGCTTTTAAAAGTTAACTTTTAAAAGCAAAGATTACAGATTAACTTTTAAAAGCAAAACTGATGCTATTTCTGTGTAGATGTGCTCGAATCTCCTTGGTTTAAAATCTTAAACGCTATAAAAGACTAAAATTCATGAAACAAAATAATATGCAAAATAAACCACCAATCCTTCAATTAAAGAAACATTTTAAAAGGTTTCTACTTAACAAATCAGCTGTTTAGTAAAATTAAAACATGAACCCATTTTTATTTCTGAAGAAAAGAAATAGCTTTACCTATCACAAGGATGACATTTTGGAATCCCAAAAACAACCTTCGTTGAAGATAAATTATATCTCTAAATCCTGAACAATGGTACCTTCCCTCCCCACAAATAAACAGCACTTCTAATATAACTAGTTTCCATTTTCTTCCAAGGCACTTGAAAAGAATGATTTCCTTTCAGTAAATCTGTAGATAACACAGAATAATATATATAGTAATTACTGATACATATACTATAAATTATCATATATTAAGTTACTAATAATTAATATCACATTATCAACTGTTACTACTTATTAGTGTTTAAAATTTTTTTTAAAGTTTAGCAAACCATTAATAGGAAAACACAGCCCTTGACCAAATTAAAACAAATTATCCTTTCTGTATAGTTTAGAATTATTCTTAAATGTGACTGTGTGGTTAGTAAATCACTTTGAGGTATCCCTAAGGTACCAAAGTTTAAAAAGCAACGAAAACTTCCTCAAATTACTTTTCCCCTTAAAAGCGAGACCTTGTTTTAAAATTCTTCCTCATTCAGGGTGTCTGTTTTAAAAAGAAAGAAAGAAAGCACTTACCTTCTGTTTTGCCGAATGCTGGATGAGCTCTGTAATTAACACTTTGTCCTGTTGCAACCTTCGCTTCATAAGCTTGGAGCAGTTGATATTAATGGCTTCCAAAATGTGGGATGTATTGTACTCCACAAATGGCCGGCTATCAATTAGCAGCACTTTCTCTGTTCCACTTTCCAGCAGAGCCACCAGCCTCTCAGTAACAATTTGAGTTCCAGTCATCTCATGGGCCATGACAACAATAAGTCTTCTTTTCCCACCTCCTTCTTTAATTTGCCACGATGATGTAATGGTGGTGTGCTCAAAGGCTCAGCCACTCCATTGTCCTACAAATGTATGAGGTCAGGCTGGTGGTGACTGGCAAAAGGAGAGTTAAACCCATTTTCAGCAAGAGCCCTCCAAGTGAATGTCCCTTTCTCTTTCCCCCGTTGATGTGCTCTTGCAAAGCACTCTCCACAAAGCAGCCCCTCACATTTGATTCATAAAGAGATGACTGGAATAACCATCCACAACAAAAGATGCTCTGGGGCGGCCAGTGCATTACATCATTCTTTACCTTTGCTCCTCGCTCCAACAGCTTTACACTGGGCTGAAAATCCTACATGAAGAGAGAAAGAGACAGAAAACAGAACACAGGGTCAAAGAAAGAGAAAGAGCATCAGATTAGCGAGAGCATATGATTCATAATATTTACTCCATTAATCTAATTCCATACTTGATGCACTGCTTCACTTGAACAAACAAAAAGAACAAACAGGCATGGCTTCGGAAAACCTACTGATGATAATTCACTTTTATATCAAAACATAAAAACTCAAAGAAGACAAGAGAAGACATAATCATGAATTATAGTGACCTGGGGCCCAGAACGACATGCTTGTAGCATGAGACTGACAGAGCTATAAAAAGCTACTTGCAGTAATATTTTTTTCCAAATGGGGCTCCTCCATTTTATTTGCTTATTTCTTGAAAAGAGCACAGAACAACAACAGTCTAAAATACAACCCGGTAAGCAAGCCCACACTATCAAGACAAAAAAACCTTTTCTGATGGCCTGAGAACGGCATGTGAACACACGTACACTCACACATACATGCACCAGGCACCACAGCAGCCCCTGTAAATGGCCCTTAGGAAAACTTTCCATACATTTCAGCTGCCTTTTAAGGAAGAGAAGGAGCAAAAATGGCCGATATCCCTGTCATACCAACTGCTGAGCTCACTGCTGGGGGCCTGGGATGTACCCAGCTCCAACCAAGGCATTCTCACAGCTATGGCCCTGGTCAGTCCATCGCCCCATACCTTGACCCTTCACAGGCTTACCCCTCATTTTCTTGCACCTCATTCTTCAATGAAGCATTGACTCTTGGCCTTAGAAACTCTCACATCTTCACCTGGGGCACCAGGTCAACAACTACACAGCAAACACGCAGAACCCTTAGCACCTGACCCAGTGCTTTCCTCCTCTTGCCAAACTCCCACAAGTGACCACCTCCTCACGGACACTGGTGGCAGTTTTGTGCCCAGAGCTCGGATCTCACCCTGACCTTCAGCACTGTCAGATTCCTAGCTCCCTGGCCCATCTCCGCTCACAAGCCACCCTCTGCTACATCTCACTAGAAGCCCACTGCTGGCATTCACCTTCTACAAGGGAAGCTATGCAATGGCAGAGATTTTATCTCCTATCTCCATAGTGCTTTGCAGAGAAGATACTCAATTCACGGTGTTGTAAGGAAAATCCTCCACAAATGATTTAAAATACAGAATAAATATCTAGTTAACAGATTTCCGATCAGGATAGCAAAACCCTCAAACATCACTGGATCCTGTTCCCCTAATGTCAGACTTACAGATGAGGAGCTGGAGCAGGGAGAAGTACAGGGAGGATACCGAGAGGAGTAGCCCTGCCACTTGTTACTCAACTCTGGAAAATCATGTAACGTCTCCAGCCCACGTGCTCCTCATCTATAAACTGTAGCTACAATGCAGGTCTTGTCTCCTCACAAAGTCTGTTCGGAGGACAAAATTATCCAAGTTATCTAAAGGCAGTAAAAATGCAACTACTTATGTAGAAAAAGGAGGGAAACTGCTCTGAAGATCCCAATGGCGGCCAGAGCTGCCTTACATCCGGAATCTACCAGACCTCATTCAGCAGATAAGCGCAGGGGCAATTCCGCCCTCCTGTGTCATCCAGCCTCACCCAAGCCGTGCCCTCCCTCTCCGTCAGAGCAGACTAACACGGAGTTAGAAGGCCCCTGAGAAATCCTCTCTCCCGGCCCCTCGCACCTGACAAGTCAGCTCCACAGAACACACCGCTTGGCCGTTTCTTGTCTTCATTATATTAATGTATTTTTAGTATAGCTGACTGGCAACGAGGTACAAAAATCATCTCTATCTTCAACGAAGAAACTAAAACAAAGAATCTGTACAGTGAACCAACGAAGATACTCTGGCAGAGTGCCTACAAGGATGCAGCTTCGAACCGAGTCCCCACCGCTCAGTGACAGTTCACAGCAGAGTGAAGTCCTGTACTCAGATTGTCTGATCCCCAAACCAGTGCTCCCACTACTGAGTTTCCCTGTTTTCCCCAAGTACCCATTCCCATAATGAAGCTGGACTGAGAAAGAAAGAATGGCTCAACTTGTCCACGAGGGTGCCCTGGTGGCACAGAAAGTGGAAATCTGAGAATAGGAGCAAGCTGATTCCAACAATGGCACTGGGTATCCGAGTCTGATTGGCTCCTCTCGATGATAAAATCCGGATGGGACAAAGCAGTTATCTGGGTTAGCAGATCAAGGGACAAAGGGAGGGAGAAGACAGCAAACATGCAAAATTGAATTAGAAAGTTCTCATCTTTGCTTCCCTTCAGCCAAATCTCCTAAGCCCAAATCACCGAAACCAAAGATAGTCTACAGCAAAGTTCTACTGGGCAGAAAACGGACTCCTTACCCAGAGAACCAGAGTCAGGACTTCCAGATACAAAAAAACCCTTCCCCTGGCCAAGAAAAGATCTGGGCAAGGTGACGCTAATGCAAGGATGCAACTGAAGCAAAGCACTGGATGTGAAATAAGGATAAAGTCACAGCCCTTCATGTCATACTGAGGCCAGCTAGAGCCCTCCTGTTACAGTTGTTTTGGTTTTTTTTTTTGACAGACAGAGATCACAAGTAGGCAGAGAGGCAGGCAGAGAGAGAGAGAGGAGGAAGCAGGCTCCCTGCAGAGCAGAGAGTCAGACGTAGGACCCTGGGATCACGACCTGAGCCGAAGGCAGAGGCCCCAACCCACCAAGCCACCCAGGCGCCCCTCCTGTTATAGCTTTATGCCCAAACTCTGATGTTCTGTAGTCCCAAATCCATTATGAGAGAGGCAGAGCCCTGCCAATGGGGTGAGCGGATAGGAGAACAATAGCCTTAAACCTTATTTATTTAAAGCTACAGAATTTTGGTTAAGTCCTCATCCTAGGCTACAACTCTAATTTAAAATTTTCTGGGCATTCACTGTTTATTCTGAAGAATGTCAATACCCTGAGATCAGAAACATGCCTGTGATAGTTTTGTTTTTGAAAACTTTTGCACCGGGTAGGATTTAAAAGATGACAAGAGAACATTTCTATTGTCAGCAAAACCACGAAGCTAATCTTACCCAAAATTTCTACAAGAAGTCAAAAGGAATAAACATTCTTAGACTGAACCGTAAGGGCCCAAAGGCATATTACAAAATCCAGGGCACACCCAGCATTACTATTTATTAATTTACTTAAACAATTTTTAAAGTTTTAACTGTTTTCTTTACTTAAAAAAATAAAATCTCAAAAGATAAAAGGAAACTCCACTTCCAACGTGGGGCTCAAACTCATCACCCCAAGATCAAGAATCACACTCTCCAGAGATGCCTGGGTGACTCAGTCGTTAAACGTCTGCCTTTGGCTCAGGTCATGATGCCAGCGTCGTGGGATCAAGCCCCACATCGGGCTCCCTACTCAAAAAGACGCCTGCTTCTCCCTCTCCCACACCCCGCTTGTGTTCCCTCTTTGTGTCTCTGTCAAATAAATAAATAAAAATCTTTAAAAAAAAAAAAAATGACACACTCCACTGACTGAGCCATCCAGGAGTCCCTTTTCTATCCATTTTTTTAAAAGATTTTTAATTAATTTATTTATCACAAGTAGGCAGAGAGGCAGGCAGAGAGAGAGGAGGAAGCAGGCTCCCTGCTGAGCAGAGAGCCCGATGTAGGGCTTGATCCCAGGACCCTGGGATCATGACCGGAGCGGAAGGCAGAGGCTTTAACCCACTGAGTCACCCAGGCACCCCTCTATCCATTTTTAATAGATAACAAATTCACTGGTGCAAAAAAAGGTATAAAATGTATACATACCATGAATATATACAGTTTATTGTATGTTTGTTACATCAACAAAGCTATTAAAATTTGCCACGATACTGAAACCCAACAATTACATTAAGTGAAAAACAGGAAAGCACTGAAAATCCTTCTCCTACCCTGGTCCCATCTGCCCAGGTCCTCCCCTGCCCTATAGTGGAAACCACAGTGAATAATTTCTTCAGATTTCATCCAAAGATTTTTTTTTTTAATGAATACAGAATAAGATACAAATATGTAGTCTTTCTCCTTTTCCCCTCTGTTCAACTGGTTACACAGTACATACACTTGTTGTGCATCCTGCTTTCTTTCACTTAAAACACTATAGTGTGACTTTTTTTCTTATTGCCCTCTTGGCTGCCTGGGGACCATGGTGAGGAGCCCTGCACGCCCTGCCCCCCACCACTGGACACCCAGGAGGTGGGACAGGTGGCCGGAGCAGCTGGAAGACTCTTCTGAGGAGACTGCCATTGACGGGATCCCCCAATCTACCATCAAGGAAATCTGGGTGGCAGTAGGCCCTTCAGAAGACAACAAAGATAAACTCAAAATGGATAAAAGACCTCAGTGTGAGGCAGGAATCTATCAAAATCCTAGAGGAGAAATTAAGAAGTAACTTCTTCAACATCGGCCACAGCAATTTCTTTCAAGAATGTCTACAAAGGCAAAGGAAACAAAAGCGAAAATGAACTTTTGGAACTTCATCAAGATCAAAATCTTCTGCACAGCAAAGGAAACAGTCAACAAACCAAAGAGGCAACCCACGGAATGGAAGAAGATATTCGCAAATCACACTACAGACAAAAGGCTTATATCCAAGATCTATAAAGAACTCCTCAAACTCAACACACACAAAAGAGATAATCACGTCAAAAAATGGGCAAAAAACATAGACATTTTTCCAAAGTAGACATACAAATGGCTAACAGACACATGAAAAAATGTTTATCATCACTAGCCATCAGGGAGATTCAAATTAAAACCACACTGACACCAGTTAGAATGGCCAAAACCAATAGACAGTAAGCAACAAGGATGTGGAGAAAGGGGAACCCTCTTAACACTGTTGGTGGGAATGCAAGTTGGTGCAGCCACTTTGGAAAACAGTATGGAGATTCCTCAAGAAATTAAAAATAGAACTACCCTATGACCCTGCAATTGCAGTACTGGGTCTTTACCCCAAAGATACAGATGGAGTGAAAAGATGGGCCACCTGTACCCCAATGTTCATAGCAGCAATGGCCATAGTCGTCAAACTATGGAAAGAACCAAGACGCCCTTCAAAGGACAAATGGATAAAGAAGATATAGTCCATATATACAATGGAATATTGTGCCACATTTTGAAAGGATAAATACCCAACTTTTGTATCAACATGGACAGGACTGGAAGAGATTATGCTTAGTGAAATAAGTCAAGCAGAGAGGGCCAATGATCATATGGTTTCGCTTATTTGTGCAGTATAAGGAATAACATGGAAGACATTGGGAAATGGAGAGACTGAACTCTGAGAAACAAACTGAAGGTTCTGGAGGCAAGGGGGGTGAGCCTGAGGGTAGGTATTGTGGAGGGCACATATTGCATGGAGCACTGGGTGTGGTGCACAAACAATGAATTTTGGAACACTGAAAATAGAGAAAAGAATAAAGACAACTGGGACACCTGGGTGGCTCAGTGGCTTAAGCCGCTGCCTTCGGCTCAGGTCATGATCTCAGGGTCCTGGGATCCAGTCCCGCATCGGGTTCTCTGCTCAGCAGAGAGCCTGCTTTCCCCTCTCTCACTGCCTGCCTCTCTGCCTACTTGTCATCTCTCTCTGTCAAATAAATAAACAAAATCTTTAAAAAATAATAAAAGAAAGAAAGAAAGACAACTAAAGAACCCTTTTCTATGCATATAGTGAAGTTTTCTATTTCTCTAAAAAGAAGTCAAGAAATCAGTATTTTTCAGACCAAAGACTAGTAACCTTAACCAGGGCCACTAAAAAATATTTGCAAAGTTTCCCACTTTCAGATATAAACATTTTTAAAAACTAGGGTGCCTAAGTAGCTCAGTTGGTTGAGCAACTGCCTTTGGCTCCGGTCATGATCCCAGATTCCCAGGATAGAGTCCTGCATCAGGCTCCCAGCTCCATGGGGAGTCTGCTTCTCCCTCTGACCTTCTCCCCTCTCATGCTCTGTCTCTCAAATAAATAAAATCTTTCAAAAATAAATAAATAAATAAATAAATAACTTTATTTATGAAGGGAAAGAGATAAGCTACAGGAACATTTTAGTATAACAAAATGACTATACAGGTCAGTGAACAAAATGGGCAAATCCCCTTAAGAAATGCTAATTTTGGTATATTTTGTATTTACCAAATGATTTTAGATTTCAATTATTAATATTAACATAAATTATTTGGGAATCTTTCCCTTTAGTATACAATTTTTAAGTTTATGCATAATTTATTTCATGTTTTAGATTTCATTTGGTTACCTACGGAAATTTATCTATGATTTTATTATGGAAATCAGTGGAGTTTTATTTACTGAAATTCACTCTACTCTGCAGAGTGTCAATGAAATGAAATATACCACTGAATTAGTTATGTCAGAGGACCTTAAGCCAAACATTATTTTAATGATAAGATGAGCAAGTGGAATTTGTTTTCATTAAAAAAACAACATACGGGGGCGCCTAGGTGGCTCAGTGGGTTAAGCCGCTGCCTTCAGCTCAGGTCATGATCTCAGGGTGCTGGGATCCAGCCCCGCATCAGGCTCTCTGCTCAGCAGGGAGCCTGCTTCCTCCTCTCTCTCTGCCTGCCTCTCTGCCTACTTGTGATCTCTCTCTCTCTGTCAAATAAATAAATAAATAAATAATCTTTTTAAGAATAAATAAATAAAATAAATTAAAAAAAAAAAACCATACGGGGACACCTGGGTGGTTCAGTCGGTTAAGCCTCTGCCTGGATCTCAAGGTCCTGGGACCCACCTCCGCATCGGGCTCTCTGCTCAGCAGGGAGCCTGCTTCTCCCTCTCCCTCTGCCTG
The DNA here is from genome assembly GCF_011764305.1 of Mustela putorius furo. Taxonomy (NCBI): domain Eukaryota; kingdom Metazoa; phylum Chordata; class Mammalia; order Carnivora; family Mustelidae; genus Mustela; species Mustela putorius. Next base: position 35,436,184 of record NW_025422368.1, on the reverse strand, counting down.
CCTCTCTGCCTATTTGTGCGCTCTCGCTCTCTCTCTGACAAGTAAATAAATAAAATCTTTTTTAAAAAATAAAAGAACATACAGTCTGACTATACAAAAACCAGTATTGGCATCTAAAGCAATTAGCTATAAGGAAAAATTTTTTTCTTTTGATTTTCTTTCCTACTCATAACATAGCCTTAAAGCTGGTGCCCAAATAGAAAATTTCTTAATGATTGTTTTTAAATGATTCCATTGAGCATCATCTCCCTCCTACTCTAGAGGAGGTGTTATTTTTTTCAACTGCCCAGGCAAGATCCTGGCTTCTAGGCTGACACTTCGTATATCCCGCCAGAAAAAAGGTGAGAACCTCTCCCACACACAAGCTCCCCCTTCTACCTACCCATGGGTTATTTTCTGCCAACGGCAACAGCTCATCTGTCACCAGGCCCCGCAGCCAGGGCTGCAGCGGGTGGGTAAGGGATGCCTGCTGGCCTGATAGGTGGGACCCAGGGCGATGCAGAGGCTGCCTCTCAGAGAGGCACACTGCCATTTTAAACACTTCCTTCACAAAGAAATTCTCAGAAGGAAAAGGATCCTATGGCTATGGGGTGCTTAAACCGCCTGCTCAGCAAGGAGAGTGACTGAGCTTTATTTGGTTGGGCGTGAGCTCAAGTTCAAATTCTCAGAGAATTTATGGATGGGATATAATCAGGTAAGAAGTTCACTTTTATTAAACTACAACCCAGCCTTAAATTTTTTTTTTCCTCCTATAAAACTAAAGAACTAGAAAACAAGATACACTAAACAGACTTTCGGCAGAACCTTAAACATAGATTTTCAATAAGAGAAAACTGACCAAATCAAAAGGGAAAAAAGCAGGCTATCATGTCTGGAAACAAGCAAGAAATCTTTGACTTTGACTGTCTACACTGATTAAAGCAACTTTGCCTCATATGCTGTGGGTAAACCCTAACAAAAATTCTGAAGTCTGGCATTTGGTAAAACACATTCAATAAAAACCAACCAACCAAACAAACAAATAAAAAAAACCCCAAAAAACAAAAAACAAACCACCCTCACCAAAGCCGAGTAGACTACATGAGCTTAATGTATTTTCAGTTGCCTATTAATGTCTTGACCGTTAATAACAGTGTGGAGATTCCTCAAGAAACTAAAAATAGAACTTCCCTATGACCCTGCAATTGCACTCCTGGGTATTTACCCCAAAGATACACATGTCGTGAAAAGAAGGGCCATCTGTACCCCAATGTTTATAGCAGCAATGGCCACGGTCGCCAAACTATGGAAAGAACCAAGATGCCCTTCAATGGACGAATGGATAAGGAAGATGTGGTCCGTATACACTATGGAGTATGATGCCTCCATCAGAAAGGACGAATACCCAACTTTTGTAGCAACATGGACAGGACTGGAAGAGATTATGCTGAATGAAATAAGTAAAGCAGAGAGAGTCAATTATCATATGGTTTCACTTATTTGTGGAGCATAACAAATAGCATGGAGGACAAGGGGTGTTAGAGAGGAGAAGGGAGTTGGGGTAAATTGGAAGGGGAGGTGAATCATGAGAGACTATGGACTCTGAAAAACAATCTGAGGGGTTTGAAGTGGCGGGAGGGTGGGAGGTTGGGGTACCAGGTGGTGGGTATTATAGAGGGCACAGATTGCATGGAGCACTGGGTGTGGTGAAAAAATAATGAATACTGTTTCTCTGAAAATAAATAAATTAATTAAAAAAAATAATAAATCACACATTTAGGACTTTAAACCTGGACTTTCAGTAGGGCAACTAGGGTAGGGCTCTTAACACAAGAGGTTTCTTCTTTACACAAAGAATTTACAGGTAGCTTTCTTTTTAAAATTAATATATTTCTTGACACTCTTAAAAATGTATTTCAATTTATAGTTTCCAAAATAAACCCACTTGATGCATCACAAATGAAACCCAGGACGACTCTCATTCCTCTCCCTGGAAAAGCACAGATTCTTTTAACCAAGTATATACAGCAGCCTGGTCACTATTCTGAGCTCCTAATCAGACACGCACAAGACTCGAACACATTCCAGGCGTGGCCTTCAAGCCTGGACCACACCTGCTTCCAAGGCCCTGAGGCTAAAAATAACTCTGGGGCCTCCCACTTGGGCCAGCAGCCAGGCCTGGGGGTAGCTGCAGGCCCCTTGCTCAGCTCCACTACCAGCAAAAGCAGGGGCTGCATAACTCTACAACCACAAAAACCTCCATGACAGGCTTCTTTCCCTCTGTGCCAATCACCTCCATCCAAGGCCTGCTCATTTTCTTTGCCCCTTCACACCAAAAACAAATCTGGGAATTTAGAAACAAGTAAGGTTTTATGATGTATTGTTTTTAAAAACAACAACCACAACCGTGGACCAGAGACTCAGGAGAGGATACAGGAGACCTTGTTCCTAATTTCAGCTCCTCTAAAAAGACACTAACAGGGCACAGGAAGAGTCATGTGACATGTGGTTTCTCCACCTGCAAAGGAAGGACTCCTGTCATCACGTAACACCGAAGAACCACTTCGCTAAGGATGTGATGATACCATGGTCAATGGGCCTCAGTGAGGTGCCACCAAGGGACAGCGCCCCAGGACTGGCTAGATCATTAAGCCATCGTGGTAAGGAGTTACAGCTTATGTCCCACAACACAAATCCAAACAGGTACCTCCTGGGCAAGGGGTAGGGCAACTGTTCCAGATCATTTCTTCTGTGATGAGGGATTTCCAAGGTTTGCTCCAAGACAATGACTTCCACTTCTCAGCCAGCCCCAAGGCACAAAGGAGCCCCTTCAGGTAAAATAAAAAGGGAGGAAGACCAGGGGCAGAGGAAGATGGGGCAGCAGCACTGTTCCCTTGGGGCTTCTAGGCTGTGCTCATTTAAGTCACTGCCTCTGTCCTCACACTTCCCCTTCCGGGCCTGGGGAGCTAATGATGACAGGAAGCCGCACCACAGGGCAAAGCAGGTGGCAAGGCCAGGACCTGGGTGAAGAATTGCAGTGCCACAGGACAGCCAGGAGGCTGAGCAGCCGCGATAAGAATCACAATCCTCCCTGTCTTCATCCTAGAGTTCCTTTTCCCACTCTGCCTTTTTCTCTACCTTTTCCCTGTAATTTGGCTCCATCCCATCCTCTAACTGTAGACCCCCCCCATTTGTTTTCAGAGGCTCTGCTGTTCCCCTCTCTCCCCCTCTCCCCTTCATTTCATCTCTCCTTTCATGATGATAACCAAGACTCTTCTCCGGCTAAGCCCTTATCATGAATCTGCTCTCTGTTTTGAGGGGAGAAGTGCCAGGACCTCAATAAGGGCTGCTATTATAAGGGGCATGGCCACTGCTCCAGACCGCTCCACAGACTCAGGTGCGCAATCAACCCTGAATATCTTGTATCTGTCACCGTAAAATAAACAGTTTTATTTCAGAGGCGAGAGAGAAGCGTTCTCCAGTTGAGTATTTCACACATGGCTATACTTAGATGACTAACCTAGGATCCTCCGCTCTCATCAGCTCTCAAGTGCCCACCTGCTGATCTAGAAGCCACAGGTAAAACCCTCTCTAAACCTCAGAGGAGGACACAAATTCTCAATTTTTCCACACCAGACTGCTCAGAAAATCAACAAGATCTGAACTGTCATCTAGTGCTCAGACTTTTACTGGAGCAGGTAAGCTCTGCACATGTGGACAAAGTGGCCTTCGCCCCAAATCGGACTGCCGCCTGCGCCCGCAGCGTCCCCATGCTGCCGTTCTCTCTGTACCGCTGGCCTCAGGGGCCACTAGTTCTCTTCTCGGCTGAGCCCAAGCCCATCCCAAGGACCTTCAAAGAGAAGAAAAGGTAGAGTGGAAAACTAAGTATCTACAGGTCCCTATTCAGCTCCCAGTTCTATTAGCTCATATTTTAAAAATGATTTCCCAAACAATTTGAATAGCAAAATAAATAGTAATAGATAATAATCCACAGAGTTAAATAAATACCCATGAGTCAAAAAAAAAAGATTTCCTGAAAACAATTGCTGAAGAATGAAAGAGGATGGTGTTCCTAATGGCTCTCTGGGTCTTTTTTTTTTCTTAAGGTTTTTCTGTCGCCTTTCGGGTGGTACTACATTCTGGTTTGACGTCAGCCAGGTTCAGGCATGCCATGGACAACAGGTAAGCAGGGGACACTCTCCTATTGAAGCCTCAATTTCCTGCTCTGAAAAATACCTGTGTCTGTATTGGTTTAAGTTGAATTAACCTAGGTTTCTAAAACAATATGGAGTACCGTGGAGGAAAGAAAACAGAATGGATAATACTTAGCTGAAAAATGACATCTGCGCAAATATAAAAGGACAACGTGCTAGCAGGTGTATGGCAAGTCAAAGAAGAAGGATTTTGAAAACAGGAAAACAGGAACATGAACTACCAGAGAGAAGAAGGAAGAAAATTCTAAATGAAGAATACGCATGAGCAAAAGTAGAGGGACAGGGGTGCCTGGGTGGCTCAGTGGGTTAAGCCTCTGCCTTCAGCTCAGGTCATGATCTCAGGGTCCTGGGATTGAGCCCTGCATCTCTGTTCAGTAGGGAGCCTGCTTTCCCCACTCTTTCTCTGCCTGCCTCTCTGTCTACTTGTGGTCTTTCTCTCTCTCTCTCTGTCAAATAAATGAATAAAATCTTAAAAAAAAAAAAAAAAAGTAGAGGCATATACTGTGCAGATTTCCCCGGCTAGAGCACAGATGGTAACAGCAAGTAACAGAACTAGTTGGTAAAGCAAAGGGGCCAGTTGGTATGGGTTCCTGAAACTCTAAAGCCACCTAAGCCACTGTGAGCTTTATGAACAGAACATGAGAACATTGCTGGAAGAATTCCACCGGTAATTTTCTATGATTGAAATAAGGAGAAAAGGAAAGCAAGGAGACTGACTAGTTACAACCTACACAGTTTTCATTGTCTAAGGTCAGGCTTTGCTAGAGTGGGGACTATAAAATCTGACAGGAAAGGAAAGAGCCAAGGAACTGGTGATGGTCTGAATCCAAGACAGTACACCTGGCACAAGATATACTCTTATTAAATAACTGACTTCCTGCCTGAAGCTGCCCATGAAAATGGGTGTTTAGGCTACATTACCAAGTTTTTCTACAATATAAACATCCAGAAATCTCTCAATACCCTGTTCTGTCCCTGTTTCCAATGAACCAATATCAACCAAAAGGAGCAGTATGTACACGTTCAAGTTTTACTAGTTAGATCACTGTTCATAAAACAGAAGATTAGTCCTGTTAAAAGGCCAAAATAAGCAAAGCAGAATGCAAACAGAGGTAATGCTGAATGTTGCCATTATGGGTGACTTCCTCCTACATATTTTTCAGTAATTTCTAACATTTCATTTTATACAAACACAAACACACACACATATATGCACATATAAAAGATGTATTATCTCGGGGCGCCTGGGTGGCTCAGTGAGTTAAGCCTCTGCCTTCAGCTCAGGTCATGGTCTCAGTGTCCTGGGATCGAGCCCCACATCCGGCTTTCTGCTCAGCAGGGAGCCTGCTTCCTCCTTTCTCTCTGCCTGCCTCTCTGCCTATTCATGATCTCTCTCTGTGTGTCAAATAAATAAATAAAATCTTTAAAAAAAAAAAAAAAGATGTATTATCTTTGCAACAAAAAAATCTAAGGCATATATATTTTTTAATCACTGGTAACTCATGTCATGCTCATGTTGTTCAAAGGAAGAAAGTAATTATTTTGTATGAATCATTAATCAAAGTTTTTTTTTTAATTTTATTTATTTGACAGAAAGAGAGAGGGAACACAAGCAGGGGGAGTGGGAGAGGGTTGAAGGCAGACGCTTAACGACTTGAGCCACCCAGGCATTGCCAAAGTAAGTTTTAACACAGAATCATGGGATTCATCCAACAGTGACTTAACAGTGTGGAAAAAAAATTAGAAATTTTTTAAAATTTAGAGGATTGGATGCCCCTTCGGCTCAAGTCATGATCCCAGGGTCTTGGGATCAACTCCCAAATCGGGTTCCCTGCTCAGCAGGGAGCCTGCTTCTCCCCGTCCCACTCCCCTTGCTTGTGTTCCCTCTCTCGCTGTGTCTCTGTCAAGTTAATAAATAAAATAGTTAAATTTAAAAAATGAATTACAGGGCGCCTGGGTGGCTCAGTGGGTTAAGCCACTGCCTTCGGCTCAGGTCATGATCTCAGGGTCCTGGGATCGAGTCCCACATTGGGCTCTCTGCTCAGCAGGGGCCTGCTTCCCTTCCTCTCTCTCTGCCTGCCTCTCTGCCTACTTGTGATCTCTCTCTGTCAAATAAATAAATAAAATTCTTAAAAAAAAAATGAATTACATATCACGATGACAGTCCTGCTTCAAGGTGTGAAACATTCATTTGTATTCCATACAAAGCAATATAAATATATACAATTTAGTACAGGGCAATGTCCCTTTTCCAAAAATGACCTGCAGTATCAAAGACCATATAATCAAAATTAAAAATGAAAGCACAATCATTACAAATAAAATAAGTTTGCCGCAAGTGAAGTTTAGTATAAAGCAGACCACAGTATTGTCCATTAAGAACTCAGACTAAAATACCAAAATACCTAGTTTCACTATCATACAGAAGGTAGTCCATGGCACAGACCCCAACAATAATGCTTACAAGGATCCAGTGTTTTCTCTCTCTGCACAGATTCTCAACTAGGTACAAAAGAAACCTACCACCATTTGCTATCAATATAGTTAAGCATCACAGAACACTAACAATCAGACTAAAAGCCCCTCTAAGCAAAATACAAAAGTTCAGTTTTTTTCTCTTGCAAATAGTGTTTGTCCTTCTGAATTCTGGGGTTGTGGAACACAGCTAAAATTTAAAACTCAAGGAAGAAAAATAGTTTAGTGGAATAGATGTGTTCATTTATTGACCACCTACTACATTTAATTTCCTATAGAGCAACTTCTCAGTTTCATCGAACTCCAAGGATCATTTAAGGAATTTGATTTAAAATATGATAGAATGATCACCCAGGCTCCGTCCCTGGAGACAGATACTCAAGGTCTCAAGTGGAGACTGTGACATTTAATAAATGTCCCAGAAGATTCTTCAGATCAGGCAAGTTTGAAAAACACGGCCCTAACAATACAGATGGTTCTCCTAATGTTCACACTCAATCAGTTGTCAAGACCTACTGATTCTCCGTCTCTCTCTCAACTGGAGGACAAAAGGTACGAAAGCTGTGTTTGAACTGAAAATGGCAATGGGAATTGCCAATAATGGGAGGAACAGGATATCATCCTGAGAGAATTTAAGTCTCAATGCTGCAGCGGGCATTCCATTCACTCCCAGTGCATGCCTTCTGATGGGTCAATAATATCCCTTTTATAAAATGTTAAGTACTTGCCCAAAGTCACACAATTCGTTATGTTGGAACAGAAACCAGAGCTCCTACAGAGTAGTGTTTTCCACAACCCTATAGGGTTTTGGAACATTTTGCAAATTTTAATAGGCTCCTGAAAGGCAAAGAAAGCAACAGATTTCAAAATATGAGGAAAAAAACACACCCTTTTAAACACCTGGGATGTGTGGCTGTGAGGAGAGATGGCCTCACCACTATTTGCAGAGAAATACCAGATGACGGGCACCTGTGACTCTTGATCTCAAGGTTGTGGGTCTGAACCACCCGCTGGGTTTAGAGATTATTTAAAAATGAAATATTTTGAAAAAAAGAAGAAATAGCCATGTAAGAAGTAGCAAACAAAATGATGAGACAACAAGCCCCATAGAACATTCATGAAGAATAAGGAACTCTGAAAGCAGAAGCTTGTTTGCTTCACTGGATGACCATAAAAACACAGTGATTATGCAGAAGAATTGTATTTTATAAATTGTAACACTTGCTAAAAAGAAAATAACTCAATACAGGATTAGTGGAGGAGCATTCTGGCTAACAGTAGTTCTGAACCTTGGCTGCACATTAAAATCACCTGGGGAACTCTTAAATAGCCTCAGGTATCTCAGACCAATAAGTCAGAATCTCTGGGAAGTGGGACCCAGGCATCAGTATTTTTTACACAAGTAGGTAGAGGTAGATTCTTTACTGCCTCCCAAGGAAGGGTCTCAAAAGACAGGTCATTTGGAAGGCAGAGTTTAAGGAGAAAAGAAATTGGGTGACACACATTATACTGAAATCCATCTCACATCTTGAAGTGTGTATGTTCTAATAACTGCTCAAAGTCTGGGATTCTGAACATATCAGGTCACAGATCAAGTTCTCAATGTCATAGCTTCTATAATTTCAAAAATAATGACAGACCACAACTCACTTATGACACCCAACAAAAGTCCACAAGGATATGTTGGGGCAAAGAACCCTGTTCTGGCTTAATAAAACAGTTTATGGTCGAAGCAATCTAGTTTCCAATCTTTCTTCACTGTTTTTCAGATGTATCAAGAAAAGATTTTTCAAGGTTGAAAGGAGACAAGACAGAGTTCAGTGTTCACCTGTGAATGAATATGAGTTAAATCAGTATCTCCACCCAGGAATTTCCCATTACTAAGGGCAAATCACAGGGCATACAATCTTTTGTAATCCCTCCCTCTGATCCAATCCTGTAAAACTTCATTTGATAAGCTGATGATGGAAACCAAGATTTGGGCCGCCAGCCAAACATCCCTATTACATCAAATAAAGGACATCCCCACCCTCCTCAGGGGTGTGCCAGCAGTTACTTTAAAAAAAAAAAAAAAAAGGAAAGGAAAAAGAAATGGTAGCATTCAACCAGATTCAAAAGTTTTTATTCAAATATCCCTTATTAACACACAACAGAAGAAACACCATACTTCAAAGTGCTCATTCGACTCACTCCCTCGAGCACTGGGTCTAACTTGTGGCTCATTCACTTATATAACAGTTCTGAACATCTGGTTTATGCAAGCCTTTTTGTCCAGGCATCTTTGAATGACACAATACCATAGAAAAATAGTTGGCACACCAGATACCTATCAAGTTCTGTATACCTATCAAGTTCTCCCACCAAGAGTGGGAGAAGAGAAAGGTTTTCTAGTGGTGATGTCTGAAAGTCAATAAGGAGATGATAAATCTCACCAACCTATATTTACTCTGGGTGCTCTCCTATCCCAACTCCCCAGGGTGCTCTATAATCTCTCTGTATTCACAAATCACTTCTGGCCAAGAGAAATTTGGAGGGAGTGAGGACATGACTAGCCAGCACACTCTTACAAACTCTGGAGGCAACTTCTTTTCATCTGGACCCCGAGGCTGGCTGCTTCCAGGAGGCGGGCAGTTTGCAGCACTGACTTAGCAGAGGGAAAGGGTAGGGGAGAGGGCAGACAGATCCTCTTCCTTCAGGTCCCAGGTACACGCAGCCCCCTGCCCCAACACAAATACAAACACGAAGAGAAGCGTGAAAGGAAAGGACTGCTTTACAACTCTGACAGTTTTCTGACAAGATTACACTGACATTTCTGCCCATCAGCATCTCCTACAAAGCACAAGCAGGAAAAGTAAAAGTGGAAGTCTTAGTAAAATTAGTCCCTCTTACTGGAAGGTCCAATAAGGTAGGCAAAGCTCTAAGTGTTCAACAGCTAGATAACCTGGAATAGTTGTAGACAGAAGTTAGCTGCCTCAACGTCATGATCCTCAAAATTTTTAGTCAATAGACCACTTCAGAACGACAAAACTAACACGTCTTCCCAACAACTGTGTTTGATTACTCATGACCCATTACAAACCCTGACAGGAAACAATGACCAAGAAAGTTCTGCTGACTGCTATAACATACAAAGCCTAGATCAGAATTTAGATAAGACAGTATTGAAAACAGGCACAAAAACCTTTACAAGAATGTTCCCAACAGCATTTATACGACAAACGGCTATGCAAAACATGGTATATATCCACATGACGGAGCACTATTCAGCCATAAAAAGGAATGAATATTAATACCTGCTATGACATAGACAAGTTTTGAAAACACTACCCTAAGAAAGAAGCCAGACATAAAAGGCTACGTATTACATGAATCCGTATACATTAAACGATTAAACGCCCAGAATAGGCAAATTTAGAGAGACAGAAAGATCAGTGGTTGCCAGAGGCTGCCTGGGCTGGTGGGGGTTACAGGGGAATGACAGCTAATGTGTCCAGCGTTTGGGGGAATGAAGAGGTTCTGGAGTTAGATAGTTGTGATGCTTGCATCGTTCCATGAGTATATTAAAAAAACACTGATCTTGGGCGCCTGGGTGGCTCAGTGGGTTAGGCCGCTGCCTTCGGCTCAGGTCATGATCTCAGGGTCCTGGGATCGAGTCCCGCATCGGGCTCTCTGCTCAGCAGGGAGCCTGTTTCCTCCTCTCTCTCTCTCTGCCTGCCTCTCTGCCTACTTGTGATCTCTCTCTGTCAAATAAATAAATAAAATATTTAAAAAAAAAAAAAAAAACACTGATCTTTTACTTTAAAAAATGAATTTTATAGTTGTGAATTAGATCTCAATTTTTTTTTAAGGGTAAATGTATGGTATGTGAATGGATATCCCAATAAAGTTGTTATTTAAAAAAAAGACAAAGAAAGGCCAAGGAATTATACCAAATAAAAGAAAATTTAAAAGATACATGACAAGTAAATACAGGAATATCTGATCTTCAACTGGATCCTGTACTAGAAGGAAAAAATGCTGTGAAGAATCTTGCTGAATCAACTGAAAAGACTAGAATACAAATGATAGAAAGAACAGGGTATTACATCAACATTAGATTTACTGGAGTTGACAGCTCTGCTGGTTCTTTGGAGACCCACTGAAGTGGTTGGGGATAAACGGCCATGATGTGTCAACTTATTCTCAAGTGGAAAAAAATATATCATGTATATACATCAAAAGAGAGAAGGTGATAAAGCAAAGGGAACAAACTGTTAATAGTAAACATTGATTTTTTTCTTCTCTGCATGTTTAAGATTATTTCCAAAAAAGTTTAAAAATACATGCTTTAAGATACAAGAATTCTACTTCCAATAATTTGTCCCATGTAATATTTGCCCAAGTATATTCTATGTGCAATACTGTTCACTGAAAAACATGTTTCTAACTGTAAAAAGTCTGAAACAGAAATAATCTCAATGCCAGTGAATAAATGGGCTAAATATATTATTATGTCAATGTAGTAATATTCCTTATGACTGTTTTCTAAAAAGAAAGATGTCTGTATGGATGGATATAGAATGGTTTCCACAAATACATTAATTTTTTTTTAATTGAAGTATAGTTAACATACAAGGTTATATTATGTTCAAGTGCACAATAGGATTTGACAATTCTGTGTATTACTCAGTACTTACCATAAGAAGTGTAGTCACCATCTTTCACCATACATTATTAAGATATTATTGATTCTATTCCCTATGCTGTACTTTTCATCCTTGTGACTTATTTCAAAAACGTATTTTGTTTAACAAAAACCAACAAAACAACAGGGACGTTGGAAGAACGGGGTTCTCCCCTAATAACAAAAGCAATTAAAGCCTTAGCAGCTCAGGCATGTGTTGATTTCGTTAGGAAAGAATTTAAAACTGTTCTCTGTATGTATTAAGAAGTTATTTATTTATCTGTAGATAGGAATAATTTTCTCTCCTCCAACACTGATCATATAAAGTTTCCTAGTGAAAAAATAATGCAATCTTGATGCCATTCTCTCCTAGTTACCTCAAAATCTCTCTTAATAGCTGAAAAGATACCTCATCAAGCAAGGTATACACATGCTTATGTATACTTAAGCAAAGAAGGTATAAAAACGCTTATTCAAATAAGCATATGAAAAGACGCTCAATGCCATATCAGGAAAATGCAAATTAAAACAAAAATGAGATACCTCTACACACCTCTTAGAACGGCCAAAATAAGGAACACTGACAGCACCAAATGCTGGCAAGGATGTGGAGCAACAGAACTCCCATTCACTGCTGCTAGGAATGCAAAATGGTACAGCCACTTTGGAAGACAGTTTCGCAGTTTCTTCTAAAATTGAACATACTCTTCGATCCAGCAATCACATTCCTTGGTATTTTCCAAAAATAGAGAATATGTCCACACAAAAACCTGCCCATGGATGTTTATAGCAGCTTTATTCAGCTTGAAAGCAACCAAGAAGTCTTCAGTAGTAGGTGAATGGATAAACCAACTCTGGTACATACATAAAATGGAATACTAGTGGTAAAAAGAAGTTATCATGCTACGGAAAGCCATGGGGAAAACTTAGATGCGTATCACTAGGCAAAAGAAGGCAATGTGAGGTCTATGCACTGTATGATCCCAGGTCTATGGCATTCCGGAGAAGGCTAAACTGTGAGGGCAGTAAAAAGGCTGCAGGCGCTTGTGGGGAGGGAGAGCAGGATGAATCAGTGGCACACAGATGATTTCTAGGGCAATGAAACTGTTCTGTAGGATACTGTAACGGTAAGTAAATGTCACTTACACATTTGTGAAAACCCACAGGATGTACAGCACAAGAAGTGAATCCTAGTGTCAACTCTGGGCTTTAGTAAACTATAATAATAAAAAAGAAAAAATCTCTTAATAAACTTTTTAAAAATCAAATACAACATGTATACTAAAAAGCAAACAAATATGAATGTACAACCAAAGAACTCTTTTTGGGGGGTTTTTTGGTTTTTTTTTTTTTTTAAAGATTTTATTTATTTATTTGAAAGAGAGAGAGAGATCACAAGTAGCAGAGAGAGGCAGAGAGAGAGGAAGGGAAGCAGGCTCCCTGACTAGCAGAGAGCCTAATGTGGGGCTCGATCCCAGGACCCTGGGATCATGCCCTGAGCCGAAGGCAGAAGCTTTAACCCAATGAGCCACCCAGGTGCCCCAAAAGAACTCTTAACAAAGTTAGCGTATTCATGTTAACTAGCTCCCTGATCAAGGAACAGAAGAATACAAAAGTTGGCCTCATCTACTGTCCCATCAAATAATCTCCTTCCCTATAAAGATCACTGCTATCCCTCCTTCTTACACCACAGATTCGTTTTGCCTCTTTTTGCCTGTCTAAACTCTTCTTCTCAACACTGTATTTGAGTCCATGTCATAAATAGCAATAGTTTTTCCTGGTCACTGCTATACAGTATACCTATCCATTCTACCGACACCTAGGCTGTTTCCAGTTTGGAGCTGTTACAAATGGTACTATTAACATTCTTGTAGGTGACTTCTGGTGAGCAGAAGGACACATTTCTGCTGGGTATGCACCTAAGTGGATTTACTGGATCGGAGGTATGATGAATAGGAACAGCTTTACTATAATACTACCAAATTTCCAAAGTAGTTATACCAATTAACAATTCTACCACCAGTGTTCGAGAATACTAGTTGCTCTAAATCTTTGTTCATACTTGATATTTTCAAGTTTTTGTTGTTGTTGTTTGCTTTTAAATTTTAGTTATCCAGGTCAGCGTCTAGCGGTAATTCGCCGTGGTTTTATTCAGCATTCTTTGATGACTAATACATTGACCGTCTCTGAGAACTTTCACATTTATATCTACAATTGATCTGAAATCTATTTTTATGTATGATATGAAGTAGGTGTCAAAACTGTATTTTTCTGATATGGACAGGCTATGCAATTGACCCAGGATCATTTACTCAAAAGATTTTTCTTTCCACACCGCTGTTTAATGCCACCTTAATTATAAATTAAGTGTGTGTGTGTGTGTATGTGTGTGTATGCACACATAAATATACATACTTACATATATTTACTGCATACACACACATATACTTTTATGGGTCTGTTCTGGTCTCTATCCACTGACCTGTTAATTCCACAATTCCACACTGCACATCCAATAGCGTAAATCCTATAATTTTGTTTCTCTTTGATATTATTACCTTGACTATTCTTGCTGTGTTTCCATATAAATTTTAGAACTAGTTTATGTAATGATTTTAGACATCTTTCACTGGATTTATTTAGTTCCAAGTATTTGAATTTTTTGATGATACTATAAATGTCATCTTTTTAGAACTTCATCTTCTAGTAATTACCATTATACAGAAATACATATTTTGTATATAGATGTGGTATCCAGGAGTATTACTGAACTTACCTTTAACAAAGTATTATTTTTAACTTACATGAATTAAAATTTATATTTTCTGGTGTACAGTTCTAGGAGTCTTGACCAAAGGTAACCATTCCTACAACCATGATACAGAACAGTTCCATCACTCCCCAAAAATTCCCTCATGCCACTCCTTTGTAATCAATTCCTTCCCCAACCCTCAAAGCCTGGCAATCACTTGTTCTCCATACCTACAGTTTTGCCCTTCTAGAATAGGACTCTACTTGAATCACAGAGTGTATAACTTTTTGAGAATGGTTTCTTTTTTCCTGTGTTTTGGCATACATCGATAGTTTGTAGGGATGTACCATACTTCATATATTCATTCACCAGTTGTAGGAAATTTGGGTTCTTTCTAGTTATTGGTGATTACACAAAAGCTGCATAAGCATTTGAATACAAGTCTATGCAAAGACATAAGTTTGCGTTTTTAAGTAAATACCTAAGAGTAAGGCTGGTGAGTCATATGAGAAGTGTACACTTCTCTTTATAAGACACTGCCAAACTATTTTCCAAAGCAATGGTACCATTTTGCACTCCCACCAGCAACACATGAAAATTCTGTTTGCTCTCCATCCTCATCAGAACTTGGTATCATATTTAGGAAATACCCATTTTTGTTTGTAAAGAGCTTTGTATCATGAACAGATATTAGGTTTTCACAAACATTTCACCTGAATACACTGAGATAGTCATATGACTTTTCTATTTTTACAGGTAATGTGGTGAATTATATTGATTTTTAATACTATCAAAATACTTATGTATATATTTCCTATTTAATTAGAGGAAGCTTGCTTATTATCATACAAATCACGATCGAATTTTAAGTTACTCTGATAAAAAGGTACATGGACAATGAAGTCTAATGCTATTCTAAAAGCTACTACCTAGCTAAAATTGTTGGATCACTTCAGTCACATTTCCTTGCAAATCTTTCTCGAAGAAATACAAAACAGGTAAGAGAAATGGTGACCAAATCAGTCTTAGAGCAGTATGTACCACTCTAATGTTTAAAATGTGGATTCTGGGGGCACCTTGGTGGCTCAGTGGGTTAAGCCTCTGCTTTCAGCTCAGGTCATGATCTCAAGGTCCTGGAATCGAGCCTCACATTGGGCTCTCGGGGTCTCTGCTGGGCAGGAATCCTGCTTCTCCCTCTCTCTCTGCCCACCTCTCTGCCAACTTGTGAACTCTCTGTCAAATGAATAAATAAAATCTTAAAAAAAAAATGTGGATTCTGAAGCATCTAAAAGGGAAGAGAACTTCTATTACAAATGATAAATTATAGTATAAAAATGTTATTTTTCCCATGCAACATAAATAAATGGATAAATAATGAAAACATCTCATAGCTGTATATATATTATAAATTTATGAAATGTTATCATTTGGAGCGGAAATCTTATATCCTTTTGGTAACGATGACATTAACAAATTCTGGCCTACTAATTACCAACCTTAAGTTAGTTTTATCTTTTCATTTTACCTGTTCTCTGGGGGTTGTGTTTTTTTACAACCTAATGATCAACCATAATCAGAGAGCTGGGTAATGAGAAGCCCCACAGGGCCTAAATATTCTTTTGCAATGAAACTGTCACAATGTTATCGAATATACTTTCAATTCTTGAGTTCTGTCAGTCTAGGTTAAGAATGACCTAGGGTGGCTCTGCACATTTGGGTAGCTTTCCATACTGTCCACACTGTCGCTCTCTAAGTTACCTTAGTCTTCTGCATTACCTCCCCTGTTCACAAACTCAGCTCTATTCAGTATCTTGGCAAAAGAAGAGATGGGTAATGTTCCATCAAGACCTGAAAACAGGGGCACCTGGTTGGCTCAGTGGGTTAAAGCCTCTGCCTTCGGCTCAGGTCATGATCCCAGGGTCCTAGGATCAAGCCCGCATCAGTCTCCCTGCTCTGTGGGGAGCCTGCTCTCCCCCGCCCCCTCTGTCTGCTCTCTGCCTTCTTGTGATCTCTGTCAAAAAAATAAATAAAATCTTAAAAAAAAAAAAAAAAAAACCTGACAACATACCAGAAAGCAACGCAGATGCCATGGATAGCCAAGCATAAAGGTAATGCCGGACTGGAGGTCTTGAGTTCTATTGCAAGCATTACAAACTCCTCCTTCTTTCTGGGTCACCATGCACACTCCTCACCCATTTGTATTTGGCTTACTGGATTTTCCTTCTTGCTCTTACTACCTCGTAGAGTGCTATTAGCCTTAGAGCATTCTAAAGTCCCAGCACCATATGGTGATAACATGTAACTCCATATAACTAAGATGAGCTCACAGAAGACTGGTCACCTGCCAACTAGTATCCACAAGATGCAAAAAATTGAAAATATCAAGCACTGAAATCTACAAGTAATTCTAAGCATATTATAGCACAGCCCACAGTATCCTTCAACCTCAACCACCATAATCCTATTACTTCTTTTAACTACTACCATACTACCATTATGAAGTCACAAAGAATAAACAAATCAGTTGGGTAATTCTCTAAAGCTGGCATTTAACCCCAAAAAAGCTGGTTTTACAGAAATAAAAATTCACTGAACTTGGAATGGGTGTTCTGTTTGCTCTGTGAATTTAAAACAACAAATACGCTGTCCAATGAACTTTGGCTTCTATTTCCTCATGTGAGTAGGTTTTTAAAAAACAACAATTGCCATATATCTCCAGGGCAAAGTACAACATACCCACTGAAGGACTGTGTAGAATAGTAGTTAAAGAACTAATCTTTAGGCTCAGGGTTTGAGGGTCACACCACCAGTATAAAGAGCAAAAGGAGTAAAGTTTGTAAAAGTTAATAAACTAAAGATCTGACAAAGCTTTTGTGGAGTGCTTCTTACTAATCATCAACAAAGACTTCTCACTCTAGGGGTATTACTGAGGATGGAAAGAAATGTTAGCTGCTTGAGGTCAGGTGGTAAAAGGCAATACTCTCAAAACTAAGAATTTTAACACCTCAGTTATCATCTTGTCTATCCCCATGGTTTCATAGGTAATGAGGAAGAAGAGCTGGAGAATGAGTCTGAGGCCGCAGATTCTCTTTGGAATACAAAGCCCTCAACTAAGCAAGCTGTACTGGTAACAGCTAGAGATGGGAGAGGCTACTCCGCAGTTCCTATGCTCCACTCTTTCCATTTTTATATCCCTGTGTGATCACACCTGATCTGAGAAGTTCTAAGTTGCCAATCCATATTTTAAAAACAAAATGGCATTTTATTTAAAAAAAAAATCAAATAACACAATTAAAAACGGGCGAAGGACTTAAACATTTCTCCAGAGAGCATATACAAATGGCCAACAAGTACATAAAAGATGCTCAGAACCTTATGCACTCTTGGTGGGATTATAAAATGATGCAACCATTACGCAAAACAGCACAGCAGCTCCTCAAAAAAAAAAAAAAAAAACAGAACTACTAAATGATACAACAATCAACTTGTGGATATATATCTAATGGAACTGAAAGCAGGGTCTCTAAGAGAGAATTGTACGCCCACATGTTCATAGCAGCATTATTTATAATGACTAAAAGCAACTCAAATGTCCATCAACAGATGAATAAATAAAGCGTGGCTATACTTAAAATGATAATACAATATTAAGCAGCTTTCAAAAGGAAGGAAATCTTGTCATAGGCCACAACAGGGATGAAACCTGAAGACATTATGCTAAGCAAAATGAGTCACAAAAAGACAAACACTATAGGATTCCTCTTACATGAAGTATCTAAAATAATCAAAATCATAGAAACAGACTATAGAATGGTTACCAGGGGCTGGGGCCAGGGAGAAATGGGGATTCGCTGGTTAATGAGCAAAGAGTTTCAGATCTGCAAGATGAAAAAAATTCTAAAGATAGGTTTTACAACAAAGAGAACATACTTAACACTACTAGTTAAATTGGCATTTTATGTTGTTTTGACCACAATAGGAAAAAAGAAAAAAAAAAAAAGAATAGATCTCTCACTTTTTCTTGCTGTGTCCCTCTCTACCTTTCACATTCTAAGGAAGCCAAGAAGTGTCCCAGGACACAGTCTTTCTCTCCCCAGATCCACTGTGTCTGCGATCACAGAAGGGAAGGAGAAATGGCCAGGAGAGGACCTCAAGCGGACTGGCCTCCACTTCTGTGACTTTATCCCTCAGCCTAGGAAAGTGGAAACTGGTATGTTGGACCCCCAGTTGAAGAATGCCCAGGGAGAAGAATAAGGAGTCTTTTATGGTGATTTGTTTAAATTACGAAGAGTGGAAAATAAAGAGATGGTGCCAAATGCAAACTCCTTGTTGACTAAGTACATGCTATATTGCCTTGCATTCCTTCTAATACCTCACTCTTACAAATCACTCAGTAAATACTCGTTCACACTGATAACAATGACATATTGATGACTATTGGCAAAAAGAATGGATCTTCTTTCCAAAAAAAAAGCCTACCAGACTCAGAAGCCAAAGTGCTTATTTTGAATGAATGAATGAATGAAGGGTCACTTCCATAGTAAAAAATCTCCAATGATTTCATAATTTTTACTAAAAACTTGTATAAAACTACTTTTTCCTGGCAAGTGAATACCACACTGGCTAACATTTGTACTTGGAAATTCCCCCACCATCCCAAAAAATACTGTATGTCTTTAAACTAACACCATTCATTACATTCTATAATGAGACAGCCAATGACAGCATCTAAGATCCTTCAACGCAGGTCATTCATCTGCCAGGGAAAAAAACACTTGAGTTTGTCTTTCAGTTGGACTGTAGACAAGAGAAGAAGGGGTTTTCCGCTGTACATGATTTTTATTGTTGGTTATAAAATCAAACTTCCTGAATATTTACATTAACAAGGCTCTTAGTCACTCACATAAGGAAAAATGAAAACAATTGCTTTAATTACATACTTAAGAGGGATTCGGGAAGGGAAAAAGTTTCTGATATTTGGATATTATATGGTAATGAAATCAGATGCCCTAAGCTACCCTTAAGCTGTTTAAAGCAACTATTAAATGTGTATACATACATGCATTTTGTTCTTAAAAATACACCCCAAGCGTAGGTGCCTTTGGTCCCTTAAATGCCACAGTTAACAATGTTAATCTCCAGGGTCTCCCAATACTGATAAACCACAAATAAAATGCAGTGGGATCGTTCTGTAAGATTTTTGTTGGATAGAAGATGAAAACTTTTTAGGTTAACATTTTAACAGCCTCTTTTATAAGCGGTGTAATTGCTCTGCAATTTGCTAGAGTTGGGAATAGGATTTTCAACTCACTGTATGTCCAAATTCATATAATCTTGACAGAGTTTTATATGAGGAAGCAGACCACTGCTCTCGCTGAAACACAAGTAGAATCCCATTTAAAGGCACTTGAAACCTCAAAGGTTCTACCTCATTCAAGTAGAATTTAGTTGCCACAATGCATGAAGGGAACCACTTTTCTTTAGTTGTCCTTTAATTTTATCCAAGACAAATATGTGGTGCAATAATATTAACAAACAAGAACAAACGCCCAACGAGCAAAAGGGGATGTTCTACCAGGTTTCTAACCATAGCATTTACAATTAAGCCTCCTGGTAGGATAACTTGCATTTTCTTGGGACACTGCATGAGAGTGTTCTGAATATAGACTACACAAAGTGGAAATTTGGGGCAGAATATAAGTAACTGCCCAAAAATCAAAACCTCATTTTAGCTTTAACCCTAGACTATCAAGATCTTTATTAAAGATACTACTCAGCTAACAATGTGACTAGGAAACATTTTCCTATCTTCTCTTTAATCTTATCCACTTTTTTGTTAAATATTCTTACAGTACATGTAATTAAGAGGTGACACGATTGTATTTCTCCTGAATAGGTAATAGAGACCAATTTAATTATTGTACAGTACCTCAACTATATATCTATTAAAATGTCATCAACAGGAAAATCATAAAGGAAAAAAACACGATTTAGAATCATATTTGTGGGGCGCCTGGGTGGCTCAGGGGTTAAAGCTTCTGCCTTTGGCTCAGGTCATGATCCCAGGGTCCTGGGATTGAGTCCCACATCTGCCTGCCTCTCTGCCTACTTGTGATCTCTGTCTATCAAATAAATAAATAAAATCTTTAAAAAAAAAAATTTTTTTAAATCATATTTGTTCTTCATCACTGACTTTGATCCTCCTTCCCATCTCAAATCCTTTTTGTGACCAGTACCGCATATACAAACTGATAAACGATATCTATTGGAACTAAATTCTTTTGTCTCATGTTAGTAAAAACTAAAGTATTACAATTTCACTCTTGAATCTGCAGTCCCAAAGCTGGCCCGCTCAATATTTTCATATACTGATGCTCCCAGCCAAACCTGAGGGACTTATCGGCACTACACCAAACTCATGGCGTTGCTATCTTCTCCTACTACAATGGACTACAGTAGGTTATAAAAATAAAATTTAAATGTTGGTAAGACACTAAGAGTCAGACTACCCAGTGCAGTGATTTAAATAGTTACTTTAACCACATTCTGATGGAAATCTTTCAAATATACGGTCATCTCCATGACTCCTGCTGCACCCAGCTCTGAACTTCCCGGGGCCCCATTCTCCCTGCACCCAGCACACAGGAGAACTCACTTCACCCCCCAGTCCTCTCTGCCCTCCAGGGCTTATCTCTCCACTCTGTCCACAGCCCAGTCCTGCCTGCCGCTGTTCCCATGATCACCACTCACTCTCGTTTCATAATTTCTTCTTTCTAACCTTATTTGTCTTCTGTCCTTCCTCAGTTTCCTAAGGGGGGAAAAAAGGTCAATGGCCTCCCTGGTTGGAAGGAACAAACAAGTGCCGTGAGCACCCATTCTCCTCTCAATTATAAAAATATCTCTTCTATTGCCATTCAAGAGGAAAATGAGCAAGTACTTCTAATTTTAAGCACAGATCTAAATGAGTATGAACAGATATGTATGTATGTGCATACATGTGGGCTTTTTGCTTTTCTAGTTTAAAAAAAGAAAAACAGGGAGAACAAATGCTCATTTTTTTTGTTCAGTTGCAGAGTGCTTTTTACCAGCTCCTGCCTTCTGTATATCCTTTATCCAACCACTTTCTGATATTATATGACCTTCCACCCATTATGGTCTCTGGGTCACATGGTTCATTGCACACACTAGGATATTTCCTTCTTCCCGATAAATTAGTCAGTTAAGATGGGAACATTACTTAATTTATATAGATGTCTATGTCAGATTTCTCTAAACATATGTTAGGACATGGTGCTAGTCTATATCAGCATTACAGAAGTATGACCCAGGGACGGCGGGTAGGAGGTCCCTGAGAGCCTTTCAGGGGATCCACACTGGCAAAACTATGTTTAGTACTATGAAGATGTTATCTGCCTTTATTGCTCTCATTCTCTCACGAATGTACAAGAGCAAATCTAGAGGATACATGGTGTGTGATAATGTATCACGCTGACAACTAGCAAAACTAGTTTATTTTAGAAAAAGAACTAGTGTTTTTTAGAATTTTCTAAGGCAGTCAGTTTAAGGCATAAATATATACATTTTCAGAAATAAGTTGTGTTCTCAGTACTTCCAAGTTCCTAGCAAAAGCAATCTTTGCTAATATCTGCTATAATCTCCACAACTTCATTATCATCCAATAAATTCACTTAGTATTTAAAGGAAAAGAAATCAAATGTTTTAAACACTGAGAAGACGAGCTCTTTAAAAGCAAAAGACTTTACATATTAGAAATAAGCCACTGAGGCATTATCCAGGGTAAATAACCACACTGCACTGGTTGGAACAGTGCACACAACAGCTGAGAAACTGATGAAGCTTGGTATGGTTAACACTGCTGAATGTCTGCTGGATGGAAAGTCTGTAAAAGAAATCACAGCAGTGCCACTTAGAAATGATGCAGTAGCTCATCAAATTGTTATGAGTACTTACATGAGTTAGAAGTTAGTATCTTGCCTTAAGGACTGTATTTTGGCTTTATAAGTAGAAAAATCCATAGACACGGGTAGACTTACTGTTTTGTTTTCACTATTCCAGTATCCACGCCAACTAATCAAAGTAGGTCTTCTTTTATGTGAATGGTTGCAACAAATAAGAATGCTATTGAATTACTCAAAGTGTTAAGTAACTTTTTTGAGTGTCATGATTTATCCTGAAAGAACTATGTTGATATCTGCTCTGATGGTACAAAAGCAAAGATGAGCAAAAGTGCTGATGCTTTAGCGTGAATCAAGGCAGAAGTATGAAACTGTACTTGTAATAAGCATATTCTTCACTGCATCAGTCATTAAAAAAAAAAAGCCAGTTTCACTTCACAATGTCCTCGATAAAACATTAAGAGTTATTAATTTTATTTCACCTCTCTCTTGAGAACTTGGTCTATTTCATATTCTGTGTGAGGAAATGGGAGGTACACAAAAAACACTCGTGCTGCATATTTAATAGCAGTCTTAAGGAAAATAACTTATACAATTATTGGAGTTAAAAGCCAAACTGTATACTTTTTTCATAAAATACCATTTTTGCTTAAAAGAATGACTGGCAGACAACACTTATTCAGACTGAGGTATTTGGCAGGCATTTTTTCTAAAATGAATAAAGTGAGCCTGACATTTCAAGGAAAAAACTGACAATATCTGTTGCCGATGATAAAATCTGAGCTTTCAAGAAAAGATTAGAATTTTGGAAAACTTGAACTCAACAGCAAAATCTTGACCACTTCCCAATTCTCAAAAGCATTTTGAGGAGAACAGTCACATTAATGAATGTGATTTGTTAAATATTGTGTAATCAAATGTGTCAACATTTGAAAGATCTGTATAACTCAGTAAACCATTATTTTTCAAATAACCAACATACGATGTTACAAAATTACACACAGGTCAAAGATCCATTCAAAGTTCAAGATGGACCAATAGGATTTTAATGTTACAGAATATTAAAAAAAAATCACTGGTATGGTTTCAGATTCAACACTGCAACTAACTTTTAAGGATCTACCACTTGATGAGTTTTGATGTGACAAAGGATACTCAATTATGAACGCCATTAAAATAGTCTACCCTTTTTCTACTGTGTATCTGTGTACAGAGAGCTATCCCCATATAATTCAAATCAAACTATCACAACAGATTGGAATACAAAAGCAGTTATGAAAATCCAACTGTTTTCTATTAAGCAACACAGTAAAGAAAGTGGCAAAATGCAAATGTCATACTTATCACTCTATTTTTTGCTTTGGGCTATCTTTTTCATGAAACTGTGTTAACTATATTAACCTTTAATGAGTTTTGTTTTGTTTTTTTTTTAAGATTTTATTTATTTGTCAGAGAAAGAGAGAGAGAGCACACAAAAACAGGCAGAGTCGCAAAGAGAAGCAGGGTCCCTGCCGAGCAAGGAGCCTGATGTGGGACACAATCCCAGGACCCTGGGATCGTGACCCCAGCCAAAGGCCGCGGTTTAACCGACTGAGCCACCCACGCGTCCCAAGTTTGCTATTTTTAAATGAATAAACATTTTAAATACTTCTCAGTGTTCATTTCTAATATGTTGAATGTTGATACAGTCCACATAAACAAAAGATCTTTGGGGTCCTTGATAATTTTTTAGGAGTACAAGGTATCCTGACACCAAAATGTTTCAAAACCAGTGATTTATAATAACACAAAAAAAGAGCACTTGTAAGAATGTATATATAATAAAATAAGCACCTGAAAATGAATCAGAAGATCTTGGCTCCAGGTCTAGCACCACTTCTTACTTGCTTTGGGATCTGGATAAATTACTTAGTCTAAGTTCTCAGTTTCCTCATCTGTAAAATGGATAACTCATATCTTGTTCTGAGGATAAAAGAAAAAATATGTCAAAGCAATTTATACACTACAAGTATATTATTATTACACGTCTCAAAGTTGAGTTTTAAATACATCTAATGACCAAATTTCTCCTTATTTTTAAAAATCCATTACTGAAAGCAGAACTTATAGAAAATGTGAAGGGGAGATTTTTGATTAGTCAATTAGCTCAAATGTCCAACCACAAAAGTTTATTGTATTAAATGTCTTCCTCTACAGTTATAATTGACAATGTATATTTCAAATATGAGTATTTCCAAATATAGATAAAAATACAGACAATAATAACATACCCCAATGTACCCATCACCTAGCTCCAACAATTATCAAAAATTTGCCAATAATGGGGCACCTGGGTGGTTCAGTTGGTTAAGCAGCTGCCTTCAGCTCAAGTCATGATCACAGGGGTCCTGAGACCGAACCCCACATCAGGCTCCCTGCTCAGCAGAAAGCCTGTTTTTCCCTCTCCCTCTGCCTGCCGCTCTGTCTACATGTGCTATTTCTCTGTCAGATAAATAAATAAAATCTTTTATAAAAATTTTGCTGATATTGTTTTATTTGCTTCCCATTTGTGTGTATGTTTGTGCCTATCCTGAAATACATATATTAGAGTGCATTTCATTTTGCCTATAAATACTTCCATATGTTTCTTTAGCAGATGAGAATTTTGTAACATAATCACAATACCATTAACATAAATAAAAACTTAATGGTTATAATTCTTATATATCATCCAATACATACTTCATGTTTCCTGAGTGTCTCCAGAAAAAAAGTCTTGATAGTTTTTAGTTGGTTCGTATCATCAAAAAAATCATTTACCAGTTCATTTTCAAGTGAACACAAGATTTTAAGCTAAAGCTAGGAAGGAAAAGGAAATAATATCATGCTTTATATACCATGTCCAATCTACAAAACAAAGTCAACAACTATCTTCCTGAGGAATGTGCTTCTCTCCCAACCAAACAACAAACAAAAATAACCAAAGAAACCCACTATAAAATAGGCCAGACTAGCAACACTTCAGTGTTCTGAGAGGTGACCAGAAGACACAGCTCAGTTACTCAGGAAGAAAGAGCTGATAGGAGACGATCACCCACCACTTTGGAAAAGATGAGGTCAGGTCTGCCACAGCACCAGGACAAGCTGAAGCTGGGGTCAGGGTCCAGGTTCTCGGTGAGCAACACTGCTCAAACAAGTCAGGTGGCCAAGACTATAAGGCAACCCCTTGCAGGTTTCAACTCAAAGCTCAAAAAACAATGCTCTAAGCTAGAGATGTAATGGAACACATGGTCAAAAGTGACAGTTTTGAGAATTTATTCAATTTGTTCAGCAAACATTTATCAAAAGACGACTCTACTAGGCACCACCCACGATATGAGTGGTATATTTATACAATGCAAACAATAAGCAGCATATAGCTCTCTACACATGTCTTTCCCCATTGATTTTAAGGGGAAGAATGGAAATTATTTAATATTAATGACCTTGTCATTTACCATTACAATTTATAGTGCATCTTTTCTCTGTCACCTGTAGTCTGACCCACCCCTCATGCAGTCACTAAAACAAATCTGAGTTCTATTGTCCTTCTCACACACACCAGACCCCTAGCGTCTATATCTACAAATTCTTCTCTGAATATTTAGTTTAGAAGGAGATCAAGATAATGCTAAAGAATTTCCCACCTCCTCTGAAAACTGTTTTCTTTTCCATATGATTATCCCAAGTATGTCAGAATGAATCATAGAAGCATATGTAATATACAAGTAATATAAATCCTTTTTAGAATCCTTTACCTCAATTTCACGTATAGATCTTTTCATTTAAAACGTATTTCTTACCAGAATGTTTGAGAAGTACTTCATAAATGTGTCTAAAAACATTTAATAGTCACTAAGAAAATTTGGTTGACACGATGAAGAACATCTTCTCAACAGTAACAAAACCTAGTGGTCAGATAGCTACAGTGAGTCCAGACTTCCCCATTTCGGAACCGATATTTTGCTTCAAATTTCTACTATTTGTAGAAAAACAGTATAGGGGTGTCTGGGTGGCTCAGTTAGTTAAGTGTCTGCCTTGGGCTCAGATCATGACCCCAAGGGAATCAGCCCCAGATCCGGATCTCTGCTTAGTGGGGAGTCTGCTTCTCCCTCTCCCTCTCCCTCTGTGCTCTAATAAATAAATATTTGTATCATTTACATTCATTAGACTATTATACACAAAATAAAGTAAGTGGGACCCTAACTAGCTCTCTATAATTTCCTTGACCCTACCCATTATCTTCATTAGACATCTCATTTGTCATCAGATTTTCCATGTAGGTTACTTGTTTACTATCCCTCCGTCTTCTCTCACTAGAATGTAAGGCCCATAAGGACAAAAACTTTATTTTCCACTGTATGCCCCGTTCCTAGAACAGTGCCTAGATACAGTAAAGGCTCCAAATAAATTTGCTGAATGAAGAGATGATAAATGACCTTCCCCCACTTCCTTTCCTCCATACACATTAACCATCCTTTATGGTCAAGGTCAAATTCTGTTATCTCTATGAAGATTAACTCACCATTACCTCCCCCAATGCTCCAATCTTTATCTCCCTTATTTATACCATGAATTTGGCCATTACCAGCTGTCCAATAATTTTTATTTTTACAAATGTACATACTTTGCTTAAAATTCTTAAAATCCTCCTCTCCTTATTAAAGTCATGAGTCCATGTCTCCAGCTTTTGGTATCCACTTCGGTATATATAAATAGCATATCATTAATAAATGTTTCACTTGACCGATTTGTATCTATAGTTAATCTAGAAATCAATTTAGTCAATAGTTCCAACTTTCTATAACCTATCCCTCTCTTTCTAATAACTCAGTTGAAACTGGAGTGGGTCTCTACTTTATATTTGGCAATTTCCAGTTCTACATTCTCATATAACTTATGCTCATAATTTACTTTAACCATCCCTTCTCCCAAGATTAAACTTTTTGTCATGAAAAATCTCGTGACTTTTTGATAATACCTACAATGTGGTATCTAATCCCAGTCAAGGAAGAGAAGTTTCATTACCCCCTTCTTGTTGCTGAAGTACTGAAGAGTACTTTTTTCCCCTTTATCCCTTTTTTCTTTCATGCCAAGAGGTATCCCATTTCCTTCTTTATTGATCATACCCCTGGCAAGCTTTTATTTCTTTATACCTGTCCAAAGTAATCTGCCTTAAAGCCTTCCTTTTGAGCCACTTCTGTATTTATTTGATTAAGTTTCAGACTCTCTCAGTGTATGAGAATGGCCTATTCTTAAAGCCTGGGCTTGCTTCTTTAAATACAGCCAATCTTTATGAACCTCATCCCTTCACATGGCCAACCCTTGATCATCTGAGGTAATGGAATATCCAAAAATACGAGATTATCCACAACACAAGAAAATTTTTAAAAAATTGACATCTGGCTTTGAAATATATCACGTGGCTTTGGGCAACACTTTCTTAATTATGTTTTTGCTTAAGACAACATTAGTAATATTTTCTGTCATGATGGTGGATATCTGTCTTGGTTTTGATTTTGATGCAATTTTTAAAAAGCCAATCAAGCATCAACTGTGGTTTTTCCTACGGAGTCTTTTAACTAGTTTTTTTTTTTTTTCTTCAATCTGTTGAAGTCTGTCATAAAATCTGGTTTCTGTTTGCCCTGATTTCTTTCCTCCCTTTTCTTGGAATTCTGATCCAAATCAACTTACTCTATATTAATTTACTTCAACTTAAAATAGCATTTGCTTGAGAATGCAAAGCATTTTAGAAACAATTAAATGTTCAGTGAAAATTTTAGTCCAAATAACACAGGGTAGGAAATCTCACTTTTTAAGATAATCCAGGAAAAGTTAGGTTTCTGGGGAAAACTGCACTGGTAATTCTAGCAAAATGCATTTAGTAGGATATTGTGATTACTTGAAAATATGAAAACATATATGGACTGCTTTGTAAGTCAGTTTCATCAGTATATAATCTCATAGACCAAAACCTCTACAGAATCAAATTCCCGATACAAGCATTATAGAAAATAGCATTAACCCTGGCCCCTCTCCTGGTCCCAGACTAAACTCCGTGCCCATCTCAGACCTGATCTCAGCCTCACTTCTACAAGTAAGTTTTAAAATGTGTAAGAAAAAGGAAAAGAATTGGGCTAACAGGATCTTCTCTTTTGCCCTCTTTTCAGTTACTGCCATTATGTTTTTGGTCAGATAGACCCCTAATCCTCAATTTTACACAACAATTCTTACTTTATAATGATTCAATAATTTTACATATGAATGTAGGGCTACAGCAATTGAACTCACTTTCCTTCATACACTATTCACCATATGACCAGCAGAATTAATAAACCATTTTTAATTTTCCCCCATGTGGAACTTTGATAACTACGCATTATTTTACCCAAAAACTAACTTTCGGTCTGGTGAATGTGGCCCAAGTTTTTATATGAGACGTTCAATGTTAACTGCTCCCCCCCCCCCAGTCCTCAGACTCAGTAAATTCTACAACTTTTAAACAATAAAAACCAAAAAATTTTCACGGTGCACAGTCACATTCTGATGAAAATACCTACACAAAGCCACGAATTCCTAGTTTTTCAATTCACTTCTCCAGCTTTCTGCCTTTACTAAATAAGAGAGCTCCACAAGTATGAATTAATTATGGCTTCCCAAGCTGTGTGTCCACCAATATACACGATTCTCAAGGAAAAGCAAATAACTAAACGTAACTAAACTGGTAAGAATTCTTTTTTTCTTCAAAAATTCACTTTAATTTAAAATCTCTCTTCTTCACGGAGTTTGAAATAGTATACAACCTTTGAGGAAAGAGTTGTCATCTATGTGCATTCTCAATGAGCCCCACAAAATGAGTGGCATAAAGAGGCAGCCTAAGTTCCCAAGTTTGGTCTTTCATGTATGGTACATTTCTCAAACACAAACATACACACACACACACCCCAGAAGAAAGAAAAGAAACATACCTGATCATTTTCTAAACAGGTTTGATAGGTTTGGTTGACTTGTAAGAGCGGAGTATTTACTTATAATCTTTTAAAGCAGAAGTGGCAGCCAGAGCAGTGGGTAAATAAAAACTTCAGAGAGTTTTAAAAACCCTGCATCTTAACTCACTTCCCCTTGCTTCAAGGGGACAGCACAGCAAACCCCACGGGCAAATGAGATTATGCAACAGGTTTTTCTCCTCTACTTAATTCACCACGGGCTGGTTAGAGGTGTGCTTTCTCCAAACAATTTGAAACACCAGGACCCTAGAATCTTTGCAGCGGGCGTTTAACTAACTCCTTTAGGATTTTGCAGTATCCATTCATTTTCAGATCTACTCGTATTTTCTCGAGTTCATCACCGGAGTTTTGTTTGTTTGGGGAAATTAACCCATTATTTGAAAGCTTCAATTCTGCATAAATATTTTCCTCCCTGGTGTTTTATTACACGAAACCACACATGATAAACAGATCCTCAGCTGCCCCCTTGGGCTTTTTTATTTCTCACGTTTTACCGCTAGTGTAAATAAAGAAGTCACAGGGCCCCCCAACACCGTGACTCGGGCCCCAGCAGGAAAACTGAGTTTTTGGTTGGTCGCTAGGGTTTAAGAACGCAGCACCGTCACCACCCAGGTGGCCTCGCTGCTTACACCAAAGGCGAATTTGGGATAATGGGAACAGTCAGGCCGGGGCCCCACTTGGCAGGCGTGTTGTGTAACAGTCGCGCCTGGAAGTGAGCAGCTTCGCCCGCGAAGGTACCGCGTCCCACCGCGGCGGCTCCTTGCAGCGGGATCCGCCGGCCCAGCCCGCTCTCCGCGGCACGGCCGGGGGCGCACCGACCGAGACCCCGCGTCCGGCCGCCCGCCCCCTTCCCGCTCGGCCCGGCCCCCTACAAGGCCTACACCCCCCCCCCCACAAAAAAAAAAAAAAAAAAAAAAAAAAAACGCCCGTGCGGCCCCGAGCCGCGGTCGCCCCCACCCCGCCTCCCGGAAAGGTGGCCCGGACGCCCGGGAAGGCAGAGCCGGCGGGGCGAGAGCGCAGTGCCGGGCAGCGGGAGTCCAAGCGCGCGGCGGAGCGTCCATGCTGCCGGCGCGGGCGGGCGTCCCGAGCCCCGCACCCTCTCGTCCGCACGGTCCGCGCGGCCGGCCGGAGGCCACTTACTTTTGGGGCCGCCGACCTCCCGACTCCCTCCGGGGGAAATGAAAGTTGTCACGGCGTCTCCCCTCGGGCCCCCCTCGCCTGCCCGGCTTGCGAGGCGCCGCCGCGGAGCCGGGAGGGCGGCTGCGCTCCCGCTCGCGTCCGTCCCGTCGCGCTCTCCTCCTCCTCTTCTTTTCACTATATTATCTTCTCCTTCTCGGAGAGGTGGGTGGGGGCGGGAAGCTTAGAAAGAGAGGAGACGTTTGCAACTTTTCTTCACTCTTTCTCTTCCACCTCCCCCCCACCGTCAGCCTTGAAAAAACAATGTTGAAAGGGGTGAAGAACTTGGGGAGGTGAAGGTGAGGGGCCGCGTGGGGAAAGCGGAGGGGGGGGGGGAGGGAGAAGTGATAATAATCGTTTAAAAACTGATTAAAGCCCCCCAAACAGTGATACACAGACAAGAGGGGGAAAGGCGGGGGGGTGGGGTGGGGGTTGGGGGGAAAGAGAAAGAGTCGCTGGTCAGGAAACTTCAAGCGCGGATGAGGTCATTGGTTTAAAAATAAAGAGATGGCGTCACTTGAAACCAATCCCAGTGAATGAACTCAGCGGAGCCCCGGGGAAAGGAGGAGACAGGCGAGGGCAGGGCGGTGGGCGCCGGGCGGGGCCGCGCGCCCGCCCGCCCATCCCGCGGCCGCCCGGGTCCGCAGCGCGGCTCGGCGCCTTGGCTTCGGCCGCGCGGGGAGGGGTCGGGTCACGTTCCGTTCCGGAGTTCGGCGACTCGCAGGCAGGTTCCGCAGGCGCCGCTGGGAGGAGCCGGGGCTGCCCGAGGAGGCGGCTCCGCGGCCTCCTCCTTCCGCGCCCGCGCGCTCACCAGCCCCGACCCCGGGCCCGAGTCTGCGTCCCAACAGGTATTTCAGGGTGCGCCCCCCACCCCGGCCCACCCCGGACCGAGACGCGGAGCCTTTTCCCCCTGGCTGCGCTCTTTCCAGCTGCCTCACCCGCGTGAATAAATGCAAACCATGATTTGAGAGAATTGCAAGCACTCCCTCTAAAGTCCGATGAATCCCAAAGAGAGGTCACTGCCGTCCTTGTGAAAGGGACGTTGCAGGTACTTCAAGAAAAATCACTAGTGTTGTCAGGCACTCAGTGATCTGCGCGTGTTTGTCGTTGAAAGACCCCACACGACTGTTCCTAACTTTCATTATTTTACTTTGTCGATGTTTACTTATTTACGTTCACAAATTCAATGAGTACAAGCGGCATGAAATTCCCTTCTAAAATGATTTCTGCACCGGGCAGCACAGAATCGTTTTTAAATCAGACCAGAGATTCTCTGCCTCTTGAGAGGTGCAAACCCCTACTGCTTGAATCCTACGCATTTCGTGCATTTTCTGTGTGGATTAATCAAAATAGCTGTTTTGCAGATTGTATTACACTCTTTGGAAAATGAGAGACCTGAGGTGGTGACAAACCAGGACTTGGAATCCGTGAATAGGACAATCGGAGCTTTATTCTAGTGTTCTTTGAGCATTTGAGCATGAAGCTGCTTCTACTGAGAAGTACTCACGTGAATATCACATAACAAAGATGTGATTAACGACGGAAAAGCACACTGCGAGTGGACTGCTTCATGGGCCAGAATTTATGTGTAGGAATAATCTGGCTCCTAAAATACTCCATTTACAATGCCCTGGTTGGGACATCAGTCCCAAAAGGCATCTCTGTTGTGAATGTCCATTTGGACACTGCCTGGGGGACTTTTTTTTTTTTTTTTAACTGGCCAAAGAACTGAGAGTCAGGTTTGGGGTGGGTTAGAAAGGTAAAACATCTCTGTATTCCTTTTCTGCCTTGAAATCCTGCAAATATAGTGCATTGGTTCCTACTGATAATCACTTAAGGTTAGTATTGAGGTAAGCCTCATCTTTCAGAGGAGGAAAAAGAGCCCATCTGGAGATGAGAGACTGATGAGCCCAAGTGGGGCAGTAAATTAAGCCTGAAGGCCACAGATGCAGAGTCCACCTTCTGCTTCTGCCTTTGACCTCTAAAACTTGGGCTGGGAGGAAGCAATCTCTCCTAGGGCTCCCCGTCCTCTGGTGGCCAGGAGACGTTACTGCAGCCTTATTGGGACTACCTGTGCTCTTCAAGTAAACCTCCAAAAATCTACTAATCATAGACATGCTGTTTTTAGAACATTTTAAAAGGGATAGTTCAAAATGATCTGCAACTCAAGTCTGCTTAGTTGGAGGAGTTGGAATGTGGGGGAAGGAAGGAAAAGAGAGAATCCTTGTCCTACAGGTGAAGAGTACAGATCTTGCCTGGATGAAAGACTCCACAAGAATGTATGGAATACCCTTTACGTACTGCACATCCTGAAACTTCTCTCACCTTCTTTATGTGTTTTTCATGCATGTGGTACCATAATAGCTAGTAATGGGAGCCTCCCCGGTATATAGCATCCAGTAAGGGAAATGGGATGTAGATTAAAACAAATTAAAAACTAAATTAGTAATTGAGGGGCGCACAGTATTTATTAAAAGAGTCCAGCAGGAAAAAAGGAGCAGTGTAGGCTGGGATTGTCAGGGAAGGCATCTTCAGAGGAACTTTGACCTCATCCTTTAAGGATTATTAAGATTAGTTTGGGTTAAAAGGGCTCAATGGGAGGTCTATTCTAGAGGGGAAATGGCATGAACAAAGACACGGAGGTAGAATGAATGAGGTGTATTCAGGTGAGTGAGGAGAAGACCCTTCAACAGCAGTAGAGATTGGTGTGTAGCAATTAAGAACTAGGCTAAAATTAAGAGATTCAGAGGCACATTATAAGGTTCTTGAATGTTGGGATAAATAGCTTGTTATTAGTCCAACAGGCTAATGTTGAACAAGTTTACTTCATTAAAGAGCACATTTCTGTTCTACTAAAAAAGCTTGCATATATGCTAACAACAAACAGGTGGAAACAAATTAAAAACTAAGTGTCACTTAAAATTGCTCCCAAGAAGATGAAATCTCTGGGTATAACTCTAACAAACCATGACTGGGATCTGTATGCTGAAAAATATAAAATGCTGGTGAAGTTAAAGAAGGCCTAATTAATTGGAGCCACTCACTATATTCATGGACTGGAAGAACCAGTAAAATAAGTATTGTTCTTCCCACATTGATCTATAGATGTACTTTTTTATTTAAATTCAATTAGCCAACATATAGAACATCATTAGTTTCAGATGTAGAGGTCAGTGATTCATCAGTTGCATGTAACACTCAGTGCTCATCACATCATGGGTCCTCCCTAATGCCCATCACACAGTTACCCCATCCCCCTACCCACCTCCACTCCAGCAGCCCTCAATAACTTTCCCATAGTTAAGAATCTCATCATTTGTCTCCCTCTCTGATTAATTCCCATCGTGTTTTTTCCCTCCCTCTCCAATTGATCTACAGATTTAGAACACAGCCCCTATCAAAATCCTAGCATGGTTTTTTATAGACAGAGACCATATGAACCTAAAATTGCTTCTGGAACGTTTAAAGGGGTGAGTGAGTGCTAGATTCCCCAAAGGCAGATAAAGAGCTCATATACTTAGGACACCAGCAAAGCAGGGGCTCTGTGGCTTATAATCAGACAATGTAGAAAGGAGCTATTTTCATTTCAGTACATGTTAAGTGTGCAGTTCAGTCTTGTTTTCAGTCAGAGTTCAATATGGGAGAGGAGTGCCTTAATCTTTCACACTTAGACCCTGATAAGTTTTTAATCCGCCCGTGGCTGAAGCTCATTCATTCAGCTATTAGTTATTGAGTGCCTACTATCAGCATGTACCAGGCACTGTGCCTGGCTCTGGGAGTTCAGTTATAAACAAGAAAAGCAAGGACCCTTCCCTGATGGAACATTCTAGTGGGGAGAGAAGGCAATAAGCAAATAAAAACAAAATCCAGGACTGTGAGAAAACTGACTATGTGGGGAGAAAGTTGGACGATGTGATACCAAATCATCGAGGGTAGGGGCCAAGGTGGCTGAGGGAGGCATTCATAAGGAAAGGACATTTGAACTCATCCTTAAGGATGGCAAACAGAGAAGTGGTCTGGGTAGAAGAAAGCAGTCATTCTGAAACTTCAGTAGAAGCGGAGTGACTTGGAGGGAGTTGGTGTGTTTCCAGAGCAGAAGAAAGGCCTGTGGGGCTCAAAAGTGTAAAAGGAGGTCAGGGAAGAGCCAGACGTTGTAGGACCTTGAAATGCATGGCAAGCAGTTCACATTCTAGCCTAAAAGATGTAAGCCAGTTAGTACATGATTGGATTTATGAAGAGGGTATTTGCAAGTAATCATGATAGTTCAGTTTTAAAAGGACAGTTTGAATAGTATTCTATAAATATTTATTTAATCTGGCAGCTCCCTTTTCCAATAGGAAGGAAGCATTTTTGATCATTTAATTCATCTCCAGGGATCCCTTTAATGTCCCCTAAATCAAATGTTCTTGCCCTAGGATTCATGTATTCCTAGGAAGTATATGGATGGACTTCCAAGGATCTAGGAGGCCCCCAAAATTTTGTGCATATATCCTTATGTGGGTTTTTCTGTGAATAGGTCCCTAGCTTTCAACAGATTTTCAAAGGACTGCCACACACACACACACAACAAGACCTACTTCACATTTAAGTCTTGGCTGTGGCTTTTGGATGGTAGTGCCTGCTATTGTTCCTGGGGCTCATGGCACTATAGAAATGAATCACAGTTCTGTTAAGCAGCAAGTTTTGCCTCAAAGAGATGGCACTATATTGGAAAAGAGCACTATTTGTGGTAGAGTTGAAGGGAATATTCCAAGAATTTGCCTTCAAAGAAACCTCATGAAAGAAATACTTTATCTATGTGATCTGAGAACTAGAAGATACCTAAGATAGTACCATCCTACTCATGTTACATATAAGAAAGCAAAGGTCCAGAGAGGTGAAGTGGCTTGCCCAAGGATGCCCAGCTATTCAGGGACTAAACTGGGATTAGAAACAGGTCTGCCAACTCTCAGGACAAAACTCTGTGCTCCTCATTTTAAAAAGACAAAAACACTGGACCAAATATAGTATAGTTAAAAGTCTTAATAGGAATTAAGTGTTCAATTTCATTCAATTAAATTAAGCCAACACATGCTCATTACTAAGGATATGGAAGGAAAGAAGTAAAGGAGTTCAAAAACATAAAATCCCAGTTCTGAAAGTGAAAGGAAAAAACCTCAATGTCGAATGAAGACATACAACTAAGAGTAAATAGTAATAACACTGTGTTAGTGTGTATCCAATCTTTCTGTAAGAAATATGTAAATAGACATAATGAGTTATAAAAACTAGGTGACTTTTCATTATCAGTTCACCAAAGGTTTTTTAAATGGGTAATCCCAAAATTAGGTCAAGAGTGTGGTGAAACAGACCTCCTGAATGCAGCTGGTGAGAGTATAAATTAATGTAACTATTCTGCAGAAGAGTTTGACAATATGCTTTCCAGAGTCTAAAAAGGCATACCCCGGGGGCGCCTGGGTGGCTCAGTGGGTTAAGCCACTGCCTTCGGCTCAGGTCCTGATCTCAGGGTCCTGGGATCCAGTCCCGCATCGGGCTCTCTGCTCGGCAGGGAGCCTGCTTCTCTCTCTCTCTCTCTGCCTGCCTCTCCGTCTACTTGTGATCTCTCTCTATCAAATAAATAAATAAAATCTTTAAAAAAAAAAAAAAAGGCATATCCCACAACCTTCCTTTAAGAATTTGTCTTAGGGGGAGCCTGAGTGGCTCAGTGGGTTAAGCCTCTGCCTTCGGCTCGGGTCATGGTCCCAGGGTCCTGGGGTGGAGCCCCGCATTGGGCTCTCTGCTCATTAGGGAGCCTGCTTCCCCCTCTCTCTCTGCCTGCCTCTCAGCCTACTTGTGATCTCTGTCTGTCAAGTAAATAGGTGGAATCTTTGGGGGGGGGGGAGAATTTGTCTTAGGAAATGATAGTACTATTTTCCAAAGCTACAAATAAGGATGTTAATTGTAACTTAATAGCTGGCACTTCTTGCAAACAATCTCATTCCATCCTCACAATTACTATTACCCCCATTTTACAGTGAACTTGTTCAATCACACAGTAAGTGGGAGAGCTACGATCTGAATAACATGGCCTCCACATCTAAGCAGAAACAAGATCAGAGGGGCTGTATAAGCTATGCCAAAGGGCTTGGACTTCGTTCAAGGCAAGTGGGAAAGAAGCCGCTGGAAGATTTCAAGCAGGAGAAATGACAAGATCAGGTGGGCCTTTGCTGTGAAAAGAACGGTTGGGTAGGGAAGACATAAAGCAAGATGAGAGACACTTGTGCAAGTTAGAGAATTAAATATAAATGGAGAGAAGACACATCCAAGAAATGTTATAAGACTAGAATCAAAAGAACCCGTCACCAGTTAGATCTGAACTGTTACAGGGGAAGTCAGTATCAAGGATGACTCTTAGGTTTCTGACTCTAGCAAACGGGTGGATGATAGTGCTACTTATTTACTTCCCAGGGGAAAGACAGGTTGAATTTTAAGAATGTTGAGTTCAAGGTGCCTATGGAACCTCAAGAGGAATAGACTTGTATTCAGGAGTCTGAAGCTCAGAGGCCATGACAGGGCAAGAGAGAAAGATTTGGAATTCATTAGCCACATTTTAGTTTAGTCATGGCCAATAGATGAGGTTATGCAGGGAGAGCAAGAGCAAGAGAAAAAAGATTTTGGGAATCAAGGGAATTACTGATGTTTTAAGAAACTCTTAGGGAGGCTAAGAAGGACAAACTAGAAAAGCGGTGGGCATAGCCGTTACAAAAAGTCAAGAAAAGACTGTCAAGGGCGCCTGGGTGGCTCAGTGGGTTAAGCCTCTGCCTTCGGCTCAGGTCATAATCTCAGGGTCCTGGGATCAAGTCCCACATCAGGCTCTCTGCTCAGCAGGGAGCCTGCTTCCTCCTCTCTCTGTCTGCCTGCCTCTCTGCCTACTTGTGATTTCTCTCTATCAAATAAATAAATAAAATCTTTAACAAAAGAAAAAAAAAAAAACAAAACTGTCAAGCCCAGAAAGAACCCCACTGAGTTCATGCTCAGAGAAGCCCTGATAGTAAGGTCTAAAAAGTTTTTCTCTGATTTAGCAACAACATGACCAATGGACACGGTGGTTTTCCTGAAGACAGTCTTGCAAAGGCGAGATTACAGTGAGTAAAAGAGGAAACGAGAAGGAACAAAATACAAACAGTGGAATAGAAACTACTCTTTCAAGAAGCTTAACTGTTAAGGAAGAAAGGATCATACCTCACTACAGACAGATGTAAGACACTTACACCCTAAAAGATCCTAATGATTTCATAACCAGTCTGTTTGTTTTGTTTAATCAAACAATTCATCATAAGCAGGTATTAGTGCCTGCTTATGAGTGCCCTGAGAAGTGAGAATTTCTCGGTTGCCAGCTTGGGGAAGTTGCAGATGGACTTCTGCTACTTACAGCCCAAACTTTATTTTCAAATTATGTAGAGCACACATTCGGGGGTTTTGTCAGGGCTGTTCTGAAAAATCTTTTTAATAACTGTGAAGTACGATTTTAAGAATAAAGGAATTATCATTTCTAACATCAGATGTACTTACCTTCAAAGGCTGAATAATGCTTTTATAACCAGGAAAAGATGATAGTGGGGAGAAAGTAAATAAATAAAATAAATAAAAGGCTAGAAAGTATTTGTAAATTTTGCTTCTTTTCGGGGTGCCTGGGTGGCTCAGTGGTTTGGGCTGCTGCCTTCGGCTCGGGTCATGATCTCAGGGTCCTGGGATCGAGCCCCGCATCAGGCTCCCTGCTCCGCAGGAAGCCTGCTTCCCTCTCTCTCTCCCTCTCTCTCTCTGCCTGCCTCTCTGCCTACTTGTGATCTCTGTCAAATAAATAAATAAAATCTTTAAAAAATAAATAAATAAATTTTGCTTCTTTTCATCTGGTCCTAAAGAAAAATAATTGGAATAAATATAGTGATGTTCTTTTTCTCTGATATAAAGAATAATAATTTTAAAAAATTATGTTTGTTTTTGAAGGCCAGCAATTTTTAATGGCTTTCCCATTTTCTGAGTAAATACAGGACTCGGTGTGCTCTGTTTTAAAATTCACAGTGACTTTCTGGACTAAAAATAACAACATTCAATAACAATATTCATGTGTATAAATGTAAACATTTACCTTTAGGAACAATCTTTAACCAATAATTGTACCTCTTATTCAGTGTTAGCTAAGGTAAACAGCAGGACAGGATATTCTGACCAAATAGCAAAATGCTGTTTTAATTGAAAAAATGCTTTTTAAATTTGTATAGGGGCGCCTGCATGGCTCAGTCATTTAAGCATCAGACTCTTGATTTCAGCTCGGTTCCATGATTTCAGGGTCATGAGATCAAGCCTCACACCCAGGCTCCCACCCTGGGTGTGGACCTGCTTGAGATTCTCTCTCCCTCACCTTGTGCCCCTCCCCAACTCACTCAAGTGTAAGTTGATTTATTTATTTGTGTAAAGCCAGTCTTTGTATTAAAGAAAAAGTTCTAGCCCTCCTTAGGACAGCACATCTTAAGAATATCTCAAACCACTTCTATGAAGAAACTAGAAATTAAATGGAATTTGAAAATTAATATCACTATGTTGTCAAATGTACAAAAATCAGCTCTTCATATATATATATATATGTATGTAAATATACATATATACATATATATATATGTATGTATATATACATATATACATACATATATATATATATTTTAACTCTCATGACCCTAAGAGTTAGGTATTGAGGTGCCTGCATGGCTCAGATGGTTTAGTGTCTGCCTCCAGCTCAGGTCATGATCCCAAGGTCCTGGGATCGAGCCCCACATCAAGCTCCTGACTCAGCCAGGAGCCTGCCTCTTCCTCTGCTCATGCTCTCTCTGTCTCAAATGAATACATAAAATCTTTAAAAAAACAGGTATTATTATTACCTGACTTGAGTCTGAGAAAGGTTAAGGAGTTGACTCAAAGACACATATCTAGCAAATGGTGAGTGAGAACTCACACCCAAGTTTTCTCACAGGAGGTTTTGTTGAGAAAACAAAAATGCAAAATATAAGTAATTCAAAATAATAGTATTAGCAATGCCACTGTCTCTCTTTTTTTTTTTTTAAGATTTTATTTATTTATTTGACAGACAGAGATCACAAGCACGAAGAGAGGCAGGCAGAGAGAGAGAGGGAAGCAGGCTTCCTGCTGAGCAGAGAGCCCGATGTGGGGCTCAATCCCAGGCCCCTAAGATCATGACCTGGGCTGAAGACAGAGGTTTTAACCCACTGAGCCACCTAGATTCCCACAATGTCACTGTCTTAAAATGCACTTCTGTGATTATTGGTCAAACTTACACAGATATGAGGTATGAAAGTTGGAACAAATGAGAGTTCTCTGAGCTGGGGAACCATTAGCTAGCTACAAATTTCAGCTCTGCCATATACTGGCCATATGACTTGAAGGAAACTCAGTTTCCTCATCTGTAAAAAAAAGGTAATTAATGCCAACTGTCAAGAGCTGTTGTGAGGTTCAAATGGATACCACAGAAAGCACCAAATATGTGTGCAGCCCACATGGTGACTGCGGACTACACACTGATTCCTTCCTCCTTAGGAAAGGCTGTATGTGGAACTCACTTAGATCTTGAACAACAGATTGAATTGGGATATTAAGGGAGAATGGGGAAGCTCATTCCAGGAAGAGAAAACACACAGTAGGAGACACAGCAGGGAAAATGTGTTTAAAATAGTTTAACTGAAGCAGAACATTTGTATTGAATAGTATATAATAAGCCTGGAAAGCAGTTTGGGGCCAGATTACATAGGGCCTCAGCTAGAGAATTTAGCTTTTATATTATAAGTAGCAGGGAAGGATGGAAAATGTGGTTCCTTTTTAAAATTATACTTTATTAGATTTATTTTCTGTTCTAAAGCCATACCTGTGCATTGCTAAAAGTCTGTAAACTACAGAAATGGGTAAAGAAGAAAGTATGAATCACCTAATTCAATCTTGGGAGAGAGATAAATTTTTTTATTGTTATATCCTTTGGTGGTATTTTGATCCAGTTTTTCTTTTTTTTTTTTTAATTAATTTATTTGACAGGGAGAGAGACACAAGCAGGGGGAGCTGGAGAGGGAGAAGCAGGCTCCCTGCTGAGCGGAGAGCCCAATGTGGGGCTCAATCCCAGGACCCTGGGATCATGATCTGGTCCAAAGGCAGACACTTAACGACTGAGCCACCCAGGTGCCCCAGATTCAGTTTTTCTATCACCATGTACATTTGTTATTTAAATACTAATAATGACATGTATAAATGCACATGCACATATTAGAAAACACTAAGCACATTTACAAAACTGCTTTTTTTATGCAAAGGCTTGCCTCTAAAAAAGGTAATTACATATTTAGGATGGTCGGATGGCCCGTAATTGCTCCTTAATGCTGGAACAAATGAAGTTTGAGCAACACATTTATTGGGTACAGTGTTTGCTTATCTTTATGATGGGTCTTATCCCATAATTTCAACCGAAGGCTGTAACATTTTTTCCTTTTAATTATAATCTAATGAAGTTATTTAATTTTTCAAGAAATGATTGCTATCATCACACTAAGGATTGCCTCTGCGGGTATTTGGATATCTCTCCTCAAGTTTGAAGGTTTGAGCTTGAAAATGGATGAGATAAAAGTGGAATTTAAGTGGCTTAGTCTGACTAAAGAAAGATCTAAGGAAGGAAATCATGGAACAAAAGAGACTATATTGGGCACTGGCAACAAGTCAGACCTAAGTCAAAAAGGGCTAAGACCGGTGCAGTGGCAATAGACATGGAACGAAAGCAATAAATGCAAGAAACAGTACAGAGAGAGAATTGAGAGGATTTGGTGATTCATGAGCTATGGAGGGTGGAGATGAGTAACGAGAAAGATGACGCTGAGCTGTCACCTTCAGCAATTTACATAAGCTTCCATTTCCACGTCTATAAAGTGGGGTTAATAAGTGTACCTTCCTCATAGGGTTGGCGAGAGGATTAAATGGATGACGTCTAAGATGCTTAGCACAATAACTGGAATGTGTTCTCAGGAAGTGTTAGCTATTACTGTTTATATAGGTGTTGAGCATAGATGACTGGGTTAATAATGACGTTCTTTTTATTTAAACAGGCTCCACACCCAGCATGGAACCCAGTGTGGGGCTTGAACTCCCGAACCTGAGATCAAGACCTGAGCCAAAATCAAGAGTCAGACGCTTAAATGACTGAGCCACCAGGTGCCCCAATAATGACTTTTTTTTAAAAATTTATTTCATAGAGATCACAAGCAGGCAGAGAGGCAGGCAGAGAGAGAGAGAGGAGGAAGCAGGTTCCCCGCTGAGCAGAGAGCCCGATATGGGGCTCGATCCCAGAACCCTGGCATCACAACCTGAGCCAAAGGCAGAGGCTTTAACTCACTGAGCCACCCAGGCACTTCATTATTGACATTCTTAAAAGAAATAGCAAAGTTGGGGTGCCTGGGTGGCTCAGTTGGTTGGGCTACTGCCTTCAGTTCAAGTCATGATCCTGGAATCCCAGGATCGAGTACCACATTGGGCTCCCAGCTCCACAGGGAGTCTGCTTCTCTCTTTGACCTTCTCCTCGCTCATGCTCTCTCTCACTGTGTCTCTCTCTCAAATAAATAAAATCTTAAGAAAAAAATTTTTTTAAAAATAGCAAAGTCAAGGTTGGAGTTCTGATTGGATTGGGCGAAGTGGGTTCAGCTACATTTTAGACATGTCATGTTTTAGGTTTATGATGGACAGTGAATTAAAAGTATTCACAAGAAACAACCACTGGCCAGTGATGTTTTTGACAATAGGTACATTCTAGGAAGATGCATGAAAAGCAGACATCTGGAGGATAGATGCCCACCACCAAGTATTATTGGCACCTGTCCCCACAACCTCTATTTATTAGTAGGAATTATCCTAGCCAGTGCACAGCCCCTACATGGGTTGACTTCCTGGCTGAGCAGCTCTCCAGGCAAGATAGATATGAAAGCAGTGAAGGGCGGAGACTCTGGGACCAGATCTGTGTGCTTTCCACCTCCACCACTTACTACTGTCTGATTTCAAGAAAACTAGCACTCTAAACTTCAGTTCTTTTATTTACAAAACATAATAATGCCAATGTCCATCTCATAGGATTGATAGGAGAATTACACAAGACTCTGTAAGTGTAGCCATTTATAAAAGATTTATAAGATGTGATATAAATAATAAGAATGGCTATTAATTCTGTCTCTCCTGGAGGTTATGAGTTATATTTATATTTCTTATCCATCCCTTATGGTGCCAAACACAAGAAGCACTCTCTTTTAACTGCTGATCACTTTGCTCCCTTAAATTGGTCTTCTGCCTCTCCCTGTGTCTCAGTCTCTTTGGGAACTTTGTTACCTATGATTATGTGAAGTCGCTGAATGTCCACCGGCATCTTTGGGGTAAGACAGTCTGTCCACCTCTGGGGAAACACACTGTATTAGTTTTCTATGGCCGCTCTAAACAAATTGCCACATGCTTAATGGTTGAAAACCACACAAATGTATCATCTTATACTTCTGGAACTCAGACAACTAAAATGGATCTCACTGGGCTA
The DNA here is from genome assembly GCF_011764305.1 of Mustela putorius furo. Lineage (NCBI taxonomy): Eukaryota > Metazoa > Chordata > Mammalia > Carnivora > Mustelidae > Mustela > Mustela putorius. The sequence goes on along the minus strand of NW_025422368.1, from coordinate 35,393,386 downwards.
AAGTCGATGTATAAGCAGGGCTGTTTTCCCCTCTGGAGGCTCTAGGGAAAAATCCACGTCCTCATCCTTTCTAGCCTCTACAGGCTGCCTGTGTTCCTTGGCTTAGAGCCCCTTCTTCCATCTTCAAAGCCACCAGTGGTGGGTTGGGTTTTTCGTACATCACCAACCCTCTTTCTGGTTCTCCTCTGTCTTCCCTCTCCCCTTTTAAGGACCCTTTTGATTATATTGGGCCCACCTCGATAATCCAGAATTAAGATCCACTAATTAACAACTTTAATTTCCTTTACAACTTTAATTCCTGCCCACCCTCTCCTTGCTATGTAGCCTAACATTCACGGGTTCTCAGGACAGGACTTTGAGAGATCATTATTCTGCTTATCACACCTTCCACAAAGAAAACTTCAAGGACTTCTCCTCTGCTTTGTCCCTCTGTCTTGTAGGACCCAACTGATTCACTAACTGATGAAACATTCATTACACTTTGATAATTGTGGGGTGCCTGGGTGGCTCAGTCAGTAAAGCATCTGCCTTTGGCTCATGTTATAGTGTCAGGGTCCTGGGATGGAGCCCTGTGTCAGGCTTCCTGCTTGATGGGGGTCTATTTCTCCTTCTGCCTTCTCCCCCCTGCTCATTCTCTGTCTCTGTCTCTCTCTCTCTCAAATAAATAAATAAAATTTTTTAAAAATCAGTAATTATAATAGTCACAATTAGGAGGCATTTCATGCTGCAGTTTTTCTTCTGGTCTAATCCTGAATCTGCTCAATGCTTAAAGATATATTTGCAGGGGTTCCTGGGTGGCTCAGTGGGTTAAGCCTCTGCCTTCAGCTCAGGTCATGATCCCAGGGTCCTGGGATCAAGCCCCACATCGGGCTCTCTGCTCAGCGGGGAGCCTGCTTCCTCCTCTCTCTCTGTCTGTGTCTCTGCCTACTTGTGATCTCTGTCTGTCAAACAAATAAATAAAATCTTTATTAAAAAAAAAGATATATTTGCAGTCAAATACAGTAATATTAACTAAAATTTTTAAAAGAAATGGTGATCCTCATAAACCTTCTCCAGCATGGGAAAGAAAGGTTTACCATCAAGTATTAAATTTTATACATGATATGAATATCCATTCCATTTCTGGGACCAAACCACCTCACAAGGTCCACCATGATCATTACCAATACATTTCTTCTTCCTTTTATTTTTTTAAAGAAATATTCATTTATTTGAGAGAGAGAGAGAACACGTGCAAGGAGATGGGCAGAGAGAGAAAATCTTCAAGCAGACTCCCCACTGACTGCAGAACCCAACTGCAACTGAGATCGATTTTAGGATCCTGAGATCACAACCTAAGCCAAAATCAAGAGTTGGGTGCTCAACTGACTGAGCCACCCAGGGACCCCCTACATTTCTTTTTTCTTTACCAGAACCTCAACAGCCGTGTTTTCATTTTAGCTCCAATTGATGATTAATGGACAGCAGAGTATGTCTCAAGAAAGACAGGTGAAAAATATCAGGTTGCAAGGCAAAGCATGTAAATATATCAGAGAATGGAATTTTTGGGGGGTGGGAGGGTAAAAGGCCATCAGTACTATTTTAAGAGTACCAGCAACTTAGACACTTATAGCTGAAAAATGGGTAAAACCTCAATACTTTTGAGTTTCCCTCTGAAATTCAGTATTCCTGTCTTTTAAACTCTTTCACCTCCAACACATATAATGTGTTCCAGTAAGTTGGTCCAAATGCTCAGTGAAGATAATTTTTAAAAATTTTTAATCATTGGTCCTAATTTTCCAGCAGACAGGAGGCTAGCCTTAGTATGGAATCGGAAAAATATTTAGCTTGAAAAAGGTTTGAGGTTAGTACTTTAGCTTTGGGCAGGACACTCAAGAGAAAGCAAGGAGAGAGAGCCAACAAGTATTAAACATCTCTTATTGCCCAATGCTGCATTTACACGTATTGTCTCAATTAATTCTCACAATCCCAGTAGGTAGGCATTGTTATTCACACTTCAAAGATAAAGGAATTGAGGCTTCAAGATGTGAAGAGACTCTTCCACAGTCGAGGGCTAGAAAGTGGCAGAACTGGGATTACGGTCCAACTCTACCTGAGTCAACACCCATTCATTCTCTTCCCACTGCCCTCAACTGCGCTTCCCTGAATCCCAATTTCCTCATCTGCAAAATGCGGGAGCTGAGTCAGATAATCTCCCAAGGTCCCTCACACTCTAACTGTAGGGCTTCCGTGCTTCGGAGGGGAATGGGGAATCGGAAAGGGATCTCCGGCACCAGGCAGAATGTCTATTAAGTGAGAAAGCTATGGGACTCTGTCCTCCTATATGTCTTGATTCCCTGACTTCTGAAAGGAGACTGCAACTGAGGACCACACTACACATGATAAGGGGACTACCAAGACCCACCACTTAAAAAAAGAAACAAGTTCTTCTTAGTGGAGCTGCTTTTTTATGAGTTTACATTTTCAAAAGCAAATCCATCAACACTTATTGTTGAGAATCTTACTGTGCCCAAAACTGAGTGTTGGGTGTCAGCAAGGATGTAGAGATAGTCTGTATTCTCAAGAAACTTACAGCTAAAAAAGAAGGAAAAAAGGGAAATTTAAAACTAGCGGAGGGGACCCAACTCATAAAGCAATTTTCAGAAGACAATGTATAATACAAGTCTGAACTGCATGGTCAAGACAATATATACTATAGGAGTCCGGCAACCAGGAGAGCAACACAGGCTCCAGTCCTCAGAGAAGTGTCCGTGAGAACTAGGGCAAAGATAGCATTCTTTACCTCGCATTCTGCACTAGTCTTCCTTGACCTTCTCTAATTGTGAAATCCTGGTATGAACCTTTTGCATAGTTCAAACATTCTCAGTTTTGGAGGCTGCCGTGATGTCCTCCATACCATGTCATCTGAATGTCACTTCATCTTTATTGGCACATTTGGGAGGGGTAAAACCCCAATGGTATGCAAACACCGTCATGGATACTTGCTTCAAGCCATGGGAAGTTTCATGTAAAACCAGTTTCTCAATAGGGCAAATGTTGTGCAAGGTATAAGAAGCTTGAGAAACTAGTTAAAGGCAAAGCCTATCACAGCAAGAACCAGATTTGAATGGTGACACTTTCTTGTCTTAGTCACCTCTTTGTCTGCCTCTAGCCTCTCACCTGTGGAGACCCCATACTTAAGCATTTCTTCAACACTTTGGCCCAGACCACAGCCCTTTCTCATGTAGTAGGAACTTCTTAGCTCTGTAATAGCCACCTCCACTCTGCCAACTCTCATATGCACTCTACTGATATGAGACTCTAGGTCTGAAAAATTGGTTCAAAACCCTGGATCTTTCCTCACCTTCAGACAACAAAGTGTGTATCCCTTTCTCCAAATTCTACCCTAAATATAATCAAGGAATGTGATCTCAAGAGATGGGTTGAGTTGATACAGTATTCTAGTAGATTAAATATTCACTATATTTACTGGGTGCCCCAAAACAATGCTAGACTGAGGGATAAATTCCAAACTAGCTGAAGATACAAAACAAATATACAGGAAATAGTATCTAAACATACCATATGCTAAATCAGGAGTAACTGGTTCAGAAACGTGAGGAATGATGGATACAGAAGTAATAAGGGAAAGTTTTATAGAGGCAAGGTATAGAATTGACCTTAAAGAATGGGAAGAATTTGGATAGTCAGGGAAGAGAAATTATGACATTCTAGAAAAGAGAAATACTCTAACCAAAGGCAAGAAAAGTGGAAGATGTATTCATGGAAAGCCAAGGTGGTCAGTCTGTTCAGAGGAAGGATGGCAAGAATGTGCATAGCAAGATTTCGTGGGAAATGAGATCAGAAGGATATGATGAACTCATCAACAAAGTTACCAAACATTTATTAAGTGCTGATTAGGTGTCCAGCGCTGTACTAGATCTCTTGCACATAATAATAATAGCTTATACCTACTAGAGTTTATAATGGGCCAGGCACTGTGTTACACACTTTACGTATAATTATCTCAACATAACCATCACTACAGACCTATAACATACAGAGTGTTAATATCTCCATTTTACAAACAAAGAAGATGAAGCCGAGAGAGGTTAAGGAACTTGCTCCAGGTCACATAGTTCTTGAGCAGAAAGGCATGGATTCAGACCAAGGGAGTCAGCTCAAATGTGGGCTCTAAGCACAATACTAACTCACTTCCACAATATTATCTCATTAGATCCCCATAAAGTTCCGTATGACATAAGCATTATTATCCCCATTTTGCAAATGGGGATCCAAGGTTCCAAGAGTCAGTGAATTATTTCCCAAGGGGGTTCTGCTGAGTACAGAGCCGGCTTTTGAAAGCAGGCCCACTAATTCCACGTCCTTTAAACTTTCCATTACAATATAGTTGCCTGGCAGAAATTTTGTCTAGAGTGGGATCAAATTAGGGGAAACTCTAATAGCCTGAAAAGGGCAAGAAGCTTATATGATAGGACAAGTGAAGAACTTCAGGGTTTTAAACCGACATTTATTGTTGAATAAAGATAGCTGTAGGCCTGGCACAGGAGATTGAACTGGGGAAAGAGTGGATTTAAGCACCAGACAGTAGCAGAGGTGGCAAGGACCTAAAAATGGGCCTTGGGGGGAAGGAGGGGAAGGACAGAAACAATGACCAATGTTTGAAGGAAAATCTGATGGTTCTTAGGGAAGGAATGGCTGAGGCCATGAAAGAAGGTTAAGTCGAAGAGGACTTTACTTCTGGTCTCAATGACTCAGTGGATTCTTGGAATGAGAGGTTATAAAACAGCTGATTTGTGACAAAAATGGAGATTGTTTTTGAACACATTGCAGTCTGCTTGGCAAAACAAACAACTGGCACGTTCCAGAGGAAATGACCAGCAGACAGTCAGAGACGTGGGACTGGAGCTCAGGTAGGGAGCAGAAGTTGTCCATCACACCTGACAAATGAGCTATGCAGGACCACTTGTCTGCAGTGGGGCAGACAAGTCAGGTTGCAAAATTGGTTTTTCATAGGATAAGCCAGGAGCCAGCAGAGAACAAAAATGCAGCCTAACAAAAGAAAGTAGGTCCAAGGGCAAGCAAGCCACGGGTCTGGACAAGTTATTAGGGCCAAGGCAGAGAGATAAAAGAATTAAAGGGACACAGCCACAAACGAGATCTCACTCCTATCAAGGAGAAATGACCACTGAATAATTTCCTGTCCTGTTACTGGTTTCCCTATTGCAGGAACCAACCCAGCCTAACTGAGGAGGGCCTGCAATCCGACCTGCAGAATAATCAGGAACTTTGCAACAAGGAATATACAATTGACTTCAGTATAGGGAGAGAACTGGAGTCATCAAAAAAACTCATCTCCGCTGGAAGGTATGCTTAAAGTCAATCACTATGGTCAAATTTAGATTATGTATCTTGTACCACAAGATACATAAGGAAGACCTCTCTCCTGGAAACATAAATGTCTATGGATCCGCCCCCCCTTTCCTCCCCCCCACCCCCATCAATTTCCAAAAGCCCATTTAATTTAGCAGCTCTTGGACTTACCCTTTCTTGTCCAAGATCTTGATTTCGTTGCCCAACTTGGTGGCTCTGCTGCTGAGTGAATGAAGGTACTAAGGCCAGGGATGTCACAGCTCTATGGGTCTCCTGTCCCTTCCTATCTGGAAAGAGAAGGGGAGAGTCAATTATGGTCAGCTTTCAGTGGAAATTCCTCTTCCGACCTCTCTGCTACCTATGTCCTTTTTCCAGAACATGGAGAGCATGATCCATTGGCCAGAGCCCCACCCTCTGTGACCTCTTCTGCCTGACAGAATTAAGAAAGTGAGACGTAGAGTAACTCAGCCAGTACCTGGGAGGGACTGAAATGAGACTAGAACCTGGAATCCTGTGATTTCAGGTCTTGCTTATTGCTTCTTGGACGCTTCCTTTTAAAGTTCTAGGTCCTTTTTAGTTAGCTTCACAGACATCACCTCCAAGACTACACAAAATTCCTTTCCTGCTCAGGATACATCCTCGTCCTAGTTCAGGGGTCATCCATTAGCCTATGCTCTTGGAAGTAGCTACACAGGGTTCCTCCCCATTTACAAGTAAGGAAACAGGGCCTAAGGTTATGGAGAGGCTTGCCCAAGGGCATACACCTGGTTAATTGCAGAACAAGAAGGAGATACAGGCTCTCTGAGCCACTCTCTAAATCTCTTTTAGCTAGACAAAGAGATCCCAGCTGAAATATTTGGAATGCTATTTTTATTAAAGCTTTGCTTTCCCTATGATGGGTCTGCTCTGCTCTGCTTCCTTTTTCTCAGAAAATGATGGAAATGCTTGAAAATGCCAGATTAGGGTTTCAGAAGAGAATGGTAGCAGCAGGGGTGGAGTGGGGGAACGCAGTGGTTACCCACAAAACCATCTCAGACTACCTATTATGTTGTAGCCAAAACTCAGATCCCTGCCCTCGCTCAGCGCTCATACTGTGGAGCCTCAGAAGCGGGCCCTGTGTGCAAGGGCTCTCTAATCCTTCCTGCCGTTGCAGCATATTGACCTTGATCTCTGCCTCTGAAATCCTTGATTACCAAAGTCAATTGGCAGCTGGTTAGCCTGGGAGGGGCCCTCCAAGGCTATGGCAAGATAGAAGAATGACAGTACAGCTCGTCATAAACATTTATCAGGCAAACTTCAGGAAAAACTGGTTGCTCGAGCTTGCCACCTCAAGAAAAATAGTTCTGTGTAAGGCTTGACATGATGTGAAACCTACATACACAAGTTGTTTCCACTGCCACACTCATTTTGGGAGCTCTTTCTGGGTCACTTCACACAAAAAGATTCTCCCTGCCCCCCACCCAAGATGATTCAAGCTATAAAGATGACCAGAGAAATGGATTATCTATTTTCATCAAGCCTGTAAGTCTTGTCTATGGCCATTTCCTGAAAATGCAGGACCTCAAGTTTAGAACTTGAAAATTATAGTCCTACCTATATTCATAAAATAATAGAGCTGTGTGGGACATGGAAGTCATCTAAACCAGCTCCTAATTTTACAGATGAGGAAACTGAAGTTTTCCACCATTCAGATATTGTACTTCTACTCTGCAACCAAAGATTACACTCATTTCGTTATAAGCCAAAACTGCAGTTGGCTCAGTGGAGCTAATGGTTAACATAAAACCCATGGTGTTTTTCACATAAACACTGCTCAGCTAGATTTTCCCCACCCCAGCTTTATACCAGAAATTTCTTAAAATTTTGTTCAGGAGTTTACATTTTCCCTTTCCATTCCTCTTTAAATTTTATTTTTATTCTTTTTTTTAATTTATTTACTTATTTTTTAGTTTTAACTCCATATTCCAGGATCCTGGGATCATGACCTGATGCTTAACCAACTGAGCCACCCAGGTGCCCCAAAGCTAAATTGTTCTAAATAAAACTCTGTAAGAAGCACTTATTTTGGAATTCTCTCACCTCATTTTTTTAGATCCTCAAGAAAGGTGGACAATTTTTCTCCCTTGCTACATGAAAGAGCTCTAGAACGGGCCTGTCCTCCACAGGGCAGAAGAATATTCTCACAGCTCATATCTTATCAGGAACTGGTGTGCCCAGGAGAAGGTGATGAAAGGCCACCCTCTCGACTTTAGAGCAGAGGAGTCTTTTCTATGTTCATTTTGATGTATCATTTAATGATTTATCTTCCATTAACCATGAAAGCTGGAGAAGGCAGGAAATTTAAGAGTAGGGAGGAAAGGAAGGATTTCCTAATCTCTTTTGTCCTCAAAAGGATTGTTTGTTGTATGCAAAAAGAGAACTATCTTGAGTGAAATATTGTGATCACTTTATATATTATAAATAGCCAGAAAACTAAGAATTAGCCCTGAATTCTTCCTCCCCTTCCTCCCCTATCTTTAATAATAAGAATGGCTAAGATTTATTAAGTTCTTGCTATGTGCCAGATACTGTGCTATGTACTTTTCAAGCCTGACTAATTTAATCTTCACAAGTTATCATGATTTTTTAAAGATTTTATTTATTTATGTGACAGAGAGAGAGAACACAAGTAGGCAGAGCATCACAGGGAGAGGGAGAAGCAGGGTCCCTGCTGAGCAGGGAGCCCAAAGTGAGGCTTGATCCCAGGACTCTGGGACCATGACCTGAGGTGAAGGCAGATGCTTAATGGACTGAGCCACCCAGGCACCGCCACAGTTATCATGATTTAACAGACCACTCTCTTGAACTCACGTATGTGGCAATGGTAGGGCCAGATTCATTCCCAGGTTATTGCGACTCCAGAGCCCCAAAGCTTACTCACTGTAAGTTTAGTCCAGGTACTCTGGGAGAACCATCAAATATAATGTAGGTTTGACCTTTATGAATCATGGAAGAAAGAAGGGAGGAAGGAAGGAGACAGGGAAGGAGGAAGGGGTTTGAGAAAGAAGGTTGGAAGTTTGGTTAAGTGGAAGAATCTTAGATAGGAGTTCAGTTCTAAGAAAGTTCAGCAAAGTTGATGGAACATCTGGAGCTAAAACGGCTTACAGAAAAGTCCCACATTTCCCAGGAGTGGGCCTACCGTAATATCCCTCCTGTAGTCAGTAATAAACAGCCTGCCTGGAAGGATGACCTCAGCAGGAGGCAGTGACAGACTTCCAAGCACAGAAGCTGGGCTTCTCAGTCAATTGTGTGATTCTTTCTGAGAGGTGCGTTTTCTTTCTTTCTTTCTTTCTTTTTTAAGATTTATTTATTTTTTATTATTTGGGGGAGGCAGAGGAGGGAGAGAGAGAATCTCAAGCAGACTCCCCATTGAGCACAGAGCCCAAAGCAGGGCTCAATCGCATGCCCGAGATCATGACTGTGAGATCATGACCTGAACCAAAATCAAGAGTCTGGAGGCTTAATTGCCTGAGCCCCCCAGGTGCCCCAGAGGGTACATTCTCATTGCTGCCTTATTATGTGACACCATCTCTTAAGCAAATCTGCGGATTGGGTCTTCAACAGATGTCTCTACCTACTTCCTTAGTTCAGCCTCGGTCATTGCTTACCTAGACAACTCCAGTAATTGTTTTCAGTTATTTCCCTACCTCCAGTCTCAGTACCCTTAAAACATTTTTCTGCAAGGCTACCAAGGTGATCCATTATATAAGTCCAGCTCTGTCAAAACCCAGTTTAAGAAGCTAGATAAAAACTTCTTTTTGGGGTGCCTGGGTGGCTCAGTGGATTAAGCCTCTGCCTTTGGCTCAGGTCATAATCTCAGAGTCCTGGGATTGAGCCCTCCATCCGGCTCTCTGCTCAGCAACAGGAGGGAGGGCTCAGGGGAAGGGCCAGGGGAGGGGGGTGCTCTGCTTCCCCCTCTCACTCTGCCTGCCTCTCTGCTTACTTCTAATCTCTCTCTCTCTGTCAAATAAATAAATAAATATCTTTTTTAAAAACTTATTTTTGTTAATCTTAGAGTAGGTATGATGATCCTCTAATGTATAAGCAACAAGAATCCCACCAACTTTCATTAATTAGGCTAATTTCAAAAATTGTCTTGTATTTTTCAGGTAAGGTCATCATTGTGATATTTTCATATGGGACTATTCCAGTTACCATATATCATTCATCTGTTTAAAACCCTTCAGACGTTTTTAAAATAAAACCCAAGTTTTTGATGATAGCGTACCAGGACCCCCAGGACCTGTCCTTATTTCTCCAACATCATTCTGGCTATTCCTTACCTGGCATTCAATGCTCCAAAAGTAAAGTACTGAATTGTTACACTGAAAAAATAAAATAATTTTTTTAAAGTACTGAATTATTTTTCTTAAGATGTTATTTATTTATTAGAGAGAGAGAGAAAGAGCACGAACATGGAGGGGTGGGAGTGGGGAGGAACAGAGAGAAGAAGCCAACTCCCTAATAAGCAGGAAGCCTGATGCAATTCAGGGCTCAATCTTGGGACTCCGGGATCATGACCTGAGCTAAAGGCAAATGCTTAACCAACAGAACAACCCAGGTGCCCCCAAATACTGAATTTTGGGTAGCTCCTGCTCTCCTGTATCACATATCCATGCATTTGCTTATACTATTCCCTCTGTCTGGGATGCCATTTTCTCTTCTTCTCTTCTTCCTTTTGTGCCTATTTGAATTCCATTCTAGATTTGACTCAGCTGCCATCTCATTGGGGAAGCTCTCCATGGCTCATACACACCCCAACTCAAAGATCATTTAGTCCAATTTCCAGCCCAGTTCAGGAATGCTATCTAAGGCATCCAGGTAGAAGGTCATCAGAGGGAGGGCTTGTGACTTCACAGGCAATTTGCTTTGGGCTGTCCTCATGGTCATATAAACCTGTCAAAGCCACTTCTTATTTTGTTTCATGAGGCAGTCTATCAGAACAGTCTATCGTGCTTCCCTAGCTCTTGTGTGGATGGTGGTTAAAATAGTACCCACATTGGGGCACCTGGGCGGCTCAGTCGGTTAAGTCTCTGCCTTCGGCTCAGGTTGTGAACTCAGGGTCCTGGGATCGAGCCCCGCATCGGGCTCTCTGCTCTGCAAGGAGCCTGCTTCCCCCCTCTCTCTGCCTGCCTCTCTGCCTACTTGTGATCTCTTCCTCTCTCTCTCTCTGTTGAATAAATAATAAATAAAACCTTTAAAATATATAAAATAAAAATAAAATAAAATAGTACCCACCTGAAGCTTCAAGGTGAATGGGACTTAGAATTTGGAAACCTGAGGAATTCTCTTGGCAGGTCTTGTAGAGGTGATCTCTAGCTTTGAATTTTCAGGTCTTGTTGAGAGGGGGCGGGCAGAGGGGTGGTGGAATTGATGAGGAGGAAAGACAGAGCTTGCCAACATGCTATTTGTCATTTCCTTCTGGCTGTAATTTCTGAACTTTTTAGCTTATTTTTCTGAACCCCCTATGTATAACTCACAGGTGTTTCAAGAGACCTTCAGAATGTCTGTGGCCTTCAAGAGGGAGGATGTAGCCTATGGTAAACCACATAAGGGACAGAAATCGACCATAGTGACTGCAGTTGCTCAGTTTTCCGATGTTGTCTTGATGCTTTTTGGTAAATCTCTCTTCTTCCAAGACTGAAAAGTTGCATCTCTAACTAAATATTTAGAAGGGAGATATCCTGGGTATGGACAAGGAGACGATAGGGAACAGAGGCTGATTTTGGGACCCTACAATTATTGGGGTTGTGAGGTGAGAAGAATGATGAACAGGAGCTTTCTTCATCCACATTCTAGCACAGACTTCGGGTGGCCAATTTTCAATAGGTACTGCCTGATGTCATGGATTTTGGAGGGCTCAGTATGGTGGATGAGTAAACACCTGGACATTGTCAAGTAGTTTCAGCCAGAAGTTTATTTATATAAGAAAAAATTACATTATATATGATCAAGACAGAAAAATAAATATGAATCAATGTTTTTTATACTGCAATATTCAAAATGAAAACAACAATAAAAACCATACAGGCTACTAAGAGTCATTAGATTATCTTACCAGACATCGTTACTCAGTAGAGAGCATACAGTTACATTTCTTATTGGCACTTGAGTGTAGATCATCTGGAAATAGAAACATGACAATAGAGGGATGAAAGGAAATTCGTTCTGTTAGAATTTTTAAATTTTAACTTAAGTTTTTAAACGACTTCCTTTTTTCTAGTGCAGTTTTAGGTTTACAACAAAAGTGAGAGGAAGGTGAAGAAATTTCCCATATATCCCCAGCCCTCACACATTTATTGCCTCTCCCGCAACCGTCACTCACCAAAACGTTCATTTTTCATCAAGAATGAATATATTTGACACATCATAATCAACGAACTGCCATACTTTAGCTCAGGGCTCACTCTTGGTATTGTACAGTCTATGAGCTTTGACAAATGTGTAATGACATATATCAGTCATTATAATATCATACAGAGTATTTGCACTGCCTTAAAATCATTAGGTTTTTTAAACATATTCTAAAGCTATTACTAAAACCATTGATAAATGGCTATAATGGGCAGATCAATGGAAAGAGGTAAATTGTCTAGAAATGGACCCAAGTGCAAACAAAATTAGTTTTATGATAAAAGGAGCATTCCAAATCAATAGGGAAAGTATTCTTCCATAAATGGTGTTGGGGAAAGTGGTTAGTTTTTTACTTACTTAGTTAAAAAAATTTTTTCTTTAAGATTTTATTTATTTATTTGAGAGAGTAAGAGAGAGAGGAAACAATAGGAGGAGCAGCAGAAGGAGAGGAGAAGCAGGCTCCCTGCTGAGCAAGGACCAGGACCCTGGGATCATGACCTGAGCCGAAGGCAGATGCTTAACTGATTGAGCCACCCAGGTGCCCCAAGTGGTTAGTTTTTTGTTTTTGTTTTTTGTTTTGTTTTGTTTTGTTTAGATTTTATTTATTGGACAGAAAGATACAACGAGAGAGGGAACGTGAGCAGGGAAAGTGGGCGAGGGAGAAGCAGGCTCTCCATGGAGCAGGGAGCCTGACATGAGACTTAATCCCAGGACCCTGGGATCATGACCTGAGCTGAAGACGATGCTTAATGACTGAGTCACCCATGTGCCCTCAAGTGGTTAGTTTTTTAGAAAAATATAAGTAGAGCTATACTTTTCTCTGAACATCTAAAATAAATCTCAGGTGGACAAAAGACTTAAATATAAAAATGAAACCATAAAAGTACTAGAATAAAACAATGAACTTTTATAATAATCTTGTCACAGAGAAGGCTTTTTCTAAGTAAGAAAAACTTACTTTTTCTAAGTATGACATATATATGTCATGTATATGATATATATGGTATATATATTTGATACCTATACCTATATTTGATACCTATACCTATATTTGATACCTATATATGGTATATATATCATATATTTGATATATGTCAAATATATGACTTTATATTTTTAGTCATAAAGAAAATTCAATAAATATGACTACTTAAAAATGGAATCTTCCGAATATAAACATCACAATCAACAAAGTCAAAGACAAACAACAATCTGGGTGGAAAAATGGTTAACATGCGTAATAGCAGTACCAATTCCTTTAATAGAGAGAGCTTTTAGAAATCTATAAGGAAAAGAGCCATCACCCATAAAAGAATGAGCAAAAACATGAACTGGTAGTCCCCATAAAAAGAATACAAAAGTACACACACAAAGAAGACCCAACCTCACTGCCAACTCAATACACACAAATTAAAATAGCGCTAATATAGCATGTTTTAACATATCAAGTTAGCAAAGTCTTAAGTGTTGGATAACAAAACATGCTGGCAAGTGGGGAGATGGGCACTACTGGTAGAAGAATCCATTTCATCGCCCTTTTGGAAGAAAACTTGGCAATTCCTGCCAAAATCAAGTGCACATATACTTGACCTAGAGGCTCTTCCTCTAGAAATCTGCCCTACAGATGAATTCACATGGCAACAGAAAGATCTATAATCAAATTGGGTATTTCTACATGGTCTAACTAGTGAATATAGAAACCGGCACAAGAAATAAATTCTGAAGGGAAAGAAAACACGGAAGAGGATCGTGTCTCCTATACAATGGTATAGAATAATGGGGAAGAAGCACAATGCATATTGTTCATTGAAATATGCACAACAACGTATTTGATGTAATTCCGTTTGTGTAAGAATTAAGGGAGATGCCTATCCTTTTTGTAGTACTCGGAAACTTTGTGGAAGGATATACAGCAGGTGACTCTGGAAGGTGAGTCAGAGAGATGGGGTAGAGGTTTTCACCTTTGACCTTATAACCTTCTTCATTGCTTGAATGCTTTATCAGGGACACATACTCCTTTTGAAATAAAAGGCTATCTTTTTTTTACTTTCACAAATGAAAAAGCGAAATTTCATCCGGTCAAGGAAAATTGCTGCGGAGAACATTGAGTTTTCGTTTCTTTTGTCACCTTTCTTAATGTATTTTCAACTCTGTTGGCTAAATGAAAGATTCTAAATTCAGTCTCTCTTATCTATTGTCCCCTCTATCTATCTGCCCATCCATCAGTTCTTGTTCATACTTGTTATAGGCACAGCCTGGGGAACTGAAGGGCACTGGGAATTTTTAGTCTGTCTTCTGAATATCCATTACAGGTATCACTCACCTTGCAAGATGGATGTAGTTCAGCAAAACTGGAAATAGAAGGCTTCTCTGGAGTGAATTCTGTGACTTACTAACCTGACCTGTTAAAACTTACTATCCTTTTCCCAGAGATATTACAATAAGCTGAATTAAAATTCTGGGTGATGGAGGGGTTAAAATAATCTCTGGAACATGTATTAGGCACTGTTATGTGGTTATAACGCTATACCTATGGAGACATCCCAACTTGTTGCTTGTGCATGATACAAAAAGTCTTTCAAGTCAGAAGGTTGGGCCTATGGCTCTGCCAGGACCACCAACATCTGACCAAGGGTGAGAGACTTATGATGTTCAAGTCTTCATTTGGCCATGACATATCCAGTAAGAGCTTAATAACAGCCAGGCCCTTATACTATAATATTAAATTCTATATGCCATAGACCATGCCATCATATAGCATAGACTACAAGAATGGCATGATATGGTATAATAAAATGTTTTAAAATAACATAAAATATAAAATAACATAAAATGCCAGCCACATGTGAAAGAGCTAAGTTCCCTAAGATTTAATTATTACTCTCCTACTTAAACTCTCAGGGGTTCCCATGTGCCCTCAAATTGAGTCTCCTCTCCTAAGCATAACATTCAACATGCTTCATCATCTCTCTCCTGTCTACTTCTTTGGCCCTAGTTTTGGACGCTGTTCTTCCCATCTCCTGAGACTGCCTATGTTACAAGGAGACCGAATTGTTTGCAGTCTCCCATTGTTATTTTACACTGGTATGCTTTGCAAATGTTTCTTTTTTTGCCTGCTTGAACCACTTGTACTCATCCTTTGAGACCTGGCTCAGAAAGTCACTGTCAGCAAAGTCTTCCCCTGGATCCTCTCTGTATTTTATGCTGTATCTTTATCATCGCACTTAACACATTGCCATGCAATTATCCATTTACATACTTAGAGAAGTATGCAAATGAATCCCCCTTAAGGATGTAAGCTTCTAGAAGGTAGAGACCCTGTTTCGTTAATCTTTGTGGACCTAGCATATGGCATAAAATCTGATGAGAAGGAGCTGCCCAGTATGTTTATAAATGAATAGATGGGTTAAAAAATGAATTAATCACACTACAGCTGAAGGACTTCTTTGTAATTGACGCTTCTTAATAGTATAGTGACCAATCTAGCAAAGTTGTATCTCTCTTGGATTCCCTCTTATCTCTACCTCAGTCCCGCTGGAGCAGGCACCAGCCAAGCCATCATGGTAAGGTTCTTGTAACAATTGCTTGTCAACTGTACTGTTGGTGCAGTCTGGCAGAGGGAAAGGTTAGCTTAGACACACAAGTCACTGAGAATATTTCATTTTAATCTTGACAGTGTACTTTTAAGCGGATGCCTGAGTTGTTCTTCCTTCACATAACTAGCATCTCTCCAAACAAGCTTAGATAGCAACCTGTTTTCTTTGGCAAACTGATTAATGGGGGCGTTACTCATATGCCTGGTTGTATGACATATCCAATAACATTGTCATTTTGTTTAGGGGGTGTTGGGTAAAAATATCCAGGAATTCACCTCCAATGGAGCAACCACCTGTTTGCTGGAAATGTTGAAATGGGAACGCTGGGGAGGCAGCCCTCTTGAAGAATGCCGCAGGGGGTCTAATTCCATCACCAGCCTCCCCCACAACACACTGCCTCCTCCAAGCTTAGCAGTAGCACCTGTGGAAACAAGAGAAGAGCCGTGGTTGGGTATCTTAGCAGTTGGGTTGGCTGGGAACTGAGCTGCCCTGCAGGCACCTGGAGAAACTGGCAGAGGAGCTCTTCCCAAGCCAGAGGGATGGCAAAGCTGGGGGAGCTGTCAAGTGTTGCATCCATCAGTGGCTAGGACAGAAGTCCATCTTAATTTAGGAGTAGAAACAAGGGACCAAAGTGTGAATGAGAGAAGGCATTGGAAATGGGGAGGAAACACAACTGTAGGACAGAACACTGGGCAAGTGTACCCAGTACTCCTACCTTCCCCTGGGGCATCCTACATACATTGTTGATGGAGGAAGGGGTCAGGAAGATAGGGGTTGCCATCCCACAGGAAGTGAGACCTTGCCCTCTGGAAGCATGTGCGCAGGCAGGAAGGGAGCAAGCATGCAGCAGCCGCACCTGCAGCAGCCAGAACTGAGCAGATCAACAAAGTCCATGCTGAGTGGGAAAGGAGGTTATCTAAGGGAAACAAAAAGCCTGAAGTTCTCCAGCAGAACAAACTGGAGAAAATCTTACAGGATTAGGGAAAGGATAATCCCCTTCCAGAACCTGCTGTGTGCAAATATAGAAGGGCAAAAACAACACAGCACAAGAACCATGTGGGGTGGGGGGAAGGGAAAGGGAGAAATGCCAAGGAGAGGGTAAGAGTCCAGGTTGACAACAAAGGTCCAAACGCACTACAGCAAAAGATCAACATGTCTTGCCCCACCCAGAACCTCAGTCAGTGCAAGGCCATCTTGAACTATCCGCAGTGCAACTCGAGAAGCTTATTTGGGGAGGCAGCATCACTTAAGGCACAATGACTCTTTATTCTAGTTTAGGAAACCACCTAGAGGTCAGAGCTTAAATGTAAAGTAAATCTATAAAATTTGCAAAGACATGGATATATTCCTGGTTAAAAGTGGAAGGAGGGTGTTCGTGTTCTGAGTCAGGGCACCAGGGGTGTTGGGAGAGGCTGGAGCACCAAACTCTTAAGACTTTCATATTCCTGAGAAGCCTGGGTGGCTCAGTCGTTAGGCATCTGCCTTTTAGCTCAGGTCATGATATCAGGGTCTTGGGATCCAGCCCTGTATCAAGCTTCCAGCCCCGGGGAGAGTCTGCTTCTCTCTCCTCTCTGCTCCTGCTCCCTCTCACTATCTGTATCTCTCTCAAATAAATAAATAAAATCTTTAAAAAAAAAAAGTTTACATTCCTAAAATGAGGAATGAGAAAGATAAAATGAGAATAGCTAACTGTATAACCTCTCTGTTCTGATAATACTACCCTGTCTAATGTAAAGGGAGGGGCGCCTGGGTGGCTCAGTGGGATAAACCTCTTCCTTCAGCTCAGGTCATGATCTCAGGGTCCTGGAATGGAGCCCCACACCGGGCTTTCTGCTCAGGAGGGAGCCTGCTTCCTTCTCTCTCTGCTTGCCTCTCTGCTTGCTTATGATTCTATCTGTCAAATAAATAAATAAAATCTTTTTAAAAAATCTAATGTAAAGGGAAAAAAATAAAAGGAACAAAGAGCTTCGTATCTGTGTAGAAAATATGTATATATGCCTATGCAAAGTTCCCATAGATCCCTGCGGTTATATGGTTCTGTGCCCCAAAACTTCTAGTAGAAAGTCCCAGAACACGTCAGGCAGTACCAAGTCCAGAACAGAAATGAAAACAGAATAATGATTTCATTCAGATTAAAACATGAATGAACAAACAAACAAGCAAAACTATGGTTCCTCCACACACATACATCCTCACACATGGGATGTTACTGATGTCTTGCCTCTGGAAGGAGAGGTGATGGTGTCTGAAGCTGCTCAGAAGCCAGGCATGGGGGACGCCTGGGTGGCTCAGTGGTTTAAAGCCTCTGCCTTCGGCTCGGGTCATGATCCCAGCGTCCTGGGATTGAGTCCCGCATCGGCTCCTTGCTCAGCAGAGAGCCTCCTTCTCCCTCTGCCTCTGCCTGCCATTCTGTCTGCCTGTGCTTGCTCTCTCTCTCTCTCTCTCTGATAAATAAATAAAATCTTTAAAAAAAAAAAAAAGAAGTCAGGCAAAGGAAGACTTTCCTCTTGGATAGGTAAAGACTGAGAAATAAGCATGGTGTGAATCTACAAGGAGGGTAGAGTTAATACAGACTTGTTTACAATATGAGGATCAAAGGTGTCCTGTGAAACTTGGCTAGATAAACTTAGAATACCTCTTTTAAAATGTGTTAATAAATCAACTAGTTTGTTTGTTTGTTGAAGTCATCTCTACGTCCAATGTGGGGCTCAGACTCATGACTCTGAGATCCAGATTCACATACTCCTCTAACTTAGCCAGCCCAATGCCCCTAGAATACATGTTTTATTTTTTTTTTTTAAAGATTTTTACTTATTTTATTTGAGAGAGAGAGATTGAGAGAACTGAGTGGGAGGAGGGGTAGAGCAAGAAGCAGACTCCGGGGATCATGACCTGAGCCGAAGGCAGACACTTAATCAACTGAGCCACCCAGGTGTCCCTAGATTACGTATTTTTTTTTTCAAAGATTTTATTTATTTATTTGACACAGAGAGAGAGAGAACACAAACAGAGGAAATGGCAGGCAGAGGGAGAGGAAGAAGCAGGCTCCCATTGAGCACAGAGCCCGATGTGGGACTTGACCCCAGGACCCCAGGACCCCAGGACTGTGACCTGAGCTGAAGGCAGAGGCTTAACCCTCTGAGCCACCCAGGCGCCCTAGAATATATATTTTGAAATATATATTTAAAAAATATATATATATATATTTCACATAGCACAAAAAAGAATCTTTAAATCATTTGGACACATGTATGAATGACAGGGACAGAAATGGCTACTCAGTGGAACGATGCTATCTAACTTTTAAGGATAACCTTAGCTAGAACAACCATGCCATTCCACCAAAGGGCTGCTGTTGATGACAGAGATACTGTTGGCATGACTGGTTGGATTCCATGTGGCAATACTTTCACTCCTATGAGACAATATTCACACAGACATTTTTGGAAACTGTCAAGGGCTATTACTACGACTGGTATTATATGTCATCACACAAACTATAAGGTACCATATCAATCAGCTAACAGTGTACACTGACCCCCCAAGAAGACTGACATTAACCACCTTTAGATTTAAATGTCTTTGAAAACAATTCTATGTATAAACAAAAAGATTTAAAGTTATATCCTGGAATTGAAGTCTTCTTATGTAAATGAGAGAAGCCTTTCAAGTCAAAGGGATGGAAAATATGCTTTACAAAACTTAACCTAAATCTGTAAATGAATCAAAAGATTACTGAAGATATGTGATACTAAACAAAAATCAGAATATCTATAATATTAAAAGATAATAGAAAGAAAGAGTCAAAGATATTTACATTAACAATAGATAGCACCTAAGTAGTTGCCCAAAATATTGCTAACACTTATACACTCATAAATACTGTTTGTGCTTTTTTGAAAATATCTTTAGGGTCATCAGTAGGTCTGATAGTGTCCCAAAAACAGATTTTAGTTTGTGGGTTTATTTTCCCCTTACAAATGGAGAAGATTAAAGCAAAATTTGGAGCAGTTAAGGCTATTCATAAAAGCAGAGGTGGGGTGGCTCAGTGGCTCAGTTGCTTAAACGTCTTTCCCTTGGCTCAGGTCATGATCTCATGGTCCTGGGATTGTAAGAGTGGGTTAGCATAAGTACAGCCATCTTAGCTTGGGCACCATCTCAGTGTCAAGGACTGAACTTTCCCCCCACTCTGCTTTAGTTCCAGGGACCCCAACCCTGCTTTGGTTCCAAGAAAGGACCCCACACTGCAAAACCCCGGCAGCAGCTAATCAGCTTAAACCACCAGGGTGGCTAGGCGGATGTGCCACGGGGACCAGATGTTGAAGAGAGCTTATTTTACTAAACCACCAGGGGGGTGCAAGCCAAAAGTATGTATGGTCTCTGAAGTGATGGAAAGTTACTGTGAGTTGGATGTTTTTAAAAATGCTATATAAACCCTTAGCTTTGAGTGCTCGGGGTCCATGTTGAAACCCGCTGCGCCAGGCAGATACTTGGACCCCCAGCTAGCTGGAAATAAACCTCGCTGTGTGACTTGCATTATCAAGAGTGTTCTCTGTCTAATTGACGGGGTGGTCAACTCCGTACCCTAACAGGATCAAGCTCCATGTGGGGCTCTCTGCTCAGCTGGGAGTCTGCTTCTCTCTCTCACTCTGCCTTTCTCCCTGTCCTGGTCCGTGCTCTCCCTTACTCTCAAATAAATAAAATCTTAAAACACACACACACACACACACACACACACAAGAAACAAGAGGTAATTTCTGCCTGTTCCTCTCCTGACATATCCAAGTATCAAAACCACACTTCCTCCTGGATAACCCACCTTTTGTTCCTTAAAAATGCACGATCCCCAAGAAGAGCCCTGTTAAATGTCCATTCAGCAAACAACTCTAAGTTTACTAAAGCTTACACTGGAAATAAGAACCTCAAAAGTAAACTTTGATGGCAGAAAGCTGCTTTAAAAAAAAAAAAAAAAAAGGGTTCTAAGCTTTAAATGCAGGCTGAGTTCTTTTTTAACTTACTCCATAACATATGCCATAGTAAATTCAAACTTATACAGGTCTGAGTCAATAGAATACAACGTGCCTGTCTTATGTATGTCTGTTGAGTAAGCCGTCAGGAGAACTGTGAAAGAAGGTACCTGGTCAGTTCTTCACTGTTTATGGCTCTCCTATCTCCTCCCACCCCAACCCTCATTAGCCATTTGTTGCTTTTTCAATGCTCAAACTTTACCCAGATCTCTCCCCCTCTTATAACACCTATCCTTCAAAACCATGTATTTCTCTTTTCTCCCACTGCTCAACCCCATGTTAAACTATCCTTTAAGAAGCATGGGAGAGAGAAAAGAAGGAAACACATTCATACTAAAGTGTAAATAACTAAGAGTGATGCTTTGCAAGCCACCTCTCATGAAGAGTGGTTCAGATTTAAACAGTTGCTTACGGGCCAAATATTTATCCTATTATTTCCTCAAATAAGGGTACACTTGGTTCTTTCCTATTGGATGAGGTATACACTTGGCTTAGGAATAGCCACAGCATTTAAGTAGAAATGGAGGTTAGGACAACATTAAGAAAAGCTGTTGTTGAGTTGGAGACATTCTCTATGTTGCTGAAGGGGAAGGAGTATGGGAAAGTTTGAACACGGAAGGTTTTGGTTCCCTGAGGTTCATTTTCTCTTCCTTATTTTTATGCTGATTAGGGCTTCTCCCCCCCCACCCCTTCCTTTCTGAAAGACTTGTTTCAGTCCTTCTCTGGCCTTATTTATTTATTTTGCTCCTGCTGACAAGCTGGAGGCTGAGTTATGTTATGTGCTCGCTCTTAAAATGTTCCTTTAGGCTCTTGCCCCTAAGGTCTCTGGCCAATGCAGAGAGTCAAGAGGTACTGTGCTGTATGCAAATACAGGCATATTTGTCTGTGTAGGCAAAAGGAGGGGAGGCATTCTGCAAAACGCCCGAAGAACAGAAAGAAACTTCTGCAATGGAATATCTGATAGCCTCATGAAAAGAAGCTCAACTTTTCAGAAACAAACAGTACAGAGGAATACTTATCTATAAAATAAGTTGGAGAAAAAAAAAATCCGCACACAAAACAGGACTAATACTTGAGCAGTGAGTTCACCTCAAGCATTTCATGAATTTCACATGACCCGCCCACTTTCTCTCTGTACCTCTGCGGATTACCATATCAGCCGTAATAATACTCTGTTGTTCCAGCTCCAGATTTACATATCAACGTAGCCATGGCATTCCGGAATGTAGAATGTCGTACTGTTCCCCTTGTTTGTGGTTTCTGTAACAAGGTTAATTTTTTGTTCCCTTGCCTTCTTCACTTAATCGCATGCCACCCCCTACCTCTCTTCAATCAGGGGTTTGTTTTTCCCTTCAAATAACTATCCTCCCAACCTCTCTCAGCCTGTGTGTCATAATTTGAGCTACCCACAAATTCACTTTAAACCTTTAAACTCCTTATCACTCATTTGGCCACAGATGATCAGCTCTCAGAAAACTCAAGGCAGAGGCAGAGAAGTCACGATAGGTCACTTCTGGGCTGACCCGGGGGTCCATTCCTCCCCAAACGTATGGTGTGTGTTAGGGTGGGTCAGAAGTTACCATGGTAGATTTCATGGTCACGTTTGTTTTCTTTCTTGGTAGGCTTTGTTTTTAATTATTGCTAGTTCGAGATGGGAGATGGGTCTAACCAAAATCTCTGGGCCAGGACTGAGTGAAATGATTTTCATTTCCAAGGAAAGTTTGGAAAGGGCTGGGTAATTTTTAAATTCTTAGACTCGTGTGTCAAACTTAGTGGGAAGCCAGCTGGAGCCTAACAAGTTATTTTAATGAGCTTCCTTTCTCTCTGATGTTCCCCAGGGGATATGTGCCAAGCAGACCCATGTGGCCTGGGGAGTAACATGATCATCTTGGCTCTGTTTAGACACCTGTGCTCTTTCAGCCCTAGTGGTAAGGGGAACAGGAGAGAGACATGAGGGCATGGAAGGCATGCAGACCTAGTGGGAGTAGGTGTGTGCCATGCTGCTTAGGAATTCACTACAAGAAACTCCACGGCAGCAGCAGGGCCTCGATGCTTCGTAGGCCAACAGTGTCTCTACGTGGGGTGTCTGGGAGCATATGAAACACGTTTCTGTGTGTTGGGGAGGGAGGAGAAAAGAGTGGAGAAAGGAGAAAATTATATGCATTTTTAGAAGGAATTGCATGCCTGGGAGTTTCCTTTTGAGAAGGAGGAAAAGATTGAAGATGATGAATATAAAGCGGGCTCAGCACCCTGAGAAAATATTCTTCTTCTAAACTTCCGCCTACTCCTTAAAAATAAAAAAGTATGTTTGCTGTGTTTGCTTTACCTTTCCAGGGATCAGTATGATGCCTGGCACTCCCTACCCACTCTGAACAATCTAGCACATGGGTATTAAGTTTGGTCTGTATCATTTTCACCAGATGCCTTGTTTGGTGATTGTCCATAGTCTCCTGTATATGTGAATTTCTTCTTCTTGGGTTATAAAGTCCTCAAGGATTTATACTTATAGAAACTAATGCCCTCTCTTGTTCTTCCTCACCTCTTTACCAATTCTGGGTACTTCTCAGTAAATGTTTAACATGTGTTTAACATATGACTACACAATACTTCATAAGATCCTCTGTCCTTAACAAAGTCTTATTTTATGATGTGATTAAGGTTTATTTTTACAAATGAAATCTAAAAAATATTTAAAAGTAGTTCCACACTTCTTAAAGGGAGCATATTTATAATTCTTAAATTTAAATTTCTATTTTAAGGGGTACCTGGGTGGCTCAGTCTGTTTTGGCTCAGGTCAGGATCCTGGCATGCTGGGATCCAGTGGGGAGTCTGCTTCTCCATCTGCCCCTCTCCCTACTCATCCTCTCTCTCTCGTTCTGCACTCTCTCTCTCAAATAAATAAATAAATTTTTTAAAAAATTAAAAAATGAATTTCTGTTTTAGTTATATAATATTTCAAATGTACAGAAACACAAAGACAATAATACAACTCCATTTCCAAAGTTGATATATTTGCTTCATCTCTTTAAAAATTAAATATAAATTTTTAAAAATGTAAAAAAAATTAAAATTAAAATTAAATATACACCTAACCACTCTTCACCCTGAGCCCCTCCCTCCCTTCCTTAGGAAAACCTCTCTCCTGAAACTGTGTACATTCTTTCCTGCATGTTTTTAGATTTCTCCTGCTTGGTTCAAAAGGTCTTAGTTCTCCTTCCTGGGGGGCTGGTGACTGAGTCTGCAAACTGCTCACACACAGCCTCTGTGGAAGGATGGAGTGGATAAGTGCCATTATAGAGATGTGTTTTTGTCAGCTGGGATACAGGAAGAGAGAGTGGTAGAGGATTAATCCAGGGGAAAAGAAGTTCCACCTCAGAGAAGAGGACTTACTGACCAGGGCACAGCTAGGGAAGCAGAACTGACGCCAGGCTGGACACCAGTAGAAAGAAGCCAGAAGGGGGAGGAAAGCAGCCCCTGTAGGTGTAGAACAAAAAGGGTAGTAGGGGAGGCAGAGGAAGAGAGCTCCCATGAGCACACACTTTTGCTCCTCTGATCATCAGAAAGGATGTGGCTAGGTGTCCCTGAGACCTCTGTGAATGCAGTTTTGGGATTACAGGTGTGCCCCTGGGTGGGCCTAACTGCTGAAACCCCAGCATACCAGACCCATTACCAGCCACAAGACCTGGCTACGTGGCTTTTACTTGAAGGAAGTGACCTGCTTTAGTTCCTCTAAAGCATTATACAGATCAGTCGGAGATGATTCAACTTTTCCTGTTACAGGCATACCTCGGAGATACTGTGGGTTCCGTTCTCAGACCACTACAATAAAACAAGTCAAATGAATTTTTTGGTCTCCAAGTGCATGTAAAAGTTATGTTTACACCATATTACAGTCTATTAAGTGTGCAATAGCATTATTTCTTTTTTAAAAAGTATACATCCTTAATGAGAAAATCATTATGCCTAAAAAATGCTAATAATCTTCTGAGCTTTCAACGAGTCATAATCACTAATCACAGACCACTGTACCAAACATAATAATGATGAAAAAGTTTGAAATACGGTGAGAATTGGGGCACACGAGTGGCTCAGTTGGTTAAGGGACTGACTCTTGATTTCAGCTCAAGTCATGATCTCAGGGTCATGAGACTCATCACAGACTCCATGCTCAGTGGAGGGGGTCTGCTTCTCTCCCTCTCCTTCTCTCTCTGCCCCTCCTCCCTGCTCCCTTTCTCTCTCTCAAATAAATAAATCATATATATATATATATTTATATTATTATTTATATATTTATATTATATATAATATAAATATATATGTATATATATCTTGTGAGAATTACTAAAATGTGACACAGAGACACAAAGTGAGAAAATGCTGTTAGGAAATGGCATCAATAGACTTGCTCAAGGCAGGTTGCCACAAACCTTCCATTTGTAAAAAGCACAATAAAGTGAAGAACAGCAAAACAAGGTTTTCCCCTATTACCCTTCCTCAATTTGGAGTTAAAAGATAAAATAGAAGGCACCCAGTTAAATTTGATTTTCAGATAAACAACATATACTTTTTTTATAGTAAAAGTGTGTCTTAAATATTGTATAGGACACACTTTTACTAACAAGTTATTTGTTTATCCTAAAACCAATTGTGAGTGTTCTGTGTATTTACTGCTAAATCTGGCAACTCTACCTCCAGTGAATTCCAGAAGGGTTTTAGTAGTCTTTGAAGAGGACTGGGTCAAAGAGTCCTCCAAAATAACATTAAGGAACATTAATGAACCTTTATCAAATATTCAGTGGTTTAATTTAGGCTAAAACAACAAAAAACCAACAGTATGCAAAGAACATCTTATTTTTAATGATTTTATTGATATAAGTCACATACTGTAAAATTCACTCTTTTTTTTCATTTTTAAAATATTTTTAAAAATTTATTTATGAGAGAGAGAAAGAGAGATCATGAGCAGGTGGGGAAGAGTAGAGAGAGTAGACTCCCTGTAGAGGTAGGGAGTCCGAGGTGGGACTTGATCCCAGGATTCTGGGATCATGACCCACTCTGAAGGCAGATGCTTAACCAACCAAGCCACCCAGGTGCCCCGAGATTCACTATTTCTTTTAAAATTTTTAGTTAATGTATTAACTGTATTTGGCTGCAAATATATCTTTAACTCATAAATTCAGATCAAGAGTCCCATGTTCGAGAAGATATTTGCAAATGACAGTACAGACTCCAGGATCTATAAAGAACTCCTCAAACTCAACACACACAAAACAGACAATCATATCAAAAAATGGGCAGAAGATAGGAACAGACACTTCTCCAATGAAGACATACAAATGGCTATCAGACACATGAAAAAATGTTCATCATCAATAGCCCTCAGGGAGATTCAAATTAAAACCACATTGAGATATCACCTTACACCAGTTAGAATGGCCAAAATTAGCAAGCCAGGAAACAACATGTTTTGGAGGGGATGTGGAGAAAGGGGAACCCTCGGGGCGCCTGGGTGGCTCAGTGGGTTAAGCCGCTGCCTTCGGCTCAGGTCATGATCCCAGGGTCCTGGGATCAAGCCCTGCATTAGGCTCTCTGCTCAGCGGGGAGCCTGCTTCCCTCTCTCTCTCTCTCTGCCTGCCTCTCTGTCTACTTGTGAGCTCTGTCAAATAAATAAATAAAATCTTTAAAAAAAAAAAAAAGAAAGGGGAACCCTCTTCCACTGTTGGTGGGAATGCAAGTTGGTGCAGCCTCTTTGGAGAACAGTGTGGAGATTCCTCAAGAAATTAAAAATAGAACTTCCCTAGGACCCTGCAATTGCACTCCTGGGTACTTACCCCAAAGATACAGATGTAGTGAAAAGAAGGGCCATCTGTACCCCAATGTTTATAGCAGCAATGGCCACTGTCGCCAAACTGTGGAAAGAACCAAGATGCCCTTCAAAGGACGATTGGATAAGGAAGATGTGGTCCATATACACTATGGAGTATTATGCCTCCATCAGAAAGGACGAATACCCAACTTTTGTAGGCAACATGGACGGGACTGGAAGAGATGATGCTGAGTGAAATCAGTCAAGCAGAGAGAGTCAATTATCATATGGTTTCACTTATTTGTGGAGCATAACAAATAGCATGGAGGACATGGGGAGTTAGAGAGGAGAAGGGAGTTGGGGGAAATTGGAAGGGGAGGTGAACCATGAGAGACTCTGGACTCTGAAAAACAATCTGAGGGTTTTGAAGGGGTTGGGGGGTGGGAGGTTGGGGGTACCTGGTGGTGGGTATTATAGAGGACACGGATTGCATGGAGCACTGGGTGTGGTGCAAAAATATTGAATACTGTTATGCTGAAAATAAATAAAAAATAAATTAAAAAAAAAAAAGAGTCCCATGTTCTACGCACTTAGGCAGCCAGGCACCCTTAATTTTTTTTTTTTTTTAACATTTTCAGCACTTCAAAAAAAGAAAACCAGGGCCCATTAACAATCCCTCCCCATTCCTGTCTCACTTCCCCGCTGTTCCCAACCATAGCCTCTGTCAACCACTAGTTAACTTTTTTCTTTCAATTATCTGTTCTGGACCTTCCATTATAAATGGAATCCACAAAATGAGGCTCTTAATTTTGTGTGTTGTCAAGGCTCAGCCACTCTGTAGCATCTATCAGTACTTCATTCCTTTTTATGGCCCAGTAACATTCCTCTGCACATACATACCACATTTATCCTACCCATTCATCCACTGACGGACATTTGGGTGGTTTCCACTTTTTGACTATTATGAATAATGCTTCTAGGATAGAACATCCTTGTACAGGTTTTCACATGGAAGTGTGTTTTCATTTCTTTGGAATTGTTGGCGATATGGTAACTTTACGTCTAATATTGGGAGAACTGCCCAACTGATTGTCAAAACAGCTGCAGCATTGTACATTCTTAGTTTTCTTTTCTCCCCCCCCCCACCCCCACTTTGGTCTGTGTGTGCAATGAAGAATCTTCAGGGCTTCCTCGGTGTCCCGGAGGAGGGCCTGCTCCCAGGGCTCCTCCTTGGGGCGGGCATCTGTGGGGCCCCAAAGTCATCCCACCAGTGCCCAGAGCGCTGGAAGTCCAAGATAGCGCTCTGCTGGAAACGTAGTCTGGCCTCCTGACTGGCTCCTCCCCAGCAGCGCTCGCCGGCAGGAGGAAAACAGACGCCTTGCTGAGGGTATGTGGATATTGTAGTTTTCTTCTTAGTCAGCCCTGCACATAGTGCGTTGGGGAGAACTACAATCCCCAGAATGCGCCCCGAATACGGCAACCGAAGAGGCCATTCCGCGTGCAGTGCTCCCGCCCACCCTCCCGTCCGGGCCGCTCTCCAGGGCGTCTGTAAACACACCCCGAGACTGTCATGGAGGGGGAGGAGGAGGCGGCGGCGGCGAAAGGAGGCGTTTTGGGCCGCCTCCAGGGTCCGCTCTGTCATTCCTGAACTGGTCCCTCGTCCCCGTGACTGTGGCATCAGGGAATCGAACTATTAGGCGAAAGGAGGAGACAGTCAGAACCATATCCCCTTCTTCCCCCGGGGCGGGGGCCGGGCCGGGCCAGGCCGGCTGAGCCGGGGGAGGGCAGTGGGAGGGAGCGCCTGGCCAGGCCGGCCTGTCCGCCGAGATGGATGACAGTAAGGTAAGTCCTGTGGTTTGCACGCGCAGCTGCCGCCGCCGCCGCCTGCTTGTCGCTAAGTGCTAGACCCGCCGCTGAACCTCAGCCTGGTAGCCACGCCAACACCCAGGAAACACCTGCCATAGACACCCCTGCGCCTCCAGTTATTACCCCATGGTGCCCAGCCAGGAATTCAGGGAACAGGGGGCTGCGTCTTTCCAGAAAGGGCTCTCTCCTCTGGGAATTTTTCACTCCCAGGACAAGCCTGTTTGTCAGCTTTTCCAGGTAGTGCAAAGCCTAGTCCCTAACTTGCCTAGCGAAGTAAGTGAAGAAACCACGGTGCTTTTTATTTTTTTGCCTTCCCCTGCCCCCCTCCCAGACTTTCTCTGGTTTGGAGACCTTAATTAGGGCACCCTGAACCAGCCCTATTCCCCTTGAAGGTTCCCCTTTCTTCTCTCAGGCTCCCTTACTCAATGCCCCATTCATATAATCAGTTCACTCCCCCTCTGAGATATTTTCCTGTGGTTGGTTGGAGCACTCTGCTAAGCTCCTGTTGCTATTCGTCCAGAATCTAACCTCCTGTAGAAAGCCTTCTCTAAGAGAAGTAGTGAATTCCTTCTTGTTAATCTGTCTTAATTTCCTACCACCTTTTGCCATCCAAATCAGTTATCCCTATGATTCTAACAGACATTGTTCATAGTTGGCTAATTCATAGAGTTTATGTATAACTATTTCTGTCTTTATGTCTATCCACATTAATGCTGTCTAGTTTTAGCTCATGAAGATAGGGATGGTCAGCTTATTGATGTTTTAGAATGTTTAGGAAATTGGACTCTTTTTTTTTTTAAGGAGTCAGGCTAATAGACTTTGGCAGTTTTGAAGTAGAAATAATTCCTTCTCTATGCCTTTAAGAGGTCTTACTTTCCACAATTTCTGGCATACTGCTCATGCTAGCTTTTCCCTTCGTTTGGGTGCCCTTTCACCCTCCACCAAACCAGTAATACTCTGCTGCTGTCACTTTTTTGTTTCACTCATCCTTAGAGTGAAAAAATTTCTAGATTCTCCATGCTGCTTGGGTTATTCTACATTATCTCCTCTTCCTGTTCTCACAGAAGGCTCTGAGCAAAGTGGTAGGCAGAAGGGAAAGCCCATTGCAATACTTTGGAATTGAGACTCACCTGGAGAAACAGTTTGCTTGTGAAGTAGCAAACCCTAACAGGAAGTGGTCTTTCCGAGACAGAAAGGGGGAGTTCTGAAAGTTTTCCAGAAACATCAGAAAATAATTTTTCCATGAAAGTCTTGCTAGCTTGATTGCTCAGTATTAATATTGAAAGAAAATCTGAATACCGTATCCATTACCTTTTTCAGAATAATGTTATGGCTCTTTAAGATGCTAAAATAACATTGCTTTTTAATTTCCTTAATTTGAGGCTCTCACAGTATATTCTATAAAATTTTTAGTTTCCTTTTCAGACTTTTGAAACATTTAATAACTTTCTCAAAGTCTTCACTAGTCTCAAGTCCAAAAAAAATACATAGGATTTGGAGTTATTTTACTTAGCCATAAAATCACATAGGAGCTGTTTCTAAAACTAGCAACCTGTAGTGGAGGGTATAAAATTTTATTGTTTTCCCTAAAAGAGTGAGGTTAAATCTGGGGGGTAGAAAGCAAAATGAACTCAGTTCTCATTCTTTTTAATTCATTGTTTTTAGAAACCAGCAGTTTCTTAAATCTTTAATGATTATGGAAAAGAAAATTTACTCCACATGTCTGTGGAGGGATAGTGCCTCTGCGAATACACTACTTTCACTTTGAATACACGTTATAGTTGTGGATGAGTAATATTTAAATGCCATGTACAGCAAGATCAGACTGCTCTTCAGCAGCCAGACAGTATGAAACAGCCCTGAAGTCTTTGGCAGCTCCCAGCCTGGCCTTTCTCTGTGCTCTAGTTGTTACAGTCCCACAGAATTATATTGTCCTCCTAGCACAGACATACATACACACAAAACACATTTTCTCCTCACATTATGTATCGGCGATAGAGCCTCAGGTTCCATTTTCTCCTGTATAAGGGGAGGTGAGAGTTGGGGCTTGGAATTATGGTGGTTGTGCATAAAGTATGATCAGAGAGCGTAAAGGCTGACAAACTGGCTGACGGCAAAGCCAGGGGAATAGGAAGAGGATGGGGAGGGCAGGAGTAGCAGTTGTAGAGAGACCGTATTTGAATTAGCAGGTCAGGGAAACAGGTGATGATGATGTGAGGACTTCCCTATATAAAGATTCTGTATTCTGAGTTGGGTTTTTAAAAATAATTTTTTAAAAGATTTTATTGTTTATTTCACAGAGGAGAGAGCACAAGGGGGGGGGGGTTGGAGGGAGAAGCAGACTTCCTGCTGAGTAGGGAGCCCCACAAGGGGCGGGGCTTGATCCCAGTGCCTGGAGATCAGGACTTGAGTTGAAGGTAGATGCTTAACTGACTCTCGGCGCCTCTTCTGAGTTCTTTTCAGCAGTGGTGATGAATGAGTTTGCCAGGAGCTCTCCACATTCTGTCACCTACCTTTCTGGAGTCAGAGAGGATAGATTTGAATGGGAGTGCACCTTTACCTTTCTACCCTAGCAATGTGCCTGATACAGCATCGAATACTCACTAATAGTGATTGGGTTGAAACAGAGTGGCCTTAAGAAGATTGCCCTGAGGGTGCCTGGGTGGCTCAGTGTTAACCCATGATCTCGGGGTCCTGGGATCGAGTCCCGCATCAGGCTCTCTGCTTGGCAGGGAGTCTGCTTCCTCCTCTTTCTCTGCCTGCCTCTCTGCCTACTTGTGATCTCTCTCTGTCAAATGAATAAATAAATAAAAGCTTTTTTAAAAAAGAAGATTGCCCTGATGTGCCTGGGCTTTATGCTCCATTGAGCCACCTAGGCAGAGTATATACATACAATGGCAAATGGCAAAAATAAAGCAAGAGGTAGATGGGCACCTAAAAGTGGGGGCTTGGGAAAGTGCTAAGCAGCAGAGCTCAAACTTTGACTGAGTAGATCTCTACTAATTGGGAAAGAAAAATCTTGGCTGAGTTCATTAAACTTTCTGAGTTTCCATTTTATCTTCTAAATGGTTAATATCGTTTTCACAGGCTTTGTTGAGGATTAGGGATAATGCATTACTATAAAGCATTGAGTACGGAGTCTAACACATAGTAAACACACACAAAAAATATTATTGTTACTAGTTACTATAGTTACTAGTAACTATTGTTACTAAGAGTGACTTCTTTGGTCCTTAGGTACCTGAGATGCTCATTTTAGTAATTATTAATTGTGTGTTATTCCTAACATTTGCAGCCATGTTTATGCTTACACTTCCCTTTGCTCCTTTGTCCCCAGATGGGACGGGGCAATGGGATGAAGCATGAAATTAACTTAAGGGCACCTGGGTGGCTCAGTGGGTTAAGCCTCTGCCTTTGGCTCAGGTCATGATCTCAGGGTCTTGGGATTAAGCCCCGCATCAGGCTCTCTGTTCAGCAGGGAGCCCGTTTCCTTCTCTCTCTCTCTCTGCCTCCCTCTCTGCCTACTTGTGAGCTCTCTCTCTCTGTGTCAAATAAATAAATAAAATCTTTAAAAAAAAGAAGAAATCAGCTTAAGCTGTGTATTTAACTATCAGATTGTGAGAAAGGTAGTCTCATGAGCCTACCTCATGTAGGCTCATAGGAAGAAGTGCTTATTTTTATGAAAGCTGCTTCTTCCTCACCTGTTGCATTCAGTTACAAAGAAAATAAAAGTGTGTTGTTTTCAGAGGCTTTGATCATAGGCAGGTTTTTATTTTTTTATTTTATATTTGACTTTTCTGTTTATTGAATCAATGACTGATATAAATTGAAATATCCTTGACCAGACGTGTTCCTGCCACAAACTAAGCTGGTAAAAGACTGCCATACTGTATTGCCTGGCACTATAGGGCATCAAGTTTCAGTTGAGTGACTGATAGGAGATTGGCCCAGACGCTGGCCACAGTATGGTAATGTGGACGCTCTTCTCCTTCATAGACTTCCTGTCTACCTGTATTACACACGATGATCTGAAAATAAGGTTTCTCACATCTTCCTTACCTCTTACGTAAGAAGATAGGATCTTCTGTTCCATTCTGTGTTTCTGAGTAGTGTTGGTTCTTGCAAAAATTTTTAACTTGACCCAAAAATGTCTTTGACACTCCCAGATCTGTCCTTTGGCCCCTACCTGTCTTGAGCAGTGCCACAAATCCCAGACATTTTATGTTTTTCCTGTCCTCCTCTTCATCAGTGCTATCCACAAGACCAAAACAGAAGAGCCAGCTCCTCTACCAAACAAATCTGTGACAGATTTAATATGCCTTCCCTTCCTGTCTAGGTTACATGCATATTTTACATAGGGCACCTCACAAGATAGTTTACCCCTAAGGAGTAATTTCAATAATACAGAAACCAGTTGAAATCTAAGTTTACATTTTATTCAGAATGATTAGTTCTTTTAAGGTTTTCAGGAAAGTGTATTTATTCATTAATTCCTTAAATATTTGTTGGTCACCTAATATGTACATGCATTATGCTAGACAGAGAAAGGTGGAAAAGTTTATGACTATTCTTGGGAGCTTACATTTCAGTGGGCTCGGCAGACATATAGAATAGTCATTACAATAGAGTGAGGTAAAAAATAAGGGCGATAGAGGCAAAGTGCTTTTGGAGCAGTAAGAACAGATGCCTCTCTAGGCATGTCAGACACTGGTTCACACAGTAGGAGTGAATCTGTGAGGAAGAATAGGAGTCCTCCAGAAAGTGGAAGAGAAGGAA
This sequence comes from Mustela putorius furo, assembly GCF_011764305.1. NCBI lineage: Eukaryota > Metazoa > Chordata > Mammalia > Carnivora > Mustelidae > Mustela > Mustela putorius. Next base: position 35,360,549 of record NW_025422368.1, on the reverse strand, counting down.
GATCTTGCACTAAAGCGTACTGCACTGATTAACAAGTATTATGCTACAAGTTAGATCAGGAATTGGCAAATTTTCAGTAAAGAGCCAGGTAGTAATTATTTGCCGGCCATTTTGATCTCTGTTGCTATTACTCAGCCCTGCCAGTTTAGCACAAAGTATCTATAGGCAAAACTTAATGACTGGGTGTGGCTGTCTTCTAATAAACCTTCTATTTACCAAAAGTGGCAACAGACTTGACCAGCAGGGCTGTAGGTTGCTGACCCCTGAGCTATAAAGCTTAAAGTACCAGTAGAGGCATGGCAGAGATGAGGATGGAAAGTAAGCCGGGACCAGATCACAATATGCCTGGCAAGTTAAGCTCCCAAATTCTGGTCTGTATTTTTCTTTTTTCTTTCTTTTTTTTATTTTATTTATGTATTTGACAGAGAGAGATCACAAGTAGGCAGAGAGGCAGGCAGAGGGAGAAAGAGGGGGAAGCAGGCTCCCTGCTGAGCAGAGAGCCCGATGTGGGGCTTGATGTGGGGGCTCGATCCCAGGACCCTGGGATCATGACCTGAGCCAAAGGCAGAGGCTTTAACCCAGTAAGCCACCCAGGTGCCCCATGGTCTGTATTTTTTCAAGTGTGGAATAGAGGAAACACCTGCTGACCCAGAATCTTGGGAATGGGGCTTGGGAATTTGAATTTTAATTAGGCTCCCCAACTGAGTGGGGAATATGCTTACCCAAGTTTAAAAACCAAGGCCATGCACGTTGGGGAGCCCCTGAAGGATTTTAAAGCAGACATGACAATATCCGATGTGCGTCTTTGAAGGAAAAAATGATAATGGCTATATGGAGAGTGGATTAGGGTAAAGATGTAGGAACTTGGATAAGACTAGAAGCAGGTGGTTCAATTAGTAAAGAACATGGATTTTGACATATAATCAAAGTTCAGATCTCCTTTACCACTTCCAAGCTGTCTTTTATCTCTTCTAAACTGAATTTCTTCATTGGATGGGTTAATAAAACTCTAATGAGTTATTGTGAGAACTAAAGGTAGTAACAGTTGATCCTTGGGGCATCTGGCTGGCTCAGTCAGTAGAGCATGTGACTCTTGATCTCAGGTCACGAATTCAGGTCCCATGTTGGGCATAGAACTTACTTTAAAAAAAAAAAAATCAGTTGACCATTGAGCAATGCAGGTTTGAAGTGCACCGACCCACTTATACATGACTTCTTAAAAAATAAATATAGTACAATACTGTAAATATGTTTTCTCATCCTTATGATTCTCTTCTCTAGCTTGACTGTAGGATTACAATATATAACACATATACAAAATATGCAACAATTGACTATGTGAATGGTAAAGCTTCAACAATAGGCCAGTAGTAGTCAAGTTTTGGGGGAAGTGAAAAGTTACAGACGGTTTTTTGACTGCTTGGGGGTTGGCACCCATTACCCTCGTGTTGTTCAAGAGTTAGCTGTAGTGGGCGCCTGGGTGGCTCAGTGGGTTAAAGCCTCTGCCTTCGGCTCAGGTCATGATCTCAGGATCCTGGGATCGAGTCCCACATCGGGCTCTCTGCTCAGCAGGGAGCCTGCTTCCTCCTCTCTCTCTACCTGCCTCTCTGCCTACTTCTGATCTCTCTCTGTCAAATAAATAAATAAAATCTTTAAAAAAAAAAAAAAAAAAGAGTTAGCTGTAGTATGTGAACCCATATCAAAAGAACTTAGTACATCATGGGTTCTCAATAAATGCTAGTGCTTTCTGACCCTGTACCAGCTCGGTTAATTGCTCATGAGAAAGGCCTGAGCTGAAGACCATATTGAGACTATTACAGTGGTTGTAGTTGATGGAGTATGCATAAAATCCTTTGAGGTGAAGAGTGTGGACAGAAAAGAGAGCTAAAGAGACAAAACCCTAGAAAACAATAAAATGATCCGAAGGGGCTGAATAACAGGACTCAGCAACATAAATGGGAACGGAGAAGTTAGTGATACAGGAGAACGAGAACAAAAAGGGCTATTCCATTTATCGAAGGGAGCAGAGAATTTTAAAGAACGGGCTTAGTCTACGATATGAGACGCTACAAAAAAAAAGTGTCAAGTAAACAGTGAAAAAGTATCTGCTGGACTTGGAAAATAGGAGATTGTTTATGAACCTAGCAAGAGAATTTTCCCTGGAGAGATAGGGTAGAAGCCAGAATGTGGCGGTTGAGAAAGAGGTGGGCAGGAATGAAGCAAAGACAGTTAGGTATAGACCACTCTTAGTCGGTTTTTAACAGTTTCAGGCATTGCTCAGGTATATGTTGGATGGCTTCCCACACATAGCTGGGGGCCGGAGTGGGCATAGGTGTTGGGAGAGGAGAGGCAGGAGTTAACTCTCAGTTCAGAGAGGCCTACTTTATCTGCTTTCTCCTTCCGTGGACTAGAAGAACTGGCAGAAAGGTTAGCAGCAGGAAGATGTGATTAGATTTTCTTTCTGAAGATCTGGTAAATAAAAGGCCTAACCCACAGCTGTGAAGGAAGTTTTGGGAGTCTTAACACCAAATGAAAATGCAGCTACTTGTTTTTTCTTTAAAGTGGTAAAGAGCACTAGCTGGGAACATTCATATCTATCTTATTTTTCTTAAAACAGTTGGAGGTAACTTTTCACTTCATGTTTTTGAAAAGAGCACAACAAGCCCTCCTGCTCTATTTTGTTTTTAGCTGGAGCTGTTGCTCCCTACCCTTTCGGGTAAATGTGTAAATGCGATAATTCTGTTAGACTTAACAGCTTGAAACTTTTATGAGTTGCTTTAAGAATTAGAGCATTAGGATGTAAATAAGTGCAAAAAGGGTAGTAAAATAGTTAAGAGTTCTTAACTGGTTTTTCAGATTTTATATCCCTTATGAGGGAGCTTTTTTTTTTTTTTTAACAACTTATGTAAGTTGGCAGTCATAGTAGTGATATCAACTTAAGTCTGTTTCAGAATATTCCTAATTTTTCTTTGCATTTATTTATTCAATCAGTCATTTAATAAATGCCTCCCACATGCCTGGCTCCGGGCTGCATATGGCCCAGTTATGGTTGAGGTTATGGAAGTAGAAAACACGGACGGCTTTGGTACATGAGGAGCTCACGTTACTCGGAGGAGAAAGAACTTAAATCTGTGAGGCCACTAGAAAAAAAGCAATGTAATGTACAAATTCATTGTGTTCACTGTATGTTCCAGGCATTAGGAGAAGAAAAATGACACGGGAAGGGGGTGATTGTCAGGGAGAGCTTCAGAGGAAGAGGGCTATAGCTGACCCTAACCAAAGAAAACATAACATTTGCTATTGCAGATTTTGGGAAGATGGAGGGAACATTTAGAGAAATGGTGAAGATTAGGTGGGAATGCAGGGGACAGAGTGAGGTCCTGAGGAGGCATGACTTCATACAATGCCCCTGTTAGAAGTAAGAAAGAGAAGACTGGCTTGGTGAGCAGGAGCCCGGATGTAGTAGGCTGAATGGTGGCCCCTAAAAAGATGCATTGATGTCCTAATCCCTGCAACCTGTGAATATCACCTTATATGGTAAAAATTTACCTTATTTGGCCAAAAAAAAAAAAAAGTGATTGAGTTAATGATTTTGAGAGGAAGAATTTATCCTAGATTATCTGGGTGGGCCCTCAATCCAATGACAAGTGTCCTCATGAGAATGAAGCCAAAGGAGATTTGGCAGACAGGTATGGAGGCAGTGAGACCACAGAGGTAGAGGTTCGACTGATAGGGCCAAATATCAAGGCATGCTGATAGCTACTAGACACTGGATGAGGCAAAGGATGGATTCTCTCCCCTACGGTTTCCGAAGGGAATGCAACCCTGCTGAACTTCCAGCCTCCAGAACAGAAAGAATACATTTGTGTTGTTTTAATCACCACCAGCTTGTGGTAATTGTCACAGCAGCCAATAGCAAACTGATACATGGGAGATGGTGACCCTGGAATCAGTGCTGAGTCAGAGGTCTTCTCTTGTGCTGGAGAGTAACATGGCCACAGGGCCATTAAAGTTTATTCTTTGTATAATGATTAGATACCACTTTTTTACAATGAGTGGAAATACAGCAAAGTTATTTTAAAAAGCTGAAAAGAAAGGTTAACTTGGCCCCTCTGCAGGATAGATTAGCTGGGAAAGTGGGAATGGAAAAGGAGAGATGGTAGGAAGACCCACTGAGAAACTATTGTAATAACCTGTGAGTGGGGCTCAGACTGATATGGGTAGTAAGAGTAGAGAGGAAAGGTAGATAAGAATTTTTTAAGGAATAGATTGGCATGACTTCAGTTGGTGGGCATGGAGAGCCACAATAGTAGAGGGAAATTTCAAGGAAGCATAAAATGAAAAAGCTTGTTAGTTAACCTCCTCACCACCATCCTCCATCAGGTGCCTGAGGTCACAGTGAGCTGGAATAAATGAATGACTAGATAGCATTAATACTGAAGTGCATGTAAAGCACCTGTCAGTTTTAGAGCGTTTTCAGGGCATGATTTGATCAAGGCAGTAAGTCCTACCATGAAATTTGGTGGAAACAGTCGTACTTGATGATAGTGAGTTAATTCGTGACAAGTTGCTATGATGCAAATCAAGGGTCTTAGGTTCTAGATCCCGCTCTGATACTGAAATTCTCTGGACTAAAATTTTGTCATCTATAAAATAAAAAGACCACTATGCATCTCTCGTGTGTATATACATGCCTCCCTCCACTCCTGTATACACTGATATCCTGCCCCTTATGATGTTATTGTTTATTTCATGTCTGCTGTGTTTCATCAGTCCATATTCCTTACAATTTAGGACGCCCATCTTCTTACATTAATATTCCTGGAGTTTCACGCAGTTTGGGGTATGGTGGTGTTTAATAAATGGTTGTCAAATAAAGGAATTAATTTTCCCCGCTTTACCTGAAAAAGATGAGCATAGTGCTGTTTCCCTCACCTGAAATGGTGTGAAATAACATGTAGAGTGCCCAGCTCAAGACCTTGTCCCATAGTGAGTGCTCTCTCCCTACACACCTTGGTTTAGCCTTGAATTTTTAAAAATATGTTTTTAAAGATTTTATTTGTATGCCAGAGAGAGCACACAAGCTGGGAGAGTGACAGGCAGAGGGAGAAGCAGGCTCCCCATTGAGCAAGGAGCCCTCTGTGGGTCTCGATACCAGGACTGTGGGATCATGACCTGAGCCGAAGGCAGATGCTCAACAGACTGAGCCACCCAGGTATCCATTATCCTTGAATTTAAGTGCTTGTTGTTAGCTCCTGAAAAGCTAGAAGTAGAATGACCCAAGAGTTTCTGGAATAGTATTTAATCTGGACACTGGAGCCTTCCTCATTTTAAGAAGGCCCTAAAGAGCACATAACTCCTCTTTCTATGAAAGTTGAACTTGTTGGGGTTCCTGAGTGGCTCAGTTTAGTGTCTGTCTTTGGCTCCAGTCATGATGCCAGGGTCCTATAAAGGTAGTAAAAAGGTAGTAAAAAGGTCAGTGGTTGCCAACATTTTGGGAACAAGGGAGGAATAGGTGGAACATAGGATTTTTAGGGCAGTGAAAATATTCTGTATGTTTCTGTAATGGTGGATACATGATATATGCATTTTTCAAACCCATAGAACTATATAACACAAGGAGTGAACCCTAATGTAGACTTTGGAGATATTAATAACATTGGCTTATCAATTGTAATGAATGTACTACACTAATGCAAGATGTTAATAATAGGGGACGCTGGAAGGGTGGAGGAAAAGGGGATATATGGGAACTCTGTACTTTTCTGCTTAATTTTTTGTAAACCTAAAAGAGCTCTAAAAAGCAAAGTATAGAGCACCTGGGTGGCTCAGTGGGTTAAGCTGATGCCTTCGGCTCGGGTCCTGATCCTAGGGTCGTAGGATGGAGTCTCGCTTCAGGCTCTCTGCTTTGGCGGGGAGCCTGCTTCCCCCCATCTCTCGCTGCCTGCCTCTCTGCCTACTGGTGCTCTCTGTCAAATAAAAAAAAGCAAAGTATATTAATTTTAAATTTTCTCCCATTCTATGGGTTGACCTTAATGGTGTTTTGTTTGTTTATTTGTTTGTTTTAAAGGTTTTATTTACTTATTTGACAGAGAGATCACAAGTAGGCAGAGAGGCAGGTGGGGGGGGGCGGGGAAGCAGGCTCCCTGCTGAGCAGAGAGCCTGACACAGGGCTGTATCCCAGGACCCTGAGATCATGACCTGAGCCAAAGGCAGAGAGAGGCTTGTCCCACTGAGCCACCCAGTTGCCTCTAATGGTGTTTTTTAAAGCATAAAATTTTTAATTTTGAAGTCCAGTTTATTTTTTCTTTTGTTGTATATACTTGTGATGTCATATCTAAGAATTCATGGCCTAATCCAAGGGCACAAATTTATTTCTGTTTTCCTCTACAAGTTTTATAGGTTACATTTAGGGCTTTGTTTTATTTTGAGTTAATTTTTATATATGTCATGTTGTAGGAGTCCAGCTTAATTCTTTTGCTTGTAGATCCCAGTTGTTCCAGCACCATTTATTGAAAAGACTATTCTTTTCCCATTTCTCTATTGCTGTGGCACCTTACTGAAAATCAATCGATCATAAACGTAAGGGGTTATTTCTGGATTCTCAGTTCTTTTTCATTGATATGTATGTTTACCCCTGTGCCATTGCCACACTATCTTGATTACTGTAGCTTTCTAATAAATTTTGAAATCAGAAAGCATAAGCCATTCCACTTTTGTTATTTTTAAAGATTGGCTGTTTTGGGTCCTCACATTTTCATATGAATTTTTTTTATTATATTGTCAATTTCTGCAAAAAGACAGCTGGGATTTTTTTTAAAGTAATCTCTACACCCCACATGGGGCTCAAACTCAGGACTGCGAGATCAAGAGTCAAATGCTGTACCAAATGAGCCAGCCATGTGCCCCCAGTTGGGGTTTTGATAGGGATCATGTTGAATCTGTAGATCAATTAGGGGAGTATTGTCATCTTAACAATATAAAGTCTTCCAATCCATTAACATGGGATGTCTTTCTTTTTATTAGATCATTAGTTTCTTATAATGCTGTTTTGTGGTTTTCAGTGTATAAGTCTCACTTTAGGTATCAGGCTAATAATAATGGCAAATGTTCTTTTCTGGTTTTTTGGAAGAGTTTGTAAAGAATTAGTGTTAGTTCTTTAAATGTTTGGTAGAATTCACCAGTGAACTCACTTGGACCTGACCTTTTCTTTGTGGGAGATTTTCCAATTACTAATTCAATCTCTTTATTTGTTATAGGACTTTTCAGATTTTCTATTTTTTCCTCTCAAGTCAGTTTTGTTACTTTGTATCTTTCTAGGAATTTGTCCATTTCTTCTAGGTTATCTAGATTTGGGCCTATAATTTTTCATGCTATCCCATGTAATCATTTTTATTTCTGTAAAATTGGTAGGGATGATGTCTACTAAAATCTGTCTTGATTTTATATTTTGGGTTGTTGTTTTCTTTTCTTTTTTCTTTTCTTTTTTTTTTTTACTTTTATTTATTTACTCCAGAGAGAGAGAGCACAAGCAGGGGGATCAGAAGGGTCCCTGCTGAGCAGGGACCCAGATTCGGGGCCCAATCCCAGGACCCTGGGACCATGATCCAAGCCAAAGGCAGATACTTAACTGCCTGAGCCACCCAAGCACCTCTTGATTTTAGTATTTTAAATGTTTTCTCTTGAACAGTTTAGCCCAAGTTTTGTTGATTTTGCTGATCTTTTTGAAGAACCAACTTTTGGTTTCATTGACTTTCTCTGTTGTTTTGCTCTCCTCTGTTTTGTTTATGTCTGTTACGATATTTGTTATTTCCTTCCACCAGCTTGCTTTGGGGTTAACTTGCTCCTCTTTTTCTAGTTTCTTAAGGTGGAAAGTTATGTTATTGATTTCAATTCTTCTTTTTTAGTTTAGGCATTTAGAGCTCCCTTTGAGCACTGCATTAGGTGGATCTCATCACATTTTGGCATATTGGGTTTTCCTTTTCATTCACTTCAAAGTAGTTTTCTCTTTTCCCTTGTGATCTCTTCTTTTTTTTTTTTTTTTAAGATTTTTATTTATTTATTTGACAGATCACAAGTAGGCAGAGAAGGAGGCAGAGAGGGTGGGGGGAAGCGGGCTCCTTGCTGAGCAGAGAGCCTGATGTGGGGCTGTATCCCAGGACTCTGGGATCATGACCTGAGCCGAAGGCAGAGGCTTTAACCCACTGAGCCACCCCGGTGCCCCTTGTGATCTCTTCTTTGACCCAGTTATTATTGAGGAACATCTTTAGTTTTTTTATCTGCTGTATTTATTAAATAATAATTGCTGTATACTGAGATAGAATTATATGACGGTCCTTAGTGCTTACTTTCTAAAAATAACATCTAGTTTTAGCTTGTCTGAATGGAGAAAATATTAAAACAACAACAAAAAACAAGTAGTTAACAGAAAAGTAGGATCTTCACTCTTACTTGCTTATAATAAATAGACTTGAACCTTTTTAACATATAATGAAGACAAACTTGGTATTGCAAAAGCCCTACTGAAATTTAACATCTCTGCTATCCTCCTTTGTGTAATAAATTCTCTGTGGAGAGTAAGAAAAAAATCAATGGCTAATAAGTTTGTTCATGAGGAGGGCTAGGGATACAAGCTTTCTGAGTGTTTCCCTTGGGACTTTCTATTTCTGGCTCACAAATGTGTTTGGGGGTGGGGAGAAGTAAAAGGGGTAGTAGATAAAGCTAAATTTTATATTACTTTCATAGTTTTCTTTGGCATTTGTGTTGGAGCATAAAAATCAGTATGTTTACTTAGCCACATTAATACACTTCCTTACAAAAGAAATACGATAGAGCAAGGGGACAATGTGGTAATCACTGAGTTTGTGAAAACTTTATGAAACATTGGCAAGGACGATTTTTGGCCCAGAGACATTTGGGAGGAATTCGTGAGGTTGATTTCAGTTTTAGTTTCTGGTTCCTTCTATTAATTTCTCCTAACTGTCCCCTAATCATTATGGCTTATGAAATACATGAAATTAAGTTGCTAAAGCAACTAGTATACCAATCCATATTTGTATAATACCTTTTTCTTTTCCTTTTTTTTTTCTTAAGATTTTATTTATTTATTTGACAGACAGAGATCACAAGTAGGTAGAGAGGCAGGCAGAGCGAGAGGAGGAAGCAGGCTCCCTGCGGAGCAGAGAGCCCGATGTGGGGCTCTATCCCAGGACTCTGGGATCATGACCCGAGCCGAAGGCAGAGGCTTTAACCCACCGAACCACCCAGGTGCTCCTCCTTTAAAAAAAAAAAAAAAAGATTTTATGTATTTTGAGCAAGAGAGTGTATGAGTGGGGGGAGGGGCAGAGAGAGAGAGAGAGAGAATCTCAAGCAAACTCTGTACTGAGCATGGAGCCTGATGTGGGGCTTGATCCCACAACTCTGAGATCATGACCTGAGCTGAGATCAAGAGTTGGGCACTTATGGGAAAACTGGACAGCTATATGTAGAAGAATGAAACTCGACCATTCTCTTACACCATACACAAAGATAAACTCAAAATGAATAAAAGACCTCAACGTGAGACAGGAATCCATCAGAATCCTAGAGGAGAACATAGGCAGTAATCTCTTCGATATCAGCCACAACAACTTCTTTCAAGATATGTCTCAAAAGGCAAAGGAAACAAAAGCGAAAATGAACTTTTGGGACTTCATCAGAATCAAAAGCTTCTGCACAGCAAAGGAAACAGTCAAGAAAACAAAGAGGCAACTCACGGAATGGGAGAAGATATTTGCAAATGACAGTACAGACAAAAGGTTGATATCCAGGATCTATAAAGAACTCCTCAAATTAAACACACACAAAACAGACAATCATATCAAAAAATGGGCAGAAGATAGGAACAGACACTTCTCCAATGAAGACATACAAATGACTATCAGACACATGAAAAAATGTTCATCATCACTAGCCCTCAGAGAGATTCAAATTAAAACCACATTGAGATATCACCTTACACCAGTTAGAATGGCCAAAATTAGCAAGACAGGAAACAACATGTGTTGGAGGGGATGTGGAGAAAGGGGAACCCTCTTCCACTGTTGGTGGGAATGCAAGTTGGTGCAGCCTCTTTGGAGAACAGTGTGGAGATTCCTCAAGAAATTAAAAATAGAACTTCCCTAGGACCCTGCAATTGCACTCCTGGGTATTTACCCCAAAGATACAGATGTAGTGAAAAGAAGGGCCATCTGTACCCCAATGTTTATAGCAGCAATGGCCATGATCGCCAAACTGTGGAAAGAACCAAGATGCCCTTCAAAGGACGATTGGATAAGGAAGATGTGGTCCATATACATTATGGAGTATTATGCCTCCATCAGAAAGGACGAATACCCAACTTTTGTAGGCAACATGGAACTGGAAGAGATGATGCTGAGTGAAATCAGTCAAGCAGAGAGAGTCAATTATCATATGGTTTCACTTATTTGTGGAGCATAACAAATAGCATGGAGGACATGGGGAGTTAGAGAGGAGAAAGGAGTTGGGGGAAATTGGAAGGGGAGGTGAACCATGAGAGACTCTGGACTCTGAAAATCTGAGGGTTTTGAAGGGGCGGGAGGTGGGAGGTTGGGGTACTAGGTGGTGGGTATTATAGAGGGCACAGATTGCATGGAGCACTGGGTGTGGTGCAAAAATAATGAATACTGTTATGCTGAAAATAAATAAAAAATAAATTAAAAAAAAAAAGTTGGGCACTTAACCAACTGAGCCACCCATGTGCCCCTGTATAATACCTTTTTCTTTATAAAATGCTCTTATGCTTAAGATTCCCAGTAATCCAGGGTGCCTGGGTGGCTCAGTGGGTTAAGCCTCTGCCTTCAGCTCAGATCATGATCTCAGGATCCTGGGATCAAGCCCTGCATTAGGCTCTCTGCTCAGCAGGGAGCCTGCTTCCCCCTTTCTCTCTGCCTGCCTCTCTGCCTACTTGTAATATCTCTCTGTGACAAATGAATAAATAAAATCTTTGGGGGAAAAAAAAAAAGATTCCCAGTAATCCTTTAATTGTACCTGAGTCTTGAAAACTGGTACACTAATCAGATTTTAGCTGGCATCCAAAAGCAAAAATTCAGTCTACCATTGAGGAAAATTAAACTAAGGAAGTGGTGGTTATGTGGTTTTAATGTAATTTTACAGGAGGGGACATAAAATATAGGAACCCTGGATTTATTCACTAGGCCTTTCTAATTAAAAAAGAAAGGAATAAAATAATATTACTACCATGAAAACTAAACAAAGGGTTATAACTGTTTTTGGATTTTTATGACTGTGTGAGGTTTACAAAATCAGTCAAGTCTCTAAAGTACACTGTGTCCTCTTTCTGGTTTCTCAAAGGCAGCCTCTCCTGAATTAATTAAAAACAAATATATGAGATAATTAAAAACAAATATATACAGTGTTGTGTTATTGTTGATTGAGTTCACTATGTAGAGAATAGATGTGTTTACCATTTATTTTACTATAGACCTGAATTTATGCTGTAAATATGTTCCTTTTTAAAAACTGTAGTAATAGCAAATATACTTTATTTCAATGTAAGATGATTTCAAAATATTTCATTAAAACTGCAGTTTCCTGAAGCGTATATTATTATATTGGAATAAAAACATGATAATGCATAGTATAAAAAGCTTTAAGAGACCTGTATTTTTTTTTTTTTTAAGAGAGAAAGTGCTTGGGGGTTGGGGGGCAAGAGGGAGTGGCAAAGGGAGAGGGAGAGAGAAGCAAACTCCTTGCTGAGCACAGAGCCCATGCAGAGCTCAATCCCAGGACCCTGAGATCATGACCTGAGCTGAAATCGAGTTGAACACTTAATCGACTGAGCCACCCAGGAACCCCTAAAAGACCTGTTTTTGAAAAGTTGGAACTAATTTGGGAGTAGTACTGAATCAACTAGCTTTACCACAGTGGTGGAAAGCAAGGTTTTTTCCCCAGAGCCCTGGAGTATTCAGCCTCACTTCAGAACCACCCTGTAAAAATGTGTGCTGTAGTGGTTAACCGTCCAACATGTTACCACCCAGCATCTGGTAAATGTGGCTGATTCATATGTACAGTTTGGTTTTCCACCTAACCATTATACTTAGTAATGAGCTGATCTTTATAGGGTACTGGATGTTGTTGGTGTCTGATAGTAATAGTGATTTTCAAACAAACTAATGAGAGTTTTTATAGCCACATGAATATTGAATTTGAGTTTCGTTACCTGATAAAGTTGCTACTTTATTGCAATGATTTGTCAGTGTTTGAGTTTTGTATCTTCTCTTTAACAATTGCCTTTTAAAGCCTCAGCAATATTCCTTTCAGAATACTGAAGTTGTGACATTTTTATTCCTTGAGGGTAATTTTCAGAAAGAACTAGGCATCATTCAGAACCTCATCAGATAAAGTAGATAATCTGAGGCAGACTGTGTTGTAGCTTCTAAGAAACTAGTTCTAAAAGCACTTTACCGAAAAGCTTGTTCATTGTAATAAATGTAACCCCTTTCAAGGTAATTGCTTTCAAGAAAATTTATTTGATGTTCAAGTTCAGGTTGATGTATTTAAAAATTCATCACATTTAGCTCATAGTTATGTGTTGTATAAGAACTTGGGGAGGTTCCAAAACTAAACAAGGAAGATTAAATTACTTTGTCTGTCACCAAAAAATTGTGCCTATGCAGGAAAATGAGTAACAGAGATATTGAAAAGATGTCATATGACTAGTGGGAGCAGGTAGAAATCTCCTGAGACAGTCTAGGGTTATAATTATACGCTTCTAAAGGCAGGAGAGAATTATCCCGAAGATGTCAGGGACTTCCCGTGTGTTCCTTTGGACTCGATAAACTTGAAGAGGGAAGTCATAGCCAAATTGCTAAGGATACATATTTATAAATAAATAAGTTAATGAAAAAAAATATATATATAACATAGGGCACTTGGGTGGCTCAGTTGGTTAAGTTTCTGCCTTAGGCTCAGGTCATGATTTCAGGGTCCTGGGGTCAAATCCCACATCTAACTCTCTGCTCAGAGTAGCAGGCTTCCCACCAAGCAGGGAGCACAGTGTGGGGGCTCCACCCCAAGACCCTAGGATCATGACCTGAGCCAAGTGCAGATGATTAACAGTTGAGCCACACAGACGTCCCCCCCCCCCATTGGTATTTTAACAAATATCGTCTCTTCTATGTGTTGTTTTTTAATGTCGAGATCACACTGAACTTAGAATTTTAAATATTGATTTTTTTTTACTTACTATTTTCTCAAGTCAATAAAAATTCCATGTAAACAAAGTATTTAGTGGCAGTCTTTTAGATTTTAGTATCCAGCTACATATGGTTCATAAAGTTTCCTGTTAAACTACTTAAAGATTGTTATTGAAGAAATAATAAAACTTAGAGTATTTCTTCTCTCACACTCATGATATCAAGAGTATCAGAAAACAAACAAACAAACAAACAAAAAACAGGAAGCAAAGACTCCTAAGGCATTTCATGGGATTATGCTTTCTAAGTTTCATAGGTTTCATTTACTACTTGTAAATGTTTTCCTTACTAATAATATGCAGCCATAGTCACTTTCCTAGAAACAGAACTAAGAGGAAAAAAATGGTTTCTTTTTTCTCTTGCTGAAGGTGGTTGGAGGGAAAGTAAAGAAGCCCGGCAAACGTGGTCGGAAGCCAGCCAAAATTGACTTGAAGGCAAAACTTGAGAGGAGCCGGCAGAGTGCAAGAGAATGCCGAGCTAGGAAAAAATTAAGATACCAGTATTTGGAAGAGTTGGTGTCCAGTCGGGAAAGAGCCATATGTGCCCTCAGAGAGGAACTGGAAATGGTAAGAAAGTCTACCAATAAACACATGAAAAAATCAACCTAACCTTAGCAAATTAAAGTATGGAGATACCAATTTTCATGTATCCACTTGACAAATCTGGGAAAGAAATCTGTTAGCCAGGAGGTAGGCAAGTAAGCGTTTTCGCACAGTGCTGGTGGAAGCAGAATGTACAAGACTGTTTCTCTGAGGGACTGTTCATGAAAGAAAAAAATGGAAAATAACCCAAATGTACAAGAATAGGAGATTTTTTAATGGCTGCAAAGTAGCCAACATTCAGATATTGGACTACTTTGCAGCCATTAAAAAAAATCACGATGCACATATATATTTACTGCTATAGAAAGGCATTCACAATATATGGCTAAGTGCAAAAGGCAATATAGCAGTATTTAACAATATGCATTGTATACCACTTGTATTTCATATTTATTCACCATGTTTCATTCATTCATTAAGACTTTGGGTTATGAATGTTAAAGAGAAGATGAAATGTTAAAGAGAATGGAAATCTCATTACTATGACCTCAAGGGAGGAGGTGACAGGTTGGAGAAGAGAGAATACTACTATGATCATTACAAAACTGGGACAGGCTACTATCTCAGCATTTTAAAAGGCAAGACATAAGGTTGGGTCTTGAAGAGAATCCAGATAGATTTAAAAAATATATGTATATTGAATTTGACTTATGCTATAAATTATTTCTCACGCTCTGCAGTGTAAACCACTTGAGGGCATAGCCTTTGAACTGACTAATCTTTGTATATCCCCAAAGTCCGTAGTATACATTTCAGTAGAAAGTAGACATTCAGTGAATGTTTATGAAAGAGAACGGAAATTACAGAATTATTTATTTTAGGAATGGAAATGATAATGTGATAGCAAAAAGAGAAGGATCCTAATTAGTGGCACACTGTGGGGAGATGTTCTTTTCACTAGAGGGTCCTTCTTTTTTTTTTTTTTTAAAGATTTTATTTATTTATCAGAGAGGGGGGGTGGAGAGAGAGCACAGGCAGACAGAATAGCAGGCAGAGGCAGAGGGAGAAGCAGGCTCCCTGCCAAGCAAGGAGCCCGACGTGGGACTCGATCCCAGGACGCTGGGATCATGACCTGAGCCGAAGGCAGCTGCTTAACCAACTGAGCCACCCAGGCGTCCCAAGAGGGACCTTCTAAATCTGAACGCTACTCCAGTGTATCACAAGAAGAATCATCAGCAGTTGCCTACCCTCTTCTGAAAGATGGCAGGCCTTATACATGTCCTCCGTGGGAAACAGGAAATATGGTGGAGGGCAGGATTCCCAGCAGCCAGTTTGACCTCTAGTTATGGAAATTACTACTTCTAGGATTTCCACCAGTGGTTCCTGAACTCTGACTAGTAAAATTTTACTTAAATATATTTTACATATTTCAGTACAAGCAGTGGTGCATGGCAATGGACCAAGGAAAAATCCCTTCTGAAATCAAGGCCCTACTCACTGGAGAAGAGCAAAGCAAATCTCAGCAGAACTCAAGCAGGCACACAAAAGCTGGGAAGACAGACGCTAATAGCAATTCCTGTGAGTACAATGAGGGGGAGCGTTTATATTTAGAGGAGCATCTTCAGGTAGGGTTTCCATTGACCTCTTTCCTTGGTATATCATTAAATAAAATGTTGATGTCATTTGTAATACACTAATAGCAAGTGAAATAGTGTTAGATTCTAAATACTGAAGTGAATTTTACATGGGATCTATGAAGAGCAACTGCTAAATGTATGGAAGAATTTTAAAGTAGACTTAGCCCATAAATGGGAGTATACCATTCCAG
This sequence comes from Mustela putorius furo, assembly GCF_011764305.1. NCBI lineage: Eukaryota > Metazoa > Chordata > Mammalia > Carnivora > Mustelidae > Mustela > Mustela putorius. The sequence continues at coordinate 35,344,902 of NW_025422368.1, read as the reverse complement.
TTATTGTTGGTAATAATGCCTTTTATTTGTATTTTGATTTACAGCTTACAAAACACTTTCACTTATATTTATCTTGTTTTTCCTCCAATGTTTGTGTTAAGATTACTTTTTATTTTATAGATGAAGAAATAGCAGAGGAGGGCGCCTGGGTGGCTCAGTTGGTTGAGCTACTGCCTTCAGCTCAGGTCATGATCCTGGAGTCCCAGGTTGGCAGGGTGTCTTCTTCTTCTCTGACCTTCCCCCTCTCATTCTCTCTCTCTCAAATAAAATCTTAAAAAAAAAAAAAAAAAAAAAAAAAGCAGAGGAGTTGGATAAGGCACCCAAGGTCACACAGCTCTAATGGGAAAACCTGTCTTCACCTAGTCCAAACTCTATCTAGTACAGTAGCCCATCACTGTAGGATTATTTTTAATTATGGTGAAATTTACATAACAAACATTTTAAAGTAATAATTCAGAAATATTTGGTACATTCACAGTATTGTACAATCACCACTTCTATGTAGTTACAAAGCATTTTATCACCCCTAAAGAAAATCCCGAATTCATTAAACAGTTACTTGTTATTCCATCCCTCCCGCCCTTGGCAACTGTGAATTTACCTTCTGTCTCTGTGGAGTTACCTATTCTGGATAAATTTCATGTAAATGGAAACATACAGCATGAGATTTTCTGTATCTGGCCTCTTTTCAGCTAGCATGATGTTTTCAAGCTTCATCCACATTATAGCATATACTCGTCCTTTTTACATTTTGTGGCTATATAATATTCCAGTGTGTATGTATATAATAATTGATTTATCTATTGGTCTATTGACATTTGATTCTCCCTTTTGGTTATTGTGAACAGTATGCTTTGAAACACGACCAGACAAGTATGTGTTTGAGTACTTGTTTTCAATTCTTTGGGTTATACACCTAGAAGGAGAATTGCTGGGTCATATGGTAACTCCACATTTAACTTTTAGAGGAACCACTGTTTTCCACAGTAGCTGAAATATGCTGCATTCCTACCAGTAAGATAGGAAGCTTTCCATTTCTCTACATCTTGCCTGTGCCTTTTGTTTTCCATTTTTAAAAACTACAGCCTTCCTAAGATGTGAAGTAGTATCTGATTGTGGTATTGATTTGCATTTCCCTGAAGACTAATGGTGCCGAGCATCTCTTCTTGTGCTTCATGACCATTTGTATATCTTCTCTAAAGAAATGTCGTAAGTCCCTTGCCCACATTTTAATTGAATTTTTTTTTATTTTGTTGTTGAGTTGTAAGAGTTCTTTATATATTCTAGGTTCTAGACCTTTATCAGAAATATTTTGCAGATATTTCTCTCATTGTATAGGTTGTCTTTTAACATTCTTGATAGTGTCCTATTAAGAATGCACGAAACATTGAAATTTTGTTGAAGTCCAGTTTATCTGTTTTTTTCTTTTGTTCATGCTTTGTCATGTGTAACAATCCATTGCTAAATCCAAGGTCATGAAGACTTACCCCTATGTTTTATTCTAAGAGTTTTATGGTTTTAGCTCTTATATTTTAGCTCATTGATCCATTTTGAATTTATTTTCTATATGGTGTGAGATAGAGGTCCAGTTGAATTCTTTTGCATGTGAATATCCAGTAGTTCCAGCTCTATTTGTTGATGAGACCAGGAAGATTTAGTAATGAAGATGTATGGATTGGTTTCTTTGTCATTGTGACTGCTTTGGGAGCACTTGTAACAGTTTTAAAAGTATGTTATAAACTTTTTATCTTTTAAAATTTTTTTAAAGTTTTTTGTTTGTTTGTTTGTTTGTTTTGAGAGAGAGAGAGAATGGGGGGAGGGGTAGGAGGGAGGAAGAGGGACAAACATACCCTGCATTCATTGCAGAGCCTGATGCAGGGCTCAGTCTCAGGACCCTGAGATCACCACTTGAGCCAAACTAAGAGTCGGCCACCCAACCAACTAAGCCACCCAGATACCCCTCTTTTAAAATATTTTTATGAAATTGAAGGGTTTGCTTTTTGTTAGCCTTTCTTAGGTGAGGTAACATTTGCCTTAATCTAAATTGAATTAATGAAAAAAAACCCAGATCAGCTCATTTTCCTTTCAATACCTATTTTTAAAAAGCCTTTCTCCATAGATACTAAACAAACAAAATGTATTTTAAAACAGATTAACCAAGCTTCGTTGACTTGCAAGCATTCTTACATTGGTAACTTTATCTTTCAGGGTGAAGATTTTATAAAATGACAAGTCACTGATTGAAGCCAATACTTTATCCTATGGAGGATGAATGGGCAAGATTGTACTTCTTGGCTCCATCTACTACCTACTGCTCAGTAGTCATCTCTGTAAATCTGCAATTTCTACCAAAATGTGTGATCATAGATCCCAAAGGATTTTGCTTTAACTTTCAACACTTAGAAAATTTATAAACATTCAGACCTGTTCTGGTTGCCTTTGCCACCCATGGCATTGAACATGTTGCAATGCTTGAAAACACAGGAGTAGAGAGAAGTGGGTGAAGATTGTATTTTTGCACCTTAACTCTACATTGCTTTATTGGTTAATTTATATTCTTTCCATGTATTTCATGTCATTGTATGTGTATGTGTGTGTAGGTGTGTCACCTTCTTTTATGTTTTTGACTGCCCTACAAAGAGAAACCAAATGGGCTGATTACCAAGTTCTCAGCCTTTATGGACCGAATCTTATTTGTTTCTATTTACTTGAGTAATGTTTATTTTCTGCATGAACCATGATTTCTCCTGTGAGCCATTCCAGCATAAGCTGTGAATATGTATTAACAAATATATACATTTCTATTTTTATAATCCATAATGATATGCCTGTTTTAAATAATGTACATGTTAACAAAATCCATCAGGAAAGCCCCCAAGACAGCGTCTGTTTAAAATTTTTGTTGCTGTCTTCTCAAACTATATTTATAAAAGTTTGCTAGGGCCTAGTCCATACTTGGAGAATAATTAGTCAAATTTTATTTTTAAGCAAGAAGTAACCTTTTAGGCATTTCAGCAGCAGACATCCTCTTGACAACCTAGAATATGTATGTATGTACGTATATATGTATGTGTTTCTATCGTATGTCTGTATATGTATGTGGGGAGGGTAGGAGTGAATGTTCACACACATTGCCTTGTGTAGTCAACTAACTCGGAGTATTTTCCTAAAGAAAATAGGATGAAATTAGCTGCTGAGATCGAGTTTCTGCCTCAAGAGATCTGGAACAAACCGAGGGAGAAATTGTTAGTAGATCTAATGGCTGTAGGCATAACCAGAACACTTAGTTTCTTCCCTGACATGAGTTTCCGCAGGAAAATGTTCTGAGCCAGGAAGAAACACACTATGGGTGTGCATCTGGTTTGGCCCTGACGGCACCTCCGCTCTGGAGTGAAGCCGTGAGCTGGAGTTGTGCACAGCAGGCGGCTGGTGGGCCAGGCAGGAGGGGCACAAGGCCAGAATGGTTCTTTGCAGTTCCTGTCACAGCTCCATTTACTTTCTTCCTGACTACCAGAGTGATGGTTGAGGAATCAAGCTCATCATATTCTACTTGCAAGTAGACTAGGAATCTTTCATTTTCCTCACTGAGACACTTTATCACTCTCTTCTCTTTCCCATAGTTAAATCAGGAACTGTGTTCTCTGTTGCTGCTAAATTATAATTGTTCTTAGCTCTAATGAAGCAAATATCTGGCTTCTGAACAGTATGTTTTGTTATGAAATGGCAGTCTAAGAGGAGGCATCATCGTCTAGACTGTGGGGTGGAACAAAAGATGGACCACGTAGTGTCAGATTACAAGGTACTCTCCCCCCTTCTCTTAGGCCACACGTTTGAATGAAGTGCTTCCCTTTCGCCTGAGTTCCTGAAGATCTCTTGTGGGTAGATTGCAAACTCAGATCTAGTCTAGTCCTGTGTGACTACTGATATACCACTAGCCCAGCCTGTTGGGTCTCTCTGTGTTTCGGAGGACTGGGGGTTTAAGAGTATTTAATGTCTTTTTAGGATCACAAATATAGATAGATTAAAGATTGTTAATATTCAGACCTTCAGAATTTAAGTGTTTTAAATATAGTGTTCAGATTGTAATGGGTATGTTTTTGCCATCTGGTCTACTCAAGTGTATATTTTTATTTAGCAAAACAGCCCAAGATTTACTCTGTGTTGCTTTGTTCAGTACCTTTTGAATTCCCCAGAAGAGTTGTTTTCAAAGCAAACATTCCAAAATGAATGTGGCTCTTCAATGGAATGTCTCCATTGTGCTTGAAGTATTTCTTCTCTGGTTGTAACGTTAAATTACAAGGTCATTTGAGCTACCCTCCCCCCTCACCCCTAGTATCTTTATAAGAGCAGTGACTTTGTCCTCAGGTAGAGGATGTGTAATTTGGGATGACAGTAAATTACAGCTTACTGAGTTTATTCCTAAACCGATCTTTTTGGTATTTTAAAGTAGATCATACCAAGAGAAAGTTCCTTGGTCTTAAAAAGGAATGTTTTGATTGCTTTGGGTATTGTGCTGGCTGCACGCTTTGGCCACTTGAAGCATGTTAATAAATGTCACTGATTAAAACAGCTGGAGCATTTCTTTTCCCATTCCAGTTAAGAAGCAGCATACTGAAACCGTAGCATCTCTCCCTCTCTGTAATGACAGCACCCAGGCTGAGAGAGAACAGAGGAGGGTGAGAGAATCGGTAAGCTCTGTCCCTGTGGCATCAGTGCTATTCTCTGTGCTCCCTGAGTAAAGAGAGTAATGTTTTCTTTTTCTTTCTTTTTTCCCCCCCAAAGAAAGGAAGGTAAGGGGAAAATACCTATTTGTGTATTCAGACCAGTCATATTCTGTCATTAACTTAGCATAGACCTGCCACATAGTAGAACAACTGAACATAATAGGGAATAAGTTTGACCAGGTCAAGTTTTAGAATATAGCTGACATTCTTAAAATTTTTTTTCCTATTTTATCTAAAAGCTGTCTGTTGCATCTAAATCAGAATCTGTCTTACTGCAGCAAATTCATATCACCATGTACCAGCTAGTTGACAGTATTTATCAGCATCACCGTTTAGCATTTTACTTCATCATCTTTGAATTATGATAGACTTGATTTGGCTCATTGCAAAAAGCATAGGTTTAAACTGGAGCTAGCTTTAGTTAAAATAAAGGCAAAAAAAATTTAAAAACATAAATACTATATTTCACCGAAATCAGTTGCATATTATCAATTACATATTTAGTTTTAAAAGAGAGGAAGATTATTATGGTATTTGGGGGTGTTGAGGGAATTTTTCTTTCTCTGAAGAGCATTGTACAATTATATTTTTATGAAAAATAAAATATCTTCACCAGAGACATCTCAAATGGTCTGTTTTACAATATTGAAGTAATGTCCATGTTAGCACAGAGTAGTAAAAAGAGTGAGATTTAAGCAGAAGAACTGGTCTTGGGTCATTTTCTGAGTCACCTTGAAATCATTTACCTCTTAGTCTGTTTCTCATCTTTAAGAAAGGGGAAGATAACTTTCACAGAGTAATTTGCAGGCTAAATAGGAGTTATGAGCAACTTCTTCTTAATTAGTAAAGAACTATATTAAATTTAAAATAGTCACATATGCCTGAGTTTGTCTATTGTTAGAATTTAAATCACTGAAGGTAATTATTTTATTTAATGAGCTGGAATTTAAACATGGAGGGTTGTAGGTATCACATTTCTGAAGTCTTTTTAGCTTCATCATTATGTCTATCCCTGGACTGTAAGAGTTGGAAGCCATTTTTAGCAATAATAGCCTTCTGTTAATTAAGCTAATTTTAAGAATAATTAGTGTTCTAACTGGTAATAATCCTATAATCTGCATAAAGCAGGTTTTCAGGCTGCTAGGTAACTTGGTTCTCTTTTCCCTTATTCCATCCATTTTACTTAACTATAGAGTAGTCATGAATCAGAGCCAAGACTGCCATGTAAGGTTGTGCCAATTGTGCACTGCACAAAGGCACCCAGTTGAGGAGGTGAATGGACCTAAAATCGGGCTCACATTTCCTCCAACAGGCCATGTGCGGTGGAGAGGACAGGGCACCTGTGGCACAAATCTGTCCAGAGAGGTGCCTTTTTAAAATATGCCCTAGGGGCACCTGGGTGGCTCAGTGGGTTAAGCCGCTGCCTTCGGCTCAGGTCATGATCTCAGGGTCCTGGGATCGAGTCCCGCATCGGGTTCTCTGCTCAGCGGGGAGCCTGCTTCCCTCTCTCTCTGCCTGCCTTTCCATCTACTTGTGATTTCTCTCTGTCAAATAAATAAATAAAATCTTAAAATAAATAAATAAATAAATAAATAAATAAATAAAATAAAATATGCCCTAACGGAGTACCTTTCTTAACTCCTCCACCCAGAGGGTGCCTTTTTAAAAACATGAAACAGTGTTTTGCTGCAGCTGGCTTATGGCAGGCTCCCCGGAGGAAAGCTAATTGTGTGCATCTCTTCTCAACTCCACATTGAGTGACATCCAGTTGGTTGCTTCTAATTGGCAATGCTTGGAGTACTGACACCATAGAAGTCAGTAAATGCTACAAATCAGGGATTCCTCCCCCCACCATGCCTTGCCAGACCTAATTTCCAGCACACCACTGAAAAAGACCTAGTGTAGGCTAGAATGGCCCTGACCAGAGCACACATAGTAGAGGCCTCAACAATGTATGATTGGAAGACCCATAGAGCTGGAAGTGCTCTTTTGGTAAGTGTAGGCAGCTTGGAGATGGCCGTATCAAAATGAGATTGCAGTTGACTCTTGGATAACACAGTCCACAACTTATTAGAGTTTGTGGGGAGGGGCTGAGGGAGAAGGAGAGAGTTACAAGCAGACTCCACACTGAGCTCAGAGCCTGACGCAGGATTGGATTCCACAACCCTGAGATCATGACCTGAGCCGAAACCAAGAGTCAGGTACTCAACCAACTGTGCCACCCAGGCACCTCGACCCTGTATTTTTCTTACAATTTTCTCTTTTTTTTTAATTTAAAGATTTTATTTATTTGACAGAGAGCACAAGCAGGCAGAGAGGCAGGCAGAGAGAGAGGAAGGGAAACAGGCTCCTTGCTGAGTGGAGAGCCCAACGTGGGGCACAATCCTAGGACCCTGGGATCGACCCTGGCATCATGACCTGAGCCGAAGGCAGAGGCTCCAACCCACTGAGCCACCTAGGCGCCCCTCTTACAATTTTCTTAATAACAATTTCCTTTTTTCTAGCTTACTATATTGCAAGAATAGAGAAAATAATACATACGACATACAAAAAATGTGTTGACTATGTTAATGATAAGGTTTCCAGTCAACTGTAGGCTATTAGTAGTTAAGGTCTGGGGGAGTCAAAAGTTCTATGTGGATCTTCGTGGGGTATTGGCACCCCTGTCCCTTGCATTGTTCAAGGGTCAGCTGTATCGATAGTCGTGACTTAGAAACTGTTCAGGACAGCGGAGAGATACTCAGTCCAACTCTAGAAGTGACTAAGAGGTAAATCAGTTGACTTCTTAAAGTAAGCCCTGGGGTGCAAGTGGACAGACTTATTCCCCTAGTGAGCTGGGACAGGGCCCCCAAATACCCCTGGGCTGGGGGTTGGGCTGGAGTTGGACAGTGAACTTTGGCTTGCAGGCCATTTTTGACTCTGAGGAAAAACACATATTTGAGCAGGAGAAATGTCCTGTGGTTCAACAGAACTGATTCCATGCCTCAGTTCCCCCGTGCTGAGAAGGAAAGCAATGCCTGCTAAGCACTTTACAGCCCCAAACCCAACATGGAACCAAGTTAGCAGGCTAAAATGACAACTTGGCGTACACCGGGTAGACTTGGATAGTCCAGAACCAAACAGGCCAAAAGGCCATCCCAGGCCCACACAGAGTTTTGGATCGCACCACCTCAATGGAATGAAGACCATGCCTGCCAGCACTACAAGGAAAGAAAGTACAGGATTTATGGCAAAATGAATGAATGAATGAATGAATGAATGAATGAATATACAAAATTCCCCTCAAATGTCAAACCAGGGCAGCCCTAGGCTGCAACTGTCACATAAGGAGAAGAGCATTGGAAAAGGAAGGAAGAAAGAGAGGGGGAAAAAAAAAAGATGGCCAAGCCTTCTCCCCAAAGGAGGCCTTCACGTAGGTGTCAAAATACAAAATGAAAGCCAGCAGTGCCTCTTCCCTTGTGAGAGGAGCCCTGCGTTTTTACCACTCCAGACAGAAAAGGGAAAACCCACATGCCCTTGAGCCTTTTAGGGGGGCAGAGGAAGAAGCCTATCCAGCAGGCGCGAGTGCAGTGTCTTTAAAGCAGAACTATGCGCTCTTCCTGGCACCCAGCAGAGTGGAGAGAGCCAGAAGCAGTGAGGCAAGGGAGGCTTGAGGACAAATCATAGCACAATGGGGCTCAGGAGATGCTGACTCAGTGCCCAACCAGACAGACTGCAAATATAACATAGGAGAAAGTCCTTTATCAAATTTTACAAAGGGCTCATCACACAGGTCCTTTCCATTATCCCTCCATTAGAGAAATAAAATGTCTTATATTAGACATGAAGATATTTCTGCAAAAAAGACATCCAAATGGCCAATAGACAGATGAAAAAGTGCTCAACATCACTCGGCATCAGGGAAATACAATCAAAACCACTCACACCAGTCAGAATAGCTAAAATTAACAAGTCAGGAAATGACAGATGCTGGCGAGGATGCGGAGAAAGGGGAACCCTCCTACACTGTTGGTGGGAATGCAAGCTGGTGCAGCCACTCTGGAAAAGAGCATGGAGATTCCTCAGAAAGTTGAAAATAGAGCTACCCTATGACCCAGCAATCGCACTACTGGATATTTACCCTAAAGATACAAATGTAGTGATCTGAAGGGGCACTTGCACCCGAATGTTTATAACAGTAAAGTCCGCAATTGCCAAACTATGGAAAGAACAGATGAATGGATAAAGAAGAGGTGGTATATATATATATACAATGGAATACTATGCAGCCATCAAAAGAAATGAAATCTTGCCATTTGCAATGATGTGGATGAAACTAGAGGGTAATGCTAAGCGAAATAAGTCAACCAGAGAAAGACAATTATCATACGATCTCCCTGATATGAGGAATTTGAGAGGCAGGGCAGGGAGTTGTGGGGGAAAGGGAGGGGAAAAATGAAACAAGATAGGATCGGGAGGGAGAAAAACCGTAAGAGACTCTTAATCTCACAAAACAGACTGAGAGTTGCTGGGGGATGGGTGGGAGGGATGGGGTGACTGGGTTGTGGACACTGAGGAGGGTATGTGCTATGGAGAGTGCTGTGAAATGTGTAAGCCTGATGATCCAGACCTGTACCCCTGGGGCAAATAATACGTTATATGTTATAAAAAATGTCTTATAGATCATTAACCACATCATTCTGTACCTGGGGGTGACAGAACAACATCAGGCTAAAGTGTGCTTATCAGTTTGTTCCAGATATAGTGAAAATCAAGTATCTCTACAAGTGTACTAGGTACCCATGGCATTTTGAGTCAGGTGGCTGTTTAGGAACATTTCTGTTGAGCAAAAAGAAGTAGGCAGATGGTAGATGTAGGCAGATGGTAGGTAGATGGTAGATGGTGCTGGTAGATGTTTAACGACCAACTCCTAGTTGGGGGAGTTCTGTTTGCAGTGTTTAACAATTTCTGGGGTAGAAAAACTCCCACCGTGGTCAATTTAGGCAACCAACATTTTTGAAAATTTAAAAATTGGCTCTTACAACACATATGACCCACCTTCACACCACTGGGTAATCTGTATAGAATAAGAATAGGCAATATGTTAGGAGCCTTTCAGGTGAGAGTAAATACCCAAGTAAAATTGGTGTAAAGAATCATGAGAGAGAAAGCTATAGGGGCTTGACAATGTCATTAAAGACATTTAAAGTCATTGAAGACAGAATGCTTCCTTCCTTCTGCTCTACCATTCTCAGTAGGTTGGGTTTTGCCCTTGGCTTATCCTCTCATAAACATCCCAAACAGTAAACTCATTTGTCTTTTCTTTGAAAAAAAAAAAAATTAAAAAGCCACAAACCATTCTGTTAAATTTTTCTTCAAAATAAATTTAAAAGTACCTTATATTATTTGTGTTCCCAAGTGTGAGTCTTTGGCTTTTCATATGTTTCTTTCGCCTTCAACTCCAATTACCAAGTAGCTGTTTTGTTTTTTTTTTAAATACCTTCACTTCTGTTTCACTTGATTTCACTGAGATTCATGTGTAGTCATAGTAATAGTTCATTTATGGTTTAACTGAAAACAGTTGTTACATGGCTTAGCTACACAGTTGCTTCTGACTAATCATGGCCCACATGACTTAGGTCCCATTTCATTGATTTTTCATATTCTGCTAGAATGAATACTTAAATTAACAAACTGAGTTTTCCACCATCAGTTTTCTTTTCCAGGTAAGTGGAAACCCCAACAGAAGAGTGATGATAAAAGTCTACGTTCTGAAGTATTTCGTGTCTCCTGTTTTTAGACCATTCCTTCCTAAGAAATATTTGAAGGGCGAATATTTCCCTTTGGGGTGAGTAGAGAAGTAGCTCTACCACCTATGTCCCTTCCATTCAAGTCTCTGCTTCCAATTGTTCCTTCTCCCTTGAGTCTGTAAGATCTTAGCAGAATTAAAAAAAAAAGCTAAAGGAGGAAAACAATGCCACAATTTGAGAGTAGGATTAAAAACCTGTTTCTACTGTTAACACATGGCAATAGCTGCCAAGTAACTTGAAAGATGGAAAAATCCATCGGGTTAGCAATGGCTAAAGTAAAATAACCATAGAAAACCTTTGTTAAGGGTCTCTCATGTATTCAGAAACCCAATGAATGATTTACATGAATTTGGGCTCATTTTAGTACTACAAACAATTCTAGATGTTAGGATTAGACATGTTAGACATGTTAGTCTTACGTGTCAACCTAGCTAGTTGTAGTACCTAGTTATTTCTCAAACACTAATCTAGATGTTGTTGTGAAGGTACTTTGTACTAGTTATTTCTCAAACACTAATGTAGATGTTGTTGTGAAGGTACTTTGTGGATGTGATTAACATCTACGATCAACTGATTTTAAATAAAGAGTATCCTTGATAGTATCGGTGGGCCTCATCCAATCAGTTAAAGGTGTTAAGAACAAAAAAATGAACCTTCCTAGAGAAGAAATTCTGCTTTAAGACTACAGCTTCAAAGCCCGCCTGCTGGCCCATCCTATAGATTTCATAAACGACAACACCAATACCCGAGTTTCCAGCCTGCCTGCCCTATACATTTCAGGCTTGTCAGTCCCTTCAATGGCCTAAGCCACCTCCTCCTCCAAATATTATCATCATCCCATTATTAGGGTTCCAGTGATCCCTCATACAGGTGGGCACTGCCATGTTCCCCATCTTAAAAATGGGGAAGCTGTGGTTTGAGAATAATTTGCTGGGTTAAACAGGGTTAAGCAGAACCTGAACTTCAACACAGAAGTTGACTTCGGAAACTTTGAAAGTGACCATCATACTATTTGTGACTAAGGAAAACTTTGCTGTCTGGATATACACTGGAAGGTTGTGCCTAATTTTCACTAATGTTTATTTTTTAAAGACTTTTATCTCTTTATTTTAGAAAGAGAACAGGAGTGGGGAGGGGGTAGAGACAGAGGGACAGAGAATCTCCAGCAGACTCCCTGCTGAGTGTGGAACCCACACGGGACTCAATCCCAGGACCCTGAGATCACAACCTGAGCCAAAATCAAGAGTTGGGTGCTTAACTGACTGAGTCACCCAGGCGCCCCATAATTTTCACTCGTGTTTAAAGAGTCACTCAAGGAGAATGCATCTGCCCGGAGAATCAGAGAGCCCAGCAGTGTAAATGAATCTAGACAGACGTACAGAATATACAACTATTCTTCTCAGCTATGGTACAGCCCATCTCTCTCCCATACAGCTCCTCACACCTACTCCGCTGCCCCGCTCTTTGGCATGTCCTCATCTTAGCAACCTCAGAGTCCCACTAGTAGAATCCAGTCTTTATTTTTTAAGAGACCTGCTTTGGAAGACACAACAGGGAAGCAGCCTAGAGGGGATGCATTCAAAATTCCCTTAGAGGAGTTTTAATCTATATCTAGCTGCTGTGGGCAAATAGCCGGAGCTACTCTATAGACTGCCTGCTGAAAACCAGATGATGTTCTCCCGATCCTGAAGCCAGATACACCCATCCCTGCAGAGCCCAGAGACTGTTGGCAGTCTTTTCCTGCAGAACTAAAATCATACATTCTTCAAATTATAGGTGATTCCTAGTCATAGAGCCCCTAACTCAGGATTGATGGGCAGTTTTTATTTTTTTAAGATTTTTTTTTTTTTAATTTGACAGGTAGAGATCACAAGTAGGCAGAGAGAGAGAGAGAGAGGGAAGCAGGCTCCCCACTGAGCAGAGAGCCCGATGTGGGGCTCGATCCCAGGACCCCGAGATCATGACCTGAGCCGAAGGCAGTGGTTTAACTCACTGAGCCACCCAGGTGCCCCTGATGGGCAGTTTTTAAAAGCAATCTTTGAAAGAGACTTCTTCTACAAAAGAATATAGAACTTTTGAACACAAGTGTTCAGCTAAACAAAAAAGTTCAGAATGGTCCAGATTGTAGGAAACCAAGAAATTAGAGACGGTCCGAGGGAAATGAGAGAGGCCTCAAGTAAATTTAACCCAACGTCAATTTAACTGCCTCCGTACCAGGAGCGTAGGAACCTTTACTTTTAGGGCAAGTCTGGATTGCACTGTATGAAAAGGGCCATGAATTCTTGGAGCAGAATGGTACAAGAAACAGAAATGAGAGAAAGGCCTGGGTAAGTGTGGGCAGCACAATCACCACTTTGGGGTGGGGCCTGATTTTCTAAAATGACACCATTTGTAAAAAGGGTTTCAAATACTATTTTGACTGGTGATTGCATGTCCGTAAAGAGTATTAATTATTTTGGGACTACCTCCAATGTTTAGATGCTCCGTCTTTGGAACACACTGATTGATTAGTTAATCTACAGCTGCTCCTGGTGCTTGGCAATTGTCCCCGTCTTGTTGCTAGGAGATCAAGACAGCTCCAAACCGGCCTGTGTGACAGGCATCGTGAAGAGGTGGTGGGTTCTGCCGACGAGCCACAGTGCCATCAAGTGGTCACTCTGCAAAACGGTTCGACGGAGTGGGTTTGTGTCCCCTGTTCTCTAATTAGACCACTCAGGTTGTCTCTGTTCCAGACAAATTAGCCGGTTAGCTGAACCTCAGGGAATGGTGTATTCTCTCCATCCTCTTCTCATACAGTGAGGGGTTTTTTCCTTCCATAAATGAATGATGCCACAAGCAAGCAGGAGGGTGAAGTTAAAAGAATGTTGGATGGGTTGGTAGACAGCATTTTAGTTCATCCTTACTCTGACCTCTCTTGGTTGTAATTTCTTCCCCTAAACAAGGAAGGGCATAGACAAGGTCTCTCAATGTCCTTTCTATCCCCAAATCCCTAATTCTTTGCTGCTTTTACATGCAGTTGTTCCAGAGCTTATCCTTGTGGCTGATCCTGGTCAAGGAGCTCCCACAGACCTTGGTGCTGTGGCTTCACGGTGAGTTTGAGCAGGTGGCAGCAAGGGTGGCGGGGGTGGCGGGGGCGGGAAGGGAAGGATCGTGCCCACCACCAGAAGCCAAAACCACAAACTTCTCTGGCAAATGACTCTGCTTGCACATGTTTGATGGGAGTCCCCCTGGGTAAGCCTGTCCTTCCTAAGCAAGGAATTCTGGCCCAGGGAAGCTGCTCCAGGAGTCTTGGGTAAAATCCTGTGATATAAGGTCAATGGGAAAGCCGTTCTGAGCGGGATGTGCTCACAGACTCAGAGCAGCAGGCTGGCTGGACTCGGAGTCCGGCTCAGAGTCATTCCACCTCAAAGGATTCACCCCCGTCCCCTCCTCTGACAGTCTCTGGGAGCCAGATAGGAGGACTGGCTCTATTCTGCACCCGCCCCCCACTACCTTTCTACAGCTGTTTGGAGGCCCCACGAATCCAGATTCATCGAGCTGGGAGACTGGGTCCTTTATCATTCTCTCCAACAACCTGCCTCCTTGTGGCTTTAACTCTTTCTTGCCAGGCAGGTATGAGTTATTGTGAATGTTGTGCTGTCCTGCTGGGACTTCTGCAGATCTTCATCAATCTGTACACAATATTCAGGTTCCTCTGATTTCAGAATCAAGTGAGACAACAGGAATCCTGAATATTAAGCCAGCCTGAACCAAAATACAGCGAATTACCAACATGCTAAAAGAGTACAGCTGAATATGATTTGGTTGACACTTTTGTCATTATTTGGGGGATTCTATTAAAAAAAACCCTACTTTCTATAATAAGAGGTCTTATGAGACTGTGTCACTGAATTTCCACCTACTGGGGTAAACTCACAGAACATTCAAGACAGAATGGACCATAGTACTCATCTTTTAGTTTAACTTGAGACCTAAAAATATATATCAAAATAAAATTGAGATGAATTATATTTAACTTTTTACAATCTAACTTCAAAAAATATGCCATCTAAAGGGACCAAAATAAAAGTATGCACCCCCAAATGGACAAAAATACAAGGGTCTTCTTTTTTAACAGGTCTGAACCTCAGAATCCAAGAGCCAATGAAATAACTGTCTAGCTCAGTCATTTTAGAGTGCCATCTGCTGATGTGGTAAGTGAGAAGATGAGGAGGAAAAAGAGAAGGAAGAAAAATTTGAGATGTTCTTTTTAATCTCTTGAATCTGTTGACTGAAGGAAGCACCTCCACTTAAAAACATCGGCTCTGCAGACGTTTTGTACATGAGCTCTTTCATGGAGGTTGGTCCTGGCCCTGAATACCAAATCCAGTCTTGTCTCATTTCTCTGTGATTGTATCTCTGACACTCAACACCACAAGTCCAAGAACCTATCAACTTATCCATGGCCAAAGAAAAGGTGAGGACCAGCTTGTCAAATTTTGCCTAGACTCTCCTTTTAAACTGGCCAGATTTTCTTAGACCTTCTTTAGATTTCCACCAAGGTGGCACCCAGGAGGCCTGGTGAGGCCTGGCTGGGGTTGGTCATTCACATGCTCCTTAGAGAGACTTCTGTAATGTCATGGGAAGAGTGACATACTGGCAGTTAGAGGACCCGAGTGTGTGTGACAACCAGCCCTGTCACACTCTAATGCGGGCAACTCACACAACATGGCATCCCAGGTTCCTCATCTGTGAAGCAGAGATGCCAAGTGTGTCACAGAATTCTTCTGAGAGGATTAAATGAGATAGTGTTGGTAAAATCATTGAACAACTGGAATTATTATTTGCAGCTCTTAACTGGGATGTGAAAATGCATACGAGTCTTGTCTATAAGCCTCCTATTGTTTAAATAAGAACGTTTTAATAATGTGCTAGCCCTACATTTGAAATAACCAAAACCCGACAAGCAGAGAAGAAAACCTCGAGATAACCATAGGCAAAGAAAAGTCTGGGCTTGGCAAGGGTGTGATGATGTAACCTGGAGAGAGATGTGGGGAAAGAGGTGATGGCTGGGGAAATGGCCTCATGTCTGAGTCTCTAGGACAGTGAAGAAAGTGCTCCTTGTTCTTGCTGTCTTTAGTGTAGGGTAGAGCTGGGCACTCAAAGACCTCTGCCTGAACTGCAGAGCCCAGAGAAGTACCACCTGTTGTTTCTCCTGTTGGCATTTTCTGGCTTGTCTAGCAAGGACACCTACTCATTGGCTTGAGTTTAACTCAAAGAAGAGAAGTAAACATCCCAGACACAGCCTACATGGGATACAGATGTGAGAAAAATACATTATGACTTCAGAATTTTCAGGGCATCATTAGTTGCTTAGGTTAAGGGGGAATGGAAAAAAGAGAGAGAGAGAAAGAAAGAGAGAAATTAGGCAACTTGATTATCAATTTTCTTTCCCTAAGAATCCTGACTGAAATTCAATCACAAACTTCCCAGCAAGTTCCAACCTATTTCATCCTATGGAGTGCATTCTATAGGAGATCTGGACAGTGGTTTCTCGGAAGAAGGTAATGTAAAAACATATACAATATTAACACTACCTCAGTGTTACTTAGAGTAATACAAGTCTCTGAAATGTGAGACACAGAAAATTGCATTCGGAACCAGAAGCCCACAGTTAAAAAATTTCAGAAGGGAGGAGAAAAAGCAGACAGAATAAAACTAAGTTGAGTCATGAATCAAAGACTGTGTGTATGGTTTATGCTTTTGGGACCTAATAAGGGTAAGTAAAAAGTAGGAAAGCATTACCTTTTTTTTTTAATGAATGTAACTAATACAGTAAAGGGACTACTGACCATAGCTCAAGGTGAAAGCTTTCCCTAAAACAAAAAGCAGCCAAAATAAAACCACAGTTTACAAAATAAAACATTTCCCTCAGAAAGCTGATTGGGGGAAAAAAAAAAACATATAAAAAGCTCCTGTTTTTAGAGTTAAAGCTTTTTAATCTCTGGCACATAACAATAATTGAAAGAATTCTGCGAAATTACACAAAAGTATTTGGCGGATTTGAATTAATGGGCCAAGCGAGCTTTTTTTCCTTGGCTTCTCTGTCAAATGAATCATATATCGAGTCTTTGGTTATAGTTTTGGCCGTGGGAGGAATTTCTGAAATGCCAACGTAGTTTTTTTTGGCCATCCTTGAACTGGTTGTGATAGTATAGGCATTGCTTCGGTAACATTTCATCGAAGACATGCAAAAAGTCTCTTTCATTCCTCTCCTAAAGTTGGCATTATAGATGGAATACAGCGTAGGTTTAGAGGCTGAAGAACTAAAGGATATCCACGTGATAGCTGTGAAAACAAGGGAACTTTTCTTCAAGTCTCGTTCGTGGGGGTGCCACAGCTGAGCCACATGGAAAGGCAACCAGGAGAGCAAAAACAACAGATTTAAAATGAGGAACATCTTGATCGTTTTCACTTTGGTCCTTGGGACAATGTTCATGGTCCTCCTCACTGTTCGGCCATCAGTGCCTATTCTCCAAATGTACTTCACAACCTTCTGGTAAAACAAGATGATGAGGACAGACGGGATCACAAAGCTCACCAAGAAATGGATGACGCTATAGGCAGTTCCTTCCCAGGAGGAAGGGAAGAAATAGTTGCAGTGATTGTCCCAGCTCGAGCCAAAGAAAAAGAACACGGGGGTCACAAAGGCAGCATCGAAGACCCACGAGGCCACGATCATTTTCTTGGCCTTCTCTCTGGACACCTTGAAGCTCAGGGGGTAGACAATGGTATAGAACCGGTCTATGCAGATGGAGAGGAGAACATAGATCTGGACGCCCGGGGTGAGGTACTGGAAATACCGCACGACCTTGCACATGACGCTGCCGAGCGTCCACCTGCCGGTGGCAAACTGCAGCAAGACGAAAGGCGTGCTGGCCACGCTGACGAGGAGGTCTGCGCATGCCATGGAGACCACAAAGTAGTTGGTGGTGGACTGAGTCCTCCTGCTCCGGTGGATGACCAGACAAACCAGGGAATTGCCGAAGACAGAAAACAACCACAGGGCCCCAAAGAAAATGCTGGCCGTGGCCACCTCGCCAGGTTTCAGCCCCGGCTCCACGTCTGTTCTGTTGCTCATCCAGCCACGCACCTCATGGAATTCCGTCAGGTCAGGGCCTGGCAGGGAGGAGGCGACCTCTGTGCAGCTGTGGTTTTGCAGGGGCACCAGCAGTGTGGGAATAACCAAGGGTGGCTTGCTGTTGTTCTCCATTCTGGGAGCAAAAACCATACTCACTTGCTTCCTCTCAGTTCTGGGTAAGAAAAGAAGAAGGAGGCCTCTTGTTAAAATGGTGTCATGCAGAGCAACCCCCAAGCCTACCGATCTTACTGACACTGGGTTGTCATTCGCCAGGGAGGAGGACTTGTGCCTTGGCAGGAAAAAGGGACTACTATCCAGAAACAGCTTGGGCTCCGTCTCTCTTTCGTTTCAGGAGCTGTTTTAGCGGATCCCAGCTCAGGCTCTCTCTGGACTCCCCCTCTTTTGACCCTTCGTCAAATGGGGTAGAACTCGTGCCAAGCCCCACCCCTGAACATACTCATGTCGCCCTCACTCACCAGGGACCACGAAGGGTGAAGGTGCTTGGATCTGGCTCATGGCGAGGGCACCACCCCCCAAAGGAAGAGCTGCTGGAATGGGGGGTCAGTAGATGAGAAGTTTTTAAAGGTTGTGACACTGAAGCAATGTGGCTGTGAGCAGAAAACATGAGGAGATGGAAACACACAGATGTCAGCTCTGGAAATGGCTTCCGGCAATCTGTGCATACAGACTGGCTGGCTCCTGGAAGGGGCCCCATTCTTCCTTCTGCAGAGCTTCTAGTACAGAAGCACGAGGCAAGTACACAGAGCCACCGTATGTAACCCTTACAGGAGCCAGAATAGCGCCTAATTTAATGACCTCTGAAAATGGCTCACTTTTTTCCCAAAGAGGATGTGCTTCATGTTCTAATAGCCTTGCCACTTATCCATGACATACCTTGAGGCCTGTCTGCTTGTTACTGTTTCATAAGAGGACATATTGACAGGAGAACATACAAGGTGTCCTCTAAAGAATGTAACCAGGTTACTGGGAAGCTTATGGTCTCTAGATGACTAAAAGCAACCAACTATTAACCGTTAGCTTTTCAAAAGCTTATGATCCTTAGATATAGAAGAATATTATAAAGCCTAGCCTTTATTTTAATTTTGGGGGGAGCTACTTGGTGAGGGAAAAAATTATCCTTTTACATAGGTAAAATGATTATATACTTGTGAGCTTTTCAGTTAAAATTGGGGTGACTTGGGTCACAGTTGGATTATTAAGGTCTAACGTGGTCTGAATCTCTTAAGCAGAAAAGAGAAAGCACAGCCCCTAAATCCAAAATAACCAGAGCAATTCCATGGGGGCTGTAGATAAGAGGACAGCATCCAGCATCAGGGCCCAGGGTCCCCCGCAGTGGGTTCCCGTGACTAGCCTCACAAAGAAACATTTCTGAAGTTTTAGAGGTGGGATTAAGGCACACGTTTTGGGTTTTTTTTTTAAAGTAATCTCTACACCCAATGTGGGGCTCAAACTCACAACGCCAAGATCAAGAGTTGCATGCTCCACCCACTGACCAGCCAGGTACCCTGAGGACAGTTCTTCGGATCCGTAGTCAGACGCGTTATCCATTGCGCCAATGGCCCTCCTTCTGAGGACAGTTCTTAATGAATGAACAGTTCTTACTGGCCTGCTTTTCCTCGAAGGACTTTTGCGCTTATTTGTAGCAGGGAGAGGAGTGTTAATATATACTGTCCTCACCAAGAAACCACATTCAACAAAAATCTGGAGCTCAGGGCAGTCCCTTATTATCTTCAGGGTTTTGTTTGTTTGTATTGTCCATGAGGCAGCCCCACTTGATTTCTCAAAAGAAATGTAAGATAATTAGACATTTGACTATTAGAAGTCCTTTAAGCATGGCTGGCTGGTTGAGAGTCAGTTGTAAGAATAGCAACCATACTTCCCTTATTAAAAAAATCAGGATATGCAGTCTGAACACAGAACATGAGATCTAAAATTAGCACTGTCCTAGAAAATCTGGAATGCATGACCCTTGTACTTATAAAATTGAAGTAATCTCTTCACCTTCATTTGTGTAAAGCCTACAAAATGTCCCCCAATTTTTTTTAAAGATTTAAAATTTAGGGGTACATGGCTGGCTCGATGCAACCTGATCTCAGGGTTATGAGTTCAAGCCCCACATTGGGTGTAGAGATTACTTACAAATTAAATCTTAAAATAAAATAAAGATTTAAAGTTTAAAGGAGACAAACAA
Source organism: Mustela putorius furo (assembly GCF_011764305.1). Taxonomy (NCBI): domain Eukaryota; kingdom Metazoa; phylum Chordata; class Mammalia; order Carnivora; family Mustelidae; genus Mustela; species Mustela putorius. The sequence continues at coordinate 35,325,057 of NW_025422368.1, read as the reverse complement.
GTCTCCCAGGCAAAAAGGGCTGTTGTAAGTATTTTGGATATCTGCGGCCTAAATAAAACAGGAGTTGGTGCCACAGGCACTCTTCTGTATTCAATACCCATTATTTTGAAACCTGTGAACTGACTTGTTTCTCTCTTCCTCCCATAGCAAAACCTTGAAGATGAAACTCCAGTTTACCACCACAACTTGGGCACCGTGAGGCCTCCCATCTGCCATCACTTCCTCCAGCTGCATGTCACCAGTGAGTGTGTCTGCCCACTCTTCTAGCCCCACCACTGGGAGCAGAGGGTCCCGCTCCTCAGAAACTGGACAAGGGAGCCTTGAGGAGCTCCTGAGTCCACGTCTCCCCCTGATGATGGCACAGCTGTTCTGACTCTACACAGAATCACTGCAGCTCTGTTTATTCATTCCAGAAATCAAGACACAATGCTAGGTACTAGGGAGACAAAGGGAAGTAAGGCCAAGAAGAAGGCAAATGTATACACAAGCTGTGTGATCATATTATAACTACATCCTAAAATAATTAAGACTGACACAACCAGACAAGGAGCTAAGTGGCAGAGGAAAACAAGGACCCGATTTTGCACGGGATAGGAGAAGGAAAGATTTCACAAAGGAGGTGAGGTCCAAGTTGGGGACAAGGAGACCAGGTCTTCTTCAGGAAGACAAGGGAATGAAAAAACATTCCACGGGAGAGAGAACGAACATGGAATGGTCTGGGTGTTGGAGGGGGTCATCTTTCTGGGTTGATCTTTTTGGGGCCCTTTTCCCTTTAGAGACCTCATTTTTCTGCCAATCATACCTTCCAGAGTTTATCGTTTTTAAATGCCTGATAATCAGACTGGCCTAACTTTCCCCCAAGGTTACAATGAGAGGTTATATTTTCTGTATTCATGGGCTGCGATGTGATCAGACAGTGGATGAGAATATTAACATATCCAGAACAGTTGTGGTATCCTTGTTCACACAGCACTTCAGTATTTTCCAAGTGTGTTTTGCTTTACAACAATGGTTCTCTAGCTCAGCAATGCAGTTGACCCTTTATCTTTTTTTTTTAAGATTTTATTTATTTATTTGACAGAGATCACAAGTAGGCAGAGAGGCAGGCAGAGAGAGAGAGAGGGGGAAGCAGGCTCCCTGATGAGCAGAGAGTCCAATGCAGGGCTCGATCCCAGGACCCTGGGATCATGACCTGAGCTAAATGAAGACAGAGGCTTAACCCACTGAGCCACCCAGATGCCCTGAGAGAGCTTTAAAAAAATACCCCTGCTCTAGTCCTACCCCCAGAGAGTGAACTGAACTGGTCCAGAGAGCAGCCTGGGCAGCAAGAAATTTTAGGGTTCCCCAGGTGACCGTCACGTGCAGCCAAGATAAGGAATTCCTGCTTTAGAACCATTCCCATGTTTCTGTCATTCCCCCACCAAGCTGGGGGCTCCCAGAGGAAGAATGTTATTCTTTTTCTTTACATTAATAATTTTTTATTAAGTATTTACTGAAAAAAATCCATGACATGTGTGACTCCTGCTCTACGGGGCTCTGCTAGGAGAATTAAACCAGAGATAGAGTGACTGCGTCTTTTCTGGAGCTGAAACACTGATGACCATGGAGACAGGGAAAACGAATCCTGAGCAGAGCAGGGCAGGGCAGGCGAAACTGAAGTCCCCTTGGACAACTGTTACCTGCAGAAGAATTCCCATTGAAGGAGAGTGAAGGTAGCTGAGGGGGTCCTCAGACAGGTTTCTGCAATCCCCACTCCAGAAAAAAACAGTATGCCATATTATAAGTAAGTTCTAGGGTCCCAAAGTAAAATTTCAGAAAGGTTTCCCTGCTTCATTGACTTGGAAATAAATCCCTCTTCAGAGCAGTGTTTCTGAAATACAAGGGCTGCGTAACTGATTTTTATGTCTGAGTCGTCCATATGCAGGAATTTTAACAGCAACAGGAAAGACTTGTTTCCTGCTCAACCTATGTTTTCCTATCCAGTTCTGTGACTGCCACATGACACACCCCACTGACTGAAGGCCTTTATTAAAATATATCTCTATACAGGGGCACCTGGGTGGCTCAATTGGTTAAGTGTCCAACTCTTGGTTTTGGCTCAGGTTGTGATCTTAGTATCATGAGATTGAACCCCACAGCAGGCTCTGCACAGGCGTGGAACCTGCCTAAGATTCTCTCTCTCCCTTCCCCCAACCCCTTCCCCAACTTTTTCTCTTTCAAAAAAAATTTTTTTAAGTATCTAATACTTGAAAATAAGGCAAAGAGAGTATAGCAGATCTTCCTAATGTCATGCTAAGAGATTGTTAAATTGGCTTCCCCCAAGAATTATTTAATTCTCTGGGAGAAAGCATCCATGCTTGACTTTGCTATTTACTATATGACGAGAGCCCAGACATGTGAAGGTACGTGTTAACGTGCAGATTTCTGTCCAGCAGAAAAAATAACCCCCAAATTTATGAACTTATTGCTCTGTAGGACATTAACTGGCTCTGTGTCTTCCTAGCAATCTTATGTCCACCTTCTTTAATAATAATAATAAAAAAAAGACAATAACAAAACCCTATAAATACCTATTTATTTGAATGCTCTCAGAACCAGCCAATTGATGTCACCGATTCCTTCAGGAGTAAGTTGACAAATCTCTGGCATGCATTCATCCTCTATTTGTATAAGACCCATTATTTTATTATTCATTCATTCATTCATTTATTCATTCATTCACTCATTCCCTTATGGGGGGACAGAAGGAGAGAGAGTGAATCTTAAGCAGACTCCATGCCCACTGCAGAGTTGATTCTATGACCCTGAAATTGTGAACGGAGCTGAAATCAAGAGTCAGATACTTAATCAGCTCAGCCATGCAAGCACCCCAGCAGTATGACCCTAGCTTTCGGAAAATCACCCTGAGAGGTGGATGAATGTATGAATGATGAGACACACATGAAAGGACCACAAGGAGGTACAGAGGGGCTCGGCTGACAGACTCCGTGTACATCACAGTTCTGCCTGAGGTGATTCTTGGCAAAGCATATCAACTGGTATTTAGGCTTATTCTTTTTTTTTTTAAATTTTATTTATTTATTTGTCAGAGAGAGAGAGTGAGCACAGGCAGGCAGAGTGATAGAGAGAGAAGCAGGCTCCCTGCGGAGCAAGGAGCCCGATGCGGGACTCGATCCCAGGATGCTGGGATCATGACCTGAGCCGAAGGTAGCTGCTTAACCAACTGAGCCACCTAGGCTTGTTCTTGAGTCCAAGAATCCTAACAACGAATGTGTTTTCCCTCATGAAATTATAAAGATTCACAGACATTCTCACAACATAGGAAGACCATTTTTATTTCTGACATTTGTTCAAAAATTTAATGTCAAACTAGAATTTTTATAATGTTGAATTTTTATATGATTTGGTTGGAAAAAAGAAAACCTGCAGCATTTTCTGTAGAATAGTAAGCATCTGCTGGACCAAAGCCAACACCTACTATAAGGCTGTTTACTAATGACCAATAAGATTAATTACAAGGACAGCAGTTTAACATTAATACTATGGAGAGTTGATAGATATTTTGTGCTTATCTTATGTCAGGTATCTTTAAGGTAGGTAATATTATTAGCTCTGTTTCACAGATGGAATAAACTAAGTTCCTCCCCAAGATCATGCAGTTATAAAGGAGTCACCCCAGACTGCCTCACTCCAAAGTCCACTTAACCACCCCTGGGGCTTCATGCATGAGGAGGCCACAAAAGGCAGGATCTGAATTCAGAGGGTCAAACGGCTGTATGGGGATAGGTCTTTCTTGACTCCTCAATCAAACAGAGGAATGTAAAATTATTCTGCCACAGCCTTTTGCCTACCCACAGATACATCTGTTCAATATGCTAGCTCAGAAATATGTGACATAGTGAACATTTGGGGAAAAAAATCACTCCCACCACATACTGCACAGAGGCTTGGCATCAAAAGTGCAGTAGACATATTGGTCTGGAAATACAGCCTTTCTTCAGAATAGCCCCTGAGACTACAGGAAATTCATTATGACAGATGAACTCTTGTAGCCTTTAAACGCAGGATGAAAGCCGAACTCTAAACCAGTGTGAACTGGAGGTAGGAGAAGTTTGATCAGTGGTACTGGCCCAGGTCAGAAACTGCCTCCTTTAAATTTTAATTGTTATAACTTAGAGAATACCACAGTGGTAGAGATTTACTCTTAAACATTTCATGACGATGGAGGCTCTGCGTATATGTGAAAAGAAGAAATGCCCAGAACAGGGGTGGGTGACTGGCTTGCCTGAGCTCCCCAGAACCAGCTGTGTGCATTTCTTCCCAACTCCAATGACATGATGTTGGCATAAATCAGCCACGGTTGGAACAGTCACACCATGGAAATGGACAAATACCACCAATGGGGTTTTTTGCCCCCTGTGCACCCAGCTATCCCACATTTACCAACCTACCACTTCCAGTAGGATACGATTTACAGGGCGACATCTCCCAGAGCCCTGAATTTACAAACATCAAAGGAGGCCACAGAAGGCATCAGAAGCTTCCCGAGTGGCTCTCTTGCTCTCTGGCCCTGAGCTGCGGCTCTAGGGTGCACATTGAGCCAAGTGCTTCATGACTTTGGTGGTGGCACAGGAAAACCAGGGAGGATAAGACACATTCTCACAATAGGCCGCCCAGGTACAGCTGCCAGATGAAATACAGGATGCCCGGTTCAAGGCAAATGCCAGATCAATGACATTTTCTTGGCATAGATATGGACCGCACAATATTCAACTGGTGTCTTTTATTTTTATTAGCTAAATCTAGCAAACTTATACCCAGAACGTAATCCTGTGCTAAAAAAAACATCTATTCTTCATCTTACAACACAGGGATATTGTGAAGTGGATATGTACACAGGCTTTGAAGTCAGACAGCTGAAGTGTGACACACTAGGGTCACACACTAACTATTTGTGTCACCCAGGACACATTTTCTAACCCTCTTGAGCTACAGTTTTCTTATCTGTCAAACGAGGATGATTAGTCCCTATCTCACTTGATTTTTGTGAAGTTTACATGAGATAATATATGCACAGGAGTTAAATGAGTTAACACAAGTCAGTCTGTCTGGTACAAGGAAATACTCAAGAAGTGTTATCCCTGTACAGTTCTATAAATTACCTAACACAGTGTTAGATAAATTATAGATAATTATATCCCTGTATAGGGATAACACTTATTGTGTTAGATAACACAGTGTTAGATAATTTATAAGCACATAGCACGTGCTTAAACAATTAGCACTCTTGGGGCACCTGGGTGGCTTAGTTAGACAAGTCTGACTTTGGTTCAGGTCATGATCTTAGGGTCCTGGGATCCAGTCCCACATAGGTGTCCCTGCTCAGCAAGGAGTCTGCTTCTCCCTCTCCTCCCACCCCTGGCCCCGCTCGTGCTCGCGCATGCACACACGCACTCTCTAGCTTGCAAAATCTTTTTTAAAAAAAAATTAGCACTCTTATGGAGGGTCCTCAGAAAGTTAAAAATAGAACTACCTCATGATCCAGCAATTGCACTTCTAGGTATTTACCCAAAGAATAAAAAAATACTGAAAAAAATAAAAAATAAAAAAATACTGATTCAAAGGGAAACATGCATCCCAATATTTACAGCAGCATTATCAACAATGGCCAAATTATGGAAACAGCCCAAGTCGATCGACTGATGAATGGATAAAAAAGATGGGGGGCGCCTGGGTGGCTCAGTGGGTTAAGCCACTGCCTTCGGCTCAGGTCATGATCTCAGAGTCCTGGGATCGAGTCCCGCATCGGGCTCTCTGCTCAGCAGAGAGCCTGCTTCCCTCTCTCTCTCTCTGGCTGCCTCTCCGTCTACTTGTGATTTCTCTCTGTCAAATTAATAAATAAAATCTTAAAAAAAAAAAAAGAAAAAGATGGGTGTGTGTGTGTGCATGTGTGTGTAATGGAACAGCAGCCATAAAAAAGAAGGGAATATTGCCATTTACAATGACATGGATGGAGCTAGAGAGTGTTATGTTAAGCAAAATAAGTCAGTCAGAGAAAGACAAATACCATATGATTTTACATATATGTAAAATTTAAGAAACATATAAGCACAGGAAAAAAAGAGAGAGACAAACCAAGAAAGAGACCCTTAACTATAGAGAACAAACTAATGGCTACCAGAGGGGAGGGGAGTAGGGGATGGGTGAAATGTGTGGTGGGGATTAGGGCATGCACTTGTGAGGAGCACGGGGTGATATATGGAAGTGCTGAATCACTGCACTGTACCTCTGAAACTAACATTATACTCTATGTTAACTAACTGGAATTTAAATTAAAACTTATTAAAAATATTTTAAACTTAGCCCTCTTACTATCGTTAGCCCATAAAAGTCTTAAAAGCCCTATGACAAGCAAATTTTAGTAACCACATCACACATCACGTACTATAGTGATAATACTAACACGAGTCACATAATTTAACTATATTAAGAGCCAGTGGCTTTGGGGGAGGAGCCTAGTACTTAATCATCATTCATATTGTTGGTTTTAAGGGGAAAATCACTAAGGTCCAAATAAATCAACACAACCTTTCCCCAAGTTGGACATGATTTCTTTTAGTGACATATTATCCCATAAAACTTTTTTCTATACCCTAAACCAAAACATGTAATACAATGAGTTGAATATTTCTCAAAAGCATCTAAAATCTACTCTGCTAAATTACTTCCATTAGGTAATTTTGAATACTTGCCAAAAACCTCGTATTTCCAATGAAAAGAACTTCCCCTCCACCATTTGAGACTCTTAGTATCACAGGCTAATAAGCCTAGAATTTTCTTGAATGCCCTTTTCCCCTTTCCTATTATAGATTATGAAATATATACAAATATTCCTCCATAGTATTTCCAGCTCTGTGCCTTTCAATCTGTTTCCCAACTGGGATTAAGCTCAGTTTCCTGAGATCAGACTGGGTACACCATCTTTGTGTTTGGAGACTGGTTGTCTAAGGAACTACATTTACTCTTCTACCACATTTACCTTTCTTTGTCCTTCACGTGAATTTTAAAGTATCAGAAATAAAAAGTCAGCATCACAGGAGTGATTTCTGGAAACAAGGAAGGCTTCTATCCCAACTCCTCTTACCATTAGAATATCACTCTTTTAAGGTCAAGGTCCCAATTAAAATGTAATATGTACATAATTCCTATGTAAAATATAATGCTTGGGAGTCCAAGCTTTACTCCACAAGGTTTCTGCTGGCTGCCAGCTGCAGGCCTCTCCAAATTCTTTACAAACAGTGTTGCAGGAGAAAATGTTAGGTCCTACTGGCACCCAACATAGGTATGTAAAAAGGACAGTGGCCAGTATTTCTTACCCTATTGCCACTTAGTAGAGTCGTGCATAGGAGGGATGCAGCTCCAGACCTAAAAATACTAAACTTGTCCCTCTCTCTACTGTTCCCACAAAATCTGTAAAGTCAAATAAGGTGGGGAAAAAAGAAATAAACATTAAGAAACTTCACCCTAAGAAATGACTATGTTGTTACGATGGTATATGTAAAATCATCTTCTATTTCACATTTACCCAATATTCTTTTTTTTTTTTTAAGATTTTATTTGTTTATTTGACAGAGATCACAAGTAGGCAGAGAGGCAGGCAGAGAGAGAGGGAGAAGCAGGGTCCCCACCGAGCAGAGAGCCTGCTGTGGGGCTCGATCCCAGGACCCTGAGGATCATGACCCGAGATGAAGGCAGAGGCTTTAACCCACTGAGCCACCCAGGTGCCCCCCAATATTCTTTTCATACATAGTATGAACAGGATTATGCTAACTACTGGAAGTACAGAAGTTAACGAGATAGACAAGGTTCCTGCTTTTATGGAGCTTATCTCTGGGGAAGCAGGGGGGGGGTGGTGAATAACAGCAAAACAAACAAATAAGTGCATAGTAAAGAAATAGTTGGTGCTATGGAGGAAAATAAAGCAGGATGAGGTACCAGGGGTCCATGGGAAATGGAATGATAGGTGACTGGTTGGTCACCTAATGGCCATTCCCAACTTCTTCCTTACCTTCCTCTGTCAAGTGGCTGAAAAGGCAACATAACCACTTTCCACCATCCCTTGCAGCTAGGGATGGTCACGTCAACATCCTCTGCTTCTGGCAAGACAAGAGGAAATCTCTAGGAGGGTGTTGGGAAGCTCTTGGAAAAATGTCTCTTTCTTGGTAAGAGGAAAGAGGCATGCAGAGTGTTCTCTCTTGTGGGCCTGGCTGCCCCTTGCTTCTCACCTATGTAATCTTGCCATGTGATGATGTCAGGGCACTGGGTCATATCTTAGAAGGTCAAGGAAGTCCTGGGACTCACAAAGATACTACCCAGTGTCTTGACACTGTGGTGCATCCATCACTAGACTCATTAAATAAGCAATATGTTATGGTTTTAAGCCCCTCTGAGTTTTCTGTTATTTGCCTCTAAAATCATCCAGACTGATGCAGGGTCTTATTTCAGATGGAGTGGCCAGAGAAAGGTTCTCTGAAGAAGTGATACTAGAGCTGAAACCCCAGTGATGAGAAGTCAGCCATGTGAAAATTGGAAGAGCATTCTGTGCAGAGCAATGTGTGCGAAAACCCTGGGGCAGGAATAAGCTATAAGCTGGAGCAGATGAATATGGAAGGAAATGGTTCCTGATAATCATCAGCAAGGCGGGAAGGGAATCAGATCACACAGCATTGTCGGGCACAGGTATTCCTACTGCAGTGAAATCCATTGCAGGTTTTATGCAAAGGCGTGATAGGAGTATGACCTGATTTATGTTTTAAAAATACAACTTTAATTGCTGTGTAGGTGGCTAAGAGAAGTGGGGGGCATCAGTTAAGAGGCTATTACAATAACCTAAGTAAGTGATAATGATGGCTTAGACCTAGTAGTGATGTAGGTGGAGAAAAGTAGATCAATACTGAAAATATTGTGGGGACAGCCAACAAGATTTGCTGATGTGTGACAGGGTTTGGGGGCAGGGATGACTCCCTGGGCTTGAGGTTCTGAGATGGGGGGAAAGTTTGGGGAGCTGGAAATCAATAATTCTATTTTGGGTGAGTTGCATTCTTATTAGATACCCAAGTAGAGCTATCCAGTTGGCAGATGAATACCAAAGTTTGGAAAAATGTCTATTCAGATTATTTGCTCATTTTCATTAATTCATTCATCATTCCATAAAAACATTTTAAGATCCTACCCTGTGCCAGAATGTACTGTGCTAAGAACCATGTATACAAAGGCCAATAAAACTGTGCCCCTCCCTTCATGAAGATCACAGTCTAATTATTACTATTGTGGAGGGATGTGGAGAAGATTAATAAATAAGTATAAATAAAGACAGTAAGTTGTAATGAGCAGAAAAGAGCTAAAGAGCAGAGCATGGCAGGAGGGCCTGCTTTGGGGCTGGATGGTCAAGGAAGCAATGGAAGTAGTAGGAGCCAAAACAGAGAAGAACAGGGCCATCTATGGTAGACTCTCTAAGACTCCTCCTGCAGACAGATGACAGGACATGGAAACCAAGTCACCAAGCTGCCTTGGATCCCCAGCCAGTTTTCAGATCCTGAGCAAAGTTTCAGACTCCTTGAGGCCTGGCCTTAGGGCTTGTTATAGGCTGCTTCCCTTGAGGCAACTCAGACTTCTCTGCAGTCCAAAGAACCTTTCACATGGTGGGGGATGGGGTGGGGAAGAGAAAAAAAGGGGCAAGTGAGCCTTGGAGGGACAAAGCGCCTCTGGAAACTTCCTTGCACTCTTGTACAAGATGTGTTCCTCTATTCTCCCATCCCACTCCACACTGCATCATCATTGGGTCATTTAAGCAGGAAGCAAAGAATGCCTTGGTTTCTGCTTAGAGGAGGAAGGAAGCGGGCGGAGGGGGGGAAGAAGGAGGTCTGACTCACTCCCCTGCAGGTCACTGCTCCACGGAGTCAGGGCTGTCCAATAATAACTGCAACTGGATGACTCCCGCACATCGTACAGAGGCAAGATAAGTCACTGGGGGTATTGATCTGTGCTGTGCTTCTTGTTGAGATTCTTTCCTATTCCCTTCTGAGAATGAACCCAGACCCTAAATGCTGCCTTGTCTTGGAGGAGAGTCGTATCACTGGGCCCAAGACAACCGTGTCCTTGGCTTTCATTTTCTGGAGGCTGAGTTCTCTGAGGGGGATTTCTACAGAGTGTAGGAGGAAGAAACAAGGATGTAGGAACCAGGATGTGGCTGTGGCCCCTGGAGTCATGCAAAAGGCAGGCCTGGATGGTCACAAGAGATCTTTTTGGGGATGATGAAAAGGTTCTGAAATTCGATTATGGTTGTGCAACTCTGTAAATATAACAAAAATCACTGCCTTGCACTCTATTATGAGTGGGTGTTATGCTATACAAATAGAGTAGGCCTGGGACCCTTGCCTCACTTCCCCACTGCACTTCAGGTAAGTGACAAGTGGTAATGGAGGAGTGCAGCAGAGGGGCTGGATCCAAAGACTTCCTGGCAGAAAGTAGAGTCCACTGCCTCAAGGCGGGTACCAAAGCCGCGATCTCCCAGCTTTCAAGCATACACACCACCTCAGACCATAATTATACCTCTGCCATGATCAGAGGGGATCCAAGGTTAGAGGGACCACCCATATATTTTGCTGGGTTTGCAAGCCCCAGGACCTAGGAAGAGGAAGAGAATCCCAGAAATGCTTGTCACTGACTTTCCCATTAGCCTGAAAGGATAGAACCCTGCTGTTATTTAAAGGAAGTAATGTATGTAGTAGGCAGACTGGCCTCCTAAAGATGTCCATGCCACACAGCAAAAGGGACTCTGCATATATAATTAAGGTTATGAAACTTAAAATGGGAAGATTATCCTGGACTATCCAGGTAGCCACAAACTAATGAGCCCTTAAAAAAGAGGATCCTCTCTGGTTAGAAGCAGAGAGAGGAGGCAAAAGAAGTCAGAGAATGATTTCAAGCATGAGAAGGAGCAGACATGCTGGCTCTGAGATCCAGGAGCTCCAATGCGATAACCAGGGAGAGGCCACTAGTTGTTACAGATGGCCTCAACTAACAGCCATCCAGAAAATGCGACCTTAGTCCTACAACCACAAGGCACTGGATTTTGCCAACCACTGCAAAGAGCCTACAGGAGTCATCATCCTCTAAGAAGGAACACAGTCCTGCGAACACCTTGATTTCAGCCTATGAGACTCAAAGCAGAGAAACCAGCCAATCCACCCAGACTTCTGACCTGCAGAACTGCAATATAAGAAATAACTGTTATTTTAAGCCATTAAATTTGTGCTACTTTGTTCTGAAGTAATAAAAACTAATTCAATATAGCCATTTCTTTGATAATTCAGTGTGAACATTAAAATTCATACCAGCCATCCTACCACTACCTTCCACTACCCCCCAGCATCTCGAATATCAGAAACCTTGAGAAGCTCAAACAGTATAGTGCTTTCTGGTTTACCTTAAACATGGGACTGGGGGCTAAGAAACCTGGGCTCTAATTCTGAATATAAGTACTGAACAGCAAGACAAGAGACACAGGTCTTACTTCTATATCACGGTAAGGACCTTAAGTAAATCAACCTCTCAGAATCTCCATGGCTATAACATATGTGAGTTGGTCGAGATGATTTCTGAAGTCCTTTTAGCGTTATGAACTAAAACTGATAGGTAGACATTGTGATGAGCAACACACATTTGTTTAATTTATAACTCACTACTTTCACCTGGCAGAGAGCTCACCCCAAGAGTGCATTTCGGTGGGAGGAGAGGGAAGTTAGTTAGGGCTGCTGGGGCTTCTGTGAGCTTCTGATATCCAAGATCTGATATCCTTTGGGTCTCCAAAGGAGGGATGAATTTTCCCTAGAGGCCAGCTAAGCAGCCCTCCCCAACAACTCCGGTAATTATTCTGGAAGTGCTAACAATCTCTGACTGAAGATTCCCTGCAAGAAGTGGTCTGGTCAAAGAGGACTTGCCAGCTGTGTCTGTCTGCCTTTCTATCTACTACCAAGCTTCTCAGAGGGGAGAGACACTTACTAGAACCCCTGGCTATCCTCTACCAATTTCCCACACCTCTCTTTCCAATATGGAGTCTTTCGAATTCAGAAGTAGACAGTTTGGCCAAGGCATATGCACCTCCCCAAATTCAATTTAATTCATTACCACAGACATTTTTTTTTAAATAGTAGCTGTGTGCTCACTGAGTCTAAAGTAGAGGAAAACAGCTGTTTTGGAGGTAAGCATTTAGTTTCATTTTTCAAGCTCAGATTTCAGTATCAACATCTCTAGTTGCGCAACTTAAATAAGAAAGAAGCAAGGAGGCAAAGACCAGACACATCACACTCAAAGCAAAGAACTACAGAGATGCAATTTACAGGAATTTGAAAAGAAGGTGAAGTTGTTGTTAAGCACGGAGTACAAACTCTACACAGAGAGTTACTAAGAATTCTGATTTTCAGAAGTATATTCTGTCTCACAGCAAATTCACAGCAACACACAGGGTAAATTTTGATCCACACCACTATCGTCAGTCAGGGTGTCCTGAGAAAGCAAACCTTTACGTTCATAGAGCAGAAGTTAGATTTGAATTTGCTTTCATGTGCATTTTTCATGGACAAATTATGCAACTGTATGTAGTCAGTTGTCACTGAAAATATGTTGAATGTGGGGTGCCTGGGTGGCTCAGTTGGTTAAGCCATTGCCTTAGGCTCAGGTCATGATTCCAGGGTTCCAGGATCAAGTCCTGCATCAGGCTCCCGGCTCTGCCGCAAGTCTGCTTCTCCCTCTGACCTTCTCCCTTCTCATGCTCTCTCTCACTCTTTTTTTCCTCTCTCAAATAAATAAATAAGAATCTTTTTTAAAAAATGTTGAATGTGTATTTGCATGTTTCACATGGTTAATATATATTTTAGTACTGTATATTTTTAGACATCTGTTCAGTTAAAATGATATTGCTCTCTTCTCTCAGTGCTTCTTACTTTAATCCCCTCTGCGCATCAGTCATGGTTGACCCAAATCATCAACACCAGGCATTTTTAGCCTTTCTTCCTCAGAGACAGATGTGACAAATGTGTTCATACATGCAACATACTCCTACAGAAATACCCAGGAATTATGTGCAACTCTAGGAGCTTGACCTGTACCTCTAACACCAGATCCTCAACCTAAGAAAGCATGTGGAAAAGAATATTACTATGTAAATATCCTTAATTTTGTCCTAATTAATTAAAAAAATCACTAGCAAATCTTGGATTTGATTTATTAGCAAGCAATTATTTGCAACAGACATCCTTTGTTTGGGACATATTTTGACACCATGGTTGATAAGCACAGTCCACTATACCGTAAGTGTACATTGTACATGTGAAGTCTGAATTCTTTTTTTTTAAAGATTTATTTATTTATTTGAGAGAAAGAACTTGAGAGAGAGCACAAGCTAGGGGAGGGGCAACAGGAGAGGGAGAATCTTAAGCAGACTCCCCACTGTGTATGGAGGCTGAAGCAGGGCTCAATCTCAGAACCCTGAGATCATGACTTGAGCCGAAATAAAGAGTCAGACACTAAACTGACTGAACCACCCTAGGGTCCCTGAAATCTGAATTCTTGAAGGCTAAGGGTGCCTATCACAGAGAATGGAGGAAAAAGACTGTAAGAGACAGAAATATGGTTATTTTTCAAACTGGGCAATGATGGGATACTATGAACCTATTATAAAAGTCTATTAAGGAGCATTTTTCTGGAAGTAACTAATCTCCTACCTATGATCTATAAAGCCACTGATATTCCAGAAGGTTTCATAGGCTGCACCCAAACTTGCACCCATGCTTCCTTCTTTAGATGTGGAAGAAAATAACTTTTTGCAGATTTTTTTTTTAAAGATTTTATTTATTTGACAGAGAGAGATCACAAGTAGGCAGAGAGGCAAGCAGAGAAAGAGAGAGGCTCCCCACCTAGCAGAGAGCCCGATGTGGGACTCGATTCCAGGACCCTGAGATCATGACCTGAGCTGAAGGCAGAGGTTGAACCCACTGAGCCACCCAGGCAGCCCAATTTTTGCAGATCTTAAATATGAAGAGGTTATATAATGCAGTGATTAGGAGTATGGGCTCTTAGAGCTGTGGTTCACAGGTCGTTCTGCCTCCCAGGGGACATCTGGCAATGTCTGAAGACATTCTCGATGTCACACCTGGGGAAGGAGGGTGTTACTGACATCCAGTAGGTAGAGGGCAGGGACGCTGCTAACCATTCTAGAGTGAAGTCAGATAGCCTCCCGTAACACAGATGTAAGCTGGCCCCAATACTAACAGTGCTGATGTTGAGAAACCCTCCTGTAAAGCAGCCTGCCTGGGTTTCAGGTCACTTAATACTTTGTAACCTCTACCAAGTTACTTAACATCTTTGTCCTTATTGTCTTTACCAATGAAATTAGGATAATAATGGTACCCACCTCATTGATTTGTTGTGAGAATAAAATAAATGATGCAAGAAAGAAGCTAAGAACAATGTCTGAAATAAAAGGAGTGCTCAACAAATGTTTACTTTCCTTATCACTGAATGCACTGAGAAAGACTGAGAAAGAAATATACAAAAATTTTAACAGTGGTGGTTTCTAGGTGGCAAGATCATGACTGATTTTTATTTCACTTCTTGTTTTTGTTTTTTTTAATATTTTATTTGTTTGTTTGACACAAAGAGAGAGAGAGAGAGACTGAGCACAAGCAGGGGGAGCAGCAGGCAGGGGAGAAGCAAACTCCCCACTGAGTAAGGAGCCTAACATGGGGCTCGATCCCAGGACCCTGGGATCATGACCTGAGCCGAAGCAGTCGCACAACCGACTGGGTCCTTGTGTGTGTGTGTGTTTAGGATTTTCATTTATTTGAGAGCGAGACAGAACTCGAATGGGGAAGGGCAGAAGAGGAAGGAAGAAAGAATCTGAAACAGATTCCACACTGAGCACAGAACCCGTGCAGCTCAATCCCACAACCATGACATCATGACCCGAGCTGAAAGCAGGCGCCTGACACTTAACTGACTGAGCCACCCAGGTGCCCCTATTTTCATTATACCTCTCCATTTCTCTTCATTTCCCAAATTTTCTACAACTGTATTTATATTAACCTAATATCCAAAAACGTATATATTTTTAAAGAATGCAGAGGAAAGAACTTTACTTGTCACAGAGCGGAAAGAGCACAGAATTCAGATCCTGGCTCTATGTTGTGTGGGACTTCAGGCAGGTTGGTTAAATGTCTCTGAGCTTCAGTTTTCTGATCAGAAATTGGGGCTAATAACCTATATCGCAGAATCTCTACCAGGATTTCACATGCAGACATCCAGTGCCTAGGAAAGTATGCCAAATGAGAGGCTCCATGAGATGATGGCTTCAAAAGTTTAGCTGAGGGAATATGCCCCCCATAAACAGGAAAATATATTTATCATGGTACCCCTATTTTACTTTTGAAACTGTCCTCTTGGAGAGACCACCTCTCAGCTCGTGCCATTTTTTTGCCTTGGTTCATAAAGGAGAAGTTGTATCCATACTCTGGTTCTTCTGTCTATCCCCTCCTCCTTCCCTATGTACACATATGCTAGGAAATGATCCAGTCAGTGGCTGGCAAGGCCTGACTCGGGTGGCAGGGTTTACTGGCAGTGGGCAAGAGACTGTGCCTGAAAGGCAGGACCCAGGCCTCACTTTCTCATATCTACTTCCCATGCTCACTGCCGCACCCTTTCTATCTCGTCTTTCATTCCAAGTCTCCAAGTGGAAAGCACATTTGGCAAGGCCTCTCCATAAAGGGACACCTCTCTACTTTCTCTCTCTGTTGGATCTTCTCCTGTTCGGCTGGTTGAGCAGAGCTGGGAGATTTGAGAGAGAAGAGTAGGAAGCCCAGCAAGGCTTCCAGACCTCAGCCTGTGGAGGACACCAGGCCGGCTTCTTTGGGCAGCCCTGCAGGAGCGTGGTAGTCATGCAGCTTGCGCTCCTACTGGGTTGCCTGCAGAGCTGTTTCTTCTGCATAACTCACTCAGCAGGTAACACTGGAGGTAAGGAGGATGAGTGGACAGAATTTAAGGACCCATACCTTATCTACAAACCCTATTCTTCCTCTCCTTAGTGACTTAATTAGACAGGAATAATATAACAGGTATATTTGTGATTATCAAGAGAAGTGACTTTTTTTTTTTTTCAAATATTTTTTAACATAATTTCTACACCCAGTGTGGGGCTCAGATTCATGAGCCCAAGATCAAGAGTTACACAGGAGCTCCAAGAGAGAGGACTATTCTAACCCCAGTTAGCCTGCTAACTTGAATTCAAATCCTAAGCAACATTTCCAGATACCTTGAGACAATCTTTAACACTTAAGTCCTAGCTGCCATGGTTTGGGAAAGGCAGCCTGGCTCCAATCTACTCTAATACTAAGGATCCTAGGATTCTCTGGGGAGGAGTCTAAAGTCCTGTGAGCTCTTGGTTCAGCATTCTGAGGACTGGGAGCCACAGCTGATTAGGAGAGGCCTGCCTGGGACAAGAATTGACTTCAACATGTTCAATCTCAACCCAAGGTGAACTATTTCAAGTGTTGGGAGATGGTGCCAGGCAAACGCCACAAGAAAATGAGATTGTTAGGGTGCCTCTATATCCAGATATAAATACAAATACCAGGAGAACTTCATTCTAAAGATAAATAAAATGTCAGGGGGATTCATAATCCCCAGGAAAGAATTTATGGATACTTCTTGAACTCTAGTGTGCTACTGCTTCAGAGTCAGTCAGACTAGCATATATAAATTTCAGACATAATTCTGGTTGTTGCCCCGGTCTCTCCTACTCCACTGTCCTCCCTATGAGCACATGCAGAACAAAACAGGCATGGGCCCCTATACAGGCCGAATGCTTTACAGAACTTCCACAAATGGGTATTGAGAGCTTACCATAAACCAGGCCTAGTGCTAAATGCTAGAAACCTGACGAGAGAAGCTATGGTCCCTTTGCTCAAGAAGCTCACTTCAGGAGACTATAATAGTGTAAATGTGGTACTTGTCCCAGGGAAACAGATTTCAGCAGGGATGCAGGGTTTAATATAAAGGACCAAAGTTCAGTATTGTAGGGGACCTAACCACTCTTCAAAGTATTCTTCAATGAAACCCTGAGGGGAAATACCTCATTTAGTAAAGAATTTCACAAATTTTATATTTCTATCCCTTTTTTTTTCCTCCTTATACCTTTAACCTAGTAACTTCCCTTAGTTTTCCTATAGCATATAAGAATGAGATCAGTCATCATTTATTGTCAAGAAGGGAAACTATACAGACCATGGAAGAAATATCTATATTTCAGAAATTTCTAGAAGTTAAGAAAAAAAGACTTCCTTTTTCCCTTAAAACCTAAAATAATTTGCAAAGAGAGTAAATCTATTCCCTTGAAAAATGATAATATTATTTTAAAGTAACAAATCCAGTCCATTCAATACCACAGTTTGTATTCATAATTTTTAGAAGTTGTTAATCTTTTTTATTTTACTGTGAAAACCAAGTAAGTGCTTTTTAAAGATAGTATGTTTAGGCTGGTATTGTTACTAGGTTCAGCGGATAAAAGAATGTTAAGTTCAATTAAAAAAAAAATCAACCATGATGTAATTCTAGATTTCTTTTTTGCCTTTGGACATCATCTGGTCACCATAGTAACACAGTATTTTACTACCAGATATCTATACAGCTCAAAGGGAAGAGAAGAACAGGCAATTACTTACTGGGGTATTTGGGGGTACAGAAGATGACTATTGGGATAATTTAATATATAAATATAGATTCCACTGGAGATCTGTCTCAGCCAGGCAAGCTGATTTGATCTTCTAGTAGTGTCAGCTGAACAAAATTTGTAGCCAAGTCAACTGTTGACATCACTTGAAATAACACAAACAGGGAAGAAGCATAGGTTAGGTTAGGAGTTAAACTCATGAACTCTGAGGTCAAGTTTCTTGGGTCCAAATACTGTTTCTAGTATTTGCTAGCTGTGTGATCTTGGGAATATTCCCTAACTTCTCTGTGCCTTAGTTTTTTCATTACCAAAATGTGAGTACTAATACCTCCCCCAGAGGGTTACTATAAGGATTAAATGACAGATTATTTGTGCTTATAATGACGTCTCACACACAGCAAGAACTTTGTTAAGTATTTGTCAAAGATGAAATAAAATTTAAATTTGCTAGCTTCCCTCATTGTGCTAGGTAGAAATGGTCAAAGATACCAAGATTTGAGTACATGACAGATTATTTTAACCTGTAACTTTGGAAGATTCCTTTGAGAACTTCCTGGGAGCCTTCTTGAGAGCTACTCTGTAAGATTTGAAAGTCAGTGGTACTCTACTATCCCAAACCAGAGACGGAAAAAATCATAAGCTCTTCTGGTATCAGGAACATCAGAAAGCAGACAATTGCACAGCACAAAGAAACAGCATGCCTGCCCACTCAGGCTCCCTAAGCCACTGCCAATCACCTCTGGGAACACGGGCACAGAATAAGCAACTAAAAATGGAGAAAACAAGATTTTATGGCAGGGACAAAGAAATTTAGTTGATTTCAGTAATATTATTTGTTTCCTCTTCCCAGGACTCAAAGAAAAAAAATCATTTTCATCAATTAGTGCTTTGTTTTATTAATTATCACTATACATAATTTCCATCAATTTTTCTTCAGGGGCACTTACTCTGGTGAATCAATTCATTTTACAGAACTACCTAAGCATCTTTTCTAGACCTGTAACAAATCTAAAGCCCCCTAACCAAATCTAAGCCAGGAAAAAAATCTCCGAATTGCCTGGAAAAAAGAAGGTGTCATGTCCTGTAAGCCAAATTTCAGCCGTGATACCACGGGATCCCTGGCACATACCTTCATCTGGACTTGATTTCAGAGACGGTCTCCTTGGGTCTTCTCGGTCAGGAACAGCCCTCGCATAGGAGTTTGGAGAATGCCATACACCACCGGGAAAGCTTGGGAGCACATTCATTTCTGTCCTCTGCCTTCCCCTTGGCTCATAGCCTGCTTCCTGGTAGGAAGACAAGATGACGCTGTGCTGGGTTGACTGTTAAACCATCTTCCCGCCCCCAGCCCCACTCTCTTGGTGCCCCTCCCTTCTCCTTTCCAAGGCTCTGGAATGTGTCACATGGGAAATGGATCATGTGGCTCAAGGGGAGAATGTGGCCATCTTCTATCTCCCTTCCCCCACTTTTCCTTTCAGGAGCAAAAGCAGCAGAAATCCCTGACCTGATTGGCTCTGACCAAAAATCTCCATATGAAAAGGAGAAAATTCAACCAAACCTCAAGGCTTCTCCACTTTCTTTTTTGTTTTATTTTTCATCTGAACATTTTATTCTGGACATTCAGGGATGCTTGGTAGGGAGTGAAATGTTACTTTCCTCCCAGCCTCTTTCTTTCTTTCTTATCATCAACACCCTAACACGACAAGGTGTTCCTTCACTCCCTTCTGGAGCCCCCTTAGCACGTCTGAGACAACTGAGTGTTCAGCACCAAGGACAGCATTACACTCCTTTCAGCATTCATTAAAACCATTTGTCTATTTCATCCTCAGGTAAATAAAGATATTTTTAAAATATTTCTCTGAGGTCTTGTGTCCAACTATAAATCAGGCTGTATAATTAGGGCTCTGACTGCCCCTACTATCAACTTATTGCTACCTTATAAATACAATTTTTACATATCATTAAACCCCAAATCCCATGCCTATCTACCTCCCAGTCCCCATTCTACCACCCATCCCCACCCCTTAGATACACTCCATGTTTTGGGGGAAGGAGAAATTCTCATAACACAGTTTACCATATGCCCATATATCTATGCTTACGTACAAAACAAAACACAGAAACACATAGGATTTTTTTTTAGTATATATGTCAAGACGTCCTTAGCCCCATTCCTAGGCCTCAGGCAGAGCTGAATTAGAGAGGCTGGGAGGGAGTCTGGTGGAAGCTGTTTTGTGCAGGGTCTATCCTGCTTTGCTGACGTCCCTGTTGCCATGGTGCTAGGTAACTGCTGAAGGGGATGATTTCTTTCAGAACCAGTCACCATGGGACCCTGCTGACTAAAGAAAGGGAGTGGGAAAAAGACTGAATTGCTGAGGAGGGCTTTCAATTAGCATTTTCAGAGCCAAATTTACCTAAAATTCAGTAAGTCCTTACCTTACTGAATTGCTGCTGACCCTAAATCTCAAAAGCATTCTGGAAATTAGTATGGACACTGTGATGGTCACTCCCCCATATTCCACTGCTTCTTTCCACTAAAGGTCTATTTAGGTGCAACTGAATGAAAATGCCAGCTTCACAGAACGACTGTGGAGTGCCATCCCAGAGTAGGAGGAAAGGACATAGGAACCAATTTCCCCTCACGTTGGGGCTTCTGACTTTTATGACACCATTTACCGGAGTCCCAACAGCCTTAATTGGGAGATGCTTTAGAACCACACCTGACTGCTGACACAAGGAACAATTTGCGAATGCTTTACAATGTTATGGGAGAAACGACAAATATTTTTTAATGTGAGCTGCTGAATTATTTTGAATAAAAATAAACTTGATTAGTTCAAGGTCAATCCTTTGGATAGATTTTGGACTACCCCCAAATCAGGAATTTAAGCTAGCTTTACGTTTGTCTCATTAGGCTGGCATAAAACCGATTGTTTCTAACTCAGAGTCCTTAGCATGGCAATTCTAAATATTATTTTTGGCGGGCAAAAATACTTTCAATATGCAGGAATGAAAATTCTGTTAAAAAAAAAAAAAGAAAGAGAGATTTCACAGGGAGCTGGAGTATAATTTCAAGATCGAAGTTCCTTCCTTGCTCAACATTCACATCTTAAGACATATTTATTTATTTTAGTTTAGAAGAAAAGTCAGGTTAATTCCAGTTTTTCTATATAAGACTCATAGAAGATTTCAACTCTGCTAATTCTGATGCTTGATGCTTTCAGAAAATTCATTTATCAGGAAAGATGGAGAGGTGTCTGAAGAAATTCTTAGAGAGCCAGCAGGATGGTGACTTCAATATCATCTCCCTTTTCTTTGCCAGTAGTAATGACAAGAACAACACAAACAGCTAATATGTAACATGTCCCAGGTGTTTAGCACATGTCAGTCAGTCCTCCTACCAAACTGTGAGACAGATACTATAAGGAGCTCTCCTGTTTTATAAATGAGACTGAAGCTTTCAGAGGATAAGGAATATACTCTGAACTGCACAGCTAGTTAGTGTGGAACAAGACTTTGGAACTATTTAACCTGACTGCAGAGCAGGCACACTATACAATACTATTCTGCATCGTTAATAATGGACTAGACTAATAATGGACTAGACTAGACTAAATGGACTAGACTAAAATAACCTGTCAGTGTAATGTGATGTGGTTCACTACTAAGGGCTTCTGATAGGAGAAATCAAAAAGATGGTTTCAAATTACTTGAGACCAAAAAAAAAAAAGACCAAATTATTCATTCCTTTTAGGATGACTGAATGTGTACATCACAGCTTAATGATAAATAATAATAATTTTTCAAAGAATCATAATCTAGAATATTATTAAGGATTTTTATAAAACATGTGGTATAATATACTAACTCTGCTTTAAAAATCTTAAATTTGTAATCACCAATCTTATTCCTGGCCATTTGGAAGAAAATAAAAAGACAGTGTCCTCCATCCAAACTCCTAAAACTCCACAATACCTGTAATTGGGGTAATATTTTGAAAATGATTTATGTGATTTTTTTTTTCTCCTTTGCCTGGGAATCAATTTGCCTTGGAAATAGGGAGTGTGGCACTATTTCAAGTTGCAAAAAGAATGGAAAGAAAGAAGGAATTAATATATTCAGCTTCTGAAATTCAAAACAGGAGTGTGCAGAAAAACAAAAGCCTTGAAATCCAGGCCGTTCTTTTGAAAGTCATTCTTGAAATTCCTTTATTTATGCCTTTACTTGTCATCAACCAAACATGAGAGAATTTGCTTAGAGTGTTCGGCACTCTAGAGAGGTCTTCAGACTGGGGCAGACAAAAACTTTCCAAGAGGTCCCAAAGCACACAGTTTAATGGGAACTAATTTCTAGATCCTCAACTTCCACAAGTATTATTATTTTTTTTAAGATCATTTTAAATTTAATTTGACAGAGAGAGAGAGGGATCACAAGTAGGGAGAGAGACAGGCAGAGAGTGAGGGGGAAGCAGGCTTCCTGCTGAGCAGAGACTGATGTGGGCTCAATCCCAGGGCCCGAGACCATGATCTGAGCTGAAGGCAGAGGCTTAACGCACCGAACCACCCAGGCACCCCACAAGTACGTTTTCTAAAGCTGATTTTCCTGAAAACCTGTGCAGTCAGGATGCCATACTGATTCTTGGTTCCCACCTACTAGTTTTCCTTCTGTTCTACCATAGAAGGTGAACTCTCACTCACCTTTATCCTACAGTGGTACACAGCCTGAATTTAAAAAGCTCCTGGAATCAAAGGAACACCTGGAAATACTGGGGATGCTCTTGAGATACCAGTGACCAGCCCCAATAACTGAGTGACAAACCCTATTAAAAATCGTGAGTTTTCTAATGGCTTTCAACAAAACTGAAAACAAACCACTATCCAACCGGCCACCAAGAGATTCATTAAAATAGTTTTCTTAAAAGAAAGGTCTTTTCACAGAAGAATGCCAGCTAATGAATGTAGAGTATAATAGCTAGGGCAGCATTTTTGCAGCTCCCAGTGAAATAACTTATTCAGGCAAGGACTAAAATGGGTATTGAAACCATCAGATGAAAAGTTTTTGAGAACAGGTTGTAGATTATTTGCAAACTGCAAAGGGAAATGTATCTTTTTCCATGCTGAGACTGGAAGGTCACCATTTTAACCAGATGACCAAATTTTTAGTATCACTAATAGTGAGGCAACATGAAATTATGTGCCTAACAATGAAGCAATATGACCTACCCAACATTACTAATCAAGTATTCTTTCTAAAATATGTTTAACCTGAGTCTAATCAAACCTCTGTTCACAATGTCTAGTTTTTTTTAAAGGCCAGGATTGAGAGAACAAGTTATAAAACATTATGAGGAGGGGCACCTGGGTGGCTCAGTGGGTTAAGCCGCTACCTTCGGCTCGGGTCATGATCTCAGGGTCCTGGGATCGAGCCCCACATCGGGCTCTCTGCTCTGCGGGGAGCCTGCTTCCTCCTCTCTGCCTACTTGTAATCTCTGTCTGTCAAATAAATAAATAAAAAATCTTAAAAAAAAAAAAAAGGAAGAAGAAAAAACATTATGAGGAAATAATTAGCCAAACAGAATAAAGAATATTCTACAAGGGGACTCGACTGGACTTATCAAAAAGTCAATGTCATGGGGCACCTGGGTGGCTCAGTTAGTTATGTGTCTGACTCTTGACTTTAGCTCAGGTCATGATCTCAGCGTTGTGAGATTGAGCCCTGTGTCAACATGGAGCCTGCTTAAGATTCTCTTTCCTTCTCCCTCTGTCCCCCTACCCCACCGCTCATATGCCCTCTTTAAAAAAAATAAAATAGGGGCACCTGGGTGGCTCAGTGGGTTAAGCCACCTTAGCCTTGGGCTCAGGTCATGATTTCAGGGTCCTGGGATTGAGTCCTCCTTCCCCCTCTCTCTCTGCCTACTTGTGATCTCTGTCTTTCAAATAAAGAAATAAAATATTTAAAATAAAATAAAATAAAAAATAATATTAAGTCAATGTCATGAAATAAGAATTAAAAAGTTGTGCTGTTAGAGATTCAGAGACTAAAGACCACAACAAAGGATTTGCTGAAATGCAGACTGGGAATGGAGAGAGAGTGGTTATAAAGTAGCTATAAAATATTTTGGGGATAATCTGGGAAATTTGCATTGTGAAATGAACATTAGGTGATATCATGGAATTGTTTTCTATATTAGGTGGGAGAAAGAAATTGTAGTTTATGAGAGAATTTTCTGATTCTTAGGAAATGCTGACATATTCAGAATAAAGTATCAAGACAAATACAAGTTACCCTCAAATCATTCAAAAATAAAATATATGTATATACATAAACAAAAGGGGCAAGTAAATATAGCAAAACATTAACAATTGGTGAATCTAGGTGAAGAGCATATGGGTGTTTACTCTACTTATCTTTAAACTTTGGCAGCTGAATGAAAAAATAAACACTGCCCTATGGTAGAACAAGTATGTGCCACATAGAGTCTGGCCCTTTCCAGCTCAGGTTTAGTGAGAAAGAAAGAGAGATCAAGGAAAATAAAGCTGTCAGGAAACCAGGCCTGAGTTCTTTCTAGGCCAAAGTTGGATTTGAGTGTATTCATTTTCTACTGCAGCTATAACAAATTACCACAAACTTAGTGGCTTAAAACAATACAAATGTATCATCTTACAGTTCTGTAGGTTAGAAATCCAACATGGGTTTTACTGGACTAAAATCATGGTTATGGCAGGGCTGCATTCCTTTCTGGAAGATAAAGAGAGAATCTATTTCCTTGCTTTTCCAGCCACCCACATTCCTTGGCTCAAAGCCCTCTTGCTCTGTCTTTAAAACCAACAACTTTGTACCTTTCTAACCATTACACCATAGTCACATCTGCCTTTGACTCTGGTCTCAGACTGGAAAGTTTCTTTCAAGGACCCATGTCATTAGATTGGACCCACCCAGATAATCCAGTATAATTTTCCCTCTCAAGGCCCTTAATTTAATCATATCTACAAAGTCCCTTTTATCTTGTAAGGTAATATATTCATGTGTTCCAGGGATTGGGACATGCACATCACTACGAAGCCCTTATTCTGCATACCAGTGAGTTACCTCTGTGTTGAGAGGATCTCTGCCTCCAGGAGAGAGAGAGAGGAGTCAACTATCCTAAGCTGTCCTGTTCCACTGAAGCATGGAGTCTGAACTAACAGCCAGAGTGTCTGCCATGACGAGGTGAGGTGACTCCACAGCAGGGGCCAAGAGGAAGCTGAGTCCACAAGGGGAAGTAGCCAGTATTCCCTAAAGCCAAAGCCAGGTCATGAATTCACCAACTGCAGGCTTCATTCAGCATCACAGACCAGCAAGTTCCCCAGCAATCGGGCCAACACGGGGTATCTTGTCAAAAACTGCCAGTACATACTCTAGGTCCAAAATGAAGCCAGCGAGTACCATCACTCTCACCAATTCCACAAGGATGTGATGTTACTGCTCTCCACCCTACCACCCTGTATAAATGGATGTTACCATTAGAGAAGATGTAGGACATCCTTGGGAGGCATTATGAAACATGAAACATTTTTATCCAAAGGAGACTTAAACTACTTAAAGGAATTATTTAAATAATGAAATTGAACTATATTCGAAACTAATTAGATACTTAGGATTTTTTCCTCCTGTAACCTAATCATTGTGTGTGTGTGTGGGGGGGGGGTATGTGTGTGTGGTTTTAAAACATCTCCACAAATTCTTTGATATTTCGCCCTTCAAACAGTGGTATCTAATACCACTCTCCTCAAATGTGGGCCTTCCTTAGTAGCCTATTTCCAGTGGAAAAAATGTGGCAGAAGGGGTTCTATGTAACTTCTGAAGCCAGACTGTAATAAGGATAGTTTCTGTCTGGCTCTCTAACAGCTCAGATTACTCATTCTGGGGGAAGTCAGCCACCATGTCAGGACATTCGACCATCTTGTGAAGGGGCCCACATATGGAAAACAGGCCTCTCACCGACCAGCACCAACAAGCAACCAGCTGAGTGAGTCGCCATGGCAGCAGATCCTTGTCAACATCAGGACTGCAGCTATGTTGCCAGACCCCAAGCCAGAACTGCCCAGCTAAGCTGCTCCCAAATTCCTGACCCACAAAATTAGGAGATAATGTTTATTATTGTTTTAATCTAGTAAGATTTAGGGTATTTAGGGGGTTTTTTAAATAGATTTTATTTATTTATCTGAGAGAGAGCAAGAGCAGGGGTGGGGCAAAGGGAAAGGAAGAAGCAGGCTCCCTGCTGAGCAGAGAGCGCACCGTGGTGCCCGATTCCAAGACCCCGGGATCGTGACCCAAGCCGATGGCAGACACTCAACAGACTGAGCCACCCAGGCACCCCAGAGCCACCCAGGCACCCCAGTTTGAGGTTATTTTGTTTAACAGTAATAAATAATACACAGGTGAAAACTCTGGAATAAAAAATAAGATACCCACTCTTTCTAGACATAGCTGAGCAGTAATAAGTGAAATAAGTATCCCTGCTACATATATGTGTTCCTTAAATGGAAGGTATGTGGTTTCATGATGCCAAGACATTAGGAAGAGGAGAACACAATTAGCTACTTACAGTGTTATTTGGGAGGAAAAAAGAAGATTATAAAGATTCAGAAGAGCTGTACAGAACTCTAGAACAGGAAGATGGACCTTCGATGGGACTGAAATAAGGGACCAGAAAGCTGTCAGAGCCAAGACAGCCACTGACTCTCTGTCTTTCTCTATGAGGCTACAATGCCTATTGTCTCCTATTACCTTTTCATTGGCTACATTCACCTGTTTCTCTTTTGATATCAGCTCACCCTGCATTACTGGCCCTCAAAGGCTGGTCCCAACAGGCCAAGATGTCTCTGAAACATGCATGACCTTACAAGCTCAATGCTCCTATCAAAGTAACCCAATCTCAATTAAAAACTGAACTACCATATGATCCAGCAATCCCATTTCTGGGAATATCTCAAAAGGAAATAAGATCAGTATTTTTTTTTAATTTTTTTTTTTAATAAACATGTATTTTTATCCCCAGGGGTACAGGTCTGTGAATCGCCAGGTTTACACACTTCACAGCACTCACCAAAGCACATACCCTCCCCAATGTCCATAACCCCATCCCCCATAAGATCAGTATCTTAAAGAGATATCTGCATCCCATATTCATCAAAGCATCATTTATAATAGCCAAGATACAGAAACAGTCTAAGTGTCTGTCAAAAGAGGAATGGATAAAGGAAATACAATACACAGAGAAGTATTTTTCAGCCTTTAAAAAGAAGGAACTCCTGGGGCACCTGGGTGGCTCAGTGGGTTGGGCCGTTGCCTTCGGCTCAGGTCATGATATCAGGGTCCTGGGATCGACCCCCCGCATCAGGCTCTCTGCTCAGCAGGGAGTCTACTTCTCTCTCTCTCTCTCTCTCTCTCTGTCTGCCTCTCTGCCTACTTGTGATCTCTCTCTGTCAAATAAATAAATTGAATCTTAAAAAAAAAAAAAAAGAAGGAACTCCTGTCATTTGTGACAACATGGATGAACCTGGAGGACATCATACTAAGTGAAGTAAGCCAGACAGAAAGACAAATACTGCATGATCTCACTTATATGTCAAATCCAAAGAAGTCAAATTCCTAGTAACAGTGAATAAAACAGTGGTTACTGGGACTGGGAGCTGGGGAATATAGGGAGATTCTGGTCAAAGGGTACAAACTTTCAGTTATAAGATAAACTGCTATAAGTTATAAGATAAACTGGAGACCTAATATACAGCAGGGTGACTAGAGTTAACAATAATGTATCATATATTTGAAATTTGCTAAGATAGACTTCACATTTCCTTACCACACACATACAAATAGTAACTATGTGATACAGATAAACTAATTAGCTTGACTGGTAATAATCTCACAACATATATGCATATCAAAACATCACACTGTACATCTTAAATATATACAATTTTTGTCAGTAAATTTCAGTAATTTCAGTAAAGCTGGGATAAATACATGACCCAGTCTCTCAATGTTCTGATCTATATTCTTAGGAGGCAGAGTCTGTTGGACTCAGCCTAAGTCAGATACACAGCTAGATCCCATCAGTTGTAGGCAGCAGGATGGAGAGGAGTTCTCATACTACCGTCTCAGCACTCCATAATTGGCAAATTTTATAAAAGTGCAGGGCAAGGACAGGGAGGAAATGAATGACAGAGGAAATGACTGGCATCTCAGTATGCATGTATGTGTTTTTACAATCCCATTAACTCTCCATGGGTGAACCTGCCAACAGCCCAACTCTGAACTCACAACACCTGTGGCCTCCAGCTCCCCTCTATTGTAATCACCCACCTGGCTATGCACACCCTTCACTCTGCTTGTAGCTCTCCCACACACACACACTATGCTCTTTCCACAGCTGAGACTTGACACATGGTGTCCTCTGCCCTGTCCACCTTGGGAACATGTAGTCCTCTCTCAAATCCTGCTGGGTTTCATCCTGGGTGTGGTTCTATGTCCCTTTACCCCCACTCCCTCCAAAATAAGTTACTCGTATCTTCCTTTTTACTATAGTACTTCTTTAATCCTCACACATATTACTTCTGTCGTCGTATATATTATATTGCACTGTGTTCATAAATTCTTATAGGGAGGAATGTCATCCGGTTCATCCTAATACCTCCAGAATTAAAAAAACAAAGAAGGTACTCAACAATAATGTTCCAGCACATTGAACAAACTTAATTTGGGGGACTAACTGAAAGCAACTTAATTCTTATTTTCCACTGACCCTGTGAAAATACTCTGTAAGGGTTGGTTTTTTCTCCCATCCCTGAATAAAAACTTAGGCAGTCCCATTCCTTTTTCTGGTAACTTTTAGTTAAGAAAAGTTAGTAACTAAAATATCCAGTCCTGGGGGCGCCTGGGTGGCTCAGTGGGTTAAGCCGCTGCTTTCGGCTCAGGTCATGATCTCAGGGTCCTGGGATCGAGTCCCGCATCGGGCTCTCTGCTCAGCAGGGAGCCTGCTTCCCTCTCTCTCTCTCTGCCTGCCTCTCCGACTACTTGTGATTTCTCTCTGTCAAATAAATAAATAAAATCTTAAAAAAAAAAAAATTAAAAAAAAAAAAATCCAGTCCTGGGCGCCTGGGTGGCTTAGTTGGTTAAGCATCTGCCTTCCGCTCAGGTCATGATTCCAGGATCCTGGGATCAGCCTACATCCGGCTCCCTGCTCAGCGGGGAGTCTGCTTCTCCCTCTCCCTGTGCCTGCCACTCCCCCTGATTATGTTCTCTCTCTGTCAAATGAACAAACAAAATCTTTAAAAGAGTTATATATATCCAGTCCTGTGTAATAATCAAACTTTGCCACCTGACTTCAAGGTTTTCTCCCTCCTCCCAGTTTGTGCCTGCTACAGAGGGAAGCTTACATTTAGGAAAAGAGTGTGGCCACTTCTCTCTCCCTGACTTGTCTAACAACACTCCAGTAACTCCATTCAAATATTCTCTTCGAAACCCCTTTATCAGTCTTCATCTTGACTTTTTATGCCCTTGATAGGGGTGAGAGTTCAAGAATAGCCTCGTCAGTTCCCACCCTCCTATAAATTACAAAAGACCTATAGAGCAGTCTGTGGTATTTCTTGTCAAAGAGCCTCGGCAGCACTCCTATTTTAACATATTTTTACAAAAGCTGGTCTAAACTGTCACTGCTTGAGATTTTCCTATTTCTAACTTTCAACATGCTTCCCTCTTTACGCCAAGTCTCCTATCCTCCTACTCCATTCCACTCCTCACTTCGGCATCTTCTGCTATTCTGCCACTTTATAAGCTTTCACTACTGACCCCTGCAGTCTGAATCCCTTGTCTCCTTATCTAGACAATAATGTTTACTCATTTCCCCAGTGCTCTCACTAGGGTCTAGACAAACTAATGCACTTCTCAAAAAAAGGGACCCAATTAAAGACAGGCTACCCTGTGTGGCAGAAGAAATTCCTGGCCAGTACTGCTACAGTTGGGTCTAGTCACCCAAAGACTGAAGGAATATGTTGGTTTCAACTGCTGAACCACTTATATCCCTAGAAACTAAAGTCGTCCTACTAGAAAGTCACCTGTCTCTTAGAAGCTCAAATCCCTGAACCAGACATGCCATTCCTTCTGTTTCAATAAATTCTTTATTCACTAAAAAGGCTACAAAAACAGGCTTGCATTTCCCCTTTCTTATTTGTTAGTACGAACAAAACTGTGTCGTGAGAACAGCCACAACAACCCTGATAGGTCTCATTGTCAATGGCCGGCTGCACGTGCTTTCCGACAAGCACCTTTCCACCAGAGAACACCCACATATACACACTGCAGTGATGTCATGATGCCCCTGCAACAGGGTAGATCCAGCTATAAGAGGTCGCCTCACCCACAGTGGACATCAGTCCAACATTTACCACATGGTAAAGCAATAAAGACATCATCATCTGTGTTGCCTGTGCTAGCTCAAAGGATCAACTTGGGAGACTCAAAGTCCTCCATCTCTACAGCAAGGCCCATGTACTCCTGAGGTCTGTATTAATGACATCATCACCTGCCTTTCCCAAATCCAGATGTTTACCACATTCTTGTCATAGTGGCCTCTTTTCCTGAATATAGCCCACTATGCCCTAGTCATCTGCCCATCTTAAGCACTAGCCTTTATTCCTCTACAAATTTTTCAAATATATAGCCATACAGATAGATGGTCCTAAACCACAGGTCTAATTTTCTTCGCCTTCTTCTAGATGGAACTCCTCTTTTTTTTTTTTTTTAAAGATTTTAGTTATTTATTTAAGAGAGAGAAAGATAGCTAGAGCAAGCATAAGCTGGGGTGGAGGGTGGGGAGAGGGAGAGGGAGAAACAAGCTCCCCACTGAGCAGGGAGCCCCATGCAGAGGTTGCTGCCAGGACCCCAGGAACATGACTTGAACAGAAGGCAGATACTTAATCGACTGAGCCATCCAGGCGCCCTAGAGGGAGCTCTTAAAGCAGTGGCTCTAACTTTAGTAGCAAATGAGCTTTAAAAAATTACTCATGTCCAAACTCCACTACCAGAGATTCTATTTAATTGATTGAGGGGGCAGCTTGGGCATTTTTTAAAACCTCCCCAGGTAATTCTAAGGTGAAGGCAAGGTAGAGAACCTGTCTTAAATACAGATGGCTTTATGCTACACAGAGCTTCCATATTTGAGGGGCAGATAGCATGCATAAATGTGGGAGGCTCAGGGGAAGACACTTTCATTTGTTGATCATAAATTATATATCAAGTTCTATGTAGTAACTCAGGCAGCCTTCTAAATAGTACCTCATTTCATCTTTACAATCATCCTATGAGGTAGGCACTGTTATCCTTATTTTACAAAGAAGAAAACTGAGGCACAGGCAAGTCACACAGAGTAACTGGCATAATCAACCGAGGCAACCCCCAGATCTGATTTCCAATTTTACACACTTTCTGTGACACCATACTGAAATGTCATGCCTCCTACAGCTAGATGATCCCGCTTCCTAAAACAAGACACCTAACCTTTATCCCAGAAATCCTATTCCACTGCATCCATGATTTTTTTCCTGGAACATTTCCCCACAAATGGCACACATAGAGCCCTGCTACCAGGCTGTACTTTAGGCTGCTAAAATGGAATGAAGTGCTCCAAGGGAAAACTTTTTAGGAAACTACCATGTAGGGTAGTAACTGAGTCTTTATTGAAGTACTTCCATTTTAAAATTCATACCTGGATCCTTTGTCCATCATTGCTGACTTAAATCCTGAAGCTTTCTCTATTACAGATGAAGTTATACTACCTACCTACACACCACTGCTTTGGTGGGCTAGTAAAATTAGGTACTCTGTCCCTCCTCTGCCCTGTACACCATACAGGACACAAAAAATCAACATAGAGTGGCTAAGCTGCCTAACATTGCTGCCAGTATCAAAATGGACTCCAATACCTAGCGAATTGGAAAGCTGGAACTAGAAGTATGTATTTTTGTAATGCACCAGTGGTATGTCTAAGAGACGAAATTCCACCATTTCACAAAATTCACATTTCATTCTGGCTGAGGTATAGGGGGGGTGGGAGGTGGTAGGAACCAGGGGAGTTACTGGGAGAGAGTACTTCAGGTATCTGGGTGGTACCTTTCGGACTATGCAGGACAAAATCCAACGTTTGTGTGCAGGTGTCCCGTGTATCCTGCAAAAGAGGTAACATTAGTCAGGCAGATAACTCAAGGCAGTTCCCAAATTCCCCGGTCCTGTGACCTTAAACTGTTCTTTCTAACCCTAACCTCAGCCCTTGTTCAGGACTATGGCTTTTAAGATCCCCTTGTTCTACTCACTCAGGGACTTCCTAATTTTCACCTTAAAAATCATGGCCTAATCCTTTCTTCCTTTCTGTTTACGAACATGCATAGGTTCACACTACTTTAAGGAACGCTCTCTACTGACAACAGTGGTCTTTCCAGTCTCACCTCTCCCTTGTGCTGTATAGCTACTGCCTCCATTTATCATCTCCTTCCCACTGCATTACCTTAGTTCAGCCCAGTCTCCCTGAGTCTCCAGTAAGGGGGAACAAAAAAATCTTGGCACCCTCAGATTTATTCCTTTAAGTGGCTCCCCGAGTTATCTTTCCAAACACATCAAAGTCATCACCCTCATTTTAAGACTGGGATCCGCTCCTCGACCCCGACTCCTTTACTGCTGGCTTGGCTGAAACTGGCTCTGACACAGAATTCACGGCCAATATATAATAACGAAAAGAAGGGACGACCATGCAGTCGTGCAGAGTTGTGACGGCAAAGTCTCAAAAGAACGTAGTGTCGTGCGCCTGAACACCGCCTCCTCCCACCCCCGCCACACCTTTCTGGAGGGCCAGATTTAGTTTACTATTGACGTCGCGGAAAGTTTCAAAACTTTTTCGCGCTCCCAAGGATTACTCAGGGGGCATGCGCACACGTACCCGCGGACGTGCCTCTCTGCGCTCGGGCAGGTCTCGCGCGGTTTGAGGAAGCCCCGAGACTAGGAAGTGTTGTGTGGCGCGGTGCGCCCTTTCCCCATCTTCCCCCCATCCCCCACCCCCAAACTGGGTGGATTTGTGCCGTAAACAAATAAAGGAGAATGAGACTCGGCGGCAGGAGCAAGCGAGGCTGGTACAACCAGCCACCAGGCTAGCGGCAAGTGTTCGGGGACGAGGAATTCTGCAGACTTCTCTGCAAGGCCCCGAAAACCGCGCCTGTTCCTCGGTGGGTGGGGGTGGGGGGGCAGAAATTAGTAAAAATAGAAAAAGCCAAGCACTTTGTCACCCTAAGCGGGGTTTTGTTTTGCTTTTTCACTTTAAACTTGACGAAAAATGCTCCAGGGGTTGCCAAGCCGGCGGTTGACCCTCCTGCTGCCACTGCGCCTGCGCGGCGTTTGTTTACCAGCCCGGGCGCCCGCTGGTCCTGCTGCTCGGGCGCCGGCGCTTACTCGAGCGTCTGGCTGTGTATGTTAATTCACAGAGAAAGTCGTGCTTTTCTGGAAGTTGAGAACGGGACGTGTGAAGTCTTAAGTCCGAAGCTAGTGAAAATACGAACGGGAATGAAAACCCTGAATACTCAGAAATCCTTGCCTTGTCAGACCTGCCATGGGAGGGCTTTATAATGTACGTGACGAAGGAGGGGGCACCACTGTAACCATTAGTAAGAAGTGGCAAGCAGCGACGGTAAACCTAAGAGCGCAGGTAGTACTTAGATACCTGTTATGGAAAAGATGCAAAAAAGCCTAGCCGGAAAGCCATCTGGGTCGAGCAAATCCCTAGCAGTACCTGCATGATTAAGACTGACTCTTGAAACAAACTCAAAAAGGCAGCCATGCAAATTTTGAAACTAAAAAGGGAGGTAACTCTAGAAGCAATCGCCATTAAAAGCACAAGCAAATTTTAAGAGATGGTTTTAAGATGCCTTCCGAATCCGTTTCTGATGGTTTAGAAGTCCATGATACTTGGAAAAAGAGAATATCTGGTAGAACTTAGTGGTGTAGATTTATGAATCTGAAAACACAAAGGAAGGTTGATTTTTAAGTGTCTTTATGGAGGCATTTCTATTGATGTACTTTAATGTGCTCAGAAATAAACACGAAACTGGTAAATTCAGCCAAACCTGAATCTTTATCTTAAAATTGGATAAAAGCATAGAGGTTAGCAATTTGGCAATTTTATTGCACTCTATTTGTTAAATTTTAAGCGAAGACTTGGACTTGGGATAGAAGAAAATTTCTACAGAAGGTGAGATTTTTTTTTTTAGGTAGCATGAAATTCGGTAGAAAAAAATGTATGGACGTATGCAGGTGGGGCCAAATTTTGAAGGCTTTGGACATCTGCAGTATGGTTCACATGGAGCCTTCACCTTAAAAAATTAGCCCCAGGGACACCTGGATGGCTCAGTTGGCTGAGCCTGACTGGGGTGGTGATCTTGGGATCATGGGGTCTGGCAGGGTAGGTCTGCGCACTGGGCACTGGAGTCTGCTTGGATTCTCTCTCTCCTTCTCCTTCTGCCCCCCCCCCCCAATAGGCCCTGCTCACATAGGTGCGTGTGATCTCAGACTCTCTCTCAAATAAATAAATTAGGTGCTGGAATGTTTTTTATTGTGTTCAATATGATAGTAAAATTTAGTAAATCTGATAGTTTGGATACTTACTTACCTTTTAAGACATAGTTGTGCCAAAGTCAGAATTAACTTTAAAATCCTGCTCTGCTATCTAGAAGTACAGTCATTTGGTTGAGGAAGGTGATAACTAGTTTTCTAAGCCAGGATTGCATTGACATTTTCTTCATGAAGGAAAAGAAATGTAGATAAGGTGAATTGATTCTTTGTTCACCTTAATGATTAAGACTGACTCATAAAGACGGCTGGCTTACTTTGTCAACACAATCAACAACTGTAAAACAAACTGAATACTTTTATTGCATTGGAAGAGATGACTCTAATGAAAATTAAGTATGGGAATCGGATGAAGAGTTGATAAAGAACTGTGAATCCTTTGAGACGCCTAGTTTGTTTACATGTGATAAAAATGTTAGTGTAAGACTGGTAAGTGGTCAAATAAAACTTCATCTTTGTTCACTGAAAAGAAATCCTTTGATGAATAAAAGAAATTCCTAAATGGATTGGTTACCCATTTAGTCTGTCATATGACTCAGCAGGAAATATACTTACCAAAATTTCCACAATCAGTAGCTGAAAATGTGACCCATACCATTTTTTTTAGCAGCATTCTGGGCACACTGTCCTGTTATTACCCTGACACTAAAAAGAAGTAAAAAAAAAAAAAAAAAAAAAAAGCAAAAACTGCTGCCATTGTTATCCACATATTTATGTGAATCTGGGTTCTTGAATTACTGTGACCTCTAGACAAGAAATTGCTGAACAATGAATCTAATATGCATTACCAATTATTCAAAATTGGTTGAATCAACACAATATAATCTTATTAACTGAGTCATGGAAATATTTTTCAGGATAGATAACTTTAAACATTTTTTCAAGTATTAAATACATATATAACAGCCAATGTGCATGTTTGTGCATGGAACCTTAATGATAAGGGACTTCAAGGAAATTTTGCTGCTGCTTCTAATTCTGCAGTCTTTTAAGTGTTGGGAGTAATTCCAGCACTCCTGTCATACTTAAAGAATGTTGTCATCGGTTAGCAAGGGGGAGGAGGAGGGGAGAGAAAAGGGTGAACCTCATTTGCGAATATTATGCAAAGCCCATTGAGGACATCTTCTCTGCTGAAGCACCCTTCCTTGTGCTAGAGAACTCTGCCTCAGCCTCCCTCCCACCACCATATTTGCATGGCTAGCTGCCTCATTGCATTTTCATCTCTGATCAGCAAAGATGCCTTTCTATTCTGCCATCCTCAACATATTAATGAATCTTCTATCCTAGTCACAAGATGGCTGCCATAACTTCAAACAGTATGTTCTCTTTTTTTCATGTTTTAATTATTCATTTGAGAGAATGAGAGAGAGAACGAGCATGAGTGGGGACAGGGAGGAGCACAGGGAGAGGGAAAAGCAGACTCCTCACCGAGCAGGGAGCCTGATGTGGGACTTGATCCCAGGACCCTGAGATCACGACCTGAGCTGAAGACAGATGCTTAACTGACTGCGTCACCCGCACACCCCTAAACATCATGTTCTCATATCAAATGTTTCAAACAGAAAGAAAGAGATGTGGTAGGGGGAGGGTGGTGGCTCAGCTCTCTCTTTGTGGCCTTTCTCTTCTTATCAGGGTGAAAAATTTTCCCATATGACTTCACAGACTTCCTTTACATTGCTCATAACCATATCATATGACTACCCATGGCTGAGAGGAAGGCCAGGAATGCATGTACAGGAAAAAACAAGTATTCTTTAAAATTGTGCACTATAAATAACAGGACTTACAGAAAACATATAGGCTTAGGAGCAGACACTCAAAACCTATGCAACATTGTTACTTGAGGACAATAAAAATTACTATGCTAATAAAAAATAATACCAATTAAATCTCCACTGGCATTTGTGTTCAACTTCTCGGTTATCCTTTAGATCTATGCCGCTCAATATGGTATCCATTAGCCATGTGTGCCTCTTGGGCATTTAAATATGCTAATCCAAATTGATTGAGATGTGCTATAAATGTAAAATATACAACAGATTTCTAAGATTTAGTAAGAAAAAAAGAATGTAAAATAGCTCATTAATAGTTTTTATATTGGTTACGTGTTGAAATATTTCACTTGTTTCTTTTTACTCTTTAAAAATGTGGCTACTAGGGGCACCTGGATACTTCAGTCCTTAACCGGTGCCTTTGGCTCAGGTCGTGATCCCAGAGTCCTGAGATGGAGCCCTGTATAAGGCTCCCTGCTCCTCCAGAAGCCTACTTATCCCTCCCCCTCTTCCCCTGCTTGTGTTCCTGCTCTCACTCTCTCCCTCAAATAAATAAATAAAATCTTTTTTTTTTAATGTGACTACTCAAAAACTTAAAATTGTATTACATGTCTCATATTTCTATTGAATAGCACTGCTTTAGAACATTTAACCCTGGAACACAGGCTTCCTTCTTACACACATAGGTCCTGGAGGGCATTTGCTTCCAATTAGAAGCAGTTTCATCAAAATTAAAAATATGATCCAAAATTTAGCCTTCTCTATCTGTGGCCACCCCCCCCCCCACACACACACAGGAGAAACTCATTTACACTGTGCAGCTTCACCATATAAACTATTGTTGTGAAAATCTTAAAAGTTCTTAAAGATCCAAACAAGCCTCTACTTGCCCTGAACAAAGGTGTTCCTGAGGAATTGTCTGCTTTTTTTCTTAAAGTTTTTATATTGCTAAGGTTTTTTACTTAATCGTGAAAAGGCTTGTTCCCTGATCACTTCAAAATGCAAGTATGCCAGGAAAAATAATGAACAAACAAATGTAATTTCTGCATTATGTTGACATTATTTCCCCCATTTACCAATTGCATATGTGCTAATAATGACTATATCTGGCATAAAGCTTTTATGGTGGGAAATAGAACTGCCAGTAGGCAAAGGGAGAGAGAATTTCAATCCTGTATTTTTAAAGGATTGGCATATGATTATGGGCTATCTTTTTTTTTTTAATTTTTTTTTTAAGATTTTATTTATTTATTTGACAGACAGATATCACATTAGGCAGAAAGGCAGTCAGAGAGAGGAGGAAGCAGGCTCCCTGCTGAGCAGAGAGCCCAATGTGGGGCTAGATCCCAGGACCCTGGGATCATGACCTGAGCCAAAGGCAGAGGCTTTAACCCACTGAGCCACCCAGGCGCCCTGATTATGGGCTATCTTGAACAGTGCCAGTGAACAATAATAACAGGGGAATAAATGACTTTTTTTTTAAAGTTTTTATTTATTTATCCAACAGACAGAGGAAGCACAAGCAGGGGGAATGACAGAGGGAGAAGCATACTCTCTGCTGATCAGGGAGCCCTACTCCTGGCTTAGTCCTGAGACCCAGAGATCAGATCATGACCTGAGACAAAGGCAGACGCCTAACCAACTAAGTCACCCATGTGCTCCCAAGATGACTCCTCTGGTTACAAAGTTAACATTTAGTTATTTGTCCCATTCGATTAACTCAATTATCACTCCCCCCAACCAGTAAAAATCCCTTGAGTATTTAAGGCCCATTTCATTTTGTTTAAGAGATTTTTATTTATTTATTTATTGGACAGACAGAGACCACAAGTAGACAGAGAGGCAGGCAGAGAAGGAGGAGGAAGCAGGCTCCCCACTGAGCAGAGAGCCCCACGTGAGGCTCGATCCCAGGACCCTGAGATCATGACCTGAGCTGAAGGCAGAGGCTTTAACCCACTGAGCCACCTAGGTACCCCAAGGCCCATTTTATTTTTTAAAAAGTTTTTATTTATTCATTTGACACACAGAGAGCACAAATAGGCAGAAGGAGATGGAGAAGAAGTCTCCCTGCTGAGCAGTAAGCCTGATGATGAGCAAGGAGCCTGATGTGGGACTCCATCCCAGGACCCTGGGATCACAATCTGAGCCAAAAGCAGTGGCTTAATGCATGGAGTCACCCAGGCATCCCTTAAGACCCATTTCAAAAACAACCTCTGAAGCCCTCCCTGATCTCCCCTATAAAAACTGCGTAACACTTTGTGCTATATTTTTAAAGCATACATATTTGGCCTTGCATTAATATTATTGTCTCTTTGTTTAATTTTTAGATATAGAATAAAACTCTCCCTTGAAGACAGTGATTGTATTTTATTCACTTTTTGAAATTCCTCTAGTGACTGGCCTTATTTCATACAAATTGTGCACACTTAAGTATTTGTTGAATTTCATTATGTCGTATCCTCTGGTTATTTAAATAATAGAATATTTTAAAAACTTAAAGTATGAATTGGTATTTGACTCACATCTCTAGTGCTAAGAAAAAGTACAACAGAACCCTCTGTATAGAATGGTATATATTTTAGATAGGGATAATAGCATTTTTTTTTTTTTTTTAGAAAATCCAACTAAACATGTTGAAGTATGTACTGATGGGTTTTTAAATTATTTTAAATAATTGTATGACTAAACCAAAGTAAATATAGACCTATGATAAATCTGGACGCATCCATAGAGTGATGACTCATGTTTTAAAAGATTCTCCTTTTCTCATCTCCCTTCTTCTCTTTCCTCAGTGCCTTTCCCCCTTCCTCCTGTTTAAACTCCCTGTGTTTTCTTTACTTATCTAATTTGATAATCACTCAAAATAAGAAACCAGCAAGGGTTGTCTAACTCTTAAATCTAAAATACCATAACCACATTTAAAATTCTGAGAAGACAGCATTCATATTAAATAATAGTCCTGATGAAATGAGTAATTACTGGGGCACTGGGTGGCTCAGTAGGTTAAAGCCTCTGCCATCAGCTCAGGTCATGATCTTGGGGTCCTGGGATCGAGCCCCACATGGGGCTCTCTGCTCATTGGGGAGCCTGCTTCCTCCTCTTTCTCTGCCTGCCTCTCTGCCTACTTGTGATCTCTCTGTCAAATGAAATCTTAAAAAAAAAAAGAAAGAAAGAAAGAAAGAAATTAGTAATTATTAACCCTGTCCATCTAATTACAGCATTCTACCTCCCAGTGATCAAGGCACTCAAGAATGATGATTTAATTTTGCTCTCATCTTTCCACTTTGGTTATATAGTATGTTGACACAAATCTCATGTTGACTAGAACTCTATCAGAATGACTTACAAGCAAAAGAGAATCTACCATTTGCCAACCAGTATACAGTTTTTCTAAATTTTGTACAATTTGTTTCTTGTATAATGTTCCTCATGCCTTTCCTGCTGAGCTGGGAGCCCCTCAAGTACAGAGAGCTTGTCTTATTCACCACTGTTGCTCATTTGTCTCTGTAACCCCAGCACCCATGTAATGCTTGACATATGATAAGTAATTAATAAATACTGAGTAAAAGAACTACAGCTTTGAACATAGAAGCATATGGTTCTGTGTGAGCTTGGTTGGGTTTAAATGTGTGTTTATACTGGTTTTGTGTGTTTATACTGGTGTGTGTTTATACTGGTGATGATTGCTAAGGAACAGTCTCATTTGTTACCTTGAGTAATGTGTGGGGTAGGTGTGCACATGTGTTCATGTGTATGATAGGAATCTTAGACATACTGCCAAATCCTTAGAAAATAGTAAGCCAAGCCATGGGGCCTTGAAAGGGTCCCAGGTAAGCAGGAATCAAAAGTTCATAATAGAGTTCTAGATGCTTTGCCATGGAAATCCATGGCTTCTCATTCCAACACATAGTGACTACAGGGTCCCTGCGTGTCTTCTCTCTGTGTCTGTCTCTTTTTACCATGACCTTCTGATTCTTACTATGCTTCCCAGTTCTAAATCTTTAGTCAGAGTGTAAGATTGAATTGCTAATTATCATCACATATCAGGCCCCATCATAAACCACAGCTCCTGGTCAGGAGCCCATGCCATAGACTGTAGGTGGGGCACTTTCTCTGGAGAGGAGTCATAGACTTGATGAGTTCTATGACTGCCATTTCTAAGACCCCCTAATAGAATACAGTGGGAGAGAGATGCCTGGGTGGCTCAGTTGGTTAAGTGGTTAAGCATCTGCCTTTGTCTCAGGTCATGGTCCTGGGATCTAGACCCATGTCAGGCTCCTTGCTGGGTAGGGGGTAGGGAGTCTGCTTCTCCCTCTGCCCCTCCCCCTGATCATGCTTTCTCTTACTATTTCTCTCTCAAATAAATAAATAAATAAATAAAATCTTAAAAAAAAAAAAAGACGGCAATGGGAGTTATCTCTTTGAGCT
Organism: Mustela putorius furo; assembly: GCF_011764305.1. Lineage (NCBI taxonomy): Eukaryota > Metazoa > Chordata > Mammalia > Carnivora > Mustelidae > Mustela > Mustela putorius. The sequence continues at coordinate 35,284,425 of NW_025422368.1, read as the reverse complement.
ATAAAGAACGTGTGTTATTGGCCACTATTAGGTGCTACATACTTTGCATTTATTACGTTTAGAGGATTGGAAGTGGCCTCGTTGGAGATACAAAAAAGATTAAATTTTGTAGATTTATATCTGAAGTCAAGGCAAATATGTCACGGAGGGTATATGTGTTTGTGTATGTTAAGGGGCTGCCTTTCTGAAAAAGCTACGTTTAGTAGAGAAGGATCAGGTTTAAGTTGTTACCTCGACCTTACACCTAATTGTGTGTGACCATAGACAAGTGACCTTTTATCTTTATTTCTACTTCCTCGTTTGTTAAGGGTTATAATACTTACCTTGACTGACTACACAGTTACTAAAACACTACGCTATGATCAAATAAATGTTAAATTCAGATCAGTAGATGAGTAAGGTACGTATCATTAATGTATAAGACAATCTGAAAATGTTTAACAGGAGGAATCTATGCAAATTCAGCGTTCAGTTAAATTTGGTGGGGATTAAAACTGTGCATGCTTTTTAAAAAGTAGATTACAAATACGGTTGTCGTTTGCCATAGCCGCGGGATTAGGGCTGATGGCTCTGGCCTTGTGCTGCCCTCCTGTGCTTGTTAAACAGTGCAGCAGGTCAGCAGCATTCCTGCCTGATGAATACTCTTGGGGGGGAGTTCTATCTTATTACTTACCCTCTTCTGTCCTCCTGTGGCCACCGAGGGCCTAACTGTTCTGGATGTTCCTGTTTTCTTCAGTAAAGGGAGAGATGGAAAACTACTCTGAAACATTCTACGCCAGAAAATCTAATCCCGGGTTAAGGAAAAAGGCAATAGATTGCATTTGACAATGGAGATCTAATTGGTCCACTGATATAGGAAAATACTAAGCAGATTTTTGAGATTTATAGAAGAATACCATTATGACAGAGTAAGGAAGGGCTTTTTGTCAAGAATAAATAAAAATGCAACTCATTGTCCTTTTAATACGCTAAGACCCTTACACTGTTTCTTTGGTAAATAAGACAGTGTATTATAGTGGGAACAGAAGATGCTGTTCTACAATGAATTTCTAAGCAGAACATTAGCCAGTTGAAATATGAGACTCACAAGCAAGGCTAATTCCGTGCTAATTCTCTTAGCACATTCTCCCAAAGTGATTCCTTTCAAAGAGGTTTAAGGAAGTTTGTCAACATGACAACTTTTTGGAAGGTTCAGAAAAGATATTGAAAGAAGCATCATGAAACCATACAAAGAAACAAGTAGAGAGGATAATCAATGGGAGACACCTTTATAATATGTTTACTCCCCATCTGCCAATGCTCAGACCTCACCCCTGGCCTGCTTCCAGACTAGTTAACTAATATTAGAACCTAGCTACCCTCTGCCTACATGAGGTATACATGTGTGCATATTTTATTCTTGTGGGTATATAGCAGTCAAGATTTCACATCTTCCAGTCTACCAAAACTACTCTTATCAAGATCACCAGTGACAGGGCACCTGGGTAGCTCAGTGGGTTAAAGCCTCTGCCTTAGGCTCAGGTCCTGGGATCGACAATTGGGCTCTCTGCTCAGCAGGGAGCCTGCTTCTCCCCCCGACCACCCCTCTGCCTACTTGTGATCCCTGTCTGTCAAATAAATAAATAAAATCTTGCGGGGGGGAGATCAGCAGTGACCTCCATGGCAGAATCCAATGGTGGGTCTTCAGTCTTCGTATTTCTTATCAGCAGCACATGAACCATTTGATTTTTCTCTCCCTGAAACACATTCTTTAATTTGGTCTCTGGGTCACCTCACTCTAGGCTCTCTTCCACTCCAGTCTGTGGCTCCTTTCCAGTCTTCTTTGCCTAGATCCTTCTCACCTTCTTGATCTCAAAAGGTTGTAATACAGTGAGGCATACTGCTCAGGCCTCTTTTCTTCTCAATCTAAATTTACCTCCTTGGTGACCTCATCTGGTCCCATGGCTTTTTAGTCCCATCACCTAAATGCTGAAAATTTCCAAATCTGTATCTCCAACACAAACTTCTCTCCCCTGAATTGCAGACTCACATATACATCTGCTTTTACTCACCATCTCAATTTGGATGTTTATGGATATCTCAAGCTTAACGCATTCACAGTGAAATTTGTCCCTCTCTCAGCCAACCTCATTTCAGCAAATGACCAAACTTTCCTTCAGCTGCTTAGGCCAAAAAGCTTTGGAGTCATTGTGGACTCCTCTCCCTGATACACACATTTCCAAACCTTCAGGTAATCCATAAGCTATGGCTTTAGAAACACTTCTATCAATTCTATCCTTTTTCTACTTACACTGCTACCATCCTGGTCTGAGGCCACATGACCTCCTTTTGGATTATTGCAGTGGTCTGCTACCTGGTCTTTCTGCTTCTCTCTTGCTTCTTTGAAGTATTTCCCACTCAGCAAAGTGATCAAAGTTAGCCAAAGTCCCATCAAAACTCTCTGCTCAAAGACGGCTTATCTTAAATGGAATAAAACCCAAAGTCTTTAGCATGGCTTATAAAGTATACCTCATCTGGGCCCCTACCCACTGTCTGATTTCATTTCCTACCTCCCCATCCCTACTTTATTTCTGGCTTACTAGTTCCCTTACTGTTCTTCAGCCATTCAAGGCACATTCCTACCTCAGGGCGCTGGGATTTGCTATTTCCTCTGCCTAGAACATAGAAAATTACATAGTCAATGCCCTCATTTCATTGAGGTCTCTATTCAAATGTCACTTTATCAATGAATTTTTCCTTTTAATATAGCATCTGCCGTCATTACTCTCTTACCCTGGAGTAGTTTATTTTTCTTTCTAGCACTTGTAACATGACACACTATGCTTGTTTGTTTGTATATTGTCTGCCTTCCACACTTGAGTATAAGCTCCATTGCATGAAAGCAGGACTTTGGCTATCTTTGTTTTCTACTGTGTCCCCAGAAAGCCTGGCATCTGGTAAGGGCTCATTAAAAATTTAATGAATGAAGGAATGAACAAATATTCATGTGAACAGTTATTCAGAGAGTGGTCAGGAGTAGAAAATGAGCACTTTCTCTTCTCTCTCTCTCTCTTTTTGAGTGTAACTGCATAAACTGAAGACTGAGATCATAATCAAGGGAGGTTTTCTCCTTCATGTTTTCTCAGTTTAAAGAACAGAATGTGGCTGAAAACAGTGAATTGGTAGTGAACATGTTTATTATCTCAAATTCCATGTTCTAGTCCAGAAGTTGTCCACTTACATTTCAGTCTTGGAAACTGAATAAATTAGGTAAATAAATCACATAAATCAGGTATGCAGTCACAATTCCAGTTCTTTCTATTTATTTCCCATGCTTATGAAACAAGCAATACTAGCAAATCCGCATTTGCTTACTATATTTTACTTGGAAATGACAATTTGCCTCTAAGTTGAGATGCTTGAGTTATTTCTTTTCTTTAAAGCATGACCCCACTTATCAATTTGAATCCAGTTCCTTTCAAAGTTGCTACTTTTCTTTGCAGGAATTTAACTGTCATTTCCCCCAGAAACTTCTTTTTTTTTTTTTTTTTTAAGATTTATTTATTTGAGAGAATGAGTGCATGCGTGTGGTGAGGGAGGGGCAAAAGGAGAGCATTTCAAGCAGACCGCCCCCCTCAATCCCTCGCTGAGTCCCTGAACACACAGGGACCAGCCTGGGGCTGGATTCCAAGACTCATATGATCATGACCTGAGCTGAAACTAAGTTGTGGACTTGGTTTGACTGAGCCACCCAGGTGCCCCCTTCACCGAAACTCTTTTTATGAATAGTGCATTGTAGGTCAGTTTAGGCAATGATTCCTCAGTCATAAAATTTACAAACCCACCATGTCATTGCATCTTCTACAAGTGTCATCACCTTGGACTCTGGACTGCTTCACAAAAGCAGGCATGCTAGTCTTTGTGCCTTTTTTGCTCTCTTGCGTGGCTTTGGAACACTCAGCCTTCTGTCTCAGGCCTTCATCTGTGAGGAGCATAATAGCATTTGTCTCATAACTGTGCTCTTATGAGGGCCAAATGTGATGACACCAGAAAAAACTGCTTTCACATATGTAAACTGTTGTGTTCATCAGGAACATCTTAGGTTCTGCTAATAGAAACCCATTAACAAACTAGCTTGGAAAAAAAGGGGGGTGGGGACTGTTTTATAAATACAAGGCTGTCCACAAAACTTAAGTCCAGGGAGTGGGGCCTCATGAGCTTCAGGATCCAGAAACTGGGGAGTCTTTGGTGGCTAGGGGTTGTCTTTCTAAAACCCATGGTCTCTCTTCTCTACCCCTCTTTACATGTCTCTTTCTTCTGACACTCTACAGGTGATCTTCATCTGCATATCCATCATATATGGGTCAAAGATACCTTTCTTAAAACAGCTCTTTCATTTTTAAAACAAAATTTTAAAGATTTTATTTATTTATTTGACACAGAGAGAGAGCACAAGCAGGAGGAGGCAGAGGGAGAGGGAGAAGCAGGTTCTCCGCTGAGCAGGGTCTCAATCCCAGGATCCTGGGATCATTACCTGAGCCGAAGGCAGACGCTTAACGGTCTGAGCCACCCAGGTGCCCTTAAAACAGCTCTTGCAATTCCAAATCTTCATTACTTTAATAATCCCTAACTTACAATTTATTAACTGAAATTTCTGAGACTTTTCAGGAGAGCGAATTTGGTTGGCCACGTTTAGGTCAGATAAGATGCCTCCTTTTTCCTCATCTGGTCAGGTTCAGGAACGTAATGGGAACAGTGTCTTGTAATCAGCTGGCCCTCAGCAGAAGAGGCTAAGGGAACAGACTCTCTGAGAAAAGAGCATGGGACAGTAAAGAAACAATGAATGTTGCATACCTCCAGTGTGCTACAAACATAAACAGATAGAGAACACCTAGTACATCCTCATTCCCATGCTTCTGTAACTTTTGATCTACTAAGTATCTGATGTAGCCATATGACTAATGGCACATTTGTAAATATGGACAGGTCTCACAGAGCCCCACCAACCAAGACAACCTTTCACATTATGTTTCAGATTCATGTTTCTAATATTATCTCTGTAGCCCTCTTAACAAACATAGCCTCTCTTTTTTTTTTTTTTTCCTGAGGATCGAGTTTCAATGTATATGCTGACTGTATCAAATTCTTAATCTTCCCTATTCCTTATCTCCCCAACTTCCCTCTCTATACTAATTAGAATTGACTGCAGGATGCTAGAGCAAATAGACCCCAAATGTAATGGTTCAGTGAAATAGAAGTTTTTATGTTTTCTTTCAAGTCAGGGACCCAGGTTGATCACCTTCAACATGTGGCTTCAAGGACACCTGTCTGGCTCCATCAGTAGAGCATGCGACTCTTGGTCTTGGGGTTGTGAGTTCAAGCCCCATGTTGGGTGTAAAGCTTACTTAAAACAAAAGCAAAATGAAAAACATGTGGCTTCCAAAGTTGCAGTAGTATTCACCCTTATAGCCCATGGGAAGGGGGAAAGAGAGAGGCAGAAGCAGGAAGCTGATGTGACAGGTTTTATGCGCTGGACTTGGGAGACCACATACCACTTTTCCTTACATTCTGTGGAAAATACCCGATCATAAGTCCATATCTATCTGCGCACTGGGAAATTTAGTGTGGCTGGGCAACTGTAAGCCCAGGTATAATTCTGAGACAAAGGGGCAAAGCAAGAATGGATCTGGGGGGACAGCTAGCAATCTGCTAACTCCTCCCTCCGTGTGACTGCTCTTCGTTAATGCATGACTCTGAAATACCTAAGTGTGAGGCCTTCAAGTCAGCCTTCATATCTCTGTCTTTCCCCAATCCCCTTTGCTCTTCAAATTACCTAAGCAATCCTACGTTTGTTCTGAGCTTTTCATTCCCTCCTCCCCAGCACTGCTTCATGCTCTTGTAGCCCTTGCTTGAGCCTCTGAAGTTACCTGAATGGCCTCCCTGAGTCAGCCTCTTCAGGCTCATACCCATCTATTGTCAGATGCCACTTCCTACCACAAAGATCTGGTTGTCCAAGACAGTTTGGGCTGCTTAGCAGTTAGCCTCTCCTACGGTGAGGCCATAATCACCACATACAAAGCATCTGAGCTATGCCTTTGTCGCTCAGGTGATGGTGCCAGATGGCCTCCAAACCTCTGTTCCCAATCCTCTCATCCTGGTCTCGTGACCCATGCTTCTACCCTCTTGCCTCGTAACCCTCAGCTTCCTTTGGATTAACACCGTGATGGGACTGTCTACCTAGCTTTCCACTTAGCTCTGTCCCTGGACACTGTCTCTCAAAGCCCAGGCTTCCCCTTGTTCAAGAGGCAAACCTGGACAGTGATCATGTTATTCACGTCACCAAAAGCTCCATGAGTTCCCATTGCTTACTGAGTAAAGATGGGGTTTTTGTTTGTTCGTTCGTTTTTTAGTATACAATCCATGGACTGCCAACTGTCTGATCCCATCCCCCAATGACCACTCCTACCAATACATCCTGAGAATCTTGATATTTTTCTCCTTCTTCAAGATCGAAGACATACTCATATATCACTTCCTTGAAGGCTTCTTCCTCCTCCCTCCTTTGGAGTTCATCTTTGTAACCTGTTCTTGCAGGTGCCGCTTTCGACCTCTGCAATTTTTTGTGCACATGGTGGCCTCCCACACACCCGATGTATACTTCCTAAAGGCAGGGATCGTGACTTAAGTCATCCTTTTAAGCCCCATGCTGCTGAAAACAGCTCTGTGGGGGAATACCTCACATATGGTAAGAGCACATCATTCAGCTGCTTAAAACCTCCTAATGTCCCAGTGGCTTCTCATATCACTCAGTCTGCGATAAAAACTCCAGAGAGGCAGGGCACCTGGGTGGCTCCGTTGGTTAAGCCTCTGTCTTCCGCTCAGGTCATGGTCCCAGAGTCCTGGGATAGAGCCCCACCTCCCGCTCTCTGCTCAGCAGGAAGCCTGCTTCTCCCTCATCTTGCTGTTCCCCCAGCTTTTACCCGTACCCCCCACCCGTGTCAAAAAAATAAAAAACAGGGACACCTGGGTGGCTCCATTGTTAAGTGGATGCCTTTGGCTCAGGTCATGATCCCAGGGTTATGGGATCGAGCCCCACATTAGGCTCCCTGCTCAGAGGGAAGCCTGCTTCTCCCTCTCCCACTCCCCCTGTTTGTGCTCCCTCTCTCGCTGTGTCTCTCTCTGTAAATTAAACAAATACAATCTTTAAAAAAATAAAAAAAAATTAAAAAACAAAAACCATACAAAAACAAACAACAACAACAACAACAAAAACCACACACACACACACACACAAAACTCCACAGAGGCCTAGATGGTCTTGTGTGGTCTGAGTTCCTGCTACCACTCCTCTGGCTATTCCTGGAACACATCATACAAGATCTCACTTCAGAGGGTTTGCATTTGCTGTTCCCTTTATTGGGACCCCTTTCCCCAGCTATCCACACAGCTTGATTTCTCAAGTCCTCAGGGTTTCTCCCCAGGGCCACTTCCTCAGTGAGGCCTTTCCCGGCCACTCTGGTCCCTTTAGGACCTCACGGCCCTCTCTTCCTTGCCCCTGCTCATTCTTTCTCTAGAGCACGTATCACTTCCTTACATAGTCTATCCTTCCCTCCTGTATTTTTGTGTTTATTTGGTCTCCCCTCCTCCTAGAACGTAAGTTTCATCCTCCTCTAAATCTGTTTACTGCTCTATCCGCAGCGCCTAAGATAATGCCTGATATATCCAAGGCGGGCAGTAAATATTTGTCGAAAGAGAAAAAGGATAAGCAAATTAGTAGAAGGTGCCTAATAAATATTTGTTCCACTGAATGAAAATGTCAGAAACAGTGGACTGTGAAATTTTCTCAAACTCTGAAAGTATGTGGGTTTCGGAGAACAGCGAAATTGAGCAAAAGCTGCCTCATTATAAACATCCTCGAGGAAGGATTAAAATTGGGTTACTTGTGGTGGGAGGGGCTGCTGGGCCAGGAAACTAGTACCTTCTCAGAAACACCGGGGATGGGGGGGGGGGCTGCAGGCCTTCCCCTCACTGAGAGTACCGCATCTGGGAGGCGGGCTCGCCCTACCACCGCATTTGGACACTTGACCACCACACAGGTGTCAGAAGTTATTTTGGGGTCTGCCTCTCTCGGTGTGTGAAGGACACGGAAATCTGGGCTGGCTTACACGACACTGCTCCGTTCTAAGGAGAAAACTATCCGGAGTGAAAACGACTTGCAAAAACACCGCTCAGGACGAGATTCTAGGTCCTGGGGAAGCAGAGCCCATTTTAGAGCAGTGCGAGTGGAACTTTTTGCATTCTACCCAAGCTCCGCCTTCGTGCTGTTTTTCTGAGCGTTTCGCGGTGGCTTACTCATTCGCAGCCAAACGCTTTCCGCAAGAGGATGGCGCTCGGATGTGCACATTCCCTCTTCCCCTGCGGACTCTGTAGTATTTTTTTTTTTCCACGCTTCGTCGCTACTACAGCAGACGCCTGCCTTCTCATTATTTACCCGCACCGATCTCCGGTGCCTGGACTGTAAACAAAACACTTTAGATCATAGCCCGGTCTGTGTAAGCACAGCCTTTCTGCAGGCGGCCCGTTGTCTTAAGGTGGCGTGACTGTGACTCGTTTACTTTTCAGGATTAACAAAGCAACAAAATGGTGCTTCTACATATTACTGGAAGAAAGATTCAGGGGGCGTAGGGGGTGGAAAGACTGATTTTTTACTCTTATGGAAGATACTAATTCCATTAATAAAATCCAACTCTTGCCGTATGTTGGAATGGAATGGAATACCTCCTTTTACATATATGTGGTACTTTATTCCTACATGTGAATTTATGTTATATAAATTATAGAATTCCTGTGTAGGCTAGCAATTAGGTAAAAATGTCAACAATGACCTACTTTCAGCAATAGGGTATAAATTATGGTATGGAGGCCTATCCTAATTTTCTCATCCTTTTCCCCCCTTTTCCAGCCGAGTAAATTAAGTAGTGCATTCGACGTGGAAAAATAGAGGCAAGACCTCTCACTCAGGCTCTCACAGGATCAGACAAATATTTTGTTAAGCAGGTAGGAAGTCCTGACTTTGAAACAAGTTTGGGACACTGCCTCTCTTCTCTCACTGCTTTCTGGGTATCACCCTTGTCCTTTTGGAATCTGCATTTTAGTTGAACTAGTGCATAGTGATGGGAAAAGCCAGTGACAGCTGCATATAAATATCAGTGACCACAGGCCACATCAAGGAAACATCTGCAGGCAGCCCAGGGAATGAGCGAGAGCCATTTTGAATCACTTGTAAGAGAGGAGGACCTGCAGGCTACATACAGCCCAGGCGAATGCAGACAAAACCTGAACCTTTAGGGAGGAAAGAAAGAGAAAATGAACCAGCCTGAGAGGAGACCTGCCTCTAGCCCCCGGTCTGCTATCAACTGGCTAGGCATCCCTGGACAGGAAACCTCTCCTGCTGTCAGTTTCCTCAGTGGTATAAAAGAGAGGGTTGAGCCCCAGTGCTGCCTGCTCTGACATTCTGGAGTGCTGAGATGAGCGAGGCAGGGCCCCACACAAGTGGAACACACAAACAATATGTGGTTAAGAAAACAAGTTAAAAATCAAACTCACCTGTGGCATAGATGCATTAAGAAAACATTGGTGCTGTGTACGATTACAACTGAGGGAGATTAGTTTCCAGTAAAATGTACTATGTCCCAAACCAAGATTGTATGTATGGGGATGCCGTGGGGTGGAGGGAGACAGCAGAAGAGCCTTTGAGCTCGGCCTCGGATAGGACAGCCCCTCCGCCTACCGTTTTAAGTCCCACCACCCTGCGCAGGATCATCCTGGTAGGTAATTTCTAGCTGCAAAGGGGAGCCGAGAAACGCCCAAGTAATAATATCAGACGTGAGGATATGGTTGTGGTGGGTTTTATGAATCATTTCATAATCTGGACTTTCAGATTACTTTCACCCTTCAACGATTTGTAGCCGTAGGTCTAAAGGCATTCCCTTGCATCTAAATTCTGTTCTGGGAGGGCAAGAGCAGTCAATCTAGTGGGAGAAAAAGGTGGAGGAAGGAAGGGGCTGTTGTATTTGGCGTCGGGCTCAGGTAGTGGAAACTGCTACAGCCCCAGGAAAGAATCGAAAAATGAAGAGGAGACGGAGTTCCCACACGCAGCTCCTGTCAATGGCTTTAACTGTGCTCGGGAAGCCAGAACCTGTGTCAGGGGTGTAACCTCGCTTTTGAAACCCAAGTGTATCTGAGACCGCTACCAAGTTCATTAGGGACTTGGGAGACCAGCGGACTTCTTGATCTTGAAACGCTTACTTTTACTGAGGGAGACCTTGGGTTCAGAATACATTGAAAGTGCTGCGTCCAGGTTCGCCTCGGCTTCTTCCCAAAACCCCCCGTTTCCCTAGAAGAGCAGAGACTTCTAGATTCAGAGTGAGCTAACCGGGGCTCACCCCCAGCTGAGGCACCCAGGCGGGGGGGCTTCTAGCCCCTCGGAGCAGGCTACCCTGCCTCCTTGCAGTGCCAGAAGTTAGGGCCCAGGGGCGAGAGCCCAGCTGGGGGGGGGGGCAGAGCTTCCACAGCCTGCCTCGGCCGTCAGCGGCCCGCACCCCCCAGGCTCGGCGACCGCGGGGAAAACAGGATCGCCACCAAGGCGTAAACCGACCGCCAACCACCTTGGAGATCACGGGATCCTGCCCCTCCGTCCCCCACACCCCCCGGCGAGCAGCGGGCGCGCCAGGCAGCGCCGCGCGGGGACCTGAACCCGAGGCCCCGCCGCCCCCGCCCCTCCTGCCCCTCCCCGGCTTCCCGGCCGTTTGGCGAGTTTGTTTGTCTCGTTTGTAATTTCTCCGAGGCCAGCCGGAGCAGGTTTGCTGGCAGCGGCACACCTCCGGCAGTCACGCGACCAGCCAATCTCCGGGCGGCGCTGTCGGCGGCTGCGCGCGGGCGGGCGGGCGGGGAGGCGGCGCGGCCGCGCGGGGCCACCTTAAGGCCTCGCTCGCCAGCCTCGGCGGGGCGGCTCCCGGCGCCGCAACCAATGGATCTCCTCCTCTGTTTAAATAGACTTGCGGTGTCAATCATTTTCTTCTTCGTCAGCCTCCCTTCCACCGCCATATTGGGCAACTAAAAAAAGGGGGCTCGTCTTTTCGGGGTGTTTTTCTCCCCCTCCCCTGTCCCCACTGCCTCGCCGCTCCGCGACTCCGACGCCGGCAAGGTTTGGAGAGCCGCTCGGTTGGCGGGACCCGCGGGCTCGCCGCCGCCCGGGCTTGGACGGGCTTTGCCACCCCCTCCTCTCTCCACTCCCCTTCCCTCCCCGCCCTCGAGCTCGCCGGTACACTTGATCGGCGGCGGCTCTCGGCTGCCTGGCCGGGGCTTCCCCTCCCCCTCCCGCAGAGCCAGCGCGCCCCTGACGCTCGGGCAGTTACTTGTCGGTGTTTGTTTCTCTTGGCTCCGAGCGCGGTCGCAGGGCTTATAAGAGGGGTGCGGGCTGGGTCGGGGCGTTTTGTTTTGTTCAGTTTTGTTCTGCGAGCGCGCGCGCGAGGCGGTCGTGAAGACCCGGGAGGAAGATGTCAAACGTGCGGGTGTCTAACGGGAGCCCGAGCCTGGAGCGGATGGACGCCAGACAGGCGGAGTACCCCAAGCCCTCCGCCTGCAGAAACCTCTTCGGCCCGGTCAACCACGAAGAGCTGACCCGGGACTTGGAGAAGCATCGCAGAGACATGGAAGAGGCAAGCCAGCGCAAGTGGAATTTTGATTTCCAGAATCACAAGCCCCTGGAGGGCAAATACGAGTGGCAGGAGGTGGAGAAGGGCAGCTTGCCCGAGTTCTACTACAGACCCCCGCGGCCACCCAAAGGCGCCTGCAAGGTGCCGGCGCCGCAGGAGAGCCAGGACGTCAGCGGGACCCGCCAGGCGGTACCTTTAATGGGGTCTCAGGCAAACTCAGAGGACACACACTTGGTAGACCAAAAGACTGACACGGCGGACAACCAGGCCGGCTTAGCGGAGCAGTGCACTGGGATAAGGAAGCGACCGGCCACAGACGGTAATGACCCTTCCCCAAACCGAACATGTCCGTCTGTCTGTCCGGCCGGGGCATCAGTTTGACCTGCTTGAGGGTCTTCACCTCCGCTTTTTTTCCCCCAGAGCATTCCGATTTAGCTTTCGGGGAGCGAACTGCCCTAATCTTAGGTTTTTATTAAATGCTGTCCGGCTGACCGCTTGTCTGGTGATGGTTTTTAAGTCAGGAGCCCCGGGGGGTAGTATCTGACCATTTCTCCAACCGAAAACATCGCAGTGCCTCCCCGCTAGCCAGCGGTAGGTCTGTGACTACGCAGGGATGTTTATCAGCGGCCTCCCTCTTGGCAATGGAGAGAGAGCTTTGGGGCGTAGAATACACTTTCTGTTATGTGAAAACAACCTCATTTTGTGCCCTTAAAGGCCACTGGGCATGACGGATCCAGGATTGTGGGTGGAGGTGTGGGTTTTTCATCCTCTAACTATTGTGCCAACTTCTGTCAGCCATTGTTTTCCTAATAAAGGTTGTGTGTGTTCTTTTTTAAAACTCCCTCTTGCCCTTAGATTCCTCTCCTCAAAACAAAAGAGCCAACAGAACAGAAGAAAATGTCTCAGACGGTTCCCCGAACGGGGGTTCAGTGGAGCAGACGCCCAAGAAGCCGGGCCTCAGAAGACGTCAAACGTAAACTGTTCGGTGGGTTGTTTGCTAGGAGCTTGTAACTGACACCCCGAATTGGGTTTTCATACCCTGACATACCCGATCTTAGTGGTTGCTGGCACACTAGAGCTTGTGGGTTTTTGTATTGTTTATATTTTGGGAAGTCAAAAAGTAGGAATGGGGAAGGTTGGGAATCACTGGTGGGGATACTGTTAATTTTTGCAGTTTCTACATCCCGAGATCATTTTTCCTTGAAACACTGAATAACCAGAGCAGGTGTCCTAGCCAATTACTTGTGACCAAAGACCGATGAGTAGGAAGGTCCAGTCCCTCTGAATCCCACCAAAACTTGTTGGGAACAATAGGTTCTTTCCCCCATCTGAACAAGAACTGGGATATGCCTCAGTCCCACTTCATGAGAATTCATTTCCCAAAGGTTCAAGTTGACTCAGTAACAGATTTTGAGGTATATGTGGGAAAATGGCAAGTGATTAAATTTTAAAATTTGAGGGAAAAGTTAGGTACAAATGGCTCATACCTGGTGAATTCCGTTAACAGTGTGAATAGAGAGGTATATTACATTCTTTTATCATTTTTACAAACTGCTACTTTCTGTTTGCTTACAAATTTGGAGAACAGGAAATGAGCCCTGTGTATTAAAAAAAAAAAAAAAAGGCGGGGGGGAGGTGCGGCGGGGGGGAACAAAATAAAATGGAAAAATGCTTAGGTCCCTATAGAATTTTCTGATAACATTGAAGTTGCAAAGCAGAAGTTAACTTTGTTGGATTAAGCAGTCCAGGCACAAGTCAGAATATGTATACTAATTGTCTCATTGTGCTAAAACAGGATGATTGGGATATTTGTAGGGAAAATGGGTAATAGATAACAAGGGCCGCAAGGGTAGATCTACCTTAGGCAAGAGAAGTGGAGATTTTTTTCCATCTACTAAAGTCTGATCAATATGAATAGTTAATTTGAATATTTGAGCCCTCAACTTTCCACAGATTGGTTATCCATAATGATCAAAGTGTATATGTTAATAGTTTGAAAACTTCATACCTTTGAGGACCATGACCTCTTCCCCAACCCCAAACACAGTCATAGCTTCGCACATAAAGAAATTTCAGTAGCTGTTACTAATTTTTAAAATTCTCATTTATAAAAAGGTAAGAATAAAGAACATAGAGATTAAGGTGAGATTCTAGTTTGTTGTGTTTTTAGCTCATAATATAATATATATGATTTCTTCACACCTATCTGACATTTTTCAAAGCTTATACAAAACATCCCTGTAGAATCTCTATTTTATAGCTATATATGAAGTGGGAAAATTGGATTAAAAAATTTCCTGAAGCAGCCTTCAGCTTGGGACTTGTGGTTTGTGACCTGTAGCCTAGCTCATCAGATGAGCCACAGTGAATCACACCTACTGAATTTTGATCTGACCCTCCTCTGACATACAGAGAGGCATTTGTTAGTAAATACTGCCAGTTCAGAGAATACTAGAAATAGTAATAAGAACTTGTTCAAAAGCATTCATGTGTGTATTTTGCATATGACCAAGAAACTAGAATGTTTAGAATTTTTCTTTGGCAAGCATTTATAAGTTATAGGCCCAGGTGTTTTTTAAATTTAGAAGATCTGATACTGTTAAGTATTACAGTTTCTTAGTTTTCCTCTCCTTACCGTCTTTGACCCCAATTCTCTAGACCAGGGTTTCTCAACCTCTGCACTGTTGGCATTTTGGGCTGAATAATTCTTTGTTGTGGGACGCTGTCCTGTGCATTAGTAGAATGTTTGGCAGCAACCCTGGCCTTTCCCAACGGATGCCAGTAGCACCCTCCCCACCCCCAGTGTTAACAACCAAAAATGCCTCCAAACATTGCCAAATGTCTCTTGGGGGGCAAAAATGCCCACTAGTGAGACCCACCGCTCTATAAACAAGAATACATGACACAGAGGAGAGTAAAAAGCTAATGAAAGAAACATTGGATGGAGAGGACTATAGTCATGAACTTTTAGTACACACTTTTCTGTTCTGTCACTTAGGTATTTCACAATTAAGACAGTGACAAAATGATTCCTGTACTTCATTGGTAATGCTGTTCTAGTGCTGTTCTCCTAATTCTTTTTTTTTCTTTTGCAGAATTAAGAGCACGTTTCCTTGTTTATCAGATACATCACTGCTTGATGAAGCAAGGAAGATATAAATTAAAATTTTTTAATACATATCGCTGACTCCATGGAATGGACATCCTGTATAAGCACTGAAAAGCAACAACACAATAACACTAAAATTTTTAGGCACTCTTAAATGATCTGCCTCTAAAAGCATTGGATGTAGCATTGTGCAATTAGGTTTTTCCTTATTTGCTTCATTGTACTACCTGTGTATATAGTTTTTACCTTTTATGTAGCACATAAACTTTGGGGGAAGGGAGGGTGGGGTGGGGCTGCGGAATTGGCATGGGGGGACCTTATGAAGAGCTTGCTTCCATTTAGAGCAAGGAGTAAAATATTTGACTTGCATGGAGAGAAGCAGTTTTGGGAAGGGTTTGAATTGTTTAAAGATGTAATGTCTCTTTCAGTGAAAATTGATACTTCATTTAAAAAAAGCATCTGAATTTGAGCACCGGTTGCAAATAATGGCCAATTATTTTTACATGAAGCTTTTTCTCATTTGGGAGCTCTGATGATTCCATATATACTGGCAAATGGCTTTTTTTTTTTTTTTTAACAACAGAAAAAAAAAAAAACAAAATGAAACCTATTCTCAGTCATCCCTGCCCTTCCCCCCAGTTCCTCTTAAAATTGGAATTTACCAGTTAATTATTCAGCAGTTAGGTAATCATTCCAGGTAATTTTGGGCAAAAATCTGGGGTATATGAGGGAGTTCTGAATGCTCAGAATTGACCGTCTAATTTTTATCAGGTTTGTTGAGAAATTTTCTTAATTTTTTTGGACTTGGGGCTATGTAGACATGGTCAAAATAATTCCAAATCCTTGGATATTTTTTAAAGATCTGCAACTTCACATAAGAAAAATAATGAAATAATTTTTAATTTAAAGCTTCTCATTCTATTTGTTAAAATGTCCAAAGGAAATGGTATTTTTAAAGAAAAGTGTATAGAGAGAAAAGCACACGTGGAATTACTGAAATGGATACTACATCTTTAAACAGTATTTTTACATTGCCTGTGTAGGTATATGAAACAAACCATCTGAAGTGTACCTGTGTACATAACTCTGTAAAGACACTGAAAAATTATACTAACTTATTTATGTTAAAAAGAGATTTTTTTTTTTAATCTAGACCATATACAAGCCAAAGTGGCATGTTTTGTGCATTTGTAAATGCTGTATTGAGTAGAATAGGTTTTTTCCCTTCTTATGTTAAATAATATGGCTATGCTTAAAAGGTTGCATACTGAGCCAAGTATAATTTTTTGTAATGTGTGAAAAAGATGCCAATTATTGTTAAACATGAAGCAATCAATAAATAAACCTTCCATAGCTATTCATTGAGTTTAACTGTAATGTGCTTTATTAAGCTTGAGGTATTTGACCTGGCATTCTAGTCTTACACAAATATAATGTGAAGTGGCAAATATCTTGATAATTTAGGCCCATGTCTGTGATGATGTTTATGTGGCTCTGAATGTGGTAGTCACTATTTTCCACTACGTTCTGTACGAGTGAGCAAAGCTTTAGACATGTGAAGTGGAAAAGCCACATTTTCATATAAGTAAGATTGTCAAATCTCTCATTAGTTCAAATATTTAGGTCTTAGAGGATATGTATCAGAACCAAAAATTTTTACGTAAGTGTAGGCTGGCTGATCACACATTTGCAGGACTGAAAATGAAAGTAACATGGTGACTTCTCTAAATTGTGTATTTACACATGGAATGTTGTGAGAAATAAGAGCAGTTGCTTAGACCATGTAGTACACACCTCTTGTCCAAAGTATTAAGATACATATAGGTCTTCTAGAAATCGGCATGCATTCCACACTAATTTAAAACAGTTATTCTTCAAATTAAACTGGTCATGAAAAACTCCTCAAAGTTGAACTTTCCTGGTGATAATCCACACAACCTAAAACTGGTTCATCTGAATACCACATCTGAAGGTTTGGGGCCCATATCCACATGGCAGAGATAGATATTTTTAAAAAATTTAAACAAGGCCTTTTAAAGTCAAATTTACTAAAAACTGATTTCCTGTTATTTCACATTCTCTTAAAAATGGAGCTAAGGTGTAAAAGTAAGTTATTTTTTCTAGGCATCTGCAGATGGTTAAATTGCAAAAATCTGAATTTGGGTTAAACTGTTACCCTCAAATACTTGCGTTTACATTTTCGCACCCCAAAAGGGACTCTAAACAAGATAGTTTGAGCTTATTTTGACCTGAAGTTGCTTAAAAAAAAAAAAAAAGGCGTGTGTGGGGGGGTAGGTCGTCTCTCTGCTGCTGCCGGGAAGGGGAAAGAAGGTCCTTTGGTGGCTGGGCTACATCTTCCAAGTAGGTATTATTTTAATTATAGGCTAAAGGTGTTTTTATGATTCAATTCAAAACACGCAGATGGGGTGTTTTTTCAGGAAGACACTGAGAAAGCAAGAAAACAATTCAAAATGGGGAGGAAGGAATGGAGAGTCAGGAAATAATGAAATAAAATTACTTTCTGAGCCAAAAAGCGTACTTCAAAAAGTCTCTGACAAAAGACTCTTAATTGCTGCCTGTACCCCATTTTCCTTTCCTCAAAAGGCATCTTTAATGTGGATTTTTAGAGACTGCGTTTTAGGAGTTCTGGGCCAGGAAGAAGTGGATGCTTGCCGCGCCAGGCACGTTCACAGGAACGCAGCCCCCGAGTCACCGGGTCAGTCTTTTCCACGTCTGTGTCAACTCTCCAAGTGCATCCCCGATATTCGAAGCGTTCTCTCCCCGGCCCCTGACGGCGGGGCTCGCCGCGGGCGTCCCTATGAGGGGATGCGGCCGCGGGCGCCAGCCACCCACCACCCTGCTGCCCAGGCCCGTGCGTCGTCCTCTCTCCAAACTGCCCCGAAGCCCCGCACCCTCCCGTCCCGGCAGCGGCGGGGTCCGGCGGCTGGAGCCTCGGGACGAAAAGCCCATCGAGTCTCACCGCTCGTCTGCCACTTGCAGCGCCCGCGCCGCCGGGGTCACTGCGCGCAGTTCCCGCGCCCCGGGCGCCCGCAGGCCGTGCAAGGCTGCTGCGCCCGGGCCCACTCAGTGGCGCGGGGCGGTTTCTCACCAACTTTCCTCCCTCATCATCTCTCCTCCGGGCTAATAAAGAAGCGGAATCCCCCCACTTCTTCCCACAGTCATACCCTCCACACCAGCACCTGGCCAATTCTAGAGCGGTGGGGGGATCTGAGCGACGGGGAGAACCTTTCCGAGTCAGTGGAGCATTCGGGGCAGCAGCCTGCTCCCACTCCCACCCTGGGCTCCAATGATCCGCAGCCCCGCGCATTTCGAAAGGCTTCCCGGCTCGCGGGGGGCCAAGGAGGACCGCAGCGGCGCGCAGGAGGGGCCGAGCGCCACAGCCGCTTGCGGGGTCGCTTCCAACTTTGCAGCCGCTTTGCAAAGTCCACCCCCGCCAACCTCTCAACACGCATCCCCAGCTGTCCCGCGCGGAGGACTGGGGCAGGGAAGAAATGGGGAAATGTGGGGCCAGGGGCATGACTGCGGGATGTAGGGGACCGTGGAAATCCGCAGGATTGGAGCGGGGCGCGCGGTCTTTCAGGCCACGGAGCGCCCACCGCCCCGGCCGCGCCTAACGACTTTTCCTGGCGGCCGGGAAACGCTGCCTTCGCCATTTCATCTTCATCATTGTGAGCGTAGACACTTGCTCTTCATAAGGGTTTTTTTTTATTGAAAAGGTGTTTTAAATGCACGTCTAGGATCTCCAATCTGCTTTTCAGAGTGTGGATTTCTTTTTATTAATTTGCTATCTCTTTCACCTGAGCCACACCCAAAGCCCGCTCCCCTCCCTCCCCGCCAACATTAAGGTAAAAATCCTGCAGACGAACTTGGAGAGGGGGGGCAGGGAAGGAGGGCGCACTATCCTGCCAGATTCCCTCCGCCCACCCGGGGTCGGGGTCGGGGGGAACCTCCCGGATCTCGGCTCGCGTGGGGGTGGGGTGGGGTGGGGTCAGCCTCAGTCGGACCCTGCAGAAGCGAAAGTGTAGTATTTGCACGGAGGCAAAGTCCCCCGTGCGGCCGCCCGCGTCCCAGGTCTGTCTCGCGTGGGGACATACAGTAGGCAATTATTAGAAAGCGAAAATACAAAAAGAAATCGGTGCGTTTTGGGCGCGAAACGTCGACGCGCCTCACAGGAACGCGAAGAAAAGGCAAGGAGAAGGGCGCGCGGCCGGGACGCGGGGCCGGGAGATTGCATCATTGCTGCTCCCCCTCCAGAAAATGGGCTCCGAACCGCGGCGACCATCATGGCGCTCCGGTCGGGCCGCGCTTCCCGCGCGCCTTCCCCGAGCGCTCGGGCCGCGGGCACTGAGCCCCAAACGAGCGTTTTGCAAACATCCCCCTCCCACACCCACACACACTAACTCGGGCGCCTATCCCCCCACCCCCTCCTCCCTTTTGTGTCATGTATGTGAGTGCGTGCGTCCGTCTGAGTGTGTGTAGGATTAGAGAACTCGAAGATTATTTTTTTTCCTTTTTTTTTTTTCCCCTCCCTTGCTGGTGGTTGTAAACTTGATTGGCATTGGCTGCGCCCACTGACCCCTGCGCGGAGTCCACTGCAGATTTAAGGTGGATCCGAAAGACTGCGGCTTCAGGCGGAGTCCCGAGCTTTAGCTGGTTTGGGAGGAAAAGGAGGAAAGGGGAAGGGGGGAAAAAAAAAAGGTCCCAAACCTTGCGCCCGGCGCGTTTTCACGAATCCCCTGCGGTACCAGCCCCCGCGCCCCCCCTGCCCGGCGAGCTCTTCCTCCGCCCACCTCCCGCTCCTTCCCCATTGGCCGGCCGGTGCAGTTTGAATTTTTTCTTTTCGTTCTTTCTTTTTTTTTTTTTTTTCGGATGCTTGTTTTCTTGTAAAAAAATACAGTACCCCACCTCGTACTATGAAACCCACTACGGCGGCCCGAGGTGGGGTGTTTTAGCTGGTTTGGGGAAGGCCGGGGCGGAGGCGGAGCATCTGTGCCAACATTTTGCCCCGAAGTGCCGTTGACATTGTGCAGGCGGGTAGGGGAGCGTGGGGCCGCGGTAAACAAACTGAGTAGCTTCGGCGGGGACAGAGATGTAGTATAAAACGTTAATGGATGTCCAGGGCGCACCGTTTCGCCGGCTGCTGGCCAGAGGTGCTAGGGAGTTGCTGACAGGAGCCCGGGAGAGGATGCACCTTCCCCTGCCTTGGAAAGGTAGACTTGGGGAGGGCTGGGGTTGGGGGTGAAGTTGGCCCAGTAAAGAATATCTGCTCACAAACAAAGGGGTGGGGTGGGGGGAGAAGAAAGAAAACAGGGAAGGTGTAAATATAGCTCAGGTCTATTACCTCAAGCGCTGCTCAGCTAGCATGCATCATAATTCAGCCAGTTGCTGTCATTTTTATTGGATTTTTTAAAAAGTTTTCTCTCTGATTTCGAGAGTGCTTTTGAGTAAGGACAAGTGTTAAAATTGAGGATAAAAACGATAGAGGGAATATGACTTTTAAAGTGACTTTGGTTTCTGGGTCTGGAAATTAATTCTTTTGATAAAGTCCTTTAAGGTTTAGGGTAATGTTATTTGTACTGCAGGTCTAATAGAAATGATAGCCCTTACTAATTATAGTCCAATTATGTTTCACTTTGCTGTGAAAATTTCAGAAGTTTATAATAATTCAAAGTATTATTCAAATCACTCTATCTTCAGGTTAGTGAAGCTAGCACATATGCATACATTGTGGGGGTCTCTTATTCTTCTCACACTGTAGCTAATGATTTTAACCAGATGTCCAGCTCACCCTTCAGTCCAGCCTTCAGTCAACAGTTCTCAACTTCCCCAGTCATTTTTTTAGTTCTTAACTCTTTCAGTCCTTCCTAACCCAGCAAAGGCTTTACTTACTCAACCAAACTGAGCTCCTTGGACCACCATAAACCAAACTATCTATGCCCTTAGAAAGGAATTTGTTTGAGTTAAGAAAGCCCACAGATGGACTGGCTAGCCTCAGGAAGCAGTGAGTTCATCATTCCTGAAGTGTGAATCAGTTACTAATCGGGATGACCCCTTGATAGGGACATTGTAGACAAGACACATATATCAAGGGAGTGTGAGGACTAGTTACCTCCAAAGTCTGTTCTAGACCCTTGAGATACTGTATTTCCAATCTTGAACTTTATGGCTTTCCAGTAAATTAAGCAACTTTCCTTGGTCATTACCATCTTCTGAGTTGTACTGTCCAGTATGGTAGCCAGAAGCCATATGTGGCTGTTGAGCACTTGAATGTAGCTAGTCCAAATTGAGATGTGCTACAACTGTGAAAGACACACCAGGTTTTAAGAATCAGTAGGAAAAAGAGTGTTAAATATCTCATTAATAAGTTTTATATTCATTACATATTAAAAAAGTTATCATGTTTTTGATATATTGTATGAAATAAAAAATATTAAATTTCACCTGCTTCTTTTTACTTTTTTTAACATGGTTAAATGGACAACTTTAAGTTACCTTATGACATAAGTTGCCTTATATGACTCCCATTTTATTTCTATTGGACATTGCTGTTCTAGACTGGCACCTGTGATACCTGAAGTACTATCTTTGAGAGTGGGGACTAGTAATACTGATGAGTAAGTAACTTCCAGCTGCTATCCGAATTTCCCAACTGAAAGTGAGGCCCAAACTGAGCCTCCGGAAACTTTAGAAAGAATTCTGCCAACACCTAACACCTACTGTTTCATCTTTAACACTTAGTATTGGGTTTGAGCCCAGACTGGAAATACGGTACAGATCTGTCTGATGAAATCAGACGTGATAACAGCTTTCCACATTATGTAAATAGAGAGACTAAGGAGTCCAATATGTTAGGAATGAGTCTGGAAAACAATTTAGACCCCAAACAAAGTGTCTACAGGTAACTTTTCACTACCACTCTGCAGTGGACTGGAAGGCAGGGACAGATGGAGCAGGGTTCTCACTCTGTGGATATATCTCTAATGGAAGACTTGAACAAATGAAAAGGTGCATCATATTCTTGGGATAGAAATATTCAACGTGATAAAGATGACAATTAAATCTATACTTTTACACTAAATTCTGGTAAGTTCTGATTATCCTATTCCATTCTATTGTTCTCTCAGTTTATGCACTCAGGACTATGTTCTTTTAATTACTGCACATTTAGAATTATGTCATAATGTTTAGTAGCACTAATCCTCCATACCCAACCAGTCCTTTTCGTTTTTTCAAAATTTTCCTGGATGCTTTTGCTTGGCTGTTTTCCCATTTGGACTTAAATGAATTTCTCTAGTTTGAAATTTTCTTTCTTTCTTTCTTTCTTTCTTTCTTTCTTTCTTTCTTTCCTTCCTTCCTTCCTTCCTTCCTTCCTTCCTTCCTTCTTTTTTTTAAAGAGATATCACAAGTAGGCAGAGAGGCAGGCAGAGAGAGAGGAGGAAGCAGGCTCCTCGATGAGCAGAGAGCCTGATGTGGGACTCGATCCCAGGATCCCGGGATCATGACCTGAGCTGAAGGCAGAGACTTTAACCCACTGAGCCACCCAGGCGCCCCTGAAATCTTATAGGCATCTAAAAAAATGGAGTGGGATCCTTATCGCATACTTTACACCAGGATCAATTCCTGGAGGATTAGAGTGAAGTGTAAAAAAATGAAATTATAGACATACCAGAAGAAAGTTCAGAGGATTTAAAAAAAACCTAATCTGAGAGTTGGGAAGGTCTTTCTAGATATGAAACAAAGCAGAGTCTATTGAATATAATATTGTTAAATTCAATGACATAAAAATGAAAAAGTTTCCGTATGGCGAAAGGTATCAGCAAAGTCAGAGGCAATGACCTAGGGGTGATAGTTGCACAACAGTGTGATATACCTCATGCCACTAAGTTGTACATTTAAAAAATGTTTAAAGTGGTAAATTATGTGTTAAACCATAATAAAAATATAGATACCTACATGCATGCATACTTACATACATTCATACATACATACATACATACATACACACACACACTACTGGAAAAATTTTAAAGTTGTCCATGTTCTGTCTGAAAGAATCTCACACACAGTGTTGTGGGTCCCATCCTTTGTGAGACACTGGTTGCATTTCAGGCTCGAGTTTGATTCCTGGTCACCTAATTCATTGCCTATAAGAGCTTTTGCAAGTTACTTCACCTTTTAAAGCTCCTATTTCTTTGGCTTTATAGTGAGGATGCCTTTAGCTCTCTCATTGGGTTATTAACCTATTCAGTGGGATATTGTATTGTGGTACTTAGCACAGTACCTGTTATATCATAGATATTAATCATTATATATATTTATAAACAATATAACATCCCGTTCATATTTTGGATTCTCAAATAAGCAACCACAATCAGCACTATATTAACCCTGTAAATATGTTTCTCGATTTTAATTATTGCTGTTATTACCCTTAAGAAGAACAATATTTTGGGGGTATTTAATAAACAATATAGTGCAAAAAAATGGTTAAAATGGTAAATCGTATGTTAAGTATAATTAATAATTATACTTAATAATAATAATGATTTTATTACAATTTATTATTTATTATTACAATAATAATAATGATTTTAAAAAAATATTTATTTTTTTGAGAGAGAGAGAGCACACGCGCAGGGGGCATGGCAGAGGGAGAGGGAGAAGCTGGCTCCCCGCTCCACAAGGGGCTCGATTCCAGGACCCTGAGATCATGACCTGTGCCGAAGGTGTACAGTTAACTGACTGAGCCACCCAGGCACTCCTATTTAACACTATTTTTTTTTAAAGGTTTTATTTATTTATTTGACAGAGATCACTAATAGGCAGAGAGGTGGGGGAGGGGGTACGAGGGTTGGGGGGAGCAGGCTCCCTGCTGAGCAGAGAGCCCCATGCAGCCTAAATCCCAGGACTCTGAGATCATGACCTGAGCCAAAGGCAGAGGCTTAACCCCCTGAGCCACCCAGGTGCCCTATTTAACACAATTTTATTTAAAAACCTAAATAAAGCATTTGTTGAGTTTAGGGCCATTTCTAATTATCTCAGAAAGGATCTGGTATAGATTTGTTTGTGGTACCAAATCAGTAACACACACCCTCCAAACAAACAGAATGGCAAACTGGGAAAACTGTCCACAACCTATATACTGGAAGGCTAATTTCCCTGATAATTATCGAATTTCTATAAATCAATGAAAAAAAGCAAACCAACAGGAAAATAAGCAAAGGATACGAATGCAGTTTTCAGAAAAGGAAATACAAAGGCTCTTAAAACA
Source organism: Mustela putorius furo (assembly GCF_011764305.1). Lineage (NCBI taxonomy): Eukaryota > Metazoa > Chordata > Mammalia > Carnivora > Mustelidae > Mustela > Mustela putorius. The sequence continues at coordinate 35,260,328 of NW_025422368.1, read as the reverse complement.
TGAAAACAGGGTCAACTGTAGTTTAAAACTATGGGAATATAAATTGTATACAGAACACATAAGTCAAGGCAAGTACGGTCACAATTAGCATCGCTCAGATACAAAGTTGGCCGTTATCCTTTCTTGGCAGTTTAACCTTTCCTTCCCTCCTTTCTATCCAAGGCTGAGTGATCGTGTCCCTGCCCCGGGCTTCACTGGTGACCAGAGAAGCAGAGTTTGCATGTGTGGAAGCCATGACCACCTTTCACATTCAGTGTCAGATTCCTGTCATCCAAACCGGCTAGTCTTCCGCGTAGGGTCACCTTTTTTTGCCCACGGAAATCCTCTGAATCAGCCTCTTAAAGTGAGTCCGGCCCCTTTCCTTGACACATCTCATTCATTCCCAGTTTTAATTCCTGGATGTTGGCTGATAATCTGAGCCTCTCCCAAATCCCCGCCTTCGCCAGGGGCTTCCTTCAAGTTCTCTATTCTCTTAAAAGCTTCAGGCGGAATTTAGTATATGATAAGCACAAAATATCAGATCAGTAGAGACTGTATGATGGAATAAATGTCTTTAGGTGGCAGGATTATAGACAGCCTCATGGGAAAATGTGAAATCTCTCCTACAAAAACAGACACACATTGCATTTTACCTTGTCGACTGTGGGTTTCCTTTTTAATAATTCCTCTTCTACAAATTTACTTTTGGGAAATAATCAGATGTATAACTGAAGATATATTGACCATATATTGATCTTTATGAAGGTATATAATTATAAAAAGGAACAAAGGAGTAAACAAATAACAACTCCTTAGACGTGGGAATATGGGATTGATTATTCAAATCAACTGTAGTATATCCAAGAATGACACAGATTGCAGCCATTAAAACACTCTGGGTTCCTTTATATATTCGTAGGAAAAGTCAATAATATTAAAATAGGCACAGAACAATGTTTATGGTATGACTCCATTTTGGTCCAAAAAATTTTATTTATTTATTTGCTTACTTTAAAAAAATATTTAATTTATTTATTTGACAGAGAGGGAGAGAGAGAACGAGCAAGAGAAGCAGGAGAGGGAGAAGCAGGCTCCCCGCTGAACAAGAAGCCCCTTGTGGGGCTCGATCCCAGTATCCTGGGATCCGACCAGAGCAGAAGGCAGACACTTAACTGACTGAGCCACCCAGGCAGCCTCCCCTTATAAAAAACTTTTAATAAGAAACAACTGCAAAGGTAATTCAAATTTGAAAAATATTTATCCTTAGAGTTATGGAATGCAGAATAAGTTTCTCTTCGTGTCTCTCATTCTCTTTTCTCAGACATCGGCAGAGAACAAGCATTTCTATAATTCATTTCCCTTCTCTTTGTCTGTCTGTTTAGTTTCAGATATCATTAAATCTATATATGAATTATGAGGAGTGCGTTTTGAGGTATATGCTTCCAGAGCACGTAAATGAGGTGTAAATAGCATTCCCATTAACTCAGGAATATCTTAACAAGCCCTGAAAAATTTTTGTGTGCCCTATTCCATCTTTTTGGCACAAGGGATACTATGGGTAACATTATCCCAAACCTCACATTCCTTGATCTTTGGCATTTGGCACACCCAGAGCTCCTGCCCAGAATTCAACAGATTAGCTCCCTGTCTTAGTTTTATTACTTAGGACGTAGTGCTGGGGGGATTGTTTTAAATTTCTCGTTAGCAGACCAGTCTTGAGCTGTGACTCTCCATGGGACTGACTTGGGGCAAATCTTAGAGTCTCCGAATACCAGGTGTGGGAGATCATGGCATCCAGGGTCCATTTTATAGATGAAAATATTCTAATCCTTGACTTCCTGTAAAGTGGGGAAGTTAAGATGATTTATAGGTTCCTTCTGGTTTATGACTCCGTGATTTCTGTTTCCTACTCAGAATCACGTAGTCCATCCACGTGGATCAGGTTATTTTCCAGGGAAGCCAGATTCTTGATTTTTGGCTGAAAAACGCATATTCACAAGAGTCAGAGGAAGATGATAATACAATAGTGTAGACGGAACAGTGAACGTTTATTATCTTACTGGAAAAAAGCCCGTGATAACTTCGTGGTTGCTCAGTGGTGCTAAACACTGCTTCATTGTTGCGTCCAGCCCCTGCTACTGACCAGGCTCTGTGTCTTCAGGGAGACAAACAGGAGTATTGCCCTCTTCAGGCTGTTGGAGGAGATGGACAGGGAATCGCAGCCGTACTTATTAAATGGAATTTGCTCTAGTGTTCCGAAGGGATCTCAGAGCTCTGTTTTATGCTCCAGCAGTTTGGGCCCCCTACAAAGGTGTTCAGCTGGGGTAGCAAAGCAGGGGCTGAAATCATAACTCTTTCCTCAAGTCTGCCTGTGTTGGCCAAAGAGAAACAAGCCATTAAAAATCCAGCTCTCCGCGTGGGGCCTTCTGTAGTTTGCTGAAAGTCCCCTGTGTCCTAATGGCTGCCCTGTAGGATGCCCTAAGAGTTTGACACGGTGTACCTAACCTAGCCATGGTGGTGAGGATATCTCTCCTAAGGAAATGACTTTTAGCTGAGACCTGGAGACTATGGGAGGAAGGGGAGAGTGACCCAGGCAGAGAGGTCCAAGGCCCCAAGCCGGGGAAGGACTTTGAGGAAGTGGAAGAAGGCGCGCTTATGGCTGGGATGCCGTGAACCAGGACAGCAGGAATGCGAACTCTGGTGAAGTTGTGGTGAGGTCTAGACATGATGGGATTCTGGACCTGACTTTAAGAGCAACAGGAAAGCCATTTCTTTCTAAGACATTACTTTAAGCAACTGACTTGTGCAGGTTCAATTAAACTTGATTATTATCCTCCTTTAATCTAATTCTAGTCAAAGCCCTTAGTCTTTTTTTTTTTTTTAATAAAGATTTTGTTTATTTATTTGACAGAGATCACAAGTAGGCAGAGAGGCAGGCAGAGAGAGAGAGGGAAGCAGGCTCCTGCTGAGCAGAGAGCCAGATGCAGGGCTCAGTCCCAGGACCCTGAGATCATGACCTGAGCCAAAGGCAGAGGCGTAACCCACTGAGCCACCCAGGTGCCCCAAAGCTCTTAGTCTTGATCAGGATCATTTCCACTGGATGTGGGCTGAGGCTGGCACCTTTATGTTTCTTTGCAATGCTGTTCAACACACACAACAGAAAACATGTTCAAACTCTGGTTTCAGTAAACGAAGGGGATGTGAAGTCTTTGGACCATCAGGGCAGATACTGGTCCCAACCGATACATTGCTGGCTCGGTGGGGGACACACACTCCCCACCCCCACCCCCACCTCACCCCCCTACCCCCGCTGCGCCCTGCAAATCCCACCTCCTGGTGTCCTCTGTTGAGTGATAGAAGCTGAAGGTGTGCATCTTACCCACCACTTGGGCTCCACCAGCTGCCAGTTCAGCTTGCCTTCTCTCTTCTCTGACATGATGAGCCAGTGGCCTGTCGTTTTAGGAGTGTGCCCCTGGTGTGCCCTTTGCAAGAACAGTGGGTGTGAATCCTCAGCCTAGGGGTGAATACCGAATCATTTTTTCTTCAAATAGCTCAACATTTTTTTTGCCTTCCATTTTTACTGGGCGACTGGCTGGAATGTTTACAAATAGTTTGGCCAAAGGATTCACCATTTATTTGCTTTTGGAAGGAGACTTCAGAGGAGCGATGAGAAAAACAAGCAAACCACAGAGTTCTATTTTTTTGTTTTTGTTTTTAAAAAATCAAACCCTTAAGATAGGAAAAGAGAGACCTCTGCTGGCCAAACTGAGATAACGCCCTGCCCTTGGTCGGTGACTCCAGGAGAAGCTGGCCCTCCGGTGGGAGCAGGTGTTGGCACTTTAAGGGCTCTCTGTTCATTTCCTCAGCCATCAGTTCAGGGGCTTTGGGAGCAAATCTAAGTGACATGTACTTCCCAGCTCGGTCCCGATTACTTCTGTTCCAGTCTCTAGGAAGAGTGTCAGTCTTTTCATATTTCTCAAAAACAAAGCTTTAAACAGCAGCGCCAGGGAAACCCCAGGCCTGAAACAGCTCCCACATCTTCTCTTTGTTTTCTTTCTCTTTCCTGCCCTTCGCCTCCCCGCCTCCCCTCTGACAGGGAAACAAAATCAAACACATCTTCCCTCAAAATCGGGAGATGGTGCTGATGGAAAGGGAGAGGGAGGAATTAACCACTTATCTGTATTCTATCCTCCACTGAATATGGCAGCCGGGGGCCCAGGATTGGGGTTACACACCCGAGGGACTCCGTCAGTGGGAGACCCACTGCTCCTCTGGAGAAGACAGAGGATGGTTATGTGGGAGGAGGGGGAAGGGGTCTCCCTGAGCCCTTTGGTTTGTCTGCAGTGAGGACCATGAGGACCAGGAGGAGTGCCCATGGCCCAAGTGCTTTACATAATTTAATTCTGTTTCCTGCTTTGCCTCTTTCTCTACAATCTTAAAACCATCTTTCTCCAGAAAAAAAAAAATTAAAAATAGGTCAGCAATTTAGAACAAAGCCTACATAAAAATAATAGCTACGTGTGTGCTTGCTATTTTATTAGGTTTTTTTTTGGGGGGGGGGGTCTCTGGACTAAGCTGCACCCAGCCCCCATATGAGAAGAGGCTTTCCCTGGGCTCCGTACTGTCTCCATCCAAGAAAACACCTTGGGGCTGTGGTGAAGAGCTGCAGAGGGGCCTCCTGGTTCTGGTTTCCACACGATGGTTCCACGTCCTGTCTCTCTGTGTCTAGCCTGCTCTCACTCATTCTCCTAGGTTTCACCAACCTTTTCTGCATCTGCTAACACAGGAGCCAATAGTACCAAGTGATGGTCACTTTATGGCTGGCAAAGGACCTTAAATCATCTAACCCAAGCCTCTCTTTTGAGACAACTGAAGCCCCGAGAGGTTGTCAGCTGCCTAAAGTTACCCACCTCATGGCTTGCTGAGGCAGGATGGAAACCCAGAGGCCCTGGATTCTGGAGGAGACACTTCCTTTAGGACACCCATGCTGAACTTGCACAGATGTCCGTTGTGCACAGATGGTTCATACTTTTACTTTCTGCTCTTTCTCCCTGGTTGCCTGTCCATCACCCCCTCTTTTAAGGCCTCCACTCCTTCATACTGCACACAGACAACCATGGGCCAATTACTGTATCCACCAGCCAGCCCTGGGTGGCTTTCCTTTCCTCCCCACACTTACCTCTTCTGCTTGCACCTGGTTAGTGCGGTAACAAATCCCTTGACTCACACCTTTACCGAGCAAGGCTCCCAGACCTCGTACCCTTCTCTGAAATGCCTATTGATATTGGCATTCCTGGGCTGCTGGGTCGTCTTGAGTGTTTTTCATGTATGCATTCAGTTTGTGTATGTCGGAAGTTGCCTTATCCTTATTTTAACCCTTTTTGATTCCTCAGCATAGTACAGTGCCTTCGTCTGGAAACACAGTCTCTTAACCCAGCAGAGTAAATCTCTGTAACTCTGAGAAGGCCAAGTATGGTGGAAAGCCAATTATATAGCCATTTTAAAGCAGGGCGTCCTTTTCTGACTTTCAGATGATACTATATAGTTTCTAATATGGTGCCCTGGGTATCCTGTTAACATTTGCTAGTTTTGTAGATGCCAAATCATCCAACCACAGAACTTCTTCATTCATGGACCTGGCAGTTATTGAAGGAGTGCCTGAAAGTATGATGCATTGCATTAGGCCCCTGAAGGCATTTGAAAAAAAAGTTTGACATCTGCCAGTCTGTCCCCTTCTGGCTGCCTGGAAGGTGGATAAGGTGGATGCAACCTGAGGAGGCATCCTTTGTTTCTGAGGATAGAAGGTGCATTGTAGAGCACAAAGATCCAGGAACTATAGGGGGTGCCTTAACAGCTCAGCACTGCTTATCTCCAGAATTCCTTTAAAGAAAAGAAAAATACACTTTTATCTTGTTTAAGCCACTATTATTTCTGGTCTCTGTTACTAGCTGCCAAATGCAAATCTTAACTGATAGAGAAAAGTTCTTGAGGATTTTTGAGCAAGGGACTGATTCTGATTGGTAGCTATGCAAGAGATAGATTCCTGGCTGGGGGGCCAGGGTGGGGAGGTGTTCCGGGCCATACAGAGATAAAGTGGGCCTGGCAGGTGGATACGGTAGTGAGGTGAGGCTTTGAATGAGGAGAATACACACATCTTGCAGGGGGTCATTGATTTTGGTTCTTTTCCCCCAGGACACCTCTGCTAAACTCCTGTTATATAGTGGCTACTTAAATATGTACTTCCTGAGTGATTTGCATTGTGCTATTGTCAGGTGGCCTGAAAGCTAGGGAGATTGAGAAGATGGGCATTCTTTGTGTCTTAAAAAGGAGCAGGCAAAAGCTGGCACAGGAAAAGCATATCAGTGTTACAGAAAAATGAAGTTACTATGTTTGCTGAACTCCTGCAGGCATTTCCAAGGAAAGGAACTTTTGTTACATGGGACTGTCTAATCAAGATACATTTGAAATGTATCCTCTCCTGGAGAGCAACTGTAAATAATATTTTAAAAATGTATCTTGGAGTAACTTGCAGGGTAAAGATACATTTTATGTGCTAAAAAACTTCTAAAAGGGGAAAAAAATCTACTTTATTAACTTACTTTCAGCTTCCCATCTTCCTAGTGCACTTTTCCTCTTGAGGTTGGGCAGGTAATTTCATACCTCTTAGATTAGAAGACATTTCATTCTTGTTTAAATAGGTTTAACTAGGCTAAAAACATATGAGAGTGGAGCTGTGATCTAGCATAATATTCCTGTGAACTAGCTGTGCTAACCTAATATCTCGGTCTCTCTGTTTCCTTAAAAATTTGTTGACAATTGCAAAGTTCTTCCAAGCCTGGCTCAAACAGGTAATTGGAAGCCTACTACAAATACCAAGGTCCCTTAAGGCATCGGCCTTCAGCCTTTCTCTCCTTGCGCATAGAAAGGCAGATGTGCCCAGTATTGCCTGAAAATTTTTGCTCATTAATTATGTCTCCCCACTCTTGACCTCATTTGGAAAAAAAAATACGTTTGACTGCAAGCCATTGGGGGTGCCTGGGTGGCTCAGTTGGTTAAGTGTCCCACTTTTGATCTCAGCTCTGGTCTTGATCTCAGGGTCATGAGTTCTAGCCCTGCACTAGTCTCCATGCTGGGTGTGGAGCCTCTTAAAACAAAAAAATGCAAGCAACTGAACATTAGGTGTACCTGGACTACCTGTTGCAAACTTCCATACTTTTTTATCAGCTCAATTTTAATAGCATATATGACTGTCCCTCGTTTATAGTGGGAAGAAACAGGAAAAAAATGATTCCAAATACTGGGTTTTGATTTACACCTCCCTGAAGTGCCTGGGTTGACTCCCCAGCAGTCTGATAAGCAGATGTTCTCTCCTTACAGTTAAAGAGATAATAACAGGAACCAACATTCCTGGAGCACTGTCTGCCGAGTCACATATCTACATTATTTCTTTTAATCCTGATGAAAAATTCTGAGCAACAGCTGTCTCGACGAGGAAACTGAGCCTTGGAGCTATTGTTCAGTCACATTAAGGTGCTGAACCAGGGCCCACATTTAGGTCTCACTGACTCTTCGCGTGGGTTTAGAGGGCGTTCTGTTATTCTTGTAAATAATCTCAACGAGAACAGGGCCAACTGGCTCAGGGTGACACTCGATTCCAAATCATTCTCTTTTAGTTTTTGCCAGATTGGAAGACTGTCTGGTGATTAAATATTTCTGGCCAGCAATATCTTGCCATTTATGGAAAAATGATACCCCCTAATCTTTAATAATTGTTTCATTAAGAACAAAAACAATGTGCCTGCTAAGCTTTGGAATGGCTGCAGGAAAATCTCAGTACTTCTTGTACCTTCCTCTCTGTGTCTCCAGGGGCAAGATGGAAAGAAGAGTATCGCTTAGCAAAATTTCTTTAGGAAGAAGACAAACAGAGGATGCTACTGAGCTATGATTAGTAGATAACTTTCTGTGGCAGGCTACAACCAGCATGGGACACTTTAAGGTCTGGAAACCCCTTCTTAAGGGAGAAGACCATTTTATGTTCCCATAAGCTTGGAGAGCCTAAAGGAAGGAGTTTTTTAAAAATATGAGCTTGTCTCAGAACTTCCTTTTGCTTTTTAGTTGCATAGAGAATCTGGTGTTTCCAAGGCCGCCTTGTAGGTTAGGGAAGAAAACCCAGTCCTCTCTTTGCCAAACTTGTTCATGTTAGCTCTCCTACCTCCTACTTCATTGGCCTGGGAAGGGGGGACCCGGCTTGCTTTTGGGGAGGTGTAGCAAGGTAAGAGCCAAGTGATGTTTGCTAATTTTTTTTAAATTTAATTTTATTTTTTCAGCATTCCAAGATTCATTGTTTATGCACCACACCCAGTGCTCCATTGAATACGTGCCCTCCTTAATACCCACCACCTGGCTCACCCATCCCCCTACCCGGCTTATTTGTTTATTTAGTGAGGGGGTCTCACTAAAGAAGTCATTTCTTTTGTGTGCCTGAAGAGTTCCTCAGGACATTTTTCTCATTTATCTGGGTTTCAGGTGCTATTTTGAAGGTAATTTTGAGAGACGAGTTCAGGCTTAGGTCTTCTTTTCAACCTGGCAGGTCCTGGAGACACCAGTTGCTTCTTGGGTGGGACTACACCCACAGCTAGCGGAGCAGTGGGGTGGGTGGGCAGAGACAGAGTGGGTTACTTGAAATCTAAGGCAGTCCTGTTTGCAACAATGTAGATGGAACTAGAGGGTATTATGTTGAGTGAAATAAGTCAATCAGAGAAAGACAATTATATGATCTCATTGATATGAGGAATTTGAGAAACAAGACAGAGGATTATAGGGGAAGAAAAGGGAAAATGAAACAAGATGAAACCAGAGAAGGAGACAAACCACAAGAGACTCTTAATCTCAGGAAACCAACTAAGGGTTGCTAGAGGGGAGGGGGGTGGGAGACACGGGGTGGCTGGGTGATGGACAGTGGGGAGGGTGTGTGCTATGGTGAGTGCTGTGAATTGTGTAAGACTGATGAATCACAAACCTGTACCCCTGAAACACATAATACATTATATGTTAATAAAAAAAAAAAAGAAAAAATATAAATCTAAGGCAGTCTTCCTCAGCGGGCCATGGCAATATCTCAGTGAACCAGGCCATGGCAGACTTGTAGGTAAAGTCATGTCTTCGTGTAGGACGCCTAGCTTATGAGGGAAACTAATAACCTCCCCACAAGGCTGTTGTCAGGAGCGTGGCTAAAGCAAGTGTTACAAAATGTCAGCTATTATTAATAAGAGTGCAATTCAATATTAGGCCCACTTGGAGAAAGCTGATTTATCCAAACATGGGTCAGTGCCTCATGTATTTGAAAAGTGCATTTTTCAATACACTTATATTTTTGAAAAGTTTTTTTTCAGAATACATCCTCTCCCTACCTGTGATGTTCCTTAGCATCCATTCCCATCACTCCCCACTCTCTCCAATTTGCATGGTCTTTTCATATAAATGCTTTCTTCCATTCAGTTTTAGCAGCTGGAACATGCATTCGGTTTCCTTAGTCGTTCTGTTCTGTGTGAAGTGAACATTGACTACACATTATTCTTTACTTCAGGAACATGAGGACAATTCAAAGCCAAGGGCATGTTGGAACACTGGATAATCCGATGTCACATGGCCCATGCTTGGAATAATAGGTATATTTTCCTCAGGCCTGGCATCTCAGACCTGCTTTGTAGGACCAGTGTCTCATTTCTAAGCACAATATTTCCTAATTACTCAAATGAGAACAAGGCCATGTTGATATGATATAACTGCATTAGTGCTGGGCACGATTTCTTCTCTGGTTAGCTGACTGAATCATCATGATAGCTAACATAACTGTATGAATTGTGGCTCTCGCACCTGGAATGAGGGAGAGTGACCTATGTAGCTTTGACGCTGCTCCTTTGCACAAAGTTCAGGAAAATATCTATCTGACAGGGAGTTCTGTATCAGTTTTCCTTTCTTTCTTTCTTTCTTTTTTTTTTTTTTTTTGTATATCAATTTTCTTTTTTCCTTCCCTCCTTTTTTCCAATAAAAATGTATTGAGCACCTACTGTATGCTAAACATTAGGTATAAAAAAAATCATCCCTGCTCTTAAACCCCTAAGAAACTCAAAAGGGGTGTGTGTGTGTGTGTGATCACAGTACAATGAATTATGTATTAACAATGAGGTAGGTTTGAAAAACCTTCTGTGAGTGTACATGTGGGAGAGGGAAATTCTGGGAAGGCTTTTGTGGAGCAGATGTTATGTTAACTATTGAAGGATAAATAGGAATTTGCTGGGCCCAAACCCAACAAACGAGAGGAGAAGAGTCATTCGTTTGGCTGAACAGACTCTACAAAGGCACCGAGGCGTGGAGGAACAAGATGAGGACATATGATGTCTAGTCTGGTCTTGCTAAGCTCGGGGAATTATGATTTGGAGTCTGTGTTAGTAATGCATGGATGCATGGCTCATGGAATTAGACATTCGGTGGGTCTATTCCTGACATTGCCCCATGGGTATGGTAATCATCTGCTACAATCTGCTTTTTGTAGGCAAAGATTACTTTCTTTTTACTTCATGGTATAGAATTCTGGGGGATCAGTAGAACTCTTATTAAAATCAGTTCTCTGTGTGGCCTTGGACAGGAGTGAAACTGAACCCTGAGTTGACTACCAGTTGCCTTCTGCCACTAAATGGAAAATATTTAGAGAGTAGGCGCCACAATAAAATTACCTTACGTTATTTGAATTACCTGTTCTGGTAAATAATGCTGGATTTGAAGAGTCACACCAGCTCCTTTTAGCTAGACTAGGATCACACTTAGGTGGTTTCCTCTGTCTCTTTTCTCTTGTGCTTTGATCTATTTCCTAGTAAGTGCCTAAAACAGAGCCTTCCCCATAAGTAAAGAAGCTCCTGGTCCATTTTACTCTGGGTTTGAAAGGATGCACAGAAGGGAAGTGTGAGAAGGGACAGATCTAAGATAGGCGAAGCTGAGATGGATGTAGTCATGTGGAAGGAACAGTCAGAGGAGTCTCAGGGCTCTTCAGTATCACTTTTGTGTTCTGTTACTGGATGGAGGCAGCCTTGGAAAACATGGTCTCAGGACAGAGTCAGGCGTGGGTTTCAGGTGACTGGCTTGAGGACTCCCATGTGGCCTTGCTAAACTGTTTTGAGAACCCCACTGTGACCCAACACACTTTCACTCAGCCTTTCTTCCTTCCCGCTCCCCTTCCCTCACAGTCAGAGATACATCATGGTTTGACAGCTTCCACAACTTCTCTTGGCTCCTCCTCACTTCCTCTACAGATGTTTACCCTAGTAAATTTCTTTTTTTAATTCCCTTTTGGGGGAAACAGGCTCTCTGCAACGTGGGGCTTGATTCCAGGACCCTGGGATCAGGACCTGAGCTGAAGGCAGAAGCTTAACTGAGCCACCCAGGCGTCCCCCTTAGTAAACTTCTTGTGTGTCTAATTCCATCTTGGTGCCCGCCTCTCGGAGGACCCAGCACAATACTGCCCAGAAAGGGCAAAGGAATGCTGTTTTCAGTTCTAATATTCCCCATTACCGAGATTTGCCAGTAGGAAAATGGATCAGAAGAAACATTTCAAAAGAAAAGAAAGAACAAAAAGCATGTCAATAAGTCAAGAGAAAGCTGTTGAGAAGGATTAAGGTTAGACAAAATAGAGATGATAGGATAGGAGATACAAGAAGATAAAATGATTTAAAAATATTCGAACAAGCATGACGCGAAGATGGGTAAAATCAGAATGCACTGTCGTGTGGTGGCACGCCGGCCCCGTAAGGCCTGTTTCGTGGGCAGAACCTTCACTTGTCTCTGGCTGAGGCTCGTAGAATAAAAAATCCTCACTTGGAGTGGCAATTTAGTAACTGAAATTGTCCAGTTTGATGTTTAATCAAAACTCCATCTTCATTCAAGTGAAAACCTTTTCCTTGCCTCTGCCCCCTTCAGGGGGTGCTCCTCAGCTTCCGCCATCCCCCCGCAACAGAGGAAGAGGCCCAGCACTGGCCTACTGACAGGGTCTGTGCTGGGTATACTAACGGAGGGGGAGCTGCCAAAAGGAGCTACGCGGCCCTTGAGGCTGGAGTTGGGCTCAGAGGGGCTGCCAGAGCCACCAGAAGCATCCTGCCTCTGTCCTAGGAGAGGCCGGGCTGAAACTAGGCTTGAGGGGCAGGTGGCTGCTGTGACCCCGATGGGTCACCCCCAGCCTACAGGTCCCCCATTGTAGTCCTTCCTCACCCTCCCTCCACACCCCTCCCTAACCTCCCCCACTCCCCCCCAGTTAAACCGATGACCAAAGACCTTTCTTTTTTACTTTTTTTTTTTTAAAGATTTATTTATTTATTTGACAGAGAGATCACAAGTAGACAGAGAGGCAGGCAGAGAGAGAGGAGGAAGCAGGCTCCCTGCTGAGCAGAGAGCCCAACATGGGACTCGATCCCAGGACCCCGAGATCATGACCTGACCCGAAGGCAGCGGCTTAACCCACTGAGCCACCCAGGCGCCCCCCAAAGACCTTTCTTATGCAGGAAGCAAAAACCAAAACTTTTTGTTGGCTTTTTCCTTTGTCGCCTCCTGCACCCCCTATTTCTCCTTGCTCCTCGACCTTGGCCCCAGGCTGGAAGCCCTCCCTTCACTTAAGTTATTGTTTTAAACCAAAGTTTACAGTGTCTGTTGGTGGCCCAGACCCTCTCTCCACCCTTCCTCCACCCCACCCCGAAGACCCTGGGACTCAGGAGAGGCTGGGGGCCCTGCTCACCCCCACTCTACCCTTGGCCAGCCCGGAGGAAGGCAAGAGGGCGGAAGGAAGGAGGTGCACTGCCCTCAGCACCCCAAGGGGTTCCCCTGTCCTCAGGTAGGGGACCTCAAGCCCTAGTGCCCACCCTGGGCTTCTTCCTGGGGGCTCTCCAGACCCCTCGCAAGGACCAAGTCCCGCATCACGCTGGGAGTGTGGATTCCAGCAGAGGAGCTGGGAAAAAAAAAAGTGAGACTCCACAGACCCCCTATGGGGGACCCCAACATGGGCCAAGGACTGGGTGTGTTGGATGCTTATGATACCCCAGGCCAGGCCCCTTTGCTGAGAAGACTCCTTGGACTATTTCCCAAGAACCCCTCCCACAGACACCCCTTCACAAGCCACCCCTCCTGAGAGGCAGGGGGCCCTCCGCCCCCTCCCCATGTACTCCCCACCTGTGTTCTGTTTGACCAGCACAGAAATATTAAACGTCCTCTTTTTCACTGGGAAAAAAAAAAAGAAAAAAAGAAGGAGCTTACGACCTTTTAAATTCTAGATAAAACCCATACTCTTGTCTCTTCTGCTCATTCTAGTTGCCAAAGCAAGTCACGTGGCCAACTCCAAAGCTAAAATTCAAGGAAACAGACTTATTCCTGAGTGATAAAACCTGTAAATTACAGGTGAAGTGTGTGGATAGATGGAGGAGCAAAGGTTAGGGCCAGCAATTCAGTCTTTCGTAGTGCGGAGGGGAGAAAGTCTCTTAATTAGCTGTGCTTGGCTCCTGTGTCCATCCCTTGACCAACAGTCCCTGAGGCCAGGGTGGGGACATGGTAGTATGATTGAAAACTCTAACAGGACCCTGTGCTTGAAGTGAGGAAGAAGAGCTTTTCCCCCAAAGAAGGAGATGCTGATCTGGGAAGAGAGGAGGAGTGCTGGAACCAAGATAAGCAACGTCTGCTACTGTGCCTTGGCTTGTTAGTCCTTGTAATCGCTCTCTCACACAGGTCCTACTAATATCCTCTTTTCAGAGCTGAGAAAATCGAAGTTGAGAGAGGTTATATAACTTGCTCAAAATGACACATATGAGTGATGGAACTTTTTGGATTAAAAAAATAGAGGTACCGGGACGTGGCTGGCTCAGTCGGTAGAGCAAGGGACGCTTGATCTTGGAGCTGGGAGTTCACAACTCACATGGAGTGTAGAGATTCCAAAAAAAAAAAAAAAAAGTAGCTGGGGAGGGGGTGCGCCTGGGTGGCTCGGTCACTAAACTTCTGCCTTTGGTTTGGACCGTGATTGTGGAGTCCTAAGATCAAGCCCTGCTTCGGGTTCTCTGCTCAGTGGGAAGCTGGCTTCTCCCTTTCCTACTACCCCTGCTTGTGTTCTCTCTTGCTGTATCTCTCTCTGTCAAATACATATATGAAATCTTTCTTTTTTTTAAAGATTTTATTTTTTATTTATTCGACATAGAGATCACAAGTAGGCAGAGTGACAGGCAGAGAGAGAATGGGAAGCAGGCTCCCAGCTGAGCAGAGAGCCCTATGCGGGGCTCGATCCCAGGACTCTGAGATCATGATCTGAGCCAAAGGCAGAGGCTTTAACCCACTGAGCCACCAAGATGCCTCCATATATAAAATCTAAAAAAAAAAAAAAAAAAAAAAAAAAAAAGAGGCGCCTGGGTGGCTTCATTGGTTAAGTGTCTCTCTTTGGCTCAGGTCGTGATCCTGGGTCCTGGGATGAAGCCCTGCCTTGGAGTCCCTGGAGTCCCTGCTCAGCGGGGAGTCTGCTTCTCCTTCTGCCTCTCCCCTCCTGGCTTGTGCTCTCTCTCCCTCTCTGCCAAATAAATAAAATCCTTAAGAAAAAAAAATAGATTTATCTATTCATGAAAGCTACAGTAGTCAAGAGAGTGGTGGTATTTATTGAAAGGATAGACCCCAAGATCAATGGAACAGAATACAGAGTCCAGAAATAGACACACCCATTTATTGTCAACCGATTTTTAATAAAAGCACAAAACCAATTCATTGTAGGAAGGATAAACTTTTCAGTAAATGGTGTTGACACCATTTGTTAACAACTATACACATGCACACACACACACATACACACACAGACAAGAAGAGAAGAGAAAAAAGAAAAAAAAAGAGGAAAGAAAAAAAGAAAAAGAATCCTGACCTATACTTTTCACCTTAGGCAAAAATGAATATGCAAAAGCCTCGTAATGGATCATAGACCTAACTGTAGAATGTAAAACTATAAAGCTTCTAGAAGGGGCGCCTGGGTGACTCAGAGGGTTAAAGCCTCTGCCTTCAGCTCGGGTCATGATCCCCAGGGTCCTGGGACTGAGCCCCACATCAGGCTCTCTGCTCAGCAGGGAGCCTGCTTCCTCCTCTTTCTGCCTGCTTCTCTGCCTACTTGTGATTTCTGTCTGTCAAATAAATAAATAAAATCTTAAAAAAAACTAAAGCTTCTAGAAGAAAATGTAGAAGACGATGTCTGTGAATTTGGATGAGGGAAAGATTTCTTAGATATGACACTGAAAGCACGATTCATGAAAGAAAAAAATTGTTAATTGGACTTCATCAAAATTAACAACCTTTATTGTGTGAAATGACCATTAAGAGAATGAAAAGACAAACCATGGTCTAGGAGAAATAGTTTTGAATCACATATCTGACAAAGGACTTGTATACAGAACATGTAAGAATTTTTAAGATTTATCAATGAGAAAACCACCCGGTTAAAAATGGACAAAAGATTCTTTTAAAATTCTCTATATGAATTTATATATATGTGTGTGTTTGTGTGTGTGTGTGTATATATATATATATATATATACACACTTTTAAAAATGATTATATTTAGGGCGCCTGGGTGGCTCAGTGGGTTAAAGCCTCTGCCTTCGGCTCAGGTCATGATCCCAGAGTCCTGGGATCGAGCCCAGCATCGGGCTCTCTGCTCAGCGGGGAGCCTGCTTCCTCCTCTCTCTCTGCCTACTTGTGATCTCTGTCTGTCAAATAAATAAATAAATCTTTTAAAAAAATGATTATATTTATTTATTTGAGAGAGAGAGAAAGCAAGCAAGCAGGGGGAGGGGCAGAGGCAGAGGGAGAGGACAAGCAGACTGTGCTGAGTGCATAGCCCAACATGGGGCTTGATCCCACAGCCCGGAGATCATGAGCTGAGCTGAAACCAAGAGTCAGTCGCTTAACCATTTGGATGACACAGGTGCCCCATATATATCCTTTAAGTAAATACTTTATTAGTATAATCCAAATTTTCTGCATGACACAGACATTAAGGGGGATAATTTTTAAAATTTCATGCAGTTGAGCAATTTTAGAGGCTGCTTTTGTTATGTATCACATTACAAGGTAAAAATATAGGATGTATAGGTTTTCTGCCTTTCTGATACTTATTATATTTTTTTAGTTAAGCTGTCTAAAAAAAGTAGTCAACATGGATTTGGTTAAAAAAAAGTTTCTTCTGTCTTGCCATTAAATTTTTACTATGACAAAGTTATTTTTATGTCATTTATTATTTGATATAATTTTTTAAATTATGTTTTATCTTTAAAAATTTTTATTTTAATTTCAGTGTTAACATACAGTGTTACTTAGTTTCAAGTGTAAAATACAGCGATTCAATAATTCTACACATAACTCAGTGTTCATCACAATAAGTGTACCCTTAATTCCCTTCGTGTATTTCACTCATTGCCCCATCCACTTCCCCTGTGGTAAACATCAGTTCTCTATAGTTAAGAGTCTGTTTTTTGGTTAGACTTTTTTTTTTCATTATTTGTTTCTTAAACTCCACATACG
Organism: Mustela putorius furo; assembly: GCF_011764305.1. Lineage (NCBI taxonomy): Eukaryota > Metazoa > Chordata > Mammalia > Carnivora > Mustelidae > Mustela > Mustela putorius. The sequence goes on along the minus strand of NW_025422368.1, from coordinate 35,243,771 downwards.
AATATTTGTCTCTCTTTGACTGACTTATTTCACTTAGCGTCATACTCTCTAGATCCACCCATGTTGTTTTATTTTTTATTTTTTATTTTTTATTTTTTTTAAGATTTATTTATTTGACAGAGAGAAATCACAAGTAGACAGAGAGGCAGCCAGAGAGAGAGAGAGAGGGAAGCAGGCCCCCCGCCGAGCAGAGAGCCCGATGCGGGACTCGATCCCAAGACCCTGAGATCATGACCTGAGCCGAAGGCAGCGGCTTAATCCACTGAGCCACCCAGGCGCCCCCCACCCATGTTGTTTTAAATGGCAAGGTTTCATTCTTTTTTTATGAGTAATATAGATATTACAAATATAATATATATTTATGTATCAAGTCTGAGCTGGGCTTTGTGCTCAGTGGGGAGCCTGCTACTCTCTTTCCCTCTGCCCTTCCCCCTGCTCGTGCTCTCTCTCTCTCTCTCTTTTTTTAAATATTTTATTTATTTATTTGAAAGAGAGAGAGAGTGGGAGAAAGAGCACAAGCAGGGGGAGAAACAGGCTCCTGACCGAGCAGGGAGCCTGATAGTGGGGATCAATCCCAGGACCCAGGTGAAGGCAGGTGCTTAATTGACTGAGCTACCCAGGTACTCCAGTAAATAAAATCTTAAAAAATAAAAATAAACTGCACTCCTCTTGCTTACGCCAGTGTTCTTGAAAACACGTTCCTAGCTCCCAGCTTCCCCTCGCACGGGTGACTTGACCTCATTGTAAACCCAGTTTCATGTGGTGTCTGTCCCCGCCTGGAAATCCATGCTCCTGATCTGCTTTTCCACCACCAGATAACCCTACAAACTTGTGCCTGCCTAGACCCCACATTCACTTCACCCTGACCTAAGTTCTTCTTCCCTCTCCTTCTTGCCTGCTTGGAATTTTGTTTTCTGCCTGTGTGCCAGAGGGAAAAAATGTATCATAATGATGTAGCCACCATGCCTCCCCTCTTGTCTGCAGGAAGGCTGAATGCTTTGTGTGCTCGGCTCACTCTAGAGGGCTTGTTGAATTAAGCAGAGGAAGAGGATGAGGGAAGAGGGAAGAGGATGAAAATGCTGAGAGAAGACCAAATTGCTCTCCCCACCCCAGGCTGAGGGTGAACCTTGAAAGAAAAGTTCACGAGAAGGTTGAAGAGGCAGAAGAAATGGGTGAGCTATAGGCTGTAGGGCTTTTGAGGAAAGAGGAACTTGATGCGTATTTAAAAGGAAGGTTTCCTGTATGACCTGTACGGGTATTGTTGTCTTTGCCTCCCTAAGAAGCTGGCTGTGTGGGAGCTTGGAGGCAATAAGTGCTGAGGTTGGCCTTAAGGCAAGGGCAGGATGACCCCAAACAGCCCAAATAGTTTTACGTGGGAAGAGTGAGGCAAGGGAAGGCCTCCCAGTGGCATTTGCTCAGGCCTCGGGGATTCTTCAGAAAGCCTGCAGGAAGAAGCTACGCCTCAGAGCAGTCCAAGAAAGAGAGACATGAGGGCATTTACCTGCCTGCCCCCTCCTGTCTCCATTTCCTTTGGCCAAGGTTTCCCCCTACAGGGAGCTAAACCCCCTGAACTCCCTGGGGGTGTGGTCTGGCCACTCTATGACCCCCCTCAGAAAATCAAGTTCACACCTTGCGGCTTGGCTGTTTCACTGCAGTCTGGAAGTGGGGTGACTTGCATGACTGCCTGAAAGACTGGAAGAGGAAGTGGAGGGAATCTGAGAAGGTTGGAAGCATTTGTCCCTGAAACTGAGAAAAGCTTTTATGTATATCTTGCTCCAAATTGTATCGTCTTTTGTTTTTGTTATATATATTTTTTTTTAAGAGAGAGGGAGAGAGAGAATGAGAGAATCATAAGCAGGCTCCATGCCTAGTACTGAGCCTGACTTGGGGTTCCATCTTGTGACCCTGAGATCACGACCTGAGCCGAAATCAAGAGTTGAACGTTTAACCAACTGAGTCACCCAGATGTCCCAATGAATCATGTTTTTAAGTGCAAAGCTAATAAATGTATGAACTGATGTGTTTTCACAAAAACTTGAAAAACTACTGGGGAAACATTCCCTAAAGCTAATTGATAATACCCCAGAAATTTTTCTTTAGAATTCCAGATTATGGGGTGCCTGGGTGGCCCAGTCAGTTAAGTGTCCAACTCTTGGTTTCAGCTCAGGTCTGATCTCAGGATTGTGGGATCGAGCCCAACATTGGGCTCCCCGATAAGCAAGAAGTCTGCTTGGTTTTTCTCTCTCCCTCTGCCCTTCCCCCCAAAATAAATAAATAAATCTTAAAAAAAAATCTAGATTATAACCCTAGCACACAGTCCTACCTGGTGGGAGCTTCAACCATTTTGGTTTAAAAAAACAAGTTGTGTAATTACTCAATAATACATATAGTATTTTTATTAGTTTAAAAAAAAAATCAAGTAGAAATTGCCCTTCCAAGTGAAGGTAGTTGTTTTAGACTTTTCTCTGCCCTTTCTTAAACTCAGTGCTGAACTGAAAAAGGGCATGATTTAATTGGCAGATTTGGGGAAAATAAAGCGGGCATGCCCAGTTCATTTGCATCCATTCTCCTTCTTGGAATCGAGGGAGCATGAGGTCTGCTCTCAGGGCAGCCTGACGCCCCCACCCACAAGGAGGCAAGTCCCCTTTGGACGAGACCTGCTGGCTCTCACTCCAGCTGGGTGTCGGGAAGCTCTTCTGACTCAACCCAGCTTTATCAGGAACTAAGTAATACTTGGGCCTCCTTCGTCCACTCCTTTATCTTAATTCTTCATTTGTTTTAAACTCAGAAAAGGAGACAGGGTGCTATTTATTGGGTTCTGCTTCAGTGTTCCAGCCTGTCGTATGCTGGCCAGAAAGTGGACGTGTAAGAAATAAGGTGCACAATTAGGGAGAACCCCGTGAATACCCGGGGAGTGACGGAGGCCTCTGGAGTGGCAAGGGTTTGGCCTTGGCCCTGCGGTCTTGCTCCTTAGTGTGCATGCAGGACATTTCGATCTTGGCAGTGTGTATAGGCTTGTATTGAGCCAGGTGGGTTTTCATGGTGGTGCACTTGGCTCTGAACAGTGCGGGCCTGGGAAAAAAGGCCTTGGAAAAGCCACTCTGAATCTCTAAGAGGGCCTTGGCAAGGGCACAGAGGCCATAGAGAAGGACTTAGCAGAGGCCAGCAAGCTGAAGAGACCTTAATAAGCAGTTCAAGCCGAGGCAAGGATTCAATTATAGGGAGAGAGAAAGTCTTTTCATATACTGCCCTTTTAGATATTAAAGGAGTAGAAAAGTATTTGCTCTTTTTAAACAGTGGGGGCAGCTGGGTTCTCTTTGGACCAGAGAGCATGGGTGAGAGACGAGTTTTCAATGTGCTAGTACTAGGTCTGGGAGGGTAATGTGAACAAACAGTCCCAATTTTAATTCCTTTTTTATGTTGCTTTGAACTATCTTCAAGGGCAAAAGTGGATGGACTAAGTTTGCATTGATGTGGCTCAAGAATCCCTCCCTCTACTTGTCCTCAAGTTGCTAGACGCCAGTTATTTAAATATGATGGAGAAATCCTCCCCAGGTGATGATTTTCTTAGGCCTAAGCAATTCCACTAGAAAGGGGTGGTGGAAAAAGCCCCTGAAGCACAAGAAGAAAAACGCTTCCTGGTTATTGTGGGAGCTCTGTTACTGGACGGAATTCATCTTCACTGCAACGCTATGGCGCAGGCACCTAAAGGTCAAAATGGCCATGGAAATGAAAGGGTTCTGACCAGCTGGGTGGGAAAGAACAGCTCCACCAATAAGGTCGAATGACTGAAGGTGTTTCTACTGCACATTTCTGCCTTTGCAAGAAGGCACCCCCCCACCCCAAGTGCCTTCCCAGAGGTGGGGCGTCCTGGTTCTGGTAAGTGCAAGGTGCCATTGTGCAGAAATTAACCTGTAGCTAGTAGATTTCTCCTAACTGGGTTTTAATTCACAGTGCACATGTTCTGGATTCTTGGTCTCAATCAACTGGCTTCTTGGTGAGGCTGCTATCTTTGTGATAGTCTTTGGCAACCCAAAATGCTGATGCTGGCTATTTTGCTTGAGATACTTGTGAAAAAATTGTCTTTTCTGGCTATGGTATGTGTAGAGCTGGTGCTATATGATCAATTTGCATCTTCTACTAAATCTGTAGACTCTAGGAAAGAGTACATTACAGACTTGCTGGTATAACTGTTGTTTTCTAATTTAGGGGTCTTGTAGGAGCTGCTGCCATTCCAGTGAGATCTGGCTTAAGCTGTAGTTACTAAAGATCCTTGACTCAACCCTGACATTGAAATCCCCTTCAACTGAGACAGAGCGGAATAAAAAATTGGGGAAGATGAATTTTGGACCTTAATTTTTTTGAATTTTAACCCACAAAAACAAGATAATTTTATTTTGAACCTTACTTTCTTTGAACTTTCATGTCTCATGATTTGGATTTCATTCCTTGGACTTTATTTTCTCTCTAACCATTTGATCAAAGGAAGAGAAGAAGTTAATGTTAACAAATCTTTTCCCTTCAACATTATTGGCATTTTGTCATTGGGGTTTTGTTGTGCATATTAATATTGGAATCACGTAGTTTTGTCATATGATCCTCTGATTTCCTCTGCCGACAACACGGACAGGCATGATAAAAACAGGTGATAGGAAAATGAAAATTTCAACCTTGGATACAAAATGGCATTGAACTATTTAATTAATGCATTATAGGGAACTATTTTGGAACCTTTTGTGAGTGAAATCTCTTCCCCATCACTGCTCCTGGGAGGGCACCAAGTTGGCGGGATAAGAGGGAAGGGTGGCCTCTTGAAGATGGAGCAAGACTGTTCTGATAGGCTGCTGGGACTCTCTCTTAATGCTGGGACCCTCTCTTAAGGATGTCAGATACACCTCTGGTTGACAGAGATTTAATGTCTACACCAGTGGTTTAAGAGAACCAAAAAATCAAGGGACTATTAGTGGGAGAATAATTCTCCCAACTTTTTTTTTTTTTTTTTTTTTTTTTAAAGATTTTATTTATGTATTTGACAGAGAGAAATCACAAGTAGATGGAGAGGCAGGCAGAGAGAGAGGGGGAAGCAGGCTCCCTGCTGAGCAGAGAGCCCGATGCGGGACTCGATCCCAGGACCCTGAGATCATGACCTGAGCCGAAGGCAGCGGCTTAACCCACTGAGCCACCCAGGCGCCCCTCCCAACTTTTGATATTACCTTCTGTCATAGGCTGAGTGGTTCCCCAAACATGTCCATGTCCTAAACCCCAGAACCTGTGAATATGTTACTGTATATCAGAGACTTTACAGATGTGAATAAGTTAAGATCCTGAGGTAGGAAGGTTATCCTGGATTATCTGGTTGGCCTGATGTGATCACAAAGGTCCTTATAAGAGGGACACAAGAGAAGTAAGAGTCAGAGAGGAAGGTGATGCGATGACAACCAGAGATGCAACTGATGATCATTGGCAATGGAGGAAGAAGACACAAGCAATTACTGGACGGAATTCATCTTCACTGCAACGCTATGGCGCAGGCACCTAAAGGTCAAAATGGCCATAGAAATGAAAGGGTTCTGACCAGCTGGGTGGGAAAGAACAGCTCCACCAATAAGGTCGAATGACTGAAGGTGTTTCTATTGCACATTTCTGCCTTTGCAAGAAGGCACCCAAGACACAGGCAGCCACAAATGACAAAAAAGCCCAACAACAACAACAAACCCTGCCAGCACAACAACAACAACAACAACAACAACAAACCCTGCCAGCACCTTGACTTTACCTGAAAATGGATTTTGGACTTCCGACCTCCAGAACTACTAGAGAGTAAAGTTGTGCTGTTTTAAGTAACCACATTGTAATTTGTTGCAGTGGCCACAGGAAATGAATACACTTTCCATACTTGAGGGAACCTGACTTAGTAGATCTTTTGTGTCTTTGGAGAAGGCGATGTAATCTGATGGGTGAATCTGGAATAATAAATCGGACACGATTGGCTTGTTTCATTTTTCTTCCTCTCTGGGAGCCAGTCAGCCCAAGAAAACACAACATCTGCCTTTTCCAGGGCAGGGCTACACAGGTGCACTTGGGGATGTTGGGTTTGGCTAGTTATATCTGTACAATTGGGTGGTTCAGTATTAGGAGGCTCATTTGCCTTTTGTGCTAAACTACATTCTCCAGTGGCTTTTTATCAGGAAAGGTGATATTTTGGTTCCTATTTACAATTTCTTGAATTATTTCTCTCGTGTATAATTCAAGCATGGTAAAAGGGTGAACTCAAAGATAATGGATTGAATAAAAATGATGCAACCTTCTCTTCCAGCTCCAAATTCTGTAAGGAATGGAAAAGGTAGATGAAGAAAATCAAACTGCATGGAAAACAAGAGGGGAAACTTTCCAGGGACCAGCAATTATGACAAAAATGTCTGCATGTCATAGGACCAGGTGAAGAAAGTCTACCATAGCTAAAACTAGAACAGTGATTTTTTTTGCTGTAAAATATAGGAAGGACACCCTGAATGCTCATTGCCCCAAAGGGATAGATGCTATCAGCAGGGAAATGTTCAAAGTTCAAATAAATTGACCAATTCAGGTACCAGAGAAGGAATATCTAGATGGTTTGATCCTTCCTCACCACCCCTTCAGCCAGATGATAGTCATGGCAGTATCTCTCGCCCATGGAAAGAAAAATGGCGAGGAGGGTGAGAGTAAGAAAGTAAGGAAAGACCCCACCTTCAGGGTCTAGTGGTATCTGGGAAGAATGAGGAGAACCTGCACCAGAACACTCTCTACCAAGGTATAACCAGTGATACCTTCTATCCTTCCTCAAAAGGATAAGGTTAGATAAGGATAAGGTTAGATAAGTAATAGAATGTAGACCTAACAGGGGATGTCTTCTATAGAGATGAGCAAAAAAATGAAGAATGCCAAACTTGAAAGGCCACCGTGAAAGAGATGGAAGAAAGGCAACAACAGGTGGTCACAATTTCTGAGAAAATGGAGTTAGTAGAGCAAGAGGATTAGGACTTTACAATAGGTTATGATTTGTGTTGTGAAAGAAATGTGAAGGTTTCATACACTTAAGTATGAATAAACTGGAGATTATGGAACTTGTTGAAATAATAAAACGGCTAAATCAAGTCTGCTGAAAAACAAATTAACAAACTGGAAAACAGAGCTATGAAATCCTCTATAATTAAGGTTAGTGAAAGATCCAGAATTCTAATTTTTATCTAATAAGAGTTCCAGGGGCACCTGGGTAGCTCAGTCGGTTAAGTGGCTGACTTTATTTATTTATTTATTTATTTATTATTTTTTTTTTAAGTGGCTGACTTTTGATTTCAGCTCAGATCATGATCTCAGAGTCCTGGGATAGAGCTCTGCATCAGGCTCAGTGCTCACTGGGGAGTCTGCTTCGGAATACTCTCTCTTCCTCTGCCCCTTCCTCCTGTTATCTCTCTCTCTCTCCCCTTCTCTCAAATAAATAAATAAATCTTAAAAAAAAAAAAAAAAGAAAAAATATAGAGTAGGGAAGAGAGGCAGAGCATTTAAATAAGTCCGGAAAGAAGGCTTGATTGAAAGCGCCTACAAATAGTATGAAATTTATGAATAGAAGAGATAAGGAAAGAAGCTTAAAATCTTCCAGACAAAACAAATAGAAGGCCTGTAAAGGAGGGAGACTCAAACCAACATCAGATCTCTCATCAACAGCACTGTATTAAAAAGGAAAATCAAAAGACAAGTAGGATGGTGAACCTAATATTAAGATTCATAAAATGCAAATAAAAACAATAATGTGAAAAAAAAGAAAAAAAACCCAAAACAATAATGTGATGCAATTTTTAAGCCATCTCGGCAAAAATAAATTTAAGTATGATGCCAATTTTTGAGGGCATAGAGCCATAGGACCTACTCTGTACCACTAAGGGAAGATAACTGGTTTGTCCACTTCGGAAAACAATTTGGTCATGTCTGGAATAATTACAAATGCACATAACGTAGCCATAGGATTCCACTCTGAGACATTCACTCTAGAAAAAGTCTTGCTACAGGAAGTCAACAAGACTCAGAAGAAAATATTCAGAGCAATTGTTAAAGTAGAAAATTTTATTGTTAAAATAGAAAAATTGGAAGCATGCATTAGAAAATGTATTAGAAAAATGAGTAGTTAACTTGGGTTCTTTTCTTTCTCTTTCTCTCTTTTTAATTGTTTTTTATGTTAGTACCAATAGAATACATCATTAGTTTTTGATGTAGTGTTCTGTGATTCATTGTTTGTGTATAACACCCAGTTCTCCATGCAATCCACCCTCCTTAATACCCACCACCTGGCTCACCCATCCCCCACCCCTCCCCTCTGAAACCCTCAGTTTGTTTCCGGGTGTCCATAGTCTCTCATGGTTCATCTCCCTCTCTGATTTCTCCCTGTTCATTTCCCCCTTCCTTCTCCTCACGTCCTCCATGCTATTCTTTACGTTCCACAAATAAGTGAAAAGAAGGCCCATATGCAACCCAATGTTCATAGCAACAATGTCCACAATAGCCAAAATGCGGAAAGAGCTAAGATGCCCTTCAACAGGCAAATGAATAAAGAAGATGTGGTCCATATACACACTGGAATATTATGCAGCCATCAGAAAGGATGAATGCCCAGCTTTTGCATCAACTTGGATGGGACTGGAGGAGATTATGCTGAGTGAAATAAGTCAAGCAGAGAAAGTCAATTAACTTGGATTCTGTTTATAAAAAGATTACTACAAATCAATCTGATGAGATTATGATTAAGCTTGAGCTTCACATTCAGCATGGTGATGACTTTCACCAATGTAATATTGAATGAAAAAAGCAAATTGTCAAAAGAAAATACATTCAGTAAGATATAATTTATATAAAATTGGAAACAACCAAAAAAATACTATGTATTGATTCAGGATACATATGAAGTAGATAAAACCTAACGAAATGCATGGAATGATAAGCACCAGAAGCAGGACAGTGTTTACCACTGCAGGAAAAAGAGGAGGATGTCATCACTAAGAAACAACAAATCAAAAGAAGTAACTAGAGAACATTTGCATCAAACAATTAAAATCTTAATTTTTTTTGATGTTTTTCACATAGGAATTTTATCTCCTGCTTTAAAGATTTTATTTATTTGACAGAGAGAGATCACAAGTAGGCAGAGGCAGGCAGAGAGAGAGGAAGTGAAGCAGGCTCCCCACCAAGGAGAGAGCCCGATGCGGGACTTGATCCCAGGACTCTGGGATCATGACCTGAGCTGAAAGCAGAGGCTTTAAACCACTGAGCCACCCAGGCGCCCCTTAATTTTTTTTTTAAAGATTTTATTTATTTGTCAGAGACAGAGGGAGAGAGAGCGAGCGAGCACAGAGACAGAGGCAGGCAGAGACAGAGGGAGATGCAGGCTCCCTGCCGAGCAAGGAGCCCGATGTGGGACTCGAACCCAGGACCCTGGGATCATGACCTGAGCTGAAGGCAGCTGCTTAACCAACTGAGCCACCCAGGCGTCCCAAAATCTTAATCAAAGATATTGAAACATATAAATCCCATATATGTTGTGTATATATATCCAACAGGTAGAGAAATACCATTTTCTTTAATTCACATAAAACATGTACAAAAATTGAGCATGTGGTAGGACTGTTTTCCAACCTCTATAGTATGTGGGTCCTGTATACCAGGGGCCAGAGGTTTGGGGATTATAGCCTGACTCCTACCAGCATCCTAATCTGGGGCTCTAAATTCCTTTTGCCCTCAGGAGATGTGCAAATATCGTTTTCTATATGTAACATGATACCAAAAGATTTGGGAAGCAGATCCTTGACTATAAAGAAAAGCTCAATAAATTTCAGGCCTCATGCAGTGACTACAATGTAATAAAATTAGAAACTGAGAATAAAAAGAACTATCCTCAAATCTATACACTTAAAAATTAAGACTACAAAGAGACATTTCAATAACTCTTGGATTAAAGGGAAAGTCCAAATAGAAGTAACATTATTTAGAATTGAACAAAAAAGAATACTATATATTAAGTAAGACCCATGGAATGGAACCAAAGAAGGAAATCTGTAGTTTAATTAATTAATTTTTAAAATTTAATTATTTATTTTAAGTTGTCTTTCTACCCAGTGTGGGTCTCAAACTCATGACCTCAAGATCAAGAGTCACATTCTCCACCACCAAACTGAGCCAGCCAGGTGCCCTGGAAATCTGTAATTTTAAATGTACTTTTTTAGAAAACAAGAAAGAAAATAAGTGACTAGAATATTAACCCAAGGAGCTAGAAAAGTAACAAACCCAAAGAGAATAAAAGAAAGGAAATACTGTAGATAAAATGGGAAACTCGGGAATATACATCTGACTTTTTTTTTTTTTTTTTTTAAAGTAATCCCTACACTCAGCCTGGGACTTGAGTTTACAGCCCCGACTTCAAGTCACATGTTTCAACAACTGAGCCAGCCAGCAGCCTCCATCTTTTTTTTTTTTTTACATTTTTATTTGCTAACTCTGGCAACCCTAAAATTAATGAAAACAGAAAATGAAGTTAGGTTTTTTGGGGGGTGGGGAACAAGCAATTAGATAAACTTTTAGAAAGTTTAATCAAAAAAGAAAAGATAAACTTGACTTTGGGATAGAAAGAGACATATTATAGAGATTTTTCAGAGTTACTAGAGAATACCATGTGTAATTTGTGTGCCAATATGTTTAATGAGATGGACAATTATTGCAGATAACTTAAATGTCAAAAATTGAATCCACAATAAGTAAAAAATCCAAAATACACCAACAACCACAAAAGAAATTGAAATGACTGTCAAAGGAATACCCACTAAAGAGGTCCATGGTCTAAATGTGGTCTGTGTTTTACAATGAATTCTCCCAGGCAAAGAACAGATAATTCTCATCCTATCCAAGCCTTTTCAGAGCACAGAATCAAATGGAAAGCTATGTGACTCATTTTATAATTCTGATGACAAGGACAACACAACAGAAGAAACAGACTCAGTCCCATATAGGAGCACAGAAGAATCAATCACTCACTCAACAAGCAAATCTAATTTAGATGTGTTCTGAAAGAATAATGCATCATGACTAATTAAAATTTACCATACAATGTAAGAATCATCTAAATTAAAATTGTTAACTAGTTTACCACATCAACAGATTCATTTACTAAGTGTTTAATGAGCTCCGGTTACCTACCAGGCACTGTACTGGGAACTGAGAAAACAACAGCAAACCAGCAGCTTTAAAAAATGTTTAAGTCAACTTTATCTGAAACCCTATCATAAGAATCAGAATTCAGTAAATCTTTCATTTGAATAAAAATGTAATCACTTAAGTAATAGTAATTTCCTAAACTAAAAATGGGCAAAAATTCAAAATGAGTTTTAAACAGAGACTTTTTTTTAAAGTCTCTAGTTCAGGGGCACCTAGGTGGCTCAGTCAATTAAGCATCGGACTCTTGATTTTGGTTCAGGTCATGATCTCAAGGTTGTGAGACTGAGCCTTGCATTGGGCTCAACGTTGGGCATGAGCCTGCTTGAGATTCTCTCTCCCTCTCCCCCTGCCCCTCCCCCATTTTATCTCTTTCTCTCTTAAAAAAAAAAAAGAAATAAAAATAAAAAGTTCAGCAGTAGGTGTGATTGAAAGCTGAATCAACTCTGAGGAGAACCCACCACATCAAGATACAGGGATGGTGGAGTGAAATAGTACACAAGATAATAAAACCAGGCAAATGTTTTGGTGAATGGGTATTTCTCATTGCTTCTGAAGGATGTGGTAGGCTAGGAAAAAAGGGATTGGTAGAAAGGATTTTGAGGGGGTCCATACGGGCTTTCTGGATATACAGGAGGGAGAAGAGGTCCCCTGGACACACTGGCAATGGAGGGCTGTGAATTAGCGAATGAGGCATGTGATAATTAATTCTGTTGTCAGTTTGCTAGGCTGTGGTGCCCAGTTGTTTAGTCAACCACCAGTCTAGATGTTGCTAGGAAGGTTGTTTTTTTATTTTTTAATTTTTAAAAAATATATTTAAAAATATTTAAGATATTTAAAAAATAAATAAATTTTATTTATTTATTTGAGCAAGAGAGAGAGAGAGCACAAGCAGGGAGAGTGGAGAGGGAGAGGGAGAAGCAGTCTCCCATTGAGCAGGGAGCCAGAAGTGGGGCTTGTCCAGGAATCATGACCTGAGCTGAAGACAGATGCTTAACTGACTGAGCCACCCAGGTACCCTGAAGGTTATTTTCTCAGAGGTGATTTACCTTTATATCAATAGATTCTGAATGAAACAGATTACTCTCCACCATGTGGGTGGGCCTGGCCCAATCAGTTGAAGGCCTCAAAAGCAAAGACTGAAGTTTTTCACAGAGGCAAATCTGCTTCCAGATTGTACTGTCTACTCCAGCCTGACTTTCCAGCCTGTCGATTTCACACTCAAAATTGCAACATCAACTTTTCCCTGAATTTCTTGCCAGCCAGTCTGCAAGAAGTTCAGACTTGCCTGCCCCACAATTGTGTGAGCCAGTTCTTTCAAATAAATCTTTCTCTCTGTGTATATCTTATTGGTTCTGTTTCTCTGGAGAATCCTACTACAGGGCAGAAGAACAAAGTCTGTGAACAAATGAGAGACTGACTGGAGAGACATGAAAAGATCTGTTCTCAGATGAAACTGTCCCTGTAGTTCAGAACTGTATTGGAGATGACTCTGCCAGAGGGAAAAGTCTGAGTGGTTGCAGGGAGTTTGGTTTATGTTTTGGTGCTTTTATCCTCCCTGTGATACCAGCAGCCAATTTCTCAGATTTCTCTTTATCTGTTCTTTTCCATCAAATTTGTTTCACCACGGAATCCAGAACTGGACCCGTATGGCTCTTCATAAGCAGTTTCCAGATTTGCTGCTTCCCATGGCTCTTTATAAAGGTGGGCATTTTGTGAGGATAACTCCACACCATCTGAATTTCTTAATATGGCTAATCTCTTCAAAAGTTTTACATTTTCCTCCATTTAGTTTAAGTTGTTGAGTGAGCTTCCCTCCTGCCTCTGCAATTGCTTTCTGTTCTGTTTTCTGGTATTTGTTTTTACCTGTAAAATACACCTACAATTTACCATTTGAATTATTTTTAGGTGTGCAGTTCAGTGGCATTAACTACTTTCACAATGCTGTGCAACTATCACCACCACTGATTTCCGGAACTTTCACCACCACTGATTTCCGGAACTTTCACATCATCCCCAGTGGAAGCTCTGCCTCTGTGAGGCAAAAACTCCTTCTTTCCCTCTCTTCCCAACCCCTGGTAACCACTCTTCTACTTTCTCTTTATGTAAATTTGTGTAGTCTACCTACCTTATAGAAGTGGAATAATACACTATTTGTCCCTTTTTAAAGATTTTTTTTTTTTTTTTTTTTTTTTTTTTTAGTAAACTATACCTGGGGCTTAAACTCACAATCTTGAGGGCAGTAGTCACACACTCTTCCAGCTGAGCCAGCCAGACGCCCGCCATACTTGTCCTTTCTACAGTTGCTTTTTAGTTGAATAAAAACTTCTCCCAGGCAAGAAAACTATGAAATCTTCCAAAAATTGTTGCCTACACCATCATCTCCAAAAAAAACTCAGAGACTAGAACCTAGACTCATGTTTTCAGGCAACAAGACCACAGCTAGAAGGTTCTCCAGGGGAGGCCTGAAGCCCAGTTCTGAGGCAATTCATGATCCCTTTGTGGTGCACACGTTCACTACAGACCATCTTGTGGTGGTTGTTGGTCCACCGAGCCACAGCAAACGTCACCCCTCTTCCCAGAACACCCCACAATCTTCAGCTAGAGCCAATCCTGCATTGATATCAGTCAAGGGAGCAGGCCCAGGGCTTAGAGAAGCACACTGAAGAACTCACTCTACACTCCCTCTTCTCATCCACACTTTAAACATAAATGATTTGTTTTGCTTAACTTTTTTTTTTTTAAGATTTTATTTATTTATTTGATAGGCAGAGATCACAAGTAGGCAGAAAGGCAGGCAGAGAGAGAGGAGGAAGCAGGCTCCCTGCTGAGCAGAGAGCCCGATGTGGGGCTTGATCCCAGAACCCTGGGATCATGACCTGAGCTGAAGGCAGAGGCTTTAACTCACTGAGCCACCCAGGCACCCCTGTTTTGCTTAACTTTTTACTGAAAAACAAAACAGATTAGAAAATGACACAAAACAAATCACTATAAAGAGAACATCTTTGTAACCACCACCTGAGTCAAGAAATAGAACCTTGTTAGCCACCACAGAAATTCTTTTATGTGTCCCAGCCCCATCTCAACCCCTTGTCTTCCCCCATAGGTAACCTTTCTTTTGGTTTTTTGAATTACTTTTTTGAGATATAATTCACGTACCATGCAGTTCATGTATTTGAAGCGTGGGATTAAATGTTTTTTAGTACATTCACAGAGTTATGCAACCATCTCCTGACTTTTCTAGAACTTCCTTATACTCAACACATATAGGAAAGGCAGAAAAAGCTTAATTTATCAGCTTTCAAGATACTGAATTATTTTTCTCCCATACTTAAGAAGTGAACTGGTTAGTTGAGTTTTTTGTTGTTGTTGTTTTGGTTTGGGTTTTTGTTTGTTATAAGTAGGCTCCATGTTCAATGTGGGGCTTGAACTCAAGATCCTGAGTTTAAAAGAGTCGTGGGCTTTACTGACTGAGTCAGCCAGGTGCCCCTGTTTTGGGCTCTTTTTTTTTTTTTTTAAGATTTTATTTATTTATTTGACAGACAGAGATCACAAGTAGGCAGAGAAGCAGGCAGAGAGAGAGAGAAGAGGAAGCAAGCTCCCCGCTCAGCAGAGAGCCCAATGCGGGGCTCGATCCCAGGACCCTGGGATCATGGCCCGAGCTGAAGGCAGAAGCTCCAACCCACTGAGCCACCCAGGCGCCCTTATACTCATAGTTTTAAATATAGTTGATGAGTTTCATCTATTGCAAATTATTAGTGAAGCCCAAATTATCTCATCTTGGCCAGAATTGCCTCCTGGGTCCCTTTGAGAGCTTTCTTGCGATCTGATATGATGAGCTGCTATCAAGCATGTCAGAAACCTTGGTAATTTAAATAATGTGATATTGATGTAGGACCAAGCAAATAAATTAATAGAAATATGGAGACTTAGTAAGTCATAAGGCCATGCAGTAGACATCTGTTGTTTTTTTTTTTCCCCCCAACATTTATTGCATTTTCTCTAGGAACAGTCTCCCAAAGTGTATTTTGGCTATCACTGCTCATTCCTTCCGCCTCACTGAAGTTTGTTGAGAGGGACTGACAGCATCATCAGCTCTAGCTGCTGCCTTGATGGACTTCAGCCAATCTGCCTATCCTATCACCTTGTTTAAGTGACTGTTCCAGAGACGGGTCTGACCAGAGTCCACGAAAGGCAAGAAGACATTCACTGGGTCTTCTAGGCTAGGTGTTGGGGTAATTTGCCTTCCTTTTGATATTAACTTTCTACTTCTTACCATACATACATATTATTAGAAGAATAATAATCTATTTTTCTTCTAATCTAATCTATTATTAGAATAATTAGATTATCTAATAATCTAATCTGTTATTAGAAGACACAGAAAGTAAAAAGCCATATTGATAGATTGATAATTGGGTCCCCTGATGTCAGGACAACAAACACCATGAGTATAATTAAAAGACAAACAACTGGATGAAAGTAAACATTTCCCATATATAGATCAAGAATTAGTACCCAAATCACTGTGAACCTTCTACATGTGGATAAGAGAAAAGGCAATCCAATAGAAACGTGGGCAAAGGATATGAGCAGAAAATTCACATAAAAGGATACAGAAAAGGGAAAAAACCCCAAACATATGAAACGTGCTCAGTTTCACTCATAAGCAAGAAGGTGCATTTAAAAATTAGGGCACAAGTTTCCAAAGCGTGGACATATCATACGTAGTTCAACCATTTCCCTAGATGATGGAATTTAGATTATTTTTAATTTACTACACTCAGTGCACAGTGGACATCTGTCTTGCCTCCTTGAATTTATTTCTACTTCTGAGATATTAAAACTTGCAAGCTTAAACCTAGAACATGATAACAGACATCTTGGGGTCTGGGCCCCAAACAGAAGTTGTGCAGGATGTGAATGTCCTCTGCAACTTACCATCAGAATGCTCTTTGGATTTTATTCTTAATCATGTGCTTAATCTAATACACTTAGGGACTCCTGGAACTTTTTCTGGTCAGATTAGTTCAAACAGTCAGAAATTGTTCTCTTTCCTTGAAATAAAGCTGATTGAAGGATTACATTGTCTGAATAGCTGTAGGATTCAGAAACTCCTTTATAAAGACTTACTTTATTTTTAGGTTTAAAAATATTCATGATTTCTCTTGGATTAATGGTCTAAACGGGCATGTTTTACTGGGGCCTTCCTTTCTTGTTTATTGTTGCTGTAGCTTGTTTGTTGCTCATTGTACGTACGTTCCAGGGAAAGGAAGTTGTTGACTTTGACTCTCTGCCCAGGAGGGAGAAAAAATATTTATCAAATTCAAAATATGTATGTCTTTTTTTGCAGCAATTTCACTTTTAGGAATCTCTCCTACAGAAATACTCACCTGTATACAAACATACACATGACTACACCCAAGAATAGTCACTGTACCATGATTTGTAATAAACAATTCAATTGAAGATATGATAAATGGCCACCAGTAAAGGAATGGGTAAGTAAATCATGACCTGCCCATAAATTGAGTGACAGCTACATATATCATCTTGGACAAAAATATATGTATATAAGAAGGTCCTGGGCATCTGGGTGGCTCAGTAGGTTAAAGCCTTTACCTTTGACTCAGGTCATGATCCCAGGGTCCTGGGATTGAGCCCTGCATCGGGCTCGCTGCTCAGCAGGGAGCCTGCTTCCCCCCCTCTCTCTGCCTGCCTCTCTGCCTACTTGTGATCTCTGTCTGTCAGATAAATAAATAAAATCTAAAAAAAAAAAAAAAAAGAAGGTCCGGGGAGGAAAAAGAACTCACTCCCAGGTGGTTCAAATGAAGAGATTTTTAAAATAAGATTTTATTTATTTATTTATTTATTTATTTGACAGAGAAAAAGAGAGCTCACAAGTAGGCAGAGAGGAAGGTGGGGTGGGGGGTAAGAAGGCTCCCTGCTGAGCAGAGAGCCCAATGAGGGGCTCGATCCCAGGACCCTGAGATCATGACTCGAGCTGAAGGCAGAAGCTTAACCCTCTGAGCCACCCAGGCACCCCTTTTAAAATGAAAAAAAAAAAAAAACTTTAAAAAAAATTTTTGTTTATTTATCTGACAGAGAGAGAGCACAAATAGGCAGAGCGGTAGGCAGAGAGTGAAGGAGAAGCAGGATTTCCAGTGAACAGGGAGCCTGACGTGGGGCTCGATCCCAGGACTCTGGGATCATAACCTGAGCCAAAGGCAGACACTGAAGAGATTTTTCTAAAAAAAGATTTCATTTATTTATTTATTTGAAAGAGAGAGAGAGAGGCAGATGGAGAGGGGGCAGCAGACTTCCCGCTGAGCAGGGAGTTCAATGTGGGTCTCAATCTCGGGACCCTGGGATTTGATCTTCTAAACTGAAGGCAGACACTTAACCAACTGAGCCACCCAAGTGCCCCTCAAATGAAGAAATTTCAAGAAAGGGGTTACTTACAGAGGCTGAGCAGTGTTAGGCCGACAAAGAAGAGATGGGAAATTCCTACAGACTAGTAATAGTGGAAAGCCATTACCCTCCCTAGGGCTTCGGGTACAGGGGAGAGGACAGAACAGGAGCCCAGTGACATTTGGAACGATAGAGGCAGGGCCACCAATGGAACTCTAGACAAAAAGGGATGAATCTCCTGCAAGAGACAGAGCTGCGACTGGTGAAAGCAGGCAAAGAACACTCTGACTTCTTCCCTCCTATGCTCTGATCTCTTGCTAGTCCCTCCCATTGGCTGGCCCCAGTCAGAAACATCTGGCAAAGGAGGCTGAGTGAAACCATCCATAAGGGTCAGCCTGCTGGGACATGGAGTAGGACAGAGAGAAAGTCCAAAAAATGACCTACGGGGATAAGAAAATGACTAGCACGATGTTTATGTTATATTTTTTAAAGTGAAAAAAAAAGTTGCACAGCAATATATACAACAGTATGCTACTTTCGTAAAAGAAACTCACAACACATATTTGCATAAACATTAGATAAGAACACGTGGCAAACTATGAACCTCAGTGTTGCTTCTAGAGGGTGAGAACAGATGGAGAAGGAAAACTTTCTAAATTTCTACATTTTTATATTACATAAACATGTTACAAAAAGTACTTTTCTGGTGGCTAGGGAAATCAAGATAACTATATTTCCCATGAAAACAGAGTATTTTTATAGTTAATGTGAAGACCAAGTAGGAGAACCCCTAAGTGATTAATAGTTAACTCCTTCATGGGCGCTGCAGAGAGAAACACTCCCCAATCCATGTTAATTATTATTATTATTTTTAAAGATTTTATTTATTTACTTGAGAGAGAGAGAGAGAGAGAGAACACAAGTTGCGAGGGAGAGGAGCAGAGGGAGAAGGAGAAGCAGACTTTTCACTGAGCAGGGTGCCCCATGCGGGGCTCCATCCTGGGACTCCAGGATCATGACCTGAGTGGAAGGCAGACACTTATGTGACTGTCCCACTCAGGTGCCCCTATTATTATTATTTTTTAAAGGTTTAAGTTTATTTTTAGCGGGAGAGGAGGGGGGTGGGGCAGAGGGAGAGAGAAAATCTCCAGCAGCCTCCATGATGAGTATAAAGCCTGATGAGGTGCTTAATCTCACAACTCTGAGATCACAACCAGAGCAGAAACCAAGAGTCAGCTGCTCAACCGACTGAGCCACCCAGGAGCTCTACATGTTAATTATTTTAATGTTAAAGAGTAGATTTTGTATGCTGTAGTGTTGGTTAGGTTTCTCTGTTATAAAGATGAGAACTCAAAGTCTTTCAAGGAATAAAAGGAAACTAAGGATACACAGATGGCCAATGGAACACAGTGATGGAGAAAAAGAAAAAGTGAGATTCTTCTGTTTGCTTCCAGGTAGGTCCCGGTCTCTCTCTTGTTCCCGGCAAACACACCTTCTCTGTTCTTTGGGGGCACATAATAGGCAAAATGTAGCTGACTCACAGATCTGGACTTCCATACTTCAGTTGTGGCCACTGAGACGAACTCAATTCTCTTTGGGTTCATTTTCTAAACTCCCAGGAGAAAGAATCGGATTGGCCAAGTTTGGTTCAGCTGGGTACCTCTGGTCCAGTTGGCTATAGTCGGGTGAAGCAGGATCATGTAATGTAGTACAAACACAGATCCTGGAATCTTCTGGAACTAGATGAAGAGATACTGTTAGACCAAGGGTAGGGGTTATGTTCTTAAGCGACCTGTTCCAGACAAGGCAGAGAACATTATAAATTGATGAGTTAAAAATCACTTTTAGATTGTCCCATAGCTGAAAAGTAAAAAAAAATTTTTTCTGAGGGAGCCAGGACTCAAGCCTGGTGCAGAGCTTCTTATAGAATATGCTTTCCCTCTTTTTCAAAGGTAATTTAAAAATTTTTTAGCATAGAAAGTAAAGGCAGAAATACTTTTTTAAAGTGCTAAATTTTAGGAAAAGTGGGTTAAAAGTTATTTTCTCACATAATTCAAAAACAGATAGAGTTGAAATCCTACTATAGAAACCATTTATTCACTTTTTAAAAAGCAAATAACCAGAGCAGTAACAATCCACTTTCAGTGTATTGGAAGATACATCCTTGCTTCACTACAATGTTTAATGTGAAATGACTAAGTTCGTCTATAAAAAAATAGGCTTTGAGCAAAGTCAAAAAAGAAAACCAAAATCCAACATTCTCTTGCCTATAAGAGACACGCTAAAAATTAAACCCTTCAAGGAGTCTAAAAGTTGGGGGAGAGCTTAAAATTTATTATGCCTCTGTACATACAAAGCCAGCAGGTGTTCTAATCCAGGTTGCAATGATTATTGTATATGTGTGAGAACTTGAGAGATAATGACTAAGCTTGGGAAAGGTAGAGACAAAGGTAATAGTTTCCTGGTGTCCTGTCCTGGGAGATAAGAGAATCTTTATGGCTATTGGCAGGGTGTGGACTCAGCTGCAGTCTTTCTGGCACCAGCGGAAGAGGCTTGTGGTAAAGAAGATATGCTGTAATGGAGCCTATGGGGCAAATGCTTCTATGTTAATGAGGTAATGTATGTTTCACCCACGTGATCCCAGGTGTGCTGTGCATGTGTGCACACCTGTGGAGGGGGAAGGAGGACAAAATCAAACTGGCTTCAGGGAGACTGGGCCAACCAAAGAGCTCTCAGTGTCAGATTTGTCCAGAAGAAAAAGTAAGATTATATATTTTTTTCCAGAAGTGGAAAAAAAGTGGATGCTTTCTTTTTCTTATTTCTTTTATTCCTTAGGCATCGTTTTCTCTCTCCTCTGACACCCCACCATAATTTCCTACTGTAAAATTTCTTCTCCCTGAGTATAGGTAGTGTTAGTGGGAGGGTAAAGTTCTGTGACTATCTTGCATTTGGAGGCTGGAATGATTCACTCTCCCTCTCTCTACCCAGTGCAGACAGGGGATGGGCACTTGACCTAAGCTCGGCCAAGCCAGTGGTCACTCCTAGAATTTTGATGCGTAAGCTGATGCCAGTACAAGAAAGAGCAGGGGTTGGTCAGTGGCAACCAAACAGGCCATTCCAGCTGTAGGACAGCTGCTATCCTTCCAGCTTTGGTTTGGCAGAGCTCCTTGGTTCATTCTCAAGCGCGCTCGTGCAGACACATATCAATAGTTTCCAATAGTTTGATTATATTAGCCAGAGTGAGATGATTTCTATATTCCCAGAGAGACTCTAATTCCCGAGAAATAATTGAGGATGAAGAGAGTATATGAAATGGCTTGTGGTATCGTAGTTCATCTTGGAATATGTATCTCCTCCACAAGAAAAGCACTCTGGTAGACGGCCTGATGGTTTGCATTTCTTCCTCTTGCCTCCTGCTGTGGCAGGAGTTACTTCTTTATCCCATCTTTGTTGGCCATGTGACTTGGTTGACCAATAGAATGTAAGTGGGTATGCTAAGTACCATGTCTGAGCAGAAACTTTAAGGATGAGTTGCCAATTTTGTTTCAAAATAGATATTTTCTTGGGTACCTCGGTGGCTCAGCCGGTTAAGCACCTGTCTTCAGCTCAGGTCATGATCCCAGGGCCGTGGGATCCGGTCCCACATCAGATTCCTTGTTTAGTGGGGAGTCTGCTTCTCCCTCTGGCCCTCTGCTGGCTTCTGAGTGTGTGCTTGCTCTCTCTCTCTCTCTTGCAAAAATAAATAAACAAAAAACCTTAAAAAAAAAAAAGCACCCCAAAATACGTATTTTTTCTTTTATCTACTCCATTCCGTCTTGGCAATACTTGCCAAATCCACAGTAATCTCATTCATTTACTTTAGTAACCTTCTAACTCATTTCTGGCCTTTTAACTGTGTTTCTCTGGAAACCGTCCTTCATACAACTGTCAGTGATGGCAAATCTAACCCTGTAAAGTCACAGATTAAAGCCTTCCCTGGCTCCCTGTCCCCCATATGGCATTTGAGAGCCATCAGGATTTATCTGTATATACCCTCTCAGCCTCATTCCTGGATAGTCCCAGCTTTATGCTTAGCCAAGTGGAATTGTCTAAAACATCTTGAACATTCCTCCATGCCTTTGTCCATTCTGTTCCCTTCTTCAGTCCTCTCCCTTCTAATTCTGTCCAAATAACATCTGTTCAACTCTCAAGTAGATACGCTTCCAGAAAGCCCTCCCTGGAACTTCCTAGGCATGCACTTTCACTCTGTTTCCTCAATGCACACACATCTGACACTCTCCACATCAACTTGAAATGATTTGTTCTGTAGCTTTCAGTCTAACAGACTGCCATTTCCTGGAGGACAGAAATGGTGTCTTATTCAGGTTTTAATCCTCAAAATCTAGCATGATGCCTGGCACACAGTAGGTTTTCAATACACATTCACAGAGTGAAATAAACCAAGCAAGTGAATCATTATATAAGAAAACTGGGTTGTCTTAAATCCTACAGCTGGGATTCCTAAAAGCTAAGGGCATTTTAAAATGGTTCTTCTGGAAAGCAGTATAGTCACGTGTAACAAAAACTACAAAATTGTTCTCCTTCCTTCACTTGGGATTTTCCTATTTGTGAATACTCCCCAAAGAAATAATCCAAATGGGTAAAATGTACACAGATGTTTCAGGCAACTCTAGTTATAATTGTGGGGGGAAAAAAACACACCAAACACTGGAAGCTCTCCAAGTGTCTAATAGGGAAATGACTAAGCAAACAATAGGATTATTACATAGCTATTAAAAATGACAGAGGTGAGGACTGTGTCAACATAGAGAAGTGTGTATCTGCAGAAACGTTAAGTGGGAAAAAGAACACAGACGCGTTTAAACAATAGTGGTTAAAGAGAAGTGTGTACATTAACAAACTTCAGAGGCCAGATTGGAAAAATGAAGATGGCTGGAGTTCACTGGATGTTTTTTTTTCCCCCTGTGCATTCCATGAGTTGATGACAATAATAGTTGAGATATCATTGCAACATAATATTCTGAAAGTCCTCTGGTGTATAGTGATCTAAGTAACCTACCAGCTTACATATTCCAAGAGAGAATTTCATGCTAAATTCTCAAAAAATTATGAAAATAATGACATTTCTTTGAGAGAACAAAATACTTTAGTTTCTTTCTTTCTTTCTTTCTTTCTTTTTTTTTTTTTTAAGATTTTAAGAGAGAGATAGAGAGATAGAGGAAGCATGAGCAGGGGGAGAGGCAGAAGGAGAAGGAGAAGCAGACTCCTCACTGAGCAGGGAGCCTGATGCAGGGCTTAATTCCAATACCCTGGGATCATGACCTGAGCCGAAGGCAGACGCTCAACTGACTGAGCCACCCAGGAGCCCCTGTTTGGTTTAATTCAACAAACAATTCTGAGAGCTTCATTATGTTCTAGAGCACTTATATTCACAAGACATTTATGAAACACAAGGACAAAATTCCTCAGATGGATAGGAGTTATTCTTTTCACTTACTTTTATTTGAGTGACTGTACATATTAGGACCTATTAACAAAAGAAAGTTTGAGAGACCTCATAGTCATGACTAGTCTCCAAAGAGGTTCTATGTATAGTGACTGAGATATACTGATAAAGATTAAAAGGAAAAATTCATCATTATATAATTCTAAACTTGTGTTACTTTACCCCTGTAGTGCACCGTGAATTAATATTTTATAAATCCTATGCTTAGTTTGTGAGTAGTAAAATACTGATATTGCAAGATACATTACAGTGCAATTAAAAAAAACCCACAACTTTTTATAACTTGTTTGAGAAATGTTT
This sequence comes from Mustela putorius furo, assembly GCF_011764305.1. NCBI lineage: Eukaryota > Metazoa > Chordata > Mammalia > Carnivora > Mustelidae > Mustela > Mustela putorius. The sequence goes on along the minus strand of NW_025422368.1, from coordinate 35,220,322 downwards.
CATTTTTATTTATTAAAGTTTTTTTTAAGATTTTATTTATTTATTTGACACAGAGAGAGGGTATACAAGCAGGGGAAGCGGCAGACAGAGGGAGAGGGAGAAGCAGGATCCCTGCTAAGCAAGGATCCCAATTCGGGGCTTGACGCGAGGCTCAATCCCAGGGTCCTGGGATTATGACCTGAGCCAAAGGCAGATGCTTAACCAACTGAGCCACCCAGGCACCCCTCAAGTGTCCATTCTTATAAATAATTCAAAGTATTATGTTGACCATTCTCCTATACTTTCTCTTTCTTCATTATAAGTCTGTACTATGATTACTCGTGCCCCAAAGAAGATGATCCTTCTGTATCCCATTAAAATTCCTCATCCAAGAGATAAAAATTTAATCATAGTCATCTAAACCCCCAACACACAACAAAATAGCAAGGAAAGCTGGGAACTGAAGAATAGTTTATGGGGCGCCTGGGTTGCTCTGGTGGTTAAGGGTTTGCCTTTGGCTCAGGTCATGATCTCTGGGTCTTGGGATCAAGCCCCACATCGGGCTCCCTGCTCAGTGGGGAGTCTGATTCTCCCTTTCCCTCTGCCCCTCCTCCTGTTCATGCTTTCTCTCTCCTTCAAATAAATAAATAAAATCTTTAAAAAAAAAAAAAAGGACTATGGTTGTAAGTAGTAGCAAATGGTGTTGTGTTGATAAATACCAAGCATAGTTAAAAAGGTGGGGAATTTAATTGTGTTCCAGAAAGAAAAGGCTGTTAAGACCTTCTAGATGAACCAGAGAGTTGGAACAATAATTAAGTGAAAAACCAACTTGCCCTTCCTCATTGGAAGGTGCAAGAACGAGAAAGATGATGTATTTGAGGTTTCCCGGCTGAGCTCCAGCCACTGATCTGAAGGCCCCAGAAAGCAGCCACGGAAGCTATACGCGTTTTCCCCTCCTGAATTACCCAGATAATTGCTTTTCAGCCTATGTTCCACTAACCTGGTACTAAAATCCGCTCACTTAACTATTACATGGGCCACAACTGCCACTTCAAATGAAAACCCAGGAAGCCAAATCGCAGCTGCTGTTGAAAGTGTATAATTAGCTCCTTGTGCAGCCTGACCTCACTGATTTCTCTGACGTATTTGGCCTGCCATGTGCCCTTTCTGAGACCTCCAGCATCTTCTCCACAGCTGGAGATGCCCCAAACTGCACGGAGCACTTCCTGTGGATGTGGCCTTACATTCTTAAGGCTGAGGGCTGAGTGGATTGCTTTTCAACCACGCTGCCTAATCATGCTTTTTAAAATACAACATGGACTATGAGTGGCTATATCAGACATAGGAGGGTTCCCGCCTTTCTTTTTCTTTTAAAAAAATGATTTTGTAATGATGTCTTCTCAAGAAACACTATAATTGGTCAGCCTAGGGTGCGTTTTTTATCCTCCCATATAACGTCATTAGCTATTCTCAGGAGAGGAAAGGCAGGGTATGCCCCCTGGGAGAATGACCACACTTGTTTCAAGTTGGGGAAGAGCCTGTGGGTCTTTTCCTGCGTTTGGGGGAAAGCGAACACACAATGTTCGTTTCCTAAATACGGGATGTGCTGTGTGGCTGGCAGGTCATTTTCCACCATGTCACATCCTTCTGGTTGAAGGCAGCAGGGGCTAGGACAGGAAATGGCAAATTCTCAGAATGAGACAAGGCTTTCCCAGGGCAGTCATTGGTTCTCTGGGACTATAAAACATGCTCATCCAGAAACAGCCTCAGATTTTTCTTTCCTGGAGATAGCCAGAAGTGAATGGTAAGTGGGGGAGGCGAGAGGGATTCTGTCTAAAAGACAGTCATTGGAATTGTAATCCTGGGGTTATATCCTTGGTCCACTACATATTTTATGTGACGTTTCCTCATTTTGCTAAGAGGTGTCTTTGCCTGGGAATGTATCACTGGTGGGTGGGATAACCGGGGCATGCAAATAAAATTAAGACCAAGGAGTCAGGAGACAAGGATTCTAGACGGTTTTGTGAAGAATCAGCTGCATCTTGAACATGTCTGTATTTCGATTTTCTCATCTTTCAGAGAATAATGATTCTGCTCTGATACCTCACAGTATTGAAATGCTCTATTTCTATGGCTCATTTGCCACTTTCAAGAAGTTCCTAATAATGAGGAGTACAGTGGATATGAAGGTGGGACTCTCTAGCAACTAGGAAGGAGGTACCTTTACCCCAGAAACACAGTTCTCTTTCTTAGTCATCTTCAGTTGACTTCAACTTGATACGAGGTAGCCCTTGGTGAGTTGTTAAACAAAAATGTTGGGCACTTTATTTTATTCAGCCATTATTCATTTTTAAAGAAAGATTTCATCATAAAGAAGCACAGTGGTATTAATTTAATGCAATTTAGTTTTAATTGTGCACTCCCCAAAGAGTGAGAATAGAAAAAATTGCCCAAAGGCCATCTTAGGCTTGATTCTAAAGTCAGAGCCTAGAAAAATAACAAGCAGGAGAGTCGCTTCAGGGAACCGTCTAACTTAGAAAGATTAGTTTCTTACATCCAAGAGACGGTATGATTTTTGAGTTTTGGGGGGGCTTGTCTTTTTCTCTCATCAGAGGGGAAAAAAAATGTCTTGCCAAACTCCTAGGATCCAGGTCTTCATGTAAGGGCTTTGTGAGCTGGTACAACCCAGCACCTGCAAAGTGCGATCCTTCCAGCAGAGCAGAGGCCTCTGTGTAGGAGTAGATTTCCAGAGCCACCACTCCCTCCTCCCTGAGCTTATGGAACAGTTAATCAAGTGCACCCTTAGCGCTCCCCCGGAGAGAAGCGGACCAGAGCCTCCCTCCCGCTTGCATGTGCGTTTTAAGGTCCCGAGAACTTGTGTGGCTCCTTCCAGATTCCAGAACCTGTCTCTGCGAGCTCGACACGCAGGCCTCGCCGGGCAGGGGCCTGTTTGTACCCCCCCCCTCCCCCGGCGCCGCCGGGGCTGTCGTGTCTAACCCGGGCGTGCGGGAGGCGCGAGCGGGGCGCGGGCGGGCACGGAGGCTCCGGGCTCTAACCGCGCTTCTGTGTCCCCGCAGGGCATGGAGCGGCCGGCGGCCCGGGAGCTGCAGGGCGCCGACGCGCTACGCCGCTTCCAGGGGCTGCTGCTGGACCGCCGCGGCCGGCTGCACGGGCAGGTGCTGCGCCTGCGCGAGGTGGCCCGTCGCCTCGAGCGCCTCCGCCGGCGCTCCCTGGCGGCCAACGTGGCTGGCAGCTCGCTGAGCGCCGCGGGCGCCGCGGCCGCCATCGTGGGGCTCTCGCTCAGCCCGGTCACCCTGGGCGTGTCGCTGGTGGCGTCGGCCGTGGGGCTGGGGGTGGCGACCGCCGGAGGGGCCGTCACCATCACGTCCGACCTCGCCCTGATCTTCTGCAATTCCCGGGAGCTGCGCAGGGTGCAGGAGATCGCCGCTGCCTGCCAGGACCAGATGCGCGAGATCCTGAGCTGCCTCGAGTTCTTCTGCCGCTGCCAGGGCCGCGGGGACCGCCAGCTGCTGCAGTGCGGCCGGAACGCCTCCATCGCCCTGTACAACTCTGTCTACTGCGTCGTCTTCTTCGGCTCACGTGGCTTCCTCATCCCCAGGCGGGCGGAAGGGGCCACCAGGGTGAGCCAGGCCGTGCTGAAGGCCAAGATTCAGAAACTGGCGGAGAGCCTGGAGTCCTGCACTGGGGCCCTGGACGAACTCAGCGAGCAGCTGGAGTCCAGAGTCCAGCTCTGCACGAAGGGCGGCCGTGGCCGCGACCTCAAGATCTCTGCTGACCAGTCCGCAGCGCTGTTTTTCTGAGAACATCCTTTCCCCTCATGACCGAGGCCAGAAACCATCCCCATGGGATGCTCCAGATTTGTAGCTCCCTCAGGAAAACAACACCAAGTTGGACGGGGAGCGGAATGCAAAGGATGAGAAAGACTGTTCTTGAAACTGGGGGGACGGAGGGAGTGCTCAGAGTCCTTCTTTTCCCATCACCGTGGCATCCTGCCTGGGGTTGTATGCTAGGGACATTTTACTTGCCTAATCCTATGGGCTATGTGAACTGACAACTCTTCTTCCTTTATCAAAACCGTTCAGTTGCCACACTGGTGGGCACCCCTGTATTAAAGTTGACTCAGGGTCCTTGCCCCAGCCCCGGTGGGTTTGAGCAGAGTTTGGGGAGGCTGTGTGTGAGGCCACCCTCTGGGGCCCCTCTAAGACCCACTAGGCTCTGACGTCCTCAAAATGAGGAGGAGACACTAGCTTTTAAAACTTCTCTTCCAGAGTTTCTGAGTTTAAAACAACTCCAGAGTCTGGAGCAAATCAGGTCCCTCTGAACTGTGTAGCAGGGTTCAGGACCCAAGAGGGGCCTCTCCCATTCACACACTCTTCCCTCCACCCTCTGGGTGCCTGCTCTCAAATCCAGCCTGGGGCAGGGTGGGTATTTCTGAAGGGCTTCATAGCCAGACCTCTGGATATTCTGGGAGGGAAACCAAGTAAACAGTCATCTGAATCCCACCCCCTTGCAACAAGCCGCTGAGGCCAAGGATGATGAAGTGAAGCACAACCTTCCTTACCCGCATCCTAGTGCACAGAAGAGAGCAGTGGCTTTGAGTTAGTCTTGGGTTTATTATAGGCTCTGTCACTACTGTGAGACCTTGGCCACTTAATTTCTCTGAGACTTGGCTTCCTGATCTGTGAAACAGATGCTAAAGTCACCCTGTTTTAAGGTATTGAGATGAAGTGCCAAGCACAGTGTCTGACTCAGGAAGTGTGTGCCCCCTCCCCCCCCCACCCCCTCTGACTGGCAACATTAGCATCACGTGGGGACTTGGTAGAAAGGCAACTTCTTGGACTCAACAGTCGACCTAAGGAATCAGAAACTCTGGAGGTGGGGCCCAGCAGCCACTTAAAACAAGCCCACAGGGGAATCCTGATATCCACTAAGTTTTGAAGAGCACTGCAACAGATGTTGTTGGTTTCTGATCCCCTCGTGGGCGTTGATGAAGTCTCAAGGCCTCTCCAGGGGCTCCATGGTCTTCAGAGTCATTCACAGAAGGTAAAGGACAGACAGGGTCCCAAAAGTGAAAGAAAGAGTATGTGCAGGATCTGTCAGGGCATCCTGGGGCAATTTCCCACCCTGGGAAGTAAGGGATATAACAAAATGCCCCTCTAGAGGGCAGTGTTGCCTACTCATTGTAGGAACTGGTACACAAAGGACCTTGAACTTAATGCAAATTGACCTTTGTTACCTTCTCTGAAGGCTGCTGGGCCTTGTATTTTTTTTTTTTAATTTATTTTAAGTTTGTTATTTAATTGCTGTTTATTATTTGCATTTAATTGTATTTAATCACCATGCCACGTTTAGAAAATAATAGGAATAGCATGTTTCTGATTGGGAGGCTGTGGAGGCTCTTTTTGGGAGATGACGCTGAGTTTTGCCTTCCTAAGGTGGGGCATGAGTTGGAAATAACATTGCTCTCCTTGAGTAAGTCTCTCTCCAGAAGAGGGGGAATTTTATTTCCTAGTGATCTGAGCGATCCTTTTAGGTAAACGTGGGAAGTTCTGAATAGAGAGACCACGGACGAATTTAGGCTTCCCAATGGAGGTTAGACTTGCGGGCTATAGAAAGGATGCAAGCATATTTATCCTGAAGGTACTTCGCCAGCAAATAACACTTGACCCGAAAGCGAACCTATTTTGTTCCGGGAGGAAAAGAACCCATTAGAGGCATGAGAGGGAGGCACTCAGACCAGGGCAGCCTCATGTCTTGTGACATTATGTCTTGTGACGTTATGTCTTGTGGGTGATAGGCAAATAGCTTATGTGGTGATGTGTTATATTTTCACTTTGGGTGCTGTAGGGAATCTGCAAGCTGTCTCTAAGAAAATAGTTATCATTTCTTCAATTTCCATTCCTACAACCATAATGTTGAAAATACGTTGAAAAGCCTTTGGGAACCACACACCCAACACTTGGCTGTGTTATTTAATTGTTTAACATGCTTTACATTTACCCAGTCTACCCCCATGTTTCCCAGTGGTGGCAGAGTGTCTGAGGAACTGTAATCTCAGCGCTGGCGAGAGGGCTTAGTGGTTCTGTGTTTTTATTTCTCCTATAAATCGCAATTGATCCTTGTTTCTTTTGAAGCTGGCACTGGTTTCTTTTTAAACTGTATCATTTCTTAGACCACCTTGTATGAATGCTAGCATTTTAGATCACCAGAATGTACTTTACCTCGTTGTCTGGGTTGTGTCTCAAAGGCACAACTACTCCCTGACTCCATCTTTTATTAATGCTTAAGTTTGCATCATAGTCTTCCAATGGGTGTGTTGTTCCCTAGAAATTAACTGGGCATTTCAGGACGCAACAGGAGCAACAGCAGCAGCAAACTTCTCATATCATTAGGGTATTTTGGGGATCTCAAAGTCATAAATTCCCAAAGTTATCATTCCAGTGGCCCCCTTTACATCTAAGGAAGAGTGTCTACTTTGGAACAATACTTTGCACATTATAGGAGCTCAATACATGCATTTAAATAATTTAATGAACTGCTTAGCTATAGTATTAGAATTTATTGGTAATGAAATGTTATCCATTCTTTTCTGGGTCTGATATAAAAAGTGGAGCCTCTACCAGGATTTAGCCAAGTCCAGTTAAATGGATCCTAGAGACAAATACTTATTTATTTCTTTTGGGGGAATGCAAATAAGGCTTTTCCTTAAGGTCTTCATTCTGTAAACAAACAGATTGAAATGGTATGTTGCAAAAGGAAGAAGAGAGAGGAGTATTTAGATTACAAATGTACTTCAGAAAAATGTCCAAGCTTGAAAAATAAAAATTTTGTTCTAAGATATAAGTGCTTCTGTTAGTTTCTTGGGTTTATAATAGTTTGGATTTTTTTTTTTTCCCACAAAAAGGAGGTTCATTTGTTTCTGCATTTCAAGGATTCAGTAAAACTACATTCTGTTCTATGAAAAAAATGATCCTTAGCAAACATTCTGATCTTCATTGCTCTGATGCCTTTGCCCTCAGGCATCTGTCATTTCCAAAATGGCAACTGTCACAGTGGAAAGTAGTTACTGGGAAAAAAAAAAGGGAAGAGTGGTGTAGAAACCAGCCTAGATCAGATAAGGCAAACAATCAGTCAACTTGATATATTTCTCATTCAAAATCTTAGTGTGAAAAGGAAGTAAAGGGAAGTGAGACATCGCCATAAAACACTGTGCAGAGATTAAGTGGGGATACAGTTAAATGCAGCAATTTCTGAACTCCACATTTTTTCCCACTATAGCAAAATAAGTTTTTTCCTTTCATTGAAAAAAAAAGGCCCATTCCATAAACTTTTTGACCTTTCTGTAATTAATTACCTAATCTCATGTCTGCCTGCTGTGAATTAATAACTTTGAAAAGGGGCTGATGTGTAATCATGTTCACTTAGAATATTCAGTGTTGACCTGTATAAATGAACTTTTAAACTTTTTTTTTTAAAGATTTTATTTATTTATTTGACAGACAAAGATCACAAGTAGGCAGACAGACAGGCAGAGAGAGAGAGGAGGAAGCAGCCTCTCCGCTGAGCAGAGAGCCCGATGTGGGGCTTGATCCCAGGACTCTGGGATTATGACCTGAGATGAAGGCAGAGGCTTTAACCCACTGAGCCACCCAGGCACTCCTATAAATAAACTTTTAAAAAGTAATTAACTCCTGTTACAGGAATTCTCTTATTATCTAGAAGTCTCAGCAGTTTCAAAACCTTTGGATATAATTGCAATGTAGGAAGCAATTGAAAGGAAACCTAGAATCGGCCAAACCAGCCTTCACAAATCCCAAACACTAGAGAGAGGCAGAAAGGAAGAGTGAAGGCAAAACTCCCCCAGAAATTTCTAGGAGACTTCGCCTTGCAAGTAACTGATCTTGACCTTGCAAGACCTGTGGGAAACTGTAGTATTTTTAGCTAACAGTTCACTATTCCCAATATACCTAGGATTCAGTTTGTAAGGAAAAAAAGGAGGGTGGACATTGAGTGGGAGGTCTGGCAATCCAAAGACTGTGGTGGTCGCTGTAGTCTTTTGAGAACTTCTGGCCTGGATGTGATCTCACTGAGCACCAGCCTCTGAGACTCCACCTTGGAGACTCCCCTGGGTCCTCTGAATGTCGCACTTTTAATGACCATGCGGGGGAAAAAAATTGCTGCATTGGTGGGACTGTTTGCAAAGGCCAGCCCTGGGATCTTATCTTTGCTGAAGCATATGGCATTCCTGTCGTGACAAGTGTCCTTTTAGTGAATTGCAATAAATCTCTCCTTGTTGAGTTGACAGGAGGTTGGGATGGTGCCTTTTGCTCCTGCCAAACCCCTATTCGAGAAGGTAAACCCTGCTGTGGTCTGGAATAGGACAAAGAGGGAGCCCCAAGATCTGGAAATAATCCCTTAGCAACCAGAGACATGTTTAGAGGGGGGGAAATCATGCTGATGAAGCAAGACCACTGCAGGGGCAAAGAAGGAACATTAGGGATCCTCCGTACCCCCAATCATGACTGGCAGTGGCATTAAGTCGTGAAGAGAAGGTCTTCCAATGTGTTCTTGCCTGCACAGGTAAAATTCGGCTATACCAAGCCACATCTGCAAAGAATGAGGTTTAATCCCATTTTGCATTTCCAGTGTAAGCCCAGGGCTGGAAGTGCAGGCAAGCCTGTGACCTGATTTGCCCTAGAACTTTAGCAATGAGTCACAGCCAAAGTCCTCTGGCTCCCAAATACACAGGGATAGCCACAGTATGGCTTGTTCCAGCATTTGTGGGGATGCAGTTGCCAAATTTACCCAAATTTTTGTAAATGGAGTCAGGGAGGGGTGATGATGTCTCACATCTTTCTTTTAGGTTAAAATGTCTTTTTTCCAGGCTCCCTGGTTGCAACGCAGACATTCATTCTGCCTTCCTCTTGTTATTAAAATGATACTCGTGAAACGTTGAAGAACAATACTTTTCTCGGTGCTTAAATAAAATGACATGTAGATAATAAATATAAAAGATGTGGATATTTATATACATAATGGAATACTATGCAGCCATCAAAAGAAATGAAATCTTGCCATTTGCGACGACGTGGATGGAACTAGAGGGTATCATGCTTAGCAAAATAAGTCAAGTGGAGAAAAACAACTATCATATGATCTCCCTGATATGAGGAAGTGGAGATACAACATGGGGGGGTTAAGGGGGTAGGAGAAGAATAAATGAAACAAGATGGGATTGGGAGGGAGACAAACCATAAGTGACTCTTAATCTCACAAAATAAACTGAGGGTTGCTGGGGGAGGGGGGTTGGGAGAAGGGGGTGTGGTTATGGACATTGGGGAGGGTATGGTGAGTGCTGTGAAGTGTGTAAACCTGGCGATTCACATACCTGTACCCCGGGGGTTAAAATATATGTTTATAAAAAATAAAAAAATTTTAAAAAGATGTGGATATTTAATGATAATAATAATTACTAATATCGATCGAAAACTTCTTTGTTCTAAATACAATTTATTATCACATTTACCTTACAAAAATCTTATGTGGTGGACAGTAAGATTACCCCATATTATTAGAGAAAGTAAGGATGTGAGAGGTTGTACAGCGTATATTAGTAATAAAAAATAATAGCTCACGATATTGACAACATTATGAACAATAAGCTGAATGATTCATTCATTCATCCAGAAAATACATGTTGAATACTAACCTTGTACTAGCTACTGTCATTTGTGGGCAATGTAGACAGAGTTCTAGATCTTACAGTGCTAACAATCCAGTAAACTAGGCAGGACTATCTTATGCCAGCAGGTTATTCAATAAAAAGCTAAAATGCAGCTTTGCAAAAGACATGTATTTGTCAAAAACAAACAAACAAACAAAACCGACAACCAAACCAATGTGGGTGTGATTTGAAAATGATCAAACTTTAGCTTAGATCATAACCACTTGGGCACAGTTATTTGTAAAGCTGTCCCAGATGTCTCAATCATGGCCAGATTCTTGTGAACAAAATGTCTAGAATGGAAGGACATGCTTAATAAGAACTTTCTGCTAACCGTTGATGTGCTGGGAAGTCATCGTCAGACACCACACAGACATGCATTGAGAAGTGACTGATTCAACAGGCCTTTCCAGATCTTATATATATAAAAACCTCTGAAAATGAAACTTCTGGAGGGTCATTCCATTGAAACCATCACTGACCCTCCTTGTCGGCTTTCTTCCCATTAGGGGCGTGTACTCAGTTCCCTTCCAGTGGTATGGCCTCATCCTGTTGGGGGCTGGTGGGAGAGCTGCTAGGTGTGAGTACGAATAAGACCTTAGGTATCATGAAACTATTAAAATAATAACGTTTTGTGGATGATTTGTTGTCATTTTTTAAAAAGATTTTATTTATTTATTTATTTGACACAGAGAGAGAGACACACACACACACAGTGAGAGAGGGAAAACAAACAGGAGGAGTGGGAGAGGGAGAAGCAGGTTTCCTGAGAAGTAGGGAGCCTGATGCAGGGCTCGATCCCAGGATCCTGGGATCATGACCTGAGCTGAAGGCAGAGGCCCAGTGACTGAGCCACCCAGGAGCCCTGATTTGTTGTCATTTTTTATTTTTACTTTATTTTATTTTTTTCAAAGATTTTATTTATTTATTTGACAGAGATCACAAGTAGTCAGAGAGTCAGGCAGAGGCAGAGAGAGAGGAAGGGTAGCAGGCTCCCCGCTGAGCAGAGAGCCCGATGCGGGGTTCGATCCCAGGACCCCGAGATCATGACCTGAGCTGAAAGCAGAGGCTTAACCCACAGAGCCACCCAGGTACCCCTGCTGTCATTTTTAAAAAAGCTTTTATTATGAGAAAGAGAGCTCAAGCATGAGCAGGAGCATGAGTGGGAGGAGGGGCAGAAGGAGAGGGACAAACAGACTCCCCACTCAGTGGGAAGCACAACACAGGGCTTGATCCCAGGACCTGGAGATCATGACCCAAGCTGAAGTCAGATGCTTAACCCACTGAGCCACCTAGGTGCCCCTTCATTGTTGTTTTCAAGACTTTAAGTATCTCCATGGGGCACCTGGGTGGCTCAGTGGGTTAAGCCTCTGCCTTAGACTCAGGTTATGATCTCAGGGTCCTGGGATGGAGCCCTACATTAGGCTCTCTGCTCAGTGGGAAGTCTGCTTCCCCCTCTCTGCCTGCCTCTCTGCCTACTTTGATCTCTCTCTCTGTCTAATAAATAAATAAAGTCTTTAAAAAAGAAAAAAAGACTTTAAGTATCTCCACACCCAGCATGGGGCTCAAACTCACAAACCCAAGACCAAGAGCCATGTGCTCCACAGACTGAGCCCACCAGGCCCCCCTGGATGATCCAGTTCTGCGTCGGGCTCCCTGCTTGGTGGGAGTCTGCTTCTCCCTCTCCTCCCTGCTAGTGCTCTCTCTCCCTATCTCTGTCTCTCTCAAATAAATAAATAAAATCTTAAAAAAAAAAGACCTCTAAAAAATCTTTTAAAAAATCTCATATAGACGCACACACACACACACACACACACACACACACACAAAACAAAAAAGAAAGAAAGAGGAAAGGTTTTAAAAAAATTTTTTTTTGTGATAAGAACTTTTATTATCTGCTCTCTTAGCCACTTTCTAACATACCCTACAGCAGTGTTGGCTCTAGTTACCATGTCTTCCATTACATCCTGGCTGCTTACTTATCTTATAACTGGAAGTTGGTGCCTTTTGGTTATTTTAACCCAATCTTCCTTCTCCTGCCCTGTGTCTGGTGGTCACAAATCTGATTTTTTTTTTTTTTTGAGATTTCACATATAAGATCACACAGTATTTGTGTTTCTCTGTTTGACATATTTCACTTAGCATATGTCCTCAAGATCCACCCATGTTGTCACAAATTGATGGATTTCTTTCTTTTCTATGATCGAATAGTATTCTGTTGAATATATCCACCACATTTTCTTTGTCTATCAAGCCTGGTGGTTTTGAATGAGCTGGAGAGAAGAATGGGACCATTGTGAGAATGTTTTCAAGAACAAACGTTTGCAAGACCTTTAGTGATGAGAAGCAGTAGCAGAGAGGAAAGGCAGTTCTGTGCTGCACCTGACGCCCCACCTCTCTGGGCTCTCAGACATGTTGGGCTGGCCTCAAAAACCCAAGCTCAGCCCTACGTCAGCATTGAGTCATAAATCTGTGGTGTTGACAGTGAACTTCCTGATCTCTGAACGCTTTCCTCTCCAGAGTGGCCTCCTTTCTACGGGGTGTTTTCTAAAGAGGGGAAGACCTCGGAATGGTCTGGGGTATCATTTTCCACCTCTCTTGCATGACCCACTCCGTAAGATTTCTCACGTAGTTGGTGATCCCCATTTCCCTCCCAGGACAGGACGGGAAGACATGGTCTCTTCAGTGCGCAGGAGCTGGTAAGACAGTTTTCCCCTGTGGACCACAGTCAAGTTGGACCTTGTCCTCACACTCTGGCGCTATACATAGAAAGCTGTTAGGCTTCTCCTCTCCTTGCCAGGGATGGCCAACCTGGACCCCGGGTAATAACCTGTTTCCAGAAGCTCAGTCTAGCTTACTATTTCTTTTACATATAAGCATCTAACCTCTCTACGTGACCATCGCTGCTTTGTCTTTCCTCTTCCTCATTCCCTCCCAAGCACATCACACACCCACAGCCACGTAGATATTCATTCATTCAAAAAAGTATTTATGGAGTGCCCACTATATGCTGTGTATTTTTCTAGGCAATGAGAACAGGGTAGTGGATGAAATCTCCAATTAACTCTACTATCGTGGAACATGTAGTCTAGTGATGGATGGGAATGCAGGCATAAGTGAAGAAGGAAATATCTTATTTATGAGATACTGTATATTTGTTTACTATTGATACTGTAACAAATTACTTCAAACTTTGTGACTTAAAACCAAACACATTTATTTTCTTATAGTCAGAAGTCTGACACTAGCCTCACTGGGCTAAAATAAAGTTGGGGGGGGGGTGCCTGGGTAGCTTGGTTGGTTGGGCATCTGCCTTTGACTTGGGTCCTGATTCCAGGGTCCTGGGATCAAGCCCCATGTCTGGCTCCCTGCTTGGTGGGGAGTCTGCTTCTCCCTCTCCCTCTGCCCTGTCCCTGCTCATGCTCTCTCTTTCTGCTCTCTCTCTCTCTCTCAAATAAGTGAACAAAAAATAAAGTAAAATAAAATGAAGTAGCTGGCAGGACTATGATCCTTTCTGGAGGCTCTAAGGGAGAATTGTGTTCCCACATTTTCTGTCTTCTAGAGGCTGCTGCCTTTTCAAAGCCTGCAATGAAGAGTTGAGTCCTTCATCCATCACACCATTCTGACCTCTTCTGCCTTTTCTTCCACTTTTCTGGACCCTTGTGATTACATTGGGCCCACCTGGACAATCCAACATCATCTCCCTATTTTAAGGTCAGCTGATTAGTGACCTAAATTCCGTCCGCAACTTGATTCCCCTTTGCCAAGTAACAGAACGTGTTTATAGATTCTGGAGAACAGGAACGGGCACATCTGTGGGGGCTATTATTCTGCTTATGGTGATAAGTTCCATGGAGGAAAACAAAGCAGATCCAAGGGAGAGAGTGCAGGGGGACGAGGCTGTGAGGCCTCAATGACAAGGTGACATTTGAGTGAAGACCTATAGCTGGTGTGTGGGAGAGAGCCATGTGGGCACCCGAAGAAAGAGCATGCCAGGCTAAGGGACCAGAAAGGACCGAGCCTCTGAGACAAGCCTGCTGGATGTGATTTCAGGATGGAGAAAGCTCAGCATGGCTTAGTGGTCCAGGTGAGGACGGGCAGTGGGGGAGATGAGCTCAGAGGGCAGTGGGGCCCATGGGGGTAGGACTTTCTGGACGGTTGTGAGGATTTTGCCTTTTAGTCTGAGTGAAATGGAAATCTTTGGAAGGTGTCAAGCAGAGTCTGATCATAAGTCAGATCTGATCAGACTCGTGTTCTAAAAGGATCCCTTTGCTGTTACGTGGAGAATTCCTTGCAAAGGGGTGAGAGTAGAGTGAAGACCGATTAGGAGGCAATTGCAATACTGCAGGGGAGAGATGCTGCAGCTGGCAGGAAAGAACAGGAGTGAGATTCAAGATATGTTATGAAGGTAGACCAACAGGACTTGCTGACGGATTGGTTTTGGGGATGGAAGAATGGACTTCTGGCCTGAGTGGTTGAGATGGATGATGTGGCCAATTCCTCCCCTGGGGACAGATGTGGGTGGCACGAGTTGTGAAGTGGAATAGGGAATGTTCCATTTTTAGATACATGAAGTTTGACACATGGAGACATTGAAAAGGAAAGACTAGACCATTGAAGAAATGAGTCTGGACGTTGAGGAAGTTAGAGAAGAGTTATGAATGCGAGGATTCTTAGCAAATGGGTGATATCTGGGCCATGAGAATGGGTACGATACTCTGGGAATGAGTAGACACAGACAATGTAGGGAATAGCTCCAAGAGCTCAGCCCTGGGTCTGCCAGCATTTAATCCACTGAGCCACCCAGGCGCCCCCAAGGGTCTGCCAGCATTTAGAGTGAGGAATGGGTGGGGATGAGAGGGAGCTATCTAGGAAGACAGAAGGAGTGGCCAGCAGGGCAGGGAAGAAACCAGGAGTCTGCGTGCCTTGGAAGCCAATGAAAAGGATTTCTCAAGGAGGAGGGAGCCAAAGGCTGCTGGAGAACTGAGTAAAATGAAGAATGAGAATTGGCCATTGGGTTTAGCAGCATGAGGTCACTCATGACCTTGACAAGAGAAATATCTGTGGAAACAATGGGGCCAAAAGCCTTACTGAAGTGGGTCTCCAATCAGCATGTATAGACATCTCTCTTGAAGGGTTTTGCTGTCAAGGGGAACAGACAAGTGGGCACTAGCGGAAGGGGATATGGGACCACGAGAAATATTCTGTAAGGTGAAGAGAAATCAGAGGGCCTGTGTGCGTGCTGTGAGAATGATCCTGGAGAGAGGGGGAAAAGGGAATGGTGCAGGAGAGGAAATAGAGGCTTTAGAAGATTGTTTTTGAGAAAGTAAGAGGTTGGGGGTCGCCCTTCAATTGCAGGGATACTGACCGCACACGCTCAGAACAGGAGGGAAGGTGGAACAGGCAAGTGTTAAGTTTGGCGTGAGAACCTGTGGAAGTTCTCTTCATTTTCCCCCGAAATAGGAAACAGGGTCACCGGGTGAGAATGACAATGGGAAGGGGCACTGGATGGTTGAAAGGATGTTTAGGCCAGTGGGAGAGACAGCGGACAGACACAGGAAGCGTGCTGGGCTCCCTGGGCAGTGAGCAGAGCCACTTACAGGGTTGCTGAGGAGCCTGTTTTAATTATGTCTATGTGGTCTCTTCTCCTCAACAGCTCTGCTACTTAAAGTTCCTAGATGTAAACAACAGAAGCTCTTCCAGCTAATTTAGCAGAAAAGAAATTTATTAGAGCCTATTGGGAAGCTCACAGAATCTCCAAGAAGGCGCAAGTAAGTCTTGGGGTAACGCAGTTGGGACAACACCCAAATCCCATGACGTCATCAGTGAGCAGAAACTCCACTGCTGCTGTCACTAAGCTAGGACACCACAGATGGCAGCCTCTGGACACCAGAACCTTTGCCACTGCTGCCCCTAGAGCTGGACACCTCGGCCAATGGCCAGGATCCACTTGCTTGCATAGCTCTGTTCCGAACTGAGCCCTGACACAGGTGTCTCTGTTTGGTAGAAACTTGTGCCGCCCTAAGTGTAAGGGAGGGTGGGCAAGTAAGGTTCTGGTTTCTACTTAAGGAGAAGGAATTGTGCCAGGAAAACATTGTGAGCCATTGGACAGCTGTTGAAAAGATGCTGGACTCTCACTGAGGATGAGAAACATCCCAGATAGCGGTTGATGTTTTACTTTACCTTTAGTTATTTCAAACATTTAGACATCGAACTCATTATACTTAAATTCACATGCTTCTATTTGAAAGAGCAGCTGGAAGCTGCTGTGTGTTATTATTTCATTGTGGCAATGGTACCTGGATTGCCAAGGCATTATAAAAACACCTCCATTTCCAGCATTTTTTTTTTTTTAAATTGTGTATGCAGGGGCGCCTGGCTGGCTCAGTCAGTAGAGCATGTGGCTCTTGATCTCAGGATTATGAGTTCAAGCCCCCTGTTGGGAGCCTACTTAAAAAAAAATTGTAAAATTGGGCATGCATTAAAAATAAAACACTTAGGTAAAAGGCATAGGAAACAAGCAGGAGACCAGGAAATGAGACATTAGCTGCTTTTCCTTTATCACCCAGCCCACAGTATGAATGAACGGACCTTGAAACGTCAGCCTTTGTGGTTCTCTACCTGAGCATTATAACATAACATTTGAATTTCCTGCTTGTTGTTGACTTGGGGTTAATTCCATCCTTTATATACATTTATTTACATCTTAGAATATTGTCCTCTGCACTGTAATTCTCAGTCTGAGGCACCAGATTTCTTCTGGTCCCTGACAGAGCAATCTTTTTTGGGAAAGATCCGAGGAGGGTAGTAGATCAGACCAAGGGGTTCCGGTTAATGTTCAAGGGGCCAAATGCAGAGTTGGCAGAGTAGCTGGATTTACTGCCACACTGAGCGAAGCTGCTCCCGGCCACTGCTTACGGGGTGGTGTCCATCACGAGAGCGGCTGCCTGAAGTCTTATTAAATTGGATTCAGAAACTCCCGTGATCCATATAATTAGTAAATAAGTAGGCTTTGGGGATTTATTCATGTTAAGCTCACTCATAGGAGACTAATCTACAAACCAGTCTCAATTATTCATTGGGCAACTACCCGCTGAATGCTTATTCTCTCCCTGGCACTGGGCATCGCAGCAGGGCAAAGCACAGTGTGGGAGCTGCCCTTCTAGTGCACATTGTCTGCTGGGAAATCACACAAGGAGAAAGTCCTCGTGGACCATGGTGGGAGGGTTGGGAAGGGAGAAGCAGGGGAATTCAAGACAAATTTTGGTATGGAGTCTGTAGGACTTGCTGATGTGGAGCCCGGAGGAAAGGAAGAATTAAGACAAGGAGGATAGAGAGGGATGATGGTGTGGAAGAGACATCCAGATGCTAATGGTTTTTGTTTTGTTTAGTTTGTTTGTTTTTGTTTTTTTAAAGGATTTTATTTATTTATTTGACAGAGAGAGATCACAAGTAGGCAGAGAGAGAGGAGGAGGAGGAAGCAGGCTCTCTGCCAAGCAGAGAGCCCAATGTGGAACTCGATCCCAGGACCCTGAGATCATGACCTGAGCTTAACCCACTGAGCCACTCAGGCGCCCCAATCAATGTTTTAATGTTCATTGGGAGATAAGGCCAAGTTGAGATTCAAAACTAATTATCCACAGATGAGATGCCCTTTGGGGTATGTAGACTACCCAGGAGACAAATAATTTGGCTTCAGCTAATTGAAAAATTTAAGGGCATATTACTTATATTTCTATCTCCCTTAGCTGTGTTAAGGATCACACACACATGATACAGCATGGTGATGAGAGTGGGAGCTCTGGAGCCAGTCTGCTTGGGTTCAAGTCTCAGTTCCTACAAGAGCCATTCTCTTCTGAGCATGACCTCACTCCCTTTATCTGTCCACATATTTGTCTCTCTTCTGGGGTCTCCTAGTTATGTAAAGTTTCCAGTCCGTTTCTTCTTGCTCAAGCCGGACACTGGGAATCATCAACGTGATGACTGGCCTTCATTTTTCACATTAAATCATTCATGAGGATTTATCTAGCCTCTCCACACGCTTTGATTTTGTCCATTTCTCTCCACCCCCACTGCCCCTCTCTGGTCCAAAACACCATCATCTTTGGCTTAAACACCTGGTAACTGGTATTTCCGCATCCCTCCCCCAACCCAGTCTGTTCTCCACTGCAGCTGACTGAGTGATCTTTTCAAATACATCTCTGCCTCAATCTCTTCAAAGGCTTCCTATTGCCCTTGGAATAAAGTCTCAAATCCCAGATCCTTTACATGGCATATGGGGGTCTTAGATATTCACATCCCTATCTCTATTGCCAGCTTCATTCTTAATCACCATCTTCTAATCACTATAAGCTTCATCTGATTTTTTCCACTGCAGGGCCTAACCTAGGAGATTCTGTCTTTAAGCCATTCCCTATTCCCCACGCAGCTGGTCAATTCCAGGTCTCAGCTTAAAAGTCACTTCCACAGGGAAAACGTCCATGATTCACAGAAAAAGGTTAAGTGATGCTCTTGCTTTTCTCCTTGGTACCATTCATCTCACTTGTGATTACTTTTCTGTGTCTATCTGTCCCTCTTGATTGTGAATATTTCTTTCTCTCTTCTTCTTCTTTCTTTCTTTCTTTCTTTTTTTTTTTTTTCAAAGATTTTATTTATTTATTTGAGAGAGAGAGACGGTGAGAGAGAGCATGAGAGGGGAGGTCAGAGGGAGAAGCAGACTCCCCATGGAGCTGAGACCCTGATGCAGGACTTGATCCTGGGACTCTGGGATCATGACCTGAACCAAACGCAGTGGCTTAACCAACTGAGCTACACAGGCAACTTCTTTCTTCTTCTTTTTAGAAAATATTTATTTATTTTAGAGAGAGAGAGAGAAAGTGAGAGCACACATTACAGAAAAAGGGGGAGGGGCAGACGGAGAGGGAGAGGGAGAACCTCTAGTAGACTCCCCACTGAGCAGGGAGCCTGACATGGGCCTCCATCCCAGGACCCTGAGATCATGACCTGAGCCGAAATCAGGAGATGGACAGTTACCCGACTGAGTCACCCAGGCGCCCCTATGTCTTCTTATTTTTTTTAAACAGGCTCTCTCCCCTACTGGAGCACAGGTTGCATGCTTAGCTCTGGATCCTGATGTCTGGCCCAGGGTCTGACATAATGTTTGAGACTATTTGTTGAACAACAACAAAGAAGAAACAAATACAGATTCCTCTGTATTTTAAGAAGTTTTTAAAATCAAAAGCAAAAAGAAGACACCAACAGTCAACTGGGACCAGTGATCTTTCTTCCTCTAGACAGGGATTTGTTACATAACTAAATAATTTGCATGTGAACTCTCTTTCTTCTGGCCTGTTCTGTTTTTGCCCTTGTTGTAATAATCATGTGTCTCTCTTGTCTTGAACATACACATTCATAGCAGATTTTAATTCATAAGTTAAAGAGAATTTTCTGACTGATTACATTTGGCACTGGTTCCTTCTTGACGAATACAGAACATGTTCAGGACAAAAAGGGAGCTTTCTCCACGACTGGCTACAGGAAAAGCAACTTCTGGGAGGATCTTCGGCAGAAAGTAATGAACAAAGGACTATGCATCTTCTACAGAAGTCTTGCCCATAAGTTTGGGGACTCACTCCACATTTGGTCCAGGATCCACTGCTGTCCTGACTTGCTCATGCCCCAAAATGTCTCAGGGTCACTGACCCACTGAAGACTTCATCATGGTCCTTCCCTTATGTGCCAAGGGCAGGAGCCACAGTGCCTGGAGCCCACCATATTTTTAGTGGTCCACAAAAAAGGTTTCAACTTTTTTTAAAACCGAAAGGACATGGGGTGCCTGGGAGGCTCAGTGGGTTAAGCCCCTGCCTTCAGCTCAGGTCATGATCCCAGGGTCCTGGGATGGAGCTCTGCATTGTGCTTTCTGCTCAGCGGGGAACCTACTCCCCCCCCCCCCCATCTCTCCCTTTGCCAGCCTCTCTGCTTACTTGTGATCTCTGTCTGTCAAATAAATAAATAAATAAAATCTAACAAAAAAAAAAAAAAAAAAGAAAAAAAGAAAGGGCAAACAAAAGAACTTTCACATCAAAGAAACTTTCTTTTTTTTTAAAGACTTTATTTATTTGACAGAGAGAGATCACAAGCAGGCAGAGAGGCAGGCAGAGAGAGGAGGAAGCAGGCTCCCCACTGAGCAAAGAGCCCGATGCAGGGCTCGATTCCAGGACCCTGGGATCATGACCTGAGCCAAAGGCAGAGGTCCTAAACCACCGAGCCACCCAGGCACCCCAAAGGAAGTATTTTAATATGGTAATATTTATATATTTGTCTTTATACTAATGCAGCCTTAAAGTATAATTTTTAGGAATTGTTTTGTGGGAAAAGGGTCCTATGAAGGCAGGAGTACTAGGGTCTGTGAAAACCTTTCAGAGTAAGGTGGTGTCCATCCCTTTGCCTTCTCCCTCTGGAGCCAGTGTATTGTTTCAGCCCTGCTTTCCCCCCTCATGATTTTGAGTGTTTATTTGGATTTCCTCTTTAACCTTCCTCATTGTTCTAAAGTACAGGATATGACACTGCTCAGTTACTAGAACAACTTCTATAATATCCATGACTAGAATATAAATATCCAAGTGACTCCACATCGTAAAAAGCAGATAGTCCTCTCAGCTGGTGCCACCTCTCCTCTGTGGAAACCTCTGGGGTCCCCCTGCCGGTCTGACATGAATCCTGTCCCAGGCGTGGGTGCTGGGGGAGGCCCAAATCTTGCCCACAGGCCTTGTGCCAGAATGGCGCCACCAGGCTGCTGTTGG
This sequence comes from Mustela putorius furo, assembly GCF_011764305.1. NCBI lineage: Eukaryota > Metazoa > Chordata > Mammalia > Carnivora > Mustelidae > Mustela > Mustela putorius. Next base: position 35,199,796 of record NW_025422368.1, on the reverse strand, counting down.
GGCCATTGAGCCCTGTCTTCTCTGCGTTCCTCTGTGCCTCGGGGACACTGGCACCACAGGAAGTCTTAAAAATAGCTGATGTCTGAATTATCCAAGAACAAACAGAAACGGTTTGGGCTTGGCTGGAAAGGGCAGTTTATATTATAAGAGCAGCAAATCCGTCCCCCTTCAGAGCAGCACCAAAAATCTCCTGTGATTTTTTTTTTTCCCCTTTCCTGTCACACGTTTTAACAAACTCTGGGGAACTTTAGACCCCATATGATATGCAGTTTTTTTTTTTTTTTTTTTTTAAAGATTTTATTTATTTATCAGAGAGAGAGAGAAGGGGAGAGAGCGAGCACAGGCAGACAGAATGGCAGGCAGAGGCAGAGGGAGAAGCAGGCTCCCTGCTGAGCAAGGAGCCCGATGCGGGACTCGATCCCAGGACGCTGGGATCATGACCTGAGCCGAAGGCAGCTGCTTAACCAACTGAGCCACCCAGGCGTCCCTGATATGCAGTTTTATAGGCCTTCCAATTGCTTCCATCTGGGTCTCCTTTCCAGGCCTCTAGCTTCCCTCCTTTACTGTCAGGGCTTCTGGCTTCCCTCAGCACTTTTCATTGCCCACTCCCCTCCTAAATGAAACTGGAAAACGAGTCTAAGGGAAGCTGTAGAAATACTTTGGCCACTCTGTCGTTGATAGAGAAAACTCTGTGTGGCGGTGGGATTTGGAGTGTGATTCCGCTGAGATCACGGAAGCTGATGTTCTCTGGGGGGAAAAGCGCCGGCCAGGCCCTGGAGGCCGGGGTTCTACCCTTGTTTCCTGTCACCTTGCTGTGTGACATGTCTCTTTATCCCCTGGTCTCGAGTTTCTTTCTCCTTTGTCCAACAAAGAGCACAGCATTTCCAGCACGTCTACCACACACAGCACAGAAAGAGGAAGAGCTAGAGTTAGTATGAGAGACTTTCTTCAGGATAAGTCAACTTCTCCTTATCCCAAAGAGTATTACCCACTTGAAGCTCACCCAGGCTGGCCTAATTTCCCAGTCCTGGGAAAACAGAGAGGGTGGAGGTGTAGCGGGTTGCATGAGGAACTGGAATGCTTCAGACTGTGTTGGCACAAGCACGGGCTGATTGAACCCATCTCAACAGGGTGACCTGTTGTCTTATACAGTGTGTGTCTGCTCTCCTTTCCTTTAACTTGGAGAAACGGTATAAAAAGACCGAAGGCGCTAGTATATTCTGTAGGAGGTGATCACAAAGCTAGAAACGATTTCACTCCCTGAGGAAATAACCAGTGAAGTTCCTTTTGATCTGCCGTCATACTTGATTCCGATGCTTCGCTGAGTTGTCATTGATCCAGGCGGTGCTGACGGAGCATCCATTTTGTGTCAGGCAGTATGCTTAGAGCTGGGGCAGGAAGATCAGCTCTTGCTTCCTACGTTCTCTTTCTATCCTTTCCTCACTACGATCTGTCTCTGTAAAGAGTTAAAGTGATAGTTTAAATACGTAGATCCTTCTCTTCCCTGCTCCCAACACCTTCCTTTTGTATTCAGGATAACACCCACCCCCAAACTTTCCTACTGGAGGGCCCTACAGCTCTACAGGGTCTGACCTGAGACCGCTTCTCTGACTGCATCCTACCTGTTTTTGTTGTTGGGGACACCAATGTGATTCCTAAATCAGGGCCTTTTCTCAGCCGTGATGGTGGTGCTGGGGAGGATCTCAGGCACACTGAGTTGAGCTGACACTTCTCAGTACAAGGCACATTGTCGTCAGAAGTTCCTTCTTTTTGCTTTGGATATGTATTCTCTTTTATTCCCAGCTCCCCAATTCCCAATTTTATCCCAGTTCCTCTCGCTCCATTGATGACCTATCTCTAAAGTGTATCTTTCAGTGTGTATGTGCTCCAACAGAAAGTGATATTTTGTGGACATATATTTTATTTATTTTTGGAGGGCATATATTTTATTTTATGTTATTATTATTATTTAGATTTTATTTATTTATTTGACAGAGAGAGAGACACACACAGTGAAAGGGAACACAAGCGGGGGGAGTGGAAGAAGGAGAAGCACGCTTCCTGCTGAGCAGGCAGCCAGATGCAGGGCTAGATCCCAGCATCCTGGGATCAGGACCTGAGCCAAAGGCAGACGCTTAAGGACTGAGCTGCCCAAGCATCCCAAGGGGGGCATATATTTTAAATGTACTTGGTATATGGTATACTTTTCTCACTCTGCACTAGGCCTTTGAGATCCAGCCATATTGTTATAGGCACATTGCCTCACACTGTGAACACATTTTAACTATTCTTTGCACTTGCTATTCCTTTCATCTGAAATAGTTCTCCCCTGGGTCCTTGAAGGGACTTTCTTCTTCTCATTAGTGAGATCCCAGCTCAACTATCACCGCCTCCCAGAGGCCTTGTCCAAGCTCACAGTTATCCCCCCAACCCACTCTCCCCAGGTTACTCTCCAACATTTTTATTTCCATTTGTTACATCTTAGCATTTATCACAACTCGACCTCATCAGTGATCACTTATTTATTATCTGTCTTCTCCACGACAGCAAGGGATGTTGTCCTGTTCATGAGGCATCTAGCATAGCCCTAGCATATGGTTGGCTCTAGACAAGTATTATTGAATAAATGAATGAAACAATTAAGATAAATAAATAGTATTGTGATATCAACCTGTTCAAAGCTCTATGGTTAGAAAAGCAAGGGCCATAACAGGTGTGAGACGTTAGGAAACTTCTTTAAAGGCTCCTAGAAGATAGGAGGCTTACGTCGTCAGCCCCTTCTGCACTTGGTTTGGTGTGTAAGGCCAAACGTTTAGGCCCATCCCCTGCCTTTTTTTTTTTTTTTTTTACCAAGTTTCCGCTAGACCACACCTCTAGGGCGGGCAAATCCCCGGAGGCTCGCAGGGGGCGCCCAGAACGTGATGCCCGGTGAGAACTAAAACTACATTTCCCGGCATCCCGCGCGCTGCCGACCCACTTCCGGAGTGCGCGGACGACATGGCGGCGCCCGACGAGTATGATTCTGCGACTGAAGCGCCTCAGCCGGCCGGGCAGGAGGAGGAAACGAAGACGTTTAAAGATCTGGTGAGCGTGGATGACGCCGGCTCTTCTTTGTACTGCTGGCACCAGGCGCAGACAGAGTCCGGGTCTCTCACATCCTGGTTGGCGGTGTACAAAAGCATCTGGCGCCTAGCTTGGCATTACCTCAGAATTTCCGAAGCTTGGGCTCCGACGCTGTCCCTAAACCTCCGGGTTTGAATGGTGGGAGGGCTCCCGGTCCTTGAGAGTTGCCATTTGCGCTTTTCTCCATTTTGGTGTGCCCACTTTTGTATTCGCCAGGAGACTGTCCATGCGGCAGTCCCCCCACCCCCACCCCGCCGAAATCTTGGGCTGCGCAGTAAGATGACACGGGTTTGGAGTCTGACCCAATTGCTAACTAGGGGCACGTCGTTACCTCGCACTGCCTCACATTGCACATCTGTAGATTGGGGGTAGTAATAAGTACTTCACAGAGTTGTGAGGATTAAATGAAATAAGACATGTGGAGAACTTGACTTTGTCTCTGAGTAGAAGGTGTTAAGTCTTGGGGTGGTGTCTCAGTGCTTACAGTTCAAGAGCAGACCGAGTAGGCGCGCGAAACGTTTTGAATCAAAGGCTAAGGGATGCACTTGTCATCAGCAGGGTGCCTCTGACATTCATTTAATTAGTAGGGAGGCAAGTGTGTGTGTGTGTGTTTAAGATTTTATTTATTTATTTGTCAGAGAGAGAGAGAGTGTGTGTATGTGCAGGAGAACACAAGCAGGCAGAGCGGCAGGCAGAGGCAGAGAGAGAAGCAGGCTCCCCCCTGAGCAAGGAGCCCGATGCAATGCGAGGCTCCATCCCAGGACCCTGGGATCATGACCTGAGCCGAAGGCAGAGGCTTAACCAACTGAGCCACCCAGGCGCCCCTGTGTGTTCTTTGCTAAAGTTTGTTTTTCTGAATTCTAAGGGTGTGACAGATGTGTTGTGTGAAGCCTGTGACCAGTTGGGATGGACAAAGCCCACAAAGATCCAGATTGAAGCTATTCCTTTGGCCTTACAAGGTAGGTTGAAATTAAACATGTGGCTCAATACAGGTTCGGTGTGAGGTTATACTCAAATACCATGTTTGAGAGCTATTGTATACTTCGAGTAGTATAAAAGTGTGGCCACTTTTTTATAAAATTTGTGGCTTATTGGCTTTTGAAAAAGTAATTCTCTTCTTCTGCTGAGGTTATTTTCTGTAAAGGGATTTGTTTTCTGCAACTGATGCTGACTTTAAGGAAACACTGGATTAAAGTGTACTAACAAGAAACTTGTTAGAAATTATGAGTTGGTAAGTGTGGATTTACATATAGGGTACCTGGAACATCTGTTAGTATCCAGAGGAGTTGAGAGCTCTTGCTTTGTGAGACATATTTATCAGATTTGCAGAAGAATGGCTAACATTTTGGTTGATGACTAGTGGGACTGATACTAACAGGAAGAACTTTCATAGGTGTAGAGGCAAAGTCCTGCTCTTCGATTCCCAAAGCCCAACTTCACAGGATCAGGGTTGATGGTAAAAGGGACCTAGCAATGTTAACTGAAATTCGTTAAGATCCTTAGAAAAAATGAATGTTACCTTAGCTATAATAAGATTTTTTTCCCAGAAAAAAATGTATCAGTGTTTCTGTACATAGAATTTACACCCTCTTCCCCCAATTCCTCGGCTCCATATCCCAGGTTAAGAACTCTTGAACTAGCTTAAAGAGGAAAAAGTGCCTTGTATTGGTTAGAACACACCTAGAATATTATGCTTAGTTCTGAGGACCAGTTTTGAGGGACCAACTGAGTGGCATTGAATGTGGTACAGTATCAAGAGTACAAGTGCCTGGATGGCTAAATGGGGCACCTGGGTGGCTTATTCGGTTGAGCGTAGGACTCTTGATCTTGGCTCAAGTCATGATACTGTGGTCCTGGGATTGAGCCCTGTATAGGACTCCATGCTCAGTACAGTCTGCTTCAGGTACTTTCTCCCTCTGCCCCTCCCTGTGTGCGTGATCTCTTTCTCTCTCAAATAAGTAAATAAAATCTTAAAAAAAGAAAAAAAGGTCCTAAACAGTTAAAAGAGCTGAGTGCATTTGGTCTGGAGAAGAGTTAAGCTGGGTGGGATATAATAATTGGCTTCAGTGATTTGAAGAGCTGCCATGTGGAAAAGTAATTAATCTTACTCTGTGAAATTCCATTTGTTCTTTCCATAAATAGTAAGTATCTAAGTGTAAGGCACCAGAAGTTAAGATTTGGCCATCTCCAGAAACTTCGAGTCTACTAAGGAGATAATTAAAAATCTATTACAAGGTGAACAGGGGCATAAGAAAGTTACATTCCAAGTGTTCCAAGTGCACTGAGGGAGGAGAATAGATTATTACTCATTGAAATGGGTTAAAGAAAACTTTATCTTTTGGCAGGGAAGATTGGAAAGACATTCGAGCTGAACCTTGAAGACTGAATAGGATTTAGACATTCATGTCTGGTGGGAGGGGAGGACTTTCTAGGCATAGGAAATAGCATGAAAAAAAAGCAAAGGAGGCTGCAAAGCACGGGCATGTGCGGAGGCCTGCAAGTACTTAGCAGAGAATGGGGGGAAAGATTAATAAAATCATTGGGGCCAGATTATGCCAGACTTAAATGCTGGGCCAAGGAATTTGGTCTTTGTTCCACGGGCACTGGAGATTATTTTTTTAGCCAGAGAATGAAATCCTCAGAGTTGTATTCTTGGGCTGTTAATCTCATAGCTTTGTAAGGTAGTTCAGAGATGAGTGACCAGAGACTGGGGCACTAGTTAAAGTATTGTGGTAATTTTGGCAATGAATAAAGCGTAAGCTAGTGGTAGTGAGAGTGAGAAAGAGAAAATGATAGAAAAGGAATCATTGTGATTTTATAATCAGTTCGTTAATGGAAAGCAAGGGGTGGGGAAATCTAAGATTATTGCCTGTGCATTTAGGACATATTATTGGTGTAAAAAGGAGCATAGGAGGAAAAATAATTCTGGGGAAGTTGAGGCATCAAAGAGATAGAATTAACTAATACACAGTTGGAATCTGGGGATTAGAGCTTGCTTAAGAGGCCAGAACAGGATACAGACACCATATCCAAAGTGAAGGTGTAGCTGAAACTGTGGGTATGGATGAGGATGCCACATAAGGGTGAAGAGATGGTGGAGGCTCAGTAGAGGGTTGAAAATCGTGAGAGTATGATTTCATACAAAGTAGGTGAGGGGGAGTGTTTCAGGGAAGGGACAGCAAAGACTTTGAACTTGTTTAGAGAAGCTAAACTGGATAGGGACTGCATGAGTGGGGAAGACATTTCAGTAGTCAGCACTAGTGGAGCTGCTTTCAAATAGCAAATAGAAAGTTTGGTGTGTTCCAGCATTTTCCTGCTTACCCTACAGCAGTCGTTGGAGGGAGGAACCCAAATTAGGTGGTGGTAATAATTCTGAAATTATTCATAATGTTTTTCAGTAAGAAGTTTATATTGAATACAGAGAATGTAGGAGTCAGTGAAAGGATACCAGGAACTGAGTAATGTGAGGGACATCGTAATCATGGAAAAAGTCTTTATTCTTATTCTTGAACTTATCTCATTCTAATGAACAATTTATAAATGCTTCATTTAAAAAAAAAAAAAACCTGTAGTTGCTGGCCCTAAGCAAGAGATTTAAATAATCTAACAGCATTTTTCTTCTATAAAATGAACTTTAAATTTTTAGTTTAATTACTAATGATGGTTTCAGTTTCAACAAAGTTAAGGAGTTCTGGGTGCATCCATCATTCTTAAACCTTATAACAATTCTGAAAGTTAGGATTGATTATTTTATTCGTGAAATTGAAGGTCAGAGGATTAGAGTCACATAACTAATTATTGTTGGAGCTAGAATTTGAATATAGGATGTTCTAGCTAAAAAGCCCAAGTCCTTGGCCCTGTATTACAGGGTTTTACAACAGAAAGATCAAAACCTTTTGATGTTTTTTTAAAATTTTTTATTTTTTATAAACATATAATTTATTTTTATCCCCAGGGGTACAAGTCTGTGAATCACCAGGTTTACACACTTCATAGCACTCACCATAGCACATACCCTCCCCAATGTCCATAACCCCACCCCCCTTCTCCCAACCTCCCTCTCCCCAGCAGCCCTCAGTTTGTTTTGTGAGATTAAGAGTCACTTATGGTTTGTCTCCCTCCCAATCCCATCTTGTTTCATTGATTCTTCTCCTACCCCCTTAACCCCCCATGTTGCATCTCTACTTCCTCATATCAGGGAGATCATATGATAGTTGTCTTTCTCCGCTTGACTTATTTCGCTAAGCATGATACGCTCTAGTTCCATCCACGTCATCACAAATGGCAAGATTTCTTTTCTTTTGATGGCTGTGTAGTATTCCATTGTGTATATAGACCCCATCTTCTTTATCCATTCATCTGTTGATGGACATCTAAGTTCTTTCTATAGTTTGGCTATTGTGGACATTGCTGCTATAAACATTTGGGTGCACGTGCCCCTTTCGATCACTACGTTTGTATCTTATTTTTTTTTAAATATTTTATTTTTTATAAATGTATATTTTTATCCCCAGGGGTACAGGTCTGTGAATCGCCAGGTTTACATACTTCACAGCACTCACCAAAGCACATACCCTCCCCAATGTCCATAACCCCACCCCCCTTCTCCCAACCCCCCTCCCCCCAGCAGCCCTCAGTTTGTTTTGTGAGATTAAGAGTCACTTATGGTTTGTCTCCCTCCCAATCCCATCTTGTTTCATTGATTCTTCTCCTACCCACTTAAGCCCCCATGTTGCATCACCACTTCCTCATATCAGGGAGATCATATGATAGTTGTCTTTCTCCGCTTGACTTAATTCGCTAAGCATGATACGCTCTAGTTCCATCCATGTTGTTGCAAATGGCAAGATTTCATTTCTTTTGATGGCTGTGTAGTATTCCATTGTGTATATACACCACATCTTCTTGATCCATTCATCTGTTAATGGACATCTAGGTTCTTTCCATAGTTTGGCTATTGTGGACATTGCTGCTATAAACATTTGGGTGCACGTGCCCCTTTGGATCACTACGTTTGTATCTTTAGGGTAAATACCCAGTAGTGCAATTGCTGGGTCATAGGGCAGTTCTATTTTCAACATTTTGAGGAACCTCCATGCTGTTTTCCAGAGTGGTTGCACCAGCTTGCATTCCCACCAACAGTGTAGGAGGGTTCCCCTTTCTCTGCATCCTCGCCAGCATCTGTCATTTCCTGATTTGTTAATTTTAGCCATTCTGACTGGTGTGAGGTGATATCTCATTGTGGTTTTGATTTGTATTTCCCTGATGCTGAGTGATATGGAGCACTTTTTCTTGTGTCTGTTGGCCATCTGTATGTCTTCTTTGCAGAAATGTCTGTTCATGTCCTCTGCCCATTTCTTGATTGGAATATTTGTTCTTTGGGTGCTTTTGGTGGTTTTTGAGGATGCTTTTCTTCCCATCTGTTTTGTGTATTAAGTTTATTTCTAATTCAGAGATCACTCAAAGTCCTCTAGAAATTTCAGACAGTTTTTTGAATGGCTGCCATATCCCAAAGCAGTTGTTTTAGGTGCTAGCCGTGTGATCAAGGTGAATGAATTTATTTTTCTCTTATGGGGTATATATTCTACACAGACACTACAGACACTACCAGAGGGGCTTAGGGGTTGTGAGAGGAAGAAGGGAGATCATAGAGGCAAATCAGTCTCACAAAGCGAGTATTGCTTTGAGGGGATCATAAGAGAACCGCAGGCAGTGCTGGCCTTCACTGGGGGTGGTGGGCGTCGTTCACAGCCACATGAAGCGAGAGACTCAAGCTCCTTTACTTCCCTAAATCTTTCTTGTATACTCCTTTCTTCTGAAATTTTTAGATTTCCCTTGATAGAAAAAGGGACAGATCCCACTGTTTTTGTTTTTTCCTATTCCAGAAGGCACGCTGGACCCCGGCAGGGAGGGCAGAATTCCCACAGAGTGGAGGAAAAAAAAGCTTTGGAAGCCCTTAGCTCACAATTAGGGGGATGCTGTTGCAGTTTGTTGTCACTTACCCTATGGCCAAGAGGAACAGTAAAGTTAGTAAATGAGGGAGAAATTTTATCCTTCTGTTGCCATTTGTTTTTGTGACCTTAATAAAATTAGTCCATTGTCTGGACTGACTTATAATTCACATCCACACCTGTACTTTTATATGGAAAACATTGATGTTACTGTTAGAAGGGTAAAGGTTAGCATTCACTAGAATGTGCTGTTGTTTGGTCTGGATGGCCAATTCTTGTTTAAGTGATTAATGTCTAAGAGATGAATATCAAAAAGTTTTTCTATTTGATATTAATCACTCTCCTTTCTTGAAGCTCTCTTTCTCCTCAATTTCAAGTCAGTATTTTCTCCTGTCTTTCTAGCTGTTCTTTCTCAGTTTCTTCTGTTTTTTTTTTTTTTCCCTTGCAATGTTAAATCTATCTTTATCCTTTTTTTCTCACTCTAAAACACCAGTAAGATTTCTCATGTCCTGAACCTTTAACACTGTCTGCGTCAGTAAATTTCAGCCAGTGTTCATCAGATTCACCTGTGGAAATTGTAAAACAACAGAAATTTCTAAACCCACTGAATCAGAATTTATATATATATATATATATATATATATATATATATATATATATTTCTATATATATATAATTTCTATATATATATTTCTCTCTATATATAATTTCTATATATATATATTTCTACGCATATATAGATATATAAATCTCGTAAATTATTCTAATGTGCCTTGGGGGAGCACCACTGTTTGGATGCTGATGGCTCCCACATCTGTATTTCTAGCCTATACTTCTCTACTGAACTCCAGACAAGTTAGATATTTCTCTCTGAGCCTCTGGCATAAACCTTAAGTTCCTTATGTTCAAACCAGAGTCACTGTTATCCTCATCAAGAACTAATTTTCCAGAAGCCCTTGTCTCAATTTATGGCCTTTGAGTTTCCCAAGCTAGAAACCCATGTGTCAACCACATTTTTTTTTTTTTTTAAAGATTTTATTTATTTATTTGTCAGAGAGAGAGAGAGAGAGCAAGAGCGAGCACAGGCAGAGTGGCAGGCAGAGTCAGAGGGAGAAGCAGGCTCCCTGCGGAGCAAGGAGCACGATGTGGGACTCTATCCCAGGATGCTGGGATCATGACCTGAGCCGAAGGCAGCTGCTTAACCAACTGAGCCACCCAGGCGTCCCATCAACCACATTTTTTTGAATGACTTTCTACATCTCACTTCTTTCTGTCCTCACTGCCTAACCTCAGTTCAGATCACCTTCCTAACCCCCCTGGTATCCTCATTGAGCTCTCATTTTCCTGTGTGTTCCCCATTCTGTTTGTTTGGGTCATTTTAGGTCATGAAGAAGAGAGTTAGCTAACCTCAGGAAAAAGGAGTTTATTGTAGGGTTAATCCCTAGGTAAGGAAATCTCACCAGTTGTGTACAGTCAAGGAACAGTGTGAGCATCAACTGGTGGAGGGCATTTTGCTAGGAAGTATTCCCAGGGGCCGCGGTTCTGGTGCACGGCGACCTTATAAGCTGTAGCCAGCCAGCCTAGAGATGGTGGTCTTGCTTTGGGAGTTAATTTCCAGATCTTACTGTTATGGCTTTGATTGGTGAGAACAAATCTCAGGGACCTTTTTTTTTTTTTAAGATTTTATTTATTTATTTGACAGAGATCACAAGCAGGCAGAGAGGCAGGCAGAGGGAGAGGAGGAAGCAGGCTCCCCGCTGAGCAGAGAGCCTGATGCAGGGCTCTATCCCAGGACCCTGGGATCATGACCCAAGCTGAAGGCAGAGGCTTTAACCTACTGAGCCACCCAGGCGCCCCTCCAGGGACTTCCTCTTAAGGGATCACTTATGGCATTCTTCCCTCAGAAGAAGCAATAGAAATGGCGTGTACTGTTGAGATCCTTGGCTCCTTAAGCCATCAGGCCTAGGGTTTCTCTTCCTAAGGAATAACATTGGTCATCAAATTCCCTGCTTTTAAAATCCTTCAGTTCCTCCCTTTTAAAAGAAGACATCAAAACTCTCTAGCATGGCTTACGGATTTCTTTTCTAGTCTCATTCTTCTCCCTTTACACTTCTTTGTTCCAGCCACATTGTACTTCTCACTCTCCCTACACATGCTGTGTTCTTTAAAGCCTGTCCCCTCTGTCCTCATATAGGGATGTCCTTCCTTTTTTTCTTCGCTTACTTGAATTTACCCATCACCCCTGTTAGCCTTCCCTGACTCCTATGGACTATAAGTTACTCCTTCTTTTGTGTTCTCACTATATTTTGTAGGGGCCTGTTCTAAAGTCCTTATCACATACCATCTTTGTGTATCTCCCCCAGATTTTGAGCTTATCTAGGACAAGGCCATGTCGTCTGTCTATTCAGTCTTCCTTTCCCTCCCATCATCAAATGTTTATTCATTGTCTCCTTTGTGCCCACATGCCATCATTGTAGAAAACAGGGAAATAATGCAGAGAGCATTTCTTTGCTTTTAGATGTTTCCTTTTTCTTTCTAGGTCGTGATATCATCGGGTTGGCAGAAACTGGCTCTGGAAAAACAGGGGCTTTTGCTTTGCCCATTCTGAATGCGCTGCTGGAGACGCCCCAGCGTTTGTTTGCCTTAGTTCTCACGCCCACTCGAGAGTTGGCCTTTCAGATCTCGGAGCAGTTTGAAGCCCTGGGGTCTTCTATTGGTGTGCAAAGTGGTAAGTGTCTGAGAGGAAAGGAATCAGAGTTTCATTACAAGTTGAGAATGAGTGTAAAAGGAGAATAGAAGAAAGTATTATTAACATGAGTTCGTTAACCTTAAGAGCCAATTTGGTATTTTAGCTTTGGGGAAAGTTGTACAGGAAGAGAAATTTAGGTAGAAATCTAGCACTGGCTTCAAAAAGATGTTCGGTGAACTGTGGAAAAAATAAAGGGTCTCTATTCTATATTCTTTTTATTTCTGTAGCTGTGATTGTAGGTGGAATTGATTCGATGTCCCAATCTCTGGCTCTGGCGAAAAAACCACACGTAATAATAGGTGAGTAACTAACAGAGGTAGAAGGCACTAGTGATAATGAATTGGAGAAAATCTACAGATGTTGAGTGTAACTTACTTGTGTGGAAAGACTTTGAAGAAAGGACTTTTGTAACTTTAATTTTTTTAATTTCTGAAATTTGGGGGTTGGGGTGGTTGATAACTTTCTTTTTGTCCTTGTTCTTAAACATTGTCTTTCTCCTCAACCTTTCTTGATAGCAACTCCTGGTCGATTGATTGACCACTTGGAAAATACAAAAGGTTTCAACTTAAGAGCTCTCAAGTACTTGGTCATGGACGAAGCAGACCGAATATTGAATATGGATTTTGAGACAGAAGTGAGCATTCAATTTCTTTCCTCCTCTTAGGGCATCTCAGGTGCCCTGTTTCAAAATTTAATTCATTGCACATCTGCTCTATGTGGAGCTCTGTATCATCATCAGTTAATGTAAACATCCCTGCTGCCTTTTCTCATTCTTAGTGCTCCTCTCTATTGTCAGTGCCTCAGTATCCTCCCTAGAATCTAGTTAGATTTTGATTTCAGACGTGAGAAATTTCAACCAGATTTCCTTTCCATTTCGTTTGATTTCTACCTCTTTCATAGACTTTGGGATACCTCTATTTTAGGTCAGCTGTTATCATAGCTGACCCACTCATCACAGCTTAATTAGTTGATGAACACTTATTCTTGACTTTTTTCTTAGATTAACTCAACTCTAATTTAAACTTCTTAGATTAACTAAACTCTAATTTAAACTTCTTTTCTCTCTTTCTATTTCTTTTTAAATAGACCCTGGTATGGTATCAAAAAGTAAATATTCATTAAATTTTAGCTGAATTGAGTTTTTGAGTCGCCGGATCCCACAGTGATACTTTTGGTTTTTTACTCTCTGTCCCCTTCACAGAGAGCATTTGCAAGTATCCATTCTGACTGTTATATTGGTATCCTTTCCTCTTTGTGCCTTAGGTTGACAAGATCCTCAAAGTGATTCCCCGAGATCGGAAAACATTTCTCTTTTCTGCTACCATGACCAAGAAGGTGAAATTTTCTAGGACTTAACATTTTCTTCTTTATTAAGTGATAAATTAAAACAATAGCAATCATAAAAATAGAGCACTTGGGCATCAGTGTACTATTCTGAATTTTCTTTCTTTAGGTGCAAAAACTTCAGCGAGCAGCGCTGAAGAATCCTGTGAAATGTGCTGTTTCTTCCAAATACCAGACAGTTGAGAAATTACAGCAATATTATCTTTTTATTCCCTCTAAATTCAAGGTAAAGTGTTTACTTTGATCATTCCTGCCTCTCCCTCTCCTTCCTCACCGAAGCAGCTGAAAGTTCGTCCACTTTTGATTAGCTGAGAGCTGTGCTCCTGTTTGTTTTAGTGTGCTTACTGTGCTTATATTTATCACTGATAAAGTCAGATATTCCGGGAATTCATAGCACGCTAAATCACAATAATGATGTCATTCCTTTCCCAGCCCATTCTTGAAGTAGCTTTTCTTTTGTCTGCTGATTATGTGGCTTTTATAGGCAAGGGACCCTAGCTTTGTGCTTTGATGTCGGGACTCTTCCTGGTTGCTGACGACAAGGAGTTGTGCTTGGCTTTAGGCTGCGTGTGAGATTCAGAGTTCACAGACATGATAATGCTGCTTCAGGAATGCAGAACTGGCAATGCAATGCAGATCTGGAAAATTGAGAAGCAACTATATATAGGCTTAGTGTTTTACATAATTTGTATCCCCAGGACTCTAGTCTTTTCTCCCAGGTTCAGTTACTTACATTGTTTTGGGTTTTTAACTTAGGATACCTACCTGGTTTATATTCTAAATGAATTGGCTGGAAACTCCTTTATCATATTCTGCAGCACCTGTAACAATACTCAGAGAACAGCCTTGCTACTCCGAAACCTCGGATTCACTGCCATCCCCCTCCATGGACAGATGAGTCAGGTAAAGACTCTTCGGTGTCATTAGTGGTGAACTGGTGGCATGAGAAAGGTAAACTTTATAGCAGTAGATCTGTACAAAAACAGCATGAAACATTAATGCATCTTTCCAGAATTAATCAGATTTTATGGACTTTAAAGTGTTGCTCTGGATGCCTCCTTCCAGGATAGGAGAGAGGCTCAGACTCAAAGATTCCAATTATTTGTCTGGTGTGGAAGCTCTTGAGTTGATTTATTCAGCTCTAGTGGTAAAAGTGGTTCTTTGGTCTCAAAAGAGTTTTAGTAAATTATTTTTCAACTATCTGTCATGTTAAATCATCCTTGTTTCATGTTAGTATTTTCTAGCCTTAGTATTAAATATTTTTTTTTGTTGCTTCCATGTTTCCTTTTGACCTGTGAAATCCAGTCTGGACTTAGAGGGAAACAGCCTTTTAAAAATTTCTCTTTCTGTTCTTATATTTAGTGTGTCTATTCTAGATTGTAAGATTCCTATTGTTCCAAAATTAAATTTTTTTTCATTTTTTTTTTCATCATCTCAGAGCAAACGCCTAGGATCCCTTAATAAATTTAAGGCCAAGGCTCGTTCTATTCTTCTAGCAACTGATGTTGCAAGCCGAGGTTTGGACATACCACATGTGGATGTAGTTGTTAACTTTGACATTCCTACCCATTCCAAGGTGAGTCCTGTCACTGACCTGACTTCCTAGTCCCAAAGTGTATTTCTTTCATTTTTAAATTGAGGTGTAATTGACATATAATATTACTTTCAGTTGTATAACCTAATAATATGATATTTGCATATATCATGAGATGATTGCCACAGATCTCATTAACATCTGTCACCATACATGGTTATGAGTTTCTTTCCCCCCTTGGGATGAGAACTTTTCAACCATACTCTCCTAGCAGCATTCAGATGTGTGATATAGTATTATTAGCTATAGTTGCCCAGCTGAACGTTACGGCCCCATGACTGACTTATTTTGTAACTGGAAGTTTGTGCATTTTGACCCCCTTCACCCAGTTTATCCATAGTCCCATTATTTCCACCTTTGGCAGCTACGAATTCTGTCCTCTGTATCATGAGCTCAGTTTGTTTTTGTTTTTTAATTTTTAGATTACACATATAAGTTAGCTCATATGGTATTTATCTTTCTTGGACTTATTTCACTTAGCATAATGTCCTTAAAGTCCATGTCTGTTGTTGCAGATGGGAAGATTTAATTCTTTTTTATGGCTGAATAATATTCCATTGTATCCAAATTGTATTTCTTTCTTTTTTTTTTTAAGAGTTTTTATTTATTTATTTGAGATTGAGTTGAATGGGGGGAGGATCAGAGGGAGAGGGAGAGACAGACTCCCCACTGAGCAGGGAGCCTGGCATAGGGCTCAATCTTAGAACTCCAGGACTATGACCTGAGCCGAAGGCAGATACTTAACCAACTAGGCTATCCAGGCACCCCCAAAGTGTAATTTTTTAAAAGATTTTATTTATTTACTTATTTATCAAAGAGAGAGAGAGAACATAAGCAGGGGAGTGGTAGGCAGAGGGAGAAGCAGGCTCCCCGCTGAGCTGGCAGTTGGACCCCAGGCTCTATCCCAGGGCCCTGGGATCATGAGCTGAGCTGAAGGCAGGCACTTAACTAAGCTACCCAGGCATCCCCCAGAGTGTATTTCTATTTTTTTTTTTAAATTTTATTAATTTATTTGACAGAGAAAGACAGTGAGAGAGGGAACACAAGCATGGGAAGTGGGAGAGGGAGAAGCAGGCTCCCCACTGGGCAGGGAGCCTGACTCAGGACTCGATCCCCGGGATCATGACCTGAGCCGGAGGCAGACGCCCAACGACTGAGCCACCCAGGCGTCCCGCAGAGAATATTTCTTAATGGGATGTTTTCTCATTAGTTACAGCATCATTTTTAAAATTTATTTGGTTCGCAGTTAAAGGGAAGGCTCTTGATTTATTCATTCTCATTATCTTGCATGTGCCTGAAGATGTGATATTAATAAATGTGAAAGAAGGTAGTCAAAGAGAAGTACTGGGTGCTCATAGCCCACAGGGGAGGTGCAACATATGCTGATCTTTGTCAGTCCCATTTCTTCAAAATGGTCAGCTTGTAGTTTTTTGTGTGTCTCAGGGTTTCTCATCTTTGGCACCATTAACGTTTTAGGCCAGCAGATTCTTTGCTGTGGGGCTGTCCTTTGCATTGTAGGATGCTTAGCTGCATTTCAGTTATACACACAGGTGACATTGTGACAACCAGATATGTTTGCTGACATTTCCAAATATTCCCTGGGGAGGACAGAATTGTCTCCAGATTAACTCCCACAAAGTAATCTTTTGGCTTTGTGTGTAACTGCTGTCTCATTTGATTTTGAAAATGGCTCTGAGCTTGGGCATGCATTCTATCCTGTTTTATAGAGAGAAACAAATTCAGGGAGACTCTGTGACTTGCAGACAGTGGTGTAGCTGGTAGGTGGTAAGACCAGAACCATGATCCAGGTCTGCCTTTGTATCCAGTGCTGTTTTCCTCTAGACCATGTAAATATACTTTAGATTCGTCTTTCTGTAAAACAAAAGAAAAAAGAGTCAATTTAGTGCTGCAAGGAGAAGAAAAAGAGAGGAAGTAGGGGTGCTGGGTAGCTCAGTCAGTAAAGTATCTGCCTTCGGGTTGGTTTATGATCCTGGAGTTGTGGGGTCAAGCCCCATGTCTGGCTCCCTGCTCAGCGGGGAGCCTGCTTCTCCCTCCTCCTTCTCATGGCTTGCTCTTGCTCTTTCTCCCTCGATCATTCTCTCTCAAATAAACAAATAAAATATTTTTAAAAAAAGAAAAAAAGAAGTAGTAGATATATCTAAATCTATTGCCCAATCCATTTTTCCATGTTTCAGCATGAGTATTTTCTTTTAGAGGTTTGCAGTAAAACCTTATGTTCATTATTTTTTGTTTATGTTTTATGTAACTCAAATTTACACTTTTTGTTTCAGGATTATATCCATCGAGTAGGTCGAACTGCTCGAGCTGGGCGTTCCGGAAAGGCTATTACCTTTGTCACACAGTAAGTGAATTGATTTCCGGGGGAGAACAATGGAGAGAAAAGAGCAGAGCTTTTTCAGTGGACTGACCTGGCGCCTGACTTTGCCATTTACTCTAATTGTCACTTAAACCTCCCTCATACTGTTTTCATCATTTATAAAATGGAAATAATAATACCTACCTAGCAGGGTTTTAATGAAGGTTGGTGATACACAAATAAAAGAACTGGTGCGGTGTTTGGCATACAGAAGCATGCAGAGAAACCCCTGCTGTTTCTTTCAGCTGCTGAAACTGGAGCACAGTGACCTTTCCTTCAACTCAAAGTATTAGAATAATTATTTTGGTCTTGTTTCTAAAAGGAACAAATTTTTATGTAACCAGGGTTTTTCTAGGAGTAAAGAATACGTTGGACATTTTCTAGTGGACTGTGTACAGAAGGTGGCATCTAATTAGTATTCTGAAGAGGAATAATGGATTCGGTAGTGTTTAAAACTGGCTCCTGGTGCATCATATCACATAATGTATGCTTTTGGAATGGGCAGACATTTGCATTGTCAGCCAACCAAAGCCATGCCCATTTTCTTTCCTTAGGTATGATGTGGAACTCTTCCAGCGTATAGAACACTTAATTGGGAAGAAACTGCCTGTCTTTCCAACACAGGATGATGAGGTTATGATGCTGACAGAACGTGTGAATGAAGCCCAGAGATTTGCCCGCATGGTATGCAACTTATTTTCTCACCAACTTAAATGCTGACACTGTGAGCTGTGTGCTAGGTGCTGTTGTATGAATCCTCAAAATCACAGGAACTCAGTATTATTTTATTCCAAATTTAAGATGAGCATACTAAAATACAGGGATGGTAGGTAATTTGAATTGGGGTTTGGACTCAGTCTGACCACAGTGACCACATGCTCAGCCTCTCTTTGTGTTTCACATGTGACAAGAAAACCTTTGGATATGCGGTCAGAAGACTCAGCTGTGAATTGGACATTGTGGGTTTGGATAGTGCATCTAACCTCTCAGAATCAGTTCCTTGCCCAAAAAACTGGCAATAATAATTTTCTTGATACTGTACAAGGGCTTTTTTGGTGCTAGATAAGCTAACGTGACCTGCATAGTAACTAACTAAGTAGTGGCAATAAGGGTGGGGATGGATGGGAAGATTCTAAAGGAGACTTTAGCAAGTGCTGTCTGCTCGCTAGAGTTGTCGTTTGAGGGATGAGGCAGCTGTGCCCCTGGGGTGCTTTCTGAGTAGTCCATGTGTGGACTTGTTTTTGTTTTTCTGCTCACATGGAATTCTTTGGTATTTTCGCTTATAACAGTATTATATATACATTGAAAAAATTTCAGAAAATACAGGAAAGATTAAAATAGTAAATTGAAACATACAAGCTACCCCGCATAGAGAACATTTGGCTATTTTCCCTTTTTTAGCCATACTTAGATTTTTTTTTTAAGATTATTTATTTATTTATTTGACAGACAGAGATCACAAGTAGGCAGAGAGGCAGGCAGAGAGAGAGAGAGGGGGAGGCAGGCTCCCTGCGGAGCAGAGAGCCCGATGTGGGACTCAATCGCAGGACCCTGAGATCATGACCTGAGCCGAAGGCAGCGGCTTAACCCACTGAGCCACCCAGGCGCCCCAGCCATACTTAGATTTTTATCTGATTGTATAGGATTAACATTTTTCTATTTTAACAAATGGGGAGCCATGGGATCACTTCTTCATGGCTAGAGAAAATTCCATTATGAATATATAACATGACTTGTATTGGTGCATATATGTTTATGCTTTTTCACATGTTTTGTATTTTAAGTGGTATGATGTTGGACATCCTAATATGTATAGCTTTGTATACTTGTTTCTTTTGAAAAAGTTCCTAGAAGTAGAATTAATTGTTGGGCTGAATTAATTGTTGGGCATTCATCGAGAATGCCATATTTCCCGCCCCTTCCCCCTGAAAAGCTATAGCTGTTTAAACTGTCAGAGACAAAGTATGTGGATGTTCCCACATGTTGACCAGTATGAGGTACTACCTCTTAAATCTTTGATGGCCTCCTATGTGAAAATAATAGCTTATTGTTTTAATTTTCATGTGAACATTTTTATGTATTAGGATTTTGGTCTTAGCCTTTGCGAATGTGAGGTGTTAGGGAGTTACTTAGTGTTTGATTTTAGGGAGGGGAGACAAGATGTGTTACCCTCAGTAACAGTAACTTTCACTCCCATCCTTTCTCTTTTCTTGCAGGAGTTAAGGGAGCACGGAGAGAAGAAGAAACGCTCACGGGAGGATGCTGGGGACAACGATGACACAGAAGGTGCTATGGGTGTCAGGAACAAGGTGGCTGGAGGAAAAATGAAGAAACGGAAAGGCCGTTAATTCTCTTGTGAAGACTCAATTTCAGCCTTCTGTTCCATAAAAGGGGATTGTAGAAGAGAATGAAACCTCCTTGGTCAGAGTTCCTTAGATCGGAATCTGTCAGAATGATGTCCAGAACCTCCTCTAACTCAGTTCTCGTTCCCCTTCTATAGAGCTCCATGACTGCAGACTGGCTTTTCCAGTGCTGAGGTCAGCTTTGGGTCCTTGGTCATGACCTGAGTAGGCTGTGCTCTTCTGTCACTTCACACAGACCTTTTGCTTTTTTAGCTACAGGTCAAGGACTAGGTTGATGAAGCGCTGGACCTGTTGTTATAAAGGGAAGACGCTCCTATGTCTGTAAAATGGTGATCCTTTAGCAGTCTCAGCTTGTGCTTCATTAAACCTAATGTGGAATAATAAATTTAAATATTATTTTTAAAAGATTCAGTACTCCTTGAAGTCTTTTATAAGCTGAGGAACTTTAGAGATTTAAGTAAGCTCTTACTAATAAGTAAGAAACTGGCAGTGGCAATTATGTGGCAGATTCATTGCTCATCCTTAATTAAGATAAATATTTATGATTAAAAAAAATCTACAAATGAACAAGATGATGGATGGCTTTGAAAGGAAAGTCTTGATTGTGTTTTTCTTGGTGATGAACCAAAGTTCATAAGTAAGACGGCAGAGTCTGTTAGATCACTGAATAGATTCACTTCCCTGACTTCTTGGATTAAACACTTGGATAGGAAGACTGGTTTCTTATATAATAGACTCTTATTCCCAGGTAATTAGAGTAAAATCAAGAAGCATCAGAAATACAGGGTAATTCCAAAACCCAATTTCACCCCCTTGTCATCGAGGCTCACTGGCTAATACCCTTTCTTTTGTCTCCATCTGCTGGGTGATGAAATTCAGGAGAAGTAAAGCTGGACCATCAGCTCCTAGAGAGAAAATAGACTGTGGCTCTGTAGGGACTGGGTGGGACAGGGGAGAGTTGATGGAATTTAGAAACAACTATGGGCTTCATGGTCATGAACAGTGTTTTGCTCTTTTAACTCAGAAGATGCCTAATCATTTTTGTCAAATGTAACAAGTTTATTAGAAGAGGATGTGTCTAGAGTGGCAGAACCAGGGTGAAGAGTTTCCAGTGATTTAAGATTGAGAATGAGTTTTCGCAGAAGAGAAACTTTCCTTATGTATCTTAATGAGAAGTATAAGTTCCAGGCGCCTGGGTGGCTCAGTGGGTTAAGTCTCTGCCTTCGGCTCAGGTCATGATCCCAGGGTCCTGGGATCGAGTCCTGCATTGGGCTCTCTGCTTGGCGGGGAGCCTGCCTCCCCACCCCCCCCTGCCTGCCACTCTGCCTACTTTTGATCTCTCTCTGTCAAATAAATAAATAAATAATTTAAAAAAAAAAGAAAAGAAAAGTACAAGTTCCAATGATTGTATTTCTTAGAGTCATGAGAAGTGAAAAGTAGACGTCAGTAAAATTCTCTGTGGTAGTCAGATGTGGGACCGTTGATTGCAGGAAGATCTTTATAAACACAGGTGGTAGGGTACATTCTGCCACAAATGCATCCAAGAGGAATGCCTGTGGATAAGAAGGCATTTATAATTACTTGAAATCTAAACACATGGCTATTCTGTTGTTTAGTTTGCTTCACATTTCATTGTTCCTCATTATGGTGCATTTGAGCGAAGATTAAGTTAGAGAAGTTAGGAGTCAATAAGAAAGAAGGAAAGCAGAAAAAGAACAGGAGAAAGGGTGAGTGGGTCCATACTTGTGACTGAGTTGTGTGTACCACTGGAGGCTGATTCTTCCTGAATGTATTTTCCTGATGGGACTCTCCAGGGGGGCTTAGGATGATAACAGCTCTCTCTCTGTGAGCCTTTGGGTAAGAGTAAATGGATGGTTGCCATTTCAGTTCATTGGGGGACTTCAGAAGCAAGCTGGTATTGAATTGGGGGATGGGTTGTGGGTAAGGAAGAGAGATTGGAATTATCCTAAAGGAGTGTGAAGTTTCTAAGTAGGTAGGGGTCTTTCATATAGGATCTGTAGATGCCTGAAGTGTATGCATATTTCTGGGGAGACCAAAAGGGTTAAGAACTACTGCTCTAAAGCTAACTGTTATGCTTTGCTAGGATGGGACAATAGGACACTCATTGAAGAAATGTGAATGAGGGGCGCCTGGGTGGCTCAGTGGGTTAAGCCGCTGCCTTCGGCTCAGGTCATGATCTCAGGGTCCTGCGATTGAGTCCCACATCGGGCTCTCTGCTCAGCAGGGAGCCTGCTTCCCTCTCTCTCTCTCTGCCTGCCTCTCCATCTACTTGTGATCTCTCTCTGTCAAATAAATAAATAAAAATCTTTAAAATTAAAAAAAAAAAGAAAGAAATGTGAATTATTTGTTTTTAGGCATATTAGGAGATCCAGACCATAAGCCGGGGTCCCATACGAGGTGAGTAAAGATGTTACTGCAAAGGACAGGAGGCATAGAAATAAATAAATGTGATCTGTTAGTGAATACGGACAGAGCTGTGGGTTTATACCATTAATTGGATCTGTTCTTCTACCCATATCCTCTGAGGCAAGGTTACGAGGTCTTGCTGCTAAAACCCTAATCAAGGTGTGTGTTAGTTTCTTAGGGCTGCCATAACAAGGTACTACACACTGGGGGGCTTAAAAACAAATTTATTGGCTCATGGTTCTGGAAGCTTCTTAGAAGTCTGAGATGAAGAGGTCAGCAGGGCCTTGTGCCATCTGGAACCTCTAGAGAAGACTCCTTCCTTGCCTCCTTCCCAGCTTCTGGTCATTGCCAGGCATCCTTGATGTTCCTTGGCTTGTGGCTGCATAACTAATCTCTGCCTTCATCTTTACATAACCTTCCTCATGTGTCCATGTCTTCATGTGACCTTCCTCTGAGGATACCAGTCATTGAGCTCAGGGTGCATCCTAATCCAGGTGGACGTGAAATTTGGAGGGAGAGTATTCAATCCAATACGGACCCATCTTTCTGGACTGCTATGTTTGGGGTTTAAGACTATATGGTGGAATAGAAGTTGATGACAAAGTGGAGAAAAGGCAGAAGGTAGGTCTTCAGAAATGGTTAAGGTGGGTGGAAGCATAAAAGTTTAAAATGAGGGGCACCTGGCTGACCCAGTTGTTAGAGTACGTGACTCCTGATCTGGGGGTTGTAAGTTCAAACCCCATGTTGGGTGTAGAGATTACTTAAAAATTAAATCTTAGAAAAAAGTTTAAGATGATACTCTCTTAAATGAAATATAAATTATCTTTGCAGTCAAGGTACCAAAGGTTCCAGTTTCAGGAGTAGGGAGGGTGTTTCTAGCATTTCTTCTGTTTCCTTCTTGGTGTAATTCCTTAGTTCTGCTTTCCTGATTTAAGAAACAGAGCATTGGGGGCACCTGGGTGGCTCAGTTGGTAGAGTGTCCGACTTGATTTTGGCTCGGGTCATGATCTCATGAGTTCTCATGAGATTGAGCCCTGTGTTGGGCTCCGTGCTGGGGTGTGGACCCTGCTTAAGAGTCTCTCTCTCTCCCTCTGCCCTCCCATCACCCCCTCATCTCTCTCTCTCTCTCTCTCTCAAAAAAAGAAAGAAACAGGGTTTCAAAATAACCAACCACCCAACCACCCTCACCCCCTCCTCCAGTTGCAAGTAATTCCTACACCTAACTTGTATGACTTCATAAAGAAAGTAACTTACAATAGTCATGTAATGCTGGCCCAGATTTCCCTTTTATTTCTCATCTGAATCATGAAGCCACTTTATATAGTATTTGTTGTATCATGGCTTCATAATACTAGCTAGTCGCTTTTTATTTTCTCTGTCTAGAGCCGAAGTGAGATGAGGAAACTATCTCTGCTTTTTGAAGGGGTCCAAGGATCCCATTGATAGGGTTTTAGTTGGGCTGGCTATTCCAGACTTAAAGCAGGCCCAGAATTCTACGCACTCTGGAACTTAAAGGTACTCTGAGGGGACTCTAGTAGTTGCCAGGAGGGGTCTAGACTCAACCTAGCTTACGATGATTCTTCTTCTTTAATTTTTTTTGAATATTTTATTGATTTACTTGAGAGTGCACAGAGGGAGGGGGACAGGAGAGGGAGAAGCAGATTCCCCGCTGAGCAGGGAGCCTAATGCAGGGTTTGATCCCAGGACTCAAGATCATGACCTGAGTTGGAGGCAGACATTTAACCAACTGAGCCACCCAGGCACCCTGATTATTCTTTCTTAGTCCCTTAATATCCTAAAACTTGGCTGGCTTTATAAAAATATCTGGCTTACAGCCAAAGTGTTTTCCAGGTAGCTTCCTACCTACAGATAATCAAAAACCTAAATTGGGGCGTCTAGGTGGCTCAGTCAGTTAAGCATCACCTTTGGCTCAGATCATGATTCCAGAGTCCTGGGATCAAGCTCCACATCCAGCTCCCTGCTCACAGGGAGCCTGTTTCTCCCTCTCCATATGCCTGCCACTCCCCTTGGTTGTACTCTCATTCTCTCTTTCTGTCAAATAAATAAAATCTTAAAAAAAAAAAAATCTTAATCAGAGACTCTCTACCCCAGCTCCCTCAAAGCCTGGGAAAGGAGACCAGAAAGAACCACAGGCTCTGGCATTGGTGGCAGAAAATGAAGGCATCCAAGTTATCAAAAGCAGGTAACAAAGTAATGTCAAGAAAGTATGTTCCAGGGCGCCTGGATGGCTCAGTGAATTAAAGCCTCTGCCTTCAGCTCAGGTCATGATCCCAGGGTCCTGGGATCGAGCCCCACGTTGGGATCTCTGCTCTGCAGGGAGCCTGCTTCCTCCTCCTCTCTCTCTCTCTGCCTGCCTCTCTGCCTACTTGTGATCTCTGTCTGTCAAATAAATAAATAAAATCCTAAAAAAAAAAAAATAGAAAATATGTTCCAAGAACTTGAACACAAAATTAGAGAATATACAAGAAGTTCTAATTCACATAGTTCCTAAGGTGAAATCTTGCCTCAGGGCAGATAAGTCAGGGTATGAGTCATCTCTCTTCAGTTGGAATGACAAGAGACCCAAACCTTGGCACTAGAGGTTCAAGGGTTATCCGCACCCACATTCCTTTTCATGCCTCACCTGTCCCAGGTATGCACTAAAACTCCAGCTAAAAATAACTACAGAAACTCAATCTCTGGGAAAGAGCCCTGAACAGTCTAACCCTAAAGTGAGAAGCTGGTTTGTGCCAAATGGAACAGAGACAGGAAGAAAATGGGCTCATGTGGGACTGCGTAGTCTCTAGGACATGGGCCCTGATGTCTGTTTTTATTCTTGCAAGTTTTTTTTGTTTTAAAGATTTTTACTTATTTGACAGAGAGATGCAGTGAGAGAGGGAGCACAAGCAGAGGGAGTGGCAGAAAGAAGGACAAACAGGCTTCCCACAGAGTGGGGAGCCCGATGTGGGGCTCCATCCCAGGACCCCTGAGCCTGAGCCGAAGGCAGACACTTACCGACTGAACCACCCAGGGGCCCCAATTATTCTTCGAAATTTTAATCTGCTCCCAGCCCTACCTCCACCTGATACCTTCGTTAACCTGCAGATGCCATGTAGGGGCTGGTAGAAACTGGAAGGATGGGGGAATGCAACAGAGTGTGGGCAAAATGTTAGTCAAGAGACCTGTTGACTTGCTGTGTGACCTTGTGGGAGTTACCGAACCTTGATTTCTCTCATTTGCTAGTATGGAAATAAGAGCATCTATCCCATCTGTCTCCCAGAGTCGTAGGCCTAGTTTTTGTGTTTTATGTTTTTTAAATTCTGTGGTCTCCTTCCTTTCCAGTATCTGCTATGTCCCAGCTACTGTGCCCGGTACCAGGAAGACAATTCTGAAAAAAAGTCAGGTGTTCCCTTTGCTGAACTTGGCCTTCGGTGAATGCAGTCTTAGCACTGTACTGTGATTATGCTTGCCTGGAGGGCAGATACTGTGGCTTATTCATGGATGCAATTTTAACATCTTGTAGTGCCCAGTACACAGTGAATGTTCAATATCTGTCATTTTCTGGAACATACTATATGTTGGCAACTTTATATGTGTTGTCTCTAGTTCCTTGAACAATCCTGAAAGGTAGATGTTATTGTTCTCATTATAAGCTGTGGAGCCAGATGGTCAGATCTGCTCCTTATTAGCTCTGGGACCTTTGGCAAGTTATTCAGCCTTTTTTTGTTTCAGTATTATCAGAAGAAACGCAGATAGCAATATACCTACCTTACAAGGTTGTGAGGTGTAAGTGAGGTAGACTGGCTCCTCATATGATTAGTGTGTATTAGCCATTATGTTACTATTACTGTAGATGGCTAAGTAGTGTGCCCAGGTCATACAGCAGGTAGGGGGTCAAGCAATATTTGGTTTCGAGGCTCTACCCTTGATATTACATATACTGTGTGTGTATGTCTATAACTTGATATTCTCACTCAGTAAGTGCTTATTGAATGAATGATTGAACCATAATATGTTATGTATTTAATCTTTTGGAAAAATTTCTTCTACCAGCAGATCAGTACTACCTAAATGAGCTTTCAGACTCCACAACCTATTTGCAAATTGGGAACAGCCTGGTGGGAGAATATGAGATTTTCATTTCCACCAGTAGATGGCAGAAGGAAGAAAAAATACTTGTGACGGGGCGAGAGTTCTCATCCTGAACAGAATGATTAATAATGAGACACAGGGTCTGATTACAAGGGCTCTTGGTGTCATGTCTGGCCCACAGTGACTAAGAGGTGGGAACCAGTGTGGGTATGAGAACTCACCATAGGTATTTGAAGGGTGGCAACTTTTGAGAAGATCTAGGCTGACCCACAGGATGGGCCCTGGGAGACTCAAGTACACAGAAGTTCAGATGTAGTAGGAAGAAAAAGTTGTCTTCTGCTCTTCTCTGTGCTCTACAGCCTTAGTCCACATTCCCTCCTTTTCATCTTAAAAGCAGCTTTGTTCTTTTCAAGACTGCCCTTCCCTCCTAGGGTTTTGATGAAGTCCCTTGCCCTCTCTTTATGCCCCGCCCCCCACAAGCCTGTAACCTATGGGTACTGTTATTCTCCCCCTGCCTACCCCAGTACATGTTGTTTGTGTTTAGAAACTAAATTCTCTGAGCCATTAATACCTTTTGTTATCTCCGTCTCTCTTACTGCCTATCCATCTGCAGAGCTTTGTTGGCCTCCCTCTGTCAAGCCAGCATGGTGCTGGTTAGTGGCAAGCCACTCATTCATCCGTTCTGTCCTCTTTCAGCTCCAAGTGATGGGGATGTGTCCCTCTGGTTCCATAAGAGCAGTAGAACACTCAGGCATAGTGGTCAGAGACACTGGGTTAACTGCCCTCCCTGATGTCTGTGCTGGCTCTTCTCCAGGCATTCCTTTGAGGGAGTAGTCTGCTGGTGATTCCTGCTCAGTACCTGACATCTTAGAAACTTGAACCCACCCTATTCAACCCCGTGCCAACTTAAGACCAACATGCTTGTTGTGTTTTCTGGGTGGGTCAAGAGAGCGGGGAGCACCAGAAGATTTCTCATTTGACATACTCTGTTGGCACATTCATAATGGTTTGTTTGTGATTCTTTATAATAAGGCTGTGGAGAGCCCACTGTGTGCGGGGTACTTGCTAGGGGCTTGGCATATGTTATTTCATTTATTGGAAGTAATGACTCACTTCTTGAGGAAACCTAGAAAAGCTTGTTTATGGTATATTAAAAGCACAACCTGATCATTCCTCATTGTGCATCCTCTGTATTTCATACGTGCATCCAAGGGTGTTCTGGAGCTTTTGCAGGGAAGGCTTATGCAAACAAAATGAAGTGGAGGTTCCGTAACACCATATTTAATCTCTGGCCTCTGTTTCTGTTTCATTGATTTGGGGGGGAGTCAAAGAGCTAGGGGTGAGGGGGAAGTGAGAAAGATGACCCTCTTCACTGTAATTTTGTGTTTTCACCAAATCCCTAGAAAATGAGTAACATTTGGACTCTGCCATAATACTTCTGTGTGCGTCCTCACACAAAATCAGAACCTGAGGGTTGAGAGGATCTTGGCAATCAACCAGATTGTTCATTTTTCCTTTGAGTCAAAGAAAGTATATGTGTGTTTATAAGTTTGGGTATGTTTTATATGTGTGCTCCTGAAGTTATAGCTACTTAGACACTAAATAGACTCCTGTTTTTCACAAAAGTTCTAGAGGAATTTTGTTTATAATAGTTGCCTAAGGGGAAAGAAAATGCTTGCTTTTAAGGACTAACATCTGAAGACTGGAGTCTCCTTTTGGAGAAGAGTGGTGGAAAAATGCTGGGCACAAAAACGTGTTTTAGAAAATACTGATCAGCCAAACCCATTTTCCTAATAAATACCAGTATTGTCCCTAACCAGGTTCTAGGTGCTGTCTCAGGAGGAGTGTGGGTAAGTCACATTTCATGCCTCACCTGAAGGGCATCTTTGTCCAGGTGAACTCCAATTACATGTGATCACCAAGGGAGGCCTACGGGGAGGCCGAAGTCGACATGAGGATGAGGGTCAGGCTGAGAAGTTCATGTGAGAATGGAGAAGAGCAACATACCTCTCTGTTGACCCCCTGGGTAGGGTGCAGGTACAGAGAGGAAAGCAGCGAGAGAAGCAGGTCATGTGAGATTTATAACCTGTACATAAACCGCAGAGTTTTATGGTACTTAGTGATACACTCATTTCCTGCCCCTTCTCCTCCACTCTTCACACTCCCTGGGTGGTTCTCTTGTGGGTCAGTGACCTGTGGCTGGGCTCCCTTCTCTCCCCGTGGCCTAGAGGACTGGTTTTCATGGGGGGACATGCATCCGGGGGGGTGCATGATGGTTTTTGGGGTGTGGGAAGAAGTAACTTGAATTTTTATTTAGACTTTTAAACTCATCCTTTCTTGATTGCTATTTTTGTGTGTCTTAGAATGTACATAAAGTATGGGAATAATTTATAAATATATACAAATATTGAAGTTTGTTAAAATGTTAAATAGGGGTACACTATCAAG
The DNA here is from genome assembly GCF_011764305.1 of Mustela putorius furo. Taxonomy (NCBI): domain Eukaryota; kingdom Metazoa; phylum Chordata; class Mammalia; order Carnivora; family Mustelidae; genus Mustela; species Mustela putorius. Next base: position 35,171,328 of record NW_025422368.1, on the reverse strand, counting down.
ATTTGAGAATAAAGCTCTAAGGAATTATTCTGACAACAGTCCTTTAAAATAAATATTTCATGTTTCATTCTGAAATTAATTTTTTAAAAAGATTTTATTTACTTATTTGATAGAGAAAGAGATCACAAGTAGGCAGAGAGGCAGGCAGAGAGAGAGAGAGAAAGAGGGAAGCAGGCTCCCCACTGAACAGAGAGCCCAGTGTGGGGCTCCGTCCCGGGATCCTGAGATCATGACCTGAGCCAAAGGTAGAGGTTTAACCCACTGAGCCACCCAGGTGCCCTTGAAATTAATTTTTAAACAAAACTCGGATACATCCGTATATATAGATAGATGGTTGTATTTTTTTTAAACTTTTTTAAAGCAGTTTTAGGTCCACAGCAAAATTGAGAGGAAGGTACAGAGATCTCCCAAATATCTCCTCTCACACACATGCACAGCAGAGAGTACATTGTTATGTACTACATAACAATCTGTTGTTATCTACACCCCCAGCAGAGAGTACATTGGTTACAATCCATGACTTTACGGTGACACATCACAGTCACTCAAAGTCCGTAGTTTACCCCAGGGTTCATACTTGGGGTTGTGCATTCTGTGCATTGAACAAATGTATCTACCACTATCGTATCATACAGAATATTTTCACTGCCCTGTAAACCCTGTGCTTTCTGCCTATTCATCCCTTCTTGTACCCCCAAACCCTGGAAACCACTGATATTTTTACCGTCTCCATAGTTTTGCCTTTTCCAGAATGTCATATAGTTGAAATCATATAGTAGTTAGCCTTTTCGGACTAGGTTATTTCACTTAGTAATATACATTTCAGTTTCCTTCATTCCTTCTCAAGGCTTGATAGCTCTTTTCTTTTTAGCCTTTAAAGTTGCTATAAACATCCTTGTGCAGGTTTTGCCCCCAATCCTTTTTTTTTTTTTTTTTTAAGATTTTATTTATTTAGGAGCGCCTGGGTGGCTCCGTGGGTTAAGCCTCTGCATTCGGCTCAGGTCATGATCTCAGGGTTCTGGGATTGAGCCCCACATCAGGCTCTCTGCTCAGCGGAGAGCCTGCTTCCCCTTTTCTCTCTGCCTGCCTCTCTGCCTCCTTGTGATCTCTGTCAAATAAATAAACAAAATCTTAAAAAAAAGATTTTATTTATTTATTTGAGAGTTAGAGAGAGCATGAGAGGGGAGAAGGTCAGAGGAAGAAGCAGACTCCCCATGGAGCTGGGAACCCAATGTGGAACTCCATCTCAGGACTCCAGGATCATGACCTGAGCCAAAGGCAGTCACTTAACGAACTGAGCCACCCAGGTGCCAATCTTTTTTAATGTGATAGAATACTCATAACCTTTACCATCTTAACCATTTTAAAGTATAGAGTTATATGGTATTCAATATACTCATATCATTGTACCACCACCGCCGTCCCTCCCTGTAACTCTTTCCATCTTGTAAAACTAAAAGTCTCCACCCATTAAATTCCCATTCTCACCAATCCTCAGTTGCTGGCAATGACCACTGTACTTTCTGTCTTTATGATTTTGACTACTCTTAGTAGCTTACGTTAGTGGAATCATACAGTACTATTTGTGACTGGCATATTACACTTGGTATAATATCCTCAAGTTATATACGTATTCTGGATTATTGCAGAATTTCTTTCCCACTTAGAGCAGGATAGTCTTCTCTTGTATGTGTAGACCACACTTAGCTCATCCATTCCTCTGTCAGTGGGCACTTGGGTTGTTTCCATGTTTTAGCTCTTGTGAACATCGGTGTTAATATCTCTTCAGTACCCTGCTTTCAGTTCTTCTGGGTATATAGGCAGAAGTGGAGTTGCTGGATAGTTCTGTTTTCAACTTTATGAGAAAGCACCACATTATTTTCCATAGTGGCTGTGCCATTTTACATTCCCACTGACAATGTATAGGTATTCAATTTCTCTACATCCTTGGCAACACCTGTGGTTTCTTTTGTTTTAATCGTGGTCATCCTGATGGGGTGAGGTGGAACCTCACTGTAGTTTTGATTTGCATTTCCCTAATGATTAGTGATGTTGAGCATCTTTGTGTATCTTTTTTTGAAAAATGTGTGTTTAAGTCCTTTGCCCATTTCTGAATTGGGTTTTTGTGAGTTTTTTTTTTTGCTTTTATTTTTAAATTTAATTTAATTTAATTTTTCAAGGTTGAGTTTTATGAGTTCCCTGTGTATTCTGGATATTAATTCCTTATCACATATATAATTTGCAAGAATTTTCTCCCATTCTGTGGGTTGCCCTTTTCATCTGCTGAGTGTCTTTTGATATGTAAATTTTTACAATTTTCATGGAGTCCAATTTGTCTATTTTTTTCTTTTGTTACCTATGCTTTTGGTGTCATACCCAAGAAATCATTTCCAAATCCAATGTCATGAAGCTTTTGGAATGTTTTCTTCTAAGAGTTTTATTGTTTTAGGTCTTGCATTTAGGTCCTTGATTCATTTTGAGTTAATTTTTGTATGTGTTAAGTAAAGGGTCCAACTTCATTCTTTCACATGTGAATATCTGATTTTCCCAGTAATATTTGTTGAAAAGACTGTCCTTTCCCCACTGAATGGTTTGGCACCCTTGTCAAAGACAAGGTATATGACCATATGACCATATATATGAGGATTTATTTCTGGGCTCTTTATTCTGTTCCATTGGTCTATATGTATATCTTTATGTCAATACCACACTGTATTTTTATTATTGTTAATTATTCATTTGAGAAAGATACAGAGACAGAGACAGAGCACAAGCAAGGGGAGAGGCAGAAGGAAAAGGAGAAGCAGAATCCCGCTGAGCTGGGAGCCCAACATGGGGCTCGATTCCAGGACTTGAAGACCATGACCTGAGCCGAAGGCAGACATTTAACCATCTTAGCCATCCAAGCACCATGACCCTATATTGATTACTGTAGCTTGTTCTAAGATTTTAAATCAGAAAGTGTAAATCTTCCAGTTTTGTTCTTTTTTAAGGTTGTTTTGGCTATTCAGGGTCCTTTGAGAGTCTGTATGAATTTTAGGATAGGTTTTTCCATTAAAAAAATTGGGATTTTGATAAGGGATTGCATTGAATCTATGGATGACTTCGGGTGGTTTTGACATTTTAGCAATTTTTAAGTGTTCTAATCCATGGAACGTGGGATGTGTTTCCATTTATATATGTCTTCTTTAATTTCTTTCAGTAATGTTTTATAGTTTTCATTGTATATGTCTTTACCTTCTTGGTTGTTTCCTAAGAATTTTATTCTTATTTAAAAAAAAATCTTTTTGATGCTATTATAAATGGAACTATTTTGTAATTTCCTTTTCAGATATTTCATTGATAGCATATAGAAATGCAACTGATTTTTGTGTGTTGACTTTGTATCCTGCTACTTTGCTGAATTCATGTACCCTAATAGTTTTTTTGGTGGAATCTTTAGGGTTTTCTTTTTTAACATAGAAGATCATATTATCTGGAAATAGAGATAATTTTACTCCTTTTTTCCCTATTTGGATGCCTTTTATTTCTTTTTCTTTATTTTCTTTATTTCTTTTTCTTGCTTTTTTCTTTTTTTTTTTAAGATTTTATTTATTTATTTGACAGAGAGATCACAAGTAGGCAGAGAGGCAGGCAGAGAGAGGAAGGAAAGCAGGCTCCCTGCTGAGCAGAGAGCCCGATGTGGGGCTTGATCCCAGGACCCTGAGATCATGACCTGGGCTGAAGGCAGAGGCTTTAACCCACTGAGCCACCCAGGCGCCCCTCTTTTTCTTGCTTTCTTTACTTGCTTCTTTTTCTTGTAGTACTATGTTGAATAGAAGTGGTGAAAGTGGGCATCCTTGTGGCTGATCTTAGAGGAAAAGTTTTCAGGCTTTCATCATTGAATATGAGGTTTGTTCTGGGTTTTTCATATATGGCTTTTATTAGGTTGAGACAGTTTCCTTCTATTCCTAGATTATCGAATGTTTTTAATTATGAAAGGGTGTGGAATTTTGTCAAATATTTTTTCTGCATTGACAGCATCATGTGTTTTTATCCATTCTGCCAATCTGTCTTTTTTACTGGAGGGTTTAAGCCATTTACATTTAAAGTAATTACTGATAAGAAAAGACCTTCTTGGGGTGCCTGAGTGGCTCAGAGGGCTAAGCATCTGCCTTCAGCTCAGGTCATGATCTCAGGGTCCTGGGATCTAGCCCCACATTGGGCTCTCTGCTGAGCAGGAAGCCTGCTTCACCCACCCACCCCACCACCTGCTGCTCAGCCTACTTGTGATCTCTCTCTTTCTCTGTCAAATGAATAAATAAAATCTTTCCAAAAAAAAAAAAAAAAAAGAAGAAGAAGAAAGAAAGAAAGGACCTTCTTCTGTCATTGTGCTATTTGTTTTTCTGTATGTCTTGTGGCTTTTTAATCCCTCATTTCCGTAATTACGTGGTCTTTTATTTTTATGTTTAGCTGGTTTTTTTTTTTTTTTGGTAGTGAAATATTTACATTCCTTTCTCATTTCCTTTTTTTTTTTAAAATATTTTTATTTATTTATTTTTGTGCACGCATGTGCACACATGCAAAAGAGAGAGAGAGAGAATTAACATGAGCAGGGGGGAGCAGCAGAAGGAGAGGGAGAAGCAGGCTGCCTGATGAGCAGGGAGCCCAATGTGGGACTCTGGGATCATTACCTGAGCTGAAGACAGACACTCAACCTACTGAGCCACCCAGGCACCCCTCATTTCCTTTTATGCATATTCTGTAGCTATTTTCTTTGTGGTTACCATGGGGATTGCATTTAACATCTTACAATTATAATACTCTAATTTGAAACTATTCCATTTTAACTTCAATAACATATAAAAACTCTGCTTCCTTTATAGCTCTGTCCCCACTCCTTTGGTTGATGTCACAAAATTAGAACTTTATACATTTTGTACCCCAAAACATAAACTAATAATTCTCTTAAATACATTGGACTCTTAAATTAGGTAAGAAAGAAATTCTGGAGTTACAAACCAAGGATACAGCAATTTTAGCTTTCATACTAACAATTTTTTTCTTTAAAGGTAGTAGTCTCTCAGATACATAGGAAAAAGAAGTGGAGTTACAAACCGTTGTTACAGTAATGCTAGCTTTTATAATTGCCCATGTATTTGCCCATATATATATATATATATATATATATAGTGTGTGTGTGTGTTTACCTATGTTAAGATCTTTTTCTCTATATAGTTTTGAGCTATTATCTGGTATCCTTTTATTTTACCTTGCAGGAATCGCTCCCTCTTTTTTTTTTTTTTTAAGATTTTATTTATTTGTTTGACAAAGAGAGAGCACAGGCAGAGGGAGTGGGAGAGGGAGAAGCAGACTTCTGTAGGGAAGTACGGAGCCTGATGTGGGGCTCAATCCCAGGACCCTGGTATCAGGCCCTGAGCCAGAGGCAGCCACTCAATCAACTGAGCCACTCAGGCAACCCTACCTTGCAGGAATCTCTTGAGCATTTCTTATAGGACAGGTATAGTGATTGCCTAGCTTTTGTTTATCTGGGAACATTTTAATTTCTCCCCCAGTTTTGAAGGATAGTTCTATCACATAGAGGATTCATGGTTGACAGTTCTTTTTCTCTTTCTCCTCTCCTCTCTCTTTTCCTCCTCCTCTTCTCCTCTCCTCTTCTTAGCCAAGAGAGTTTTAGTTCTCTCTTCCCAATCTATATACCCTTTATATCCTTTTCTCATCTAATTTTATTATCAAGAATTTCCAGTATGATCTTGAAAAGGTGTGGTGAGAGGAGACAGCCTTGCCTTGTTCTTGATCTTAGTGGAAAAGCTTTGAGTTTCTCACCATTAAGTATAATGTTAGCTGTAGAACTTTTGGGGGGTATATATTCCCTTTTATGGTGAGGAAGTTCCCTGTATTCTTAGTTTGCTGAGAGTTTTTATCATAAATGGGTGTTGAATTTTATTAAATACTTTTTCTGTTGTATGTTCATGTGATTTTTCTTCTTTAGACTGTTGATGTGATGGATTACATTAATTGATTTTCAAATATTAAGCCAGCCTTGCACAACTGGAATAAATACTACTTTGTCATTGTATAGAATCCCCCCCCTTTTTTTTGTTACATTGTTATATTTGGTTTGTGAATGTTTTGTTGAGAATTTTTGCTTTATGTTCATGGGAGATATTTGTCTATAGTTTTCTTGTAATGTCTATGTCTGGTTTTGGTAATAGGGTAAGTCTGGTCCTAGGATGAATTAAGGAAATATTCCCTCTTCTATCCTCTGAAAGAGATTCCAGAGTTTTGGTATAATTTTTCCTTAAATGTTTGATTGACTTTATCAGAAAACTCATCAGGGTCTGGTGCTTTCTGTTTTGGAAGTTTATTAATTACTGATTAATTTCTTTAATAGATATAGGTCTATGCAGATAGTCTGTTTCTTTACAGTACTTGGATACTCTCCTCTCCCTCCCCCCTTCTCCGTCTTCTTTTTTCAGTCTCCTTGCTTTTCAGGTTTGGAAGTTTGTACTGAGATATCCTCAAGATCAAATATTCTTTCCTCAGCCATATCCAGTCTATAGATAAGCCCATACAAGGCATTCTTCATTTTTATTATAATGTTTTTCATTTTTGTTTGATTTGCATTTGATTTTTGTTCTTTGGTAGGATTTACACCTCTCTGCCTAAATTGCCCATCTCTTCTTACATGCTATTTTATCCACCAGAGTCTTGAATATATTAATCATGGTTGATTAATTTCCAGTCTGATAATTTCAACATTCTTTCCATGTTTGGTTTTAATGCTTGTCCATGTGCTCAAATTGTGGGTTTTTTTTGCCTTATGTCTTGTAATTTTTTCTTGATATCTGGACATGATGTACTGAATAAAAGGAAGTGCTATAAATGGACCTTTAGTAATGTGGTAGGGTGTGGTGGGACGAGAAGTTTTCTGTAACTCTGTGATTAGGTTTCAGTCCTTTAGGTTGCAGTCTCTGGACTGCAAACTTCAAGGTGTGTCTCAGTTTTTTGTCTCAGTTTTTTCCCTCCCCCTTAGGTAAGACAGGATGGCTAGAGTGGGCTGAAGTTGGGTATTTCCCTTCTACATGGAAGGCTAGTGTTAGCTAGATTTGAGCCTCTCCTTTCTCTCAAGTCTGATAATACCTAGCAGATTAGGCTCTGTTTAACTAGTTTCTCTTGAAGATAGGCCTTATTAAGAAGAACTGCATGCTCTGATATATTTCAGATGGTTCCCTTTTTCTTCCCTCTGTTGGAAGCAGGGGGGTATTTTTCTCTTATTTTCATTGTGAAAACCTGCTTGAACTCCTAGAGGTAAATCTCACAAATTGTGGGGCTCCCTTCTGACTGGGCCCCCTGGAGTTTTTAACTCTCAAGAGTTGTCCACACTGAACCTCCAGCCATTCATCAATTACAGTTCAGGTTTTTCTACCCTGGTACTCATTCCCACTGTGGTTTGTTTTTTGAGTCTCTCCTCTGGAAAACCATGACTTCCTGTATTCACCTATAACTCTCCAATCTTGGGAGTAGCAGTTTGACATGTATCCTTACCTCTCTTATAGATCCTAGAAAAGTTGTTGGTTTTTGAGTGTGTTTACCTTTAACCTGTTGTTAGGATGCAGTGGTAACTTCCAAGCTCCTTACATGTTGAAGTAGAAATGGGAAAACATAAACTCACTCTTATGTTTTTAGATTCATGGGTTGTTAGAACTCAGTGTAACCTCCAAATTCTAGTTTCAAACCAGAGATTTGTCTGAAGTTCCCTAGGAGTTCACAGAAGGTGTGTGAGCTATTTTCGCTATTTCCAGAGCCCAAGAAAGTCTTTTATTTATCCAAAATAAGACTGCATAGGCCAACTTAAAGGTCAAGTGCTTTGTGTTGATTAGAAATATTAAGTAGTTGGAGTGGTCCTCTCATACTGATCAAGAAATGTAGCTATTTATGGGAATGGAGTTGACATTTGCTGCTTTGTTCCCAGCATTGTAACTCTCCCTCTATCTTGAGGGAGTTCCTCAGAAAGATGAAGTGGGACACACCATTCCTACATCCTGATTCCTGGACAGCGCTGAGTTTAAAACTGAACAAGTGAGGCCCTCCTTCAGGCCCTGCTTCTCAGGTGTTCCCACACTTCGAAGTTTGTTTCTTAAAATTTTCGAAGTCCCCCTTCCTCTTGTGTCTTTCTATTTCTATTGTGTTTCTTTTATTTTTATTTTTAAAAAGATTTTATTTATTTGACACAAAGAGAGAGATCACAAATAGGCAGAGAGGCAGGCAGAGAGAGGGAGAAGCAGGCTCTCCACTGAGGAGAGAGCCCGACGCAGGGCTCTATTCCAGGACCCTGAGATCATGACCTGAGCCAAAGACAGAGACTCAACCCACTGAGCCACCCAGGCGCTCCTGTGTTTCTTTTAAATAGCATATACTTGGGGTTTTTTCCCCCAGTGTGAAAATTTCTGTTTTATTATTGTAGGCTAGCTCATTTATTTTTAAGGTAACTTTTGATATGTTTAGGTTTATCCTAACATTTTGGTTATTCCTACTTGTCCTTTCTCTTGTTTGTTTCTCTGTTCCTCTTCTCCTGACCTCTTTTGGACAACTGGAATATTTTTAAATTTGCCATTGACTATTTAGCTAAATATCACCTTTTATTTTTAGTGGTTTTATTCCACAGAGTTTTAATTTTGCACAACCCACCTTTAAATAACATTATTATTGTTCTCAAACAATGTATAACTCTTGTGATGCTATAATTTTGCTTACTAAACTCCCATTCTTTGAGCCCTGGTTGTCATGCTGTATGTTGTACAATGCCATTATTGTGTTGCTTAAACAGCCAGTGGTTTTTATTTTTTTTTAAAGATTTTAATTATTTATTTGATAGGCAGGGATCACAGGCAGGTAGAGAGGCAGGCAGAGAGAGAGGGCCATAGGGAAGAAGGCTCCCTGACAAGTAGAGAGCCTGATGCGGGGCTTGATTCCAGGACCCTGGGATCATGACCCGAGCCGAAGGCAGAGGCTTTAACCTACTGAGCCACCCAGGTGTCCCCAGCCAGTGGTTTTTAAAAAACATACAGATGTTTTTTATATTTAGCTTTGTATTTATGGTCTCTGGGGCTCGTATCAACCATGCAAATCTACACTTCAATCTGTATCATTTCCCTTCTTGTAAAGCAGGTTTTATGAACATAAATTCCCCCAGCTTTGTCTGAAAATGTCTTTTGTTTACCTTCATGTTTGAAATATATGTAGATTTCTAGGTTGACAAGTTTCTTTTCTTTTAATTTAGCTCTTTAAGGGAGATTTTCTATTATCTTTTGACTTCCACTGTTTCTGATAAGAAGTCAGGCATAATTCATAATAGTTCTTTTTAATTTGGGTGCTTTTAAGATTTTATTTTTATCTTTAGTTTTTATCACTTTAACTATGATATGTCTATGTGTGGTTTTCTTTGTATTTATCCTGCTTGGGGTTCATTGAGCTGCTGTGGTTTGTGGATTGATTTCCTTAATCAATTTTAGAAAATTTGTGTCCTTTAGCTCTTCAAATAATCTGTCTCATTCTGTCTTTCTTCTTTTCCTGAGACTTCAAATACAAATATGCTGGGCCATTTGATATCATCTCAGCATCTTAGTTGCTCTGTCTGCCCCCCACCCCATTTTTCATCTCTGTTTTAGTTTGAATAATTTCTATTGATCTATCTTTAAGTTTACTGATTATGTCCTCTGCTGTGCGCATAATTCTGCGAAGACCATCAAATGACTGCTTCATTTCTGATATCATATTTTTCTATTTTTAGCAAATTCTTCCTTCTTCTCTTTTTTCTTTTCTTTTCTTCATTTTCCCCTTTCTTTCTTCCATCCCTGGCTCCCTTCCTTCCTTTCCTCCCTCCCTCTCTATTCCTCTTTCTTTCTTTCTTTCTTTCTCTTTTTACTAAAATTCCTGAATTGTTTAGACATAGGGTTTACTTTTTCCACTAGTTCCTTTGTCATATTTATCAAAGATATTTTAAAGTCCCTGTCTGATAATTGCAAAATTTAGACCTACTCTGTGCCTGCTTTTATTGACTATTTCCCCTCTTGATACTGGATCACATTTTCTTCCTTCTTTATATGCTTCATTATTTTAGAAATTGAAGTAATATTTATCCTTGACAAAGGACATACTCTATAGGAGACTGAAATTTAAAATAGCTCTGGGTGGTGCACCTGGAGGATTCAGTTGGTTAAGCAGTCAGTCAATTCTTGATTTCAGCTCAGGTCATGATCTCAGGGTCCTGGCATCAAGCCCCATGTGAGGCTTACCACTCACTGGGGCATCTGCTTGAGGGCTCTATCTCTCCCTGTCCCCCCATGCCCCACTTGCTCTTTCTCTGTCTCTAAAATAAATCTTTAAAGAAAAAGTGGATCTGGGACTTTTCCTGTTTAGTTTGATTTAGGTCACCATTGGCTTCAAATTTTTTTTAATAATTTTTTTAAGGTTTTATTTACTCATTTAACAGAGAGGAAGAGTACAAGCAGAGAGAACAGCAGGCAGAGTGGGAGAGAGAAGCAAGCTCTCTGCTGAGCCAGGAGCTGGGTGTGGGACTTGATCCCAGGACCCTGGGATCACAACCTGAGCTGAAGGCAGCCACTTAATGAACTGAGCCACCCAGGCATCCCAGCTTCAAATGTTTTGAGATCAGGATGAGGACTTTTCCTTTAGCAGAGCTTGGGATCTGACATTAGTAGGACCACAGAGATCTCTTTATGCTTTATATCCAGCCACCAGCTTCACAGACCATGGAAATCTCTCTCTGTTTTTAGCACAGTTGCTTGGTTTGTGTTTCTGGGAAGTTCTCTTTGCTTTCCTGTCACGTTACTGGCTTCATGCACCTTTGGAAACTTTTTTTGCCTTTTGCCTTGCTGCTCTGTCCCCAGTCTTTGGAGGACCCCTAAAGCACTCTCCCTGAAGAGGAGTCCTCAGAGGGATTCCTTTCAGCTCTCTTCTCTTGGTTGTAGCTGTGCACTTAGAGAAGACCTGCATATTAGTGGCGATCTCTCTCAACTCTCCTGCCCTGTCTCCAGCATTGAGTTACTAGCCCTGCATATTTGGTGAAGGCCAGGGGAAAACATGGGTGGGTGGGTGCAGACTTGCACTATAGCTTGCCACACGCAGCCAGTAGAAGTTCATTGAAAGTTCAGCTGCTCTTTTTTTTTTTTTTTAAAGATTTTATTTATTTATTTGACAGAGAGAAATTACAAGTACACTCAGAGGCAGGCAGAGAGAGAGAGAGAAGGAAACAGGCTCCCTGCTGAGCAGAGAGCCCGATGCGGGACTCGATCCCAGGACCCTGAGATCATGACCTGAGCCGAAGGCAGCGGCTTAACCCACTGAGCCACCCAGGCGCCCCTCAGCTGTTCTTCTTATTCCCATCTTTTATAAATGTTTTATCCTTCAACATGGAAGCCCTTTATAACACTGCAGTTTAGTTCATTTAAGTTTCTTTGTGTCCTCATATCTCTAATGGGCTTTTTTTGAAGCTTTGATTTTGTAGATTAACCCCCTTATTCTCATTGTTAGGGTGTGAGTCTTATGATTCTCCACAACTCCATACATGTTTTAAAAATAATTTTAATTTTGAAACATAGAAAAGTGGCAGGTATAGCAAGGAACCTTTTCCACCCTAAATCACTGAGAGAAAATTGTTGATACAATGCGTCATCATCCCTCAGTACTTCAGTTTATATTTTGTACAAAGGAGAATATTCTCCTACTTAACATAAATGCAACCATCAAAATCAGGAAGTTAACAGTGACACATTATTACAATCCAGACTTCAGATCCATTCAAAACTGCAGGCCATTTATTTTGTAGCACATTCCTTAATTTGGAATCTAATGTGTTCCTACGATTAGATTTGGGCTATGCACTTTTAACTGAATATGATAGAAGTGATGTTGTGTTCTTTACATGGCAGCTTATGAGATGGCTCCTGGTTTTGATTTTCTCATTACTGATATGGTCACTTTGATAATTTGATTATGGTGGTATCTGTGAGGCTTCTTTACTATGCAGTTACTTTTTTTTTCTTTTGTGATTAGTAACTTTTATGGAGAGGTGGTTTGTAGGAATATAAATACCCCCTCCTCATGAAGCTTTCAGTTTATTTCTTTATATCAGTAGGGACTTACGGCTTCCTGTTTTATTGTTTATGTTGATGCTTAAATTAGCCCAGACCTGGCCAGAGGAGAGCCCCCATTTCAGCTGGCTTTTGTGTCCTTTTGATATACCCCCATAATTCTTTAAGCGTGTCTTTATTTCTGGCACCACAAGGCATTCCAGGAAGTTTCTGTGCTTTCCTTCCACAGTTTGGAAAGAATCATTTCTTCAAGAGAACCTTGTTCCTTTTAGTAAATAACGACATTTTTAAAAGTTTTTTTTTTTTTTAAGATTTTATTTATTTATTTGATGCAGAGAGAGAGAGCACAAGTAGGCAAAGAGGCAGGCAGAGAGAGAGGAGGAAGCAGGCTCCTCTCCGAGCAGAGAGCCCAATGTGGGGCTCAGTCCCAGGACCCTGAGATTATGACCTGAGCCAAAGGCAGAGGCTCAACCCACTGAGCCACCCAGGTGCCCCTATAATGGCATTTAGAAACCAACATCTGGGCTCTATGTGTGGTCAGTGCTACTGGGATGTCACACTCCTAGGCCCTCTCAGTGGACAGAGTTAGAAAATACATGTGTTTGTGTACATTTATCTCTATTTCTATGTCTATCTATATTGAAAAATGTGAGTTCATACCAATATTTCCAATTCCAATCTAACAGCACAGGTTTTATTCTAGTTTTCTTCCTTTCCTTTTTTCTAATTTCCTTCTCTAATAGTGATTACACTTATTGGCCTTCATATTAATTCCTTTTTTGATCAATCTTTCTGTATATAACCAATATCCCATAACTGCTACTAACCCCACTCCAGAGTAGATGACTTCATCACTCCATTTGGATGCTCAAACACTGTTCCAGATTGCCCCCCTGCTTGGACATCTTATTTACTACCCTGCTTGGTTTTGGACTTCTCAACCTCGACTGCCTTCAGGTGTGGATGCCTTCCCTACCTTGCTCAGGTTCCAGTATCCTACTCCAGGCTACCTCTCTGTGAGGACATCACCCTGCTTAGACTCTGATACATTGTGCCAGCCTATGTCATAGCATACACATACTCCTCATCTGCTTGGGCCCCCATATCTCATGTTGGTTCCTCTTCACACATATACCCTCTTTATACTACTCTGGCTCAGACACATCACACTGTGACATCCCTCTGTGGGGACACTGTTCATCTCCTCAGGCTCCAATTCTTCATGATGGACCATCTTGCCTTTTACCCTCTCTGGCCTCCTATGAATATTTTCCTCACCTTTCAGTTTCCAACTTGCTATTTGGGCAATTATCATGCAAGGACATTCTTCTAATCCTGCTTGGGCTTTAAAACCCAATATCTTGGGTCAGTCATACCCTTCTCATCCAAAATGAGATTTAAAACCAATCCCATGCCCTGTTCCAGATACCCCTCCCCACATCCTCCTCGCCTCCCATCCTATCTCACCCTTACTCTTTCTGGTCTGGGAATCATTCAGAGTTGGTTTTATTTGTTTGTTATATTTTGTTTTGTTATGTATTTGTTTTTAAGATTTATTTATTTTAGAAAGAGAGTTGGGGGGGAGGGGCAGAGGGAGAGAGAATCTCAAGCAGACTCCATGTCCACTGTGCAGCCCAGCTTGGTGCTTGATCTCATGACCTTGAGATCGTGACCTGAGCCGAAATCAAGAGTGGGACACTTAGCCAACTGAGCCACTTAGGCACTCCAGTGTTGTTGCTTTTTTTTTTTTTTAATTAAAAAATGTTTAATGGTTTATTGAAACATTTATGTAGCAAAAAAAAACCTGTTTTAATTGTACAGTTTGATAAATTTCCACAAATTTATGCAACCATTACCTAATCCAGTTTTAGAATACTTCCTTCATCCCCAAATTTTCCTCATGCCCATTTGCTTTCTGTCCTTATTGTTTTGCTCTTTCTTCTGCTTCTTTTTTTAAAGAGAAAAAAAATTATGAACTCACATTGTTATTTTCAACTCAATTTGTCCTGTAGGCAGCATTTTCTTTTGCCACACCTAGTAAATCCAAGACAGGTTTGGTTTGTGTTGAACCTGAACCTGGGAGCGCCACCGCATTAAATGGTGCTTGACTATCACACTTCCCTTCATGGTTACCTAAGTCAGTACTAACAATACTCATTTATGTACTCCTTGAGCTCACTGTAGATTCAACTTAGAGTGGCTTGCTTGCTTTCCTTTTCATCCCTGATTTTAGAAAAATACTAAGACCTAAAATGAGGATCTCTTCTGCAAGTTAGAAGCCAAAATAAATGCAGTGATGCCACATGAAGGTTTTCTAATTTAACTTTATCAGATGACAAAATGCATAAAGTACTGTACAAAGCACAGCAATAAACCAAGTCCGTAGTTAGAAGCGATGCAGTGGGAACACGGAGGCCAGGGAAACCCAGGAAATGTATGACACAGAAGCTTGTCTGACCTCACCTGACAGTGGAGAAGAGGTTAATAGGGAGAACAGCTGCAGTTCACTTCTGCACCATGGAAGCGAAAATTTCCGATGAAAGTCCCTTCTTTTCATCCTTCCTTTTTTGAATGAGGAAACAGCAAGTGAAGAATTCATATGATTTGCCTTAAGCCTCTAGCTAGGTGGAACAGGACACAGTCTCGTCTGACCCGGGCAACAGACTGCTTGCTGCCTGTGGTGCAGGCTCAACGCAGGGGAGACTTGGAGGAATAGGGAAGGCTAAGGCATATCTTGCTCAAACTCAAGGGCAGGGCAGATCTGACTTCAGTGACATGCCTTTGCTAGGTGTGTGAGGGCTGTGTCACGCTGGGTGCTTAAGCTCTACACTCTGCTGTACTTTTCCTTACTGTGAAAGGGGGGTCATTGTGATAACATCACCCTCACACAGTTGTCATGAGGATTAAGAACTAATTCAGTACTAGTAGAAGACACTCAGTATATGTTAACCCTGATGATGATGATGACTTCTGTTTCTGGGTCCTGAGAGGTTTCTAAGCACACCTTCTTGGCATCTGCTCTTTGGACCACTCAACCCTGGAGGTCGATGTTCATGATTAGAACCACATCCCTCCTCCCATGTTTTCCACCAGCCCACATCATTCTTCCACGTTTCTGTGCTGCTTCCGTGATTCAAAATAAATGAAAGCAGAGGCAGGGCAAACTCTGAAGATCTAACTGATGAACAAGTATTTAGATGAGCAGCATATTAGATGATGAGAGAGGGATCAGTTTTTGCCTTTAAGGAACTTTCAGTCTTAATTGAAGAGTTAAAATTGAGAAGTGCACAATTAAAAGATGATTCAAAATTAAACGGAGTGCTGATTATATGGCATAAGTAATTAAAGAATAAATCAATAGAAAATTAATTCTTAAGATGTAATAACAAAATAACAGCAGTTAATATTTCTGAGCCCATGCTATGTATCAGATGCTTTAAGTGCTTTATGTACATGATTTAATTTAATTTAATTTGCCCAGAAGTTCTCTAACATAGCTATTATTAATATTGTCCCTTCCCAGAAGAGGAAGCTAAAGCTCAGACAAGTAGCTGCTTAAGGTTTTACATAGCTGGTAACCAAATAAGGGGGATACAAATAATACAGAATAAATGAGTTTAGAGGAGGCAGACAATGTCCGCCCAAGTAGATGTTTGTCATTAATTCTGGTCTTTTTTCAGAGTTCCCCTCTAGCTGAAACAACCATGTCAATCCTCAGAAAGACCAACTGACAACTAACTCACCCAACCTTCCATGTCTATCCATTGCTCTTTGGAGAAAGGATAAAGAAAAGTCCACTTAACAAGGCTTGGCATGTCTCCACTAATCTCTCCAGCAACTCTTTTACTTGTCTTCCCTCCCCCATGGCATTTTTAGTCCCTAAGCTTCTGCCTGCCACAGGCCCTTTGCACATGCTATTTTCATCTGCCTGCTCTCCTCTTCTGTCTACTTCACCTATGTAACTTCTACCCATCCTTCAGATCTCAGCTCAAGCATTTCCTTCTTCAGGGAAGCCTTGCCTGACATCACTGACTAGGCCAAGTCTTCCTACTGGAAACTATGATTGCATGCTGCATCTCTATTTTGTAACCCTTGTCATAGTATTATATTTGTCTGGTTATTTGGTATCTATCTCTCTCACTATATTATAAGCACAATGAGAGGTGAGACTGAATCCATGTTTATTCATCATTAAGCACCAAACAATGTGCCTAGCACATAATGGCACTCAGTCAATATTAGTAGAATGGATTGAAGACTAAGTTAAGAAGGTTCCACAGAGGATCTAGGACATGGAGGGGCCTAAAATAGAAAAGAGATGGAGAGGTGAAGGGGAAACATTTAAGGTAGAGGAATTAGTGGGACAACTAGTAAGTAATCTTGCATTAATGAGCTGAAAACAAAGAAGACCTGAAAATGGCAGTCCATAGACCCAAGTCAATGCCTATTGGCTTGGTCAGCCTCTCCCACATTTTTGGAGTTACATTTATTGCTAAAAGCATGTCCATATATATAAAACTACTCACTAAATTATGCCTTTACTCAGGATTGCACACATTCTTCTCTCCCTGCCACTTCTGAAATGTCTGGACCTCAACCAAATATAGAGGTTGGTTTTAGAAACCAGAATGTTCTAGTTCTTCATCTTTCCCACTTCTCAGCCGGTCTTGGCAATTGCTGCATGCATGGTGAAGCAGTTTCTGCACATGTCATATTTATGTATAGAGGAAACAGAAGGATAAGCAGTGTTCTTCAGTGGGTAGAATCATGTCTCCCAAAAAGATGTGTTTTTTAAAAAAGATTTTATTTATTATTTGAGAGAGAGAGAGAGGGGAGCACACAGAGGGAGAATGAGAGTTTGAAGCAGACTGCCTGTTGAGCAGGGAGCCTAATGCAGGGCTTGGTCCCAGGACCCTGAGATCATGACCTGAGCGAAAGGCAGATGCTTAGCTGACTGAGCCACTCAGGTGCCCCACCCCACAAAAGATGTTTCTGATTCTAATCCCCTGTACATGTGAATGTGACCTTATTTGAAAATAGGGTCTTTGCAGCAGTAATCATTGATGAGATCACACTGGATAAGGGTAGGCCTTAATCCAATCACTGGTGTCTGTGAGAAGAGAGAAATTTGGGCACAGAGACAGAAGACACACAAGGGAAGGGCCATGTGATATTGGAGTATGAATCTAGGAGAAAATGAACACCAAGGATTGTAGGCAACCCCCAGAAGGTAACAAGAGGCAAGGAAGAAACATCCCTTAGAGCCTTCAGAGAGAACACAGCCCTGCTGACACCCTGATTTAGAACTTCTAACCTCCAGAACTGGGAAAGAATAAATTTCTGTTGTTTTGAACCATCCAAGTTTGTGGAACTTTCTTATGTCACTCCTAGGAAACTAAGCCAATTATCTCTGGACCCAAAGCAGTTCTCAAAGCTCAGAAAAACAATTAGGACACAAATAAGGAAGCCCGGAGTCTACCAAGTTTTGGTAGACCAGAGCAAGCAAAAGCTAAGTTCAGTGCTTAGTAGAACTCAAGAAATGACAGATACTCTTGACATTGGAGTCTACATTTATTGTCTGGAGCATTGCTATGTATAGACAACCTTTCATCTTGATTGCATAAGAAATATTCAAGGGTTTAGGGGGTGGTTTAGGCTGAAATTATAGCTAGCTTGATAAAGCATGTAAATAGAACAGTGGTGACAAAGCCATATGAAATCACCAAGGTGAATCAGAACTTTCTGTGATCTGTCTTTAGACTCTACGATTGCTTGCTACCAGGCAGGGTAAGTTGGGCATCTAAATCCATGCTTACTTCTGTGTGTGACTGTCAGAGACAGAGCCCTGCTATGGAGAACTTACCAAGAAAATGCCTTATGGTGTTTTTTGTAGAAGGAGGGAAAGACTACCTGCTCATTCTCTTTCCCATATGAAGTATTATTAGTTTGCCTTCCTTTCATACATAGGTACTATGTCAGTTATCACTTTATGGCCTCTTAGCTTTAAATGCACCCTTCAGTACCTGCTCTGTGATGATAGGCTGGACTCCAGGCATTTCTTGAACATGCTGAGAATGATGTTAAGTTGTCTCAGTAGAGGGCAAAGGAGGGAACTTGAAGAGGAACTGGTAGGCTTTTCTTCGTAGTTCTGGTGCATTGTGGTTTTCCTTTCTTGCTCTTGCAGAACAAGTAGTCAGTGGTGTGGCACTTTAGGACAATGGTGCTCCGTCCTCGCTGTTTGCTCAGAACATGCAGTCTCTTGGAGACAATGCAGGCCCAGTGACCACCTTCTTGTGGCCCTTTCTATGTGGCTCTGCATGCTCCTGGCCTGCAGTGGTGCCCTTACTCCCTCTGTCCACCCTCCCACAAGCCTCAGCTTGCATGTATCCTGAGGAGTTGCTTCCTGCCTGCCCAGCAATTGTGAACCAGCTCTGGCCTGGGCAACACAGAGGAACTTCCTCTCCAACCAGCAGCACTAAACACATCTTCTCCAGTGAAATTTGAAGCCCAGCCTCAGGATGCGGCCTCCGCTTCAGGCTTGTCTCTCCTTGGATATTCTCCCTCAGCCCTAAAGCATCCTTTACAGTTCTCTTTCATCTGACAATTATGCTCCTATCACAGTCTTATAATCCTTACATTAAACTTTCCCTATTAGAATTACTATGTGGTTTCTGCCTCCTGACTGGACCCAGACTGACCTAAGTACATCCCCACTTTGACAGGGAGCTGAAATGCACAACCTTCTCTCTCTCTCTCTCTCTTTTTTTTTTTTTTAATATTTTATTTATTTATTTCACAGAGAGAGAGAGCGCGATCACAAGTAGGCAGAGAGGCAGGCAGAGAGTGGAGAGGAAGCAGGCTCCCCGCTGGGCAGAGAGCCCAATGTGGGGCTCCATCTCAGGACCTTGGGATCATGACCTGAGCCGAAGGCAGAGGCTTAACCCACTGAGACACCCAGGCGCCCCCAAAGCCTTCTCTTTTTGTAGAGACGTTCTTTTTCTCCTGACATCTTGCTGGATTTCCCAGATCCGGATGCCTGTCATGCATAAATTGCAAATTCAGTTATGGTATTGAAGGGATCTACATGCCTGGCCCTCATCCTACTCCCCTTACTGGGCAGTTACGTCAGCTACATTGCCTTCACCGGCTTATTTTAGCTTTCAAAGGTTATTCATGTAGTTACGGAATAATTAGAAGAGAAGCTCTGCGTGGCAGTGAAAGTCTTCTCTGTAGCCAACTAAGTCAAACCACACTTCTGCTTTCTGAAAAAGATTAGCCTCAAGTTTATGGTACAAGTAATATAAAAGAAGGTGTTGAATGCTGGAGTGGTTTCAATCAGAAGAAAATATATTGCCTAAGTCCTAGGATGGTTATGAGAAGTCAATGAGATATTCTAGGTAAAATGCTAAGCTTAGTATTGGCACTATGTACACATAGTGCCTCAACCAAATATAGAGGTTGTGTACATAGTGTACATAGTGAGTACTCTTTTTCATTCATTCAATCATTCATTCAACTCATATTTAGGAAGCAGTTACATATTGTGCAGGTGCTATTATTAGCATGGGGAATGAGGATGAATGCGATTTCACTTCCTGTCCTCCAAGAGTGGCCAGTCCAGTCTCTTGTTTAGTATACACCAAGGTATAAGCAATAATCCCCTTCTTCATCCTCTCCCCAAAATATGGACTTTCAAGTAAGTGGAATATAAATCATGATTTAGTTATAAAATGTGCAACACGGAGACAAGTTCCATTCATTGAGGGAGTTTTCTGCTAATAGTTTGATGTGAGCATTGATAAACCCGGATTATTGTTAGAACATACTCTTTTTCAGTAATTAACTCTATTTAATCACATGTGTTATAGATGTTATATACAGAATGTTACCACTTAATAGGCTATGTGATGAACATCATGAACAGTACTTAATTAAACCCTTAAAACTATCTTATAAACTAAGCATTATTATCACCATTTTATAAATGATGAAGGTGTGGCTCAGAAAGTTTGAGAAATTTTCCATAAGTCACTCAGAATACAAGTATAGGGCCAGGATTCTAACAACTTCATCTGACTCAAAAGCCCCATGTTTATATCAAAAATATAATATTGCTTTCTTTTGTTAATTTTCAGCTTGGTTGTGCTAAGGACTAACTGTCATTCCCTTACTCCTTCTCCACCACCCAAATTCATTATACCATCTTGTACTTGCCAGTTTGCTTGACTGTCTTTGCCATTAGGCTAAGACTTCCTTGGGGGTAGACACAATCTCCTGTTCACTACTGTATCCCCATTCTGGTTATCTATTCCTGCTTAACAAAACCACACTGAAGATTAGTGGATCAAAATAACAAATCACATTTCAGTGCATTGATGCAGCTTAGCTACAAGGTTTCTTCTTGGGGTGTCTCATAAAGTTGCAGTCAGGTGGTGGTTCAGGCTGGTGTTATCTGAGGTTCAACCAAGTTGGCCATCTTTCTTTCTTTCTTTCTTTCTTTCTTTCTTTCTGTCTTCCTGTCTTCCTGTCTTTCTTTCTGGCTGTACTTATTTATTTTGAGAGAGAGAGAGAAATGGAGCATTAGTGGGATAGGGGGAGGGGAAGAGGGAGAGAGAAGCTCAAGCAGACTCTACGCCGAGTGCAGAGTCCAATGTTGGGCTCCATCTCACAACCATGAGATCATGACCTGAGTCAATTCAAGAGCTGGGTGCTTAGCCAACTGTGTGATCGAGGCGCCCTCCAGATTGTTTCTTTATCACATATCTATTGCATGGCCTTTGACAGCTAAAATTGCTGACGACTGGCTGGGCCTCTTTCTAGCTCCACATAGTTTTCTGTGTGGTTACCTTGGCTTCCTCACAGCACGAGGCACTTCTTATGTAGTAACTATAAGATTTGCCCCAGAGTGAGTGTTCCAAGAGATTTGGGTGGAAGCTGGCTTTTTATGACTGAGGCCTAGGAGTTACTCAGCATCACATCTACCATACTGTTGTGAGTCACAGGGTCAACTGAGATTCAGTATGTAAAGGCAACTACATCAGGGCACATATGGGAATGCATCATTCATTGAGCGCCATCTTTGGAAACTTCCACTGAGCAGGGAGGGCTATCCGAGGAGGGAAAACTCAGAGGAAAAGATACGTCTGTGGGAACGCTCAGACGAAGATTTCCAGTTAGCCAACTGAAGAAAGGGTGGGGAAGAAAAAGAAGGAGAGTGTGAATGGTCTTCCAGGCAGAGGGAACCCATGTGTAAAGACATGGAGTTAAGAAGAGAGGTTGATAAGCATGGGACATTCAGATTCTTCCATTTACTTGACAAGTGACTTTGGATAATTATTTAACTTTTCTACATCTCGGTTTCCTCCTTTGTGAAATGGAGATAATCATAATTGTTATCTATTAGCTCTGAAATGGTTAAATCAGTAGTGCATGAGGGGTTCTTTAGAATAGTATCTGGCACATGGAAAGCATTCAGTAAGTGTTGGTTATTGTTAGTATTATACAGGGAAATACGGAAGTTAAATATGGCTGGAACAAAGGACTCCAGAGGATGGGGGCGGGGGGAGGTTTGAGTCTAGAATAATAAGCAGGGGCCTGAGCATGACTTTAAGTTGTACAGAGGTGTTTTCATTGTATCCAAAAGTAAATGAAGAGACATTGCAGATTTGGGGGAGGGGAGATTTGACCAGATTTAGTGTAGATATCTACACTAAAGGTCTCCAGGGTGGGAAATACTTGGAGGGTAACAGAGATGAGTTGGAAGCTGCTGTGGGGGACATAGTGGCCTGGCCTAAGGTTATGGCAATGGAGATGGAGAGAGGAGAACCTACTAAAGGTCACAGTGCTGGCTTGTGACAGAGCAGGGACTGGAGGTGCCGACTAATCACATAGGAATTTCCTACCAGGAAATTAGCCTTTTCCACTTGTTTACATAGGCACAAGTGTAATATGTGCTATTTGATGGAGCCAGATACGTAGCTACAAAAAACTGGGCAGGGATGGTCCAGGTGGGACATATGGTTTCCAGTTTCATTGCTTATGCTTACAACTGCTAATAATAAATAGATGTGCTGCCCCACCGCCCAAATCACTGCATCCAAGGGAAACTGAGCAAAGAGAGAGATTTTCTTTGAAAGAAAGCTTTTTTCCCAATTCTGTTTGAAGGGTCACACCCCATTTTCCCATAACTGCCTCATTTGTCCTCCTTTGAGTCAGAATTGGAGTTTTGATTTGCTTTTTGTAGTTTATTTGGCACATGGAACACCAGTAAGTTCTGATTGGCTACTCTGTGGGGGCACTCTTGCCCTTTCAAGCTGTGTTTCTCAAACACCCTCTGTGGACACAGGTTGCTCATGGAGTCCATAGTTCTTAGAGGGACTGGGAACAGCTGAGAATAAGTGACCCTAGTGGCTGCTACTTGGAGGAGTGGGCTTCTGAGAAGAGACATCTGAGGCAAGGGTGGCTGCTGGGATCATGGGCAATGAATGAGCCTGGTGTGTTCATCCACTGACTTGGGGGACCCTGAAGGTCTAGATGATATTCTAAATGACTCTAATCTCTTCTCTTGTCCACCAACGCTCCATTCTTGTTCGTGGGTCCATGTGGGACCTTCCTTGGTCGAGTCCTACATGGTCTTCAAGGCATAGCTCTGGTCCCACATCTGTGGGAGCCTCCTGTCACTCTTCCAGCCCTCCTGTCACTCCCAGACCCACCCCTGTCCCTGTTGGAAGAATAGGCACCCTACAACTCAGTGCTGACTCTCATATGCTGGGTATATTGTTCTCCCAGCTTTACAGGAAGCCGGCTGAGGGTTGATGGTTTTCTCCTTCTTGTCCCCAGAACCCCTGTCAGAGTTTTCAGGCAACCTCTATTGACTGACAGATCCAGAGGTTTGGAAGATGTGTTAGCCGTGACTTACAGATTGGGAAGCTGAAGAGGAAGGTGTTAAGTCACCTGCCAATGTTGTGAAGGTTGGCATTCACTCAGAAGCTAACCAGGAACACATTTTGCATGTATTTGTTGTTTAATCTTTTTAGCAACCCTAAGAGATAAGCCTTTTATCCACATTAGGCTGCTAAGGAGACTGAAGCTTATGGTTTTTAAATAACTTGAGAGCACTTCTGGCCTCTGGCCAAACCCACCCAGAACTAAAACCCAGATGGTCGCACTCCTCACTGTTTCGCATTTTCAGCACTCCCCACACTGCAGCCCCAGTTTACCTACCTGTCTCTGCAAATTAGACCGTTACGTTTTCTAAGGGTAGGGGGTAGGCTGTTGTTTTTATTTTAATCTTGGTAACCCCAGGCCTAGCACAGAACCTGATGCCTAGCTCAGGATCTAGAAGTCACTGTTAAGGAAAAGCTAAGTGAATAAAGAGCCAGTGATAAAGCTTATTTGCAGTTCAAGTCAGTGCAGTCTCCCTGAGAAGACTAGGGTTGCTGTGCTGCCTTTGAGAGTAGGATCTCATAGGAACCTCTGCTCGCCTCAAGGTGATATCAGAAACATGTGTGAGGAGAAATGTGGCTTCCTGGTTTCTTTTGGAAGCCTGTGGGAGGAGGTTGGTGCTGTGCTGGACAAGCAGCTCCTTTGGGGAGTACAGGGAGCCTGAGGCCTGCTGGGCTGGGCCTCCCTTCAGATGCAGGGATTAGTCTCAATCCAGGCAAACCCTTGGAGATAGTTTTTATGGATGTGCATCAGCTTCAACGATGACGTGGTGATGAGAAGCTCGGTCTCCGGCCAGAGATTTGGGGTTGGTCCTGGCTCTTCCCCTAGCCAGGTTTGTGGCCTTGGGTCAGTTATTAACCTTATGAAGCTTCAATTTTCTTCCTGCAGAGTGGAACACAAGAACTGCCTCCCTCATGGGGTTGTTGTGAGGATTCAATAAGAAAATGTGTGTGTGGCCCTTGTCAAAGGGCACAGTGGATGGCGGCCATGGCTGTCTGCCAGTCACAGGCCTGGGGAGGAACGTGGCGGAGTGGCAGTACTAACAGCACCAGGCACTGTGAAAACCCTCAAAGGGTCGTCCCAAGGCAACACTGTCAAACACTGGGAATTTATTTTCCAGGCCTTTCCATCTCCCATCTGTGGCTTCCTGGTGCAGCACGTCCTCTGTTGGTATCTGTCGGTCAGGCTCTGTGAGGAGGTGCTCCCCGGGGGGAGACCAGTGGGACAGCCGGACAGGGTAGAGGAAGAAGCCATGTAGGGTGAAGCCTTGCAGGGGGCAGTCTCGGCCTGGCCTGCCGGAAGGTGGGGAGTTCGGTAAGGAGACCTGACCACACTGGAGCCAAGGGACTTGGAACTTTCACACCCTGCCCCCACACCTGCACCCATCAGGGCTCAGCCAGACCTTGGTTCAGTGCCACAGACAGGCATCAGTTCCTGGATGCCGCTGGCTTCTCACGGATACAGGCAAAGTGGACTCCGAAGCAAGAAGATGTCTAGCAACTGTTCAGAGAGGAGAACTGGATTATATTTACATACAAAGTATGAACCGTAATAGATTAATATACTAGCATTTCATGCCATATTTACATTTTGAAATAAGACTTATTAGTGCTCATGGCCCACCTTGGTGTGGAGGACAGAGTTCCGGCAAGAGATTTGGAGGGTTAGATGGGCTTTCCCCATAGAGCTCATGTCAAAGGTTGGCTTTCCCTTAGCCAGGCGGGGGAGTAGACTTGAACTTGTCTTATAAACCACTCACTCACAAACCTCTGCTCATAAAGCACCCTCCACCCCACCCAGGGTGTTTGCAATGCAAATTATCCTTTTCAGTCTGGAGAAAGGGGCAGGGGGCTTTGACTCTGGGTGCTTTGACTATGCATTAGTGCCATCATGGAAGGGAAGGCTGGGAAGTCAGAGCATAGCTGGTAGCTCACATTGGTGCTGGATTGGTGTTTGTTGAGTGAATGCTTGCAGGAATGAAAAGCAACCCCGTAGTGAGACACATGTTCTAAGCGTCTTCTTTGTTACGTCTCATCTTAACTTACTCTGATCAGCTCATTGCATCTTTCCTGCTTTCTTTATCCCTCCAATACAAATTGCTCTCTCTATTAAATTCCTGGTTTATTCACTTCTTTGTATTGCGCTCTCTGTATTGCGATCCTGTGCTGTTAGGTCTGTTTCTCTTATTAGATTATGAGGCCTTAAAGACAGGACTTACTTATGTCCTTCATCCCAGAGCCTGGTTCCAGGTGGGATAGTAAGTACTGATTGAATGCACACATGAATGAAGCCAATGGCTAACCCTGTTGTCTTAAGTTATAATATGAATGTGTATCTGTGTGTCCTTAAAATTCATTTAAGGCAAATCTAGCCAAGGAAACGAAAGAGTTGACTTATAAGCAGTAATAGCAAAGGAACACCAAGTGGACAAGGCTAACTAAGAGATGGGTTAGACCCCGAGCCTTCCAGTTCAACCAAGTGCCTTAAGTAAAGTCACCTAATCAATCCTTCTGTTCTAGTCCAGATTGATGCAGACTGAGCAGAGGATGGAGGGAAGGTGGGGACTGGGTCCTTCTGTTCCTTGGGGCCACGACACGCCTCCATGACAGATGGTAACAGAGAGAGGGGGCTTCACTTAGCTATGTGTGTCTGTATTAGTTCTGTTTTTATGTTCTTACTTTCTACAAAATATCTCAACGTCTGGGGGCTTACCTTATAACTTACCTCTGTATAGCAGTCGTCCTTACCTGCTAGGGTGTTGTAAACCCTTGAAACTCTCAAAAGGATACGAAAGTTCTCTCCTAAAAATTGTACAGAGACATTTATGAACTTTCGGTGGTGTTGGGAGTCCAGGAGCCTCCTTCGGGTAGAGAACTTTGGTGTTGCAGGATGAGCACAATACCCTCACATAGTAGGTACTTAGTATGTACATTGGGCGGAATCAAACTGAGTAATGATATTTGCCAAGTCTTGCAAAAGAGGAACAGGTGAAGGAACACCTGATAATATGATTCAAGGTCTTACAGGAAAGCGTTCCCAGCCTCCCAAACTAAACCAAACCGTTTCCTTCCTCACCTGGCTTACTAATACTTTCATATTTATAAAGACAGCCTCACGCTTTGGTGTAGATCCAGTTTCCACTAACACGCCCCAGGGGTAACTTATTAAACCTTATCTGTTCTATATCCCTTGCCATGAATGTGTTTAACAGCTTCTTGGCGTGGAAAATGATTGTGATAATGGATACAGAGCAAGTAATGCAGTGCCCGGAAGAAGAAGGTGCTCAGCCGACGTTAGCTGAAAACAGAAAAAGACAAAAGAGCAGATTAGAAGTGGGAAGGTGTTCAGAAAACAGAGGAGATATGGGGAAGGATATGGAATTAGCAGGAGTGGGGCAGTGGGGTGGGCAGGAGACCCCGGTCTTAGACCATGCCCTTCCCAGCCTGGTGTAGACTAGACTGGTCTTGTCCGCCAGGAACTCCTAACATGACAGGTGAGCTGGAGACCAAGGAATGAGGTGAAGTCCCTCACTGATACTAAATAAAGATACAGCCACCTCACGGGTCTGTGGTGCATCTTAGAATGCACGGAGATAAAATAATAGCAGCAAATATGAATCATGGAAAACAGGCTGCGAATGGAGACATTTGCTAAGAGGTGCCAGCCTGGCCCCAGTGAGGTCAATTTCCCCAGCTATTTTCACTGGGGAAGGAGAAACTAAGGGAGGAGCTGCAGTCCCTGCCAAACCTAACTGTCTACATGTCTAAAAAGCCAAGTGTTTAAGGCGGCTGGGGAACACCAGCTGCAAATGAGCTCAGCAGGGCGAGGCGGGCAGGGAGGCCAGGGCAGAGCTGGCTGGGGAGCACAGGGCAGAAAGCACACAGCCTCAGCGTCCCTGCAGTCAGTCATGTTCTGGGCCAAGGGGCCAAGGGCAGAGGGACTGGGAGGACAGCCTGCCTGCAGGGTGAGGGGCTGGGCTGTGTGGGCCTTGCTAGTTCTCTGAAGGCTGACCCACGTCAAGGCCGCTTACCTCTCCTGGCCTCAGTTTCTCATCTGTAAAATGAAGAAAATAGCATTTGCTTTGAACGGTTTCTGTAAAGGTCCAGGATGAGACAAAGAAAGCCCAAGTGTGTGGACACTGAAAATTCTGGATGCCAGTTGTCACTAACATGAAGAAGAAACGGAACGGCTTGTATTGGTCAGCCCAGGCTGCTGCAACAAAATATAGACTGGGGGGCGGGGTGTGTGTGGCTGGGGCAACAGAGTATATTTTCTCACAGATCTGGGGCCTCCAAGTCTGAGATCAAGGGGCTGGCAGGGTCGTTTCATTGGAGGCTTCTTCTCTTGGCTGGCAGGAGACTGCCATCTTGCTGTGTGCTCACATGACCTGTGTGTGTGGGGGGGATGTGTGTGTGTGTGTGTGTGTGTGTGCATTCGCTCATGCATGGGGGCGGGGGAGGTGGGTAGACATACATACAGCAAGCAAATTCTCTGGTATCTCTCTCTCTCTTTTTTAAGATTTTATTTATTTGACACAGAGACACCGCGAGAGGGAACACAAGCAGGGGGAGGGGGAGAGGGAGAAGCAGGTTCCTGCTGAGCAGAGAGCTCCATGCGGGGCTGGATCCCAGGACCCTGGGACCATGACCTGAGCCGAAGGCAGACACTTAACGGCTGAGCCACCCAGGCGTCCCTCTGGTGTCTCTTCTTGTAAGAGCACTAATCCCATCATGAGCCCTGCGACTCTACCCTGCTCTTATGACCTCATCTAACCCTAATTACTTCCCAAAGGCCCCATCTCTAAATATTATCACATGTGAGAATTTGGATTTTCACATGTCAACTCTGTGGAAGACACAAACATCCAATCCATAATACCAGTTAAAAAGAAACTATTCCTTCGTATGAATATCCCCCCCAATGTATTTTATGTTTTTATTTTTTTAAGATTTTATTTATTCCTTTATTTATTTATTTAGAGAACACAGGCCTGAGTCGGGGGAGGGGTAAAAGGAGGGGGAGGGAGACTCTACAGCAAACTGTGCTGAGCTTAGAGCCTGGCATGGGGCTCAATACTACCACCCTGAGATCACAACCTGAGCTGAAATTTAAGTCAGATTCTTAACTGACTGGTGCCCCTCCCTGATGTATTTTATTTTATTTATTTTTTAAAGATTTTATTTATTTATTTGAGAGCAAGTGAGCGGGCACAAGCATGAGGAAGGGTACAGGAAGAGGAACAAGCAGACTCCTCACTAAACAGAGAGCCTGAAGTGGGGCTTGATCCCAGTACCCTCAGATTATGACCTGAGCCGAAGGCAGATGCCCAGCTGACTTAGCCCCCCAGATGTCCCTTAGAGAGAGAGAGAGAGAAACCCTTGGTTTTTATAAAATACATTTCCAATAAAATGTCAAAATAGGGAAATATTAATCCCCTGATCGTGGGTTTCTCAGCCAAACATTTGTTGGTATATCACTGCTGTACCTTTTAAGCCACTTGTAGGGATGTCCCTTTACAACTGAGAGCCAGGAAAAACCTGATCTGTGCTGGTAGGTACAGTGCCGGGGACATAGGTTAATAGTGGTTCTGCCTTTGATTGCTCCATGGATACCTTTGAGAGAGGTTCTCAGCTTGGAATCCCCCTTTGGATCCCTGGTGTGGCCCATGGATCCAGCTCAGTTTCTGAGTCTCTGCTCTGGAGAAAGCAGGGAGCGCTGGTAGTCCTTGAGAATATCAAGGAAGTTTCTTTCATGATTTGTGGGTAGGAGTAAGAATGCAGATTTTTTTTTTAAAGATTTATTTATTTATTTATTTGACAGACAGAGATCACAAGTAGGCAGAGAAGCAGGCAGAGAGAGAGAGAGAGAGAGAGAGAGAGAGAGGAGGAAGCAGGCTCCCCGCTGAGCAGAGAGCCCGATGCGGGGCTCCATCCCAGGACACTGGAATCATGACCTGAGCTGAAAGCAGAGGCTTCAACCCACTGAGCCACCCAGGCGCCCCAAGAACGCAGATTTTTAAATTGCAGAATGTAAAAGAGTGTGCTGTCTGAGTTGTTATCCTTAAATAAAACTTGATGTGGGATTAGGGTGATAAACAGCTGGCTGCCTGGGAGTTCTAGCCCTGACTAGAACTGCCCGAGTTCTAGCCCTGACTAGAACTCCCCAGGCAACTAGAGGGGACGTGCTCCACATCCCTTTGTCTCTGAACTTCAATCTTGTCGTTGGTCAAGCTTGTTCTCACTACACCTGCTTTTATGGATGTGCATCGTGGACAAGACCTAGATGCCAAGTGCTACCCACACCCCCAAATATTATTAACTAATAGTTCAACATTGCAAAGCATGGATGTATAACACACACACACACTCACACACTCACATGCTGTTCTTTTGTGGGAAGAGAGCCATATTTCTTTACAATGGGAAAATAAGCTTTCCCTAGGTCTCCTTTCGGAAGTTCTTTCTCAGGTGATCTAGGACAAGCCTTGGTTCGGGGAACCTGAAAAGTCTTACCCAGAAATATCTGGGGCCTTCACCTTGAACAAGATGAAGGTGGCTACGTCTTCTCCCGCTTTCCATTAAAAATCATCTCCTTTTCTCAATACTCGCCTTTGTCCGTGCCTGTTTACACTGTTCCCTCCCCAGGTCACACCCATCCGTTTCTTGAGAAGGTGTTTCGAGCAGTCGTGGTTTGGGGTAGGACAAGAGAAATAAGGAAATGGCTGGCGGGCAAGCGGCAGCCCCAATGGCACCCTTGTTCTGGCTCCGCACCTTCCACCGCTGAGGGTGGGTTGGGAGCTGCCATGGCCACCTGTCCCTGCTGGCGGGCCCCAGGGTGTTCCCTGAGTGCCAGGCCAGAATCTTTCCACAGAAGTTTCACTCTGGTTTGGGTCTGTGTTGTCTTTGGAATTCGTTAGTTCATTAGTCTCCTGGGTTCCTTGGAGCCATTGGCCCATCTCTGGGATGAGACCAGAATCAGACGCAGATGTGGCCTGGGGCTGGAAAGGCCCTCTCATCCCACCCCCCAGGGGACACTAGTCCTTTTGGCCATGTTCCTTGGGGTCCCCCCATCAATGCACTGAATAAACTAATAGCAACGAAAGAACAAGCAACGCAAGGTAATAATCTGCTGATTTTCCAGCCCAAGAGAGGAGACTAAGGACATTTTGATGCCAAGGTGATTTATTGATTTGGATAAGGCTCTTTTACTCATTGATTCAGTTTCACCTGAAAAACTATACGTACCCGACACACAGTAGGCGTATTGGACAAGTTTGCTGAGAGAATGTACGGAACCTTCTCTTTAGTGCTTTTGTGCTAGAAAGGGGGAACTGACACAAAGTGGGCCTTCAATCAGTATGTGGTTCTTAGCTTTTCTTCCCTCAGGTTTTCATTCTTCCCATGACTCAGGATATCATGATTGAGGCTGTATTAAAAAATATATATATATATATATGTATGTATTTTATATATATATATACTTATATATATATATATATATATATTTTTTTTTTTTTTCAAAACTTCAGACTGGTCTGTATTGGAAAGCCAAATATTTCCCCCGCACTCAGAGGAGAATGGACTTTATTTACTGACTTTCTTATCTTGGTACGAATATTTTTCTCAGTGCCAGTGTCTCATTAACTAAGTTTTGAGCAAGTCCTTTTTCTTCTGTGGGTCTTAGCCAGGCCTACCAAATCAGGGACAGAGGGAGACTGGGGTCATTTGACAAGTTCGTTAGAAAACAGTTTTGGAAATAAAGGTCTTCTGCGTCTTCCTAAGTTGAAAGTCTGGAGCGCTCCAACCTCTGTGAGTAGAAATGTTTACATCCCTTTCGTCTTACTTTATTTGCTGAGCGATAAATGCTGTGATAAGGCAGAGGAAAGAATGTGTGGTTCTATGCTGGGACTAATGAATCATTGCTTGTAAACCCTTGAGAAGAAAACCCTTTGACTTTAAACTCGTGGAAGATGGCACCAGAGAGGATAAAAACAATACAGAAAAAGTTGTCATTTTGGCTCCTGTCATATTTTCCCCCTTTGACTAAATGATGACCGACTTATTCTAAATCACTCTGGGGACTGACAAACTTCATGTGAGTTTCTAAATCTTAATATCTGATTGTGTCACCAAATCACTTCTCTACAAAATTATTCTAATTCACCCAGCTCAGCCACGACGGCACAAGGGCCTTGACCAAGAAATAATTCATAATACCATGATGCTTTTGAGAATCAATGAAAAAATCGCTTCTATAAATCTGTTGGGGAAAGTTGGTTTGTAACATTTTATGGGATCATCCCAGTTTCAAATATTCATCCCACGGCTGGTCCCATAGGCCTTTAAAAATGTCTTAGAAATTTCAATATTTAAGTCTTTATATTTTTGAAACTGCCTCTTGCACCTGTGTGCGACACAGCGCTGTTTGGTGGCCCACGCAATTTCATTTTTAATTTTAAAAATATGGTCTTTTAGTTTAGAGAATAATTATAACAAAAGCCCTAGTTGTTTCTTTTTGAAGATTTTATTCACTTATTTGACAGAGAGAGAAAGAGAGAGAGAGCAAGCACAGGTGGGGAGGGAAGGCTGAGGCAGAGGGAGAAGTAGGCTCTGCATCAAGCAGAGAGCCTGATATGGGGCTCGATCCCAGGACCCTGAGATCACGACCTAAGATGAAGGCAGATGCTTAACTGACTGAGCAACCCAGGTGCCCCTCAAGTTGTTTCTTCATGACACGTATATAACAAAAGGATTTTCTTTTCGATTGCAGTTGACTCTCGAACAACACTGGTTTAACTGTGTGGGTCTACTTAAATGTGGCTTTTTCAGTAAGTCTATTTCAGTGCTGTAAATGAATTTTCTCTTTCTTTTGATCGTCTTGATAACAGCTTGCTTTATTATAAGAATACAGTGCATAACACAGGTAACATGCGAAATATGTGTTAATCGACTGTTTCTATTGTTACTAAGGCTTCTGGTCAACAGTTGGCTCTTAGCAGTTGAGTTTTGGGGGAGCCCAAAGTTATACTTGGATTTTCCACTGTGCAGGAAGTCAGCCCCCCCAACCGAGCGTCAGCTATATATGCAAAACCTCAAACCTTAGACAAGTCCTTGACTCTTCTCTCCTTTCCTATCCCACATTCAATTAATTAAGTTCTGTTGGCTTTATCACCAGAATGTATTTGGAATCTGGCTACTTCCTACTGTCCCCACTGCTCCAGCTGCTCTCTGCAGTCTTCCTCCTTCTCTCTCCCTTGCACCTTCCTCCCCAGTCCCTGGGGCCTCCTTGTTGCTCTGTGAACACGCCAAGTTCAGGGCCTGCACTACTGTTCCTGGATATCCGCAAGGCTCACCCCATTACTCCGCCTTTACTCAGGTCTTTGCCCAAATGCAGCCTCCCCCTCAGGATCTCCCTGGCCCCCTAGGTAGCATCTGTTCCTCCACCTCCTCTGCCCAGCTCGGCTGATCAGAAGTGATTTATCTCATTGCTGCTTTCTTCCCTCCACTAACATGTAAGTTCCGTGAGGATAGACTTTGTCTTGTTCGCTGTGGACTCCCTACCTCCTGGAAGAGTGCCTGGCCTGTAGAGATACTCAGTATATATCTGTTGTAAGATGAAATATCACTCACACTGGGGAGTGCAGAACAAACAGGCAGGAGTGTGGGTCATCACAGAGCCCTAAACACTCATGTGTCCGAACACATTTCCAAAATACCTTCTCATGTCTGGAAAGGTTTTTGCCAGACCAAAGATTTTTGTTCTTCTGAAATGCCTTCCACAAACCTGGCTCTGTTATCCTCCATTTCCCTAGAATTCTCCTCTCAGTGATAAATTTTTTAGTGTTAGGCATCAACCTCTTTCGTGGGCCTTTTTTTTCCTTTTGTACTTATCCTTATGGACGGAGCACTTACATATAATAGAATGCATCATTTTTAAGGGCCGGTTTGTTGGTTTTGACGAACACACACAGCAGTTTAACAACCACCCCAGTGGAGACAATCGAACATATCCATGACCCCCCAAAATAGTCCCTCATGTCCCTCGGCAGGAGGTCCTCAGTCCTAAGCACTGGCTCTGAACAAGCACGGATCTGCTTCCCGTCATCACAGATAAATTCTGTCTGTTCTAGAATTGTGTATAACTGGAAGCATACAGTATGTACTCTTCATTTTCTTGCTCCTTAGAATGTTTCTTAGACTCATCCATGATAGTTTCCATATCAGTGGTTCGTCCTCTTTACTGCCGGGTGAAATTAGCAGACCATTCTATTAAATAGAAAACCCTCCCAGGGTGGGCAGTTGGCAATCGTGGGAGTCCCTTAACACTTTAGTCTGAAATGAATTTCTTTCTTTCTTTCTTTCTTTCTTTCTTTTTTCGTTGAGCAATATATGGAAAGTATAAGAACATTCGGGTAACTGGAAATGAGGAGGGAGGCCTGACAAAGGCAAGAGGCTGAAAGGCAATTTTGCCAGCATCACCAGTTTGCTTGTCTTTCGTGTACAGACTCTAGAAGCTGCCTTCCCGCCATCAGTGCATGAAATCCAAGAGTGAGTAAATGAGTCTTGCTGAACACTTGCTAGGTGCTGGGTGTAATTCTATTCGATGTGCTTGACAACACTGTGAATTACATGTCAGGTACTCCCTTCTTTCAGATGAGGAAACAGCCCTGGAGCCATTAGTGGGATTCCAGCCTGGTCTTCCTCACTCTGAAGTTCAATCATTCAAGCTCATTTTAAGTCCCTGGAGGAAGTGCAGCCCAGCTGGAGAGAGGGGGAGGGGAAGAAGAGGGAGAGAGGAAAAGAAAGCATGAAATGGGAGAGGAGAAGAGAGGTCAGGACAGATCCTCTGAATGAGAGCTCCTGGGAGGGGGAGGAGATTCAGGGAAGCTGCATTGGGTTTCCCCGCATGGAACCAGTCTGGGCACTTCATGGGATGCGATCCTCTAACCCAGGCTCAGGGTTACTGGCAATGGCTCTCTGGTTTCATTCAGCATGGTCGCCTCAGCGCAGAACTTCCCTCTGGAATTCAGACACTGAGTATGGGCACAATCGTAAAGTCAGTTCCAAAGCCGGTGGGGAGGCCCGGGCTGGCCCGGGGCCTGCTTCCTAGCCCGCTCACCAGCTCACCAGAGCCAGCGTGCTGACCGCAGGCGCGGGCTCCCTGCACCCCGCATTCCCGGGCTTCAAGTGTCATCTCTCCCGAGCCACACGTGTTTACCCTTTGCACACTCCACTTCTCTCCCTTCCACCTGGTGGAGGTGGGAAGGCAAACCTGGGCCACTTCAACCTGAAGCCCTTGAGATGCCCGCTGTGCTAGGTCGGCTCCCTTTACCATTTCCCATCACCAGCTGCTGGTGGTGGGAGGGAGGGTGGGGGGGGGTGATGAAAGATTGCCCACATTTCAGAGGTGTATTAGTTTCCTAGGGCTGCTGTTACAATGTATCACAAACCAGGTAGCTAAAAACAACCCCAGTTTATTCTTTCATTTCTGGAGGCTAAAAGCCTGCAATCCAGGTGTTGGCAGGGTTGGTTCCTTCTGGAGCTCTGAGGGAGAATCTATCCTGCCCCTCCCTCCTAGCTGCTGCTGGTTGTTAACCTTGCTGTTGCTTGTGGCAGTGTGACTCGTCTCTGCCTGTGTCCCATGGCTTTCTTCTCCATCTCCTCTGTGTCTGGGTCTCTCTGTATCCTCTTCTTCTAGGGACACAAGTCACTGGATTTCGGGCCCCTGGAGTTGCTGTCCATCTTAACATGGCTTCCTCTTGGGCC
Organism: Mustela putorius furo; assembly: GCF_011764305.1. Taxonomy (NCBI): domain Eukaryota; kingdom Metazoa; phylum Chordata; class Mammalia; order Carnivora; family Mustelidae; genus Mustela; species Mustela putorius. The sequence continues at coordinate 35,136,503 of NW_025422368.1, read as the reverse complement.
CCTGCTTCCTGCTCCAAGGAATGAGCCCTGCATCCGGCCCCTGCTCTGCGGGAACCCTGCTTGCCAGAGGAGTCTGGGATTCCGCACTCAATCTGGCCGCTGTCCACTTGTCCAGCTTTGCCCCCCACTGCCCACACTTTGCCCTCGGACTGGAATGTTCCCCGCCTTCCTCAGCCCTCTTCCCTCTCCAGGTGAAAAGCTCTTAGGCATCCTTGAAGCCTCTCCCCTGCGTGAGGGCCACCCTGAGTGCTGTGGGGAGTGTTGACTGTGGCCTTTGTCCCAGCTGTGGTCCTTGGGTGTTTCTCCCATGCAACACCCAACACAATGCATTGCTTTCCCTTCGTTATCGCCCACCTCCCCACCAAACTGAGCACCTTAAAGGCAGCTACCATTTCAAGCCCCCACAGTGACACAGAAGATGGTCCACAGCTGTTCAATGGCTGAATAAGCATGGACATTCCCTTCAGGGCATAGAGACCTAGGAGCATATTTCCCATACTTGTATTATATTCCCTACAATGCTTGGTGTGCAATTGGCTCTCCGAAGCTTCCTGTGTGGTTTAGCCATTGAATGGAAAAGCGACTGAAGTGAAGGGAAAGAAATGGGGGGAGCCCTCGGCCTGAGGTTCCTGAATTCTGAGGTAGTGCAGCTTAAGGGGCCAGAAGCAGGGGGCGCCTGGGTGGTTCAGCGGTTGGGCGTCTGCCTTAGGCTCAGGTCATGGTCCTGGGGTAGAGCCCAGCATCAGACTCCCTGCTCAGCGGGAACCCTGCTTCTCCCTCTGACACTCCCCCTGCTTGTGTTTTCTCTCTCTCTGTCAAATAAATGGATAAAATCTTAAAAAGAAAAAAAAGGGGGGGCAGAACCAGAACATTGGTTCCTGGTTTATTTCTGCAATCAAGAGTGGGGATCGGGGGGCGTCTGGGTGGCTCAGTGGGTTAAAGCCTCTGCCTTTGGCTCAGGTCATGATCCCAGGGTTCTGGGATGGAGCCCCACATCAGGCTTTCTGCTCAGCAGGGAGCCTGCTTCCTCCTCCTCTCTCTCTCTGCCTCCCTCTCTGCCTACTTGCAATCTCTACCTGTCAAATAAAATAAATAAAATCTTTAAAAAAAAAAAAAAAGAGTGGGGATCAGGGGGTGCCTGGGTGGCTCAGTCCATTAAGTATCTGACTCTTGATCTCAGCTCAGGTCTTGATCTCAGGGCCATGACTTCAAGCCTTGCGTTGGGCTTCACACTGGGCATGGAACCTACTTAAAAAAAAAAAAAAAGAAGAAGAGAGTGGGGATCTAGGCAATGTTGGATGGTGGGGTGGGTAAGGGGGTGTCAGCGGGGACTGGGTTCTGGGACCCCCAGCCTGAGGCTGACCCAAGCCCATCCCCATGGAAAGTGACCCCTTGCTGGCCTTACAGCTGAATGAAGGTTCTTTCCAGCATCAGACCAGCCTCTTTTTGGGGGGAACAAGGCACCCTTATTGTGAGGCTCTCTCTACTCATCTCATTTCCAGTCATGTGAGCTTCTCTTCTGTGTTCCTTCACAATGCTACCTGTCACTGGAAGCCAGGTAACACTCAAAGGAGGCTGGTTCACTAGAGTTGGAGTCACACCTGGGTCTCCAGATTCCCTTTATACCATTTCTTCCACTGATTTCCAAGGGCCTTCAATCTTGTTCTCCAGACCATTTTAGTCTCGAATAAGAGACCTAGCAAACAAATTATTTCATTTAGTGGCCCCCTCCTTGTCCCCATCAGGGGTAACTCAAAATGACTCAGCTCTCCCATACTCCCAGGTCTCCACCCCAGCTACCCCCCCCACCCCACAACCAGACCCCACAGGGCTTTTGTGGGGCGGAGCAGGGACTAGTAGAGGCAGGCAAGGTACTCGAGGCTCACAAGTGAGTGCTTAAAGAAGCACTCACTCTCAGGGCTGCATAAGTACCTCCTTAAATTTTGTATTCTGGGGTGTCCTGGGTTGGTGCTGGGCTGGGGTGTTAATAAAGGGATGGGAGGAGAAAAAGAGATTGAAAGGAGGGTAGAAGATTGAGTGCTGAGAAAACAAGATGGGGAATCTGAAATCGTGGCAAAGTGAAGAATAATGGGTGTTTCCTTTAGGTAGATATCTACTAGTGCAATTACTGGATCTATTTTTAACTATTTGAGGAACCTCAATACTGTGGAATTTAAGAAACAAAACAGATGATCCTAGGGGAAAAAAAGAGAGAGGAAAACTGAGAAACAGACTCCTAACTATAGAGAACAGACTGATGGTCTCACCCAGGTGGGGGGTAGAAGGGGTTAATAGGTGATAGGGATTAAGGAGGGCACTTGCCATGATGAGGACCCGCTGTTGTAGGTACGTACATGTTGAATCACTAAATTGGACACCTGAAATGAATATTACCCTGTATGTTAACTGAATTTTATTTTAGTTTATTTTTTAAAGATTTTTAAAAAGATTATTTAAGCAATTTCTACACCCAGCATGGGGCTCGAATTCATGACCCCAAGATCAAGAGCTGCGGGCTCTACAGACTGAGCCAGCTATTGGCCCCCAATATCTGGAATTTAAACAAAAACTTAAAAAAAAAAGGCAAGAATAATGGGTTCATGTGGTCAGGGTAGCTTTTCCCACAAAACTCACATACATACAGTTTCAGATGTCCCAGATGTTACCCAGAGAAAAAGAAGCGGAAGAGAGAACAGAACACAGTCATCCCTTTCTCATTAGGTTTCCCTGAGTTTCTTGTCCCAGGGAAGTCAAAAATTGGAAAGAAATTTCCAAAGTCATGTCCTCTTTGTTTTCACTCCATCCTCAGATACTTGACATCTTTTCTGGACATCAGGGACCTCGCCCTGGGCTTGCTGATTCAGAGTCTTAAAATGCCTGAGCTGGAGAGCCCTTAGGGTCTCCTAGTCCTGGGAGACACTAGCCACACAGGGTTTCAGAGCACCTGCAGTGTGGCTCCTCCAAACTGACCAGTGCCGGGTGTAAAACAGACACGGAGGTTCTGAAGCCCTAGTTTGAAAAAAAAGAGTGTAAAATACCTCACTAATTATCTTTTAAAAGCGTGACTATACTGAAATGATAATGTTTGGGCTCTAATGGGTTAAATAAAATATAGTAAAATTAACTTATTTTAAGTGGCTGCTGGAAAAATATTTTTAATTAAAGATTTCTTAATTTTTAATTTTTATTAACATATAACATATTATTAGCCCCAGGGGTTCAGATCTGTGAATCATCAGGTTTACACACTTCACAGCACTCACCATAGCACATACCTTCCCCAATGTCCATAACCACACCACCCTCTCCCTACCCCTCCAAACCTCAGTTTGCTTCCTGAGATTAAGAGTCTCTTGGGGCGCCTGGGTGGCTCAGTGGGTTAGGCTGCTGCCTTCGGCTCGGGTCATGATCTCAGGGTCCTGGGATCGAGTCCCGGGATCGAGTCCCGCATCGGGCTCTCTGCTCAGCAGGGACCCTGCTTCCTCCTCTCTCTCTGTCTGCCTCTCTGCCTACTTGTGATCTCTCTCTGTCAAATAAATAAATAAAATCTTTAAAAAAAAAAAAAAGAGTCTCTTATGGTTTGTCTCTCTCCTGATCCCATCTTGTTAATTTAAACATTTATAAAATATATTAATTTTTTTTTTACACGAATCCTTGTATGAGGGGCTAACTTTCAGTAGATCGTGTGAGGGAGTTGCTCTGCTACCTACAGATGCCTTGCCCAGAAGCAGGTGGTCTAGGAATGGGTTAGTGCCCAGTTCCCCATTCAAAGGGCTTCTGGCCATGCCCCGTTTCCCTGGAGAGGCATTCTCTGCACACTGGCTGCTAGAAAATGTAACATTACATATGTGGCTCCCATTTGTGGCTTGAATGGTAGATCTGTTGGACTCGGCCGGTCTTGTCCAACTTCCTCCTTGAGAAAACACGAAACAAGAAAACGGGGGCCAAAGACCTCACTTAGCAGATGGCACACACTAAAAAACACTGTCATTTTCACCAGGCTCTCAGTTGCCCCTACACACACACCCCACACACACCCGCATCCCCACCCCTGGGAGCCTGGGAGCCTGGGAGAGGAGCCGGCAGACCACAGAACCCTGGGCTGGAGGCCTCAAGCAAAATGTTCCAAGACACACGATGTTGGCTGTGGTTTCTTGGGAGTGAAAAGAAAACCGAATAAAATCACATTTTAAAAACCCAATAGACTCGGGACGCCTGGGTGGCTCAGTTGGTTAAGCAGCTGCCTTCGGCTCAGGTCATGATCCCAGCGTCCTGGGATCGAGTCCCACATCGGGCTCCTTGCTCAGCAGGGAGCCTGCTTCTCCCTCTGCCTCTGCCTGCCTCTCTGTCTGCCTGTGCTCGCTCTCTTCCCCTCTCTCTCTCTGATAAATAAATTAAAAAAAAAAAACAAAAAACCCAATAGACTCTGGAAGCTTGGGGTGTGGGAACAAAGCTGGGGAGACCTAGGCCTCCCCCTATGAATTCACAGGCACAATAACACAGATTAGTTTACCAGGTGTGACAATTGGCACCTTAAAAGCCCAGAACCCCCCAACCCCCCAACCCCATGACAGCTGGGGCGGAGCCTTTCCTGAGACCTGACACGGAGGGGCAGCTACTCAAGGATTGTTTGACAAGTAAACAAAGCCAAGTTTCACTAGGATTGGCATGATAAATGGAAGAGGAGTGGGCCGCGAGGGAGGGGGAACCAGACGCCAAAGGCAAATTCCTTTATTTCATAATTTTTATCTGGCGTCCGCATTCTCATCAACGTTCATTGTCAAGGCTTTCAGAGAGGCAGTTAGGAAAGCCCAGAGATAATGATGTCTGCGCCCTGGGACAGCGCTAATGGTGCTCATCTGACAGTTCCGACCAGTGGAGTTGCGGAGCGGACTCTGGACCGCCGAGGAATTTCCTTGGTTTCCACCTGGCTTCGCCTAGGAAGCCAGAGTGTGGTCACCTGTTTTCCGCGCCAGGCTTCCCATCCCGCACAGGTGGGTGAGAGTGATAGAAAGGCTAAGCCAGGGGAAGAGGTGAGAAAATCCGGCTGCTCCCGCAGCGGGGGAGGAAGGCCCACCTGGAGGTCAGCTCTCCTTCCTACAGACGCGCACAGGCACTCGCGCGCGCGAGCTGGGGAACCCGGGATAACACGGGCGCTACCACCCCGACCAGCCCTTGCCCTTGGCGGAGGGGAGTGCCCGGCGGGGGTTGTGCCCGGGGTGGGGGGGGGGGTGTCGCTCCCCGCAGCCCCCGCCCCGGACGTGACAGCTGGCGGCCCGATAAGGAGCGGTCCCCTTGTGTCGCCTTTCCTCCGGTCCTTGGGACCGGCCGGTGCGCGCGTCCCGCGGCCGTCGGATGCGCTGGGTGGGGCCGGGGTGGTTCCCCCTGCTCTCCCCCACCCCCCATTTCTAGGGTGACTGTGCCGCTGACGTCAGGCGGCTCTTGGTTCATTCCTTGGCACGGGGAGTTTATTTTCAAGACAGCAAGCAGTGCCGCGGAACTGGAATAGGCGTGTCCTCTCCCCCTGACCCTCTCCCGCCCCTTGTCCCTCTGCTCACCCCCTCGCTTGCTCCCTCCCTCCGGCGACTGCTGCCTTTATAACCGCTCGGCGCCGCGAGGACGGGATAGCGCCTGCCGGCTTCCCCAGCACCCCGGGGCTCCAGGGCCGCCTCCGACGCGCGGGAAGCGAGCAGCTCAAGTTCACGCGCCAAAGCGAGGGCTTAAGGGTAAGTGAGGTGCACGCCGCCGGGGCGCACTGGGCCTCCGGATTTAAATCTGGGGTGTGGGGGGTGGTGGGGTGCAGCGCTGGGTGGGGTACAAGAAAAGAGAGCTAGCTCCCTGGTGATGGACTACAACTGTCTATGAGGAAAAAAAAAATCCCAAGAAAGGAATTTCTCTAGTTTAACTCATTTTTCCCCCCCGCTGAGCTTCCCAGGCTAAGACAGAGGCGGAGAGCCAAAAGATTGGATAATAGTTTGTGCTCAGATACCTTGTACAGACTTTTAACAGGTGGAATCCTAGCTGGGCAGGTGAGCAGTTTTGGGATCCTACTAGGGGAAGAAAAAAGAAGGAAGAAGATTTTATTTTTTATTTTATTAAAAAAAATTTATTTATGTATTTGACAGAGAAAGAGAGCACAAGCAAAGGGAGCAGCAGGCAGAGGGAGAGAGAGAAGCAGGCTCCCCACTGAGCAAGGGGAGGCTCCATCCCAAGGGCCTGGGATCTGGACCCGAGTGGAAGGCAGACACTTTATCTTAACTGACTGAGCCACCTAGGTCGTGCTTCCCTGCCCCGGTGAAGATTTTAGAGGAAGGGATTGGGAGTGGAGAGGGTTGGGGATTGAGAGTAGGGGAGATGGTGACAATTACTACTTCTTGCCTGAAAAGTTTTGATTGATTTTGTCCTTCCACAACAAGCGTACCCTTCTGAGTTTTGGGAGGTAGACCGTGGAAGCCACAGCTTTCCTTCATGTGTCAGGCTGTGGGCTCCACCACATTCCCTCCCTGGCTGTCCTTTGAGCTGCTCAGGAACCTCGTTGCAGATGGAAGTTGAATATCCAGTAACAGCCTACCTTCTGGCAACAGCTAGATAGGACCCAGGTATGGCCTCAAGGCTGTCTGAAGTGCTCCCTTAAACTCCATGGGGAAGGAAGCGTTAGTCATAGGGGAAGTCTGCTCTGAATCTAGAAATTTTGGAGGATTTTTGGTTCCTGACTTCTTTCCATGCTGATTTTCTCCTCAGGCCACACCTGTTGAAGGGTTCAGTTGAATCAGCCACTGCTTAGGGCTCATTCCTGAAGGGAAATACCTGAACTGCTTCAGATAGGATGGGCTGGGGCCCATGGAAGGGGTGAGGATGGGGGTCAGAAGTCCAGCCTCCAGGTCTGTGTGCTGGCTCCTACTCAGAGAGGGAACGAAAGGCAGAAGGGAAGAGTCAGCAAAAGCATTACCTGGGAAACAGAGGGGCTCCTCTGAGGTATGGTGAGATGTGGGCTCCTAGGGCAGATAGAAAGGATCAGAACATTCCTGTGAAGTACTCTCGGTGTTGAGTCCGGAAGACTGATTTCTCATCTAGGCTCTACCTCGTGGTGTAGCTATGAGGCAGCCAGGACCTGGGCCTCGTGTTCCTCCTAAGGAGTCTCAGGAAGGCCCCCAGCTCCTTCCCATGGCTGAAATTCTAGCACCTCTGTGTCTGCACATGTCCCTTTGGGAGTCCACCTTGGAGTCTACTCCTTAGTGAAAACTGAAAACGGAGTTTATTTATTTATTTATTTTTAAAGATTTTATTTACTTGACAGAGAGAGCGCGCGCACGAGAGAGTGCAAGTAGGCAGAGTGGCAGACAGAAGGAGAGGGAGAAGCAGGCTCCCCACTGAGCAGGGAGCTCTATGCAGGGCTCAGTTCCAGGACCCTGGGATCATGACCTGAGCCAAAGGCAGCTGCTTAACCCACTGAGCCACCCAGGCACTCCTGAAAATGGACTCTAACTGTGATTTCATTCTGCTGATTTTGGAAGTTTGTCTTCAGGTCTGCTTCTAAGAATCCAGATGGAGCAGAGAAAATGGTCAGGAAGTGATGTGTTGATATATTAGGACCTTAAAAAACAATGAGTTCAGTAGTATTTTTACTCAAGGGGTCTCAGATTTTCTGAGTAGTTTGGTTTGTTTCTATATTTCTGTATTTATTGCCTTGTGGCCAGAATACACAGTCTGTATTTTAGGATTTCAGATTTTTTTGTGTATGTGGTCTAAAACATACTGTTGCGTTTTTTTCAAACTTTTTTTTTTTTTAAGATTTCATTCATTTACTTGACAGAGTGAGATCACAAGTAGGCGGAGAGGCAGGCAGAGAGAGAGGGAGAGAAAGAGAGGAAGAAGCAGGCTCCCGGCTGAGCAGAGAGCTCTATCCTAGGACCCTGGGATCATGACCTGAGCTGAACCCACTGAGCCACCCAGGCACCCCTAAAACATACTGTTTTTGTAAATGTTCCACTTCAGTAGAAGTGATCATATGGAGCAGAGGTTGATAAACTAGGTCCATGGCCGAACACATCTCACAGCCTCTTTTTGTAAATAATTTTGTTGGAACACAGCCATGCTCATATCTATGGCTGCTTTCAGCTACAAACATATGACCCGCACAGCCTAACCTACTTATTAGTTGGCCCTCTACAGAAAATGTTTGCTGATCACAGATATAGAGGATCTGAATTATACGATTAACAATGGGGATATGAACAGATGAACGATAGATGTGAACATAGAAAACATATGAACATAGAGAATATTTCAACTAAGGAATCCATAGAACATTTATAAAAATTTACCATATTATTATTCCTTTGTTTTTTTTTTCATCTGCTGAAGACTGATAAAGAATATTGAAGTCTTCTAGAAGTATTAGGGTCTCCTATAACTAGTATTTCTTTTCATTTCTCCTTGTGTTTCTGGTAGTTTTTGTTTTACGTATTTGGTGCTATGTTATTCAGTGCATGAAAGTTTATAATAGTTGTATCTTAAATGTGGAGTACCCTAATTATTAAAAATCAAGTTTTTTGGTCCATATAATATCTTTTTGCTTTAACTACCTTTGTGTGATATTAATACCTTAACTTTTATTTCTTCATTTCTTTACCTTCAGCAAGCTATTTGTACTTGATATATATTTTTTCATTTAATATTTTATTTATTTATTCATGAGAGACAGAGAGGCAAAGAAGGAAGCAGGCTCTTCACAGAGCAGGAAGCCTTATGTGGGACTCGATCCCAGGACCCCAGGATCATGATCTAAGCCAAAGGCAGACACTCAACCGACTGAGCCACCCAGGCGTTCCTAGTCTTTTTTTCAGATGAAAACATTACCATTTACATTTATTGTAATAAGTGTTGCTTGTTATTGCCAAATAATTTTGGGCCACATGGTCTGCTCTCTCCATCTTTTCCCACATTAGGTAGCCTCTATCTACTTGGGTGCTTCAGTGGCTGGTTGTGTTATTCTGAGGGCTTAGAAACACAGCCTTGTAAGGAGGGATGGTAAGTTTAGCTTGGGACTTGTTGGATTGAACATGAATATGTTCCCTTTATATATTAAAATATTAAAGGGGTGTCTGGATCAGTTAGGCATCTGTCTTTGGCTCAGGTCATGATCTTGGAGTCCTGGGATCAAGCCCCACATCAGAATCCCTGCTTGGCGGGGAGTCTGGTTCTCCTTCTGCCTCTGACCCCGCTTGTGCTCTCTCTCTCTCTCTCAAATAAATAAAATCTTAAAACAAATATTTAGAAGAAGGTATGTTTGAGGATTGTGAGCTGGTATACTAGTAGAGGACTTTATCTATCTTATTCCTGGATATTTTATTTCTTAAACTCCTGGGCCTAATAGCTTTGGAAGTTTCGCTCAAAATCTTATTTTCTTTTGTGTTTTTAAAAAGATTTCCAGGGTGCCTGGTTGGCTCAGTGAGTTAAAGCCTCTGCCTTCGGCTCAGGTCGTGATCCCCTAGGGTCTTTGGATGGAGCCCCACATCGGGCTCTCTGATCAGTGGGGAGCCTGCTTCCTCCTCTCTCTCTCTCTCTCTCCCTGCCTCTCTGCCTACTTGTGATTTCTGTCTGTCAAATAAATAAACAAAATCTTTAAAAAATATATATAAAAAGATTTCCAGTATTTTGTTTTATATTCCGGCATTTTATGTTACAATAATCTAAATTTCATGTGATTTGTTTAGAATGGAGGAAGATGGTATGTAATGATCCCAGGGAACTACCCGAAAGTGACAAGATGGCCATCAGCACTGTAGTTATACTTGTTTAGATCTGCCCAAGGAGGTTCGGTAATTTTTTTTTCTCCCAGTTAGTACGAAGAAACTCAATTCAGTGATGTTATTCAGATGTTATTCATAAGCTGTTGCCAAAATCATTTTTATGTCATCAGAATTAGGATGACTCCTCGGAACTGGGGATCCTGGAGATTTCCTTGCAGACACTTTCCATTTATAACTAATCCTTCATCAAGGGCAGAGAAATTCCTGTGGGACTCCACCCTCATTTTAGAACTCAGCCTAGATAAAAATACAAGGATAAGCATCGGTAGGTATTCATCTTCAGGCCTTCTTCTCCATTACTCACTCTTGATAATAAATAACTTGCTTTGAGTAAATATTCAGTGGTCAGTCTTAGTCCAAGACATTGGCTCAGCAACCCTGGTGTAGAGCAGGGTGCCTCTTGAGGACGATATCTACAAATGGAAAATTGGCACTGTTATCTTAAGAAGCTTGTTAGCTGATGGTTGAGTCAACATTGATTTTAATGTTTAACATAAAGCATATATATGGAAAAACTTGAGAGCTAAGAAATAATGAAGAGATCCACAAATTCTGAATGAGATGGGCCTAATAATTACTTTTTAAAGATTTTATTTGTTTATTTGACAGAGAGACAGAGGTCACAAGTAGGTAGAGAGGCAGGCAGAGAGGGAGGGGGAAGCAGGCTCCCCGCCGAGCAGAGAGCCTGATGTGGGGCTCAATCTCAGAAGCCTGAGATCATGAACCTAGCCAAAGGCAGAGGCTTAAACCACTGAGCCACCCAGGCGCCCCGGGCCTAATAATTTTTTAAAAACCTCAAGGTAGAGATAAGTTTTGGGCTAAGTTTTGAAGTAGTATGGCACATGGCTTGTGACTAGGAGGGGAAGGGTCTTTCTGGCTGGGAGAAAAATGTACATGTGGGGGCAAAGAACACGACTTTATCACAAGGCCTTGGGCAAGCCCCCGTTCCCTTCTGGAGAGAAATAGCTCTTGGAAGAGTGGCTTGCCTTGTGTGGAGGTGGAGAAGGGGGAGTTAGGAAGGCAGGAGGAGAGGGGTGGGAGGACCCATGGAGAAAAGCCATGAAGCTCAAACTGGGCCTGAGTCTGATATAACAGATAAAAAGGGGCTAATATGTTCATCCAGAGATCCCTTCCCTTCTTTGTTCCTCTTGCTTACAGCATTTCACTGTAGCGACTGCTCTTTTATTTTTATTTATTTATGTTTTGAAATTGCTCCTTGGCTTCTGGGAAACGACTCTGGCTTATCATCATCATCATCATCATCGACAACCCCTGATCATTTTTTTAAGCTCTTTTCGCGGACTCCTGCATTGACGACGCAGTATTCCCCTGGTCCTGCCCTTGGCCCCCTTCTCCATACTTGCTCCCTGTGTGATCTGGTTCTCCTTTAAAAGCTTCAGATACCAACTCTAGACCCACCAACGTGTAAGGTGGAAGCCGCAGATACGCAGGTCCGAGGGCAGGGGCGGGGGTCAGCACAACCTGGGGTCCTGGAGCCTGGCTTCTAAGTGCTGTGAGATCTCAGGCAAGTTGTTTAATTTCTTTGTGCCTCAGCTGTGAAAAAGAGGCATAAGAAGAAGGGTTGTTGCGGGAATTGAATGAAACAGTGTGTAGCCCCGAGGAAGCTCTCAGGACTTCGTGCTCATCGTTTCTGGATGCTCCCCCCCCCCGCCTCCCCCCCCTCCTGTTGCATGTCCCATATTTATCTTATATTCTGCACAGCTCCATTTGGTCTCGGTCCTCACCGGCCTGCGTTTCTATCCCATTCAATTGCGTAAGCCAGAAATCTGAGCACGAACCTGGGGTCCTTCATTCCCCAAGCCCTGTCACTTTTGCCTTCCTAAAAATCTCCCACTATTTGCTGGACATCTTTCATGCCTCACCTCCTTCGTCTCTATAACTTAAAACACAAAACAAAAAACAAACCAAAAAAAAACCCCATTAGGTGGAAGAACTCACTGTTTCCCCTGTGCCCTCAGCCTTCCTTGCGTACCCTGTGCCCCCTTGTTTGTATGTCGGTAGGACCCTACCAGTCCTCCCAGGGGCAGCAGCCACACTTTGGATCCGTGTGACTCCTACATTTAACCACAGTACCTGACACAAAATAGGCACTTAAATGTTTGTTGATCGAGTGAAGGCTCGCTCACTGTGGAGACTTCTCAGAGCCCGTTTAAGCGGAGAGAGGCTGGAGTCAGGGAGAAAAGCTTCAGAGATCCTAACAGTGATTTCGAGATGAAATGAAAAATTACATTATGCTTAAGACTGCTTGTGAAGGGAGAGTCTTAGCAGCTACTTGACACTGGACATGTAAATTCTTATTTATTTATTTATTTATTTAGGAGAGCAATCGCAAGTGAGGGGGAGAGGCAGAGGGAGAGGGAGAGTCCTAAGCAGACTCAGAGCCCGATATGAGGCTTGGGCTTGATCCTACAACCCTGGGAGCATTGCTGGGCTCTATCCCATGACCCTGAGGTCACAACCCCAGCCAAAACCAAGGGTCCCATGCTCAACCCACTGCACCACCCAGGCACCCCTGGACATGTAACTCCTCTAAGGGTCAGGCTTCTCAACTGTAAAATGGGTTGAAGAAATAGTAAATGAGATAGATAACAGATGTAAAAACATGTAAATGAGAGAATACTTATAAACACGTGAGCAATCTGCATTTGTGCCTGGCTCTGGGGAGCTCAGTATGCGACACTAGTCCTTACTATTTTTACTCATTATTATGTAGTGACTACTACAATATATCAAATGGAACAATTCAGGAGGAGGGAGAAAACTAAAATGCTAAAAATTCACATATTTGCCTGGCTGGGGTACGTGAGGACTCAGTTTCAACAATCACAGTTTATTTGGTATTTATTCCCCAGGCATTGCTAACAGGTAGGTATTGTCCTCTGCATTTTCAGATGACAGAATGAGATATGTCTCATAGGAGGAAGATAAGATTGGCTTTGGCAAGGCCTTGGGCCCCAGGTTATTCATGCTCAGATACTCTGGGGTGAGGTGGGGTGAGGGGAGGGGCTCAGGGCCTCTTGCCAGCCTGCGCCCCCTTCCAGGTCTAGGTGGGCTTCAGCATCCCACCCCCCTGGGGAGGAGTGAGGAGCCTCGGGGGAAACCGGAAGGACTCATCAGTGCTGGCATCTGTGCTTGCCTAGCAGTCAGTGCCATAGGTCTGTGTCTGTGAAGATTGAGTCTAGGTCTAGGGTCAGCATTGCACTACCCGGTGGCTTTGTCCCACAGGTACACCTCTGCCTGGTGGCCCTCTCCTTGGCCTGCACTCAGACCCTGAGTCACCTCCAGTCCTGTTCGGGAGTTTGATCCGGAGTTGGCCGGACGTGTACTTTTCATGACGGGCGGTGGGGCAAGAAGAAGAATGAAGGGGAGGGGAAAAGATTTGGCAGTCGTCTAAAAGGAGCTTCCTAGAAGGGTGAACAGTGAGACTGGAGTGGGTTCTCACCCTCTCGTTCAGCAGCCCCCCTCATTTTACAGGGGAGAGGAGGGACGTTCCAGGAGATTTGTGTCCACATCTTATGCAGTTGAAACCCCTTCTTTCTAAAAGGGTGGGGTCAAGACTGGGCTTGGAGTTGAGCCCAGCACGTGACTCCTCCTCCTCCTCCCTCCCTTCCCCCCCTCCCTTTCTCCCTCCCCTCTCCCCTCCTCCTCTTGTGCTTCTTCCTTTCTGCCTTTTACTTCTCCTTTTTCTTTATAACTTTTCATGCCCTGACTCATTCCAGAAGGACTTAGGACAGTGCCGGTGACTTCAAGGCCTCCTTTGTAGGTGCTGGTGAGTTACTGGACGGTGGGTGGTTAGTTTAGTGAGCGGCTGCAATAGGGGAAGGGGCTCTCACTCTTATGACTAATGAAAGTCCTTTCCTCACGTCCCAGGTCAAAGGCTACATGCACTAAAACTGTACCACATTCCTCCAAAGTGCAGCATTTAGTCATCAGGGAGTTGGGTGGGAACAGAGGACCGGATACTGGTAAATCGCTCTCCGCTTACTGGGAAATCTCAGGATTCATGCTCTCCTGGGAGACCCCTGGAGTCATTTACATGGTTGCATTTACACGGGAGCATGGTTCCAGACCTGGCCCAGAGCCCCTAGCCTCGGACCCAAAGTGTGTTCTAGACAGCCTGCAGGGGGAAGAGGATAGGAGAAAGGGAGGTTAGGACTCAGGACCGCAAACAAGAGCTGGGGAGGGAACCAGGTCCACCCCACCCCATCTCAGGAGCAGCCCCACCTCGCCCACCAGACTCCTCTCCTATCCCTGTGCACACTCGTCCATCCTGGTTACTACGTGGCGGGGGCTAGTCCAGAGACTAGGGAGAAACATTGAACGTCTCTGTCTACTCAGAGCCTTTGAATCCAGAGGAAGATACAGACTTAGCAATAGGCATAGCAGGGCTGGGTGTGCTATAGGAAGCACAGGGCAGGATTATGGCTCTTCCTCAACTCCCGTCCCCTACCCTCGCACCTCCCTGCAAAGAGTGGCTTAGAGGGAACAAGGCCGGAGAAGCAGGTGGGTGTTTTGAAGTGGTGCAGGAGAGATGGACAGCCTTAGGGCGGGGAGACGTAGGATATTCACGAGATCCTGGAGAGAGGGAAACCAGAGGACATGCGTGTTAGGTCTGGTAATGTGGGACAAGGATTTCTCAGGCCATTTCCCAAATCAGAGGTAGATGTGAAGTTGGCGTTTACCGCCTCTGCCCCAGTTCACAAATGGGGAGACCCCTGTGATATACCTCCTGGCCCGGTCTCACCTTCTCTCCCAAGACCTCCTTTCTTGCCCTGCCTCCTGCAGCCAGTCTGGGGGACAGTCACTGTTTTCCCATATAGGAATCCGAGACTATGCATAGTTGGAACAGCTGGGGCAGGTCCCAGGTAGTCATGCCCATTTCCGAGGGCAGGTCTTGCCTGGCTCTAAAGTTCTTTCCAGACCAAGCTCCTCAGTGTAACTTTGGGGTTAGAGTTCCGGTTTGAACCCCCACCCTGCCGTTTCCTTTCTGCATGACTGGGCTGAGTCGGCTGACGTGTGCCTCAGTTGCTGCAGGTGGAGGACAGGGGTCCTGATGGCTCGAGCTACAGCACGAGGTGCTTGTGATGGTTAGGAGAGGAGAGCCCTAAAGAGTAGGCGTGGTGTGGGCTAAGAGTGGGTTCGTGATGAGACTTTCTGTCCCCATTCAGAGCAGTCCAACAGTGCATTGCTTCTTTCAGCCCCCATGTGGTCTTTGTAGACGCTAGTCCTTTCTTGGCTGGAACCTGGATCTCTCTGTCCTTGCCTTTGGTTCCAGAGGATGCCCAAAGAACTCCGGGTTGCATTCCATTTTCTCTTTCTTGCTCCAGCCCTCACGTTCTTCTCCAAGGTGGTTTTGCTAGCTCCTGGCAGTTCCTATTCTCAAGTGCTGATTGTTTCCTCTTTCCCACAAACCTCGCTTTCTAGAAGTCCTTTTTAACTTCTCAGAACCCTGTCCTTTCCCTGAGCCACCTTTCCTGTCTCTTTTACTCATCTGGGCCACTCCCTGGGTGACACAGGGTCTTCTCTGTACAGAACGGCTTGTTAATAAGTCTGATGAGGTTTTCTTTCCTCTGACCAAATTCAAAGTACTTAGAACATTTCAGACCCATTGCACAATGCCTGTCATTGCTGGGGAAGGAGGTGGAGGAAGGCTAACAGAGGTGAAGTAAGGGTAATTCCAACAAAATTAGTCACTCAGATAAAACGTGTTTGCTAAGAAAAATTTTAAAAAGAGGTTTGTGAGAGAATTAGGAAATATGAACCTCAACTGGATATTTGATATTACAGGGCTATTAACTTTTGAAGTGCGGTTAAGTTACAAAGGAGTTTTATCTTTTCGAGATACACACTGAAGTGTTTGTGCATAAAATGATAGGATGTCTGGGGTTTGCTTAAAAATAATCTGGTGAGTGGGGGTGGTGATGGTGTTCGAGCAGAATCGGCCATCTATTGGTAATTTCTGAAACCAAGTGATGAGCCTGTGGGCTCTTCGAGTCTGCTTGAAAATGTCAACATTTCTTTAAAAACAGTGGGTTTAAAAAAAAAAAAATTATTAAGAGGGAGAGAGAAAGCCAGAGAGCAAGTAAGCACGGGAGGGGAGAGGCAGAGGAAGTAGATCCCCGCTGAACAGGGAGCCCCATGCGAGGCTTGATCCCAGGACACTGAGGTCATGCATGACCAGAGCCAAAGGCCACTACTCAACTGAGCCACCCAGGTGCCCCTAAGAACAGTGTTCCAAAGGCACTTCAGGGACTGTTTGCCCATCTCCCCATGTATGATTGGGGTGGGAGGTGGAGGTGAAATGCAGGGAAATTGCACACCCATGGCCTGTTACTCTCATTGGATCCCTGTCTGCAGATGCCAAGAGGTCCTGCGCAGCTGCCACCAGAAGGGAGGGGCCCAGAGGTCTCAGTTGGCCTTCTCGGCTGGGGACCTGAGGTTCGGCCTCACTGTTCCTCTGGCCAGCACCACAACCGACCGTGCTTCAGGCAAACACCTCATCTATCCCTGTCAAGATTTAGAGTCCTCAGGCCCAAAGTCCTTTGTGGTTAGGGGGCCATGCTGATGACGGCTCCTTTAAGGGACATTTCTACCTTGAAAGCTGGGGAGGGATGAACTGGCAGGGCTGACCGAGAGGGGGAACTACCTTTGAAGCGAGGCCCCAGCCTTATGACAGATCTGAAAAGGGGTGAGGTGGAGAGGTGAAGGTGAGTGCGGACGAAATGCGCCCAGCCTGGGTCTCTCCTTTCCCCAGTGTACACTGCGCTCACAGCCAGCCCTGGGCTGGGGGCTTCTCCCTCTCCCATGCTCCTGGAACCCCCCAGCCTGGCCGGTCTACTCCTCCCTTCCCGGTACCCCCCCTGCAGTGGGTGTGCACCTAGGCAAGGCAGGACAGACCCTGGGGACTTGGCTTTCAGGGGTGCCTGCCCTCTTCCTCCCATTTCTCATCCTGCGCTGTCCTGAAGAGGTAGAACAGGACCGTGTTCATTTCCTTGCTCTGTGCTCCCTGTGTGGTGGGTGTGACCCTGCGGTAGAGAGCAGGTGACACACCCTGGTGACAAAGGGCTGTGGGAAGCCTGTCGCAGTAGTGGCACAGTCTGTCTGTCTGTCTGTCCCTTTTGCTCTGCTAGGGTACTTGTCTGTTTTCTCCTTAACCACTGACTCTCTAGCCTAGTGACGGGCACATGGTGGTGCTCAGGAAACATTTGTTGAGTGAATGGCTGATACAATACCAAGTTAAGTGTGGCAAGTTGAATTTCATAAAAAAGTTGGGAAGATAGGGATGCCTGGGTGGCTCAGTCGTTAAGCCTCTGCCTTCTGCTCTGCTTGGTCATGATCCCAGGGTCCTGGGATGGAGCCCTGCATCGTGCTCCCTGCTTGGTGGGAAGTCTGCTTTTCCCTCTCCCATTGCCCCTGCTGTGTTCCCTCTCTTGTTGTGTCTCTGTCAAATAAATAAATAAAATCATTTTTAAAAGTTAGGAAGATAGATTAAAGCTATACATTATTTGTTATTTAATTCAGCTAAGTTATTTTAACACACCACACCTATAATATTCTAGCAGATGCATTATCATGTATGTGTACGTGTGTTTTAAATTGCATATATATACCTATATAATTTTTCCCCTAATTGCCATGAGAGTAAAACAATGCTAGGGTGATGACTATCTCACCCAACTGAAATGCAGGTTTTAGATCTTTTTAAAAAAGATTTTATTTATTTATTTGACAGAGAGAGATATCACAAGTAGGCAGAGAGAGAGGGAAGCAGGCTCCCCGCTGAGCAGAAAGCCTGATGTCGGGCTGCATCATGACCTGAGTGGAAGGCAGAGGCTTAACCCACTGAGCCACCCAGGTGCCCCATACCTTTTTTTTTTTTTTTTTTTAAGATTTATTGATTTATTGGAGGGTGGGAAGGAGCAGAAGGAGGGAATTTTTTAAGCAGACTCTGAACACAGAGCCCAGCCAACATATGAGGTTCTGGATCCCACGACCCTGAGATCAGGACCTGAGCTGAGACCAAAACTCAGATACTTACCTGACTGTGCCACCCGGGCACCCCCGGATTTTATATCTTTAAGGGAAGCAGGTGTTTGAGTTCTGTCTGCATTGACAAAGATGCTCGCTTGTCCTGGGCAGTTAGTGAGCAATGGCTCCTTCCATTTCCCACTGTGCTGTTTCCCTGGCTTGAGGTTGGGTCTTGAAGATGTAAGATAGAAGAAAGAGACACAGGTGTTCTTTTTCCTTGGGGTGATCACAGCGTCCCACAGAGCTGTGAAGGGCTAGAGAAATCTTGTCTATAAGCATGTATGGGCATGTGGTGAAGATATTCTGGCTGTTTTACCTGCTATCAGGAAAGAGACAAGCTGGAGTGAATGTTTTGTACCTTTCCCTGCTTCCTGGTCCAGGGGTTTCCCTTCCTTCCAATTCCTTTCTGCACAGTGTGTCCCTCTTAGGTCTTAGAGGAGGCCAACATCTTTCACTGGTTATTTTCTGTGGAGGGGTTCTCAGTGAGCCTTCTCTTCCTCCAGCCTGGTCCCCTACTCCCCGTCCTGACTGTATTTCTCCTCGAGTCAGTTCACAACTAACTTTTCTCTGTGGAGTGAGCAATCCTATCAAGGAAAAGAAAATCTACAGCCCCCTCCCCTGCCCCAAATCTGTTGCAAATAGCATTTAATAAAACAAAAGGAATTGTGTCCTAGAGAAACAGCCAGATAATATAGAAAAAAATGATAAACTTTCGAATTTCAACATCTTCCCTGACATTGACTTTGGACTTTGAGTACCATGTATTTTAAGGAAATATACAAACTCCTTTTCTCTTCCAGTTTCCCATTGTATCTTCCTACCATGCCCTGAATTCTTAGGAATTTGATTTCGTGACGTTTGGGACATCAGCTAGGTTTAAAATTGACTTGAAGTTTGTGGGAGCAGAGAAGGAAGCAGATGTAGGAGATAAGGGGAAATATAAAGGAAGTATAGCCAATCAGTTTTTTTTTTTTTAAGACTTTGTTTACTTACTTATTTGAGAGCAGGGATCCTAGAGCCAGATAACTTATGTTCAAATCCTGCTTCTGCCATTTTCCTCGTGGTATGATGTTGGGAAAGTAACATCCCTTGTCTCTGCCTCAGTTTTCTCATCTGTAATACATGACTAATATTTTTTACCTCCTGGGGGTGCTGTGAAATTTAGCTAATAAATATGACAGGTGATTGGAAGAGTTTCTGATCCAGAGTAAAAATGAGCAGTAGCTATCGGTAATATCTTTCACTGGATTATCCACTGGTTTTTGGTGTCTCCTGCAGAACTTCCCTCCTTACAGATCGTTAATAAAGAACTCGTTGGGACAGAGAAGACTCTTTCCATCACTTTTTGGAATAAGACTAGAGCCAGCTTTACAAACTTTAGGGAGGGGAAAAAAAAAAAAACCTTCTAACATATGATTGCAGAGCTGAAGAAGAGGTTTCAGCAGTGGTGAAGTGGATGTTTGTTCTTCCACAGAGAAATCTACAGTTCAGATTAACTCCTCGTATCCATGAAAGAATGGGATGCATACAGGGCACCTGGGTGGCTCAGTTGGTTGAGCATCTGCCTGCCGCTCAGGTCATGATCCCGGGGTCCTGGGATTGAGTCCCACATGGGGCTCCCAGCTCAGCGAGGTGTCTGCTTCTCCCTCTGCTCCTTCCCGCTCACGTGCTTGCATGCTCTCAATCTCTCTCTCTCTCTCTCAAATAAGTAAATAGAAATCTTAAAAAAAAAAAAAAAAAAAAAAAAGAATGGGATGCTTACAAATGCCTGACACAGGCAAAGGTAGGGAAAAAACCCTCAAGACCGATAAATGATGATTAAAGTTTAAGCTTAGAGATTTCCGAGTTCGTGAATTCTGACATAGCACTAGCCCAATATCAGGAACCCTGGCAAGTTTTTTGAAGGGAGACCTCAGAACCCTTCACCAAAGCACCGAGTCGTCTGGTGTCAGGGTACCCATGAGTATAGCTTAAGTGTGGGGAGATTTCAGGTTTTCCTTCATCAGTCTTTAGAATTTGCCAGGAAAGCTGGAGACACGTTGCTTTATCTAAGGAGGCAAGTTCAGGGGCAACACCCTGGTCAATCTTTTTGGGTCCCCGTGCCTGAGTGTGTTAGGAGATTCACTTCTCCTTCCCCCCAACTTTGCTTCTACACAGGACCAGAATGGCCACCGCATCCCCTCATGGTTGCCGCTCCAGCCTGGCTGCCAGGTACCACAGACTTTGTGATATGACTGAAATCTGGGGAATTGTCCTAGAAGCAGGGGCTGCAGTTGGGGCCGTGACCTCGGTGGCCTTCATGTTGGCTCTCCTGATTCTCGTCTGCAAGGTGCAAGACTCCAACAGGCGAAAAGTGCTCCCGACCCAGTTCCTCTTCCTCCTGGGCGTTCTGGGAATCTTCGGCCTCACCTTCGCCTTCATTATCCAGCTTGACGGCAGCACCGGGCCCACCCGTTTCTTCCTCTTCGGGGTCCTCTTCTCCCTCTGCTTCTCCTGCCTCCTGGCTCACGCTTTCAACCTGACGAAGCTGGTGCACGGGAGGAGGCCCCTGTCCTTGCTGGTGATGCTGGCCCTGGCCGTGGGCCTCAGCCTCGTGCAAGACATCATTGCCGCGGAGTACCTCATCCTCACCATGAACAGGACCAACGTCGCCATTTTCTCTGAGCTTTCAGCCTCTCGGCGCAATGAAGACTTTGTCATGTTGCTCATCTACGTCCTCTTCCTGATGGCGCTGACCTGCCTCATGTCCTGCTTCATCTTCTGTGGGGCCTTCAGCGGTTGGAAGAGACACGGGGTCCACATCTTCCTCACCATGCTTCTCTCCATCGCCATCTGGGTGGCGTGGATCACCCTGCTCCTGATTTCCACCTTTGGCCCCACGTGGGATGATACCATCCTCAGCTCGGCCTTGGTGGCCAATGGCTGGGTGTTCCTGTTGGCTTACGTTGCCCCCGAGTTTCGGCTGCTTACAAAGCAACGGAACCCCATGGATTACCCAGTTGAGGATACGTTTTGTAAACCTCAACTCATGAAGCAGAGCTATGGTGTGGAGAACAGAGCCTACTCTCAAGAGGAAATCACCCAAGGTACAGAGCATGGCTGGGCAAGGATCCCTTGTAGAGGATGAGGGGAGAACCGTAGGATATTGTAACTGTAAGGAACGCTCAAGACAGTCCAGGTCATACCCCTGACAGAATAGATAAGGTCCCCAAGGTTCAGATCCTGCTTAAAAACATCCAGCTAGTTAGAGTTCTAATAGAACTAGAAGCCGGCCTCTGGAGTCTTAATCTCATACTTCCTACACAATACACTGTGGGTTTCTCTGAGTCAGAATAAGATGGAGCAAAGGAATCACTGAAGAAATCTCTAGAGACAGGCAGGTGAGATTGTGTTCTTTATAAAAGGGAAATAGGTATTCCTTCCAGAAATGTGGAGCCTTTATAGATTTGAATAGAGAAAGCTGCGCCATGATTTCTTGCTATGGTCACAGAGCACAGAGGCAGGAGAAAGCCCTTTTTTCATAAACCAGCAGGGATCTCCATAAAGCTACTGGGGATCCTGATTTATCCTGAAGAATCACATCTGGGGCCGTGGGAGGGAAGAAGTTTTGTCTGACATGAAAGAGTCTAGCGATTTGGCTCCTGCCTGAAGTTGTGAGAAACCAGGTGTTACATTGTTCTCACAACAAACAAGGGGCTAAACTTGTAGCTAGTGACTGTCCTTGCCCCCAAGGACACACAACCAAGGAACCTATTCATTGGTTTCTGGGGCTTACATTGATTTCTGGGCCTAATCAAGGGAGGGGGATGGGTTTGGGACAGGAGAGAGGAATGGGAGCCAGCGAGATTCTTAGCTTCAGCTAACTATTTCCTCTGCCCTTGCAGCGGGGGCGGGGGTGTGTGTGTGCGTGTGCAAAGCTCCCTGGTGCTTCTCACAACAGCTGCGGTCCCTCTCCTGGGCACTGGAAAGCCTGAAGGGAAGCGGGGATGGCTGGAGGGGATATTTTAGCTCCCATCAGCTCCTGTCCTTTCTCCTGCCTTGGTTCTATCACCACACTCCTGAACTCCCTGTTATCAAACCTTAACTACAATTCCTCCCTTCCATCCCTCTTTGCATTCATTTTATGGACCACTGTCACCCTCCTCTCCCTAAAATACTTCTTGGACTACCACATTTTCCTGCTCACATACCTCACTGGCTCCCCAGTACCCACCATATTTGCTCAGGGAGGAGGCTTTTCACAGCCAGAACCCAAGACCCATGGAAGCCATGCTCGGTCCAAACTATTCTAGTCACCGCCTTTCCCTGTCTGTGCGTCCAGGCTCCAGGCATGTCCTTCTCCCTGTCCTTGTCCATTTCTAGTCACACATTCCCCCGTCTCATTATTCACTCCGCCCACAAGCTGTAGAACTTTGAAATGCTCTTATCAGAGTGTGTCCCATTCCATAGCTATTTGCGTGGCTGTCAGATAGTCTTCCAGCATTAGCCTCGGGCCAGGAGTCATTCTGGTTAATCTTTAGATTAAAAAAATATATATATTTTATTTATTTATCTGAGAGAGAGACTGAGAGAGAATGACACACAGAGAGAGAGAACACAAGCGAGGAGGAGAGGGAGATGCAGGCTCCCCGCTGAGCAGGGAGCCCAATGTGGGGCTTGGTCCCAGGACCCCAGGATCATGACCTGAGCCGAAGGCAGACATGTAACTGACTGAGCCACCCAGGCGCCCCTGGTCTTTAGATTTTCCACGGGATCTTATATAGAGAAAGCATCTGAGGTATGTGTGAAGTGTACTGAACAGGTACATTTTGGGGGGAAGTCAATGGATTGTTTTAATTGTATTCATGATGATTGTATGTGTTTTCTCTTCTGTTCCAGAGTTTAAATCCCTCTCATTTTCCCTAGAGACACAGAAAACAATTGCTCAAAAGTTCTGCCCCCTCTCAAAGAAAGTAAAAAGAAAAAAAATTTTTTTCTTTTTTTCTTGTGGACTGTTAAGGAAGTGGGTAAATCCTCAGTGAGATTCACTTCTGGCCAGATCTGTATCTGAAAAGACTGGTTTCAAATTGCTTTTGGGGTGATCTTGGGAGGAGGTGCCCTGGCAGGGAACTTTCTGGAAAGTTCCCTAGTGATCCTCTGTTGGTAGCTATTCATTTATTAGTGTGGTGTGTGCTTTGTGCCTTGCCCTGGGCCTGGGACAGTCTCTTCCTCCATGAATCTTAACGTTCTACTGGGGAGACAGGCAGATAGCAGGGCATGACTGACTGACTGAATGGGGGTGAGCACAGGCCGGAGCAGGAAGCCGGTTGGGCCCAGAGCTTTAACCCCTCCCCTTCCTCTCTTCCAGGTCTTGAAGAGCTAGGGGATACACTCTACGCTCCTTATTCGACCCATTTTCAGCTGCAGGTAAATTGTTTCTCTTTTTTCATCAGGGGCATTAGCTCTCGGGCATGTTTGTCCTTCAGGAACACAGGCTGTAGCCATTCTGAGGGCTCCTAGATGGCCTCTTGGAAAGACAACTGTGTCTCCTTTCCTCTGATCTGCCTCAGGGGTTAGCACTGGAGACTGGAGTATTTCTAGTGTTCTGGAGTATTCCCAGGGGACAGGGAGGGGCACTTCAGGGGGAGGGATGGGAGAAGGGGGAGAAAGTTAAGGTTCCTGCCCAGATCAGAGCTCTGTTGAAATTATCAGGGAATTGGAGTGGGCTTAACAATATGGCTGCTTCCTTTTCAGAATCGGACCTCCCAAAAGGATTTCTCCATCCCACGGGCCCAGACTCGGACTAGCCCTTACAATGACTATGAAGGAAGGAAAGATGGCAGTTAGCCGTTCTGAAGAGTGGGACAGACAGCAAGTCAGCCAACCAATGGGGAGTTCCAAGGGCTATGGGCTTAATCCCGAGCCACCTGAGGAAACTGTACAAAACCTTTTGGGAAGAACTTGCCTTGCCTTGGCTTCTGGAGTTGCTGGGTGGCTAACAAGACTCCAAGGCCTAGCACTCTAGTATTTTCCTTTGTCCCAGGCACTTCTTTTAAGTGGGAGGGAGCCTCCAGCAACTCAGGGTGTGCCCCGTACTGAGCCCAGTCATTTCACCAGTGACTAAAGCCACGGTCATCTGACGCTTCCTGGCTCAGTGAGCTTCAGGAGCCTGCTCTGGTCGCTCAAGGCTGGTTTTGGGAGGACTGCTCGGCCCAGAGCAGAACTGCAAATCTGAGCAAGAAGAGCCAAGGCTCTTCTCTGTCCCTGCTGAAATCTACACTGGAAGCCATCTGACTGGCACGCTCCCATCTTGCCTGGGTATGAGAGGCCACGGGTCACCCCAAATGTACCCATCTCTATGGCACTACCACGGGGTCCTGTGGGTCCCCAGCACCAATTCACTGGTCTTCATTTCCAAATTTTCTGTCCATCCCTGGACATTTGTCCCCTGTCTGCTTTCCCAGAATTTTCTCTTCTGTATCTTGTGGGCAGGGGACAAGCCCCAATTTCTCCTTGGCGGGAGAATTCATGCTCTGTTCTTGCTCTAAATTCCTGGCACGGATTCTTCTGTCGTCCCCTTGCCTCTCAGCTTCTGTAAATAGCTTCACACTGTGTTCACCACCCGTGTTCCGTACGTGGGCATTGTCTACCAATGGGGAGTGTTCCTTGTAGAGTAAGTTATTCCCTGCTCCTCACGTGGAGACGCAATAAAGATATGGTGACAGGTCCTTGATGGTAGCAGAGGGACAGTACGAGGGGTGTGCACTGGACCTGAAGGAGAGACGGCGGGCACTCATCTTCACATGGAGCTGAGGTCCTGGAGCTGAAGTTCAAAGTTCAAGTCTACTGGGTGTGCACTTGACCCTTCTCTAAACATTTCTCCTTCTCCTCCTTTTGTCAAAGATGTGTGTGTTTTCCCTATTTGTTGAGGTGAGGGGCAAGGGTGACACGGGGAGCCAGGAAGGGTCACGGATCCTGAGGTTTTGCTGCAGAAAGGCAGAGGAGTCATGATCTTGGAATGGGGCTTGGCAGGCCAAGTCAGACAGGGACGAGATTTCAAAGGCAGCTTCATGGTCCCCAGGTTTAATTGTAGGAGGACATATATTCAGATCTCTATTTGACAAAATTGGTTCATAATATCCTTTGGAAAAGACACAGCACCTGACAGTTTTTATTCACTTTATTCCAGAAACAGCTGCGTGGGGCAGGGCCACAGGGAACAGTTTTTGACGAAGAAAAAAAAAAAAAAAATCCCCAAGTACTGAAATTGGATGACATTTAAAAACCTTGTAGCTGAGTTAGGGGGTTACCTCCTGAAGAGCCCGACACTCTGCTTTTCATCAAAAGGAAAACCTGGTGTGGGAAGAGGGTTGAGGTGATGCTGGAGGTGAACCAACGACACTCTGAATTACGGATATGGACATGCCACAGAGATTTGGTTGATTGTTTCTCACAAGGCTTTGCACTAACATTAGCCTAGTTTTGCACTGAAAAGGGGGAATTACAAATCATGATTTGGATCCTTCTAGACCATTTTAGTCTTTTCTTAAGAGGCCATAACCTGGTGAGGTTGTTATGAGGGAAACACAATAGAATTCCAAGTCTATCTGTCACAGTGTAAGTACTCAAGAAATACACATCCCCCGACCCCCACCTCTTTTCTTTCCTCCTCTGGACTTTAGCCCATCAACCAAGCAAAGGGGGCTGAGTGAAAGGTAAAGCCACAGAGGACCCTGGATCTGCTTTCTTGTTAGGGAAGAGCATCTCCCAGACCTTTTAACTCTTCAACCTCTTCAAAAACGGGGGAAAACACGGGAATGGTACTCACTTCTAAGAAATACAGCCTTGGGACAAGTAGACCATCCCCTCACAGAATTCTTTTCCTTGCCAGGAGGTAGATAAACTCTCCCCCCATTCAAACAGCCCTTGTCATCCCTGTGGCCGCTACTCTGTCTTCAGGTCTTACATGTTCAGGACATAATTAAACTCTTCTGTTAAAATAGGGACAATGCAGGGACTGAAAGTGTTGGCACTTGGCGATTGCTGTGATACCGGAGAAGAGGGTTTCAAAGACTTCCTGTTAGGTCTCCACCATCCCTGGGCTGAAATGGAATGTGCAGATTTAGCCCAGCCTGGTCCCTGAGTGATGCCCATTGATTGACTGTTGGGAACCCAAATGGCCTCTCCTTTGAACTAGGTAATAAAAGGAACCTCAACAATCTTCCTCCCAGCTTTCACCGATAGGTGGGAAATAGACTGTCTCCCCTCTGGGCCTCTCACTTCAGGCTGGGGCCGCTCCGCAGCCGCCATACTCCAGGTATCCACTTGATGGCGGTAAAACCTCAGGGATGGCCTTCGGGGAGCCGAGCCTCCGCGAAGCAAACCCCTTGCAGCAGCTTTCCGGTGACGTTCAATGGGCTCTGGGCCAATGCGTCCCATTTTAAAAGGCTCCTGTGCCTGAGCTGTTCACGCGTTCCCTCCCACCATCGTTAGAGGACACCTCTCCTCTGACAGACTTTCGGGGCCTCGTGTCTTATTTTTATGAAACCCTCCAAGGTATTTGGAGTCCATTTGCATGCAACCTGGCATCTTTGCAGACAGCGGCCTCATATGCTGTTATTAATGTGGACAAGTATTTATGTGGTGAGAACATCGGCTTTCTGACAGGAAAAGTGTGCCCAAACAAAGAGCAATGCCTGGCTCTGGAAATGGACCCCCCCTCCTGCCCCCAGCCCCAGCCCCAGCCCCAGCCCCAGCCTGCATTCTGGGTTCCCTTCCTGCATTTCTACACTTGTCCTTACTGCTGAGACTGAACTGTGCCCCACTCATCTTTTCCTTCCTGGCCTGCTTCCTTCTGTAGCTCTCAGAGTTTGCAGGGCTGCCTCCGTCCCAGCCCCATTCTGAAACGTGAAATTGTTTCAGAACTGGAGGTGGAGGCGTCAGAGATATCTTTCTCCAGTGTCCTGGACTGCTGAGATCTGGGATCCGGGCCATCGGCCTCCAGGTTGTAGATGGGAGGCCTTTGCACATTCTGGGGGTTCAACCTGTGGTCATCTGGAATCCCTTCCACACAGGGCTGACAATGCTTTGCCCCTGCCTTGGCTTTAGGACAATCCAGGTATGCAGATGGCTCTGTGTGGCCGTGAATTAGGGCCTGACCCTCATTTCTGTAACCTCCAGATTGCTAGAAGATTCTTAACCCTTCAGAATGGAACACGCCAGTGCCTAAAACGTCGGTGTTTGAGAAGGTCACAGAACTTTTGCTGGTGCCTTGTGGCGTTTATTGTACAGAGGAAAGAGCTCAGGCCTAATGGAGTTAAGACAACTGGGACCAAATTTCTGGTTTTGTCTACTGCCAACACTTGTGTGGTCAGTTTAGGCCTTTTCCCCCCAAAGTGGATGTCTGAGTAAGGAATCAAATAAAATGACCATGGTCACTCTCTATTTTAAGTCTTCTTCTTATTTGCCTTTGCATCAACCCTCTCCTCCATTGCCTTTTCTTCCCCTGATCTCTTCTGTAGTCATCACCTTTCCCTCCTGCATGTAAGCTGCATGTAAAGATGGGCATATTCTGGTTAACCCCACGTCACACTCCCATGAGCCCCAAGCCAAATGAACATTTCCCTCTTGGGAAAGTAGACTGGCAAAGGAGGAATTGTAGGACAAGGCAGAAGTATAATAATAATAATAATAATAATAATAGTAATAGTAATTTTAAAAGGGGCACCTGGGGAGTCCAGTTAAGGTTAAGCATCTGACTCTTGATTTCAGCTCAGGTCATGATGTCGGGGTTGTGGACTCAAGCCCAGTTTGGCGCCACACTGGGCATAGAGTCTGCTTGGGATTCTCCCCTCTCTCCCTCTCCCTTTGCCCTTCCCTTGCTCGAGTGTTCTATCTCTCAAAAAAAAAAAAAAAAAAAAAAAAAAAAAAGTCAGAGCTCTTCTTTTCGCTGCCAGCATGAAAATCCTTCAACTTCCTTGACACCCATATTAAGTCAGAACCCATACAGGTCCCTCCTGCTCTCCTTTGCTGTGTGAAGCTAGTGCTTCCCTCCGGGGGCTTTGCTACAGCCAGGGGGGGATGGGCGTCCTCGCTCCCCCTGCAGTTCCTGAGGGCAGATTTCCGAGGCAGTCCTTGAAAACCTTTGGGAGTAACCCTTCTATTGTCATGACCTGAGCCTCAGGTCTCAAGCACCAGATCCAAACAGGATCTTCTACAGAAAAGAAGGTGACCCTTGAATGGAATTTGGTTACCACAGGTACAACACCAAACCATCCGGTCTCAGCTGCTTCTCCTCTAGACTCCCTTCCGTATTCTGATCTATTCATCATGCTGGATTTTTATCAACTCAATTAAAAAAAAAAAGAACCTCTGGCAAGCCCATGTAGCTACGCCCTGAGCTCTGGGGCATGGTGGTGGGGCCAGCACTGTACCCAGGGATTATGTAAAACTATTACCTCTCTCTAAGAAGGAATAATTCCAGATCAACTTTTTTTTTTTTACCCATAAGAAATTGAAACAGAAAAAGCATATATTGCGTTTGGCATGCTATCTTTATGAACAAGATGGGAAAAGGCAGGGGTAATGGTAATAAAGTTAGGTGGAGTCCTAAGTCAAACATTCCAGAAGACCTGATCATTTAGAGATAGAGGTCTCTAGTGGTTTTCCACAGGGCTCTCTCTTTGGCTATGTGTGGGTAATCCTTTAATCCACCACTCGAATAAAAATAAAACATATTTATCCAGTTTTGCACATGGCACAACATTAGGAAAGACTGAATAATAAAACGGAAGGCAACTGTATTGCAAAGGACTGGAAGCAAGATCCCACACCAAGAATTTACTTTAATAGATGTAAATGTATTCTTACCCCCAAAATAAATCACATAAACATTGTTTGGAAAGGCTTGCTTTGACAGTAGTTTTCATGAAAAAGGGCTGGTAGTTTTAGGTGTCTACAAGACTGACAGCACCCAGTGATGTGGTTTAGAAGGGCAAAGAGCCAATGACATCGTAGGCAAGCATTCGTGAAATTGTGAAGTCTGGATCTGGGCGGGTGCTGTTTCCATCTAATCAGGGGGCACGGTCTATCACAACGGAATATTAAATCCACTTCTGTGCATCTCACTGTGATGGAGGAGCTTTTAAGACGGGAGCTCTTTCTAGAATGACATGATACACAACAGGGCTGATGGAATGGAGATGTTTGACCTCGAGAGGGCGAGACTTTGCAGGGTACGTTTGCATAGCGAGGAATACTTACCATGTTCCTTCTCTGTGCCAGCTTCCTTTTGAAGGGCTCTGTTTGTGCAATTATCATTTGCTACTTATAGAAACCTTATGAGTTATTATGATTATGATCTTGCTTTTGCATCATACCTGCAGAAACGGAAGCGCAAAGGTGGCACAGCTACCAAATGATAGGGCTGGAGGGTCAAAGCGGGATCTCTTACACATAACCCCATGCTGCTGCTCAGCTGTCTTTAATGAGAACAGCCTAAGAGGTGGTTCAACGGTAAGAAATTTCAGGAAGGCAGATCCCAGAAAAGCTTCCTGCCAAGTGGTGGGTCATCTTCCGCTGGAGGTGTTCGATCTGGATGACACTCCACTGAGGATGATGGGGGAGTTCTGTGTTAGAAGTCGGCCAGAGTAGATAAGCTCCAGGGAGTGCTGGAACTCTCAGGGTTCTGGACTTTGCAATTGCTGTGTTGCTCCTGGTATTGAGTCTAAAAACCATGGAGGGGTTATCAGTGTTACTGTAGTTTTCTTCTCCCACACCTGCAACCCCAACCCCCCTCAGCCCTCCCCCCACACCCCCAGCCTTCAGGTGAGAACGAAAATGCTCTTCATTGTTGGGACACACCCTTACCTGTTTGTGTGTCAGTGTTGGTTGTCACAATCTATCCCCCGGCTGGTAGTTTTATTTTACAAAACAATTCTTCACAGCCTTGCTTAGGACTGGAAGGTGCCATGTGAAGACCTCGAGTCCTATAGTTAACAACACTCTGTTGGCAAATGGTGATTATGTAGACTCCTCTGCAAAGGCACTTGAACTGAACAGAAACTGGTGTGCCATGTCTGCCTGAGGTCCATGCAGCTAGTGCCTGAAATATCACCCGCTTGAGTTCTTTACGCAAAAGCTACCATTTTTTTTAAGTACCAAAAAAACCGGTCCCTGTTGTCCTTTGAGGCTGATTCATTGCATAAGAAAGAAATCATGGTTTGTATTGCTCAGCAAAATCAAAAAGGTCTGTGGGTTATGCTTGCATAACCTGAGCTTAGAGTCTGAGTCATAAACCCATGAGCCCTGTGAACACTTGGGAAGCAGGCAGCGGGTCAGAGTAAGCATGGCTGTATTGAAGTAGCAGTGAGAGAGGGAGGAGGACCAGGCTGAGTTGGGAAGAAAATGTGGGGGTGGGCTGAAGCCGGAGGGAGAGAGGGCGGGTAGGTGGGAGGGAGGGTTCGAGAATCAGGGGCTGGCCAAATAATGAAGAGACAAGCATCATGAGGTGAAACGGAAATTAAGGCCTTAAGAATCAGAAATTCAGGAAAACACAAAGTTCCCATTCTCAGAGTGTCATAAATTGTCTGTGCAACCTCACCGCAGAACCTCTTAGTAAGAGAGGCTGTTTTTGCCTCTGAGTTCCCAGAAGGTCATTTGTGATGGAAGAGGGGGATGGTGTGAGGGGAAGCAGCCTCCAAAAGGCACAGACCCTGGCGTGTGCAGGTGGTTCTTTTAATGACATTGACCAAGCCCCACCCCCACCACCTCCTTTCAAAGGCACTGGCTGGGTCCTCTGTCCCTTCCTTTTCCTGACACACCTGGTAGCTGGGACATACCACATGGGAACCTGAATTCTTTGTTTAGGTGGCTGGTGTGTGTGTGTGTGTGTGTGTGTGTGTGTGTGTGTTCATGCACATGCACATGTGTGTTGCAAATTAAGAGGAAATGAGAAGAAGAAGAAATATAATGCTTTATCAGTTCTGCACAGAGGGAAAGTGGAAAAGTTTTTAGGCTCTCCAAATATTTTTTCCAGCAGTCTGTGAGAGTCTCTGAGATCCCTAGTCTATGTGTGGGGTGTCCGCTGGTAAACACACCTGAATGTTCTCACACACACCCCCCTCCAGCACATCTATACATGTTTACATAGATCAGATGTTGACCATCAGGTACATAGCCCTTTCCACAGTGAGATGAGATCATATCCTTAAGCTGACTAACTGTAGGTATATACGCATACAGATTACGGTGCCAATAAAAAATAATTTCCATTCACATCAGTTAACAAAACAGAAGATTGTTGGTGGTGAAGCAGAGAAGGAGGCATGCCACCAGCTGCCCCTTCCCTAGGGCTCACAACCTGCCCCTGTGACCTAGCTTTCCACAACTTTCCCCATGTAGCCTTAGGGTGGTGTCACAATCAAATAGCATTACCTCACATTCTACAGCTTTCCAGATCCCTGTTCTTCTCAGCATGTGTCTTCGGCCAGACATGCATTCCAGTGTGAAAGAGCTTCCTATAGATAGTGAAGAAACTTGAGGAGGTACCCTATACACATAGTTGTGGTTAGTCCCAGGTAGGTAATTACGAAGCTATTGGGGTGGGCCTAGACCCTGAAGCTGGGCCTCTCAAACATTTTCACCTATTGGGACACTTAGAAAGTGACACAGATATTTTAAATGGATGGGGTTGAATGGGGAGGGGGGAGTGAATGGATGCTGCCACTCATTGCCAGACGTAGCCAGTCTGGGGTGCTGGTCACCTCAAACCCTGCCTGGCTGCCCCCGCATCTAGGGAATCAAGGTTCCGCCATCTTGTAATGGACTCACTGTCTGGTTTGCCAGCCCTTCTTGGGTCTGAATCTGCAAGTTAGGGTTCTGGATGGTTTCAATCATTCCCTTAGAGACAAATTTTCCCTGAAGTCCCTCCTTTGAGGGGCCAATTCTACATGCCTCCCACTTGGGTCTGACTCCAGCTCTTCCCAAAGCTCTCCAAAATCTTCTTCACGGTGTTTACACCTCAGTCCAATATGGCCTCCTTTGTGAGCCCTCATCCATCACGGTAATGCTGGGGTCTCCCAGTAACTGGTCTTCAGTGGATCAGTCTGTTTTCTTCTGAGCACTTACAATCTGATATTGTATTTATTTGCTGTTTCACCTGTGTGTGTGTGTTTTGTTTTTTTTTTCTTATCTCTCTGTATGCTTCAGGAAGACAGCAACTTGTTTTCTATTCCCAGAGCCCAGCATAGTGTCTGCACACATAGGAGCCTTTGTTGCATGAATGAATTTAATTTTGGGGAGACGTATTCCTTTGCTCATCACAGGCTGATTACCTCATTCAGAGAACACCACAGTCAGATTCCGTCTTGTCTGTTCAGGGGTCTTCAGTGCCACTTCTCCTGAAATAATTTTGATGAATATCTGCTGATTAACCATGAGTTAATTTTTTTCATATATAAACACTTAAATCCACTGTGTGAAGAGCTACTTACAAGCCTGAGGCTTGGAGACAAGAAAGGAGCTTCTCCAGTTGTTGGGCTGCGTGCGTTTCATCACATCCAAGTTTTATTTCCCCAAGGCTTTTCTTTGTCAAGCTTGGAAAAGTGCTGTTTCCTAGGAGAACCACACAAGAACAAGCTGCAAATATAAAAGAGGAAAACATCCCCCAAAGCAAAACTTGGAGAAGTGTCTTAGATTGATTCCCCCCAAAGATCAATTGCAATCTTTTCTTTCTTTCAAGGGCATTATTTTTCTAAACAGATTTGAACCAAATGCATGAACATGGACATTTCAGTCTGTATAAAACTAACTGGAAATAGATGAACATGCCAGCAGATAGGTTCAGGAAAGGATTTATCTTCCTAAATTTCAAGGCAGCAAGCTGGTTTTGGTAACGTTTTCTCTTAGAAGAACTGGGTGAGTGTGTCCAGGGTTGAACATCATACTGGGCAAGGGGAGGAAAAGAAGCCCTAAATGGGAAACCGAATGTTTCCAGTGACAGGACCAACTCATAAAACCTTTCCACTGATTCTGCCATATCGAGCCAATCACGTTCTGCCATCCTGGGCCAAACTAGAAAAGCCCCAGACAATCTTTGCTACAAACCAGGGCAAAGAGGGAGAATTTTCT
This sequence comes from Mustela putorius furo, assembly GCF_011764305.1. Taxonomy (NCBI): domain Eukaryota; kingdom Metazoa; phylum Chordata; class Mammalia; order Carnivora; family Mustelidae; genus Mustela; species Mustela putorius. The sequence goes on along the minus strand of NW_025422368.1, from coordinate 35,103,534 downwards.
TGTCCACAGAGCAGCGCTTCCCAAACTCACTCTCTCTCTCTCTCTCTTTTTTTTTTTTTAAGATTTTATTTGTTTATTTGACAGACAGAGATCATAAGTAGTCAGGCAAGGCAGAGAGAGAGGAGGAAGCAGGCTCCCCACGGAGCAGAGAGCCTGATGCAGGGCTCAATCCCAGGACCCTGGGATCATGACCTGAGTCGAAGGCAGAGGCTTTAACCCACTAAACCACCCAGGCGCCCCCAAACTCACACTCTCTTAAGAGTCACCTGGGAACCTGTTAAAAATGCAGAGTCCCAGGGCCCTCTCCTAGAGGTTCTCAGTGAGCAGCTCTGGGTCTGAGTATGAACATTCCTATTTGGAAGAGGTGTCCTAGCTGATTCTTCTGATTCAGCAGGCTTGAGGAAAGACAGTGGATAATTAGTTGTGTTTCTTCTTTGGTGGATCAACCAAGGATTTTGCAGGCACGCCCTGGTCACTTCCTCCCTAGCATTTGAATTCTGAGCCAAAGGAAGAATCTCAGAATGTTTTTCCAGTGCTATGATGTGGTTCTACAAACAGTACTCAGGTCACCTTTCTGGAGGGATCTTGGTGCACTTGCTGCCATGGTTAAGATGGAACTGGGCGTCGGGAGAGAATCCCTTTAGGGATGGAATGGTCTTTTTCAGTAGGGGGTCCCCACCTCGGGCCCCCTCCTTGTGTTCCGGGTACAATCGCACCTCCTCTCAACTTCTACCTTTGCCTCTACGCTCCTTCCTGAGTCTCTGTCTCTACTGGAAGGTCCATAGCCCTATGGTCATCTATGCATTTCCACTTCAAACTCAGCTAGTACCAGACAGGACTCATTTGCTCTCCTCTCCACCCCCAGATCTGTTCTCTCTGGAACCCTCCTTCTTCTGAGTTAGCTCCCCTACAAAACAGAATCATCATCCACTTGCTTACCCAGGCCAGGGTCCTGACTTTTCCGTCTTCCTCATTCCTTACATCTAATCCCACATATCTGTTTAAGGCAGTGGTTTGCAACCCTGGCTTCAAAACAGAACCATGTGGAAAGATTTTAAAATGCACCCATGCCTGGGCTCCGCTCCCAGAAGTTCAGATTTAATTGGTTTGTGGTGAGGTCAAGCCATGGAGAGCTTTTAAAAAGTCCCAGCTGATTCTGTTGTGCGGCCCAGGTTCCAGCTCTGTTCCCAGTCCCACCCTTCCATGCAAGGCAAATCTGATCAGCGGGGCTGGGGCTGGTGGGGAGAGAGTAAGGCACTTACCTGGGGCACAAAATTCAACGGAGCACCCAAACCCCCAGTGACAATATGTCTAAAAACCGAAATCAGTGCCCCAAAGTCCATGATAAACAACACATCACCATTTTATAAAAACAGGCTGCTGTGGTTTGTCTTTGCCCTGCCTGATTTCACAACAGGGGCAATGGTTTCCCATGGGGCTGCTATTCCCAGGCTTGTATGGCTGTCATGTCCGTCCCTGGGTTTATGAGGATTGACAAAGTCGTGTAAACAGATTGGGCAATGGGCTTAGATTTGTTTCAATGGAGAGTTTCCAATTGGATAAGTATAAACAGGAGTGCTCTTTTTGCCTTCTGCCTAGGAGTCCAGCAGGGCTCAACGCAGCATGGGCTCCCCCCCATGCAAGCTCCTCACTCACACCCTGGCTCCATTCCTGTCTTTGGGATATTAAGTTCCCTGTGAGCTGACCCAGCCCAGCTCCACAGCTGTTGCTGCCCACTACAGTGCACGTGTGCTCTAGTAATAACGCACGCTTTACAGGTCTTTGGACGGGTCTTGATTTTGCTTGCAGCTATGCCTTTCCCCAGGCATTTTTTTCCTGCCTTGCAGATCTGGATCATTGCAGTCAGCTGAGCAGTTTTTTGGTGGCAGTGTTTTGGTTTTTGGTTTTTGTACCGCCCAGAAACACTTGGCTGAGATCGTGAGTGGAGCTGGAAAGCAGCCTTGCTTCACTTAACAAACTCTGTGTCCTGGCACAAGTCTGCATCCCTGGGGTTGGGGGAGAGGGGGCACATTTTTATAGTTTGCACAAAGACCCTGCTGGTGGCTGCTCTTTCATTCCCTCCGTCATCTGCCCTAGGAATTCCTTCCTACCATTTAAGACAGAGCTCAGGCTTTTGACCTCTCACTGGCAAGTAAGTCTTCCTTGCCCTCAGTGGCTCAGCCAGAGTGAATCTGTGTTTTTAAGTTACCACTTCACTTCACTCTTCTACATGCTTTTAGGATGGCAGCTATTGCAGTAATTTGTAATTGTGGGAACAACGGTGGATCGAACAACGGTGACTGGCAGATCATTCTGGCATCTATCAGTCAAGAACAGGGTTGTTCTCCTATAATCTAAGGATGTCTTTGAAGAGCATGAGAATGATCAGTGGTAAAATAAAATATTCAGACAAGTAACTCCTCCTTTTACTTCAGGATACCAAACAACCGGCTCATGGCCAAGTTAGTGAGAATGGGCTGGGCTGGCCATGGTAACCGCTCAGACTCAAGGTGATTTAATAACAGAGTCTTATTTTTATGTCCTACCACATCTTCATCTTGGAATCCAGATGGATAGAGCAGCCACTGCTTGCCACCATGGTAGAAAGAATTCAATTTCCTGAGGGTCTTGGACTGACAATTAATTGCTTCTTCCTGGCATAGACCTTGGAACTGACATCATTTTTGCTTAATGTATTGACCAGAATTAATGTCATGGTCCCACCCAACCTCAAAAGTGCAATCCTGCCATGTGCCTGGAGGCAGGAGAGTTTGAAAACATTTGGCAAAGAGCACTTATGACTACCAGAGTTAACACTTCATATAAAATTGACTTTATTTCCTAAATAGACACATTCTGCTGCTTGTTTTGGTGTTTAGAAAAAAGAGTTATCAATAGCAGGACATGGTGGTAACAACTGCAGCTAAAAACCAAAAGCACAGTCTTTTTTGGAAATCTTTCAGTGACATCTCTGCCCATAAATAAGGATTCTCATGGGATATGTGACTATTTCATTTTACAGATGCAATTTAAATTATACTGTTAAAAAATAGCAGAGTGGCTGTGGCCCAAACACAATTTTAGATGAGGTTCTTAGTATCTTAGAATGATATATATGTGTAAATATATATATGTGTGTCTGTATATATAAAAATACATATATGTAATATATAATACTGTATAAATATATAAAATTAAATATGTAACTATTGTATTAATATACATAAACATTAAATAAATATGTAAACTATAAATATATACATACACACACACATTGAAATAAACTGCCTAATTCGTCCAATAGATGAAATGAGATAGTGGATGTGAAAACCATTTGTAAATTGTAAACTGTCACCTATAAAGTGGTATTTAAAAGTAAATTGCCATTAGCCTAAAGGACCAGTCATCCCAAATATCCAGATGTTAAGATTTTACCCTGCTATGGGCGTTTCCTTGTTTATTTCCCCTAGGTTTTCATTTGCTTTTAAAACAAATCTCTAATAATATCAGAGATATAGCAAACATTTTTTAAAAATGTGAATCAGATGTAAATTCAAATCAAAAATAAAAAAGCTCAGTTTTTCCAAACAGAATTGCCCTGGGAATAATGACATTGAATTCAATATTTAGGAATTTAAAAATGAATTGCAGATGACTTCTCCCCAAGGTTCTTCTACATACAAATAAAGTCCGGGTGGGATTTACAACAAAACGCTCCCTTTGTAGAATATATTTCAAAAAAATCCAGCTCTGTTTGTATATTCAAGTGGGTCCTGTTTTACAAAGATGTCCCATTTGTAGACTCTAAAAAGGAGAATAACTAAGAGAATAACTTAAAAAGGAATTTTAGGGCACCTGGGTGGCTCAGTGGGTTAAAGCCTCTGCCTTCGGCTCAGGTCATGATCCCAGAGTCCTGGGATCAAGCCCCACATCGGGCTCTCTGCTCAGCAGGGAGCCTGCTTCCCCCTCTCTCTCTGCCTGCCTCTCTGCCTACTTGTGATCTCTCTCTCTCTCTCTGTGTCAAATAAATAAATAAAATCTTAAAAAAAAAAAAAGGAATTTTAAAAGCAGGCTCCCTTGGTGTGTTTATAAAACATAAAAGAATATGTGAGTGAGTTAAAAATATCAGTTCCATAGATTAAAATATATATGCAATACCACAATTTGTATATTTTCTTTACCTGTGTTTTACACCTTTTTTATGGATCGCTTCCTCTGTATCTGCTTACAGCATGTACTCCATTATGCTACAGTAATTAGACAATAACAGATACTGTAAAGTTTTTCCAGCGAGATAAACACAACACCAGGCAAAGTGGGTGCAAGGCAAGATTTATTAAAAACACTCTCCGGTGAAGTTTCAGGGCTCAGGAGAAGGGGAGCCAGGAAAGTTGTGCCGGGTGGAGGTGGGTACCCTCGGATGAGGTTCTACAACTCTGGAAAGCAGAGTGGCGGAAGTCGCGCCCAAGGCAGGGAGAAGGGGGCTTTTAAGGGGCCTGGAGGGGAGTTCAGGAGTCTTTGGGCAAGTTTCCCTTATTTGGATATTTCACCCGCTCGTAGGGGTCCCATTGGTCCACTGGAGCCCGGGGCGGGGGTCTCAGATTCCAGCTTGTCAGGATCCCATTGGTCCACGGGAGCCTGGGGTCAGAGGGTTTTCAGATTCCTGCTTGGGTCTTTGTTCTCCTGTCTGAGCTCAGGTTTTGTGGCAGGGACTTTCACCATCTTAAGTATCCCTTTCTTTCTGCCAGCCCAACAGATACAAGTGAAATCCCTACCAGTGTAGTTTACCTTGCCCTGTGATGATGCCATTATCTCAAGAGCTTGGGACTATAATCATGTGGGAGTCCTGTTGAAATGAAACATTATGTCTGACCCCAAATGAAAGAATTTATGTGTAAAATAAAGTGTAAATACATCTCCTGTCAAATGACAAACTTTTACATGTGAATAGTTTTCTCTAAGAACATATAAAAGTCAATAAAATCTTCTTACTTTTTACATTAAAAAAAAAAAAAAAGTCTGCTTGGAGGATTCAACTTGTTGGTGATCTGGTGTAACTTTTCCAAACCCAGACTTGATTTAACCACTTACTGAATGTGGTTTAAACTCTAATAGTTCCACCATCTTTAGAAAAATCCAGAAAGATGTCCAATGGCATTTCCAAAGTGCACTTGGTTGTTCTTTGAGTGATGGGTGAGATCAATATTAGAAATACAGCATTCAACTCAGCTCTCAGTTCTGATAGAGACCATCACCGTAATCCAATCCCAGTGATTTTCTTAAGGATTTCTTGAAGGCAGTTCCAGGGAAGGCATTCTAATAATGTTGTGAGTGATGGATGCATCCTTGTGCTTCCTGAGTCTTCCACATTGAAGTCCTTTGAATAAGTAAGTTCTGCTACATGTAAAAACGTAAACCTAATTCTAACTCATTGATCTGTGAAGAGCAGCAAATATGATCTCTCACAAGAGACCAACAGCTTAGAAGTGGCCTAAGCCATGAAGATATTTTCAGTGACTCCAAGGAGAAGTCTTTATGGAGACGTCAAGCATGTCTTCTCAGAAGTCACAATAGCCCCTGTTGAATGTTAATTGAGAAGCACCTTCTTTACATGAAAAATACAGAGGCTTTTGTATCAAAGGAAGCACAAATAGATTTTCTAGTTTATTTCTCATAAATTAAATGTGATTTTAAGATAGATGATTAGGCTTAATCTGAGGAAAAGGCTATAGAAGTATCCTCTTTACCATCTGAGCTTGAGGGGAAAAAAGAGAACCTCATTCTGCTATAACTTAAGGGCTTGGTGTATGACAATCCTGGGTCCTTATGTCATCAACTCTACCTTTTCCCAGAAGCTTTCTGGGAAAAGGTAGAATTGGAACTGATTGTGGAAAGAGGAAAAGAAGGGTAATAAGGCATGAATCTGGCCAGTCTGAAGTAGACATAATCTTAGGAAAAGGGATCATTTATTTAAAAGAAGAGAGAAGACATAATAATAGAGTGAGAAAATTTTAGCCTAACCAGACCACAGCTTGAGATAAGGCATGATATCTGGAAGGCCTTTAAAGCTTATGGGGAGATCGTGAAATTTAATGTGGAGGGAAACAAATCTTTGGTGGTCTTTAGGATCAGGAAAAAATCATCAAGATGAAGGATATGTTAGCTTTACAGGTATTTCATTAGCATCATGCTCTAACTGAGCTAACCAGCTGCATTACACCAGGGAGATACTTCATTTTTTTTAAAGATTTTTTTCCTTATTGGGTAGGGAGGGAGAGGAAGAAAGAAAGAAAGAGAGGATGAGCAGGAGGAGGAACCGAGGGAGAATAAGATTCCCTGCTGAGCAGGGAGCTTGACCTGTGTCCTGATCCCAGGACCCTGAGATTGTGACCTGAGCTGAAGGCAGACAGCCGACTGAGCCACCCAGGTGCCCCACAAGGAAGAGATTTTGTAATAACGGTTTTCACCGATATACTTCCTTTTGAATAAATAAATAAAAATCAGGAGAGGATTATCTAAAATACTTAAGAGAATTAACACTTTCCAATTATACAACCCAGGACATATAAGTAAATGAGTTTGTTTTTATTTTTTTTAAAGATTTTATTTCTTTATTTTATATATATAGAGAGAGCACAAGTAGGCAGAGGGAGAGGGAGAAGCAGGCTCTCCACTGAGCAGGGAGCCTGATTCAGGACTCGATCCCAGGACCCTGTGATCATGACCTGAGCCGAAGGCAGCAGCTTAACAGACTGAGCCACCCAGGTGCCCCAGTAAATGAGTTTAAATCTTCAAATAATACTCATTGAATTGAGTAATTGAGTACAACATGCCCATCACAAATAGTTTTACCTATTTATTAAGTGGTTTTTCATGGCTCTTGACTTAGAGGACTATTGGGGTTTTTAGCTTTATGGAAATTGCTGCATAAACTTCAAATTTTAATTTTCATTAAAATATTCTTTAACTTCACAAAATCACATTTTTCTGGACCAAACTCTCCTGTGTTGGCCACTCACGGTGCATGCTATGCCATGCTGGGTGGAGGATAATTTCCTGCCCACAGCTTCCCACTGAGGGAGCAGATATATGTGACCAAGTCTGTACCGCATGACCAACCCAGGCATAGCTGAATGGACCAAAGGTGGGGACGGGAACCACAGACACTTGGTCCACAGGCTGATTGTAAATTAAGAGGGCCACTTCCAGAGAGCTTCCAGTCAGAAGCAATGATGGTCAGCTGGACCATTCAGGCTCCCTCTCAGGAATCTGAATACGACACATGGGGAGAGAACCAGTCAGCCGGTAGAGGGTGGGTACGTGAAAATACCTCAAAAGGAAATTGAGACAGTGAGGAAAGTGTCAAAATGGTTGAGGGGGATTGCAGGGCTGGGGTGAGGACAACATGCTCCTACCAACACTTGACGGTATTCCATGGCCATGAGGCTGGCTGAGTGGCTGTTCTGGTTCGCAGAGAAGAGTTTTGTCTCCCCGCTGCCACAACTCCATTGTCACCTTACAATCCCCCCAAATCTAACTAATACATAGTCCAAATTTTGGCACACAAAGGTTCAATTTTACTTTTACTAATACTAAGAAAAACATTTTGGGAAACAAAATGGGCCATCATCTATGGTTTTAATGGGTTTATTAAAATGTGACAGCCAACTCAACAGAAACATTTCCTGCCTGCAACACACCATACCACTCCACACCACAACAGAATTATGTTGAAGGTGTCATTGTCACCATTTTTAGGATTAAAAACTAGGAGCATCAGTGATGATGATTTTCGTCCAGAGCTGATCTAAGTTTCCATGGGTTGTTTTCCCTCTCAGGTTGGGTTCTTTATGTGGTTTGTTAAATAGTGTGCCACCTAATAGACAGGTCAGAGTCTTAATGTTTAAACCTTTTCCCTCAATTTGGTATTACCAATAAGGGCAGAAAGTCAAACTCTTTGCGCATTTACCTACATACTGGTTTGTTCTGAGAACATTGCTCAGGACGCAGATTTTAACAAGGAGTTGCTATCTGAGGGTAGCAGAAAGTCACATGAAGTGTGGGAACATTGTGTAGAGGGTGAGGGAGCCTTTGAACAGTAGCTCGAGATCTGGATTCTAGCTGATTCTGCCACTAGCAAGCCATATTATTCGGGCCAAATCTCTTTCCTCATCTGGAAAAGGAGGGAGCTGGGTTCCTGAAATTCTCTGCATTGTGTTATCTCCCCCAGGAAAAACACAGGCTCTACCAGAGCAGCATTGTCTGCCTTATCTGATTAGGGCTCAAACCAAGAACAGCTCCTGGTACCTCACAGGTGCTCAGGAAATGCTTGGTGGCATTGAACAATTCAGGCTGTATATTTCTCACAAAAAAAAGGCTGTTTTTTTCCCCCATGTGTGGAGTCTCAGCTATTTTTCAGATTGCTTTCACATAGGAGGCACTCAACACTCACTGTTCTGAACTATCACATTTGGTTCTCAGCGGATCCACACTGTACTTGTCAATACAGAAATACAGGCATGGAGAAGCCTTATTGAAAGGGAAGAGGAGTGGCCTATGAGTTGGAAGACCTGGGCTACCACTAATACTGTGTGAGGCTCTCGGCAAGTCATTTCATCGCTCTAGAGTTCTGTTTTCTTATCTGGAAGGTGAGAGGGTTAAATCAGACCCTAAGAAGCCCTCTGGTGGCACACTTCTAACTCTGGTCCTGTTGCACCTGTTATGGACAGCACGTGGGTTGTGAGAACAGATGGGTCCGTTGGGAAGGATGTGGGACTGCAGGAGGAACGAAGGCAGAGTAATTAGTGCAGAGGCCTCAGCTCACTGGAAACATCAAGACAGGAAGAGTGCTTTTTATATGCACCACCTAAAATCATTTATGAGCATCAACTAGGGTGGCTCTTTCTTTGCTGTTGTTGGTTCATCAAAGCAGGTTACTGACCTCTGCCACGTCTGCTGGCATGGGGTGCTAAAACCATGGGAGAAGCCCTGCCAGAATCCAAGCCTTGAAGTCTGTGTTATTTAAAACGTCCAATTGAGGGGTACCTGGGGGGCTCAGTCCATTAAGGGTCTGCCTTCAGCTCTGGTCATGATCTCAGGGTCCTGGGATTGAGTCCTGCATCAGGCTCTTTGCTCAGCGGGGTGCTGCTGCCGCTCCCCCTGCGTGTGCTCTTTCCCTCTCTTTCAAATAAATAAATAAATAAAATCTTTAAAAAAATAAAATAAAATGCCCAATCATGGGGATCCTGAGGATTTTGCTATAACTTTTATCACAAATTCTGGTTCAATCATATTTATAAAGGGGCCCTTTATAAAAAATGACTATAGAAGTAATGCAGGAGTAAGTTGCTACTAACCTCTATATTTTATCAAAGTAACATGACCCTAATTTTTTCAGGCCAAGGTCTTTGGCCCCATTAGTAAGAGGTGCCAATTTGTTCTTGCACTGCTAAGGAAAGAAGTCCTTCAGTTTCAGGAAAGAAGAAAGAGACACATAGTCAAGGTAGGGTGGTCAGCAAGATTGTAATTATGCTTGAGATAGTAGTCTTCTGATGAAGGGTCCGGATGGATGGAAAGGGCTGGGAAGCGGGGAAGGAAGGATGAGCCGGTACTTGGCTGGAACATGACTCTGGGCTCCCCAGTGACCCATCAGGGCTACATTAGGATGGTCTTCTGAGTTTCCACTATGCATGTTTCCTGTGGACTTTATATTTCTGCATCTTGCTGGGGGCTTGGTTTAGTTGGTGGGATGAAGCACTCCTGTGTGGGATCAACAGTCTGGAAAAGAAGAAAGGCCATTGTCAATTTTCCGAATTAATGCAAGGGGTGATACTTTCCAGAGCTATGTTTGAAATATCATTTCAGCATCACTTAATCCTTTGTTAAGGGGGGGAAAAAAAAACCAGCCATGGAGGCTATGCACATAAAAACTTTTTTTAAAAAAACCCTCTTCCCTTTTAACCAGTAACAAAGATATTTCTGCAAGATTCTTGAACAGCTGATCACTGGAAATTGAAGTAATCCAAGAAATTCTTGGAGAGGATGATAAATATTTTCTCATCCTATTAATGCCCTCTAGAGGGTTAATTACAGCAAATGCTCTCTCTGTGTCCTGGTCTGTGTGCCCTTCTTCCAGGAAAAGGCCAAGCCTCAGGTAACAGACCCGAGGCATTAGCTAGTTAGAGCAGCCTCGTACAGTTCCTCGAACAACCATTGTGAGCATGACTTCCACCCTCAGATTTTAGTTATGGGGACCAGAATATAAGAACTGTGTCACAGCGTGGTATTTTTGGCTGCCTGCCTCTGTACGCCCTCAAGTCATCCGACACAAACACAAGTCACCTCCAGTTCTACTCAGTCAGGCTCCTTCCGCTTTTGCCTGAAAGGATTAAAATGGGTTACGCCCATCTGGTGATGAGGGAGGGTGACAGCACTAACCCAGTTCTCGGGGGCAGCTTGGGCTGTAGGAGCTACACAGTGACACAGAGAGTTGGCTAGCAGGGCTCAGGGGATCCATTTAGACCACCGATAGACAGTAAAAACAGATCTGACCTCATACATATTCACAATTCCCTGCGGTCCCCAAGGCGAGAAGCAGTGAGCCTCTTCCTCCTCACACTCTCACCAACCTTTCGAGCTGCTTTTCCTTGCCAGCGGCATTCGCCTATAGCCGAGTACCTTGTTGATGCATGGCGGTGGGGATCGGGAGGGGCTTGGGCAGAGGCGATGGCTTCCCTCGCCTTTATTGCCCTGCCCCAGGACAGGTTTTATCTGGATAGCTCAAGCTCCGCGTGCTTGTGGAGACGAGCCTACCCTACCTCTCCTCTCTCAGGTCGGTACAGACATTGGAAATGAAGCCTGACAACTCTCCTAAGGAAGGAGTCCTTGCTCTGTCCCTCGGGGACAGTAGATGAGCACATTTACCTGCGGCTGAATGAGGGTACCATATGAAGTTAATGCTACATCCTCCTCAGCTCCATCACTGTCTCGGGCTGAAAGCCAAAGATGGGAAGGGCTAGGTTAGTGTCAGATTCACCTGGAAACAGCACACGAGGACTATGAGAAGACCTGGCGGCTTGCGAAGAGGTTCTTGACCCTTTGAGAAGGAATTCTCAGTTGAGGCTGTTTTTTGTTGTCTTTGGTTTTGGTTTTGGTTTGTTTTTTAAATCTATGATTTTTTAAAAGAGTGTTTTTAAAGCTTATGAGGAAGGTTGGCTATGGGTAGTATCTGCGTATTCATCTGTGTTTCGTGACTGAAGATACCGAACGTTGATCATCACCTAGAGAAAGAGCGCTGCTCGCGGTGGGTCAAGGTCTTTGCTCCTGTGTGACCTTGTGTACCTCACTGTCCTCCACAGGAAAATACAAGGCCTTACCTAGATCATCTCTAACGTCCCTTCAGGCTTGATACTCTGCAAGCTTTGGTTCAGCTTTATAAAAAACCAGATGTAATAAAACAAGATCCCTAGAGATCATTTTCTCCTGTCATAGAATAACCACACGCATGGTTATTTGTTTAATGTCAGGCTCCTCGACAAGACTGTAGGCTCTGTGAGGACAGGGGCCGTGTCTGCCCTAACACCAGGGCCTCGCTCCGTACATACTCGTTGTTTGACGGTCACAGGCGTGGCCTCACCCTGAATGTTCACGCTTGTCAGCTCTCTCACTCGCTAGCTGTGGGCTAACCTAGGGCCCCATTCTTTAACCTTTGGTTGCCTCTGTTTCCTGATGGGAATAATAGGGGGACAATGATGATCATAACAGTAAATCTACTTCACAGGCTTGTCTTGAAAATTAAGCTCATCAATACATATAAAGCCCTTCAAATAGGGCATGACATATGGAAAACACATGCTGCTGGGACACCTGGGTGGCTCAGTCCTTGAGTGTCTGCTTTCGGCTCAGGTCGTGATCCCAGGATCCTGGGATTGAGCCCCACATTGGGCTCCCTGCTCAGCGGGAAGCCTGCTCTCCCTCTCCCACTCCCCCTGCTTGTGTCCCCTTTCTTTCTGGGTCTCTGTCTATCAATCAATAAATAAAATCTTAAAAGAAAAGAAAAAGAAAACACAATACTGCTGTGCTTTGAGAGTTAATATCCAGTGGTGTGGTCATAACTGGTGCTCTGACATCATCATCCTACTGATATTTTTTAGAGGGTTGGATCCTGTGAAATTTGGAATGCCCTTCATTCCTTGGGGGCAGAGTAAACTGAATTCTTGGTTTAACTTTGCTCCTTGAGGCATAATTCCTTGAGTTCCTTGAGACTTTCTGACACTCAGCTCCTTGGTGATCAACATTCATCCAACATTCTCATCAGACTAGATCATTAATTGGAGAAGCTGCTTTCTCCCGAAGTTTCCAGCGCTAGTTGTCGCTCATGAATTTACCAAAAGGCTGAGTGTTTCTCTCTATTAAACCTGCAACCATTCCGTGGTATGAAATCTGAGTTGAGTAAGGAAGACCTTCTGTTTACATGGGGAAGAGGTGGGGACACTATAACCATCATTTAAAGACTAGGAGCCTGAACTCTTAGAGGTTGAGGCGCTTGGTTTTGCCTCAAAATTGGCAGGAAGCAGAGCTGAGCCTCAATGCCAGGGCACCCAGATTCTGCATTCTTTCTCCTGCTCCACACTGCCCAATTTTCTCACGCTCCCTGCCTCTTCAGGAACGTCGAATGCTTGCCGTATCTGTCCTCAGACCAAACAAGTCCTGCCCAGACTCGCTGTCTTCTTCCCTACTTTATGCCACTTGTCTCTCTGTCACTTGTAGCTCCTGAGGGTGAGAAAACAGTTTTGTGATTTGTTCCTGCAAAAAACCAAAAATTGCACTGCTTGGGACCGTTGAAATTGGGTTTGTTCTAGGAAGGAGTGGGGGGATGTCTTGAAGGAAAAAAACAAAACAAAACGCTGAAAATTGCCCAAAAGGGTTGTCCAGAGAAAGCTGATATTTGCAGGGCACCTGGGAGGCTCAGTCAGTTAAGCATCTGCCCTTGGCTCGGGTCATGATCTCAGGGTTCTGGGACTGAGTTCCTTGTTGGGTTCCCTGCTCAGCGGGGAGTCTGCTTCTCCCTCTGTCCCTCCCCTTGCTCATGGTCTCTCTTTCAAATAAATAAATTTTTTAAATCCCTTATATTAAGGATTTTATATATATGTGTGTGTGTGTATAATTTCCTTATAGCAAATACCAGCTTCATATACATATACATATATGTATATACATATATATATATATATATATATATACATATATGTATATGTATATGAAGCTGGTATTTGCTATAAGGAAAACAACCTGATGGACTTAAGTTTGCAAGAACATTCTCTTGTTTCACATCATTTTATAGTTATTGACCCCCTTTTACACTGCATAGACTCATTATTTTTGTCTTAATACCTTAAAAAAGAATCATACTGGGGTTTGTCTGTATACCTTCAAGCAATGAACAGAAAAAAAATGCCCATAGCAATGTGATCATTTAAAATATTCATGGGTCTTGCTTCTAGCAAACTTGACATAACAATATCTTAAGTATGCTAAAGCAGATAAAGTAGTGATAATCTTAACATGAGTTTTCCCTCCAAAAACAAAAGAGAGAGAGAGAGAATCGTGGCTGATAGTCAATATTTAAGATCTCCACAAATTATACAGCATTTAAAATTCTCAGTTAAAAGGGCAACTGATTTTTTTTTTTAAGTGCAATCAATATACAGCTTTCTAGGAACGCATTTATAATAGAGGGCAAAAAATATTTCTGCCCATTTGTTTGGGGGTCTGTAGTAACATTCCTGAATGCATTTTCGTTCTCTAACCAGATGTTTTTCGATCTTGGAATTAAGTTCATAACCACTTCAGGAACATAAAGCCTAATCTTCTTTTGAAAGACTCTCTCAGGTAAATGGAGTCTTAATCCCCTTTACCAATCTATTTCAGTGTTTACCAACTCTTATTTTCACTTTTAATCTAAATCCTTCATGTTTGGTTTGAGTTCATTTCTACACCTTGTCTTTTGTTGGAGACAAAGCAGCAGGACAGCAGCTTCTTCAAGAGAGATCTTCATAGTTGTGAAATTCCCTGCTTATCTCCTCTGGTCTTCCTCTTCTTTCTGATAAATAACTCTGGTCCCACAACCCAGTGGTAAATAAAATAGTTATGTGACCAGAGTCACAGCAACAAGCAGTAGTCATCAGAAGAATCACATGACAAAGGCATGTCTCATGGACTTGAACAAAATGTCATGTTTCGGTACAGAATTTAGAGAGATAATTTGAATAGTCTATGATGAAGGCACACTGGGAACATGTTTCATTGTCTTAACCTTTCCACTTTGGTCGCATGTTATAACCCTTTAATTATCTTTGTGGTTCTCCCTTAGCCTCCCAAGTTCCCCCATATTTCTCATTGGTGGACCCCAGAACTGGTATGGGTATTCTCCTTGGAGACTGACCAGTGCCAAGTACAATAGCCTGATTGTTCTGGCTGACCACACGTCTGTTGATACGGTACCGTGACTGTTTTTTTAGCCAGTGAAAACAAAGACAGTGGTAAGCTGCTTTCCTCTCACCAGTTGTGACCTACAGGGCATACTTAGGGTTTTTCAAGTTCCTGTTATCAGACTCAACTTGTCTAGCTCTTATCTATCTTGTGTTGTATGTTTTTCCCAGCTTGGTGTAATCCTGTATTTTGTACTAAGTTTTAATCATTCTTCTAATTTTTGATATTTGTATTTTTCCCAGGTGACCTAAAATCTGATTCTGTTGTCCAACTTTAAGTTTCTGGTTATTCTGCCCAATTTTGAGAGCAATCTGTATATTCTTTACTACATTATTAATTTTTTTTATAAAAAAATAAAACATTGGGCGCCTGGGTGGCTCAGTTGGTTAAGCAACTGCCTTCGGCTCAGGTCACGGTCCCAGAGTCCTGGGATCGAGTCCCGCATCAGGCTCCCAACTCCATGGGGAGTCTGCTGCTCTCTCTGACCTTCTCGCCTCTCATGCTCTCTCTCACTATCTCTCTCTCAAATAAATAAATAAAATCTTTATAAAAAAATGCATTTAAAAAATAAATAAATAAAACATCAAGGGGTACCTGGGTGGCTCAGTAGGTTAAAGCCTCTGCCTTCGGCTCAGGTCATGATCCCAGGGTCCTGGGATCAAGCCCCGAGTCGAGTCAGGCTCTCTGTTCAGCAGGGAACCTGCTTCCCTTCCTCTCTCTCTGCCTGCCTCTCTGCCTACTTGCGATCTCTGTCAAATTAAAAAAAAACAACGATATCAAACTACATTGATAATGACTGTCTCTGGCAGGCCATTTCCTGCTCAGAAACGAATTTTCTAACCATGCATGAGTAATGAGGATATTACCAGGAAACGTGTTTTTTGCACGCCCTTGTTCTGCCACCAAGACATCCCGAGAACACTTGAAACATCTGTGTTTTGGGGTATAGAATATTGGTTGTTATAAATCCAAGTATGTTTGGGGTATTATAAAACTCTGAGAACTCCTCTCTCTTTCTCTCTGACTTTTGTTTCCTGGAAAAATACGACAACAATAAAACAGACACAGAAGCTTTATGCTATCTGCTGATGAGGACTTTGAGAAGTAGTTTTGGGGATTGACTCTGCAATTCTGCCACAAACCTTAGTGATCTGATGATGCACCATCAACAAGGAAAGAAAAACTCTTATAGGAAGGATGTATAGTGTCAATTTCCGACTCTGTCAACTGCACTGAAAAGAATTAATGGATGCATCTATCTGAGCAGCATTTAATTTGAATGTGTAATTAGCCATAGATTATAGCTTTAAAAACGTGTATGCACTTAAAGGGAAGGCTTCTATTAATTTTTTTGAGCCTGGTGAACATTATGTGTGCTCTACAATATAGAAAATAATGTAATTTTTGCACATTAGAAATAAATTGTAAGGAATCAGATGCCTATTAAGACATAAAAATTGATGTAAAACTATGATATTGGGTTATGAATAATAGGCCAGATGTTTCAGAAAGGAACGAATGTGTTTTGACATATTTCTAGATAACCAGAATTAGCCACTATTTCCCCCAGGTTGTTAGGGTCTGAGCATTTTTGTTGTCAAAGTTAATCTACTTTATTCATTAGCAAAAAGTATAGTCAGGTGGCTTGGTCTTCGAGAACGATAAAAATCTGACCAGAAATTTTTATGAAAATGTCACATAAGCAAGTTGCTTTTTTTCTATTAGTGATGACACATCTGAGCCTTTATTAGAATTCTGATTCAGTGGCTCTTCCTGTCACTTTTTTGCAAACCTTGAAGGCTCTCATGCAGTGATTGGTATGAAAAGTAGAAATCCAGGAGTTATTGAGCTTTGTGCTATTAATGAGGTGATGAGTCCTATGAATCAGTTTATTATGATGTTTGGGCAAACTAACTTCAAGACTTAAATTAAAAAAAAAAAAAATCAATCCCTGTTGCTGGGATTGACTTGTGCCCTTGATAGCCAAAACATCTGGACTTAGCATCATACATCATGCAATTGCTTGGTCCAAGCCTAATTTGGGGCTGGTTAACTCACTTTATAGGGGGTGCCTTTCTTTACCCAGCGTGAGCACTTAGAGCCACACCCTCTTTATTTAGGGCCTTTGATTCATTTCTGTCTTGGCCTCTTCCCCATAAATCTCGGTATTTTGGAAGCACCGATTTCTCATAAAAGTTTAACATCAATTCTGGGTGTTTCTATCTCCATGCAGGAACTCTGAAGTCACCCACCTAAATTGTGGCCATTTCCTTATTGTTCCCTCTTGGTTCACCCGGTTTCTCAGTTTCTCTCCTGTTTCTCCCTCGGGAAAGCCTCCCTGCTCCCCAAATCCCCTGGGAAAGTACCTCTTGAGAGTTCCTGGTTCTCCACTCTGAAGCTGCATTGATAGGCTGGGGCAGGGCAGGTGTTGCCCGGTAAAGGGCAGTTCTGCTTGGTGGATCTGTAGAGAATGCAGAGCTCCGGTATGATGTACAGCAGCAGGAAAACCCATGCATTGGTGACCAGGGCAATACAGATGACAGGGTCATCCCACTGGGGCTGCCGCTGGAGCTGTGGGTTGCCTCTCAGGAGCATGGAGATCCACACCACCCAGATAATGATGGAGATGAGCACAGTGACAAAGATGAGCCTTCCGTGCTGCTTCCAGTTCTCACATGGGCCACAGAAAGTGGCTTTGGAGACGAAGAAGGTGAGGGCCATCAGGAAGAGGACATAGACCAGGAGGACCACAAAGTCCATGTTGAGCTCACAAGGGGTCATATGCATGAACATCATGCCCCTGGTCATCATGAGAGTCACGTACTCAATGGCAATGATCACCTGCAACAAGCTGACACCAATAGCAATGCACAGAATTGTTGTCCAACAGAGGGAGACTCTACCTCGGACCAGCTTCACCAGGTTGGAGGCATGAGCCAAGAGGCATGAGAAACAGATAGCAAAGAGAACCCCAAAGAGAAAGTAGCGCACAGGGGCAGTTTGCTGATTGAACTGAGCGATGAAGGCAAAGGCAAGGCTGAAGAGTCCCAGCACACCCAGGAGGAAGAGGATCTGAGTGGGGAGGGTATTCCACAGGCAGCAGTCTTGAACCCTTCGCAGGAGGAAGAGAAACGCCAAGAGTAGTATAATTGTGACCACTATGCCGATTATTGCCAAGGACTCAAGCACAATGCCCCATGCGCCCTCGTTTTCACAGACAAAATAATAGTCCTCAGTGGACTTGACGCAGTCCTCATACATGGTGACTTGTGGGTGGACCTCACGAGAACGGACTTCTGTCTCCCTGCAAAAGAAAGAGGGGCAGACTTAGGACCACATCCTCACGCAGAAGCACTTGTCAGCTAGTCCTGTTTGGGCACTGTAACGTCTCTCCTTCCCAAATATGCAAGAGCCCCAAACCATCAGACCCTTAAAACTCTCCTAGCTCTGTCTTGCCGGGAAAAACAGAACACTCTTCACTCGGAGGTTCCAGATACGTCATCCATTTTCATGTCGAAGTCTGTACCAAGGCTTTTTGAAATTCGAGGCAGAACCCTTTTCATAAAATAGGGTGTGTGACAACGTTTGCCTGATGGGCGAGATTACAGTTATATCAGGCTCCAGAACAAAGGTTGTCAACATCAGTGGATCACTGGATCATTCAAGATACTGCTGCATTGCCTGAAAGAGACAGGCAGATCATTTTTCTTCGTAGTTCTAGTGGCTGTTCCTTCTTTTAATCTAAGCCATTCCAACGCAACATGTTACTGCTAAAAATCTGTTCTTTCTTCATCAAAGAATTATACAGAATGGTCCCTGCCATCAGATAACTCTTTCAACAGTTGAGCACCAAAATCTATGTCTTTCCTGAGGTTGCCTAGGAAAAAAAAATTCACCTATTCATGAGGAAAAATAGTACCTTGCAATTGAATACTTCTAGCTCTCAATTCCTCTTCAGTTATTGCCAAGCCAGACGGCTACAGCCATCAGGGTTTATAGCTACGGGCATGGCCCCTTCATCCCGACCTACCTTCTCTGTGTCCACGCTGGAAGTTGAGGCTCTACTGGCTGCAAGGTTGTAACTGCCAATGAGTAAGAAGGAGACAATCTCAGCTTCTTTAATCTCTCCCCAAATGGGCGGAAGGAGTAGAGGCCCTCACTCAGGTTCCTGCATGGCCTATAAAAAGAACCGGAAGGTCAGAAAGACACGCCTATTCCAGTTTCCCAGCAACTTTTCTACAGAAGTTTCTTTGGTGAGAACAATTATTTTCTATTCTATTGCTAACCAGAGGCACCTTGGCCATAGGGGGTGCTGGAGGTGACTTTAGGGAAGACTTCTTCCTCTCCGTAGACTGCTCTGTGTTTAGGAAGCCCCAGTGGCCCTCGGTTGGCAGTACATCAGGACACTTCATTCGTCTTCTTACCTGCTCCCTAAAAAGCCCTCTCTGAAGTCCTCCTTACAACTCGAGTTTTGATTGTGAGAGCCAAAAGAGCATCCGTTCAACAAAGGAATACGAGTTTTACTGGGCCATAAAGAGGGGCGGGCCATGGGCATTAGAAGGGCCAGTAGTTGGCAAAATTGTGAATTAGGGGACATTTGTATTCTCTCCTACTCCCCTTTCCTCTCCATTGGAAGTCTTTTCTCAGGCTTTGGCTGTCCATCAAGTGCGGGCCCCTACCTGGATCAGCTCTTCCTGGTAATACTGAAGGCTTTGGTATAATTTCCCTTTATCATTCCTCTCCTCATCCCCATCAGAACACACTTGTTCTGGGTTTCATTCCATTGGGGCATCCCTCCCATGGCCCAGGACAGAACTCAGTTGAATCTACCAGCTGCTATTGGTATAAAAATTCTGTTCCTCCTGCTACAACATACAGTGGAGCACATAGCAGTGTTCAGCCTATACTGACTGCACCCCCACACTCCCCACTGCAACTGACTCCTTGTTTCTTTTCCTTGGATATTTGCATTTTGACCGAAGACTTCCAGATTCTCCAAATCAGTACCTGCTGGTCTGGTTTCAAGTCACCCCTGTGATCTGACCTTATCTTTCTCATCCAACGTATTTTTTTCAGGTCTTCTGGCCCTATGTTTTCCCCAGGTCAGTTTCCCCACTGCATCATAAAGAAACAAAGCTCCCATCTGCTTGCCTTCTCTTGGATGTTGTCTGTGGTCTGAGTTGCCTTTTGTTTTATTCCCACCAATTCCGTTTCCTAACCAAGTACTTCCCCTACCTCTAAGATATAGCTCTTATCTCCTCGGAGAACTCTCCTGCCTTCCCTAATCTCTGGAGCCCTCACCACTTACCTCCTACCAGCAACTCCTACCTCCTACCACCAATTCCACAGCCTGTTGAGGCTGTGCTGTTCATGATTATGAAAACCATATTTTCTGCCCATTTTATCTGCATCAATTAATTTTAATAAATAAAACAATAAATTAAAAATAGCAGTAGATAATAAATTTATTAATTTATTTTATTTGTACTAGCCTCATCCCCTTGATTTGATTTATAGCTGCTTGGGGGGGGTCAAGTTCCACATTTTACACCCTCATAGCACCTGGCCCCGAGGCGATTACCTCCCAGGTGATGGGTAGACTGTTCAGCTGAAGGATGGAGTCTAACGACAGAATTCTAGGCCTTGTGAAGGTATGTTTTAACAGTGTGGTTTTCCAACAGAAGCTTTTTAATGGAAACCACCTGCAAATAAGTCAGGACCTTAACAAACTCCAGACAAATTCATACTGAGGTGGCATTTTATCTTTAGGGACACCTCAACTTTAAAGAGCCATTTTTTCCCCCTTTGAG
Source organism: Mustela putorius furo (assembly GCF_011764305.1). Classification (NCBI taxonomy): domain Eukaryota; kingdom Metazoa; phylum Chordata; class Mammalia; order Carnivora; family Mustelidae; genus Mustela; species Mustela putorius. The sequence continues at coordinate 35,083,234 of NW_025422368.1, read as the reverse complement.
AGAAGAATATTTTATGGAGGAGAGTCCTCTTCTTTATTTTAGGCACAATTGTTGTCTGTCAGAATCTGTAAAAGTAGATCTAAAGTTTACATGAGGGTAAAGAGATTCTCCTGATAGATGAGGAGATGAGACATCCATGAGAATTCACTCAAAGAGCTCGGTGAGTGGTTAAACTACTCTCTTTAGAAAGGCAGAGGGTCTTCCCTTTAATTCTTCCAAGAGAACTATGCTGGTGTCCCCTTCCCCTCCCCCTCCTTCCATCTAGTTACTCATGGCCACTCCTCACTGGTGACTGTTTCCATTTCTGGCCTGCTTGTCTTCTAAGGAGATTCTTCCTGACCTGATGGCTTGAGGCTGGTGAATTAATGGATTAATAACCACAAAGCCCTTTGAGCACCTTAGATAAAAGAGCTCGTCTCAGGTACTAATTACTGCTATTCTAAAACCTGGGGTCACGGAATTAACCCATATGCTGCTAGGCCTTCAGGAAACGAGGTCTCCCTTTGCCTACACAAATCCACATCACTCACGTTTCCTTTCTTTTGACTTTTATGCCGCAACAACATCACACCAGACAGCTCAGGTACGGCTTTGATGAATCCAAGTATATTGATTACAACAAGTCCAATAAAGACGAAGACAAAACAGTCAAGAGGTCAAATTCCTTTTGCCAAACACCCATTTGTGTTGTCTCTCTCTTCCAGAAGCAGAGCTGGAAGGTAACCTGGTCTAACCCTTCCACTGATAATTAACACTAAGGAAACCAAAATTATGGCACGAGGAATTTCATAATACAGAGGCAGAGGCCCAGAGGGAGGAAGCGAGGTACCCAAGGTAGGGAATGTGAGAGGGGCCAGCCAGGGTTGTCTGGCTGCTGGCACGTTCTTGCTGCCATCCTCGGCTGCCTTCCTGACGCTTCCCATCTCAGGAGGACAAGCCTTGAAAGAGACAAGCACTTAGACATGACATGTGGGTCAGGACCAGGAGGAAGGAAAAAGCCTAGGCTATGAGAGAGCATCAGATGTTCTGCCTCCTGTGAGAAACACTATCGCGGTCGTGACTGGCTGTGTGATGGCGGGAGTTGCTGGCCAAGGAGGGGTTATTTGCTCATTTTACTCTCTGTCAGCTCCTGGGCTGGCTTCATAGGTGTTCAACCAGTAGGGTTGTTCAGGAACTCCCACTCAGAAGGAGCCCATGTTGGAAACTTAAGGCTTTGTGGTCGCTATCTTGAAATTCCTAATTTTGTCTTTGTGAATTTGTGTTTTCAACGTGAAGTCAGATGCGACAATGGAGCATGCACTGGGGACTTGGAGCCGGGGCTCGGGGATGATTCTGCCTCCCTTTCCTTTCCTGCTTTCCTCTCCCTATTGCCCCTTGGTGCCCTGGGTCACTTGGCTTCTCCATTTCTGCCCCTGTCCCGTGATTGCTGCCACACTCCACCTGTGTGGTCACCTGTCCTCACGGTTGAGGTGGTGAGTTCTTGGAAACTGGGAATTGACCCACCTACATTGAGGGAGGTGCCATGTTTTCATTCTGCACTGAGTCCTGCAAATTATGTAGCTTCTTTGGGGATCTCATTAAACTTTCTGGTATAAGATGGTTAATTTGATGAACATTATATTGGGATGTTAACAGGGTAATAGAAAGCATAGAAAGCATAGTTAGTTGTGAAGAAATGCAATGTTTTATCTGACTGAGCAAATTGTCAAGACTCAACTGAATGTCATTTATGAATGCACAGGGTGTGTTTTGGAAAATAAATGATCTGACAGTTTTTTCCACTTCGTAACTATTATAACATTTTAATTGAACTAGTATACATTGCTCTCATATTGGGATGTTTTATCAGCATTAGAAGAAAGCAGATGATGTGAGAAATATAGAGGCATGTCAAGTTTAACTGCTGGATGAGAATGTAAACACACCAAGATTGAGAACAATGCTGACTAATAAAAACTTTGATTTTATTTGAGATGCGTTATAAAAAGGAAAAAGTAGATGGAGGACCTTAAATATGAAGATGATTTAAATGGGGTTTAATTAACCAGGAAAGGTGAACAAAAATGATGGCGTCCACATATCATTTATAATGAAATATTTACAAATGAAAACCTACAATCCTCAAAATTAAAAACACACCTGGAACACAGCAGGACATCCTGTCAATAAGACCCTCACATGTTTCCAAAGAAAAATTCATACACTGATCAATAGTTTCTAGGTTGTCAACTATTATTCATGAAGGAGCCTTCTAGTCATCTATTCAGTAATATATTAGGTGGCAAAAAAGAAAATAGGCCCACAAAGTTATAATTTTTGAAAATAAAATGATAAATCAGCTGACAAATTAAAAATTATACCCTTTAGTACAACAGCCTCCTGACTTACCATGGTTTAACTTCTAATTTTTGACTGACTATGATGACATGAAAGAGACACCCATTCAGTAGCAACTGAACTTCGAATTTGAATTTGATCCTTTCCCAGGCTAATGATGGGCTGAATGAACATCTCTCATGATGTTGGGCAGTGGCAGCCCCAGCCCCCGGCCAGTCACATGCTCACAAGGGTCCACAACCTGTACACTTACAACCAGCCTGTACCCATACAGCCATTCTGTTTTTCATTTACAGTAGAGTGTTCAGTAAGTTAACTGAGATATTCAACACTTTATTATAAAATAGGCTTTGCGTTAGATTGTTAGAGGATTTTTGCCCCCCTTTATGCTAATGTAAGTGTTCTGAGCACATTTAAGATAAGCAAGTCTAAGCTAGGATGCTGGGTAGGTTAGGTGTATTTTTTTTTTTTTGAATTTTATTTATTTATTTGAGAGACAGAGTGAGCGAGCAAGCGAAAGAGAGGGGCAGAGAGAGAGGGACAGGTAGACTCTCCACCCGGCAGGGAGCGTGATCATGACCTCAGTCAAAGGCAGACGCTTAGCCCACTGAGCCACCCAGGCATCCCAGGTTAGGTGTAGTAAATGCATTTTCAACTTACCAGATGTTCAGCTTGCGGTGGGTTTATTGGGATGTGACTCAATGGTAAATTGAGGAAGATCTTTGTACTATAATGTCTCATCAAATCTGTACTATTGCAGAACATAGAGAAGCTATGTTTTATCATAATTATAGTCTCAGATAAATTCTGTGAATTGATTTGATAAAAGTACTGATGTAAGTTGTCAACACTTCCAGTTAGATCAGGTCTGAATGACAAGACAATTTTGGTCGAGGACTTTTTTGTGTTATATAGATTTAATTTTACTTACAACTGGATAAGCTATAATGTCTGAGTTGAAAAAATATGTCATTGATTCAGTATTGTTTAGACTGGAGAAATTGTAAAGGGATTATAGGCTTGGACAACAAATATGACCAGGAACTATGTCAGAATTATTAAAAACTCATTAACAACCATGGTTCATTCATCATGAATCTTTGACGCCTAGAGAAATTTCTCTTGAACCTCATGGATTTATTGAAATCGAGATGACATTTAAAAAAACTTAAATATTTTGTTCAGATGTTGGAGCTGACCATATCTACTTATTAGAAATGATAGAATTCCTGGTTGCTGTAAGATAAAATATTTAGGAAAGCGTGATACATAAACTCAGAAATAAGATTTAGACTTTTTTTTTAAAGAAGGTGAATTCATTTTATTTTTTAATTTATTTTTTAATTTTTTTGAATTCATTAAAAAAATATTTTATTTATTTATTTGTCAGAGAGAGAAAAAGAGAGAGAGCACAGGCAGAGGGAGAAGCAGGCTCTCCACTGAGCAGGGAGCCCAATGCGGGACTCGATCCCAGGACCCTGGGATCATGACCTGAGCCAAAGGCAGATGCCTGATGACTGAGCACCCAGGTGTCCCAAGATTTAGATTTCTTGAATTGGGAAAATATCTCATTTGGCAAATACCAGGGGACTTGATACTTGGATAGTAAAAGTGCATATTTGGCTGATTTCGGAACATTCTTCACTACAATTTTGGAAGAAAACTATATTTTAACATGTCAAGTGCATTCAAGGATTCCAAAAGACACAGCAGTTTTAAAAGATTGCTGTCATTATGTGACATTCCTCCCATCAAGAAATGGAACGGAACTCCCCTCCACTTGAATCTTGGCTGACTTTCTTGTAACTAATAAAATATGGTGGAAGTGAGGATGTATGAATTCTGAGGCTGGGTCAAAATGAACCTTGGCAGCTTCTTCTTTGGTCCCTTGGAATACCTGGTATCCTGATGATTTCCCTGAGACACAGCTGTGAAGCTCTGAGGCTCCCAAGCCACGTAAGAGACCACATGTAGGTTCGCTGGTCAACAGCACCAGTCGAGTCTGGTCTTCCCGCCATCCACGCCAAAGAACCAGACATGGGAATGGAAAAGCCATTTGGGAAATAAATCCTCTGTTCCAGGTGTTCAACTGAAAGTTCACTGAACAGATTTTATGCACATGTCTATACGCAAGAATTATTCGCATTACTATGAGTTTTCTCCAAGTTCGTGTTTATTTCTACAGAGTTCTAAAAGAGCCAAGTCAATAGTGGGTGAGGAAAGCCACTTTGAAGGCAGAGGTGACATTAGCAATCACTACTGAGTGGATTTGCAGAAGGGAATATGACTTCAAAAGTCTAGAAAGATCTACACTAGTAAATTTGGGTTGGTCTTTTTTTTTTTTTTTCTTTTTAACTGACTTGCCAATGTGCTGTTCTCCTGTTTTTCATTTCTAGAGGTGAATACCTACGTTCTTACCCACTGAATGGTCAAATGACCAAAAATTAGCATCTGGAAGAGTGCATGGTACTTAGCAGGAGAGCAAATATTGGCTTAGTTAATATTAGAAGTAATGAATATCTCTGGAAAATTTGTGGACAGCAATATTTGTGGAAAATTTGTGCACATCAGGCCTACCTGATAAATATCACTTTAACAAACTGTTGGATTTTAATAGAAGGCTCTGTAAAACCCACTGATAAAGATGTCTTAGTGACAGGTGAGCTTTTTTTTTTCTGTAGTGGAAGTACAGATAATATTTTTCAAGGACTTTCATACCTTAATTATCAACGTGCAAACTACTATGTTTAATTCAAATGTTAGGTCTATGGAATAACGTAGCCTATTTATTTACTTCTAGAGCCTCTCTCTCGAAATGTATTATGACATTCATTCATTCATTCATTCGTGTATTCGCTCTTCTAATGACTCTTTTTGAGTGTCTGTTTTGTGCCACTACCGTGTCTGTGCCCGAGCTGCCACAGCTCATGAGAACTAGGACCCGTTGTCCGTACTCAGGTTGCTTACAGATGGGGGTGGGTGGAGAGTGAATGGATAATGGAAACATCGGGTACTCAGTAAATAATCTGCGGGTATGCCAGAGGGGAGGATCAGAGAAGACCTGTCAGAGGAGGAGATGTCTAAGCCGAGCTAAGCTATGTGAAACGAGGGTCCGAGCTCTCCAGATGGAGGAAACAGCCTGCCCGAGCAGTGGCCAAGGTCAGAAATGGCAAGTAGGTCAGAGGGGGGTGCGGGACATGAGCCGGTGAGAGAGGAGGAGGGGCCCAGGGTCTCGTATTTTGAAGGGTATAGATGTTATTCTGAGGGTAATTTTATTTACTGCATTTAAGCTTTATGTTGCATTACACTGAATAGAATTCCTTTATTCCTCTACCCAACACATCATCACAAAGCATCTGTGAGTGGTTCCCGTGTCGAATGCTGTGGGTATAGCGGTGAAGAAAACAAATACGTTTCTCATCTTGTCAAGCTAACAGTTTGGTGGGAGAGCAGACAGTAAAATGGCAAATACAAAGTATCTATAGTTACTGATTGTGGCAAGACCTACAAAAGATGCCATAAGAGGGAGTAAGGGAGTGGGGTGCCTCTGTTAGGGCGGGTTAGGAGAGGTCCTCCGAGAAGACAACCCTGAAGCCCAGACCTGGGTGGGGACAGGAAAGAGCTGGCCACGGCCACAGCCATGCAGAACGGGAGGAAGAGCCATCCCAGGAGGGAGGGGACAGTGAGCAGAAGCCCGAAGATGCCAAACGTGGAGTGTCTGAGGACTGGAAAGAAGGCCACCATGTCTGCAGCAACGGATGAGAGTGGAACAGGAAGGGAGCCTCAGATGTGCACGTCTTGGGACCCCAGGATGCCATGCGGCTGGGCTGTTGACCCTGTAACTGGCCGAGGAACTGGGGGCATGGGAGAGTGAACTGGAGAGGATCGGGGTGGGAAGCAGGAGGCGAGGGGAATGTGATGGCGGCTCTTAGTTTCCTAGGTCTGGGGGTGGGGGGCTGGGGGAGAGAGCCCGTGAGATTCAAGGGACAGACTGGCAGTGGGATCTCGGTCTTGCTGGTGGTTGAGAGACAGAGAATGAAGGAAGACTGGACCCCCGAAGCCCCGAACCTGCTTCACCAGCCCTTTCCACCTCGCAATTTGCAGCCAGTCCTCTTTCCAGTTGCTCAGCTTGGCGTCCCCTTGCCTCTTTTTCTGCGTCGCACACAGTTTAATGGAAGATCCTGTTAGTTCTACCATGAAAATATATACGGACTCTAATCACTTCTCACCACTTCAGTGTCGCGGGCCGGCTGCAGTCACCGTCATCGCTGCCTGCAAGGCTGTAGAAGACACCTAGCTGGCCGTCCCTTTCCTGCCCCCCCGGCCTGTGCCTCTCACGGGACATAGTCAGTCCAGCAGCCTGTGATGGGCTTCCCCCTTTTGTACAGAGGAAAAGCCAAGGCTTTCAAGTGGCCTCAAGGCCTCAGATGACCTGCCCTTCTCGTCACCTCTCTGACCTCACCTTCTGTGCACTCGCCTTCACTGCTCCAGCCCTCCTCACCGGCCAGGTTCCTCAGTCACACCGGCTCACCTTGTCTCAGGGCTTTGCGCTGGCTCTTTCCTCCAGGCTCTTAGCCTAGAAGGTGCCTCCCCCCAGAGACCCACACGGCTAACACGCTCGCTGTCTTTCGTGTTTGTTCTCTGGGGTGCCTTTCCACACTAGTGAAAATCTCACACCGTCCTCTGACAATGCCTGTTTTCTCATCCTGCTCTACCTTCTAATTTTGCCATAGCATTTATTACTTTCTAAAATATAAGGTAGTAAGTGATTTATTATGTCTACTGTGTACTCCCTATATCCCCAGCTCCCCAAGGACAAGGATCTTTCTTTGGGTCACCGATGAATCTCATCACCCACAACGGTGCTTGGCGTCTACTGGGGGTTTGGTAACTATCTGTGAAATGAATGAATGCGAGAAGGATGGGGAATGCCTTACGCCGGAGAGTAGAACCTAATGCGATAAACACAGACTAAAGCCTGTGCTTACAGGTTCATGGTTCATAGCCATGGTTCACAGGGAAGACTCAGATGCAGGGGGTCAGCCAAACACATGCCGTCCCCCAGACCGTTGCTCTTAGCCAGGCTTGGATGGAGGCACTGTGGGTCTGTGCTCCGGGAGAGGATCTCCATCCTTCCCCACCCAGCCCTCCGTTCTCTGTAAGAGAAGTTGGGAAACAACTGGGTAACTGATCAAGTTAAAACAGGGGCTTTAGGGGCGCCTGGGTGGCTCAGGGGGTTAAAGCCTCTGCCTTTGGCTCAGATCATAATCCCAGGGTGCTGGGATCGAGCCCCACATCGGGCTCTCTGCTCAGCAGGGAGCCTGCTTCCTCCTCTCTCTCTGCCTGCCTCTCTGCCTACTTGCGATCTCTGTCTGTCAAATAAATAAATAAAATCTTAAAAAATAAATAAATAAAACAGGGTCTTTCTAAGAAGGAGAGTGGCCTTGTTGGCAAGAGGAGCATTCTGATCTCAGATGATAGCCATGTGGGATAGGAAGCAGCTGCTTGAGGACTGCCCAGCAACCAGGGAAGACTTGTCTCTCCCCAGGGTGATTTCCAGGTCTTTGCCTGGAGCTAGTAGGCAGATGTTGTGCTATTTAGAGAGATGAGGAGGACGGAGGGAGGAAAAGGTTGGGGGACCAAGAGTTCAGTTTTGGACACGTCAAGTCCGAGGTACCTGGGAATCGCATGTGTGAATGTCAAGTAGTTTGTTGGATAAATGCAATCTGGAGCTTATAGCTTTCTTTTTGCTTTTTCATCCTTTTCTTTATGTGCCAGCTTCCTGTTGGCACCAAGCTGGGTGGCAGACAGGGAGACAGGTGGCCAGGGTGCCCCTCCACCCTCAGTTTCCAGCTGTCTCTCAGCAACTGTATGAATTAGGAAGCACATTCTTGCATTTCTTCATCGCACAATCAGACAGCGTGCTTTCGTTAAGAGTTACCGTTCTTCTGGGAGCTCGGAGGACAAGAACGAATAACACTAAATATCGGCACTCAAGAAATCACATCTCCTTGGTGAGATATGCTGACAATATTGAGATTTATGCTTTCTGTGGCGTGTGTCACTTGAAGAATAAATGAATACATCCATTTTATTTCTTACCAGGAGAAAGACCCCCCAATGAGGGAGCATCTTATTAATGACCTATATTAATCCCCATGAGTGATTATTTCAAAGGTTTTGTTATGTCTTTGTGTCACGGAGCGGGGAATGCTGTTCAGTGTTTGTCTCAGCAATGGATCCATTTCTTACTTCCACATGCCTGCGGGGACACATTCTGGAAGGAGATGGGATGCATACAGAAGTTAAGTCAGGGGTGCCTGGGTGGCTCAGTGGGTTAAAGGCTCTGCCTTCGGGTAAGGTCATGATCCCAGGGTCGTAGGATGGAGTTCCACATCAGGCTCTCTGCTCAGCAGGGAGCCTGCTTCCTCCTCTCTCTGCCTGCTTCTCTGCCTACTTGTGATCCCTGTCTGTCAAATAAATAAATAAATAAATCTAAAAAAAAAATAAAGAAGTTAAGTCAGAGTATGGGCTGGGATTGAATACTCGGGAGTGACCATCAGTTGGCTGATCGCAGAAGCCACAGGCATGATCTGTGGCATCGTGGATGGGCTTACCTGGGGAGGGTATGCAGAGTGGCATGATGCGGCAGGAGTGGGGTAGAAGATGCCCGCCCCACCCTCGGAAACACCAGCGGCTTAAGGGCAGAGCAGGAAGAGAGAAGCCCACGAAAGTGGTAGGGGATAATCGGAGGTAGGTGCACCCGAGAATGACAGATCACAGGTGCCAAAGGAGGAATGCCAGGGAGAAGGGGGGGGGCTCTCTGTCACATGGTACAGAGGAGCCATCTACCCTGACAAAGACGAAAATGCACCTGCTGGACTTTGCAAATGAAGATCAGAGAAGGTCAGAGAAAGTAAATGTCTATCAATAGAGTGAACAAAAGGAAAGGAAATGCACAGTCTGTGTGTCAAGTAATTTGTAAGGCAATCTGTGGAGGAAATGAGAGAACTGAGATGGTACTGGAAACAGGAGAGGACCGAGGGACGTTTCTTTGCTTTAGCTGGAGGGTGTGAGATAATTCCATGTTGAGAAGAGGGAGCCAGGGGAGAGGGAAGGATAGAAATCACAAGGATGGAGTCCGATGGACCAGAATTCCAACCCCAGCCAGCCTGGATGGACTTTGGGACCACTCATCGTCCAGGAGAGGGAAGGAATCAAGGTCGGTGTTCTCCAGCGACCCCCAAGCCCTTCTCCTAGGAATTATATGGACTCCCATGACCACTTCCTCCATGGGGCCTTTGCAGGTACAACCAAGTGCTGAAGGTTCCTCTTAGTTTCTAGAATGGTCGAGGCTTGACAGGGCTCTCCCCCTAGGGTAAGCCTCTTTGTTCACGAAGCACACTCTGCTTACCCAGCAAACATCCCGTGAGAATGCCCCCATTTGGTGGCCCATAAGAGGACTCTAAAATCAGAGTGGAGTCAACATAATTATGGACACACATTATATACTCAAAAGTATATTGTAGATGTCATTTATGAAAGGGCAACGGTCCTGTGTTTGCATGGGTGACCCAAGACCTTCTCTTAGCTGGATTTTTTTTTGAAGATTTTATTTATTTATTCCTGAGAGAGAGAGAGAGAGGCAGAGGAAGAAGCAGGCTCCCCACTGAGCTGGGAGCCCAACACAGGACTTGATCCCAGGACCGTTGGATCACAACAAGAATGAAGGCAGATGCTTAACCATCTGGGCCACACAGGCACCTTCTCTTAACTGGATTTTGATCTATAGAGGTAGAAAGAGACAAGACAGACGAGGCTGCTGGTTGGACAGGTGGCAAACAGATTGCTGCTGGGTATCTGTGCTGTTTCTGCAGTTCTAAGTTCCTGGGGTTTGTTCACTGAAATTTCAGGCAGCGGCATATACCCTAGGGATATAGGGATGATATCACTGCCACTTTGGCTGAGCCTCAGAATAAATTACACAGGGAGGAGGGAGCACCCCCCCCCTCGCCCCGTACACCCCCTCCCAGTCTCATTTCCTTCTTGCCAGAGGAGGAAACCAGGCAGTGAACTGAGTGTTTAGGAGTGTTTGGTCCTGGAGTCCAACTTCCTGAGCTCCCGTCCTGGCTTAGTCAGGTGCCATCTGTACAGCCTGGTACGTGTCAGTGAGCCTTCCTGAGCTGCCCCAGTTTGTCTATAAATGAGACGGCGGAGCCCGTGGAAACCTCATGGGTCGTTGTATAGGGTAAAGAAGGTAATTCATGTAAGGAGTTTGCATAGTGCCCAAGACATGCCGGATGTTCCATGAACATTAGTTACCAAAGGCTCTCATTTAAAAATTCAAAAGAATTGACATTAGGAAGACCGAGCATCTATTGTGCATGTATCCTCTCGCACTGGGGGTGATCCGGGGAGCAATCAGGGAAGAATTTGAAGTCTCTGCAGCTGAGATTTGAGAAACAGGCAGAAGAGGGACGGGAAGGCATGGGGAGGTTCTAGGTGCGGGAGCTGTGTGAGCAAAGGCGTGGAGCCAGGAAGTGAGGGGCCTCTTGGGGGAACTAACATTTATGCTCATGCTCCTGCAGGATAAGGAGCCCAGGAGAGAAGAAGAGTCATGACAGGAGAAGCTGGGTTTGAGACAGCTCACAAGACTTTTCGATGAAGGTCTGATGAGTTCATTGCCAAGGAAAACTTCATTCAAGTTTTACCCGAAGTCTGATGATGAGATTGCCCCACGTAGCCATACCGATTCCTGCCACACCGCCGGTCCATTTTGGCATTTCCACCTCACACGGGTTGATTCTCGAGTCTGCATTTGTGCATACTGCTTGGGTCTCTCCCCAAATGAACATTGCTGTAGACACACCGTATTTCCAAAGAGAAAACCTAGAGCTAGTCAAGAATATAAATTCAAAGGCAAGATCCATGGCATTCAACCAAATAAATAGCCATCCGTGTGGCATGCTATGAAGCTTTAATTATTGTGCTCAAGATCAAAGTGATATTACTCAAGAGTGGAGAAGCCAAATGTAAACGAAGGAAGTCTTCCTTAAACAAGTGATGACCAATTCCCTGAGCTTAGTCCAATATTCCACTGTATTTACACCCACCATCACCCAATGACCCTTACGCACTTGTGTAAGCAGGAGAGTGTGGTATTGGGCTGTGTCGTGTAGGACAGAGTTTACTGGGTGGTGCTTACCAAACATGCAAGGATATTAATGCCCCAGGAAGATGGCTTTGGGCTGAAAGCAGAGTATCCTTATATGTGTAGTTCCAGGCTGTGATCCCGAGCATTCAACCCTGAGCCTACTTTAGATATTTGTTAATATCTGTACTTTACTGTTTCTGCTTTTCCAACTTCATTACACAATAACCTAACATATTAGCCATCTGCTCTACTCCAGACCCTAGGGAGAGGAGTGAGATGGGGATGGGGCCAGAGGGTCTTTTCATAAAGGTCTGTTTTAGGAAAGACACAGGCAAGAAAGTACTTGGGAGTCAGGAAGGGAGATTGTTTTACTAGTCCATAGATCAGAAACTAGAAACCCTGGGGTCTGTAGTTCTGGTTTTCATTATTAAATCCAGATTGAGGATAAACATTTTATTCCTTATTTTATTCCTTATTGCTCCTGTCCTTCTTTTCTCTGAATTCACAATATCACCAGCATCCAGTCACCCCATGTCCTCCCTGCAGGGTAGGAGACTGAAAACCAACCCCTTCTTCACCTTGACTGATGCTCCACTGTTTTGGGCTTTCAAAGGGGGAGAGAAGAGAGATGGGGGAACAGGAGACACTGCCAGGGGAGGTGGCAAAGTGCTCCTGAGCCATTTGCATGAGCTTGGAAGTGAGGAAGTAGAATTAAAACCTTCAAGATCCTTTGCAATGTGGCCTCAACCCATCTCTCCAGAGGTCTCCCATTTCTTTTGTCTTCCAAATTCTTGGCTCCAGGTATCCACTCCTACTCATTGACCCCTTGCCGAAACCCCTGTAGATTTGCTATTCCAAAGTCATTCTGAATATCATTCTCCTTTGCTGCTCCCCACTACAGAGACTGGAAAGGCAAACACACACTTTCTCCATCTCTGTTGCAGGTGTGGGTGAATCTGTCAGTTCTGGCCCAGTAGAGAGAAGTGGAAATCTGCTGGGGGAGCTTCTGCTTTTGTTTCCTCATAAAATTAGACAGATACTACTGATACGGTCTTTCCTCCTCCCCCTTTTTTCCTGCCTTGAACATGGACATGATGGCCGGAGCAGCAGCAGTCATCTTGCAGCCATGAGGGAAAGAGCAAGGCAAGTGTGGATGTAAGTAAGGAGCTGCTGCACCTACTGCTAGATATCTTGCTACATGAGAACATAAAAGTGTGTTATTTTAAGCTGCTGTTGGCTCAGTTGTCTGTTACTTACAGCTTAATTCATCCCTAAATGTGGCCCTGGACTAGGTCCCGGGGTAAGGGGGAACAAAACAGGTCTGGTTCTCCTCCTCATTATCAAGAGAGAGAGAAAACAAATAAGTCTCCAAACTGTAAATGGTGGTTTGTATTAAGAAGGAAAACATAAAACACAACATTATGATAGAGAGCTGTGGGGGGCCCTGGCTTAGACAGGGGGGCTACTGAAGACCTTTTTGAGGAGGGGGTTAAGTTAGGACCTACAGGATGAGAAGGGCCAGCAGCTTGAAAAAGAAAGTAAAAAAGGTTGCAGGCAGACATAACCGCTAATGCAAAGGCCCCAGCACAATAAAGAGCTTAGAGTGTTCACGGAGGTGAAAGTTCACGATGCTGGAGGATCAAAGGCAGAGATTGAGAGAAAGGAAGGGGAAGGAGTGGTCAGGGGCCAAATCACATGCCCTGGCAGGGTGTGAAACAGAGCGTACATTTCTAAGGGTTAAGTGAGAGTTTTAAAGCCAATTCCTCTTGATGTTGCATAGAAAAGGATTGAAGGGAGGTAAGACCAATTGGGGGGGGGGTCTCTGCAGGCATCCAGGGAAGAGAGACGGTGACGTGGCCTAGGATGGGCCAGTGGACAAAGACTTGCCTCCATGGCACTTACTGATGTAGTAACACTCACTGGTCACCTCCTCCTCGCCGATTTTCTCACTTTCCTCCCGTACCACAAGCTGTGTGTTTTCGATCGCTGTTAGGTTCTTTTCCTCTGCTCTTCTCTGAACATTGGGTTTCCCCTGAGATCTTACCTACGTTCTCTTCTCACTCCACAGGCTTTCCCTGGGAGCGGCCATAATTCATCCACTCGATCAGTATCTTCGTGACCTCCACACATAGCCCGCAGCTCAGATTTCTTCTTTAGCATCAGACCCTCCTTCCAGCTGCCTAGGAAACAGCCCCACCTGGATGCTCCATGGGCCCAACCCTCTTGTGGATAGTGCTCTCCATCACCTGTTTCTTGCCTGTGCTCCCTCCCACCGAGAGGGGCGGGTCCCATCCACCCAGCCTGAGCCAACCTCCTGGGCATTGTCCTGATTCCTTCTCCCTCGTCTCACCCATCTCTTCTCCTCCAAGCCCCACTGATCCTGTTTCTCTCAAACTGTCCCCTTCTCCCCAACCCCATGCCATCATCCTGGCTTCTAGGTCTCCCTCATTGAGTTTCCCGAGTGGTTTTCCTACCACCAACTGCATTCCCTTCCATTTTCCATATCGAGGACAGAAGTTTCCCTTTAAAACATGATGGTATCATGTTCTGGCTCAAAGTCATTCAGTTCCTTTTCATAAAATTCAAAACCTTTGACATGACCTAGGGCCCCTGTGGCCTCACTTTTTTTTTTTTTTTTTTTTTTAAGATTTTATTTATTTATTTGACAGAGATCACAAGCAGGCAGAGAAGCAGGCAGAGAGAGAGGAGGAAGCAGGCTCCCTGCTGAGCAGAAAGCCTGATCGGGGCTCGATCCCAGGACCCTGGGATCATGACCCAAGCTAAAGGCAGAGACTTTAACCCACTGAGCCACCCAGGCACCCCCCGTGGCCTCACTTTTGTCTCAATCCCGAGTTCAGTGCGTGAGCCTGTGGGCCCTCAGCCGTGTGCAAGAGTCACGACAGTAACTTTTTCACAGGGATGTACGTGGGGCATGTGGGGGTGACACAAGGGACCCAGCATGGGGTCTGGCAGATGGCCAGGACTCAGGGCCAGTGTGCTCTCCCACTGATCTTCAGAGAGGGGCCTAGCCTGGCCCTCAGAAGGGACTGCTATTCTGAATGGTTGCCAGGAAAGGTGATGGCATAGCTGTCACTCCTTTCCTTAGCAAATTCCGTTTTATGTCCAGTGAGAACCCTTCCTGGTGAGGATTCAAGCTCATGTTAGTTTCTTTCCTCACTGCTTGTGTCGTAACTTTCTGATGGGCGCCAAGGTGGTTTTCTTCCAGAAAACCTGTCCAGCGGTCCCCGGAGGCTGGGGGGGTGGCAGGGTGCCTGTTGACAGGGTCAGGCTTTGGCACACCCTGGGAGGATCAGCATACTCTCCACGTATGCCCTGTGACCTGCCCAGCTTTTTCTGTCCTCTTGCTGACCCACACATTCTGTTCCAGCTCAGCAACTTTCCCACCTGCCCCTCACAGCCTCGGGGGGGGCGGGGTGTGTGTGGCCATTCCCTTCCCTACAAGCCAAACTGCACCTTCTTCTTCAGTTCATCAAACTGGACCTCAGCTTCTTCTCACCTCATCTTATTCCCACGGATAAATCCTCCAAGCAGTTCTTGCCTCCAGGGATATGTATCAGAATGTGATGATTTTTTCCCCCCTTGGTTTACTTTTGTCCCTCCTGGAAGCCTTCATGGGCCACAGCCGCAAAGAGGATCCTCAACTTCTAATCATAGAATCCCTATGACACGGTCGTGGTAAACGTCTATGATGTTGGGACGGTCTAGCATCTGGGACATATCTCCCCAGCCCGGGGTCTTTGGCTTTGTAATTATGAAGGATTTTGGAACTAAATATGGGATTCCTGTCCCAGTAAACATCATCATTAGTACTCATAACGTATTATTTATAAGACTGTGCAGTCTCGGAAATAACTATACTCTGGATTTGTCTCAGCTGTTTAAGTCAAAGATCTTTATTTTCAGGCCTCTTTCAGACAAAGGTCTTGCAAGAATCAGAAATGACAGATGGTGCACAAATCACATTTTCTCCTCCACCACAAAAGGACAGGTTCAATAATTTTTTGTGATCTGTTTTGAGTGACCCAGATAGCTGGGAAAACATTGCTGGATTTTTTTTTTTTTCCTGATCTACCACAGAACTTTCAAACGTTGCTGCCTATTTTGGCTGTCTTAGTTCCTACCAGGAGAGAAAGAGCATAGACAGAATAGGCGTATTTCATAAAATTGGCAGTACACAGCTTTGAAGGGATGTCGGCGAAGCTGGAGACACAGTTGGCAGCTGTGTCCCCTCCTTCCCCCCTTGGGAAGTGGACCCAGAAGCACACGGCTGGGAAGTTGTAAGGCGGCGAGCTCCTCATGCTTTCACCAGCCAGACCTCATTGCGACGTCCATAGGGCTTCATGGGAGGGTCATACCCAGTGCAGAAGTAGACGTCACTGCGGCAGGTGGCCGTGCCCTCCAAGGCTGTACGCAGCTGGGTGGCATGAGCTACGTAGTCGGCCTCCTTCGCGTAACCACCAAACTGCCTAAGGTAGAAGCGAAAGAGGGGCTGATTAGGAGAAGACATGATCCCCAAGGGGGCGGGGGGAGTCTTTCTTATTTTTTATTATTTATCATTTTCTAAAGATTTTATTTATTTATTTATTTATTTATTTATTTATTTATTTATTTATTTGTAAATGGTGCAGGCAGAGGGAGAGGGAGAAGCAGGCTCCTCACTGAGTGGGGACCCTGACATGGGGCTCAATCCTAGGACCCCAGGATCATGACCTGAGCCGAAAGCAGACGCTTAACTGACTAAGCCAACTGGGTGACTTTTTTTTTTTTTTTTCTAAATTTTATTGAGAGCAGGGCATCTTACAAAAAAAAAAAGAAGTCACTTGGCAATCTCACTATGACAAGCATGCTAGAGCAGGGGCTGCCACTCCCTGAGGGTGGATTTGATCCCTCCAAGCCTCAGAACCTCACTTATGCACCTGGGATAGGCTGTGTTTTCCCTCCAGGGTCGTTTTGAGCTTTAAATACAATAGTGAATGTGAACAGAGTCAGAAACACAGCAGTGAAGTACTAAGCATGAGCTTGCCTTTCCTTCCGAAATGTCCCTGAGGGATGGTAGGCTGACCTTCCCCTAGGCCATGGCTTCACCTTTCTCTCTAGCTCCCTCTTGCCTTGGCAGCCCTCCTCCAGGCCTCTCTGTTTCCAGCTGGGGAAGGAGGAAGATGCAGGAGCATTAGGTAGGATAGAGCTGTAGCTAACGCTTCTCCCCCAGCAGATCCTTTCTGATGAGTGAACACATCACAGCGGTGACAAGTAGCAGCTTTTTTAAAAAACAGAGCGACCTAAGGGCCCCAAGGAAGTCTTGGGAGGCCCCGTGGCAAGCTTGAAGCATGCCCCAAATAAAGAAATCACTTCTAATAAATCCCTTTTCCTGTTCAAATCATGAAAGCTTTCTTTTTCTAGTAAGGAAAAAGACTCCTAAATCAGGCTTCTCTCTTAATGGCAGAAGGTGGGTTCAGAGAAGGAATAAAGCTTGCCTTTTCGAGATGATTATTCCCTCCTTACGTCATCTGCCTACGCTCCAAAATTCATCCTGTGGCCTGCCCTAAATATACCAGTCTAAATCTGGGTTGCACTAAAATCTTTATTAGAGTCAAATATGTCCCCATTTCTAATGAGCTTTATGACTCAAAAGTCTGAATCTGCACCAGGCCAAGATTAGGCCAAATGCATTATTTTTGGTGGGGTTCTCTGAGTCACGCTTTGCTCTTTTATAAGTGGTTAGTCATGCTCGACAAGCATTCCGCATGTTGATTATAGGGTTATTGATGTAAAAACACCCAGGATTTCATCTTTAAGGGATTGGTTCTTCCAACGTCTAGACAGTTGCTAACAGTACACAGACAGAGACGAGACCACTTTGGAATAGAGGAGGCTTGGTTCAAGTATATAGAAGAGAGATCATAAGGCAGATGAGGAAAACTGAACTCCAGCTTCACTGAGGCTCAAATGAGAGGAAAGTGGATTAGTAGACCCAGGGTGAACATTAAGGGAAGACTGTTCTGGCAGTAAAAGTCTGCAAGACTATGGGATTACTTTGAAAGAATGTCTATAGGTTGAGAACCACTTGCCTGAGATGAATCAGATGCTGAAGGTAGAAGCGGGTGTTGAGTGTCCCCTGTACCCCGCATTCAGGCTGTGACACTCAGTTCTTTTCCTTGAAAATGAGCCATGTTGGCTCTTTAGGCTACTGGGTTTTAGAAATGTCCGAAGGAAGAGGGGTCCTCAACTCATCAGTTGGTGACAAAAGGGCTACCTCAGTCCTACCTCGGCCCCTCTCTTGTTCATGGTCTTGAGCAAGGCTTTAACTTCTCTAACCTTCAGGTCCTTCATGTGCTAAATAGGGCTAACCAATCCGTCTTAAAAGGTTGCTGTGAAGACGGAGGGACACAAGATGGAGGCTGCTGTGCGCAGTGCTGGCTCATAGTAGGCCCATGACAAACAGGAGCTATTTACTGTCACTTTGCAATTGCTCAGGACAGCCATCCGGTTCCCTGCCTCCAGGGGGAGGGACACGATGGGAATCTCAAGTAGTATCAGGAACCCAGGAAAAGAGTCTAGGAATGACCAGCTGGCTCGATGAACTATCTCACCTTCTCCCCTGGGCCTTCTCTCAAAACCCTAATCTTTAACCCCACTCCCTATTCCCATTCTTTTCCCCTTTTCTCTTTCTTTTCTTTCTCACTCTCTTCCCCCTCCTCCCTCTTCTTCCTTCCTTCCTTCCTTCCTTTCTTCCTCAGCACTTATGACCATCTAACATACTGTGTCCATTGTTTATGGTCTGAGTTTTCCGGTAGAGTATAGGCCCCATGAAGGCAGGGATCTTTATCACTTTCTGTGCACTGGTGTAGCCAGAGTACCTAAAAGGTGCCTGACACATGTTTGATCCCTTGGCCAAGTCAACAATTCTGGGGTAAACAGTAAAAGTCTTCAGGTCTTCAGGTTGATAGACCTCAAGATGATCGCACTTAAGACTGTTTGCCTCCACATTCACTCACTCATATAATGAAATCTGAAGCACACACTAAGGGTGGGAATTCAAACGGGAAACTGGATTGACTGGAGCCATTCAAGGGCCTTGAATGCTGTGCTGACGACTTTGAAAAGGTGGGCTTATGAAGGCTTTGAAAGTAAGGGGCTGACATGATCAGGTTTGTTTTGGAGAAATCCCTCTGGCGGCAGTGGAGGGAAAGAGCTGGAATTGTTGGAGGCCAGGAATGACCATGTGTGAGATGACAAAGGCCTCTGAATAAAGGCAAACTTGACAGGTGACTAGAGGTGAGGGGAGGCGGGGAGAGCAGGAAGTTGAGGATTCTCCAGGGTTTCCAGGGCAGTCTCTGGATAGAAGCTGCTGCTAGGGATGCTAGGGTGAAGAAAAGGAGGGGTGACTGATAATATGGTTTGGGGGCCATGTTGATATGAAGGTATGTCTGTGAAATACATTCATGCAACAGCTGTTGTGTACCCAAGTGTGTGTCAGGCACTGCAAATCTCCTCAGAAGACCTGGCAAAGAACTAGAGCCAGAGATTCTGAGTTGGGAAGAGGTGAACCTGGTGACAGATGCTGGGAGTCCTCAGTGAGTAGGTACTGCCTATCATCACGGGAAGGAAGGAGACAAGGCCTAGATGGTGAGCAGACATAGAGGGTCAGCGGGCTGCTCTTGGGCATCCTGGTCCCCAGGTGGTGGGCGGAAGAAGTGGCTTGGCAGGGGCCCCTGAAGAAGGAGCTGTCTGAGAAAAACACAGAGACCCAGCAAGTGATATGGAGAATGTCATCATCTGGGGATTCATAAATTCACTTAAAAATGCTCCCCAAACCAAACAAAAGCAATTTGAAAATATTTATTCCCAGGCCTCCAGAAATGCCGATAATGAGGATAAAAATTTCCCTCTGGGGCGCCTGGTGGCTCAGTGGGCGAGGCCTCTGCCTTTGGCTCAGGTCACAATCTCAGGATCCTGGGATCGAGCCCCGCATTGGGCACTCTGCTCAGTGGGGAGCCTGCTTCCCCCTCTCTCTCTGCCTGCCTCTCTGCCTACTTGTGATCTCTCTCTCTGTCAAATAAATAAATACAATATTAAAAAAAAAATTTCCCTCTTGCTTCATCATGGAAACTTCTACTAGAAAACAAGCAGAGTGAATGGGCCAGGAAACAGCAGACACGTGTGTCCTCCTCACGGCCAGTCTAACCAACACTCCCTCACCCAAGCACAAGAATGCACAAACGAGCCAGAAAACCAAACTGCACCAGGTACGTGGCCCGACAGAGGCCCAGTGCTAGCTCTTTGGCTCGTTCGGGGAGAAGCCACCCCGCTCCTCCCTGCCTCAGCTTCTAAGCAAGCCCAACACGGAGGGGAGCACAGTGCCCACAGCTCCCCGCGTTCATAAACGTGTTTGCGTGTGACTTCAAGAATTCTCATAAAGCCCTTTGAGCTCCTCAAAGGACATAAACATGAAGTCTACACATTATTTTTGTAAGCCTATTAACTAGTCTCTGTCTCCATCTTCAAAGAAGCTCTCCTCCAGGGCACTGTATTTTATCTCCCCCTACGTCAGAGTTCAGTATTTGGAACAAAGATTTTTGGTTACCATGGGAACCGAGGAAAGACACTCCCCCCACCCCATTCCAGAAACACAAAAGGAGCTGACTACAAAGGTCTGGAAGAGGTTTGTGGGGTGGGGATGAGGCAGGCATCAATGAGGCAGGGGGAAAGATGGAGGCTTTGGTCCCAGGGGGGCTAGAAATCACAATGGTTGAGGCATGCATTGGGGTAGATGGAAAAATGGATGGTCTGAGACTTTAACAATCAACAAGTCAACACAGATTTGGGGAGAGTCTATGCACGGAGCTCTGTGCTAGGCAAAGGAAGCGTAAGACGAGGAGCTGACAATCTCACGTCAACGGGTAAGAAGCTTCACCCCATGAGGCATTTCATTCAGTCGGACTGAACCATGCTTACTGACTCAAGCAAGACGAGGCTCAAAACACAAGTTGGATACCACAGAGCTATAAAGATGATGAAGACGTCTTTCTACCCTTGTGAGGTCTAACTGCAGTGGGCAGGCCAGCGACACACATAAAGATTATATGGGACAGAAGGAAGCACTAGAAGGAAGGCAGAAGGTACAGATGGAATGCTCTGGGGGGTGGGGAATAGGCAGTGATTTGTTCTGACTTAGAACATGAAGGGAAGGTGTTATGGAAGACCTGATAATAAGCCGTTGTTTATTGAGCATCTCTTCTTGATGTCAGCGAGGAACAATATGACAAAAATGCCTGGCCTCAAGCAGCTTCCACTCAGCAGAAGCTGGAGAAGGGCTGTAGGAGGAGCTGGGCGAGCGGAAGTGGGTACTGCATCGGGACGTGTTGCGGGGGGGCATGCCTGAGATCAGGTGGACACGGAGTGGGGGTGTGTTGTGGATCAGATGCCATGACAAAGCGTTTTTACTAGGCTTCACTGCCTGGCTAGACATCTGGGGACCCAGCCCAAAGTTTACCCATCCCCCATCTCATTTAATTACCAGCTTGGGCTTTGGTTCCAACCCTAACGAGTGCCCGAGCAGAGGTGAGAGGTGGGGGTAGGTAGTGGGATGGTCCCATGCTTGAGGGCTGGCGGTGATGAAAGGACACCTTAGAAGGGGCAGAGGTGGAAGAACTAGGAAAAATCAGGAGGACAGAGCAATAGTTGAGGCAGGAGATGCCAAAGACCGAGGCAGGGAGGGAAGGCGCAGCTAGGAGGTGACTAGGACTTGGCCAACAGGTGATGTGGCAGGTGAAGGAGTCAGGATGCCATTTGATTGGGATGAGTAGGAGGATGGACGGGGACCTTTTGTAAGACGGAACACAGGGCATCAGGTCTGGGGAGGAGATCTGAGCTTCATTTTTGACTTATTGATTTGGGAGACCTTGGGGAGGTTTAGGTGGAGATGCCTCCAGAGGGTGGAAGGGAGGCCGGTGCTTGGGAAGCATGGCAGCAGCAGCCGTGGGGACTCGGGCTCATCCCCCCAGAAATGGGGACTGAAGCCACTTCCAAGGACCCGTTTGTAAAGGACCGGTGGGATACCTGACCCGTTGTAGGGGGAAATGGTGATTTAACTAGGTTTTAGATTCAGAATCTTGTCACTGGCAGGGCTCTTAGAAGTGAGGTGGCTTCAGTGTCAGAGGTACTCGACAGACATGTGCAAAATGGGACACACTTGCCGCCGAGCACACGCATTACTCAGTGTAACTGCTGCACATCTGTGCAGATGATGTTTTAATTCCTCCGGCCAAGACTTCCTCGCCCTGTGTCCTGTCCATCCTACTGGTAGAAACTTTATGCCGGAAGGCTTTTCAGTAAGAAATATGCTTCCTTATAATTTCCACCCACAAAGACCACTTCTCATCTCTGAAATAGCTTAGGCCTGGGACGCCTGGGTGGCTCGTCAGTTAAGCCTCTGCCTTCAGCTCAAGTCATGATCCGAGGGTCCTGGGACTGAGTCCCACATCGGGCTCCCTGCTCAACGGGGAGCCTGCTTCTCCCTCTGCCTGCTGCTCCCTCTGCTTGTGTTCTCATTCACTTGCTCTCTGACAAATATATAAATAAAATCTTTTAAAAAATTAATAACACAGGCCTGAAATATCAGAGACATTTGTTTCTCATCTATTTTCCCCACTAGGAAAAACTAGTTTTTCCTGCTTCAAAGAGTGGACAGGTCGTTTGTTCCCTGCTTTATTTTGAGCACTGACAAAATTCTTGGCACAGAACAAGGGAATAATGAATACATGGTTTTTTGACTGAATGAATACATGTGTAAATGGCCTCATCTTGGTCATCATGTTGAGTCTGATGAATGTTAAGGCATTCGAGGGAGATGAAGAGATGGTCAGGTTGGAGATGTACTGATGGAAGGGTGACAGTTGAAGATATGGGAAGGGACCAAGATCTTTAGGGAGACGAGGGAAAAAAAGAAAAGAAAGGAAAGGAAAAGAAAAGTACAGGGAAGGCAAGGACCAAGACTTTCACTTGCTTATTATTCCTCAGCTTTTAACTGAGCACTTACTAGAGGACAGCCTAAGGCCCTACCCTCAAGAATATTCTAGTGAGGGAGATGACAATAAATGCATGAACAAATAGGTATATAATGCAGATGAGAATAAGTGAAGAGAAGAAAAACCAAGTGGGGTAAGAGGACAGAAAAAGAAGGGGTGCTACTTTTGATAGAATGGTCAGGTGAGGGGCGCCTCGGTGGCTCAGTGGGTTAAAGCCTCTGCCTTTGGCTCAGGTCATGATCTCAGGGTCCTGGGATCCAGCCCTGCATTGTGCTCTCTGCTCAGCAGGGAGCCTGCTTCCTTCTCCCTCCCCTCCCTCATCTCTGCCTACTTGTGATCTCTGTCAAATACATAAATAAAAATCTTAAAAAAAAAAAAAAAGGAATGGTTGGGTGAGGCTGCTTGAAATCAAAATGACAGAGTTTAGGCATTGAGTAGAACAAGGAGGCAAAACTGTATTATGTCTCCCATGGCCAGAGCCTCCTGTGATTACAGGTAGGCGCTGGAATTATCTAGGAACGTGACTAACACTGGTCTACAGCTCTCCTGAGCGGTAATATGGAACACCCTAGAGGCTTAGCAGTTCTTTCCGAAGTTCTTGTTCTCCAGGTTGAGCTTCCCAAGCGGCCAGTGGCCTCAGTAGGGCCTGGTCCTTTAGCGAGGAAAACAACAGCAGCATCCCTGGGCGCCCTGTGGCTGACAAAGTTGTATCACACGCACACTTTGTTGGACCCTAACAACAGTGTGTCATACATTCTATTTTATAGATGAGAAAACTGAAGCTCAGACAGCCCAGCTGTAAAACTCATAATTATTAGAGTTGTGGTTTGAACTGAAGTGTATCTGTAGTTGCTTGACTTTTTGTTGTTAATTCTAGTAAAACTTGATCTGATTCTTGGAGAGCAATGAAGTCAAGAACAGGAAAATGGGCTAACACTGACCTAGGGTCTACCTAACATCCAGCATCTTGGAGGTATCTACGGATACCATGTTTCCTCCTCATGACAACCCTGGGCATTAGGTACACTTTTCCCACCTTGTACTTGGGGAAATTGAGATCGTTCGGTGACACACCAAAGGTCCCATGGCCATCGAGTAGGAGAACTAGGATCAGATCAGAGGTCACCCCGACAATGACTCCTGGTTTCCAGCTCTTTCCTTTATGCCCAGACATTTCACTAAAACCATCACCTTCTCCTGCCACAGGTCTCTGTCGAACCCAGCACTGCACTGTGGAAAGGAGGCTGAGTTGTAACCCAAGTGGCCTTCAGGGCCGTGAACACAGAGGGAGCTGGAATGTGGCCACTCATACAAGTGTGAGGATACCTGTATTGCCTCTTGTGACCACTAAGGAGATTCTGATAGTGTTAGTCCTTCCTAGCCTTCTATCCATTGACTGGTAATACATACCGCTAAAAAACGCATAATCCCTTTTGAACATCCCTTCATGATGTCCTACGAAAGGAAGCCTGAATTAAGGGGGCAAGGCTTTCATTTTAGAATTAATTTTGCCATCTAATGCCCTTACGTGTATTTGAAATAGTACTTTTGCCTTCTGCCACTTCACTCTGCCTTCCAGGTTAAGGTACTCTTAAAGCACATTTGGCTGTGCAGTGACACCAAGTGGCTAGTTGAGGAATAACATGCTGATTTAAGACCCTGGGTTAGGTTTTTTAAAAAAAAAAACAAAAACAAAACAAAACAAAAAATTCACAGAGCCATGCCAGACACCCTATTTATCACATTCAGCTGCTTAGGTTTCAGAGAATTAATAGGAAACTTTCACAGACTGGACTTTAATAATACCTTTTAAAAAGATACCCTGTCCCTTCGTAAGGAACCAGGTTTCCTTGGAGAAATGTCAAACTCCAGCTCTAGGGCAAGAAATGCCTAGATGTGTTTGAAACATCTAGTCACACCAGAAAGCAAGGAAGCTACCCTAGAGTACTAGAGTCTTGTCAAAAGGACCAGGCCAAATATGGGACAACAGTAAGAACAGCTGCCAGGAACGAAAATACATCAATTGTGTTTAAATTAGTATGTTTATACTGAACCTCAAAAAACAGAGACCAATGCCGCCTTGCCCATGGAGGATGTTCAGGAATGAAATCAATCTTCTGAAAACAGGCAAGGAGAAGGCAACGTGCTAAAGAGAAGGTATCTTGCCTTTTTATCTGTGCCTCCATCTCAGAGAAGTCAAATAGCAGAAAAGAGGAGGTTTCTTTTTATCAAAGGACACCAGCTAAAAAGTGAAGGAAAAATAGAGGACACTGTCATTTTATAAACTTGAACGAAGCCAGGCATCTAGGTAAGGGTGATCTGCAGTCGCGGGTGTTGCAAAAACAGAAGTATGTGAATGTGATGAACTCCCCGGTGGCGTCTACAGCACTACCTATGAAACATGCTCGCCAAAGGTGCTGGCCTGAATCCGTCCGTGCCTCTGGTTCTAACTGCTAACTCACAGGCAATGCCGGAGGCAGAGGAACATGTTGAAATACCACGGAAAGGCAGTCTGCAAAATTCAGACTATGGGAAACAAAAGGACACATGATCCATAAGCAGCCATGAAAAATGGAAAGGTATAGTAATGAGAAAAACCACAGATTAGTAAAAGCTTAAAAGGTGTACTGACCAGGGATGCCTGGGTGGCTCAGTCAGTGAAGCATCTGCCTTTGGCTCAAGTCATGATCTCAGGGTCCTGGGATCAAGCCCCGAGAAGGATTTTATTTGGATCCAGGTTCAAACAAACTTTAAAAACAAATGATCCGATAGTGGGGGAAATCTGAACGCTGGACATTTTCTATTATCATGGCACTAATGACATGCTGTTTAAATTTTAGGAGTAATAAGACATTATGATTGTATTTTTAAAAAGTCTTTAGTAGTCACACTGAAGTATTTATGGGTGAAATTAATAAAATGTCTGGAATTTGCTTCAAAAAGACCCATCAGAGGGGTGACAGTTGTGAGGGTACACATGACACAGGTCTGACCTTGAGTTAATTATCATTGAAGGTGAATGATGGGTTCCATCATCTTATTCTGGTTTGTTTTTTTTTAATTTTTTTTTTATTTTCCAGAGACAGAGAGAGAGAGCACAAGCAGGGGAAGCAACAGGCAGAGGGGGAAGGGAGAAGCAGGCTCCCTGCTGGGCAAGGAGCCTGATATGAGCCCGATATGAGCCCGACATGATCCCAGGACCCTGGAATCATGACCTGAACTGAATGCAGATGCTTAACCGATTGAGCCACCTGGGTGTCCATTATCTTACTCTATCTTTTCATACGTTTGGAAATTTCCATACTAAAAAGTTAAGGACAAAAGAAAACCATCGGACCAGCCACCTTGAAGGTTTATGGAACTGATTTAATCACGTCAACCTCATTCCTTATGAAATCAAAAGGGCAAAGGGAAAAAATAATTAACTACTGAAACCTACCATAGCTCATACACATTAAGTCATTTGTAAAAACAGGAGCATCTTAGTGAGTACTGAAAGATACTCTTTAGTAGAGGTCCTCTGAGGGAGGTTGTTATGGGCACTTAACAGATGGAGAAACTGTCTTAGAGAGGCTGAGTGGGATTCAAACTAAAATAGACTTGTTCATTAGAGTACACCAGCCTGCTCCCAAGACACGTGGGGAAGAGACAGAGAAGAGGGAGCAGGAATGAGGGTGAGACATTGGAGACACAGCACCCAAGATTTAAGGAGACCCTCACTCTCAGGGCCAATCCTGTACTTAGACCACTGTGAAAGTGGGCGCCTCCTTAAGTTGTGTACCACAGCCACCTCACTTCCCCACTCTAGTCTCTGTCCTTGGGAAAGATACTCCTTACCCCAAGTTTGCTTTTCCTGCTGCCTCTGTGGCGAAGGCAGGAAGGTCTGAATGATGACTGGAGAAGAGGCCCGGCTGCAGTACACGCACTGTCCTCTAGGGGGCACGACTACGGCCTACCACTGCCAGACCAGCCGAGCTCCAGTTCCCAGCGTCAGTGTTAGCTCCAGAGAAAGCTATGCCTTCAGGTAGCAGTGTTGGAGCCAGGCAGCCCAATAAATAAGTTCAGAAGCCCTGGGGAGTGGACAAAACCTGTCCAGGACAAGATTATCTGTGTATTTATTTTCCCTCCGGTGGTTCTAGAGTAGAAGCAAATCCACACCTATAGTTAATGCTGGTAAAGCTCCTGGCCTGTGACTGCACACGGTTTTGTGCCTGTCATACAGGAGGATTTTAACAAGTGGCGGAGGCCACTGATTCTCTACAAGAGACTCAGTTTCTGAAGGGGGGTTGGGGCCCAAAGAATAAAGACATGCAACCACCTGCACCTGTTATGCTCTATAGTCAAAAAGAACATGACCCCGAATGAGGCTCTGGAAACAGGACGAGAACACTCCAAGGACCATGGACAATGAACAATGGAGGGGGTGGCCATCCAGTTCTAGCAAATACTCCCTGCCTTTCTGGCATTCAAGGGGTAAAAAGGACAGCTCCCAAGTCCGATACATTTATGTATTTGTGACCCCAAACAACAGCTTGACTTAGCTATTCCCTGAGTCTCCCAGAACCTTACTGTGGCTAATGTAGGTGTTTAGCCTAAACTGTGGGGATACTCCAACCAGGCCAATTTGGCAAATGGCAAAGTATTTAGTCAGACATAATGCAAATGTTTGTGTGCCATAAGCTGAAGAAAATGAAATGAGAAATTATCAGGACTCCGTATTTAACTTAATTCATCAATAATATAAAGAAATTAAGAAAACAATACTATTTGAATCAAAAAGAATAAAACACCTAGGAATAAATTTAACCAAGGAGATAAAAAGATATGTATACTGAAAACTGTAAGACATTAATGAAGAAAATTGAAGAAGACACAAATAAATGAAAAGAGATTCCATGCTCATGGATTGGAAGAATTAATGTTGTTAAGATGCACATACTACTGAAAGCAACCTATGGATTCAATACAATCTCCATCAAGATTCCAAGGGAATTTTTCACAGAAATAGAAAACTAACCCTAACATTTATATGGAACTACAAAAGACCCCAAATAGGGGTGCCTGGTTGACTCAGTGGGTTAAAGCCTCTGCCTTTGGCTCAGGTCATGATCCCAGGGTCCTGGGATTGAGCCCCTCCTCGGGCTCTCTGCTCAGCAGGGAGCCTGCTTCCCTTCCTCTCTCTCTACCTGCCTCACTGCCTACTTGTGATCTGTCTGTCAAATAAATAAATAAATAAATAATCTTGGGAAAAAAATAAAAAAAAAGACCCCAAATAGCCAATGCAACCTGGAGGAAAAAAAAAAAAAGAATAAAGCTGAAGCACATTTCCTGATTTCAAATTATATTACAAAGTTATTGTAATCGAAACAGTATGGCACTGGCATAAAAAGATATATAGATCAGTGAAACAGAATAGAGAGCTTAGAAACAAACTCATCTATGGTCAACCAACTTACAGCAAAGAAGTCAAGTACAGTTTCTTCAATAAACATTGTCTGGAAAATTGGATAGCAATAGGCAAAAAATTGAAACTGGACTTCTATCCTACATCACACACAAAAAAACAATGCAAAATAGAAGAAAGACTTGAACATAAGACCTGAAACCGTAACATTCCTTGAAGAAAACATAAGGAGTAAACTCCTTGGCATCAGTCTTAGCAACAATTTTTGGTATTTGGCAATAAAAGCAAAAATAAACAAATGCAACTACATCAAACTGAAAAGCTTCTGTATAGCAAAGGAAGCTATCCACATAACGGAAAGGCAACCTACTCAATGAGAGAAAATATTTGCAAGTCATATATCTGACAAGGAGTTAAAAGCCAAAATAGATAAAGAACTCCTATAACTCAACAGCACAAAAGCCACGCATTCTGATTAAAAAATGGGCAGGGGATCTGAACAGACATTTTTCTGAAGAAGACATACACATGGCCAGTAGGTACACGGAAAGGTGCTCAACATCCCCCACCATTAGTGAAATACAAATCGAAGCCCTAATGAGATATTACTTCATACCTATTAGAATGGCTGGTATCAAAAAGACAAGAAAAATGTATTAGCAAGGCTATGGAGAAAAAGGAACTGTCATTACTGTTGTCATGGGAATTGGTGCCGCCACTGTGGAAGACAATATGGAGGTTCTTCAAAAAATTAAAAGTAGAACTATCCTCAGATTCAGCAATTCCACTTCTGGATAGATAGCTAAAGGAATTGAAATCACTGTCTTTTTTTTCTTTTTTTAATTTTTTTTTTTAAAGAGATGAAATCCCTATCTTGAAGAGCTATCTGCACTGCCAGGTTCACTGCCCCATTATTATAATAGCCAAGATACGGAAACAAGCTAAGGGTCCATCAGGAAATGAAGGGATAAAAATGTATGTCTATACACAAAGCAGTATTATTCAGCCATAAAGAAAGAAACTCTGCCATTTGTGACAATGTGGATGACCTTAAGGACATTATGCTAAGTGATAATAATTTGGACAGAGAAAGAAAAATGCTGTATGATCTCACTTATATGTACAATTAAAAAAAAAAATAACAACAACAACTGAGCTCATCGAGACAGAGAAGAGACTGTTGGTTGCCAGAGACGGGATGTGGGAGGGGAGTGGGAGAAGAGGGTGAAGGTGGCCCAAAGGTACAGATTTCCAGCCATAAGAGAAACTAGTCCTGGGAATGTGATACAAAGCAAGGTGACGATAGTTAACAATCCTGTCATGTATATTTGAAAGTTATTAAGAAAGCAGATGTGTGGGGATGCCTGGATGGCTAAGTTGGTTAAGTGGCTGCCTTCGGCTCAGGTCATGATCCCAGCGTCCTGGGATCGAGTCCCACATCGGGCTCCTTGCTTGGCAGGGAGCCTGCTTCTCCCTCTGCCTCTGCCTGCCACTCTGTCTGCCTGTGCTTGCTCTCGCTTCTCTCTCTATGACAAATAAATAAATAAAATCTTTAAAAAAAAAAAAAAGAAAGCAGATGTGTGAAGTTCTCATCTCAAGAAAAAGAAATTATGATGGATGTTAAATAAACTTATGGTAGTGAACATTTCATAATATTTCTGTATATCGAAGCATTATATGTTGGACACCTGAAGTCAATACAATGTTATAGGCTAATTATATCTCAATAAAACTGGAATAAAATATAAATGTAATGCAAATGCTCATTGCAGATGATCAAGGAGTGGTTATGGAGATCAGATGTTACCCTCGGATGACTAGAGAATCATTTCCTTACAGGGAATAGACGGTGATGCTTTCCCTCTCCTCGATCTTAATGCTGTCATCGGTGGGAACTGGCGGGTTGCTCTGAAACTGGTTTGGAATCCGGAACCAGACTTTTAATTTCTTCTGGAGGGAGCCATCATCACCAGGAAACACAGCAAAGGAAATAGGAACTGTCATCCCCATTCCGATTCCTGAAAACATAAAACCCCACAGAGTGAGGGCTTGCTACAGACAGAACTTGCTCAGGACCATGGAAGATCAGCTAATCTCATTCTTCCTCCAAGACAGTATATTTGGTTCTTGAAATTAATAACAAACCTTCCAGGTGTTAAAACTATATAGTAAGATATATACAAAACAGCTCTTATTTGTATATACTGGAAATAGGAATGTAGTGATTCAACTCGTTTGGAAAAAATTATTTGGTAATACATATCAAGACTGTCAATTTATCAGTATCTAATTGCCTTCTGTTTAAATGTGAATTTTAAGGAAGTAATCCAAAATATCTTAAAGGCTGTAGGTAATAGGATATTCATTACCACAGAATTTATAATTGTCAGAGACTGGGAGCCATGTAAATGTTCAAAACAGGAATATGTCTAAATTACAGGTACACAATGCAATATAATGTAGCTGTCAACAACCACACTTAAGAAGATTGCTTAACACTAGTGGAAAATAGCTATAACTATAAATACCGGAAGGATACACAATTGCACAAACACTATGATTACATTTTAAAGGCTTATTAAAAAGCCCTAAAGAAATACATTCAGAAGGCAACAATGATTGCAATAAAAAAGATGGATTGGGGTACTGTTTTGTTATTTTCAAGATATTCTTTAATGTTTAATCACATAAAATATTTTTTAAAGATTTTATTTATTTGGGAGGGGAGGGACAGAAGGAGAGAGAGAGAGAGGGAGGGAGAGGGAGAGAGAATCCCAAGCAGATTCTGTGTTGCACATGGAGCCCAACATGGGACTTGATCTCACCACCCTGAGATCATGAACTGAGCTGAAGCCAATGGTTGGATGCTCAACCAACTGAGCCACCCAGGCGCCCCAAATTTTATCATTTTTATACAAATATTCTTCTAAAAAACATTACAACAACATTAAGAAGGAAAAGATTTCTTCTTGACCTCCTACTGGTTGACTTATTGTCCAAAGCCTGATTACTTTGGTGTTACTAAATGCTACTGAGGTTAATACCAGTTTCTGACTTTCTAAATTATCAGCCTGAGAAATATCCTAAAAATTAAACATCACCTTTCTTTCTTCTTTTGCCTTGCTTTTGACCCATTTGGGGTTCGCACTGATTCTAAAGAGCAGTCCAAATGAGAGAGCTTTAGAGTTAAGCTCATATTTAAATATGGATTCCACGCTGACAGGTACACTGAAACTTCGGGCCCATTGTTTTAAAAATAGGGGCACGGCCAGCACAGACTGACATGTCTAAGACTGGGACAGCCTAAAAACTCCCAGCCCCTTCATTTGCCAGAACAGAGCTGAGGACCTGGCATACTCACCACTCACTGAGCCTCAGAGCCCCGTGGATTCTGAGCGACACAGGGACTCTCAGGACACAGGCTGAGCGACACAGCCTCTCAAGTCTGAGGCTGGCCTGGCTCTGTGACTTGGCTTTCCTCACTCAGTAAACCAGTCCAAAGATATACAAGCACTGCAGGGTTGATACCCCAAGTGCATGTTCATGCCTGGGAGAGAAGCATGCCAGGTGATATGGAGCAGGGAGACCACACATCGAGGGGTAGGCCGGATGGGGTCAGTGTGGTCCCCTTAGAGCATTCTTGTGCACAGAGCCCAAGTTCATGTGCTACTGAAGCAGGTGGTGACAGGTGCCCTGTGGCCCCTCCCTGTATTTTCCCCTGATGACATGAGACCTAGCAAGCTTCCCTCTGAGCCCAGAACCACATCGTTCAGGGATACTCACCCTTGTCATTGGTGCCTCCCACGTACTTCATGACTTTGGGCATTGCTTCCCGGAGACCCTCATCCACAGGCTTGTCTGTCACTTCCACTGTGGCAAACCGCCCCCCTTCACAGGTCCTTTCCTCATAGGAGACGTCTTCCTAGAGATAGAATTTACATACTTAAAAGAATTAAAATGGCAGCTGGTGATTACTCTAGAAGCGGTGATGGTCCAGTTATAAGAACGGCTAAAGAACTTTTCATAATGAACCTGGGCATGGTGACAGGGTAGAAGAGACAGTTAGGAATATGAAGGGCCATGAGAAGATTCTGGGATTTCTTACAAATGTAGAGTCAGCAGAAAAAACTTCAAATTATCAATACTCTCAGAGAGATAAGAGAAGATATTGCATCCAAAGCCACTCAGAACATCACCAGAATGCTATAAAAATAGGATGTTCAGAGATCACAGAGCTCTTAGAAATTAAAAATGTAACAGAAATGAAAAATTCAGGGGAGAAGTCAGAAGATAAAGCTGAAGGAAATCTTTCAGAATGTCAAGTAAAGAGGCAAAGACATAGAAAACAGAAGAGAATTGGAAATCAGAGAATCAAGCCAGGAGATCCAACATCTGAATGACAGGACCGTCAGGAAAAAGAGATGAAAATTGGAAAAGAAGAAAGATCTGTGGGAGGCCACCGCACAGTTGGAGTCGAGGATCAAACCAGGCCCTGACTTGTGTCTCCTTCAAAGTCCGGACACCTCGACAAGGTTAAGGATGGGAAAGTTGAGTGCACTGAGAAAAGGGTCTGTGCTATGTGTCGTGCACTTGCCTACGTGACATCCCACACACTCTCCCTACAGTAGGGAACAATGTGGCCAGGGTCCTGAGTTCTTAGTTAGTCCTTGTTCTGTACCTCCCATAACCCACTCCCTGGTTGATTGTCTTGCTAATGGCTTTAGCTGAAACTACCTGGCCTCACGAGGTTTGCTTGTAGTAAATGTAAACTTGTTATAGAAACTTGTGGTCATCTGACTATGTACTGATGTAATGCTCCTTTTATTCTGGTCTGCTTTATAAATGATTGTAAGATGTGGAATAAAATTGGCACTGTTGGACATCATCTTCAGTGTCCCTCTCGCCCCCATCTCTTTGTCTCTTAATATCTTTTCACCATCCTCTTAGCCCTCATGGTTTTCCTGGTCGATTCGTCGCCCTGTCCGTGACAGAGATCCAGCAACAATGTCACAAACTCGAAGGCCCCAGGATCCGCCTCATTCTAGAAGCAGGGCTGCAGGTCAAGAAGAATCAGAGTCGCTCAGAGAGGGAGACAAACCATTAAGAGACTCTTACTCAAGGAAATGAACTCGGGTTCCTGGAGGGGAGGTTGGTGGGCAGATGGGGTAACTGGGGGATGGGCATTAAGGAGGGCACGTGATGTAATGAGCACTGGGTGTTATACACAACTGAGGAATCACTAAACTCTACCTCTGAAACCAATAATATACTATATGTTAATTATATAAAATAATATACTATGTGTATATAAAATAATATAGTATATGTTAATAAATTAATTCATTTAGTTAAAAAATAAAAATAAAAGCTTCCATGGCAATTTTCACCAAATTAAAAAAAAAAAAGAAGAAGAATCAGAGTCATTCTCTTCACTTGTACTATTCCCAGACACGACTCCTCATTCCAACTCATCTCACTAAATCATACGCCCCTGAATGCTCAGCTTCACTGCCAATCCCCCCAAAGCCAGGGAGGACCCCCGCTCCTCATGACTACTCTCCACATGAGTCTCTGTCCTAAGGTCATTATCCTTTGCCTTATGGACGCTTGTGGCCCTCCTCCATCCCCTCTCCTCTTCCTTGTCCTTTGATATCTCATATGATGTAATTTTGTATTCCTTGAACATACGCTATAAGACAGTGTTTTTCAAACTTGGAAAAGAATCACGATTCAAAACAAGAAATGTATTTTTACCCCATGCCCTTATCAAGAACACACACGTGATTGAAACAGGGTTTCACAAAATGATACTTCACCCTTATGGAGGAGGGTGAATATACCAGCCTTTTCTTTCTTTCCTGTTGACTTTTACTCTACTCAAGTGAATTTTATTCTATTCCACCAAAAGAAGAAAGACATACTCTATATTGATTTTGCTGTCTGGTAATGGAACACTGTGCAGTTTGAAAAATGTGCTCTAAAGTCTTTGTGGACAAGAACTATGTGGACTATGTGGACCAGAACAATGCCATAGAGCATCGTAAATTAGATGCTCAACGGGTGTTTGGTCATGGATTAAGGAGCTGCCTCTCTTACTCATGATTGTGAAAAATAAGCAGAAGACGTGGCTGCCCCGGCTGGGCAAAGGGGCCTTCCTGGGACATCCTAGACTGAAAGTCTTCAACTCCCAAGCGGACAGAATGACTCTTTGGAGGTGGGTAGGACTGTGGGGCTAAGAGGTCTGTATTGTCTGAAAAAGTACACTTACATTCTAATTTTATGTTTAGAATGGGAAAAAAAAATTTTCTTTGTGATGCAAAATTAAAGAAGAATAGTGAGAAAGGGACCCAGGAAATCTGAAAGGTTTCTGAATGCCAGTTTCATCAACTTCCCTTCACATGGGGTAGGGGAAATTGCACCAGACTAAGAATCAAGAGGCTCCAAATCAAATCTACTGTGTCATTCGGGGGATGGCTATGAGGTCCTCCCCTTGGAAAGTGTTGCATTTCCAAAGGGCCTTCAGTAGCAAGCCGTGCTGTATAAACCTGGGGTATTTTGCTCTTTCTGGCTCTGTCACAGCAGAGACTAGACTCAGCCTTCATTTGAGGTCCTTTTGAGTCTTGCCACTCGTGTTTAAAATTCCAGAAACGCTACTCTGTGAATCACAGAATTGCAGCCTGAAAGCCGTTTTAAAGTTCGTCCAATCAAACTAATTTCCCAAAGAAGAAACGAAGCACCAGAGGGACTGAGTTCCCCAGGAACACACAGCTACTAAGTGGTGACACTGGCACCAGAGTTCCAATCTCCAAACCCTAGTCTAATGTTAACTGCCGGGCTCGGTACTGTATGGGGGATGATGGGAATGCTTTTAAGCATTTTCCTTTAGCTACTGAGTTAGTTCTTCCTGTTGGACATTTGGATGTCTGTGTCCAGCTCCGAACAGGGGCAGCTAAAGTCATTGGATGCAGCTTCTTCTCTCACAAACTGATGACAAGCTCTCACTGGAGAAAAGACCTGGCTGGCTCTTTCCTTCATTCTTTCTTTCCTTCTCTTATTAATCCAACCAACGACAGTGGAGCTTCTCCTATGTGCTGAGCACTGTGCCCTGTGCTAAGATACAGCAGTGATAAATGATACAGTTTCTGACATTGGGAGGGGGGTGGTCTGGTCTAATAGAAAAACCAGGTTATAATCCGATGATATATTTAAGAGGAGAGGCAGGGCAGCGTGGGAACACAGAACAGGACTACTTTGGTTATTCTGGGGGGCAAGGTGTGTATTGATGTGCTCGGCTAGGTCCAGGCTGACCTACGAACTTTGAGGTTCTTAAAGATAAAAATATTGAGAAATATTACTGAAGACCTCTGCCAGGTGCTATGGATTTGGAGATTAAGACGATATGGGCAGTCTAGATGATTATGAAATTATCATACGATGTAGCAAATGTTCTGAAAGTTTGGGGAGGGAAATTTCAGGTATCAGGCACCACAGGTAGAAAAGAGCAGAGGGGAAGAACACAGCTGGTTCGCTGGGGCTGGAGCAAATGCTGTCAAGCAGGACACAGTGAGAGAGGGGGTTGCAGATTTTGGCTGGGCCAGACCCCTGGAGGACTCCTAGGCTGCCATAGGGAGGATTCTGTGAGCTTCGTTCCAGTGACGGTGAGCTGAGTACAAGTCAGTTTCATCTACCCCAAATTCGTTCAATTGACTTTGTGATCCAAATGTGGGATTTTGAGTGGGAGGGGTCCTTGCACAGAAAGGAATTCTGGAGATCCTATAGGTGATCTGTGCTCTCAGACTCTTCTCCAGGCAGAAGGTCCATGGCAAGAAAAGAAAGGCTGCCAAGGAAAGAATCCAGTTTGATTCGGAGAGCCAAGGCCCCCATGATAATTCTACCAGTCCTTTTTTTTTTTTTTTTTAAGATTTTATTGATTTATTAGAGAGAAAGCAAGCAAGAGGGAGAACGACAGAAAGCCTGAGCTGGGGGTTGGGACAGAAAAAGAGGGAGAAGCGGATTTCCTCCTGAGCAAGGGACTTGATCCCGGGACCCTGGGACCATGACCTGAGCTGAAGGCAGACACTTAACTGAGTCACCCAGGCACCCCGTAAATCTACCAATCTTTAAGGCTCACCTCCACCATCTCTTCCTGAGTGATCCGTCCTTCTTATGAACTCCAAAGGCTGAGAACACTAGGGCTAGAAGGGCCCTTTCATATCTATCAGTTCATTTGCCTCCCAGGACAGATAGACAAACTCTCCATTGCACAGCTGGACATGTGGGTGTGGAGCTCAGTAGGAGACTGACATGGGGGATAAATTTGGAAGTCATCAGCAAAAGGGGAAACTGAAGCTGTGAATGAAATTGAAATTGCTGGGGAATACACACAGAGCATTCTGCATCACTTAATCATGTTAATGAATGCCCTACCTAAAAGCCCTCATTCACCAAGTTTTTAGCCTCTCCTATATGGTCCAGGTACCAGCTAGCTTCTACCTACCTTGCCAGCCACACCCAGAGCACTTCCTCACTGGCCTTCTGCTATTTCCTTCAATGCCATGGTCATGCCTGCCCCAGAGCCTCTGCACCTGCCCCTTCTGCCTGGAGTACCTCTTTCCTATCCTCTTTCCTGCCTGATGGACCCCTACTTATCCCCAAAGTCCCAACCTCAAAGTCACTTCCTCAAAGAGGATCCTCATTTAAAACAAGTTCCCATGATATTTTTTATAGACCCCGGACTTTCACAACACTAGAGTTATTGTAATTATAACTGAATAATAATGCGTTTAACCTCCATCTGTAACCATAAGCCCCATGTGGTCAGGGGCTATCTGTGTTTACCACTGTATGTCTTAGCGTCTAGTACCATGTCTTGCATATAGTAGGTAATAGGAGTATTTGTGGGAAAGGAGGCTGTGGCATAAAACCTGGTTTTACTCGAAGGATAAGGAATAGAATAGACATAGCTGGGTAGACAGATGAGCAGTTAGTCTAATTATACCTATGCGGGAGAAAAGCAAACTCACAATGTCTTAAGGTGGTACTACAGAAGGTCCCACCCGATTGGATAGCATCTATGTCCATAAACTCATTTGAACCACTGGATCACTGTGAAGATTTAGGTTGGAGAGAGGGACATTGCAAAACTACCCAGTTCTCCAGGGAGAATTTAAATAGAGTTCTATTTCTGCAGAAAATAAAGCACCTAAGTTAACACAACTAACACATTCGATTCTTCCAATTTAGTGTGTTTAGTGTGTGTCCTTGTCATATGGAACATAATAACAGCCCACCTCTGTCCCAGATTCTGCTAACTTATGCTCCCAATCAGACATGGATTTGGCCCAAGGCCGCAAACACCAGTTTCAACATTCCCCAGGAACCCTGGTCAAATTCAAATCCCAGACTGAGATCTTGAAACAATGCCTCTTGCTATGGAATTTGCCAGGTCCTCTGCGAGGTCAATTTTTTTTCTAGCCACCTGCTGGGGTGGGTATAACATGTTGATTCTCGAAGCCAGCTTTCTCATCATAAAACAGTAATTTCTCATCATAAGAAAAAATAATATAGTCCACCTAACTCGGGACTTTCTATGGGTCAGGTATTGTTTTAAATACTTTGCATGAATTTGTTCCTGCAATCCCTGTAAAGAAGTGAGTGTTTTTATCTTTATTTTCAGGTGAAACTGGAGCACAAGGGGTTAAGTAACATGACTGAGTTACAGTGGGCAAGTGGTAGAGCCAGGATTCAAACCCCTGGGTGGTCGGGTCCTAACCAATGTGCACAGGCTGGGAAAATTAAGATGTCAGTTATTAATATCAGTCCTGCGCTGCGGATCCACAAGACCCACCTAATTCAATACAGTGTGAGCAGTGTGCCCACCTCCTTCCTGAAGCAATGTGGAAGGCACCTGATAAGCTCCGCAGCAGCCCGGATCTCTCCATCACAATCAGTCCTGAACATATGGTGAGCCCGAACCTGAGCTACGCAGGGTCCACTGTCTGCCATCTATTGGCCCAAGAAAATGGGCAACAATTCCTGACCCAGACACTACCCGGGGCAAGAGAGATAATTCCAGGGAGAGTCTGTCTTCAAAGTATTAATCCTCTGAATTTGTATATTTTTTAGTATCTCTGTATATTTATATACATATATTTATGAGTATCTTTGAATAGTTACATAATTGTCACAAAGGCACTGTCATTCTCATAGCTGAGAGATTTCAGGGTTCACAGTGCTTAGGAGGTTAAGTAACTTACCCGAAATTACCTGTGAAACTAAGCGGAAGCCAATGGTTACCATACCCTACCAAGTACTAGGTATTTTGCTGAACAACTTATAGCTGGTTATCTCATTGAAATTCCCAAACATTCTTATAAGATACAAATTGTTATTTCCTCTTGTGATCGGTTTCAGAGAAGTTAAGCAAGTTGCCTTTGACCACACAGCTAGGAAGAGCAGAGCTGAGTTCTGTCTGACTGAATGGTATTACCACATTTGTAGGGTGTATGAGTTTACAAAGCATTTTCATGTTTTTTAAAAAAATGTAATATTTATAGTTGGTCTGGGAGTAGATGGAAGAGGTATTTTTATACCCATTCTACACCTGCAGAAACCAAGAATATTCAGGTTAAGTGATCTGCATCAGCCTGGTAGCAATATCCCATACGGTACCATGTTCCCATCAAAGGTTGAGGGAAGATGCTTATCAGAGAACTGTTGCCTGAGCTCAGAGGCCAGGGTTACTTGGAAGAAGCTAGAACCACGGTGGCCTGTCTAGAAAGAGCTGGAGCTGCGGAGAAACTCTTGGTGCCAGAGACCTGATAGTTCAGAGAAAGAAAGGGAGAAACACCTTCTTTCTTTCCTTCCACCCTTATATCTCCCACCAGTGCCTCCCCCTGGGTGAACCTCACGGCGAGTTATCTGACACTGGAGCCTGGGAAGTAGGCAACTGGAATCAGCCCTCACTCCAGACTGAGACACGACCCCCATTCCAGACTCGGGACTGAGACCCAGGGAATGGGCAGGGGAGGCATCTGAGGACAGACAGGGGTACAGCAGCCCAGACCCTGTACTGGCAATTGTCTGTTACCCCAAAAAGACCAAGAGAGCTCGATTCCACTACAGAAGGGAGAACTCTCTGGGAGGTGTTGGTAAGCGTTGGGGCCAAAAAGCATCCTAGACATTCCTGGGCTGAGTCCACAGATGAGCACACACACCTCACACAGGCAGGGTCTCACCACAGACAGTTTCTGTGGCCTGCAGTTTATGAACATTGGTAGGCAAACAGGTAAAACTGACATTATTTCCCCACTCGAAACCACAGACTCATTCCTCAAATTCCCTATTCCTTCCTCCCTTCCCTACTTGTTTTTCTTCATAGCCTTGATTGGCAGCTGATAACGACCTTTTGACCTGTTTACTTTGCATTACCCACTAAAATGTAAGCTCCACGAGGATGGGGGTCTTGTTGGTTTTATTCATTGCTTTATCCCCACTGCCTGTAAAAGTGATGTACATAGATGGTACTCAACAAATTTTAGTTACTTATTGAAAACATTAATTGTAACTTAGAAGAGTTCACATGAAGAATCTGGATTTCTGGTTTTCCTTAAAAATCTGGCAATTCTGGTTTATATCCCTGCATAGCAACATGGCTGCTCTTTGTAGAGGGGACCCTGAATTCTTCCTTGGATTTGCCTCAGTCCCCACCTTGCCTTAGAGTCTAACACAGGCAGCTTCACTCATTTCCATAGCCTGCCTGGATGCTTATAGGCATCTGAATGTCACCCCTGATCTGGGCTCAACTTGGTCAATCTAAGTGCAGCAGAGGGAACTCAGAGACAGATGAAGTGACAGGGCTCTGGTTATAGCTGCGTGAAGAACTCAGACTATAGTCTGGTTGAAGGCTTTTGTGTGACCATCAACACGCTCAGTACCAGAACTGGGGCCTCAGACAACACAGTCCTTTAACATAGGAGGTGCTGAGCGGGGAGCTGAGTATACACAAGGCACAAAGTACCTGTTTGCAAGGAGACTGTAATCTAGCTGCGGACTCTTCGTTTTCAGGGGGCAATCCAATTTGCTTGTGTTAGCACTGCTGTCAATTTGTGGGGGAGACTGCAGTCAAGCCCTTTTCACCCATCCTGTATCCAAGGACCCAACTCTGGGAGTTCCATGGGCCAGCATACCTTGTTACCGCTCTGGGCCTTTGCGCATGCTCTCTGTCTCTGCTTTTCTGCGCTCTCCTAACCTACCAGAAACCCAGGTGAAGACACTTCCTCCGGGAAGTCCCCCTCATCAGCCCCTGGCAGAATGGATCGGGTCCTTCCCCTGTGCTCCCTCCCGTGCACGTTTACTTCGGTGGAGCACAGATCCTGCTCCTTTATACTCATGTCCTCCAGGAGTTGGGAATTTCTTGAGGACAAGCACGTTTTCGATCTTTTTGCACCCGCAGGCCTCTCAGCAAACAAACGATCAGAATGCTTAGGGTGTTTACATGAATTAATGCAATCAACAGGCGCTGTTCCGTCGCCGCGCCTAGACTCCTCTCTTAAAGCGATCTCTCCTCTTTGTCACCCCTCCTCCCAGCAGAGCCCTCAGCCTGCTGCTCTGTACTTCCCTTTCACTTCCTCCTTCCCAGTTCGCGTGCTGGGCACTGGAAGGCAGTGCCCCTCCCCCGGCAGAAGCCAAAACGCACATTCTGGGGCAGACCGCTTGCCCCACATGCCCGTCAGAACCCACTCCAGCCCCGGTTAGGGTGCGGTGGGCGGGCGCAGCCCCGCTTCAGGTGCTCGGCAGCCCAGCGGGCCTACCTTAGCCCCTTTGCTCAGGACTGCCAAAGGCCACGTCTCTACGCTCCCGAACAGCGAGTTCTTGATCATGCCCAGCATGGTGTGGCTGCCGCGCTCCGGGGGTACCTGCGGACTCAGGCCTCCAAGGGCGGCTGGGGCTAGCGTGCCTGGTGGGCTGGCGGCAACTCGGACTCCGCCCCGCGGAGAGGCGCTAGGAGGCCGACGCGGCGGGACGGGGCGGGGCGGCGGAGAGGCCCCGCCCCCGCCGGCCCCGCCTCCTCTACGGCGTCTGCAGGCCAGGGCTTGGACACAGATTCTGCCTATGGGATTTAGGCAGTAGTGATGGAAAACTTTCTACTTCCCAGCCCCGACTTTCCCCCACCCGCATCCACCCCGGCTTCACCTCTCAGGTACCTGGGCACCAGACTTCCAAGCCTCTGGATTCCTCTGGAGCTTTTTCTGCCCTCCACCCTAAGGCTCTACATCCCGCGTACTGCATAGACAAGGTTCATAGGATCTGTGGGCCCCGTCCTAGAGACACCTGATTGCTGCATCTCCAGCGACACTTCCTGGGTTGTCTCCCACTCCACCCCATTACCTCTCATCAAGACGACTGAAAAGCCATCTTAACTAGTTTTCTCCTTACCACTTCCTTTCCTCTAATTGGTTTTAATCACAAATTCCACGTTAATTTCCCACAGCATGGCTTGGCTCATTGTGTCCTTCCAATCAAAACCTTCTAACCAATTTCATTAGCATTTGTTGAGTGCCTGTTTCCCAACAAGTATTTTGCAGATATCATCTCTACTCCTCACACCACTGAACATTACATATTTTATAGCCTTTTTACAAAGGAGGAACCTGATACTCAGAATATAAGTGAGCGACTGATATAAGTGACTTTCTTAGGATCAAAAACCAATATGCGGCTTAGCCAGGATTTGAATACTGAAGGTGGTGTCCAGGTCCATATCCGTACCCATACTTTATGGAGCTCCTGGGTGGCTCCTTCTGTGCACTCAATTTCAGCTCAGGTCCTGATCTCATTGCTGGTGAGATTGAGCCCTGCAGGAATGCTCCCAGCTCAGTGCGGAGTCCTCTTGAAGATTCTTTCCCTCAGCTCCTCCCCAACTTGTACCTGTGCTCTTTCTCTCTCTAATAAATAAGTAAATCTTAAAAATAGTATCCATAACAATTTTATCACTCCCTGTCCTCTTAGAGATCTACAGATGTCCTGCATGTGACAGTACTTGCCACATACCCTCTTTTTGTTCCTGTCCCTGTGCCACAAAGACATCTCCCCTAGGACGTCCCCCTCTGTGGCAAGCCTTGGCATTTGACTTCTCTGAAAGTTGTGTCTCCGGAAACTTTAACCCTTCCGTCTGAACTCACCTACTATTTTGTTTATTCAAATGTTTCTGCTTGCATGAGGATTTTATATGCATGTTTCACTGGGGAATGTTTAGTCTAATTGATAGCTTCCTTTGTGCAGCCTTCCCGTCTTAACCAACCCTGAGGGACTTCTGCTGTGCCTGCTTCTTGACAGAGGCAAACTTGAACCTGAGCCAGATAGTTGGAATCAATAATGGTGATACTGATGACTTCAGTTTTGTGGTAACAGATATTAACTTTATTAACTATGAATAAAAAAGATTTACTTTTGACTAATGTTTGTTGATTGCTATAAAATAAATGGCTAATGATTTTATATCTTCTTGGCTCTAAGATGACGATTATGCATCACTGTTATTTTACGTGCCACCAAGAAAATAAATGCTACCTAGTAAGCTATGACATCTAATTGATTTGAAGTCATCCAGAAACATTAAAATGTGAAATAGCCTGCAGCTTACGATTCATAAGAAATTGCATGTTACTTTGTAAAAGTTCCTGAGTCTTTCTTCCTCACAGCTATGTCCCCTTTATTACAAAATAATCTATTAAAGGGCAAAGATCTATTTTTCTTTAGCTTTACCCCTGCCCGAGGGTTACTCAATAACTGTACAATGATTAACAAAACTATTCTTTTTTAAAAAGATTTTACTTATTTATTTTAGAGAGTGAGCATGGGAGCAGGGAGGGGCGAGAGGGAGAGGGGAGAGAATCTCAAGCAGACTTGCACTGAGCTCAGAACCTGACATGGGGCTCCATCTCAAGACTTTGAGATCATGACGGACGGGTGCTGAAACTCAGAGTAGGACGCTCAACCAACTGAGCCACCAGTTGCCCCAATACTATTCTCAATATTAGATAAAATCATCTATTTTAGTTACTAAAGTAGTTACAGTGAGGGGTGCCTGGGTGGCTCAGTCTTTAAGCTTCTGCCCTCAGGTCAGGTCATGATCCCTGGGTCCTGGGATTGAGCCCCACATCGGGCTCTCTGCTCAATGGGGAGCCTGCTTCTCCCTGTCCCACTCTCTCTGCTTGTGTTTCCTCTCTCGCTGTCTCTTGCTGTCAAATAAATAAATAAAATCTTTTTTAAAAAATGAAGTAGTTACAGTGAAGTGGGGCCTATTACTCAACATGGTCAAGTAGCAGAAGCATTTGGGAATCAGAAGACATAGCGACAGATGATCTGGATTCCATCCAGTTTGACTCTGTCCTACTAGTGTGATTAGTGTCTTCTCTGCAAATTCCTGAACTTTTGCAGGCCTCAGTTCTTACATCTGCAATGTTGGGGCGGTAGTGCCCCCTCAGAGTGCTATTGGCAGGATCGAAATTGCTCAGGCACTTAAAACTACTATGTGCACTGTTAAGGTTGGGACTCGCCCATCCCCCAGGTCAAGTTGTTTCTATTACCAAGAATGAACACAGCTGCTTCAAGAACATCCATGGATGTATCATTTTAAAGCACAGATTATTAGGAGTTTTCCTTTATCTGAGACTTCGATATGTTGCAAGATACTCCCCTTTGCAATTTATTATGTATATAGTTGAATAATGTTGTCTGTGTGTGTACTGCAGACAAAAGAAATTGTATGTATTATTTATGCAGTGGTTTTGAGGGCAAAATATTATGACAAAGTAGAATTTGGTAGGAAAGGGATAATGATAACTTACACTCCTCGAGGGCAGGATACGACCAGTAAGCATCATGAGTGCTCTGTTTGGTTCATCTCATTTAATCTTGACTGTAACCCTGGGAGGAAGGTGCTAGTACTTCTCCACTGGTGTAGATTAGGAAATTGGGGCACAGACAGGCTAGGTAATCTACCTAAGGGCAGGCAGCTAGTAACAATGAGAGTAGAGGTCAAACAGGTACTGAAGGGCCAGAGCCATGGTGTTCTTAAAGTTTCTCTAAGGGTGCCTAGGTGGCTCAGTCATTAAGAGTCTGCCTTCAGGGGCGCCTGGGTGGCTCAGTGGGTTAAAGCCTCTGCCTTTGGCTCAGGTCATGACCTCAGGGTCCTGGGATCAAGCCCCGCATCAGGCTCTCTGCTCAGCAGGGAGCCTGCTTCCCCCTCTCTCTCTGCCTGCCTCTCTGCCTACTTGTGATCTCTATCTGTCAAATAAATA
The DNA here is from genome assembly GCF_011764305.1 of Mustela putorius furo. Taxonomy (NCBI): domain Eukaryota; kingdom Metazoa; phylum Chordata; class Mammalia; order Carnivora; family Mustelidae; genus Mustela; species Mustela putorius. Next base: position 35,038,987 of record NW_025422368.1, on the reverse strand, counting down.
AATAAAATCTTTAAAAAAAAAAAAAGAGTCCTACGTTGGGCTCTCTGCTCTGCAAGAAGCCTGCGTCTCTCTCTCCCACTCCCCTTGCTTGTGTTCCCTCTCTTGCTGTCTCTCTCTGTTAAATAAATAAATAAGATCTTAAAAAAAAAAAAAAAGCTTCTCTAAGCATCAAGGGCAGTCAAGCAGGAAATTTGACCCCCAACTTCCAACTTCCAAATCATCAAGTGCTGAAGAGGGCAGGGAAGAAGGCACTGGGGGACTTGACCCTTAATCAAGGCAATGGCTGCAGCTGCTTGTTGTTTCCCTGGAAATGAGACCCAGGAAGACAGATGAGTTCAAGAGATTGGGGGTGGATGTGGAGGCTGAGATCTACTGCAGAAGAACCCACTCAAAATATGGAGCTTGATGGGAGGCACACTCAGAAACAGAGTTTACTGAGACCTAGAGCGAAGTAATGCAGGTAGTAGTATTTACGTGTAAGACAGGACAAAGCAGAGCTCTGCTGACCAAAGTTGTATGCATGTTAAAGTGCCTACTCACCATTTACAAGGAGAAGAAAGCAAAACCAAGAGCTTTGGGAACAGAGACTGGGGAAGGAGCGTGGTAAGGAGAGAGAATTCAGTTCTTAAAGAGGAAGATTTGGAGGAAAGCCACTTGAAATGGTAGGTTGTTTTGTTTTTTTCCTGATACATATGATAATTGCCTCTTCTGTCTTTGCAGGAAATGCTCATTAAGCCAACCTACTTTCCCAGGTCAGTGGGTCACATGGGAAGTCAAAAGTTGAGCCTGGCCTTAATTAAAAAGAGATGAGGTTCAGTGACTTTGAATGGCATTTGATTGCCCTTGAGTTTTATTTTTATTCTTCCTCTGAATTGAAGCCCAAAAGCATGCTCTACACTGAGGCTGTGCAATACACAAACTTTCCCCCTAAACTGGACAGAATAATGGAAACTCGTTCCATTGTTGCACATTATTGCAATCAGGCACAATATTCCTTTTGCTTTTGCCCCCCCCACCCCTTTCAGCATGGGCTTTAATTTATTGTTTTAAGAATTACTTCCACATTAAAAAATTAGTAAAAAATTTTTACTTAAATGTCCATGATTGCTATGCTAACAGTACCACTAATAATATCAGTGCAATCAATCAAGACAACTCTGAGCATCTTTGTTACCTTTACTATATGGCAATTACAACTTTGTTTCCTCTGAGAGAAAGCCTCTCTGAAAAGGAGGTAAACAAGGCTTTGAGCCTTAAAAGCTGAGCTTGAGAATTAGGCTTAGCACTCTGGTGTCTTGGGGAGAGATGTAGGTTGGAGAGATAGATAGATACGAAAGTCATCAGCACTGCTCATGGGCACCTTGGAAGTGATGAAATGGCCCAGGTAGCACAGGTAGAATAAGAAAAGAGAGCCTAGACAGGACACTGAGGAATGCCAACATTCAAGGGGACAAGAGTCGGGGGACAACTGCACTAAGGAGAGTGAGAACAAGTCGTGACATAAAGAGGGGAAATCCATAGAGCCACTGAGCCAAGAAGCCAAGAGAAGTGTATGTCTCAAGAAGGAGTAATGGATAGTGTCAGATGCTGCTAAGAAGTGAACCAAGTGTAAAAGGGACTGGGAAGCACCCATTGGGTGTAGCAACAAGAATGCCTCTGATCTTGGTGCCTAGGTGGCGCAGTCGGTTAAGTCTTGGACTTGTGATTTCAGTTCAGGTCATGATCTCAGGGACATGGGCTTCACACTCAGTGAGGAGTCTGCCTGTCCCTCCCCCTCTTCTCTTCCCCTGCTTGCTCTCTCTCTCTCTCAAATAGATCAATCAATCAATCAATCAATCAGTCTTGGGGGAATAAAAAGAATGCCTCTGATCTTGGCAGGAAGAGTTAAGATGTAGGCTGAGAGTTGCAGAAATCAGACTGAGTGATCCAAGGAGGGTGTGAGTGGTAAAGAAGTGGACGCTGCAGTTTGGTTATTAAAGAGAGGAGGGAAATACACAGCAGCTGAACGAGGAGGGAGGGTCTGGATCCATTTTTTTTTTTTTTTAAACATGGGAGGGTCTGAAGCAAGTCTTAATTTTGAAAAGAAGGAGCTAGCAAGAAGGAAGATGTTAAAGATGATTCAGGACTGAGGTGGTTGACTGCCTATTTCTGAGAAGTTAAAAACAGATGTGAATCAGGCCATTCTGGGGAGGTTGGACGTATCCTCCATCATACACACAGGGAAGGAGGAAAAGATGAGTGGAGGTATCTATTGCATATGTCGGGTTGCAGGCAGGAAGTTGTGGGACCTCATGTCAGGAAGCGTTTCTTTTCTCTGTGAGTAGGTTAGAAGGATGATGATGGCACAGGTATGGGACAGAGCAGGCACTGTTCTTTCCCTGTAGGCAAGGCTTCGGCAAGTCAAACAACAGTTGGTAATAGGGCATCAGAACACAGTTGTATCACTACTAAGAAGGCTAGCATGTATGGAGCCGGTAATGGGGATCTATCCCACTGAGATTTTTACCCAAGATGGCCAAGTAATCAGTGCTCCTGCCTCACATTAGCGGAGAGTGTCATCTGGAGTGACTGAGATGCTTCTGAGGGCAAGCCCAAGAGCGGAGGCTCGGAGAGGAGGGAGTTCCCTCCTCGTTACTTTCGTCCCCCATCTGCGCGTAGATTGCGTCCCCAGTCAGCCTTTCTCATGCAGGACAACTGACCAGGTGTTTGTGCACATGTTCCAACCTCAAGGTGTGGGGGGATGCCTCTTTGGATAGTTTTTCCTCTGCCTCCTCTTAGAACACAGCATAAAATCAGTATCACATGGATTTATTCACCAGGGAATTGTGTCCTTGCAGTATCGCTTCCAGATTACAAAACAAAAGGTCATTTCCTCTGATTTTCAACACTTCTTAAGGTCCAGTTTGTATAGTCTTATATTCATTTGGCACATGCTTATTTAATGCCTATTATGGTCTCAGGTAGGCTCTATAGTGGAGCACTGAGCAAGACAGACAAAAACCCTTGCTTTTTTGGAGTTGACATTTCAATGTGGGAGACAGGCAGTAAATAAATGCATCAATAAATATATAATAGGGCAGGGGGTGTATGTTGAAGCAGATATGGATAAGGTGGTGACATCTGAACAGAGACCCGAAGAAATGAGGGCATAATTGAGAAGATAGCTAGGGAGAAGTTTTTAAGCCATTGAGAAGAACACATGCAAAGGTCCTGTGGTAGGAAAGTAGCTGGTATGCTGAAGCAAGCTAGGAAGGCAGTGTGGCTGGAGGTGACTGAGAAGGGGAAGAGGTAGTAGTTGCAAAAATGTCTTCTAGAGCCAAGCTGACCAGTTCAAGCCCCAGTTTTACCACATGCAAGTTAGGTGACCTCAGGCAAGTTATTTGTCCTTTCTGTGCCTCAAGATTTTCATCTGTAAAATGATGATAATGGTAACACCAACCTCATAGGCTTGTTACAAGGATAAATAATTAGAAAGCCCTTAGAACAGTGCCTGATGGATAGTAAGTGCTCTATAATGAATCTTAAACCAAGAAAGAAGAAAAATGACTTGAGATGACATGATGGTTAATTTCATGTGGTAACCTGATGGAGTCAAGGGATTACGCAGATGTTTGCCTCAACATTATTCTGTGTGTGTGTATGTAAGGGTGTTCCTGGAGGAGATCAAGATTTGAATCGGTAGCCCAGTAAACCAGATTGCCCTCCCCTATGTGGGTGGGCCTCATCCAATCTAGTAGAGACCTGAATAGAACAAAATGAGGGGTAAGGGAGAATTTGAGATCTTGCCTGATTTTGAGCTGGAACACTGGTCTTTTCCACTGAGATTGGAGCTTACACCGCTGGCTCTCCTGGGTCTCCAGCTTGCAGACAGCAGAACGTGGGACTTCTCAGCCTCCATAACCATGTGAGCCAATTCCTTATAATAAATCTCTATATATGCAATATATAAAATTAGATATGCTAAGATTATATCTAAATATAAATTTAAATAAATATTAGATATATTTAAATAAGGACATAAATTTATATAAGAACCCTGCCTGATATAGATGAGGTGCTGAGCAGATCATACAGGACTTTACAGGCCACTCATGTTCATTGTAAGGACGTCAGGTTTATTCTGAGGAGGATGGGAAGCCAGTGGAGGTAGGGGCAGGGGCGGAAACAGGGAGCCAGCTAGCAGGCCCTTGATGTAATTAACGTGGGCGCAGGTGTTGATGGCTCAGACAGGAGTTGGGGCTTCGGGGATGGTGAGATAGGGTTGGGTTCTAGGTGAACTTGAAGGGACAGCTAATAGGATTCTGCTGGTGTGATGGAGTGCCAGGCATTGAGGATGACTTGAAGGTGTTTGGCCCCAGCAACTGGGAAAATGAGGAATGTTAAAAATACAGTTATGTAGGGAGCACCTTGGTGGCTAGGTTGGTTAAGTGTCCGACTCTTGATGTCAGCTCAGGACTTGATCTCAGGGTCATGGGCTCAAGCCCTGCTTTGGGCTTTCTGCTGGGCATGGAGCCTACTTAAAAAAGGGGAAAAAATGTAGGACAGCAGCAGTTACTAGCTTTATGGCCCTTTCTCAGGAGTGAAGCTGCCGAGGAGGGTCAGACTTAGTCTGTCCTGCCTACTTCTTTGTTTCTCGGTTGTAATTGCTCAAATAAGGACAAACAGATCCTCCCCCAAACAACCACTAGTTTTCTGCTATAGCCCAGAGTTCATACTTAAAAATGGACATTGTTTTTGTTCCCTGAAGGAGGCGGTGTGCACCGACCACCTCAGCTCACGCCACTGACAACCCATTCTGCCAGTATTCCCAGTTCTTTGGTTCCTGGGAGCTTCAGTTTCCCAAATCTTGCCATTTCTCCCCAGGAACTTAGCTTCCCATTCACTAAACTATGTGGTGTTTGAGCGGTTTTCCCCAATGTTATAGCCTGCACCAAGGAGGGCAATCGAGCCTTTGTTGTAACACACACACACACACACACACACAGAGTCCTGTAGCCTGCCCTCCCAACAAGTTTGCAGTATTTGAAGGGAGTTTTTTCAGCTTCTACCATTCCCAATAATGGTGTCTAAATATCTTATGGCCCATTTTCAGCCAGGAGTTCAGTTCTTCTGCTCACCAGCTAGCTGGGATAGCAAGGAGCACATGGTCCTGCCAGGTCAGTCCTGAGGTAATGACGAAGGCGGCTTATCTTCTCCCATCATGCACCTTGGTCTCCTGAGGTGACTCACAAAGGCTTCTGTGTCAAGAGCAGTCTCAGCCCAGGCCCCACGGGGACTTTGGCTATGCTGATGTTTTGGAGCCCTGCCCGAGCTCTTCTCCTCACCCCGTGTCAAGCTCTTAGAGCCTGGAGAGCCCACTCACTGCCCAGCAACTACCGGCAGCAGAAGGAGACCACACGTAAACATGTCAGGAAAGTGAGGACCCAGCAGTTAATCAAAACTCTCTGTGGTTTGGTGCCAGAAATAGAACGAGGACCTTGCCTGTGATGCTTCTCTCCCATAATGGAATTCCATGCTTGTAAGACTCTGTCAGGAATTATGATCCCTGGTCAGAGATCGAAAGAGGCATAAGAGATACAGCAATCAAATGCGTTGCATGGTCCTTCTTTGGACCCTAATTTAAATGAACTGAAGGTAAGAAAAATTTTTCTAAATAATCCAGAAAATTGAACCCAGGAGTCACTGTCCATTGTATTGGGTATGAATTCATGTATATCTCTCCACAAAGAGTAACAACACAGTGAAGAACCTGGAAAATCCCTTCCCCAAATGATCAAAATTAATATTGTCAACAAGACATGACATACTTCCGGATTGATACTCTGAGGACAGAAAAATCACCATGTGGAACTCTAGCCAAAGAGCTGTAACCTGAATCTCATGGTAAAGCTATCAGAAAAACCCAAATGGAAGAAAACTCTGTAACATTACTGGCCTGTGTTCTTTTAGAATGTCAAATCCTTAAAAGACAAGAAAAGGCTAAAAAGTTAATCCAGATTAAAGGAACTAGGGAGACACGACGGCTATATGCTGTCTGTGATTGTGGACCAGACTCTGTACTAAGAAATGGTGTAAAGACTCTGTACTTAGAAAGGCTATAAAGAACATTCATGGAAAAAATTGTATAAATTGGAAAAAGGACTGCGGATTAGATAAATTTAATAATGTTAAAGTTTCTGGGATTGATAACTGTATTGTGGTTATGCAGGAGAATATCCTTGTTCTTAGGAAAAACACCCTGAAGTATTAAGGGGGCTAGTGGCATTGTATTTCCAGCCTATCATCAAAAGGTATGGAGATAAATTATAGTAGGATGCACACTCACCCACATAGCCTACTGCGTTCACCCAATACATTGGTGCCTTCTTCCCAGTTTACTGTGCCCCAGCCATACTGGTCTTTGTATTCCTCAAGCATCAGGGCCTTTGCCCTCACTATTCCCCTGCCTGGAATGTCCTTGCTCCAGAAATTCACTTGACTGGCTTCTTTTCATCATTCAGGTCTCAGATAACCTCTTCAGAGAAACTTTCCTTGACTTGACTACTCAACCTAAGCGTTCCCTCTTCCCCAGAGCACTTGTCATTATGTAAAAATATTTAACTAGTTGATTTCTCTGCTTTTCCTTCTTTTTTCTACCTCTTTCCGCTAGTATGTACACATCATGAGTGGAGGAACCTTAAGTAGGACTCTGTCTCTAGTACGTAGTGTCAGAAACATAAGTTCTCAATGTATGTTTTTTTTAATAAATGATGGTGGGATGGAGTAGGGTAGCGTGAGAGGGACAGGATTCTAGGAGGAAAGCTGGCAGTATGAACGCGATTATTGGAGAGACCTTGTGTGTGTGCTCGTGTGTTACTGTCTAATGTTCCATCCTATACCAAGTACATTTTTTTAGAAGGGAGAAGGAAAAAGTTATATAAAACTTGCTTGTTTGAAACTTAGAGGCTGATCATAATCAGCAATTTTGGAGAAAAAGAGGAATCAAAAGAAAGGAACTCTATTGACATTTCCATAACTCAATTGTAATGTCAGCAATTTCTCTTCGATGGCAGAGTCTATACTAAGATTGCAGCTAGAACAGTAAAGGGATCTAGTTCCTAGTTACATCAGCATGGAATGGTTTGTCCTTTATTTTGGAAAATTCCCCTTCCATCTTACCCTGTTTAGATCAGTGTTATCATTTCTGCATTCTATGGTATCAACACTTGGATGTCACCTTTGGCTCTCTTTAGCTTCACTTCCTGGTGACACTTTTCTTCAAATACTTTGATATGTGGACCTCTGATGTGGATCTCAGTTGTTCACAGTGTGTTCTTTGCCTCATCTATATTTCCTGCATCAATGCAGATTTCTTGGCTAAAAATCAGAATCTCTGGGAGGGGACAAATGGAAAATAGTCCACTTTTTAAAAATTTCTTTCTTTCTTTTTTTTTTTTTTTTTTGATTAAAGTATACATAAAAAATCCAAAATGTGGGGCTCCTGGGCAGCTTAGTCAGTTAAACATTTGACTCTTAGCTCAGGTCAAGTCTTGATTTCAGGACCGTGAGTTCAAGCCCTGAATTGGGCTCCACACTGGGCATGGAGCCTACTTAAAGAAAAAAAAATCCCAAAACATACTGGAGGATATGTAGTCAAGGGTTTCCTTCTAGCTCCTGTTTCTCAGCTACCCACTTCCCCTTCTCAGAAGTATATATTGTTATATTATTTTCAGATATATTTTCCAGATTTCTTTTTGTACATACACAAGTACATGCATATATTCTGCTTCTCCACCTTTATTACACAAATGGCAGTATACTAGACTCCTGGTTTCTGTACACTGTTTTCTTTTATGTGCCGATGTATCTTAGAAATTACTCTATTTTGGTATATCAGGAACATCCCCATTTTGCCATACTTAAAAAGTAGCCAATCAATAGGTATTTACATTTTTTCCACCTTTTGATAATGAAAACAATACTGCATTGAATAACCCCCTACACATATCATTTCCCACGTGTGCAATTATATCTAAAGAAAAATTCCTGGGCCAAAGGATATAGACATTTTAAGTTTATGTTGGTGATTTATATCTTCTTTCTTTGTTTCCTTAGCTGGGCTAGAGGATTATTAACTTTATTAATCTTTCCAACGAACCAGTCTTTGGTTTTGTTAATTTGCTCTATTGTAGGTCATCAGTTTCTGTTCTAATTTTTATTATTCTTTTGTTCTTCTTGTTTTAAGATCACTTTTTTTCCCCTAGTTTCCTAAAGCAGAAGCTTAGGTTATTAACTTTAGATTTTTCTGCTTTTCCAACATAGGATTAAATTTCTCTGTAAATACTGTTTTTGTTGCATATCCCAAATTTTGTTACGTTGCATTTTCATTTTTGTTTAGTTGAAAATATTTAAAAACTTCTCTTAAAACTTCTTCTTTGGCCCATGTGTAATTTAGAAGTCTATTATTTAATTTCCAAATATTTGGGGGATTGTCCAGCTATTGTTCTGTTGTTGATTTTTAGTGTAATTCCACTGTGGTATGAGAAATTTGTTTGTATGATTTCTATTCTCTCAAATTTGTTAAGGTGGGTCTTATGGCCCCGAATGTGGTCTTTTTTGATGAGTGTTCTTTGGGCTTGAGAAGAATATGTATTCTGCTACTGTTGGATAAAATAATCTATACATGCTAATTAGATCAAGTGATAGTGCTACGCAAGTCAACTGTCTCCTTAAGTATCTCCTGCCTGCTTGATCTATCGATTACTAAAAGGAAAGTGTTGACGTGTCCAACAGTAACAGTGGATTTGTTTGTTTCTCCATTCAGCTTGGATGTGAACATGGTTAGCATTAGTATATCTTCCTAGAGAATCAGCCCCATGGTCATCATATAGTGCTCCTCTTTCTTCCTAAAAATTTTCCTTGTTCTGAAGTCTGTTTCTCTAAAATTAATATGGCTCCTCAAACATTCTTTTCCTTAATGTTGGCATTATCTATATCAATCTTTCTCCATCACTTTACTTTTAATCTAACTGTGTCTTTATAACTAAAGTGAGTTTCTTGTCTTGTAAATAGTACATGGTTGGGTTTTGTTTTTTTATCTACTCTGACAGTCTCTGTCTTTTAACTGGTGTATTTATGAATATATTTAGATGAATATCAACTGTGTTTATAACTGCTTTCTTTTTTTTTCAGTTTTAGAAAGGTAAATTAAACTGGGATAGGATAGGGACCACTATCACTGCCTCTTTTTAATTCTTTGAGGGTGGTACTGATTTCTGTAATCCTTCATAGTGTGTGGTACTTCTTATGACATACTGTCATGGCTGACAGAGGAGGCGTGTGATTTCAGAGGCTTCTTCTTGGCCATTTCTTTTTTCTTTTTTTTTAAGATTTTAAAATTTTATTTATTTGACGGACAGAGATCACAAGTAGGCAGAGAGGCAGACAAAGAGAGAGAGAGGAGGAAGCAGGCTCCCTGCTAAGCAGAGAGCCCGATGCGGGGCTCGATCCCAGGACCTTGGGATCATGACCCGAGCCGAAGGCAGAGGCTTTAACCCACTGAGCCTCCCAGGCGCCCTTGGCTATTTCTACCATAACGACTTTTACTCAACAGGTTAAGGAAAAAAATTGAGGATATATCCAGTTTTTAAGTATAGTCATGCCAAGGATGTACTTAGGGGTCGGACAGCCACTGGTAGGTTCATGCACCCATTGTAACCACTGTGAGATGGACTTGGACTGGGACCCCATTGTCTCCTGGCTTTCATAAGCTTCTCCTGTGCCCTAGACATTATGGTGGCATTTCAGGTGCCTTAGCATCAGTATCAGGCCAGACTGTGTGTCTTGTAGCCTTCAAAATATCTGGGTATTCCCCTCTTCCTACTATTTCTAGAGAATGGCTGCAGGTTGCTTAGGTTCCTCTTCATTAGTAGGCTCTGGGTCTCAGAATTGCCCTAGATCTGGAAAATGAGATTGCAAAGACCCATTGTGGTGAGTAATATCTGCTCTACTCACAAGCTTTCAACTTCTGTGTGGTTCTGTAAACCAAATAATATTCTGATCCATTACTAATCTGTATTGTTCTTGGTCACATCATGGTCTATTAACCATTGCTGCAGGTCCTGGCATATCAAGGGACCTCGACTATCATTCCAGCCTTGGTCTGTATGACAATAATTATCTTCACCTTGAGTCTTAAGATTGGGTGCCGCCATCTGGCCCTTGCTATTCTGGAATCCTCTCACCCTAGTTGATAATGGAGAGCCCAGTTGCATGGCAGAATCTCCTGTAGTCAACTGAGATGTACAGAGGACGGTTACTGCTGAACTTCTCAAAGATCCTAGTGCCCCATCACAAGTGTTCTCTCTTACTGCTCTTGCAATGGCAGTGCCCTCTGGGCTTTTCTGGGGAACCTAATTAGGCAGCAGGTTCTCAGATTCATATACCAATCATTCCAATATCTATACTTTCCTGAGCTTCCTAACACTTGCCTCAATACTCCATCAGCACAATTTCAGCATTTCTATCTCATATCAGGCCAACATTGTGTCTAAGCTTCAAGGAGTCATCCCAACAGCATTTGAGGACTGACTTCAGGAGTCCTTATCAGAGCAGAAGCCCCAGTTCATAAAAGAGTGCTCCCTTGTAATTGCTTCTTATCCTGCCTTAAATTCTTCCCTCTCCATCTCACATCTTTGAGCTCCACTCCCATACATGCCCCAGTTCTGTCAGAGTATGTTAGCCAGGAGTTCAAATTCACTGGGTGTGTATACAACATGTTTCCAGAAGGGAATTACCCCTTTGGGCTGTGCTGTGACTTCCCCTAGTCATTGGTTGGAAGGAAGTTAGAAAAGATGGAGCCAGCTCCTGAGAGGGATAAGCCCCATTTTGTGAAGTACCTCTCTCATCTGGGGTCTTTTGGGAGCTTCCAAGTGAATGGAGGCTGTCGTCTTTTAGCAAGGTGGAGGGAGCTCATACAACCGGGAGGATTAAGAGCTAGGAGGGCTCAAGGTTGTTAGGCTCATGCACCCAGATACCCCCATCTTAGGCCTCTGATTCTCACTTCCTCATATCAGCTCCTTGACCTTCCTATGAGACCTGTTTAGGCTATTGTTCAGAATCCTTGGAGCTCTGCTAGCCTTGTAATGACATTCTGGATTTGATTGTCTGCAGAGTCTGCCCCCTGTGGCAACAAAGTGTAAGCACCACTTTAAACACTGCCATGGATTCTCATTTTCACAGGATATCTTGAGTTGTCTGGTTAACCTGAAACCATCTTTTTTAAAATTTAAATTTAATTTAATTTAAAAATTTATTTATTTGTCGGGGGGGGGGCAGGAGTGGCAGGCAAAGGGAGAAGAAGGATCCCTGCTGAGCAAGGAGCCAGATGTGGGACCCTGGAATCATGACCTGAGCTGAAGGCAGATGCTTAACTGAGACACCCACTCGTCCCCGGATTTCATTTTCATTTCATTTTTTTTTTTTTTCTTCAAGACTTCTTGGGCCATGAACAAAAGCCAGGCAACTCCACAGTCTTTATAATTATTTCCTTCTTACTTATCATCAGTAACAGAGTCCTTACCAGGGGCTGACCTGTAAGTAGCCCCATTCCAGAATCTCATTCTGAGAGTCTGCTTTCCAGCTACTTCTTCTACCAATTGTTTTAGCTTGTGTTCTTCAAAAATGCAGAGCCTGAGGGGCGCCTGGTTGGCTCAGTGGGTTAAAGCCTCTGCCTTTGGCTCAGGTCATGATCCCAGGGTCGAGCCCCGCATCAGGCTCTCTGCTCAGCAGGGAGTCTGCTTCTCCCCCGCCCCTCTCTCTGCCTGCCTGTCTGCCTACTTGTGATCTCTGTCTGTCAAATAAATAAAAATAAAAATATTTTTAAAAAAATGCAGAGCCCGAGACAAGGACTTGCATCATGGTCATTATTTTGGAAAAGGATCCTCCAAGGAACAGAAGAAGGAAGAACAAAACAGGAAAGGAGGAACAGATAACCTAAGATCTCCTCACTGAGTTGATTCACTGTGAGGAATTAGAGGTTAATCCTGTTAGGGAAGAGTGTGTGTAAGAATCATCTGTTTGAACATGAAGAAAGGAAATATTGATCACTGACTCCTTCTATGAGGATTGCCCCAGGAGTTATTAACTTCTCTTGCATTTCTAGAAAAATTATTTCATCCTTTTGTATTTTCTGAAAGTGATCAATAAAGGATTTTTTAAAGAATGTCCTTATAAACTTATGGATTTCAACATATTTTTTATGCTTCACTCTATTACAATCATAATTCTTAACGGTAACGTTCCATTTTTGGCTACTGGGAGTCCTTCAAATTGTTTCAGTTTTGACCATTGGAAGGTCCTTCAGATTGATTTCTGTGACCTTTACATAAGTGGAATGGACTTTAACAGGTTCTTTGTTTTCTAGCAAGACTAGGTATTCCAGGCTCATTCCTGCTCCCAATAGAAACTCAACTGTTTTTCCCAGGAGCCTGTTTGCTTTCAGTCTGGGCACTAGGGGTCCTCCTTGGGTTGGCCATCACTTCCACGTCTTTTCCTTGGACAGAACTAGAAACGTACTCTTGTATCAAAGAGAAAAATACCTCATCAGTTAATATCCATACTTCCAATTCGAATAAAACATGAGTTTTTTTACTTATTTTATTTTATATTTGTACCTCTTTACTCTTACTCATTAACATGATTACTTAATTTACTTTAGCTTATTCCATATGTATGTATAATAGTTTCAAACATCATTAGCAAATTACATATTAGCTTTCTACTATTATAAACATGAGCATAATAGTTTCATACTATTGTTATTAGCAGTATGACCCCTGAATACAATTTAAGATTTCTTTGCAACTTTATTTTCCTTTAGAATACATCCCACTGAGAAAATACAGGCAAATTGCTGTATTTTGAAATTACTGGATTAAATATTCTCTGGGGCACCTGGGTGGCTAGTGGGTTAAAGCCTCTGCCTTCGGCTCAGGTTGTGATCCTGGGGTCCTGGGATCGATTCCCACATCAGGCTCTCTGCTTGGCAGGGAGCCTGCTTCCTCCCTCTCTCTCTGCCTGCCTCTCTGCCTACTTGTAATCTCTGTCTGTCAAGTAAATAAATAAAATCTTTAAAAAAATAAAAAAAATAAATATTTTCTATATAGCTAAGGTATCAACTTGATATATTCAATATTTTGGCTTTTAATTTTCCAGGATTGATATTTTCCCATCTTGATTTAATTTTGTTTAGTAATTATATAAACCATTTACTTGGTTTCTAAGTAAGAAGCTATACCACAAAGTATATTCAGAGAAGTTTAGCTTCTAACCCTGTTCCCTTTAACCTGCTTCCTTTTTCCTCTTAACAGTAACCATTTTCCATCACATTTTAACTTATTCTTCCACTTTTGAAAATGTATGCATTTTTTTTATTTCCTCACTTGTAAGATGAAAAAATGTAGAAGAGTATACATTTTATATTGTACCTTGCTTTTCTAACTGAACTAAATATAAACATCGTGGAATTACTGCCATAGCAGTATACAGAAATCTTTTTTTTTTAAGATTTTATTTATTTATTTGAGAGAGACAGAAAAAGAGTATCACTGCAAGAGAAGGAAGAGGGGCAGAGGGAGAAGCAGGCTCCCCATTGAGCAGGGAGCCGATGAGGGGCTCCATCCCAGGATTCCGGGAGCTGAAGGCAGATGCTTAACCAACTGAGCCATCCAGGTGCCCCAGAATTTTTACTCCTTTCTACAGTTGCATGGTTCTCCACTGTGTGCATTTATCCACATACAAACTGAAGACAGCACCAATAGATTTGAAATCAGTATCTTGAAGGATTACATTACTTACTGCAATGGGGAAGACTGCGAAAAGAACCGGTTTAAGGAGAATATTGGGAGTCTAGTTGAAGACATATTTTGTTGGAGGTGTCTATTCACATTTCGGGAGAGTTAGAGTAAGCACTTGTCTATTGGACTCTGGAGTTTAAGGGCAAGGTCCAGGCTGGGCATATAACGTGGAAGTTAACAGCCAGATGGCGAAGCATTGGAAGTGTAAATGCTTCGGTCTGGCGCCCAGTTCTCCCCTGTCTTCATTAACTCCTAACTCTAGCTAAGATTCGAGTTGCTTGATTTTATCCCCTGGGCCCCTATCTGACTGATTTCCCTGGTGAACAGGAAGACAATCTTTGCCTCAAAGCGGAGTAAGAAGAGGCAAGAGGAAATGTAAACTTGTTTTCACTAATCCATTTCTCCCTGCCAGTCGTCTGCCCCAGATTGTGGCCAACCTGTGCCCCCACCCGCTGCAGGGGAACCACCACCATCGCCCCAGCCCTTCTGACGGTCCATGTCATTAGTTCCTGGAATTCATATCCCCCGTAAGCCTTTCCTCACTTGATTCTGGGAAAGGGAGCCAGCACCCTGGGCCAGGTTTCCGTCTTTGCAGGAAGCAGAAATTCTATTTGATTTCTAAAATTAACAAGAGAAAGGGATATTTATTTTTTTTAAAGAGAGAGAGAATATGGGGAAACTCTGGTTTATCATCTCTTTCAAATACTCTATGAAAACATCCCACAAAGATTGAACCTGATTAGAGTCAAGTCGAGGAAAACAGGCATTCAACAAAGGTGGGAACTGCATGCTGGGTGAGAAAATAAAATATTGACTACTGCTAGGAAAAGGAAAGTATTCCTTGTGAAGAATTCTTATAATATAAAAACTCTGAAATTCTACTGTGGGCAAACACGTATAATGACTCCTTAAGAGATATTTCCCTAGTCTTCCGTATGCAAGGTGAAAGATATCAAAGTTCTATCACAGACCATTTTATAGGAAAATTGCAATTGATTTTAAACACAATCACCACTAGACTATAAAATTAAATGACGCGACATCATTTAAATAGACATTAGAAAAGTATTCTGATAGAAAACAATGTCTACATTTTCTAGAATTCCTTTTGATTGACCCTATCATTTTAGTACATCTTCTTTTTTCTATTTCTGTTCTGGTGGCAACTTGAAAAATATTTTTACAGGGAATATGCGCTTGTTATCTTATATTAACAAATGAATATAGAGTCAAAAATGAAAGTTGTTCTGTAACAGTACTCTCCTTCATGGATGCAGCACAACATGCCTCCCAGAGATAACCACTTTTGACAGTTGTAGACTTATCTTTCCTCTCTTAGTCCGTCTGGGCTATCATAACCAAAATGCCATATGTTGGGTGGCTTATAAAGAACAAAAACTTATTTCTCACAGTTCTGGAGACTGAAAAGTCCAAGATCAAGGTGCCATCACTTTGGTGTCATATTTGGGTTTCCTGGTTCATAGATGGCTAATTGCTGTGTCTTCATATGGCAAAGTGGTGAGGGAGCTTTCTGGGGTCTCTTTTATTAGAGCACGAATTCCATTCATGAGGGTTCTGCCCTCTTTATATAATCACCTCCCAAAGCTTTCGTCTCCAAATACCATCACACTGGGGGTTATCTCCAAATACTACCACATTCCCGTGAATTTTGGGAGGACACAAACATTCAGTCCATTGCACCTTTTTATATATGCTAAACATTTTTACATGTACTCACATACACACTGGATTATATATATATGTATGTATGTGTTTCTGAAAATTCTTATGGAATGATAGATATTTCCACATTGGTACATTTAGATCTGTCATAATTTTAAATCACTGAAATTCATTTTCTACATATATTAATAAATTACATTTTTTGAAATCTATTTTTTAAATTTGAACAACTCAGTAGAATGATGGGCAAAAGATATAATTGACAATTTTCAGGAAAAGAGGCATATAGGAGAAGGAACATATGAAAATATTCTTTTTTTTTCATATGAAAATATTCTTAACCTCATTAGTAATCAGGGAATTACATACTGCATACACCCCCCCCTTTATTTTAAATATTTTATTTCTTTATTTGAGAGAGAGTCAGAGAGAGAGCCTGCACAAGCTGGGGAGTGGCAGAGGGAGAGGGAGAAAGGAGCCCTCTGCCGGGTCAATCCTAGGACCCCAGGACCATAATCTGAGTTGAAGGCAGACATTAACCGACTAAGCCACCAAAGCGTCCATGCATATACCCTTCTGATTAGCAAAAAGAAGTCTTGGCAATACCATGTGTTGGCAAGGATGTATGTACATCAAAAGACTCTTACACATTGCTAGTGTGAATGACATTAATACAACTATTAATGATATTAGTACTACTTTCAAAAGCAAGTTGTTATTTTTATTTATTATTTTTATTTTTATTTTTTTAAGATTTTATTTATTTATTTGACAGAGAAAAATCACAAGTAGATGGAGAGGCAGGCAGAGAGAGAGAGAGAGAGGGAAGCAGGCTCCCTGCCGAGCAGAGAGTCCGATGCGGGACTCGATCCCAGGACCCTGAGATCATGACCTGAGCCGAAGGCAGCGGCTTAACCCACTGAGCCACCCAGGCGCCCCTATTATTGTTATTTTTAAAAGATTTTACTTATTTATTTGTCAGAGAGAAAGAGTGCACAAGTGGGGGGAGAAGCAGGCAGAGGAAGAAGCAGTCTCCCCACTGAGCAAGGAGCCTGATGAGAGACTCAATCCCAGGACACTGAGATCATGACTTGAGTTGAAGGCAGCTGCTTAACCAACTGAGCCACCCAATGTCCTGCAAGCTGCTCTTTTTAAATTTTTATTTTTTTAGTTGGACACTTAACAGGACACTCAGTTGGACACCTAACTGACTGAGCCACCCAGGTACCCCTAAATTTTCAAATTTTGATATTTAAATGTTAATTTTTTGTGCAGCTGTACATTTACATTTCCTTCAACACAGCAATTCGATCCCTATCCCAGGTAAACTTACCCACAAATACAAGAATACTTACAACAGTGCTCGCATATATGGAAAAAATATGAAAACAACCAACATACATTAACAGGAGAATAGCTATGCCAGCTATGATACATTCACCCAATGGAATATTGTACAAAGAAAAAGTGGTGAAATATAGCTACATGGATGAATCTTTGAAACATTTTGTTGAAGGAAAAAGCAAATCCAGAAGACGATATATGTATGATACTATTTTCATAAAATCAGAAACAGGCAAAATTAAATAGCTATTGTTTAGGTATATGACCATTTGTATTAGAACATTTTCATAAAGTAAGGAAACTGAAAGGCAGTCTTCAGTATATTGCTATCACTTGTGGAAAGCATAGAACAGAAAGTTATAGAAAATAAATACATGGGTATAAACTGACGGGAATGTTTTAGTTCTTGGGTTGGATATCAAGTTCAAGCATGACCACTAAATCATTACATTTGTAACATATATTTTATATCATGTATTCCTTTGTATCAAAACTTTTGTTTTGATGTGTAGTTGACATACTGTATTGTTACTTAGTTGCAAGTATTCAACACAGAGATTCAACATTTATTCCTCTTATGAAGTGCTCACCATGATAAATCTAACCTCCATCTGTCACCACAAAGTTGTTAATACTATTAACTATATTCCCTATGTATACATTGTATAGCTGTGTCTTACTTATTTTATAACTGGAAGTCTATACCTTTTAATCCGCTTCCCCTATTTTGCCCATCCTTCCCACAAATGTAATGAATTACATTTTTATTTCATTGAAATGATACACAAAAAGATAAAATCAAATGAACCATACCATTCTTTTATTTTTTTTTAAATGAAAACATTATACATATAATCTGAATAAGTAGTACCTGGTAATTGGTCCCAGTTGTATCTATTCTCTAAATTGCCAGTTTGTATTTTTTTTTTTTTAAAGATTTTATTTATTTATTTATTTATTTATTTATTTTGCTTATTCCCCCAGGGGTACAGGTCTGTGAATCACCAGGTTTACACACTTCACAGCACTCACCAAATCACATACCCTCCCCAATGTCCATAATCCCACCCCCTTCTCCCAAACCCCCTCCCCCCGGCAACCCTCAGTTTGTTTTGTGAGATTAAGAGTCACTTATGGTTTGTCTCCCTCCCAATCCCATCTTGTTTCATTTATTCTTCTTCTACCCACTTAAGCCTCCATGTTGCATGCCAGTTTGTATTTTTGACTCATTCACTAAAAGAGAGAACAAATCCACAGATCTATAAGGCTAAGGTGTAAAAAGCAATACATTTGTAACAGAAGCCAATGGACTCTTGCACCCCTGATCTTTAATCAGGGAAAGTGGGTGCCTGGGTGGCTCAGTCAGTTAAGTGCCTACCTTTGGCTCAGGTCATGATCCCAGGGTCCTGGGATGGAGCCCCACATCGGGCTCCCTGCTCAGCGGGGAGCCATGCTTGTGTTCTCGCTCACTGTCTCTCCCCTACCTGACAAATAAGTAAGTAAAAAAAAAAAAAAAAGATGAGAGAGTGGAGGAAAATGTAACCAATGATTTCTCAGATGAGAGAACTGAGTTGCTGGACTAAAATTAAGGCTAGAAAAAGAATTTGTAAAGAATTATATGAAATGGGCAGAAAAACATGCAAAAATCCTTTCTCTAAAGTGCTTTCTCTTATTTAGGGTTGACCTACTAAAGAATAAAGGAGTTTCATTCTTAGGAATGAGAACAAAAACTTGGTTCTTTAAGGTTAACACAGAAAGGGAAATAGAGAGTTCTGTGATAGAATAGGATAGGTCCAAGTAGCTCTAGGTACATTCTCTTCTCTTAAAAAAAAAAAAAAAAAAAGCCATTCTTGGGGTGCCTAGGTGGCTCAGTCGGTTAAGCGGCTGGTTTTGGCTCATATCATGATCTCGGAGTCCTGGAATGGAGCCTCACATCTGGCTCTCTGCTCCACGGGGAGCCTGTTTCTCCCTCTCCCTCTACTACTCTCCCTGCTTGTGGTCTCTCTTTCCCTGCCTCTCAAATAAATAAATAAAATCTTAAATAAAAATAAAAAGAACCCTCCTTGATCATCAAGCCTCTACAATGAAAATGGACATTTTCAGCTTTTAGAATACATACCTAAGGTCTGTAAAGATTTAAAGCCATGAACTGAGAGAAAACCTTTTTGAGAGGAAGGAGGAATTAACCCCATAAAACTTACTCTCCAAGAAATGTGAGGCTTGATTGCCGAAGAATTAATGTCAAAGGAAATATCTCGCACTAGTAGACAAGACCTTATATACCTACGGCAAAAGGTAGGAAGGAGAAAAAAATAATTTTGATAGAAAAGAGCAAGTAACTTCAAGTGAAATTTCTTGGGAACACTGCCTCGTATTTCAGACCTGTTAAGGATTGCCATATGGCACAGGGATTAGGCCTTGTTCCCTATGGCTTCAGAAGGGAGTATTACTGTTGCTGGCTGGGGGTCACATGGAGCAGGACTGAAATGACTAGGGAGTACAGAAGCAATTCTTACACAGTGGGGGTTATATTTGCAGACCTCTGAAATCCCTTCCAACACTGAGATCCTATTATTAAAAGAAACAACCCTCCCCCGCTTAGATCCCTTTCAGCAGGGTGGACACTGGACGTGGGGGTGGAAGTGAGGTGGGGTGGCTCTGTGTGGTGGAGAAATTATTAGTGGGTGTGGGGGGTGACCTGGGGAAATATTTCTAGCACGGCTTCACTAGTATAAACAGGAGTCTTCTCTGCCCTGGTGTGAGGGCTATACTTACTGTCCTTTCGTCTAAAGTTGTCATTCTGGATTTACTTAGAAGGCATGCCATTAAAGTTGGTGGATGAATGATGTTGGAGGCAAGTACATGGAGTGTGATTAAGGTTAAGGAAGTTTTTAAAATTTATTCCCTCTTAAACTAGATTTTTTGCCAAATTTTCTCCTCTACTCCATCATTCGAATGAAAACTTGAGAACATGTAATTAACTATGTACCAGGAACTGGAGGAGAGGATATATTATCAATGAGATTAATATTTTAAAACCTGCATAATGATGTAATAGAAGACAGATTGAAAATTAAATTGTTATTCCACTTGGAAAGAATTATGTAACATAAAGCCAAAGGGTAATACATTCTCCAGTGTCTAATATTTCTAGCCCAGTTTCAAGGTGAAAGAGAGAAGATGCACACACATTTTCTCAATAATGGAACTCAATCATAGGTATTTAAGGCTGGGAGGAAAAAAAAGAAAAAGAATTTTTTACTCTTAAAGAATGGGTTGACGTTATGCGCTATGTCCACTATCAGAAATCTACTTGTCTTAAAGGAGAAAGTTTTATGTCAATAAATAAAAATAAGTTTCTCATAGGCATGAGAAAGTAGTTTCATGTATAATCTCCTGAATAAAAGAATAAAATCTTACCACTTGGGTGAGGGGTTAGAATGAAAATGAAGTATAGTTGATGATAATAAGGAAATAACTTCAGGTATATCTAAGAATCCTACTTAACAGTTTGTAAAGCAGTTGATAAGGCAAACAACAATAGCAAAAAAAAAATCCAAGGTCTTAAACTCTAAGGTAAAAGAAAGAATGAAGAAAAAAACGGTTTTAAGTTCATGCAAGAGTAGTCCCAAGCACCATTATATCTCTAATAAATCCCAATTGGTTTATTTGGGGCTCTTTCAAAATTGGGGCCAGTGTCCTCTCTCAGCTAGACTGCACCTTGATGCTTTTGACCTTGAGAGAGAAATTTCAGATACAAAGGGCCAGAGGCCCCCAGAGAATTGCCTAGCACCCTTATGACCTTTGTGGCTCCTATTGTTTGTGGGAGGAGGTCTTTCTTAAAGCTTCGGGGGGTCCTTGGTCCAGATTCTGTTGTCTTATCCTATGAGGACATGGAAGAGACACCTGAGTGTCTGCAGGTATGACGTGCTGACTTTCAAACAGTAGGACTGTTTTTCACTTCATGTATTGCTTTGCTCAGAGCAGACACTGTGGGCTCATTGGAGATATTCCATCATTTCCTCTTCTTTGTTTGGGTCACCAAAGGGCATAGTATTCCTGTCCTCTTAGATACAGGAAAAGATACAAGCTTGGTTTCTCCATAAAGAGGGGTTTTTAATGGCAAAGTTGTTAAAAAAAAAAAAAATCCAGGGGCGCCTGGGTGGCTCAGTGGGTTGGGCCGCTGCCTTCGGCTTGGGTCATGATCTCAGGGTCCTGGAATCCAGCCCCGCGTCGGGCTCTCTGCTCAGCGGGGAGCCTGCTTCCCCCTCTCTCTCTGCCTGCCTCCCTGCCTACTTGTGATCTGTCTCTGTCCAATAAATGAATGAAATCTTTAAAAAAAAAATCCACCTTCTCCTCCTTTGTGTCTGATGTACAGCCTGGCTTCTGGGAAGAGGTTTATGAACCTTGCAGTACCTTGTGTATGAACAATAATTAAGAATGGTCTGTTGATCGCATCTGCTCTCCATTAGAAGGAGGAATCACTACATGGCTGGATTAGGATCTGGGTCCTTGTCAAGGTATCTACAACTACTATGATAGGTGTTAAAAGCTGAGCTAAAGAAGAAGAAAGTCACCTGGGAGAGAATCTAAGAGCAAGAAGAGGAAATAATATCATTTGGGAAACATGGTATAAGAGAATAGACATTCATACATATCAAGCAGAGATACAAAAAAAAAAAAAAAAAAGAAAGAAAGAAAGAGAGAAAGAAAAGAATATTTATGACCATTGAAGGTTTGGGGGACAATAAATTAATACCCATCTTCCCTGCACAGCTTTGACTGAACTAAGGATAGATCAAAGGGATAGGAAGATGAAGATAAAAATAGCAGCTTCACTATTAAAAGAAAGCTAGACCGAATGACATGGCTTAGATCTGTGGTCAAAAGGGCTTACAAATTCTTTCCTTGGGTTAGAGAGACTTATCCGGCAGGACAACTGCAGAGAGTAGACCACAGTGAATGCTCTGAAAGTGGGCAGATCACTCCCGGTCTATTCTCACTTGGTCTCTCTGCAGCATTACAAGCTTTCGATTACACGCCTACCCCCAAATACATTTTTCTCTTGGCTTCTGGGATACCAAATTCTCCTCATTATTTTCTGATCTCACTGGTTACTCCTGGTGGTTTCCTCTGCTGGTTCTTCCCCTTCTCCAAGAACCTCCAGTGTAGAAATGCCTCTGGGCTCATTCTCCCCTCCTTCCCCTTCTCCCCTCTCCTCTACTCACTGTTTGAGCGGACCTCTTTGAATACGGGCTCTATGCTTAACAACTCCCAAATTTGCACCTCCACCTAGGACTTCTCCCTCAACTCCACTGCCTAATCACCATTTTCATTTGTATGTCCAGCTGGACGTCCAAATTGGCACACCCCAAACGAAACCTTCATCTCCCCTTTCATCCTGGTCATCTCTGTCTCCCCTTCATGGTTTTTCCAGTTGTTCAGGCCAAAAGCCTCAAAGTCTCCTTAATTTCTCTTTCTTTCATAGCTCACATTTAATTCATCAGTAAATCCTGTAGGCTCTACCTTCAAGATCTATTAAGAGTCTTACCACTTCTCCTTAATTCTTCTGCCACCATTTTGGTCTAAACCACCATCAATTTTTTTTTCCAGAGTAAACTTTAAATCTTTATTGAGAGAATTTAAGCCATATTATCAATATAACAAACTGTATGTGTGGTTTCAGCTTCTCTTCTTTTTCACTTATGACTGTCCATCACCTGCTTCTTGAACTTCAGCAAATGCTAGATCAGGTGTAGTCTTCCCTTTCACATCAGGGCCATCTCCACGCTCACCCCCAGTCTTTTCCAGACCCTCTTCCTTTTCCTGGCTTTCAGCTTCCAATTCAGGTTCGTGAACCCCACATGCTCCTTCTTCTCTCTCTTGTCCAGGCTCAATATCTGGATCCTCAGTAGGTGGTTCCTTTTTTTGAGGTGTTTTTTTTTTACCTGGTTGCTTAGCAACTCCAGGTTCATCCAGCTTAGAAGATTTTTTTCCATCTCCCTTTCCTCTAGATTTTGATCTTACTCGAGCACTCATATTTCTTGCTATTGAGTCTTAGTGAGGAAAAAAAGCTTTTTTTTTTTTTTTTAAAGATTTACTTATTTATTTGATGGAGGTATATGGGTTAGGGGGGCAGAATCTTCAAGCAGACTCCCTACTGAGCACAGAGCCCTTAGTGAGGCTGGATCCCATGACCCATCAGATCGTGACCTAAGCCCAAACCAAGAGCTGGACGCTTAACCGACCAAGCCCCCAGGTACCCCCACCATCAATTTTTACTGGGATTATTGCAGTAGCCAAAAGCATTCACCACCCCTACCACCCCTACAGCCTGTTTTCGAACAACAAAGTGATCCAAAAGAATCCTTTTGAAATTTAAGTCAAATCAATACTTCTGTGCCCCAAACTTTCAAAGGCTTCCTATTTAACACAGACTAAATGTCAAAAAGTCTTTGCTTGGGCCTCCTACAAACTCTGCATACCCTGTTTCTGCTCTGGCTATATCTGATCTCATCTCTTATGAAACTTACCCTTGAACCACCTTTCCAGCCACATTTTTGCTAGTCCTCAAGCAGGCCAGGCTTCTGCCTCTGAGATTTTTCACTTGCTCCTCATCCTGCCTCCCTAAACTTTTGTTCAACTATTACCCTCTTTAACCCTCCCATTTAAAATTGGGCCCCCTGACCCCCTCACTGCCTATAGCTTCCATACTTCATTTTCTCCTCCCTATTCTGTTTTTCTCCTAACATATATCACCATCTGCTACAGCATATATTTTATTTATTTATCTACTGTCTTCCCTGCCTGACTCCACTGCTCCCACAAACACATTTCACTCTTTGGATGGCTGTGTAATATTCCATTGTATATACCTATACCACATCTTCTTTAACCATTCATCTGTTGATGGACATCTGGGCTCTTTCCATAGTTTGGCTATTATGGACATTGCTGTTACAAATATTGGGCTTCTTCTCTCATTTTTTAAGAACTTTTTTCTGAGTTGATTTCATTCTACTCTCACGTGAGTCATTTGTGAATTCACATTTATCCAATAAGCCATCTGAGGGCAGTGTGCTCTGCATTGTGTAGGGCTTAAAAAGACACAAGAATCTCACTTCTGTTCTTTAGGAACTCAACATTTAGCATGGGAGCTTTAATATGGTAGAAACATATTCAAATCATTACAAAACACAGCTGTCTATGACAAATAGTCTAAGAAAGGCAGAAAAAAGAGGCCAGTTAGACAACCTGGGGTACCTTCATGTACTGACTTTAAGAGCATCACTTAGAACTTATCCAGTGAGCTAGAAGTGTAGACCTAAAAAGACTCAACCAGGGGTAGAGTCTAAACGTTAACATATCAATACTGCCTAGGTCCTGACCAACCAGAGCGTGTCTGGCTCAGCAGCTAGGAGTCCCGACCACTCAGAGCAATTATTGGCCAAACATCAGTTACACTTAACACTGAATACATGAATCAGGGACCATCTTTAAAGGGGCTTTTGGTGTGGTTACTATGCTCTGAATGAGGCAGGGGTTACAAACAGTTTTTAGTTTTGAGGCCAAATAGAATTGACAGGTCCTGGCTCCCCGGAAAGCTGAGTTAAAGATGCGGAAGCTGTGTGCAGGCTCACTGGGAAAGAATATGGTGGTGACGGATGTTTGCCAGGGATGAAGAAAGGACAAACTGTAGTCCACGTGCCATGTATTTGGTGTCCCTGCCTGTGATTAAAAACCAGACAAACCTGCATTTGCGTCTGGGTGGCTCAGTGGAATAAAGCCTCTGTCTTCAGCTCAGGTCATGATCTCAGGGTCCTGGGATGGAGGCCCGCATCAGGCTCTCTGCTCAGTGGGGAGCCTGCTTCGCCCTCTCTCTCTGCCTGCCTCTCTGCCTACTTGTGACCTTTCTTTCTCTCTGTCAAATAAATAAATAAATTCTTAAACAAACAAACAAACACCTGCATTTGAATCCTCCTTCCTGCGTCTAGGGTGGGTGCGACTTTGGGCCAGTGGCTTTATCCATCCAGCTTATACATCGTCGTGGTAAGATTGGGGTGATAAGACCTAAGGGACAATATGGCACACATTGTGTCAGAATGCCCACTGTGTGAGGTAGATGACTTCCATGCCTGCTTCAGGATGGACATTAGATTCCAGCCTCCTATCAAGGCTAATGGCAGCAGAAGGCAGAAAAGGGAGAAGAAGAAAGAGCTTAAAAGTGTGGCAGACACAAGAGGGCCCCAGTGGAGAAAGACACAGTGATGAAGCTAGTAGCAAGGGTCCGGGAGAACACCTGTGCTGAACAGATATTTTTGGTGAAATGCTATGTGTCCCCTGTAACTCCATCCCTAGCCCCCTTAAATCTTCAGGAAAACTACATAAATCAAAATATACTTGGTTCACTGGATTTTTTTTTTTTTTTTGAAAGCTAGTGAAGGGCCAAGTTTTGGTTTTGGGTCAAGGTTGGCAAGGGTCCTCAACAACGTCCTCTACTGTAGGAGATCAGTACTCAGTACATGGTAGCTATTGGCACACCCATTACAACCACAAGTGCTTTGGTAGACATTGGAACAAGCTAGGATAAAGGCCAAGAGGAATGGGAACCAAGCTGCCCTGGGCAGATCTGTCCTTAATTATAGTGTTATTCTTAAACATATGTTCCAGCTAAAGACTTAAGGAGAACCTTTGTTTTAATCTCAGGGCCCAGAAGGCATTTTATAGTCGAGACTCTAGAAAGTTCTATAGACTGGGTGTCTGTATGAATCCACACCGGATGGGCCTTATGTTTGATTAAGGGACGCTCTGAGAACATAAACCTGTTTGTCTTCACCATAAGCCATGCAACTCCTGGTCCCAGAGTCCAGTTGTCTGTGATGACAAGTGAATACACCATGTGTGCGTGCCCTTTTAGAATGTCCTGATCCGAAAGCAAGGCTGATTTCATAAGACCCTTGACATGGACATTTAGCCCCATAATCATCTTTGCTGAGCACCTCTTTTGCTCTTTTCAGTCTCCCGGGTCTCAGTGCTATTTGCTTTTCTTTTTGTTTTTAAAATCTTATTATTGCTTCCTGATTCTATGTCTTTGGTACCAGTGTGGCAGAGGGTAGTACTCTGAGCCGGAGATGGGCCTGCCAGTTGGTTTGAACTTGTCCATGCCCTGCTGACCATTGTAAGAATGGCGCCTAGAGAGACCGAGGGGCCTCTTGGGAGAGCCTTACCTTACACGCAGTGGAAAGTCTTAACTCAGGACAAGGAGCTCAGTTCAGGAACAAAGCTTTAGTCTCTAGAGGAGAGGGGCGATTCTAAGTAGAGCAGTGCCAAACCCTCTCCCCACTACCAAGAACTCAAGTCTGTACCCCATAAAGATGTAGGGTGTCTCCTACATCACAGCTGAATAGATACTCACTAAACTGTTCCCTTTTCTTCCTGGGCTCATACCTTCCTGGCATACATGTTCTGTTTCTGAGTTCTGGCCAAATAAATGTGGGCAGAAGTCACATAAGCCATGGCACAGAAAACTTCCTGCCTGGTTGGGGATGCAAATAATCTAATGGAGGAATCCAAGGCCTAAGGATGAAGAAAGAAGCCCGAAAGAAACCCTGAAAATCTGGGAGGACCAGAACCCCTATCACTGCCTAGTCCCCTTCTCACTTTGACTGTGAGGTGAGCCCAAATGAACACTTAGTCTCTAAAACCACTGAAACTGTGAGGTTGTTCGTTAAGAGCAGAAACCCTGCCCTGGTTGACTTACTAAGTAAAAATGGAAAGCTCTGTTTAATGAAAACACTGTCTCTGACCTTGAAGAAGAGGCAGCATAGCATTTGTATTTTTTCTAATTAATAGTAACATAAAAATAGAAGAGAGGCAATCTTCCCTGCCCTGAACAGCTTTGCCATTTTAACAGCACTAAAATACGAAGTGGCATGGACTGGATGGGGAGACAGAGGAAGAAGGAGCAGTCTTAAAAGGAAGTAGAAATAGCCAGGAGGCCTGGAAATCTCAGTGGTACCAGGAGGAAGGGGTGGGAGGTGCTGGTGGACACAGCGGTACTGGTTCCAAGAGGAAGTGGGGAAAGCTAGTTCGGAGAGTCGGAAACAGCAGAAGTGGAAACAGTGGTCATAGAATGTTAAGGATTAAATGACCAGATTGGATCACAAATCCATGTAGGATGTGCAGAGATTTTGAGCAATGTTCGGGATATCACAAAGATGATAAGAGCCAGCCAATACGGGGTCCCTCTACCAAGCATTCGAACCTTGGGAAGCTTGGTAAAGAATATTCCCACCAATGGAGGAAGAAGAGAAGGGGATCTTCTGGCTTCTGTTCTGATTTTAAGAAATGGAATTTTTGCTTCTCATAGCAGGTACAACAGTTAGACAGCTTAGGCCGCCTGCGGGCATCCCTCCCCAGTTTTTTTGTTTCTCTTGGTTTACCTCTCGGGGAGGTAAGCCAAGTTGGGAAGTCAGGAAGCCCAGAGTGTCTGCATTTACCACAGAGACCTCAGTGGGTGTTGGGACAGTGAAGGCACTCTCACATGCTCTCAGGTACTGAGAAAGGAACTCAAAGGTTTTCTCGATGTAAAAGGCAAGGATCTTAATTTACTTGGTGGCCACTTTGAGTGTTTTTTTCCTTACTTGGAAGAAAAGCACATTCAGGTAGAGAAGCACAGTTTAAGTCCGAGGTCCTGTGTTAAGATGCAAAAAGATGTGGAGGGTGGAGGAGATTTCCAGAAAGGCCAAAGGAAACAAAGAGGAAGACCCCTCAGGGAGCTGGGATGGAGGGAGTCCTCAGCATCCGCTTCCCCCTGAAAATCATTAGGGCAAAGCTGAGTGATTACAGGGTGAGTGGAAATGCCACAAAGATTAGGAGCATGGAAAGCTGAGGGGCTTGTATGCAATATGTGTACATTCACACATAATTGTGTATGCCTATCGGTGCTTTTGGTGACTATGCCATGTGAAGGAAAATTTTAACCAAACTTTTTTTTTTTAAGATTTTATTTATCTATTTGATAGACAGAGATCACAAGTAGGCGGAGCGGCAGGCAGAGAGAGAGGAGGAAGCAGGCTCCCTGCTGAGCAGAGAACCTGATGCAGGGCTTGATCCCAGGACCCTGAGATCATGACCTGAATCCAAGGCAGAGGCTTTAACCCACTGAGCCATCCAGGTGCCCTTAACTGAACTTTAAACTGTACAATTTTATTTCCATCTCATTAAGGAAAATATACCCTTTCACTATGAAGAGTGAACTGATTTCCTCTTTACTTCCTCTTCTGTGCAACACAGCTATTCCAGCCCCACTGCTCTCTCCCAGAAACATAAATTCCTGTTCTTTTGCAGCTAAAACGGACCTATCCTACATCCTGCTCACTTTAAAGTTGTTTTCCTCAGTCTTCATTATTTCAAGAATGTGTTCCAATTAGTTAATCTGATATCAGGCAAGCCACTACTGACTTACTGTGACTTGTAGTGCTGCTCCTTGGAGATGACCTACATAAATGTAAAATATGGTTTTTAATCATACCTCCAGAGAGGTGGCAAACAGTAAAAATTCTGGGTATTATAGAACGTTAAAGGGATAAATGAATAAATTACAAATCCATTATTATGAAATGTATTATTTGTTATTAAATTATTAAATTGTCAAAATGAATAAATTACTAATAAAAAGAAGAGCTAACACTTATAAAACCCATACTAAGTGCCAGGCACCTTCTAAGTGCTTTCCATGTGTCCATTTAATTCCCAGGACAAGGCTGTGGAATAGGAACTATTTCAACCCATTCTGTAGATGAAAATTGAGGCAGAGAGAGATTAAGCAAGTCGCCTTAGATCTGACAGCTAGGAAATGGTGGAGTCAGATTTGAGCTCAGTGGCCTGTCTCCAGGCTCTGTGCCCTGTCAGAGTCCAGGGACATTGTTTTCATGGGGAAGAGGGTGATGGGATGGCTGTTAGGAGTCTCTTGGATTACAGCCTCAGGGTAGTCTTGCTGACGATTTCTCAGGGGAATGAGGCGGGGTCCAAGAAAGAGGTATCTTAGAGCATTTGTATGACAGAAAGAAGTCACATCATCCTTCTGAACCTGGGTTTTCTCTTCCGTGACAGGACGGGTGGACTACATGGCCTCTAAGACCCGTCCCAACTCTAATATAGATAACATCTTTAGCATTCCTGCACTAAAATGCTGATCTCTTGGTGCCTGTGGGTAAGAAGCAGGTCAGTTCCTGTTCCTAGAGCTAGAAGCTGCAGGGTAGAGTGTCAGGAGATAGCTGGAAAGAACTGGAAACCCAAGACGAGGGTTAGAGCCCTAGGAAACCTCTCCCTTTACTAAGAAACACAGAGAAACACACTTACTAGGTACCTGCTGCGTGCAGGGTGTCGAAAACAGTTTATTTAATTGTCACAGTAAGCCCGTGAATGAAGTAGTGTCTCCATTTTAAAAACGAGGCTGAAGCTTAGTCACACCAAGGGACTTGCCCAAGATGGCCCAGCGAGTGAGGGATGCAGGCAGGGTTCAAATCCCGTCCGTCCGCCTGCAAAGCCCATGCTCATTTCACAGCCGGCGCTTCCCGTAACACCTGCTATCTATCTCCCTTCGTTACCACTGCAAGCCTCGGGGGCAGTTTCCATTTCCCCGTTTCGCTGAGCAAGAAAGTGAGACTCGAGCGGGGAAGGGACTTGCCAGGTGAGGGGTCCGGCTCGGAGCGGCCGGGGGCAGAGCCAGCAGCGGTGTGCACGCGGGCGCGCGGGCCGCAGCTCCCGCCTCTCCCCCGCCCCTCCCCGCCGCGCCGCTCCCACCTTCGCAGGTCCCGGCCCCGCGCGCCGCCCGCTGTGAACTACTCTTCCCGGCAGGACGCGGGCGCGCGCACGCGCACCGGGGCCTCCGCCATGGCGACTGTGCTGTCCAGGGCGCTCAAGCTCCCCGGTAAGGAGTCGCAGCCTTGCGACCACCGCCGCCTCCGCGGGGCCTGGGGAGACTCGGAGGCGAGGCTCTGGGGGCGAAGCGGGCCGAGGCCTGGCGGCGTAGCTGCAGGAGCCCCGAGGCGAGCCGGTGCAGCCCCGGGCGGGCTGGGGTCTGTCGCCACCAGGGGGCGAGAGGGGCGCACGGCCGGTCGGGGGTCGCGGGCGCGGGGCGAGCCTGGGAGAATCCAGGGAAGGACCGCCGGGGGGCACGCGGGGCTCGTGGCCGGGAGCGGGCGGGCGCCGCTGCGGGGGTGACTGTCAGAGCGCGCGTCGCCGCCATCCCAAGGGGAGGGCTGGTGAGGGGAGCATCCTTTGCTGAGGAGCCGCGGACCACGTACGGCCGGATCCGGGCTCCTGCTATCTTGAGCTGGCCCTGGGGACCAGGGGGGACAGGGGGGATAGGGGCGGCAGGAAGCGGGCCACCCTCTGGAGCAGCCCCTCCACTTAACGACACTGACGCAGCCGTGAGGTAGGTGGGACAGGTGCGTACCCCTTCTAGTTTACAGAAGAGGAAAACGAGACTTAACTTGGCTCATTGGCTTGTCCAAGGCCGCGCGGACAGTATGGGAAAAACCTGGACTACAGCGTCGGGGTCTTTAGAATCTTGGGCTTTTGATTCCGCTTGTTCAGCCTTTGACTGTCCAGGCTAAGCATTTAGGAGGGAAATGATTCGGCACTTGCAAATTGCACGTAAATTGTGGAATATTCTTTAGGGAAGCTCTTGTGGTGATGACAACTTGAGCTAATTCAGTACTTTGGGCAGCAGCTCCAAGCTTTTTTTTTTTTTTTTTTAAATTTTCTCTTAAACCTTCAGAATGAGACGGTGTTGCTACAAACTTGCTATTTTAATAAAAGTATATTTACTCTGCCCAAAGAAATCTTAAACGTTAGGGCTTCTCAGAATTTTATGGTTCTACCTAAACAAGTTTTAAACCTTAAGCTATAAACATTTATTTGCTGATAATTTAAGGTGATAGTGGGAAAAGCAGGTGTTGGTAGGAAAAACAGCTGCTTTCACTAGCATCATTAGAAAGGGCTAGTTGGGTGTCTGGTGGATATCCATCAACGTGCTGCAAGGGGATCACAGGGACCTTATTCTCAAGGAGTTTCCAGTCTGCTGCACTGTGCCGGGGATGACACTGGGTTGGGTATGAATTTGCATTTCTGTTCCCAGACTTAATGACTTCAGAGATGTGTTTCCGCCCCCACCACTCCCCCACCCCCGCATAGGCTCCTGAGAACATTGGAAGAAACATTGATAATAATCTATCTTGAAATGTGTATGTAACAATGAAATGAAGTGGGAAATGTATCCCTGTACCTGCAGGATTATCCTTTGTCCTTTGTGTAGGATGATTTCCCCCCTGGGGGTAATGAGGTGCAGACATACTTAGCTTTGTTTCTTTTCTCTTAGATTGCTTTTCTTCCCCATACCACCCCAGCATAGATAATTGTACTTCTCTAAGGAGAAAATCACGAAATCACTTTCGAAACTCTTGAGCTCTTTTGCATTCTCACATCCTACCCTGTCATTATTACTCCCTGGAGTATCCAGTTGCAGAAACTTGGTCAGCTGGCAGGATAGGGAAAGTACAGTCTGGTCCTTGGGCCTGTGTTTGGACAGGTATGTCTGATACTTTTTAGGGCCCAGAAACAATGGCGATGTATTCTTCTCTGTGATGCAGGTTATGGTTTTTTGTTGTTGTTGTTGTTGTTGTTTGTTTTTTATCCTTTTGCTTTCCTCCCTTTTGCCCTTTCTCCCCACTGGCCTAAATAACAATTTTTAGCTTTTGTATTAGGTAGAAGTTGCTTTCCTAGAGCTCTTTTTGGGATACCCTGTCCTCGGGACTGTGCGGCTGCTGTCCTATGTAGGCTACCATGTTATGTTACTTTAGTGAACGTCCTCTCTCTCTCTTTTTAAATTGAAGTCTAATTGATATAGCCTATTAATTTTAGGTGTACCATATAATGATATTTGTATATATTGCAAAATGATCACCACCATGACATCCTCACTATTTCTATGTGACGAGAATGGTGACTAAGAACACAAGACAGCCTTGGGCTCCAATCTGGTCTTCACCAGATTAGTTACTTAACCTCCTTAAGTGTTAGTTTCTTCACGTGTAACAGTACCGTTATTATGGAACATTCACTATAAGCCACACACGCTGCTACATATCTACCTTATGGGGTTATTTGGTTCAGTAGAAGAAATGGATGTACTGAAGAGGTTTACCTTTGACACATGTTAATTATTCAGCTTTAGCTCTTATTACTCTTATTATCATCTTCATTAGCACCATGCCCATTTACAAATGTGACACCTGAAGGAAGGCCTGATGCAATCATAAGCTAAGGACAGATGTCATCAGCCTTGTGAAGAAAGAGCTGTTTCTTGGAGTCTGTTTCAGTCTGTTAAGCTCAAGAGGGAACGATATTTGGCTCCTATACATACAGTGAGGTTAATTAGTAACAGAAGGACATATGACATTCATAAAACAGCCTGGCAAACAACTTATCTTAAGTATATATATATTTTTAGTCCATTTTAAAGTTTGAAGGTCAAACACTGAAGGAACTATCAGAGCACAATGTTACTGTAATGATTTGTTTTAGTATGTGTAATTTGGAATCATTATATGTCCCTGGATAATCTAATCCCTAAGGTGGATTATGTATCTTTAGTAGCTGTAGAATGCATGGTATAGTCTATGTAAATTATAGTATCTATCACAGAATAGTGTATATTATAGTATGTTTTCCTGAAGGTGTCCGGGGATGATACAGTTGCATCTTCTCCCTGTTTTCTTTTGTACCATGGTGGGAATGCCATTTGACTGGCATTTAGTCTTCCTAGGAGGAAAAGTGAGTTGTGGAAAACTCATTTATATTCATGTATTATGAAATCAGCATCCTCTCCTTTATTCTTTGAAAACCTTGCATTGGTTAAAAATTTGAGTGGTGGCTGAAATAAGCAGAGAAAAGAGTGCTAAGTGCTCTGTGCTCTGGAGCCTGGATTCGATGTCCAGCTCCTTAGCACAATCGTAACTTTGGGCACAGAATCCCTTCTCTTTCGGTGAATAGATAGCAAAACTGTTTACCTGGGAGTTGTCTGATCAAAGCTCACAGTCTGCAGTAATTAAGCTGAGGTTTGTCTCTGTAATGTCAAAAATATACTATCTTTTAATAATACATGTTACCACAGAGAGGTTAGCCTGATTGTTGTTTCCATCCTTAATGACTTGATTCTTCCCCCACCCGGCTGCTCCTATGATTCATAGGATTCTTTTTTGGTCTTGAAGTTCAGCATTTCTCCTGTGCTATGTTTCAATATTGATTATTCTGTAGCAGTTTTTCTTGGGACTCCGTGTATCTCAGGTCTTGCTTTTTTGGTATGTCTTCTAAAGTTACTGTTTTTGGTGCCATTTCCTTTTCTGTTCTCTTTAGTTCCCCATATATTGCATCACCTTTGCTCTCTCTGTCCTTGCTTGTCTAGTCTTTTTTTTTTTTTTTTTAAGCCTTAATCTTTTCAGTGGGAGACACACAGATAGTCCGGGCACTTCCTTCAAAGCCATAATGTCTGGATTTGAATCCTTGCCCTGCCGCTTATTTGCTGTTTAACTCTGGGCCAGTTACTTGAACTTGAAACCTCATCCTGAAAATGGAGATAATAGTATGTCTATCTCCAAGAGTTGTTATGCAGAATTCTGGAGATAAGACAGTAAAAGGGTTTGGAAGAGTGCACAGAGAAGAGGGGCTTGGAACTGCCAGCTATTGTTTCCATTTTATTTTTCTCGGTTTTTCACCAGCCTGCCCTTTCTGTTTCCGACTCTTTGCAGGCACGTCTGCTCTCTTTGCTCATCCCTCTAAGGGTATCTTTTCTAAAATTGTTTTATTATTTTCTTCCATTGTTTTTCTGAGCCCTGCTTGTTTACTTCTCATCTTCCCTATTGAGTTGTCATTTCTTCTTAGAAATATTCTGTTTCTTTCTGTGAGCCCCTATTTCAGAGAAGACTGTTTCCTTTCCTTTCTTGGATTCCATAGTGAAGCGTCTGTTCCTTATTCCTTCCATGTTGTGGCATCATTCGCCCAGCGTTGGTTCCTTGGCAGATTTTGTTTGCTATGTTCTTTTGTAACTTCTTTCTTGGCTATCTGCACAACTTTGTAGTAGCTTATAGAATGTGTACTCATGGATGGCTTCTTTCTGATTATAAATCATATTTAATGGTCAGTTGTTTTATGGCTAGCTTTTGGCTGACAGGCAGGCAGAGGCTGGGGCCTGGCCAGTGAGCAGGGGCAATGAGAAGCTAGAATTGAATCTAATGGGACCCAGCCTGTTAAAAAATAAGTAAATAAATAAGAGAAAAATCCCTCTCTTCACGACTGACTGATCACAGCTGTTTCCTTACCCGTCAAACCGACAGCCTGTTTTTTGTAAAGCATTTCTCATTTCATCTTATCTCCCCTTTGTCTCTGTGGTGTTGAGGGGGAGTCATTGATGTCTTTGGGACGCCAGACTTCGTCCTTCTGAGAAAGAGATAAGTACTTTGGCTGTATAACCGTGGTACAAGAGAGGCAGTATAATTTATTGGTTAGGACCATGGACTCTAATCAAATTGCCTGGGTTTGAATCCTGGCTCTTTTTCTTCCTAGTTTTGTGATCTTATGCAACTCACCTCTCTATGTTTTCATTTTCTTTTTGATACAGTGGAGTTACATGGTTGTCATGAGGATTAAATGAATTAACATGTAAGTGCTTAGCCTGGTGCCCAGAATAGTAGGTCCTGAGTACTTTCCTGTTACCATCATCGCTGTCGTCATCGTTGTCATCATTAACTCTGTGAACTGTGCTCCTTGTTGGAGACCTGAGACCATGTGCCCACTCTTACTGTGCTTCTTTGATTGGGTACAAATTTTGTTGCATTTGGGAATTTTTCATAAATTGTAGTTTGGGGGGGGTGGCTCTTTTTTTTTTTTTTTCGTATTTTTATTACCTCCCCTCCCCAGTTTTTAGGAAGGAAACTGACAGAAATGTATTCCTTTGCCATTATCTACTGGAAGAGTATAATCTTTTATTTTTTAAAGATTCATTTATTTTAGAGTTGAAATGGCAGAGGGAAAGGGAGAGAATTTCAAGAAGACTGCCTCCTGAGCACGGAGCCCAATGTGGGGCTGAATCACAAGACCCCTGAGATCATGACCTGAGATGAAATCAAGAATTAGGCACTTGGCTGACTGAGACACCCAGGTGCCCTGCAAATTATTTTTAGTAAAGATTTTACTAAAAATTAGATTTAGTAAAGATTTCACTAGTTTCTATAGCACATGCAGCCAAGTTCTCTACCTATGATGGTGTGTGATATCATAAAAATGCATTTCCTTTAAACTATTTTGTTGGCCAGTATTTTAGTAATGATTTTACTTTGATTATTTTAGGCTGGTATGTTTGTTGCAAGGTGACAGCTGACTAGCAAGATTAAATTTAAATATCAATGGTGAATTTTTCACTTGATGCTAAAGATCCAGTTGTATTATATAAGCCAGCTTGAGCGTGTGTAGAAGATACTTGGGATTTTCAGTTGAATCAGTTGTGTGATGTGACTGCCAAGAAAGCTGGCAAGGTCTTAGGTTACAGTAATTGAATTGTAGTGTACCCTCTGGACTAGGGAGCGCAAGCTGCTCTGGTCAGGCTGCACCCTGGGGATCGTATCCAGTTCTGAGAACCATACTTTAAGAAGCACTGACATATCACATTGTGTCTAGAAAAGAGTGAACAGGATATTGTGGAATGTGAAACAGTGTTTCCTCAAGTAATGAGTTGAAAGAAGTGGAGACATTTAACCTGGGGAAGAGAAGATGGGGTGGGCGGTAGGGAGGAATAATGCCGACAATAATAATAGAAGCCGAAGTTTGTTTGTTTGTTTGTTTAATTTGAGAGAGAAAGCACGAGCAGGAGGATGGGAGGGGCAGAAGGAAAGGGAGAGATCAAATCCCAAGCACTGCTCCATGCTCAGCTGGACTCGGGTCTGGATGTTAGGACCCTGAGATCATGACCTGAGCTAAAGTCAAGAGTCAGTCGCTCAGCTGATGGGCCACCCAGGTGCGCCTAGAAGCTGACATTTATCAAATGCCACAGTAAGCCAGACACTAAAGGCCTTGCATATGTTGTCTTATTTAATTCTTAAAAACAGTCATATGAGGTAGGAAAAATAATTCCCATTTTAGAAATGGGAAGAATAAGGCTTAGTAAAGCTAAGAAATTTAATCAAGGTCACATGGCTAATAAGGGATAGAGTCAAGATTTGTCTGTTTTTGTCAGCTTTTATGGTATTTAAATTCTTAAATACCATAGCTTATGTTTCTCATGATTGGTATTTTCAAGTTTTGAAGGATTTGCATGTGGAAGAGGGGTCCCAGATATTAGAACCAGGACTGATGATTGGCAAATGCCCAGAAATAAATTTTTGAATCAGTGTGTGGAACTGCTTTCTGGATTGGAGAGCCGTGAATTCCCTCATGCTAAGTGACTGCTTGGTGTTTGATTATGTGATCTTTAAAGTCTCCTCCTACGCTGAGATTTGGGGCTGCCATCTATGTTTTCCTCTTTGTCAGATACTCTTTTTTTTTTTTTTAATTTAAACATTTTTAAATTGTGGTAAAACACGTAAAATTTATGATCTTAATTATTTTTAAATAATTTTAGTATTGTTAAGTATATTCACAGTGTTGTGCAGCCAATCTCCAGAACTTTCTCATCTTGCAAAGCTGAGACCCATTTTTTGATACTTTGCGTCATGTCATTTTGCTTTTATGAAAGACCTACCTGTTTTTGCTAACCTAAAGAAATCCAAAGAGGATTCCCTTTTTTATGAAAAAAGGCAAAAGGCAAAAACAGCAAATAAAATAAAATAAAATAAAAAACAGCAACAACAACAAAGTGAAAACAGTATTCAGCATTTGTTCTGCAGCAAGTCATTGTAGCAGCGGTGCTCAGCCCCACCCTCAGCAGTGAGGAGGCCCTACCCAGCTCCTTCCCCCAGGGGCCACACTAAGCATCTCAGCCTCAAGCCTCCAGAGCCTTGAATTATGTCTGTGAGCATCTCTGCTTGATCTGCACTTATTTTGTGCCTCTTTTAGCAAGATGTATCCTGAGTTTTCAGAAAAGCCTAGGAGAGGTTATTGCTTGGGTCTGGGAAAGCTCAAAAGTTTTTCCTTGTAAATTAATGGTATTTGCTTCTTTGCTTTATGCTATTTTAGCTTACAAGGAGTTCGATAGGAACCCTCTACTTTGGGATAGTGAGCGATACCTGTGCCCATCAAATATTAGCAACTCCCCATTTACCCTCACTCCCAGGCCCCAGAGACCACATTGTCCTTTTTCTGTGAATTTGACTAGATTTAGATAGATACCTCATATAGGAGTTATGCAGTATTTGTCCTTTTGTTATTGGCTTATTTCACTTAGCATAATGTCTTGTGGCATGTGTTAAATTTCTTTACTTTTTAAGGCTTGGTCATATTCCACTGGATGTATATAACACATTTTTAAGCCCATCAGGTATATTCTTTTAAAAAAAAACTTTAAAAAGTTTTAGAATTAATATTGTTGCAGTAGCCTATGGTTGTGTTTGAAAATTATTGTAACTAAAGTTAAATGGGACAGTTAGGGAATGGTGTATCCTAATTACTGGAAGAGTATACTATTTTGAATTCAGTTCTTAATAATTTTTATAATTTGTGCCTTTAAAAATCAAATTCAGTATTTGTTGGATAAAATGAAAAGCTTTGAAAGTGAAAATACATAGAAGTTTCTAGTTAGTAGAATGCCAGTTTGCTCAGTATCTTCTGTGGGTTTTCTTTGTAAAATATTTAATGTTATAAAATATTTCTGTGTAATGTTTATTTTTAATCAAATATTTATTGACTTTCTATGTACCAGGCACCAAGCTTTACACTAAAGATTGTACTTCCCATATTAGTTTCCATATAGTGTTTTATTGCTTCATTTTATGTCTTGAGTAAACAAGACATAAAACATGAAGTGATATCAGCAAGATAACAGTGACCAGAGGCAGAGATTTACATCAAGAATTCTTCTTGCTTCCTTTTTAATTAGCTGGGCTGCATCTTCTTTTTTATATCTCTTCTTAATAAAAGATTTAACCATATAGTTTATATTAGTATAGCTTACCATGTAATTTCCAAAATGAGAAATTTTTTCTTGGTGTTTGCTTGGTTATAGCATGAACAACAGGCATAAAACTGTTCAGTGCTTGGCGGCCGGGGCCAAGGAGTGACCTGGGAGGAGGTGTGCTTAAGCTCTCCTGTAATTTTCCCCTTTCCCCTACCCCAAATAAATGTAGTGTCTAAGTAAAAACAGGGTGCTTGTTGTGTAAGCCAGCTTTGGGTCAGGTCCTGTACCTCTGCATTCCTGTTTGGTCCCTCCCCTCCTAGAACACTTGCTCAGAATAGCATTTTTAAGTGTAAACACTGTTTACTGAAACATGTGCTGACAGGGCATTGGAATTAATCATAGGAAGCTCAGAAGTGAGTTTTTATTAAGACGTCTCCAGGTGACATTTAGTGTTCAACTTCCCAAGTTGTTTTCCATGGAGACAAGTGGGAAGCCGCAAATATCTGTGAGAAGCAGTGTACAGAGAACTGTTCTAAAGTTTAGGCAAGTTCCAGGAAAGATGGAAACACCACAGATTTAAGAAAATCAATGGGAATATGCAAATTAGGCATATGGGGGTTGATACAAGAGCCATGTCTTCTGATTCAGAGAAATTAAGAGAGTGTTTCTGGTTTTTGGTTTTTTCCCCAAACTAAAAAGGTATTTGAGGGGTGCCTGGGTGGCTCAGTCAGTTATATCTGCCTTCAGCTCAGGTCACGATCTCAGGGTCCTGGGATCAAGCCTGGCATCTGGCTCCCTGCTTCTTGGGAAGACTGCGTCTCTCTCTTCTCTGCCTCTCCCCTTGTTGTGCTGTCTTTCTCAAATAAATAAATAAAGTCTTTTAAAATAATAATAAAAAAGGTATTTGAAATTTACCACTTTCTCTGTTTCCTTTCCAATTTTCTTAAGCTCATGAAAGCAGTAATTCTGGAACACTGATTTCATTTCCCTCCCATTCTTCTCCTTACATATAGCCATCAAGTTCTAAACTGTAAACGTAACTGGCTTTGTTTTCTGTGTTTTCTTTTAGGTGTTCACAGTTACCATGCATTTGGTAAGGGTTTCTCCTTCCTAGTTTGCCCTGACGCTCTGTCTTTCTGTGTTTCAGGGAAGAAGAGCCCAGACCTAGGGGAGTATGACCCCCTCACACAGGCGGATAGTGACGAGAGCGAGGATGATCTTGTTCTCAACTTGCAGCAGAAGAATGGAGGGGTCAAAAATGGGAAGAGCCCTCTGGGAGAAGTGCCAGAGCCTGACTCAGATGCTGAAGCTGTGGGAGCTGCAAAGCCACATCTTTCAGAGGTCGCCACAGAGGGATACCCCTCAGAGCCCCTTGGGGGCCTGGAGCAGAAGGCAACCTCTTCCATCGTGTCTTATGTACGCACCTCTGTCTTTCTGCTAACTTTGGTCATCTCCATGATCCTGGTGCTCGTATGTGCTTTCCTGATCCCGTGTCCTCCCAGAGATCTGCACAGCACTTGGAGCCGCCACCTGGGCCCCCAGGGAGGTGAGTTGTAGGATTTCTCGCCCCAATTCTGTAAAATTTCATGATTACCTGTAATTCTGTAAAACTTCTGGTTACATTGAAAATTCCCTCCAGGTCCTACTACAAATAAATGTGTATCCTATAGCATCTCTCTCCCCATGTGTGGAGGTGGTTAGGAAGTTAAGATTGGAAATAAAACAAAAAGATAGATTGATACCGCTTAAGAAGATCACTGCCCTGTTGTGTTTCTGTTGGCGTTGGCCTTAATTAGATGCAGAGAGGACAGAGTTTTGGTTTCCTGGGTCCCTGCAGTGCAGCCAACACAGTATGAGGAGAAAACAAAGCTGTAGGTCAGGCTGTTGACCAAGAAGAGTAAGTCTCAGGGCCTGGCAAGACCAGAGGCCGGGGCTTTTGTAGGACCCTCAGGCATTTGGTGATTATAGGAGCCTGACCTGGTTTGAATTTTAAAATAATTTCAAGTGAAATCAACTTGCTTTCTTGCAGTAAGTTTTCTTTCTTGCTCCTAATGGTTGGGGAGGAACCACCTGAGTGACTCTAGCTATTGTGTCTCATTCTGGAGCAGGTTTCTTTGAAACGGCTTGCTCTGGGTCAGCAAGGGGTTTACATCTCGACTGTGAGTGCTGAGCAGTCTTGTGTTTTGTCAACTTCATGGGGGTGAAGGGGTTCAGAACACACTACCCCAAAATATGTTGCTTTGGCATATTGTTTATTTTGAACCGAAGGCACATGAATAACAACAGATGCAAGAAGGGCACTCTGACCTTGACCTCTAATTTGTCCTGGAAGGCAGGAGATGAAATGCCCATGTACAAGATGCCCTCCCAGTACCAGGAGGAAAGAAACTCATCAACAGAGACGCGGAGTTGAGGCCGAAGGGAGTGTGTACAAACAGACCTTGTTAAAATAACTCTTATCTTCCTGTAGTCTCAGGATCCATGTTCGTTCCCCTTCCAGGGCTGTTCAGGGCTCTATATTCGATGAGTACAGAAGCCCTGAGGCCTCCCCACCTCTGCTGCAGGCCTTTATGTTCCTGTGAGGGCTCCCATGGACATGGGGAATCTTATTAAATAAATTTGAGTCCTTTCCTTTTCTTAATCTCTCTTATTAATCAGTTATCTCATTATCTCTCCTGTTACTCAGTCCCAGCTAGAAACCCTAAGAGGGTAGAGGAGAAGTTTTTCCTCCCCTTCAATACTCCCAGATCCCTACATCATCTTGATCTAGATATATTTACCTTTGGCGAGTCACTGATCCCAGCTGATTCAGCTTCGGATCAGTTGTTCTGTGATCTCACTATTATTGTCTCTCTCAAGGCAAAACTGAGTAGATGTGACTTACGGTGTGTTCCCACCACATAAGAGATCTCTCACTTCGTTTTTTGATGGTTCTTTTTTTTTGAAGATTTTATTTGTTTATTTGTGAGAGGGAGCAGAGATAGGAAGAGAGAGCATGAGTGGGGAAGAGAGGGAGAAGCAGGCTCCCACTGGGCAGGGAGCCTAACAAGGGGCTCAATGTGGGACTCAATCCCAGGACCCTGGGATCATGACCTGAGCCAAAGGCAGATACTTAGCTGACTGAACTACCCACATGTCCCCCTTTTTTGATGGTTCTAAGTGAGCTCTTATAATATTTGTATATGGTGTAAAGACTAGGAACAGGTTGTTGGTATACCCACCGACTTTAGGAAATCGGACATTGAGGTGCCTGGGTGGCTCAGTCGGTTAAGCATCAGGCTCTTGATTTCAGCTCAGTCATAATCTCAAGGTCCTGGGATCAAGCCCTGTGTTGGGCTCCATGCTTAGCAGAGAGTCTGCTTGAGAATTCTCTCCCTCCCTCGCCTTCTACCCCTGCCCCTACCACTCCTGCTCTCTCTCCCCCTGTCAGTCTCTAAAATAAATAAATCTTTAAAAAAAAAAAAAAAAGAAAGAAAGAAATAGAATATTATAAAGACCATTGAAACCCCCTTGTGTCTCTC
Source organism: Mustela putorius furo (assembly GCF_011764305.1). NCBI lineage: Eukaryota > Metazoa > Chordata > Mammalia > Carnivora > Mustelidae > Mustela > Mustela putorius. The sequence goes on along the minus strand of NW_025422368.1, from coordinate 34,997,495 downwards.
CTTACCAAAGCTACCTCTTCCTGCCAAAGAGTTCTACCATCCTGAGTTTTGAGTCATTATACTTTTTTTCTTTTTTTTAAGATTTTATTTATCTGACAGAGATCACAAGCTGGCAGAGAGGCAGGCAGAGAGAGAGAGGAAGGGAAATGGGCTCCCTGCTGCGCGGAGAGCCCGATGCAGGGCTGGATCCCAGGACCCTAAGATCGTGACCCGAGCCGAAGGCAGAGGCTTTAACCCACTGAGCCACCCAGGCGCCCCGAGTCATTATACTTTCCGTTAAAATTTCACCACATGGTAAAATAATTTTGCCTATTTTGAATTTTGTATAAATGTAATTAAGCAGTCTTCTGTGACTTGTTTTTAGCATGTTCATAAAAGCATTTTATAGACATCAGTATTGATGCTGTGTAACTAGAGCTTATTCATTTTTTCCACTGTCTCATTTCCTATGGTGTGGAGAGCCCATGGTTTATTGGTCTATTTTACTGTTGATAAGCGTTTTGGTGGCTTCTGTTTTTTAAAAAATCATTATTGCCACTAGGAAAATTCCTGTGCATTTTTCCTGATACAATATGTAAGAATTTCTCTCAGCCATTAACTTATGACTGATATTGCTAGGTCATACGGTGTGTGCATGTGCCAGCCTAGTAGTTTATGTTAAATTGTTTTCCATGGTGTTTTTACCAGTTTGCACTTCCACCAGCCATGCATTGGGTTCTCTCCATATCTGGCAGACATCCTCTGACTGTACACTGTCGAGGGGCAGGACAGCACTGTCTGCCTTGTCGCTGCCCAGGCTGGAAGCCCAGGCTTCCTGCCAGGCCTCTGCTGACACCGCTCTGGCAGGGGTGGGCGTCTGCCTCATTAATGCCGGGTCGGGTAGAGCTGTAGGCTTCCCTGGTGTGTGGAAGACCCTTGGTGGGGAGGAAAGTCCTGGCTCCCCACCTGGCCTTCTCTGACATGACCTTGGTTGGGAGATGAAGGGGTGCCTTCCTGTAGCTGGGCAAAGGTGGAAATCTAGGCTCCCGTTTAGGCTTTGTTGTGGGGATAGGGCTGCAGTTCTCTCTGTGTGGCATTTGGTTGGAGTAGAACATTTATGATCTAAAACTTTTTCTTTCTTGCTATGCTGTTCTTTCTTGGACCTTCAGCTAGAGGAGTCAGCTTTTCTTGGGCCTTTTTTGTCTGTACCTGTTGGCATTTCTGGGTTGCCGGCTTCTGCAGCACCTTGTCTGGGACATGGGAGGCCAGAAGAAAACCCGGGGTGGAGGGTCATCACCTGTCGTTCCTTGGGCTTCTCAGCCCCTAGCCAACCTACCTTCTCCCCACCTTAGAGTCTTCTTACATTTGTGTTCTCTGTAATGTGCAGGGAGTTTAGGTATACTTAGAGGAATAGGCAGAATTGTGTGTACTCTATCTTATTTAGGAATCAGGAGTCTGCCTGGTTTTTATGAAGGTGCTGGCAGTGCCATGTGTCTGTTCCCTTTCTAACCTGGAGTAGAGAACTGTTTTGTGGTGACTTAACTCAGGACTTTTTTTGTTTTTTATGTGCTTATCAGGTGGGGACCTGTCTCCATTGGAATTGGCTGATGTGAATGGAGACGGCCTGCGTGATGTCCTTCTCTCCTTTGTAACTTCACGGAACGGGAGTGCAATTGGTAAGAGACATGCATGTGTTTTAGAGGCTACTACAGGAGAAGCTCAGTGATTGCAGGGGCTGTGAGCTAAGAGAAAGCTCCAGGGTTGTGTCCTGAAGGGCACTGTAGAAAAGGGTCAGGAGTGAACAGAAAGTCATCATGGGTCTATCATACATGACAGACATTGTCAGTAAGCTCCTGCGTATCAGTAAAGCTTATTTGAAGAAATCATGGAGATCTGCAGCTGGAAGGAATTTTAGTAGTCCCCCAGTCCCATGAAGAAGGGAGGATCCAGAGAAGTGACTTATGCACACACTTGAAATGGCGATGAACAGCATTAGTCCTTAAGGTTCTTGAGTTTTCTCCCAGCCAACTTTCCATTGCTTCTTAGATTATAGTAAATGCTGACACAACCCTACCTTACCAACCACAGTAGAAAAGCTTCTTGTTCATCTTCTAAAATATCTTTACCCACATTATCATGGCCGTGTGCTTTCTTTTTACTGATTCTGTTTCCTCCTTTCTCTCTGCTCTCCGTCCTGCTGTCTGCTTTGGAAGGCTGACCAGTACACGTTATGTCAACAGGCTCCCTTGCCTGCCGGTTTCCTGTTGGGTTTGGCCAATGGGGAGTCTAGGCAAGAAACTGGAGGAGAGGAAATGAGTGGGGAGAGAGGGCATTTATTCTCTTGGCTTCCTCCCCTTCAGGATGACCTCAGGCCAGCTACTTCCTTGATCCTAGGTCACATCCTCTCTAATGGTGGTCTTCTTATAGGACTTTCTTTTTCTGGATTCCAGGAATCACTTTCTCTCCTGTCTTTTTCGGCCTATGAATGATTACGTTCTGAGGGACTGTGCTATCTCTCATGGTTTCCCTGTACCCTGACCACATCTTTGTAAATAATCTCTTTATTAAACCTTACACAACTTAATTGAGTGTGCTGATACACATCAGCTAAAAAAAAGAAAAAAGAGGTTGTATTTTCAGCGTGGGTACACAGGGGCTCCTGGTTTGTCCTGTGACACCCATTAAAGTGACAGCAACCCACAGTCTGTGAACTGAGACAGTAAGTCTGGTGTGCAGCTGGGGTGCCCTGGTAGCTACCCTTTAATGATCTGGGAGCTGGGATAACATCTAGGTATGTTTTAGAGAATTCTAGGCTGCCTGCCTCTCTGGGATTATTAGAAGAACCTTTCTGAGTTTTATGTAATACGTAGAAGCAACTTAGGAATAGGTGTGTTTACAGAGAGGACCTTCAGCCTAGAAGGTTGACTTTTGGCTTTAATTGACTTTAATTTACATTTTTTTTTTCTGCCTATGACTCATTAGCCTTTGAAGTAAAAATTTTCCCCAACCACTTTTAGATTTGGAGATCTGTTTTAATCATTTGGTATTTTACACAGTTTGCTATTTATCAGGACTCGTATGGTAAGGCTATGGGTTTGGACATAATACGGGCCAGCCTGATTTGGTTGCAGATTATAAAAACAATAGAGCCAAGTGTAAGTGCATAACATATGTTGTGAGTGAATGTATCCCTCCACATAACCCAACAGGGTAGACTAATATTCTTACCCCCTATTTGCAGATAGGGAAACCGAGACAAGGGGAGGTTAAGGAACTGGTTCAGATTCCACACCGGGTAAATAAGAGAGCTGGTATCCAAACGGTGTAGCTGAGAGACTGTCTCTGGAGTTCATGTGCTTGGCCCCTAAGTTTTCCCAATTATTCTTGGGAAACTGCAGGGGCTTTATCAGCTGATTCCATGGGACTCTCGACCAGGAAGATCTACTGATCATTGCTGAGTTGTAATCTTCAGGTTTATTTTTCAAATATTTACTTTTTCTGCTTTCAGGGAGCACTTGCTAGCAACAATTAGAATTCACATATTCCTTTGCTCTGTACATATTTTAGATCAGTCTCACTTTTCTGAGCATGCCTTTCCTTGATTTTTGTTTGTTTGTTTGTTTGTTTGTTTTTGTTGCTGCTGTTGTTCTTAACAATGACTTTCCTATATTCTGGATTTTTGCTCCTTTTATTCAGCAGATTGATTGGTTGCTGTATGTGTAGGTGCTGTGTGAGGCTCTGAAACTCCAGAAATGAATGGGATGGTCTTTATCCTTCAGGATATGACAATTTGGTGGGGGCTGAAGTGACAGACATGGAAGCAGGCATGCTGGGAGGGGTGCAGGATGCACACAGGGTGCCTGGATGAGGTCCACAGCATGTCCTGACATGAGGAATGTGTTGAGCTTCTATACTAGGTACTCTGTTGTCAGACTTAGTACCAGAAGTACAGGAGGCCGTGGAATGCACAGGTGTGAGCTGCCTTAGCACCATTTACTTGTGGTTCTGGCCTCCTGCTCACCTGGGCTGTTTACCTTCTCTGCCTTCTTTCCATTCCTGTGTCTCTTGTGTGCTTTTAGGTGTCTCAAAGGCAGCCGCTATTCTCGTGTGCCTCTCGGGAATGAATGGCAGCACACTCTGGTCCAGTCCCCTCCCCGAGGAGGCCCGGGATATTACATGTTTGAATCTGATGCCAGGAAGCGTGGCTGAAACCATCTGCCTTGTGACAGGGACACACAGAATGTTCAGTGCATTCAATGCGACATCAGGTAAAGGTCATTCCACGGAAGTCTCTGTTTGGGGATCAGAACGGTCTTATATGGAAGGGACCTTTCCACTTTCACACAGTGGAAAGTCTGTTTGGGCTCCTTTGGAAGGTGAATTTAAGGTAAACAGAGAAAGGGTTTGACTAGGTTGAGTAATAGGTCATGGTTAAACCTGTTTGGTGATAGGATGGAGCTAAACTGAGTTACCCAAACAGAAACTACCCTGAGGCTTTTGGTTTCTAAGTAGTCCTACTTTGTACAAGACAGCTGGGCTTTGTCCCTTCATATTTGATATAGATGGGGTCCTTGTGTAAACTTACCCATTTACCACTTAAAAAAATGGTCAGGGAATTAAAGTTTTAAAAATTCAAAAAAAAAAAAAAGATCAGGGAAGAAAGTAAGGTTTGTTGATGCTTGTTGAATTGGGCTTTTGACTACTTTCTATATTTAGACACCCATGACATGAGGAACGAGAGAGAATCAAATATAATGAAAGCCCCATGTAAAACCGTAAGTGTCCTGCTTGTGAATGCTTTAGACTTGACCAAAGCTGGACACGTAGCAACCTTCCAGTTTCAGAGGTTGAAGTTTGGTAGTGGGGTAATTCTGAGTGAAAAAAACTTTAAGTTAACTGCAGAATTAAAGTCCTTTTGAAAACCTGTGACTCCCTTGCTCATGTGAGCACATGGTGGGACAGAGAGAGTTGGTCTGGTTGGCTGCCCCTGGATGGTTCCTCAGAAATTGTAATAATCTCTAACAGATCAGTTCCTCTGCCCCAGACAAGTGGGCTCCTCTTTCTTGGAGAGACTTCAGCACCTCCATTTTATCTAAAAAACCTAGGTGTGAAGTTATCACATGGGTTTCTTAGTCAGACGCTTAAGGATTTCAGATCACACTCCTGTGCCCTTCATCCCCAGTAAGATTAAAACTAAAAGAAAAGGTAAGGAGTTGCTGGCTGTCATTTGCCCATTGAGTTTCTCTCTTACCTGGAAGCTCTGCATCTGCCCTTTCCAGAGGCTGAAGCTATCATTGTGATCAGCTTATTTGTCACCCCTAGGGAAAGCCATTTGGACTTTAAACCCAAACTACTTATCCAATGGTACCCTGGCTGCCCCAGGGGTGGTGCTGCCGGACTTGGATGAAGATGGCGTTAGAGACCTTGTCGTTCTGGCCATTGGGGAATTGCAGGTATGCTCTACGTCCGATTGTCTCTGTTTCTCATAGGAAGTGCTTCAACTTCAGTCAGTTCTAGTACGGGTATCATAAATGCTGCTTGAACCTTTTAACAAGGGCTTAGGCTTAAGAAAATTCTCTCTCGGAGATTTAATGAAAAAATTGCCATCATGAACTTATTTTCCCAGCAGTCTCATTATGTTCCCATTGACTGTGGCAGGGTGGAACTTGGGCACCAGAGAGGTTTGTGTTTAAATTCCTGCTCCACTGTAGCCCTGTGGCCTTGGGCAAGCCATGGAATCTCTCCAAGATGTAACACAGAAATGTTCTATCTAGAACAGGGGCTGTTGTGAAAGCCGGAGCTACCATATTTGAACTGCGTAAAGTAGTGCCTATTTTTTACCGTGTGGGTGTATTGTTAGTTGTATTAGACATACTTAACCTTTATGTAAAACCACAAGACAGCTCATAGAATAGATATGGAACACATCATATATTGAGTAAGTAATAACAGCAATGACCTAAGAAAGGACGTTGTATACAGGCTATGACAATAGACCTGGAGTCCAGGACATTTGTCCTTAAATTATGCTCCTTGATTATGCTTTGCAGGAGCTCCAGTGGACTAGGGCTAGTACTCTGTGTACAGATAAAATAATAGTAGTTTTCCTTCCTAAATCACAGGAAAGAGTACATTGACGAGCACATGTATCTCCATTTTTACTCCCATATCTCCATTTTACTCCGTATATCTCCATTTTTACTCCTAACACTTTTTTTGAGCTTGTGCCAAAAGTTCCTTTAAGACGTCTTCTCAGACTTCCTACGTGGGTTTGCCAGGAAATGCTGGTGGACGAAAGAATTGAACAATTGGCAACTAATATTTGTGGGAAAATGTGGATATAGATCATTTTGCTTTATTTGATTTATTTTAATTTTAAGAGACCTTGTGTTTGCTGTTTTGATTTTTGTAGTGCATATACATGGTGTAGAGTTATGAAATCTGCAAGTAAAATGATTTAGAATAGAATGAAATCCATTAGTATTTTATGGTTTTCTGCCAGGAGCACCATAAGTAAACTGAAAGTGCTTCTCCAGTCACTGAGCACTGTTTGGGGAGCATTGTTCTAGGACATCTGGCAATACTTTGTGAGATGAGAACAAAGAAGTAAGGTAAATTTCTGAAGACTAGTGAGTTTGGAGGGTACTTTATTAGTTTTCCTTCCACTAGCAAGTTGGTCTCAAAGTAGATTGAACCCCAAACTCAACAAATATTTACATAATCTTTTTTAATCCCAATCATTGTGAATTTCAGTAACTACATCCATCAGGGAGTGATTTTCTGAAGTTCCCGAAGTGGAAAGTATGGGGAGTTTCTTCTTAACGGTTTAATGAGGTATGGTTAGTGGAGGCATAGCAAGTTTATATGTCCTGAGCGAGTTTAACAATCTTGGCCTTCATACCCTATTCATTGCCAGTGGTGGCTGACAGGCTAGAGGTTGAGGCTTTTAGGGACCCTCCACAGTGAGGCAGCCTCTGTTGAAGGAACTGGCTTCTTGCCTACTCCTACTCTGTAATTTTTTTTCTTTCTTTTTCTTTTTTTGTCTTAACCAAACAGCAAAAAAAGTGTACTGTCCAACTTGCCTCACAGAATTTACTTATTTACACATAGTGTAGAGATATGAATAGTGTCCATTCTGTCTGAAAAGTGATAGTACTAGAAAAATCGCAGAAAAATGATGGGTTTAGAGCAGCCTCACCTTTATACTGACCTCTTTTGACCTCTAATGCCAGCAACAAGGAACCTGGGGAACCCAAGCTCTGGTTTATTCTAAGCTACAGTATGGAATGTTCTCTCTTCTTAAGGAATGGAACGTATTAGGTCTATGACTTAGAGTGATGCATTCTTAGATCTGGGTTTAGAGTGAGGTGGGCTTGGGACAGAGGAACTGTTGGCTTGGGGTTAGTGGAACTTATCTGGCCTAGAACGTTAGTGGGAAGGGACCTCAAAGCCATGTGGTTGATCCTCTCACACCATGTTAGAATCACTGATACAGTATTCCAGACACATTGGCCCCTACTCTCCTCAAGTCCTCAGGCCAATGGGAATATCACTGATTTGTAACACTGTTCTTTTCATTTTTGGTCAGGTCTAGAAAATTCTGTCATATTGGTAAGAATTCTACTTTCTCATGGCTTCTACTCACTGTTCCAGCATCAGCTACTTTGAATGAATATATTCCTCTTTCTACATAAAAGCCCATTCACCTTAGCCACATCGCACTAAGCCTGCTACTTGCAAGGCTAACTGCCCCCAGTTTCTTCTGTTGTCCCCCATGCATCATGAAGTCTAGAGTCCTCTCTTTCTTGCTTTCTTTCCCTTTGCATTCCGTTTTATCCATATTTCTTAAAATGTCATACCTGTGTCTGGAAACCGTATTCTGTTTGTGATATAACCAGTTATATCAGTGTAAGGAAATACTACTTCTTTTGATACAGGCCTTGTATTTCTAATAACATAGCTGAAGATTGTGGTGGCCTTCCTAAGATTTTGCATTTATTTATAATCTATTAAAGTACCACCCCTTTTCATTAATCAATTAATTAATGGCCCCATTTCTTCTTTCAGATTTTGACTCATCTTTCAAACCTAAGACTTCTTTGAATTTCTAGTTTGTCATAGAGCATATTAGCTATCCCTTTCAGCTTTGTGATGAGCTTGTGATAAGCTATTCATTCATTCAAGTCTTTGAGAAGAGTGATTAGTAGGAATGGGACAGTAGCAGGGTGGTGTGACATTCCACAGAAACCTCCCTTGTAGATTGGCATTGACTCACTCTGGGTACACTGAAAACTGTATCTTTCTGTCTTGTCCAAAAGAATTAATGACGCTAAACTTTGTCAGAAGCTTTACGGAAGTCAGCTTATCAGTACAATTCTCATATTTCCCAATTGGTGATTCTATTGCTGAAAGAAAACCCTCTAGAGCAGAGGATGGTAGACTGTGTGACCTGTAGACCAGATTTGGCCCACTGCTTGTTTTTGTAAATACAGTTTTATTGGAGCATAGCCAATGCCTATTTTCTTATTATTATCCATGGCTGCTTTCACGCTATGGCAGTCAACTAGTTGCTTCAGAAACCATCTGGCTTGCAAAACCTACAATGCCATTTGACTCTTCACAGGGCAGTTTTGCTGGTCTCTGCTTGAGAGTAAGGTTGATAGTAGCCAGGCAGGCTGGACATGTAATGTTACGATGGGAGAGGCTGCCTGTATTGATTTCAGTTGGGACCAAATATTACTGGCGATTTCTGGGTGTCAGAGTAGAGACCGGGAGTCAGCAGTCCTGTAGTTAGCTCTGGGCTAGAAATCTGTGCCTCAGAAGATTTCATCTAGAAACAACCGTGTTTCAGGGAAATTGCCTGAGCTACCGTACAGATGGTTTTTGCACATATCTACCAAAGGAATGGGAACGTTGGCTTCATTTTCTTGCTTCCAGGGGAAGAACGTGAAGCAGGTTTGGCTTTATGCTTTCCAACTTTGGGAAGTGTTTCTGAACCCTTAGCTAATCAGGAATCAGTAATGTCTGGAGAAACTACTTGGTTAAGGAAACAATATGGCATCTACTGACTCTGTCTTTTTCTACTTCTTCAGCCAGATCTGTGCTTTCTGCTGGTGTCTGGCCGGACAGGGAGTCCAGTGGGCCGACCCGTGAAGTACAACATCGTGGGAGTGGGGAATCTGATTGGTCCTCAGGTTTATGTCACCACAAATGGGGCTGTCTACATCCTGTTTGGCTTTGGTAAGAAGCAAAGCTAGTTTTTTTGCCGTTCCCCATCTGTGTGTGTGGTAGGCCTCCCTTCTGAGACAGAGTGAAAGTTTGGGAATTGCTGACATCAGTCAGCCCTTTTGCCACCTCCTATCCCAGGGGCCTCTCATTCTCTGCCACCCGTGGCCGGTTATTAACTCAGCTTTCCCCAGTTGCCTTCTCCAAAGAGAAGACTTCTTGCCCAGAATCTGCTTCATTCCTTTCCCCATTCCATGTTGAACCATTCTGGGTGGGATCTGTGAGACCCATCTTCTTTTTTTTTTTTTTAAAGATTTTATCTATTAATTTGACAGAGAGTGCACAAGCAGGGGGAGCAGCAGAGGGAAACGGAAAAGCAAGCTTCCTGCTGAGCAGGGAGCCCAGTGTGGGGCTCGATCCGAGAAATCTGGGATCATGACCCCAGCTGAAGGCAGACGCTTAACTGACTGAGCCACCCAGGGGCCCCTGTGAGACCCATCTGATCAGGCTCTGTGTCTCTCGCTCAGATCCTCACCCTGGGAGAGTTCTAGTAAATTCAGCTTCTCAGTGTTGGTTCTTCCTGTGGTGCTAGGAAATATCCAAGCTGTCGCCCTGCGGGACATTTTTGTTCAGGCCCAAAATCGAGACAGCTTACCACCTTCTCTGCAGATAGAAGAGCCGGAATGGGAGAAGCGAAGATCCATCAACCTGTCTGAGCTCATTGACATTTACAGGTAGGGCAGATATCTGACCTTGTCGCAGTTCAATCTCCTGAGATCTTACGAGCCATGGAGTCTCCGCGTTTGAATTGGGCGTGAATAAGGGGCCAGAGAGGTCTGTGGGGGAAAGAGCGCTAGCCTTCATATACCATCTTCTTATCTGGTGAGGTAGATACGTTCTTTTCTTGGGAACATAAGGTGTTGGTGATCATGATTTGTGATCACTCTACACACAGACTGAAAAGAAGGAGATCTGTTTAGCGTTCTGAGTCAGAGCAGGGCAGGCTGAGATGGGGAGACCTCTAGGCAGGGAGAGAGATTTATGTAAAAAAAAACCTGCTTGTAAACTGGGCAGAAGTATCTGCCCTACTCCTTTTCTGTTTTTCTCTTAGTTGAAGAATCGTTTTGACAGGAGCAAGACTAGCATCCATGAAATCTTATTTTTTATTCTTGTTTATTTCTTAATCAAAAGCATGTCCTTTGTCACATGTGGTGGATTTTACCCATTTAACCCCAGGCCGGGGTAGTGATTGTCTTCATTCTCTTCTGTCAGAGGTTTCAGATCATCTTCTAGCATTTTCTCAGGCACTAGCACATTGTTTCAGTAAGAATTGGGCAGGTATTAAATGGAATGGTCCCAGTTGTTCAGAAAAAGAAATAATTCAATGCAGTGTAGACCATGGGTTCCTGTCCAAGTTCAGTGACAATCTCAGGCCTCCTGTCCGGGTCTCCATCTGCTTTCTGTGTCATTATCTTTGGCTCTGTTAACCTCCCCCAGAGTATCCAACGTGAGAGATCTGGCCTTGTGGCCCTTCTCCTAGGAGTTCCTTTTGAACTGGCATGAATTTTCCAGGGATTCTTGCTTTCTAAAATGAGATTCGACTGGAACGACACAGTGCCTCCCTCGTGAGATAATGGTGGGAGGTGAATACAAGAGTATAGAGAAACACGTACCCCGAGAGAAAGAGCCCCAACTTGTGGCTCCAGAATCTCATCTAAGCCAGAGACTAACCATTGGGTCTTGTTTAATTCAGTGATGGTGTTGAGCTACTGCAGATGGTGAAGGCACCTGATTCCAACTGCAGCAACCTCCTGATTACAACCAGACAAGGCCTCATCCTGCTGCGGGGGCAAAATCTTACACCTTCCTGGACACTGAGCCTGCAAGGCCTGCACAGGTTTGCCGTATGCTCCTCCTAATGTAGTTTTGATCTGCTTTCCCGTGTTTAAAAGTTGCCCAGAACAATTGCTGGATACCTGGGGTGGTGCGGAAGAGGGAGAAAGAAGTCCTTGTTTTCCTCTCCTTCTGCTTTACTACTGAGCGCTTAACTTTGTTCTCATTTGCAGCCAGCCTACTCCTGGGTATTTCACCGATGATCAGACCTTGGACTTCCTTCTCCAGAAACAGGATGGAGTTGGGATGAAAAAGGTAAAACTTTGGGACTCAGATCAATGAAAACATCTAGAAAGTCTATTTGTTGTGTCCAGCCGTATGCTAGGTACTGTGAGAAATAGGAACCTAACATATGGTCCCTTCCTTCAGAGAACTCAAAGAGTAGCTGAAAACTCACAAGCTAGTGCTGAGATCTCTAGCATTGGAAGCTTTTCCAGTTAACCCCCTTCCAGTATGTGAATTTCCTCTTCTGAATTCTTACAGTTAGGCAGTAAGAACCTTCTGAAGTCTCTCGGTGGGGAAAGGCAGGCATAAATAAACTTAGTACTTCGGTACCTAGTTTCCTAAGCTCTCAGAGAAGGCGGGATATCTGGGGTAGCTGGGTTATTATGGAGGACTTATTAAGGGAGGGAAAGATGAGCAGGACCTCGAAAGTTGAATTATATTTATATGAGGAGGGGTGGATGGGAAGGCCTGTCGGGTCAGGACCACCAATGCCTGAGGCCCAGAGACAGAATGGTATGGCACGTTCCAGAGACACTGAGGAGGTCTTTCTGATTTTACATGAGGTTGTATATTGTGAAGATACAATGATTGGATAGGCAGTTTTCATTCTCTCTCTCTTTTTTAAGGATTTATTTATTTTAGAAGGAGAGAGTGTGTGTACACATGCATGAGCAGGGGGAAGGACAGAAGGAGAGGGGGTGGGAGAATCTCAAGCAAACTACATGCCCAGCACGGAGTGGACGCAGGGCTCGATCTCACAACCCTGAGATCATGACCTGCACTGAAATCAAGAGTTGGATGCTTAAATGACTGAGTCATCCAGGCACCCTCAGTTTTCATTCTTATTATAGGGAGAATTAAGGTTTTGAAATTTTTTTTTTATAATTAACCTAGCTTTTGTGTTTTCCTTCACTCTAAAATATGTATTTATATATTGCACACTGTTCCCTGGGAGCCAACTCAACAGTTAATCATCACCTCTAAGGTCCACCAAGTTCTGCTGCAGATGCACAGATAATGTCTCTGGAGACACAGAGTTAATGAACACAAGACCCTGGTCCTATGCAGCTCCTAGTCTCTGGGGTGTGCGTATGCACATGGCTCTGCCACGCCACGGCGCGTGCTAGGTGGAGGTCCGCACAATGCCATGGAGGCGCAGGGAGCAGACAGAAGGAAGGGAGTCAAGAGGTGCTCTGTGTTGGTTGCGGGCTAGATGTTCACATCCTGAAAGCAGAGAAGTGGTTCACTGGATTGATATGTAAGGAGGAGCCAAGGGGCATTTCCACCACAGAGCTCTGAGTGAGCTCAGCTGATGGAAGGCCCTGGAAAGCAGGGCGGCAGCGTTTAGGTGAAAGTACTGGGGGCAGTGGGGTCATTTGATCCTGAGTGGAGGACAGAGCTGATGATAAAGGCATCACTTCAGGGAGAGTCTTCCAGCAGTGCTGTGTAGGAAGGAAAACAATGTCCAATTGTGTTTCAAAATAATTTCAGGTAGAGATTGGAATTTTCATTGGCATTCCTGGCAGGATTAAGGGAGAAGGGTATACATAGCTTGATTAAGAGCTGAGCTGCTGGGGCTTTAGACCTGGAATTTAATCTTGGCTCCACTACTTTCCAGTGGCCTCGGGCAAGTTACATAACCTCACCTAACTGCAGATTCTACGTCTATAAAGTGGGGGTTGTGATAGCACCTGGCTTCATAGGGTTATCATGACAGGAAAATAATGCATGTGACTGGATCCAGTTTTTTAGTGTGGTGTCTCAACACTTTTGTCCCGAGACTACCAGAGGGAATCTGGAAGTGTTGGCTCGGGGCGGGGGTGGGGGGTAGCTGTTTCCCCAGGCAGTGCGGCAGAGTCCGGGCAGGGATGCAGAAGGGTGGGCCTGAGGGGCTGAAGAGTAGGAAAGTGATTGTTGATGGGGGTGCAGTCCTTCCACTCACCGAAGAACAGACACTGAGGACCGGGGCTGGGGCTGGGTGGGGAGTTTCTTATGGATTTGGACCAAGGAGAGGCTCTAAAACTGTGAGGTATGAGGTATTTGGGGTGAGAAGGAGATATATGTGCAGCCAGGGATTAGGAGCTCAGTCCCCTTCATTATCCTGTGAGAGATGCAGCTGAGGAGTGTATTTTCTCCTAGTTGATTTGCCTGTCTCGATGTGCTGTCTTGACTTTAAGACCAACCTAGGGCTGAGCTCTGTATGCGTGACGCCCAGGAGTCAAACCTGTAAAGCTTGGAGCACAGCGCGTAGCACGGGCATCCACTTGGTCACTGTCCCCTCCATGGGCGCTGCGGTGGTGGGAGGGAAGGAGCCGGCAGGAGGTGCTGCTGTGGGCGTCTGGTGACAGCACCTCCCCTCTAAAGGGCTGCTGTTTCTGGATGAGGACCGCCACAGACACTGAGCACTCTTGAGCTCCCTCCTGTCCCCGAGCTGCCTTCTCTCACTTGCAGAATGACAGGCTGATTGGGTGATTTCTAATGTCCCCTTCCCGCTTGAGAATTCAGCAGACCTTTAAACTCTGCTAAGTGGGGACAAGGGCTGTGGAAAACTAGGTCTGGTCCCGAGTCACTGTTTAATGCTTTCCGAATGCCTAGCTTGTTCATGTGGACTAAGCTCAACCTGTTAATATACATGAGTTTTCATTCTCTTGTGTGTTTCCTCGGCCTGCTGCCTTTTTTGGGGGAGTAGGAAGGGGGGGCCAGGAGAAGAGAGAGAATCTTGAGGAGGCTCCACGCCTGCTGCAGAGCCTGATGTGGGGCTCCATCTCAGATCACGACCTGAGCCGAGATCAGGAGCTGGTCACGGAACTGACTGAGCCCCCCGGGCGCCGCAGCCTGCTTCCTTTCTGAAGGTGGGCTGTCCTCACTGTCTCCTCTTTTGCAGATGGTGGTGGTGGATGGGGACTCAGGCTCCATTCCCTGGAGTTACAGTGCTCCCTGTCACCTGAAAGAGACACCAACCACCTCAGCAGTGACTGCAGACCAGAAGTCTGTCTTCCTCTTTTGGGCTGAAGGGACGTCAGCTGCATCTCCCAGTTCTGTGAGTGAGCCTGGGGGGTGTGGGATGGGGGGCCTTTCGTCACTCAGTGAGATGACAGCTGCTCTGCGGGGCTGACTGGGTCTGGAAGGTTTAGTGGAGCAGCCACGCTTCTAGGTGAGTGTGGGTAAAACATAGCAGCACCCGATGGGCAGGGCTAGAACCTGCTCCCTCCTGAGCTCTGCTTGTCCTGGCCTTGCCTTTCAGCTGCAGTCAAGGGAAAGCTGATAGCAGCCCCTGGCTGCTGGCTGCCAACAGTGGGAGGCTAGATAAGGCATAGGTCCTCTCAAGATGCTAGGTCCAAAATTCCAGATGATTCACATGTTCTGTAGTCAAAGAGAAGTAACGGTGACTGGTCTGGAGGGGGCAGAGGAGGGTTCATGTGGGTGAGGCTAGGCTTCGAGGTGAATAAACTGAGTCTGCAAAAATGGCATGGGCCAGGAAGTTGGAGAGAATATCGTTGAAGCTGAGATTGAGGGTTTGTCTGGGGGAATTACAGGGGAGAAGGTCCGAAGCCCAGAAGGCAGATTTTCCAAAGTCTTTATTTATTTGTCAGAGAGAGCACAAGCAGGGGCAGTGGCAGACAGAAAGAGAAGCAGGCTCCCTGCTGAGCAGGGAGCCTTATGCAGGGCTCCATCCCAGCACCCTGGGATCATGACCTGAGCTGAAGGCCTATGGTTAGCCCACTGAGCCGCTCAGGCGCCCCTCAATAAAGCCTATCTTGACCAGCACCTGCTCTGTGCCAGGCACCATGTTCTCCATAGGGACCTAAGGATAGACTAGAAACCGTGGTGCTGCTCTCTCAGAGAAGGTCCACAGATGCTGGGGGGACCCAGAAGGACGAAGAATCCTGAATTCATCGACTATGCACTCTTGGACAAGCCATCTAACTTTTCTGAGCCTCATGCTCTTTATCCATCAATGAAGATGCTAATATAGTCCCTCATTTTGAGGATCAGATTTACTCAAAATCTAGATTATGGTTGTAACTCTGCCCTGCCCTAACATGTGCCCACGACAGTTTACCTGACATTTTAACTTCCTGGTTTCCTCATTTAATAAAGTGAGGGGATTAGAACAGGTGACTCTCCAATGTAAGTGTCTGTAAATAACCCCAAAACAAACGTGTGGTACAGATGCTGTAATAGAAGCACAAATAAGAGATTTAGCTAGAAGCACAAAGGGAGGGCAGCTGGGGAGCTTTCTCTAAAAGAGATAGCCTTCAGATGTGATCTAAGGATGAGGATTGTTTTCAGTCGTGGAAATGGGCTCCAGAGGATTGTTAGACGCCTAAGGGGGACGTAGGGTTAGATGGAGCAAAGATGCCAGTCAGACATTCCTGAAGCTTGGCTGGCCAGGTGAATAACGGTAGGAAGAGGCTGGAAAAGGCAGATTTGGGTTAAGTGGTGTAAGACCTTGGCTTTCAGGCTGAGGAATTTGGGTTCCATTCCCTTGACGTTGAGAAGGGAGTTTGGCTCTTTGCTTGTCATGTGGACGGAGTCAGAAGTCTGTCCTGTCAGGTGTGGGACTCTGAGGGTCCGGGAAATGCCCTCTTTTGCTGCGCAGCACGTCGGGGCAGTGCAGCTGCAGCCGTCCTGCCTGTGCTCCTCCTCCGTTCATGTGCTTCTTATGCTAAGAATACAGGATTCCTGTTTCCTCCACTAGTGCGGCCAAGGGTAGTCCCGGGGTGGGGGAGGCACACAAGGAGCTCAGTAGAGCAATCATTTACTGACCTGTACATGGTCTTTCACACGCATGCGTGTGAGCCGAACGTCATCCCTGCACAGAGGTCAGGCTGGCAAGGGCAGTTCTTGTGTGCATTTCTTCTGCTGTGGGGACTTGGGGGGCTGCCACTTGGAATTGGAATTTTTGTTTTATAATTAATGATTTTCTTCTGTCTGGGCAATGCTCTGCTTATTTTAGAAACTGAGATTTTTGTGATTTTAGCTTGATATTTGTAATTGGCTTCAATATCCAATGAGAAGAGGTGTCTTTTCGTGTATACATTTTGTTTCCACAAAACCCCTTTTCATTGGAGGGCTGTCACATGTGGGAATGAGAGTTAACTACGTTCTTCCCTTTTGCTTCTCACTGTCAGGATGTCATCCCCGGAACTGGGCCACCCAGCCTTCACCACCTATACCTCCTGCATCCAGCATTCCCCTCTATTCTTCTGGATCTGGCCAATGCCACAGGCACAGTGACAGCTTCAGAGGGTAATGTGATGTGACAGTGGGGGCTGTGTGCACAGATGAGGGGAGACAGTGTACTGGCTGGGTGTGTGAAGATCCCGCTGTCTCAGTGAGGGAGGGACACGTGTCGTCAAACAGCAGCAGGGGGTGGGGGAGTTGAGCCGCTCCCAGGCTTCCTCAGGGCTGTGGCCGGAGTGCCCCTCTGGGAGGAGCAGCAGGCTCTCAGGCTAAGGACCCAGCCCTCCGAATAGGCTGAAAGCTGAGGGCAAGTGTGGCCCATCTCAGAGGTCCTCAGGTGGATGTGGTTCACGCAGCGTCATTCAGCAGACGCTTGCTGAGCATCATCTGTGTGTCGGGCATGGTGCTGGTGCTGGGAGTACAAGTAAGACTAGACTCTTGACCCTCTAGGAGCTGAGGATTTAGAATTACCTGTGAGGGGGACGCCTGGGTGGCTCAGTTGGTTAAGCAGCTGCCTTCGGCTCAGGTCATAATCCCAGCGTCCTGGGATCGAGTCCCGCATCGGGCTCCTTGCTCCGCAGGGAGCCTGCTTCTCCCTCTGACTCTGCCTTCCACTCTGCCTGTGCTCGCTTTCGCTCGCGCTCTCTCTCTGACAAATAAATAAATAAAATCTTAAAAACAAAAAAAGAATTACCTGTGAGGAAAATGGTGGGGGTAGCATGTTGTGTCTAGGACATTGGTGTAGGATCAGTGGAGACTTTCTTCTGACTAGCGCAGGTAAACATGCCCCTTGCATAGAAGTGGCTGCCAAGAGAAAAATTAAGGGAAAAAGAAAAATCGCACAGAATCTGACCACTTGTTACCCTGTTAACATTTTGGAAGTAGTCTTCAATTTTATGTATGTATATAAATAATACCATATAGCAAAATCTGGATCAAATATCATTAGAGACCAGTAATTCAGGCAGTCAGAACCCTGGAAACTCAGCCACTGCGACCTCCTGGTCTTGAAGTGTCTGAGGGGCTCTTCCTCAGAGATCCTTTGCCTCACTCTGAACTGAGGGAGTGTGCAGTTCTTGTTGTGGCGGGGGAGGGAAGAGTGGAGGGTATGGGGTGAGGAAAACCAGATGGGCCACTTCTCCTTTGTCTTTCCGTATTTTCTTGCCATTCAGAGGCTTGCTCTCCATGTACAAACTCATTTGCCTGGAAGTTAAAACGTGCTTGTGACTCTCAGTTTGTTGGGATACATTAGGAAGAATACTTCACAAGGAATTTGCAAGAACCCCTGCCCCCTGGCTTTGTGTGTGGTGGGGAGCAGGGTCAGGGAGGTGGCATTCTACAGAATCCTGTGGTGGGATCTAAATGAGTTGATGGGTTGTTGTTGTTGTTGATTTTAAGATTTATTTGTTTGACAGAGAAAGACATAGCGAGAGAGGGAATACAAGCAGGGGTAGTGGGAGAGGGAGAAGCAGGCTTCCCGCTGGGCAGGGAGCTTGATGTGGGGCTTGAATCCACGGCCCTAAAATCATGAGCTGAAGGCAGGTGCCCCTGAGTTGTTTTTCAGTATTGGTGAAAAACATTATTCAGTGAACATTAAATAGTAGTAATTAGGAATCGAGACCCTTTTTAGTACAACAGCTGTTTTAAGGATAAGGCAAAATAAGAGCTGGTGAAGCAGATAGCATCTGTGACCGTGTCCTGACAGTCCAGGAATTCTCCAGAGTTCTAGTTTGCTGTGCTCACTTTGCTATCAAATTGTCACCACAGTTGGCATATCCTCGTTTCCTGATTTGGGGCTTTCTTAGAAGCAGCTTCAGAAAAGGAAGGGTCTAAAGACCAAGAGGAATGAATGTGCTGCATTGCTGGCATCCTGTCGTT
The DNA here is from genome assembly GCF_011764305.1 of Mustela putorius furo. Taxonomy (NCBI): domain Eukaryota; kingdom Metazoa; phylum Chordata; class Mammalia; order Carnivora; family Mustelidae; genus Mustela; species Mustela putorius. The sequence continues at coordinate 34,979,108 of NW_025422368.1, read as the reverse complement.
CCCCACTGTGCACCCACTGTCTAGCCCAGTGCTGGCATTTAATAAGTGTTCAGTAAACTTTGTGGACAAATTAATGAAGGGGTAAATGAATGAATGAATCTAGTTGCAGAATCAAGCCACTCCCCTGCTGCAGAAGTATTCTGTCCTCGTTAATCGCTCTTGTTTTTGTCCTCCTCAGTTGGAATTAACGACCTCTGGAAAGATGCCTTTTATGTTACCAGGACAACAGGGCCAAGCTCCGAAGGCCATCTGGCACCCCTGGTGGTCAGCAAGCTTAGTCTACGGTGGGCGCTGATGGAAGGCCAGGTGGTCCAACTTGAGGACACCACCCCCAAAATTGGCCGTGGGGAGCTGCGAAGATTCCTCTCTAGAATAAAGTTTGTTGATCCTCCCCACCAGGTGAATCTCTTCTGGTTTATTTGATTACCAGTAAGGGTTTGGGGCAAATGCTACGAAATCCAACTTTGTTCTCGAGAAAGTAGATGGGAGTAGGAGCCCTCTTGATTAGCCGGGTGTCAAGAACCAGCTGTTCGAGAGCAGCTCTGTTTTCTTAAGGTGCGTTATGACCATTCAGAAATGATACTCAGTTGTTTTTAGCTGGCAATGGTACTATCCCCTTAGGGGACACTTGGAAATGTGGGGTCATGGTGTCTATTGTCTCAGTGACTGAGGGGGTGGGCACGACCAGTATTTTCTGGGTAGAGGCTGGCGAGGCTAACAGCATGCCACACTTGGAGCAGTTATGTATCCAAAGAATTATCTGGCTGCTACCCTCACAGCCCTCAAATACTATGGTCTAGTTCAATGTTCAAGAGTTTATCATGGAAAAAAACAAGGTTTCTGGATCTTTCTGGAAGGACTTATGAACTTTCCGGGTTAAACAGAAGGACAGAAGAGTAGAGAAATAGCTTGGGTTTCCTCCATTGCTCTGTCATGAAAGGAATGAAAGTCGCTGACACCTGCACTTTTTCCCCTAGATGTAGTCTCATGGAATCTTCCGTTTCAGAAGAAGTGAACAGAGTGGTACCATCTCTCTCCCAGCAGTGTCAAGTCAGTTCTTTGGAGAGAAGGAAGACTTCACCTCATTTTACCACCTTTGTGCGATTGTCACAAAGCACTTTGGAGGGCACGTTGGAGTTCTCTGATGACGGCACGATCCATTGGGCTGGGGTTATCTGACCTCTAACTTTTCAGTCCCTGCATTAACCCCCTCCTCTAGGCACTCCAGGGATAGTTTGGAAATGTGAATCTTATGGTTTATTTTTTGTGTGTCTAATTTATAAACTCCTGCTGGGAAATCCCAGTGAAGTTCTTCCCTGGAACATTTTGTTTTGCGTTATGCCACATGTGTGTATGCATTGGTGTGATGATGAATTAGTTTCTCGATCTGTTCTAAGCTCCAGGGACCGAGTTCCTTGTCCTTCTGAAGTACACCTGGTTTGTTTGGTTGTCTTGAGATTTCCAGTGTCCTGCCTCTGATCAGGATCACTGGTCCTTGCCTTCCATGTTCTCTCATCGCCTGTACCTGGGCTTCTTCCCACCCTAGCGGCAGGGAGACAAGACAGTGGGAGGCTGAGGGAGCTGTCCTCGCATTTGCAGCTTTTATCTTCAGTAGCCTTCCACCTCACAAACTTTCCATCTCTGCACACTTGGTGACCATAGCTACCACCACATTCCTGTCGGAAGGGGAGCAAGAGCAGTGCGTAGTTCATGAGCGGCCTCTGATGGAGTCTGTGTGGTATCATGTGGTCTGGATTGGCCTGCTGGTCCTGACCTTTTCCCTGCTAACTTCCGAAGTGCTGGGTGTGTGTGTGTGTGTGTGTGTGTGTGTGTGTGTACACGTGTGTATGCGCGCTGTCCTAGGTCTGTGAAGTCAGGAACGACTCAGCAGGCAGCCTAATCCCTGCCATAACTCCATTCTGTTCTCTTAGCATCTCCTAGGGGCCATCCTCTGTACTGCCTCTCATTTGCCCGCTTATTCAGAGATAGTTTTGCTTTGCTTGCATGAGAGCAAAGCTGTTCCTGGGTTTTTATCCTTGACTCCCACATGCAACCATTTTGCCTGCACATCTCCTTCCTTGTAGAGCCTTTGAAACACTGTATTTTGAGAAAACTCCAGTGTAAATACTCTTTTATAATTGGTTAAGTTCTTTAGAATTATCACCAGTGCTTACTTCTCCCTTCTTCCATAAATATACTTCTCTTAAGTTCTTTTCTAAACTTCTAGGTCATTGTTTATATAGCAGAAAGTCCCACATTAGCTGGTGGAGAACTACTTTTCTTTTTGAATAATTTTGATAGGTCATACCCGAGTGCAACTCAGGTTCTGTCTTACTTGAGCCTGTATCTTTTTAGCTTGTATTAATAAAGGGAGTCGAGACAAATTTATAGAGATTACAGAAATTTAGGGATCTCAGATTTGAAGGGATGTGTATTATTTGCCCAGTGGTAGGCATTATGACATAACAGAAGGTTAGTACCAATATCAGGTTGGCCTGCCAGGTTTCTGGGTACCCCCTTGACTTAGGGCCCCGAAAGGAAATTTAATTTCAACACTTTGGGAAGCTTTGTGAACTTGGGGGAACAATGAGAGGATATCCAAGAGGATAGGGATGATTCTAGATTGACTTCTAGAGTTTGAATCTGGGTAGAAGATTCTAGGATCTTGTTTAGCCTACTAGAGGATTCTGAGGACTAATTTATAGTTGACTGAATAGCTAAAACTTGACTTGTGGTTCTGTGGCCTGGGCTGAGCCATCTATTTCTTACCTTGTTCTTCACCATGTTGAGGCTTTCTGGGAAAGCCATTTTGGGTAGAGGAGCAAAATGCCAAGTCGCTTACTGAGGGCCTGATTTGAGGGTATCCTTTTGGGTAGAAGATGGTGTTTATGCGGGGTGAGTCCCAGAAATAAGAGGAAGCTAGAAGAGCATCAGTCCCTAAATTCTTCATGGTGTGTTTACAAACTGTTGTCTTAACTATGATAAGTTTGAATCCATTTTTGCTAGACACAGGACAGGCTCTACAGCCAGGGCAGGTTGGAGTGGTGGCAGAGGATTGCAGAAGCTTCACGTGACCAGCACGGGTGTTAGCTGGTCAGGTGTGTCCTGACACTCCCTTCTCCTTGGAGGCACCCACCCTACCGGACCTCTAAGATAGGAAGCGCTCCTCCCTTCTCCCACTCCAGCAAGGCCCCTATGACTGCCTCTTAGGGATAGCCATGACTTGTGCGGGTATAAGGACCTTCCTTCTCCCAAGCTCTCCTCCTTGCTATCCGGGTAGCTCCTTCCACCCTAGACAGCATCCTCCCCTCCCCCAGATGCTCTCCACTCCCCCTCCCTGTCGGGTATGCTGACACCAACCCCCTTGAATGTGAATTGCTGCTTTTATTGCCCATACTACAGACAAGCCAGCTGGTATATTGTCAGGAAGCACTATTTAAAATGTGAATTGTTGCAGAACAAATAAATACTATATAGGAAACATACTTGTGTGTCATTCTCGTTCTTTTTAGCCATCGGGTTGTTGGTTTTCCCTTGATGGAAAAGAGGAAGGAGGTGTGAGTGAGTGAGTTGGGGATCCGGAGAGGAGTGTATGTTCATTGGGGAAGTGTCCCTTTCCATAAATACCCCAGGAATAACTCCAGTGGACCATTTCTGGAAGTGGACCTGTCCCTGCATGCTGTCCCTACATGTCCCTGCATACACTTCTCATGTATTCTAGCTTCCTGGTGGCTTCTACGATAATATTTAAACTTTCATTGGGTCCCTACTATGTGAGTGCAGGACCCTGTAATAGGCAGTGTCGAGGGCATCTGTCCTACGTGTCTAAGCTCCCAGGAGGGCCTTTATCTTCCATTCTGTGCCTTCCGGGAAGGCTGAGCCCAGTAAATGACTGTTTGAGTAGCCTACCTGCACCTCCAAATCCCAGAGAGGGGGCAGATGGATAAGCCCCTTAGGGGCAGGAACTGGATTTTACTTCTGTCTGCTGAGCCCCAAACCTGGCACATAGCAAGCAATCAGTGAAGGAGAGGGGGTGATTCCAAGCATGGGAGATAGGGAGATGCTGAAATGAGACAAGGAAAGGGAAAAGCTGGGAAGGAAGAGGGGGGCAGCAGCATCCGCACACGCACCCCTTAGCTCCTGCCCTTTCAGACACGCTTGTCGCAAACCTGTGAGAACCATGCTCGACACACAGACTCTGGCTTCAGTACATGTTGATAAGCAAACAAACATGTAAGGTTGGGTTCAGCCTGCCCTCTAAACCCTACTACTTCTAACACGGTTCTTCCTCTATGGATGACCCAGCCGCCTCTTCCTTCAGCCTCTGGCTGGGTCCTTGAAATCCCTTGTGGTGTAGCCCGGAGTAGAAGTCAACTCCTTCCGAGACAGAGCGGACGGGCTGAGGGTGGTACTGGTGGTAGCTGGTCAGAGGATGCCCCATGGGGGCTGCACAGGACAGCTGCTCCAGGAAGCACTGGGGATGGTGCGGCGGGCAGCTCAGCTTTCCTTTGAAGCTCTTACTGTGCTTACACTTGAACTCCAGCACCAGCTTGGTGTATGCGTTGAAGGTGGTGACCGCCGACACCATGCAGCAGGTGAAGGAAAGCCACGCTGTGCTAGGGAGGAACCAAAAAAACCAGACGGTCAGAATCTGAGATACGCACAGGTTTGAGAGGAAAATACCATGATCTCTTCCCATTAGTAAGTAGGCTGCTGCCCTTTAGGGGCTCAGGGACCGGGGTGGGCTCCCTTTCACCGTGCTTCGGGGAGAGCACTGTGGGCCAGAGGCCTGAATTGGGTCTCATTAGGTATGTTCTGAATGTTTTGTAGTCAAAGAGAATGACCCTGGTAGTGTTGCAAGTTGGACTAGGAGTTCAACAGGTTCGTTTTCACTGGGTCGATTAGCAGTCAGCGCGGTGCTCCTTTATTCTCGGTGTGTATCTTCTGTGTACATATCACACACCCATCCACACGTAGTTTTCTGGACTAGGGCTTCCCCACCTCAGTTCCGATTCACAGACTGGTAGCTCAGGTGTATGGAGGGGACATAGCCCAGTGCTATAAGCCTCCTCCTCGCCCCACCCCCCACAAGCACACACACACATCCCACCCAGGATTTTCCCTCACTCCGAACAGATGGTGGGAGCGATCAACCCCCTTCATCTCCTTCTGTTCCGCGTTTAGTGGTCTTTGGGAGCACAGAGTTGAGCCTCTCAGTGTCGTTCAGGCAACATTCGCTGCAAACCTGGAGCTGCTATACGTTGTACCAGTGGAATTTGCCTCAAGAAAACAAATGTGGTTCTTGGCCTCAGGGAGTTTATAATGGATGGAACGAAGCTGGAGATTTAAGAGAAGCTGGATGGATTTGACGAATCAAAAAACCAAAAAAACAACCAAAAAAACCCCACCAGGGAACTAGATCAAACGCGTTCCTAAACACTTGGGAAGTCAACCCTTAAATTTCCCCCATGATTCTGGGAAGCCCAGGAAGGAGGAAGTTGTGTGAGGTTAGTGAGGAATTGCATGAGGTCAGGTGATGGGTCAAGCCAGGCCACACACTGGCACAGCGTGTTCCCATCTGCCTGCCTCTGACGGACTCTGCCGACTGAGGCTGGGCTGCTTCTGCTGGCAGAGTCATGCCAACAACGGCTTAAAGACAGACAGAAGGTGCAAAACGATGTGTCTGGAAAGCAAGCTCCAGGGGCCGGTTTTGGAATAGCCCAAAGACGCCCGAATCCAACAGCACGTTATATCACTAGGAAAGGGGATAGGATGACCTTCAGGACTGCCTCCGCTAGCATGGAAACCAAGACCAGTGCCCTGTCTCTTCAGCACTGGTAAAGGGCTTAGCACCGACTGCAGACTGTAATGCAGGCCCAAGTGGGCACCTGCACAGTCAACAGAGAGAGAGTGTTCCTCAGGGGAGGAAGTGAAGGACTCTTAAAACAGACGGTGTATTTGCTTCAACTATGTCTGTCATGGCTGCTGCTACTCTCAAGAGAAATCGAAAATAACTGACCCCTTAGTTCTTTGAGGGTCAGAGAATGGCTGGTAGAGGAGATTTGTTTCTTAGACAGTTGAGTGGAATAAGAGCAGAAGTAGGAGGAAGTGGCTCTTCGTTACAGGAGAAGAGTCAGCCATGCACAGGGGGTAGAATGCGAACCGCACCTCAAGGCTGATCTCTTCCTTTCTCTGTCCTCCAATATCTTGAATCATAAAATGTATAATAAAGGGAGCATCATCGGCATAAGCCATACAAAACCAGTCTTATTTCCCAAGGGAACATATGCCATCAGGCGAGGGAGCAACTGCGACAGCTATATCATTAGAAAGACCCGACAGAACAAGCCGGAAGAATCATCCCTGTGCCTCCCAGCAGGTGGGAAGAGAGCCGCGGTGGCCTAATGGTCCCACTCTCTGGTCAACGGACTCCTGGCACGAGGGTTGAAGAGAAGATGGAAGGACACGGAGCAAACATCTAGTTGAGGGCAGCACGTCCAACACAGGTTGGCTGGGGAGGAGCTAGAAGGTTCAGGAGATGGCAAGCACTTACTAGAAGGCCCAGCCATAATTCCAAGCATGTGGCCTCCAGTCTTCTGGACCCAAGTTGGCAGTTGCCTGGAAGACTTGTGAATACATCATATGGGCCACCATGCCCAGAAGGCCTACAGAGGGAACAGAAAGGCGGCGGCCTTAGACCCAGGCTGGCTTTGCCATTTATAGGGAGTAGGAGTTTGGAGCAACCTCCTCATTTTGTATCTGTTACAGCCTATGTGGAGATGTCCCCATCACCCATCGGCCCCCACACTTCCGGGATGCTAATCTGCGATGGGGGCTTTGCAATAAGTCCCCCCCAGGCTTTAGGTGGAGAGCTACAGAAAAAGTTTCTGAGTCAATGCTGCACTTGGGGCATTTTACTTCTTCCCACCCATGCCCTCAACGCGAGCTTTATTCTTGATCTATCTTTATATCTGCGTCTCTTACTCCTACTTGATCCAGCGGAGTCCGGAAAAGCTGTGTGCATGGGCAACTGAGAAGTGAACCAAACTGTATTTCACATACTGATAAAGCTGGCAAATAAGAAGAACCCAGAGAGAAATCATTTTGCCAAGCACATGATGATCCAATACAAAATTTCCATCTCTCATCCCTCCATTCTGGACCCCGCCTCCTCGTTCCTGCCCTTTGGATGGACACAGGAGCCCATCAGAGGGGCCTGGAAGGTGGCCAGGCCCCCGCCCACCCCAGCCTGGGAGGCTGCACCTGACAGGACGGAGGAAATGGCGGCGAAGGCGCTCAGCTTGAGTCCGCAGCCCGGGTTCCGGGTGAACAGCAGGTCCATCAGTAGCAGGAGGAAGCTGACGAATTCAAGTCCGATGGACAAGAACTGGGCTCCAAGTGATAACCATAGGATCTCTGTCAGAATCCAGGGAAGAAAATACAATCCAAGTATTAAACAACAAGACAAAAGAAATCACAAGAAGAGCCTTCACCCTGACAGTTACATGACCGAGCGCTGAAACGCGTACGCGGAGCCCCGCAGAAGGGAAAGCCTCCCAGAGTCAGAGAAGGGGAAAAGGGGACAGGGCTGGCAGCAGCTGGCTAGGGTTCCCTCCTTGGGGTCTTTTGCTGTTACCCTTGCGCTTGCTGCTCTCAGCTCAGGACCTGATAAAGACTCCAGTAAACTAGATTGACTGGAAGTACCATTAGGGAGATTCAAGAAAAGATCAGCTAATCGTCACAAAATCTGGCAGAGGCATGACTTTGCTGTGGGTCATTTTTGTTCTCGTTTTCCTTACTGAATTTTGGAGCAGTCAGTTCTGTTTTTTTCTCCCTCCCTCTCCTTTTTCACTCCCTCCTATTAAAAAAATATATTTTTTAAACTTAAAAATATATATACATATTGGAAGGAAAAAACCTCTTGAGCTTTTCAACATGGTTACTTGGCAACAGGAGGAGGTTAGAACTGTTGGTGGTTTTCTATTTGTGAACTTTATTTGTTCCTGCTGTTCCTTTTTTGCATTCCTGCATATGAATGAGAGTCAGCTCTGGAAGGAATGTGGGTCACCCCGCGGGGCTCAGAAAAAGAGAAAAGGAGACCACAGTACAGTGTAGAGAGCACAGTTGGTCCAGAGAGGTCCAACTCAATGGCGACTAAATTGGTGATCAAACCCACATACTTGCCACAAGCCCCAAGGGAGGGTGGGGGAGGAAAGCCTTCTCCATCAACCGCTTCCCTCCAAATCGGAGAGTGGGGTGACGTGGGCCTTGCAACGTGGCAAACTCCAGTAGTCCTTTCTCACCTCTCTCGGTTGGTGGTGTGAGTTCATTGAAAGTTCGGCACCTCTCCCCTGAAACACAGACAAGGTACAACTTCAGGGGTACGTCCCGCAGCTGGCGCCGCTCCACTGGTTGGGACCTGTGCCTGCCCAGCACACGGTAGGTGGGCACTAGAAATTTCTCTCTGAAAGTGGGAAAGAATGCATTATGGACGGATGGTTGCATGACCAAGGCAAGAATCCCTCAGAATTCATTTCTCTGTCCCCAGCTCCTGACCGTGAAAAAGAGGATGTGAGCCTGAGAGGGCTTCCACAGGGAAATGTTCCCATTTCTCAGGTCCGGGAGGGTTAAGAAGCCTGATGTTAACCAGCACCTTTCCCTGCCTCCGTACCCTGGTCTGCATGGCTTGAAACTGTTTCTGGGACCCTGGGGTTGGAGCTGAGCTAAATGACATGTCAATAACACATATAAACACACACACACATTTATATTCCTCGTCCCCCTCCTTTTTCCCATGTCCCAAATCAGGAGAAACAGGTTAACTGTACTGGATTCTGGGCTTTAGGACAACATCACTACCAGGTGATGTCCGAATGCTTTGAGCAGGGAGGAGGACTGTCCTTAGGTCAGCTGCTCCCAAGCTGAGGAGCACAGGTTAAGGTATGCACAGTGACACAAGACTGAGCTACTGGAGACCTGGGAGGTCAAGGGTAGCCTCACTCCACCTAGTTACCCTCCTGAGGCTTCAGCCCCACCACCTTGTAAATCGTAATGGTAATACTCCGAACAAGAAAACCCTTTTGGTGGGGTTGGGGAGGAAGAGGCTTGACAAGGGATCTCCTCAGATCCTTTCATCTCACTGGTGAGAAAGTTAAAGTCTGTGGAGAGGAAGCTGCTCATCTGGGGTCACAGCTGGACAGAGCAGGGGGCCTTTTCCCCAAGAATCCTCTTTCATTTGGTCTTCAAACAGCAACACTAACTCGCTAGTGTGGGGCTTCTCATGATGTTACAAGTCTAAATGGAACCCTTTGAGGTTTTAAACCAGCATGTCTACGAGACAGTCAGGAGGGGAAAAGCTAGATGGACTTTCGGGTCCCATCGAAAGGGAGTTCTAGGGAAAAGGGACGAGATGCAGAGTGGGGAGATGCTGAGACCCCGAGGGGTGTGGGGAGTGCTGTATACTTCCCACTGGCCCTTCGCCCCGTGTGAAGTTCCCCGGGGCGGGGAGAGGGGGGGATATGAGGCAGCTGGGCTGACGACAAACCCACCTGGTTCTTCCACAGTTTCCTCACAGGATAGCCACATGCCACTCCAGAAGGTATGGAAGGAGAAGCGGTCATCCCCAGCCTCCCAGCTGTATTGCACCACCTCCGGGGATGATGAGTTGGCGCCGCTCCCATCCAAGGGCACCGGCACATCAAAGCATTCGACGGCCAGACCTTTTCCGCACACGGGCTTGGGCACCTTCTGTGTGCCCACAAACCAGCAGTTGCTGAGCAGGGATGCTGTGGAGAGGCTGAGTGATAGCATGTTGAGGATGGCAGATAGGAGTGTCCGCTGGGCAGAGCAGCCCTTCGGGAGTTCCATCTGGAATAGACAAGCACAAGGGGAGAGCCTGACTTCAGAACCTCCCAGGAGATCTGGGTACCCTTCCCGGTGACTGCCTGGGCTCAAGCCACACTAGTCCTCCACGATAATGGGGCCCCTCTGGTCCCCGGGGAGCTTTCTTGCAAGGAGCCACGAATGAGAGGGTTTAGCTTCAGGAATGGCCTGGAGTGGGCACCAGGGTGGTGATGTTTATTGAAGCTGGACCTCATTCTACTCAAGTGCTTATTGAGGATGATCTGAGCTAAGGATCCCATAATAGTCTCTGTGGGAATGTGGTTAAGCCGCAGAGCTGGGGTCTGTCAAGTGAGGACAAGAATTGGGGCCACTCTAAGGCGCTCAGTGATTATTACTTTGGGTTTTGTCTTCAGTGAAAGGTAGGAGCACCCACTTGCTGAGGTATTTCTTGTAACTACACACGTTTTTTGGTGTCCTCTTCTCGGTATGACGGATTCCTCTGAGAGGAGAGTAAAGGACGATATGGCTCTTCTCAGTCAGTATTAAACTGGATCACCCCAGGGCAGGGAGCAGCAAGGATTAGGACTTTCAGCATTAAAGAAGGCAGTGGACCTACTGGGATACGGGGTTGTTGAAACCCCTGGAGAGGACAGGAGGCTGTAGGTTCTGAGAGAGGTGATCTGGGCCTAGCTTTCAGACACGGCCACAGAGAGGACAGAATCTCCAATGGGAGGTGGCTGTGTGGTGCCCATGGAGACTGGGCACCAAGTGTCATGGTCACGGAGCGAGGAACCTGGACAGGCATTGCCACTGCTCGATGCAGCTGTGGTGCCTGACTCCTGGGGGGACAGTGTGGCTCTGGCTGGAGCCCCCGAACTCCCCGTCATTTTTAGCCGACAAGAAGAGGAGAGCCCCCTGAAGAATGACCAATATTAGATGTTTCAACCTTGGTTAAGCGATGGCTCAGAGCCAGACTGAGCTTTAGAAAAATAAAGAAATCTGATGGGTCTTGCACTTTATGTTATAGAGTGGTTTATGCTGTTATATTAATACATACTGAAGGGAAAAGAAGCCCATATTTAGTTGCTGACAGATGCTTCTTAAAGTAAACCATCTTGAGCTTTCCAGGGGACCTCTCATATCAGAATTAATCAGACCTAAATCTGCTTAGCTAAAGAAACGTAAATAAAACCATAGCTAAATGCACAGGCCCATAAATCTGCCTCATAATCTCCAGCTTAACATTTTCTACATTACAGGGAACTTTATCTTAGAAATGTAACAGTTTGTTCTTCAGAATTTCCAGGGACTAACACAGTGCATACCACAAAGTGATTATTTATGGGCATAAGAAATATGCAAGGTTCATATGCATATAAAAATCAATATATAAGACATATGATGAAACAACCTCTGGAAAGCAATCTGCTAATATGATTTTTAAAAAAGCACTCAACAAATTAAATTCACCAAGAATTGTCAGTCTGTGCAGGATGCTGGGTGACCTTGGTAAAGACTAAAAACCACAGCATCTGAAGTGAAGAAAGATCTTCTATTACCCGTATAGAAGGCACACACCGCCCCGTCCCCCCAAAGAATGCTCCCACCTTGTTTTTAGCTGTGCAAACCCTATTGGTTTTAGCCATTGTTCCATTACTGTAATTTATTCTTTCTAATTATTTTCATATACATTGGGTGAACAGGAAATGAGACTTCTAGGTAAAACATCTTCATTAATCTTTCTGTCTGAAGACTGAACTAATGATTTAGGCAATTCTACATTTTCAACTTCATTTTCAATCGAATATGACTTGGAAATTTGTCCACTATCACATCATCTTTTTATTCTAGCCTCAATTCGTTCCAAGTTACACATATTTGTAAGTTATTCTGCATATTAATCACAGATAAGAATAAGGAACCCGGCACCAAGGCGATAGACAATTTAAGGAAGAAATGATTTGAGAAAGAAAGGATGAAAAAGAGCTTAGAATGAAGCTCAAAGAGACTGCTTCCAAAGGAGTATCCAACCAAGGACAGACACAAGGAGCCTCGCTCAAGAATCATCTTGACAATCGAATGGGAATTCATTCAAGAGACTTTTCAAGAATTATCTTCAACAACTACGGTACTGCGCCCTTCATCATGTGTTTTATTTCTTCCTACACATGCCTTTCTCTCCAGGATCCAGATAACCTCCTCAATTGCAAGAACCGGTCTAATTTTGCCATGATCTCTTTAACAAAATCACAAAGAAGTAGCGGCCTTAAGAAAAGTTTCATCTTTGCATATGCTGACAAGCCCCATGTCAAGGTGACTCTTTACTCTCTAGAAAAGGGAGAGAGTGTGGCTTCCCAGATACTCCGGCTCAGATCAACAGGAAGTGCAAAAGTGCCAAAATGTCACTCTTCCATCAACACAGATGAACAGAAATACTCAGAGTTAACATAGACAACAAATTGATGAGACAGGCACAGCTCTTAAAATCAGATTCAAAATAGCTATGCAAAGTTATGTTTCAAGCAGTAAGAGGGGGAAGCTGGTTACCTTGGCCATGGTCAGTGTCTTGCAGCTGTCTGGACCACAGGATGCCATCTGTGCCCCAAATCCCCTTGGTTTAATGTCGACAGAATGAAACCGCCTTCCTCCCCTCCTGCCTCCCTTCCCATCCCTCTTCTATCTCCTATTTTTTTGGAGTGCCTCATGATTAAATGCTGCCTTGCAGGGAACTTGGGCATTTAATAATTGACAGTGCAATCATGGCCCAGCTGTTCTGGAAGATCACACAGGAGAGCTTGCCAATAGGGATCTGGGATTAAGCACAAAGAAGCAAGGACCTGCTTTCACAGAGGGAAGTTTCTTTAAAAAGTTATGTGAAGATTCAGTTTCCACCTAACTGCCATTCCCTAGGAAGCTGGTAAGAATGGCTTGGGCTTGATTTTATGGCGGACACAGAAAATATTGCAGGGTTACCATTACTACAAGAGTTCCCATTCCTTTGTGTAAGGTTTTCTACCTTATTATTATTTTTTTTTTAAAAAAAGATTTTTAAATTGGGGGCACCTGGGTGGCTCAGTGGGTTAAAACCTCTGCCTTCGGCTCAGGTCATGATCCCAGGGTCCCAGGGTCCTGGGATGGAGCCCTGCATCTGGCTCTCTGCTCAGCAGGGAACCTGTTTCCCCTCCTCTCTCTGCCTGCCTCTCTGCCTACTTGTAATCTCTCTGTCAAATAAATACATAAAATCTTAAAAAAAAAAAGATTTTTAAATTTATTCATTTGAGTGAGTGAGTGAGAGAGCACAAGCTAGCAGGAGGAGCAGAAGGAGAGGGAATAGACTCTCCAAAGAGCAGGGAGCCTGATGTGGGGCCATCCCAGGAACCTGGGATCATGACCTGAGCGGAAGGCAGATGTTTAACCGACTGAGCCACCCAGGCGCCCCTTCAACCTTTTAGTAAGCAATTATCTGCAATGTCGAGGCCCCATAGAGCCATGGGTTTGAAAGAGCTTCTGTGTGTCATGGGTGGTCTCCACCTCCCAGTCCCTCCAGTGGAATACTGAGAAGGTCCTCCGCGCCTTTGTAGATTCGCTTCCTTCTGCGTGGAATGTCTTCAGTGTCCTCATCTGGTCTACCTCCCATCAAGACTAGTCTAAAAGTCGCTCATCCTTTGCATGAGCGAGAACAGCTCCCTTCCCTCTGTCCTTCCATACTGTACCCCTCTGTAATACTTTCTATACTTCATGATAGCTGTCTGGACGGTGAAGTCCTCAGAGGCTCCTCCTCTGCTGGAGCGGCCGTCCTCAGTTCTGAATGAATATCAGAACAGTCTTTGAAACTGTGGAAAATATTCAGATTCCTGGGCCTGGCCTGAGATTCCACCGCAGGGGTGAGGCCCAGGAATCTGTAATTCTAGAAAGCTCTTTGTACATAGGGATGGACTTCTGGTTTCCGGTTCCGTATGGAAAGAGCTTGGAAGTCTCCACTTTGGCTTAACAACAAGAAAGAAGCTGAACAACCTGGAAGATATGGAGCTAGGGAGTTAATGCGCCTAAGTATGACCTGTCTGATTCCTGGGGGGGCTTACATTTAATGAAACCCTCCTGTTCTGCCCCGGCCTTCCCCCACCTGGAATCTTCCAGATTTGCCACCAACCAAGTCATGGGTTTCCCATTCTGTGTCTGTGCAGTTAGCTGGGGGAATGAAAGGCCGTCCCCAGCCCCCAGAGGGAATTAATCCACATTCCAACTGGAGGAGTCTCTCTGGCTCTTGCTTCCTACTCTTCTAGGACTGACGTGTCCGCACATTTGACACACATGTGCCTGTGCCCAGGCGTGAGTCCCACAGCACCCACACGACCCTTTATTCATGGTGACAGAGCTCCCTCTCCAGAGCTGGAATTTTGTGGTCACTTCACCTTTGAATTGGCTGTCGGTTTCCCGGCCACGGCTTTTGTCCCGACGCTGGGTGGCGCTATCTCCTTACATTTCCCCCCTTCCGTCACGTGCTGCCCCCACCATTTCCCCCCCCACGCGCGGGTGCAGGTGGCGGCTCCTCCCCCAGGGAGGGCTTTTTCTCCTTCCCCGGGCCTTCTTCCCACTCACACATGTATAGCTTGCGTTGTGTCTGCCCTGGGGAATTCAGGGGTCGGAATGAACCCTGGGAGCCTCCAGCCGCTCCCCCGAGGACATCTTGTAGGATTATTTCCTGTAGCACATTTTTCACGGGCTGTTCCAGTTTTCAGTGACTCACAGAGCCTCAGATACTTCCCCTGGGAAATACAGACTCCACGGTGTCAGAAAATCCAGTTAGCCAATGCTTCCTGAGGAGTTTTGTGCACATTTTTCTTTATTGAATCGTATCCTCACTCCCTCTCCACCCTAGAGCAGTGAACAATTCTTTTCCCTTCTCTGCACTTAACGCCCCTTAAATGCTTGCAGACGCTTCTCACATCCCGCTTGAGTCACCGTTTGGCACAGTCTGTCGTCTTTGGTTTTTATGGTCTCTGCTCAGAAACCGCACCCCCTGTGCCTTCATAGGCTGAAATTTGCCTTCTCCGGGGAAAAGGATGGGAGCTGCAGTCTTGAGGTTATGTGAGGAGGCCTGGAGGGAGACTGGAAGCGAAGCAAGCTCGTGACACTCCAGTTTTGGGGGCTTTCACTAACTCGGACCCCTTCCAAGACCCCGACATACTTGTCACTTTGCATTATTTTTTCTAGAGAGAGCCTCTGAAGTTATATTATTTTAGGCCTCCCCAAAGCCTGAATCTAGGCCGTGTACTTTGCATGGCTGGGCTGGCTGGCTGGCTACTGATCCATCTTGAGGACACCCCTTAGCCCCATGGACCACATGCCACAATGTTTAATTTCCTTTTTTTGATGAAACATGAGCTTCTCTGCCTGGCATCCCACTCACTTCCTTTCATTATAATTTAGGCATGCTAATATTTTTTCTTCTCTTTCTTCCCTTAGAACAGAAAAAGTAATTGCCAGTCACTGCAACATGACTGTGATTATGTTGGGCTCAGAAGCTCATGACTCAGGAGACACACAGAGATTCCGTATCTCAAAACAGTATTTGACTTTGGTATGTTGGACTGCTACCATGTCAGGATGACCTCCCCCTCCCCAGGGACCGATATGTGACTCAGCATTTATGACATCACAAAGCCAAGGCTTGGGACTCATCTGTGCTTGCTAAGGTCCTCAGTGACTCTTCCCTGCACTGTACCAAACCATACTAGTATACACAAAGAGAAACAATGGTCTTGGGACACCCACACGCAGTTCAGTTCGTAAACAGGAATCCAATTTATTGTTTTGTGAATACACAGTGGTAAGAATGCCCCACCAGAGCAGACTGTATGCATACAACTTGCCTGATGGCACAGCCTAGGGCTAAGGTATTTGGGTGTTTTTTGTTTGTTTGTTGTCTTTTTCCCATTATCAGTAGTGGCATCTTCTCTCAAGATAGGTTCATTTGCAGCTGCCATTACCACCCCCCCACCACCCTCCTTTGCCACCATCTGCCCCCAACCAGTAGTAGTATCTTTGTCCTTTGCCCTGGAGTCAGATTTCTGACCCATGCCTCACCAACTAATTCCTTTCTGTTACTCAGCAGTCAAAAAGCTGGAACAGGACATGAATGTTTCTGCTGTCACTGGCTCTGATCTCCAGGCTCCTGTTCTTTGTTCCTGCCTATTCCACTGTGTGCCTTTCTCCTGCAGCTCAGAACATGCAGGCTTGACTTGAAGATGCTAGATAGAGGAGCAGCTGTGTTTTACTCATGGTTGATCCTTAGAGCCTAGCAATTTCTACTATGAGGGAATGAGTGAATGAAGTCTGTAATGGAAACCAGGCTCAGAATGCAATTGAGAAGCCTAGGAGCGAGCAGAAGTTGTGAACAGAGCAAAGCGTCTGGTCTTCTATTGTTAAAGGACACACCAATCCTCCTGATACACATACATAGGAGCTGCAAGAAGGTAGAAGGTGGAAGAAGGTCTGCAGGTCCACAGACGCACCCTGTGGCTTTCTACACAGAAGCGTGCATAGCCAACAGATCCTCTGCCAATACATTTCCTCCCACCTGTGGAAACAGTCCTGCTTTTTGACCAGCAAAGCCCAGAAAACAGCAATGATCTCATGAACGAGTATTATCTTTAGTTCACATGGACCAGGGTACAAACAGATTGCTTAAACGCCAGTGACGGATTGGAAAAAGCCATGTTCTTTCCCAAGCTCCGGGATTCCCTACCGATTAGAACCCTTTTGGATGACATTATGCCCAACCATCCGAAATTTCCCAGCTCCACAATTTTTGCTTCAGTGCATTCACTCATTCACTGATGAAGATAAGGAAGATAAGGAAGGTCCTCACACATTTTGATGTTCCTTGAAGGGTAGAGTAATGGCACCAAAACCCCCATGCTGAGTGTCCGAAATATTACCACCAGTATAGGACACTTAGCTCTGGGGTTTCTGGGCTTTCAGGTTAACCTCCACTGCAACAGTGTTTCATGTCCCCAGGGCCCCCAAAGAGGGGCATAGGGAATAAGAACAACTCCCTTCTTTCTAACATGGGTCAGGAGCATGGACCCTGTTCAAGGGCAAGGACCTAAGAAAAGCACTTTAGGGCCTCTCCTCTCCGTCGCCTTTCCCTTTCCGTTGTTAGTGGAATTGTTAGAGGGCTTTTGCTAATGCAGTCATTTCCAGGAGAGGAAGCCGCCTTTCTTCCATGCCCCAAGCAGCTGGAGTGAATCAGAGGGTCAGCCACATCTGCACATCCTGTGGGGCAATCGCTCACGCGCGGGTGACCGAGCCCTCGGGGCCTGCGGGGGCTGGGAGATCTTGGGGACCGCGGGGCGGGGCAGGGATCCGCCTCTCCAGGGTCGCTCGGGGCGCGCAGCTGGGTCGCCCCGTTTCCACTCCGCGTGCCCCCGACCCCGTCCCTTGTTTTCCTGCTTTCTCCCCCTCCCCCTCTCCGGCAGTCGCGGCGCCCGGGCCCAGCCGAGGCCCCGCCGGCTCCGCTCGCCCCCACCTCCCTCCGTGAGTAACACGTCCGCCCCGGGTTTACTACGGCGCCCCGGTCGCCTAGCAGCGGGCGCGCGTTGCCACGGCGACGCGCGCGGAGCGTGTTTTGAATTGTTTGGGAGGCTCCGCCCTAGCGGCCCGGCGCCTGGGACTCTGCGAGCGGGTGGGGCCCGGCCTGGGGCCCTGGCTTCCTCTCCCGGCCCCGGCGTCGGCTCTGAGCCGCGACCCGGGGGCCCCCGCGAGAGGAGGAGCCGGCGAGCTCCGGCCGGAGGGAGGCCGAGCCCCGGGCCTGGCCTGATGGCTGGCTGCCCTGGCGAGGCTCGGCAGAGGGAGGGCGGGGAAGAGTCGGCCCTCTGATCAGCGCCTCACGCCCAGCCTCTGGGCCTGAGGGTCGGGAGGTGCGGGTGGCAGGGGAACCCCAGAGTCAGGTATTTCCCAGCCCCCGCCCTTTCCCTAAAGGTACAGATCCCTGGCGGCTGGTTAAGTCTTTGCTTCATTTGGCGGCTCTGAGAGGGAATCCTGGAGTCCGCGACTGCTTGTCTGATCTGGGCTCTAGTCCCAGCTGCACCCACGACTGGACTCATGAGTCTGGCCAAGGTGCATACCCCACCTGAGCGATTCAGAAGCAAGCCAGGCGACAGAGCCGTCCTTCCCAGTGCTGCTGTGAAGACCAAGGGGCAGCAGGGAAAGTGGAAAGGAAGGGGAAGGAATCTGCCCTTGCTAGACTCTTTAGGTAATCCTTACAATCAGCCTGAGGGAGAGGCGGCCACTCCGTTCTCTACAGGGAGCGTTGGACTATCTCAAGGCCACAAGGCTAGTAAATGGTAGTCAGTGTTCAAAACCTCTGGATTCAACCCCAGGCTGCCAGTCGGGAAAGGGAAGATGCACGCCACTTAGCAAAAGGCACGGGAAACTCACGGAGTGACGAAATGGATTATGTTTTATACTTAAGATACAGATTGATAAACTCATGTTCCCTCTGTCCTCCTAAATGCATAATAAAAAAAGATAAAATTTACCACGCTTGGCTTTTTCATCACCTTCTTACCCATTTCTGTGGGTTCTCCTATTTATGATCTCTTCACTTGGGCTGCAGTCCCACCGCCGCCTGTGATCCCCAACCACCAATGAACAGCACAAGCCACCGTGCTCTGTGTGCGTGAGTGTGTGCGTGTGTGTTTTATTTCCCTGCCTAATGGGAAGCTTCATTCTTCTGAGAAAGGCCAGAGGTGTGAGAAATGAACATTTGCTTTTTTTAGTAACCCTTTGAGCTAAAAGTTGGCCGTTCCCAGCTGTCTCAGATGGGAGGCAAGTCATTTCCAGATGTGGGTTCTCCCAAAGGAGCCAAGACATCTTTGGCTGACAGAGGGTCTTTCTGGATCTGGAAGGCTCCCTGCACATTCTCCCAGATTCTCTGAGACTGGAAAGAGAAACTAGCACAGCTAAGGTTGCATTCTCCTCAGTTCCAGTAGATGCCTGGTCAGAGCTGGCCACCAGCAGGACTGGAGGGGTGCCTCGCCTTTCTCTGGCAGAGCATTTACTATCTGCTTCTTCCGTTCATTAGAGTCTTACACAGCTCTGGGGTTGCCCCCGCCACCGGGCCTTTTACCAGGAACCAGATTTTGGAAACAGGAATCATACAGATACCAGGGGAGAAAGAAGAGCGGGAGGGCCCCAAGCCGTCCTGGGAGCAGTGAGTAAAAGTCATGAAGAGGCAGAGGAGGTGGTAACAAAAGGTTAGTGGAAGAAGATGAAAACAGAAGGTCAAGGTATGGACATCACCAGGTTTATCAATGAAAACGGGCTTGAGGAACAGATTTCTGTTCCCTTTTGGGTAATCCTGCAGTGTGTTCTCCAGTTCCTACCCTGCACATGTGAAATAAAGTGTAAATTTGTATAACTTGTATTACAAACCCAACATTGTATACCTGAAGCTAGTATTACACTGTATGTTCACTGGAATTTCAATAAAAACCTAGGGGGAATAAAGTGGGGTACTTACCTTCTGGGTGAGACAAACATTTTGAGTCAGTTGAGAAGGATTGCTCATTCACTTTTCGAAGCTCTGAGGCAAAGGTGTCTCAGGTCTTCTTCTGGTCGGCCCTGATTGGTTGCGTGGAACACGTACCTGGCGGGAAGATGAATCAGGCCCCCTCTTGCCAGCAGAGGGGTGAGGTGGTATGAGGTGGACTGGAGAAGATGGAAAAGATATCCTGGAGCCAGGATGCCAGTTTGGGCGGGGCTGGCTGATGCAAGAGGTTTTTCTCTATGACATCACAATGACATCACACAGGGCCATCTCTCTGCTGGTCCCCACCCCTGCCTCCTCGGGCCACCCCCAGAAGGATGGGGAGCTGCTCTGGGGTACCTAGCAGAGGCCTGGATGTCTTCTGAGTCATCCAAGCCAGAGCGTCTCTTACTGTGTGTAAGAAGCACCTGGGGACCCTTGTAAGCAAGCAGATTCTGAGGGGTTGAGATCGCTCCTACATGGTGCTGCCCAGACCACATTGAGTGGTGAGGCTCTAGACCAGTGCGGCTGAAGAGAAGTACAATACAGGCCATGCATGCTATTTCAAGTTTTCTAGTAGCCACGTTTCAAAAACTAAAATGGACACACATGTCACAGTACAACAATATCTTAAGTAGTGTTAAAACTGAAGCTACTGAATTGGGTAGCCCAGCCCTAGAGCATTCCCAGAAAAGGCAACAATGTACAGAAATGACCATTCTATAGGACTAGTATCTGGAAATCTAGCTGATGTTCATAAACCTAATTTTAATAGCACATAGTGAGGATTTGGGAACTATTAACACTGAGATGTAACTCTGAGGCTTAAAGAGAAAGGTGGTGTCTTCCCTAGTCTTCCAGGTAAGAGTCTGGCTGGGGGCTTTCTGTCCTGTAAGACGTGTCACCTTGAGTGTACCCCTGAGTTTATTCTGGGTGCTCCTCACTGGGATTCCATCCACCTCTTTGCCACCCAACCTAAATCCTATTTGCCCTTCAGGATGCCTGATTCCAGGATCAGTTCAGCCCACAGTCTACCCTTGTGATTTTAGGTATCTTCTCTCTTTTTCTCTTCCCTTTGAGCTTGTATAGTGCATATGGTCTCGCTCTCTAACGGGGAGCTTCTTATTAGCTAAGATACCTAAGTAAACGTCTAAGAGAGGCCACCAGATCTAAAATGATCCATCGCTATCTTGAACAGGGGGAATTAACATGCCTTGTTCTTGGCATGTTTCAACTTGATCAGATGTCAGCTCTCTCTAATTTGCAAATTTAATGTAACCCTAATACAATGAATATTTTTAAAGAGCAGAACAGGCTGACATTCAAGTTCCTTTCAGAAAACACATGCACAAGACCAGCAAGGAAATACTGGGAAGAAGGAGCTTTAAGGGAGGACCAGCCCTAACATACTAAAGCAGTCTACAGGCCTCTACAGGGAAGACAGTGGGAGTGCTGGAGCATGACTAGGCCAGCAGACCAACGGAATAGAAATAAACACATCTACATAGAGACATCTAGTATGTGGCAAAGGTGGTATCTATAATTGCTGGGTCCAAGATGGTCTTTTGAACAAATGGCATTGGGAAAAACTGGACAGCTATTTAGAAAAATATAAATTATACCCATTTTTTATATGATATTCAAGGATAAACTCCAAATGGACTGGAGATATGAAAGTAGAAAACAAGATTTTACAAGTGCTAGAAGAAAGCAGGGCAAACGACTCTAAAATCATTTGGAGTAAAGGCTTGGAAATAGAGGCTTTCTGATGATGGCTAACAATCCAGATACTAAATAAGAAAAAATGGATAAATTTGACTACATTAAAAAACAAACAGACAAAAACCTTCTCCATGGCAAAAATCACCATAAACAAAATAAATAAACAAATCATAAACTGGGAGAAAATATGAGCCATGCATATGACAGCTTAAAGCCTGTCTCTAATATATAAGGAACTTCTAAACATTAAGGGAGAAAAGAGATCAAAATTCCTATAGAAGAGATCAAGATTAAGGAACAGGTAATTCATAAAAAGAGACATGTAAGTGGCCCTAAATATATGAAAAGGCATTCAACTTCATTTATAGTCAGAGTAATGTACATTAAAACAGCAATGAGGGGGTGCCTGGGTGGCTCAGATAAGCAGCCGTCTTTGACTCAGGTCATGATCCCAGGTTCTGGAATTGAGCTCAGTGGGGAGTCGAATTGGCAACATTTAACGAAACCACATGTGCATTTATCCCTTGGCCACAAATATCCTACTTCTAGGAATTTACCCTGAAGATGTACTGCCAACTATATGGACATCTATATGTACAAAGTTACTTATTGCAGAGTGCTATTTGTGATCGTGAAATACTGGAAACTACCTGAATCTCCCAGTATAGCTCAGTTGAATTAAATATGGCACATACAAACAATGGGGTACTGTGCCACTACATAAAAATAAAAAGCACCAAATGAGGGAGATTTTCATGAACTGATATAGAATGCTTTCCAGGAAATATTAACTGAAAAGCTGGAAAGTGCAAGAGAGTTGCACATTTGTGTAAGAAAGAAGGGCAAATAAAACGTACAAATATCGGCTTATTGTTACCAAAGAACACAGGAAAGATAAACCAAAAAAACAATGAAGTTGATTACTTAGTGGAGGGAGGGGATAGAAGTGATTCACGAGGGAGAGATTTTTCTGAGCACAATGTTTTTTGTATAGTTTTGACTTTGGGAGGCATGTTAATGTTTTACATATTCAAAAAGAAAATTAAAGCAAGATGGGAAGGGAAATGAAAATCTACAACTGAAAACAAATGGAAACAAACAAAGGCAATTGTATTTCCCATAAACACTACAACCACACTGAAGTGGGGAGAAGTTAATAGAAAGAACAAATCCAAGATACTCATGAACACAGTGTTTGACCTTCTACCTTCTGTGTTGGGTGAGGCCGGGTTGGGGAGAATTGTGACCAACTCCAGAACTCCTTTTAGTCAATATACTGCACTCATCTTGTGGTGGGCGTGTCAAGCAATTTTGAAATATTTCAATATATTGTGACACTGGGCAAATGGAAATGTGTGACTGCTATTGGGAGCTACAATTCCTGTATGGGAAAGTGACATCAAAATATGGAATGGGGGGAGGCAAGAAGGAAACTTGTTGGGTAGATTGGGGTTGGAGGCATCAGTGTGATTAAATACACACACACACACATCTATATATATACATATAAATATATAGACATGTACATATTTGCATGTGTGTATATATATAATATGTACACGTGTATTATATTTGTATGTATATGTGTAAACACATGTATATATATATATTTTTAAGATTTTTATTTATTTATTTGACAGAGAGATAGATCCCAAGTAGGCAAAGAGGCAGGCAGAGAGAGAGAGAGAGAGGGAAGCAGGCTCCCTGCTGAGCAGAGAGCCCAATGCGGGGCTCGATCCCAGGACCCGGGATCACGACCTGAGCCGAAGGCAGAGGCTTAACCCACTGAGCCACCCAGGTGCCCCAAACACATGTATATTTTTTCTAGCTTTGTCTACTGAAAGGGCCTAGAAGTAAGGAATCCCCAGCAGCAATGAGCACGTAGCACTCCAATCTTGGCCTCTAATATCAAAAGCTTCTCAAAGAAATGACCAATCCCAGAGATGGGACAAGCTAATTATGAGATGAACTTTGAACATTATGCCAGAAAGTAAAGTAATGCTTGGAAAAAAAAATGATGAGGGGCATTTCACAAGGGCATGGAAGCCACCTTGAAGGGATTTCTACTGGTTAAATCTGGTAGTTTGAGCACCAGAGTAATTAAGTACAGCACTGGGTGACAAATGATTGGAAAAAGCAGGAATTAATGAGTCTTTACTGATGCATAAATTGGCAGATAAATAACAAATAAACAAGGGACAAGGGGAGGCTCTTGCTTCCTGAACAATAAATGTGGGGAGCAGGCTGGAATTGAAAAATCATCATTTTGCAACTATTATAGTAAAGACAGGTTTAAATCCACTTATCAATGCATGCTAAATATAGAGGAAAGTGATGGGAAACAGGCTATTTTGATGGCCTCAAAGTGGCTCCCCACAGACTGCTCATTAATTGCAAGGGAAAAAGTAACTGCACAGCAGAGAAATCAGATAACTCTTTGAGCAGGTGATTTCAAGTGACCTGACCAAAAAGGGGCAGATGGATAGCATTGTGTCTCCAGATGTGAAACCCTGAGAAGAATACAGCATCGTTTGTGTAAGATTTGGGTGGAGACTGTGTGAGGTGAGTCTAAGCATGAGAAAACATTGAGCAAATCCCAAATGAGTAACACTCTATTTAAAAAGTCGGACTGTGGGCGCCTGGGTGGCTCAGTGGATTAAGCCGCTGCCTTCGGCTCAGGTCATGATCTCAGGGTTCTGGGATTGAGTCCCGCATCGGGCTCTCTGCTCAGCAGGGAGCCTGCTTCCCTCTCTCTCTCTCTCTCTCTGTCTACTTGTGATTTCTCTCTGTCAAATAAATAAATCTTAAAAAAAAAAAAGTCGGACTGTGCGCTTCAAAAATGTCAATGTCACAAAGGGCAAAGAAAAGCTAGGGAAATAGTCCATATTAAGGAAATTAAAGAGGCATGACAACTAAAGTCAATACCGATCCTGGACTGGATTCCGTCCTGGAGGAGGAAAAACTTAAAGGATTTTATTGAGTCAATTGACATAATTGGAAATCCCATGGTTGATTAAAATATTATATCAATGCCACATTTGCTAAAGTAGATAACCGCATTCCACGTGTGTGAGAAAATACCCCCATTCTTACAAAATACACAGTAAGGAGCAAAAGATTGTGATATAAGGAATTTGTGATCAGGGTGTTTAGAAAAATTTATTTAAGTATGAGAGACAGAGTGAAGGAGAAAGAAGCAAATGATAGAACAAATGAGGTAAAATTGTAACAACAGGTAAATTTGGGAAAAAGGTAGAGGACTGTTCTTTGTATTAATTTAAGTATGGCTTATTTGTGCAGTTTTTCCATAAATTTAAATTATTTCTGCTCTCTCCACAAACAAGTACTGGAAGTGTCTACAGATCCCCTAAACAGTTCTCAACTACATTTTGGAAGTAGATGTGAATATATCCATTACTGGCGTTACATCCTCTTGAGACCAGGGCTTTGGTCCTGATGAGGCTCTGAGACTTCATTTTGATCGATGTTTTGTTTATTCTGTTATTGTTCACGAAGGAAAGTGGAACTACTGTCCTTCAAGTTCCACCTGGTTCATTCCTGGGGGGCAGAGAATATCCCTTACTCATCTCTGAAACCCCCACAGTGCCCGAAACACAGGTGCCTGCTTAGTTCTCATTTGCTGACTTGAAATGGATGAATAAGACCAGATTGCTTGAATATCTGAAGCTTTTGGGGGGAGATCTGGAGAAAAACCTCTTTTTTTTTTTAAAGATTTTATTTATTTATTTGACAGAGAGAGATCACAAGTAGGCAGAGAGGCAGGCAGAGGGGAAAGGGGAAGCCGGCTCCGGCTGAGCAAGGAGCTGATGTGGGACTTGATCCTAGGACCCTGGGATCACGATCCGAGCCAAAGGCAACAGCTTATCCAACTGAGCCAGCCAGATGTCCCATGGAGAAAAACCTCTTAAGAGTCAAGGAGAGCAATCTAGGCAACAACATCTATGAAATCTTCCCTTTTGGATCTGGTGAAAGGGGTATAAACAGAGCTGGCTGCAGAGTTTAACAGAAAAAGTGGTTGTGCTAGGCTCAACATGCACGCCTCCACCCCGTACCTCTTGAACCCCTCCCAATACTTCCATCCTTGTTCCTAATCTCTGTAGCCTGTGAACGTTAATTTACATGCCAAAAAAGGTGGGGGGGCTTTGCAGATATGATGAAGTCAGGGACCTGGACATGGGGAGATGATCCCGGATATTAAGGTGGACCCTGAATGTGGCCACATGTGTCCTTATAAGAGGGAGACTGGACACAGGCAGAAGAGGACAAGGCAGTGTGGCCATGGAGGCTGAGACTGGAGTAATGTGGCCACAAACCAAGGAATCCAGCAGCCGCCAGGAACTGGCTTTCCTAAGCACCCCCCCCCCCCGGGAGTGCTGCCCTCCTGACACCTTCCTTTTGGCTTGGTGCAACAGGTTTCAGACTCCGGGTGCCCAGAAATCTGAGCTAGTCAATTTCTGCTGTTTGAAGCCATCACATTTGTGGTAATTGTTAGGGCAGCCACAGGAAACGAGTGCAGCCATGGAAAAGGAAATTACTTCAACTTTCATCCTTGCCCCAGCTCATACACAAGGCCCGTGGGAAGGCATGTCCTCTCTGAGCCGTGTTGCTTTTAATTTATGAGAGAAACACTGACTAGGAAGGGAGTCTGTGAGGGAAGGAGCAAAGGTCCCCAAATACCACCTCTTCATGCAATCTTCTCTTCCCTCCGATGCATAAAGGTAGGTATTCTTGGACTTGCCTTCTTCCCCTGAGCCATTCAGACAGCACAGGCACAACAGGCTCTGAACCGAATATAGGAATAATTCTGCCTCTTGTCTTTTTCTTTCTTAAATCACTGTTTGACTGAGAAAGGACCCAACTCAGAGTTTTTAAAGAAAAAAAAATCTAATTGCATATACCAATTAGTCATACTCTCCTTAATTAATTTCAATATGCTCCACCACCTCATCAGTAGTAATAATAATAGAATACTATCACATGACTATTAATAACACAATATAGTACAGTATAATGTGATGGAAGACACTAGAATGTTGTCTGGCTGGTATTTATTGACTACTGACAATGTTCTGTGCCATGGGGTTTTTCTCTTCATTGTCTCATTCAGTCCCCATAATGTAGTCAGGTGGGCTTATTAACATTATTTTACCCACGAGGAAGCTGAGGATATGACTCTGCAGATCGCCAGCCTGTGGCTAGTTCAGGTAAGTTACAGCAGGACTGTGGTTCTCAGGGGTTTCTGAGCAAGCAGAAGTACGATGGCCTGGACCCACACCTCGCCCAACTTACTAGAATGACTAACACACATGGCAGCAGTTCAGAGAAGGTGACTCTCCATGGAGGCAAACTGACAGCGGATAGGGCTCACAGGGAGGGATTCCAGGGGAGTTTGGGGTCTGAGTCACCAGCGATCCCAACAGAACTGCTGGTTTCGAGTGTTGAGTGCTCATGTAAGTCAAGGTTACAACCATCTCTGGCACTGCGTAGCTTCGAGAGCGTCCAGGACAGGAGTTTTCTCAAATATAGGTCATTCCCAGCTTGGCTTTGAAGAGTCCAAGCCATCCGCATTCTCTACTGGGTGAAGGGTAGGATGTTGAACATTTAGATAGGAAGCTGCTCGCATAGCAAAAAAATTAAAAACTGCACGGATCGCCCTCCTGCTTATACTTCAGTCTCAAGACTGTTAATATTTTGGCTTTCCCTCTTGGTCTAAGTAGTTGCTGGTGCTGTGGAAAGACGATGGGTAGATTGTTAAGTGGAGTGGTTAGTGCTAAAACTCCTAGGTAAATCATCAAAGCTCTGGATAAATCTGTTTCTTCATCTTTAAAATACGGGTTAAGAGAACCTCTCCTACGTATTCCATAAGGCTGTCATCAAGCTAAAATGGAAAAATAAAAGTCTATGAGTTTTGGATTTAGACAGATCTGGGTTCAAATCTCCATTTTCCTTACACGCTATATGACTTGGAGCAGGTTGGTTCAAAATCTCTCTAGCCCTCAGTTTCTAGGTCTGAAGAGGAAGCTGACAACAACTACCTCCTAGGGTCTTAGAGGGGTTTTAATGAGAAAACGAATACAAAGCATTTAACAGTGCCCAGCACAGGGCAAACATCTAATGAATGGAAGCTATTATTATTAATAGTCCTAACCGACATCAAAGGAACTTAAAAGGGTAAAGAGAAGTGTGCCCTCTATTAGCTAAAGTAGGAGTCAGCGCCAGTCTGTGAAATCTAAACGTACCTTTGAAGACATGCAAGCATGTTTTTATTTACTAATGGTGGTGAGCAAGGCGACTGCGCTTGTTCAAGTTGAGCCGGAGACCTCGCGGTATGACCATGTGGTACCAATGTTCCCGCGCCCCAGGCGCTGCCCACCTGCGTGTACATTTCACGTGCCCCCATTCATCCTGGCATTTTGTGAAGTATTTCATACCCTGTGTGTGACTTGATAGGCACCTTCCCCTACTTCCTCTTAAGACTATAAATTCCTTGAGAATAAAGACAGCATTTTCTCTGTGGCCATAAAGCCCCGCAGGGCTAGGTGAGGACTGCGTGGGTGTTCAATGCATAAGGTACTAATTGGTGCCTGAGTGTGGCAGGGACTGTCATGAACTTTTCCTCCCTGTGTGATTCTGGGAAATTGCGGATTGTGTGTGTGTGTGTGTGTGTAGGGGTGGGGAGGAGTACTCAGGGAAAGGCTAATGATTTGCCAGGTACTGGGAGCCTCTTAGGCAGGAAAGCACGAGCACGAGCACGGATAAAAGTGAATTCCAAAGGAGAGCAGAGGCTGGGTTATATGTCCTTCCTTTCTCTTTTGAAGTACTGCCTTTCATTAATGTGGACCAGAGCCCGTGTATGCTCTGACACTCCCCAGCCGCGGGAGCTGGACTATGTCATTAGGTCCCTTTGAGCTTTAGTTTCTTACTCTTAACATGGGGGTGATGCTATCAGTTCTATGTACTTCACGAGGGGCTGTGGCCTCTGATGAGATAGCACACATGAAAGCTACGCACACTGTAGAGCCTGATCCGTGGTCTGCGCAGGTGCCGACATGGTGTCACTCCCCCAGGGCCTTCGCAAGACATGGAGTAAGTAGGACAGAGGAAAAGTCTGGGGGCTTCCCTGCTTACGTTTCTCATCAGCTCGATTCCTTTTTGCCTGCCCATCAAGACCGTCATGGACCAATTCCCTTCCTGCCTCTCCCTCCATCGCATTGCTTTACCTGGAGAACGTGCCCAGGGCAGTAAGAGGAAGGGACCCTCAATGTTTCACGTGAACACTCGTGGACGCTGAGGCCCCAAGAGGTGAGGTGATTTTTGTTAAAGGCCCCAGAGCCTAACAGGGGAAGAGGGGACTCTGGCCCAGTACTTTCTGTTCTCCCACACCGCACGGGACGGAAGGTCCTCTTTGCAATGATCAGCGCATCATAAACTAGAAGGATCTTGAAAGAACTCTGGTTTTAGTCCTCTGATGAGGGAGCATCTGTCAGGCACCCCGGCTTTGCGAGGACCTCTTTACTTCTTTTTCCTAAAGAACTTTCTTTCCTGCGGTCTCTTGCCCTCCCCCTATCTCTCTTTTTAATCTTGATCCCTCCCTTCCTAGAAATTGTCATTCAAATGACACTTTTAGCTCCTAGCCCCAGGACATATTTTCCTTAAAAAAGAAAAAGCACAAAGCGAAACAAAGCAGACCGGGGGACAGCAGAGAACAAGGGCATCCCCAGATGACCAGTTTCCCCCCTGGCACCTACAGACACAGGGCCTGGTCCCTGCCTGTCCCTCCCGTCCTTCTGTGTCCACCCCCCACCCCCACCCCCCGCACTCCCGCCCCATTTATTTTGAACTTGGATTCTTTCACCAAGTTTTCTGGGCCCCAAAGAACACCCTGTGCAAGGACTCAGTCCCTTCTCCACCCTTGCTGCCACAGGCTGTAGGATTCCAAGTCAAACAGAACTTTTCTGCCTTTTCCATTCAGCACAACATTCCTTGGCTTGTTTCCTGGGCTGGTGGGAGCTCACAGACAGGAAAATGGAGCAGTCCTTGAAGGAATAGGCTCAATGACCACAACAGAAATGATGGAAAAATAGATACAAGGTATAAGCCTCATAGTGACAAATCATTAATAGGATTCCTATCTCAATAACATCTTGTAGATGCAAATTTAAAAACTACATGCTTGGAAATGATTTGAAACCTAGACAAGTCATCCAGGAGGGAAGGGGCTCTCTGTTCCTTCTTTCTGGTGACCCGTAATTTAGACCCAAATCAGGACTCTTTTGAAAGTGAAAGGATGTGTTACTAACAAGGATGCCAGTGGTCTTCTTCTGCTTGTAATTAAACACTTTTGCTAAGAAAGGCTGTGCATTTGTCTGTGGGTGTCTCTGAGCACGCGCTAAAATTAACTTCGTTGCCTTTGTATCAATTCTTCCCTTGGGTTTGTCAGGCCAGGTCTCATCTCTCTTCCCAGGAGAACAGATGAGGTATTTGAGGATATAGCTCTTCTGTCTTCCGAGTCCGTTCTTCTCCAATCTAAATACGTCCAGTTCCTTGAGCAATTCCTTATTTGGTATAGTCTCCTGTTCTTTCACCATCCTGGCTGCTGAATGAGTTCCACATGGTCTGTGTTTGCAAATGTCTGCCCAGAGCTTGGTGTGGTCCCCTTTTAGCCTCCAGCCATTAGATGTCTCAATCTGTCTGCAAAAGGCAGCTCCTTAGGCAGACTGGAGGAGCAAACGCTCAGCAGATACCCCCTTATTCCCTGGAGCTTCCTTTCAGACACACTCTTGGGCACACTGGATAGGCTAGGCTGGGTGTTCACCGATTCTGAGACTGGAAATACAGAAGGAGGAACAAGGACAGGAGGACGGGGTCTCTAGTCCCGCCTTGTCTCTCTTTCTGTCAAGAGCTTCGTCTCCAGAATTCCGTTTGCTGTGCCACTTACAAGATCTTCAAATTTGAGCAAGTTACTGAAGCTCTCTGTTGCCCCCAGCTTCCTCATCTGGAAAATGTAGTCACACTGTGGGCATCAGGGTTAAATGGAAGGTACTGAGAACAGCGTTTTGCCACGTGGTGAGTCGGTGAGTCGCACCCAGGCTGTTAATTTTATGAGGGTTACTGTTCTCCTGCCCTCCTGCCCTCCCCCTCTCGGTGCTGTTGGTCACTCCTGGGGAGGTTTTCTAAGGCAGCAAAATCTGCAACCCACCTGAGTGCTTCGGGCTGAAAAACTCACCTTCTGCTCTCTAGAGTGTAGGTGTCTCTGTGGGAGGATAATAGCACCAGAAGCCCATCATTAAGCCCTTTCAGGCTCCCGGGACCTTTCATCCTAAAGGATTCTAAGGCCCTTGAATAAAGGAAGCAAAAACACTCATTAAAACATTAACGTGTGTGTGGCAGGTACAACAAGTCGTCGGGATACGGCCCTCCCTCAAATTGCTCCTTATCTGAAGTGTTGGTTTTAAGAGGTGAGTTTGTTCCAAGTAATCTCTGAATTTTAGAGATTCAATTCAGAACTTCATCCTGAGTTCCCCGATCTTGCTTTCCCCACAGAGACAGGGCTCTGAGCACCCTCTCCAGCTCTGTGTCCTCATCAAGGGCAAGTGGAAGGCACAGGGCAAAAGAGGGAAAAGATGGCAAAGGGATTCTTGTAAATAGCATCACAAAGCCCAAAGAGACCTGGACCTTTCATCTTAGGATCTGCAAACTATTCATACTCCGCTGAGCTGATATCTGCCTCCAGGCATAATCGCACTTAATTTATAGAGAGAGTATTTTGACTGGCCCTGGGTTAGAATTTCACCTCTTAGGCGGAAATAAACAACAAGATTCTGTTGGGTTGGGAGACCCATCTCACTGTTCCCAATTTTTGCGATTAGCGCCGTGGTGTTCATGGATCAAGGATGTGCTTGAGGTCTGCTCTAATGCTAGTTCTGGGCAGCACTGTTGGTCTGGCTGCCTGCACGATAGTGACCCCAATGGGAGGGGAGGCCGGGCTTGTCACATGCCCGCCTTGAGGGACATGAGGCTGGCTCTAAGTCTAGCTCAGTTGCATTACAAATCCGGTGTTCTGGGGAGACAAAGCGATGGCAAAGTTCTCTTTCTGATCGCCCACATGAGCATGCTCAGTCAGAGGTGTTATCAGCCTGGAAATAACCTGACGCTATCTGGGTAGATCTTATCACAGTGCGAGCTTTTTTTTTTTTTTTTTTTTTTAAAGATTTATTTATTTGACAGAGAGAGATCACACGTAGGCAGAGAGGCTGGTAGAGAGAGAGGAAGGGAAGCAGGTTCCCTGCTGAGCAGTGAGCCCGTTGTGGGACTCAATCCCAGGACCCTGAGATCATGACCTGAGCTGAAGGCAGCAGCTTAACACACTGAGCCACCCAGGCGCCCCACAGTGAGAGCTTTTAAAGACAAGCCGGTCCATCTCTAGTGGCAGCAGATGCTGGCTTTTCCTCTTGCCCTGCCCCCTGCCCCACGCATGGCTGGCCAGGATGGAGGTGGCACCAGATGAAGTGGGCTGTGGTCTCTCACTGTCTCTGACTTGTTGGGTTTGGTGGCACATTCTTAGCTTTCATTTCCAGTTCCTCTAGGGAGAAGGGAAGGGGAAATGAATGAACAGTCAGTGAATGCTTATGTGGAATCAAAAACATCGCCTCTATGATTTCACTTAGTTTACCAGCTTGTAATGTTACTTGAGACCCTTGTTTTTTTGTTTTTTCTCTTTTGTTTGGCCACACAAGTGAAGGAACATGGTGGGCCATGTGTACTTTAGACCAGAATAAAAAGGGACAGAAGATTCTCTTTGTAGGGCCTCTGCTGTTCTCTCTACTCATAGGAGATGAAAACATTGACACGCCAGATTCTAACACGAATAGACTTCCACGTGTGGCCCCTTTCTGAGAGTGCCAATCTTCATTTGCAGGTTTGTGAACTGATGGATTCCTATTACTTTGTAGACTATCATACCCAATGACAGTAGCGATTCGGATTTGTACTGGTGACTCCGTAGAAACAACTTAGTATATGAAGCATAACTAATTGAGCGGGCATTCCCAAGTGTTTATTAACACGCGTCTGAGATATATAGCCATTGGACCAGGAGGCCATGACCAAGGTACCCCTACTACTGTGTACAAGAACTAACTTGGAGAAAATAACCTGCCTTGATACTCCAAATGTGTATGATGATACCAATAGTATAATAGCCATTTGTAGGATCAGCTTGATTTGGGTTCATATTGCTTTAGTTTTGCTTTTGTTCATGAGAGTTATTGCTTGCTGGTCTTAATAGCTCAGAACTTAATTTCATTTACATCTTTTTGAAATAGATGATGTGCTTTGTGGCCCAGAGATCCCAGGAATAGGCCAAAGATGTGGCTTCAGAGGTTTGACCTTCACTGTTTCTTGGGGATGGACAGATGGTTTGTACCACACGATGAGTTGCTAGAAAAAACTTAGATGGATTATTGCAATTTGTTTTGCATATATAAATACTGAAGTGTGTGTTTAATAATACACTTGATGCAAATATCCTATAAAAATATTAACTGCTACATCAGCTATTCAGGTAAGTTCAATGGGCTTGTCATCCCACGAACGGTTTTATCAGCCTGTCCTCCCTCCAGGCTACGAAGCCTGTATCACAGAGACAGTAAAGCTGATTAAAAGCAATTAACATTCTTTCCTCTTGACTTTATGGAGAACAGTGACATATGAGACTCAGTCAGTTTGTGTTTACTGAGCCTCTTTACCATATAGCTAAGCATAGATGCTGGGTCCAGAAGAGGTGAGAGATATGATCCCAGTCCTCAAACACTAATAATCAAGTCAGGGAGCTAAAAATAACACTCAGGAAGTAAGTGGAGACATTTCTGGCAGGATGTATAAATTATGTGACTAACCTCTGACCTCCTGATAACTATTTGAGAAGGTCAACATGGAGACAAATGAGCTGGGACTTGAAGAAGTTGTAGAGTTTATATTGTTAATAACAATTATTAATAATGGGACACATTAGCATTTACAGTGAGGTCTTTTTATGATCCCTGTACCATCTCTCTGAAAGAGGTGGTGGAAAGAATAAAATTTGTTGAGTAGATATGCAAAGTGGACCAAATGGTACCAAATGATATATGAAGTGGGTTTCACTAGAGAAAAGGAATTTTGAGCTTGGGAACCCAAATCTTTTATAATGGGCAGTAAGTCTTCCTGAATTTTCTTCCAAAGGGAGACCCTATCTTTCAAATCTATTTATCATACAAATGTCCTTGCAAAGATAATTCTGGAGCAAAGAATAGTCAGTGCCTCTCATAAGACATGTGAACTTACAAGAGATGCCTGGAGAGCTGTCTTCCTCCTTGCTCAAGTTTGCCCAACCGGTTAGCATCAGGGCTAGGGTTAAAACGAACCAAACTAGCCAAGGTGAATGGAATGATCTCACCGGTTCCCTGTTCACGACCTCAGACTCAAATTTGTCCCAACACCTGGGACCAGCCCTCATCCTGTTTGGGGGAATTTGCCTATATGAGGCATCCATTATAAGTGATGGGGTTTGTTCTTGTCCCATGGGCCAAGTCCCATGGGACTGAGGAGTCCCTCAGTCTTGGGCTCCATTCTAATGGTGTTTCTTATCTTACTCCTCAGGGCTGAAGTGCCTGCCTTGGCCTTCCACCTAGTTCCACAGTTCCAGGGATTTCATTGCTGTATCCTGGCCCACTCTTGGTCAGCATCATGCCTGGATCTCTGTGTCTTCTATCTCACTGTATGTGGTCCAGTTGTCACACTTGCAGGAGCTTCTTGATGCTGATCTGCCCACCAAGATATTTATCCTGTCACTCCCTCCTTAGGATTTGCTCCCTAGGTCCAGTTGGACTTCAGATAACTTCTCCTATAACATCTACACCTGTGTATGACCCCATTTATTGTGTTTTGTTTCTGGGTCATTGTCTACTTGCTTACTTGATTTCATTCCAGAAAGAGAAGCAGTTGGTGACGGGGAGATCAAGGAGGAAGATCATAAACTGAGTACTGCCGGGCGATGAGTATACTTGACCCAAGGCCACTGTGGTTAGAACTGGGGGAAGATTGGCCCAGAAGAGACTCTGAATGCCAGGCTGAAGAATATCAGTAGAACTACTAACTGAATTATAGAATATCACAAGGCTTTATGCGAGTGTCCATAAGCTCATAGTGAGAGCATGGGTTTTGGAATCGGATGGAACTGGGTTTGAATCCTGAATCTGCTACATACTAGAACATGACCTTGGAACGTTTGGTCTGTGTCTCAGAGTTCCTCATCTATCAAATCGTGTGAATAACACCTCATGGGGCTGTGATGAGGGTTGTTGATAATACAGAAACAACATTTAACACTGTGACTTCAATTTTTAAAGGCTCAATAAATGGTAGCTATTATACATTTATCATTACGGAATGTTTGCCCTGGAATAGACCTTCGATCTTGATCTAACCTGCTTATTTTAGACAGGAGAAAAAAAAAAAAGAAGCACAGAGTGGTCAGCAAAGTGACCTGTTTGCCCAGCCTTGTCCGTAGAATCTTACCCATTGAACAATTATTTATTAAGCAGTACTTGATAGTGTGCAGTTAGACATTTATTATTTGGTGACTTTGCTGCAAGCAGTCAGGAGCATCTTTGGGAGACAGAGGCTAGGGGTTTAATTCAGGCTTACCCTATGCAGGGAGAGCATTCCTTTCTAGACATAGACTATCTAGATGTAAACAGTAATGTGCTCCTGTCCCATGGCCAACTTCCCAGCTCTTGAAACTCACCACCTTTCTTCTGTTCCTCAAAACTGCCTCACTATTTGGGGCTACCTCGGGCCCCTTAAGTCAGCTCATTCTTACCCATTCTATTTATTCCTAGTCTGTGTAAGTGCCATTTTCTCATGGAAGTCTTCCCAGATCTCCCCAGTGAGTAGAGGCTGCCTGTCACGTGCTCCACTTATGTCCTGTGCTGCTGTTTCATGGGGTTTCTTGTACTCTGATTATATCATTGATACCCATCTTTCCTGCTAGGGATCCCTTTAAGAGCAGGTGGTGGCACTTGTTCTCCGGGACATCCCCAGAGCCCAACAGAAAGTGGAGGCTAAATGATTCAGTAAGCCTTGCTAACTGCAATTGCTGTTCCAGAATTTTGGAGTTGCTGCTTAGAATGTAAAACATGCTCTAAAAATGGGATGCTAATGGTCTCAGCATAAAGGAGAAGTCTTCCAAAGCAAGGCAATTAGAAAAATTATAGTGATATGTGCATATTTAGGTACTATACCTGCACACACACAAGCTTTTTGCAGTGTCCTTATTTTTCTCATTTTCTCGTGTAGTGACACTTCATTATGGACTTACTTGGCCTGAGGACTAGCATTTGGAAACTGTTCTGCTAGAAGTCAGACTCATTAATTAACTGTAGCAAGTGCCTTTGCTACACAGTGCTGAGGAAAGCAGATTTCAGAGTCCCGAAGGTTTTCATGACAACTGTACCAAATGCACATCCATCTTTTATTTCCTCTTAGTACAATTTTTATCCCTAGTTGTACTTTTTTTTTTTTTTTAATGAACCTCCCCCCACCCCCACCCCATCACAATGACTTATTTAGTTCCAGGGCCATGCACACAAGAGAGATAGTGGCACATGCAGAAAAAGGTCATTTCTTTGGGAAGTGTCATTTAGCCAAAATGGAACATGGCCCCCTAGAGTAGCTGAAATCCCTTCATAGATTTATGGTGTCTCCAGATTGTCCCAGCCCTGCCTCCGGATGAGAACAGGGAAGCAGGCTTAGGAAATGGGGCCTAGGGCTCCTGTGTACAGCTGTGTGGGCTGTGCCCTGCCAAGGGTCCCCAGCTGAGAGCAGTGGGCTCTCTCACCATGCTGGGCATCTCAGTGGTCTATCAATTCCACCAGCTCTCCATCTCCACCCCTTATTCCTGCTACTCGTCCCAGAACAGCATGCAATTCCTCTCTGGGACAATGGCAGCGGCCCCCAGGCTGGCTCCCATTACCAATCTGATCTCGTGTAGTCTCTTGCTTAAGACTATCTCTGTTTATCTACAGAATAAAGCCCAAACTTCTTTGGAGGTAATTATGGTCCTGCAAGACCTGGCTTGTCTCCTCACTGCTTCTGCCTCAACATCTGTGTTCCAGAGATACTTTCTGTAAACTCAAGAGTTTCATGGTTGTTGTTTTGTTTTTAATTTTTAATCTCTGTGCCTTAAACGTGTTGCTCCCCTTTCCTGGAATGCTGTTAATAATGGTGATAACACAGCGAAGGAGGATGATAAGAACAGCCCGCATGTATTGGGAACTTACAATGTATCATTCTCAGTGTTTAGTGCTTTACGTTTATAATCTGCTTTCCCCCAACTTTGGTCACTTGGTGGACTTATCAAGCACAATTATAATTTAAAAAATTAAAAAATATATACTCACATGAGTGTTTCACTTGCAATCCAGAAAGCTTGACTTTGCCTGTGTCTCTTATCTACGGGGGAACCCACACTGGTGTGTGTGGTAGCTAGTGCTATGCCTCTTATTCATTTTTTCCCCCTCTTTTAAATTGATGTTATTTTTTAGAGCACTTTAAGGTTCACAGTAAAATTGAGTGGAAAGCACAGCGAGTTCCCATTTACTTCCTACCTCTCCCTTACCGCCTCTCCTACTATCAGCGTCCTGCACCAGAATGGTCATTTATTACAACTGATGAACCAACATTGATACATTGTCTCTCAGAGTCCATGGTCACATTAGGGTTCATTCTTGGTGTTGTACATTCTATGAGTTTTGAAAAATGTATAATGACATGAACCTGCTTTTGTAGAGTCATACAGAATAGTTCTATTGCCTTAAAAACCCTCTGTGCTCTGCCCACTCATCCTTTCCTCCCACCCACCCCTGGAAACCAATGATCTTTTTACTATCTCTATAGTTTTACCTTTTTTTGAATGTCATAGTTGGAATTGGACAACATGTAGCATTTTCAGTTTGGATATTTTTTTCACATAGCAATACACATTTAAAATTCCCCATGTCTTTTCATGGCTTGATAACTCATTCCTTTTCAGATTTTATTTGTTTATTTATTTGACAGAGAGAGAGATCACAAGTAGGCAGAGAGGTGGGCAGAGAAGGAGGGAAGCAGGCTCCCTACTGAGCAGAGAGCCTGATGCGGGGCTCGATCCCAGGACCCTGGGATCATGACCTGAGCTGAAGGCAGAGACTTAATCCACTGGGCCACAGGCACCCCAGCTAATTTCCTTTAAACACTGAATAATATTCCATTGTCTTGATGAACAAAAGTTTGTTTATTCACTCACCTACTGAAGGGCATCTTGATTGCTTCTGGGTTTTGATAATTATGAATAAAGCTGCTATAAACCTGTATGTGAAGCTTTCTGCATGGACATCAATTTCCATCTTCCTTGGATAAATGCCAAGGAATGTGATCAATGGGTTATTTGGTAAGAGTATGTTTAGTTTTATAAGGAACTGCCAAACTGTTAGCCAAAGTAGCTGTACCATTTTGCATTCCCACCAGCAGTGAGTGAGCGTTCCTGGTGCTCCACAGCCTTCTCAGCATTTGGTGATGTCAGTGTTCTGGATTTGGGTCATTCTAATTGGTGTGTAGTGGTATTTCACTGTTATTTTAGTGTTCAATTACCTAATGGTATATGATGTTGAACCCCTTTTCATAGGCTTATTTGCTATCTGTTTATCTTCTTTGGTGAGGTGTCTGATAGGTCTTTGGCCCATTTTTTAAAGTTGGGTTGTTGGTTTTCTTACTATTGAGTTTTAAGAGTTCTTTGTATATTTTGGATAAGAATCTTTTATTGATGTCTTTTGCAAAATATTTTCCCCCAGTCTTTGATTTATCTTCTCATTTTCTTGAGCTCCCACTCATTTTTAAAGCCCAGCTCAGAGCTCACCTTCTGTGACACTGGGCCTCTCTCTTCCCCTTCCCAGCAGGTGGTCTGGATTAACT
Source organism: Mustela putorius furo (assembly GCF_011764305.1). Lineage (NCBI taxonomy): Eukaryota > Metazoa > Chordata > Mammalia > Carnivora > Mustelidae > Mustela > Mustela putorius. The sequence goes on along the minus strand of NW_025422368.1, from coordinate 34,941,001 downwards.
TTGTGCCCTCACTGTGCCCTTTATGAACATCAATCCTATTGTAAATACTTGCCCATCAGACTGTGGGATTCTTGGGGAGAGGGTCATGTGACTCATTTTTGCATTTCCAGAGTAAAGCACAGTATCTGGCATGAATCAAGTACCCAATAGATGTTTGTTGCCTTAACAGAGCTGGCAGATGAAGACATACATGCCCAGGGTACCCCTGCCTCCCTCAGAAGCATGGGCGGGGAGTGGGGCATTTTTTTAGAAGCAGTGCAGAGAAACATGCTCTGTGAATGGCATTTTGGTCTAGGTGACCTTCTATCTCCACCTGAGCACAGGTATTTTTGCCAGATTCCAGATGCAAGCCATCCAGTATCCGCCAGAGAAGCTGCTGTTGGTCATGGAGCTGAATGCCCTTCCCACTCACAAGAATGTTTATAAAATGCTCTGAGGCCCTCCGTGGGCTGGGAACCTGGTCCTCACAGGCATGCAATCTTGCAGAATGTATCCCGACTCAACACTTGTAGTTTTTCTTTCCATGTTTGCGTATCTGCAAAGCTAGAACTCTTACTCAGAAGGAACAATTTACCATTCTGTCTGCCTTCAGAAAGTCTCTACTGGCTTCCTGAATAGAGTGCCGCACGCATGAACAGGTGTGTGCCTAGGTGGCAAATTCCTTCTGAATTCTTTCACGGGTCAGGATGCTGTAAATATGACCATCGAAACTCTTTCCTTATTCTCTCCCCCCCACCCCACCCCCATCTTCCTTCTGCTTTTTCTCACTTCTCAAATTTGCTTCTCTTGCCTTTGGCTGGCAATGTTTTTGTAAAACTCTCCCCTGTCTGACCCATCTAGTCTTTGGTATTTAGCTCAGAATGTGTTCCATTATGTTTAAGAACACTTTTCTGTCAATGGGGCTTCTATTGGGAGCAGACAGCACCCAGAGCTGGGTGAAGCCCTGAGGGAGTGCACTGGGAGAAGAAAGAACTTTCACATGATTTATAGGCTTGTGACTGTTTTGTTTCATAGACACGAATGCTGAGACATTCAGATGAAAAGCAGAGAAAAATCCTGTAAAGGATCAGCAGATGTTTTGTCTATAAGACTTCAGGCTTTTGATGTTAGGCGGAAAAAAACATGTGAATTCTTGACTGAATATTGCAATTTCACATGGCGTTTGGGGGATATTTGGATTTTAGTCACTATTAGCATTTTGGGTCAATTGAGGGAATTTAAAAAGTTACCAAAGTATTGCAGGCTCGTTGTGTAGAAGTCTACAGACTAGAAGCTTAAATGTCCTTCTATGTCTTCTCGCCTTCGCTCCAATTTCACTCTTTTCTAAGATGAGTCATGGGTTGAATATGTATGTTTTGGGGCACTTTTTCTGTTCACTTGCACACATACATAGTTATATTATCATTTTTTATGTAAATGGTCATTTTATACAATGTATTCTGTAATGTCCATTTTTTTTCAGTGAACCATAGACCTTGGAGACCTTTCATGTCCCTATAGACGTCTTTGTCTCACACTGTGTCATTGTGGATCAGGCTCTGTACCAAGACACCCTGTCATTTACTTCACCATCTCCCCAGGGAACACAGTTTTGGTTGTTTTTCTCGCTTTTTTTTTTCTCCATTCCTTTCTTTTCTTTTTCTATTTTCTTTTTTAAACAAAAATGCAATAAATATCCTTACACACATTTATTTTTTTCCTGTGCGTGTCTTTGTGTTGGATGTAATCAAGGTTTATACATTTTTTTCTTATTCCAAGTAAAATTAAAAATCCTTTTGTACCCATTTTTTAAAATTGCAAATTGTCTGCTAATTTTCTTTGTTTACTGTTCTTAGGGATTTTGTGTATTTTCTTATTCATTTTAGGGGGTCTCCCCACCAACATTTTATTATGAACATTTTCAAGCACACAGAAAAGTTGAAAGAATTTGTATAGTTTAGGGGGTGTCTGGGTGGCACAATTGGTTGAGCATCTGACTCTTGGTTTTGGCTCAGGCTGTGATCTCAGGGTCCTGAGGTCAAACACTGTAGTTGGGCTCTGCCTCACTGTTGGGCTCTGCACTCACTGCAGTCTGCTGGAGATCCTCCCGCTTCTCCCTCCTCCTCCCCCCTGCTTTCTCTCTCTCTCAAATAAATAAATTAATTTTAAAAAAGAATTGTGTAGTTTAAGCATCCACATACCTATTATCTAGACTGATAATTAACATTTTGCTATATTTACTTTATCATATATCTTTTCATCTATCTATTCCTTTATTCATTTGTCCATTCACCTTATTTTTGTATGTTTTGAATGAAGCTGCAGGTATCAGTAGGCTAAATATTTCAGTTGCCTATCAACAACAGGATTTAACATTTGTTTATAGTTCGTTTTTTTTCTATGTAAAATTTATATACAGCAAAGTGCACACATCTTAAGGGTATGATTAATGTAGAGCGCTTTCCTTTTTTTTTTTTTTTTTTTAATTTATTTGACAGAGAGAGGGAGGAGAGAGAGAGACAGAGAGTGTGCTGGAGCAGGGAGGAGCAGCGAGGGTAAGGAAGAGGGAAATCCCCCGCTGAGCAAGGAGCCTGATGCAGGGCTCAACCCTAGAACCCTGGGATCATGACCTGAGCCCAAGGCAGATGCTTAATCCACTGAGCTACCCAGGTGCCCCTCAACATAAGGAGATTTTAATACATTAAGAATAGTCATCTCTCTCTCTCTCTCTATATATATGTATATATTGTAAGTATTTTCTCCCAGTCAGCCTCTTATTTTCAAGCTTGTTATGATAGTTTTCACATATGAAAATGAAAAATTTACATAGCCAATCTGTCAGTAAGTTCTAGGTTTATTTTATTTTATTTGTCAGAGAGAGAGAGAGAAAGAGCATAAGGAGGGGGAACTGCAGGCAGAGGAAGAAGCAGACTCTCTGCTGAGTGAGGAGCCCAATACAAGACTTGATCCCAGGAGCCTGGGATCCTGTCCTGAGCTGAAGACAGACGCTTAACCCTCTGAACCACCCAGGTGTCCTACATTCTAGGTTTTATGTCTTGCTTAGGAAGATTTCTCCCACTTAATATTAGTTCAAAAGTTCTGTATTTTTTTCAGTGCTTCAGTAGGTCTATTTTTAATTTGTAAATCTATATTAAATTGTATTTTTGTGGGGGGAGGCCTATAACTTCACTTTTGCATTCAGAAAACCAATTGTCTCAAAGCTAAACACTCGTATTAGAATTATCTCTTACAGTCTTTGTTTTCTCCAAACCTTGGAAGAGACTGGGAGAGCAAAGCGAGAAAAGGCGCTGAAATTTAGCAGCAGGCAGGAGAGAGCGGGGCGGAGAAAGACAGGATGAGATTTTTTGGAGTGAAGTTTTGAAAGGTTCGCTGCAATTTTCCACAACCATTGAATGAAGTAATTTCTGATATAAAACAGTGAAAGTGTTAAGTTTGGCTCTCAACAGTATCTCCCCAATAATATTATTTTCTAACCAACATAATATGGTAAGGTGATTCAGCGTTTGGGAATTAAAAAGCACTTTCTGGATCTTCTTAGCCAAGACATCTGAGAAAGAGTTGGAGTCAAGATAAGAAGTGTATAAGCTCTGAACCGCAGCGTTAGTGACTGCTGAGTCTGTAGTCATGTGGAATGGGAGAGGAAGAAGGCAGAGGTCAAGAGCAGGCATGTGGAGGAGCTGGTCTGCACCTTGCTCATTCACTTTTGCAGTAGGGAGAGGGAGCCTTTGGCAAGGGAGCATGATTTGGGTAAGTGTTGCCATTTGAGAATCAAGGGAGCAAAAGCAATCTGGATATGTAGTTCTTTTAAGAACATATCTAGAATACTTCATTCAGTATTCATTACTGTTATGTAGGGTGACAGTCAGCCAGAGAGAATCAGAGAGAGAAGAAATTGCTTGTGAAGAGAGATGGCCATAATATGTGCAAAGGTATTTTGTAAACTGCATTGTGTAACACCAAAGCAAATTCTTTCTGTTATTATTGTAACATAGGGAAAGAAGAACAGAGTACATTTTTTTTTTTTTTGGTTCCATGATAAATAATTGTAGACATCAAAATTGTAGACATCGAAAGAACTGTATGTAGGGGTTCATATGTATCATTCTTTTCTTCAAACACAGTATCTTTTTGTTCTGGAACTACTCAGGAGATAGACCTAGCCATTCCACTTCTTGGCATTTACCCCAGAGAATTGAAAGGATATACCACTGCAAACACTTGTACACGAATATCCGTAGCAACTTTATTTGTAATATCCCGAGTTAAAGCAACCAAACATCCATCAACAAGTGAAAAGATAAACAAATGTGGCATATCCTTACAATGGAATACTTATTAGCAATAAAAAGGAATGAACTCTGGTACACCCAACAGTATGGAGTAAATCTCAAAATAATTTTACTGAGCGAAAGAATCCAGGCAAATATTGTGGGGGTAGATTAATTACCTTGATTATGGTGATGGTTTCATGGATGTATGTATATGTGAAAACCTTTCAAATCATACAATTTAAAGTGTATTTTATTTAAGTGTATTTAAGTGTATTTTATTGTATGTCATTATACCTCAGTACAGCTGTTAAAAGAAAAGATACTATCAGAAGGTGACCTATTGATTTTGCAAAACATAATCTTTTCTAAAAATTGAAACTTAAAATTTTAAAGCAAGCAACGTTTACTACTGCTTTTAACCACAATTTGATGTGGAAAAATCCAGCTGACACCATATATTTTTTAAGTTAAAACTTTTCAAAAAAGTTCTCTTAGAGTTGAAAAGTCTGTGTTGATCACGTACGAGATGAAAAATGAGTCAGAGGGAAACAGAAGAGGTTTATAAAAGCATCTATTCACCACCATACTCTTTGGGTTAAGGAATTAGTTCTCCAGCGGGAAATTATAGAAGCTCTCTTGGCATAGTCAAGAAAACCCACGTGAACAAAGACTCAGCTTAAGAACAGAGCTCAAAACTTGTAAATGCTTTCATTCAAAGATACAAGCTTTTCCAAACACCAATTAACCAAGTCTCCCAGCATGCAGGGAGCAGAGGGGGTGCACACATCACTCCTTTTACAGACCAAGAGTTAGAATCCAAAAAGGGTTCAGACAACTTGCCCGAGGTACCTGGTGTGGCCGCTGTTGACTCAGGGGTGAGGCTTGAGTTCTGCCTCCTGGTTCCCTTATTGACTCCAACAAAGAACTCTCTAGCCCTAGACCAGCCTCTGGAGGGGGAAGAAAACTTAAACCTTAACCAGTTCGCTTTGGAGCCAAGATGGTAGCAGAGGCACACTGAGGGTGGGATCCAATGGTCCGATGCTAATCTCATTTCCTCACATCCTCCCTAACTATTCTGAACCAGTTCATTGCTGTCTTCATTGCACTTTGTGAATGACAGAATCTATTACTGAAGGCTAAATGATTTCTTGGTAAACTTGCAATCAGGATTTTCAACCACTTGCTTTGTGTTTTCAGAGAGCTGTCAAGCACAAAGTAGAGATTCTTTCCACTCCAGGGAAACTCTGGGAAACTCTGAATCCTGTCGGGTTCCTTCTGTGATCGATCTGGAGTCTTTGGGACCCAGAAAGGGAAAGCCTGTTAGACCTAAAGCACCAGCAAATGGAAGATCTATTTGACACATCCTGGGAGAGATTTACTCGTGAATTTTGAAAAATATTATAGCTTATCAGGGGCTCCCCATTCCCCACCCTTTTCTGGAATGTGAGCTCTGTTGGCTTTGCCTCACAAGTGTGGAGGAACCAGTTAATTTAGATGTGAGATCCTATGATCAGTGGCAATCTTTTCCTGGATGACATATGGTGAGAGGTTCTAACCCAAGTAAGACTCATTTATTATGAGTTTCTATTGTAGCTCTCATGGGAATGCTTGACTTGTTCGGGAGTTACTCATCTAGCAGGAGCAGCCATCTGAAGCACAGAGGAGAAGCCAGAAGGAAGCCAAAAAAGCCTTTGGGTGGCAAGGGTGGGCATCAAAAATCCATAGAGCTACTTGGCCTCTTTCATTTACTTTTATTTCAGGCATGACCTAATAAATTTAATAATCTGCTGATTTAGAGCAGATTATAGTCCGTGCATTACTGCATCATTTCCATTTAGAAACAGAAGCAAGAAACTGGCAACTTTATGGTGAAGCAGGGGACAGGGGAATTATAAAAACATATAAGAATGCAAGACACAATCTTAGATGAGGCCAAAAAGCTCTCTGTCCAAAGCCTAAGAGTTCATTTATTTTGGGTCTTGAAGCCAATATTGGAGATGATTTATTTGTCCTACCAATATATATTAGGAGTCCGAGCACTCCACCAGGTACTGGGTATGTAATGTTGGAGCTGGTTCTGTCCTTACGGAGGGTAATGAAACATGTTGGGTGAGTTTTATCTAGGAAACTAGAGAATAACACAACATATTTAGAAAGATTTCCATAACAATGAAATATGTTTAAACTATTTGATTCCCCAAATTTTTGGCTCCAGGAATCTGGGAAGATCAATTATGTAGAACAGTTCATTCCCCACTGGACCGAGTAAATGAGGCATTAATTATATTAGCGTGACATTGTTATTAGTTTTATATTAAGAGCAGTATGCATCTGTGTTATTTTCTGAAGACACAGCTGTCTGCTTTACCCTTTAATTATTGCTGGCTCCTGTGACATTATACATTTCAGCTCAATTAAGCCAGCCTACTACTCCTTGGGGTGAGGAGACTGGGCACAAGCTTGAGTGTTTTGGTGAGTGGAAGTGACAGATTCGAGAAAGGAGAAAGTAAGGAGGCAAAGCAGAGGTGCGACCCTCCGTTTTCATGTTTATAGAACACTCTCATTTTGCCAGCCTCTCTCCCTAGCTCTCACCCAGTCCCACTTTCTAGTGGAGAAAAATAAAGGTCCAAAAGGAATAGATTTAATGGAATTAGAACAGAGGGTGGGGCTGCTTGGGGATGTACTGTGCATTTAAAATAAAACAAAACAAAATGCTTCTTGACTGCCAAGTCGTCTGGATTGCCAAGGCAGGAAATTTCTGCCCAACTGGAAGGACCGGTTGCAGAAATCCTTGAGGGCCTTTCTGGAAAGGCTGGAGGAGGCGTGGCTGTGAGAGAGCTCCTCAGGGCATCTACCATCCCCTTAGCCTGGTTGAAGTAGTGAGTCAAGTGTACTACCAGGGGTGTGAGGGCAGTGAGATGAGTCTGACCCAGCAGAGGGACCCAGTCAGAATGTGACCATGTTCAGGCAGGGTCATCTCTGTGTCAGAGGACTGTGTGGGCCCAGCAGGCCAAAGATGATTGAATTAAACAGCTCGTATGGAATCGGATTTAGAACCAGAGCCGGTGTCAATCCATGAATGAGGCTTTTCCTCACCCAACTTTGACTTCCACCTCTAGAGTCAGTATTTTTCATCATTGTACCCTTAGTACCTAGATCAACTCCTGGCCTGAAGCTCCTGCAATCTTGGATGAGTGAATAAACTTAGGAAACCTTCTTACCATTTTAATAAACTCTTTCTGAAACTACTTGCCATCCCTGATTTAAAACACATGTACACACACACACACACACACACACACACACACAAGGAAACCAAGGAGACAGTTCCCTACCCTGCTTAGAATTTCTCATACAGTCAGGTCCAAGGAAATTAATCAGATTCTAAAATGGGGAGAAATTGGGCAAATTATGCCCACATTCTTATTGCCCATTACTTCACAAAAGTTTCCAGAGAGTAAAAATAAATATTTACTGTTGTCTTAGTAAAGAGTTTAGTGGTTTACCCTTAGCAATGAAGTGTACACTCAGAAGTTTATGGCTAGGCAAGTTCTACCCTGAGGAGTTAGCAGTCTAATTATAAGGAAGACAAACAAGGATAAATACATATAAGTGTTTCTCTCACCAGAATAACCTGTAGGCAGGGCCTCTGTTCTGAGGTCTGTGAATATCCCTATTTTTTCAATATGGTGTCTAGGACCACACAACTCCTCTGGACCCTTACCCCCTTTCCATCCCCCCTCCCTCCCCCACCCCTTTCTCTGTCTTTTGATAAAGACTGGCACAGGTAGGAAATGCCCAGTGGGGTAGATGTGGCTTGGGGGTGGGGGGAGGGGCTGTAATTTGCCAACCTCAGTTCTAGAAGAAGGAAGCTGTTCATGATTATAGTCTAGTGCAGGTTTCTTCTCTTGAGTACCACTGGACTGGACAACCTAGGAAGGGCCATGTCAGGTAGGGTCCCAAGGCCCGTCCATCTGTTGTGAGTGAGCCTGCCAGCACAAGTGTCACGGGGAGGGTTGTAGTTGCTCTCCATGGATGATTTTGTGAGAGTAAGCATCTACCCCTTGACCACATTGCATTTTCTCCCAGACTCACCAATGGCTTTACCATCATGGCCAACCTTTTAACTACTTCATTTAGTAAAAGCCCACACTCCCTTTGCCCCATCTCCTTCTCGATCTTCTTCTGCGCTACTACTTAACCTTGCTTCTTCTAGTTTTCTGTTCTGGTTAACCTAGTTTTTGGCCAGTCACCCCTGCTTTCACTTGGTAAATGCTCTTTCTCCTACTTGTGGTCACAAAATGGTCAGGGTCAGGTTTTTTTTTTTTTTTTTTTTTTTAGGTCATCTTGGTTGCTATTTAGGCATCCATATCTTTTCTCTGGAGTCCTATGCTATTTAGATATTCTACCTCTTACTTCTCTAGGCCCTAGTTCTTAAAGATCTTCTGCATTTGCCCCCCAAAAGACCCTTATCTCCAGAAGTAAGTTTCCATGCTGTGCTTTTTACTACTTCTTATTCTTATACCTTTCTATCTAGTTTTCACCTGAGCTCACCTCTAACATTTCTTAAATTGCTCCCCTGATCTCTTGATCCTCTCTTCTGCATTGCCATCAGAAAGCACCAATGTTTTCTCTGCATGAAAATTACCTAACCACCCTCCTTGTCTCTATATTTATTGGTCCATTCAGGTTCTTTGACATTGAGTCTTTGCTTTATACTCTCACAATTGATACAGTGGACCACAGGTTTTTTTTCTAGGAATCAACCTCCCCTACTGGGCCTATAGAGGCTGGCTTCTTTAAACCTTGGACTCAAAGGTATCTATCTAGTTACTACCTGGTATCTGATGCATAGTCTACAGACTTACTAGGCTAAAGATAGTGCAGATCCACCCTGGGCCCCATGAGTTCTTGTAATCAGGCAAAGGCAGTCTCAGAATAAGCAGTGGTGAGGATTCAGAGGGTTTGTGTGGTTCACGGTCAGTCAGGCTCTAGACAAGGTCTTCTGTCTCTAAGTGGGTCTTTCCTCTACTGTTACAATATCCACCTTATCTTCTTGGAGGTGCCCATTCTGCCTTCTGGACTCTTTCAGGTTTTATAGGAATCTCCCAGAAAGGCTGGTTTGCAGACATCAATAGAATGGCTTCATGCACTTGACCATGACAGAGAATTGGATTGGGAAAGGTTAAGGAGGCTCTGACTTCTCCCCTTCTCCTCCCAATGGTGGGCTGCTCTGGATGGAACATGCTTGTCAGTGATGGCCCCACCATCCATCTATCACTTAAGCCAGAAATTCAGATGTTCCCTTAGATGACTCCCTCTCACTCATCCATTCACATCTGTCACTGAGTCCTGTCATCATACGCCTTAATATCTACTTCCTTTCCCCTCACTGCCACTTTAATTCACGTGAAAATGGGAATGACAATAAGCTTACCTACCTCTTCAAGTTATTATGGGGATCAAATAACTTGATATCCATTAAGTACATAGAATAGCATGTAATACACAGTAAACGCTCACTATGCTTTAGTTTCTTTCATTGTTATTGACATTGTTATTTTCTCTTGCAGTTTGGGATCAGGTGCTTCTCATATATGCTATTTAGTATGCTAATCTAGCTTTTACCCCACCATATTGTACAATCTCCTATTACTTCTGTACCTGTAAGACTGCAGAGTGTCTGACACAGAGCAGATATTTAAAAAAAGTTCTTGAATTAATGGATGAATATAAAACAAGGATTTTTGGCTTTCTGTAAAATCAAGGAGAGGGGGGGGAAACAAGGAGAAAGAAGTTGAAACAACCAACCAACCAATACTTTATGACAGGCTTATTCCTCTCCTTACCAACAATGTACATGTGTCTTCTGCACCAGCAACAATGGGAGCTCATTTTCTTTTTGGTTCAGCCAAATCAGCTGTCACTTTCAGGTCCCCATCTCTCTGGTCTATTATGATGGGCGATCAAAAGTTGATTTCTCCACTGAAACTTTTTTTCTCATTGTTTCACTCCACTGTTACTTCCAGGTTCCCTGCTATTTTGAACAACCCGGAACGCTGGTCTCTGGATAACTGAGATATTAAAGACAGTTCTCAGGATCATTGTCAAGAGTGAAATGGACCTTCAGTTTCTAACTCTAATAGCAGAAAGTCAGTGTTGGTTAGTTCCATAATGAAAGGTTTCTGAGTCCTCCTATGGCTAAGTTTATTGGTGGTGGCAACGTAGAATTCATAATTAAACTCCCCTTGTCACTCATGGTGCCGCAGTCCTACTTTCTTAATGATTGGACTTTGTTAGACATAAGTTTGCTGCTTTGCAAAGTGACTAGCTTATGTATAGATCTCTTCAAAGAGGGGATCAGATGACAGTTTGAAGAGGGTGTTGTAGAGGTGAGTGGGATGAGACAGTTTCCCTCAGATTCTAATTGGGTTGTAGCCAATGGGAAATGCTGGAACCATTCGACTTTTCTTTCAACCAATGTTTATTGAGCACTAGCTGTCTGCTAGACACTGTGCTAGGCCCAGAAAACCCCAAAATGAATGGCACAGGTTGCTGTCTCTCAGAAGCATATAGCCTGCCTGGAACAGTCTGTCTAGGACAATTAAAGAAGTCACCATGTGATGCTATGTGGAAGAGTCAGGTCCCATTCAGGTCCCATTATTTTATTTATTTTATTTTATTATTATTATTTTTAAAGATTTTGTTTATTTGACAGAGATCATAAGGCAGAGAGGCAGGCAGGGTGTGGGGGGAAGCAGGCTCCCTGCTGAGCGGAGAATCCAATGTGGGGCTCTATCACAGGACCCTGAGATCATGACCTGAGCCGAAGGAAGAGGCTTAACCCACTGAGCAACCCAGGAGCCCCCCATTCAGAGATTTAGTCCAAAGTCAGCATATAAAGTGAAATGACAAATAGTCAAGAAAATCACCCCTCAAAAATCCCTAAAATCAAACCCCAGAAACTTCCTTCATTTTTTCTTTGCATTTTAGCAAGAGGTTCCTTTTTTTTTTAATTAAAAAAAAATTATGAAGCTATATTTTGTAAGATGTCAGGAATAAAAATATGTCTTTCTCTTTCTCTTTGTTTTGTCCTCCTTCTCCCTTTTTTTGTTTACTGAACATGTGCAGTTATATCCATACAAGTTAAATGTACATATGATACAGCCCTTTGTTTATCCCTAAACTAGAAGTTCATATGACTCTATAAAAGTGTTCTGAAAGCACAGGGCAAAAATGTTCTAACTTGGCCTGAGGAAATCTAAGGCTTTACCGAGGAGGTGTCATTCCAACTGGTAGAGGGTTAAGAGCTTTCTAAACACCCAGAGTAGCATGAACAGATGCCTGTAGTAGTGGGAAAGCACAGTTTCTTCAGGGAATGATTTAGAGTTTATGTTTAGGGCAGGCATGATGGTAGTGGAGAAGGTGAAGAGTGAGGAGAAAAGAGCTTCATCAAGGCAAGATCACGAAGGGACCAAAACACACTGCATGGTTGGCACAACTGGAGGAAAGAGTGATGGGGAACTCTGTGTCTGCTCCCTGGCAGCCCACCATTCCCCACCCTTCTTTCTCATTGCTCACCACTTCCCCCTACTGTTAACTACTTCCTGAAATGGCCTGATGCACCCTTCTGCCCCTCAGTCCTGCTGTCAGATCTGACTCATGGAGTGTTGTTTTCCAGCTGAGGACAAGGATGCATTTTTATTTCCTAAGCCTCTTTTTATCTAAGGATCACTAAGTCATCTGGAGACATGGAATCATTACAGATCTCAATTGTGACCCAAAATGTGGATGGGTTTCATGTGTCTGTTTCATAGATTAGACTGTGGGATAGCTGTTCTTGGCAAACCTGGGAACCAGAATTTGGTCTGGATGGGAAGCTAGATGCTATTCCATTTTCTGCTTTGTCATGCAGACCAGGAGATGGATATCTTCAGGGACCATGGGAATATTGTCTTCTTTATTTCCCTAGAAAGAAAGCGAAAGTGAGTTCCATATTTGGTCACCTCTAGAGAAATTAAGGAGGTGACAACGGAATTTCTGGACTGGAATTTATTCAAGATAGCTTTGGTGTTATACCTAAAGCCCGGAGAGATGCTTTATCAATTAGAATCAGATAAGGTGATATATAACAAAGAAACCAAAATTAGAGTGTTTTAAACAAAATATAAATTTATTTTCCTTTAAATTTAAGAAGTCTAGAGGTAAGCAGTCCAGGGTTGGTACAGTCATGTGCAGTCAAGAACTCTGACTTCGGTCTTGATATTCTGTTATCCTCTGCCTCTGTCTCCCATCTCAGGGTCTTGAGTGGTTTCACAAGCCCTGGCCATCACATCCACACTCTAAATAACAGAAGGAAAGGAAGGGCAATTAAGAAAGAGGGAAAGTAGCACCTGACAACTCATAAAGAGATTTTTTGGAAGTTGCCACACATCGCCTCTGCTAATAACACATTGACCAGAACTTAGTGGAGGCTGGGAAATGTTGTCATTTCTTCAGTTGACAAGGTAAAAAAGATACTGCAGTAGATACTATAGCCTCTGCTACAAATCCCATGGGCAAAAGCCCAGGACTGTACATGTGATCAGAGAGGTAACATGTCTTTGCCCTTCTCCTCTCCTTGATAACCAAGAGGCCTGTGTCTCAGAGAATCACACAGCTGTAGGGGCCCATCCAGAGGGTCGGTAACGCCCATCCCTGTGTGGTAAGATTAGCTCTGGCATTACTTAAATGCTGAGGAAGGGAGAGGTCTCCCTGTTTGCCAACACGCTAGCCCCCGGGTATCTTGAGAACACCAGCATGGATGACTGGATGTTCTTGGCCTGTTGGATGGACGAATCCTGCCTATTGATGTTTTATCAATGTAACACTCACTCATTCCAGGCAGAGCCATGAATGTCGGGGCCCTTACGGAAACACTTGCTCAGATTCCCTACTTTCCTCAGTCCCTCAGCTGTTGAGATGGTACATGAGGGGTACCTGGGATCTTTTTGGCAATCATGAACATGAATTTGCTCTATAACTAGGCAATGTATGAGTGGAGCCCAAGGACACAGGAGGGAAAGAGGAGGAGGAGGAGGAGGAGGAGGAAGTAGCAGTTCAAGGAGAGCAGTTATGGGTGGAGAGAAGGAGGAAGGATATAGGTGGGGCCAGCCCAGCCCTGTACAAATATGTGAATGAACGCAGTTTCTTTTCAGGGTCCTTCCCTATCTTTGGACACGATCCCCTTCCCTTGTTCTCCACGGCCTCGCACCCCTCTAGTCACCCACCCTCAGCATCCTCCTTAGCATGCCATGACCAAACTCTCCCTTCCTTTGTCCCCATGGAAAGCAACATCTGCTATTCTGTGTCTTTAGGGAGTCACGTAAGTGATAACCCTTAAATACTGGCTAATAAATCAGAGTCTCGAAATATGTTATATTTATCCACTTTCCCCAGTAATTCCGATAAGCTTATTCACTTCCTTAACGATCAAGATAAGCATGTGCTCCTCCCAGAAGATATATTTACCTTGAGAGAGCGATTTCTAAGCCCAAACCCAGAGATCTAGTAATCCCCTCCAATAGAATTTTAATAAAGGAAAAAGAATCAGGCAGACATTGCCCCTGTAGGGCAGGGGCTGGGGTTCCAAGGCACCAGCAGGAAGGAGAGAGAGAGGTGGAACAGGGCTCACTTCCAGCACCACGATGATGGGTGTGCCCAGCACAGCATCAGCTCCATACTAAGGGACTGAGCCGTAATGAATAAAAATGTGAATGGGAGTTTAATGAAAGGACAATTTACACAGCTGTGGGGTATGGTGTAGAGCAGCAGGAAGGAATGATGCAATGTGGAGGTTGGACATGAACATGGTGAAAGACCCACACCACCTCTCAGTCTGAAGGTGTGATGGCAAAGATAGGCTGTTAGCCCTGGAGAGGGCTGTGGCTTTTGGAGAAGGGCCGTTTCCCAGGAGTTGTGGTGTTTGGTAGAACAACACAGCCACTGCTCAAACACAGCTTAGCAGGTAGCAATAAATTCCCGGACCATTCTCTCTTCCTGTCCTCTAGTTTTTCGTCTGTACCTCCCAGACGAGGTACAGGATCTCCAGAATCCCAGTCTTTCCCTCCACTCCCCAGTCTACACCTGGGCTTACAAGCCAGTTCGCTGGAAGTCAAAATGCAAGGGAGCCTGGGTAGAGCTCAGACTCCCAAGGGCAGGGTGGAGAGAGGAGAGGCAAATGGAAACAGAACATGTTTCAGCACATTAGTCTTTAGTAGCTTATATTTTAGTACGGGAGGCAGACTGATATGGACATGATTTATGCACAGAGCGGCCATCAAGGTCATGAACAGAAGTGCATTATTGAATTCATTTTATTTTTTTATTTTTTAAAAAAAGATTTTATTTATTTGACAGACAGAGATCACAAGCAGGCAGAGAGGCAGGCAGGGGTGGGGGGTGGGGGGAAGCAGGCTCCTGCTGAGCAGAGAGCCCGATGCGGGGCTCGATCCCAGGACCCTGAGATCATGATCTGAGCTGAAGGCAGAGGCTTAACCCACTGAGCCATCCAGGCACCCCATGGATTCATTTTATAAAATAAAATTCACTGGCTGCTGGCAGGCCCTGAATAGGGTCTGGAGGTTTCTAAATCTTCACAAAACTTGCAACTATCAATCCAAGTTTCTTTTCCTTCTTCTCTCCCTTCTTCCTTGCCTCCCTCCCTTCCTTCCAACAAGTATTACTTGAGTCCATGTGTGGCAGGAATCGTGTGCCATCTGCTCCTAGTTGGTTTCAGTCCTGGGGTGCCTCTCCATCACAATGGCCCCTTTGTCTCTGTCCTGCAGACTAGCCTTTCTGGACCCTTTCTGAGGGACAGTGAAGCTTCATTGTTGCTTGGGATAGAAAGAATGGTGATGTGAACGTTTTTCCAAAGAAGTAAGCTGTGTGGAGCTTGTAAGCCCAGGTGTAGACTGGGGAGTGGAGGGAAAGACTGGGATTTTGGAGATCCTGGGCTAGAAGGCAAAGGCTGTGGGGCAATGGGAAAGGGGAACAGCTGGGAGATTTAGTTCAATGTCATGGGGGGCATGTATTAAATGATAGCTCATGTCTCTTCATTTTCACCCCTTCCTGAAGAAATCAGCACAAATACGGACAAAATCTATGTTGGTGGCTGGAGGCAGAGCCCTCTCAGCACACTTGACCCTGAAAGACCCTTTTTCAGTCCTAAACCAGGAAGGCAGTGGTGTACAAGACCCATTCGAACAGTCCCAGAACCATTCAGCAATGGAGCCAGGCTCTTGGACACTCGGCATGAATTTCTGGCAGTCTTCCTTCACCAAAACGCTTCCCTCACCCTGTCTGTAGGGACCTCCCCATTTATCTTTTCTTCATGCTGCCAATGGTCACTGACCTGATTTCATCTTTTCTTTCTTCTTCTTCTTCTTTTTTTTTTTTTTTTGAGAACCACTGTTCAGGCTCTCTCTCTTACTGCTTTGTTGGCCAGCCTACTCTAAAGTATCTGTGAGACACCCCCCAGAATTGTATGGAATACCCACGTATCTGCTAGGCAATGTATTTCATGGCTTTTACAACTTCTCTTCCCTCCCTCGATGAGTCTCCAAAGCTCCATGGGGCCACCATCTTGGTCTCCACTTCGAACAGCAGAGTGATCAGGAGCGGTGACCCTAGACTGCCCGGCACTGACGTCTGTTTCTGCTATTTGAGCAACAATGTGATGTGGGAGGAATCTCTTTCCCTTGTTGAGACTTAGTTTCCTCATCTTAAAATGGGAATGATAATAGTTTTTTAAAAAAAATATTTATTTATTTTAGAGAGAGAGGAAGAGAGTGTGCACAGTGGGGAGGGGCGGAGGGAGAGGGAGAAGGAAAGAACCTCAAGCAGATTCCCTGAAAAGTGTGGAGCTGGACACAGGAGTTGATCCCACAACCCCTGTGACCTGAGCTGAAATTAAGAGTTGGACGCTTAACTGACCGAGCCCTCCAGGCACCCCAGGAACCATAATAGTTCTAAGTGGTGGGGATTAAAAGAGTTAATGTTTATAAAATGCTGGGCCCCAGGTCTGACCCCTGGGAGTCCTCAGTAACAGCATGCTTTTATTACTATGAGTGCCGGGTTATTATTATGGCCCAGGGCATGGCATATAGTGTTCATTTCATCTCTAAATTGTGTTCTGTGCTCAGTTACAAGGGTCTTCTAAGAATAGAGATGACTTACCATTTCTCAGATTTATCTCCATGTGAAACACCATCTTCTCAAGAGAAAGAGACCAAGGTAGGGTTCATGCTCTTGTCATTAAGGCAGCTGGAAGCTTTGTCTAGCAAATCCTTGCAACTGGAGAGTCAATTTTTATTGGGGATAACGGTCCCTAGAGAACTTTTAGCCCACACTGGGCACTAACCAGTTGATACAACCCCAAGGTTTACAAGTTATGATCTTGCCTAAGACTACACAGGGACCCAGCATCGCTCTGGGCTAGGGCAATCTCCTAACTCCGAATGCAGCATTCATTCTACATCACTGGGGTTTTCATGTTTTATATATTTGATCCATCCATCTGTCTGTCTTCTCTACTTGTACTCTATTCATCCAAACTAAATCTTTTCCAGAGCCCCAGTTTAGGATGAGGGAAAACTGAGCTGGTCTGGCTGATGGGAGAGGCAGGTTCTGGATCCCTGCATACTAGCCTTTTCCTTGCTTTGCACGGGGCCCCTTGAGATGGACCATGTTGCTATCTTATCAGTGCTCATGCATCTTTTTCCTTGACATGGTGTCAAATTCCATTTTTTGAACCAGTTTTTCTGGTGTTTGGAGTGTTTGAACCTCTTCCTTCTTACAAGGGTATTGTCAGCAAATACTCTCCATAAAATAGATTGTCAATGGAGAAGTTTTGGGACTGATCAGCTTGAACTTTGATCTTTGCACGGAGCCTGGAAGCCAGCCTGACTCTAGGACCTTGGCCAGGGTTCTGGAGGATGGGACGGACCCTAAGACAAACAAGCCTACACCCCACTTTCATAAACCCAAATATCTCTGTCTTCAGCTTGCAGCACACCCAGGATCAAGTTCCAAAAATTCCGTTTAATTTTCTTGGCTTCTATATTCACTCAGTTACAACTGGTCCAGAAGGAGTCTTGGCCTGCAAGGAAAAGGTTGTTTCTTTGAATGTTGTTGTCCAATTTTGCAGACATTTTAGGTTCAGATAAGGTTTTGGGTGGCCAGTCAATTCTTTCTACACGTTCTGAAGTGAACCCAAACTCTGCCACCTTCTGAATTCTCTGGTTGAATCTCAGCAATAACAAGCTAACACTCCTGACTCTGAAACCAGCTTTCCCTGAAGGTCGTTTCTCCTCAGTGTTCGTTCCGGGTCACGCAGCTCTCTTCGCCCTCAGATCAGAGGGAGTATAGTCTGGGCCTCTTCCTGTGGCGCCATGAATGGCTGCTTAGAGGCATCTGTGTGTGTGTGTGTGTGTGTGTGTGTGTGTGCTGTTATTGTTCCCTTGAGAAGATAAAAGGAAGGTTTCTTGGAAGCATCACCTCAGCTTTCTCAGCTATACTTTATTTTTCAACCACCATCTCTGTCTCAGTCAGTGGAGCCTTCCACTGTAGTGGTTATGAGGAGAGCTAAGTGTATAGTGTCTCTCCTACTCTGCTGTGTGTGTGTGTGAAAATGGGAAGGGGCAGATAAAGAGGAAGAAGTCCCATTATCTTCTAAGCTCCATGAGGTCAGGGAACGTATCTACCTTGGTTACTGCTGTAACTGTGGTACGTAGTAAACACTCCATAAGTATCGGTTGAAGGAAAGAATGAACATCTGACATCCCATATCAGTAGATCTTTCCAGCTTCAGAGTTAAGGAGTACACCAGCCTCTGAGATCCAGGATGTGGACTTCAGGGGATTGTCTGATTAAGCTGTGGAGACTGGTCAGTAGGGCTCCCTTTCAGTCAATGGGGTGACCTATGTCATATGTTGGAGAGTGCTGGTACTTCCTAACGCCTACCGTAATCTCATGTTTTAGGGTCTTGAATGTGATTGCTCTGAATGTTATTTGTTCTCTGTGAGAATGCTGATGTTCCCGGCAAGAGAGCGCCTTTAGATATGTAAGAAAGGGGTGGTGGCTGGAACATGGTTTCTGGAATCAGATGAGCTTGAGTTTTGACTTCAGTCTCACCATTTACTATCTGTGGGACTCGGACAAATCATTTTACTTCTCTCAGTGGGTTTCCTTATCTGTAAAATGGGGATAATAATATCTTCCTCTCAGAATTATTGACATTAAATGGCAATGAGTATGGAAGGTGAGCGGTCATGTACTGGCATAAAGGAGACACTCAAATACTGTGAGGTCTTTTTCTTGCTCATCTTCCTGAAAGCAAGGTTCTAGGGAAGAGGTATTAGAGGGTGGGAGGTAAGAGGGTGGTAAGAACAAATTGGGTCAGAGATTTAAAAATTTGTCCAGGACTAGTCCCATCGACCAATGTTGCCTAATTGGCATGTTAAACTAGTAAACAGGGAAATCTGAACTTTTTTCCAGTTATATAATTTTTTGGAACAACCCAATTGTGCCCATAGTGCCTTTGCACAAATTAGAAAAGTACTTCTATGGGGCTCTCAACCCTCTGGGCATATGGCTTCACCATCAGACTGTGCTTCTGGGCACATTTGAAAAAGGGTCATTTCATCTGGGTAGACTCAGCCCTGAGCCAGGGCACAAAACTTGGTAGGAAAAACTCAGGCTGAATACCAGTCCTCCTCTGCCCCTTCAGTCAGTTGCCCCTATGCAGTGAACTACTTGCCCAGCCACATGAGATGGGCTTGCCAACCAGAGACGACAATTTGCAGTAACGGGGGACTGAATCATCAGAGTAGATCTTTATGGAGGAAAATCTATTTGAAGCCGAAGGCCTCGTTCAAATCACTTCCACTTCCAAGTCTTTAAGCCAGGGTGGGTTTAAGAAGCAGATAAATACTTCAAACCTGTTTCTTTATTTATAAAACAGTGATAAAAATGCTGTATTAATTATCTATTCCTGCATAATGAATTATTCTAAAATTTTGTGGCTTAAGAAAGAATAAGAATTTATTATCTTGCACGGTTTCTGGGGCTCAGGAATTCAGGAGGCGATGAGTTGATTTGTGCTCATGGTCTCTTGTGAGCTTAAGATTTCGGTAGGTCTACTGGTATAATGTAATACACCAGAATAAAAAGAAACCAAAACCCCATGAGCATTTTTATAGATGTAGAAAAAGCATTCAGCAAATCTAACACCCTTTCATGATAAAAACACTAACAAATTAGGAATGGAACGGAACTGCCTCAACTTGGTAGAGAGCATCTATGAAAAACTTAAAGCTAACATCATCCTTAATGTAAGAAGAATAGATACAAAACATCAGCAAACATCAGCAACAAGACAAAGAAGTTGCCCTCACCACTTCTATTCAACATCTTATTAGAGGATCTAGCCAGAGCAGTTTGGCAACAAAAAGAAATAAAAAGTCATGCAGATTGGAAAGGAAGAAATAAAAGTATTTTTAGATGACATGATCTTATATATAAATAATCCCAAGGAATTCACAAAAACGATTAAAAATAAGTTCAGCTAGTTGCAGAATATACCTGCAATGAACACTCTGAAAACAAAATTAAGAAAGCAATTCTATTTATAATAGTATCAAAAAGAATGAAAGACTTAGAAATAAATTCAACAAAAGAAGTGCAAAATTTATACTCTGAAAACTACAAAGTGTTGTTGAAATAAATTAATTAAGCTCTAAATAAATAGAATCATTCCATGTTTACAGATTAGAAAACTAAAAAAAAAAAAAAAAAAAGATTTTATTTAACCTACTGAGAGAGAGAGAGAGAGCACATGAATCGAGGGGAGGGGCAGAGTGAGAGGGTTAAGCAGACTCCCCATTGGGCAGGG
Source organism: Mustela putorius furo (assembly GCF_011764305.1). NCBI lineage: Eukaryota > Metazoa > Chordata > Mammalia > Carnivora > Mustelidae > Mustela > Mustela putorius. Next base: position 34,920,799 of record NW_025422368.1, on the reverse strand, counting down.
AGTCCTACACAGGGCTCAGTCCCATGACCCTGGGGATTATGACCTGAGGCCAAGACAGATGCTTAACTCACTGTGGCTCAGCTGGCCCCAAGGATCAGAAAACCTGTTATTGTTAAGATGGTAGTACTCTCCAGATTCAATGTAATTCTCATCAGAATTCCCGCTTGCTTCTTAGACAAGCTGATTCTAAAATTCATACAACCAGAATAAATAAACAGTCCTGAAAACAAAGCAAAACAAAACAAACAAAGTTGGGGGACTCATGGTTCTTGATTTTAAAACTTATTATAAAGCAACAGCAATCAAGACAGTGTGGCATAGTCGTAGACATGTAAATCAGTGGGATAGAACTTAAAGTCCAGAAATAAATCCATGTGTTAACCAATTTTTGACAAGAGTGCCATGACCCTTCACTAGGGAAAAGAACAGTCTTTCTGAAAAATGGTAGTGAGACAACCAGATATCCACAGGCAAAAGAATGTAGCTGGACTCCTATATCACACCATGTACAAAAATCGACTCAAAAGAGATCAAAGACGTAAGTGTAAGAGGTAAGACTATAAAACTCTTAGAAGAAAACACAGGAGTAAGTCTTCCTGATTTTGAATTTGGCAACAGAATCTTATTTATTGACAACAAAAGCATGAGCCACGAAAGAAGTAAAAGATAAATGAGTCTCTGTCAAAATTCAAATATTTTGTGCTTCAAAAGCTTCAATAGTGCTTCAAAAACACTATAAAAAAAGTGAAAGGACAACACAGAGTGGAAAAAAATTTGCAAATCATGTACCTAGAATCTAGATATCTAGATCTAGAGTATCTAAAACATCTTATCTAGATGTTTATCTTGATCTATAATATCTAGACAATATAAAGACCCCTTACAACTCAATCTTACAAAAACAAATAGCCCAATTAAAATATTGGCTGAGTCCTTGAACAGACATTTCTCCAAAGATGTACAAATGGCTGCTAAGCACATGAGAAGATGCTTGACAACATTAGTCATCAAGAAAATGGGAATCAAAACCACAGTGAGATGTTATTTCAATCCACCAGGATAGCTCAATTCTGGAGCCCAGCTTGTTAATTCTGCATTTGTCTCCTCATGGCTATTTATTATGTGGCTAAAAGATACAATGAAGTAAATTGCAAAATTAATAAAGAGAAGGGGAAAAGAAACCCAGGACTGGGACCCAAAAAGAAACACAGCCTCCCTGGGGGATTCTCTATGAAAAGGTGATCTACCCCCGAATTTATATGGACTCTGGTCCAGCTTCAGGCAGGCCCCAGGGGTGCGGTTTCAGACAGGATGGAGATGAGGGTGTGGTAGAACTGTAGCCAGATGGCTGTAAGCGGCCAGCTCTGTTCCTCCCATAGTTACGGCTTCCGGAACACAACACTCCTTGTCTCTAAAACCCTTGACAGCTGTGGAGTTCAGGCTGTCCTCTGGTGTTCTTTGGTTTTCTTTCTATCACCGGCAGCATGTAGGCCCAATAAGATTATAAAAATATAACCCCAAGTTCACAAGTTAAGAGCAGAATCTAGTTATTTGGGTAGTTGCCATCGTTGGCTTGGATGGGTCTTTCCGGCTTTCTGAGTGTTGTTCTTTCTCTAGCTCCAGAGGCTTCCTTTGAGGTTTTGTCTCTCTGGTTCACTCCCCTAATTGCTTAGAAATCTATCCTCTCACCTGTCCAGGTACCTCTCTCTTAATTTTATAAATATTAATTAACCTTTGTGTTAAAAGTTTCCAGAATGTTTGGGTATCTTATCTCATTTAATCATCAAGGTGACAGTGTGACATAGGTAATGTTACCATCATTTGAAAACTGGAAAACGAAGACATGAAAGCTTGAGCAATTCATTGAGTAGCTGACAGCCAGCAACTGGTGCCCATTCCTGGGTTCTCTGGTCTTCCTTCTGACCATATGGTTCCTTTCTTCAGCCCCAGACAGTAGGGTTTCCCGTAACCCTACTTTCTTGGGGGAAGAGAGTGACTGATATAAGAAATTCACCGAGACAAAAATAGTGCTTTGTACATTCTCCCTAAACATCTAGTTCTGATTTGCATCATTCGCTGGAGCTCCTATCTAGCCCATTTGAGGGTAGTGAAGACAGAGTGAGTCCTGGGGAAGGGCCAGAGGCTGTGTTTCTTTTTGGGTCCCAGTCCTGGGTTTCTTTTCCCCTTCTCTTTGTTAATTTTGCAATTTACTTCATTGTATCTTTTAGCCACATAATAAATAGCCATGAGGAGACAAATGCAGAATTAACAAGCTGGGCTCCAGAATTGAGCTATCCTGGTGGATTGAAATAACATCTCACTGTGGTTTTGATTCCCATTTTCTTGATGACTAATGTTGTCAAGCATCTTCTCATGTGCTTAGCAGCCATTTGTACATCTTTGGAGAAATGTCTGTTCAAGGACTCTGCCAATATTTTAATTGGGCTATTTGTTTTTGTAAGATTGAGTTGTAAGGGGTCTTTATATTGTCTAGATATTATAGACCAAGATAAACATCTAGATAAGAGGTTTTAGATACTCTAGATCTAGATATCTAGATTCTAGGTACATGATTTGCAAATTTTTTTCCACTCTGTGTTGTCCTTTCACTTTTTTTTATAGTGTTTTTGAAACTCATTGATGAGTTTACAACAACTCAAGATTAAGGTCAAGCCTGAAAACCCTGGATAAATTCTGGAATCCTTACCTTCAGAGGCTCCTCCAGATTGGCCTCAGAAGGAGTCCTGCACTGGTGTAGGGTGTGGATTCCTGCCTTGTGATGGGGTAAAAACTGGACCATCTTCTGCGGGCATGTGGTGGTGGGAAGGAGGGTTTGGTTATGTCTTCTGCAGAGCTCTAATGACCCTGCTCATCTGGTGATACTCCTTAGCACCAAGCACTAGTTTGTACCCAGCAGATACTCAATAAATATATTTTTAACTTAATCACATTAAGCTATTTAATTAATAACTTAATTAAGTTAATTAATTAATTAATTAACCAATATTTTGTCTTTTCCCCCCCCTCCAGGAAACCTCTTTTACACATGAAATACACTTAACTGAAATTCCTCCCTCTGTCCCTCCCTTCCTTTTCCTCCACCTCTTTCTTCTTTTCTTTCTTACCTTGTTCTCTACGTGCACTTATGTAGAATGTTAACATTTTCAGAGGGTCTTCCAAGTCTCCTCAAGCCCTACAGATAGAAGGACAGAATATAAACAGATAATGAGCTCCCCAAAATAATCTCATTTGATTTGTACGGTTCACCACTTTTACCCATAATGCATATCAAATATAATTATCATTAATTCATTCCACCCCAAATCCTAGTGTTTGCTCTATTTTATTTTTCTACTTCCTGTACTAAGAAGCTATTATCCACAGTCCTTCACTCCCACCTCTGGAGGGAGAAAAAAAAATCCTCTTGTTTTCTGTGGGTGGCCTGTGAGGGTTCTTGAGCAGATGTTCAGGGAGTTGGATTCCAACATCTGTGAATCCGACCAGATCACTTTGGTAAGTTGTTATATTCCATAAGTTGCTACCTGGGTACGTCCCTCCTCCACCTCAGTTACTTCCTCCTCCCCCCCCACCTCCCAGTTCAGTTCTATTGTTTAAACAAACTGCCAGTTTCTGACTATGTCATTTCTTATAATAATGAGTACCAGCTGTCTACTATTCAGGGAAATTTTCAAAATTATTTAGATCATACATGTAGTGATAATTCTTTTCTCCCTTCTCTTCTCTCTTAAAGTCCCAATTCAGGGATTTGAGGGACATCAAAAAAGTGAAATTGAGCAATTAGTTTTTAAGAAAATGATACATTATCTTTTGAGCAAGCTCCACAGTTTTCTTTGAACCACTTACCCAAAGTTTATGATACACAATGCAATAGTAGCCCTTCTTTGAAAGGGGACAGCATGAAGGTGACATAATGGGAATTCTCAAGTGCATGTAGGACAAATAGGCCTTTATGGCAGGTGAGGGAGAAATCAAATCACTGGGTTGAAAATGCAACTCTTGATGTGATACTTATGTACAGGCACTAAGTATTTGAAAATTTAAATTTATCAATCTGGTTGAAAGTGACTGTATATTTATACATTATAAATGTATGATTCTGAAGGACTGAAGGAAGGAAACCAGTAGGAGAAAAAGGAATGATAATCAACACCGGAGTCCACTAGCTTAAAGGGTCCCCTGGGGGAGGGTATTTTTAAAGACAAAGAGGTCTAAGAGAACGGCTTGTTTCATAGGAAAACAATATGGTTTTAATAACATAAGAAAAAAGATCTTGATCCATGAGAAAACAGGGAAGGGTAGAAAGAAATTAATTTGGCAGGGTCAAGGGTTGCTTTAAAATGATCTCAGAAGTGGAAGTTTGCCAGGCAATCAGTGAAAAGGATGGTCAAAAATTGAAATAATTTTCTGAGAAAACCAGAAGAGCTAAAGCAGGAAATGAAATGCAACTAGCAAAAGATATAAAGAGAAACAGGAAAAAAATTATTTAAGTATTCAAGCCATAAGTGAGAGATATAGAAAAAGTTTACCTTTCATAAATGAAAACAGCTAAAAATACTGAAGTGCCAAAGTTTTAAAATTTTAAAATTATGAAACTAGTAGCTCAAGTCTTAATCCCCATGCACAACTGATTTATATGCATTTTTGAAAAACACTGGTACATTTTCTTCTATGCCTGAGCTATGTGATACTTGAAATGTGGCAGTTCAAATTGAGATGTACCATGTCAAATACACACTGGATTTTGGAGATTTAGTAAAAAAAAATCTCGTTAATAATTTTAATATTGATTACATGTTGAAATTGCTATATTTTGGATAATTGTAAGTACAATATACCATTAGAATGACTTTTACCTAATTACACAGTGGGTCGCATTACATTTCTATTGGATGGTGCTGTTCTATTCTTTATTTTCTTTATTTTTCTTTTTTTAAATATTTTATTGATTCATTTGACACAGAGAGAGAAATCACAAGCAGGCAGAAAGGCAGGCAGAGAGAGAGGGGGAAGCAGGTTCCCTGCTGAGCAGAGAGCCCAATGCGGGACTCTATCCCAGGACCCTGGGATCATGACCCGAGCCAAAGGCTGAGGCTTAACCCACTGAGCCACCCAGGCGCCCCTATTCTTTATTTTCTATATATAACAATTATTAGGTCTTTGTCAAGACCTAGACTTAGAATCATCTGAAGTTAATCAATTAAAATGAGAATCAAAATTTCACAAGTAGTTAGAGTATGATTTTTATCATGAGAATATAATAAAAAATATACAGATAATTTTATTATAAACCTTTAAAATAAAGGTTAGGTTCTACTTGCAATTGTACACTAAATCTCAGAAGAAAATGTTAATAAACAAAATGATGGGGGAAGGGATTGTGGGAGGATTTTTCCCAAGAAAATGAAAGATACCTTAATACCACATCTTTCAGGGTGCCTGGGTGGCTCAGTGGGTTAAAACCTCTGCCTTCAGCTTGGGTCATGATCCCGGGATCCTGGTATCAAGCCCCACATTGGGCTTTCTGCTCAGCGGGGAGCCTGCTTCCTCCCCTTTCTTTCTCTCTGCCTGCCTCTCTGCCTACTTGTGATCTTTGTCTGTCAAATAAATAAATAGAATCTTAAAAAAAAATACTACATCTTTCATTCTATGTTTGATTATTTTGTAGCACAATTATAAAGAGAACCAATTGTGCAAAAATATTTGAAGAGTTCATCAATTTCCCGACTTGCCTCTCATAATACTTTAATAGAGTATTCTCTTTTGCTTGGTCCCTCTTGTCATCATTCTTGTTAATTTTCTCTTTGTTTTTTTTTTTTAATTGATCAAATTCTAGAGATCCTCATTTGTTAGTGATTTGTGTGGCTATCCAAATGTCCTTTCCTTATTTTACTAAATCTTGCAACTAAATCTTGCTTGGATAAGGAGTATGTAGATAATGAGACCCCTGTGCATATTTATGTTGCTGGGGCAGCATTGTGATGCAGAACTAAGCCCTACCTGTCACTGAAAACTGCATCACAGTTATTCCCCAGTATCTCTGCGAATGCTTGATAAGCATCATCAGAGATAAAATGCTACATAATAGTCTATTTTATGGGTCAACCATAATCTGTAAGTTATTAAATCATTTCCTTAGTTTGGATATTTATGTGTTTATCTCCCCTTTTTGGGCTATTATTATAAACAATGCAATAAATAACATCTCTGAACACAAATCTTCATTACATTCCTGGTTTTGTTTCTGGTAGATAACTGGAGGTATAATTGTGAGATTAAAAAAAAATATGGAGAGTTTTATGCAAATTGCCAAATAGTTTTTTGACTATTGATAGTAACTTATAGTCTTACTAGTGGCATATCAGTGTCCATGGAATCACCTTTGCCAACATTGAGAATTCTAAGAAAAATATTTTTGTTGTGCCAGTATGTGAAAATAATAGCAACTTATTTGATAAAAATGTTTATTAACAATACTTTATTTTCTCTAAAATTCTCGGTTCATGTTATTTTCTCAATCATCTATCATGGATATATTTTTTTAATATTTTATTTATTTATTTGACAGACAGGGAGAGAGGGAACACAGCAGGGGGAGTAGGAGAGGGAGAGGGAGAAGCAGGCTTCCTGCAGGGCTCGATTCCAGGACACTGGGATCATGAGCTGAGCTGAAGGCAGACACTTAACAACTGAGCCACCTAGATACCCCTATCATGGATGTTTTGACCTCCTTTATTGCAAGAGATTTTTTTATATTAAAGATAGTAACTCCTTGTTTAGTGTATTTGTAACAATCTAGGTTTTTACTTCTTTTTATTTATTATTATTAAATATTTCGACATATAGAAATGGATAATATTTGTAAGAATTCTTTATGCTCACCACCAGTTTTAAAATGTTAAATTTTGTCATATTTGGGGAGGAGTACAGAAATAATCCAATCCCTTGTGGAACTCTACCCCTGGTCACTTCCCTCAGTTATCCTCAACCCCCACCCTCACCCCAAGAGTCATTTTTTCTGCTTCTGATTGTTATTTCCCTTTTCTTTTTGAAGATTTACTTATTTATTTGAGAGAGAGCGAGAGAGTGCATATGCACAAGAGAGCATGAATCTTAAAGCAGACTCCCTGCTGGCCATGGAGCCCGCCTCAGGGCTGGATCTCACAACCCAAGAGATCCTGGCCTGAGCCAAACCAAGAGTCAGAGGTTTAACCCACTGAGCCACACAGGCTCCTGTCATTGTCATTTCTATGTATGTTTTTTATATTCGCTACACATTTATGTGACAATATATTACACAAAGTATTGTTTTTCATGTTTTAAAAATGTGTATAAATGGTGTCTATCATACTGTATGTTATTTAAGAGGTAGTTTCTTCTTTTCTTGTGAGCCAAGGTAATTTTTTGGATTAATCCATGGTAGTCCATTTTAATTGCTATTGATATTAAATCAAAACTATTCATTCTTCTGTTTAAGTTTTTTCTTTAGCTATGGCAGTTAGTGCAAAAAATTTAGGAACAAGCTTTCCAGTGAAATCTGTGCTACAGTTTTTCTAAAGTGTATATATCTAGAAGGAGAATTTCTGTCTGTCCTAAGAATGCATATCCTTAGTCTTACTCTTAATTTTAATCCATAGTGGGCTGTACCAATTTACATTCTTATTAGCAGTTTATAAGAGCTCATTTTTTCTGTATTTTTAGAATATTTGGTACTGACAAGCTTTAATTTAATTTAATTTAATTTATTTATTTTTAAATATTTTATTTATTTGACAGAGAGAAATCACAATTTGGCAGAGAGGCAAGAAGAGAGAGAGGAGGAAGCAGGCTCCCCGCCAAGCAGAGAGTCCGACACGGGGCTCAATCCCAGGACCCCGGGGATCACGACCTGAGCCGAAGGCAGAGGCCCCAACCCACTGAGCAACCCAGGAGCCCCATGACAAGCTTTAAGTAAAAAAAAAAAAAGGTTTCCATTTTCCTGATTCTAGTCAGGTTGAACTTCATTTCAAAAGTATATGGGCCACTTGGGTCTCCTATATATTATCTGTTTGTATCTTTTGACCATTTTCTATTGGGTTATTCTTTCTTATTGAAATAAAGAAGCATTTCATATTTTTTGGACATTACTCTTTTGTTGATTGTATGCATTGAAAATATAGTCTCTCAGGCTATCGCTTATCTTTGCACTTTGTTTTTATATTTGTAACACTGCAGAAATTTAGAAAAACCCATTTAATCAAATCAATCCATTTTTTTCATAAAACGTTAATGCTTTTTTGCTTAAGAAAATCTTTGCCCTGAGATCACGAAGATACTCTCCCAATTTTCTTCTAAAAATTGTGAAATTTTCTTTTCCAATTTGTATTTAAGTCATTTGGAATTGATTTCTGTGGTTGGTGGGATGGGGGAGATAAAATTTTGTAGATAATCTGTTGTATTAGGATTATTTATTAAATATCCCATCTTTAAAAAAAAATCTCCATTGATTTTTTTTTTTAAGGTCACTTGTCTCATTCACGAAGTTTTAATTGATATGAAAGTCTGTTTCTGAGCTCTCTATTTGGTTCCATCGGTTTATTTGCTCTTCCCTTCCCAATACAATCTGTCCATAATTCTACTCTATAGGAAGTCTTGATCTCTGGTAGGGCAAGCCTTGTTTCTCACTTTGTCTTCTTCAGCAATGTCTTGACTGTTTTCAGCCCCTTTCTCTTCTGTGTGACTATAAGGATCAAATAAACATCTGAGTGGAATCCTATTTCTTTTATGGATTTATTTAGGGAGACTTGATGTTTTTGCAATATTGAATAGTCCATTCATGGACATGCTTTATTTCTCCATTTATTAGGGTCTTTTCTTAAGCATTTTAATATTGCAATTTTCTCAATAAAAATTTTACACAGTATGCGTTAGCTTTCTAGGCAACTTACAGATTTCATGGATTTTGTGAATGAAATTTCTTGCGTTAAATTTTCTTTTTTTTTTTTTAAGATTTTATTTTATTTATCTGACAGAGAGAGATCATAAGCAGGAAGAGAGAGAGAGAGGGAAGCAGGCTTCCCTCTTCCGCCAAGTAGAGAGCCCGATGTGGGACTCGATCCCAGGACCCTGAGATCACAACCAGAGCTGAAGGCAGTGGCCCAACCCACTGAGCCACCCAGGTGCCCCCTCTTGTGTTAAATTTCCTAATCGTTTATTATTTATAGACATCGCTTGACTTTTTAATACCTTTGTGGCGATGTAATTCACATACCATACCATTTATCCACTGAAAGTATACTATTTAATGGTTTTTGGTATATTCAAAGATATGGGAAAAAAAGATATAGTCTTGGATATAAATCTAGAAAGGTTGGAGTTTTAGCATATGAAAACTCTTGTAATGACTTGCAGCATAGACTGGAGTAGGAAAGCCAGACTCTCAAGCAGAAGGCCTTTCCTGTAGTCAAAGTGAGTAATAGTGAAGACTCTTTATTTGTTCCTCATTAATTTTAAGATGGAGTCCAAACAATTAACTCACCCTGATTGACCAGGGCTGACGTGGTCTTTCCCCTCCTTCTCCGCTTCATTTCCCGCCTCGCTGTCTCGGCTCCAGCCTCACTGGCCTCTTTCAGTTTCGTGGACCTGCTATGTTCCTTTTGATCAAATGGTTTGAATAAATTATGCCATCACTGAGTAGCTCTCCCTTCTCTCAGCATGGCACATTCATTTTTCTCATCAACTTCTACTCATGCTTCATGTCTCAATTCTTAATTGCGTTCTTCTCTTTCAGAGCACTCATCTCAATTTACAGTCATATATTCATTAGTGTTTTCTTGAGCAACATCTGTCTCTCTTACCAGACTGTAAATTCCATTGCTGAAGCAGGGATAGTCTGTGTCTGTTTCTCTTTGCCTAGTTCCCTGAACAGAGCCTGGCACAGAATGGGCCCTTAATGCATATGTGTTAAATGTATAAATTTAAAAAATGAATTTTCTGAATTAAGGAAGGTGAAGTCAGTAGGAACAAAATGGATAAGAGGAAGAGGAGCTGGCAAAATTTTTTAGAAAAAGAACTGACTTGACTTGGTAATTGACTAAATATGGGGGTGAGAGAGGTCGAGAAATTAGGAATAGTTCCTAAGTTTAACCCTTTAGTGAGCAATCAAGAGAGAAGTTGTGCTATTAATAGAAACATGGAAGCCAGAAAGAGGATGAAATTAATTTTAGATATATTAAATCACTATGCAGATTCTGAGGAAGACAATATCCAATGGGCAATTTCAGGTATATGGAAATTAAGATTTTGGACATGTTTTCAGAATGAAACAAACACTCCTCTACGTGAGTGGAAGAAATAAACCAAAAAATAAACAGAGTAGCAGGGGGCCTGGGAGCTAGATCCTGACAAATGTCTATTTTAAGGAGCCAGTAAAAGGAAAAGGACTTGACAAAGTTGACATGGGAACAGGCAGAGAGATGGGGACATGAGGTTGGTGATGCCATGGAAGTCACAGGAGGAGTAAATCCCACTGAGTGGAACATCCACACTCCTGAGGAAGAATGAGGACTGAAAATTAGCCACTAATCTTTAGATGACACCCTGGTGACCTTTGGGAGCCAAGTTTTCATAGAGCATGAGGAAAGGCAAGATACTGATTTTAGGAAAAGAAGGGATCGGTCATATAGATCAGTGATTTAAGAAGTGTAGCAATGGAAAGAAAGTAAAAATAAGATTGTAAATATTATAAGAAACATCAAGGAACATTTCTCGAATCATTAGGAGTCTGAATGTGCTCACGAGCAGAGGCCAAGAGGTCTGTGGAGAGAAACTGAAGGGGCTGCTAATGGGGTCAGCCATGCTCACTGAGGGAGAGAGGAGGGATCAGGAAGAAGTGACTAAATAGGTGGTATGGTTAACTTGAGTATAGAGGACACTCTTTCTGGAAGGAGCAAAGTCTTAAGGTGGAGGATATCACCCTCAGTTGGGTAGAAGATTATCATTTCTTGTCAAGACTATTGACGATATTGGAGTCAGAGGGTAGACTGAGTGCTTGATGGACATGGGCAGTAGGGAACAGGTGTCCACATCCCCAGTATTCTCCATTTGCACAAGCTCAGACTGTGGGAAAAAATGGGATATTGCCTTAGAGCAAGCTGTCTGTTGTCCAGGCCAGTAGTGACACAGCCTCTTTAAAATGCTCCAGAAGCCATGAGAACCCAACTCAGGGGAAGAAAAAAAAGAAGAAGAAAAAAGACAAAAAGGAAAAGAAAAAAAAGAGAGAAGAAAAAAGAAGCACGCAGAGGGGCTGAGGCTGACATGCAGCAGTCACAGTACATTCTGGGACTGTGCTCAACATCTTGCTCCAGACACGACCTGCCTCCGATGAGCCCCCTCTGAGGATTGAGGGAAGGGACAACTTCCTGTGCACACAGGTGGAGGAGACCATACTTCAATCTCCGGCTGTGTCTCCAGTCCAACCCAGCAGCCAACACCCTTCCTTTTGGCCATGAACTCTAATGCATGATCAGGCATAGGGCAGCTCATAGTCAATAATGAAAATCTCTTATGTTTCCTCTAAACAATTTCAAAAGGGTTTTCCCAAAATGCGATCTCACTCATTTCATGCTCATGGTGCCATGGCATCATTGTCCTTAATCTGAAGATGCCAATCATTAAATGTCTTGAGTAAGGTCATGTGGCTGACATGTATGGAGTGCTTTTGATTTGAAAACCCTGGCTCTTATAACCATCCACACGTCTACCTGACTGATCCACTTTAGTGGTGACAAGGTGGGTTCTAGAAATTGGGAGGCAAGAATGGAAAAAAAAGAAAAGAGAGAGAGAAAAAAAGTGGCAACTCTGGATGGCAAAACCCCTGCATTTATCACTCAGCGGGAACTTGCCAGAGATAGCCAACTCCTTCTGGGGGCCAGGAAGCCATTCTTATTTCTCCTGGAGGGAATACATGGCACCTCTAAATTTAAGATCTTCTCACGGAAATAAAAAGTTTAGTGAGTTCTTAGAAGCAGTAGAGAAGGGCATTTTTGTGTGTGTGTATTTGGTGACCATGGTGGTGGTTGGGACATGGACAGGAGGCAGAAACCTCTAAAACTATACTTGTCAACATTAGGCAAACCTCATTACCTGAAGCACAAGGGAGAAATGGCCTGCTTCCTCCTCCTTCACCTTGGATGTATGCTGGTCCATCTCAGGCAAAGGACACTGACAGGATGTGTGACTCCAGGCAAGTCACTTCATCTCTCTGGGCCTGGGCTTCCTTTCCTGGAAAACAATGGGCTTGCACTAGACGATACCTAAGATCTGACTAACTTGACTAACCTGAAGTCTATGGTTCTTAGGAAGATGGAAATCACGACAGCAGGAGGAAAAAAGTTTCTTCACACAGTCTTCCTGTTCAAGGCTGTTTTCGGATTTCCCTCAAGGGCAGTGAAATCATTAATGAGCCTGTGAAACATCATTTTCTAGGTGGTGGGCTGTGCCTTTGTGCTATTTGTAGAACTAACGAACTAATTAACCAAGCAATTAACTAACTAATCAACTGACTGACTGACTGACTGACTAACACATACCTTAGCAGCAGCCAGAGAGCCAGGAAGGAGCCACAACAAGGATTCCCTGCTGTGGAAAACAGTGTGTGGTGCTGAGGCCTCTCTTCAGCAGGCCTAGCCCTGCAGCCTCTCACAGACCCCAAACGTGGGCAACAGGCTTTAAGTTAAGCCCCCTAGACTGGCCCTTCAGTCAGGCCACTGGGCTTGGACTCCCTCATTTCCAAGTAGGGGTTTTCTCCAATGTTTGAGGTGGCTGCTTTGGGTTGTTTCCTGACGGCAACCCCATACCTGCCTGGTGCTCCTCAGCTCACAGGGCACCAGTGATTTTGGTTTCATGAGGCCGTGCCAAGTGTGGAGAGGCCCTGTGTGCACTTTCTGTCACGTGTCCCGGTGACTCAGGCCCTTTCTGGTTCATGCTTGTCGGAGTATGGGAACCAGGGAGGAAAGGTGAGAATAAGCTTTTGCAGTCGTAGCTCTCAGGGAGGGTCTGGGGTTGAGTAACTACTGTTCCACAGGTTGCCCCGAACCTGCTTAATGTGAGCATAATAAAGTCATCGTGGGGCAGCAGGACTGCTGTTTCCAGAGGAAGCTTCTAGAACCATGTCTCCAGCAGCAGCCAGCCAGAATCATCTGAGGGGGAAAAAAAAATCTACATTTCACCACTTCCTTTAGGGAAAGAGTTTGGTATTTAACCACCTCATCACCAGAGATATTTTTGGGGGCTATTTAACCTGAATCCACCCTGCCACGTTTCAGCGTGTGTCCTCTTATTCTGGGAGACAGAGTGGAAAATTCATTCCGGGACAGGAGGAATGTCTAAGCAACCGTAAGGGAAGATGCTTACGCCTGCTTTATTTTCTCTTCCCTGCCAATCTAGAGCCCTCTGTCCTTTCACACTTGATTTCAAAGGGCCCTCCACCCCTGTCAGGAATCTTTCTCTGTTGAACCCTTCCTTTCCGCAGACAAGACCGGAGCCCTCAAGCTCAGAGTTTTTTTGATCACCGCTTAGTTCTTGCTAACAGGCTATTTTGAAAATACTTTGAGTCGATTTCAGGGCACAGTGCTCTGTATTCCCAAGTAGGGTTGATTCTCCTTAATACAATTGTGATGTTGTGAAAAACGCCCGGGCTTGGCGTTTGAAGTCCCGGAGTCACCCCTTGCCAGCAGCTACTCGAGAGGCTCAACCTCTGAGAGACTCAGTTAACTCATCTGGAAAACAGAGAAAATGAGGGAAAATGGCTTTCACTTAACAGGTGACCCACAGACCCTAAGTCATCTTCTGTAAGGGCAGGGCCTATCTCTAACTCGTACTTCTGTAGTTTTTCTCTATAAGGCCTCAGTGTTCTACTTTGCCCCTAGGGTAAGCTTCCTGAGCACTGTTCCCTGATCTCTTGAGCAGTTGAGGACAAGCAAGCTGGAAAGCATTTGGGGCCATTCTGAGGTCTGGTGAAGTCTGGAGAAGTCCAAGATGGAGGCTCTCCGCTCCAGGTGGGTGGAAGGAGATGGGGAAGACGGTGCTGGGGAACGAGGTGAGGCAAGACGCTTGGACTAGGAATCCAGGGCAAATGGAAAACCTGAGGATTTGGTCCTAGAAGAGAAGTCGAGTGCAGGCATATGTGGGAGAAAAAAGGGGCCAGTCATGTGCCCACTGAAAAGAAAATCTGCCTCTTGTAAATTCACCGGCTCTTCAAGTTCACCTTTGTACTGCCTTGTCTGTATTACTGTGTCATTTCTGTAAGTCCTTTCGGCTCCTTATCTGGGGGAGGTGGGGTTTCTTTATCCAGGTGTGTAATTTACTACCTAGGAGGGTGCAGAAGGAAGCCGGGGAATCACTTCTCCCAGAAAGCACGGATCTTGCCTTCATCGGCTTCCTTAGTTCTTCTCTGCACAAGGGTGGGAGACCCGTGCAATGGCTACAGGGCCGCCCCCCCCGTGAGTACAGAGACAAATGTTGACACTGCTCCAATGTGACCCCGGGTGAAGCAGGTGGGATTGCTGCGGGATTGAGCAACCCACTCTAAATGGTGCTGCTGAAGGAAATGAGATTTGGGTGGGAGACAATAAGCCTGGAGATCAGTGAGGGCCAGGGAGGGATTTGTTTACAGAAGGCGAGGCCTTCTCTTTCTTTCCAAGAGGCCAGATGAATGGAGGAGGCCAGGGAGATTCTTGGAAGGTCCAGGACAGGAGAGGTCAGGTCCTCCACTCCACAACCTATCTCTTAGGTCAAAGCAAGTGATGCCATCTGGCAGCTCCTGCTCGTTGATTTGTTTTCCTACCAGAAGTACCTTGACCCAGGCTAGGGTACCAGGTGGTAGATAGATGCTGGTGCCTCATGGGTTTTGTTTTGTGGAGCCTCAGAATGGAGTTAAACACATTCTTTAGTTTGTCTTGCATTCTGGTTTTGTTTCATTATTTGTTTTTCCTGTTCATCCCTGATCTTCATCCCAAGTTCTCTTCTGCCTCTTCCCTCATTCCCCCTCCCCTCAACCACCAATCCCTGATCCAGGCAACACTTTCTCTAATGATAGGACAAGTAGGCATGTATACACGCTCCCTTGGCTCTTTCAAGAGTTTCTCTGGGCACATACCCAGCATGGGGGGAATGCTGGGCATAAAGTACATGCTCACTTAATTTCACTAAGTACTGCCTGGTTGCTTTCCAGAATGGCTGTTCCGGTTTAATCTTGGTCTGGAAACACATGAACACATCTACTTCCCTGAGTCTGCCCATTACTTGGTATTAACCAGATTTCTAATAGTTGTATCTTGGATTTGTGTGAAATAGTATATTGCTGTTTTAAAATTTGTAGTTCTCTGATTTCCAAGTCTTCCTAGAAATACAGGTCTCATCCCATACTTGGTATCTTTTCTCTAAATTGTGTATTGTTATATGTTTTGCTCATTTGGGGGTGGTCTCCAATCTTTTTCATGAAGATTCCTGAGTTTCTTATATAAGCTAGACATATAATTATCCATGTATATATAGAAACTATAGCTTTTTTTGATGTTCTTATCCTCTTTTGGAATCAAGATTTTATTTATTAACCTCACAAAGTGATTGATAATTTAATTTCTATAATGGCCATTTATCTACATAAGCTTTTAATTTATTCCTTGCCAGTTTTGGTACTTTATAAATTCACTGTAATGTGTCTAGGTGTGGATGGTCTTATTTATTCTCTATGTCATATGACACTCTGTGGGTCTTTTCAATTCTACTTCTCTCGCCGTATCTTAACATTTTATTGTTTTTTTTTTTAGGGAAAAATGATGTTTATTATGCTAGTTTATTGTTAATTAATGTAAGTCTCATAGTATTTTCCTGCATTTATTTCTTTTCTTACTAGAGTATTTCTTCCAAGAGAATATTTTACATATGCCTGAGATACCATTAGCTTGCCCAAAATTTTAAAAATAGTCTAATTGGTATTAAAATTCTAGGTTGACAGCTCGTCTTTCAACAGTGGAAAAATTATTCTTTTGGCCAGCATTTATTGTTGATATTGAGAATTCTTGTTCCTTTCCAGGAAACCTACACCTTCTCTCTGGAAACTTCTAGAATTGTCATTTTTATTTTTGGTTTCTTGAAGCACACATTTATTATTATTTTTAAACTTCAGAGCTTTCATGATATGATGGCAAAGAAATAAGAACTGGTACAAATTACCAGCAATGAAGAGAATGTGGAGAGGTCTTCAGAGGATAAGCAATTGTGTGATACATCGACTGTGGAAAGTAGGAGAAGGACTGGGGGCTGATGAAGTGAGGCGGACAGAGGAAGATGCAGTGAAGAATATACATGATGCAGACCACTGTCAAGGGAAATTGTTCTTGCAAATTCCTGGGATGGCTCAAAATCTCTTGATTTGATGGTGGGCAGGAGGGAGATTTGGGCTGAGAGAAACCCTTGCCTTCTCCACCCTGAGGTCATGGGGGGGAAGAATCGTTCCTCTCTAACAAAACTGAACAGCCTGTTGTTAGTGCTGGAGCTAATGACACTTCTGTCCATTTCTACTCACCCTGAAATGGAAGTCAATAGTCAACCAATGCCTGCTGGTGTATGGTGAGTTCACAGTAAGCTTTGCTCATCCCGTCAATGACTAGGTATTTGAGGGAATTGCGGTACACGAAAAGGAAACATTGTGAAATAGAGGAATGACCCTGTAAGAAAGCAAGAGATAACTCAAGGTAAATAAGGAGCTTGAAAGAGACAAATTTATATCCTCAGAGATATTCATGAAGATACCACACCAGTTAAGCAAGATGCTATGACATGCCAACTAAAAAGGTGGAGGAGAAAATAAAGAATAAGGAAAAGAAAAAGAAAAAGAGTATAAAATGACGATCACCAACAAAAAAATAGCATTTAGAATAATCCAGGAGCTCAATAACCACCGGAAAGGAAAACTAAAAAGACAAATATGTGGGAAGGAAGTATTAAAGAAACATTATAAGAGAATCTCCCAGAGTTGAAAGATACAAAAGTTGAGAAAGAAGTTTTTACTTAATACCCATCATGAGGCAACATAAAAATGCGGAACACTAATAATGAAAGAAAAAATTTAAATGTCTTCAGAGAGAGAGAAATGAAGAAAAAAATGAGAGACAACCCCCGAGTAAGTGGGCATTGGAGACTTGTAAGAACAACACGAGGTGTTAGAAGATAATAAAGCAGTGCTTCAAATTTTGAAGAAAATAACTTTCAACTAGAAGTCTATATCCAGAAAAATCACTGTGATTTTGAAGGCAGAAGAAAAAACATTTTCAGACAGAGGAGGTGTAGAAAGTCTTAAGGCTACATATCTCTCTAAGGAAGTCACTGGAGAATGTACTTTTGCAAGATGAGGGAGTAAAGCCAGACCGAGGGGAACTTGGGTTTTGGAAGCAGCTCCTGAACCCTTGAGCAGCCATTTTTGCAGATGACAATTTTGCTGAAGGTCTAGGGAGAGATCAGTACAGATTTCACAGTGAAGGAAACCCTGATTTCACAGTGAAGGAAACCCTAATTTGTATCCTTTGCTACTCACAAAGATGTTATAAGCACAGAAAGGTTAGTCAATTGGCCAAGATCACCCCAATGATAAGTAGTTCGTTAACAATCTGGACTCGGCCAGAATGACTTCCTAGCCTGAACCCTTATTCCTTTATCATACTTTGCTTCTTTTTGTCCATAATCTTAAAATGATCCAAAGTTTCCACTGGGCAAATAAAACTAGAGATATGCTCTATGTGTGCCAAACACTGATTTATTTGAGTCAGAGGGAAAAAAAAAGCCTATATAAAATTGATGAAATAACAAATAGTTATCTCCAGAAATAGTTTTTGGAGAAATGAAGGGAACCACCGGGAAAGAAAGTTAAAAAGTGAAAGGTTTGGATAAGGAAGAGGGTCTGGGGAAAGGGAGAAAGAAGGTGACAGATTGTTTCACTGCATTTGAAATCTTCTGCTCCTTTAACAATTATTAAATCCTGCACACGTATTATTTTAAAAGTTTACATTTTTATTTCTTTGTATTTTTAAAAAGGGTGAATAGGGCTCGTTTGGGAGAGAGGCCAGGTGAGGAGTTAGGGCAGTGTACGGAGGCACAGAAGAGCCAGGAGTTCAAGGCTTGGGGGAGACTGGTTTGCTTTATAGAGTGCCAGCACTGCAGGGGGGCTGGGCTTGCTAGGAGAAGC
This sequence comes from Mustela putorius furo, assembly GCF_011764305.1. Taxonomy (NCBI): domain Eukaryota; kingdom Metazoa; phylum Chordata; class Mammalia; order Carnivora; family Mustelidae; genus Mustela; species Mustela putorius. The sequence continues at coordinate 34,902,558 of NW_025422368.1, read as the reverse complement.
TGGAGATGGCTCTGGAAAAGTAGACTAGGGCAAGGCTGTGGAAAGCATTGAATACCATGCTAAGAAGTTTGGAATTTCCTTTGTTGGCAACCAGGAACCATGAGAAGTTTTGAGCAGTGTGATCCCATCTGTGTTTTCGAAGGCTCATCCTTATGGTGACATCCTTATGGTAGAATTTGAAATGTGGGGACGCCAGGAGGCAGGGGCTGTCACAACAATCTTAAGAGACTCTTGGGGACCTGAAGTAAGGCTTTCGACCTGTGAGGCAAGAGAAGCTCCAGACCTGTGACTGGAAGGGAAAAATCTTCCTGCTACTGTGGCTGCCTCCCAGGACTGCCACCCTCCAGACCTGGCTCTGCGGTGGGCTAGGGTGGCCCCTGCACCCCTCTCCCCCCCACCCTCTCCACTCCCGCCCTGGGTGGCAGTGGGTATGTCCAGTGCCATCACTCTTACTCTCCTCTTTCGGGAGCCACTAGGAGCAACCCCTGGGCCACGGCTTATTCTAGCTTTTCAAACCTTACTATAAACCATTTTTTGGCCACTTTCCAAGACAGGTTTTAGTTTTCAGTACAGGATTTTTACCAACTTTCTTCTCACTCCCCTCCACACCCTTTAATGATTCCCTTGGTTTTTATAAGCCGTTTTTCAGATTTTTCCTCCTGCCTTGCCAACTCATCTAAGAAATAGGGTTTTTCTTTTCTCCCCTCCTCCTTTTATTATTAGTATTTTTAAAATAATAAAATGGAAAAAATGAATGTTTGTAAACTTCTGGCCTCTTGCTTTCTAGGTTCACACCCACTGGACCCCTCCGTCGGAGGCTTATAACAACATTCCACGCTGTTGGGTGTGCTGTCTGTGTGACCGCAGCTCTCACATGGCTTCAGCCCTGCTTCTCCTGTTCCATTACTTCCTTCTGGCCAGGTTACTGACTCCCATTCCTCCGGTCCTCCTGCCCTCCGGTTGCCAGGCAATGCATTTCAGGGGCAAGAGAGGCTGGTTGCCACTGCCCCATCAGAGAAACACCTTTGGTCTTTCTCCCTCCTGTAACAGCCCAGCTAGGAGTTGAGCAACTTGCTGAAGGTCAAAGGCAGCCATCCGTAACTGGCATTCTCCACTTAGCGTGAACCTGACTCATGAGGGGAAATACTCGAAGGCAGGGATGGGGTGAAGTAGTTAGCTTTCCCTTCATGCCCAAAGGCTACGTGCATCCTGCCTCCCAGCAGGAGAGGGTCAAAGTTAAGCTGAATAGGTCTTTGTGCATTTCAGGAATGTGAATTTCATTTCTTTCTACACCTCTCTTCCCACTGACTGCCCTTGTGATTTAGACGGGGCACAGCAGAAATGGCAGAGTCACTTGTTACCAGAGGTTGAATTTTGGGGCTGGGAATCTACTTTCCTAATACCCAGTGGGTCCACGGGACAGCGTAGGCATCATCTGCGATTGTTAGAAATGCAAACCTCTGTCCCACCCTGGACCTGCTGACCCGGAATCTGCATTTTGTCAGAAGGGCCAGGTAATTTGTATGCACTCTGAGAACCCTTGGTCAAATACTCTACTGTCAACTTGGTTGGGATGACAGGTGTGGCGGACGGCGGGATTCGTGTTCCAGAGACTTCTGCCTTTCTATGCTCAGTGGCGCATCATAGAGAGGTAGCCTAGGTGATCTTTCTTTCTCTCTATCAGTCCTTACGTTACCCAGGGTGCAAGGTTAGACGTGTTCACTATGTTATCTCACCTCATCCTCAAACAATCTTATGGAATAACAAAGCACGTTCACTGATCTCATTTTAGACAATAAACCCTCATTTTATTGATGAGGAAATGACTCTCTTGTTCAGAGTCACAGAGCTAGGAGCTAGACTTAGACTGGTGACTGCTGAACATCTCGCTTTCCACCTTCTTTTTCTATGTGATGGAGGCTGGAACTTCCAGTCCTTTTCAAAGTGAAGCTCAGAAAAGTAATTACTATAGAAAAAAGGAAAACAATCAGCAACATAATGCAGGGTTTGGTCTGAGTCATAAATTCCACCATGTAGGGATAAAACTAAGGACTTTTTCTTGAGGCTCTGCAAACGATTCCAGTAGTTCAGAGGCCCTTTTGAACAAGAGGTTACATGGATTGAGTTTCAAAGAAAAGAATGTTTAAAAAAAAAAAAAATCTTCCAGATGCGAATGGCCTCCAGATGTGCGTATGGCTCTTCCAGATGGGTGGAAGTCTGGGGCTGGGGGGGGGCGAGATGCCTCACATGTCTGCAAAATGGAATGGAAAAACTGCTCTCAGCCACAGGGGAAAGTACGACAAGGGGAAGAGAGATGAAATGGGAGAGGTGGCATCCAAGTTCAGCTCGTCAGTGTGGGGCCAGACGAACTCGAAGGAATCATTCCCACGTGGGCTGACCTTTAAATTCGGCGCAAGGAGGTCACACCCCAAACTGTGCGCCTGGAGAGAAACCTCTGAAGGTGTTTTGCCTGCAGGAACTCAGGCTCCTTGGACCTGAGCGAATCTGATTGGGCCTCTTCGAGGTTTCCCCGGGGCCGAGGCTGCCAGGCTGGCAGGACCGGCTCAGAGTCCCGCGGGGAGAACAGAAGTGAGGCCAGAATGCGGAAGGAGGAGAAGCCAGGAGCTCTCGGGGCTTTTCCTTGCTCCAGCTTCTGAATCAGCCGCTCATTCTTCTGGGCATCTCCCACTTTGTTCCTCCGCAATGGTGAGGAGGTCCCAGGTTTCTCAGATGAATAAATCTGAAACCGCAGAAAACAGAGGCCTCGTGGCCAAGTCATCAGGGTTTGTCACATCTCTGAGAATCCGAGCCATATTCAGACTCCTGGCCGCAGGGCATAAAACCCCTTTCTTTCCCTCTGTTGGTATCTTCACCTCCTCCAGGCAGACCTGCCAAACTGAGCTCCAGGGGTATGACTCCCAGCTTCCTACTTGTCCCTACCTTTTTCTTCTTCTATGTATATAAAGAGTGTCCTGAGCCTCCATTTCCATGCCATTCTGGAAGTATGTTTTTCCACAACACAAACAACTCACTCTGTGCTGGTCTCTCTGGAAGGTGGGGGGGGGGAGTCCACAGTTTTATTTCCCTCTAGGGGTTCTCAGATCTAAAGAATACATTCCAACAGAATGAGTTGCTAATTATTTATATTATTAAAACATGTGCATATGCAACAATGACTACATACTGATCACACAGACACTCACACTGGTATAATTTCTGGCCAATAGGTTAACAATACCATTAATAATTTCTAAGTTGACAAGTTAATTAGCCATCTTCTGTGTTTCCTCTGTGGGACCTAATGTCCTGTGATCTGTAGCCCAACACATTTCTTAAAGGCCACACCAATTGAAGGTAAATAAATGATCTAATTGGAAGGTTCTGAGATCGTTGGAGATTGAACCCAGGATCGGCACACCCTGGATACATAGGGAGCTGTTATTACTCTGAGATTCGAGTGTCAGGAAGTACAGTAGTTTCATGAACAGCATAATCAACATCATCACTCTTGGAGAATCGTGAGTTCTTTATTTCTGTTTGTTTTAATCTAATCAGGTTTGACTTCTCAAGCTCCTGTTTCAGTTTGATTTTAGGCATATTTTGATATCTTCACAAGTACCTCATTCAGTTTCATGAAACTGATTCTGTCCTGACTCACTAGGACAGATACACATCTTTACATTTTTTGTACTTAAACTCACTTAGAACTGATTTAAGACCTGGGGGCGGGGGATGACTTCGGTTTAGTTCAATCACATGTTTTGGGAAATGTATATACTTCATTCTGACTTTTACCAATGAACTTGGTGTGTTTCACCCCTCTGAATCATACAGATTTCTGTCTGACATTTGTGGTGGCAAAGGTGTATCATTTTGTCCTTGTAAGCTGGTTGTCTTCCTTGTGATTTTGAGAAGATTCCAAGGATCCTGGTGTCACAGTTAGCTCCAAAGTGCTGCACAAGAAGACTTCAAGCATTGCCTTCTGCTCAGGCTCCAGGATTCTAGAAACTGTCCACCTTGTGATAGGCTTTTCCCATGCCTCCAGCCCAGAGTCACACATCTGCGGCAGGAGACCCAGTGTTTGGGTTCACTTCCTTCCCTGGTGCTCAGCAGGCCCGTCCAGAGAAGAGGGAAGTGGCCTTTCTCCTGTCACAGCTTGGGTCCTTGCTCAAGAGGACCCCACCATGTACTCTCCAGCTCACTGCTCCTCAGCAGTGACTGAAGCTCGAAAACCCAGCCCTTGTCTTTGGATTCCAAACATGTAATTTCGTGTGGAATGTTCCTCTCTATTGACTTGTTCTCCACCTTTCTTTTCACCTGTCTGTTATGCTGAGCTCTACCCTCTTGCATGTGTTAATTTAATCCTTTGGTGACCTAAGCTAGAGAAAATGTCTCAGCAATAAACTTTTCTCTATGAGGGTTTTCCTAGGATGTGACACTTAGTCCTCTAATGTTCGTATTTTAGATTAAATCTACCATTTATTGTATGCCTGTGTTCCAAGGAACTATATTTATCACATTAATTGTTACTAACCCCTCAGTCAGCTAGGTAGCATTAACCCTATTTTACAGATGAGGAGACTGAGGCTTCAGGGAGGCTGAATGCCTCATCCAAGGCCCTGCAGCTGGAAATCAGATAAATCTGGTTCTTCTGACACCAGAGTCTCTTCTTTGTGGACACCCAGTCTGGTTCAGGTTACCCCAGGAGGCCCTCTTTGATTTCAAGAGACTTTAAAATTCCCCAATCAAATCTATTTTCATTCACTTTATTTAAAAACAACAATGCTGGCATGTCTCAGAGGCAGTGTAATGAAGTGAAAAGGAGAAAACAGAGCTATAGACTGAAAGAATGGAAACCAGTCCCTCATCCCGGAAAGGAAGATTTTGGGTTACCAATAAGTTTCCCTCAGGATGACTTTTGCCAAAGGTGCGTGAACCTGTCACCACTTGTTTTGTTCAGTGGATGGATTTAATTCTGTAGCTGAACCTGCTTGAGGAGATTCCTTCTAAGTTCATGACTCTGGTTGTGGAAAAGCAGAACTTGAACTGGGAGGTCCTGGTGATGGAGCACAGTGCCCAAGGTATCTGAAGGAGATACAGCAGGATGGAAGGCTCTGTTTATCATCAAACAGTGTACAGTGCAGGCTTTCATTCTAGAACTTGTAACAAGATAGGGTTCTTATTAAAAGAAAATATAAACCATTTTCCTCAAGTTTATGCTCTGACACCTTTAAGAACAACCTCTCTTGGCCACCAGAGGATAAGTCTATGTCAGCACAGAGTAGGAGTGTTGTCAAGTGTAGACTTCTCCCCTCATTGTGACTCCTTCTATGGAGTCTTTGAGGTAGGACGTGAGGTACTAACAGTATCATTTCCCCCCCCTGATGACACTCCATGTTTTTGCCCTGCTTCTGGAACCCTGAAGATAGTCCTGAGGAGATCGAACAAGTCCTCCAACGGAAGCCCTAGATCTGAAGGGCAGAGTAGAACTCTGCAGTCTTCTCATGAGAGATGGTATTTCTGGAAGATGCACAGAAGACTTTTCCTATGGCATCAAGGAGACTATTAAATGCAGAAAGACTACAAAAGAAAGGGTGTCATTTCTGAGCACTCAAACTTTTAGGACAGTGTTTTTTCATCTGTTTATTGGAAAGAAGGCCAAACCCTTCCCGGGATCCCCTCTTGGTCATTTTTGCCAATAGTGCAGGTGGTATTAGGGGAAGGAGACCAGAGGTTCTGTTCCTTTGGTTATATGTGATGTTTGCCCAGGAAATATGAGCAAACATCCTGGAATCCTTATCCTTCTGTATAAACTGCCTTATGGGTTGATTCTACAGAGGCTATCATATTTACAGAAATACAATAATACCCCTGTGGAGAGTCTTTCATCATAGGATTTCTTGGCTTAGTCATCTCACCCCTCATTTGCAGAGATGAGTATAAAAACCAAGAGAGGCCACTAGTTGCAGAACAAGCAAAACACGTTGGGAGCCCAGCCTTCTTCAAGCTGGCCGTGTAACCAGACCCTGCGTCCAGCCTGTGGGTCTCCTCTGTACTCCCAGCCCCAGACATGTAGCCTTCCTGCAGTAGGCATATGTAGTTAGTGGGCTGGATTCAGCCCAGCTGCTGTTGAGTCAGCTGCAAATTCAAGCTCAGTTAGGTTCCTTAATTACTGCCAATCCTCCAACAACAATATTGTATATCTATGGGTCACATACTGCATTGGACACCAAGGAGAGGAAGCGGGGACTGTGACATGACAACATTTCACTGGCACAGAAGAAAAGGCAGGCACGTCTTGTCCCTGTCCTTAGAGAGGGTGTCGCTGAAGCCACTAGAATGAAGCCATTAGAGCACAACTGGCGTATTTGATCAAAACGGCAAAGAAAGGAGCATGAAGGACGCATCCAAGGAATGAGCATCTGTCTCCAGCGGTGGAGCCAGGCCAAGAGTTGAAGGAAGGAGGGACACAGACTGGTTCAGAGAGAAGGGGAAACCGTATGGGAATGTTATTGTGAAGGCAAAGAGTGAGACTCTTGTCGGTGAATGGGGGACTGGATAAGCTACGAAGTACTCTAGAGCCAAAGGTCCACGTTGTACAGTAGCAGGGGTGAGGGGGCCGAGGCGGGGGCAGGGGTGGGGAGGTAAGGAGCCATCTACAGGTCTCGAATTGAATATGAAATGGTCTTTGAAGCTGGTAATTCTGAGGAGCTTAGGTGGTATCAATTAACATAAAAAACCACAGAAACCAAAGCAATCCCTAGGAAGACAGACCTAACAGTCTAGCCCTGAGAAGCTTAAAAGATGAACTAGTGTTGATACCTTTGGAATGGAGAAAAAAACCCCACAAAACAGGAAGTAAGGCAGAGGAATCATTAGCAGGACTCAGCAAAAAAAAGAAAAAAAAAAGGCTTTGGGATTGGAAGAGTGCTATTGAATGTATTTATTTTTTAACTTTTCATCTAAATTCAATTTAGGTAACATATAGTGTGTGATTAGTTTCAGGGATAGAATTTAGTGATTCAGCACCCAGTACTCCTTCCAGAAAGTGCCCTCCTTAATGCCCATCACCCAACTACCACATTCCCCAACCCCTTCCCCTCGAGCAACCCTCAGTTTGTTTTCTAGAGTTAAGAGTCTCTTATGGTTTGGTTCCCTCTCTGTTTTCATCTTATTTTATTTTGCCTTCCCTTCCACTGGATCTTGAAAATTTTGAGTTGGCAGAGCCCTGAGTTCAATATTCTTACTTTGCAAATGAAGCCAAAGGCCTACTCAGGTCCGTAAAGAAGTTGTTCATGCAGAGAAAATTGTGAACCTGTGAAGTTCCATTAGGCCCGGACATAATTTAGAAAATAATATAAATATATGCCAAGGTTCCGACCTGGAAACTCCTGTAATATAGTTGGGAGCCCAGAGGAACCGGGATATTGAAGTTTGGGTTCATGACATCTGCATTCTGATTCCAGAAAACTTGACCCCTGGGAAGCCCGGATCCTCAGAGACCGTGGGGGGACAGAGACTTACTTTGCCTTGGGGCTAATATGGGTGGAGAGAATCTGGTTTGGAAAGCAGGCGAGGCAGAGGCCTGGTGGGATTTGGCAGCGACACCCTGCTTCTGGGGCTCCAGGGTCTGGGAGTGACTGGCGCTCTTCCGGGGTGGACTGTCCCGGTCTGGGTCACCCGGCTCCCACTCAGACTCTTGTCAGCTTCGCACACTGTGATTACCCGTGACACTTCGGCCAGCACCATCTCGCCACACTATACCACATCCAAAAAAACAAACAAAAAGAATTTTAAGAACTTTCCCAGGGACTAGAGATACGTTTCATCCAGCTTCATTTAAAATCCATCGTTAGAGCTGGGCTCCACAAATCTGTCAAATACTATAAATATGTATGAAGTCGCAGTGGCCTCCCACACCCACGGAGAGGCCAGTTTGTGGATGGATAACAGACAGGGAGAATTTTAAGTACATCTTGTTCCACCGAAGCTGACTTTTCCCCCATTCTGCTCTCCCTCTTTTCTTTCGCTCTCTCCTGCTCCTCAACACCCTCCTTCCCCAGCAGAAAAAAATAATTGCTATGAAGGCTCAGCCTGGGCAGAGGCAAAGATTTCTTATTTATCTTCCTTAAAATGTTGCAAAATTTTAAAAACTGCAAGGGAACAATCCTCCCCCCTTCCCTGCTGCCACACACACACACACACACACACACACACACACACACAGCTCTCCTCCAGCAAACAGGAAACTATCCCTGGGCTGTGGGACTCCTAAGCCAGGAAACTGGTCTTTGCTGCTCTGGCTACCTTCCCCTCAGGTTCTTCCTGGCCATTCAACGCAGTTCTAAAAATAGTAACCACCAAAACCAGAAGAAAAGATGATTTCATTGTCTAACCACTGCAACTTGTGGCCTGATTTGGGTGGTGGCTGATGGAGCCAATCCTCTGACTGGGCACCTTGAAAATTCTCTCAGGGGCAAAGCTGGTCCCTCCCATGGGAGGATTTCAACACCCCGGTGCTCCCCGAGGAGGCGCCCATCTCTGGAGGGCAGAGAATCAGGCAGAGCTGGCTGGGCACACACATGCCAAGGCACGTGCACACGCGTACACACTGCGAGTGAGACGGCCATGGAAGTCCGTGATCTCCCCCCTCCCCTGGGCACAACCTGGGCACGGGGCAGGCCTCGTATGCCCATCCTGGTTTGTGACAAACCTGTCCACGCTCTGAGCCAGTCACTCCTGCGGGGGTCTGGGGAATGTGCCTGTAGACCGGCAGGCACAAAGAATTTGTACAACATGCTGAATTCCATTCCCAGCACAGCGAGCTGTCAGAGTGACAGGTACAGAGAGAACCCAGTTGTCCTCCAGGGCTAGGAGAAGAGGAAACTCGTTGGGGAAGGTGCAAAGGGTTGCCAGCACTTAATCCTGAGTCATAAAGGAGAAATCAAATCTTACCATGAAGTACTCCACCTCCAACCCTGCCGTGTAGATTAAACATCTCCGAACAGAGGTAAATACACAATGACTAAAAAGATCCATGTCCCTCAGTGCTGGGCTTATAGCTCTCAGGTCTGCATAAATTTGCCACCCCTTCAGGCAAGTGGATTTTCAAAGAACTTCCATGCTCCTGGAACTTCCCAAAGTGTTTGGGGTTACAGGAGATATACAGGATCTATGGAGCATCTTTGAAGACTTGATAGTTAAGGAAGGAGAATGAACTAATCCAGCCGAAGTAACTGGAAACAAAATGCTCCAAAACGTGCCACTAAGCCCTGAACACCTACCAGACCCTGCTCGGGGAAAACAGCCATAAAGAAAAGCATGAACAAATGCCTGCTCTCGGGGGGCTTATGTCCTGATGGAGAAATGAGTAGGATATGAAGTATGTGGGATAATAAGGAGATCACTTAGGAAAACAGCAAAGTGAGGTAGGAAGTGTTGGGGAGAGCTTGCAATTTTAGAGCAGGCGACCAGAGGATTCTTTACTAAGAAGGTGACATTTGAGTCAAAACGTGAAAGACACAAATACGGAATTGCATGGTCCAAGCTGAGTTAAGTACTTAGTAGAGGGAAAAGCCAGTGAGTAAGTAGCCAGAGGAAATTCACTCAAGGAGGTGAGGTCAAGTCGAAACTTGGGAGAGCTGAAAAAGCTTTATCTAATCAGAAGAAAGAAGGAAAGGGACCAGACTGGTATCAATATACTGAGATTTGGTACATCGCAATGAACGTTTTCTCTTATCTGTGTCCTGTATGTGACACACTATAAAGAAAAACAAGCATATTGCTTAAATATCCCCTTTAGGCAGATACATCAACATCCAGAAATTTACCAGAATGTCCACGCGTCCCCATCACTGCGTCTGGAACTTGGAGGAGGCACGGGTGTGGGAGTGTCCCTCGCTCTAGCAAGTGTTGGCAGGGGAGGTGGCACGGGTAGAGGAGCAGGGAGGGCTGGCGTTCAAGCCCTGCTTGGCTACGTCCTAATCATGTGACTGTGTGACTGGGTATGCTACTTCATTCTCTTAGCCTCAGTTTCCTCATCTCCAAATTGGGGATGCTACTTTTTTTTTTTTTTTTAAACAGGGCTGTTGGAAGGTTCAGAAGGTACATATAAAGCATTCAGCAGGTCACATCTATTATTATCATTATCAGGATATCACATAATGCTGCGAAATAAAATGATGGGCACCCTGTTATGGGTCTGAGAGGTACTAATAGCAGTGAAGCCCGGGTTTCACTGTGGAGCTCTCCACCCACTATAGATGACTAAACGGGGGACACAGAGAGGTAAAGTGACATACCCTGTCACCAGAGGTTGGGGGTGTGGTTGGGTCACGTCCTCGGACCCGGGGCTGCCAGAGCATGTTGCGGGCGTGGGGGCTGCTGCTGGGACAAGGGAGATGGGAAGAGGCAGGGAGGATGTGAACGGGGGTGACCCGGGGGTAGGACCAAAGCAGACATCAGCCAAGAGGCCTCTTGTAAGCCGCCCTACAGAAAGGACCTGCTCTCTGGCCTCGTGAAGCTGTGGACTGCCTCGCTGTCCTTCCCTGGGAGTGTCATTCAGAACAGGACGTTCAGAGAGTCAGCTCTGGGACTTCTGTTCTCCCCGGGCACTACCTCTTCCTTTTCTTTTGTTGATCTTGACTGCTCACCCCTGTGAGTGCTCAAAACCTCATGATAAAAACCTCATAAAGCTGACTATGACCCTATGAGAGTTTCAGGCATTTAAAATTGGCTTGGTGGGGCACCTGGGTGGCTCAGTGGGTTGGGCCTCTGCCTTCAGCTCAGGTCATGATCTCAGGGTCCTGGGATCAAGCCCCGCATCGGGCTCTCTGCTCTGCAGGGAGCCTGCTTCCCTCTCTCTCTCTGCCTGCTTGTGATCTCTCTCTCTGTCAAATAAATAAAATCTTCCAAAAAAAAAAAAAAAAAACCTGGCTTGGATAAGATATGAGGGAATTAAAAATTGAGTCAAGAAGGCCAGAAGGCACTTGGATGGTTGGGGAAAAAAGCATGGGGCCAAGGGAGCTGAGTGTTTCAGAGCAAATGAAAAGTCCATGGTGGGTGCTGGAGGCTGGCTGTCTGGGGGATAGAAGAGCAGGGCCTGCTGCAAACACCACATTCAGCTTCTGGAGTGTTTAAGTTACTTTGCAAGTGGGCATACTCACCCCTGAGCTCAGGCCCACCTCTCAGCATAGAGGGCAAGCTTTTCTGTGACTTTCTATACGTCCTCCCACATACCGCCCAGAGTCTCTATCACGGGTGACCAGGGCCTCTCTTTGCTTCCCAGGGTCCAATAGGTAGGCATTCAAATTGTTGCTGATTCATTGATCAAAAGGCAGTTACTAGAAATTCTTAAGCCTTAATTTATTTTTAACATTTATTGAACACTTATTATAAGCTAGGCACTCTGTTTTACCTGCATCATCTTGTCTTATTGCCATAAAAACTTTACGAAGCATGTATTCTAATTATATTTGTTTTGTAGGGAAGGAAACAGAGTGTAAGATAGGTTGCATGGTGTGCCTAGGCCTCACAATAAGTAATATGGCCACAGCTGAAACTTGGCCACTGTGTAACACCACTGTCTGTGAGCATGAACACAATGCTAGAGGCCTCGAATCCACCATCACTTAGGTTCCGACTTCTTTATGTCTGTAAAAGTAAGTTCCTAAAGGTAGGAGGTGAGGGACCTGGGGGGGGGAGCAGCTCAGTCAGTTGAGTGTCTGACTTCAGGTAGGAACAGGATTTCAGGGTTGTGAGATTGAGTCCTGAGTTGGGTTCTGTGCTCAGCACAGAGTTTGCTTGGGATTCTCTCCCTCTCTCTGCCCTTCCCCCCAACTTGTAAACACACATACTCTCTCTCAGATAAATAAACTAAATCTTTTTTTTTTTTTTTTAAAGGAGATGCGTGATTTTGGCGGGAGGAGTCAAGAGACTAAGGTACTTGGATGACATTAATGTTACAACCAAGACATTTTTACAATCTTCTGTTCCCTCACAAAAATGTTTTGTTCAATAAAAATAACAGAGCACCAACTATGCTTAGATATGGTTGGTAATTGGTGAGGATTCAAACCCCAAAGACCATTCTTGCCTTCTGGGATCTTGCCATCTAACAGAAAGGGAGAGCCAGAGAAGTAAATGAATATTGTGTTTCCTTGCAATGAATGTCAAAGACAGGTGCACTCAGAGCCTATGGGAGCTCCCAGGTTGGGCACCGACTCCACACTGGGGCAGACAATGTCTTCCTGGAGAAGTTGATGCCCACACTGAGTCCTGGAGGACAGGTCAGAAGGGAAAGGTATCTCATTAAGGCAGGATATTGAAGGCTTGGAGGTATCTAGAACTGTGTGGCTGGGATGAGTCATGAGGGGTGGTTGATGGTGGTGACAGGAGGGACTTGGGGGAGAGGTACAAGCAGACTGTATGATCATCAAGTAGAGGACTCCATGTCCCAACAACAGTTGGTTGCTGTTGAATAGTTTGCCATAGTAGGGAGACATGGTAGTTTGGGAAAGGTGCTCTGAGAAGAGGGAAGAAGAATCAGAACATGGAGCCTGGAGTTGGGGGACAGATAGGAAGTGGCTGCAGTGATCCAAGTGAGTGATCAAGGAACAAGGCTGTAAGGATCTGAGCAGAGGATTTTAAACACTCGGTTGCCCCTATCCCAAATTAGAAAATACATGTTGTGCTTTCATTCTAATGGTACTAGCACCTTACTGAAATTCAAATGGGTATTTCTAACTCTCTTATATCTAATGCTGATGATGACCACTAACAGTCTATGGACATTACTGAGAGCCTCTGTGGCAGGTACTGTTCAAAGTTTCTACAGGCGTCATGTCGTTCCTCCTTCTTCTCAACCTTCTGGGATGGATTTTATTCTTTTTGTTATAGAGTGAAGATGTTGAGGCTCAAAAAAGTTAGGAACTTGCCCAGAGTCCTTCAAAGTGAAAAGCTGGTTTGCAAAATAAGCCCAGTGTTCTTGGTGAAGCCCCATCATGGATTTTTGGTGTTTTTTGCAGGGTGTGTGTGTGTGTATGTGTGTGTGTGTGTGTGTAATTCTTCCTTTTCCTACCCACATGCACACTTCATAACTGTGTGTTAGTAATCCAGGTCTTTTAGAAAGTTCATTTTTGTACCCTCCAATTCTTGTAATTAAATAAAGGTTGTGGGTTGTACCAGGCACTGGAATGAATATTTGGTAGTGTGTAAAACGTTTGCACCTATGTTACCCTCATTAGGTCCTTGTATATTCCAGCGAGGTAGGAAAGGCAGTATTATCTCCACCATACAAATAAGAAAACCAAGGGTCAGAGAAGCAAAGTGGCACAATTAAGTGTTGTAGCTTGCCTTTAGTGTTCTGAATTTATCCCTTTCCTTTTTATCATCCTTCATCAACTGCTTTCTGGTGACAGATGAGTACACTCTGGGGTACTCATATTTATTTATTTGAGAGAGAGAGAGAGAGAGAGAGAGATAGCAAGAGAGAGCAGTAGCAAGAGAGAGCAGTAGCAGGGGGTGGGAAGAGGAAGAAACAGGCTCCCCACTGAGCAGGGAGACCGATGTGGGACTTGATCCCAGGACCTTGGGACCATGGCCTGAGCTGAAGGCAGATGCTCAACAGACTGAAGCACCCAGGCGTCCCTGTCTGCAGACCTTCTTAAAGGGTAACTACACCCTACCTGAAGTTATGACAAGGGTATATTAGCAGTTTTCTTTTTTTAAATTTTTTATTTATCTATTTACTTATTTGAGAGTGAGGGAGGGAGGGAGAGAGCAGAAAGAGTGAGAGAGAACACAAATGTGGGGCGTGGTGTTCAGAGGGAGAAGGAGAAGCAGAATCCCCACTGAGCAAGAAGCCTGATTGGGGCTCCATCCCAGGACCCTGGGATCATGACCCGACCCGAAGGCAGATGCTTAACCAGCGGAATCACCCAGGCGCCCCAGCCCTCTGGCTATTTCTATCATCACATACACCCCAGTTCATTCAAGAAACACTGAGCACCTAGGGTCGGGCACGGGGTACTAGAAAAAGTCCAACTCAGCGCTTAGGGAGTGAGTACTACACGTAGGGGATGGACACAGTAGAGCTAAAGGTGAGCGGATGTGGTCAGCGCCATCCTAGAGGTCTGTGAAAAATCCTCATTACTCATTGTGTTTAGGGCGGGGTTGGAGGATGAGGAAGGCTTCACCGAGAAGGTGACATTTGAACTGGCTATGGAGGTGGAACAGCATTGCTTCAGGGACAAAAGGGCAGGATGACAGCAACAACAAGATGGGGATCACCTGTTAAGCCCTTGCTATGTGCCAGGCCCTGTATTAAGAATTTTACTAATATTAATTATTTGCTCCTCCCTATAACCCCATGAAGTATCAGCCAGTATGAACCCCATTTTACAGACGAGGAAGGCTTAAGAGAGGATTTGCACCTAAGCAGTCTGATTCCAGCCTGTTCTCTCGACCACAGTAGCACAGGGCCAGGCACTCAGTCTAGAGAAGAGAGCTTGAGCAAAGTCTCAGAGGTGGGAAAATGCCCAGCACGTTCAAGGTGTAGGCTGAGAAAAAGGCAGGCGTGGGCTTGAAAGGTGGGCAGAGTCCGTGGGTGACGTGTGTGGAAGGCATACCGTGATTTTATTTTGCCAGCAATGTTAGGTTGCAGTCGTGTCATCTGATCTGATGAGATCTGTGTTTCATAGATAACTCCGGTGATAGGACAGAGGGGGGCACCACAAGCTCCCAGGCCTACATCCATGCCTGCAGGCCAAGGGAAGCAGGCCAAGAGGGAAGGAGAGCACGTCCCTGCTGAAGGTGACAGGCTCCATGCCTCCAGCTCCTTTCAGCTCTTTGTGGCCATGTGGGAATCAAGTGCCTTGTTTCCAGTCCCTCTGACTTTTAAAGAAACTTTGGAAAACCAAAATTGTGTGATAATGTCCTGATTTTAAAAGGTAGGAAACCAATTCATGTTATCTTGATAACATTTTCAGGGCTAAATAAATTATGTGTGTGGGCGGCTAGTTTGCCAACAAAACCACAGAGGATGGCTTGGGATGGGGAGCGCTCAGTGGACAGTAGACTGATGTCAGGAGGACTCTGTGAGAGTCTAGACAAAAGAAGACCTGACCAAAGAGGAAGGGTCAGGCCTGACACACATTTTAAGTGGGTTGACTGGGACTTGGTGACTTTGGACATGGAGGGTAAGAGAGGGAGAAGTCTAGGTTGAGAGGGTAGATGATGGAACCATTAATTCATTTAATTTCTGTTCAGCTACTTATTGGTTACTTTCTACATATGCAAGATATTGTGTTAGGTGCTGAGATACAGCAAGGAAGAAGATGCAGTGCCTTGGTGTGAAGGAACTAAGAACTTAGTGAGGAGATCCGTTGGAGGGTAAGCCCAGAGAAGTTTAGGGGTACAGAGTGGCACCTCTCCTAATCTTATGAAGCAGAGGGGTCAGGGAAGGCTCTGCTGATAAGGAATACAGGAGGAGAACATGTGTGAGAGAGAAGATCGTGGATCTGATTTTCAATTTGTTGGGCTGAGCCTTTATCTTCAACCCAGCTATTTTGGTGAACGGATATCCTCTGTGATGCTTTTCATTCTGTGACAGTTTAAAGTCCAGATGGCTTGCTCACTCATATGTCACATTCCTTTCTTGCAGTCATGTTTTCCCTTTGTCCTCTATTAAAATAGTCAGTACAACCAGGTACATGGTTGGGTGTCTTCCTCAGTTCCCCTCCCATTAGCTGCTCACCTGAGGGCTTGCAATGTTTGTGAAATTAACGTGGGCTTGTGTGTGTGTGTGTGTGTTGTTTTTAGCTTACTCATTGCTATTGTGGTGAATGATTTGCTTTCTTTCAGGTACTATTATTTTATTATTATGGTCTGGTGGGTTAATTAAGAGGGCAACACTACATATCGTTAATCACTCTTCCTTCTTCCTGAGAGTAGCCCATATTTTCTTTTTCAAGCCTAGGCAAGGTTTTGCTTCATTCATTCAACTAAACTTTATTATTATTTTTTAAAGATTTTATTTATTTATTTGACAGAGACACAGTGAGAGAGGGTTCAGAAGCAGGGACAGAGGGAGAGGGAAAAGCAGGTTTCCCGCTGAACAGGGAGCACGATGCAGGGCTCCATCCCAGGACCCTGGGACCATGACCCAAGCTGAAGGCAGACGCTTAATGACTGAACCACCCAGGTACCCCTCAACAAAAAGTTATTTAACCAGGAACTGTTCTAGCTGCTTGGGATGGCATTTGTGAATAATAAAGGACTCCTACTTTCAGGCAGCCTTACCTTCCTGTAGCCTCAATGGTTTAGCACTTAACTGACTTCTGTGTTACTCTTTTGGGATAGTCCCAGTTGGGTGGCTTCCGTCCAGCCAGGAATATGTTCCCTACAGCCTTCTCTCAAGTGGGCCGTGTTCTCCATCACGTGAGCCTCTTCATCCCCCTAGTCTGGATTGACCAGTAGTTGGGACCACCAGTAGTTGGACCAACCATTAGTCTGGATTGACCAGTAGTTGGGTCAGTGGCGCTCCAATTCCCAGGGGAAGGAGCTGCTGTGCTCAGCAACTTTCCCTGGCAGCTGGAGCGCCACTGTCCCAACTACAAACTTAAGTACTTTGCCCAAGTTCTAAATGGACTTTTCTCTGACCATAACTTCTTTTTAAATCCCATAGATGGAAGCTCCTCTCTATACTCTGAAAACAATTTATGTCCTCTTTTTAGAAGGTAATTTAACTGTGTCCTTAAATCCTCCCAATGATCTATTCGTCAGATGTATACCTTCTGTCATAAAGTCCTTATAACTTTTAGTACTTTGACCTCAACTACGGTCCTTTCTGGGGGAAAGTCTCTGTATATGATCAAAGGGTGCCTGGAGCCCAAGCTTGTGATGGTTCGCTGAATTTTGTGGGGCAAGATCTTTAGATAAGCTTCCCCAGGGTGGCTGGTTCTCACCAGATCTCAGGAGATGTAAGATTACCCTGGGATGAGTTGCCTAGAGGTCTCTCCACTCAGAGAACATGGATGAAGGGATCTCTTGAGGTCACAAGGCTGTTCCATGAAGGACTAGGAAGTTCCAATTTGGATAGCACACAACTAGAGTTGTTCAAAACTACCTCACATAGCTGGAAATCCTCGACCTTTTTGGACCATCCTGGATCTTCAGCAGACCCTTGTAGTTTCCATGAGCTAAGGAAGGGTAAGGAACATAGAGGAAAGCAAAAACCTACAGGAAACAAATAGTTAAAACAACAACAACAACAACAACAACACAACAACAACAACAAAAAACAAACCCAAAGCTAAGAAAACTAGGTGTTGTTCCTTAATAGCTCTGTGGCCCTGACCAATTAGGCATCTCTGAGCCTCAATTTTACCCTTCCAATAATGTAAAAAAAGAAAAAAAAGAGGTTAAAACACAAGGAATGTATGCCCATAAGGTGGCATGCAAATAGGAAGCTTTGCTGTTGTTAGTATTTTTTATTATTATTATTTTAAGATTTTATTTATCTTAGAGAGAGAGAGAGAGAGCAAGCATGCACGGGTTGGTGGGGGTGGTGCAAGCAGAGGGAGAGGGAGGTAATCTCAAGTAGATTCCATCCCGAGCATGGAGTCCTATGCAGGGTTCTATCTCACGACCCTGAGATCATGACCTGAGCTAAAAATCAAGAGTTGGACACTTCACCAACTGACCCACCCAAGTGGGCCTTTGTTATTATTTTTAGCAAACCTCCCTTCTGGAGTCCATACTATGATGGATCTTAATCCTCGGAATTGTGCCAAGAGCTCTTCCTCTCAAGAAGGAGACATCCCAAGAGTCATCCAACAGCCAGTCCTAATGAGCCAGCCCCTGCCCCATCTATCAGGCAGCCAGCACTGGACTGAGGAATTTGTGCAGCTGTTACTTTCCGCCAGCTAGTACGGACCCTGCATTTTATTGCTTCTGAGCTAAGACTGGAAATTCCTGGGCAAAGGAATCACCACAGGCTTGTTTGTTTCACTGTACCGAGTTTGCTGGGGGCACCCCATGGGACCAGGAGCTCATTAGGGACGGTCACAGGCACACCTCCTACTGCCCCTCTAAGTTCTTTGTGACTCTAGCCTGTGCAGCTGATGAGGGTCATATCCTGACCCATGAGATGAAGGCATAAAATGAGGGTGAAATGATGCCATGGGCCTGGAATTTTGGGAAATGGGTGTGTTCGAGTTGAGAACACTAATGGGGCAGTCCATGGAGATTTAGCCAGAACTAAAGAATCTTTTGAATCTCAAATTCCTGGCAATCACCCAGCCCTATATCTGTAGGGTTGGGCCGTCCGAGTTGGCTCCATGTTCTCAGATGAAAGATCAGAAAGACAACAATATGAATTGTCAATTACTGAGATAAAAAGAGAAGGAAGAGATCAGAGACGGTTGGTTGGCATCCATTTATACATGCTTTGCATGAGTTTTTAGAACTGAGGAAGTGACCAAAAATATATTATTACTAGATGGGACCCTCAAGATCATGAGGAATAGGATCCAGAGTGCTTAAGTAAGCTTTCCAAGACTGTACACGATTGAGAGATGAAATCAGTACTACGTGCCAGTGTGGTAAATGAGGGTGACAATATTTAAAAAGATGGCAAATATGGTATTATGTGTACAGATGTGTTATATATCAAGAGTTACACCGTAGTATTATTTATGGTGACAAAAAAGTCAAAGCAACAGAAATATCCATTATGGTAGATGTACATGATGGGATAGTTTGTAGCCATTACAAGTAATAGAGTATCTTCATTATTGACATGGGAAGCTATGGGATGGAGCTACAGGGACCCTGGAGACTTTCTTTTCTGTGATAATAGCACACATCCATGCTGAGCCATCGGGGGTAAAATTTTATATATGTATAAATATACATATATATGTATCGTGTGTGTGTGTATATATATATATACATACATATATGTATGTATGTATATATATGAAAGAATGTTTACAGTAATGATCCCAGAGGTGAGGTTTTGGGTTATTTTAATGTTCTTACATTTTCATGCACTGTTGGAGTTTCGTTCAAAGATCACGTATCATTTTTTTAATGATCTGAACTCAAACAGTAAAAGGACATCGTACTTTTGGTCATGGATATCTGTGTGCTGTGGGAGTGAATTTCCCTACATCTGGTTCACTCATAGTGGCTTTCCCTTCACTGACTGGCAAGTGTTGCCCAGCCCACGATCTAGAAGGAAGAGCATTCTGGAGCGCGTGATGTCTTGGATCTTCAAATAGAAGTTTTAGGACAACGGTGGATTAAGATAGCTGCCAAATATCAAGGAGAAGTCTTTGTTCAAGAGTAAGAATTAAGAAGAACAGAGTGGTTGATTATGAGCCTCTGTGGATGTGACTGTCTTGAACAAATGGGTGGTCGTGGTTAGGGAGCCCCAACTCTAATTAAGGTGCTTGAGTGTAGCCACAGGTAAGGATAACTAAAGCAAAAATATAACAAGCAAGAGGAAGCTGAATTAGTGACATTGGATAGAGATGTCATTTGGCTGAAGCCACAGAGTGCTAACCAAGGAGGAAAAACCAGTAGAGGGTCTGAAAAACGACCCTCTTTTTCTATGTATTTTATATAAAATACCCTTTGCGTATTCGTTGGCATTTACCCAGCCCTGCTAGGGAAGAACGGTCGGGAATCCTGTGGCCACAGTCTCTGCCAAGTTCCAGAGCCTTGAGAGAACTTCCTACATACCACCCACAAAGAGTGGAGTGGACCTGGCATCCGTGTTTGGAATGGCAAAGGCCATCTTGTGTGCGCGCACACACGTGTGCGAATCTTAGGGATTTGAAAGACATCTATTTAGTCCTGCAAGACTTAGAAAATATTCAATCAATTAACCTAAAATTTAACTGGGAAGAATACTCCATTTTCCAATGAGGCTGAATAATGGAGGCACTTTTCTAGTGTTTGCTTGTTTGTTTCCACCAGGAAACTATTCATGTCTTTGAAAGTGTTAACTTGGTATCAAGATCATCTCTAGAGTGTCACTGTGTCTCGTATGCTCTGCTGACCACACGGTCCCAGTGGAGTCCCGGGATGGGCTGCCTAGCTTTGTGCCCTCTTTCCTGGCAATTTCCCCCGGGGAAATGTCAACCTATGTGCTCACCGCTTTCTCACATCTGTGGAAGCCTAGCGATAGGGGTGCTCTGCTCAGCCTCTGAGTTGGACGGGAAAATCTTGAAGGAGGAATGAGATTCTTTTATCTGGGGATTGGACACTTTGTTAATTAAATGTACTAGGTTTTAAATGAGTAATTGCTCTGTACCCAGCATCTACTTACTGAACCTGCTGCCCACTACGGTAGGGAAAGGGAGGGAGAGTCATTCTTTAATTATAAATATTCAGTGCTTTCCCTGAAATGGTCAGTGAAGCAGGAGGAATAATGCATTCAGTAACATGAGAGGCATCGCGAAGAAGGCGATATACCTTTAATACCTCCCCGCCCCTGCCTCCCCAGTATTGCCATTGCCATTAGCTGCAGAAGGAGCTTTTCACTTTTTATTTTGATCATCACTTATTTGTTTTCTGGCTTTAAAGCTGTCACCTTGTGGACACGGCTCGGGCGTTCCGTTCCTTCAGCCATTTCCAGCATCCATACACATCCCAGCTGCCTAAGAACTTAAAGATGGTCATTAGTTATCAATCTGGTAACTGTCCAAGGTGGCAAGGTTGGCTCCTTTCCCCTGCCAAGTTCAGATGCCTTCGACAGCCCTTCCCCTTCTACGCCATCACACCGCTGGGTTGGCGAGACTTTCCCCTCGGCGGCAAGTGCCAGGCCGAGGGCCCGCATTCTTGGAACGCTCTCAGAGTTTCATGAATTTTATCTTTCAAAAGCAGTTTCGGGACAAGCTCGCCGAGACAAGAAAGGGGGAGACTGAGAGGGCTTGAGAGCCTTCCCATTTTGTGGAATTATATTCAGAGGACGTGTCACTGAGAGGGATCTAGAGAAAGGAGACGATGCAGGCAGGAAGAAAACAGTCTGAGGGAGAAATAAGGACAGGAGCACAGCAGGAGGGAAAAGAGGGGAGAATATGAAATTTCTGGTAAATTCTCAAGTTTCAAATAGGAGTGGCAAGGAACACTCATTTGGTTTTGGAAGATGCTATGTAACTTCCTTTCAACTTAGCTACCTCTCAAGCAGTGTTTGCTAATATTAGCATTGACATCCTCTGCACATATAATGGCTTTGGGGAACATGTCTGAGATTCCTGTTGGCTAACCGAGTTGTGCAAAAACAAGTTGAAGCTCTTATTAGTTCTTTCTTCTGGGAGCCATCAGGGCTCAGACCTACCTTTGCAGATATCTCCTGGTATCTCGTCATGAGAAGCCCTTGATGCGTACATTCATTAAAAGTGTGTACGCCAGCTCACACTTGAAAATCGGCCCCACATGGCATTGTGCCAGCTGCCGATGCTCATTGCTTCAGAAGGAGGGAAAAATATTCTTGTACTTGAGGGTAACACTGTGGCACTGGGCAAGAGGGGACGTTCCTTCCTGAGAATATGTGACTTGACTGGGGTCACATGAAACTTTGCCTGGTTCTTTATCCATGTGGAAAATGAACGTGTCTAACCTACCCTCCTGATGAGGGGCAGGGGAGCACAGAGCAGAAAGGCAGATGACCCCGTAGAGTTAGCAAAGACCCATGCAGATGTCAGAGAGAGTTTCGTTCTCCAGCCCCATGTGGTGTTAGACCCCTGAATTCTTTCCTATCCACAGTCTGAAGCTCGTGGCCATGGAAAGAATCGGACTTCACATTCGAATCACAACCAGAGGCACGGCAAGCTGGAGCTGCAGCCAGAACAGACCTGATTTCCTCCTCAGACTGGATGACTTTGTTGTATAATATAAATTCAGTGACATTTCAAGGGTTAATCATGAGCCTTAGAGCTCCTGGACTGGCCTTTGTCTTTTAAAAATACTTAGTTTTATATGACACCACTGTGTGTATGTGTGTGTGTTTTAAGAGCTCAAAGCATTTGAGATTTTTCTCTCCAAACCCTTAGCATCAGCAAAGGGCCCAGGCAGGTGAGACTTTATTAGGTCCATTTGGAAGGAGAGGACGTGGACTCACTTTGAAGTGGAAATGCAGGAGACCAGCTTGTTTGCCAGCCCACTGCCAGGCAGAGGGAGAAGAAAAATGGATGATCCCCCGCCTCCCTCCCTGGCCCCCATGCACTGCCTCTTCCTTTCAAACCCAGTGCAGGAGTCCAGTAGGACCAAATGTCTCCTCTGTTTTAGTACTTGAAGAGAAGTTTCTGCCTTTCTCCTTTGTTAGCTTGAGAGGGGAGCAAGAAGCAAGAAAGCGCTTCCCCTCCAGTGTTTCCTGGCTCCAGATTTCTTTTCTTTTCTTTTTTTTTTTTTTGATTTTATTTATTTATTTGACAGACTGAGATCACATGTAGGCAGAGAGGCAGGCAGAGAGAGAGAGGAGGAAGCAGGCTTTCCGCTGAGCAGAGAGCCTGATCTGACGCAGGGCTCGATCCCAAGACCCTGGGATTACAACCTGAGCAGAAGGCAGAGGCTTTAACCCACTGAGCCACCCAGGACCCCTGCATCAGATTTCTTAATAAAAAAATGCGACCAGACCACATACTTCTCAGCATCCCAGGACTTTACCCCCTCAGAGCGCAGTCTCCTTCACATGCTGCAGGGGTGCGGTGGGGGGGGGAGGGAGTTTGAAGCTGGCAGAAGGCCTTGGAGGGGAGACTGGAGGCTGCAGCTGGGAGAGGATATGCTTGTCATTCTGTCCTGTTGTTCTGCCTCGAAAGCCAGCATGGGTTCCTGGGCCTCAGCGTCCTCCCCTCCCTGGGGGTTAGGCCGCTCAGAGATCACAGGGCCTCCTAACCCACTCCTGGGAGTGGCTTTTCTCAAACAGGCACTTTTATTATCAAATGAGTGATGGGGGAGGAGGAGGTGAGGAAAGATATGAGAAACTGATGCAATCTTGTGTCACATCATGGTTTTTTTTTTTAAGTTTTTAATGAAAAACCTACACTGTCTCAGCCTTCCAGGGACAGACTTCAGTTCTCCAGAACTTGGGAAGATGTGGTATCAAATCGGGGTGTGTGGGTGACGTGTGTGTACATGTGTGTGTGATGTTTTCCCAGCATCCACTTCATATTCTCTCCTTTCCACTTTAAAATATTTTTCCTAAATACCAAAATAATGTAGGTTCATTGCAGAAGATTTGGAAAATGTAGAAATGTGACCCAGAGGAGACTGAAATTGACCTGCAATTTTACCATCCAATTTTATCAAAATGTTGGTGAATAGCCACAGCACACGCTCAGTTATGGAGAAGAAGTTCCAAGAGGACAGGGATCTTGCTCACATCTGTGACCCAGTGCTCTGAACTGGGCCTCATACAACGTGCAGGTGTGTTGGTTGAATAAATGCATAACTGCAGAAGAATAATTTGAATTAAAATAGGTCGTCTCTATGCAGCAGAGAACAGAAACAGTTGAATGAATGTGGCAGACTGGGATCCAAGCTGCCTCTGCTAATTGATGATGCCTCACTCCCAGCTGAGCAGGGAGCCCCATGCAGGACTCTATCCCAGGACCCCGGGATCAGGACCTGAGCCAAAGATGTTTAACCGACTGAGCCATCCAGGACCCCCTCTCTTTGTGTATTTCTAACCACAGCTCTATAAGATGGGTACCTTCTGCCCCCATTGGATGCACAAGACGACTGGCCTAGGGAGGTCCGTTTGTCCACAGCCACATAGCCAAGTAAATGGAGAGCGGGCTTGACCTCCAGCATCTGAGCTCTCATTTTCAGGGACTGCTGCCGGGGCTGTGGGGTTAGGTGACTTCCAGGGCCCCTTCTGGTGAAGCTCAACTATGGAGCAAGGTCCAGATGATTATTATATGGAGATCAGAGAGCAAAGTCCTTCAGCAGGGGACTAGCTCCCGAATGTGAGGAGTCCACAGGGGCATTCAATCAGAGTATAATTAAAGGCCAGCCTGCGCTTTAGCCTGCGCTCCATCAGTCAGAGGCTGGGTTACAAGAGCTCTCTGTGTGTGCTCTCCTGTTTCCCAGGTCTCAAGTCACGGCTGCCCATAGGAGAGTGCACAGGGGTAAGGCAGGGAAGCAAAGAAAAAAATCAATCTGCTCATTCATGACAGTGGGCAGCCACGGATGCCTTAGGTGGGGGAGGACAGATGGGGATCTCCTTGGATGATTAGCTAGGATTTCAGGGGGCAGGGCCGTGTCCCTTTGTGTCCCCCTCCCCAGATGAACCTTCTGACAGAGAACTTGTGTTTTGGCTTTGCCCATGGTAACCAAGTCTCTTTTTCGATGAGGAGGAATGGGCTTCGGTAAACAGATCTATTTGTGTGACTTCTATTACTCATTTGAAGCAATGTCACTCCTTTTTCCACTGTGGTCTGTATGTGTGAGTCAGAGAGAGCCTAAACAGGCTTCTTTGAATTGATGGCTCACTCCCAGCCTCTCTTGACCAGCTGCCAACCTAGCAGGGCGTAACTTACCAACAAATCTTTTTTTTTTTTTTTTTTTTTTTTTAAGTCAGACTGATTCATAGAAACTCCTTTAAAACAGAGTGAAAAGAAACCGCCCATCACACACCCCAGCACACCAGCGCTGGAAACTTATAACCCCGGGAAGCAGGTCCCTCCCCTCACTGCGGTCACATACCTCCAGAAGAGCGGACCGGGTAGCCACCAGCTCCTGCTACTCAGGGCGCTTCTGTCTCCGGAATCCTCAGGTAGGATACCTTCCAGCGCCGCTGGGAAGCTCAGCGAACTTTCTCTTTCCTTTTCTGTTCTCCTTCTCCTGACCTTGTCATCTAAGTCTTGCTTTTTTATTTTTTTCTTGTGCTTTTTCTTCCTGTAATCCTCTGGATTGAATTCTTGAAACTTCTGGCTACAAGTGGATACCCAGATCACTTTTTCTGTGAGTTTCGGGAAAATGCCTTTTGACAGGGGGAGTTGGGAGCCCCAGGGAAATCGGCGGGCCTGGGCCGTGATTACGTTTTGCAGTTACTGGTTTCTGGCTTGGGAGCAGGGAGCAAGGACTTTGGAACACACCAGGATAAGGGATTCTTCACGGAGGAAACACTGCATACCTTTGAAAGGACTTGCCAGATGTTTTCCAGGTTGGCCGTTTTGATTCAGATGCATTCAGGGTTTAAGTTGTCTCTCTTGTCCATCGTTTGCTGATCTTTTTTGGATGATGGATCGATAGGTGCTTTTTAGTGCACTCTTGCTGTTGCTTAGACAAAGGGGTCTTTCAGCTTTTTCATTCACTTTTGTTTAAATATCAGTTTTACTTCTCCCTTCAAGGTGGGAGGAGGGGGTGGGGCTTTTTAAAGAAAACAGAGGCGGGGGAGGGGGGTTTCAACTGGTGTTTCAAATAAAATGTGGGAGAGTTTCATTTGGTGCAAGTCAGCCTGATGGGGAATCCAGACCAGAGCTCCTTCTCTCCTTCCCAGATGTAGAGCATGGGAAGAGGCAGGAGGGAAACAGGGAGGAGAGGGTGGGGTTGGGGAACTTCATCTGTTCCTGCTTAAAAAAAAAAAAAAAAAAAAAGTTGAATGGCTTTGTGCTTCCACCCTAGGAATTTTAGAGCTGAGTGAAAAGATGCCATCTTAGCAATAATAAACTGATTTTTTGGGTGAGATTTTTCCTGATGGAAGTCAGTGATTGTCTAGGACCATTTATCTTCTCACTCTTCCAAAATGCGGTTGTGCAAATGCAAACACTCATGCTAATCATAAAGTCAATCTAGAGAAAGGAGGATGGGTGATTTCTATTTGCTTTTTGTTTTGTTTTGTTTTGGGTTAACGTTTTGGTTGAGGTGTGGCCCATTTCGACATAGAGACTGGTTTTATTTTCTCCCTACATAAACAAGCCAAGGAAAATGACAGGATTCAGCTTGTCTGATGAAATTAGGTTTTTCCTTCAGAAATGCCGTTGGTTGGAAGAGAAGATTTAAATGTAATCAGCCCGTGTACATTGCACAGACAAGACGCCTCGTAAAACCGCCCTCGAGGGGATGATTAACTAAGTGCAAGGGAATCTTTTCAAGATGCAGGGAACTCCCACATTTGCTTAAAATGTTTATTATTTCCAGATTACATGGCTGTGGATTAAGGGAAACCATTATTAGAGTCGGTAGTAATGGTGTTCCATGAATCTAGTACAAATCTTCTTGTACTTCTTGTTCAATTTTAAACTATAGGCAATACTTCAGCGGTCAGCAGAAAGAAAACGCTGAGAAATCTGCGGGTGTAGACCATCCGAATTGCATTTTTTGTGCAGCATTTCCCATTACACTGTAGTTCTAGAAGTGAGAAAAGACACTATGATAAATGGTATTTCCTGGAGCTTGAGGACAATTTTGAAAATGCCGTTCTAATTCCCGCTTTCCCCGCTGCCTCCAAAAAGAAAGAGTGAGGGAGGGGCACCTGGGTGGCTCAGTGGGTTAAGCCTCTGCCCTCAGCTCAGGTCATGATCCCAGGGTCCTGGGATCGAGTCCCGCATCGGGCTCTCTGCTCAGAGGGGAGCCTGCTCTCTTCTCTCTCTCTCTGCCTGCCTCTCTGCCTACTTGTGATCTCTGTCAAGTAAATAAATAAAAACTTAAAAAAAAAAAAAAAGAAAGAAAGAAAGAGTGAGGGAGCTCCTTAGAGGCAGGAGTTTTTCTGAATTTCAGCTGCAAGTCTTTGAAAATCCTGAAATGTGAGGGCTATTTTTCCCCTCCCACCCTCAGAGGCCCACTGGATTCTGCCACAGACTGAAGAATGGGGCGGGGGTGGAGTGCTGTCTGGAGGGCGGCAGGCCATCCGGTCTGGCATCCTGGTCAGAGGACCCCCCAGATTTTACATTGTTTGAGGGCACTAAATTGTCCTGGGAGTTGGCAGAAGGCCATCAAGGGCCAGCCCAGAGCAAGCTACATCCCAGAACGGGGGCTGGCTACCTCCCAGGAGGATAGGGCACATCTCTGAGGGAGCGGAGGGCACATCCCTTCCACTGACCAGGAAGACTGTGACTTTCCCAACTCTTCCTGCTTCCCCTCCGGCAACCCCCTTAGGCCCATTCCCATCCAGTTCCAGGCGGCCATCCAGACCTGGGGGTGCCCGTGGGAGTGGGCTCTATAAAGACCACCTGGGGTTGCAGAGCCCCTTGGCTTGGTGGGGGGCGGGGGCGGGCTCTGGGTCCTTTCATTTAGGCCAGATGATCTGGGGTCAATGGAGAGAGCGCAGTCAGAGCCCTAGAAGGCTTTCAGACGAAACAAAATGCTACTCTGTAGACTCCTCAGAGCCTGACTGGGGAGCAGATCTGAAAAATGGTCACAGAAAAGGGCACAAGGCATATTTAGATATATTCTATGTTTTCGTATAAAGATATGTTCTATCTTTAATTTTGTACACCAAATTCTGAGTTTGGGAGGGATTCTCAGTTTGAAAGATCAATTCATTCATTCTCCCACCATATGCAGAAATCCTATTTTAACACCACCTTGGACAGATGGCCATTTTGCATGTCCTTAAAATATCCAGAGTAGGGGGGCTTCCTACCTCAGAGTGCGTCTCCATGCTCCCCACCTCCATGCCGTGCCCCCCCCCACCCGCCGCCCCATGTTGCTGGACAGCTCTAATGATTAGAAAATCTTAAATCCAGCCCAGCTGGCTTCTCTGTAACTTTTATACTTTGTTTTTAGGTCTGCAGTCCTCGGTACACAGAAATTCTCTATTCCGTTTTCGTTGTTGCTCTTCCCAGTTCCCCTTATCTTCTAAACATTGAACCCTTAATTAATATTTCATGGGTAAAACTTGATGGATGGGCACAGTTATTATGACCTAAGACTCAAAAAGAACAGGAAGCATTTTTAAAGCTTTCAAACTATATATCTAGACAGCTATACCCACATGATGGGATTCTAAGGTATTTCATTTTCTAAACACATGAATATGGTTTCTTCTTTAACTTACCGGATGCCTGACACAAAAGCTTGGAGATATTTGGGACTCTTGGATGTCCATTCTCAGAAGGACACACCCAGTTGCTACCCACGAGGTCATGGTTAAATGAGTCCAAAACCAGAAGCACAGGCATCTAACCCAGCCCTGTTCCGGTGATCCCATAACTCGGTTTATAGTTCTTGTAGCTCACACCTTCACATTGCTACCACCTGTCACGAGAACTACAGGAACAAGTTGCCAATCCATTGTAACCCCGGGCTAATTGCTGGCTTGCAAGATGGATGACAGCCCTCGGGAAGAGCTCATCAGCTTCAGCCGGTGTAGATCTGAAACTTTCTGACCATAAATTTCTCCTTTCCGGGACACCTGGGTGGCTCAGTTGGTTAAGCTGCTGCCTTCGGCTTGGGTCATGATTCCAGCATCTTGGGATCGAGTCCCATATTGGGCTGCTTGCTTGGCGGGGAAGCCTGCTTCTCCCTCTGCCTCTGCCTGCCATTCCGCCTGCCTGTGCTCACTCTTTCGCTCTCTCACTCTCTCACAAATAAATAAATAAAATCTTAAAAAAAAAAATTCTCCTTTCCAATACTCTTTCTGGTTCTGCTTAGATGATCCCGAATTGCTATTTAGTAATCAAGGGAGCCCAAGTAGGGTTCCAATTAGTTTTCTTGAATTCACCATACCCCACCTCCCAAACACAAACGTCGTGCGACCACTCTTATAACACTTCAGTCCCAGGTGCCCTGACTGGGTAAAAATAATTTCTCTTAATTTAACTGGGAGATCCACTGACACAGAAGCACAAAGATAAAAGTACAAGCCCTTGTGAAGTTTGCTGTTCTCTCTCTTCCTTTTTAAAAATCTCTGGGTCAGCGTTTTCTTCCCTGTTTTGGATATGGACATTTCCTTGGAACTAAAATGGACTCCTCTGCTCTTGGTGCCTTTGGTTTTATAGGGATATGGCAGCTTTTGTAGTTCTGGAGTCCGTTTATGAATTCTCTGAGGTTCAAATGAGGTCCTTCAAATGAGGTTCAAATGTGGTCCTTAAAATTGAAAATGCAGGCACAGTGGTTGAAAGTGGGGGCAAGAATCTTAGGGCTGATGTGGAGTAACTGAACAGGGAGCTAGAGGGTTGGGTCTCAGACCAACTCTGCCCTAGAACTATGGGCAAGTTACCTGTCTTCTTGACTGAGGGAAGTGAACTTGGTGGTCTCCAAGGCCCCTTGTGGCTCTGAAATTCTAGCGTTCTAAGATGTTATAGTCCTGTTTTGGAAATCCCTAGGCTCGTGCTAATGGTGTAATCCATAAAAATTGGTAGAAAAGTTAAACGAGGCATCGTGTTGCATTGAAGGGCATTTTAGGGAAGATTGAGGGTCTGGGCAGCCTCATCTGCTTACCCACTCTGAGAATCCTTAGGCCTTATCATCAGATAGCAATGAGCATTCACCCAGCTTGGGAAGACAGAGAAGAGGTTTGAGTAATGAAACATCTCTGTAACCCTGTTAAGACACTGACCAGAGCAAGAGATTAACCGGTAACCAAACCAGGTTCAGGGAGAAACAGAGCTGGTCTTGGGAGAGGGACTCCACCCTCTGATCTGGGATCCTGCAGCTCAGCGGGAGGGTGCGGCTGTGAAGGTGTGGAGGTAAGCATGGGAGGCGAGGTGAGGAGGGAGCAAGTGCAAGACCCGCATTTCCTTAGGCCTCCGTGTTGAGGGAGAGGAAAGGCGCCACAGGAAAGCTTTTAGAAAGAGGGAGAAAGAGTGAAGTGGAAAGAGAAAGACAGGGAAAAAGGCCAAAGAGCAAGGGAGAAGTGTGAGGAGGATTCCATTCCTATTTGCTTCCTCCTTTTCTTTCATGCCCAGGGTGGAGCCCCGCATGGGGCTTGAACTCAGGACCCTGAGATCAAGACCTGAGCTGAGATCAAGAGGCGGAAACTTAACTTAACCACCTAGGTGCCCCTTATTTCCTTCCCTTCTTGTCTGGGGACCACCCACCCCAACTGTTTCAGAACAGTCCTTAGGGCCAAATATTCTGTTATTTATCCCCTCAAAGGTGGGGGGGGTGTGCTGTCAAGCAACAAATATGGGTCAATACAGGCTTGGTGTCATTTGAATTTCCACTAAGTATTTTATACCAACAGGGCAGTGATCACCCCTGACGTTTTCCCTCTTTTCAGAAGGGTCAGATCAGATAGAAGAGCAAAATGAGGTCCTTGGTCCTTTGGCTTCATTCAAATAATCAAAGACCCTTCCCTAGAGGGCTGGGGCTGGGACACTGGAGAGGTTTTTCAACCCCAGAAACCGTGAGTTGGGCTGGTGGGTGTGTTCCCGCTTCCCTTTGCCGGATGTGGCTTTGGTGGGGAAGGGACCCGGGGCGCCGCGGGGCGGGGACCAGGATGGAATGTTGGAAGCCTGTCTCAGGGCTCGCAGCGCGGGGTTCTGGTGTGGGCGTTCCGGGGGGCCTCGCAGAGCTGACTCTGCTGGTGGGCCGCCTCCTCGGTAGGACAGGAAGCAGGAGCCCCCGTCCGCACCGTTTGGAGGGGCCCTGCTGACCCTCTGATTAACTAGGAGCGGGGGTGGAGGGTTGGGAGGGTGGGGGGAAGGAACAGAGCGAAGAGGAGCTCTGGGAGAAGTTCTAGAACGTTTGCCGAACCCTGCGACGAATCCGGGAGAGAGAAGATGCTGGAAGGGGAGAGGGTGGGCTTCTGTTCGGATTCTGGCTCTGGGGAACCAGAGCCAGAATCTGGGAGCTCTGGGGAAAGTGCATTTCTGCCTTTGTTCAGGGATCGGGGTAAAGCACCTCGATGCGTCTCGACCCCTAAGGAACCCAGCGGCCCCCCACCCCCAACCAAAAAAAGACCTCCGGGGCAGGCGGCGTTGCTCGCGGCTCTGCGGGCTCGGCGGGCTGGGCCGGGGACGGCGTGTTGCCGCCACCTACTGGCGACCCGCCCCAGCGCCGCGGGGCCGGGCCACACCTTGATTTTCGTCCCAAACCCGAGTTACCGAGTTACCGTCCGGGCAACCCCGCCCTTGAAGACGTTCTGGTCGCCAAAACACTCCTCTTTTGTCAGAAGCAGAGACAGCTGCAGCTTCTGTCCGCACCGGGGGACATCGCCCAGGGGCCCGGCCAGCTGCGGTCTGGGGGCGTGGGCCCGCCCCGGCAACGCGCCCCGGGCTGGCCCGAGCCTTTGCAAATGTTGCCAGATCCACCCCCTCCTTGGACGGGAAGGAGGACAAGGGGAAATGAGAGAGAGAGAGAGAGAGAGAGAGAGAGAGAGAGAGAAAAGAAGGGTTACTCTCTTTAGGAGCGTTTGCGAAAACAAGATTCATGCTCCTCTTTGCCCTCGGCAGTCGCTGGTCCTCAGATTCGGCCAGAGAAGCTTACAGCCCCACTCTGCCGCCCGAGCCTCATTGGACATCAAGTACCACAAAGAAAACCGACAACCCTATATAGCCTTTGCGTCAGGCACGAGTCCTCACACGAGCCCTCTGAGGTCTATAGATCCCAATTAAGAAGTGTCGTAGTCAATCAACAAATCACCTCCGTGTACACGTTAAGTATCTGGCAATTTTAATATGTCCAGTATACCTCAACGACACTGAAACTTAAAAAAAAAAAAAAAAAAAGTTGTGTCATCAGGATTTGAACCCGGAACCCATGCTCTACCACTGTATACCTATCTCTGTAGAAGCCACCAGCTGGAGGGAGAGGGGTTTTCCCGGGGTCAGCAGTTCCTCAGAGGCAAAGTTTGTTTGAGACTTTGTCTAATAGGTGCTCCTGTCCCTCCCTTCCTCCCTCTTCTCTTTTTTCTTTTCTTCTCTTCTCTTCTCTTTTCTATTCGTTCTCCCCCCTTCCTCCCTCCCTCCTACTATCCTCCCTTCCTTCCTTCCCTTTTTTAAAAAAATTTTTTATTTTGTTAATAGCATGCTTGCTACCCCACCCGATCCCCCGGTTCTTCATCCCTAACTATGCAAGAGTCTGTGCCCCTTTACACCAGTGTCAGACACACCCTACTCTTTCTAGAAGAACCCTCACTTATTATGGCCAGACCACATTTGGGAAATGGAACTCCCTTTCCCCCCAAGACCATGAAAACATAGTTGTTTTCTCTGGAGCATGTAGTTACTTTTGTGGATCGATTCCTGATGTTTCTCCTGGTCATACAACCTGCCTTGCACATGAAAACATCAGGCCCCAGAATAACGTGGGTATATTGAGGGACAACCTGAAATTCTTTCCTTCCACACCAAACATCAGATATCCAGAGGCAGAGGAAACGGTCCTTTGGGATCCTTTCTCTCCCCATGGTTCCCACGGAGAAATTAACATTCCCCTCTCCCACCCCTACGTAAAAACAATATTTAGAATGGAAAGTACGCCTGACATAAAACAACAATAACAATGGCCAGAAGAGCTCATCCAAGGTCTCATCCACTCAACCTGCTTTTCATCCCAGCCTTTTCCTCCTCCGGATACATCCTCTCTGACTGCTCCCAAAAGAGAGTGTTTCCTTTTCTGCTTTTGTGTTAAATGGACGTCCACTTTGCCAACCCAAATCATCCTCCATGGGACACAAACACATCAAAACAAACCGACCAAAGCAGAATGATACTGGTGCATAGAGGGTAGAAAGGAGAAGTGGCAGCCACTGGGCATCCGGATGGGGAGATGACACAGAGGTGGGGGCTGACTCCCGGAGATCATCTGACCAGGGGCAGCTTTGTCTTTCATCTTCTCTGTGCCTTGCAGGAAACACCACGTCTGTCGTTGGTCAGATGGCGTGAGGCAGCTTTCTTCAAGGTTTGCAGTTTCCAGATAGAGATGGAGATTTCCTAACTGGGAAAACATAAATCAATGAAAAGACAGAATCGTGTTTACAGTTGAATAAAATGAAGACTGTGTTATGACGTGATTGAGTTTTGGGGATCTTAGATGGTGTCCTCTGGCTAGTTCTCTGGTAGCCTGAGAGCTCTGCTGCAAAGGTAGCCGTTCTAGAAGAGGTCTGAAGAGGCCGCTTTAGATAAAGGGTAGAACTAAGATCAGGGGTCATAGTTGCCAAGAGCAGATTCTGATGTGTTGTCAGAAGGACTTCCTAATGGGAGCGTCTTGGCAAGTAGTGAGCTCCCTGTCACAGGAGGAGTTTAAGCATGGCTCAGATAGTTCTGTGATGTAGGTTTGTAGTTGAGGTTCATATATTAGGGAGGAATTTTAAGGCCCCTCTTCTCAGTCCAGAGATTCTATAACTTAAAGAGAAAAGTTAAACCTGTGGACAAGTTAGTGTTTAGAAATGTAAGATATTTTCTTTGTATCTACTTATTTCCTCTTAAATAAAAGGCAGCAAACACATATATACCCTTGCATATTCAAATGTCAGAGTTACTCAGGAAATATTCATATGTTTACAAAGATATTTATATAGCAATATGTAACACAGAGTTTACATGTGATAAGATGCTCAATACATAGCTATAGTAGTGTATAAGTAACTTCTAAAAATTAGAAAGGACTAAAGTTCATGTATGTAAGAAAAAAAAAATTGCCTTCCTAGTAACATTTATTTGCTCACTGAATGGAAGTTTACTTGGTACCTGTCAGAGATAAGACTCTTCCTTCAGAAAAGTAGAGCTTTAGGAGATGGGGAGCCAAATAATTCTGTAAGTAATTCTGTTACCAGACAGGCTGCCACTAGGGATTTTAATAAAAGGCTATGTAAGGACTAGAGCGTGGTGGGGAAAATGAGTACTTCTGAACTGTGTAGGTTAGGAAGGCTTCCTAGAGGAGGCAGGATTTGAGCTTTTTTGAAAAACGTTCCATAGGTAGTTCCCGGAAGAAGGGCATTTTAAAAACAGGGCTTTTTCTTTGGAGACCATATTCTCAGGATTTCCAGGGCCAGAGTAAGGTGTTTGGAGCCTCTTTCTCAGTGATGAGTGGGAGGGGTGGTGAGGTGTTTGGAGGATTTTGAGCAGAGGAGTAATAAGGTCAGATAATGCAGTGGTGCGGGGGATATGTCGGAGAGGGAGGAGCTCGGAAGGAGGATCATGCCAGGGCCTGACGCTGTGGTCCAGGCTAGGATGAGCAGGAAGTAAGGAATAGATGCGGGGTAGATACTGGAGGAAGATCTCATGACCTGACTTGCTTTGGGCAATAAAACTGGGATGAGAGGAAGGAGAGATGGGGGGTTTGGCAGCTGACCATTAGTACTGTCTTCTCCCCAGAGAAGACGGGGTTATCCAAGGCGGTCAGGAAAATGACTAAACCATCTTCTAGCTAGCCAGCCGATTCACATGCTCTCAGAAAGCGTTCTTGCACCATCTGGTAGAAGATGCCTCCACTGTGCCTTTGTCTGGGAGAATCTCACCCACTCGCAAATGATTCATGGACATTTGAGCTCTGCGAGACTCCCCTCTGCTCAGGCAGCCCCTGCCCTCCCCACCCTCCACCCCCGTTTCTGATTATGTTACACGCCCAGGTTCAGGCTAGTTCTTCAGTGAGTCAAGCCCAGGATTTCCACCATTTCCTTTGCTGGAGAAGAGGGGCTTTTGATTGTTCTGTTCTGTTGTATTGTTCCCAATTACTGTGACTTAGACCACCCTTAAAGAACTGTTTCCCCCAGACTCTGAGGCCAGGGGTTGAATAAATACGCATACTCCATAGCAGGAGGAAGTTATCTGACCCTAGCTTAATAACCATGGATCCAAATTACGAATATCTAAACTCCCCTACTGCATCTTCAGAAGTCAATTATCCTCAAAGTCTCTGCAGTATTAGGTACTCATCAGAAAAGAAAAGGTGTTCACAGGGGCCTGATTGATTTCTTGTGGCTAGAGCACCCTAAAAGCAAAGGCAAAGAGGCAATGCAAAGTAGTCTCAGAGCTATGTTCCTTTGATTCTTTCATATTTTAGGGGAGAAGGAAGGCGTAAGAGGAAGGCAAGAAACCAAGAAAGATTTAAGTAAATGGAGACAACTAGAGAGGACAGTAATTTCTCCGACCCCCACCCCACATTAATTAGTCATTTATTCCTCCAATCATCAGCACTTGTAATTCTCAAGGTCATTTCCACTAACTGTAATAATTTTCTTTTAGCAAAGAGCTTAATCCAAATCTAGAATAGTTAGTGGTTGTGAGGTTTGCATCGGGACTAGGAGCTTAAAGAGACTGCAGCTCCTCTGTGGGCTGGGCAGTGGAGAAGAAAAGGGGAAGGATGGTCAACAGAAAAAGATGGTGGTGGTGGAAGGAAGCTGGCTGGCCTGCCCATTTGGAAGAAAGAACAACAGAAAAGGGATATTAGAGAGCTGATGTGTGGCTCTAAATCTCTTACTTCCTTTTCTCTTAACACTCAACTTCTCTCTAGAGTCAACATTCATGCTTCCCATACTTTTCTCAGCTTTGCACTCAATGCCTTGATAGCCCTGAGTACCCCAATCCCCAGATGTCCTACTCTGCTTACAGTGATGGTGGAGAAATGTGTTCCCGGCACCTCACATAGAACAGTCAGTGGATGTCCTATCCTTCGAGAACACTGTGATTGGCCTAGCTCTGTGGGCTTGGGTCTGAGAGTTAAGGTACCATATGTAATGTTATGGGAGTTCCCAAGTTCCCAGCAACCAGCTAACAAACTTTGGGACCGCCCAGTGCACCAAATGCTCTGAGGGGCAGGCATGGCACCTAATTGTCCAAGATTGCAATGCTGTTATTTTGTACTCTCTGGTGTGAGCTGCCCAGCTGGGACTAAGGATTTGCTTTCCACGGAGGGTGCTCTCCAGAACATTTTAGAGAGATGTGAGGAAGAAGCCACTTACTGTTTTAGTGAAACAAATTGCCAAGAAAGAAAGTTGTAGCAGCCAATACCTCCAATGATATGGATATTCAGAAATGGTCTCTTTTCAGTGCTTTTTTATGACACAAGATACACACCAGGGTAAGGAATCAGTCCCCCTGCAAGCTACACTGCAAGTAGTGGGTGGGTGGAAGTTTCAAGAGCCCGAGACCTTCTGTTATTATTCCCATTATGCTCTGCTATTGGGTAGATCTCCAGACATTCACGCACTGGGTAGCTCTCATGGTTGTCTATAAGGATATCAAGATCTGCCCTTCTACCCTACATTTGGCTGAGGGTTTCTCTGCTGGGGGGCTCTCTAGCATAGGGACTGGGTAATGGAGGATAATCCAGGTCAGAAATGGAAGAGAATAGTTTGTTCTGTTTTCAGATGTGTTGGGGGCCCACTGAAAACAATAAAAGCCCGTCTAAGCTGACAGTAGGTGACACTAATGGAACCTGGCAAATGAAGGGCAGTGAAAAGATGGAGAAAGTAGATGGATTATGAGCTAACTCCAGTTAAACAGCCCCTACTTCTAGTGGGATGCTTCGGCCAAAGGCAGAGGGAATTACGCGTTCTGTACACTAAGAGCGCCAGCTAATCTAAGACATTCTGCTCCTTTCCTTGGTGGACAGACGTGTCCCAATCACAGGAATCTGAGATGAAAGAGAGTCACTTCTTTGCTTTATAACCTCACCCATTCCTCCAGCCTGCCCCAGACAGGGGAATAATGATCCAGTGGGGCTTTGGCTTAGATCAGGAGTGAGATCTCGCCTTGGTTCCTGCGGCAGTGGCAGTGGGTCTCATTTCATAAGCAGACCAGAGCACACCTAGTTAAAATGCACCATGTTCAGGCCAGGGACCAAACACTGCTCATGTCAGGCAAAGAGAGCCTCTGCAGACAACCGGTCGGAAGGATAAGTGGCCAGGACGTAATAGCAGAGCACACGCAATACACATGGGGAAGCGCCAGGCCCTGACAAACAGGGGACACTACACAGCAGGGCACTATAGAACCTCTCATTCCTAAGGCCATTACCCTTTAGGTCAGGAGTGAGATCCAGAGGCAGGGGGTGCAGTGGATGGCCCAAAGTGAGGTCCAGTAGGAAGATGGTGTGTGGAAGGCAATAATGATCCAGTCATCGAAACGGAGAGGATGAGCAGAGACCAAAGCAATGTGAGACTTCCTCTGCAGGGTTACATAGCAACCCAAGGAGACAGAAAGTGCTGCTGAATTCCCAGCAGCAGGTAAGGGAGGGAACTCACAGCATTTTCCCCACCTCATTTAAAAGGCCTCACTTTGCGTATTGTATTCTATTCTGGGCCCCTCAATCACTTCCCTCTGTTAGGAGGATGTTTGTCAGTTAGAAGCCAAAGGAATAAAAACGACATTTATAGAGCCCAAGTTGGATTAAACATAAGACTTGTTATGCAATATTTGTAACTCCCTACAGTCAGCCTCTTCCTTTCCCCAGGAAGGGCAGGATCAGGATCTAGTGATGGTGTGAATGCTGGGGGTGTCGGGAAGACAGCCAGGACAGGGATGAAAAGAGTGAGCTTTCTCCTTCTCATTCCCGAGGGTGTGTTCTTAGAAGTCTCCCCAGTCACAGGGCAAGGATTAGGCATAACGGCAAAATGGTTTATATACACTGCCCGGTGAAGAACACAGCAGATATCCCATTACTTGTACTTAACATGGGGTAGCCCGGTGACTAACTGACGTGCTATGTTGGTAACAGCTACTCTCAGTTTCACGGGTTACTAATAGTAATGCTGATAAAGCAGCAGCCAAAGCAGCCCCATTAGTATCTGCCATGTGGTGGACATTGCTAGTTTCATAAACAGGGTTCATAACCCTCTTATTTTCCTATGTGATGGGCATTATGGCCCCCATTTTATATAGGAGGACACGGAGAACAGAAGGACATGACTAGGTGATTCTAACTCAACCTGTTCAATTCATAAACCTCTTTTTCCCAGTGCATTAAAGTCAAGCAGAAAATCGTGGAGGTATGCGTGAACCCTCGGAAAACAAAAATGAATTTGAATGTGTGGGGAGATTATTCACAGCAGGCATGAAATCTCCAAGCTCTCTCTGAGGCGGCAGGATAAACTCCATGATTTTTGTCATTCACAGTGAAGTTGGACAAATCCCTACAAAGCAGCCTGGGTTGGAGGGAAACGCTGGGACTGGGAAAGGAGGCAGGGGTTGGAATGCACGGTGGAAGCCGCAGTGTGCCCGTCATTCCTGACCTGTAAAGAGCAAGGCCCCTTTGTGTACATTAGAACATTCTAGATATTTTTTTGAAGATTTTATTTATTTATTTAACAGATCACAAGCAGGCAGAGAGGCAGCAGAAGGGGAGGGAAAACAGTCTCTCCGCTGAGCAGAGAGCCTGATGCGGTGCTTGATCTGAGGACCCCCGAGATCATGACCTGAGCCGAAGGCAGAGGCTTAACCCTTTGAGCCACCCAGGTGCCACTAGATTTTTTTTTTTTTTTTTTTAATGAACATTCTAGATTTTGAGTACCTGATGTGGAAAGTAAGAGGAGATAAAAGGCACTTGAAGTGTTGAGACCATTGCATCAGTGCTGGCCACTAAGTACCCAGGACAATAGGAAAGTAGCTCGAGCAGGCTCAAAGCTTCAATTAAATTAGGTTGAGTGTGAGAGAAAAGGGGGACAATTGCAGGATGTGCCCAGCCATCTCCTCCCTAGGTGGGGGGACATCCACACATCCACCCTGGTGTGAATAACCTCCAGCTCTTTCCTTTTGAAGTCCTTTGAGACTGCATTGCATCTTGAGCACGAGAATGGAGTCCTCCCTCTGCAGCTACATAAATCAGAATACCCACTTCCATGTGCATCCTTCACACTTTCTTTATGATCCGTGAACTCTCTTTTTTATGATTTCTTTTATGATCAGTGGGCTCCCTTCTTCTCTGCTGAGATGATAGCTGAACAGTGTGGTTTACCTAAGCCCATTTTTAATCTGTATTCGTTCCCAATCCTCCCACCATGTGATTTGTGCATTTGCCTATCTTCTCCACCGCGTCCTGCAGGGTTGAATGGTGTGTCAATGTCATGCACAAATAGAAGGCTCATTTAGTGATGTTTCCGTCTGCATACTTCTAAAGCCCCAGAACCAACATACTGCATCAAAGGAAATACGGCATTATGCCCTAGACCAATAATAGCAGAGTCCATACTATGAGGCAGACACAGCCCAAAGGCTCAGGTACAACAATAAAAACCTGAAATATTCAGTCAGTAGGTGATCAGACCATTACACTGTAATTAGGTTGTTATAATTATTGACTGCCAAGCAGCATTATAACAGAAGTTATGGCTTTTACATTTTGTATCTCACCCAGGAGCAAATTAGTAGCCTATTCAGTCTATGGGCATCGAGTAAAAGCTGCTGTTGGGCAGAAGGGATCCACTTCTATTAATATCTCTGGGCGAACAGTTTGACAGAGCCATGGACACTTCCCTAGTGGAAAACGGAAATTTATATGACATCGTTGCACAGAGACTTGGAAATGATAGCTGTGAAAAGGCCTTTAAAAAAAAATTAAAGTCTTATTTTGGTTCTTAAAACACAAACAAAATAAAACATTGACGGTGATAAAGTCCCCCCCCCCCCCGAAACGGGCTTTATTAGAGAGGTGAGTATATAGATATTTGAGAAGCAGAATTATGTTTATATTTAGGTATATGTAAATCGATGAATAGGCATTTAGGAAACTAGGTTAACAACATGTTTTCGGGAATTTATAATGAAATTGTGATGGTTTTTATTGCAGCTCCTCCTGATTTTAGCAGAGAGTCCACACATGTGGGAACGCTGAATGTTGTGATTGAATCTAACAGTAACCTCGCCCCCCCCCCCATCTTTTTTCTTTTCAGAACTCTGGTTGCTCTTCGAGGCATCAAGAAGCCAAGATGTTGGTATTACTGGCTAGTATCTTTGTGGTCCACATCGCCACTTGCATCATGTTATTTGTCAGCACCATTGCCAACGTGAGTAATACGTTCTTTTGTTCATTCATTCACCCAGAAGTTATCTGAATATTTACATAAGTTACTACAAAAGAAGTTTGAGCCACAATCCCTGCCCCTCGGGAATATGCAGTTGTCTAGTCGTGGGGGGAAAAACACCCCAAAACCCAAAAAACCAAAAAAAGAACCCCGGAAAAACACCCCAAAACCCAAAAAACCAAAAAAAGAACCCCAACACCCACTGGCACTTCAAACAATGAAGTAGCAGGAGGAGAAAAGCCGGTGTCTACCAAAGGGATCCCGCCAGGGCTGGAGGTGGCAAGGGGCTGGAGAAGACAATGAGGCTTCTTCAGTCTCTGGCAGAACCTTCTCCGAGGTGGAGCTGAGGGGGATGGGTAGATGGGCGGGTTTCTTGGCGGAGGATGAATCGCGGAAGGAGCAGAGGGGTGCATTCCAAGCAGGGGTGCTAGCCAGGATGCCTCGGTGAGAGGGAGAGGCACCACCCCACCACCCTCCCCCGGGGCGAGAGCAGAGCTTCCTTTCCTTCTGGGAACCCTGATTAGAAGGATGGAGGGGAGAGGGACGAGGAGAAGCTTTGGTTGCCAGATGGACACGCTCGAATTCTGAGCCGACAGGAGCGTGTGAAGGTGGAACTGTGCCAGATTAACCTGGTTGCACGGAATTCACTCACTCTAGCAAAACAATGCAAAAATGTTTTTCTCTGAAGCTTGGGCTACTCTGACCTCTAGCGGCCGTTTGTAGCATCAGAGTAGCTTTTATTGTGCTTTTCTCGGAAAGAGACAAGCAAGACCAATCCTGGCCCGCAAAAATCAAGGCCACCCATCATAGGGCGGCAAACGGTGGCTCCAGAATCTGTTTGGGTCCCTGTTTCAGTTACAGGACAAATGGGTTTTGAAGTTCAAATAAAAGAGTTTTGCTGCAGTTGGTGGGTGTGGTCGGCACGAGCAAGGGTGCCCGTGAGCCCTCCTCCAGACTGCAGGTCAGCCATTCGGGGCCCCTGGGCTCTCAGGGTAACAAGCCTGGTCAGTGACTTCACACTGCATCAGTGGTTCCCAGAGGGCTGAGTATCTGAATTATCAGCCCCTAGTACTGGGCTTGGCATACCGTTGTTTATTGAATCAAGAGCAGGTGTTCACACATCCTGGGCCCTGTCCTTCCAGCAGTGCTCATTCTAACGGGTGTTCTGGGTGCTTGTCTTCCGGAAGAGTAAGTATTTTTGTTGGGCAGGGTGGGAAGGCACATTGGCACCACAGCAAGTCTTGGGGAATACATGTTGGTCACTCTTCTACGTTCAGGGGCCCCCACGTCCTTCCGTTTAGATGGAAGTGGCTTCTTCTTTTTTTAATACTTTATTTATTTGACAGACAGAGATCACAAGTAGGCAGACAGGCAGGCAGAGAGTGAGGGGGAAGCAGGCTCCCTGCTGAGCAAAGAGCCTGATGTAGGGCTCCATCCCAGGACCCTGGGATCATGACCTGAGCGGAAGGCAGAGGCTTTAACCCACTCAGCCACCCAGGCACCCCGAGATGGAAATGGCTTCTTGACACCAAGACTCATTGCTGTTTCCTTCGTTGTCCGCGTTTCCTAATTGCCTTCAGTTGAGCGGGTTTTTCCTTCTTCTTTTTTTCTAACCCCCTTAGGCTGTTACATGAAACGGTCTTTTTAAAAAGATTTTATTTATTTATTTGAGAGACAGAGAGACAGAGTAAGCATGAGCAGGGGGGAGGGGCAGAAGGAGAGAGAGGAGCAGACTCCCCGCTGAGCAGAGAGCCCCCTGTGGGGCTGGATCCCAGGACCCCTAGATCATGACCTGAGTAGAAGGCCGACGCTTAACCAACTGGGCCACCCAGGCGCCCCTAAAACGGTCTTGAGAGAGCGAATGGATGGTACATACTTAACAACAATTGCTCATTCTGTTTCTGCTTTTTAGAACCTCAGAATTTTAAACCACTATGATTTAATCACTTCCTTTTTGTTGTTCTTAAGTAAGGAGGAATGTGAAGCCCAGAGAAACTGTGTGATTTTTCTTCAGTCACACAATCTTCCACCTTTTCTCTTGGGACCTCTGTGGCTTCTGTTTTAGTCAGACCTCATTTCCACAAAAAGGTGGGGTGCTTAGCCTTATTTGAGGCTCAGTGTGGGGTGTTGCTGAAGATTCGATCCTGACCCAAATCTGAGTTGCTTTTTCTTTTCCTTTCAAAGCAAAGGGTCAGCTTTTCAACCATTGCTTGTTTTTTTGGTTTCAGGTCTGGGTGGTTTCCGATGATATACATGGATCAGTCGGTCTTTGGAAAAACTGTACCATTGGTGGCTGTGATAACGTGCTATCATATGCCAGTGAAGGTATGTCTTAGGGGACTGTGTTCAGTACTGACATTCGGGTGGTCAGGGAAACGTGCACCCTGCCCGGGACCGCTTTGCCTAATACCCTTCTTCTCCTCTTCCTGTGTCCACAGATGCCCTCAAGGCAGTGCAGGCCTTCATGATCCTCTCCATCATCTTCTCTGTCATCTCCCTCGTGGTCTTTGTGTTCCAACTCTTCACCATGGAGAAGGGAAACCGCTTCTTCCTTTCTGGGGCCACCATGCTGGTGTGCTGTGAGTATCCTAGGGGCGGGCTCCTGTGTATGGCGGCCTTACCATGGGCATTCCTGGCACTTTGGACAGAGGAGCACCCAGCTCAGTGAGGCTGCATTGGACAATTTTCTCCTCTGCTTGTTTGTTCTCTTTTTGAGAACCCCTGCTGGAGCTTGGAATGAGTACTGTCCTGTGCTTTAAACATGCTGCCCTATTTAAACCTAGTGCTCCTGGGGGGTGGGGATGGGGCGACCAAGTGGCCGGGCCACATGCATTGCATGCCCTTGTATAGGAGACTCTTGAGGGCAGGGAGGTGGGTGTCCTTAGACAAAGCCACTGCCATAGTGCGGGCTGGAGTTCAAGTTCTCATCCTTCTGTGGTCTTCCCTAAGACCCACAACTGGGTGAAAGGCTGTGTCGTTTCACAGCCTGGGCAGCCCGCCTACATAGGCTGGGGTCTAGAAGGAAAAGCTGGGTGGTGGATGTGAAGTTCTTTGTTTTACTTCGCACTTGTAGCTACACAAACCGGTGTGGCTATGGGAGCCCAAACACCTCTAGTTTTATCAACACAACCA
Organism: Mustela putorius furo; assembly: GCF_011764305.1. NCBI lineage: Eukaryota > Metazoa > Chordata > Mammalia > Carnivora > Mustelidae > Mustela > Mustela putorius. The sequence goes on along the minus strand of NW_025422368.1, from coordinate 34,859,567 downwards.
TCAAGGTTGGTTCAAGACCAATCAATAGAACTATCCTATGGGGCTAAACAGTCAGATTTTATTTTCCCAGTGAAATTTCCTTTTACTATGAGGAAAATTGAATCTTTTAAAAGTTACACAATTTTTTTCTTGGTTTTAATAGAAAAAAAAAAAACAAAAACAAAAACAAAAAATGAGGCCTTTTTTCCCCCCTCTTGTAGGGTTGTGTATTATGGTCGGAGTGTCCATCTATACTCATCATTACGCCGGTGGTTATGGGACCAGCTACTTCAAAAGTCACCATGGCTACTCCTTCATCCTGACCTGGATCTGCTTCTGCTTTAGCTTTATCATTGGCGTGCTCTACCTAGTCCTGAGAAAGAAATAAGGCCAAAGGAGTTCATGGGGATCCTGGGGCAGGGGGTGGGGAGAAGGAAGCCATTGAATCTGGGAGGGAAGTGGAAGATACCACGCAGGAAAACCCAAGGGGGGGTGGGGAGGGGAAGGAGGGTGGGAGAGGCTGGAAATCCAAACTATTCCTGGGAAGGTTCTCTACCATGGATCCCCTGCCCGAGGGAGGGAGTAGTTGGCTACTCTCTGCTACTCTCTCAGCTGGAGAGACTCTCTCCAGCCACCAGACTTGGCCTCCAGCTGTTCTTAGTTACACACACTGCCTGGGGACCCACCAGCTGCCGCACCTCTGGCTCCACTCCTGAGGCTGAACTCTGGGTCTCGCACTGTGGTCCTCAGACCTATTGCATCAAGTTAAAATAGCGGTACAAGTTCCAGCAAGCAAAGATCTTGTTTTTGTGTTGACTGTGCCAAGCCTGGAAGCCATCCCGCCTTTCTGGCCCAAAGCAGAACATCACATTCCAGTCTGAAGGGCCTGTAGGAGGGGGCTTTGGCCTGTGAGCCATTAGCCCTCCTTAGAACAGATATTTAACTCTGTGGAACTCAGTGGTATTTGTGATGAAATGGGAGAAAGACATAGAGTCCTAAGGCCAAATTGGTGGGTGAGTTAAACCAAGAAAGAGGACTTTTCCCAGGGGAAGGCCTGGAGGCTGGTCAGAACCCAGACTGGACCTCAGGCAGCTATCCCTCACAGAGAACTCTTGTTGTGGACTTTGCTAGGCCTCTTGCTTAAAGCCAAAGCAGCTCTTTTGGCATTTCTGTAGCCACTCATGACCAGTTCTGTGGTGAAAGCACCATGCAAATAATGAGACCAAGGGGCAGTCTTGTGACAGTGCTATAGTAGGGTTGTTTTTAGGATCCCCTGTTCATGCGATCAGTGTTTCTTTTAAGCATATATTGGGAGAGAGATGGACATGGTTCCTTGTAACATGATTTATTACTCTCCCTCTAAATTATAACTTTGGAGGACGTTTTTCCTAAAAACAAAAAATTATCCGCATTGGGGATCAGAACTCCTAGGCTCAGTGGTAGCTCTCTCTCTGACATGGGCTGGAGCCATTGCCTTTCAGAGGCCCTGTCTGTCCTACAAGTGAGGCAGGGCAATTCTGGAAGCTTAGTAAAACACACACAAACCAAAACCAAATAGATCCTTGGGAGAAAGGTGCTATATAATTGTAAAGTATTAAGCATATTAGATTCCAGTCATGATTATAACAGAGTGCCTGCATTCCCAGGAAAATTAGAAAATTCCCATGAGACAAATAAAAACATAGGTGATAGACACATATTTTCTTTAAGAGAAAAAATAAAAAGCAAAAACTCCTGTGGTTCCCAGTCAGTTGGCAATTGGGCTGTCTGTTGCCGTAGGAGCATTTCTATATAGGACTTAGAGGATGTATATTATTCCTGGGGAAGCAGGCATTGCTCTGGCCTGGAGCAGCTATTTCAAGCCATCTCAGATTCTGTCTAAAGGGGTCATTTTGGGAAGACACTTCCTTTATTACCAGAGAAGATCTACCCCAGGGGGAATGTGAGACATCTTGCCTACTTTTCCTTCTCCCACCTCTCTCCTTACTCCATTTCTTACACACTTTTCCTTTCTGGGGAGTTGTCATGCCATGATTGCTGGTATTTATGTAAAAGGACTATGACTAAATATATTGCTCTATGTTCATTCTGGTTAAGGGAATATTGAGGCCACCAGATTACATGGGCTGGGAGTAGAGAGATGGCAAGCAGGAACTGTGGAATGATGAACTTTTAAATATGATTTAATTATCACATGATTATAGAAGGCTGTCTTATGTGCAGAAGCATACTTACATATCAGATATACTCAAAAGAGATACTCGCATTATGTTGAAAAGTCAAACTATGACTGGAGTGAACCATGTATTCCCTTGTCTTTTACTTTATTTCTGTGACATTTATGTCTCATGTAATTTGCATTACATTGGTGGGTTGTTCTAGTACTGTATTTGGCTTCTCCTTTAATAGATTGATATTTCATATACTATAAATGTAAATATTTTGATACAAATGTTTATAACTCTAGGGACATAAAAGTAGATTCTGATTCCCTTCACCGTGTGAATGTTTTCTTCCTAAAAAAATGCAGGACAGTAGGGATAATAGTGACATTTATACCTAACGAAGTTGTCGATCAGTGCGATTTGAACAACTTGGCATTTATTTGAGACATTAAACTACTTTCTGGTAGTTTAGGCATTCTACAAAAACTCTTTCAGGCAAATGAATGTTATTAGGTATAGTTTTATTTTAACATTAATTAAACCTCTAAAGCAAAAAATAGAACTTCATAAGTTACATCAGGGAGATGTCATGGTCTTGAATCAGCATGACTTATGACATTAAGAAATGAGATACTTGAAAAGTTTCTTTGGCTAAGATCAAGTGAAATAGCCAATTCCTCTAATGTGTCTTCAAAATATAAAGCAATTTACAAAGGTATGCATCACATACATACCTTTGCAAAAACCCATTCATTGCATAAACTAGGCATATCTCTATGGGACAGATGAGAAAAGGAAAGCTTTACTGCTTTCCGTGAGCAATAAGGACTGGAATTAACAATAGAAAAGCAGAGTAGACACTGTATACCCTAGCACTATGTCAACACTAATATCATACAAATGGTTTTAATGTAGTTTGGTGCTATGTTAGACCCCTGTGGTTTTGGATGAAATAACTGCACAGAGTAATACACAAAAAATACACAATGGAACATGAGAATAAAACTTTAACATATTTTAATGTCAATTAATCAAATTGTATTGATTATTGATACCCTCTCAGAGACCTATGTAATTTCTGAGATCGCTTCTGAGAGAAGAAGCTACTTCTCTCCTTTAGTTCTTCCTGGGATTCATTCTCCCATGTCATTTGCCTGGTAGTGGATTAGACCTCCAGAGGATCCTTTCTTTCTTTCCTTTTATAGATCTTTAATCAGACTCTCCCAACAACTCTCCTCTGCCCGGATGAAATCTTCTATCTCAAAGACCTGGATAGTGAACGAGGGTGTATTACTTAGGATTCTCCACAGAAACACAACCATTAGGAGGTGTAAATTATATACAGAAATTGGCTCACATAATTATGGAGGCAGGCAAGTTCAAAATCTTCTGGAAGGATAGGGCTGGCAGGCTGGGTCCCAGGGAAGAGCCATTGCTGCTGTTCAAGTCCAAAGAATGTCTGCTGGCAGAATTGTCCCTTGTTTACGGGGAGGAGGTGGTCACTCTTTTGTTTTATTTAACTGATTGAATGAAGCCCACACACATAGAGGACAATCTGCTTTACTCCAAGTCCACTGATCTAAATGTTAATCTCATCCAAAACACCCTCACAGCAACATCCAGAATAATGTTTGGCCACATGTATGGGCACCATAGCCCAGCCAACATGACAAATGAAATTAGTTGTCATGGGGGAAACATTCCAATTACGAATAAGGCACTGACTTACCAAACATTTCCAGAAATAATTTAAAAGAAGCTTAAACAGTGGAAATCTTTATGTTTGCAGTTGATACTCAGCTCAAATAGTGAAATAGTTAAGACATGGGTGTTAACCTGAAAGATGATCTTGAATATCCTATGAAAAGACAGGAAGTTGTCAGGGTCTCTTAAAGGGGAGCTTCTTAGGTAGGGTTAAGTTGAATTAAGGTGTTTAAGAAAATACTCTTCAGTGAAACCGGTCCAAATTTATGAAGATAGGACAGATGAGCTACATAGCTTTCCATTACCACTTAAGAATAGGATTTGCAGGCAAATGAAACTTATTTATTCATCAAAGTGATTAATGTGAGGTGCCAAATGGTTAACAGGTAGCTACACCCCTCTGTGTTGGATTCAGCCATTATAGTCTCTGACCCTATAGTCTCAAACCCCACTGGCTTTGAGGCACAGAAGAGTATTTCAGCAGGGCCTTGAAGGAAGGCATGTGAAAACTAAGAAGGTATTGTGCAGGATTCCACCCTAAAAAAGAGATGCTCTCTCCCATGTTTACTTAATCGTCAGAATATACCAGAATACAGATAAAATTCCCTAGCAAAAATGTGTAAATGAGTTTTAAAAAAAGACTAGATTTTAGGGATTAGAGAGGAATGAGGTAGAGTGGTAAGAGGCAGGATGAAAAGAAGAAAACTTGCTGGAAATTTTGGAGTAGATTCTGAAGAGGATTGATTCATTTTAGAGAGGTACTTGCGGTCCAGGAAAGCAAGCAGCTCTTGACCACACAGCTGGTAGAGAAGGAGGTACACTGATTAGGAGGAGCCCAAAGAAAGGAGTGTTTTGGAGTTCTCCCTAGTCTTGTTTCTGAAAGGGAGACACATGGGGCTTCCTCGTGAGGTAGGAGGGTGGTACATTAAAACTTGTAATGATGAACTACTGGGTGCTAGGTACTGCACCTAGAGGCTAGGGAATGAAAGATCAAGCAGACATGTTTCCTGTCTTCATCTAATTTATAATCTAGCCTGGGGGTAAGACTCATACCTAGAGAAAATGGAAGAAGACCCTATGGGAGCACAGAGGAGATGGGAGGACTGGCACATGGGGGAGGATAGAAGATTTTCAGGTCTTCATCCTTTCTTCATGGTCCTTATCCTACTCCATGAGTAATTAGCTGACAACCCTTATGGATTTTACCTCTGCTGCTTCTCTTACCTACCCAAATCTCCCTGCCCCAAAGCCCATTGCTTTGTTCCAGGCTCTCTTTGCCTTCCATAACTGCAGGAAAGAAACATCCCAATGTCCTCCATGTCTTCACCTACTCTCTCCATCCTCTTGAATTTGCTGATGCTTAGGAACCAGAGAAACTTTTCCTCTAGCATCGCTTCCATCTTGCCAAGGGGAGGAAACATCCACTATGAGCTCCAGATAGAGCTGATCCAGAGGACATTGGACAAAAGGGGATGATCAGGGCTGTCATCCTTGTGCAGTTTCCACAGCCCCTCAGACTAAACTGTTCTTCGTGGCAGCCCATCTTTTGGAGGAACAGGCAAGATGCTTCCACGGCGGCGTCAGAAAAATGACTAGAGCTATTCCCGGAGCGACAACAGCCGATCTTGAAATGCAGGACATGTTTCATTTGCTTATAATTATTGTGCTCTAATGTCAGGATGGGTATTGATGGATGCTTCTCCATCACAGGGAGCCAATCCAGGGCGTGGAGGGTCAGAATTCCCATGTAGGATGCCAGTGTTTATGGGAGGTTCATCCTTAGTCTTCAGTTAACTGATGACGATCAACAAGGGCTAAAGAATGAGTCCCAAATCAAGAATGACTGTCTTCATATGGCAAATGAAGGACTTTATTATATTAAGAGATAAACTGAACAAGGGGTGGGAGGTAGGGAAACAAGAACAAACTATTGAGCCCTTCCCAATATAGGAATGCATCAGGTTCCAAAAGCCATTTTCCCGAGCTGGTTATTGGTTAAACTCAGAGTATATTTTTCCATAGATGCGATTCAGAATCATTTTGCTTATGATATGGGTAAAGACTTTTGTAATCTAGCCTGGAAATAAGTTCAATAATTATTGAACTATTATTATTTTCAATGGGAATGAGTTAGTTTAAATTCTGGAACATAGAACCTTCTGTTACCTTTTAAAAAATTAATTAACTATATTTTATTTAAATAAAAAATTTAAATTAACATATAATGTATTGTTTGCTTCAGGGGTATAGGTCAGTGACTCATCAGTCTTACACAATTCACAGCACTCACCATAGCACATACCCTCCCCAATGTTTATAACACAGCAACCCTATCCCTTCCCTCCCTTCCCCCTCCAGCAACTTTCAGTTTGTTTCCTGAGATTAAGTGTCTTTTATGGTTTGTCTCATTCCCAGGTCCCATCTTATTTCATTTTTTCCCTCCCTGTCCCCTGCAACCCCTTACCCTGTCTCTCAAATTCCTCGTATCAGAGAGATAATATTATAATTGTCTTTCTCTGATTGACTTCTTTTGCTTAGCATAATACCCCTCTACTTCTACCCACACTGTTGCAAATGGCAAGATTTCGTTTTTTTCTGATGGCTGCGTAGTATTCCATTGTGTATATATGCTGCATCTTCTTTATCCATTCATCTGTTGATGGGCATCTAGGTTCTTTCCATAGTTTGGCTATTGTGGACATTGCTGCTATAAACATTTGGGTGCATGGGCCCCTTTGGATCACTACATTTGTATCTTTAGGGTAAATACCCAGTAGTGCAATTGCTGGGTCATACGGTAGCTCTATTTTCAACTTTTTGAAGACTCTCCATACTGTTTCCCAGTGTGGCTGCCCCAGGTTGCATCCCCACCAACAGTGTAGGAGGGTTCCCCTTTCTCTGCATTCTCGTCAACATCTGTTGTTTCCTGACTTTTTAATTTTACCCATTTGACTGGTGTGAAGTGGTATTTCATTGTGGTTTCGATTTGTATTTCTCTGACGCTGAGTGATGTTAAGCAGTTTTACATGTGTCTGTTGGCCATTTGGCTGTCTTCTTTGCAGAAATGTCTGTTCATGTCTTCTGCCCATTTCTTTATTGGATTATTTGTTCTTGGGTGTTGAGTTTTATAAATTCTTTATAGATTTTGGGTTCTAGCCCTTTACCTGATATGTCATTTGCAAATATCGTCTCCCATTCTGTTGGTTGTCTTTTTTTTTTTTTTGACTATTTCCTTTGCTGTGCAAAAGCTTTTGATCTTGATGAAGTCCCAATAGTTCATTTTTGCCCTTGCTTCCCTTGCGTTTGGTGATGTTTCTAGGAAGAAGTTGCTGTGACTGAGGTCGAAGAGGTTGCTGCCTGTGTTCTCCTCAAAGATTTTGACGGATTCCTGTCTCACATTGAGGTCTTTCATCCATTTTGAGTCTATTTTGGTATGTGGTATAAGGAAATGGTCCAGTTTCATTCTTCTGCATGTGGCCGTCCAATTTTCCAAATACCATTTGTTGAAGAGACTGTCTTTTTTCCATTGGACATTCTTTCCTGTTTTGTCAAAGATTAATTGGCCATGGGGTTGAGGGCCCATTTCTGGGCTTTCTATTCTGTTCCATTGATGTATGCGTCTGTTTTTGTGCCAGTATCATACTGTCTTATGATTACAGCTTTGTAAGACAGCTTGAAGTCTGGAATTGTGGGGCTGCCAACTTTGGTTTTCTTTTTTAACATTCCTCTGGCTATTCATAGTCTCTTCTGGTTCCATATAACTTTTAGGATTATTGGTTCCATTTCTTTGAAAACAACAACAACAACAACAACAACAACAACAAAACGATGGCATTTTGATAGGGATTGCTTTAAATGTGTAGATTGCTTTAGGTAGCATAGACATTTTCACAATATTTGTTCTTCCAATACATGAACATGGAATGTTTTTCCATTTCTTTGTGTCTTTCTCAATTTCTTTCATGAGTACTTTATAGTTTTCTGAGTACAGATTCTTTGCCTCTTTGGTTAGGTTTATTCCTAGGTATCTTATGGTTTTGGGTGCAATTGTAAGTGGGATCAACTCCTTAATTTCTCTTTCTTCTGTCTTGCTTTTGGTATATAGAAATGCAACTGATTTTTGTGCATTGATTTTATATCCTGACACTTTGCTGAATTCCTGTATGAGTTCTAACAGTTTTGGAGTGGAGTCTTTTGGGTTTTTCACATAAAGTGTCATATCATCTGCAAAGAGTGAGAGTTTGACTTCTTTGCTGATTCAGATGCCTTTTATTTCTTTTTGTTGTCTGATTGCTGAAGCTAGGACTTCTGGTACTATGTTGAATAGCAGTGGAGATAGTGGACAGCTCTGTGGTGTTCCTGCTCTTAGAGGAAAAGCTCTCAGTTTTTCCCCATTGAGGATAATATTTGCTGCGGGCTTTTCATAGATGCCTTTTATGATGTTTAGGTATGTACCCTCTATCCCAACACTGTAAAGAGTTTTAATTAAGAAAGGATGTTGTGGGGCACCTGGGTGGCTCAGTGGATTAAGCCTCTCCCTTTGACTCAGGTCATGATCTCAGGGTCTTGGGACCGAGCTCCATGTCGGGCTACTTGCTCAGCGGGGAGCCTGCTCCCACTCCCCCGCCTGCCTCTCTGAGTACTTGTGATCTCTGTCTGTCAAATAAATAAATAAAATCTTAAAAAAAAAAAAGGATGTTGTACTGTGTCAAATACTTTTCCAGCATCTATTGAGAGTATCATATGGTTCTTCTTTCTTTTATTGATTTTGAGGATGTCAAACCAACCTTGCAGCCCAGGAATAAATCCCACTTGGTGGTGGTGAATAATCCTTTTCATGTACAGTTGGATCCTATTGGCTAGTATTTTGGTGGGAATTTTTGCATCCATGTTCATCAAGGATATTGGTTTGTAATTTTTGTTTTTCATGGGTCTTTGTCTGGTGTTGGGATCAAAGGAATGCTGGCCTCATAAAATGAGTTTGGAAGTTTTCCTTCCACTTATATTTTTTGGAACAGTTTCAGGAGAATAGGTATTAATTCTTTTTTAAATTTTTGATAGCATTTCCCCGGGAAGCCATCTGGGCACTTGTTTGTTGGGAAATTTTTGATGACTGCTTCTATCTCCTTTCTCGTTATGGGTCTGTTCAGATTTTCTATTTCTTCCTGGTTCAATTTTGATAATTTATATGTATCTGGTATATGTATCTAGGAATGCATCCATTTCTTCCAGATTGTCAAATATGCTGGTGTATATTTGCTTATAATATGTTCTTATAATTGTTTATATTTCTTTGGTATTGGTTGTGATCTCTCCTCTTTCATTCATGACTTTATTAATTTGGGTCCTTTCTCTTTTCTTTTTGATAAGTCTGGCCAGGGGTTTATCAGTGTTATTAATTCTTTCCAAGAACCAGTTCCTCATTTCTTTGATTTGTTCTACTGTGTTATTGGTTTCCTTTGCATTAATTTCTGCTCTGATATTTATTATTTCTCTTCTCTTTCTGGGTTTAGGCTTTCTTTGCAGTTCTTCCTCCAGTTCCTTTAGGTGTAGGGTTATGTTGTGTACTTGAGACCTTTCTTGTTTCTTGACAAAGTCTTGTATTGCTATATACTTTCCTCTCAGGACAGCCTTTGCTGTGTCCCAAAGTTTTTGAACAGGTGTGTTTTCATTTTCATTTGTTTTCAGGAATTTTTTAAGTTCTTCTCTAATTTCCTGGTTGACCCATTCATTCTTTAGTAGTATGCTCTTTAGCCTCCATGTATTTGAGTGCTTTCCAACTTTCCTCTTGTGGTTGAGTTCTAGTTTCAAAGCATTGTGGTCTGAAAATATGTGGGAAATGATCCCAATCTTTTGGTACTAGTTGAAAACTGATTTATGACCCAGGATGTGATCTATTCTGAAGAATGTTCTATGTGCACTAGAGAAGAATGTGTATTCTGTTGCTTTGGGATGGAACATTCTGAATATATCTGTGATGTCCATCTGATCCAGTGTATCATTTAAAGCCCCTATTTCCTTGCTGATTTTTTGCTTAGATGATCTGTCCATTTCAGAGAGGGAAGTGTTAAATATCCCTACAATTATTGTATTAGTGTCAATGTGTTTCTTTGATTTTGTTATTAATTGGTTTATATATTTGGCTGTTCCCATGTTAGAGGCATAGATATTTAAAATTGTTAGATTTTCTTGTTTACAGACCCTTTAAGTATGATATAGTGTCCTTCCTCATCTCTTGTAGTCGTTGGCTTAAAATCTAATTTGTCTGATATAAGGATTGCCACTTCACCTTTCTTTGGTTGTCCATTAGCATGGTAAATTGTTTTGCACCCTGTCACTTTAAATCTGGAGGTGTCCTGGGGTCTAAAGTGAGTTTCTTGAAGGCAGCATATCTGTGGGTTTTGTTTTCTTATCCATTCTGATACCCTGTGTCTTTTGACTGGGACTTTGAGTCCATTTACATTCAGGGTAACTATTGAAAGATATGAATTTAGGGCCATTGAATTGCCTGTAAGGTGACTTTTACTTTATATTGTCTCTGTTCCTTTCTGGTCTGTTATTTTTAGGCTCTCTCTTTACTTAGATGACCCCTTCCAATATTTCCTGTAGGGCTTATTTGGTGTTTGCAAATTCTTTTAGTTTCTGTCCTGGAAGCTTTTTATCTCTCCTATTTTCAATGACAGCCTAGCTGGATATAGTATTCTTGGTTGCATATTTTTCTCATTTAGTGCTCTGAATTTATCATTCCAGTCCTTTCTGGCCTGCCAGGTGTCTGTGGATAGGTCTGCTGCCAACCTAATATTTCTACCATTGTGTGTTACAGACCTCTTGTCCTGAGCCACTTTCAGGATTTCTCTTTGTCACTGAGACTTGTAAGTTTTACTATTAGACAATGGGGTGTTGACCTATTTTTATTGATTTTGAGGGGAGTTCTCTGTGCCTCCTGGATTTTGATGCTTGTTCCCTTCACCAAATTATGGAAATTCTTGCTGTAATTTGCTCTAGTATACTTCTAGCCCTCTCTCTCTTTCTTCTTCTTCTAGGATCTCAGTTATTCTAATTTTCTTTTGTCCTATGGTATCACTTATCTCTCCAATTCTCCCCTCATGGCCCAATATTTGCTCATCTCTCTTTTTCTCTGCTTCTTTGTTATCCATCATTTGGTCTTCTATATCACTAATTCTCTCTTCTGCCTCATTTATCCTAGCAGTAAGAGCCTCCATTTTTTATTGCACCTCATTAATAGCGGTTTTGACTTCAACTTGGTTAGATTTTAGTTCTTTTGTTTCTCCAGAAAGGGATTCTCTAGTATCTTCCATGCTATTTTTGAGCCCAGATATCACCTTGATAATCATCATTCTGAACTCTAGATCTGACATCTTACTAATGTCCATATTGATTAGGTCCCTAGCCATCAGTACTGCCTCTTGTTCTTTTTTTTTTTTTTTTTTGAGGTGAGTTTTTCCGCCTTGTCATTTTATCCAGATAAGAATAGATGAATGAGAGAACAAAATACTAAAAGGGTAACTATGACTCCAGAAAAATATACACTAACAAAATTTGAAGAGACCCAAAACTGGGGGGGAGGGGAAGAAAGGAGAAAAAATTTTATATATATATATAAATTTTATATATATTTATATTTATATAAAAATAAAATATATTATATTTTAAATAAATATATATATCATATATTATATATTATATATATAATATATAATAAAATAATATATATTATATTTATATTTATTTATATAAATAAAATTTTTTCTTATATATATATATATATATATATATATATGATTAGTGAATAGAACAGAGCCACAATCTTGAATTTGGATCTATTTTGGTCTGTTAGAAGAAGCTGGCTCCCAAAATTTTAAAGAAAGAATATATATATATAATAAGGGTAAACACGATGAAGAGATGGAATATGACTATATTAAGATAAAATTTAAAAAGATTCTAAAAAATGAATTGAAAAGAAGTTGGTCAAAAAAGGGGGAAAAAAAAAGGAAAGAATGTGATCAGGCTGGAGACTAGAATAAAGGCTGCGCTAGATTTAGGGTATATTTTGATCTGTTAGAAGAAAGTGTAGTCCAAAATTTTAAAGAAAGAAAAACCTATATGTACACAAAAAATAAGGCTAAATACAATGAAGGGATAGAATATGACTACAAGAATAAGAATTTAAAAAGATTTTTTAAAAATGTATTGATAAGATACAATAGTTAAAAAGCATTAAAATAGGAGAGAGGAAACATTTAAAAATATAAGAGAAAACAAAATTTTAAAAATGTAACTTTGAAAGACTAAAGAATCATGGGAAAAACCATCAGTTCTATATGTTGCATTCCCACTAGCTCTGCAGTTCTCATTGATTGGTGAACTTGGTCTCAGCTGGATGTTCTTGCTAATCTTCTGGGGAAGGGGTCTGTTGCAGTGATTCTCAAAAGTCTTTGCCCATGGCAGAATTGTACTGCCCTTGCCAGGGGCCAGGTTAAGCAATCTGCTCGGATTCACTCTTGGGAGCTTTTGTTCCCTGAACGCTTTCTGTACTGCTTTGGAGAACGGGAATGAAGATGGCTGCCTCCCAATCTCCAGCCCAGAGGAGCTGAAAGCTCAGAGCCCTGCTCCTCAGTGAGTCCTCAGGGAAAAGCAGTCAATCCCTCCCATTTCCGTCATCTCTGGCCGCACTCTGTGCTTGCCTGACCTGTGATGTAGCGTTTCTGTCTCTGGTGCACAGCCTCATTTAGAGTCTCCAGACCTGGCCAATTCCTGCACCAGAAGAGAAAGGTGAGTCTGCCCGGGTCTGCCACTTGTGGAGTCCCTGCTCAAAGAGCAGTGACCCAACTGTGCCTCGGATCACAGTTTAGGGTAATCATGAGCTGAAAGCTCACTCCTCGGCTCCATCTCTGTAGCTGGCTTCCCTGCTTTGATACCTGGGGGCTCTGCCACCCTCAGACACCCCTCTTTTTGTGACCCTGCAGGTCCTAAGACTATACTGTCCCCATGAGGGCTACACCCCCCGCTTAGCCTCTGGAACAGTGTCCCTCAGTGGAGCAGACTTCTGATTTTGTGCTCCTCTGCTTTACTGTTTGCCAAGAATTGACCCCTCCCCCCATGGTCTATCTTCCCATATATCACCTCAGATTCACTTCACATGTCCTACCTTCCAGAAAGAGGTTGCTTGATTTTCTGTTCCTAGAATTGTTGCTCGTCTTCTCTTCCATCTCCTGTTGAGTTTGTAAGTGTTCAGAATGGTTTGATAACTATCTAGCTGAAATCCTGGACACAATGATATTAGATCTCCTATTCCTCTTCAATCTTGCTCCTCCCTCCTCTGTTACCCTTCTAAACCTTTTATGGTAAGAGGAGTGTATCTGATGGAGAGTGGGATGGAGAGTAGATATGGGTCCATATTCAGAAGCAAGGCAACCAGTGGGCCAGCGAATCACTTAACCTGAGTGGGGTATGGCATGTTCAGAGTTTGTCATTGAGTATAGGAGAACATGGTGTTTAGCATGACTCTGTCTGGCTGTAAACATACACAGTATATAGTTTTTTAAATTGGATGTTAATCTGGAATGGCTTGCTCCACTCTTTTGGTCTCAGGGCTCAAAATCAATCTTAATTTTCTAACTTATGTTATCATATCAATGGCTTTAATCCAGTCTATCCAGGGACTTTAGAATGATTCTAACGCCTTAGTATAGTAGTCGACATGCTCTTGGGCATTATGACATCTTATTATTTTAGTTTGATTTTATGACTTCTCCTCCCTCTTACAAAATGTTGACATAGGGCATATATATTTATAAGTTTTAAGGTGAATCAAGATCCAACCTGTTTTGAGTATTTGAATACAATTTTGCAATTGCTCTTGAGGTAACTAGGCATTGCAAAATCAAGTTTGAGAGTTATAGTACTGGATTTATGAGGGAAGTAGATTATACTAATTAATTTGACATTTAGTCATCCTGTTTTTTAAAAAGTTAGAATCTTTCTGGCAGTAAAATTTAAATCCAGATTTCTTTCCATAAACCAAATTACCAGCTTCACTTCAACATGGCATCCTTGCACTGACTGCTAATTTTTTTCTCCAGAGTACTTCACATTCTTTACCGCTCATTGTATTTAATATTTCTCAGAGCTCCTGGAAGGACAGATAAAAGGTAAATGCAGACAACTCTAAAATGTTCAATTTAAGTTCATTTCATTTCAGGTTCATATGACCTTCCCCTGCACATCCCCATTCCAAGAGTTGTTCTTCCTGATTTAGAGAAAGGAACTCTCATTTTTGTGGCTAATGTCTACCACCACCATTTTGTGAATTTCATATTCTTTTATTTCCTCAGGGATGCTTTATAGATACCTCTTTTCTCCTTGTATCTCCAACTTCTCTCTCTACTGGAAATTTTCTCTTGTGGGTAAAATAAGCATAAATTTGTCTCATTGTAATAAAACAAAACACAACCAAACAAAACACTTCTTCCTATCCTAATAGTTTACCGCTTGCTGTCTCTTCACAGGTGTGCTTATTGAAAGTGTTGTTTATTGTCTATGTCTCCACTGGGTCCCAACTTGAGATTTGTGGGGTCTCAGGCAAGAGTACAAATGGAGGGCAGCAAACTGGATGTCTAAATATTTAAAACTTCGATATCAAGTTAATGAGTTGTTAAGTAAATGTATCCTATTTTTCTACTTTGATGAATATATGTAGAAGGTTAAGACCAAACTTAGAATTCTCAGAGTTCTTGGAGTTCTGGGGTAGAGCTTGGTTTCATAGGGGAGAGTTAGTACTGGGCCTCCCACTTATAGCCTGCTTTTCTTTTTTTTTTTTTAAAGATTTTATTTATTTATTTGACACAGAGAGATCACAAGTAGGTAGAGAGGCAGGCAGAGAGAGAGAGGAGGAAGCAGGCTCCCTACTGAGCAGAGAGCCCGATGTGGGACTCGATCCCAGGACCCTGAGATCATGACCTGAGCAGAAGGCAGCAGCTTAACACACTGAGCCACCCAGGCGCCCTATAGCCTGCTTTTCTTATTGGTCACTTCTGCCTCCATCCCTCATAATGAGGGGCCCAGAGTGCATAGATATGGAGACCCCAGCCCACATACCTAAGACCAGTCCTCATTCCTTCCTCATCCTGCAAATGGCTACCCCTCAGCCACTTCACCCTAGGAGTGTGTACACCTGTGGTATGTTTTGATCTCTAAATAGATTTGACTAGGCCCAGACAAAGGAGGCCTAAAAGTGGTCATGGGGACTTTCCAGGGAATTTGGGGTCCTGGATAACCAGAATAGAATCTTGAAGGAGAGTATGGGCTCTAGTAGGTATGTTCCTTGGCCCTAAGCCCAAGGGTTTTTAGTTGATGGGAGGTTGTAATGGGAGGAAGGTTAGAGCTGAGCCTTGAAGGCACAGGCCTAGTGAAGACCCCCTCACCTGGTCTGTAAGGCCACTGGTCTGTCATTTCACTTCTCCCTCCTTCTTTCATGGCCGATTCAAGCCAAACTAACCTCACCAGTTTGCTGCTCTTCTATAGTATCTTTAGATTCCACAGCACAGTAAATACCCTTAATCTGTATTTTCTTCTTCCTCTCCTCCTTCTGCTTCTTCTTTTCTTGACCCTCTACTCATTTTATCACTGTATTCTACACGATGACTTAATTAAAACTCGTATAATTAATCACCATTTATCTTGTAACGAATCTAAAATTTGCATCTTGACTCAGACCAATTTTCTGGATTCAGGCCCATAAAAACTACAAATTCAACTGAACCCATTAGGGCCTGCCCCTTTCTTTTATATTCCCAGTCTCAGAAAATAACCACCTATCACTTAGATGCACAGGCCAGAAACCCGGTGTCATTCAGATTCCTCCTACTTCATTCTTCACATCTAATTAGTAACTGTATCTTGTTGATCTAACGCCTAAATATTTCTAGACTTTCCCCCTACCTTTCCATCTCCTTTGCTGTGATACCAGTTCAGACCTTTAATAGCATTTAAAAAAAAATAGCTGAATAGTCTCTTAAAAATTCACTGCTATAACTCATTTCCCACTCTGTTATAAAAATTATTGTCCTAAAATGCAAATATGATCATGCCCGTCCCCTCCTTTTAATCTTTCATTGGCCCTATTATGTTGTTAATGATAAAATTCAGAGTCCTAAACCTGTCTATTACAGACTTTTCTCCCCATGCCATTCTATCCTTGAGTGGAAATATACTACTTACATCATATTTTTGGAAGTGTTTTGTACACACTTTTTCTTTTCCCTGAAAATCTTTCCTTCCTCTGGTATCTGGCTACCCCCTTCTGATTCCTCAAGACTCAGCCCATTCCTCATCTCAGAAAAGGTACTATATGACCACCCAAGGCCCTACTGGGATGCCTTCTATCAATGCTTACATAACACTATGTGCATGTTCCATCAGAGTATTTTTCACAAGATATTTTAATTGTGGCTTTAACTGAATGGTACCATCACTAGACTGAACTCCACTGGAGCAGGGAATTCATCTTTCATATTCTTTCAGCATTTAACATTATGCCTGGCAATTAACAAATATTCAATATAATTGTGTGAAAAGTTCCAGGGAAGGTTGTGGGGTTATCACAATGGGTCACAGAGCCCATCCCCAAGGTGCTTACTGATTAGAAGATAATTAAACAAGGGGCTGCAGGTGGAGTGCTGCTGATGCTGAGAAGGAGGGAGGCAGGATACCTCTAGGTGGGTGTCCCTAAGGCACTTAGGGTCATTAAATTTGATAAAAGCTATCTCTGCAAAAATGTATATGTATACATTATATAATACATATGTATATATATATATTTTTTTTTTCATAAATTTAGTATACACACAAATTCCCCTGGAGCCATCCTTGGATTTCCTAAGTGGTACACCCCTTATGTCTGGGCAAGAGTAGCCTCTGCCTTATAGCAAGCAACCTGCTCTGACCCTTATACAGCTGTGTTCCATGGGCACATGTATTCAGGAACATTTGAGATGAACTTGCAGGGTGAATACAATTTTGGAAGTTTTACACATGGGAGGAAGAGGGAAATTAGTTCAGATGGATGAGCCAAAAAACAAAACAAAACAAAACCCCAACAAAAAAAACAACCAAAAAACCCTCAACATTTAGGGCTGGAGAAAGCTAGCTGGGTCCAGTGATATATTTGGAGAAGTAGATTAGGATCTGCAGAAAGAAGGCTCTGACCCTCTGAGTCAGGAGTTTTAAACTGACTTGGTGGGACCATGAGGGAGTCATGAGGGAGTCATACCCATGTTTTTTTGAGGTGGGCATCATATAATTTGGCAGATTATAGAGTGGACTCTAGGGGAGGAAAAGGAAGGTGGGGAGAGGTCTGGGAAGCTGTTTCAGTCCTTGAGGAAAGCAACAAAATGGAAGTAACTGCACAAAGTGGTTGGGATGGGAACGGAAGAGAGGAATACAAAAGACTAGACTTACATGCCATGTGATTCAGCAAGAATTTGAGGAGAAGACCTCAGAGAGTATTCCAATTTATAGGACTGGATGATGGGAAACTGGTCATGCTGTTAATGAAATCGGGAAGCTGGAGGAAGAATTAATTTGAGGCGGAAGAGGAGGAGCTCAGATCTGGATATGCTAAGTGTAAAGAGTCAGCTGGACACGGAGGTAGCTCTCTCCTCCAAGTCTAAAAGGTTCTAGGATAATCTTGAGGGTTCTGTTCCAGAGTGCTCCTGGAGGTCCCCAAAGCACCCCCAAACAGAAGTCCTTAGGAGGCTGCATATTTCTTATGTTTAAACTCTAGAGAGTTAAACTTTTCTGGGCACACCCATCATCCTGCATCAGCTTGCTTGGGACTGACCCTTTTTATATTTGTTTTAATTCAGCTCTCTTCCCATTTAAAATTTTGCTTTTAAATTGTTTTATTGCCAAGGTTAGCTTCCTCAAATTAGCATTCTATTTTCTCTTTATGTTAGTTTCAGTGCAGATCCTATAGGCCTGTGGAGAACAAGGTTTGGGGCCGGGTGGGCATGGAGAGATGACAAAAGGAGAGGACATGGATTTAGGTCACACTTGGATTTTTAATTTGGTATTCCATGAAACTTCTTGTTAAAGCCCGATTTGCTTAAATTTGATTTTCAAAAATGTTGCCTTTTACTGAATTATCCTTTTGAACGTTTTTAACATCTGCTTTTGTTTTAAAAATGGTTGTCTTTCTTTGTTTTTAAAGGCATCTTTTACTTTTACCCAAACTTTCTTATCCCCCAGATAGAGTCTTCTTCTGGGCAAATTATTTTGATGCTAAGCCTGTGAACATCACTCTGCCCAATGAGATCTGGAATGATATCTGGATACAGGTAACAGTGACCTGGCATGGACATCAGTCAGATGATTATGACAAAGCCCATGTGATACCAGGATGTATGAAGAAATAAAAAAAATGAGGGGCAATAATTTCTTCATATTCCGAATTAGTCAGATTATAGTCTGAATTAGAGAACTACTCAGCATTGGTCACCACTGTTCAAAGGGATGTGAAGAAATTGTAGTGACTGTAGAAACAAGCAACAAAGATGATTAAAGGTTAGAAAATACGTTTCAGGATGAAAGATGAAAAGGTTTTTGATGTCTTGGGAATGGAAGACAAAGGTGGGACATGATTCTGAAAGGTGTTTTATAAGGGGATGTTTAATGGAGAGATAGGACACTTGAACGTATGATAAAGAAAGCTTGTGAACAAATCTAAGAGAAGAAAAAAAATTCACTCTCTTAGTTTAGGCCAGAGTCAACCTTTTACCCTTTCCTGTACCCTTGACAGACATTAATAATTAATCACAACATTTTTCTGCAGTGTAGGTCAACCCTCACAAATCTTCAACCCAGAATTCCAAGCGGCCTCTACCAATCCTTTGAAACTTTCACAGATGAAGAAATCCATCTGCCACTCTAGCTGTAGGTATTTCACTTTCTGAGGACTAGAGGTTTTACCAGCTGGTTTCTCAAAGATTTTTGCAGAATCATGGCCAACATAGTTTGCTTCATGAGTTTCATGAGAAATAGACTTAATTTATAAACAATAATAGATCTTGACCCTTTGAGCAAACTGGGACATTCTCTGGAATGCTTTTAATGGAGGAGTGGGGAATTTTGCTACTAATTTAACAGATAGTTTAGTTGTCTTCTTAAGCAAGATCTTCACAGACATCCTTTAAGATCTCATAATGCTGATAAGCTTGAACAAAAAGAAATATATGTGGATGCACCATAACGCCTTCTTCAGCCAATCAGCATTGCGGGTCAACCTAGAGCCCAGTTTTTCTCCACTGGGTCAAATAGTACATTGTCTTTAATGTACTCAAATAGTACCTTATCTTTAAAATGTACTATTTGACCCAGTGGAGAAAAACTGGGCTCTAGGTTGACCCGCAATGCTGATTGGCTGAAGAAGGCGTTATGGTGCACTAATGAAGCTAATTGAAATCTCTGCTTTTTCTGTAGTTCTTTATGTGTTAGTATGAAAAAAAAAAACCTGATCAACAGTGGTATTCTGACAGCGAGTCTCTGGGAGGTAAACAGTGATAAATGGCAGATCAGGAAGCTGAAGGGCAGAAATCAATACTCACTCTTTCTAGGTAGTAAATTATGAGAAGCTTTGGATGAGAGGGACAGATGTTGTTTTCAAATTACACTGTTTGAACTTCAGTTGTTTATAAATTTCTTCTTTCCCTGTGGGTCTAAATTTCTATCTTTGCCATATAAACCCTAAACATATGGTGAACTTTAGCAGGTCAATTAAAAAGGTGGCAGGTAACTCAACCTGTTAATATTTGAATTTTATTCTCTACCATCTAAAATTTCTCCAACTTTTTGGATGATGCCTAGCAGAGTTGCTTTGTTAAGAAAGCTTTTGGATCACAAAAAATGAATGAAAATAAAAAAGAACTAATTTTGCTTTAAAAAAACCAAACCCTTAAGTATTTCCTAATGCTAAGTTTCAAGGGCAGCATCTTTCTTGGTGCCATTTGGCTCAGAAACACACATTCTGGAGTCACTAAATTTGAAATACAAAAATAAAAGAGATTTAAAAAGAGCCATTTCTTCCAATGAGGTCAGCAACAATTTTTACCATATTTTAGACAAATTCACCGCGTTCCTCCAAGTCACACATTTACATATACCAACTTGAAATTTCATCGCTGAAACATAATAAAGAAAAAAAAATCAGTCTTCAAAGATGTTTTTGCTGCTTTTTTCCCCTGTGACAGTTGTTGACCTTTAGCGTCTATTGATTTTCCTATCTTTTCTTTATTTATAACCCCCCCCCTTTTTAAGAAGAGTAGCTTCTTGAAATCTGGGCTTATAAAGCTGCTGTCAGGAAATTCACTATTTTATAGTCACCGATGAGGCTGATAGGCTGAAGAAATGTATGTGACCTCATTGGAGGAGATGTCTTGCAGCCTGTCACTCGGCTATAGGGTGGGTGTTTTTATTGCTGTTCACCTGAGGTAGCTACCAGGTGCTTTCCAGGACAAGTGTAGGTGTGGTCTCCAGAGTCGAGATTACAGATAGAATATAACCACCACAGCGCCCCCTTTCACCCAGGAACACTGCACCTACAGAGGGAGGGGTTGACTCTTTTTTGCCCCCATGTCCTGTGGGCCTATGGACTGCAGGCTTACCTGACTAACCTTAGACCAGAGCTCAGAAGGAAGTGAAGCCTCCTGCCAGACTCAATAATGATTATTTTGAAAAAGAGAGAGAGCGTGGGAGAGAAAGAGCAAGCAATCAAGAGAGCCTTACAGACCTTAGTGTTGTAAGGCAGAGAAACGAAACAATGGTTTGAGGGGTTCTGACCTAAGGCCAGATCATAAATACTGCCGAGACACGATCTAATTAACACCAAGTGTATCACCTTTGACCGTAAGTACCTTGAGGGCTTGTTCCAGGAATTTTTCCTCCATTATTTTCCCAGACCCAACATACTGCCTGGTTCATAGTAGACATTGAGGAAACATGCAGTCAACAAGTCAAAGAAGAGGATTTAAAAAAGATCTTAACTTAAAATGAGGGAGAAATGGACTTCCATTAAAGCATCAGGGATATAGAGAATCTCCGCAGGGGAATTTCTTGGCAAGGAATATTGTTGAAGTCTGTCATTGGTTATGGAAGAAGTTTCATATAATCAAAGGACATGCATGATCACAATAGAATTTCAACAATTCTGGGATGAGTTCAGTGGGTTGTTTGGAGGAGGGCATGGATTAACTTCACAGGCTCTCATGCTTCCCTTGACTTTGATGGTTCTTGCCCTTAGGAAGGTACCTCTTTCTCTGCTCCCTCAACAGGCTGTGTCTATTTTCTTGGATACTTCTATTTGCTTACATAGTTTTAATTTCTTTACAGTCACTGAAGTACAGAAACCACTCCTTTTGAGGCATTTTTGAGACTATGATATCGGCAAATGCATTTTCAGAGCGAAGATAATACGTTCTCCAACAATTAATGGTGCTATCTACTGAGGTACATGAAGGCATAAAATGTGAGATGGCCCAATGACCTCTCTGCTAAAAAACAAAGTATAACATTATGTCCTAGTGTTAGCTAGCAAGTGTTGAAAAACAGAAGTCAGAAGCTACTTCCACCTTTTATTATTTATTTATTTATTTATTTATTTATTTATTTTTGCATTGGCATCTGTTGACCTATATTGTGCATTCTGTGTAAATTCCATATGCCAGAGAAATTCAAGAGTAAAAAGGTCGTGTGAAAGTAGAGTGTGGGTTGGAGAGGGCCCAGAACAAAAGGATCCGGAATAAGAAGATGGTTTATCAAGATATAAGCAACAATTTCTGATTTTTTCCAACAAGACAATAAATAAGCCCAGAAGATGCTTTGTCAGTGTTGGATCAGAAAGACATTTTACAGTAAGAAAAACAATGCATTTCCGTCTTCTGGGTACTTCTTTGCTCCTTCTATCTTGGGGCTACCTGTGAGTTGGCAAAACCTGCCCGCTGTTTACTGATGGAAACTTTAGGGCTTTGAGGTCAAGAACCACCCCTTGAGGGGTGCTGCTTGTCAACCCAGTTAACAAATAAGATTGACATCCTTGTCCTAATGAGTGGCTGGTTTCCATTCTGTTATTTCACGCTTTGACACTAGATGTCAGAGAAAGACTTAGCCTTCTAATTTGTGGGTCTCCCACTGCTTTAACAGAAAGAAAAGGCTGCCTCGTGAGAGAAATCAGGTATTGAAAATTGGCAGATTTCCCACTGTAAGCCACTGGGGACATCAGTGTTCTTATGCCAAAACATCACTACCACACTCATGCCCTGTTAGATGTATTTTTGATGCTATTAAATTCCATGTACAGAAAGGTTAGATCAAGGTCACTTCTTAGAAATAGATTTTTGATGGGGGGTGGGGAAATGAGAACCACCGATTTACTCTTCCAATTTTATGATAAAACATATTCCATTTTACTTGGAAATAAAAGAGATATAACATGGTCATGTTCTTATAATCCTTTTTATTAGTGAGTTAGGAAATAGCCAAAACAATTAGAAATTGCATGAAAGTCTCATAAGATCATTCCAATATTCTGCGGTGGTTCCTTTCATTTTGTAAAATGGCATTTTGTTTTAAATGATATTAAGTAAAAATGCAGTTTTATTAGAGTTATTATTTTAGTTATATTGCCAGATTCCCAAGGCTTTTAGCCCCTTAGCAGGCTTTCTGATGCCATTAAAAAAAAAAAAAAAAGTGTGCTTTTTCATTAACTAAGGGATGGTGCATTCAAAAATTTTTCCTTTTCTCTGGTTTGGTTTGGTTTGGTTTGACCTGAAAGAAGGCAATGTGAACAAGCTGGAATCGGGCAGGACAGTGGTTAAGGACAAGGCCAGAAAAGGATATGTGGTTTTCCTCATCATGCACATTCCCCCTTCCCCCCACCCCTCAATTCCGAAGGGTCACGGCCATCGTGTTCTCAACCATCTTTTGGAAATAACTAGTCATCTACCCTCCCAAGGTTAAAAATAGCACTCTTACAGTGAAGGAGGGTTCACTCAGACATGGAGTAGCAGCCCCGCCTGTGGAAGATATTCCAGGCTTTCTCTTGGTGATTCTAGAAGCCATTATGTCATCATCAAAAATAGCATTATTAATATTGCATGGGTGTGCCCTTTATTTATTTGTGAGCTGGGTGTTGTGGAAGGCACAGGGAACATGAAAAGGAAGAGACAGAACTTCTCTGAAGGCTCATGATGGAGACAGGAGAGAAAAATGCCAACCAGTCATTCTAACACCCGTGACATTACTTACAATGATCTCTGGTTGTCATGGTCAGCAACTTTGACAGGCTGGGGCCATCCAAGAGGCTGGGGCTTCTGGAACTTTAAGACAGAAGTTGATGTGGACAAATAATAAAAACAATTTCCCTGTGGAACTTAGAGGATTACTCAGGCTTAAAATATGGAAGGCTGTCAGTACCATTAATTCTTGATTTATTGACTGATTCATTGATTTATTTATTTTAAAAAATCACTCAGATGGTGCATACTGTATGCTAGGCATTGTTCTAAAAATTTTGTGACTAATCAAGCCATTTCATCCTTAAAATAACCCTACTAAATAGATACCAGTATTAGTCCCATGTTACAGATAAGAAAACTGAGGCACAAAGAGGTTAACTGGCTTGCCCAAATATTGACAGATAGGGCCAGAATCCCACAGGGCCTGTCTCACTTATCTTTTCTCCTACCCAACCTGAACTCCTGCCTCACAACCTGTGCTTTTCCTCTTCTACCCAGAAAGAGCACAGTAGAGTTTAACAGATTATGATTTTGGGTCAGTCATACTTGTGTGTGACTCTTATCTCTGCTACTTAATAAATGTGAGTTTGGGACAATTTTTAACTTCTTTGAGCCTAACCTTTCTTATAGGGAATAATGGTAACCATTTCCTACAGTTGTTGGGAGAATAAAAGGAAATATCATGGTAAGATTACATAGATTCAATACATGATCTGGCTTCCTACGGGAAAGCCAGCTCCAGTCACCCCCACAGATTCTGGCCTGATGATAATGCCCAGTGGGTTTCCTCTTCACAGAGTCCTGACCTATTTAACCAGTAGGACATTGCAGAAATGTCAGAGTGATTTCTGAAGCCAGGTCGTAAAGGACATAGCAGCTTCTGCCCGGCTTCCTCCTTGATCAGCCAGTCTGGGGAGAGCCAGCTATCACATCCGAGACCCCTCAGGCAGCCCCAGTGGAAAACTCCATATGGTGCCAGAAAGCCTCCGGCCAACAGCTTCTGCTTGCCAGGCTGTGTGAGGGAGCCATTTCAGAAGCAGACTCTCAGCCCCAGTCGAGGCTTCAGGGAATAGCAGTCCTGACCAAGATCTCGCTTACAACCTCCAAAATTCCCTGAGCCAGAACCTCCCAGTCGAGCCCCTTCCAGATTCCTGAGCCACAGAACTTGTGAGATAGAGTTTATTGCTATTCTAGACCACTAGGTTTGGGATAGTCTGTAAGGTGGCCATGGGCAACTAATATACTTTCCCTCACCTATTCTTTCTCCAGTATGTCAAGTGAGACCCTTTTCTTGTCTCCATTTCTCACAGAACATTCTGCTTCAGACATTAATTTAGTAGATGGAGTTTGCCCTAAGAACCCATCTATAGTTCATTTCACTTTTTTTCTTCTCCTGTCAACGACCAGTGTCTCCTCCCTGCTGATAGCTGGAGGGTTCTTGGTATTCTCATGTGGTCAGCCAGTCTTCACTGGTATTCAATTGCCCACTAGGCATTAGTGGGTGTGAGCTTTTGAGCTTTCTTGTGTCTCTTTATGGGGATAGCAGGACTGTAAGAGTGGATATAGATGACAAAATCCTTAACAGCATGGTGAGTATCTGTCTTAGGGTGAAGTTCTAGAGGTAGAAGTGGTAGAGCTGATAGTTTGGAGGAAACCCCTACTGGGTAGGTCACATTAGGAAGATGATTCCTGAAAGTATTAAGTTGTATGGATGACTGTAGGTGTACAATGTGGGATATAAAAGGGACTTGCCTGGAAGTTTGAAAAGCCTATAAAATTGAAAGCTTTCAGCACTTTGGGGGAGGGTATCTGTGTTCCTACATAAATTTTCTTTGGCCAGCTTTCAGTTTAAGCCTGGAGCTTATAATGACCTAAGTGTTGGCCCAGAATACCCAGCCTATCACAATTCAACTCCCTGTGCTTATGGAGTATCCAGACATGCTAGATTTGGTGAAACCAAGTCCCTGAAGAGATACCACTAACTGGAACAGATGTGTTTGGTGGAAAGAGGCAGGAATTTGAAGTCAGACAGACCTGGACAGTAGCCCTTTAGACCTGAACAATCAGGGCCTCTGTCCTAGGCCCAGAAACTCAAGAGGGTTCTGCTCTCAGGAGAGTCCAAGGGGCCAAGAGGCCATTCTTGCCTGGTGCCCTGACTCCACCTAGACCACACTTTGGGTCTTAGGGACCTAGAATTTCCTGCCCAAAGATATAAAACATCCTTCTAAGATTCTCCCCAAGGGTGGACCACTTAGCTTCCTTGGCTTGAAGAGTGAGCAAGGGACGGTTGTTTGGGTTAAGGAAGGTAGGGGCGGGGAGGGCGGACAGAGCTTGGACCTAAGGGCTAGGTTGTCCACACACATGAATATGAAGTTCTTTGTGGGGCAGGATGGAGCAGAGTGGGAAGAGAAATGTGGCTTGAGGCTTCCCTTTAAACTCTTGCCCTGGGCCTTGTAAATGTGAGGTGTAGGTCTGGACCCAGGTTTGAGTAATTCCTTGTGAGTTAAAATAAAATAGAAATTCCTGTAGTAGCCTGGGGATCTGGCTCCACCAATGTCTCCAGTTCATCTTTACCAGTCCTTCCTTCTTCCCTGCAACCAGCGCAATCAGGCCTTTCTATCCTGAGAGAACGTCAGGGCTAGTCCCCTCTTGGGGTTCTTGCATCTGCTGTTCTCTCGCCTGGAATCTTCTTTCCACAGATCTTCGCATGATTGGTTCAGTCTCACCATTGAGATTTCAACTCAATGGCAACTACTTGAAGAGGCTTTCATTTATCAAACAGTTTAAATGAAAATCTTCCCACCCACCTTCCCTGTTGTACTTGATGATACCTGCATGCTGTTATCTTAATGGCATTTATCACTATCTGAATTGTCTCACTCATTTCTTTGTTCACATGTTTTTTGACATCCCACCCACCCTGCATGTTACATATGTTTCATGAGAGCAGGATTATCTTGCTCACTTGTTGTATCCCAACTGCTATGAAGAGTACTTGGCATAGTAGTTGCTCAAGAAATATCTTAGTGCATGAACTTCTCAGACTTTGTTTTGTTGGCTATAAATGAGACTATGCACAGTTACCACGTACAAATTAGGTCCAGATTTGAAATAATAGACAAGGACCCAGCCTACATTCCTGGTATGTATTAGGAATCCAGGAAATGTTTTTCCCATTCTCTCTTGCCCATACTGCAAATTCATCTTAAGTTTGCTAAAACGATGAGCATTCCATGCCTCTTCCCCTGTTCCCTCTCTGGAACACTCTACTATACTCCACCTCTTCCCGTTCCTATTCTGCTCTAATTTCTGGCGTCAACCCCCATACCTGGCCTGCTGCTTTTCTGGTCTCAACAGTTGTTAGTGTAAGTGTGTCCCCTGGTGGCCACATCAGATGCAGCACATTGTGGAGAACAGGAGGGCGCTCATGAAGGAGACACCCATACATGAGTCATTCTCAAGCAGTTTCAAGAACCCCTGGTTCATGGATGAATACCCAACTTTTGTAGCAACATGGACGGGACTGGAAGAGATTATGCTGAGTGAAATAAGTCAAGCAGAGAGAGTCAATTATCATATGGTTTCACTTATTTGTGGAGCAAAACAAATAGCATGGAGGACACGGGGAGTTAGAGAGGAGAAGGGAGTTGGGGGAAATTGGAAGGGGAGGTGAACCATGAGAGACTATGGACTCTGAAAAACAATCTGAGGGGTTTGAAGTGGCGGGGGGGTGGGAGGTTGGGGTACCAGGTGGTGGGTATTATAGAGGGCACGGATTGCATGGAGCACTGGGTGTGGTGAAAAAATAATGAATACTGTTATGCTGAAAATAAATAAAAAATAAAAAATAAAACTGGATTGTAAAAAAAAAAAAAAAAAAGCAACCCTGGTTCAAATGAAAGTCAGGGCCATAGAAACTATGGTCTCCACATATATTCACTGTAAAATTCACATCCACCTCTGTGATCTCACTGCCTGCCTCAGTTCAAGATTTAGAATCTTATCTGGATCATTACCTCCTTTCAGGTGAGAAATCAGCCTCTGACTCCCCTTCTACCCAGTCTCCTTTTTCAAGTGGACCATCTTTTTCCTCAAGTTCAGATTTTCTCAGATCATTTTACTCTGCTCATTAACATTCAATGGCTCTCGATTATTTGAAGAATAAAATCCCATCTCCTCAGCCTGCATCCCAGACATTTCAACACCTACGTTCAACTCAGCTTTGAAGTGCCATCTCTCCACTCTTGCCCTGTCTCCTTCCCCTCCACCTGCTCTTGTTTATGCATCTTGACTACTTCTTAGAAATATGCTTCTACTTCACCAATGTCATGTTGACTTTCATGCTGTTACCCCCATCGGAAATGTTGTCCTCTCACTTTCCCCTGTCAGTTTACTCTCATGTTTCTGAAAGCCAGCTCAAGGATCTGACTTCCATGAACTGCCTCCTACTCTCATACTCCTCTTGAGATCCACTGTTCCCACAAGCCATGGCTCATGTTTCTGCCATGACAATTATGCAGGTCTTATCATTGGTTTGATTTTTTACAGGCTTGCCCTTACCAGGGTTGTAAGTTTCTGTAGGGCAAGGAGGGTGTTTCATCTGCTTTAACAGTGTCACATATGTGGTAGGTCCATAAGAGTTGTTGAATGGGTAAATGAATATGAAGGCTCTGGCTGCAGTCTATGTTTTCTGGAGTCTAGTCAAACTGGTCCAAGAAGTAAAAGACCACATATGATGATGCTGGGGCAGAATCTTTGAAATTGGGACTGCCTTGGGAAATCTTGGATGCGGAGTTACTCTAACCTGGGAGGAGGGTGTCCATGGCAGTTCCGTGAGCTGAGCGTCCTTAGTGAATGACACACACGGTCATTCCTGAATCTCTTTCTTTATATTGAGAAGATGAGGGTGAGGATCTTGGGATAATGTCTCCTTTACTCTGATGTGTCAACGTAAAAGGCAAAGTGTAAAACTTAATATTAGAATATTAATCCTGTATATATAGGAAACTGAATTCCTGCAACACTATATCTTTCCCAAAATTTAACCGAGTTTTAATTTTCCTTGGTAATTATATTTTATAAGTAGGTAACCATATTTTATAGTAAACAGTTACTATAACTATAGTAAGTTATAGTAGGTAACTATATTTTATAAGTAGTTGGGATGAGCAAGGCTGATGCTATGATATAATCTCTTAGCAAATTTTGAGATAAAGGACTTAGTAAAACCTAATGGACACAACACAGTTCTAGAGATTCAGTCACTAGATACATAAATTTATCTTTCTTCTGAGTCACTTCATTGTGTGTGTTAATGATCTTTTGTCTCAGTTTTCTCATCTGAAATTTGGAAATATCTGATTTCATTTTTTTTTTTTTTTTTTTAATTTTTTATTTTTTATAAACATATATTTTTATCCCCAGGGGTACAGGTCTGTGAATCACCAGGTTTACACACTCACAGCACACACCAAATCACATACCCTCCCCAATGTCCATAATCCCACCCCCTTCTCCCAAACCCCCTCCCCCCGGCAACCCTCAGTTTGTTTTGTGAGATTAAGAGTCACTTATGGTTTGTCTCCCTCCCAATCCCATCTTGTTTCATTTATTCTTCTTCTACCCACTTAAGCCTCCATGTTGCATCACCACTTCCTCATATCAGGGAGATCATATGATAGTTGTCTTTCTCTGCTTGACTTATTTCGCTAAGCATGATACGCTCTAGTTCCATCCATGTTGTTGCAAATGGCAAGATTTCATTTCTTTTGATGGCTGCATAGTATTCCATTGTGTATATATACCACATCTTCTTGATCCATTCATCTGTTGATGGACATCTAGGTTCTTTCCATAGTTTGGCTATTGTGGACATTGCTGCTATAAACATTCGGGTGCATGTGTCCCTTTGAATCACTACATTTGTATCTTTAGGGTAAATACCCAATAGTGCAATTGCTGGGTCATAGGGCAGTTCTATTTTCAACATTTTGAGGAACCTCCATGCTGTTTTCCAGAGTGGCTGCACCAGCTTGCATTCCCACCAACAGTGTAGGAGGGTTCCCCTTTCTCCGCATCCTCGCCAGCATCTGTCATTTCCTGACTTGTTGATTTTAGCCATTCTGACTGGTGTGAGGTGATATCTCATTGTGGTTTTGATTTGTATTTCCCTGATGCCGAGTGATATGGAGCACTTTTTCATGTGTCTGTTGGCCATCTGGATGTCCTCTTTGCAGAAATGTCTGTTCATGTCCTCTGCCCATTTCTTGATTGGATTATTTGTTCTTTGGATGTTGAGTTTGCTAAGTTCTTTATAGATTCTGGACACTAGTCCTTTATCTGATATGTCGTTTGCAAATATCTTCTCCCATTCTGTCAGTTGTCTTTTGATTTTGTTAACTGTTTCCTTTGCTGTGCAAAAGCTTTTGATCTTGATGAAATCCCAGTAGTTCATTTTTTTCCCTTGCTTCCCTTGCCTTTTGCGTTGTTCCTAGGAAGATGTTGCTGCGGCAGAGGTCGAAGAGGTTGCTGCCCGTGTTCTCCTCAAGGATTTTGATGGATTCCTTTCGTACATTGAGGTCCTTCATCCATTTTGAGTCTATTTTTGTGTGTGGTGTAAGGAAATGGTCCAATTTCATTTTTCTGCATGTGGCTGTCCAATTTTCCCAGCACCATTTATTGAAAAGGCTGTCTTTTTTCCATTGGACATTCTTTCCTGCTTTGTCGAAGATTAGATGACCATAGATTTGAGGGTCTATTTCTGGGCTCTCTATTCTGTTCCATTGATCTATGTGTCTGTTTTTGTGCCAGTACCATGCTGTCTTGATGATGACAGCTTTATAATAGAGCTTGAAGTCCGGAATTGTGATGCCACCAACGTTGGCTTTCTTTTTCAATATCCCTTTGGCTATTCGAGGTCTTTTCTGGTTCCATATAAATTTTAGCATTATTTGTTCCATTTCTTTGAAAAAGATGGATGGTACTTTGATAGGAATTGCATTAAATGTGTAGATTGCTTTAGGTAGCATAGACATTTTCACAATATTTATTCTTCCAATCCAGGAGCATGGAACATTTTTCCATTTCTTTGTGTCTTCCTCAATTTCTTTCATGAGTACTTTATAGTTTTCTGAGTATAGATTCTGTGTCTCTTTGGTTAGGTTTATTCCTAGGTATCTTATGGTTTTTGGATGCAATTGTAAATGGGATTGACTCCTTAATATCTCTTTCTTCTGTCTTGCTGTTGGTGTAGAGAAATGCAACTGATTTCTGTGCATTGATTTTATATCCTGACACTTTACTGAATTCCTGTATAAGTTCTAGCAGTTTTGGAGTGGAGTCTTTTGGGTTTTTCCACATATAGTATCATATCATCTGCGAAGAGTGATAATTTGACTTCTTCTTTGCCGATTTGGATGCCTTTAATTTCCTTTTGTTGTCTGATTGCTGAGGCTAGGACCTCTAGTACGATGTTGAATAGCAGTGGTGATAATGGACATCCCTGCCGTGTTCCTGACCTTAGCGGAAAAGCTTTCAGTTTTTTCTCCATTGAGAATGATATTTGCGGTGGGTTTTTTCATAGATGGCTTTGATGATATTGAGGTATGTGCCCTCTATCCCTACACTTTGAAGAGTTTTGATCAGGAAGGGATGTTGTACTTTGTCAAATGCTTTTTCAGCATCTATTGAGAGTATCATATGGTTCTTGTTCTTTCTTTTATTGATGTGTTGTATCACATTGACTGATTTGCGGATGTTGAACCAACCTTGCAGCCCTGGAATAAATCCCACTTGGTCATGGTGAATAATCTTTTTAATGTACTGTTGAATCCTATTGGCTAGTATTTTGTTGAGTATTTTCGCATCTGTGTTCATCAAGGATATCGGTCTATAGCTCTCTTTTTTGGTGGGATCCTTGTCTGGTTTTGGGATCAAGGTGATGCTGGCCTCATAAAATGAGTTTGGAAGTTTTCCTTCCATTTCTACTTTTTGGAACAGTTTCAGGAGAATAGGAATTAGTTCTTCTTTAAATGTTTGGTAGAATTCCCCCGGGAAGCCGTCTGGCCCTGGGCTTTTGTTTGTTTGGAGATTTTTAATGACTGTTTCAATCTCCTTACTGGTTATGGGTCTGTTTAGGCTTTCTATTTCTTCCTGGTTCAGTTGTGGTAGTTTATATGTTTCTAGGAATGCATCCATTTCTTCCAGATTATCAAATTTATTGCCGTAGAGTTGCTCATAGTATGTTCTTATAATAGTTTGTATTTCTTTGGTGTTAGTTGTGATCTCTCCTCTTTCATTCATGATTTTATTTATTTGGGTCCTTTCTCTTTTCTTTTTGATAAGTCGGGCCAGGGGTTTATCAATTTTATTAATTCTTTCAAAGAACCAGCTCCTAGTTTCGTTGATTTGTTATATTGTTTTTTTGGTTTCTATTTCATTGATTTCTGCTCTGATCTTTATGATTTCTCTTCTCCTGCTGGGCTTAGGGTTTCTTTCTTGTTCTTTCTCCAGCTCCTTTAGGTGTAGGGTTAGGTTGTGTACCTGAGACCTTTCTTGTTTCTTGAGAAAGGCTTGTACCGCTATATATTTTCCTCTCAGGACTGCCTTTGTTGTGTCCCACAGATTTTGAACCGTTGTATTTTCATTATCATTTGTTTCCATGATTTTTTTCAATTCTTCTTTAATTTCCCGGTTGACCCATTCATTCTTTAGAAGGATACTGTTTAGTCTCCATGTATTTGGGTTCTTTCCAAACTTCCTTTTGTGGTTGAGTTCTAGCTTTAGAGCATTGTGGTCTGAAAATATGCAGGGAATGATCCCAATCTTTTGATACCGGTTGAGTCCTGATTTAGGACCGAGGATGTGATCTATTCTGGAGAATGTTCCATGTGCACTAGAGAAGAATGTGTATTCTGTTGCTTTGGGATGAAATATTCTGAATATATCTGTGATGTCCATCTGGTCCAGTGTGTCATTTAAGGCCTTTATTTCCTTGCTGATCTTTTGCTTGGATGACCTGTCCATTTCAGTGAGGGGAGTGTTAAAGTCCCCTACTATCATTGTATTATTGTTGATGTGTTTCTTTGATTTTGTTATTAATTGGTTTATATAGTTGGCTGCTCCCACATTGGGGGCATAGATATTTAAAATTGTTAAATCTTCTTGTTGGACAGACCCTTTGAGTATGATATAGTGTCCTTCCTCATCTCTTATTATAGTCTTTGGCTTAAAATCTAATTGATCTGATATAAGGATTGCCACTCCTGCTTTCTTCTGATGTCCATTGGCATGGTAAATTCTTTTCCACCCCCTCACTTTAAATCTGGAGGTGTCTTCGGGCTTAAAATGTGTTTCTTGGAGGCAACATATAGATGGGTTTTGTTTTTTTATCCATTCTGATACCCTGTGTCTTTTGACAGGGGCATTTAGCCCATTCACATTCAGGGTAACTATTGAGAGATATGAATTTAGTGCCATTGTATTGCCTGTAAGGTGACTGTTACTGTATATGGTCTCTGTTCCTTTCTGATCTACCACTTGTAGGCTCTCTCTTTGCTTAGAGGACCCCTTTCAATATTTCCTGTAGAGCTGGTTTGGTATTTGCAAATTCTTTCAGTTGTTGTTTGTCCTGGAAGCTTTTAATCTCTCCTTCTATTTTCAATGATAGCCTAGCTGGATATAGTATTCTTGGCTGCATGTTTTTCTCGTTTAGTGCTCTGAAAATATCATGCCAGCTCTTTCTGGCCTGCCAGGTCTCTGTGGACAAGTCAGCTGCCAATCTAATATTTTTACCATTGTATGTTACAGACTTCTTTTCCCGGGCTGCTTTCAGGATTTTCTGTCATTGAGACTTGTAAATTTTACTATTAGGTGACGGGGTGTGGGCCTATTCTTATTGATTTTGAGGGGCATTCTCTGAACCTCCTGAATTTTGATGCTCGTTCCCTTTGCCATATTGGGGAAATTCTCCCCAATAATTCTCTCCAGTATACCTTCTGCTCCCCTCTCACTTTCTTCTTCTTCTGGAATCCCAATTATTCTAATGTTGTTTCGTCTTATGGTGTCACTTATCTCTCGAATTCTCCCCTCGTGGTCCAGTAGCTGTTTGTCCCTCTTTTGCTCAGCTTCTTTATTCTCTGTCATTTGGTCTTCTATATCACTAATTCTTTCTTCTGCCTCATTTATCCTAGCAGTTAGAGCCTCCATTTTTGATTGCACCTCATTAATAGCTTTTTTGATTTCACCTTGGTTAGATTTTAGTTCTTTTATTTCTCCAGAAAGGGCTTTTATATCTCTCGAGAGGGTTTCTCTAATATCTTCCATGCCTTTTTCGAGCCCGGCTAGAACCTTGAGAATTGTCATTCTGAACTCTAGATCTGACATATTATCGATGTCTGTATTGATTAGGTCCCTAGCCTTCGGTACTGCCTCTTGTTCTTTTTTTTGTGTTGAATTTTTACGTCTTGTCATTTTGTCCAGATAAGAGTAAATGAAGGGGCAAGTAAAATACTAAAAGGGTGGCAACAACCCCAGGAAAATATGCTTTAACCAAATTAGAAGAGATCCAAAATCGTGAGTGGGGGGAAAGGGGATAAAAAGAGGTTCAAAAAGGAAGAAAGAAAAAAAAAAGCAGAAAGAAAAAAAAAAACAAAAAGAAAAGAAAAAGAAAAAAAAAAAAAGAAAAGAAAAGAATTTTTTTAAAAAAGAAAACACCTAAGAAAAATGTAAAAAAAAAATATATATATATATATATTAGATAAACTAGTAAAAAATCGTTAAAAAAGAAAAAGGTAACAGTTAAAAAAAATTTTACCCGATGGTGAGAAAAAAAAAAAAAAAAAAAAAAGAAAAAATTAAATTAACTGCAAGACTAAAAAACAATCACAGGAAAAAAGCCATGAGTTCCGTGCTTGGCTTTCTCCTCCTCTGGAATTCTGCTGCTCTCCTTGGTATTGAAACCGCACTCCTTGGTAGGTGAACTTGGTCTCGGCTGGATTTCTTGTTGATCTTCTGGGGGAGGGGCCTGTTGTAGTGATTCTCAAGTGTCTTTGCCCCAGGCGGAATTACACCGCCCTTACCCGGGGCTGGGGTGAGTAATCCGCTCGGGTTTGCTTTGAGGAGCTTTTGTTCCCTGAGCGCTTTCCGTAGAGTTCCAGAGGACGGGAATACAAATGGCGGCCTCCTGGTCTCCGGCCCGGAGGAGCCGAGAGCCCAGGGCCCCACTCCTCAGTGCGCCCTCAGAGAACAGCGCCCAGTTACTCCCGTCTGCCTGACCTCCGGCCGCGCTCCGAGCTCACCGAGCCTGTGACCGGTTCAAGGTAACACGGAGCTGCGAGCTTACTGTCGGCTCTGTCTCTGTAGCCGGCTTTCCCGTTCCAATACCCGCAAGCTCTGCGACACTCAGACACCCCCGATCCTTCTGTGACCCTGCGGGACCTGAGGCCACGCTGACACCGCGTGGGCTTCGCCCCGGTTTAGCCTCTGGAGCGATGTCCCTCAGCGGAACAGACTTTTAAAAGTCCTGATTTTGTGCGGGGTTGCTCCGCCGCTTGCCGGGAGCCGGCCCCTCCCCCCGGGGTCTATCTTCCCGTCGCTTTGGATTCACTTCTCCGCCGGTCCTACCTTTCAGAAAGTGGTTGTTTTTCTGTTTCCAGAATTGCTGTTCTTCTTCTCTTCGATCTGCCAATGGATTTTCAGGTGTTTGCAATCTTTAGATAAGCTATCTAGCTGATCTCCGGCTAGCTGAAGCAGTCTCAGCTTGCTACTTCTCCGCCATCTTGACTCCTCTCCTGATTTCATTTTTTTTTAAAAGATTTTATTTATTTATTTGACAGAGAGAAATCACAAGTAGATGGAGAGGCAGGCAGAGAGAGAGAGAGAGAGAGAGAGAAGCAGGCTCCCTGCCAAGCAGAGAGCCCGATGCGGGACTAGATCCCAGGATTCTGAGATCATGATCTGAGCCGAAGGCAGCGGCTTAACCCACTGAGCCACCCAGGGGCCCCGGAAATATCTGATTTCTAATATTACCAAGAAGTTAGGTGTCTAATAAACACTAATTGAATCATACCCATGACATTGAATATTTTCCAGAAAAATGCCCATTGCCTTAGAAAAAGCTAAATTTGAAGTTACATACTTGGGACCTGTCCTTTTGCTCAAAGACCGATACCCTGAGCCCAGCATTCTAGAGTGCATTGTCTTTTGCTGTTCTTCTTGGTTGCTGGGAAGGTCTTGTGTCTGGTGCAGAGAATAACCTTCATATATTCTTTGATTGATTAGATACCTAATTTTTACACACTAGATCCCCTTTTTGTTCAGAAGAGAGTAGTAGGTAGCTAACTTTGGAATATCTACTGTCAGGTTCTATGATGTGTCAGGGGCCACATCAGGCCAAGTCCCAACAACCCAACCTCAACAGGAAAGCAAAAACAGCTAAAGAGACTTGTGGGAGCAAGTGAGCCAGTTTCCATTTCTGGATGGAAGAAAAAAAAAAAAAATATATATATATATATATATATTGTAAAGGCACCAACTATGCTGTATATTACCACTTACATGATGTGGTTTAATAAAATATACTATAAGTATTTAACTCTATGACTTATAACAATGTAAATTAAATGCCTGAGTATGAGTTTTAGAGTAATTGGAGTCTGGTGGGTCTGAAGCAGGTGTCCGTGTCCCCAGCGTTTTTTGAATAATCCTAGGCCAGTCTTGGATCTTAAGTACTCTAAAGACCAGTTAAATGGAGCTTGTTCTTGACTGTTCAGAACAACCTTTCATTGGGCACTGATTTGTCAAAGTCATCCTGGGGCCAAGGTTCAGAGATTTCTTTCTTCCTTCCTTCCTTTGTTTCTTTCTTTCTCTTATTGTTTTTTAATTAACATATAATGTATTATGTGCTTCAGGGGTACAGGTCTGTGAATCATCAGTCTTACACAATTCACAGCACTCACCATAGCACACACCCTCCCCACTGTCCATCACCCACCACCCTATCCCTCCCACCCCCCTCCCCTCCAGCAGGACTCCATTTGTTTCCTGAGATTAAGGGTCCCTTATGGTTTGTCTCCCTCTCTGATTTCATCTTGTTTCGTTTTTCTCTCCCTTTCCCTATTATCCGGTTCAGAGATTTCTTAAGGACACTAGCTAGAACTTGGTGTTCTAAGGCCCACCATGAGAAGAAATTGTTCCTGAAAGCCCACCATGGATCAAATCTTTCATGTTTATGTCAACTTGTAGAATTAATCCAACTGTCCCAGCCACAACTCAGAAGACAGTAAATAAATAAAATAAATAACATGTTCTTGCAAACATACACCCCTCTGTACGGTTCTGCATTGTAGACTACCACCCGTAAGAAAAAAGCCAAATTCTGCATCAACAGCATTGTGTGTGTTCCCTGGAAAAGAGTTCATTTCTCACTACAGTCTTCTCACAGCCAGGTCAAGTCCGTGAGATAAACAGTCAGTTGCATATTTTATGTTCTTTGTTTTATTTGAAGGTGTTTATCAAACACACTACCCACCAATACTACTACAGGTCCTAGAGTAACTGGGGAGTACTCACACCTAAGCTATCTATGAACCAAATTCAATAGCTTTCATGACTCCCCCCACGTTCAGGGAAGAGGTTGCCCACCAGGGTACTTGCTGCCACGAGTTAAGCAAAGAAACAAATTTAACAGTTGAGGCTGGGAATGTGGGCACTTAGTATCCTCCATCCTGAAAACAAACAATGTCTTCCATAATATAGAGGCAGTCTAGGCTGAATGTATATTCAGCAGTGTGTGTCTCTCAACCCTGTTTGAAAGAGATAACAGATAATGTTATTCCACCAGTTGTGTGAAGTGGGAGAGGGTCAAGAAAGCATTTGCAGCTTAGAGCACAGGCTGTGAGATACACCCAATCTTAATACAATCCTAAATCCCTGGGCGGCAGCCACGTGAACAGAATTTGTAACTGGCAAAGACATTTTTTTTATTATAAGTTAATGTCTATGTGAGATGGAGCTTGTGTGAATGAGTTAGAGAGAGGTAGAGAAGAGAGGAGGGGGGCGGGAGAGAGAGAAAAGTGGGAAAGACAAAGCGAAAGATGAATGAGAACCAGTAATGGCAGGTAGAGATGAAAGAAAAGCAGTATAAAACAAAGGGCCCTATAAAGGAACTACTAACTTCTGGTGATTGCGGAGATACGTCACAGATAGAACTGGGGAGACACGGGATTAGGACAGCTCACTGAAAGTTCAGAGTGCGGCTGTG
The DNA here is from genome assembly GCF_011764305.1 of Mustela putorius furo. Lineage (NCBI taxonomy): Eukaryota > Metazoa > Chordata > Mammalia > Carnivora > Mustelidae > Mustela > Mustela putorius. The sequence goes on along the minus strand of NW_025422368.1, from coordinate 34,822,149 downwards.
GGCAGAAAAAAAGACAGATGAGATGAGTAACAGGAAAACCAAAGGAAAAGGCAAAGGTAAACCACTTCAAGAAAGAGGTAGGAAACAGGATGTGTATTTGGAATTTAAATGAATTATTTTTGTCTCCCCAGTTTTTCACTTATAATGTGTTCTGCCGATGACAGTCTAATTCCCAATTAAGATATGCTAATAAGGCTGACCATATACCATGGACTCGCCAGGCCTGATAAGCAGCTTATTTTCTTTTTGGGTTAGGGGGAAGGCGGTTATCTTGTCTTTCCACACCTAAGTTTCTCATTGGCATTCCTCCTCCAAAGAAACAAAATTACCACGTATTGTTCTAACAAATGTTTATTTTAGTCTAATATACTTTCATCTCGGGTGAATTGACTACTAACTGCTCATATAAACTTTGTATTCCCCCATTGGCTTTCAGTTACTTTGATCAAGAATAATATTCACACAAATCTCTTTTATTAATGGGGAAAATTGATTTCATTCTGGTCTATTTATCTGTGGATAAGTATAATTATTTTTCAAGACGGAATGCAACTTAGGAGGCTGCAGATACGCCTTAGAAGTCACATGGAGGGAAAAGGGGGGAAGTCATGCCACAGAGTCTGCCTCCTGACCCGCAAATAACAGACAGTGAGTATGAGCTGCATCTTGGTAATAGAATGAGAATCTGGATGGCCTTTCCAGGGATGTCAGCAGGAGCGTTAGAAACTGACGGCAAGGCTTAACATATGCAGGAATGGGTTGCTGAGTGTCCAAGCATTAGGAAAGGCACTGTCCACGCATCGTCATGTTTCCCAGAGGTGGAACTCGCCCTTTCCATGTGCCCGTTTCTCTAGTGACAGTCCCTGCCCTGTGGTTCTGCAGGAATTCCAGGGTCCTTCCTGAAGGCTGCTAGCATTCCTAGGAATTGCTTATATTCTGCAAATGTTACTGCCAAGCCCTTGCTACAGAATTCTCCCAGATTTCCTCTGCTGGGCTCACTCTCACCTCTGTGGTGCACCAGCATCTCCGGTCCACACCAAGCTGTCATCCCAGAGCCCTCCTTTATTTCCCAAGCTGACACCAACATACATGAAGATAGAGAGATGAGCGGTGGTTAAGATTATGAGCTCTGTGGTCAGACTTCATGAGGCCAAGTTCAGGTTCAGACCCTGACGGGTTGCATGACCTCAAGCAAGTTACATAACCTGCCTGTACCTCAGTTTCTCCATCTGTGAAATGAGGCTGATCATAATAATTCCTTCTCAGAGTAGCTCTGAGACTCAATGAATTAAGGCTAGGTGAGGCGCCCAGAAGTTCACCAGGGACACGGTGAGCCCTCGGTGTTCGTTAGGACTAGTGAAAGGTTGTAGCAGTTTAGAAATTTTACCAAAGACTTCAGATTATAAGAAAAATTACAAGTTGGGGAAAACGGTGTGAAACTGGCCACGAGTTATTGCTGCTACTGGAGACACTGTCTCAGAGCCTCTGATGGGGGGCTTTCCTCCCTGCCCTCAGCCTGTGCTGCTGCTCTCCTGCTGGAGTCAGTCTCTTCCAGCTCGCATTCCTCCCTCATCTCCCTCACCCCTCCAGTCCCAGACCAGAGTCCCTAATCTCTGAGTCCTGAGGAAGCCCCAGATCAGTAAACAGCACAACAGTGTCTGCACTCTTGCTGGACAACACTTTCACTTACATTATTTGAAACTCTTAGGTCGTCAAAGGCTTAATCCCTTCTGGGATTGGACATGGAGCCTCGCATGTGCAATAGTTACAAATCCCATTCAAGAATTCCCCGCATCCTCTCGCCCCCCCCCCAAAAAAAACAACAACAATCTCTTACTGAAGATGAATTCTCCTGGCATTGCTGGGATGGAGACAGGCCTGGGAGAAGTGGGAGCCCATCCCGTGGCTCAGGATTCACCCATCGGCATTGAAAATGTTAAATATGATCCTTTGACTAAGACAAGCTTGTTTCGAGCCCTTGAAGCATGTTCAGTGCTGCCGATCATCGTCAGCTGGAGGAAAAATCCAAGATACTTCAAGACGTGGTACGGAAACAGGATGAGTGAAGAGTTTAAGTTGGCAGCAATGACTCTGAGAACCATCCCTTGGAAATAACGCGATGAAGCTGGAAAGGGAAAGCAAAGATCACATGTTCATTCCCCACGCTTCTCCTCACTGCAAAACACACTGGTTTTATGCTGTAATCACCTTGACCTCTATTTCCTCTGCCGAATAGTTTTCTTGAAAACCGTTTCTGTGCTCCACGTTGCTGCATCCGATGGCTTTTCTTAATCTAGGTTTTCCGCCTCAACTCTTGAGAGCATTTGACATGATTGAAATTCTCTTCTCTATTGGACCTCCTGGTCCTTCATCTCCTGATTTGCCCTGGGCCTCTGCTTCTGTCTCTCACAGTTTTGTCGTCTTTTCTTCCCACTCCTTTCCTCAAAGGTTAGAACCTAAGGCTTTCTCCTTGACATTTCCCCCCGGTTTCTTAAACTTTCCCCTCTAGTAACCTTATTCATTGCCGTAGTTTCAACGGTAATTTCTCTGCAGATGAGTCCCAGATTCCTGTCTTTAGCATTGACATTTCCCCGTCTACACTTCCTTTTTAAACTGCCTTCATGTTAGATATTCTGCTGTAACCTTAAACTCAAACTCAAAATCTTCATCGTCAAAACTATTGGCATTTGTTAATCTCTCTCTGTCTCTTTTTAAACTAATGGTTCTACCGTCTTCTATTGATGTAGATTTAGAATCTCTGAGTCAATGTTTTCAATTTTTTTTTTTTTTAACCATGATCCGTGGTAGGAGCTACTTTTTCCATCTTGACTGCTAAGTATACAGATATAGACACACAAACACACGTAACTAGAAGTTTCACAAAATGGTACTTACCTCACCACGTGTGATGTCCTCTGTTTTATTCTGATTAATTCCATCCCACTAAGAACACCTGATTGTGACCCATTAAATTGGGTTCATGACCCATTAAGGAGATATAAATTGCAGTTTTAACAGTACCGCTTTTAGGGTCACCTGAGTGGTTCAGTCAGTTAAACGTGGGATCTTGGCCTTGGCTCTGGTCTTGATCTCAGGGTGGTGAGATCAAGCTCCTGCATGGAGCACTGCGCGTGGAGCAGAAAATACAGCTTTTATTTATTTATTTATTTATAAAATACTGCTTTTAAATAGTCTTTGATTAGTCTTTCTCTTTAAACTCCCAAACCTAATCAGTCATTAAGAAATGACCTTATTTTGGGGAACCAGGGTGGCTTGGTCTGTTAAGAGTCTGCCTTCCACTTAGGTCATAATCCTGGAGTCCTGGGAGCCAGCCCCTGTTTCCCTGTTTAGTGGGGAACCTGCTTCTCCCTCCGCCTCTGCCCCTCCCCTAGCTCATGCTCTCTGTCTCTCTCTTTCAGATAAATAAATAATATCTTAAAAAAGAGAGAGGGGGGGCTTGTTTTCAAAGTGACTTGCATATTAAGTCTTGTTTTTCTATTTGCTCTCTGACTTATCCAAATGTCACCTCCATTGGGAAGTCTTCCCAGGTTTCCTTACCTGGGCCCCATCTCACGCTCCTCTAAGCAACTCTGTTTGGTTACACCTCCCTTAATTTGCTTCGCCATCTAAAGTACCACACGCCATAACTTTCTGTTTTCTTATTTTGCTTTATGTTTTTATTCTTACACCTTGTCCTTTGACAATAAACAATGTATTTCTATGCTTTTTTATGAAGACTTGGTATCCCTAGCACTTAGAACTGTACTGTGCTTAGAGCATAGGCCATGACTAAAATCAGGCTGGAGGGAAGAATGAATAAAGTCCTGACTCCCAGCAGCAATAGGGACTAAGGCCTCCTCCAGGGCTAAAGAAATGGAGGTACCAACAAACTCTTTTTCTGTTTTTATTTTTTAGTTAATTTTTTTTTATCCACTTTGGGTCCTGTGCCCGCCCCCATGGCCAAGGGATTGACAGGTGCTGATTGACTTCATGCCTCACTTTGTTGCCCAGTATTGAATCATTCCCTATGAATGGTTCCAATCAAGCAAGGCACACCCCAAGGAGTGGGGTCTATTTAACCCCAAACGCTGGGTGTTGCACAGTAGTAGTGGGGGAGGGGTTGGAATGGGTATTGAGAGACAACCAGAGATGAAGTAAGATAAGGCCTCTTCACCATCTAAAGCGTCACACCCCATAACCTTTTTATGGAAAAAAAAAAAAATCCCAGAGGAAATACTGGTTAAGTAGGACAGAAAACTGGTGATTTCACACTGATAATTGTACCTGGAGTTGTATATGTGGTGAGTTAATGGATGAACTGGGATCATGACTCAGGTCTTAGAACTCCCAATCTAATATTTTTTTCATTGCATCAAACTGTCTCCTTCATCGTAAGAACTGATTTCCTGATGTGTGAAATATAGCTAGTGTATGAGATGTGGCACAGCTAATAAAAATGATTACAGTTCACCTCTTGTGGAAGGCTATTTTGAACAGCCTTAATGAATCATATGAGATAAAAATAATAATCAGAACACTTTTCAAACTATCCTGCAAAATTGCCACTGGTCTTTCTCTATTCCTAAGCACTCAGAGGTGCCCCCTTCAATAGCAGGGGGTACTCACAGCCTGAAGAATCATGGGTTAAGTTCTGTGGTTCATAATTTTAAATTATATGAAAATTCTTCCGTTCACAGAGTCAGTTTCTTTCCCAGCCAATGGCCTTTGCTAATCTGCATGGCTGTTTAGCTCCATTAGAGGGGCAGGTAGAAGAAGGTCTAAGGCAACATCACCTGTCCAGAGCATTGAAGAGCAGCCTGAAGCAATGTCACCAGCAGGCAGATGACAGTAATTCAGAGTGACTGATGACAACACTGTGAGAGTCAGGCAGGGCCATAGAGATCATTCAACCCAAACCTTGAGATATCATGAGGCTCAGGACAGTGGAATGAGTCATCAAAGTCACACAACAGGTGAACGTCAGAGCCAAGACCAGGTTGAGGTCAAGTCTCCTAATGCCTAGTCTTTGACCTTGGTGCTGCCTTAGCAGGGAGAAAGAAACTAAGTTCATTTGACCAAATGAATCGAGAAGAGACACAATCTAATGAAGATGAAGGAAGCCATAGCAACGTAGGAATCCATTTTCACAGTTCCCATTTCTGGAAGGTCATTGAACCACATCAGTCAAGTTATCTGGGACACGGAGTTGTAGGCCTAACCTATCCTTTTATATTCAAATGATCTCTTACCCAATAAAGTACATGTTTTTAAATTATTTTTCTTTTTGGATGGAGTAAGTTGTGGTCTTAAAGAAGTGATGATGGGGCGCCTGGGTGGCTCAGTGGGTTAAGCCTCCGCCTTTGGCTCAGGTCATGATCCCAGGGTCCTGGGATGGAGCCCTGCATCAGGCTCTCTGCTCAGCGGGGAGGCTGATTCTCTTTCTCTGCCTGCCTCTCTCCCTACTTGTGATCTCTGTCTGTCAAATAAATAAATAAATAAATCTTAAAAAAAAAAAAAAAAGAAGTGCTGAAAGCTCTAGACCTTTCCCCCAGATATCTGTATGTGCATTCACAATTTTACAAACATTTTCGAGGGTTTCGTGAAATTCTTGAATCTCATTCATGGCACAAGTACAGCCTTCAGATAGCTTTAAAGAGACAGTATGGCTCAGGGAAGTTGACAAGAGCAGATCATGACTCATCTCAGCTGTCTCTAAGAGTCTTGATGGTGGGCAAGAAGGAATTCTGCCGGCAGACTGCCTTCGGACTTCAACTGCACACATGCTGTTGGTTTTCTTTTCTGGAAAATCTTCACTGATGTGGATTTTCCCCAAGGGTACTGATGTTAAAATCATGGCAGAAAGAATAGGATGTCCTGAGCACATCTTGTTTCTTGACAGTGATAGTTGTATGTGCTTCTGTCAAGGTGGCAGATACCGGAACTTTGGTTTATAGGAGCAAAGCATAGGTGATCAGGCCAGTCAGTAAGATGGGGCTCCAGAACAGGGCTGAATAAAATGACTGAACAACTTGCAGTTTCCCAAGTTGCCATGCATCTTCATGCCCCTGTGGCATGAATTTGTTCCCTCCGCCTAGATTATTCTCGCTCATAGTGTGCATCAGTCAGGATTCCCCAGAGAAACAGAACCAACACAAAAAAATACATATATGGGATTGAAATATAAACATATACTTTAGTAGAAATGTATATTTATATATTTGATATCCCAAAATATGAATATATATATTTCAAAATAAAAAAATATATAGAGAGAACAATTTATGTTAGGAAATTGGCTCATACAGTGGTGGGAGGAGATGGGGAAGTCCAAGTCCAAATGTTCAGGGTGAAGAGTGGCTGCTGCCGTTCATGTCTGAAGGCCATCTACTGGCTGAATCCTCTCTTGCTGGGGGAAGGTCTATCTTTTGTTCTACTCAGGCCTTCACTTCACTGGATGAGGACCACCCACATTATGGAGGGCAATCTGCTTTACTCAAAGTCCACCAATTTAAATGTTCATCTTATTTAATATATCCTCAAAGAAACATTCAGAATAATGTTTGACCCGATATCTGAGCATCAAGACCCAGACAATGGACACAGGAAATTAACCACGCACATTGTTTGCCTGGGAAGTTCTCCTAATTTTTTAAGGTTCAGCCTAAATATCTTGCTCCTTCTACGTTCTGCCACTGGACTCAGCACATTCTTATATTCTAAACTATTTTCCACAGTATTATAATAATCTGATCACAGGCCTGTGGTCTCTGTTAGAGGGCAGGGACTGCATGCAGGGTCTATTGGAGATGATATTACCAGATGATATGCTAGGCCCTACCCAATGCCTAGCATAGAGTTCCTCGGTGCAATTGGTGGAATAAGGTGATGAATTAATGGAAAGATTCAGAAGTTAGAAATAATAACAGTATTGAGTTATTTAATCTTCAAACAATGGGCTTATTTTCTGAATATTTGTTGCCTCTGAGATGCAATAGAGCTTGGCCACCTTGTCCCAAGAACACATGTACACACATACCCATATTTATTTTGACAGACCCTGGGAAGATTTGCCAAGGTCGTTAGTGATGCATACAATAATTAGCCCTTCCTGCTTTTCTCAGGGCAGGATGAAGCATAGGGAAAAACCAGGTTTGTAGCTGTAGATAAATTTGACTTTAATGCATGTGGAGAGCCCTTTGCTGATTGTCTGAACTTGGGTACGATTTGTATAGTCTCAAAAACTTGTACTTTTAGAAAAAAATCAATCATTTGAGAACAACAATAACAATACCTACAATACGTGTTAGAAAAATTAAGTGCCCAGTATATATAGTAGGTACTTAGTAAACATTGATTCTCCTTCCCTCTTCTTTATTTAGGTTTGATGCAATATCTAGTACATAGTGCACTAATTGTTGAAAGTAATTAAGAACATGTTAATGAGTTCTAAAGATAGTCTGGATGTCTCTTGATGTTCTAGGCTTCCTTTCTATCTTCTTTCACTTGTTGACCAAAAGGGAGAACATAAATTGTGTAAGAGATGGTCCCATATGAAAAAAAAAACAGAGTTGGTTGGTGTGTGTACAATTTTGTTATTGCTATTGTTAATTCCTAATGTTTTTGGGCAAACAGACACTTCTGAGAATCTTCAGAAAGCTAAGGACTCTTTCCCCAGAACAATGCACATACACAGGATACTATGCATATAATCTCAGGGAGCTCATGGATCCCAGAGACTCCAGGCTAAGAACCCTGGGTCAGGGGCGTCTGGATGGTTCACTCGGGTAAGAGTCTGCCTCTTGATTTTGGCTCAGGTTGTGGTCTCATGATCTTGGACTCAGGGTTGTGGAGCCCTGCTCAGGTGATAGAGGCCTGCTTGGGCTCTGTGATTAGCAGGGAATTTTCTTGATATTCTCTCTCTCTCTCTCTCTCCCCCTCTTCCCCCCTGCCCCTCCACCTCCCACCTCTAAAATAAATAAATCTTAAAGAAAAAGAACCTTGGGTTAAAATCTCCTCATGTGCTGTCTATCTTCTGTTCGTTGCCTCACATTCCCTCTCTCTCTGTCTCTCTATCTTGTCTCTACCTCTGTGTCTCTGTTTGTCTTTTTATCTGTATCTTTATCTACTTAACTAATATGTTTAGGATTAGGATAAGGATTGTGGATGGATAAATGGATGCTTAAATAAAAAAAGTAGAGGGTAAGAAAGAGCTATGGAGTTAGAAGGACTGCTTCCCCTACCCCTGCCCCCACCCCCCCCCCCTCCCCTGGAAAGTTCCCTGGTGGTCACCTTGGAGTTGCTGATCTACTATAAGGCAGAGTGCAGTAACGGTTAAACTCATGGCCTCTGGAGTTAAACTGCTGGGTTCAAATCCTGGTTGTGTGTGACTTTGGGCAATTAGTTCTGTCTGTCTCGCAGTTTCTAAAGCAGGGCTAATGATAGTACTACCATGTTCAATTGTTGCAAGAATTAAATAAGCTAAGATATATATGGGTTTTAGAATAATATGTTTTAGTAAGTGCTTGGTAAACTGTTAGTTATAATTATTTATTTTGATGATTGAAAACACCAATATATACAATAATATAATTACTTATATACAGAACATGACTTATTACAAATAAGAAATTCAATATCGCAAAGAGGGACACTGTGATTAGAAATCCCCTCTTCTGAAAGATAGAACTTCCCTTCCTTTAAGGCGACTTACTCTTATATAGGAGTTGTAGGCTAATAGGGTATTTGGATACCATCCTGCAATTTTTCCCTGAGACCCAGTGAGAAGTGGGATCCAATGTCCATAAGATGTTTTTTCTATCATAACATGGTCTTCTATTAGGAGAGGAGGAGCCCAAACCTATTTCTAGACATCACTAAGAGGGTGTACTGTCCTTTTGTCTCTTACTTAGGAAGGGTCTCTAGACCAGTAATTATGTTTATACCAAGGCAAAGAGATATACCATTATATTGAATTATAAAGCTGACACTTTCCCATGAGAGGTTGCTTAAAAAAAAAAAAAAAAGAAAAAAAATGTAAATGTGCAGTCATCACTGTTTACACTTCACAATTTTAAGGTAAAAGTCTGTCTAAAATGGAATCTATTTTTCCTAATTTATAGGTCTTGTTTACATTTTGGCCCTTCATTCTTCTCTTACAACATGTGTCTCCTCACTTTTTAAAAGGAAAATGTTAACCATTGCAGAACTGCAGCCAAGCTGTCTAGTAAGTGCAGTGTTAGCAAGAGGGAAGGACCCAGTAGCCCCACCCCTCCCACTCCTCTCCCTACTCCCATCTCCCTTCCCCCATTCCCGGAGAGGGAAGGTAAGGCCAGTCTGTGTCCAGAAGGTGGCACTGCTTGTATAGCCCACCTGGGAGGGAAGGGTGGTGGCCCCTCCTGGGATGGTCAGGGCAGCTGCACGGGGTTGGGAGTGGGAAAGAAGGGAGAGGAGGTAACTAGGAGGTGTGGAGGAAACACTGAGCGGTGGCAGGTGGTCGTTTTTCTACTGGTTCCAGAGCTGTGAACTGTCAGTTTTGAAGGGCGTGTAATTTAATTCTAATTGTAAACTGAAGTGGGAGGAGATGCCGGCCTGAAGTCTAAACGCATTGACAGGCCTGGAGGATATCTAAAATCCCGAGGTCTCCTGGTAACCTACTTGCATGAGAATCAAGGCTCCTCCTGAGAGGAAGTCAGTTTTAAGGAAGAAGGAGCAGGTTCTGAGCTTGACCAGTTAACAGTGTGGTCCTGGATCTCTTAAGTACGAATTGTTAAGTCAGCCTGGCTCCTGAGTCTGCATCTTTGGGGAGAAAGGAATCTAAGGAAACATCCAAGAGATGGTTGATGAAAAGTCCTAGGCACTGCGGTACAAGCCACACAACCTTGGGACTCTCCTGACAGATGGTAACACCAGTGGTGGCTCAGGCCCAGAGCAGGTCCCAAGCGCTGTCTCTGCGGTGGTGGGGACATGGCTAAAATGCTCATAATTGCCATGCACCCAGAGCTTACTTTCTGCCTGGCCCCTTGCCAAGTGCTTCAAAGTCTTCTCTCACTTAGGTTTCAAAACAAATCTAGAAGGTAGATTCTGTTTCTGGGCTCATTTTATAGAAGAGGACACAGAGATGGACTTGACATGAGGAGACCACAGGGCCTGGATCTTGGGCAGGCTGGGCCTTGCCCAAGCACATGGCTGCTGCCCCCTGACCCTTGGAGCCCATCTGAGCTTTGGGCAGGCTGAAGGACTTGCCCACAGTACCTGCCTGGAGGACCAGATAGTGTTGGGGTGGAGGATTCAACAGCCTGGCATTGTCCTGAGATCTTTGTGGTGCTCCTAGACTTGAACCAGGCCATGAAGACCTGGATTTGGGAAAGGACTTTCAGGCAGGGGTGAAGGCAGGAGAGGGTGAGATGTGAAAGGTACCGTGAAAGGCCAGTCTGAGTGGGTACAGGGGCAGGGGTGAAGGCTGTGCAGGAAGAGTGAGCTGGAGGGGCAGGTTGCCATCTATGTTGCACATGTGGGCACAGAAGCTCCACTTCCGTATGATCCCAGAGACCTTCGAATTCTCTTCTGTCTGTGGCCTCACTCCCCAAACTTTGAGTTTTTGGTGCTTACCAGAAGCCATGGATTGTTTATAGTCCCTGGTCTAGCTAGCCCCATGAGGTTGGCATAAAAATTTTTTTTTTCTTCCTGAAGAAAGTTGAAGAAAAAATAGCTTTACTGTCAATTCTCAATTATCCGTGAGGAAATACGGTTCTGGAAATCCACAGATTTCAGTAGCTAATGGCTTTGCCTTCTTTTGCAGCCCATGTTTCGCCACTGCTTCCAGAAACCAGCAACACTGAGTAATCAGATTTTCACATTTACTCCTCCACGTCCTCCATCTGAAGTGCTAATCAGCAGTGAAATGGCCCAAATGTGGACAGCGGGAGGGAGAGGGAGCAGAGGTCTGGAGAGCTGTCCATTAACACGTGAAGCTCCTGAGACATCCAGAACTGAGCACTGGGACGTTTGTGCCTGTGCTGCTGTGGTTGGCTGCTGGTGGGAGCCAAATGGTGAGATGGGTGGGCAAAAATCTGGGGCACAAAGGCTGTGTCTGTCACTGAAGTTCAGAGGTCAAGGGTATCCCACAAAACTACCAGTTTGCAGGGGAAAGGCGTTCAGTCAGGAACTCTGTGTACCTCATCATCCCGCTTCTGTTCCTCTGGATAATGACTTTGTGTGGTAAATATTTATGCAATATCTGAATTATTGGTGATGTCATGTGTGCCCTTGTATCTTAGAACATACGGTGATTTAGAATTGGAACTCTTTATCATCACCATTTCTGCTAAGTAGAATCTATTCCTGATGTGAAATGCAGGACCTTGGGAGGAACATTAGCCAAGAGAAAAGGGCCTGGTGTGTCATCTGAAGAGCAACCCTCCTTTCTCTTGTAAGCAAGGAAGATGGGCTTTGGTCCTATAAGGAGGTTGTCAGTGGGGGGTGATGGGGCTGGAGAGAAGGAGGTCAAGTGTTTTCCACCTTTCTTGACAGTAGGAGCATACAGAGCTTACCACAGGCCACAGGTAGAGGCCCCGGGGCAGGAAGGATCTCGGGCAGCCAAGGGATGTGGAGGAAGATGGTGAGGTCATCTGGCAGGCGGAGGAGAGACAGGGAAAGCGTGGGCTCTATGTGGTTGCAGCCTCTGCTCGGACCTTTGTCTACTGTTCTGATCAAGTGTCTCAGAGAGCAAGCGCCGTGACAGTGCCTTTCTCTCTTGTAGCATACTGTCCATTCTTCCGTGGCCTCTGGCGTCTTACCCCTGACAGCTGCTACCCCGGCCTCTTGTAGCCCCAGAGCCATGCCCAACCATTGCAGCTTCTTGCCATGCCAGACTCACCCCTGGATCTTCATCCTCAGGCGAATCCAGATCCTGATGGGGCTATGCATGGCTTGGGGGTCTGGGCCGCATATCATGGTGCATTGAAGCCCAGGGAAGGGCTGATACCTGCAGAGAAGAGAATCTTTGAGGGCAGATATCTATTGAGGTTCTTCCCACACTCAGCCGCCTCCCATCTTCTTATGGGACGTGAGTGACTACGATAATGGTGGAAAGACAGAGTTAGGTAGGAAATTTGAGCGCTCTTATAATATGGAGAGGGGATTTCTGTATATAAATGTTGGAAGAGTTTATTCCTGTGCCTCGGGATTCTGGGAGCAGGCATTATCACTGACCATGGCCTTTCAGACCCCAGGGAGACTTGGCCCTTGATGTGCTAGGTGGGAAGTCTGTTTTGGTGCTATGTTCCTGGAAAAGCTGGGCTTGAAAATGGAACAGGTATTTACTGGATTGTCTGGGGACTTAATGCTTGCTTCTGGCTCCGTGAAGGGTTAGGTGTGTTATTTGGCCATTAATGACACAGTCCTGGAAAAAATCACGTCGCCAGCCTGACTTCAGTTCCTTCATTTGAGAAATGAGGGGATGGCAGAGATAATGTCGAAGGTTATTATTTGCCTCGAATAGGCTTTTATTGTAAGTCTCTGGACAAACAGCTTACATCTCTATTTCCTTATCCACAAATGGGGATTAAAATACCCACCCTTACCTTTTAATCTATAGGAAAACCCTCAAACCTCTGGGGAGGAAAAGCATTATTTAAATTCAGAGTAGGATTATTATTATATTCTATTTGTTCTCTCCTAGTCATTCATCACTGCCACGCTCTACAATTATGCTCTGGGGTGAGTTATGTGAACAAACAGTCGCACTAGGCAAGTTTCTTGAGCGATGGGCCATTCTCCTTGTGCTGGGTAGAAAGGACACCCAAAGTCTTTTACTGAGTTATTTGAGTGTGGAACTTGCTATCTATTTAATATACAAGCCAAGATTGGAATACATTACTACCTGTATAATATGAGATTGGTGGTTATATCTCCTTTCCAGTGTTTTCTTGTCTTTGAATTTCTGTGGGCTTTGTTTTGACCAGTTCTGACCTGGGAAAGCACAGCCTGAGTCCTCCTTGGCTCACAGCAAGACCCTGATGATGTCTAAAATGCAAAACCTACCTGGGGTTTAGAGTAGAGCCAGGGTCCCCACGCCTGGAAAATCTGCAGAGCCCAATGTGCATAAATAAAGGCATACCTCACCTAGCTAAACAAATACACACAGGCTTATAATTGCTTTTGTATTTTCCCATTGTAGCCACCAGAGGCCTCCCAATTGTGGGCGATTTTAATGTCAGTGGAAATCTACTGGGAATTAACAACAACAACAACAAAAAAATCATTTTAAAATTGAATAGAATGTCTACAAAAGTTCAAAGTCTGTTACCTTGTTCATTCAACATCGCTATTCATGCAAAATGCCATGCAAATCAGTCCTTATTTACTGAGTACTTTGCTTCAGTAACCAAAAAAATGCTAAGAAAAAAATGGCTTATGTTTAGCCATCTATTTTTCCAAAAATAGGACAGCAATTAAAGTAGTACCACATGATGTGACTGATGATATCAGTGCAGGAAAAGAACACCATCTTGGTGCTGATGCTTAGGGCTGAGCCTCTGTCCTTCATCAGGGGCTGGGCAGTGTGTCCACAAGGGAAGTCCTGGAGAGCCAAGGCCATGAGCAAAGGGGCATAGAATGATGAAAGTATCCTTTGTGAATAGGCATGACAACTGGGCCTTCCAACGGGGGACTTCAGAGACCTTTTGGCAATCTGATTTCACCTCTATGGTGCTCACTTTCTTCTATAAAAATGAGAGGTTTGGGCTATGTGGTTTCTAAGTCCTTCAAAGTGTGTGACTGTTTTCCAAAACATTTAAGACCACTTACTGTGCATCTGTTATATGCTATTGCCACACAAAGGGCTTTACAAATGTTTTCTTATTCAACTATCATGACCAGTAAGAAGAGGCAGCATTATTTTACTGATGGTGGAAGTAAGCTCAGAGAAGTGAAGTTACTCACCGATGGTCACACAGGTTGTAAGAGATAAAGCCAGAATTTGTACCCATATCCGTTTTGTTCCAGAATTTCTCACTGCCCATGTCTTTCATGCATTCCAGACCGAGAGAATAAGTTCAGTTAACCTACATAATTTAACTCCTGAGGTGTAGTGTCAGTTAAGAATTGTACTGGTGGTAAGCAGCGGATAAGACAAAGGCTTATGCATTCACGCATTTATTCTTTCACATAGTGTGGCAATAGGTTGTCTGAGGCAGATATGATGGCTCTGGGATCACCAATCATCTTAGCTCCTTCTGTCATTCTGCTTCCTATACTCTGGGATGTTGTTTCCATCCTCTAGGTGGACCTAGGATCCAAGATGGCTGACAGAGATCCAGCCATAACATCTGAGTTGCAGGCTTGAAGGAGGAAAGCAGAATACAGTTGGCAGGTCTCCAAGCTGAGTTAGCTCCACTGAAGTAACATTTCCAAAGTTCCACATAGCCCCTCTGTTTATAGCTCAGTGACCAGAATTTAATGACATGTCCACACATAGTGGTGAAAACAGAAAGCTGACAAATGCAGTCTTTATTCTGGATGGCAAATGACCCAATTAAATAGCAGGGTTTATGCTATTAAGGAAGAAGGGGAAAATAAGTACTGAAAATCAAATAGTTGTCTCTGCCACAATTACCAACTTCATAGTTACTTCCAACTCTTTCCTACTCTTGGAGCTCTGATTTTGTTCCAGTTTCTGCCTCTCCCTAAGTCTCTCTGTTAATCCTGAATGGTCAGAGTCAGTCAATGGTGGTACCATTCCCCTTGCCTGTGATGGGTTGTGATTAAGCAGAAGAACTAATTCCGGATGATGAGGTATAAGAGGACTTCTGGAAAAATTTTTTTCCCCCTCTTAAAAAAGTGATGTGTGGGAAAAGACTGACTCTTTCTTCTACTAGACATTGTCATGTCTGACAATGACACCTGGAAATATAGTGGCCTTCTTTTGTAACCTTGTGGAAAACCTCTTTCTGAGAACAAAGCTGTCCTCAGAGGATGGCAGAGGGGAGAGATGGAAAGAAGCTGGATTTTTGAGGATGAACTAACTCTGGAGCTGGACTACTTCTGGACTTTTTACAAAATACATTTCCATATTGTTTAAGTCAGTTGAATTGGTATTTTCTTACTTGCAGCCAAGGTCATGCCGACTGACATGCAGGAGAAAGAAAGAAAGAAAGAAAGAAAGAAAGAAAGAAAGAAAGAAATCCATTCCTTTATGCCCTCAGGATGGCAAACTTGACACTAGTCTATGCCTGTCTTTTTTTTAAATTGCCATTGAGAAGATACCTCTACATGGATTATTTAATGGGCTGGGGGTAAAATGAGAATATTTTGGAATTGCGAGAGGCTTAACTGCCACTCAAGATTCAAAGAGAGTCAGTGATTTCTCCATGGTCTAGAGCCATAGTTAGGGGTAGAACTGAAATTGGGGTCAGGCTGTCTGAAGACCACCCCCTCCAGAAGCTATTTCATCACACCATTGTCCCTCTTCCCTTCAGTCTGCCCACTGCTGCAAGGTCTGAAATACTGTGAGCCTGTCTCAGTCCCACTTGGAACTCTTCCAAAGAGATGGCCCCTGTGGCCTTGCCTTTCTGCCCCTCCCATATAACCCCTCTAGGTTCCATTCTAGCCGTGTTGAGAATGATGACTTAAAATTATAAGCAGGAGATAATTTTTGGTTTTAGCTGTTGCTGACTATATCAGCCATGGCTGTCACCCTTCCTGTCTAACTCCTCTTGCCAAAACATGCTGGAAATCATTAAGATGGCCATGTCTCCTTCCCTTGAAATCAGACCCAGAGGGCTTCCATGTGCTCAAGCCCCATCTGCTCTTCATTCCAGACCATATCATGTCACAATTATTCCCAATCATTTCTCATTTGGCCAGCCAGCATGCACCTGACTGGGAGAAATTCCCCCAGTGAGAGTCAGAAGTGTGTGCAGTTGTCCATGGTGGTAGGAGAGATGCTCTGGGACTTAAGTGATAGGCTCAATCATATTATATAGAGAGTCTCCAAGAGAGGCAGTGTGGTAGTGATGGGCTCAGAAGTCAAGCCAACCCAGCTCAACTGCCTACTGGTTATAAGACCTTGGATAGTCTCTTTAAATTCCCTGTGCCTCAGTTTCTTCACCCGTAAATTGAGTATAATATCTTTATTACAGAGTTTTGGTAAATACTATCTATCTATCTATATATTATCTATATATGGGGCGGGGAGTCTGGGTGGCTCAGTCATTAAGCGTCTGCCTTTGGCTCAGGTCATGATCCCAGGGTCTAGGGATTGAACCCCTAATCAGGCTCCCTGCTCTGCGGAAGCCCTGTTTCTTCCACTCCCACTCTCCCTGCTTGTATTCTCTATCTCTCAAATAAATAAATAAATAAATAAATAAATAAAATATTTAAAAAAATAAATAAAGTTCTTAGACACTCAATAAACTATTTAAAAAGGCCTATAAGGCATTCAATGAACTCTTTTTTTTTTTTAAGATTTTATTTATTTATTTGACAGAGAGAAATCACAAGTAGTCGGAGAGGCAGGCAGAGAGAGAGAGAGAGAAGCAGGCTCCCTGCTGAGCAGAGAGCCCGATACGGGACTCGATCCCAGGACCCTGAGATCATGACCTGAGCCGAAGGCAGCAGCTTAACCCACTGAGCCACCCAGGTGCCCCAATGAACTCTTAACTTTAGCCATGGAATTATGATAGATTCAGGCTTTAACTTGTGCCTTGTTTTTTTCTGAGTTAATGCTCTTTGCTGCTGTTTCCTCATAGCCAGGGAAGAATTTAAGTGTCCATCCTCCCCATTCACAGATTCTTATAGTTGAAAGGAACTTGGAAGTCTGTATCCTGGTCTGCTTGATCCTGGCCTCTCATGCACTCAGGATTATTACAAAAGAAGTCAATCCAACAGGTGAAGCCCGAGTTACCATGACTCCAAGAGTTACCATCATCCTTCCCCGAAGAAAATATCCCCCAAGAGACTCTTAAGGCACCAGAAAGAACACCCCGTTAAGGGCTTATGGGGGAGATCAGCCTGGCTCTCACCTCTCCTATCTCTGCCTACCCAGGCCATTCTGGTCTTTCTTCAGTTGGGGTTTCTCCGTGTGTCTGAGGTCCCCTATATATCATCTGGTCTTTCAAGGCTAGATAATTCCAGAGAGAAGGGAGATCTGGGTATTACCTTAGTTACCCTGAGGAAGAGATAGAACAAAATGGATGAATTGGGGTGAAATGGTATCCCCTTTGCTCTCAGAAGAGCTCCATCTCCTGATGGGCTGATCAACATGATGTGATCTCAAGAATGTAATATTATCTTTGATGTTTATCATCCTCCCCAGAGGTGGAGGGAGAGGGACTGGAGCCCTTGAGTTCTCCCATGAGACTCTTGGATTTGATCAACAATGACCTCATAATAGCTGGTAAATTTGGTTAATTCTATTAGTGTGCTCCACTTAATTGCGATGGTCATATTAGTTCCCTGCTCAAACACAGGCGTATCGTTCACTTCTTGCTTTTAGCTTCTTGTCTGTACTGATGACTTAGGGATAGGAACTCCGCTGTGGCGAGCCTGATGCCTGCATCAGCTCAAGCATTCTCAAACTAACCCCAGCATAATTCAGGGAATGCTTTCCATGTCTTCTAACAGAAAATAGGGAATAGTAAATGAAAAAAAAAAAAAATAAACAGACTCCTAAGGGGAACATTCACTATTTTTTTTTAAGATTTTATTTATTTGACAGAGATCACAAGTCAGCAGGCAGAGAGACAGGCACAGAGGCAGGCAGGAGAAAGCAGGCTCCCTGCTGAGCAGAGTCTGATGTGGGGCTCGATCTCAGGACTCAGGGCTCATGAACTGAGCCAAAGGCAGAGACTTTAACCCACTGAGCCACCCAGGTGCCCCATATTCACTATTTTAAGATTTGAGGAGCTAGAAAATATTTTATGATAAAGTTAGGCAGTCCTCCTATCATAGGGACTCTTGAAAAGTCCTCGTTAGGCACTTGTTCCAGAGAAAGGCTTGAATGTATGGAACAAAATCTGCCAGGACAGAGATCTCATTGCAGTGTCAAGGGGCCAGGCCCTGAAGACTTCTGGAAGTCCCTGTCCTACCTTGGCCATCTGGTCTTAAATACCAGCAGACATGCTGGGAATTGGTAAAGGATGGAGAAGGGTGCTCTTAGAAACATGGCTCGCGGAGGCTTTTGGGACACAAATGGTTGCCTCCAGTTCACCCCCAGAGATATTCAAAGGGGAGGGAGACACTGGCTCTGGATGGCACTGATGTTACCCCAAACCTCTTTTGTCTTCCAAGCTCTATGCTTCCATTTAGTGGCAGTATGTGGCTCCCTGGGCAATGCAGAGGGCCAGGCTGCTTGGGCACCCATTTCCCCATCATTTGCATGATCGCACCTTCACCTCCTTTGTTCTTTGTCTTGTTTTTTTCCCAGTGTATGTTCAGCAATGTAGTTCCTTCCTTTTACAGTCATTGTCTCTTTCCTTTTCCACTGGCTTTTTTATGCTCCAGTTTTCAGCCTTTTCCTGGCCTCTTCCTCTCATCCTTATCCTCCAACCTACTTTCTTCTCTCTCAAGGTTTCCTTCTCATCTGGGCTCTACCCACCATTTTTTTTTAATTTTTAATTTTTACCCACCATTTTTATTCTTTATTCTCTCTCCTTCATAACCATCCTACTTTCTTCTTCCTGTTGTCTTTTTTTCTTCTCCACAAAACATTTTATGAACATATTTTAAGACAGATGTTAGGGCTCTGATAAGCACCAGAACTTGACACAGAAATATTTTACTGAGAAACTCTTACAATCTCATCCATCTCTAGGCTCACAGGCCCATGTCTCATGTTGTTATTCACCAGGCATATATTTAATGTGTGACTTTACTCCAGAATAAGATTGTTTTTTCCAAAATCAGTTATTCATTTCTGAAATGATTCTATTATTTTAGATGAGGAAACTAAATGGTAGAGCTTGGTATTATGCAAGATTATGTAACAACCAGGTGGGAAAGAACGCTCTTTCAGGTAATTGGGATGAGGCTTGGAGGCCAGAGACTTGGGGTGGGCTAGGGGTGCTCCTTGAGTCCCTAAGACAGGTTAGATGCTCCACCTGCCTGTTGTGCTATGTGTTTCCCTCTTCTGTAGACCCTGCCACCTTGCTTGTGCGCCTGGCTCTCTCCCGCATTGATGCATAACCTTGCCCTAGGAGTTCAGTATATGAAGCCCACAGAACACCAAGAGATCCCAGTAAGAGCCTTTCTCTCAAGCAGTTTCTTTATCCCCTCACCCCCGGAGGGGTGGAATTTCTGTGACTAGGCACATTGACACACTTGTTTGTGAAACCAGAAACCATTTCATTTTGAATAGGTATCCCAATTAATGGTTCAGCCTCTCTTTCCAACGAACACTTCCAGGCCTGTGCTATGAGATATAGGTTATCAAAAATACCAAAAATAAATGAGCATGTTTCCTGTACTTAAAGAACTGACAGTCTGGCAGTAGGTCCTTTCCTAGGCTTGACTTTAATTTTCCACCCCCAAATCCCAAATTTGAACTATCATTACAGTTTTCTGGAATAGAAGGCTCCACAGCTCTGACCTTCTGGCCCCACTGGATATGAGCTTGATATCTGTGGTGTGGCCCATAGCGCCTGGACAGTGGACTCACTTCTGCTAGAATTTTCCAGTGTGCAATTAACCCATGTTGAGGACAAATGTATTTTCCTAACCAGGACTTGTCTTGAATATGCAATTGGGTGCATTGTGGGTTTTCAGGGCATTATCGTCTTCACATGATTTTTATTTGCAAATAGGTCCACAGCCTTCCCCCCACCCCTGAATTATTTCCAGAATTGTGAACAGGCTTAATAAGCACTTGGTTGTAATGCTACATTTAGTTCACAAAAATGTCATTGAGCTCTGTTACGGTTATGAGAGGCATTTTTTCCTATAAAGCTACCTTGTGTAGGAGCTGATCAAATTTAAAGGAATCAAAAGCTCACTTGCCCCACAGGAGGAACCTTCTGGGTGTGACAAATAAGTTTATTATCTTGAGTATGGTGATGGTTCACAAGTTTCTACATATGCCCAAGCCTATCAAATTGTGTACCTTAAGTAGAAGTGGTTTAATGTGTGTCAATAATAGGTCAATAAAGCTGTTTAAAAAAACCTCACGGGGCCCCAGATATCTCCTTTTCCTCAAACTGAAATTCACCATTTTGTTTTTTGTTACTGTCTTTCACTTCATCTGTGAGCCATTCATTTGGTTCCATCAGATTTTATGATACGTATAGGGCTAGGAAAGTAAGAATAAAGCCAACAGATTCTCATGCTCTTATATCAGTTAAATCAGGTTACTTACTTTTTAAGAACTGGGGTTCAAAGCTCTAAGTGAATGGGAAACTGGAGTTCAGATGAGTCAGATGAAGAGAGAAAAGTAATTTTGGAGTCTGGGAAAATTTGGAAGAGGAGGGGGCATGATAAAGTAGCTCAGTGACTGACCAGATTCTGAGGAGTTGGGACCCAGGACATAAAAGTGTTAACTTTTGTGAATTTGTGTCAAAGGTCAACCTTGTTATTGATCAACAACTCTCTTACTCTTCTTCTATTATTAGTCTAAGTGGTGGGCCTGGTGGAGGCTTTGAAGTCAAGCAAACATGGTGTGACTGACTATTCATTTCACCACTGATTAGATATGTAACTTTTGATGAGTTTTCCAACTGACTTCAATTTCTTAGTGTGTAAAAGAGTGTAAGAGTATTTATCTCAATAGTTTACCTATTTATCTATATATCTCAATATTTATCTCAATGTTGTGGGGTCCAAACAGGATAATACAAATGGAAAGCTTCACCTAGTGCCTTGCACATAGTAGGTCCCATGTTTCTCCCCATTTCCTTCTAAACTTTTCTTACATTAAAAAATATATTATATATCTTGAAGCTTCATCAAACTATTGAAAATGTGTGTATACTTGTCTTTTTTTCTAAGTACAGAAGAAATCCACTCTAATGGGTTTGAAGGAATGCAGAATACAAATTGATCAAGGGAAAAAAAAAAAAAACACTTCCTTATGAGTTCTAGAGAGAAAAAAAAAATCCCCAAATATAAAAATTCACCATAACCTTTACAGACTTCTGTTATGGGCAAGTAGTTGTGGAGTGGACGGGACCTGGGACACTGTGTCACGTGAGTTTTGTTCACTGCCTTATTACCTTTGGTCAGCTTTTGATTCTAGAAATCTAGGCTGACACTTATTTTCAGAAGCAGATCATTTTAAACCAAAGGTAAAGGACAATTTGGCATAATTTTTAGATGGCAGAGTTCCACAGTGCTTGCTTCAGCGGTGAGAGTAGAGGGTGGAGATGCCATGTGACTCCAAGCAGATCCCATAGTTCTGCTATTTCCTTTATAAGAAGGCCAAACCCTCTGCAGCCAGTCCTACTCTTGACTTGCTGCTTCTCCCAACCTCCAAGAACAACACAAGTGGCTCCTGAGTTATCTCTGGCCCTTCTTCCTCCTTTGCAGCCCCTTCTCAATCACTAAACCATGGTGGCCTCTCGACAGTGCACATTCTGCCTCTTCATTTCTGCTGCCTCCCAGCTGGCACCCTCCCCTCTACCCACAAAACCTCTTCCTTCCTTGCCAACCACTCTACCTCTAGCGCCAACCAGCCACGTCTTCCAATTCAGAGTCATGCTGTCAAGAGCTAGAAGAGACCTCAGTGGTCATCTCCTCACCCATCCTGCATTGTTTCAATGCCTAGTTCAAGGTTGCCCAGCTGGCCGTGTGACGTTTTATATCCTGATGCCCAAGTATGGGCAGCCTGGAATCCGCTGGAAGCATGGGTCAAGACGGAGCAGGGAGTCAGCTGATGTGTCTAACTGGCTGGAGTCAGCCGGTATCAATTACTCTTAAAGCAAGGGAAGGTTCAAGAGCTCTTTAATTTGGGGATTTTGTGTATCACCAGGAAAAACTCTCTTCTCTAAACAGTTTATCTGTGTGTGCCTCTCTTAAGACTTAAGAACTTCCTGCTCACTCCATTAAGGGGATTGATCGGAGGTTTAATCCTCTCGGGGTAACGATCTGTCCTCACAGCCTAGGCCGGTTGCATGGTGTCCTTGTCCCCAGACGCATATCTGGCCCTCCCTGTGCACACCTTATGCCTCTGCAAGCACTCGTCCCTCTGACTAGAATGTTCTCCCATCTTTCTCACCTAGAAAATGTGCACTCCAGCACCTCTTCGGTGACACCTTGCCTCCTTTGGGGGTCACTTGTTTGTTATCATGATGCTCTTATAACCCGGACAAGCATAATAACGACAAAAATGGCAGTGAATATTTATTGAGTATGGACTGTGGTCTGGGCAATATTCTAATAAATACTTGTTATTTTATTTAATCATCAGAACCAACTTTGTTATGATGTTACTTTGAGAGATAAGGAAACTGAGCCTTTAAAGAAGTGAGTCACTTACCGAAGGTTACAGTGAGAAAATGCTGGCCTGGGGCTCAGATTTGAGTTTGATTCCAGAGTCCAGACCCTAATGACATCACCTCACATCACTTACTGTGTTGTCTTAACAATTATCTGTGAGCACATCTTGCTTCTTGAGGACAGGGTCCATCAGTCTATCCCCCATGCCTAGAACAGTGCCAGGCATATGCTAAGTATTGAGTAAATGCTTGTTCACTTAATGAATAAAGAAATGCATTTCAATGGAGTCCTCCTCTCATCCAACAGTCCTTGAATCAAACCCAGTGACTTGGGTGGAGGCATGTCTGTCGGTGCCCAGGAGCAGCGACAGCAGATGGTGCTGCTGGGCTGTGGTCTCCACGCACTCCTGCACTGAGCTGTGCTCCCTCCATCCCCTGCCCTCCTTCTCTGAAGAAGCCCCACGTTCTAGGAAGATGGCCAAGTGAGGCCATGAGTCTTGGAGCAAGAAACACCTGGTTGGTCAAAGCCTTTTGCAAAGCTTTGTTTCCACAATTATCCTTTATTTCCCTCTCCCTCTTAGGTTTCAGGCAAGCCAACTGGTATTTCTTTTTAGACAGCTGAGAACACCAGATGGAAGGGTAGGGGGAGGTGGGGGCCCAGCGAAAGGCAGGAAGGGGACAAGCAGGGGCTGTGGATGAGGGGGCAAGGTTCTGAAACATGCCGTGCAGGGAAAATGCCAGACAGGTCTGCAGAGGCAGGAAAGGAGAAAAGAGCGGTAAAAGCGAGCAGCTACCATATGTGTGCGTGCACATACACTCAGAGCTTTCAACACACCATTAAAATAGAGGAAGAAACGTTCTGGTTTCCGTAGCAACAAGGCCTATCGGTGCCTTAGCCAGAAAAACTTATTGGAAAAAAAGGCATTTGCCTGTTAAGGAGCCTGATGAATTGGGAGATAATTATACAGCATTCTGCCACCACTAAAGACACACAAATACACTCCAGCAAATTTTTTAAAGAGCACGGATTGTCACAAATCCCATGAAGGCAGAGGGTGGGAGGGAGAGGCAGCCAGCAAGGAGAAAAGGCTCCGGGAATGATTTTAGGTGAACAACCCAGGGAGGCGGGCACTTGTGAGGGACAGGCTAGAGCCAGCTCGCGCCGTCAGTCCTCGGAGATCTGGCGTGAGGCACAGGCTTGATGTGTTTCTCTCTGATCCTGAGAGGATCCCGCACCGAGTCCGGGTCTTCCTAGTCCCCTCCGGAAGTGGGTGGGCGGATGCGTAAAATCTAAACCGTTCGATTCAATACGGCGGTTTGCTGACCAGAGTGGTGGGATCTGTGTTTGTTAGGGCCCTGTTATTGCAGTGGTCTTGATCTGGTCCCTCAGATGCGGTGGGACAAAGGAGGAGATTCTTTAAAAATGAGTCACACAATGGGGCGCCTGGGTGGCTCAGTGGGTTAAGCCGCTGCCTTTGGCTCAGGTCATGATCTCAGGGTCTTTGGATCGAGACCCGCGTTGGGCTCTCTGCTCAGCGGGGAGCCTGCTTTTCTCTCTCTCTCTCTCTCTCTGCCTGCCTCTCAGTCTACTTGTGATTTCTCTCTGTCAAATAAATAAATAAAATCTTTTAAAAAAATGAGTCACGCGATATAGGATCTTGATGAGGGCAGAAGGAAAGGAAATGCAGCATTATTCTCTACTCACAGCACAGAACCCAGGGCTGGGCATACAACAATCGCTAAATAGAATACTTAGTGTGTGCATAAAAGGCTGAATGGACACACTAAGTATTCTATGGAAGGATGGACGTTATGTAACTGAGCTGATGAATGAACAGATAAGGGATCACGTGTAACTCTGTACCTACCCTCCTTCCTCTTGCTCATGCTAGGAATTTATTTGCAACTCAGTTTTGTCCTCCAGAAGATGGCATGGAGCAGGCACACTTTCAGAGGTGGAGTCTCTGGAAGAGAGTCATGCCTGAGATAAGCCCCCAGTGTCCTGAAGCCAGAGATGGCCAGCATCTGCAGGAGTGTTGGAACAATTGGATTTCCCGCCCATGTTCTTCCTCACTGTGGATGGCATACGCTAGGATGCACCTTTCTAGTGATACATCCTGAATTCGAGAGAAGAGCTTGCCCAACTCATCAAAGTACCAGGACACTTTCTGTAGTGTACGGGTCCTCAGCTTTGATTCTTTGGTTTCCTGGGGGGTTAGTGGGCTCCTCATTTGACCCTTCACACATGCCATTGATAATCATTATTTATTTTTCAGTTTTCCTATGGGTGCATCACACCTTTCCAACCACACGGTGCTCCTTAGGGGCAGGGATCCCTCAGAGAACCTGTTTGTCCTGCCAAACCTTAGCAGAGAACATTGCATACCAAACCACTGAATGTTTGCCGTGCTAACACCATGGAGAAGGACACTGATCCACAGCCTTTAAGAACTGACTGAAAGCATCAGGCTCCATCCCAAGCTAGTATCAGCTCCATGCCAAGAAGCTCCTTGTACACCAAAGCCAATTATGCCCACACACACCATTTTGTGGGTGCTGCCTCGTCCGCCTGCATGTTCAGGCAGAGGCTGTGGGAACTGATAGGAAGGAAAAGGAAGGAGTCAGGGAGAGTGAGGGAGGATTCATCCCCGTGTTACTCACAGGCACTTGGCCTATTCTTGAACCGTATGTATCACAGTCATGTCCCAAAGGAGTCTTGCGAGGGAAGGGAATGCAAATAGCATCGGACAGCTTCTCTGTCCTAGAGACTGAGCGGAAGGCAAGAGCCCCTCGGACACGACTGCATCTTCATCACCACAGTCCTGGAGATGCATTTTGCATACACTCTGTTTCCTAGACAAGAGAAAACAGAGGTTCAGAGAGGCTGAGTTAAGTGCTCAAGGTCACACAGCTGGTGAGTGGCATACACTGGATTTATACTGTGCCTCAAGTGTTCAGGCTCTTAACTCCCATTTTATGTTGGCTCCTGTGACTCAGGCTCACTGGAGGCCCTGGAGGAAGCCCAGGTATGTTTCATTTCCCTGAATAGATAGGTGCCTCCTCTAAAATGCAGCCGGTTTGGGAGGATGAAAGAGGAAAGCAGATCAGAGCCCACTGCTGGTTAAAATGAAGACGAAGGAAGCAGAGTTCAAAGCAGGGAAAAACTTATAAGCCTTATTTTGTGTAAGCATCATATTAAACAGATTCCATTCCAACTATAAACAGATTTTCACATTTCACCTTCTCCCTTCCCATTCCCCCCTTCTCCCTTCCCATTCCCCTCCAACAGCCCCCACCACATCCCCGACAGATTGTTCCCTTCCTTCTTGTTTAGACTATAAGTAAGTAGAATTGGCTTCCCTTCCATTCTCCACCCCCTGGCCCTGCATCATCTGGGGGTGCATATTTCTTACCCCAGTTTCTTTTAAAATCCTCTCTCCCTTTGCTTTCTGTCCAGCGGCCCCTTTGCTTGGGAAGCTCTGCGGAGAGTTTCTCCGCTGGCCGCCAGGGGTCGCAGTCGAGCAGCCGGAGCCGCCTCTCCGCAGGGGCGCAGGGGCCGCTTGCCGGGAATCGCGAGCCCATCTCCTGTCCCTATCAGCGCACCGCATTAATCAGGCCGCAGCTCTGCAGTGGTTTTGGAGGGGAGTGAGAGACCAGGGCTGGGAACGAGATTGGGCTTTTTCAGGCAACCGGAGCCCGGCCGCTTCAACTCTGCTGTCCCAGGCTCGGAGCAAACAGTGCTCGATCAAGTGCGGCGGGGCTCACCCACCCGCCCTGGCCCGGGGTCCTGCAGGTCTTTCAGGATTCCTTCTGCAGGAGAGCAGAGAGCCGGTGTTAACAGCTGCAGCTCTCGATGTCGGGGGTGGGGAGAGGACATGCTTCCCACCCCTGTCCGCCCGCTGCCCCCACCCCTGTCAACAGCCCAGGCCCCCAGAAGCCGGCTGCCGCCCTCCTCCAGCACGCACGTGGACGCTCGCCGCTCACCAGTGATTTCTCCCGCACCTCCGAGAGACTTGGCCCAGCCTCTCATGGTCTCTGCATGTGCCTGGAAAGCAAGGCCTCTGCCAGAATTTTATCAGATGGCATGCAGAGGAGGGGAGGGGAGCACGTGCTTCCTTTAGCATGAATTTTTCAACATTACATTTTCATTCCTCTGCCCTATTTCTCTCAATTCCTCCCACTGCTCTTTTCAGAGCTGGAGCTGCTTCTTAAGATTTGGTGCAATTACTGGGCATCTAAGATGGAGACATGGTGGTGGGGGAAGTTAAAGGCAGGGGGAGAGGAACCCAAGGGGAGGGGGAAGGGATGTGCCAGCCCTGATGCCTGCAGTCATGTCAATGAACAGAAGCGGGAGGGGCTTGCTGAGGTTCTCACAACGCTTGGGGAGCATTGTTGAGCGGTTTTATTCAAGCCGGTGAAATGAACCAACAGGGGTCCCAGAGGCACTTTCCTCTTTCCCCACAAAGTCCACTTTCCTTTCTCTCTTCTCCTTCCTGCCCCTCCTGTTCTTTCCTTCCCTTTGTTCCTTCCTTGAAGACAGGAGCCAGCACACAGATAGACAGATACGCATGTGTAAATACATGCTTATAATACAAGACAGACTTTGATCTTTTTTAGTAAGTTTTAAAGGAATAAGGAGCTCTGGGATGAGAAATTAATGTTAATGGAAGGATCTGGTAAGTTTCTTGACAGAAGTGGGATTTGAGTTGGATCTTGAGAGATGGGATTCTGCAAGAGGGAGGAAGGCAGGCCAGGTGGAAAGAAGAGCTTGAACAAAGACCTGAAAGTGAGAGGATTCATGACATTTGAGGAGAGTAGGGAGGAGCTACCGTGATTCTGCCAAGGTGGAGGGAAGGGATGCCTTGGGAGCCAGCACGGCGAGTAGGCTGGGTCAGGAGATGGAGACTTCCACGTACCCAAATAAGCATTGTATAAGACACCGTGAGGCCCCCTCCCGAAGCTTCCTGTGGCACAGCAGATTTGTGGTCCAGGGAGCTCCCTCTGAAGGGTGGGGACGTAAAGCGCTGGGGTTGTCTAGGGTGTTGGACAAGGGAGATCTGTTTGGAGGCCATTGTGGTGGTAGAGGAGCAGACTAAGGATCTGAACTAGGGCTGCTGTGCCGGGAGTGGAAGGAAGGTAGAAACCAAATAGAGGGCTTGTGTCTCAATGCCCATTCCCCATGTTTTCCGCCTCTCCCACTCTCCGTCATGGCTCGTCATCTCCTATCACTCTTCACTGAAAAATGTAAACTACTGGAGCAGTACTCCCTCTCCTATCCACCACCACGTCTACACATGCCCCTGTGTCTGTATTTTTGTGTTCATCCTTCCTCCTCAGCGGATGCAAAATGTCCCCCTTATCAAAGGCCAGTACTTCCCCTCTGCTCTTTAAAGATTTTTTTTCTCCCTCATTACTCCTTCTCTTTCCTGTACCATCCCTCCTCATGTTTTTCATATTCATTCCCACCAGCACACGGATGTGCTATAATTACCCATCGTCTCCAAAGCTTCAATATATGCTACATTTCTCCCCACCTATAGACTCATTTACTGTGAACCTTCTCCAAAGTATTGTCTACACCTACTGCTTCCATTCCTTCACCTACACCTACAGATTACTATTCGGTTTGCTCCAATCCGGCCCACAGTGTTGCTTTGCCGAAGTTACTCTTTAATCTTTGTTATCCTAAACCCTATGGGTGGGTTTCTGTCTTATCTTGGGACTTTAGCAATATATATCTGACATGTTTGACCCCTTCACTTCTTCACAAAACACCATACTTTGTTAGTTTTGTAATATCCATACTCTTTTTTTTTTTTTTTAAAGATTTTATTTATTTGACAGAGAGAGATCACAAGTGGACAGAGAGGCAAGCAGAGAGAGAGAGAGGAGGAAGCAGGCTCCCCGTGGAGCAGAGAGCCTGATGTGGGACTCGATCCCAGGACCCTGAGATCATGACCTGAGCTTAACCCACTGAGCCACCCAGGCACCCCCTCTTCTGGTTTTTTTTTTTTTTTTGCTGTATCTCTGGTCTCTGTTTCTCATGCAATTTTGCTGGCTCATCCTTGCAGACAGGACTTGCAAGAGACGAAGGACCTGATTATGGCGTCTCTTCTCTTCCCTTCCCTTGCTTTCTCTCTCTTCCTATCTTGTTGATTGTCTTCCCTTCATCTGTGTTCTCCCAAGGCATAAGTACCATCTCTACAAGGATGCCTTTTGAATGGATCTCCAATCCAGAGTTCTCCCCATGGGGCCCCGGGTTGTTATATCTGTCAACTTGACATCTCTACCAGGATGTCTCATTGGCATCTTAAATTTAGCATGTCTAAAACAAAACGCTTAATTCCCCGCTGTACCCACTGCCAGCTGGCCCTGTTCCTCCTTTTATGTCCCCAATCACGAAATGGCATCATCAACCACCTAGTTGCTTACACCAGAAACCCTGAGTCATTCTTAATTCCTCCTTTTCCCTCATCTCCATATCCCAGCCATCAGCAAGTTCTACCGGGCTTCCTCCCCAGCATATGTCTCATATTGGTCCATTTCTCACCACACTCACCGTCTTTCTGTAGTTGGAGCTGTTACTGCCTCTTACCTGGTCTAGCGCAGAAGCTTTGAGCTTGTCTTCCTGCTCTACCTCTTGCCCCTTCCTCTTCATAATTCATTCTTCTTGCATCAGTGAGATTTTAAAAGCATAAGTCAGACCAGATCCCTGCTCTGCTTCAATACTAACATTTGATTTACCATCACACTTAGAATAAAATCAAAGTGGCTTGAATGGTCTCCAAGGCCCTTCATGATCTGGCCTCTGGCCACCCCTCACTCTAATCCAGTTATGGTCACTCCTCCTCAGTAAGGTCAATACAAAGTTCTTGTTGCTAGTATTTGGACATGTGAAACTCTTTCTCTCCTGATAGCCTTGGTATCTGCTGAGCCTTGAACCTGGAATGTTTGCTCTTCTTTTGGGTCTTGAGAAGACCCTCTTGGCTCCTTCTCATCCTATAGAGATGCCTTCCAGACTCACAGTTATCCACATCACCCTACTCATTTCCTTCATAGTCTTGATCACACTTTGCAACACAATGCTTATTTATTTGTCTGTCCTCTGTCCCCTCAGACTCAGAAACTCATCCTTCTAGTGCATGCTTATATTCTCAGCACTGAGCAATGCCTCCGGCTGTGAATTTGAAGTGTTGTCCATAAGGTAGAAATGAATCTGGTTATCCCATTTACAGAGCAAAGGAGAATGGGGAATTCCATTAAAGATGAGAAGGGGTTACTGGAAGACTGCAGACCTTTGTTGCTGTGACAGGGCCAAAGGAGACAGTTGGGGCTTCGGTGGGGGTGAGGGTGAGTACATGTATGATTTCGTGTTGAGTGTGAGAGGTTTGCAGGACTTTTATCCGTCAGAGGTGCACATAGGTCCACAACTTGGTGAGGAAATGAAGACTAGAGTTACAGGTTTGGAAGATATCTATGCCCAAATGATGGTGAAAGTCATGGACATGGATGAGACTGATTGTGTGGGGTCAGGGAGAAGGACAGCAGGATAGAGACAGGCACCAAACTTTAGGCCTCAGGTGGTGCCTGTAATTAGGGATGAGAATAGGAAGGAGTCTAGGAAGGAGACTGAGAGGCAGGAGGGAAACCAGAAGGAAGTATTACTGAGGGATAGAAAAAGTGAGATTTGAAAAAAAAAAAAAAGATAGTGAAATTTCAGTTCAATCCAAAAAATATTTATTATGCTGTTCCTTTCCATATGTTGCTTTAGGACTACACATATAAATAAACTCTCATTGCTTGTGTGGGGGTTAGAGTCTGTTAGGGGAAATAGGATATGTAACAACATTTATGCAAATAAATAATTATATATTGACACAGAATCGCACTATGTACTTTGTAAGTGTCTACCCAGATGTAAGGATACATGTCGAATATATTAGAGCAGTTTCTCATGGGGGGAGAGCAGAAGTGTGGAAGAAGATGAAAAAAGAACCAATATCTAAGAAAAACAGAAGAGGGTCTCAACCATGCAAGGGTGTTAGAATTCTGTGAGTGGAGCCTTCTGATCATTTATTTTTTTGTTTTTATTTTTTTAAGATTTTATTTATTTATTTGTGACAGAGGTCACAAGTAGGCAGAGAGGCAGGCAGAGAGAGAGGGGGGAACAGGTTCCTTGCAGAGCAGAGAGCCTGATGCAGGGCTCAATCTCAGGACCCTGGGATCATGACCTGAGCCGAAGGCAGAGGCTTAACCCACTGAGCCACCCAGGTGCCCCGGCCTTCCGATCATTTAACTATCTGTCCACCCCCTAGATTCTTGCAGGGTTTTTGTTTTTGTTTTTGCTTTAACACTGAAGCACCTTTTCCTTATTATAAAGTGCTAAATATTTGTTGTAAAGTCTTTAGATTGTGGAGAGAGTATAATTAAGAAAAGAAGCATCCCTTGGTATCCCAATATATATATATATATATATATATAAAACATATAACATATAACTTACGCTAATATTTTGTAACTATGTACACATAATATACAAGTGTGCCTGTTTTGGGTGCCTTTCATTATTTAAAAATTGCTAGCAGCTTCTAATTCAAATCACCGAGGAACATATCCCCTTTCGGGAAGACCCACTTGCATATCTCCATGTAGACAGTGAAAGGGGAAGTACCTGTCTGCCTATTGTCCCAGGAAGAAATTATAATAGAAGATGCTTTGGCTTTACCAGGGTGGTGGTAAATTCACTAAATTAGGTAGTGAACTTCCCCAATAACCTTCTGCATTCACTGACTTACAAAGAAGTCAAAGAACCTTCCTGAAGAAGGACATTTCTTCCATTGAGGTTATTAGTTCACATCTGATACGTTAGTGGAAGCCCAGGTGGCAGGAAAAACAGAAGGAAGGGAGACATCTTCTTACCCACAGAAGACACTCAGGGAAGCCTGGAGCCACCCACTGTTCCTACTCCCTGGTTTATGATCACATGTTAGGGAAAGGCCCTGGATGGGTAAACACTGAAAATATTGTGACCCCAAAGAGCTCTAACATCAGAACTCAAGCCTGCTTCCTGTGATGTATGATGTGCACACAGCTGAGCTGAACTCTGGGGAGAGACTCATCATCTCCCCTCTAACGGTGAGCAGCTACAAGCAACCCGAGAGTCGCTGTTAAGTCTGGGTTACACAGCGCTCCCTGTGGGGAGCAGGGACCTGAAAATACGGTGTTCCCTGCAGTGTGCAAGACCCAATAAAGGATTCATGGGCCTCCTCCTGCGGCACAAGTGTTCAGGGCTGGTGACAGAAGCTAGATGAGCCTTTGGCACATTGACCATACTTTCCATTTTCATTTGTTTCTTTCTCAGGCGGGACACTGGTAACAGATTATTTTGGCCTCCATCAGAAACCCCTTCACTTACCTCTGGGACTTTTGAAAGGGTGAATTGGTCACGATTGATGGAATGAGAGTTGAAAGCCATTTATTTGGCTTTTAAATGAAACGAACTTGGTAGTAATCTCAAATGGATCAAGTCAAACCACACACACACACACACACACACACACACACACACAGACACACGCACACACGGCACTTCTCTGCACCAAGACTTCACAAGACAGATAGTCTACTTTCCGCAGCCCTGTAGTTTATGTTTTAGTAGGAGAGTAGAGAAATGAGACACGCATACTAAGCAATTTGGCCTTGCGCAAAAGAGGTCTGGGCTTTGCTCCTGGAAAGTAGGCTGACCTCTAAACCCTTGGAATTTCCTGAGCGATGGGAGTGTCTGAGGAGTGGCCCTCAGACCCCACCTGATACTCTAGGCTACTGTAGGCTAACAAGGTGGGTCGTGGTGGGCCCCTTGGGCTACGTGATATCAACACCACCCCTGGGGAGGTGGTGAGGTGCAGACTGAGTTCGGCTATGTGGGCAGTAATTAAATAATGAAGACCCAACACAGCTCTGGACATTGAGGCCCATGAAAGTCTTCTTGGTTGGCAATTCTCTCTGTGTAATGTCACACTTTGCTCGCTCTAATTTGTATCCTTTCCCTATAATAAATCTGGCTGTGCGTGTAATAGTTTTCTGTGAGTTCTGAGTGGTTTGGGGAAGCCCCTGAAGTTGCAGTTGGCATCAGGAATCTTGGGCAGACCTGGCACGTGGAAGACTATATCCTAAACCCTGCAGTTTGGTGAGCTTCAGGTACTAGACACACAAACCATTATAAAAAAAACCCAATACATGGAAGAGTTACCTTCAGATAGTGACAAGTGTCTGAAGAGAATAAAATATGGTGATGTGTAAAAGAGTGACAGGGTGTGGGTCTGTGCGGACTGGGTGGTTGGGGTCTGATGCTGAATCTTCAGTGACAGGGAAGAACATTCCAGACAAAGCCAACCAGGGGCACACATGGTTTGTAAGGTGGGAACAACCTGGGCGTTTTCAGAAAAAGGAAAATCAGTTGAGTGTGGATGGAGCGAGTGAGGCAGAAAGACATAGAGGCAGGTGGGGTGGCATTCCACAAGGCTTTGTGTTTTGTAGCCAAGTATGAATGGAAATTCACCAGAAGATTTAGATAAGTGAGTAGCATGACCCTCTAGTGGTTTTTTTTCTTTTACTTATTTATTCATTTTAAAATTCTGGGATAACTAACATATAGGTGTTATATTAGTGTTAGGTATACAATGTAGTGATTCAAAACTCTATACATTATTCAGTCTTCATTATGTTAAGTGAGTTGTTTAATCCCCATCACCTCCCCATCCACCTTCCCTCTGGTAACCACCGGACTGTCCTCTATATTTAAGAGTCTGGGTTTTTTTTTTTTTTTTTGTCTCTCTCTCTCCTTTTGGTTCATTTGCTTTTTTCTTAAATTCTACACATGAGTAAAATCATATGGTATTTGTTTTTCTCTGACTGACTTATTTCATTTAGCATTATACTCTCTAGATCCACCCATGTTGTTGCAAATGGCAAGATTTCATTCTTTTTTTATGGCTGAATAATATTTTATTATATATAATATAACATATTATATATATATATATATGTATATATATATATAACTGCTTTATCCATTTATCTGTCAATGGACACTTGGGTTGCTTCCATATTTTGGCTATTGTAAATAATGCTGCAATAAACTTAGGGATGCATATATCTTTTTGAATAAGAGTTTTCATATTCTTTGGGTATAAACTTTTAAGACTACATCAAAATATAAAGCTTCTGCACGTCAAAGGAAGCAATCAACAAAACTAAAAGACAACCTACTGAATGTGAGAAGATATTTGCAAGTGATACATCCAATAAGGGGTTAATACACAAAATATATAAAGAAATGATTCAACTCAACACAAAAAATGCAAATAGTCTAATTAAAAGTGAGCAGAAGACATGAGTAGACATTTCTTTAAAGAAGACATACAGATGGGCAACAGACACATGGAAAAGATGCTCCACATCACACATCATCAGGGAAATGCAAATCAAAACCACAATGAGATACCACCTCACACCTGTCAGAATGGCTAAAATAAAAAACAAAAGAAATAAAAAGTCCTGGCGAGGATGTGGAGAAAAAGAAGCAT
Organism: Mustela putorius furo; assembly: GCF_011764305.1. NCBI lineage: Eukaryota > Metazoa > Chordata > Mammalia > Carnivora > Mustelidae > Mustela > Mustela putorius. Next base: position 34,788,143 of record NW_025422368.1, on the reverse strand, counting down.
TCATGAACTGTTGGCAGGAAGGCAAACTGGTACAGCCATTGTGGAAAACAGCATGGAGTTTCCTCAAAAAATTAAAAATAGAATTACCATATGACTTACTTATGTTTTCTAAACACGCATACAGAATTTTATATAAAAGGGGTTACACTACTCATCTATTTGGTAGCTTGCCATGTTTGCTCAGTAGTATGTCATATTCAATCATACTTGTTTTGTGTGAGAAGTGCAATGATGTATATTTTCAGTGGGGCCTATGGGAGCACAGAGAAGGGGCATTTTCAGGTGTAAGGAATCATGGAAGTTTTCCTGGAAGAGCACTCTTGAGCCAGGTCATAGAAGATGAGAGGTATTCAGCCTAATGGAGGACATAGTGAAGGGAATCTTGGGCAATAGTGAGACCACATATGGGTACACAGGAGAGAAGCACAAGAGGGGTAGCATAGGTCTCCTGTACTGAATGCTGCAAGGCGTTAGGACCACATCAAAATAAAAAGTTTCTGCACAGCAAAGGAAACAATCAGCTAAACTAAAAGACAACCTGAATGGTTGGTTGGGGGCACTGGACAAAGAGGCCACTGGAGTTGATTTTTTTTTTTTAAATTGAGATAAAACTGACATATAACATGTTAATTTTTTGGGTGTATGACACAATGATTTAATATTTATGTATGGGACAAAATGACCATCACAATAAGTCTAGTTAACATTCATCTAAGCATAGTTGCAATTTTTTTTTAAAGATTTTATTTTTATTTATTTGACAGAGAGAGATTACAAGTAGGCAGAAAGGCAGGCAGAGAGAGAGAGAGGAGGAAGCAGGCTCCCCGCTGAGCAGAGAGCCCGATGCGGGACTCCATCCCAGGACCCTGAGATCATGACCTGAGCCGAAGGCAGTGGCTTAACCCACTGAGCCACCCAGGCGCCCCCATAGTTGCAATTTTTAAAAAAGATTTTATTTATTTATTTGACAGAGAGGGATCACAAGTAGGCAGAGAGAGAAAGAGGAGGAAGCAGGTTCCCTGCTGAGCAGAGAGCCTGATGCGGGGCTTGATCTCAGGACCCTGGGATCATGACCTGAGCTGAAGGCAGACGCTTTAACCCACTGAGCCACCCAGGCACCCCATAATTTTTTTTTTCTTATGGTGAGAACTTTTAAGATTTACCAGAGTCAATTTTTAAGAGGAGATAACCAGGAGTGTTAAAAGATCAGCTTCAGAGATGTTGTAAAGATGTGATTTAAACAGGCATTATTGGATTACAGACCCAGAAACCACTTGACTAAGGGCAGCTGGTAATTTTAATGATATCACACACAGTCTAGTGGCTATCCAAGAAACACTAGAATTGTAACTGGAAAGTCAGGAACCAAAGCCGCTCCCTCCGTTTTTCATGTTGAGAATCGGATTATCTGAGCACAAGACATTACGGGACCTGTCCACTCCAGGTCCAATTAGCGTGGGCAGGTAGCAATCGCAAAGAAAACATGCGTTGGGCAGGCTTCCTAAATGTCTTCCGCAGCTGTCCCAATGACTGAGAGTGCGTAGAGCCAGAGTGCTCCCATCAGCTGTCCCACTTACCAGCCCTGTGATCTTGGGCTCACAGCTTAAATACTCTGTGCTCAGTTTTCTTCACTAAAACATGATAGTATTTATTGAGCAATATTGTTATTTTAAGGGTTAAATGAGTTAATATATAATACGTAAGCACTGGCGGTTATTGTCAGGGATTGATGAGAGAATGAGAAAAATAAGAAAGAAGATTATACCAGAAGAAGTTCAGCAGTGAAGGAAAGGAGAGAAATATGGTAGTAATTTCATGGGAAATCAGTAGGGATGGGGGCATGTACCTCACAGGAAGTATGAATACCTTTATTGGTTCAAGGAGCTGGGAATGATGCAACTGGTGAGAACAAGGACAGAAAACTAATGGGGCATGATTGTGGAGAATGTGGGAAGGTGTGGCATGAACAGTAGAAGTGGAGAAAGAGTGAAGTGATGGGGACACCGAGGGTCATTGGGAAGGGGGAAGTTCACCTCTGCCGGCCCTGCTTACTGCTGTGAAGGAGTTGGAAGAGTCTCTAAGAATAAAGGTCAACAGCATGATTGAGGGCTTAAGGGAATTGAGACAGCTTCAAAATAATTTAGATGCTCCTCTTCTATAAGAAAAAACCCACAAGAACAAAACCACTTCATAAGAATCATCAGTTCCTCTCTTTTGTGGTCTCTAATAACATGCTAGACATACCTCTCTGATGGCACCTGTCATATTTTATAATAATGATTTGTCTGTCTGACCCACTTTCTTAAATGCTATCTCCATGGGTTGATAAACCTTAGTAGGTCAGCAAATTTTCCTTAGCTCAGGCTGTGAGTGAGAAAGAGGTACCCAGGGGCGCCTGGGTGGCTCAGTGGGTTAAAGCCTCTGCCTTCAGCTCAGATCATGATCTCAGGGTCCGGGATCGAGCCCCGCATTGGGCTCTGCTCAGCAGGGAGACTGCTTCCTCCTCTTTCTCTGCCTGTCTCTCTGCCTACTTGTGATCTCTATAAAATAAATAAATAAATAAAAATCTTTAAAGAAAGAGGTACCCTATATGGAGGAAGACAACTCAGAGGAAGGGGTACAGAAGTACTCTCCGTTTGTCAAGCCATCCTTTTGTGAAATAAATTAAAAATCACAGGCAAACACTGGCTTGGGTCAGAGTCAAGGACGGATGAAAATATCAGCCCTTTCAAAGAACACAAATAAATTGTGTTGATGTGGTGAATTTCATATAAATCTATTAGAGATGCGAAAAAAGTAATTGCTGGGAACATTCTAAGCACTTGAAATATGTTTGTTGAATGAATGGATGAGTACATGAATAACACGGAAGACAGCTGGGATGAGGAAGAAGGTACTCAAGTCTTCTTGGTTTATGATTTTCATGAGCAAGACAGAATCAGCTGGTGTAAAGAGGCCGCAAAACTCAGTGGTTAGATTTATCCAGGATTACGACTTGGTAGAGTAATATGGAGGAGGATCCAGCAAACAGATTTTGTTTTTCTAGTGGTCCTCAGAACCTCTGGAGTTGATCCCAGAAAGATGTCTTAAGGAGGCTTCCTCAAAACCATGCGAAGCCTGAAACCAAACATCTTCTTATGGATAGCCCATTTGTTCCTGAAGTGCCCTTGGATTATTCTGGGTACAGGGTGTGTGTGGGTGGGGAGGAGTGCCTATGCCTTGTGACCACCATCTTCTGCTGGTTTGCATGAGGGTCACAGAGCACCGATTCTTCCCTGCGCTAGCCCACGCCAATTCTTCCGCAGTCCCAGTCCCAGGACCTGACCATCCTTCAGTGTGTGATGGTTTGGGCAAAAGTTCTCAAACTTTTAGTGGATCGGAATCACTTGGAGGGCTTCTTAAAATGTAGATTACTGGATTTACCCCTAGAATGTTTGACTGAGTCAGCCTGAGGAGGGGCCAGAGGATTTGCATTTCTAACAATTACCCAGTGGATGCTAATGCTGTTTCTGTTTAGAGTCCTCTTTCTTCACATTTTCTACCCAGCTTTGATTTAACCCAGCAAAGCATACATCCTTTGTTCTCTGTGTCCCAATTCCTCCACTCTTTCTTCAACGGCAGCCCAGCAGCTGTGGACTCTACAGTGGGAGAAAATTTGTAAGTTAGCCACAAAAGGAGATTTAAAGTGTCTTTTCACTTAGCTGGGTCAACTTAGCTCAGGAGACGCAGAGTGCTCTCCCCACTGTGGCTGGCAAAGGCTGAGGTACAACTTTAGTCCTCTTTAAAGAGCATTTCTGTGTGGCTTGGGTCACTCTTGGTAACAGAACTCTTATTTTCAGAAGACCCTGACTCTGACTGAGGAAATGACCTGAACTTCATTCACTCTTGTAATTGCCCCACATGTCTCTTGGCTCCGCTCTGAGGTCTTGCCCTAGCCCTTCTGCCCAGCTGGTCCCACCCTTTACTTTTGTCTTGTGCACCAAGGCAGACCTTGCCACGTTCCTTCTGGAAGGAAGTGCACCTAGAGGACCCGCATTACCTCCTTCTGGAAATTGTTAGTTTCCTAGTTATATATAGACTCCTTCTTTCAGTTGGAATATCCCCCAAGGGCAAGGCCCATGGCTTCTTTGACATTGACTTTGAATGTCCCCCTATACTCCCTCATTATAATAGGTAGTCCAGTGCTGTAGGGTACACAGTGGGTGCTCCATAAATACAAGTTTTCCAAATGTAGACACAAAAACCTCAGTCTCATTCCACTTAGATCCAGTTCACCTGATCTCCATCTGTTAATGTCCTTGTCACAGCACATGCTTGTATTTTCAGGGGCCACTTAACTTGCAAAATACTTCTGTTCTTGAAGTCATACTAGAAAAGATCCAACTGCAGCTTCCAGTCAGAGGTTTACCCCCAAGGATTACTACCACCAGGGAAATTCTTTTACTGGTGTTTGGAATGAGATGGGCCTGTTTTTTCACTCTAGGTGCTCTGCAGGCACATGGATGTTGAAGACTGCGTGGGAAGAAGGAGGTTTATGATTATTGGCAATGAAGTAAATACTGCTGCGAGCCAGGAAAATTCAGTTCTACATCTTTGTATTTCATCTAATTGAATAATGACATCTGCAGAACACATAACTTTCCTTATGCTTTTAAAATATCTAAGACTATGAGAATGCTTTGAAAAGTGCAAGGCGAGAGGTAGATACAAAGTATGTATTCTGTTTCTTCCTGCACACATATTTGAAGGTTTCAGTTCTGACATGATATGTCTTCATCATTGGCGAATATCTCTGGGCCATTCTGTGTGTGAAATATACAGACTCAGACATACAGACACCCCCCCCCCAATCTGCAGTAGGATTTATTTTAAAGTAAATGTTACAGATACAGTTAAAACCCACTAGATACTCCTCCTCAATCTCGTTTCTCTCTTTCCTTTCTTAGAATTAGCCAACAGCCTGGATTAGGTTTTTGTCCTTCCCACACATTTAAAAAACTTCCTACTATATATATGGTCATAAATAATATATAGAATTGGCTCTCATGTCCTTGTCACATGTCTTAGCCTCATGTATGCCGTACTTACCATTCTGCAACTTTCCTTTGTTTGCTCAGCGTTTATAGATGTGTATACTTTTATTGAAGTGTGATTGAGATACAAAAAGTTGTACACATTTAGTGTATACATGTTGATGAGTGTGGACATATGCATACACTTGGCATACCATCACCACGATCAAGATTCTAAACAGATTCATCAACTCATGGATACTTTTAAATAGTCTTGCCTGTCTGTGTCTGCCTATTTTTATACTAGCAAGGATTGCTTTAAAGATCTGTCCATAAGCAAGGGTATGCCAGGGATATCATGATTATATATTTATATGTCCAGGAGGGAGGTGAACTTGAAGCTTGTCTTTGAACATACCCAGGCAAGTTGACACACATTTGTCAAATTTATACTTATAGAGTCAGATATACCATAGGTCATCTTCTGTCCCTTCTGAATACAATAGGGACATATTGCCAAAGTCTGATTTAATAGTTAGCTTCCTAGGGAGGTGTTAATGCTCTGCTCCCATTCCCAACATTTTAGAAGAAATTCTTCTGTGCTTTAGTCTTTGATTTTTGGATTACTATCCATAAATTGGCACTAACTATTGCAAACCTATTTCTTAGAGAGCTGTTTACATATCCTCTTATTAAAGATAATAACTCACCAGCCTGAGAAAGGTCCTGTGCCTTGGTGGGAACTGTCATTCCAGGAAAAGGTCACTGAGACTGGGTCTTCCCAGTAGGAGTAAGACTTTGCATTTCAAACATTCTTGGTAAGCTCGAGCACACTGCTTCTGACTTACAAGCAGTACAGGCTCATGATAAATGAAGATCTTATTTCACATAACTGATTGCATTTGACATGAGAAGGATAGACTAGACCTTGACCCCAATTAATGAAATTGCCAATTGCTATTTACAAGGGTTAGCCCAGTGTCTGTGATATGTTTGTAAAATCTCATTAATTTGGATTTTGGATTCCTTTAGAGAGGGCTGTTCTTTGTATTAATCTGTAGATTCTGCTCCAGGAATGGTCAATATGGAAAGTTACATTGGGGCTACATTTAACACACATAAGCATCATTTAAGCAAATGGAGCCCTCTCAGTGATGTTCTGCCAGTCTGTATTTGAGTTGTTGCCAGACAAAATGGGTGCAGAGTGGATATAGCAGCATTGCATGAAGACTGTGACTAAGTGCTGTCAGACCCAAGGCTCTTTCTTCTCTCCTACACCAATATATTTCTTCCTTATGGCCCCTCTTCTTTTTTCTGAGATCTGCTCCATTTTCTTTACTAACCAGTTTCTCTGTATGCTTGGGGATTGACAACTCTAGTTTGCACCTGGCCATTGTGCTCTTCCTGGGTCCAAACACCAAATGCCCTGTCTTTTAGCGTTGCCTATTCCAAATTCCCTATGTAACAACTTTCTTTAATGCAAAGCTTCAAGGGCCGTAGCTGAAGGCCAGACCACATATTACAGCCCTTGTTCTAAGCAGTGTTCCGCAGTTGGGAAACAGTCAAGTGTTACAAGTCTTGGCCACCTGAGCAGAACAATATCACTTAGATTTGGGCTATTGGCCATCAAGCATTTGGCAGTAGCCTCCTTCGGTCCACTTGTGTCAAGGGCAAGAAACAGGGTCCACAGAAGAGGAGACTTCAGTCCTAGGCACAGTCACACATTCACGTAGATCTTGATCTCCCTCCATCTTTGTTTTGATGTCATGTAAAATCAAGAATTTTGACTTGGAGTTCAGTTTAGTAGTGAGGCACAGGACCCCAGAGGCCCATCTTGCCTTCCATTATTCTTATTTATTGCACTGGCCCAGGAATGGGTCTTCACGCTCTTCTCTTCCTCAGACTCTCCCTGAGAAAACTTCTGAGCCTGGGGCTTCAGCCATCCTTATGAGGACTTCAAATCTATGTCTCCCACTCAGCTCCTCTCCAAGTCCCAGACCCTCGTGTCCAGTTTCCTCTTGGGCAACTTATCTGTATCTGAAGTTCACAAGTGTAAGTCAAAACTGATAATCCCCAATGACCTAAATTTCCCATTTACTGACTATCGGAGCTTTTCCTCACTTGTCTAAGTCTGAAAAGTCCTAACAGTTTTCAATCTTCTCTACCAGTTATACTCATTCAGCATCACCCCTTTGTCATAATACCTATTGCTGCTGCTTTTGTGCACATCCCTTCCATTTCATTAGATTTGTATAATAACCTCCTCACTAGCAGGTCTGACCCATTTTTTCCTCTTCTAATCTTTCTGCCACACTGCGATCAGAATTCTCTTTCTAAAAATGACCTAATGTCAATTCCCTAATTAAAAAACTTCAATAGCTCCTCATTGCCTATAGGACAGATTCTGAACTCCCTAGCTTAGTTTATTACACCCTTGACAGTCTGCTCCTAACTGCCTATCCCTCCTTACACCCTTCTGTTCCCCATCCGTTTCCAGTTCTCAGTCATACCAGCTACCCATTATCGCCACATGTGCCAAGTTCTTCTGCAACTTCATGTGTCTTTATAATGGCTCTCTGCCTGGAATATTATTGCTCTACTGATTCATAAGGGTCAACTCAAAATCTCATAACTCAAATCCTTTGGTCCACTTGTCTTAAGGCAACTGCTTCCTCCTTCCCACTCCCAAAGTTCTTTATCCATTCTTCCATTAAAATACTAGAATTGTTTTCTAGTGGTTAGCAGACATGGCCCACTTAGGATCCAGAGATATAACACTGATGGTTGATAGGACCGAGTACGTACAACTGATACTGCGGCAACATGGAGAGTACAAGGACTGACCAAGGCCTCTTGAGTGGACACTTTTCCTGCAATCGTCTTTTTCCCTTACCAAATTTGAGTTTTCCTATATTTCCATAATTTCCATAAATCATGAGTCTTGCCAAAAACCCCAAACTCTTCTTCCGTGAGGGGTGCAGGTATGAGACCTTGGTTCCACCAACAGGAGCAACTGCATGAAACATGGGTCTGGAAGTGAGCAGTGCGAGGGGCCAGGTGATACCAGGGCACTGATCTGGCTAGCCTGGTGATGAGGGCATCTGGTTCTGTGGATGGCCGTGCTGAGCTTCAGGAAGCAGGTTCTCAGCAGTAAGGACAACAGAACAAGCAAGGGAGGTCTTCGTGATACCACTGGGCTTGTTTCTGGCTGCAAAATTTCAGACTCAACCTCTGCAGCTCTCCTATGGAGTCTATGACCCACCTAATATCTTGTAATGCATTTATTTTATGTTATAACTAGCTAGAGTGGATCAAATTATTCGCCACAAAAAACCCCTTATTGACAGATAAATAGAATATATATATTACTACACTAACAAATAACCACAGATTTAGGGTCTTAAAACAAATTTATTATGTTATAGTTTTATAGGTCCTAAGTCTGATACAGGTGTCACTGAGCTAAAGTCAGGGCATTAACAGGGCTGTATTCTTTTTTGGAGACTCTAGGAAGAATCTATTTCCTATCTGTTTTTGGTTTCTAGAAGCCACACATACTCCTTGGCTCTTGGAGCTCTCCTTCCATCTTCAAAGCCAGCAACAGCAGGTCAAGTATATTTTATGATTCAAATTTCTCCTGCTTCTTTTTTTGTCCTCTCTCCATCCTGAGGCTGGAAAGGTTCTCTGCTTTTAAGTACTCATGACTAAATTGGGCCCACCTGCATGGTCCAGGATAGTCTCTCCATCTCAAGGTCCATAAACTTAATCCCATCTGCAAAGCCCCTTTTCCCATTAAGATGAGGTATTCACAGGCTGCAGGGATTGGGATGCAGACATCTTTGGAGGGCCAGAATTCTGATTAATATAATAGTCACTCCACCTAATAGTCACTATTATAATACACTCCACCTCAGGGAAGAAATCCTGTCTTACTCATCTTCATGAGCCCAGTATATAGTTCTACGTACTGAATAGATTGTTGACTGTAACCTCAACCAGAGGAACTCAACCAGAGAGCTGCGCCACCTTCCCACTCCTCCCTGCAGGTGTGGCTGAGGCTGTATCAGTGTAGATGAGGCCCTGGCTGGTAGGCAGCCCCTCTGGGCTCTGCTGCGGCCCTGCTGGGTGCTTTTCTGTGGCATTATCTTCTATTTCCATGTGTCAGGTGTTATGTTCAGTACCTAAGAACATCATACTTCATTTCTGTAATTATTTTTCCAGCATCCCAGAGAGGTGAGGCAGACTCAAGTGTGGAGTACAACAAAGGAGATACAGGATCTTGGACTTCACCACAATCCCTGAACCAGAGTCCAGAGAGGTCAGAAGAAGGGCAGACCTATTGACTTGCTGACTTCCCTCCACTGGGCCTCATGGCTTTCCTCCTGCCACTTGCAATCTGTCACATGGTACCTGGGTTCAGTGGCAGAAAGACAGACTGTGAGGGAGAAAGTAAAAAATGTCTTCTAGAAGCCCAAGGGAGCTTTTCAGAAGACAGCACATCTGGCAATATTTCAAACTAACACTGGCCTAGATTCTGTGATGAAATAATAATAATAATAATAATAATAATAATAATAAAAATACATGGTAGATCCTTTTAACCCATGGAAACCTGGTTAGGAATCTTGAATGACCTCCCACTGCTCTTTGGAAAAGTCCTAAATTCTTAACAAAGGTTCACAGTGCTCTGCATGGTATGGTTCTTGCTTACCTTTCTTGTTTCCTCTCTTACCAGTATTTTCCTGGCTCTCAACAGCCCAGCTAAGCCAGCTGTCTTCCAATTCTTCAAAGTGGTCATGCCCTGTACTTATACTATTTCCCCTCCCTTGACAATTTCCCATTCCTTTCGCTACTTTGTCACCTAGCTAACTCACTTAATTTTAGATCTCTGCTTAAATTTGCTTATTCATGGAAGGCTTTCCTGATACCTTAGGCTAGTATCAGTCAGTGTTCTTTAGAGAAACCCAATCAGTAGGATATATATATACAAATCAAGGTATTTATTTTAAGGAATTGGCTCACATGATTATGGAGGCTGAGGAATCCCACACTCTGCTGTCTGCAAGCTGCAGGCTCAGGAAAGCTGGTGGTGGAGTTCCACTCTGAGTTTGCAGGCCTGAGAGCCAGGAGCTTTAATGGTCTAAGTCCCCACCCAGGGGTAGAAGACCAATGTCCCAACTCAGCAGTCAGACAGAGAGTGAACACTCCCTTCCTTCTCTGTTTTGTTCTCTTTAGGCTCTCAAGGGATTGGATGATGTCTATCCATGTTGGAGAGGACAATCTACTTTACTCAGTCTAATCTCAAATATTAATCTCATCCAGAATCACTTTTACAGACACACGCAGAAATAATATTTAACCAAATATCTGGGTACCCCGTGACCTAATCAAGTTGACACACGAACCGCCAAAGTCCCCCTGTTATGCATAACAGCATATCACAATTGTAATTAAGTAATTAATTATCTGTAGTGATGTGATTACGACCTTAAGGTCTGTCTTCCTTTTTTTAGACTATGAACTCCACAAGGAACTTATTTTATTCACCACTTTATCCTCAGAGTATAACACAGTGACAGAATAGAGTTGGCACTTAAGAATTTATTGAATTAATAGCTTTCTAGTAAAGTCCCACCAATTGCTAAGGAAGATATTACTGAAGAGATTGTGAGGTAGAGAGTTTCCAACTCTACTGCAATTTCAGAGGCGAAACACTTCATACTACATTACTTTATCTCTCAAAAAGGCATCGCCCTTATTCCTAAGTCCCAGCAACTATTGAATAAATACTCAGTGATGGAAGGAAGAGAACTAGTGGCTTGGCATTGGGAGTGGGGGTGGGAGAAACCTCTAAGAGCAGGCCTGAGTCTTGGACTGGTTTGTGAGAAGACTCTGTGCGGGTGCTTAATTTCCCCTGCTTCACCTCCAAGTTTGTTCTGTGCCTCAGCACTGCTGCTCTCTGGGCCAGGAGCAGAAGGGACTTTCCATCTCAGCTTAGCAGGGAAGGAATGTCTTCCTGTGAGTCCCCATTAAGAAATGTTAAAATTGCTCCCCAACTTTGTAAAAAAAAGCAAGGAGAAGGGGAGTCTGGGTGGCTCAGTCATTAAGCGTCTGCCTTCGGCTCAGGTCATGATTCCAAGGTCCTGGGATCAAGCCCCGCATCGGGCTCCCTACTTGTCAGGAAGTCTGCTTCTCCCTCTCCCTCTGCCTGCTGCTCTGCTTACTTGTGCTTTCTGTCTCTCTGTCAAATAAATAAATAAAGTCTAAAAAAAAAAAAGGCAAGGAGAAGTCAGCTAATTAAGGGAGGGTAAACTCAAATGGTCATGGCAAAGTGGAAAGGCAGAATGAGTCCCCTGAAAACCTGGAGCTGGGAGGGACCGTAGAATTTATCTATCCAGATCTATCTTTTATGGGTGAGGCAGCTGAGGACCACATAAGCTCATTGGTTCACCCAAGGTTAGTGACCAAGCCAGACCTCAGATTTATCTCTTTAGACCTCTAACTCAGGGCTCTTTTCCTCTCATCATTTCCCCCGTCCACTGTAATGACTTGTGTACACACCTGAATGCAGATACACATAATCAACCCATATAACCCTGGTGCTAGATGGGGTCTCCTTTCTTTGGAAATGCAAATAATACTAGTTTGAGACCCTCCTTCCATGGGTAATGGAGATCCACCTTTTCTCCAATCTTTCCAGAGATACTTCCAGAAACCTACTCTTCTGCTGGTCACCTCCAGCTCTGGGTTCTGCGTCAGCTGAATTAACTAAATTTACAGATCACATGGGCAAACTCTGCATGATTTGCCTTTTCCTCTCTAAGTTACCTCTTGCTGGGCATGACTCATCACCTCTCCCAGGTGACACCATCACCAAGCCGATGGACGCTTATGTGTAGCAGACTCAGATGAAGGTTCGGGGCCATGGAGGGAGTTTACCTTGCAACATCACAAAAAACTTCACTGGACCATAGACACACTGTTCTCAAACATTCTTGGGCATTCCTCTTGACTACTGTTCTCAGTAAGGGTCCACTTCAAGCCACATTACACAGGCCCCTCTTCCTCCTTTCTCTCTTATCTTACCCCAAGTACTATTATATTTTTGTGCAAAAAAATTTTAATTATGCCACAGATTATCTCCTTTCTCATTGACCAAGCTCTTGGGGTCCATCTTCTGTACTTTAGTATGCATATCAAGGTGTTTCCCTAACAAAAGGCTTTTCTCTTCCTGAGATGAACTTTCTCTGGCACCATCTCTGTGTGTGTGTGTGTGTATGTATGTGTTGGTGTGAAATATAATGTGGCTCATTTGTTCTTAATTTTCTACTTGTGACATTAGTTTACTATTCAAAGATACCTTTTACAGAAAGATGAGAGCTCAAAGAGAAATCAGGAAGAGAAGAATGTAAATGGCCAGATTAAGCAGATGAATGTGCTACAGAGAGGTGGGAAACCTCTGAGAACCACAGAGCTAGGACAAGGTCAAGGCTCAGGTTCGGCGTAGCCTCTGGAAATGGGTATGTCAATGGAGGGGCACATAAGGTAAGGTTTGTGGGAGTTGGAGTAGTTGAGGCTGCTCAGATGGGCAGGATGTCTGATGGAGATTGGGCAGAGATGAGAGGACTCTTTGAACCAATTGTCCAAAGTTCCAACTCCTGTCAATGCAGCTATTGTTGCAGTCCCAGAGTCTGGCAGTCAGTTATCATGAAAACAGCATCTTGGAGGTACTTCACCGAGGACAGGGAGTCAGGGGCCAAGGCAGAGTCCAGAAAGGGATTTTAGGAGGCCATTCTCATCAGCCAGAGGGAACAGTGCCAGAGGCAGCTGCAGTATTCGTGATTAGGAGGAGGGATCTGGGAGAGCTGGTGGTGGAGGTTTTTAGAGGAGCATAACTTCAGGGTCTTACCACCTCTTCTTAAAACATGGGTCTAGTCCAAATGAATGGACTCTCATTTGCTTCCAGAAGCTCCTCCTTGCTCTGTTTACAGCTGCCCCAGACCTGGCACAGGATACTGCTTAGATGACCATAGAGCAGGTGCAGCTTTCATGTTAACAATTATAACAATAGCTGATACTTACACATGATTTACCTGAATTTACTCATAACAAGCTCATGGAAGTTGGCATTATCTGTATTTTACAAGGGAGGAAACTGAGCCAGAGAAGTTGAGGACCTTTTCCAAGGTCACACAATCAGCAAGGGGCTGCGAATGTCTCCCAGGCTGTTTAGCATAAGAGACACTCTACCAGCTGCCTTTTCGTAGACATTTGAACTGTGTAAAGACACTCCAAATATATGGTCAATCCAAAAATGTGATGTATTTCTCAATCAGAAAAATGACAAAAGAGATAGTTTGACCACTTTGAATATGCAAACTTATATATAAACACAAATTAATTATTTATATAAAAATTAGGTAGGGTTGTGCTAGGCAGTGTTCTGCATTCCAAGGAGTAGAAACTGATTCTGGCTGCCATAAAGGATGTTGGCTGTCACATAATCATCTGAGCCAGTTCCTCCTCCTGAAGGGGAAGGGAGAGAACCAGGAATGAGAACAGAGCCCCTGTCTGGCCAAGCCTGGCTATGAAGACACTGCTCACATGACTTGCTTTGCTGCTGTGGTGGTCCTGACAGCAATGAAGTTACATGTTAAAACATGTATTCAGAAAAGTACATTCTCATAAGCATACAGCTCTAAGAACTGACAGAGACAACATACCCATGTGTGTACCCGGCTCCCACCAATATGCAGAATATTACAGCATCCTATATGAAAAGATTCAGTGTCCATAAATATTTGAAGCAATTTTCTACAGTGGATGCCCATTTGTATTCCTACCAGCAAGGCGTGAGATTTCTAGCTGCTCCACATCCCCCACAATCGGGTCCTGCAGGCTTCATTGTACCCTTTCTGGAGGATTTGTAATGGTATCTCACTGTGGTTTTAGTTTGAATTCTCTGATAATTAGTGAGGCTGGACACCTTTTCACATCATATTGACCATTTGGTATTCCCTTTGGTCCTTTTTTCCCCCCTATTCAGTTGTCTGCCCTTTTCTTATTGATTTGTAGGAGTTCTTTATGTATTCTGGATACAAGTCCTTTATTGATGCCTATTGCAAATGCCTTCTTCTACTCTGTGGCTTGTGTTTTCACTCCTCTTATAATATCTTTGAACAAAAGTTCTCAATTTTAATGTAGTCCAATTTATTGATTTTTCTTCCCTCTATCATTAGAGCTGTTTGTATCCTATTTAGGAACTCTTCGCCTACTCCAAGGTCAAGAAAATATTCCCCTATCTTTCCTTCTAAAGACTTTATCATTTAACCAGGGTATTGCTTTTTTAAAACGACCTTTAAGTGTTTCAATTATGACAATAGACAGTTGCAATTCCCCTGAGAAGAGCTGCTAAATCTGTGTTAAAATATTTAGTCCTCTCTTTTAAATAGACCATGTCAGATTTATGTCAGATAACCTCTGAAAGCGCCAAATATAAGGAATGATTAAGATCATCATAAGGCTAATGGGTTTCCCCAAACAATTTTTATTGTTCTAAATAAAATAATTAAGCAGGAGTTCTATTGGTAAAGAAGAAGCTCTCACTTTATATCTCAGCAAAAGTGGTATATTTCAGGCCTGTTCTGATTGCAAATGACAGGAATTCAAGTACAAGTAGTTAAAAAAAAAAAGATAAAAAGGAAGATAGGAAGGAAAGAGAAGGGATTTAACTGGCCCTACGTCCTAATAGCCAAGAAGAACAAGATGGGGCTGACTTCAGGCACAGCTGGATCCAGGCACTAAAACAACATATTAGGGCTCTACCTTATCTCTCTCTATATATACCCTTACATCCCCTTCTCTATGAATTTTTGCTTCATAATCAAGAGGAAGAAAAGATGGCCATGAATAGCTTTAAGTCTATATTTTTTATAATTTATAAACCAGGAAGAGAGACCCTTTCCCCGGAATTTATTCTACCTACATTCTACCTTAGGGAAGGCCCTGACTGGACTTACTTGTGTCATGTGCCCACTCCTCAACATACTGCTGTGGTCAGGGAGTTGGAATACTCCCAGTAGTCAGGCTGAGTCACATGTTTACCCTATGACAGGGGAGGAGAGCTGGGTCACCAGGAATGACAGCACACTTGGCACACAGCGTGGGTAGCTGGTTCTCCAGTAGGAAAGTGAGGCAGTATTTTCAAACATTCACCAGCACATATTTCTGTTAAATTAAAGTGGCAAGAAAAGGAAGAATCTTTCAGTGTCAAGGGGTTTCCCTAGCCTTTCTGCTTTTTATAAAATTCTATATGACAAGAGCTGTGCTAGGTGCTGAGGATACAGACATAAAAAAGCCATTTTCTGTGCCTTAAGGCCTACATAATCTTTTAGTGGAATAGAAACCTCAAAAGACAAATACAAGACAGTGTGAGGTTTGCGAAATGGACCTGCACAAGTTTCAGTGTGGGGGCCTCTAATGGTGTCTGGAGTACCAGATGGGGAGCCGACTGAGCTAACTCTGGAAGAGGGGAAGTTCTCTGGCAGGTGAAGAGAGGAAGTGCAAGGATGCCTTCCAGGCAAAGACAGCAGGTTGACAAAGGCAGAGAGGTAAGGTGATATAAGAGTGTGTTCAGTGGAAATCCAAAGTAGGTTACCAGCGCAGCCCAGACCTTTTTTGCACTGCTGGCTCCATGCAAATAAGGCAGGGAGAGGGCATTAAAGGGGCAGGTGGGAGACAGTATCTTTGGTAGGCAACCTTAAAACTAGTAGAGGCTTTTGCCTCTAGGGCTGGTTACATTTCCGCCAAACCAGAATGGAGTCCTGTCCAAAGAGTCTGTTAAGGGCTTTTGGGAAGTGTGCGTGAAGAGGCTCAACCTTCTGACGCCTTCTTACCAAAACAAAAAGTGTACTGCTGAGCTGTTGCTACTTTTGCTACTTTGAGGCAGGTTTACATCTGAATTAAATTCAGCAAAAAAAAAAAAAAAAAAAAATTGGAAGGGGAGGTGAACCATGAAAGACTATGGACTCTGAAAAATAATCTGAGGGTTTTGAAGGGGGGGTAGGAGGTTGGGGGAACCAGGCGGTGGGTATTAGAGAGGGCACGGATTGCATGGAGCACTGGACGTGGTGCAAAAGCAATGAATACTGTTACGCTGAAAAAAATAAATTAATTAAAAAAAAAATTCAGTGCTGCCCTTCCACCAAGTCCTCCTCGCTCCCTCTCTGTGCGCATGCGTGTGCGTGCATGGCCAAGTGCGCATGCTCCTGCCTGCTGTAGCGTCTCTCACTTTGAAAGACCGCCCGTCCTGTATCATGTTGACAAGGAGAAGATATGCTGGGAAAATGTCACAGCTGAATGGCCCCAAGGGTGACAGCTTTGTCAAATGCCAAGCGTGTGAGAAAGATAAGGCCCACTGGGGTCTGGGGAGGGGGTGACTAAGGGATAGTAGGCTAGGGGTTGGCAACGTCGGTGCCCCCAGCATGGTTTTAGTGCCTGTTTCAGAGCAAGCCGGGGGCAAGGGCTTGTCATTAGGGAAGGGGTGAAGTGAAGCTGCGTTTAAAATTCAGGGCCCAGCCCTGCCAGTCTGGGCTCTGGGGATGATGAGGGAGCCTGACAGATGAGTTTGGGCGTGGAAGATCTGCAGCCCCTTGTGGGGTTTGGAGGGAGAAGCTTCTCAAGCAAGGACACATTTGAATCCTCCAAAGGGCTTATGAGCGGACTTGGTAGGAGGAGACACGGAAGTCAGTAGGAAGATGTCAGTTAGACATCAGGACTTGTACTTTGGTTCCAATACACATTCCCAGGGCACCTTTTCCGGGACCTTGAAATTTTCCAGTCGCAAATGAAGACGGCAGTGGGAACTGCTGTGAAAGTACCGCATCTGTGGTCTTTGGCCAGGAATTGATTATGTTCTGGACGTTCCCTGAGCTGTATTAAAACCAAATCCATGTCATCAGCATGCAACAGGTTGGATTCTGTAAGAAGCAAAGCTCATGCTTTGGGGAAATAGAAAGGCTGTTTTTCTCCCTCCCATGTACTAAAGGGTCATCTCATCAGGAGAGTGTCAAATACTGTTTATTTGACAAAAGCTACATCTGTCTATATCTCTGTACTCCAGCTTGGCACAGGCATATAGAAGGGAACAGTCAGGGAGAACTCAGGTACCGGATAGAAAACTGTACCATCATGCTCTAAAACACTGACTTAGGCAGCAGTTACTTCCTTTTATTCACAGGTATTCCCCAAATTCGTGAAGTGCCTGATCATGGGAATTGTACAATGGATATTTTCTATTCATCCATTCATTTAATGAACATATTGTAAGAACTTATTATCTTCCATGATTGGGGCTTTGGGAGAATCCAGAAAGCACTAATTCATGATCTCTCTCTTTAGGAATCTCATAGAATCATAAGAGAAAGGGTAGACAAAAAAGGGTAATTCAATTTAAGAGGTAATTAGCCTCATAACAAAGGTCTAAATAAAGGCTTGTGCATGCCACTTCTTATGGGTTACAAGCAAACTAGGACCACCCTAAGCAAAAAGATTTCTTAAGATCCTGAGATAATTCATAAACTAAGCTTCAGAAGGAGAAATGAGGACAACTCCTGGGAATCCCAGACGTGGACTCAGTTTTTAGGAAACTACTCTAGGCTCCACCTACATTTCTTCTTGTTACTCCTTTTCTGTTCCACTCAGGCCAGCTTGTGGCAGTCTCTTGCATTGTCTCGTACAGCGTCCAATCAGAGGCTGTCAGAAGTAGCTGGACACTGTCGCATCGAAGCCCAGAAGGAAGTGGCTCATATTGCCATCCATCCCTCATCAGCGCAGACTAGCGGATATTTTAGGGAGCTGTCACTTTCATCTTCCTATTTCCAGGTGAGGTGGGGGAGGTGCTGTGCTTGGCTTACCCTGGATCAAGGGCTTAGGGGTTAAGGAGGCATCCTCAGAGGAAGAAAAGATGCTCAGCAGAAAGGGTACCAAGGCATCACTTATAAGGGATATATAGATACTCAGAGGAGAGGTTATGTTTAGATGGTGGAATCAGAGAAAATCTTGAGAAAAGCCTGGAATTTGCATTTTTGATGTAGGATTGAGGATTGATGTAGGATTTTTGATGTAGGTCAACTATTAGTGAGTCTGCCTAAGTCACGCCCTGCTTCTATGAGAATGCCCCTCCCAATACAGATCTACCCCCATAGAGGCACAACCAAGTCATAACTGATGACATTCATTCCTTGGCCATGGCTGAGCAGAATGGGTTGAATAGCTGAGTGTCAGTCCAGTGGGTAAGTTGATCCAATGAAAGCTCCTTCCCCATACATTGGGAATTGGTATACCCTACAGGATGCTAGTCATTTGGTTAGTGGGCTTAGAGTTGAGAAAACATGTAAAAGCCTGAGGTGCCTATGTTTGGTCAGTATATATGGGAAGGTAAGAAAACAGAATGTGAAAGCACCAGATCAGACTCAGAGGGAGGAAGTAGAGATAGAGCATATTTAACTAGTGAGGAAGTGTGGCCAGAAGTGTGGTCAGAAGAAAGAAAGAGAGGAAAGAGTCATTGCTCCCTATGGTTTTCCAATTTATTCTAATGCCTTATAAGGTCCAGTTGTACTGGTACTTTTGGTTTTCATGAGATATACTTCTGTCTTTCCACTTAATTGCTTTAGTGTCAATTTCTGTTTCTTGCTACCCATGAAGGACAGTGGTTATGGACCTGTCATGACAGACCGAGAGGTGAGGAACAACATGACAGGCAGCTTGAGCAAAGCTTAAAGGTGGGAGAGTTTGGGCGTTAATTAAAGAACAGTAGGAATAGTTTGTTTTGTAAACAAAAGCTAGGAAGTGAGATGGGGAACCGGGTAAGCCTAGACTGTGAAGACTAAAGGCTTCAGAAGTTAACAGAAGTGTAGGATCGGGCCACTGAGTTTTTGGCTGGAAAGAGTTAATCAGATCTGGTCTTTGGGAAGATCACAGTGAGTGGACATCACTTTTGTAAAGAGAATGCAAAACTCCTGCTTTCCAAAGAGAGGGAGAGAAATTTCATCTGTGCCTCTCTTCCCTATCTGGCCTGGGATAGCTTATTTCATACTGGATGTGCACCCTTTTCTCTCTCTTTAGAATGGGCAGCACGCCAAAGAGAATCTGAGACTCTTCTGCTCTGTTTCCCAGATTAGTCATGTCTAAGCTGGGTGTAGGGAATGGGAATGGAAATTTAAAAAACTCTGAATGGTTAAACTCCTTGAAATATCTATTGTCAGGGCAAATTTCTCACCTACAAGAAGCAGATTGTATAAATCAGTTCATTCTGACATATTCTGCTTTTGAGAACATTATTTGGACAGCTCTAAAAAGGCAGAGAAAAGTTGCCTAATGTTGGAGGTTGCTAATGACTTTTTAAATTACCAATGGTACAGAAAAACATCTTCATGCCCACACCCCAGCTCATCCAGCCATGGACAATAAGTAAAGTACGGATCTACAGTCTCAAATTTATAAGTACTTTGCTTGTCACTGTATGCATTCCCTTTTATGAGCCCTCTGTGACAGGAGGAGAAACATAAGGACTATAGGAACAGTGAGTACCAACTAATTTAGCAGGCAGCCTATTCTCAGCGGTGAAAGCTAATAACCAGGTGAGAAAGCAGGGGTGATTTTAAATAAAAATGATTGCCAGCAGTAAGTTGAAAGAGTCCAGGAATGGGTTAGTTAGTCAGGTACATCCTGGGGAAACTCGGGGCCCAGAGGAAACTCCTTTGGTGTGAGGTGGGGGATTCCTCATGGACAGGATATGAAGAAATAAGCCAGAGTCATAGTAACCATGCTCAGCCCTATCATGGCTTCCTGGTGACAGCAATTCCAGCCAATTAGCCAGGATATATATATATATATATTTATTTATTTATTTTGGCCACTTCTTATGCTTTCCGGGGCTGCTAATGGTGGTGAGGTCAAGAGTGTATCCTCACTTCAACATCACCTCATCACTGCCTGGCAGTACTTACTAACAGGTAATTCTGCAAGCAACGGTTCTTGGTGGCACAGGTTGAGGTGCTAGTGGGAATAATCCCAAGAGGGAAATGGAGAGAGGTCTAAAAAGGGAAATGCTGACAAGAAGCAGAGTTGTCCATGTATTTTTGCCCATGTTGTGTGGAAAGAGGGTGTTGCTGTGGCACAAGGGATGGTATTCCATTCAGGGTCTCAGTCCCACGTCCTTTAAAATATGGAGCTGGGAACAGAAGACCTTCAGGGCTTGTCCCTTCTAATGCTTACATGGCGGATATGATGCTTCTGTCCAATCCTGTGGATGACCGACCTCACAGGGGTCTGTCCCCATCACTTGTGGAGGAAGTAGGAGGGACATCATGGCTGCGGGTGAGGTCTGTAGTTGGAAGAGGAAAACAGGCATGATGAAACCTGACTGGTTTCTTGGGGGATTTTGGTGGCATTCTGATAAACTGACAGAAACCCAAATCTTCCTCTGCCTAACTTTTTCAAGTAGAAGTCAACAGCCAGCACTCTTCCCTGCTAATTGGGTAGGCAAAAGTGGAACTCTGTATAACCAAAGCATGTGGAACAGGAAGAGTGCGCCACCCTCCCTTGACATTTGAAAATTATTGTGGTTTTTTTCTTTTTTAAAGAGTGGATTCCATATCTCCTTGGTCAATATGATTTAAATGAACAGCACTTCAGTTAATCCAATCATCTTACCAGTCAGAAATCCTGTCTATAATTTATTCCTCCCTTCTTCTGTTCTCCCTTCCAAGAGAGAGTTCTGAAGCATGAGCTCAGGACAAGGCAATAAGAATGGATAAACTTTCAAGGGCTTTGTATGTCCAGTGGGGACAATAGCCATGTAGATGCAGCACAGTGAACTAGCACATGGTGGGTATATTCAGTACATTTTTGTCTAAAAATAAAAATAAAGGAAAGATCACACCCTCAGTAATTTTGCTCTCTACTTTTTGAGGTAATCCTTTTCCAGTAATTCTCCCCTTCTTGAACTGATTTATGTGTCCCCGTGTCTTTGCTGGCTGGCCCTTGTTCAGTCCTCTTCTCTTCCTTTCAAAATCCCCTTCATCCTGTAGGAGCCATTTCAATGATGGTCTTTATTTGCCTTTCCCATCCCATAGTTCTCTTGCATTGTTGGCCAGGGAAGAGAAGGAACCCCCATGAGATGCTTCAGAGAAGGAAAGTTTTGGGTTTGCTTGTCTATCTTTGTGAATCTCCTATAACTGGTTTAATTTTGTGGAGGCAAAGATACAAAGACTGATTGGGCTTCCCGTGCTGTGGCCAGTGCACCCTGGACCTGTAGCCCTGCAGGCCAGCTACCATGTATCTACCTAGACAGCCCTTAACTCTCTCGGTAATACCAGAAATACTAAGCCACCCAGATGCCTTGGGTTCACTCTTTGCTGCGCTGCACCTTTAAGGATTCTGTCATCATTTAGGGGTGGTAAAATGCCACAGCCTATGAGCCCAGCTATGAAATTTTAAGGCTATTTGTCCCAAACTGAAAGGGAAGTGGACACACCTTCTAGTGTATAACAGCAGTAAGGTTTGTGAAGAGGATACTCAGCTGTGATTCCCAGTTTGGCTTGAGCATCTTTCTCTCCCGACCCTTCAATGTGACACAGACCTTTCTTTTCTGAGTCAGTCCCCTTGGTGGCTTATATCACGTTAGTGGACTTTAGGTCCTTCGTCTTCCTTCTGAGCCCAAGCTTCAAGCTTGCTTTAGATAATCTAAATTTGAGTTTTTGCTCCCAGCAGACCTTGTAAACTTACTAGGTCACAAAGGTTCTTTAAAACGAAATCAGACATTTTTAAATTTATGAGGCTGAAGTTTCTTGGCTATGTAGTGGAAGCAAAAGGGAGTCAGGTTTTAAAACTTGCTTTAAGGTATTGAGCAATTGTATTTGTAGTGATTTTACAATCCTGTGGGCATTTATTTTGAACTTATCATTTGATGCCATAGGTTGGCCACTTCTCTTTTCTCTGTCATTTTTTCCTCTAAGTTTTGTGCCTCAGCTCAGCACAGGATGTCACTCCTTGAGACAGGACAGTGTTGCTTTATGTATCGGTTTTCTGCACTCTGTTCCATTATAGGATTTTAACAGGTGAAGTTAGAGCCTGCTGCACCCGGACACTGAGGAGGCAACACGTGTTCAGGGTGGGCTACACAGTCATAGAACCCACTATCCTCCCCAGCTCTAGACATGCTGAGGCAGTGTTTTCCTTTTTCTCAATATAATTCCACACTCCCAGTGTATCAGCCCTAACTAATAAGGCTGGGGAAGTCAGAATAGTGCATGTGTCTCACCAGCACACAGAGCACTCAGAGCGTTGGGTTTTGCCCAGCTGACCAGGTGGAAACTCATCAAGGTATAGCAGAGGAGAGGCACCCACATCAGTGCGGAGCCAGGGGAAGAGGGAGCAAAACTGAGCATCATTTTAACTGTTTACCATGTGGCCTGGAGAAGAGTCTGCAGAAATAGGAGTGATTTAGCTCTCAAAGATTCAGTTTTCCATTTTGGTCTCTTCTTCCTTATAAAAGATCTCTTAGGTCTTTATTGACATGAGAAAAAAAACTTAATATCTCCATACAGATATCCACTTGTCTTCATGACATCGCATCGGCTGACTAATGGATACTTAACATTTAATGTGACCAACCCAAGGTGCTGAGATCCTTCTTCCAAACTTTCTTCTTTGACAGTCTTCCCCTCTTAGTAAATGCTAATTCCAGCCTTCTGTTTGCTGAGGACTCATACCTTGGAGTCACCCCCGGAATCTGTCTCTCACTTTCCATATTATTTACAACTGTAATCTCACTGGATTTGCATTCACACCATATCCCAAACCTGATCACTTGCCACTGCCTCCATTTCTCCTGTTCTCATTCTAACCACTGCAATTTCCTCCTTGGGTTGTTGTAATAGTTCCCAACCAATTCCCAGCTTCCATCTGACTCCCTAACACCCTGTTCACAGCACAGGACATGGAATGATCCTTTCCAAATTAAGTCAGACATTGCCACTCCTTTGCTTCAAATCTACCTATGTGACCTATAGGGTCACACTTCTCCTTGACTTTAACTCCTACTTCTGTGCCTTACACGTACTCCTCCTGGCTACTCTGCCTTTCTTGCTTCTTATGAACTTGCGGGGCACACTCCTGCTTCAAGTGTTCTCCTAGGGAAATCTGAGTGGCTCATTTCTTCATTTCCTTCAGATCTTACTCCCATCTTACCTTCCCAATGAGACCAATTCTGATGGTCCTCGATAAATTGTGTCCCCACTGAATACTTTCTGCTATGGTTCTTTCTTTTGCTTTATGTCTTAGGACTCATCACCACCATGCCAGTGTCTGGCATACTGTTAAGAGTTGGCTAGTACTGAGTAGCAAACCTTTCCCACCGCCAAAACCCAGTGACAAGAATCATTTATTTTTCCTACTAGCACATCTGTGCATTGGCTGAGATTTAGGTGGTCCAGGCTGAGTTTGCCTTCATGGTCCAGTCTGGCTTCCACCTTACCTTGCAGGTAAGACTCAGGTGGCCTCCATGGATTTCATTCAGGGACCCATGTAGGAGGCGCAGAAAGTTCTTCTCATAGTGATGCAGGGGTATCAGATGAGACCAATCTCCAAAACATTTCGAAGACATTTCTAGCTGACTTTGGTAATGATAGCATATTGATGATCAGTTTTTATGTGTGTGATGTGTTCATTATCTCTGTTTCATGTTGAGATGCAATGTTTCTGTTTGTCAGATACAACCCCAACACATGGCTCACTGTCACTTCTTTTGTTCAAATATAACCTTTTCAGAGTGACTCTTCCAGACAACTCTTTCAGAGATAACACTCCTTATTCTACTTCCTTGCTCTGCTATATTTTAAAATGGCATTTATCTCTATATAACGTTATAGCAAACATATGTTTGCATGTTTCTTTTGTCTCTCCCATAGCGTTATAAGCTTCATGAGGGTAGACTGTCTTGTGCACTGAGGAATTCTCAATACCTGGAACAGTGCTTAGAGCCTCAAAGCCTTTCAATAAATATTGCTGAATGAATGATGAGAAACCATTACCAAAAGGGTCTCAGACTGTGTTAGAAGAGAGGGCTTTGTCCCTGAATTATGTGGTGTTACTCTGCAACAGTCATTTATTCCGGGAAAATCTCTTTTTGACACAACATCAATATTTTTGGCATTTGTGTGTTTTTTTTTATTTGCTCATAAAACACTGCACCCCTGCGAGAGCATCTCTAAATTGTTCTCAATACTGCATGTGATGCTTTGATTATTTCTGAAGACATTCTCTGAGTCTGTAATGTATCCGTACCTCTTGTCTGCAGATACTTTGAAAATGGAAGAGCTGAGCTAAAAATATTCAGATGTAGCTCAGCAGTCAGCATTGCTTCAACCTTGCACACTGACTGCT
Source organism: Mustela putorius furo (assembly GCF_011764305.1). Classification (NCBI taxonomy): domain Eukaryota; kingdom Metazoa; phylum Chordata; class Mammalia; order Carnivora; family Mustelidae; genus Mustela; species Mustela putorius. The sequence continues at coordinate 34,763,685 of NW_025422368.1, read as the reverse complement.
TCTGTGTCTTATCCTTGCATCTGGTATCAAAACAAAAATCTTTAACACAGGAAGATATTCTAGTCCTAAAGCAATCTATTATTGTCACAGATAATGAACAAGGCAGCTTCTGAAAACACCCAAACAATGTTCCCTAACCTGTCTCTCTAGGCACCCACCTTGCTCCTACAATGAGAATGTTACAGTCAGATTGGTCCTAAATAGCTTTACTTTTATATAATATAGGACTATAATGATTTTAAAATCTCACATAATTGTGTAGCACTTTTCCTTTTTTGGAGCAGTTTCAGATCACATGTATTCTCCTCCCCCTGACCCGCACTTTACATCAAAATAGCCCCATTTGACACAGGACAAATGAGGTCCAGAAAACTTCATTGACATCTTTAAGGTGACTTGGCTAACTAGTGACCAAGTCAAAATCTCCAGCCTTCTGTGCTGTATAGATTGTGAATACTGAAATATTAAAGTAACCCCTTCTGATACCCAGTATTGACTTTATTTTTTCTAGATTTGAAAATATATCAGTACGGTTAAAAAGTAAACTTAAATAAAAGTGTGCTTTGGCAAAGTCGTAGGGCCAGGTGATCAGTTATGATTTCTCTCCCTATAGCCCCATCACCAAATTTATGAGGACAAAACCAGGGTGGTTTTAATGGAGTGGGATGAGAGCACAACAAGGTAATATGAAATGTCAAAGACATGTGTTTAAGGGGAGGGGGGCTTTGCCCAAATCATATATAAAATGAGAACATGTGTATTAATGCACTAGAGATTTCCTTGCCAACCCTATCTCTCTCAAGCCCTCTCATATGGAGGCTTAGTCCTGGTCAGTACTTGAACCATTCCTGACCAGGGGATCAAACCTCCACATGATGTTATTTAGGGTTTTCTGTCATGGAGCAACTGTCTGGTATGTGCTATGGGCACCCATATCCCCATCAAGTCCATATCTCCTTTTGGCCGCTGCAGGGGTCAGTTCCAATGATGGGGTTTCTGTTTGGAACCCTGTCCTGATTATTGGACCATTTTTCTGGGGCCTCAATGCACTACCCAGCTCCTACTAACTAACTCATATCCTAAGGGGGTGTCTGGGTTTTGGTTTCTGTGGATTCAGGTACTGTTTGGGAATATGAATAGATTAATTGTTGGTAATGCTGCTACAACTGCCTACCTGAGTTTAGGTATAATTTGTAGTATTCATTGCTAAAACCGCAATGCCTGACATCCTACCTGGAATGTGAATAGAATATGAATATGGGAATATGAATAGATTAATTGTTGGTAATGCTGCTACAACTGCCTACCTGAGTTTAGGTATAATTTGTAGTATTCATTGCTAAAACCGCAATGCCTGACATCCTACCTGGAATGTGGTAGATAGTCAATGAACACGTGTGTGAAAAAACAAACACACTCCCTGGCTTCCTATGCCCACTCACAGGAGGGATAGGACAGCTCTCTGGGCAAAACCTGAATTACATCATCCTTTTGGACTTTGTGAGTCTTGGGCTTTCCATCTGCACTCATGGGGCTGTTTACAGCTAATTCAACACTCCCACTTCCAGAGTCAAGAGCAAGTACGTGCCTTGCAAAGATCTATGATTCACTCACCCTTTTATCCAAGATGGCTGCCCCAGCCCCTTACCACCACTGCTTGAAAGTGAGTGGAAAGAGCCCTCCTTTCACTTTTGGGGACTGTGAAAGCCATTTCTGAAACCAGCAAGTGTGCCCTTACTAAATGAATTCTAAAAATGCTTTTTGAGGAGAAGGAAGGAGAAATCTCTGGCTCATGCTCAGGATTTTGAAGGCAGAATTAGATCTGGCAGTAGGAAAAATTCAATTCCATTTAACAGAGATTTATTTATTTTAAAAGAACTTTTATATGCCTGAAACCACAAAGTTGAAAAAAAAGGAGTTGGTCATGGACTCTGCTCTCTAGGGATTAACAATCTAGTGACTGAGGAAGACCCAGTAGTAATTGAAGTGGGTGCAGTAATTCTAGCAGCAGGCAGATTTAACTAATGCTATGGTTGGGCAAGGGTGGAATGCCTGTAAGGCTTAGTGGTTATCAAATATTTTTGGAGGACTGCGGAAGGAAGAAGTCTGAGAGTGCTTGGTGTCTTGGTGTCTAAAATCCTTGGTGTCTTCCATTTGTGGTGTCCTTGGTGTCTTCCTATTTCCTTTCTAGAGTCTTCTCTTTAAATTAAATTACATTAGATTAAAATTTTGATTAGTTAATACATTCCAATTTTCAAAAACCAGAACAATTTCAGTAGATGTACATTAAGAAGTCTTGCTCCCACGATGTCCCAGAAATTTTGTTTTCACCAGGTCCCATTTAGATCATTCCCTCCATTTCTGTTTCCTGTCAGTAAGCTTTCATATTGGTTTCTTTAGTATTCTTCTAGGGCTGTTTTATGTAAACAAAGTGGATAAGAATATTCATTTTTCTTACTTCCTTTTCTTCCACAAAATTACATTATATACAGTGTCCATCTTGCTTTTCTCCCTTCACAATTACCCCAGAGATGATTCTATTTCAAAAAATAAAGAGCTTCTTGATTTTTGCTTTAAGAATCTTGCTTTAAATCTCTTGTTTTATAAATGCATAGAAATCCTTGCAGTTGGCTAACAACTCCCGATAGATGGACACTTGGAGTGCTTCCAACTCTTTGCTGTTAAAAAAATTGTTGCACAAGCCATGTACATATATCATTTCACATGAGAGCACGTGTATCTACAGGGCAAACACCCAGAAGTAGAATTGCTCAGAGATCCACTCTCTTTTCTTTTTTAATTTTTTAAAAAATCAAGTTCATCATTATTCTACAGTCTCCGGGATAATTTACTTTGCCATATAGACTCTCAAAGACCAAAGGAATGGATCTCATAGGGTTGAATTCTAGTTCTATGGGAAAATATTAAGTGGGATCCTAAGATACTTTCTACATCTTAAGATACGTCGGAAGTCACGTATTTCTACATAATCCTCTTATGTGATCGACACTATTATCAGCTCCTGATTTCCAATTCCATCAATATTTGTTGTGGCCTGGTTAGTGGCTTGTTCTGTCTTCATTCACCTGTTCAACCAACAAATGGTTTTGGGGCACTTACTAGACCTTAAGGTCTAGTAGACATGGGAGTTAAAGTGGACTCTTATCTTACTTGGTCCCGTTTCTTAGATCATAGTCTAGATAGAGATATAAATATCTAAGTACACATTTAGTACGGTAGTTGTTACAGTACACACACATGTATGAATGGAGCTTTGCTCCCAGTAGCCCCACCTTCTCTGTGTATGTTCTTGGCAACCTATCAATAGGCAGCTCTCATAGCCACTGGCCATATGCTTTTCCTAATGCCCAGCAATTGGGGTTAGAAAACTTGGATTTTGGCTTAATCTATGTTACTAATAAATATTGTAACATAAGCACATCAGTAGTATTATAAGCTTGTAGTTTTTAGAATATCAAAATTCTTCAACTAAGATGTATTAAATGATATCAAAGCTTAAAAGCACTGTGCAAATTATTGTTTACATCCTTCTTCCCCTAGGAAACAGAACTGTGAGTGAGAACAACCAGGGATTTGGGTAATAATTGCAGTGGTAATGATAATATTTGTTTCTGGACTGACAGAGCCTCTCAAATTCCTTCCGTTTCCCAGCTAGATTTGTCCAGGTCACATGCAGCGAGAGGCAGACTTTAAAGTTCTCTTGCAACAAAGTCATTAATGAGATTTCTCTGTTCCACCAGGTGGGCTTGATGTGTCACTTATGGAAGGCACCAACATTGGCCCACATGTCCTTGTCACTGTCAGTGTTGACTTTATCACCACTGAGCCACTTGAACGGACCATCTTGCTCTTACTAAGGTGGGGAGAGCTTTTTGAGACAATGTCCTTGGAACTGCAGTATTAGAGTTGTACCCAAAGTATCCATACACACGGGCAGTACACCAGTGCACACGGTCAGAATCAAGTATCTGCACTAGGGTGAGGATGAGAAAGCCAGGTCAATCAATCCAACAGAAGAACTGTAATATGGGGGAGCACCTATCAAAAGTGCTAGAAGAACTGAAAGTCAATGTGGAAAGAGTGAGACAGCTCAAGAGGTTAGCAACATTAGCAACCTGCAACCATTCCTAGGGGAGTAAGTAGCACTGGTAAAGTCCAAGAGTCAGACCTGTCATGGGAGCGTGGATCACTGAACAGTCCCAGTCCTTGATGAGGCTGCGCCCCAACCCAGAAGTAGACAGGGGAGAAATCCCCTGTCTTCTTTCTTCCTCCTATTCTCCACTCTCCTCTTGGTGTCTTCCATGAGCTGAGCCTGGTGAGAAGACATGTGGCAAGGGAGCCTGGGAAATCCATTTCACTGGAGAAAGTCAGGGGATGGATCTGAGAGCTAAATAGGCAAATAACCACCCTAGGAGCTCAACTGATTCTTAGAAAGTGTTCCCACTATTAGGGGAAGGTTGGCTCTAACTTTCCTCTTGTTTCTGATGCTGGATATTGTGTCAGTGTTTGTTTATTATTTATTTATTTTTGGGATAAAAAAAAATTCCTTTCAGTGTTCCAGAATTTATTGTTTATGCAACACATTCTTTGTTATTCTCTTTTTCCAGCAGGCCCACTGTGTCCTGTGCAAAGAGTGCTCCTGGGAGTCTCCACCTGGGACCACTGATACGTGCTATTCTACCTGTTCTCTTTGATGCCTACAATTGTCTAGCTAGCTCTTTCTTCAGTGTCTTGATTGGATTCCAAGGTAGGAAAGGGGAAAGCCAGAATGAACAGGTCACCTACAAGCCCAAGTGCATTAACTCCTTGAATCATAGAGAAGCCAGAAAATTCTGAGAAGGAGCAAGACAATCGCTGAGGTTTCATTTTGATAATTACCTATCACTCCTCAAGTGGGTTATAGGGAAAACCTCTCTAAATAGCTTTAGCTTTAGCCACAATCTTCCAGTCTTGATTAGAATGGTCAATTTTGGATCTATAAGTGTTAGAAATCAGCAATCTCAACATTTTCCTCTTTATTTTTATAAATAGTGAAAATGAGGTCCAGCAGTGTTAAGTAACAAGGTCCAGATCACGTTAACAAGTTAGTAGTGTGAACCGATTTCCAAACATTCCTTTTCCATCTGCATGTATCAATTTCACTTATGTTCCAGACTGATTCCCATCTTTCTTTTTCCTTTACCTTATTTTTTTTTTCAATTAACATAAAATGTATTATGTGTTTCAGGGGTACAGGTCTGTGATTCTTCAGTCTTACATAATTCACAGCATTCACCATAACACAAATCCTCCCCAATGTCCATCACCCAGCCAGCCCATCCCTCCCACCCTCTCCCCTCCGGCAACCCTCAGTTTGTTTCCTGAGATTAAGTTGACTCCCATCTTAATACATTGTTTAAGGGGTCTAAACAGTTCCTCTCCTCCCACTTGGGAGTTTCTCCTGTCGAAGACCACTTCAGGGGGTCTCCTGGGTTTTGAAGAACACGTTCAGCAGACTTTTATTTTCCTTTCTGCCTCTACCTCACCCAATACAAATTATTCTGAGCCTAGGAATATCTAGAATGAGCTCAGGTTCAAACTGGTCTGTGGTTTCTGTTGTTCCAGGGAAGGGTATGGCTTTCCTTTCTCCAATGTTGTTTGTGGCCCGAGCATGCCAGGGCTCTTTCTGTGAGAAGAAGGTCTGTGATCTTATTACCAGTGAAGTAAAACAGAAAACCAATACTATCATTTTCACTGTAAGTTTTATTTCCCTGGTGACATATGAAGAAATTGGTTCAGTGAAGAGGCCAGCCATAAGGGTGGAAATCTACAGATGGCCGGTCCAATGGAGCCTTGAAAGAGTGTGGAGTCAAGTGAAGGAGGAAAATCTGATCCTTTGTGGGAGAGCTGATCTCACTAGCTTCAGACAGTGGCTTTCTGTAGTTTAGTTTTTCTCTGAATAGCGAAGGAGAAAAAGGCAGAGACTCCAAAAGAATAAAGAAGGAAAGAAAGAAGGAGAGAGGACACAAAAGAGACGGAGACCACATGAAAGAAGGACATGGAAGAAAATACTCCTGTAGGAATGAAGAAGCCATGAGAGAAAAAGAATCGAAGGAAAGAAGGCCATGTGTCATGCAGTAGTGTATTTAGTGTAAATATGACTTTTAAAAAAGATTAATTATCTTTTTTTTTTTCTATGAGTGTGAGGTAATTAGACCCAGGCCATATTTCTTTGCAGAGGAATCAGAGTGATCAGAAGACTAGGTCAGACCAGTGTTTGTCTACAGGGACTAACGTGCTAAGATCCTACCTGGGATGAAAGGTGAGAGTGAGGAGGTTAGGGAGGAGGGTCAAGGGGGAAATACCTTAGTCCAATGAGAATAGAGGCTCCCATATCCTGGGTGCTCAGCATATACTTGCTAAACTTACTTCCTCCCTTGGTCACTTCCTCTGATGTATCGATTCATATATTTTTTAAAATTGTTGTGGCCAATACTTGGTTAGAAACTGGGCCTCATCCAGTTTGGAAGGTAGAGGAGTGGATGGAAGGAAACACTTCATGGGTTAACAGAGGTAGAAAAGAGGCTTTTCTGGGTGGTAGTATAGAAGGAATCTTCTACAGTGGACTGTGGCCCTAGGGCTGCATAAAATGGAAAACTACTGGAGGTTAATTACCTGGAAGGATAAGGGGATAGCTGGTTGGATATTCTCCAAGTGCTTCTGCATTACGTTTGTTGGTGGGACTATCAGTCATGATACTTCAACTGGTCTCTCTCCTGAAACTTGGAATCATCGGTAGATGGAAAAAACAGTTGGAGCTAAATTATCCTGACAAGACCATCAGTTGGCTCCTCTTACCTGGATTCCCAGGGCTGCCCTGGCCCCTACTCTTCTTGATTCTGTTTGGCCTCATTATGCATTTCTTCAATTTTGAGAGCTACCACCCATTCTTCCAGAACCTTTTCTTTTTTAACTTGAGGCAGGAGGAATCTGTTTCTCTTGCTTGAAGTCAAAGGACCCTAACACAACTAATAGATGTTCTACTCCACTGCCAAACCATTGACTCCCCCGACTGAACCTTTTAAAGCTCTAGCTTTTCTAGTAATCAATACTCCCTATACTCGAAATAGACTGATGTCTCCTCAATTGAATGGTAAATCTAATAATCCCTGGCTTCTCTCTCAAATGCCTGAATGAGCCATTTAACCCTTGGAGGCTCCAACAGAAGGTTTATAAACATCCACAGATAAGCATATGGATCAGACTAAGAAAGGCAGCACATTTTGGAAGGTGAATTCTAATTCTGAAACTAGTAAGTCTCTTACTCTCTCAGGGCACAATGATTTTCCTTTTCCATGACATGGACTTCACAGGATTGATAAGAAAAAGGATTGAGCTCACTTATGTAAGGAGTCACATGGCACCTGACACATAAGGGAATGAGTCTCCACTGTCCCCTATTGGAATAGAAGGGCCAAACACTTGGTGCCTGGGGGAGTGCATTTAGCAATGTCCATAATGAATCCAAACTAGGGGCTTCATAATCCTTGGAAATGTGGGCACTTGACCAGAGTCACTGATCTCAAAGCTTCTGACCGAAGGACACAGAAAAACACTCAGGAACTTAAAGACAGGAGGAGGGCCAAGCGACAGTGCTGCAGGGATTAAAACAACAGAGAGGGAGGTGGATGGGTCAAGAGAAAGCACGCTCAAGGCAGAGCACGGGACAGAGGTATCGAAACTTATAGCCAGAGATCAAATGCATCTTGAATTTTTTCTGGTCTTGAGCTTCCAGGTCGTTTTGTAACCTGATGCCTATAGGACCAGAGCACTAGAGCACTAGGCTTGAAAGACTGAAGATGGCAAGAAGCTGCCTGAGCTACAATTTCTGCAAACGACCCAGGCTTTCATTAAGCAAACTTTAATTTGTGTGTGTTCTCTCCACTGTACCTTAAAATAAATGTATTCTTTATGATCTGGAGAGATGCCTACTCTTCTAATTTGGAAGAAATATAAATGCTGGTAGGATCGTCTCCGGGGAATGTTACTACCTATCGTCATTAAGGGAGAAAGTAATGAGAGAGCAGGAGATTAACTAGTTAGTTGGGGAATCTACTAGCAGAAAGGAATTGACACCTCAGGGCCTAATCTTGAAAATTGCTCTGGTACAGACAGCAACATGCTGAGCAGAGGAGGAATGGGATAGGGAATGTGGAAAAAAAGAAAAGAAAAGAAAAAAAGTAATTATTAGAAATGGTAATCAAAATATAATGAATATAAAGTGCTAAACTATTTTAAATCACAACAGTTTTGTTATGATATCCTTATCTATTCAGTCATATATTAGATTTATTAAAAATGCTTCCATTTCTCAAGCTGTTTCAGCAGCTGGGCCAGATAGAGAAAGCCCAGAATTAAGTTGGCCAAGGCTACAGCTGAGTTCCTCCTGTCTCTGTCGGTGTTGTGTGGGATTCTATGCTTGATGACAGCAACAATCGCTAAACACATCTCTGAATTCTAACTGTCATAAGGCTCTTTCCTGGGCTCATCTACCTTGCTTTGCATTTTAAGTCTCTCCTGCCTAATGAAATGTCATCTTTTCAGAGCTGGTGACCAAATAATTGTTTAAAGTGAGTCAGAATGTGAAAGGTGGAGGTTTTTATAACTTGGAGTTTAATTCACTGTGATACTTAGACTCCTATCTCAAGCTAACTAAAGGATGTCATACTGCCGGACATGTGACCTTTCGTCACTCCACATTTCACCAATTTCAGCAGATTTCCCTTTGGCCAGAGTTGCTGAGATGGGTGGATTCCATTTCCAGGATTCTGATTAACTGGGCATTGCCATATAATCCAATCATCATGGAATGAAAATTTGTCTTCTGTGGATGATGGGCTCAGCCTTTTTTTTTTTTTTTAATCCTTCTGTTCCTTCTAGTCTCTCTTTAAGTTCTCATGAAGAGTAACTCGTTTCTCCCCAGTTCAAAACCTTCAGTGACTCTCATAACCGATGGGATAAAGCTGTCATTCAAGGTTGTTCATGGTCATTCCCACATAGCTATTTTCACCCCTGTTTCTCTGCCCTCTGTGCCGCTCACATTCTTCTTCATAAACACTTTGACTTTTCCCCATTCTTGATGTTCCCTCCATAGAGGATGCCCTTCTAGCCTGTTTCTGCATATTCACATCCTGCCCATTCTTAAAAGACTCAGGTCAATTCCCTCTTCTTAGGAAAGTCTTCCTTCTCCACCTCCTTTTTTTTTACTTACATATTTTTCTCTTCTGAAATTGTGTACCCTTGATCTCTGCCTCTCTTGGGAAATGCCTTTCTCCTTTCAATCATTGTCATATACATCTACTTAATCTTAAAAATTAATCACAAGTTTCTTGAATATATTATCCATGACAGACACATCTCTGTCACCCCCCAAGATGCTACCACATGCCCTGTACACAGTAGGCATTCATTAAATGAATGAGCCATCAGGACCATAATTTCATCACTAAAATGGGTCAGAAAGTGCTTTTATCTTTCTTAGATGATTCATAGAACACCTCAGGATCTCACAGTTCTTTTGATTTATTATGATTAACATCAACCATCATTAGAGAGGCTGCAAATAAGTCTGGGTATTTGAATTTTCTGGTTTGGATTTCTGAACAAAACTGGAAGCAGGTGCATTTGGCAACCAGGGGACTGACAGAACTTAAAGGAAAAATGTAAGTGTTCATTGACCTCACATAAGACGTGGTAAATGGCACAGGGAATTAGGAGAAAATTAAGTATCTAGACATGGAGTGATTCTGTCTGAGAGACTCTAATTAGTCATGTCAGAATGTGATCTGAATCTCAGTGTTGATATTGCTCGCCCACACTCACTCCCTGAGAACAATGACTTTAGGAAGGATAGCCATACCAAGAGACAGTACCAAGCAGTAGGCAGAAGCTAGGCAGATTCCTTCACGATTACCAGAGACAAAACTGGGAATTGAAAATTCATGGCGTTTCCTGCTCCAAGGGCTGCAGGGGATGGCAGTTAATTTCAGAATGGGCACAGTTACTGTCCATGATGCCACTTGCAGATAAAAACAGAAAACAGGGTGGTCACCAAGCATGGGTCAGAGGGCACTATTCTTGATGTCAGGTCATGCCGGGAGCAGGGCTCAGGTCAAGGGATGTGAGAAAGGAAAGGGAAAGCAGGAGCTCATGAAAGGATATGATCAGCGTAGCAATGGGATTACTGCTAAATAAGCTAATAGAAATCAATCAAAGAGACGTAGATTTCAGGAAAAAAAATAGGAGACCAGCCCAGGCAAATAGTCGTCTCTGAAATCGACAGAATTTGAAGGAACAAAGAAAGATGGGTCATCAGTATGGAGCACCCTGCAGCATTCTGGAGTGTCCTCTCCAGAAATCAGCTCTATGGTCCCGGCATCGAGGAAAGAAACCAGATGCTAGGGGAACTTGCTATTCAAGCCCAAGCTGTGCTGACATGCTCTCTCACTCCAGTGAAACCCATTCTGAGGTCTTCTGATTTTGAATTGGGAGCAGGGGCTCACTGAGAGTTGGTGACAGGAAGTTGAAGGGGTGATCTCTGGAGATGATTCCCTAGATAGATGATTTTCCCAGCACAGGGACACCCAGTTGTTTGGAAATGGACCCCGTCTGGAGTGTTAAGCTTATCGGGATAGCTAGTAGGAATTCTCTTTCTTAGACTTTTGTATGATCTTTCTTCAGAGGCTGTGGGAACCCAGAGTTCACTTAGAATCCTCTCCAAGCTCTCTGTTTTGGCTTTTGACACTGGCCAGTGCTAACTGTGTTTCTTCCCACAACTTGTTATGTGTTTTGACAACAATAGGTGGCAATGGGAGCCAGGTCCACATGCCCTTCCAGAGCAGCCCCCGCCCGTTCCAGACTAATATCCAGGTGGACAACCAAGTGTAGTTTGTTACGTCATGGAATCTGCTATATTATAGATTCTGTAATGTTAAAGCTTGGATTCCTGTCTATTAAATCATATTCACGTGGCCTTCAGGGATCACACCGATTCGAAGTCAGGCTTTTATGTTCCCATCCAAAGGGAAGAGCAAATTCTGTTCCATCTTCCACGAGGAGGGAACTGATTCTTGGAAATGATTATTGTGAGTGTAGGTAAAGATGGGTGAAGATGTGACCTTGAGAAATTTAATAAGCCACTCCAAACCCCAGTTTTCTTTGGAAAATGGAGACCCATCACTCCATTCAAAGGATTATTGTGTGGATTAAATGTGTAGAAATGTAGACAGAACACTGGGTACATGATGGGCCCCTACATTATCAACAGAAAGATTCAAGAATGTTCCATTTTGGTGCCATGTTTCCTTGTATTAGGATTCTTGGAGCTCAGTTTACTTCTACAGGTTTCTCTCTCTCTCTCTCTTTTTCTTTTTTAATGTTCCATTGACCAGAAAGAAGCACAGTGTATTAGAGGACTATGTATTTACTAACTAGACCAAGAATCAAGACATCTAGGTTCTGATTCTTGCTCTGTTACCTGCTAGTTGGGTAATCCTGTGTAAACTATATAGTCTGCGAACACCAATTTCCTTCCTTCTAAAATTCAATAATAGACATGGCTTCTACGTCTGTCTCATAGGACTACTGTGAAGATCAAATAAAGTAAAAAATGAGCTATTGTTTTCACCATTAACACAGGCTGTGTATTGACTGAATGTTTCCACTGGTCCTTTAATCTCCACTGTGACCCCATACAGCAGATATAGCTTGTCCCATCTGAAAACCTGAGCTCAGAGAGACATTCCATGACTTGCTAAAGCCTAGAAGTTACAGAGCAGGAGGGTCAGTGTTCAGAACCAAACCTCTTGGTGCCAAGTCTTTTCTCACTATTATTTTGGGTCATGTAAAATTGCTATTTTTGTAGGTTAGTAAAAATCAAATGTCAGCCATTTCATATGGTTTAACCTGATATGACACCTCTTATAAAGAACTAATATTTATTTATTTAATTTATTTTTAAATAACATTGATTCAATTTTTATCTTATTTTTTATTTTTTAAAAATTTATTTTATTTTTTCAGAGATCCAAGATTCATTGTTTATGCAGCACACTCAGTGCTCCATGCAATCCGGGCTAATATTTTTTTTTTATTTTTTATTTTTAAAAAATATTTTATTTTATTTTATTTTTTTGACAGACAGAGATCACAATTAGGCAGAGAGTCTGGCAGAGAGAGAGGAGGAAGCAGGCTCCCGGTGGAGCAGAGAGCCCGATGCGGGGCTGGATCCCAGGACCCTGAGACCACAACCTGAGCCAAAAGCAGATGCTTGACCAACTGAGCCACCTGGGTGTCACAAGATTAGTTTTTTACATGTGGACTTAAAGTGGTCTGTTTATGAAAATTTCTATATTTTGGGGGAAAATCCTCAAGTACTTGCTCACAGGAGCCTTGGAATCCCATGAAGAATGCTGATTTGAGTTTCTCTGAACTTGTGTTTAAAAAAGAACTGTGAACTGGTTCTGGAATGGGCTTGGCCTAGGGTTATGTGGACTGGAGGTCCTTGCTATACCCCAAATGATATAATAAAAGATTGGACAGCTGAACTCTAGGGAAATGTATAAAGAACATCATGAATGCCTTGTCCGAATCACTAAGGCCAGATTATACTGTATGGATAAAATTGGGGGATTTTTCCCTAAAAATAATAAATATTCCTACTCTTGGTCATCCTGAAGCAGGGCAAGAGGTCAAACTGGAGCAGGGCTTTGGACCAGGAAAAAGGCAATTTTCTCACTGTGAGTTTAAGGGCAACTGGGGTCCAGGATTTCAAGGTAGGGAGAAATCTGGATATTCCTGTAGGGTTTAATTCATCTGTCTACTACCGGATAGTGGCCCTGCATTATAGAATGAATTTCTGAGGTGTTCAAGATTGTGCTTTTCAGAATAGATACTCAGGCTGTTGTTATGCAAAGATAAGAAGGGAACCCATGAAGGGTTGAAAACGTGTACATCTGAGTTACATGCCTATGCAACGAATATCACCTGACATCTAATTACGTTATGAATTTACACAACATATTACCATACCATGGTGCCTTACAATGTACCATATGGCCCATCTAAAATGATTGTGTATATTCTGTATACAAATATGTGTGATCTTTTGTATGCAAATGCTCATTTTCCTGCTAACAGTGCATCTAGGCCACTCAGCCCTACGTAGATATTGATAATTTTCCTCATCGATAAACAGGAGCTTTGGATTGTTCATTAATTAGTACTCAAGGAAGAGTGTGTCTATTTTATGTAAATGTTATTTAAATCACAATCAACTCTTCTACTTCAACATGGAGTTATTTATGCCGTAATGCTAAAATGCTACAGGGCAGGGGTCCGTCCTGAGGATGCCGGGCCAATCTACTTAGCCTGGGAAAAGTGTGAGTTATATATCCTTGGAAATAAAGCCCCAGGGGTTCGTTGCCTGATGGGATTGTAGCCAGGCTTCAACCTTCACCAGTACTTCATTGGAGAGTAAGGCAGAAACCTGTTTGGTGGGTGAGTTAAAAAGCAGCACTCCCCACCCCCCACCAATCCGTAGTTCTAACAAGAACAAGAAAATCAAACACCACGAAAATACAGAGCAATGCATCAAAGTACTATTTCTTTAATGCACTTATTTTCATACCCATGACATCATTGATTCTCAGATTCCTTTTACTAACAGCACTGGAACTCCAGACTGGGCTTTAGGAGACTAGATTTTGTTTCCAGTTCTGTCATTAGCTTGCTGAGTCAGAGAACAATAAGCTGGAAGGTATCTGTGAAATTCCATGAGCTCTGCTGATTATCTCATTTAAATCTCGCGACAATTTTACTTAGAAGTTAAAAGACTTGCTCAGGATCACACAGTTAAGAGATGAGAGATCGAGTGGCAGAGCAGATGCAACAGCCAAGGGTTTCTGATGACAGAACTCTTCTCATGGCACCAATAACCTACAGAGAAGGAAAGGTAATCCAAAGACACACTGCCTGTGTTCTCTATCTCCTCATGCCTTACTCAAGGACTCACTGTAAACCATATAAAAGACATAGTGTGCAAGGGTGGGAGGAGAGGACTTCATTCATTCATTCATTCATTCATTCAAAATGTATTCATTGAAAAGGTAGATATTGGCTACCTATTACAATTTGGATATCATGGCAGGCCTATATCTGGGCTTACATAGTCTGGGCTTACATAGTCTAGACAAACTATGTAACAATGACTATGATAGAAGGAGGCACAGGCCGCTGGAAGCACTAGATTTCTGGACATCTCCCTTAGGGGATGCCTTAAGATGGAAAGTTAACTGCTCACAGACAACTTTGCTGGGGAAACCCATAAGTGGTGAGCACAAAAGAGGAGAGATGCAAATCTCCTTTTGTGACCCATCACTATTATAAGGGATATCATCTGATCTAGCTCAAGAGGTTTTCCAGGTGTTTCTCAAATAATAGATTGGTCGTATCTTGAAAAAGGTTCTTAGTTCACAGAAGACTGGAAAAATTCCATTCTCCAGGGCTGGTATGTATCAGTCAAGATAGGCTAGATTATGCTATAGTATTAAATAACCCTCAAATCTCAGTAGTCTAACACAGCAGAAGTTTATCTTTTTGTGTGTTGGCCGGAAGCTATGCTCACTAGTCATTCAAAAATTGGGACTGGTAGGGGTGCCTGGGTGGTTCAGTGGGTTAAAGCCTCTGTCTTCGGCTCAGGTCATGATCCCAGAGTCCTGGCATTGAACCCCACATCGGGCTCTCTGCTCAGCGGGGAGCCTGCTTCCCTTCCTTTCTCTCTGTCTGCCTCTCTGCCTACTTGTGATCTCTGTCAAATAAATAAATAAAATCTTGAAGAAAAAATTGGGACTGGTAAATACTCCATCTTTACATATTTTTCCACATTCCCAAAGTAGGGAAAATAGGATATAGAAACATAAGTTGTCTCTTAAAAACTTTCACCTGTAAATGATATATTGCACTTCTGCTTACAGATCATTGACCAAAGCAAGTTCATATGGTCATGTCTAACTTCTCAGGAAGCAAGGAAATGCAACACTCCCTTATTTTGGGAAATTGAGGAGAACTGGAATATTTCTGAGTATCCCTAAAACTAGCAGTGTTTTAAGAGCCTGCAGCAGAGTCCTAACCTTTCAGAATTCCCCATCAGCCTGTGAGCTCCTAAACCCTGTTAGTCTCTGTATTCCAAGGACCTAACACAATGCCAGGGCATGGGATAGGCTCTCAATAGATACTTGCTGAATGATTAATGAGTGAATAGAAAAAGTCTCTTTCCTAAAAGAAAAATCCTTCCCACCAGTGGCCAGGAAAATCTACATCACTTTTCATATTTTAAAATTAAGCTTCAGGGACTGAGTTTCATCCTTGTTTGTGCTCTTCTAACACATCTAGAAGGACACCTTGAGGGCCTATGCAGCCCTGCCAGGAGGACCAAGCTTGGGTAACTGTATTTTGAGCCTCACTGATGACATTAGGGAATTACAGCCACAGCAGTCTCTTGTATGCAAGTCTAAAGGAGATGTTTAGGAGAAAGGTGGGCAAGCAACCAAGCAACTTCCAAATGTGAGAAATGATGATCAAAGCATGGCCCTTGGGGAACAGCAAAGGATGTGGATTATCTTCCCTAAACAATGAAGGTGGTAACAGTCTGCTGAGACCAGAGCTCTGGATCTTCTTGAATAGACACGCTTAGCAAGGCTCCCAGGACAGATTCTCTGTTTTCCAAAGTAACAATGCCAGTGCCAAGTTTCTGGGATTGGAGTAAAGGCCACAAAACCAAATAACGTGGCTACATTCAGAAGACAGTTAAGGTGCTGGATGATGGCTAGAGCCTGTGTATGGAGGCCACAGAAGTCGACAGACAAGGATGGGTAACAGTCAGGCCATAATCTGATACACTCCTCATCCATCACTCCCTTTCACGTACCACAGTGTTGAAGCTCAGGCAGTGATCTCTGTCTTTGTTGGCGTTGCTATAAACAAAAAGCACGACCATGCTCGTGTATGCGATGGAACTGACAAGAGGCTTGGGATAAAGAACCGCATTGGCCCAGTGCTGTATGCAGAGTATGAACCTGAAAACAAGGCCCCAAAGCCCCAGTGGAATGTCTTCCCTTGGGGCTGTGAAACTGGGTAGCGAGGACAAACAAAGCAGACCTTTTCTTGAAGAGGAATTTGGTGCCATTCCAGTCCCTGAAGGGTGGCATAGTTTATGGTCATCTTTTACTGGTCTCAAGATCTTCAAGCTTCCCCAGTGTAGACTGCCCTGGTACTCACCTTGCCGAGCTTCCGTGTTTGAACACAGAACTGTTGTGCCCTCCTGAGGGGCTGACCAATTGTGCATGCGTATCTGAAGTGTTCTGGAATTACATTGAAGTGGAAAGAGGATTAAGGTGGTCCACCCAGATGTATGTAATGACTGGACTTTTTCTCTTTCTTCCAACCATTCTTCTTAAGCTGGAAGCAAGGGTGCTGTGATTCTCTGTAACCTGAAGCTGGTGAGACATCTTCTCCCATCCTTCTTCCAATAAGCTTGGCTGGAGTTGCCTGGACAGATGTCTGGATGGCTGGCCTTCCCTCTGCCTGGCTCTCAGGGGGTGAAGGCATGAATTTGACACTGGATTACTGAAGAACATCACTGTGACTGAGGGGTTACCTACAAAACTCTACCTGATGCTACAAAGGCAAGAGTACCTCCTTAACTTTATGATCCATCAGAGTCTTAGAAAACAAGGTGAGTCTCAACTTCATCTGGAGAAGGATAATCTGGTGAAACTGACCTGATCTGAGCGAGCCTTTCGAGATAATAGAGACTCTCATTCCAAATTATCTTATGATCTTGGTATAAGAGTTTCTTGCTTACATTTTCTGAAAAGGGTTAAGTAGTAAATATTTTAGACTTTGCTGGCCACATATGGTCTCTGTGTTCCTCTTCCCCTCCCCTTACCTTTTTCTCCTCTCCCTCCTCCTCCTCTCCTTAAAAAACCCGAGAACCATTCCTAGCTCAAGGACCATATAGAAATTGGCCTTGGTCTAGATTTAGCCCACAGGCCTAAGGTTCCTGATTCATGTTCTAGAGTATAAATGGAAAAAAAAATCTAGTCTCACACAAGACGTGATGGTACTCACCAAGGACAAACTTGAGCAGGACCACAACTCTAAGTTTGTGGTTCTTGACTGGATCAGTCGCACATGTACATAGGTCAAGATTTGAGAGGACCTGGGAATCAAAAGTACTTCTCCATCAATCTAATAAATCGTACCAGTGAAATGTTCTTATAGCTCAAGGTTCACACGTCAAGGGTGTCCAGTTAAAAGATAAATAGCCTGAGGGGTAGGGCAACTGGGATTCATTTCTCTGGTGGTTTCATAGATTAAGAAGTAAATTAAAAGGGAATGAAATGCAAGACCGGTAGGTTGAGATACTTTCTTGACAAGAGTAAATATTGCTAATCTCTGTGGTTTAAATAGGAAGAGCTAGGAAAATAAGTCAATCACAATTTTCTGTCCCTGCCACCCCTCGGCTGAATCTTGGATTAAGTATGTGGTAAAAACACAGAAATAGGATTGGGAAAATCTGAGACTTTTGTGGATGGAACTTCCCCAGAAGTAGCCTACTGAGGCTGAAGGTTGGCCAGAGAAGCCCCATAGTAAGCCATGCACAGCAGGAGGAATGGAGAACACCAGTGGCCTGTATGGGCCTGGTCAGGTACTCCTTTGGTTCATATGACTTGTGTGTGACATATAGGGGACCCAGGAGTTCTTAGGATCCCCAACTGGGAGATAGAAAGTCTTGGAACTAGGTGAAGAGCTTGAGGGAGGTATGTATTAGTTTCCTAGGGAGGTTGTCATGAAGTACTAAAAACTGGGTGGCTTTAAACAAAAGAAGTTTATTTTCTCACAGTTCTGGAGGATGTAGGTTCAAAATCAAGGTGCCAGCCAGGCCATGCTCTCCCTTCCTTACCTTGCCCCAGCTTCTGGTGGTGGCACTAGATCCTTGATGCTCCTTGGCTTATGGCTATATCACTCTAGTCTCTGCCTCTGTGGTCATGTGGCATTCTCCCTGTGTGTCTCCATCTTTATATGCTGGTTTCCTCTTCTTACAAGGACACCAGGCATATTGGGTTAGTGTTCATCCTAATGACCTCATCTTAACCTGATTACCTCTGCTAAAACCTTATTTCCAAATGTGGTCACATTCACAGGTTCTGGGGGTAAGGACTTCAGCATATCTTTGGGGAAACACAGTTCAACAGGTAACAGAATGTGATGGTAGTCAGGTGCAAAGAGTTTCTTAACTGTTGTTACTCAAGCAAGGGACACAGCTGGGTCTCAAAATATCTGCATGTTCAGCAGGAGCCAAAGAGAATGACCAGCCAGCAAACAGATTGCAGCAGCTTCCGCTGAGCTAAGAGACGAGGACATGAGCATATCGCAGTGAACTCTAGCACTGCAACCAGCAAGAGATGGAAGGAGGTGTAGGGGTGGATGTGTCCGCTTTTCCCTGACCACTGGCACCACAAAGCCTCTTAACACCTGGGGCCTTAGATCCCTCCTTGGGTAAAAAGAAGGAGAAGAGAAGAGGGAGGAAATAGTGACTGTCAGATGACCCTCACTTTAAAGTGATCAAGCTTGGGGTGCCTGGGTGGCTCAGTGGGTTAAGCCTCTCCCTTCAGCTCAGGTCATGATCTCAGGGTCCTGGGATCGAGCCCTGCATCGGGCTCTCTGCTCAGCGGGGAGTCGTCTTCTCCCTCTCTCTCTGCTGCCTCTCTGCCTACTTGTGATCTCTCTCTCTGTCAAATAAATAAAATCTTAAAAAAAAAAAAAGTGATCAGGCGCCTGGGTGGCTCAGTGGGTTAAGCCACTGCCTTCTGCTCAGGTCATGATCTCAGGGTCCTAGGATCGAGTCCTGCATCGGGCTCTCTGCTCAGCAGGGAGCCTGCTTCCTATCTCTCTTTCTCTGCCTGCCCCTCTGTCTACTTGTGATCTCTGTCTGTCAAATAAATAAATTAAAATCTTAAAAAAAAAAGTGATCAAGCTCAACCTGAGAAAGACTTTCAAGCCAGAGGACACTGAATTACTGTCAGTTGGTAAGCTTAAAGTTCTCCCCTTACCTCCGTTATGAAGAAGAGAGTATACTTATGATTAGCTCTGAGTAATGTGTGGAATTATTGAGTGCTTATATTGTACACCTGAAGCTAATAAAACACTGCATGTTAATGATACCTCAAAAAAATAAAATAAATAAAATAAAACTCCAAAAGAATAAAAGAATAGAGGCTTTGAAGTGGAAAATAAAGCTCTGTCTATATATTTCTACCCCAATCTGAATCACACTTTGATGTCCCTCTAAATATTGAACCGGTTATCGCCAACCATGTGTAAGACCCTGCTACTGCACAGACAAAGATGAATATGACCTTCACCCTCCCAGAGCCGATGCTTCTCTCTCATTGCAAATGCACTGGCCACCCCCTTTCCCCTGTAAGTGGGCCTTGGGGTGACGCACATTCTCCCCCGGCTGCTACCATGCAGCTCCAGCTGTCAGAGGCAAGCTCTTAATTTTCTTTCTCACTCTTGGCTCAGCTGAGTTTCAGTAATAAACGCAGATGTCACAAGCTTAGATCATTTGAACCATCGCCTGTTGGCCACTGAGTGGCCGCTTGATTTTTCTCTCATCTCTTCAGTATTCAGGATGGCTCTCAGAAGACAGTTTCCTCCTGTCAGTCTAAACCCCCTCCCTCTAGAAAAGTCACCGATCTAGTACTACCTACTCAAACCAGATTTTTGAGTGCTTCCATAACTACTCTAGATTACACCACTGGGTCATCCCTGATTCTGGCTTCAAAACCTCCTCTTCATGTCCTTCCATCATCCCCAGTGACACTGTCCTCAAAGCCTCCCACTGCTCCTGTGCCAGCATTTTCTCTGCTGAAACCCATTGTCCTCATTGCTTTTAGATACTGTTTCTAAAAACTGCAAATCTAATCTTACTCCTCTTTTGCAAAGCATTTAATATATATAATACATAAGCATTAATAATTATGCCATATCCCTGAAACTAATATAATATTGCATGTCAATGATATCTCAATAATTTTTAAAAAAATAACATAGTATTGAGAAATAGCAAAAAGAGACTATGACAAAAAAGGGTCAGTGTATGTTATATAACTGACAATTTGTGGGGTAGTTTCATTTACCAAATTTTAAAAGTGAGATGTAAGAATAATAAAAGTGAATAAAGGTGCAAAAATAGAAGTTGTTATCACTTTTTAAAAGGGCAGAGTTAATAAGAGTTAAGAGAGTAAAAAAAAAAAAAAAAAAAAAAGCCTGATATTGATGTGACCCTCAGTTATACAGAGGAGCAAGATACTGATTAGCTGATCTCTGCAATTAATCTACAAGAGAACATGGGCTTAAATATGAAAACAAGATGCATTTTCCCAGGAAGTAACAGCGCATCACCCAACACATACTTTTTACAAGAAGGAAGAGGAGGAGGAGGAAGGAGAGGGTGAAGAAGGAACATTTAATGGTCCTTTTTTGCCTACAGCGTATAATCCTAACTTCTCATGTGTAGACCATCTCCACACTAATCCCACCCTAAACATATGGAATTCTCAAAATTCCCCAAACAGATCAAGCTTCTTTGAGTCCTTAGAGTTCTGTTCTTGGTTCACTGTGTCCTGCTGTGTCCTGGAAACTTCTATTCATTCTTCAAGGCTCCCTTTAGGTCAATCTGCTTGAGCTTTGCTAAGAATGCCCTTTTGTCAACCTCCCACAACACCTTGTGTTACCAGAGCACTTACCCTGCTGAAGGGGCATTGTTTATTTGTTTATGTCCCCCATTTGATATCCCTTCCTTGACTTGTTCATTCAGTTAATACTTGCTGAGGACCTCCTATGTGCTAGATATTGAGAAAGCATGGTCCTAGCCTTTAAAGAGCTAATATTTTTGTGAAAGGGACACTGGATAAGTTTGGAATGCACAATAGACAGTGAGCATTGTGGGGTCAAGAGTAGGAACTTAATTCATCTTTATGTCCCTGGTGATTAGCACATGATTGGCATGTACGTGTCCCTCAGTAATGCTTGTGAATGAATGAGTGAGTGAGAAAAAGGGACAGAATGTTATAGTATTGGCTGCATGAGTATCCTGAGAAATGGTGTTTGGATATTATTCTGAGTCCTCTGAAATTCTCCCCTTTCCTTGAAATGTTCTTCTGTCTTCCCCACTAGAACTCTCACTTATATTCTCTAGAAGGCTTTTTACTAGATTCCCCTGATTTCCCCTTCCTTTTCATCTCTTTCTGTCATCATTGTCATTCCTTCGCAACATTCACTGCTGGGCAGATTTCTCATTCTTCTCCAGACAAAGTGAACCGTCAGCCTTTCTGGGAAAAAGAGAAGCACCTCCTGATGTTCTTTCCCTTCCTATTTCATGAGACTGAATATTCTCATTATCATACATGATAGTGTACTCACAACAAAGAATGATGGAGCAGAGTCAACCTACACTTATACAACTGAATCTCACTAATTTCTATTTCTCCAAAGGCTTGGAGAAGGCAAACATGCTACACACAGAAATGCATGTGTCTCCCCAGGTGGAGAAATTCGTAGGTACCCAAGCATGACAGCACATAACTATGCCCAGTCACCTAACGTGGCACCTCCAGCTCCTGAGATGTTTGTCTGAGACCCTTTCTACATTCCTACAGACTTCTCCTCAACTGCTGGTGGTTCCTAGTCCTCCTCCACTTCAGAACTGTTTCAAGCCCTGTCCTTGTTTTTTTTTTTTCCCTATTCTCTTGGGTCAATAACTCCTCTCCTTCTGCAACACCCATACAGTGATAAAATTCACATTTACTGATACTTCTAACTGTGCTGTCACTCCCAATTTATTGAAAGTTAACTATACACACCACTCATTGACACAGTGCTTTTCCATGGGGCTTTTTTTTTTTTTTTTTGCCATAGTCACCATGCTGCAAAGATCCCACACTGATAACAGGATAAATTGTACAGCCTGGTCCTCTTAGGGAGGCCCACAGCATGAACTGATGACACTAAAGTGAGCTTAAGACATAGCCTAATAATTAGTGATCCTAGAAGCTTCCAAATAGGGCTAGAAAAAGATGGTTAGTCTTTTCAAATGGCCTCTAATTAAACCTCATGTAAATACAACGCCCCCTCAGGCATCTTGAACCAGTCAAGATGAGCTAGATTATGCTATGTTAATGAACACTCTTCAAATCTAAGTAAGCACAATAGTAAAGGTTTCTTTCTCACTCATTCTACTTGCCCACAACTTGTTGATCACTCTCTCTGCTCCATAAAATGGAGACTCTAGGGGCCAGGGCAGCAGAGCAGACTCTT
This sequence comes from Mustela putorius furo, assembly GCF_011764305.1. Classification (NCBI taxonomy): domain Eukaryota; kingdom Metazoa; phylum Chordata; class Mammalia; order Carnivora; family Mustelidae; genus Mustela; species Mustela putorius. The sequence goes on along the minus strand of NW_025422368.1, from coordinate 34,741,245 downwards.
AAGTGGAACACAAATCTTATGACAGAGGAAAACGAGATCAAAGAAAAGGTGGTTCTCAAAACATCCATCACACTCGCTCACATTTCATCAGCCAAAACAAAGTCACATGACCAAGACTGATGGGCATCCTGGGTGATGGCCAACAAATAATTTGGTTGGCCGGTAATACAATCTATCACATGTTGGAAGCTTAAACTATCTTCTGAATAACTCCTCCTCTTTCTTATCCTAGCTATGTCTTCCTTCATTCAAATTTGGGTGAGTGGTACTGACATACACTCTCCATGTCGCTGTCAGATTTATTGCTTCAGTTCATAACATGAATCATATCACATCTCTGTCTAAAATCCCTCAGTGTGTGTCCATTCATTGCTCATGGGATAAAGTCCCAGCTCCTCAGGGTGGTGATGAAGAACTTCACAATATGGCTCCTGCAAACCTTGTAATCTTTAGCTATGCCTTCCTCTTAACATCCTGCTCTGCATCGAATTCTCAATAACCTAAGGTTACTTTAAAAAAAAAAAAACCCATTTGCATGACATGTCCATTTTTATGGTCCTCCTTCCCCAAAATCTAGTATACTCTTTCTGTCATTGGCCTAGAGAAGTCCTAACTATCTTTCAGTAATCAACACACATTTTACCTTCACTATAAAGTTTGGACTCCCAAAACTACCCAGGTAAAACTAGCAACTGTTTGCTTTATACATCCACTACACCTTATAGAATTGAAGCTTTTACATTTTTTTGGTTGTACCTCTCTAAGAAATATATTTGATATCACAATGTGGAACACACATACCTATACAGATAGGTAATGCACATATATATGAGTGTGTGTATGTACATACATATGTGTGTATACACACACACACATTAAAGTGAAACAAGACTCTTAGGAAACAGTATTTGCCTTTAAAACTTGTGATAAATTTTTTTTAAATTTATTTTTTATTTTCAGCATAACAGTATTCATTATTTTTGCACCACACCATGCCCATGCAATCCATGCCCTCTATAATACCCACCACCTGGTACCCTGACTTCCCACCCCCCACCCCTTCAAAACCCTCAGATTGTTTTTCAGAGTCCATAGTCTCTCATGGTTCACCTCCCCTTCCAATTTCCCCCAAAACTTGTGATAAATTTTTAAATTTTCTATTCTTCCTATTTCATTTAACCAAACACATCTAGGTCCCACTGGAATTGGCTCTGTGACTCACTAATGGGTCACTGCCCACACTTTGAAAAATACTGCTGTATAACATAGATAGATCTTCAGAACATAGCGCTTGGCCAAAAAGAAGTTAGAAATAGATGGTGAGGTGTGATTCAGCACCATTTATTTGAATTAGCAATACATGCACACAGAGTAACAATATGCATTTTGCAAGAACATATACAAAGAAAAAGGATATACTTTGAAAAGGTTGTTGGTGAGGCAGGGAGGAAAATGAGAGTGTGGTACAGAGATATTAAAGATAAATAAGTGAATAAATGAATTGATCAATAACTGGAGAGGCCTTGTGAGGACAATGATAATAATAGGTATTGACTTTGCCTCTAAGGTCCAGAAGAAACTAAAACAAGGATTCACTATAATGGAAACTTTTATAATAATATCTAAGATCTTTTCCTTTATCTTTGGTGTTCTGCAGTTTTATTATGATTAATGTAGAGTGTGTATTTTTTTTTATTTATCATGTTTAGGGTACATTGTACTTTATGAATCTGTAGATTCATGCATTTTCTGAGGAAAATCCTCAGAAATTAGCTCATCAAATATTGTTCTCTTTCGTTCTCTACATTCTTTCCCTTTGAACTCTGAGTAAACATAGATTAAATGTTCTCTTTTCTCTTCCATATCACTGAACCTCTCATAGTTTCCATCTCCTCATCTGTCCATGTATTTTATGGCTATTTTTTTCAACTTTAGTTTACGGTTTACTGATTCTGTGTTTAGATGTGTATCAGTTGCTGTATAACTAAGGTTCTATTTGATTCTTCTTTCTCGATAGTTTCTTATAGCACACTCAACTTTGTGATTCCATCCTTTATTTCTACAAACATTTCATACCTAGCTATTCTACACTCAGTTACTGACAATTTTATATCAGAAGCCCTTAAGGTCTAAATTTATTATCTGTCATTTCAGCTAAAAGTAAATGACAAACAGGAGTGCCTTTTGATGATCCTGCATTTTCTGAGCTCTCTAACAATGTCCTATGGTGTACGAGGGACCAATGACTCATATTCTCATAGCCAGAAGGGCGATAGAAGCCCAGGGAATCAGGCGTTATTTTCTTCCTTACCCAAAATAAAGATGGTTCAGTGGAACCCAACTTCTATAGAATGGCGGGCCCCAGGATTTGCAGTACCAGATAGCTGCTGGCATTTCCATGCACTGCCTTAAACAGATGGCCCCTTACATAGGCCCTTTGGCAGTCAAATCCAAAATTCTGATGAAGTGCGGTTTTTTGTTTGTTTTGTTTTCTAAGTACTCCTCATCTACAAAAGAAAAGAGGGTAGCAAGTGGCATTGTCCAGCCCCACAGTGAATCCAGCTTTGCCCTTGCACAAGCACATCTCCCTCTGGAATGTTGAGAGTCTGGAGGACTCATTTGCTTACTGATCTTCTGCTGATAGTTTCTGCCTGCATGGATATCAGCAAAAGGGTATGCTGGACCCTTATTCCATAAGGGTCCGTTTGTTGTGGTGGCTTTTGGTTGTGAGCTCATTTTTGCTTGCTTTTAATCTGTGGGAATACAGAGGGCCTAAAATCAGGGCTATTTTCCTCCAGAAAGGATATGCATACTTTTGCTAACAGGTGGCATCTTCTACTGATGTGTGACTATGTGAGCTCCCTTCAAAAACCTGCAAGTATTGTAGGTTTAATTTCCCCATTTGACTGCTGGCCCAGTGCTAATATCCTGATAGTACTGCTATTGGGATTTTCCCTTAAGGCGATTCTATCTTTCCCATTTGCTTATAGCTTTTCCCTCCTATCAGCTCATTTTTGGGGGGGCAATAGGGAGGGTTGGTGTGAATAATTCATGGAGATTTCTTGTGAGTCCAATAAGGAATTACAAAGTGTGTTGTATCTGGGATCTAGTTGTTTGGTAATTAAAGAGTCCTTCCATTGCCCAAAGGAGAAGGGTTTTAAAACACATATTTGTCTCCCTCTATTGGACTATGAGCTTTCTTAGAAAAGAAAATATGCTTATATACAGCACCTAGCACAGTGCCTGGATTATGATAGGCCCTCAAAAATCTTTTGTTCAAAGAATTTAAGACATAACAACACTTTTTCTTTCTCAAAACATTACCAAACACGACTGTTGTTTACGAATACCCCCACCCAAACATATAGTATATACTCCTTAGTCAGAATGTTTTTTTTTTTTAAATTTGTTTTCTGAATTTCTGCTTTTCTGGGGGAGAGAGAAGGAAGAAGTTTGTATTAGGTCTAAACTACCACTCCTATCCTGTCACCCAACTTCTCACCCCTCTCTTAGGAATAATAGATGGTGATTATTACTGCAAATTTAAGAGGCGGCAGAGAACTTTATAATAAATTTCAGTCGGCTCAGCTGCTTGGGAATCCTTAGGAATGCCATTGGTGTATGCATTTTAAATACTTCTAATATTCACATTTATCACTATTGGTATCCAGAGTCCCCTGCAGCGTCCTAGTTCAGACATTCTGATTTGTCCTGCATTTCCTGATCCCCAGCAAAGTAAGGATTATTCCCTGTAACTAACTCAAAGTGATTGGCAGAATTCCAATGTGGGTATTATTGCCAGGCTAATAGTGCTTAATAATCAATTAGCCTTATTCATTAGTATTAACTCTCTCCCCCCAGCACCACCTGCAATCAGTTCCATGATGGTAGACAGATGCTTTCCAGATGTTCACTAGGCCACTTCTGTGGATTTTCTTCACTCTAATCAGGCAGTCTGTGAAGATGCCTGAGGTGGAGGAAGGACTGGGGTTGGGGAGAGATGGTTAGAGCAATAAATAAGCAGACATTTTCAAAAGTTAAGTCACGTAAGCCACGTCTGCTGTTAATTAACGTTGGGCTTTTGAGAACATGGTGTCCAGGCTGTGGCAGACAGAATATGCACCCCATCTGTGATAGGTCTGGCCAGGGAAGGGCTGATGACAGAAAGCCACTGTTCCCTCCCTGGGGCCCCCCTCCCACTTCCTGGTGAGCATACTCTACCTCCATGTCATGGAATGGTGGTGTGTTTCATGGCGCCTCCAAACACCACTCAATTGTCTGAGAACTGGGGATTGTGAGCATCTGAATGAGTCACCATTGCCACCTTAGTTTATAGACCTAGGGACAGTTTTTCTAGAATGCGAAAACTGAAGACTTTTACCGCAGCAGCTTGGATGATTAAAACTGCTCTATAGCAGTGAAGGGATCTGGTCTGGTGAGGCCGATTCTGCAGGATGGATTTGTGTCCTGCTCGTGCCTTTGCGCTGGTGGAGACTATGCGTCATCAGGGGCAGACTGGGCCGAGCTGCACCCTTACCATGCCCTACTCAGAAGCCAGAGCCTGAAGGCTGCCTTTCTGGAAGCTCCCCTTCCTGCTTCCGGCAGCAGATGGAGAGAGGGAGTGAACAAACAGTTCAAGCAGCCACTGAGCCCAGGTGTTGGACGGTTGTAGTAATTATAATAATAAAAATAAAATTGTCACTAGTTAGTGAAGGTTTGCCAGGCATGTGCTTAACCCTCACAACAATCCAGTTAGTGTTGTGGTATCATTGTTCCCATTTTTTGGAAGCAAAACCAGTCCATGCGCATCATTGTTGTAAGTCCACAGCCATATATATTGCTAAAGGTTTCATGGTCAGAATTCAAATGAATATTGTCTGATTTCTAAAGGTGCTTTTTAAAAAATAAGATTTATTCTTCAGACTGAGAGAGAACACAAAGAGGGGGAACAGCAGGCAGAGGGAGAAGCTGCTTCCCACTGAGCAAGAAGCCCAGTTCCGGGCTCGATCCCAGGACCCTGAGATCATGACATGAGCCAAAGGCAGATGCTTAACTGACTGACTTAGCCAGGCACCCCATCCTAGTTGTGCTTTTCTATAAAAACCATTCTTGACCCTAGGATTGTTTATTAGTTTAAAGTTGGCAGAAGGTTTAATGCAATCTTATTTTTGGTAGGGATGTTTAGAATTAAAATATTGTGCAGCCAATGGACAAAATACTTTTAAGCTAAGAACATGCGACTCTATGCAGTGTCAAAAGAAAATTCAGAGAGCCTTACTTACTATGAATATTTTATTGAGCAAGGAACAAATGGTTTGTGAACAGGGAGACTTCAAACTTGAACCTGGTATGAAGCTCCGAGGTATGGTGTAACAGGATGGCTTATAAAGTGAAATGAGAAAGTTGTTTAACCTTTATAATGATTGGCTATCCCAGTGGGGGTTTCCAGATGGCAGGGGGTTGGTTAAAAGTGATTATCTTACATCATTTTAGGAAGATGACTTAAGTTTTTATGATTATCAGAGGCATTTACAAGAATAACCTGTTAAGTTTTGCTTAATTTTGCTTATGTTCATGAAGTAAGCTAGATTGTTTTGCTTGTATTGCTTAACTGGTTTCTCTGCTTGGAGAATTTTCAAGATAAGTCTCCATTTTATTTTATTTTAGCAGAAGGTAGATTTAGGTAAAAAAAAAATTGGGGGAAATATGTAGATGGCACATATATACAGATCTTTTTTAGGATTTAGATGAGAGAAAACACACACACACACACACACACACACACACACACTCCTTTGTAACTGAATAACCAATTTGGCTTCCTGTATTGTTTGCTTTGGCTGCTTGGGAATAAGATGGCCTTGAGGACAGAGAACAAGCACAAGAAAAGCAACAGTCATGGAGAAGCACAGCCAGTTGTACGGTTTGGAGGCAAAGCCTCTGCTTCCACGGCTGCCCCTCAGACTTTTCAACCTGGGGGAGTTTAACCATCAGTTTTCTGGATGAGGTCCACTGAGCCTCCGGGCTGTTTTCCTACTGGAAAATCCCTTAGATCTGTAACACAGTCTCTTCAGTGTCAGTGGGAAGTACCAGGGCCACGAGGGATGTGAATTCATACACATGGAATTGCTTGATGCACTTGCCACACATGGAAGGGTCTGAACACTGAACACTGAACTCCTAGCACACCTCCAGCCTCCTGGCCAGAGGTACTCCCGAAGACTGAGATGTTTGCTGGGAATGCTTGGCTTGCTTATTTTTCTATCATGACATATAATGGAGCTAACACATACCAGGCACTGATAAATGTTGCTAGAATGAATTAATAAATAGCTAACTCATTCCCTGAACAAGAAGACAGAGATCAAATGATGGGAAAACATTTCACATCATATTTAATAACATTATTCTTTATCCATTGAGCTCCTTTTAACATAGATCTTTGTAAAACATTGTGAGAGATATAAAAATAAAACATATGGTTCCTGTCTCTAAGAAGTGGAAACTGTAGTTGAAGACGAATGATAATTATATATTCTTCCCTTTACCTGGATTCTTTTCCCTTAATCTGATGCCTACATTCTTCTCGTCCTTCAAGACCCCGTTCCCCTGCTCACATGATGCTTTCTCTATGGCACTTCTGCCTCCTCTGCATTCCCGGGGTATAATTGTTTCTATATATGCATAATCTATTATTTTAGACTGTAAGTTTCTACAGAATATCATTAGCATTTGAACCGTTGCTTTATTTTCATACTAGAGCCTAGTGTAATCATAGAACATAGCAAAATCTCAATGGTTTTTAAGTGAATAAACTATTGAACCAATGAAAATACACAAACAGAGAACATAAATTTTGAGGATGATCCAGGAATGGGATAGGTGAAGAGGAAAGGAGGACATTCAGAATGCTGGAAAAGGATTCTCCACTCCACGGGAAAAGAACCATGAAGTCTACCTAAGGTGGTGTTGGAGCAGGTCATGGAAAGGATGTGACTGTTTGTGGCCACGCTTGACCCTGGCAATCAGAGGTTTCCTGTTCCCTTTCATCTTTAGAATGTGCATTCTGCTGGTCTTCCCGGATTCCAGAAGCTGCCCCAAGGACATAGTCTTGAGCTAATGATGTGGTGTATGGATCCAGGTAAGACCCCTATATCTACTTTTAAGACTCTCGTGGTGGAAATGGGATGTACCCGTCTTGCAGTCACCAAAGACAAGATTGATATGTAAGTTCCCCTGCTTATTAAATCTGTCAGCTGCCAATATGGAGTAGTCTGACTCTTTCTTCAGTCTCTCTCTGCCCTGCAAGTATGGAGGCTACTTTGAAATTTTACCTAGGAAGCTCCTGAAGTTGTGAACCATCAGGTGGGGATGAAACAGAGAGTCAAGGATGAAACAGAGCTTTTTCTGTGATGTTATCGAGAAGGAGAACCTTAAAGTCAAGATTCTAAAAGAGCCTCAACATGAATTTTCAGGCCATCAGGAATGTAGAACAGATTAGAGAAGAAAAAAATCTCAGATGCTGTAGTGACGTAGGAGGGCATGACTATGCCATGGTAGAGCTGGGAATTAGGATGGGAAAGGAATATCGAAAGAGCAATGGTTTCACAAGTGGAACGACTTATTTCATGTGTAGGACTACTGTAAAGTGAGGAGAGGCTAGAATCTTCCTGGTCTGGAAGGAATAGTGGGAAATGTTAGCTGTTCCCCTGGGCCCACAGAATCCAGAAGAGTGGAAAAATATCCAGGTATTCAGAAAGAAATAAATGGGAGGGTTTAACATACACTGAAAGACTAATTATATTTTATTTTGGACAATAAGATCCAAGGCAAAGTTGATAGGTAGGTTTAGGCTATAAAAGAGTTCAAGAAATTTCTGGGTAAGATGTCATGGGAAGGCCACTCTTTGAAGTTTTTTTTTTTTTTTTTAATTTTTTTTTTAAGATTTTATTTATTTATTTGACAGACAGATCACGAGTAGGCAGAGAGGCAGGCAGAGAGAGAGAGAGGAGGAAGCAGGCTCCCCCAGAGAGCCTGATGCGGGACTCGATCCCAGGACCCTGAGATCATGACCTGAGCCGAAGGCAGCGGCTTAACCCACTGAGCCACCCAGGCGCCCCTGAAGTTTTTCAATGACTTTCTACATATGGAATTTTTTTTTAAGGGAGACTATTTCAAAGTCAAAAGTATATTCAAACACAAACATCTCTGTGCAACATAAGAATAATCTACAGTTTCCACCTCACAAATGAGGGGAAGCAGTACTATAGACAACTTTATTAATTTAACACGAGGCAGGCAAAGAGAGGCAATGAAAGAAAAAAACACAGAAAAGAAAACACAAAATAAGGTTGAAATAAGTTTAAAAAATATATTAGTATATAAAAAAATGAAAAGGATTTTCCTTACTTATGATGGACCTCAAAAGCACAATATTAGGTCGAAAAACCAAGCTGTATAATGATATATAAAGGAGGGTGGTACTATTTGCGTAAAGTTTATATTTTTAAATGAATAGATGAATGCTTGTGGAGTAAATATTTAAAAACATGAATGGAAAAGATGCATACTACCTTCACGCCAGTGGTTTGTTTTGGGGTGGGAAGGGGAGCAATAAGACTGGAAGAAGAGAATGTGGAAACGTTAGCCTCTTCTGAAATATTTTATTTCCAAAAAAAGAGGAAAAATTTGAAGTAAATATGGTGAAAATGTTAACATTTGGGTAGTGGGTATAAAAATGTTCATTATATTAGCCTTCATACTTCTCTGAATAGTTAAAATATTTAAAAAAAATCATTGGAAATGAATTGAAAATAGAACAAAGCAGTCCCAAGAGGAGATGATAAAAGATGGCATTTTGATAGAGCTTTTAGACGTAAACCTGCATTTTTAATGATGATGTTTCTTTGAAAATTTAGTTTCATTACTTGTTAAAGATGTCTAGTAATTATTGTAGACTGCTCTATTTAATTGTATATTATTCCATTTCTATCAGATAGTCATATAACAAATAGTATAATAATTTATATAAAATCAACCAACACATCGACAAATAAATACATTCATAAATCAGTAAATACGTAAATAAAACATCTCAAATTATCTCATAAGAGAATGCAGTGTCTGCGGGACATAGTGGAAGGAAGTCATAGACATGACATGTATAAAGAGGAGATGTCTGCTGTCCCAGATTTGCCATGTGGAACTGTGGCTAAGTCATGTAAACACCAGAACAGATTCCTTGTAAAAAATAAAAGACGTTAATACTTGCCTGGTATATGGTTGAAATGATGAGGAGGAAAGCACTATGTAGATTTTAACAAGTAGATTTAAATATCTGAAATTGAGATACTGAGCTGAACTGAGTTGGCTGTGAAAATTCAGGTAGGGGAAAGGAGAGTAGAATGTGAAAGCCCTAAATGGTGGCGTACAGGGAGGGGAGATGCTTGCAATTTCTACTCCCTGTTGAACGTGTACCTTAGGCTAAAGCAGACTAAAACTAATTGCAAGCATTCTGTCCCAGAAGGCATCTCCTTACCTGCTGTGAGAATTGGGTAAAAGGCAGTGATGCATGATGGGTCAGTAGGAAATCGACACTCATTGGAGCAGTTGGCTGATGAATACAAAGAGGCCATGTGTTTTATATATATATATGTAATATTTATAATATTGTATATTAATTATACACACACACACGTGTGTGTGTGTACGTGTGTGTGTGTGTGTGTGTGTGTACTGACAAATATATCAGTGGAAAGTATACTGAGAAGGGTAATTGTTTTAGAGGCTACATCTCCAAATACTGACCCAATCCAGAAGTGTTAGTCTCCTAAGTGTATTGTCTCCTGATCCCTGAGGAGGTGGAAGGCATGCTTGCCATAGGCTAAATGAGTTCCCTCCCAAATTCTCTGGTCACCATCATTCTAGCAGTTATTGCCATGCTGGTCCCTCTGGCAGTTGGGCAGCAAGTTATATTGGTTTAATATAGTTCGGAAATCTATAACACTTCATTTTCCTATGCATCCCAAAGCATTTAGTGCTGAAAGAAATGAAGTCAGAATTTTCTCCGGACTATAATTGGAACAGAAGAGAAGAAAAAGAACTCTGATAGCTGCAGTGCATATGGAAAGAGGACTCACAGAAGTCCCTAGTAGTCCATAAAAAAGATGTCGAGTTAAAAGCTTCTGTCATTCCCCAAAACAATGACCACAGCAATAACAAAAGCAAATAGCATTTTTGAATGATTACTATGTGATCTGCACTTTGCTGAGTGCTTGAGATGGATTATCTCATTTATACTTCACAACAGGGAGAAGCAGACTCCCCTCTGAGCACGGAACCTGAGGTGAGACTCCATCCCAGGACCCTGAGATCATGACCTGAACTGAAGGGAGACACTTAGCCAACTGAGCCACCCAAGCACCCTTTAATCTCTTTTTAAAAGTGTCTTCCCTATGACCCTGCAATTGCACTCCTGGGTATTTACCCCAAAGATACAGATGTCATGAAAAGAAGGGCTATGCAGTATCTGCGGGATATAGTGGAAGGAAGTCATAGACATGACATGTATAAAGAGGAGATGTCTGCTGTCCCAGATTTGCCATGTGGAACTGTGGCTAAGTCATGTAAACACCAGAACAGATTCCTTGTAAAAAAAAAAAGACGTTAATACTTGCCTGGTGTATGGTTGAAATGTTTATAGCAGCAATGGCCACGGTCGCCAAACTATGGAAAGAACCAAGATGCCCTTCAGCGGACAAATGGATAAGGAAGATGTGGTCCATATACACTATGGAGTATTATGCCTCCATCAGAAAGGATGAACACCCAACTTTTGTAGCAACATGGTAGGGACTGGAAGAGATTATGCTGAGTGAAATAAGTCAAGCAGAGAGAGTCAGTTATCATATGGTATCACTTCTTTGTGGAGCATAACAAATATCATGGAGGACATGGGGTGTTAGAGAGGAGAAGGGAGTTGGGGTAAATTGGAAGGGGAAGTGAATCATGAGAGACTCTGGACTCTGAAAAACAATCTGAAGGGTTTGAAGTGGCGGGGGGTGGGAGGTTGGGGTACCAGGTGGTGGGTATTATAGAGGGCATGGATTGCATGGAGCACTGGGTGTGGTGCAAAAATAATGAATACTGTTTTTCTGAAATAAATCAATTTAATAAAAAAGTGTCTTTTTAAAAAAATTTATTTAAAGATTTTTATTTATTTTATTTATTTGACAGACAGAGATCACAAATAGGCAGAAAGGCAAGGCAGAGAGAGAGAGGGGAGAAGCAGGCTCCCTGCTGAGCAGAGAGCCCGATGCGGGGCTTGATCCCAGAACCCTGGGATCATGACCCTAGTTGAAGGTAGAGGCTTTAACCCACTGAGCCACCCAAGCGCCCTAAAAGTGTCTTTTTAGTTTTGAAATCGTAGGTTACAGTTTTGATCTCTCTGAGGGCAATTATTTTTTCTTGGAAGGGATGTTATTCTGCTCCACATCCTTTTTCCCCCCTACATTAAACTTTTCTCTTTTTTTAGTGAAATACAGTTGATACACAATGTTACATTAGTTTCAGGTGTACAACAGAACAATTTGATGACTTGTAACTTACATCATGCTGTGATCACCCCAAGTGTAGCCACCATACATTGACTATATTCTGTATGTTGTATGTTCCATCCCTGGGACTTACTCATCCCATAACCGGAAGCCCTTATCTTCCACTCCCTTTCACCCATTTTGCCCATCACTCCCCCACCATGGGTCTGTTTCTGCTTTTTGTTTCTTTGCTTGTTCATCTGTCTTGTTCAGATTTCCTATATACATTCCTTATTCTAACTTATTCTAGTTTCTAAAAATTACAGTTATTTTGTTTGGGATTTAACCTCAATGTTTTTCTCATGCTCTTATTTACATAAAATTGTTTTCCTGAAATTTTAGAAAAAAAAATCTGTGTTCAGGTCAAGATAGACTTTCTAACTTTACAGCACTCTTTCTTCTGTGGTTTTGTGTAGTGTTAAAAAAAAAAAAAACCAAACCAAAAAACAATTTGTTGCCTGAGGTCTCCTGCCCATGTTATTCTTCCCTAATTTCATCTATTTTTAAAATTCTTTATCTTATTTTCCTTATCCTGTTCAATTTTTATTCCATTCCATCCATTTCCAGCACTTTCTTGGAGGAGATCGTTAACTAGTCAGTTTTCAGAGTTTACAGAAGGCTGATTTCTCCATTCTTTTTGAACTGTGCTGCAGCTCACTTGTACTCACCCACAATGAAGGGCAAAATATCCTGTTCCAGCTACATTTGTCAAATTGGCCTTCCAAGCTTTCCAGTCAACACCTGTTACTTATTTTGGGCTTCTCCTTATGTTGTCTATGAGCTTTTGGTTTTGCTCTCTAGTTACATTCTTTGTTTTAGTGTGAATATTCAAGAAGACTAAAACACTGGGTTCTTGTTGCCTTCTGATTTTACCAGGATCTTCTACTAACTTTTTTATTTTGAGTTCTGTTTTTTAAAAAAATTAGATTTATTGAGGTGCAACTTACAAGTAAAAATTCACCATCTTATGTTTCTTGAGTTCTTGGAAATGTTGTTTCACTGTTGAGTTGCTTTGTATATTTTTTTTGAGAAGCTGGAGCCTGGCATGGTATGTATGCATTCATTGCAAATGACTTGGTCTTTATGTCCAGAGTCCTAGAAACGTTTTTTCATTAAATTTATTATTTGGGGGGCACCTGGGTGACTCAGTTGTTAAGCATCTGCCTTTGGTTCAGGTCATGATCCTGGGGTCCTGGGATCAAGCCCCGCATCTGGCTCCCTGCTCAACGAGAAGCCTGCTTTTCCCTCTCCCATTCCCCCTGTTTGTGTTCCCTCTCTCACTGTCTCTCTCGCTATCAAATAAATAGGTAAAATCTTTAAAAACGTTCATTATTTGAATAATTTTACTAGACCATATTCTGGTGTTAACCATTTAGAATCAAGTTTTTTGAAGTATACTGTAGACTCTTCTGATATGTAGATTCAGTTCTTTTTTATTTTTAAAAAGTTTTCTTGCATTATTCAGAAATCTTTATTTTGTCCTTCTGTCTTACTCTTTTTGTTTTGGGATCTCCAGTTATATATGTTGGATATCCCTTGCTTGTTTTCTATATATCACTTTGTCTCTAGTACTTTTTACATACTTCTTTCTTTTTTTCTTTCTTTCTTTTCCTTCTCTGGGCTGTTTTCCTTTCTCCTATCAATTTTATTTAATATATTTTCAACCAAATCTATTTTCACCCAAGTACTTCATAATCTAGTGTTCCCTTCTGAGATTGTCTTTTTCCTCAGTTTTTTTTTCTGAGTTTAGCCAATTCTCATTTTATGTCCTTTTCATCCCCCCCCATTTCTGTAATGAGTTTTAATCCCTGGTTGAAATAAATCTTTCTTTAGCAAATGCTCTTTAAATTAATTCCTGTTGGACTACTGTGTTACAGTTTTCCTCTACTTCATGATTAACTGGGGGCAGGGAGGGAATTTTTCGTCAGTCGAAGAGTTGATTCACAGTTTCCATTTTCTTCTTAGAGTAGCTTTGCTTGATGCTTTCTGATATTTACTTTAAAATATGTTGAAAATTTCCAGATTAAAAATATGGAGGATGTTTGTATGGAGAAGTGAGAAGAGTTGCTTGGCTTGCTAAGTCTCTTTACATTTCTTTTGTATAGTGAAGTCCACTCTCTTTAACTAATGGTGTTAACTAATTTTCGGGGAGAAAATTGCTCTGGTTTTCTGAGGCGTTTCTTCCATTATTTCCGCGGAGCTCTGATTTCAACTGCTTGGTTCCTCCTTTCCCTGTACCACCAAGCCAAGCCAAGGAACACTGTATCAGTCCGGGTCCAGGCAGGAGATAAAAAAGCATCAATAATTGGAAGTTGAAACGTTAGCTTAATATAAAGAAATGTTAACTAGTAATAGGTAATTGACTACTAAAAGAGATAAAAAAAGAGGACCCTAAGTGTTCTGGAAGGGCAAGTTAAAGAAACCAACTGCTACTTCTAGGCTGAAAGAGAATGGCAATAACGAAACTAAGGACTTAGAAGAACACATCATACCCATGAATATGAGATTCAGATTTGTTTAAAGGGGGACGGACAGCCTGACTCTAATGACGAAATTGCCAGATGACATGGGTCCAGTGGAAGTACAATTGTCTGATAGTGTAGCTGAAGCTGTTGCGGAAGTGGTCCCCTGGAAGCCCCCAGGGTTAGCCGCTGGGTGCGGAGAGCATGGTTTAGGGATGCAATGGGAGTGACCAGGAAGTAGCTCCCTGGAGTGGGTGAGAGGTGGTTGCTAGACAGAGACAGAGTGGCCAAAGGGCATATCCAGAATGGGTCCAAGAAGGCCACTAAGGCTGTAAATGCTGAATTTAAAAGATGGTGAATTAGAATCTAGGAGAGAAGTATCTTCATGTGGCTCTCACCTTGAAGTGTTACTCCAGCACTCGCTGTTGATAAAGCTTTACGTTGTGCCAGCTGGCAAAGGAAACGTGTTTACAGGGCTTGGCTTCAGTGTTACGAAGCAGGGCAAGGAGCTGAGAGACAATAAATTGAAAAATTGAAAACTGGCACAGAGACCTTCTTTTCCAAGTTGTCCTCTCTCCCAGAGCTTCACTTTCCCCATATTGCCACATCAGAAACCATACCTTTTCAAACCCCTTTTAATTGCCAGTTGCCAATATGCCAATATTCTTATCTACCATTTCAGGGCTTTTCTCGGTATTTGTCACCTTAGGATGGGATTCTCTCTTTCTGGAGGTAAATACACACACACACACACACACATATACATGTATATACATATATATTTTGCAAATTGCCTTGCACTTTTCTTTTCTTTATAGTCTCCCCCTGAATCTCTATATATATCTGTATAATTCTGTGGCTCTGCTAGTTTTGGATGTTTATTTCCCTTTTGTTTGTAGTTTGTAGTTTGTAAACTTTGTAGTTTTCTTCTGGTTCCAGATGTTTAGTTTTATATTTCTTTGTAAAATAAAATTTGTAGCTTTCTTTTAATATCAGTAAGCTATTACTGTATCAGGAATCACTTAAATGGTATATAACCACAAGCTTTTATGTTGTTGTTTCTCCATCTTTGGGTCTGTTGAGATAGGGCTGATCGAGGCTGGGTTTGGCTGGGCTTAGTTGCAACTGCAGATTGGGTTCTGGTCTATTCTACATGGTTTTTATTCTCCTTGAACTAGTAGCTATGCACGTCATGCTATCTTCATGACAAAAGGCAGGTGTGCAAGAAACCAAGGTCCTCTATGAGAATACATTTCAGTTCTCTATTTGCAATGTATCCCATTGACCAATGAAGGCACTTGAATGAATCCAAAATCAATGGGGCCAAAAAATTTGTTTTCTCCAAAAAGCTAAGAGAAATGGGAAGTGAATACATGTTGAACAATAATCTAATTTACCATAAGCCTTCCCATAAATAAATATCTATATCCTTCCTATACTCAAAATACACTCAGTCTTATGCCAAGGGCCCCAAACTTTTGTCAAATTGTGGCCTAAGGGGTGCAGACCAGGATTTCATGATCTGTGTCAAAGCTGCTGTGGCTTCTCTTGATCCAGAGACCCTATGACACTGTTATACACCACTGTTCCTCACATATCCAACAGACAGTTGTGGACCAGAAGAGATTCTGATGGACCAGAAACAGGTCCACCTAATTAATTAACTTCATTCTAAATATTCTAACATTAAACTGGCAAGAATAGTAGTCACAGAGCACATAATCACATGTCCACAGAAATGCTAAATCCTGCAGGGCAAATGTCAGATTCTACTACAGTGGGGATAAAAATATTCTTCCAATAGGCTCTAGAGATCCCCTGTAGGAGTAGTTCTCTGTCCAGGCTTCCTCATTACTGTTGGCTCCAACTTTTGAGAGTTCCTTCTTGTTTTATTATTTGATGTCTATTAACACAAGTTCCCGGAGTCACACACTTTTTTTTTTCCTTTTTTTCTTTCTGATACACATCTCTCTCTCTTTCGGGGCTTAAATTGCAGTAAAGGTTTGAATACAACATGCTTCTTTGGGATCATGTTATCAGGCTTCCTAGTTATCTTTTGTTTAGTTGTTTCAAACTAAACTGAAGTCTACTAGACTACCTTCACCTCTTCAGTGATATAAACAAGCATTGTAGCCACACCCTTGATTTGATTTTTATCCTGAGGTCATGTTTTACTGAAAAACCTTTGGTTTGGCCTTTCCTCTGAGGTTCCGTCATAATGGCAATGCCTGTGGTTTACTAATAAACACTGCAATTTTCCTCTAAATACTGTTTGCTCGCTGGTTAGTATTTTTCTGGCCTAATCACATTCATGGAGTACCTTATCAAATGCAACTAGTAGTAATCAGCTCACACATTTTCTGCCCTTTAAGATACAACAACTGATATTTTACCAAATAATTTGCCACTGTAAAATACAGATCACTATTTTCCATCTTCCTGTGACTTTCTTCCTTGCCTACTTCTTAGTCCCCAAATCAATACCAAATATTTCAAATGTTTGTTAAAGCAGTATTTTACTTCTAATTTCTGCCTAATTTCGGTACTAATTTCTGTCTGTCTCATATTGCTGCAAAACAAACAGCCCTAAATCTCAAGAGCATAAAACAACAAACATTCGTTTTTCACTTACGTTTTTGTAAGGTGATGGATTCAGCTGATCTAGGCTGGATTCAGCCAAGCTCTGTTACAAGCTACACGCTGTAACCAGGTCTCCTTTAAGTGTCTCTTATCTTTCTTGGACTAGCTGTTATATAAGGCATAGTCTTTTCATGGCAAAAGACAGGCATGCAAAAGACCAAACCCCACCATGTAAGCACGTATCAGCTCTCTGCCTACACATGTCCCTGCCATGTAATTGGTCAAAGCAGATCCTGCCACCAGGCTCAATGTCAGGGGATGGTGGTAGTGATTCTTAGGTGGGAAATAGAGAGTAAATATTTTCTGAACAGTAACTAAGTCACCTAATCTACTGTATTCCCGGTGCTGTCTCCTAACGATGTTACCAGAGGCACAAGTTCAACTATATTTGCTCTATTTGTTTTTTTTTTTTTTTGGAGGATATGTAAGAAGTTTAAATTTAAGTAGCTGCTATTATTCTATGGGAACCTAGAAGTCCTCTGTTTAGATCAACCTAAGTATTTCTTTTTTATTTATTCCTAAGCAATAATATGCATAAAATAAAAAATGTAATGTGTTAGTTACATTTTTCTTAATACATGACTTTACATATACATTAAAATTGTAAGAAAATTCTTTTTCCTTATACTGCACACAACCCTCTGGCTTACCAATTGGGGTACAACTGGGATGAACACTGTTTTACACTACAGAGCTTTCCTAAACCTCTGATATATGTGTCCCTTGTCCTTTCTATCCAAATGAGAAATCCAATCCATTCAGTGTCTCTTCATCCCATAGGTCTTAATAGCTTGAGTGAAAGCTTTGGCTCCTGCACATGGTATGCAATACTAAACCTTCCATGTGTCACAGAGATGTTTCAAGTGCTTTATGTATTCACTAATTTAATCCGCGTGCAACCTTCCGAAATTGGCACTATTATCACCCCCATTTTACAGATAAGGTAACTGAGGCACAGAGAACTTAAGCAATTTGCCACAATAAACACATGTAATAAGTGGCTAAACCAGGATTCAGACCAGGCAATATGGTTCCAGGGTCCGGGTTTTAATTATTCTGATGTTTTACCTCTCGTGACAGGCACTCATTAAGGATTTATTGAGGAAATGGATACACAAAATCTACTGCAGAGTTAAGCAGAAAAAGCCAATCAAAGTTTAAGGCCCTTACATGGTGTTTTAGGAATACTGGGCACCTTCTCACACAACCTACCTCTCTCAAGTGTTAGGATCTGTTGTTTGTTTCATAAATGGATATCAAACAGCTTTATCTTCCAACCAGCTATTAAAGCAGTACTCTATTTAGAAAGAAGTAAATGTAATGTGCTATTTTTTGGGTGCTTTGCCTGCAGACAGGCATTAACTCACTACTAGACAGAAATGAACGTCCTTCTCACTGCTCCCCTCCACTCCTTGCTAAAACAATATCAAATACTCCCTTGAGAGATTTATGTGGATCTTGAATGGGTTAAGAGCTTCAGGCACAATCCTAAGGCACCCTCAGGAACAGATGATCTCTTTTCTTTTTCCTTTCTCCCCGGAGGCGAATGTTAACTCAGCTGGCCCCAACAATTTATTTGCGCTTAAGATAAATTAACTAGAACCAAAGAGCCTTCCTTAGGTATTGGTACAAGGCTCGTGTGCCCTGAAGACAGTAATCCATTTCAATTCCTAGATCTCTGCCGGTTGGGCCCTTGATGGGGGCCCACAGTGTCTGCCGTCCTCAGCCCAAGCAACTTGTTGGCTTCTGGAGCCGGAAGCCCCTCATGCTTTGAGGCTTCAGTATGGATTTCTTTGTCTGCTCCCCTGTACATAATTGTGAGGGGCACTAGAGCAAGAAAGAATAATGTGACCTTCCGACGCTGGAAAAACAATTGTGTCCTCTGTGAATGTGTAGGTTGAGTAATGATGCAAATTAGGACTTCAGCTTATTCTTCAGGGTGAGGTACGTGAGACCTTGAGTTACCTTGAGAATATTCATCATTATTTCTTCATACCCGGTAAGAGTTCTGCCCTGCCCTCTTCTTAATTAAAGAATTCCTACACCCTGGTAATAAAATTGCTCCCTGTGCTCTCATTGCCTATCCCACATCTCAACTCCGTCCCCTTCTCACCTCAGTAAAGATAAGGATCAAAGGCACATCCAAGGATGACCAAAAGCCAAACGGGCAGGTTTATTTCACATCCATTAAATGAGTCTTTATTGAGCATCTTCTAGATATTAGGGAAATTTGAGCAGAGCCTTGCTGCTCCGTGCTAGGTCCTGGGACAGTAGACAAAGAAGGGAAACCTGGATTTCACTTCTGGTCTAACTCTGTGAGCTGGGGACATTAATTTCTCAGTTGCATTGCTGGCAGATTTGGGATTATAATGATTGTATTTTTTTTTTAAAAAAGAGATTGTACTTAAAAGCAATACTTTATGTAGATGTATGGCACGAGGCTGTACTTAACAGAGCTCAACAAATGTTGGTGGTACCCCCATCCCTTTCCTCCTCTTCTTTCCTCTGTTTTTCCCCAGCGCAGAGGAAACAAAATAGTGAGGAGATAGTCCTTGTTCTTGAGGGGCTCACAGTCCAGTGGGGAAATGTTTGTAAAGAGACAAATTCTAATAACATGTCTACAGAGAAGAATGAACAATGTGCCATGGGAGCTCAGAGGAGGAAGCAACTTATTTCTGATAAAATTAAAGCTGGAGAGACTGTCATGGTATTCTACCTTCGTTTCCTTATTTTGTAAGTGAGAAAACGCAGGCCCAGAGAGGTCACATGACTTATCCAAGGTCTTGGCACATTCATGGCAGATCTGGGAGTAAAACTCAGGATTCTAGATTCCCAGCTTGGTGTTTATGCCTTACAGAGTATGAGATAGTCACTGACCCAGGGAAGAATAAATATCTCTCATTAACCAGGAAAGCACAAGCTGGAATGAGAGTAGATGGGTCCAGGGGCTCGGAAAGGGCTCTAGAACTGAGGGAACCAGGGAATTATCTTTTGGGCTGGACAGAGCTCATGCCTGCTCTGTAACTGGAAACTTGGGTACTCTTCCTGCTCTGATGATCCTCACATCTTCTTAGAAAGTAGGTTTATTGTCCCAGAAGCCAGACTAAGAGTAAATTCTATAGGACAGCTCATTCTAAGGGGTGGTGTGGTGAAGGGAGAGCATTAGGAGAAGGAGATGGCGGAGGTATGTCCTTGACATTGAAGATCACCAGGAGGGACATCAAAAACTTTTGCAGTGTTTATTCCCAGGTATCTTATGGTTCTTCGTGCCATAGTAAATGGAATCGATTCTCTAATTTCCCTTTCTGTATTTTCATTGTTAGTGTATAAGAAAACCACTGATTTCTGCACATTGACTTTGTATCCTGCCACGTTACTGAATTGCTGTATGAGTTCTAGTAGTTTGGAGGTTGAGTCTTTTGGGTTTTCCATATAAAGAATCATGTCATCTACGAAGAGAGAGAGCTTGACTTCTTCATTTTCAATTTGGATACCTTTTATTTCTCTTTGTTGTTTGATTGCTGTTGCTAGGACTTCTAATACTATGTTGAACAAGAGTGGTGAGAGTGGGCATCCTTGTTGTGTTCCTGATCTCAACAGGAAGGCTGCAAGCTTTTTCCCATTGAGGATGATATTTGCTGTGGGTCTTTCATCATCACTAGCCATCAGGGAGATTAAAATTAAAACCACATTGAGATACCTCCTTACACCAGTTACAATGGCCAAAATTAGCAAGACAGGAAACAACATGTGTTGGAGAGGATGTAGAGAAAGGGGAACCCTCTTACACTGTTGGTGGGAATGCAAGTTGGTGCAGTCTCTTAGGAGAACAGTGTGGAGATTCCTCAAGAAATTAAAAATAGAGCTTCCCTATGACCCTGCCATTGCACTACTGGGTATTTACCCCAAAGATACAGATGTCATGAAAAGAAGGGCCATCTGTACCCCAAGGTTTATAGCAGCAATGGCCACGGTTGCCAAACTATGGAAAGAACCAAGATGCCCTTCAGCAGACGAATGGATAAGGAAGATGTGGTCCATATACACTATGGAGTATTATGCCTCCATCAGAAAGGATGAACACCCAACTTTTGTAGCAACATGGTCGGGACTGGAAGAGATTATGCTGAGTGAAATAAGTCAAGCAGAGAGAGTCAATTATCATATGGTTTCACTTATTTGTGGAGCATAACAAATAGCATGGAGGACATGGGGAGTTAGAGAGGAGAAGGGAGTTAGGGGAAAATGGAAGGGGAGGTGAACCATGAGAGACTATGGGCTCTGAAAAACAATCTGAGGGGTTTGAAGTGGCGGGAGGTGGGAAGTTGGGGGAACCAAGTGATGGGTATTAGTGGTGGGCACAGATTGCATGGAGCACTGGGTGTGGTGCATAAATAATGAATACTGTTATGCTGAAAATAAATAAAAGAAAAAAAAAACTTTCACAGTGACAGGAACCTATAGTCTGAAACTAAACAATGTTTGAATCTGGAGTCTGAGCTTTGTTTCATCTGGATCCAAACTAAGGCTTTGGGTTATGCTGGTTTTTAACAATGTCTAAGCATTTTTCATGCCTAAAGAATGGTCTTCAGAGACCCTGACTGGGGACCTAAAATTGCTCTTCCATTGTACCCCTGTCCCTCATGGGGATTGCTGAGGAATTCCAAGGTCAGTCTGTAGGAGGGGAGGGAGGAGATAAGGGGTCTGTCTTCATTTGGTTACAAGTGGCTTCAGGATTAGCCATTTTCCTTTTAAGGACCAGTTTCCTTAAATCTTTTCTAGCCTGCCAATGTTTCATTGCATTGCATGTTTTAAACTCCAGACCAAAGGAAGAGAATCAGCCTAATTATTTGGGTGTTGGAAAAGGCAGGAAGAAACAGCAATAATCACCCACCTTGCTCCTAAACTCCTACCACTGGTTCTGATATTGGAGCACACTGATCTTTCAGGTGTTCTAAGGAGATGTAGTTTCCATTCTTTGTGTTGTAGAGAAAATTATCAGAATTGAGTTGAGTGTTAAAACAGCAACTAAATGAAGATATATTCCATGACATCATAAGTCCATGATGGGAGTGCCATGATTTCACGGTCACTTCCTCTCCCACGGTGCCCTTTTCCCCTTCTGCCCTCCCTACCCCCAACCAATCAGGAGAGGGCATCATCAGAATGGGGGAATACTCTAAGTCTACTTTCTTCTTAAAACCAGGTCAGAGTCTAATCATTATTATTGGCCAAGCTATTTATCTTATTTTAAAAGTCAATGTTTAACTAATAGCAGAAATAAAAATACTTCTCTGGCTAGGTTTTGCTGACCCCTACAATATTGTCTCTTATTTTTGGTATATTTTAAGTTAAAACAGGCTCATTTTCTTAGTCCTGACTACAGTATTAATATGATTTCTGTTTCTTTTTTTCTGAGGGGAGAAAGTAACAAAACAATTATCTTTTTGGGAAAATGTCCAATGTTTAGGCCAACATCTACTTTATAATTCCTCATCTCCCAAGGCTATATAATTACAGTAAGAACTTTAAGGAATCTCCAATGTATCCATTTATTCTTTTGGCTTAAATTCCCTTCCCCAGCAAGAAGGCAAAGAGAGCAGGGCTGTCTGCCTTCAGCAGCATCCTTCTCTTGGTGTGGCCTCCAGACTGCACTTTGGATGGACTGTTTATGGCTTTTAAAATTCTTTTCTCCTCCCAGGCTGCTCCTATATTCCTAGCATCCTGACTGTTGTACAGAAAAATGGGGAAGGGTCCCATGCTTTTGCCATTCCAAAGCTCTTAGGAGATCCACAGGGCAAAGGCCGTGGAAATCCCATGTATTCTGCTTTCCTTGGGCTTTATCAAACATGACAGCTGAAGGGAGAGCCTTTTGGCCTTTCTTCACACTCCCAGGAGGCTGGCAGCCTGTGCTGTCCATGGAGATTGTAAATGAACCCGAGGAGTTGGCACACCCCTAATTTGTCATCATCTTGGAAAAATCGGAACAGGTAGGTGATGCGAGCACAGCATGTGCAAAAGTAGGTTCTAGAATTCAGACAACCGCCCTCTGCCTCTGAAGACTTCTGCAGGCATCGACCCCTCCTAGCAGAGCTCTTCAACTACACAACAGGGTTGAGAATCCTCCCCTGATTTTCCCATTCTGAGAATGGAAGCTAGATAGGTAAGAGTGTTTTAAGAGGTCAAGAAAGTCTGTGTTTTAAAGCTGGCTGATGCTAAATTACGAAGGAGCTTCGTGGAAATTCTTTTTGATTTATATAAATGACAGAAGTGTCGTGTGATCCATGTAAGGAACACCAGTCACAGGTCACCTGCTGACACTAACTTCCCTTAGTTTCTGCACCCCCCCCCCACCACCATTTACAGCCTTCTCTGCTGTCGCAGACCCTTGTGCCCTTCTAGTGTTTCTCCCTTCTAGCCTTGGTGGATTTTATGGGTGAGGAGCTTATGATATGAACTGGAATGCCTCTGAGATCACGTACACCGTCTCAGGGAAGACTCTTCATTTTCGTGCCGACTGCCAGTGATAACCAGGAAGTGGTACTTCCCCGAGGTCTGAACATTACTTGAAGATGCAGGGGAAAGCCGAGGGCAGCAGCTGCACATTATATCTGCGTCAGGCAAGAGGGGAGAGCACAGAGAAAATGCTGCCCTTCCATTCCGTGGAGAAAGATGCACAATCAATACGAGAATGGCACTAGGAGGCAGAGGCTTTTCACGTTGTCTTCTTGTTTTAGTTGCTACCAAGACGACTGAAGGAACTCGGATATTTGGAGGTGGCCCCTCTCAGAGGAGAAGAGGATCCCAGGTGGCAGAGGTAATGCGTAGTCTCTGCTGACCGGATGAGCTCCCCAGTGAGGGGGCTTTCAACATCTTAGCTTCTCTGTTTCCTCATCTGGAATGAGATGGGAGCATTTCAACTCCATTCCCACTGGGAGCGGAGAGCTTCTCCAAACCCAAACACTTCCCTTCCACCCCTCGACTTGTATGTTTTCACTGGTTACTTTTTGTCTTTGTCACTTTGTCTCCTCAACACTCCCTGCCACCCTAAGATGATTTATTCCAACCTGCCCGTCCCATGGAAGGAGTCCTGAGATTAGATAAAGTAGATGACCACCTCAACTATGGGCTTGCAGGGTGTGTGTGTTGGGAGACACTGAAACAGTTTCCTTCCCCCAAATGTCCCACCAACACTAAAATTTTGCCATTAGCTTTTCATTCTTTCCTCTTCAAAATAATTTGTTAAAATATCAGAGACCTTGAGAACAATCAGCCACTGACACTTTAAAAATATGAATCTTTCCTGATAGCAGGTTTGAGACGGTTAGGGAGAGATGGGCCAAGGAAGGGAAACATCCTTTCATATTTTAGTTCAAAGCTGGTGTTTGTTGGCTGTTTGCCTAGCGGTCTGGGGGCTTACACTGTGACACGCCCCTGCACCCAGTGCTAAGGCTCTGTTGCACCCATGTGAAAACTGTAAGCCTGTTGTTATCCCAGAATTGGTCACATCCAGTGCTCCATGAGTAAAATCTGAACCCAGAGTAGCAGAACTCAGCTCACAGCGCTGTTTTTTGGGCTTGGGATTCAAAGAATGTTAATGTAAGTGTGTGCTACAAGTACTTGCTTGATTCAAAGAGGAAAAAAATCCCAGAAAATTTTCTTTAATGATCCCGAGGGCAGCTCTGATCTAATGAAAGTGGGAGCCTCTAAAAGCTCAAGAGGATAGGTAATAGGGTCTGCCTTTCCTTATCTGTGAGTGTGTGAGAAGAACATCATTTTCATTGGTCCATGTCCCTGTCGTTGCTCTTGTATTTGAATCCCCAGTAGCATGATAAGGAGCAAAGGAACTAATTTTCAAATATTAACAAAGATATTCAAGGGAGCTGCATTTTCTGTTGCTGCAGTTGGCACTTCTTTTCCAGAAAGCTTGCCTTTAACTGACAACCTGCTTGGCACACTCCCGCTGAAGTCCTTTGGTGTCGGAGAACAGGGCTGATGAGATTCAAATGGCCAGATTGTAGACAGTCCAGTGAGGGCAAGTCCTCAAACCAAGGGAGAATGAAGCCTTAGAGGGGGGCATCAGCTGACTGCTATATCCAATCAAGGAAAAGGGAGATGTAGAAAAGAGAATTATTTAGGGGAAATAGACTGAAAGCAGCTATGGAAAATTCTAATATGAGCATAAGGAATGATACTGCTCACCTCCATATACCCCACATAGAAACTGACTTAATTGGAAGAGGTGGGCCCGTGGGGAGATGCTGAGCACTAGCCCCCTAGATATTAGGTACTTTTCTGTGTATAATATGATGGAAATCATGGCTAATTTTCCAGCAAACCAAGGATAATAGAATTTAAGCTGAGAGGCAATAATTATCCAGCCAAAGACTAATTTCTGGCTCCTTTTGGAACTAGGTATGTCCACACGACTAAATTCTCACCGACAGAAGGCTGGTGGAAGTGATGTGACCTACTTCCAGATCTGACCATGAAACCTTGTCCGTGAACTCCTGCATGGATCACAACCCACTCCTCCCCACCCCAAATGGCTGGAATGACAATCCTGAGTACTCCTGGGAGCCATGAGTTGAGGATAATAGAGTCACCATCTGCCTGGATTTCTGGATCCTGAAAGAATGCTTAGAACAGACAGCCCACCAACTGGCCTGCTCTAGATTATTAACATGAAAACAAAACAAAAAACTATTATTCTTGAAACTTTGCATTTTGGGGCCTAGCCACTGTAGCAATTTAGACCATACTCTCTAATCCATTTGGGCTGCTATACCAAAATACTATATGTGGGATGGTTTGGAAACAACAGAATCTTAACTTCTCATAGCTCTGGAGGCTGGGAAGTCCAAGGTCAAGGTGCCAGATGACTCAGTGTCTGGTGAGAGCCCTCTTCCTATCCAAAGATGGCCATGTTCTTGTGTTTTCACACAGCAGAAAGGGCTAGGGAGCTACTACGTGGTGCCTTCTTAGGAACACTAATCCCTATTGACCTGAGCACCATCTAAAGCCTCACATCTTAATGCCATCACCTTGGGGGGTAAGATTTCACCGTGAGTTTTAGGGGAACACAAACATTCCATCTATAACACTGATTACTCTGAACAATACCCAAGCGAAGATGGTGATGTCACCCACTTTATAGTTACGGAATTTGCAGTTCTGAGAATTTCAGAAATGTATTTACCCAATGTCAGGATTTGAACTGAAATCTGTCTGGGTTAAGCCTCTAGGTCCCAGGCCTCCAGAGAAAAAGAAGTGGAAGGAGGTGTTTCTAGGAAAGGGAACATCTGATTCAGCTAGTTTGTCCTCTAGCTTAAGCCCAAGTTCACACCACCTTCCCACAGCTCCAGCTGGGACTGCCCCCCGAACTTTATTTTCAAGAACATGAATGCTGGAAGAGGTCCTAGTCATCACCCAGCTCAGTGGTTTTCAAATTTCACCTTGGCAAGAGATACCCTTCTTCTAATGAAATCTGACTTGGAAGACCTGTGCATGGAATAGTTCAAAGCAGAGCTTGTCTCTTTGTTGTGGAGTCTGGGGCCTGGCTGGCAGAGCCCCTGAGGGCTGTGAGCACTGATGGGGACAGCCCATCGTTTCACAGGTAAGGAAATAGTGGAGCACCATGTGTCTTCTTCAGGGTCACAAGCATCACAGGGACAGCAACCCAGGCTCCCGACTTTCAAATTTGGAGAGCTTTCCATTGCAGTGCTCTTCTTTGAGATAGGAGCTCTCAAAACAGCCCCAGACCCAAGATGCCCAGTCTCTTTATTCAGCAAGGATGGAAGGACATAGGGTCAGAGTTAATTATTGAGGTTGTTTTATTTTCGTGTAACAAATGACCACAAACCTCACGGTTTAAATAACACCCTTTATCATTTCAGGGCTCTGTGGTTCCCGTGGGCTCACCTGGGTTCTCTGCTAGGGTCTCACAGGGCTGAAATCGAGGTGTTGGCTGATGCCTAGAAGCTCTGGAGAAGAATCCACTTTAAAGCTCAGTTAGGTTGTTGGTGAAATTCACTTCCTTGCCATTGTGGGACTTAAATGTCTGTCTTCGTGCCTGCTATTGGCCACTCACAGCTTCTAGAGAAGACGCTCCTCAGCATTCTCTGTGGACTCCTCGCACTTCCTATCTCCAACTTTCTGCTTTCACAGAGGCTATGTTACTAGGTTTCATTAACTTGGGTAACCTCCAGATTTCATAGTCAACGAATCAGTAACCTTGATTACATCTGCAATCCCTTTTGTCATGTAATGTAGCCTAATCTTGAGGGGGACACCCGGGGGTGAAGGTCATGGGGCCAACTTAGAACTCTGCTTAACTCCGTAGATCACATTGCCCTCTCTTGGGACATCTGGGAACAATGGTAACAGTTCATTCCCGTGACCTCCTGGCAATTTTTTGCCAAATCCTCTCTGCCAGCTTCCTACAGAGATGATAAACACCAGTCTTTCCTTAACATGGTATGTAGGGTCAGGACAGGTGTTCAGATCTGCAGAGTGTGTTCCCAGCACAGGCAGCTCGGACAGGTGAGCCTGGGCCTGAACTTTCCCTACATAGAATGCCATAGGATGATGAGCACAACAATCCCCTCCTTTTATAAATGACTCCACAGGGGAGATGGGCTTAACCAAAGCTTACAGGATGAGTTAGAGCCCCTAGTGCAATGTTTCTGCTACTCTAGGTCAATACTAGGGTTAGTTGTTGTCTCTGCTGGTTCTCTGGCCTGGCCTAGTAGTGATCTCAGAAAAGCCTTCCATGGTATGATCAGTGTATTTCCTGCCCTGTGGTCCAGCAGGAAGGATTGCACTAGTGAGGCCACGGTCTCCAAACTGTGGAAAGAACCAAGATGCCCTTCAACGGACGAATGGATAAGGAAGATGTGGTCCATATACACTATGGAGTATTATGCCTCCATCAGAAAGGATGAATACCCAACTTTTGTAGCAACATGGACGGGACTGGAAGAGATTATGCTGAGTGAAATAAGTCAAGCAGAGAGAGTCAATTATCATATGGTTTCACTTATTTGTGGAGCATAACAAATATCATGGAGGACAAGGGGTGTTAGAGAGGAGAAGGGAGTTGGGGGAAATTGGAAGGGGACGTGAACCATGAGAGACTATAGACTCTGAAAAACAATCTAAGGGGTTTGAAGCGGTGGGGCATGGGAGGTTGGGGTACCAGGTGGTGGGTATTAGAGAGAGCATGGATTTCATGGAATGCTGGGTGTGGTGCAAAAACAAGGAATACTGTTATGCTGAAAATAAAAAAAAAAATTAAAAAATTTTTAAAAAAGAAGCATGGGAAATTGTCTATTTTTTTTTTAAGATTTTTACTTATTTATTTGACAGAGAGAGAGAGTAAACACAAGCAGAGGCACGGCAGGCAGGGGAGAAGCAGGCTCCCCTCTCATCATGGAGCCTGTTGAGGGGCTTGATCCCAGCACACTGGGATCATGACCTGAGTTGAAGGCAGACGCTTAACGGACTGAGCCACCCAGACACCCTGGAAACTGCTTATTCTGAGCATCATGGTGGTGGACTCTGACAGAGCGTGCCAGAGAAGCTGTCTCCCACCAGCTGTAGAAGAAAACTGAGATGAAAAAGACAGGCAGGGCTAGGGAAAAAGATGCCAAGAAGAGTACACAGCACAGTGAAGCCCTCTGGTTTCTAATTTTTCTGCAATAATAGATTTGTGCTGTGAACCCTGAGGGCCAGCCCAAGGACTGGAGATAAGCCTAGAAGTCCAAGACTCCTGGGGGGAGGAGAGGGCTGGGTGTAGGAACTGAAAAGTCTGGTGGGTATGAGTTAGGATAGTTCATGCTTTAGGAAACATCTACATATATGTTACCTGATTCTTTTTTTTTTTTTTTTTCAGAATTGAGTGTTAAAGGAATGAAAGAGGAAATGAAGTGAAAAATCAAACAGTTAGAGGTGGTGATCTTGAAGTCTGAGCCTGAACCAGTTTTTTTTGAGAAAATTGCATCTGCCTGCATTGCCAACCAAAGGGCTGATGCAAAAAGTCGGGGACTACTTCTCTTCCAATCACCCATGTAAAATATATACACCAAACCACCTCTAGTAAGGGACAACTGCTACCAGTGATATTCAAGGTTTGTTGCTGAGACATTTGGCCCTAATACGTCAGGTCATAAGGAATTCACACCCAGGCTTTCCTCTGGGCCTCTTGAACTGTGTGAGGCCCCAGGGTTGGCAACATCCTTACCCCCACCAAACATTTCTGCATATTTCAAATCTCAAACTGTGTCTTGTCCGGAACAAAAGTCTTGAAGGAAAAAAATGGCAGAGAAATGGAGCTGGACCAGGAGCAGGACTCCAGAGGGGATCGTAATCTTCCAATCCTCCCAGGTTCTGTGAATATGCCTTTGAGTTGGGGCTGCAGGGTGGGGTTGGGTAAAGACATAATTCGTAGTTACTGCCTTGGAAGAGGGCAAGCCACATCCAAAGTTCAGAGATGGATCTTTAGACTTGGAAGGACCCTCTTTTTGTAGCAGAGAAAGTCTCCAGATTCCTGGCGGGAAGCCCTGGTAGGTTCGCTTCCCTCCCTCTGCAATACAGTGTCCTAGAAGCAGATGGGCCTTCTGGAGAGCCCTAATCCTGATCCCCACCAAGAGCCCCAATCAGGGACAGTGGGGTAGGGCTCCCATGCTGTCAGGGACCTTTGCTGCTGGCTGCAGTCATCTCTCATGGCTCCTCTCTTCTCTTTGAAGGGATGCGGTTACAATTGGCCTATTAGAGTCCTAATTGAATCGTTAACACACCAGCCATTAGCAACTGCTAATGAGGGAATCCAGGGGATTACAGCATCAATTACCAAGTTTGACTTCTGAATGTGGCTCTGCCAACTAGGGGCTCTTGTGAGAGTCCTTAGAAAATGTGACAGAATGAGAGAGGAGAGCCACGTGCCCGTTGTGTGGCTATGGGCTGTCTATACCCAAGAGAAGCTCTTACGGGGGATCTGCTCTCATGGGGCTGCACAATCTAGGTCCTGGGGTAGCCCCTACATCTGAAGACAGAAAGAGCATTCCAGGCCAGCTGTTTTCTCCATCTCCACTCATTTGCCCCCTGTAAATCTTCCGCCATCTTATCTGTGGTCTTCTCTAATACCTTTGGCCAAAACGGTCTCCAAGTTTCCCATTATCCACATCTTATCAGTCACCAAATCCTTGGAATTTCAACTTTTAAGTATGTTCTGTCTTCATCCCTTCCTTTCTTCACATCTATTATTTCATTAGTTCAAAAGCTTATCCTCCCCTTGGAAATGGTCCCAGACCAGTAAAGAAATGGGTCTTTCCACCTCTAGTTCATCTCCTCTCCTGTGTCCAAATCAATCTCATTCTAAAAGGTAAATTTGATGGTCACTCCTTAAGACCCCTCATGGATCATTATTGCTTATAAAATAAAGCATATTTTCCCGGCAGGACATGTTAGGAGCCCCAAGAGCTTGGTGTTCCCCATGTCTTCACCTCATGTGCCACCATTCTCTGCTTTTCCAGTCTAGCTGGAGCCATAGTGAACTGCCTGCCCTTGCCCCAAAGTGCCAAAACTTCGGCATCATCCCCTTACTTTGCATGTGGAGATATATCTACCCGGCATCTTGGCCTCTAGGCAACCTGAGGAACTTGTAACTGACTTTTAAGCCTCACATATGAAGTCATCCTCACTCACTCACACCCTCTTGCTTGAGATCCCTGTGCATTTCTTTTTCCTAGTGCCTACTTATGCTAAAATTACCAATTACCAATTACAAGTTTCCTTGTCTCCCCTGATGGACTATGAGACAAGTGCATCAGTTCCGATATTTATTTCTTTTCTTTTTAAAAGATTTTATTTAGGGGCACCTGGGTGGCTCAGTGGGTTAAAGCCTCTGCCTTCGGCTCAGGTCATGATCCCAGGGTCCTGGGATGGAGCCCGGCATTGGGCTCTCTGCTCAGCAAGGAGCCTGTTTTTTCTCCTCTCTCTCTGCCTGCCTCTCTGCCTACTTGTGATCTCTGTCTGTCAAATAAATAAAATCTTTAAAAAAAAATATTTTTATTTATTTAGTTGAGAGAGACAGAAACAGCAAGAGGGAGAGCAGGAGCAGGGAGGAGTGGGAGAAGGAGGCTCCCTGCTGAGCTCAGAGCCTGATGTGGGACTTGATCCCAGGACCCTGGGATCATGACCTGAGCAGAAGGAAGACGCTTAACCTACTGAGCCACCCAGGTGCCCCCAATATTTATTTCTAGAAGCCTAAGGTTCAGTACATAGTATCTGGTAAGTCACAGACTACAATAGTGTGTGCTTAATGAATGAATTAAAAAGTTGTTAACGTTTTCCACAGTTCATTTCATGGATTTATATTGTCATGCATTTTATTTATATTCTATGTGGGGCTCTTCGTTGTTCACAGTTTAATTCTTTCGAGCACAAAGAGAAATGCCTTAGTCACCAGGGGTAGCCACCCTCTACCCCAACAGCTCAGTTCTCAGCCTTGGGATCCATGAATATTTATTGACATGAATTAAAATCTGCAAGTGTTTATTGAGCCTCTTGTTCTCTTTAGGCCCTAGAAGGAGGTGCTTGAGAGAAATATCAAAGACTTGAGAGTCGTACTTGCTTTCAAAGCCTTTCCAATTATGACACTAACAGACTGTCTGTGCATAATCACTGGCAGATTACACAGTCTCTGTCCCCAAATTGCGTCAGGATATCATTTGTGAAAAAGGTGTTTTGCAACCTTGAAGGGTGTCAGTGTCTCTTGAAAGCAGGTCTGGTTCTTTCGCTGCCTACCACGTGGCCAGCACTATACTGAAGGCTGTGGTCTATGATTCACCCATCCACTGTACTCAACGCTCACAGCCGTCTCGGATGGTGTGTAGCCTTGTGAATCCCATGGAAATGAGGAAGAAGCAGAGCCAGGGCTCACACCAAAGTTGCCCACTGCCAAGGCTCCAGGCTCCCACCCACGGTGACTACGGCCCCTACAGCCGTGTGGGGTTTAATATAAATCAATCACTCAGCCTGCAAGGGAGGCTCTTTCTGCCTCCTTCCTCTCCCTCCATCTGTTAACACTTTGCAATGCCGTCGATAGTCAGCACATCAAAACCTGTCAAATAGGACAAAACGAGATAACAACACAGAGATTAAATAGTTGCCCCAAGTCAGTCGCCTTCTTTCAGCTTAGAACTTGCTTTGAGTGGGGACTTCTCAAATTGGATCATAGGGTCTCAAAATGAGGAAATCTAAGCTCCAAGAGGGAAGAGACGGGTGCTCAGAGCAGTCTTCTGAATCTAGAAAAATGCCTGCCTCCTAGCAGGCACTTTATAAATGTTTACAGGGATGGCTGGGTGGCTCAGTCTGTTAAGCATCTGCTTTGGCTCAGGTCATGATCACAGGGTCCTTGGGTCGAGCCCCGCATTGGGCTCTCTGCTCAGCGGGAAGCCCACTTCTCCCTCTCCCACTGACCCCTGCTTGTGTTCCCTCTCTCACTGTGTCTCTCTCTGTCAAATAAATAAATAGAAGCCTAAAAAAATTTTACAAAAAATACCACAAATGGTAGAAATAATATCTCAATGGCGTTTGAAAGGTCATAGCCATTTTTCTCTCTGAGTAAGCCTACACCAAGAACACCTGAAACCACGCTGATTCGCGTAGACTCAGCTCTGTTTCTCCTCTCTCAGCTCCACAAAGGCAGTAAGAAAACCCAGAGCAGAGCCCACAGGCCCTATAGGGGGCCCACTTCCCTGAGCCATCTCTTCACCCAAAAGGGAAATTTCAGAACAGACAGGACTATGATGCCGCAAGAGAGGCAGAGAGGGACAAGGCGCACTGGAGGCGTTCACTCTCAGGGCCCACAGGTGCCTTGCTCACCTTACTGGCTCACCTTACTGTGGGCCTTGCTCCAAGGGAATCCTTTCTGTCAGCCGCAGACAAACAGGAATCTAATTGCCTGTAGAAATGCAAACCTTCCCAAGAAAACGTAAGATGCTAAATCCTTTGTTTTTACCTCCCTGCCGGTGAGTTTATCCAATTCCTTCCTGAACTGAAGGAATGACATCCATACAATGATATTTAAACCAAATGTGTATTTTTTTTTCTAAAGATTTTATTTATTTATTTGACAGAGATCACAGTAGGCAGAGAGGCAGGCAGAGTAAGAAGAGGAAGCAGGCTCCCCGCTGAGGAAAGAGCTCGATATGGGGTCGATCCCAGGACCCTGGGATCATGACCTGAGCTGAAGGCAGAGGCTTTAACCCACTGAGCCACCCAGGTGCCCCCAAATGTGTATTTTAAGCAAAATTTTTATCGAGCTAACTATAGACATATACACAGTTTTATAATGTGTAATGTGGGGGACCTTATTGTCTGGATCCAGCTTCCCTCAATGGTAACACCTTTCAGAGCTACAGCACAATACCACAGCCGGAACATGGACGTTAACGCAATCCATCGATTTTGTTCAGATCGTCATAGTTTTCCTTGTACGCATTTGTGTCTATTTAGTTCAATACGATGTTGTCAGGAGTGGGCTCACAGCCGCCACCACGGTCAGATGGTGAGCCCTTCCGTACGCTTCCTTCTACAACCACACCCTCCATCCTCCCCCCAGCTCCCCTCCACGACCTCCATGGCCTCATGGGATCTTTCACAATTTGAGGGCGACAACTGTTCCTTTACATGAATTGACAATAACAATCCAATCATTGATAGTTACACATTTTTGTTGGATGCATCCTTTTCCTTTTCTTTCTTTCTTTCTTTTTTTTTTCATGTTTCCTTTACTAGTCCGGAAATCCACTTCACTTCAACTTTTCACACATCCAGGATTATTTTCGTGGGATAAATTCCTAGAGCTCACTTCTCATTTTTTGAATTCTTGATTGGATCACTCAGAGCCTACCTCATTTAGCAGCTTAACTCCAAAGGAAATCGAGGCCTTCTTCAAAACACGAAATCCATGAACAGTGGACAAAGACTGACCAGGGCTAGGATATTCAAAGGAGGCCCTGCAATTCTTGAAGGCAACTTAAAAAGGAAAGATGCAGTTACATTTGGGGCAACGGGAATATTACTGAAATTGTGGGTCGTGAGGCATGACCGTAGTCTGGATCAGGGACACAGGAGGGGTATGGAAGCTTCCAGAAGATATTGTCAAAAGAATTAGAGGAGGAAAACCCATTTAGAGTGAGAAAATTTGATTGTCTCAGAAGAAGTAGAGGTGTACGAATGGGCAGGGAGAGGATGATGAGGAAGTGGGTCTCACACGGACCTTCCGCAGAGAATGAGGTCTACCAGGAAGAAGGTGGAATATGTGCTGGAGGTTTTGCCCACTCTGGGAGAATAGATTGAGTCATTGGGCACAAAGAATTCCCTTTTTTGTGTGCATGGGCGGTGCTACCCTGAGACCTGGGCAAGGGGCCCCTGTCCTGAGCCCTGGGATTCTGAAGGTCCTCTCTACAAGTTCTGTCTTTCCCTATGGAGCCATGAGTCAGCTGGGCCAAAAGATGTACCCATTCAGACCCTACATCCACTGCCATGTTCTAGACCATCGTGCTCTGTCATGTCATAGACCAGAAGCCCAGAATTCCCTGCCCAAAGGGTCTCAGACCCAATCAAGAGCTCTTGTGAGCCTCCCAGCAGGGGAGAGGGGGCCTGTCCTACCAAGGGTGAACCATGCTGATGGGTGTGCACCTGGGCCTGAGGCATGACTGTTTAGGGCTATGGATGAAATTCCATTCTGGGGGCTGGGGTGCCCACAGGCAGGTACATGGGGCCCTGCACGGTGAAGGTTGGGGCCTGTGGTAGGAAAAGAGATGGTGCAGGCTGTGGGTCTTGAGCCTTCACTCATACTTTCCCCCCAGCCTGCAATAGTTAGGGGCAACCTCTGGGTAAGACCTGAAATGGCTCTAACTGTGCTGCTTGCTGCCTTGTCCCGTTGCCTGGAAATGCCTCTGATCTCATCTGGATTTTCTGTTGGAAATGGAAATTGCTTCATTTGTCAATTTGTCAGGCTCCCGAGTAATTACCGTCCAGAGTTCCCGAGGTCTGCCCTGCACCACAGTCTTTGCCGGCCGTCCCAGCGTGCTGAGTGAGGCACTCCTCCCTGCCCACCTCTAATTCCTGACAAATGAAGCACGGTTTAAAGTAGGAGTGTTAGGGACTGCTTTCAAAGGACAAAAGGTCTCAACAGGGCAGCATTGCCCAGCTTATTATAATGCAATGGCTAATGTGTAGCCAAAGTCCAGAAACGCCCCTCACAACTCTGTTTATAACGCAGGCCCCAAAGGACTCCTCTGACCAGGAAAGGGTCTGCAGGTGGTCCTGTGAAGGAAGTTGGGGAGGGGAAGAAGAGTGACAAATTTTCCTACCGCCAGGCGGCCCTATTTTGATTTTTTCTTTTCTTTTTTGTTTTTCTCAGAAGTAGCTGGCAAACTCTTCTGTCTTCTGCCCCTTTCTCTCCAAGCAGTTTCCCCAAAACAATAAGATAATTGTCCCATGGCTTGAAATTTCTAACAGCGATCTTCCCCCATTCTCCCTCTCTTTTGGCCACTCCCCACTGATCCACTAATAACGCTCACTTTTTAGTGCACCAACAGTGCCTCCTTTCCTTTGGAGGCAGGTGGAACAGGCATCTTTACGAACGATCTCCAAGTCCTGATGTAAATTTCAAATGCTGTTTTTCTTTGGGGTGTGTGGTTCCCTTCATCCTTTTCCCCTTAATTTCATGGGCTTTGCCCCATCTCAGTTCTTCTTTAAGGACTCACATTCCCAGCACGTGACCTGGATAAGCAAGGGTCTCGCTGAAGACCTTGACTCAAGGCCTCAGGGGATGGACTGAGTTAGCCTTGGCTCAAGACAGGAAAGAGGGCACAGCATCTGATAAGGAATGGCAACTGCTAGACTCTGGGCTGCTTCTGGGATTTCACGTGGCCCTATACTTATCCATTGCACCAGGGAAACCAAAATCCAGTGGTCAGCCCCAGGACTCACCAGGATGACTCGGAGACATAGCATCGCATGCTCCTTAGTTCCTTACCGCATGCCTCCCTGCTGTCTGTTGGGGTCCATATAAGAAGCTGAAGGCTAGCATACGACTAGGTCAGAAAACGCAGCAGGCCTAAAAGTGAAGAGAAGTCAAGACAAATGATGCTCTGTTTGCCATATGTCTGCCACGGTGGCTGATTAACCACAGGGCAGGCTGCAGTTTTCAGAGCTGTAACACATACCAGGCTTTTTAATTATGTCCATTAGGACAGGACTCTTATTTCCCAAGCTCCCAAAAGATAGTTTCTATGAACTATAGACCTATGAGCTCAATGTTAAAACACAGCCAAAATTCTACCAGGTTACTGAGGCGCTTGTTCCAAAGCATCTAGGAAAAGATGCTAGGGTCACTTGGATCCAGCTCTGGTCTGCTGAGGACAAACTGGAGCAGGTTAATAACATCTTTCTTTGACGGGGTCCTGTTGGGCTGGTCAAGAAAGACCATGCGGACTTTCTTGACCAGACTGTCATGGTCTGGTTGTGGACAGGAGAGAACCACATGATTGTATCTACGTATACATGGGCACACTGGTACCTAGCTGAACATCTGGGCACCAAAGGCACTGTTTAATGAATGCAGGTGTCTGATTGAGAACCCCCCTTCCCTGTATTGCATTTGACTTTATTAGCTGTGACTTAGATGGAAATATAGATCTTCAGAGGACAGGAAGCTGAGAAAATCTCTACCTCAGCTGATAGATACATAGATACTATGTATCTGGATTCTACAGTGGAATCAGGCAAGATGATATTTACCAAAAGCACCTAAGAGCATAAGAGAGGACATGGCTTAGCAGTGGCTCGTGGGAAAAGGTTTGGCAGTTTGTGCCAATAGAATCTGCAGTTGTGGGGGTGCCTGGGTGGCTCAGTGGGTTAAAGCCTCTGCCTTCGGCTCAGGTCATGATCCCAGAGTTCAGAGCCCCATGTTGGGCTCTCTGCTTGGCAGGGAGCCTGCTTCCTCCTCTCTCTCTGCCTGTCTCTCTGCCTACTTGTGACCTCTCTCTCTCTCTGTCAAATAAATAAAGAATATCTTTAAAAAAAAAATAAAAAAGAATCTGCAGTTGTGGTGTGACGTCGCCTGTAATGCTGCTTGGATCCTTAAAGTAGAGGGCAGCTGCCTGTGTGGTACCTTAGCTAAGCAGGTAACTCTTGGTTTTGGCTCAGGTCATGATCTCAGGGGTGGGTAATGAAATCAAGTGCCCCATTGGGCTTTGCGCTCAGCATGGAATCTGCTTGAGGTTCTCTCTCCTTCTCCCCTTGCCCATCCTGCTTGTGCTCTCTCTCTCTCTCTCAAATGAATAAATACATCTTAAAAAAAAAAAAAAAGAATCAGAGAGTCTGAAATTGAGGACATGATCTTCCATTCTGCAATGTCCTGGTCAAACATCATAAGAATTTTGCCTCCAATTCTGGACGTCATGCTAAGAAGCTGGAATGAAGAGAGAATCTAAGTTAAGTAAAATGTCCTGAAACAATCAAGGAAGGTTACAAGAAATGTAGATGAGAAATTTCAGAAGTCGGAAGAGAGAGAGATTTACTGTGTGAAGTCTACCTAGACTTCTGTGATCCCCTCAATGTGCATATGTGATTTCGAAAGCTCTGGAGGACCAGGTTACAGTCTATATAAGGAAAGCTCCCCAGAGACGGAATGCTGGGTTAATCCCAACACACAATGCAACAGATGAGTCAAGACAACACGTAGCTACTGAAAGTCCCTCATGTAGAGTGGGAATAGGAAACTGGATACTCAGCCTGGTTTTAGAAATGCCCTAAAGCCCTTAATGGTCAGAAACATCATCTTTCTGCCCATTGCTTGAAACTCTGCCTTGAGCACCCTGTCCCTATAGCTTAAGGCTTTGATTCCTGTTCTATGCAAACACCCATGAAAGTTCTATCAGTAAATTATATATAAATGTAAAAGAAAAAGAGAAGTGAAAAGTTTTAAGGTGGAGAGGGTAAAAGGAAGACAGAGGGAGAGGGTAAATTGGGAGATTTTAAGCATAGGAAACCTGTATTCATTTCTATTTGCATGCACCAAATCCTGGAAGGGGGTGCGGAAGAGTCTTACCGCTAATGAACTGAGATGATCCCACATTCACCAACCCCAGGAAAGGGCCCAGGGCTCCATCCGGCCTTGCTCCCAGCCCAGGTCCCGGCTTCAGTGTTTCCAGGCACAGGTGGGAGTTTCTGCTGCTGACTCAGAGCTGGGCACAGACCGAGTGCTGCATCTCCTGGGTCCTACCCAAAGATTCCCCCCAGTCAGCAAAACCCTGCATGAAGCCCCACGCCAGTGACAGCAGAGGGAGCAGGTGCCTGGCCCTCCGCACCACCCATCCTGGCAAGCTGGAAGTCTGGCTGGCATCACACCCAGCTCATTTCTGAGAGCTTGCTAGCTAGCTATTTACTGGGAGGGAGCCTTGGCGAGAGGCAGTTCAGCAGAAATGTTGCCCAGGCCCATTCACCCACTCTGCTGTGGCAACAGAGGTTTATTGCCCTGGTGGAGTTTGCTTTATGATACAACATTAGCAAGCTTATTTTTCAGGCTGTTCCTAGCCCGAATGGCCAGGGAACAGGCGAGGCAACTCCTCCATCACCAGAGGCAGGAGAGAATGCTTATTGTATTTCCCTAACTCTGTAACAACGGAAATTTGATTTATTTTAGAGTTAATCCATCACCCTCTGGCATCCTTTCAAGACAGGGCTTGAGCATAATTGCAGGATCTGGAGAAAATGGGGAAGTCAAGTTCAATTTATTCTATTAACATTTAAAAAACATTTAATTACGATAAAAACTGAAAAGCATTTAATGTGAATAGGACCATGGCTTTATCTTCTCCATGTGTTCATCCCACTAATCACTCTCTCCCTGCTGTTACTGGCCTGTTAGAGCTTTGTTCCCTGGCTTTGAGGGTTTCCATAAGCCTTGGCTGCATGGTCACCATGGCTGGCCACCACAGGGGGCAAGGATTTGGAATGTCCACTCAGCACATTTCCAGGCGTAAATCTGCGCATTCCTTTCTGGATGGCCCTTGCACTAACTTCTCCTGATTTCTACTTTTCATATCTTCTCCAGGTCCCTCTTCCCATCTAGGGCCAGGAGAACAGGTGGGGCAGCTGTGGGTGTGGGGAGAGATGGCATGCAGGCATCCCGCCTCCCCTTAGCTGTCCCCTCAAGAGGACCTCAGTCAGGGCTGGACTGTCCAGCAGCCAGAGGGGGCGTTGTAAAACAGAGGCATCCAGGGACGTGATTTTGAAAAAAAAAAATTATATTTCATGTCTTTCAAAGTCACCAAGGTAGTAATTATGGGAATGACTAGCCTCTTGTTAGATTTCTTTATATTTATTTTATGATGAGGTATTGCTTTTACTTTTAATTCATATATTAAGACTTTGGTAGGCAGACAAGGGGATCCCCCAGAGATCTAGATTCCTAATCTTGGAAGCTTTGAATATGTTGTGTGATATGGTAAAACCAAATAAATTAGGTTGCAAATAAATTGGGTTGTTAAATGTTGATTTTAAAATAGGGAGATTACCCTGGATTATCGAGGTGGGCCCAATGTAATGATAAGGGCTGTTAAAAGTCAAAGAGGGAGCAGAACACACCACCGGAGTGAGGTGGTATGGGAAGGACACCAGCTGCTGTTGCTGCCTTAAAGATGGGGGAGGGAGTCATGGGCCAAGGAGGGTGAGCAGCCTCCAGAAGCTGGAAGAGGCTAGGAAATGGATTCTCCCTGAGTGCCCAGAAAGGAAAAGAGCCCTGTAACATGGAGACCTATTGGACTTCAAATCTACAGAACTGTAAGATAGTCACTCTGTATTGCTTTACCTCACCAGATTTGTGGTAATTTGTTACACAAGGGGTTGGAAGCTAATCTAGGCCCTGCCTACATCAAGGAGAGGAGAGAGGGGCTTGCAGTCCCATCCTCAATGCCAGCAGAAACATTCATTGCTAAGCATCTACCAGGTGAAAGGTGAGGCACTGGGGCCTGGTCCTCGCCCAGCAGGAGCCTCGGAGGCAAGGACATGAGTGAGGCGCTCAGTGAGGGTCTGGAGAGGAAGTTTCTGGAGTTCACTTCCTAGCTGGGTAAACTTGGAAAAAGGTATTTAATGTCTTTGCACTCCACCTGCTCTCATTAGAATGGATACAATAATATTGTTGAGGATGACGAGAAGAACAAACACGTTAGGATCTGTAGAGGAGACAGAACCGCGCTCGGTATGCAAGAAAGGCCAGGAGAGTGTCGGCTACCATCATCGTTACTGGTATTGTCATCACCGGACTCCAGGGAACTTAAAGAGTGGCTTAAAAAGTGACTAACAGAACATACTAATAAAAAAAAAAAAACCTGCAGGATACAAAGTAAAAAGAAAAAAATGGGTTTCAAGAAAGGAAAGTCAGAGAGATAATAAAAATCATGAATATTTACCAACCACTTCCCGTGGATCAGCACTGTGATAAGCCCATATCTTTATGACACTAGGAGGAAGTACCAGGGCAGGTGTAGTAACTGAGGTTTAGCAAACCAACCCGCCCAAAAATTAAGAGGCCAAGCAGGTATGCAAACCCATGCTTTTGTACTTTTAACCATGATGGTTACCTCTTCACAGGCAGGGAGGAACACACGTTGGAAGAAAATCAAGAAGGGCAGGCAGGTTAGGAGAAGCGGGAGGCTGGTATGAGGGAGTAGCTGGGGCTCAGGCTGGAAAGCCAGCGGGGACCAGACAGTGATGGCCTCGAACAGCAGGATTTCATTCTTTAGGGGAGAGCGAGCCATAGAAGGTAAACAAATGGTATTCTAGGAGAATGAGTCCTTGTAGGTGTGCTGTTCATGGAATCAAAACCAGGGATCCCGGATGTAGATGAAGCACTTGGGTCATTCTCCCACATGCTGAGGTCCTGAGGGTCTACGCTGGGGGGCACCAGACATGAGGAGTAGGTGAGGGAGCGAGGTCCTGTAAAGGAAGCATCAAGCAGGACCTGGCTGGGACTGGCTGGCAGGAGGGGGAAGCAGAAAAGGAGGAGAAAATAATAGATTTCAAGCTAAAGGGGCTGGTATTTAGTCCTCAGAAAAAGTAGGAGCTGAGGCAGGTGGGATTTGGAAGGCTGTGATTCTGATTCTGATTACTCCGAACCGTGGGGGGTCTGTGTACGTGTGTGCACCCGTGTGTGCACAAGATTACTGTCTTTTTGAGTCTCAGGTTTTGTTTTTGTTTTTGTTTTTAATGTGTAAAATGGGGATGACTGTGCCTGCCTTCCCATCTCACATTTCCAAGGAGGTTCACCAGAGACCATCGGTGTGGAGATGCTTTACAGATAAGGTTGTAAAAATAGAATGTACTGATTAATATTAGCTGCCCCGGCAAGACAAACAGACCAATGAGCCACTCCAGGATAGAGCCTCAGCTCATTGATACTCATCTGGATGATGAGCTCAGGTTCGAGTTTTAGAAAACCAGTATGTCCACATGCAATTGAGAATCTTCTTTCAGAAACCACACGGAGCACTAACCACTAGCTTTCCCCGAGGCTTGGCCGCCAACCTCCCAAATGAGGCTTGGATGCCTCATTCCTAGCAACAGTGAAGCTGCTGCTTTTTTCCCCCAAGAAAACAGACCCATTAAAAAAAGCTCAGCGGCCCCAAAGGGAGCTCTGAGCCTTGCACAAAGGGAAGAGTCGGTATTGTCACACTGAAAACACAATTAAAAACAACGCTGCCTCCTTTATCTAAGACACAGAAGAAAAATGAGAGGGAAGACGACAGAAAGAAAAAGCCCTTATCTCTCATTTTTGTAAATGTGGTTTTTTTTTTTTTTCTGCCTTTATAGCAAAGGGTCACTGCCAAATCGTATCCATTGCAAGCTGATGCCTGAGTGTGCTGAGTGGAACCTGGCACACGGCTGGGATGGTTCTCCGAGTCTGGAGGGGTATAGGAAAGCCACCCACGATGGCGAGGGGAGGCAACAACAGGTGCAAAGCCGTCCCAGTGCACGTCCTGGGGCAGGTTTGCTGCCGTGGCACTCACGGCCAGCTGCCTTGCCCAAATCTGCCACAGTGAGTTGAAAGATCGCCTCTCTGTGTCTCCCTTCTCTGCCCTGCCTTCCTACAGTGTGTCCCCGTCCCCTGCCACCCTGCCTTGTTCTTTTCGGAGCATGCCATCTCAATGTTGAACTATTCCCCCAATCCATTCTTCACACAGCTGTTCAGGTCAGGATTAAGTAGAAACCACAACAGCAAAAAGGAAGTACAACAGCAAAAACAGGAAAAAATGAGAAAAGCTGCTGACAAACAAGAGGCAGTGGACAAGCATCTCCCACCCTCTACGTGCCACCACCTCTGTGATCTGAGACTTAAGTCCCCTTGCAGTTTCCTTCTCCCCTCTGGGCGAATGCTAGGCCTGAGCCCGAGCTCACCCTGCGGGGCAGGCTCCCGGTGGAGCAAAGCCACAGGCTGCCCAGGTTCCCTCTGTCCCACCACCATGGGAGGCAGATGGAGAGCTGAGCGGGTTAACAACACAGATGGTGGCCAGTAAGTGGGAAATTTAAGGAAAACAATCCCACAAAGGGTTTTATGGTGATTTAATTAAAGCATTCAGTCACAGAGTCAATAAAAGAAGCAACCAGGAATGAGGAGGCGTGGGCACGGCTTCCTGGGAGAAGAATCTCCTGGGAGAAGGTTGGACAGTGCGGGAGTTGACAAGGCCCAGAGCCCAGGAAGAGAGGCTGTCCCATGGGGGCAGAGTCAGGAGACATGTACCCACTGACTGGAGGCTGGGAGCAGGGGAGGAACAGCACCTGTACACCCTTCCCTCCACGAAGCCCCAGGCACCTCATGACCTCTTGACCATGGTCCCCCCAGAGACTTGACCTTGAAGTTGAGGGAAGGCCCATGGAAGAGCGGGAACATTGGTCTGCAAGGTAGAATGACAGCACTTACCCTCCAGCTGGTCTGGGAGAGCAGAAACGTGGTTAGACTGGGGTTACTATGGTGGGAAACTTGTTCCAACCAGCTAACAGGAAATAGGTCAGAAAGTTAAAGAACATGTTTCAGCACATTTAGACTTGCGGCAGAGTACCGTGAAGTCTCTTGCTTCCTACAGGTTCTTATTTTAATGAACCCAGTAGATCAAGACTTTTCCTTGAGGGGCGCTCAGCGTGAGCTGGTGGACCTCTGAGAGCTGCCTGCTCATTTACTAAGACCTGTCGATTCTAACGCCTTTATGCTCCCCCGTCTCCCACTGTTTTTCCTGGCTGTGGTTCAGACTCTAATCTTTTCTTCTTCTGCATTACTGAAACAGCCCCTTAAATGGTCCCCCACCTGTGGTCTCATCACCTTCGCCTTCCAACCCACCTCCTCCCACCTTCCAGACTGATGCCTGGAAATCACGTCACTGATCAGCACATACAGCTTCCTTATATCCTCCCTGGCTTCCTGTTGCCCGCGGTCGCATTCCTTGATGGTAAGACTCCCTTGGGATGGTTGGTGGAACAGATTCACAGGTCTCTCCCTTTGAGATTCTAATGTACAGGTCAAGGGTGAAACTCCAGAATTATGTTATAAATAAACATCCTCATTTACACTGTTGATAGTGTATCGCTGACCTTTCACTTGTGACCAAGGTCTATGCTGGGCTGCTGTGCACCTCTCCGTTCTAGCAATCTTTGTACCTTGAGAACTGAGCTGCATCTCTGGGCATCAGTTGCTGGAGGCCAGCCAGT
Source organism: Mustela putorius furo (assembly GCF_011764305.1). Lineage (NCBI taxonomy): Eukaryota > Metazoa > Chordata > Mammalia > Carnivora > Mustelidae > Mustela > Mustela putorius. The sequence goes on along the minus strand of NW_025422368.1, from coordinate 34,697,771 downwards.
GTGGCTTCTGAAACTGGGATCCCAAGCAAGAGGCCTGTTCAGAATACCAACCGCCGGACAGTTCAAGTTCATCCGCAAACCGATCGCCCAACTCTGGGCTGGTAGAAGGCAGGATTGGGGGTGCACTTGTTGTGGGGAAAGAGAGGTTTATTTTCCTCTTTTCTTTCTTACAACAAAGATGAGAGAATAACATACTGTAGGTAGAAGGGGGAAAGCAATAAAAAAAAAAAAACACATTATATAAATAACTTGTGGTGTTCGCTGCCTCCTGTTGTTCTGAGACAAATAGCTTAGTAAGTAAACCAAAGCAAGGCAGACATTATGGTCCCAGCACTAAAACTAGCTTTGCCGTGATTCTCTGAATTGCACGCACCTGAAGTTTCAGAACTCCAGATGGCAGAACAGTGAAGTCGGCAGAATTTGCTTGGACATCCTCACCCCCCCCCCCCTCTGGCTTCTCCTCTCATCCCGTGTTGCCTTGCTCTGATGTTTGGTGTTTTCATTTGGGGTCCAGATACTTGGAGCCTCTGCCACAGAGCCTTTCTTGGCAGCCCACCTGCCCCACTCACCCCTCTGCCTACCCCATTCCCATCCTACCCCCCACCCTCATTTCATGCCTTCATCACTTGCTCTCAAGATGGGGAATGATCTGATAAGCCAATCCCTACTAAGGTTTCAACGCTTGATAGTGCTCCCTTTTGGAAGTGTATGTTTTACTGGGGAATGTCTAGGAGACAAAACTCTACCCAAGGTTTAACTAATGGGCAAATTTTCGGAGAGAAAAAAAAATTTTAGGAGAGTATTAAAATTAAGAAAGATGGTTATCCTTTCCCATCGATGGCTTTAACCATTATATTCTAGCTGCTATCAGTGTACTGACCCCGAGTATGTACTTGACAGGCTGGCCTAGTGTGTTGGACTACAGAAAGATTCGTCTCTGACAGCTGGAGCCTCCCTGGATTTTCTTGGCCCACTAAATGTTAATATAACTATTGTCTGACAAAGGGGATTAAATATATATTTAATGAAAATGATATAAATTGTTTTTGCTATCTCTGAAGAATTTTTCATTCAAATAATTTCCAAATTAAAAAAAAATTGGTGTCAGACCCTATCTTTACAATTGGAGGTTTATTGATTTATGGTTTAATAAAATACTATGACTCCTAGTCTGCCTCCAATGATCAGTGTCTTAGCATAAGAGTTTCCCTCATCCCTAGTGATTCTCCTGGTCTCCCATTCAGTGTTCTCAGCCACAAGCCCCAGTTTCCAGTTTGGGTCCTCTTCCCATGACCTGCTGACATGCCAAGATGGAAGGTTCTTTGCTGTCTTTTGTCTAAACAGTGTTTAATATGGACAGAAGTATCACTCCCTGTATTAGTTTCCTAGGGTTATCATAACAAGGAACCACAAATTGAGAGGCTCAAAACAACAGAAATTTACCCTCAAGCAGTTTTGGAGGCTAGAAGTCTAAAATTAAGATGTGGCCAGACTCATGCTCTCTCTGAAGGCTCCAGGGAGAACACTGTCTTGTCTCTCCCTAGTTTCTGGGGGATGCCAGCAATCCTTGGCATTGCTAGACATGTAGACACATCACTCCAAATTCTGTGTCTTATCTCCACAAGGCCCTCTTTCTGTGTGTTTGAGTTTTTGTTTTCTTGTAAGGATAGAAGTCACTGAATGAGGGCCTACTGCGATTTAGTATGACTTATCTTAACTGATGATATCTGCAAAGACCCTATTTCCAAACAAGGTGATATTATGAGGTTCTAGGTGGACATGAATTTTGGGAGGACACGAGTAAACCTCATATATTCCCCTTGCCATTTCCACCTCTGGTTTCCAAGTTCTGTGTGCAGTGAGCCCATCTAAATGCCCATCAATTTCTTCTTTTTCTTCCTGACTCCACTCTCTTTGCTAATGGCCTTAAGCTCTTTCTGTAGAGTAAAATGTTCTCACACTGATTTTCCTATTGTGGGGGTTGAAAACTTTTTGCTAAAGAGGGCTAGGGCCAAGAGTGGTTGGTGCTTCAGTAAACTGATCCCTCATCTTCCTGCACACAAAACTTGGCTTTGTTTCTCAGCCTGTGTTCTAGTCAGGTGTGGCCTTGAGACCCGGTTCTAATCAATTGAATCCAAAGGGAAATCACGTGCTCCATTCCAAGACTGGACCCTGACCACCTCCCATCCAGGATCCTGAAAGCTCTTTCCTTGTCTGCTGGCTTGAGTCAAATGGGCAGAGTAGTCTTGAAAGCTGGGTGTTAACAGTGGCAGAGCCAGGAATAGAAAGGAGCTGGATTTCTATGTCACTTCCTAAGAGGGTGACCTGCAGTAAGGAGTGCCATTTTGGATTTTATACAAGCAAGAAACAAACCTGGATTTTATTAAATTTGGGGGGTTGTTTGCTATAGGTGTAGGGGTCCAGTCCAATGTCACGTGTATATTAGCGGCAGAGGCATCGGCTTCAAAGACCCTTTCCTTTTGATTCTCATTCCAGTATTCTTGTCACTTAACTGTTGCACACCAGTTGAGCTTTAGTTATTCCTATGACACAGTATTTCTTTCTTTTTTTTTAAGATTTTATTTATTTATTTGAGAGAGAGACAGTGAGAGAGAGCATGAGCAAGGAGAAGGTCAAAGGAAGAAGCAGATTCCCCGTGGAGCTGGGAGCCTGATGCGGGACTTGATCCCGGAACTCCGGTATCATGACCTGAGCCAAAGTCAGTTGTCCAACCAACTGAGCCACCCAGGCATCCCAACACGGTATTTCTTTGTGACAAATTTTAAGACCACTTGTTCTTTGGCCTGAGTCCATGCATGGAAGCATAGACATGTAAGGTCATTAGAATCAATGAGGACACTGATAAGTCCCTTTCTTCTGGGTATCATTGGGTACCCCACCCATGATGATTTTAACTCTGTATCTTAGTCTTTTTCAGTTGCTCTAACAGAATACCACAGACTGAGTGACCTCTAAACAGAAATTTGTTTCTCACAGTTCTGGAGGCTAGAGGCTGACTCCATGTTTGGTGGAGAACCACTTTCTGGTTCATAGATAGTTGTCTTCTTACTATAATCTCACAAAGCAGAAGAGATGAGGGAGCTCTCTGGGGTCTCTTTTATAAGGGTGCTAATCCCTTTCATGAGGGCTCCACCCTTGTGATCTAATCACCTCCCCCAAAGCTCCATCTCTTAAAACCCTCACAGTGGGCATGAGGTTTCAACATACGAATTTGCAAGGGACATGAATATTCAGTCGACAGCATTCTGTGTTGGTTTTATGATTTTATCCAACTATGACCACTGAATTTCATTTAAAGTCCTCTTGTGCTTTCCCTCTGACACCGGTGTGCCCTTTGGTTCTCTCTGTGGAGAACTGTTTTACTTCAGAATGAAACTTCCTTCAACCATGCCTGGCTGCCCATCTAGTTCTGTTTCCTCACTAGGTCTGAGACACTTTGGCTCCATCCAGAGTGTCTTCCTTGATTACAACCAGGGGTTGACCTCTTAATTCTTAACCTTTTTTCCAAGGACCCTTCCCTTAAGTTGGGGGTGTCAGGAACCCAAATGCCAGCTACAGAGCTAGCACATTGAAGTATCAATATCCTTCCAGATTTTCTTTCCTGTGGGTGGGGGGGATTCAGGACTCCCAGGGGAAGTATGTGAGACTGGTAGGGCTAGCATTGGTGTTTTGGGGAGTGGGCTGACTTTGATCTATTCCCTACCCACACTTTGTGGATTCCTTTGACCTCTGGCTGGTTGACACTTCAAAGAGCTGCACATTTCTTATTCTACCTGAGTATTTCTAGTTTTGTTATATCTGTTAAGTATTTTCCTTTCAACCAACCCTGCTTTCCTTTATCCCCTGATTTAAAAAAAAAAAATCTTAAAGCTTATTTTTCTAAGCTGAATGTCATGGGGCTATTTTCTACTTTGTTTAGTCTATTTGTATCATTATTCTACTGTTCTCTTGCTTGTACAAGCTCCCAGTTGAGCATGAACATATCATTCCAAGCTACTTCCAGATCATTAATAAAGCTGTGAATGAAGACAGGTTCTTACCCCAAACCCTGTGGCACCAATTAGACACTTAGCCCCACATGGGCTCCTTGGCAATTTATCATTACCCTATCGTCTTTCAGCCAGAGCTTAATCAATGAGGCTGGGTTCTTATCCAAGCCAATTTTAAGCTAAGTTTCTGAGGAAACTTTCTTGAGACCAATTGTCTTTCTGAATGCATCTACTGTCTTCCAGCTGCTCAGTTTGGAACACAAAAACCTGCCACACCATTTATTGGGCTTAAGAATTGTTGAGAGTGATAGCATTCAACTCTTTTTACTTCCAACAACCTTCCCTGTCTTGAGGAAAGGAGGTGGAAAGAGAACTAATTCACTGGCACTAGTCCCTCCTGTTATTACCAGACACTGAATCATTGCTGGATGGGGTTGAAAGGGGGAGCACATCTTTCATTCTGGGTAAGACCTTGATCAACCAGTCCTGCCTTCCAGACATACCCGGGTGCAGAATCTAGCTAAGGATCTAGCCAAAGGAGGCCAATGACACAGACGGGTGCCCACCCACCCATGCTTAAGGAATCTGAGGATCAAATCACAATTATTGAGCATGGATTATGTTTTGAGAATTGTGCCAGGGACACCTGTACAAGGCTAAAGAAGCTACCTACAGCCTACACCCTCAGATGGTTCCATGTCTGGAGGTGGTAAAGAGTAACCAGATTATCTGTCTCTCGCCTCTTTCCCCAAAACTGTCAGTCCCTACTAGGGCTTGAGATATTAGAGGGTCCTGACAAATATAAATATATTCAAAATTATATTACCTGGCACAACAGTACATTAACATCTATGAATCATTACCCTTCTCAGTTGGCCTAGGTTATTAGAGAATGGGTACTTTTCTTGGATGATTTATTTAAATGAGAAACTGTCATGGAGGCAGCCTGGATATCTGAGTCAGCTCCAGCACTAGGAATGTGTGGAGGACACCAGAACTGGGTAAAAAGCTCTCCGGGGCTGTTCTTCTAGAACACCTTCTCAAAAGATGCTGCTGGAGTCCCTGCACCAGGATTATGGAGGTGATCATGTAGCAGATTCCTACATCTTATCTTAGAAACTGAAGTTTCTGAGTATGAATCTGTATTTTGAATCAGCACACCTGGTGGTTCTAAATCAGGAATTTTAAACCTGAGGTTCACAGACATGCTACAGCAAGGTTCTCAACCTTTAGCACACAAGAACTCACCTGGAGAAGGGGATCAAAGACAATGGGATCTAAGCCTTACAGATTCTCCTCCAGCAGGTGTGGGATGGGACAGGGAGCCTGCCTGGAGTCTTTCTTAGCATTCCAGGTGTCTAATGCGTGTGGTCTGGGGACCTCTCCATGAGTAACCTTGCCTAGGGTTGTCTCAGGAATTCTAGGGTCTGCCAGCCCATCCCTCCAGCCCATTCCCCGACAACTTACATGCAAAACTTCCACATACGTGTCTCCGTGCCACTATATAAGGAAAGTCTTTTACTTTTTTCCAATCCCCCAAAACATTTAAGTCCAGCAAAAAGGGCTAAGACACATTGAGGTAGGTGCAGGCCCTTCTTACTGGTTCTGATACTTAATTCACCTCTGTGCAAGCAGTGCAGAAGGAAAAAAAATACATCTATCAGCCAGCAGCTGCAAAAACTGCTCCCTCAGGTAAGATGTTTGCTGCTCAAATGATGCAGAAACAGAAGCTGGAGGACAGGAGCTCGTGGAGAAGCATTCAAGCTCTAGGCTCCGATTCATCTCTCTCACTGCCCAGCCTTCAGGCATTGTTTTAGGAAAGACAATTTTAAGATTTAATAAGACGACTAATAATTTGTTTGTGTCCCTCTTCTTGACCTGTCGGGAAACTGAGAGCCCTGTCTTTTCATTTCTCTGTGGTTTTCACCTGCATTTGCCCTACTGAGCTCTGATTATAGCCTCGTCAGGTTTTGTTGTTGTCGTTTATCTCCCGTTTTCAACTTATTTTGTGTTCCAACAGAAAAAAAAGAAAAAAAGGATGTGCAGATGTTGCTTTTATCTAGCAGTCAAGCTGGTGGAGAGAAACACAAAACACTTCAAGGCCAGGATTTTTGGAGTAAGCGCCAAGTCACCAACCAAAGCGGTCCAAGAACATTGCACAATGGAGGGGGAAAACTTGAGCTTTGGAGGCAGCAAGATCTCAGCAGCTGCCTCCTCTGTGACTCCAGGAAGGAAGTGGACACTCTCTCAGCCTCAGTTTCCCTCTCTGCCCATAGGCAGATGTCCTTGATCCACTTCTGTGGTGTGGGGCCTGACATCTTCTCATCCTAGCCTAGAGGATGCGGTGCGTTCTTCTCCCTTCCAGTGGATGCCTCCCCACCCCCGCTTAGGGAGCCGGCTTCTGGTTACTGCAGATTTGTGTGTAGAAGTGGAGGAAGGATAGATACCCCCACTTCCACAGTAAAGCCCTATAAGCCTCCATGGCAGGTCTTCTCCCCCAAGTCTGTCCAATTCCATGCCGATGGATAGCACCGCTCTTCTCGGCTTCACACGGTGCCCAGAATCACCGGCTGAGCTATCTTGGTCTCCCCATATCCCTGTCCCTCCCTAGTCCTGCAGGTCTCTAGAACCACGGTTCACTTTCTCTGTGCCTCCAAATGCCTACCATCTGGTGGTCAGAAAATGAGGACATCTCTCACCCTTACTAGGTCCTTCCCTTGGCAAACCAAGCAGTTCAGAGGTTTGACACTCTTTCTATTAAGTACATCCTTCCTTCCCTTTTATAGGGCCTTTGAATGACTTCAGCCTTTTTCATGTCACACGTGAACAGTGCTCAATGGAAGAGGTCCTTGCGGCGAGGGCTACTGCGAGGGCCTTCAGCCTCCCCAGCGGCCAACGGTGTGGTAAGTCACTAACTCAGTCAAGGCATGCCCACTGCATACAGAGCAGGGAGCCTGGCCTTTGCAGACAGAAGGCAAGAAGAGCCAGCGCACTTCTAATCTGTCAGAGGGGGAAATCATGCCTATTGATGGGGCTGTGCTAGTGTCTAAGTGAAATAACACCTATAAAACCACCCAGCCTGAGTGTCTTGGTATCAGGAGCTTTTTAAGGAGGGCACCTTGGTTAGACCTACCTTTAGTCTTCTCATTGATTCATTTTCTTGGCAAGAATTCTTTTTGCTGGGAATTCCTTTGCTTCTCTTCATTTCTGTTTCATTTTTAAAAGATACTCAGAAAGTCTCTAAACTTATTCCACTGAACCGCATGGCTGAAGTTAACTATCCTCATTGTTTGCAAGGAGATGTAATTCACTGGGCCTTGAATGTGGTTGGCCCTGGAATGCAATACATTTGGTATGTGATTGGCATCTTCTAAACCCACCTGCCCTGGGTCCTCACCCTCACCCTCAGCATCTCACATTCTCCCTCTAGAGCCTCTTGCTTGCTGATGACCTGTGTTCCACACGGCCTCATCTCATTCTGTTGTCTGTTACCACGCATTCCTGGATTAGACCGAGAGTTCCCTCCAACCAAGAAAGCCTATAACTCTCACATTGTCATGGATTTTGCCCCAATATGTCAATTTCAATTACTCTTCTGTGGAGAATCTCCTTTGCACATTATCAAAGAACCACTAAATTCCATAGGGAAAGATAATTTTTAGGTTGGTTATGATTAGACTTATTATTTTCTTCCTCACTCTGCTTTAGCCACACCAGCCTCCTTTCTGGAACAATTTCCCCAGATAGCCCCTTGGCCTCCACACTTACCTCTTTCAAGTCTTGACTCAGATGTCTTCTTCAAGAGACTTTCCCCACTAGGCTCCAGTGCCACCTGACCTCTTCCCACTTTTTTTGACTTCTAATATTGTGTGTGTGTGTGTGTGTGAGAGAGAGAGAGAAAGAGGGAGGGAGAAAGTTGTATATTTATAGTTGCCTGTTCCCACTAGAATGTAAGCTCTAGGAGTGCAAGGATTTGTTCTTTCTGTTCCTCACTAGGTATCCTCTATATTGATATATATCCCCTTCTATGTATTCTGTATCTAAAATACACCCTGGCACATAACTACTTATATATAGTTGCTGAATGAGTGAATGAATGAATGAATGAATGACTTTGTCAGATAATATATGGGCTCAGAGAGGTGAAATGAAATAGCCAAGGTCACACAGCTACTTGGAGATAGAATTAGGAAGGTACCTCAGATCTGTCACAAAGTTTATTGTCTTTCCTCTGCCTTCAGCTGCCTCAATTATCCAGCACAACCCATAGCGCTCTGCCCTGAAGGTCACAGCTCCTCGGACAAAGCGAGGGGGTACTCCAAGTCTGGCCTTCAGCAAGGATTAAAGACTATAATGCCCTTAATGTCTCCATTATCTGCTTCTTTCACTATGTTTCGGCTTTACTGCTCCTTTTTCAGCTCTTCAAATCTACCTCAGGACCTTTGCACATACAGTTCCATAGAATGCTATTTGTCCAGCTTCTCCATTGTCTCCTTTTTCATCCTTCAAGTTTCAGCTCCAGTGTGCTTTTTTGAGAATTTGTCTCTTATTACCACATCAAATAAGTTTCAGTTTTTTCTCTTCATATTTTTCTTCATCATATTTGTCACTCTCGATTCCTGCTATTTGTTAAGTCCTTCTCCTCCTGTAGAGCAAGGGCCACTTCTACTTTTCTCACCTTAGTGCAACCAGCGGCAACAGTATCTGTGATGAATGAGACAGTGAATAAATCTGTTATCCAATAAAATGCAGAGGGTGTAGGGATTATTACACATTATTTCATATTGGCCATCACAGCCACATTTTGAACACATAACATCTGAAGAAGCAATTACCAGTAGGTAAAAGGCCTTATAAGCTAACCACAGGTTATCCAAGGAGACTTCACAACATATGCTATTATTGTTTATGTTTGCTTGGGTCTGTTTCTAATTTGCCAAGTAGATCCCAGGCAAGTGACTTGATATCTTCATCATGGTGGAAACCCAAGACCCAGAAAATATATGTCCTATTGCATATGTATATATATAACTTTGTTGGTCCCTACTTATAAATTAAGTGATATCAAACTGTAATAACACTTAAATTCATGTCCAATTCAAGCATTTGGGGGGTGTCTTGTCTAATGTCTGTCTTGTTAGGCTATACCTAATTGGAATTTGAAACTATTTTAATAGATCACTGAATACATATTCACTGAGAACTCATCTAGTGCCTCCCCCTGAGAAGAATCTAGGAGAGCTTTAAGATAATAACCCTGTTCTCAAGAAACATACTATTTAGTAGGATGAGTACACTTAATACACAAGATGCCTACAAATAGGATTATACTCCATAACGGGTGCATTTAGCAGGACTGACAGTAAGTACAATGGAATTCAGAAGGAGTAAAACAAATGTGTGCTGGAGTCTTAAGGGAAAGGTTTATGAATGAGGTGGCATTTAACTGGACTTTGAAGGATGGGGGAGTATAAATCAAAATATTTATTGAGTGCCTACTGTGCATAGATACTGTACTAAGTCCTAAGGCCGCTACGAAGAGTTATAAGACAGGGTTTCTGCTCTTGGCAAGTTTTTGATCTAGTTGTAGAGATCAGACATAAATTAGTGAAAAGTTAAATAACATCATGAGAGATAAATAGCAGCTTAAGACAACAGCAGCACAGGAGATGTCAAAAGGCATTGTGGGATTAATTACTCAAGGAACGGGGCTCCTGGGTGGCTCAGTTGGTTACGCGTCTGCCTTTAGCTCAGTCATGATCTCGGGGTCCTGGGATTAAGTCCTGCTTCAGGCTCCCTGCTCAATGGGGAGCCGGCTTCTTCCTCTCCCTCTGCATCTCCCCCTGCTCTCTCTTTCTCTCTCTCAAAAAATAAATAAAATCTTGAAAAAAATTACTCAAGGCAGGATGTAGGTATTCAAAGCTCTAGGAGCTCAAAGAAGATGGGCTAGGAAGGCTTTTTAAGACACAGGACTTAGATTTATGCTGGAAGGATGGGCATGACTGGCTAAGATGATGGGAAATGAGGAAAGACATCTTCATGGAGGAAGAGTAGAGAATGACATCAGCGAAAATATAGAGGCAGGGAAGGAAAACCAGATGTCAGAGGAAAACTGAATGAACTAGATTGGCTACAGCAGACGAAAAATTGTGGCACAGAGTAGCACTTAGAAGTAAAAAGGGGAGAGAGTTGAAGACCAGATCATGAAGGCAATGGAAACTATAGTCTTTTGTTTACAGATCACCTTCCCCACAATGAAGAGGCACTAAAGAGTTTGCACAAGGGCATGGCATTTCTGAATGATTGTCTGGCAGTGTAAAAAATGGAAGGACTGGGGTGTCTGGGTGGCTTAGTGGGTTAAAACCTCTGCCTTCGGCTCAGGTTATGATCCCAGGGTCCTGGAATTGAGCTTCTGCATCGGGCTGTCTGCTCAGCAGTGAGCCTGCTTCCCCCTCTCTACTTGTGATCTCTGTTTGTCAAATAAATAAATAAAATCTAAAAAAAAAAAAAACATATGGAAGGACCTGGCAAGGCCAGTGGTTGCCATTCACTGTGGGAAGTGGGTAGACCTAAGAAAGAGAAACTGTGGAAGAAAAATCAACAAGTTTTCATGGTTGGATGAAAATGGAGTTGAAGAGGCAGTTGGGCCACATGTGGGTCTTGAATGTTTCATACCTGGATTTCAGGAGGAAATAGGTAACACCCACTCACCTACACACACGCACATTTATTTACAAGTGTGAGCTATTTGCCAGATGTCAGGCGTAGATGTTAAAAATACCAAGATGAGTCAGGCAGGACCCTGACTTCAAATTTATTACAGCTTAAAGTGAGATGCCAATAGCCTACAGGCAATTTCAGGGTGCCCCATATCTTCCAGAAACACTCATAGGCATTGTTATATAGAGAAGTGTAGGAACCAGGAGGAGGAACTTTTAGATTTCATTCATATGGAAAGGGATGTAGAACGTCATGTTAGATGCATAGAACTCCAAGTAAGAGAGGGAAGTGTCCAGAGGCAAAGGCAAATGTAGGCTTAAAGCTCAGTGCAAAGATGGGGAGAGAAATGTAGATCTGGGAGGGCTTTATTTAGAGTAGCTGTCTCCAAAAGAAAAAGTATTGAATGAGAGGAGATGGAAGCCAGAGTCTTAATCTTAGATTACAGTTATATTTAGAATGGACAATTTAGATATCAACTATGATGGGATAAGTACAATCAGAACAGAGCTGAGCAGTGCATATCACTTGAAGTAGAGATGTTTAACAACAGTGGGGGGCTGCACTGCAGAGGTCAAGATGGGGGGATTAAGGAAAGGTTATGGAAAGGAACATTTGGTCAGAACGTTTAGGACCAGAGAGTTCCTTACCTAACTAACTTAGTGGGAAAACTGGGTTACATTAATGCTTTTTTTAATCATGGCTTTTCAAGAGTGTCGTTACTAATGGTAGTAAAGCGTCCAAGTTTATAAATGATTTGCTTTTTTATAATAATAAACCAAAGCACCTTAATTTATCCAAATAATAATTTTGTATTCACTGACTTGCATTTAGATACAGTTTCTTGGGTGGGAAAGAAAGGTAACTGACCTGGGAATTGGGCATAACTCTCAGCCTATGGCAGGCCCGCCAACATTAGTGGTTCATACAAATATCAATGGCACTGGTGTGTATGGTTGAAAAATGCAGAGTGGGTTAGACAAACTGTAGGTTCTCTTGGAACTCTGTATTTCTATCACACAGTGACTTGCCAGTTTAAGGTCATTGGTTGCAAGCTTCCAAAGGATGTGTTTTGTACCCCTGCCAGATCTGACATACTGGTAAGCTCTTGCTCATTTTGTATAGGAATGAAGTCATGGAGGCCATCAGGAGTGCAGTACAGTTTCAATGGAGCCGAAAGAATTTTTTAGTCTTTGGCCAGGAAGATGATTAGAGATTGGAAAATGGAAGTAAAATAAAAGGGGGTAGCTTTTGTAAGAGCTTCCTATCTGTGAATGGTCATGCTTCGCATTAGGACATACATCTGTGCTTGGATCAGAGTGACTTAGGTTGGGTATAAGAAAGCCCTTCCTGGCAATAAAGGCTGATAGGTACTAAATTGAGATTATCAAAAATAATGTGAATTGTAGACCTCTCAAAGTGTTTGAAAAATGAAAGCAATCTGTGCCCGAGGTTTTAGCTCTCTTTCTTTCCCCTCAATGATATAACCATCCTGGCCTCCATCTCTGATTTCTCTCCTTGAAACATGCCTTGGAGTGAATTTTCTATTTATGAGAGTTTTGATAGTAACCACCTCTGTACCATTCTCAGGGACCTAACTCAGTCTATTCTATTTCCTAGAAAATGAAAATGACTTAGTGCATCTGCATTGAACACTAGGCTGTGAATGTCACAGAGTAAGGTGCCACTGGCAATGAGCAGTGAGTGTGAGACGAGATGGTGTGTGTGTTCTATGTGACTGGTTCAGCCCTTCTTCCATTCAGAGAGCTAATGTGCTCGCTCTCTCTTCCTCAGAGGAAGATCCAGCATCACTACTTGTTGTGAACTAAAAGTTTTATTTTTTCAGCCAAATACATCAGGACTGGAAATCATGGACGTGAGTCCGTGATACTTCACTTTCCCCAGCTCTTTCCTGCCTTACCCTCTGTTTACCTTCATCCTTTGATATATTGTCTTGCACCGTGACCCAGCATTCACTACAGGCATTGCTGGAGTCTTTTACAATGTTGTCTTCCCCTGACAGGTGGCCTTCAGCTGGGGAAAGGGTCAGAGAAACGTGAACACAAATTTTTGTCCTCTGCCACTTTGCCTCAATCTGGATACTCTCTCTTCTCCCCTGTCAGCTTTCTGCTCCCTTTTCCACACTGTTGCCTCTGCCAAGTTCATATTCAAAGATGCTTTGAACAGAACGCAAAGGCTGCCAGAGCTGATTATAATTGCACATGGATTTTGTTATAGGACATAGATGTTCTTCTAGCCTGAACATTTCAAATTGACCTATGAGAGGTAAAAAGAATGAGCATGTGATTATTTTTCCCAACCTTCTCTTCTTTCTCTTTGCTTTCTGTTTAGGGGAATACATTTTTTTTTTCCCTTCCCCGTGTGTGTCTATTTTTATTCTCTGTCCCCTGCACCCTTACTTAAATCTAACATATTGATGACTTCCACTCCTTACTGAGTACTCATTAGCAGAAACTACTGTTCAGTTCAGTACAGGTGGGTATAAATTCATAGGACTCCCTAGAGGCCAGAGGAGGAGAGATTCAGAGAAAAAAATGTCATTAAGCACTGATTTGAATGCTCTGTGCACTTGGGGCTTAGTTGTGTCAAGTGGGAGAAAGGGAGGATCTTGGGATCTGATCCAGGGGGGTTCCCTAGGTCAGCGGGACTCAATGGTGTATGCATATGGTGTGGATTCCAAGGACCATAGGGAGTTATGAAGGAAAGAATGTAAACTTGCAAGCAGGCTCTCTGTGTTCAACGTCCGGCTGCACATCTCGCCAGCTGCTTGATCTCAAGCATGATCCTTACTGATCTGAGCTGTGTCCTTTGAAATGGGGTAGTAACAGTTCCTTTCTTAAAAGGCTTAGGGAAGAAACTAGAGAATGCTTATAAAAACATTCAGAACAATGCCTAGAATATAGCAAGCAATCAATAAGTAGTAGCTATCATTATGTGTTGTTCCTTTTACTATTGTCTCCTGTAATCAGCAATTTATGACTATTATTTCTTCAGCTATCTCTGGGACAAGTTCTCAGTTCATGAAAATTATGTTCAAAACCAATCATTAGCCTTAGAAGAAAGGAGCAAAGACAAGGACAATTTGTCCCTTAGACAATTCTAATAATTCTAGATTGATAACAATTTATTATGTTTTCTGTATTACCCAAGGCATTAATCTGCTATTGATTTATCTCAGTTCTATCTTAGTTGTGATATACACACACGTGTGTGTGTGTGTGTGTGTGTGTGTGTGCAGAGCATACTTAACAGGATGATGAGTGAAATGTTTCCTGTTGTGTCAGGATCTCTGTAGCGGGGGACTGGGGAGGTTGGGGCAGCTCACAGGTCTGAGAGCTGGAACACCAAGGGGTGGAGGAGGTCAGGCCTGAGCTGAGTCTTTATCGGAAGGTTGTGCTGTGGGTAGGCTCCAATGGCCCTCTGAAGAATTCACACATATGTCTGAGGAGAGACAGCCCACCACTGGGCGCCCACTGCATGGAGAGCTTCCATGGCCAATCTGGGTGAGTTAGAGAAACAGCCATGAGCAGTGGGGAAAGGACCACAAAGGTGACCCGCTGTGTAAACAGACATCTGCCTTCCTCTGTCTATTTTCTCTCCACCCCAACATTATTAGAAGGGTCAGGATTTTCAGGGTTAGGGCATAGAAGGTCTCAGAGTCATATCACAGCCCCGAGTCCCAACTTATTCTGGGTTAAATTGTGTCCCCCCAAAATATGTATCCCCTAGCCCCCAGCACCTCAGCACATGCTCTTCTTTGGAAATGAGGTCATTACAGTGGATCTAATGATAAGAAAAGGGGAAATTTAGACATAGGCATACACAGAATTAGGGTGATCTGAAGAGACACAGAAGAATGCCATGTGAAGACTGGAGTCATGGTACCCAAGTCCATGAACATCTGGGGCCACCAGCAGCTGGAAGATCCAAAAAGTCCTCCCCGAGCACTTTCAGGCAGAGCACGCCCCTGCCAGCACCTTGAGTTTGGACTTCTAGCCTCCAGAACTGTGAGACGATACATTGCTATTATTCTAAGCCACCCAGTATGTGACACTTTGTTACAACAGCCCTAGGAAACTAATATGCGGCTCAGTGCTGTGGTGAAGGGAGGGAAGGAGATATGATTTAAGTCCACTGAAACTTGAAACTGGGCTGCATTTTAAGAGCCAAAAATGATGGGAAAATTATGGAACCTGCCTAAGATCTTATTAAAGGGTGTGCTATGTATTAGGAAAAGGAGGTTCTACAGAGCAAGATGGAAGCAGTGAGTGGAAAAAATACAATTATTTTATGTATACACCCCACAGAGTTCTGACGACTCAATAAACCAGTTACACACAGATTCGAACATTCTCTGCCCACCAGATGCTTGGGAACTTTGCCAGAATTATTCTCAGGCTGCATGCTTGTTGCCATGACAATGTAGGTAAGAAACAATCGTATAACTTCTCCAGCTTATAGACTAGAACCAGTGGTACATCTAAATGCTCTAATCACTAATGCTTTGTGATTAAATCTAATGTTTAATGATGAATCCTTGGGACTGAATTCTGAATTCCAATAATGGAACTTCCTCAATGTAAGAACTGTTTCTTAGAGGAAAGACTCCCTTTCATATCTTGCCTTTGCCTTTAGATTAGGACAAAGAAGCTCCACACCCAAGAGAATCTGTATCATAGTCTAATTCCCGGAGGTCTTCATCAAGCTCTTCCTGGATAATGGGCTTTGTCCCCCTCCCCAGTACATCCCACCGAGCTGCCCCATTAAGTTAACGCACAGCCCCAAGAAGGTGTGGGCTGCTAGCTGTGTTTCTGGGGTGGATGATCATGCAGGATTTCTTCCCTGCTCCCTCCTGGAGACTGAAAGCAGGCAGGAAAGCATTTTTGGCAGGCTGGGGAGTCAGTTATGTTCTTCCCACCGGACCTCAGTGGGGGCTTATTGCTGGAATTAGCACTTCCTCTCTTTCAGGACAGCAAGGGCAACTCAGCTATGCCTTCCTTGCTATAAACTTTCATTTTCTGTGCTTTAGAGGAGATGGAATTAATTAGTTATTTTCTAACTTCCTTGATAAACTAGATGGCCCTTGTTGGTATGCCTGGGCATGACATTTGTTTTCGGAGGTGGTGGCAATCTTAGAAGAGGAGGTGTTGAAGGAGCCGATAAGGGATAGAGGGATGACTAGGGAAGGCAGGGGAAGATGTCGGTCTGGGCCTATCAGGGTGCTGTGGTGCCCAGAAAAGAGAGGACACTCTGAGGGGTCTGAGCAGGGAAAAGGGAACTCTGCTACTTAGAAGCCCAATTTCTTCTAATATTTATCTCCTAGCCTCCTAGGTACTCTTGGTGGGAAACCAGATTTCTTCCTCTTAATAACTAATCCTTCTCCCTGTTGCAGTTGGGCCCTGGATGTTGATCCCAGGACATTTATTCCTGCTCCTTATAGTTGCCTCTGCTGGGGAGAGAGGAAAGGAAAAATGGAAGC
This sequence comes from Mustela putorius furo, assembly GCF_011764305.1. Classification (NCBI taxonomy): domain Eukaryota; kingdom Metazoa; phylum Chordata; class Mammalia; order Carnivora; family Mustelidae; genus Mustela; species Mustela putorius. The sequence goes on along the minus strand of NW_025422368.1, from coordinate 34,681,544 downwards.
CAGGATGAAAGAGATCTATTTCCTTTCTGTAAAACACGTTGTGAGGAGCAGGGGGTATTAGTAGGTACTTCTGTCTCTAGCATTGTTAAGAAAATCCTGTTTCTCTTTATAAATAAGGCTTTGCTGACCAATTTCCCTTTCCTAAAATCCATGTTTCTTGACCTCTGGGATTCCACACTTGTCTGGCTTCATTTTCCTCTTTCGGGCCGGTTCTTTTCCATTTCCTTCTCTGGTGCCTCTTCCTCTACCAGTCCCTTAGGCACTGCTGTTTCTCCAAGCTCACTCTTAGCCCTCTGCCAGTCTTTCTTTCCAAGTTATTTCACTCCTCTCATCATGAGTTCATTATTTCACGGATGACTTTCAAACCTATATTTCCAGCCCAGGCAGTTTTCCGGGCTCCTGGCTCAGCAATCTCACTTCTTTCTAGAGACTTATCTTGATCTGTACGACATTCAGACACTTCAGATAGAAAACATCTGAAGTACTCTGTTCATTTCCACTCTCCAAACAGCTTCCTCTCTTCTATGGCCCCACAGTCCATTTGTTGGCAAAACCGGAAATTCTGAAGTCTTTCCTAACTCCATCTTCTGCCTCATTGCACAGCCAGCCAATCACCAAGTCCTAATAATGCCTCCATCTACATAGACCTTGGCTCCACCCCCTTCTCTCCTGCACCGCCACAATCCAGATCACTGCCATCTGTCCTTCAAGGATGCATGCAAGATGTGTGAATTCTCTCGCAGGCTTGTTTTGGCATACCTTCAAAACAACATTGTTTAAATGTAAATTCGCTGTTTATTTAGAGGGAAAGTACAGAGAAGGAAGACCCGTGGAAGGAGCACTGAAATTACCTTCTATGGGAAGGGTTGGCAAACTAAAGCTAGTAGGCTGGCTACCGATTTTATAAAGTTTTACTGGAACACCACCATGACCTTCATTTCTGCCTTGTTTCTAGCTGCTTTCATGAACAACAGCAGAATTTGGAAGTTGAGACAAACTGGCCAGCAAAGCCTACATATTTACTCTCTGGTTCTTTACATAAAATATTTACTGACCTCTGTTTTATTGTTTTCAATGATTCAGCTGTGACCCCACACTTGGGTACCTCCTGACAAAATGATTCAGAAATCATCGGCCGTATGTCTACCATCACCCCTGGTAGCATTGGGAGGGGATGGTTGAGGCAGCACAACCACAATGGGTGTCTTCAGCAATGAGAGCACTTATCTAAGCCTTCCTTACATACAGTGTTTCTACTTGTCAGGTCATCTAAAACATACAATTGTATCTATCTTGATACATTTCCATTGATGTTTTAGAAACATAGTGAGGTATTCATTTCCCCTCACAGATTGACACCCCAGGCACTATCAAGCTGGCTCCCTTTTACTTGGCTCTGATCTCATCAGAATGTTGCATTCACCTCCTATCTGGTGTTCCTGCCCCAAGTCCTGCTTTCAAAATCATTCTCTACCATGTAGATAGAATCATCTTTTCCAAATGCGTATCTGATGATGTTACACACCTGACAAGCCACGTTGCTGCGTTTACAGACTTTACAGTATATTCTGCACTCTGCAAAATTGTTTACCAGCCCTTTAGAATCTGGTCTGAACACTGCAATTGTTTACCAAGAATTTACTTTCTGGATCCAGCCTTGTTTTTGGCAGCATATCCTGTCCCTCGCCCTCTCTTTTTATACTCCAGTCATATTTCTCTTCTTTCAATTACTAGATGTTACCAAGTTTTTCTCTTCTGGGTCTTAACTAATTATTTTTCTCTGTGCAGAACACTTTTCCTTCACCCTTGTCCCAACCTGGCCAACTTAAACTCCACCTTCAAGGATCAGTATAAACATTAGTTTCTCAGATAGGTTTTTTCTGTTTCCTGGATAAGATTAATCATGCCTAGGGCCGCCTGAGTGGCTCAGTTGGTTAAATGTCTGCCTTCAGTTCGGGTCATGATCCCGGGGTCCTGGGATCAAGTCCTGAATCAGGCTCCTTGTTCAGCAGGGAGCCTGCTTTCCCCTCTCGCTCTGCCTGCCTTGCCCCTGCTTGCATGCTAGCTTTCTCTCTCTGTCAAATAAATAAATAAATTCTTTAAAAAAATTAACAAATCATGCCTAATCTCCCTATACTTCCCTTTTCATGACATTAGTCATTCTTAGTGTTCAATTACTGGTAAGTTTCATAAAGACAGAGATCATGACAAGTTTGTGTCCCTCAAGCCTAAGTAACAATTAACAAGCACTTCAATATTTATTGAGTAGATAAATAAATGCTTGAATGAATGTATGAGTGCAAGAAAGAATGATTTGGTAGCTTTCCTATACTACTCCTTATCCCCCAGTTTCTCATCTAACTGGTAACTAAACCTGGGGCATTCTCATTTTCACCATCTATCATATGTTTCCGCTTTTCTATCTTATACCTGGACTGTGGCTATAATGTCCTATTTGCCTACAGTATGGTGTCTTATGCAATCTCCACAGAGACGTTTGAGATAAATACCTATTTCTTTTCCTTTCTGGTCCACAGTACAAACTCAAATTCTTTTTGCTTGTTTGATCAATTTCTGCAGCTCCATTTCTTCCCCATCCCTCCTCATGACCTATGCCCTAGCAACACTGAATTACTCAGAGTTCTTCAGATTATGCTAGGATATTTCATGCCTTGCAGCTTTTCCTCATCTTCCCTCCATATTTAGCACATCCTGTCTCATTTTGTCCACCGGGAAAAATGTGGTGTACTTTTCAAGACTCAGTTCAAGGGTACATCTTCCATGCAGGTCTGTGTCTCAGATGAATAAATGTCTATCACAGCACCAATACTACTTTTTTGTATGCATTTGTTTTTCCTGACCTTTCCCACTCTTGGGGATAGAGGCCAGATCTGATTCATGTTTATATTCCCAGCAAGCAGCCCAAGGTTGACAATTTTTGCTGAAAAGCGGGATGAATGAAGATGATCTCTAATGTCTCTGCTAGCTACAACAGTCCATGCATTAGGGAACCAGTCCAATATTTTCAGCACATTGAACCAGTATCCTGGGGGACTTTTCTAGAATCACTATGAACTCCCTTTCCCTCTTTTGAAAGCCTGGGCAGCCTAGGTCTGAGCTCAGCATGACCTATATTGCTATAGTGAATACCACAACCTATTTGATGGGGCCTCCCTTCCTGTTGACTCTTCCTAGAGCCTTACCTGGAGAGTACAGTCTAGAGCCCTTTTCTACTGTTTAGTGATACATATCTTCTCCTGTTTTTTCCTGTCATCCTCCTGGAAGGAGGAAGCTAAGTAGTGGAAGATTTCAAAAGAAGCCATGCTTGGTGAAGGTAGGGACACCCATGGGTTGGAGGTATCACATCAGGTCAGCTGCAGCAAAGCTGCAGGGTGCAGTGCAATGGTGGGCTGGAGGAGGATGGAAGTAAACAAGGGTCATGAGGGCAATTCTAGAGAGACTGACTTGGCTGTAGAACTGGCCTCGCAAGCAGTTGAATTATGTCATAAACATTGGTCCAGTCTGAAATGTGGAAATAGCATTTTAAGAGGCCAGGTGTATAAGGAGAGGCTGCAGTAGCTGTTCTCAGGGCACGGCAGTCCAGGACCTTGGGAGAAGAGCGACTCTTCCCTGTTTCAACAGAATAAAGCATGTGACTGAAATATGGTGAATCCACCCTTCCTATGGCAAAGATCAGAGTTCGAATCCCAATGGGACCGTAGAGGGCAAGCTAGGAACTGGGACTGGAAAGGGGAGAATTGTCTTCCTAGAAGCATAGTAGATGATATGGGCACCTAGAACTCATTAAAGGAACATTAGAGTCTAGAGACTAAATCTAGACACCACTCCGTGGAGAATTGTCTTCCTAGAAGCATAGCAGATGATATGGGCACCTAGAACTCATTAAAGGAACATTAGAGACTAGAGACTAAATCTAGACACCACTCCGTGGTAGAATCAGCACCCAGATATTAGCAGTCTTCATGACTCTCTGGTTAGGGATGTGGTAGGTCAGCCTGAAGCTTGGAGTTCCTTAGAATATTTATAAACAAAATTTTAACTTTCAAGGTTTTGAAATTTTAAATGACCACAGGCAGATAGTAAACAATGAAACATAAATTTACCTAGGGATGTAATAGTTTTTTGGGTCCATCAAATTGGAATTAACTAGCTTTAAAATGTTTTAAAATAAAAGAATCCATCCTGGTGAAGTACGGTTAGACTGTCTAATGCACTGCTAATTTTACATTGGTACAACCCTTATGGAAAATTATTTGAAAATTCATGTCAAGCCCCTTTAAAAAAGTATCTGCTGCTGCTAATTCAGCCCTCATTTTTGCCTTTCTCTTCTTCCTAACACTGTCCAGTTTTTTATTTGGTTATTCATTTTACTCCAAGGGACCATGTGTCTTGGGGAAATTGACCACCTCCCTACCATCATGGATAGGCTCTGATCTACTCAAGCCAATCAGAGCATCCAAACACTTGGTCCATAGTCATTGGTTTGTGGACAGGCTTAGGACCTATATTCCAACCAGGATGAGTCTCAAAACTCTGGCTTGAGATGCAGGGACAGAAAGGTATTTTGTCCCTTTAGGTGTAAGTGAGAACACCCTTAGCCTTGACTGTGGCTGGTAGCCATCCTACAACCATGAGGGGATTCTGCCAAGGATAGAGTTGACTCTGTGGTTGACAGATGACAGAGAAAGAGAATGCATCTCTGATTACATTACTGAATCACCAGATCAGTCAACTGCTTCTGGAATTCTAATCCACATGTGACAACAAAATTGCTCTGTTTTTAAGTCAGTTTGAGTTTTGTTTTCTGTTATTTGCCACTGAAATCCTGCTAACTTTGACTCAGTAATTTCACTTCTAGGAATCTATTCTAATGAAATAATCATAAATTCATATAAAATACTTAAGTATAGCATTATTTATAAGAGAGAAAAATAGGAAACAGCATGCATAAATGTCCCCATATGGGTGAAGGTTAAATAAATTATATTGTACTCATAGGAAGGAATTTTATGAAACTATTACAAATCATGTTTCTGAAGCATATTTAATGACCCTGGAAAATGCTCACAGTATAAAATATAAAAAGTAAGATGTAAAATTGGATTCAGATAATGCTATCCTATTATCTTATTTACATATAGAGAGATTGAAACCAAAATATTGACCATTGTTTATGGGTAATTTTTATCACCTTCTTTATGGGTTTCGAACATTTAATTTTTTTTGAAATGTGCACATATCACTTTTATAATCAGAAAAAAGATTTAATAAACATTACCAATATTTTTACAGTTTTGATTCTTTGTCAGAGACCCCAAAGGGTATTAACAGATGGTAATTTTTTATTTTGCTGAGACATATATTCGAATCATGCTCTGGGAGGCTAATGTGAGGGAATGTATTTCTAAACTCTGCTACCCTTCCAAAGGCCAGACCTTTTATAGAGCTCAGCCCTGGAGAAAAATTAAGCTTAGATGGAGCTGGGGCAGAATCGGTCACCTAACAGAAGCAAGCCTACTTCCCAACCAAACAAAAGAAGCAGTGTCTTACTTGCTTCTTCTCGAAGCCAACCTGAATCTGAAGTTACTTTTACTCCTTCTAGACTCTTCCTGCTCCCTCCTCTCCCCTTGCCCAGATTTAAGACAACCAGTGCATTTTGCAGAGGGGAAACCAAAATACTCTGGAAAATGACTCACCCACAACCAGACTGTGATACAGCCACAAAGAAATAGGGCCATCCGCCCCTTCAGTTAGGGATCTAATCCCCAAGGTAGCTTATTATCACTTGGAACTCTTTTCCCCCAGACTGGTACTGGGGGCACTGTACTGTGCCTCGATGGTCCTGCTACCATGTTCTTCCAGCGCAGCCCCAGTGGGGAAAGTTCTAGTACCTGAAGTCTGGACACAACCAACCGTATTTCTCCACTCTCATCCAGAAGTGGTCATATGAACAGGTAATATCTCCTCCTTCAAAGATTCCGATCTTGGGGCTTATGTGTGAGACGCAGGATCCCCTCCTTCCTCCCCTCCTTCCTCCTCCCCTCCTTCTCCCCTCCTTCTCCCCTCCCCCTTAGTTTCCCTTGCTTCTCTTCCTAGTTCTTTCTTCAGTATCTTTAATGGCTCAGGTTTTCAAGAGCACCCCATTGTGGAGTAAGATGTCTGCCTTTTCCATTCTTCCCAACCACATAGGCATCTGACTGACCCAGTACTTCCTCACTGTTGGACTTCTGGCTTTGGCACTGACCCATCTTTTCTTTTTTTTTTTTTAATTAATTAATTAATTATTTTTTAGCATAACAATATTCATTGTTTTTGCACCACACCCAGAGCTCCATGCAATCCGTGCCCTCTCTAATACCCACCACCTGGTTCCCCCAACCTCCCACCCCCCTGCCCCTTCAAACCCCTCAGATTGTTTTTCAGGCACTGACCCATCTTCTCGGTATCAACCCCTCATTGAGGCCGAGGTCTTTGGAGCCTTCTTTCTAGTTTTGACTCCTCTTAGATGAGAAGATTTTTCCAGGTGAGGCTACCTTCAGCTAAAAGCCATTGTGAGATTAGGCTGGCTATGCTGCTTCATGCTGGGCCTTCTCAGACACCTTTGTGCCTCCACAGCTTCTTTCTCCTTCAAAACCGTGATGTAATATCCCCTGCTTACTCTCTAGCTTGGTCATGGCTGGGGCTCGACTACATGCTAGAGTTGTGCCAGGAGCTCACCTCACCTCACCTCCCTCGCTCACCCGAAGTTCTCAGGGTCAGCGGCATTCCTCACTGAGGAGACATCTTCCAGCCAGGTAATGAGTCATTTATCTCACTGGCTCAGAGGGCTTCATTCCTGAGATGAATCTCTTCCAGGAGGGAGAGGAGCCCTAAAGGAATGGAAAGCTGGGGGACACCACTGAGGGATGGCACCATGGGTGGCATTGGACACAGCAAGAACTAGCCTCCCTGGGAGCCAGGGTCAGGTCTTGCTTACCTTGCTTTTTGATGTGGCACTGAGCACAGAGATGGCTGCCCAGAAGTTAGCCTAATTCAGCCTCTCTCCAGGCCCCCTTTTAAGGAGAGGTAGTTTGTAGACTAAACAAACTTGTCTGTGTGTATTTGTGAATCGCATCTCTGAGCAGTCACCTAAGGAAAGTGAACTCTGACTGCTCTATGGACATGCCCTATGGACATGGTTAGCATATCTCCATCCTAAGCTGAAGTAAATGTCGGTGCTCTTATCTTTGGGTCCTTACTATCCTTCAGTCTCTCCCCCTAAGATCAGGCACAACCACACACATTGCCTTCCTCTGTGTATGTGAGGATCGGATCTCTGCAGGCTGCAGTGATGAGACCATAGATGGGGGCTTACAGCAGGCAGTATTCTTCTTCCTTGCTCAGAGTTCCCGTGGTCATGTGTGCCATGTGACACATCACACACCCCCACCCCCACCAGACCTGCTGACAGTGCTGGGACCATGTCCACTGTGAATGGATCACTGCACCCTTGAGGCCTAGCTTCTCCAGATCTCAAAGACCAAAGAGAACTTCTGAGGCTTTGAAACCTCCCCATCCCAGGGATTCAATTTGTCATGTAGGTACTGCCTCTCCTATGCCAGGCTCAGTGCAAGATGTTTTCATTTATCTCACCTTGCAGATTGTTTGGTAGTTATTATCATTATTCCATTTTATATTATTATATATATAATATCATATTACATGTAATATAATATTATATGTAATATTATATTATTATTCCATTTTATAGATGAACAAACAGGATTTGAAAAGTTAATGGACTTGCTCAGAAATCACTTGGCTGGTGGTGGATATGACTGAAATGAAGATTGGCTTTACCCTAGAACAGTACTCTTCTCAGGGCAGGATGTGAGTCTTTAGTCCTATTAAAAACAATGATCTCACCTTTGAACTTTTCCTACATGATAAGATTTTGTGCCTCATATTCCAGTATATGGAGATCCAAGGATGTCTGGACGAGAAAAGAAGTAGTGGCAATGATGAGGTCTGGGGGCACACATCTGAGTTTCATTCTTACTCTGTCTCTCTGTCCCCTTCAGCATTCTACCTCGTTTTCACTGGGGAAAAGGGAGAGAGTGTTGTGTAGTGATTAAGAGCAAATTTTTTGGATTCAGGCTGATGGATTTGAATCCTGGTCCTGTCACTATGTGACTTTAGGAAAGATACTTATCCTCTCTGAGCTTCAGTTTTCTCATCAATAAAGTAGGTATAATAATGATACCTATTTCATAAGTTTGTGATAATCAAATATAATAGTATCTGTACAGAGATTATTACTTGCTGCATAAAAATGCACAGTAAATTGGCCGTTTGTATTACTAATAACTAAAAGCTATAAGGAGTGTGCGAATTGTTCCAACTACTTTGGAGAATAATTTGGTGATGTTTAGTTAAGTCAAAGATGTACCTCCCCAATGACCCAGCAACTGTTCTCCTAGGTGTATGTTTGCATACACACATAACAATGCTCACAGCAGCAGCATCTATAATCACAAAGATTTGAAAACAGTCTACATATTTGTCAGTAGAAGAATGAGTAAGTCATGATGTAGTCATACAACGAAATACTATACATCAGTGAAAATAAATGAGCTAATGTTCTGCAAATCAATATGGATACATTTCATGAATGTAATGCTGAGGGGGAAACAGTAGAACAAAGAATCATGGGAGAATATTTTGAGTTTAAAAAATCCAAAAAATGACTCTACATTGTCTAGAGATACACATACATGTAAAAAGAGGCACAGAGGGATGGAAAACACTGTATTTAGTATGGGGGGAAGGAAGAGTTCATAGGGGCATCAGTTCATTGGAATATTTTTTTTCTTGAACTGAATGGTGGATTCATGATGTGGTAGGCAGAATCCTAAGAAGGTTCTCACCAACTGGTATACAAACACCTTTTCCCAGTTATCAAACCCTAATTGAGGTTCTCCTGTGAAGGGATTTTGCAAATATAATTAAGGTCCCAAGTCAGTTGACTTTAAGATAGCCTTAAAATAAGATTATTCTAAAATGGGCCTGAGGTAATCAGCTGAACTCATCCTGGCAAGAAAGATTGAAGGACAGGAGGGTACAGATCCTTTACCTCTTTGGTTAGGTTTATTCCCAGGTATCCTACGGTTCTTATGGTAAATGGAATCAGTTCTCTCATTTCCCTTTCTGTATTTTCATTTTTAGTGTATAAGAAAGCAGCTGATTTCTGTACATTAATTTTGTATCTTGCCACATTACTGAATTGCTATATGAGTTCTAGTAGTTTGGGGGGATGGAGTCTTTTGGGTTTTCCATATAAAGTCATGTCATCTGCAAAGAGGGAGAGTTTGACTTCTTCACTGCCAATTTGAATACCTTTTATTTCTCTTTTTGTCTGATTGCTGTTGCTAGGACTTCTAATACTATGTTAAACCAGAGGTGAGAGTGGGCATCCTTGTCATGTTCCTGATCTCAGCGGGAAGGCTGTTACATTTTTTTCATTGAGGGTGATATTTGCTGTGGGTTTTTCATAGATAGATTTTATGAAGTTGAGGAATGTTCCCTCTATCCCTGTATTTTGAAGCATTTTCATCAGAAATGGATGCTGGATTTTGTCAAATGCTTTTTCTGCATCAATTGAGAGGACCATGTGGTTCTTCTCTCTTCCCTTATTGATTTGTTCTATCACACTGATTGATTTGCGAATGTTGAACCACCCTTACAAACCAGGGATAAATCCCACCTGGTCATCGTGGATAATCTTTTTAATGTACTGTTGGATCCTCTCACCTAGGATCTTGTTGAGACTCTTAACATCCATATTCATCAGGGATACTGGTCTGAAATTCTCTTTTTTGGTGGGGTCTTTGCCTGGCTTGGGGATCAGGGTAATGTTGGCTTCATAAAAAGAGTCTGGAAGTTTTCCTTCTGCTTTAGGGATTTGATATGAGGGGAAGTCTTTGCTGTTGGATTGAAGATGGAGGAGGACCATGTGCCAACAAGCTGAGAATGGCCTCTGTTTGCTGAGGGTATTCCCAGCTGACAGCCATCAAGGAATGGGATCTCTGTCCTACCACTGCAAGGAACTGAACTCTGTTACCAATCTGAATGAGCTTGGAGAAGGACCCTGAGCCGCACATGAGATGAATAATAAGTAGTGCACCAAAGCCTCGATTTCAGTGTGAGATCCTGAGCAGAGAACCCAGCTGTGATATGCCTGTTGTCCCATAAAACTGTGAGCTCACAAATGAGTGTCATCTTTAACTGCTAAGTTTATCAGGCAGTAACATGAAACTAACATGATTTTGTCTAATTTTTATGCATCTGAAATACTTCATAACATTTTTTGTATAATTTTTGTGCATCTGAAATAATTCCTAATATTTTTAAAAGCAGCTAGAATGAATTTGGAGCTGGGTAGTATTGTAGAGTTCTGGACCTGACTAGAAAGTAGGTTGTGTGTTTGACATACAGTAAAAACCAGAAAAGTGTTGAACTGGAATCAATTCTTGTCACCTTGACCCTGCTGAGATGAATTCCATAACTAAGAAGGATTCACCATGATGGAACTGGGCATAGACAGTAAGAATTGAAGTCTTTATTAAACCAGTTGAGTTGAATTCTGTGATATTTTTTTAAAGAAGTTCATGTGATCCAAGCAAATGTTTTATTATACTGTTCAGAATCTATTTGTCTATCTGAAGGGCCTTGGGCTCTTAGGTCCAGTTTTTCCCCCTGACTTGAGGTTGGGAAGGGGGTTGGATGAGAGGATGAGTCATGAGAGAAGTTAGAGAGGGGAGGTCTCCCAGGAGTAGCTGTGTTGGGAGAGCCCATATTAGTCCATCTTGGGGAAATGTGCTCCATGCTGTATCTGCTGTACCAACAAGCACCCGCTCTTGTTGCGTCATCAAGTCCTTGTCTTACTCAAACACCTCCTGATTTCAAAAGGTGATCACTGGACCTATAGTCTAGGTTTGTACCCTGGAATGACCAAGTCAAGCTGCAGCAAATGGAATAAATTGACCATGTGATTTTGAGTTTCTTCTTTCTTCCCACCTTGAGGGATTTTTGAGCCACATAGCCTCATTGCATGAAGGTGCTAGTCTAGCCATCCGCCTGCTACATAGTTCAACCCAGATGTTTTACTTGCAACCAAACTCAACACTGCCCCAAAGAATCTCATTCCCCACCCTCACCCTTCCCATCTCCCATGGGTGGACTCTTTCCTTTATAACATCACTATTCACCTAATTTCTCCATCAGAAACCTACAAGTGACCCCATCATTTCAAGTATTTTCCATAGTCTGTTCCATCAACCCATTACACCTCTCTAGAAGTTGTCACTTTTTTCCTTCCCAGGCTTGTTTTGACTTATTTTATTTACATATAATTTCAAACTTTCCAGAAAATTTGTAACAATTGTATAATTCCCATATGGCCTATACACAAGCTAGCTATTTATATTTTGCCTCGATCTCTCTCATGCCTAATGTGTGTGTGTTTTCCATCTGTAAACCATTTCAGAGTAAGTTGAGGAATCATGACCTTCTACAACTAAATGCTTCATTATGTATTTCCATATTTCCTTAGAAAAAGAACATTTTCTTATATAACTACAGTAGAATATTCAAACTTTCAAAATTTAACATTAGTACGATAGATTATATTTAATCTATAGTCCATATTCAAGTTTTATTAATCCTCCCAATAACTTTCTTTTTTAAATTAATTTATTTTTTTAAGTTTCTTTTCAGTGTAACAGAATTCATTGTTTATGCACCACACCCAGTGCTCCATGCAATACGTGCCCTCCATACTACCCACCACCTGGCTCCCCCAACCTCCCACACCCCGCCCCTTCAAAACCCTCAGATTGTTTTTCAGAGTCCATATCAGAAGAGACCCTGAATTGCTAAGGAAATGTTGAAAAACAAAAATAAAACTGGAGGCATCATGTTACCTGATTTCAAGCTTTACTACAAAGCTGTGATCACCAAAACAGCATGGTACTAGCACAAAAACAGACACATAGACCAGTGGAACAGAGTAGAGAACCCAGATATGGACCCTCAACTCTATGGTCAAATAATCTTTGACAAAACAGGAAAAAATATACAGGAAAAAAGACAGTCTCTTCAATAAATGGTGCTGGGAAAACTGGGCAGCTATATGCAGAAGAATGAAACTTGACCATTCTCTTAAACCGTACACAAAGATAAACTCAAAATGGATAAAAGACCTCAACGTGAGACAGGAATCCATCAGAATCCTAGAGGAGAAAATAGGCATTAACCTCTTCGATATCAGCCACAGCAACTTCTTTCAAAATCTCTCTCCCAAGGCAAAGGAAACAAACGCGAAAATGAACTTTGGGGACTTCATCAAGATCAATAACTTTCTTCATAAGATTTGTTTCCCATGGTCCAAAGTGTAGCCCAAGATTACAAATCTCATTCAGTTGTCATGCCTCTTTAGCTTCTTTTAATCTGAAACAGTTTCTCTGCTTTCCTTTGTCTTGCTTGACCTTGTCATTTTTTCAGAGTACGGTCTAGTTATTTTGTAGAATGGAACACAGTCTGAGTTTGTCTGATATTTCTTTGTGAGTAAATTCAGGCTTGGCAGTTCGGGCTGGAATATCATTTTGGCAGGTCTGTGATATCAGTTTGTCCCAATCCTGGTGATATTAACTTTATTTGGTTAAGGTGGTATTTGCCAGTTTTTGTTTCCATTAAGTCATTGTTTCTTCTGTTGCAAATAATAAGTAATTTATGGGGAAATAGTTTGAGGATAGTTCCCAAAGTCTCTATCCTGTCTTTCATCAAATTTTCACACAGTGGTTTTAATATCCACTGATGGTTTTCTAAACACTTCATTCTCTCTGTGTTTACTCACTGGGGCTCTTTAATAAATATTTATTTATATCTGTAAAAACTTATGGATTCCTATTTTATTCAATGTGTTATAATCAACTACAGTCATTATTTATTTTGATGTTCAAATTTCCCTGATTTGGCCTGTGGGAGCCCCTTTCAGCTGACTCTTGTGTCCTTTTGATATCTTCCCACCATTCTTTGACATTTCTTACATTCTTATGCAAAAAGATATTTCAGGTTCATCTCCTCTTTTCCCTGCCACGAATGAGTCTTTTCTCCAACAAACGCTTATTCCTTTTAATGGAGAATAGTATTTACAAACCAGGATCTGGGTTCTACATACACTTAGTGGTCCCATCATTGTTTCCAGGCTTTCTCAAGAGACAGAACTAGAATATATGCATGTATATAATAGAAAGATAGGATTAATATATACATACATAGTAAAATCATGTGTGCTATAGGACACATTTCTTCTCCTCTTTTTGTATGTATGATTCTTTTTTTAAAAAAGATTTTATTTGTTTATTTGACACAGAGAGAGGTCACAAGTAGGCAGGGAGGCAGGCAGAGAGAGAGGGGTGAGCAGGATCCCTAATGGGCAGAGAGCCCAATGTGGGGCTCAATCCCAGGACCCTGAGATCATGACCTGAGCCCAGGGCAGAGGCTTAACCCTCTGTGCCACCCAGGCACCCTGTATGCATGATTCTTTTCTCCAGTAGTAAGAGACTGACTCTCATGATCTTCAATTATATTTACTCATTTTTTTCAAGTCTAGAATAAACAAAAAATAGTTCTAGAATTCCTAATCTGTGCAACTATTAAAACTAAACTTACTAACTAGAGTTCAACATTTGATTTTTTTAAATTTTTTTTTTAAAAAATTTTATTTATTTATCAGAGAGAGAGAGGGGGAGAGAGCGAGCACAGGCAGACAGAATGGCAGGCAGAGGCAGAGGGAGAAGCAGGCTCCCTGCCGAGCAAGGAGCCCGATGTAGGACTTGATCCCGGGATGCTGGGATCATGACCTGAGCCAAAGGCAGCTGCTTAACCAACTGAGCCACCCAGGCGTCCCTCAACATTTGATTTTTTATGTAAAATATGTAAACAGTGTAAATGTGCAGATTTTTTAAAAAAGATTTTATTTATTTATTTGAGAGAGAGGATGAGAGAGGTGAAGGTCAGAGGGAGAAGCAGACTCCCTGAAGAGCAGGGAGCCCAATGCGGGACTCAATCCCAGGACTCCAGGATCATGACCTGAGTGGAAGGCAATGGCCTAACCAACTGAGCCACCCAGGCGCCCAAATATGCAGGTCTTAAGTGTACAATTCATTAAGTGTTGGCAAATGAATATATCTATATCTATAAATATCCTATACTCATCAAGATATAGAGCCATTATTTCAGAATTCCCTCACACTCTTTCTTAGTCAGTACTGTCATCTCCCATAGACCATCATTTTTTCTTATTTGTTTTTTCATAAAAGATTAGTTTTGCCTGTTCTAGAACTTAATATAAATGGAATAATACAGATACACTCTTTCATTTTTTTGCTTAGAATAATGTCTATGAAACTCATTCAGATGATCATTTGTCATTAATCCATTCCTTTTTCTTGCTGTGCTGTATTCCATTATATGCATATACCTTAATTTGTTTATCCATTTTCCTGCTGAGGGACATTTGGATTGAATGCAAATACTATGAACATGCTGCTATGAATATTCAGGTACAAGTATTTTCATGGACATGTATTTTTATTTCTCATGGGTAAATAAATATCTTGGAGTGGGATTGCTGGATCACAGGGTAGGTGTGACACACTGCTTTTCTCAAATGTGGCCACAAGGGTGTTTTTGGTCCCCCATGCTCTTCCCTCTTCTGGGTTTAGAGTTAGAGCCTATGGCTTCCCTACTTGAACCTGGACAGACCTGTGTGACGGAAAAGCCAAAAGACACAATTTGCCTTCTAATGCTAGATCATAAGATACCATGCTCTGCCCTGTGTGTTTTTATTTCCCTTTTCTCAACAGTCACAGTCTCATACTTCCTATTTTTCAAGGCCTAATAAAAAAAGTAACTTTATGTATTTTCCAGTTTCATGGCTTTTTATGATGGAAGAGAAAGTCTAGGAAGATTTACACTGTCAAGAATGGAAATTAAGTTCAGTGGCTTAAAAAAAGTAATTCTCTGTATCATAATACCTGGAGGTAAGAAGTACAGGTTGACAGGGTGGCTGTGCTCCATGGGGTCACTTCGGGAGCCAAAGTTCCTTCTACCCTGCTGCTTTGCTTTCTCTAGGATGTTATTTCCATTTGCATGATTGAAGATGGATACAGTCTCATCTGAGTACCAGATAAACTCCTTGTCTTTGAACCTGGGAATGACCTACAAGAACTTTTGTTCACATCCATCTCATTGGCCTAACTAAGCTGCAAAACCCCACATCACTGAAAGTGAAATGTACTAGATAGATGGTTGTGTGATGAAAGTAAAGCTTATTACTTTGAAGAAGAGAAGACCAGAGTTTGGTGGATAACTAGTAGTTTGCTACACCACCTTTGGCCCATACCTCCAGAAAGAGCATTCTAAAATATTTAATGACTATGTAACTACTCTACCCAAAATGCTTCAATGGCTTCCTACCTCAAAATCTTTAGCTGGGCATGTAAGTCCCAACATGATCTGGGCAAAACCCATTTTTTTCAGGCTCAGGACTTCCCTTATCCCTTCACACTTCACTACTTTATATCTTTTCTAGAGCTGAGGCTTTCTCCACCTCTATATTTGCACCAGCTGTTTCTTCCAGTTACAAATCTTCCCCTCTCTCCTTGCCTTTGAGTTCCTACCCACTTATCAAGACCCTTCCCTTCCCCCAGGAAGTGGGTTCCCCCTGTATTGTTCTGCCATTTTGCATACTTTTGATATGTACAGTGATTTGATGATAAATGTTTAACAACCATCTCTGTAGGAGAGAGAAATAATGATTTGCTTTTGCTAATTTCCATTATGTAAATACTTCCACCATTGCTGATTTAAAGCCACGAACTTAATGTCACTGGATGCAGAGTAGGGAATGACCTGGTATGAGCCAGCTCCAAGTCACTACTTGCATTATACACACACACACATACATACACATACACACACACACATGAATATATAGCATATATATTCACATATGTAATTCACGAATTCATATATATATTATATGTATTCACATAAATTTACATATATGCATTATATATTCATATGTAATATATATTATTATATGAGTATATATTATATATATATATATAATTTATCCCATTTCATTACAATTGTTTGTTTATAATCTTTCCTCCATTAGTCTGCTGTTTTGTCAGGATAAAGGCTGTATCTTATTTATTATACTTTCCCCAATAGTCTCTGATATATAGCAGGAAGTAAAGAATAAATGCATGTGGTACATGTTTTAGGAGAGGTGCACTATATTGGAAGGACTCAAAAGGAGGGAATACATACCATTGAGTAAATTGTAGTAGATTTTTCAGGGTTGAGAGAGCATTAGCCATGCTGTAGTACCTGTAGTAAATGAAGAATCCCACCTTTATCTCTGCAGCTGTCTTTCCTTCCCTTCCTATCCTAACAATTTAGGGAATAAATTGTTTAGGAAATTTAGGATAGGAAAACGTCACTGCATTCTCTGGAGGTTGACTATTCCCAGATTCTGTCCTTGAAGATTTTCTCTTCTCACTCTCCATCTTTTGCCGAATAATTTTATGAATTCCATGGCTTTAATTCCATGTTTAATGTTTAGCTCTCAACTTGTCCCCATGTGTCACACATAGTATATCTAGCTGTACCTGGATGGCTCCAAAGATATTTAATTCAATATACCCAAATCTGAAGTCAAAATCTTTTTGCCCCAAAATGTTTCTGCTCATGTATTTTTCTTTTAATAGGTCAGATCATCATCTGGCAATCTAAGATATATCCTAAGTCTTCTCTCTTTCTTTAATCAACAAATACAATTGATTTTTTTTTACAATCTCAAAATATTTATTTCAAGTATACGATTAAATTATTTTTTATTTACTTTTTATTTATTTTCAGTATAACAGTATTCATTATTTTTGCACCACACCCAGTGCTCCATGCAATCCATGCCCTCTCTAATACCCACCACCTGGTTCCCCCAACCTCCCACCCCCTGTCCCTTCAAAAGCCTCAGGTTGTTTTTCAGAGTCCATAGTGTCTCATGGTTCACCTCTCCTTCCAATTTCCCTCAACTCCCTTCTCCTCTTCATCTCCCCATGTCCTCCATGTTATTTATTTGTTATGCTCCACAGATAAGTGAAACCATTTGATAATTGACTCTCTCTGCTTGACTTATTTCACTCAGCATAATCTCTTCCAGTCCCATCCATGTTGCTATAAAAGTTAGGTATTCATCCTTTCTGATGGAGGCATAATACTCCATAGTGTATATGGACCACATCTTCCTTATCCATTCGTCCGTTGAAGGGCATCTTGGTTCTTTCCACAGCTGGGCGACCATGGCCATTGCTGCTATAAACATTGGGGTACAGATGGCCCTTCTTTTCACTACATCTGTATCTTTGGAGTAAATACCTAGGAGTGCAATTGCAGGGTCCTAGGGAAGTTCTATTTTTAATTTCTTGAGGACTCTCCACACTGTTCTCCAAAGAGGCTGCACCAACTTGCATTCCCACCAACAGTGTCAGAGGGTTCCCCTTTCTCCACTCCCGTCCAACACATGTTGTTTCCTGTCTCGCTAATTTTGGCCATTCTAACTGGTGTAAGGTGATATCTCAATGTGGTTTTAATTTGAATATCCCTGATGGCTAGTGATGATGAACATTTTTTCATGTGTCTGATAGCCATTTGTATGTCTTGATTGGAGAAGTGTCTGTTCATATCTTCTGCCCATTTTTTGATATGATTATCTGTTTTGTGTGTGTTAAGTTTGAGGAGTTCTTTATAGATCCTGGATATCAACCGTTTGTCTGTACTGTCATTTGCAAATATCTTCTCCCATTCCATGGGTTGCCTCTTTGTTTTCTTGACTGTTTCCTTTGCTGTGCAGAAGCTTTTGATTTTCTTTCCTAAAACCATCCACTGTGTTTTAATCTTGCCTCTGTAAGCAAGTCCTTTGACTTTTATCATCTATCACCTTAATGGTGACAAGACCTCCCAACTTCTGTCCTTTCCCCATCTCACATCCCTTAAAGATGTTCTCCATGGTGTTTCCACAGTGACCCATCTTGAGTGCTGATCTAACCACCTGATCAAAAAGGTCTATGTCCCTCACCATTTGACATATGTAATGGACATATGTCCATTTTCGGTCTGGTCCTTAATTCTTGTTCTTATCTCCTTCTTCCAACTCAACCTACAAACAGTTGTCTTCATTCTTCATTTTCTATCTTTATATAGAATGACTACCTATCACTGTTCCACAATAGTCTTCCATATCCGTTGTCAAGTGTCGCTTTCTCTATGAAGTCTTCCCTAATTCCTTCTCTGAAGATAGAATAAATAACTCTCAAATTTCTTGCCAAATTTCTTTCTAGCCTGGAACATACTATGCTGTATGTACTCATTGTTTTTACTTGTTTATCTCTTCCGCTAGACCATGGCTCCTGTGATGGTGGGAGCCTTTTCTTTTCTTCTTTCCAACCTATCTTTAGAGATTCTGATATGGTACCAGTCGATAGTGAGTGCTTATTCAATACTTCTTTTGTTGTTGAAATAGAGTGTTAAAACCACAGTCAAATACTGCTCTTATGCAATATTTAAAAACTGGAAATTCTAGCTTTATAAAATGAAAGTGACTGACTAGTGAAGAAGATGGGAAGGAAGCTTACGAGCCTTTTATGTGCTTTTTTATTAGGTCTGAGTATCTCCTAATTCATTAGTAATGAAGGAAAGGAAGAATGCTGGCAGGCTTTTTATCTCAAATCATTATTAAAACAGAATATTTTTTTTCCAAAAACTTCTCCGTGTAAAGCACCATTAGATTCTGCCTGTGAAATCAACATTCAGGAAGTGACTTGGGTCCTGACCCAGTCCATAAATATGGCACGATGCGGCTGCTTGCCTGGGGAGCCCATTCACCACTCTCATGTATTTTCCCAGTAAAGAGTTGATTCATGTTGCAGGTAGAACAGAAAGCATCTCCACATCTCAGTGTGTGAAGAACAGAGCTCGTATTCTGCCCTCTCAACCCGCACTCCCCCTTGTGTTGCTTATTTTCGCTAATGCATCACTGTCCTTCCACCACCCAGGCTCAAAACCTCCCTGTTATCTTTCCTTCTCTCTCTCCCTCCCCAGTCCCCCAACAGCCTGTCTGTTGTCAATTCTGCTTCCTGTTACCTCTCACACCTGTGCCTGCCTCTGTTCCCATTGCTGCTGCCCTAATTCAAAGGCTTGTTACCTCTTGCCTGGACTACAGTGATAACCCCTGAATGGTCTCTCTGCCTCACTCAGATCAGTCTCACATATCAGGTTAATCTGCCTGAAACAGAGCTTTCATCACATTCCAGCCCTGCTAAAAATGGTCGGTCGTTGCTCTATTCCAGGCAGAATGAAGTCTACATTCACTCAAGGTGTGCCCTTGCAACATGATTTCTCATTACTCCTTTTATGCTCCCTATGCTTCAACTAAGTCAAACGACTTTCTCTTTATTCACTCACTCATTCATTTATTTAATAGCTTTTTATTGAGCTACTGAACAAGGCACTGAGGATACAGAAACGAAGGGCAACATTTCTGATCTCAAGCAGCTTACAAGTTCTGCCCCTTTCCACCTCTAGGCTGTTAACATTTCTGTCTCCATCACCTGGAATACCCCCCCCCCCAGTCCCCATCTACCACTGCCCAGATTCTGCCTATGCCTCAATGCCTCCCCTTTCCCCTGATTCAAATATCACCTTCTTCCTGAGGCCTCCTTCTGTCCCATGTCTCACTCTCTAGGCTGGAAGAAGTCAATTCCTCCTCTCAAAGGTTATAGAATATCACCTGCATTCTCTGAAGGCTATGTCTCATTTTCTAATAAAAACTATATGTTTTTGAGAGAAGGATCTGTGTCAGTTTCACCTCTGCATCCAAAGGAACATTCAATACAACTTTGTGCAAATATTAATTACTCAGTTAAATTTAGTTGAGTAAACCGGTATCTCAGAGATGCACCATGTAAATGGGATGGGGCCTCTCTAAGTCTTAGATTTAAGAACTAGAAAATAGCCCTTTTCTGTTCTTTGCTCCTAATTGTCAAAAAGACTCCAGCTTTTTCACTCCCCATGCTCTTTTTGTCCTGGGCATAATGCCCAATGCCACGTGGATTGGAGAGTCAATGCAGAGGGCCTGCTGGATTCCTCAAGAGGCCTCCTGACTTTGCATTTCTGGGGCTGTGCTGTTTCAGAGCTACAGGGAAGCTCCATTCCTTGGTGCCCTAGATTATTCAGAGTTTACTCCTCCCCTTTCTGGAGACAGGGTAGACTCAGTCATCTGGGGGGTCTGTGTACCACTCCTGGGTGGCAAAGGCAAGTCTGGCTTAGAGCCAGAATCTTGGGTGCACAAGAGAGCTTGGACAGCTTCTTCAGCCTTGTGCAGGAGGTAAGAGGGCAATGGCTGTGTGGCCAGAGCCAGAGGCTGCAGCCACTCCAGGACATTCCAGATCCTAGGTGGGGTGGTCCCAGTAAGAATCACAGCCTGGGGGCAAATTCGTGGGTAATGGGTGAGATGCTGGAAGTGAGTTTCCTCTACATCCAGGGCTCCCAAGGGGTGGGAGACTTCATTGGCCCCTTCAGTAGCCTTCCATGGATGGAAGGGTCAGTTCACACCCCTTGGCATTGATTGATCCTCCCCAATCCGGCCCCACCTACTTTTCTTAATTTAGCCTCCATAGCATCTCTGGGAACAGCTTCTAGTCCCCTCACAACAGACTGCTCTTAGCTACTCAAGCATAGCCTGCTTGTTCGTGCCCCAGGGTCTTTGCCTCAACCTGATGTCCCGCTACCCACCATCTGCTCCATTCTTCGTCTGTTCAAATCCTCTGCCTCCAAGGCCTTACCCAAATGCCACATCTGCTCAGCCCTTTCACTCAACCACCCCACTCAAAGGCAACACTCCAGTTTTACCACTTATTTTCTTGTGTTCTGTCTTGTAGATAGATAGTTGTTGCTAACTCTGTCTCCTTAAATGCTTTATGAAATTCTTCAAGATAGCTACATTTTATTCGGATATGCACCCAAAAGTCCAGTGTAGCTCCAGAACACAGAAGCCCTGTGGATACCCAAGAAAGGTTTGTTAAATGGATATTCAAGCGAAACATTATCACATTGGTCAATAGCATTAATGTGCTTCCAGGCACGTTTTCTACCTTGTAGAATGGGGAGGCAAATACCAACGCCTGTTTCCCCTGGAGAATCTCGCCCATGTCTTGGCCCTGAGGGCGTTTTCTGTTCTCTTTAGTGCAGTTCTAGGTCTGTGACCCAATTCTGTGAGTTGTCGCTCTCCCCTGGCTCTTCTAGTTCATCCCTCACCCTGACATTTGGGGCTCACCTATTTCCCATCACTAATGTCTTTGGACTGGCTACGTATTTGGCAGGTAAGTGAAGCATAGCCTTGCTCTGAGACAGGGTGAGGGCAGGCACCCAGGCCCCAGGGGAGGCAAGTACGCTGCCCCCCCATCCTCTCTGTCTACCTTCCGATCACCTCCCTTGACTTGCACATTTTCAGAGTGCTCAGAGCTCTTGGGCAGTGTCTGGGAAGTGTGAGGATATTTTGCTGTACCTTCTATAGCTTCCATGACCTCATTGGGCATTTATCCCATTTCCAGCAAATTTGTGAATTTCTGAGAGAGTTGTGTCTTACAATATTCTAGTATCCATAGCACAATATAAAATGTAAGTCTCTATACAATGATCATTGTTGAATTTTACAAATCCAGCTTCTGATCTGGGCGTCCTCATGAGTCATGGGCATCAAAGCGAAATGCTATGGTCTGTAATTAAAATACCTTCACTGTAATTTTATCTATTATAAAAAATAACTGGAAATAACTTAATGCCTAACAACGAGGTTCAAGATTCAGTAAATGATGGTGTATCACTGTGGTGGGATGTTATGCGTTATTAAAATGGTAGTTACAATGTCAGTGGAATGCTATGAAAAATATGATAGACTGGTAATTGATGAAAGAAGAGGAAAAAAATCATCTGAAACTATAATTGTCACTATCACTGTGTCCTATAACACCCCTGGGGAGCTGATATGCAAAGATGAAGCTGGTATTAATGTTGTAGGAGTTTAAGTGATTTTTTTCTGTGTCTTTAAGGTTGTGGCTATATTATTTTTGAATAAAAATTAGGCATAAATATAATTAATATTAAAAATATATAAACCATTTCACTTGAAGTTTAGGTCATTAATAGTGCTTTCCAAAAGAATGGAAATGCAGAAAGGTGATTTTTGATTAATGCCAAGGCCTATACCTATATAATTTATACTCTTACCAAATGAATTTTGATAATTATGGAGATAACACTGATAATCTTTGACTGTTATCTTGAAACCTGAAAATCAGTATGGAACTGCAAAAAATCTTGAGGGCCTTATGGAAAATACGCTAACTCTAGTAAAGTCAAGAATCTCAGGGCAGAGGACTAGTGCCACCTGGGGACTGGCTGGTCCCTAATTATGTAGTACATGGTGACAGAGTGGACAGGGACATTGTTAAAGAGCTATGACATTTTGGGAAAGTCAATCAACCTAAATAGGTAATTTCCTTCATCCTGCTGGTCAGTCAACCCCATTCAACAAAACCCAGTGAGTGAATTTCTATTGGGTGGCAGCATTGAGCTCAGCCCTGGGCCACCCGTGCTTTCTGCCAAAGTGAGTTCACAGAGATAGTGGGAGGGTAAAATGAAATAATGTATGTAGAGGCTGTGTGGGAAAGCTGAACAAAATAAATGTGAGCTATTATTAAGAAGAACGTAGAGCATCGCGGGTCTGGTTAGTTCCACAATGCTAACAGCTGATTCGGATCCCAACAAAATTGAGACAATCAGCTACTAACAAAGCTGGGAAAAACAAAGCCCTGATTAAAATGGGCTGCAGCTGACTTTTCCAAGCATCCCAGCTGGCCTCATTCGGGTTCTCACAGCAAACCGTTGTACCTCCAGCAGGGCACGATCACCCTGCCTAGGGCACAGCTCTATCTTGGGCACTTGTCTCTTCTCCTCAACTGTCACCTCACCCTCAGGAGCCACTTCAAAAAGGCTCGTTTAATCTGAAGGCTGTGTGTGTGTGAGAGAGAGAGAGAGAGACAGAGACAGAGACAGAGGTAGAGGTAGAGGATTTTCAATCTTGATGAGTAATTTATGACTTAACACCAAGGCTGGGCAGTGTTTCTCCGCTGAGCTAGTGATTTACCACTCTCTTGAAATATACAAAATGCCTTTAGAAGGAATTGTAAATGGACCTTGGTTATTTCCTGAATATGGTTCCTCTTCTCATTTAGGAATAAATGAGATGAGGTAGTCTAACACCTTACTGAAGGACTGGGGAGAAAATACAGAGGAACAATCAGTGAAAAAGAAAAAGAAATTGACAAGAAACAGTGGAAAGGCAATCCAAGCTAATAGAGAATCTCATTTGTAGATGAGGCACTGTCCTGTCTCTTTACCTTTGTGTCCTCCCTCTCTGAAAAGTACTACAATAGGGAGGGGAAGGTGGTGTCTAAGGCCAGGTGCTTAGTGCTTCCTTCCTGAAGGCAGAGGGCTTAGAAACATTAGTCCCTGCTAATGAGGTTTGATTTAATGAATCAATACCAACAATTCCAGTCCTTTTTTTTTTTTTTTTTTTTTTTGCTGAGTCATCACTTATTGGCATGTCGGTCATTTATAAACTTTCCATCTTCATTGCAGCCCCAGAGTTAGCACTGTGTAGGGGCAGAAACAGATGGGTGTGGACAGCAGAATGTCAGTGCCCTCACAGTTCACCCATTGCATGCTGGAGTTTAAAGTGTGCAAAGAGGTTCTCAGGGTCCATGACTAGCCAACAGAGACTTCGTTATTTTTAAAAAATAAATTCCAAATTAAGATAATAATACTATGTATGGAGCTCATACATTGGCAGCTTACTCTGTTCAGATAGAGTTTTGTCAAAATTTGTCCCTGTAAATGCTGCAGGGTCACAGAGCTATTAAGTTGCAGTGAGGATTCGCTTCCTAAGCATGGAACTGAGACCTCAATAGGAAATGATCATATCGATTATTTATCCTGTTATCAGATATTGACTTAGCATCTACAGTAGGAAAGGCACTGGGACAGGAATTAGAAGGAATATAAAAATTTCTACAGCCTGATTCCACTTCTTACCAGACTTCAGGGTCATGAGGGTCACTAAAGCAATAAATTAAAGTACTACCTTTCCTACCATCACTGTCACCAGCACTGTGACCATCCCCACCATAGTTTACCTGCATCACTAGCACCTCCACCATCACCCTGGCCATCATCACCACCACCACCACCACTGATGCCAAAAACATTTATGGAACATCCAGTGTTTGTGGCACTTCTCAAAAGTGGCAGCTGGGTCATAGCCAGGGCACGCTGAGGGATGATGTGGGGCCTGAGTGAAGGTGATATGTGACAAACCCTCTTCTTAGCCTTGAGCAGACTATAATGCTGGTCTCCCAGGAGCTGTCAATCCTAGGAGAATGGTTACAGATCATGCTTTCAGAATGGAAAATGAGCATGATTTGTGTAATGTTTTAGGAGGAGTTGATGGCCAAAGTTTCAATCTCTCTTTCTGGGAGCCCGTCTGTGCTGACTTCTTTCTTCTTGATCAAGGCCGCACCAACCTGTGGCAAAGGGAACCCTATCACATCAGGCAGCACCTCACCTCTATAAAACTAGAGGAGATCCTGAACACATGAAGGCAGCATTTTCATGACAACTATAACCACTAAAAACACACACAAGATGGCAAATGCAGAACCAGAGAAATAAAACGAGCCAGGGTCTACACTGGGAATTTATATATAAATAAATTTCATGTACACAGCTACACTATTCAGAGCATTTCTATTCATTACATTAACTTAATCATGAAGCCAGATGAAAACATAGATGGAAAGCCATCTCTAAACCAAGGAATGTCTGGGACTACTAGAAGCTAGCACAGAGATGTGGGACAGATTCTGCCACACAACCTCCGAAAGAACCAACACTGCCAACACCTTGATTTGGACTTCCACCCTCCAGAACAATGAGATAACACATTTCTCTTTTAAGTCGCCCAGTTTATCATAATTTGCTTTGCTATGGTGGCTATAGGCACCTAGTTCGTTAGCCAAATCTTAGGCCCAAACTACTTCCCACAGACCATCTCTGAGTGTAGCACAGTCCTGGCATTTAACACTCAACCATAACTACTTGCTAACTTACCTACTGTTTGACTAGTACTCGATAAATGGTACTATGCTAGACTCTGTGATGTTACAAATGTAACATGACTTCACCCTCGAGAGACTTCTAGTTTTTGTGTGGGACAACACATAAAGTCTAGGTAACTAGAAGGCAGAACAGAAAAGTGTGAAACAAGATTTTTTAAAAAAAGTGAAAAGAAAGGAGCTATCACAGGAAAGGTTGCATGGAGAAGGAGGGAGTTTGTGAAGTGACACAGGTAAAGGTTTTCTCCTACTGCTCGAGAGCTGGGGGACACCACTAGTAATCTGATGGCTCCTGACTGTGCTGCTGGGTTTAAGGGACCTTGGGGGTCAGAGCAGGTGTTCAGTCTGGGATCCTGGGATGCTGTTGATAGGCAGGAAGACATAGGTCTTCCTGTGTCTCTATGTGTTGCTTCTCCTTCCAGAGACTCCTCTGGTGCTAACATGAGGTTATGAGAAAGCTGAGTGTTAGAGAAGACCTGGGACCTTCTTGCATAAAGGGTGTGGAAGCTACACAGAGTGCTTTCACTTGCTTTCTCTGCTGTCCTGAAAACTCCATTAGGATCTGGGGCTTGGAGTGGAAGAAGGTATAGTCCACCACTGGCTCTCCATCTAGTGTTGAATAGATGGGATGCTTTTCATCACGGGCTTTGCACAGCCTCAAGAATCTGCCTTGGTCCATTTCCTAGTCTCAGAACCTCAGAATGCTCCAGGATGTGTACCTCTGGGACACGAGGTAGAATGTGACAAGCATCACAAGATGGGAAGGAAACTCATAAGAAGCAGAGACAACAGTTCTCCAAGTCAACTGGTGGGGGAAGAGAGGGGAGGGTTGGAGGAGGAATCTCTCTTCCTTGTTTGCCAGACTTAACCCTCAGGGCTCAGAGCAAGTCCTGCCCTGACCTTCAGGGCTAATAACTCAGGAAGCACAGGTTCAGAATATTAGTGAGGCCCCTGGGACTGTCCTTGTCATAAAGATGCCCCCTTGTTGATCCTTCCAAACAAGCCTGCCACCTCCTGTCTAAAACCTTTGCTGATAATCTCATGTAGAGCTCATGGCTCCACACTGGCATTTAAAGTTCTGCTGAGCATGATGTCATCCTGCTTTACATTTTAGTTAAATGTTGACTTCAACACCTAAATATAAGTACCCTGAGATTAGAAAACAGGTACAATTCATGTTTTTATCATTCTAAAGACTGGCATGGTCCCGTTTATTTAATAAGCGTTAGTAAATAAGTCAACAGAAATTTATTGAATGCCTGTTAAGTGCTGGGCAATATGCTATGATCTGGAAATCAGTACTTCGAATAGGAAGTGTTAACAGATGGGATAAGATCTGCTCTTATTGCTGACCTCTATTTCTCTTCAGTCTCCAGCTCTCTGACCTTATTTACCAACATCCGTGGGCTCATGCCCCATTCAGCAAATGGTAAGACACTCCCAGATTGTGCTGGGAGACATTTCAATTTGTAGGTTTTCTGATTGTGATGTCTTATATTTATGGTCAGAACAACTTGCTAGGTCCTACCTGTCCCTTCCTTGCCCCAGTCATCTGTTCCCAACTGCTCACCTAGAATTTTGCTCATCTTATTAGTTGGATTTATTGGCTTCTGTCTTTTCACCTAACTCTGACCAGAGCTCTACCTTGACCATTGGCTCATAGATGTCCCCTTGAATCTGGCTCTATCAGTCAGGCCAAGCAACTATGAGTCTTTTCTCACCATCTGTTCTGGGTTTCCAGTCTTTATGACACATATCTGTCCTTAGGTAGATTTTCTTCTCAACAGAAGAAGAGAAGGACCAGATTATAAATATGTATTCCATTATAAGTGTACTCGATTGTTGAAACAATAATAATTTATTTATGCCATATCAAATTAAAAAAAAGAAAAAAAGAATGAAAACATCCACCAAATTAACATATAAGGTGGTGAGAAAAAATAAAGTTAAGTGTTCTAAGGTCTTTACACTATCTGTAATAAACATGATTATTCATTAATTTAAAAAATTGTATAAATTATGTATGTTATATTTTTTAGTATAAATCCTAGAAGAATAGAAAGAGTATACAACTCCCTAACTAATAAAAGGAAAATATAAGTAATAAAAATAAATAAATCCATGGGATACCTGGGTGGCTCAGTTGGTTGGACGACTGCCTTCGGCTCAGGTCATGATCCCAGAGTCCCAGGATTGAGCCCTGCATCAAGCTCCCAGCCCCACAGGGAGTCTGCTTCTCCCTCTGACCTTCTCCTAGCTCATGCTCTCTCTCACTGTCTCTCTCTCAAATAAATAAATAAAATCTTTAAAAAAATCCAAAATAAGGCAATAATAGAAAGAAAAAGAAACATATTAATAGAGCAAATATAAGCACAAAATAAGATGGCAGACTTTTAGCTCCAAAATATTAGATCCTACGCAAATTTCAGTGAATTAAAGTCTCCAGTAAACAGCAACAACAACATCAAAGCTCAAAGATTTTCTGCCTAGATTATATATGATACATATTCCTGTATATAGTATTTTGGAAGACATGTCTAAAACAGAAGGATACAAAACAGTGGGGGCACCTGGGTGGCTCAGTTGTTCAACATCTGCCTTTGGCTCAGGTCATGATCCCAGGGTCCTGGGATCGAGCCCCACATTAGGCTCCCTGCTTGGTGGGAAGCCTGCTTCTCCCTCTCCCACTACCCCTGCTTGTTGTGTTCCCTTTCTCCTTGTGTCTCTCTCTGTCAAATAAATAAATAAAATATTTTTTAAAAAAGGATACAAACTGGTGTAAGATAAAAAGATGAAAAAAATATAGCAGATAAATACTAATCAATAGATATCTTAGAAGGATTAATTAGTTATGAAGCAAAATTGACAAACATCTTTAGAGATAAAGATATAATTTCACAATGACATGCTTTAATTAACAAAAACTATTACAATTTAAAATAGGTAAAAAGCCTAAAAAAGAAGAAAGCTTCAGAATGTGTATGCTAAAAACTGATGGAAGCACAAGAGGAAAAAAATTATAATCAGGATGGGAGATTTTAATGTACTTCTCTCAGTCATGGATACATCTTACAGAAAAACTTACAACAAATTTAAACCAGATAAAAAGTTGGCCTAATGGATACAGGACATTGCATCAGACTATTGCAGAAAATGTATTCCTTATAGGCACATATATCTTTATCAACTACTTCTGGACTTTGACTCATCTCAAGAAATTTTATTGAACTGAAATCATTTTGAACATGATCTCTAATAAAAATGCAGTGAACATTTTTTGATATGATTATCTGTTGAGTTTGAGGAGTTCTTTATAGATCCAGGATATCAATCTTTTGTTTGTACTGTCATTTGCAAATATCTTCTCCCATCCCATGGGGTGCCTCTTTGTTTTCTTGACTGTTTCCTTTGCTGTGCAGAAGCTTTTGACTTTGATGAAGTCCCAAAAGTTTATTTTTGCTTTTGTTTCCTTTGTCTTTGGAGACATATCTTGAAAGAAGTTGCTGTGGCTGATATCGAAGAGATTACTGCCTATGTTCTCCTCGAACTCAACCCACACAAAACAGATAATCATATCAAAAAATGGGCAGAAGATATGAACAGACACTTCTCCAATCAAGACATACAAATGGCTATCAGACACATGAAAAAATGTTCATCATCACTAGCCATCAGGGATATTCAAATTAAAACCACATTGAGATATCACCTTACACCAGTTAGAATGGCCAAAATTAGCGAGACAGGAAACAACATGTGTTGGACGGGAGTGGAGAAAGGGGAACCCTCTGACACTGTTGGTGGGAATGCAAGTTGGTGCAGCCTCTTTGGAGAACAGTGTGGAGAGTCCTCAAGAAATTAAAAATAGAACTTCCCTAGGACCCTGCAATTGCACTCCTAGGTATTTACTCCAAAGATACAGATGTAGTGAAAAGAAGGGCCATCTGTACCCCAATGTTTATAGCAGCAATGGCCACGGTCACCAAACTATGGAAAGAACCAAGATGCCCTTCAGCAGACGAATGGATAAGGAAGATGTGGTCCATATACACTATGGAGTATTATGCCTCCATCAGAAAGGATGAACACCCAACTTTTATAGCAACATGGATGGGACTGGAAGAGATTATGCTGAGTGAAATAAGTCAAGCAGAAAGAGTCAATTATCAAATGGTTTCACTTATTTGTGGAGCATAGCAAATAGCATGGAGGACATAGGGAGTTAGAGAGGAGAAGGGAGTTGGGAGAAATTGGAAGGGGAGGTGAACCATGAGAGACTATGGACTCTGAAAAACAATCTGAGGGGTTTGAAGTGGCGGGGGGTGGGAAGTTGGGGGAACCAGGTGGTGGTTATTAGAGAGGGCACAGATTGCATGGAGCACTGGGTGTGGTGCAAAAATAATGAATACTGTTATGCTGAAAATAAATAAAAAATAAATTAAAAAAAATGCAGTGAACAGACACTTCTCAAAAGAAGACATACAAATTGATAACAGACACTTGAAATAATGTTTATCATCACTAGCCATCAGGGAAATTCAAATAAAAACCACATTGAGATATTACCTTATACCAGTTAGAATGGCAAAAATTGAAAAGGCAAGGAACAAGTGTTGGAGAGGTTGTGGAGAAAAGAGAACTCTCTTACACTGTTGGTGGGAATACAAGTTGGTGCAGCCACTTTGGAAAACAGTGTGGAAGTTCCTCAAAAAATTAAAAATAGAGCTACCCTATGACCCAGCAATTGCACTACTGGGTATTTACTCCAAAGTTACAGATGTAGTGAAATGAGGGCCATATGCATCTCAGTGTTCCTAGCAGCAATGTCCACAATCGCTAAACTGTGGAAAGAGCCAAGATGCCCTTCAACAGACAAATGGATAAAGAAAGTGTGGTCCATATATACAATGAAATACTACTCAGCCATCAGAAAGGATGAATACCCAACTTTTGCAACAACATGGATGGGACTAGAGATTATGATAAGTGAAATAAGTCAAGCAGACAAAGTCAATTATCATATGGTTTCACTTATTTGTGGAACATAAGGAATAACATGAAGGAGATTAGGAAAATGAAGGGGAAAATGAAGGGGAAAATGAAAAAATCGGAGGGGGAGATAAACCATGAGAGACTATGGACTCGAGGAAACAAACTGAGGGTTTTAGAGGGATGCATGATGGGGGATGGGTGAGCCTGGTGATGGGTATTAAGGAGGGCATGGATTGCATGGAGCACTGGGTATTATATGCAAACAATGAATCATGGAACATTATTTCAAAAACTAATGTTGTAGTGTATGGTAAATAACAAAGCATAATAAAAAAAAAGATGCAATAGCTGAAAAAATGCAATTAAGCTAGAAATTAAAAAAAAAGTTAACAAGAATATTTTCATATGATTGGAAATTTAGACACACACACTTCTAAATAATCAAAGAAGTATAGCCAAAAAGAACGTTTAGTGTTAATCAGAACATATTTTGAACTAAACAACTGTGAGAATGCTATTTAAAATTCAGGACATACAGCCAGTAGCATGCTGGAGTTGGCTTGAAAGAGCTTATAAGAGCCAACAGTTAAATATTCAGGAAATTTTCCAGCTGATTGTTAACCCACTAGCAGCTTGAAATCAGTCATGGTTGGGTACTTTCAACACAGATATATGGAATTGACATGCTACAAATTAGGACTTTATCTTTTTTCTTTTTTCCTTTCCTCCTTTCCTTTCCTTTCCATTCTTTTCCTTGTCTCTCCCTCCCTCCCTTCCTCCTTTCCTTCCTTTCCTTCTTTCTTTCTCTTTTGCTTTCTTGCTTGCTTGCTTTATTTCTTTATCACATTAGTTACCAGAACAGCAAGAGATGCAGTTAAAACATTATATTGAGGGAAATTTATAGCCTCAAAAGTATGAATTAGAAAAAAACATAGGCTAGAAATTCAATTTTGGGAACTAGAAAATACAAAGCAATATAAAAACAAAGAAAGTAGAAGAAAGAAAAACAATTAAGAAATAGAAAAATATTATGCAAAATAGAAATATATTGAAAAAAAAAACAAACAAAACCAAATGTTGGTTCTTCAAAACTATGAATGAAATTGAAAAACTTCTGGTGAGATTGATAAAAAAATAAGAAATTGACAAATAATACCTGGAGTGAAAAAGTAGACATTACTACTGACACTGCACACATTGAGAAGATAATAATAGGATATATGCCAATGTATTAAAATAAATATTAAATGTATACCTTCTTGGAAAAATATAACACACAATAATCTTCTCATGAAGAAATAACAACCTTGAATTTTTCTTTAGCTAGTAAAACAAAACCTTCTTATCCAGAACTCTCTAGGTCCAGATGGTTTTTACCAGAAAGTTCTATAAATTTTCGAGAGAGAAGTATTTCCAACTTATACACATTCCTTTAGACAATAGAACAAAAGGACAAATCTTTCATTATGCTTTATGACACTACCCCTAATCTTGATTCTAACACTCTACTAAGGCAAAATGAGAAAGGAAGATTAAAGCCCAATCTCACTCATGAATGTAAATGTAAAACATAAACTGCAATTAGTAAACTAGATCCAGCAATATGCATAAAAAATACACCATGACTAATTTGGGCTTATCTATGGAATGCAAGATTAGTGTAACTTTGGAAAAGCAATTCATGTAATTCATCACATTAAAAGAAAAAAAATGAGAAAAATGGTGTGACTAGCAGAGATGTAGAAAAAGTATTTGGTAAAAGTCAACATCCATTTATAATGAAACTCTTATCAAAACAAGAATAGAATGAAATGTCCTTAATTTTACAAAGGGTATCTATACAATTTTATGGCAAACATCACCCTAAATGTTGAAACTTTAAGAGTTCTCATTTGGAAATTTGGAACAAAAAAAGAATTCCCGCTTACACTTCTATTTAACCTTTGTCCTGGAGTTGCTTACCAGCTCATTAATATAATAAAAAGAAATAAAAGCTATAAGAATTGAAAAGTGGGGGAAAATAACTGTCACTATTCACAGATGATATGATTATGCATAGAAAATCCAAAGGAACCCATGAAGAGATTATTATAATTATTGTGAGGGTTTGACATGGTTATAGTATTCACATTCAATACTTAAACAATAAATCTAATTCATATAATCGAGTGACAAATTACAAATGAAATAAAAGAGCTACCATTATAATCACATAAAACAAGATGATATCCTTGGGAATAAGGCTAAGAAAATATTTTTGTCCAAATGTCTACAAGAAAATTACAAAGTATTATTGAGAGACATTAAAAAAGAAAGTGAGATAAGTAGAGAGATACATGAAATTTATGAATCAGAATAGTCAGTTTTTTGAAAGATATCACTTGTTCTCAAATTGTTATAATGTGATGCAAACCTACAAAGCTTCATGAATTTGTGTCTTTTTTTTTTTTTTTTTAACTTGGCAGGCTGATTTTAAAATTTAGATGGATAGGGGCACCTGGGTGGCTCAGTGGGTTAAAGCCTCTGCCTTTGACTCAGGTCATGATCTCAGGGTCCTGGGATTGAGCTCTGAATCGGGCTCTCTGCTCAGCGGGGAGCCTGCTTCTTCCTTTCTCTCTGCCTACTTGTGATCTCTGTCTCTCAAATAAATAAATAAAATCTTTAAAAAAATAAAATAAAATTCAGATGGATATACAAAGAGTTGATAAGAATATCCAAGACACTCTTGAAGAACAGGGAATCCACTGGCTCTCCTAGATACCAAGATCAGTGGGGGAAGCAAGGATTTTTTTCAGCAAATTGTTGGGACAATTAGGTATATACGTGGAAAAAAGTTGGATTTTTACCTCATATTTTACTATAAAAGTTGATTTCAGTGGGTTGAGATGATAGCTGGAAGGAAAATCTGTAAGGAAAGATATTGTTATGATCTAAGAAACCCTACTAAGTACAAAGGAAAACATTTGTAAGTTTTTTCTACATTGATATCAAGACATTCTCTTCAACAAATGGCAACATTAAAAAAGATACAAGTATAAACCACAACACAACACATATAACAAACAACAGACTGGTATTCAAAATATTTAAAGAATCTCCCCAAATCTCGAAGAAAAGGCAGAGAACCCATTGGAAGAATGGGTAAAAGTCTTAGACACTTCCACAAAAGGAAATATGATTACCACTAGATATATGATTAAGAACCAGTGAAATCAAATATGATCACAATGGGATTCCTTCCACAAATACCCGTTAGATGGACAAAAGTTCATCAATGAAGAGACGACAGAACATTGGGAATTTTTCTTGACCAAGAGTGTTGATTGGTGCACCCATCTGGAAATAAGTTATGCATTATTTAACCTATTACCCAGAAATGTAAATACCCAGAAATATAACCCCTAGGCATATACTCTACTAAATTTTGGTCATATATACCAAGTAGCACAAGAATATTCATAGTAGCAATGTTTGTGATAACTATCATTTTGATAAACCCAAATATCCATCAACAAAAAAACAGATGAATTACACTGTACATTATTCACAGAACGCAATACTATTCAGCAATGGCAATGCTCTAACACATGCAGCTATATGGGTGAATCCCACAAACCCGATGCCTAATGAAAGAATACAGATAGAATAATTCCACTCATGTAAACCTCAAATATGGGAAGCAAAATTTATTGTTTAGAGTTGCATACACAAGTGCTAAAACCATAGACAAAGTCAAGGAAATATGATCACAAGAGCCGGCATGGTGGTCACCTCCAGGAACAAAGAGCAAAGCTGTCATCAGGAAGAAGCCCATGGAATCTTCTGTGAGGCTGGCAGTGTTCCTTTTCTTGTCCTGGCTGGTGGATATGTGGGTGTCCTTTTGATTTTTCTTCTTCTTCTTTTTTTCTTTTGTTAAACATATGTATGTGGCTTACATGCTTTTCTGTATGTGTACCCATACTGCATGACTTTTTTAAAATTGCATGGGTTTGGGAGAGATGATATCCCTACTGGATGGTGGTTTCCCTTTGTTGATAGACATGGAAGATACTTGACCCACCAAAGCTGGCAAATGGCCAGGCTAAACTTCCGGTAAGTACTGCATGGAAGTACTCCTGGATTATCCACCTGGGAGCTGAGGACACCCAGAGTCTGAGTCAGGCCTTCTGACAGAGCAACTTGTATAGGCATTTCCATTCTTCATTCCAGCTTCTCTTGCGACAGCTCTTGGCACCAGACAGGCATTTAACGTAAACTGAGCACCACGAATGGGCCAGGCACTGTGTTAGGTACTGTAGATATGAAACTTACTAAGTCATGAACTTCAAGGAGTTTACCACCCTTAGAGGAGAGGAACGAGGTCACTGATCACAGCAGGCTGCTGGCTTGTCTAAAAGTGGAGATGAAGTAAGGAGTTAGATAGGTCTTCGATAGGACAACCTTCCCAGAAGAGATGACACCTGAGCTCTGTTTCAAGGATAATTGCCAGGCAAATGTGGAGTAGTGAAGGATAGTTCAGGAGAGGGGAGCAGTATGTTGGTAAGTAAGAAACAGCAGCTGCATTCTAGAAACAGCAAATGGCTCTGACTATCCAGAATGCTCTTGAGTGCTTATGTAAGGTCGAACTTAAAAGGAGGTTAACCATTACATGAACCCCATCCTTTCCTAACCTGCTGAAATTACGAGTTAAATAAATCTTTTCAGCTTTAAGAAAGTATTCCTAGAAGGGATATCCTAAGGTCTAAAAATCAATAGTAACATCAATACATTTTTACTAAGAGCCTACTATATGCAAAATAGGTGCTGGACTGGCAAATATGGAAGGCAGGGTTAGGGGAATAAGACAAAGAGTATTCCTAGGAAGCTCACGAATATGAAAGTGACAATAATGCTTGATGTTTATGTAACATTTGGCCATTTGAAAATTTTTTCACAAATATCTCATTTGGTTTGGGGTAGTGAGAGGAGCTCTGACAAGGGGTTTTGCCTATGAATGACACCATGTCCTACAGGGCTTCTCTGGTCATGGGCTGCTAACCCCTCTTCCGGGATTTATTAGAGGATGAATGAAGGTGAGACACTCTGCTCTCCACGTGCTCCAGAATATAGTGGTTTAGCCCTTCAGGGTTTGGATTTTCATTTGGATAGAATTGCTTTGAAGTCCTTAGCTGTAAGTTTTTGGTTTGTTTGTTTCTTTGTTTCTTTGTTTTAATAAGGGCCAGTTCAATAGAGTTGTTACCTATAAAGCACTGATAACAATGATAATCCTATGCGTGTAATCCAGAGGCAGCCAGAAAAAAAGTTCTATCCAAGATGTTTCTCCAGGTTGTATGATACATCTGATAAGGGGTTAACATCCAAAATATATAAAGAATTTACACCACTTAATATTTTAAAAAACCCCACAAACAACCCAATTAAAAAATGGGCAGAGGACTTGAACAGACATTTCTTCAAAGAAGACATACAGATGGCCAACAAGTACATGAAAAGATGTTTAACTTCACTCATCATCAGGGAAATGCAAATCAAAGCCATAATGAGATATCACCTTGCACCTGCCAGAGTGGCTGTTATCAAAAAGACAAGGAATGACAAGTGTTGATGAGGATATGGGGAAAAGGGAACCCTCGTGCACCGTTGGTAGAAATGCAAACTGGTGCAGCCACTATGGAAAACAGCATGGAGGTTTCACAGAAAAAAATAAAAAATAAAAATACCATACAATCCGGCAATTCAATTTCTGGATGTTTATCTTAAAAAAAAAAAAAAAAAAAAGATGAAGAAGAAGAAGAAAAGAAAAGGCTAATCTGAAAGGATATGTACCCTTGTGTTCCTTACAGCATTATTTATAATAGTTGAGATATGGGGACAACTTAAATGTCCATGGCTGGATGAATGTACTAAGAAGAAATGGTGATATATGCAATGAACTATTACTCAGCCACAAAAAAGAATAAGGTCTTACCATTTATGACCACGTGGATAGACCTAGAGGGTATTATGCTGACTGAAATAAGTCAGACAGAGAAAAATGCCATATGATTTCACTTATATGTGGAATCTAAATAATAAAACAAATGAACAAACAAAACCAAACAGAAACAAATTCATAGATATGGGAAATAAATTGTTGGTTACCAGGATTGGAAAGTGTTGGGGGGATGAGTAAAATAGGTGACGGAGATTAAGAGGCACAAATTTCCAGTTAGAAAATAAACAAGTCACGGGGATGAAAAGTATAGCATGGGGAATATAGCCAACAATATAGTAATAACTCTGTAGAGTGACAGATGGTAACTAGACTTATGGAGATCATTTTCTAATGTATAAAAATACCAGACCACTATGATAGACACCTGAAACTAATAGGAATTGTGTGTCAATTACACTTCAATAAAAACAATAATCACAAAACAAACAAAAAACAAATGTCTGTTACCCCATTATACCCCCTAGAATGGCCACATTAAAAAGCAGAGATAATACAAAAGTGTTGCTGAGGATTGTTGTGGGGAAATTAGAACCCGCATATATTGCTGGTGGGATTGGAAAATGGTGGAACCACTTTGGAAAATAGTCTGGAACATCCTTAAAATGTTAAACACAGTGTTTCCTTATGACCCAGCATTTCTACTCCTAGCCATATATCCAAAGCCACACAAAAGCTTGTACACTGAAGTTCATAACAATGTTATTCATAACAGCCAAAAAGTGGAAACAATCCACGTGTTCATCAAGTGATGAATGAATAAATTGTGGCAAATCCTTAAAAAGGAATATTATTCAACAGTAAAAGGGAACAAAGTACATGCTACAGTAGAGATAAACTTTGAAAACATTATCCTAAGTGAAGTAAGCCAGACATAAAAAGACACAAACTGTATTATTCCATTTCTACAAAATGTCCAGAATAGACACAGATCCATAGAAATATCAAGGAGACTAGGAATCTCCTGGGGCTGGTGGGTAGAGTGGGTATGGGAAGCAGGTGGGGAAGATGGGGGGGGTGGCCATCTGTGGATACAGGATTTCTTTGTGGGGTGATGAAAATCTTAAAGTTGGTATGGTGATGTTGCACAACTATGAATATACTTAAAACCATTAAATTGTGCACTTTAACTGCATGAATTGAATGGTATGTTAATTACATTTAAATAAAGTTGTTCAAAACAATGACAACAACAACAGATATTCTACTAGGTTTATCCAGAAACAAGGGATGATCAGAGGTATGTAATGCCTCCAACTTGCAGCGTGGCATCCTGAAAATAGCACCGAGTTTGGAGTAAAAATATGTGGTTTGAGCATTGGTTCAATCACCACATAGCTGTGTATCTTTAGGCAAGTAATTGAACCTCTCTGAGCTTCAGTTTTCTCACCTGTAAGATAGGGGCAATAACCCTGCCCATCTCGGCGATTTGGCATGAAATGAGATTAATGTCTGAAAGGGGTTTCCAATGAAAAACCAGTTTGTCCCAGACAAGGGACTTATTATTGCTGTTGCTTTGCCCTTTTGTAGGATCTGCTTGGTAGGTCTATTGTCAGGCAGTGTTTATTTTTTATTTTTTTGTTTCCTGCAAGGTGGCTCTATATTCTGTCTACCAAATAGCAAATTGCTACATTGTTTCTTTGTTGTTTGACACTTAGGTTCTCAACCTAATATTCTGTTTACTTAAATATTTCAGAGTCTCTTAGCATTTCAAAAGAGTATTTTTAAACATTAGCTATGAAAAAAAACAGAAGAGGAAATAGAGGCACAATTGCTCACTCTTCTAGGCTCAGCAGTTACCTACTGAATTATGCACATATACAGGCAGAGAAAAAAAGAACCAACAAAAACAAGATGCATTCACTTACAAATAGAAATATGAATTATCTATAAATTTGTTGATCTGTGCCGGGCCTTGGTAGTTAATTTTACATTTGTAATTTCACCCCCATATGAAAGCCAGGCATTTAAATGACAGTTGCCAAGGAAAGCTTTTGTTACCTTCAACAGTGGTTCGGAAGAAGTTTCTGCTTCAATCTGATAGTCAGTCTTGTTATAAGATACATAGTGACAAGTGCCCCCTACAACTTTGAGAAACGGAACCTGGGATATTCTAACTGACCTTGAATTCTGGATCTTGACGTCCCTGTCTTTTCTTTGGTAATATTACAGCCCTCCTGCGGTTCGGATCTAGAGGACATGTGATTAAAATGTTATTTTTAGGGAATACACAATTTCCTACATTAAAATTCCAAAACCCAAGAGAGCAGCTTAGACTTGTAACTGTGTGATGTGATCGGCCACTGGTGTCCAACAGACTCTGAGCAAGAGGGAAAGAGGGGAAGTGCCTGCGCACAAAATGTGCCCCCGCCTTGAGAGAAGGGGGCCAGAGTGCCAGCCTCCAAACACACCACCTTGCATGGTGCTCACCAGACTTCATAACCTCATCTGTGGGAACCCACTGTCCAAGGGATATGTCATTTCCTCCCTGAAGAGGGGCCGTGGCCCAGATGTCAACAGCGGCTGGCTGTTGGGAGAGGCAGGATGGCGAGTTTCTTGCCTCATTTGGCGCAGGCGTCAGTTTGCTGTGAGAGGATTCAGAGAGCATGCTGTGTAGGGCAGTGAATAGAGGTGCAGCTCTGCGTCAGCCTCACGCCCTGCTTCCTCATGGCTTTCGGTAGCAGACATGGACGTTAAGTGTCTCACCAGGGCTCACTGGCTCCTCATGTCAGATCAAGGCCTTCCTTAGGCCTGACCTCTGTGACTAATGCATGCTCTCAGGGAGACACTGGCCCAGTTGGCAGAAGCCCAAAAGTCTGTTGTCTGGGAAGTTTGAGTAATGGAGAGTTCTCTCCGGTTAATTTAGATTAACGGGGGCTCAGCTTAATCTGTTCTTGGACATTATCATATTGAGCATTTGTGTATTTCCGGGTTTCAAGGGATTGACATTTATTTACCATTCATTTACTGTGTTTCTAGTGTTTAGGTTCCTATCTTAAAGAGATTGAAAATCTAGTTGATGACAATCTAAGAAACAGGAAACAATTAAGGAGTCTTGATTATCAGGGAAACTGGGATTTAGGAAAAACAGCAATGCAGAGATCGTTGGGGTCAGAGATGGTTTTCTAGAGGAGGCAAGGTTTCCCCTGGGCTTTGAAACACCAGCAGGATTTATCTGGCTTTGAAGGAGAATAAGAAGAATAGGGGAGGGAGAGCAAGAGCATAGTTAATACCAAAACAAGAGAGAAAAGAACTGACTCTGCCTGCTCAGAAGGCTCGTTAGGACTTTCGAGAACTCCAGGATCCTTCTAGATCACAATGCGCAATGTCCAGGAGTATTGACAAGTAGAGTGTGCGGCTGATGGGTGGGCCTCCGAGAGAGGAGAGTGCTGACAGCCTACATTTCAGTCCCCGAGTCTCCTTTTGGAGACATGAAAACTAGGATATTTTAAAAAGCAAGTAAAAGAAGCTTTATTTGTTGGACTAGTGAAAGGACAGGGTATGCATCCTGTTGGGGAACTAGCCTCTTACCCC
Source organism: Mustela putorius furo (assembly GCF_011764305.1). Classification (NCBI taxonomy): domain Eukaryota; kingdom Metazoa; phylum Chordata; class Mammalia; order Carnivora; family Mustelidae; genus Mustela; species Mustela putorius. The sequence goes on along the minus strand of NW_025422368.1, from coordinate 34,641,665 downwards.
AGAGCCATCCTCACTCATTTGGTAACCACGTAGGAAATAGCTTCATGCCCTAGTCTGAAAAATGGAACTAATAACAGGTCCCCCTGTATGTAAACAAAACTGCACTGGGGATAAGCACTGTGCATATTAGCCCTTATGCTTGCTGGAAGAAAAGATTAAAATAGGTTTGCGAAATTATGATGATGATTACATACGACTGGGGTCTGGGGGGTTGATTTTTCAATTAATTGATTTTATAAGTCACTCATGGTGTGGGGCTACAGAATCCGAAAGGAGTGGCTTCGAATCCCAGATCAATCACCCACTGCCTGCACCACCTTTCCTTCCTTCATTAGAAAAATATGTATTAGCCTTTTATTATGTGTTCCGATAGGTTACCTATGCATGTTGAGGTCTGTTTCCTCATCCATAAGATAAAGATTAAAGTATAAATCTCTTAGGGCTTTGATAATGTCAGGCATATGGCAGATTGTAATTCATATTATTTCTCCTTTAGTTAATGAGTGAGAAAGTTAAATAAGGCATGGTTACTTAAGGAGCTTAAAGCATGGGATAGGAGGGGAGACGGGTCCGTGGCAGATACTAATGCAAGACAGAACACCGCTAGTGTAGAGATGGGATATGAATGAGTGGAGACTGTCTGGATGGACATGATAGCATTGACTAAGAGGCCGGGGTCCTGGTGGTTGAATGGGAAATGTGGATCCTGAGCAAACAGGATGGTGTGAGGTGATTCGAGGAGATGTCCCAAGTAATAACTCACACTAGTTACCCCTTAGTTTAGCATTGACTTTTGGGAGAAGATGCAAGAATGCCTCTATCTTTTTCTTTATTCACATATTCATCCATTGACAAAACGTTTATTACTCCACCTGCTGTGTTGAGCATTTTCCTAGCACTGGGAATACCACCAAAGAATTTGCTGAGGAGTGGAGAAGAAAGACAAGTAAAGAGGCAGTTAAAAATCACTGTGATGAAGACTAAGATGGTCATTATCTGACTACCTCCTGGGGGTCACACAAAACTGGATGTTGGCCCTGGATTCTCCATCTCTGGCTATGGTATCTTAGGGAGGAGAATAAATTCATTCAGTCTCCATGTCCCCTCTGCCCTCTAGCTCATTGGTTTGAGGTTCCAGTGAGATCATGTATTTAAAAGCTCTTTGGAATCTATATTGTGCCACATACATGTGTATTTTAATATATTAACCATCAATGAATCTATCATCTTATATTATCCTGCCAGATCTGACCATGATTTTAATTTTCTGTAAAAAGCAGTAGCAGATTTTATTGTCTTTTTTGTTTCTTGAGGTTGCTTCTTTTTGATGTGAATCTCCATAAACCCTTATGTATTAGTTCCTTCTGCTCATGTAGTTGTATCCATGCCTGTTTGTCTGCATCAGACTGGATTTTAGGATGGACTAATAAGGTTTTAAACTGCCTTCAGAAAGGGGTGAGGGGACTGATAATTAATGAGGAAAAGACAAAGGCATAGTGATTAGAAGAGAGAGTCAAGCATTACAGAAAGATCACAGTAAGAACACAGAGGGTGGGGCTTAGCAGTTTAAGGGGGACAGAGATGCAATAAAATGTAGAAGAATAAAATGAGTTGGGAGCAAAAGGCAGAGAAAGAGACAGGTGCAGCCATCCAGCTGGTGGAGGGGAGAAGAAGGTGCCTCCCATTTTAAACAGCTTATGTCCTCTAGCTGCAATATTTCTGCTGATGTCTGAATAGAGAGAAAAATGTGTGTGTATGTGTTTGTTAATAACAGTTATCTATTTATAGGTCTTAAATTATATACCACGAAAGCCTCTCTGAGACAAGATGTGTTATTTGGCTGCCAGAAGAAGTTAAAGAAAAAAAAAAGGCACCAGTAAAGGGGGGGTCTTCTAGATGTGTTTTTCTCCTTTTCTTCATTCTCTCCATCCGTCTTCTTATGGTTAATGACAACTGCCAACTCTGTTTTGGAGACAAACTCCAAAGATGTGAAGAGGAAATTATTAAGATCTTCCTCCAGAAGGAGGGGCCTCCATGGCATTCTGGAGAATGGCGAGAAACCCAGATCACATCATTTTCCAGCAGAATCCAAATGGGAATCAGACAGCACCATTCCTAAGATCTTCATGTTTCAGAGGATGAGACTGAGGCCCAGTGCACTTGTCCTGCCCAAGGCCTCCATGCCAGCTGGGACAGAAGAACGTTTGCTAGTTTATTCCAGTGCCCTGTCTACCAGGATGGCCACTCAGCCCTTGCTCTTTTATCAATTCCAGTTTTCTCACTAATCTATGAAATGAGAAGTCTTGGTGTCCTTTCTCCTCTGACTTCATCTTTCCAGGGAACTATTGGAATCCCCTCACAACCTCAAGATGTCCTTCAGGTAACAGGGCGTCCATACTTGATTCTAAGTTCACAGTCACAAGAGGGTGGTGAAGAGCAGAGCTTTGGGTGTCAGGTATTCTGATGACTGTGTGACTTCATGTAGGTTACTCAATCTCAATACCTCCATTTCCTCATCAGTAACATGAGGATAATAATAGAACTCCACTTCATGGGACTGCTGTGAACATTGAGTGAGGTAATAAGAGGTAGATACTCAGGGTTGTTGTTTTTTTTTAATTAGTGTCATAATATCCTAATGGGTTGGAGGAGTTAAGATTCCAAGCTAAGGGCTTTCAATGTGAACCTCAAATGCAGTGACCACCCCTCTGGAAGGATCTTCCCAGTCAGGCTGATGATGGAGAAGATGATGCCAGCCAGCAGCCTGCCAAGTCATCTACAGATAGTCTTACGGAGGACGGAGAACGTTGATGATAGGGAAGGACAGTGCAGGCGCTGGTGGGGAGGGAAGCAGGCAGAGGCAGTCAGTATTAGAGTATTAGAGTATTAGTGGCTCGGCCTCTTTATTTGAGAGGAAAGAATCCATGTCTTCTGTCTTCCTTCTCTCTTTACGGGCCTTGGGTGTCATCTTGAGGGTGAGGAAGAGAGACCTTGGGGGGTTTAGGAAAAGAGACCACTTGCCAAGTTCTGTAGTCTGAAATACCTTCTCCCGTCTCACAGATCAGCCCTCCAACATCCACGCATATAAAGCTTGACTTATGTCCCACTTCTCAATCATCTTTTACTAAAGATTTAATGTTTTCATTTATGGAATATTTATGACTATTATTTTATCAGATTCAATGACTCTTCTGTGATTTGAGAGCAGATTATGGTTGCCATTGGCAGAGAAGTCAGACGACTTGCCCAAGATCCTGTCTTTGGTCATTGTTCTCTAAGGGAGTTTGGGCGGGGGGGGGGTCTTCCTACTACATCCCCTGATGGTCCTTGACAAAAGCTTCAACCTTTCTTTGGCTCTCATAGATATAATACATTCAGCTGCACATGCACATGCATCAAAGCATTTCATATTAAGAATTTCTGGCTCAGGGTTAAGCTGAACAATACATTCTTTTCCTTTCCTTTCCCCTTAAGGGAACATAGGCCCTGAAACCTGAGTCTGAGAAGATCTATTAAGGGAAGCATACATGAAACCTTCTATTAAAATCTAGCTCTAAGCAAAATATTACATTCTGACATCTCTTGTAAACAATCCAAGGAAGGGGTTATTGTCTTATATATTTTATCTCCTATACTATTTGTGATGGGGCCCTGAATTTAGCAGGGTTTCGACAGGTGATATCCTAGGGTGGGAAGTGAGGTAGGGAGCCTTCTTGGGAGGCTTCCAAGGGCTGCTATGGAAAGGGATGATAATAACAGTAATAGTTACTCGCAGGTGCCATAACTCTACGTGAGTAAGGCATGTTACAGACACTATCTCTAATTCTTAAAATAACCCCAAAAGGAAGGGATTGTTCCTATTTTACAGTTAGGGAAGCTGAGGCTCTAAATAATTGGCCCAATCTAGAGTTCCCTAGTTCTGTGTGGCTCAGACTACCAGGCCACCACTTTTCATCACATGGGTTCCAGCACAGACCCTGGTGTTTCTCTCCATTGGCAGGGTCATTCTTTCTCTGTGTGTGTGTCAGGGTGTGCACAAAGGGCCCTGGCTGAGTCCCTTCTTGCAGCCTCAGCAGGGGGTGCCATTGGCAGGCTGAGTGTGGTGGGGCCTGCGTGGGCGCCGCTGTTGGGAGAACTTGAAAAGTGGGAGGGGGAATCTTCCGTTACTAAGCAAGGACCTAGGAGCTGTTGTCAAGGAAGGATCCCAGGCCTTCCATAAAAGGAAGGTCTCCCTTCCCCTGCTGGCAGGGGAAGTGCTGCCTGGAGCACTGAGTCTGACAATTTCCCCAGCCCACCTGCATTTGGGCAGCTCTGGAAAGGAGGCCCAGGGAGCGAGGGTGGCGGAAGTGACCTGGAACAAGTAGATGGTACCTTTGCTTGAAGGAGTCTGGTGGAGAGCAGCAAGAGGAGGCAGGGCGTAGCTGAGCACCAGAGCTGTGCCCACTGGCTGAGCCCCATGACCACTCTCCTGCCCTCCCATCTTGTCCCCGTGATCCACCCTCTGAGAGCTACCTGGGAGATTTTTCCAACATGACATAATTCTGCTTAAATGTCCTTCAGGGTTTCCATCACCACTGGATAAAAGCCAGCTTCTTTTGCCTGACCGGAGAGGGCCTTTCCTTGACCTGACCTTGGCCTGCTTTACCAGCCCTTCATATTAGTACTCTTTGGTGATTCCTAAGTGCTTGTCTGCCTCCAAGCAGAGCAGTGTTTCTTGTGCCTCTGTGCCTTTGCACATGCTATTTCTGATCTGGTGTTCCTCCCCCGCCCCCGCCCAAACCCGTGCTGTCTGGGAAGTCACACTCAGACCTTCAGCACATGGAATTCATGCTAGCGCCACGCCACTGCTCTCAGCAGCTTGTCGGTTAAGACACCATGCTTGACACCACTACCTCCCTTCTGAGACCCTGGGCCACCACAGCCTGGGGCGGCGCGGGGGGTGGGGAGCTAGACTTCAAAGACAGTGCTGGAACAGCCATGTTCCCAGTTTAGACTGTGCCTCTCTCCACTCCAGAACTGCTGATGAAAAGTGCCAGGGACCTGGGTGGTCTCTCTCAATCTTCCCATCATTCTGCTGTGTCCTCACCTGTCCGAGGGGAACAAGCGAGCCCTCTGGGGTCTCCTTTATGAGGGCCCAATCCCACTCATGAGGGCTCCCCCTTGTGACCCAATCACCTCCCAAAGGCCCCACCACCAAAGACCACCACTTTAGGGGTTAGGATTTAACAACTGAATTGGGGTGGGGGAAGCACACAGCTACTCTGTGTGTGGCCTCCATTACCTCACCTCACCCTGAAGCTCCAGGGGAGAGTAAAGGATATGAGATTTAAATCAAGTTTGAGCTCCAAGTTGAAAGCACCAGTGATTTTTTTTTAAACCTGAGAATGATGAAGCCCAACCCACAATGTTACTGAAGGAAAGAAAAAGGAGGTTGGGAGGCAGTTTATATCCGGCAGGGTTGAGACTTCCCTCCAACTGCCTACATCTGATTCTCTTTCCTGATTTTGACCAACACTCCGTTTCTCAGTCCCTTCTACCCCTCTCCCAAGGGGAAGTGGAGAGCTATTCTCCAAGGGGCTGTGTGAAGCGCACACCTACTTGCCCGGCCGCTGATTCATGGCGAGCTTTCATCACAGGTTTCCCTGGACGGACAGCCTCGGAACACCTGTGCTGATGGGTGTCTTCATCATGTCCTGAAATCCTCTTAGCCACTAAGGTTGGTTTGACTATGCCGATGCCCATTTTTGCTGACGAGGCTTGGAGTTACACCATTTGCCCAAAGTCACCAAGCTAGCCATTCTGAGGCGTTCGGTCAAAGACGTATCTGGTTCTCCAGTCCACATTCCCTCTCCTCTACCCCTGCTGAATTCAGCTCAAAAGAAGTATTTCTTAAGCACCCACTGTGTACTGGGCCCTAGGCGCAGAGCCAGAGAACACAGATGAGGAATGCTCAGTTCACGCCTCCGCGCAGCTCCCCTTATGCTGGGGGAGCCTTACCCCGCAGAAGTCGTTCAGTGTGGACTGAGGCAAAAGTGGTGGCGGCTGTATGCCCTGGGGGCGATGGGGGCAGGAGGAGGGACTAAGCTCTACCAGGAAAGAGGGATGCTTGAATAAACAGCTGAGTATTACTCACCAGCTGACCCAGGTGAGGGGCTGGTGGGGGGAGGGGAGGCTTTACCCTAGAAAAAGACTAAGGAGCCCAGGGGTATCTCCCCACACAGGTGCAGACTGGGTGGCTTGGTTATAATTTCACCTACCCCCTCCTGCTCTGAGGACATAATTAGTTATTTGCTCTTGAGTCTCCATCTGTGTCCATGCCAGGTATTTTTATTTTATCTTATTTATTTATTGGGCAGAGATCACAAGTAGGCAGAGAGGCAGGCAGAGAGAGGAAGAAGCAGGCTCCCCGATGAGCAGAAAGCCCGATGTGGGGCTCCATCCCAGGACCCTGGGATCATGACCTGAGCCAAAGGCAGAGGCTTAACCAACTAAGCCACCCAGGCGCCCCTGTATTTTTGGTTTTTAAGCTCTATCTCAAAGTAAGGAACAGAGCACGTGTCCAGAAGGAATTTAAAGCTCTCCCTAAGACTGGGTGCAGGTGGGGAAGGCTTATTGTAAGGGGCAATATTTCCAGGATCCTAGAAATGATACCGCACAGATGGAGACCTGTGGTGACTACCCAAAGGCTGGTTCTGCAAGGGGCCAGGGGGAGGCATAGGTGATCACGGTCACAAGACTGTGTTAAGGATAATGTGGCTGGATGAAGGAAAAGTCAGGCACGTCCCTTTACCAAAAGCACCATATCCAAAGTTGGATTTACTTGGCAATGTTCGAGTTTTATAGCTCCCAACTCAGGGCTATGAAAAAAAGTTGGCTTTTGAAATTCCTGCCGGAAAATAACCATTTTATTAAAAGGCTGAATTTCTCTAGTCTTTAAGCTGTTTTTGCCATTGAAATAATTGTTCTTTTGATACACTTTCTGAACTCAAGCTTTCGTAGCCTCACAGATAAAATACCACAGCTGAAGAGACCTTGAGAGCTAGAGCCCAACCCTTGATTAGCTTAAGAATTCACTGAGAACACAACATACACATGAAACACTTAAAAATGCCTAATAGGAAGGAGTCAGGATGGCGGAGAAGTAGCAGGCTGAGGTTACCTTAGATAGCAGAAAATCAGCTAGATAGCTTATCTAAACATTGCAAACACCTACAAATCCAATGGGAGATCGAAGAGAAGAAGAGTAGCAATTCTAGAAACAGAAAATCAACTACTTTCTGAAAGATAGGACTGGCGGAGAAGTGAATCCAAAGCAATGGGAAGATAGACCACAGGGGGAGGGGCTGGCTCCCGGCAAGTGGCGGAGCAAGGGAGCACAAAATCAGGACTTTTAAAAGTCTGTTCCGCTGAGGGACTTCGCTTCAGAGGCTAAACCAGGGTGAAGCCCACGGGGGGTCAGCATGGCCCCAGGTCCCACAGGGTCACAGAAGGATTGGGGGTGTATGAGGTCACAGAGCTTGCAGGTATTAGCACAGGGAAGCTGGCTAGAGAGACAGAGTGGAGGAGTGAGCTCTCAGCTCGGGGTTACCTTGAACCGGTCGCAGCCTGGGTGAGCTTGGAGCGTGGCTGGAGGCCAGGGAGACGGGAGTTATTGGGCGCTATTCTCTGAGGGCACACTGTAAATCACTACAACAGGCCCCTCCCCCAGAAGATCAACAAGAAATCCAGCCAGGACCAAGTTCACCTACCAAGGATGGAAGGTTCAATACCAAGGAGAGCAGCAGAATTCCAGAGGAGGAGAAAGCAAAGCACTGAACTCATGGCTTTCTCCCCATGATTCATTAGTCTTGCAGTTAATTTAATTTGTTTTTTTTTAATTATTTTTCTTCTGCTGCTAATTTTTTTAAACTTTTATCCTTTTCTTTTTTAATTAGTTTATCTAATATATATATATATATATATATATATATATATTATGGTTTTTCTTTATTCATTTTCTTTTTTTAATTGTTTCTTTTTTTTTTTCTGAACCTCTTTTCATCCCCTTTCTCCCCCCCCCCATGATTTGGGGTCTCTTCTGATTTGGTTAAAGTGTATTTTCCTGGGGTCTTTGCCACCCTTTTAGTGTTTTACTTGCTCCTTCATATACTCTTATCTAAACAAAATGACAAAGCGGAAAAATTCACCACAAAAAAAAAGAACAAGAGGCAGTACCGAAGGCTAGGGACCTAACCAATACAGACATTGGTAATATGTCTTATGTATTGCCCCCCCCTCAAAATCAACAAGAATAGGTTCACACCTTGTCACCTGATAGTAAAATTTACAAGTCTTAGTGACAAAGAGAAAATCCTGAAAGCAGCCCAGGAAAATAAGTTTGTAACATACAATGGTAAAAATATTAGATTGGCAGCAGACTTATCCACAGAGACCTGGAAGGCCAAAAAGAACTGGCATGATATATTCAGAGCACTAAACAAGAAAAACATGCAGCCAAGAATACTATATCCAGCTAAGCTATCATTGAAAATAGAAGGAGAGATAAAAAGCTTCCAGGACAAACAAAAGCTGAAAGAATTTGCAAACACCAAACCAGCTCTACAGGAAATTTTGAAAGGGGACCTCTAAGCAAAGAGAGAGCCTAAAAGTAGTAGATCAGAAATGAATAGAGACAAGATACAGTAACAGTCAACTTACAGGCAATACAGTGGCACTAAATTCATCTCTCTCAATAGTTACCCTGAATGTTAATGGGTTCAATGCCCCAATAAAAAGACACAGGGTATCAGAATGGATAAAAAACCAATGCCTACAAGAAACTCATTTCAGATCCGAAGACACCTCCAGATTTAAAGTGAGGGGGTGGAAAACAATTTACCATGCTAATGGACATCAGAAGAAAACAGGGGTGGCAATCCTTGTATCAGATCAATTAGATTTTAAGCCAAAGACTATAATAAGAGATGAGGAAGGACATTATATCATACTCAAAAAATCTGTCCAACAAGAATATCTAACAATTTTAAATATCTATGCCCCCAACGTAGGAGCAGCCAACTATATAAACCATTAGTAACAAAATCAAAGAAACACATCAACAATAATACAATAATAGTAGGGGACTTTAATACTCCCCTCACTGAAATGGACAGATCAACCAAGCAAAAGATCAACAAGGAGATAAAAGCCTTAAATGACACACTGGACAAGATAGACATCACAGAGATATTCAGAACATTTCATCCCAAAGCAACAGAATACACTTTCTTGTCTGGTGCACATGGAACATTCTTCAGAATGGATCACATCCTGGGTCCTAAATCAGGTCTCAACTGGTATCAAAAGATTGGGATCATTCCCTGCATATTTTCAGACCACAATGCTCTGAAGCTAGAACTCAATCACAAGAGGAAATTTGGAAAGAACCCAAATACATGGAGACTAAATAGCATCCTTCTAAAGAATGAATGGGTCAACCAGGAAATTAAAGAAGAATTGAAAAAATTCATGGAAACAAATGATAATGAAACACAATGGTTCAAAATCTGTGGGACACAGCAAAGGCAGTCCTGAGAGGAAAATATATAGCAGTACAAGCCTCTCTCAAGAAACAAGAAAGGTCTCAAGTATACAACCCAACCCTACACCTCAAGGAGCTGGAGAAAGAACAAGAAAGAAACCCTAAACCCAGCAGGAGAAGAGAAATCATAAAGATCAGAGAAGAAATCAATGAAATAGAAACCAAAAAAACAATAGAACAAACCAATGAAACTAGGAGCTGGTTCTTTGAAAGAATTAATGAGATTGATAAACCCCTGGCCAGACTCATCAAAAAGAAAAGAGAAAGGACACAAATAAACAAAATCATGAATGAAAGAGGAGATATCACAACTAACACCAAAGAAATACAAACAATTATAAGAACATATTATGAGTAACTCTATGCCAACAAATTTGACAATCTGGAAGAAATGGATGCATTTCTAGAGACATATTAACTATCACAACTGAACCAGGAAGAAATAGAAAATCTGAACCGACCCATAACCAGTAAGGAGATTGAAGCAGTCATCAAAAATCCCCCAACAAAGAGCTCAGGGCCAGATGGCTTCCCAGGGGAATTCTACCAAACACTTAAAGGAGAACTAATTACGATTCTCCTGAAACTGTTCCAAAAAATAGAAATGGAAGGAAAACTTCCAAACTCATTTTATGAGGCCAGCATCACCTTAATCCCAAAACCAGATAAGGATCCCATCAAAAAAAAGGACAGACCAATATCCTTGATGAACACAGATGCAAAAATTCTCACCAAAATACTAGCCAATAGGATTCAACAGTACATTAAAAGGATTATTCACCACGACCAAGTGGGATTTATTCCATGGCTGCAAGGTTGGTTCAACATCTGCAAATCAATCAATGTGATACAACACATTAATAAAAGAAAGAACAAGAACCATATGATACTCTAAATAGATGCTGAAAAGGCATTTGACAAAGTACAGCATCCCTTCCTGATCAAAACTCTTCAAAGTGTAGGGATAGAGGGCACATACCTCAATATTATCAAAGCCATCTATGAAAAACCCACGCAGGGGTGCCTGGGTGGCTCAGTGGGTTAAAGCCTCTGCCTTTGGCTCAGGTCATGATCTCAGAGTCTTGGGATCGAGCCCCACATTGAGCTCTCTGCTCAGCAGGGAGCCTGCTTCCTCCTCTCTCTCTGCCTGCCTCTCTGCCTGCTTGTAATCTCTGTCTGTGGGGTAAATAAATAAAATCTTTTAAAAAAATTAAAAAAAAAACCATGCAAATATCATTCTCAATGAAGAAAAACTGAAAGCTTTTCCACTAAAGTCAGGAACATGGCAGAGATGTCCATTATCACCACTGCTATTCAACATAATACTAGAAGTCCTAGCCTCAGCAATAAGACAAAAAGAAAAGGAAATTAAAGGCATCTAAATTGGCAAAGAAGAAGTCAAACTATCACTCTTCGCAGATGATGTGATACTATATGTGGAAAACCCAAAAGACTCCACTCCAAAACTGCTAGAACTTGTACAGGAATTCAGTAAAGTGTAAGGATATAAAATCAATGCACAGAAATCAGTTGCATTTCTCTACACCAACAACAAGACAGAAGAAAGAGAAATTAAGGAGTCAATCCCATTTACAATTGCACCCCAAACCATAAGATACCTAGGCATAAACCTAACCAAAGAGGCACAGAATCTATACTCAGAAAACTATAAAGTATTTATGAAAGAAATTGAGGAAGACACAAAGAAATGGAAAAATATTCCATGCTCCTGGGTTGGAAGAACAAATATTGTGAAAATGTCTATGCTACCTATAGCAATCTACATATTTAATGCGATTCCTATCAAAACACCATCCATTTTTTTTTTCAAAGAAATGGAACAAATAACCCTAAAATTTATATGGAACGAGAAAAGACCTTGAATAACCAAAGGAATATTGAAAAAGAAAGCCAAAGTTGGTGGCCTCACAATTCTGGACTTCAAGCTCTATTACAAAGCTGTCATAATCAAGACAGCATGGTATTGGCACAAAAACGGACAAATAGATCAATGGAACAGAATAGAGAGCTCAGAAATAGACCCTCAACTCTATGGTCAACTAATCTTCGACAAAGCAGGAAAGAATGTCCAATGGAAAAAAGACAGCCTCTTCAATAAATGGTGTTGGGAAAATTGGACAGCCACATGCAGAAAAATGAAATTGGACCATTTCTTTACAGCACACACGAAAATAGACTCAAAATGGATGAAGGACCTCAATGTGAGAAAGGAATCCATCAAAATCCTTGAGGAAAACACAGGCAGCAACCTCTTCGACCTCAGCCACAGCAACATCTTCCTAGGAACATTGCCAAAGGCAAGGGAAAAAATGAACTATTGGGATTTCATCAAGATCAAAAGCTTTTGCACAGCAAAGGAAACAGTTAACAAAACCAAAATATAACTGACAGAATGGGAGAAGACATTTGCAAATGACATATCAGATAAAGGGCTAGTGTCCAAAATCTATAAAGAACTTAGCAAACTCAACACCCAAAGAACAAACAGTCCAATTAAGAAATGGGCAGGAGACATTAACAGACATTTCTGCAAAGAAGACATCCAGATGACCAACAGACACATGAAAAAGTGCTCCACATCACTCGGCATCAGGGAAATACAAATCAAAACCACAATGAGATATCACCTCATGCCAGTCAGAATGGCTAAAATGAACAAGTCAGTAAATGACAGATGCTGGTGAGGATGTGGAGAAAGGGGAACCCTTCTACACTGTTGGTGGGAATGCAAGGTGGTGCAACCACTCTGGAAAATAGCTTGGAGGTTCCTCAAAATGTTGAAAATAGAACTACCCTACAACCCAGCAATTGCACTACTGGGTATTTACCCTAAAGATACAAACGTAGTGATCCGAAGGGGCATGTGCACCCAAATGTTTATAGCAGCAATGTCTACAATAGCCAAACTATGGAAAGAACTTAGATATCCATCAACAGATGAATGGATAAAGAAGATGTGGTATATATACACAATGGAATACTATGAATCCATCAAAAGAAATGAAATCTTACCATTTGCGACGACGTGGATGGAACTAGAGGGTATCATGCTTACCAAAATAAGTCAATCGGAGAAAGACAACCATCATATGATCTCCCTGATATGAGGAAGTGGAGATGCAACATGGAGGGTTAAGGGGGTAGGAGAAGAATGAATGAAACAAGATGGGATTGGGAGTGAGACAAACCATAAGTGACTCTTAATCTCACAGAACAAACTGAGGGTTGCTGGGGGGAGGGGATTTGGGAGAGGGGGGTGGGGTTATGGACATTGAGGAGGGTATGTGCTATGGTGAGTGCTATAAAGTGTGTAAACCTGGTGATTCAGAGACCTATACCCCTGGGGATAAAAATACATTATATGTTTATAAAAATTTTTTTTTAAATCTAATAAAATTAAAAAAAATGCCTAACATTGTTCATTAAGTCCTACTGCATAAAACTACTTTTACCTCTTGTCACCCAGGCTCTGGATGCCCATACGTGTGAATATGGTGCTTCCCACAGGCGGCGTGCGCATGGACCAGCAGTCTGTGTAGCTGCTGTTAGCCAGGAAGCCATCTTGGCATAGCTGGTCTGGGACCCTTCCTCTGTCAGGGCTGCCTCGGAGGCACCTGGTTCCCTGTGAGAAATGGAACAAATGGGCTGCTCTGTGAGACCATCAGCAGCACAGGCGCTCATGGGTACGGGTGGTGGGGAAACAGGAGGGATGGAGGCAGAACACCCACGATGAACACCTGGGACTGATGCCTGGGAACAGCTAACATGTTGGTTGTGAGGCTGAGATAGGAAAATGACGAGTGTGACCACAGCGAGGAAGCCAATGTAATTGCTTCGGGGAACACATTCTTATCAACTAGAGCTCTTCTTCTCCTCTCTCTCTCTGTATGTATGTATGTATGTATGTATGTCTCTTCCTCTCTTGGAGTCTCAGTAAACTTTCTTCCTCTGGCTGCTCCAGTTTCTTTATGTATTTCTTTCTTGACTTAGTCCCTTGAGGGGTCTCTCCTCTCCCTGATTCTTCAGTGATCACCTATCTCTGGTACCCTCGGCCTAGTGTGTCTCTCCCTCTGCTTCTGCTGCCTTTAGCCTTCATTCTTTCCCTCTCTGTATAGTTTTCAAATATTGGCTAATAATTTCAGGCCTTACTGCAAAAGGAAATACGTTGTGAAATTTTGTGTAAAAATTTCTATCAAGAGTACACATAAATACCTAACTCCTCTATCTATGAGAATTTCTCTTGGACACTTCCAACCCTGATTCACCTCTCTAAATCCCTTCCCGGGCCACCTAGGATGGTCAGGGAAACATTTAAATGTCTGGCCCTGACTGTGCACCTTCTCCCTAGACTGTCCCCTTCGTCACCCTGGGTCCTGTGTGCTCCTCTTGCTGACAAGGATTACATGGCCTCCCCCTCTCTCCCCTCTTCCCTGCCTATCTTTCTGCCATTGCCCTCTCTCTCAGTGTCCATGAGATATCAAGTTCCTGGACCAGTTAACCGAAGCCCATCTTGCAATGTGGTCAACTCCTGCTGATGCCTCTCGTCTCCCGCTGACTCTTAGTCAGAAACATCAGCCTCACCCATCGGACCAAAGCCTCATGCCCAGTTTCCAAACAGGTCTCTTCACGAGACTCAGAGGGAATGTCTGAAACTTAGATTCTGGGGCTCAGCACTGGCCTAAGGAATCTAATGTTAATGCCACTGTGAAGAATCCTGACCTGGTTTGAGGTCACCAGGACACTGGGGGGGCTCTGTGTGGCATGGGGGTTGGGGACAAAGTTAGGAGCTGGTTTGCAGCACTATGCAAAGTCACCTCCTTCCATGACTATCCCTCCTGGCACCAGGTTAAAGTTAATTCTGGAGCTAGGGCAAGGCCGTCGGAGGCCTGCACCCCATCAAAACCCAGCTGAATGGTCCATGAGATCTGACTCAGCCGGAAGCTATGGCTCTGGTCCCCAGAACCCATGCCTCAGTTCCACCTGGCATCACCAATTATCTGAGCCTCTGACATAGGTTTTTTTTTTTTTAATTCCCTCAAAATAGGGCTATAATTAAATCCAAAATTGTGCTGGGGACTTTATAGTCATGGCAAAAGCAGAACACAATGTCTGCAGACAGAAAAAAAAAAAAAAAAAAAACCCAAAAAACCCCACAACAACCCCACAACCCTCTTTCAATACAAATTAATTATTCGCAGCTCGTGTTCCAGTCCTGGTGGTGATGTGGGGAATGCATATGAAGGCACCAGAGGAGGACCTGCAGAGGCACTGGAGGACAGCTCCCCACACTCCCCTGGCTCTGCCTCTTCCCATCGCAGCTCATGTGAGCCGCACCCCCCCCCACTTCCTTCCTTCCCTTGGAGTAACTGCTTCTTCTCTGCAGCATTGTGGGTCGCTGGGATTTTTTCCCCCTTCAGGGTTGAGAAATTAAAAGCAGCCGCATACAGGGCTGGGAGAGGTGAAAGAGAGACAAACACAAAAGGAGAGAGAGAACCTGTGATCTGTCATTCCCATTCAACCTCTTTCTCTTTTACGAGGAGAAATTCTCACTGACAGGGACTCTGAGAATTCTGCTGGCAGCGTGTGCCTTATGCTTCCTGCCACAGGGGCTGTGCAGGCTCTAGCTCGGGCTCCCACAGTGAGCCATGGGGAGAGATGAGTGAGCCGAAACCAGTGCCCCATAATATCCATGTGACAGATCCCGCTACTGACCAGGTCCTGGGACCCGGCCTTTCCTCGTGTCCATAGCAGGAGTCCAAAGGCGCTGTGGACCAGGAACAGGATTCTAACATGGACAAGCCTCCTGGGGAGTAAGTACAGTGAAAAATCAGAGAGACAAGGACAGGAAAGGGGAGACCGTGGGGTTGGGGGTGCTTACCCTGTAAACTAGTCACCAGATTGGACCAGGAAAATGGAAAAGGATTTGCAAAAGAGCAGGATTGGATACCTTGTGATTGATCTGTGGAGGGAGTGGAGGGAGGGGCAGAGGAGTAGGAACCTGATGAAAATTGCCCTGTCAGTATCTAGCGTTTCATCCTGCTTTAGATAAGGTCTTCACCATCCACTGTGGCCAGACGAGGGTCACACCAGGCTTCACTGAAAGCCAGGGTCAGAGTGCCTAGGGCTGTGCATCATCTAAACATGAGGGCAAGGGAAAAGGGCACAGAGGAGAAGGGGCTTCCTCAGCAGGACGCAGCTGTGGGAGGCTGCCCTGGGGTCAGGTGGTATTCATGAGAGGCAGCTCGCCTGGGGCACACTCACTCAGTGCTCTGTAAGTAGCAGATTCAAATTTAGCCCATAGAAGTGGCTGCCAAGGTACAATATAAGAACCATCTCTGGCTTAGTAAGGCGTGTAGACAGGTAACTCTGAAGCTGTAGAAAGAAACAGAGGTTGTGGAAGGGCTGGTGGGATGTTACCGGTGACACTATTGGATGTGGGGATGACCACAGTCATCCTCCAACTCCAAATTCTTTAAGATACTCTCGGCAACTCTTGCCTTGGGTAGAAGATTGAATGACATGCTCTCCAAGTCCAAGATTTGGTGATTCTGCTGAGTCAGCCAGGTCCTCCTGTGTTGGAGGGATGATAGGGCCTCATGAAGACCAGCACATCCTTATTTCCCACCGATGACATTCCATCTCCTCTTAAAACATGGCACGCTCTCACTTTGCCATGGGTGGGCAAAGCCTAGGTGTGACAGGTCTGCCATATTCCATTTCTGTTAGGGCAGATTCCCCTCTTCTGTACCACCTCTCACCCAACTCCCTTGCTCAGTTTCATAGCGTATCAAAGGCTCAGATTTCTTGACTTGGTAAGAAGGGAGGCCTTTCTTTAACTCAGGTGACTAAAAACTCTGTCAGGCTCTCTGATCTTGGGCATTAAACAATGACTGCAGTCTTTCCAGCTAGAGTCAACACTGTATCACAGGTCCTAGCCAGGGCAGTAAGACAAGGAAATAAAGTGTAAATGTTAAAAAGTAAGAAATAAAGTTATCACTAATTACAGATGGCATAATAACTTATGTAGAAAATCCAAAAAAAATCTACAGATGAACTATCCGAATTAACAACTCAAACTACCAAGAAGGCTGGACTTAAAATCAATACGAAATTATTTGTATTTTATAAATGTGCAACACATTTTTAAATGGAAATATATTTAACAGTTACAGTTTAAAAGCATCAAACACGTAAACACCTATAAATAAATCATAGAAAGTTGTGTAATTCCACCACACTGCAGACCATAAAACATTACTGAGACAAACTAAGAGACCCAACAAATGAAAGAATATATGCCATGTTAATGTACTGATAAACTGTAAAGGTTTAAATTTTCTCAAAATTGATCTATAAATGCAGCATAATCATAATAAAAATTCTAGCAGCTGTGTGTGTGTGCGTAAACTTGAAAGCTGATCCTAAAGCTTATATTGCTATGTGACAGGATGAGGAAAGCAAGACATTCTCGAAGAACAAAGCTAGAGCCCTCATACTACTGCCCAAAGCTTATTATAAAGTAATTGTAATTCAGACAATGTGGTATTGACACTAAGATAAATACACAAATAGAACAAAATAGAGCCCAGAAGTGGACCATCAGTATGAGGTCACATGGATTATGACAGGGGGAAAAGGTGTTCCTTGCAGAAAATGGTGCTAGCTTGATTGGAAATCTGAAGGGGAAAAATGGGGGCACCTGGGTGGCTCAGTTGGTTAAACTTCTGATTCTTGATTCCTGCTCAGGTCATGATCCCAGAGATCCTGGGATCGAGCCCATGGCAGGCTCCCCGGCTCAGCAAGGAGTCTTCTTCTCTGCTTCTCTTCTTCTCTCTCTACCCTCCCCACTCATGCTCTCTCTCTAAAATAAATAAATAATATTTTTTAAAAAATAGGAAAAATGAATTTTATCTCACCCCATACCCCAAAATCAATTCCAGGTGGACTACAGATTTAAACATGAAAGTAAAACTACAAAACATCTAGAAGAAAACATAGGAACATATCAATATAAGCATGGCACAGGGAACAATTTATTAGCTAGAAAATAAAAAGCACAAATCATGAAGGGGAAGTATCATAAATTGGAATTCATAAAAACTGAGACCTGTTTATCAATATCAAAAATACTAAGAGAAAGAAAATGCAAAGCACAGTGTGAGAACATATTTATATTTTTATATCTTTTCTATATCCAAGATATACAAAAGATCCCCAAAAATCAATAATAAGAAAGACAGACAACTATTTATCCAGAAAAAAAAAGTCAGGTAAAAGACATGAATAGTGTTTTTGAGGATGTCCAATTGGCCCATAATCATTTAAAAAGGAGAGTAGCCTCAATAGTCATCAGGGGAAACCACAGTGAAATTCTACCATATACCACCAGAAAGGCTGAAATTAAAAACCTCGAACCATTAAGTATTATGACTATGTGGAGCCACCACACTTTCAAACACTGCATGTGGCCGTGTATGTTTATATGACCATTTATAAAACTCTTCACTACTATCTACTAAAGTTAAATATGATATACTTTATAGCCCAGCAATTCACTTCTAGGAATATCCCCAACAAAATACAACCCTACGGGCATCAAGAGACATGTATAAGAAAGGTCATAGCATTCCCAAACTAGAAACAAATGTCCATAACAGTAGAATGGATAAATATAGTTATGTTGTTATGTTGATGCAATGGAATATTATTCAAATGTTTGTTATTCACAACAGATGAATGCATCTCAAACTTAATTATTTCGCAAAAGAAGCCAGGCACAAAAGAATATACATTATATCGTTCCATTTATATAAAGTAAAAATAGGCAAATTTAACCTATGCTGTTAGAAGTCAGGATCGTGGGTTACCCAATAGGGTTCGAGTGGGGCTTCTGTGGTGTTGGGAAGCTCTATTGATCCCGGTGCTGGTTATTCAGATGGACCCTCTTTGGGAAAATCCATTGACCTTGACTCATGATGTGTATATGTTTCTGTAAATATGTTGTAAGTCAATAAAAAGTCTACCTAAAAAATAAAGAACTGTGGAGGGAAGTCCTCACAGCAGCATAATCCCCCCATTTAGGGAAAAGAAACAATAGAGAAACTGAAGGTCGAGGAGGTCAGAGGTTCAGCTTAGCATTAGAAGGCAGAATGGTGGCTGCCCATACGGGTGCAACCTGAAGGTCAGCCTCACATTGTCGTCACAGCGTCAGACATCCCAGCACCAAAGATATATCCACTTCTATGAACTTTCAAGAATCCCCTGGATGGCTTCTTGTCCTGTCATCAACTAAAACATCAAGGAGACCTCCTGCATGTCAACCTTGTAAGCCCAAGCTTCCTGGACATAGACAAGGCCCCGGGAGGCGAGGAGAGGGGACAGCATGTGTGAATGGAAGGCAATACTGTGCAGATTTGCATCCTATCATACACTCAGGGTGGACCCTAACTATGGCTTTCCAGATCAGTCATTTCATTTCTTTGCATTCGTAAATAATTATGGAGAAGCTTCTGTGTGTTGGCGTTGCAGCAAATGACTGATATAAACAAGGCAGGTGTGGCCTTTGCCCTCTTGGAGTGTACAGCCTGGGGTATGGGCACACAAAACTGAACTTCCAGTTGGTGGGTGAGCTGACCGCTCAGCAAGGCAAGAGCCAACCTGGGCTTTGGTTCCTAGTCCTCTGAGACCACAACTGACAAGGGGACCTGCTGGGGACCGACTGAACCCCTCCCCTGGCATGTTGTTCAAGGTGAACAGGCTTGATCTTCTCAGGGCGCAGCGTGGAACGTGAAAACTTACTCTGAGATAGTTGAGGAGACATGGGTGAGTCCTCTCTGCAAATGGATTCCGGCCAACAGTAGGAAATGTTCATAATCTCACTTTATGTCATAATTATTGTGTACTTGCTCCTTACTGTCGTCAGCCAAAGGGGGTTTTATCAGTGTATATTTCATTGTAAATGTTATGTAAGTGATCATGGAAATTTGTCACTGAAGCAACAGCAGGAAGAGCCAGGCACGCTGCGACACGTTCCCTGTGAGGAAACACAGCCCACAGCGCCCAGGAGGGGACAGGCACACCGCAGACCCGGGGCTGCAGAGCGCCTTTCCCCGACAAGGCTCTCACAGCCACAAGGGAGCCTGCTGCCAACACTGCAGCCTAATTCATCTTCTCAGGAATTGAAGAGAGCCCAATTATCAGGGAGGAATTTCATCAAAAGAACCAAATCACACCGTGCGTGTGTGGGATTCACACTCACCCACTAACGTATCCGGTTCCATTTTATTTATAAGACATGTAAAGTTCTTATGTTCTAATTAATAAAACGTAATCATCTTTTCAGTAGAAAGCAATTCTGTGGCTTTTTTTCTATATGAAGATAAGTGGGAGTTCTTTTGTCTCAACAAGCCATGTGTCCCAGACTCCGTCCCGGTGGTGGAGGAGGAGAAGTGGCTTTGGCAGAGTGCAGTCACCCCCTCACCCCTTAGGCTGGCTCAGCAGCATCACTGAGCTAAGCTGATCCCTCATGAGTCTCAGCGCTTGCTTTGATGGTCATCTGAGCCACTCCATCAACTCTTGTTTCTCCCATAGACGTTGAATGAGTTCCTTTCCCATGTTGTGCCATCATGCCTAGGATCACTCCACCAGAGGTCAACCTCCCAGGCCACCCAGCACTGACCATAAGGGCAATCTCTGAACAAGCCTGAACCTGGGGACCTCTCCTTTCAGACTTGGTCCCCCTGGCGATGATCATTCTGGACTGTGGGCCCATAGAAGTCGAGAAGAGGTACTCTCACTCACCAGCTCTGCTCTTCCTGATACATCACACTGACTCTTATTAGCATGGTGCTAAGAGCTAGCCAAGGGCCCCTCAATACATGGTTTCTGGCTTGTTTGTGTAGTAACCAGATTTGGGCACAGCTCCTTTTACTAAGAGTGTGTGTTCATAATGTGTGTTCCTGCCTTTCTTGGCACTGTGGGCAGGCTGTCCACAGTGGAACTCCCTTGTAATTCATGCCCAGTCTAGTTGAGACCTTGCTTTGGGGGAGAAGTACAAAGGCCATGGGTCCTGCACGTTGTTAAATTGGTACCTTGCAGGAGCATGCTGTATTCCCGACAACACGTCTGTGTTTGCAGGGTAAAAGAGTCCACAGGCTGCAATTCAAAGATCACAACAATGTAATGTCTATTAACACCCCCGAGGACTTTAATTGTCAAGCCTCAGGAGGCAGCTGGGGCAAGTGAGGTGCTTGGGGTTTTCCTAAACTATCTTGGCTTTTTTCTGAAACAAAGAATCCTGAGATGACTCAATGGTCCATACAACGAGGAATGTGGGGATAGGGCTGTGTGCACTCATGGAAGCAGAGTGAACACTCCCCAGATTTCTGAGAAGAGGTCTAACACATGTTACAGGCAGCCTTCACTCTTAGGACAGACTCAAAAGGGCTCAGTGGACTGTTGGGGTCTGGGTGGTAAGTATTTTGAGTCTCTACAAATTCACTTGGTGAGATTCCAAATAAAAGCAAGAATGGGTAGGCTATAGATAGATGAAGCTAGAAGACATTGACTTTTGAATTTAATATAATCTAGGGACATCTGGGTGGCTCAGTGGGTTAGGCCTCTGGCTTTGGCTCAGATCATGGTCATGGGGTCCTGGGATCGAGCCCCACATGGGGCTCTCTGCTCAGCAGGGAACCTGCTTCCCCTCTCTCTGCCTGCCTCTCTGCCTGCTTGTGATCTTTCTCTCTGTCAAATAAATAAATAAAATCTTTAAAAAGAAAAAAGGAATTGTTCAAATTTAATATAATCTACCATCACCCTAAATAAAAGGCCATACAAATTCAAAGAATAGATGAGTGGAAAAATTCTTTGCAAATGACCAAGGTGGTTCAGGCTGCTGGAGTCTAGAGCTGTGTATAAATTTTATAATCAGCTTAAACACTCCTAGAGACTCAAGAGCTGGTAATTCTAATTTAAACTTCCTAAATAATCTTAACCAAATAACCCCCAAAGATAAAAATTTTTAGTTATACATGCAGAGAAAAATGTTAGCTGAGAATAATATTGACAAACAGTGATGAGGGTCCTACAAGAGGCATGAAATGGAGATGTGCTGCAAGCCTCAAGGAGAGAGGAGAGAGAAGCTTCACTACTGGACCAAATAGGAGAACATTTACCCCCAACTGTCCTCTAAGATTAAGCATGGGCTGGATGCCAGTTGCCTACTGCAGGGAAATCAAGTGAGCATTAAGAACTCAAAAGAAGATGCCCAAAACGAATATCTGGGAGGTGACTGAAAGAAAGATATTTAGGTGAGTTGGCAAAGTTGAGAGCAGAGTATATGAATATACTTGAACTCTGAAAGTAGCTCTCAGCTAAAGCCTGAATATGCCAAGGCAGAAAGACCCCCTACCTCCTTCTCTTAGCCCCAAGACTTGAACATTGATTGGAATTAAAAAAACAAAACAAAACAAAACTGTGAGTTCCTGGAAGGATTCTCAGTCTCCATATTCAGTGGATAAAATATGTGATTTTAGAATGTGTATAGTTCATCCATATATTCATACATGCACACAGCATATATATAGCAATCTGTGGCTCAGTTTATGGCTCTAACTAGCATTGAGACAAAACTTACCAGGTAATGGGACAAATTATTGTATCTGATCAGCCAAAAAGATCCTGTCCTAGGCTTTGCTCCACATCCCCTCAGATAAACTCTACTAAGCATAAAATGCCCCCCACTCCAAACAAACAGCAGAAGGACCTCCAGTGAGAAGTTTAATTTCCCATAATGTGGCTGCTTCAAAGAGACCTTCTTTTTGTTAGATTAAAGGTGGCATTAGATTAACTAGTGGCATATATGTGTGTTTAAATTTTTACTCGTTAGTCTTGACTACCTGTAAGACTATCTCCTCACCATTAAAAGGAGCCAGGACATGATGGAGTCATGATCAGTTCATTCTAATTATGGGGCATGGAAAGTTTAAGTTCTGGATTATCTTGTACCAGAAAGCAAGGAATTGTTTAAAAATGGATGGCATTATGTTAAAAGTACAGAGGAGGAGGGGCGCCTGTGCGGCTCAGTCAGTTAAACATCTGATTCTTGATCTTGGCTCAGGGTCATGAGTTCAAGCCCTGTGTTGAGCTCTACGCTGGTCATGGAACCTACTTAACAGGAGGGAAGAAAGGGAGGGAGGGAGGAAGAAGGAGGCAGTTTGAAGGGGATCACAATGGCCAAAGTTTCAAGCATCAAAAAGAATAATAATAGTGAGAGATTATAATAATATACTTAATAATATGAAGAATCCTTGATACGTGTAAAATATTGCTGAGTCTAAAATATTGCTACAAAAAAAGGGAGGTGGGCTTTCCTAAAAGAAGAATGCCAACTATAGATATAGAAGGAATGATAGAATTATGAGGAAACCATTTTATAATCACCTAAGTAAGTTAGATAAATACCATCGATGGGTAATAAAGCCACTGGGTGGTTACTGGAGTAAGATATTCACACAATCTCAAAGTATTGCTCTATAGAGTATATGTTAATTACAAATGAAAACATATGACATCTTGCAATGGGGAAACCCAGAAGGCACCTTCTCAACCAACTGAACCTATTCAGCATTATCAATAATGGGACAAGCTGATGTTCTGTCTCCTGATCTGATGCACTAAGAGGTCACAACATCACCTTCGTAGTATTCTTGGCAAAAATGCTTAATCTACTCATGAGAAAATCATCATATAAATCCAAATTTTGAAAAATCTATAAAATGACTAACCTGAACTTTTTAAAATGCCCATGTGATGAAAGATTTTCTTAAAAAAGTAGAGGACTACTCTTAATTAAAAGATATTATAGAAGGATGCCCGGGTGGCTCAGTTTGTTAAGCAGCTGCTTTTGGCTCAGGTGGTGATCCCAAGGTCCTGGGATTGAGTTCCACATCCAGCTCCAGCTCAGCAGAGAGCCCGCTTCTCCCTCTCACTCTGCCTGCTGCTCTCCCTGCTTGTACTCTCCCTCTCTGTTAAATGAATAAATAAAACAAACAAAAAAAAAGAGGCTATAGAGATGTATCAAATAAATACAACATATGAACTTTGATTAGATTCTGGATCAAATGAAGAAGGAAGGTTGTGTAAGACATGGGAGACTAAGAGAACTAATTTGAGCTCTAGATTAGAAGATATTCTTGTATTAGTATGAGTTTTTTCTTTTTTCTTTTTTTTTAAAGTAGGCTCCAAGCACAACATGGGGTTTAAACTCATGATCTTGAGATCAAGAGTTGGACTCTCTACCCACTGCACCAGCCAGGTGCCCCCATATGAATTTTCTTGAGCATTATCATGGTTGTCTTTAGGAGATACTTGTTAAGGTATTTGGGGATAAATTTTAGTCATGATACCTGTAACTTATTTTCAAAGTTTGGTGGGGGACAAAGAAGATGAATGGAGATGTGGGCGAAGTGAACACATGTGGTAAAATACTAACAACTGGTGAATCTGAGTGAAACATAAATGAATCTTCATTGTCAGACTTTCCATTATTTTGTGGGTTTGGGATTTTTCAAAATAAAAAGTTGGGGGAAATTTGCTTGCGAGGCTA
This sequence comes from Mustela putorius furo, assembly GCF_011764305.1. Classification (NCBI taxonomy): domain Eukaryota; kingdom Metazoa; phylum Chordata; class Mammalia; order Carnivora; family Mustelidae; genus Mustela; species Mustela putorius. The sequence goes on along the minus strand of NW_025422368.1, from coordinate 34,617,456 downwards.
TGGAAACATGAGGACATGCCTTTTCAAAACAATTTGCATTCTCTGGTATACTAAATGGAATATGCTAGCAAAGCAATCAAACACTGATGTGTGGCCAAAAGGAAAATATTCCTTCTTAATATTCCTAAAATAGTAACATTTCACCCTGGGGGATTACATATGTGCTAGTCATTGTACTAAGTGCTTTAGTTTCATTTGACTCTACAAACACTTTATGGGATGGGCTCTGTATTGGAGATGAGGAAATTGGCTCAGAGTGGTTAATACTATGCCAGTGCCAAACAGTGAGTGGAGGAACTGGAGTAGAATCACCTGGCTGACCCCAAAGCTTGGCTTTCAGTTTCTCTTTCGTGCTCACTCTCTGGCCAGTACTGGAGGCCCTGACCCTGTGCTGAAATTTAGGTGACATGAGGTATATAGATATAGGTGACATGAGGTATATAGATATATACAAATTCATGTATACTTCTAGGATTATATATAATATATGCTATATGTAATATATATTATACAATTCACATATAATAACCAATTATTAACTATATATAATACATTGCATTTAATATATAATTATATAATATATAATTAATAATTAAATATAATAATTACATATGACATATATTTATATATTGTATATGAATTATATAATAGATAATATATATATTCCTAGAAATATACATGAATTTGTTAGAAATTAGAAAGAAATATAATTTTATAAAATTGTATTCTGAATACTGTTAATCTGGGTAGTCATCAGTTATAAAAAAAAATCAAACTATTTAAAACTATTACTTAGTATCACCAGCTAAATTTGTTATGCTAATCCAATACTCTGAGTTACTGTATATAGCATGGGTTACCATTTTTGAAACAAAAAAGATCATTTGGAAATTACTTATTTAAAATTTTACCAAACAAAAAAGTGTTTTGTAACAGCAGCAGTATAAATAACAAGACCGTATTTACTGATATGTCCCTTTCAGCTTTTCAAAAATAATTTTGCAGATATTATCTGATTTTTTATCAGTTCCAGAATGTCATGGAGACAGGTGTCAGGCCTGTCAGAATGGAGCTCTATCGAAACAGATTCGATGGTATCTCTCGAGATCTTCTTTAAAAAATACACTGCTTGTGGCTTGTTTGCATAAATATTGAGGAAAGAGTGTGCATTTCTGTTCCTGTTGGTGAGTAGAAGATCTCAATTTTAGGAAACCAGATAAAATAATCTTAATAGATCAGGACTCTATAACAAACGAAGGTATTTTGGCCTCTGGCTGAGAAAAAGTAAACAGAATAATTCCAACCGAGCTTTCAGAGACATTTCAGATCTTTGGATAACCTGAAACAATGGACTTTGACACCAACAACGTGAAATCTGGTATTCTAGGAGGCAGGGTTGAAGAGTAATTAAGAAAATGGTTTTAGGAGTTAATTGGTCCAAATTCAAATTCAGGCTTGGCAATTTTCTAGCTATATGAACTTGGCCAAATTATTTGACTTCCTTGCCCCTCCATTTCCTTACCTAAAATGTGGAAAAGAAAGGAGTGTCCACCGAGTTAACACTTCGCTGAAAAACAGCCCAGTAATGGAATAAAGGATGTCCATGCCAAGAACCTCAGAAACACTCTCTTCCACCCAAGGTTCTGAGACACCACGAGTTCCAACAGTGTAGTACAAATGGCTCAGCATGCCTGGCATTTCATGGGAAATTTTTGACAGGCAGCAGATGAAACATTCCCGAAAAATACTTGGAATATTTGGGACTTTTCAGCCAGATTTACAGTCTTTTGATCATAATTAATTGCAAAGTTATGCTTTTTTTGCTGAGATATGCTATAGCCACCAGGGCGTGAATATCTCAGATGACAAAGTGCCCTTTAGGAAGCTTGTAGGAAGTAACAGCCGCTGCTTCCCAGTCGACCAAATGATACCGGTAGGGGTTATAAAACAAACAAGCAAACAAAACAAGGGGCGTACAATTCAGGATAAACATCAGAACTTACATGAAACTGAAAAGTAGGCAGTCTGTCTTTGACAAGTCTCTTTTCTCCCCTCCCCAACTCAACTCCCACACCAGGGCTATCTTGCTGCTCTCTGAACACTGATAAGCCCCAAGGAGTGCAAGTCTCGTATGCCTGCCCTACCAGGCAAAACCTGCCAACCCAATAAAAATCACTAATATCCTAGCAAGTAGGAAAATAACTGGATTAAAATTATTCAGAAAGGGTTGCAAGTTATTGATAACTTTGGACTTTAATAATTTTGAACTTTAAAGGGGGGGGCGTGTATCCCTAACAGGGTTGAGATGTGAGGGAGGTATTTTAAGAAAGGGATCTTCTGGGGACTGCTGTGGGCCTCTACAGCTCATATGCATGTGGCCTCAACATAGAGAATAGGTTTAGCTTACTTCTCACATTTGCCAACCCCGTGTTCATTCATGGAGTATGAAACTAATGCCCAGTTGATGAGCTGGGGCCACCATGGAGCCACGGTAAGTCAAAACAGAGACACATCAGCAACTAAAAGTGACTGGACTTATAGACAAATATTGCCACAAAGGTAAAATGGCTTGGAGCTGGCTGGTCAGAAACTGGGTTCATTTCTTCCATGTCACCAACTGGTAGGCTTGTAGATCAGCAACTAAGGCTCTTCCCAGAATGGTGCAGGACCCTGGACACATCAACCTGGATGTTCATCCCTAAGCCCCAGTTTTTCATTCAGGACAGGCCGGAAGAGAGCTCTGAAGGGACAACATGGCAGATGAAGCAGGAAGTGGTTGGGAGCAGGAAAAGTTCTACCTGCTTTGCATGGGTGATGACAGGTGCATTTATAAACTGATGGCATGTATAGAAGCCTTTCTCCTCTTTAATGTGTCCTTGTTCCTTAACTGCTGCTTCCTTGAGTCCCCACCAGCATCTATAACCTGAGCTGAAGGGTTTCTGTGCCCTGATGACAAAGGCTGAGGGCACTATGACATACTTCTATCTCTATTGATTGTTACTGATCTCTATAGAAAGTTAACCATGGGTTCCAGCTAGCTAAGCATTTTCTCAACTGTGGCACGATGCACTTGGACTTCATTTGTGATAGGCCCCTCATTGAGCAAGAAAGCTGGTTTCCTTTCTCCTGCCAGAAAACCTGGCTCTCTCATTCGCCATATTTTCTGGGTCTGCTGGACTCAGCTCAAAAACGCCCCAGCAAAGTCTGTCTCTAGGGAAAAAGCAGTCTCTGAGAAAGGACAATTAAAGGTAGCCTTTGTCTCTGACTTTTACTGGCAGTTGTTGTATGCAGGTGAAGTCATAGAAAAGGTCACTGCCCACGGCTTACAGCCCACGCACAACACGATTGTGCAACTGAGCACTTCCCACCAGTGCTTCCAGTTGGAATAGGGGCTTTGAAGGGAGACTCCCTCATGGCACAAGCTGGGGGAGGAGGATATAGGCCATTTACCTACACAATGAGGCAAACGTCCTACTTGCTAAGTCTGGAAAGGTGGGTGGCAAGAGTGGTGGCACCCATTTCCCTCAGAATACAGTTTGTCTCTTTGGTTCCACTTCCTCCCTGACAAGACCATCCTGGAATTAAAGGTCATGCCTGAAATCATATGAGTCAAAGAGTGTTCCACAGAAGACAACTAGTAATACATTCAGTGATGTTTTCTCAGCAAATGACATCACTGACTTCATTGCTTTCATGTAACCCAGAAATTCAGATTTAGCTCAGAAATCCCAGGGAAACAAAAGGAAGAGGGGGTCATTCCTTTGACTGCTTGCTGAGAGTTGGATAGGGGTTATCATGGGAAATATGGCTTGAACAGCTTATCACCAGAATAGGCTTTGACCTCTTTTTATGGTTGTTTTTGTTTCCCAGACTCAAGTAAGAAAGCCTTGAGCACCACTCAAATCTCACATTTAATTTAGAAAAGGTATTTAAAAACTCCCAACACATCAAAACGTATGAATCATTTATCCTGTACTAATGCCAAGCATTAGTTGTAGGGCTAGCATAATCTCTGACATGAGATGTAAAACCAAAAATAAAGGTATCAATAAACTTTTCAGCATTTCTTGAGTTGGCAAAATAAATAAATACATGTAAAAATAAAGGTAAAAAAAATAAAGGTAGAGAAAACAATTGTCTTTATTATGGGTAGAAAGTGTGGTTATCTAGTCCTCAAAGTATCAAATGTCATTTATTAATTGAAATATAAGTTTAAGAATATCACATTCATATTGCAGCTATCACATCCCTCTGTTAAATATAACAAAGAACTGAAGCTGTGTGATTATTTCTGGGAAAGTTATTCTTTTTTTTTTTTCCTCTTGGTACACCTATTTCTTATTATGACCTTCAGCATATCCAAATTATATTGTTCAGCCTCCAGGTGAAATCACTGAAGGATCCATTGGCTTTAGGGATACATAAAATAAATATGTTTTCAATGGGGCAACTCCCCATTCTCTAGGTGCTGTGGAGAAATACAGAGGATCCCGGGGCAGTTTTCACATATTCCTGTTCTTTGTCCCGAACTCCACAACTAACACATTCAAAAGCTTCATACCAGCTTCCAGGACATTTCCTCCTTGTCTACTCATATCTAGATCTTGTTTACTGTCTCTATTCTTTCATAAATTCTTTCCTTCCTTTTCATGTCTTCTGCTGCCATTCTAGCCCAGGTCCTCATCACTCCCATCCTGGATGGTAGTGTCAGTCTCCTGTCTTATGTCACCTTTCCATTACTGTATGATGTTCCCCTGTACTCAAGACCTCCTTGAAGTAAGGTGTGAACCCATAACTTGCCCCGGTCAGTGAAACAGGGGCAGAAATATGAGCAGGTGTAAACAGTGCCTCCTGCTCTCCTGCCTACAGTAGAGAATTCTATCATTCCAGAGTGAAGCCTGTGCCACTGGGCACCCTGATAAGGATTTGGTGGAGCAGAATCCCTGCCAGTGTGGTGTGAATGTGTGCAGAGATGAGAAATCAGCTACCTTTGTGTAAGCCACTGAGATGCAAGTTCTGTTTGTTCTGTTAGTCAGCTTAAGCTGAGTAACTGCATCCAGTCCCTTCCTCTTCTGATTCTCTTTGTACACCATTGGCAGGGTAATCTTCTCAAATCACAGGCCAGATTGTTCCCTGATCAGAAGCTATCAGCAGTTTACCATTTTCCACAGATATAAAGCCTACATTTCTGGCTTTCAAGAAACTCTGAGCTTCGTTTTCAATCAATCTCCTTTTCCAACTTCTCCACCGCAGCCATGTTCCAGCCTAATGGGAAGACTTCGTGTCACTTTCAAACACTCATGTCTTGACTGGGCATGTTACCTTTCCAGGGTGCTTTTGTTCTGATTGCATTTTCTTGAAATTTTATCGTCCTTTAAGCACAGGTGCAAACAGTAAGACTTACCTAATTCTGAAAAGTGGGTACGTTTTCTTTCTCTTCTGGGATCTCTCAGCAAATTGTATCCAATATGCGGTGTCTATCACTTTCTATTGCATAATGCGGTTATCTGTGTATTACATCTCACATCCCCATTAAACTATATGCCACATTAAGGAAGATAAAAGTATCATTTATTCTTACAATTCTCTGCAATGCCAAGCTGTGGAGTTGCTGAATCAATAATTCATGAATTAAATACTGATCTTCAGGGGAGGACCCTGGAGTTCTATTTAAATCCCAAATGACCATAATTCAGAAAGTGACTGGAAATGCCACCTGTAGAGCACCTTTGCATTTTCCTGGTGAGTCTCCTTCTTCGGTGGGAGATTGTGCAAGGCTACCTCTGGGTGAGGTATCAGAGAGAGCCTGGTTCCCAGGGAAGACCGATTAGACATCAGGCCCACATAGGCTAGGTATCTCAACCCTTCAAATAATTAAAAACTTGAGGAAATCCTAAGGCAAGAAAAGAAAAACATATTTAAATAAATAAAGAGTGTATTTAAAAAAAAAAAAAAAGAATTGGCGTTCCTGGGTTCAGAGGGACATGCTGATCAAAGAAAGTTTCTCGAGGGAAGACAGCACTGCCACTGAAGAGCCACTTTATGGGGTGAAGACGAAGGAAAAAGGGTGAGACAAAGTAGAAAAGGCCGGCTTGTAACAGCTAATTGAGGGCAGCTTGACACTAATCGAGGGCAGCTTGAATGGCCATCTGGGGGGAATCTTCAGTCTGACGACACAAGACGGTGGGATACAAAACAGACACCAGTCTGGAAAACTGCAGATGGGGAAAGGTGATACCTATGAGAGAGTGTTTGTAACTTTGGTGCCATGGGGATGGAATCTTACAGTTACAGCTTGAATTGGGCAGGGCCTTCCCCTACAGGAAAATCAGCCACCAGCTAAAGATCTAAGAGGAGCATATTCTTGAGATGGTACAGACAGACAGGAACCGGAGAGGTTCACCTGGTCTGGATGCTGTGGTCAGTCTGAATCCACCATCCATCCGATTATGTTTACCATCTGGCCCAAATGAATATCACAGAATCAAGGATCCCACAGCTATGCCAACCAAGTTATCTGTTTTCAGACCTTAGTTGAAACAAAAGGTATGACACGGTTATAGAAATTACCAGTTTACATTGATTTACAAAATACTGTTTTCTGATTACAATTTTGTTTATCTCAGAAAGATTTTTCTTCAAGTAGCTAGACCCTGTTCTTCCTGAATTTAGGAAAGGGGTGGATTCTCCAGTTCCCCTTCTCCCATACACATACCATGACAGGTGAGCAGGCAGTGGAGTGTTGGGAGATACTTAGATTTCAATGAGGTAGAGGTAAACTTATTACACAAGCTCAAATGCCTAGAAATGGGGAAGCTGTAGAAAATGGGGGTAGCAGTGGGTCAGATCCCTCATCCTGTAAACTACTTCCCTCCACTTCATTTTCATTTCTTAGACCTGTTTACTTTCTCATTTCTCAGGGGAAAAACAGGTTTTTCATTTGTTTGTTTGTTTTTTGTTTTCTTATAAATAGGATATTAAGAGATGTTGAAACGACACATTGAGTCATCTCTGAGCATCCAAGAAATTTTCACCTTTCTTTGGTCTTGTCAATAAATTTTTGAAGTGGCAGGAAGAAGGAAAAAAGAAGATACCTCTCAAGGGACATGAGAATAGCTATTATATTCTTACTCAAATCACTGAGATTTTACATGTTTTTCCCTCAGTGGTTATGTTGGGGGTGAGGCTGGAATTAGAGCTTAAAATACATTGGGTATATGAATATAGAACAAGACAGACTGAGTCTAATGAATTCAAGAGGCTAAAAGACCAGACCAGAAAAACCCACCAGGACTGAAGTCTTTAGAGTTAACCGCCAGGAAGGGAACAGAAATTCAAATCACAAAAACACAGGGTCTATGGCAAAGCAGTGTGGTAGGAGAGAAGAGGACAGGCCTCAGAGTCAGTTTAACCTGGTCCGGGATTCCATATCCTCTGCTTGTCTTGAACAAGTGGCTTAATCTGCTATCCATTAACGGGTACTTGAATTATGAGGATATAACAGAAGGTCAGAAATGGATCCATCTTTATTCAGACATCCACTAACAAATTTGAGTTCTCCCTCTACACTAGGTGCTCAAGAAATAATGATGAATAAACCAGGAGCCCACCTTAGAAACTCATAATCTACAGAGAGTGGTAATGACAGTGTAACAAGGGAAGATATGCACAAAATACATGGGGCCATCATAAGAGAGGGAGGTTGACAGAGAGATTTTGAAGTTTGCTAGAGTACATCATGATAGAGCAAAATCACAGTTTGTTGTTCATAGTTGTCCCAGTATATTCAAGGTGCTGTATTAAATTAGCCATAGATGGATGGCTTAAATAACAAGTATTTATTTCTCACAGGTCTGGAGGCTGGTAAGCCCAGGATCAAGGCACTGGCAGTTTTGGTGTCAGGGAAGAGCTTACTTCCTGGTTCATATACTGCTATCTTTTGCTGTGTCTTCATGTGGTGGAAGGTAGGGAGGCAGCTATCTGGGGTCTCTTCTGTAAGGACAGTAATCTCATATGATAGGGCTCTATTTTCATGGCTAATTGCCTCTCAAAGGCCCACATCCCAATCCACCACATTGAGGGTTAGGATCTTATGTGAATTTGAGGGAGTGTGGGCGGAGCACAAATGTTTAGTTCCTAACACTACTGTTTACCATGGCTGCTCTCTTTTACCCCACTGGAGCTGTGCAGAGCTGCAAAACAGCAGATGGTATGAAGCTAACAGCTGTTCACTGGAGTTCCCAAGCCCAAGAGCTATCAATGACTTGGATATCCAGATCAACTCATTCATTTAAAGACGAAAGGCTAAGGGAGAAGGAAGTAGAATGACTTGCTCAAGCAAGTTGCTTGGTTGTTGTTCAAGTTAGACCTAATACCCAGATCTTCTATCTCAAATAGTGCTCTTTCCACCTCATCATATTGTCTCCTACAGACAGTACTTCTTAGACAGCAGAACTACTTCTCTAAAGATGGTAGGGACCAAGAAATTCCATAAGCATTTTTATGATTGGTAACAATTTTCATGGGTAATAAGACTTTCAGAGACTACAGTCTAAAGCAATGTGGCCCAGTAGAAATTTCTGCAAGGATGGAATGTTCTATAGCTGCATCGTCTAACATGTTGGCAACTAACCTCATGTAGTCACTAGCACATTTGAATTTTGAGTTTTATTTAATTTTAATTAACTAAAACTTCAGTTTCAGTACCCATATATTGTTCTGGCTACCACATTGGACAGTGCAAGTCTTAGGCATTGCCTATACTTTTACCTGTATATGGGTATATGATTATTGTTTTCTGGTTCCCTGTCTTTGCACCTTGCAAGCTTCCCCTTCCCAGTCTTTAAGCCTTAATGATAGATAAAGAACTCCATCTTCACTGGTAGGTCTACTATAATTAATCTACTAAAATATGCTCATTCTACCTACATTGTATTTCTAAAAGTACTTATCACATTCTATAATAATAGTATATAATATAGAATATAATAATAGTTATTATTATTATTATCATTTGTTAGTATATTCTATTTATCTTTTACTCACCCTAAGGGCTCTACTGGTACTACATCAATGTATCTCCCCAAGAACCCAATAAGTATGCTCTATTACTCTTAACAAGTGGCCAGAAGGCAAATCCATCTTTTTCCAAATCCGTGCTTCTTACTATCTTACACTGTGTCTCTAAGAACTGAGGATTTGGTGTGTAATCCCCTGTAGCCTGAGCAGGGGTGATTTTTATTCACTCATTCAAAAATATTTATGGACTATCTTTTAAGTGCCAGGCACCATGCCAGTAAAGGACATACTGAGGAATTGAATTATACCAGCCGACACCGAGCTTGCCTCCCAGTAATGAAATGCTGGTTTTCTGAGAAAGAAATTTGGTAGTTTTTTTCTAAGTAGCTAAGAATTCAATGCTTACATACTGTAGACAACGTTTATCCTAGAGGCCATCTCTTTGATGTTTGAAATGTGTGGTAATATTCTTGTGGCTAGGATTCTTTTTTCCCATAAATATATTATGTTTCAGTCACTCGAGAGTTAAACTCCTAGGATTTCACCATGAACTTCACCTATAAGCCAGTTTCACAAGAGGTCAGCATAGAAATCCTGTAAATTAGTACTGAAGCATCTCACCACAGTTCTGTGATAATTTTGCTAAGCTATTGTATTTGTGAAATTTAAATTCATGAACAAAATGACTGTGGATATTGTTTAAGAATCTAAAAATGTGGGGGCACCTGGATGGCTCAGTGGGTTAAGCGACCAACTCGATTGCAGCTCAGGTAGTGATCTCAGGACTGTGAGATCAAGCCCGGTATTGGGGCTCGGTCAGCATAGACCCTGCTTGGGATTCTGTCCCCTTTGCCCTCTGCTCCCAAACCCCGTTGCATGTGTTCTCTCTTTAAAAAAAAAAATCTTAAAATATTATTGAATAATTAAGTGTGACAAAATGGGAGTGATGAGAGTCCAAAATAAGATGTCATATTACATCAGATGTAGCGTATCATAAAATTTAAGAGTTAACTTGACTGTACATACTAGAAAAAAATGCCAACACAATGTATTAGTGCTTTTTATTTTTATTTAATACTTTTTAAAAGAGCTCTTGAGCCTATTTAAACATAATTGAATTTTTTTTTGTATTACTGATGTGCATACATCAAAATGTAAGCCAAATAATTTGGTTAGGGAATCCCTAAAACTGTTCCATATTGAGAATTTAACTTTTTAAAACTGTTTTCAAATCAGAGTTATCAACATCTATGTTTTTCCACACAATGACAGCTTCTGCATCATCAGAATAAGTGGAATGCAGAATTTCTTAAAAGATTTTCTTCTGAGCTGCTGAAACTCTTCAGCACATTTTGAAAATGGCACCTGCTGTTTGGTATATGTCAATTTGGGGGCACACATCAGTGAACTAATGTAACAAAACTTCATCTACTATAGGCACCTTCCTTCCTTTTGTCTTGTAAAGCGCATGGTGTTGCTTTGCAAAGAAATCAAGAATTGTGTTCATTCTGCCAATATCAAACATGTGCTTTACTATTATCAAATCTTTGCCCTGTTCTGTCTCTGTCCCTTTCTGTGTATGCACAATAACTTTTTGTTTCAAAGCCAAATCACAGTATGCTCTTGGTGCACAAAGAGTAATAGTTATCAATGAAGTAGCAACGAGGCACATAGCTAACAGGGACTTGGCCTGATGGGAGAGTCATAAGGTCATAGGCACTGTTACCCGGCCATGGGTCCCTACCCACCTCCCCATCCTCCTCCCCACCCGGAGTCTGAAGGGTACTAGTTTGGTGAGCTGCAATGGTGTTTCCAATATTGTAAGTCTGAGATGTTTGGATTCGAGGGCTGATGATCAAGTTTATCTACACATTGTTTGACTTAGAAAGAAAACTCCCCAGCTAGGAATCCTCGGAAGCTCACACAGGGCTATCTACTTCTTGTGTTCCTAGAAGTAGTGCTCTGTGAAGCAAAAGGACTCTTCAACTTTCAAGGTAAAAGGTGAATTCAGCTACTTACCTTGAGCCCTGGCAAACTAAGTTATTATTTGGCTTTCTGGCTCCCCCCCCACCCCCGTATTTAAATGGCTCTTATTCTTCTCACCAGATACTAGGGAGTTAGTAAAGCGATCAAAGAGTATGCAATACTTACTATGTTTTGTTTAAAAAGGTGAGATCTAGTGTCTCACAGTTATGGGTATCTTTTATTCATTTATTTCATCATATATCTCAACTGTATGAATTAAGTACTCGTGTGTGCCAGGCACTGGCACAAAATGCCCCCAAAGCCTGCTCTTATGGATTTTCCAGTAATGGTATGGGAGGCAGATGTCAAGCAGACAAGTCAAGTATATACTCTAATGTAGATGCAGAGTGGGCAGTAAGGACTACAGAGGGAAGCAAAGCTGAGAGGAATGTGTGGTAACTACAGATTCCTTTCAGCCCATCGCCCCGGAAGGTGATCACACTGGTTTGTCCCTGGCAGCCTATCAGCCCCATGGTGGCTGTCCCCAGGCAAGCTCCTAGTTCATACAGGTCGACAGTCAATCTTCTCCATGAGCCCTGACACCACGAAGGGCAGGTTTGGACACTGCCCTACTTCCTAGACCCTGTGCTGGAAGGATGTCAAGTCTCTCAACAGCAGCCACATGAACCGACTAAGTCCTTTTTTTGTTTGTCTGTCTGTCTGCCAGAGCCCACTGGCCCCAGAGCTATGGTGAGCCACCAGTGTCTTTTCTGGCTGCCTCACCAAAGCTTCCAAGTGGTTCCAGGCTCCAGGGGTGAGCCCTGCAGCTCATGCAGTGAAGACAGGCTTCCCAAGTTCCACCACAGCCCGAGGACGAATTTCTGTGTCTTGGCTGCCTCCTGCCGAGCTTTACTTCTTCCTCTGCCAAACAACTCGGTCTCCACACAATCATCATTTCTCTTCTCAGATGTTTCTCTTCTTTTTTTTCCTTCAAAGATGCATGAAATCCTCTCCTCGTGTTGCTATAGAAAAGCGTGAAGTTTCCAGCTTGGACTAACTTGAAGGCCGTGAGACTGGGCAAGAGGGAAGTCGGTCTGGGCGTGTCCCTCACTGCCTCACCCGTGCTTCTTGCCCGCGGGCCTCAGCCCCTCAGGCCTGTGCTATGTGGAGAAGCTGCTTTGATGTGGACAGTGAGGAATGCCAGCTTCCCAAACCCTGTGCTGGGCCCAGAACAGGAGCTGTCATTCCTAGTCCTCTAAGAAGATCCAAGTTCTTTGGGTGGATTTTTAAAATTGGGTCTCAAAGTATTTTTCAAATTAATAGAAGGGACTTAGAGTTGAGTTTCAACCTTTCTGGAGCTTCCACTTCATCAAAGGAAGAGGTGGGGTTTTCCCTGCAAGCCCTGGGCCACGAACCTGGGGTTTCAGAACCGTGAGAGGGGAGGAGGTACAGGAAACCAATGCTGTCTTCCTGTCTTAGATTGGCCTGGCATCGCCAGAGACCAAAAATAACACTGGAAACTGAGGGTACTGGCCTCCCAAGGGAACAGGCTACACTCCCAGGTACCCTGAGGCATCCAGGCTGGAACTGTGTGCTCAGGGGTCAGACCCCGCCCCTCTTGGAGGGAAGCATGCTGGGAGAGGCCCGCAGGCGGAGGAAATCTCAGCAGTGCAGCCCACAGCCACCTGCGTCCCCAGCAAGCTCCCCACTCAGGGGCTGGGCTGTGCCTGATGAACTTTCTTCAAGCCCACACAGCTTCAACAACACTCTGCTTAGACACACAATGAATACCTTGCGGGAAAGATAGCAGTGGGGTGTGGAACACAACAGGGCACATTAAAAGAGGCAGAGGGAGCCTGCAGCTCAGTGCCTTTCAGAAGGGAAAGGGGAGGCTAATAAGCCAAGATTTAGGAGAACAAGGGGACAGTTACTGGTTGCATGTTCCCTTGACCTGGAAGGCATGGCCTCTCTGCGTGAGGGAGGCATGCTGGTACCAGAGGCTTTGGCGTCACCGATGTGGAAGGTTGTAGTGCTGAGGGGCTCATATTTCTGCCAGGAACCTTGGGTGCACTTTCTAGGATCTGGCCAAATAGGAAGGGACACGGGAAGGTCTAAGATAGAGGCATCTGGAAAGTCAAGATACACTGTTGATAATATTAATCTGTTGAAGGAAAAGAGGAGGCAAATACCTAATGATACGTTGCCGATTTCTTCAATCATACCTGTGGCATTAGAGCCCAAGGAAATATGTGTACCCAAACACGGCTTTCTTAGAGTGTAGGCCTGGCTATCTTATAGATGGGGAAGAAAGATAATCTGGAAAGTTAAAACCCCATTGTAGCAACTGGGCTCAAAGCCAGAGCCCTAGTCTCCTCATTCCCAGACCAGAGCTATGTCAGCTGGCTGCTCTGCTGCTCTGGCTGGCAGAAGAGATGGGGCAGATGGAGTTCAGGGGAGCATTTAAGCAGAGGTCAAAGAAATGGAAGCTGAGTCTGTGGAAGGGTCAGGCAGGACTGCCACACTTGCGGACCAGACTTGCCTGGAATAGGTGACAAGGAGGAGACTGATTTGAGAACCAGATTACCCCTGGCCTACTGGATTGAATAGTGTCCCCCCAAATTCATGTCCATGTAAAACCTGGGAATGGGATCTTCTTTGGCAAGAGGGCCTTTGCAGATGTCATTAAAGACAGAGTGGGTCCTAAGTCCTTCATGACTGGTCTCCTTATAAGAACAGAGACTTTGAACACAGAGATGCAGACACAGGGAGACAGAAGCAGAGATTGGGGGATTGTCTGCGAGGCAAACAGTGCCAAGGACTGCTAGTAACCAGCAGAAGCTAGAGGAGGAGCCTTCCCTAGGGCCTCTGGGGGGAGCATGGCCATGCTGACATCTTTATTTTGGACTTCTGTCCTCCGGAATTGGGAGAGAATAGATTTTTTGGTTGTTTTAACCCACCTAGTGTGTAGTACTTTGTTACAACAGCCCTAGAAAGCCAATACGCCTGGGATCAGGGCCCTCTGCAAGGTGGCAAGGGTGTAGCCCGAGGTGTGGGTGATCTTGACATGAAACTCATTTCTCTGATTATGGCCCAGCAACCCTTCAGCTGCTCCCTGATGTTCTAGAGCCTCAGTTCTAACTGTGGGACTGTGGAAGGCTGGCGAGTCTGTGATGCTTTCTCCTGCTGCCACAGAGAGGCCTCCCCAGTCAAATCTCGTCTTATTCCTGTGGCCTGCAGAGCTCTATGCCTCAACACGGAGCATTTTGCAAAGCAGGGAAGCTGGAGAGGCACCTGCAAAACTCATCATGTGTCTTAGCCTTAGCACTTTCCTCGTGGAAACCTCCACCCCATTCCCCTGGGGCACACGTTACCTCACACTTTCTCATCAATGCTGATTTGCATGAAGCACCCCTGCCCACCTTCATTCGTGATTGCAGACTCACACAAATAAAAAATGTTGGAACTGCAAAGCTGCCCTTCTGCAATCAAATGCTTCTTTCCTCGCTCAGATCATGGAGATCATCTCTTTTTACCTTGGGGTCTGCCTACACCCGTCTCCTACCCCAGCTTCTGGCACACACCTGCTAATGTTGTCTTCTCCCTCACAACTTATAGTACAGCTGCCCCCCCCCTTATCCACAGGGGTACTCTCCAAGAGCCCCAGGGAGGGTCTGAAAATGCAGACAGTACTGAATTCCATATAGACTTTGTTTTTATCTAGACATACCTCCGTATGATAGAGTTTAATTTATAAACTGGCCACAGTAAGAAGTTAACAACAACTAATAATAAAAGAGCATAATTGTGACAGTGTACTGCAATTAGAGTTCTGTGAATGCGGTCTCTCTCTCTCTCTCTTAGTATCTTATTGTATGGTACTCACTCTTCTCCTGATGATGAGTGATGCAAAGCCCACGTGACAAGATGGGGTGGGGGGAAAGATGCAGACATTGGGATGTAGTATTAGGCTACTGATGACCTTATGAGGGCAGTTAGCAGGATCGGTGAGTACAGGTGACTACAACCATGGAAAGCGAAACCATGGATAAGTCATGGAGGCTCTTAGAGCTACCTATTGCTGCATAACAAATGATCCCAGAATTTAGCAGCTGAAAACAATAAACATTTATTACTTCACACAATTTCTAAGGGTCAGAAATCTGGCCCTTAGATGGTGGTGCTGTCAGGTTGTGCTGACTAACCCACTTGACAGGGGCTAGAGAATCTGCTCCAGAGCTCACTCCTGTGGTTACTGGCAGAAATCAGTTCCTCACCACGATGGCAATTCCAGTCTCCTGAATGTCCTTATCACATGGCAACTGGCTTCCCCAGCACCCACGATCTGAGAGTACATACAGGAGGGCAACCAAGACTGAAGCCACACTCCTGTAGAAGCTATCTTGGCAATGACGAGCTAGAACATCGCCCATGTGCCATTGGTCACACAGACCAAACCTGGCATAAAATGGGAAAGACCACACAAGAGCGTAAATGCAAAGAGTTAAGGATCTTTGGGGGCCATCTCAAAGGCTGCCTACCACATCTACAACAAAATATTTCCTATGTTTTCTGAGCCTGGAGAGCGAGACAGATTACTTATGGCCTCCAGAGTCTGGGAACTTGACCAATTCCATCATTTGGTCCCACATGGCGGATCAAATTTCTCCATTTTCTTGTCTGCTATAGACGATAATTGCAATAGGACTAGGAAATCTGTGGTGCTTTGTTCATTTCTCTTTGATCAGACTGTCTACATTCAAGTCCTGCCTCCTTCACTTACTAGCTGCGTGATCCTGGGCAAGTTACTCAGCTTCTCTGTGCCTTAGTTTTATTATATATAAAATGGGCTAAAATCCATAAGATTATTATATAGCTTTCATGGAGAGCACAACCCTAAGTGCTCTGTAAATTGTAGTTATTGTGATCACTGTTGAGACGTGTTCTGTCTAAGGAATCAGAAAGGAAGTAGAAGGGATTATAGAGTAGAAAACAATAAAACATCAGAGATACTTTGCTGAATGTTCTACTGTGTTCTGTGCAGCCTTGGACTTTTCAAAGTCACTGTTACTCCAAGCAAATATTCTTATCTTCCTGTGCTCCTTCTTCTCATGAACACAATAACATTGATTCATGTGCATTTTTTAGGCCAACCAGGGTCTGCGCAATTGTAGCCTGATCTGTGTGTTTATAATTCAGTGCGGGTGATCTGCCCCAATACACACAAATCCTTAATTTGAGCCTTTTGGCTCAATAGATTCAACTGTAAAACGAAACAAATTAAAAACCAATGAAGTTAATAAAAAATTTTGAATTAAAATAAAACTTCTTTATTAAATTCATTATTTTTTAATATCCCTTTCCTGAGTTTGAGTCAGTCACATTTGCCAAATTTCAACTAGGTCAGCCAAAACGCTTTTTATTTACAATGTATTCATTAGTAAAAATACCTATACCCCACTGTTTGGAAACCCTCGCCAAGTGGATTGGATGCTGCCGGTTTAAGCTCTTTGACATTTATAACCCTGGAGACCCTCGTTATTTGGATCAATGGCTCATAAGCCAGACAGCCCTAAATACTTGGTTGGACATTTCCTCATTCATATTTGCGAATCTAGAATTATAAAGCGAGACAATCATAATAAAAAGAGTCACAAAACTCCAGGCTTAGCATTAGAAAATGAAGTAAAGGTTAATTCTAAAAGGGCAAAAAAAAAAAAGAAATGGTCAAAAACCATTCATTTACTCTTCCTCCTGTTAGTAGAGAGCATTCCCCAGGATGCAACGAATGGTTCTCTTGAGAATGCTTGAGGGAGGCTACGCTCTACAGGTAGGGTGGGCCGCCATGTCACACCTCAAGCTGAGCTTCCGTCAACATTTCAGGGCAGCTGTCACGAACATCCCTTAGCAAGTTGTTAGGATAAAGAACGCAGAGTTTCCTTATGTCTGATGCTTCTAGATCAAGGCAGTTGCTGCTGGCAAGAATCCTTGAATCTCTTCACTTGTTAGTCTCCCAACATCTAACAACCTAGTGCAGAAAACTGTGACTCTTTCTCAGAAATGGCAGGCGTGGGACAGGTGGCTCAGACTGTTAATGGCCAGAGGACGCGGCAGTCAGGCCAAAGAAGCTCTGATAATAAACAGGATTCGTTTCCAACCGGTTGTCTGCATTACTTACCCTTTTCCTTTCCGGAGGGCCTGCTGCCTGACAGAGAAATTCATGATCGTGGAAAATTGCCAAACTCAGCAAATTTCTCCAAGCAAATAATGATTCCAATAAAAAGCGTTTCAAGTTTGCAGTGATAATAATAATGAAAATGTAATATTTTGTGCACCTAAAGCGTTTCTCATCCCCTCCTCTGCTATTTAATATGCGAGGTAGATACATTTGCATATGCTTATAGGAGAATGTGTGCAGCATATACTGAGTACATAAAATGATCCAATGAAACACTGTCAGTTGTTTAATTTCCAAAATTTATTCACTTTGCCTCTGTTAAAAATTTAATCGCAGATATTACATTAACCTCTACTAATCTCATCAATTTCACCCATTTACATTCTTAGCGTCATGCGTGTTATTCATGAATACCACACAGATGGCTAAGAAGTTGTGGGCATCTTCGTCTGAGCATGTAATTTCTCAACCAAAAAGCTAAAGCAGAAAGAACCCAAGGGACAAGAGTAAACAAAACATTTGACACTGAGGATTGTACCTGGTTTCTGTTATCTCTACCCACTTTCTCTGAGGTCAGAGGCACATGAACCAGCACGCACAAGTCTGACTTTATTCAAATTTAAAAATGAAACCCTAGAAATACTGAATCCTGCAGAACTGAAGGTTCTTTCAGCCATGGTGACTCATGAACACAGCAAAAGGAATGTATTTGATTTGGGTTTTGGCCTTTAAATGTGCCACATTAATCTCTTTTGGGGCCTCTCTCCTGATAGGGTTCCACTGAGAGTATCAGAGTCAGAGCTGTAAAGCAACCCAGACTCTTTGAAGAGGAAGGCTGATTCTGTGCAAAGTAGAGCTGTTGTTTTATTAAGGATACACGAGAAAATAAAACTCAGCTTCACAGAGGGACTGAGCACAGCCATTGGTGGTGGGTCAAAATTCAGTCATTACTGGCCCTTTGAAGATCTTTGATCTCTTCTGAGCAGATCAAGGGAAGTAGAGGCAGGAGATTAGGACAGGGCTGATCAGCGGGAGCAGAGAAAAATCAGAGAGAGGAAATCCAGTTCAGCAAGCATTCACTGACCTAACTGCTAAAGACCAATCTCCATGAATTTCCTGCCACAAGAGGATGTGCAAACAGAACGTCTTAATAGAATGTGCTAAGGAATAGTGTAAGGTTTGCTGGGGAAATCAGGAGGGGCCACTGAAGACATCATAGGGTTCTAAAGAAGGGTTTAGGAACAGATGAGCCTTAGCTGAGAATCAAGATGTATAGCTGGGATGAGTGGTTTAGAAAAAGTGATGGCATCTGAGAGAAATGGAAATCACAGGGCCTGTGCTTGGAATTTCTGGCGCTTCATTACTATGGGGAGTGTTGGAGAATGGAGAGGTAGAGGGGGCCCGGTTATATGCCATGATGAAGAAGCTAATCAATGTTCTGTTGGTAGTGTGGGAGCCACTGCAGGTTTTGGTCAGGGGGGCAATGGGGTCTGAACTTGTCCAGCCGGGTCGAGAGTCCAGCTTGTGGGTGATTTTAATGTTCGAGAAAGAATGGCAAAAGCCCAAACTAGAACTGTGTTGGTGGGTGGCTGTGGAGGGACAAGCTAATTTGGAGACAAAGACCAATGGATAATCAATCAGTTATTTGCTAGATGGGAGGAAAGGGAAAAGCAAGGAAGAAGAAGTTTCTGGAACAGGGGTTCTCAAACTGTAATCGCTGGACCAGCAGCATCAGCATCCCCTAGAACTCATTAGAAACACACCTTTGGGGGCCTTCAACCATCTCAGGTCTCCTGAATCAACAACTGCATCACAAACACTGAGGCTGGAACCAGGCAACCTGAATATTAACCAAACCCTGCAGGGGATTCTGATACAGTTCGAGTTTGACAACCGCCCATCTAGAATAATCTCTAGGATTTTGCATCAGATTCCCGGGTCAATGGAGTTGCCATTTGTTGGGGGAGGAGATACTCTAACATGAATAGAGAGGGTTGTGCTTGATTTGGGGGTGAGGAGAAGGCAGGAGGTTGGGAAAAAGGAAAAGAAGTGGTGTGATACGAGCCAAGGAAATACAGAAAGAGTTTGAGAGGAAGAGAGGTAGAGAAGGAAGGGGAATAGAGGTGAGTTAGATCCCTGCCTGAGGTTCGCAGTTGGCAGAAGGAAAATTTTGAAAGCTGATTTGTTGCTCCTAGGAAAGCAGGGGAAGGGAGAATGCAGCCTGCGTGGTGAGTTAGCAATTTTTTTCCGAATCATTAAAAAACCTATTTCCCCAAACTGTCAATTGTAACATATCCAGCTTTCTGTACCAAGGCACAGGAACCACAATGGCAGGATTTGAGTGAGGATCTCCCTATGCTTATTTCGCTGAAGAGATGGAAGAATATGCAGAAACACGGTGCCCAGGTTCATGAGAACCTGGGTCTGGATCTCTCTTTTGCTCTGAACGTGCTTCATACTATATGCAGACAGCAGAGATGATAGCACTTGTAGGTCATGGCAAGACTTAGCCAAGGGATCAGAAAGACCCCTCTGACAGGACAAGCAATTTGCCCCTGAAGTTGTCTGTCATTGTGCCAGTTTGGAGCTCAGTTTGGAGCCAGTTTGTGCCCCCTTAGTGAGTGCTTGGGTTGACCTGGGGAGGATGGTGGCCATGATGGAGGTTGATGGGCAGCGAGAGGAAGGGTGGTTCTCCTGATCTGTGGAGTGCCCCAGACTGGGATAAAGCCCCCAAAGAGAGAGAAGAGCCAGTTCATGGCGGGGAGTGGTAAAAGAAGAAAGTTCTGCCCGCATCTAACCCTGCGTAACATAAAGAGAGATGAAATAGCATCCTCATACCTTTGAAATAGAGTTACTTGCCTAGGACATTCATGTCTGAAAATAGAAGCTTTAATGTACCAAGGAGGCCACTAACTCAGTAATGACAGATGTATGGAAGCTTTTCCTTAATATGGTATCTGAAGATAAAAGCAGCTCAGGGTAGACACATATTTTAAGTGCTGTCCTCCTAATATAAATCCATCATCAGTTAGCTGTGCTCTCTGACCGGCTTTTTAGCAGTGAGAATGGTTTGTGCTGATGAATCCACATGTTCTGTGCCAACATTTCCAAGACCTTGGCTTTGTAACACCATGTTCCAACCAACTGTTCCTTTCCCTGCTCTAATTTATTCTACACATCTCTGCCAGATTGATTTTCAAAAGTAGGTCCCATGTTAGTCTTCTGCTCAAACACCCGCGAAGGCCCCTTCTTACCTATACAAGTGAACACAGATTTTTCAACTCTGCCAAGTTACCTGAAATTCCCATCACTAATGCCAATTTTTCCTCTGAAAGCCAGTCTGACAGTGTGTCATCAGGGAAGTGTTCTAACTCCTGGGAAAGACAGCATGTCTGCTCCTTAGTCCCAGATAAAAATTCAACAGTGGGTGCATTTAACAGATGAACAGAAAGAAGGCTCCTGGTGGGACACAGGATGGGCCCTTTCAAATTAAGCTTTATTCATGCATTTAGGCATTTCATGTGATAGAAGTTTCAGATGGTATGTAGTCATGGGAGGGGGAGGAAGGAAAAAGTTGTGGTCTCCAGCACGGTGTGCTCTTCAGGGTCAAGGAGCCTTGATGAACACTATGAACCACCCACTTCTCTAAACATACTTGACTCTTCACCCAGAAGGCAGATGGACCAGGAAGCAGCAGGAGGGGCCTCACTACAGCCCACGACATCTTTCAGTGACATCTATAGAGCCCTGCTCCCCTCATAGAGAGATTGAGTTGGGAATGTCCTACTGCAGCAACACGTCTGGGAAGGCTGAAGGGACTCTGCCTCCATGCATACTCTTAGCTGCCTGTCTGCTGTGGGCTCCCCATTGCATTCCGGAACATATTTCTAGGCTAACATTTAAATAATAAATGTGGTACTGCCAAGAAGCTGTCAGGCATTTTCTTGAAAATGGGCAAGCCAATGAGCACACATTCCTTGTCTCCAGGGGGAGATCAGCAGAAGCATCGGTCTCCGAGAAGACAGCCGAAGATGTTCTGATTTCCTGCTCCTGGAGGAGGGTGCTGGGGTCTTGGTGGAGTCCTTTACCAGCTGGTACCTCAGGCACCTCCCCTCCAGAATGGAGATAATGTGATCAGAATGATGAGACATGTGAAATGCTTAGAGCTGCACCTTGTACACAGTCAGCCCTCTATGTAAGTGCTTGTTTGTTGGGGCTGCTGTTACTAGGGGTGGGAGATGAGACTGGGTTCTGGATTCTGGGTTCGGGTCCCATATCGACTTCGCTGGCCATTAATTTTCTGATTCTTTATCTGTAATAAGGGCATGATAATACTTTCTTCACAAGATTGCAGTAGAGGTAAGTAAGTATACTTTGAGCAGAGCTGTCCAATATTACGTATTTTAACTGTCAAATATCCGCCAGTATTCTACTTACCTTAATCCTCACAATGCATTAGTGCTATGCCCACTGCCTCTCTCTGTTCTCTCTACCCCACACTCATGTAGTTTTTAAAATTCTGGTATTCACTGTTCTAGGAAGTAGCATGACTCCCTGAAGACTTCCTTCCTACAAGCTCATCCCATTCTCTTTCATTTCTCAATTAGGGTGTCAGGGGGACTTAGACTCAGGATTGTGCAACCCTAATACTTGGTTCCCCCTCCCCCCCTTCCCCCAGACTCTGATTCAATTCAAATGCAATAGGATCTGGTCACCAGTTTTGTTTTGTTTTGTTTTTTAAAGTTCCCAGTCTTATTCTAATGGGCTGTTAGGATTGTCCAGACTGATTTGAATCAAAAGAATGAAAGAAGGAGAGGTCATGACACACTAGATCACTCACCGAACCCACCAAAGTCTTTTTCAAAGGAAGCAATTGTAGAACCTTGGTAAATACTCCAGATTGTTTTTGGAAGAACTCTGTGTTTGTGGAACGCTTAAATCATCTCCAAGTGCTCTTGGCTTCAGCTCAGGTACCTGGGTGCTGCTTGCTGTGGGCCTTGCTCAGGAGCTCTTGGGACATTTGGCATTGAATTTTCAGCTGCACATTTTTAATAATTGCTCAAGCTGCAAAGGAAAGGGAGCATAACTCATTTCAGAAGTGTTCCAGCTGCTGAACTATAGACACTTACTATTTCTTTCTGTATCCAGAGGCAGCTTTCACAGTCATTGCAAAAGGTTCTTTGGCACCGGCTAAGGATTTTGAAGTTCATTCTGTAAAATCAGAAAGCTGTAAGATTTGGGACAAGAGAACAATATGGTGACAGTGGAATTTTATTTTATTTTTTATTTTTTGTAATAAGTGATTGATAAAGATTTTTTTTTTATTAACATACAGTGTATTATTTTCTTCAGGGTTACAGGTCTGTGAATCATCAGTCTTACACAATTCACAGCACTCACCATAGCAAACACCCTCCTCAATGTCCATAATCCAGCCACCCCATACCTCCCCATATCCCTCAACAACCCTCAGCTTGTTTCCTGAGATTAAGTCTTTTATGGTTTGTCTCCCTCCAGGGTCCCATCTTGTTTCATTTTTTCCCACACTTCCCCCCACAACCACACACCCTGCCTCTCAAATTCCTCATATCAGAGATCATATAACAATTGTCTTTCTCTGATTGACTTATTTCACTTAGTATAATACTCTCTAGTTCCATCCATGTCATTGAAAATGGCAAGATTTTGGTGTTTTTGGTTTTTTTTTTTTTTTTTTTTTGATAGTTGCAAGTATTTCATTGTATATATATATACCACATCGTCTTTATCCATTCATCTGTTGATGGACATCTAGGTTCTTTCCATAGTTTGGCTACTGTGGACGTTGCTGTTATAAGCATTCAGGTGCACATGCCCCTTCAGATCACTACATTTGTATCTTTAGGGTAAATACCCAGTAGTGTGATTGCTGAGTCATAGGGTAGCTCTATTTTCAACTTTTTGAGAAACCTCCATACTATTTTGCAGAGTGGCTGCACAAGCTTGCATTCCCACCAACAGTGTAGGAGGGTTCTGCTTTTTTTGCATCCTCATCAACATCTGTCATTTCCTCACTTGTTAATTTTAGCCATTCGGACTGGTGTGAGGTGGTATCTCACTATGGTTTTGATTTGTATTTCCCTGATGCCAAGTGATGTTGAGCACTTTTTCATGTGTCTATTGGCCATTTGGCTGTCTTCTTTGCAGAAATCTCTGTTCATGTGTTCTGCCCATTTCTTGATTGGATTATTTGTTCTTTGGATGTTGAGTTTGATAAGTTCTTTTTTTTTTTTAAGATTTTATTTATTTATTTGACAGACAGAAATCACAAGTAGGCAGAGAGGCAGGCAGAGAGAGAAGAAGGGAAGCAGGCTCCCTGCTGAGCAGAGAGCCCAATGTGGGACTGGATCCCAGGACCCTGGGATTATGACCTGAGCCAAAGGCAGAGGCTTTAACCCACTGAGCCACCCAAGTTCTTTATGGAGTTTGGATACTAGCTCTTTATCTGATATGTCATTTGCAAATATCATCTCCCATTCTGTCAGTTGTCTTTTGGTTTTGTTGACTGTTTCCTTTGCTGTGCAAAAGCTTTTGATCTTGAGGAAGTCCCAATAGTTCATTTCCCCCCCCTGCTTCCTTTGCCTTTGGCAATGTCTCTAGGAAGAATTTGTTGCAGCTGAGGTCAAAGAGGTTGCTGCCTGTGTTCTCCTCAAGGATTTTGATGGATTCCTGTCTCACACTGTGGTCTTTCATCCATTTTGAGTCTATTTTTATGTGTGGTGTAAGGAAATGGTCCAGTTTCATTCTTCTGCATGTGGCTGTCCAATTTTCCCAACACCATTTGTTGAAGAGACTATCTTTTTTCCATTGGACATTCTTTCCCACTTTGTTGAAGATTAGTTGACCATAGAGTTGAGAACCCATTTCTGGCTCTCTATTATGTTCTACTGATCTATGTGTCTGTATTTGTGCCCCTGTCATACTGTCTTGTTGATTACAGCTTTGTAATAGAGCTAGAAGTCTGGAATTGTGATGCTGCCAACTTTGGTTTTCTTTTTCAACATTTCTCTGGCTATTCAGAGTCTTTTCTGGCTCCATATAACTTTTAGGATTATTGGTTCCATACCCTTGAAAAAACTTGATGGTATTTTTATAGGGATTGCATATGTAGATTGCTTTAGGTAGCATAGACATTTTCACAATATTTGTTCTTCCAATCTATGAGCATAGAACATTTTTCCATTTCTTTGTGTCTTCCTCAATTTCTTTCATGAGTACTTTATAGTTTTCTGAGTGCAGGTTCTTTGCCTCTTTGGTTAGGTTTATTCCTAGGTATCATATGGTTTGGGGTACTATTGTAAATGGGATCAACTTCTTAATTTCTCTTTCTTCTGTCTTGCTTTTGGTGTACAGAAATGCAACTGATTCTTATGCATTGATTTTATATCCTGACACTTTACTTAATTCCTGTATGAGTTCTAGCAGTTTTGGAGTGGAGTCTTTCAGGTTTTCCACATAAAGTATCATAATATCGGCAAAGAGAGTTTGACTTCTTCTTTGTTGATTCAGATGGCTTTTATTTCTTTTCATTGTCTGAATGCTAAAGCTAGGACTTCTAGTAGTATGTTGAATAGCAGTGGTGATGGTGGGCCGTGCTGCCATGATCCTGATGTTAGGGGGAAAGTTCTCAGGTTTTTGCCATTAAGAATGATATTCGCTGTGGGTTTTTCATAGATGGCTTTTATGATATTGAGATATGTACCCTCTATGCCTACACTGTGAAGAATTTTGATCAAGAAAGGATGCTGTGTTTTGTCAAATGCTTTTTCTGCATCTATTGAGAGTATCATATGGTTCTTGTTCTTTCTTTTATTAATACATTGTATCACATTGATTGATTTGCAAATGTTGAACCAAACTTGCAGCCCAGGCATAAATCCCACTTGGTCGTGGTGAATAATCCTTTTCATGTACTGTTGGATCCTATTGGCTAGTACTTTGGTGAGGATTTTTGCATCCATGTTCATCAAGGATATTGGTCTGTAATTCTCCTTCTTGATGAGGTCTTTGTCTGGTTTGGGGATCAAGGTAATGTTGGCCTCATAAAATGAGTTTGGAACTTTTCCTTCCATTTATATTTTTTGGAACAGTTTTAGGAGAATAGGTATTAATTCTTTTTTAAATGTTTGGTAGAATTCCCCTGGGAAGCTATTTGGCCTTGGGCTCTTGTTTGTTGAGAGTTCTGTTCAGGTTTCTTATTTTTTCCTGGTTCAGTGTTTGTAGTTTATATGTCTCTAGGAATGCATCCATTTCTTCCAAACTGTCAAATTTGCTGGTTTATAGTTGCTCATAATATGGTCTTATAATTGTTTGTATTTCTTTGGTATTGGTTGTGATCTCTCCTCTTTCATTCATGATTTTATTTATTTGAGTACTTTCTCTTTTCTTTTTGATAAGTCTGGCCAGGGATTTATCAATCTTATTCTTTCAAAAAACCAGCTTTTTGTTTCATCTATTTGTTCTACTGTTCTTTTGGTTTTTAT
This sequence comes from Mustela putorius furo, assembly GCF_011764305.1. Taxonomy (NCBI): domain Eukaryota; kingdom Metazoa; phylum Chordata; class Mammalia; order Carnivora; family Mustelidae; genus Mustela; species Mustela putorius. Next base: position 34,591,776 of record NW_025422368.1, on the reverse strand, counting down.
TTGATTGATTTCTGCCTTTATTATTTCTCTTCTCCTTCTGGGTTTAGGCTTTCTTTGATGTTCTTTCTCCAGCTCCTTTAGGTGTAGGGTTAGGTTGTGTAATTGAGATCTTTCTTGTTTCTTGAGAAAGGCTTGCATGTGCTATATACTTTCCTCTCAGGACAGCCTTTGCTGTGTCCCAAAGATTTTGAACAGGTGTGTTTTCATTTTCATTTGTTTCCATGAATTTTTTTTCAATTCTTCTTTAATTTCCTGATTGACCCATTCATTCTTTAGTAGTATGCTCTTTGGCCTCCACGTTTTTGAGTGCTTTCCAACTTTCCTCTTGTGGTTGAGTTCTAGTTTCAAAGCATTGTGGTCTGAAAATATGCAGGGAATGATCCTAATCTCTTGGTACTGGTTGAGACCTGATTTGTGACCCAGGATGTGATCTATTCTGGAGAATATTCCATGTGCACTGGAGAAGAATGTGTATTGTGTTGCTTTGGGATGGAATGTTCTGAATATATCTGTAATGTCCATCTGATCCAGTGTGTCATTTGAAGTCTTTATTTCCTTGTTGATCTTTTGCTTGGATGATCTGTCCATTTCAAAGAGGGATGTGTTAAAGTCCCCTACAATTATTGTATTATTGTCAATGTGTTTCTTTGATTTTGTTATTAATTGGTTTATATAATTGGCTGCTCCTATGTTAGAGACATAGATATTTAAAATTGTTAGTTGTTGGACAGACACTTAAATATGATATATTGTCCCTCCTCATCTCTTATTATAGTTTTTGGCTTAAAATCTAATTTATCTGATATAAGGATTGCCATCCCAGCTTTCTTTTGATGTCCATTAGCATGGTAAATTGTTTTCCACTCCCTCACTTTAAATCTGGAAGTGTCTTTGGTCTAAAATGAGTTTCTTGAAGGCAGAATGTTGATGGTTTTTTTTTTTTTTATATATCCATTCTGATACCCTATGTCTTTTTACTGGGACATTGAGTACATTTACATTCAGGGTAACTATTGAAAGATATGAATTTAATGCCATTGTATTGCCTGTAAGGTGACTGTTATTGCATATTGTCTCTGTTCCTTTCTGGTCTGTTACTCTCAGGTTCTCTCTTTGCTTAGAGGACCCCTTTCAGTATTTCCTGTAGGGCTTGTTTGGTGTTTGCAAATTCTTTTAGTTTCTGTTTGTCCTGGAAGCTTTTTATCTCTCTTTTTATTTTCAATGACAGCCTAGCTGGATATAATATTCTTGATTACATATTTTTGTCATTTAGTGCTCTGAATATATCATGGCAGTCCTTTCTGGCCTGCCAGGTGTCTATGGATCGGTCTGCTGCCAACCTAATATTTCTACCATTGTGTGTTACAGACCTCTTGTCCTGAGATGCTTTCAGGATTTTCTCTTTATCACTGAGACTTGTAAGTTTTGCTATTAATTGGGTGTTGACCTATTTTTATTGATTTTTGAGGGGGGGAGTCTCTGTGCCTCTTGGATTTTGATGCTTGTTCCCTTCACCAAATTATGGAAATTCTTGCTATAATTTGCTCCAATATACCTTCTGCCCCCTTCTCTCTTTCTTCTTCTTCTGGGATCTCAATTATTCTAATTTTCTTTTATCTTATGGCATCACTTATCACTCAGATTCTCCCCTCATGATCCAGTAGTTGTTTATCTCTCTTTTTCTCAGCTCTATATTCTCCATCATTTGGTCTTCTATATCACTAATTCTCTCTTCTGCCTCATTTATCCTAGCAGTAAGAGCCTCCATTTTTTTTTTTAAAGATTTTATTTATCAGAGAGAGAGGGAGAGAGTGAGTGAGCACAGGCAGACAGAATGGCAGGCAGAGGCAGAGGAAGAAGCAGGCTCCCTGCTGAGCAAGAAGCCCAACATGGGACTCGATCCCAGGATGCTGGGATCATGACCTGAGCCGAAGACAGCTGCTTAACCAACTGAGCCACCCAGGCGTCCCAAGAGCCTCCATTTTTTTATTGAACCTCATTAATAGCATTTTTTATTTCAACTTGATTAGATTTTAGTTCTTTTATTTCCCCTGAAAGGGATTCTCTAATATCTTCCATGCTTTTCTTTTGAGCCCAGCTAGCATCTTGTTAATCATCATTCTGAACTCTAGTTCTGACATCTTACTAATGTCTGTATTGATTAGGTCCCTAGCCAGTGGTATGGCCTCTTATTCTTTTTTTTTTTTTTTGAGGTGAGTTTTTCTGTCTTGTTATTTTATCCAGATAAGAATAGATGAATAAGAGAACAAAATACTAAAAGGGTAGCAATGACCCCAGAAAAATATACACTAACCAAATCAGAAGAGACCCAAAACCAGGAAGAGAAGAAAGGAGAAAAAAAAATACACACACACACACACATACATACATACACAGCCATACATTTGATTTTGGGTATATTTTGGTCTGTTAGAAGAAACTGCCTTCCAAAATTTTATAGAATGAAAAACATATATATACAAAAAATAAGGATAAACATGATGAAGGGATGGAATATGACTGTAAAGATGAAAATCCAAAAAGATTCTAAAAAAGGAATTAACAAGGTAAGAAGTTGGTTGAAAAAAGGAAAAAAAAAAAAGAGGAAAGAATGTGATCAGGCTGGAGATTAGAACAAAGCCATGCTCTAGATTTAGGATATATTTTGATCTGTTAGAAGAAACTGTATTCCAAAATTTTAAAGAAAGAAAAACCCATATGTATACAAAAAATAGGGTTAAATACAATGAAGGGATAGACAAAATTATGACTATGACAATGAAAATTAAAAAGGATTTTTTAAAAAGGTATTGATAAGATAAAAGAGTTAAAAATGGTAAAAATGGGAAAGAGGAAAAATTTAAAGAAATAGAATAAGAAGAAAATAAAATTTTAAAAACTTAACTTTGAAAGACCACTATGGAAAATAGTGTGGCGATTCCTTGAGAAATTAAACATAGAGCTAGCCTATGACCCTGCAATTGCACTACTGGGTATTTACCTCAAAGATATAGAAGTAGGTAAAAGAAGGGCCATCTGTACCCCAATGTTCATAGTAGCAATGGCCACAGTCACCAAACTGTGGAAAGAACCAAGATGTCCTTCAAAGGATGAATGAATAAAGAAGATATGATTCAGATATACTATGAAGTATTATGCCTCCATCAGAAAGGATGAATACCTAACTTTTGTATCAACATGGACGGGAGTGGAAGAGATTTTGCTGAGTGAAACAAGTCAAGCAGAGAGAGTCAATTATCATATGGTTTCACTTACTTGTGGAGCATAAGGAATAACATGGAGGACATCAGGAGATGGAGGGGAGAAGTGAGCTGTGGGAAATTGGAAAGGGAGACAAACCACGAGAGACTGTGAACTCTGAGAAACAAACTGAGGGTTTTGGAGGGGAGAGGGGTGGGAGGTTGGGTGAGCCTGGTGGTGGGTATTATGGAGGGCACATATTGCATAGGACAGTGAAAAGAAATTTAAAAAATTTTTTTAAAAAACAGAATCATGGGGAAAAGCCGTGAATTCTATGTGTTGCTTTCCCTTAACTCTGGAGTTCCACAGTTCTCACTGATCAGTGAGCTCAGTCGTGGCTGGATGCTCTTGCTGATCTTCTGGGGGAGGAGCCTGTTGCCATGATTCTCAATTGTCCTTGCCCAAGGCGGAATTGCACCACCCTTGCCAGGGGCCAAGCTAAGGAATCTGTTCAGGTCACCCTCTGGAACTTTTGTTCCCTGAGCGCTTTCCATAGAGCACTGGAGGAAGGGAATGAATATGGTGGCTTCCCAGTCTCCAGCCTGGAGGAGCTGAGTGCTTGGGGCCCATTCCTCAGTGTGCCCTCAGGGGAAAAGTGCTCAATCACTCCCATCTCCCTGGTCTCTGGCCACACTCCGAGCTCACCCAGTCTGTGACCGAGTGTTTCTGTCTCTGAGCACAGCCCTGTTTGGAGTCTCCAAACCCAGCAAATTCCTGCACCGCTCCTGTGCCACTCCTCCAAATGAAGAAAGGTGAGTCTCCCTGGTTCTGCCATTTGTGGGGACCCTGCTCGAAGAGTAGTGACCCAACTGTGTCCAAATCATGGTTTAAGGTAACCCACAAGCTGAGAACTCCTCCTTGGCTCTGTCTCTGCAGTGGCTTCCCTGCTTTGATACCTGGGAGCTCTGTTGCACTCAGGTACCCCCGGTCTTTCTGTGACCCTTGGGGTCCTGAGGCCACATTGTCCCTAAGAGGACTCCACCGCCCCCCACCCCAGGTTAGCCTCTGGAGTGACACCCCTCAGTGGAGAAGACTTTTAATAGTTCTGATTTTGTGCTCTGCTGCTCTACCGCTTGCCAGTAGAGCTTGCCTCCCCCTGCTGTTTCTCTTCCTGTATATCACCTGGGACTCACTTCTCTGCATGTCCTACCTTTCAGAAGGTGTTCACTCTCCTGTCCCTACAGTTGCTGCTCTTCTTCTCTTTGATTGCCTGTTGAGTTTGTAGGTGTTCAGAATGGTTGATAACTATCTAGTTGAACTCCTGGGACCCAATGGTATTTAGTCTCATACTCCATCACCATCTTGCTCCTCCCTGACAGTGGAATTTTAAAAGGATGGATGGTGGTATGTAGAATAGATTGGATCAGGGGTGGTATCATGTAGAATGAATGTGGGCAGAGATTATCATTAGAAGGTAATCAAAGTCATCTAGGTGAGAAGTATTGAGGCAGAAGGACGACTAGGCAATAGGATGCAAGGATGGTTTCTGTGGGTTTGGTCTGTGGCTGATGAGGCTGGGGCTTGAAGGGTGGGAGAATAGTACTCCTTTCAACAGGCTATGGCCCCCGTGGAACCTAAATTCCAAAGCTCAAAAGCCATTGCTTCTCCCTTATGTAGCAAGAAAATTACTTAATCCCAAGAATGTGCTAGTTGTAGGCACTGTTGGTATGATGAGCAGTGAATAGACAGAAGAACTTGCATAGAGCTTGCTCTCTAATGGGGAGCAGAGAGGAGGCAGACATCAAAAAAATAAATACATTGGTATTAAGTGCCATAAAGAGGATTAGAATAAAGTGGAATGGTGGAGTAACTTGATGGCCTAAGGATGTGGCATTTAACCTGGGAACTTAAGGATAGGAAGGAGCCAGCCCTGTGAGAATTGCTGGAAAAGCATCTCAGGCAGAGACAACAGCAAGTAGAAAGGTCGTCAAGACCTTGAAAAATCTGAAAAAAAAACAAAAAGAGCTGGCACAAGAAGAGTGTAAGAGCTGGGGGAGAAGTGTTCTCAGATGAGGTTGGAGGGAAAGGCAGAGGCTAGTTCGGTGAGGGATCAGTCTACTGAGTTAGTTGGTTTGCTAGTTCAAGTGTGGTGATACAGGGAACAATTGGAGGAGTTTTTAAACAGGAGGTAACAGGGGCGCCTGGGTGGCTCCGTGGGTTAAAGCCTCTGCCTTCGGCTCAGGTCATGATCGAGCCCCACACTCTCTGCTCAGCAGGGAGCCTGCTTCCCTTCCTCTCTCTCTGCCTGCCTCTCCGCCTACTTGTGATCTCTCTCTGTCAAATAAATAAATAAAATCTTTAAAAAAAAATAAGGGAGGTTACATGATCTGATTTGTGTATTTAAAAATCATGTTCTGTAGAGAATAAACTGTAGATAGGGTGAAAATGCCAAGGATTACCTTGGCTTATATTAGGGCAGGAGCAGTAGAGATGGAGGGGATGGGTTGATTTGCAATATAGTCTAATGATGGAATGGACAGGATTGAATGATTTAGATGTAGTGGTGAAGGGTAGAGAGAAACCAAAAATACTTGACAGATTTTTTTGGCATGAGCAACTACATGCTATTTATTGAGGTCAGCAAGTTTCAAGCAGTGGCAAGTGATGGGGTAGGTAATCTGAAGTTCTCTGTCCATCATGCTAGGGTTAAGATAATTATTAAACTTTCAAATGAAGTAGCCAAATAAATAAATATAAATATTTCATATAGGCAGCTAAGTTGGGGGAAAAAATTCAAGATAGCAGTAAAGTTCAAGATAAAGTGGATATGCAGCATAGGTAATGCCATGAGATGGGGTGAAGCCACCTAGGAAGAGTGTGCATATAGAACAGAGAAGGGGGTCTGGGGCCAAGAGCTTGGACATAAGGATATTTTGAATTGAACACGAGAGGAAGAGTCGGCATAGCTGTCTGTAAGGAAGTGACTAGTGAAGAAGGAAAGGAATACTAAGAGAGAAAGGTATCATGGAAGCCAAATAAGAACATGTTTCCAAATGGAGAAGATGATCAACTGTGTGGAATGCTAAGGAGAGAAATACAGAAACAGAAGCAACATGGGAGTCACAGCAACTTAAATGTAGTCTCAACTCAAATGTAGTCTCAGCGGAGTAGTAGGACTGGAAGCCTGATAGGAGCACTGAAGAAAGACTATGAGGACAGGAAATGGAGAAAGCGACCTTAAGAACATCTTTCAAGAAGTTTTGCTCTGTAGATGAGAAGTGCAATGAGAGTAGTTGATGAGGTGTAGTGCTTGAGAGGAAAATTGTGCTTTCTCTCAAAGTTAAGTGATACCGGAGCAGGTCTGTGTACAAAACAGTCTGATTCAGTGGAGAGGAAATATTAATGAAAGCAGGAGAGAGTGGAAAGTGTTGCAGGGCTGAAGTCCTTGGAAGTGAGAGGAGATAGGTCCAGAGCACAAGAGAAGTGGTGGTTACAGAGAAGAGCAGGAAGGGAGGGTAAAGGGCAATGGTACTGATACCAGAAAGGTGGTACAACTGGGGAAAGCGAGATAGAATTGCTGTCCAATTGCTTTTTTGTCCAAATAAAGTATGAGGGAAGGTCATTAATTAAGAAATGAATAGGAAGAGAGCTAAGGATATATGGTCTTTAAGAAGAGAGGAGAACCATAATTATAGTAATTATTTCCATTGAACTTGTACGTATCAGGCAGCACACAGATGCTTTACTCATTAGTTCATTTAATTCTCTTAAAAATCCTATACGGTGGCTTCATTATTATCCTCATTGTATAGATGAGGAAACGGAGGCACACTGAGATTAACACAGTAAGTGACAAAACAATCGTGTGCACTAGTTCTACAGACAAGTATAAAACAGTCATTTGGGGGAATGTAGAAGTAGCAATACTATGGAAGAATATAGGATTACTCATTATCAGTGTTGATGCCAATTGAAATGTGTGATCATGAATTAAGGTGAAACAGCACAATATGCTATTTGTTTGTTTGTTTGTTTTAAAGAGATCACCAGTTAGGGAGCAGGCACAGAGTAGGCAACAGTTTGGTTTAACGAAGCTCAGGCTTTGCCTGGCAAGTTGCCAGGAAAGGGAAGAGGCCAAAGGAGTTAATGGTGTCTGTGGGGGAATGAAGGTGAAGGTGAGGCTCAGAAATATGTAGGACGGAGATGTGTGAGAGTCAGAGAGAGTGGGAGAAGTGGCAGGTTCAGTGGATGGGAAGACCACTCTAGGTCAAAGCCTTGCTGCAATGGCAGTGGAAGAGAAATGCAGCTGGGAGCATGGGACAAGGTGCTTGGATGCTGGAAAAAAGAAATCCTGAGGAAGGTGCACATATTGGTGACCACAAGGTCAAAGGCAGCAAATCCTATTCTTCCTCTGTTTCCATTCTTCTCTCCTATAGTCCTCCTGTTGACTCCAGACTCCTCCTGTAAATTCGCATTTCAACCTCCCTTCTCCATACCTTTGCTCATGTCCTTTTCCTGGCCTGGGATATTTTTCTTTCTGTTTCTCTCATTTAAATAATATTCATTTTCAAAAAGAACCTTTCTTATTACTCCCCTCTTCCTCTACCCTGATGTCTTTAGCCAGAATTTTCTTCATTCTCTTGTGGCACTATTTAGACCATCAATATAGTATCTAGTATATATTCCCTTTCAGTGAGGCATTTGTTCTCACACCTTTGCTTCTACACTATGTTTTAAGTGCTCAAGGACCAGAACTCCACAATTTGGTATTCTTGTCCACAGTTGGCCTTGTGACTTCTTTTGAGTAGAAGTAGTATGAATATAGAATCTAATCTCTGAAGTATAGGAACTGTGTAGTAGATGCTCAATAAATGTCTGTTCAATTGAATTAATGACTCAACACATTAGGAACATCATTTTCTATTTCTCATATTGAATTTGTGCTCCTATGTATCTATGAGCCAGTGTTCTGCAAATCCTTTCTCTCTTCTGTATGAGATTAATAGTTCAAATCTAGTATAGTTCTTCATCGTAGATCATAATAATGATAATACCATTAAAATCCATATACTTCTCACTCTGTGATAAGCACTATTCCAAGTACTTGTTTTATATGTTTTAAACACACTTAATACTCATAATAATGTTAAGAAGTGCAGGTTATTAGTCTCATTCTATAGAAGAGAAAACCAACATTTAGAGTGGTTAAGCAATTGTCCAGTGTCTCCCAGGGGGCTGGCAACAAAGCTCATTACCAGTAATATTCAGGAAAGTTCACCCTCTTAACCAGTATTTTCTAACTATCTGGTGGTGACCCACAGGAAGAAATATTACAGTAGGACCTACCACACACACACACACACACGTGCACACACATGTGTGCACCCACTCACATGCACACACACACACGCACCTTAAACAAAAGTTTCACATACTAATACTGATCTTTCATTCCACTGTGAAGAATGTTCTTTGGTCTTTTCTGTTTGATTTTGTTCCGCTTGAGTTCATTAAAAAGGCTAAACATAACTCCTTAAACTGATTTCACAAATTACTACTGGGTTGAGACCCAGGCTGAGGAACAGTGCTCTAAACCGATGTGTTTCGCTGATGTTCCTTGACTGGAATAGATGAATGATTCAATCCTTCAGTTCTCCACGGCCACCAGCCCAACGTTCATTTCTTTACAAATGAAAGCATGGTAACAGGCATACACGGGAAATGACATGCGCTGAAGCTGGTGTTTAATTACACAGCGCTGAGCATAAGTTAAATGACATATTCCCTTCTGAGGTTTACAAGTAACCCAGCTACGGCATTGCTGGAGGCTTAGTTAAGACAATTCTAATTGAAAAAGAAATATAATTAAGTTCAGAGAAGTCAACTGTCTCTGAGCCAAATCGTTCTCCTATCTAAGGATCTTTACTCATTCTTATTACACTGACTAAGCAACTTCTGGGTAACCAGAGCCCTGAATCCAGTTTTTCTCAGTCATTCCTTCTCTTAGTTACTGACTTACCAACTCATTTATCTGGAAAAGATTCATTAAGTGAAAAACTAAGCAGCGTGCTGAGTTTTCATGATGGGCCCTGTTAACGCAAAGATGTCTGGTCCCGGACTTCGTTTTAAAATTCGGTGTCACAGTGCCAGAAAGGAGAAGTGTTGCAGCCACTGTGGGAGGATAATTGTGCCTGAAGTGAAAGACATCAGGGAAGATCTCAACAGAGGAGATGGTGTGGGGACCCTGGGCCCGAGTCTTGCTGAGTAATAAGGATGTGATGTGGGAGGAGCCAGGGAAGATGGGGGTGAGGTGGAGAGAAAGGGGAGAATGTACCAAGGAGTAGAAGACATGCTGAAGGAAAGATCACTTTAATAAAATGCACCTCGGTGGAGTGGCCGGTGCTTGCCGGAAGTTGACAGGACACGAGACCAGAAAGTGGGCAGGGTTTGATGAAGAAGTGTCCATGGGATGCAAGGAGTTTAGACTCCATCTTGTAGGTGACAGGGAGCTCAAATTAATGAATTTTCGGCTCTTGAACGATATAGTGCAGCATTTGAAAGAGATGACAGGGATGCAGTGTGGGCGTGGTGGGAAAACCGAAGCTTCCCACCCATAACTGGAAGCTTCCAGGGCTACACCGGAAGAACGGTGAAGACGAGGATCAGGCTTGAGGGCCCCGAGCCAGTCAAGTGGACAGAAGTGGTTGACTATTCAGTGAGGGCAGTTGTACCTGGATGTGCTTTGGACCACCACCAGATAGTAGTGCCATCTGCTAAGGTAGGGAGGGGTTGCAGGAGAAGGAAGAGGTATGGAGGAGGGACTACTTGAAGCCACCAAGAGACCTCCGGGTATAGCATGTAACAGACAGGCAGAAATATTATCCTGGCACTTGGACGTTGGTTTGCTCACAGCCATAGATTTGGAAACTGTGGGTTGGGGTTGGCAATATAAGGATTTAGGTGTAAGTGAGTGTGTGTGTGTGTGTAGTAAAAATCAGGGGGCTAAAGGCCAGGCCTCCCAATATTTAAGAGATGGGCTGTAGAGAAGAAACATAGTTTAAAAAAAAAAAATCCCTGAAACCTGCCAGGGAGGTGGGAGGACCGTTTCAAGGGATGGCCATTACTTAACACTACCAAGGAAAGGGACTTTGAACAAGTAGTTCTCCATGGTCACATAATACAGAGGAAGCCAGGAAGGTGTTTCATTGGCTTATTCAGAGCAAGTTCAGGGGTGAGGGGGTAGGGAGGTGAGGAGGAAGTCAGGTGGCAAGAAAGGGCAGCCTAGCATTGCAACAGTAGGAAAGGAAGCAGGCAGGGCATAACACGGTGATTAAGGGGGACGCTCCAATGATAGATTCATCTACTCAGCTAATATCGATTGAACATCCACTCTGGGGCATTCGTCTAATCCTGGGGATATATCAGTCAACGAGAAAAAGATGAAAATCCTTTTTCATAAAACTTATATTCTCAGATGACATGAGTTTGAACCCTCATTCTGACACTCCTTGCTTATGTGGCCTTAGTAGGTTATGTCACCTTTTTTTTACCAGTCCGTAGAATGGGTATGATGATAGGACTGGGTAGTCTTGAGAAGAATTACATGAGCCACCCGGTCCAGTGAATGGCATCTAGTTCTCTCTCTCTTTCTTCTAGTTATCTCTCAATAAATAGGGTATGGTTGCTTTTTCCAGAGACTTGTCTCTGATGGAAATTAAATGAGATTATAGCTATAAGTGGACCCAGAAATGGAGAAGGACATTTCTTAGTACAAGAGAGGCCTGGATTATTTATGTACCCGGGAAAAGAGTGAGCTGAGTTGTGAAGAAAGATAATTTGTGGCCTGAGAATCTGGAGGAGAGTACAAGGCCATGTGCTGCCATCCACGCCCGATTTGGCACACCACCCAGAGGTTCAGTGAAGGGAAATAAAATGACCCAGACTTTCAAGTGAATGACCTTGCCCGTGAACTCCTGGGGTCCTTTATTTCTCATGGTCTTGCACTGTTTCTGGACTCCGAGCTGCTTTGCCCACACCTGGAATCAGCCCCCAGTGTGCTATTGGCACACTCCACAGGAAGCGGCCCCGTTACCAGGGCGACCATTCACCCAGAGTTCCAGCTTGCTGTTTTTCATATCAACTTGGAATTTCAGAGCTTGGTACATTGCGAGGTTTCTTCCCTCTCCAGATTCAGGAGCAGTGGGGGTTGTAGGAGCCCACGAGCTGTGGAGTCAGATGGACCTCACAGCTGTCACCAAAGCTGTGTAGCTATGGAAAACAGGGTTCCTTACCCTCACCCAACTTTTGTTCCTTCCATGGAAGGCACGAGACCAATAATACCTACCGCACAGTGTTCCTGCCTGATTCAGCCTAAAAATGGAAAATACCTGACCCGCTGCCTGGGGTCACACAGGGGTCAGGCAGACCTCTCAGAAAGTGCTCACAACATACTTGGTTTTTTCTTCTCAGTTAGCCCTGAAATGTACATTCACGTCATAACAATAAAAATGATCAATACAAAGACCGGAAGTAGATAACATGGTCATTCGCTTAACAGTTTCTTCCCTATAGGACAATCATCGTAGCTACACCCTGACCTCAGCATGGCGAGGACCAGCTGACACAAGTAGGTGGCGGCACACCTTCCTGCTTCGTCCAGTTATTGCTACTATGAAGGCAAACAGGAAAATGCCCAGGGCTGCTAAGAAACCTCAGTATTGAGGCAGTTGAAGCAGTGAGGTGGGAAACCGAGGTGCATTCTCTGTTGGAGGCTGGATAAGAAAGTTAAATCTAAGGAACAGCACGCTACTTCAGTAGGAAGCAGGGCTGTCGGCAGACCAGCCAGCGTTTCTGAGAAGGCTGATTTAGAGACCCTACACACACTGACCCCAAGACACGAGCGATCCTCAGCTTGGTGCTCCCAGAACTTCTGAGGCAGCGATGTATGGTTCTGCAGCAAAACCATTAGCATGAAGGAGAGTGGGAATAAAGACACATCCAGACAAGTCGAAGGTTAAAGAAACACAGGCAGGGCAGGCCACTTGGGAGACCTTCCCTCATACTGTAAAGAGGGAACACAAGAGTTAGTGCCTGGCAGATGTCGACACGATGTCCTGCAGCACGTGTCGCAACAGCCCGGGGTTGCTCGGGGTGGGGGGCGGGGGTGCCTCCTCCATTGGACTCAGCTGCTCCAGGCTCTCTTGAGTGAATGGGTGTGCTCACTGCCCCAAGCTGGGCTGCCCAGCTTTCTGCCACTCCCTTTGGGTTTTCTGTTCCTATCTGATTTCTGTTTGCCTCCCCTGCACCTGGGAATCAGTCACAGGGACAGGATGCTGAAATGCCACAGCCACAGAAAGCTAGGCAGCCATCCAAATGCTATGTTAGCAATACAATTAACTGGCAAATGAGGACTTTTTTCAGAGAAAATGGGTCTCTTATTATATTATTTAGCCAGAGCTGGTATGCCTTCCACTGAGTGAGACCCAGGGAAAGGGACCCAGTGTTTGATCCCTCTAAGCCCTGGGCACTGCTAATATTGCTTCGGTCTGCCATGATGGTAAGCCTCGCTTAGAAGTCAGTGAAGGTAGAAGAGAAAAAGAGATGGTAGTGCATATACTGTTCCTTCTTTCTACCCCTCTCACCCAGCTGTTTCCCCAACACACCACACTTACTCCATACACTGAGCCTTTGCACTGGCCATTTCTACTGCAGAGAATGCTCTTCCCTGCATTCTTCGGGGAATGACCCTGGAATCTTTGGGGATGCTTTAGGGCTAGCTCCCACTGCGCTCACATGGAACTTTCTCAGGGAGGCCTCCCTGGCCCCTGCCCCCAGACTCTCTCCCCCTTTCTCTGTTTCACTTTTCCTCACAGCACGAATCCCCATCCTGTGTCCTAGTGCTCTCACCTGTTTGCGGATCACCTCAAAGGGATTTTTGTCAGGTCTGATCATTGCTATATGTTCAGTAACAAGCATTTACCTGGCATTGAGTGGATGCTCAAATATTTGTTGAGAAAAGGAGCAGATGAAAGGGAAACTAAAAATGTAAAGAAAGGCAAAGTTGTGTCTCCTGCCCCAATTCCTCCATTTCCTTTAACTAGCATTGTTTCAACTTGGCCTCTGCACTAAGCCCCTGCTCACACCTCTGAGGGTAAAGAAGCGTAGCCATGGTGGTCTCTCTCATTGGAACCTGCTGATCTAGTGTGATGTTGAGACAAGGTAGAAAAAATAGGCATGCGAGTGACATGGCATCATGCCAAGGAAAGAAGGGGTCATCATCAAGGAAAGAAGAGGTCACATTTGTTGGGGTGACTGGAAAAGGCTTCAAGGAGGAAGTGATGTCTGAGGGAGCATTTTATGGGGTGGAGGAGGTAAGATATTGTGATTTATAAGAAGAAACATGTATTTGGTCTTTGTCCCCATACCTGGCACAGAGCTTTAGAAGCTCTTGGAATTTCCTAAGGAATAAGAGACGGAAAGGTGTGTTTTGTTATTCACAAAAAGCTCCTTTCAACTACACCTAAGACCCAGGATAACCATAGAGTGTGGGCCGGCTGCCAGAAGGAGCAACCCTGTGACTGGAGGGTTGCACCCTTCAGATCCATGTTACCCACCAGCACCCCCATCTCTGGGAAGAGGAGAGGGGTCAGAGATGGACTTAACCCATAATTTAATAATAATTTAATAATTTAATTTATTTAATCAGTTATGCCTCTACAATGAAGCCTCCATGAAAGCTGGAAGCTCTGGTGGGATCTTCTGGGTTGGTGGACACCTCGAGGTACCGCTGGGCAAGTGGAACTTGTGAAGAGGATACAGGATCTCCGCACCCCTTCCCACAGCTTACCCTATGCATCTCTTCCATCAGGCTGTTTCGAGCTTCATAATAAACTGGTAATAAAGTAGATAAAATGTCGAGGTCTGTGAGCCGTTCTTGCAAAGTAATCAAACTCAAAGAAATGTCCTAGGATCCGCCGGTTCAGAGCCGGCCAGTTAGAAGCACAGGCAACCACCTGGACTTGTTATTGGCATGGCAGGGGCACTCTTGTGGGACTGAGAACCTAGCCTGTAGGATCTGATGCTCTATCCAGGTACATAGTGTCAGAACTCAGCTGAATTCTAGAACACACAGCTGGTGCTGCAAAATCATTTGGCAAAGGAAGACCCACGCATCTTGTCACAGAAGTGTTCAGGGACACCTCGGTGGCTCTGTCAGTTAAGCTGAGTGGCTCAGTCAGTTAAGTGTCTGCCTCCGGTTCAGATCATGATCCCAGGGTCCCGGAATGGAGCCCTGAGTTGGACTCCCCGTGCTTCTCCCTTTCCCTCTTCCCCTGCTTATGTTCTCTCTCTCCTTCTTGATCAAATAAGTAAATAAAATCTTAAAAAAAAGAAAGAAAGAAGAAGTGTTCAGGGTTGTAGTAGAGGAGAAATATAGGAGTGTTTTTCCTAAATGGGGAGTATGAATAGGACTCTTTGACTGAAAGTGTGACCAAGGAACAGTAGATAAATCAAGTGGGCTTCAGCTCTGACTGTGTAAGGAAACACTAGACAAGAAGGTTAGGAAAGAGGCCAGACCATAATGTCAGGGAAAGCGCTCACATTTCATGCGTAGGCAGTAGGGAGCCATGGATGACTTATAGTAGGAAATGGCCAGGGTTTTGTGACTTTGTGAGGTCAACTGAGCAGATTTGAAGGAGGGTTAGGGTGAGGAGGCCTGAGGGGAGAGGATCCTTCAGGACACCATTGCCAGTGTCCTGGTGACATCAGAGGGCCTGACCAGATAGATGTGGGGCGGGGGCATTTAAATGTTTTTCACAAGCAGATTTGACAGGACTTGGCAGTTGATTCATGTTGGGTAGAGACCCAAGGAGAGTCAAAGACGACGCAGGCTTTGAGCCCAGGTGTACCAGAGAATGGAAAGGCAATCTAAAGAGTGAGACCTCACGGCGCAGAGGGGGTACATTGTTGTTAGGGAGCCTGTTTGCAAGCTCCAGTCAGTTTCCCGGATGTAACTCCTCCCAGTTTGCCCATTCTCTCTGGGATCTTGCTGAATACCTGGTATGTACAGCTACACAGACTGGGCTATGCAGTAAAGTGCTAGGCAGCAGATCATTCCAAGTCAAAAGACCTCATCACTGCTCCTGAATTGGGTTGCCTTGGGCAAGTCCTCAAATCACTGAATGCCTCAGTTTCTCCTTTCTTTGGGACTTGGATAAGGCTGCTTTTCATCTGCCCACTGTGTAGGATCAACACCTGAAGACAAAAATGTTTGTTATGTGCATTGAATCCCTGGCCTGAAAGGGACCGTGGTAGAAACAGCTGCTCTGTCCACGCAAAAGTTTGTTATGTTAAAAGTCTTAGTAATAGTCTGCCATGCTATTCATAAGGTGAGGCAGGGCGGTGGGGCGGGTGGGGGCCGGTGGGGGCGGGTTGGGGGGATATCTCAGAATAAGGCTAAATTCCAGCCAATGGAATCCCACTCTCCCCATGGACGGTGCCCTGGTGGCCCTGCTGTTTCCTTTCGCACAGCTCCCCTTTGCCGTTGGCCCTCAGTGGCTCTGCTCTGCTCCTGTGCAGATGGCTCACTGCCGCCAGGCTCCGCCAGGGAAGGCTTGCACCTGTGAGAGGACAGAAAGGGCAGGAAATGGGTCTGTGAGATGCAGGTGGTAAAGCTCTGGGACACCGGGACTCTGCGGGTGCCCGAGAAAGGCTAAGTTATTATTTTTCCTTTCTTAACCATCCAAATATGAAGCTACCTATGGCATCTAAATTGTGAAGGCTAACTTAGCGTCTGCACTGTACCCATTGGCTTTGGGTAACTGGGGAAAGAACAGGGACTATTATGGGTTGAATGCCACTCGCCGGGACCCAGATCCACATGATAAGAGGCCTTCTATGGAGGCTCATGGGACGGTGCCTGTTATCTTCCCATGTGATGCAGATTAGAGCTTTTTGCTCTCTGCCGTGGAGATGGCAAAATTCTAAAAACATCTCATGAACAGTAGCCTGAAAACCAGACCTCTGATTTAACTGGCAGAGTGGCCGAGGAAGTTCCCATAGATTGAAGGGAGCATGCATCCAGACTGCAGGGGGAGATGCGAGTGTTAGAGGTGCCCGTGGTCTTCCCAGAAACATCCACATGGTTGAGATGTATCCAGGCCCAGGATATGGCCCTCTGTTTTTATAAGCCAACGGTCCCAGAGCAAGAAGTTGGTGGGGAGAGCTGGGTTGGCTTCCTGGAAGGTTCGTAGGGACAAGACAGCGTGCACTAACTTGGAAAGTATTCTCTTAAGGTCACGGTGCCTGACTGATCCTGCCACTCAGGAGAAAACTAGGAGGGGAGAGAAAGGTTTGAATTTAAAAATAGAAACCCTACCCATGTCTGACATTCACCCTCACGTGGAGAAGAAGAGGAAGATCAGACTTTCCATGTTTTTGTTTTGTTTTGTCACTGGGAAGGGCAAATTAACCACAGGAAATCTGGGTCTGTATTTGGTTTCATGCTACCCTCCCTTCCGCCAGTCCTCACAAAATTGTGTAGTGAAGCATTCACTACCCTTTCCAAACTCTTCTTGAGAGAGTCTCTTCCCAAGTGGGTTGTTGCTTTTGCCTTTCTCCATCCCTCAGCTGTTTTTTACAATAAGTCCTTGGATTCTTGCTTCTCTGATGTTCACCCTGAAAGGAGAAAGGCATGGTGGCTCTGAACCCACAAGAGTGATGGTGCTGGGAGACACAAGGACGTTCATCTTCAGATAATTAGGTGCCGAGAACTTGGCGCCCTTGACAGTGTAGCACGAGAGCATCTCAATGGCCAAGCTGGGTTTGGGGAGGGTGAGAGGAATTCCTCCAGCGGCTCTATGGAAACCTAGAATTTCTCTCATCTGTCTTTCCTGCTAGATAGGGACAGCTGCATGGAATGATCAGGGAAAGGGGGGATCCCCACCTTACAAAATCTCCAGGATGGGCGGAAAGATTGTAGAGCCTGAAGTACCAGAGGTATAGCAAGGCAGTGCCTCCACAAGCACCCGGCATGTCTTCCTGCGTGTAAGGAAGACATCTGTACTCGTTGACTGAACAGGATGGCGAGGGAGTGACATGACAACCAGGGGCTCCAGAGCCGGCTCAGCAGGTGGGGAATCAGATTGCACACTGGCAGAAATGGGGCTAAAATGCAGCCCTCACTTTGGAAGTTCCTCAGGTGCACCTGTGCAATGATAGCAACATCCTGATGCCATGGTGTAAGAGGAGCCAAAGCACATGCCGTGGGCTCATACGAGTCAATTGTCGGTGGTAAATGTTTAGAAAGGACCTGCCAAGTTGTTTCCTTCACGTGAGGTTTTTGTTATAGTGACTAAATCAGAATCATAAGGAAGGCTGTGCATCTGTCTCTGTATTTGGTTCCATTTTACCTTCCCTTCTGTCACAATAGTCTCGTTGCCTTATGTTATGTTTTTCTTAACATAAATTTCTGCGATGATCCATGCCAATCATCGCGAAGGTAGCACGGTGCCGCGGAGAGAGTGTGGGGCTTGGACAACCTGGGATCCTGGTCTTTACTCATTTAGTGACCTTGGACAAGTCATGTACCCCAGTGCTCTCCTGTATAACAGGAGAGCGGTGCAAGCCTCGAAACGACCGCTGCATGGAAGTACTTTCTCTGCCCGAATCACTTACCTCTTTCTGTCCTCCTCTCCACTCCTCTCAATCCCCCAGTTCCAGAGTTCTCTATAGTCTTATACAGGAGTCTATCTATTTCTCACTCCAGGTATGGTATTCATACTCTGTTGTGGAGGGATTCTTTAAAATGAGTTGTCTGGGAGAGAACCCCTTCTCTGAAATGAATGCATTCATTGTGGACACAGAGGCTTGTCTATGTGGGGTCAAATGCAGGGGCACGAGCAGCCTCCTGCCTGGAAGTCAATCCCCACGTTCACTGGGGCCATGGATGACTTTTCAAGACTCCACACAATTAAGTGCTAACACAGGAGTTCCTTGAGGCCAGGACTTTTTTTTCTGTTTTGTGAGCTCTTGTATCTTTAACTCGCAGAACAATGTCGGCCACAGAGTAGACACTGAGTAAATATTTGGATGAATGAACAAAAATAAGTAGAAGTAGTGGGAGCTCTGCTCCTCCCCTAGCACTTCACATAGGATTTTGCCCAGGAATCTTCATCATAGTTCCTCCCCCATTTTTGTAATCAGCGTTAACTTGGAGCAGACCAGCTTTACCAAAATTTGCCAGTAAGTTTACCCTAAAATAAAAGAGACTCAGGGTTGCCTGGTGGCTCAGTGGGTTAAAGCCTCTGCCTTTGGCTCAGGTCGTGATCTCAGGGTCCTGGGATCGAGCCCGAGTCGGGCTCTCTGCTCAGCAGGGAGCCTGCTTCCCTCTCTCTCTCTGTCTGCCTCTCTGCCTACTTGTGATCTGTCAAATAAATAAATAAAATCTTTAAAAAAAAAAAAAAAGAGAGAGAGAGAGACTCAGACAAAATAATTAAGCCTTCCTCATCTCTCCCTGCACCACCATGATCACCAGAACAAATATAACACATAAAAAGGTATAAGCATCTACATAAATTATATTATTACTAAATAAGTTACATGGAAAATTCACTATAAATTATATGTTATGTAATTAATCTTATGTAAATATAATAATCTCTCTAAGGATGTCAAGAAGTATGTCTCCTAATTATATGCAGTTTGCAAATTAATTAACTTGAATGCTCCTACCATTGTGATATAGAATGGAAACAAAGCAGAAGTCCAGCATTATTAACTGTCAGAACAAATAAGTCTAGCTCAGGGGATCTTTTCTTAACTAAAATCATCGGTTGAGATGGATCTCCATATTCCTACCACACTCATGAGATCTGTTTCCTGAACATGACATCTGTTTTTGTATAATGCAGACATGCTTATCCAGACTTCACAAGGGAGCTTGTGCAAAGCTTTTTTCCATCCCCACTTTGTGATCTGTCAGCTGGGCTATGACAAGAGGGATTGGCGCAGCAAACAAGTTTTTCGGGCAACCCAATGTGGTCATCAGGGTTCAGTAAAGAAACGGAAACCACAACAATAAACCGAATATAGAGAATTTAACTGGAAGCATTGTTTGTGGAGGAATTGTTTACTGGAAAGGTGAAAGACAACTCTGCAGAAAAGGTCTTCCACTTGTCAAGAGTACCCAAGGAAGGGACTTCATACATGAGAACTTTGCAAGGTTGAGAGTCAGCTGCTGTGGTGAGAACATGGCTGCTGCAGGAGCCCAAGCTGGCTGACTGGGAAGAAACTAGCTGGAGGGAGTTCTAGAATCCTGGGAACTGGCCACCGGTGTGGGACAAATTAAGGGGCCAGCTGCCCAAGCAGAGGCTGACTCACCAGCTTCCCCGTGCCCCTCTGGCGCCCTCTATTGGCAGAGCCCAGCATCAAGTGGCTGGCAAAGGAGAAAGGAAGCTTGCGGAGATGAACTCTAGTAATACAAAGCAGGGCAAGCAAGGGTGTTTGGGGAATGCAAACATTAAACATTTTGGTCTGACTTAATAACTGACACATTCCCAAAGGACAGATGGGGCAAAAAACCATTTCTAGATTTTGTATATTCTGGCCACGAGTCCTTTTTGCTTTCTGGGCCTCAGAAGTTTTGTTCCAGCCTCTCCCTTATCTGGTGGTCCTGATTTTATTTTATGGCCTTATATGAAATCACTTGTTCCTGACCTTGGCTCCATATTAGCATCATCCAATGAGCTTTTACAAAATATCGAGAATTTAGCAAATACATCTTGGAAGTCTCCTCAGGTAACTCTAAAATGCAGCCAGAGTTGAAAACCTCTAGATTAGGCATGGCCAGAAGGCAGGCTCCCACAAAAATAACATGCCTTAGGGGCAGTGTGGGCCTTTAAAGGCCTACAGTGGAAACGTTCTGGGGTAAGAGGTATCTATTCACCTGTGCAACTCCAGGTGAGTTAAATGACCTCACTAACCCCCAATTTCTTTCTCGGTAAAATGAGAGATGGAGAGGGAAATATGATTTGTCCCCAGCGTTGCCACAAAGAACAAATGAAATGATATATGAGAAATATTTAGCACAGGGCTGGTAATTATTAAGTATTCAATAGACAATATCTATAGTGGCAGAGGTGATGGGTATTTTCACTTGCAAAGATCATTGTCTATGACTTTCTCTGACAGCTGCCAAATGTGACACTTTGGACAAAACACAGTGTTACAGGGTCCAAAGGGACAAGATTTGCCAAGATTGATGCCTAAGAAAGTATGACTAACTAACTGTTGAGTATCAGAAACAGGCAAGTGAATACCAAGCCATAACTAGACACAATAAGATGGTGTTCCCTTCATCCAGAGTACTCTGTAGTTTCCAGAATCGCTTTTCATTTATTGTTTGCTCCTTTCAGTAGCTCTGCAAGCTACAAGCTCTTTGACTTCATGGTTAGAGTGGGGTGTCTGGGATCAGCTTTGCTGGTATTGAACTGCTGATCTTTTACTTAATAGTGTTGATAGAAGTTTCTAGGCCCAGGAGGGAGCCACTCCTGCGTGGGATGCCACATCTGAAATCTAAAACCCATAAAACTTTGCGTCCCCATAAATGCTCTGCTTGACCAGGAACACAGCATATCCAATCAATCAATCCCCAGACATCAAGCCAACCCTGGACTCAATACTTACCCATTATTCTTTATTCTTTGTCCTAGACAAGACTCCTATCTTCTGCCCGTTTTCCAGGTCTCTGGACACTTGGGACCAGAGATTGCCCACTGCATGAAGTGTCAAGTGAAGTTTGTATCACTTACATTGTCTTCTTTAATCATTTTAAATGATAGCTGTGTGGTTTCGGGCAAGTTGATGAATTTCTCAATAATATTTGTGAAATGCTTACATGAGCTCATGAATGAATAGGTCTGGAAGATAATACGTGCACATCAAATGGTAGTTTGCTTTAGGTGTAACTTGAAGGAAAAATCCCCCCTTCCTCTGATGTCTGAAGAGTTTCTTGGATAGGAGAAAACTTATAATGCCTTGTGCTTTGGGATTAGGAAAAGATCTACCCAAATATTAAATTTAATCTCCAAAAAAAGCAAAAAAAAAAAAAAGCAAAAGAGAGAGCGAGAGAGAAAAACTTGACATTCAAAGCTTTTGTGGGTATGTGTTCTTAAATGATATATGGTCTTAAATGGCCTACATAAGTAGTGGACCATTTTATTAGTCATTGGTGGGACCTTGGTACATAGAGGGAAAGCAGGAGGAAATATGAAACAGTGTCACTGTTTTGCTCTCAAACAAGACATGCTATTTCCATGATGGAAACACAATTTTGTTGAGTATGCTGTAGCAATTAAGAGAAGGACTCGTAATTGAATGTGTGTCAAGGAGAGGTGGTGGGGAAGGGGGAGAATGCTGCAGACTGAGCTAGCTTTTAAGGTATGACAAGTAAAGAGAAATAATAGGAATTATGCTAAACTCAAGAGATAATACTATCTAGAGACATTCAAATTTCGATATTCAAAAATCTGTGCCAATAAAAATAATCATTTCCTGCTGGAATCAACTTGCAGGATTCCCAGGTTTGACCTTTATTTTAGACTCAGTTATCTGTGGGATGATACTTGCCACCTACTCTGCTGGGTGGCACATTAAAGAAGCTTGGATTTGGAAGACTGAAGCCCACCTTTGGTTGTCCTGATCAAGCCCCCTGGGATGTCAGACAGGTTGAATTACTCAGATTATGGAAATGTTCTTGGGGGGATTACAATACCCTAGGAATTGCCTGGCAGATGGGAGGAGGTTAATCCCTTGGCAAAGAACATCAGTTAGGATAACTTTCCCTGAGAGAAATGGAGAGTCAGAACTCAAGTTACGAAAGGCTGAGAAAAGAGGTGTGTTCCAAGAAGGTCATAGATCATTATAATTGTGGAGTAAATCCAGGAGTTAGGGAATATTCATCATCTCTTATGAGAGGTGTACATTTTTGTTTTTCCTTCTATGATCATGAGAATAGTCATATTTAATGTTCATTTAAAATTTGTAGAATTTCCTCTAGATAGACTAACTTTATAGTATAGCTATATTTAGCCAAGTATTGTGATGGTATGCAACATTAAAGAAATGGATTGTGGCAGTAAATGGAACATTTCCTATATTCATCTGCAAGTCAGGAAAGCCAGGAGTTCCAGAGGGTGAACATCTGTGCAGTGGTGGTCTTCAATGAGGTCGAAAATGACCACAGACCGCAGCTGCAGCACTGAGTTGAATGAGAAGTAAATATGAAACCTCCTTTCTCAAAAATACACTGGCAATGGCGGTGGTTCTTCTTGTGGCTGCATATTAAAATCACCCGAGGGATGGTTTTAAAATGCCCAGTGCCCAAGTTGTACCCCAGAATAATTGATTAGAATCTTGGGAGGATGAGACCCAGGCATCAACTCTTAAAAGCATCCAGATTACTCCAATATACAACTGAAACCAAGAACTACGGTTGTAGGCAAACTTTGTCAGGGGAAAGGCAGGCAGGTTGACATCTGGGTTTAAAGTTAAAAAAAATCTTAAGTCTATCGAAGTTGAAAAATTTGTTAAAGACCACAGATGAACACTTTGGCATATGATCTTTGACAGGCTCCAAGACTCTGTATCAGAACCACCTTTCTGGTGGTCTTTCCCGTTCTCTTGGTCATTCTAGAATCCTGCAAGAAGTTGCTTCCTGAGAATAACTTATATTTTTGAAATGACCATTTGGGGTTTATAAAAGGATGAGAATAGAAATATTTAAATCAAATGGTCAGGGTATATATTTGAGTGACAAATGCAGAGAACTGGCAATCCTGGAGCAGCCTGGGAAGCTCATCTTTTAGGGACAGTTAGTTGGCTGAGGGGGACAAGACTTGGTGCCCCCTCAGCCTATCGTTAGACTCTGCTTGCTGATACAGTTCCACTGTAATGGAACTCAGGGTGGCATAGGGATGGGAAGAACACAGGTGCTCTGAGCTAACTAATCTGAAAGCCCAGGTGTTGGGTGAGGCAGGTAGTATAAAGAACGGACACCTGCTATAGTCTTGAGTATTCCTACAGGGTGACCTGGTCAATTGAGTCTATCTTTTTTGTTTTGTTGAGATGCTGTTGTCATGATCAAAGTTTTTACTGGGGGTTCCCACCAGAATTCAGATACCTACTCTTAAGTTTCCCTTATTTAAAACTAGAGCCAAGATTCGGGTAGAAGTCCTGTTTCTCCCAACTTTTCAAAAGAACAGGTCTCAGGTTTTTACATTGAACCTACTGTGCAAATTCCAGATTTTTATTAAAGCAATTCTATGGCTCAAGGACAATGTGGGATTTAAATAAATATTTTCATAACCGAAGAGAATTACTATGTCTGAGAATTTGGGCTTTAAGTTAATGTTTGTCTACTTTCAGGTATGCTCAGAAAAAAAGGGAACTTTTTTTTTTTTTTCCAGGAGAGAGGAAAATACAGGAGGAATCCTCTCAGAGAATCCGTCTGAGAAAATAACTCCAAAAAGATAATACATCCTCTTGGAATATGCCCTGAACTAGGGACTAGAAGTTCTGGCTTCCAGCTAGGACTTTGCCACACATATAGTTCATTGTGGCTCCTTAGCCATAATATGGGTTCTCTGTAAAGTCCTTCCCAGTCCTAGAATTACAGGAGGAGCCCATGACTCTTCTTAAAGTGATGTTGGAATGTGCTTTATCGGTTCCATTTGAAATGTTACATGTATCTATGCTATTGTCTTTTATTATCAGAAATATCATTTAACTAGAATAATTTAGAAATCAAGGTATAGTAAGAGAAATCATCCAATACCCATATATATATAGTTAGTAACAGATTTGGGACTAGAGAAGAAAAGAAGGCAATTCAGGTAAATGTATTAGCCAAAAGGACAGGTCAGAAAGCCAGAATAAGTCTTTGTTTTTTGTCTTGGCTGTGGGAAGAGCTGAGTCATCTTGTGAATAGATCCATATTGCTCTGTCCATCTGGAAGATGTATGTGACTAGAGAGTTCTTTTAAATGCACTGCACATTGGTTAAAATGAGGTCCAATTTGTTTTCTTGATACTTCTAAGCAATGGAAGAAGAATGCATTAAAGAGTAAGACAATTACCAATGTATAGGAAATACAGAGGATGGAGGAACATGTTAATCATTACCATGGGGATGCCACCAGCAAAACCAGCTGTGGGAACCTCTATAGTATAAGACTCCATTTGTTTAACAAATACATTTCAAAGTGAAAAAAGAGAGTTGAAGGGTGAACCTATAGATTTAAAATAAGTTTGAGGAATAGCAACCAATTCTTTGGACCTTATTTAGCTTATGATGAAAATAAAAACAGCTATAAAACAGTATTAAATTTGAGAAAATTAGAAATTTGGACAGTAACTAATTATTTGCTATCAAGGAATTGTTGCTGAAATTTGATGTCATAATGATATTTAGGTTACTCTAGAGTCCTTAATTTTTAGGGATACATAGTGAAATATTCACATATTAAGTTAATACAATTATGGAACTTACTTCAAAATAATTTAGATGGGGAAAGGGATAGGATATGATTGTAAGAAGATTGATATAACTTGGTATTATTGAAGCTGGGCAATGGACCCAGGGAGTTCACTATACCATTCTGTCTAGTTTTGAATATGTTTAAAATTTTCCATGCTGAAAAGACAAAGAAAAGTAGATGACAGTTATAATGGAGTAAAGAATCTTACAGAAATGAAAAAAATGGCTTTAAGATCATAATCATTTAATCTCCCCCAGCCCCTTACCATGAGACCAAATTATCAGCTAGCAGAAACCGATTCCTAACTCAACCAGAGTCATGATTCTAGACTACCACTGACATCCAGAAACTGACTGGGAAAGAGATTTTTCCCAAGCAACATCTTGTTATAATATACTTATCTAAGCCATAGTAAAGAAGGCATAAAGACCACCCCCCCTCCAAAAAAAAAACAAAAACAAAAACAAAACAAAACAAAACTCTGATTCTGGATTTTTTTTACCCTGATAATTTGTGGTAGGTTTCTTTATTTTTTGAATATAAAGTGACAGAAATAATTTGCCATTAGAAAAGAGAAAGAATCTTTGACTATTTACAGCTTTTATACATCACAAAGTTTTTCTTGTTTTTATGTTGTGTCTTTTTCTAAATTCATTTTAATTTTTGTTCCTGCATCATTTGAACAAGTCCAAACTGGAAATCTATACAGCTCACAAAAAAGCCCTCCACCCAAAAGACCCCCCACCCCCACCCAACCCCAATGAGAAACAAGATAAATCAAAAGAATGAAATCAACTTATTTCTTTTTTTTTTTTTAAGGTAAGTCATTTGCTTATATATATACTTGTAATTATTTTTTTTCAAGTTCAAACACCAAAATCCAAGAGAGAAAGGAAAAAATAAAAAGACCCAGTCATCCACCCCCTCCCCCCACTCCAGAATCTCAATTGATCCCTGCACGTCCAAAATAAGAAATATATATTTACAGAAAACAAAACAAAACAAACAAACAAAAAAAGAACTTGGAGGTGGGTGGGCTGGGGATCTGAGAGTCAAGAGGAAGGAGAGCCGGCCCCAGGGTGGGTGGGGGGGATCTGAGCCTCACAGAGTCAAGGCAAGCCTGAGTCTTCTGTGTTTTCCCTGGGGAGCCTACTACACTGGGAAAATTATGAACGTTTCCCCTCTGCCGTGTGACCTCGGGAGGGGGAGCGGCTCTGAGTTTGCAACCCAACCCTACAGTGGATTTGTATTTTGTGGTTTCCATCATCATCACCCCCTCACACTCAAATACATTTGTGTACGCACACACTCATGGGCACACACACGCCAGTCATTGTGGCTAAGAGTAATTATGACACCGATCGAACACTGGCTCCTGTCAAGTGGAAGAAAAGAGATTTGCCCTCAGGGGCAAGAGCTCATTGCCCTATCCTGTCCCTTCTCTGATTTCCACCAGAACATGCTGCCTAGCTCCCTGAAATGTTTCCACAAGCATCAAGTCTACTCTGAAGTATTACGCTGGGATGGTCATTGGGTAACAAAGCTCCTATGAAGATTTGCCCCTCACTTCCTGCAAATTCCCTTAACAAACAGGCGTACCCCATTAACCACGTGTGGCAGGCCACCTGAACTAGGGGAAATCTGAGGCAGAGGTAATGGAAGCCATGCTGTTTTCTGCTTACCTTTGAAAGGCTGCAGGCCCAGAGGTCTGAAAGCAAAGAGAAGGCATGGCAAGATGATGCCTGGCTAGCTTGACTTACTTCCTTTTAGTCTTCAGTGCATGAAGCACAGGATAACCCCTTGAACTGGTTGCAATAGCCTTCCAACACAAGAAGCAAGACATGGCATTTCACAAGCCAGGATGAACACAATTTAGTATTTTTGGGAAAATGCCAGGCAGGAAGATGACTAAGTACACTGAGTGGTCCCTTTCCTGATGGTCAGAGATTGTTGGACAGTTTCAGTATCTTTTCAAATTGTGAGAGGTATCCCCCAACCCCCTCAAAGGGCACAGGAAATGAAACAGAATCAGCACACCATCTGTGTCAGAAGTATGTGGAATGTTCCTGGGCGTAGACTCTAGGTTGCTCTTGCTCAATATCCAAAACCCAACACAGTGGATTTTTATTCCTGAAAAAATTTTATTTCATGAAATTTCAGATTTCTTCAGGCCCTCCCTATAAGCCTTGTCCTCTTCATGCAGCCCCACTCAAATCTAATTCTCTCTTGCTCTTCCAAACTTTTCTCCCAAATCTTTTAAAGACTTTTGATCATCTCCTATGCTACTGTGCCCCTGTTCCTCTCTAACAAAAGAAAATACTAAATGAAAATGATCAGCCAGAGAACACTTTCATTTAGCAAAACTGAGGAAAGCTGCTTTCCAATCCTTTTACTTTGATTTTTTTTTTTTTTTTTAAGGATAAATGAGGAGAAAGATGAACAAAGAATTCTGATTCTTTCTGATTCTTTCCTTAAGGAAACTAACTTAGTTGGGAGACTTGAAAATAGGAAGGACATGATTTACTGTGAAAATGTGCTCTGGAATTTCCAGGGCAAATAGTCAAAATGTGGCCTCAACTCACGATCCCATTTGCTGACATCTATAAAAATAAGCTATGGCCCACCAAAGAGGGCAATAGAGATTTTAGTCGAAGTTTAAAAAAAAAAAAAAACACCCAAATATCAGGATTTGAACAAGAGGCACCGGAACTCCATTCTGCTGGCAAGACTCTACCTCCAGCACTTAAACCTTACCATCTCAGTCTGACAAAGAGACCATCAGGACTGATCCAAGATGCCTTTAAGTCTTGCTTGGTATAGTCTCCATGAGAAGTCAGAATAGCTCTCACCCCTTAGACTTTCATTCCCAGATGACCAGGCATCTCCCATCTGAGCTCATTTCCCATCCTTGATGAGCTCTCCAAATCCATCCATGAGTCAGTGGTTCATCATTGGCCACAACCCTGACAACTGCTTTCTCCTTGTTCCCACAGAAACTTGGCTTTCCTTGAAGACCTTGTATCCTTCTCAGGGGGCAGGCATTTCTTCTCCCACATTCCTCATGCCACTGGGCCTAGAGGTGGAAGGGGCACCTTCCTTACTTCTCATTGCCATATCTGGACCACCATCCCTCGCCCTTCCTTAAAATAAAAAGAAAACAAAACAACAAACAAGCTTTGAGACACACAAGACTACACTAGCTGCTTCCCTTACTTGAAGCAGCTGTTTAAATATTCTTGGATCACCGCATTCCAGTCACTATCTGTAGTACCATTCCAGTCATAATCTGTGTTGCCTTCCATAGCCACGTAAACCATTATTCCCACATCCTGGCCTCTCCGTTCCTCCGCCTCTGCTCCTTCAATAACCTTTGTCTCCACCTAACATCAGCTCACAACCCCACGCCAGACCCAGACTGTGTCTCTACCAATAACCACGACTTCTGTGTAGTGGAAGCCTCAGGCACCCACTCTGACTCAGCTCCTAATTTCCAGATTAGTCTTTCTGGAACATGATTCAGTCATTTGGTGACTCC
Source organism: Mustela putorius furo (assembly GCF_011764305.1). Lineage (NCBI taxonomy): Eukaryota > Metazoa > Chordata > Mammalia > Carnivora > Mustelidae > Mustela > Mustela putorius. Next base: position 34,563,508 of record NW_025422368.1, on the reverse strand, counting down.
AGGCCGCATCTCGGTCCTCGTCCCTGACTATATGTCCTTATTCCTGATTCCCTAAAACCCCTCACTTTTCTCCTCACCTAGCTTAGCTTCCATGGCCAGTCATAATCAGTGCTTGACAGTTGCCCTTAACTGTGTCTCTTGCTCCCTTCATTGTACTCAGCTGGTTAAACCCCAGCCCCACTTAAATCCAACTCTCTACCCTATCTAAGCTGGATGTAGCCGAAGAAAATATCTTAAGTTGCTTCTAACCTCATGATTTTAAAAACCTCAAGGGAGTCCTTTGTGCCACCTAGCAAGTCTCCTACATTTTCTTTGCTGCTTTTCATCTGCTAGATGGGCTATATAAGTCATTCATGCCTTCCCCTCTTCCAAAATCTCCAATACTTGCTCCTGATTCTGACTCTTAGCTGATGAACCTCCTTTGTATTTCACTAAAAAGTTACCAATCAGAAAAGACATATTCCCACCATCACATTTACCAACCCGCTTCCATTTGGGCCCAAATTTAGTCTTGCCCTCCTATTACTGTAACTGCCCGGTTAGGTTCCTAAAGCTATTCCCTCCACTTGTGCCCTGGATCCCGTCCCCTCTCACACTATCAAAGACATCCCTCCAGCAATGAGCTTTTCCCCTTAAGCAGCAATTTTCCCCTTCTACAGGGTCATTCTGGTCAGCATAAAACAGGCTGTTATTTCTCACATCTTAAAAAAAAAAATTAAAAAAAAAAATCCTTCCTTGGACCTCACACCCTTTAACACCTACTGCTATTTCTGTGTTCCCTTTACTCCTAAAAGAGATGTTAATTCATCTTGTCACTACTTCCTTTCCTCCCACTCTTTCATGAGTGCACTGCCCTCATGCCTGTGTTCCCACCAGTCCACTGATAACATCTCTTTCTCAGCTTATCAATGGATAAACAATATTATTTTATTCATTGATTTACCCCTTGCTGGTCCTTCCAGTGCTGCTCCCTCCTCATCTCTGGGGGCTCTGGCCCAGGGACTCTCTTCTGTCTACTCATTCCCTGGATTCAGTTTCATGGCTTCAAATACCATTTAAATGCCCATGAATTCCAAATTTCTATCTTCAGGCTCTACTTCTTCCCTAAACCCAAGACTCATATATCCAATAGACTAACCAGCCTAATCTGCTCTGGTGTCTCTCAGACATCTTAAACTTACTATAAGGCTCTCTTCCCCAATCTGCTTTATCTATAGGATTTCAATTTTATTGATGGCGACTCCAAACTTCCAGTAGCTGAGACCAAAACTTCTAGGGTCACTCTAATATCTAATACATCAGCAAACCCTTCAAAACATTTCCAGAACCCAACCATTTTTTACCACCTCTGCTAACACGATGGCCCAAGCCACTGTCATTTTTTACGTGGATTAATGCAATAGCTTCTTAACTTGCCTTGCTGTTTCTCCTATTGCTTACACTCTCCTTGTATATTCTCAACACAGCAGTCACAATGCTTCTTTTAAAATGGAAGTCAGGTCATATCACTCTCTACTCAGAACCTTCTAGTGACTTCTCTTCTTGCTCCTGGCAAAAACCCTTAACATTGGCCTACAAGGCCTGTGGGCCAATGCCACCTCTCTGACCTCATCTCTTACATTCTCCTTATTCAGGGGCATCCTGGCTCTCCCTCAAGAATGTTAAGCATGTGGTTTGACCTCAGGATCTCTGCAATTGCTTTTCCTTTGTCTGAAAAAACCCTTCATACAGAAAGCCCTAAGGCTCACTCCCATTTGAGCCATTGCTCAAATGTTACCTATTCATAGAAACTTTCTTGTCCACCCTAGAAAACATATAGCAGCCCATACCTTTCATATTGTCCCCTACCGTGCCCCCCCGCCCATTCTGCCTTGTTTTTCTCCTTGACACTTTGAAGTATCTGAAATTTATTTATTGTCTATTTCCTCTCATAAATACGTAAGATTCACAAGGGCATAAACTTCATATTGTTCTATTTCGTATCCAGGGTATGGGCTTCTCATTCAATAAATAGCAGTGTGTGAATAAGCCATCTTTCTAAAAACATGCTCCTACACTGCAGGCCAAATCTCCCAATAAAAGGGGTTTTAGTTAAAAAAAAATCTGAATATTTACTTTAAACTTTAATCAAATTCCTAAATGAAAGTGTAGAGTTTACATTCTGATTTGAGAACTGTCCTTGGATTTTTTCCTTTTCTTTAATAACAAAAAAAGAAATGACCCTGAGTCTCAATCAATGGCTCTCTGCCTCTCTCCTTCTGTTGCCTAATTCCTAAATCCAGTGTAGGTACAGTAGAATTTATTGAGATTCTGAGTATTTGGGAAGATTATCTAACATTTTAGCATTTCTGGTTTGCACAGAGCGTATGATTTACTGCCCTTTAGTATTATTTGATAGCTTAAAAGATCATGTCTGAGTCAGTAAATTCCATGTTAATATGTGTAAGACTCAGGATTAAATCAATCTATAAAATGCCTATTTGTAATCTAATCTACCAATTTCCTTCCTGAAGTAAACAGTAATCAGATTAGAAACCTGGTGTTTTTACTGGGGAAGAGAAGAAATAATTTTATTTAAAATATTTTCTCTCTCAGAGGTGACCTAACATTGTGATCCAAAATCATTCCAAAATTGAAGAAAAGGTTCAGCTAACTCTATTCCCCTGATATATTTTGTTCTTCACAGTGCCCTTTGGCTTCCCAATTTAAGTAAATGTAATCATAATGGGTCTAAGGCTTTTCAACTCAGAATATTCTTGACCGGAGAGTGGAAATCGCTTGAGAAGAGACCCTAAAGGTCTGTAGATGAATTTTTGAAGAGTTAAGGTACAATGCTTATCAATGTCTTCCTGGAAAGAAGCCTATGCCTCTTTCTAAACTCATTCTGTCGCCATTTTTCTGAACAACCAACAGCAGCAAAGCTTCTCCTTCTGCCACAGCTCATAGGGAACAGCAAACAAATCATTTATGGAATAGACCAGAGCACCTGGATGTTGGTGTCGTCATCTTTTCACCCTCAAATCATTCTACCCCAGTTTCTCCCTTCATTGCCTTTAAACTTTTCTCAGCTCAGTGAGGGGCACTTTCCAGAATAAAGCTTTTTGTCTACTTGTCACTGAATCTGTTTCCTGTTTCACCTTTTCTCTTTCATTCCAAAGGAGACACGGTATTAATGCTTAAAAAAATAATGTACAACAACTCACTGGGCAAGATACTTAGAAACTCTGTGGTCTCAGGGTAGTGTTATATCACCAGCACACTCAGACTGAAACCCAAGCATCCTCCATCATATGGGGCTTGTGCTTTGAGACATTAAGAAAGAGAGGAGAAGTAACAACCACAAATGTCTCTGTGCACACGACAGGCACCTCAGTCAAAGCCCTGGTGTACATTCTCACAAAGATTGCTTAATATTCCAGAGCACACCCTTCTCCACTATTAGAACTGAAGGCTGTCACTGGAGGGCACATACTTTCCCAGCACTTGACCTTGAACTGAAGCACCTGGTAATAAGGCCTTTCTTATTTGCTTATCATTGTCCTTTTTTTTTTTTTTCTTTTTACCTTCTCCATCTCCTTAAGTTAAAAAATAATGAGAAAACCATGAGAAATTACCAAGATTTTCTTTAACAATCTAATAATTTAGATAACAATGCAGCTTAAGGAACACATCCCTCCTTCATGGAGTGGAGGAGAGGAGGGAAACTAAAATCATGACAAGGAATCAAGAGAGCTGCCAAGAAGACTGAGAGGCAAGGAAGAGTTTCCAGTAAGGAACCTGGAAGGTTCAATGCTAAAACCTACTTTGCAATTGCTAAAAACATAGGTATTTCAGTCTATTTCCTATTACAGCTATTATTCTCTTTGTTCAGTGCCAACCACTAAAATTTGTTTTGGAACATGGCTGCCAGGAAAGGAAAGAGGAGATAAAGTACCTCAAAGAAGAGGTTGCTTTGGGGGAGAGAACAGAACCCCCCCCCAAAAAAAATGGTCAGGATTAAATGAAATATGCTGATTCTATTTGTTCTTCACGAACTTCCATAGCAAACTTTGCCAAGAGGTTGTGTAATTGACGATGACCAAGTAGATTTCCCTCTGATACGACAAAGAAAATGAAAAGGAAACAAAGGATATCAGAAAACAATGGTAACTGCCCCAGAAGATAGCAGTTTTGTTCTTGGTCTCATTTATCTCTCTGTCTACCAGCCCTTATCCAAATAAGGTTATACAGATTATTCTTTCATCTCAGACAGAGAAAGCAAGAGACCAAGGAGAGGTGTGAGCTGTCCAGGTGCCAATGACCAAATGGACAAGCCTGATTTGGGAAGGAATCAAAGCCACCATATCAGAGGAATTAAATCCTGCTCCTTGTCTCAGGGAGAAAGAGTTTAAGAAATAGAGTCTCCTGTGGAGTTCACTGCTCCGCAGGGATTCCTCGGCTCTGAAATTGACTTTACCTTGGTCTGCCTTTCCATAAAACACTGAGCATCCAGGATCACTAAAATCTACCCCAACTGGGAAAGTACTCTCATTTTATGTAGACTGTCATCTTAGCAGCTTCAGTCTTGTGCAGACATGAATTTTGTCAAACTTTTCCTTCATAATGTTAACTGAGCTATCCTTTCAAGGTCATGCTTGAGGTTGTCTTCCTCCTTTCTATTTAATCTTAATACTAAGCACAAGATGCTCAGTTGAATAATTCTGTTATTTTATATGCTTTTAGGTACCCATGAATCCTCTTCTCTCTCCCCCTTCCACAAAAGGATATAGCTGTAGTATAACAGGGAAAAGTCACCTCAAGGGATGAGGAAGCTCCAAATGTTCATGGCTCCAGGCCCCGTTGCTTATCCATGACAAACATCATGATCCACATATCCCTAATGGCACTCATGTGAAGGCTGAATTCACCATGGAACCTCTTGGTTTACTATGATACCATCACAATGTCATGTGGCTCATTGGGAAGCAAAAAGTAGAGAAGACATTTATAATTGGTTTCATTCTAAACTTTGAGCTTAAGGGGAGTTCTAATACCCTCTTCTGCATCATCTGACTACATAAAGCTTACCTCCTCTATGCCCATGTTCTTTCCTGAAACTAGGTTCCTGGGAATGACTACACTGTGCAATCAATGATACAGAAGATTCCCCACTCACTCATTTAAGGACTTTACCACCTTCCTACTTCCTGTCCTGTCTTCCCTCTAGGGACATGATGATCTGATGAAATTTAAAAAAAAATTTCTTTTTCTACATTAAGCTAAGACACTTAGAGCTCTTTTATTGCTCTTGGTATAAACAGAATGCCCTCCATACATGAACTAAAATCTGTTCTGTGGCAGGATTAAACTAAAGACACTATCCTCTTTGGAAAGATTGATTACTTCCTGAGCTCGATGCCATTCATCTGTGAACAGGTGGATTTCAGGAGAAGGTGGTTGCAGGATCCCCGGGCTCTGGATGCTTAAATAATTCACCATTATAATCTTGGGGGCAAGATCAAAGTTTCATAAAAATTCTGAAGAGAACTTTATTAGTTTTTATAATGCTCAAGTCTCCCCTCCTCATGTTTTAGGCAGGCAATAATGATTATGGATCCAGGGGCTATAAAGCCTTCCTTCTGGATGCATTGTATATGTGAACTTCCTTAAACTTCTACTTTTGTTTCCAGAACAAATGCATGCCTTAATATTGGAATCAGGCTTGCTGTGTTTAAACTTAACTAAATTATAGGCGTACCCAGAAGAGTCTGGGAGACTCTCCCCTGAGGTTCTCTGCTCACTGTGGGCTGACCAAAGCTTCTGATGCCTTCAGAGCATCTCGATTTCCTTGAATGCATTCCTGAAAATTCCCTTCCCCATATTAACACTGCAAGAAAGCCTCTGCCTCAGTTTTCCTTAAGTTTTTTATTTATGTGGGTTACATGCTACATAAAAAAATTTTAATAAAAAATTATTCATAGTCTTACCCCACAGAATTCAAAAATGTTTACGTCATTTGGCCTTCAACGATTCAATACAGAAACTTTTCTACCACTCTCTGATTTTCAAAGTTCCTGCCTTATTCTTAACTCTTCTGACTTGTCTCTGTAGAGTCATGAGGACTCTGTGCAGTGTGTGTGTGTGTGTGTGTGTGTGTGTTTATGGGTCTACAAAGAAGACAAAATTCCATGGGACAGGTTTGGATAAATCAGCTGCCTGGCCTTAGTGATTTTTGCCCACTAGAGAAAAATGATGTGTTATTAACAAGAGGTGAGAATGGACAATTCAGGTAGCATTACTGAGTGAGCTAAGATGAGGGTTGGAAATTCAGACAAGCTTTGGTCCTGCCAAGAATTTCCTAAATAACCTTAGTTTTGGCTAGTCATCAAATTTTGCTGTGCTTCAACTTTTTCATCTGTGAAATTAAAAGGCGATCATATTTCCATGCCTAAAAAGGCCATCTGGAGAAATGGTTGTGGTAGATTATCCCATACTCACATACTGAGGACTTGGATTTACACAGGCTAAATGTGGTGATAGCCTAAAGGGACTGCTGGTAACCCTAGAAATGCTATCCTCCAAGGAGGGGTAGCAGGCTGTAAAGTGCCATAGCTCAGGGCCTTTCTACAAAAGAATTAAGTGAAGAATGCTCAAGGAACAACTCCTCAAATTTCTATATGCTCCATGTCTTGTGCCTATGACCAAGAAATAACCAAGGTAATTGCCCTTATCTGTGGAAGTGCCTACAAAACTCAGGAGCAGTCTCGTAACCATGTCGTCTCTGCTCTGGGATCCAAGGTCCCCAGCATGCACAGCAGGTTCTGTCCTCAGTCACTGAAATACAGAGGGGCTGATGCTGCTAGGCTTATTGGACTCTGGCTTGGGTTCATTAAATACTATGCACATGTTCAAGCTCTGTGCACTCTTGACTTCTCATCTGTACAGTGTGCAGTGTGTGTGATTCAGGACATAGACTACCTCCAGATCCCCAGACTGAGAAAGAGCAATATGAGAAGGCAAGAGATGATACGTGGATGAGGGGAAACAAAGCTCCAAGTGCCCGAGTTGTCTTCCAATTACATTTGCATCAAAGAAAGGGTATTTTTACTATTTTAATTTTCTCAGTAAGAAATCTACCTGGAGGCTACTCTGGGCTCCTTGCTTCCTACTGTCATGAAGTCTTGATCTTTTCCCTGCTCCTGACCCTGGAAGAGGAAAGATTCTTGAATCTTTCAAGACCAGTATTACCATTCCTGTCCCCCGTGAAGATAGACTTCTCCACTCCTGCTCATGGTGTTGTCAAGAATAGATGTTGGCACATATGTATAAGTATGTATCTGAGTGATAGGACTATCTGTCCTTGCTGGGGTGGGTGCAGGGCTGGCTTCTGTCTCTCCATCTTTCTAGCATCAATGGGATCCAACAACAGGACATCAGAGTTCCACGCAAATTCCACAGGCTAAGATAAGAACAGGAAACAGGACAACTAGGTTATTCCACCTCAAATAAAATGCTCCTTTCACGTAAAGCCTAGACACTCTGTCAAATCTTGAGTAGTCAGTGATCCACAGGCTAGGTAGAACAAAAGAGAAAACACTAGCTTGATAAGGTAGAATATGTCCATCCTGCTCTAAATGAGCACTTTCTTCTACCAGGAATGTATCCCTGTTTCTCCATAAGGTGACTAAAATTGGCAATTTTGAGTCCATTAAGAGTGTATGTATTGGGGATGTGTACGAGTGTAGAGGAGCTCATGGCAAAGAGATCAAATCAGGTCCAGTTGTGCTGTCTGGGTGAATATGTGGGAGCACAACTCAGGCAGAGGCAACATTATGGCCCAGACTGTGGTTTCCAGATGGTTCTTATTGCAGCCAGAGGGAATATTAAATAGCCCTTAATTTCAAAAGAAAATGATCAATTATAATTAAAATGTGACAGTGACATTGGGAGTTAACTACACGGAGGATTCTTTTGAATGACTGAGGTTTCAGGCAGGCATGTTTTAGTGTGTGTGTGTGTTTTTTTTAATGTCCCCTCTGAAAATAAGTAATATCCTTAGCCAAGGAGAAAAGGCAGCTCAGCACATTTCACCTTCCTGTGGCCACATCCACAGGAGAAGCTGAACTCCTGTCAGATCTCAGACATGAATCTCTTAATGCAAGCAGGACAGACCGAAGATGGCCTGGTGGCTTAAAGTCTGTGGGGCAGGGTAGTGTGATGGGAACCCTTCCTCTCTGCCCAGGAGCCTGTGGGCTCCATAGTCTGAGGGACACTGGCTCGGGGCTGATGCATGGCCTGACCCCCTGTGGACTGGCAGGACCTCGTGGATGTGTTTGGTTCTAGACCCTCACTCATCACGGTTAGGCACAGTTATGGCCGAAGGCAGGTGTGATATGTTTCTTGCTTTCCTAGTGGGGCTCTGGACAGTTGTCCCCTTCCCTGCTATTTTTGGCATTGGAACAAACAACCTCCAGTCTATACCTGAGCACAAAGGTGGTCCTCAGAAAGTGTTTTTTAATTTTCTTAAAATTATTTCCTTTTCTGCTACATCTCAGATTACAGGTGAAAATAGAAATCAGGTAGGTGTACTTCTATCCTCAGTCCAATTATCCCCTGGGAATAAGCTAAGTTTGAGTGAGCTTTCACTCCAAGGAACTAAAGGAGCAGACAGACATCTGGAAGGTCATCAGCATTGGGTCTTGCCCTTTTTCTGAAGCTATCATCAAAACCAGTAACCCAAGTCTCAGGATCCAAGAGACTCAGGTGCTGGCTCCTGGCTTTATGACATGAAGCGAAACTCCACTGTAGACTTCCTAACTTTTTTCTTCCTCTTATTCTGCCTTAATGTTTCAGGTATTTATAGGGAAAAAAATTGATGAACACCTCATGAAAAAAAAAAAAAACCCTTATGGATATATTACGACTTCCTAGATTTATTTTCATTCCATTGGTCCAAAAATGAATTATGAATGTCCTTCATAAGGATGGTGACTTCCTACCCTCCCACTAGCTATTATCAGACTCTGATTCATTGGTGTGTGTGTGTGCTTCATCATCTAAAAAAGTTATACACACGCACACACACAATGAGCTGGATTTTGCTCTAAAATATTAACTGCCCCATTCCCTGGAGCAGGACTGTCTATACCTGATAGGACTTTGAAGAAGAAAAATTCTCCTTCTAGACTTACATTTTAATTTTTGTTAGGGTGCCTCCCAAGTTGTCACATTCTGTCCCATCTTGCCAATCACATTTCCTCTACCTCCCTCCTGTCTCAATGAAGAATGGACTTCATTCGCTTTTTTGAAGAAGAGACTTGTCACGGCCTGTAACTTATTTGAGCTCAGTTCTGTATAGTACGCTTTAAATTAGCACACAGTGGCAGAAGATGGCCTCCCAAAGGAGAATAATTCATGATCAATGACATAATGAGATTTATAGATGAAGCTGGCCAGGAGAAGGGAACATTATCAGGTACCAGAGCGGCTTAAGTAAAAGGACAGTAGCAGCTCCAAGAGTTTCATCAGGAGGACAAACAGGGACCGACACTGACTAGAAGGACCAGGGCAGACTGCTTAGTGGAATAACATGGAGGCACAAGGAGCTGAGCAGGGTTCTAGGAATAAAGGGATAGGAGAGCCATAAAGTCAGAGGTGATGTTGTCAAGTCTAAGGTAATGAATCCCTTCACATTTAGAGAAAAAGGAGTGCTAAAGAGACTAGAATTCTGAGTCAGCTCATCCAAATCCTAATCTACTTTCATTTGCAATACAGATCAGAAATGGAGTGCTTGATTATTTCAACTTCTGACTTCCCTTGAGGGGGAAGGAGTCCCGTGGACAAAGCCTCAGCTACAGTGAGAATCCAGAGAGCCCAGAAAAGAGGAGATAGCATCAAGACAAGGTTGTGAGCAGCACAGAGAGTTTCTCGAATCTGACCGAGCATAGATACAGGTGCAGAAAGTACCAAGTGTACAGCATGATATACCAGTCCTACTGAACCACCATTCAGGGCTCATTTGAATATGTGATTAGTGAGCCTGAACTGTGACAAGGTCCTTCTGGTGCTGCAAGTCATTGCTGCCAGCACCGCCCCCCGCCTCACGCCCCCCAAAAGAAAGGGGGATAAAAGGCTACAGACTGCATCAAAGCCAGATCAATCCCAGCGTAGGTCAGGTTGTTAAACTCAGTCCAGGAGTGAAGTGTCTGGAGACAAGCTCTACTGAAAGCATCTGAAAAGTGTGGAAACCTAACATTTGATCAATATCCTCCATGGTATCTCCCTCTGACACATACTTGGTTCCTGTATGTGTAGTATTCCAAGTACTACTAACCATAAAACAGTCACAGAGTAACTTGACAGAACAAAGCTTCAAAGAATCCAAATTCCCACTGGAAATAATAATTACCATGAAAATATATACGTTCAGCATATTGCTGTGATATGGGTAGGTGCAGAAATAGAGAGATAGAAGCGGAGGGACTCAACCTTGGGTTTTACTGCAGATTCAAGTATCCTCTGGGCAGAATAAAGTGACTTCTTTTCCATTTTAATTTATAATATCAAATATGTACAAGTGCCTCCCATATACAAGATGCACTGATAAGTGCTACAAGAGATAAAAAAGATGAATACATGTACGGCCCCTGACCACCACAGAGAGTTTATAATCTGGTAGGTGAGATGTGATATATAAATAATCATAAAATAAGAGGGGTCTGTGATAGCTATCACTAGAGAGATCTAATTAAAGTGCTATGGACACTCACAAAAGGCATATTTATAGTTTTTTTTTTTCTTAGGATGAAGGAAGGTGGATATGGTGGTCCATTTGTTCTGTTCTTGAAGACCTGTATAGAGGGAGATGGATATTATAGAAGAATGGAGACGGGAGAGATGGAGGAGAGAAATCTGGGCTAAGGAAGCAGTTGAAGGAAAGACCCATGGGAAAACAAGTTGGTAAGGAAAGGTAAGACACAAATGTATGATTCAGCTTGTCCTGCTTCATGGGCTTCCACAGGCAAATAACAAGAAGGTATTCTTGTTGCTGAACTGTGGCAAGTATAGCCCACTGGATTTTTTTTTTTTTTTTAAGTTGGGGAATGACATTTAATTTATATTTAGGAAGTGAATACTGACAGGAGGAGAAAAATCTTGGAACCATGCTAAAAGATACTGAAATCACTCAGCCTAGAAGGAAGGGCTTGAATGAAATGGGGAGACTGGGAAATCTTACGGGTAAGAATTTACAGGCTTTCCAGAGGATTAGATGCACAGGATGAGGGAGACAGAGGTGGCAAAGTCATTGCAAAGCTTTAGTTTGGTGAGAGAAGGAAGGGTGGTACCCTTAACCAGAAGGGGGAATTTGGTGATCATGGTTTGCAGGGATTGTCTCAGTATTTGACTCAAAATGAAATCGTCCAGGAGGTGATTGGTCCAGGAGGTGCATTAAGCTGAAGTGAAAAGGAGAGGCTAGGTGTAAAGATTTGAAATTTATCCCCAGAGAGTTGTCAAGTGGTGGAAGACAAAAATATTGCTACAGAAGCATGGAGATAAGGACAAGAGGGTCAAGCTCAGAACACTATGGTAAGTCAATGCTGAGGGGATAGGAGGAAGCACAGAACCAGCAAGAGAACACAGAGAGAGAACCAGAGGGCTAGGATGAGAACCAGAACGTGCTGCTTCCCAGTGGTAAATTTAGGTTCGCCTTCATGAAGCCAAAGAGGAGGGAGGAGAAAGGGCTATTGGATTTTGTAACAAGAAGCTCATTGGAAAGCTGCCACAGAGTGATTTCAGTAGAGTGACCAAGGCTCAGCCCACGTTTAAAAGTTAAGCCATGGGCATTAGGTGACAAAGTGAAGATAGGCTACCATTTGGGGAAGTGTCGGAAGTGAAAAGATAAACAGAGGACAGGAATTTAACAGTCTAATTGGACTGAGAGATTTGTTTTTAGAGACTGTGTAGGATTTGTTCTTAGTGATGGGAGATGTGCTGTCAGAAGTGGCGGTAGGCAGATGTGTGAAAGAGAGGAAGGACGTACCAAGGAAGTACTGCTGGCTGGAGTGGACCTAGAACAGGTCAGAGAATAGGCAGCAGAGCACAGAGATGAGGGACACTGAGCTGGGAGAGAGGGCGGAAAAGATGAATGAAGGACAGCAGGGATTTAGAGGTAGAGAGGTTATAGGAGAACCCCAAAAACCTGCTCTTAGCAAGACAGTAGGAAAGACTGCCTATTGAAAGAGGCAGTGGAAAGCAAGTTTAACAGCCACTCGAAAACATGAAGTGGATGTAACACTGGAGAAATAAAAAGATGTCTAAGCTGGATAGGGTTCAGGTAAGACTAAATGGATTGAATCTGTGCTCTTAGCATAGGTCGAAGACTCTCTGCTCTTGGAGGTGGAACGAATGATGGCAGGATGGGATGCAGAGTTAGAAAAGCAACTGGCAGGGGGCTGAGGGGGCTCAGTTGGTTAAGCATCTTACTTGGTTTTGGCTCAGGTCATGATCTCCAGATTGTGAGATCAAGCCCTATGTCAGGCTCCATGCTATACGTCGAGTCTGCTTGTCCATCTCCTTCTGCTCCTACCCTAGCTCATGCATGTGCTCTGTCTCTCTCTCTCAAATAAATAAATATCTTAAAACAAAACAAAACAAAAAAGGCAATTAGTTGTGTTGAGAAGGCAAGAGGAAAAGTGAGTGCTGCTGAGCATATTGCTGATGCGGGTGAAGAGAGAACAGACCAAACAGATGGACCAGAACAGCAGATAGAGCATAGAGGAAGGGAGATAAGATCAGAAAGTGCAAGGTTGTGGCCAGAGAGGGAATTTCAGAGCTTCAGACCCAGGACGTGGCATGATTCCCCACCCCCACCCCCAAAAAAGGAGAGAGGTCCAGGCCTGGCTGTGATGGGGAGAGCTGAATCTCTCCAGTGTTTTTTAAAACAAACAATAGGTAATACCTTTTATTCACACCCTGAAACCAGAAAAAATTAAAACTTGCATGTATAAATATATTAATTTGTGCAGACCTATTACTACAAACATAATACATACATTTAAATATTTGAGCCTTTTGCACTCATATATTGCATGGGAGTATAATATACTCCATTTGAAAATCTTTTATATTCTTCACAGTACCAGTCCAGGGGCATAGTATGTGCTCAACAGACACTGGCTTAATTGAACCAACGTACTTAATTAGAGCTTTTATTTTTGACTCCTGCATAGTACTGGTATCTGCTTCACCCCCTAGATCATAATGCTATTAAAATAATTAAAAACAAAGAGAGTTCAGGTTTGAAGCGTGGAAACCAAATCTTGAAAAATAACATTTTTAAATTGGCCTTAGTGTTGTGCTTTTACCCTTAATCCTGGTGCTGAATTCTATTTGTTTCCTTTGCAAAGATACAGATTCTACACACCAGAGTCCCAAGGCTATGGGGAATTCTACTCATTCACTCCACTTGCCACCTTCAGTTCTCATCAGGAGTCCTCACCCTTGCAATCACACCAGCAATTATGTTTTAAAACATAAAATAGTGCCAGCAGCTCATTGTGATGAGCTCTGAAATGGATGCAAATGGACATTCTGACAGAGAAATAGGGATGACTTCTAGCTTTTCCCACTGAATCCCAGTACTGCTGTCCTAACCCATCACTCTTTGGATAAAATTATTTTTCCTTGCTTCATTATCATAAATTAGAGTCTCCAAACTTCACTAATGTCTCTGAGGCATGGAAATAGCATTGACTTCCCTTTAAGGTTTTTTTTGTTTTGTTTTGTTTTGTTTTTTAATGGGGTAAGAGTTCTTTGTATTGAGAATAGATAGCCCTAGATACTTAAAGTGATAGAATCCACAGGTCTCCCGCACGGCTGAGTAAATGTCGTTTGAATGGGATGGAGGTGGGATGTGTTCAGAGAGCCCATGATTTTATGTAATGTTGGAACCCTCAAACTAGACTGGAATCCTAGATCTAGGTCAGCATTAGAAGCTTTCAGACTGCTGAATCTACATCTTAGTCGTGTCCCAAATATCTGGTAGGTGTAAGAAAGAACTGCCCACTGGTTAGGTAGCACCTGCTAGCATGGGAGCTCCTTAACAGTTAGTGTATGTTGAGATCACTGGGCACCCCCTCTAGAGGTGGGAACACACAGAACATAGAGCAATGCCTAAATTGGAAGATTAAGTGAACTGGGATAGAGAACAGAGAAGTACAGTACCTTTTTATTATCATAACATTGATTCAGTTTGATCCTTCCAGCTGCCTACTCAGTTACCTATAAGGGAGAACAAGTTCCAGTCTTCTATTTCCTACAGAAAGAAAGAGTCCTAATTTTTTACCTGTCCTCTAAGGCATTGAATTTAGAAACTCACAAACTACACACTCATGTGACTGCTTGTTAAAAATAATCCCTACCTAGAAGCCCTATCCCTGCATCCCATGAGCCTTAAATAAAAGCACGTAGAGGGTGAGATAGTCTAAATGTCTTTATACTCTGGGGCCTGCATTTTTCACTCCCTTCTCTGTTACACTCTGTTCTTTGCTCTCTCCCTTTTCCGTATCATGACTATCTTCTCCTGTATTATTCTTCCCAGGAAAAGAAATAAGAATATTAATGTAAACTAGGTGTTTAAATGTATAAATCCCTAATATGGCTTAATATGTCACCTTTCCTGGGATTATTTTCATCTAGATGACAGATGAGCAGCTCAGTGCTAGAGGAAAAAATGCATGTAGGAAGCCAGTAGTTGAAGTGAGGCAGGAAATGAAAAGGAAAAGGTCCTCTTAGGACCTCTGAAGTCACACCATGGATCATACACCATTTGTAAGGCCAGACCCATTCCAGTGTAACTGTCCACCTTTAGCTGCTCATCATCCATGATCAGTTCCTTAGACAGAAAGAAGAGTCTATGACACTCAGGTGAAGAATGTAAATGCCCTACCAAAGTGTCTGGCAGTCTACTGAGCACACATTTCTTATATGGCTTTGGGCTCAGAAAGCATAGGAGTTATGGCCACAAGAGCTGGAAATGCCCAATGCATTCATCGATAGCACTGCAGCTGCATCACATACGCACACACGTGAACACTTCCTAACATACCAGACAGACACAAGCAACAACAGGGCTTTCATACAAAGATGGGGATTAAAAGAATAAAGTGAGTTCTGGAATAGCATTTTTCCAAAGGCTATTGCCCAAACAATCTGGTTATTCTATCCCTAAATCTCCGAGTAACTAAAAGCCAAACAAAAAGCAAAAACAAAGAAATTCTAGTTCTTAAGTGAGATGTGCAGGTGACCAGCACGCTGCAGTTTTGGTAGTAGTTTCTTCACCTCCCGTGTGGAGAATTTCACCTTGGGCAACTCCCCATGGCCACAGAAGACTGGGCAGATGACAGTCACTTAATTGTATAGAAGACTCCTATTTTATCACATTACACATGCATTTGGGCACTACTGACACCACCAACACTTAATGAAATCATTTGGGATTTTTCACCCCCCAATCACAACATGGCTGTGGCCAGTACGGGGGAATTGACATCGAGAATGTTTCCCACGTTCTGGCTGAAGATACACAGCGACATACTTTGAAATCACAAGATCCACTGCACATGCATCACTCTGAAGGGTGTGCACATTCTTGACTCAGGCAAATTCAAGGGGAACATCATCTGAGGTTGGTGGAAATGCTGAGATTTAAGCATCGCCACTGTAGGGATACAGGATCACACCCACCAACCCACTTCCTGGTGGAAGGGAATGATAGAGGACACCAAAGATAGAAAGCATGGATTCTAAAGAAAATTGGAACTGGTGCTCTCAAGGGTGTCTGTGGAATCTCAGAGTTTTGGATTGATCGGGTCTTTGTGCAGACCAATCTGTGGAGTAGAAGAGGCTTACTGCTGAATTCATCCTCATGCATTTTACTGGCTTGTTATTTTGGAATGAAGTAACATCTCCAACTTGACAAGACTTGGCCGTCCTTTCTATAAGTTTTCTTGAGCAGGCCACAAGTACCTTATTTGGTCCCAATTCAAAAATCTAGCTGAAGAGAAATGACCAAGGGGGCCAAGGAAAAGGTTGAGAAAAATGAAATTATCCAGCTGACAGCTTTTGACGATGGGAGGAAAGGACAAAATAGGATGTAACATCTTGTGTCAATGGATTTGGGCATTTCACCCCATGGTTGATTGAGGGACGCGGCCACCCTTCACAAAACAAATGATCCAGTGAAAGAAACTCTGCTCGTCTGGTCAATCCAAGATCAGGTATGGGTCCCTGGCTCGAGGCAAATAGCACCTTCCTGAGTGCAGAAATGAGGACAGGGCAAAATAAAGTCACTACTGGCACGGTCCCTCACGTACCCACCCTCTACCTCTAAAACCAACTTCTGCAACCTTCCCAAGAGAATCATCTGGCCACTGAGTTTTGAGCAGATCTGGTTATCTTTCTAGAAAGGCATGCACATGTGTAAGACATATATCCAGGGCGACCTCCCTGTAATCAGATATCACATGCTTCCAAGAGTAGACTTAGTGGGAATTTTCTGGGTGTGTTTGCAGTGCTGATCCCTAAGGAGGGAGGGAGGGAGTCGGGAGGGGGCCAGTACTCAGGGACTAGGAAGAAAGAGCGGGTTTGAGATGGTTGTTTGACATCACAAGGGGGTATTTGGGAGATTTCTCAGGACTGAGCTTCCTGAAACCTCTCAGCCACATCAAGGCTGAGGGTTAATTTGACCTCAATTCTGATTTAAGCCCTTTTGGGAATCTTTCCTATCCATTTTCCCTGTGCTGACATGGAAAATATGGTGCCCCCAGCTTGGCTTTGCATGGAATGTGGTAAGCTGGGGTCTACCTAGAAGATAGGAGCGGGACCTGGGTTTCGCTTAGAGTCAAACTGGACGCAGTGCCAAGCCCAGGTGGACAGGCATGAACACTTCTCATGGACCAAGAAGATTGGTGAGGCAGGGAGGCATGGACAACAAATTATTTTTCCCTGGCTTTTTCACCACAGTGGCCTCCATTCACATACACTTGTCCCCAGACACCCTGAAGCAAAAGCCATACAAAACAATTCCCCCAATGGAAAATGAAAACCCTTAGCAAAACACATTTCCCCTTCTTCGTTCCCATCCCACCCCACTCCCTCCAGCCCACCACCCTGAATACTCACAAGAGAACACTGTATCTATACAAAATTAATTAGAAAACAAAATATTTACATATGAAATAAACACCATCTTGATTTCTGTCACCAGTGGAGACCGACAGAGCCCCCTTTGTTCTAGATTGCTGTTCGCTAGGTTTAGTTGGTTTGGTTTTTTTTATTTGAAAGGGGTGAGGTAAGAGGAAGAGTGAGGGGAGGAGCCCCTGACCCGGACAGAGTCAGGGCGAAGCAATGTTTATATGGCCCTTCTCCTTCTTCCTCCTGGAGACGCCTCACACCCTCTGTCCTCTCTCTCAAAGTCTTTTCCTTGAATCTAAGGTAAAGCACTCCACGCTCCTCTCTCCAAATCTGTGAGAGGTTCAGCCCCTTGCCCCCAGGTTCGTTTTAGAAAGGAAACATAGCTTTACAAGGCCTTCAGTTGGCTTTAAAATGAAAGATACTGAGGTAAAAATCAAGGAGGAGGGCAGGGGACAGCAGTCAAGGGCGGGGAATGAGGAAGGGTAGTGAGTCAGGGCAAACAGGAAGGCAAAGAGCAGCCCTGGAGGGGGTGACTTGAAGAGACATGGCAGCTTCCTTCCAGAGGAGGTTGAGCACCTTTCTGGTTTATGTGTCCTGTGTGCAACATGGAGATCCTGCAGTCAAGCTTCCAAACAGACCCGGGGCTCTTGGGCTGCCACCCTGGGTAAGGGGAGGAAGGCAGGACAGTGGAGCTGACCCGCAGAACACCCCCTCCCCAAGTTTCAGGACCAGCAGTGACAGATATTCATTTCCCTTCGCAAGTGTCCGACTTAGTGAAGGGGGCATTGCATCTGCCAGTACCCTCATCCCTGGAGTTTTCTCTCTAGAGAGAGATATATATATATAAATACACATATTTATATATATATTTTTATTCTCGAAATGGTACACCTGGGAGGGAAAGAAGGTGCAGCAGGAAGGTGGAAGGGCTTCTACTGAGAGTGTCCACATGGGGTTCAAGGTCACATTCTCAGGGAGCCAGACCCAGTGGGGGTAGTGAGGGAGTCCCTTCCCCCGCACCCTCTCCACTTCCAAACCTCTCCCCTTCCCTCCACGTCTCCTGAGCTGTACTCACGGAGCAAGCTCATTCCCCTTAGCCGTCTGTCTGTTCCCTATCAGTTGTGACCAGTTCTGTGGCACAAGCTCTCCTCGCTCCAGGTTAAGTAAGAAGGGATCAAAGCATTGAAAACATCCCCCTCTCTCACTTACCCTACCACACACAGCTCCCCTATTCTTCCAGCCTGACCTAGCTCCTCCCCAAACCTGGGCCAGCTGAAGGTGTAAAAAGCTCAGGAAAGCTTTAGAGGATCTTTTGCTCTCGAGTGTGGGCCAAAGAATCAGGGCTGCTTCTATTTCCCGGTCGCCTTCCTGGAAGATTCTCGGTCAAAGCAGGTTGAACCACAGAGCAGTTACTCTTGCACCTTGCTCTTGTAGGATGGTTCATCCCCTTTTTGTCTGGACCGCATCATCTTCTCGGTCAAGAACTTCCATCCTCCTTGTTCAGGAAGGGTGAAGGGGAGAGACAGCCAACACTCGGGTAACACGTGACCATCTCTGTTTGTATATAAGCCAAACCGAGCAACTGTTTGGGGACGTTGGAAGAAACAGCGTCATGAGTCAAGGTCACCTTGTCTACAGGTACAGGCCCCTGACTGCGTGGCTGTGTAGACGACAGGCACATACAAGTGTACAGGGACACTCGTGCACATGCAGTCTGTCCTCTCTTGCCTCAAATGCACCACACAGCACGGCTCTGATGTTCTCTCCGTCATCCACCCGTGACCTTTCTGTCCCAGTTCACCACCAATGGGTCTCAAGGAATTAAAACAAACTTTTTTTTTTTTTGGCTTATATATAAACACACATGGCCTCCTGCCCTCTGCATGGCACGCGGGCCCCAAAGAGATGTCACCGAAGTGGCAAGAATTTAGCAAAAGCCTCTTTGCCTTCACAGGCAGTAGGCTAAATGGTCCCATTGGGACGCTTTTGCTTTCTCACCTACACCTAAAGATCCGTTTGGGAAGAGCTATCCTGTGCTCACGCGGCCTCCTTTTGTTTCTCCCGCTTCGCTCCGCGCGGGTGGCAAACAGTCCTTCCGTGCTGGGAGGAAGCCTGCGCGCAGCCCCTTCTTCTCTCCACTCTGCCTTCCCGGTGCTGTGCTGAGCGAGCCCACCGCACTCTTTCCCACGACCAGGAGCGACTGACAGGTGGGGAAGGAGGAGAGAGCCGGAAAGGGAGGAGAGATGGTGCTGGTCACCGGGGTTGCCCTCAGAAGGAATCAGAACTCCAGGATTCCGTAAATAAAGGAAAACAAGAAAGGAGCAAATGGGAACCAAGTTTACCCCCGTCACCCGCCGTGACATGCGCACCACACGCCCACAGCCCCACCCTCCCGTACCCACCTTCAACCCTCTCTCTTCCCTCACTCAGACATCAGACTCAATACTAGAAAGTTTCTCATAAACATGCCCATTGCTGGAGCCGTTGAAAGCCCTGGGGTTTTTGTTGTTAGGCACACAGGGGTTGGACTGGTTCCCTATACAGATGTCTTTCTGGAAACGGCCTGGCACAGCCCCGTGAAGGGCCGAGACCACCGGCTTGTTGGTGACAAGGGCGCGGAAGTCTGGCCTGGCTTTCGGCGCCCCCGCCCCCGTGGGCTGCCTGAAGAAGTAGGATTTGCTGCCGTGGAGCAAGCACTGGTCGTCCCCGAAAGTGGGGATGAAAGGGTTCTGCGTGACCCGGTCGGGGTAGAGCGACTTGCTGAGCATGTAGCCACCGCCGGGGTTGTTGTGGTGGTGGTGTCCGGCAGCGGGCACTGAGGACTTGTTGTTGGCAAAGGTGCTCTCGCCGGCTGGCATCTCAAACATGTGGGCGTAGGGACTGCCGTCCAGGAAGCGGCCCTTGTCTTTCAGGCTCACGCTGCGCGGGGCCAAGGCGGCTTCTTCCTTCTGCAGGTCCACGAACGTGTCGTACGAGTGCTGCCGGCGCAGCTTGTTCCGGGTCTTCTTCTGGGCCTTGGAGTTGGTCGGGCTCTGGGGGTACTTGGCGCTGGGGGCGTTGGACGGCACCGCCACGGGGGCGGCCGGCTGGTCCAGCTCCTGCAGGGAGTTGTCCTCGCTGATGTCGTACAGATTCCCTGCTTTCTTGCAAGCCTCGCACCGGATGCACGCCTGCCGGCCCGAGTTCTGCCCGCTCACGGTCGTGGGGTAGTTGTGCAGCTTGGAGGGGCAGCTGCGGCAGAAGTTGCCCCCGGAGCGGTCCTCCCAGTCCACGTTGGTCAGGTTCTTCTCCCAGGGAGCCGGGACCCCGCCGACCACGCCGTGTTTGTCGCCCGCCCCATGCTTGAGGTGAGACCTGTTGGTGCAGGGCCCGCCTCCGCTGACCGAGTCACGCTTGAAGTCGTCGCTCTGCTCCTTGTAGATATCCGTCAGGTCCACGTGCTCCCAGTGCGGGGAGTTCTCCTTGGTGCGGAACTGGTCCAGGTAGAAGTCCCGGAGCCCTTCCTTGTCCCTGAAGTAGCGCTTGTGGTCAGGGGAGCGGGGGGGCCGGCGGCGGTAGGCCAGCTCGATTTCGTCGAACTCCCGGCGGGACTTGGCCGAGGCCGGCCGCTTCTTCAGGCTGTCCTTGTATTGCTGCTTACGCCTCTTGGCGGCGTTGCCCTCGATGTTTCCGTAGGTGACCGTGTGGGTGGAGATGTCGGACACGTCTGAGCGGATCAGGTCATCGTGGCCGCTGTAGCGGTCGCTCTTGAACGAGAATTTGCCATACAGGTCGCTCAGCTGGCTGTGTTTGGAGGAGGGGAGGCCAATGTCCAGGGGCTTCTTGCTGATGGACCGCGGCTGCGTGGTGAAGGGCGGGTTGTCACAGTCGTAGAGCCCGTCGATGGAGCTGGCGCTGCCGATGCTGTGGGGCCGGTGGTGGTGGTGATAGTGGTCTTGGTACACATTGCTGTCCTTCAGCTGCAGGTTACCGAAAGTTCTCTCCACCTCGCTGATGTAGTCGCTGAAGAGGTTCTCCTCGCACGGCGGGTTGTTGTAGGACTTGCAGTCGGAGTGCGTGAAGCTGCGGCGGTGCTCGGAGATGTCGTAGACGGATGACTCGCGTCGGATGAAGTCCAGGGCGCTCTGGGGGGAGCCGTTCACGCCGGACAGGTTGGCCATGTTCTTGGCTGTGCGGAGCAGGCGCAGGATGTTGGAATGTGTGTTGTTCATGGTCGCGGTGGGGGAGTTCATCACGGACTGGCGCTCCTCAATCGCCACTCCATGGATGCAGCTGTAGATACCCTGGAGCGGGAAGAGGAGGACATGGGTCAGGTCTCCACCGACAACGCTCCTCCCTCTACCCCACTACCATCTGTCTCGCTGGAGAAGAAAAGTCAGGGAGAGCATGAACCAGTCTTAGTATACTGATAGGCTGACAGGGCTAGAAGCTCGCCCGAGTTGTCATCTGAGTTGGGCGAGTTTCCTATCATGAGCTGAGCTTCATGGCCTGGCTCTCCAAGAGGGGACACGGCCACTCCAGGTGACTTGAGCAAATAGACGGGAATCAGAAGACATGACATTCTACACTGCCACTCCACCATTGACTTGCATTGATTTTCCTTCCTAAGCCTAAGTTTCCGCACCTTAAAAATGAGGTCGTGATAGCAACAGACGGCAAAAATTACCATCGGCTGCCTGGAAATCGACAGCCATGTGCCATGGGCATCAGGGCTGTTCTGTCCTGGCCAGCCACCCCGGCTGCCTGTACAGCACAGGGGAGCTCAGCGCTCACAAGAGCCACTCTTTTCTAGCGCTGACACATTTTGAGTGCCTCTTAGGGTTTTGGTCACCAAAGAATGGCTGAGGGGTTCTCTTCTTGAGGCAAGCATGCACCAAATTCACAGAGAGTCAGAGAGCCCTGGGGTCAAAGAAGGATTTTTCTCCCGCTGTGCCCTGCACCGTGGGAGGGCAGACCTGGGACAGATAGCAAGTACTGAATAGGAATAAATAATTCCCTTGTTCTCCTTAGCTCCTGGTTTCCTTCTAATACTTTCTCACTCCCTTAATCTTATCATACATAATTAATATTGTGACAAAGTAGTATTGATTGAGAACTCCCTGGTGCAGCTCTGTGTACGAGGCCTTGAGGAACACCGTCCAGGAGAGGTAATGGGTTGGGGTCAAGTCCCAAGTCAAGCTAGGCTGCTAATGTCTTGCTCTCTGCCTTGATAAGCGGACACCCTTGGAACTTTTCTCCCTGGCAAGGAAATATGTGACGGGGAGGTCATTTGAATTGGGTCTTTGAAACAAAGGGGAGTGATCTGGAAGGGAAGTTGCCCTGGTAGATGGGGAGGAGAGCAGAGAAGATCAGAATGGAGAACTGCAGCTAAGTGGGAAAGAAGAGAGGGTTAGGTGAGGTGAGCCTCGCCATCCCAGAGGGCAGTAGTGAGACTCGAGACCTTCAAGGTAAAGTTACTTTCCTTGCTTTCTAACCCTTTTTGATTACAGCTAAGGGAAAGTGCTGAGAGTTTTTCCTCTACAAAGGCCTTAATTGTGCTGTAGGCCTATGAATGGGATTTCTATTACAGGCCATCAACTCCCACTGCTTCTGCCAGCACCCTATCTGGGACCTTAGAAAGGACTGCACCGTGGAGCAATGTGGCTCAGGGACCACACGTTCCTTCTTCCTGCTTACTTACTGAATGGCTTGAATCAGCTCACAACCAGAGAGGAAACTGTTCTCTATCACTAAAATACTATAGGAAATTATGAAAAGATAGAACAACTTAATGAGAAATCCATTCTCTTACATAACTCCATTAGAGCCGAAGTTAGTTATATTTGAAATCTAGACCTCTATTCTAAAAGGATATCTGAGGTCACGTCTCATGAATGAATCCCATAACCTTACTGATGAAATTAAAAGAGGCCTGTTTCCCCCCACCGTCCCCCTGTGATCCTCTGTTCATATTTAAAACTGAATTCCGGATCCTCACTTTGGACTTGAAACTTAAAAAAGACCGAAGTAAAGAACACCTTAAGAGTTATACTCGTGTTTCAATTAAGGAAGTTTCTGGAATGTAAATTTCTCATAGATCAGTACTTACTTCTGAAGGTTCTGTAAAGCTCTTTAACCCCCCACAACTCACACATGGTTAAAACAGCATGAACAGTGGAACTACCAATAATATATCTTTGTATGTCAGAAAAAGAGAGATATATTACATTTCACTATTTGAATAGAGATGTGATTTAAAAAAAAAGATTAAATGATTAATACATCCCATACAGAATTAACTAGTGGTGATGGAAGGCATTTGGTAGAAGGCCAAATTTTTCATTTTGATTGATCTGTCAGTTCTTATTGGGAACCAAATGCCAAACCGCACACACAAAGCTGCTCCTTGAAGGAAAAATAATATCACCTGTTTTTTTGTTTTGTTTTGTTTTTGAGCCACCTGAAATTTTATCACCCGACCCCTTGGGGAAACGTACATGATGTAGTTTCTGGCTTTAGCTGCACAAGGTTGGAGTCAGTGCCCGCCTGGGTCTCCCTGCGTCGCGCAGTGCCAGACTAAGCCGTCCTTCCCAAGCTCCCAGCACCTCCATCAAACCACTTACTCTGCTAATGGAGAAGACCATGCCAGGCTTGCCAGAACAGACACCCATAAAGCAGTGCCGGAACTGCCAATAGAATAGGTGTTCGCAGATGAAGGTGATGAGACTGAGAGCCATGGCTGCCCCCAACATGTAGAAGACGCCTGCCATGTTGTCAATGTCCAGCTGGCTGCTCATGACCTCATTCTTTTCGTTGTGGCAAATGCCAGTGAGCCAGAGAGCTTCCAGCTCCTCCATCTCCCCTGGACACATGGCAGAAAGGAAAACGAGAGAGAAGACAGAAGAGCAGAGAAAGGGGACAAGAAGGGGTATTAGGGAAGAAAGAGAAGAACATGAGAGAGAAGGAGACATGGAGAAAGAAAATAAAGTTCTCAGTAATTTTATTAATATCACTATATATATATATTAACTCACCCATGTATTCAAAAAGTATTCAGTGACAGCTCAGTGTGGGGACTGCAGTGACACAAAGATATGAGGCATTACCCCTGCTCTCCATTATCTATCCAGTGGCCATTGGTATATAAATAATTAATAGGACTAGCAATATGCAGGTAACAGGGGTTCAAATTCAGGAGACTAATTTTGTGGATGGGGTGGCCAGTGGGTTTTCACGAGGAAGGTAGGACTTCAGAGGGACAGAATGAATGGGTACATTTTAATTTAACTTGCATGAAAAGGCGCTCCAGGTGGCAGAAATGGCACGATCAATGGGAAAACACAAGGTTTGTTTGGGAAAGACATGCAGAACAGCTCAGCCAGAGTACAAGGAGGCAAAGGAAGCTGAACAAAAAAGGTTGAGGCAAGATTGCTGAGAGTTTGAGTATCAGACTAAGTAAGCATTTGTATTTTATTTTTAAGATAGTAAGAAATAACATTAATTAAACACGAGATTCAGAACATTGTTCTTGAAAATATGCAAACCAGATGGGGTTGGGGCAGGAGGGACAGAAAGAGATAAGCAGGGAGACTGTCTCCCCAGGGACCCTCACACTTACTGATCTCTTGTTGCAGAGGGAAAGAGAAATGTTAAGACTGAAGGGGAGAAGCTTGAATCAAACGAGACCAACGAATTCAGACCTGCCTCCTTGTAACACCACTTAGAGAAGCTTTGATTAATTCGATTCATGCCGGGGACAATAACCTTTATCTACTTCACTGGATACAAGGAATTAGCAAGGCAGAAACCTTAGACAAAAGGAAAATGAAGGAATCCACATGCCCTAGAGTGCATCCGATTCTAGGCAAACAAAATTCTGAAAATCTCATGAACTAAACTGCCTGTTTTAATAACTCCAATTTGGCTAAAAATTTGAACTTTGCGTAAACTGACTGGAGCTTTGGCAACTTCTCCCAGTCATCCCTACTGCCGCCCTTCCTTACTGACAGAGGCTCTGTTAATTGCCTTTGAGTGAGAGCTACATGAGAATTCCAGAAGCCCTCGTACTAACATAGCCTGTTAGCACTCCAGCTAGAAATTCCTTATCTTTTCAGTGTTAACCAAATCACTTTTCACTCATTGCTTTGATCAAACTATGATTTTCCTAACTAGTGGAACAACCAACTTCACCTGGATCTTATAATCCAGCTGTGTTCTTCTGCCTCTCATCTCATCCCTAACTGTGAAGGTTCTATAGATATAATTTAGAGAACCTCCCGGCTGATGGCCTGTGTGGCGAAGCAGAGTCAGGCTGTTCCTGCATAACTGGATATGCTTCTGGGAGACTACAGGAAGAGTAGGTACTCCAGGCAACAAAGTGAAGAGGGTCGCAGAAGACACAAGTATAACGAAAGTACCACCTAACACCAGTCAGAATGGCCAAAATTAACAAGACAAGAAACAATGTGTGTTGGCGAGGATGTGGAGAAAGGGGAACCCTCTGACACTGTTGGTAGGAATGCAAATCGGTGCAGCCACTTTGGAAAACAGTGTGGAGATTCCTTAAGAAATTAAAAATAGAGCTACCCTATGACCCTGCAATTGCACTATTGGGTATTTGCCCCAAAGATACAGATGTAGTGAAAAGAAGGTCCATCTGTATCCCAGTGTTCATAGCAGCAATGGCCACAGTCACCAAACTGTGGAAAGAACCAAGATGCCCTTCAACAGACGAATAGATAAGGAAGATGTGGTCCATATACACTATGGAGTATTATGCCTCCATCAGAAAGGATGAATACCCAACTTTTGTAGCAACATGGATGGGACTGGAAGAGATTATGCTGAGTGAAATAAGTCAAGCAGAGAGAGTCATTTATCATATGGTTTCACTTATTTGTGGAGCAAAACCAATAACATGGAGGACATGGGGAGATGGAGAGGAGAAGGGAGGTGGGGGAAATTGGAAGGGGAGGTGAACCATGAGAGACTATGGACTCTGAAAAACAATCTGAGGGTTCTGAAGGGGTGGGGGGTGGGAAGTTGGGCCAGCCTGGTCATGGGTATTGTGGGTATTGCATGGAGCACTGGGTGTGGTGCATAAACAATGTACTTTCCTAGTACACTGAAAAGTAATTAAAAAAAAATAAAAAAAAAAAAAACAAAAGAAAGTGGAGATGAGATTTTTTTTCCAAAGCAAGCTGGCTGCTTGGTCTCCTCCCAGGATGACACTGGGGAGTACCTTATGAATGTCGGCCTCAGAGGACCCTGTCCCCAATTCCTCCCTCTTCTAGCTGAAAGAGCAAGATGGGAGAGAGGGTTGGATGGATAGATGGATAGAAGGCCACAAGTATATTTCTGTACCATTTCTCTGGATCCATTCTTTGGAGACCTTTTTGAAGGCCTATCCACTGCTCTGGCCACATGTATCTATACTAGCTTCTCTTACTTTATCCTTTAAGTTTAATCATACCCGGTGATCCTGACACATACCTCCCTGACCAACTACTCTAATCCTTTCTCCTAAATTTCACCCAGTTGTGGGTTGAATTGTGTCCCTGTCCAACACCTCCCCTCCTCATGCCATAGTCCTCTGTTGGAAGTCCTCATCACCAATCCCTTGAAATGTGACTTTATTTGGAAATGAGGTAATTGCAGACAGAATTAGTTAAGAGGAGGTCATCCTGGAGTAGGGTGGGCCCCTAATCCAATATAATTGGCATCCTTAAAAATGGCATCAATCAGGCACACACAGGTAGACAGGCAGCAGGCACATAGGGAAAATGCTATGCAGACATGAAGGCAGAGATGGGTGATGTGTCTGCGAGTGCAGGAATGCTCACAGTTGCCAACAAACCACCCCAAGCTGGGGGAGAGGCATGGAACAGATTCTCCCTTGAGGCCCTCAGAAGGAACCAATGCTGACGCTTAGACTTCTGCCTCTGGAACGGTGAGCCAAATTTCTATCACTGAAGTCACTCAGCTATGGTACTTTGTTAGGCAGTCTTAGCATACTCATACCTAACCCCAAAGTTACTTTTCTGGAAAGGCTGGGGTTACAGGTGTGGAGAAGAAAGAAGGGTCGGTGTTTTGGACTGGCTATCAGAAGAGCCGCCATCTTTGACTCACCATCTCCGAACAGCTGCAGAATAGCAAGGTCCACCTGGCGCTTCCAGCCAGAATCTTTTTGGATGGCAATGCCGTAACCAGTGGAAGCAAAGACCTTTCCGCTACCAATGGTCACCAGCTTGCAGCCTTCATCTCTGCCGGCCATGTAGTTCAGCACTGCTGCATCGTAGATGAAGGCATCCAGTTTCCTGTGCAAAACAGAAGCAAACAAACCACCCGGTGGAGGAATTTTAGTACAAAACTACCTATGGGGCCATTAATATGAAGCAGTAGGGTTCCAGCAAGCGATGGGGAGAACCCATTCAAAGTGAGGCTCGAGTTGGAACTCAGCCAGAATCTAAAGCCTAAATCCCAGGCTGTTCTTTATGTGATTTCAGGTTGAAAGGAGGAGTTCTTTCCCTCCCACTGGGAATGATGAGAATGTAAGTTGGGCCTGAAGCCAACTCATAAGCTGTGTCTGAAAGGAGAAGGAGTAAAAAGGAATCAATAAAAATAATAACCGAAATAATGAAAAGTAACCATCACGATGATAACAACAAATAGCATGGGTTAGATTTATATAACATTTTTCATTTCTCAGTTCATTACAGTCCAGAGTGGGGATAAGTGTAGGTGTATGTGTTTCAATAGCTGTGCAATGCTATTTTTGTGGTCAGAAAGGTTTCAATATTCTGTTTTGCAGCACAAGGAAAGAAAGGAGCATTCTGGGTGGTAGCAGCACAGGCTTATTAAGAGCAAATGTGTGCAACTACAGGAGAACCCAACGTATAGACACATCCAGACCTCACAAGTTCCGAAACATCTAGGAATCTCATTTTATATAGTGCACTTTCCAAGGAAGGAATATGCAGGGAAGGGAGTACAACTAGGGGTAATGGCAAGAAGGCCTGGACCAATATTTCAAACCAACATTTAAACATATCAAAAGTAGAGAAAGAAATTCAGATACAGCCATATAGGTAGGTAATATAGAGAGGTCTGCAAGAAAGAAAAGCATGCGTCCTCCCTTTCACATTTACAAGGTAAGTTAGCTTTATCCTTCCTTGAGGAAAAATAAGCCCTTTATGGTACGATAAGATATGAAACATTTTCCAAAAAGCCCATAAGTACCCGATAGAAAAGTGGCACACCAAAAAACCCCCCAAACTCCAATATGCTTGTCAACTGTGGATATACCAGGGGCCAGACAATCTACCACGGTGGTCCCATGCCCAAGCTCAAATCCCGTTACCCGATACCTCCTGTGATTTTATGGTGATAAGACAGAGTCTAACAGTATTTAAGTAAACAGGCATCTGGGTGGCTTTTCCAGAACTGGAGCCACTGGGAGGTCCAAGTGTGACTAGTCATCATACAACACAGGAAATCAGTTATAAGACCCCTTATAACTTACCCCTAAGTCCCAATATCTATGATGCTCAATTATCTGTCTTATTCCACAGCTGTGGCTTCGAGAGGCCAAATGGATAAAGGGACCAATGTGGCTGGGATTATGCAAGCCCACATATCTGCAGTTTGTGAGCTCCTTTTAACAAATACTTTCTAGAGTATAAAGCTGGATCAAAGAACACCAACAAAAACTGTACCTGGAGATCAGTCAACACATTCTCACTGCTTGTTGTCTAAAAACCTTCACCCTTTTCTTCTTTCACTTCTCCCTTATCCACAAGACCCCAGAATCATTCATTTTCACCTTCTGGTCAACAGCTGTGCATTTCATGTGTAATACATGAACCTTAGCCTTGACTCGTCCCTTCTACTTTTATGGCCACTTCATTCCTGTTTCATGGTTACATTAATGGAAGTAGAATATAATTTGTAAAACAAAAATACATAGAGGTATCTGATAGCATAGGAATCTTTGTTTACTGGCCTGAATTATATTGCCAAATTCAACTTGGAAATCCACGGAAAGCAAATGCAGTCTTCTTTGGTTTAACTTTGGCACCCAAGCACAATATACCTGATTCAGTGTACATTTAATAAATGTGAGAAAGACATCAAAGACTCTGAGCTTGGAAGCAGTTCTTACCCTGTTTTCAGGGAGAGCAATGCATCATCTACACCCCTCTGGTTGAACTTTCCCATGTAGGCATGCATTTCTGCGTAGTTATTGCGAATATTCCTCTCTGTGCTGCCATTGGGCACAGTCCCAAAGCGAAAAGGGGGTGAGAAGTCATTAGGTCTCTGGAACTGGAGAGAGAGAAAGAGAGTGAGAGGGAGAGGGAGAGAGAGAGAGAGAAAGGAAGAAAATGCTTCAGAAAATGTGAAGAGATATTAAGTTAGCATTCGTGGATTTATAGGGAAGGCACCCGGCTACAGTTCACCAAATACATCAGCCCTCACTCAGGAACAGTGGATGCTAATTGAAAGAGGACTTCAACTTGACTTAATACATATCATTGAGGGCTTTCTAGCAGCCCAACCCTGGATTTAATATATAACCTTTGTGTGTTCCATTTATGCATATTGCTCAATATCAGTGATGATGGGAGTATGGAGCTTAACTGCAGTGGGTTAGTCACCCTTATACCTGAAAATTGTGTAAAACATGTTTCCAGCCCTCTTAACTTAAGGGCCTGAATACACTGTCATTGCACCATTGGAAGCTATAGGACTTCAGTGGGATGAGCTACAATGTACTCCCGAAAATAATTTGTTGGGTATCAAATATATTTTGCTAAGAAATTTTCTCTTGACCTCCCTTGACACGTTAAAAGCCCATTATGTATTCTACAAAAGTTATAGAATAAATTGCAAAATAAAATACAATTTTAATTATGTTTCTTCCCTTGCTTAAGAACTGGGAGTGGATCTCCAGTGCCCAGCATAACAAAGTGAAATCTCTTAGATTTTTCACCCCTATGACATCAAGCTTTATTTCTGGTATTGCCCTTCAATGAGTAAGTCTGTACATTGCTTCCTGAACAAATAATTTATTCATTTGTATCTTCATGGCCTCAAATAGTCTGTTCCCTCAGCATGAACTCGCTTTTCTCTTGAGGCCAATTCATGTCCTTCATCTCAAAAAGTAACTCAAAGCAGTTTCTTCAGGACACCTTCTGAGTTCTTTCTTCCATCAAGTCTACCCAAAAGGACTACTTATGTTCTTAGTTTCTATTACACTACAAATGCAAGTACGCACTAAATGAGCTGGCTAGATTCTGAGAGCTAGCCTTTGATACAGTCATTAAGAGGTTGAACTTAGATTGAGAAAGATGTAAGTTGAAGATCAGCTCCATCACTTACTACTGTGCGACCCTGGGCAAATAACATGAACTCTCTGTGCATCATTTCCTCATTTGCAAGAGGAAGACAATAATGTCTATTTTTCAAGGCTGTTATGTAGATTAAAGGATATAATGAGAAGTGCCTGCCATAGCACCTTGCATGCAGTGAGTCCACAATACAGATTCTTCCTATTATTTTTAACTCATGTCTGTATTGTGCATTCCCCAGTAAGCTTCCCTTTCCAACCCTCCCATTCTGTTAGTACACCTGTGATCAGACAGATCAGAGTAACGCTACCGTACCTTGGCATACGAAAGACAATGGAGACATGTTAAGTCCTCTTGGTTTCAATACTATACCATTGACTTTGGAGATGTATTTTAAACTCTAACCTGCAAACTTAAGAGGTCTCTGGTCCTCTGGACTTGTGTGGGATTAAAGACATTCTCCTTTCACTTTTCCTTGACCTGGAAAGCTCAGGAGCTTTTCAGAATATGGGGATTTCATAAACCACAAAATATCACAGCACCAGGAGCCACAAATGCCATCTTCAGGGCTCAGAGCTGGCCATAGTCAAGAGCAGAGTCATGCAGTAGTATTAGGTGATCTGTGATGCATCAAAAGACTACTACTTTCCTGACTCAAAGGCTCCCAGTCTGATTTACCACGGTGCTTTTTGCCATTAAGAGTTTTTGCTTAATTGGTCTTGAAAGGGCTGTGATTTTTAAGTGAATTAAAGAGTCACTAAGAATTTTAGATTTGGATAAGTCACTCAAGGTTAACTAGTCCAAGACTCTCATTTCACAGACGAAGACTGAGGCAAAGAGGACGAGTAATTTGCTCAATGTCATGCAGTGGTAGTAATGGCTAACATTCTCTGGGATCAATTGGCTTAATTAATAGTATTCCTCACTATGCACAGCAGATAGCAAGTTTAAGTAAACAGGAATATGTTTATTGGAAGGGACAGAATGCTATGCCTATCACTGTCAATTATAACCCTTCACTTGTTTGGAAAAACGGCACCCAAATCAAAAGCAGAGTACGTACTCTGGTGGGCAGCAGTACGAATAAATGGGACTCCCTTTAATCAGTGATTCCCCACTTTGCTAGGACAGTGACAACCGATGCTCACAATGATCAAGATATTCTAGGGCCCAGAGTATTTTCTGAAACATCAGTGACAGTTGAAATCATGTCCAGTTCTATTCCAGTATAAATTATTATATTTCTACTTTTTTTAAAAATTGGCAATCCACGTAAGGTATACACAATAATTTTGATTAACCAAATGGGATCGGATGCCCTGAGTGCCTCACTTCCTGATGAAGCTAGATTATGGAAAGTTTCAGGACTCCTATTTCATAACTTTAAATTTTAAGTCATCTTCAGATTTCCAGATGCCGTTTTATAACTATGTCCTTGAATAAATAAAAACTAAAGAAATGATCAAGGATCTAAAATAGCCAACAAGATAATTTTACCAAAAAAGGCAAAAAGTTGAAGGTCTTATAAGATCTGACTTTTAGACTTGTCATAAAATGATAGTGATTGTGAAGGTGTGACATTAGCATAGAGAGAATAAGGAGATTAATCAGAAGACAGTAGAGTGTCCATCCATACACCAACAAATATGGTGCAAAGGCAGATAAAGTGGAGATGGGAGTGTCTTCAACAAATGGTGCTGGAACAATTAGATATCCATATGCAAAAAAAAAAAAAAAAAAAAAACCACCAAAAAACTTCATTTCACACCTGATGAGATACAGAGAAATTAACACAAAGTGAATCGGACACCTAAATATGAACTATAATATTTCTAGAAGAAAATAGCGGAAAAAGTCTTTGTAGCCCGAGTTACACAAAGATTTCTACATATGACACCAAAAGCACAATCCACCAAAAGAAAGGAAAAAAAAAATTAGACTTCATCAAAATTAAGAACTCTTTGAAAGACAGTTAAGATCATGAAGAGATAAGCCACCAGTAGAGAGAAAATATTTGAAAATCAATTAAAGCTATTAAAAATCTAAAGGAAGTAAATGAAAACAGAGCAGGGCTCTGATTGAAAGCATCTTCCAGAAGTTAAGAATCAGAGGAACCAGCCAGTATTGAAAGAATGGGAAAGTATAGTCTTGGAAAGGACTGGTCTTGGAGGCAGATAATTTGTGTTTGGCTTCTAACTCTTTCTCTGACCAGCTGTGAACATGGGCAAGTTACTTGTATTTACAGAGCCCCATTTTTCTGGAAGCATTATTTTTGATCAATAATAAGATAATAGATAGGAAACCACTTTACCCAATATCTGGCACATGGCGGATTCTAAAAATTATTAACTGCTTCTGTGAGGGCGAAACTTTAATATCTAAAATTATCTTATGTTAGCCAGTGTTTCCTGAAACTCTTGTTCTCCAATTTGTTCCTTAAACTAGGCCAGCTCTGGTGACCAGGAATGTGAGTTTGCTGCCCTAGAATTAACCAATGCAGAAGCAGGAGTGAGCTTGGCTTTTTCTTTGAAACTTCTTGTCCCAGCTTGTGAGGTTTAAATAAAACTCAGGTTTTTTTTTTTTTTTTTAATAATTTTTTAAAACTGTCATGGGAACTTGAACTTGACTAAAATTCATGACCACTGAGAACTGCATGTTCAGCGAGGCCTGTAGGGGAAGAAGGAAACAATGATCTTCCAAATACCTTGATGCTTCCACTAAATGTCCCGTAATAAACCATACCCCAAGCTGTGAGGCATTACAGAGCACTTGTTTAACCTGAATAGTAATCAGTGCTCTCTGGGGCTTGGGAAGGGAGTAGTATTTTGGCCTGTCAAGAACTAAGCATCTTAAAATCCACAGAACAGGGAGGACCCCAAGAAACAATTAAAAAAAAATTTTAAAAGCCCAAATACACTAAGGAGAGTGGTACTGGACTAAAACATTCTGTCTGATTTTATGGTAGTGACCTTTAACACAGTATTCCTCATGAAATATAATGAGTAATGTAACATGTAATGGCCGACCTTGAACATAGAAACTTTTTCCAGAGATCTGCCGATGAGAATTATAACAACAGATTTAGACAGAGAAATAAAAATGCAGAAAGGAACCTTAAGGATCAGCCGCACTTCACAGGTGAGGAAACTGAAGCCCGGAAGAGACCAAGTAAGTTGTCCAAGGCCACATGGGGAAGCAGGAGGACAAGCTGAGGCTTGACCTCTGGGAGCCGAGCCTTCCCACTGCCAACTCCGAGGCTGGCTGACGAGCCCTACACCTGTGTGCTGGGATGGAAGACGGCTCGCTCGAAGTGGGGCCCCAGGGGAGGGTATCCTTCCCTTTTCAGCACATCATGTGCTGACTCACACTCACCCCGTGGAATCAACACATGGCTTCCAGCAATCACTGTGGGCCTGCACTTGCACAAGGGCAAAACCAGGCTGAATGTGCTGAGAACTGTCATCCTACCTGATTCTCCTGGACAGAGGCAGGGAAGCAGAGTTCAGCCCCCTTAGCTGTTCAGACCATCGTCTCAGCCCCCATCTTAGTAACCTCCAAGTGAATTAGTCTTGGCAGCCGTGCCAAGACAAAGGTGCTAGAAGGCCAGGAGCAAAGGCCCCTGCCCTCTCCCAAAGACAAAGGGACTGGAGGGTCCTGGGGCTGCCATGGCTGCCGCCTTCCCAACAGAGACCTTCTCATAGAGCCTTCTGCAGAGAGAAGGGGAAAGGTATGCAGGGATCTACTCCATTTCATTTTACTTATTAAAGAAATATACAAACTTATTTTCATGTGTATAAGGCATTATTAATTCACTCATAGTCTTACCTGTATCCAACACCTATGTATTTGCTGGTAATAACTCACATTATCTCCTTTAACTGTAATAATTAAAATGCATCAATTCATTTGGTAAATATTTGCCAAGCATCTGTTAGTGGAGAGGACTGTATTAAGAACTATGGATACACAGATGAAAAAAGAAAATCCAGCTCTGTTTTCGAAAGATTTAACTATTAGAGAGTCAGAGATGTAAACATTCATTCATTTTTTTTCATTCATTCCTTTATTCACCCCTTTATTCTTTCATTCATGCAGATACTCAGCAAGGATTTGCCGGCATCTGCCACGTGCACCTGCTCTTCCGGGTGCTGGGGACACAGTATGAAGAAGAAGAAGATGCTGCTTTTATAGAGTGCATATCATAAAGGAGGGAGGCAAATAATAGAGCCCCCTCTTTAAATGTAGTGGACTCCTAGACAACCACCAATTCCTTGTTCCTCCTCCCACTGAGGGATGAGGTCTATGTTCCCTGCCCTTCATTCTGGCCAGGCCTCGGCAACTTGCTTGGCCAGCAGAAGGTGCAGAAGTAACATTCTGGGACTTCTGAGGCTAGGTCATAAGAAGCTTTGCAATTCCCACCTGGGCCTCCTGGAACCTCGCTTCCGGGGAAGCAGTCCACTGTGCAGAAAGTCCAAGAGCACTGAGGCCACCATACTGGAGCCATCACAGTCCCATGCAAGATCCCAGCCTAGCCCCAGCTTCCAGTGACTCCAGTCAGGGTACCAGGTAGGAGACGAAAGCCATCATGGACCCTGCAGCCCAGCCCTGCTGCCCAATGACTACCACAGTCACCTCACTTGATGCCACATGAGGTGGAAGAATCAGCCAGTCGAGCCCTGCCCAAATATATGACCCCGACTCTCCCTCACCCCCAACCAAATGGTCAAACACCATGGAATGGTTCTTGCTTCAAGCCCCTGGGTGCTGGGGTAGCTCGCTGTGTAGCAACAGATAACTGGAACACAGACGATGTCATGGAGTGCAAACGAAGGGCTAGGAAGGAGCTGAAACAGCTGTCAGATAGGAAAGAGTGACAAGCAGAAGAACAAGTTCTGACCGGCTGTCCTGCCCAGGCCCTTCAGAGCAGGTGGCATCTGAGTGAAGACCCACGTGATGTGAAGGAAGCAGGCATCCAAGGACTGAGGGGGAGTGTGGAGTGGTGCCAGGGAACAGCAGACACAAAAGCCTGACCAGGGATGAGCTCGGTGTGGGGAGGGGGGCAGTGAAGCATGTGAGTCATGCTGGGGCACAGGCGTGCCTACCCAGCAGTCCGGAAGCTGCAGCATGGGGGTCAAGGCTGGAAGAGAGAGACTTCCCCTTCAACGAGAGGGGCAAAGGAGTTTCTAGATAGTGACAGGTGTGCCGAGACATAGGGCGGTGAAAGGGTCTGGGCATGACTGGAGATCCCGCGTGCCTTGTCACTGTCAGAGCCCAACACGGCTGAGGACAGTGACAGAACCTGGAATCACAAAGGGAATTGAATTTTGAATTCTGTGCAAAGTAGTTTCCAGTTCATGCTCTAGGGGATAAGAAAGAGCAGAGCCTCTGGAGCCAAACTGTCTGCATTCAAATCCTGGCTCTGCTGCTGGAGCACTGTGTGACCTCGAGAATCTTGCTTAACTTCTCTGTGCCCCAGTTTCCACATTTGTACGGTGGGGCTAATAACAGAGCCTACCTCATCAGGCTTCTCAATAGTCAAGCAGTTAGTCTGGGCACAATGTTGCATGGTGCCTGGCACGTGATCAAGACACCATACTGTTACTGCTATCATTATTGTTGGCTTCCATTGTTGTCAGAAGCAACTGAAGGACTCCGGCAGTGTGTTAAGAGTAGGTTTTTGTGTTAGAAAGAGCCCAGAGGTCTAAGCATGAAGGAAAAGTTGGAGGACAGAGATTGAGGGGGGCAGAGCAGGACTTGAGCCCCCCAGATGGTCTACACACCCGGGGAAGCAAGGAGAAACAGAAGCATCTCTAGACAATGACCCTCCCACCCAAGAATATGAAAAATGGCAGGTGCACAACGAGATAAAACACAAGACCACACAGGCATGGACCGGCACCACCAGAATTCCGAAAGAGAAAGGCTGCAACCAGCCTGGAGGGTTTCATGGAGGAGGCTGGATTTAAGCCAGCAGGGAGGATGGGCTGGATTTGGAAGGGTGGAGATGGGAAGTTAACTTTGGTTTACATTGCAAAAATCCCTCTGCTTTCAGACCTCTCCCCCAACACGGCTTAGATTCCGTGGTGAGTGAGGAAACATTTTAGAGACGTCTTTGAGGACGTGATGCCAGGAGAAAGAGCAGGTTCTGCAAACAAAACAAAAACCCTCCTAAATGTTGACTGTGCGCAGGCTGTCGTGCTGAGCACCAGACAAAGCCCAGCGAGGTTAATTAGAATTAGATGTTATGAATGATGGCAGCTCTACTAAAGTGGAGAAGGTGGCAAGAAAATGCCTTCTGGGGTAGTTGGCTGCCCTGAAAAATGGTCCTTGTCATTCAGTGGGAGTCTGGTCAGCATGCGCGGATTAGGGCAAACCGGGAACTTGACCTTGCGGGGAACAGACACCGTATGCCCTGTTTGCAGGGTCCATCCACATGGGACATGGAATCTGGGGGCTTTTGTCTTCAAAGCCTGACAATCCTGCACATAAATATTCATCCCATTCTGCCCGCTTTTTCATTTGAATCACAAAAAGGATCAATGCCCAAATGCCACTCAGCCTTCCAAGGCACCCGCGGGAAAAGGTAGGAAGACTTCAGATACAAGAGTGGCGTTTGGCCCATATTACTAATTATGAGGCTGCAGTAGAACATCAGAATCCTGAAGGGCCCACTTTTTTTTTTTTTTTACCTACCCAGCACTCCCCATTATCATTCTCATTACCATGCCTACCCTGTTTCACCACTTCTCTTAGTACTGACTTTTACTATTTTTGTGAAATTTCTTATTCTATTCATTCATTCATTTTAAAATTGTGGTAAAAGTATTAATAACATTAAATTTAGTGCAAAATTTTGTCTCATTTTCTTTTGTTAAAGATTTGATCTCTTGGGACGCCTGGGTGGCTCAGTGGGTTAAGCAGCTGCCTTCGGCTCAGGTTATGATCCCGGCGTCCTGGGATCGAGTCCCACATTGGGCTCCTTGCTCGGCAGGGAGCCTGCTTCTCCCTCTGCCTCTGCCTGCCATTCTGTCTGCCTGTGCTCGCTCTCTCTCCCTCTCTCTGACAAATAAATAAAATCTTAAAAAAAAAATAAAGATTTGATCTCTTTTAGAGAGGGACAGAGAGTGTGAGCAGAGGGAGTGGCAGAGGGAGAGGGAGGGAATCTCAGGCAGACTCAGTGCTGCTCGTGGAGCCCGACACAGGGCTCCATCTTACTATCCATGAGGTCATGACTTGAGCCAAAATCCTAGCCAAAATGACCTAACGACTGAGCCCCCTAGGCGCCCCTTTTCATTGTATCTGTAAGTGCCCAGGATGGTGGCATGAAGCACATTCATACTTTTGGGCAACTGTTACCCCAACCCATCTCCAGGGTGTTTGTCTCCCCCAACTGGAGCCACATACCTTTGAAACACTACACCCTCGTTAGTCCTACGAATTGTAACCACATACAGAATCTTGCAACCACAAGCACCATCAGGACACAGAACAATTCCATCACCACCCCTCCACCCCCGCGCCCACCAAAATTCCCTCCTGCTGCTCCTTTACTCTCTCCTCCCCTGCTTTAACCTCTGGTGACCACCGATCTGTTGTCTATTTCCATAAATGGCGTTTTTTCCAGGATGTCATCTAAATGGAATCATACAGGACGTAACCTTCTGAGATGGGTTTTTGTCCTTCTAATAATGCCTTTGAGATGCAACCATGCGGTTGCGTGTATCTGTAGGTCATTCCTTTTTATTGCTGAGTGGAGCTGCATTGTATGGATGTGTCAGCTTGTTTATCCACTTACCCATGTAAGGACATTTAGGTTACTCTCCGTTTGGGGTAATTACAAAAAGAGCAGCTGTAACATTCATGTGAAGGTTTCTGGGTGAACATAAATTTTCATTTCTCTAAGGTAAACACCCAGGAGTGCTGGGTCACATGTGCATCCCCTGCTCAAAGGGCAACACTTTTTGTGTCTTTTCTCTCTTCTGTTATTTTTTTTTAATTAAAAAAATTATTTCATTTATTTTTTTAGAGAGGGAGAGGAGTGGGGAAGGGCAGAGGAAGAGGAAGAATCTTAATCTCCAAAGACTGAAGTTCAAATCTGAGCTCCATCACTTATTAACTGAGTTAATAAACAACTTAATAAACAAGCCATTAATTTTGAAACTGAATTTCAACTATATTCTAAGCAGTGAAATAAGGCATAACATCCCATTACAAAGCCTCTATTTCAAAACTCGGGGGTCAGGACCCTCCCTGTGGAACAAGCTTGTTGCGGATACAGTGATGGATTAGAACATTCTAGATTCCACACTTTCATGAAAGTTATAATCTGGGATGGAGGTGGGAGGGAAAAACAATTATTCTACATTTCATCATAAATTATTCATTGGAGAGAACAGTGTTCAAATTCACTCAGACTAAGTGACTGAATTGCAATTAATGATAACATTATAGAACATAGTTAGAAGACACAGGAATATAATAGAAGGGCTGAAAGTAATTCACTTCTCTTCCTGGGCCCCTAGAGAACCCGATACCATTCTGCGACTGCCAGAAAAGGAGTTAGCATATAGTGAGCACTGAAGACCTGAGTCATTTCTGTTCTTTTTCCTCTTATCACTAATATTAGCTCTGTTAATATTAGAACTGCTTGTCCATAGCAGCAAACACACGGAAGTTTGCAGATGAAGAAATTCACTGTTGGATGGGAGAAGCCTGGTAAATCTGTCTTCCTAACTTTGGATGCTGTGCTGCTGGGGAAGGAGACCCTCACCTCTCTGGGCTCAGTGTGGTGCTGAGGTGGGAGGAAGGGCGGGGGAAGGGAGGAAACAGAATGCTTCTGCAGTCACTGCCTTCCTGCAGTGTCCCCAGAATTGCACCTAGAACGTAAAACACACCAGCTCTTCAGATTCCTGGAATCTGGTTATTAGTTTGTACCTTTTTGGCATTTTACAAAATTTGGATATATGAACCTTAATAAGTATTTCCTAAAATACATCATAAAATCAGATGACAGCGTTAGAGTTTGTGTGAGCTATCTGAGGTCTGGCCCGGAGCTAGGAGATCTGAGCAGATGAATTTACTTCAATATTAGCTTTGCCACGTCATGCCTGTACTCTGAAGTCTTACGTGTTTGGCAAAGTCTAGTGTCTGACCATAAAATATCATCAACACACATTTAATGACTATAACCCATGCATAAGTCACTGGGCTCTGAAATGAATATCCGAAATGAAATGAGGCCACAGATACAATCCCTTCGTTTCTGTACATTTGGAAATTAAAATGGTAGTGTAATGAGAGAAGCAGCTAACCCTTCTACAACAACGTATGCACAACTGACATACAGTCATTCACTCATCTCTCCATCGACCCTACAAGGTATATTGTTATCCCCATTTAACAGACAAGGAAACTGATGCCCAGAGAGGTAAGTAATTTGAATAAGGCTACACAGCTAGAAATGAGCGGAGCAAGGATTCAAACCCAGGGTCCTCAAAGAACCATAAAACACCTCCCAGAGTTCTATGCACAGAAAACAGATGTTCAGCTAATGTGTGCAGGGTAGAGGAATCCAACAATGAAGTGAGTGTGCCAAGTTCCAAATGAGATGTGAGGCAAGTCACGGCTCTGTGAGTTTGGAGGGAGAAGAGATCATCATGTGTGGGTGGGTTAGGAGGCCAATGACAGGAGGGAGAGATGGAGCTCTTCCAGACTGGCCAAGGCTTCTACTGAGTGGGGAGGGCACTTGGGGCAAGAGGTATGGTGTGAGCCAAGGTGTGGAGGGACCCAAGCGCTATGACTTCCTTGAAGTTGGAAAGGATGTCTGTACATGGGAATGTTGGAACACTGAGCTGGCACACAGCCAGAAGCTACACCACAGAGCACCCTGAAGGGTCAGGCTCGGAAGGACGCCAGGTGTTTACCATGGTGCAGAGGTGACATTATGGAGTCACAGCAACACAGCTTGAAGAGCACAGATCCTGGGGCAGGGATATTTACTGGAAAATGACTAAGGGTCTGGATGATTTTCGGGGGCAATATAATGGGAGGAACACATGACAAAGCCATCAGATGGCAGCTCTGACAGGATGCACGTCTGTATACTCAGGAGGACGAAGGAGGGAAAGCGGTAGGGTCAGCATCACCTCACCCCTCATCTGTCACCTCCCTCCTTCCCCTGTCCCTCAGTAGCCACACTGGCCTCCTTGCGCTTCCAGGAACGTGCCAGGCAAGCTCCTGCCTTCACATGCTCTTCTCTTCGCTCAGAAAGCCCCAGATATCCATCACTCCCCTTCGCTGACTTCAGATCAGACTTGATGGTCTTCTCACCGAGCCCTTTTCCGGCCGCTCCATCTAGAATTTCAACTCCCCTGCCGGCACTCACTATCTCCCTTCTCTGCTCTGCGTTAGCAGGTAAACACCTGATATTGTCAATAACTGTTCTTTATATTTATTTTCTTCTCCCTCCTTTCAGAATGCAAGCAATGTGAGGGAGAGGATTTTGTCTGTGGTGATTGTTGCTGTATCACTAGTGCCTCGAACCATCCCTGGTATTTAGAATCTCTTGATGTGAATGAATGAATGAATGACTAAAGGAATGAATGATCTGTGGAACCACTTGTTATAGATGAAAAAAAATCATTCAAAGTATACTCCTTCCTAGCGAACGCATCCCCGTCCAACTTGAAGTTGAACATCGGGATTTCTGAGAGCTGGTGCTCTCCTCACCTATCTGGTGACTAAGGAGTTAATTCGTCCTCGTGCTAGCTGAGGACATCTTTCCTGGCACCTTCTCCATCTTCCCTTCAAAAAATATGTCAGATCTGAGATCCCACAAGAGCTTGTCAAATTTAGGACTTGACAATGCATATGAGTATTTCTTTGGCACCAAAAATGTGACAGAATTGGAGATGATTATGGTAACAAGCAGACGAAGTGGAACAGAGGTGTGAGGACTATGGCATTTGATTTTGGTTCCTAAGTCAGCCTGTGTGTGACAGGTGGCCTCGGCTGTGCTCCCTCGACCTACCCATAATGGACACTTAACAAAGGGGTGTTCTGGCCATCCAATCCACCTCTCAGACCAGCCTGGGAGAGTACATGGAATGCTGCAGATATTTTATAAAAGCTGTGGGTGCTAGCAAAGAGAAGTGGCCTTTAAAGATTTTAAGGAAAGGGTACAGATGGATTCACCATGGAAACTGGGATTCGGGAGCCTCATGAGCAGTCCTAACAGCTCCTACAAAGTTTGGGGGAGAATATTGAAAGTTACCATCAGGATTTCCACATGCAAGATACCCTGATGAATTCTGGAGCGCTCCCGTTGTTAGCATGATAACCCAAGGTTCCTAACATGAAGCCGGGGTTGGGGATAGGACTGCCAATGGACCGTGCCAGGTGGGGCCTAGGGCAAGTGAGGATCCAGGAAGAGGCACGTCACGGGGAACAGGCACACTTCTGCTTTCCTGGCAAATCAATCAGATCAGTCAATTCCACACCGAGAAATGGAAATGCCAGCAGGAGCACACACGGTTACACTGTGACCCATTTACAGCACAGCAGAACTTCTTGCCTTGGTCAATAAAGTCAGCCCTGGGCTGGGGCCACTCCGGCTTATAGAATGTCAGGGCTGGGAGGGAGGTTTAGTGACACCACAGTGCCTACTGCATCATGCCTTATGGGGCTTCACAGCGGACCCTCTCAGAGGAGGGTTCTGACAAGTTATTTGGTAAAGAAGCTTATTTAACCCTGATACAGAATTTTCCCAAACCAATTTTGCCATGGATTTTTTTTTTTTTTTTTTTAAAGAAGACCCAGTGTGTTTCCTAGAACACTCAGTAAGCTGTGAAACATGGTTTGGGAAATGCCTACTGAGTGATTTCCTCACTGTACATACTTATCCTTTGTTAACCTGATCTCATTTGAAGAGAGAGATGGTAGTTATCTTGCAAGCGTAAAGTTTATACCATGAATGATGCAGGTCTAAGTCTGGTGGCACTAAAAAGAGATGACAATATTATTGATAAAATTATAATCTGCTGGTGGCATTTGCAGCAAAGAAGCCCTTGCAAATTTCTAAATAACAGTAAACTCTGTTAGTAAATTCTAAAGTGTCTTACAAGCCAAAAAGGGGATGAAGTTAGTAAAATGCCTCAACAGAGTTTGAGTATTTATAGCTTTTTATGAACTACCCAAGACCAAATAGCCATTCCCAGCTTCTGTCCCCTCACGGCTCCCACCACCTTACCACACATGAACTGAGAGCCCACTGGTACCTGTCCTGCACCACAGCCAAGGCAGGCCCCAGCCTGTAAGGGGTAATGGGAGTTCAACGTGCCTAAGTCATCCTTAATGGTCCTCCAATTACAACGGTAACACAGTTATTCTAAGACGATGGCTATAAAAGTAAAAGATCAATAGCCATATAGGTAGAGGAATGAAATTTAATTTTGCCAACTGACTGAGGGTTAAGCCAAACAGTCCTTTTACTTCCAACCCTTTTGGTGAAAATCATTCCGAACGACATTAATTCACATTCCTCTTTGGGGTTATTCTCCATGCAGGCATATTCTGTGAGCTCATAGCCATCAGCTCCATGTCACAGTACCGGGATTTAGAAGCTACACGTCTATAGCGTAGAAGGGATTTAGACACAGAAGATCATAGATGGCTTAAGAGGTTACGTTTAACATGTATTGCTTCCAGGAAAATCTTAGACACCGTTTCTCCTTTTAATAATTCCTATTTATATAAGCTTGTTTTGTTATCATTTATCTCTCTTCCCCTATGAAAGCGGAGAGTGGTTCCGCTGCAGTACAGCAGGGTTGGCCACTTCTTGTTAGAGGCATCACGGGAGAACAGAAACAACCAGGGGACAGCTGGCGGGTTGAGAAGGCGAAGTCGAAGAACTGTGTACAACTGGCACGAACACAGACGGGCCACTGTGGTCCTCTCATGCAGGAGGAAGGGAGTAATCAGGGCTTCGAAGACATCAAGTATCTAGCCAAGTAAGTCCTGAAATCACTTTGTAATTTAAGATCTGACAAACCACAATAGCAGTTGGGTGGGAGACACCCTTCATTCACTACTCTTCTCCAATACTGCTTCCTCAATTGGGATGATTTAACAGTAGAAACCACAAGATGAGCAAATTCTATCTGCTACTATAAATGTCAAATATTTCTGATCTACATTATCTACCCCCAAACCATTAGGTACGAAGCTACCTTCCACTGCTTCTCAAATCCGAATGACTAAGAAAGGAAGAAAAGTATTGGCTTATACCACGAACACCCAATGAATTAGATAACTATCTTAGGCACTGATTGGCTAAAGTATTAATCTGTTCAACAAATAGTTGAGCACCTCTATTTGCAAGGTTCTGCATAGTTATGGTGGATATATTGGTGAACAGAGACAAAAATTGTTGTCCTCATGGAGGATATAGTATAGCAGGGAGAGACAAATATGATAAATGTTATTAGTATGTTACACACCATATAACATATAATTCTACGAATGTAAAAAAAAAAAAAAAGATAGAAAACCTGAGAGAGAAATAATCTTGTTTTAGAGCCTCTTCCAGATTTTAGATAAGATGCGTATTTGATGGCCCACCTACAGGATATTGTGAGCTTAGACTGCCTTTTAGGAACACATTGTCACTGTTCCCTGACAACTCTTGCTTCCAACAATAAACCACCTGTAAGTGCCTTCCTCTTTGAAACTAGTCTCCCCAGCTTGGTCCATGTGCATCTTCAGAGGAACACTTCAAGCTGGCATCAGATAAACATGTTAAAATATACTTTTCCACTTAAAATAAAACCCAAGGTGAATTTCATTCCAGGCTTGGTGAAGAGACTTTTGGTAGAATGAACAAATGGGTTGAAGAGACAGGATTACCAGCAGGACAGCCTGCCTATGAACTGCAACACCTTATTTGGGAAACTAATCTAGATGAATCTATTCCACACTTAGATTTTTTTAAATCCTGAATGGACCTCGTCAAAGGAAATATGCACTAACGGAGACACTGTCTCAGCTACCCAGTAGGATCTATTCCAGTGTTCCCTTACTGAGCTCCACGATGATTCATTTAAGACACCAGGCCACTGAGTCCTTTGAATGGTTCCAAGGACATGTGTCGTGTTCCTTTGGT
This sequence comes from Mustela putorius furo, assembly GCF_011764305.1. Taxonomy (NCBI): domain Eukaryota; kingdom Metazoa; phylum Chordata; class Mammalia; order Carnivora; family Mustelidae; genus Mustela; species Mustela putorius. The sequence goes on along the minus strand of NW_025422368.1, from coordinate 34,518,853 downwards.
CAATGGTTTATAGAGAAGCTAGCCTACTTTAAAATTATTCTATAAATTCCAAATCAGGAGTCAATTAACAGAATGGGAGAAAGTCTCTAGCCAATGCCAAAGTAGCTATAAAGAAATAGGTTTTTCTTTATCAAAAAAGAGAACCCTGGGACTAGGTGGGTGGGATACTTGGTAAAAGGGGAGATGTGATCAGCTTGAGTTGGGAGTGTGGGGTAACTTACTCAATAGGAAAGGTCTCATTTTCCTTAGTTAAGTTCAGTGATGGGATGGAAAACTTGCTCTTTAAATCTGCTATGACACTCAATTGGATTGGATGGCTGGCCATTTGGGAAACAGAATTAAACCTCAAAATAGTAAGTCCGGCATGAAGAAAGAGGATATTAAAAGGATAAAGTTCAATTAGGAAACATACAAAGTAACTCTCACAGAATGTAAAACCAGAGTGCCCTCAAGTGCGAAGTGACAGGAACTGGCTTTGTCAAAAGCATGGTGAAAAAAGATTGCGGAGCCCTAGTGGACCACAAGCTGCATGAATCGACAATTCGGTGCTATTTAAATAGGGAGCCGGTAATAGGAATTGTGGCAGGTGGGAAGGAAAAGTCAGGTCCCTGATACACCACTGGGAGGGCTCTACGGTCATTGTGTGCTCTTTTCTGTAACTCACAAAGAAATTTCAGAAGGTTAAGAAAGTGAGTGAAGGACAAGAGAACAAATTTTAAGGTAAAAGCCTAAAAGATTGGGTTTATTTAACCTTGAAAATGAGCACCCAAGGAAATTCCTCTATACTTACCATCTTCTGTTTTAAGAACTATTTCAGTGTCTGCTTTGCTCACTGGACTATGACACATGGGCAGTCTCAACACGTTTCTAATACCTCACATGTAGAGTTTTCACAAAATTTTGGGACATACTTCTACTAAAACCACACTTGCCACTTTTATCAGAGATTTAAAGTTAACTGGGTGCCCTGCATTTTTATTTGCTAAATCCGGCAATCCTACCCATAGCGTCATTGATGGCCATTCCCATAAATACTTGCTGAATTAATTGCTATCATGTACTAGGTATTATGCTAAGTGCAGGGAATGGAAAAACTGAAAAAAAAAAAAAAAAAAAAAAAAAAAAAAAAAAAAAGCCAGATGGTACAAACAGGCCTTTGTCAATCCAAAGAACTGTGGAAAGTATCAGGATTCTGGTAGGAGGCAGAATCCTGGTTGAACAAGGGGCTTACCAAGGGGCAGAGGGATTTTGGAGAGACTGTTTGAGATGCAGAAGCACAACTATTGGTCTTTCTTTTTCCAGGGCCTCTAGGCATTAGTCCTGAGCAACTTCTAGGACTCCCGAGATCGACTGTGTGATTGGACTCTGAGCTCAGGGCTGACAAAAAGGTTAGCGGGAGCAGGCCTGCACAGAGCTATTCAGACCTGCCTTTATTTACCCTGTTCCAGTAAGACATGTAGGGTCTATCTCTTGAATAAATAAAGGTCAGGCGGTGAAACTGGAAAGCAAAGAGACTGATTAGAGAACACTGGCGTTCTGGTTGCGTTGTACACGTATGCAGGGTCAGGGGCACCAAGACAGCACATGTTAAGTGTGAATTGGCTGGTAGAGACCCAAAGGAGTGTGGGGGACGAAAGGGTTGGGAACCTAGAAGAGGAGCTTTAGGGACTGAGACCGTTGGGCCTCGGCTCCCCCAAACCCACACGGAATCTATAATTCTGGGAATTTTCCAAATGGCAAAAGGGTCATCAGGGAGCATCAGAATTTCCTCCATTAGTGGACAAATTATGATAGCATAGTGATATTTATAGCAATAAGAACATAATTTCCATTACCAAATAATCTAATCAACGTGGGTAATGATGATAAAGTCAAGAATGTTACAAATCCTGTGATCCTGTAGTTTCACCAATAATTGCCAAAGATACTGAGGCTCTTTCCTAAGTCTCCAAGAGAGCCTGAGGTGGGAGCAGTTGGGTGTGCTTCTCCTGAGAGTCAGAAAGGACAGATGATTCTCTGCCAAGACAGACCACATGAGCAGAGAAGGCTTTAAGAGAAACCCAATTTTATAATCTGTCCACTCCTGTAAGAAACAGTTAGGGGTGGGGCCCAGTAGTCAAAGGAGATTCTTCTGGAAGTAACTGTTTTCTATCCTAGTGATGGGTGACAGACAGAGTTCAGAAACATGCACTGAGTTCTTACTCTGCAGCTAGAAGGAGGCTAAGAAAGACTTAGAAGGCTGGTTGAAAGAGGTACAAGGCCCCTCTGGCCCATGCCCTTTTCCAGGCAGCCTTGGATCCAGAGCTGTTTTCTGGGAATCTAAGCCCAGAGAAGTGACCTGCCCTGCCTGTCCAAGGAAGAAACATGTATTTCAGCCTGTCCAGCCCTGACATTATCAGCCCCTCACTGACACCCCCACTCTAAGTCTTGCTGAAATAGGCAAGTGCAGGGAGCCAGGAGGGTCAAGGGGGCCACACAGTGGGCTCTAGAGTGGATCAGCAGCAGACTGTCTGTGACTGTCAAGGCCATATATTAAATCATCTACTGGAAATAGCATGAGCTACGTGAGATGGTTTAGGCCCGAACCCAGGGTCTGCCATAGGATTTGAGTCCTAACATTGATTGAGGGATTCTGTTCTGAGCACTCTCCAGGTGTTCTAAGTTGTTACTAGAATAATAGTTCTAACATAGGCAAGATTTTTATCCCTATTTTATAAGTGGGAACCTGAAGCACTGAAGGGGTCTGGGAGCCCAGTCATAGCGCACATTTTGTAGAGGCTGAATCTTACTTTTCTCTTCTCTAAAGCAGAGGCAGCATCCGCCTATAAGGTTTGGGAGGATAAGGAAACAAGACAGAGCATGTAAAGCTTCTAGCCCGGGGAACGCTACTCATGGTCATTAAGGACTGTTCCATTCTCTGAGGCTGGAGCTACAGACGTGGCTTTACACAGTGACTACCACAGACGAGGGCCATGGCTGCTAACACTGCAAAGGAAAACATCATGCAAAGGTCAATTTGTTTTTGGCTTCGGAAATGCAATTTTTAATAGGCTGGCTCCAACCTGTGAACATGTTGTCCCCACCGTTCATTTATAAATCAGCTGTTCAGAAACAGAGATAGATTTCCCCAGAGAAACAATACTGTAGATGGTTAACTCATGAATGGCCATTTAATCCATAGGAGGACAGACTTTTAGTGTTCATGCTACTAGCTTGTGTTCTGGGAACATTCATTCACTTAACACACTTCTAAGATGTAGCAGGCACCGTCCCAGGAGCTGAAGAGAGATATGGGAGGTAGTGTCTGTTGCTTCAAGGAGCCTAGAGTGGATCACTTATTTCAGTGGACGGTAACAGACATGGCCACCGGCTATAGTAGGAGGAAGGAGTCTAGCCTACCCGATCTGGACATGCTGTGGGGGCAGGAGATGGGTGATGAAGCATTTGAAGAAAGGAGAAGTTACTTCCCTTGCTTGGGGCTCAGGGCTGGCCCTTGCACTCCACTTTGTATGCTCAAACCCAAACCCAACTCATGCTGGCACTTTCCTCAGCTCTCCTCCAGGCCATCCAAAACCTGACGGTCCCTATCCTCCTACCTGACCCATGTCCACAGAATTAAAACCCTGGCTTTTTGCAGCCCAAACAGATCACATCTAGGTGTTAAGGGGAAGACGATCTAAAAAAGAGTCTCCGGGATCTGTGATTAAACCATCACTCAATGTCCCAAAGGTATCTGCATTTTAAGAGGCAAAGAGTTTAAAACCCTTTTGTTTTTGCTGTAAATGTGGAAACTAGGAATATTAGCACATGAAACCATTTTGAAAAAAGTAGTGGTTGCACAGACCAACTGGCCCAGCTCGTGGACGGCCTTGGGAGCTATCTTTCTTTCAGGGATTCCGACTCCTTCACTGAATCACACGTCCTTAGATGCCATAAGGATGTCGTGTTGGGTTTCTGTGTACACAGCAGCTCACCTGCAGTGCTGGGACTGCCAAAGGAGGGAGGACTGGTGGCAGAATGGCCACTTGTCTGGGTCATTGGGAACCTGGAGGGCCTCATCCTAGAACACGGGTGTACTGAACAATGTGTGGTTTCACAGCACTTGGAACCGGAAACTGAAGTCGCCCTAGGAAGACTCCTCCTGGGAGCTGGAAAGCTGCCCAGCTTCCCAGCACCAACCTCCTCCTAGCCCCAGTCCACGTCACTAAGACCACAGCAGCCAAGTAGAGTGTCCCGCCCTGCTGCACGTGGTGTTTGGCTCTCCCAGCCCTGGCAGAGAGGACCAGAGTGACAATGACATAATTTTGTTAAAAGTCTCTCTTCCACGACTTGGGGTTGAGGGGCGAGACTGTCATTCCAATTCAAGAGATTCTGAAGTGCAGAGGCAAGGCAACCAGGTGAGGCAGCTATTACAGAAGGTGCCCCGTTAGCAGGGAATCAAAGATCTCTTTCGCTGCACTCAGTAGCTCTGGAACGAACGAACAGCTAGTTCTTTTCCCAGTAAATTAATCTCATCATGTGAGATCTCAGTGTGTTGATTTCTTCCTGTGTGTGTGGGTGTGGACAGTTTTTGCATATTGGTGTGGTGGATCACACTTGACCTTGACCACAGGCATTCTGAGCACTGGGACATTGAGGGCTACACCTGACCTCATGCTTCCAGACGCCCGCTGTGTCCTGGGAAATGTATTTATGGTTGTCAGATGATGAAGGAATTAAGGTGCCCTGTCTACACTACGTGGACTCCAAACCACCCCGAACCGTGTCAGACCAGGCAGTGACCCTCCCCGTGGGGGCCTGAGCTGCAGCGGGGGAGTGGGCGCTCTGGAAACTGGGGCTGACTTTGACTCGGCCCCATCTCCACCAGAAGCTTTCCCAGCCTTCTCCAGTCAGCATCAGAGGATGAGAACAACTCCTCTGACGGCAGCCTCTTCTCATTAGCAACCTGGAACCACTGCTGTGCTGAAGGCTGCATTGTTCTTCCACGTTTGAATATCAATTTGCATAATGAAGCAGGTGAGAGCGCCTCTTGCCCGTTCAGGCAGCCCTGATTGGCAGAGAGAGAGAGGGATTTGTACATAATTGGCTGCAATTAATTTGACGCGCTTTTATAAGGAGAAAAGGAAAAAGCAGAAAATTGCTCAGTGCTCCAAGTCAGAGCTGCATCTGCACCCTCTGTGGGAGTGTGTGCGTGCGTGTGTTTGCAGCAATGGGTGGGTGTGTCACATACAGGCCTGTGAGTGGTAAAGTCCTGTGTTCAAATGCACTTTTTTTTTTTCTCGAAGCAAAAAAAAAGGCTCCTTCCCCTCAAGGTTCCCATGCTCGGGAGGGGCCGCGGCTGCAGCATCCTTCATAACGCAATGCTGTTAGCCATCTTGTTCAATCTGTCGTTGAGGCCACTAGGAGACATCATTAGACATCCCAGCATTCTTTCTTTAGTACCAGGATGACACCCAGCTCCACATCTCTTTTGTACTCAGTCCAAAAAAGGCTGAGTCCCAGCTGTCTCAGGGTCTGTTGGCAATCAGTTCTTGCAAGCAACGGAACAGGCGTGCACCTCGCTCAGATCAGACTGCGGTGCTAGCGATAAGCTGAGAGGCGTGGGAGCAAGCTTTCAGGAACTAAGCATTTAACAGTTTTAATACCAAGGTGGTTTACAGACTTGAGCTACTCATGGTCTCCTTGCGATGGGGACTTCAGAAACAGCCAATACAGTGATGAAGATGAAGGGATGCCATGGCGTACGTTTCCCTCCTCTCCAATTCTTTCTTCCCTGCCTTCTTGCCCTTTCCTCTCAGAGGAAGGTTCCTGAGAGTGGGATCTTTTCCTTTCTAGCTGGATTAAGTAAGTACACGGGTTCCTTCCCAGGAGAGAGAAAACTCAGCCCCCAGTGACATTCTGCGTCAACCCTCATTAAGTCAGCAGCTTTTAGACGTGCAAGGGACTATGAATTCAGAAACAAAGACAACAGAGCCCAGATTCGAGCGAAGAGAGTCTCTTCTAAGTTCCTGCGCACTAACGGCTGGGGAGAGAGTGGTCTATCCACTCTCCGTGGGGGTCCACCATCACCCCCCCAACCTGGAGAAGCTGAGGAGGCAGGCCAGGCAGATCCCCATGAGAGGGGGCTTGACTGGATTCTGACGCCTCAGGCCAACACCTCTAGGAGCGCACGGAGAGGACACACGGCTCTGTCGGGGTGGTAAAATGGGGCAGCTGCAGGTTCCGGGGCAGCTCTCCCCAGATCAAACCCTGACACCCTCACTTGCTAGTTATGTGACTTCGGGGAATCTGCTTGACCCTTATAGAACTCTCCTCCTCATCTGGAAAATGGTGTCACTAATCTTTACCTTCAAGGGTGGCTATGAGGACTAAGAGTAGCCACAGATGGGAAGTCTAACAGCAGACCTCTAGCACCTGCCCATTACATAGTTCATCACATGTTCAGTAAGAAGGGCAGAGAGGATCGGGCAGATTTGGCCCCAGGAATCCCAGTGACTACGAGCTGGCCAAGACAAAAGCCCAAGCGAAGGCAGCCATTACAGATCCTGTATTCGAGCTGTTTACCCCCCATTCTGGGCTGAGAAGAAAGGCAGTGGAGACAGGAAAGGCCCCTGGAGCAGGAGAGTCCTCACCTGAGGGGCTTATGGTGATCTAGCATGGACGGTCTCTACGCTCAGCCAGCATTCAAAGAAGACTCTTCCCCATATCAGACAAGTTCATGGGTACTTCAGAGATTCTCTCAAAGGGAGAACACTGGTCTGCCACTCCCAGAGGGCACCTGGTTGCTTACATGGGTCCTTCCGGCTTCTCTGTCAAATGATGCCCTTCCTGCGTATTTCTGTTTCGGCTGCTTCATCCTGAGCAGGGGATTTCTAAAAATACCCGCCTGTAGTCCTGGCCCAGCCTAACTCCCTCCTGCCTTCCTGGCCTGATCTGACTAGAGGAACCAAGGCCCACACACCAGTGACTGGCTGGAACCTAGACCTGTCACCCTGTCCTCTCAGGCCAGCGTCAGCCCTTCTCCATGCTAACTGCAGAGGGTGAACGCCAAGCTCTCCGAACAACCTCTGCAGAGCACCTCCAGGAGGTTTGAGGGGAGTGGGAGAAAAGGGGGATGCCAGAGCCCTAATAACTTCCCCCAAAGCAGTTTGCTCTCATGACCCTTCTCGTACTCGTGTTTTCCCGGCCGCCTCCTGGCAGATCCTGTTAGGTGGGTACTTACAAACCTGTACTTTAACTTCCACCTGCATGTTGAGAGGCCCATTTATCTGAAAAGGTTCCCCCAAGTGACTCTGATATTCATACTCTGCTTTCTGCCACCTCTTCCCAGGCAGCCACTTCTCCTGCATCTCCACAATAGAAAGATCCAGTCGAACGGACTGACCATCTCATTGTTAAAGTGAGGACCCGAGACTCCGCTCTTCCCCCCCCCGACTCTCTCCCCCAAAGTCCAAGCTGTGTGCACCCTGAGGGAGCTTCCTGCCGCCTTATTTTCTTCTCTCCACTAGGGCAGCTCTCAGGATCATATTGGCGGAGGTAACACCCTTGATACTCTGAATCAAAGCCCCCCAGACAAGACTGGGTGAAATACCAGAGGAGACATAGGCCGTGGGTGGTCTCCCCATGGCTCCCCGAGAGCCATGCTGGAGAGGAAAACCCAGCGTCAAACTGTGAACAACATGGTTGGACTTCCCCAGCCTCCGGCGCCCTCAGGCCCCCGCTGGCTTGAGCATGTACCCTGCTGTGCAGAAAGCTTCCAAAAACAGAACAGGCCTCACACAGTCCACTGGGCCCCTCGTCCACTCTTGCCGTCATTAGGACAAGGAGGCAGGCACTGGAAAGGCAAAAGGTTAAAACATCCATAGAGCCCAGAGCCTGCACAGGCCACAGTGTTTACCGTAGATACAACTGTGGCATCTCTAAAACCGAATTCATTTTAGGCCTGATGCCTTTGGCCACATCTAACTTTTCACAGCTATGTTAATTTGTCTCCAAGGACTTGAACTTAGTTGCCCAGCACGAAACACTAATTCTTAATAAATCCTCAACCCACAAGCTAAGATTTAACGAGCATAAAAAGTTTAGCCCCCTTACACTCAAATACTTATTTCTAGTTTTTGTTTTTAATGAGAGAAAAAAAAGATGTTGAGGACCTCTCTTGTTTTCCTTTGATGTAAGTCAATTTCAGAATGAGGGACCTGCCTTCCATAGCCAGCTAAAGGGAATAGTTGTCTTTTCTTAGGACCAGAGACTCAGCTGGAAGTAGAGGCCAACATCCCTGGGGGTCCCAGAGCCTCTAGCTCTCCCCAGCCCGAGACAGCCTGACGGAGAGAGGCCTGAGATGGAAGCCAGGCAGATAAATGTATGATCTGAACAGCTCAAAGACATGCTCAAGCTTCTCCCATTCCCAGAGCACCTAAAACTTAAGGATGCATGCCACACTGTATGCTCTGATTTCTTTTAACTGAAATCATTTATTGCCTATTGCTGGCTTTTGGGTGGGGCTCACTTCTGTTCAATGGAGGTGGGGAAATTATGAATTCATACTCATGCTATTGTGTTTAATTGCCTTTTTAAAAAATGTTATGGCTCCAGGAAGGCTTTTCTTCCTCTTATATGTTACCTAGGGACACCTTTCTAAGAAGAGTTATACAGAGCCAAAGATTAGTTCTGATTTTTTTCTTTTCTTTTCTTCCTTCCCTTCTGCCTTTATTTCTATTTCTTTCCTTCTTCCTTCCTCCCTGCCTTAATTTCATTTTCTCTTGTTTTGATTCATTTCACAGAATGATGGTTCTAATATCAACAGAATGAGATGAAACTTTCTTCTTTTTCTGTATAAGAAGGACAACCTTCCTCAGATCCATATTGTAAAGCTTATGTTCTGTGCACAGGTGAAACTGTGTTCCTAACGTAGCTCTGTGTCAAGTTCCTAGCTATCCAGATCGTTATCTTGTTGTTTGTATGTATTCTTAGAGGATAGATATACAGTTGACCTTTGAACAATACAGGTTTGAACTGCCCAGGTCCACTTAAATGAGGATTTTTTTGATCCAGTATTTTTTTGATCCATATTATAAATGCATTTTCTCTTCCTTGTGATTTTTTTTCTTTTCCCTTTTTTTTTTTTTTTTGAGAGAGAGAGATTGAGAAAGAGTGAGCGAGCTTGAGTGGAGGGGGTAGGGGCACAGGGGGAGGAAGAGAAATTCTCAAGCACACTTCCCGCTGAGCTTGGAGTCTGATGTGAAGCTTGATCCCAGGACCCTGAGATCATGACCTAAGCCAAAGTCAAGGGCCAGAAGTTCAGCCCACTGAGCCACCCAGGTGCTCCCACCTTCCTTATGATTTTCTTAATTTTTTCCTCTAGCTTTATTATAAGAATGCAGTTAATAATACCTATAAATATACAAAATATATATTAATTGACTATTTATGTAATCAGTAAGGCTTCCAGTCAACAGTAGGTTATTAGCAGTTCAGTTTCTGGGGAGTCAAAACTTAGATTTTTTTGCTGTGCAGGGGACTGGCACCCCTACCCCCACACTATTTAAAGGACAACTGTGTGTGTACTTATGTGTATGTATACACATGTGTGCACGTATGTGTATGTATACACACATGTACATGCATGAGCACGCACACATAGGTGTGCACATACATGTATATATACATAAACACATATGAACACACATATATATATATGAGCGTGCACTCCTGTGTCACAAATAATCTAACAAGGAAGATGGGTTCATCCACACAAAGCGAGGACATCTGTTCACCTTTATTGAGAAAGATGTCCCCAGGGCCTTAGGAGCACATAAAGTCCCTTCCAGGTCTGGGATTTGAACAATGCAACACAATCCGGAATATGAGAGGGGTGCCTTAATAATACTGTCCACAGAAAAGAGTTGTGGAAATGATGGAACGCACAAAAACCTGTCTCTAATCCCCTTTGACAATGACATTACTACGAAAAGGTCTAGGAGAAGGTTGCATGGGAAGTGCACACGTGTCGGCCCCAAGCGCAGCACGAACGGGAGCCCTCAAGGACACTTGGGTTTTTGACTATTTCCCTAAAAATTCAGCAGCGTGCAGAAGACTTCTGTGGTGTGGAAAATACATCTGCAAATCTTCAGTGTAATGGCGATCAATTCTTTGAAGTGAAGGAGATTCGTGAGAAGAGGGGCTGGACTGGATCCTGCTGTAAGAAACAGCCACTTTGGAAGGATGGGGTGAGATGAGTAGGAGAAACCCTGAAGTCTAACATCTGCGGGGAACTCAGAGAGCAGGTCAGAGGAGAGTTGCAAAGGCCCCTATCTGTTTCTGGGGGCTGCCATAGCCAACTACCAAGGACATGGTGGCTTCAAACAACCCTAAGTTATTTTCACACAGTTCTGGAGGCCAGAGGTCCGAAATCCAAGTGCCAGTGCTGTGTTCCCTCCAGAGGCTCTAGGAGACAGTCTGTTCCTTGCCTCTTCCAGCTTCCAGATGGTTCTTGTGGCTGCAACAATTCTAATCTCTGCTTCTGCCTTCTCCTGATCTTTTCTGAGTCAAATCTCTGCCTTTCTCTTATAAGGACACTTGTCATTGGATATAGCATCAACCTGGGTAGTCCAGGATGACCTTATCTTGAGATCCTTAACTTAATCACATCTGCAAAGACCTTTTTTTCCAAATAAAGGTAACACTCACAGGATCCAGGGGTTAGGACATGAACGTATCTTTTTTTTGGGGGGGGGTGGTCCATTCAACTTATGATAAACCCCAACAGTACAGAAGAGGTCAGGGGTGAGGAATCCTGTGTAGGGAGCCATGGAATGTCAGGAAGGGTCACTCAAGGAGAGAGCGACACAATGAAGCCTGATGCTGTGCATGGGTACACAGAAAGGAGAGAAAGGAGACTCTGGGCCCCCCCTTGGAAGCCCACTAGCCAGTGCCAAGATATCTGCATCCTGGGACTGGGAGGGTGACCACTGCAAAGCCCCACTAGATGCCTCGGTCAAGGTGTCCAGGCTAGTCAAAAATGAACTCAGGAATCAGAAGTGGGCAAAAGTAGTCCCATTCTCAAATAATACTAACAAAGTGGTGAGAGTCGACCCTGAGCAATGCCACTGGGGCTGGGCAAGCTCTAGTCATTGCTCTGGGGGCCCCTGGATGTAGGCCAGCCTGCAAGGAATGAGGGAGGACTCTGTGCTTGAGGTAGTGGCCCACGTGCAATGTCAGATTGGTTCTGGTAATTGACAGACATAAGGTGCAGGTGTCCCTTCCCCTCCGCACGTGTGCCCTGTGCCCTGCGTCCTCCCAGGCTTGGGGGAGTTTTCTTTTCTTATCACATCCTCCAGAATTGCTCTCGACCAGCTGCTACAAGAAGACTGGTTGCTTGACAGCTCCACAGGACTCCCACGTAAGAAATCACACCCTAGTTTGCTCAACTACCTGAAGGTCCAGTCCAGGCGCCCATTTCTAGCTCCCTGGCTCATTAGTCATGCCTGCCACTTTCCCTAGTAAGCTATTTTTGGCTCCGTATTCCATGATCTGACCAAGAAGGTCTGCGCCAGGACCAAGGCGTGGCAGATCAAGTTTGAGGTCAGCTGTCTCTCACTGGCTTTCTGCCTAAAATGAATAGGGCAAGGAAGACACCTCTGTACGAGGGAAAGAACAGGACCCATTTCCTCCCGTGCTCAAATGCCATCCATTCATTACATATCAGTGTACTATGGTGTGTATAGGCTTCTCACCAGGCTGGTTCTCTTCCAGAATGCATACGGACTTGTTCGCATGTTGATTTAAAAGTTCTACAAGGTCTCTATTCCAGAAGGATGCATATAAGGGGACTTCAAGATGCTATGGGACTTCACATAGAATAATCAATATCTAGAAAAACCATGAGTCCTCATTTAGCTGTTAGAAGGCTGTCCTGATAGTACCTTCAATGTATAGGCAAAGGGGGTTGCCCTCATTAATTAGACAGGTACTGTTCAGACATTTTAAAGTTAATAAAAATTCCTACAGTTCCTTGAGGAAAAGAACCACAAAATGCACTGTGGGTGTGTAGGACACAGGGATAGGGATGTGTGAAGCAAGAGGATGCCAAACACCTGGGGAACCCAACGGTCAGACATCAGCCTCTGCTTCCTTTACCCCATGACTCCAGAACCTCTCTTTCTCTCCCCTGCTGCCCCTCTCCCACCATCATCCAACAGTGGCTTAAAGCTCAGGGTCACAACAGGCTCAGGTTAAAGTCAATGTGTGGACCATCAGCCTGTACAAGTACTAGAAATCACCACCCTTCTCTTTTTAAAGGAATGCCTCTGAAAAACTTCTTAAAGAAAGTGCAAATGAGGGACACCTGGGTGACTCAGTCGGTTAGGCATCTGCCTTCTGCTCAGGTCCTGATCCCAGAGTCCCAAGATCAAGCCCTGCATCAGGGGTGGGGGTGGGGGGGTGTTGTCCTTGCTCAGCAGGGAGTCTGCTTCTTCCTCTGCCCCTTTACCCCGCTCATGCTCTCTCTCAAATAAATAATTTTTTTTTAAAGAAAAAGAAAATGTTAAAATACTATCAGTTCATCAGATACCTGCTTTTTGGGAGAGGAAAAGGATCTAACTTGCTATGCTTTGACAAGGAAGATGGTAGGATAGGAAGAAAGAAGATGAATGGAAACCAAGCCCTGTGATCTGAACAGGATGGCACAGGGCTTAGGGGCTGGAGGCAGCAAGCACATCAGAAGGAAAATGACTTAACCCTTCCCAGGTTCAGTTTCCTCATCAACAAATGAAACATTCATAGCACCATTACATAAGATTGTCTGTGTAATTCAGCTGGCCTTATGCCCGGCTTGTACAAACTGAAAAAACGTGAGCAGAGCTGTCATTGTTGAAGTTATATTAATAATAGTCAGGATTGTTATTATCTTTATCTGTAGCAATGGTAGTCCTGGTAGGGGTAGTGTATGGCGACCTCAGGGTTAAGTGAAACTGACAGAGAAATCATTAAATGAGAGATTCAATAACTCCCTGAAAAGTGGGAGCAGGGGCGTCGATACCAATCCTTCCTGACATCATAACTTTGTCTGGGATGAGTTACAAGGGAGATGTCCTGATGAAGTGGTCTAAGAGCCAAACACACAGGGACACAAACCTTTAGCTCTGTCACTTGAGACTGTGGGACTTTAGGGAAGTCCGGAAACTTCCCCGACTCTCGGGGTCTTCATTTGTAAAATGGGAATAGTCATACCTATAAGCAGAGGACACATATAAAATAGATGTAATGTGCATGACGTACATAGTAGGGCCCAGCAAATATGGCTGGACCTTCCTTCACCTGGTGGCCAAGCTCTTTCCCCTCCTTTCTATGGTTGGCAGACTACAAACTGAGAAACCCATCTGGGTAGGGGAGACACAGGGACATGAGCATGGGGCACTCTCTGTTAGGAGCAGAAAGATGTCACAGGTCTCCTTACACTCTGTTCCCACTGGGGGAACTGATGGACTGTACAGTAGGGCTGCTAAATGTTAGAACATGCACCCATATTTAGTTACAGCATGTAGTGGAATAATTCCCAACTCACTGATGTAATGTGCTACTGCAAGATGGAAGCCGTCCAGTAAAAGGGAGCCCCAAAATAGGTTTTCACGGAAATTTAACTCTGAATGTTCTGATTCTGTACCTTCACAAATGAGATCTGGAAAACACTTATCTGCCATCAAGTTGAAGACAAATCCCTAAAGATATATAAATTTAATGGCTATAAATACCTTCCCATCATCACTCCAAGATATCTACCACTCGATCTCAGTTGTATGGAAGATAAGCCATCCGTGATAGTGAAAACAAGTTTAAGAACTCTTTTCCATTTTAAATGTTACTTTCCTTGATGAAAATATAATTCCATTGAAAAAAAGAGTCTTCAAAATCACCTCATTTCTATTCTCAATGTTCCTGTCTTGACGACTTCATTCTTTACCTTTTCTTTTTCTAAATTCACAGAATACACTTGCTGTCATGCAGAGTCAGCCCAAGACTTTGTTTTCTTAAGGTGTTGCGAAGGGAAACTAGTATCGATTTTGACATTTTAAGTGCACTTTCAGAAAACCCTCTTTCGGATTTGTATTAGCATTCCTGACACTGATGTGCGTTATATGTCATTAGTTACTTAAATGTTTGCTATAATTATGTAAATTATGTTGACACTGTCTCGTAGGATGCTTACGCTTTACGATTTTGTCATCTGTAAAGTTCTAAAATGTATCTGATAACCATTTTCAAGTATTTTCAAATTAGGCAGCTGTTAAAGGGTTCTTGCTCTCCTGTTGCTTTCTTTGCCTATAATAGGCTATAGGCTCTAATGCCTAGCCCTCACCCCACAGGCTCTTTTTAAAAAAAATATTTTATTTATTCATTTGAGAGGGAGATAGACAGAAAGAGAGCCTGAGCAGGGGAGAGAGGCAGAGGCAGAGGGAGAAGCAGGCTCCCTGCTGAGCTGGGAGCCCGATATGGGGCTTGATCCCAGGACACTGGGATCAGGACCTAAGCTGAAGATTAACCACCTGAGCCACCCAGGTGCCCCCTCCCCCCAGACTTTAAAAAAAAACAAACAGGATAACCAGATTATGATCATGGTCCAGTGGAGCTCATGGTCAGACAGGGGAGATCCAGTCAGGTCCAGGTGTCCAGATTATGACAGAATAATGTGGAAGACAGGTGTTATTAATGAAGGGATGAAAGACTGCCGGGTCACAGGAGAAATGACTCGCTGTCTAGATGAGCCAAGGAAGGCTCCACAAATGAAGTGACCTGTACTCTGAGCCTTGAGAGTTCCACAGGAGTTTGGTGAGTGAAGAAGTCAGGAGAAGAATATCCCAGGCAGATCACAGACAAAGAGGCATGGCTCGGAAGGACAAGAAGTCAAGAAGCCTGGGATGTAGGCAGCAAAAGTATAAGCCCTGGCCGACCACACTCAGTGGGAATCACACGTGAAGGCCCTCAGAGGCACATCAGGAAAAACGTCTTTATTCTCTATGCAATGGAGCCGCTGAAGTTCTCTAAGCAAAGAATGGGTGGGATCTAACTTTTCAGAACATAACCAACGTGGTGTGAAGGACAGACAGGTGCACAACCTCTCTATGTAAGCTACCTCGAACGATATATCCTTTTTAAACCACAATTGGGACAACAATCTCCTTGCATCTTACTTAGGCTTATCTCAAATAGAAGATTGTAGAGTTGTCAACCGGTGGCTCATGAATGTATAGGGGAGATAAATACAGTGTCCTAAGTAACCCTCAGAGATATCTGAAGAAAACAAAATAATAAATATGGTGGATCCCTCACTTAGTAGTCAGAGCTCCAAGAAGGACCGTGTTCCACGGTACATCTGCCATATTATGGATGGCATGGCAATATAGTCCTGCCATATTGCATCTGGGGATGCAATCCACCACACTTCTGCAGATCCTGACATCAGGATATGGTCTCCCATACCTCTGACAAATCCACGTGTGAGGACATCGTCTACTGCCACATCCCTGTTTTAGGACAGTCACAGTCCATCTCACCAATGCCACATTCAAGTGTAGAGCCCTGAGGAGGTAATTGTTCTTAACCCCACTACTGCCCAGGCTAGACAAACAGGCACAAAAATTGGTGTTAACAGGAGGTGAAGGGAGGTATCTCATTCAACTTTTCTGAGCCAGCATCATAATGATAAAAGATGTTGACGAAGGAACAAAGAGAAATGTTTAAAATGAATTAAGTAATAAATGCAGGAATATATGAATACATGAATAATAAATCATGCGTTAGAAGAGAGAAGTAAATAAAAACCTAAAAATAAGGGAGAAGGAAATAAAAAGGGAGGTATTATTTAAAAGAAAAAAAGAAGAAGAAAATAAAGGAAGATGAACTGAAGAGAGCGGTAACACGAAAGGGTAAACACAGCGAATGATCCAAATATGTACACATAGTTTTGGGTTTTTTTTCCATTCCCTTAGAGGCTTGTTTACCTTCTTCACATGCTGTTGAGTGTTCCTGGCGAGTAGAGATGACTACATGGAGAAATCAGAACGTGGGCCCTCAAAAAGATTAGCTCTTCCTTCTTACTCTTCTCAAACCATTTGTTAAGGGTTTAAAGATTTATTTGGGGGGAGACCTACTCCTCCTTAGAAATAATTAATTATCTGACCTATGTGTTCTAAAGCCACACCTGTCCATGCCTCATAGCTTCAACCTGAGGACAGGGATGGGAAATCACATTTTCTAAATCTGAAGGAAACAAAGGGTAGGAAATTTGTTGAGTGGAAGTTTCCAGAATGATGTGGGGCATCCATGAGTTCGACTGGACACCCCATGGAGGTAGTTCCTCTCACTCCTCTTGGACCATCACAGTTTCAGGAGACAGATCGCCCACAGAACCGTGATGCTTCCAGCAGACCCAGAGAGTATGGTATTTAGGACAGGTTTGGCACATTCTTGTCCAGAAATATGCAAACCAGTGGACACTTTCCTTCGTCTCACAACTGCACAGCTCACCAGGGAGGTCTGCAGTTGATATGGGGGTTACCTATTCATCAGCACCACACGGGGAAATCATCAAGTTAAATAGCAGTCAGTTTTCTTTGGGAACACTGTGAACTACTCTCCTTCTCAGCCCTAGGAACACACAAGCATGCCGTTGAACAAACAGAGAGCCCACAGTCAAATACCACTGGGAGGAAAATGAAGGCCACAATGGACCAGAGCCCTCAGTGTGGGTGCAGAGGGCGGTCCCCTAACAACACCCCAAATGGGCAGCCCTGTGCTGACAGGCCACCCAAGCACATTCAGCAGGAGGTACCCCATTCTCAGGAAACTGCTAGCACGCCAAGCCCCTTATTTGCAGCCCGGGGCATACTGGGGCCAACCTTTCACAAATCAGAAAGCAAATGCGAAGCACTATTATTTCAGTAGGGAAACTGATGTTTGCTCCCAGGTCCCAATTTAAGGAGACACAAGAAAGAACGGCCAGTTCTAAAGATGGAGAAAATTAACAGGTATATGAGAACTTCGAGTATGGCTCAGAATGGGACTGAGGGAACGATGGGAGGTTTCAAACGGTCCTCTTACCTTTTTGTCACTCAGGCCAGAAACCTGGTCCACATACTCCTCTTGGATCATGAAGGCAGCTAAGTTGGCAGTGTAGCTGGCCAGGAAGATGACAGCAAAGAAGGCCCACACCGACACCATGATCTTGGAGGTGGTCCCCTTTGGGTTCTGCACGGGTACGGAGTTGTTAAACACCAGACCCCAGAGTAACCAAATAGCTTTGCCGATGGTAAAAGATGGGCCACCTGGCTCTGTCATGGTGAAAAGACAAGGATAGGAAGTTACGACAGAGTCACAGGCTCTCATTAAACAGAGATACCAGCTCTGCATAGACAAATGCAGCTGGTAAGTTCCCGCTCAGAGCAGGAAACCCTCCGACTAAGACACAGGCATTTTTTAGTTGAGAGTCTGTGCCTCTCTTCTGGGAGTACCCCCTTCCCTGGAGGAGGTAGCTTCCTACCCCAATGTAGACGAGACCCTCACGACCACACAAAAACTGAATGACAAAGGCAGCAACCCCACTACTGCCACACTCGCATCCTCACTTCTGCTGTTCCTAAAATTTCTATTTGTATCGACCAAGAAAGGACATCAACTTCAAAAAAGGTCAACAAGGATTGTGTGGAATATTCTACCTTCATCACGGACCTGCTACAACTTTATTCACACGGATGCCAAATGGCTTGGAATGTCCTTTATCCTTAATTTTTCTTTAGCTTCTAGCACTTAGAACCAAATGTTTCCAGGACAACCTTGACCCCACTCCAAGGCCAATGAATCCCAGCTGGGTTTCCGATCATGACAGTTCCTGTGTATGAGACTATCAGGACATCCAGAGAGGAAGTCATAGACCCCTGGCTTGGCCATGGCATCGGAGGGCAGAAAGGCAGACTGTCTCTGACCTTCCTCCACCCAACCTTGACATCCATAGTGCCAAGGCTTCTGCCCAGACTTGTTGTGGCCTTGCTGCTTTCCATGTCTGGCAATGGCAAAATCTCGCCTGACGTCTGGGTCTGCCTATATGCCCCTCCACAGCGGAAATAAACATCTGCGCGCACAGTTTCACTGCACATTAGCACAGGTCTTACAATGCGATCTGTGATCTTGAGAGCATCTGCTCTGACAAGTAAATCAGTGACTACACACGTCAAGCCTCATATCTAACTGTGCACACACATCTGTGCATGGGGACCTGACTTCATGGAGCAGATGTGTAACTCCAAAGTTGTTCATAAATCAAAGTTCTTTCCACTGTAAAATGCCCCAGAGACTTGATATTTAAAGCGGTCCCATGCTGAAATCCTTTGTGAAGACAGGTGCCCCTTGGTAAGTAAGTAACTGAAAGCCCTGGCTTTGGATTTTGTGGCTAGATGATCTTTTGCCTTTTTTCAAGGTGAAGGGACAGCACATCCTCACTTCCATTCTTGATGCTGTCAACGTATGTATGTACTTAGGGGTTTCTCAGATGTTTTGCTTGTAACTAATCATACCCCTCAGGATGGGGGGAGCTCATGGCTTCTGGAAGACTCTCTAGCACAGGCACAAATCCCCTGACTGCACCATATAGTGAAGACATTGAAACTTCCAGGCCAGAATGCGTGAGCCGAAGAAGAAGGTAGGTCCGCACCTGGAAATGTCCCCGTGTGGCAGGGATTCAGAGCCTGGACTGTGAGAAGGACTAGGGGAGTTCTGACACAACACTGCTGCCTAGCCCCGCAACCTCGGAGATTCTTATTAAACTGTGATGGGGGGTTACTCTAACTGCGACCAAGGTAGAAAACCACTACTCTGACACAGAGCAGTGGTCCAAGACCGACCCGGAATTAGTGAGTCAGAATGTTAGAAAATGGAGTACAAGCATCTTTGTCTTCTAAGTGCCCCACAGATCATTCTTTGTGTAGCTGGACTTAAAAAGGACTTTCCTCCCAGAGGCCTGATTGCAGAAGAAAGCTCATTCTGGATGGGAGAAGATTCAGGAAAAAAAAGTGTAGTCGTTCCTAATTGTGGGATTCTCAAAAAGTTTTGGATGAGTTGTTTACGGGGATCCCAAGTCCCCCCTTCAGGAATCTAGTAAATGTTTTGTGAAGTCTCGTAAATGGCTTGAACACAGGGGCAGCCCTTGTATCTCTGGACCCACTGAGCCAGAAAACTGGACTGCCCCCAATGGTAGGGATAGGCGATAAGTGCTATCTGCTGGCCATTTAATTTCCACACCCCCCCTCCCCGGCCCACAATGTGTATGCTTCCTGGCAGAGGTAGATGAGCCAGGGTCACAAGTTTGGAGAACTTGCATCTCAGAGGTGGAGAACTCCTTTGCCACAGCTACCTAGCATCTATCTCGGGGAGCCCAATTTTCTTTAGTCTTAATATATGGCTTTATCTGCCTAGTTAGTCCATCTGTTCAGACAGGCTGCTCACAGCCTAAGGTTATCAAAATAGTTTCCTCTGACACATTTATGCTACACGAATACACGGCCAGCTTTCCTCTCATTTACCCCAGGGGTAGAACTGGGCTCACTGGGTGAGGCTTCTGCCAGCAAGGGACATACAGATCCAGACTAATCTCTTAATTGGGGGGACCTCTAATGAGCTGTCAAGCTGTTGACATAGAAGGCTGTGGGTTCACTTCCAGAAATGGGGAAGTCAGGAAGCAGGCAGACACCAAATGAGGAGTAGAGAGACTCGGAATGAAGAACGAGAGACACCTGCGCAGAAATGCGACAGTCGTAGGCGACCTTACCTCTGCCATCAGCGAGGCACCTGTTATAACCCACAGGGCTGAAGTACTCGAAGACAAAGACAGCCACGGCTGAGACGATGAGCAGCATGACGAACATCATCACCCATACGTCAGCACTGAATGGTTCTGGGGAAGGGAAAAAAAAATCAGTGCTCAGAATTAACACAGGGAACAAGCAGATTCTGATTAATCTGCATACTCATTTGCTCAGGCAACATGTATTTCGTGAGGGGGAAACAAACCACAGGTGTGTTGCGTCTCTCCCGAGAGTCAGGGCCTGGGTGGGGGAGGAGTGATGGGCGGTCTCTGAGTGTCTCCATTGCCCTGATGGGCAGGTCAAGGTCTATTTTCTTTCAAACACACGAGGAGGAGAGCTTCTTGCCTATGAAATTTTTGACACAGTTTCTGCTATTGCTGGGAAATGTGTATCTGCAAGAAGCATTGGAGTGGGGTACCTGAATCAGAGGGGACTGGGTCTTGGTTGATGCTGTCCCCTAGATGGCCACACCAGAGGATGGAGGCCTGGAGAAGCTTTCACCAATGCTTCCAAACCTGGCGTGCCAATTCATTCTCCACAGACGGAGTCGCCATTTCAGGCTTGACTAGATTCAGTAATCACCACACCCAATGAGTAACCGTTTGCCCCCTGCCTCACCTCTCCTAAACTTTCTAGCCTACATTTACCTTTCAATCCACTTGAATGTGGTGTATATGGGGTATCATTAGAGCAAGAGAATAGAAGTCAATGTAAAAAAAAAAAAAAATCCATCCACCTTGACAGTCAGTATCTGTAACAGTGGGTAAGTGGCCCATGACCGGATAACATGGCTTGGCTGTAATTAACAACTAGGAGCTGTTCCCTCACACCAAGAGAAAGGGTTGATGGGAAGGCAAGACAGCAAGAATGTTCTGCATGTGTTTCTTTAATTTCTTGAATCATCCCTGCTGAATCTCTTCCACGGATCTCAATCTCTCTGGCTTGGAGGTGTCTAGAAATTGAACAGTGCCTTCCAAGAGCCACCTCTCCCAAGGCCTACAAAAAGGGACAATTGCTATTCTTTCCCATGGTACGATGTTCCCTCAATTGTGTCTCAAAATAGTTCTGGCCTTTTGAGCTGTCACATCACATTGTAAACTCATAACTATGTGAATTAACATATTGTTTTTTCCATTTCCCAAATCATTAATAAAGATGAATTTGAGAAAGGGGAGAAGTTGGCTGGAAATTAGAATCTGTTTTCTTTACATGAAACCTACTTTACTTTTGCACTTTGAAGGGAATGATAAAAACCTGGTCACTTAACATTTTAAAAAGGACCCTGATAAGGCCCATAACCCACCGTGAAATGCAAAAGCTTTCAGTGGCAGCTCGTTTAACTCAAAGCCTCTATCAGGTGGAGCAGGGAAGCCCCCGCCCCCTCGGTTCTCACTGATTGCCATCCTACCCTGACTTCACTGTTGTCTAAGATTAGGGAACAAGGAGTAAAAGCATCCTCTCCAGGCTTCCTTTTTCTCCCCATGGAGCCCAGGGCAACTTTCTGCCCACAGAATACAAAAACATTTGTATTGGTTCTTAAGATTTAAGAAAGTACTTTGACCGCATGTTTGATAGAATCCTTTGAATGGCCCTTTCATTATGGTATTACCATATCTCTTTTCCTGGAGTCAAGGTCCTTTTCAAGTTCATACTCAGAAAGTGGCAGGGCCAGTTTATAATCTGAGGTCTTCTGGGGCAAAGTTTGTACTTCCTCATTGTGTTCTATCCCTTCCTCGTCTCTGCCCATCACACCAGTGCCTGATTTGGGAGCTGCCCTCCGAAATGCCTCCGTGAGAACTGGAAGTTACATCTGGGCCTTAATCTGGAAGTTACATCTGGGCCTTAATCAGGTCGTTGGGAAATTGCTTAATGGGTTTAAGATTCTGTTTCCTGGGCCATACAATGGGTATAAAAATAACCAGTGAGTATCAATGAGATAATGTAAAAAAAGGACGTACAGTGATGCCTGGAACACCACCTAACAGGTGTTCAGATGTTCAATAAATGTTGGCTTCTTTGACCCCTGCAAAAACTGCTTCTCCTCTAAACACACACACACACACACACACACACACACACTCTTCTATGTCACTGTAGGGCTATGCTGATATATCCCTGGCTCTTCCAGTTCAGAAGCTGAGGTGAGTGCTGTACTGGTAGGTTAGAATTAGAATGTAGTTTCGTCTGTATCTCTTAATGTTCCAATTACCCTTGCAAAGGAGAAAAGCAAATGAAATACATAAAACTGCTATGAGGATTGCACATAGTGTGTGTGCTGTCTAATAACATGTCACATAAAATTGGCAGGGCCAGAATCGCCTCACTGTGAGAAGGCGAGCTGAGAAACTGGAGCAATTTATGGGAACATTCTATGGGACCTATAACTCCACTTTATAGTACCTTAATTAAAAACTTCCCCCTGCCCCCTGCCCGCTGGATAGAGCTTCAAGAAACATCAGTCAAGGTCTATTTCAATATCCTCATGAAAAAAAAAAAAAAAGTTCCTGTCCTTCAGGGAGTCTGTGACTTGTCCAAGGGCTTACGGCTTGTTTATGGCCAAGCCAGACCTCCTATCTCCTAGCCCAATGTCCTGTACTCAAGGTGACATTTTATTTTCCAACCTCGTGCTCTCATGGTCCCTGCAAAACATATGGGGGTATGAGCTCACAGAGGAGCTCATCTAATTGAAATCTTGGCCTTATTTCACCGGGTCTTATATCACATCTAAAGCTTTCGACACAAAATTGATGCTGGAGAGTAGAGAAGTACAGAACCACACGAGGAAGGACGGGGTTGAGTGAAAGCAAATGTAGAATCTGTTGAATCTGGCAAAGCTCAGAAAAACTAGGTAAAACCAGAAAACCTCTTCTGGGAGCGTGGAACTCAATTCTTGAAGATCATTAAAAAGGTATTTCAATGATAACAAGAATTAGAAATTGTTAAAGCAGAAAGTAGCCTCAGAGATTAGCTGGTTGAAATGGCTTCTTATATGGATGAGGGAAACTGAGGCCCAGGATGGAGCACATCGGTTCAGGGTCAAGTGATGAGTGAGCAGCAGGAGTGGGACTAGAGGGGGAGCCCTGACGGCCAGCCCAGCACTGTTTTCTTACACTGTCCCACTGGTTTTGGGTGTCTTCAGTCTTCACGTGGGAGAATAACTGATTTTGAAAGTCCCCCAAATTCACCTCCCCTAGAAAACCACCTCCTGGCTGAAAGAGCCTGGTCACGTGTTCCTCCCCTGAATGTCGGCCTGCTTCACGCCGGCCAGTGTATCACTTACCTAAGAAGGCAGAAGGTGAGACAGTCCCATTGCTGCGTGACACCATGACACTGATGCCGGTCTCTATGAAGGGCACAGAGAAGTCGACCACCTCGGATCGCTCCTCATTGATGGTGAGCGATCCCACCGCCATGTAGGCCCTCTTCATGACCACCTGGGACAAAGGCACAATGCTCTAATTAGGAAGGCAAGGGGCCACCACAAGGGAGACCGAGCCCCGCAGGGGTTTCCTTAGTAGAGCAGGAACAGGAAGTCTATTTACTATTTTCTCTTTCCTCAAATTTATAAAGGAGCATTTTTTTTTTTTTGTATTGACGTGAAACATAATAAACGAAAAGCATAAATGGCCCTGACAATCTGGACACTTACCTCTCCAATCATACCGTTCCAGGTTCCATTGATCTTCTTCCCGTGCTTGCCATTGGTAACCAGGTAGAGATCATAGGTGAACTTCACAGATTTAGAAATTTTCTTAAGGATGTCAATACAGAATCCCTTGCAACACTTCTTGATGTAACCTGGCTCCTCATCTGTTTTATTCCTAACCAACGCAAGACACAAAAAAAACAAAACAAGGCCGATATTACCCTTTACCATTAAAACTCCAACCCAAAAGCAGGTCTTCCCCTTCACCACTGAGCACAATGTGTACCAGCCCTGAGTGAGGAAATAAATGAGACCACAGAACCGCAGTTCTTTCATTAGCTCACCACACTGAACTGTGTTTTCTCACAATTTTTAGTGCTCCTTTGAAGTATAATGTACCTCAGGAATGTGCACATACCCTCAGGGTACAACTGGATAACTCTGTACACTCTGAATGCGCCCATTTAACCAGCGCCAAATCGAGAGACAGAAAAATTCCCCTTTTCTTTTTCTCTTCCAGGCATTTCCCACCCTCACCAAAGAGAACCATTATCTGACTTCTAATGGGATCGCAGGTTATTTTTACCTATTTCCAAAAATGTTTCTAAATCTCAAAATTTCAGGGCACAATGGCTCAAGGAAATATGGTTCAATGCCAGTGCAAATTTAAATGGCTCTAAATTGGACATTCCAGTTGTTGAGACCAGGCAAGGACAGAGCTATGTGAGCATAGTTCACAGCAAGTCTCTCAGGTCATGATTTGGACAGAACCACGGGGCTGCTCAGCAATTCACTGCCCAGTAGTAACTGAAAATTCAACTTGGTGCCCAATTCATTCAATGCCTCAGGTCCCTACCCAGGCAGGTGCCGACAGCTGTTATTAGATCTGCCTATCCCACGCCACCCAGAGCACTGGGGAAGGGGGCATACTCAGAGACTATGCGTTTTTGGCAGGGGACTGTGTTCCTCATGCAGGTTCCACTCAGAGGGTCCACGCTCTCCACAATGACAAAGGGGGCTTCCTCTAGGGTTACAATGCTCAGATGGTCATCCTCCTGTTCTTCTGTCTCAGGACACATTCGGGGCCACACGTAGTACTTCATCTGCAGGGACTTGTCTTTCCACTTGCCCACCTGCACAGGGGTAAACAAGAGACTCAGAAACCACTGGCAAGAGACCTTAGCAGCCCCTCCTGGCATCACCCAGGTAAACAGACACAGGCATCATATGTAATAGAGGGGAAATTCTTTTTAAACCTGTATGCTCAAAAGGAGTCTACCATGTCCGTATGTAAGAAAGGTAATACATTCATTTGCTCACTCACATACCAAACATTGGTAAGAGGATCTACCACGTGCTGGGCACCCTGCAAAACCTCAGGGCTCAGTGAGGCATCCTTCCGCCCTTCCGTCAAGCTCACATTGAGTCAAGGAGTCAGAAATGTAAACAAATGTTTACAGCAATAGATGGTAAGTGCTAACACGAAAGCCCGTACAAGTGCTGGGAGGGTGCCAAACTTTCCTGCCTTGTGTGACTGCCGGTTTTTTCCCACTTAACTGTAACAAGGAGCGTGATAGTGAGAGCAGCAAATAGCTCTGGAAAGGTCAACAGAATGACTGGAGCAAATGAGCCAGAAGGATGTGTTTTGGCTTGTAACAGAGGTCCAGTGGGAAGCCATTGTGGAGAACTGGGTAGATCTGAATTGGAAGAAAATGAGAAGTCAGGGTTAAAGGAGGCTGATGCCACTTAGCCAGGGAAGGAAGCATGCTTGGGTGGTGGTGAATGCCATGGGTCAGTGCAGAAATGCATCTGCTGGCTTGGGTGGGAGCTCCAGGATGAATCACATAGGTCTTTCTGTGTACACAGGCTGTGTACTTCAGGGAGTGCCATTCAAACATGCTCCAGTGTGAGAAGTGGGTGCCCCCTTGAATCATTCACGTGGTGGTCCTGCGGCCAATCACCAGGAGAAATGTGTGGCTTCCATTATCTTTTCGAAGAGCCATTCATTCCTGTTGTTGTAATAGAATCTGCAGGACTTTGTTGGTGGGTTCTTGTTCTCACTCTGCCTGGAGTTTATACCTTTTCATTTTCTATAACCAAACATCTTCAATTACCCCAGGAATTATGGACTGTAAGCTCCTGCATTTTTCCAATCTATAATTTCCTCCACGCAACAAAGCAAATTAGCAGTCAAAGTGAGGCCCCAGGACTACAAAACTACTTAATTATTAAGTACATAAATCAATAAGGAGTAGCAGATGGGCAGCACTTCATAAGTTTTCAAGCAAATTGGCTTAGATTTCCACATTCCTACAAAACCCAAACTCCTTCGTGTCTGCTTTTGTCTAGTTGGGTCTCTCCCGAGTAACTTCTTAGGTGTCATTTGTCCTCCTTCCCACCTGCCTAGTAGACACCTAGTAGGTCTGTACAGCCACAGCCCTTGTTTTACTGTATCACTGTACCATGGACAGTGGCTTGGTGTCCTGGACCGACTTGTTGGTCATTAACCTTGGTGCTAGTTTTCTTCCAAGTGTATAAGCCATATTTTACTTTTGTGTTCAGAATTAGGCACTGAACCAAATGTTTGCTTTCCTTTTTGTGTATCATCTTCTCCGAACCGAAGGTCCTATTTTGGTGCAAGTCTGTTTTTCTTCATATTGCTAAGAGTACTTATTTCCCAAGCAGAATTATCCAAATAGCTTCCCAGCCATATGGGGATATTTATGTCTTCAGCTAGCGGTTAGAAGGGAGGCAGGACTTGGGGGAAGGGAGTCCCCCACCCTGGGGACCCGTGATGTTGGGTCACCTCCAACTCGCCCTATTTATCCTAGTGGCCAAATTGGTATCATTTTCTGTATGTTCAAGGATGGGGAAAGGTTGGGAATCCCTCATGTACCTATTTTTATTTATTTTTCAGTCTTACTATCTTTTCTCAATAGTCCCTTGTGGGTCTTTTCTTTTACATCCAAATCTGTTCTCTTCTAGCTTTACTGCTGTTGGTGTAGTCCAGGGGTGCAGCAGCCCACTGTGTGATGACTGCAGGCAACTTTGAACTTCACACAGCGTCCCCAACCCCCGGAGTGCACTGTGGACACTGCTGCCAGATGGCTCTTCCTAAAACATCACTTGGTTATATAATCGCTATTTAAGAATTCCGACAGCCTCTCACTGCCCTCGGGATGTGTCCAAATTTCTCACCTAGATGGTCGAGGGGTATGCATGCAGCTTAATCTACCTTGACAGTGTTAACATCACTATTTTGAAATATGAACCTTTTGTTCATAGTGGAAAAGGAGATTATTGACATTGAGAGCTAATATAGGCTAATCAGGAACAGGTTTCAACAAGCCAGCAGTATTTCCTTTTCTAATGGATTGACTCTCTCTGTAAGACAAAATGCTGCAGAGATAGCATTCTGGCCAAGCTTCTCACGACACCCTTGTGAACAACATGGTACAACAACATAGTATCGATTATTGTATACTTTGATAGATTTGAAAAGAGTTTAAAATATTTACCCCAAAAAGAAAAAAAAAAAAAGATTGTTTAATGAATCAGTGCCAGCTGGGAAAGAGGTCTTTAACTGACAGGTCCAGAGACTCTGTCCTTACAATTGGCTTGCATTGAGTTTGCTAAAACCAAACAGAAGCAACGCTTACAAAACCGCACAGAGCACAAGGCTAAATGGGATGGACGAACTGCGGCACTGCAGACTCAAGGCTGGGAGTGATAGGAATTAATTGGAATGGGCTAAACCAAATGGAATGAAATTTAGTAATATTTATACATGACGTTGAGCACTTAGATTTTTTCTGAAAAGCAAATGCACAGTATTTAAAAGGAGACACGTCAACTAACAGCGTCTTATAAGAGCTATTGCAATAACAAACGGTATGTTTATGGCCGTACAGTATCTAGCACGTGAGGTGAGGGAAGGGCACAGATGATCCCATTCTGCTGCTCATCCATCACACCACAGCTTGGAAACTAGCTGTTGATCCTATAATTCTACGATCAAATGATTGTTATTTACTAGATCATTCTCCTTCATCCAGCAATAACGGGCATACGGAGGCCCCACCTTTTCTCAGCTTCCCAGTGAGCGAGCCCTGTCATTGCTTGCTTCACTTTAGTTCAATTCAACCTAGAGCAGCTGCATGCCAATTCTGTCCCAGGCACTGGGCTATGTTACACATAACAATACCAGGTAGCATTTAGCAAGGGATTAGGATACAGTAGGCACTGAACATTCTAAAAATCTCATTAATCATCGCAGCCAGCTTGTGAGATGGGGACTATTATTTAATGTCTCATTTCACAGCTGAGAACAGAGGGGTTTGATGACTTACCCACATCGTCATGGTGAGTGAGTGTAATAGCAGGATTTGAAGCAGAACGCTCTGGCTCCCAACCTTGGGCTGTACCCACTACCCACACTGCTGCTCTGACCTTGAAGGAATAAAGCAAAATCCCTGTCCTCTGAGGACAGTCTAGGGGGAAAGACACTATCTCTTGATAAGAAGATTAAATTAGGCTTTGGTAATTACCTAACAAAAGGTATAACTAAAGTACTCTGGGATTCAGAATAGAAGTGATTATTTCTGAAAGGATTGGGGAAAAGCCTGGTGACGATCCTTATCTTTGAGCTAGGCCCTGAAATGTGGTAGAGCATGAGGCAAAGAGTAGTCTATCCACCCAGGCAGTAGCAAGAGCAAAGGATCAAAGTCCTACAGTTGCTCAAGGAGAGACCAAGGACAGCCCTTCACAGCTGAAAGGTATGATGTTGGGGAGAATCGGCCTAGCTCACTTCTCCTCCTCCTTAAAGATCTGTTCATTCTAGTTGGACAATCTTCATTTTCTAGAAAGCCAGATGGACAGCACTCATCCCTTCCCAACCACTTGGTATGTCACACCGGTAGGTTGAAATTAACTGGGGCTAATTTGAAATTGGCAAACACCGAAATTCAGGGCTTCCCTCGCCCATCCTCCAGTTATTAAACATTTGCCAGCCCACACATGGCCCGGGGTTACCAAATCATTTGTTATCTCATGCCACTCACTACGGCAGTTAGTGACTTTAATTTTTCAGGTGTCTTGTCTCCTACCCTAAATTCTTAATGTAACCCTAAGTATTTTTGTGACCATGGACAATTGTTTAAAACTCTGAGTCTCAGTGCCCAAATTGGTAGAATAAGGGAATGATTTCTAAGGTGCCTTGCATAAAATCTCAGGATCCCAGAATCTTTTTAGGACGGAGGTTCCCTACCACACTTCCACCTGATTAGAATCCAGTGTAAAGCATTTTACGTGATTATTTCCTCAAGGGAGGGAAGTGTCGGGTTTGTTTACACAAAAAGATTAGCTCGTCTTCAAGTAATGATTCTTTTTTATTGTTTCTTCAAGGATGACTGCCGTGAAGACGAGAAGTTCACAAATTCCCCAGGACTGAAAGGAGAAACAGTTTTGGGAGGAAAAAAGGAAAAGAAAAAGAGCCCTCCGCCATAAATATCAGATTCAATGCCAATACACAGTGCTCATGCGAAAGGCCATGTTTAATCACCTCAAATGAGCTACCTCAAGGCAAGGAGCAAGCATTTAGAAACAAGTGAACAGCTAAGTATAATAGGAACTTTTTGTGTGGAAAAATAAGTATGTCTCAACAACTTGTTTAAAAGGGAGGAAGTATGGTGGAGAGATTATAGATGGGAGGGTTTGTTCAGAGTGACGAAGAACGGCAAGAGGACAAAGAGAAGCCTGAGACACTAAAAGGGAAACTTCTAAATGCTTTCCTAGAATATCCGGGCTGGTGTGAGTTTGTAATACCGGAAATGCAGATATTTCAGAGAAAATACAGTGAGAAAAGCTGAATGAAGAATTTGTAGCTGAAGTTAAAATATGATCAGAAAAAGAAAAACCTTGAGGAAATAATGAAGAAAACGCCTATAAAGTGCTCTGAATTCCTCAGAGATAAGCACTAAACAAACATCATTACCAGGCACACATTTACCAACAACATCTGTCTATAAAAAAGGCTGTTCTCCATACTAACATTTAAAAAGAGCTCTTGAGGACTGAAATCATCTTTCTCAAGAGACCCCTCCCTCCCCCCAAAAAAAATCTCTGGTGAGTTTCCTCAGAAAAACATGGAGTCATTTTTAGGGATTCTGGTTTGGTACACTTGGTACAAGCTGAACACCTGTTCAGCTGGGGACTTCTCCTCAAAAGGAAGTCTACCTTACAAACCTGCCACATATTATTCCATAGCCTCCGCTCAGGAAAATTCCAGAGAACTGATCTGTGGTGATTTTAGACTTCAAAGTCTTCCTTTTTGCTAAAGGATTTCCTCCATTACCACTAGTGAAACTGAAACCCTGAGAAGGCCACACGTAAAAAAGGCAGCCACAGGGACCGTGTTCCTGCTGAAAGTCCCTGAGTTTGTCCCTTTGGTGAGTGTGTCATCATGGAGAAGGGAGCGGGACCTGGGCAGGACACAGCTGCTGTGAAGGCTGCCGTAGTCCTTGCACAGATAGCAAAGGACATCAGTCTCCCCGGACTGCCTCTCTCATCGGCACAGAAAGTAATTTTTTAAGATCCTAGAACAAAAGCACTTATGAGAGCCTCTTTAGGTGTCAAAGGTTATTTTTCAAAAATCAAAGTGTTTTTGTTTCTTGTTTGAGATGGCATCTGGCTCTAACACTCAACACTTGCTTATTGTATGCATTCTGCTGACTTTAAAAATGCAAAATCTCAAAAATTTTTACATATTTTTTAAAAGATTTTATTTGTTTAATTGACAGAGAGAGCGAGAGAGCACAAGCAGGGGGAGGAGCAGAGGGAGAGGGAGAAGCAAACTCCGGCCAAACAGGGAGCCCAATGCGGGGCTCGATCCCAGGTCCCCAAGATCATGACCTGAGCAGAAGGCAGATGCTTAACCAACTGAGCCACCCAGGTGTCCTAAAAATACAAAACTTAAAACTACATGTGATTTCCTTGACCATGCTAAAAGAACAGGCACAGCACCTGCCAGGCAGCCTGCACACACATCCCACTCTGTCCCAAAGCCGCGCCAGGTCTGAGACTCCTAACAGAGCAGAAGTCTGAGGTTAGGAAGGCACTCCCATTTCTCTTCCCTAAAGCCACTCATTTTAGCACTGAGGACTTCTAAAGGTTGAGTGTCTGCTAGTATCCCATTTTGCTCAATATTTATTCCTCCATATCTGCCCCTCTTCCCCATCACTGGGAACCAAAAGGACATTTTGATGTATGGCCACCCGCTATATTATACAAAATACATACACAAATATATGAAAAGGGGGACATGTGTGTGGGTGCATGTGTGTGTTTTCCAAAATCATATCATAATATACACTTGTCTCTGCAACTTGCTTTTTCCACTTCATTATACATATGGGCTTACCCCCAGTTAGCACTAACTCCCTTAAACAGCTACAAGGTATTTTTAGTAATGGACATGTCTCAATGCATTTAGGTGTGCCCCTATTAGTAAATAGTTAGGATATTTCCTAAAAATAAATGTAACCAAAATACATAATACATATGTTGAGATTTCCAACACATTCATGCTCATTAATCTGAATAAGCAAAATAAAAGGATATTTATGCTTTTAAATGTTCTTTGGGAATACCTTCCCAAAGGTATGTAGGGACTGAACTTCCTATCAGCAAAGAACACAAGTGCCCATTGCACACATTCTCTCCAGCACTAGATTTTTAGCACTATTAACGTCTTCCAATCAAAGGAAAGAAAAACGGCATCTAATTGCTTGAATTTTCATCTCCTTGGCTCGCAGTGAGTGAGAGCACCTCTGCACATTAGCATTTAGGTTTTCCCCTTTTATCCTCTAGTCTTATCCTTCATGCATTTTCCATTGAGCTGTTTGTCTTTCTTATCTATTTGTAGGGAGCTCCTGGTGCAGCAGGAGAGTTACCCTCTATCTGTCAGACATGCTTGAAATATGGTCCTCCCTCTGAGCTTTGTCTTCTGTTTTTGCTATATATATATTTTTTAATGCACAGAATTTTACCTTTACCTTTTTTACTTTCATAGGCTCATGTCTCTATACATGGAACACTTGGTTTTCCCACTTTAAAAACAAAAGATCTACCCCCTCTCATGCGTTCCTCGCTCCTCCCTTTTGCACGGAGCTTGTCCTCTACTGTCTGATGGACATGTAGCCTTGCCTCCGTGTTGTTCAGTCTTCCCTCTGTCCGTCCTCCTATCCCTCTCAAGTGCTCTGCATCCTTCTCAGCCCTTCTCAGGCCTCCTCACTTCCAAGATGCTGAGCTTGCTCACCTTGCTCCAAGAAAAAGCTCTGTTTGATCTTCCGGAATACTTTTGCCAGTCAACCACCCCCTCTTGCTGTGATATTAAAATGCTAGCTGGAGTTTGATATACAAATCCCTGTGTCTGAATAGGTCTTTAAGCCTTTTAGGGCAGAGACCGCACTATTTTATTTCTTGTTGTCCCTTGTCCTGGCTTGAGCAAGTGTGTTCTAAATCACTGAGTGTTGTCACCAGGGGAAAAAAAATACACAGTAGCCTCCATAGGCTGCACCAGGTTGAATTCTGGTGTTCTTCCCCAAAAAGGCCTTTGGAGGCAAAGGCTGCCACACACACTGCTTCTCTCCATTCTGTCTCTCTCCAGCATCCTGATTATAGAGCTGCCCAGGACTGACTCAGTTCCTGTGCGCACTGCTGTAAGTATAATGGTGAAATCTGGTGCGCTGAGAACCTAATAGGGCCCCCAGGACAGCGTGAAGCCCCTTCTCCCAATCATCTGCATACCCAGTGATATCTAGGTTTAGAACACCACCATCTGAAAAATACATTAGCAAGTAATTTCCATATTCAAATTTGATCCATGACCGCCTGGGCCTATTATGGCTCCTCTGGGGCTCAGGAAGCTGGGGACCGGCAGCCTGGGGACACACGGGCCACAGGGAGGTCCAGCCAGCCACTCTTGCCTGGCCCTGGTGTAGGTCTCCCAGGGAGATGGAGCCATTGGTTGTCACCCCAGGTCTCGGCTGTTCTCCCTGACGCCCGGGACTCCCGGGGACTGTGAATTCCTCCCACACCGTGCCGCCATGCAAGGCCCTTGGACAGATCTTTGTCCTCGACTTGTTCTTTTCGCCGTGTCTCCTGCTCTGGAGAGCAGAGGAAGGGAGAAATGGCGAGCTAGGGTAGAAAGGGGTGCTATGGCTGGAAGCCTCTGAGTTCCTGGGGAGCAGAGGGCAGTTATGGGCATTTCAGATAACTCCATGAACAGATGTGATGAGAAACCTGGCCTAGAGAGAGAGAAAGAAGGATGAGGCCCTGCGATTGAGAATGAAGTCTGCGATAATACTGGAATCACTGCAGCTCTTCAGGGCCAGACCTTGGGCCAGGAACCTCACAGGGAGTCGTGGCGTTCCTTGGTCACTAATTCCCCAGAAGGGGGAATGTTGTGATGCCCATAATATAGACAAAACACAGACTCACTGAGGGTCCAGGGTCTTATCCCGGACCTCTTTGACTCTAGAAGTCCATGTTTCTTTCAGTCTGCCCTGTTGTCAAGAGAATATTCCAGACCTCTTTATTCCTCACCTTACTGTGATCTGAGAGAGAGGAGGCGGCTTCAACCCCGTAGCCTCCTACCCCCACCCCAGCCTCCCAGAAACTGTGAACGATGGTTGTGTCTACAGGCTCTGTGGCAAGTCTGCAGTGTAGGCCTGACAGGACGGTAGCAGGTGGCAGTGGGAGGCCCAGCACTGACAGGCTGTGTGACCTCTGGTGAGTTACTTCATCTCTCTGGGCCTGGTACATCTCAGCTTTGTGCAAGTATTTGCCGTTTTCCTCTTCCTTCTCCCCTCTTCATTATCACTATTACGCCTACCGACTGAAACATGGGTACAACTCTTTAACATGCTTAACTTACTCCCAGAAACACAGGAGGTTTTTTGTTTTGTTTTGGGTTTTTTGTTGTTGTTGTTGTTGTTTGTTTTTGTTTGTTTTCCTTGCAAGTGGCAAGGGGGAAATACTGAACAAACTCCAACTTCTCAAACTTGAACTCAATTCATTACAATGTGTCAGGGTAAACTCCGTGCAATTCTTTTGGTTTTGTGTGCTATTTTCATACAAATAAAAACAGAAACCACAAGGATTAAAAATGCTGTGACCCCTCTAGATTTAGCAAAGGCCTTGAATCCAAAAAGCCCCAAAGAGCCAGGTGTTCCCTCTTCATAAACCCTACCCTGGGATGAGATGAAGATTTTAGAAAGGGCATTCATTCTTCTAGATCAGAGCATTTTGTTCATAGCTTGCCATAGAGGCTCAAATAGACTGAAAGGTTCAGCACATTGTCCTGAAGTGTTTGAACTCTCCCAAGCCGCTGCTCCCCTGTCCTCGGACATGAACCTCAGAGCCCCATCTGGGGACTTACGAGGGCTTAGTCACTGGGAGTTGAACTCCACCATCTCCCGTAAGCTCCCTGTTCCCAAAAAAGGCCCTCCTCTGAAGCTTCCAAACGGAGCCCTGCGCCATCCCTCTGGGACACAAGGGAGGCAGGTAGGGACGTGCAGGTCGAATTTCAACAGTACCCAGGCTCGTCCTGCTTTCCCCGAGAGTACACTTCCTCCTACATCGCCGGGCTCTGGATGTGTGTGCAACACGCTCAGAACATGGGCTCGCCCCAGAACACAGCTCAGCCAGGCTGCTGACTGCTGGATGTGGGTGGACGCCAGGGGTGCTGCTAGCATCTGCTTTTGGGGCCCAGGACACAGGCTCCAGTCATGGAGGTTGGCTTCTTACTCTCCTCCTTGATCCTCAAATGAGAAGCTGTCAGGGGAAACGGGAGGTGCATAGTGTCTAAATGTGACTTCCTGGATTTGAGCACTGGCTTCACAAGTATTTGTGTATATACGTAATAGACACAACGCATGCATGCGTGAATGTACTAATGTATTGATTAGTCCATTCATTCATTCAATCAGTCCACTACCTCATTCTGTTTTGCCCTATTAGTCGAGCACAGAAGCTTTGAAGTCTGAAAGGCCTAATTTGAGTCCTGACTTGGTTTGTGTGTGACTCTGGACAAGTTACCTAACCGTTCACTTTTTATTTATTTATTTTTTAAAATCATTATTATTTTTTATTATGTTATGTTAGTCACCGTACAATCCATCATTAGTTTTTGATGTAGTGTCCCAAGATTCATTGTTTATGTATAACAACACCCAGTGCTCCTTGAAATCCATGCCTGAATACCCATCACTGGGCGAACTCCTCCCCCATCCCCCTCCCCGCCAAACCCCTCAGTTTGTTTTGTAGAGTCCACAGTCTCTCATGATTAATCTCCCCCTTCGATTTCACCTCCTTCATTTTTCCTTTCCTTCTCCCAAGAGCCGAGATGCCTTTCAACAGATGAATGGATACAGAAGATGTGGTCCATATACACAATGGAGTATTATGCAGCCATCAGAAAGGATGAATACCCAGCATGGATGGGACTGGAGGAGATTATGCTGAGTGAAATAAGTCAAGCAGAGAAAGTCAATTATCATATGGTTTGACCTAACCATTTAAACTCTCTGTTCTGGATGCCTGCTGCTCTATCTACCTGCCACCTTCCACCTGACTCTTTATGCTCACTCTCTCCCCCGACCTCTTTCCTTAGTTCAGTCTCTCCTCCTTTGTGCACTGTTTCTCGCAACTGCATGGTCCTGTGGAAGCTGTCATGTGACTGCACTTCTCAGTCCATCCCCTGGCCTCAGGGCCAGGGGACCGGACTGCTGGGTGAAATCCCTGGGATTTGTAACCTTAGGACCAAAAGGAGTGCCAAGTCAGTGTCACCCCAGTAGCATAAGCCAGAATACAAAAATTTCAGATGCAGTGGGCAAGCATAAGAAAAAACCTGTTTTTTATGCAGAGAGAGAAGAATGAAGCCAGCAGCCAGAGACAAGTATATACAACTGGGCGAGAGTAAGATATCTGAGAGCATCGGAGTCCTGGCTTGTAGCTACTCTAGAGGTCCCACCATAGTTCTTTTGTGGGTTCTGATGAGAGAGCCTGTTATACTTGTAATAAATTTGCCTTTTGCTTAAGCTAGTTCAAGTTGGGTGTCTATTCTTTATAATCAAAGCAAGTCCTCATCACACATTGTTTATCTCACCTATAAAAGGCCATAGAGAATAACTCAAACTATCTCCATGGGATTTTGATAAAAGTCAAATAAAATAATGTACATACACTGTTTTGTGGAATGCCTGGAACACATGAGCCCCGAGGAAATGCCAGCAGTTGTGGTGCTCATGGTAGTATCTAGCATCAGCTTTTTGTGAACATCTCAGAAGCCACGAAGTGGGCTGGCTCACCAGTTCGCCATTCCTGAGCAACTGCTCCCCTGCCTAGGGCCAAGGGAAGGAGAAGCAGGAGGCCCCACAGTCAAGCTCAGAGCTCTGGATTTAAGCAGGGCCAATGAGCTAACGTTTCTGTTGTCAAGTCTGACAGTGGCTTGTGACTGCATTTCCCACCTGGCCCCCTGACCCCAAGGCCTCGAGGGGATGACTTGGACAGTCATGGGGTCTCAGTGTCCACCAATTTAGCATCTTCTTCCAACTGGCCCACATGCCAAACCTCGTGGCCAAACCTCCCATGCCTTCTATCTCCCTTTTTATTCTCCATGCACCCCTTCCACAAACCCTCTTCAGCATTAGAAACCTAAGCAGAAGGTTTCTGTAAGATCCCTGTCTTGGGGCTCTCCCTGCCAAAGCAAGTGGTAGAAGTAAGATGTGAACCCAGGCGATCTGATGTCAGAACCTTGGCTTTTCCCCACTACTCTGTATTGCCTCCAGTATTCTATAAGAGGCATAAGAACAGGATCAGGCATGGAGTAATAATGATGCTCAGCAAATGGTACTGACTCAGAATAGTTCATCCGTCCTGCTCTCCATAGGCATGCCTCGGGCCTGCCACAGCATTAGAGGCCCTAGGAATGCAGAGCGGCTGAAGGATAAAATGCACGGAATGCAAAGCAGTGCCACCACCCAGAAGGCACTGAATTCTCATGGGAGACCCCTGGGAGCCAGCAATGGTTATACTACTGCTCTTCAAACACTGCTTACTGGTTGGATCCCAGCTTGTTCGGCCCTTTGCCTCCTGGTAATAAGTTTCATCACATTCCCTCCTCATGATCCTTCTCTGAATTTCAAATGTATTTAAGATGTTTAAAGAAAAGGTTATTTGAAAACACACAGGAATCGATCATTGATCTTGGACACCGTGGGCCAGTGCACCTCCAAAGTATATCTCAGGATGCTAAGGAAAATGATGCAAGTAGTTTCACATTCAGTAAAGCGACCCCAAAGAAAATTGGGTTCTCGTGCAAAATATCCAGAGCTAGAAAAGGTGGCCAGAACTGGACCAGGACCTCATCAGGTGAGACTGTAGTGAGCTGTTTTTAGTGTGGCAGGGTGTTCGTGTGCAAGGGCTGAAAAGAAAGTTAACAGGAGGGATTGTGGAAAAAGGAACATATTGTGTAAGTATAATGACAATGTTTTCCAGACCACAAATCTGAATGTAAACTCTGATAATTATGAATGTGTTTTCAGGGACAATGAAGCAGCATAGTTGAGAGTGTGATCATCCAGGAAATCCACGACATAAGGCTGTGAATATATATGAAAAGAAACAAGGCATGAACATTGAAAAGACATATAAAAATCACCGAGGCGATGAAGGAGCACAAATAGGAGAGGTCAAAGTCATTGAAAATACATTATAATTTAAAAAGACTAGATGACAGAGAAAAGAAAAAAAAATCATGAAAGATAGGCTTCTAAGGAGATGCCCTGCCCCGTGGAATTCATAGAATGGCTTCCTCACACCTCACTGAGGCCAGGACTAGAGGACTAACTCCCTAGTGATACCACTCCTTCTAAGATTATCCCAGCTCCACCACCCTCCTGAGGAAGAATCATCCAACTTTGTGGACACGCCTACCTGCCAAGTATGTGCAAAACAGTCTTTCTGGAATATTCTGGACTATGCTATCCCAAAGTCACTCCTTTTCTCCATGAAATGGCTTTCTCCAGCTTTGGAAGCCAGAAATGGCAGGAAAGGATCTCACACTACCTTCCATTCGCATTCCACTTCTTGCCTGGTTTCCCTAACCTCAGTCTTACCACCTCCAGTCCATCCTCTACCAGGCCCCCAGCATGACCTGCTGATCCTTCAGATCTGACCCCACCCTTACCCTTTTCAAAGACTGTCAGTGCCTCCTCCTTCATCTACAGAATGATTTCCACCCTCCCTGGATGAGTACATCGTTATTTTCCATGCTTTCCCCTCCTCTCTCCCCTTCCCTTTCTTTCCCTCCCTTCCTCTCTTCCTTTCTCTCTTCTTTCTGGCCTTTCTGCTTTCTTTTTAAGTTAATCTCTTCAAGGTTCCTAGCCTTAACCTTGATCTGATAATAACACACTATGCTGTGTTTCCTATCAGAATGGCTTCACCCTTCCTGGAATTCTCTATTTTAATCTTACTCTGAATGACACCACTCAACATTTAGGATTCAACATAAGTGGTATCTACTCCAAGAAGCCTTTCCTTACCATGCCCCAAAGGCTGGGTTGAGGGGTTAGGCAGCCTTGTTTTGTTCTCTCCAAATACCCTGTATATATCTAAATCACCGAACTTGCTATATAACACACATATTTGGTGGCTTATGTGTCTGGTCTCCTTTAGTAGACTATAGTTTCCTCAATGGTAGGAAATTAACATTATTATTATTATTATTATTATTATTATTATTATTATATCTGCAATGCCTAGCATGAGGAACTGTACCACAGTGTGCACTGAGTGAATGTTAGCTGAACAAATGAGTGAGTGGGATTTTAAAAGGAGAACCTGTTCTTGGTAGCTAATAATAATAAATGATGGTGGTTCTGCTAATAATATTAGCTAATATTTACTGAGCATTCACTATGTATCAGGGACTATGCTAAAAGCAAGACACGTGCATTATTGATTTAACTCTCAGGGTAGTCTCATAAGGTAGAAAGTATTTTTATAGCCATTCACGTTAGGTCATTTTATTAGTGGTACCCACAATGAGTCCTATATTCCAATATCCATACTTGCATAGTCCCCTCTCTCATTGGCTCTAGATTTGGCCTTGTGACTTGCTTTGACCCACAGAATTGCAAAATATATGATACATACAGAGACTCGATGAGTGACAGTACAATGGGCCTTACCTTCTTGGAATGTTGCTGATAACTCTGAAGAAACTTGAGCCAGCCTCCTTGAGGATGGGCAAACATGCAGAATATAATTTTAAAAGGAGAATATAACATATAATTTTAAATTATATGAGTGGTGCCGTGTGAGATGAAACCAAGAACCACTCAGCTCATCCCCAACTCAAACTGCTGCCCCAAAGAATAGTGAGTAATACAATGGTAGTTGTTTCAAGCCACTAAGTTTTGGGGTGGTTCTTCCACAGCAGAGGTTAACTGAAATACATCCACCTTGGAAAAGACTACACATATCAAGGCAAAATTGAAGTTAGAAACAAGATGATGACAGATGTAAAATTAAAAGACAAAATGGCACCAAGTTCTTTAGAGTTCTTTAATATAAATAAGTACCTTACTGATGTAAAAGTACTTCTTAATTTTAATGCTGTTGAAAGAGTGCTGAACAAAGGTGAGTTTCAGGCCCAGCCCTACTATTGCTGAGAAGTCCTGTGAACATGACACATCACCAAGCCTCTGGGAATCTGAGTTTCTTTGTCGGCAAAATGGGGAGATAAGTACCTTATGTATATTCTATTAATTTCACAGGGCTGGTGAGAGAATCAAATGTCCATCAAACTGCCCAAATGGAGGTATTAATGCTATTGGAGTTAGTTAATAACTTTGGATCACAACAATTACTAACAACTCCTCCACAAACCAGCAAAAGCTGGTGGGACAGAGGAAGATGATAAGGAATGGGAAATTCAGCAGATAAACTGTCCATATCTTTCCATGTACTGAATGATGTTTCTCTAGTAGGTATTTCAACACCTTTAGTATTGGTGCTATCTCATCATTTTCCGTATATGGTGCTCTTGAGATACCTTGTGTAATACTTTTCTCCCCCCAGAGTTTAAAATCCAGTGTCACACCCTCTCTTAAAGGTCAGGAGAATACCTGATCTCAAAGCAAACCCACTGGCCAGGAGTGTGAGGACTTGGGTCAGACTCTGCCTCCCATGAGC
This sequence comes from Mustela putorius furo, assembly GCF_011764305.1. Lineage (NCBI taxonomy): Eukaryota > Metazoa > Chordata > Mammalia > Carnivora > Mustelidae > Mustela > Mustela putorius. The sequence continues at coordinate 34,479,097 of NW_025422368.1, read as the reverse complement.
CATGGGACCTTGTCTCTTAACCCTGCTGAGTTTGATTCTCTGTTAAATATGAGAAATGATGAACGCCCAACTTTTATATAAATGTGTACGGGACTGGAGGAGATATGCTGAGTGAAATAAGTCAAGCAGAAAAGGTCAATTACCATATGGTTTCACCTATTTGTGGAACACAAGGAATAGCATGGAGGATATTAGGAGAAGGAAGGGAAAAATGAAGACAGAGAAATCGGAGTGGGAGAGGAACCATGAGACACTATGGACTCCGGGAAACAAACTGAGGGTTTCAGAGGGGAAAGGGCTGGGGGGATGGGTTGGCCCAGTGATGAGTATTAAGGAGGGCATGGACTGCATGGAGCACGGTGTTACATGTAAACAATGAATCACAGAACACTACATCAAAAACTAATGATAGACTGTATGGTGACTAACATAATACAATAAAGAAAATAAAAATAAATAAAATGTATGAAAGTGTATGTATGCTGAATACCAAATATAAATATCTGGAATAAAAGATACCTGAATTTAAAAAAAGAAGAAGAAAAAATGGCTGAATTGGATAGAAATCCTTATCTGCCTCCCTCCAAAGCCTGGGATTCTTCCATGGTGCTGGGCAGCCTCCAAATGGAACCTTCTCAGTCTGCAGGAGAGCAAAATTATTGGCCAGGTAGTTTACCATTAAATGGGGTCACCAGCTTGTGGCTAAAGAAACAGATGATGAAAAAAGTGCTGGGGGAGAAAATGCCTGTTTACAAACACAGCTTAATTAATTAGTCAACTCAGATGAGGCAGAAGAGGCGGGTTTCCAGATGCTTGACATGGGGAATTAATTAGCAGAAAGGCACCAGGCTTGGACTCCTGTCTAGAGCACATGGTGGATTTAAATGACTAAATTGCCTCAGTGTCCCTCACTTCAACTAAACTGTCCCTCAACTTAACTAAAGCCATTTGATCGGGAACGAACAAAAGCCAACAGCAACCACCACAAAGAAAAAAAAACAAAGCACCTCATTGAGAATGACAACCAAACTGGAAAGGGGCCACCAACTAAAGCTACAGGTGAGGTCCAGAAAAGAAAGTCGTCTCTAGTGTTTCCAGTTCATGTCACAAAGGGTCAGAATAAAATGAAAGTGAAGTAAAGTCACATCCCACTGGCACTTGGAAATTCCACATCTGTACCTAAATAAAATGGAAAATAAACCTGTAGCCCTTGAACTCCTGCCAGGCAAAGCCACTACCTTCATGTCCACCATCTTGGTGGCTGCCAAACAAGTGTGTCTGGGAAAAGCTGAAGTACCAGGACACTGCCTCCAAGTTCTATGTCATTTTGCTTATGGAAAGGGTAAAAGGTAACTTGGGAAAAAGAACTCCTTTCATCCAAGTGACTTGTTGTAAATAGAAACTAGGCGTGAAATCTGTAGAAATCACAACAAAATGGGGTTGGGTCAGCCCGGGAGAATAAACAATGGGGAGATAACATTCAATGAAAGGCATACTAAACTCTGTGTGACTTTACAAATCAAAGTCACTTTTTAGGAATGGGTCCCTTCCCTTCTCTGCTTCTACAGTTCACATTTCCTGGAGTTCTAAAAGGGCTTCTCATTTGTTGTTTATATTTTCATCAGTGAATTTCCATGTATTCTTCAGTTGTTTGGGACTTGTCCTCTGCCTAATTAAGCAGAGGAAGTTAATGAGGTATGAAGTGACTTTGTGCCCCACAGTAAACAGAACATCATGCACATAAAGAGAAGTAAGTGACAGGTCGGGGCAAAGAGTCAGGTGAGGCTTGAGGTTTGGGGGCCTGGACAGAGGGTGGGGGGACAGAAAACCATGATGGGATTCCACAGGAGGGGGGCATAAACGCAGACTCTTGGATCTGGAGGTGATCTAGAGAGAATTGATAGGTTTCAACCAGGCTCTATATTAGAGTCACCTGTAAAACTATTAAAGTGCAGATTCCTGGGGGCTCCAGTGTGGCTCAGTGGGCTGAGCCTCAGACTCTTGGTTTCAGCTCAGGTCACGATCTCAGGGCTGTGCCCATGTCAGGCTCTGTGCTCAGTGTGGAGTCGACTTAAAGATGCTCTCCCTCTGTCCCGTCCCACATTTGCACATGTGCCCTCTTGCTCTCTCGTAAATAAATGCCAACTCCTGAACCCTGTCCCCAGGCCAGTTCTACTAGAATCTCTAAGCAGGATGAAATAGTAAATTTAAATAAAGGAGACAATAGCCTTATTTTAAAACTCCCCAGGTGATTCTAATGGGCCACAGGATTGAGAGCCGCTCCTCTCTGATGACCCCTTCACTTTATAATGGGAGAAGTGAGGGAACACATCTGGAGAGGCAAAAGAGATGGTGTGGGTCAATGGTGTTAGGTGACAGTGCCAGGAGTTGCTCACAGCTTCATTTACAGCTTTAATCTCCCTTTATGGGAAAGGGAGCTGTCCCTGCTGGGCTCCTTCCCCTCGTCAGGGTGTCATACTTGGGCATGTGTGTGTGAGGCTGAAGGGGGTGAGACTAGCGGTGTTCAAAGTGTGGTCCCCAGACCAGTAGCATCAGCATCTGGAACATGTCAGGAAGGCAAATTCTTAGGCTTCCCTCCAGACCGACTGAAGAAGCAGTTGTGAGCATGGAACCCAAGAATCTGGGTTTTAAGCAGCCCGATGCATGCTGAAGTTTGCGAACCTCTGGTTAGGACTCTCATTTTCCAAGGGCTCTTGAGAGGCAGGGTGCAGAGTGGAGGTCATGATGGCAGGAAGTTCATGAGGACCCTGGGCCCTGCAACTGAGGTGGAAGGCTGGCAGGGTTTTCTCTGGATTAATCAAGGGCTGCAAATAAAATGTATCACCATATACGGCAAGGATTTTAATATTTACCCTGTGTCACCTGCCTGACTACAGCTAGCTGGTGAAAATAAAATGTCTTTTGTTCCCTCGAAGAGATCTGATGCCAAACTGATTTGAAAAATTTCCGTTTTTGCCTACGAAAGGGGTTTATTCAATACCCTGCCTCATTTCAACTGCAATATTCCTATTTTCAACTCCTGATTATGTCTCACAATAGAGAATAAGAGAGATAAATTTAATAGTAAAAAGATAATCAATGTTTTATCTGCTGGAAGAATCTATTCACAGCTCATACCCCGTCAGTGGCAGGAGCACCCACTCCCAAACCAACCCTATCCCGTTTCTCGTTCTTTCTTGGCTCAGGGCCCTTCTCAGCACCTACCACACAGCTGTTGATATGAGGAATGTGCCAAAATGATGGAAGAGCTAGGTCACAGCAGATAATCCACTTATGGATAATAAAAAATGTGTGTCACACTTGGCTGATCATGTCAGTTCTGAGCTGCTCTACATACATAAGAGATCCTTCAAACCCAAGACAGATTCCAAAGCAAAATGAAAAACCCATATGATCTGGCCATGTTCTGACTCGTGTTTTAATTCACCCTAGAGTAACAGGTCAAAATAAACTCTCTGACCAATAACTAGTTATTGGAGCTCCAGTGGCGCAATCGGTTAGCGCGCAGTACTTATACACCAATAACTAGTTACTGATCACGTGTCCTATGCCAGGCTCTATGTGAGAAACTGCAGGGGGGTACGGAAGATAATGACACAGATTCTGTTTTCAAGGAGCTTCTAATCAAATAGGGGAAAAAAGAAATGTACATATTAAAAAACAACTTATAATGTCCCATGTAGCAGCTATGATCAGCTAACTGGTATACCAAATAGCTTATAAAAAGGATTATAACACATTATAATGGATTATAACTAGTTCATGTCAGTGTACTGAGGTTGGCACAAGGCAGCCTCCTGCATGCAATTATTTGGGGACCCAAGCCAGCAGAGACTCTGGCATCTTTAACATGAAGCTTTCAGGCCCTCATGGGGTGGTCTCCATCCCAGCTAGCCAGAGAGAAAAGGAGCAGAATTGAGCTTATGTGGGAGGATCTTATGGGGCAAGCCTGGAAGAGGGCAAGTCTGGAATGGGGCAACCCATCACTTCTGCTTGTGTTGCACTGGCTAGGCATCAGTCACATGGCCATGCCTAACTAAAAGAAGCTGGGACATAGAATCCAGCTGTACAGCCATAAAGAAGAGCAAACAAAATTTATTTGGTAAATACCTACAGCCTCCACCATGTTAGGCATGCTTGGGGAGGGTTGTGAGCTGGGGGTGGGGGGCCTTGTTTCATTGTTTCCCACTATCATGTGTTACTTTTGTAATTTCTGAAGATTCCATACTCGTGACACTCCCCTTGATTTTTCCTAGAGCTCAATGGAATACTGTACACAACAGTCCACTCTAGGAAGGAGTGTTACTGGGAAGCTATGACAAAATTCAGCAAAAGAGGGGTAGCAACTTTCAAATGATGTTACCTTGACCTTTCTGTACCTCCTTTTAGCCAACAACTCTCTGCTTACTGCCAATGCATGAAAACCACCTCAGTGTTGGCACTTCAAGCAAGTGATGGATTGCATTCAGGTCCCTGGGCCAAGAGAGGATCCAATAGGGCAGGACACCAACTGTTTTACTCAGCAAGAATGTTTGTTCTGGGGCCTGATGGGATGCCAATGCTAAAAGGGAGTCTTAAAACATAGAATGTAGAGGAGTATGGGGAAAATCTCTTCACAATGAGAATGGGATGGTGAAACAGTCAGGATACTAAACAAGGATTGGACAAGGGGAGACAAGTATTTGCCTTATTCCCCTGATTTCTATAAAGAAGGGAAATCAATAGGCCCTCTTTAAGAGCTCCTTCTGGGTGAAGAAGATTACCTATCTATTTCCCTCCCTCACTACCCTGATAGCACTCTCCCAGAGAACCTTTAGTTCAGAGCCCTGAGAGGAGCACTGGAGGATGCAAAAGCAGCATATATCTGGGCTTACATTTCCCCTCCTTGGTCTCACTATTTTCTACAAAGATAATTTTCTAATTGGAATCAACAGACATAACAGCAGACAGAAGTAGGAATCAAAAGGTTAAGTGTGAGCACAGAAGATTTAGCAAATAAGCCCTGAATATTTACCCTGAGAGCAAATATGCTCTAGTGCCCTGAATCTAGCCATTTATTTGCTTTAAGCAAGACAGTATGCTTCATTTAGGCAATTAGCAGCTGTGAGGAAATGTGTCTGTGTTTGAGTTCCTGACATTAAACTGCACGTTTTACACCTCTGGCATTTTATGATGGAATCATGAGCCCAAGAAGAACTTTCATGTACTGATACTTAAAATGCAAATATACATTTTTGTTCTTTAATTCATTAATTCATGAATTCAACAAATATTATTACACACCTATCAGGAAAGAGGCAATCATCTAGGTGCCAGGAATTGAGGTGAACATTCCAGTCCCTGCCCTCCAGAAGTTTACATTATAGGCAGGGAGAAAGACAATAAGCAGATCTATAATAAAATGGCAGCTAGAGAGAACTGCTAGTAAGAAAATAAAGCACAGAAAAGAGAATGGTGTGTGATGTGATTCAGGCAATGTGGTCAGGGAAGTCTTCTACACAGAGGTGACAGGCAGAGACTTGAACAAAGCGAGAGTCACGTGACTATCTGAAGGAGGAAGGTTTCAGGCAGAAAACTCCATGAGGGCAAAGATCTTGCGATGGGATGTTCCTTGGAGTATGTTGGAAATAGCAAGTCAGCCAGTTCAGCTGGAGATGGGGACCCAAATTAAGGGTGGTAGAAAGGAGTCTGGCGGGGTTGGGAGGAGACAGTCCACATAGGGAGGCTTTGGATCATCAGTGTTTGATGGAAACCCATTGCAGGGTTTTGAACAAGTAACTGATATGAACGGTTATGTTCTAAAAGGACCCTTTTGTCTGTGACCTAGAGAACTGACTATGGGGAGTAAGAGTAGATGCAGAAGGCAAGTAAGGAAATGAGGGTGACTCTGACTGTGGTGGTGGCAACAGAGGAAGTATGAATTGGTTAGTTTCAAGTCATGTTTAGAAGGTGGAAACAACCAGATTGCTGGTGAATTGGGAATTGGTAGAGATAAAGAGAGGAATCCCAAATGACTCTGAGGTTTTGGGTCCCAACAATGGGTGATATGGTCTACAGGGACCCTACGAGGAACAGTGATTAGGCTGAGGCCAGGATGGACATGGATGCCACACAGCCTGAGAATGACATGGATCTACTGCTTACAAGCCCTAGGACTTCAGGCAAGTTGTTTCTGTACATCAGTTTCATCTTCTGTAAAATGGGGATGTTAATAATATCCACCTTGTAGGGTTGTTATGTAGATGAAATAAGTTAATGCCTGTAAGGCACTCAGAACAGGGTCTGGGATTGAAAAAGCTCTCAGTAAATACTGGCTAAAGTGAAAATGGAGGGCAGGAAGTAGATATGCAGAGAATATCAAGAGTTTGATTTGGGACAGGGGCATCTGAGTCACTGGTCAGAGGTCCCAGCAGAAATGTCAGTAGGGTAAGCACAAGAGTCTGCATCCAGGTGAGAGTTCCAGACTGGAGATACATTTGAAAGACATTCACATGCAGAAGACTTTGCAGGTCAAGGGACTGGAGAGTATAATCTTGCCTTCATCTAGGAAACACCAGTGATAGAGAAGCAATGATTATATTCTGGAAGCTAACAGAAAAAGGAGGGTGGTAGAGTAATGTACAAGAGGAGGAGCTAACTTAGACTTGGGGGACAGGCAAGATTTCCCTGAGCAGGTGAGGTTGGTGTTAAACCCAGTGGTAGAACTTCCATTCATAATTAGGCTCACTGCTCTCTTTCTATATTTTTAGTCATAATGCTCATGGTCTATACCAAGAAGCTAAAAAACCAAAAGTACAGAAAAGGACCATGAGAAAATCAGCTGTGTACCTATACACATTTCCCTAAGAAAAACATCAACTGGTCTTCTTAACTGAGATGTTCATTTTTTAGCAAAGTGTTGGCCTCTACCAGAGAATGGAAATGTCAGAATTTCCATACATTTTGTATTTGTTGCAAGAAATAGTCCATGGCTTAGTCAGCATTTTCTCAAAATGAGAACAATAATCACGACACAGGGCTTTACCTAAGCTAACAAATCATTATCCTTTATGACCTATGTGTAAACAGGACCCGGATGAAAAGGTTTACTAGTTTTCTTCCCCGTTCAGGACATTAGGCCCTTAATACCTACATAGAAGCTGTATGTACAAAGAAGCCTTCACAAATAGTCCACCAAACATTTGCACACTCTTTTCCCTTTCCCTTCTACCTTATGTACCAAATAAGCAAAATTCCTTCTGCACCAGTAAATTGTTTCACTAACTCCAACCGAGTTCTGTTAGGAGTCTAGGCCAAAATGATGTCACCGGGCTGTAAATAAGTGTGCAGGTCTGTCTGGCAAAGGGGATTTAAAAGACATGAGATTAGATTTCCCACTGAAGTGGAAAGAAAGGTTTCTACTCTTCAGAAAGACCTGCTGTCATCTTTCTGCTGTCCCAGATGGTGAAAGTTATGGACTCCTTGACCTAAGCCAAAGCCGATATAAGAGAAAACAGACAAGCAAGACCTGCTCAAAGAAACTGAGCAAGAGCCCATCTGCGATGACTTTAAGTACACAAGATACGACAAGGACACCTTCCCTGACCCTGTTTTCTACACGGCGGTTTACAAGGTAACTTAAAAAAGTCTCTTAAGAGACTAGTCCAAGGTGTCCCACAATTCCTAGAAATGGCAATAACACATTTAAAGGACTTGGAACTTGTTGGGGTTTTTTGTTTTGCTTTGTTTTGTTTGTTTGTTTTTGCAAGTAGTAAACCAAGGCCAAGGTATGTCTATATGCAAAAGAAAGTACTACATGCTGAATGAATGGGTAGGGACATGCGTTCACTGGCAAAAGGAAGATATCGGCAGAGGCAATCACAGGGCACTGATCACTGAAAATAATATCTGGGAAAGGCCATGCTTTCTAAACAGAGTCAGAGCTGGGGTTTGTGGTTCTCAGCCTGCTGCACCTCACATCCCCATCAAAAGCACGAGAAAGAGTCTTTTGAACTTGCGAGTTAAACTTACCTCCTGAGGTGTAGGAGTCCCTCTCCACTTATGGGAGGGCACTTGAGCTCATTTCAAAATGGTTCGGTCTTAAAAATGCAAGAACCAGAGCACAGATGTCAGCCTTTAACAGTGAAGAACCACTTGGCAAATGGGGGTGGAGGGAGCGTCTAGTAAGTAATCTTACCCAGAGAATGTGTACTCATGGTGACTTCGGTAAAGCAAGCCCCATCCTGCCTCTCTCTACGGTAATGGAATGGACCTGAATTTTCTAGACATAGGACATAACCCATCCTCTTACTCCAATTACCCTATTTCTGGCTCCCCTATATAGGACAGTCCAGGATGAAGATAAGCCCCTCTCTTCATCTTTGTTGTACTCCATGGGAAAAGGAAAGGAAATAAAAGATGATATTTATGGAATACCTCCCATCACCCAAGCCCTGAGGAAGGTAGGTGTATATATGTGTGGGGCGCACACACACACACACACACACACAGTGAGGTTAAGTTATATTTTCTCCCTTTTATTGAGAAGGGAACTGATATTCAGGCAAATTGAGTAACTTGTCCAAAGTCACCAGCCAATACATTTCAGTGCCAAGGATGTAAACCCAGTTGTCTCCCACAAAGCCACATTTTTTCCAGAGGTCTGGTTCTGAGCATTCCCATCCTACTAAAGACCCCAGTAAAATTTCAGGAACAGTGCTGCCGGAGTCACATACTGTGGCAACCAGTCAGAGCAGACCCTAGTTTCAGACGTGCCTCAGAGAGATCATAAAAATAAAAAGATTTTGCAGGGGTAAATGTAGTAAAAGCTGTCACAGTGTTCACAGACACTGAGGTCTGCTCTAAGACCAGATAAATTCTGCAGTTCTTAGCAGTCACAATGTTGATAGCTTTTTCATACCTGAAGACTGTTAATGGGTCACTTCAACGTCCCATTTCCTCTGAAGTTCCACACGTGTTCCACTTACTGCCCTTTTAATCATCCTCCTGTTTTCCAACAGACTCACCAAGTTCCCTTTTAACTCCTATAAATTCTGCAGTTTTCAACAGGACGCAGTCCTCCAGGAAGACTGGAAAAGCACTGGTGTGTCTTGGGAGAAGAATGTCTCCATCAACTCTCAGAACGCTCTTATCAGAAGGCTACTGTCCTCTGCTGGGGTTTCACACTTCACTTCACTTCACTTCACTTCACATTCACTTCCTGGCTCTTGTCTTTTTCTCCCTATCACTGTGCCTTCTTTCTTTTCCTCTTCTCCTTTGTCTAGTCCTTCTCTCTTCATTTTTGTTCTCCCTTTCACTGCTTGACTCTCCCATGTTCTTTTCCTTCACATTCCACATCTCTTATCCTTCACCCTCTCTTCCTCCATTTTTATAGTCAGTTCAGTTAAATTGAAAACCAAAAAACCAAAAACAACAGACGCTGGAGTCACACAAACCTGAGTCAAAGGCTACTTCTTCTACTTAGCATGCCCTTGGATGAGTAACCACACTGCCCCTTCCTTCTGTCTTCCTACCTGTAACATGCGGATATCAAATGCATGTATCGTAAATGACAAACTGTGTGTAAATGCAGTTCAGGCCTCTGAATGCGAGTAGGACATTTAAAAATCATAGGCAAAACCCCTATTTCTGTCCTGTCTCCTGTCCCACTGTTGTTAATCCAACCTTCTCTCCCACAATCCCACCTTCCCTCTGTTCCTTCCCATAGCTGTTGCCCATGGTTATTGCTCATCACTCCAGCTCCTTCCCCTTCACTATGTGATGGGTTCTCTTTGGCTGACTTCTCCTGATGGTCTATGTTCCTCTAGTCTGAGTCCACATCAAGTGAACATAATTAGATACTATAGAATGCTGCATGTAGACAAAATGTTCAGGCATCTCAGTGACATGCTGCTTTTAAGGAATGATAGTAACAAAAATATTAAACTCTCCTGAACCATTATTATTAATGGCCAAGATTAACAGGACAGGAAACAATAAGTGTTGGAGAGGATGTGGAGAAAGGGGAACACTCTTACACTGCTAGTGGGAATGCAGTTGGTGCAGCCACTTTGGATAATAGTGTGGAGATTCCCCCCAAAATTAAAAAAAAAAACAGCTACCCTATGACCTTGCAATTGCACTACTGAGTATTTACTCCAAAGATAAGATGTAGTGAAAAGAAGGGCCATATGCACCCCAATGTTCGTAACATCAATGTCCACAATAGCCAAACCATGGAAAGAGCCAACATGCTCTTCAACAGACGAATGGATAAAGAAGATGTGGTCCATAATATACAATGGAATATTATTCACCCATCAGATCAGCCATCAGAAAAGATGAATACCCAACTTTTGCATCAGCAAGAATGGGACTATGGGAGATTATGCTGAGTAAAATAAATCAAACAGAGAAAGTCAATTATCATACAGTTTCACTTACTTGTGGAACATAAGGAATAGCATGGAGGGTACTAGGAGAAGGAAGGGAAAAATGAAGGGGGGAAGTTGGAGGGGGAGATGAACCATGAGAGACTGTGGACTCAGAGAAACAAATTGAGGGTTTTGGAGGGGAGGGGGGGTCGGGGAATGGGTACACATAGTGGTGGGTATTAAGGAGGGCACATACTGCATGGAGCACTAGGTGAGATACATATATAATGAATCTTGGAACACTGAAAAAATAATAAATAAATAGATAAATAAATAAATAATAAAAAGAATAAGGAGCTCAGAGCCAAGGAATAGCCAGGGTGCCCTGTACCTCCAGGAATGAAATGTATGACTGAGGGAAGGAGCTTACCCACTCAGTAGGTTGAATAGGTAACAACCATACTCATTACCTATCTGAGAGCCATAAGATAACAGAGTTGTTTTTTTCACTGGACTTTTTAAGATTTGGGACCAATATTAACCACAAGTTCTTATACCAGGTTACTTTCCAATGGACATAATTCTATCGTAAGAGGCAGCACTTAGGTGGTAAACCTTCCACCAAAATTTCAAAACCATAGTTCTCCATTCCATAAAATGGGGGACCGCAAACACATACACTTGATGGGCATCCTGGTCACCCTGCCACGTTACCCTCATATCTTTCGGGAGTTCTTAGCCTGACCTGGCCATTTCCATGTCTCAGGCTTTTTTTGCCTTTATTTTGAATTCCCAGCTTCCTTTTGCCCTTGTCTTTACTGAGCTGCATCCTGTTAGTTTCTGATTACTTGTCCAATTTGTTGAGGTCATTTCCAATTCTAATCGCATCCCCCAAGGCTTTAGCCTCCACTTTAAATTCAGTCTCATCTGTGAACTTAATGAGTGTGCTGTTGCCGCATCCAAGTCACTGATGACAATCTTAACTAGAAGTGGATCCAGGACTGAGCCCTGTGCGACACCACATTTATGTGTTTACTTGTCAAAAGAAATGTATGTGCATGGGCTTTAACAAGTTCAGTTTAGAAAACAGAAGCCTCTCTCTTCAGAGTCTGGGATCACTCAGGTAGAATTTGTGACATTTCTGGCAATTCAAGGCTGGAGCTCCATGCCAGTGAAATGAAATTAACCAAAGTCACCGCTCAAAATGTAACTTTCTTTCTTAAAAAAAAAAAAAAAAAAAAAAAAAACACCTCATTGTTTTGAACATAAAAGTCACTACCTATTTTTGCCATTCTTCCCTGGGAATCACTCATATGTACACTCTGGCTTCTGAGGGGGGAGCTGGGCAGGGAGAGCAAGGCCTTGGCTTTTCATTCCATCTTTGCCATTTGGCAGATGACCTTAGGTGGACCACCCAACCTTGCAGCCTGGACCTTATCCTCATTGGTAAATGAAGGGCTCCAATCAGATGACCACAAATGTGTGTTCCAGATCTGAGAGGCTAGGGCTCTCTCTTGATTAAGGGCATAATTATTCTCAGTGGCATAATAAATGTGTAGAATACTACACATTCTTTGCTTTCCCATGACATTCATATATAATATGATAACTCTGAACACATTTAAGAAGGGTTATACTAATGCTGTGAATAGTCTAGGATTTGCTAAAATCCATATTTATTTGTTATATTCCTTCTTTACATATAGTTCCAAATACTTGAATGCTAGCTATGTGTGAGATGTTCTGATGCTTGTCAATTTCCTTGTGAATATTCTAACAACCAATATTTTATTTCAGATTTCTCACTTGAAAAGGGGGGAAACTGAAGTTTCACGATTGTGTGGAGTCACAGAGCTTGCTTGTGGGTTTGTAGGGCTTGAACTTAGGTTCCTGGCCATGGAGTTCTATACCTTTTCTATATGTCATGCTCCCCTGGTCTCTTGACTTAGTGTTCATTCAGTATAGTATATACTATAAAAGAAATATTATCAATTACATCAGCAATCAACTAAAATTCCTCAATGCACTATGCAAGGGCATCTGTTTTTCAATGATGAATGATAATCAACTCAGCTCCTGGAGACAAAAGTAAATTTTCTTATACTAGGGATATGTAAATAATTCTCTCTAAGAACAATATAAGGCTATTTTCTAAATATATTTGGCCCTAAGTCTGGAAAACAATAATAATTTTTAAAAAGTCAGCCTGGAGGGAGAGGTTCTGCCCCTGGCCTTGAAGAAGCAAACAGTCATGCTGTCAACTGCCTACAGAGAAGAGCCACATGGCCAGGAGCACATGTGGCTTCTAAAAGCTGAACGCAGCCTCTAGCCAATACTCAGTAAGAACTTTAGTTGAAGAGCCACAAGCAAGTGAACTCTGCCAACAAAGCAGAATAAGCTTGGAAGCAGAGTGATCCTCACTCGAGCCTCCAGATGAGAACACAGCATGGCAGGCCTTTGACTGCAGTGTTCGAAGACCCTGAGGAGAAAACCTAAAGACATGCCTGGCCTCCTAACCTCCCAAAACTGAGATAATAAGTGTGCTGTTAAAGCCACCAGGTTTGTGGGAACAGCAACAGGAAACCAATATAATTGTTATCTCTATTTCATGCAATAGGAAAACAATTTTGGAGAACTTAGGCCTGTGAGCTTTTGAGAATGTCAGTAACTTTGTTCAAGGTTACACAACCAGTAAGCAACAGAACTCGTATTTAAACTTAAGTTTCCCTAAAGCTCAGGGGTCAAATGCTTCTCAATACATCATGCTGCCTTTCATTGCTTTTCTTCTCATTGAATGGCATTACAACTGATGAGATATTAACACATACAGGATTATAATGTGACTTCTGGCAGTTATAAATCAATAATGCACATGGTCTTGAAGTTATAAATTAAATAACTTTAATATTTATTCCTTTCCCCATGCACCCCTCCCTGGCCATCATGTTTAGGAATGTTTCCCACTCCTCACTTCTGAGAGAGAGGAGAAGAAGAGACAAAAGAGGTAGAGTAGGATGGAGGAGGCTGCCTTATTAGCATTGGAGAGAGGTTCTCATCCACTCAAAGGTGGAATTAAAGGAATGTCTTCCAAAAAAGAACTGTTCCAACTAGAATAAAGCTCTGAGGGTCACAGTAATGAGCCTCCCACCAGGAATACTCCAGAGGCAGGAGCCTAGAGCTATGAATAAGGTTCCATACTTTGGGTTAATGCTGGGTAACAATGAAACCTGCAGCTTTGCTTCAATACAATTGGTTTGGGTTGGATGAAAGAAAGCTAGCAGAGGGCTGACTGAGCTTGACAAGTCAAGGAGCACTGGTTCAGATATCTTAAGGGCTATTTGTTTGATGTACATCATAAAGGCTGAAATTTCATTGGTGAGGCTTGGCTGGGCCTGTCTGCTGTTGGGCAGACTTGGACTGTACTTTATATGTGCCTCGGTTAAATTACTGGAACAGTAGTAAAATAGGTGTATCAAAATTTTGACATACCAAATTACACAGGAGCATATAGGGAGTAGGATAAACCTTAGCTCTATCTAGTCCATCATAATGCTCAATTTCTAAAGCACAGCATCAGAAAGGGCTCAACAAACAGTTGAGAGCGTATACCATGCCAGGCCCAGGGCCAAGTGCTATGAGGAAAGAAGGGGTGAGACAGAAACAGTTCTCACTCTCCCAGAGTCTATAATCTGGTAAGACAGAGGAGCATGCACATCAATAACTAAACAACCTTCTAGACACTTGGAATTTGCCATCTTTAGAGCAAGCAATGGTGAAAGGCACAGCTTGCCCCAGATTTAATGCAGTCAATTAGATGACATTAAGTCATGAAAGACCAGGTGGCAGGTGTGAAAGACCTAAGGGGACAGACTGTCATTTGCTATAAGAATTTCTAGAATTTCAAATTCCCTCCCACTGTCACAAAGAAAACAACTTGTCCTTTGATGAAAGAACTTACTGCAGTTACCTCCTATGGTAAAAGGGAGGGTCTAGTCGAAAAGGGGTATGACATCAATGAATATTTCTGGACTTTATCATCTTCACCTTCCAAGTAAAAGACATGCACAGGCAATGTGAAATGAGGACTTTAGAATATGCCTAACAAAACCCTGCCCTGGGGGATCTTGTGATCTAGTTAAGGAAAACTAAATTACATGCTAAATTGAATACCTAAGAGGCATAACAGATATAGAAGCCTCATTGTTGAATCTCCTTGAGAGTCCAGTATCTTCTTTCGCTTGTTAGGGGATTGGTTTTACCATTTTTGCATTGTGTGGTTGACATCAGAAGGGACAGTAGAAACAGAGAGAGGGATGAGAAGACGAGCACAACAGACAAAAATACTAGCTTTAATTAAATACTGGTTTGAACTTGGGCTCTGCCACTAATTTAGATTGCATGAGGATGGACATATTACCTACTATCTTTGAGCTTGCTTTCCTCATTTTGAGAGCCTGTTACTAACTTTGCCAGAGGGTTATTAGGAACAGGCAAGATAATATATGCATAGCTTGGTAGCATGATAGTTCACAGAGAGTGGACACTCAAAAGTTATTATTATTATTTCTTTTGAGGGAAGGAATTAAGGCAGGCAGACAGGCAGAGAAGACAGAAAACAGAAGGAGGAGCACTGGCTTTTTCTCAATTGGCTAATTTTCCTTGATTATTTTAAGGCTTTCCCCTTCTGGGATTTATCTACCTTCCTCTTTCACTATAGAGGCTCTTTTAGCAAGAGGCCAGCTGGTGCTGAGGACTGATTGCTCATGATTCCTTGGAGAGTTCCACAGGATTATAGGTACTTAGTGACAAAAAGGCATGGTAAAATATGTTTGGAGAAATGCTACAGCAAAATTAAACAATTTTCTTTATTACAGGAACTTTAAAGCCTATATTTTTCCCATGTGCATTTTAATTTTTCAAGATGATGATATGTAGTGGACAAGCTCTCCCAAGTGAACTCAATAGGTAAGTTTTTCATAGTGGATCATGTGAGGCTAGGGTTCCATGGACTACCCATCAGAAATACTGACTTAGATCAAGAGAGCACAATGCCTGTATGGGGAAGCGATAGAACTGTCTGGTGGGGAAAAGTCCCCAAAAGAAGTGGTTGGAAAAGTAATCCTGAACAACCCCATCTTCCCCATCAACCAAGCTGAACTAATAATTCAAAGCTCTAGCTCTCTCTTTTCTCATTTGAAAAATGAGGGGCTGGAGAAGCATATCTTAAAGTCCTCTTTTAGCTCTAACAGTCAAATATTTACATGTGGATGTGAACTACATGATTAGGCCTTCAAAAATTATACCCATTATTTACAATGCCCTTCTTAGATGACCAGCAATTCACTTCAATGAAGCCTTCATGGAGCACCCACCACCACATGCCATGCTCTGTGAGAGAAGCTCTGAACTCTTTGGTTCTCTCAACGGAATGTTAATGCAAGGACTCTCCTTATGAACAAAGTGGAAATGAAAAGAAATCACTTTGGCCTGGCATTCAAGGCCCTCCAGAGTCTAGCTATTTGTAGTCTTCATCTCTCAGGAATCCCACACCAACCTCATGAGCTCACTCCTTCCCACTGTTTTGTGTGGAAGGTCCCCTCCTATTCCGTCACTCTGCTTGTCTTCCCATTACACTGTCCCTGTGCTTTTTCTCCTTCTTTCACAGTGTTACCTTACCTGCAAATCCATTCTTCCTCCTCTGTCAACATAAATTCTGTTCTTCCTTTTGGAGGCAAGTCAGATCATAATAAGTCTCCCTTGACCCCAGAGGAGGGACTCTCTCTCTCACACACACACTTAAAATTCAACAGAACTTAATGTGTGCACTCTTATGAAGATGACAGAAGATTCCCTTTACATGCATGTTGACTTGTCTTCCCAACAAAATCTTAAGGGTTGGAGATTCCATTCTTTCCTCCGGAGTTCCGAACAAGGAAATACATCCCATTGCCATCAGTTGGCAAAGAGAAAAAAAGTCCCACTTCATTCAGTTCAGTAACTTCCAATCCATCCCCTCTGTGCCTCAGGTGTGCTTCCCTTTCTCAATGAGGTCTTCTTCAGCTATTTACCCAAAATTGTAACACCGTCTCTGCTATATTTCATACTTCCTTCCTTGCTTTATCTCTTTGGGCATTTATCTCTACCAGTCATACTGTATAATTTACTTAGTTTCAATGTTTTCTGTTTCTCCAGTTAGAATGAATACTGCGTAAAAGCAGAGATTTTTGTCTTTTTTTTTTTTTAACTGAATCTTAGTGCTAGAATACTAGATAAGTGCCTGGTACACAGAAGATGTGTGCTCTTTCTCTCTCTCTCTCTACACACACACACACACACACACACACACACACATACATATGGTTAATGAATAAATGACTGTAGGAAATGTCATTTAATGCAACAGGCTTAACATGGCCTCTTATGCTCTACTCTTTTGTCTCCCAGATCTTTCCATTAGGAGCCATGCATATAATGGTAGCTCAGTGAATATCAGCTGATTGGTGTGAGCTGGTATTGATTTTACTGGCCTTACGAGAAATTCTGGGACTAAATTAGATGCCAGTATAAAGTTTATCTGTTTCACTGGGCTTCAGGACTTACTGATGATTTTTCTCACTCAGCCTAACTCTGACATTAGATCCTTAGTATGTACTCTTCCCCTTCCACCTCTCCTAATCAAGCTTAAAAACATTCTGCATTGAAAGCTGTTTCGGAGTCCTGGTAGATAGAAACCAGTCCATTGGCCTATGCAAAATATCTATAAGGTCTGGACAGACTCACTCTGCTCTATGTCTTGGTATTTGTGGGATACTGAAAAAGTGACCAACTTCCTGCAGATCTTGGTTTTCTTGTCTGTAAGACTGGGATAATATTTAGCTGGAAGGAAGTTGTGAGATTAAATAAGCATTTAGGACTTTATCTATTCTTTCAGTTACCATGTACTGAGCCTTTACTATGTTCTAAGCTACATTATGCACTAAGGACATAGAGATCAAAGACTCCATTTCTGCTCTTCAGAAACTTGCAGTCTGGAGAGGGGAGATATTTATAAATGAGCAAGTACAATAAAGTGCGGGAAGTGTAGGGATGAAGTCTGCATCGGTTCATTCAAGAAAGCACATGTGGGGCACCTGGGTGGCTCAGTGGGTTAAGCCTCTGCCTTCGGCTCAGGTCATGATGTCAGGGTCCTGGGATTGAGCCCCACATCCCGCTCTCAGCTCAGCAGGGAGCCTGCTTACCCCTCTCTCTCTGCCCACCTCTCTGTCTACTTGTGATCTCTGTCTGTCA
Organism: Mustela putorius furo; assembly: GCF_011764305.1. Lineage (NCBI taxonomy): Eukaryota > Metazoa > Chordata > Mammalia > Carnivora > Mustelidae > Mustela > Mustela putorius. The sequence goes on along the minus strand of NW_025422368.1, from coordinate 34,461,437 downwards.
AATCAATCAATCAATCAATCAATAGAACGCTCATGTTCGGCTTTCCAATCATGCCTGCAGGGAGGTCAGGAAAAGCTTGCCAACGGAGGCAACAACTGAACTGAGCAACTGAACTGAGCTTTAAAGAGTCATTACGAGTTAGCCAAGTGGAAAAGGTCGGAGGCAGAAGAGGAAAAGCCCACCTTCCTGGATAAAGGGAAAAGCATATGCGGGGAGATGAGAGTATGGTGGATTCAAAGAACTGCCATCAGTTTCTTATGGATAGAACTTAGGGTTTAAGTTGAGGAATCACGGAAAATGAGAATGAAGCAGTCTGCAGGAGTCTGGAGCCAGAAAGTGAAAGTTAAAGCTCCCCAGCATGGCTTTTGAGTTTTTATCTTGATGTCACCAGAGAGCTATTGCTGAGTTTTAGTCAGAGAACCCACATGAATAATTTTATGTTTTAGAAGGATCCTTCTAGCACTGTGTGAAGGATACATTAAAATAGGACCAGATCAGAGTCAGGGAAAGAGGCAATTGTAGTCATGCACGCAATAAATGACAAAGGCAATAAGGGAAGAAATAAAGAGAAGCAGGTAAATATGGGACAGATAGATAAGAAAGAGGAATCACCTAGGGCTCCCAGGTTTCTACCTTGGATAATTGGGGAGATTGTGGCACCAAGGTAAATATTAGAAAAAAAATACACTGGAAAGAGAGGAACAAGTTGTGGAATTTAGTTTTGTGTTTGGTGAACCTAGGGTCTCTGTGGAACATAAAAGTAAAAGTTTTAAGAATGTGGTTGAAGGCTCAGGAGAAAAATATGGGTGTAGGGATTTGGAAGTCATCGCTTTTAGGGATGGGTTGAGAGAGGTCTGTGAGAAGAAGAAAGGATCAAAAGTGGAGCCCTGGGGGATACCAACAAACAAGGGTAGGCAAGGGAAGAGTGAGGATGAAAGGCGCAGAAGGAAAACCTGTGAGGGAAGGAGACAAACCAGAGAGGAAACCATAAGAAGGGAACGAAGGGGAGGTGGTAGTCGGCAGTGTCAATTACCAAAGACAGGTCAGGAAGGTAGTAGGTCCATTTACTGGACTGAGCGCTAGGAAGTTTCAGTGGTGTTAGGAAGGACAATTATAATAGAAGCACATAGTACGGTGTTAGCCCGATAGACAACTTCCATTTTGTTCATCAAGTATACACAGGGGGAACTCAAGAACACTGTGACTTTATATGAACCACATGAAATAAGTTTGCCTCAAATTTGTTTTAATTTTATTTTTAAACTTCTAACAATTTTATTTCATGTAAGAACACGTACCATGAGATCTACCCTTTTAATAATTTTTTTATGTGCACAGTATAGTACTGTTGACTACAAGCAGAATGTTGAACAGCAGACCTCTAGGGCTTATGATCCAGCATAATGGAAATTTTATGCTCACTGATTAGCAACTCCCATTTCCTCCTACCCCTACTCTACTCTATGATTCTATGAATTTGACTATTTTATATACCTCATATAAAAGGAATCTGCAATGTCTGTCTTTCTGTGATTGGCTCATTTTACTTACCATATAGCTTCAAGGTTCATCCATATCCTCAAATACTGCAGAATTTCCTTCCTTTTTTTTTTTTTTAACACTGAGTAATAGTCCACAGTTCCAAATAAGTATGTCACCATCCACTTTCAGTAGGCATATTTTGCCTGTAATCATTGATTGGTCACATTAATGGTTCCTCTTTCCTCTCTCCTGCAGTAGAGACCTATGGTTCCTATATGGCTACACCATGTGGAACCATATGTTAAGCCAGATGCTGAGCAGAATGTATGATTTTTGTCAGGAACCATCACAAAAACTCTGTTCTCAACTTCCTGTACTTCCCCTAACTTTCAAAAATAAAAAAAAGAGCTGTACCCATGCTTCCAGTACTTTCCCTCTGTGACCCAAAAGCAGAGGGATGGCACAGCCAATGAGGGCTGAGAGTGGCTCACGGGAACCCTGGGTTAAAAGGCATGACAGGAGAGGTAGAGGTTATTTCTGGTATCACCATGACAAGAGATGTAATGAGAAGCCTACTGCAGGGCTCGCTAGAAAGAAAAAGAGAAGAGGTGGCAAGGGAAAAGAAAAGCTTCCCTAGTGTTCTTGTGAAGAAGAAGAAGCCACAAGGAAAGATCTGAAGATGTGGGCAAGTTGAGAAGTAGGACGCTGGAGAACGGGAGCTCTCATCTGCAGGGAACTCCTCCCATTTTCATGTTTGTGTATGAAAGACCAAAGCGAGAATCTGGATGGGAAGCCCATCTCAAGACACCTGCAGCTGATGGGCTGTATCTTGCAGTGTCTGCATAAACCGTCAGGTAAGAGCCCTGCAGGGCAACACAGCACAGAGGTGCACCAGGTGTCCTCTGCACCAGCTCTCCTCGGCACTAGCTCTCCCAACTGCTCGTTACCCAGGAGTTCCCTGGCTCTGTTGCAGACACTCATTTTTGGCAAGGTGCGGTGCCTGAGTGCTGACTCTATTCTCTCTTGTAACTGGAAGTGCTGAGAGCTCTGGGGTCCAGTTCTGGCCATTTTTTTGCTGGTGAGTGTTGCTCTTCTGGCCTGATACTGGCCAGATTGTGAAGACCCAGGCATCCCTGCCCACCTATTATAATAGCACTGACAATGCAATAAAGCTAGACTGCCCTCCAGGTCTACAGAGCACAGTCTGAGGCCTTAGAACAGCTCCTAGCAGGTGCCGAGGTGGCTCAGTGGGTTAAGCATCTGCCTTCGGCTCAGGTCATGGTCCCAGGGTCCTGGGACTGAGCCCTGCATCAGGCTCCCAGGGAGCCTGCTTCTCCCTCTCTCATTGCCCCCTCTTGTGCTCTTTGTCAAATAAATAAATAAAATCTTTTAAAAAATAGCTCTTAGGTTGAGGATGACATTCTGTTCCAACTTTTGGCTACTCCTCCACTCCAAAGGTCTACAAACAAGAGAAACAGAGGCTCCCAGCTATCCAAGAGGAGAGGAACAACAAGAAACAACATTTCAATGGGATGAAACAGAACAGAATATGCCAGGCTTCCACAGCTTTCTCCTTCTGAGTAGGACAAAAAAAGCCAGCAATTACCTAAGCTGGGGCAGTTGTTTTACTTGCATAGTTGTACTAAGCTTTTGAGAAAACTGGAGAGGCTAGAAATTAGTGAGGTGTTAGTTGCATATCATCTTGGGGGAATCACCATTCAGACAAGAAAAACCATCAAGCGCGAGACATTCAGGGTAGTGAAAAGCCACGTAACTTGCATGACTCTGTGTACCAGGAATCTTGTGGGCCAAAACGTCATGTCTTTTCCCAGGCTTGTTCTGCTAACCTGGCTCTGCCCAGAATAGAACCATGCTGCCAGACCACAACCAGTGCTAATCATACTCAAGCCATGCCTGAGGCTAAAAAGCACAAATGCTGGATACCATCGGCAACCACAGAGCAAGAGGCTTGAATTTTAGAGCAGCAAGAATTGATGGGGAAAAGACACAGGCATCAGGACACTTAGAAGTTAGTGTGCATTGACTCATACTGGACCCCCAACAGAATGTGAATGGGACCATATATTTTCCTATGCTACATTCAGTGGTACGTGGTATTTGGTATAGCCTCTGGAGTCTAACTGCATGTTCCAAATCCTAGGGCCTCCACCCACTAGCTGTGTGACCTCCAGAAAGCCGCTAAATGTCTCTGGGCCCTCATGATTATTTTGGTGTTTTTTTAATCATAAATACTGATTCCATAGGGATGATGTGAGGATTAATGAATTAATAAGTAACATGCTTAGCACAATGCCTAGTTTATAAATACTGATGTAATACAGAAGGGTAGCTATTACTAATAGTTTACTGCCTATCAGTCAGGGTGCCTGTCCCTTGAGAGAATCTTCTTTAGAAGGGATGGCACCCATTAGAATTTTGACTTGCTCAATCTTTTGACTCCTTTCCCTTCATTTCCCTGGCTTCCTGCCCTGGCTGGAGTCTACACTGTTCCTCGTTTTCTAGCTTCTCTTGCAATGCCTTCCTTTTTCCTCACGATCTCTGGCTTTTTCCACCTACATGTCAATCTTCTCATCTTCCTCACACTCTTTTCTTGGAGGACAGCATTCATCACATTGCTGGCATGGATTAAAAGTCTGTTGAATGAACAGTAACCTAAAGCATGAACATGAAATTTGGTCCCAGAATAGAATGATGACTTTAAAATATCACAAGGAAAAAAGAAAGTACTACCCTGCCCTATAAATTATTTCAAATTTTGAAGAAAAGGATCACAGAGAGATGAGAGAGAGAGAGAGAGAGAGAAGTCATTACTTATAAAACAATATCAAGAAACACAGAATTTAAAAAAAAAAACAAAGAAAGTAAAGAAGAAGAGGTAGAGCCTGCTTTCCAGTGGGGCTGGGACACAGGACACGTAGGTGACTCTGCTTGACTCTTAGCACCATTGTCTCTTTCATGAAGGAGACACAGACGGTTCTGTATAAGGCAAAGATGGTCAAAGGCTATTCCCTGATTGCCTGCCAGCAAAATTCCAAAGAAGGCTGCTCTAGCTTATAACTACTGCAGATTACTACAAAGGCAAGAGAAGCAGGATGACGGAAAAATTCAGCCTCCCTTCTTAGTCCCCTTCCCAGAAGGTAGATGTTAATAAAGCTCATGATACTGAAGGACTGGCTGCCCAAAGTAGGAAATGAAGTTTAAAAATAAACAATTTCTTATAATCGATGCACAAATAGTTGTCACTGAACATATGTCATAGAGAACCGTAGGAAATCTAAATACGAGCTTAAAACCAGATTGTCTGAACTAAAAGGGACCTGAGAGATTTAACACGACCCTCTTGTTTCACAGATGTGGGAAGAGAAGCCAGAAACATTAAGTGACTTGCCCAAAGTAACCCACTAATTGGTGGCAGAGCCGAGACTTCATAGGCCGAAGGAAATGGATGCCACCTGTTTCTGGGATACTAGGGCCGAGTCAAGCAGTAGACGCTGGCTTGAGTTATGTAGCAGTAGGGAGAGAAAGAGTAGAGGTAGAAATTGGGGATGGAGATTGGGAACATCCATGCCAAACGACTGGTTACAAAGATGCAGTGAAAGTTGAGTCCAGGATTAAAAAACTAATTCAAAGAACAAATAGAGCAACAAAACCCACCAGGCAAACCACTTGCTGTCCTGGAGCGAGTAGTTATTAAATGGTATCCTGGGGAATTGGGGATGTTCCAAGAATCTGCTCGAAAGGGCCAAATAGCTTTTTCATGTTCTAAAAACTGCCCGAGCTCTCCTTTGTGAAGAAGGGCCCGGGTGCTCATCTATTATTGAGCATGTTTAAAAAGGCATTTAGGGAAAAGCACCAAGAGACAGATTTGCAACTCCCAACGTCAGTCCCAGGAGGGCTGTGCTTGCTTAGAGAAGGAGCAGGGTTCATGTTTAGCAATAAGGGAAGGGCCAACACAGGCAGGTGTCCTGGCATTCTCCGAAACACCTGTTGGTGTTCTCTCCTCCAGCAGTTTACCAGGAAGTGAGTGATTTGAGGCAAACACCAACAAAGAAGTGATCTTGCTACTGCCAACACACTCGGACCAATGAGCCATGGCCAAGATTTTGTTCTGTGTGTGTGTGGGGGGGGCACAAAGAGGTGCAGGGATTTTGTCACATGTGTACAGCGTTTCTAAAGAATGGAATAATATACAGCTCTAAAAATTACATGATAAACAGATGAACATAAATAGATAATAGATAAATGGATAAATACTTAATGACATAGTTTATATCATATTTTTAGATTTTTAATAATATATATTTGACACACTATTCACAAAACATCTTTAACAAGATAGATTACAAAACAGGATATATATTATTATCCCAATTTTATAAAAATATGCACTTATATTTCTTTTGGTTTTTTAAAGGGAGGAAGGGGCAGTGGGAAAGGGTGAGTAGGAATCTTAAGCAGGCTCCACTCCCAGTGCAGAGTCTGATGCAGAGCTCGATCTCATGACCCTGAGGTCATGACTTGAGCCAAAATCCAGAGTTGGACACTTAACTGACTGAGTCACCCAGGTGCCCCATATGCACTTATAGTTCTAAAGCACATTTATAATATATAAGAACATAGAAGAAAAAGACCAGGCTAATGGAAACCAAAAGGTAATCAGAAATTATCTTTGGATGATAGAATTCGAGGTGAACTTTCCTTTTCCATGCTTTTCTCTATTTTTATTAGGTTTTCCTTAATGAACAATTATCATACTTTTGGAATAAGACACAAATAAACACTGTTGCCTAAAAGAGAGATTATCACTCAAGATGGAACAGGATTCTTCCCATTCTGAAAAAGAAATTGTAGCTTTGAGTACAACAGGTTTATATTCAGTTTTGGGCATTTTCCTCCTTTAATCTTTAAGTGGCCAATGATTCATGTGGAGAATAAAAATATGAATGGGGAGGGAAGGGGGTAGGGTGAGGGGGTGGGGTTATGGACATTGGGGAGGGTATGTGCTATGGTGAGTGCTGTGAAGTGTGTAAACCTGGCAATTTACAGACCTGTACCCCTGGGGCTAATAATACATTATATGTTAAAAAAATTTAAAAATTAAAAAAAATAAAGATGGGGATCTTTGGGGGTTATCTTCATGACTGCCTACTACAATCCTATTCTTCCCTGTATTATACCCACGTAGCATTCTTAAGAGGGTACATTTCAGGAGAACAGGGCATCTTGTTTACCTTTCTCTCCTTTTAGCATCTGGCACAGGGTCCTTCATAGAGAAGCCCTTCAGTATGTTTGTTGAATTGAACTGAATCTTCCTGAAAAAAGAAGTGAGGATTCTAAATACAGGAAGGAAAAGCAATCTTCTTCCAGGGACTTTGAGCTTCTGATCTCACAAGGAAAGCAGAAATGCCAATGGAGATCAAAGAGGAACAGTTTATCTGAACTTTGCAGAGTAGGAGAAAATGCTATACACTCACTGTAGTTCTTTGGATACTAGAAAGTTCCATCTGGAGACAGAGTGTCTCTAACTTTGGGGCTGGGGTAGGGAAGTCTGCAGAGTCTCCAAGATAGAAAGAGACCAAGCATTCCCCTTATATCCATAGTCAGCGGGCACACATAAAGATACATGTGTTACTACTTCTATGATTAACGCTCTTTGCCTTCTATTCTGAATGCTCAAAATCTCGTCTGAGTGGGGACCCTCTGCTGGGACCATTTCAACCTCTTTTCTTGATTCTGCTTTTTTTTTTGTTTTTCCTTTCTGTTTCCCTACTTCCATTCTTCAGAAGAGCATCTCCAAAGTCCCCTTGTTCTCTCACTACATTCAGACTCCATCACTCTGTCTTTCATCTATATCAGTTTTCTGTTCCTATGTTAAGATGCACATTTGTCCCCTCCTTCATTTCTAATTTCAGTTTTTCCTATCCCACATTTCTTTTATTTGTTGACCCCGTTCCTTCATTTTCCTAGTCTCCTGGCTGAGTCTTTCCTCTGCCTGAACCCTTCACCTCTCCGCCAGGATATGCCCTTGGGTCATTCAAATTCCTCTTGAAAGCTCACCCCTATGAAGCCTTTCCAGGATGTCTGTCCAGTTAGGATTACCTGTTACTTTGCCAAAAAAAAAAAAAAAAAAAAAAAAAAGCCAGATTCACAAACTTTATATACCTAAAACTTTTGAAGGTATCAACAGTTTGTATTTCTGTATTTCATTGATCACCAGAAATCCCTTTAGATAGGTAATGTCTTTTTCCTTCTACAATAATTTGGAAAATCAGTGCAATATAGAACTGTATTTGCCCTGGACACAGATGTCCTTTTAAAGACTGTACTCGGAATTCTCAGCTGCCCCCTAGAGACTCCAAGGTGAACTGCAGTAAGCTATCAAAAGACCCTGTCTGTTCCATAAATACCAGGTTCCTTAAACCTGAATGTACCCATTCTCAAAGAAGACATTCTAGATCTTAAGGAGGGACTGAATCTTTTCTGAATTTACTTCAGTTCTGTGAGTTTCAAACTTCTATAAGAACTAGGGAGATCATTAATAAAAGGAAGAAGACATTGGCTGGGGGTGGCGGGGGGGTGGGGTGGGGGTGGGGGGGTGGGGGGCTGTTAGGAGTGGGAGAGGGGAGTGACTGGATTGAACTGGAGAGGGTGCATTCCATCCAAAGAAGGCTACATCCCTTGGGTCCAGCAGAATGTGAGCCCGGTGTTGCCACTCCCCCAATTTCTTCAGGAAATCCAGAGATCTGAAGTTCTAAGGGGAAATCTCTAAATTCTTAAAACCAATTTAATCTTAAATACACCTCTCTTGAGCCACACAGAACATGTCTATGATCCCAAAGCAGTCTGTGGACTGCAGTTTATTGCCTTTCCTAAACATCCTCACTAAGGCCTCCTGTAGTGTCACATCATGACCTCCAGGGTCACATGGAGACAATGGAGAAAGTCATTACCCCAACAGCTGCAAAAACAGTGTCCTGCTCACCTGCTTCTGGTTAAAGCAGGCAACTTACTAAACAGTTGGGCCTAATGCATCTTGATTCTTTGGAAAAGTCAGTCAATACTGGGATGTTTATAGCCTAATGTGTCAAGTTCCAAATTCTCGGAAACCTAGGGGAAAAATGGAAGATCAAATACTATCCACATTTCCCCCGCAGCTCAGAGGTGGGGTCTCAATATAAAACAGGATCAATATAAAGTTTAAGCAAAGGTCTTATAAATACACTGTGAAAAGTTTTTACTGTTAATTTCAAACAACAGCCACTGGACATATTCCTTAGGAATGAAACTGGCAACTTACTTAAAATAATAAAGCCATTTTCCAAAATTCCCTCTGGGGGATGATGTCATGTGGCCAAGAGCCAAGGCACGCTATCTCTCACCACCCTAATAGCACCTTGGTGCCCTCTGAAATCCCATTTATTTACTTCTTGATGTGTTCATCGTCTGACCTTCCTTAACAAGACATAAACTCCCTGAGGGCAGGGAACCTGTTGGTCTTCTTACTGTTTACCCTGCACCCAGAAGCGTGCCTGGCATTTGGTAGTGATTCTGGAGAAATCTGCTGAATGAATAAACCCAGACTACCAGCCTAGTAGCGGGGAGTTTCTGAATACCCCATACCCCAGGGATGGGTAATTCCGAATCTCTTGGAGTGAGTGGGACAGGCCTTAACTCCTTCTTGCCAGGCTTCTGGGTTTGTCCTCCACTTTATGGAAGGACAGAGACTCAGTTTTATTTCACAGTTAATGGCTGGAAAATAAAATGAGAACGGAGGACAATGACAGAGTGCCATCTTAAATATCCATTAAACAAATACTTCTCTTGTCCTTGTGAAAAGGAAACGTCTGTGATAAACTATCCTGTTTTCTAGGTCAAAATTCAGATCGTTGGGCCTCGCTTTTGGAGCTTCTGGGGTACAGCCAGAGGTTGTGCATTTCGGATAAGGTACTAGGCTTGCCAAAGCTACTGGTCCGGACACCACACTGAGGACACCGGTGGGGCAAACTGTGGAACACTATTCAGACATCGATTGCTAACTATCATCCCCTTTATACTTGGCCCTGACTAGGACTGTCTTTTGACATAAACCACTTTTCTTTATGGAAGGAATTCCTTTAATGGTTGTGGGCCAATCTCCTCACCACACAGCAGGGAGGCCATGAAGGGGAGCCTGGCGGTTCTTTATCACCAACCACAAAGTGGCGGTTTATTACAATGAAACAAAACTCAAGGAGATCAAATGGCACAAGGACACACTACAAGGTTTCAGAAACTGTCATTATTGTTTAATGTGTTTTGGTTGTTATTCAAAGGTTACCCACAGCCCACAAATATGACAAATCTAATAAAGGAGGTTTTTAGTTCCCTGATGCCTGGTTGATGGGCCAGCATGGGCTGCCATGCCAAGTCATGGACTTTGCCACTATTTTAAGATTCAATATTTTAAAAATCCTTGTGTAGGGTGCCAGGGTGGCTCAGTTGGTTAAGCATCTGCCTTTGGCTTGGGTCATGATCCCAGGGTCTTTAGATCAAGTCCCATGTCAGGTTCCTGGCTCAGTGGGGAGTCTGCTTCTCCCTCTGTCCCTCCCCCCACAACTTGTTTGTGCTCTCTCTCTCCCCTCCAAAAATAAAATCTTTAAAAAAAAATCCTTGTGCAAAAAGTTTAACAACAAAGGAGGAAAGGTGGCTCATTACGGATTTATCACTGAGCATGTCAAGAAGTCTGCTATTTCCCAGTGCCTTTCTTTCTGTGACTAAGCCCAAAATTCAACTTCATTCTGTGTATGCCATTGTCATTTCTCTTCCCTTTCTTGTTGTCTAGAACCCAATTTCGATTGTGTTATCACTGGTTTACAATACGTTCAGTAAAGCAACTGAACATTTGCAAAGCACTTGCTACAAACCAGATACTGTACTAAGAATCTGACATGAATTAAAACTTACTTGATCCTCATGGCTATTCTTCCCATTTTATAGATGAAATTGAGGAAAAGAAAGGTGGAACAACATTCATTTATGCTTCTGTAGACAAATCACTGTGCTGTGCTGAGGTGAGCTATGATGCCTCTTGGCCTTTAAACTATGCCTGAAAGGACACGTTTAATGATCCAGGGTTAAAGGGAGAGCATAAGCAAAGGCACATAGGCATAAAAGTACAAGAAGTGTTGGAGAAGCTCTAGTGGCAATTACGTTGGCGTGGGGGCTAAATGCAGGGAGATGAAGGACGAAGGAAATGGGAAGGTGGGTCAGTCTTGAATGCTGTGACCCGTGGGCTGGGGTAGGGAGTACACTTTGTCCTGTGGAACCATTTCCCAAATTTCCCTCATTCAGTCACCACTGAAGCAATTTTGTTCATATCTGTGTATCACCTAGGCTATTTTTAATTTAATATACGCAATAGTCTTGCTTTTAGAAATGCACTTAAAAATTTCCCATTACTGTAAATGTGAGACAAGTGTCACTCGCCAAAGACAGAGAACTATAAACATAAATAGATGATAATTTAAATAAAAAAATACTCCTCCCTCTTAAATTAACATGTACTGCAGTGAGACCCACAACTGCATTTGGGGACACATTTAATCGGCTGTGATGAATCACAGGATATGAGTGTTCTTATTCATTGAATTTGGCTCTTTCAACTATATATATGAAAGATATATATATTTAATGTAAGATATATGTAATCTTAATGAACCTTCCTCTTGTTTTACATGAGATCCCCAAACTCCTCTCTTTTAGTGAGTTGAGTTCATAAAATATTTGGTTGATTGTGTTTTATGTAAAGCTAAGTTAAAATTTCATGTCAGTCTCCTAAGATTTAAGGGCTGTTTTGTAGGTCAGCTATTTTAAATTCCCCTTGGTGTTTCACCATTTCTCCACACTTCCAGCTGCTGTCTGATCAAGGGGGCTGCGTGGCCCCAGCACCGCCAGCATGGCGGCTGCCTTTTAGAAGAGCCTGGTATGCAGAAGATAACAGTTTCCTAGAAAATCCCCTCGACGAGATCAGGACCTGGACAGCTGTTTCTGTAGGTGGCTATGCCTTTATTAGTGAAAGACATGTGTTTGTCCTCATAGTTTTGAGGAGATAGGTTCTTGCTCTCCACTGAAAAGAGGGTGTGTGTGTGTGTGTGTGTGTGTGTGTAATAATAGGCAGTGAGGAGGTACAGGGATACAGAAATACAGAAAAGCTTTTTTTGTGTGTTATTGTTCTTTTCTTTCTTGCCCCTGTCCTCCCCCCTCTCTCTTCCTTCTTCCTTTTTGTTGATCTCAGGAAAATGTTACTCTGAAATAGCCAGTCACGATCTGGGCTAACGGCTACTACTTCCCTGTCTCAAGCGTTTCCATGGTGTGATTTGTCCTCTGGTCTACACAACTGTTCCCACTAATGTTGCTACACTTTGGTCCTATCAGTCTAGTTGTATTCTTCTAGCTTTCACCTGTTAAGGCACAATGTATACGGGACGTCAGTGGAGCTGGATATAAATGTCTACACCCAGCTCTGCCCCTCATCTGTGTGCCTTTGGGCAAATCATGTGACCTGAGTCTCAGTTTACTTATCTGTACAAGCATATGCCAAGGTTTAATAGGAATCAAAATGAGATCATATACACTAAAGTTCCTGGTAAACCACCTTGTTAATAAAGTGTTCTATCAATGTCAGTTGCCTCAATGGCCAAAGCTCAATTCTAGGCTAGCCTGTTCTAGAACTGCACATCTTTCCCTTCTCCTAGAGGGAAAATAAAGGTCTTGTTTGTTTTACTATTCTATAAAGAGAATGCTGAGGTGGCTTAACTACCCACCAGAAATTCTACTTGCGAGGTACTATTCTGTTCCTTTGCCAGCAAGTTCCTTTCCCTAGAGGATGAATGAAGAAAAATGGTACATAATACAGGAATAGCCAAAGACAATGATTTTAGAAGATATCCTACACCAAACACTTGAAATAGAAAAATGCGAAAGGCTATCTAGAGCAGTTTGGCATAAACACAGAATGTCGTGTCCCCTGGAAAATATAGCAAAGGGGAATGGTTTTCCTCTACTAGATGCCCATCAGTCTCTTTATTTGCCTCCCCAAGATCACACTTTTCTTCTCGCCTTTCCCCTAGCACAGATTTGCTTTAAGTTTAAACCTTCAGAACATTTAACTGACAGAGCCAAGTCCTAGAATACCTGTTAAACCAGCAGTGGGCAGCCATTATGACAGCGGAGAACACCTGGATTATACCAGATGAGAACTTCCAAGCCATCTCAAACCCTCCCTCTCTCCTCCCAGCTCTCTGTCTCTATGTAAATATAGAATAGATCTATGCATACATACAGATAGAGAGACATGCATACATGTACATATAACCAAATGTTCCCCATACAATGAACCAAGTGTTTGCCAAATTATGAATAGAGATAATTCTAATAGAGAAAATAATAAAATCAGTCCAAAGGATTGGAGTTCAGTGGCTATTGTAAGAGATTTGTATCCAGGCTTTTTGTTAATAGCTTTCATTCTTGAAGACCATTTATTTTCTTCATTGGCCAATACTTCCTTTCAAAGCTTTGTATTGCAGGCCGATTAGCAGAGTTAACATGCCAAGGTCAGAGCTTTTCTCCTTGTGTACATGGATTCTGTTTATCCTGCTCCAGGCCAGCTCTCATATATAAGTATTGCAGAGAGCGAGGTTGTGTACGGACTAGTACAAATCCATCATCACTGCAGGAAAAACCCAAAGCAGATGATCTTGTCATGCTAAGTCAATAGAGCTTGTGTGTATAGGACATCCAGATATTATAGTTTTAATGTCAAACTTCAGATCTCAGCGCAAGTCGACATGCCATGAATGTATGCAGAAAGTATACGTAAAAGTATAAAAAGAATAGCACCCTGTTAGAGAGGCCTGGACAATGTGGAGGGCTCACCAGCCTATAGATCACATGAGTTAGACAAGGGCTGCCCCCACTGGTGCAAGAAGGGGATTGAGCGCTCTTCCTCCTTGCCTCTTGTGCCATGGAGAACAAAATACCTCAAGAAGGGTTGACACACCAAGCATGAGGCCTACGAGTTCCTTGGGAAAATGGGTCTGAATTTTCCAAGCCTCTAACTCACGAGACAATGATCCCAATGATGAAAACTGCAGACAGATAACCCCATTCTCTGTTTGTTACAACTATTAAACATAAGAAATATTCTTATCAGCAAAGTTAGAGGGTAACACACTCAACCAGAAGATCAAAAGGGAAAAAAAAAAAAACAAAAACCTCCAGAAGACCCTGCAGACCAGGAATCACAAAGGAGAACCTTCCATTCCAATTACATCTATGTCCATTGGCTGTTAGTGAATTAATATTACCCAAGCAATTCTCAGCTTAAGGACTCTCATTTTTAGCATCTAGGGACATTAGATAACAGGAAAAGTGGTCAAACTTGTTACTCTGAAAAATAGTCTTATGGCATCAAAGTTGGACCATCAAAAACTCTGTAATTACTTTCATGAGTATCAGTCTTTATTTAATACACAAACATCTGGTCAAGAAGGACCAGTCTACATAAAGAGGATATATTCTCACGATGGGATATTAGACATTCATCAAGTTTCATGATTTGGATAATAACGAAATGGGAAAACATCCACACTATTATAGTAAGAGACGAAAGTAGATTATAAGCTGTTCATAAGTTGTATTCTCGGGGCACCTGGGTGGCTCAGTGGGTTAAGCCTCTGCCTTCGGTTCAGGTCATGATCTCAGGGTCCTAGGATTGAGCCCCACAATGGGCTCTCTACTCAGCAGGGAGCTTCCTTTCCCTTCTCTCTCTGTCTATCCCTCTGCCTACTTGTGACGTCTCTTTCTGTCAAAAAAAATAAATAAAATCTTAAAGAAAAAAATTTGTACTCTCAATTCTTCTGTATTTCCCTGTGTTACACACACACAACATACACAGAAAAAAGCATCAGTGAGAAGTGGAAGAAATGTAATACAAAGATTTAATATTTAGTATTTACAGACTTTACGATAAGAAAATCCTACATGTTTTGACCTGCATATAAACACAAGAGACTTCTAACATGTATACCACTATCTCTTCTTCAATACCACTAGTGGAAGAAGTATTATAACCTGGAAATTAGAAAGAGAGTTCAGAGGATTCAAGAGCCAACCACTGATAATTATCATGAAATGAGAATCTCCATAAAACTTAAACAAGATGGATGACAGCCACCTTTTACTTTGGGGGATGCTTTCCTCTTTACTGTGTTTTGTTATGCCAGAGCTTCACTCTCCACATTCAAGCCTGTTTTTCCTCTTCCATCAGCATGTATAGGTTTCAAAAGTAAAGTCAACCAAGATTATCTTGTTCTTTCATCCCTTTGTTCAGCGGCTGACGACCAACATGAAGATGACTAGCCTTTCTGAAATGACATTTTTGAAGTCTCTTCCCTCAATACATCCTGTTCTTCTCTTCAAATTTTTTTTAGATTCGATGCTGTGGACCAAGTGTAATAAGAGCAGTGTTGAGACCAGTGTTCCACCCAGTGGAATCTTTCTGGAACCCCAGGAAAGGGGTTAATGAACAGGGTGTTTCATGGCTCTGGGAGCTCAGGGAACAAGAGGGGAACACTTGGATAGGAGAGGCTGTGATAACCACAACTCAGAAAGGCAGCCAAAACATGTCATTCAGGCACTCTGTTTGTAAGCCACGGTCATGAATAGGAGCAGAGTCTCTACTAACCAAGAAAGATGAAACATCCACACAACTATTGGACCATGTCAAAGAGTAAGATTGAAACACCACCTTAAGTTATAGACATTTTAAGTGTCATAGTAAGCACCTTTGCCCTTGCAATACCTTTTTTTTTTTTTAAGATTTTACTTATTTGAGAGATAGAGAGAGCATGAAGGGGGAGAGGGAGAGGGAGAAGCAAGCTTCCCTGCTGAGCAGGGAGCCTGATGCAGGCCTCCATCCCAGGACCCTGGGATCATGACCTGAGCTGAAGGCAGACGCTTCACCAACTGAGCCACCCAGGCTCCCCTCTCTTTGAAATACTTTTGTAGGTATATATAATGGTAAATTTTATCTTATCCCCCACAAGTGTTTTTAGTAAGCAAAATGTCTATAGTGAGTCTTTTAATAAATTATCTTTATAAGAAAATCATAAATGTTGTTTCTCCTTTTCCTTCCCAGCCACTAGGAAAGCTACAACACTAATTTGGTGGGGGCAATGTTTGGTTCATGGTCGGTGCTCAATAAATTCTTTGTGGAAAGGAAGGGCAGGAAAGCACAGGGAAGAAGGGGGGAGAGAGAGAGAGGGAGGGAAGGAGGGAGGGAGAATGGAAGGAAAAATTAAAGCCACATACTTCATGCACGGTTGTTTGGGCTGGGCTGTATACTGCAGAGCGAGGAGGACATATCCCATTTTTAGGACTTCCGAAGTCATCCCCTGGTGGTGTTAACATTTCCACTACTCAAAACTTCTCTCTATTAAGAAGTCCTCCCTATAGCTAATATAAATCCTCTCTGCTTGATCTTAAGCCCACTTATCTGGTTCTGTCTCAGAGGAGAAAGTGAACAGCTGATCTCAACACTTGGTACACTAAGTCTTCATACATTTAAAGAGAGTAAGTCATCACTTCGATGCCTTTTCTTCTTCCCCTTAACAAACCCAATTCCCATAGCCTTCCTCCACGGATCCTGTTTTCTAATCCCTTAATCCAATGATGCACATTAGTTCTCAGTTTCAAGTTGCTAAAAATAGCATGTTGTCAAATGGCAGTATCAGGAGACCCAGAACAAACACCAACATGAGAAGCTTCTGTTTCACCTCCTTGGACAACCTCTGTGGAGTCTGAAGAGAGCTCGGATTATTCCCTGGCCCCTCCTTCAAGGGTGGGAGGTGGAACACTGCACAGGTGTGCTCAGGCTGTCACAGAGTATTTACTCAGTAATGTCTCACATTGGGCTGTGCACAGACACACCGCAGATAACCAAACAGACGGGTTCCTGCTCATGAGCAGTCTGTCAGTTTGGACGTGAGTGACTGAGTATGTGTGTGTCTCTGTGTGTGTGTATGTGTCTGTGTCTGTGTATATGTGTGTATATGTTTGTGTCTCTGTGTGTCTCTGTGTCTTGTGTGTGTATATGTGTATCTGTGTGTGTCTGGGTGTGGTGTGTCTGCGTGTATGTGTGTGCATTTGTTTATGTGAGTGTGCATGTGTGTGCACACGTGCACGCATGCCTGGGAGGAGATGGAGTAGCTGTTTATTTTGTCAGTTAACAACTTTCAAGCAGCACCTGCCGCAGTAGCAATCAACCTCTGTCGTATCATCACCAAACGGATCATTCTGGAATACGATCCCCCTCACCCTCAGGTGCTTGCATTGCAGAGCAACCCCAGCCTGGACTTGCCGCTGTCTCCTGGCTATGAGGCTGTCGGAGGCATATAGCATCTCATAACCTGCCTCCTCCATCCCAGGCTCCAGATGCTGGTAGAGCATTTGGTCTTATTATGTTGTTGCTGTTGCCACTCTTGGGGACTTTCCTTCTACCGGTTTAGTACCCTTCTTCTCTCCCCACAATTGATCCATTAATTCATAAATACTGTTACAGGCCCAGCAGTGTGTGCTAAGTACTTCTATTCCTAGCCCTTCTGTCAGGGGTAGAGGGAGCTGTAATATTTCAGCAGTGCAAGCCTTGGATGATAACTGGGATCTGGGGAGCCAAAATATGACCAGATGAACTGAGACTGTTTTAATCTACATAAAGAAGGGCATTTCCCGATAGGTGGAGGCAGAGAAGAGGAAGTGGGCTTATAAAATCCGCCTCCTATCCTTGGGGAAAGGCAAGCAGAGAGGTAACCCATATATACTCTCCTGCGATTCAGACCCGGACAGTCCCTCCAAAGACTGTTTACCTCTTACAGCCTGAAAATGCACCATCATCATTTCTTGAAGTCATTACTCAGAACACACCCCTACTGCATTTCATTTTTATTATCCCCATTTTAGGAACGATTAAATGGAAGCAGAGAGCGGTAGCAATGAAGCACATCATGAGAGGCTCTGATAAAGACAGAAGCCTGAATGCTCGTTGGAAGTGCTTCTCCCAGCCAGACTATTTTTAATGCAAGTCAATGCAGCTGTCCCACACTTAGAGACAAGACTTACAAATAAAGCCACTCTGCACACATTTGTCAACCATCCCCTGCCCTTTCCAACTCCCCCATGCTGCCCCTGCACACATGTATGTGTGCACTCCCTGTGAAACGGTCTTTTCCGTGTCCCTACAGACTGAAGAGATTATTCAGCTTTCTGTGAGTGTGATTCTGATCCAAAGAGCTCTCCGCTAGGCTAGCCCCCGCCCCATGCCTCCCTAGTAGCTACTTACATAGGATATCCTTAAGAGTTCACAAGAGCAGGAGCTGTTTGTTTTGTTTGTTTGTTTTTTTAAGGAGGTTGAGTAAATACATAAAATTTTTATATGCTTTAAGTGTTTTCAGAGAAAATACATAAGACCCTGGAAACAATGATTTCTCAGGGGAGGGACATGGGGGAACCAAGAATCGCAGATAAGAGGATGTTCTTTTTACTGGATCCCCTTCTGTACCATCTGATTTAGAACTGAGCGCAATGTTACCTCAGTGAAGAAGGAGAGCACCGACCGACATCTGTTGAATACTGCCAATGTTGCAGTCACTATTAACTGGTGTTTTACTATAAAATCTCCTTTGATCTTTATAATAGTGTAAAACCCTATTTTACAAAAGGGAAGTAGAGTCAGGTGGTTTGGTCGCCTGGTTTATTATGCAGCTGATAAATGGCAACAGGGGACATTCAACTCAGCTTTTTTTTTTTTTTTTTTTAATCATTTAAATTCCATTAGCCAATGTGTAGTACCTCTTTAGTTTCATCTTGGCTCTTTCTGATTTCCAGAACCATGCTCAGTCCCAGATTATGTTGCCTGGACTTCAAGTCTTTCAGAAGGAGCCAGATTTATAAGACAACGGTCACGAGACTCCTTTTTAAAGCCTGAAAGAATATAGCGATGGCCCATCACATGGTTTACATCAGCATCTGAGGGCGTCTTCCTCAGCCCGAGGCTTCTTGTTGAAAGCTGCTGAGGCTTGCCACCCCTGGGAAGTTGGGCCTCGCTAAAATGGCCCCCCACGCTGTACCCCAAAGCTGTGCTGCTCACACCCACCGAGGGGCCTGCCCCTGCTCTCCCATGCTCTTCAGTAAACCAGTCTGTCTACTTGGGAGACTTTCAGGCAGAAGTGAACTAACACCCCTAAGCATATGGGTTCTTCACTTATTTAACAGTAATCCTTTGAGTGGTCACTGTGGGCCAGGCGCTCTTCATAAGTGTTAGGATTACAGAGGTGAACAAGGTCCTTGCTTCCAGGAAGCATCTGTCCTGGTGTGAAGAGATGAGCAATAAGCAATCAGGCAAATAGGCAAAACATCAAGTAGAAAATACACTGAAGAAAATTAAAATCAGCTGTTCTGACTAGGTGGCAACATTAGCTCGAGTCATCAAGGAAGGCCTTCTTAGGAGATGGTATTTATGACAAGAATGACAAATATTCCTGGGAGCTACTGTTCTTAGAAACAAACTCAGGTTCCTTTCATATGCTTCAGCTCACACCCCAACTCCATTCCAAGCCCTTACTTATTTGCAATGTGGAATTTGCAATCCCGGAAGCTAGAGCCAGAGAGGACTCTAGAAGTCTTCTTAATCTCATGCCATGGGTTTAGATGTGAGAAAATAAAGATCCAGAAAGGTGAAAAGAGCAGGTCACCTAGCTAGTTAGGGGCATGACCAGAAGCTGTGGGTCCTGTCTTTTAGCCCTCATTTCCTCCACAAATCTAGATTCCTTCTCCATTTATCTTCCCAGGGTCCATCTCCTCACTGAAGACTCTTTGCCCTGTGTCTACCTCTATGGAGTCCACAGCCACTAAATCTTCCCTGACCACATGGAACCTTCTAGAATGGCATCAGAAATCCTGAGAATACAGAGCATCCTGGGGGCCAGGATAATGGGGAAAAAAAACTTCCCATGTATACTTCCCAGGGCACAATTTCAGCATATCTCAGACATGTTCTAGGTCTGTGCTTGGTTCCTGCCACCCTTCCTGCCCACAAGTGAGCCCTAACAAGGGGTTCCATACTGGGGAGCCTCCTGGCTCTGTGAACTCAATAAACAGTAAAGACCCCCCTCTCTTTAACAATGTTTCCTAATTTAACCAAGTCAGCATGAAAATTTTCTCTGATCGCACTGCCTCCCAAAAAGCCTTGTAAAAAGATTAACCACAGACTTTCTTTAAATAACAAGCTCCCCTACTACATTTAAAGTATGATCTATGAAAACTCAATATACATAAAGATTTTATCTCTCCTCTGTCTCAAAAAAGAGGTATTGCATCAAGGGCAATAGCATAAACTTGGATTCTTAATGATAGATTTTAGACTCTTGTATTATGCAATGGTTCTCATTCATCTGACACATACTTACTGAATTGCTCTATGCAATACGCTTGTCTAGTTGCTGGGAGGACAAAGCGATATAAAGACACAGCCTCTGCCATTTGGAAGCACACATACATGCAACTCTCACACCAACAGATCTGACAGTGCTACAACAGAGGTAGAAACAAAAGCTACAGGGGACAAGAGAATGTGAGAGATTGTATCTCGGTCAAAGATCAGAGAAGACAATAATATTTTAATTGGGTTTCAAAGGATGGTTATGATTTATATAATTGGACCACCCATTCCAGAAAAAGGAAACGTCATGCCACACTGTAGGAAGCAAGATGTACAGAGAGAGCCCAGTGTAGCTTGATGGTGAGACAAGAAATAGCAAGGGAGAGAAGATAGACCTTGAAAGGTAGATCAGAGTCCTAAATGCAAGGAGAAAGCCTGGGCCTGATGCGTAAACCACAGAAACTCCAAGCAAGTTTTGGGCAGAGAAAGAATGTAATCAGAGTTGTGCCTTAGGAAACTCATTCTAGTAGCCATGTCTGGGACTTATCTGAATGGATAAAGGTAGGCATCACGGACAGGGTGGCCCATTTAAAAAATTATCTCATGGCTCCTGGCTCATATAAGGAGGAATAAATTCAAGAGCTACTGTAAAGGTAGAATTGTTAAGAAGGGAAGGGATCCATATCCCAGGGAGGTGTGTCTAGTTTTGGAAAGTGGGGGCTGGTCACAGGCCTCAGATTCTAGCCTAGAGGAGTCAGCATGAGTGACAGGAAGTGGTGTCTCTTTAAGGAAGGACAGGTGTGAGATGCCCCATACTTGAGGCAGGCATCATGAGTCTACTGCATCAAAGCTACCCCAGCTGGACATCTCTGATCCACGTATGAAGCCTCAGTTAGTAATAACCCTTCTCCTGGAGACACACAGAAGTACGTGTTTTACATGAGGTCCCAGAATACTTCTTAAATTACTATGTCTCTATAGCAGCAGTGAAAGCGGCTTGATTGGGTGAAGAGCAGGAGCCCAGGGGAAAGCACTTCTGAACAAATGATAACTCAGCAGAGGGAGTGCAACGTTAATCAAGAATGCAAGAGATGTTCTCCGCCTTGTAGCTGTGCCCTGAGGTAAGGAACTACAGGATAGATGGAGTTCTTTCAACTTGAAGAATAAGGCCCCGGGTTTCCACTACGTGAGCCACACGTGCTGTTTCCCAGGCGAGCATTCACACAACTACCTGTCCAGGGCTCTCTCGAGATGGTGAATTTCAAGAAATTTATCCCTGGTCTCTTTTCCTGGCTATTCCTTCTAGAAATATATAGTCTGGTCCCCATTCCAGTCAGAACCATGCTGACATCCTGACGTTTGTTTCAGCCAACTGATCCACAGAGTCTATAGAAATTGTCTTAAATCAGTGTATCACAGCATGTTTTACAGAACAGGAATTTCATGAACAAAAGGGTCTCAGAGTAAAACAAATTCGGGAAATACCAGATTTAAGTAAAATTAAAGATGGTTCTTTGCTATTTATAGGACTCCTCTGAACTTTCTAAAGTTGACATGTTCTAGGAAGCTCCCAGAATGAGAAAGCAGAGGGTGGCATCCCCAACCTTATTTATCCATAGAACCATTTCTCAGCAGAGCACCTCAAAGAACAAATGACCTGAAGAACATACAAAAGAAACACCAAGGCTGACGTTACTCTCAGGAACTTCTATATTTAAGTAGGAATCAGGGATAACAATAAAAGCAAATACCTATTAAGTACATACTATGTGCCAGCCACCTAAGTCGTTTATGTATATTAATATATTTAATCCTCATAACAATGCTGTGATCTTGGTACTATTGGGTTTTTTTTAAGATTTTTTATTTTTATTTATTTATTTGGAAGAGAGAGAAAGAGAGAGCACACAAGCAGGCAGAGCAGCATGCAGAGGCAGAGAGAGAAGCAGGCTCCCCACTGAGCAAGAAGCCAGACGTGGGACTCGATCCCAGCACCCTGGGATCCTGACCTGAGCCGAAGGCAGCCACTTAACCAACTGAGCCAACCAGGCATCCTGGTACTATTGTTCTTTAATCCCATTTTATAGATGAGGAAACTTGAGGCAGAGTAGTTAAGAGATTTGTCCAAGGTCTTAAGTAGACAAGTTTGTGAGTAGAGGAGCTAGAAATTGAGCCTAAGTAGTCCAGCACCAGTAGTCCAGCACCCACAGAAATTAATTTCCAATTGGTAGAGTTTCAGACACTGGGATCAGCTGGCAGTGAGAGAGGTCCTGAAAAAAGCCTAGCACGGCAAACCTGCAATCACAGTAAATTCAAACCTGCGTGCTTACAAATTAGGTTTCATCAACTTCCCCAGGATACTATGTAGGATACAATTTCTGAATCGTATCACTGATTTGACTTCTTCACCAAATTATGTTATATTATACACGTATACTCTCTTCCATTAGGACAAAGTCATGATTCAGACAGTACCATAACCAATAAAAATGGTAATGCATAAAGAAAATAGTCTCTTGATTAACCAAAGGAGCAAGAAAATAAAGATGCAAGTTTGAGAAACAGCTTCTCCTATGTTCTTCAAAATACTGCCCTCTTACTTCCCAGCTCAGAAACCAAAATCAAGGTTTGGTTTGGTTTTCCCTGAATGTGTTGCAAAATCTTATAGCCCTATCCCATCTACTTTGCTCGAGAATTGCCAAAAGATATGTCCTACCCTCTCCCACTTCCTCTCCTTGTTCAGAAGGATTATCACCAGTTTCGGGTGCATCTGGTAGCCGTCTTCACTGAAGGACAGATTTCTTCCCTCAAAGGTGACATTGATCAGATACCTGTAAAGACAGAATAAAAGAAAAGGTTACTGGTATGAAGAAGGTAAGCCAACAACAAGATAGTTAGGAAGACAGAGAGAAAGGTAAATGGAGACAGACACATAGATATACAAATATTACCGAGAAAACTGGTATCCCTCCAGCTCCCATTTGGTTTGCACAGAATTCCAAGCTTTCAAATAATAGGAATAATAGGAAAAGATAAAAAGAAACCTACTTGATTAGGTCTGTAAGGCTTGAATGAGATAACTTACCACAAGGCCTGGTCCATAGTCAACCCTCCTTAAGCGTTAACAATTATTCACTTCTAGAAGGACTCCATTAAAGGGTGAAGGTTGTAGAAGAAAAGAAAGTGGGAATGTACCAAGACAATGTTCTGCTAAGAAAGGTGTCATATTGAGCACTAGGTCTCTCTGCCTCCCAGAAATATGCACACACTTTTGAACGCTTATTAAGATGCAGCCCAGCCCATATTTCTAAGAGCTGTGTGATGAGTGCAGCAGTCAGGGTTGCACTGGTTGCACAAGATGTATCGGGAAGCCAGAGCTATTGCATTTGTGTAGAGTGAACAGAAAATCCCATGGGTTTGTGGGGAAGGAGGGGAGGTATTTTAGAAAGTATTCCAGGCACAGGCACATAAATGACCAGGAACTCCGGAAGTAACTAGAGTCAGACCAATGAAACGGTCTTCCTCCTCACACCTGCACCTACAGCTCACACCATTCCCCTGTTGACTGCTCTGACCTGAGGAAGGGTTCCCTCGCTAGGGATTCCCACAGGCGTGCTCATTACAACCACATTAGTGCAACTGTGGGGATGGTAATTAATGTCCCTTTACCATAAGGGCCCAAGGAGTCAATAATGATTAGCCCAGTTTTCACATGACATGCTACTCTAGAGCCTTGGGCCTGATGCCGCTATGCGACATGTCTCTGCAAGGTTTCCAAGGGGCTTCAGATTTTTCATGACAACAGTTCCTAACACACTGAAGGGAAGAAGAATGCATCAGAAGGCAGCCGAAATGTTCCCCTTCTAAGTCTTCTTATTCAGTGAAATTGTGAGATTCTTCATTCATCCAGGTAACCTTTGGTTAAGCAACAAGGATACTAAGATGCATATCCTTCAGGCAATTTTAAAGATGACTAGAGAGCATGAGCCAAACCCTCATGGAACACCTTCTTACTTCTAGAGCCACCTGGGCTTCAGCCTGTCATTCTCTGGTCTTACGGTCTTCACAAATGCAATCAAGAGCACCGAGGACCACAAAAGAAGAGAGATACTCAGAACTAAAAGAGACTTTCATGATCAACTAGTTCACCACTTGTTACAGTTTATGCTTTCCCTCTACAGCGTAAGATTGGCTCTCTTAGTTCTTCTTGCTATCACGGCACCTTCCACCTCAATGTAGCTATCTCACTGATGGGCAAAGGTTTTTGGTTTTGTTTTTACTTCAAGTTGAAATTTGCTCCCCTGGAACCCCTAGATCCTGGCCCTCTCCTTAGATATTATACAGTCTTAGTCTAATCCTTCTTCCACAGGAAAGCTCTTCAAGTATTCAAAGACATTTATCATGGCTAACGTATAAATTTTAATCTTTGAAGAAAACTTAAGCTCATTTAGTTCTAGAATTTTGCCTTGATAGGTAAACCAAAGCACAGAGAAGTCAAATTAAATTTTCCCATTGTCCCACAGCTAACTGGGAACAGAGATAACATGTTAAGCCACATTCCCAGTCCCATGATCTCTTCACCACCCCACCCCAACAGTCATATGCCACGTCAGGTTTAATGTTTCCTGTTCCTTAGTGTAGTTATCACATGCCATGACTTCAAGTCCCCTCCTCTTATCCCCTGGCTGCTCTTTCTGGACACCTCCCATTGGTAAAAGGGTAGCACTCCTAATTCAACTCAATGTTCCATGTGGCACCTTCCCCATTCCCTGCACTGCCCCTCATCTCTTAGCTCCACGCCGCTTGCTCAAGCCCATCACCAGCTGGAAAATTATACTCAGGTCTCCTGTAGTTTACAGTCTCAACACTCCAGGCAAAGCCATATATAATTTGTTCCAAGAAAGAATTACAAAGACACAAAACAAAATATTTTAAATTAACAAACCAGAATTTAAGCACCCAATGTAATTAACTTGGAAAGTATGTTCTTATTACAATAATACTGCATTGCTTCGAATAATTTCTGGAACTCTTCACAGAGAAGGTTAATGAGACACGCAAACAAATTTTAGTTTTCTCTCTCTCTCTCTTCTTTTTTTTTTTTTTTTTTTTTTTTTTTTTAGGAAGGGGAGGAGGAGAAAGGAAGGAAAGGGAAGAGAGGAAGGAAAGAGAGAGAAATAAGTCACCTGGCTTAAGTACCTTCCTTTTTACTGGACATGGTTCAGAATAATTCTGACTTTACCTGAATTAAGATATGTGATTTTTTAAGTGTCTATTTCAAAAGCAATTATAAGAGAAGTTCCAAATATAATTTAAGTAATAAGTGGCAAGAATGGCATCTCACAATGACTTCTCTGAAGAGGACAGCATCGAATCGGGTGTACAAGTTTTAAAATTCAAACTTTCAGAAAATAAACCATACTTATGGGCAAGGTAGTTGCTCTATAGTTAAATTTTTCTAGTTACTCCTTTCTGATTTTTCTTTTAAACTCTTTCTGGGATGTCCTTTCTCTTCCAACTCTACAGGATCATTTTATTCTATCTAGGACCTTCTCACACAGTTTACACTTACCAAATATTGATAAATTTTATGACAACAAACAAAATATTCTTTTCCAAAGTACACTTTAACCACTCATATCCTTCAGCAGAATATAGATTACTCATTCACATTGTGGTTTTTTTTTTTTTTTTTGAGTAATTCTCTCTGATGAGCCAACATTTAGCTAGCAGTGAGGACCTTGCAAATATTCACCTGCCCTGAACAAGGATGCCCTTTGAATAGCAGAACAAGGCAATCCATTCACTACTAACAGAACTGTGAAAAAAGATAACTGGGACTGTGGTCACTTCTAGGTGTGGGATTTCAGTGCTTGAACCTCGGTTTTTCCTCTTTAAAATGGAAACACCACTCTACCCTCCAGCTTCTCAAGTAAGCTTGAAGTGCTCATGAAATGAAATAATTGATAGGAAGACCACAGAAAATAGGATACAAATAAAAGATTATATAAGAGGAAAAATTCAGAAAAAGAATATATTAGCATGATTTGAATATCTAAAGTAAGAAACCTGCCTCATTTTGGACCTCACCGAGTAAAAGTATGATAACTACATTTTAACAAGACCCAATTACCAATGGAATACACTGGAGGAGTGGAGACTGCATTCCACGTAGGGGGATAAACTAGGTCAAATGGTCGTAGTAGCCAATTTAACTTTCCACAGGCCTGAAAATATCCAACTACCCCTGGATCTGGATGCACTTTGCCAATTCTGAACATTAATTAAAACCTCAAAGCTTCCACGTATAAAAGATTAAACTATAATTAGGAGATGCCACAGTTCTTCTGTTTTTCTCTAAACATGCCGTCCTCAAGTGTACAGTCAGAAAGCCTAGCTCAAGTGGCAGCCAAATTCAGAAGCTTTTCCTAGAAGACTCGAGACTCCTGGAAGCCCCAGCAAGGCTTGGTATATAAATATACATATATCGTTTAATTAGTCTCTAGGATGTAGATAGACCCATAAGAAACCTTACTGTGTCTCATCAAGTTCTAATATTACACAGAATCCCAAATTGTTAGAATCAGAAGAAAATTTAGAAGCTATCCATCGAGAACTCGCAGTTTAGAAAGGGGCCAACAGGCTCCAAGATGCTACCCTCTTTTCCAAGGTGACCTGCCTATTCAGGCCTAGAGTTTAAGTCTTCTGGTTTCCAGTTTGGCCTTCTTTTCATGATTACCACCAAGGGAAGTGAAAGCAGTTTTGCAAGCCCCAGATGTGCATTTTAGCATTCTCATGTCATGTGTCATGCCCTGGACCCCGCAGATCCCCAGTACAGACTGCATAAGATAAAATGCATCTCATTTCTTGCTTGACTCCTCGTTCAGAAAGAGCCTCAGAACCCCGATGGGCTCCGAGCCAATACATTTGCTTTACATGGCCAAAGTCATAGTCCAGTGGGTTTAATGAGGTCAAGCTGAGGTAAGAAAGCCCTTGCGCCTCTTTGACTTTGACCATGCCACTCAGAGCTCATCCACTGCACCACAGTGGTACCTAAAGCAATGATTTAGCAGTATGTCCTGTGGGGGAGGCATCCCAAAGAGCTCTGCCAGAATCTTCCCAGAGAACCAACAGCCTTGGCACTGCAATACTCATTCTGCCCTCCAGATTTTTACAAGGCACTGGATTTCTTAATTAGTATCTGTTAACACGGTAATAAGAAAGATAAGTCTCTCACTTCATCCAATCCTTTCATTGCTAGATGAAGCAGATGAAGTCCAGAGGATTCATGGCTTTTACCAAGATCAGATGACAGGGCTGGAAATGGGATGCAGGTATCCCCACCCTGGGTCCAGCACACATCCCGCTCACACTGCCACATCTCAGAAACAGTGGCTTTTTTTCCTACTCTCAGTTTCTATCCTCTAGATGTTAAGAGCAAAGGAATAAAGGAAAAACAATTCCAGACAGGAGACCAGAATCCTTGACCCCTTGTTTGCAATTTCTAACTCCAAAATTTCATAACTCTGTAAATAACTGAGTCTTTGGTGTGTAACTCACCTGCTAAGGCCTTCAAGTCCCTCATCCATAAAATGGGCTGGTTCGTACCACCAGACACACCTGATGAGGGGAGCACAGGGATGTTCCTCTGATGTGCTCTCTAGTTCCTCTGTGGTTGTTACATTATGACATTCCATTAGTCGGATAACAAAACCACACATCTTTCAGTCTTTCTCTTATCTCTCTTAACCATTTTACTATGTCACTTAGCACTACTTCATATACACATTTTTTTTCTCGAAATAGCAGAAACAATTCCTCACAGGATTAGAAACCATGGACTTGAAAACACTTAAAAGCTTACCTACTTAGACACCAGTATTGGGGGAAAGAGGCAGAGATGTGTAACAATTAGACAGCTGGTGTTACAGTTTGATAAACAAAGTAGAAATTTCTGACTTGCCCAAGTTAGAAATTCATGCTTATCAAAGGGAATCTACAATGAACCATCCAATAGAATGCTGTCAACATGGCAGCCCATGGCTAGGGATGAGTGTCCACTGCCCAGTGGGCTCCTGTGGGATTAAACCCAGAAGAGGTAACTCATTGGTAAGACATCCTACATGCAAATGATGATCTGGGCAATGCCCCAAAATGCTGGTAGAAAAGACATAAGGGGGAACAAAAAAATAACTGAAGAGGAAAGGACTGCACTGTGTACCCTGCCCCACACCCTCCACCACCACCATCACCCAAGCTGCGTAATGTGGTATTTTAGAGCAAGGATGTTGCAGTCACAACCTCTGTTCAAATCTTGGACCCCCTGGTTCTTATACTGCGTGGCAATATTTTCAAGAATATTGAAAATGAATTATTTTATTCATGCCAACCATGGTTTTCTTTTCAAGGAAAAAGGATTTCAAGAAGTTTTAAAGGTTTCCTTCAACCTATAATGTCATATACAAAAATATTAAACCATGCTGTTAAACAAAAGACTTAGAAATACCAGTTTCCTAAGCTGTTGAATGCAGTTCTTTTCCCTTATTTCTGTATAATGATACTTAATAGAGAACCTCAGGGAAAACTAATTTAAAGAGCACATTGTAATATTAATTTATAATTACTCAAAAAAAGATTAAAAGTAGTTTGTCTTCCAGTAAATTAAACGTTTGCTATGAAATGGTGTTTATATCATTAATTTATTTTGCAAACCATTCTTCACAACTCATAAAAGTTTCAAGTTTAGGCTAGTCCTTATTTAGTTATTTAAATTCTAAATCCATGGTGTTAAATTAATGAGATAGTAAAGTATCTTGAGGACTGACTGATATAAATTTAATATACTTCCTCCTGCCTGCTGGTGATGAGGACTATGCTTTGGGCCCTGAGCAGTCTGGGTTGAGCTGCATTTGTGCAAGGGATAAATGGTGAAGCATCAACTCGCCATCTACTGCAAATGAAAAGGCTTCTCAGGCCCTTAGGTCTAAGAGAGAAAAAAATAAATTCTGCTTCATGACTGAATATCATGAATTATTTTTATGTGAACTGAAAGAAAATAGAAGAGCACTGTTGGAAGTTGCGCAACAATCCCAGCTTGAACGTAAGAGGCCAGAGAACATTAACTTTCCTCTAGAAAGATGTTCAATCAGTGGGCATTGGGAGATGGCTTGGCCACGAGCTGGAATGACCTCACTCCTGCCCACCTGCAGCACCCTTTCGCTGAGTGGGGTCAATGTGACAGGCTGTAGCCAGGGGACAGTTCTCCTCTGGACTGACTGATGGGTCCCTCTGGATCAAACCCAGGAACTGGTCCTCATTCATAAAATAGACTACACCTAAATGAATGACAAAGCCTGGACAGTGCTTAGTAGTGAGGAATAGAAAGCGAATAAGAGAACAGAAGAGGTTAAGCAAAGAGGAAAGGAATGTAATATGTAATAAACGCACACACACCCCACCACCACCACCACCACCACCACCAGAGCTTGCAATGTGGTGTGTAAGAGCAAGGACACTGGAGTCAGATGAGCTCTGCACAAGTTCCTGACCTGCCAGTTCTGAAGTTGTATGATCTCACAAATCATTTAATTTCTCTCCCCATTTCTTCACCATAAAAAATGTGCATAGAAATAGTACCTACCTCATAGGATAGCTGTGAGGATTAAGTAATTCAATACACATATAAGACTTAGACCTGCACCTATCACCTAGTGAACCTTATGTGTTAGCTTCTTCTGTGATGATTATCTTTTTTTTTTTTTTTTTAAGGTTGCTTGGCTTCTGAGAATGCTATTTTGCAGAGACTTTTGGATCAGTCTAACTTTTCCTAGTTAGAACCAAATACCCTGAAGCCTGGGGAAATGCTGCTTCTCTTTGGCACATTAAATCTAGAGTCTGAGCTCCCAATTCCTGGATCACTGCTTTTCTATTATACTACCAATCCAGGATACTTCCTCTCATTCCCACAATATCCCAAACCCTGAAGGCTCGGGAATGTTTGTCTTTGAACTAGGATTGGTAACCCCTGTGAGGTTTTGTGTAGTGGGGAATTACTTAATCATACTTCAATATAAAGTTCACTTCCTGAGAAAGGCAAAAGGTGAGTTCATATCCTCATAGTTTTAGGCTAGAATAAATGACACCTCAAAATGACCCCCATCCTGACCTCCCAGAGCCCTGCTTTGAATGCTGTGTAATACTTTTTAACATTCCCTTGTAAGAGGCCCACTCTTGCTTGTGTATTCCTTAGGGAACTAATGAGGTCACCTTTTAAAAACAAAAAACAATAAAAACTTTTATTGCTACTCTACTTCATTTAATGCTTAGATTGGATACCTAATAGGGAATACAGATATACCCAATCACAACACTGAGGTTTACATTATATTTTTTAAGTTTTTATTTAAATTCCAGTATAGCTAATATACACAGTATACTATTAGTTTCAAGTGTACAATACAGTGAATTATCCTTGTGATGTCAGTGAAGTGTGCTGAACAGTAAAGCTGTTTCTCATTTAGGGAACTGTGGATAAAACTCAATAATAATGGAGAGGGAATTCTTTCTTGTCCTCATGCCCACAGCCTTTAGTCACCTCTGTTGGGGGTGAGATGTGCTACACTGCTACAGAAAATCCAGAGTTACTAGAGATGGTAGGAAAAGTAAAACTCCCCAGTGGGAAGGAGTTAAGAACTTACGGATGATGTTATTGCCACTGGAATTTTTTTCCTTTTGAATTCATACTGCCATGATACATATCGATTAAACTCACTTTCATTTAAAAAAAAAAACAAAAAACACTGAACAAAAAATCCCTTTCCTCTTCCACAGATTAGGTGCTCAATCTGTTGGAATATAGACCTACAGGTTATCAAAGCTAAGTGGTGGGACCTTCCCAGAGAAAACACCAAGAAAGGTCAAAGGCTGGCTGATCCCTGAGTACACTGATGTTCTTCTTTATGTTTACTAATAATTTTAAGGTGAAGGCTTGCCTTTCTGACATCCATTTTAGCTCATGAGCTGGCATCGCTACTCAGGGGCTATGCCAAGACCAGTCAAACAATGACTGGCAAAGATTTCTCTAGGACATTCAATTTTGACTGGGAGTTTTTCCTTCTTGTGAACTTTCAAGACTTATTGTAAGAAAACTTGGGCATACACACCCAAGAAACTCTTGGTCAAGAATCCAGAGTGACCTGGGAATGATATCAAGGGAAAAGAACAAGGGGGATTTTTCTCCTCCTTTTTGATCTTTCTCTATTTCCTCCATTTGTTCTTCTCTGTTCTGGGGTCCTTCTCTATTCTCTCTTACATTTGAGGTGGTCAACAAAATCTACACATTGGGTATACAGATATACCCAATCACAACACTGAGGTTTACATATATATATATATGTACCGCCATATACACAGTTCCTACTCCCTCTGTAGCTACCATAGGCTTAATTTCACAACTCTCTCCAGCAGCTCTACTGAAGGGTAGCAAAATGTTGAACAAATGAATTAGCGAGATGGCTTCAGTTACGAGAATTGGGAGTGGAAGTTATGAGGAGCTGTCACCCATGGACAAAGGAGTTGTAATTTAGTATCCCTATAATGATTGGCATATGTCTTAAAATGGAGATTTCTAGAATCAACTGTATTGAATGGGAGAGAAAGAGGGTCAAAAGAGTGAGGATATTCCAGGGTCAGGCAACAGTTTCAAACAGACAAAGTAGTCAAGATGCCTGGGTGATGATTATGTCTTTAGGGGAGACAGGCACTTCATAATCACATCATGTTACAGATGTGATATGGAAACAGTAGTGGAGGCTGCTGACACATTCAAAAACTTATTTCTATTTTCAGAAAACCGAATTGGGAGCCGCATCTACCCCTTTCACATAGAAAATAAAGTGAGTTTTTGAGTCTAGGGTCCAGGGAAAGACCAGGGGGACAAAAGAGATGCAAAGTTCAATCTAAAATGGGGGTGGAGAAAGTGAACCATCAGGAAAGTTGGTTAGCAACTTTGTTTATGTTGCTCCTGTAGCACTGTCTGGAAGAATGGCTTTCTGGGACTACAGCTGAGTGGGAAGACTTATCCCTGAAAGTACGGTTGAATTCAAAGATGCAGGAAATGTATACCGGGCAGTAATGAAAAGGATTTCATAGACTTAAAAACTGTGAGATGAAATGCATATATAATTAAGGAGAATATACCAAGATGGAAACCCCAACGCAAAGGTGCTGGTCCAAGGCTACTGGCCAAAAACCCAGCCTATGTTTCTAGAGTGTTTTCAAGTGTTGTTCTAAATCACAATACTTTTTGGCACTGTTTCTAGATCAGGTAAGGACAGAGAGGTCAGGGGAAGATCAGAATTACTTGTTTATTTAGTTTTAGCTAGTTACTTAAAGACACCCATTGATCTTTTCCAATATTCTAAAACGAGCTTGACCCTTGAGTCAGAATTTGAAGCAAGGTAAGGGCAAGAGTTTATTTAAAATGAACTCTGTTTCCCTGTTTCTTGTCCTCAAAAGGACAGCACCATGAACCCCAAATGCATCCTTCACAGGGAAGCTAAAAGAAACATGTAATCATTTCTCCCTGCTGTACTGTGTGGGGGCTAGAACTCTGCTGTTCCTTCTTTGTCAGGGGATCCTAGCTCTTTCTCTCCCTCTGTAGGTTGATGTTTCCATGGAAACATGCTCTTTAACGCTTCTGAAATTACTGTGCATTTATACCATTAACTCTTTGATGACCAGGGCAGGTCACAAAGTGATTTATTTTCCAACCTCTGAAAAGTAATTCCATTTTCTACCTCTTTTTACTTCCAACTGTTTTAAAAAAAGTAATTGAAACCTGCTGTCCCTTTTTTCCCACCAGACCTCACTCCCTAACCCCTGCTATCTTGGCTTTTGCCTCTATCATTCTACTGGAACCATTCTTGCAAGGTCATCAATAATCCAAGCAAGGTCAACAAAAATAAAATCAGTGGGCTTTGCTTCACATCATTCTTGACACTATACAGTTTTTAATGGTTGACACTCCCAAATTTTCAGCAACTCTCCTTTTCCATGTTTATTTGTTGTTTAAAACAAAGTAAGTTCTTGACTCTCCTTATACTTCTTAGACTAGTTCTCTCTCCTTTTCTGTCCATTTTCACTTGAAACTCCTGAACTTGGGTGCACCCCAAGACTGTTTTTCACCTCTGCTCTCTCCCTCTGAAACTCATTCATAGCCATCACATCAGCAAATCCCCTCTATATCAAGGCATCCAAAATCTCCATCAGAGGTCCCATCTCCTTCCCGACCTTCAGTTGACTGGACCATTCTAACTTAATGTTCTGATATCAGGTCAGACTTAACACAGCCAAGTCCAAGCTAAGTTCCTCTGTCTTTTAGCAATGAGACCACTAGTCCTCATAGTGTTCAAATTCCGGCACAGAAAGTAAAGAATTTCATCTTTACAACATGAATGAAGAAAAGACTGTGCTGACCACTCATATTAGTTGCATTCTCAGAACCAGTCAGATCAGTTAAAATGTCAGCTGTAGTTCACCATTATATGCAAAATAGACTGATTGAGACTGTCCCTTTCTCAGACTTTTTTCTCCCCAAGGTAAATGAATCTGATGGCTGTCTAGCCTATAAGTGAAATTGCTTGGAAGTTGTATTTTCTGTTCTGGTCATTCAATTAAATTCAATTAAAAAAAAAACCAACCTCTAACAATGCTACTATTTATTGAGCACATGCCAAGCTCCGTTCTGGAGGCTTTGCATTATTTTAAATTCTCACAGCAATGCTATAAAATAATAGATCACATTATAATGGAGGTCCAAGGTTGGTGGCACTGGCATTTGATCCCACTTAATTCTGAGTGATTCTAAAACCCATATTCCTTCCACTGCCTCATACTAAGAAAAATGTTGTCAAGAGAAGCAATGGCCGGGAGAAAGAGAATCAACAAAGTCCTAAACTTCTAACGTGCTAGAACTAAAATCTAAACCCAGATATTAATGGCTCCACAGCCTGGGCTCTTCATTATTATTTACATCACCACATAAAGCATCAGTTGCCTTTAACTCTCCCTCGTGCCAGCCTCGTAAGGGAGGTTCTACAGAGAAGAGGATGCAGCACACTGCCTCTCCATAGCCGTAAGAAAGAGTGGAGGACATACATTCACAGAATAACAAGCAAACTCCAGACTCCAGCGGCTGTCCATCTGTCATATTTCACCAGCACTAACTAAAAAAAGTGAAGAAATGGAATTAATTTGCCTTATAGGAAAACAGGAGACAAACCACAAAGCAGTGAGCTTGCCTGGACTTACGGAGGAATTAGTCCTCAGATCACACTCTGGGAAGAAGTCAGTTATGAAAGTTCAGGACCATATTTTTGGAGTTCTTGTTAGAGACAGACGACAAGAGCTAGAATTTTTATTTGGCTCGGTTAAGATTGGAAAAAGTTGATTCTGGTTTGGCACAGAATATCCAACCTCTCTCTGGACTTAAAATACAATATTAAAATACTTTTTTTGAGTTATAATCGGCTATCAGTTATCTTCAGTAGGGGAGGCAGAACGATAGTTATGATCTGAACAATCAAATACACAGAGTATTCTCAGCACTTGGTTCACTTGCTCCTTACCTTCTTTCCAGTATGTTTTTGCTTCTCTTTTTCCTTCTTGGAGGATTTCTGGGAAATTCAGTAAGGGTCTCTGTTCATTTCAGCCATTCTCAGGACATGAACGTTCCTCTAAGTGTACAGTAAGTCCCGATTCTATGCCTGTGGCCCTGACCTCTTTCACGTCCCTCATTTCTATCTCTCGCTGGCTATTTCCACTTCATGCTTGATGTTACGAATTCTTAGTGCTAGAGATGTAGTTGTTTTCCCTTTCCTCTAAAAACACTTGATGTTCTAATTCCCTTCTCTCATTGGTATTTACCAAGCACTTGGAATGGTGCCTGACACATAGTAGGCACTCAGTAAATATTAACTATTAATATATAAATATTCCTTTAGTCTTGAAACCTCTCAGGTGTTTTTGATAACTTCCTTTTTTCTTAGTTTCCCATGTCCAATGAGTACCTCAACACATTCCTGTTTTTACAAATATAATTCTTGCACTTGTCCCCTCCTTTCTACCCCACAATTTTTATCCTAAACCAGGGCTTTGTCATATCTCATATCAGACCCAGACCCCTCCCGGGCTCTCTACCTTGTATCAATCCCCTACCCCGCCACATACCACTTGAACTTAATCCTGTTAGACTTTTTAGTGCTATGTCACTATCTACTCGAAACTCTCCAATGGCTCCCCATTACCAAGAGCAAAATCCACCTTCAGTCAAGATTCTCTACAGCCTGGCCCCATTTATCGGTTTGGAGCTTTCTCATCCTCTATATGAATCCTTGCTGAAGTCAAGCAGCAACTTCACTGTCCCATGAACATTACATGCATTTTCCTACCTCTCTTCTGTTTTCACTCAATTGAGTAATCCAAATCTTGCTCATGTTTATGGACTCAGGTCAAATCTTACCCCCTGTCTACACATTCGTGACATTCAAGGTGCCTCTTTCCTCTTCTCTCTTCCTTGCCCTTTCAAGCTGCCAGTTTACATTTCAGTATTTCATTCATTACCAACCTGACCTGTTTTGTTGCTTTTTTGTTACTTAACTTTTTATGTGTATCTTCTTTCCCATAATAGACAATACACTAGTCGAAGTAAGAATCAAATCTTGTCCTTTTATTATCCTTTGCAGAATCCAAATTAGTGTCTTGCTTGTGTTAAGTATTCAATAAGTACTTATTGATTTGTTTTGAACTTCCAAAAGACTAGTCTTGGAAGTTTCCCCTGCTATGTTCTCACTTTCTAGCCCCCCAACATCCACCCCTTCTATGTCATACACACACACACACACACACACACCCCATTTAGTACAAATTCATGTGGAAGAAAGGGACTCTCTAAATATTGATTTTTTTGAAGTTCTAAAGAGGGTATACCTATAACCTTTATTTTCTGAAAACAATAAGACAAAAAGCAGAGCTGACTTCATTCTTGCATGGGCCCTTTAAAAATTTCCCCTCTTTGAATGTTCTCCCCATTATACTGTCCATGAGAACATCTCTCCACCCATGAGAATCATATAACCCACCCAAATCTTATTCCATAAGAAAGAAAAAGAAATACTAATTTTTTTGTTATTGTGGCTTCTGGCAATGGTTTCTTTTAATCTGGAAACTAAAACCATTGGGGAAACCTGAAACATATGTATAAAATAATATTTGCAAGTTCTTTACCAATGTACATTCATTTCATTAGTTTAGGGACAGAGAAAAAATAATACTCAGGCACCTGAGTGGATCAGTTGGTTAAGCTTCTGACTCTTGGTTTTGGCTCAGGTCATGATCTCAGGGTTGTGGGATCAAGTCCCATGCCAGGCTCTGTGCTCAGTGTGGAGTCTGCTGGAGACTATCTCCCTCTCCCCCTGTTTCTCTCTCTCTCTATCTAAAATAAATAAATAAAATCTCTTTTAAAAAGTAGAAGAGAAAGTGAGGGTGAATTTTCAAATATTCACACTAAGATCTTCTCTATATTTGGCTCAAGTCTTGATTGATATCCAGGATGTCAGTATCTGCAGAGATATTTATGGGTCAATGCAGAAAATACACAAAGCGAATGTTTCACAGATGGGAAATTAAGAGCTGAGGATAGTTCAGACTTTCTCCTTTGTAGATAACACCAGGACATGAAGTAGTAGTCCAGGTGGAAATCAGAAAGTTATTATTAATAAGTCTCTCTGAACCTCAGCAAAGGTTTAATCCCTGTGAAAGCAGAGGGAAGTTAATTTGATTAACACTCGCCTGAATTCCCTCATATTTGGGCATCCTAGCATAACCTAGAGGAATTTAGCATTTTGAGTCAATTTCCTTCCATCTCTTCCAATCATTGTGAGGTCACTTGGATTATATAAAATTAAAACACATTCAATGTGATTGAGGGAGAGGAGCAAAATAGCCTGAAGAAACGCAGTGTTTGATGTGTTCAATTACAAAGGGGGTTGGGGTGGGTGTACAAGAGGGAGATAATGTGAGGGCGCAAGCACACGCTGGAGAGGAATGAAGAGAGGGAGAGAAGACGAAGCAGCGTGCAGCATGCTGGATAACATTTCCATGGCAACCACATCACATCCACAGAGAACTGCCAAAATAAGTCAAGATCCAAGTAAGTAGGTGTTGGTGGAAAGAGGAGATTAGAACTCAGCAATGGACAAAAACCACCAGAGAAGATAAATGATCTTTGTAAGTTGAACTCTTCTTCCCATTTCTTTTTCTAACCATCCCCAAAGCCCCAGTTTAAGTGAGAAGGCAAAGAAATGTGGCTGCTTCCCAATCAAAATTTCATCCAGGAAGGTCTCAGGATGGTAGAGAAGAGGCTTAAGAGTCCTCAATAAAGCCAAAAGTGAGGTAAATCATTTCCCTATAGCCATTAGCTTTCTTTCACACCTTTCTTTTGCTTGCAGTCATTTGCATTTGAATAGATTTGAATAGATTTTTTTCATTTTTCAGGTGGCTTAAGGAAGGGAAATAAAATTAATGAAAATATTACTGGACATGTAAAGACAGGTGCAAATTTCCTACATCAACGGTCTAGGCTGCTTGCCTGTTGGTGAAATCTATCCCTGTAACATATGGGGAAGCCCACTGAAAAAATATAGTCAAGACAACTAGTGGAAACTAGGTGCTTGGAAAGATCTTTTTCTTGAGACACTTACAATTATCCAGCAAAAACTTTAGGGTATCACATAAAAGAACCATCAAGACTTCCAGGGTTTTTGTGCTTTCCCATAGCATTCATCGAGAGCCCCAAGATAGCATGGTGCTCCTCCACACAGCTTTATACTCAGAGGCCATGCTGGGTCTCTGATGCTCACCTGAGAAGTCTGTTATATATATGAATTTGGAGGGCAACCCCAGGGACAGGGATTCAATATACCTGGAATAGAGCCCGAGAACATGCACTTTAAAGCTCCCTGGTGGTTCTCTTGTATAGATAGGTATGGAAATCATCCAATGAAGCACACTTCCTTTCCCTCCTACTCCCTTGGGAATTCCCCTACTCTTGGTAAAGAGTAGGGAAGCAAGCCTTTCCTCACCCCTGGGAGTGGTAGATTCATTGAACCTAGCTGAATTGCCCTCATGCATTCACCAGGCCAGAAAAACACCATTTGGCATTAAAAAATGAACCTGAGACCAGCACCAGATCTCCAACTACTCTTGGAATCACTCTTGTATAAATGTTGGTGGGAGATGGGGAAGGGGTGAACTAGGGAGAAGAGAACATAGTTTATACCAAAGGGCTTAGACAGAAAGCAAGAATAGTTAGGTCCTAAAGGAAAATAAACAGCTAATTTTGAATGAGAAATAAAAGCACTCTTTATTCTCTATCCATCCACAGAGGTACTTCCCTGCATCATATGGCCTTGCTATAAAAATCCCAAGGAATTCAAAAGATCCCTTGATATCCCTTATCTCAAAACTTAGTTCTTGTACCTCTTAATAACATCATCCTTCTGATTCATATTTATACAACCCAACATTTGAGGAATCTCTTCCCAAGCTAATGCCAACAAAATAGAAATTTACAGGGTGAGGCAACTGACAAGAGCAACGTCAAGTTTATGCAACAAATGATCGCTGGGCCCTAAAAATACATCAGATACTATGAATACAGAAAAAAGTAAAAGACGTTAATTGCATCTCCCAAGCACTTACTCTGTTACAGATATTTTGCATGTGTTACCCATGTAATCCCACATCACAGATGAGGAAACTAAAGCTCAGAAAGGTGACTCATTTTGTCAAAGTCATATAGCTATTTAATGACAGAAGGGAATTAAAATTGACATTTCTCTGATCCCCAAATTATACTTTTTTAACTTACTGCACTAGCTGTTTCCTACCATTGGGGTACAAACAGAAATGCATATATGAAAATTAATATTGCTGGCCACACGTCCACTTTTCCCCTCTATTTCAACCCCCTAAGTGGTACCAAGGATGCATGAACTTATCATGGGAGAAAAAAAAAAGAATGCCTTTTTCTGAGCACCTGAGTGGCTCAATTAAGCCTCTGACTCTTCCTTTTGACTCAGGTCACTATCTCAGGGTCATGGGATCAAGCCCTGAGTCAGGCTCTGCACTCAGTGGGGGGTCTCTTAGAGACTCTCTCCCTCTGCAACTCCCCCTCCCCCTCCACACGCACATGCACACATGCACACATGCACACTCTCATGCCCTCGCTCTCAAATGAATAAATAAATACATCTTAAAAAAAAAAAAAAAGAATGCCTTCTTCTGAGAAGAGCTAAACTTTTATCCCTTAGTCCAGGGCTAGGGAAAGGGAAGATAGCCCTTCCATGAGTGCAGTAAAAAATTATACATATATATGTATATACATATATATGTATGTATATCTCTCTTTGCCTATCTTCATTTTCCCCTTTGTTCAAGCTTGAGGCTTTGTATTCCTTCTACTTGAGAGGTGATGGACTCGGAAGAATAATGAGGATTTGATGGGATGTCAAAGACAAAGAACAAGGAGCTTGGTGTTTTATGAAAAGTAGCAATGAGATTCCTAAGGGATGCCCCAGTCAATTCTCCAAAGAGAAAACAGACAAGAAGAAGCATTTATCAAAGAAATAAAATAACCTGTATTTTGGGTATGTCCCAAAAGCTTTATATATATGTATTTCAGAATGGGAAACTATTGCATGAAATGTGCATCATCACTTCCACTCACCTGTCCTTTCCCTCCTCCTCATCTTCTAAATACTGGCCTGCCACTGCCCCCTCTTATACAAACAGAGGGGTGTTATACACAACTAAGGAATCACTGAACACTACATCTAAAACTAATAATGTCCTATATGCTGCCTAATTGAACATAATAAAAAAAACTTTTTTAATAAATAAAAATTAACAATGAATACTGTTATGCTGAAAATAAATTAAAAAAAATTTTAAACAATAAATAAAAATTAAAACACATGAATTTTTAAAAAAGAAAGAAAGAAGTGACCCCACAAGTACAACATGCTAAGTACAGTAACACCAGGAAGTGAGAGCATAGGGGAGGACACAGAAGCTGTGTGGGGAAGGAGATTATGGCTTCACAAGGCAGGAGCTAGTTTAGCTGGGTCTTTTTTTTTTTTTTTAAAGATTTTATTTATTTATCTGACAGACAGAGATCACAGCAGACAGAGAGGCAGGCAGAGAGAGAGAGAGAGGGAAGCAGGCTCCCTGCTGAGCAGGGAGCCCGATGCAGGACTCGATCCCAGGAACCTGAGATCATGACCCGAGCCGAAGGCAGCAGCTTAACCCACTGAGCCACCCAGGTGCCCCAGTTTAGCTCGGTCTTAAAGAATGAGTTCACCTGGAAGAAAAGAGAGAAGCATGTGGAAAAACATGTGCAAAGGCAAATGTCTGCAGAAATGATGATACTTTGGCTTCAGGCTAGGATGGAGAAAAGGGAATAAGGTCACTATAGTCAGGAAAAGCAGTGGCAAGGTTTAAGCCTAAAAGAGAGACTGAGGTCATTTATGAAGGTCTTACACATGATGCTCTATCTGGATAAATAAGTAACCAAAAAGAGTTTTCAAGCAAGGCATATAAGTGGATCCAATTAGTTTTTCTAATTAATTTTTTTTTGTTAAGAAAGATATGCTTGGCATGAAGAAAAGTTAAGGGGCTCAGAGTCAAGATAAGAGAAACAATGTGAATTTCAAACACAGTAGTGGCAACGGTGATGAAATGCCTAAAGACAATCTAAGAGACTATTGTGAACCCAGTAGATGGATGTGGAATGTGAAGTGTAATGGATTTCACTGCATCCATTGTTCCTGCTCATTACAGGGAGAAGCAGCACGGCTCTGAGCTCTGCCGGCCACTCTCAAGGTATGACACCTTGCATGTATGGCCTTTCTTATTGTAACTCTCCCCTCTTTAGGACTTCAAAGTGAGCAATGAGCTGACTGGTTCTCACTCAAATTGGAAGAGGAAAGAGAAGGAAGGCTGGGAGAGTCAAGGAGGAAACAGAGCTTGGGGTATTAAACAAAGACCTAGAAAGGAGGCAACACAAGCATTTTCAGGTTGAAAGTGCATGCTGGCAGAAGCATGGAGAATGATCTGAAGGACCAGAAGCTGTGTGGGGAAGGAGATTATGGCTTCACAAGGCAGGAGCTAGTCATGTGCCCCATCTTTGGCATGTCTGATAAAAGTAATTAAACTACTTCAGAAGCCCTCCTTTCTTCAGATTTGGAAATTCTGCTTTCTTTCACCTTTTTGGAGGCTCTTTAACTATTTTCATTCTTCTTGCTCAGGCCCTCTCAAAATCACGGGCATCTCTTTTACATAGTGAGAGACAAGACTGCATGATTACCTCAGCAATTTTTCCAAAGTCTATACCCTGACCTCCCCTCAAATGTTAGCATGCAGAGACGCCAGCACAAATAATTTGCAAAAGTTGCCCCAGGTGATTCTAGAATCTGTCTCCACCCTACAGCCTCACCCCCAACTGAAAACTTCTACTTTAATGTGTGGCTGACCTATGCTGAGTGAGAAGAAAAACTGCACACCAATTTGATACTTCAGTGAACTCATATGGACTCTGGCTCCCTCTCATCACAGCATTGTATTACAGGACCATGTTTAAGTCATGGCTCACTGCGATTCTGGCTGTATTTTGCAGTCCCCTTCCATTCTGTCTTTCTGCAAGTCAACTCTTCATTATTGGCACTAAATGGAGGACAGGGAGGGCATACGTAACCCAAATCAATAGATAACTCCAGCCCTTATCATAGGCAAAGGGTTCAAAATTCTCTCGCACCAAGCCTTTTACAGAGCTGCTATCATGAAGCAAACTTAATGGTGCTTTCACTGTTCTCTTTGCTCCTTCACACCTGCTGGTGGATGTCCTAACAAGCAGCCAAATGACCGAATCCCAGCAGGAGGGATAAGGGTGAAAAGCA
The DNA here is from genome assembly GCF_011764305.1 of Mustela putorius furo. Taxonomy (NCBI): domain Eukaryota; kingdom Metazoa; phylum Chordata; class Mammalia; order Carnivora; family Mustelidae; genus Mustela; species Mustela putorius. The sequence continues at coordinate 34,419,449 of NW_025422368.1, read as the reverse complement.
AAAGACCTAGAAACTTCACAAAGAGGATAATAAGTGCCTAAATGATGGGCTCTTAGAAAATCAGGCCCTGGTTGATGAGGCTTATTTTTTTTTCCCCCTACATGCAATGAAGACAAACCATCAAGCAAGTCTGCTCCAAGATGTAAATTCTGAGTTGCCGTGAATTACTCCCACAACTCAGGAGAGAGGCAAAGAATGGGAAAAGCCTCAATTTTCACTTTTTAAATGTGTAACCATAACCTTAAAATTCATCCAATTCAGGAAGCAGCTTGTCTCTGGATGTGACGAAAAAAAAGTCTATTGAGTCTATCAGGGCTTCTGACACACTCACAGATGGTGCAATTAACATCTAGCTCTGCCTGTACTCCTAGCCTACCCCTTTCCCCCTTGTCACTGTACTAGCTTTGAGCAACACCTGATTTCATCTTCCCTTTTGTTCTAGCCCTTGTTTTCTCTTCTGTGGGTGCTGTAGACACTGGCACTGGGGGTGGGGAACTTCATTTCCTTCGGCAGTGACATTCTGAGAGCAGGGCCTAGAATGGAAAGGCTGGAATGTTGGCCCCGCCTCCACGCTCCTCATCCCTGAAGGTGTTTTTTTGTTTTGTTTTGTTTTGTTTCCATTCTCCCAAGATTGTGCTTAGGGAGGAAATAACCACCAATGAAGCATCGCCTTTTAAAGAGATCTGAAGCAAATGTGGCCCACGTGAACATGATGTCTGTGCGGTGAAAACACGGTATCTGAGATAGGATTTTCTGTACTTCTTTGTGCATTTCAAGAAATTCCCATTTTAAAAATGTTTCACTGTATGGAACATAGACAGCAAACCTATGCCCGTTCTATTGTTCCACAGTTAATTAAAGCAGAGAACGTTGATACTGTAACATTTTGCTGTTACATGGTATTTACTCCTGCTGGAAATGAGTCTTCTGTACCCAATTCAACAGGCGCCTCTGAAATACGCACCAAAGTAACAGATAAGGTTCACTTTCCCATCTCACATGTAGAATGATAAATAGACCATTCCCAATCAGGTAGGTAGTGTTCCTAACTGAGAGGCTGGAACCCTATTCAGAAGAGATCGGGTGCGTTCGGGGTGGTATGGCCATAGCCTGGGACCTTATTCAGATGTAACCAACGTTGCCCAGAATAGGACGGTGTCTCCCAGCTTCCGCTTTTAGCCAGAGGTCACCTCTCCACATCATTATCAGCCTTGCTCCATGGTTTATGAGGCAATGAATGCATAACACACACCGCTAATGGAGGCATGTGTGCGCTGTCCGATACTGACGCTGCCTGATGTGCAAGACGTGATTTCACATTTAGGGATGTATCCAATTCCCAACAAATCCCGGCCTGGTGAAAACAACACAATCCTCCCAAGGAGGGTCCCTATACAAGAACAAAGCATCAGGAAAACAAATGCCTTTTGTGGAGGCGTGAAAACACGAACTGCAGTTGCTAATACCACTTTTGTACATAAAAAAATGACGTGTGTGTGTCTGGATAAAAAAAAAAAATTGTAACATTTCTAAAAAATTTATAAACTTTTTAAAGCCTGGAAGAAAATAAAACAGTATTAGCTATGTGTGCAATAAAAAAATCTTTGCATTCTTCTCATACTTATGTGAAATTTCAAGTGTGAGTGTATGTGCGTATAAATTGTATTTTACAAACCAAAAAAAGGATCTACTTTGGTCATCTGCACAGCATATTACATAGTAAATGAAAATTATTACTGTAATATGTAGAAGCTTGGGGAAAAATTCATCCATCACAACATCATCTGAAAAGCATAGTGAAAAACAGGATGTACATTATGATGGCAAATGTATCAAATAGATATTCATGTCAAAGGCTAGAATAAAATTAAAATACTTATGTTACAGTGGTGGGATTTTAGGTGAATTTTCTCTTGCCTCCAATTTCCGTATTGCTTCTATCAATCTTTCAATCTATGCATCATCTTAAAAATAATGTAATCATTGTCCATCAACAGATGACTGGATAAAGAAGATGTGGATTATACAATGGAATAGTACTCAGCCATCAAAAAGAATGAAATCTTGCCATTTGCAACAGTGTGAATAGAACCAGAGGGTATTAAGCTAAGCGACATAAGTTAATTAGAGAAAGACAAATATTGTACGATTTTACTTGTATGTGGAATTTAAGAAACAAAACAGATGAACATAAGGGAAGGGATTGAAAAATAAAATAAGATGAAAATTGGGAGGCAAACCATAAGAGAGGCTCTGGAAAACAAACTGCGGGTTGCTAGAGGGGAGTTGGGTGGGAGGATGGGTAACTGGGCAATGGGCATTAAGGAGGGCACGTAACGAGCACTTGGTATTATACACAACTGATGATTCACTGAATTCTACTCCTGCAACTAACAATAAAGTACATGTTTACTCAGCTGAATTTAAATAAAGAATAAAAAAATATGCAATCACTACCATAGCTTGTTAAGTCAGTTTATTATGGGTTGGGACCAAATCCCTCAAGAAATGGAGACAAGTTGGCTCTGAGATTAAACTAGTAAAATTCAACCCATTGTGGCTGATAGGGGTTTACATACAACATCACAAAGGTTGGGGAATTAGAAAGACCTGAGCTCACGTCCCACCTGTGATGGCACTGTGATGCGGGCCTTGGGTGAGCTGGCCTCTTGAAGGCCTCCTTTCCCCAAATACCCAAGATGTACTGATGTTTATGGGGGGGGGGTGTTGGTGGGGAGACTAACTATACTGCCTAACACTAATAGGTAATTAATAAATGATTGCTACTTAGGTCTCCTAAGTCAAAGTAGACTAAGCAGAGCCTGGATCTTTTTCCAAGTCATTCTAAAGGTATAAGAAAACTGCAAAAGAATCAAAGGAATTAACATATGTAATTTGTTTAACAGGAATCTCTGAAGAAAGATTGAACTGACAAAGGAAACTTGCCATTTGAAATTTATAAAAGAAGAACCAACACCAATGACTTTTCTAGCACTGTAGAGGACTACACCTGGAAAAATGTTTTTTCTTATCCAAATACCTTTGCAGGTAAGATGGGGACTGAGATAGGTACATCATAACTTTAGTGACACCAGCCCCTCAGACCTGGTAATTTCCTTCTTTTGCTGTGGTCTAGACCAGGGAATCTGGTCTACCAGGGAATCTTCTTAAAACTTAAAACTCAGCATGGCAACTCCAGCATTTCAATAGAAGAGGAGTTCTTTGAAGAGCAGCAACATGTAGTCTGTTTTTGGGGGAGGATGGGGTGGGAGATGTTAGCACACTGGAGCTCTTAAAAATGCCACTTGCAGGGACATTTTTGACATACAACCTAAGTAAAACAGTGGATTTATTTGCCACAGCTCAGAAGGGGCACTTGGCAGGAATTTTAAGAAAGCCAAGTACTAACCCCCTCCTCTTGACCTATGTGATCTAGTTAACTGTGGAACTTCCCTACGAGGAAGAGTCTAATGAGCAATTAACCAGTAGAAAAATCTTCCTAATAGATATTTTTAGTGAATATTGGAAGTTCATTAAAAATAGCTACAAATTCTTTATCACTTCCTCTTTCAAGAGGTAGTCTATTTCTCCCATCCTCCCCCAAACTGGGTGGAGCCTGCTTTGACCAAGACAAGACAGAAGTAACACTGTGCCAGGTGGAATGAGCCACCAAGCCTTGAGGAAGCCCAAGTAGCAAACGGAGAGGTCTACGTGGAGGAAAATTGAGTCTAATGTAAGAGCCATCCCTGGTTTGCTATCGGCATGCACCATCTTGAAATTAGATCCTCCAGCTCTGGTCATTCTAACTGATGCCACCTGGAGCTAAAATAAGCTCTCCCTGTTAGTCCTTCCCATTCTGCCAAACCATTAGCCAAATGATTGTTGTTATTGGAAACTAGTAAGTTTGAAGGTGACTTGTTATGAAGAATTGATAATGGAAACTATTACTAACAGGCACCTGTTTAATACCTCAGTCTGTTATGTTTTGGTAAGGACAGATTATTGCCCTGACACTTACTGACTCAGAGAGTAAAATCCAGATTGGGGGACTAGAAATCCAGTCAATATAATTTTATCGAAGTAAAAACTTCTGTTTAGTTTCTGCTCAGGGACCCCACTAACCTTCCTCTACAATACTTATTTATTCATTTATTATTGTTTTAACTATATTCACTTAACTAATTTCAAACAACTATTACATGTTAGGCTCTGGGGATTCAGTAGCAAACAAGACAGACATGGTCCCTGCCTTCTCAGGGTTCTTGTTCCAGAAGACGACAAAGTTCATCTCACCAACTGCAACAGCAGTATCTGCTCTAAGTGAATTCACTACCACTGCACAATCCAGGCCAGATCCCAGTGGAGGGTCTGCTCTGCTGGTGAAGGCTGGCTTAGACCACAGGAAGCCCAGAATGGATCCACTGAAATCTGCATGTTGAACAGCTGTTTCAAGTTCCTATTGCTTCTTCTCCGGACTAACAATCAAAGATCCAGGGGAGAATGGTACCCACCCTCCTGAACACAACCTCAGTTCAGAGTTCTCTGGAGAAAAGACAAATGTAAAGTAAGGTAGAGGTTTAGATTTGCCAAGAGAAGAGTCCTGGAAGGCCTCTTGAAAAATCTGTATGCAACTCCTTTACCAAAGAAGGGTAGTGTCTTTGCTATACAAATCAATATTGGTCAATTCAAACTCTGAGAAGGTTTTATGTTTTGTTTTGTTTTAATTTGAATAATTTCAGCAATACAGAACCTTAGCAATTTGCCAACTAATAATCACTTTAATTAAGATTTGTATAATGAATGTCTTATGACTCATGGATCTCTTTCATGTACCTCACAGTTCTTTCATTATCATTCCCAGGAACTGTTTTCCATGGGGCCTTAGATAAATCCTCTGCAGCTTCTACGATCATTCCCGCAGTAAGAGAATTAGAACTGTTAGAAATGTCTAATTTAGGGGCACCTGGGTGCTCAGTGGTTAAGCGTCTACCTTTGGCTCAGGTCATGATCCCAGAGTCCTGGGATCGAGCCCCACATAAGGCTCTCTGCTCAGCAGGGAGCCTGCTTCCCCTCCTTATTCTGCCCACTGCTCCCCCTGCATGTGCGTACGCTCTCTCTCATGCTAATAGATTTCTAAAAACCTATAAATAAATAAATAAATAAATAACACAAAAATGTCTGATTTGACCAGTTCAAAAATACACTTCCCAGGATCTTTCCCTTAAAGAGGGAATCTCAAGTATTTACTTTTTAGTTGATTACTTTATGTACCAATCAATCAAAACTGCTTCGACCCAAGGAGCACTTCATCATATGACAACACAGCCAGAGCACGCACATGGCATCTGTTTGCTCAGAGATCTATGGGTTTCCTGGTCTGCTCTTGGGCTCCCGACTTTGGTGGATCAGGGATAGATGGAAACAGCTAGAATGAAAATTGTCTTAAGAGGCTATGTGCTGAAACCAAGCAGCACAGCTGTTAAATGAGCATCAGGATTTCAACACAGCCATAGACCCCATTAATCTGCCCTCCACAGGCATAGACCCCATTAATTTGCCCTCCACAGGCATAGAGCCCACTAATCTGCCCTCCACACCACAATAGCTCAAGTCTCTCCATTGCTGGGAGGCAATTCTGATTATAAACTGGGGCTTCAGCTCACTTCCAATGGAGAGCAAAGGAAGACACGGGAGAGCACAGACCAGCGCTGAGAACTGGAAGTACAGTGTTGGATTCCCATCTCCTTCCTCTCTATTCTCTTAGACCCTGGCCTCCCAGGTCCCTCTTCTTCCTTAGTTTGATGCCCCGAGTTGTCTCGGGCTGTCCAAAGTTTCCGGAGCTCTCTCAGGCATCTTGGGCAAGATGTTCTACATTTCCTGCTTGTTCCTCCTTTCCCTTCACATGATGTGTTCAACTCCCATGCCTTAGAGCTAAGGTGTCAGCCAGACCCGGAGGAAAGCAGACTACACATTACATTCACACCACGGGGAAGGACTGTTGCTTACGAGTGTGCAGCCAGGTCCCTGCACAGACGCGGGAGGGTCACCAGGATACAAGAGTGGTCAATTCGTGTTTTCATCATCATGGTTTTCCAGTGCATGGCAGGAAAGGGTTTTGAGGAATGAATACTTTTTTCTAATTTGCACCAATGTGACTTGTGGGCTAAACAGTTCTGCAAATCCCTGATAAATGTTTGCCCTCCCAGGGGTATTGATGTACTCAAACAAATTTCTAATTGGGCAGAAGCTTTGGGAAGAGATTTTGTGCAGTGGGTGGGCTTCCTTTAAGTGATTCCCCTCTTATCAGGTGAGCTGGAGGAGGGGAAGAAAGGCTAATGGGCCTTATTTGGCTGGAACAGAGGACTTTTTCCTGTGCTCCCACTCTTCGTGTTTCTGTTGCTCCTAAAACATTGCTGTTGTCTTGCAACCTTGTAATTTTTTATTTTTCACTGTAACAAATCAGAATATGCAGTTAAGAGAAATAATGTCACCTTCCAGAGGTAACCACATAATTATGTTGGCAATTTTCTCAGACATTTTCCAAGAATATATAAATGCAATAAAAATATAGATTATATTATACACAACTGCTCTAACCTTGTGTTTTCACTTAATACTTTCATCTCTTCCCTACACACACACACACACACACACACACACATGCACACACACATACACACACGTAAGAATATGTAATATTTTTAAAAACTCATAATATTTCATTGAATGATTAACCAAAATTTGATCAAGGTCATAATGGAAATTTAACATGTTTTCAATTTATAAAAACTAGGTAATCACCCTCCTCGGCATGCCTTTTTGTGCAATTAACCTTTTCTTTATTTTAAGACCACAACCTCCATCAGTTTACTCCCAACTGCCTCTTCTCACCCAAAGAACACATACATGCATTTATGAAGGGTCCCGACTACCCCCTTAATTGGGTACCCACCTCTATACAGTCACTCCTATTTGCAATCACATTCAGATTCAGACTTAAACTCACACAGAAGCCCACCCAGAGTACAGATTCAGGCATTTACTTGCCTCTGTCATCATTAGTGAGAGACAGGCTGTGGTGGGACTAGGGGTGAGCAAGAATGGAGATAGGTGGGACAGGAGTTCTGAAGGTGTGGGAGAAATGAAGTCAGGCAGGGATTTATCAGGGACATGTGAAATAATGGGGTCACGCTGGTGGCATCTCCAATTATGTGAAGAGAAGACAACATAGTGGGTCCCAGCTAGGAAAGGTGTGATGGCAGACACTGGGAGGCCAGCAGTGAGGTCTATGCTCCAAGGGCACAATGGAGTGAGGAAGACTCACCAGATAGGTAACCACTCGGCAGCTATGCAGGGCCAGGGGAAAATGGCCCCTGAGGGATCTCAGAGGAGAACAGAACCACAGGTGAGAAAAGAGAAAGAATGGAGAAGGGCTGATAAAGAGAACCAGGATGCCATCCCTATGGAACATAGTGTTCAACCGGTCAATCCCTACATGTGCAGTTACCCAGCATTGCTTGAGGACTCGAACCAAATCCTGACACAACCTACAGACAACCTCTTATTCTGCTTTCACCTGTGTTCAGAAATATGCTGAAGTAAGCCTGCAGCATTACAGTCCTTCTTGGTCACCCCACCATCCCTCGGTGCCACGCCAACTGGAGAAGGACCCAGATACCCACCTAATGTGGGGCCCCTCATCCCTAAATCCTATTAACACCATCTCCAAATAAACTCTTTGCATCACACTCAGACCCCCCAACTCCAGTCATTCCCATGAGACTTCTCCCTATTCATTGCCATGTCTTTCTCTATCAAATGCAGATAAAACAGTGTGCACATCATTAGCTCTGCTGTGAGGGTTAAATGAACTATACATGTAGAAAAATAGAGAACTTTGTCTGGGGTCTTATAAAAGCTCAAAGAATTTAATTATTTTTATGATTGTTTCCTTGTGTATAAATAAAATGCATGTCACTGACACTTGACATTCCTCATCTTTTACTTAGATCCAAATTTTAAGGAGCCAGTTTCCTCTTATCTGACAAATCAGTGTCAAATGGATGATATCAGTGGAACATTCCCATGACTGATAATTCCTTAGATTCTCCTTCTCTGATGCTGATGTGTCATCACACCGGCATACCCTGACTGGACCATCTTACCTATTTTTTTTCCCTTTTCCTCTGATGGTAATATGCCATCTCTACCCATTTTTGCATATCCACAGTACCTCACACAGTGCTTTACACATAAGAAGTATCTAATGAATGTTGAATTTTATCCCCTGCTCTTCCACATTGGCTAATCCCCATTACCCACTATCTCCTTAACCTCTCCATAAACCACAAAGCCATTTCACGAGCAAATAAATATCATATATTCTTACAATTATTTGCAGTAATCATTATGTCTATTTTTTCAGATTCTTTGGACAAAGTACTCTAAAATACACTAGAGGAAACACTCCCAAACTGATCAGACAAAAAGGGAGTGGACAATATAAGGCATAGTGCCTTGACTTCTCTAGGTCTGTAATTCTGTAAGTCATTTCATAACAGCAAGGCACATGACCATGTCTACAAGGATTCCAAAAAACATAGTTACACCACTTATAACTTATATTATGTTATGAGATTAAGTCTGTAAAAAAAATAATAAATTAAAAAAAAATGCACGGTGTTCCCAATGTCCCTACCTAAAACCTGGTCCAGTCATTTTTACTTCCATTGAAAATGGCCTATGAACTTCACATGGAAAGTCACCGATGAAATCTCCCAAATAGTTATTTTGTGCTCAACCTAAATTCCTGCTCATTACAGGAATTATTTTCAAATAATGTAAAGAAACTCAACAGTTCAGAGAACTTCAATAAAGATAGCTAAAGACATGGAAATAAACCCTTTGGTGACCAGTGTAAGAAACTGGAGTTGTTCAATATAGAGAATAGGGGTAGAAAGGTGATGAGATTTTGTCTTCAAGTTCATGAAGGGTTATTATTAGCACTGTAGTAATCATTGGTTATCCATGCCCAGAGTGGACAAAACGGGAGACAATAAATTAAGTTACATCAGGAATGATTTCAATTAGACATAAAGAAGAACCTTCCAGCTGATTAATTACTAGAATGAACCACTTGATGGAGACTGTCAGTCTCTGTCTCCAGAGGGCTCCAAGGAGAGAATTAAAAATCTCCATCTTGGGAGGCTTTGGAAATCATCTACCTATAGGCACAATGACATCTAGAGGTCCTTTCCAATTATTTGATTTGTTGACTCTCACAGTGTTTACTAATCACAGAAATATATTGGAACTGGTAAAAGGCTGAGGATCAATAAGGCTGAGGAAAAGCGGGGATTAGTGATAGAATTAAGTTCTGATTAGACATCAGAAGTGCCATCCTCCAATACGATCATATTCGAGCCCTGTCAAGATCAAAAGAAAAATGCATAAGCCCATATTTTCTCAGTGGGAGACTACATGGTCAGAAATGAAATAAAGTTTCTTCCAGTGACCTAAGCAGAACTCAATCAGTAGAGAGCATAAAAAAGCCAAGGCAGACTCATTATTTAACCATATTTTCCAGTACAACAACATGCCTCCTACAGATCTAAAGTCCAGCTTTATGCTGTACCACTCAATGGACAACAATATACCCCAAGTGAGTCTCACATGTTTCCTCCTGTAGCCTGCGCTTATAAATTCATCCCTCCTTCCTTCAGCCACGTCTAACCAAAGTCCTAACAGCCTTTAAAATCCCAACACAGATGCCACCTTCTCTGTAAAGATATTTACCAAAATCCCCAAGCTGGAGTACACATCTCCTTCACTGTATCACTGTGTTTGGACCTTGTCACTGCACCCATCAGACCCCTACAATCCCTGGTTGCCTTGGCTTGGCATAGCTATAGACATAGACAATAGGCAGTCAGCTATAGTGGGAGAAATGTTGACCTGCCTCATCCCAGACCCAGACAGTAGCTCACATGGCTGTCTCCTTCCCTTTGACACAGGCTTTCTGGACACGGTCTCCTTTTCCCTCCACTCAAGAACTTGCACCACATTCATTATGCCTTGCCAAGCCTCTTGTTGAGCCTGGCTATGGAATGGAAATCAGCCTCTCCCACCCTTTGCTTCTTGCTGCCCATAAAGACATACATAAGTCCCTTTCTGTTCAAAAATATTTTCCTTAATCACAATGCACTTGTAGATAAGTGGGAATGAATTTTTAGAACACAGATTATGATAAAAATGAAGACATCCCTATGATTTTGGTTTAGCTTCTTGGCTTGTTCTCTCCTGAGATGGTAAACAGAAGTCTCGTTTTGCTTTCATTCCTGAAGAAAGTACCAATTATCAAGCTGGTCACCTCTCACCCTATTAATGAAGGTCTTACAGTTCCTTTTACATCCTAGAGATTTATTCAAAGGAGAACAGCAGATCTACCCTAGCATCAGGTGGCATCTTGGAAAAATCTCCAGAATGGACAATAGCCAGTTAAGCAGGGCTCCTCACACTTTGTGAAGGACATATTTTAAATCATGTCTGTGACTCTGGAGAAGCTTCTGACCCCCTTTCCATATTCAATCCCTATATCTCCCTGAATTCAACAGCTATGACACCAAAGAATCATAAACAGAACTGAATACTCCGAGATGTCCATTAGCAATATATTTATAGAGTTTCCAAGACATTAATAGCATCTTCCCACAGTGTTTAGAATGTTAGAATGTTGCCGTTATCTAAAGAAAAGATAAGTAGTGTCTTATCAGTGAATAATTAAATCAAGGCTTTTTTTTTTTTTTTTTGAACACTTAACAATCTCTTGCATGAGCGTGTGGCAGTCTTAAAGACTGAAATTTTTACTTATCACCTATTTGGAGCTGTTTGGTGCAGGGCATGGGCTAGGTGGAAAATGTGAAAATACATAAAATATGAATGCTTGGTGGACAGCAGAGTGAAGAAATTTTATTTAGGTTTTTGGAAATTTGGTGGGGGTGGTATTTCTATCAAATACCTGAAAGAAAAAAAAGGAATGAAAACAGTAAAACTCTTTGGCTGAGAAATGATGCCCTGAGAACCAGTAACAAGTACTGATCAAGGTTACTGGGTGAGAGAAACAGGCTTCTAGAGCTCTTACAGAGCTCTGGTAGAGAGTTTCTCTGATGTGGATCCAAGCTGAGTCCCCAGACAAAGCTGGAAGACCAATGGATGTGGTGTTTCCATCTGTAGGCATCAAGGAGGTAGGAGTAAGTCAAGAGTAGGTGGAGATTCAGCAGACAGAGAGTCGTGCCAAACTTAGCCCAGCCATACCAGACCAAAAGGTCAACAGCAACTAAACTAATAAGGTTGCCAATTTACCACTGCCCATCAGAGCTCGTTTTGGAACTGAGCTAGCAATTATAAGATTCATTTTGACAGGCTGGGGAATGAGGAGAATCTATGCCCTCCCATTATCCCAACCCCCCATGATTTTTATTCTGCCACACTTAAAACAAATCTGTGGGAGTTGTATTACTCCCACTTTACAGAGAGAACTGGGCTTAACCTGAGGGAGGTTAAGAAGAGGCAGGCACTTGTGAAACCCAACTCACTTCCAAGTCTATGATATTATTCTTTCCCATTTGAAGATCATTTTCCTTAATAGGAAAGATGGAAGAAAAATAGGAATGGAATATTTCTGCTTTCATTTGTCATCCACTTACACAAAATCAACAGCCCTGTGAAATGATCCCTTCTTTTGGTTGTTCTTTTTTCTTCAAAGCTTAAGTTACCTTTATTGTCTCTGCATCTGAAGAGGAGGGGAGAGAAAATACTGAATCTATGTTTTTGAGCACCTACAATGTGATAAACACTTTCTACATTTTCCCCTATAAAATAAATATTATTTTCCCATTTTTTAAAAGAAGACACTGATACACAGCAGAAAGGTTAATCAACTTATATAATGTCACAAGTGTTGGTCATTCAAATTATCTTCTTGCAAAACTGCTATTATTCCTTGTTTATCAGCTTATTTTTCATTCATTCCAAAATATTTATTGAGTGCCTTTGATGGGTATTTAGTTCCAGACACTGTTCTGAGTATTTGACATACACTGGTAACATAAAAATCCTCGTTCTTATGAAGCTTAAATTCTAATGGTGGTAACCAGACAATAAATAATAAACCCAGATACAATGAATAAGTGGGTTTTCTTTAATCTTACGAATGTATATTTTTGAAAATCAAGCTTACTGTTTCTGGTTCCAGGTAAAACGTAGCAAATGCCAACTTTTCCTCCCATTAAACACAACTACAAAACCTAGACAGAAGGCATGACACAGCTACTGGAGGTTTCAAGATATCAACATGTATATTGGGAAGAGAACACCAGAATTCAAAGTAACACCAAACTTGATGGCTTTAAGCAAGGCTCAGAATCTTATGATATTCCAAATACCTAAAATACAATCTAAAGTTACTCAAAATACGCAAAACCATGAAGAGCTCAACTTGTAAGGGAAAAGACAACAGGCACCAACAATGTGATGATGACACAGATGTTGAAAGATTTCAGAGCAGCTGTTATAAAAATTCTCAAACAGGCAATCACAAACACTCTTGAAACAAAAGTTAAAAGAGAAGTCAAGGGAAATTTTAGAAGCCAAAATAAAACATCCCCACCAAATGGAAGCAGTGACAGAATGTCACTGGCAGAAGAAAAAAGAGTCAGTGACTTAAAGGTAACAAGAACAGTTGGGCCGTACTTTCTCCTTGGAGGTCTAAGTACCATATGAGATTTAGATGAGACCATGACTGTGTACATAACCTATAAACTTCTAAGTTCTGTTAACCACAACCCTAGCTCCAGGAACAAGAGCTATTCTTAAAGGTATTACTTCCCACTATTCTCTTTTTGTTCCTTCAGCCCTCCAGTTTCCTGTATAATATTCCCTATGTTGACTGAAACACTTTACATTTATGGTGGGAATTTAAAATTACATAACCACCTTGAAAAATGGCTTGGCTGTATCTTACAAAGTTAGACATATACCTATCCTATGACCCAAAAATTCTACCCCTGGGTATTTACCCAAGAAAAATGAAAACATATGTCCACATAAGGATCTGAACAAAAATTTTGACAGCATTTTTATTCTTGAGTGCCAAAACTAGAAGCAACTCAAATGTTCATCAATGGGAAACAACATACTCTAATATACTTATACAATGGAATATTAGCCTAAAAAAAACAGAGCTACTGATAAATGCAACATCAAGGTTGAATCTCAAAACATTATGTTGAAAGGATGCCAGACACAAAATAGCCTGTATTGCATGATTGCATTTATATGAAGCTCTGAGACAGGCTAAATTAATTTATAGTGCAATAAATCAAATAATGTTAGTTTTTGTGTGTTGCAGTTGAGGGTGGTAGTGGTAGGTAGGAAATTAACTAGGAAGGGGCATGAGGTCTGTCTGAAACAAAAATACTCTGTATTTTGATAGAGGTATGGGTCCCACCTATGAAAGCATTTGTCTAAAGTCACTGAATATACATCTAAAATATATGATGAAATATCTAGTGAGCTTTGTTTTCATTAGAATCTTATCTTTAGGTGATATTTTAGTCTCTGAACATCAAGTAAAGCCAGTCCTTTCTATCGGCTTTTGAAATTATCTTCCATAAAGTATAGGGCATGTGTTTTTTAACTTCAAAAAAATTTTTTATTTAAATTCAATTACCCAGCACTGGTTTTTTCTTTTTCTTTCTTTCTTTTTTTTTTATTTTCAGCATAACAGTATTCATTATTTTTTCACCACACCCAGTGCTCCATGCAATCCATGCCCTCTATAATACCCACCACCTGGTACCCCAACCTCCCACCCCTCACCCCCGCCACTTCAACCCCTCAGATAGAACTTCCCTATGACCCTGCAATTGCACTCCTGGGTATTTACCCCAAAGATACAGATGTCGTGAAAAGAAGGACCATCTGTACCCCAATGTTTATAGCAGCAATGGCCACAGTCGCCAAACTGTGAAAAGAACCAGGATGCCCTTCAATAGACGAATGGATAAGGAAAATGTGGTCCATATACACTATGGACTCTGAAAAGCACTGGTTTTTGATATAGTGTTCCATGATTCATTTTCAAAATTTTATGTTATGTTAATATGATCATTATCTCCCAAGGTTCTAGCCACCTTACATCTTCAAACTATTCCTGGACATAACTTCTCTTGGTGCTTAATTTCTATTCAGGATATGTTATAATATAAATATTTCTTCATTCCAATTTATTTCACTTCAGTAAGTATTTCGTGACCATATCTGTGTGCAAGGTAAGGTTTTAAAGAATGTGAGAAATCCAAAATAGCATATAGTCTTCTCTTCAAGATGCTGGCCCCCTAGAGTAAGGTAGAATATAATTTTTTTAATGTATTTATTTATTTATTTGTTTGTTTTTAATTTTTTAAAGATTTTATTTATTTGACAGAGATCACAGGTAAGCAGAGAGGCAGGCAGAGAGAGAGGGGGAAGCAGGCTCCCTGCTGAGCAGAGAGCCTGATGAGGGGCTGGATCCCAGGACCCTGGGATCATGACCCAAGCTGAAGGCAGAGGCTTTAACCCACTGAGCCACCCAGGCACCCCTGTGAACCATGAGAGACTATGGATTCTGAAAAACAATCTGAGGGTTTTGAAGGGGTAGGGGGGTGGGTGGTTGGGGGAACCAGGTGGTGGGTATTAGAGAGGGCACAGATTGCATGGAGCACTGGGTGTGGTGCAAAAACAATGAATACTGTTATGCTGAAAAGAAATAAAAAATTTAAAAAAAATAAAGAAGAATAAGGAAAAATAAAATTTTAAAAATTAAAAAAAAGTTTAACAGGGAATCAACAAGATAGAAAACATTCGCAATAAATTTGAGAAATGTTAGGTACTTCTTTTAACATCCTTGGTCGAAAGGCATTCTACATTTATAACATGATTTTTCACTCCTACTCCCAGTCCATTTGATGTGTTACTTTTATGCTTGTAGCAAACATAATTAGCAGACATTGATGATTTCATTCCACCAAATCTCCGTTCATATTAGCTCTAATAATTTTAGCAAGTGATCTTCAAAGAACATTGACCTTAATGGTTTAGACTGCACATATTTAAGAGATCCCCAGCTTACACAAGACAACCAGTATGATCTCCCCCACTAAAGTGGCACCAGATTCTTTCCAAAAGAATCAAAGAATCTAATTATCCTGAAAATTATCTAAGCAGAATTCAATATTCATATTCTTCCAATGAAAAGGCAGCCAAGAATTACTTCTTTCCTAGGAATGAGCCATCAGTGTTTGTAACATATCCTTAATAGAACAAGAAGTCACATGTATCCATCTCTCATTCCACGTGTAAAACGAAAATTCTGTAAGTGAACAACTCAGCATCTGGCTGTAATTTCTGCTACTTTTTCCTTTAAAAAAAAATTCAGTGTCACCAATGTTTAAGAAAGAAAAATATGCAGAGGATGGTACAAAAGTTGGCGCTATAAAGCTTACATATTTGGAAATCTGGGTTTACAAGACCTTTCTTCCTTCTGAACAAAAGCTTGACATCATTACCAACCACACAGAACTGTTAGGCTGCCTGGCTAGAGAACAATGCAGCATTTAAGATGCTCTGTCACTGGAGTTTTGTAAGGATTTTTTCCTTCCTCCAATAGGACTCATCTTATTGCTCCTTTGTGACCTGAAGGGTATGTAATTTTCAGCTTCTGTTCAGCACTGACAAGATGGGTATTGTTTCTAGCCCTATAGTTCATAAACAAAATCTCTAAAACTCCCAACTCAGAAATTAAATAGATTTCTAAAAATGGGCCCTATATCAGTCAACCAAAGTCCGTCTCTCAGAAAGTAGGTGGGAGTAAGATTCTCTCCTTCCTGTCATCCCTCCCCCACCCATCACCGCTGATGGATAAGAGATGTCAGCTTGTCAAGTCTTATTGGGTGCTACCTGATGTAAGTCCACACTCTGGGCAGTAAAAATCTGTTTGTAGTCAGCTCTTTTAATAACTCCCAGCAAACAGGAGGAAAGCAGATCTATTCAGTAAGATGCTTCCTCTGATACGGTGGAGAAAAAAAGTAGTCCATGACAGAGGCTTGATATGGAGAAGATTTTTGAACAAAGAACAATTCTTTCTTTAGACTCACTGGAGAGAAACAGTTTCTCTAGGGACCTGCGAATTCTAAGAAATATTATGTTTCTATGCTTATGATTTAAGGTCACCTAGACTTGAAGCTCTTCAAAAAGGAGGTCATTTCTTCTCCATAAAATGTCCCCACTCCACAGAGTCCTGCTGAGCCCTAAGCATTGTGTGGGTTTTGAACTTTGATGAAAAGTACTGATGCCCCCCCCTTATTCTCAAGCCTAACAGGAAACTCTGGGAAGGTGTCCAGCTTTCCATCTACCCCCAAATGGATAAGAAAGCCTAGAAGATCAAATGTTCTGGGAATAGATTTTATGACATAAAGCACCTAAGTCTTTAGAGAACCAAATTAAGGAGTTTTCTCCAAGAGCTTTCAAAATTCTAAGAAATATGTCTCTATGCACTATAGCCACATTATTAAGGTTAAACTAGGTGCCAAGCTCCTGAAGACGGTGGCATAATCATTTTGGTAAATATTCTCATTCATAGTCCCTGGAGCATTGCTGGTATCCTGCGGGTCTTACAGTACTCAATTCCGGATAGTGATGGAGCTTATAAGGGTAAAAGTAATGAACACATTCGTGCTCACTACAAAGACTAAGTCAAACAAAATTTTAAGTGACCAGACAGAGTGAACTGAGAGTTATTCTGAGAATAATTACTATGTATGTATTCATTCATTCACTTTTCTGAAGCCTCTCAGCTATCATCAGGTAACACTCACTTCTAGAATAATACAGATGTGGCAGAAAGTGAACTCCCCAAATTCTAGCTAACAGTATTCAAGTTAAACTTACTGCAATTATTTCACTGACAAATATTTTTCTTTCTGGTTAGAATTAACAAAACGACTACCAAAGCTATTAATACTATCAGACTGTTCAGAAATAGTCGTGCATGGAAGGTTAAAGAATTGTCTTTGTTCCTCATCCTCTAAGACAAGAAACATGCAATCAACACTTAGTAAAGGTTTTGAACGAATGCATGCATGATTGTAAAATGAATGACTATATGCATAAGTGAGCAAATGAATGAATGGCTCCTTGAACTGTGTTTCTCTGCTTATTAGAATACTTATTATACAGGTAAAGTCGCATTTTAAGAAGTCTAGTGTTTATGTTCTAAAAGAATGGTCTCAGGGAAAACTGAACACTGATCTTTCAAGTCAGCAATACAAGATTATCTGTGCTCCAGAAGCATATTGCAAAAATGACCTCTTGATGACAAAGCAATAACAAATTGGCCATAATGATACAAGTGCAAGTTTTTTTTAGGACATTATAATTTTTCATGTCTATTGTAGCCAGAAGATTTGTGGAAGTAGAGGAATTTGATCCCTATGCAAAGCAGTGTTCTTCCAGTGTTCACTTACTTCCCCTACAAAATCAATTCCCAGATCATTAACCTGTAGCTGATGTAGCTAACAGCCCCAAAATCCTTTCTGTAGGGCTGAAAAACACAAAAAAGACAACTAAACTATCAATGGACAGCAGGTAACCTAAGCCATTGCCAGGCTGAAAACTCCCGGGAACACGAATATTTAGTTTACCGCTGTATCCACAGCAAACCTAAGATAAAGTTTTGAATAGAAAAACATCTTAATAAACATCCCTTGATTAAATGAAGAATAGGACTAGGATGATGCAACAGGCAATAAATGCTGCATAAATTTAGAGACGAGAGCACAGTGTGGGGAGGTGAAGTCAAAGAAGACTTCGTGGAGGACACAGGACTTAGATAATATGGACTGTGGGGAGGGTACGTGCTATGGTAAGTGCTGCAAATTGTGTAAAACTGATGATTCCCAGACCTGTACCCCTGAGGCAAACAATACGTTATATGTTAATAAAATTTTAAAAAATTAAAAATATGATTTCACTCATATGTGGAATTTAAGAAATAAAACAAATGAACAAAGGGGGAAAAAAGGAGACAAACCAAAAAAAAAAAAAAAAAAAGACTCTTAACTATAGAGAACAAACTGATGGTCACCAGAAAGGAGAGGGGGGTAGAACAAAGGGTAATATGAGTGATGGGGATTATAAGCACAATTATCTTGATGCGTACTGATGGATGGAATTGTTGAATCACTACACAGTATACCTGAAACTAATATAGCACTGTATGTTAACTACACTGGGATTAAAAAATTAATAATATGTTGAAAGAAATGGTCATGCTATGAGAGAAAAGTAATGTAAATGCCTAATATGAACATGTCCTAAGCTCTCAGGGTCCGCAGCAATCACACAGCAGCATCTTACCCAAGGTTTTTCTAACGTTCGATATCTTACTCTTTCAGAGGGACCGCGGCTGAACAGGCCACATGCTTTATTGTCACAGCGGATGAAGGCCGATGAAACAGGACATGCTTTGGAAGACAATGCAGTGAGAAACAACACCGCGTAAGAGATCAATGCGGAAATCTCAAGGATGAAAGACAAGGGGGATGGAATGAGGGGGATGGAATGAGCAGGTAGAAAGAATGAAATGTTTTCAATGAAAGAAACTCTCTGTTCTCCCAGTTTCGGGTGAAGGATTAATCCATCCTGTGGGAATGAATGCTGTATCATATTCTTCAAGACAACACAAAATAGAGGCAGGGTTGAGAGCTGTCGAGCCTCCCTATCATTCTACTCCTGTTCTGTCTACACGCAGTGGTGTTAGTTTTTCCATCTTTGGCTTTTATGACTGAGACAGTCCTTGGAGTAGCATCCTACCCTAACGGGACTAAATATGCAAGGGCTTGGTTCTTTGATCATGAGAATAGAAAACTACAGAAAACGACTAAATTTTGTGCAAGCACAGAAAAGGAGAGTGAATTCTCATCAGAAGAGGGAATGAGGGAAACAGGACTAGCATTTCTTAATCTAAGAACCGTATTATGGATTATGTGAGGCTATACAGAATACATTTATGCATAACGGTAATAGGTATATCTGTACATATGTGTATATGTGCATAATAATTCAATCATAGACATCCTTAAAATAAGGAACTAATATCTCTTTTTTAACATCTGCTAAATCTGAAGCACAGAGAATTTTATATAAGTTAAATAGATAGTAGTTATATCTGGGATTTGTAACAAAGTCTGGCTGACTCTAACATACACTGCGGCTTAGGAAACAGGCAGAGCGTGGCAATTCTGATTTAAAATAAAATTCTGATTTAAAATAAAAGAATAGCAGAAAAGATCACTTGAATTAAACTCAGAGAGCCCTGCTTGGGATGTTATTGCCATCACCAAGCCCTTGGGCAAGTTAGAGAGGAAGCCTCGGTTTTCTCGTCCGGAAAATGGTAGAAAAACTGCCGGACAACATAGCACCACAAAATAAATCTGGTGTCTTTATAAATGTGCCCGAGACTGTAGCTGGTACAGTAGTGCTCCTGGCACGTCGTCTGAACCCAGCAGGCATTCCATAAATATGTGTTGGATGATAATGAAGTGGAAGTGAGAAAACCCACAAGAACCACTCCTTTTTTTTTCAAAACTATGACAGATGGTCAACTTCTTCTTCAGGATTTCCGATCTCTCTGAAACCACTCTACCTATGCCTTCGCTGTCCTAAATCAAAAGTAAAAAATACAGAAAACACGAGGTAAGCTGAAAGCACAGCCCAGCAGTGGGTGGGGGGTCAAAAATGGAAAACAAACTTGTGCTTTTTCTACAAATCACAATCTCATTGTGTCTGGAGGTAGCTTCCCCGATGGCCACAGTTTCCACTCAGAGTAAAAACCAGGTTGGCAAATCCCAGATGGAGCACAGGGGCAGACACTGAGGCACTCTTTGGGGCCATTCCTTCCTATGTTTTCTGTCACATCTTTCCTCTTCTCTCTCCTCCATCACCTGCTTTGTCTCTTGAATCTACAATGATGATTTCATGCTTCTCTTATGGAAGGAAGTCTTAGCTCTCATGAGCAACCATTTTCTCTTTATGCTTGACAGGGTCTACACACACACACACACACACACACATACACCCAACTCTCTCTTCTACTCCCTCCAGTGGGGATTCAGCTGTGGCTGTTCCTGTGTACTTCTCTGTAGAAGAGTTGGGGGTGGGGAGTGGGACTTCAGTTCCCACAACAACATCTACAGGTCATATAGGCTGCTCTTCCTCCTCATTTTTACTCTTAAGGTGAGGAAACAAAGCCTCTCAGACTGATCATTCAAAAAACTCAAAGAAGAGTTTTATTTATTTTTTAATTTGTCAGAGATAGAGAGAGCACAAGCACAAGTAGGGGGAGCAGTAGGCAGAGGGAGAAGCAGGCTCCCCACTGAGCAATAAGCCCGATGTGGGGGGCTCGATCCCAGGACTCTGGGATCAGGACCTGAGCCACAGGCAGACACTTAACTGACTTAGCCACCCAGGTGTCTCTCAACGAAGAGTATTTTAAGGAGAGAACCACAGCTGTGAAAGTCCACACAAGCCTTCAAGTGCCAAGCAGGAAGTCCCCAGGAAAAAGGGCAAACACCTGGACCAAGGCAGTTTCACAGATGAATGGGTGAGGTGAGGGGAAGAAGCAGGAGCTGTTGCTGGCTTATACCCAAGTGTAAATTGCTTGCTTTGCCCTACAGCATTGTATGGTGTTGGGAAGCTTCTCTAGGAATCTCCTGTGAGACTAGAGATGGTAAAAAATAGGAAGAAGAAAAACTACAATGCTGCCTTGCACGAAGATCCGGAAGCCCCTTTAGTCAACCACATGACACCCCAGGTAGTCACACTCTGTCACATGAGCTTAAGTGTGGTAGAGAGGAGAAAGTTAATGCAACACAGGGCTATCACTGACTACGTGGCTTTGGTGTATTTAATTTTAAAAGGGGTACACTCACTGGTTCCCTTCATGCCGTAAATGGCAACAGAGGAGAAAATAGGCTTCCATGCATCTCCACCTCTCTCCAACCCAGACTCATGCAAAATGACTAAAGCAGCCCTTATCTACCAAGCCTCCCACTCTAAAATATACGAGAGTCCTGCCCTGGCTCCTTGGCTCAGACGTGTGCCCAGGCTCAACTACTCACGGAGATAGAGGCCACCATCCACCCACACGCCTCCTCTCATGTGTGAATCCTCCCCAACGAGTCTCTCACACACCGAAATCACTTCCAGATGCACTCTCACCCATCATCACTTATCTTCTTCCATTTCCAGAGCCAGAAGCTGACCTACCCCCGTCATCCAACAGAGGAGATTGTCACTCCTGTGTAGAACCCATCACTCCTAGCCCTCCTCCGCATACTGATCCTCTTGCATCCGGAAGCAATGCCCTGTAGAAGTAGTGTGCACAGGGCATCCTGTCACTCCCACATGGTATTCATGTTTGCTTTTCCCCATTTGAATGAAGACTCAGGTGTAGACCCATTCCTTAGTTCACTTGTCCATGCTAATCAAACTAGCATCAAGGGGCCCCAGGGTGGCTCAGTGAGTTAAGTGTCTGCCTCAATCCGAGGGTCCTGGGATTGAGGCCCACATCAGGATCACTGCTCAGCAGGGAGCCTGCTTCTCCCTCTCCCTCTGCTTGTGTTCCCTCTCTCACTATCTCTGTCACTATCTCTCTCTCTCATATAAATAAAATCTTAAAAAAAAAAAAAAAAGACAAACGTCAATAAATTACCTTGGTAATTTGTTGAAAATCCCAAAGCTTGGACATAGCTCCTTTTCAGGAAAAGTACCTAAATTCTTCAATAAATTTTTAAAATATTTGTTTTCATTTGGCACTTCGGCAGAGAAAACCTTTGTAACAACCAAGTGACAGTAACACTCATTACTATATGAAGCAACACAGAGTAAGAGAAATATCATCTGATCTCACTCATATGTAGAGTGACACTCATATGTAGGAGACAAAACAAGTGAGCAAAGAAGAAAAAAGAGACGCACCAAGAAACAGACACTTAACTACAGAGAACAACTTCATGGCTATCAGAGGGAAGACATGTGGGGGAAATAGGGAATGGGGATTAAAAGGTACATTCATCATGATGAAAAAAATAAAACAATAGGAAAAGAAAAGGGAGGCTGTGGCACTTGAATAGGAAACCAACGCACTACCAAGTTCAGGGCTTCTGACAAAGCCAAAGCCACGCCGGCCTTTCTGGTCATTATGTGAAGGCTACGATGGCAGGCAGGCTGGTTGATTTGGTAGTATAAAAATGAAGACGTTCCTGGAAAAAAAAATAATTCCATTTTCTCAATGAATTAGAAGGCAGATTTACCAGAGGAGAGTGCTAGTTAGAGAAGAGGAAGAGCCTTAGGTCTGAAGTGAGAAGAGAGAGTGTGAAGTCATTTTGGAGTGGGAGACAGTGAACATAGTAGGAAATGTAGCAGGAGCTAGGCGGGACCAACAGGAGATGCACGGCTTTGTCCTCACGGCTGTGCTCCCAGGGGCTGGGGAGAAAACCGAGTTGCTGGACTGCTTGGAGGCAGACATGAAGGAGGAGGCTGGTCTCACAGAAGATGAGCATCAGCACCACGGGGTGTCCCCCTTCGGTCCCTCCCCCTCCCCAACTCTGCCAGTCATGGACCAGGGGACGGTGTGTGCACAGGCTACAGCCAGCTTGGTGTGGTACCTCCTCTCAGGCACAGCCTGTCCAGTGCTGGCTTCTTGCCCTGGGGCTTCCCTGCTGCCATGAGGCCATGCTACATCCAAACTAGATGCCACCTAGAAGTGTGGGGGAGTAAATAGGAGCAGAAAAACCAACGCTTCCCCCTGTCGTCTTTCAGGACACAGCTCTCAGACACATTTTTAAAGACTCCTTGGAGGATTCTGGCAGGATGAAGGATCGCTTGCCCTCAGCAATGCTCAACCCAGTAACATAACCTTGTATCAATTTTCCCTCCTGCCGTGTCACACTCTTCTGGTCCCCAGCTCCTGTTTCCTTCCAAATCATTTTCAGAAAAACCAAACCAAAACAAAAAGAAAACCTACCTATCTAGAAGTCTTTACCCGAGGCTCTGCCTTCAAGAGGACTCAGGGTAAGATCATGCACTACAGGAGTGGCTACGGTTGGGGTTGTGACGTTTAACAAAGACCCCGCTGCTGGGGGTGAGCGGAATGGCAGTAGCTCCTGGCATGGACCAGCACCACAAAGTCTGAGAGTGTCCCCTCTGGTGGCGTGGGGTGACATGGAGGCAGAGGGGGATGGATCAGGTTGGGTGGTGGCTCTGTCAAATAGCTGCGAGTCTAGAAAGAAGGACCTGGAAGGGTCAGGGCAACCAGCTATCAAGCCAAGGTATTTTGTGACATCCAGAAAGATTCTCAGGCCCCTGTTTAAGGAGACCTGCCTCACCTGTGGCCTCAGGGCAGACTGAGGAAAACCACACCCAGGAATGAACTGCAAAAGTGACAATACCGTAAAAGGGACTCAAGGCACAACCCTTGAAGGTCTCTCCTACATGAAAATCCTAATGGGAAAAGAATGGGACCCTGAGCCCCACAGGGGGACGTGTAGGTACCCAGTGAGAGAAGATTTTTCCTAAAACTTCTAAGGTCTCAAGAGAAGCTCCTCTTGCATTGTCAGAGGAAACAAACTTGACCTTAGAGAGGGGGCAAAGACCTTATCTAAAGCCAGTGCATTTCCACAGGACTCCTGCCCTTCGGGAAATACGCCCTGTCTCCCTTCATTCCCTCCAGGCCAATCACCAGAGTCTGGTCATGCACAAGTACAGCGAGAAAACACAGCTCCTAGCAAGAGGCAAATAGCAAGGAAGAAATAGCTTACATACCAAAGGAATTGTACGGGAAAGACCTGGCCTATATAGAGCTTGCAGAAAGCAGGGAGCATGCGTGGAAGGGGATTTTGAGGCAGTGAAAGCGGGATATAGAATTTACTGGCAGGGGAGCACTTTCTTGTGAATTAAGGATCAAGGTCTGGCAAGGACTCCTAGAGGCACTCCTGATGTGCTAATGGTTTGGTGGCCTAGTGAATGACACAGTGGACGAGGGAACAACTTTGGCTAAATATTGTGAATGGGGCCCCAAGATTAGGGAGGTAGCAATGTTGGACCAGAAGAACTACATGAGGCTGAGAACTGGTTACCTGACTGGTCTGCCCTCCAAGAAAGGCCTGGGCTCAAGCACCAACCACCAGCACGGCTCCCAGCTCAACGAAGCACCTTGCCTTGGCCTCCCTTTTCCCCACCTCAGTCTCCTTGTTCCTATTTTCTGTTGTGTCCCACAGAAATTTCTTGCGCTGAGGCTAAGACAAGCTATTTCTGAGGAACAGAAATTATAAGCAAGCTATGAAGAATCCTGAGACTGATCCTGGCCCTACCAGGGACTCCAGAAATCACTGCCCAAACTAATGCATTCTATTATAGTGTCTAAGTGGGTTCTCAAGAGATAGGAATCTTCTCCTTTCATCTTCTCCCATAACCTTCAGTAAATGAAGATGACAGTTAAGGGCAAACAACTCCTTGAGACAGAACACTAACACAAATTCAGCCACTGCCATCCCTCTGGCTCTGGGCCTACCAGTAGCCCCTCTGAGGACACCCTTCCCTGGGTGTGACTCTGCTTCTCATTTCCATTTCCCAGGGCACTGTTCTCCTCCATTGTCACTGCCTAGCCCCAGGACAACAGTGTCCCCTGGAGGGATTGGATCCCTTTCTGGGGGAAATCAAAGAGCAGATCAGGAATTAGTCACCAAACTGTGTCACTTTAAATACAAGGAAGAAAGGAAGAAGGAGAGGAAAGGAGCTGGCAGGGGAGGGGAGTAGAGGGTGGGCAGATGACAGTGAAGACAAGGAGGGAGGGAGAAGGGGGCAGTGCTCTGGTTGACGAGTTCTGACTTTGCATTTTATTTCATCATCACACTACATTTGCAAGTGTTCTCCTGTCACACAGATGAGGAGGCCAAGGCTCAGGGTCCCTGTTTGAAACAACCGTTTCTTAACAGCTAGGAGCTGAAGGACAGCTAGGAGCTACAAGTTGGGCCCCAGCATAAGCAAGAGACAGGACTTGATCAAGAATGACGGAAACCGATCAGATTGGATACACAGATGCCTGCAGGCTTCTGCCTTCTTCT
Source organism: Mustela putorius furo (assembly GCF_011764305.1). Taxonomy (NCBI): domain Eukaryota; kingdom Metazoa; phylum Chordata; class Mammalia; order Carnivora; family Mustelidae; genus Mustela; species Mustela putorius. Next base: position 34,394,229 of record NW_025422368.1, on the reverse strand, counting down.
TGCTGGGATTTATTTCGATTGACCAGTCTACTGGGAAACATCATAGAACGGGAATGCAGGCAATTAGAATATTTTCATTTTCCCTCTATTTAACAAGTAATGGTGCTAAAGATTTGTGTGTGAAACAATGTCCAGGGAAGAGGACCCAAAGGCTGGCGGAGACACTCCGACTTCACCGGACCCTGAGTTCTCACAGCGCCAGGAGGAAGGGACCCCTAAACCAGGGTAGCCTTCAAGAATGGGAGTGGGTAGATAAGCAAGCCAGTTGTATTAACTAAGAAATGAACTTAATGACACCCCAGACCACAGGACCAGGCCTAAGTTCCTTGCAGATCTTCAATTGTTCAGCTTTGTGTCTGGAAGTCACAAAGCACGATACCACCTCCCTCTGCTTCCCTAAGATCTTTGGCATGATATCCACCTAGGCCAATGAAATAGCAAACTTTCTTATTACACTCCATTCCTTTCTTGAGTTTCCTGCTGAAGTCATCGTAACACTCTGCCATCTCAGCATTCCCCTTCTAAACGAGTCCTTTGTAACCTGTACTTTCTCTACTCCCAGTATAACTAAGCTTCAAAGACCTATAATACCTTGGAACTGAAGGGACCAATTTTTTAATTCAAGAAACAATTATATAGCATTTACCCTAAGCCACACACTGTTTAACCAGTTAAAATTATGAACTTCTTGGGGCACTTGGGTGGCTCAGTCAGTTAAAAGCATCTGTTTTCAGCTTAGGTCATGATCTCAGAGTCCTGGGACCGAGCCCCACATCAGGCTCCTTACTCAGTGGGGAGCCTGCTTCTCCCAACCCCTCTGCCTGTTGCTCCCCCTGCTTGTGCATGCTCTGTCAAATAAATAGACAAAGTCTTTTAAAAAATTATAAACTTCTTTAATATTCCTAACAATTCTGTAAGTCAGATATTCTATAAGTACAGTTAATATCCCCATTTTCTGGGAAGAGAAAATGGAGGCTCGAAAACCATGCAATAACTTGCTTCAGGTCACACAACTAGAAAGTGGCAGAGCCAGGATTTGAACCAGGCAACCTGGCTCCAAAGTCTGGGCTCTTAACCTTGGGATCATTTAACTCATTCTCTTCATTTTACAGAAGAGGAGAAACTGAGACACGAAGCAGCTAAGTGTATTCCGCTGGGAGAAGGCAGAATATGATCTGGCATGTAGGTCTTCTGACTTCCAGATCAGCGCTTTTGTGTGCTATATCCCATGGCCGAGGGTCCAGCAGTAGTCACCGCTAGCCTACGTTTCACTGGAGGTTCTTCAACTGATCTGTAGGTTTAAAACATGGCGCTGGAGCTTCATGTCACCAAGGGTGCGTAGAAAACCATTTGGAATTGTGAGGATCTGCACCTAGTCCTTTGGGGCTTTAGAATCGGGCGATCCATGTTCTAGAGTGTCCTTGTTAATTGTGAGACCACAGCATGTTCCTTCACCTTTCTGGAGTCTAGCTGGTAAATGGGACGGAATGCTAAAAACTGTAAGAAGCAAATAGCTGCTGTTATTGTGATAATAATGGTGATTAGTCCTGCTAAAAGCATAATGTTTTATCCATTATTCTACAGTGTATAAAATGATGAAAAGGATACAGACGTAGATGGTCATTATTTGTCAAGGAGGGAGGGTCCGGTGCTGAGATTTCTTCTGGGAACAGGGAGAGTTGCGGGTAAAGGCTAGGAAAGGCAAACCATGTTCCTATTAACAGCTCTGAGTAACAGTGTTGGGGGGCAATATGTAAAGCTGTTCGTAAGGGAAAAACCAGGGGTCCACAGAAACATACCTTTGCATGTCCCCCTTCCTCTGGGCAGGGCAGTGGCATAGCTTCACCTGTTCTATGTGTCAGCCCTCGCTGTCACATTGCAGGCAAACCTCCTGTAAAACTGATTGCATTTGGCAGTTCAGCTGTTTTCTTAGCCACGCCTGTCACTGGAGATTGTGAGCCCTTTATCTCTACCTGCAGAGCAAGGAGTGACGTTGTCCCTCAGTAAACAGTGGCTGAAGAATGAATGAATGAATGACTTCTCGATCTGTTTTAAATGCAATCAGTTTGCTTCCATTCAACAGCCCAGGATTCAGGTTGTTCTCAAAGAGCAATATACTAAGTAGTGCCCCCCACCCCTTTCCACCACCCCACCCCAGGGCTGTACGTTGGGTAGGGTAATACTGGAACCAGAGAGTCAGTGCACTTTTCAGAAGAGTGGGAAGGCATATAGAGAGGGCTGGGAACTTTTTTTAGACCCAATTTTTGAGAACCACTGACTGATAGTTCTCCAATATTTCATCAACCAGCCACTAAAGAGTGCTTGTAACTCCCCATGCATCAGAATGTTTCCTATACACATTAAAAAATAAAAACATCAAATTAAAGAAAATATCTCAAGCCAACATTTTGTCTTGTTGGCACTTCAATCCCTAAGGAGACAGAGCTATATTTTTTGGGTTCAGAGATAATTTTAAGAAAGGAAATGTGGAGAAAAGGCCCAGACAGAGAGGATGCCAATTCATACATTCTTTATGTGGGTGCTTCAATATTGAGAATATGGAGAATTCTTTAATCATAGTTATCAAGTGTAAACGTGGTAGATCTCCCACAGCACCTAGAACTGGCTAAGCACATGGCCAGTGCTCAGTAAAAATTGAATGCATGAATGGATACATGGACAGAATATAATTCTCTACTGCTACCATTACCAACAGTCACCTGGAAACTAGCATAACTCTTGTCAGTATATCCAAATAACCTAGCATTTTCTTACCCATCAATTCTTTTTCTGGATTTTTATTTGCATAGCACTGGTATCTATTTTCAGTTCTTTATTCAAGTATTCAGAAACAAAAAGAAACCTGTCTCCCTCACTGTCCAACAGTAAAACCCCTATATGCATAAATAGGGGCACATTTCAACATAAATCAAACAACATAATGCAATGGTATTTTCATTGGGGTACTGTGTCTCCATCTGGGTAAGAGGTAATGTCAGCAATTACCTAAGTCTAAGACTGATGTTCTGGTTTTTTTCTGCCATTTATTTGGCACTAGCTACCCTGTGCTTCAAACAAGAAACCAAAACATGCTAACAATAACCTAACATTCTCCCCTGCATGGGAGTGAGGGGTAATGTAAACTATTCCCAGGGAGTCATGCCATCTATCATAACTCTTTGTCCCAAATAATTCACTGTCATCCCTCCAGCGGTATCAAGTTGCTCAGGTCACTTTTACCTATGTCCAAACTCATTCTCAGGAACCTTCCTTCCTTCTGTCCCTCCCATTTCTGTGTGGTTCTCTGTCTGTCTTCACTTTTGAATGATGATGATTCCCAAGACCAGATCATTCTTGGGCTGGGACTAGCCAATTCATAGGGAGACAGGCTCAGAGGAGGAGGAAAGGAAGAGCTATCAGGGAAGACAACTTAGGGAAGACAGGGAGAGAGAACGATGCCAAGTGAATCATCAGAGGAGAAAGAAACATGGGAGAAGTAAAACAGAATATGGAGAAAGGACTCTTTCTTCCAGATCTCTTGCCGATTCCAGAACTTTCAGAAAAGAAATAGCTGAAGATGGGGAGAATGGGTTTGGGGAAAGTAACCCTATCTTCTGTGACAGGATTCATTTTGTTACTGAAGGGAAATAACCTATGAGAAGAGAGAGATAGAAAGAAACCAGGAGTAGGGTGGGCGAGACAAAGAGGAAGACATATGGGTAGGGGGGTGGGAGGAGGAGAGAACATGGTATGCAGTGGGAACACTGTTGGAAACATAAGAACCGCCCCCAGAAAGAAAATGCCAGCATCTCTGGGCAAAAATCTAAATTGTCAGCACATGCATCCTTGCTCTCAGAAATATACACTTTTTTTTTTCCCCTTTCAAGATGATTCCCTGTTCCGACATCAGTAGAACACACTGAGAGATTAAGATCACTTCATTTCTCCTATCAAGTAGCATTTCCAGGCCTGTTCCTCAGCATTCCTCACAAATGTGCTATCTCCATGCTTTAGACTAATCAATGCTGGGAGCCCATGGCAGGGAAGATTCAGGAGCACATAGCTGCCCAGATTTCATACAGATTTTGGTCTTAGGAAATGTGAGTGGAAGAAATCTGTCCCTGTTGGGGAAAAAAATGACAAAGGAAAATACAATCTTCAATGTGTACACTTAATAAACATAGTTTTCTATTTAATTCTCTATTGTTAATGTCAAAATGAGCAGGGATAATCCAGAAAAAAAAAACAACCAACCAAACAAACAAACATAACTAACAATGAGCACCTTCTTTGTATCAGGCCTTTGCTAAAAACTTTGCATTCATTCTCATTTGACCAGAGTAAAAATAACAGGTAGCCTTTAGTGTTACCTCTGTTCATACAGCTGAAGAGGCTCAGAGGGTTTAAGCAACTTGGCCAAAGCCACTAAGCAAACAGGTCTAGGGGCCAGGATAGCAAGAAACCCATCTGGCTTCTGGTATTGTGCAAAGGGCCCCAATTTCATTTTACCAGCAGTGAGTATTAAGCGACTTCCCCACCAACATTTTCTTATACCTGGTAATAGGGGAGAATACTTAAATCCTTCCCTTCCCTTTAATTCTTTCCCTACACTGTTTAAAAAATAATAAAGTGATAAAAGAAATTAGGCAATGGGCCGGAATTAAAAAAAAAAATCAATCTCCAATTAGTGGTCATTAATGGTATCAAAGAGGAAATAAAAGATATGTATAGTCCACAAATGTCTGCCCTCTCTGCACATTTGACACCACTGACCCCTTTTCTTTTCTTAAAAGTCATTTCTTTGGACTTCAGTAACCTGCCCCTTACAGAGCTGACCACAATCCTCCCTCTACCTCCACCAGGCCTGTGACCTTTGCTGAATATTCCGCCTCCTCCTTCCCTCCAACTGTTCTGGGTGGCTTAGTAGGAATCTCAGTTTACTTTCTCTATATACTCCTCTCCCGAGAGAATTGATCTTTTCTCAGCTGGCCATTGATGATTGTATCAACACTATGCTGATGAATTTCAAAGCTATAACTTCACATTCCAGAATGTATAACTGTAGGCACTTCAAGATATCCCCACTAACATGCCCAGCCCTCAGCTCAGAATTTAATACAGCTTCTGTGAAAAACAGGTTCCTACTTCAACTGATCAATTTCCATTGATCCATCACCATCCTTTCAATCTCAAAACTGAAAAGCTAACTCTGATATCACATCTCCTGTATTATCTCTATATGGGATACCACCAGATCCTCCTCCAGATTCAACAAAATTCTGGCCCTTTCACCTTGCATTTGGAGTAGGTCTGACTTGTCTCCTCACCTTTGGGTCACTTTTCCCATTCCCTCATATAGTCATACAAGATTAATCTTAAAATAACCACACAATCAAGTTTTTCCTATGGTTACCTCCCAGTATAAGGTTAAATGACATTAATCTAACTTTCAGGGTTTTCCATGACTTACCAGTTAGTAGTGACCCTCATTCAGCCCAAGCCAAGGATTAGAGAACTAAATAGGTTGTTTCATAGAAGACTATAAAGCAGACAGATATGCCAGCAGTATCTAATTCAAATCCTTTACAAAAATATAATACAGAATAACTAAAAGTTGATGTAATCCTACCTTTTGCTGATGCATGCTCTTTATCATACTTTGTTTTTTTATTTTGGAGGAGATGCAAACAGAGTAAATGACTTGATTAAGGTCACATACAAGATGCCAACTCCCAATATGGTACTTTTTCCTACTATAGCACGTTGTCTTTCAAAAAACCAACCCTGTCCCACTGCTACCCCCACACTTGTTCCCTATTACTGGCCTATAATTCCATGCAGGTTAAGTTGATCCCAATATAACCTTCACATGAACACTCATGAACTCTGTTCATGCTATCATTCCCAACTAGAGAAATGTCACCTTGCTTGAACCTCTACATTCCACATTTCTCAAAGGCTAAGTCAAGTTCCACTGCCTCCAAATCCTCCACAATATTTCAAGGCTGCAACTTCAGCCTACTTAGACAACATTCCTTGACTATAGTATACTAATTGTACTATATATTTGAGGCATTTTGTCATATTCTGTCTTGCACTTTCACTCAACCTTTTTGTATGTGCAGGCTTTGCTTCAACTAAATTTAAAATCTGAAAAGAATCAGAACATGTATTTTCTGTTGTGTTGTCCTTCACAATGAGTACACCTCTGTGCACAGAGTAGGTGCTGCACTGTTTGTTGAAAATATAAGGAATCTAAGAATAGAACTTGAAATAAAGTCTTTAATAGAACTCAAAGTCTTTAATAAAGTCTTTTAATACAAACCCTAATTTTAAAATTAGCTTAAGTGAATTTGCTCATTCAACGAATATTTAATGAGTATCTGCTCTGAGACAATTAAAGTGCCAATCATTAAAATGCAGTGGTGTGGGAGACCAATGCATTGCTGCCAACATGGAGCTAATAGTCTAGTCTGAGGAAGACACAAACATTAAAAAATCGTGTGTGTGTGTGTGTGTGTGTGTGTGTGTGTGTGTGGAGAGAGAGAAAGATTGATTTAACTAGGGCTTTAGGGGAAATGGGGGAAATCTGAAATATATTTTACCATAGAAAAAGTAAGATTAGAAAATTGGTTAGATTAAGGGAGAGGAAATAAGTAAAGATGACTTGCAAATTTCTAACACATGCAACTGGAAGGATGCACATGTCATTCCCCTGAGATGGAGCAAAGTGGTGGAGGGCAGAGTTGATGTGGTTATACCACAAAAATTCAGCACGGGAACAATTCCATTAGTAGAACCCTATCAAATAAGAAAAGTTGACAAGAAGTGGTTTGAGGCCCATATCCTGACCTTGACCTCATTCATCCTTAGGCAGGTTTCCTAAAACATAAATGCTCTACCAAAAATTAGGCCTGAGAAGAGGAAGAGGCAGATTCAAGGAACTCAGACAGCCCAGAATTGGGTAACTAGACTGTGAATACATGCAGGCTAGTGTCTGCTGAGGCAGGAAGAAGAGAAAATAAATCTTTTCAATCAAAGAAAATCAAATCTGGCCCATTTATTTTTCTTTATCAAGTGAATCAAAAGCTTGGCTGAATAAAAAACTAAAACTAATCCGAAAAAGGACTGCTCCCAGTATTTTGTGGATCTATGCAAAAGGCAGGCTAAAACAGAGGCCCTTACCCTCCATTCCCATCTTAGTGCAGTTAGCTGATGGAGAACAGTGTGCCAGGGATGAAGCCAAGGTTCTGGATTCAAAACCTATTCAAGCTACTTCGTTGATCATAAGGTTGGAAGGAAACACAGAAGTTTAATACCTCATAAAATCAAAGAATCAAACGATGGGAGAATCACAGAGAACATACATAGGGCTCAACTCTTCCGAATTCTTACCAAGCAAGCACCTCTCCTAAGACCTTATTTTACAGATGAGAGAACCATAGTCTGTAAAGGCAAAATGACTTTTAACACAGCTAATTAGTAACAAAGCTGGGATCAGAACCATGTTCTCCTGCCTCCCTGCAGATTATCTCCTCCACTATATGGACCACGTTGTCTGGATGGGAAAGAGAAAGTTTTGCCTAGAAAAGTCATGCCTTTTGGAAAGTTAATATGAGATCAGGTTTTGAAATCAGTAATTTGTTATCCAGGGAGGACGACTGCCATGCTAAATTTCTATTTGGCTAAGAGAAGTCCCCACAGGTTCTTAATCACATGAGCAAAATGATCCAAATGATATTTGAAAATTATAAATCTGATAGTGGGTAAAATAATTTGTGTGATGTTAAACGGACATGGAGCAGCTTGTTCTAAGAATCCAGGCACAAGTCAATGAGGACAGTGACTATGGAAGCAGAGAAAAGACTGACATAAGTTAGAGGCCATGCAGGAGTTACTGGAGTTTGACTGATGGCATATAGAAAAGGAGCAAAGGGCAGGGAGGAATCATGTCCAAAGGTGTCACTGATTATAGAGCAAAAGACCACATGAGCCCTCTCTGCACATAAAGCAGAGGTTGAAAACTAGTTCAGAGCCCATGTTTTTCTGCCAATGAATCAGAAAACTCCCCTTCACACATGAAGGATAGCATACTTAATTTTTAAAACGAATAATCACTCTTTCACTCCCCATGCATAAGCCCCGCCTTCCATCTTTATTGATTCATTCACATTTTCATTCAATAAAATATGTATGAGTCTTCTGTACAAGGAGTCCTGGTGTAGCTACAAAAGACATTCCCAACCTTAGACATTCCCAGACATACTTTTAATTTGAACTGCTTTGCACCTCTACGTGTTATAATAGAGGTATGGACACTGGGCTTTTGGAGTGCAAAGAAAGGAATGACTAATTCTGCCTAGAATTGTTAAAGAAGGCATCAGGAAGAGAAGACGACACTTGAGTCAGATCTTAAAGGACATTCATGTATTCACCAGGGGAACTCAAAGAGGAATGTTAGTGAGAACACGGGTTAGTGAGAACAAATCATGCAGATATAGGAAGTAGTAAAAAAACTGGTCACATTTAGAGAACAGGCAATCATGTTGTCCAGTCATTGAAAGTTGCCGGATGCCAAGCAGTGTACGTTGAGGCACAGTAGAGAGATGGAAGAGAGATGTGGATAAGCCCAATCATGAATGTTGGACCCAGATATTCAAGAGTCTTATGGCTTGCTAGGGACTATACAGTCCATCCAATGTATAAAAAGGAACCATCAGAGATTTATGGAAAAGTGAGCCTTCTGCTCTAGATATCCAATTCTTCATTATTTACAGCATACTAAAAGCTACGTAATTCAGTAAGTCATGGGCTATGACTTCTTCCTCATCCCCATCTTGATTTAAGAAAGTCTATACTAGGCACTTTCAGGTCTTCAATGACAATGTCTCCATCGAACAAAATAAAACAAAACAAAACAAAAAACACAGATGTCCAGGTGATGGGCTTTTCATCATCCAATGCAACTGCCAGCCATCCTCTTCTTGGAGGACACTTAGTGGGGTTTTTGTCATACTTTTGGAATTGAAGTCTGATCAGGCCCTTGTTCTTCCCCCTTGGTAAAGGAAAGCCCAAATTTCTCCTAGCTGGAGAAATTTTGAGCACACACCCCTCCTTAGCCCTGAATAAAATTCACAAAAGCAGGGTTTTCATTTTCTTATCAAAGCACAATGCTATGTTAGGCAGACCGCTCTCCTCCTGTAACACTGCTCCTCCTTCCATAGCATCTTCCCTCTGTCAGGGTGGACCCTCCCTTCCCCACATGTTCTGGGGCTCTCACCAGGGTCCCCGGCACCTAGGCATTCTAGGATCACGCCCTGCTCTTATTCATTTCTGAAGTGTCTCCTTCCCCTCAGATAGGTCCTGTTCCTTTTTTCTATCTCCTGTCAATTGCTTTTTTTTATAGACACATTTCCCTGCTGCTTACTAATAACCAGAATGACTGATTCGACAGCTGGTACAACCAAGTGTGGAGAAGTAGGATCCTTTCCCAGGGCTCAGAAGGAATGGAAGAGACAGGCATTTGGGGGGGGGGGGTAAGCTCACAATGTGAAGCATGTGTCACTGCCAGGGCTGATGGACTTAGCATGTGTGTCCTTTACACAGGACCCAAAAGATTTCAAAGGCTGAATAAAATGATGCACTTGCTTTCTCTTTCCCCACTTTACAATTTTACCTTTGCAATGGAAAAAGAAATACTATCTCAGTCTTCCTGACAACACTGAGATATGAACTATCATCTCCCACAGAAAAGTGGGGGGAACCCCCACCAGGCAACTCTGGGCTGTCCCCTTGGCTCCTCCAGGAGATGCATGGATTTTTCCAGGTCACCCCTCTGACTTAACACAGAAGCATGGTGGGCAGCACAGTGAGGTCCTCTGGGGAGATTAAACACCATGACCCTTCTCCACTTCTCCAAGCTGCCGAGTTCTTAAGACTACACCAAACAGCCGGGATGAAATGAAGTTGATGTCACTTGAGGCAAGATGGAAACAATGCCAGGAAGGGAAAATAAATCCCTGTAAAGAGAAGGGAGCTAAGAATGTCCGTGGCACACAGGCACTAAGATTCACAGCTCCAGAACTTTCTGAGGACCGCAGTGTAATAGTGCTAACTCCTTCCATCCACCCTTCACCTCCGATGCAAAACCCAGTATGGTCTGGTGTGTCCCTGCTAGGAAATCTGGAAAAACCTCTATATGCCTGGAAACAACCAACTACACACATAATCCTACTTATGGTACCAGTCATTGGGCATATACAAAATAAAGATTTAACTGCCTGCATGAGACATTTTCAATTTAACCTTGAGTAGACGTTCCTGGTTGAGACCCAAAGAGGGAAAATGCACTTTGGAGCAATTAATAAATGTTTCTAATAAGTCTTTCATTCCTCCCTCATGCTATGCTATTGGTGAAAAGATGACAGAAAACTCCACAGAACAGCTCAGATCTGGAATCTGGAGCTCAGGGAAGAACAAGTGTTTGGGACTCATTCCCTCCTGCTTGTTCAAGGAAATCCAAGTCTGATGGCCTTAAGGACAGGATGCAAAACGCCGTCTGTTCAGCCAGACACCTTTGTGATAAATGCGGGAGAGATGGCTAGGTGGGTAGAAGCCAGAGGTTAAAGGCAATGAGAGCAGTCACCTAACCATCACCTACTTGGTGACTGTGTCTAGAGACAGTCATGGTTCTCTTAGAAATCACAAAGGGCTTTAACAAGAATAGGGGATATTTCTCTTCTTTTTTTGGACAAACATAAAGTCTCCTATGCCATGTAAAGTCTTTAGTCGGACAGATGGCATTGCTCTGTTATACAAAATTACGTCTTTCCTTAATACAATTCCAAAGCTATACTGTGGTCTCCCTCTCTTGTTTGTTCACAGCAGCCAAAATCCCAACAATGCCACACATTATGAGACCACCTGCAACCCCCTGCCAGACCATTATCAAGGCCAATTCAATCTGTCTCCATGAAGGAAGGCTGTCCTCATCTCCAGGGAAGGGTGGAGAGATTGGGGTGGCCTACCATTTCCTTTCTCACCTTGGCCCTCATCCTGTGTCTTCCTCATTCTAAATTGTTTTCCCTTTGATTTCATTCTGTGGCACTTTAGGGAGCAATTCCATTAAATGGAATAACAGCGTAGTAATACAAAGAACATCATTTCCTAGTGCTAATAACTTTCATTTGAAAACCACTTGTACACTCCAAAATTTAGCAAAGCATAAATTTCTCAAGACCAGCAGACATCATTTTCTTGAAGCTTTAAAGTTTTTTTTGAAGCTTTAAAGTTCTGTTTCTTTGGGGTTTGTAATCAAACTATGTACAGAAGAACTGGAACACCATTTAAAGTCAGATTTGGTTGACACTCGTGCTGCTAGCTTTACTGGCGGTAACTTGCCTCTCTGCATAAAATAGACACATGGGGCATAAGCCAAAGGACCAAAAACCATATCAGGAAATCATGGGCCACCTGCAAGGGGATCATCACCGATGAGATGTCCAAATCCTCTACCCTTCCCAGAACTTGAATTTCACAGCACTAATAGGGAATCCCAATTTTTAGACTGGTCATCGGGAAAGAATGAAAGAAAGGATGCTTTTATGAGTGCCAAGTTCAAATTTATGCAAAACTATCACTGCCTTTCACCCCATTCCTGTCACTGGGGCCACAAAAAGGACGATGAAGTTGAGAACAGCCATTCGCAACCCTGGCCGCCCTTTAGCATCAACTTTGGAGCTCTTAAGAGATGGTCATTCCCAGGGCCTCTACTCCCTTCCCATCCAACTAAATCGGAATTTTCCAGGGTAGGCCCTTGAGATCTGTATGGTTTCTTCAAACTCCCCAGGAAATTCTAACCCCACAGGGTGAGGACTGAGATGCATGGACACAAGGAACTCAAAACACAGGGAACGGAGGACAACACGGGAGCAGGTCAGCACATTAACACATCCCTGAGCTTGTTGGATCCGACATCTCAGAAGGCTCCTTCAGCTGAAAAAGGAAAATGTTAACTCCTGATGATCAGAGCAAACATACTTTATTTGAATTACCTCATTTGTCATCACTACCTCTCCCACCAGCTTCCCTGCTGCTGCTGAGCATGTGTGGGATGCAGATCTTGGTTCCCCTACAAGACACTGAACGCCTGGACCGCACCCCACAGTTCTGAGCACACGGGGGGTGCCAACTGGTTTGTCACTTGTCGCCGATGAGAAAATTTCTGCAAAGAGCTGACCACAGGGAGGATGTTTCAGAGCACAGAAGTGTTCAACTTGTCTCGTGTGGGTTAATTCGGGACCTGGACTGTGTGACCCAGGAAGGAAGCACGTCCCTGAGGATGGAGCCGCTAGAGGCCGCTCTGAGCCAGACCCTGGCTAACAGGTATTCTGAAGTTCAAGCACATCCACTGGGAGTCATGGCAACACGGGGGCTCCTATTTTTAAACTTGTAGGTGAGCCAGCACTCAAAGTGCATTTGGGTACCTGTGGGGACGGGGACTCTGGTATATATTTCAAAAGACTCTCCTTTGCAGGTTTTGAGCTTGCAGGTGGCTAATCATTTGTGACTATAAGATCAAAGAATTACACTCGAATCTGCTGTATTAAAATCGTTCTTTTCTCCTCCTTAACTCCATTATCTTGTTCTCTATCAGAAGGGATCCTTGATGGCCTGGTGTCCAGAGGTACTGGGAAAATCCTGATACTTTTAACTACAGTATTCGGAAATTCTGATCTTCATTTCTTAGGCTTGTTCTGTTAGCTTCTTGGGCAAGTCATGTTATGTTATAAGAAAAATAGGCCCCGGTCAGCTAATTAAAAGAACTTTCTCTGGATGCCCCCTTCCTTACGGGGCCAATGAAATGGAGGCTGCATATTGTCTGTATACCCACCATCTCACAAAGGGTTCAGCACATTCATAGCAAACGTATCACTAAGTCAGTCATCAGCAAACGTAACAGTGTGAGGCACAGAGGAGTAGCCCCCAGGCATCACGTTTCTTTCACTCCTGATAGGATCATTTGTACTTTTCTCCAATCGCCGGCCAAGTTTCCGCTTTAAACAAATGTGAACTTATCCCACCTGTCAAAAATGAATAGTGGCCCTGGAGGACATTTGTAAATCATGACAGAGGCCAAGGTCTTGTTTTGTTTTATTACACGTCCTTGACAGGATTTCCAATGGGTCTGTCACCTCCAGGAGTTTCTGCAGATTTTAGAACAGAAAGCTGTTCCCGCTTCCATTCCAAGGACTCTCAGGTCCACAAAGACTACAAGTTCTTGTTGTCCCAGAAAGGGCATAAAGGAATTTGGAATATACAGGAAGAAGAAAAAAAAATATATATATATATATATCATCCTTTCCAATCAGAAAAGAAAGACAGGAGCAAGATCATAGCAAGGCCGGTAAACAGAACCGTGACACGCTTTGGGACAGGGAGGGAAACAGGGCTCAGACCGGGACATCCCTAGTGTGCGGACTCTAGCTGCTGTTTTTGGACTGATTCTGGATTTATTCTGACGTTAGGACGGGAATTCCACAGAGGCCAAGAAAGGAAATGTGTTAGTACAAAACCACCCTGTGCTTCAGGTTAACAATGCGTTCATGTGTGTCCCAGTCCTAACTGACTCTGCTCAGCAGTGAGATGGCCCTCGGAATGGACCCTCAGATGGACAATATAGGGCAAAGTACACCTGAAATCCATAAAGACTTGGGTCTGAAACCCAAGTAAAGTAGGCAAGTGACTTAACCTTTCGGGATCTCAGTTTCTTTCTCTGAAAAATGGAAGTAATAATGCCTCCGTACAGTACTTTTAAGATTAAATGAGGCCTTATACAGCACTTGGCACATAGTACTCACTCAATAACCTTTTTTTAAAGTAAATTTTCTAAATTGCTGAAGCTTAGTATTTCTAAGTACCAAGCTTTTTCTTGATTATAGGAAGCCTTTTAAATGGAAAATTTTAGAAAGATATTATAGAGTTCTCTGACTTCTTAAACCAAAGATAATCAATATAATTTAAGCTCTTAATAATGACCTAACAATGACTAGGCTATTCTTTCCACAGGGATGTTTTAAAGGGGGCATATTCTTCCTGGGGAGTATCGTGCAGTTCACCCCAGATGGTCTTAGACAGGGGCTCCTTCAAGGTCTCCTGCTTGGTTTTTCTAATATTTTAAGCACTTCACCATTCTGTGAGTTCTTTCTTAATGCTGTCAGTTACCCTGCCTGATTCCCATCATGTTCATTGCTTCTAAGCTGTAAGATCTGGGAAATCAGATAAGCAAGTATCTCCAATACAACAGGTCACCTACCAAAGATGGGTCCCTGACCATCTGATTTTTAACTGGGTCTCTTACTGCCCAGGTTAAAACCTGAACTTGTCCACTGCCCTTGCAGCTAGCCGTGACCACTAACTGATTTCTGACCATTAGCTCTATGCAAAGTATGGGACTTCTGGGTAACCGCCTTAGATGAGATCGTCCTCTTTCCTAACTTTCACCTGCTGCTGGAAACTGGAGCTTGGGGGCAGTACGGGCATGGGGATGAAGACCAGATCCTATAGAGGGGAAAACAGAAAGCTAGAAGGAATCTGGGTCCTGACAATCATGCAGCTACCATATCAGCTCTGGACAGACCACCTAATTATGTTGATGTACCCTTTTTTTTTTTTTAATGTTGAGTTAGCCAACATATAGTACAACATTGGATTTTGATGTAGCGTTCAATGATTCATTAGTTGCGTATATATGTTTACATATCCTGTTTAAACTGGGATACTCACCCTACAGGCCCTAAGTAACACAACTGCCCCACAAGCTTCTTAAGGGTACATATAAAATTAGAGTAAATGAACTCTAAGTTAAAATAAACCACATTTCCTTTAGGACAAGACTTTGTACCAGTGATTTAGAGTCTAAAACCCTTTGCTGCTTTCTTCATGGTTCTGGGTTATGCCCTAGATAGATCAGGTTGTTACATAGATTACCTGTGCTTTCCCAGGTAACAGGGGGTAAGTCTGTATGAACACACGTGCAGTGTGCTAACAGAACTAGGAGAATAATGACCCTGGGCAGCCTGTGGGATCACTACTTTAAGTCAAAGTCTATCACACACACACACATATACACACACATGTGCGGCTTTTTCTCTAGTCAATAATGAGATGAATCTGACACATTAAAATCTATGTAATGATAAACTACATTATAATGACATTCTACTGTGCTTTTTTTTTTTTTTTTTGCCTAAAGTCCCTGATAACTATGGTTCAAGGAGAGTGGGGAAAAGCGGGTGAGAGTATATGGACATGCCGCTGGGAAAATGAAGAGTGAGTATCTGAGTTTTCTCTGTTGATATCCCCAGGTAATCTACACAGCAGATCCAAGAAGCCCTCATGGGTTCGTAGTGATGATTCAGTGAGATTACATATATGAAGATGCTCTGTCTGAAAATAGTCATTTTTATCATCCTCATTATTAGCAGGATTGTGAGCTTGAAGTCTGTGATCATCAGCCCTGATGTCAAACACTGAATGTATTCTGACACATAATCCTCGTCTGGACTCCTTCTGTGATCTCTCCCAGGGAACTGTGAAAAGGACTGTTTTGCATGACTATAATAGTGTCACAGTGTGGCTTCCATGGCTTTTTCTGTTGTGTTGTCAGGAGAAAATCTGTCCTTTGAAAAAGACGACCTTTCTGGGTTTCTTAGAAGTATGTAGAACCACTCGACTCCTGAGTCTACCTCCTTTGTCCAAACAGTGAATGTGGCAGAAATACTCAGCAATCATTCTTACACTCATTGTGACATTGAAAATGGAATTAAGACTGGAAGGAAAGAGCTAGTCAATATTCACAGAACAAACTCCAGGCAAGCCGTGTGACAGGATCCCTCCCAACGTCTGGCCCACAGACAAGCCTTCTCAGGTGATCACCTAAACAGTCTCTGTGGAAAAGAAGAATGGGAGAATTTAATATGCAAAAGTGTTTCTATCTAGCTCTTTTAACACAAGACTCTACCGGACAGACACAAACGGACACATGTAAATATGTGCTCTGTGAATGTGAAACACATACCCACGTGGATATATACACGTGCACGCAAGAATTCTACATACGGTCCTCTGGGAACACCAGAAGGAAAAAGGCAGGAAAGACATGAAGGCTTTTAAATGAAAGCAGGTGAGAAGTGAGGACAGCTAAAGATCAATGAACAGAACAACCCCAGCCAGAAAGAGATGGAAATGAGGAAAGAAAGGTGGTGGGGTGGAGTGAAGCAGTGATGAATGAGGAAGAGAGAAAAGCCCGGGCAGTGAGGGAGGCAGCAGGCAGCCCCCGGCCGGCTGCTGCTGCTGGAAGCCGGACAAGGGGGAACAGATTTCAGCAGCGGGGAGCTCTAATCTGTCAGCAGCAGCTCCTTCATGTGTGACCAGCCGGCCCAGCTTGGGGACTGGTGCCAGTCTGGGCAGGCTAACCCCGCCAGGCCCTCCCGGAAGAGAAGGAGCCACCAATAAAACCCTGAGAGAGTACAGGGAAGGTTCTTCTGCACCCAGCGCCCACGGCTAGCCGGCTCCGGGCTTCTCCCCCCGGCCCTGTCTGCAGGGCAGGCTCAGCCCCCGCCGTCTGCTGACCGGCAGTCACACTGACCGGCCCGCTCCTCCCAAATCCTCACCAGCCACATCGGGCCCCGGAAAACTCTTTCCAGGAGAGGGCCACCTATATATTCCTAACAGCTCCGCTGGAGAGAGGCGAGAGAAAGCCTCAACCCGTTATGTGTTTGAGATGGGTGAGGTCATAGATAGAGGCAAAAGCCATGGAACTCTCTCTGCTCTCCAGATGCTCATAGGAGGCGGACCTCGGCCGGCTGCAGTCCAGCCTTCACTCAGGCTTCCAGCCCATGTCTGTAACCATAAATGACAGCGCTCGAGCTTTCTGGCAACTCGCCTCCAACCTTACCTCCACCCAGCCAGCCTTTATTCTCTGGTGGGAAGAGAAAGCAGATGGAGGCAGGACTCCCACTCAATCCCTAAATAAGGCCAGCTTCAATTCCCATTAACTGTGAATTTGCACCCTTATCTGGGTAAGAACCAAGGGAACAAGAATCATGGGGCAAAGGTTAACAGGACAGGCCAGGCTACCGGCCAGCCCTGCTGAGGACACGGTCAAGCAGGGTGCACGCTCTCTGAAGAGGGCCACTCCTGCCATTAGGACACCTGGGTGATGCCTCCAACCCCGCACCCACCTCTAACAGCTCAGGAACCACCCTGAGACTCCGACCCCACATTTGTACCATCACTCGTCCTCCCACTGTCTATTCCCTGAGAATACATGTATTGCAAGGGTTGGATTAGACCCTCAGCCAAGGACTCTTCTGATTTTTGATTTTCAGGGATGGGGGTATCCTTTAAGTTTGGCTAATGCACAGCAGAGTGAGGGGCTGAAACCCGAGGCTTGAGGCACCGCCTAAGCTGGGCAGCCCTGTCCTCAAACCTCTTAAAAACAAAATGGGGCAGTGATTCCCAACTTCATTCATGCTTTTATCTGCCAAATATTTATCAAGTGCCATCAGGCACTGTGCTGGGAACACAGAGGTTAAGAAAAAAAAAAAAAGCCTGTTCTCGTGAAGTCTGAATTCAAGAGGAAGACAACAAAAGTACTTAAGAATAAAATGTACATGGGAGGTCAGGTGAGGGCTACCAAGAGCAATGAAGCAAGAGATGAGGGTAATAAGTTCTTGGGAGGGGGGGGCATCCAAGTTGTGAGTTCTTGGGAGGGAGGGGCATCCAAGTTGTCCTGTGATCAAGAACGTCTCCCAGAGATCTGTGCATGGGTCAGGATTTTTGCAAGGATCATCTTCGGTGACTGCATGATGCCTGCGGTGCCATATGGAG
Organism: Mustela putorius furo; assembly: GCF_011764305.1. Taxonomy (NCBI): domain Eukaryota; kingdom Metazoa; phylum Chordata; class Mammalia; order Carnivora; family Mustelidae; genus Mustela; species Mustela putorius. Next base: position 34,376,337 of record NW_025422368.1, on the reverse strand, counting down.
TCAGAAAGACAACCAACAATGGACTTCCCAACCTCCGCAGGCTGGCTGCTTCTCAGCACAGACGTTATGACTCTCTTCTTAACCCTCACCATTGCCACCAAGGCCCGTGTCCTTCCTGAGGCAGAATCTGCTGTTCTCCACTGGCAGCCACAGCCATGCTCGGCTCTTGCTTCCATCCTCTTCGAGACTGTTCTGTTCCTTCCCACGGACAACGGACCACCTGTGTCTTCGCTCCCAGCACAATGTGCGCAGCGCCTCCCACCACAAACTTGTCCCCCCATGAGAGGGAAGTCTTTTCCCGTTCACTCCTTTTTTATCTCCTGCCCTTTCCTCCAACTGATAATAGCTCTGTGTTTGTTTTTTAAGGAGGAAGAAGAAGTAGAAGAGCAGGGAGGAAGAGGAGGAGGAGGAAAATGGAAAAGAAGAAACAGGAAAGAAACACCAACGATGTCACGGGTGCATTTTAAATTGTACAAGTCAGCCAAAGAATGAGGTAGTTATTGTGGAAAGAATCATGGAAGGGTCTCAGTGCTAAACATTCATGAATGCTCTTCCCAGATTTGAATTGAAGGGAAGGAAGCTAAGACCACTTGCTGAAATGATCACACATCCAGTAGGAGAATGTAGAAGATGAGAAGAAAATACAAGAATCTGAGTAAACCTCAATAATGGAGTCATTTTTCCAAGGACAATGAAAGCACTGAACAGATCTTTTAGGACGGTTATGAAATTCCTGAGTTAACTGTTCCCTCAATTTGTATCTCCTACACCACTGAGCAGATAACATCTCTCTCTACACACACAGGTATGTCCTGCTGTACTAGAGATTTCATATGAAAATGTAGCTTTCCTTAGACTCCAGAGGATTTCTTTAATCAGGTGAAGGGCCACCGTGCTCAATAATCCATTGATAACTATGCCTTCACGGAATCTTTTGGCTAATCACAGGTAGATTACATGAAGTGAACCTACAATACGTATTTGCCTTCCCAGAGATCTGTCTGTGCATGGCCCTCTGTGAACATTTACTAATGAAAAGATGGGTAATGACCAAGCAGATCTTGCCCGTGGGGTCTGAAAATGAATGGACTCAAATCCTCATTTATTTCTTAACCTCTCAGCACTTTTCAGGCCAAGAGAGTCAAGTGGGCATCCCCTGGGAACAATGCAGCTACTACAATGGGTCTGAGGTTAGGGAGCCTGCCTCAAGGTTAGAGGAGCATGGAGTTCATCACAGTTCTAGGAAAAGCTTAACAGCTCTTCATACCAGCGGTCCTCGGCTCTCAAACACTGGACCAGAAGGAGGATTCTGGCCTTTTAGATAGCTCCTTTATGGCTACAAAACAAATGTTGAGCAGGAACACTGGAGCACATCAGGGGGAATAATTCGGCAAGATTTGTTAAGAGGTTTGCGCTGTTGAGATCCAGCCATCTCAAAGAGCACCTGCTTTTTTCTAAAAGTTGGGAGCACTGGGCGGGTCCTCGGGGCAGACAGCGAGCCTGGAGGTCAAGGGCTAGTGTGCCACCACCTGAGCAACAGAAATAGACCAGCAGCGTACTGGAGAGCACATAGAAAAGGAAAATAACCATTACCTACTCCCCCGAGGAAGCGATAAAGGAAAAATATAGACGCGTGCCTACTAATAGCTAACAGTTGTTCTCTAGCTCAGGGGAATAAAGACAGGCTTAGATGATGGGCCTAATCACTTTCTAAACACTTTCAGATCGTCTGGTATCAAAACATTAGGATTTTTCTCAGGAACTAAGAAGATCCTTCACTTAGAGAACACACGACAGAAGAAATTATTCAACTCCTTCAATCAAATAAAGTTCCCAGTTGGAAAACAACTCTATCTCATCATGTCTTGGGCAACAGTATGGGGCATGGGATCACATTTACTAATAAGGCATAAATGAATGCTACAAAGTTCCAACAGAAAATTAATCCTTATTAGTGTACAAAACAGGGTTGTCACATTTAACAAAAACAAAACAAAATGGGAACTCTGTTAAATCTGAATTTCAGATAAACAAGTTATCTTTTAGTATCAGTATGTCCCCATGCAATATTGGGGACAGATTTGTGCTAACAGAATTAGCTATTGTTGACCTAAAATTGCAATTTAACTGGATTTCTATATTTTTCTTGAAACCTTGCTAGACTTGTCCAGCAACCTAGAACCTATCTGGAAACAGTCACGAAAACCTTATCTGGTCAGCCAAGCTTCAAGGAGCTAAGAAGTTATCAGTGGGGAATGTGGACTGATACCTTGATATATAATGTTTATTTCAAGGATCCTCTTTGAGAATGCCTGTGTGTCATTAAAAGAAACAAACAAACACCCTTCCTTTGGTAACTAACAGGTGAATCACTTCAAATGTGTGTCTCTCTTTGGGATTCAGCAATAACAGGGAGTCACCAATCCCTGTTCCCTAAGTCTAGATTTAGGAACCTTCCTTACCCAGAAAGAAAGGCATCATTTGGCCAGGTAAGGCATCATTTGGCCAGGTAGAAATGGGAGCTTTACCTCCCCCTTACAAAGCTTCCAGAGAGGACAGGGCCAGGTAACATTCCTGGTTTTTCAGAAGGGAAGAGGAGAAACCCCTTCCTGACTCTGTATTTCTGGTGTGACCCAGGGCTGGTCAGTTCCAGATACCCCCCCCTAAGGAGGTTTCTTCCTACTGCTGTGGCAAAAAGCAGCAAGCCAAAGAAAAATCATCCTCATAAAACAACCAACCATTTGCAACAATTTTATTTGCAAAGATCTCCTGCTGTGGCTAAATGGTGCGGCTGCTTGGTTTGTTATTTAAAAGAGTGACCCTAGTGAGACCAGAGCTCTTGAAGGGGGAGGACAGTGGGGGAGGAGGCTGCTTTCAGACCAGGAGAAGTAAGAGGAGCTGGGACTGAGTGTGCCTAATTGAATTCCACTGATGATTCTGCGTGCTGTGCCACACGGTAATAGCTCAGACTTTGAGGCTAGCTCCTTACAGTCCCTGTTAGTCAACCCCAATCCTTTCTGGGCCTTGATAGAAAAGGATATTAAAATATTCTCAAGAGAGGCTAGAGATTGGATTCAAGTGCCCTAAGGAGCCGCAATTGAGAGGAGGGAAGAAACAGATGGGGGTGCGTGAGGGATAAGTTATGGAGACAGCAGAGAGGGCCAAGAGGAGAAATCTCGGGACAGACACAGGAAACCCCCCCTCAACAAAATAATATCAGGGAACTGGGGCAGAAGGGAAAGTTCACAGAGGAAAGCCCTTCATGGGAAAGTGTTTTGATGCATCTGAAGACACTTCTTATGCAGTCCACGTGGGAAATCAAGGTGGACTCTCGGCTCTACCCTGCTACTCAAGGAATTTATGAATCATCTGGACTGAGTAATCCCTGTTCTTTTTAGGACTGCTGCGCTGGCAAAGATGGCGGTGGGTACTTGTGGCCGTCTTGATGACAACGTCTGAAGAGGTTTCTGAGTGACCACGAGACAGGGTCACAAAAGTTAGAACCAACTGCGATTTTAAAGGTAGAGTGGTCAGAGACCAGGCTTCAGAGGGAACACTTGCATTCTAACAGAAAGTAAGCCAAATGGCAAATAAGAATATCTATAGGTTGACAGTTTACCTGGACAAAGTTTTAGGATGAAAGCAGGTATTCCTGGACGAAAACTGATGGACTTGAAGTTAACACTCATTTCATTTCCTCGCATCGTGTGGCAGACATTTTGGTCTAGAGAGTCTTCATTGTTAGTATTGGTTTTAATGAACTACTATTTGGCAGAGTAATCGGCATCGGATTTTAACTTAACACTAAAGACCATGGGAGAAAACCTGAAGGTACAGAATCAAATAAACAGTAAGCTTTTCCAAGGAAATCTCTACTATCTTGCAAAAAGCAGCAGAACAAGAAAAACCCTCCAGGGGAGGTAAATGCGCTGGGCAGCTCAGCATCTTGGAGGAGGTCACTCATTCACTCCAGGTGTCTTTCTTTCTTTTGTCACATGGGGCACTGGGTGGGGGGCATGGAAATAAGTAGGACAGAGAGGTCACTGCTTCCCCAGAACTTGCAGGGACAAACCATAACACAGCACAGAATGACAGCCATCTCAAAAGTGGCTTTACTAGGAAAGCAGAAGATGTGGCAAAAGCACATAACAGAGTCCTGTTAGTCCAGGGTCTGGAACAGCTTCCTCAGTGGAAGTGAGGCTGGGACTGAAGCCTGAAGAATGGAAAGGAGGCAGGTGAAGGAGCATCAGCATTTACCTACTGGTGGGAAGGGGTTCCTGGGGAATATATTTAAGGCAGGGAAAAGAGCTAGAAGTGAGAAAGAACATGGTATTTTCAAAGAACTAAAGCAGGTTCAGTATTGTAAGGATACAGTGTCCAAGGGAGATTGCAGCAGGACACAGTTTTGGAAAGACAGGCTGGCCTATGCAGTGGAAGACTTTATAAACCACATTAAGGAGATGGGACTTCATTACAGAACCAACGAAAAGCCACTGAAAGGCATTAAGCAGGAGAGTGATGAAATCACATTTTCATTTTTGATCACTCTGGCCGCGATGTAGACTGGAAGGATGCAGGACCGGGAGCCATAAGATATTTACGAGGCCCTGCAGTAATACAGGTAAGAAGAGCCAACCAGGAGCACGGCCTGGAATGTAGCGGGTGAGAGCACTCCAGAGGGGATCCACAGGAAACGGCAGCAGGAGATGGTCTCCTAGAAGACTGGGAGAGGGGAGGGCAGTGAAAGCAAGGACACCTGGGCAATTTTTACTTGAGGCCCCTGGGTAATAGGATGCAGCCTTTACATGTACTATAGATCCGCCTGGAAGAGGGAGGGGAATGGAAGAGAAAGCAGTTCAGCTTCGGATATGGTGTGTTCTAAGGCCCTGTGGCAGCCAGAAGAGCCTATCTTCTCATAGTTGGTGATACAGACTGGGGCTCAAGGGAGAGGTTTCAGCCAGAAGTCAATTCACAAACATCAGTTATAGTCCTGGCAATGGAAGGGTCTAGGACAAAGAGGGGGTCTAGGACAAAACCCTGAGTTTTATGCCAATATTTAAGAGATGTCTAAAAGGAAGAAAAGCATGCCAAGGACTTTGAGACAGAATGACTAGAGAGGGAGGAAGAAACCAAGAACGTAGTAATAACTGGCATGGCAAAAAGCAAAGTTCAAAATGGGATAATATTAGGATTGGATCACAGGAGCTCTGGGGTGAGGGGCGCACTCTTGGTTTTGACACAGGTCAGGATCTCAGGGTCCTGGGATCAAGGCCCTTGTCTGGCTCTACGCTGAGTGGGGAGTCTGTTTAAAGAGTCTCCCTCTCCCTCTGCCCCTCCCCCACTCACTCAAGCTCACTCATTCTCTCTAAAACAAACCTTTAAAAAAAAAAAAAAGTCAGCTTTAGTTGCTACTCTGATTTAAGAGTTGCTGAGCGGCTTTAGTCCAACTCCCTCCCAGAGGTTAAACAAGTATAAGCAGGTACACCTTCAGCCTCCACTAATTGTGTTTCAACCTCCCCAGAGGACGCTTTGATATTTTATTTAAGCTGGATGGTACCAGAGTAATGTGCTTTCTGCATAGTTTTCTATTTGTCAGATATAATTCAGAAAGAATGTAAAATGGAGGCCCAAAACATATTGTAGAGTCAGAGAAAGTCAGGTTATTATAGTCACGTTTCCATTAATGTAAAATTATAGATTTATATGCATATAGGTACACACGCATTAGAGAATAGCTGGAAAGATGTTCTCTAATTACTTCCACAATGACTATCTCTGGTTCGCTGGCTTTAAGGCCATTTTTCTCTTCTCCTCCTCCTTTGTAGTCTTCTGCATTATCTGAGTTTTTACAGTGTTCGTGTATGGTGGTTTTCTACAAATCACAGAATCACAGAAGCCTCACAGAGAATCTTCTGTCCTACACAGTCACATAACACCCACAAGAGGATACCTGGGAATCATGGCTGGATTTGGAGGGGAGATAAGGGAGCGGAACTCCACCCATGTCCCCTTCCTACTGAGAAATCAGACTCAGAGCAACCATAGAAGCTGCTTCCACAGCGGCACTCTGACACTTAAACTTAAAAGGCAGAAGGAAGCGAAGGAGACAAAAACTGAGGGAAGGATCCTCTTCATGTGCCTCCAGACCCACGTAACCTATTGTCCATTCTCTCCGAGTATAGCAGCGGTCCTAAGTAAAGGGACCAGTAGGTCCTCCCTCATGTCAATGCCCATTGTGTCTTCCGTGGCAGTCAAGTATGAGAGACTGAGCCTCTTCCTTGGAGACCGACTATGGACCGTTCACACCCACGACCCTTATTCTCTTGGATCATAAAGTGGAAACAACTCTTAAACCCCTAAAAGAATGTTGCTTTGAGGGTTAAATGAGGTCAAACCTGCAAAACCCTTGAGTAACACCTAGTGTGGAGGAAATGATCAATAAACGGGAGCTGTTGAATATTTCTCAGAACAGGAACCCAGCACAGCAAGCTTTGGACCTGAAGCACTCCCACCATCACTAAGAACTGCCATCTCAGTGGCCGGCTTCACCCTCTGACGTCTTGAACTGCTCTTCCCAGCGCTTCCGAACCTCCACCCCCAGTCCTGAAGGCCCTCCCCCGACCCTCTGCCATCAGGACGCCTTGGGTCCCTCACTCACCTATTCAGCATGTTGGACTGGTAGATTCTCTTCTCATGGGTGTTGTAACAACTGCTCTTGGGCTCGGGGATGAAGCTGTGTTCAGACAGCATGTCGGAAGCAGCGGTAGTGATTATGGCAATTCCATCCCTCACTCTGGCAGGGAGGCCATAGTCCCATTCATCATAGGACACAGAGATGAGCCCGGTGGGGAACTCCGAGGGCACTGTGTCCGTGTCCCCTGCCACCAGACTAGGCACAATCCATGTGTAGCCATAGCCAGTCAGCCCTACGGAGTTAGCAACTTCAAAGATGTAGGTGGCTTCTTCCTTAGTGCAATAAAGAAGAATGATGGGGCTTTGAAGTTTCTTGAGCTGGTTCTGGATCTTGGAATCTCCATCATCCAGGGACATGTCCAGCAGGAGGACCTCCTCTAACTCCCAGCCCACGAAGCTGTTCTCGATGGTGCTGCGAATCTTGTTTACAAAGTCCTGGTAGCCGGGGAAGTAGGTGGTGACGATAGAAAAGATGTACCAGTCATATTCTTCCATGATGTTGAGCATTACAGAAGCTTGCTGTTCAATTGATGGGCCAAACTGGAAAAACATGGAGGATTCATCCTAGAATAGTAAAAAGGTAAAAAAAAAAAAACAAAAAAAAAAACAAAGATGGTAAGGGAGAGTCTGAATCAACTGGGCACAAAGGTTTATGTTCATTTTTTACTTTTTCACACACCTTTTAAAATGCGATGTTTGAATTGGAATTGCAAACATTTCTAATACCTTCCTTCCTAAAACCACCTTCTATACTCTAGGGGGAGAATCAACACAGGTCTACATCCGTGTTGTCTGAAATCCCTGGGGCACAAAAGAGCTTCCTACAATCAAACATGTTAATATTTCTATTGCAAGACATGTAAAGAGTCACATTAAGGGGGATAAAGACTCTAAATGGCCTCATATCAGCTCATGTCAGGTTTCGCTGTCAAATGAGCTCTAGGGTTACACACGCTTTTCATTTTTGGAACCTTCTGAACTGATCACAACCATGGAAGTTTATCACTCAGAGTGAATAAATGGAAAGGCCATCCATCTACCCGGAAACCTACAGACGGAGGTGGTGTAAGCACACTGGCCTGGTAGGTGGGAGGTACTCTGGTATGGATATCAGGGAGAAGAAGGTTTGGCCAGTGTATTTTCTATAAAGAAATAACTGTTGGATTAATAGCACATTGAGTTTTTCGTCTTCCACCGTGATAAGGAGATAACACAAGTTAGAGGAAGGAGCAGACTGTGTACCTAAGCTACAGGTTAAAAGGACTTGGATTCAAGCTCATGTATGATAAGAGTTTAGAGCCGCACATAGAGATTATTCTTCCTCCTACCTGTCTAACACCACGGGTCTCAGTCTGACCTGTGTATTATACACATAGCCTTCTGTCAACTCTGAGTATGTGTAGGTTTTCTCCCTCCTTTTGAGGGAGAAGCCATTTTAAATTTCTCCCACTTTAAGCCGTATTTCACCTGCTGTTCTGAGATGTCAAGCCCTGCATTTTAGCTCTGCCTTCCAGCTAGAAGAATCTGCAACCACAGATGAAGACCCTCTTGGCCTTGGCCTTCTTTCTCAATCCATTTCCCCCGACTTCCTCCTGGGTAATGGCATCTCTTTTCTTGTCAGTGCCCCTATCTTTTATCCGATTGTTCATCCCCATTTTATAACAATCCAGGAGGACAAAATTGGTGTCTAAAAGGGGCAGTTCTTTTCGATCCCCCCAGACTAGAGCTTCACAGTATAGTCACAAGAGACCAGGCTTTTAAACAAAATTATACAGTGATTTCTTCGTTCCAGAACATATTCTTGTACAACGGAGATTGTTGAGTGTTTGGGGGGCACCCACTATTGAAAAAAATACAGTTTGGGAAATATCCAGCTGCTACCCACAGACCCTGATTCGGCAATGAAAGCTGCCAGCCCTTTGGCTCTGCCGAGCTATGATTGCTTCATGTGGCTTGAACTTTTCACATTTTCCACAGGCAATTCAGAAGGAAACAGGAGATGCTTAGTTGTTTGAGGGCAGTTCTTTCTGCTAGGGGTAAAATGGTGCTTATCCTAGCTCCCTCCTCTGGCTTAAACTCCCTGGTCAGGGAGAATTCAGATAAGTAGAGCAGATATGGCAGAAAGAATGGTGGGAGGAGTGGGAATCCATTCAGAATAAAATATGGACTTTGTGTGAACTTACTCCAAACTGTGACCAGCCCCTGCCTCCGACACAACTGCCCTGGTCTCCTACCACAACACAAGTACTATTCTTCAGGTAATGGTGACTTTGTCCTTAGGTTTTAGGATTATAGTGGGATTCCAGGACAACAAAGTTTAATTATTCCAAGACTTGTCATGGGTCTACAGAGAACCACAGAAGGAAAGGAAGGTCTGTGACAGAACCACCCACCCAGAAAAGCTTTAGAGAAAAAGCTATTTGTTTTCCTGTTACTTCCGAACAATGTTTCACTTGAGGATTCCCTTTTTCCACTTGGGTTTTCGCAAAACCTAGTGGATATAACAAAAGGACAAAAGCTTCCAAATATACCTTAAAATGTACAGGCTAAGGCTGACAGCATTCCAACTGTAAACAAAGGAATTCAACCCATTCTATGATAAGGGAAATATCTTATCACAAAGAGGTTCTTGAATACCCTCAATTCTCCATTTGTTGGAAGACGACAGCTGGTTCAAATACACAGGGAGAGACAGCCCTGAGAGATAATCCATGAGGGTCCATAGTAAATGAGCCCATGCTAATGAAAACAAAAAACTAATCTAGTATAAACCAAACTTACCCTCTTCTCTCAGTCTTAAAACTCTCTCGCAATTTTAAATGAGCTCCTAAAGAAATAGCCAGCTACTATGTGAAGAAATCCAATAAAATAAGGTGAAAGTAAGAAGAGAAAAACTAATATGGCTCCAGCTCATCGCCACCATAACCTCCTCCCACCTAATTCTATCATCCTCCGCCATCATCCTTTCTGACTCCTCTCTCCCACCAATGTCCCCTTCAACTTTTTATCTCGCCAATCCTTCATTAAATAAAGGATACCTTACATGCCCATTCTGTCTGTGGCACCAAGAAGAGGTTAATGAAGCCAAACAGAAATCAAGAGACAGAGTTACAGCTTGGGCAAGTGTTCTGCGGTATAATGACCAGCCCGTGTTATTAATTTAGTTGACACATCAATCTGGTATACAGCAGCCGGGAATGGGACAGCTCTTTTTCAACAAAGCTTTGGGCGAACTCTAAGTCGCAGGCAGTGACAGGCTCTGCAAATTACGGCTGAAGCCACAAATCAAAGAACAATCTTCACGTGTGCACAGAGTGGAAAGGACTGGTGGTCACACACCGGTCTTTGCAGGCACCCAACCTGCATTGCGATCACAAGAACTGTCATCTTCCAGGATGAAGGACAGGGAGATAATTCAGTTGGCAGCTCACTATGTTCCCCCCACTTACATTTTTATCTCCTAATGATTCCCAGGCACCTCTACTGCTTGCATGTACTTCTTCACCTTGCCTCACAAGCATCCATAAAGCATTCATGTAAAAAGGGCCACCAAAACAGAAATAATTAATACAGGGAAGACACAATTGCACAGTAGACCCCATCAGTCTAGAACCATTAGATTGAATCCTCATCGCTTAGATGTTCATGGTATTTATTTGCTAATAAGAAACAAAAAAAAGCCCTTTTTCATTCTGCTCTCAGTCTCCAAAACAGAGTTAGTAGCATGTGAGATTTATCTTCTCCATCCCCCAGATCCCCTACAGACCCACTTGGAAATAAGGGATAAACCACCACAGCTGCTGCTAATGCCCCTGGCGATACATTGTAGCTGTCAGACCACTTTGGGAATCGCATCAGCTGGAGAGAACCACCTTGCCCAAAGTCACACGCTCCCCCCACCCCTTTCCAGGATAAATTGCCCTGAATGACTGCTGGTCAGGGAGTATAAAGACCTTGTCCTCTTGCCCGGACTCTAGACACCTCTGAAGGATCAGTCCATTCTCAGAACTTCCCAACAGGGCTGGTGGGAGCCTCCATTAAGACCACATCACATCTTTACTTCTCCCTCCACCTCCTCCTACCCGATCTTCCCTTTTCACAGTGATGATCTCAAGAGCATTCCCTAATAATCTCCTGTGTGCTCACCTTGGTCTCAGGGTCCGCTTCCTTGGGAACCCAACATGAGACTATTCAGTTCCCTTTATTCAAAACAGAAAAGAAGTGGCCTTAAAAAAAAACAAAAACAAAAACAAAACATCTATTTTCAAACACAGAAATGACCTCTATGTTAGAAAGACAAGTCTCTACCCATTAGTTCCAACAGAGAAAACTGGAACTAATGAGTAGGAATATTAAACATCACTATTCGGTTCAACAGAAGAAACAGGTGTGCAAAAATTATAGTTAATTTAGAATAGAATGAAACTCTAAGTAGTGAGCTCTCTATTGCTATAAGCATTTAAACAGGAGTTGGATTATTATTTGATAAAGAGATGCTCCTCAGCACTCTGCCTGGAAAATGTCATGCTCGCCTTTAAGGTCTAGTTCAAGTGTCAGCTTTTCATTTGTATCCTCTTTCTGAACTTCCCCCAGGTAAGTTAGTTCTTTGCCTTGTACTTTCACAATTGTTTGCATGTGCCTCTATCCTAATATTTATCACATAGGAGGCATATAGTCCATCCTATATGAAACATGAAAACATGTTTCTCAAGAGCAGGGCCTGTGCTTTATTCATCTCTGGATTCCTAGGTGGCATATGAAAAAAAAGTGGTTTTGAATTAATATTTAAAAAGAAGATTCCTTTATTGGGTGAAGATTACCGAAATAACTGATGGTCTCATCTGCTTCCAAATTTCTGTGCTGATGACACATACTGACCTCACAGAAATCAGCTATGAATAGTTACATATATATAAACCATGCTTTTATAAGATGTGAGGGGCTCCCCTGTGGAGCCAGGCAGACAGGCAGAAAATACTAGTGGCCGCTTCCTTACTCCTCCACCACAAATTTCTTGGAAACATCATCTATACTCACTTCCTCCAATTCCTCCTCTCTCATTCTCTATTCCGCTAACTCCAACCAGACTTTCAACTTCACTAAAACTCCTCCTGTCGAATGAAGGAGAGGTGACCTTGATACTGCCAACTCCAATGTCCACGTGCAATCACTGTTAGGGTCACTAAGGTACCCTCCAGACTGAGAAGACACATTAATGCCAAAAAACAAAGCAAACCATTCCATGCCCTTTACCCAGAATTTTGATCAGAGCAATTTACCGAGGAATGGGCAGATGGATGATCTCCAGCACTCCACAGCTCTTTTCCATCCCTCTCCAGACCTCAATCTCCAGTTTTTGTGGAGTGAGGAGCATGGAGGTGAGGTCATAGGGTAATTATCTAAAGTGGGGCTCTCATCTGTGCACCACAGGATCTCTACCAGTTATCTCAAGTGGCAACACCTGTGCACCAGAAGGGAGCCTCTCTACTAGTTACCTCAAGTTGTACCACCTGGGCACAAGGCATGGGGCCAAAGATGGAGTCAGTGTTGCCAGCACTCCTGCACTCATCCTTACCTATGACGAGCATTTGACATGGCTGATCACTTGGCTCCTAGCTAGGCTTTCTTTCCTTGGTTTCCAGGGCCTCATGGTCTCTTGGCTTTCCTCCTAGCTACTGGCTGCTAGTCCTCTGTCTCCTTTGCTGGTTCCTCCTCTACTTCCTGATCTTTTAAAGCTGAGTCCCCCAGGATTAATCCTTGGGCCTCAGGTTGTTTCTATCAACATTTACCTCCTCAGAGATCTCATCCAATCTCCTGATTGAAACCCTATTTATATGCAAATTCCTCTAACACTTCTTTCCCCAAAACTTCAACTTACATATCAGACTACCTATCCTGCATGTCCACTTGGGTATCTTAGAAATATGGCCAGCATTTCCAAGATTGGACTCCGCCTTTCCCATTTCTGTTAAAGCAAGTCAATCCCTCCAGTTCCAACTCCTCTCTTTCTCTGGAATCCTATATCCAATCAACCAACCATGACTGCTGACCTTCAAAATGTATCTAGAACACCACCGATTTTCACCAGCTCCATCAGAGCCACCATCATCCTTCAGCCAGTCACTGTAAGGACCTGCCAACTTGTCTCCTGGCCTTTGCCCTCCAGCCTCCTACAGACTGTGCTCAACAAAGAAGCAGGACAATCCTTTTAAAACTTCAATCATAAGATGGTATTCTCTGCCTCAAACCCTCAATGGCTTCCCAATGCACTAAAAAGAAAAAGCCAACACCCTCGATTTGGACTGCCACTGTCCCACGGGTCCCACCCTGCCAATGGTTCTCTCACTCCGTCTAGGCACTGGGACCTCTCTTGAACATACACAGTCCTGCTCCAGACCTCTAGCTATTTTCTCTGCCTGGAACCCTCTTCTTCCATCTCTCCAGGTATTCACACACACCTGTTTCAAGTCTTTGCTAAAACCTCAAGTTCTCAATAAAGCCCAATCCTGACCCTACAGGGGAATACCAACACCTGCTTGACCCCCTTATCCTACTCCACTTTTTCTTTTTGCCCTAACATTTATCACCATCTGACAGACTATATGAGTAGTTTGATATGTTTATTATGAACTTACTGCCTCTTCCCAACTAGAGTATAAACACCAGGACAAGGATCACTGTTTGCTGCCACAACTCAGTACCTGAGATGGGGCCATAGTAGATGTCTGTTGAATTTAAAAATGTAGTAACTGATGTTGCAACCAGATAATCCTCAAATCTACTTTATCTTTTTTGGCTTTCCCACTGACATTATGTTTTTCTAGTATCACAAAGTCTTTCACATTATTATAATCTGAGCACTTCATAACATCATAGGGATTAGGATCCTGCTAGAACATTAATATAGAATCAGATTAAATAAATCTGATTTTCCTTCCAGTCCCTCCTTCTAGTATATGAGTAAAGAAAATCCTGTACTTCTAAATTCAGTTCTTTTTTTTTTTTTAAAGATTTTATTTATTTATTTGACAAATAGAGATCACAAGTAGGCAGAGAGACAGGCAGAGAGAGAGGAGGAAGCAGGCTCCCCGCTGAGCAGAGAGCCCAATGTGGGACTCAATCCCAGGACCCTGGGATCATGACCTGAGCCGAAGGCAGAGGCTTTAACCCACTGAGCCACCCAGGCGCGCGGCGCCCCTGAAATTCAGTTCTTTAGGAGGACCTGTGTTTGATAAAAGGCTAGAACTGCTAGACGATCTGAAAAGTTTCTGTACTACCACCAGATTTAGGAAACAAGTATGGAAGGTTGTCCATCTACCCCAAGATGGGGTGAGAGGTCAAGGTTGCCCATTGTCCACCTACTCCTAGCTATTTCTTCTTTCTTTCTTTCACACCAAGCAGAGTAGAATCAGAATATGGAAGATAAAATCTTTTCTCTCCCAAAATAAAGAAAGGATTTTTCTTTCCCCATCTAACTCTAAGAAACCCCTTCCTTTGGAGACTAGAAATTCTGATTCTACACTATTAGTTTTTCAGGTGACTAAGGCTGCAGGTGTTAGCTACTTTGGGTGCCTTTGAGTAGTATCAGAGTTTTGTGAGCAATGCCTTGCAAGACAGAGAAAATGCCTGATGTTCTCCAGCCTTGCCATTAGTCAGAAATATCATAAATGAAACACAAGATGGAAGCTCACTGGTGGAGAATCAGGATCTTTCCTGCCTCCTAAATGCCAGATCCATTCTTTTTTAAACCTCTGCACACCAAGAACACTCTGGGTTTTCAAAAGCCCAGGAACAAAACTTCAAGCAGATCAGTCTAGTTTAAGAGCCATTCTGGATAACTAAACAACTCTTGCAAAAGCCAGCATTCTTTTTCTTATTTGCTTTTTCAGAAGATAATATGGCTTTCTTCTTGAATTTTGCCCCATTTTGCTCACTGACTGAGTCTCCTTCTTGGATGTGCTTCAATTGCTAAGCGTAAGGCACAGTTGAGAAGCAAACTAAAGGTATTCACTTTGAGAATGTCTACAAGGTTCTTCCTATTGCAGAACTCAGAGACAAAATAATAGCAAGAAGAAAGCTTATTATAAGACAGGCAGAGGGGGCAATAAGAGAAGAATAAAAAGGCAGAGTTCCTCTCACTAGCATACCCAAATGAATTACAGAATTAACTAAGGGAGAAAAGGGCTTGGCTAATACTAAGAGAACTTCTAGAATGTGCTTGTGCTCCCTCGTAAGGTATCAGGACTGCCAAAATCTTAACAAGCCTATTTCATTTCATCTTAAATTAAAATTCATCTCTAGGGCCTACTCCATTATGCACATCAAAACAACTCTCAGATGGATTGGCTTGTATTTTTATTAAGAGGTTATTTTCTATAAAAGAGCAAGCTGACAAGTTCAACAACAATCAAGTTCGATGGTTGAATAAAAGTACTTTTAAATAAATGCAAGGGAAGAAGGTGGGGGGAAAGGAGAAGTAGGAAAAGAAAGTGAAATGGAAAGAGAAAAAATAGTATAAATATTAAACAAGCAGTATTCATTAGACAGTAGAATTATCATTATCAGACTACATTTTTTAGGTAAATTTAAAGATCGATTGTGGGGGCACCTGGCTGGCTCAGTCAGTAGCACATGTGACTCTTGATCTCAGGGTTGTGAGTTTAAGCCCCAGACTGGGTGTGGAGCCTACTTAAAAAAAAAAAAAAATAGTGTGGCCAACACTATTATCGATCTGGGCATTTCACAGGATAAAAAGAAAGGCAACATAAAACTAAACAATATAACCGAAAGGGAAAACAAAAGAAATATTAGGCATGAAATACTACCTTTCAAACTGCCTATGCTTTTGAAGTCTTTCCACTTAACGTGAGCCAAGGGGGTAGAGTTTATAGAACTGTGGTTATTAATGAAAGGACAGGGTTAAATACATGCTGGGGATGGTATTTGACTGACTAGCAGCGTTTTTCAGAATAAAGATGTTGACATTTGTCTCAAATAAATTAACATTCCCATCTCTTCATACATATTTGATCAGAACATCACATTCACATACCAATGGGAGTACAGAAGAGGGAAGGTGCTCACAGGAGGGGAAGGATAGAGGAGGCTTTTGTATTTGATCAAGCGATGAGTGTCAGCACCTCATTTGTTGCTGAAAATAACAAAAGCACTGGTTCTAGGCATAGTGATTATGTCCATACACATGGGTCTTTTAAGAGATCTCTGGAAAACAGGGAGTTCTCGTGCTTCTGTTCCTTCTCCATACAGAAAGACAAAGTATTCCTGAATTTAGAATTTGGACCAGTCATACTCATTTGGCACAGGTTAACAAGCCAATATCTCCAATGGTAGAAAAAAGTTTTCTGAGAAGTTTTTGGGTTTTTTGTATTTGGTTTTGGTTTTGGTTTTTTGTTGTTGTTTTTTCTTTTCTTTCTTTCTTTTTTTTTTTTTTCACTAAACATCCGGTGATCGGTATTCCTATGTCCCTGGATTGGAAAACTGATCACTGCTTCCTCACATCAGCAAAGCACGGCTGTTCACAATCAACGCGGCTTTGAATTTATTCGCATCTCCCAAACCAATTTGGTCCTCCGTCTAAAAGAGGCAACGCATTTCGAAGGGCTCCAGAAATGAAAATAAAATTGCACACAGGCATTTTAAAAATATATATACATGTCTTCAACAGCTCGTCAGCACCTGCCTATCTTGGCCTCTCTTAATTGTAGGACTTAGAACTTGAATCACCAGGCATGTCTTCCAATCTTTCAACTGGGACTGGCCAAGAACTCTCCTTACCCACATATTCTAGAGCTGATGGGATTCCTCTAGGCCCAGAATTTGGTGCACCTGATGTGAGCCTGGCTGAGTACAGACCTGTCCAACCAGAAGAAGCCTTCCTTCCTAACAGCCTCACCATGGGTCCAATCCAAAGGACTAAGTGTCTTTCTCATGGTCTTGAGTTTTCTTCCATCACTTTTGGATGAGGCTGCCCACTCAGAAGTTCCAACTATTGTACACAGTCCCTGACAAACTGCCAACAGCCCTGATGTTGGCCTCTGTTCCCTATTTCTGCAGATGGCCAGCCGAAGTCTGACACCCCTTGCCTGACTTTAACAGGGAGATGATTAGCACGTGAGGAGTGCCAACAGTCTGCTGCTTTGTACATTATTATCTCAACTCCCTGTGCAGCCATGCCAATCTGAATTGTACCAGGTTTCTCAGAGCTTGCTGGCCCCCACGCTGTGGCAGGCAGCCCCCTGGCAGGATTTGGTCCAGGCTTCCCAGTTCTCTGACCTTCCCTAGACTTACCATTCAGATTCTGGTATGCATGGCATCAACAGAGTGAAACTGGTACCCCGTATTTGACTGGCTGCATCCAAGATGACTTGAGACTTTTTTCATTTCATATGAAGCAGGAAAACTGCTCTCCTTTTCCAGAATTATTCAACTCTTACTTTTGCTATGCCTCATTTATGTCTGCTGGTTATTAACACTAAAAGTGGATCCTTAAGGGTTCAGAATTCCTAACCGCATACTCTTTGTTTTCTTGTCCTCATGCTCTGGATGGCATGGGGATATAAGTCTCACTGAGAGTATGACACCGTCTATTAGAACCAATACCCAGCTCTTCAACTGCTACAGAGAGAAGCACACCAAAACTATTCTTTCCAACCACATGAGCTTGTCCACGATTCCTTGAAAACAACCTATGCTTCTTTTTTTTTTTTTTTTTTACCCATACAAAGAAGGAATACTTGGTTTAGAAGGCAGAATAGGGCAGATCTAGCTTTTAACTCACTCAAGGGTCACTCCCTCTGGCCCAGGCTGTGCCCTCTGACTCAGTTGTACCAACTCTGCCAACATTTCCAGAAACCACCTTGTCACTGTTACACCGCAGTCCCATTTGAGGATCTTTCCTTTTTTGCCTTCTTTTTCCACAGTCCTATAGTTAAATGGATAAAAACTCCATTGGAATGTCCCCAGTGGTCTATACCTTGAGCCCAACCAGTATTTCCATTCTTCTCTCTAGGGTCTTGGGGAGGTGAAATGCTGTCAATATCTCAACTTGACTCTAGAAGATGAGCCAAATGGGGACAAGCAGTAGCCTTCATTCAAGAGACAGATCAAAACTGGCGAGATCCTTCCTGTAAATAAGAACTTGGGAAGTAAACAAATGGCCCACTTACTCATTCTTATTTTGAAGTTTGTTTATTTGTTTTTAAACCACATTTAATAGTCTTCAACATTTCTATAGTGCATAGCATTTCACCTGAATACCTTTCCTCTGATGGGGGAGCATGCAAGCACGGGAGAAAAAAAAGTTCTTTAAAAGAAAATGCCGATTGGCATTCCAAACAGAAAGAAGTTCAGAACTCTCTGGAGAAGAGTCACTGTTACAATCAGATGCAGCATTTATTAATCTCTAATCTGGATCTTTCACAGTTGGGCTTCTGCCTGTGGATGAATCATCTCAGACAAATCTGAGTCTTACATACACAGTCTCATTATCTTTAGAAGTGGCAGGAGAGAAATTCACCTGAAGCTATCAGGTTCACATTAGCTGGCTGTTGAATCGTGATCCATGTTAACAAAACAAAATGGAGCCTCCTTATGGCTCAGCAACAACATTTTTATATTAATTCAGTATTGCTAAAAGGTGCCAATATGTCAATCTTTTATAAGCATGGCTTATTTAACTCTGTTAAATAATGCCAGCCCCAAATCTCAAAGAACAGATATTAACTACAGTGGCTTGAGAGGACACTAGTCCTACTTAGAAAAGGTCTATGATTAAATCACTTTGGGAGAATATGAGATAGAACTAGATGATTTACCAAGTCTTCAAAGAAAATGCCTTAATTTTCCTCCTTTACTTAGGCCAGTGGCAATCTTGACTTTCAGAAATTCTTCCCTACGTCTATCTTGATTCCATCATCCTGCAGAGTCAGCCCTTTGGCTTTCATGCTTTCCTTGATGAAAGGCATGTAACAGGCCTTCAAAATTCTTATGGAACTAAATCAAACTGATTTCAAGATAGATGATGGCTTGCTTCAAGAAGGATACATACAGTTCCCATTACAATATTTACTGAATTGCTTTATAGAGTACTACATGCTATACATGTATTATGTCTATTAATTCTCACATACCTGTGAAGTAAACCCTATGACCCTCCATTTCACCAACAGAAAATGAGCTTTAGAGACATTAAGTAATTCACCTGAAGACACCGTTGGTTTGAGAATCTGGCTAGGTATGACTTCGGAATGCACACATTCAACTAGTGCCCCATACATCTTCAAGCTTCCTTTAACCATCTCTGTAGCTCCATCTGAACCATCTATACCTCCTATTTTGTGAACCCACAGAATGAATGATCACAGTCATCTAGTTAAATTCTACCTCATCGCTAGTAATACAGATTATTTTCGTGAGTTCCTTAAGCCTTACTCCTATACACCCATTCTCTAGCACATGGGTACTACTAATGAATGAGTAATAGATTTGGCGCATGTTATTGCCCTGCAGTATTCTTCTACCAGACATCATACAACCTGTCCTTTATGACCTTATTGTTTGTTAATCAAACATTTATTAAATACATATGAGGTGCTGCAGGAGGTCGAGATGAAGTGTAAGTCATCATCCTCATCCTTAGGGTGAGCTAATTGGAAGGTAAGATCAAAATATACCAAATAATTGATGACTTTCTTAAGTTAAGTGATAACATGAGTTTTAGAATATGTCATAGGAATGATGAGAACAGAGGGCAGTATGGTTGGACTGTTACATTTCCTAAGCTTCTTTATACTTACCTCTCTCCTTGCCAATCCTCCCACTAGCTCTGTGCAGTCAGAAAATTAAGCACCCATGCATTTCAATCCAAATATGACTATGGATAGAAGCAAAAGTAACACTGGCCTTGAACTCAGCCTTTGATTTGTCCTCAGGTGGATTACGGGTGTCCGGTGTCCACTATCTCAGGTGCAATGTAGGGGTTGACGGACATACCATACAGTATCATATCCATAGCACTCTAGTCTAAATGAATTACATATAAATCTGTCTACTTGATCTATCCAGTCTTTCATTTTCATCTCAGAAGATTGGATTAGGATGACAGGACTCGTCCTTTATGAAGTCAAGCTATCCAGTTTAAAAACTTTCTTCTCTCCCAATAACTGCAAACTAATTTTGTTAAGATTTCTGTTCAGTGTTCCTTCAGAAAAGCTAGGGGAATGTTAATTCTTATCTTTCCCTTCTCTAAGTGTATTTGTGTTCTTGACCCTTTGGCTCTCTAATATCTTTCAGTAATTCTGCACCTTGGTCAAGAGGTCAATCATTTAAGCATTCCTTCCATTGAGATGACCTAGGATTGCAAATTTAAATCTAAGCAACTCACAAAAGCATCCTGATACCAAATTTTCTCGCGTTTAGTTTGAAAGTCCCTGAGCCCTAGTCACTTAAAAAAGACACAGATGACTACTAAATGCTATCAGTTCTCAAAACTGCCTCCAAGTCTATTAAGAAAGCATGATATTATTTTTTTTTAACTTTCTTACTAGCAAAGCAAGTATATATTCTAAGATCTTTTATTTTGGGCCTCATCAAATTGAATGGCTCTATAGTAACAATAGCATCCCTTAGTAATAACATAGTAACACAGTTCTCACCATTTCTCAAAAAAAAAAAAAAAGACAGAGGTGAAACAGAGGTGATTCCAGGTGTAAACAGGGTGGGACACAATGTCCTCAGGAGCTCAGTTAGCGCAAAAGTTCAGTAAGGAACTTTGGTGATGAAGGGTAAACTCATTTCTCCTTAATTCTTTCAACTTCTTAACCCTGAGAATAATTTCCAGGTTCCCCTATCTTTTCCTTCACATAAAGACAAAGATCTCTTGCACTGGTCACAGCAAAACATTTCAGATACCTAATTGGCTTTATTTATTAAGTATATTCTAGAAGAGGGTTTTCATGTTGCTCAGTGAGTCACTTCTAGAGGCACAATCAGTTAAGCCTCCTCCTTTGATATGTCAAGGAGTATATCAATCACGCCTAATTTTTCCTTCAGATTAACCTCCCTTGACCACAGGCTCAGCTTCTCTTCGCACAGCACAAGTACTACTCACCAGAAGTGGATGCATGGCTGATGCAGCCTGTCCTTAAGCACTCTGGGCCTGATCTGAAAAGAAGAGCCCCAGCTCATCAGACTGTCTGTCTCTCTTAGGAATCAGAGCCAAAACCCAGAGAAAAATGGGTGGGTCTTTTATCTATAACATGAACTAGATTAGGGCCCATGACAAAGCAAGGTCATGCGCACTGTGAAACAATGAAAAAACAGAAGCTATGGAATGGCAGAACAGGACTGAAGTAGAGGTCTTCAGATCCATGTGAGAATCAGAAAGACTTCAAAATACAGACCAAAATGTTGAGAGACCCAGCAGGTCGCCAGCCTGGTATGGTCTTAGTTCCTCACGGCTTTCTAGCTCTTTCCAGGTACAGCTCACGATAAATTACCCAGTATCTTGGTTTTGTTTTTGTTTTTGCTTGGTTTGTTTTTGTGGTTTTTTTCTTTTTTCTGAAATAACTTAGCTGGTCTTTGCTTCTGCCAATCAAAAGAGCCTAACTAAAAATAAAAAGGCTACCAAGAGTTACTATGTTCTTGCTTTATATCATTCTTGCTTGAAATCTATTCTACAGTTTTCCACTTTCATGGGGAAAATATCTTCCTAGATGACCTTCACCTTGGTGAGGATCACTGCTGAGTCTGAGACTGCTGGAGTAGAAAGGGTGGCTAGACAGAGTCCCCTCTAGTAATCCAAGGTCATTCACATAAGACCCTGCCCCCCAAGGCCCTGCTTATTGGTGTTTGTTCAGTACATAACCCATGGCTAATAGAACTGGGCCCAGCAAGTTGGTACAACTCACTTGGAGATAAAGTCAAATGATGTACTTGATAGTTTAGAGTATCCTTGGAGATAAATACTACTTAAGATGCTTAGCAAAACAATATCCCTTTGACACACATTGATAGGGTTAAGAAGTTGCTTGTAAATGTGCCCGCAAAATAAAGAAAAAAGTCTGGCGAATGATGTCATGTACCAAAGATTACAGGCAGACTGTACATGTACACTGAAAAGAGCAAAGACACCTAAGTGATGCGACAGCTAGTTCCAAGGCCACCAGGACCCACACACAGCTCTACGGGGCTTTGGGGAAGGCTGTTGCTGCAACTTGAGGCCAACTCATAACATTTCAGAAAAGGAGCTATTTATTTTTACCTGATCTTCTATTTTGTTTGGATTTCTGCTAATCTGCATATGGCTCCCACTTTACTAGCTATAATATTTTATTAACAATATTGTATTAAATCATTAATTATTAATGTTAAGTAGTAATTATATTATTATTATTGTTAAATAAAAATTTATTAAATTATCTTTATGATACTTTAATAACTCCAACAATATTAATTACATCTTATTCTCCACAGTTGCAAGAAATGAAATTTCCCCCACCTTGCCCTTCTTTCTCTAGTACCATACCTGAACAAAACTAAATTCACCCCAATCTTTTCCCCCACCTTGACCTTCTTTCTCTAGTACCATACCCTGAACAAAATTAAATTCACCCCAATCTTTGACTTTTTCCTCACTGTACCTACAATTGCTCTGCACTCAGTTCAAATCAATTAATTTCCCACATCCTTTTGAGTTTAGGATGGAAGACCTGGCTTTAGCCATCAAACTTAGAGTTCAGTCTTCTGAACTCCCAGGCGAGATCTCATATGGACCTGTCTATCCATGATCACTACAAAAGGACTGAATGTTCATTGGCTTTGACCAAATTTGGCTCATTCTGAGGGTATCAGGAAATGTACAATGGTGATTAAGTAATTGTCAGAAAGACTTACTTCTGAAGTATTTAATGTGTAGCAGAAGGTTACATTGTTTTTTTAGCCTGGAGATTAAAGGTGAAATAACTTTAATTGAGCCCTTAGGATTAGTATTTCAACACAAAGCTTGCAACCAGAGCTTTCTGCACAGCTCCCAAGTTTTCAGGCACATCCCTGAAAGGGCAACAGCATACACTGACAGCATTCTCCTATCTATCTTTCCTTTATCCAGCCACTGGTGTTTGTTTAGTGTGTAACACATGGCTAACATAGAATGTGGCACAGCAAGTCGGTACAAATCACTTGGAAAGAAAGTCAAATCATGTACTTGATGGTTTAGAGTCTACTTGGAGATTAAAAATGAATGCTTTCCGGGACGCCTGGGTAGCTCAGTGGGTTAAGCCGCTGCCTTCGGCTCAGGTCATGATCTCGGGATCCTGGGATCGAGTCCCGCATTGGGCTCTCTGCTCAGCGGGGAGCTTGCTTCCCTCTCTCTCTGCCTGCCTCTCCATCTACTTGTGATTTCTCTCTGTCAAATAAATAAATAAAATCTTTAAAAAAAAATGAATGCTTTCCTTTAACAAGCTATGCAATAGATACAAATAAATACTCATCTCTTTCTCAGGCATAAACTTGCATGGATTTAAAAAGAAGACTTACTAGGGCACCTGGGTGGCTCAGTCAGTTAAACGTCTACCTTGGGATCAGGTTATGATCCTGGGGTCCTAGGATTTATTTCCCACATTGGGTTTCCTGCTCAGTGGGGAGTCTTCTGCACCCCCCCCCTGCCACCCCAGCTTGTGTTCTCTTTCTCTCTCTCTTATTCAAATAAATAAAATCCTCTAAAAATAAATAAATAAAAAGATTTACTAAGAAGCCAAGGTCAAAAAACAAACAAACAAACAAACAAACCAGTGAGAAGAAGCATAACTCGGCTATGGAAAGAGAATTGGATTTGGAATTTAAAAATTCATATTCAAATCTGGAAACTTTTTATAGGTGTGTGTTCTTAGACTGTTATTTCATTTGCCCAAGCATTATCTCTTCCTATAAAATAGAAGTGCTAATTCTTCCTCTATAGAGTTGTAAAGAAGATCAAATGAGACAACACACAGGAAGCTGCCTAGCACAGTGCCTGACACACAGTCAGTTTTCAGACAAATAAAGTGTGACTGTGCTCCCCACATATGATGGCCAAAATATATAAGCAAGGAAAAGTTTTATTTTGTGCGTATTCACAAACTGGTTGACAAATTCTTCATCGTTTTCAGGGTCCTCATGGAGTAAACATCCATTCCATTCAATTAAATACAGCTTCCGAGCTTGACCAGACCTTTGGTACAACTCAGAACATCATGGGCTCCTAAGCTGTCACTTTCTAAATATGTGAGGACGCTTAAAACCCAGAATACTTGAAATAAGAGTAAGAGGAGACAGGCAGAAATAATAAGTTTAAATTCTAAATATCCAGATCCCTTAAGACAGTACATTTCTATCACCGGCAACATAGCAGCCTTGCAACAGATTTGTTTTTTCTTTTATAAATCAACTAATTTCTAAATATCTTCACAGGTCTACAAAAATAATCACACTCACCAACACTATTCCTCCTCATCAAAACCACCCCCAGCTCTGTACCTAATGTATTCTCATTTAGCAAAATCTCAACCTCTATTCTTACCAACCCTCAATGGTAAAATAAATGATCTGAGGCTCATTCTCTGGAAGAACTCAGTGATGTCATTGATTATAGTTGTGAGGAAATCTCACACTCAAAGACGAGAATGGTAGGAACCCTTGAACAGCTGGACTCCAGTGGGGGTGTTGGGTTGGAATTGGATGGTCAGATCTGTTGAACTGACCATTGTTCCTGTATACCCAAACCTCGGGCACAGATTCTCAGGCACAAACTTCACAAATTCCTTCCCATCTAAGCCATATTGAAACCACAAGGCTCTATTAAAGAGTCAAAATTTTCTCTATTCAGAGGCCTGAATTTTCCTTGGTTTTTTTTTTCCCCCTCAAATTCAATTTTATGTTATCTAAAAGCGCCAATGTTCTCAGTTGTGAGTTCGTGCACGCATACACCTGCACGGTGTGTACACATGCCAAAAAGGCAGAAGGGAGTCAACACAGAAAGATCTATACATAGAGAATACACACATGTTAAATACATGAAGCAGGTCATGGTGAGATAGACCGTAACATTAGTAAAAGTTGTTGGCTGATTCTTCATCATGCGAGCACAGAGAATCGCTTTGGAAAAGAAGTCTAAATCTTCCCAGAAGCACTCACAGACCAACAAACACATTCTCTCCTTGGGGAGAAGTGAAAGACTTTGAAGCATAACAAAACTATCATTCTTGGTATGGACAACACTGATCTCTGGAGAAGAGGTGGGGGAAGTAATAAGGGGTCAAAGATCCTATTGGGAGAAAAGAGACTTCCAACCTTCCAACTTCTTTGAAATTACTGGAAACTCTTCTGTACATTGTTATAGTCCAGACTGAGACCACTGACAGAAAAAGAAAATGAGGGAATCCTCCATGAGATAATGGAGAATCTGCAATATGAACCCAGCTCTATGTAAAGAATTGGAAGTTCACAAAGGAAGACCAGTTTTAACACTGATAGTGCTGATTCTGGAAGTCCTTCCAGACATAAACATCCCAGAAGATTGGACCTATCTTGGGATCAGTGAAGGAGAAAATGAATACACTTAAAATATTGCAAGCCAAAGACAAACGGTGGCGGTGGGGGGGAAGGTCAAGGATTGCTCTACTGCAGTTCTCTTTCCATCTGAAGTTTAGAATCAGGCTGAACTGTAGCGTTAGTAAACTCTTGGTGTTCTTGAGAAATCTGGCATGGATATTAGGAAGATCTTCAAAGGGTGAAGTTTGCTTTTCCTATTAATTTAGGAGACAGTTTTAACAGCAAATCAAACACCAAAAGATGTGACCCTTCTTTTCACCCAAGTTGATGACTGGTACAAATGAGTACCAAACCAGTTACACACATTAGATAAAGATAGAACCACTTTGGGCCCAATTTAGTTAATTTTGCAAGTGAGTTTTTATCAAAAAGTGAAAAAACAGAAGTGTAATGAGATGAAAGGTAAACATGCAGGTGGGTTAATTATGGCTCATTAGCTCAATGTGGGTTCAAGACAACTTGATCAGTGAATACTCATCCCTGGGATAGAAATTAGGAGTAATATGGATGGGAATAATGAAACTGTTGAGTCTAGAACAGGCATTTAGTCTGATCTTATAGGCCTTAATTGGGGGACAAGGGCCTAGCAGAAGGGATTAACACCCACTGGGTTATTAATCTTGCAAGGTCACTTGTACAAAGTAATTTCTCATATAATTGAGAAATTATAAATTTATACAATGGTGCCAAAACACAATGCTTTGCTTAAGTCTTTTTATCAAGAGCTCTGGTTGGGGAATGTGTTTTATGATTAGTCTCACCTTATATACTTCCTTCATAACCATAACATGCATTTAATTATTCCTGAACAAACACTACTTGGAATACCCTTTCCTAAGCACTAAGGAGGATGCGAGATGCATGGGAAGCTATCCTTTATGGAAAAGAGTTTGCAGTTCTGACACCTGGAACATTAAACAATAATGCAAAGTGTAACGTCATTATCAGGAAGTGAATGAACATAAGTGTCACAGGGCTTAGAAAATAAAAGGATCACACATAAGCAGGAAGCAGGAACATTTTCATGGAGGACAGGTAAGATGACGATGGTGGTGGTGGTGATGATTCCCAGTTATTCACAGGGCAAGAAGCCAATTCTTGAAGTGGGAACAGTTTAAGCATGAGTGAGGAGTTGGCTCTAAGGACAATAAAGGTTCTGTTAGGTTGTTCCTCCAGCAGATTAATTATCAAGGACCTCATAAGCACCAGACACTAGTTTAAAGGCTGGAGACGGAGATAGAAGCTTCTAGAGAAGCTCTAGAGGAGCTCTAGAAGAACAAAAAGTATATGTAAAATAATATAATAGGTAAGCACTCAACTGCATTATAGCCTCAGGGTTAAGAGCAGGAGCTCTGCGGTGCATTGTCTAGGTTGGAACAGAACTCTACCGCTGACAGGCTAGTTGCTGACTTATATAAGTTACTTAGCCATTCTTGCCATGGCTTCCTGGCCTGTAAAATGGGTCAGCAATGCACCTGATTCACAGGGCAAACCAGATGATACCATGAAGTACTTAGTGTAGTAGTGGACACAGTAAATGCTTAGTAAACAGTATTGAGAGGGATATATTTGCTTCTGCTTTTCTGTCTGCACATCTGATGTCACGAAGACAGTCTCACAGAATTAGGCAAGAATCAGGGATATTAACTGTTTAAAAGCCATTAATACATCTTTAGACATTATTTTCCAAAAATATCATATTGCTTCACACTCTTGTAAGCATCGTCTGAAAAGTGCTGATCTCACTATACGCCAGAGTTCATACCGTCTTTAAAATTTTTGCCAATTTGGTCAGTGAAAAGTGATCTGTCATTGTTGTTTTAATTTCTGTATTTTTCATTAGAGTGAGGCTAAACATTTTTCACATCTATCAGCC
Organism: Mustela putorius furo; assembly: GCF_011764305.1. NCBI lineage: Eukaryota > Metazoa > Chordata > Mammalia > Carnivora > Mustelidae > Mustela > Mustela putorius. The sequence goes on along the minus strand of NW_025422368.1, from coordinate 34,349,162 downwards.
ACATGTATTTTTCTTCCCATAAGTGGTATTCCCATTTTATAAGCAGGAAACTGGGAATTCTGCTTACAGCGTTTAGACTTGGAGGTAGGCAATGGGGAGTACTTGAAAATTAAACAGGGGAAGGGGCCATATCATCTGGTGCCTTTTCATCATGGAGACCTGGGGGAAATTTCTCCTCCCGAGTCTTGCTTGCCTTTCTCCTTTGTCCCCCCTTCCTCAAGGAACACTGATATTCAGAAGACAGACTATATGCAACGGATATTTGAGGAGCTAAGTATGTGCTTGTAGCCCACATGTCAGGTGGTGCCTCCTACTCTTGGGCGGTCTTACTGACTTTGGTCCAAATATCAATTCTTAAGCCAGAACAGTAAAAAAAAAATCTCTCATAACTTCTTACTTCCAACTCCACTGCCTTACTTTCTCTGTCTCTCTCCAGGTTGCCATTTCTCTCCTGCTTGTCTGCTTCTGGCCTACCCAGTGAGTTGAAATAGCAAGTCCAGACTTAACTGGTTTCTAAATAAAGGGGGAAAGAATCTACCTCTTTCATCCATCCTGTGAGCCTAGCGCTCTCATGTAAGATTTGGACAGAGCTAAGGACAGGCCATACTGATTACCAGAGTGGACTTCCACACTCATGCTCTTCAGCCTCTCCCTCTACCATCTTCCTATCCTTGGAGCTTTTGTATCCTTGTTCATGAATCTCTCACTATATCAAGGAGAACCCTTTCTTTCACTCTGAAATCCCTGAAACTCAAATTCCACTCCAGGTGGAATTTCCAAATTGTTTCTTGTGGAGAATATATTATTCTCTCTGAGAAATGTTCTGGAGAATACAAACTTCCTCTGAGTATATTACAGGATGGTGCAAACTACATGAAATTAGAGAAGTTACAGGTCACAGTTTTCCTTAAGCATGGATAATATTCAAAAGATTTAACAATCGGTACCTTCACCGGCCAACCAGAACTAAAGGTGGCCTTAGGGACAGAGCAGGGCTGTGGGCCCCAGGTCTGTCAGGCATTAGCCCTTTATGCAGACTGTGGGAAACCCTAGAAGGAGGACTGGTATACTCACAGGCTTCAGAGCAACCATACTATTTTCATGTATCATCTGTTACAAAGTAGTATAAAAGTAGGTCCATAGTTTAATTACTATTCAACCACACTGTGGCTCACTAGTTAAAACTTAGTTGAGCAGCTCATTAAGAATCATCTTACTTGATTCCATTTTATTTAACTGAAAATGTTGCTCTATCTCTCCCCTGTCTTCCTTGTAATAAAATCATCTCAAACCCACTGTTTTAGGTGGTCCTGCCCTTGACTTACTTGTTTACTTTGGTTTCATATACTTTAATCCAAGACCAATGTTCTGAGATTTTCTGGCTCCTAGGAAACCAATTCATTCCTGACCAAATAGTTTCTTTTAATTTCAGGAAGAAATAACACCCTTCCCAGTTACCCCAGATTGACTCTGTGTCCTTTTCAGTTTCTAGGTATAATATATCCTCCCATCCTTACAGGACCCCATACAACTTACAAACTCTTCTGCTCTCATTTTCTTCATTCCTTGTTAACTTCATGGATATTACAATATTCAGGTTTGTTTATCTGTTTGTTGCTAAATAGCAGTCCTTGAGAGTTAAGCTCTACAACGGCACTGTCCAACAGAAGTACAACTTGAGCCACATACATAGTTTTAAATTGCTGAATAAACACAATAAAATAAGTAACCAGAAGCAGGTAAATTTCAGTTCCATATTTAATTTAATTTAATATACTCAAAGTAATATTTTAATGTGTAATCAATATCAAAATTATTATTGGGGTAATTCACAACCTTTTGTTCATATACAGCCTTCAGTTCCCAGTGTACCTTTTGCACCTACAACACATCTCCATTCAGACCACCCACATTTGAAGCGGTCAGTTGACCCAGGAAGCTAGTGGGCTACTATGGGACAGTGCAACTCTACAGAGCCAGAATGCCTGACTTGGCTACTGAGAGTGCCACCACTTCTTTGCTGCTTCATCTTGGGAAAATAACATCTCTGTGTCTCAGTTTTTCACCTGTCAAAAGGCGATAATAATAGTACATACCTCCTAAGATTGTTACAAGAATTCAGTGGGAAGGGACAATTCCTGGCACATAGCAAGACATCCATAAATGTTAGCTATTGTGATCACCAGCATAGCTTTGCTATTGCGTCTCCCAATATTACTATCTGCATCCCAATTTTGTATTCAATATCCAAGAGAACTGGCGTCACCACATCAAGAAGCTTCTCTAAGAACTTGTTGCCCAGCCACTGCCTTTTTCCGGTTGGAGGATAATGACTTAGAACAGTCCCCTATCTTTAACAGATTAAATGATGCCTCCCCTGGCCTAGACATACCAAAGGTAACACAAAAGTGAATTTAGCCAGTTCAGCCCAAGCACAGAAACAGGGAAAGGTACAATTTTTATTTATCTGGTGTCTGAATCCTTATTCACCACAGAGCTATGCTTTACATGAGTCTCCTCACCTATGTAAGCAGCTTCTATCTCTATACCTGAATTCCAGCCAGTATTCATGGTGGTTTAGCCAAAGAAAAGCATTTACCATGATTTACCCTCCCAAATATTATGGAATGTTATTTATGTGGCCTTTGAGCAGGTGTTGTATCCATCCCTAGTCATGGCTTCATTTCAACAATAAATGGCAGATACACCAGGTTTCCCAAAACTCTTTAAAAAAAGAAAAAAAAAGTCCTGTAGATGCCAGGAGAAATGGGAATATTAATGACTGGAAAGTTGGGATTTAAGGGATTTACACAGAATGGAGGGAAGGGAAGCTAAAGAACTCACTTTTATTAAGGGTAAAATTGTAAACAGAGAGCAGGAGTCTATAAAATTACAGGGCAGAAAAATTTATAGAGGAGAAAGTCAAAATCCAAGAGTCAGAAACAATCTAAGAGCAAGAATATTTGCAGATCTCGGTTATATGTTATTATTTGTAGAGAAAAATGGATATCTTTTTAAGGCTCAGAAAAAGTGTTGTAAGAACAACTCTGCCAAGAAATATAAAAGATGTTTTGCAAGGGTAAGTGGTATGGTTTATGAAACTTGCACAAGGAGGAAAAACCACGAAAGCCATTTTGTACACATGGTATGCATTTATATTTTATTTTTCTCAAGAAGAAATGTGTCCTGATCACAGATGTGGCTGAATATTTCCACATGACACTCAAGAAAGACCCTTATGAAATCTTGGTGGAAAAATGGAGAAGTAGCTTAAAGGGGTATCTCTAATGGATAACTAAGGGATCCTTAGTGAGTCTCGTGTTAGTTAGTATCTTAAAGGGGTATCTCTAATGGATAACTAAGGGATCCTTAGTGAGTCTCGTGTTAGTTAGTATGCTGGGAGAAGACTGCTTCAACAAATTTATAAAATATGCACATGACAACAAGACGGAGGTGTCAGAGGAGAATCAAACTTCAAAAATATATGGCAGGCTAAAAAGATGAGATCAACTCAGCAAATGGTACTGAACTGGGTTAAATTTAAAAGCAACTGCACAAAGAAAGCATGGGAAGTCTTGGCTTACTTTGAATCTCAGCTAATTGTGAACTTGGGAAATCAGGCTGTTAAAGCAACTAATACCATCTTAAGCTTTTTTAACAGAAGAATAGTGCACCAAACAAGGGAGATGATCATTCCATTGGATTTAACAGTAAACAGAACACAAGGAACTGATCACTGTACTTGGATCCAATGTCCAGCATGAAACATATGACAACCATTGAATTTGAGAAACAGGTGAAGAAATCAGGCTTTTTAGTTTGAAGAAAAAAAAAAACCTCAGGGACTGCCTGAGAGTTATCATAATATACCTAAAGGCAGCCAGATGGACAAAATGGTGGAAAGGAACTCCAGAGGGGAGAATACGACCCTCAAAATGGCTGTTACAATGCAGGAAATTTTGTCTCAATATAAAGAAAAATTTTCACATATGAATGAAATGGATTCTCTTGGTCATCCAGGCAAGTTCCCTGCCACCAAAAATGTTCCAATGTTTTCCAAACAAAAAGAGCTCAGGGCCACCTGTCAGGGTCCTGCATTAAGGGAGATGTTGAACTACATGACATTTAAGTTTCCTTCAGAGAGTCTATTAATATGGTATCTATGTAGTAAAATGTGAACAAACTGTGTCAGTTCTGTCTAACACTATAATATAAATGTGAGGTAATTACACATATATACCCCCATCACAGAGTATGTGTTATTACTAGAGTCACACCTTAGCTCTTCAGTGTCTGTGGATCAATTATGTCAACAGAGTTATGTGCTGGACTTCGAGCTAGTGAGGCTAAACCTAAAACAGGGTCAGAATTTATTTGAGTTGATGAAATAGGCTTCACTTTTCCATAATTAGAAAGCATAGGCCAGTCAGCAGGTCTGTTGAGGGAAAGAAACAGGCTACAGAGAAAAATGAATCATTTTTATTTTTCCTACTTATGTAGGTGACACAGAGGAAAGGAAGGGAGGGGGGATCTTGAGGTACACACACACACACACACACACACACACACCACACTCACTCTCACTCACTCTCCTGATAGCAACCAGGCACTAGGCTTCTGCAACTGTCAACATTTCTAAGTAGTTTGCAAGAAAATGTCCCTCTTCTATATTCAGATGATCTTTGCCATTGAGGTTATGAACAGAATTACGCTTTTCCTCTTCTCAGGGGATAAATTTGTCAGACTGTAAGATATCATTTTTGTCTTTGGGTTGAGGCTACACTAAAATACAAAAAGAATTCTAGATTATCTCTCAGCTTCTCCAGTTTTAAAATAGGTGATTCAATGTGGCTACCTTCCTGACAATAATGTAATGAGACTCATTTCTTACACATTCGAGGAAAAAATACCCTCACTACTTTGTTGTTCCACTTTGGACACCATTCTTGAACTATCTTTCACTTTGGTGAATCCAACCTCAGAGGCCCTTTGCTCTAGACTTGAGTCAGCCACGTATTTTTATTCCCCCATTACACATCTAGCCTCATCATATCTCCCCACTAAAGGTCAAACTACAGCTCACCAGCAAGCCAGAAACTCTGAAGGTGTCCAGCCTCTAGTCTACGGAGATGGAGAAAATGGACCTATCCAGTCCATTTTTCTCTGTGTGAACACTCAGAGCTCTCCCACATTCAGAAAATACCAACGACTTCACCCAAGGACACTGTAGTTCCCAAAAGAAACCAAACTTTCCCAAGGACCAGGTGAGAAAGTTTAAAAATATGATTAATATAAGAAACTATTGTTTGTCTAATTGATGTCTAACTTAAATAATAAAGAAATCAAAGTTTATAATATGCCACCAAAAATTAGGAAGAGCTTCACCTTACTCAATGTCTTTACTGAAAATTCATTCCAATCCCCCAGGGTAGCTCATCCTTCTCCCACTCTAGTAATCAAAGGGCAGGATGCAAAAAAATGGAAGGACTCAGGCACCAGAGTTAAAGAGGAGAATAAGTTAGTGATTCCATGTATAATGCCTACTTTCTGCTGATAGGCAACAGGATTCCCCATGTAATGAGTTGCAGACATTCTATTGATCTCTAAAATATAGGACAAGAGGAACATCAACATGAACGGATTTTTAGAGAACCACAGAGAGACAGAAGGGTGAAATGCAGCCCTTTGTTCCAAGCAACAGGCGGAGTGAAGTAGGTGTTAACAGAGAAATATTTCAGAAGCTAAAACATCATGGTAATTAAGACACCATGATCTAGGCACACAGCTCTGGGGCACATGGACCAAGGTGGCTGACTGAGGTTTGTGAATGTCTGGAGAGAATGGCGAAGGTCTTGGGGCTCTTCCATGAAACAAAGTATGTTTTACTGTAATGAAGCAAATGATCATGGGGGATAAAATGAAATAAAATTACTATAAATAAACAAAGCAGCCCCCTTCAGGCAACAAAACTCTAGAACTGCTGGTCAGACCTGATATAGATTAGCTCAAGAACTTGGAGAGTCTGAGCCTGAGAGTTCAGTATCTTCAGAATTTGCCTCTTAGCAGGTAAGGAAGGGGAAGGCAGGACTGAATGTATAACTAACAGAGGACATACATATCTCTTTGTGTCCTAACTAGGAAGATAGATGTCTCTCTCCCTTCTTAAAAGGAAGCTTCCTGAAGACAGGAAAGTCTGGAGTAGTGACCAGAATATAATAAATGCTCAACAAACATTTGTGATGTGAACACACACAGTTCTATCTGAACTGTCCCCATGTGAAAGAAAGAATGTACTAATGGCTTTGATTGATGGCCTCCCTGGATAGTCACTCCTTTACAGGACTGTCCAGTTCTTCCCATCAAGAGATAGAATCTATTTCCTTACCCAAGTGAACTTGCCTCATGACTCAGGTTGGTCAGTATGAAGTGGAAGAAATGTCACTGTGGTAGTTGTCAGCTTCGACCTCAAGAGGCTTGGCACATTTGGCTTTCTTTCTTGGAAGCCCACTGTGATTTGAGACTCAGCCTGGACCAGCCCAATGGAGAATGAGAAGCTAAATGTGGAAGAGCGCCATCCATCCCTGCTGGGGTCATCTCAGACCAGCCCGTTTCCAGCTAACACTCAGACATGAGAGAACTCAGCCCAACCCAAAGCCCACACACAGCTGTCCAGCTGACTTCTAGGCTCTTGAGAAATAGTAAAGGATTTGCTGCTTTAAGCCACTAAAGTTTTGGATAGTGTATTACACATAAAATAATGGCAGACTAACCCATCTCACTAAATGCTGTTTTTATGTTCTTTCTGACTGATGCTATTTTTAAATATTTGTGTTCTATTTCAGTTTCTAATAATTTAATTCAAAAGAAAAAGTGAAAAGATTCTAATTCAGTAATAACTTATATTTGTGTCCTTCCTCTTTTCCCACAACCTTCTTTAAGCTCTCATTTATCTCTCAATTTCTCTATTAAAATCAATCTCTAGCTGGCCCCCTAACATCCATCCTTATTCCAAGCCTATCTGAATAATATGTACAGTAACAAATGTAGTATGTACATAATAAACATAGTACACATGTAATAAAACATAGGTATGATCATGTCACTCCCCTTCTCACAACATTTCAACCGGTCACATCACGTACAGAACAGAATACAGTGTGAGCTACCCGAATGGCCAATCACATTCCTCCCACTTTCACCCCAACACCACTTTCCGGTCTGGTCTCACAATAAAACGCCCGCACGCCTTCTGTCCCAGCCTCACTGGTCTGCCTCCACCATTCATGGACATGTCTTCTATGCTCCCACCTTCACATTTCTGGCCAACTTGTTTCATACTCTTGCAATTTCCCACTAATCAAAATCCCACTCAAAGCCACCCACTCTGAAAAGTGATCCTAATCCTCCACGATACCTTTATGTAATAAAAACGATATAATAATAGGAACAGCACCACTAATAATAATATTTATCAAGTATGCGGCGTGTGCTGGCACCGCATTAGGCATTCTCTAGGCATTCTCTTAATCATCACGGCCATCCTGGAATGGCATAGCTATCGTTACTACTATTCACGTGTTCTAGCTGAGCAGACTGAGATTCAGAGGGTTACCCTGACCAGTCCAGGGTCAAATATTACTAAGCAACAGAGCTACAGTGTGAATCTAGGACTCCGGGAGTAGATACTCTATGCCACACCACGTTTCCATTTCAACCTCCCATATTTATCGTAATAAATGAAGCCAAAGCACGAAGTAATTAAATGACACGCCCAAAGCCACGGAGTCATCGGCAGCGTTAGAGCATCAGATATTTCAAGTCCCCAATTTTATGCTCATTTTCCACCACCCAGGAAAATATAATTGCTGACTGGCCTCCCCAGCAGAGCCTGAGAGTTTTTGCCTTTTGCCCACTTTTTTCAGTTCAAGTGCCTGATGGAAACCCAGCAGGCGGACTTCACTTTCTCCTGCTACTGTCACCATTCATCGTTCTTCAGCCAGGATTCCCAAGCTAGAGGAAGAAATTAAGTATAAAACCAAATTAAGAAAATTTCTGGCTTCTCTGATTCAAGTGGCAGGAGAAGTGCACCGGTAACCCTGCTAATGTACAACTGAACAGAAGTTCTCATATTCCCAACAGCACGCAGCTCCGTGGGAGCCACAGACATAGCATGGATGTCCACAGCATGGCCATCTCCCTCTTTCCTACTTGATATCCTGGCCTCCCAAAGAGTGGCCATAGCTGAGCTCACTTGCTTTTCAAAATCGCACTCCCTTTTAATTACATCAGTGGTCAACCCAGCTACTTCGCAGCGCTGGTGCCCACACGTACACAGTGAGGACCGCGGGCTTGCGGCTGCTCTATGTGTCTTAGTGTCCAGAGGCTGGGGCCCAACGAAAGGCCTGAGGAACCAGGAATGGGCTTGATTTTGCTCCCAAAGTATCAGGGTTGGGGGGGGGGGCACGGGTGTAGCCCTGATTGAATGCAAGCCCAGGTGAACCGTGTAAGCTTGGAAATAGCTCTTTCAGTAACGCCGAAGGGAAGAAAGGGAAAGTGGCCTGGCTTGTTTTTGCAGCTGTGCCTGTTGTCCAGTCCCTTTCTTCATCAATGCAGCGGCACAGCGGGCTGGGGCTGCCACTGAGAGCAGCAGGGGCTGCGGAGGGAGTGGAGAAAGGACCTATTCAAGAGCACTTAGTGCCCCCTGTTTGAGACTTTCCACAAAAGCGAGGCAACAAATGCAGATTTCAAAGAAGAAAGAAAAAAATCTGCCAGTCAGCAGCCTCCTCCGAGGAAACGTCGATGGACAGTTCTTCTCTGCTACTTCATATGTCCATCCTCTACCTCCCCAAATTCCGATCCGACTAGGAGGGGTGTGTGTGTGTCTGTGTGTTGCTTAAGACCCATAAGAACAGGCGTAACAAGTGACTGCATAGAACAGTCAGGCTCACTGAGGCCCGCCAAAGTATCCCTGGATTGTTACATGGAGAACTTTCGTAAGTTCCCCAGCAGCCCCCCTAGGAAAGAAGATAGACTACAGTGGTGATCCTCCTCCTCTCTTCAGCCATTGATCCCCTTGCTCACATGTATCATCAGAAAAGGCGAAGATTCTATTTTAGACAATCGAGGACTGAGGGAGATAATGGCAGGTAAGATGAGTCTTTGCTTTCAGGAATGCCCTTACATAGATAGAAGTCTTCAAATTCTAGTGCTGTGTATCTGCCTGTCACGAACATCGGCTCGATTTCGAATATTCTCTCCTTGAAGGCTGACATAATAGAGCCTCTGCTTCTTCCCCAGCCCCCTCCCGCTGCGGGATGGGTAGAGCTTAGGATAAGCACCACTGCCAAAGGACGGCAGAATGGGGGGAAATGAAACACAAGCAATAGCCAATTCAGCTAGAAAACGGTCTCATGGGGAAGACAGTGAAAAATACGAGCTTTCATAAGGTTTGCAAATTATCTAAAGATTCCATATATCCTAGTACTCTCCAAAGGTTGGTAAACTAAGACTACTAGCTCATATAACAGACTCATCAACATGTTTGAAGATACAATTTAGGCGGATGAGAGCAACTTCTGTAAATAAGCTGCCAGACCTCCTCCTAGTCACTCAATACGGAAGAGAAAAGGGAAAGGTAGATAGTTGGTGTAAACATGGAACCCACATGTCTAAGAATAAAGGTCTCAGCTTTATCTCACCAACTAGACTGGTCAGCACCCAATCTACAATTGCGTCACAATTCGCATCGTGGATGCCCATGAAGTCCCCTGGAATCTTAAGTCCCTTTGGGACTAATATCCTGACGTCTAAGAGCTAAGGGACGTAGGTAGAAGGAAAGGAAAAAGACCAGTTTCCATCTGGGCCATAACTATGTGTGTGGCAGCTGGAGAGAGACTCAGGTGGGAGAGGTGGAAAGGTGTAAGATCACTCCCAAAGGCAGGGAACATCAGAGAAAGGGAGACGTTGTGTGACGAAGTTTTCCACTTTGATCCTAAGAAGAGATGCTGAGATTTGAGGACAGAGCTGAGCTCTTAGTATATCAGAGAGGCCACCACAGAATTCAATAGAATGTTAACTGCAAATATACTATTTTCAGCAAATGTAACTATTAAAATCATAACATTTCTGTTATTTCTACAGATCATAACCATTATATACTAATTATAGAAAGGTATCATTTAAAAATCTCATACAAAGGGCACCTGGGTGGCCGGGTAAGCATCTGCATTCGGCTCAGGTCATAATCTTGGGGTCCTTGGATCTAACCCCACATCAGGCTCCCTGCTCAACAGGAAGCCTGCTTCTCCCTCTCCCTTTGCCTCTCCCTCTACTTGTGCTCTCTCTCTCTCGCTCTGTCAAATAAACAAATAAGATCTTCTTTAAAAATCTCAATATAAAGACCTTATCAATACACTCAATTCTTGCCAAGACTTTGCTAGAATCGTAAAATTTTTGCACTTAACGGAGCCTTGGAGGTCATCTACCCCAATGCCTTCATTTTAAAAATGAGGTCACCAAGGGATGGAAAAATTGAGTGATTTCCAAAAGGTACTCCAGTTACTTAGACACAGAAATCTCCTGGTGTCCACTGAGAAGACTATGTCATATGCCTCTTATATAAACTTTGGTTCCCCTTCTTTGGGGAGCCTTTAATTTCTCTGTATTGATGCTTCCCATGGGAGTTAAACCCTGCTCCCAGCCAGGAAGGCTGTTTATCTGAGGGAAGGTATTAATAGCTGCAGCCCAGGCATCTCCCTTTGAACTCGGAGGACTCTGTTGGAACCACCTTTGTTGCCAGGAGAAACCATCTCTGTTTTCTCCAATGAAGGCCATCTTCGGCTCTGCCCATCAGCCTCCCGCCTGAGCTGCCTCCAAGCAAATGGAAGACAAAACCAGCGATGGAGCAATAAACCTCCTACAAATGTTGAACTCACTTAATTTGCTGACCATCTGATTAATAGCTCATCTCCACATTTCAAGTCGGCCCCAGATAAACCTCTGGAGCTTCTTGCCAAAGGCCTCTTAAGGAGTCTTGGTCTTCTTTGCCTACATACACTTAAAAACCTCATTAAACAAGAGAGAATGTTTTTAAAACAGCCAAGGAGTGTTTTATCCATAGCCCTTGCATGCCGGAGGTTATAAACTCACAGATACAACCACGCTTCTATAGGACCCACGCCAGGGTAGCCGAATGATAAACCATGGACAATAGTGCACTAATGATATCCTGTCACCAATTGAGATCTTAAGTGGCAATAACCGCAAAGGGATGTTGCTATTAAACTAAATGTGCATGCCCTCCATATTCCAGCAAGAAGATTTTGGAAGATAGCTTAAGTTTACACTCAGGGAATGGGAATAAAGGGTACTACAGCTCGGTGGGGGGGGGGGCTGGTCTACGTCCCCTGGGCCAGTCCTTCTCACACCTCAAGAGACCCCAAAATGAAGAATATCTGGGCGGTAAATACCTTGGTGTTACACCTGAGTGTCAGCTCCAGATTGGCTTCCTAGTGACTCTGAATATTCAGAGAAATTGACCTTGATGGTAGATGGGCTCTAATAACAGGACCCAAGTACAAAGAGCGTTGGAAGGATTCAATGATTCCTTGATTCCATGCCTTAGAATTTGGCAAGGCAAAGAGTACAACAAATAAATGTCCCATAAATGTTAGCTATTGCTTTATCTGATTAAATAGGACGTCTTTCAGCATTTCCTGTTACCACTCGTATCATCTGAAATCCACCTGGAGAGAAACCAGGGGAAAAGATTGGGGTGGAGGCTGGAGAAGCAGTAGGCACTAGGGATTGAGGTGGAGGCTGGAGAAGCAGTAGGCACTAGGGATTGAGGTGGAGGCTGGAGAAGCGGTAGGCACTAGAAGCAACTTTCCCTTCTCCCTCCACACCCACACACACAATGTCTTCAGGCCATAGAGCTTCTGATGCAATCATTTATGGGCATGACTAGTTTTTACCAAAATGTGGAAGGGCACCAGGTTATACATGATCACAAAGGTGAAGCAAATCGGAAGGAGAGTTTCTTATTAACAAAGCTCGGCATGAACTTCAGGCAGGACACATCCTCATCGCTATCTGCCTGCAGCCCCTGAAATACCTGATACTTGAGGTTATCAGCTGGGGACAGCCCCTCTCCTGGGATGTCTGTCCAGCTTTCAAACTTCAGAGCTCCTATAGAAGTAGGGGATGCATGGCCTCTCTAGTCCAGGTACAAATCTATCCTCAGCTTTCCTGGCCTCAACCTGCCTGTCCGTCACAGACATGGTCCCTCTGAGTCAATCTCTCTGATCTTCAGCCTGCAGGGTCTTTGGGCCCTTGCACAATAACCCCGCAGGGACCTGACTCCTCAGCCCCATGTTTCTGTACCAACCTTTGCCCCTCCCGTGCCTTCCTGCCTCCTCTTGTCCTGCCCCTCAGACCTCCCGCCCCCTCATCCCCAACTCCTTCTGATCTGAATCATCATTCTCTGAGCTCATTATCTCTGTTTTCCTTAGATACATAGATTCACTTCTAAAAGCAAAAACAAAAAAGACCTTAATTTTTTTCTACTGTTCCCTAAATCGTAAGTCCACCTGACCCAGATGAAATGTCTTTATTTCTCCTTTTGAGGGATCCAAATAGTTAAAGACAAAAGCAAGAAGCCCCCAGAAGCCTCCCATTATGTTTACCATAACTTGTGGGGTAATTACATCTCATGATAGTCATCTCCCATGAACCCTCTGTGGAAAATTGTCTCTTTTCTATTTTGGTGGTGGGGGAGGAGGTGCAGGGGAGTTTGGAGGTGTGGTGGTGATACACTGGGCAGTGGGAAACACCAATGGGCAGTGATTTTATAAAATATGTAATAGGAACCTCAAACATAGCTAAGATACCCGTTCCTGTAGTTGAAGCTGTTACTGTGAAATTAGGACCATTCTTAGGACCCAATCCAGTGCTGAAAGCAGGACCCAAGGTGAGCAGTTTGGTTTGGGCAAGACTAGGGCTAAAATAAGACGCCAGTGAGTGGGACCAGGAGTGAAAGGCAGAGCAAGGCCAGGGGCTGGCGTTGGTGCAGCAGTGACAAGGTTGGGGCTCTGCCCCAGACATACGGCAGGTTGTCCAAAGAGACATGGGGCTTCGAGCTGGGGTCCCCCATCAGGGAAAGGAGAAGATGGCTCGGGGAGCCCTCTGCATGGTACTTCCTTATTTTAGCACAGGTCACCATATAATAGCTACAGAATAAAATAAATAAATAAATGGCGGCACAGACAGAACTGAAAGGACTTAACCAGAATCTGTTCATGACAACAGAGCTAACATTCTACCTTTTGTGGAAAAGAGTCACAAAACTTAAAGTGACAAAAAGAATCAAATGATGGTACCATAGATAATATACTACACTCTAGTTCGTATTAGGGTGCGTGTGTGTGTGTATTACAATTTCTGAGTTAACCATAAGAATACCATTCTATTAGCTCTGCCATTTTCTCAGCAGCCTGGTGAGCTAGGAATTTTTAACTCAAATGTACAGACAAGAAAGCTGAAGGTCAGAGATACTAAGGACTTGCCCAAGGTTATAGAGCTGGTGGTTGCCAGAGCCATGATTATAACATGCATTCTGACTCAATGTCCAGTGCTCTTGTCAATTAGCCTTGGGTGCCTACCACAACTCAAAGCAGGGCCTCTCACTTCCTAGAGGGCAGCCACTGGCCCAGGACCAGTAAAGAAGGTCATGTCCCAGCTGAGCCAGCACCGTCATTTTCAGTGTTCAGGCATGCCTTGGAAACTGGAGGAGTGGGCTCTGCATTGGTCTATTTTCAGGAGAAATGAAGAAGCAGCCTAGGGAAGACTAAGACAAGAAAGAATCAAAGATGTTCAGTCTGGGGGTGCCTGGGTGGCTCAGTGGGTTAAGCCTCTGCCTTCGGCTGAGGTCATGATCTCAGGGTCCTGGGATCAAGCCCCGCATCAGGCTCTCTGCTCACCAGGGAGGCTGCTACCCCACCCCCTCTCTCTCTGTCTGCCTCTCTGCCTACTTGTGATCTCTGTCTGTCAAATAAATAAATAAAATCTTTAAAAAAAAAGTGTTTGGTCTGTTAACAATGCAGTAGTCACAGGATGGGATGAATGGCTCAGAAGCCACCTTGATAGCTATCACTTGACCCTATCATCCAGCCCAAGCTGTGTGTGTCCTCAGGGGACAAGGAAGGAGGTGGTGTAAGTAAAAACTTGAAAGCTGTTTCATTAAAACCTTTAGAAGAAATACGTCACAAGCATCCAGCTTTGGTAACGGTATGTAACATACTTCATCACAGAGCGTGGAAGCTTTGGCATGACGAAGGCCCCAGTGCACGTGAGGCAGGCGCTTAGTGGGAAAACCGTACTATCTGCAAGGAGGCTGTGGTCTCAATGGGAGAAGACAGCAGGGTCTGGGAGAGAGGTCGGGGTGCCAGGCAGAGGTGAACTCAACAGAAGGAGAAGCCATGCGAATAAAACAAGAGGAAATGGCAGGAGTAACACAAGGCAGGGGGAGAAGGAAACCCACAGAAAATGTCCATTCCCAATAAAGAGAGCACTAGAAGTGTTTGGGAAACATGTGCCATACCTTCCTGAGCACTCCCCAAAGCACCTGCAGATGTTGGCTTTGTGCGGGACCCTGGTCTCGAATGAGGAGGAGGAAGCTAGAACCAATGTGATTTGGACTGTTAACCAATATTATGCAGGTAGAACGCGGTGAGGCCTGGGGAAACTGGTGTTACATGCAATATTCCTGACAGCATTTGTGGTGTCTAAAATTCAAAGTCATCCCAAAGTGGACCTGAATATTTTGGATCAAATTACAAAACTCACCAATCTTTGGTCCCCCCAAAATTTCAGGCCACACTTACCCTCTGGCCAAACGTGTTCAGAACCTTCCCTCCTTTGCAAACAGAATGAACTGAGCACTAAGGACCTTGCCAAATGTGGTTTGCAAATGTGGTTCCCACCCTTCTTTGGCCTACGTTGCCTTGTTTGAATCCACTTCCTGCTGATTCCCAAAGAGCTCCAAAACCAGAGTCGCCGTGCAGCGCCTCACTGACAAGTACATGTTGGAGAAGCCCTCGCCGGGCCTGGCTTTCTCCATGGTTTGGCCCGTGTGTTTGAATTGTGTGAACGGTGGGTTCCAACAGTGCTCTTCAAAATCTTCCTCAGCACTGGACATAATCAGTAATGTCCTCCTTCCATCAGACTTTTTAGGAACTAAAAATGGAGGAGGGTAGGTTTTTGATTCCTCGGAAGTCTATTTCTTCCACACCTTCATGAAAGTGGAAAAAAGTTAAAGCAAAGGAAAGGAACCTAGCTTACATACTTCCATGTTCCTGAGTAAGGAACCCCCCCCCCACCTTGTTTCTATGGCAATAACCCCTTAGATGCTTTTCTAGGACCAGGTCCATTTCACTGCAACTGCAAAGACACCTTTCACTAAATTAAACACTCCACTAGGATGATGAGTAATCACCAGGATAAACTACCACACCTCAGCTAACTCCATTACCATGACACCACCCCTCCCCCACCCAAGAGGTCACAGAGACCTCCAAGAAAATAAAATATTTTCACGCCAGTACATCTCCAGCAAGAAATTCCTCTCCAATAGTCTGACAGAGATATCACAAAGTTGCTCTAGACAGTTCAGTCACCAGAAGAAATGAGGCTCCAAATAAACAATGTTAGCCACAGAGCGGAAAGATAAAACTCCACCAAATACTGGCAACTGTTTCTCTCCTCGCCAAGCCTCAGAATACACAAATGCCCTTTTCTGTTCAGCCATGACAATCTAATTCAGCTTTTGGCCTCCCAGAAGGTGATCACGGAGTCCAGATGGACACCCAGGCCACCTCGTCTTCCTGGGCACAGAAGCCAGACTGCACTGCAGGTATGTGCTGAAATTCAGCCCCGTTTCTCCACTGCCAGGTAGCCTGGCCAAGAGAGGCGCTGCCCCATGCTTAGAGCCGGCTCCTGGGATGGCTGTGGAAGGCCACAGAGCTGTAGGATTTCTTGGGCCACTCTGATGTTTCAGGACTTAGAGGAGCCACCAGAATGCTGCTCAGCTCATCGAGCAGAATTCCAAATGACTGGAGGCCATCACTGAGACAGGAGCAGAACCCAGCAGGTAAAATTAACCGGAACAAGTGCTGCTTCATGCAGAGAACCTACTCTAACTGAGTAGAGGGGGGCAAAAATCTAGGAATATTTAGCAGACAATAAGCTAACTGAGTTTGGTCATCTAACAAGATAAAAAAAAAGTGTTATTAGGGTATCTAAAGTTAAGAGTACAAGGTAACACCAGAAGGGGATTATCACCCTTAAAATATGGGTTAGGCCTTCTCTAGAAGAAAACATCAGGTTAGTGCAGGGGCAAATAATAATAATAATAATTTTTATAATAATTATTATTTTTATTATTATTCTTTTTAAAAATAGGTTTCACATTTGGAGGAATTAGATTTGACCTTGCCATGCACTTTACTCTGCTACCTAGCACAAACTCTCCAAGCCTCGGTTTTCTCACCTGTAAAATGGGACATAATAACAACATACAATTCACTATGTTGTACAAATTCAATGAGGTAATATATATAAAGTACTTTACAGTACATGACAAGGAGTAAGAGTCCAACAAATGTTAGCTATTAATGGAACACCTGTTTCTGATATTGCCAGAGAAAGATGAATGAAAATATAGAATGATCTCAGGGAACAACATGTATCTTAAATATTGTAAAATATGTCCTTGCCTGAAAACTTGACCAAGTACAGACCCATAAAATGAAGGCCTAGGCACTCAGACTTTGAGCCAGACTCCTCATCGATCATCCTTCCCTTTAATCTCACTTGATTAGTGGAGGAAAGAGGACCAAAGGGGAGCCTAACTGTGACTATAGGGCACAGGCAAGGATCAACAGCAGCTGGGCTTGCAAATGACCAGAAAAGCCCTTCCTCAATTCCGAAAAGCTTTTAGAAACATTTGAAATGGAAATGTCCATTAACCTTGAAAGCAGGCAATTAGTAATGCAAGTAGTAAGTCACCTTATAAGAAAAAAGAAAAAGATCAACTCATTTAAAAAACCTTTGTGAGATAAACAGGCTTTCTATAGCACATCTAGTCCCTTCCTTCTGGCCAGGCAAACTTCATCCATGATTCTGCCCCTTAAGTTGCCCTTTTCCTGCGGGCTTAGGAGCCTGATCAGAAAAAGACCTTAGAGTCCACCCAGCCCCAACTTCCCATTTTAACAGAGAGAAGAAGTGAAACCTGAAGGAATTAAGGTGTTTTCCAAAAACACAAACTTAGTGGCAAAACAGTACAAGACACTAGTTTTCCTAATTACCTGTCATACCTGCCTTGCTCATTCTCACCTCAAAGATTTTATTATGACAAGAAATATGACACTTCCACTTCTCTGTATTTAGACAGCAAGCTCCTTAAAGGCAGACAAAGCATTCAGCCTTTGTATTTCTCACTCACTGCCATAAACAGAAGATTAAAAATACGCATCAATTGTACCTTTACAACCGCAACAGCGAAAGTAGAGAAATCAGTTCCCATCTGGGCCAGGGACTGGTTCATTCTGTTTCACTCACTTCAGACATGACTGTGCTAATAATCTGGAAAAATCCCTAACGTTCTTCTCAAAATATGAGTAGACAGCAGGACCTGTCAAATAAGTCCAGCTTCACGCAATTGGATAGAAAACTATATATTTTGAGTAAAGTGACAACTGGTTTCAATATCAATAGAGAATTAAAAGTTATTAATGTCCTAATTGAGTGGATATAAATCAAAAAAAAATGGCTTGGTATTATCTTTATTCTTAGAAATCTTATAAAACAGCGCTGGTCAACTTGAAGGGTCCAGCTGTTCTCCCACAGGAAGATACAAGCCGACTAGCTACCCTCCTGTGATCCTTTCTGCCCTTCCTGCTGGTTCACTTCAGTGATGCTCTAGCAGTGCTTAATACCTCACCAGCATTTTGTCTCCTACCTCCAATAATTTCCAGGTGCCACTTTGTAAAAAGCCTCTCTCCCTACTCAGTCTCAGCGAAGCCCATCTTTTTTTTTTTTTTTTTTTAAGATTTTTATTTATTTGACAGAGAGAGATCACAAGTAGAGAGAGAGGAGGAAGCAGGCTCCCTGGCTAGCAGAGAGCCCGATGCGGGACTCGATCCCAGGACCCTGAGATCATGACCCGAGCCGAAGGCAGAAGCTTAACCCACTGAGCCACCCAGGCAGCCCCCAAGCCCATCTTTTAAGTCACAGCTTTGATTTAGAAGGTCTGAAGCGAAAAGACTCTGTATTTCTCACAAGGTCCCGGAAAATACCGATGCCTCTGGTCCTCAGGCTATATTTCCAATAGCAAAACTCCAGAATGCATTCTGCAATCAATCACACCCAGCCTTGTCCTGGGATAGCTCCCTGATTCCTCAGGTGGGTCCACCCTGACCTGAATGTCACCCTAAAACTCCAAGAGGGTCTACCTTGACCAGAGATGTCTCCCTAATTCCCCAGGTGTGACTACTGTGACATGGAATGTCCCTCTAATTACCAAGGTGTGTCTACGGTGACCTGGGATGTCTCCTTAATAGCCCACAGGTATGGCTATAACCTGTTATGGCCTAATAACCCAGGCTATTCCTGACCCATCCCCTTTCCTCATAACCATTTTACTGAAATGTTTAAAATGGTTTTTATGGGCTTATTGTGAAATGAATATATGATTGTAGTGTTTTAAAGAAGATCACATGGGGTCGTCATTCAATCACTCAGTTAAAAAAAGTGTGAATTTTGTAATTTTATATACATCATACTAGCCCCTATAGGGACAAAAAGATGAACAGCACACAATCTTAGATGGAGACAGATGCCTTGGTCCCACAGCTTTCTAGCTGGCTGACCTTGGGGAAACTAATCTGTTTGTATTCATTTTTTCTTCCTATGCAAAGTGAAAACAACGATGTTCACCTCACAGTATAAAATAGAGCTATATATATATATATATATATATATATATATATATATAAATTCTGCACATACTCAAAAATATACCATAACAAAGTTTGATGGGCTTATCATGATATGTTCAGCCTCTCCTCTTACACCGGAAACTGCCTTAAGATGAGAAATACTCCCCTATCTCTTCCACCAAAACTAAGAGTTTAGCATAGTTCTTTATACTTTATCGAACTAAAACTCTTTTTTCCCCCATGAAATTTCTTCTCTCTTTTATTCCTATCCTTGGATAAGCAGCACATCCTAGAACATTTCTACATGAAGCAACAGAACCAGATGGATATTAGGACACATCCTCCAGAAAATCTCTGTTCTGAGCAGTTTATTATTCCAACATCAAGATCTTCCTTGAATTTAACAAGGTACTTCATTTCCCTGTAGCCGCTCTCTTTCACCGATCTCAGAACAGTTCCCATCATCACCAGTACCCAATAAATAGTCACTGAACAACTGAATTAATATTAGGGGTTGACATCTGTTAAGTCTAAGAAAACATTGACAGGTTGGGAAACTGGGGCCAGAATCTGCAGTCTTTCTTCTCTTCCTGAACAACTTCATGGCCCTGGGTCAGGGCAGTCTGGAAGCCATCTGAGGCCCTTAGACCATGCATTGAAAGTGCTTACGATGTATGCACCTGTTCCGTAAGAATCCGGGCCACTCCTGCAACTGACACCAACTCACCTTTCCCACTCCAGGCTGCCATACAGGGCCAAAGGCTCAATAAGATCAAACACATTCTGCCTCTAGGGCGGGGGAAGGGGGGTGCTAAGGCGGGGAGAGGGGTGAGTGACACTTCGGCAGAAGGTAGAGAGCAGTTTCAGGCTTTCCCCCTTGTCCGGGGGTCTCTTTTCCATCGTGCTTACATTTCTAGGGACTATCAATCTAACACCAAATGCACTTCAACTGAGGCAGAGCCACGACCATGAGGTTGGGTCCAAATGCTGTCGGATCCTGGGACACCTGAGAGACTGCTAAACCATGATCTAGGGGTAGAACCCCAAGGGCCTCTCCTGCCCATCGCCTTCTTCTCCAGGTGCTGTTCCTGCTGCCGCCACAGACAAGATTAACAAGAAGGTTATATTTAAACTTCCAAGAGGCGCTGCTGTGCCATTATGGGTCTATTTAAAATCCTCCGGGCAGCTGCAGTACATAATAACAAATCAGCAGGAGGGAGGGAGGAAAGGGAGGAAAAGGGAAGGAGGAGGGGAGGTGGTCAGGAGCATCACAGATTGTTTCTGTGAGAAACTGACTGCCAGAGATGGCAGGGGGTGCAGGCAAGTTAAAAATGCTCCCCCCATGGTGAGAGAGAGGGTGACAGAACGCATGCTTCAGGAGAGTGTGCTAAGCAGGGAGACGGAGGGCACTTAGGATCCTACTATGAAAATCTGCCAGACCTGAAACTTGCAGCCTTCCTGGAAGATGTCAGAGCTCCAGAATACTCTATTTCTCCCAGGGGACCTTCCTGAACAACATGAGCCATCCGTTTGGTGTTGACGAAAGATCAGCCCCAGAATATAAAGAGCTCTGGTAACGGGAATACAAAGCAGCTCCCTCAAATCCAACTAAAGCATGCCTTTCTGCTCCTTGATCGGCATCCAATACTGCACCAGTGGGAGGTCCAACTCATGTTCCCTTAAAGAACGTCTCCTACTGCACCACACTTAGAACCGAATGACTTACCTACAGCTGCGCTCAATGTCAACCTTGAAGCCCACCCCACTTCTTGCTGCCTTTGCTACATTTGGGCATAAATCTTTTTTTTTTTTTTTTTAATTTTTTTTTTAGCCTCTACTTGCCTTCTCCCAACAAAGGCTTGTGGTACAGTGGACTATTTGCAGTGTTCCCTGATCTATGGAGCACCATCGTATGACCTCCTCTCCTGCCCTCCCTTCATTGACGGTACTTGTCATCCTTAGTTGGACTCCCATTATCCAAACTCCTGACCGTTGTTTTTGTATCACTCTTGGCTAAAGTTTCTTCAAAGTTATTAATATTTTCTTGGTTTTTCTTCATGTACAAATTTACTTAAATCTCCACTAGTTGTCTAAACTATCATTCTTTGCCCACCTCTCAGGCTTCCAAGGAGCATCAACATCTCTAGTCTCAGAACCACAGAAATTACAAGAGGAAACCAACATGCATTCCTGGGCAGAAGATTCTTGAAACTAAAAAAAAAAAAAAAAAAGTTATAAACTGATTCACTTTACTTCTATGAAGGGCCAAACTGGATGTCATGTGTTCAAAAACCATTTATCATGAACTTAAGTTACAAGGCTTGGAAATCCACAATGATCCAATAAACCAAGTAAATGTCAAAAATTCATTTTCTACTACATATGCATATCTTAAATGTCATGTAATATTCTGATTTAAATATATAAGCAAATGATGTAAGACGCAAGGCCTAGATATGTTATTTATTTCAAAGAGAATATTCTAGTAAATCAACAAATATTAACAGTTTATACAAATTAAAAATATATTCCTCAAGGAGCTTTATCTTCTTTTTCTTTTTTATTTATGGTTGAAAGCCTAATAAGTGGGAGATTTATTAAACAACTATCCCTACTAAAATAGCAATCAACAAACAATATATTTCGTGATTTTATAACCAATACACAATTTGTTATAAAACAAGATTTGCCATACCAATATGTACTTAATGACAGTGGACGCAGATTTAGAACTGAGTCAATATAAGTAGTAAATATTCATTAAGTGCATTATATGAAATATACTGTGCAAATATTACCAACATGACTAGACTGTAAGACACTCTGTGCTCTATCATGACATGTTTAGATCACAATCTATGGCTCCCAGATAACAAAACCTTCTAAGAATCTATAAATAACTTATTATCTAGTATCAATGTCCTTCCTTTTTTTTTTTTTCATTTCTGTATCTTACCCTATAAATATTAGGAGTTCATAAGATAGGACTTCCAGAGAGAAAGAGCAAGAAGGCAAGAGAATACCACCAGGATAGGCCACACACCAGCTCCAACTTCCAAATGACTGAGGGAACAGACAACCTGTGACAACATCCCAGTCAGCCTGCAGAAATGGCCCCACTGTCCAACATGAAAACAACTGGTCTTTGCTGAGTGAAAATAACCTTCTCAAAAAAAAATAAATAAATATAGCAAGAATCCTTTATACTCCAAAGAGCTCCTTCTGGGTGAGATGATCAATGAGGAAATCAGATAGAATAATTCCAAGGTGTCAGACAGGGAAAAAAACTTGATGAAGCAAAAGAAATGCAGCCCTGTCACAGAGCTGTCCCCCATTTGGCCTCCGCCTGGTCCTGTACTGACCACCAGGCTCAGTCCCACAGTTCCTGGCCTCTTTGCGCACTGTCTTACAGTCCTCCCCTTTTTGTCAAACTAAGACTTCTTCTTGCCTGGTCCCTGAGAACAGCTCTGAGCTCAGCTCATAAGCATGGCTTAGAAGAGCCCTGCTACCCCCAGTCACTGACAGCGTGGACTCTGGGTGAGCAGAAAAGGGGTGTCACCCCAGCTTAACTTCACACACTGGCACCTATCCATTCACACACCTACCAGATGCTTACTGCATCCTTACTTGTCCTGGCTGCTCAGGATACAGAGAACGACTAAAATGATGCTTCCCTGAAGGGGAAAGTCATGCCAAAGTAACAAATATGTAAGCAAAAATTAATAATTTGCTAAGTCAAATCATGAAGACAAACACAGGGGGAAAGAGGAGCTGCCATTTTAAAGTACCTTCCAGAATCACCAAACGGAACAAAGGCAAAAGAAAAATCAAGTGGCTAGTGAGTATATTTTAAAAGTTCCCTGTAATTAACTAAAATAGAAATTCAAACAATAACATTTAACCTTCCTAAATATGCAAGACATTCTTTCCTTATGACAAAGGTGGGGAAATAGATACTCTCATATACTACTGATAAGCATGCAAACTAGTTTAAAATTTCTGGAGATCAGTTTGATAAGATATATCCAAAGCCTCAATGTTGATAGTATTTGACCAGGCATATCCACTTCTGCAAATTTATAGTGAAGAAAATAATTAAGGCTAGACCAAAAAAAAAAAAAAAAAAAAAGAATTTCTCTGCAAGGATGTCCCATCATTGTATTATTTGTAAACCCCCTCCATTTGGAAATTTGGTTAAATTGCATAGTTTTATGCATTCATTAAAAATGACGCAGAAGGATGTTTCTGACAGGAAAGAATGACCGTTATATATTGATAAATAGAAAAAGGCTGGATACAAAACAATATGCATAGTATGACCTCATTTTGATTTTATATAACACACACCGAGAGATGTTTAGATTGCTAACTACTATCTGGTGAGATGATGTCTGCTTTAATTTTTCCCTTCTCTTCCAACTTTTCCCCAATGTGCATGTACTGCTTTTGTAATTAGAAAAATAATAAAGTTACTCTTAATTTTAAAAGAAAGTAAAGCTCATGTCCTGTGCCGGGCAGTGGGCTGGTATGCACGTTCCATCACACATTCTCATGTCTTCGCAGAGGATGGCCGCTATCCAGTCACTTGTCTAGTTCAGACAACTAGTAACTATCAGAGCTGAGATTAGACATCATGTTTCAAACTATCCCCCCTTTTACTCCTAAATGGACATTCCTCAATACCTGTTCCCCAGAATTAGATTATTTTTCATTGATATTACTATGATGTTTTTAAAGAGTTTTCCATATAAACTGAACCAAAACATTTTTTTTTTTAATGCAAAAACAGGGGCACCTGGATGGTTCATTCAGTTAAGCATCTGACTTCAGCTCAGGTCATGATCTCAGGGTCCTGGGATTGAGCCCCATATGGGGCTCCCTGCTCAACACAGAGTCTGCTCATGCCTCTGCCCCTCCCCTCCCACTTGTGGTCAGTCATGCTTGCTCACTCTCTCTCTCAAATAAAATCTTTAAAAAATGCAAAAACAAAAATAAATGCTAGGGACTGTGAACAAGCACAAAAATTCTTTTAAAAGATTTCTTTTGGGGCACCTGGGAGGCTTCGTCCCTTAAGCTTCCCACTCTTGATTTCAGCTCAGGTCATGATCTCAGGGTCATGAGATTGAGCCCTTTGTGGGACTCTGCGCTCAGCAGGGAGTCGGCTTGGGATTCTTTCCCTCTCCCTTAGCTGCTCTCCCTCTCTATGGAAAAAAAAAAAAATTAAAAAACTTCTTTCACTTTCTAACTTAGGCAAAGCACCCTAAAGCCTACAGTGAGTGGGGAAAGGGTAGGACCAGACTCCTAGCTCTCCCGGGAGCCAGAAAGGAAGACACACTCCTGCAGAACAGCAGTTCACACAAGATTACACACAGCCAAGTCTCAGCTGATGGAGAATCAGCTCCAAATGGGCATTTGCATTTCTGCCTGTGAACCTGAAGCTATGTTTGTTCGAATCAGTCATTTTATGTCCCTCTGGTCTAGGTAAAGTACACTACATGGAATTAGATTGCGCTCAATGCAAGCTGTCACCTCACCAAGTGCTTTATTCATTATTTACCCATTTTCCTCTTTCCCTGAACCTGCCAAATTACATCTTTGCACTGGAATGTGCATTCCAAGGTAGTCAAGTATGCACCTGTCAAACTTCTTTGCCTCTTCTTCCTGGTATCACTGTGTCTTGTGGTTTCTGCAGATTCTTTTTGTTAGTGAGCTATTATATTTAGATGAGAAATCTTTTGAATGCTACTTTAATCCTCTATGGCTTGTCCACCCTACACTGTGCATTACTTGGGTTTTATGAAATTGATTTTCACTCTCTATTCCTATTGCATCCCAGTAAGTTTAGTGTGCTCTGTCCATGTTTTACGTTGCTATTCCTACAATTTGTACTTTCATTCATTCTTAGGGCTTTCAGGCTCTCCACAGTCCGTTAGGGCTCTCCATAATCTCTCCCTACCTAGGTTTTAGTCCTAAATCTTCAATGGAAATACAAGAGCAAGATATCTAAACTCCTCATTCTTGAAAATGAATACATTTTCACATTTGGCCATGCTGGTCCTCGACCCCACCTAGATGCTCTCCTCTTTGCCCTTGTCCTTACCCATGGCAATCCTTGGAATTCAAATCTTCCCGAAAGGCGCTTTTTCTGATCACACGAATTAAAACTCCCCTCTGCATTCATATATAACACTTAGTTTTATAGTTCCTACAGTGTTTCTCATGGAGATTTATATTATATACCCTTGATTATGTTTTATCTCCTCCAATAAATTCTAAACTCCATGAGGTCTGGAAGAGTGTCTTGAAGCAATAGCACCTTGCCCATAATGGGTAGTCACTAAATACCTTTTAAATGAATAAACAGATTGGCCCAGCCCTATTTCTCTAAGATCCTGGCCATGAAGGCTAGGGCTAATGGGCACAGTGGTCAGTCCACACGGACCTCTCTGTGCTAACCTAGAGTTCACATGGATTTATGGAGGATTAACTTTCCCCCTCTCCCATACCCAACATAACACACAGCCTGGCTGCTCAGCTACTAATTTCAGTCCAGTTTGGTCTTGATTGAATTTTCCCTAAACACATTTTATTTGGGAGGCCATTTATTTCACCATTTTTAAATCATTATTATTTGAGAAAGACTGAGTGAGAGAGAGCAAGAGCAAGGGGAAGGGTAAAGGAAGAAGGAGAAGCCCCGATGACGGGTTCCATCCCAGGAATCCAAGATCATGACCTCAACCGGAGACAGATGCTTAACCAACGGAGTCACCCAGGTGCTCTATTTCATCTTTTGGTATTTATTTGGTTACTCTACATTTGGGAAGAGCGTTGAAATAATTTATTAGTTATTCTTCCATGAGGCAGATCAGAATTAGCATGCCTATTTTACAATTAAGAAACTGAAGCCCAGAAATATCCCATGACTCATGGAGAATCAAAGACAATGTCAGTGTTAAACCCTATAGCTATTTGGCTTCTTGCCCACAAATGCACCCACCCCACCACATTTCCCACCAGGGCTCACAGCATAAAATAACCTCATAAACTCAACAAGGTTGGACCAAAGAAAACCTGAAACTCAAAATTCCAAAGAGTTAATGCTAAACTACAAGGTTGGTAAGACTTGGTGTTCTCTTGAAAGTAATACTCTTCGATGCTGAGAACAGCACAAGAGAAAGGAAGATGCCTGCACCCCCACTGCGAGGTGTTTGCTTTTGTAAGACACAATAAGCATGTAGGTTGTTATCATTTGTATTATTAAAGATCCAAAAATATTCAGTTCGAACTCTAATTTGAGCAGCATGCCTTGCCATTTAAATATGCCGAAAGTGCCTTGTAAATTATAATACTTTATACAAACACAAGATCACCATGTTACTGTTTCTTTTCCTGCAAATCCCATGGGATTGCTCAAGCATCTTGACTTTTTGGCCTAAAATTATGCCTGGTGTTAATGAACAGGACACGAGTTCCTTAACATTTGTGGGGCTGCTTTATGAAAAGAAGCAGGTGGATGAGAAGATCTCTCTGGGATTCTTCTGCCCAAGCACGCTATGGCCGTATGAATCTCCATGACAACTGTGTTGTTATTTCTGATGGAAACATTCCAGGTCGGTGAGTGGTCAACCGTGGGGACAACCGCATGAAAGACTCATACCACTTCTAACAAGAGGTCCTAGAAAAATCCCAGTCACTTTCTTGCATTCGTTCACATTTCATTTCATGTGACGCCCTTCCCCTCACACTTCCCTCCCCTTATATTCCCTGACCACGTCACCTTGCCTCCCCCCTCTTCCAGTCCCAGTAAGTAAGCTTTACTAGGCCAGGACAGAATCTCACCACTGCGAAATTTGCCTCAATTTCAATCAGCAACAGAGAGGGGGAAAATGTCCAAATTAAGCTGCTTGATTACGGAAATTAATCTTGTCATTTAGCGTCCCTGTTCTGCAGAACAGGGCCTTTGATTAGCCTCCTTGTTTCAGAATATTACAAGCAGACGTTTATTAAGCAGAAGGTTGCTTTTTTTTTTCTTTTTCTTTTTCTTTCTTTTTTTTTTTTTTTTTGTGCCATCAGGCAAGTCGGAGGGAAAGTAAAGGTGTCAACAGGCTCCTTAAAGCAGGGCACCACATCAAGGACCCTCTGCCTGCTTCCATATCCACGCTCCTGCAGAGAGAAGCTGTCATGGAATTGGGGCCTCACCCAAGGCACCCAGCTATGGACAAGTCCTCTGATGGGACATTTATTTTTTATTTTTTATTTATTTTTAATTTTTATTTATTTATTTGACAGACAGAGATTACAAGTAGGGCAGAGGAGGCAGGCAGAGAGAGAGGAGGAAGCAGGCTCCCCGTCGAGCAGAGAGCCTGATGTGGGGCTCGATCCCGGGACCCTGGGACCATGACCTGAGCCGAAGGCAGAGGCTTTAATCCACTGAGCCACCCAGGCATCCCTGATGGGACATTTAAAAAGCGAAAACATAACACATTATCTTTTATCCTTTTAAGTAATGGGATGAACCTCCTGACCTCGAGAAACAAATGATGACCACAGATGACCTTTTATGCTATAAAATTAAATACAAATGTACAGAGAACTTGCTACCTTTATAAGGCCCTCTGCACTAGCAGCTCTGAATTATGGTAATGCCTAGATTAAGAAAGCCATAAAGATTGTATTGTACACTTTTTTTTTTTTTTTTTTTTTTTTTTTTGCAGGGAGGCAGGGGTCATTCTGTCTCTCTCATCAGTGTGCATCAGCATTTTAAAGCTTGAAGGGGTGCTATCAGGTAGAAGGCAATTTGCTTACTAGACTGTGTTCCAAATCTCACAGCTTCTAGGATCACTTTGAGATTGGTAATGGGAGGGAGTTAGCGTTGACCTGCTCCCAATTCACACAATTTCCTTGTAGAAGGGCTATTTCCAGTGCTGACAGCCTGACCTAAGCCACCCCAGAGGAAGACCAGCATGAAGCAATGGGAAAGTTCAGGGCAGAAACCTTATGACTTCGAGTACCAGAATGACTCGGAATGCCTGAGGGACTCCTGAGCCCTAGAATCAGAGCCCAGGCTATCATCAATGATAGAGAAAATGGTGCTAGGAGACAACCACTCATTGACAAAAACAAAACAAAACCAAATACAGCTTGGCAATAGTCTCCCTTCTCTAGCTAAACCTTAACTTCTCCTAGAACAAGAGCAAAGAAATATAAACAGGGTGATAACTGATGATATTTGCTAATTAAAGTTATGAACAGATCAGAAATGCAGAAAAATAACTCTGAAACAGGATTTCTGAACCTTGGCAATACAGACATTTTGGGCAAGATAATTATTTGATAAATGGGTCATTTTGCATCCTGTAGGATGTTTAGCAATATCCTTGGCCTCTACCCACAAGATACCAGTAGTACTCTCTACCCCAACCTGTGACAACCAAAAATACCACCAGATACTGCCAAATCTCTCCTGGGGACAAAGTCACCTTTCAATGAGAACCACCGGCTCTAGTATACCAGTTCTCGGAAAAGCCAATTTCCTAACTTTCCAAATAAGCTTACCCTGCTCTTCAACTCCGAGACAGGGTGGTGTGGTAGAAAAGTCAAGTGTTTGGGCGCCAAGAGGCCTGTGATCAAGTCCTCGCTATCAGGTACTAGCATGTGGCCATGACATCATCTCTCTAAGCTTTCATGTCCTCCTTTGTCAAAAGAGAATAACAATTTCATTGCAGAGTATTTGCGAGGATTAAAAGAGATGATAATATATGCTTGGCATCTGTAATGTTGGAAATAAAAAACAATGGCAATTAGTATTACTCAAAATCTGAAAATCCTGATCTAAGGCAAGGAACCGCATGCCAAAGAGAGAGAAAGAGAGAACGCATAAAGTGGAGTATCGGCCACTCCCACTGGTCATCTTGAGGGTTCGTTTCAAAAAAGTTCACCAAGGGAAAAGAAGAGAGAAATCAGCAAGGTGCACTACAAGATGGGCTCCCCAAAGGCAGGAATAAGTTAGGATGAAGTAGAACTACGGAAAATACTGAATGAATCAGTCGATCTCTCTAAATTGGCCCCCATTCCACTGGTGTGCCCTTACCCCACCACCTAATCTTCATCCAACACTCAGTAGTCCTCTGGAAACACACAACCCTCTGACTCCTTCTCTGCACGTGCAGAACGAGGTTCAGACATCTTGGCTTGGTCTGTGGGGCCCAACCTGTCTCCCTGACCTCATCTCCTGCTCCTCCCCTGTCTGCTCTGCTCCAGCCAGGAGGTCTTCTCCATCTTTCTCCAACTGCCAAACTCATTCCTGCTTCAGAGCTTCTCTGCTTGCTGCTCTCTTAACCTGGAAAGCTCCTCATTCCTTCCCACCCTCATGTCTTTGCTTAAATGCCACCTCTTCAGAGATGGCATTTTCTCTATAAGAACCCCCTCCCCATTCTCCATTTTTCTTTATCCCCTAACCTTGCTTTACTTTCTTCATAGTACTTAGTTCTGTCTCATATTATATTTTTGTGTTATCTAGTTTCTGTTTCCCTCATGAAAATGTACGTTTCATCAAAGCAGGGACTATCTTTGTCCATACGGTATTCCCAAGGTCTAGACTACAATGGGCACTCAGTACATGTTTGTTGAATAAATGTAGTTGAATAAACACCTCATCATTCTAAAAGATTTTCTTATAGTGAGTGAGCCTGTATACTTTGTCAGCATCCTGCCTCCCTTACTGCAGGCCCCAGAAAAGGAGAACAATTCCAGTTATTACCGAATGAACAATTTGTATGTCTATATCTCATTCTGGACTACAGCTACCATGAAGGCAGATTTTGTGTTCTTCTTAGCACTTTTTGCGTTCTAATGCTCAGTATGGGGCCTGGCACACAGTAGGTATTCAAAAATGTTGATTGCTCCTAACTGTCAAGTGAATCAGAGAACAAGAAGTAATATCCCTTCTCTGCTTCGATCCATATATCCAAACCCTGGGCCAGTTACCCACACACTACAACAAGAGGGTTGCGGAAAGCCTGTCTTCTCCTCCTTTCCAATACCCATAAATTACCTCCACAAACAATGGTTTGCCATCGTGTAGGGAAGTCCAACTGTATGAATTGGATTAAGGTACCAGTGGGCAATAAAACATTAGCTCCTTGTCACATTGAGTAGGATGAATTTATTGAATCCAGCAGCAAGAATCATTTGTCTCATCATTAACCATTGACACCTATGGTAACCGGCCAAGACCAGGGGCCTAATTGCCATAAATGGGCATTGAACGTGTGTAACTGTGGAAGGAGATAATGAGGGAGATGCAAAATAAAACTGAGCTATCAGGATGAAAACTGAACTCTCCATGCTGGCCCATTCCCACTCTGTAGGGTACAGGCCCTATTAACAGATGACCCAGCATTGTAAGAAGTATGGTCATTTTTGTCAGAAAGAGGCACCCTCCCAATGCCTGCACAATGACATTCAGGACGTGATGACTTATGTGAGCACTACAAAAGGCATTTTCCTTCATTAAAAAGAATCATTTACTTAATATATGAAGCTACAAGATCTGGCACTAATACAAGTAGCCTGACTAGAGGGCAGAAAGTAGAGGATGACACTCACTAAGACTTCTGGTTTGGAACAGAGCACGGGGTCATCTTTTAATGGAGATAAGGAATGAGGAAGATGTCACGGGAATTCTATGAATATGGAGCAGGGATCTAAGCCTGGGTTCCATGAATAGCCTCAGGGAATCTACGAATCCCCTGAAACCATATGCAGAATTTGGTACGTGGCTATCTTTTTGGAAAAGGGGTCTCTAGCTTTCTCCAGATCCTTCAAAGGCTCCATGACCCATGGCCACTGTTTTACAGAAGTCGCTAAAGAAAAAAAGGAAGTACATCCTATGCTCTTAAAATACAGTGGTGTTCATAGGCAGTGTTAAATTTCTCAGTTAATCAGTCTACCTGACCATAAAAAAATCAATTCAGCAAATATTTGCCAAGCCCCTATCTACGCTCAAGACAATAACACCACTTCTGGTGGTGTACCCTGACGAAGAAACCACAAGAAAATGCAAGCATTCTTTTCTTCTACATGGGAATAACAGCCTTAGCAAAATGCTGGCTGAAACCACTTTGGGGATGAGGCATTTGGACAGAATTTGATTCCCCTCTTCTATTTGCATTTCCCACTATTTAAGCTCTCTCCCGCCCTCTATTTTCATCTGTACATAACACCCCCCCCCCCGGTTTTCCTCTTGTCCTCCGCTACTAAACCTATTTCAACTTTGAACATTGTCTATTAGCAAGATTCCGTTCCAGTGCTTGGCATTCAACAGACGAAGAAGAGTATGAAATCCGACAAATAAAAAGTGCAAATGAAATAAAGAATTCAGTGTTTTACTCTATTAAATCTGAAGTATCTGCAAGAGATTAAATCACAACAGAAATGGAATGGAAGAGAAAATTAATAGTAAGACAGATACGCTGTTCAAGCTGTCCATCACAGAGACATGATATTTAAAACCATGAAGTCATTTGCATTGGGAATGGAAAGCTAATGGCCCTGCCCTCAAAGTGACCGCTGTGGGGATCAGCAAAGGCATTTCGTGAAGCATGGTAAACTGGGATCCCGACTCTAATGCGGTAAGCAATTGAGAAGTTTGGGGAAATTTTATGGAAAACTGTAAATCAAGCAAAGTAAAGACCAAGCAATAAAGCTATTTAAAGAGTCATCCATTTGAATACTGAATATCAGAATTATGATATAAGGAAAGAATAAGAGTGGGCAAAAATGAGAACCAGATGGCAAAGCAAGCATGTGAGAATGCCGTAGATTCCAAACATTACTCCACTCTGGGACTCTGGGTACCGGGAGTTGGAAACAGGGTGAGGATTAAAAATTTTGCTGGCAGCAGTAACAGCAGCGACTGCAAAGTAAGAGTAACCAGAACAGCCAAAATTCACAAGCACCTACTATGCACCGGTGCTGTAAACACATTCTCATTTCATCCTAGAGCACTCTACACAAACAAGGGAACCGGAGGTCAGGAGGATTACGGCACCTGCCAGAGGTCATGTATATGGACTTAGACCCAGGCCTGCCTCACGCCAAAGTGCTAATTCATTCACTAAGGTGTAGAGTAAAAGTAGTGACAAATTTAGGATGCGTTCCCTTTTAGAAGTGAGTACATCCAAACCAGGAAAGGTACTTCCAATCTAACAATGCAGGCAACAAAATTACCCTTCTCAGAGGTCTTCCGTTTTCTCTCAGCCTTGGTTTAATTAAGCTGTGCAGCTTCACCTTTGGGGCAATTTGAAAAGCACAAGGCTGACAGTGTTTATGTTTCTGAGTACGTGTGCTCTCAGGCGCCACCGGTGGCGTCTTCCGATCACCGTGGGCAATGACTCAGAGGCAAAAATGATGAAATGTGTCACCCCTCCAGGAGTTCCCCAAATGGATCCTTTTGGATAAAACAAGAAAGCGGCCATAGATTAAAAAGTCATCCCAATCTATTTCAGACAGTAGAGAGTTACAGTTGGGATCAAACATCCGAGTTACCAGGTAACCTGGAAAGTGTTGGGATTTAGGAACTTAGGGCCTCAAGTATAAAACTCTTTCAAAAGAGGGGAAGGTAGGCAAATGACAGCTTCCCGCTTCTGCGTATTCCTCCGCGTACACTTAAGTCTCGGCCAGAGGGATGGTGAAGAGAAAGAAGGGCCAGGTCAGACTTCAGATGTGACCCTCAGCCATGAGGGTGGGCTGAGAGTGTCGTCATGTCGGGGGTGTCTTCATAATATGATGCTGATGTTATCTGTTAGGATTTGTGACCAAATTCACTGGGGCCACTGTTCGGAAACAGCTACCAGACTTAAGAAGAGAACTAATAAAGTTCAGGGGAATAACCAGAGGCTCCTCCAAGTCACCAAACCTCTTCTCTGTCATTACAGATATTCACAAGGAAGTTTCAGTTCTCTTGCCTTATTCAGCTCTTCAGGGATGGGGCTTTTCTATGGCAGAACTTGCTGTGGAAACAGAAATGTCTTCATCTGTGCTGTCCCATCCAAATACCACCCACCCCATGTGACTACTGAGCACCTGAACTGGGGCTCAAACTACTGACAAAGGGATTTTTTAATTTTACCGAATCTTAACTAATTTAAATGGAAACCGAAGTGGCCACATGTGGCTAGTGACGACGGTATGGTCACCACAGAAACCTGCATGCGGAGAGGGCTTGGATTCTCATTTTCTAGTTCCTCCTGTCATAGTTCCTTCTTGAACTTTCATCTCTTTGGTTTTTAAAATGCTATCTTCCTCTGTCAATCTTGTTTTTCTAGGTCTTTTTATTCTGTACCTTTATCTTAGGTTAAAGCATATAAAATTTCCCTTCTTAGGTCAAAAGCAGTGGAGTGTCAACAATCCCATAGGGTTCAACTGGGTATCTTGGGTTTCTTTGGCATGGCGGATACACAGCACATTGCTACACATCTGGGACCCATCCATGGTTGAATGAATGAACAAACGAATACTGGTTGAATCAATGAATGAAAAAGTGAGGTGAGAAGCAGATATGCAAGCATTACTTAAGGTACCTTTTCTCAGACCAGTGCAAATACATCGGTACTGAGGTTAAACCACGAGAACCTCTCAAATAAAAAAAACACATGACAGGACTATGTTTCAGGACTTCCATTTAGTATCAGGCACCCCTGAGAACAGAGAACAGACAGTAGAAAATATATCTACAGGAGCTTCTGACACCATCAGAATAAAGCAATCACTGAGTATCCAGGGATTCACAAATTCTTTGAGCAGAAAATGATTAAAAATAATTAAGGGTGGGTTGTTTATTGAGGAGGGAAATGGAGTCACTGGAGAAGGGAGATCTGGGGACATGTGTAACGACATTTGAAGAGACTGTAGGAAAGATGTATTCACAGTCTAACAATGGGCTTAGGGGAATGTTTCTGTGTAATATGAGAACCAGAAAAGTTAAAAAAAAAAAAAAGAAAGAAGGAAAGAAAGAAAGAGAAGAAGAAAAAAAAGTCTGACCGTTTTTAAAGTCTAAAAAAATAAGCACTTACTGCAAACAATACTGCCTGGTGGTATTTATTCAAGCCCACTATGAAGTGGAAAGGTGGCTAAACTACTTAAGTATTTTCTATCTCCCTTCTAACAATGTGCTATAGACTTTTGCCTTTTTTTCTTCTAGAACTGTTTTCATGGGCTTGCTCTGACGTCATTCCCTACATAATAATTTTCTCATTAAAAGACGACAAGTAGGTGGGGCGCCTGGGTGGCTCAGTGGGTTAAAGCCTCTGCCTTCGGCTCAGGTCATGAGCCCAGGGTCCTGGGATCGAGCCCCACATCGGGCTCTCTGCTCAGCGGGGAGCCTGCTCCCTCCTCTCTCTCTGCCTGCTTCTCTGCCTACTTGTGATCTCTATCTGTCAAATAAATAAATAAAATCTTAAAAAAAAAAAAAGACCACAAGTAGGTGATCATTGCAAATATAAATCAAGACCCTATCTCAGGACACACACACACACACACGCTGTTCTCCAAATATGAAATGATACCACAAACTCTCTGCCAGCAGTGCATACCCTCGAGAGACATTTACAAAGTGAAGAGCAATCCTCCACAGTCCTTCATCTGATCCCCATGTGTGAAAATCAGCACACATGTACAGGATAAGATCACCATGTATGGCTAGACAGGAGATGACAGATCTCTAAAGAAACACATCCCATACACTTAGTTCAACAAATTATTTTTTTTAAAAAGGCATAAGGAGTTGACATCTGTAATACTGTGGGATTTGACAATGCCAGAAAATGGAATCCAGAAGAGTGGATGTGTATGGAAATGACAACCGATACACAGTAAAACTAATTTTTCTCTCCATCCTACTGGAAAATGCACAGAAGATTTAAGGTTTAGAGTTCATAACAGTGATTTGGACCAGGTTCTTTTTTTTTTTTTTTTCCCTCCGATTTACCCCTATTTAAAGAAGTCAGAACATAGGTTACAATGAGGTCACAGTGATAAAGTCACAGTTGGGATGAGATGCCAGCAGGGTTTTTCGGAGCCCAAGCTATACGAAGCATGGAAATTCTACTCTGGGAAGGAGTGAGCGGCAGAAACTGGTTTCCATAGCACTGCCATGGAAACCGCTCTCTGGGACTCTGCCTCCAGGCCCTCTGAAACTGAAGCATCTCTCCCTTTTTTGCTCCAACACCCACCTCCATATCACATGCCCCCAACCCCTCACAAATGAATAAAGGGTAGGTTGAGAAAGTGGGGCCCCAACCAGGCTTTCACCTAGTTATATTAATACATGTTACTGTCCCTGAAAGAAAAGGAAAAAAAAAATCTGATGATCCTTTCTTTCTCTTTTATTGAGGGTGGGAGGGAGGTAATAGATGAAGAGAGAAAAATAAAAACCTAAAGGCCAAAACCCTGAAAGCTAACATTGCAAAAATAAAAACCTTACCAAGTAGTATATTAAAGAGATGGGCCCACTAAGCCCATGCATCGGGTGATTCTATCCTCTTTTGTCTGCCTGGGAGGCCAGCACACAAACATGAAAGATTTAATTAACTATTAGAATGTACAAAGAGGCTCTCCCCTATTCTTTTTCAGCGGTGGTCAAATGGAGGTTTGGTAGGGTTTTCTTTCTTTTCTGTTTCCATCCCTTGGTCATGACTTTGAAAGTAGAGCGGAAGTTTAAAAATGGTCTTCTAGAAGCAGGTAGAAAATTCCAACAGAAGGAAGCATGGATTATTTAGCAAGGTGTGTAACCTTTGTGCCTCTTTCTCCTGTCCCTTCAAGGGGGTGACAGCCAGCCAGCAGTGTGATGGTCTGGATCCTGGCTCTGTGATGTGTACCTTCGCCAAGCTGGAGACCATTGACTGGGATGGGGGGCAAGCAAAAGGTCGGGAAGCCTGTTAGCCAGCAGATGCTTGGGAACCTGACAGGCCACAGACAAGCTCCTGGCCCAGCCAGGGTGCTGCAGCAAGGACCCTCGGCCTCCCATTTCCATTTTCAGTTCCTTCTCCTGCAAGGCACTTGGGCCACTGACCCAACCACGCATGTAATGGACAAATGCACAAAAGCTTCCCGTCTGAGAAGAACCTGCGGTGCCAGCGGCTGGTAAAATTGTTGAGAAGGAATACAAAAGGGCTTCAAACATTGCTGACCAAGAAAAGGTGGTGATGTTTTAACCTCTTTCGGATAACCTGATGATGGGTAGAGGGTAGGTAGGGGAAGCCCACACATAGGAACCGAGAGGATTAAAGTGGGGCCATGACTTGCCAGCAGCTCAGGAATGGTTCTTCTGGGGAATACAATTGAAATGCTCTATGTCTTTATCTCCAAACCTGAAAATTCTCCTCCCCCTGCCGTGCCGAGTACCACGAAATGGAAAGCAAAGCCGGCATCAGTCAGAGTTAGACAAGGGGGAGTAAAAGAAGACAGGAGTTCTGAATTATTCATTTTTATTTATGTATTGTAGCGGCAATTGTTACAGTTTTTTGTTTCTCCTGGATGTTGAAATTGTAAAGAGAGGACTGAATAATTCAGCATGACTCAAGAAAACACAAATGAAGTGCAGTCTGGGCAGCACAGGCCCAAGAAATAGATTCCCTTCGCTGCCATTCTAACATTCGTTATGATGCACTGGTTGATAGTTTAATTAACGGCGTATAATGGCTCTAATGAACGTGACAATATTTGTAAAGCACTGCAGGGTTCCAAACGTGCAAGGGACCAAAGGGCAGGCAGGAGCAAGGGATCCAGTGGGAAAGAAAAGGGACACACCAGAAACAAAGGCCATTCTAGGAGGATGTCGGAGCCCACACCTGCCAGAGGCACATTTCTGGGTCCTAATTTGTGCCCTGGCCATCTGAACACTTGTGCTAAGCACTGCATGCAATTTTATATTATAGCACTATAAGCCTGGAGGCAAGGTAGGATTTATTTTTAAAAAGGGCTGTTATTTTAGTCTAAGAGTCACGAGTAAGTTGAGGAAACATAAAAAGTGTAAAATCCTCATTATTCCTAGAGACTGAGGGGCCAACTCTGATCTCAACTTCATAGAGTGGAATCCATTTGTGCTTTATTTCTCCTTCACAAAGTCCAGATTGACGCTTAATGGAATCAAGTAAAAAGTAAGTAAAGAGGGGACGGTGGAAATCAGTTTCAAGATGAGGACATTCGTTCCTTTAAGATCGCCAGGCCTCAACTTCCCATTAAAGACAGAACCGTCTGACGGACGACATCCCAGGGATGGATCCACACCTTTCTTTCAATCCTCCCTGAGTATTTCACACTCGAGGGGTTGCTGGCCTTTTGGACAGACACTTCAGCACATGGGGCTCTCTCTTACACCACAAGCTGTTCAGCTGTCATGGCCCGTCTCCATTATGTGAGACTAACACTCAACCGTCATTGTAATATCCAAAAAAATACATTCATGCATTTTCAAGCATCCTATGGGAGTATGAGAAGCTGAACTCTAGTCCCTCTAAAATTTATACACCGAACCCCTAGTCCTCGGCCCTTCAAAACATAATGTATTTGGAAATAAGTTCTTTAAAGAGGCAATAAAATTAAAGCAAGGCCATCAGAGCGGGCCCTAATCTAATCTGACTGGGGTCTTCATAAGGAGAGGATATGACACACAGAGACATGAGGGACTGGCACATACAGAGGAAAGACTGTGGGAGGACAAAGGAAGAAGGTGGCCATCCGCAAGGCAAGGAGAGAGGCCTCAGTAGAGACAAAACCTGCTGACACTTTGATCTTGGGGACCTCTAGCCTCCAGAACGTGGATAAAATACGTTTCTGTT
Organism: Mustela putorius furo; assembly: GCF_011764305.1. Taxonomy (NCBI): domain Eukaryota; kingdom Metazoa; phylum Chordata; class Mammalia; order Carnivora; family Mustelidae; genus Mustela; species Mustela putorius. The sequence goes on along the minus strand of NW_025422368.1, from coordinate 34,311,331 downwards.
GTTTAAGCCACCCAGTCTGTGGCATTTGTCATAGCAGCCCTAGCAAACTCATAACGGGTATAATACTACCTTTAGCTGAGAAGCAAAACAAGGTTTCTGTGCATCTTCAAAATTCAGCTCTGGGATGGACAGACAGGTGAACGGGATTAAGAGGTACAATCTTCTAGTTATAAAATAAGGACATGGAGATATAATGTACAGTATAGGAAATATAGTGAATAATATCGTAACAACTCGGTAATTAGAGGGAGGGTAACTAGACTTATTGTGGTGACCACTTCATCATGTATATAAATACCGAATCATTACCTTGTACACCTGAAACACAATATTGTTATGATGAAGAAAAATATGTTAATTATTCTTCAATTAAAAACACTCTCAACTCCCATTCATACAGTCCAAAAGCCTTTACTAATCTCTGAAAGGAAATATAAATCCACAATCCTTTATCTAAAATACCAGGAGCAGGAGGAGGTTTGATATTTTTAAATTTTCAGATTTTAAAAAGTAATATAGTAGCCCATTTACTGAATATCAACCAACATCACCCTACAGAAATTGAGGGCAAGACCCTGTAATCAAATACATAAATGTTTCTCCCCCAAAACATAAAAACATAGACACTTTTAAGATTCAATTAAACCATAAATAGCTTCACAACACTTCAGGTCATATTTTGCTGCCAAATGAATTCACATTGGGTCAGTTTTTAACAATAAATGAATTACAGAAATGCTTTATTTTGCAGAATTTATTGGATTTCTTAGTTGCCATTAAGATACCATTGACTCAATCCATCTTCCGTAATAAAATGAAATACAGAATTTGCAGAGTTGAGAATTAAATGAAGATTCTCCTGGTGAACAGGAGCAATGAACAATCAATGTAAGCTTCCTGTGCTGGGGTTTCACCTTCCTCAAAGGATTCTCCTTCTCTGGTTCTGTGGTTAGGTCTCTCCTTAAATCTCTGTCCTGAGTTTGCACAGTCTCTCCTTTAGTTTCCCTTATCTCTGATGGAGTAATCTAGCACTTTCTAAAAGAGCTTACTAAATCCCAAAGGATAATAACAAAGGGTCGACAAACAGCTATTCTGACCCTACTCTCTGGCTAGCCAGCTCTCAGAGGCTTTAGGCCCCAAAATAATCTACATGAGTCCTAAGAGAAAAGAGGAGACGAGGTCTAGAACCCAGTATCTAATGCCATCTTAAGGCCCACCACTAAGGGGCACAGTCTGATACATTTTCCCTTTTCAAAACCAAGAGAAAGTTGTCTTCTCTAGCCTACAATACAGAGGAAAAGGAGTTGTCATTCTTTTGCCCATATACGTCCTCATCCAAGCTCAAATATTTATTCAATATATTAAGCACCTAGTAGGTTCCCCAACTCAAACCAAGTGGTAAGGATGCAACAGTGAGTAAAACACTGAATTTACACTCCTGGGCTTCTGCTCTGTCTTCTACAGCACACATTGCTTACCTCTTCTACAGTATTCACTGCACTGCATTTTAATTGTTAAATGTCAACCTTACTTACCGAACTTTGAGCTTATTAGGGGAAGAAGCCATGTCCTATTTGCTTCTCAAGTATTTTGCACAGTGTCTGGCCTACATTAGGGGGCCAGATGAATGTTGATGGAATTAATGAATAAATGAACTGGGATAAGGGAGAATTTGGTCACTAAATGCTATCAATTCTATCTTCTAATTATCTAAAAGGCAATCCTTCTTTCTCTTCTTCCCCACTGCTGCCCCTTTACCATGTCTTGAGTGATTACTGCAACGACCTTATAACTGGTCTCACTACCAGGAGGGCTTGCTAAAATAGAAATTTGATCATTCCCTTTTTCCATTTTTCTGAAATAGAAATTTAATCATTCCACTGCCCACAGGTCAAACTCCTTTGAATCATATACATGGTCCTTTACAATCCAGCCCAGTCTGGTATTTTGTTTTGCTTTCTTTGCTTTTTTGTTTTTCCAGTCTCCTTCCACTTCCTACCATGCAACATTTGCCCCATTTACCCAGGACTACTCCATGCTCCTAAAATATACCCCACTCTTTCATCTCTACCTCTGCCCAGGCAGTTGTTCCACTTTTCTGTAATGTTTTATGACTGCTCCTCTTTCCCACCTCCGTCCCTTACCCCAAATCACCTCCCCATTGGAAAAAAAAAAAATTCACTGCTCATTGTTCACGGTCCAGCTCAAATATCATTTCTTACATGGAGCTTCTCAAGCTCCTCAGGCAAAGTCATTCTCTTCCTCTGAAACCAAGCAATATAGTAAAGAAGGGTCCCAGGACGGAGGGCTCTGTTTATCCTTACACATACCATGACCTCGGCAGAGGTCATTCCTGAGCCCAAACTTAGACTGTGAGATGCATCCCTCTGCCTTTAAGAAGATGTAATAAAATGTTGCAGCTATTGTGACTATTGCTGTTATGAACATTGGGATGCATGTGCCCTTCTTTTTACTACGTCTGTTATCTTTGGGGTAAATACCCAGTAGTGCGATGGCTGAGTCATAGGGTGGCTCTATCTTTAACTTCTTGAAGAAACTCCATACTGTTTTCCAGAGTGGCTGCACCAAATTGCATTCCCAGCAAGAGTGTAAGAGGGTTCCCTTTTCTCCATGTCCTCGCCAACACTTGTTTCCGGTCTTGTTGATTTTTGCCATTCTATCTGATGTAAGGTGGTATCTATTGTGGTTTCGATCTGTATTTCCCTGATGGCTAGTGATGCTGAACATTTTTTCATATGTCTGTTAGCCATGTGTTTGTCTTCTTTGGAGAAGTGTCTGATCATGTCTTCTGCCCATTTATTGACTGGATCATTTGTTTTTTGGTATTGAGTTTGAAAAGTTCTTTACAGATTTTGGATACCAGGCCCACAGTATATCAAAAACTAATGATGTACTATATGTTGGCTAATGGAACATAATAAAAAAGAAACCTTTGGAAAAAAAAGATTCCGAAAGGGAGTGACCAGATTACCCATACAAAAAATGCTAAGGCTAATCTAATGACCAGTTCGTTGTGACCAGGGATTAGTTAATGGCCAATTGAGTAATAGACAGGGACTGGTGTCAGGGAAAAAGGCAGAAGTGAGAAAGGTTAAAAAAAAGAAGGTTAAAAAAAAAAAGAAGAAGAAAAGGAAAAGGAAAGGAAAGAAATAAAAGGAAAAAAGGGAAGAGAAGAGAGGAGAGGAGAAGAGAAGAGAAAAAAAGAGAAGCGAAGTGAAGAAAGGAGCTACATAAAAACAGGTGGGGCAACCCACGGAATGGGAGAAGATATTTGCAAATGACAGTACAGACAAAGGTTGATATCCAGGATCTATGAAGAACTCCTCAAACTCAACACACACAAAACAGACAGTAATATAAAAAAAATGGGCAGAAGATATGATCAGACACTTCTCCAATGAAGACATACAAATGGCTATCAGACACATGAAAAAATGTTCATCATCACTAGCCATCAGGGAGATTCAAATTAAAACCACATTGAGATACCACTTTACACCAGGTAGAATGGCCAAAATTAACAAGACAGGAAACAACATGTGTTGGAGGGGATGTGGAGAAAGGGGAACCCTCTTACACTGTTGGTGGGAATGCAAGCTGGTGCAGCCACTTTGGAGAACAGTGTGGAGATTCCTCAAGAAATTAAAAATAGAGCTTCCCTATGACCCTGCCATTGCACTAGTGGGTATTTACTCCAAAGATACAGATGTAATGAAAAGAAGGGCCATCTGTACCCCAATGTTTATAGCAGCAATGGCCATGGTCGCCAAACTGAAAAGAACCAAGATGCCCTTCAACGGATGAATGGATAAGGAAGATGTGGTCCATATACACTATGGAGTATTATGCCTCCATCAGAAAGGATGAATACCCAACTTTTGTAGCAACATGGACGGGACTGGAAAAGATTATGCCGAGTGAAATAAGTCAAGCAGAGAGAGTCAATTATCATATGGTTTCACTTATTTGTGGAGCATAACAAATAGAATGGAGGACATGGGGAGTTAGAGAGGAGAAAGAAGTTGAGGGAAATTGGAAGGGGAGGTGAACCATGAGAGACTATGGACTCTGAAAAACAATCTGAGGGTTTTGAAGGGACAGGGTTGGGAGGTTGGGGTAACCAGGTGGTGGGTATTTGGAGAGGGCACGAAATGCACGGAGCACTGGGTGTGGTGCAAAAACAATGAATACTGTTATGCTGAAAATAAGTTTTAAAAATTAAAAAAAAAAATAGGTGGGAAGGAGTACCATTTACCATTTGCCTAGGATCAATCCTGGCCCAGGTAGTAACCAGAGACTCTTGATCATTTCATCTTCTAGAAAAAAATACCACCTACTGTGAAAAGTTACTTTGGAGCCATATAGGATTAAGTAAGATATGACCATTATCTTCAAGCAGCTTATAATCAAGTGAACCATTGAATTCATAAGAACTGCAAGCCCGCTATCCTATCCAGAGCCAGATTTCTTTCTACCAACCAAACTGAAAATGAAGGGAATACGTTCCTTGGAGTTTCTAAGGCTTTTAAACATTACTAACTTTCTCCATTATAAGAATAAATATGGGAGGTAATGAAGCAATAAGGGATGGTCCATAAATATTCTAAATCCTAACCATGGAATATGTCCTAACTCTAACATATATAACAAACTAAATGAAAACCAGAGAATGAGATTCAAAGCAATTTACTTTGCTGCATCTCTTCATTCTTCTTTCTGTACTGTTGTTTCCTAAAAAGCTGGGCCTGAAGCCTTATGAATTGGTAACAAAGGAGCTTCAAAATGGAATCTTGATGTGCAAAAAGAGAGAATTCCATGAAAAAATTACGGAAACATACTTGAAACATACTTAGTTAAAAATAATGGTACCACCCTCCTCATAATTTGGTCAAAAGGAACCAAACAATCTAACAGATTCTGAAAGGCATTTGTAGTGTAGTTCCACGCTGTCCATTGGTCAAGCAGTAGCTGAAGACCTAAATGCATCAGGCCCTAGAGGATGGTCATACTATACTACAAAGAAGTACACAGTTCATGCACTTGCAACCTATTTGGTCTAATAAAGCATGCTCATGAGGAAAAGTAACTAAAACATAACAGAATGAGACAAAGGTTGATGAGATAAATAGCTAAGAAGTAAAACTATGTGGTAATTTTTAAAACCTTCCATGCCAATTAAATCTCATGAGAACTACACAAGGTCACTATGATAGAAGTCCTCTTGTCTGATAAGATCAGGATCAGATACAAAACTGTGGTTAAAGCAAACAATATTTATTCCTTATATATTTTACTTTAATCTAAAATATAGAAATGTGCATCCATTTGCTAATCTTTTGATATAGAAAAAGAGCCTTTTCTTTGTTGATTTGATGACTATAGCTCCAATCTTTCTTACATAAAAGACATCCAAAGTACATAATCTATGATTTCAAGTTGCAGTTCCATAGAAATACCTGAAAAGAATGATCATTTCTTTTTCCAAATGAATATACAATTGTTCCAACCTTTTTCTGAGGTCTTTTTCTCCCCCAAATTACCCTAGCATCTTTAATGAGAATCAACCTATATGAAATATTGGTCCATTTATAAACCCCATGCTGTTCCACTGATCTATATATCATCCCTATGCTAACAGCACACTATCTTTATTCCTGTAGCTTTATAGTAAGTTTTGAAATCAAATAGTCTAAGTCCTCCATCTGCATTCTTTTTCTAAATTTTACTGGCTAGTCTAGGTCCTTTGTATTCTCATAAACTTTTTTTTTCTTAAGATTTTATTTATTTGACAGACAGAGACCACAAGTAGGCAGGAAGGCAGTCACGGGGGGTGTGGGGGGAGCAGGCTCCCTGCTGGACAGAGAGCCTGATGCGGGGTTTGATCCCAGGACCCTGAGATCATGACCTGAGCCAAAGGCTGAGGCTTAAGCCACTGAGCCACCCAGGTGCCCCTCTCATAAACTTTCTATAATAAATTGTCAATTTATATAAAAAATTCCCAATTACATTTTGATTGAGAGTTAGGTGATTCTAAAGACTATAGTAAAAAGAACTGAACCTTAAAATATTGAAACTTTTGATCCATGCACACAATACATGCTTCCATTTACTTGGTCTTCAATCATTCTGAGCAATGCTTCTCAGTTACATTTTCTATATTTTACATTTCTAATCCATTGTAAATAGCATTTCACTTACATTTCTTAAATTTCCAATTGTTCTCTGGCAGTACACAAAATTACAACTTATTGTGCTATATCAATTTTAAATCCTGTGGTCTGGCTAAATTCATTTGTTTGTTCTAATGATTTTATATATCTTCCCTACAATTGTCTAAACAAATAAAAAAAATCATGTCATGTGTGAAGAATACTACTTTTACTTCTTCCTTTCCTTTTGCATGACTTACTGAGTATGCTACAACCCTCAGTATAATGCTAAGTAGAAACAGTTAAGAGCAAATATCCTTGCTTTATCTCCACCATCTCCTGTGATGTTAACTGCAGGTTTTTCATAGATAAGTTCATCGGGTTGAGGAAGTTTCCTTCTATTCTCAGTCTGTTGACAATTTTTATCATGAATGACTGTTGAGTTTTGTCAAAATGATTTCCTGCATCTACTGAGATGATCATATGGTTTCTCTCCTTCTCTCTCTTTTATTTTTCCTGCCAGTATGGTGAATTACATTGACTGATTTTCAAATGTTGACCCAATATAGCATTCCTGGAATACTTTTTGAACATGATGTATTATCTTTTTATACCTTGCCAGATTTATATTTGTTCACATTTTGTTGAAAATGTTTGCTTCTGTGTTCATGAGGAATATTAGTTTACAGTATCCATATAATATGTTGTCTCATTTTGGTACCATATGTTGTCTCATTTGGTATGAGTTTTAAAATGTTCCTTCTTCTTTTTCCTAGAGGAACTTGTATAGAATTTACATTATTCTTTCCTTAAATATTTGGTGGAATTCAACAGTGAAGTCACCTGGACTTAGTTATCTTTGTAAGAAAGATTTTACGTAGGAATTCCATTTCTTTAAAATATATAAAGTTATTCAGGTTATCTTTTCTTCTTAAATAAGCTTTGATAGTTTTGTGTCTTTCAGGGAATTCGTCCACTTACCTAAGTTGTCATATTTACTGGCATAAAGTTAGTTATAATACTACTTTTTTGTCTTTTCATTTCTGTAGGATCCATAATGAAGTCCCTCTTTCATGCCTGAAATTGGCAATTTATGTTTAATCTCTTTAATATGTAGTCAGTCTTGCTAGAGGTTTATCAATATTATTGATCTTTTCAAAGATCTAGTTTTGGGTTTCATTGCTTATTTTTTCATTTGTCCATTTTCCATTTCATTGATTCCTCTTTTTATAATGTCTTTTCTTCTATTTATTATGGATTAACATGGTTTTTCTTTTCCTAGATTCTTAATACAGAATCTTAGATCATTGATTGCAGAACTTTTCTAATTGCAGACCTGCTTCTTTTCTAATTTAAGCATTTAATTCTATAAATTTCTCTTTAAGCACTGCATTAGTTATTGCTGCACAAATATTGTTTTTATTGTAATCCACTTTAAAATAGTTCCTAATTATCTTTGTCATTTCTTTTTGATTCATGTATTATTTAGAAGTATATTGTTTAATTTCCAAATTTTTAGTATGTCCAGGTACAGTTATGTTAATTCTGATGTAGTCACAGAACACATTTCATAAGCTTTCAATCAGTTTAAGATTATTGAGACTCATGCTATGGCCTAGAATGTTGCCTACTCTTGATAAATATTATGTATGTACTAGAAAAGAACATATATTCTCCTGTTGTTGAATGAAGTATTCTACAAAACTCAACTAGGTCAAGATGGTAGATAATGTTCTTCAAGTCATCTATAGCCTTAATATATTTTGGCTTACTTGTTTTGTAAATAGCTGAAAAAAATGTTGAAAGCTCAAACTACAAATGTAGTTTTGTTTATTTTTCTTTTCCAACAGTGACGCATCAATGTTTGCTCCACGTATTTTGTAGTGGGTGGCTGTACACATATTTAATATTACTACATCTTCTGGGGAAAAAAGGGACCCTGTTTTTCATTATAAAATGTTCTTTTTCATAACTGTCAATATTCTCTGTCCAAAAGTCTATTTTTATCTGATTATTAATATAACCTATTCAAATTTCTTTTGATTAGCACTTGTATAATGTGTCTTGTTTTATCTCTTAACCTTTAACTTATCTATGTCTATATTTAATATCAATTTCTTGGTTTTCATAAAATCTGACAATCTATGACTTTCAGTGGAGCATTTAGGACATTTACATTAGTATAATTATTAATATGTCTAGCTCTAAATCTACCATTTTGCTGCTCATTTGTTTTCTATTTTCACATCTATCCTTTGTATCTTTTTTTTCTGTTTTTTGTTTTGTTTTGTTTTGTTTTTGTTTTTGCCTTGTTTTAGATTGACCAGTTTTTATAATACTTTGTTATTTCCACTACTGGCTTACTAGCTGTATATCCTTTGTCATTGTTTTGATGATTTCTTTAGGATTTGCAATATAGATCTTTAAATTATTACACTCTTTCCTCAAATAATGCTACGCCTCTACACAGGCAGTATAAGAGACTTACAACAGCAAATTTCACCCCTCCATTATTAGGACTATTATTATCATACATTTTACTTTAATATATAATCTAAAATCCACAATACATTTTTATTATCTTGCTTTAGACAATCTATTATCTTTCAAAAACATTTTAAAATGTTTGTAAATTCCCACATATTTACTATTTAGGAAGATCTTCATTCCTTTGTTTAGATCCAAATTTCTATCTGGTACCATACTTCTTGTGCTAAAAACTTTAATATCTCTTAAGTACAAATGTATCACTGATTAATTCATTTTGTTCCCATGAAAGTCATTATTTTAACTTCATATTTAAGATCTTTTAGCTGGGTAGAGAATGATTGGTTGAAGTCTTTTCTTTTGGTATTTTAAAGACATTGGTCTATTTCTCCTGACTTGCATACTTTCTGATGAGAAGTATGCTACTATTCTTATCTTTCCTCTAAATGTAATGTGCTTTTTTCCTCTGGCTATTTTCAAGATTTTTCTCTTTATCAGTAGTCTTCAGCAATTTCATTATCATGTGCCTTAATTATAATTTTCTCCATTTTTTTTAATGCTTGGGATTTGCTTAAATTCTTGAATCTGTAGATTTATAACGTTTATAAAATTATATTTATTAAATAATTTCATAGTTTTCACCAAATGTGGAATTCTATTTTAGGCATTAATTCAGTAGTTTTTTTCTTTGCCTCTCCCATCTAGGCCTCCAATCATATATAAGTTAGACTGAGGGATATTATCCTACTAGTCACTGAAACTGTTCCTATTTTATTATATTTTTTCTCTTTGTGCTTCATTTTGAATAGTTTCTATTGCTATGTCTTCTAGCTCCTTTTTATTGTACTACAATGCCTAATCTGTTAATACCATCCAGTTTACTTTTTAAATTCAAATATTGAGTGTTTTATTTTCCCTTTGTTTAAATTCCATTGAGTGCTTTAAAAATATATATTCCATTTTTTCCTCCCCATCATGTTCATGTCCTCCTTTGCATCCTTGAACATATTTATAATAGCTCTTTTAGCGTCTTTTACTTATATTTTAACATCTTATTTCTGCATCTGTTTCTATGTTTTGCTGGGGTTCTTTTTCCTGTTTACAGGTTATATTTCCTGCTTTGTATATGTATGTAAATGGTAAGTGTGTATGTAGTAATTTTTTAAATTACTACTAATTTTCTGCCAGAGTTACTTCTAGGTTAGTTTGTTCCTTTCTATAGCATTCTTGAATAGCTTTTATTTCAGCACAAATTTAGCCTGATCTCTAAGGCTAGGCCCTTCTGAGATCTCTACTGATTGCCCACATATTCAGTGGAGTCTTTCTTCTCTGATTTTAGGGAACTAAAAGCCAGCTTTAGGAAACTGGCCCCATGGGAGCTCTTGGAATTATTCTTCTTATGGCTCTTTGATAATCATTATTTCCTCAGAAATTGCCCTTGTCCAATTTGATAGAATTTCACCAAAAATATGCACAGATTGATATTTGGACAAAGACTCAAGAGGAACTCTATACATATTTCTGGACCTCTTTCTCATTTGGGGTGTTGTGTTTCACAAAAATATTGCCCAGCCTCCCAAGTCTAATCTTGGTTTCATCAGCTCGGTGAGATTGCTGAACTCTGCTTGGGCTATCAGTCCTGTGCCTGGTCCTCAAATTATCTCCAGGTAAACAACCTTGGATAACCTTGTTTCCCTTTTCTCAGGAATAATATTCCTATAACACTTTTTTCCAATGTCAAAAATCAGCTGTTTCTTTGTCTTCCCCTCTACTTTTCTTATTTATGGTGGAAGGGTAATTCCAGATTGCTTTACTCCTTCATGGCTGGAAGTGAAAGTCTCATACATTTTTTTAATATTATCAGATCATATTGTCTGCACTTAGAAACCCCCAATGGCTTCACATTACATGTAGAATTAAATTCAAAGTCTTTATCATGGTCTATATGACTATAGATGATCTGCTGCCTACCCCCCCCCTTTTTCAACTCAAGTCCTACTAATCATCCTTTGCTCACTATATTCCACCCACATTTGCTTGCTTTCTTCTCCATGATTCCACTTCAGAATCCTTACCCTCGCTGTTAACCTCCTAGATTCTGTCTACCATATATCTTCACATAGGTGCCTCTTATAATTTAATGTCAGTTAAAATTTTACCTCCTTAGTATATCTTCCCTGAATACACAATCTAAACTAGCTACTCTCCCAGTCACTCTGCACTAAGATTCCCTTTTATTTTATTCTCATAGCTTAACCACTATGTGAAATTACTGTCTTTATTATCTAGACATCCCTAAGAGCAGAGGATGCAAATTCCACTAGACCTGAGCCATGTCTACTCATCCCTGAAGAGCCACCACATAGGAGAGTACCTACATATACTAGGCGCTCAGTAAATATTTGTTGAATTAAATAAAACTGTTCATTTTTAATAAGATTCTGAACACATGGAGAGAAGACTGTGATCTAGAATGAAGAGCAAAGGCAGCAAGGTAACTAAGCTCTGAAGGATGCGGACACCCTTTCTTTCCAATTGTTCTTTCAACACTCCCACCCCTGGTTCATTATCTGCAGTCCTGGCTTAAAAGATGAATTTGAGAAGACCTAATGGTAATGTGGATTTTGCTGAGACTTGGTTGAGTATTTGAGATTTATCTTTGCCGAAATTGAATTTGGAATCATAGGTGATGGAAATCTCTAAGAGGGAGATATGTGGGAGGTAAGGGAACACCAGCCCTGGTAGGTGAACCTGTCCAGATTTCAGAAAACTTCCCTCTTTGTTTCTCAGGTGAGGATATCCCTGAATTCAGAGGCAAGAATAGGATGATTCTCTTTACAGAAGCAGTTGTTCCGTCCTTATACTATGGAACCTCTGTGACAGAGCCCTGTCTTAAAAAAAGGAGCCACCTTGAAGAAAACATCCTCTCCTCCCTCTTCCCAATATGAGACAAGAATATGTGTGGCAGTTCTAATCTACTCTGCAAAGAACCTGAGACCCACTATCTAGCAGTCAGAGATGGTTAATCTGTCACTGTGTCATCAGAAAATGTTTCAGGTCTGCCAGGGTGCCTTGGTGGCTCAGTTAGTTAAGCATCTTCCTTCAGCTCAGGTCATGATCCCAGAATCCTGGGATCGAGCCCCGCATAGGCTCCCTGAGCACCGAGCCTGCTTCTCCCTCAGCCTGCTGCTCCCCCTGTTCATGCTTTCTCTCTCCCTTCCCCCGCCAACCCTCTCTCTCAAATAAATAGATGAAATCTTTAAAAAAAAAAAATGGAAAAGAAAATGTTTGAGGTCTGTCAACAAGCCAGAGTCCTTTTAAACTCCCACATAAAACATACTCCACAAAAGCAAGGGCTCTTATAGAGGGAAGCATCTAAGGTAAGGGATTTTAACTCAGAGAGAGATCCAAAACCAAAGCAGAACAAAGTCAGTAAATTCATTTTTATACCTTGTGTTATGACTGAATTGCATTATTTTCCTGACTTATTCACACCTAGACACATTTAACTCATTAACATATAGGCTCTTTCAGATAAGAAAACCATCACTGTTGCAAAAAATGAAACAAATAAGGTCAACTTATTAATGTTTCTACCTTAAGGAATACGTTTGTTGTTCTGTTTTGTTTTGACATATGACTTCTAGCTTTATGATGCTATAACAAACATGCAGAGATAACATTTCTTTCATTTCTTAATGAAAATGAGAGTTGTCGAGAAACTACAGAGAATATAATTGGAGGAAAAAAACGAATGCTATAATCTCTAGAGCCAACATAAGCGTTAGCTTATCTATAGGATACCTCATAACAGCTGTGTAGTGAAAAGCACAGGTAAGTTGACTTTCTGGTTTCCTAACAAACCAGTGCAGGTAAATTCCAAATTGCCCCCCAATGACAGTGTCAGCAGTAAGAGAAGTCTGTGTGTTTACTAATTGCCGGTGATCTTCTCTTTTAGATGGGAAGTTACCAGCTTTTCTGGCCCCTAGAAATGCCAGCTCTGTCCCTAAGAGGCAGGAAGGCACAGGACTGGTGAGTAAAGCCAAGGACAGAGAGAGGGAGACTAACATAATGTCCACCGCTGGTCAGCAACACTCCGTAAATGTGATGGACTGACAGGGACTGAAACTGACCAGGAGAATGGCAACAAACTGGGCAAGGACAGGAGAAAGGAGAAACAAAAGCCTCATGTGGGGGAACTCAGTGACTGCTCCATAATTTTATCCTTCAGACCCAGTCAGCAGACTAGAGGCCCCATCTCTGCGCCAGGTCAGGCCAGGTCAGGCTGCCTTCCTTGGTTATATATTTTTAGTCTCTTTTCTTACTCCACCTTGTAAAGCCTGTGCTGACTTACTTAGAAACAAAAAGTAATCTGACTTGCTTTTAAGAGAAACAAGTCGGCTGGCCCGGAATAAATTCAATAAGCAGCACTCTGCTTTTCATTGGCTTCCTATAAGGTTTTCGGGGCCATCTGCTTATATAACAGAAGCCTTTCATGCCTCTGCTGCCAAATACATACATGCTTCTACAGGTAGAGGTGGGTTTTTCCCCCTGGTGAGGGAACATGTTTTATATTTATTGGCACTGGCTGATACTACTATACAACACAAAAGAAAGGTAGTGTTAGCAAGTAAAAATGGAATCCATGAAAATTTAGCACGTTTCCTAAGACCTCTCTTTTTATAAACATTACTTGTTTATAAATATTTATCCTTACTGTAAGAATATTAGAATATCTAGTACTTGTGGGAAACTGGGGAATTGCAAAGAACACACAGAACATTACATCATCTACACTACCTCCATTCAGAGATAAGAACTTATTCCTCTGGTGTCTGTAGATCAACCTTTTATAAATGCCCATATGTTCACAGTATATTCATTTTCACATACATGGGCTCCTCCTGTGCTCATTCTCCACCCACAGAAAAACACACACCACACAGGAGATAGTCTTCCACTGTTCCCCAGTGTACTCCAGTATACGCCTTGCCACTCTACTACTAGGTAAAAACTTCAGAGCGTACAAGTCCTCCATCCCAATGGCTATGAGCTTCTGGAGTTTTACACCCCCATCCCCAGGATCTAATACAGTGTCCTGAACCTAGACAGAACTCAGTAAGTATTTGCTGACTGGTACAACCTCTTTTATTCATGTGTTTGTAGAATGCGATGTTTTCCCATTTCATTAAATATTCTTTTCTCCTGTAATGTGATTTTTAATGACTGTTTATCCTTCATACTATGAGTTAATTTAAGTGGTCCATCACAGAACATGTAAAATGTTTCAAATTCCTCACAGTGATAAATAATGTTAATGACCATTTTTCAAATAAATATTTATGACAAAAAGGACTTTTGTCATAGGATCAGTTTCTAGGAGTTGAACAACCATAATGGGTATACATATTTCTGAGGCATTTATTGCCAAACTGTCTTCTACAAAGGTCATTTCAATTTACATTCTTATCTTGAATTTATGAGAGTGTCTATTTTCCCACATTGTCACCAATACAAAGCATTTCAATTAAAAAAAAAAACTGTCACCCTGATGAATAAAATACAGTTTTTCATTATTGCCTGAATTTGAATTTTTTGATGTCAGTGAAATGGAGTTTTCTGTATTCTTCTGCCACGGTTCAAAAACGTGCTGCTTCCTAAAGAATAAAGTCAGTTTTCCTCCTTATCATCCTTATTTTCTGTTACTCCCCAGATGTCTTCCTTTTAGAAAAGCCAAAACAGGTATTTGCGGTCCCTCCCAGGCACGCCAGGTTTCGTAGACCCTCGTTCTCCTTCTGCCTCATTTCCCACCACTCCATATCCACCTCTAGGGAGCCGGCCCATCTCTCAAGGCCCCTCTTGACAAACAACACTCACATTCCTTTGAGTAGCATTCGTGAAGAGGTTCTTTGCTGTTCCCTATCCAATGTGGTCTCTCCACCACGAAATTCTGAAAGCAAACTATGTGTAGTGATGGTCTCCCATCTTGTGTTTTCCTTAATTGTCTCCCTGATTTCCCGGCTGTAGCCCCACGAGCCTCCTTCTGACTCTCCTATCTGACCACACACCCTCTCCTGACATGATCACTGTACCTCCTCTTTCCCAGCTGGCATTCCTGACTGCAGTGACTAAGTGAAGTCCTGATTACACCACCCCATATGTCACATTCCTAATACTTATTACAGTTGGGATTTTAGGTTCACTTAGGATTCTTTCATGACCCGCTCAGCTGTGAACTACATGATGAAAGTGACCATGTTCATGTTTGTATCCCCAGTGCCTAAAATGTACACAGTAGGTGCTCAGTAGATAATTACTGAATAAACAAATGAATGAGGAAGTGGCTTGAGGAACAAAGGAGGTCATATGAACATGACTTGTATTCCATACAGTAGACAAATGGTCACTGTTAAAGTTTCAGTTGTTGCTGTGGTCGCAAAGCTTCTTGCAAAGCTTCTAGAACAATACTTGCCATGGGGTATGGTATAAAAAAACAACTATCTCTTGAATTGGAAGTAGATAGCTGAAGTGAATCTGCCTTGAATTTGCAAGATGGCTGACTGCTAGGACATCGCACAGTTTGAATTAATCCATCCAGAGACTTGCAGCCACTCAAATAAAAGAATTGTGAAGACGACAGAACCTGCCTTGGGATAGTCATGATGGACATTAGCACCTTCTTTCTGTCTGCCTCCCCAGAACCTTGGCCTTATTCTAATTTTACTCCATAGCTTTTCCCTGACTCCTAAGTCCAGTTCTTTAAGTAACTAAAGACATGTTCTGTTATAAATTCAGTTATTTCCTCATTGATTTTCCTGAGTGATCTCTGAGCCCAAGTTACTCAAAATTTGTAATTCCTCTCATCTGCCTTATCTGTGACACTGGTCTAAAATGGGGCTGTCACCATGTTGCCACCAAACAGGTAAGTTTTAACAAATGGCAGGTGCCCACAGGAGACTGATGGGAACAACATCCTTACAACTGAAAGGACCCTGGCAGTCCCCCTCACTCTCATTCCCACTCCATGACCTAGAGGAGGAAACAAGCTCCCCAGAGGATAAAGGACTTCTCCACAGGACTGCAGCTTGCTATTGACAAAGCAGGTATCAGGCCCTTCCTACAACCCCAGGATCCCTCCCTAATGAATATCACAGAGGAAACAACAAAACAAAACTGATGGTTATTCTAGTGATGTTTCCTGACTGTGATCAAAATTCTGTCCTTTGAAGGCTCACTACCTTTTGCTCTACTTAATGCCCATTGCCCACAGGCAGAGGCAAGAAAAAGGTGAAAGCACAGCTTTTCTATCTGAGAACATCCAGAACTGGACTATTCCCTCCACAGGAAGCTCCCTCAGCAGCTTTCAGTCAAGCTCCAGAAGTAAATCAAAATGCCAAGTCACGTTTGTCTCGGGCTTATCACTAAGGGCACCATCTTTTGACCCATGAGTGACCACAACAGCACATTATGTCCCTCTCCTTGCCCTCAGATTAGTAAGCCCTGACATTTGCCTGGGTTCCCTTCTTGCCCCCTCCCCATCTGCTGGGAACCCTTGGCCCTGGGACCGCTCCCGCCTGCTTACCCAGCTAATTGCGCTGGTGTTCTCCCTGAACCCCTTTAATAGGTCAGAGAATGGTCATGTTCCATGAGGACCTCACATTTTCTCAAAGTGATATGTAGGGGGAAGGGAGGGGGTTGAGAATGATGTGCCTTTTTCTCCCAAGGATTTCAGAGACAGCTACTTGCAGTTTTTGGAAACCATGATATCTATGTTCCAAAGACAATCACCATCTCAGCCAGTAGATCTCAAATTCTGTTATACATAAGAATCACCTAGAGCACTCCTCTTTAAAATTACCTTTGGGTGCATCCCAGAACAATTACATCAGACTCCCTGTGGAAGGGACCCAGACATCTGTATATTTTTGAACTCCCCAGATGAT
This sequence comes from Mustela putorius furo, assembly GCF_011764305.1. Classification (NCBI taxonomy): domain Eukaryota; kingdom Metazoa; phylum Chordata; class Mammalia; order Carnivora; family Mustelidae; genus Mustela; species Mustela putorius. The sequence goes on along the minus strand of NW_025422368.1, from coordinate 34,294,731 downwards.
TCCAAAGTGCAGCTGACTTTGTGCACCCCTGCTCTAGGGACCAAAGGAACCTTTTCAAACTGACCTTTAGTGCCAAGGACAAGGACGGAGCACCAGGAAGGAAAGTGAGAAGAAAGAGAGTTAAATCTGTTTCACTTTTCTTTTTGGTTTTCTTCCCCCATTTTCACCACAGACAATAACTCAAGTGGCTCAAAGAATTATCTACAATATACGAAGCAGAAATAATTCCCAAGGAATAGAACACTTATATTCATTGCTCCCCACCCCCCATTTAAAGCATTGACCAATTTCCGTCCTTGCTCTCAGATTACAGAGCATGCCTAATTTGAAGTCCCTATTGCCATGGGATCCCACAATGACTTATAAGGGAAAAATCAAGGTGTATGCACCCTCATTTATCCAAAGCCCCATTTCTCACAGGAAACAGTCTCCTAAACAATCATGTGCTTATTAGGAAGACACTTCTGTGGAATAGTATTTAACATTCAAGCTGCCGCTGTCTTTTCCTTACCTCTTTACATTCACAACTGGTTTTTATAGAAAACAGAAATGCCTTCGCTATCAGCCCAGCCTGGAGCAAACAGGAGTCAGGAGCAAAAGTCCAGGAAGGATTTTCTGAAGGTCACTGAAATGGCATCTCCACCAACACAGCCACACGTGGAGTGGGATGAGGGGAGGTGGGAGAACCTCAGGGAGGCACCCCCTTAGGCTGAGGACCTATCCAGTCCTGGGGACAGGTACTTAAATTAGCATTCTGGGGGAGAAGGAGAAGGAAGGACTTAATGTAGCAAAGAGTTGTGTGAGAGAGCAAACATACCACATTAAAAGAAGAAGAAGAAGAAGAAGAAGAAGAAGAAGGAGGAGGAGGAGGAGAAGAAAGACAACAGGAATATGTCCTAATTTGGAAAAACAGGCCACATTGCCATGGCAACTCTGAATCTCCACAAGGCAGCCAGGCATGCCTTTAAACATGGTGTTAAATAGTTCAACTATGAAGAAGAAGAAAGGGAAGAGTTAGGGGGTTTGGAAGAGAAATCAGCGGCCCCAAGCCTGCCAGGGGCCAGAAGGATACGTTTCCTAAGCACAAGGGAGCTTCTTGAAGGGAGATTTCAGACACGTTGGGGATTGGAGCCTTCCTCTCAGATTTGGGCTGGCTGGGGACTGTATTTGCATAGAGTTAACCTGATCTTAAGGAAGATTCTCCCAAAGGCATGTAGATGCTAACCCAGGACTTTTCAACCTTCCTCTGGAGAACTGTCGCCCCAGCATCAATCCTGCTGGGCTATGCCCAGGCCGCTTCCCAGGACCCTGAGGGGACTGTGGTCTTGTGCCACAGGGAAAGGTGATTCGGCAGCCACAGGGCTGAGCAGAGGAAAACTCTGGCCACACGTGGTACCCATTCATGACACCATGGTGGGGGTCATGGTGAATTATGGCCTCGGGATGCACAAAAAAAGAGATTTCATGGATGAAAAAATTAAAAAGCCACCTGGAAGCCATGTCGAAATGTAGTCCTGCCATGTGTGGAACTTTGGGATCAAGCCAGAGACGACAGGAATTCAGGAAACAGTTTACTGGGTGGCTTTGAACCTTTAGAAAATATGAATAAGAATATAAAACTGTTCTCCCATCTGGAACATTAATTACTCAAACCATGCTCTTTAGGATCGGCATTTATTTTACCTTGCAACTAATTCTCAACCATATTGCCTTCCGCATTCATTTGCAACCTTCCCTTCTACAAAAAATCCTTTCTGGCCTGGCCTTCCGTCCTGACGTGCCTTTCTCAATTTTCTCCTATTAGGGCCCCAGGCTTTTCTCAAGACAGAGCACAGTGAACACAGCGGTTCCAGCAGGTGAGGGTCAAGCCAGAAACCAAGAAAAAAAGGCCCATACCCCACGGCCCACCCAGATGCCCATGGGTAGAAAGTGTGCCTCACAGTAACCTTGGAGGAGAAAGCGTTCTCCTCTTAGTCTGACAACAGCAGTAATGAAAACAGGTGTATATTGTTATCCCACGCTTCCTTCTCCCCCTTTTATGTTCATTGGGTTATAGCAAATCATTCTCTGCATAGATTTAGTCTTAGTATATAGGAAGCTGAAATTTCCACTTGCTCTGCTGTGCTCCACCAGCAAGTTTCCTGGTCCATACACATTCTAGCCCAGAATGGGCCTTTTCTGGTCCAGAAGGGCCATGCCTCATGGCAGAGGCCTCACTAGGTCCCAGACTCTAGGAAACCACACCTCTGCCACCATGAACACCTTCCGCACCCCCCGTCCCCTGCCCCTGTGACATCCCCTCCAACCTAGCACATCTCTCTCCTGGGGATATCTCCTTCTGCATCACGCCACACACACGTGGCCTGGATCAAATCATAATCCCCAAAGCCCTCAATTTCCTCACTTGTACAATTACCTTCACCTCACATGGGATGGTTGGGAGGCCTGAAGGAGGCATCTGGGGAGGAGAAGGTGTAGTGCCTGGCCCACGGGCAGCCTCCAAACAAAGAGGGTTCCCAATCCCATCCTCCAAACAGAGAGGGTTCCCAAAGCACTGTAAGGCCTCCTTTCTTTGACTGTTGACCCCACAAGCTTGGTATTATCACCCTGATTTAAGAGGAAGAGCCTGACGTTCTAAATGGTTAAGTGATTGCCTAAATTCAAGCAGCTGGGAGTGGGCAGAACCCAACTTGACTTTCATAGTCACTGCTCTTCACCACCACCTTATTCTTCCTGGTAGCTCAGGATTTCCACACAGAGGGGTCTGGGCTTGGCAGTCTGATTGAGGAGTTGTGCTGAGGGTGCCCTTCATAGCAAACCATGTCAGCATTCATTATGTATGCTTATTTGGGTAAGTCACATGGTTGGAGGGATGTTTGTTGGGGGGGGCTGATTAAAATCTGTGAAGGGGCTAAAGACCACCTCCCCTAGCCTCCCCTGGTGCTGCCATGAATGCACTGCCTTTCCTACAAGTAAGAATAAATATCTGTTTAATAGAAAACATTATATTGTTCCTTGGTTGCAATTCTCCTTTTCCCCCAGAGGGATCTCTATAAATACCAAAGAACTTAAAAATGTAGGAGGGAGATGGGACACCTGGGTGGCACAGTCAGTTAAGCATGTGACTCTCGGTTTCAGCTCGGGTCATGGTCTCAGGGTCCTGGGGTCAAGCCCCGCATCAGGCTCCATAGTCAGCTCACAGTCTGCTTGAGATTCTCTCTCTCTCTTCCTCTCCCTCTGCCCCTCACACTCAAGCGCGCACTCTCTCTCTCTTTCAAATAAATTAATAAATAAGATCTTTTAAAAAAAAATTTAGAAGGGAGATACAAGTGGAAAACTGAAACCAATCATTGTTACAAAAAATAAATGAGCCAAAAGGCTGTGTGTCAGAGGGGTGAGAATGGAAAAAAATGAGCCAAATGGAGAAAAGGAGAGGAAAATCAAGTGTTTAATAAACTCACTTCTTAAAACCCTTCTTATGACCAGGCCTGGAACAAAACTGGCCAGTCATGGCCCAAAGCACCCATGTGATCCATTTCCCACCCTGAAGCCACTGAAATTCCCAGACTCTGGCACTGTTTTTCTTGCCAGACTCTCATCCCTCTCATCTTACCCTCTTAGTTCACTCCCCATCCACCAGTTGAAATAATGTGCACTCTAACATGTCTGAACAGTACATGCTTGTTCTGTCACATTACTGAAATGGGCTCCTGTGATTGCAGTGCCCACTCACTGGGCCTCCACTTCCCACAAGGTCAGGGTCTTCTTCCCTCCCCCGACCCCACCTGTTCCCTCTCCTGACCCCTCCTGAAGGATTAATAGGGTCAAAACCTGCATTGAGCCAGTTGTCACATGATCAGACATGACACAGGGGATCTCTAACCTAGCTGCCAAGACATAGGGAGGGAGAAGCCAGACATTTTGCTCAGGAGGCCAGTGTATTTCGGGGGCTTCGCAGAGAGGGAACTATTAGCTTATTCCTGGTGTCCTGCTTAGGCAAGGTGGCATAAAGCCCATCTCTCTCCCCTTCGATGTCATTCCAGGCACTGTGGCATTCACACGCTCACCTTCATTGGCAGGCTGACTTGCTCAGCGGCATTCCTTTGGGGAGGTCACGGGATCTGCATTCACTTAGTGGGGCCCCCAGTGCCTGCACCACTCTCGGCCAGCCCTTTCACCTGCTCGCTCTGCCAACATGTGGCAGAAAAGGTGCCATCAAGGACTCTGTTTATAACATCAACTGTTCACACTCTGGGGTGAAGTCAGCTCAGGCATGTGAAGCATGCATGTGCGGAAAGGTGAATGAATCTACAAGAGAAACAGCAAAGAATCTGGTGGTTTTGACAGCAGCTTGGCAGGCTGATTTTCCATCACTTAAAATTAATTACATGGCATAATGAGCACAGACGTCCACAAAACAAGGGAGACAGGTTGGGTAACGTCTATGAAGTCACTGAATGAGAGTGATGAAGCCCAGGAGCAGCTTTACCATGATTTATTTACACAGAAGGAAGGTTTGGGCCAGAACCTTTTCCAGATGACGGCAATCTGAAAGTGATTCAACCCGATGAAATGTAACCCCAGATCCAGTCATCGGGGTGAAAATCCCTGGGTTCTTTTCAATTCCTCTAACCTGAGTAGTAACAACACCTAATGCATGCATGGTGCTTACAGCTTAACAAAGCACTCTCACGGCTATTATCTCATTTTAATCATTACATCATCCGTTAGCGTTTCATGGACAAAGAAACTTTGGTTCAGCCATCTGCCCAAGGTCATGCAGCCTCCAAGAAGCAGAGCCAACTGGAAGAGCCACGTGTCAGACTTGTGACTGCATGCCTCAGATTTATGCCACTGTGGTCCACACTCCTCAGAGACACAAGGACAGGCACAAGAAAATCCCAGAACCAAGAATAATGTGCATAAGAAAAGCCACCCGACAGCATTATTAACTGGCTATTGAAAATTCAGCTGTAGTGTGAGCCAGAACCAGGTCAAAAGCTCTGACTTGATGAAATGGACCAAAACAGCTCATTCAAAGAATGTCAAACATCTCCACAGTGGAAAATCTGCACACAAGTGTATGTTTACATTATATGGAAATCATGGAATGTTTTTACACTTGAATCCTTCAGAATACAATGGAATGTTTCTCCCCACCTAGCCAAAGGAAGAAGTATATCCTGGAATGAAGGCCCAAACACCTGTAATTCAAATGGTGAAGTATGTTTCACTTCTCTAAGAGGACATGAGGCATATTACCATGGCCTGTGAAGCACTGCTCTGGTTCGTTCTGGACCCTCCATTTTGGCCCATGGCGCCCCTCCATACCGCTGGGGCCAGCTCTACTTCCTCCACAACCTGTTCATTTGGTAAGAATTCCAGGCATTCTAGAAACATAAGGCTGGAAAGGAATTCAGGGTCATCTCATTGGAAAGAAAAAAAGGAAACACAACAGAATAAGATAGGAAACAAGATTCCAGGGCTGAGAAGAGCACCTTGGAGCCTTACTCTGCATTAGGAAGTGACAATGAATGAATGTATCGGTGCAGGGGGAATCGCATGATTTAGAGCCAACGATGCCCGGTTTAAATCCTGGTTATAACTCTCACCTGCTGTGCAATCTTGACAACCACTTAGGTCCTCGTTGCCCCAGTCTTCTCCTATATAAAATGGGACTAATAACATCTACCTCATCGGGTTATAGTAACGTCAGAATAATATCATTAAGATAATACAGTTAAATGCAATAACCAGATATAATAAAACATAAAGCACTCAGCAAAGTACTATTCAGCTTGAGTTAAATCATTTTCTACCTTTTGTATGTCCAAAAATCAATGGGTATTTCTTTGTTGATTTAATTTAGAAATAATATTACATGGCTGATTTTTATATTTGATATACAAATCTTCTTTATTCCTTTCATTCTGAGCTTTGAGTCGTTTGTCCTATCATTTTTTTTTTATACATTTCTAAAAAATAAACCTATGATTCTCCTGGAGGCAGAAGCAAGAAGTAGTAAAGGAAAATCAGTCCTCACTATGGGCAGGACATAATATCCCATCTGTTTATTAAGTGCCCATGGTATTGGAGTAGCATAACCGCACACCAAAAAAAAAAAAAAAAAAAAGTGTTAACTCAAAGCCAAGAAACGTACACTCATCTTAGCCTAAGCAGCCTCGTTGGAGGTAAACATGAAGTTACCTCTGGGTTTTTGGAAAACTGAAGGTATCTTGGTGAGTCCCTGGGGACATGATCCTCCTCCTCTAGACAAAGAAACGGAGACCCAATGAATGGCCCGCCTTGTCCAGCATCACACAACCAGCCATGACCGAGGCAGAACTCTCACCCAGGCTGTCCTTTCTCCTCCACACCACAATTTTGAAATAACCTTCCAACCAGAAAGTTGGATCTGTATTTTATTTTCTCAGGTTACAGATGAAGATGTCCTGCAGGACAGAAATAAAGGCTTGCTAAAGTGAAGACAGAGTACATCGCTCACTCCCCCTCAACCCCTGAGCCTCATCAGTCAGCCACTGAGCGTGATGACATGCCCAAGAAGCTCAGTGCCACATTCTTGGCTGCGCTGCAATTTCTGTCAGAGATGCAGGATATGAGCAGGGCCCCCAGCCTGTCAGGCTTCAGAGCAACCATTCAGGAGACACATCTGGAACCATAGCTCGTAGAAGTAATTTCCTTGCCAACGTTGCCTCTAGCAATAATATCTACACCAGTGCTTCCTGAACACCGGTCCATGGATCAATGACAATCCATGACAAAGTTATCACTGGGCCGCAGAGAAATAAGAAAAATAAGAACAATGCAGTGTTGATACAACTGAAGGTATTCAATTTAAAAGGACTATCCTTTACACTGAGATTATGTACCTCTTAGTTTTATTTTTAATACTCATTCCCTCCCCCCCACTTTTTTTTTTAATGTGATAGAAAGTTTTTAAAATAAAATACCTTTAATGGGGAAAATAAAGACATCCTCCTAGATCATTCCACCACGGCCTTCTTCATTACCAAGTAATTAGAATCAAGAAACCAGGAAACGTCTCCTCTAAGGAATGGGCAGCAGAGGCTGTGAGCCAGAAGCACTAAATTCTCTCCTGAGACTGGAGCACTCCCAGCAGAAGTGAGAAGTGGGAGCTTGGGGAAGGCGCTGTCAACAGTAAGGTCAGGGGACTTCCGGGAGCATTCTAGAACCACACTCTCCAACGCCACACTCACCACTCCACATCTTCTGCGCTCAGTCACACGGGGTTCTCACTGTGTTATATGCAGGACTTTTGTTTCAATTTATTTGTTTCTATTTTCCACACTCAATGAACACTCATGAGTGTTCTTCCTAAGTGCCTGCCAAGCGTCAGTATCTGTATCTGAGGGTTTCACGTGCATCAGTTCACGAAGCCCTATGGCAGGTCTCTAAAAGGTTAAAGGTGACCTCACCGTTTTTTGTAGATGACTGCTGCAAACTTTCTGCGACAGCCTCCCCGATCTTAGTTTCTTAAATCTGGTCTTTCTCATCTGGCCTCCGTGCCCTTCTACTCCTTTACTGATGCATTCTGCATGTTAGCATGGATCAAAATCCTACTTCTGTCCGTCTGTTTCTCCAACTTCACTGCAAAGCCTCAGTGATTTGCTCCATGTCAACATGTGCTGGGTGCTCACTCGCATTCCCTGAGTGACTAAACAAATCGAAGACCACTTTTCAAGGAGCTAATCATCCAATAATTCAATGATATTTTTTAATGTTGACATTTTTTGTGAAAACATCCATGAAAAGAAAGCTAACATCTATAGTTCATTAAGGGAATCAGGTGAAAGTTAGGTCTGGAGAAGAGATGGCTTTTCACCAGCAAAATAATTAAGTGAATTACAATGAGATAAGACACATAAAGCTGTTACACAGAGCCAGTATTCCATAAATGTCAACCTTCTCCCCTCCCAAACTCATTTCCAATTAGTTGCCCTTTGGAATATTGGAGTGGTTTACTTTGCTGTTTTTAAGGAAATCTGCTTTATTTTGTCACAACACTGCTTAAAAAACAAACAAACAAACTACAGTATCAACGCTGGACCAAGGAAAAACACCTTGAAAACACATTATACCATTTGTCATGTTCTCTGGAATATACAGACATGTATGTATGTATGCACACACATACCTCCCCAATTTTGTTTGACATCAGGTTGCTGATTATTCTGAGTATAATCTTCCAGTCAACTGTGTCCACATTGACTATTTCTGGGGCCATTCACGTTTAATCCACTTTTAAATTTTTTTCCAATTTTTCGTGGATGATCAAATCAAAAGCTTCTTCAAAGATTACAAATACTTTTCTTTCTCTTAAAATGTCTGCACCTTCAGACTTTTGCAGTATATTAAATCAGTGAGAGGGGATTTTTAGAAACACCAGAAAAGCTACTAGAAGGCAAGCACTACTTAATTCTAAAAAACCCAGTAATTAATAAATATTAAATAGCCAAAGACATCAATTAGGCCTAGAAACACTAACATTTCAAGAGTCACACAAGATTATTATGTCTATTTTTGGAAGACACATTTCTAAAACCATAATAGATACCATTTGTAAATCTATCAAGATCCTATCATTGCTAAATCCAAATGACTCAGGTTTTGATCATTTGCTTGTAACAAATCACCAAATCACCGAAATGTGTCATGTTATGTTGGCATGCATCTCTCTTTCTGTTTGTGCCTATGGATTCTATTTACACTGCCCAGTGTAAAATGGTGTTTAATATCCATCTTAAAGCCAATGTTATCAAAATACAATTCAGTTTACATTCAACAACTCCAGAGTAGGCCAAGAACCTAGTACATTTTCTCCTCATTATCACCTCGGTAAGAGTCCCTTGCCAGGATCTGGCTAGGAGGCTTATATCTGACAAAGCTTAATGAAGTGTTAATGAAGGGAAAATGTCCCAGCCCATTCTGGGTTTTGTTCCGAACAGGTTTAAGTGTATCCTGGTGAAAAGCTTTAATTGTGGCTCTCCCCGCCACGCCCCCCACCAAGAGAGGATAGAGAAGGTGAGAAGTTGTACACTTGGGTTTGCCATCTTTTGTTGGAATGCGGTTGTCTTTTGTTCATGATTGCTAAAGTTTAATCCTTGCCTTTATCTTTAAATTCCTGTGCATGGGCCTTCACCCACGAATCTCCATCCTAGATAGCTGCCCAACATTTCTAATAGTCTAGGTTCTTCAGCATGTAGACTTACTACAGCCATAGCTTCTTTTTCTTCCCTATAAAGAACTTTGTGATCTTTTCCAGTCCATCTGAACTCTATTCAACTTTCATCTCCTCAGCCAAGGTCCGCAAAGACTTCCCAGGCCAGACCCTCTTCATCCTGTCTTCCCTCCCCTGTCCTGATCAGACACCAGCTTGCTCACAGCCACTGAACACACTTCAGTGTGATTTACATGGTTCTCTTCTCCTGTAGCCATTAAATTGGGGCCAGAAGGCTTAGATTCTAGTTCCAGACCTGCCACTTAAAATTTCTCAGTCTTTGATGTATCATTTACCTTGTTAGAGTCTTAGTTTTCTTCTCTGGAGAATGGGGGTGGTGATAGTGGCTATCATTTCACAGAGAAACAGTCTAATGCTCTATTTCCCATCTTACACAACTATCGTATCGAATTAAGACAGAGCACATAAATTCATTGTGAAAACTGTAAAACATAAAACGTAAGATTAAGGTATACTTTTAAATCTCCAGCCACACACACTGTGAAGTTTTTTTTTCTGATCTCTCTCTGGTTTTCCCTCTTCTTTCCTCCTGGAAGCTTCCTTGCCCTTCCAGTATGAATCCCCCAGTTGCACACAAATTTCCATGCACTCTTGAGTCCCTCTTTCCTAAGGATGTTAGAGGGATGCTTCAAGATGAGAAGTAAAGGGGTCATCTCGGGGCTCCATTTTTGGATGAAAGGGAAGGTCTGTCTATAGCCTGTAGGTAGTTACTTTGATCACGGAAGAGTCCCAACCAGACAGAGTTGACTTCATCCAAATATGCTTGCTATGGTTATCATAAATTCATGCAATCTCCAACATACAGTTCTTTCATCATAGAGAGACCAAAAATTAATTCAATGATATTCAGTTTTATTACTATCTGACAGTTCATTAATACACTTTTAATCAATCATCTTAGACCACATCTCCTGTGCAGACACAAGAGAACCAGGTTAAAAAAAAAAAAAAAAGTCATTCTCTCCCTCTCCACCTTAATTTGTTTGCTTTTATCCCTCACCTCGAGTCCAAGTGGAGGGACAGCAATTCATTATGTCACAATAGCTGCTAGACTGTGTACTATGAGACAGGACTGGCACTTTGCTGAGGTCATAGTACTACCATAGGCCAACCTGGTAATCTAGAAAATTAGGCCAACTCCAGGAAAGAACTGAGGTGTGGCCTCAGGCAAGTCACTAAATCTTTCCTGGCCTCAGTGTCTTCTACCATGAAATAAGGGCACCACTCTAGTCCCTAAGATCCCTTGTAGGCTGAATGGTGTGTGACTTGGTATAGCACGATGATACATTCATCTGGACTTCTGTGAAGGGATAAGGACCAGGGTGGGGTGAGGACGAGGACGCCGCACTCTTCCTCAGGAAGCCCCTCTCCCTTCCTCCCTGCATTCAAAGAACTGTAGCCTTCTCTTTACAGCTCTCCGTGTGCCAAACCTCGGCAACTGTCAGAAAGGACACAGTCTGAAAACATAACGTGACAATATAGGTTCGCATTTTGTCACTGTTCCTCATTTCCTCTGTTTATCTTTAATCTACTCATGTCGACTCCTTTTTTCAGTCTTCCCCCTATTCAGCTGCTCCCCTCTCCTCCATTCAACATTTTCTTCTCTTAAACATCATATCAGATACTTCTAGAAAGGATTTTCTGCCAGGCTTTTATAGCTGACTGCTGCATACTTCTCATAATGGCCTCCAGATCTTAGTTTATCAAAATCAGTCTTCCTCATCAAACTTCTGTGCCATTTTCTCCTTTAGTGAAGCATTCTCCATGTTATAAATCTCAATTCCTTCATTTGATAGAAGAAATACCTAAGACTATGAGAGATTGAGGGACTTGATGGGTCAAACAGCTATTGCTGGTTATGAGCAAGGATGAGAACCAGGCTTCCAGACTGAGCTCCGTCTAGGCTCTTTCCACTGTAGCCCCAATGCCACTAAATGAACATCCCACTCAGCCCCACAGAAAAGCCAGAAGGAGTTCCTCCCCCGACCCGAAATGAGCAATAGTATCCCATCCACCATACTACCTACCTGATCCAAGGTGAATTTTTAAAATAGCCTCAGTCCCTCTCCCCTCAATTAAGTGACATGTACCTCCCATTTTACATAATCCTAGCTGTGCATAACTGCCTATTGTGGGATTCTTTTATCAGTTCTTTGACATAGGATATTAAATCTTCTACAGACACGTTACTCATGTTACTGCACCTCAAACCCACTTAAACCAATGCTTTCCTCCTATCAAGTGTGCCTGCTGATATGCTCCAATTCCACCATCACCTAGCCCAGCAGCCACTATTAGGATCTATGTGAAAAAGTAATTAAATCATTTCTGTAATTATCCTCTCATGCTTATAAATAATTAAGGGTTGCACATTCTCCCAGAAGCCACAAAGGGCCCAGAAACAGTGAATGACAGAGGAAATGGATCGAGAAACGTGCCTTGGGAAGGAAATTCAATGAGGGGTGATGATGGAGGAAGCAAAAATGGAGGCGGAGCGATGGGCCAGGAGTCGGCAAAATGGAAAGAGATGCACAAAACAGGGATGAAAGAAGAATGGCAGGGAGGAAGTGTTCTAGAGACACTGGTGAAAGGAAAGAACAAGAAAGAAGAAAAACAGTGTACCAGAACAGTGTACCAGAATAGATTTAGTAACAAAAGAGGACGAGGAAGAAGTGCAGGCAGAGGGAGACTGAAAGAGGACAGTTCTTTTTTATCATTATTTCACAGTGAAGGAAAGTGAGGCAGAGAAAAGTTAAGTATCCAGGCTACAGCCACAGAATTAATGAGGAAGAGAGCCAGGCTCTGAGTCCAGGTCTGCCTGGGCCTGAGTCCTAGAGCTAATCTGTGTACATACCTGTAGGCCTTTTAAGGTAAATGTACAATTACCTCAAAATAAGCATTAAATAAAAATGTGTAATGTTATCACCGATGTCTGTTACCAATAAATGAGGCACTGATCCAGCCGCAGCTCCTTAGCCACACCCCCTCTGGGACCAAGGGCATGAAAATGAAAGCTCGTGGCTGGAGGTCATCTTTGCCAGGAGGGAGAGAGCTCGCAGGGTTCTACAGAGACAGGGCACACATCTTTGCTTGGCCTCATTACGTGCCAAGCTCTGAGCAACTGGACCAACTTGCCACAGACTGTAAAACTAACACTTGTCAGCTCCAAAAGTCAAGACCAGACCACCTGGGAATTTCTAACTATGCCAGGTCTTCAGGTAGGCCATTGAGGGACCTCCACGCTGACAGGATGAAGCATGAAGATGGCTTTCATGCACCACATAAAGTCTAAGTCACGTGCAAGAGTGGGTCACAGGAGATAGGGGAGAGGACAACGGGAGAGAAGGACAGAGAAACACGAACCAGAAATGAGATAATGCGGGGGGCAGGGAGCAGGAGGGGAGGGAAAGGAGAACAGAGAGAAGAAATCAAAGAATCTAAGAGAGCGACAAACAAAGAAGGACCCAGGGTTAGAAGGTGACTCTCAGGGGGCAGTAAAAGGCAGCGAAGAATTCTTAGTGCAAAGTCAGATTTGAGCCCTCTCCGTGTGGTGTGCAAAATTGAAACGGCTTGGGGGCACCTGAGTGGCTCAGCCAGTTAAGCACCAGCCTTCAGTTCAGGTCATGATCCCAGGGTCCCAGGACTGAGTTCCGCATCAGGCTCCTTGCTCAGAGGGGAGCCTGCTTCGCTCTCTCTGTCTACTGCAACTCTACTTCCCCTTGGGCACAGAAACTGAAGGGCCCAAAGAAACAAATTCCAGAACCCAAAGGCCACACTGCTTTCCTTGGTGAAATTCATCACCAAGGAAATGGTGAATTTCTTCATTTCTTCATCACCAATCTCATCTCAGAACAACAGCGATCAGAGACCAGGGCATTCACAACAGTATTCCTATCTCTTGGGGCACCTGGGTGGCTCAGTAGGTTGAGCATCTGACTCTTGGTTTTGGCTGGAGTCATGATCTCAGGGTTGTGGGATCTAGCCCATGTCCAGCTCCACACTCAGCCCAGAGTCTGTTTGTTCCTCTCATTCCCTCCTATGCATGCACCCCCCAAAAACACAAGCTCTCTTTCTCTTTTTCAAATAAATAAATAAATCTATTAAAAAAAAAAGACAAGTAGTACAAGTAGTATTCCTATCTTTGAACTTCTCCTCATACAGACACTAGCTGCCCTTGGGGAAATGTTTTGGCAGGAGGATGGTATGAGAACTGGGACTCTGGTCGCCATCCTTGCTCTCTACCCTACCGAGCCCTGTCTTGGGTCCTGCTGCTCAGACTGAGAAAAGCTCCCACGGGCAACATGTGTGTAGCCAGAGCTGCTACTGTTGCTGCTGCTGACAAGTTCAGCTGAAGTTCCCCCACTCCTCTCCTGCCTGATTCTAAGAAATGGGCACTCACACTTCTGCCCAAACTCCTCTCTCCCTGGCTCTGACCCTGGGATACATACCTTCTTTCCTACTTCCAGTAGCAACTTCGGCTTCCAGAACCATCCACCCGGAGTGGGAGACCCTCTGTGATCTTTATGCCAGGGGGCTGCTGGGGAGGGCTCTGGCAGAGATCCCAGGTAAGCAGCCAGCAGGGGCCAAGGGGAAGAGAATTATTCACAGGATCACAGATGTTAGAGATGAAAAGAACTTGCAAAAACACATTTCACTCATCCATCCCACCTTGCAATGTAGGCCCTTTTCCAAGAGCATATGGCCTGTTCCCATCTGATTTCAAAGGATCTATCATTACCCACAAATATGTACCGAGTACGCTCTGTGTGCTGTGTGTTGTCCCAATCAGAAGAGAAGGAGACAAATGGACCCTCCCCCTTTGGCATGGGCTGCCATACTGAGAGATAAATCTGCCTCTCACACGTGTTGCCTGAGCCCACCTAGATATCTGTCCCTCCACTGTGACACCAGATACCATTCAGACACCTGACTTTCACTCTGGCACAGAAATAGGCCTTTGATCATTGGGGAAACTAAAAGGGAGAGTGCATGCAGAAGGCCCAGGGAAAAGGTGGGTCTCAGAGGAAGGGGATGATGAGGCGTCCGTTGAAGCAGCCTTTGGGTACCCCCTTTAGGAACTGGCAAGGATTTTGGTCCAAGGTAACAGTAGTTACAGTGGATTCTCTAAGGCCACTCAGGAAGTAGGAGCATCTAGTTTGCTCCGAGACCCACAGCCATCCGGGACCATGAGACAGAGATACTCTTACTCTTTGTCAGATTCCTCAGATTCCACAACTGCTGAGATGAGTCTTAGACTGACATACATCTGATTTCACTTTCTCCTGACACACAGCAAAAGCTAGGGGAAAAAATCCACCCCCATAACCCCAGAAACATCGTGAAGAGTCTGACCTGACCCCGGAGTCAAATTCTGGAGCAAACCCTTCACAGAGTCCTGGGCTTCAGGATCTAGGTCCACTCCTGAGAGTCCAGAGTTTGGAAAGAACCAGGGCCCCCATGCTGCTTCCGTCCCAGGCCCCATCAGACTGGGCCTGACCTCAGCCCCAAGTCCTTTTCCCATCCAACATTCCTTCCCTTTCTGCTCCTTATCTCTCATCCTACTCTCCTCCCGCCTTCAGAGCTGACCTCTCGTTCTGAATGTTTGTATTCTAATTGAGAAGGACTGGGAGAGGAGGGAACCACCTTTGCTAAGTCCAGTCAACCACTGTCTGGACAGCTGGGCTATTCCCTTCCTGGGTTAAGCTAGATGTCCCAGGAAGACCTAGCAATGGAAAGTGTTCAAGAGGAAGTGCAACACACTGCTGATTCCATGGGCTTTACTGTCACTCAGGCAAGGGGACCCGTTTCCACACTGCCATGACCAGTGTCACCACGGGCCACTTAACCTTCCTTTCCTACCCTCAGTTTCTTCAATCTGTAAAAGAAGGAGAATAATCCTCCTATCAAAATCCTAGGGCTCCTCTGAGGGTTAAATCTGCTCAATGTAGGTAAAACCCTGTCTGCTATAAAGTGTGGCACTAACATTTAGTAGGAACTTAGTTTTTTTAAAGGAGGGAACAGAAGGAAGCTGATTTCTTCTGAAACCCCAGATCTATGCCCCACCTAGGTCTCTTACTAATGAGGGAAAATCCAGGAGTCCCAACATACCCCAAAGAGCATGTGAAGTGAGCCAAGACCAAAACACTTCACAGCCTGCATTCCAGCTGAAACTCAGAGACAAAAAGGTCCTTGAACCTGATGTCAAGGTCAAAATCAACCTAATGGTTGATTTTCCCCCATTCCCAATTCCATGGCCCCTCCTTATAATTTCTAATTGCTACTCCCTTTCCTTCTCCTCTTCCTCATTAGTTTCTTATCATCTTTCTCCAACTCCTCTTCCTGCTTTTTAATAATTATTAAGCAGCCACATGATTGCATTGCACTGGGGACCATAAACAGAAAAGCTCAACAGGTAGATACTGATATTCAGAAAACTTTATCATCAGAACAATATGCCGTGTTCTACTCACCAGTGGTCCCCAAACCTGGCAGTATCACAGAATCCCTTAATGGATATTTGTAAGAACAGCAATTAGTGGGATTTACCCCAAAAGAATACTTGGGTATGGAACCAGAAAATTCATATTAAAAAAAAATAATAATATAATAATAATAAAATAAAACCCTCTGTTAATTCTCAGGTCCGGTCAATGTAAGAACACATTGTACAATTGGATTAAAGAAATTCTATCAAGTTCCTTTCTCCTGTTTCTGGATGTTTTTTTAACTCCTTTGTTCCCACTATCCCCTCAGCTTCTTAAGTCATGCAGCTTTATTGTTTGAGAATTGACAATATTTGTTTTTATATAAGTAGTAGGAACACTACATTGAATGGCAAGTGAATAAAGGCTGAGGGGCTGGAGGGAGCTGGAAGGACCATGCAGACAGTTGATCTGTGAAGGCAGAAGAAGTGAGAGTACAGACGGAAGGCAGTGGACATACGGGCAGGCAGAAGGAGGAGGAGGGAGGGGTGGGTGGCAGAAGCATGTAGGAACTCCAGTGGAACCTGGCTTTCCATGAAGTCTGTTGTCCTAGCAACATGATGACGCTCTGACATTGAAGGCTGCTGTGCCTTACAACTCTAGCCAACATGTTGTCAAGGTAACAGAATATATCCAAAACACAGGGTGGCAGGCCAGGAGGACTTGGGGGTGGAGGGGTGGTGCCAGAAGTCCTCAGGTCAAGGCAAGCTGCACTGAATGGCTGAGCCATCACACTAACTCCCATTCTCAATGGCCACACCTCTTAGCCCAACATCTTACCCCAAATGCACCATTCCCAATGTCACTCTTCTCAGTGCTATCACCTCCATTTGGGAAAAGGGGAAATTATATCAGACTGCAACTATGTAGACACAAGCCCAGGAACTGGCCACAGGACAGTGGTGTCTGGGAACTCCAACAACTGGAAGCAACAGGCAGCTAGTGCTTCTGACTGCCTATGATACTCTATTAATTTGTTTACAGGTCTGGAAGCAAACTTTGTAAAAACAATGAAACAAAACAGAAGCCTGGGGGCGCCTGGGTGGCTCAGGGGGTTAAAGCCTCTGCCTTCAGCTCAGGTCATGGTCTCAGGGTCCTCGGATCGAGTGCCGCATCGGGCTCTCTGCTCAGCGGGGAGCCTGTTTTCTCTTCTCTCTCTCTCTGCCTGCCTCTCTGACTACTTCTGATCTGTCAAATAAATAAAAATCTTAAAAAAAAAAAAAACAGAAGGCTGTGTAGTCTATAGATACATCAAAAGAAAATCATTCCTGATTCACGAGGAATTTGTATTTCAGTGCTACTAAAAATGACATTACCAGCCATTTATTAAAAACCAGGTATGTACCTGGCAAAGTAATGAGTCCTTTAAAGGTTATTTCATTTCATCTCATAATAACTCTGAAGCTGATGAATACTCCCACCCTCATAGCAATGGGGAAAAAAAAAAAAAAAACAATAAAACCCAAGATCACAGAAGTCACACA
This sequence comes from Mustela putorius furo, assembly GCF_011764305.1. Classification (NCBI taxonomy): domain Eukaryota; kingdom Metazoa; phylum Chordata; class Mammalia; order Carnivora; family Mustelidae; genus Mustela; species Mustela putorius. The sequence continues at coordinate 34,277,485 of NW_025422368.1, read as the reverse complement.
ACATAGCAAAAGGTCACCGAACTTCTGAAATGTGGAGACATGCCTTAAAATGGCTCCCAGGTATATATATTCAATCCGCTATACTATTCATCTCCAACCAGAAAAGAGGCTAAGTCAAGTTACATCACTCCCTTCTTACACCTTCTGGACTGAACTGAAAAATAACCAACTCCACTCTAAGACTCTCGTGCCCTACATGATCTGGCCCCATGGTACCTTTCGGCCTCATTTTCTACCATTGTCCCCCACTGCCTACCACCCTTCAATTAATTTTCCTGACCATCTGATACTCATTAAAAAACAAACAAACAACAAAAACATGCCTTTTCAAGGCCTTCACACCTCCTCTTCTCTCTGCCAAAATGCTGCTCCTGACATTTTCATGCATCTTGATCCTTCTCCTCATACATATCTCAAGGGTTACCTTCCCTGAGACCTACCCTGACAACCCTAAAATAGCCCTACATGATACCCCTTCCTGCTATTTTCATTTAAAAAATTTACCTCCAGAATAATATTGTTTAATTTATATGTTTGTTTATTGTCAGTCAGTGCACCATGAGGATGTGTCTCTCTTGCAGGCCATAGCTCCAGGACCTTGGACAGTTCCTGACATCCAGTAGATGCCTAATAAATTTTTTTTAAAGATTTATGTCTTTATTTATTTATCTGAGAGAGAGGAAAAGAGAGGGCAGGCAGGAGGAGAGGGAGAAGCAGACCCCTTGCTGAGCAGGGAGCCTGATGAGGGGCTCCATCCCAGGACCCCGGGATCATGACCTGAGTCAAATGCATTAGTCAGGCTTAACTGACTGAGCCACCCAGGCACCCCCTAATAAATATTTTTTGAATGAATGAATAAATAAAAGAGAAAGGATGCTGTTTGCTAAAAGTTTCAAAATCTCTTGCTACTACCTTTGGAAACTTAATTGCACTGATTAAATTTAGTTGGTGATATTTTGCTGATTAGTAGTGAATCGCACATGTTTATCTTCCAGAACTTAAAAAAAAAATGCTTATGTCTTTTTGCTTCCTCCTTTGAAAGTAGGCTAATAAAGTCAAGATTATCCCTGTCCCCCAAATGTTTGTCATGGAAGTTTCGCTCTGCTACCTCCGAATGCACCCCTAACTTGAGGCGGCCCTTTTGCCATGTCTGGGAGCTAGAAATAACATGGACATAGGTGTTAAAACTCTCAAAGTGAGTGGCAAGTTGATGACTGCCAGCATCTGACAGATGTGAGTAGGAGAGGGGGGATGGCCATACCAGCCTAGAGAGAGACAGAAATGTATTTTCCAGCAACCAGAGATTAATTCTTTCATCCATTTTCATCTGGGTTTAAAATACTTTTCTCTTAATTGCAACTGACATCTGCTGCACTGAAATAATTAATTCATCCATACATTTAATAAATGTATTAAAGGCTTACTATGTGCCAAGCTACATATGAGGTTCTGGGGATATAAAAATGAAAAAGCCATAGTTCCTCCCCTTATGAAGCTTGTAGTCTAGCAGGACAGGCAGGTAATTAAAAAAAAAAAAACAACTAGTATGATTAATTATAGCCATGATAAGGGCTACAGAAATTACAGAATGAAAGAGAATAAAAAGAAAAGTGGCACGAATTTTGACCTGGGTACAGAAGAAGAAAAATCTAAAAGCAGGAGGACTTAGGATTGGGAATGCAGCCCTGGATGACATGCAACATCCTGTGCACTGGAAAGGATTAAGAGAGCAGCAACCGGCGCGCCTGTGTGGTTCAGTGGGTTAAGCCTCTGCCTTCGGCTCAGGTCATGATCTCAGGGTCCTGGGATCGAGCCCCGCATCGGGCTCTCTGCTCAGCGGGGAGCCTGCTTCCCTCTCTCTCTGCCTGCCTCTCTGCCTACTTGTGATCTCTCTCTATCATAAAAATAAACAAAATCTTAAAAAAAAAAAAAAGAGAGAGAGCAGCAACCACATTTGCAAACATACAAACATGCACTCGCACACATGCAAGCACACGCATGCACATGCACCCAAAACAAAGAAGCAAGAACAAAAACCAGGAGAGGAGTGTGTAAAGGGAAGTCCCAGGGTTAAATGACAGCCCTCACTGCCCCAAAGTTCCACCGAAGGCCCCAGTAGTGAAGCAGCTGCCCAGAATGCTGACACCTCACACTTTCAGCATTGGCCCAGGCCCTGGGGTGGGGGTGGGGGGTTCCAGAATGTCAGAGCACTTTGGACAGAGCTCCCAAAGTTCGTGCCCAAGCAGCACAGAACGAGGCGAGTTCAGATCACTAAGACGGCTTGGGTTTCTATTTACATCATCCTCCTCACTCACTCATTTACTCAATGGGGACTTAACCGAAAAACCTCTCATAGACCCACACTCACTGTCTTTTTGAAGCACTTTCAATAACCATACTTAATACCCTTAAGAAATAGGATCTATTTATATGACCATTTTATAGGAAGGAATCGAAGGCTCAGAGAAGTTAAGTACTTTGCCAGAGATCACACAGTAAATGCCAAAGCTGGGAAACAACCTTGGCAGTGAGATCCCAGAGATCCTTAATTTAATGATATCTGCAAATGCTCTTTTTCCAAATCAGGTCATATTTCCTGGTTACCGAAGTTAGGACACAGACACATCTTTTTGGGGGGGCCATGATTCAACCCATTACAGTGTATATAGAGCACAGAGTTTAATCATTGTTAACTGTTTCATCAAAGTTAGCTACTACTATTGCATCAGACACGATGGCATGTGTTGGAATACAAAAATTAGTAAAGTATAGCCCTGATCTACAATGAACTCATCGTAGAACGAGTAAGACAGATGGGTAAATAAGACAGGATATGATAAAAGCATAAATAGGGCACACGTGGAGTGGGTGGGGGGGGGGAGTAAATTCTCTGAAGATAAGAGTTAGAAGAGAGTTCACAGAAGTACCACAACTTCTCTTGGAAAGTGAGTAGGTGTTTCTGGATGGACAGGGCAGAGGAGATTCTAAGGAAAGGAGGCAACACAAACAAAGGCACAGAGATGCGAAATAGCAAGGACCAGTCAGGGAGTGATAAATAATTTAGTGTGGCTTGACATTACTCTTCAAGGGCAGGGAGGTTAAGAGAAAATCCTGGAGAGGTAGCCTGGGACCAGATCAAAGAGGATGTCTTGTTCCAAGCTGTGGAGAACCAGGGCAGAGTTTTAAGCAAAAGTGTTTAACAATCAGATTTGAGTTTCTGAAAGATCACAGAGGGACCCTGCCACGTGGCAGTGTAGACAAGGGTGGAGGAAGGCCAGCACTGACATCATCAGTCATTGCAGAGCCCAGAGGGAAGAGGACCATCACAGGGTTTCCTCGCTGTTTGCACAACCATCCTGAGGGGGAAGGGAGTGTCCTGGGTTGATTTCTAGACCGGGTAACTACCCTGCTTAGAACTCTTTCTTGGTCTCTATAATGCCTCTCTTTCCTCATTTTTCTTGTTTTCATCTTACCTCCAATATAAATATCTCAGCTCCTTTATCATCCCCACCCCCTCTGGCTGTCCCTCAAACCATGGTGCACCCCAAGGTGGTTCTGTCCTTGACTCACCTCTCTCCTAAGTCCACTTGTTAGTTCTAAGCCATCTCATTCACTTTCTGGTTTCCATGACCCTCTGCTCACTAATGAGATTCATATCTATATTTCCAGCCCAAGTCACTCCCTCTACTTTCAAGTCCAAATCCAGTGGCTTACTAGAACATTTCCACTTATATGACCTACCCATGTTCTAAATTCTAGTCATTCTCCTTCCCACTGTCACCAAATGTATGACAAACCTAATTACTCTTGTCATCATAATTTTTGGAGTAGCACTAAAAGGGTCAACAGTGTTCAATGCTGCAGAAGGTCAAGAATGACAGAAAGTTCATTGGATTTGGCGTTTTGTAGAAAGTGAGAGACAAGGAAGTGAAACCAGCAATCCAACTACTTTTTAAGGAGCCGAACTGTCAAAGGAAAAGAAAGAGGAAGGGAGAACTAGGGTTAAGGAAGGACTTTATGTTTATTAATATGAGAGTGATCTGAATATGGTTAAGGGGGGAAAGAACTGGATTTTGGGTAGACCTATTCTTTACTGTTGGGTACGATCACACATACTGCAGGACACTCAACATGCCCCATTTCCAGGTTCTAAGAACCAAAAGCACACAGACACATGCACACACACACACACACACACACGCACACACACTTTACAAAGGTAGTCATTATGAAATCTCAAACCTCCCTCCCCCCATCCCCACTGCCAAACATTTCCAAGTATCTCCTGAGGAACACTAAGCTAGAAAAAAAAAATGCCAGCAGAAAGGAATAAATTGATACTTAAGGGGAAAAAAGGAAATAACGGACGAGCCAAGGTCCCAGTTCTGGAGGAAATATGAGGAGATGAGACAAAGGGCACAAAAGCAGCATTTAATGTGAACCAAGAGAATGACATGAGAGATGTTCAAGCTTTCAAACCACACAGACATTGGTTGAAGTCCCAGACTAACAGTTACTTCCTCGGAGAGATGCTTCTGACTAATCCCAAAAGTCATTCCCAACCTTTGCCCCTTTGCCACCTCCACCAGAAAGCCTCACCATGCCCACAGAGTTGGCCACATGACCTCGTTTGAGCTCATGAGGTTAGGGACGTGGAGGAGATTCCTCCTGATCTAATATCCACACCCCGCCTTTTCCTTCTTTGAGTATGGGCATGATGCCTACAGCTAGGACAGCATCCTCATAACCATGACAAAAATACCAAGGGAATCCCAGAAGTCAGCCCTGACTTCACTGTATCACTTGAATCACCCCCAGCAGTCCCCATCTCCAGGTGTCTTGTTCTGAGACCCCAGTAAGCACCTATTGGTTCGAGCCAATATGAGCAAATCACCACCTAAAGGTCTTGGGCAAAACAGTTAATCTCTCTGATCTACAATTTCCTTATCTGTGAAAAAGGACATCATACTTGCCTCATAAATGCAGTGAAAGAATTAAATAGAATAACATTTTTAAGCTCACATAAGGTGACTAGCCTAGAGCTTGACAAAAGTCAATGACCAATCAATGTTAGTTCTTTGCTCATTGCAACCGGCTAACAACACACAGTAATTTGGGTGTTCTTGGTCACTGTAAAAGAGAATTGTAGCCACAATTTTTTGTCCTCAAAAAAATGGAATCAAACTGGCCTTTAAGATGATTCTCATGCATGCTGGACACTCAGACCACAGAAATATAATTTTGAATAAAACATAGATCTATTGTCTAAGAATAAGGCAAAAAGAATTAAAGAAGACTCAGAAAGGGGAATAAAAATATATACTTCATGTAGAAATCATAATCTTCATGTAGAAACCATAATCCAATTTCTAGGTGTATCGGTATGATCAATTAAAAGCTGGCTGGTGACAGTGAATTAACTGGACCCCTGCCCCTGTATATATAACAAGTCACTACTTCTTACCGAGCCCCTTTAATATGTCCCTCATCTAAGAACTCCCTCTTCCTTATAAATCAACACTTCCAAATCTATGAGCGACCCTAAGCTCAAACACTATTTTATTCTGCTAGGCTTTCTTTCTTAATGTTCCTGACTTATCTTCATTGCTTATGCCCTGTGTGTATCAGTTTACTGAAATCACTATATGTTCCAGCTTTTAACATCTTGATAAGTCCTGATTGTGTCCCGTGTCACAATCAATAAATGCATTACCGCAGAGGCAGAGCTCACCAAACCACTGCTTATCCACCAGGCCTAAAATGAAAGATATGAACAACCCAAGTGTTTCTCTTTCAGTTAACAGGAAAACATGAGGATCCCACAGCCTTCAAAGCGTTAAATGGTCTCGTACATGAAGATACAAGAAAGGACCTCCGGTTTATCAAGCTACCGTGCTTCGTAAAGCTCACTACCCACTGAGAACTAGGTGTTATTTTGTCCCCATCTTGCAAAAGGAAATGTCGAGGCTCAGAGAGCTTCAAAAGCATCACTAAGCTCACGTAGCTGGTGAAGGCACAGTGCTCCAGACTAACGGCGCCAAAGCCTGCCTTCTCTCCGTGTCCCACCCCCGCCTTCCTATAGATATGTCATCACCTTCCTGGAGGATGGAGGAGAAACACAGGATGGCTCATGCGTTACTTTCTAGCACCAGGTGCTTCCAGGTCTATAAATGCCTAAAGTAATTCCCGCTTCTCCAAGTTTCTCCAAGCATTAAATCTGCACCTGGACTTCAACTGGCCAGTCTCTTGAAAGCAAATCCCTAGCTCCAGTTTTAAAAGGGAGGGTATGTTGGCCAACAAGACACCCACCCCACCGACACAGGTGGAAAGGCCTGGAATCCACACAGATGTGAGGGCCACACCACTGCCATGTGTACGGGGTCTTAGAGAGAAAGGGCCACCCATCTTTCCCCCAAGTATAGTACAAGGCAGGAGGTAAGATGGGAGAGGAGTAACAGACCTCTAGGCAGGGAATACTATCCCAGCCTTTTTCTGACTCCACAGCGTGTGGACCGCGAGTTTCAAAATCAGCCAAAAAAAAACTTTTAAAGTCAAACATACTTGGATCTGGATCGCAGTCCCACTGTTCTTCCAGCCGTGTCACTTTGGCCTTGGTACGCACTTGAATCTAGGTTCCACATCAACTAAAACCTAATACTACTACTGTTTATCTCACAGGATCACATTAGAATTAAAATGCTCATTAACATCACACCTGGCACAAAGTTGGCATGCTCTATCAAGATTTTTTGCTTTCCTGTCCTATTTACTATGTCTTAACTCTCCTCATCCGTATGGTAACACCACAGTATGCTCTTGAAGTATTCAGTCCCCAGGAAGACCACAGGTCAGACAACCACAGGCAAGGTAAACAACTGAAAGACATCAAAATTCAGGACGAAGAACAGAGTAAAATGTGAGTAGCATAGCCATCTTGGTATCCAGATTATGCTGGATATAGAGACCCACACGAGCAACTGGAGAGCAAGAGTCTATTTACAGTGTCACACGTCACTGCTGGCTTAACCACTCTCTCCAAACACATGGCCATGAGATGCGTGTTGGGAGAGACACAGCCAGTAAGGAAGAGAGCAAGAAAAGACAGGGCCAATGAAGAGTGGAGGCCATGTTCCTAGCCCCACTTAGATTCAAAATGCAGCACTTTGTGCAAAAAAATTACAGTGCTATTCAAAGCATCATCCCTCAACCAAACACTTTAGAAAGGAAATAATCATAACAACACACACCAGAGTGAGAATATTTTCACATGCCCTTGTACTAGGAATGAGATACAGAATATGGCACCTGTTTTAGCTACCTACTGCACTCTGGTCAGCACAACTACTTTCAGACTCTGACCGTCTCCTTGGCATGCCCTTTTCCATTCTTGCAGCATTAAAGAGCAGATCGTGTGTCCTCTTGCCTGATCCTACTGTAACTTCCACTTCCTGTTTTCCCTGCTACCTCCTACCCAAACCATTTTCCCTGGTCCTAATGCCGAAGTCAGTAAATCTGTCATTCCCTATCACACTGCTCTTTATTCTCTCACCTAAAGCAACTGTTTGTACAGTACTTTTTCAGAGTTTTCTGCATATTTTATTTCACTGTATCTTCAAAGTGTTGTGAAGTGGGTAGGGCAGAAAACAAAATTAAAATCTCTTAAACTATAAGCTGAGTATCAGATAATTTACGTTATTTGTTCATTCAAATTTCCAAAGCTCATGAGAATGCAGACTAAAACTCAGGACTTAGAATTCTTACTTTAGGGTTCTGTGAGGCAGAATTGTATCAACAGGAAGCATGAGCTTCAAGAGAGCTACTTTTGGGATTTGGATCCCATTCCCATTATTCACAAGCTGTGGTATCCTGGATGGGTTATTTAACCTCACTGAACTAAAATCTGAAAACCCAAGAAAGATTTCAGCAAAGCAGGAGAGAAACCTCCTAAAAAGAAACATAAGGTCATCTAGCTTTAGTTCATTATTTAGACTGAGATGGGCATCCTACACCCAGGATCTCAGGGAGAATAAAAGCATTTATAACAAGACAAAATAAAAGAGACTCTTTAAACACAGGTAGGGAAAACTGCCAAAAAATCACCTCATATACTTTTTAAAAAATTCTTATTAATTATTTTTATTAACATATAATGTATTATTTGCCCCAGGGGTCCAGGTCTATGAATCATCAGTCTTACACATTTCACAGCACTCACCATAGCACATACCCTCCCCAGTGTCCATCACTCAGTCACCCCAACCTTCCCACCCACCTCCCCAGCAACCCTCGGTTTGTTTTATGAGATTAAGAATATCTTATGGTTTGTCTCCCTCCCAATCCTCATACACTTTTTAAATGGTCTCTGTTACTATTCTCAACAGTTTGTATTATAGGCACCTAAGTGTACTCTCCTATTGAGAGCAGTTCCATAGCTGAATGTGCCTTTTTTGGCTATGGCACAGCTATACCATCAATGAGCTTTGGCTTCATGGTGGGGAATGACCAAGGGTCCTACCTCACATATCAGAGCCCTTCCCCTGATTTTTACCTGACCTTTCTTCTTGGTCGGCCTCCAGTTCAGAAGTATCTCGACAATTGGCCAGGACTCTATTCAATTCCCACTCTTTTCATGTATCATCGAACTTCCCTTTCTTCAAATTGTTCCATATGACCTTCAGCTTAGCCAGGAGAATGCTGTGCTGGACACATAGTGAAGCATTTGCTATGTATTTTCTCTCTTCAACCACCCTATAATATGTATTATGGTCCCCTCTATACAGGCAAGGAGATCAATATTTAGAGTGAGTGGCTGGAGTAGTCCAGATTCCCACATCTAGAGGTGATGGCTAACACAAGCTCTGATTGCAAATTCAGAACTTCTAACAGCTCTACTCTTCTAGCTCCCATGCTTTTTTTCCACCATGGTATAGAGTACATTTCCTCATTAGGAAAGTAGACACTCATTAATGTTTGTACTCATTAATTAGCATATGCAAAAAACAAAACAAAAAAACAACTGAGTACAAGGCTATCTGACCACATGCTGAATTTGTGTTTCTCTCTACTTTGGTCAAAGTCTTTTTTTTGTTGTTGTTAAGATTTTATTTATTTATTTATTTAACAGACAGAGATCACAAGGAGGCAGAGAGGCAGGCAGAGAGAGAGAGAGCGAAGCAGGCTCCCCGCCGAGCAGAGAGCCCGATGCAGGGCTCGATCCCAGGAGCCTGAGATCATGACCTGAACCGAAGACAGAGGCTTTAACCCACTGAGCCACCCACGCGCCCCGGTCAAAAATCTTCATATCCGTGTTTTCTTCCATTATGAACTCCTTCCATTGGGGCTTTATTCCTACAATATAACCGTCCACAAGAACACTTAGTAAATGGGCTTTACTTGGACGAACTAACAACAAAACTGAGGTAAAATGGCATGGCAATTACCTATCTTCCAGAAGGGGGAAGCAAAAGGAAAGGCTTTTTTATCATCCTTCAGATGGTACCTGTACCTCAAAGACTAGGCCGTGGCAAAGCTGCATTTCTTGGATTTTTTGCATCAGTTCCTTTTTAAAATGTTTTGTCCTGTGGCCGCACAGTTGATTCATAGTTGTCCAATTCCGTGTCCTCGTTCTAGGTTTGTAAAATATGTTCATGGTACTTAAAAATAAACTTCTATTTAAAAAAAAAATAAAACAAAACTGGCCTTAGAACTTGAGATGTTTTATTTTTGAAACTTGCCCCAAAAGCTTATTTCTCTGAGATCTGGGGGACTCTTTTTATTTGCCTTCATGCAAATCCCTTAACCCTGCAGATGTCCCTCTGGGGGGAGGGCATCCCAGGCATCTTGGCGCTGCTGCCTGCTCAGCCGGAGGGGGGGCGGTCCCCTGCTCACCCTCCTCAGCAGTTTCTAGCCCATTCAGGTGTCTGACCCCTCAGGGATGAGCCTTCCATCCACTCTCCAGTTTCTGTGGTATTCAGGACCTCCTTCTTTCTTCCTTTTCTTCTTTCTACCCACGTTTTAGAAATCTTTTCAGGTTAGAAGTCAGTTACATATTTTTTAGACTATTTTAGGAAATTGCCTAAAAACCACTAAAAAGAAAAAGAGAAGATGGAATATTTGGGTGTGGCTGCCATGGCGGGAGGTTTAAGAGACCAGAGAGGGATCTCCTTACCATCACCTCACTGCTTTCAGTCCTCCCTTTAACCCCCAGAAGTAGGAACCAAAAGGTCCACTGTGGACTCAGGCTGCATCCAAGCACGACGCCGTCTCATCTCTTCATTACTTCTCTCCTCAGATCCCAGTTCTGCCATTATGAATCAAGTGATAGATGAATTTTAGTCAGGTAATATCTACCACGGCGCTATATAGGGAAGGACAAAGTAGAGAATAGAAAGGTACATGAGACCCTGACGAGCCTTGCCTTTTTCTGGAGAGGCAAGAGAGCATGTGCCTTTGGAGCCAGCAATCAGTGTTGACGTCTTGGCTGCCAGTTACTAGCTACCTCACTTTGACTATGGTTTTTTCATCACTCTGAACTTCAATTTCCCCTTCTGTCAAAAGGAGTTAAATAATATCACTTAGATTGCTGAGTTATAAGAGTATTAAATAAGACAATACACACTGGGCGCCTGGTGGCTCGGTGGATTAAAGCCTCTGCCTTCGGCTCAGGTCATGAGCCCAGGGTCCTGGGATCGGGCCCTGCATCAGGCTCTCTGCTAGGCAGAGAGCTGCCTCTCTGTCTCTCTGCCTGCCTCTCTGCCAACTTGTGATCTGTCAAATAAATAAATAAAATCTTAAAAATATATAAATAAAGCCTCTGCCTTCTGCTCAGGTCATGAGCCCAGGGTCCTGGGATTGAGCCCCTCATGGGGGTCTCCGCTCAGCCAGGAGCCTGCTTCCCCCTCTCTCTCTCTGCCTGCCTCTCTGCCTGCTTGTGATTTCTGTCTGTCAAATAAATAAATAAAATCTTTTTAAAAAAAATAAGACTATACACGCAAAGTGCTATGTACTTGAGCACACAGTAAACACGAAAGCACCTAGAACGAATCAATGAACAAAAAGAGCTCAGCCCCTCCACATGGTCTGCAGCTTACCCCATATGATGATATTGTCATTACATATTCGTAAGAGGCACAACAGAGAAACAACTAACCAGTGTAGCCAGTAACCTTTCCTATGGGGGCAGGAAGGCGGGAGTGCTAAAATAATGGAAGTTGCACCATAGCCCGCATAACCAAAAAAAAAGAAAAAAAAATCATTTTCACCTTTCGTGCTCTCAACATAAGCATGCACTTCTTTATGATTCAAAAAATTTGGCTCATCCACCTTGGCCTTCTTTCAGTGCAACATCGTGCCCTCAAAATACCACTGTGAAAATAACATCATCAGCTGAGGACAATGATGTTAAGAAGAAAAAAAAAAAAAAAAAAATCTATCCTAAGCAAAAGCTCAATGGGTTTGTCACTGTTGGTCTCTATTTTCCATTCTGGTTTAGTTTATACCATGTCCCCCAGCATGGACTTCTAGTACCAGAATTTCTTTTCTAACACATTTACCTTTGCCCAGGTGAATGGAAGCATACCTTTCTCATGTGCAACGGTGGCCCCTCCTTTGAAGACTTCCACTTGACCTTTCCTAGATTGAATAAAGGCAGCTCCCTAACAGAAGCGCGTCATCTCTGCCCGTGGCCGACAGATGGCGGTAGTGATCGCACGCGGTTGCTGGAGCCGGCTAAACCCCGCACAGTAGTGGTTCTCAACTGGCCAAGGAGCACTCTTGCCCTGTTTGCCCTAGCTTTTGCGGTGTTTACAAACATCAGTGACCCCACTGCATGTCCTTTAAGTACAAAACTACAGTTCTGGAAGTGACGATAAGAAGTAGAAGAGGACAATGCAAAGATAGAGACCAAGTGATGAGAAGCAATAAATCCCACAATTGGAGTGAAATGAATCATTCTAAGACATGATAACTGCAAAGGACAAGGTCTATAGGAGGAGCACTGCACCTAAGCAGTGAGCAACAATCAATGAAGGAAATCTCTGAATAATTTTTTTTTTTTAAAGGAAGAACAAAATAAAACCACAAACAAAACACCTTCTGCAATTAGAGAATAAGCATCACGGTCAGACGCTCATGAGCTTGTCAGAGAACAGTTAGCCTAACATTCACGCAGAAGACTATACAATTTCTTTGAGGCCACGAAGCTGCGGGGCTCAACCTTAACCACATACTGGAATCATGCAAGAAGCTTTCAAGGAGCCGGCCATCCGGGCTGCACGGCGGGCCAGCACTCAGAATCTCTGGGTGTGCGTGCGCCCCAGGCATCCCCAGTGTTGAAAGCTCCTCAAGGGACCCAATGGGTCACCAAGGGTAAGGACCACTGCCTTCAATTCTAAGCATGGAGAAAATGCAGCTGCTACTGGTTCCATGGAATAAAATCCACTCTGGGGTGTAGATCGACGTGTGACATGCACAGACAACTTAGTAAGGAGTACTTCTCTATGACATCTGTATCTTCAAGGAAACAAATAACCTGCCTCAAGGAATTTTTCTTTTAATAGGCTTGGAGCCGCAGGGGGTAGGGGAGGGTGGGGGAGTAATATGTGTTTCCAGGAAAGAATAGAGCACGCCTTACTTTAAAGGTTTAAAGGAGCTACGCATGCACATATTTGAAGAAAATGTACCACACAACTATGAGCTTCAACCTCTCGTCGTCATTTCAGGGAGTCCATTTAAGAGCACATGGACCCTGTTCAAGACTACAGGAGTTCTGAATACCTGTCCCTTCTCACTTTCATCTCTGAAGGAAGGGACTAATTCCTGATCTACCTACTGATTCAGCGCATTCTAGTTCCATTCCATCTCTTAGAAGTTTTGCATTCAAACAGAGGCGCAGTTCAGTTCTTGACAAAACCCTCCCCCTGCCCCACCCCCATCACTCTCTCTTACCTTATCTGCCATTATCATAGAGGAGCCTCCGTGGATGCCCAGGATGGGGGTGAGAGTCTGAGCTGAAATGAAGTCAAGGATCTGGGCGATGGCCTCCTGATCTGTGTCGTCCGCAAACACCACGCCCTGGATCTTCCGGTCAGACATGAGATCACAGATGCGAGTGATGATGCTCTTTGGGTCTGTCTCATTCATGGCTACCAGCTCCACACGGGGGACCACGGAAAGATGGTGGAAGTCATCTTTCTCGTGGGCATCCTTGATGGCCACCTCGTCGGAAGTGCCCACGAGGATGACAGCGATGCCAATGCTGGGGGGGCTCTTCTGAGAACGAGCCCTGCTGCCTGACACGGCCAGGACAGCCAACACCAACCAGAACTTGGGAGAACAGCACTCTGCTCTGAGCTTCATCTTCAACTCGTCGACTCCCTGAAAACGCAAAGAGAGAATGGTTACATTATGACCCCACTCCATGACCTATCTTGTTAGGGGCTGGATACTGCAAGTCAAGGGCCTGATCTCCTTTCTCTGATCATCATACCCCATGTCTGTCTTCAAGCCTAGTGTCCGATCTCTCCTGTCGGCTAGGCAAAATGGAAGAAAGAAAACGAAGCTTTCAAAAGCATCAGGAATCTTTAAGCAAAACCATGAAAGCTACTGCTATGGGCATCAGCAGCAAACAGAGGCAAAAGAGGGAAAGAGGACACAAGGGGTCCAGGCAATCATGCCAAGGGCACAAATGCAGGAATCTCCAAGAAGGGGTCTCGCTAGTGCTATGGGATCCCTGGCACTTCTACCACAACCCATCCTTGAATTGCTCTTGGGCCAAGGGAATGGCATAGACCAGGCAAATGAGCAGCAAAATGGACTCAGCAGAGGCTAGGAACAAAACATGGTCTGGATAAGCCAGCAATGGGGAGCTACAGAAACATAAGCCCCTTTACTCTATGCTCACCTCAAAGAGGACAAGAGCCTGAAGATTCTTCAACAACTCTAAGTAACTGACTTTTACAACTACTAAAACAAAACAAAACAAACAAACAAAAAAACAAGAAACACATAAAACCAATACATAGACAGTACTTTAAAAAACATCTCAATGGAGCCTAACAATTACCAACAAGGGAAAAAAAAAAGATATTATCATTCCCCTTTCACAGATGTTAAAGTTAAGGCTCAAAGAAGCTATAAAGTCCAATGCTGTGTACCAATTAAGTGAAACAGACATGAATCCAGATCTTCTGGCTTTTCAGCCAATTTGCATTCCATTGCATTATGCCACACTGCCTCTCCATTGTCATTTTTTTGGGTCTATTATAGTCTATTATCACAAGGAATAGGATTTTTGCTTTTTGTTTTTTTGTTTTTAAGTAGGCTTAAATTCATGACTGTGAGATCAAGACCTGAGCTGAGAACAAGAGTCAGATGCCCAGGGACCCCTATAAGGAATAGTTTTATTGTGAATTGTTATATCAAACTACAGTGATGTGGACAAATACTACTGATATCTAGTAATGTTACAGCCACGTTACAAGAATTTTCCACGGCGTCCTATAGCAGCAACTTCCTTAAGATGACTGACTCCATGTTTGCACAAATTCACCACTGTTTACCCACAACATACTCCTGCCTTTTGCTTCCCCGTATACCCCTAAATCTTACACCGTACACCAGACTGAGGACACGGCTCCCTACAGAGCTTGGTCATTTCTCTTTACATTTCTTGCCATCCCCCAAGGGCTCTTCTTATTTAAATAGAACTCACCCCACTTACATTGTTTTGACTTGTTTTAAGTAATCATTATGGCACATCTGTTATAGTCTGTGCCCTGTGTTAGGCATTTCCTTATAAGCAATCTCTTCGTTCCTCATAGAAATCCTATAAATTAGTCACCTTTATCCCCATTTCTCAAATGGTGAAACTGAAGCTCAAAACAGTTATGTAATTTTCCCAAGGTCAGTAATATTATAATACCAGCATGCCAATACGTAAATATAGCATTTTTGTTCTCCAAGGAAATATTCTACAAACTGTACCCAAAATCAGAAGTCAGGATTCTCATTCTTCTACAAAGATCAAGGATGAAAGTGTGGCTTAATACATCCTACTTGCTTGACAGAAAAGGTAAGATACCAGAGATCTAAAAACTTTGAGAGTTTGAGAGTTCAACCAACAGAAAGAAAACAATGAGGATATTGAAAAGAAAGATAAAGAAGCATCGGTCTGAGCAGACTGACTGCAAAGGGCATTAAGGATTCAGGCGTGAGAGGCTGGGGACATTTTGTGGCTCAAAAAGCACAAAATCCAATCCAGTTCTTGGCAGAAAAGATTTTGGAACTCTTGCTGTGGTGCTCATCCTTCCACACTGCCAAGAAGGAGAGCTGTATTGATCGTCTATCGCTTCTCAACAAGACAAGTAGTTCAGTGGTTCTCACCTGAGCACAGCTCACTCCTGACAGTTCTCCAGGCTCTGTGAGCCCTGGAAACCCAGGCTGATGAACTGTATCCAACCTAGCAAGAGGTCCAGGGCACACAATCTTCATCCTGGAGTTTAAAGCAAAGCAATGCTGTACGGGGGTGAGCGGCACTAAACATTTGGGGAAGAGAGAGAGGCTGAGCACCTCAAAGAGCTATTCGCAAAATAATAATTATAAGAATAATCTGTTCGATTCCAGAGACTGTCTCTCAAGGACAACCAAAAGATCCTGAATTTGGCAAAACCAGCAGCTAACTTCATTCCAATAATATTCTGCCCTACAGTGACAAGTCCCTAAATCAGATTCCCTCACATTGAAAAGTGGTCTACTCTGCCATGACAGTTTATTAACTTGAATGCACTCTACACTCTCTCCACTCCCATTTTGGTGTTTTATTTGCTCTTTTTGAAATATCTCTTGGTTTCTTCTATTTCTTCTCACACAATATATCAGACTTGGTTATGCAATGGCTAGATGTGATGCCCAAAGAATAGAACCTGGTTTTACAGTGCATTGCTTTTATACTCAGGACAGAGCAGAGCACTTTACAAAGCAATACATTAAAGCAGATACCAGCAACACAGGGGCAGTGAGACAAACAGAGAAGCTGCTTTGAATACAAACTCAATTTCGCACCTTCGGAGGGGGTCAGTTGAGAGAAAGCATGCTGTCCATTTCTGTCCAAGGTAAGCAAAGTGCTTCTGCTCCTTTCCTGAGACAGACCACAGTGAGTCTTGATGGAGCTGCTCGATGCTGCTTTGCCCCCAACCCTCCACCAGACTTCCCTCTCCCTTGGAAGAACTGAGTGCTGTCGTCTCCGGGCTCTCACGATAGCCTGCATGTTTTTAAATACCTGCTTATTGTAATTATATAATTATGTGACTGCACGTAACTGCCTATCTTAACTAGCTGGTATTCTCCTTGCAAGTAGGGGCTATTAGGCTTAGTCAGCATTTATGGAGCCCTGACCACCTGGCAGACATTGCTCTTGGTGTGGGGGATGGAAGAGGCCCAGGCTCTACCCTCCACAGTCTAAGAGAAGATACACACAAACACCCCTTCTCATTTCTGTTGGCATGCCTGGAGTCTAGCAGGGCTTCACAGACCATAGGGAAGGACTCAACAAACATAAGCCACTGAATTTCTACCATTATAAAACTGTCCACATTTGACCATTTTTATCTATAGTAATAACCTACTTTATATATGATGTATTTATAGTAACATTTGACCTGTAACTTACCATATGCCAGACTCTATTACTGCCAGCTAACTTTCATGTATTAATAAATCACATATAAACACCATAAGTCACACTTTTCCCCTATATTATAAAGGAGGAACCTGATCTTCTGAGAGGTTAAGTACCCGACAAAGTTCACACCACTGAAAAGGGGTGGTATTAAAACGTGTCTGTCCCCAAACCCTTGCTCTTCCCTTTCTGCTGCCTCTCAATATAATAAGAGTGTATGAATAAAAGAAAACAGGAATGAATGAATGAACAAAATCACCAACCAACACCCAACTGCACTGTGGCATCAGGTCCGCATGAACTAAGCCTCTGAGGATGAACCAGTCGCCCAATCCTGTCACCATGTCCTCGGCAGGGAAGTCAGGATATATCCCTAACCTAAATACCTGGAAGAGGTCTTGTGAGGATCAAATGGCAGAATGTATATGGGAGTGCTTTGAAGAATAGAAAGTACTCTACAGATGCAAAGGATATTACCTTTAAGTTTCTACAGAAGTTGTTCAAGGAGACTAGCTGTTTGTAAAAGCAGAAAGTCAGCATGTGGGAGGCGGGGTAAGAGAAAGGCAGGCTGAGGCTGAGAGGAATGTTAAGAAGAATGTCACAGGGGGCAAGACAGATTAGCTCCTGGACAGATATAACTCCCGGAACAACATGCCCCATAATGGCGTCAGGGTAGCAGCAAGCTCAGCTCGATTACTTGGCTGCACTTGGCTTATCAGTCAAGTGAAGCAAAATTTCAGAGTCATTCAGGCCAAGGTCAGTAATGGGGAGCTCGTCACCCCCAGACCATGATAGCCAGAAATCAGGCACTGGGGTGCACAGGCAGAACCAACAGCAAAGGGGCAGGACTGGAGACATGACTACCCAGTTCCGGTCCCTCTGCTCCCTGAGGCACAAGGCGAGGGGTCACCAGATGTCTGACAAACAGAAGACCACAGCAGCTGTGGTTTGTGCCTCCAGCTGGGACACAGTAACTACAGCAGGAACCAATCCACACTTGGCCCACAGCAACTCCAAGGGAAAATACGTCTGAGAGAGGATCTGGGCCAATCCTGTCCCCAGAGAAAACTGAGTCCTGGGGCAACACCAACAGGAAGGATAAAATGTGATTTAATAGATGATTAACTCAAATTTCCAAGCACCATCCCGTAATGCAGTCAGGACCATGCTGTTTGGAGTGAACCAATTAAGGAGACTGTGATTAGAATATGACTTGCAGTGAGAGAAATGAAGATTGTAAGTGCCAGAACTAGGCATCAGGTCCAGTTTCCCAAGCTACCAATAAAAACAGGCCTTAGAATTCATAATATTAGGGAGTGTGGGGAAACAAGGAGTCTCACACAGTGTAAGTCAAGTGAAGCGTAAATGAGTATAACCTTCCTGGAGGTGGGAATAGCTATCAAAATTTTAATACCAAGATACAGTCCAAATGTGAAAATATTAGAAGGGACAATGAGAGATGTCACATACAGGTACCAAAATGTTACAATAATCGTAATCATACCAGAATCTTAACATCTAGGCTTAACATGTGTGAGGTAGGAGCTAAAATACCTGGGGAGAAACAGATAAATCCAACAGACAAACTATAAGCAATGACATAAATGATCAAAAACACAAAGCCTGAGGGGCGCCTGGATGGCTCAGTGAGTTAAGTATCAGACTCTTGACTCTGGCTCAGATCATGATCTTGGGGTTGTGAGATCAAACTCCGAACCAGGCTCCCAGCCGGGCATGGAGCCTGCTTTCAGATTCTCTCTCCCTCTCCCTCTCCTCCTGCCCCACCTCTCGCTGTTTGCCTCAAAAACAAAAACAAACAAACAAACAAACAAAAAAAAAGAAAAACAACAACAACAAAAAAAAAGCCTGAGTCATAAGCTTGTACTAGTTCAGAAATCCAGATAAGCATGTACAATACAGAATATATATTCTTTTGAAGTACATGGAAAATAT
This sequence comes from Mustela putorius furo, assembly GCF_011764305.1. Taxonomy (NCBI): domain Eukaryota; kingdom Metazoa; phylum Chordata; class Mammalia; order Carnivora; family Mustelidae; genus Mustela; species Mustela putorius. Next base: position 34,258,857 of record NW_025422368.1, on the reverse strand, counting down.
TAAGTTTACGAAAATGACTCAATAAATTCTAAAGAATCAATATGAAACAACTGCCATTTTTCTATAACATGACTAAATTACTATGGACTCTGAGGAACTAACTGAAGGTTTTGGAGGGGAGGGGTTGGGAGGTGGCATGAGCCTGGTGGTGGGTATTAAGGAGGGCACGTATTGCATGGAGCACCCAATGAGGTGCATAAACAATGAATTCTGGAACACTGAAAAGAAATTTTAAAAATAAATAAAAATTTAAAAAAATTTAAAAATAAAGGTAGCTAAAAAAAAAATCACATATCCAAAAACCTTTTTAAAACTTAGAACCAAGTAACTCTAAAGTGACAGAAGAAATTACAAGAAACTAAAAAGTTCTTTGAACAGAGTAACAATGGAAACATTAAATATCAAAATTTCTAGAGCACAATTAAAACAATTGACAGAGAAGTCTATGCCTTTAAATATTTAAAATAAAACATAAAATGAAAAATAATTAACAATTACCTGAATCAACCTTAGGGAGAAATTAAATAATAAAGATAAAAGCATAAATTAATGAAACACAAGGTAAATGTAAGAAAAAACAAAACCAAAAACTAATTGCTTAAAAGACTATCATAGACAAAGTTCTGAACAAGACAAATCACAGAAAATAGAGAGAAAATGTAAATTAAATTGACAATGAAAAGGGGACAATGTGTGTGTGTGTGTATGATGGAACATTGAAAGTAATAAAAGTATATTATGAAAATGAATTGCTTTTAAACTTAATGTATAAATACCTAATAAAAAAAAGCAAAAGAAGGTTCAAGAAGATATAGAAAATTTGAATACACTAATAATCATTAAAGAAAATAAAATGGTTATTAAAGTCTCCCAGTTATAATTTTCCAAAACCAGTCTACCATCCACGCACTCAGCCTTTGCCAAAATAAGAACAGGTATGCATGGTTTTATAGATGAGGACTACCAAGCTTTTTTTTTAAATAATTATATTTATGTATTTTAGAGAGAGAGTGAACAAAGAGGCAGAGGAGCCAGGAGAGAGGGAGAGAGAGAATCCCAAACACACCACATGCTGAGCATGGGGCCTTACGGGCATGATCTCATGACTCTGAGATCATGACCTGAGCCACAATCAAAAGTTGGAAGTTTAACTGATGAGCCACCCAGATGCCCAGAGGCCTACCAAACTTTTAAGTAAGAAGTGGAGAGCCTTGTTCTTGTAAGTTGAACAAAATAGAAAAACAAAGGAAGTTTAGTTCTAAATCCAGATAAAGTACAAGAAAAGATTATCATCTTTCACTTATAAACATAAAGGTTAAAAAAAAAATTCCAAAGAAAATATTAGCTAAACAAAAAAAAATAGTATATTTTAATAATAATAATAATCAGGGTGGCTGGGTGGCTCATTGGTTAAGTGTCTGCCTTTGACTCAGGTCATGATCCCTGGGTCCTGGAATCAAGTCCCACATAAGGCTCCCCATTCAGTGGGGTGTCTGCTTTTCCTTCTGCCCCTCTCCATGCTTGTGCTTGCTCTCTCTCTCTCTCTCAAATAAATAAAATCTTTTAAAAAAATTAAAATAAAAAAATAAAAATGATCATAATCATAATCAAGTGGGTTTATACCAGGAATGTAAGGATGGCTTAACTTCAAAATATAAACCAAAATAATTTACCACCTTAATGGATTAAGGGAGATATTTACATGACTATCTCAAAAAAAAAATGATGGAAACACACTTGATTAAGGGAAAAATCTATTTATAATATAAATGTTAGTGTATGTTTTTAAAAAATTCTTTGATACTAGGAAATGGAGAAGATCATCAATCTTTACCTGGTACAAAAATATACTAAAGACTTGATCATATTTGTTTTGGCATTCAGGAAAAAACAAGGTTAGTGCTATCACTACTACTAGAAATTTTGGTAATAAAAGAAGTCAAGAAAACAAAAGGGTTTTTTGTTGTTGTTGTTGTTTTTAAGATTTATTTATTTTAAAGAGAGAGAGAGAGTGTGTGTGTGTGAGTGAGGGGAGGGGCAGAAGGAGAGGGAGAGAGAATCTCAAGCAGATTCTCCATTGTTTGTGAAGCCTGACCCAGGGCTCAATTTCATGGCTTCAAGATCATGACACCAGCTGAAAACAACTGAGCCACCCAGGCACCCAGAAAACAAAAGTTTTGAAGAATAAGAAGGAAAGAAAAATAAATTAGCATTATATAAAGATATGATGATTCTTTACTAGATAATCCAATAGAATTTAAAAACTATTATTTTTAATAAGGGTAGGGTATGATTGCTGGATAAACAATACTCTTAGAAAACATCAACAGCTCTCTTTTAACCAACTAGAAAACATGATAGTCATAACAGCAAAAGAAAATCTAAACTATTTAGGAATTAACAAAGAATACATAGGAACTCTGGAGAGAACATTTGAAACTCTTTTCAGGGGTATGAAAAAAAGGCTTGAACAATGTAATCATATACCTCATTCACTGATGTGATTACACTATTACAGAGTTCTGTTTTCTCCCTAATTAATCTATAACTTCAAGTCAATCCTATCAAAATTTAAAGGCAAGATTTTTAAAGGATTTTTTTAACTTATTCTAAAATGTATATGGAAGATAAAGGTATGGAAATAACTAATTAATTATATAAGATGTCCTTATCTGAGCCAGTAATAAAAGTGTGCTATGAACAAAGAAGTATGATTAACTCTACTCTGCAGAACAGATCCAAAATCAAATTTTTTAATTAACATAAATTAAATTTAAGTTCCAAGTCAATTTTGAGTCGTATTTTCTAAATTCAAATTTAGAGGAGCAGAGAAAATGCTGAACCAAAAAGGTACTTTTGACTCAGAATGCTTAGCTCAGGAAATAAATGTGTTCACCAACCATCTGATACAGAAAGTGTGAATATCACAGATGTCAAACATGTACTATCTAATGCTATTCTGAAATACAAAACCAATATATACTTCTAGCAAATGAATTACAATGCTGTCTATATATTCAGGTCATTTGGAAACCCAATTTCAATCCTCCAAATGCATTTAGGGTCTGCTAACTATCATCTAAACATCATCTAAATCTGTAGAAATAACATATAAAAGGCATGAATCTTTGATTTCAGTTGGCTTAAACCTAAAATTTCTCTCTGCATTATTATTCCCTCTGCATTGTTGTTTCCTTCAATCTCACACTATTACCATCAATCACTATGCTCTTAGAGCTTCTGAACTCTATAGACCCTGCCCTTTCTTCAGAAAGGAACCCAGTAAGAAATCCTGGTAGTTTGGGCAGTGGGGGCAGGTGCTAAGACTCTGTACTCATGAATCTGGTGATGAAAGAAAAGTCTACCTAAATATCCCATGAGCATACTGAATCCATTTTTAATGTAGTGACCAGCATGCCAATAAACAGTCCTGTTAGGGTATGTACTTATCTAAAGACACTCCTGTGCAGAACCAACCCCAAATGCATTTCAACATACCATAGCCACAATGATTATAGAAAATCAAAGAAAACAGGGACTTAGTTAACTTGCTACTGGGAAAGTGTTTTATCAGAGAAGAGCAAGACAGATGAGAGAGGGAAAACATAGAGGTAAACCCGTGACCCAGCAGATGAACCATTAAGTCCTCTTAAACAACGCAGGCAAGAATGCCCTTTCCAAAGACCGCCAGTCCTTTTAACCCCTGTGTGAAGACACCCTCATCACTGCAAAGGACTAATGTCGCACTGAATTCCTTGGCAGATAAATTTTCTTTCTTAGGACTTCTGCTGAATAAGAGCCTTCTTGTTCTTATTTGGTCCAAGCCGACCTACCATCTGAGCACTTTCCTTGTCCTACAACACTTCCAGTGGCTAAATCTGGGCTTTTTGATCTGAGCTGTTCCTTCCTGCTTTATGTACAAAGCAGAAGGATTGCTTCTACTGTCACCCAAGTTCTTAACACAAGGGTTGCACAGATAACTAACAAAGGATTATAGATCACTTTCTGTGTGTGCATTTTAATAGAAATGTGTAATACAAACGTAGATGATTATCTGTACTCTCACCAGCAACAGTTCATTCATGGGTTTTTTTTCCCCCTTTAATATTCTGCAAGAGCAGACACCAAAATTGTTCAAAGTTTCTCTTCTAACATCTGCACATGGTTCTTAATTATAATTAATTCATATGCCTCAAAGGACAGTGTGGGCAGCCCTGCTGAAATCCAAACCTTTTGAAACCTGATTCTGATGACTACCATTTGGCAGCTGATTAGGGCAATTGCATATATTGGTTTAACAGCAAAATAGCATTTCCAAGTGTTAATAAAAATTATTGGCTTGTCACTGACTATTAAGGAGGAGGGGGATGAGCAGTGCAAATGGGTGATGGATGACAAAAAGAGAAGCACAGGACAGAGCAGCAGGAAAATCTCAACTGGGAAGGAGGTCAAAGGAAGATATCAGGAGGGCAACTGTGAGCCAGGGATGGGGCTGGGCTCTAGACCTATAGACACTTACCAAGAAACACTGGTGTTCTCAGGTACAAATAAATAACCTGTGTTAAAAAAAAAAAGACCTAAGTAATGGGTGTTGAAAATGGCCATGTCCAAGTCCCCCAAGGTGACCTGCTCCACTGCTTCAGTATATTCCAGCCACTATAACCATCAACAAAACCTCTACTGTAAACCACAGTGCCACCAAGCAACAAGAATCTTGCTGTGTTGTGCTGGGCAGAAGAAAGCTGTGGAGTTAAAAACACATGCTTTACACTTGCTGCTAGCTTGCTGTGCAATCTTGGGTCGGTTTTCTTGGCCTCTCTGACCCTCCGCCCACTCATCTGTAAAACGTGAGACTCGTCGCTGCTTTCACAGGATTCTGGTGAAGACTGGCTGATTTGACAAGTGTTTATTGAATGTTTTCTATGTGCCAGATAACATGCTACAAGGTGAATCCAACACTGAATGTGATACAATCTACAAGAAGCCTTCAGTATCATGGCCAAGACAGAAAAAAGGCAGGAAATTACAGTACGATGTGACAAAAGCTATAATAGAGCATGCCCAGGGCACCACAGAAGTCCACCTAATTCTGCCTGGGATATCAGGAAGAAACAATACACCGAAATTACAAAAATAACAAAATATATGGGACGCTTGTATGGCATGGTTGGTTAAGTGTCCAGCTCTTGATTTCAGCTCAGGTCTTGATCTCAAAGTCATGAGATCCAGCTTCACCTGAGTCAGTCTCTGCACTTCGGGGGTGGGGTTAGGGGAGTCTGCTGGAGATTCTCTCTCCCTCTCCCTCTGCCCTTCCCTGCCTCTCTCTCCAACCCCCTCATTCAAATAAATAAGTAAGTAAATAAATAAATAAATCCTTCAAAATATATATATATAACAAAATATTAGTTAGAAGGGTATTATGACACAGTGAAGAAAGCAAGCCACTGATGTTTGCCATGGAAATTTACATCCACAGAAGTGTGTTAGAATCCCATGGAACTTTGCTTTAAGTGATACTATGCATACAGAGTTCATTTCTAGTGTTTCAGAGAACTGCACTAAATTCTCAGTATTATTTTTGACTTTTTAAGGGCTGTGCTATAATAGGAGTATGTACTATCTTCCTGTTAAAATCTAATTACACATGCCTTAGAATTTTCTAAGACAGTCCCTTGGATCCTGTGAATGTGAACTTTGGTATAATACCTGCTAATAAAATGATACTGACACAAGCGCAGGAAAAAAGATCTAGAAGTCAAAGAGATCTCGAACTGAAATCTGGATTTGACACTTTGTGGGGAGGGGAGCCAATAACTTAAATTATCCAGACCTCGTTTTCTTCATTAAAAAATGGGGGTGTTTATCCTCACCTCACAGAGTTGTTGTGAATATTAAACAATTTACTTGAAAGCATCCAGCAAATAGTAGGTACCTGACATTTATTCATTGAATGTGAATATACTCTGTTCAGAGGGAGAGAAGGACTTTCTTTTGCCTCAAATTACTTAGAAAGGAGTCTCTCTCTCACACCATCCTCTTTTGCTTCCACAATATCCATTGACCTTAGAAATGGGTTGTTTTAGAAAGTTAGCCTAGCCTCACACTTATGAGAATGTCAGATAGATAGATGGAGGGAGGGAGGAAGGGAGGGATGGACAGATAGATGGATAGATGCACAGTTGCATAGATGGATGGATGGATAGATGGATGGATGGATGGATGGATGGATGGATAGACAGGTAGATAGATATCTCAAGCATCAATATCAAGGGCTAGCAAGGTTATAGAATGCATGTGAGACTCTCATACATCACTGTGGTTATGAATGGTGTACACACTCTGGAAGACTGTTTTTAGAATTCAAATAATGTTGAACAAGTTTACCGTGTAGACTGGCTCTCCAAGGTATTTACCTAACCAATGTGAAAACTTTTATTCTGCGAAACACTGCATGCAACTGTTTAAACAATACCTTTTCAGAGTTGCCAAAAACTGAAAACCATCTATATATCTTTCAGTGGATTAGTACATAAACTATGGTACAAATAGCCAGGCACTACCCAATGATAAAGAGAGCTACTGAGGCACACAACAACATGGGTGAATCTCAAAGGCAAAATAGTGACTGAATAGAGTCAGATTTAAAATGTTGTATATGGCATAATACCATGTATATAAACATTCTCAGGAAGATTAAAAATGACACCAATGGAAAACATACCAATGGTTGTCACATGTCAAAACATATTAGGGTTTGGGGAGGGTGTGGCTATAAAATGGCAGCAATAGGGAGTTCTGATACCCTAACTGTGCCGATAAATCTAAACCAGTGTTTTAAAAATCACAAGCCTGTATATTTTTTTAAAGTCAATTTTACTGTGTATTAATTTAGAAAGTCAAGTGATATTACTAAAATTGTTCTCTAAAAAACTAGTCTATAAGTAATAAACTGATATCCAATATAAATAATATTTAAGTCCTCCCACCGGGCAGCACCTACTTCCTCCTTCTCCCCACCAGCCACCAAACAACCATCAAATTTTGTGCAAAGTAATATAACAACTTCAGCGACATCAAAACACTCACATCATCACTCACTAACAATGATTCTTCCTGCATGGAGAACCCAAGTCTCACTACTCTGGCTAGTAAGATGTCTTTCCAGCAAACCTTAATGAAGTTAAGGCAAAGATCACGTCCATGTTCCTTGTCTATCTCCCATTCCTAGGAGAGTGCCTGGCATAGGGCAGGTGCTCAATAAACATTTACTGATGACAGCTCATGAATGAACCAATGAATGAGTACCTAAGAATACCACAATGAATTGCCTGTCTCCAGCAATACTGACATAGAAATGAAGGCACTGTTTTAGGTCTTTCACTCCCCAAGGCTTATAACATGAAGGAAAATACTACCAACCCCAACACCATTTCCAATTTCTTGAAACCATATAGGAATCATTCCTAGGTCAAAGTTGTTAGCTGATAATTGCTTAGGTACCTGAGTGTTTATTTGCATGTGTACATACTTATGTGAATCAATGCCTGTATGAATGACTTATGCATATGTACATAATCAGCCCTCTTACTCTTGGCCTCTGAGCTCTAAGATGATTCTGCTGATGAAACACAGCAGCCATATGTGATCCCACCTTCACTTGGAGCCTACATTTAAAACAAGATGCTGAGGCCATAAAAGACTTCACAGAAAGCACAAGAGCAGGGCCGGAATCAATAGGGAACAAAAGCTACACTATTCAAGCTGGCTGTGTATTAGGCCAACTCTAGACATACTCATATATTCCTTAATATAAAATGCAAGTTTTATTACTACCATCCATAGACATATTTGTTGACCACACAATCAATCATAACTGAACTCTGACCTTGTTTAAATCCCTCTAACAACACGTGTGGAATTGAGCATCTCCTCAGAGAATTAATCATAAATTGAAACATGACTCTAATTTTCCTTCCTCTTCTTCCTCTCTTCCCCTTCCTCTCAGATTACTCTATAACAATGCTGTAGCAGAGGGACACAGAACTGAAGATCAGGAATCTCAAGCCCAATAACAATTCTGCCACCAACCAGCCACGTGACTTAGAAAGAATTACTCAACCGCTCTGTGGCTCTATTTCCTTATCAAGGAAGAACGGCTGGTTGCTCTCTGAGTCTCTTCTAGCTTTAAAAAATCTGTAAATCCCTCCATCTTCCATTTTCCCCTCAAGCTCAGTGCTCTACTTTTCTTGACTCGGAGCCTTGGGAGGCAGACCTGTCTGAAGCCCATCAACAAGCTTCCTCATTGTCTGGCTTCTAGTTGGGTTTGACCAATGGAGTGCACCAGCTAGAGCTCGGGGGAACAAAAAGACCAGTCTAGGGCATTTACCATTCATTCTTCCTTCCCCACAGGTCTGCTACGGGTTGGTTGTATCACGTGACTAAAGATCACAGTTTCCCTAAAATGACTCTCTCCACATGGTTCTCTCCACACAGCACCCTCTCCAGATTCCAGAAATTGCTCCCACTTTCCTCCTCGGAGACTGCAGATGGTAAGAACTATACCAAGTTGCTTCTAGCTCTGGGACACTGCATTACTTCTCGTAGTTTCTATGCACTGTCCACATCTTGGTAAACAGTCATTTTTTTAACTCAATTCAAACTAAACCAATTCAGGGTGTCATCTGTTTCCTGCTCTAATCATAAATAATACAGATTCCTCCCACATTCCATGAGATGCTTAGGTACCTCTCTTAGCTTCAAAATAGCAGAAACAGAATCTGATTCGACCACCCCCCCCCACTAGAATAAAGTATAGCCTCTCTTGATAAAGCTTTCTGCTTATGCTCAAGCCCTGGTTAGCAGCATCATAAGCAGCAATGCTCTCCAAGTGCCCAGCCCTCTGCAAAGGGTGGATAAACATCTGTAGAATATTCTAAGAGAACAGCCTTTAGAAGAGAACATTTTGAGAGTGAGGAATGTTAAAAAAAAAAAAAATCGGGAATCAGAAAAACACACCAAGCAATTTTCAGAATGACTACAAAGCACAGTCCAGAGAAAGGCAGAACATTTTCATGAAGGAAAATGTGGTCATTTTTTTTTCTTTTTTCTTTTTTTTTTTTCAAGATTTTATTTATTTATTTGCCAGAGAGAGAGAGCACACGCACAGCAGAGGCAGAGGGAGAAGCAGGCTCCCCTCCAAGCAAGGAGCCCGATGTGGGACACGATCCCAGGACGCTGGGATCATGACCTGAGCCGAAGGCAGCTGCTTAACCAAATGAGCCACCCAGGCACCCGAAAATGTGGTCATTAAATGGGACTTCACACTGCTGAAGAAACAGACTGGTTAATGAAACCCTAACATCTTTTTTTTTTTTTTAATTTTCTCTTTGATTTGGTTGGAATCCACTGCAAGGGAAAAAAAAAATGGATTTTAGAATCAATTTCCCCTGACAAATTATAAGCCAAAGCATAAACCAAGAAATACAGTAACACAAGAAAACACAAAGGCGATACTTCAAGTCAATATGTGACAGTTCACTTGGCATTTTTCCCTTAATATGCAGAAGTTAAAACAGAAGAAGAATGAAAAAATGTCTGAATCCTTGCTGTAACCCTAATAATGGAGTCACAAGTTGGTCACCCTTCAAATTTTATATTGTTTTAAAGAACACACATAGCCACTGTCTCTGAATCTGGAACTTTTATACTGCTGGAACAGCATGTATATCTGGCCTGAACTACCATGTCCGCCATCATCACAGAAATGGCAGGGACAACAGGCACGGTCTGCACTCCTTCCCATGCCCCACGAAGGCCAAACGAAGCTCCTGCCTAACCCAACTCCATTACGAGCCATGCCGGAATCCATGGGCAGAGGTCTGGACATCCACATACCAGGAGTGTACTCAGGGTATCTCTGACTTTCCAATTTTAACTTAGATTTTCATATATAAGACAGATGCTTCTGTGGTGATCATTTCACAGTATATGTAGGTCAAGACGTTCTGCTATCTCCCATTATATCTCTGTAAATGGGAGAAAATTAGAATTTGAGAGCAGGATCCTGACTTACAACCCCACACCAGAGCCCCAATCCCTTTCACCTCAAAAATCCAATGAGTCGACAAATCCTTATTGAGGCCCATGGTGTGAATCACAGTGAGGTGTTCCAAGGAGGCTGGGCCTGGCGTCTGCCCACAAGGACACGCACCCGGGCACGGAGACAAGACACACCCGGTTCCCCCAACCCTGGAATGACGCATGGCAGAAAGGTAAGCAGGGAAACACTGCTCTGAGCTTGAGTCCTGAGGACGACTTCATCCGGAAGCAGCTCTGAGGGAATATAAGGTGAGGAGGACATGGGCCCGAGTGAAGGCACCCAAGTGAGGCGACACTAAGGCAGAAAAGGAGGGAGGCACAAAGCTTGTCAGGGATGGGCAACAGCATGACCTGGCCAGCAGCTAGAGTCCATGGAAAGGGCAGTCTGGGGAGAAGGCTGAAAAGATATGCACAGGAATGTGGGTGCTCGGCGAAGGTGCTTAGAGACTCACTGCCAAAGTGGCAACAAAAGGAGATACAAGCACGCATGGGTGGCTCAGATGGTTGAGCATCTGTCTGCCTTCAGCTCAGGTCATGATGCCAGGGTCCTGGGATCGAGTCCCATGTTGGACTCCCTGCTCAGCAGGCTGTCTGCTTCTCCCTCTGCCCCTGCCCTTGCTTGCTGCTTGTGCTCTCTCTTTCTCTCTCAAAGGAAGTCTTTTTGTTTAAAAAAAAAAAAAAAAAAAGGAGATAACAAGAACAGGAAGGAAGGGAAGGGACAGACCTCCATCACTACACCCAGTTCATTCTCAACTTCCAAGGCGAAGGAAACGGCAGCTGCCTTGAAGAGCTGTTTGGGACATCAGCGGGGCTGACTTACTACAGCACCCAAAGTCCACGTCTGCCTCCTGGTAACAGTGCCATGGTTAGAAGTTAAGACCCCAATTTCATAAGGATTAAGAAACCGAAGCACTTATGAAATGTCATTCAGGGAAGTTCCTGATGGAAAGAGTATTCATGGAAACAGTCCTCTTCTCCACGCGAATGTTTCCCTGTGGTGACGAGAAGCTAAATATGGCGACCCTGGGCTACTGCCTGCACCTGTCCGGGAACTCCAGACTCCTCTTTCCCCTCACCTCCATCCTGAGTCTGCTCCCCCAGCTCTTCTGTGTGTTCCTGTCACCAGCCTCTTCAGCCTCGTTGAAACTCTCACGGAAACCCCACAGCCTCACCTCACGAAGGGATGAAACCCTTCATCCTCAGGCCACCTTTGTATACTTTTCAGCTCCTCTCTGGCCTCACTCTGGCTGATGTGTGTGCACATGTGTGTGTAAAAGAGAGAAAGAATGTCTCATCTTCACTTATTCTGTCTTTCCTACTCCATCCCCTTCATCTCATGCCTCACCTTGCTTCTCACATATCTTCTCTTTTTCTTCACATTTCCTTTTCTAGAGTTCTTTCTGAGTGCTTTCACCCTTTTATCCACGCCATTTGATTAGAACTACCTGGACACAAGTCACAAGTCACACGTGTGGGAACAATTCTAGCTGCCTCCTTTTTTTCTGCTGTTATAGTTGTCCCTGGATGTGTTGACAAGATATATCATTTGCTTCTTCCCCGTTGCCCCATCCCTCCCGCCACCTGCCCTTTCTGCATCTCCTAAGTCAGCCCACACCTGGCAGCCTTTTGCTCTACTCTCTAACTTTCTCTGGACCACTCCTTCTTTCCTCACCCTGCCTCTCCAGAGGGCTTCGTTTCCACCCAGCATTTAACCACAACCCTCCACTTTCCCGTTCCCCAACCCAGCCTATGACTCAAATTCTCCTCATTCCTAAGCTATAAAGAGAGGCCTAGTTTTACACCTGTATCCATCTCTTTGGTTAACTGCCCTCACTTCAAGGTTAACACATCTGAAATGTTTCCACAGCTCCTCAGGTGCCCTTGTCCTTTCCCCTTGCCTAATTCATGTTCAGGTCTAAGACAAACCCTCAGTTTTAGCACCAAAATCTTCCTTCATCACCTGATGCAATGTCCTAATGGTTTCATACAACCATCTTTTCCTCTGACTTCTTCTTACACTCCACATCAAAATATCCCCACTGGAATGACCTTCCTCTGTTGACAAAACTATGTTTATCTATCTTTAAACTCTGCCATCTTCTTTCCTATTCTCCTCTTCCCTTCAGAATCTACTTGGAGATACAGGGATATGGGCCGATGGGACATAACTGATCCAGCCTGGGCTCCACAGAGTTTAATGAAAGGAGCTGCTAAGTCTTTACCCTCGCATCTAATTAATCATTCATGCCTTGAAATTCAGTCATTCTTCCACAAGTCATGTGATTATTCATTCCCACACCAATTCTCCAAATTTCCATCTGTCTCCTCACCAAGAGTCAACATGGCTCTTTCTTACACAAATTTCTCTAGGAGACAGACAAAGAAATAATGCAGGGATCAACTAGTTATATATGACACAAAGAGTACGTGTCACATTTGCCAAGAGGAAGGGGACAGAGTGGGTGCCACAGGGTGACTCTGGGCTTATCGAGAGCATTTTCCCAGGAGACCTGTACTTCAGAGGAAGCAGAAAAGCTCTGGTCCGGGATGTGTGAGAGCAGGGAAGCAGGTGAGCTAAACATCAGGAAGCTCCCTGGGATTGGTGTAGACCAGAGAATAAGTATAAGGCATCAAAGCAGGAAATCCTAGCTAATCCAGGAGAAGAAAGAACAGCCAAGTCAGTCATAATGACAAACAATTTTTTTTTCAAATTTGGCAAATATGATTTTTTTTTCTTAAAGAGGCATCGAGAAATAGTGGTAAAAGTCCTGGATTTGAAATAAGACTTACTATGTGACCTTAAGCTCATCACTTGGTCTCACTGAACCTCAGAGAAGTAGCTCATCTCCAAAACATGAACAACAATGCCTATTTCTGAGGGTTGTGAGACTTACATGAGAAAATGGGTATGGATGTAGCTTACAAATTGAAAGGCACTACATGAGTATATAGGTTTGTTATTATTAAATGGTACTAACAAATTATTCACTCATACCTATACCAGCATGTAAATTTTAACTAATAATAAAAATTTTTTTGGTCAATTATACTGAGGTATAAGTTGCACACATTAAAATTTGCCAGGTCAAGAAGGAACCTGGTGGCTCAGTCAGTTAAGCATCTGACTCCTGTTTTTGCCTCAGGTAATGATCTCAGGGTTGTGAGATCAAGCCCCGCATGGGGCTCCAAGCTCAGCAAGGAGTCTGCTTGAGATTCTCTCCCAAAATAAAGAAATTTCTTTTGATTTTTAGTATTTATTTATTTATTTATTTATTGGAGAGAGAGAGGAGAGCATGAGCAAGTGTGTGTTTGTGCATGGCAGAGGGAAAAGGAGAGAAGGGGAGGGAGAGGGAAAAGCAAACTCCCCACCCAGCATGGAGCCAAGTCCGGGATCAATCAATCGCACAATCTTGACATCATAACCTGAGCTGAAACCAAGAGTCAGATGTTCAACTAAGTGAGCGCCCCAGACAACTCAAATAAAGCAATTAAAAAAAGAAAAAGAAAGCAAACTTTGCCCTTTCAGGTATATAGTTCTATAAGTTTTGACAAACTATGCAGTATGTAAGCACCACCATAATCGAGACCTAGAATATTACCATCACCATCTTAATAGTGATGAGAGAATTGTATGCTATTATGGTAATTAATATTACCATATTACCATCACCATAAATCATCATCAGGGAACCCAAAACGTTCCCTGTGCCCCCTTGTAATTAATACCTTCTGCACTTTTTCACCCCCTGGCAACCACTGATCTGACTGCTGTCCCCATAATTTTGTCTCTTCCAAAATATACTGTACATGGAACCACCATACCCTATGCAGCCTTTTTAATCAGATTTCCTTCACTTGAAATAATGGCTTTTGAGCATCCTCAATGCTGTTGTAAGGATCAGCACTTTCTCCTTTTTAATTAGCAAGTGATATTCCTTTGTACGGATGTGCCACAATAAGTCGATCCATTCACTGTAGATGGACATTTAGGGTGTTTCCACTCCTGGTGATTACGGATAAAGCTGCTACAGCATTCACATGTAGTTCTCACTGTAAACATGTTTTCATTTCTCTTAAGAGAATACTTAGGGTTGGGAATGCTGGGCTACATGGTAAGAACAATTTTAACTTTTAAACAGATTTTTCCAAAGTGGCTACACCATTTTGTATTCCCACTGATAGTTCTTCCATATTTTTGCCAACACTTGGTCTTATAGCTTCCTTCCTCTCCTTCCTTCTTTCCCTTCCTTTCCTTTTCCCTTTCCCTTTCTTCCTTCCTTCTCTTTTTTTTTTTTTTCAAACATCATCCATCCTACAGGATGGTTAGTATATCTCATTGTGATTTTGATATGAATTTACTGCCAGCTAATAATGATGAGGATGTTTTCAAGTGTTTGTTTACTATTGTCTCTGTCCTGGCTAAATGTCTTTTGCCCATTTTTTAATTGGGTTGTTTGTCTTACTGTTGAGTTGTGAGGTTTCTTAATATATTCTAGAAACAATATCTTTATGTATGCATTTTGTACATATTTTCTCCTGCTCTGTGGCTTATCTTATCATTTCCTCAACAATGCCTTTCAAAGAACAGAAGTTTTTATTATGAATGAGCTCAATTTATTAATTTTTTCTTTTATGGTCATGCTCTTTGTTATCTAGTTAATCCTTCCCTAAACCAAAGACACAAAATTTTTTCTCCCAAAAACATAAATATTTTTAAAGACTTTATTTATTTATTTATTTATTTGAGAGAGTGAGAGAGCACAAGTGGGGGGGCGGGCAGAGGTAGAGGAGTAAGGAGAATACCTGCTGAGCGGTACTCAATCCTGGGATCCTGGGGTCATGACCTGAGCAGGCAGATGATTAACCGACTGAGCCACCCAGGCGCCCCAGTTTTGTATTTTCTGGTGATAGTTCTATGACACATTCTAAGTTAATTTTTCACTTAGCATACAATTCTCTCTTTTTTTGTCAAAATAAATTGACTATATATGTGTGGGTCTACCTATGAGCTCTCTTCAGCCTGACTGATCTTTATGTCTCTTCTTATGACAATACCACATTATCCTGATTACTGTTGCTTTGTAGTAAGTCTTAAAATCAGACAATATCTGTCCTCCAATATTACCCTTTTATTCAAATTGTTCTGACTTCTTTTGCTTTTCAGGATAAATATTAGAATCAGCTGTCAATTTCTACAAAAAATATCTTGCTGGGATTTTTATTGTGCTTATGCTGGGTCTATACAAAAATTTGAGAGCTAATATCTCAATACTAAGTCAGATATTTTATAAAATTTACCCCTAAAAATCTCTCTCTCTCTTTTTTTTTTTTTTTGGATTGAAATAGGCTTATTGTAGGAGGAGCAACCAAAAGAAATTAGGGATTTCTTTTCCCTTTTTTTTTATTTAAAAATTTTTATTTATTTATTTGACAGACAGAGATCACAAGTAGGCAGAGAGGCAGGCATAGAGAGAGAGAGGTAAAAGCAGGCTCCCTGCTAAGCAGAGAGGCCGATGTGGGGCTTGATCCCAGGACCCCAGGGATGACCTGAGCCGAAGGCAGAGGCCTCTACCCACTGAGCCATCCAGGCGCCCCTTCCTTTTTTTTTTTTTTTTTTTTTGAGGTATAGTGATTCAGTATTTGTATATGAATGTTTTTGATGTCATAATTTATTTTTATATTGTAATTCCTAATTATTTATTGATAGAATATATAAGTACGATTAATTTTTATATATTGACATTGTACCCTGTGATGTCACTAAACTTCCTTATTTTTTAGTAGTGGGTTTTTTGGTATATTCTTTGCCACCTTCTACCCAAATGATCACAAATAAGCAGTTTTAGTTTATTTCCTTTTACTTCTTTTTCTAGTTTTATTAAACTAAGACCTCCAATACAATTTTTCACAGGAAAGGTACAAGGAACATCCCGTTTTGTTCCTAATCGTAGAGGTAAAGCATTCAGTCTTTCAGTATGAAGTAGGATATTACTTGTAGGGCTTTTGTGGATGTCTTTTTTCAGGTTAAGGAAGTTCCTTTCTATTTCTAGTGTAACAAAATCGTTTAATTGTGCATATGTATATATAATCAGGGTTTATATTTTTGTTGTTGTTGTTGTTACTGGTTTCCTTCACTGAAAATATTTTTTCCATCTTTGCTTCAAGAGTCCTTCTATGAGCTTGGCTGCTCATAGAGACTTGAGAGAAGGGAGCAGTGCATTTAAATTAGCACCTTTGATGGGTGACTTTAGTTAGAGTCTGTGAGACTGACTAAAAGAAAGTAAGCAGGCACCAAGGAGATTACAGCTATTCACGTAGGAGAGAATCAGGCCATAAAAAAAATTGCTGGAGAGGAGATAATAGATCTGAAATTGGTGAAAAGTAAAATGCCGTAAGATGCAGAGAAGGTGGGAGTCTAAAATTGTATTAAAATTGTCCTCTACACCGACATCTGTGGCGTAGTCAGTGATGGGAGACAATTTTGGAAGTAAATTCTATGTGTTTTATACCAATTTCCAAGGGTCTGCACTACAGAGTTGTAGAAAATCTGGTAGACAATGGAAGATAAACACTAAACCACAGAAAAAGGGCAATCAGGGCCAAACAAAACAAAACTGAGTTAAGTGTCAACTACAGGAAGATGAAATCTCTCTCTGTATTGAAAACACAGAGCTCCTGAGTGGCTCAGATGGTTAGGCGTCTCCCTTCGCCTCGGGTCATAATCCCAGGGTCCTGTGATGGAGTCTCGCATGGGGTTCCCTGCTCAGTGGGGAGCCTGCTTCTCCCTTTGCCTCTCTCTCTCTCTCTCTGTGTCTCTCATGAATAAATAAATAAAATCTTAAAAAAATAAAATTAAATAAATTGAAAACACATAAAAGAGAAGATCTTTCTGACTACCCAGATGTGGTTAGAAACTCTTTCTCCCCTCTCATGTGAGAATTTTCACTCTTTCTTCCTTCCTGTCTACTTCACTATCTATTGCCTTGATCGAGGTCCCACCACTGCCCCCTGCCTGTGAACCACATCCAGATCCCCACATCATTCACATCAGCATGGCGGCCGCCTAAGGAGTCTGGGAAGTGCTGGCAACAAAATCCAAAGGAAGGCTTAACTAGACTTTAGGTGGCCTTGGGAATCCACCAAACTTCCTCAAGTTTAAGCAAGAGTCTCAGAAATGGATTTTTGAAATACAATTTGTGCATAAGACAGTCTTCATGCCCAGAGGGGAAAAAAGTGGAGGCAAAGTAGACAGTTGATTACAGAACTCATCCAGAATATAGGGGTCCTCCAGACATGATCTGCAGGCATCTCACCTCAGAAACACGTGGGCACCTTGCAGATCCGCAGTCCTAACCCCAGAAAAAGTGATGTGGAATCTGGAGACAGAACTCTAAGGACCCACACCTTTCACAAGTGCCACAAGGGATACTGTGGGGCACCACAGGTACAGACGTGCTGAACCGAGGAGGGCATCAAAACCAGAGGCTCCCCAATCCAATCCACCAGTACACAGAAGCCTCGGACCAGTGCTTCTCGAACTGTGGCCACAATCGACATTATTTCGTAGAACTGACCAGAACGGATCGGTTCACCTTATACAGAACTCTTACAACAGCTCACCCCATGATGAACTCTCCTTTGAAAAGCCATGGAGACCTTCAGGTCACATGCTGCCTCTGGAGAAGCATGCATTTTATCATCTGTTCCCACACAGCATCATGGGAACTTGCTTGCTCCAGGGTTGGGCCCTGAGGAAGTTTTTAGGAAAACTGCAATCTGAATTCAGAAGAGCTAATGTTATCTGAAGGCAATGGACGTGTGAGGCTGAACAGCCTGGTGGGCTGGGTGAGGTCTGAGTTGGAGTGAGTGAGCTGAGGAGCACTGACGAGCATGCAGGAAGGGCCAGGTGGCAAGGAGATTGGCACAGACAGAGAAACAGAGACAAGACATCAGCCAGTGACGGATGGAGACATGCCCATGAGCAGCTGTCTTGGTTCCAGCAGGGAGTCCAATACTCACTCCTCCCCAAACTCCCTAACCCAAGCTAATTCCAGGGGCTTCAGGGCTTCTCAACAAAATAATTTCGGGAATGCTGATACCATAATATAGAAGTGCACAGAATCAACCCTCACTCCTAAACGCTTACTTCCTGTATCATAACCATGCTCCAAATGCTTTCTATGTGATCCTCTAGTAATTCAATCCAGTAAATCACTTCATTCTCATACAACCCTATGAGGCAGATGCAATTTTTAGCCCATTTAACAGATGAATAAACTGAGGGATACAAAACTTAAGCATAAATTTTAAGCTACGCTTTTTTAGTTCTACCACTGGTAATACATTTTCAAGTTAAGTAACCGCAGGTTATACTGCTTCTGAATGGAGAAGCTGGGATATGAAGTTAGGCATGTATTTCTAGTGTCTGTGCACTTAATCGCTACCCTATACATCCCTTCAAAATGCCAGGGCATAAAAACATTCCAAGCTGGAAAATCATTACGAAAATAAGCTGAAATGCTTCTGAAGAAACATTCGATGATACAGATGAAACAAAAATATGGATAAAGATGAAAACAGATTATAAGAATTTAGTAGCAAAAGTGACTTCTTAAATATTTTTTAATAGGTACCAATTACACAGACAAAAACATACACTATAAGTGTCTATGCAGCTCTATGAATATAAAATAAACCATCACTGATGTTTTGAAATGCTCTCATTAAGTATGTATAGAGAAATAGTCATGGGGGAGAAAAGGAGTCCTTGCTCTATCCCTGAAACTAAATTTAAAAAAAAAAACTAATATAAAAACTAATACATAAAATTATACATAAGGTGGGGCGATAAGAAACAGAATTCAGTTGAACACTTACAAAAAGATCAGCTAGAGATAGCATGAATGGAAGCAGAAAAAAAATAAAAGAAAATGAAATCAAAACTCCTAAAAGACTAATTCAATTCTTAGTCAAAGCAACCTACTTCCAGAACACTTTGGGGATTTACCGCAGTCTTACTTACACTTACCCACTCATCTAGGATAAGTAATAATTATGCAAAGTGAGTAATGAAGACTGAGGGTTTGTGAATCTCATGTATTTTATTTCTTTGGAACAGTAGTGAAGAGGTGAGAGTATCAATAAATGCTTCTCTGTGCCAATAAGCCCCCAGGTATTTACTTCTGATGTCTGTGGCCAGGGATTACATTTACTAGCACCTTCCCTCTCAAAGAGAAAGGATACCATGTCACTTCCTCCAATGTACAGTGACTTTGGCTCTATGTGAGTGGCTGTGGACTTGGCCCCAGGGCTGGTGAAGCCCCCATCCACCTTCACCCGCCTCGACAAGCCTGTTGGCTCCTTTGTCCCAGTTCCAAGTCAGTTGGGCAAACAATGAAATAGCTGAACTGGCATTAGAAAGAGAAGGCGAAGAAATGAAAAAGGAAGAGGGAACAAGTGAAATGAGTATGAAAGAGACAGAGACAAGGGCACCTGGGTGGATCAGTCCATTGTGCATCTGAGTCTTGATTTTGGTTCAGGTCATGATCTCAGGGTCATGAGACCAAGCACTGGGTCAGGCTCTGTGTTGGGCATGGAGCCTGCTTAAGATTCTTTCTCTCTCTCTCTCTCTCCCTCTGCCCCTTCCCACTCACGCTCACACTCTCTCTTAAAAAGGAAGAAAAAAAGGGGGAGACAGACACTTAAGTTTAACCCCCGAATCAATCTATATAATACCTCTAGGCAAAGAAAACAATTTTGCCACCTACTAGGCTTGGCGTAGGGCATAAAGAAGCTTTCGTATCTGAGTCTGCTAAAGGAATTTTGGGTAAGCACAGTATAATTACCTAACTTAATAACATTTAGAGCTCCATCTTCTAACTACTTTCTAACCTTTACTTAATTAATTTTCACAAAACCTCTGTGAGGTAGGCATGCATTAAACACCCAGTTTGTAAATGGACAAACCAAGAGCAAGAGGTTAAGTGACTTACCTAAAACTAAAGAGAGCGGCTGGCATGTGAAATCAGAGTGTGAACAGCAGCAACGTATTTCTGTTCCCCAAGACCATACCAAACCCATATTTTTCCAAACTGCTTGTGTTCTCAAGCTCCTAGGGCTTACAGAATGGCACCAAGGGTGGATTTTTTGCGCTGGTAAAACGGGCATGCACCTGACTGTCATTCAAGTGGCAAAGAGAAGTGCATTTCCCACAAGTAGATATGAGCCCAGAAAACTAAAATACACCGTGATAACAGGTACAATGATGTGTAATCAGGTGAACAAAGCTCCCATCGGTCAGTCATTCTTCAGCCTTGCTGATCAACAGAATTTATGTTTTGTAGGCTTCTAAGCGAAGTCTGATCAAGGCAATAGTCTTGGTCTCTGGGACCAGTGGGGACTGACGTGGTCTACCTTAACTCTGTCCTCACCATGCCTAGGAGGAATCGAGACCCTGCTGCCCACCAGCATCCCCTGCCATGCCAACCCGGAGTCCATAGCTAGCTTCCTCAATTGATCTACAATCCCCTGCTACAGCTGGAGGCTTGCCTTGAACTCTAGCTCGCCAACAAGAGCCCTGAACTTCTGCTTGACTCTTGCATTTATGCCTTCTAGGTGAACACAAAGCTCTCCAGATTCCCAGGAAGGCCCTGAGTTCCTTGTGTCTGTTTGGACACCACCACTTGGTGTATCCTCCAGCCATCTCTCTTTGAAGCTAACTCAACTGCTGCGTCAGTCCTACTTTCCCTGATGTCACCTGCTGTCTTCTCCCCTGCTTTCCCCAGTGAGGACTGCTAAGATTCCATGACATTCTAAAGTCAAATCTTTCAGGACTGTGGGCTTTAAACATTAGGGATATTATTTCAACACTGATGAGGAATGGGTGTCTTCTCAGTCCTTCCTGGATATTCTGCCACTTCTTGTTATCTGTGTTATTACTAACCGCCTCTGGGAATTTCCTTTTGCCCCAACTGTCTGTTCTCCCAGATCTTCTTGGTTTTAACATCCTGTGAGGTCTGCCCATCTAGCTATCACCCCTGGAAAGCAAACTATTTCAGGACGGCTGTCCTTAGACTCTCCTATGGACCATTCTACAGCTTCTGAAAGCCACACTGGAGATTTGTAAACAGCAGAGCCTAACAACCTGGATGTTGATATCTGACTGTCAGCAAGTAACAGGGTGGGTGGGTCCCACCACCATTCCATGGGCACAGTGGCAGCACTAGACGGTCTATTTAGGAGAAGCTTAGGGGCAGCAATCCAGTTGGAAAAAGCAGCTAAGGGACTATCATAAAGCAGCATTTACACAGCCAGCACTATTTTTACTGGGTGTATCTATTTGTTGAGACGAGCAAGTACCGCAGGAAGGCTGTCAATATTATGGAATTGTGCTTCCCCCACACCACTTTTTAAGTCATTGCTGTCTCCCAAATCAGCTCAAGTATTTAGGTTTCTAAAACCAAACTGGAAGAGTCAGTGAAACAGACTGGATGGTGGCTGTCAAGTCCAGAGTCCTGCTCACCAATACCCTGGACCCATTATGACTTCTGCCTAGCCCAGGGTGGATTTAAAGGGAAACCCTGCCCTTCGGGTGCCATGCAGACTTCCCACTCTGGGAGAGAAGCACAACCCTGGGCACCATGGTCTGGAAAGCTGCAAACTCCAGGGGGTCCAGCACCCATCCAAGCACATTTCCTCTGCAGGTGAGGACACCTGAGGACAGTGCCTCCTTCAATCCTGTACTCTGGCCATGCCCCACTACCTCTGCTCCCTGTCGAAATCACTGATATGTTAGTTGACTGTCATTTTTCATCTTCTGGAATGTGATTTTTAAATGTGTTATGTATTTCATTTGTGCAATGCCCTGGATACTGGATTGGAACACAATTGCACCAGATTACACTATTTATTTTACATACTTGAAGATAGAGCCTCTTGAACTCAATATGCAAATGCAAGTGAATAATCTGCAAATCTATGTTTTCTGCCAAGACTCTGGCATTCTCCTTTTGATGGGACTGTGATTCCTATTCAAGAAGGAAGAGCATCTTCCTTGCGTCCCCCTGCATCGGTGCTCTGCCCCTCCTCCCTTCAAGGTCCTGACCAGCTTGTAACTTCACTAAGCCCTGAGAAAATTACAGGCTCCACTGAATTACATGTAAACCTATAATGGTCACTCCAAGACATTATTTAGTGCCTTTCGACAGGTGTGCTACAAATGCAATGAGGGTCATAGTACTTCACTGCCAAACTGGAATTTTACTCTTAACTTCATGAAATCTGACAGTCTCCTTAGTAATTCTAAATTTAAATGTTCTCACCTACTGTACAGATGCAGCCACACAACCTTTCTTTAAAAAAAAAAGGAATGTAGTTTACAAAGCTTTTTAAAGTGAAATTTACAATGGTGCTGGTAAAAGGTGTCAGACTGGCACCTGCAAAGTTGAGTCCTCTATTTAGCCTCAGAATAGTAAATTACATGTATCTTACACATGCTGCCACAACCACCACTACCCTCATTACCACCACCACCACCACCAAAGCTACCAGAAGAGAACGATGCGCTCAGATCCAAGAGAAGCTACTTAAGACAAATTCAACAGTTACTTGCCCACAACTTACAAGGCACTCTATTAAGTTGTCAAAAATATAAAGATAAAATAAGCCTTGTACTTTAGGATTGTAAAATCTAATAAATAAAATGATAATAACTAATATTCACTTATACTTCTTTTCACCAGGCACCATGCTCAGCACTTAACATGTGTAGGTGCATCATTGGTTCCTCATGACAACCACAGTTGCCCAGTTAAAATATGACAGAGACCAGATTTCAACCCAAAGAAGTTATCCTTGTGATTCACATACAAATAATCACTGAAAGGAACTGAAATGAAATTTCACAGGCTAAACACAACTGTCCCAAAGAACCAAAGTGAGATCCTTAAATTAACTCTCAGAAAAGGTTTTCATTCAGGGCTATAATAACATAAAGGAAGAAAGAAATCAGAAGCTCCATCTCCCAATGGCCCAGTTCTAATTTGTATTTTATGCTTATCTGTCAAATTCAATAAAATGTCCCCATGGTTCTCTAGTCCTAGTCCTTTTATAAAGAATATTATTTTTTAAAAACTATTTCAAATTTTCATAATGAAATGTCACACAGGCTAGATTTATCCCTCCTATGCTGGCAATGGAATAAATGAGATCCCCTAAGTGACCCGAGGGCCTATGAGGCCCCAAGATTCCCAGGTACTATAAGCCAAGAGAGTACAGAGGCCACTGTATTCTCTACTCTACTGTATACAATACTCAGCTGTATTCTCTATTCTACTCTCATTTTCCCTATTCTTCCACAACTTGCTTATCCCATTTGGTTATGCAGAAGGGCTAGAGGCAAGGAATGTTACCTTGTATAAAAACACTTCAATCTGTAAATACAAAACACTCTCAAAACACTCTCAAAAACCTGGTGGTATATGAAAAAATGGCGAAGCACCAAGACTTCAAACAAGAGCCGCAAGTGTTAGCTGTGTCCTCCCTCTTAACCATACGGCTCTCTTGAAGACTTTAAGGGAATGGAGGTTATCAAATGAGTCCCCAAGGAAGACAAAATGTTACTGAGGTTTTAGAAGGGAATTCTCTAGCTTGCTCCAAACTGATTCACTGGACATCTTGAAAGTACATTCTCTTTTATGAAACTAGAGTACACAAAATTCAGAGCAACAGTCATCAGGGATGAGAACCTACAGTCAGAGTTGAGTTGTGACATGACCAAAAATATTCTCTGAGAATGAACCAGATGGCTCTGGGTTTGTTCCATATTCAAACAACTTCATCGGCATTGACCAATGACTAGCACTTGGTGCCTATCAAAGTGCTTTTGAACAAATATATTTGATTGAATTGTTTCAAACAACTTTTGAACATCTGAGCAGCCATATTTTAAAATAGCTAACGCACTCTATTTCATCGCCATTATCAATAAGATATTCACGGGCCCTGTACACACATTGATTTCTAATCATATGGCCAATGACTGAAGAAGTGTGTGTCCCTGTTTTCCTTGTACTGGTGAAGAGTATAACATAGAAGACAGATGCTGGAAATGAGGTATGGGTAGCAGGAACCATTAAAATTCTATTTCTAAAGGAGTTTTAGTAACAGGATAGTCCTTAAGCTGTGATGTCAAATGAAAGGAGCAATGTGAAAAAGTTTTGACTTTTGATTCTGAAATCCACAGAAATAAAGGAAGAAATATACTGAAACAGTTGATAAAAAAACATTCATTAAGTTCTTTGTTTAATCATTACTAACTAATGCCAAACTGCAAAGAACATAAGAAGGCTACAGACTGTACAATCAACTATCCGGAAATCTATGAAGACATACATGAGCATATCTCACTTTACTTAACAGATGTGTGCCTGAAAATCTATACATAAAACTCAGATATCTGAAAGCCATCTACCCAGAGGTACAGCATGACAACTTGCTATTTAAAACTATGATTTTGAGAAACTAATGGCCGAGAGGGGGAAAAAAAATCAACCAATAACAACCAAACAAGCAACTTAACATATTTTTAAAGGAAGAGGCAAGTTTGCACTCATTTGATTTATATACTGATGACACAAAATTACATTCATATATAATCAGGAATGTAAAATATACTGCAGGTATAAGCAGAAAATTCGCAAAAGAGAAACTACAAATGATTAACAAACAGAAACTTGTTCAATATCACTGCTAATTATACAAATCAAAATTAATTTAGCAGTAGAGTATAATTTTTACCTACCAAATCATAAATATTATTTATTTAGTTTTTAGAGGGAAGTCAACAGGATATGGTCGGAAAAGGCACTCTCACATATTACTATAAAGAGTATAAATTGATTTAAAAAATTCTGGAAAAACCATTTGGTATTATGGACCAAAAGCCTTAAAAGTGTTCCTACCTTTGAAGCCTGTAAATTCAATTTCTGGGAATCTATCCTAAGGAAATAATGTAAAATATAGACAGAAAAGCTCTATATACCAAAATGCTCACTGCAGCTTCATTTACAATAGTGAAAAATGGAAAGTAATTAAATGGCTGGGAGTAAGAAGGTGATTAAGTAAATTATGCTATAGATATATAAGACAGAATGCTAAATAACCTTAAAAATTATGTTTACTAAGAGTTTTTAATACCATAAAAACCCTTATGTTGTGGTATTACATTAAAAAGTAGCACAAAAAATGGCATGATAAAATCTATACAAAAGTGAGTAGAAAGATGCTAGTAGGAAATACACCAAAATGTCAACAACAATTATCTTTGTTAGAATTTAAGTGTTTTTTTTTTCTTCTTTCTACCAATGTTTCCATTTTTTCCAAATATTACACAATGAGCATATGTTACTTTCAATCAGAAAAAAATGTTATTAAAGTTCTATTTTACATACATTTCAAGTATTTGTACCAGTCATTTAATAAGAAAAGACAAAGAAGGAAAGAAGAATAAAACTGAAATGAGGCAGAGAAACAAATCAGTGGAGTACCGGCCTCTTCCTGTCCCCTTTCAGGTACTGCCACTGAATTTTTTTAAAGCCATGGTGGGATTTAGCAATTACAAGCATATGAAATACTTACCCCATTAGCTGAATAAAGATAAGTTAAGTGCATAAATATGTCTAAGGTCAGATAGTTCCTACTTCTGACTTAAAGGAATCACATAATGAATCATTCCGGAAAGAACCATTTCTATAAAGTGAGCGATCTAATTCTGAGTTATCAAGTTTAAAGGACTGTACCTCTTTGGTGTGTATATAAAGGCCCGTGTACATTGTGTAAATTTTGTGACTGTGTGTGCATCGTGTAGACACATAATAAAGAATATAAAAGCAACTAAGTGTTGTATGGGTTGGTTTAGATCAACCCTCTCTCTTGCCAGAGGAAGAAACTGAGGCCCAAAGAAATTATGAGGCTAAGAAATTTTCTCAGAGTCTCATGGCCAGCCCATAACAAAGCCAGTATGGTTGGACTACCAGTTTTTAATTTATTAATTTACAAACTAATTTATATGGCCAAGTTCACATCCCAGTGCTGGGAGTGTAAGAAACCAGAAAGCTGAAATAAAGCTGCAGTAACTCCTAGCTCTTCCCCTACCAAGGAAATGAACACTTGCACATGAACCATTCTGTATAAGGAAGGGACTTCAAAAGCTGTTGGGAATGGGTGGCTGAGCTCTTTGATCTGTGAATGACTGTCCTGGGTGGTCGCTAATGGCTCAATTAGCAGAATAAACGGAAAGTAGAGGCTAAAACAGTATTTGTTTTGTTGGTGTGCTATGATCAAAACAGCTTTTTCCAAAATTTGAAAGGCCAAGAATCTCAGAAGTTCTTGAGAAATGATAGAAAAGTGAATTAATAATGTAAACTGAACTCTGCAGACTATAAATATTTTACAGTTCTTGTACAACATTAGGCTAGGTATCCCTGCTTTGTGATTTCTTGGTGGCTGTGATTAACCTGTGTAAAGTAGTTCAAGATGACTTATTAAGCTTATTATCTGAGGGCTTCAGAAAAAGTTTTTAAATGTAGATCTTCAGATCCTTTTCATGCTATGTCAGTTCCTCTAACTTTAGGATCTTTAGAGGTATCTTTTGGCTTAAGATCCTTGTGCCTATTAAGTAGAGCAATATTATGTGTAGCACAGATTGATGAAATCAAGACTTAAACCACTTGGGCAGAACACCTTAACTCCCTTTTATTCTGCCAAATCTATATGTATCTATTAGAATATATATGTTTTATATTTCACCAATACTATTTAGGTAATTCCATAATCAAGTATTTTCTACATACAAAAACTTAATGGGTGATAATAAAGTAGAAAATAATGTATGCAAATGGGATTACAGTGTGATTTCGGAGGAGAGATGGAGTGTAACAGAGGGCTCTACTACTGCCGAGTCTCCTTTAACTGGCAATGAACTCAGAGCTGAGAACAGCAGGATCGTGCCAAGGGAAATGAGTAATAGTGAAGAAGATCGGGACAGGAGTGCAGAGCTGACAAAGCTAAGGTGCAGGATAAGCTTGGCTGTGACAAGTACTGGGCCAGCCGGGCAGCCTCGCCAGCCAGACGTTCGAACACATCATTCACAAGGAGGATTGTAATTAAAGATCAAGGCAGACATTTGGAAAAGGACCAAGCAGTGGATAGGGTGTCCGATGAGAAGAGCAAAGCAATAGGTTAGTCCCTCAGAAGGCCTGTGGCATCACCACTGGCCAGCAAGGGCACGCAAAGAATCCAATAAAGTGACAAGACTAGAAATCATTTAAGCAAACTATCACTAATGCCACAGTGGTGTTTGTAACATCTGAAATATATCTTCAAAATGAACATAAGTTACAACTACGTGGCAATAATTTCCCTAAGTCGTATTTAAGAAGTCCACTCCATTTCTTCAGTTACCCTCCCACAGTGATCTCATGGCTCTGGGGACAAGTCAAGTCCTTGAAAAAGAAAAGTCCAGAATACAAAATGTGTTTGAGGGGGTCTTCAGGACGCCATACATAAAGATGATTATCACTTTATGGGCCAAGTAGGAGATAGACTACAAATTACACTATCTAGCAAGGACTAGACAGAGCACACCTGGCTTGGACATATACTTGCCGAGTGACCTTGAATAAACGTTTTAACTTTCTTATCCACAGGTCTCTCCTCTGTAGAGTGGAGATAACAACCTACCTTGCAGAAGAACTCTTGTGAAAATTAAATGAGATAATGTATGTAAAGTACCAAGAGAAATGCCCGGCCTCTTTACCCCCATAAGAGATGCTATTTGTGATAATGATTACAATGAGTAGGGTGCTGCTTATTTAAACTATTGTGAACATTTAAATTTCTCCACCCCTTGCTCTTTTCGATTGCCCTAAAAAGAAGTAACCTCCCTTGGCCTCCCACCTCCCTGGCAACTCCCTGAGAAACGGACAGGAACTAGGGGAAAGCCCGATATATCAGAGAAGCTTCTTATCGATAGAACATATTTCCTCAGAGCTTCTCAGGTTAGTCAGCCTCACTCATGCCTTTTCATGAGAGGAAATCAGAGCCCCAGACCAGCCAGAGCCTCCCTGCAGAGACTCTCCAAATCACTCCACCACCTTCTGTTAGCGTACTCTAAATAAATGATCTCCTCAGGGAGCCTGGGTGGCTCAGCTGGTTAAGCATCCAACTCTTGATCTCATCTCGGCAGAGGTCTAGATCTTAGAGGGTGAATTTAAGTGCCAGGTTGGGCTCCATGCTGGACACGGAGCCTATTTAAAAAAAAAAAAAAAAAAAAGATTTCTTATTCCCACTTCCCCAATGCACTGAGAAAGCCCAAAGTTACAAATAGGCACAGAGGAGAGAAACACCACTGTGGAATGAAGAGTACAGAAACATGACCAGCTAAGAGACTTCCAAATCTTTAACATTTGACAAGAGAACAAATTAAAATATTAACCTCCTTACTTATCATTTCCCAAGAATGGTCTCCTGAAGCCTGCTGACTTTTAACTGTTTTCAGTCCATAGCAAGAATAGGCTTTCCCACTGAGTCAGGAGCCCTTGGACCCTTGGAAGTAAGTAGCTAGCTCTCAGGCAAGATACTTATCTCTCTGGGCCTGTGTCTCCCTTTTGGGAAATAAGGATGTGGCATTAGGTAATCTTGAAAGTCCAGTCCAAAAACAGACAGACTGATAGACAGATATTAGAGAAATGATTGATAAATGATAGATACATAAAGAGCACAATTTTTATTGGGAAAATAACAATATTTAAGTATGGCTTAATCATTTAGTTCTACTGAAAAATTATGTCCTGAGCCCACATTATTTTAATAACTGTGTTCTTACTTAAAATAAATCACAACATGCCAAAACTTACGAGATGCCTTAAAACAGTATGAAAATGGAAGTTTATTGTGCTACACACTTATGTTAAAAAGGAAGAAAAGATCTCAAATCAATAACCTAACTTTACACTTCAAGGAACTAGGGAAAAAAGAGTAAGGTAAACCCAAATTTAGCAGATGAAAGGATATAATAAAGATTAAAGCAGAAACAAACAAAATAGAGTAAATAAAAATAGAAAAAAGTCAATGAAATTATGAGTTATTTTTTTTTAAAAGATCAATGAAATTAAAAACCCTCTGGTAGACTACCTAACTCCAATAACAAAAATTAGAAATAAAAGAGGAGACATTTTAACTGACGTCACAGAAATTAAAATTATCATTAGAGACTACTCTGAATAATTAACACTAACAAATAGGGAAATCTAAGAGAAATGGATAAATTCTTAGAAAGATACAATCCGTCAAGACTTTATCATGAAGACATAAAATATCTGAACAGTACTGTAACTAGTAAGGAGACCAAATCAATAGTCACAAACCTCTAAACAGGGGCACCTCAGTGGCTCAGAGGGTTAAACCAATGCATTCAGCTCAGGTCACGATCTCAGGGTCCTGGGATCGAGCCCCACATTAGGCTCTCTGCTCAGCGAAGAGCCTGCTTCCCCCTCTCTTTCTGCTTGCCTCTCTGCCTACTTGTGATCTCTCACTCTCTGTTAAAACAAAACAAACAAACAACAAAAAAAAATACCTCTAAACAAAGAAAAGCCACATAGCTTCACTAGGGAATTCTACCAAACATTTAAAGAAGAATTAACATGAATCCTTCTTGAACTCTTTTAAAAATACCGAAGAGGAAGTAATTCCAAACTCAGTTGGGAAGGCCAGCATTATCTTGTTACCAAGACCAGACAAAAACTCCAAGAAAGCTACAAGCCAATATTCCTAGTAAGTATTGATGTAAAAATCCTTAATTATACTAACATACCAAACTAGCATGTTAACAGAATAAATATGCCATGACCAAGTGGGATTAATTACTTAATGCAAAAATGGTTCAACATATGAAAATCAATTCCTATAATAAACCACATTAATAGAATGAAAGGCAAAAATCACATAAACCACATGTTCATCTCAATTAATGCAAAAAACACTTATCAAAATTCAACACTATTTCATGATAAAAACAGAAAACTGGAGGTAGAAAGAAAAAAAGGAAAAAAACTACCTCCACATAAATACCAAACCCACAGCTAACAGCATACTCAAGAGTAAAAAACTGAGTTTTGGGGGTGCCTAGCTGGCTCAGTCAGTTAAGGGTCTGACTTTTGGTTTTGGCTCAGGTCATGATCTTGGGTCATGAGATCAAGCCTCATGTCAGACTCTATGCTCAGCACAGAGTCTGCTTGGGATTCTCTACCTTTCTCCCCCTCTGCCCCTCCCCCCACCCAGGCACACACACAAACTCTCTCTTTACATATAAAATAAATAAATCTTAAGAAAAACAAAACTTTTTTCCCCTAAGATCAAAAACAAGGCAACAATGCCTACGCTCACCACTTCTATTCAATATAGAATTTATAGCCAGAGTAATTAGGCAAGAAAAATATATAAAAGGCATCCAAATTGGGAAAGAAGTAAAAATATATGTGTTCACAGACAGCATGATTTTACACATGGAAAACCCTAAAGACTCCATTGAAAAAACTGTTACAACTAATAAATGAATTCAGCAAGTTGCAGGATATAAAATCAATCCACAAAAGTCATCTGTGTTTCCATACACCAACAATGAGTAATCTGAAAAGAAAATTAAAATTTTTTAAAAATCCCATTTACAGTAGCATCAAAAATAATAAAATACTTAGGAATAAACTTAATCAGGTGGTAAAAGACCTTTACACTGAAAACTACAAAATATTCCTGAAGGAATTTAAAGAAAACACAAATAAATAAAAAGCGATATCATGTTCATGGTTTGGAAGACTTAATATTGTTATGATATCCATACTAAACAAACTGATCTGTAGACTCAATGCAATCTCCATCAAAATCTCCGTGGATGGGGCGCCTGGGTGGCTCAGTGGGTTAAGCCTCTGCCTTCGGCTCAGGTCATGATCCCAGGGGCCTGGGATCGAGTCCCGCATGGGGCTCTCTGCTCAGCAGGGAGCCTGCTTCTCCTCATCTCTCTCTCTCTCTGTCTCTCTGCCTATTTGTGATCTCTCTCTCTGTCAAATAAATAAATAAAATCTTTAAAAAAAAAAAAATCTCCGTGGCATTTTCTTGCAGAAATAAAAAAATCATCCTAAAATTTGGCATGGAATCTCAAAAGATTCCAAAGAGCCAAATAATCTTGAGAAAGAAAAAACAAAGCCAGGGGCCTCATACTTCCTGATTTTTAAATATATTACAAATGTATTTCAAATACATTACAAAGCTACAGTAACCAAAACAGTATGGTACTGGCATAAAGACAGGTATATGGAACAGAACAGAGAGCCTAGAGGTAAATCCTCACATGTAGGGCCGAATGATCTTTGATAAGGGTGTCAAGGCTCCAAAAAGAGGGAAGGATACTCTCTTCAACGAACGGTGTTAGAAAAACTGGATATCCACATTCAAAATAAAGAAGATGGACTTTTACCTTACACCATATACAAAAGTTAACTCAAAATAGATTAAAGACCTAAACGCTAGACCTGAAACCACAAAAGACCTAGAAAAAAAAATTGGGGAAATGCTTCATGACATCAGATTTAGAAATGATTCCTTGGATAGGACACCAAAAACACAGACAACAAAAGCAAAAATAGACAAATGAGACTACATCAAACTGAAAAACTTCTGCGCAGCAAAGGAAACAATCAACAGAGTTAAAGGCAACCTATGGAAGAGGAGAACATATTTACAAATACATACCTGCTAGAGGGAATAATACCCACAATATATAAAGAACCTCTGGAACTCAACAATAACAACAAAAATAACCCCATTAAAAAATGGACAAAGGACTTGAGTAGATGTTTCTCAAAGATACACAAATGACCTACAAAGATATGAAGACATTCAACATCGCTAATCATCAGGTAAATACAAATCAAAACCACAGTGAGGGATCACCTTATACCCATTATGATCACCATTATAAAGTAACAATAGTAAGTAGTGCTGGCAAGGATATGGAGAAATTGGTACCCACGTCTGCTATTTTGCACTCTTGGTGAGAATGCAAAATGGTGCAGCTCTATGGAAAACAGTACAGTAGTTCCTTAAAAAAAAAAAAAAAAACCTGAAAATAGACTTACCAAACAAAGGAAATCTTATTATATACTACAATATGGACACAACTTGAGGACATTATGCAACACAAAATAAGCCAGAAGTCACACAGTTTCAAAAAGAAAATGATTTTTATGATTCCACTTATAAGAGATATTTAAAGGAGTCAAACTCTTAGAATGGTAGTAGTTGGGGGCAGTGAAGAAAGGAGAGCTGTCATTCAATGAGTCTAGAGTTTCGATTCCACAGGAGGAAAAAGTCCTAGAGATCTTTTGCACAACTATGTGGATACAGTTAAAACTATTGTACTGCATACTTAAAAATAATTAAGAGGATAAATTTTTTATGTGCTTTTTACCACAATAAAAATCAGTAAATATATGGTCTTTATTCATCTTCCTACCTCCCACTGCCATCGTCTTCATAATAAAAAAAGAGCTATCTTAAACAGCCACCAGCTCAGCCAATAAGGCTCGTTTTTAATGAGGAGAAGAGAGATGAAAAAGAAACAATAATAGGAAATACTCTGTCTCTCCTTTCCCAGCTAACCAAATCTGCAGGCTGCAAATGGGACCCAACAGGATCCCATCCTGAGATAAAGGAATTTTCCCTGTTCGTCATTCCCAGCTCCTTATAGTCTTGATTACTAGAACTATACCTAGGGAAACAATAGTAATAAATATTGATTTATTGAATAATTCTGCATCAGCCACTCTGCTGTGCCATTTATACATGTAATTATATTTAATATTCAATATTTTAAGAAATATTTAGAGATAGATTAAGTTGCTAGCCAGAAGTCACACAATAATAAATGGTAGAACAAGGATTTGCACCCAGGCCTGCCTGATCCCCAGGCTGGTGCTTTTAACCACAGGGGAAAGAACTCTTTGTTGCCACTACATGGCCACTATGTGGCTAGAGCCCCCCCCCCGGCTTTCTGGGCGTGGGTAGAATTCAAAAGGCAGAGCACAAATGTAGATATCCCACAAATGCCCTTCCTTACCCACCTATTGCATTTCCTGGCATATCCCCTTCTGCAAATAAGAACTACTACTATCAATACTCTTTACTATACCACTACTTACTGAGAATTGGGTTTTGTTAGATACCGTGCTAGGCTTCTGTAAGAATTATATTCCTCATTTTACAGATGAGGAAAGTTAAAGTTCAGAGAAGCCAATCATTTGCCTCAGATCACGTTAGCTTAGAAGGTGAAGACAAATTTAGAGTCCAGCACTGTCTGACTCAACGCAAAATGTTATTAAAGATTTAGATGCTAGATCAAGACCATATTAGACACGTGACACTAACTTGTGCATGGCCCCTAACTCTTTCAAAGTTAAAAAAAAAAGTGCATAATGTTCTGTAGAAATAAGACAAGACACTATGATATGACTCAAAAGTGAGTGGGTCTGTGCCAAGTTCAAGAGTGTTTGGTCTCAGGGCAATTGAAGAGGTGACTTACATAAGCCAATGTTCAATCCAAATGAAAATGAAAACAGACAGGAACGTTCAAACAGGTGTCTCCTTTTGCCCCAAGAAGCTCTTCTAAGCAACACAGCATAGTTGTTAAAAGTGCCAAATATATATTTTAAAAATCTATAAATATTAGATATGATTATTTTCTACATGAAAATAGTGAGTTAAATCAAATGATTCATCTGTAATTAAATAAATCAAATGGGGTAACTGCCAATTATCCACATTCTGTTAGGTGACATAAACAAAGAATAGCATGTTGATATGTTGAAGATTTTTCTTACTCAATTTGATGCTCATGGGGACTTAAGTAGGGTTATGCTCTCTTTCAAGAAATCTGCAGATGTGCCTTGTGGAAAGTGATGTATCTATGAAGAGTTTTTTCTTTTTTAATTGAAGAATAATTTCAAAAAAATTCCTCATTTTACAGATGAGGAAAGTTAAAGTCTAGGAAACTCTGATATACGTAACCTGCAACAGCCTTATTTCCCATCTATTTCCCACCTCTCCCCAAAGGATACAGGTAATATTGACAAGCCTTTTGCTTGTCTTCCATTCCATACTGTTTTCACAATGTTCCCATCCTAGAATGATCTCTCCCTGGTTTTATTTGTTGAATGCATTCATATAACTCTTAAAAATCCCTCCTTGATGATTCCTTTTCAAATATACTCAAAAAATATATGCAGCTCAGGGCTTCCTTTTTTTTTTTATTATTGTGGAATATTCATATAAGAAGTTCATAAAATATTCATGTATTCACTCTTCCAAATATTCATTCTTCCAAATAATTCTAGAGCAAACACTCCTATATAACTACCACCCAGAATAAAAAATAACCTATTAGAATATCCCAAAAGACCCATGTGCCCTTCCTTTGTTACAACCCTCTCCCTTACCAGCGGAAGAAACCACCAGCCCTACTGAGTATTATAATAATCATTTTCTTCCCTTGCTTTATAATTTTCACCTAGTGACATATACGTAAGTAGTATGGTAGAGTTTTATAACAGTACATAAATAGAATCATACCATATGTACTATTTCACATTTTGCTTCCTTTACTGTATATCACACTTGTGAGATATAGCCATGGTGTTGGGTAGAGCTGTGATTTATTTCCCTCAATTGCTATACACTGTTCCATTCTACGAGTGTACTTCAATTTCTTTGTCTACACTGTAATATAGATAAGACTTTTGGATCAATTTCAGTTTGGAGCTAGTCTCCCATGTCAACTCTTATCCAAGACCTAGAACAATAATGCATGATATTCTGTAAGATTTTTAACCTCTATGTAGTATTCGCAGGAGATATATGTAGGTATATATACATATACAAATATAGATCCTGCCTTCGAATTTCAAACTTATCCTCTATGTATTTCGAACTTAATACACAAAGTCAAGCTACTTTTCCAAATTGGGCCAATTTCACTCCCACAAGCAGTAGACTTCCTCTTAATCTATGTTCTCACAAACACTTGGTATTGTTAATTTGTACAAATATTTCAGCCAATCAGTTGAACATATTGTGGTAACATGTAATGGTTTCAATTTGTATTCCTTTGCTTCCTAATGAGGTTGACATCTTTTCATATGTTTATTGCCCATTTAGATATCCTCTTCTGGGAAAGGCCTTTTGAAGCCTTTTTACTAACACATTTTATTACAGAGTTCTCTACTTTATTCTTATTAATTTATACAAGAATATTCATTTCTTTATAAATTATGAACACTTTATATAGACATAGAGATACTATATTTTGTATATTCTAGATATATATTTCTTTTTAAAAAAAATTATTTATTAAGAGAGAGAACACACGCACGAGCAGGAGGGGCAGAGGAGAGGGAGAGAGAATCTCAAGCAGACTTCACACTGAGCACAGAGCCTGATGAGGGGAATGATCCCTGGACCCTGAGATGGGACCTGACTGAAACCAAGAGTCAGACGCTTAACTAACTGTACACCAGGCACCCTGGATATATATTTCATTAAAAAATCTAAATCAGAAAGGCATGTGATGTGATGAGTACTGGGTATTATATGCAACTGACAAGTCACTGAACACGATACCTGAAACTACACTTGTGTACTATATGGTGGCTGCTTGAATTTAAATTAAAAAAGAAATCTAAACCAGGGCTATACAGTATGGTAGCCAGTAGGCACATATGGCTATTGAGCACTTGAAATGTGGCTAAGAAAGATAAAGAACGGCTTGGTAAATTTAATCTAATCTAATTTAATTTTATAACCACATGTGGCTACTGGCTACCATACTGAACAGTGCAATCAATCCTGAATATGAGTCTTTTGTCAGCTATATCTTACAAATACATCTACCCACTCTCTGTCTTTTCATTATCTTTATGGTATAATGATACAAAAATCATAAATGTAATGTAGTTGAACATATCAAACTTGCTTTTTATTATTAGGAATATTTTGTTTTATATTAAAAAAATTTCCTACTCCAAGTTTAGGAGATACTATTCTAGCTGTTATTCATAGTTTTATCTCCTATATTTACATCTCAAATCCATATAGAATTGGTTTTTGTATGCTCTAAGAAGTGAGGAACCTTTTACATTTTTTTATACAGATGTCCAATGTATCCAGTATTTATTAAAAGTTAAAAAGTCTCTTTTCTCCACCAATCTGCCATGCTGAGTTTTGGTACTGAGACTATGTAAGCCTCATTTTAAAAACATAATCAAAACACCAAAACAAACAAGGAACAAAAAAACAAAAACTAGGGACTGTCATCTCTTTTTACATTCTCTGGAAGAATTTATGTAAAAGTTTTCTTCCTTTAATGGTTGACAAAACTTGCCAGTGAAGTCCTCTGAGCCTGGCATTTTCCTTTTAGGAAGATTTCTTTTACTACCAATTAAATGCTTTAGTTTTTTTTGTTTTTTTGTTTTTTTTTTAAGATTTTATTTATTTATTTATTTGAGAGAGAGAGTGAGTGAGAAAGAGCATAGAGGGGAGAAGGTCAGAGACAGAAGCAGACTCCCTGCAGAGTTGGGGGCCCAATGATGCGGGACACAATCCCGGGACTCTGGGATCATGACCTGAGCCGAAGGCAGTGGCTCAACCAACGGAGCAAACCAGGTGCCCCCGATTAAATGTTTTAAAGATTATCATAATTCTTAGGTTGTCTACTCACTTGTGAATCAGTTTGGGTGAGTTCTATTTTCTAAGAATTTTTCTATTCAACCACATTTTCAAAGCCACCAGCATACGGTTTTTCTAACAGTTTATCTTTTTATTTTATGTGGCATTTCTAAGGTTACCCTCTTTTTCATTCCACAGAGTGATTATATGTGCCTTTTATCATTCTTTCATGACCAGTCCTGCCAGACATTTTAAGCGCAAAAGATTCTTTTTTAAAAAAAAAACTTCAGATTTTATGAATATGTTTATTATCCCTTTTTTTTCATTTATACTGTTATCTTGAGTCCTTCCTTCTGTCCTTGGTCTTCTAGATTATCTTATTTGCCTTTACCTAACTTCATGAGACAAATATCTATTGACTTTCAGCCTTTTTTAAAAAATATAAGTAATAAAGACCACAAATCTTTTTCTAAAGTCTGCTTCATCTGCATCTGCTAATTTGTTATTGTTCAAATCAAAATGGTTCCTGAACTTCTATGATGATTTCTCCCTTAACACATAAGTGATTCATCCCAAATATATCAGATTTTCTGGTTATCCTTTTGCTACTGATTTCTGGCTTAATTATTACACAGTGATTAGAAAGAATAAGGTCTCCTGACCTTGATTTCACTCGTTTGAAATTCAATGAGATATGACTTAAATTCTAGTAAATGATCAATTTCTTAAATGTTTCATGTACACTTGAAAAGGTTTGTATTCTGCCCCATTTTACGGCAGTGTTCTGCATATATCGGTTAGGTCAAATTTATTGATCATATTCCTCAAATCTTGTATATCTATATTAATTATTGTTAGCTTGTTTTATCTGTGACTGATTTTGTTAAATCTCCTATCATAATTGTGAATGTTTTTATTTTTCCTCCAGCAACTTAATTGTTAATTATATCATGTATTTTGAGGTCATGTTACTAAGTTCAGATAATACAAAAGTTTTAGATCTTCCCAGTACACTAAAATTTTCACCACTGAAGTGAGCCATCTGTCTATTAACATCTGATATTAATACAGCCAAATCAACATTCTTTTGGTTAATACTGCATGGCTCATATTTTTCCAACCTTTTATACTCAGTTTTTCAGTGTCCTTACATTTTAGATATGTCACTTGTAACATATCATTAACAGTGTATCATTAGATTTTTTAAACCCAGTCTGAGAATTATTTACTTAAGTAGAGAATTTTTATAGTTTCTGCAATTAATGGACTTTAAGTGATTATCTTGTGTTTTCTATTCATACTGCCTGTCATGTGTTTCTTTCCATTCTCTCTTTCTTTTCCTTCTTTTGGATGACTGGATATTTTTGTCACTTCTATTTCCCATCTACTAATTGTAAGTTATACTTGGTTTCTACTTTATAGTTGAAACTAAAACATATCTATTTAATTTATCAAATTTTAAAGTTAAAATTTTTGCCCTTCTCTCAGAAAATAGAAAAACTGTCTTAAGAGAGGTTAGTCCCATTAACCTCCACACTTAATTTATGCATTTTTGTTATGTACTTTCCCTGTTTTTAATTCTATTGGTATTATTCATTCTTATTTTTGTTATAAATGGTTAATACTCAATTAGATTCAATATTTATTCTTCATCGTGCATCTCAGAACTTTTATCTTAAGCTCATGTTCTTTCTGCTTAAAATATAACCTTCAGAATGTCCTTCAGTACTGATGGCTAAAATTCAAGCTTTCATTTTCTTTTATTTTTTTAACTTTTACCTCATTCTTAAAAAGATATTTTTACTGTTATGAAATTCTAAAGTACTAGTTATTTTCTTTCAGCACATAAAGTTTCTACTATCCTCTGGATTCTGCTGTTGCTCTTGATCATTTCTTTATACTAATCTTCATTTTTATGACTTCTTTTAAAATATTCTTTATGTAGTTGATTTTCTGCTGTAATATTATGTATATTTTAAGGCAGAAATCATCTGAAAATCAAAATTAAAAATACATTTATTTGTGTTTCTTAGTATTCATTATAACTCTTGAATCTGTACATTTGATCTTTTCTTCTAAATCTAATTCATAATGTACGTAAATATACATTTAGATAAATACAGCTACGTTATCATATTTCAGGTATATACAAATTTAAAACTGTTACATAATTCTAGTAAATTAAAAATTTTACCCTTGGGGCGCCTGGGTGGCTCAGTGGGTTAAAGCCTCTGTCTTCAGCTCTGGTCATGATCTCAGGGTCCTGGGATCAAGCCCCGCGTAGGGCTCTCTGCTCAGCAGGGAGCCTGCTTCCCTTCCTCTCTCTCTGCCTGTCTCTCTGCCTACTTGTGATCTCTGTCAAATAAATAAATAAAATCTTTTAAAAAAATAAAAATAAAAATAAAAATTTTACCCTTATGATGTGATCATGGGATCTGCGTGTGTGATCTATGATCTAGGACATTATTTCTTCAAATATACTGCTTCTACCCTATTTTCTCTCACTACTCCTAGAACTCTGATCATATGCAGAGAAGCTCTTTGCTTTCACTTCTCAGTCTACTCTCCATGCATTTTAACCTTGCTTCTACATTTTCTTTTGTCAAGGAGGACACTGGGAACAGTCTCTCCCTGCTGCTTTCTAGATGATTCTTCTGATTTATCTTCTATTCCACTAATTCTCTCTTCAGTTGTATATAAATCTGTTGTGAAATAATCATATGGTTCTTACTTCCAATTATTTTTTGCTCCTAGAAGTTCTAGTTGGTGTTTTATCCACCCCAAGTAAAAATGGTCTCTACTTTTAAAAAGTAAGTAGTTGAGGGGCGCCTGGGTGGCACAGTCGATTAAGCATCTGCCTTCAGCTCAGGTCGTGATCCCAGGGTCCTGGGATGGAGCCTGCACTGGGCTTCCTACTCAGTGGGGAGCCTTCTTCTCCTTCTGCCTCTGCTGAATGCCCTGCTTGTGCACTTGCTTGCTCTGTCAAATAAATAAAACCTTTAAAACAAACAAAAAAAAAAGTGGTTGAGCTCACAAGTCAATCACACAGTGCTTTTCTGCAAGATAAACATGATGCTTCCGACAGCTTTATGAATATGACCCATTGCATCACAGAAAACAGTATAAAAACACACATACTCAAGGGTAGAGAGCTAACATCAATAACATTTTCATACTTCATTAAGGAAACAAAGTATGACTATAGTATTTTTTTTACTGTGAGTACAAAGTAGTGACTAATGGAAAACTGCTAGTATGGCTGGTACCACTGTCTTGAATCAACTTGAGTTGATTCAGACTGAGGCACCAGCACTTTCCCCACCACTGCTTTCGCATCCTCAGTGCAAGTATCAACACAGTGAAAAAGGCAAACAATATCTTTGTATTATTATGACAGTCTCCCAAACCCATGAGAGAGTCTCGGGGGATCCTCAGGAAGATCAAAGACTACACTGTGAAAACTGTTGCCCTAAGGTAATGCTTCCATTTAAAAAAAAAAAAAAATACACATTGCAACAGAACATTTACATACTTATGTAGCATACACACAAACTGTGTATGAGTCTGTACTGATATTCCAGATCTACCATTTGCTAGCTGTGTGACCTTCAGTGAATTACTGAAGCTTTGTGAGCCTCAGTTTCCTTGACTATAAAATAAGAATAATGGAGTATGTGGGTGGCTCAGTCAACTGAGCATCCAACTGTTGGTTTCGGCTCAGGTCATGATCTCACGGTCACGCAATCAAACCCCACATGGGGCTCCACTCTCGGCATGGAGCCTGTTTGAGATTCTCTCTCTCCCTTTCCCTCTGCCCCTCCCCTCATTCACCTGCATGCAAGCACGTGCGCGCGCGCTCTCTCTCAAATAAATAAATCTTTTAAAATTTTTAAGAAGAAAATAAAAGAAGGGCCATCTGTACCCCAATGTTTATAGCAGCAATGGCCATGGTTGCCAAACTGTGGAAAGAACCAAGATGCCCTTCAACGGACAAATGGATAAGGAAGATGTGGTCCATATACACTATGGAGTATTATGCCTCCAACAGAAAGGACGAATACCCAACTTTTGTAGCAACATGGACAGGACTCGAAGAGATTACACTGAGTGAAGTCAGTCAAGCAGAGAGAGTCAATTATCATATGGTTTCACTTATTTGTGGAGCATAACAAATAGCATGGAGGACATGGGGAGTTAGAGAGGAGAAGGGAGTTGGGGGAAATTGGAAGGGGAGGTGAACCATGAGAGACTATGGACTCTGAAAAACAATCTGAGGGGTTTGAAGTGGCGGGGGGGTGGGAGGTTGGGGTACCAGGTGGTGAGTATTATAGAGGGCACGGATTGCATGGAGCACTGGGTGTAGTGCAAAAATAATGAATACTGTTATGCTGAAAATAAATAAAAAATAAATTTTAAAAAAGAAAAGAAAACAAGAACAAGAGGGCCTGTTTCATAGACATTAGAAGAGATTAATTTATGTATAGCATGTAGCACAAAGCCTTACAAATATTAATAGCTCAATAAAAACTGTTACCATTAACAATTACTTTGAGTTTTTTAAACTAATGAAACTATGAAGGTATGTCTTCAGAATAAAATGCTACAATAGCCTCTTGACAATTTTCTAAATTAAGAACTAAGACTACTTGGCCCAGTTTACAATCTTAAGTAGCTTGTTATTATGCAATTTTCATTCCTGATTATACTTTCATTCATATTTTGATAGCACAGTTTTCAATACTGTACCTATTTAATTTAAGTATATTGCCTGACTTCTGAACAGGTTAGGCTCTTAGTTCCCGGCTGAGGTATCATAAAAGTGATGACACTGTCTAATGTCACTTGTGCTTTCTGAACCAATCATATTGGAAGACTACCCCTGACAGTCCAGAAATCACTGATATTGATAAGTAATATGCAATGTATCCCTGGGATGACTGTGTACTTTCAGAAACACAGGTCTAGGCAAAGCCTGAATAACAGAACTATCCAAAGATCTAGATTCAGGAGGAAAATTCACTGGTGAGGCAGCCGCTGGATCTGATGTTGGGTTCACAAGGACTGACCTGTGAGCTGACATGCAGCAGTAATACCTGAGTGTGTCATTCTTCAGTCCCCTTGAAGATGAGCTGAGGTCTACCCTGTTCAAAATGTTTGCCCCTGCTGCTTCTGAACTTGGGATCTCTGCAACAGAGATCGGCAAGTGCTCATCCTCCCCCTCCTCCTCAACTTCGGAATTCCTTCTGCTGTGCTTCCAGCTCTTCTTCACATTCCATAAACACTTCTGCCATTTTTGAATAATTTTTTCCCTGAAAAGGGTCATGGCCCATCCATTCGCAAAGCTGGTACGTGTCACCTAAGTACATTTGACTCCAGGCAAGGCATTGAGTTATACTTTAGTTTTTCTTCCTCTTCTCCCCTTAATCTGTCTTGTATTGGCTTAATTTGCAGGTACCAGGCACTGGACCTGGAGCAGAGCTGATCCCTAAAGAGAAGAAGGTGGAGGAGAAAGACGTGCATGAAAACCCACTGAAAATTCGGCGACAACAGTGACTCCTGCTATGGCATAAGCCGCTGAGTAGTAGGTAAGGCAGGGTTCCTGTGGATCCAGCTCTGCCTCCTACAGAGGCTGAGTGTCAGCCTCCTTGGCTCAGGGGCAATGTGGGAGATGTGCATCACTCATGCAACCTGACTCCCGCCATTTGAGGGGGGGACACCCACCTGCTCCCCTCCAGCCTCCCAGGAGCAATCCCTAAATTCTTAGTTGGATTTTTTGGTTTTTGTTTGTTTGTTTACAAATATTTTAGAATATATTCCTTACTTTTCTAGTTCCTGGATATATTTTTAAGCTTGTCTTTTACTTCTTTAAATACCATAAGAATATTATTTATAATATAGGTCTGATATTTCCAAAGTCTGGAGGGTTTGCCGATCTGTCTCTGCACTCTGGTGTTGCTTCTGGTTCTTGTTGGTTTTGTTGTGTGCTAGTTACCTCTGAGGGTACTGCTCACTGCCCTTGAAAATGGATGGGAGAGGTAGGTCCCAGGAGTCTAGGACAAAGGTATCTTCCTCCAAAGAAGTTTGCATTTGCTTCTGCCAGGTAACTAAGACTACCAGGAACCCAGAACCACCTCAAACTAAGTTCCCTGCCAGATTGGTTCTGGACCATCCATGTATGCAAATAGGGGTTGTAAGTACTCTGATGCCTGCTGTCCTTAACCACTTCTCAGAGACAGGTTTTCTTTCGCTTTCCCACCTTCCCTTCTGCTCAGTCCGGAGACAACTCTCTGTGTGCACTTGCTTGGGGATGGGATGTGGGCATTCATAGCTTAGAGATTCCAGCATAACAGGGGAGGTCTTCCCTTTCCCAACTGGACTGCATTCTAAGTTTTGTTTTCTGCCCTCTCTTACCAGGCCATCAAAACTGCTGCTCACTTTTGAGGATCAGCAAATTCTAGGGGGCAAACAGAACTCCCAGTGCTTTTCCTGGCCTTGGGATTTCAGCCTCCCAATTCCTTACTCTCTTTTAGCAATTCGATGCTTTTAAGAGATCCTTTAAACCCAGGATCTTAATTTGTTTTTAGCCAGAGGGTCAGGCTGATTAGCCTGAATGCCATATTCCTGGAGAAGAAATGGCATCTTTTTATCCTCTATTCATTCTAGCTTGTGTCTGGCCTCCTAACTCCAACAAATCCACAGGCACTCCAGGTCTTACCTCTTGTCTTTCCGAATCAAAATTTAAAGAGCAAGCTGACTGAAGGGCAAGGCTTTACACCCTCCCGTCTACTCCCAGTTTATTATACAGCTTTGCTACATTGAGTCAATCTCAAGAACAACATTTTGAGTTTCATTTTGAGGCTGTGGAGAGACAATCACCCATTTGATGATAGAGAGGTGAGTGATTATATTCTGGAAAATGTAACGTCTTTTTACATGGTCTGTTGTAGGTGGTGTATGTGTGCTTGTGAGTGTGTGCGTTTGTGATTGCACATGTGCATGCCGAAACAGGAGACAGAGAAATGGAAATGTGTGTATTTAGAATTTATTCTAGCAGAAGCAATTCCAGTTTGTCGTCTATAGGGCTTTATGACTTGTGTGAATGGGCACAATGACAATGACTTCCTTGTCTGGATAATCACAATAAACTGTCCTAAAAATGTCATTGTCACAATGTGTATACAACCCAAAAGCCCATCCCATGGTGAACAGGATTAATTTGTAACATAATAATTTGTAATTTTAAATAATTCACATTTTCTATGTATAATTTAGACACTGTGTGCATGACTCTCACTGAGAATAATGTTTGCAATAGATCTATCTCTGCAAAGATACAGCATACCCTATTACTTGGCCATTAGTTATTTATGCAAATTACTTAATATCATTAATTCAGAGGCTTCATTTGTAAATCAAAGGACATGGACATGAAGTTGCATAAGATTCCTTCCAGCCTCACATTTCTTCCAAAGATTTATTTGTAATATGAAAGCCATTTAGAAATAAGCTTTTTGCATTAACGAGTTATGTGCAACAATAGGATAGAATCTCACCCATAAGATGTGAAAGAAAATAATGATGTATTATATGGTGAATAATATAATTTTTAAAAAGATATGAAGCCTAAGTCACCAGACACAAGAGTACATACTCCTGGACTGTGTTCACACCAAGTTCAAGAACAAGCAAAACTTATCTAAGGTTGACAGAAGTCGAAGTAGACTTGGAAAGGGCAGGAGGGAACTCTCTGGCTTGTTGGAAATGATTCTATCTTCATCTGTGGGGTAGCTGCACAGATAAATACATATGTAAAAACTCACCCAACTGTACACTTGATACAGTTCATTTTACTGTGTGTATGTTATCTCTCGATTTTTTAAGTGCATAAGCAAGAAGTCAAGAAATTTAAAATGATATTTTGTCATCTCAACCCAATGTTTCTTAAATTCAGGATAAAGTAATTCATCTTTTTTT
The DNA here is from genome assembly GCF_011764305.1 of Mustela putorius furo. Taxonomy (NCBI): domain Eukaryota; kingdom Metazoa; phylum Chordata; class Mammalia; order Carnivora; family Mustelidae; genus Mustela; species Mustela putorius. The sequence goes on along the minus strand of NW_025422368.1, from coordinate 34,214,016 downwards.
TTAAAGTAAATGTCATTTTACTTATTACTGCCCATGAATGCCTTACTTGGACATGTGTACAATAGATTTAAAATCTTAAAATTTCATTTCTTTATTTTAAAAAAATCTGTTTTTTTAAGATTTCATTTATTTATTTGTCAGGGAGAGAGAGAGAGAGCACAAGCGGGGGAATGACAGGCAGAGGGAGAAGCAGGCTCTCCACTGAGGAAGGAGCCCAATGTGGGACTAGATCTCAGCACTTTGGGATCAAGACTTGAGCCCAAGGCATATACTTAACTGGCTGAGCCACTCAGTCATCCCCCAAAAGAGAAAATCTTAATCCAACTTTCGCCAAATTCAAAATGGCATCCTCGACCATTCTACCCTATTCTACAGTTCTTTTGAATTCACGACACTGTATACTTTACTCTTCCTAAAGTTCACAGGACTATCTATGTCATTTAAATTACGCTGGAAGGTAGGTAGTTCTCTATCAATTTCCCTCAGCCGAGAAAAACATAAGAACACCACACATAAATATGCAGAAGAATTCTAAATTTGAAAGAAAAAAAAAGTGACGATGCTCAGTTGTAGGAAATGCTGGAAACAGCTGTTAGGCCCCGGTACTATTGTAAGAGGGCCCAGCACTACCCAGGCTCACCGTGAATTATGATAAAGAGCACTTAACTGACATCATGTCAGCAGATAACATAGCAATTCATAAGACGGATGCTAATATTATCCCCATTCTATGGATGAGGAAACTAAAGATTAGAAGGGTTTAAAAATTAACCCAATTTTATATGGCTAAATACAGGCAGATGGTGGATTTAAACTCAAAAAGCTTGATTCCACCCCCGAAAATTCTTAAATATCACCCTCTAAAGCCCTCCCCTATGATGAACTTAACATCTCCCTTTGCCTTGCACCGAGTTCTGTTCCCTGGGAAGACACAGGGCAAGTTTAATCCCCTGCCAGATGACAAGATTTCACATACTTAAAGAAAACTCACACTCTGCCCTGTCCTTCTCTCCTACAGGTTAAAAACACCTCTTATTTCTACTGTTTTTATATGACTTATTTCAAGTCATGTCCCCTTTGCTTGAGACGTCTCACAAAATGGACCCCCAGTGCAGTCACTGATTGCCTGGAACTGCAGAAAGGCCCTTCAAACTGGTCTGAGAAGAGCATGACACAAAGCACACTGCTGGACTGCTCCAAGAAAAGGACCACCTTAACGGACTCTAGAATGCTCAGTAAACGGAGGAAGTGATCAGGAGAAGGAGCCCAGGATTATGTGCACACGCTGTGCAGAGCAGAAACGGGCAGTGGCTCATACTCTGTAATGTGGGCAGGTTCTAGGAAAGCAGCCTAAGAATACTTCCTTCTCTCCTTCTAACTTCCTTAAGCTAGGTCAAATTCATTGATCCTTCGGCGGCTCAAAGCGCCAATTTTGGAGCTCCGGAGTCCATGTCACAGGCAAGCCATGTTACACACATCTTCATGAAAGTTGACTTACTATTCTTTCTATGTGTAGAAGTCTCCATAAAAACCCAAGGCCGGCTGTGAAACAGCCCAAGTAGATAGAGCACCACCCCCTCATGAGAGCTCCTCTTTAATAAGGACTACCTGGGTTCACACAAGGAGCTCAAAAGTCTAAGTTTCCTATTGTAAGAGTTAGTGATAATGGTACCCTCAGGATGGGGCCATTGGGTATGTGCTGCATCTCCTGGGATCTGGAGCCCAAATGTAGGAGGAGTGCCAGAAATAGTGACTTTTGTCCTTAAATCCACCAAAACTTTCTGATCAGGCTTATGGAAGTCTCAGGGAAAAATATAAACAGGACGTATCATAACGGACAGGGGCACAGTGCGATCTGGCGCCCAGCACTGATGCACTGTGAAAATACAACATATGCAGAGGCCTGGTGGCCTAAGTTGCTACAAAGACTAGAAAAGACTCAGGAAGAAAGAGAAAAGGCAGAGAGGGTCTTAAAGTAGTAACATCCCAGAGTAATAAAGATAACCACGACAAGGAAGTGAACATGAGAGAAAAAAAATGAGTGTTGCAAACAAGACAAATAACGGGAGCTCTTCGGATTTATATAAAGATCAGAGAAGAGAATAGGGACCTGAATTAGAAACTATCAACCAACTTGGTAACAAAACAAAAAACAAAACTCTGTTTTTAAAGACAGGTTGATTGATCGTCCGAGATTACTGAACAACAAAGAAATAACCCCTCCTGTATTTTAGGAAACAATCACCCAATTAAGCCAACGAAAAATACTTACCTAAGAAAACCAAGAGCAGAAGCTGTTCAGATTATGTTTCAAGAGGTTCCACCGTTCAAATAAGTGAGGTTTTTCTTATAAAACTAAACTTAGCCAAACTGCTTCCAAACCTACTTCTTCCTTCACTGACAAATACAATAACGCTCCTGGGGCTCAGATCTTATTATTATTAAAGACTTACTAAGTATCCTGGTGTGCTAAATGCCACACATAATGGACGGATAAATACACGGTGTGCCCTCCCTTGAGGAGCTTAGAGTCTCACAACACTGACAGGACATGCAAATAAACACTCCCAAATTTCTTCCAAAGAGCATGTTCAAGAGCCGATGCCTTCATCACGCTTTGTTTGGTGTTAGGTGCAAGGATGAAAAATGAACTGAACTTGTTTGCTGACGGATGCGGTCATGCCAGCGACAGGCAGGCCTCCTCTCTCCAGCCCCAGGGACGGTGCAGCCCCTCCGGCAGCTAATCCCTTGACCCCACTCCACCCTCCACCTCATTTCCTGCCACCACTCTGGCCCAGGGTCACCGGGAGCCTCTCCACGAGCTTTGCGTCCAATCACCCCACTCTGAGCCACCCAGCACACCACTTCCCAAGGAATTTTTTTTAATAAAATGTAAATTTCACTGGGTCACTCCTCTGTTTAAAGATTCTTCAGTGGATTCCCACAGCTCTCAGGATAGAGTTCAAAGTAATCCCTTACCGTGACATAAAATGATCTTTGCAGTTTGCATTTCCATAAATTTTCATTCTCCTCTAATGGCATGACTCCTCAGGAACCCATCTACTCCAAACCTACTGCCCTTTACTTGAAGATTTCCAAATCTATCGTGCATTCTCGCATTTCCATGCCTTAACTTCTGCTGAAGGGGGCCTGGGGCAGCCTGTCTTTCCCTCTGTACCTAGCCAGCCCAAGCATCACCTTCACTTAGAAGGCATTTCCAACCCCTCCCCACCTGCATGTCTGTGGGCTGGACCTCCTCCTCCGAGCCCTGATCTGCCCTCACATGAGATCGTACAGTACCTCTACTGGGACACTAGGCTGAGTCTTATCTGTCTCCTCAAGGAGACCAGAAATTCTTCTAGAAAACAACTGGACCCCATATATTTTTATATTTCTAGCAGTTGGCACAGAATTTATAAGGGAAAAAAACGTGAGAGATAATGAGCCTAAAGCAGAATAAAATGATATTTTCAAATAAAGGAATGAATGAGTGATCACAGGTTCAGCCTCTAGGGATAGGATTGGACTCCCAACCTCAACAGCAATATTGGTAGAAGCTGGAGGTGCCAGTGGGGGAGGGGAGAAGCCCCCGAAGTGAGCTGAAAGGGAGCTATCCGGCTATCCGCAAAAGTGAATTAGTCTCAGAAATCTGCTCTGACCTCATAGCCTGGGAACCAGGAACCAACTCACAAACTTTGTACGGTTTGTGTCAATATTTATTACACTTTACACAATTCTTCTTGGCTACGTGTTCACCTCAGGCAATAAATCAAAAGCCTATCTTCTGGCTTGCTGGAAGGTCCCTTCCCTTCCATGGCTGGGAGGGAGGATGATCTCATCTCTCTCCCTTTGTCCTGACTCCTAATCTAGGCCTGAGGCTTCCCCCCACCCCAGGGCACACACAGGCACCCTCCACAATGATGGGATGAGGGCAAATATTTGGCACAAGCCACTGGGGGGTTCACAGACAGAATCTCTGCCTTGCCGGAAGTGGAGGAGCAGTGAAAGTCTGTCCAGAAGAACGCATTCTAGTCCCTGTTCCTTTGGGCTCTTTCATTCTCCTCCTTCTTGGGTTTTTTTCCGCCTCCTCACAAAGAAAGGTTTTAGCTGTGAAAAGGCAGGCTTGACTGCCCATGCCGTCAGGACCGCGAAGCTCTGCCACAACGTGCAGGACTACAGACAGAGAGGAAATGGGTGCCAGACAGGCAGGGCCAGGGTGAGGTGCAGGCAATGGGGGGTGGGAACAAGGGGGCAGGGACTTACCAGGCCCCACGTGACCCACCCCCCACCTCTCCCTTCGGGGACTGCACCTGACACAGGGAGGGGACTGGCCGCAGTTGGCCACTCGGCGAGAGGGGTGGTCATTAAGATGGAGCTGATGTCGCAGCCCTTCCATCACTGGCTGACATCCACGCGGTGTGCAGTTCAGCAACTGTACGCAGTGCATAATAACCACCTGGGGTCTCTTGGCACTTACAGAGAAACAGGAGAAGGAAAAGCAAGAGAGAAGGGAGACCATCGGGTTAGAGAAGGAAGGAGAGGAGGGAGACATTAAGAAAGAGGTGAGAGCGAATGACTTTTCATAGGTTTAGAGATTAAAGGAAACGAGATGTGAATGACACTGTGAGAAATTCATACTCCTGAGGAAGGGAGATATTTAATATGATTGGCAGGAAGCCACCTTTAAAGTGTCAGAGAGCATTATCAGGTCTGCAAGAACAAGCTCATGTGAGCCTCCCACCCCGTGCTTCGTGCTTGAGGGTACAGGGTCAGGATGTGTGTGACCTTGGACGGTACACCCTCCCTCTCCAAGCCTCAGTTTCTTCATCCACAAAATCAGGATCATGAGAGCATCGACCTCATAGGGTAGTTCTACGGAAATGAGTTACTGAGTTAAATGAGTTACTTCTGCAAAACCCTTCAGAACCGTATCTGGCACACACCGAACAGTACTGGCACCTAACAAATATTGTTTCTTTCTTTGACTCTTGATGCAGGAGACCGTCCCATTCTTCAAGCTTCCCATGGAAGAAAAATCCATGATAGCAACAACCTTTGACAACAGACCCTGAGCACAAGGCTGAGCACTAACCAGGCTCCAAGGGTTACAACTGGATGGAGCAAACAGTTTGATTTCTTCAAATTAATGTCTCCCCTTTTCACTAATGGTCCTTTGCCCATCTGCTCCACCCACCCCTAAAGCCAGAAAAACACTGAACTTGACTTAGAAGCAGTCGGTTCCAACTCAGACCCCACTATCGTGCGGCCTTTGACACCTGACTGGATCCTCTGGATCTCGGCTTCCTCATCTGTAAAAAGTAGGCAGGTAGCCAGTACACAGGGGCTGAAGTAACGTAACAGAAGTGAAAGCAACCAGTGTAACTTCCGGCATGCGTCAGCCACATGGCAACTTAGACGGTGGCCTGAGTCTCAACCACTCCACTTCCTCACTCTCCACTAGCTGTGTTTCAGACCTGCTAGCTGCTCCCAAAGGCATCACCCAACCCCTGGCCACAGGTGATAGAACAGTATTCACTGACCTTCCTCTCTATTTTAAGCTGCACCTCTCCGGACTGCTCCTGGCCATTCTGGAAAAGTCAGGCATCTTGCAGATATAACCATTACAGGCTTCCAGCTTCTTGGAGCAGCGCTGCCCAGTAGCACTTTCTGCAGTGACGACAATTTATATCTGCAGTGTCCAACACAGCAGCCACCTGTGGTCAATGAGCCCTTGAGATGCAGCTCAGTGACAGAGAAACTGAATTTTTATTTCATTTCATTTTAATGAATTCAAATGTAAGTAGCCACATAGGACCAGCGGCTACTATATTCTGCACTGGACAACAGCGCCTTAGAGCCACTGCCATTGTCGCCAAAGTGCTAACTCCAGCCACTCTTCCGGGGAACAAGACATCTGAACCTTCCAACCACCTGGCTGGTGTCTCTATTTGGCCACTGCTACCTCCATCAAGGGCAGTTTGGTAGAACAGGAGAATGAGGTCACTCCAGGGCTATTTCCAGCGCCCTTTCATCACAAGGCAACTAGAAGGCTTGTTTTTAGAATGCAGGTTAAAACCAACATTTCCCCCGATTCACTGCCTTTGGGGGAAATGTATGCAAGTTGCAAGTCTCCTTTTAACAGTCCCTAAGAGTTTCCCCTGCCACCAGGGGCTTACTCTGTGGGGTGTCTCACCAAAGGGCAGAGCTTTCAGGCCGGCAAGGAAAAACCCATGAAGATGAGGGGCAAAACTCCGGGGACCTTTTTGAAAATGAGATCCCTGGCATTTCCATTCCATGGAGTCAAAATTCCACAAGAATTACTTCACAGTATTTTTTACATTAATCTTGCCAAGATCAGATTCCAAGAAGCAATAAAGAATATTAAGTTAGCTTTTACTTTCAATCGGAAAGTTTGTTAGGTTTGAAATCATCCGCAAATTATCATCTTTGCCAAACTGAGACTGGCCCTAAGGGACTGAGAGAGAAGACATCCTCTTGCTTGGAATGCGTGAGCCTTGCACTGTTTCATGACCTTCATTCCAAAGTGCTAAATGTGTTCTCTGGGTTGTTCTCAGCTACTTGCCCTAGACAAAAAAATAATAAAATAAAATAAAACAAAACCAAAGAACAACCCTGGGCTGAGTAAGAGGAGTGGGCACAAGAGGAAAAGCCCATCTGCTCACTTGATAAATATCCATCTAGCCTTTACTACATGCCAGAAAGTCACAAATGACAATGGAGCTCCAAGCTCAGTCACAGACAAATCTACAAATATTTACAACACACAAGGTACATTGTCCACACAAGCTGTTTGGGAACACAGGGAATAGAGCAGCACGTGCCACAGGAAAGTCAAGGCACGCTTTACCAAGAGGTAGCTTTTGAGCTGGGACTGAAGAATGGATAGAAATATGCCAGGTAAGGTTAGGAATGGGGCAGCTACGTTTAAGGAAGTGGATGTGAGAGACAGTCAAAAACACCAAGGATGAAATGAGCCTTCTAAACTGGGGGCAAGCCCCCAAACTGGCCCCATTTCATTGTGGAGACTCTCAGTCTTCCCAGTCTTTCCCAGCTCCCTTGGCCTTCTTCCAAATCCATGTGGCCAGTCCAAGAACATCATGTTCCTTTGGGTCACACCACATTATAAAAAGGCTCTTGCCTATTTGGGGCCTGCAAACAAAATCCCATGATCCTACTAATTGTAGGGGCAAAGGGCAGATGACCCCAAAATGTGCTGTTTTTCCATGCAGATTATTTTGCGCTAAAATCAAAGCCCAAAAGGCTCAGGAAGTATTCTACCTAACTGCTTAAAAGGAATTTAGATAAGAGAACCTGCTCCAGGAAGAGGGCTCTCACCATAAGTAACTACAACATAGTATGAACTAGGGGTGACAGACAGGAAGAAATTTAACAAAGTCAGCTTGTTAAAATTCCTTTGTACATCCCATTCTTTCTGAGGCCCCGCAAACATTTGTTTATCAGACAGTCACTCTTTTTCATCTTCCTGTGAATTGCTTCCCTTCCCTTCAAAGTCCCAAACGCCTACCCTCTTCTCCTTAGTTCAGCATGACAAACCTATCTCATTTTGCCTGACTGTCTTTGAAGTCTCACGTCTGTGTGAATTCCCCATATGTACAATATTAAATTTGATTTTCTCCTATTGATCTCATTGTCTCATGTCAATTTAATTCTTAGACCAGCTGGAAGAATCTTGAAGGGTAGAGAAAAAATGTCTCCTCCCCAACATAATCAAGGCTTCTGCTGCTTTTACAAAGCCCCAGCAATCCACCATCCACCATATATGTGAACAGTGTTTGCTGTTTCTTGGAAGAGACACCCCTAAACCACTACTGCTGGTAGCCAGCTCACCACAGGATGATGATCCAGTGATTTTAAAGAGAGCTGGTGATCATCAGAGTGGACTGATTATGTTGGGAAGTGTTGCAGTACTTTAAAAAGAGAAGAGATGCTACATGACAGTGAATTTAACGAGAGGAATGTCAGAAGGCTAAAAGTGGCTATAAAGTACAGTACAATAGAGTGATGCAGAGTGAAAGGAAGGAGACAGCAATGACCAAAGTAAATGTGGGCATGTTGGAAATTTTTTTGACATGCCATTAGAGTCTTAAAATTGATCTTCTAAGCCACATTTAGGAGGCCAAGTTATAAGAAGGTAAATTCACCCCCAAGTTCAGAGGGAAGCTAGATATTCTCAGGAAACTATCTAGTAATATAACTGAATATAGATTCAAAACTTGTCTATAACAGTTGGATGAAAAACATATGTTCCATTCTGTAAGAATATCTCATTTTAAGGGACATTCCAGAATATACAAAAAATGCTTCTTTCTGCTTATTATTCTATATGCTAGAAAACATCCAATTTTTTTTTTTTTGCAGGGTTTTTTGTATCTCTTATAAATTAGGTCACCTCACCAGGCTTTTTGGACCTGCTGGGTGGATTTTCCCAAATAAAGACATCACAGTGGTCAGCTGGCAATATCAAGGATAGAATTCAGGTCCCGAGAAACTGGAACCAAGTAGGCCATAGGACTGGCCATGAGATATCTATAAGATGTAGCTTTTGAGACCAGGTCTCCCCTTTTCTCCTAGTGTGTATTTAAACAGACATGTTTCTTAACCCCTCTGGACCTTACTTTTCTAATCTGTAAAAGGGGAATAGTAATTAACTTCATGAGATTGCTGGGAAGAGTAAATACAATGATATAAGATAAAGTATATGAAAAAGAGAAGTTAGTAAGTCTTAGTTCAGTTGAATCTAAGAAATGCCATTCATTTATCCATTAATAGGAGTCTGAGGGTGTGAAATCTAAGCATGTTGAGTGAAATGTCCACAAAACTCCTGGCGTCTTACCCCTCACCTAATTATCAGTCACAGAGTTGACCAACCCAGTTCCCTTTCATTTTCTATTCATTTCACATTCTGCAATGAGACACTGATTAAGGGAAAAGAAAGCATATTAAAAGAAAGCATATTATTACTTGTTCTCTCCCCTAAAAGCGTCTGGATAATTAATTCACAGACCACCCACTATGAAGTTGGGATCTTCTCCTATAGGATCTGTAGTTCCAAGATGAATGACTTTTTCAAAATAAAGCTGGAAAAGGATTCCTTAGTCCCTCCCAACTGTGATGTCTTTTGGAAACACTGACTTGAAAGTCAGCTTCCTTTCTCCAGAATCCTTCTCAATCTTTCCACCCACTCAAAACTACTAGGAATCCAACCAAACTATTTTTATTTATTTTCCTTATTTACTACCTCACTTGTTCTCAAAGAGAATAAAGACTTCTAATTCCACCTAATAAAAGAGATGCACCTGCTTCCAAATTCCCTTTCTGGAGAATTCCCACAATGAGCAAAGCTCCTTTTCTTCCACAGACAGAACCCAAAATCTCTATATTTACCTGCTTGGTTTCAATGCATTAACATGCACATAACCAAACCTTCCCATAAATAGGCATGCAGACCTGGCCATCCTTAAGTCCAATCTTATGAGTCACAGTGTCTAACTTTGGTACTTGGTGACCTTCTGAATGTACCTAACAGTTTAGAGATCTAGGAGTCCCAATATGCAACTGATACCCAAAGCAGACTAAACCACATTTAAGATTACAAACTCCCATTCTTCACAGATTTTATTCCAATTATTTCAATAAAATATGCATATAAATTAAATCATTTGTTTCTCTCACAACTTTTCTAAAATTCAAACTCTTTTCTAAACTAACAATCCCTAATACACACTTATGGAATGGTCCCAACATTCTGGAAATAGTATCCTTGTCTGACATGAAAGATGCCAGGTAGAGGCCATATGGCATTTTTTTCTTAGAGGTTTAATGACAAAATAGCAGCAACAACAAAATACATAATACCATCTTTTAAGATGGTCTATTGCCTTAAACTAATTAATTTGAATAAAAAAAAAACCCCGGTGATATCCATTTGCAAAAATGTAGGGAAACATCAAAATGAGCCAAAGAAAACTTCTGATCAAGATCTTGCTTGAAAGTTGAGAGGTGAAAAAGAGAAGTCTTCTTGAAAAGGAATGGAAAGCTCCCTTTCCCCCAATTCAGAGCGCCAATGGGAGCTCACTGACTAAGAAAAACAAATCTTCTTCTCTGGGTCCATATCAGAAGCATCTTGAAAATGAGATCAGTGATGTTGCAGATGAACTGGCTGGAGCATTTAACTCCCTTCACCAAAGGAGAAAGATCACATTCCCACAGAGGAATACACTACAAATCCTTTCAATCAATTCAGCTTTTCACCCTGTGTCTCCCCTAAAGAGCTTATCTCTGGAGAGGCCTAGGCTGACCAAAAAAAAAAAAAAAAAGCCCCCAGAGGAATTCAAGCACAATCCTGAGTCTAACAGCCCTTCTCCTCCTTTAAAGAAGGGAGTGGGAGAACCAAGAAGGTAAAGAGCAGGAAAGTGTAATAAAGGAGGAGAGTCCATAAAACAAAATTTCCCCAATTCTGTTATGCCTGTAATTCAAACATCATTCCTTGATTCAGTAGCTTCTGAAGGAGAAAGTTTCAAGGGGTAGGGCTGCAGCAGGGAAAACAAGGAAGGAGATGATATTGCTTTATCCTAGGCCAAAATGCCATATTTTAATTGCATAGGATTTGTTTGTTGGTCCCCAGCATCACTCTCATCTCTAAGCTTCCTCTTACAAGCCAGGTCTCTAAAGTCCAGAAACTACCTTTTCTAAATGCCCTTGCTGCCAAGTTTCTGATTGGACTCCACCAGGAAGGGACACTAGAGTAAGATGGGGAAGGCAGAAGGGCAGAAGCCACTATACGCCAGGGACAAGTGGAGGCAAGTAGCTGGGCATTGGCACATCCCCGTGACATCAGGCATCTCCTGAGAATCACCCCCTTGTCCACTATAGTCCTTACACTTACATTTTTCCTGAAGGGGGTTTCCCTGGCCCCTCCTCCCCCAACCTTCCAATGGTTTCGGGAGCCTTGAATTCCTGGTGTTGAACTACTTCCTATTCAAAATACACAAGGTGGCTTCTGTGAATCCTGACTGATACACTGGTCTATTCCATGCTTCATGAACTGGAGTACCCATACCAACCCTAATGGCACCAGATATATGTAAAAGCCTGGGGAAATGTGGCACATGTTCTTGTATCTTATTTCCATTGCATCTACTTTTAGGAACCGATTTTTGTGTTAAAATAATCACAGAAATACTATGAAGACACTTTATAATAAAATTAAAGGGCACTTGAAAGTAAAATTTCAGGATAAAATACAGAGCTTAAGAGAAAATAACTCTTACAGAAGGCTACTTTGTACTCTCAGTACCTGAAGGACGTACTTCCACCCTTTACAATGATGAGTATCTTGGTGCAAGACTTAGAGACACAATGAACATCTATTCCAGCCTTCCTACCTACATACCCACCTGTCTGAGCTGCTCCTGAGTTCTGTTCCAGAAAGATTCTAGATGGTACAGCAGCATCAGGCAGGTTGAGTCTATACACTCCCCGTGAACTGCACAATCAGAGCATGCAGCACTCAATTAATTGAGTTTCTATATATATCTTAGCTTACCTACCATAATGCAAGATCCCTCGTGGCAGGAAAAGCACCATGTTTAAGCTATGCTTTCTGTACTGTGTGCCTCCAACAGGGCCTGGCCCATAGTAAGCAGTCAGTGCAGATCTCACTCACTGCACTGAGCAATCAGTGAATAGACGGACAGGGAACTAAATTCTTAGCCAGTACAAGCAGCAACATGCCCCAGAGGTGAAAGTCTGTAAAATATGTATTATTCAATGTGTAACCTTATACAAGTTATTTCGCCACCAGGTTCTGCATCAGGAAAATGAGGATAATAATTGTGCCTATTTCACAGGGTTGTTAGGATCGGGGTGAAGGTTCAAGAGAGAGATGATACAGGCAAAGCATAAGGTGTCTGGCATGGAGTAATGTCCCCCATACACATTAGCAGTGATCATTACCTATTTTCCCAGGATTTGAATACTCTAAAATAAGCTTAGATTATACACCTATACTGAGTCTAATTCAATCTTTCCTCAATAGTTCAGAGAGCACTAAAGTGCTTCAGCAGGTTGTTTGAAATCGAAATTGTGTCTCCAGTTCATTAGCCAGAATGGCAGATCACGGGGTACCCCTGGTCATCCCAGCCCAGGCCTTCACTCACACAACCAAAGCTTGGCTAGGAAAGGCTGATGTTTTGGCTACATGGCAGTCTTCCAGATTGAACTGTTATTTGGGGTAGGATTACAAAATGAGTAGCGAGGAGCACACAGTCCATGAAGTAATACATTTTGACTCTAAAAGCAGCTCGTGAAAGTTTATTCCTTACATGAAATTCGAGCTGGCAGTTGTGTGAAGCTCATCACAGAGGCTAAAACCTGACTAAAGGCAAATAAACAATTATCAGTGATAATGCACATAGTCAGAGGAATGCCTGGTGGGGAGCCTGTGGCACCCGTGGTAAGTCTAGTTTTATTTAACGTCTTAGTTAATGATCTGGAAGAGAGATAAACAAAAGACTGAAGAGAGATGCTGAAGTGGACATCTGCTGGCTTTGCCTGCCTGGTACCCGCTCTCCTGCTGATAACACTCAAGTGGTATGTTGAGAAATCCCCTCCCCCAGTGAGTAAAATCTCCATGGGATTGTCAAATGAGATGGCCCATGCTGGGCCAAAAAATGCCCTCTCCCTGGACTTTGAATTTTAAGGAGAGTATCACAAAAACTTCAGACACCATAGAACCACCAAGAATCATTTGTTCCAATAATACATCTCTGGAGAAAAGAAATGTATTCATTCCTGCCATCTTGATCCTTGGACTCTATGGCTTTTTTCCCTTTTCTTTTCCCTTCAAGTATAATGTATGTTTCCCCCACCTTATATTAGCCAATATCATTTTCTGTGGACAAGAACCAAAAAGCCCAGTGACTAGAGACGCAGCCACTACTAAGTGTAGATAGTACACATTCTATTTATGTGGCCCTTCAGCAATTCTCAAGATCCTTTTGAGGCACTAGTGTAAGAAATACCACTACAGACAAAGCAAATGATTTAAAAATTACCATGTTTTAATTGAACTTGAAAAAAAAATTCACATCGACATTTTTTTCTGGGAGAAAGAAATGATTCTAATATTCACGCAACAGAACAAATCACCTAACCTTAGAACTAAGGTGAAAGCAGAGAATCAGACAGGAGACTATATTGAGATGAGGCACTTTTAAATGCCATTAAAGTTCTATATTGCACACAGAATAAAACATCAGACATTAGCAAAGTACAACCATGGTAAGTGACCTCTATGGTACATTGTCTGAATTATTAGGTACATGCCTTCTTTTAAAGAGAAAGAATAGGGACAGAATAAACCCAGTGGAGTTTAGAGAAGTGTAATAAAAATGAAACAGGCTATCCAGGGTAGAGGGATGAATGCTAAGATAATACTGACCTTCTTTTCCAGGAGCCCTGCACTCCTGGGTGGAGAGTATATAAGGAGGCCACCATCTTTGCTTGAGGCTAAGAACTGCTCTATGTAATACTAAGCGCCCTACTTGCTGATTACCAAAAGCATTCAGCCTCCCAGGCTCCACAGGGGAGATGAAGACCAAGGGAAGATGAAGACCAAGGCTGAGGTCAGCCTAACTTCAGCCCAACTGGATATTCGCTGTCACCCAACAAACCCCACACTGTCTCCACAACAATTCACCTACACTGTTTTTGGGCCAGGAGACGAAGCTGTCCCATCAACAACTAAAAAGTCTACTTACTTGCAAGGAGAATTTGGAAGGAAAGAGGCATTTTCTTCTAATTACTGGAAAAAACCAAGACCAAGACTCCTTGTTTTAGTCTACAAGGAACAGGGATTCCTACCCCTGTTGCTCCCCTCAGTATCAATAAGCAATGCTTCTGAGGGAGCTAACCAGCACAACGTCCTGGCTGGTGCTGAGAAAGACCTAAGGTACACACTGCATATAGCATATAAAAGGAGAACATGGTAGTAGGTATAATATGTAGCTATAAGAGATCTAGTATTGCACGAGCAGGATCACAAAGGAAACAGATGGCAATCCCAAATAGGGAGACTGAGGCAAATTTAACAAAGAGACTATCTAAAAATGTGTGAGCAGAGTCAAGGGAAAACAAAAAGGTGGTTGGCTGAAACACCCTGGGTCTAGCAACAGTGGGATCTGTTACAACCCCTGGATGCCTACAGAAGCAAGGTAAGGCAGCTAATAATAGAACCTTGCGGAGCTGGCCCTGGGAGAGGGGTCACCCTAGGGCATCTGTGGCCTTTGGGAGAAGAAGGCAGCCAATACCACCCCCACAACATGGTACAGACACAGTAATAGGGTTGAAACTGGGGGAGTGGACCTCAAGCCTCATTGTTCTGATGCTCTCTCTCCCCTTGCATCCCATTGGCCAATCCTAATCTGATCAGTGGGGGATGGGGGAACAGTCATTACACAAACCAGGTTCAGCCTCACAGTGGTTAAAGCAGAGTGAAAGGATAGAAAGATCTGGAATGTGTATCCACACTGACATCTCTATCTATACCTTCTCATGTCATAATGATTTGCACATACTCCTCAAAGTACACGATCCTCATATGCTAACTCTTCTATTTCTGTGTAAGATCTTGCATTCTAAAAGTGCTAATCTACAGTTTCTTTAATTTCCTCAGTTATAAAATTAGAGATTAGTGTGCAAAGGTGGTATTTTCTTCTTCTCCCCCATATATACCCAGACATAGATGTGGACAAAACCTTCCCGAAGACTACAGTCATAAAGGAAAAATTAAGATAATGATAAAAATGCTAACTTACCCCTAATAGCTCAGAGGAAAAAAAAAAAATCTTTGCTTTAACAACATATAAAAGGCAGAATCCACGTATCACATACGGATGTCTGAAGCAAAAACCACCCCTACACTAAGAGGGACAGGAAGTGGCTGAAACAGCCTTGACTTTGTGTCACACTGCCCACCTTGTCTGCCACATTCCACCTTGGGAAGAGCTCTCAGCACCTCCCAGGCCCTGATGGTAGACTCAGTTCAAGGCCTCCTCTGTGACTTGATCCATCTAGGACCCCAGTTTCTGCAAAATCCTCTTACACAGCCCATGATAAGCAGGAATAACAGGAAGAAATTAAGGAGTAATTCAGGAGTACCGTGTTAGAAAAGACTCAAACAAGATGAGATCTGTTATGTCAAGAAAGGACTGCAAAAGAAAGTAGGACAGCTGTCATTTTTGAGATGGCTGCTGACAGCATCTTCAAAGTATGGCTTCCTTTCCACCATTTTGAAAAGGAAGGTGTGCCTATCTTGGCAGGTCAGACCAGTATGTCGTCCACTCTATCTCGATTCACTCTAGAAGATGTTTTATAAGAGAACTCAATTCCCTGCCCTCCACAACAATCTCACATTTTGGAAAGGACCGCAAATGTCCTGCATTTCCCTTGGGTCCTTAAAACTGAAGGAGCCCAACAGTCATTTTGCTCCACCTTTAATTCCTGACTGTTAAAATTCAAGCTTTCTGAAACAGTTTCCAAAGCTATTAAGGCTATTAATAGAGAGATTTTGATGAGCTAGTTCAAAGTCAGCATTAATGACCTGTTGATGATTTTAATGGTTCTTGCAATAAGTACTGTGAATGACCTATTGTTAGAATACAGAGAGCCCAGCTTTTCCATTAATCTATTAACTCTTCTTTTCTCATAATTCTTTCCCTACTAAAATATTTTCTTCCTTTTAATTTGAAGGGGTCATCGGGGGGGAAAAAAAAAAGAAAAACCTGAGGTACACAAAGAGTAGACTTCATAACTGAGAATCAGAAGAGGCAAAGAAAAAAGAGGCAAGAAGGAGCAAGATTCTGAATTCCTGTTTGTATGAAGCCGTAATTTAGAGAGGAAATAAATCCAGCAGGGGCACACCCAGACCTGGGGAGAGGGCAGGGGAGAATGGCAAATTCAGAAGACAGAACCTTTGAAGGTAATGGAGGTGAGATGATGGGGTCAGGGAATGTCTAGAATCCAGCATTTTTAAGGAACTGTCCCTTCACACACTGAACTACGAAAAGCAACATCCAACCCCGGTTTGTAAGCATAACTTCAGTTCATCTCTCTTGTTCTGGACCTTGCTTAATGCCTAGGTTACGGAGCCCCAGGTAATCTCAAACCACCATCCACACCTAAGCAGTGTATGCATCCTTTCTTCCCAGGAAGCTGCTCTTCTGGGTAGTTTTCCTGTAGTTGATAGCACACACTCAGAGACCACCCTGGACCATGACCCTCTTGCCCCCCCTCTTGCCTAGTACCATCCTGGTCCTGTTGGTTGGTAGGTGGAACCTGGATGAGAGCAGGAAAGGGTGTCCAACAATTGAACCATAAGGAACAGAGCAAGTCTGCAGCAGATGAACAAAGTCAAGGATTTTATCTCCTATCTGGCTCTGCCTATATTTTTAAAAAAGACAAACTTGGGGTGCCTGGGTGGCTCAGTCGGTTAAGTGTCTGCCTTCAGCTCGGGTCATGATCCAGGAATCCTGGGATCAATCCCCACATCAGGCTCCCTGCTCAGTGGGGAGTCTGCTTCTCCCTCTGCACCTCCCTCTGCTTGTGCACACACACGCGCACGTTCTCTCTCTCTCAAATAAATACAATCTTTAAGGGGGGAAAAAAAGACAAACTTATATAGAAAGCATTTAAAGAGAAAGAGACTTGTATGAAAATCCACAAAGCAGGATACATAACTGAGAGTATTTGGATGAGAGATAAAATAAGACAGAAAATAATATCACAGTTAAGAGTAGACCACCAGGCATCTTAGCCTGACAGAGGATATTGAAAATATTTCCTGAAAGAGATCACAAAACTGGCAGACAGGCAAGATCTGTTAGCGATATGAGACTTCAATTGTTTAGACATGCTAGAAGCTTAATTCTTTTTAAACAGGGCATCTGATTTTTCCTTCTGACAGCAGTGTTTCTCAGAAGGTTAAGAAATCTTTTGAGGGCAGCTGCTACAGGGGGTTTAATCGTCCTCCTCAAGAAAGCCCTAGGAAGGAGACAGCCAATGTTTTTCTATAAAGTAGCAGTAAATATTTTACACTTTGTGGGCCATGTGGTCTCTGTCAGAGCTATTCAATTTTGCCCTTGGAGTGCAAAAGTACCATAGATGACGTGTAAACAAATGGGTGTGGCTGTGTTCTAATAAAACTTTATTTGCAAAGACAAATAACAGACCAAATGTGGCCTCTAGGTAGTAGTTTATCTATCCTTACCCCAGATGGTTATGTAGAACTAATAATACTCCTGTGAGTGATAATTCCATCCTACTGGAATTTGTGCTAACTAAGAAAGGGATAATGTGGAAAATATGTAATTTAGTAAGATGTGTAGTCTAGAAAGATGATTTCTGAAGGAAAATTAGAATTTGGAAATAATGAATTTGAACTTATGACCATTTCTAAGAAGTGAAGGTCATTTAAAAGATATGCAATGTTTACATGATTTTATTCTGCGGAGACTGGGTGGATCATTCATTAAGTATCTGCCTTCAGCTCAGGTCATGATACCAGGGTCCTGGGCTCAAGCTCAGCATTGGGCTCCCTGCTCAGCAGGAAGCCTGCTTCTCCCTCTCCCACTCCCCCGCTTGTTCCCTTTCTCGCTGTCTGTCTCTCTCTGTCAAATAAACACATAAAAATCTTAATAAATAAATAAATAAATGATTTTATTCCAGTAGTATAACAGCTAATAATCCCAATGCAAAAGATACTTAAGAGAGACAATATGGATACCCACAAAGTTCTGAGATTAAATCAGAATATATAACAAAATGCATAACAGGATATATTCATAATATATAAAAACAGGGCAGTTATAAAAACATAAGGATTAAACTTGTAAGAAAAGTGGCTAAAGCTTAGAAAAAATGGTTAAAAAAAAAACCCCACAAACCTAGTTAAAGCTGTGTTCAAAAGAAAATGATCCAGGAAGTGAGAGAAACAGCTTTGTATGGTGGCAGGAAGTTAAAAGATGACAGAGGGAAGGCAGAGGTGCTCAACTTTTATCTTGCTTTTCATCTATTCTACCAAGGAGAATGATCTGCAAACTTAAAAGGATAGGGCAAATATGGGTAAGATAAAACTGAAAACCTATGTGGGAAAAAGAAACAGTGAAAAAGCAATACATCTGGTACTAACCAGAATAACAGCAAAGCAACACTAGCTAGTGTTTACTGACTTCTTAGGAATCATCAGACTTCATACATATTAACTAATTTAGTCCCCAAGACAATCCTATATGTAGTATGTACTATCATTTTTTTCCCATTTTATGAATGAATATATAAGAGGTTAAAAACTTGTCCAAGTTTTCAGTTAGTAACTGGACCTCTAAAGTAGAGTGTGGTATATATATATATATATATATATATATATATATATATATATATGACCAGCTCTAACTTGCACAGATTCTTTTTAAAGCTCTGTTTAAAGAAAACCACAGGCCCAAAATGGAGTCGCTTATCCTAGGCCAAGTGAGCAAACCAGGGCTTAATAGCTAACCTAACTGCAGCTTAAACTTCCTCCAGAAATATCATCTTAACCGGTCAGGAATTTTCTGGTAAGCACCAATAAGATATTAGTCACATGGGCCCTTCTCCAACCCTCAAAGGAAGATAAGACAATCCACCCAGTAAGACCCTCTGTCTTACCCACTATGAGAAGCAGACCTTGCCTGAAACACTCCTTTCTTCTCTTTGGCTAATAACTTCCTTGTACCATCTCCCTCCTATAAAGACCTTCCATATTGTCCAACTTCTTGGAGCTCTCTACTTGCTAGATGAGATACTGACTGATTCATGAATTGCTTAGTAAAACCAATAAATCTTCAAATTTATTCATTTGAATTTTGCTTTTTAACAACTATAAAACAGAGCTGTTAAACAAGTGGTTGCTAGAAAGAAAGAAAGAAAGAAAGAAAGAAAGAAAGAAATGTGACCACCAGGAATCAGCACAAGTTCACCATTGGTCCATATCTGCCCTAGCCATCTGCCAGGAATCAGAGAGTCTTAACAACATAGTCTCTGCCCATCTCTACTCCCGCATCTGGGAAAGCCAGGCCCCATGATATGCCGAAGAAGAGCTTCCCCACAAGTGATGGATATCTGAAAACCGTCTTCTGTCACATACCTGAGCAAAGTCCTGAGTGTCCACAGAAGCATTAAGCTTCAGCCATCCTCTGTCTCCTATCTCCTGGAAATACCAGACTGCTTCAGTAACCTGCCCAGACACCCATTTCCAGGCTCCCATGTGAACGGTTTGAATCCGGGTTCTGCCATTTAGAAGCAGTCATGAAACCTATCGTAAGCTACTTAACTTCTTCAATGACCAGCTTCTTCACCTACAAAATGGAGCACCCTAGGTAACACAGATTATTGTGATGGTTAAGTGAGAAAACATAGATTAAAGCACTCTGAACACCACAGTACAGTAGATAAATGTTAATTATTACAAGTTATTATTAACCTTATTTCTAAATAAAAGCTTATAATAAATTTCATTGATCAGACTGCCAGACTGGTGACACAGCGAAATGTAAATATATGGAATCTTGATTTCAGT
The DNA here is from genome assembly GCF_011764305.1 of Mustela putorius furo. Classification (NCBI taxonomy): domain Eukaryota; kingdom Metazoa; phylum Chordata; class Mammalia; order Carnivora; family Mustelidae; genus Mustela; species Mustela putorius. Next base: position 34,194,362 of record NW_025422368.1, on the reverse strand, counting down.
GTGATACCTGTCCGAGTTTCCCATGAGATCTTTGAGGCCATGATAGACGGTAGTAGACAGAATAATGCTGCAGTCAGCAAGGGTCCCAACTGGATGAGACGAGTGGACCAACCCAGCTTGGAAAGAGATTTAGAGAACGGGTCTAGACACATGCAGGTGACAACAGCAGCTACCCAATTTGCTCTGATCTGGGGCAAGTAAGAACCAGACCCTCTGACTTGATGTGGCCTCCCTCATGGCTGAATTGTGCTTTCAAAAAGCCTTTGGCCTGTCTACAGCTATATTTATGTATCAATAACTTATAATTTATATCTGCGGACTTCGACAAAATATGTGAAGGCAAGTAACATGTTTATTAATGACTTGAAGGCATAGGAACCTGCCTATAAAAAGATGAGCTTAATCCCTGAGTGACAGAATTTGGACCCCAAACAGACCTTGGCAAGCCAAATCAAACAAGATGAAGTACAACAGTGACAACCATTAGGTCTAGCACTTGGATTAAAAAAAAATAAAAAGTCTATAAAATAACAGGAAGGAGTCGCTTTGAAAGAGTATGTGTTAAAGATTTAGAGCTCTTAGATAAGTTGATATCAATCAAAAGTTCAATGGGGTTGTCAAAAAGAAAAAGAAATGCCATCTATCTTTAGCTGCAATAATAGACGTAGAATACTTAGAATGAAGGAAATCATTTTCCTGATATATTCTACATGGGACAGATCACACATGGATTACTATATTCAGTTCTGGATTGGACATGGTTAGAAACATTTGGGCTCATTTAGCAGCAGTCTGACGAATGACTGAAAAAAATCAAAAAATCTAAAAAGTAGATCATGTTAGAAACAGTGGAAAAAAACAGTATGTATAATGTGTACAAAAGAAGACAAAGACCATGATATTCATTTCCTAATACCTGCAGAACACTATTCACTCATGTTCCATTGTCCTTTTAACCCTCTCCTGAAACTGCTTATATAAAGGTCACTCATGACCCCTCCCCCATACCACCAAATCCAATAGCCAATTTACCATCTTATCTTTCTCTTGCATCTATAATCAACAATGTTGACTATCCCCTTACTTGTAAAATACTTTCACTGGTGGCTTTAATAACCCTGCAGTATCCTGGTTCTCTCCCACTTTGGTGGTCATCTTTGTTGTCTCCTTCCTGCCTCCCTCTCTTTTCATAAATTCTAAAACTAGAATGCCATAGGACTCTCTGACCTTTCTTTCCCCTCAGCTACCTAGGCCATCACATCTAAATTCATAGCTCTTAATACCATCTCTATGCCAGTGGCTCCCAAATTTGTATCTCCAGTCCTGACCTCTTCCAACCTGAAGGCTCAAGTAGATAATATCAGAAATACTTCAAAATAATTCACACACACAAAAAAAATACTGAATTTTTTTTCTGCACCAAAATTACTACCCCTCAAGTCTTCCATATATCAGTTGATAGCAACACCATTTACCCAACTGTGTAGTCACCCAGGATTCCTCTTTCCTCCAATCCCTTCCTTTTGCAATCCATCTGCAAGTTAAGTCAGTACTACACTATAATAAACATGTATCTAGAATCCAACACTGCCCACCACCTCCACCAGCCTTAATCCCCATCATTTCCCACCCAAACTATAAACAGCCACTTGAATGTCTCTTGCCCCTTCCACACTGTTCACACTGCTGCTAGACTAAAATATAAATCAAAGCATGTCTTCCAACAACTTTCTAACAAAAAAATAAAAATCCAAGCCTCTTAACGATAACCTAAAAGGCTCCAGTGATTCGGTCTCTATCTACCTCTCCAATCTCATCTTTTTTTTTTTTTTTAAAGATTTTATTTATTTATTTATTTGACAGAGATCACAAGTAGGCAGAGAGGCGGGCAGAGAGAGAGGGGAGGAAGTAGGCTCCCCATGGAGCAGAAAACCAGATGTGGGGCTTGATCCCAGGACCCTGGGATCATGACCTGAGCCAAAGGCAAAGGCTTTAATCCACTGAGCCACCCAGGGGCCCCTACAATCTCATATTTTAATATTCTTATGTTCACTACACTGCAATTGCATTGACCTTCCTATTACCCAGACATGTTACTACCCAGATATGCCAATTCCACTGACCTTCTTGCCACTTGTTCCTGTCTTCAGGCATTTGCCCTTGCTGTTGGCTCCCCCATGGGCTATCCCCTTTGATTCAACAGGTATCTACACCAATGCCACCTCCTCCAAGGTGTTCTATGACTATATTATCTAGAAGAGCCCTGAAGCTCCTTTATTTTAGTTAAGGAATATAACACTATCTAAAATTATAACATGCTTATCATACATTTTTTAAAAGTATTTATTTATTTGAGAGAATGAGAGAGCCCACAAAAGCAAGGGGAGGACAGGAGGGAGAAGAAAAAGCAGACTCCATGCTGAGCTCAGAGCCAGATGTGGAGCTCAATCTCATAATCCTGAGATCATGACCTGAGCCAAAATCAAGAGTTGGATGTTAAACCAACTGAGCCACCCAGGTGCCCCTAAAATTATATAATGCTTTTACATTATTAATATTTATACAGGGCAGAGCTTTTGTCTGTTTTCTTTATCACTGTATCTCTAGTACCTAGAACAATACCTACCACATAGCCAGCAGTAGTTAATGTCTGCGTAATGAATGATTGACCTATAAAAGGGAAATCAGACTAGCTCATAAACTCAAGACCCAAATTCACTCATCTACTAACTTTTTATCATCTTACCCAAACTCTGAACCAAGAGTTCAGAGTTTTGGAAAAATTGAGAAAGTCCGTTTGGAATCTTACTGTTCATGCTTACCAAGTACATAGCACACTGTACAGAATAGGCATTCAGATAATGTTTGTTAAAGTGAACTGAATTGAACTGAATAATTCAATTAATAATAATAATAACTCTCAAAGAGAGAGGGAATAAAGAGAATTAAGGAATAGAGAAATTGGAAGGAGGTGCCTTTGTGCTTCATATAAGAATGTTCAGGGGTTCAGTCAGTTAAGCATTCAACTCTTGATTTCAGCTCAGGTCATGATGTCAGGGTTGTGAGATCAAGGCCAGCATCAGGCTCCATGCTGAGTGTGGAGCCTGCTTAGGATTCTCTCTCTCCCTTTCCCTCTGCCCCTCCCCCCAACTTAGGCACAAGCTCTCTCTCTCAAAAAAAAAAAAAAAAAAAAAAAAAAAAGGAATGTTCAAACAGTTACTATTACCTCATCAAGCAGTGGTCATCCTTAGAAGCCTTCAAATAGAGGCCAAATGGCTATCCATGAGAGGTGTATACAAACAGCTCCTGCATCAGGAGAAAAGAGAGTAGATGATGTCTAATAACCAAGTTGACCACTGCTTAATTCTCTGCAGGATGGAGAAAGAGCAAAGAGAAGAACTAATGAAGTGCCAATTAGATCTGGAGACAAGAAAAACAATAAGAGAGTTCAGTTTCAGTAAAATGATAGCAACAATACCTGGGCTGTGAGTGATTAAAGCATGAGAAGATACTAAGCTAATAATCTGAAACAAATGATGGTTGTTAGTGTAAGTGGAGATGATGATGGCTCAAAAGGCAAGGTCAGGTTTCAGGGAAGTTTTTATTTTTTTTTATTTATTTTTTTTTAAGATTTTATTTATTTATTTGACAGAGAGAGATACAGCAAGAGAGGGAACACAAGCAGGGATGTGGGAGAGGAGAAGTAGGCTTCCCGCTGAGCAAGGGAGTCTGACATGGGGCTCGATCCCAGGACCGTCCTGGGATTATGACCTGAGCCAAAGGCAGACGCTTAATGACTGAGCCACCTAGGTGCCCCTCAGGGAGGTTTTTAAAAGGAAATTAAAATATGCTCAGAAACAGCAGGATAGAAGAAACTAGTAAAAACAAACAAATAAACAAACAAAAAAATCTATAAGATAGCTAGGAAAAACCCAAGCAAAAACCTAAAGATCAGTACTCTGAACGACAGAACACTTATGATGAAAGAAATAGAGGGAAACAAAAAGAAATGGGAAAAATTCCATGCTCGTGGATTGAAAGAACAAATATTGTTAAAATGTCTATGCTATGCAAAGCAATTTACACATTCAATGCAATCCCTAACAAAATTCCACAATCATGATTCACATAGCTGGAACAAACAATCTTAAAATTTATGGACCCAGAAAAGACCCCAAATTGCCAAAGTAATGGTGAAAAAAGAAACCAAAGCTAGAGGCATCACAATTCCAGACTTTAAGCTGTATTACAAAGCTGTAATCATCAAGACAGTATGGTACTGGCACAAAAACAGACACATAGATCAATGGAACAGAACAGAGAATCCAGAAATGGACCCTCAATTCTATGGTCAACTAATCTTCAACAAAGCAGGCAAGAGTATCCAATGGAAAAAAGACCGTCTCTTCAACAAATGCTGTTGGGAAAATTGGACAGCCATAGGCAGAAGAATGAAACTGGGCCACTCTCTTACACCATACACAAAAATAAATTCAAAATGGATGAAAGACCTCAATGTGAGACAGAAATCCATCAAAATCCTAGAGGAGAACACAGGCAGCAACCTCTCCGACCTTAGCTGCAGCAGCTTCTTGCTGGATATGTCTCCAAGGGCAAGGGAAACAAAAGCAAAAATGAACTATTGGGACTTCATCAGAATAAAAAGCTTTTGCACAGGACAGGAAACAATCAACAAAACTAAAAGGCAAGGGAGAAAATATTTGCAAATGACCTATCAGATAAAGGGCTAGTATCCAAAATCCATAAGGAACTTATCAAACTCAACACCCCAAAATCAAAAAGTCCAGTCAAGAAATGGGCAGAAGACGTGAACAGACATTTCTCCAAAGACACACAAATGGTGGACTTGAAAAAATGCTCAACATCAGTGGACCTCAGGGAAATACAGATTGAAACCACAATGATATATCACCTCACACCAGTCAGAATGGTTAAAATTAACAACACAGGAAACAACAGATGCTGGTAGAGATGTGAAGAAAGGGGAACACTCCCACACTGTTGGTGGGAAGGCAAACTGGTGCAGACACTCTGAAAAACAGTACAGAGATTCTTCAGAAAGTTAAAAATAGAGCTACCCTATGACCCAGCAATTGCACTACCACGTATCTATCCAAAGGATACAAACATAGTGATTCAAAGGGGCACATGCACCGCAATGTTCACAGCAGCAATGTCCACAATAGCCAAACTATGGAAAAAGTTCAGATGTCCATCAACAGGTGAATGATAAAGAAGAGGTGGTATGTGCATGTGTGTGTGTATGTATAATATGTATGTATATCCATCCATACATACATATACATGTATAAACACACACACATATATAATGGACTATTTTTCAGCCATCAAAAATAATGAACTCTTGCTATTTGCAATGACATGGATGGAACTAGAGGGTAACATGCTAAGTGAAATAAGTCAGTCAGAAAAAGATAAATACCATATGATTTCACTCATGTGGAATGTAAGAGACAAAACATATAAACAAAGGAGAAGGGAAGGAAAAATAGAATAAGATAAAAATGGACAAGGAAGCAAACTATAAGAGACTCTTAGCTATAGAGAACAAACCGTGAGTTGCTGGAGGGGAGGGGAGTGAGGGGATGGGGTAACTGGGTGATGAGCATTAAGGAAGCTACTTGATATAATGAGCACTGGGTGTTACATGCAACTGATGAATCACTAAATTCTACCCCTGAAACTAATCATATACTATATGTTAGCTAAATTGATTAGAAATTTAAAGAAATTTTGAAAAGAAGCTGGTAGAAAGAGACAGTCTAAAGGTAAAAGGATGGAACATGGGCCCAGAAGTCCCTGCCACAACGGATTAGCCCAGAGGAGCCTGGACTCTCAGGCTCCTCTCAGAGAAGAGATGTGTTGAACTGAGAAGGAAAGAGAAAGCCCCAGTCTTGAATCTCTGCAAAGGTTTCATTTTTATTTCATTCATTTATTCATTTATTCATTTATTCATTCATTCATTCAGGTGTATTTGTTTTCACGCAAAGCCCTCTTTCAGAGGTATCATACATTCAAAAACCAGACAGTATGATGGAAGAGAAGTCCTAACACAGGGTAGGCAGGAAAGTCTTTCTTGAATGCCTATCCTAACCTCCTACCAAAAAGAGTAAGACTAGCTAAGAGCAATTTCCAGAGCTGAGAAAAATTCTGAGAAATGCTGAGTCAAGAACAAAAGGATTGGGGGGACCTTTGGTGTTAGACTTAGCGGTCAAAACAGGATCTAATAGAAAATAGTCTGGCCTTAGATTATGAAAGTCTAATTTCTGTGCTATCCTGATCCTGGTTAAAGTGAGTATAAAGATTGCATTTAAAACTGGTGATGTGTGTGCTGGCACTCCAAGATGATAGTAAAGTGGTGTTTGAACTCGAGGGAGCTGTGTGTGTGTGTGTGTGTGTGTGTGTGCGCATGTGTCTGTGTGTGACAACAGCTCCTCCTGAGAATCCCTTCTCCCACAACTACAGTTCTTCTACCGGTCTCCCTCCCCTTCTTCCTTCAGCCATTGGTCATAACAGCTTCTGGTCCCTGGATTGTTACTCATCCATGCAGCCTGAGTCCTTACTTCTTCCCGTATCTCCTTAAATAGCCCCTTTATCAAACTCTCCTCAACCAAACCTTCTGAACTTGCCACCGTCCTCCTGCCAGGACCCTAACTGAGACATGAAGGCCAGAAGATGGCTCCCTTCCCTGCAGCAGCAGCACCTTCCATCCTGCCAATTTCATGTGACAGCCATTTATCTCTTTTATTGGTCACTACTTGAACTCCAAGACTAGCAGATTAATTGAACACCAATCTGTTTTTGTTTTGCTAATTACCCACTGAATCACGATTTCCCCAGGCATCTACCTGATACGGCCCCACCCAAATATCCTCTCATTTATAATTCTAGCCTAAAATTTCACCATCTACCAGCCCTGGCTCCCCCGAGGCAACCATATCCATGGCATAGCTCAGGTATTGCTTGTACCTCTGCAGAGAGGGCATCACCCTCCCCAGATAGCTAAGGCTCACAGCGGGGCTCCTGCCCTCCCGAGGAACTGGAAGTGAAGCCAAGAAAGCAAAGCAGAAGCCCCATGGTGAAAGGGGACAGTAAGTGCTGAAGGAAAGGCTATAGGTGTGCGGGCCTGAGTCTACTCAGTCTGTCAGACCCTGAGCCTGGATCCGCCTCATCTGTGCCAGATCCTATCAGCTGAAGGGTTTAGAAGTACCTGCCCTGGAAAAGCCCCACTTGGGAGAGGAACTGATGAAAGCTGACAGAATGAGGTTCATCCTGCCTGAAGGTGAAGAGGACTGGTCAAAGTAGCAGTGGATATTTACCTCCTCCTCAAAACTTCCCCCTACCCCTCAGTATCTCCTGGTCACCAACCTCAACTTGCCGAGTTTCGACTCAAATTGCTGAGTTTCCTGAAGCATCTGTTACCATCACCCTGTTTTACCTTGTGAGGAGACTACATGCCCAAAAGGGATAGAACTCCATCCCCCCGTCCTGCTTATGTTCTCCACAGCATCTGGCACAGCACTGAGCACCAGGACTTTAGAAAATGTCCACTAACTCACCATCTCATCTCAGCAACCCATTTCGGTTATTCTCAAAGACTCAGACCCTAATACTCCTAGAAAACCCAAGCCTGTCTGTGCTCCTTCTCTGTGATTGTCCAAATCTCCCAGCCAAACGGTTCCACTTATATTTTCTCCAAAAATCAGAACACGCGCAATAACCAAATTGCCAGAAGTTGCATACCATTGACTCTTTTACTCTCGGAAAATCATTTAGACACTAGGTTAGATAATAGAGTTTTTATACACATTATTTCATTCTCTCACAATAGTCCTTAAGGTTGGATAAAACAGGTATTGTGATTCCCATTTCAGAATCAGTGAAACCAAGGCTCAGAACAGTTAAGTAATTTACCCAAGATTATGGTACTTGTAAATGATTTTAAAATCAGATTAGAACCCAGATCTGTTATCTGCCACCCTGCTCAGCTTCTCTGTTAGCACATCTCTTCCCCTAGGTTAACCCTCTGTCCTCCAGAGGCTATTAAATGATTATAACATGATGGGGAGACATATGGGGGCAACTAACCAAAATTCATAGCTCTATCACTGGTGAGGAGCCAAGACCCCAATACACATAGCTGAGTGCTAAATGTTGGCTTCCCCTTGCTGCTGCATACACTTGAGAGTAATAGCATTTTATAGGGAAAGCATGGCTCTTGATTCTGATATAACCAAAGTCCAATGTGCTCACACATCCTTATCCCCTGGTCATCCATCAAGGCAGCTGTGAACAGCAGTCAGAAAACAGTGTCTGCTTCGGTTTTCTCTTTAGTCTCCAGATAAAAGCCCCAACCATAAGGCAACAGCTTGACATCTTATTTCTCATGTTCCTGCCTCACCTGAATAGATGAAATGCTTATTCCCATTTACCTTCTAAAGAAAACCCAAAGTATCTACGAATGGACAGCCAAGAAGGCCTGGGACTTTAAGACAAAGATGACAGGAGGAACAGTTGGTCCAAAGATGAGAAAAGCATATGAAAACAAAAGATAAAGTTTGGGGTTTTCCAGGGCCATGGCTGAGTGAGTTTGGCTCTGCCTCAGCTATTCAAAAGACTAGTATGTGCGACCAGTAAGAAATTAGAAGCCCTCTGTATCATATGAATCCTGAATATAAGCAACAGTTGGTAATTGTTATACTAATAGGACTTACAAAACCACCTGTACACCAACCCTAAAATATAACATGGCCACACCTTCTCTTGAGGGTTCCCATGTGAAGGATCATACTTGCATTTATGAAGTACTTCACCTCATCATTAGAGGAGGGAAAATATATTTTATGTGATAAAAACAGACACTGCGTGATATTCCCAGAGGGAGTAGATGGTTTAAAAGCATGAACTCTCAAGTCAGATTGCCAGTTTGAATCCAGACTCTTGGACACTTGCTAGCTGGATGTCTTGCCACAAGTTCCTTAACCCTCTGCACATCAGCTTCCTCAGTTATAAAACCATGGTAACAATAGTCACAATGTCATGGCACTACAGTGAGAATTAAAAGCAGTAACACACATAAAATAAATAGATGAGTATCCAGCACAAGGCATTTATTAGTCAATAAATGCTAGCCATTGTTAAAGATCAAAGTAAGTAGAGGGCTTCTGCTTCTCACAATGATGGAATACCTGGTATCAGACCAGCCCTCCTCCTGGAAACGAGTATGAAACTGGACAAAGTATACGAGGCAACTGTTTCCAGGCAATGGACAGAAAGCAGCACAGGATTTCAATTCCTGCAAAGAGGGATTCATGAGATCAGCCTGCGATCACCCTGGCTTTTTGCCTAGAAACAATTTTCTGACTGGAGTACAGAGACCTAAGCTCCCAGCACAGCACAGTGGTCACACTATGCTACGGAGGCAGAAGTGAGAGCTGTGAGCAGCTAACGCGGGAATCTGCAGAGTGGACTAGCAGAGAGAAATGTACAGGGAGGGTCCCCATAAGCTCAAGATGAGATCCCCTATGAGTCCATGGCTGAGGGCTAGAAATACATCTCAGGTCAAGACACCCACGATTTTTCTAGATAGCAGCTACTACAGGGTTGAAATTAAAACACAGATAGATACTAGAGGTTGAGCACTGGCAGGAAAGGGTATTGCTGCACTTTGTGGAGTTCCAGCCCTGTCAGAGTAGATTCCAGAAATGCCACTCTTAAGGACAGGAACCACACCCTAAAATAAGACTTCCTCTAATCTTACCCTAATAAAGGCTAAATCCAAACCCCAACAAGATTCACAAAAAAAAAAAAAAAAAGCAGAATTCAGACTGAGTTCCCCCAAGTTAGAGGAACTTGGGAAATACCATAGGGTTTCTATAGGTATGCAATAACCAAACATAAAACCAAGCTTGCACATGTTCAAGGTGATCAGCCAGCATTCAAACTGCAAGATAAGAATTAATACTTTCCCAAGGAAAATAACAGAATCCAGAGTCTCTGTAACAAATTATCCACAATGTCCAGCATTCATTAATAAAATTATATACACAAATAAAGAAAATGGAAAATGTGATCCAGATTACAGACTTGGCAAGCAAAATCTTAAAGCCGCTACTAGCAGCTATTATAAATGTTTTAAAACAAGGGAAACTATGTTAAAATAATTAAAGGAAAATTTGATCTTAATGAGAGAACAAATAGAAAATCTCAGGAGAAAAACAGAAACCACAAAAAGACAAAAATAAAAGTTAAAATGAAAAATTAAAAAGTACAATAACTGAAATAAGAACAAAAATCACTGCATGAACCTAACAGAAGACTGGAGGTAGCAGAGAGTTGGTGAACTTGATGACAGATTAATAATATCATTGATTTATTCTTTCCTTTTTTCACCCTGGCTCTCTGCCTACAGACAATTTCCTGATTGCAGTAAGGAGAACTAGAGTCCAAGCACAGCACAAAAATAAAGAATGGGGGGTGGGGAACTGAATAAAAATGCGTATTGATATTTGGCACAATATCAAACGATCCAGCACACATATAATTGGAGTCACAAAAGATAAAAGCATGCAATTGAAGCAGGAAAAAATTATCTCAAGAAAAGACAATCAAAATCTTCCCAACTAAAATGAAAAACACTGACTTATCATTCCAAGAAGCTCAGCAAACCCCAAACAGGATTCATATAAACCAGAAGCAGAATCCCATGTAGGTACATCATAATTAAACTTTCAAAGCTAAAGAAAATGACTGCTAACCAGAGACAATAGAACAATATTTCTAAAGAGCTAAAAAGAAGAGGGAAAAACTGTCAACTCGGAAGTCTATTACTAGAAAAAATATCCCTCAAGAATAACGGTAAGATAAAGACATTTTTGATAAATAAAAGCTAAGGGAAAGGATAGAAGGGAATTAATACCAGATTTTAAAAACTTAGATCTATGGGAAGAAGTGAAGAGCACTGAAAGTAGAAAATAAATGAGTAAATATAAACGACTGGGTGGTCATTCTTCTCATCATCTACATAAAAATTGTTTATTAAAGCAAAAATGATTGCTGTACAACAAGGTTTACAATATGTGTAGAAGTAAAAATTAAGATAAGAGTCTTACAAGGAACAAAGTGAACAGTTAAATGAAATTTCGCTGCTGTAAGATGACATCTGTGAAGTGGGAAGCAGAAATCAGAAAATGGGAAGTGGGATCTGGGGAAGTCACTGGTGTGAGGTAGGAAGTGAAAGAGGGAAAGAGGAAATATGCAATGTCATCTGTGAAGTATGAAGAGATACAATATTGATTCTAAAGAAACTACCATAATTAAGAATGCATTCTGTTAGCCCTAGAGAAACTACTAAATAATATAGTAAGCAGAGGAATAAATAAAAACTCAATAGAAAAAATAAAATAGAAAACACTAAACAATATTTTATTAACCTTAAATAAGGCAGCAAAGAAACAACAGAAAGCAGAAGAGACAAATGAAATCCAAGTTATATGACAGTACACAAACCCAATCACATCAATAATTACATTAAATATAAATATATACATTAAATATAAATATATACATTAAAGGGCAGAGATTTTCATGCTAGATAGAAAAGCAACATCCAACTAGACTATTTATAAGGAACACATTTTAAACATAAAGGCATATTCAGGTTGAAAGTAAAAGAACAAACAAACAAAAAAATTCTATCATGCAACAATATGACCCAGCATTTCTATTCCTAGACATATGTCCACAAAAAGATTTGGACATCGAATATTCTTCACAGATTTATTCATGATAACCCAAATGGGAAACAAATCCATACATCCATAAACATGTGAATAAACAAATTATGGTCTACTCATAATTAAAATACAATAAAAAGGAAGGAACTATTCAGATGAGCAATATCATGGACAAATATTACAGACATTTTGCTGAGCAAATGAAGCTGGATTCACAAGATGTCATAATGTCTAATTCCATTTAAGTGAAATTCTAGAACAGGAAGAACTAATCTGTAGGGATCACAGATTATACTGATGGTGGACTTGGGCAGGGAGTTGTGGAGTAAAATGGGGTTAAGAGGGAACTTTCTAAGAAGACTGAAATGTTCTTTCTTTAGAGTAGTGGTAATGTGGTTGTGTATATCTGTCAAATGTCACTGACCTGTACATTTTAAATAAGTTAATTTTATTTTATGTAAATTTTATGTAAATTGTAATTCAACAAAGTTGATTTACATTTTCTTTTTAAAAAAGGTAATTAAATGTTTCATTTCTTTTCTTTTTTTTTTTTTTTTTTTTTTTTTTTTTTTTTTGCCATTAACACCAAACATGACTGACTAACATCCATTCAGGAAAGAGAGAAGAAATTTCCAAGTAGAGAATTAGAATAAAATAAAAAACATCTCAAAACAATTGGGACTATTCCTTACCCCCTGCCTATTCTGCATGTAGTCTTTGTGGGATTTTTTTGTTGTTGTTGTTAAGTTTATTTAAGTAATCTCTACAACACCTAATGTGGGGCTTAAAACTCACGACCCCGAGATCAAGAGTCTGGCTTTTCCGACTGAGCCAGCCATGCACCCCAATTCCACGCATAGCCTTTGAAATGTCATCTATTAATATGATCATTACTGATCGACTTTATTGATCTGTAACAAAGTAGAGGCCTAAAATCTTGTTTCTAAAATTTTCTGGTGGATCCAGGGCAAGTTCAAAACCACAAAATGTGTTCTTAATCCCAGAAATAGTTCCACCCCACAGAATATAAAATGAGAGGTGGGTGTTTCTGGGTTAGCAGCAGCCTCGAGGTAGCAGAGCTCGAGGTAGAGCTGGGAAGCAGCCACAGCGACCCAAGCACCCAGGAACCCAGGCTCCTGACCCACCCGCCAAATATGCACTGCAAGCTTACAAAGCTCTGCAGAGAAAGAAGTTAAAACCCACAGATCCTATCACTAAATTTCACCAGTCCCCTGAGATATTTACAGTTTCGCGGTTAGAAATGACACCAAGATTTAAATCATTTGCAGTAGGGCCTGCCTTTGCGAGCCCTTCCACTCTGCTCACCTCTCAGCGCCCCGTGCCCTTCACACCCACCACATCGGCTGGGAGAGTGACACAGTCACTCAGGCCCACTGTGACGAGGTTTACCTCAGACTGCCTTATGATTTATGGAAGAGCAGAACAAGGAAACCTCCTCACCTTGAAAGAACTCCATGTGGCACTGCCCGAAGGCATTCTCCCCCAGTGGTTTTATGTTTTTCTCATCTTCTTATTGGCTCTCCTGTCCACCTCTCTCTCCCACAACACACAGACACACACACACACACACACACACAGGAACAGGTGATTCTCCAAACTACCAAAATGATGAAGTGGCAAAAGAGATTGATTTATGAGGATGGTACGAGGGGTATAACTAGGAGATAATGGGGTGAAATTGAGCAAAGGGAAGTGTAGGCTGAGTATCAAGAAACATTTGAAACTCACCAGAGTGTGAAGCGAGCTCCCAGGAGAAGCCACAGAAGCACGGAAGCCCCATGGCTGGAAATCATCAAACACTCAAGAATGGGAATAATGGGTTGTGGCCTGGCAAGGTGGACAGGAGGGAGCAGAGGTGAAATTCGCATTTCACTAACATCTGAGAACTGCTCTGCTAAGTCACTCATTCTGTGATTAGTGAACGTTCCATTTCTATCTTCATCTTCCCTCTCTCTCATTCTCCCTCTCTCTCACACAAGTGCATCTTACAAACATCCATACTCTACACACCTTCCAACATCGTACCTGCAACACAGTGACTATGGACCTTATGCTGCCTGCAAGGTTCAAGTCCACACTCATCCTTCGTCTCCTCACCTCCCAGCACTCATCCCGTCCATCCTCTCTCACAGGGTCCCTGGGCTCTTTACCGCTGTTTTCATTAACCACTGTATTTATGCTGGTGTCCCCTGTGGGAGGCCCTGGCCCCAGAGAAGGCACCTGCACCCACAAGTAGGTGGGTGAGAGAGAGTTGAGGTAGGGGTCGAGTCACACTTTTCTGTGGCTTTCAAATAAAGCTAAGCCAAATGCCCAGAATGATCAGAAGATCTTTGCTCGCTATTGAGGATGATTTTATATTCCAATGCCTCCTCCTGTTTTTAGTATTCTGAGACTCTGTTATGCACCTATATTAAGCCTGATCAAAAGCTAAAAATGCCCACAACTAGCACACAACTTCCCCCATAGACCTTGAGGTCAAAAAGTTCTCCAAGAGAAAAGCCAATAATCCTAGCTGTATGCATGACAAGGCTGAGGCAGACCACCAACTCTTCCTGCTGGGAAGATAGAGGAAGGGGAAAACCAAAGAAAAATACTGCTCTCATTTCAAACCCTCTGTAAGGCACAGGACAGGGTGTGACTTTGTGTTTTTAAGGTCTAGAGCTCTGTAGCAGGATGGAAGATGTAAACTCTGGACAGCATGATTTGCTAGTCTAGAAAAATCAGGGATATGACCGCTACCTCAACAGCTGAGATAGAGTGGTAAAATCTGCCCTTAAAGTTGAACCACCAAGAAGTGGTAACTCAGGCTTGCCTCACTCAACAGCATTAAATATAGGAAAACATCACTGCAGATTTCCAGCCTGTTCCTATCCTATGAACAGGTGCAAAATGCCATTTCCGGGTCTGTATGTGCGCAGATCATGGGAGCCAAAGGTTGAAACAACTCAATGTAAAACTGAATGTTGATGAGGGAAGAACGAAAATGAGGCTCAGCTGTGACTAATTCTGTACAGGCTCTCACAGTGTCTAGTAAGGACAACTGGAAAAGCTTCAATGTTAGCATGTTACTGCCCTCTCCTGGGCAAAAGGTCAAAGACGGTACACATGTGTAAGTCACAACTGGTTCAAGTCTGTGTGGCCCTGGGCAGTCAATCTTGAATCCTCCAGCCTATAAACCTTTGAAAGAGGGACTGCCTTTGACCATCTTCCACCTGCAAATCCAAATCTGTCTCCCCAGCTGCCACCATTTTACCTTTCCAGTGGAGCCAAAGGATTCTGAGACCACAGACTCCATTAGTGGGTTATAGGTGGATGTGGGGAGGGGACTGGAATTGTCCACTGGAACAGGGATGGGACTGGGGGTGGGGAGGGCAGCCCTGAACTTCAGAACATCCTACTGATCCACTTAATAAGCAGCAACCCCTATCACTGTTTAGTGCCTTGGAAATTGCTTTCAAGGGCCTGAGAAAAATTCTTCTTCCAATCCCTACCACCCCCTACATACCCTGTCAGCTCATCAGCCATATGCCGGAGCACTGACTGTTTTGAGCCTAAACTCGTACCCCTGAATAATGTAATTAAATCTAAATCACCTGCAATTTTTAAGGGTTAGAATATCTTATCAAAATTAATGAAAACTCAAATCCTTTGGAAATGATTATTTTGTGACTTTTAATGACTGTCCAAATAGTATTTTAAATGAAGATACATCTGAATAATAAGTAAAATAAAATAACGCAAATTAATTAAGAAAGTCCTGATAAACCTAAATTAGGTAATCATCTATTTTTTGTAAAGTCTCGAGTAAGTCACTTATACCCAACTCTTCATTTCATACGAAGTATAAAGATCAGGTCTGAATTCACATACCATAAAGGAATCCAAATTAATGAGAATTTACAATACAGTATCCTTCAACAGAGACGATAATCACTTTAAAGGATTCTCATCTCCAACAAATATTTATCCAGGGCCTGCTACACACACAGCGCTATACTTGGGGATAGAGCGCAATCTCATTACCATGTCTCCGCGTGAGGACAAATCACAGAGAATCCTGAGAGCTGCTGTCGTAGTCACCTTGCTTGGCTGGCACTTTGATCATGTCCCTGACCCCTCGGGTCCCTGCAGAGGCCCTTCCCATCTCCATTCATGGGAAAAGCTGCCTCCCCAGCGGCAGGCAGTATGGGGTGGGGGTGTAGCCAGGAATACCCCAGGAGATGAGGGGGCCTGACTCTTCCTCTCAGAGGACAAGGGCAATGGCCCCCCCATGCATGGGACACTGCTCCATGCTGTGTCTGGCCCTTTGCCATCATTTCAGAGCTATTATTTCATCCCATCCTCAAAACAGCCCTGTTGGTAGCTCTTATTATTACTCCAACATTTTAAGGATGAGAACAGAGAAATGTACTACATTTAAGCATTTTTTCCAAAGTCATAAAATCTTAAGACGCAGGGTCAAGATTCATCTGTGAGTCTGTCTGAGCCTATAGTCCAAAGCCAGTAACTGTGAGACTACCCTACTTTCTTTATATCCAAAATGCAAGGAACCCATCAGGCTCGCTGTACAAATCCAATGGCAATTTATAAGACTGGTTTCTGAATGATAATTTGCTTACATAAGGATCCTTGAGTCGGATGACGTTATATCCCTACCCAAGATTCTCAACCAGTTCCCTACTGAATTTGGAATAAAATCCCAAGTTCTTGCCACAGCGTGCAAAGTCCTACATGAGCTGGCCCTTGACTCTCCCGTGACCTGCCTCCCGTTTCTGCCCCACTCACTGTCCCCCCATCTTCCTTGCTTCCTCTTAAATGAAAATGTATATTCCTGCCTCAGGGTCTTTGCATGTGTGCTCCCTCGGCTTGAGACACTCTCAGCCCGGATAGCTACATGACCCCCCTCATTTGGCTCCTGACTCCACTCCATGTCACCTTACCCAAAAGTCTTGTCCTGACAGATCTATCTAAAATAGAGCCTTGTCTCCTCATGTGTCTTCAGTTTTATCGACAGCACTCATCACTTTGTGGCATTATATTCACGTCTGTGTATTATCTCTGTCACTGCAACAAAGGCCTCGCCAGGGCAGGGATCTAGCCTCGCCTGCTCACTGTGCGGCTGCTGGCACTTTAACAGCTGAGGGCACATAGGAGACGCTCGATAAACATCCACCAAATTAATGAATCAGTGAACGAACTTAAAGTCCTTTATCAATATATGCAGATGTGCCTGCTTGAATTTTCATCTGTAAAACCACTCTAGGAAGGACAACCCCCATTTATGCAGCGACGCCTGTTCATGACCCACCTCAGCTGATTTTATACATTCTTTCTCTCCTCTCTTTCTTCGAAAGTTTCAAACATCCTCTGAACTTCCACACACCCCTTTCCCATAAATGCCTTCAGTCATCTCCTAAAACCCTTCTCTAACCACATGCTGCCCAGAAGAGGTGACAACGGCAAGGCCACTCTCCTGCTCACACCACCCACCATACCACAGGTACAAAGCTTGTCCCTGGGCCCAATATGGCTTCCCAACAGCTGGAGGCTGAGCCCAGCAGAGTTCCCTTCTGATAGCTGGGTGTGCCACTGTGCCCTCTGCAGGCCAGGTTCTGGCAGGGCCCCCTCTGCATTGCAGCGGCCCGGGGTGGGGGGGCGGGGGGAGTTTTGCAGTACGACCATGTCTCTGATGGACCTGGTGTAACTGCGCAGCCCCTACTGGGTATTTCACAGTCACTCAGAGATAACTATGAAGACTTTTACCCCATGGTTTGAGAAATTTTCATGCGGATGCTATGTGTCTCGGACAGAGAGAGAGGCTATGTGTCACTTCACAGAACAGAACAGGGCTTCACTTACCTATTTTCTTGTAAGCCCGGAGCTTTCATTTTTCCAAGCTCTGGACTGTGGAGTGGGGTAATTTGTGCGGTTCTTCTAACACGGGAGCTGTTTATGATACAGCACTTCACGTCTCAGAGGGCTATGGCTAGAAAAATAATCTGCATTTCCAGTCTTATGTACTTTTCTAGAATAGAGAGATTCAATAAAATTCCTAAATAATGAGGGATTTGGAGGTCTAAGGCCTGAAGCAAATTGGGGCAGGGCAAAAAAAAAAATCTACAAGCCCACCAAACAAATGGTTTCCACCACCTAATCCACTGAATGCATCATTGTCATGACATTAGAAAGAATGAGAAGGGGCAAAGTAAGCATTTTTAGGAGGTGTTACAAGTTTGTAACTAACCTGCCCTTCCTTCCTAAGACTGTGTTTTCTGCATCCCTAGAGTCTTGATGCTTTTCTGGGTGTTACTGGCTTCCATCTGGCTCTGCCTATGTGACGGTGGAGAAAGCTCCTGCAGGAACTGACTACTACTGCAAACACCTGAGCTTCAATCTTACCTGTTAGAACAATGTTAAGTTCCTGGGAACCCAGTGACAGCAGCTACATACACCCCCTCTGCTTCTCCCTCTACAGAGCTTGCCGTTGCACTGAGCACAGTAGACAGCACCAGTACCTATGGGTACAACCAGCACCTACAGGTGCCTAGAGGCGTGGCAGTGCCACAGAGGGGCAGGATGTCCGGGAGTCAGGAAGGTAAGGGCTCAGATCCCAGGAGTGCCGCCAGACCCCATCCTGCCAAAAGAATGGAATCAACAACATAACCGTGGCAGGAAAACAGGTCTGTCCCACCGCAGCTGAAGTCTATGAGATCACGTCACACGAGCAACTGGTGCTTCACCTAACTTTGATTTCAGAAGCAGAGTAGGAAGCCTTCAAAGTTCGAGGTAAACCATCTATTAAAGACTTAATTCCAAGGAATGACTGTGCACAGCGAGGCCCAACAGGGTAACCCTGGACTCCAAAATACTGCCCATATTATAAGAATGCATGATTGCAAAGCAGTGGACAAACAAGCCTAATTGGGGAACGGAGCTGGGCAGCTCTGTGGAACATTCCAGATGATGATTCAGACCTCTCCATAGAGATACTGAGCTAAGAGATTGGTGGGTCAAAGCAGGAAACAAGGAAGGTCAGGTTTTGAAGTTAGTATAATATATAAAAAATTAGTATAAACTGAATAGAACATATAAAATATATAAAAGCACAAATTTAACTTAATAGAAATATATAAAAACTCCAGCTGGAGGAATATGAATAGTATCTTCAAACTTTTTTGTTCAGTTACTCACTAAAAGGATTCTTAAAATTATGTACCCCTGTGCCCATTTTTAAATGGACAATAAAATTTTTCTCTTGGTCATCTAAATGGCTGCAAAGGATGGAATTTCTGGCATATAGTAAATACTAACACTTTTAAATAAACCATGACATCACTGATTTTAATGTATTTAATGGAATATAAATACCATAATATCTTGTTATCTACCACTATCCACTTTTAAAATACAAGATTAAGGGGCACCTGGGTGGCTCAGTGGGTTGAGCCTCTGCCTTCGGCTCAGGTCATGATCTCAGGGTCCTGGGATTGAGCCCCACACTGGGCTTTCTGCTCAGCGGGGAGCCTGCTGCCCCCCCATCTCTGCCTGCTTCTCTGCCTACTTGTGATCTCTGTCTGTCAAATAAATAAATAAAATCTTAAAAAACTAATAAAATACAAGATGAAGCTCTTCTTGAGGTGTCATAAATTTCACATCATTCCTTTTTTTTTTTTTTTCCCCTAACACTGTATTTCTCTCTCTTATCTCCCCCTCAAGATTTTGTAGTAATGTTTGAAAGTTTCAAAGTACTTTAAGGACAACTCTCTATCATACCACTTTGCAACCAAAATATGTACATAAAGTGAAGTTTATGATTATTTTGTATTACCTGTAATCACAAGCTCTATGTGTTTAACTGTTTTTTTCTGGACTGAGATGTTATGACAAGTATTAATTGTAAGCCTTTGGTGAAAATAACATATACATGTTATAAATTTTGTTAGAGGAGCATTAAACAGTAAAATCTTACTAAATTTTACTTTATGTGTATTTTACCACAGTTTTTAAAATAAATATAAAAGCTCTTACTAGAAATCTCTCTCTCAATAAGCTGGTTATAAGGGTAGTTTATGGTACATTCAATAAAAGAAGTTCCCCCTTACATGACTATTTCAAATTACCCCTTTATGCAGCCCCACTAGAAATTCTTTCACCTTAGGGCAATGTAGTAAAATTCTGGGAAAATGAGAGATAGGGTTTTCTTTTGCAAAGTGAAGAAAGAATGATCATGAAGGGTTGGGGGATGGCATTTGCTTAAGCTGATTGGTTTTAGGAAAGAATACAGTAGAAAACTGAAGATGTGGAAACTAAATCCCTTGAAATTCTCCATGCTTTCATATTCCCTGAAAGTTTTTACGTACTCAGGAAAGTATCTGCTCTCCAGTGTGAAGGCTGCAGAGTTGGAGAACTTCCGGAATACTGCAGGTCCTCTGCTTTTCCCGCCGACTGTGGTCTGGTCAGTGTAACTAAAAAATCATGAACTTGGGGGCACGTACCCCCTCTATCTGTATCCCCACGGTGTAGGCAAAGACTGAGGCTCACTACATGCATGTCCTAGGATTATGCCAACCCTGGCTGCTTTTTGCTTTCTTCTCTTCCTTATCTCCCCGCAGGGGAGAGTCAACAGCTTGGCCCAAGAAGCTGCTAAGCTTGTGAACCAACTCTGGCCAGGGCAGTTGTAACACAGATCAGAAACCATGCCTCCCCCTCGCTATGGTCTGTGACAGGAGCAGCAACAGCCACAACCCTACACAGGTCTTCCCCACGCACCCAACAGCAATCCTAGCCCCCTTCCTGTAACAGAGGATCTCCACAGGGAGTCTCCATCCTTTATTTCATATTTTTCAATAACCCGTTTATCCTCTCCTTTTCAACTTGAAACCCTAACATAAAAAGTGATCCTACAGGACTCCACCTGTGGCTGTGGCTCATTTCCCAGATGCAGCCCAAAGCCTCTGCTGATGACCCAAAAGCATCACCATGGCAACGATCACTGACATACAGTGCAAAGCCGAGGATGAAGCATGAATTCTTCTCCAAATCACTTCCAAAATGTTAAACTCATGTCATTTATCACCCTCTAGGTTTACTGGCCTCTCTAGGAACCAAGGAAGTGGCAGATTTTTTTTTTTATATTCAGTGATGGTTTTTAATAACAGCTGTTTTCATTAAAAAGTAAAATTAAACGCATATTAAGCCTTTAGGAAAGACAAAAGAAAAAGGTTAACTATAATCCCACCACACTGGAATATTTACTCTTAGCATTGCGGTCTTTGGGGCATCCCATTTTAAACTGAAGTGGTGTTTTTTTTTTTTTTCACTCTCCTTAGGACACCTCTGCAAGAAAACTGTGATAAAAGTTCCAGGGCCACCCAGACCCTGAAAGTACAGCATCTGTGCTTTCGAAAAAGCCAATGATCTTTCAGTGCCATGTAGACCAGGCTGGGAGGAAGGAGATGATACCCAGAACTAGTGCACAGGCAAATGCAATACAAAACGCCAAGTACGCTTGAACGGGGACAAAAAAGAAGGTTCTGGGGCAAATATAGCCACATTGCCTCATAGCAAGAGCCTAAAGAAAGTCCCTGCCAGGGGGGCTCCTTCAGGTAAACGCTTTTTTCTCATAAGGATCAATCCAACCCTGCCCCATATGCTTCAACACTAAATTCAAAAATGGACCACGATGAAAGAACAGCAACCTTTGTCAGTCCTCTGGGGGCACTAAAGTTGCGGAAATGTGTGCCTTGCTGAGACAGCACTGTAAATAGCAAAGAAGGCCTATTTTTTTCTTTGTTCACAGACAAAGCACAGCCCTACCTATTTGGGTCTTAGGTTATATATATATATACATACACACCTCATCTCAAAATCATTTTTGCCAGAGTCATCCGGCTCTGCTCTGATGCCGAAGCCTGTAACACAGCTGCTGGCGGCACAGCCAGCACTGGTGACTTAACAAGCCTGCTCATTCAAAAGCCATGTCTCTGAAGCAAAGAGGAGCTCAGACTTAAGGGACCTGGATTCTGCAAGAAGCCACTGTACCTCTAGCCATAAAAGTCGAAATCCCTCTGAATGTCAGTTCCGTCAGTCCCCTCCGCAGACCAGAGATGGCGCATCTTGCTCCACAGGGTGGATCAGGACTTGTGTTCCTCAGAGAGGCAGACTGAATGTCAGGAAGGCAATCAGTGAACACTGGGAAGTCCGTGGACACGTGGACCATCTGGAGTCACCAGCACTTTGAGTCTTCTAAACTGATGGGCAGCTACTCAAGAAACCCAGGAACCACAAACTCACCATCCAACTCCTTTTTCTTTGGAAAGAACTAAGTGTTTGCAAAAAAGGAGTTTGGCTAAATCAGCATTTAACTGGTGCTCCCAGAGGTCCTCCTGCTTTCCCCATATCTCCGGTCCCCAAGAGGGAAGGCCGTGAGTCCTTGCAGCAGGTGACAGCAGAAATATGTGTGGCTGCTGGACATTGGGGAATCCTTGCTTCAATCCTAGAGCACTTGGGGCTACAGATCAGGGTTGAGTCTACTGGTTGAAGAACCCAGAACTCAGAAATCAGTGGGAAGGTAGATGCGGGCCTACATTTTCAGCCTGTATAGCTCACAAACCTCAGCTGGGTCAAAGAATTATCAGACATCTCAAAAGTTCTTCACTGCTATAGACAAATCCCAAAAAGAGAGTTCCTAATGGTTCTAACTCCAAAGTTCTCCCATATCCTACAGGGCCTCTGAGATCAATGGCAGGAAATGTCCTCACCCTTTTTTTGAATCTTTTTCTCAGGGCTGCCAGAGGTTCCCAAGAACCTCAAACTGAACACTCAGCCCGAGGGACAACAGGACTTCCTGTAGTCTTCTAAGGACTGAAACATAAAAGCTGCAGGGGAACTCTGCAATCCACTCAGAGCCACTGACGTGGGGATCCCTCCAGCTGTGAGAAGCTCTATGGTTTCATGATCACACCATGTGTGAGATCTCTACAGTTCTCGGCCTCCACACCAGGATGTCACACATCCCCTAGTGGACCCAGGATTCTTAACAAACCCTTTTATTTGTGTGCATGTTCAGGAATTGTTGAATCAGATCACCAACCACCATATCAAGAAGAATGTAGCACACTGGTGAACAAGGAAACGAGAGGGGTACAGCTCAAAGGAAACCCACAAAGCACTCCACACCTATTGATAGGCACCCGGCGGTGCCATATTTGCAGCTGAGAAGGCTGCAAGATCCAAGCCAATCAAATTTGTATTTACTATGCACTTACTACATGTAATTGAGAAGAAATTCAAAAGAGAGAGCCACAAAGAGTACAAAACTTTAGGAAATAGGCACTTGAATGATCTTTGATGGTGATGTTAATTACAGAAACTAAAAGACCGTCTAGAGATGGCTGAAGGAAAAAGAAAAGTTATCACTTTATACAGAAGATACTGATGAGTTTGCTATTTGCACTGAGGCTAAGGAGTGGTTTTTACTGCAAAGGAAGAACATTATATTCATATATAGAAAAACAACCTGTCAAAATGGGGCATCGCACAGAGGTGGAACTTATTGAAGAGGTTGTAAGGGACCCCTTCTTGTTAGAAATCATTAAAACAGAATAGACAGATCAACCTGCAAGTGTTTACTGAGACACCCCTCCACCCCACCCAAGCCCAGCCTAACCCCACGCACTGTAAGGTTATAGTTCAAAGTGGGAGCTCTATCATCAAACCAACCTGAGTTCAAATCCCAGTGTGGCCACTGACTATGGGACATTGGGCAAGTTATTTAACCTCTTTAAGCCTGGTTCCTCTCTTGGAAGATGAGGGTGTAAGAGTACTAAGGTCCATTTAGTTGTCATCAAGTTTCAATGTCAACATGCATGGTAAGCATTTAGCATGGTGTCTGGCGTGAACAAAAGCATGCTCATTCAATTACTGCCATTGCCTTTGTTTGACTCCTGGTCTATCTAGAAGTTACTTGCCCAGAGTTTTAGTTTACCAGATCACAGTCAACAATGAAGAAATAAACAAAAAGGGTTTCAGATCTGTCATTAGATGTCTCAGATCCCTGCCCGACAGTGAGTGATGCCCTTCACTCCCTGAGCCTACACTCGTGCCTCTGACTCATGCTTTGGACACCATTCCTTACAAAGAGTTTTCCACTCCAAGTTTACGGAGCAAAATAAGTTTTAGGTACAATATCACTTTGGTAGAAGCAGTTCAATGACAGGCCAGATTTTTAATATCACCAGAGTCCATATCGGAAGTAAGCTCAGCACAGTTGCTCTGACTGACAGGCCTAGTCACATACAACATAAAAAAAAAAGAAAAAGAAAAGCTAAGCTTGACCAGGAAAGAGGAAAACAAAAGACAAAATCTACCCCCGCAGAGTGGTGCTTCTAGAGATAAAAGTTGCAAACACTTCCCACTCCCTTGGGAACTTTCCAAGAAGATTGAAGCCAGGGACAGTGGTAATAGGGCTTTCCAGATAATACACAGGGTACCCAGTTAAATTTGAATTTCAGTAATAAATAAATAAATATATATATATATATATTTAATGTAAGTATGCAAATATGGCAATACCTGGAATGTATTTTGCTAAAAAATTATTGTTGTTCATCTGAAATTCCAAGTCAACTGAGTGTCCTATGTTTTCGTTTGCTAAATCTGCCAACTCTAGACATGGTCAAAGAACCTCCCATATATGGAGTTCCAAGGCCAGAAATGAGGCAGAAATATTGAAAAACCAGAGT
Source organism: Mustela putorius furo (assembly GCF_011764305.1). Classification (NCBI taxonomy): domain Eukaryota; kingdom Metazoa; phylum Chordata; class Mammalia; order Carnivora; family Mustelidae; genus Mustela; species Mustela putorius. The sequence goes on along the minus strand of NW_025422368.1, from coordinate 34,169,821 downwards.
AATCCCCCAACGGTCTCTCTACTTGGTAGACAGACTAGAGAAAATGTATTCCAGCAGTAGACAGGAACCAGAATAAGAAACCCCCAACGTGAAAAGCATTCGGCCTAAATGTAAGGGGTGAAGAGGTCCCCTTGGGCAAATTTGCTTGTCTCGTTAATAGGATATTCAAGTCAAATAATCCGGTCTGTTTGTAGAGAGCACACTGATTCCAAAAGCCAAGCACATGCAGTTTGTGGTTGGTAGAGCTGTACAATTGCCCCATTTGTCAAGACTCTAGGAAGACCTCATGGAAACCAAGTGTCCAACCCACCTGCTCCCGCACACACTGTACCTACTTCCATCACAGCACTCATCAGACAAAATACGATTATCCACTCATCTGTCTGTCTCTCCCTCCAGACTGTGAGCTCCTCCAGGGCCAGCACAGAGTCTACTTTATCCATGATGCCCACAACCTTAACAGTGGCTGGCCGCCACACAAAGCAGCTGGTTGACATGCACGATTTCCATAAGGGAATTGAGAGTAAGAAGATTCTCACTGGGAGTACATCATTAAAGAGAGGAAAAAGAAACCTATTTTTCTAAATACTCCTCAATACTCTTAATAGAACAGATATGTTATTTGTGTGGGTTTTTCATACAAGCACACTCTAAGTTAACAGTAATCTGTGTATGTAGGACAATTAAAAAAAAGAACTCCAAAAGGTATTGTTGAGTTTTTTTCGAAGACGAAGAGCGGTGAAGAAAGAAGTCTATGTGTATATAGACTGAGCCCAGTTCAGTGGAACTATTTGGGGACGTTCAAAAACCACATGAAAAAAATTACTTGTTCTTCTGTGAAGGGGGAAAAAGAAAATCTTAGGACATAAAGAAAGCATAACTTGTTTCAAAAGTGAAGAAAAATCGAGCCCACCAATTACCCCACCATGGAAGAAAGTGTCCACTTTAGATAAAATGCCTCCATGATAGGCTGATACAGGGACAAATTCAGGCTGGTCTCCTTTTTTTCCTCTTAGGGTACATATATAAATAATTCTTCTCAGCTCACCTCTCCTGATCTCTTTTCCATCCTGGGAGAAGAGAATTTAACAAAATTGATTATAGAGTTAACAAAACATCTTCAAGATATTTGAAGGAAATGAAATACTGCAATAAACTAGAAATAATTTGACCGTAAGTTTTAAATCCAAAAATCCTATTCAATTGAATGTTACATGAAACAAACCAACCATGTGTTTTAAACCTGGCATTCTTTGGTACAGAGAGATTTTCATTTTCAAGCTACTTCCTGTAGCAGGATTTGACCTGTAAATACATGTAAATACCATTTGAGAAAACACACATTTAAAAACAATGCCCTAAAGGAACGTTCAAGACTCGGGTAGGCTAACAACAAAATCCGAAGTGTCGCCACCCGTCTATGGTGGGCTTCCAGTCTGGCCTAAATTGCTACCCTGGTTCTGTCCAAACGAACAGAACCTGGGAGGCATTCAGATCCGCAGCCTTACTTTGATGATCTGAAAGAGTGAGAAACAAGCTGAACCAGTTCTAACTGAAGCAAACTGCATTTATCCTCCTTCACTAAAACCCGTTCTGCATCCAAATGACTTTGAGATGAACTGAGGAGAATTCATCATGTAGGTCATGTACTGGCGGGGGCTGGGCAAGAGGGCGCAAGTTTCTTCCTTAGCTCAATTTCAGGAGTGGACCCAAACTTACTGCCCAATACTTACAAATGATGAACCAGGCATATAAAAAGCAAATGAACAGAGAAAGCTTAAGCAGCCAGGAGTTTCAGTTGAGCAACAGAGAACACTTCCGTGTAACGGGCCTACTGTATGCAGTGTACTTTTCTAGACTCCGTGCCGAACGTGAAGATGAACAAGACGCAGCCTGGCCCTCCAGGGGCCTACCATCAGGCGGTAGAGTCAGACACAGATATTAATAACCAAAATCAGACACGGTGGTGACAAGCGCCATTGAGAATAGAGAGTGATACATCAAAATGTGGGAGGGAGAAACGTCCGCCTGACTGAAGGATATGGAAAGGCTTCTCAGAGGAAGTGGGATTCCAGTAGGACCTTGAGGAACAGATAGAATTCTGAAAAGGTTCTGGTGGGAGGCAGGGTTGCTGGACCTCACTGAAGGGACGAGGGATAGCTTGAGCAAAGCTATGTCTGTCTGTCAAGGGCACGAGATGACAAGAGCGGAGGAGAGAGGAGAAGCCGTGTGGCGGGCAGGAGGCCCGCAGGCCTGTAAGAGTCAGACATCATGCACGTGCCTGTGAACGCTGGTGAGGGACAGCAAAGACTTCATTCTGCATGCAATAACGAGCCATTAAAGGTTTCAGGGAAGGCAGATGAGATCAGATCTCTGATTTAAAAGGCAACTCATGACAATTTGAGTTATGCTTTTGAAATCTATATTCCTCAGAGAAAATTTCTGCAAAACTCTCTTATTAGGGCCATAGCTCTTTCTCTCTGTCACCACTCCTCTGAATGCTCATACCCTAACTCTTTTTTAAAAGCCTCAGTCTGAAAACAAGCAGCTGTTCTCCTGGGACATGGGACAAGTCACTGTCCCCAAATGTTCATTCCATATGGACTCTGGATGTCCTGTGTGGTGTCACATCTGTCTGCCCAGTGATGAGCTGTGACATCACAAGCAAAACCCAAGTATCCCCTAAGGGCTCACCAGTAGGCCCATGATCTGCAGAGCGTCCCACTTCTACTTTCCTATAAACATACATGGCAATGAAGAGCAAAGGATAAAGTTTTACGTGGATAAGTAGCAGCTATGTCCCTTACACAGTTAATGTCAAGGTCATGTTATTCCACATTTCTCTGGACTCGTCAAAACCCTCCCTCTAGTATTGTAATTAAAGGCTGACTTTTTTTTTTTTTTTAAGATTTTATTTATTTCAGAGAGAGAGAGAGAGACAGAGCAAGCATGAGCCAGGGGAGGGGCAAAGAGAGAAGCAGACTCCCCGCTGAGCAGAGAACCCAACGAAGGCCTCAATCCCAGGACCCAGGAGTCACAACTGAGCAGAAGGCAGAACCTTAGCCCACTAAGCCACCCAAGTGACCCTAAAGGCTGAATTTCTAAGGAAAGTTCTTTCTTCCTCTATCTTTCATCTCCATGTGTCAACGGACTCAATTTACCTAGGGTGAAACTCCAATACTTATGTCTCCTGGGTTAAAAAAGAGTTTAGTCTTTTTTTTTTCTTGTAGGTATAAATAATGAACTAGATTAAAATCAAAGTTGCACAGAATATAAGAGCAAGAATGGGGAAAAAATCAGGGAATGGGGAGAAGGTCAGGCCCTCCCATGCCATATTATAGGCCTTTAGTTTCCATTAACTATTCTCTTGGGTTTCTCTTTTTTGGGTGCTTCCACTGGACTCAGCATGCTACTAAGAGCCTCTTCTGGTTGGGGGCAGGGGTCCCAGCCTCAGTAAATACAGTAACTAGTACCTCTTCAGCAACACAAGATATGGGAAGAAAGATGTGGGTATACACACTGACACACACAAACACACAACAGACAGAGAAGGGGGGCTGTGAAGAGAGGCTTCAGCCACTAGGTACTTCTCAGCTGTTTCTCAGTGGAAATGAAAGACAGAAGCACCAAATGAATTCATTTAATCTATCTAATTTTTTTATTGTTTTATAGATTTTATTTATTTATTTGATAGAGAGCACAGCAGGGGGAATGGCAGGCAGAGGGAGAGAGATGGAGCCCTGCAGGGAGCCTGATGCAGGGCTCCATCCTAGGACCCTGAGATCATGACCTGAGCGGAAGGCAGCCATTTAACCGACTGAGCCACTCAGGCGCCCCTACATCTATCTCCTTAGTAACCTCTCGCTGGACCACCCAGAGAAGGCTGGCTAGCTGCCCCTGCACCCTCTCCCAACCCCCTCCACCAGCATCTGAGAAACAGTTCAGCTGCCTTCCTCAGCCTTCTCCCCCAAGAGGTCCAACCAAGGCTCCCCAGGTATGAGTCCTGAGCTCGCAGTATCTGGAGATGGACGAATCTCGTCCACAAACACTTCCTACCCAAGGACAGCAGTCGGCCTTCCCAGACAAGAAACTCTCTCCTCTCTCTTGCTGATCTTCCAGACTCCCACATCCTGGTTCCTCATGCTTTACGGTGACCTCCCAGCAGGTGAAAGGGGAAGGGAGAGTAGGTGAAAACCCAGATTAGGTAAACCACTAATTCTGACAAATATAAGAAAACAATGAGTCCAGCACTATGGTTGTCCAAAGTGGAAAGCAACAGCCCGTGGTGTCTGCTGTCAGTTCTCCAGTCTCCCCAGCCACACGTGGCTAGAGGCCATCACATGGGAACACAAAGATACAGAACACTCAGGGTGCCTGAGTGGCTCAGTGGGTTAAAGCCTCTGCCTTCTGCTCAGGCCATGATCCCAGGGTCCTGGGATCTAGCCCTGCATCCAGCTTTGCTCAGCAGGGAGCCTGCTTCCCCTCCTTCTCTCTCTGCCCGCCTCTCTGCCTACTTGTGATCTCTGTCTGTCAAATAAATAAAAATATTTTTTTAAAAAAGATACAGAACACTTCCATCACAGCAGAAAGTTCTGTGCGACAATGTCGGCCTCGAGGTTGTCATAAAGAGATCTATCTGTACCACGGATCAAGAATGAAATGTAGTGTTGGCCATAAAGTGAAAAGAGCACTAATGAGGAGTTAATCCAAGGTCCGGCTTTACCTGTCCAGAGTTCTGGTGCCATCAGGGAATCCCTTTTAGCAGCCCAATCTGTAAGACCAGGAAGCAGAACTGGACAGGTGACCCTAAAGCCTTACCCTCACAGGGAAGGGAGTGGGGTACAAGAGGAAGAACCCAGAATTTCTAAGAGTCACGAATCCCTGGGGCAAGTCACCTAATCTTTCCTGCCCTTAGTTTCCTCAGCTGCAGAGTGGAATATCATCGTCTCCCTCATAAATCCAAGGGGAGAATATATTTAAGATTGGCCTGTTGGCTGGAAAATGCTACACAGCTAGGTGTTACCTCATAAGTGATGGCAACCAGAGCACTCGGTGTTTGAAGATTCCTACTTGTCTCCTTTATCCCTAGGAAGGCCCTCCATTAGCAAGTATGGAGGGTGTGGCCCCTGCGTGTTTTTCTCGCACCGCATCCTTGCTCCCGCTGGCAGGCCCCTAAGCAGCCATTTCATGGTGTGTGCTGGTTAAATCCAGATTTTCCTCCCCTTGCCCTCCTTCCACCCACCCAACACAAGCAGCAAGGGAAGAGCTGATTATTTTAAAGTCACCCATAAAATATGCCCTTGGAGTTCCTCCTGAGCTTTGAAGGAAAAAAAAAAAAAATGACAGTTATAGAGACATCATTTATTGAAGTCCTGCTATATCCAATACACTTTATTTGGGCTGTGGGAATTCACTTAAAAAAAAAAAAGTACTAGCAAAAAAGGGGAGGGGGAATGAAACATACACATTTGGAAAAGCTTTAAAAATACTTCGGGATTCTTTATACACACCAGCAGGTGCAAATTAACGTAGGCTGAGTTTAATAAGTACTTAAGACCAAAATGAAATATTGAGTAATAGGACAAGGAGAATCTGGTGGGTTATTCGGGAAGGTTTCCTAGGGGAGTTCCAAATTGAGCCAGCTTTTGAAAGAGGTGACAGACGTAGTTTGGCAAAAAAGAGAGAAGAAGGCATTGCAGGAAGGGAAATTCTAATACATCAAGGCACACAGACCGGGACAAGAGGGGCTCGGACAGGTGAGCATCCAGTGAGTTGGAGGGAGTAACACAAAGGCTGTGGTTTGCTTGGGTGAGCGCTGCCCCCCCCCCCCCCCCCCCCCCCCGGAGCGGAGAGGGAGGTCAGGCCATAAAGGGCTTCGTGGGGAATTTCCTTTTGCTAATAAGTGGTAATGGAGAGCCACTGTGGATTCTTGAGCAGAGGAAAACAGTGTTTAATGAAGACAATTCCAGCAGCTGTGTGGAGGATGGCAGCAAGGAGAGGAGGCAGGGAAGCCAGCCAGAGTCCTGCACTACGCAGTAGCCATGGAAATGGAAATGAGGGTCAGAGGAAACAATGCAGAGAAAGAACTGGCAGAAATTGGTGTAGACGAAGCGGGGGCTTTCGGAGACGCAGCCAGTGAGAACCAATGCCAGGACTGTGTGCCATTGGCAACGGTGGAAATATTTGAATGGAGAAGGGAGAGGAACACGAGGTCTTTTTTCCACCTTTAACATCTTGCAATATGGAGAGTAGGTGATTGGGAGATTATTCTAGAAAACCCCTGGGGACATAATCAGGATACTGGAAATGTAGATTTCAGAACCATGGAAATCAGTTTGTAACTGAAACCATGTCATAAAGTGAGCCTTCCAAAGAGTTGAGGACAAAGGGAAAAAAAAAACAAAAAACAGAAATGGGCACTAGATTACACCTTGAGAAGATGGTGGCAGCTTCTGGGGCCAAGATGCAGAGCACTGCTTCTCAGCCTCAACACTCCTGAGATTTGGGCTGGACAACTGTGAGCAGGGGCTGTCCTGGGCACTATAGGGCGCTTAGTGGCATCACTGACCTCTACCCACTAAATGACAACAGCCTCCAGGTACCCTGGTCATGAAATTCAAAGAGGTCTCCAGACATTGCCAAATGTCCCCTGAGAGGCAAATGATCCCCAGAGAACCCCTCATATGTTGAGGCAATCATAACGTCCAACATTTGTTTGCTGAACACTCACAATGTGCCAGACACTATTCTAAGTGTTTCACAGCAATTAATTTATTTAAACCTCAAAACAACATTGTGAAACAGCTGTGCAATTATTATCTCCATTATATAAATGAGGAAACCAAGAGTCAGAAAGGTATGTGATTTTTCAAAGGTTCTACCACTAGGAACCGACATCAGGCAGTTTGGCTCCAAGGTCCGTGATTCTTACCACAAGGCTCTACTGCCTTTCTGTGGAAAGGAGTCCCATGCAAAGCAGATTCCACAGCATCCGTCAGGGGCTGGGGAGAGGGTCTGAGGGAGAGATACAAGATCCCTGCAGGACCAGGACTGAGGCTCTGGGAGAACTCTAGCTCTCAGCCAAGAAACAGGGACCTAGAAAGATAAGTTAGGTTGGGGAAAAAAAAGGAATTTTATTTTGAACAGATAAAGGTTGTTAAGGCAGCCACACCGGAAGCAGCAATAAAGGATCAGTGGGAAGACAGAGTTTCATGACCCGAGCATGACGAGAGACCTCCAAATGACACCACATGAACCACATCAGAAACAAAGGACATCCAAGTTGCCAAAGATGCAGCGAAGGGCACCTCCTGAGTTTCCAGCACACAAAAGATAAGCGTAAACTCTTACATCAAAAAGAGAATGATTATGGACATCGATAACAGGGAATGCGGTTTTTCTCAGCCACGTGAGATGCGGCGATCCACTAAGCAGGAGCGCGGAGAAGATGCTCAGGAAGGTGATGTCGAAGAACTGGGTGAGCGTGTCATTCTGGGGCTCATAAGCAAAGGCTAGGCACCCCATCTTTTGGTGACAGTGGAGCTCTAGAAGGAAGGACTCTGAAGCAGGCCAGGTGACCTCACCTCAGGGACTGTCTCCAACCACCCTCAATAGCATGACAGCAAAAGCAGGTATGACACAGGTGAACGGCTCTGGAGTGGAGAAATTAAAGTGTGATGAGACACAAAGTGGCGGAACGGGGAGGGAAGAAAGCGACAAGCACTTCCACATGGACAGTCAAGGGTCCGTGATTCAGGTGAAATAGAGGAAGCAAAGCCTGAAGGTCACAAGGAGGATGAACCCAGGTGCTCAGGGGACTGGGTAGGAAAGACACACTGCAAGTTAGGGAAGGAATGTTCCTGAGATCCAAATGGAGGTACTGCGGAGATGACACGGTGGATCCTCGGAGCCGGTAAGTGGCCGAGGTTCAGCGGAAAAGGGCAAGAACGCACGAATCCAACATACACACTCTTTAGTGCCTATTTTGAAATAGAGCAGAAAATGGAATAAAGAGCGAAAGTGTTGACTATTTTAACTGAGTAGCTAAATAAACACTTGTTTTATGAAAATTAGAGAAAGTTCTTTCCCTCTGGGCAATCTCAACAACCCACTTACAATGAAAAATCTAAGAACAGTGATTTCCACAGCATGAGGAGCTGTGTGCATAAAATTACAAGGTTAAGAACACTTACTTAGTCAATCTACCATGTCTTCTAGAAACACGGGTCCATTGGACTGGCAGACAAGAACAGCCAGGAATTTCAGGAAATCGGGACCAGCTTGCTCCCTTAGAGTGGACGCTGCGCGCACTTCACTGTTGGAGGTGAAGCCTAACCATACACACACGAGACAAAGGAGCAGGTGTGGGCGAACTGGGGCAGAAGGTCTGCAAGGGCAATTCTCAAGCCTGGCTGTACATTACAAGCGCCTGGGCATCATTTCAAATATACTGGTGCCCGGGTAGCAAATCAGGATCAGTGCCCTTGCGAATGCTCTCTAAAGTTTCTCGTACCCTGTGAAGGAATCACAGCTCATTCATATTCTCATGTTCTCTGGGGGTCCCTCTCTTACACACATGCACACAGACACACACATGCACGCATGCACACGCACACACATGCACTAAGCTGGCTCTTGCACACAGCAAGCAGCAGGGAGCACAGCTTTACTTGGCAGCAGCTCCGTCCTCCAGCTGCATCTGGGCTAGAGCCCAACTGCACCGAGGAACGAGGCAGGAGCAAAGGGAGGCTCTTCTCGCCTGCACACCCCACCTCGTTCCCACCCAATTCTGATCTATACCAAGGGGAGACCAGGACCCAGAGCTTTGAACAGACACCGTCCCTCTTTCTCCCGGAAACAAAAGGGTTTCGCCGAAACCAGTAATAGACCACCAGCCTGCGGTTATGAAATTCTGGTTTCCGCAAACCGCGTTCATTTTGTGGGTGAGTCTCCCTGAACTGCCGATGCTCCAGGGAGGCACCACGGCACAAATCACCTCAAACTAAGAAAAATTCAAAATTGGTGTCTATTTGCCGTTTGAACGCTTGGCATTCTGTAAACTCAGTGAGGCTTAATTCCTTCCCAAAATGTCTGTCTGCCACCATTCAGAGGCAGGAGTAAGACAAAGAAATGTATGCGGAGTGAGTTACCCAGGGCACAGATCTGCTCTGCAGCCTGCTGGATCATCCCAGAGCCTGGAACGCCCAGCAGAGCCTGCGGAGGGGCTGGCGGGCAGACGGGCTGGCTGACCTCCACGAAGAGGTCATGAACACTCCCCGGAGTCCAGACAGAACTTCCCAGGGTGGCAGAGCAGCTGTCGCTCTCTGACTCTCCTCCGGAAGCGTGCCAAAGCTGCTGCCGACTCCCTCATTGGCCAGGGTGGGAAGGTGGCCAGGGCAGCGGGGACCACTTCTCTCTGGGGACCACGGGGAGACAAGCACTCTACACTAGACCCGTCCCCGCTGGCGGGGAAGTGGAAACCCCCGCCTGGGCCCGTCTTCCTCTACACCCCCTTGCTTTCCACCTTTCCTCTTCGATTTCTCCCCTCCCGGTCTTTTTCCTCCTCCACACACAAAGTGGAGAAAAAGCCAAGGAAGTTCAGGTCTTGGATGTGAGGCTTTCCTCTCTTTCCTTTGGTCGACCTCTCTTTTTTTCTCTCTCTCCCTCTCTCCTCGCAACTACCATTGTCTCTAATAACTCGAGGATCTCAGCCCTCAGGTCTCCCCAGATTGTACCCACTAAACATAACTTAATTTTCAAGACCTATTTCAAAACACTCCCCATTGCCTGGGCCACTGGATTCACTCTGTCCCCCTCGTAAGCAGAAAGGAACACATTTGGGCTTCTGTATTTCTTCTTCTCTTTACACTAGAGCCATAGCGGAGGACTGCTGAGAAACTGGGATAGATATTTGTGTGAAACAGAAGATGGGAAAGGCCAGCAAGGACCATTATTCTTTCTTTCTCCCGCCCTCCTGCGAACACCCAGCCCCGCTCACTTGGGAGCTGGGAGAGGTGAGAGAGCTAAGTTCCGGACACATTATACACCTTGCCGCAGGGCATCTGGGCAGCTCAGTGGCTTAAGTCTCTGCCTTTGGCTCGGATCATGATCTCAGGGTCCTGGGATCGAGTCCCGCATCGGGCTCTCTGCTCGACAAGGAGCCTGCTTCCTCCTCTCTGTCTCTCTGCCTGCCTCTCTGCCGACTTACGATCTCTGTCAATTAAATAAATAAAAAATCTTAAAAAAATATTCATTTATATACACCTTGCCGCACCCAACCTTCATATAACTTGGATTTTACAGGAGAGGGAAGCTGAGGGCCAAAATACAAAGTGCCTCATCCAAGATCACCTGGTGGCAAGTGGCAAATTTGAGATTCTGAACTGAAGTCGCTTTAACATCAAAGATCTGGCTCTGGAGTCCCGTGGGCTGCTTCTCTGAGCAGTGGTCACGGTGCTTCAGTCTACCTCTAGACTTACATTATTCAAAACCTAGGTCTGCCTTGGCTGAAAAGTCATAGCAGTACCAGCTTAGAGATGCTGAGGACACTGTTACCTGAGGTGTCCTGAAAAGGGAGAAAACAAGAAACAAGGCTCCAATCGTGAGAAGGCAAGAAGGAAATCTAAAAATGTTATCTCCACTGAATCTCAACTCCATTGGGAGGTGAGGGGGATTCTAGAAGAAATCAAGTCGTCGTCACTCTGGGGTCCCAAAGGAGAATTCGTCTCTGGCTAGAATCTGTTCTCAGGGCCTTCGACAAGAGTCAGGAGGCGGTTGGGGTAGATGAGGAAAAGGCTGTTGCAGTAGGTAGAGTCATGAAGTTACTGTTGCTTTACGTCTGTCTCATCTGAATTACATTCCTTCCAGAGCACTTCAGCCCAGCTCCCAAGTGCCCACACTGGCTCACTCAAGTCTAAGCCAGATGGCCAGATGGCCAGCGCTCCTACCTCACTTGGTATAGACCATGTTAAAGACACTTCAGTTCTGCCTCCTTCTCCAGCTAGCTCTGCCCAAATCTCAGTTTCTGGTCTGTCAGCTCTTAGAAGCCAGGCATTATGCCTGATTCCACAGGGAAAAAAAAGAAAAGAGCCCGGAGCCCTGCACTTAGCCCAAGGCCTCATAAACATTCTGGAAATAACTTCACGAGGCTGGTTAATCCTGGCAGAACAAAGGAGTGGGGCTCCCAAGGAAAATTCTTCCCCGAGGTCCCCACCTTCCAGAGACAAATAACTAGAGGAACAGCTGCCAGGGCAGGCCCAGGACACGCAATCTAGAGCAAGGGTTCTGAAGCTGGCACCCATGGATGGGCCTCGGGGGTCCTCAACGCCCTCACACTTTGTGTGGAATACTGGGACTGTTTCCATCAAGGTGGGTTTTTCTGAAAAGAGGATCCGGAGTGGACATTTTGGGCATTGCTGATCACACGCAGCATGCCAATGGGCCGTGGGAGGGGAGGCAGAGACACAGCAGAGAATGGGCCCGGTAGCATGGCGCCTGGGGGCCCTAAAGAGGGTTGTTCTGACAGCTGGTAAGTCAACCCTGACACAACACCAGCTCGCCCCTCAGCCAGGAGCATAGCCCCTCTTCCGTTCGGATGTGGAAGGCAGGCACGGCACTTCACGCTCCCCACCTCAACCCAAGGGCCCCCCAGCTGTGAACAAGCCACGGGGCTATGGCGTCACCTGTGTGGGCAGCCATTCTCCATGGGGCTCCACTTTGAGCACCTACTACTTAGCCTACCCAGTATTTCCTGTTTAAAAGACAGACTCTCAGGGGAAGTCGGATCTAAAACTTTCATTGCTATTTCTTTCTCTTAATTACCTAAGTCAGTTTCTTACAGCCTTCCAAGCCTGTCCTCCTCATAAAACCACAGACCCCAAAGGATTTGTTCTTTCAAAAACCATTTGGATAGTTACTGTGCCCTGGTCTCCTCAAGGTTTTGATTACTAACTATTATGTTTGATATTTTTTCCAATCTAACACTTATAATTTCCAGACATCATCTCTTCTTTTTTTAATGTTATAAACTGGCCCTCAGGTATCTTTCCAGGCCTCTGTGATTTTTCTCAAAGGTCAGCCTCTGGCCCTCCAGTGGCCTTAGGTTGAAGGCATTTTAGAATGTGCCATCAAGACCTGAGGTTATTTATTACACTCTTAACTGGTGTTTTGAAAGAAGAAGACATACAAATGGCCTTTTACAAAGGAGACCTACAAATGGCCAACAAACACATGAAAAAATGCTCAACATTACTCAGCATCAGGGAAATCCCAATCAATACCACAATGAGATACTACCTCACACAGGTCAGAATGGCTAAAATTAACAACTCAGGAAACAATAGCTGTTGGCAAGGATGCGGAGAAGTGGGAACCCTCTTGCCCTGTTGGTAGGAATGCAAGCTAATGCAGCTACTCCAGAAAACAATATGGAGGTTCCTCAAAAAGTTAAAAATAACTACCCTATGATTCAGCAATTGCACTACTAGGTATTTATCCAAAAGATGCAAAAAAAAAAAAAAAAAGCTGATTCAAAGGGGCATGTGCACCCCAATGTTCATAGCAGCAATGTCCACAATAGCCAAACTATGGAAAGAGCCCAGATATCCATCAACAGATGAATGGATAAAGAAGATGTGGTGTACATATACAATGGAATATTACAGAGCCATCAAAAAGAATGTAATCTTGCCATTTGCAACAACGTGGATAAAATTAGAGGGTATTGTACTAAGTGAAATAAGTCAGTCAGGGAAAGACAAATACCACATGATTTCACTCATATGAAATTGAAGAAACAGATGAACACAGGGGAAGGAAAGGAAAAATAAAATAAGGTTAAAAAAGAGAGAGAGAGGGAGGTAAAGCATAAGAGAATCTTAACTACAGAGAACAAAATGCTGAGTGGATGGGGTGGGGGATGGACGAAATGGGTGATGGACATTATGGAGGGCACTTGTTGTGATGAGCACTGGGTGTTATATGTAAGTAGTGAATCACTAAATTCTACTCCTGAAAGCAGTACTACACTATATGTTAACTAACTTGAATTTAAATTACAGTATATAATAAAGGAGTACCTGGGTGGTTCAGTCAGTTAAGTGTCCCACTCTTGATTTCAGGTCAGGTCATAATCTCAAGGTTGTGAGATCAAGCCCACGATGGGCTGCCCACGGGGGGGTGGAGACAGCTTAAGATTCTCTCTCTCTCTGTCTGCCCCTGTCCCCTGCTTGTGTGTGTACATGCACTCTCCTTCTCAAAAAAATAATAAATAAAATAAACAAAAATTAAAAATTAAGAAATAAAATCCTCTCCAATTTTCACTGGGTTTTAGATTCCCTAACCCATGACAGAATCCAGATTATACACACACACACACACACACATGTGTGACTGTATTAGTAACCAGTTCCCTATTGTAAGAATGTAAGAATGCAACCCCTGCCGGTATGCAGATGACTTTTCCCTACTTCCTTCTATCTAATTCCTGATATAATTAAAGTTCTTGCCTTTGTTTCCTAACTCATCTTTTCTGAATATGAAAATAATGTGCTGTATTGTAGAAATCCTGGAACATAAAGAAAAATATAAAGAAGTGAAATAATAATTCTCATGTTCCAAACCCTTTTATCTTTTGTATATACATTTTGTATAGTATGTATAATAGGTTTCACAACTTTTACAATTTCTAAACATCTTCACCTGCCCATGAAAGTCATTTTTTTTTTCTTCTTAGAATAAATTCTTTGTTTATCCAATTAGACTTCCTTCAAGCTTCTCAACCACGATAACAAGCTGCTCCCTCCAGCTCTCTCAAGGTGGAGGCAGAGATTGAAGAGATTTGGGATTCAGAAAAGCTGAAGCTGAGTTCCACCTCTTTTTCTTCCCTACAGTGCAATTTTGGACAATTGCTAGAGTACTTCACACCTCCATTTCTTCATCTGTAAAATGGAGATGAGATTTTCTGCCCAGGATTCTTCCTAGTGGCTTCTTGGGAAGACCAGAAAAACGTGTCGTGAAGAAAGACATGTGTCGTGAAGAAAGACATATGGGAAAGCCCTTAGAAAACCGTAAAGCACTCTAGAAATGCAAATGATTCTCATTATTACATCCACACTGGTTTGTCTTTGCCTCTGTTACCTTCTTTCATTGAAACCATTCCTTTCTTTCTCAAAATTTACATTTGTTTGCATGCTTCCTTATAGCTTTTCCTTTTGTCTGACGTTTGATCAGTTCATGGTCACTTTGCCCAGAGCTCATTTCAATCCTCAAATCCTTGATTAATTGGTTCCCATCCATGGGTACCTTCTGCATTTTTTTGCACTAAGAAGTCATGTCCTCTCAACATTCTAGAAACATGTCAGCTCATGGCCCTATATTCTTCTCTTGCCTGTTATGATTTGATGAGATACTCAAAGAAGTCAATGCCAGTCTTGACCTGGAAGCCTCTAATTCAGACACAACCGCCACCTACATTACACCCTTGTCACCTGAACTGGCTCTGACTTGGTTGGGACCAGGGACCATCCAAGTAGTTAACACTTACAGAATCCTTACTCTGTAACAAGTACTGTTCAAAATGAAACAACTCGCTTAACTCTCCCAGTAACTGAAAAGCCAGAATGATTAACACCTCATCTTATGATAAAGAATCTGGGCATAGAGAGAACTGAAGACATTCGCCCACGAAACTAACAGTGGCAACAACAGAAACCCTGACTGTCTGACTCGTGAGTTCTTGGTCTTGGTCACTGTTTTCCTACACCCATCACCATACTGGGCTGCAGTAAGAATGGGTGGAGGAGTACACGGAACCCAGCACCCTTAACATGCTCCTGGAGGAACAAGCAGCCAGGAAAATGGAAGAAACCAAAAGGAAACAGCAAGCAGGTCAGAAGCACAAGTTCTATAAACACAGCCTGCTTCATTCAAAACTCAACAATAACTATACTAACCAGATTCCCATGGGTTTCTGGAAGACCTGGTTATTTTTTAATATATATATTAATATTTTATAGTATTTTATTAATTAGCCACAGAATGAGGTCCACAAATATTCCTACAGATCCAAGTCCTAACCACTCTTCAAGTCCCACTGTGCCCTGTCTGCTCTTCTTTCTACTGTCGTCATTATGTAAAACCAGACACACAATATGTTTCCTCTAAGTCTCTGATCATTCAGAGCAACCATAAAAACTTACTATAAAGCTATAGAGCATAAAGCTGAAGAATGTGAGGTCAAGCCAGCCAGCTGGGTTCAAATCCTGGCTCTGCCACTCGAGCTAAGCAAGTCTTAACTTCTCCATGCCTTAGAATCCTCATGCATAAAATGTAAGTAATAATTATGCCTACCTTCGAGGGTAGTTGTAACTGCTAAATTCACAAATGCACGGAAAGCACAGAGCACAGAGCCTGTAGGCCCTCGTGCCATGTAAGCAGCTGGTTATTACACGTCCACCAGGGGCCAACACTCTGCTAGGCACACATAGGGCAGGGAGGGGAGGCTGTTTCTGCCCTTTAGAAATTCACACCAGAGGAGGCAAAGGGGGGGGGGTGGGATAGACATGCAGAGGGCATCATCTCAAACTGGGGATCTATGGGTGCACGAAGACAGTGCCCCCGGCCTGGGGGGGCCAGAAAGACCTGGAGCAGAGGATCCCCGAGCTGCCTCTTGAAGGCGGAACAGGACTGAAGCCAGGGACAGATGCTGCGGAGGGCACTGCCGACACAGTGAGAGGCAGGAGCAAAGGCCTGAGGGTACAAGGGCCTTTCGTGGCTAAGCTTTCCTTAGCTTGTGTCACCATCTCCATCGCTAGCTACTCTTCTTCGGTCATGTAAAGATAAAAGATATGCCCGGAAAAAAAAAAAGTTCTATACATTAAAGCTAGAAAGAGTCCTCTTGCTCCCCTTTTTGACAAGTTTTTCTCTCGTTTTCTAGACAAATACAGTGGCAGAGAACCTGTGGAGACATGGACCGAAAAGACTAACAACCACAGGTCACAACACACCTTGGAACTGCTCTGCACTGGGAATACTGGTGACTTGACCCCCACTTGCCTATCTTCTCCAACAAATATTTCCTCTTCCCTTGCCCACCGGGAGCAGGTGCACTGCACAAAAGGCCACTGTAGGCTGTTATTGCGGGCAGGATGGATAGGAGTAACAACATTGTAGGTGCGTAGATTAAACTTGTAGCTTAAGAGGATTCTTGATGTTTCCTCATCTGACCCACAAGGTAATAACTGTCCCTCATGAAGACGTCATTTTGCAGATGAGGAAGTAAACTCAGCAGGGTTATGAGTCTGCCCAAATCACACAGAACGGAGCCAAGGGTGAGAACGGGCCTGGTTTCCTGGCCCAAGGGCCACACTATTCCTTCCTCAATACCACTGTACTTGGAGTCACTGGAAAGCAGTGTAAAAACATGCATGTGGTAGGGCTAAGGTACGAGAACTCTTTGTGGTGCCAAGAGAGGCTGTCCTGCCTTGGCTAGAAAAATAAAGACACAGAATTTAACCTTCGTATTTTATGTTTATATATAAACTGCCCTCTGAGTCAAAAGTTAATCCAAATATTTGAAACAAAACTAGCTCCCTCATATTTGTTTTGGAATAAGGGGGAGTCTTACCCATAGAGCAATAATGATTCCTGTTAATAACCAAACCGTAACAGCAAAGCCATATTCTTTTTTTTTTAAAGATTTTATTCATTTATTTGACTGAGAGAGATCACAAGTAGGCAGAGAGGCAGGCAGAGAGAGAGGAGGAAGCAGGCTCCCTGCTGAGCAGAGAGCACGATGCGGGGCTCTATCCCAGGACACTGAGATCATGACCCAAGCCGAAGGCAGCGGCTTAACCCACTGAGCCACGCAGGCACCCCACAAAGCCATATTCTTGACTGCCATTCTCTTACTCTAGCCATTTGTTTCCACCCAAAGTAGAAGTCAAGTGCCTGAGAAAGAAATGGGCACCAGAAAATGAGCATTCTTCGTAAGGTCCACAACCAAATGAGTAGGAAAGGACTATTTCCTCTTAAAGAGAGAAGAGTTCGAGTTTGGTGGTGGTGTGTATGTAAAGATGGGTAGACCTGGGCTCAGAAGATGGTGTCCCAGCCTTAATCGTCATGTGAAATGGAAGAGATGCTGATTGCTACTGCCATGAATCCCTCACCTTGGCCCTCACTGAATTAAAGTAAGGTATAGAGCCTGGCTATTTTGTAGGGTTCCATATTTTTCATTTGAAAACAACTTTGCTTTTTACCAAAAGCAAGATGCAAAGAGACGTGATCAAGAAGTCACCTCAGCTGAGGCTTCAACGTACATGCTACTTACAGGTTCCTCTACATACAACATAAACCCTCAACGTTCTTTTGAATAGAGGCGGCTCCTTATAATTTAAAGATCAAGGGGTGGGGTGTCTCAGTTGGTTACGCGTCTGCCTTCAGCTCAGGTCATGATCCCGGGGTCCTGGGATCAAGACCCGCATTGGGCTCCTTGCTGAGGAGGGAGACTGCTTCTCCCTCTCCCCCTCTGCCCCCCACCCCCAACTTGTGTGTCTCTCTCAAATAAATGAATAAAAATCTTAAAAAAAAAAATAAACAAAATAAAGAGAAGAGAGTTACAATCAAGGACGTAGTTGGAAGCCTGGTTTGCGGCTCACAGCTGTGTGACCTTGAATTCTTTAATTCTCACTCTGTTCACCCAAGAAACAAAATAACGTCAGCCTTGTGGTAAGGATTAAATGTGATAATAAGGGCACCTGGGTGGCTCAGTGGGTTAAAGCCTCTGCCTTCAGCTCGTTTCATGATCCCAGGGTCCTGGGATCGAGCCCCACATCGGGCTCTCTGCTCAGTGGGGAGCAGGCTTCCTCCTCTCTCTGACTGCCTCTCTGCCTACTTGTAATCTCTGTCTGTCAAATAAATAAATAAAATCTTAAAAAAAAAATGTGATAACGTATGTTAACATAACCCAGGCTATCATGGGCACACCACAAACATCTATTGCCAATTCCAGGCCCAAGTTCAACAGAATATTGTCTTAAGCAAAGGCAAGACAACGCCTTTTGGATTACTATTATGTTTGGACTGACGACAATAACTCTTAACATTTTCATTCCACTGTTTATCTCTAAAATGGTCTACGGATTCTGACTATCTCATCCCAGGACCTTCTCACACCTTTCCCCCACCTCTGTCTCAGTTGCACGAATGTAGATTTATCAATAAACTAGGTTCCTCGCCACAGCAACTGAAAGATCATTCATACACTTCAGAGACAACCTTGAATTTTATGTTGAAATCAAAGCATCTTTGCAAATAGTGCAGAATAGAAAGGAGAGGTGGAGAAGGTGAACAACCATGATCCTATTCGTTCCAGAAAGCCCAGTGCAGTGAAGGTGTTTGGGGGATAGAGATGAAAAGGCCCTCAAGGGATCTGCCCCAAAAGCCAGCATAAGAAAACGGCTACAAGCAAAGGGAAAATAAAAATAGGATGTGAGCCAACAACTTGGGAGAGCTTATTTCAAGTTGGGAAGATGAAGCAAGACCTCATGGGTGAGAGAGCCTTTGGGACAGACTGGAGGAATGGACAGTTATTGACACGGAATTGGAAGGAAAGGGGGAAAATATAACTAGTGACGAGTCAGAGCTTTTTGAAGAAACACCCTCTTTGAACACAATGTAAAATAAAGACCAAAGAGGGGAGACACTAAGAAATGGGTATATTTTCATTCTGTCAGCCTAGCCTACAGCTAGCATAAAAGATACTCTCATCCATTCAACTTCAGTAGAATTCACCCAAAGCATCGAGACGTGCTTGGATGGCAAGGAAATGGAAACATAAAAGGTATAAATATGTCAACTTCATCCTCAATGCACATTCATTTTCATCATCATCTTTATCGACAACCAGCATTTTCTGAGCACTGCCCAAGTGCGGAGAGCATTCTGCTAAGCACTGAGGACATAAAGTGACATAAAGCATGAATCTTGTTCTCATAGAAAAATGACAAATTCATCAACAAACAAAAGTGATTTCTCTTCCGTATGCAGGCTCTAAGAAAACCCATTCAGTACTTTTTCTTCAAATATCCAAGGGACCAACATTCTCTGACCCAAGAAAGACCTTCCGTATCTGAGCACCCATATTTGGATAGTTGGCCAGGGTAGGATTTCTTCTGTAGTCCTTCCTATGGGAGCTGCAGGAAAAACCAGGAAACAGACATAGAAAAGAACCAGATACAGACTGAAATTCTTCCCTTTCCCCCTTTAAGCCCGGAAACAATTCTGGAATTTCTGACGAGGTGATAAAAAGGAGAGCCATGCATGCTGAAGATATCAACTCTGGTCCCCTGCACCCCAAAACTCACTGATAACGCTGATCTGCATAAGAAACACAAAAGGGGACCGGCTGCAGTATCTCAGTGATTGGGATGTTTTCCGTCCACAGGGTTAACTAATATTTATCTAAAAATTCAGATCAGTGAGTATACTTCTTGGGTTTCTCCTAAATATTTAATGCCTCCCACCTCTGCATATCCCACCAAACACCAATGAGAGTCCAAACCACACTCATGACCTTTCTCTTGCATTTCCAACCACTATTTACAGATGTGCAAAAAAGAACTAGTGTTTTCACTCTCCTCGGGTCTGTCTCTTTTAAAGGAACACAGATCCGTAAATCTGTTCTTTTCTTACCTCTACATTTAGGCTCACATTTATTTTAAAACGGGCAGGGAGGGAGCCCAAAAGGAAGGATGCGAGAAAACTATTAACCCAGCTAAGCCTAATAAGCAGTGATTAAAGTTACAGTCAGAGAAGAACGAAGCTCAATGCCTCCTACCCTCTTCCTCCTCTTTGTGCCTTTAATATTCTACTTCAGGCACTGAGAGGGAGGGTGACACGGCTAGCGAATTCCAACCAGCACTAAGATAATTGTACCATTCACACCCCTCACCAGTCAATCAGGGTCTGCTTACCCAGCCCCATTTATTAATAGTTTTCCCACACTGGCAGTGTCAGAAAGGAGTGCAATGAGGCTTTCTCCCTGAAACAAGAAACGGAGCGTCCTCAATAAGGACTAAGAGGAACGAAGGAGGTTTGCAGAACCCAGGGCCATTCGCCCCAGTTCACAGCCACACCTGTTTCAAGGGTGTCGGGGAAAGCAGCTCCCTAACTTTCCTAACTTTGCAACCAGGCCTCCGTGGAGGGTGAGAGAGCTCAGGAATAAATACAGCCCTGGTCTTACTTAATTCCACGCCAGGCCACACCCCTTGTGTGTACTCTGCACGCTAAGCCCCCTCGTGGACCAGCCCCTTCTTCTCCCTCCAGCTCGGCGACCCTCCACCAGGCATGCATCTGCTTGACGGCGATGGGGTCTCCCTCTGGAGGTTAAAGCACTAGGATGGCGTGATGTTTAGAGAGAACAGGTGCCTCGTCAATCAACTTGCCAGGTGGTTCTCAGCCATGACCACACGGGAGAATCCCCTGGGGAATATTTTTAAATGACCCCTGCCTGGATCCCCTGTTGAGAGGTGTTAATTTCACAGTGTGGGGTCTGGCCTGGGCATGGACATCACTGTTTTGCTTGTGTTGTTGTTGTTGAGCTGCTTCTGTTTATGTCTGTGCCAGCTCTCCAGGTGATTCTGTTATTGAGCTGGGATTCGGGAGGCCTGCATAGCCTGTCCCACTGATTCAGAAATGAGAAAATCGAGGCCCCGAGGCAATGGCTCGCACACTGTGAAATATCATACATGGAAAAAGAAAGAAGCTTCTGACCCTCAAGGCCACCACTACGTCCGTTATCATTCAGGCAGCCCCCAGACACCCTGGAAATCCCTAACACTGTTGAAGACACCCCAAGGAGAACCCTGGGCTCTGAAGATACATGGATGAGCAAATGCCCACCACCAGCTAACAGAAGAGACATGCATTCCGAAGGGACTTGAGGGGCAGGGCGGTGAATGGGAAAGCACTGGAAAGGAAGTCAGGGGATACGGCTCTGCCCCAGGTGTGTGTCTTCTTTACACCTTGGAGCTATTTGCACAGCTTTAAAATGGGGGTTGTGGAGGACAGATCATCTTCAAGGTACCTCAGAGCATTAATACTCTTATTATCGCATGTTAGACGCACACACACACACATATGACTGTACCTAAGCTCCGCAGACACATTTAATGCCTTTCAGAGTATTTTTTACTGTTGCTATTCGGTGGGTAAGACACTATGCAAATATACCAACACACGTGCAAGCCTAGCGTGTATGGGTACATGGGGTGTGTGCACGTTGGGACACACATGGAACACAGTGGCTTCTAACCCAAAGACACCAGCCACCATGGCAGCTGAGTAAACACAGTGAGGTCCCTAGAAAGTGGGGGGATTGCTTCGCAATGTCTACACATTTTCACGGAGTCCAATTAGCTTGGAGTAGAGGATAAAAGCCATCACCTCAGCTTCCAGTCTCTTCGACGCCTCTCTTCCCCCCATCCGAACAATGCCACGCTTTATCCCACCGTTGTTCTGAAGTCCCACCTCTCACAAAGAAATGAGATCTGATTTCCTCAGAAATTCAAACCAGCTGAAACCCTGATAGGCTCTATATAAAGATTAATGAGAAATGGAAACTTGACATTTCTTTCTCAAGAAGGAACTTCACCGTCTTCTCGAGGCTGGGAACAAAGACATGGAGGAGGGCGTGTGTGAAGCACAGCCTGGTTTTTAGGAGTCGAGTGAGTTAATTAGTCCAAACCTTAAATTATCCTAATCTAGGAAGCTCTCTTCTCCAAATGCTCCCCTCCCTGTAGACCTGGACTCCAAGCAGGGTCAAAGCCTGTACTTCTGTTTCCTTCCACACCTGCCGATCCCTCGGGGCGGCCTGTCCCCTCTCCCGGTCCCTCTCCTCGCGCAGCCTTGTCACTGTGCCTCCACGGCCCCGCCCCTCAGGGTACCTGGGAACAAATGCCCCTCAAATCAGCCAGGGCTGAGTCTGGCTCATCCAGATACCTTCAGACTCAGAATACTCTCCTTAAAAAGTCTACAGGGGGAGCCTAGGATCCTTTCGCTAATGAAGGAATACAAACCCCAGTACACAGAAAACGGGTGCACCTTGGGTGGGGTGAAAGGGTAGAGGGGTGGGCAGCAGAAAAAGGTGCAAATAAAATTCAGAGGACCACACGTGTCAAACCCATCCTCCCTGAGGCACCCATCCTACGGTTCAATCAAATGCTAGAGGTGTCTTTCCATCCCCTCTACACTAAGACATTTGGAAGAAGGCTTCCAAAACACCAGGTCAGCTAAAAAGGCTACCAAAAAGCATTCTGTGAATTCCCTGGGAATAACTGAGCCCCTTATCTTCCATCGCTTCCTTCTGCCATTGAAGACAGCGGCGGGGGTATGAATAGCATGGCAACTTTCAGGCTCACTAGTTGGAAATACATGGGGCTAGGCTGGTCCTTCATTTCGAGTAGCCTGGCCTGGGCTAGGATCCAGCTCTCTCCTTGGCCACAAACCAACGAACAGCTGTCCCTTTCTTTATAATGGCCATCAACAAAGTTAGTTGCAATCCAGTGGTCTAAGAGTAAAATTGTATCATTTGCTCATTCCAAAGGCGAGCCTAATAAACAGGAGTGGGATTCATTAACTGTAGAATCACTAAAGCAGAAATGAGAGCCTCTGCCTTATCTTTTTCAGAAGACCCTGACTTTATTCTCGGGCCTCCTCATTTGGAACCCAAAATTCCTAATCCAAGAACCAGCACATTTCTGTTTTCTCTCCTCCCCAGGTTAAGGGACATGAGGAAAAGCAGAAGGCTTGCCCTTTTATACCAATTTGCCTCTCCATCTGCTCTCCATCCTCCTAAACTGACAATTCTCCCCTTCTACAATCCTAATTATTCTTAAAGACAGAATTTAACTGTCAACCCCTCCGTGAAGCCCACCTCATTCTTCCAGGCGTCCCTCCTCATAGAGCTTACCTAAGCAGATAATAATCTCTTTACTCATGTCTCCCCCATTCAAGTATGAGCTACTGGAAGGTACAAACCAGAGCTACTTCTTTGTTGTGACACCATGTTCGATAATACAAGTTCCTAACAAACGTTTGTTGAATGACGTGGAGCAAAAGACACAAAAATGAAGTTAAAAGAAGACAGCGTGAAAGAGAAGAGACTAAGAGACACTAATAAATACATAAACTCGATCTAGGGAAGAATATAAAGAGAAAGAGAAGAATCGAGGACAAAAAGGGCCAGAATAAGAACACACAGAGGATAAAAGAAGAGGCAAAAAGACACACATGGTGGGAGACACTCAGAAGAGGGGACGTGGGTGAAATGAAACACACAGGCTCCTCTTGGATCTTTTCTGTTTGGGGGGAAAAAAAAAAGCAGCAATTCTGAAAGTTACAAAAGTAGAACACATCTGCGGAGCTGCCCACGTGAACCATAACAGAAAATTCGGTTCAGGAATATTGTAGACCCAGGCCCACAGCAGCGGCATCCCTGGAGAGTGTGTGGAATGCAGAATCATAGGCCCCACCCCAGAGTGAATCAGAGTGTCAATGTTTAACAAGATCCCCAGGTGATTCCCATAGATGAGAAAGTTTGACGAATGCTGAGGTAGCCATCTGACATCCACAGATAACCTTGGTGTCTCGTTTGGCGGTGCGGGACATGAAGCATGACCACTGAGGAGCGGCACGACCTAAGCCAATCACCTCACGTCCCTGGATTTCAGTTCCTTCACCTATCAAATGAGAAGGTCAGAGTAAACGCGTTCTGAACCGTCATGAAGCTCTGACCTTCTTGATCTCACCGGACACGGTAACTTCAAACCCTTCCCACGCCCACCCGAACCAACAACAGAGAGCCTTATTTGCTAATTAATATTTCCCTTCCTCTCTCCTCTCACCTAATATCTTTCTCAAGTGTCTGTCATGTGCCAGGCACTGTGTTCAGAACAAATGATTTCAGGATGGATAAATATCTCTCTCTGTCCTCGAGCTCACAAACTTCTTAGGCTAACAGAGCATAAAAACAAAATTAGGATCAAAGTATGGTAATGATCATGAACCAGCCCTGTGAGACCCAGAAGGCAAAGCAGCCATTCTGCTCAGGGCAGTCACACAGGACTTTAGCAGAGGGCCAACATATGCACCGTGCCAACCTTCTCTGCCAACCTCAGCTGCAAACACTGGAAGTGCAAAGACAGAAACAAGGTAGATGGAGAACATCAACGAACCAACCAAAGGTTCCCGAACACACCTCTCCGAGTTCACAAAACTCCACAAGCACATCCACACAATGGATCTGGTGTAAGGGCCACAGACAGACCATTAACAGCCATAGGCACACCCCCAAAAGCCCACCTCCTCAGAGCTATGCCCCCTCCCTCATCCCGACTGCCTTGGGTTCTTCTAGCTTCGGCATCCTTCTGAAAGATCATATCAATTCAACCACTAATCTACTCTCCCTGGAGACTGCTTCTGTGGTTTCAAAGAGGGGATGCACTTTAATAAATGTGAACAATTCATTAGACCAGCAACTCTTTTTGATCTATATTTATTTATAGAGACGACACGCGTATCTGATTGCATGCACACTAGCAGAAACTGAAAATGTAATTTACTGAAAGGAAGAAATTTCTAGAATTTCTAAGGAGGCTGGAGAATGGCAGTGGGGAAAAGGAACCTCACTTGCCAGTATAACCGCTCCTGACCCCAACAAGTTACATGAGATGAGAGACTTTGTCAGCTCCCGCCCTCCTTATTAAGGAGAAAAGGCTATCGCTCAGAACAACAGTTTGCCAACCTTTAAAATGGTGAGCTCCACCCTGACTTCCCTCCTGCCCCTGGCTTCTATAGGCTGATTTTTATTTATTTATTTATTTATTTTGCTACGACTTTTTCACATACAACCTGTCCTTTCCCCTGCCCATTATATCCTATTCCATAAATATTCATGACATTTTTGCTTTAACTTGTTAGCATAGTGGACATGTCACCTTCATCTTCGTACTGTTGAACAAGAAAATAGAGGAGCAAAGCCCTGCATCCTGGATTCACCTCATTTCATGGAGGAGATGGGAGAATGTTTTACAAGGCAATGGTGGTGTGGTCAAGGGCTGAATCAGCTCAGTCCCGTTTCTCCCTGTCCAGCGCCACTCATCCCCTCAACCAAGTTCAGTCCGTGTTTTCGCCGCCCAGGTGCCCCACTGCCCCTCCTTGCACAGGCTAGTACATGTGCTTGAAGGTCAAAGAAGAGGATCCAGGTTCTGAAGCCATTCTTCCGGAGATGAAGAGCAATACAAAATCCAGCTACCTGCCGTTAACCCCTTCACCAGAAGGAGGCGCTCTTCTTCGCATTCAGCCTACAAGAAAGGCACTTGGTGTGGAAAGTAGTGACTAGAGAATGTGTTGGTCCTCCTCCTTTCCCTTAATTTTGCCTCGTTACTTCTTTGCTTTCTCTGCATCTATTCCTGCCAGAAACAACACACAGGCAGTAGCAAAGCAAGACTCTTGAGACAGATATCCTTCCTAGGAATGGAACCAATGCTGAGAAGAAGTGAGACAACAGAGGGGCACACCCTGCTCCTCTCCTTGCATGTGAACAGGTATCTCTGGCCACATGGCTCTGTGATCCCAGACCCGTCATGCTTTGCTACACTTGAAACACACAGGGACAGAAGGCAACCATGTTGTTCTGCTTCCTTTCAAATCACCAATCTAAACTCCTTAGCCAGGCTTGCCTGAGAAGTCTTTATTTCCCATTAGTTTTGGTTGTTTTGTTTTTTCTTAATTGTGCATCACAGAGGCTCCTCGGCTGAAATTAAATTTGCTCTTCCTCCCCCCAATAGGCACATTTCTTCCTCAGGTAACCCACACTGTACGGGGGATGGCAGAAGGAGAGAAGACAAAATAGAATCCAGTCAGCTCTTTGTGCCATGAGGGGAAAAATAAAGAGAGAGAGAACAGTGGCCCAGAGACAGCCTTGCCAAGATTGCTCACAGGCACGCAACACACCTGTCTCCTCAGGGCTCCAAAATGGCTTTGGTTGTGGTAAAGGTACAGACCACCTGTGGTGATTCCACCTTGAATCCTAATAAGCCAACAACAGTTGGAATGGCTCCCCCTCTCTTTGTACCTTTCTTCCACCCAGTCGTCTTCTTCCTCAGCACCCTCCCCTTTTAACCTCTTCCCCTTTGTCTAGCTTTAGGGCCAAGTAAGGATGGTCTAGAACCTGGCTTAATCCCATTAGCATTCTAGGAGACTGTGGCTGAGACTCTGTCCAAAGGCCTGCTGTCAACCTGGATGCCAACCAACACGAGGAAGGGTCTAGTGCCTGTAGTGCACCGTTGCAGACACCAGGAGAGAGAAAAGGGGCCTACGCCCTAGGGACACCCACCTCACCTTGCTCATCTGTACGTAGGAAACCACCGCACATGGAGTTGCTGTTCTCACCCATACCTCTGTTCTATTTTGAAGGAAAATTAAGAATACATCCTCCCACTTGAAGGAGTAGAAGCAGATGGAGAACCAGCTCAGGTGTCTGTAAGGTGAGCACACACCAGATAACCTCAGCTATTTGTAGACATGGTGAGAACATGGTTCAAAGCGGGATCCCACCCTCCCATTCTGCTGACAGTACAGATGGGCACAGATTACCAGTTAAACACTCAAAAGAAGGAAACCTGCCTGGGGGGAGGGGAGTAGTGAATGTGGATGATATCCATCCCTTCTGGACAATGAAGAACTATCTTCTGGTCTGATGCTGAAGGACAAGGATCTTCTCCTTCCCCCAATCCCTTTAGTATTTTGGATTGTTTCTAAGTATAGTCATTAAAATGCCAGAGAAAAAAGATTCGAGGGGAGAATACTTTCAGAAAGACTACTGATGTCCATGATTCTGCTACAGGATTTTGAAGATCATTATCTCAACCTGATTTCTGCATCTGGGCACCCTCAGAGTTTGGGGGTGGACGGTCAGGGGACCAAGGAAAAGAGCACACCAGCTCACCATCACGGCCCTCCAGCCTGTGGATGGTCTGACAGCCTCAGGAGTTGTCTTGCCTTGCATGAGTGCCTAGCTGAAGAGTCATTAGCTAAGTCTTTTCCGTTTCTCCTGCTATTCAAGTACATAAAAAACATACTGCCTAGCCACATTTCACATACTGTAAAAATTAATGGGGGGGAGGGTTAAAGTCTTCATTCTCATTTTAAGGTAAGAGACGAACACATGCAAACGGCACATCTCTTTGTCTAACACAAAGACTCACGTGTCGAATTCTGCACCCCTTCCTCATGCACAGCATTTTAGAACTCTGCAAGATAGCCATTTTGCAAGAGTGTGGAAGTAACAGTTTGCTTGGAGGATGTGTGGGTATAAATAGATGTGTAGACAGAAGGAGAAATTTACAGCTCAAAAATAATAGCACCGGGAAAAAAATATCAATTAAAAGAATATTGACAGAATTCCTTCTTTGCAAGCTTAAGACTGAAGTCCTTTTAAACTGCAGCATCCTTCAATTCCAGGTGTTGCTAGACCAGCCAGATTCCCCACCTAGACCTTTCCCTCTGCAGTAGGCCTCCCGGGATCTCTGGGCCCCGTGTCAATGCTTTAGACAGCAAGTGGACTTCAGGGCAACAACCACAATAATCACTATTTTCATTTTTTTTAAAAGGGCATTAAAAAAAAAAAGGCTAGGAAGGTAGAGACAGGAGACGGGCATGGAAGTGGCAAGGGGAAAAAGCTAGCCTGAAAAAAAATTTTTTTCTAGATTCCCATAAAAATCAGAGCTGTAGCCCTGGGTGAAGAAAATGCTATTTAACTCAAAAATCACACAGGTCTCCCATGCATGTCTACATACACAGACCCTTATGTCACCCAGCATCTTCCGTCCCTCCATACATCCACCCCCACTGCCTCCCCAAAACCCAAAACCTGTTAGATGAGAAAAGCAAAGCCATACATGGGAGATTTCCCCCTTTGTAAAAAGCCTTTTTTCCCCAAACAAAATTTTATTATCTTATCGCCTTTTCTTCCAAAAATTCCACTTGAGGGATTAGAAGAGAGAGATAAACAAGGAATCCCTACCCCAGGTGAGACGAAAATAAAACAGAATTTGCCCTACCTTGGTTTGTAGAAGCCAAACCTCTAGACGGACAGATTAAGGGAGTGAGCATGTTGGGAATGTCCAGTTTCCTCTTCTCGCTGGCATATCCACATAAGAAAGACGAAGGATAAATGAAAGGAAGGTAACTGAAAATCCAATTTAGCGTGAATTTTGTTTTAATCTTGTGTCTTGAAGAGATGCAAATTCAAAGGAAAAAAAAAAAGACTGAATTCAAAGGTAATTCAGGATATGGAGAGCAGCTCACAATGCAGAATCCAGAGTAATTATTCCATTTGCATGTGAGGTTAGTGGCTGGGCTATTTTTTAAATGATTCTTCTGGCAATTATGGTTTTTGCTTTTTGGAGCTTTAGAGGAGGAGGCTCTGTGTAGAGAAGCTGGGGGCCGGCTCTGTCCCTCCGTGGAGCATGGTCATTCCCAAAGCGTCCCCTTCCTAAGGGGGAAAAAGAGGCGGTCAGGGTTCGATCTGAGTGTCCCCGGAGGGTGAGAAAAATGCATTCCGAAAAAGATATCAATTCGTTTTAAGGAAAAGGGGGAGGAAACCCCGCATTTCCCACAGAGTGCACACGAGAGGAATTGAAAACAGCTGGCACCGGTCTATAAATAATTCAGAAAAGGTCTGGCTATACCATTCCTGGGACAGGCATGGATGAGAGGTGGGAATGCCAACCTGAATGGAAGAGGAGAGAGGGAGAGAGCGAGCGAAGGAGGGAAGCGGTAAGGAAGGAAGAAGGGAGGGAGAAGCGGCACCAGGGAGCAACACACACTCACACACACGCAGAAACACAATCCCCACTTAACTCGCCAGCAAGTGCGGCCCCCAGCCCCATCTGCATTGCTGCTGACATGTCTGTCTCGCTCTCCCCATCGCCTCCAGCGGCAGCGCCTCCTCCCACCCCAGGCTTGTGCTCAATGGGTTCTGATTGTGCACTGGGTGCACACTGGGCATTTCTTGGAAGGGGCACACTGACACGCGCGCACACACACACACGCCCCCGACGCGCACGCGCCCCCGCGCGCGCACTCACACTCACCCCCCGCGCACACTCACCCCCGCGCACACTCACGCCGCCGCCGCGCTGATGTGCAGCGCACGGGGCTTCACCTGCAACGTGTCGATTGGACGGATGGTCGCGGCGCGTGGCTCCGGCCCGGGGCACGGACGCCCAACCTCTCCGTTCGGTAAGGGGATTAACACCCCTCCCAAAAAGAGACCAGAGAGAGCCGTCCCCTTTCACCCTAAAATATATACATATGTATATATATTTTAAGCCACGTCCAAATTAGCAAGTGCCGGGTTCTGCTGGATTCAAGAGCTTCACCCAACACCAGGTTAGTTAACGGTTCCACCGCTTGGATCCTTTATCTCCCTGACACCCCCAAGCCCCAACACTGAGACAGGAGACTCCGAAGCGAGTATTTACGTACCGACTCCGAGCGCCTGGGCGATTGCAGAATCTCCGGAGACGGGTGGCGGGTGGCCGGGGATGGAGGGTTTTCCTTTCCTGCAAAGCAGGATTGATAATCCGGGTCGGGGTTTTGAAGTTCACGACTCTTCGTGGCGAAGCCAAAGAAAATGCATTCGGACGCCAGCACTTCTGGACTGTGGTCATCAAAAATCACCCTGACGAGCACTTTCGATAAGAGCAAAGCCCCGAGATTTCCTAGAGGTGAAGAAGCCGAAGGAAGTGGTTTTTGAAAAGGGGGGGGGGACCTTCCTTTCTCCAAAAAAAAAAAAAAAAAAAAGGGGGGGGTGGAGAGGCAGAAGCCCAGATTCCAGTTGGTGATGATCGGAGCCGGGGGAGGGGAAGCGGGCGGGGGCACGTTGTGCAAGTCAACCGCGCGGCAGCGGGAGAGGAAGACGAGCAGGGGGAGGAGGGGGAGAGTAAGAAAAATGGGTATTAATCACCGGGGACGGGGGTTGGGCGGGAGATCACAAGTTGCCCGGTCTGCATTTGGGTCTCACACCCAAAAACGTGCCCCCCACCCCCCCCGCACACACACCTACCTCTCACACACTGGCTCGGGTGGGAGGAGAAACCCACGAAGCTGGGGAAGATGTTTCTGCTCCTAGGGTGTTGTGTGTGTGCGTGGGCGTCCTCTTTCTCCACACCCCCCACCCCACCCCACCCCCAAACCCCGTCACCCCCTCACTCCTATTGCTAAGACTCCGGCAGAGGCAGCTCCCCATGTCACGTGCCGGGGGGGGGGGTGTGGGGTAAGAAGGGGGGAAAAGCCTTAACCCGAGTCCGTGGCGCCTCCTGCTGGCCGCAGTGGGGCACAGCAAAGAGGAAGGGCCGCGAAGGGGTGTGGGGAGCGAGACAGTGCCCCCGGTGGGCGGCCGCACCGGGCTGCGGAAAGCATCTCAAAGGCGGAGCCGCAGTTTGAAATGTAAGACCTCTTGCTCTCTTTCCCACACACTAGCCTCTGCTTCCCACGGGCGGCGCGAGCGCTGGGCGCAGTTTAAAGCCGGGTTCTTGCCTTCAAGAAGCTTAAGGTCTATTCTGAGTACACGAGGCTGCCGGGAAAACAATGGGAAACAAAGGAAGGCAAACAAATGGAATTAAGGGCTAAACGGTGTAGTAAGATAACATATGTGCTTTACTGACAACTAGTGAAGGTTCGAGGAGTTGGACATTTCTTATTAAAGTGGGTCCTGTTATTGAAAGACCTTGAGGAGAGAAAATGTTGAGACAGGTGAATAATCCTTATATGAAACTACATTTCATGGCATTTGCGAACCCACACTCTTGCAAAAAGCAAACATCCCTTCTTTTCTCTCCCTCTTAACCTGTTTTCTGTTTTAATAGCACTTACCACCACCTGTATTATTATTTGTAATATTAATATCATCATGTATGCACCATTTTTATTCTGATCTGTTGTCTCTTCGAAGATCTAGAATATTATAGTGGTGGAGCATTTTCATATTGGCTATATCATGAACTTCTCACCAACGTTGCCGAGAAGCAGCCATATAAACACACAGGTAATACTCCTGTGTGAAGCAGTTACACCTAGTCATTTGGAGCTTTGATCTATGTAGATTAGATCAGAAGTATATTTGGTCCTATAGACCAAACCGTAGTCATAATAATCTGAACCTAATTCTTTCATGTTTTCTAGTTTTTGTTAGGTTTAATGGTCACATCTAAAATTTCTAAAGGCACACACAAATACAAAAGCATTATGGAAACACAAATACTGAAATTACTCTTTCTCAGTAATGGTATTGCGGTTTTCCTTTTTTTTTTTTTTTAATTTTTTTTATTTTATTTACTTGACAGAGAGAGATCACAAGTAGGCAATTGCTATTTTTCTAAGACAGGGTAGGGCTGATCTTCTACCTCTTTGGAGGACTACTCCAGAGACCCACTCCAGAGTTGCTGTGCCCCTTGATACACAGCAGCCAACCCAAACCCCTTTATGTGCAGATTTCCTGTTGTTAGAACATGGATTCCAGGAGGGGTGTTAAGTTGCAGAGCAAGGACCCCATGGGGCTTTCCAGAAACACTTCCTTGAGTTTTCCAGGGAATACCATTACCTTCAGAATAAGACCCAAACTCACTCAAGCGTTGACCTTTAACCTACTTGAAAAAGCAACAACAACAAAAACACAAACAAAACAAAAAACAAAACAAAAAAGCCACACAGAGCCCACCTTCCCTTTCCTATTCGAATCCCCTTCACCAAAATTGGGTGGTTCGTCTCTATTTTCTTTTCATCCCTTTCTGAACCCAGTAATTCCATTCCAGCCCATTCACTTTTGCAAGTGTGGAAGAAAAAATGAATTCTCCAACTCCTTAATTACGTCCACCCTTCCCTTCAATTTCTAGATCAAGTCCCACCTCATCTGAGGATATTTTCAGTCCACCAGGCCTAAACTGATTTCTGTAACAACTACAAGTTTTTCAATGAGGTATGTGCCCTCACCACCATGCCCCTGCATCCCACCGTTTGCACATGGAAATGTGTAGGGGAATTTGTATGGTCAGTTATCAGATGACTAGGGGATAGTACTGACATGCATGATGTGGGTGCCAGAGATATGACACACACCAAGTTGGTCATTTGGCCTTGCATTAGGAAGAACTGGCCCAAAAAGAAAAGAATACTGCCACAAGCTATTTACGTTCAACCATACTGGTTCAACCATATTGAAACTGTTGGTATTCAATCATATGAAATTGCCAATCACCGGAAATAACCATCATTGCCCTATAATAAAAAGGCAATTTCATAAGGCTAAACTTAAAATTGTATACTTATTTCTCCAGTCTTTCCAATTACTTATCTAACTACTTAAGGAGCTAGACAAGCATCTACACTATCCATCATTCCCAGCACCTGATGGTTGGTTAGCAATCTCAGGAGTTCCCCTGGTGAAATTTTTAATTGGTCCCTGTACACGGAGAATGAGGAAGGACTGAAGAAAAAGAGAGACCACTCCGGATTGCTGGGTGGCAGTTTTAATAGGCAAGACCATTTGCCTACAAGGCCTGTCTTGGGCAGCTGCAAGATAAATGGATCTCAGCACCTCCCCACCAGAATCATAAGATTTTATATAGAGGTCTTCATGGGGCTCAGTCATGTGTGCAGTCCAGCTGATCTCATAGCTGTATCCTTGACATGGCTCCTAAGGTGAGAACTATGGGTAGAACAGGCATTCCAAGGACAGGGCAGGGGTTAAGGACCTTCCAATTAACCAGAACCAGCCTGTGACTCAACTGACTGTCACCTCCTCTCAATGACCTCCTCTAACAGTGGCACGATTCCAGGCATGCAATGGTGCCTTGATACATTATGAAGTTTGGGGTTTGTCTGGTTGTGTTTTTTGTTTTTTGTTTTTTGTTTTTTGTTTTTTTAAATGACTATTAGAAACCAGTCTTGCTGACTCTGGCTCAGAAAAGCTAATCCTAGAGACCATGCAGCTTGTAAGTGGAAGGTGGCATCTCTTCTCCATGGTATTCATTGCCCATTGTCCATTCAATGGGACAAGATCTCTCTCCTTATTCCTCAGATTCCCTGACACTCCCTGGCACGTCTCATGAATGACCTTTGCCTCCAGGGACCACAAGCTTTTCAATAAAACCATTTTCAAGGATCATCCGGATTCATGAAATTTGGAACATTATTTCATAACATTGCAAATATGCATTTCCTAACTCCTAGTCAGGAAGCACAAAAAGCAAAGCTCTAAAAAGACAAGATGTTGGATTATATTTCACAGTATCATTTAGCAAGGGAAAAACTCTCACCTGAGGCTGCTAATGACACTGGTGGAGGTATTCTGTCAGCTCTCTTGACCAAAAGAGAGGATCCCAAGAGATGCGAACACTCTTGTCCATGGCCCAGTCAACACATGCAAAGCCCATGAGTTGCCCAGCAATCAATCAGTCAATCAATAGAAGCAGGAGGTGTGGGGGAGTATATTTATCTCACAACATCTTTCATATCAAGCACTGATACCACAGGGTAAGGCCTGAAGTTTATGATTTGGGGTTCCTCTTCAAGGAAAAGAGTTGAAATTTTTTAAAGATTTTATTTATTTATTTGACAGAGAGAGGGTCAGTGAGAGAAGAAACACAAGCAAGAGGAGTGGGAGAGGGAGAAGCAGACTTCCCGCCCACCTAGGAGCCCAATGCGGGGCTCAATCCCAAGACCCTGGGATCATGACCTGAGCCGAAGGCAGACAGGTGCCCCAAGAGTAGAAATTTTTATGTGAAAGTAAATATTTACTTAAAATGAGGAAATAAATCAAAAGAAATAAAAAATTCTTAGATATTGGGGCACCTGGGTGGCTCAGTGGGTTAAGACTCTGCCTTCAGCTCAGGTCATGATCTCAGGATCCTGGGATCGAGCCCCACATTAGGATCCCTGCTCAGCAGGGAGCCTGCTTTCCTCTCTCTCTCTCTCTCTGCCTGCTGCTCTGCTTACTTGTGATCTCTCTCTGTGTCAAATAAATAAAATCTTAAAAAATTTTTTTTTGATATTAATGCCACAAAAATTTGTTATTATAATTTTATTACTTCTTGCCTAAATGTTCTGTAATGTTCACTTTTCTATATTTTTTACTTTATATTCTTCACATTATGATTTAAAATATCACTTATATGAAAGTAACAGAAAGTATCAAATCTATCCTTTACCATGGTTGCTCAAAAAAAATTTTTTCATTATTAATCATTTAGAAAAATTTCTTATTGGTAGTAGTGCATTTTTTTTTAATTGCTGTCAAATTAGGGAAAACCTCAAATTTCTTTTTTTTTTTTAACAGATTTTATTTATTTGTTTGACAGAGATCACAAGTAGGCAGAGAGAGGGAGAAGCAGGCTCCCTGCTGAGCAGAGAGCCTGATGCAGGCCTCAATCCTAGGACCCTGAGATCATGACCTGAGCCAAAGACAGAGTCTTAACCCTCTGAGCCACCCAGGTGCCCCTCAAATCTCTTTTATATATAAGTCATAAGGCTTCAAGGATTTCAAGTTTCTGTGTACAGTGGTTAATATTAAATACCCCTTGAACTGATGACAGTTTGCAATGTATTTTAAGTTTTGCATTATCTTCATCAATGTTAGTATTTTGTCTCAAACCAGCCAGAAATTTAAATCTTTTTCCAAAGTGTTCATTTGGTTCACTCCTCTTCTATTACTGGATTATCAAATAATCCAGGAGCCTATTCATTCCTAAAAGTTTCTCCTTTTTCTTAAAGAATTACAGTTTTGGTATAATCTGGAAAAAAAATGTTACAATTTGCCTCTTGATGTCAGGTTGATTTCTATTGATGTCGTGCTAACCTTTTTGTCATTTTTTATTTCATATGTGTAAATTATTATATGAATTTTCTCTTGGTTCTTCAACAAATAAATGTATATAATAAAGAACTCTTCAACTATGGCTCAAACAGCAATCTGTAATTTCTCACTTGTTTCATTTAAAATGTCCAAAAATCCTTTCCAAACTGCAGATAAAGTGGTAAACTCAAGCTTTATCAACTCTTAAAGGAACTTTAAAAAATCTATGTTTGGGTTTCCCTTCCAGCCTATGGAAAATTCTCGAAGCTTCATGTTGATGTACTCATGGTACAAAACTTCAACGGCTTTCCAATGGGAAGCATTACACTTTGATTCTTGAGAGCTTGTTTGGAGGTTCTAGCAGGGGAGCGCAGCTACTCCTATACCCTTGACCGAAGAACGGTCCTCTCCAACCGAGCGCGCAGCTTCGGGAGGGATGCACATGGAGCAGTGAGGGAGGAAGGGGACACCCGCCTAGCCAGCCAGATCAGCCGAATCAACCCTGGCAATCAATGGGGTGACAGATGTCACAGCCAGATCGCCCTCACATCCTACACTTTGATTCTTTAAAAAAATTCTAAGTTGTCAAATATTCTATTTGTGAGACAAATTGGAAAGGGGAAAAAAAAAAAGCATTACGGAATACAAAAGCAGTCTGCAACTTCAGGTAAGCTGGAGACAGCATTTGCCCCAGCTTGAATAAGGAGATGTTGCACTGAGCACACGGTCTCGGAGACTTTCATGTCACAGTGCTGCAGAGTTCCTTCATTGAAAAAGCTGGCAACAGCTTAACTCTATAGGAAACTGATGGCAAGCCGCACAAATATATCTCACTGAACCCAAATTAAATTATTCCCAACTCAACCTCCACTTAGCTTCATCTCAGAAATGCTCACTGCCACTCCAATGACACCCAGTGTGAGAGGAAATCAGACAGAGAAAGTTAGAGTGGAAAGAGACAGCAAGCTTAAATGGTTGCAATTAAAATATGCTACTTTTGCAAATTTTACTAAAACATTTGGACACATTATTAGG
Organism: Mustela putorius furo; assembly: GCF_011764305.1. Taxonomy (NCBI): domain Eukaryota; kingdom Metazoa; phylum Chordata; class Mammalia; order Carnivora; family Mustelidae; genus Mustela; species Mustela putorius. Next base: position 34,133,874 of record NW_025422368.1, on the reverse strand, counting down.
GCCTCTCCCACAGCCTTAGAAGAAAGGGCCCCAAGTGAAGGGTTGGGAATCTGAAGCTGCATTAGCTTCAAAGTCAGTCTGCCTCCGCTCGTTACCTAATGTAAAACAGGCTTCCTAGTTTCTAGAGAAAATATTCGAATTTTATCTTTGAAAAAATAATTCGTTAAAGGCTCAGTTGACAACATGCATATTAAATGCATTCTGCTGAATCCAATCCATCTTCTTTTGCTTGCAATTCCTGAAGTGTACAGGAAACACAGAGCATCCAATTTTAATAACTCTCACAAGCATACTAAGATCCTGATTCCACCATCATTACTCTTTTAAAAGAATCTATTTTGTTCTTATCATAATGATATTAATTATTCAACCCAGGCAGTCTTTTGTCAAAGGGATAAACAACTTTCACCCCCTCCCCTCTGGCCTGAAGCCCTGCCGGACCTCCAAGAATTACAGAAGTCTTCATTATCCACTGCATTTTCTTGAGCCTGTTGTGTACATTGTAACAATACACTACAACACATTCGCATTGTATATGCAGAGAAACATTTCTTTAATCCTTCCCGACATAGTCTCTTTTCTTTTCCAAAATATACACTAGGGACAGAGGGGAGGACAGAAGAGGGGAATATACAAGACTTGCAGAGAAAAGAATAAGTGAACCTAGAAAGTGGATGGAAGTTGTGATGTGATAGTAAGTTCTCTGGGATAAAGAGAAGAATTTGCATGGTGTTATTTCCAGCATCACTCAACTCCTGCAAGAACATACCCTGAGTGGAAATAACCCCCAATTAAACACAGTTAGAGTTGGCACTGCCTCACTGGGTTTTTCCTCCTCCTCCAATATAGCAAAGATATGACAACCCTTTTTCCAAACTAGCTGTTGTTTTTTTGTTTCTTGTTTGTTTTTTAAGAAATCCTTTAGAATCTTGATTTTATCTACCTGAATATGTTTTCTTTTCTTTTCTTTTCTTCCCTCCCCCCACCCCATCAAAATACTTTAAGGGGAAAAAATGGCCTCTAGTCTCACCATTATGATGCAGAGAAGATGCACTCCTGGTGTTTCATTATGACTGATCAAGCTTCTTGAGAAATGTGCCCTAATTTCTTTTACTACAGATATGGATGAAAGATCCCATCTCTATCTGAAGGCATTTTCAAACATCTTATTACCAGAGGCAGTCTGATAATGATGCAAATGTAAAACAAGAGAGATAAATTCTGTATCTCTCCTCTCACAGGTTCCCTTCTCTCTCATCACTTCATGTCTGAAGTTTTCTAAGGGTTTTTCCTTGTGATCCAGGTATCCATTCCCCCAATATTGGTTTTCCATTTTAGAATCTTCCTCCTTCTGTGCAGGCCTTTATTCCTGGAGCAGGCACTGGCCTCCTCCTCTGGGGAGGCAGCCCCTCATCTTCATACCCCCATCAGCATCCTTTTAGCTTCCAGAGTAGCTTTTATTGATGTGACCTCTGCCCACTTTCGATGGTCTCTGGGCTCCCATCACCTGGCACCCTTCCCATTCACAGCCAAAGGATCCTGCGTAGAACCAGGGTTCAAGGAAATAGGGACAAAGAATAGGGATTTCCGGCCTTAAGTACCAGAAAGAAGAGCCAACTGGGAGACTTGGACAGGCTGTTGAGAGTCACGCAGAGTCACAAAGGTGTTTGAAGATCACTTGTGCTGGATTCCATTGGAAAGCATGTGCACGTGAGCGCACACACACACACACACACACACATATAGTAGCATTTTCAAAGAATTCTGAGGTGCCAATCTGAGGCAAGGCATGATTATTCCTCACAAGCCCCAACTCTATACATCAGCCTGAGCCGTACATAAAGTGAGCTCCGCCAGGGCGACAGGCTGGAACATTTTGTTCACTACAACCCTGCAGACACCCAGCTCGGTGTCTGAATGAATAAATGAATGAGTAACTTCTAAGCAGACCCTAAAAAAGCTTCTCCATCCTTATTGGAGCAGAAGCACCATGACCCTGCTTGAACACTCAAGAGGCTCCCCGCTAGTGGAGTTTGGTTTAAACTCCCCTTTACAGACGCTGGTTCCTTCACAGTCTGGCCCCAACATCCCTCTCCCCTGTAGCTCTTCATCACCTACACTCATTTTTTCGTTCTGGTTTTTTTTTTCCAAAGACTTTATTTATTTATTTGTCAGAGAGAGAGAGCACAGCAGGCAGAGTGGCAGGCAGAAGCAGAGAGAGAAGCAGACTCCCCACTGAGCAAGGAGCCCTATGTGGAACTCGATCCCAGGACTCTGGGATCATGACTAGAGCCAAAGGCAGCAGCTTAACCAACTGAGCCACCCAAATGTCCCTTTCATTCTGTTTTTAAATTGAAACTGATTTTCTTTTTAAATTGAGATTTTCGTTTTGTCAAAGTTGTATGAGCAAAGTTTAAAATATTCAAGTTGTTCAACACCAGTCCTCTGACCTCCCACCACCTTTTCCCCCTCCCTAAAGGCTACCACTTTCAGCTTTAAAAATAAAATTTTAAAAAGTGGGCTTCTTGCCCAGCATGGAGCCTAACATAGTGCCATGACCTGAGCTGAGATCAAGGGTCTGACCTTTAACTACTGAGCAACCCAGGTGCCCCTCAGTGATTCAAACTGATGACACTAACCCTCACAGCTCAAAATGACACACTTACATTACTCCTCTCCATTGTCCATTGACATCCTACTATGGAACATAAGAATTTGTTTCTCTTTCACAAATAAAAACAAAAACAAATGTACCACATAAATGCACATTTCCTTCCTTCATAATCTCTAATATGCATAGATTATAATTACACTTAAATCAGTATTCAGCATCTACAATTGTCCCATGAATGTCCCTTATTGGATTTAATTATCCTTTCTCTTAAGTCTCCTTTAATCTAGAATAGTTCCTCCATCTTATTTTGCCTTTCAAGACACTGACATCTTTGGAAAGACTGGGCCAAAATTACCTTACAGAATACTTCACAATCAAGAATTGTTTGATTCTTTTCTCATGAATAAATTAAGGATAAACATTTCTGGCAAGGTAATTTTGTGAACTTCTCCAATGCATTAAATTATCAGGAGGTACAAAATGTCAGTGTGTCCCATTATTGATAATAGCAAATGTGATCATTGATTTCGGGGTATCTACCAGATCTCTCAATTATAAAGGTATATTATCTCTTTGTAATTACTAAGTAATCTGCTGGGATAATTTGAGATTGTGCTCTCACATTCCTGTTTCCTAATAATTGGACAAAGAGTATTAAAAAGAAATCTTAAACTCTGAATAGGTTATTTGTTGTTGATAATGGTATTAGTGCAGCAATTATGGACAGAAATAAAAAATTTTAGATATAAGTCCACTAAAAGGACCTACAAGCAATGACTTCACAGTAACAGTGAACACACTCAGAGCCAGATCCTGGTTTCTAAGAACCATTCTCCAGGAAAAGGAACCAGGAATCTTTGGAGAAATGGCTAATTTTTGGTGGAGTCAGGGAAAATACAAGGTGATCCCAGAATATCTTGTTTGGCCTGAAGGCAAGGAAGTGCTCTAAAACTAATGGGGACGTATCAAAAGAACATACGATCCAGATGAAAGGATCTCCCACTGGCCAAATTTGGGGCTCTTTTAGCTTGAGAAAGAATAATGACCATATTGATTATGAGATATTGAATAAAGAAGACTCCATTAGTCCACAGGGACATTTGAAGGAAATGGTGGTGGGGAGAGGGAAGAAAAGCTCTTCTTTACAAACATTCTGGTCAATAAATGCGTAAGGAATAATAGAATTAGAGGTTCACCATTTTACCATCTCCAATGTAACAACGGATCATCAGTGAACACTAATAAATGCATTTTTGATGATGATTTTTGGCAAGCCACAGTATACAATGTGCTTATTCTTAACCTGTAAAAATTATTATGCCCATTTTTAAAAACTTCAAAATGTATGTTCTCTCACATCTTACAAACACCTCTTCCTCTGCATCCATGTTTACTAATACATTTCATAAACCCTTCCAAATTTCCTTCTTTGCAAATTTTTTTCTTTTACCCATTGGTAGATTGCTATGAGCACCAATTCATATATAATTTAGTGACTCTGTAGAGAAAAATTCTTTTGCCTCTATTTAGGAACAATATCTGAATTTCTTCCTTTCTGAACAAAAACCCTTCATAAATTTCTCTTTACAAAATGCTAAAGCACATCTCTTAGTTAGCTAGTTCAGTTTAAATTTTAAAATACTAATTTGAGGGGCACCTGGGTGGCTCAGTTGGTTAAGTGTCCACCTTCGGTTCAGGTCATGATTGCAGGGTCCTGGGATCGAACCCCCCATCAGGCTCCCTGCTTAGTAGAGGGGCCTGCTTCTTCCCTCTTCCCCTGCCCTCTCCCCTGCTTATACTCTCTCTCTCTCCCTTTCTCTCAAATAAGTAAGTAAAATCTTTAAATAGATAGATAGATAAAATAGTAATTTGAAAAACATTACCCAAACACTGATTATGTAAAAGCAGGATGCTAAGTACTGTTGGAAAAAAAAGAATAAGTCAAACACATCTCTGCCTCCCTTCTGGGAGTTTAAAGAAAGTAAAGTTTAAAGAAAGTAAAACAGGGGCGCCTGGGTGGCTCAGTGGGTTAACCCTCTGTCTTTGGCTCAGATCATGATCTCAGGGTCCTGGGATTGAGGTCTGCATCAGGCTCTCTGCTCAGCAGGGAGCCTGCTTCTCTCTCTCTCTCTCTCTCTCTCTCTCTGCCTGCCTCTCTGCCTACTTGTGATTTCTCTGTGTCAAATAAATAAAATCTTAAAAAAAAAAAAGTACGTAAGCAAAGAAACAATCAATGCAGAACTATTTAACCCCTATAATAGAGATAGAAGTAAAGATGCTAGGATCCCAGAAACAAGACCCATTCATTCCAATAGAGTGTGGAAGATTGCATTAGTGGCTCCAATTTCTCATCTCTTCTATGACCACACCCTTTGTCAGGTAACCCTGAAGTGCCCGTACATTGTGGGAGAGGCACCTTGTCTTTGGGTTTGGCTATGTGACTTCCTTTAACTAACAGAATGAGGCAAAATTCATGGAGTGTCCGCTCCATAGACAGGACTCAAGAAGCCTACATATTTTTGCTTGAGCTCTCAAACCTCTACCATTACCATGAGAAGAACACGTCTAGGCTAACTAACATGCTTGTCCTAATAGAAAAGAAGAGACAGGCAGAACAAAACTAGACACTCTAACTGAGCCCAGCCTACTTCCATCTTCAGCCAGCCCTGAGATCTATGGGAATGAGTGCTTGATGTTTTAAGCCACTGAGTTTCAGTGTGGCATACAGCATAGCAATTTTATGGCAATAGCTTACTGATACACAGAGGGATGAAGGAAGTCTTGCACCTCAGAGGATATGGCATTAGTTCTGAACTTAGAAGAAGTGGCTGTTTTTAAGGTGTAATTGACATGTATCATTATATGAATTTCAAACGTATAACTGGACTTGATATTTGCATATATTGCAAAATGGTCACCACAGTAAGTTTAGTTGACTCCCAACCACACACATAGTTATGATCTTTTTCTAGTGATGAGAACTTTGAAGATCTACTGTCTTAGCAACTTTTCAAGGATACAACACCGTATTATTAACTATAACCACCAAGGAACTAGATCATCCTATGCTGAAAGGAAAGCACAGGCGGAATCTCAGAGTCATGTTCAAGGACTATCAAGCCATGGAATGCAAAGCCAAAGAGGAATGTAATGGTTTGAAGTGGCGGTGGGTGGGAGGTTGGGGTACCGGGTGGTGGGTATTATGGAGGGCACAGATTGCATGGAGCACTGGGTGTGGTGAAAAAAACAATGAATACTGTTTTTCTGAAAATAAATAAATTAATTTATAAAAAAAAAGTATGGAAGCAGGTTCTGGAGGTTCTTGAATCCCATATTAAGGAATCTGCATTTTATTTTACACTCTATGGTTCTAAGGAAGGAAGGAATTTGATTTGGCCTAGACTTCTGGAAAATAATATTGGCAACAATTTGGGCTAAATGCAAGGGAGGAAAAAGAATCAGATTAAGAATGATTGATCCCCTACTATATACTGAATGCTTTACCTTAATTATTTCATATAATCTCTCAACAATTCTGTGAAGAAAATATTGGTACCCCTTTATATAGGTGAAGAAAAAGACATTAAGTAACTTTCCCCAAATCCCATAGCTGGCAAGAGATAGAGCCAGGCTTCAATGTCAGGTCGTATGACAAGAAGGTCAAATTGTATCCTCTCTGTACTATAATCATTCTGCTTCCCAAATATTGGATGCAGGCGGACAAATTAGGAGGCTATTGCTATAATCTAGGCAGTGCTAATGAATTATGATGTGGCCATGTGAAAAGAGAAGAGAGGATGTATTTTTAAGAGATTATATAGTAGTATTTATTTATTTATATTGTCAAAATAAAACTGCCAGCAACTGGTTGAATATGGCTGGTGACAGAGCATGATAAGAAGGTACCACATTTTTTAGCATGACTAACCATGACGCCACTATGATAGGAGACAGAGAAAAAGCAGATTCAGTGGTAAGAAACCAGACACTAGAGTTATGATCTTGGGCAGCTTTCTGACTAGTGATAATATTAATAATAACTCTTGCTGAGCACGGTTCATAGTGTTTTGCCTTAAGCAATTCATTCATCCATACCACAACCCTATGAACTAGGTGCTATTATTATCCCAAATGATTGCTAAGAAACCTGAGGAACTGAGAAGTTCAAGAACTGGCAATGATTCTTGGATAGAAACACAAGCAACTGGGCTCTGGGGCCACACTCTTGACAACCACACTCTGGAATCAGTCAGTAACGGTTCCTCCAACGTGCTTGACCCCAGTCCCAAGAACTGTTCATCAGGACAGTCAAGGCTATACTGCAGTGAAGAGCCCCAAAACAACAGATGCTTAATACAAGGAAAGATCACTTCTCACACTCTCCAAATCCTGCAAATTCTAGCCAATTACCAAGGCATAGTTCTCCCTGTGTCAATAGAACATTCTCGATTGCCTCAGTCTTAGGTCACATCCAAAGCAACATGTGCTATCAAGACAGCAGCCATATGGAAGAAGAGGATTGCATTTTTTGAACTGGCACTCCAATGTTTTGTCCTAAGAAAAGAGATGTATTTATATACATTTCTGCCTGCAACCCACCCATCAGAACTAGTCCCATGGCCAACTCCAACTACATGGGGCAGGGACAACTCCACCTACTGCAATTCTATCTAGAGAAGAGTGGGGCCATAAACACTGAGGCATAGCAGCAGTATCTATTTCCTCAACTGTACATTTCTTGTAACACAGCAGTAATTAGACATTTGGGTCTTAAAACTCAAATTCAGGGTGAAAGCACTATTTTGAAATGTATTTGGATAAGCATTTGTATAGATCCCAACTTCCAACTCCCTTCTCAGAATCTAGAGTGTTCATGCCCTATTCCCTGTCACCACTCCCATTCCTGTCAAAGGAGATGGGAAAGATCAAAGGACATAATCCATATGGTTTGCAAGCTTTAAAGGACAACACGAATAGAATGCTATCTGCTGTTAGGCTCTTTATTTATCCTCAATTATCTCTCTCATTCAGTAGTCACGGAGCACCTAGACTAAAAGGCCTTCTACTAGGCATGGTGACAGATACAAAACTATTTAATACCTATCCCTGCCCTCAAGCAGATACAACTAAATGAAGAACCCAGGCTGTGTCCATAAAATGTTAATAAACATAAAGCAAAGCAGCAGAAAATACGTGCGGCAGTGAGCACTTCTGATAGGAAACACTATACTAGAGAACAGCGAGGAAAGAAATGTGGAATGTTTTGAAATGGTTTTCTGAGAGTCTTTTCACAGCTAAAGTGGTGAATGCAAAGGCATGAAGTCGCCAGGTGTAAGGACCACAGGAGCATCCCAGTGAAGGGAAAAGTGTATGTCCTATCAAAAGGCCTTCACATTCTGAGGAGAAACACAAACACCATTGTGGATTGAACAAGACCCAACTTCTTGGCAGGATCTAGACTGTGACCTCTGGTTTAGAGTGCTTCCCCCAGGGACTTTTGTGTTGGCTGATAGCAAATCCTTAAGTAAAACAGGTAAATTTCAGACAGAGACAGTTCATGGGGACAGACAAGAGACAAAGAAGATTGGACAAGAGTTGTTCCCAGAATCTCTCTATAGTCCCTGAGAAATCTTGCCACAGGAGAGTTTGCCTGATCTAGTAAGACCAGTCAGTATGATGCTGATGCACAGAGAACTAAAATACATCTTGCCTAAATTATTACAAATTTCAACTTAGTAAGGTCAAAACTATTAAGGTTTTCCTCTAACTTGAAATCATTGTGATGGCACGACAAATGTTAGAACCAAAACCTTAACAACAATCCAGTGATGTCAACATCTAAAGAAAGAACAGGGAAGAACAATTAACTAACATGATTGCATAAGGAACAATAGGTTGGCTTAATTAAGACCTTCCAAAGACGCATGCTACCCACTAGAGATTTTCTGAATTTTTTTAAGAGTGTACATTTATCCCTGACACTAACACTCAGGATTTTGTTAAATATAACATTTATTTTTATGTCTTATCTTGTCCTCTGCCCCCTGAAAATGATTAAACATCCCATTTAATTTGAGAGGAACTTAAACTTAAGACAACTAATAAAGATTTAAAAATCTTTTCTTCTGCATTAGCATTTTTAATTAATTTATATTTAAAGAACTCTTTGGCCTGTACCTTAATTTTAAAACACTATCTATTTGTGTCATCTTTTCCAATCTTTTATAGGTGCATACATCTATTTTTAAATTTTATGTAGTTGTAAGTATGTGATGTTACTTGTGTGTTTCATTTATTTAAATCTACTTTTTATGTAATTTCCCAAGTATCCACATAGGTCACACATTTATCAAGATAAAGGTTGTAATTTGCTAATCCAACCCTTAAAGCTTGCTTCTAATTTTTTAATATGATGAATAATTTGCCATGAGCATCTGGAAAACAGATACATTTTTTCTCTTAGAAATATTTACGTAGGCTGCATCCCCAAAAGTGGAATTATTGATCACTCAGTACTATCATATTTATTGTTTTCATTACCAATTTTTTCTAGGATGGTTTTATAAGTTTGTAAAATCTTACTTGTACTTCTTTCTCTACTGCCCCGAATACTTAGTTTTTATTATTTTATTTATCTTTGTTTATGTCACATATAAGAAGGATAATCTCCTATGGTCTTTCATGTATTTATATGTAGCTATGATCAAGCTTATTGATTTATTGTTCATTCTTTCTTGTATGCAAATGGTTTGTTCTTCCTCTTTGGCCAATTATTCTGTGGAAAAGAAATATTAGTTTTATTCATCTACAATTTTCCCCTTTACATTTGGATACTCACATTATATTCATCACACTTATTTTGTACATTTCCCCAGCGCAAATCTTAATTTTGAAGATTTGTCTGATAAAGTTATTTTAAAATATTTATCACAGAAGCACTTACAGAAATTCCTAACTACCACACTCTAAACTCCTGAGAAACTGATTCATACTGGCCTAAGTTAGTCTTGATTCAGTGCCTAAATTTTGACTAATCCCAACTTTCCTTCCAATATGGCGTTAGCATCTTGACTTTGTGAATTTCCCAAGCAGACTGGTATTATAGATGTTGAGTATGGTTAGGCCTGATACACAGCTGGTTTCATGCTTCTGTGAAGTTGGCAAATATAATGTAGAAAGGCATGTCTCCAGTAGCTGTTCAGACAGCAGATCTTGTGATTTACAGTATCACACAGGAGTCTAAATCCACACTATTATTCCAAGAATACATTAGTGGGCAATACTTTTAGAAGCTATTCCAGGAGCATGGAGGCCAAGATCTCAGCAGAAATTGAGATAAACAAACATTCATAGTAAATGAGCCCTGATGAGGAAAGGGCCACCTGTTCCTTTTTTGCAACAATGCTAACTATCATTACTGGGAACAGTAGAGAGCTACCTCTCCAAAGCTAGAGGGCCAAGAGCCTCATATTGAGAAACTCCCTGTGCTTTCTGAAGCTTCATTTTTATTATGGAAAGAACACTGCATCAGGAAGTTCACTGAAGCAATACCAACTCCTTTGCACTGATTTATTTCTTACTGAGCTCATCAACTCCAAGAATCCAAACACCAACCGTGCAATTTCCAAATCTATATGCCAGACCAAACCTTTCTTTTGGACTTGAGATCCAGATTTCCAAATGTGCTAGAGACTGCTGCTCTGTGGTACTTACGCCCCTCAGGCACTGGACACTCAACCATATTCTTTCTTCTCTTGCCAAACCTGCTTCTTCTACCATATTCCCGATAGGGTGGGTAACATCAACATTTACCCAGTTGTCCAAGCCAAAGTTTTGAGGAAGAACCTGACACGTCTCTCACACCTCTTAGAGTAATTCAGTCTTCCTTGTAATTGCCTCTTGAACCCATCTCACCCCTTGCTTCCTTACCCTCATTATTGCACTCCAAGCTTTCTGTAGCTTTTGCACTAAACTCTTGAGAGTTCATCCAACTTCCAGACTCAGTTCCCTCTCATCCCTCTAGCACACCATACCAGACAGCTCTTTAAATAATCTGCCCTGGTCAAGGGACCTCCCACTTCAAAATTATTTAATATCTCTCATTCCTTACAGGACAAAGTCTAAACCACTTAGCACGGCATCAACTTTGTAGGATGTTTGTTACTTGCAAAGTCCTACCAGAGGGCAGATAAAGATTTGTATAGCTGATTCTACAATAATGATGAAATATACTCTACCACTCACATCCTCACATATTCCCAGCCCTGTATTAATAACACATGTTACACAGCTAGGTGGAAATAGGAATCAAGTTGAGAACTGCATCGCAAGTGTCTTTGTGGTCTCACCTTAGGAATAGTTATCTCTAACAATCTCTTTATGTTTTGGAGTGGAAGCTTATAAAATATTACATATATTATAATGATTATTAACTCAATAGTGTAACTCAATAGTGGATGTATTCATCAACACACTGAACTTAAATGTTATGGCCACTTAATAATGTGTTATAGATACTAATAAATGTACCAACTATGCCATGGTGATATATGGATTATATCCAAATCACACAACACAAAAATTCCACTAACCGCAATGACAAGGCAAAATCAGCGGGTCTTTAGATGACAGTTTAAGCCCACAAAGAATAAGAAAAAAGTCTTTAAAAATTGGTACCTAGGGAGCCTGGGTGGCTCAGTGGGTTAAGCCGCTGCCTTCGGCTCAGGTCATGATCTCAGGGTCCTGGGATCGAGTCCCTCTTCGGGCTCTCTGCTCAGTAGGGAGCCTGCTTCCTCCTCTCTCTCTCTCTGCCTGCCTCTATGCCTACTTGTGATCTCTCTCTGTCAAATAAATAAATAAAATCTTTAAAAAAAAAAAATTGGTACCTACCTTTTGCATCACATGGATGGAACTGGAGGGTATTATGCTAAGTGAAATAAGTCAATCAGAGAAAGACAATTATCATCAAGTTTCACTCATATGTGGAATATAAGGAATGGTGCCGAGGACAGTAGGGGAAGGACACAAAACTGAGTGGGAAGAAATCAGAGAGGGAGACAAACCATGAGAGACTCCTCACTCTGGGAAACAAACTGAGGGTTGTGGAAAGGGACGTGGGTGGGGGTATGGGATAACTGGGTGACAGCATTAAGGAGGGCACGTGTTGTGATGAGCACTGGGTGTTATACACAACTAATGAATCATTGAACATTAAATCAAAAACTAACGTGTTGACTAACTGAATTTAAATTAAAAAATTTTTTTGAAAAATTTGGCTGAGTGTTTTGTCAACTCCTCTGAACTTAAATAATCAGTTCTCCAAAATGTATTGCCAGTTACACATGCACAATTTTTCTTTTAAGTGATTAACTTCTGAAAAGCGAAGCTGCCTTTACCCTCATCAGATTTTATTCTAAGATCATTTCCAAGGCTTAACTCTGCCCCACTTAAATAATTTTCCATCTCCATATTTATTTTCTTAAATAAAACATATGCAAAGAGCTATCCCATTCAAAGAGCAGAATATGATAAAGTTCCCCTTGGGCCTAAAATAAAAATTCATATTTTGGATAACCAGAGGCATCTTTCAGATGATTTGTCTCTGCATACACCACAGAAAGACATGTAATGGAGGCCTATTCTATATTTTCCAGGGTTTTCTTTATTCTTGCCACTTTGCCTTTCTTTCTTGGGCTTACTTTAACAAGGCAGGTGGCATACAGGAAGGATCTGAAAGAGATAAAAATTCAGGAAAAGCTCAATGATCCTGCCAGTGATGATTCCTTTGCTCACTCACCTTCTGGATTCTCCTGTCCCTGCTTGTATTTGAGGATGGTTTCCCTGCCTACGTTGAAGAAGGAGCCCTCTTCATTCCACTGCAGAGGCCTGCTCTCCCTCTTTGTGGAGTCCTGTGTCCTGAAAGTCTAGGCCTTTGCAGCAAAATCTATCCACAGTATTTTCTCTAAATTTCAACTCTTCTTTTATTCTCCAATTGGTGGCTTGAAGCTCAATTTTTTGTAAAGATTTAGTTTTTCCTTGTATCCAGTGCAGAAGCTATCTTTGAGACTCGAGGTCCTATTTTCATTAAGAAGGATGTAAATACGCACGTAGAGTGTTAGAACTATCCCTTGATCCTGAACATTACTCTCTGTTATTGAGAGAGTTTTCGGAGTTTTTGTCTCAGGTCTGAGGATATGATCTTTATCACCTTCCTGGTAATTCTTACTCACTACATACATGTGATGTGAGGAATAACCAATAAAGGATGTTATGAAGTCTCTTCGGGGCATTGTACATTCTATAGACAATCATTTCAGCGTCAATAATTTCTGAGTGAAAATGTATAGGGAGAATGGAACCCACATGCTTTGGTGCCATCCCACAAATTTTGAAAGCCAATGGGAACTTCAACATAGCCAAGCCCAACAGAAATATTAATTTACACAGTAAATTTTATAGATCTACTCTTCATAACATTTCCCCTTTTTAATTTCTATGTTTAATAAGTAAATGTTGATCTGCTATTAAAGTTTAAAAGATGAAAAAACGAAAGTGACAAAAATAAAACAGCAAAAAAGATAGCTCTGGGCTTGTAAACGAAATTACAAGGTTTTGACAGGGCCACAATTTAGGAGCATTACTTATCTTCCATTACTAAGGCTGTGTTTAAAAAACAGAAAATCATTTTTAATCACGGAAAATGCAATTTTTCTGAACCAGTTGATAGAAAATCTGGTTCTGGCACTATCTTAGTTAATGGCTTGGGCAAAGCCTTTTGGCCTACTTTTACTTATAGGATGTTTTCAAAAGAAAAATTAGAGCCACTGAATCTTCTTCATTCCAGAAAAGTGGGGTGTCAGCAGAATTCTTTCTCTTACTTTTTTGTTGCTATCTTCTGAGCCCCCAAGTTATTCAAAGTCCAGAGAAGGAAAAGCAGACAAAAAAGTGATTTTTTCTTTACATCAGCTTGAAGGTCTTCCTCCCTCCTGAACTAACTTCATTTTCATTCACGCTTCTCAGTCCTCTCATACACTTTTCTCTTTTCCTTCCACCTTCAAAAGAGTTCCAGATGTGAGGATACCATACAATGACCAAGAGAGACACCTGAAAGAAAGGAGTCAACAAACCCATGTTTGTGTTTGTTGTTTTATCTGGCTCACTAGAAACACTAGGTACTTGTTGTGTTTCTTGCTCTGCTGAGAGAAGTATGAAAACAGTTATCAAACAGTTCCAAGGCAGATTTGGGAGTTTCAAATTCCCTCCCAATGGCTAGATGTGACTCACTAGCCTATTGTTGGCATTCCTAACTGGAGACCCAAGTAGACTGAATCGGCTCCATCCGTTCCAGATAAGAAATCAGTTGCTAGGGCAACTGATTTCACCCGGGTGACTCAGTGGGTTAAGCCTCTGCCTTCAGCTCAAGTCATGGTCTCAGGGTCCTGGGATCAAGCCCCACATCGGGCTCTCTGCTCAGCAGGGAGCCTGTTCCCCTCTCTCTCTGCCTGCCTCTCTGCCTACTTGTGATCTCTCTCTCTGTCAAATAAATAAATCTTTAAAAAAAAAGGGGGGGGGATGTGTTGCTGTCAGCTAAATGAATGGCTTCCTAATTTTTTTTTTAAGATTTTATTTATTTGTTTGACAGAAAGAAAGCAAGAGAGCACAAACAGGGGGAGCAGAAGAAGGAGAGGGAGAAACAGGCTCCATGCTGAGCAAGGAGCCTGATTCGGGACTCGATCCAAGGACCCTGGGATCATGGCCTGAGCTGAGGATAGACTCTTATCAACCCAGCCACCCAGGTGCTCCTGGCTCCCCAGTTCTCGCGCTTCAAGCAAACTCTCCCAGGCATTCATCCTACCTAGAAAACATGCCTCTGGTTTGCTTCCTCTCTATTCCTTAGAGAAGTGGAATTAATAACGATTTTCAGAAGAACTCTTAGGTTAAAAACACATAAAGCTCAGTATGAGCTCATCTAAAATAGTCTTTCCTAATACCTTGATTCTCCCTTTAACAGAAGAAATAAAGATTTTTTATTATTTTTTTTTACTTTTTTAAAAATTTATTTATTTTCAGCATAACAGGATTCATTACTTTTATTATATTTAATCCTGAAAGCTGTAAGGAGGGCTAGATTTTGTTTCTCTCTGATTTATTTCTGTCTTACTTGTATCAGACTGGTCACATTAGGTTTGGGAAGACAAAGGAAACATAAAATAGGGTGAATCAGGGAAATTCCTTTAAATAATTGGTTGTCCTAAATAGTATGTTTACCCACTCCCCCTCCAAAAAGATAAAAACCCACCTATTTATTACAATCGAATATAAATGAAATTCTGACCTATAAATATGCATTTCACAAAAATATTCATTGGATCTTTTTCTTTTAGCTGAAAAAGCACCACTCTTGCTCAGTAACATAGCCTTAAAAATGTTATGATTTAAGAAATGGGGGTGTTCAATGGGCTGTTATCATGCCCTAGTACGTGTAAGTTACTCCTGAGTCATTAAATAGATGCTCACGGACAGGAACCCCATCAGCAATGGCAGCAATCACAGCAAGCTACTAGTTAAGAGTGGGCAGTAGGAAAATGGGGGCAGCAGAGAGGTCATTTTCATTCTAATATCATTTCATAAGAGTAAAAGGGAAGCTTCAATAGCTTTATGGTACCAAATATGTTTTAATGATCTCCCTGGGCCAAGAAAAAGCTTGAAGAATATTCAAATGAGATGGGACGGCTAAGACTATTTTCATCGAAAGGAGTTTGAGAATAAGGTATTCGGGGGTCACAGGAAGCAGATTTGGACATGGAGATTCCCTTACCTAATGTATATAGCAGCTTCTTCTCATCCTCTTTCTAGGGAGATGGGTGGATGCATGGGTGTTCTTACAGCTGTTTGCTAAACACATGTCCTTACATCACCTCTTAGATACACATCCCTTCTTTTTAGCAAGGTCTCCATACAGGCGGTGTGAGGACAGCTCACTGTGGTTGATCCAGAAGTATGAATACCCACAATTGTTCCTCCCTCTCTTGCTCCTCCTCTGCTCCCAGGGCCTGCAGAGACATCTCAGTCTTCTGGCAGGCATAAGGAAAGGAAGGGCGATGATGCCTTCCCCTCCTCCCCAGCTGGGACCTGGGATGCAGGCTATGTGGCCAATGTGATATTAAGGTATTTCTCTTCAGGCCACTCTGCCCTTATTACATATGCACAGAGAAAAATTCATATGTATAAGCCACAGACTAATTCTTGGCAATTCCCACCAGTATAGCGAATCCTTCTTCCCACTTTCTGGTATCCAGTAACCGTGCAGAGCTGAAGTTGTAGCCTGCTCATTTCAACACAGATTTGAGGGGACCTTATCATTTGGCATTTTAGAGTAAATACTACTGTAACTAAAATCTTTGTGGAGAGTAAAGTATTCTTAGTATTACAACTAGTCAAAGATTTAAAATCACCGAAGTACATTTGTATAATGAAAAACGTACTTATGCAATAACTGGAATGTAATCTTACAGGATAATAAGTGTTTCACTCTGGCTCGCTTATCAGTGAATGCCACAGCCTGTAACACTGTGGAAGCCAGGAGCCACTTTCCACTTCAGAAAAAAAATGCCAAGATTTTAAGAACTTTTAGGTTTGCAGTTTTCTGAAGTGCAAATCAACGAGATCCCCTTGTTCTGTTCAAAAAATTGCTATGTGTTTTTAAATTCTTCGAATGATACCTGACACACGAAATGGTGTTATGACTGCTGCAATCATTTAAATATTTGGATAAATAAAAGTATCTCCTAGAAAACCCTCGGGAAGAATCATTCTCCTACCCTACTGAAACTTTCAGTGTTATTTCTTGAAATAGGGACCCCCATTTTTGTACCCCTAAAGCCCACCATGAATGTCTTCTAAATGGAAATAGTTCACAATTGGGAAATAGAAAGAAGACAAATGAGAAGAACTAGATAATTTTTGAACAGTGAATAAGCTAAGAGATGGCTTAGTAACAGCAGTCAAGGGTAAAAATGTTTGAGAAAGATGAGGACAAGCTTAACTTCATTCCACTCAGGACAAGGTGGGAGGAAACAGACTTAAAACTACACCAGAAATATCTGTTGCATATGCATAAATATTTACATGTACACAAAAATGTTGGACATCCACATACACACACATAAATACAGCAGAGTCTTCATAAAGCCCTTGTGTACTCTCTTTTCTTTCCCCTGGACATCGTAAAGTCTGATAACTTACTTTGGGGGTATGATATAAATGTCCTGTGCAGAAGTCCAGAAGTGAGTTTATTAAATTGCAGGACAACCATGTAGGTATTACAATATATACTCATGGCAGGTCCTATGACACATAACACAAATGGCTGCCATAAACAAGAAGATAATGGATAACGTTGGCTATAGAATTAAAGTCCACATCACTCTTTAGAGGAAGATGTGTTTTGACTTTATAGGATACATATACATTGCTTCTGTCATACCTACAATGCAAGCTATTAGACTTTTAAAAAGCTACAAGAAAACATTGTGAAGTAACTTTGTGTATTAAAAAAATTCCCGGGGCACCTGGGTGGCTCAGAGGGTTAAAGCCTCTGCCTTCAGCTCAGGTCATGTCACCAGGGAGCCTGCTCCCTCCTCTCTTTCTGCCTGACTCTGCCTACTTGTGATCTCTCTGTCAAATTAATAAATAAAATCTTAAAAAAAATTCTCTTAGAAAGGTTGAATATAAAAAAAGTAAAAGTCTGTCAACTTCTTAGAGTCCCAAGTAAATATTTTGTTTGGATGTTTTATAGTTTCAATCTTTTTTGAGTAACTACGTCATTTCCTAAAACTATTCCTGGCAAAGTACCTTCTTGTGTATCTTCTCATATATAATTCTTCCTCAACCATCTCTGAAGAGGAAGTAACCTTCCCACCATGTCCTTTAGATATTGAGTCTTAAAGATAAGTAGGTGCCATCCTGAATGTGTGAAGGTGCAAAAGCTCCATAGGCAGAAAAAGCATTAGGAAAAGATGGAAGAACCAGAATAAAAAGTAAATGGATAGGAAAACTCCACCAAAAAATTGCTAGAACTGATGAAGGAATTCAGCAAAGTTGCAGGACATAAAATCATGCACAGAAGTCTGCTGGTTTCTGTACACAAACAATGAAGCAACGGAAAGAGAAATCAAGGAACAGATCCTGTTTACAGTTGCACCAATAACCATAAGATACCTAGGAATAAACCTAACCAAAGAGGTAAAGGATTTGTATTCTGAAAACTATAGAACACTTACAAAAGAAATTGAGGAAGACACAAAGAAATGGAAAAACATTCCATGCTCATGGATTGGAAGAACAAGTATTGTTAAAATGTCTATGCTACCCAGAGCAATCTACACATTCAATGCAATCCCTATCAAAATACCATCAACATTTTTCAGAGAGCTGGAACAAACAATCCTAAAATTTATGGAACCAGAAAAAAAACCAAATAGCCAAAGTAATGGTGAAAAAGAAAAACCAAAGCTGGAAACATCACAATTCCAGGCTTTAAGCTCTATTACAAAGCTGTTATCAAGACAGTATGGTACTGACACAAAATAGACACAAAAATCAATGGAACAGAACAGAAAACCCAGAAAGAGACCCTCAACTCTGTGATCAGTTAATCTTGGACAAAGCAGGCAAGAGTATCCAATGGAAAAAAGACAGTCTTTTCAATAAATGGTTTTGGAAAAACTGGATGGCCACATACAGAATGAAACTGGACCACTTTCTTACACAATATACAAAAATAAATTCAAAATGGATGAAAGAACTAAAAGTAAGATAGGAATCCATCAAAATCCTAGAGGAGAACACAGTCAACAACCTCTATGGTCTTGATCAAAGCAACTTCTTACAGGACACATCTCTAAGGGCAAGGGGAACAGAAGCAAAAATGAACTATTGGGGGAAAAAAAACTATTGGGACTTCACCAGAATAAAAAGCTTTTGCATAGCACAGGAAACAATCAACAAAATTAAAAGGCAATGGAAAAGATATTTTCAAATAGCATATCAAATAAAGGGCTAGTATCCAAAATGCATAAAGAACTTATTAAACTCAGCACCCCAAAATCAAAAAATCCAGTCAAGAAATGGACAGAAGACATGAACACACATTTCTCCAAAGAAGACATACAAATGGTTACTTGAAAAAGTGTTCACCATCACTCAGCATCAGGGAAATACAAATCAAAACCAGAATGAGATACCAGATTACACTGGTCAGAATGGCTAAAATTAACAACTCAGGAAAAAACAGATGTTGGCAAGGATGTGGAGAAAGGGAAGCCCACTTACACTGTCGGTGGGAATGCAAACTTGTTCAGTCATTCTAGAAAACAGTATGGGGGTTCCTCAAAAAGTTACAAACAGAACTACCCTATGATCCAGCAAATGCACTACTAGACATTTATCTAAAGGATACAAAACTAGTGATTCAAAGGGGCACATGCACCCAATGTTTATAGCAGCAATGTTGACAATAGCCCAAATATGGAAAGAGCTCAGATGCCCATCAAGAGATGAATGGATAAAAAAGATGTGGTATATATATAATGGAATATTAGTCATCAAAAAGAATGAACTTGCTGTTTGCAATGACGTGGATGGAATTAGAGGGTATTATGCTAAATGAAATAGTCAGAGAAAAGACAAATACCACTATTATTTCATTCATGTGGAATTTAAGAAACAAAACAGATAAACATAGGGGAAAATACAATAAGATAAAAAGAGAGAGGGAGACAAAGAATAAAAGACTCTTAACTGTAGGGAACAAACTGAGGGTTGCTGGAGGGAAGGAGAGGGTGTTTCTGGAGGGGAGATGAGGTTATTGGGTGCTAGGCATTAACAGGGACATTTGATATAGTGAATACTGCGTGTTATATGTAACTGGTAAATCATGAAATTCTACCCTGAAATTAATAATACATTATTTGTTAACTAAATTGAATTTAAATTAAAAAAAAAAAACAAGTACAAAGCAGCATAACATATTTAAGAAAATATACTTGGGTTATGGCTGTTGTTCTGATGCTTGTTTGGTGGGAGTCAGATAGTAAAGCTGAAGACATGCTACTGAATAACAAACAAGGCTACAGATAAACAGGCTATGGAGGCCCTACTAACCACACTCTGAGGTTTAGAGGTTTTTTCTCTCAGTAACAGTTTTAAGAAGAGCATTTGGTCATCAGATTTAGGTTTTAGAAAAACCATTCTTGTAATGGTGTGGAGGATTCAGTGAAGAATAAACATGACCACAGGCAGCAAGGACCATTTGGGGACCGACCTATGGTAGTAATGGAGGGACTAGAAAAGGAGGTAGTCTGAAAGAAACTGAGAGGAAAGAATTTGTAGGATTTAGTGTTAATTGAATGAGAAGTTAAGTGAGAGAGTGGAAACTAGGATGACTCTGAGGGTTCTGAATTAAGAGATCATGTATTTAATGATACCACACATTGAGGCGGGGACTAGAACAGAAGCAAAAATAGAGGAGATAAAGAAAGCATGGGAAGGAGAAATTAGTTCTATTTTGATATTTTAGATTTGAGGTGTTTGTGGGATGCTCATCAAGTTGAAGCTCAAAGAAAAAGTAGATTTTAGGAAACTGCCTAGAAAATCTGATGTCAGTGAAACCAAAACAGTGATGCTGCACTTCAGAGCTAAAGTCCCTGACAACCCTCTTGTGAAAAAAGGAGTGCTTCTCTTTTTTAATCCTCAAAGGGCTCAATACCAGAGGGCTCTAATGCATTACAGACTTCACTATTATACCTCTTTTATACCACACAGATAGCCATTTGTTCTCAGAGTACACCCACCTTTTAAAGAACCTGGATATCACAGTTAATATGTCAACCTGGCTAGGCTATACTCCCCAGTTATTCAATTAAACACTAATCTAGGTATTGCTGTCAAGTTATTTTATACATGTAGTTAACATCTACAATTAGTTGACTTTAAGTAAAGGAGATTATTCCCAGTAATCTGGGGGCGGGGTAGGGGCAGTTATTCAATCAGCTGAAAGACCTTGAAAGCAAAGCTAAACCCACAACTAACACCATACTTTATGGTTGAAGACAAGATGCTTCCCCTTAATATCAACAACAAGACAGGATGTCTGATCTCCTTGTGCATAGCCAATGTATTAGTTCAAATTCTAGCTATCGCAATTAGGCAAGAAAAAGAAATAAATGTTATCCAAATTGGAAAGGAAGAAATAAAACTATGTCTATCTGCAGGTGACATGTCTTATATATAGAAAAATCCTAAAGAATCCACTAAAAAAACTATCAGAACTAATAAATGAGTTCAGCAAGGTTGTAGGATTCAAGGTCAATACACAAAAATAAATTTTATTTCTGTACACTTGCAATAAGCAATATAACTTAAAATTAAGAAAATAGTTCCACTCATGATAGCATCAAAAAGAATACTACAAATCAACTTAACAAAATAATTGGAAAACATCTGAAAACTACAACACATTGTGAAGAGAAATTAAAGATTAAATAAATGGAAAAACATCCCACGTTTGTGGATTGGAAGATCTAACATTGTTAAAATGAGAGTACTCCCCATACTGAAATACAGAGTCAATGCAATCTTTATCAAAATCCCAGCTGATTCTAAAATTGATATGTAACTGCAAGGGATTCTAATTAGAAAAAACAATCTTAAAAAAAAAAAAAGAATAAAGGAGGACTCACATGTCCCAATTTCAAAACATATTTACAAACCAGTGGTATAGCAGATTATATGGGCAAAAATAAACATACAGATAAATGGAAGGGAAATGGAATAGAAGTGAGAGTTTAGCAATAAACTCATATATCTATGATCAACTGATTTTTAACAAGGATACCAAAACCATTCAATAGGAAAGGATAGTTTTCTCAACAACTGGTGATAGATTAACTGATCGTCACATGCAAAGAACTAAGCTAGTATCTCATCTCACACAATTTACAAAAATTCAAAATGTATCAAAGACCTAAATAAAAGGGCAAAAATATTTTCTTAGAAGAAAATATAGGGGAAAATTTTCATGACCTTGCATTTATCAAATAATTCCTAGATATGACACCAAAAGCACAGGCAACAAAAGAAAAAATAAATTAGACTTCATCCGAATAAAAAATTTTTATGTTTCAAAGAACACTATCAAAAAAGAAAAGATAGCCTACATAATGGGAGAAATATTTGCAAGTTATATATCTGATAAGATATCTTATATAATATAAAGAGCTCTTACCACTCAATAATAAGACAAATAACAAATGAGAAAAGTATCCAAATAATTATTTCTCCAAAGAAGATATATTGCAGTTGTTGAGCACAAGGAAAGATACACAACATCATTACTAAATTCAAATAATAATGAGACACCATTTCACACCCACTAAAATGGCTAAAAAAAAAACAAGTCAGATAATCAACAAATGCTGAGAATATGGAGAAACTGGAACCCTCAAAAATTCTGGTGAGAATGTAAAATGATCCACCCATTTTGGAATACAGTCTTGCAGTTCTTCAAATGATTGAACACAAGTTATTATATGATTCAACAATTCTGCTCCTAGATGTATACCCAAGAGAAATAAAAACATATATCCACACAGAAAATTATATACAAATGCTTATAGCAATATGATTCGTATTAGCCAAAACGTGGAAATAATTCAAATATCCATCAATGGAGGACTGAATAGTACATCCTATAATCCATTCAGTGGAATATTACTCAGCTATGAAAAGGAGTGAAGTAGTTATACTTGCTATAACAAAGATGAACCTTAAAAATAAGTTGGGGTGTCTGAGTGGCTCAGTGGGTTAAGGCCTTTGCCTTCAGTTTGTGTCATAATCTCAGGATCCTGGGATCAAGCCCCGCGCATCAGGCTCTCTGCTCAGCGGGGAGTCTGCTTCCCCCCCTCTCTCTCTGCCTGCCTCTCTGCCTACTTGTGATCTCTGTCTGTCAAATAAATAAATAAACTCTTAAAAAAATATATTACGGTAAGTGAAAGACCTCAGCTACAAGACCACATACTATATGATTCCATTTATATAGAAGTCCAAAACAGATAGATCTACAGAGATAGAAAACAGATTAGTAGTTCTTTAGGGCTGTTGGGGTGGGAGGAATGGTAAAGGATACAGAATTTCTTTCTGAGGTAATAAAAATATTCTAAAATTGACCATGGTGATATTTGTACATATCTCTGAATATTCTAAAAACCATTGAATTGTATACTTTGAGTGAATTTTATCTCAATAAATTCTGTTTCTTTCAAAAGAGCAAAACTGGTAGTTCCCTGAGAAAGAAGTAAATCTGCCTGGCAACAGCAGCTCCAGCTCCTGTCAGAGAGTTTCCAGCCTGCTGACATGTCCTACAGATTTTGGACTAGCCGGCCAGTACAATCGCATAAGCCAATTCGTTGAGACAGAGAGATAACTAGATAGAAAGAATGAGATTTCTATATTTCCTTCATTTCTGTTTCTCTAGTAGAACACTGATTGATATAGATTTTGACATTCAGAAATGGGGTGCTGCTGTAAAAAAAAAAAAAAAAACTAAAAATGTGGCAGTGGTTTTGGAATTGGGTTATATAGGTAGAGGCTGAAATCATTCTGAGGTGGTTGACAGAAAAATCCTAGATTACTCTGCAGAGATGACTGGTGGAAATATGGATGTTAGAGGTACTTCTGGTGAGATCTCAGAAGGAAATGAGGAATGTGTTATCGGACACTGGAGGAAAGACAAATCTTGTTTAAAAGCCACAGAACTTGGCTAAACTGTGTTCTACTTTGGAAAAGCAGAACTTGGAAGAGATGAACTTGAATATTTAGCTGGGGACATTCCCAAAGTGTTGAAGGTGCTGCTTGATTTTTCCTTGCTGCTTATAGTAAAATGCAAAAGGAAGGAGATAAATTAAGGAAGTACTGCTAAGCAAAAAGGAACCAGCACTTCATGATTTGAGAGGTTCTCAGTCTATCCATATTGCAAAGAATGCTAAATTGGGAAATTCACGGTTGAGAAAACCTGCTCTGTAGAAAAAGCCAAGAGTGTAGCTGGACAACCTTTTGCTAAAGAGGTTTGGTGTGTGACTCATTTTCCAATGAAGCATCTCAACAGAAGCCAAGAATAGAGATGAGGTCATCCAGGAAGAATCTGTGGAGAACCCTCTTGTCTAGTGATGTGGACCCCCTTGGGATACACAGGAGGCCCATAAGGATTTGATAATATTATACCAGCACAAACATTGCCAGTTTGGATTGAAGGGACAGAGACTGGACAACATGAAAGAAGGTTGTCTACTTCTAGAATTCTATAGGCAGGAAATTGATTTATAAAGATACCCAGCAGCAAACAGATGGTACTCTTCAAGAAAAAGTTAGATAGACTGTCTCAAGGTGAGACTGTCATGGACCCTGAGTTCAAGGTCAATGAAGCTTTCACTGAGGATGCAGGGGATGATGGAGCCATACAGGCAAGGAAAGGAACCCCAAGCCACAGAGGATTACTCTCAAGTCTTGAAACCTAATGAAAGCCGCCCTGTCAGATTCCAAACTTGCTTGGTACCAGTGACCCCTTCATTTAACTTCTCCCTTTTATAATGTAGATGCCTATGCTACACCTGTCCCACTATTGTATTTTGGATGCAAATAACCTGCTATCTATGTCCACAGGCTCACAGATGGTGGGGAATTCTGTCCCAAGATAGATGATACCCATAGTTTCACCCATACCTGATTTAGATTATCAGACTTGGGGGTCTCTGAGCTGATGATAATAACATGAGATTTTAGTCCAAGGGCTGATGCTGTTATGGCTTGAGACTTGGGGCAATGTTGTATTGGGGTGAATATATTTTGCATATGCAATGGACATAAATTTTGGAGAGCCACCACATCACTCGGCATCAAGGAAATACAAATCAAAACCACAATCAGATACCACCTCACACCTGTCAGAATGACTAAAATGAACAAGTCAGGAAATGACAGATGCTGGCAAGGATGCGGAGAAAGGGGAACCCTCCTACACTGTTGGTGAGAATGCAAGCTGGTGCAACCACTCTGGAAAACAGTATGGAGGTTCCTCAAAAAGTTGAAAATAGAGCTACCCTATGACCCAGCAATTGCACTATTGGTATTTGCCCTAAAGATACAAATGTAGTGATCCAAAGGGGCACATGCACCTGAATGTTTAACTGTGGAAAGAACCTAGATTTCCATCAACAGATGAATGGATAAAGAAGATGTGGTATAATGGGGCACCTAGGTGGCTCAGTGGGTTAAGGCCTGTGCCTTCGGCACAGGTCATGATCCCAGGGTCCTGAGATCGAGCCCCGCATCAGGCTCTCTGCTCGGTGGGGACCCTGCTTCCTCTTATCTCTCTGCCTGCTTCTCTGCCTATTTGTGATCTCTATTTGTCTCTGTCAAGTAAATAAATAAAATCCTAAAAAAAAATAAAAGAAGATGTGGTATATATATACAATGGAATACTAAGCAACCATCAAAAGAAATGAAATCTTGCCATTTTCAACAATGTGGATGGAACTAGAAGGTATCATGCTGAGAAAAATAAATCAATCAGAGAAAGACAATTATCATATGATCTCCCTGATATGAAGAATTTGAGAGGCAACGTGGGGGGCTTGGGGGTTAGGGAAGGAAAAATTGAAACAAGATGGTATCAGGAGGGAGACAAACCATAAGAGACTCTTAATCTCACAAAACAAACTGAGGGTTGCCGGGGGGAAAGGGATAGGGAAAGAATGGTTGGGTTATGGACACTGGGGAAGGTATGTGCTATGGTGAGTGCTGTCAAGTGTATAAACTTGGCAATTCACAGACCTGTAGCTTGGGGCTAATAATACATTATATGTTAATGAAAAATTTTAAAAATGTTTTAAAACTTAAAATAAATAAATAAATAAAATTTTTGGAGAGCCAGAGCGTGGACCCCAGCGGGTTGAGGAGTGGCCCCTCAAAAGATATGACCACCCAGAACCTATACATGTGAACTTATTTAGAAAACGGTCTTTGTGGAGTACTTAAGTCAAGATCTTGAGACAATCACCCTGGATTAAAATGGGCCTTAATTTCAATGACTAGTTCTTACAAGGGAAAAGAAAGAGACATGGACACAGAGATATGAAAACAGAGGCATAGACTGGAGTGGTACCACCACGGGCCATGGAATTCCAGGAGCCACCAGAAGCTGGGGGAGTGGGGCAAGAGAGGAATTTTTCCTTGGGCCTTCAGACGGAGGATGTTCCTGCAATACACTGTTTAGAATCTTGGCCTCCAAAGTTGCATGAGAATAAATTTCTATTGTTTTAAGGTACAAAGTTTGTGTTATTTTGTTACAGGAGCCCCCGGAAATAAATACACTGACAAGGGTGAATTCTGTTGCCAGTCCACGCTCCCAGAACCATCACTCCCCTCTAATAACTTGTGTCTAGAGACTGAGCCCAATTCTCTGCCACAGGCTTACCTCTGCATTATGGAAACTGTATTCCCAAATGTCCCATTGTCTTGTCCCACCACCAGCTTCAGCTAAAGGCACCCCCATACAATAGGCAGATTTTATTTATTGGGACCTTAGATGGAAAACGAAGCAGTCAGGGGACCAGCTGATTTTCTCTGAAGAGAATCCTTCACATCGTAAATTTGCAAATATAAAAGAGAGCTATTGGGTAGAAGGTACCATTTTCAGATGACGGGGTACCCAATTCTAGATAAATGGATATTACTCAACCCATTACAACATCTGGAGGCCAAAATGTCCTACGAAATGATTATGAGGGTTTTTCATTTTAATTGTATTTTATCTTTGACATATTATGATTATGAAAATTATTACCACCTTAGTAATTTTCAATCAATAAGTAGACTAAAATATACTAAGCACTGTGGTAAGCACAAAAAAATTCTTTGAACAAGATCTGAGGATCTAATGCATAACATGGTGACTAGGTGATGAATGTGTTAACTCAACGGGAGGAGTCCTTTCACAATAGACACATGTATCAAGTCACCATTGTTTACTTTATTTTACAACTTTGTCACTTATACCTCAATAAAGTGGAGAAAAGTTCTTAGTTAAGATCTATAGAACAGAATAGATGGGAGGTTTTAGGAGGTTAAAAGACGCCTTCTATTGTATTGTACTGTTTCAATTTCTTATTACATGGATGCATTACTTTTTAATAAATAGTCCTCCCTTAGAGCCAAAAGAACCAAGACACTTGACATAGGGCATTGTGGGATCCATCCTCTGGCTCAGAATGGGGATTTATTTAGCATTGTTTTAAACAAAATCCCCAGGAGACACAGCATGGGAAAAAGAATTGTCCTCTCTTGACTTCAATTTCAGAAGTTTAGCTTTGCTTCAGAGACATTTACGACTTTGTGATTCATAAACATAAGCATTTGTTTTTAACTAATATTTAAAATGCATAGGATAAACTGGACACTGTAACAGCTGCTCCATTGCGATGTTGTTTTGTAATAACAACCACTCCTGAATCGGGGGCTTTATTCTTCTGATACCAGGGACATTTCATCTTTCTCTTGCGCCTAGCAGATGGGATAATTTAGGAATCACACTCCACTGTATATTCCAGAAAAAAAAAAAAAGAAGAATCTTAACAACACAGAACTAAATTGTTTCTCCCTTAGATCTAAAAGAAGGTGGATGTATCAGCGGGTTAAAGCCTCTGCCTTCGGCTCAGGTCATGATCCCAGGGTCCTGGGATCGAGCCCCGCATCGGGCTCTCTGCTCGGTAGGGAGCCTGCCTCCCCCTCTCTCTATGCCTGCCTCTCTGTCTACTTGTGATTTCTGTCTGTCAAATAAATAAATTAAATCTTTTAAAAAGGGAGGGGCGCCTGGGTGGCTCAGAGGGTTAAAAGAAGGTGGATGTAGACAGAGCAGAGCCACCACGATGACTTTTCAAAGCCTTTAGAGGCCCAGGTTGACTGTATCTTTCTTCTCAACCCTCCCATCACATAGCTTCCATCCTCAAGACTTACTCACAATCTGGCTGATAAATTCTAGCTATCAGATCCCCCTGAAGAAGCGAAAGAAGAAAGAATGCTCATCCCCTTATTCCTAAGGAGCATTTCTAGAAGTCTTCCTCTATTTATATCCCATTAGCCACATCGATGTGCACAGGAGGCTAGGAAGTAAAGCTTGCAGTTGGGTCCACTGCAAGGATTTGGTTACTAAGGAGTAAGAGGATAATCCACTTGTAGAAGCAGTTACTAGCCTGTGATACGACAGGGTTTCAGCATATGCAATAAGTCAAGTTCTGAAACTCAGACTTAATGATCATGCAAGACGTACCTCTCACTGTGACACTTACCACTTCTGTTCTATTCATCGTCTTGCTTCAGCTGCCACAATCCAGAAAAAGAGAAGAAACCCTTCCATTATCAAAACTGTAAACAATACATTACAAATTAATTTTATATTTTAAATTTCTGGTTTTTAAATAAAGATAACCTTCATAAGGTAGAAAGAAATGGTCAGTCAGTTTTAAAAAAAGAAGAAGTCCATTGTCCCGGGTGTTGAACCAGGGCCTTCTTAATAATGATGGTTGAGATTCCAAATGTAGTCAGTAATAATCATACTGAACCATCATTCATTGCTATGTTTTCAGCATATCTGAATGTGTCTGTCAACTTGCGGGTGTAGCCTTGATAGAAGTCTATTTTTGGGGATCCTAAAGAACTCAGTGGCAGGGAAGAATACAAATATGGCAAGACTGACCTCTCAAGTCAGAGGAGAATAGGGATTCTAAGAATAGTATTGTTGAAACGACACAAATCTGGTCCTAACATGACTCCCCTGGTACAGGTCTGAAGCCTAAGGAGAAAGGAGGCTATAAGTAAAACTAAAAGTCAAACACTTTGGGGCCCAAGCATCACTGCTTTAAGGCACTTCTATCATGATATGACCCTAAAGGTAGGAAGGCATATTCTCCAGTTCCACAGTAGGGCACCCCAAAGCTTCATCATGCTGAGCACTTAGGGCAGCCACCAGTGTACCCCTGATATGGCCAACACCAATGGTGGAGAAGCACAAACACAAAGCACCTCGTTGCTGCCTCGTGCCTAGCCCAGTTGTTGGCTGGTCTTTATGGTGCTTGCTCACAGTGTGGCAGAGACCAGCAGGCAAGCAGCACCGTATCCCAGATCTGGAAGAGTGAGAACAGCGACAAGCTCGGAAATTACTCTTTCCAGAAGTACAGCGAGAATGTCAGGGGGTCAAACTGCGTTTGAGCACACAGGAAACGTACCCTGGGCTGCTGGGACTTGAAAGGGAGTGAGAGAGGCTTCAGGGCTTCATAAGACTCTAAACAGTTGCACAAGTAGTGGTCCATAACTGGGCTACTCTGAGTTACATATGTGTTTCTCCTGGCAAGAATACTCAAAACATCAAACTGAAATGAAATCGTAAGAGAATATTTTTAAAATTATAATGCAATTTTAGATGTTACTGGAAAATGGAGAGTGGTTTTTTGCTGCATAGTAGATACCAAAAACTATAGTTTCAGGATATCTTGATGTTATTCAAAAAATATTTATAAAGCACCTACTATATGCCCCATGCTAACTGCTAGGGATGTAGAGGTGAACCACAGACATGTGGATGTCTAGGCTAATCGAAGTCAATGTTAGGTATGGGCTGGAGAAGCTACCAGTTCAAGTTGGACCACCCCAGAATATTCGCCAACATATTTTATGGATTTGAAAAAAAGTTATATTTGGTTACTGTGACAGGTTGAATTATTGTTCCAGTTTTTTCTCTTCCTTCTTATTATATATTTATACATTATATACTTGTTACCATGTGACTTCTTATCGGATTTACTGAAGTCTAAGTTATATGCCATAACATTCACCCACTGTAAGCTCATAGTTCAATTTTTGGTAAATCGATACAGTAATGAAGCCATCACTACAGTGCAATTTTAGGGCATTTATCTCACCTTCATGCTATATGGAATCGATCCCATCTCCTGTTCCCAATCCCAGGCTATCATCTCCTATACTGTTTTCCCTTTTTCAGAAACACCACATACCGTCTTTTGTGTCTGGTTTCTTTCACTTAATATAATGGTTTTGAAAGTCATTCATATTGTCGCCTGTATCAAACTTCATTCCATTTTGTTGCTAAATAGTATTCTATTGTATGGATGTACCACATTTGCTTCTCCTTTCCTGAGTTGATTAACATTCGGATCATTTCCAAATTTGGGCTATTAAAAATAATACTGGTATGAATGCTCACATCCAAGTACTTTTGTGACTTCCTTTCTCTTGAGCAAAGACAGAGAAGTGGAAATGCTGGGCATCACATTAAGCATCTGTCTAATTTGTCAAGAAATTGCCAAACTTTTCCAAAGTGGATGCAACATTTTACATCCTCACAAGCGTTATATAAGGAATTCCATTTGTCCACAGCCTTGACATGAGTCACTATTATTGGATTTTTTGATAATAGTTGGTCTGCCAGTCTGTAGTGATATTTCATTTTAGTTTTAATTTACCTTTCCCAAGTATTTTTATATTTTCATGTGCTTATTAGCCATCTGTATGTCATCAAATCATCTGTCTATTTTTCTAAGTATTTTTCATTTAATTCAATTAATTAACATGTAATGTATTATTGGTTTCAGAGGTAGAGGTCAGTGATTCATCAGTCTTAGATAACACCCAGTGCTCATTACATCATGTATTCTCCTTGATGTCCATCACCCAGTTGCCCCATCCCCCACCCTCTCCCCTCCAGCAACCCTCAGTTTGTTTCCTATGATTAAGAGTCTCTTATGGTTTGTCTCCCTCTCTGGTTTCCTCTTGTTTTATTTTTTCCTCTTTTCCCCTAGGATCCTCTGTTTTGTTTCTTAAATTCCACCTATTAGTGAGCTCATATGATAACTATCTTTCTCTGATTGACTTGTTGTGCTCAGTTCTTCTGTCCTTTTTTAAATTGGGTTGTCTTTTTATAATTGAGTTATAAGAGCTATACATTCTGAATATGTGTCTTTTATCAGATACATGATTTTCAAATATTTTCTCCGAGTCTGTGGTTTATCTTTTCATTTCCTTGATGGTATCTTTTGAAGAGTAAAATATTTTCATTTTGATAAAGTCCAATTTATCCATTTTGTCATTTACAGATTCTTTTCACATCAGATCTAAAAAAGAGTTGCCTAGGGCACCTGGGTGGCTCCATCTAGTAAGTGTCGGCTCAGGTCATGATCCCAGGGTCCAGGGATGGAGCCCCACATCTGAATCCCTGCCAGCAGGGAGCCTGCTTCTCCAGCTCTCTCTGCCCCTTCCCCTGCTTGTGCATCGCCACTCTCTCTTTCTCAAATATATAAAAATCTTAAAAAATACATAAAATATAAAGGTGTTGCCTAACGTAAGGTCACAAAAATGTTGTCTGATTTTCTTCCAGAAATATTACAGTTCTCACTCTAACTTTTAGGTCTTTGATCCATTTTGAAATAATTTTTTTTGTATGCAGTATAAAGTAAGGATCTAAGTTCATTTCAAAATTTTTTGCCTATGGATATCTAATTGTCTCAGCACAATTTGTTAGTAGAGTATTATTTCCCTGATTGAAGTGTGCTTGCATCTTTTTTGAAAATCAATTCAGCATAAATCTTAGATATTATTTATAAAATATTCTGTTCCATTGACCTATATGTTTATTCTAATACCACACTGATGACTATATAGCCTCAGTAAGTTTGAAATCAGACAGTGTAAACCCTCCAACTTTATTTTTCGAAATTGTTTTGCTAATCAAGTTCTTTGCATTTCTATATAAATTGTAGGATCATGGGGTGCCTGGGTGGCTCAGTGGGTTAAGCCTCTGCCTTCGGCTCAGGTCATGGTCCCAGGGTCCTGGGATGGAGCCCCGCATCGGTCTCTCTGCTGAGCAGGGAGCCTGCTTCCCCCTCTCTCTCTGCCTGCCTCTCCGCCTACTTGTGATCTCTGTCTGTTAAATTTAAAAAAAAAATTTTTTTTAAATAATAATAATAAAAAAATAAAAATGAATTGTAGGATCAGTTTATATATATAAACTCTGCAAGAAAAAAGTCTGCTGGAATTTTGATAGGGATTATATTAAATCTATAGATAATTTGGGGGAGAACTGCCATCTTAAGAAGTCTTACAATCCATGAACACAATGTATCGCTCCATGAATTTAGATCTTCTGTAATTTCACTCAGCAATGTTTCATACTATTTTAGTATATAGCTCCTGCAGTTCTTTTGTTATATTTATTCTTTTGAATTTTTTTCTTTTTGAAATTTTTGACTGGAATTCCTTTCTTAAATGTATTCTTAGGTTGTTCATTGCTAATAGAAACAGATAAAATTGATTTTTATTTATTTCTTTAAAGATTTTATTTACTTGAGAGAGAGAGAGAGTGCAAGTGAGAGAGCACAAGCCGGACAAGAAGCAGATCCCCTGCTGAACGGGAATCCTGTGACAGGGCTCAATCCCAAGACCCTGGGATTGTGACCTGAGCCAAAGGCACATGTTTAACTGACCGAGCCACCCATGCACACCCAAAATTGGTTTTTATATACTGCTTTTGTATCTTGCAGCCTTGTTAAATTCATTTATTGGTTCTAACATATACATATCTATAATTTTAGGCTTTTGTTCATACAAAAGCATAAGACCTTTATTTTCCTTCCTTTATCACACTGGCTTAAATGGTCAGTAAAACACTGAATAGAGTTGTGAAAATGGATATTCTTGCCCTATTCCCAATCTCAGTGGGAAAGACTGTAGTTACTCACAATTATAGTCAAAAGACTACAGTTATTCACAATTAAGTATAATGTTAGCTGTAGATTTTTCATACATGCCCTTTATCAGGTACAGGAAGCTCCTTTCTATTAATAATTTATTAAGAATTTTTATCATAAATAGATACTGACTTTATCAGAAGCTTTATCTGTGACTATTTAAAAAATTATGCAACTTTTGTCATTCATTCTATTAATGTGGTATATTATAGTCATTGGTTTTCAGATATAAAATCATTCTTGCATTCCAGAGATGAATCTTACTTGACTGTGATATATAAACTTAACATATGTTGCCGATTTCAATTTACTAATATTTTGTTAAGGATTTCTGCATTTATGTTCATTAGAAATAATTGCTTTATAGTTTTCTCTTTTTTCATTTATTTATTTTCAGCATAATAGTATTATTATTTTTTCACCACACCCAGTGCTCCATGCAATCCGTGCCCTCTATAATACCCACCACCTGGTACCCCGACCTCCCACCCCCCTGCCACTTCAAACAAACTGTGGAAAGAACCAAGATGCCCTTCAACGGATGAAGGATAAGGAAGATGTGGTCCATATACACTATGGAGTATTATGCCTCCATCAGAAAGGATGAATACCCAACTTTTGTAGCAACATGGACGGGACTGGAAGAGATTATGCTGAGTGAAATAAGTCAAGCAGAGAGAGTCAATTATCATATGGTTTCACTTATTTGTGGAGCATAACAAAAAGCATGGAGGACATGGGGAGTTAGAGAGAAAGGGGTTGGGGTAAATTGGAAGGGGAGGTGAACCATGAGAAAAACAATCTGAAAAACAATCTGAGGGGTTTGAAGCTTTATAGTTTTCTTGTGCTATCTTTATCTGGCTTTGATTTTACACTAATACTGGCCTTCAAGGACAAACTGGGAGGTTTTCCCTCCTTGTTTTTTTCCTAAAAACATTTGTTAAAGATTGATACTGTGTCTTCCCTAAATACTTAATAAAATTCAGTGGTGACGTCACCTGGTGTGGGATGATTCTTAGTAATTCGAAGTCGATGCATTTCAGGTATATTCAGATTTCATTTTTTCTTGAGATGGTTTTGATAATATGTATCTTTCCAAGATATTAACTATCTCATCTTATATTGTCTAATTTCTTTATATAACGTGGTTCATAATATTCCCTTTTTTTTTTTAAGATTTTATTTATTCATATGAGAGAGAAAGAGAGAGAACACAAGCAGAGGGAGAGGCAGAGGGAGAAGCTCCCCACTGAGCTGGGAGCCTGATGTGGGGCTCGATCCCGGGACCAGAGATCATGACCTGAGCTGAAGGCAGATGCTTAACCATTTAAGCCACCCAGGCACCCCTATAATATTCCCTTTTAATTCTTTTAATTTCTGTAAAGTTTGTGGTGATGCTCTCACTTTCATTCCTAATTTTACTAATTTGTCTTTTCTTATTTTTTTCTCTTCGTTATTCTAGCTGAAGTTTTATTAATTTTGTTGATCATTTATATGAACCAACTTTCATTTTCACAGATTTTTCTCTACTGTTTTTCTAGTTTTTACTTCGCTTATTTTTTCTCTGGTCTTTATTATTTCTTTCCTTCCTTTTACTTAAGGTTTGATATGCTCCTTTTTATCTAGATTCTTGCAATGGCAGCTTAACTTGTTGATATGCGATCTCTTTCTTTTCTAATATAATAACATAGAGTTTTAAGTATATCTCTCTGCACTCTGTTAGCTATATCTCATAAATTTTTATATGTTAGTTTTCATTTTCATCCAATTCAGTGTATTTTCTAATTTACCTTGTGATTTCACCTCTCACTCATTGTTTTTCTTAAAGTATACTGTGAAATTCAAAATATTTGGGAACTCCAAAATTGCTTCCTGTTGTTGATTTCTTATTTAATGTTGAGGGAGTCAGAAAACATAAGTCTCATTTTATGTCCTGTTATATGGTTCATTATGAGAGTTCTATGTGTACTTGAAAAGGATGTGTATTCTGCGGTTGCTAGATGGAGTCAGCTATGTTATTTATGTCAAGTTGGTTGTACTATTGTTCAAGTCTTGAATATCCGTATTGATATTCTAGCTCATTCTTTTATCAATTACAAAGTGAGGAATATTGACATTTTCAAGCACTACAATATTGAACTATTTTCCTTTAATTCTCTCAGTCTTTGCTAGATGTACTGTGGGATTCTGGTGTTAGATATTTCTACGTTTGTAATTGCTATTTCTTCCTGATTTATCAAATATTTTATCATTATGAAATGTTTTTTTTTTTGTCTCTAGAATTTTTTCTTTTCTTAAAGTCTATTTTTGTATATTAATTTTTTTAAAGTATTTATTTGACAGAGACACAGCAAGAGAGGAAACACAGCAGAGGTGGTGGGAGAGGGAGAAGCAGGCTTCCCGCTGAGTAGGGAGCCTGATCCAGGGCTTGCTCCTGGGACCCTAGGATCATGAGCTGAGCTGAAGGCGGATGCCTATCGACTGAGCCACCGAGGCACCCCTATTTTTGCATATTAATAAAGCCACTCCAGTTCTTCCATGGTTACTATTTGCTTTTCCAGCCTTTTACTTCACAACTACTTGTGTCTCTGAATAAAAAGTATGCCTTGTATAGATAGCTTACAGCTGGACCTTGCTCTTTCCTCTGATAGCTATATTTTAAAAATTATTTTCTTAATAGTCCATCTAAGGGTTACAATATATATTTTCAATTTATCACATTCTGCTTCAGGATGATAATAATAATAATAATAATAATAGCAACTTTCCTCTCATTTTAGTACTAGTATTGTCATACATATTACATCTGTGCATGTAGCCCCCCAATACAGCATCATAATTGTGGCTCCCAATGGTCCTTGCTTAGAGGGAAAAAAATAAAACAATAAATAGTCTTCTATATTAACTCACACATGTAACATTTTTAGAAGCCCTCATTCTTTCCTCTGGAGCTGAGTCACCATCTACTACCTGGTCCTTTCAGCCTGAAAGACAGTCATTAGAATTTCTTATAGGGCAGGACTGTTTTTGTTTATCTGGGGAGGTCTTTATTTTGCCTTCATTTTTGAAAAATGGTTTTCTTGGATAGAAAAATTCTTGGTTAATGAGACTTTATTTTCCCTATTAATAATTTGGATATATTCTTGCACTGTTTTCTAAATCCGCCATTTTTATGAAAAGTTAGCCATTAGTTGTATTGTTATTCTCCAGACACAGCAAATCATTTTTCTCTTGCAGCTTTAAGACTTTCTCTTTGCCTTGGTTTTTTGTAGTTTTTGTGATCATGCGTCTAGATGTGAATCTCTTCATGTTTATTCTACTTCCTGTTCACTGAGCTTCTTGGTCTATAAATTAAGATTTTTCATCAAACTTAGCAGTTTATGGTTATTATTTTTTCAAAAACCAACAGCAGTTCCCCTTTCCCTCTTTCCAATCCTCCTGGACTACCATTAACAAGTAGATTGATAGGCTTGACATTGACCTACAGGTCTTTGAGTCTCTGTTCACTGTTCTTCAATCTTATTTTCTTTTTGTCCTTTAGACTGGATAACTTCTATTGCTCTATCTTCAAGTACACTAGTTGTTTCTCCTAGCTTCTCAAACCTTCTGTTGACCCATTGAGTAAACCTGCCATTTCAGATACCATATTTTTCAAATATGGAATATCTATTTTTTATAGATTATAGCTCTATTCAGATTTCCTATTTTTTAGTCATTTTCACCCTATTTTCCTTTACTTCTTTGTACCTGGTTTCTTTTAATTCTTCAAGCATACTTACAATAGCTGCTTTGAGATGTTTTTATCTGTTAATTTCAAACTTTTGGCCCACTCAAATTCAGTTTGTATGGACTCCTTGTTGTCCTGTGTATGAATTTCACTTTCCTGTTTCCTTGCATTGCTCATATTTTTTTTGTTGAAAACTGGACATTTTAGATAAGATAATGGAGCAATTTTAAAATTGCTTTATCTATTGAGTGATTTTTTTTCTGAAGGATTTTTTAAAGTAATGTTAATGAACATAACCTGCAGAATCTGTCTCCCACCTTGTATATGGTTCCTACTGTTTCTACTTAGGTTTTGAAATTGTGTTTTTATAATTATTTTCAG
The DNA here is from genome assembly GCF_011764305.1 of Mustela putorius furo. Classification (NCBI taxonomy): domain Eukaryota; kingdom Metazoa; phylum Chordata; class Mammalia; order Carnivora; family Mustelidae; genus Mustela; species Mustela putorius. Next base: position 34,097,282 of record NW_025422368.1, on the reverse strand, counting down.
CTTACCTTGTTAGGACTCACCCCTGCATTATCATTAAGCTAATAGCTTCAGTTAATGATTTTTTTTTAAAGATTTTATTTATTCATTTGACAGAGAGTAGGCAGAGGCAGACAGAGGGAGAGGGGGAAGCAGGCTCCTCGCTGAACAGAGAGCCCGATGTGGGGCTCGATCCCAGGACCCTGAGATCACCACTCGAGCCAAAGGCAGAGGCTTTAACCCACTGAGCCACCCAAGCGCCCCTCAGTTAATGATTTTTGTTGAAGTCGGCTTAAACACCCCAAGTCCAAAAGCACTTCCAATGTCTGCCAGTCATTTTGCATGTAGATCGGGGAACACATTCATACTTAGATAGTTCTTAAGTATGCCCAGGCTTTTACTCACCACTAGGCTCTTTTTGGTCTCCTCTGGCCATGTGCATAGTTCACCATCCCAAATATTCCAAGAATGTGTGGAAAGTGTACTAAGCCTTTTTATGGCTCTCTCACCTCCCAAATCTCTACATTAAATTACTAGCTGGTCTGCTACTTGCCCCAAATAGAATCAGAGCCTCAGGCCAACAAAGCTATAGACTTTCCCATTTGTTTCCTACAGAGCTTGGCACTTTTAAATGACAAGGCCATGGGTTTTTGTCTCCAGTCCCAAATTGAGTCCTCCCACTCAGGAACAAAACTGCTGACGTTCATGGCCACCAGGACCCTCATTAAACTATAGTTTTCACAGACCAGCCTGGGCGAGGGGAGGCATAGAAGCAGTTCCAACCCCCAAAAAAGCTGCATATTCCCACAGTTTCTTACACAAAATTCTTTAGTATTTTTTGCAATCAATACTTCCCAACTATTATCTGCCTTTTTTCAATATCCATAATACTGAAATGATTGTTACTGAAATTTTTATAGAATCTTATATTTGATTTTGTTTTGCAGAGAGGTTTCATTAGCCTCTTTACACAACAATAGCTGGAAATATCTGTATTGTGTGGCTCTGTAGTATCTCGTGAGTAGCAAAAGTAGATTTCTTTGCCCCATCAATGGTGGGGTTGGCCATGTGTCTTACTTTATCCAGGGACATATTGGCAAGGGCTTTAAAGGAATGCTCATGACTTCACTTGGTTCTTGCCCTCCTGGTATCCATAATCAGCAAAGCATACCTCGGATAGTCACTGGTCCTAAACTAAAGAATCATGAAGTAGATCTACGTCCAATCTTGAGCCTTAAGCCAAGTCCAGCTGAGCTCAGTCAGGTTCAGCCAAACCCCAGCTTAAACCCTGCTCACCTTCAAATGCATAAATGAGAGAATAAATATTTATTAGTATAGGCAACTGAGATTTTTGGCATTGTTTGTTATGCAGCAGTGTTGATTTCTGTAGTCACCTGATAATGGAGGTATCTTATCTAACCTGTTCCACATCAACAGTAAAGAAAGTAGTCTTAAGCTCTGCTTTGCACATCCTCTTAGACAGATCCAGGCTGAAGGGTAATGTCTAGGTCACAAGCATCATCAAATGCCATGGAGAGATAATGAAACAAGTGGCATGGGTTTATCATGAAATTCTCTACAGAGTCAAGAGAGAGCAATGGGCCGGGTGTAAGCCTGGAAGAGCCATTTGCTCTAAGAGTTATTGACAAAGAAGTAGAGAAGTACATGAAAAACGTCACTGTGCTTTTTTTTTTTAAAGATTTTATTTATTAATTTGACAGACAGAGATCACAAGTAGGCAGAGAGGCAGGGAGAGAGAGAAGAAGAGAAGCAGGCTCCCCACTGAGCAGAGAGCCCGATGCGGGGCTCAATCCCAGGACCCTGGGATCATGACCTGAGCCGAAGGCAGAGGCTTAAACCACTGAGCCACCCAGGTGCCCCGTCACTGCTTTTTATGAGCCTGACAGACCAAGTTTAGAGCTGATTCAGCATTACTCTCTTACTCTGCATTACAGACTGAGGAGCCATAGAATGCAAAAATGCCTTCTAAACTTCCGTTTTGCTGAAGGGTATCTTTTGCACACAGCACATGGAGCTGCTTGAGCAGATTTATCAGTTCGGATGAATTCCCTGATATCTACAACAGAATACCTACAGCATTACAGGGCCAGCACAAGGCATCCTGCTGTCCCTCACATGAATGATAGAGCTCACCAACAAACAGATGTCATAACGTAATGTGATACGGGTTGTAACAGGCGTCTGTGTGTTAGGGAACAATGCCACTTCCCCCATCGAAGAATGTTAACTTAAAAATCAGATCTCTCACTGGCATCATAAAGAATATTGTCAGTCCTGGCACTGAAGTAGTCCTCATATCGATGTACCCCTGGAATGTGTGTCTGCAGAGAATAGAAGACAGCAGGACACTCCGAGAGCTATTGTATAAGAGAGCTGATGTCGGGAAAATCACAAACAAGGAGAGCAGGATAAATGCTCTAAGAACATATCAAAGCACAGCATCAAGCAATGCAGCAGAGCTGTGGACTGCTGGGAAATAGCAGCAGTACACAAAACAGCCTGAGCTACAACTCTAAGGAATGTGAAGAAAGCCTTCAGGTGAATAGCTAGCCAACAATAGGATACAACTGCTAACCCAGGTTCAAATCTCACATGTGCATAGCTCATTCTCCATTAGCCTGTGCAGCCCCACTTGAACACAGCAACTGTGGCTTGGACCCCTGGCACTCTGAAAAAAAAAAACGGAAGTCCTCAGATTAATTCTAGTTACTCCCTACCAACCTCTTATATATTTTACATATTCTTTCCAAAAATTATATACATAAACTCTGATGTCATTTGAAAAGACCACACTGTAGGTAACATTTTAGTAGGAAGATTTCCAGTAACAGCAAATATCTCATTCATAATCACTAATCCAGAAGCCGAAAAGATCTCTGCCTTACAAGAAAACCAGGCATAATAAAACCTACGAACTTTATCTATAGAAGAAGCAGAACCTATCTTGGGCCTAAGACCTGCAATTCTGTCAAAGCTACAGACATTATAAGCTACTTGTCAACTTTCTCTAGAAAACTGTTAGGTTTTCTTAAATGATCAGGGACATGCAGGTTGCACTGGAAAGGGCAAAAAGGTATGCCTAAGAAGCAATTACAAGCATTAGGAAAAACACAGCCGAGTTCCCAACTATAATCACACATCAACCAGCAGTCATTTTATATATAACAGCAATAGCCCTATAAGCTTTACTTCCTAACTCACTCATGAGGCCATCTATAAAACACAATATTAGAAAATGTTAAGATTCATAATGATGACATTAACTTATCAAGAAAATGTTATATTAAATTACTTCTCTGATTAAAAAGATGCAGTAGTATATTTAGGAAGACTTTCACAAAAATTACTGATACAGTGAACATTTTAATGTTTAAATATAGCTGGAAAATATAAACATGCAAAATGTTTTATTGCACGATGGCTCTAGATCACATTAATAGATTAATAGACACATTTGTCTGATGAATACCATATTGGAAAGTATAGCTGCCAATAAATGAAGCTTTATTGAAAAACTGAAATGAAGGCAAATGTAGCCATGCTATTTCAATCCCATATTCAGGTCTACTAGAAGAAATGCAGATATCAAGTCATATGTATTTCCTGAGTTTCCCCAAAAGCTCTGTAAAATCTTTACTGATCGCTCAGAAATTAAGTATAGCCTTCTGGTAACCATAGCCTAATGTATAGAGATATTGCATCACTACATTGCACACTGAAGCTAATGTAACATTGTGTGTCAACTGTACTCAATCAAAAAATAAAATAACTTTTTTAAAAAGAAATTAAGTGTAGCCTTTATGCCACAGTCCTCTTCTAATTTGGAGAGGAGGAATGAGACCTGTAAGCACTAAAACCATTTCTATAGTCATTTCTGAAATTAATAAGAGAAGTTCAATTTTCAAAGCTGTACCTCTAAAATAACAGAATTTTCAACGATTAAATCTTAATCTATGTCTAGATCACAGTAAAAAATACTCTACTAAATAAATCTAATAAAAAATATTTTAAAGTACAGCATGTTTCATACTAAATGTGTATTGATTTAGAATCATTTGACTGTATAATTTTGAAATTTGTGAAAACTTGATATTAATATTTAATACTTACATTATAATTGGGACTATTAAAATCACATTAGAATTCTTTTGTTTAATTGCACTTTTCCTAAAATAAAAATAAAGCAATTTTAAAATTAAAGCTTCTTATGCACAAAAGACAAGAAATGTTAACAAAATGTTTCTTAGGGAAGTATGCCTTCTCACTGATCTAATTCAGATCTTGTATCATTCCATCTCTTTCCTACAAGTCCTGGTCTTACTGAGAACTGTGCCCTATGGGATACTCTGCTCAACCTCCTCTTTCACCAAAAATACAGGAGGTAGGAACTCTCTTCCTTCTCATTAGATGAGACCTAGGACAAAATTTAGCTAAGAATTAGACAAAAAGAAAATGTAAACCTAGGCCGGTACAGACTGGTAAGAAAGAAAATTCTCAAATATCAAGTCTTAAGAAGCAGATGAAGAACAAATCCATGAACTTACTCTCGTGAGGTGGTAACTAAGACCCATGGGAAGATGGAGAGGCTTGGGAAGTCAGAATCTGGACTCACAGTACTGTGGAGAGGGAAACTCTCTGCTTGAGTAAATTCAGAACTCAAAGGAGGAATGATGGCAAGAATGAAGACTGTAAGGCTATTCCAAGGTTTTATTTATCATGAACTTAATTCATTTAAATGTCTTAGTTTTGGGGGCTCCTGTGTGGCTCAGTCGGTTGGGCATCCAAAACAAGATCTTAAATGTCTTAATTTTTAATGAATTATGGATATATATTATTTATTTCTATGACACTAATTATCTTATTTTCTAAAAAGGGCTAAATGACTATGGATTTTTCATCTTTCTCCATGACTCTTGTAGTCTAATACTTGATTACCCTTATATGAACTTTCTCAAAGCTTTCTTCTTTTCTGAGTTGTTGAGGATTTTAGTATAAATCACAATATCATTAGAGTCTAGCTATAGCAGAGTCATTAACAGGAAAAACCTAATGGTCCTAACATTAACCTGCTCTTATAAAAATCTTTGTGTCATAGGCTGAGTTTTAAAATAAAACTACCTGTTACTTCTGATCTACTTTTGGCCCTCCATAACCTTGTATTCTTCAAGATTTGGAGGATCCTTTTATGATCAGTAGTATGAATATACTCTATAGTAACCATGTATAATAGATTAATGCTATCATCCTATTAGTTAATAGGAAGGAAAAAAATAAACTGATTGCCTAAAGTCAGAAATATGTGGTAATCTTAAGCCTTCATTTTCATATTCCACTCATCTCCCAAAGCAGTCCAGGCAATTCCCATGATGTCAGGCCACCAGGACAAGTATATGTGGAGTCCAGAGCTCATTATTATTTCCCACCCTTCACTCTAGTAGTAGACATAGTTCTGGTTACCCTTCATCTTGTAGATATTAGTGCATAGACAGCCATTTCAAAGTAAATGGAAGTTTCGATGTAAAAACCATCAATTTACACTAACCAACTAAAAGGCACATGAGACAGAAGTAAACATCAAATGCTGGTGTGTTGATTTACAGTGAGAAGGACAACACCACATGCACAATAAATATCACACTGGCCTGATCAAACGTTTTTGTTTTTTTCTCTAGTGGTCCAACCACACAGAAATCAAAGGTGGTTTTGTAAGCATGGACTCAAAATGACAGGAAGTAGATTAATCGAATCTTTAATGCATCTTTTCCCAAAATGTGTTATGTGCTGCGAGACACTTTAAGAGATCTTTCAACAACAGATGTTTCAGTAATCAAGTGAAGTTGAGAAACTCTAGATTAAACCAAGTAGAGCGGCTTTCATAGCTTCACATTTCCTATGGTTGGAGGATGTCAATTATGAATCTGCAAGGGTGTATAGGCAACTTTTCTAGAATAATTTGACTTTTGTTTTTATAGAATAATTATCAATATCTCATGAAACCATATTTCCTACAGATACAGTTTAGGATTCACTGACCAAAGTCCTTACCCTGATATACAATCTTACCATAGGGATGGACTTGCCAAGGGCCTTGTGCACTTGAAATATAAAAACTGAAGTCCTGTTTCATTCTCCCTTTAGGGACTTACCACAGAACTGCAACAATCAAAATGCAATATCCGAGTCTCTTTTTCCTTTTGTTTGTTTAGTTAGCACTACTAATATGTACCTAAGTTATTTTCCTGTTTCTTTAATTTGATTTAATTCTACATTTAATTCTCACATTAAAGAGATGACAGTGAAGGCTTGCTTGCCTACAAGTAACCCCATCCATTTCAGATGATTTTACATACCTATATCACAAGTTATGTATTGATTTTATATGTAACTTGAAATGACTCTATTTTCTTTATTTTCATTTTTTAGAGTCCAGCCACACTATATGCTTATTAAAAATATGTAACCAGAAAATGATGTAACTGGTAGACAGAATAATGCCTGAACCTAAAAGTCTACATTTTAATCTCAAGAACCTGCTAATACATTATGTTATATACAAAAGGAACCTTGCAAATGTGATGAAGTTAAGGATCTTGAGATGGAGAGATTATTCTGGATAGGCCAGTGTAATGACCAAGGTCCTTACAGGTGATGTAAGAGTCACCTGTAAGAGGTGATTGTAAGAGGGACTGTAAGAGGGAGGCTGCAGAGTCAGAATCAGAGAAGGAAATATGACAACGCAAGCATGGGTCTTAGTGATCCAATTGCTAAGCTAGAAAAGACAAGGCAAGGGATTCTCCTCTAAAGGCTCTAGAAGGAATGAAGCTCTGTGGACATGAGACCCATTTGATTATAGACCCATGAGACCCATTTCAGGCTTCTGACCTTCAGAACTGTAAGATAATAAATTTGTGTTTTTCTCAGCCACTTACTCTGGTCATTTGTTAAAGCAACAACAGGAAAGGAAGAGAATAACCAAAATTTTAGAGACATCAGTCCCCTGCCCACCTGGTCTTTTGCCACCCATTTCCAACACATAATAACCTTCTGGGTTCAAACTTGACTAACCCAGAGCCAGGATGTCCATCAGTCCCTTAAAATCTATTTGGGGATTTGTGTGAATCTCCCTTTACAATGTTATGGAAACTTAAATCTAAGACTCTCAAGAAATTTCAATAAGCATTAAATAAATCATTGAATGCCTCAGAAAAAGATGAATTTAGTTAGAGAGCAAAAAGATGAAAACTATTAACTAAAGATGACAATTACTTGAGAAATTAAGTAATGAACTTAGGAGAACTGACCCATGCTAAATAAACTCGCAAGAGACTTGACATAAACTATATTAAATTTTTTAAATTTTTTTTTTAAAGATTTTATTTATTTGACAGAGAGAGATCACAAGCAGGCAGAGAGGCAGGCAGAGAGAGAGGAGGAAGCAGGCTCCCTGCCGAGCAGAGAGCCCGATGCGGGCCTCGATCCCAGGACCCTGAGATCATGACCTGAGCCGAAGGCAGCGGCTTAACCCACTGAGCCACCCAGGCGCCCGACATAAACTATATTAATAAGAGTTCTCCAGAACCCAGAGGATGTGTATCTAAATAGAGAGTTATTTTAAGGAATTGGCTTATGTGATTACGGGTGCAATCTACAGAGTGTGTTGTCAGTCTGGAGACCCAGGGAAGAGCCAATATTGCACTTCAAGTCCAAAGGCTATGTGTTTCAAGAACTCCTTCCTTGGGGAAAGGTCAGTCTTTTATTCTAGTCAGGACTTCATCTAATTAAAGGAGGCCCACCCACATTATAAGGGCAATCCACTTCACTCGAAGTCCACCAATTTAAATGTACCTCTTATCCAAAACACCACTGCAGAAACATCCAGAACAATATTTGACCAAATATCTGAGCACCAAGGCCCACCCAGGTTGACACATAAAATTATCACATACACCAAAAGTTAATGCATTAATTTAAATTTGGGACCCTTCCAGGACACCTGGATGGCTCAGGTCATGATCTCAAGGTCATGAGATCAAGCCCCATATCAGACTCCATGGTGGGTGTAGTATCTGCCTAAGACTCTCTCTTTCCCTCTCTTTCTACCCTTCCCCCATCCCATGCTCACTTGCTCATTCATTCTCTCTCTCTCTCTCAAATAAATAAATAAAATTTGGGACACTTCTTTTCAGCAATTAAAGTATGTCTGTCCACTAGCTAGAAAACCTTAATAACAGAGAATCTAGTAGATTAAATAAGCCTTAAGCTACTTGATGAAAGTGAATCAGAACAAAGGCAGTAAGACAGTTGAATGGAATAATCACTGTACTGACCAGATTCTACTAGGTGCCTGCCAATTTCACTACCCACCAAAAAGGGCTCTAAGTCTTGCCTTTTGAATTTTCCCTATCAATATATTTCTGTTCTTTGTTCCACTTGAGGCTACAGGGATGGACCATCATCTGGAAGTGTAGGAGATGGCCCTGTATTAGATGGCAACTAAGATAATTTTTCTTTGAGATTTTAAACATAACACATACGGAGAGAGAGAAAAAATAAGGAAAAGTCTTAGGACATAAGAAACAATGTTTTACCAGAACCAAGGATATAGAAAAAATTGGAGATTTTGTTAGTTTGCAAGTATATAACATGTGCAGGTAGAAAAAAGAAACAAAGCCAGAAGCGCCAAGCTATTACACCTGGAAAACTAATGAAGTGAGAGGCCTTCAGCCATTGAGAGTTATTTTGAAGTCCTGAGTATAAACCACCTACCAGTTCTCCCAAAATCTTATGACAAACCCCACTGGTTGAAGCAAACCATGATTGTTTCCTCTTTACCTTGTAGCCAAAAAGTCAAACACATTCACCTAAGCTCTCAGAAAGCCAGATAAACTTTTACTACCCATCCAGAAGGTCCACCTCTCCCAATGACTAACATGTTTCTATGTCCTAGAGATCCAGTGTCCAGATTCCAAATTCTTTGGACAGTGTCAGAGACTTAAAATACTTCTGTGGGTTTTTATCCCCCTCCCAACGTACAAAATATATACCCAACCAGGGCAGCCATTGGTCAGCTTAGAACTCTGACCTTGTCATTACTGTAAAATATAATTCAGTTGTTCATCTGTCTCCTGGAATGATTTGGGTTGCATTTTTTAAAATTGTGGTACCATCAAGACTAAACCAGGAAGAAATAAAAAACTAAATAAACAAATTTTTATTTTTTAAAAGATTTTATTTATTTATTTGACAGAGAGACAGATCACAAGTAGGCAGAGAGGCAGGTAGAGAGAGGGGGGGGAGCAGGCTCCCTGCGGAGCAGAGAGCCCAATGCAGGGCTCAATCCCAGGACCCTGAAATCATGACCTGAGCCGAAGGCAGCAGTTTAACCCACTGAGCCACCCAGGCCACCTAAATAAACCAATTTTTAGATCTCTACTCTGAAAATGGTAAAATGTTGGTTTAAAAAAAAATCAAAAAAGACACAAATAAATGGAAAGGTATCCTATATTCGTGGACTGGAAAAATAAATATTGTAAAAATATCAATAATACCAAGAGCCATTTATAGATTTAATCAAATCTCTTTTTAAAAAATTCCAATGGCATTTTCTTTTTACAAAAATAGAACAAAACTTTCTAAAATTTATACGGAACCATAAAAGACCCCAAATAGCCAAAGAAATTCTGAAAAAGAACAAAGCAGGAGGCATCACACTTCCAGATTTCAAACTTTATTAGAAAACCATAGTCATCAAAACAGTATAGTACTGACAAATAAAAACTTACAAATAGAGCAATGGAACAGAAGCAAAAAATCAGAAATAAACCCAAGCATAAACAGTCAACTAATATTTGACAGGAGAACCAGGAATATTCAATGAAGAAAGAACAGTCTTTTCAATAAATAGAGCTGGGATGTTTGAGTGTTCACATGTGAAAGAATGCAACTGGACCCATATTTTCTACCACTCACAAAAATTAACTCAAAATAGATTAAAAGCTTAAATATAAGATCTGAAACCATAAAACTCATAGAAGAAAACAGAGAAACAAAGCTCCGTGATATGGGCCATGGTAATGATCTTTTGGCTATGACTACCTAAAGCACAAGCAACAGGAGAAAAAATAAACAAGTGGGACTATGCCAAACTAAAAAGTTTCTACACAGCAAAAGAAGGCATCAATAGAGTGAAAAGACAACCTACAGAATGGGAAAAAATATTTGCAAATCCTAAATCTGATAAGGGGTTGATACCCAAAATGTGTAAAGAACTCATATAACTCAAGAACAAAAAAGCAACCCAGTTAAAAATGGTCCAAGACCTGAATAGACATTTCTCCAAAGTAGATATACAAAAAGATCAACAGGTACATGAAAATATGATCAACATCACCAGTCATCAGGGAAATGCAAATTAAAACCATAATGAGATATCCTCACTTGCCTGTTGGAATGGCCATCATCGAATAGACAAGAGTTGACAAATGCTGGCATGGGTGTGCACTGTTCGTGAGAACGTAAAGTGATACAGCCGCCATGGAAGACAGTATGGAGGAACCTCAAAAAACTAAAAACAAAAATACCATATTACACAGCAATCCCACTCCAGGGAATAGATGCCAAGCAATTGAAAACATTAACTTGAAAAGCTACCCGCATCCCCCATGCTCATAGTAACATTACTTTCAATAGCCAGGACATGGATATAATCTAAATGTTCATTGATGGGTAAGTGGATAAAGAAATTCTAGTCTGGGGACGACTGGGTGGCTCAGTCAGTTAAGCCTCTGCCTTTGGCTCAGGTCATGATCCCAGGGTCCTGGGATCGAGTCCCGCATCGGGCTACTTGCTTGGCAGGGAGCCTGCTTCTCTCTCTGCCTCTGTCTGCCACTCTGTCTACCTGTGCGCACTCACTCTCTCTCTCTCCTCGCTGGCAAATAAATAAATAAATTTTTTTTAAAAGTTCTAATCTGTATATACATACAATGAAATATTATTCACCTATTAAAAAACAAGAAAATTCTATCATTTATAACAACATGGATGGACCTTGAGGACATTATGCTGAGTGAAATAAGTCAGACAGAGACATACAAATACAGCATAAGCTCATTCATATGTGAAATAAAAAAAAAAAAAAGACGAAAAAAAAAACACAGAAAGAGTGGTCAGACTTGGGGCACCTGGGTGGCTCAGTGGGTTAAAGCTGCTGCCTTCAGCTCAGGTCATGATCCTGGGGTCCTGGGATCGAGCCCCACATTGTGCTCTCTGTTCAGTGGGCAGCCTGCTTCCTTCCCTCTCTCTGCCTGCCTCTCTGCCTACTCGTGATCTCTGTCTGTCAAATAAATAAATAAAATCTTTTTAAAAAAAAAAAAAAAAAGAGTGGTCAGACTTGTGGTTACCAGAGGCATAAGGTGGGGGAGGGGGAATGGAGGCAGGTGCTCCAAAGGCACAAATGTCCACTTATAAGATTTAGAAAGGGGCGCCTGGGTGGCTCAGTGGGTTAAGCCGCTGCCTTCGGCTCAGGTCATGATCTCGGGGTCCTGGGATCGAGTCCCGCATCGGGCCCTCTGCTCAGCAGGGAGCCTGCTTCCCTCTCTCTCTCTCTGCCTGCCTCTCCATCTACTTGTGATTTCTCTCTGTCAAATAAATAAATAAAATCTTTAAAAAAAAAAAAGATTTAGAAAGTACTGGAAATGAGTACGGCATGAGGACTATAGCTAACACTGCTGTATGGTACACAGAAAAGGTTGTGAAGAGAGTAAATTCTAAGAGTTTGCATCACAAGGAGATTTTTTTTTCCTTTTTTTCTTCCTTTTCCTTTTTCTTGTTTTATCTATATGAGAAGATGGATGTTAGCTGAATCATACTGTGGTAACCATTTCATAATATATGCATATCCAACTTTCATGCTGTGTGCCTTAAAGTTATACAGTTTGACACATCAATTATTTCTCCATAAAACTAGAAGAAAGGTTGTGGTATCATCTCATCTTGCTAAAACTTTACCTTCGTCATCTTGCTCTCTATACCACAGTGTTAGCACACTCGTATGGCCCTATAAGCCCCGATTTCTTGATTATTCCTCAAGGTGTATCAATTTCAAAAATGACTGATCTCATCCACTCTATTGGATTTTTTTTTCTACTTTTACTGTCACAAGTTAACCTTATTTTGCAGTTCCCACAGGACCCACCTCATTTTCCCTTTTTTGTGCTGACAACAGCATCATGCTTATTCAGATCTATCAGTGAAAAAATTAAGAGCTTTCAGATTAATTATAGCGTAAACCTTAGGCGGGGACAGAATTATAATGTAAAAATCCAGGCTTAGTCAATCCATTTTAGTGTATTCACATTCAAGGCAGGGACAAGGAATCCAAAAGTTGCTGTCAGGGAATTCTCTGACCTGACCTTAGAGAAAGTTCTTGGCTTTCCAAATAGATGAGCAGCATAGGAATCCAGCAGGCATGATGAGGCCCAGACTGGTGGTGTCTTAGGTGAAGCAGTCTGGCAGCTAATTCTGGCTCAGGTCAACAATCTCTTAGATTGAGCGTCAAGGGACAGAGGGAGGGTATGGCAGGTGCTGTGACCCTAGGCGGTGAGGAGGAGTCCTGCCTGAGAAGACAATGAGAGCCAAGTGGCAGAAGAAGACAATAGGGCAGCTCTGTCAAATGATAGGCTCTCTGGTCCCAACGCAGTGGCCCTCTGTCCCCTGTCCTGCCTGACATCTGGCTCCATAGGGTGTAGGCGACTCTGAACTTCTAGGGGTTGTTTGTAGCTAGAAAGAAAGTGTTGGTCTACAGATGAATCCTGTTCCTGGATGATGCCTGGGCAGAGAGTTCAGCTTGCCCCACTTTCTTGTCACAGGAAGCAAGCTGGCACAAAAATCCTTTAGAACAGTGATTCTTTTTCTAATCGTTAGCAAAAGGAACCTTTTTCAAGTGAAATTTTTTTGTGGAATGTCAAATATATAAAAATAGTTGAAAGCATATCAACCCCGAACAGCCTAGAGCCCAAACCCAAGGCCTCCCCACTGAGCCCCACCCCCATGGCAGCCTCTGCAGCCCCTCTGTGAAACTATTGGAACTGGGGGGACATGGTGTGAAAGCCAGGAAGTCTGTCTATGAAAGCCTGAAAGCACGGATTCAGGCAAATGTGAACAATAAAAACCATGCATCATGCCAACAACCTAAAAAACCTATCAAAGTTCAATCAACTGGTCCCTGGAAAGCCCTCAGTGCCAAAAGCATCCTTGAACCCTACCACATCAGCAGTCTGCTGCTGCAAATACACTTATTAAGAAGGCACTAGGCCATGCAATGGCATGGAATGTCATTTAGAGTCATAAACCTCGAATCTGACTCACAATTCTGCCACTTGCTAGCAGGGTGATTCTGAGTCAATGTCTTAAACTCTCTCAGCCCAGGGGTGCTTGGATGGCTCAGTCAATTAAGCATCTGGCTCTTGATCTCAGTTCAGGTCCCAATCTCAGGATCATGAGTTCAAGCCCCATGTTGGGCTCTCTTCTGGGCATGGAGCCTACCTAAGAAACAAACAAACAAAAAAACTTCTCTGAGCCTTGACTCTTTCTCATCATCAAAAGAAGGATAATGGTTTTCTTAACTAACTTTAAATGGCTATAAGGATCAAATGAAAGAATGCATTAACGAGGTATATAAACTGTAAATCTCTGTATACATGAAAGTTGTTAAAATTATAAAAACCTGCTGTCTGTTATGTCATTCATTCACTCTGCAAAATTTTTACTGAACAATACTCCAACCACTGTAAAACCAAGAAATTGAGCTAATTTGGTTGTGCCTCTCTGTATCCCACGAACAGAATAGAGCAATGTGCCCCCAGGAGCAGTGATGGGCACCACATGGCCTGCGATATCTCCTCCCCGCTTCCTGCATGAGCTCCCTAACCTTCTACTACAGCTTTCACAAGGGGCAATCTATTCCTCTCAGTCACAGCTACACTCACCACCTTCCCCCTACAGCAGAAGCCCTGAGGTTTCCCAATTCCTGCCTCTGTGCAGAAAATTCAGAGCCAGTTGACCTAGTCATTCCATGAGAGATAAGCCACCAAAGTTAGATGGACTAACTCTCACCACCACCAAGATTCTGGCCATATGCCCAAGAGAACTTTCTACACTGATGGAAATGTTCTGTATGTTTACTGTTTAGTAACTTGCCACCAGCCACATATGGCTACTGACCTCTCGAAAGGTGTATACCAAAGGAATTGATTTAATTAATTTAATTTCAGTAGCCACGTGTGGCTAGTGGACAGTGTAGCCCTAGAGGAATGGAATGGAATGGGGTCAAACCCGATCTTTTCAATGAAATCTAGGAGAGTATATAGTAATCATACCCATATCGTTTTGAAATACAGCAACATTGTTAAATAAATAAATAGAGGTTTTGCCATATCCACATGATCTGTCCTAATTCAGTCTCTAATACTGCTTCTCCTGATTATTGAAAGTTTTGAGCAAAAGCCAATGTCATGCACAAAGACTGAGCATGCGTGTGAGGGATTATGCTCTGTGATCAAATAAAACAAAATTAATCTGACATCTATTAATGATGTGCATAATAGTTATAAGAGTTACAGTAATGCAGTAATTAGTTATAAAGATTAAGTCATTCTCATAAATTACTAAAATTAGCATAACTTTTACCCTGTTTGTTCTCTGGAATTAACAAATTACACCAACATTCTTAGCTTATCTGAATTCTTTGTCAATGCCCATCCCCAGCATCATTAAATGACCAGAATCGTGGCTCCAAAGCTATTGCTACAAGTTCTTCTGTCTCAGTATTCTTTCCGTACCTAATACAACCCATAGTTGAGGTCTTTGGTGCTCCTGGTCATACTGCCAAGTTCTGCTACCGTCTGTTGCACCCCGAGATGTACTGAGCAGGGCATCGAGTATACTGCTCCCCTCATGAGGCTCCTGCTCTGGAGGATGCAAATTGTGGACAGACAGCTCTCCCTGATTATCATGCATCCAGGAAAAGGGAAAAAGAGAAGAGAGGGGAAGGTAAGAAGGCCAGGAAGGAAGCTGGATGCTAGGCAAAGGCAACCAAAGGGAATACTGACTATGGACTCAGGATGGCAGCCTGGAGGCAGAGAGAACCAGCATGGAGGAAAAACAGTGCAGCAGTCAGAAGAGAAGGCCTGCACGCTTGAGCCATAGGATCCTGGTCCAGGGGTCTCGCCTGACAGGAGCCTCCAGGCACATATGGGAAGGCGGACTCTGGGCACACATGCTTTGCTGAGTAGTCCTTGATAATATGCTTCTGGTGGCTCCAGACTGGACACAGATTCTGTGGTGAAGAACAAAAATAACTAACCTTGCCATCTTGATCTCCTGGGGACCCAGAGGAAGCGGAGGGGGCAGTAAGTACTTGAAGTAAGCAGAGAGGACAGGGCGAAGGGGAGGCTTGGAAAGCACAGGAAGAAAGTTCATCTTAACTCTCGGCTGGGGAAACTGCAGAAATCAGCCATATTTGCAGGAAATAGTCATTTCCAGGGCAAGTGTTGCTCTAGAAATACCTCCACATGAACCTGAGCAGACCCCACAGGCAGATTACATGCTGGCTGGGTTAAGGAAGTCAAGGCTCGGAGGGTAACTAAATGGGGAGCTTTCTCACAAAATTTTCTACCCAAGAGCTCCAGACACCATCCAGCTCTCCTGCTCAAGCTGTGCTTTTTCTAAAGTGGAAACTGCCAAGTTCTGCTTTCTTCTTCCAAGACCCAAATAATGAACGAAGAGGAAGAGTTGGGCAATGCTTGTACCGACCACAATCCTTTCCACTTCAAGTAACCTGTCTTCACAGTCTCAGTGTGACTCTGAAACAAAACCCCAGTGACCGTAACAACAAACTACACTTACTGAGGGATCTGTAGAAGCTGCACTGAATGTTCTCACCACTCTTCAGCCTCTCTCTTTCTCTGTCAGTCTGTCTGTCTCTGTCTCCCCCAACCTCCTGCATGGCTGCTATACAATGCTTGATTTGACATCTTCTCCAATCACAGAGCCAGCACAGCTAGAAACTAGCATTTCTTGGTCTCAGACTCACGGGGAGGAAGAATTACCTAGCTCAGCTTAAGTTGGACATCTACCTTGACTGAATCAAGAGATACCAGGAGCTCGGGTACTTTCAGAACACGGGTGAGTGGTGGGGCCCCACCAGAGGGAGAAAGAGAGTGACAGTCCTCAGAGAAGAGAGATGTGACCTAAACAAGAACTTAGAAACATGTTGACTGCAGTGCAGTCCTTTACTGGAGTCTGTATAGTCTTTCTTTGACCTTGCAGAAGAGTAGTTATCACTGAAGGTGGGGAAAATGCTAAAATAGGGGCGAGGGGAGATTCTAGCATTTGCATGGCTTTACCTAAGACTCAGTTACCTCCATCTAAGACAAAAGGAGTGTACAAAGGAATTTGGCTCTGTCTGATCACAGGTACACCCGAAAGTAGAGTCACAATCTCTTTTTATTAAATGGCTCCTTTTAAAAAAAAAACAAAACAAAACAAAAAACGATGGTTCCTTTCAATTCCTCTGAAGCCAAGAGATTCCTTGGGAGATGCTACTGTTATTAAAGTCCTTGAGCTAACAGTTTATTTTGTATCCTTCCTTTCAGGGACTATGAGAAAACCTGGTGGGAAAATGTGGCTCAGAAGGCGGTATGTGGAGCAACTGTTCTAGAAATTATATGGAGGGAGAATGAGCTTGTGATCTACCAGCAGATTTAATGTTAAAAGTTCCTGTCCTAGTGATTAAGTAACTCAAGTGTCCATTGCAATTAGTATTCTTAGTTGCCTTTATTAGTCTCCTGTAGAGAAAGTAAGGACCAAGAAGGTTAAGCTCACCTTTGGCAGCTGCTGACTGAAAGCAATTCTGAGCTGTATCTCTGATGGTGAACTCCTTGTGACTAAGGAGAAGACACCAGTACAGCAACCGTTCTGTAGAAAAACTTCAAATAAAGAAAAGCCTTATCTCCTAGGAAACCAATTCACTCCTCCTCATTCTCTGTTCAGAAAGATGGCCAGCTTTCCCTTTTCCCATCCCCAACCCCATAATCATTTCCTTCTTCAAAAGCTCAGAGTCTAACAAAGCGAGAAGGCATTCTAGATGAGCACATGTATTTTTTAAGCTGAGTTCTATCCAGCCAAGGTCCAACACCATTTCCAAATTCAGAATCCATTTGAAAATATATTTGGGATGTAGAAATACAGGCCGCTGCCAAATAATCACTTAGATATGACAAGGAATACAGGCTGTGAATTAGAACACAGCTGGAATCTACCTATTTAACCATTTTCCATAGGGTAGAATTTAGCACATGGTATGTCTGTTACAAGGGGTCTGGCTCCTCATATCTCTTGTAAGCAATTTCACAAATACTATGGCCTTCAGGCACAGTGCCTTATAGAAGCTTTCATCTACCCTGTTGTTCCATGGGAGCTGAGTACCTATTATAAGCCAAACACTAGGCAGAGCACTGGGGGGATAAAAGGAAAAAGGATTAAGGTGTTCAAAATGTAGCAGAGAAGACAGACACACAGATGAATATTGAAGCTACTAAACGAAGAAGTGAGTTCAAAGCACAGTGCTGGTGCGAGAGGGTCAGCTCTACTGAGGATAATAAAAAAAAACTTCACAGAGGAGGAAATCTTCATATGGGGGTCTTAAGAATAAATAGAAGTCTGTCAAGAAGACCGCTGTGGGATGACCACTTCCAGACCTGGAAAACAGCATATGCAAAGGTACTGAGGTATGAAACTGTGAAGTTCAGTCATGGAACTACAAGTCAGTAATTCAACAGGGACAGCACCAAGGAAGAGACAGGAGTGGAGAGAGATGACGAGAGAAGTAGAAAGACACCAGCTCGTTAAGGATGTGGTCTGCCATGGTTGAGCAGTTCAGATTTTATCCTACCGGCGAAGAAGAGTATACTGGATTACCTGTGGTCCTCAGAGCCATTCTGACACCTTCTATGCTTTCTCCTGTATCACAGGAGTTGGAAGTCTGGAAAAACATTTCCCAGATCTCTTGTCAGCAGTATATCAGTTTAAAGGCCACTGATTCAGTATCCTGACAGGTTTTCACAAAGTAGAAGGAAATCAAAGGCCACCATGACTCCTCTAATGGTGGTAGGCAAAAGTGTGACTTCAAGAAATGTTAGGTTGTTACCAGTATTTGACTGTGTGTGAAACACCCACTATGGAGTTACAGACAGCTATGAACATTAGCAGACTTCTAAGGTTCTTAACAGAGCAACAATAGCTGCTTCCTCTTCCCCAGAAAGTTTGCTAACACATTGTAGGCCTCCAGGCAAGCTTCAAAGCCACTGATAACCTTCTCTGACCTACAGTCCTACAACTTTTTTCAATATTTTATAAGTATCATTTAGCAGTATTAAATCTATCCCTGCTCAAAATACTTCATGTGGTTTCTGCTTCCCTGATCTAAACCCTGGCTGGGGCATTTTAGAAGATGACGCTTGGGGCTTTGTGAAGAAAGAATTGAACGGGGAGAGACTAAGGGCAGGGATATCAAGAGATGGATTATTTCAATAATACAAAGGAGAGATAATGCTCAAAACTAGGAAAATATCAAGAGAAATAGAGGACAATAACTTTAAAAATATTTAGGACATATGACCATTCGGATAGAGGAGAAAAATAAAAGGAGTTAGGGCAGGTTCTAGACTTCTTATCTAGATAATTGTACCAACGGTGGAAAAGTCAGATTACAAGACATGGTACATCATTACAAAGACGGGAAGAAGACATGGTAGACATTACAAATTAGAGTTTATTTTGGAATGTATTCAATTTGGTGTAGACACTAAGTAGGCAGTTGGGTAAATAAATCTGGGGGTGAGGAAATTTAGGCCAAAGGTATTTATTTTGTAGACCAGGAGCACAGAAATGGTCATTAAACCATGAGAGTAGGTGAAGTTGATGAAGGAAAGTATGCAGCATGAAAAAAAAAACAAAAACCCAAACCAGAAAGTTAAGAAAGGAACCCCGGAAAACATCAGCAGTTAAGAGCAAACACTAGAAGAGAATCCAACAAAAGAGATCAAGAAGGAGTAATCCGAGAGGTAGGAAGAATCCACACAGTATGGTATTAACCAGGAGGAGGTCATCTAAAATCATGGGTAAAGCCATCAAGATGACATAAATTGTAACTAATGAAAAACATCAGTTTTTAAATATAGGAAGGATTCAATTGATTACTTATGTTCACTCAAGTGTTATTATTTGTTGCTTTTATGCATGGGTACAGTTTCATGCAACGTGAAAATGAAAGGATGATTTGTATTTCCTGGCAGCTTTACATTTCCATTGGGTTTTGTCTCTTCCTCAGGCTTCCTCCAACATGCTTAGGGCATTTTCCTGTTCCTCACTACTTCATCCCCTCAACCCTTTCCCCTTGTTTTTCTCAGGATGGAGCCAAAGCATTTCTGCCTTTATTGGTAGAAATTTCCCAGATTTCTCCCAGATACCTGATCTGCATTTCTTTAGCTGGACAATCTGAATTGAAGCCTTGTGGACCCCGTGTCAACACAAGTTTGACCTGTGACCACTCGCTGAGCTATTGGTTTAAAAATTGGTAAATGGACTACTAGGTGGTTGAAATCTATTTAAATGGTCACAACCAGAATATTTTTAAAATGAAATATAAGAGAGTAGCATGGAATGGGAAGTCCATGTGTGTGTTTCAGTTACATGTATGTTATGCGTGATGAGTCACAAAATAAAATATTTGAGCAAAGTCTCCTAAGTATAACATGGGAAAGAATTACCAAAGAGGACTGAGTTCTGCCTTCATTTATATTTACAAAGGGATAAGGGCTCACATGCAAAGAGTTTACTTGGAAAGTGATCCTAGAAAACAGAAGTGAAGAGGTAGGGAAAGAGAGATAAGAAAGGGCACAAAGCCAATTAAGTGTGCATTAGTGCTGGTTACTGCTATGGATGACTGGGTCTCCAGCTTGCTGGGGACACACCAAGAACCCATGTAGAATGTGCCTCAGCATTGTCCCATGAGAGCAGAGGTCAGCTAGTATTTTCTATAAAGGGTCAGATATTAATCATTTTTCTCTTTGTAGGACATGCAGTACCCATCGTAACTACTCATTTCTGCTACCTCAGCATAAAAGTAGCCATAGATAATATGTAAAAGAATGGGCATGGCTGTATTCCAATAAAGCCTTATTTATAAAAACAGATGAGCTGGATTTGGCCAAAGTTTGTCAATGTTGCACTAGAATACAGGGAGGCTAAAGCATTCATTTTCCACCAATTCCGATGCCCAACGATTGAAGATTGCTCTAGAGAATGATAGGCACCCCCGATTTCTGGGTGTGCAGACACCGAGAGAAAAGAGCACAAATGGATGGCCAGTGTGTTTTATGCAGAACACTGGCTGCCAAGGAAACATGAAAGTGTGCTGGAGTAAAGTGGAAAAGGCGGATGTAGAGAAGTCCATCACAAATGCAATAAGGGACAAATGGAGGTTATGAAACACTCAAGATATATGTACCTTCTCCCATACTTAATGAAATGACCTTTCAAGACTCTTCCAAGTGCTCACTGATCTTGCTCATACCAACCTTTCCCCTAGAAACACTAAAACCTGGTGTTTTTATATTCATCAGGACCCATTCCCTAAGGAAATTCGTTGTTGCATTGTAGAAAAGTTTTTTCTTTTACTTCTTCAAAGTCAACTGTGTGTTCAGCTCTCATACCTAACTTGGCACACACCCTACCATTTCAAATCATTTTCTCTTAAAACTGTCCACACAGAGGAATCTCACCTAATTATTCTTACACAGTCTAAAAGACACTGTCTCTCTTATGCTTTTAAGCTCATTTTCTTTACCACACAATTTCCTTTTTTCCCCAAATGGCTACATCCAATTATTCTCTTCTTGGGTGTTTTAATTTCACACATTTTTGTGCACTTAGAAAGACCATAGATTGCACTACATTCATTGGCAAATCATCAAAAAGCATTTAAATGAAAGAAAATTTTTGTAAAAACATATCTTTTGTAGCAAAATAAGCCTGAGATCATTCCTTGTTTTAAGCCACATAACTAGAGGAGAGGAGAAAGACAAGATTTCACGATTTGATTTTTTAATGACTTTTCATTTATATAGCATTTTTACAGCTCACAGAGCTCTTCTTCATGATATTTGTGTGGTTTATACATTTCCTTATGTGAACTATGCAGAAACTGAGGCTTGGGGGCTAAGAGTTTTATAAAATTCACAGAGAAAGTTGGTAACAAGCCTGGATCTACAATCTAATCTCCCTTTATTTCAATCCGGTATGCTTTTTTTTAAAAAAATATTTTATGTTGTATTAGTCACCATACAGTACTTCATTAGTTTTTGATGTAGTGTTCCACGATTCATTATTTGTGTATAACACCCAGTGCTCCATGCAATATGTCCCCTCCTTAATACCCATCGCTTGACTAACCCATCCCTCACCCGTCTAAAACCCTCATTTTGTCTCCCAGAATCCATAGTCTCTCATGGTTCATCTCCCCCTCCGATTTCCTCCCCGCTCATTTATCCCTTCCTTCTCCTTATGTTCACTTAGCATAATCCCCCTCACCAGTCCCATCCATGTAGAAGCAAATGGTGGCTTTCCATCCTTTCTGATGGCTAAGTAATATTCCATTGTATATATGAACCACTTATTTATTCATTTGTCAAAGGGCATCTTGCCTCCTTCCATGGTTTGGCTGAAAGCCACCACCAAATGGCAGATAAGTGAGTGAAGCCACTTGGGCTATCCAGCCCCATTCGAACCTCTAGACAACTAAGCCACATGAGTGACTCTAGATGATGCCAGTAGAAGAACCACTCACCTAGGCTCCTCCCAAATTACTGACTCACAAAAATGATAAGCAAATACAAAGAGATGTTGTTTTAAGCCACTAAGTTTCGGCATGATCTGTTATGCAGCGATACATACCTGATACACTGGCAGTAAGGGATTTGATGGCCCATTATCTTGTGGAAATAGTGGAGATTGCCTAAAGATCTGAAGCCAACTTTAATGCCTCAGAAAATGATGAGTTTCTTCCATTTTTAAGGAATGCTATCTTGACTCCCCAGGTTTGTTACAAGTAGTGATGTCAATAGATACATAGCATAAGCTTATTATATTAACTTCTCACAGCCATCTTTTTGTTACTTGATTCTGTCCCAGTGGCCATAATTGGTCAACGAGGGATACTAGCACAGGTTAGGGAATTAGTCTCTCCACGGTGAATATGAAGTATGGAATAGAGACCCAGAGACTGGAAATCTTTGAGAACTCAGTCTGTATAACAGTAGATCTCTGGAAGAAAGGCTGTCACTACTCAGAGGTCCCCAGAACTGCACTGGTCCCCATCCTTCCTGAAAAGTGGCTGTTCAACTCTTCATTAGAATCTGTGACATGTTCTAGTACTCATACAATAAGTCCTCTTTCCACATAAACCACTTTAGTTGATTTTGATTCCTCAATGCTATAGAAATCTCAGTTAATGCTGGTCCCATTCCCATCTCTGGTGGCAGAGAAGTCCAAGGCTGGCTCCTATGGGTTCTTTGGAGGGTTACTGGCCCCTTTATGCTCTTTTACAGTTTGGGGGCCAGAAAGAAGCTGGTGTCCAGAAACATAATCTTATTTTACAGTGGGATCAGGAAAGCTGGTCTCTTAACTTTCTTCACAGTTGCATCTACTACACAAATCAGTGCTAACATCAGATATAAGCAGGTCTATGTTGATAATAATTTCACTAATGAAAGCGCTCCCTGTTCCTACTGCCCTATGCTCTTATCACATGGACACCAACTCCATACTGCCAGGACCAGCCTTGGTGGTGAAGAGAGGAGGAAGAAAGTGAGGATACCTATCATAACTGATTACTCAGGAAACTGGGTATTTGGTGGTTGGTGGCACCAAGTAAAAGGTCTTATGCCCACTGCCTGCCAGGACATCTTTGGCCATTATTTATCCTTGTTCCCTGTGATACCAGAAATCTATATTCCTCTACAAATTACTATAATATCCTAATTTCACGTTAAAGTTTCTTAGAAGAGCTGGAAGCTTACATAATTACCACCCCCAAAAAAAAGACTGCAGGTAACAACATCATTTTCTATTATATTTGTACAGGGAAAGGTGAATGTGCTGAACAGCTCCTGAGGGCATCTTGTTTTCAGTAAGAGCTCACACAGTCACACGGCTAAATTCTACCTATTTCATTCAGGATAAGTCTGGAACTTGATTCTGTTTTGTTACTGAAAAGGGAAAACGATCTTAGTAAATGTCCATCAGTGAGGGTTCTAGAACTCTCTAAGTGTCATGATAATTTTTGCAAAGGATGAATCAAAGATAAAAGGATAGTGTCCCCACTGACGCATGTCATAGTACCTGCATTGACTCTTGATTCTGTAAAAAATCTGAACAAGGCTTTTGAGCTAGATTAAATCTAAGGAAGTTGGTGTCTTTTAGTAAACAATTTCAGATGGTATCCTACGGATTGATAGTGAATATGTACCTTTGGATAAGAGCAAAAACCCTGGTTTGGCTTATACTAGAATCTCTTTCTCCATTTTCAGGAACCAAAGGAGTGAGTTTTCCACAAAAGTTACTAGTCTAAAGAAACAAAGCAGTTTATTCCAATTTCTTGTGAAACAGAAAAAGGAGAAGAGGGGCAGAATTATAAAAAATGTAAAAATGGAAATGGCCTCTTAATCTCATTCCATACTCAAAGCTTATAAGAAATTTCTTGAAACTGAATAAAAACTTACACAGGTTTTAGTTTTAGTAATCCAAGCCAAGGGGAGCCTGGGTGGCTCAGTTGGCTAAGTGTTCGACTCTTGGTCTCAGCGGAGGTCTCAATCTCAGGGTTGTGAGTTCAGGCCCCATGTTAGGCTTCCTTTATACGTAAAATAATAAACAAACAAACAAGATCCTAAAGAGAACACACTATAGATGTAAAATCTCTATTCAAGTTAAAAAGCAAAATCAAACTAAAATCCCTAAATTAAAACTCTCCCTTTAGCCACACTCATTAAAATTAGAACCATTTCCTTGAAAGGAAGCAATTGCATACTGATCTCAGACCCTGATGTGGATCGTTTATGAATACCAATGTGTAAGTATCATGGACAAAGAGTACACAGGCACCAAAAACATCCCAAGAAAGGAGGGGATTTGGTTGCTGGTTACTATTGTTCTTTCAACAACTTACATTCATGACCTAGAAGTCATTTTTCATTCATTCATTCACTCCTTTGCGCTCACACCTTCAAGCACGCATTCATTCAAATACATTACTGAAGCCTGCAGTATACCAAGCAATGTGCTAAGCGCTGGGGATGGACAGAATTAGAGCACAGCTCCTGTCCTCCAGAAGCTTACACTCTGATCGCGGAAATCTTTCATTCTTTTATCCCCTATATGCAGTCATGAAAATTATGTAATGCTTTTTCTTTCCATCTGTTCTTTGTCTCTGCCACAAATAAAGTCATTACTTGGTGGCTGAGTGATGAAAGTTGCTTTCTCATTGGTATCACTACCTCTAACCTCTTCTCCTTCCACAAACTCTTTATACCGTTCTCTCATCACTTTCTAAAAAGATGGCTCTGGTCGTGTCATATCCCTCTGCAAATACTTTCAGTAGCTTCCCATTTTCTGCAGAAAAAAAAAAAAGATAAATTCCACAACTCAGTTGTTATCATTGGGAATACCAATAATTGCTACCATTTCTTTGGGGCTTACTAGGTGCTAGCCACTATGCTAAAGACATTACATGCATTATCTCATTTATTCCTTGTGCCAACCTTTCAAGACAAGAACTATTACCTTCATTTTACAAAAGAGAAAAACGATGTGAAGAGGTAATCACTAACTTTCCCAAGGTCACACAGACAGAAAGTGCCAGAATGACTTTGGAGCCCACGCTCTTACCCACTGACCTTGACTACCATTCTGCTCTTGCATGAGTCTCGGCCCTGTGCAAGTGTACCTCTGTACCTTCACTCCCACTGGGTCTCCCACGTGATATGTCCTTCACTTTGTCCATGCCTTCCACGTATAAGCCACATTTAAGTCCCCTCTTCCCATGGACTCTTCCTAGACCGCGGTAGTATGCATGGACCTCCTCATCCTCTGAGCTCCAATAGTGCTTCTCTTTCCTACCACTCATTTGGCACTGCGAGATGTCCTGTACCATATTTTTAGAAAAATATCTCATATGTCTCAGGCACAGCACTGAAAATACCTTGAGAACATGCAGCCCTCAAAATACTTAATAAATATTGTTGGTTTTGTGGTATGATGCATTTAATTAGACACTCAATAAATTAATGTTGTGTGAGTAAATGAAGAGTTTAGACATTAAAACAATGAGGGACGGCACCTGGGTGGCTTAGTCAGTTAAGCCTCTGCCTTCAGCTTACTCATGATCCCAAGGTCCTGGGATCGAGCCCCGCATCAGGCTCCCTGCTCTGCAGGGAGTCTGCTTCTCCCTCTATTTCTCCTCCCACTCATTCTCTCGATCTCCCTCTCAAATAAATAAATAAAAACCTTTTTAAAAAAATAAGACAATGAGGGAAGTCCGTCACTAACTTCTGTATATGTGCTGCCGAAGCGAGCACCATCACTAACTTCTGAATGATTATGACACACATACCATTCTCTTATCAGGATGCATGAAGAAAGATCTTGTCGAAAGTACTCCATTTCTCTGTCCAGCATGCCACAAAGAACAGACACGCCCAGATAGTTACAGGGGTTTCAAAATCTTTATAAGTAATCAGACCAAGGAACATCATGAAAATCCTTGCTCAGATCCTCAGTTCAAACAAGAGCTATGTGGAACTTGAGCCCCAGGGTGAAAATGGTGGGCTTCCCAAACAAACATCTGGCCGCAGTATAGGCTAAAACTGGGTGGAATGGACGCTGAGAATTCCCACCTCCTCCCAAAACTGCAAGAGCCCGTTTTAATTAATGCTCCAACCTAAACCACGCAGAGGCCTCTAGGGGCCACAGAGCTCCACAGCACGTTGGCTGTGTTCTTCTATCACTGACCCCACCCCCACCCGATACATGGCAGGACGTGATGACCACCTTACACGTCACACCTAGAGAGACTGCCAATTGGAGAGTGATCTCTGGCGGAGAAGCCCAGCTGGAGGCAAGAGGTGACCAAGGGCCTATACCCTTTTCATCTTTGCAAACTGGAGGCGGACCAGGGTCTGTGCTTTCATCACTCCTCTGCTAAGAGTAAAATGGCATGTGGCTTAACAATGAAAGGCTCTGAGCACCGCCTCAGACGCCTTAAAGTAAGCATTATGTTTTCTGAGGAATGAAAGAAACAGAGAAGCTCGAGGCCTTTGGATACACACTCTGAAAAGGAACTGATCATATGTTCCATTTGCTAGTAGCCTTTTCCATTTTTAAAGTGGTTTTATAGATGTCCGTATGACTGCGGCCTCTCATCGACCCTAGCGGAGGGCTTGGGCAGCACTAAGTATCCTCTGCTTTGTACATGTGGTGAGAAGAGCCCCAGGCTGGCGAGAAACCCCACAGTGAGTGACTGGCAGGGCTGGGGAGAGAGCCTGGCTGCCTCTTGTGCCTCCTCCACAACCAGGGCCCCTCCGGCACACGCTTCTTTCCCAAGAGTGAAGGAACTGGAATAGAAAATGGCTTGGTTTGACTTGGTTGGCTTTTCTTTTTTCTTTCTTTTTCTTTCTTTCTTTCTTTGCTTCCATTCCTGTTTTGAATGCATTCATTTTCTATCCCTTCCTTCCACCTTCTTATATTCCCTGTCCCTCCCCATCCCACACTCTCCCTCAGTGTGTCTCCAATGCTGCTTTGCTGGCTGGGTGGCTGCAAACCGCCTTGCACCACAGCAGGATGTGGAGATCACAGGTTATACAGCTGTGTCCTCAGCCTGCCTGTTGCTTCTTCTCAGGGTTAGATGAATTATTATTACTATTATATTATTATTATTATTATTATTATTATTATTATTGCTACTACTACTATTACTACTACTATGACTATTATTAAGTGGAGGAATGGTGTTAAGAACTGAGTAACTGCAGAATTAACAGCAATTGGTGCTCACCTCGTATCCTCCTTAGTGCGACCGGGAGCCACCTCATTTTAACTCTTCAGGTTTGTTATGGACAAGTTAGGGACATTTCCGGAATAGTAAATGCCCCAGGGTGAAATTCTTCCAGTGTTACCGTTATCTTCATATACCTGACTGGTCAATATCTTGACGTGCAATCATCAGACAGATGACAAGCAGAGTTCTCAAGTCAGTCCTCTCATTTACTGCCGAGTTATGAGTTATCAGAGGGGGCCAGGTGTGCTGGGGGGGGCTGTCAGCCTGCCCTCCCCGCCCTGCACTGAGATCCCACGGGCACACAAGGCACAGAGGAGCACAGAAAGGGCTATACTGTCATTCTACTCAGAGACAGAAGAACTCTGAAATTGTCAAAGGTGAGGTCCTACCCTGGGCCTCTCTTTGTTTTCCCCAGCAAAATTGCTCACACAGCTCCTGTTCGGAGACACACTTGGCCCTGAGCTTCTCAAGGGGAAGCGGTGACGTGGGCCTTGCGTGCCTCACCGGTAATAAAGATTTTCACCAGCTGTACTGCGCATTGCTGTGGAATCCAGCTATTGCTGTCAGGCTACTAAGGAGGAAGATTCACTGTGGTGAATCAAGTAAATAAACATGCCCGGGAAACACTGTGGCAGCAGATAACACCGAGAGAAAAAAATGAGAATTGGTACTATTTTTAGTGCTAACTCTCTGATTATAATTGTACTTGAAGAGCAACTAGCATGAACAATATAAAGGCAAAGTTAATTTCAGACCCTGAGCTCGCTGCACCGTTCTTAGATTATTCAAAATGCAATGTGATCTACAATCATTTTTCAGCTGTGGGACAAGGAAACTTGGAGCCATCTGAGTAGCTGCTGGGAAGATTGTGGGCAAAGGGAAGTTAAGGGAAGTTGATTATGGAAAGATTTTTTTATTTAAAAAAAATCACATATATATATTTAAAAAAAACCTTCCACATATAAGCCACATTTAAGTCCCCTCTTCCCATGGACTCCCCATGAAAAAAAATGTAGCATACCCCACTCTCCCTCTGAAGCTAGATGTACAATGTACTGAAGATGTACAATGTGCCAGGTAAGGTATTGAATTTTCTTGGTTAATTATCATATCAGTCTGTGAAGTAGGTTGTGTTACTGTTTTCATCTTATAGAAGCCACATAGCTTATAAAGAGGGAGCTAGAATTTGAACCCTGTCTCCCCGACTCTAGAGCCAAACTGTTGTGCTGTTGTAGATGAAGACAGGACATAACTCACACTTCTACTTTCTGTACTTGGATGAAAAAAGGAATTGTTAGTAACTGCACTGACTACCCACACATCCATCACCAAGAAAAGGGCCCTAGGGTTGCTGATGGGAGCAGAGCTTCCCTAGTGAGGCAGAAAACCAAACGGAACAGAAACAGTGGCTCCAGCCTTCCAAACACATCTCCCGTACCTTCTCCCGTGGAACCATATTGCTGAGGACCCTCTCCCGTGCTGAATCCCGGCCCGGAAACTCTGCTGAGCCTCGCATCTCATCCCTCTTCCCAGATCAGAATACTGAGAAGCAGACACTCAGGTCCAGCATTTAACCACTACTCTTGCCATTGTCCTAGGATGCCAAACAGCTCTGAGAGTTACTCTCACAGCTGTCCTCTCCTTCTTTTTTCTGCTTTTGAGATACAAAGTAGCCAAGCTCCGACTCACAAGATGTGTGTATGAAAACAAACAACTTTCATTCGTATAAACCACACTGAAGGCTGAGCATACAGGATCAATGAGGCGAGGAACAAATTTGCTCTACGTTATGTGTCGCTCTGGGCGATAAAGTACTCAGTGCCCATGTGCATGGCACGATCTGCGAAGAGAGCTCCACTGTTAATCATTGTTAAGTTTTCAGACTAAAAAAAAAAAAGATGAGGATCAAAGCAAACTGCAAGCACAGAACTAAGGGGAAAACACGCCATGCTAGCAAGGACCGACAAGGAGGTCCTATGATACGGTGTTGCTGATCTCATTTCCAACAGCCTGTGGAAACACTTTTTTTTAGAAAGAACTTCCTAACTTTGTAATGGAAGTTAGTGGGACTATAGTTTTGCCTTTAAGGAAAAGTCTTACGCAGATAATTAGACTGGAATACATTTGTATCCTTTTAAGAGCTTCTCAGTTCCAAGTGACAGAGGATCTAACTCAAACCAGCTTAAGTACAAAGGGAACATATTAGCTTATGTAACAGGCATAGATCTGGCTTCTGGCACAGACTAATCCAGGGGCTCAAACTCTGTCAGCAGAGTCTGCTCTCTCTCCACACCTGAGTTCAGCTCTCTTTCATGTTGCTCTCATGGTCACTGTCCACCTGGCAGCAAAATGATTGTCAGCCACTCCTGTCCTTCACTCTCCAGGGTTCAAGGGGAGTTTGAAGAAAAAGCACTCTTCATTCTACCCTGACTGGCTTACCTTGTTTCAGGCGCTCATCCTAGATCACATCCCTGTGGTCAGGAGGACTGAGTGAACTCTTTGGCAAAGACCAAATCACGTGTCCACCCCTCCACAAAGGCTAAGAGGAAGAGCGAGTCGTCACTGAAAGTTCAAGGAATTATTTCCAAACGAAGGGGGAAAGGAGGCCTAAAACCAACAGACATCCTCTAATGCATCTCTTCATAAAACAGAAAGACTTGTATTCACTTATTAAAATTATTCAGTGCCAAGATATAAAATATCTATGAGTATGCATAAGCTTTTCCCGCTAATGTTGCATTCTTAGACAAACCTAAAATATTGCCACATACTTTGGGTACCTGCTGGCATGAATACGTTTGCAAAAATCACACAGATCTAAAAAAAAATTTTTTTAGCCACACAGATATAAAGTTAAAAATTTAAATCAATGATCAAGACCAAAGAACCTTATATTTTTATCTCAGATTAGCTCTTAACTCATGAAGTGTTATCCTGATAAATTTATGTAAACTTTTGGTGCTCATATTCCTTATTTCCGGTTTGCCTTCCTCTCACAAAGAATATGCCTGTGTGTCATATCTCTTCTGTGTGCCCCTCCAGATCCCCTCTACGCTTCTCCAACCTCATATCTGCCCTGAGAAACTAACCTCTGTGAATTGCATTCACAGGCTCCTCTATCCTCCATATTCTGGTTGGGTTCCACCAGTGGAGAGACCGGGTGGGAGATCAGGAGAGAAAAGGAGAGTGGGAGGCAAGCTGTGTCTCTCAACCAAAGGTCACAAAGGTCACAATTCCTATCAAAGGTGTCCTCTCTTCATGACTCTCTCCCTCAAATTTCCCACAGGTCTGGGGCTGGTAAGAGAGGCCACAGCTCCTGTACCTCCATGTGGTTCCCCCATTCCTTCCTTTTACTAAACTCTCCACAGCATTCCAAATTTGAGGGTGTCATCTATTTTCTACTGGGACCCTGATTGAGACAGTCTATAAAATTTTGATGGCGAGGGGAGCGAAGAGAAATAGAAAGGGTGACCAGGGACTACAGATGAAGAAGTAGAACTAATTATCTGATAACAATACTACAAATGGTGCCAACCAATTTGATGTTTGCGTTAATTTACTTTTTCATTTCAATAGATCCTTTAAAACTCCCACATTAGATATGGAAACTACAAGATTGATATCAATACTCAATGAAAATTTTCCACTTCAGAGGGAGTTTTAGCACATGCCTCGGCTACATTTTTGGTGAACGAGAGAGGTGAAAGGAATGAGAGCAGTCCAGGAAAAACAGAAGACAATCCTTTTTGAATTCTTGCCTTCTAGGTGCTTCTTTCATAACAAATCCCATTCACAACTCCCCTCATTTCATTCCCAGCTCAGAGGAACCAGCTATTTCTATCAGAATCATTGATGTTTTTCAGAGCATTTGTTCCCTTTGCCAAAGTTCAGATGATTACGATGGCAAGAAGAGGAGCAGTGAGGGACAGAGAACGTTCTAGAGGGATGATAGAAGGTTGAACTGAAGGGACAGAACAAGAAGATGGGGAGTGAGACCATGCATGAGAGGTGAGCACTGAGAGAACCTGACTGCAGAGGAGAGGGAGGCACTAAGAAGACACAACAAAGAGAGAGGAGCAGGGGGACCAGATGGCTAGATCACTGGATATTATGCAGAGCAATTAAATTGTTGGGGAGAGGACTGGCAAAAACTACATGGTTGCTCAGTAACCACAGAACAATAACCTGGAAGCATTTAGCCTACATTCTATGGGAAAAAAGAGCCACTGTCCTGCACAGTTCTGCAAACATACTCTAAAATGGGCTGACTTATCCATACTTTACATGACGTACCCTGTTCTTTGCCAGACCAAAAGATTTTCTCCTTATAAATAGAGGGAGTTGGGCTGTCACCTTAGATGATCCAGTGAACAACAAAAATAGGGTGAGGGAGGGTGCCTGGGTGGCTCAGTGGGTTAAGCCGCTGCCTTCGGCTCAGGTCATGATCTCAGGGTCCTGGGATCGAGTCCCGAATCGGGCTCTCTGCTCAGCAGGGAGCCTGCTTCCTCCTCTCTCTCTCTCTCTGCCTGTCTCTCTGCCTACTTGTGATCTCTCTCTGTCAAATAAATAAATAAAATCTTTAAAAAAAAAAATAGGGTGAGGGAGAGAAAATGAGATTGGCATTAAAACGCCCATGCCCTTAATTTGTATCAATTTTCCTATCAGCAGCTCACTCTTCCTCTTCTCAGGAAGGGGGAAACTGCTTAGAAAGTGGAATAGTTTGTGCTCTCTCTGGTCTGTAAATCCATGTTGTTGCCGCTATTTGTTTGTTTGCTTTTAATTACTTTTTAAAGACCTTGGCAAGAAAACCAAGGAGTGGTCCTGGCTATTGGCCTTTCCCAAGTCTAGATATTTTTTCTTTTTTTTTTTTTTCAGTCTGCCCTTATCCATGGCAGCTTCTTTCAGTTGCCCAACTGATTCTGCATTTTAATGATAAGTGTTATCCTCTTCCTATTCAGTTTAAGATAATTATTGCCCAGGCAAATCATTATAATTAAATTCTATTTAAAAGTGAGAACCCACCTGTAACCATATGTTAGACCTGCCTTTGGATAAGGAAGTTAGTATTTTCACTTTGTATTAAAGCAAAAGTGTGTAATGGTAGATTTTCAATGGAGATGGTTAAAGAGATCCGCTTCTTTTTTAAAATGATTAATTACAACTCACCTGTCTCTGAAAGGAAATTACTTGACTCTTAGAAAAACATTTTCATTAAATAGAACTACCATTGAGTAGGCTTCTGGTACTGATGCAGAGAAATAAATTAATTGAGATAAGAAAAAAATAAGGTGCTTTCAGGAGATATATGAAATGGAACTGAAACATACACAGAAGATTCCTATAGAAAATATCTGGCATTGGAGTGCCTGGGTGGCTCACTGGGTTAAGCCTCTGCCTTCAGCTCAGGTCATGATCTCAGGGTCCTGGGATTGAGCCCCGCATCAGGCTCTCTGCTCAGAAGGGCGCCTGCTTCCTCCTCTCCCTCTGCCTGCCTCTCTGCCTACTTGTGATCTCTCTCTGTCAAATAAATAAAATCTTCAAAAAAAAAAAAATTAGATCCTCTCAAACCAAGGGCTGATGTGACTAAAAGCCAATCAGACTTAAGCCAATCAGCATGTCTCATGCCCCTGGCAATATGGATCTGATTAGGAATCAGAGCCAATAAGATGTTGCTGGAACTTTGGGATGAAGAAAATTCCTCTCTCTTCAAGAGCCACTTGAAGAGACTTTTTTCTCCTAGAATATATAGTTTGAAGATTAAAGATCTAGAACTTCTACAGCCATTTTGCAATCTGGAATCTGGAAGGAAAAGTGTCAGAGGTCCCCAGGGCATGAAGCTTGTATCTAGAAAGGCAGAGGAATGTGACATCATTTGAGCCATCAGATTTCGCAGCCATGTGTACCCACTTTCACAGCTTAAGGTAATTTGAGTTTTCTGTCACTTGCAACCACAAGAATCCAGGAGTGAATTCTGTATCCTGACTGAGGCAAAGTCAGATGACCTCCCAGTCTGTGGTTTAAAAAAAAAGGGGGAGAGGGCAAAAAAATGTCAATGCCTCCATGATTGGGACAGTGTATTATACTGGGGTTGCTGGGCCTACTGATCATCTAAGTCATCAGGAAACTTGGCAAAAATACATGTAAAAACTTGATGACCGGGGTGCCTGGGTGGCTCATGGGTTAAAGCCTCTGCCTTCAGCTCGGGTCATGACCCCAGGGTCCTGGGATTGAGTCCCGAATCAGGCTCTCTGCCCAGCGGGCATCCTGCTTCTCCCTCTCTCTCTGCCTGCCCCTCTGCCTACTTGTCATCTCTGTCTGTCAAATAAATAAATAAAATCTTTAAAAAAAAAAAAAAAAACTTGACCAATGATTTTAAGAAATTACTTTTTAAAATTCGGTGAATTGAGAAAAAGAACTAAGATAAACATAATTTCCCTCTAAAAGATGAGGGAAAGAATGTTAGAAGATACAGGCAAATTTAATTCTCTTCTCCAAGTGTTATTTCTTTAGAGTCATTTAAGAACAAGAAACTGTACTAGAACTTAATAGAGGTGAACACAAAGCTCTATAAGACAAAATCTATCCACTAAAGGCATTTTTTTTTAATCATATAGGGAAGCTAAACATGTATGCTTACAGCATCTAATTGCAACTCAGTACAAGCTAAGTGCTGAGAAATTATTTCCATAATCTTTAACAGCTTACTAAGCATATTCACACTCATTATATCATTTGATTCTCACAACAGCCCTTTGAGATAGGCAGTTACACTTCCCTATTTGGCACAGATAAAGAAACTGAGACTCAAAGTGTGTAAAAATAAATATCAATGAATGTCACTGGGGCATTATTTAAAAGAAAAGAAAACTAAAAACTGCCTAAATAGGGGGCCTAGGTGTCTCAGATGGTTGAGTGTCTGCCTTCAGCTTGCGTCATGATCCCCAGGTCCTGTGATCAAGTCCTGCATCCAGCTCTCTGCTCGGTGGGGAGCCTGCTTCTCCATCTCCCTCTACTGCTCCCCCTGCTTGTGTTCTTTCACTCTCTTTCTCTCATATAAATAAATAAAATCTTAGGGGGGAAAAAACTGCCTAAATATCCATCAACAGTGGAGTAGCTGAACACATGATCTTCCATACAAGGGAATGGGAGGCAGCTGTTAAAAAATAAGGAGGTGAATGAAGTACTTTCCTGGGTAGAATGGAGTAAGCACACTCCACCCTATCTCCTGCTGGGTTAGGATTGCCAGATCCAACAAATCAAAATATAGAATATTCATTTATATTTGATTTTCAGATACACAATTTTTTTAGTGTAATATTTGATAAAGTTATACTAAAAAGATGCAGAATGTCTTGTGTTTTGTGTGGTAAGCCTAGACTGAAGGCAACTAAAAATCTGGACAAAATGCATAGAGAAGTTATCTGAAGACTCTGAAAAGTTAATGGTAGCAGAAAGATTGAGGAACAAGAACTTGAATTATGAACAATCTGGTGGTGAATTTCTGGGTTCCTTTGTTTTCTTCCTCACCTCCCAGCCTAAATTGAAAAGCAACCCAAATCCCAGAGCGGTGGATCCAGCACAGACAGCAAGAGCTCCAAGAGAAGCTCTCTCTTTCTGGTCTAAGGAGGAATGGGGCCCTTAGTAGTACAGAAAGATTGAAATCGACCCTCTGGTTTCCTTCCTTCCTTCTTTCCATCCCCCCCTCCTTCCTTCCCTTCCTTTCTTCCTCCTTCCTTCTTCCTTTTCTCCCTCCCTTCCTTTCTTCCTCCCTCCTTTCTTGTCCAGTTTAAGATCCCAAGAAATCCAGCCTCAAACCAGCTGGGTGGTGGCTAGACAGAGATGCAGCAGTGGCCAGGTAGGCACCTAAAACTCTGAGAAGAATTCTTTCTCTCTTACAAGAGGAACTACAATCTGTAGCATGTAGGGGAAATCCCACTGGTTTTTCCTCTATTTATCTCTTCCTACTGCTTAGATAGAAGGATGGACCAAACTATAGGAAGTGTGTCACTTGGTGGAGAGATCAAATACTTTGCTTTCTAGCCAAAGGACCAGAAAGAGGTACCTTTGGGTGCCAGAGAGTGTTGGGAGATTGAGAAGAGGAGGCTCAAAAAAGGATCCCACATAGATGATGAAATCCTGGGTCCACCCTTGATGTATGAAATGATGTAAACCAGTACACAAAAGCTTAAGGACTGAACTATCAGGTAGACTACCACCCAGGATCCAGTTTGCCCACTGAGTGGTGCACATATAGGACAGATTTGTAAAGCATTGCAAAGGCTTCGAAAATTGAGCTGAGTTAGAAACACAGTCCACAGAAAACAAGTAGGAACCTATAGCCTAAATTTAACTGGGCTGAATGCCTCATGTGGTACCCAGTTTCCAAGATGACCCCATGACCCCACATCCTGGTATTCACACCCTCGTGTTGTTCCCTCCCACACTGTACCAAAATTGGTCTGTGTAACCAACAGAATATAGCAGGAGTGATTATTTGTCTCTTTTGAGGTTATAAGTACTGTGGCTTTAATCTTGGGTTCACTCTGTCTTGGGATCCCTCTATCTTGAGGGAAGCTATGTCATGAAAAGCTCTATGGAGTGGCAAGAAACTGAAATTTCCTGTCCATACCTACATAAATGAACTTGGAAGTGGATCCCCAAGACCCAATCAAGCCTCCAATGACTATAGACCAGGCTAACACTTTGTTAGCCACAACATGACAGCCCCTAAACCAGATCTACTCAACTAAGTCATTCCCAGATTTCTGACACCCAGAAATTGTGTAATAATACATGGTTTCCTGTTTTAAACGACTGGGTTTGGGGTAATTTGTTATGTAGCAGTATATAATATGCCTCCCAAAACGAACAAGCAAGGGGGCGCCTGGGTGGTTCAGTCAGGGTCATGAGATCAAGGCCCACATCAGGCTCCTTGAGATTCTCTCTCTCTCTCTCCCTCTGCCTCTCCCCACCTCTGTAAAAACAAACAAACAAAAAAAGCAAAAATGCTACATTCTCCATAGCATTCAAAGAAGATATAGTTTCTCATAACATAACACTCAAATGATGCAACAGCAGTGAGGCGATCCAAATTACCTGACATGTGAAGAACTGAGTAAAACCTCAACAATTTGCAAGGAAAAAGACAATAGACAATAAACAAACAACTCAATTTTAAAGTGTTGGCAAGGATCTTAGACTTATACCTAAGTACTTCATTTTTAATAAAATAAGTATTTTATTTCACTTTCTAATTGTTTATTGCTAGTATATAAAATATAATTTTTATATTGAACTTGTATCCTGTAATTTTGCTAAATTCACATGTTAGTTCTAGAAGCCGTTTAGTAGATTCCTTAAAATTTTCTTTGTAGACTCAATCATGCTGAGTAAAAGAATCTAGTCTCAAAATGCCTGCATGACTCTACTTACAAGACAGTCTGGAAAATGCAAAATTATGGGGATAGTTCCTAGGTGGGGAGAGGGTTTAACTACAAATGAGCAAAGGGAGGAAATTTCTGGAGTGATGTAAATGCTCTCTCTTCTAAATATGATGTTGGTTATACAAATCAATATATGTGCTTAAGACTCATAGAACCATACACCAAAAAATTAAGAGCATGAATTATTTAAAATGCAAAGCAATAGAAACTATTTAAAATGAGGGAAGATGTATGAAATATATATTACTTATAAAAAGTTAACAAAAGTTTTATATAGTAAGAATTCATTATTCTAGGGACAATGTATGAATGTGTATGCATGTGTATCATATGTGTCTGCATGTATGTACTACATGAATATAGAAATGTTTTTTCTATTTTTAATAAAAATGGATACAGAAGTATCTTTAAGGTTCTCAAATAAACTCTTAAGTAGAATTGGGAAGGAGTAGGAAATTTTACTTACACAGAGTAAATTTTTAAATGGTATTTGTTACAACAAACTTGTACAAATTTGTAACATTGCTTAAATTAACATTTGTGTAATGAGAGAAACTGAGGCTCAGATAAACGTCTTGTCCAAGGTCATACAGAGACAGAATCAAAAGGATTCTAATATATGCCTAAGACAATTTTCAATAGATGACAAAAAAATGATTCTAAAGAAAGTCAGAAAGGGGAATGAGACTGGGTGTTTGTGAAAGCCTCTATGGAGGAAGAGGCATTTGAGGTCACTCCTTAAAGGATAAAAAAAAATTTTCAAAGGTGAAGATAATGGAAAATCTTTTTGATAAAGATCTTCTCTTTTTGATATAAAGAAGCTTTTCAGTATAAGAGCAGGGGCGGAAAAAAAATAAAGCTTGTTCAGAATATTCCTAGTTAATTAGATAAATTACATAGGTATACATATGGTATTAGTATAAAATGATGCAGAAATGTTACAGGGCACAGAACTTTGGAAAGACTGTGTGGGGTTTGGTAATTAGGATACATTTATTGCCTCTGGCAAAATTTCAGGGGAAAGAAGCCAGAATGCAAAAAGTTAAAGATGATTGAACAATATGTAAGTAAGACACAGGAATATGTATGGAATGAGAAAGAAAATGACAGGAAACTAAGTAAAGAGAAAATGGCATCAGGAAAAGAATTTGGGGCAGGATGAGGTTTATGATAAAGGACAATAGACATTTATAAGACAGTCTGGAAAAGGCAAAATTATAGGGATAGTTACAAGGTGGGGAGAGGGTTTAACTACAAATGGGCAAAAGGAGGGACTTTTTGGAGTGATGTAAATGTTCTCTCTTTCTCTCATTGAAACGTGGGGTCTACGGTCCTTTTCCCTTTGAGTATGGGGGTGATTTATGGTTATTTCAACTAATAGAATGTAACATATATGAATGCTACAGTAGACGTTAAGATAAGTGGACATGCAGTGTCCATCTTACTCACTGGAATACTCACACTCCAAGCTTCAAATCACCTTTCTTACAGAAGCCTGACAACTTTGAGTCCACCATGCCAAGAGAGAGCCAAGCTAAATGGAGAAGCCACTAAGTGCACCAGTTGGCAGTATTTTTGTTTGATCCTCCTACACCGTACCTCAAACATGTTAGTAAATGAGTCTTCCATGACCCCAGTCTCCACCCTCTGAGTCTTCTCAGATAAGGCCCCCAGCTGTCATGGAGCAGTGATAAATCACACTGATTGTGACTGTGGCCAAATTCCTGACTCACAGGTAATGAGGTGGTTGTTGTGTTACAAACTTTGTGTTGTATTGTTATGCCACAATGATGAGAAGAGATGACCTCCAATTAGTGGAAAACCCTGTCATGTGTTTAAAGGGCTATGATGCAGGTTGAGGGAGCTGGTAGTAAAAGATAAATGCTGGCCTCAAGAAATTTATAATCAGGAGGCAAAATAAGATATGTACATAACCACCCAACCGCATGCAATCATACATAACCACTAAGAAGGTAGAAAGTTGGTAATGCCGCTAGTGACAGTTTTTTTCAAAAGGTTTGCTGCAGAGAGTAAAAAACGTTCAGGGTGGGGCTAGAGTTTTGAGGAGTTAAAGTGCTTGGAATTACTACAGTGAATGTTTTAGGAAGGCAACAAGACATGCCTAAAAAGATTGTTCAACAGCAATGAGAACCCAGCCGGATTTAATAGCACGGATTGGAAAGGGGCGTATCAGCCCAGCTGGATGTCTTCTAGCTATATTTAACAGTCTGGAGGAAAAAGTTGAAAATTCAACAGGGGGAGAGATCTGGTTTTGATGTGACATGACAATTACTTGCATAGTCCTTAATTCATTTAGCAAACATTTATTGAACATCAACTATATGCCAGACTCAATGTGCAAAAGAATAAAAAACTATGTGTGGTGGGGGGTGGTGTATCAGAGTATAGAGGTATACTAAAATATGGAAGCTTCAAGGATACTGGAAGAGTCAAAGAATTTTTTTCCAGTGGAAATGAGATGACCTCCCTTTTAGTATTTGTACTAAAATGAGCACAAATAGCACAAGTAAGAGAAAGTTAAGCTTCAGATAAATTAAGGCCTCCTGTATTCTTGAGATTGTATAATTAAGTAGGACCTGAAATGCGATCTGAAGGGTGGTAAGGGTGGCAAGGAGGTCATAACTAAACAATACCTGAAGTTTGTTCAGTCTTGGTCTGACTTAATCTCTTCTGAACCATTTAATGTCTTGTTAGTTTGAGAATGGACAATGGCTAGCTTTGAGAATGGACAGTGGATTTCAAGAATAGGTAGTTATTTTCCCCAAAATGCATTTCAAAGTTTGGCTGGGTTTATTAGCAGGGAAGCTTAAAGACCAATGTTACCCATGTTTAGGGTTGAAAAGAATCTTTGGTGCTCTGAAAACTGAGAAGTGTCCTGACATCCTTCTCAACAGTTACTGAACAGTACTTTCAGTTGTTTTGGGATGCTTATTTTCAGAGCCTCCCAATGCCTAATAGTACTCTTTGGCCCATATTTCTTAATACACTCACTAAAGAGAAATGATGTTCTGTAGCCATGGGTCTATGAGTTATTTCAGGGCAGGATTCACAAGCCTATCAGCATTTTTTACCAATTATAATTGGATTTATTATTCATACTTGGTTTTAGTGGAGCCAGGTAGATTTGACAGTTAAGTCTGATCACATAAATGTTATGTTCCTATGTGATCAGCTCACTACAAGAGACCCAGATCAAGAGCAGTCTCTGGGCTTCCTGGCAATAACACACTTTGCTCACACCTGGTGGTGGTTTGAGACCTAGAGACAAAGAATGCCTTATTCCACCCAGTAATGGGTAAACAAAGAAACCTGGACATCAAATCTCCAGACACTATAGGTATATATCTTCTTTTTTATATTGTACTGAATTCTTTGCCTATAATAAAACTGCTCCTTGAGTATAGATGATTCGAGTCCTGTGAGCCTTTTCAGCAATCAGTATTGAAACTCATGAAGTGATTAATGAACAGAGCAAGGGGGTAGGAAGGCACAATGATCTC
Source organism: Mustela putorius furo (assembly GCF_011764305.1). NCBI lineage: Eukaryota > Metazoa > Chordata > Mammalia > Carnivora > Mustelidae > Mustela > Mustela putorius. The sequence goes on along the minus strand of NW_025422368.1, from coordinate 34,057,155 downwards.
GAAAGGGAAAACTCATTTATTTATTCAGCCTTTATTGAATGTTTATGGTTCCAAAAAATCTCACTAGGCAACTGGCAGACAAAAATGACTCAAGCATGACCTTTGAACATTAGATGTTCACATTGTGAAGAAAAATATAGACATTCAAGCAAAATATCACAACCAATTGTAATAACTGCTGAAATAGGAGTGTACAAAAGCAACAAGGGAAAGAGTAAATCTTTTTGAGATTTTGTTAGGGCTTTGTATTTAAGCATAATCATAAAGAATGGTCATGAGTTGTCAGAAAGTTCAAAAAAAAGAGAGAGAAAGGCAAAGGAGAATATATTCAAAGAAATAGAGGTATGATATTATTTATAAATTTTCATCAATTGAGATCTATTTAAGTAAACTGTAGTAATGTTTATGCAAGTGAATACTGTATAGTCATTAAAAATAATAGGAAAATTCTCTTTATATTAATAAAGAAATATATCAACAACCATGTAGATACTTTTAATCCTAGAAGAAGTCTGTCCAAGACATAAGTCTTGGTTTTTATAACTGAAACAATGAGGCAGAGGAAATAGTTGAAAAAACAGTAGTGGTAATTTTCCAAAATAGATTAAAGACATTAAACCACAAATTAAGTCTTGTGAATACCAAGCGGAATAAATAAAAAGAAAACCACACCCAGAGGTATAACAAAATTGATAAAAGCAAGACCAAACCAAAAAAAAAAAAAAAAGAAAGAAAAATCTTGAAAACAGCCAAAGAAATAAGACTACCTTCAAAGGAGTAACAATTTGACTTCTGCATTATATCCCAACAGAGATACTAAGAGCCAGAATACAATGGAGTTACATCTTCAAAGTGTTGAAAGAAATAAACAACATCTTCAAAGTGTTAAAAGAAATAATATCCAAAAATTATACAGCCAGGAAAATTATCAAAAATTTAGATGCAATAAACTCATTAATAATGACTCCAAAATACCAAGCTAATAGAGGGAAGGAGGCAGAATAGTAAAAAGTGTTCTATAAAAATAAGTCAAGAAAGGAAAGGAAAAGGAATATAGGATAGGTGAAATAAATAGAAAAGAAGTAGTAAAATGGAATATTAAAACATAACATATATGCATTATTAAATTAAATATAAATGGCTTAAATGTTTACATTTTTCCAAAAGCACATTTCTTAGGATTTTAAAAACAGCAACTCTCTACTACTTATAATTATACTACCTATAACTGTATACTACTTATAATGTAAAATACAAGGTCACGTTTTAGCCAGCCACAAAAAATATCTCTCCCTCAAATGATTCCTAATTCCTGGTATTCATGCCCTTTTGTAGTCCCCTTCCCTCAAATCTAGGGTAGATTTTTGGCTTGCTTTGGACCAAGAAAATGTAATGTAAATGATGCTTTGTGACTTTCAAGTGTAGGTCAAAAGAAGCCTATAATACTCACCTTAATTTCTTGGAAAATGTGCTCTGAGGAAAGATAGTCACCATGTAGGAGGTACAAATACTCTAAAATTGCCATGCTTTCATAGGGCAAAAGAAAAAAAGAGAGAAAGAGCAAGAGAGACAAACCAAGAAACAGACTTTAAACTATAAAAAAATAATAATAATAAAAATTAAAAAATAAACTATAGAGAACACACTGATGGTTACCAGAGGGGAGGTAGAGAGGAGGGGAATGGGTCAAACAGGTGAAGGGAATTAAGAGTACACTTATCATGACAAACACTGAGTAATATGTGAAACTACTGAATCACTATATATTACAGCTGAAATTAATGTAACACTGTATGTGTTACTGGAATTATACTGGAATTAAAATTAAAAACTTCAAAAAAATCACCATGCTTTCAGAAATACAGATTGAGAGGAACTGTACCCAAGTAATGTACCCAAAAAACTTAATTTATACCTGGACATAATTTAGATAATGAGATCCTGGATTTTAAGACAGAGCTTAATGCCACAATAGAATGAAACTTTGGGGGCCCTGGTGGAGGAGTACATGTGGGAGGAATAGGAATCATTGTAGGCCAGGGAGCAAACTGTAGTAACTAGGTCTTCAAAAATAGCTTTCTAGTAAATCATACCTCTAGTATTTATACTCCTGTGTAGCCCTTTCGTCCTTGAATCTGAACCAGCCCTCTAATTCATTCTGGACTAACAGAATATGGCAAAGTGGTGTTATATGACCTCCATAACCATATCGCTAGAAGCCTGTGACTTTTGTCTTAGTCTCCTCAAAGATGCACCCTGGGGGAAGCCAGTCACATCCAGCCAAATCAAGCCCTTGCAAATTTCAGGTACCATATGATTGCAACTGCATGATGGAACCCTTTCCCAAATGAGAGCTGCTGAGCTATGCCAAACCAACCCACAGAACCATGAGAGATAATGACATATTGTTACCTTCAGCCACTACATTTTGGAATGTTCTGTCATGCATTGATAGATAACTGAAATAGGATTAAAAGGGTTAAAATAAAGGGATGAAAAATAAATATACTAGACAAACACTAAAAGAAAATTGTTGTAGCAATATTATTAACAAAGTAGACAAAATATAAACATTATTATAGATTGAAGCAAATTTCACAATGATAAAAGATTTAATTCACTAGGAAGATAAAAATTAAAAATATGTATATACTTGGGGAGCCTGGGTGGCTCAGTGGGTTAAGCCTCTGCCTTCGGCTCGCGTCATTATCTCAGGGTCCTGGGATCGAGTCCTGCATTGTGCTCTCTGCTTGGCAGGGAGCCTCCTTCCTCCTCCTCCTCTCTCTCTGCCTGCCCCTCTGCCTACTTGTTATCTCTCTCTGTCAAATAAATAAATAAAATCTTTAAAAAAAATGTATATACCTGATAGCAAATCCTCAAAATACATAAAGCTTAAAAAAGTGATAAAACTCTAAGGGGGAATAGACAAATAGACAAATAGACAAATCCACAATCACATTGGGCAATTTTAACAATCTCTTTAATTTACTGGTAGACTAAGTTGAAGAAAGAAATAATTATGGACAGAAGATCTGAGCAACAAAACTAACAAATATATATATATTTGTTAGTTTTGTTGCTCAGATCTTCTGTCCATAATTATATATTATATATATTATATATATTTATATATATATAAAATATAAAATATTTATATATATATAAAAAACACTGCACTCAACAACTATAGAATACATATACCTTTTAACTGTGCATAAAACATTTGCAAAAAAAGATAGATTATAAACTGGGCCAGAAAAGAAATAACAAAATCCAAAAGAATGATAAGATACAGAGAGAGGCAATTATCATATGGTTTCACTCATATGTGGAATATAAGAATTAGCACAGATGATCATAGGGGAAGGGAGGAAAAAACAGAATGGGAAGAAATCAGAGAGGGAGATAAACCATGAGAGACTCTTGACTCTGGGAAACAAACTGAGGGTTGCGGAAGGGGAGGTAGGTAGGGGAATGGAGTAACTGGGTGATGGGCATTAAGGAGAGTATGTGATGTGATGAGCACTGGGTGTTGTATGCAACTGATGAATCATTGAACACTACATCTGAAACTAATGATGTACTATGTGTTGGATAATTGAATTTAAATTTAAAAAAAAAGAATGATAAGGTATAAAATATGTCCAATATCAAAGTCAATTAAGCTAAAAATTAACAAGAGAAAGATAACTAAAGATCATATCTTTGGAAATTAAGAAACACACTATAAATAAGATATGCATTTTTAAAAATACCATGATAGAAAATATTTAAACTAAATAACAAAATATTTCACTTCAAAACTTGTAAGATGCAGTTAAACCATGTTTTAAGAGATAGTCATAGTTTTAAATGTATATTTAAAAAGGAAAAATACAATCAATTAAACATTTTAAGAATTAGCTTTTCTTAAAAAAAAAAATTAGCATTTCTGAGGTGACATCACCAAAATGGCAAGGTAGAAGACCCTATCTTCCATCTCCCAACAAAGATCAGCAATCAGACAAAAATAGCTCTGGGGGAGTTCTAGAGTCCATTTTAGAAGTTCTAACAACATAGTGGAACAAAAAACCTGAGATTCACTGCAAAAAAAGAGAAGGAACACAGCTTCATTTTGTCTGAATCATCCCATCCCCCCCCCACCCCAGCAGGCATTGCTCAGTGCCAAGAGGGAACTTCCCAGTTAGAGAGACATACCTTTGCCAGGAAAGAGAGTGTGGGTGAGTGAGCAGCTTCTCCAAACTTTCAGAGTACCACACAAACCTCCCACTTTTTTACCCCATCCAGACCAGCAAAGTGGAGATGTTGAGAGACAGCTAGAAATAAAGAAAAGCAGGAACTATCAATAGCAACCATGCATGGGAGCCATTGTGGTTCACAGCAATCTGCTTTACAGACAAGCCTAACAGCTCTCACCACTGAAGAAGGAACCAATGGCCCAATGACCAGCATAGCAGCCACCTATTTCCCCACTGTAGATTTCACCAGCTTCTGCCCCACAAGTATTCACGTTCCCATGGGTCCCTCCCACTCCCTACACCCCTGCCGCCAGGGGAGCCCAGGAACAACACTGGCAACCAGCTCAGGCCTCTCTGTCTATATGAGTGCACAGTGCCAGGCCACAGCCTTGTGGCTGATCCTCACCACCATGCACACCCAGGGCTAACACCTCCAGCTGTGCAATGGCATGCTGCAAGCCCACCACCCATCACAAGCCTTCACTGCAGTGTGCATGCCTGGGAGGGAACTGGGGAAAGCATGCCAACAGCCACAGCGGCTTGGGAGCCCGAAACAAGCCTTGTCTCCTTTGTCACTTGCCTGCCTATCATGCTTACCTCCAGCAAGCCCCTCCTGTCCTATGTCTGCATGCTGGTAGCCTAACTCCCATCACCAGCCTCCACTGCAGTGTGCACAAATAGGAAATAAGAGAGCACACCTATAGCCAGGGCCCCTGCAGAAACCAGAGCCTGTAGGTGGCCCTGGCCCTTGCTACTGAACCTGACCATGATGTTTGGCTGTCACCAATTAGAGACCCACAGCTTGCCCCCACATTTACATGTGTGTACATCACCAGCTCCAGTCACCGCCACTGCTTGCACTGGTCCCTAGCTACCTGGAGGGATTGCTGAGGACCCCAATAGCCCTTACAGTCACTGAAGACCTCCCACAGTGCTTGCCAAGAACCACACATTACATTGTGGACCCCCAGAGTCAAAGAGACATCATGCCCCCCAATGACAGTGCTACCAAATGCCCCACACTTGTTGCCCTGCGCAGCTAAACCCAGGATCACAACACACTCCCAGGTGCCTCCACTCGCAGGTGAAAGTCTTCCCTTGCCAAAACCAGTCTATAAAGACTATTGTTTCAAATGCGCCTACACAAAGCTACAAAATCACAAAGAATCAGGGAAACATGACTGCCCCATAGGAATGCAGTAAACCACCAGTAACTAGTCCCAAAGAAACTGAGATCCAGGAATTGCCCAACAGATAATTAAAAATAATTGCTTTGAAAATCTCAGAGCTACAGGATAACAGAGATAATTTAATGAAATCAAGAGAACAATAAAAGAACAAAATAAGAAATTAAACAAGAGACAGAATACATAGAAAAGAACAAAATAGAAATTTTGGAGCTAAAGGATACAAGGACTAAAATGAAGAATTTATTTTTGTGTGTGAATCTTTTCTTAAATTTAAATTCAATTAACTACCATATAGAACACCATTAGTTTCAGATGTAAAGTTTAGTGATTCATGGGTTGCAAGTAACAGCCAGTGCTCATCACATCATGTGCCCTCCTTAATGCCCATCACCCAGTTACCCCATCCCCCCACCTACCTCCTCTCCAGCAACCTTGTTTCTTTCCCATAGTTAAGAGTCTTTCATGATTTATCTCTCTCTCTGATTTCTTCCCATTCTGTCTTTTTTTTTTTTTAAAGATTTCGTTTCTTTATTTGACAGACAGAGATCACAAGTATGCACAGAGACAGGCAGAGAGAGAAGAGGAAGCAGGTTCCCTGCTAAGCAGAGAGTCCAATGCAGGGCTCCATCCCAGGAGCCTGGGATCATGACTCAGCCAAAGGCAGAGGCTTTAACCCACTGAGCCAGCCAGGCACCCCTCCCATTCTGTCTGTCTTTTCCTCCTTTCCATTATGATCCTCTGTGCTGTTTCTTATATTCCTCATATGAGTGAAACCATATGATAATTGTTTTTCCGTGACTGACTTATTAGACTCACTGTAATACCCTCCAGTTCCATCCAAATCAATGTAAATGATAAGATGAAATGAATTTTTTTTCTATTGAAATGAAGAATTTAATATGGAACATCAACTGAAGATTCCCTAAGCAGAAGAAAGAATCAGTGAGCTAAAAGACAGAAGAACTGAAATTATCTTACCAGAGAAGGGAGGGAGAGGGAGGAAATAAGAAAGCCTCCAAGATTTATGCAATTCCATCAATAAAAATAATGTATGTATCATTGGATTCTCAGAAGGAAAATAAAGGGAGAAAGAGACAGAAAGCTTATTTAAAGAAATAATGACTGAAAACTTTCCAATTCTAAGGAGAGATTTAGATATTCAAGTTCATGAAGCTAATAACCCCTAAATTTCAATCCAAAAAAAAAAATCTTCTCTAAGATAATTTATGTCTAAAATTCAAAAAACAAAGAAATTTTTAAGTAGCAAGAGAAAATTTCTCACACACAAGGGAGCCCTCTGATGAATTCAGAATGCTGAAAGGAAAAAAATGCCAACTAAGAATGCTTTACCCAGAAAAGCTGTCCCTCAGGAATGAAGGCAAGATAAAGACTTTCTCTAACAAACAAAAACTGAAGAAATTCATCACCACTAAACCTGCCTTATAAAAAATGCTGAAAGGAGTTCCTCAAGCTGAAACAATGAAACAAAAGAATGCTAACTAGTTAAAGAGAGAGGGAAAGAATCAAATAAACAAAGTCCAAAGTTAAAGAAAAGACATTACTTCTGCTAACACAGGAATGCAAAGGATTACAGAAGACCACTAAGAATAATTACATCACAAAAAATTGGATAATCTAGAAGAAAATCAACAAATTTCTACAAATATACAAACTACCAAGACTGAATTATAAAGAAATAGAAAATCCAAATAGACATATAATGAGTAAGCAGATTAAATTAGTAATCAAAAACCTCCCAATGCAAAAATGTCCAATACCGGATGGTTTCTCTAGTGAATTCCACCAAACATTTGAAGAATAATTAATGCCAAACCTCAAACTCTTCCAAAAAATTGAAAAGGAGGGAACACTCCCAAATTCATTTTACAAGGCTGGCATTATCCTGATATCAAAGCCAGATAATGACACTATGAGAAAAGAAAACTACAGACCAATATCCCTTATAAATATAGATGCAAAAATTATCAGCAAAATATTAGCAAACCAAATTAACAACACATTAATAGAAACATACACAATGATCAAATGGAATTTATCCCTGGGATGCAAGGATGGTTGAACATATGGCAATCAATTAATCTGATAAACCATATTTATTAAATGAAAGATATAATTATACAGTTATCTTAGATGCAAAAAGGCATTTGACAAAAAACATTCATGATAAAAAATGCCCAACAAACTGGGTATAAAAGAAAGTAAAAGGCTATATATGACAAGCCCATATCATAGAGAATAACAAATGATTGAAAGCTTTTCTTCTAAGATCAGGAAAAAGACAAGGGTGCCCACTCTCACCATTCCCATTTCACATAGTACTAGAAGTCCTAGCCAGAGAAATATGTAAGAAAAATAAATAAAAGTCAACCCATATTATAAAGAAAGAAATAAAACTGTCTTTGTTTGCAGTTGACATTATCTTACATATAAAAAAATCCTAATGACTCAACCAAAAACTTGTTAGAATAAATTAATTCAGCATGGTTGCAGGATACAAAATGAACTGTGTTTCTATAAACAAACAGCATCTGAAAAAAAAAAAATAAAACAACCCCATTCACAGTAGCATCAAAAGAATAAAATATTGGGGTGCCTGGGTGTCCCAGCTGGTTAAGTGTCTGCCTTTGGCTCAAGTCATGATCACAAAGTCCTGGGATCAAGCCCCATGTCAGGCTCTCTGTTCAGCAAGGAGTCTGCTTCTCCCTTGCCTTCTGCCCCTCTCCCCACTCATGTGCTCACTCTCAATCTCTCTTTCTTTCTCTTTCTTTCTCTCTCTCTCAAATAAATAAAATCTTAAAAAAAAAAAAAAACAATAAAATACTTAAGGAAGAATTTGACCAAGGAGGTAATTAAAATATCTGTACACTGAAAACTATAAAACTTTCATTAAAGAAATTGAAGAAGACACAAACAAATAGAAATATATCCCATGTTCATGGATCAGAAGAATTAATATTGTTAAAATAAGCATTCTACCCAAAGCCATTTACAGATGCAATGCATTGCTTACCAAAATTCACAGAACTAGAAAAATAACCCAAAATTTGTATGGAATTATCAAAGATTCTGAAAAGCCAAAGCAATTCAAAGAAAGAATAAAGCTGAACACATGATACTTCTTGATTTCAAACTGTATTACAAAGCCGTAATATTCAAAACCATATGGTACTGGTATAAAAAGTTAACTCAAAATGGATTAAATGCTTAAACACAAGACTGAAATCAGAATACTCCTAGAAAAAAACACAGGAGAAAATCTCCTTGGCACAGGTCTTGGCAGTGACTTTCTAGATATGACACCAAAAGCACAAGCAACAAAGGCAAAATTAAATAACCAAAGCTACATCAAACTAAAAAGCTTCTGTAAAGCAAAATAAACAACTAAGAAAATAAAAAGGCAACCTATGGAATAACAGAAAATATGCAAATCATAAATCTGAGAAGAACTAAATATCCAAAATATATAAATAACTCATACAACTCAAGCAAAAAACCTCCAAATCCAATTTTAAAAATGAGCAGAGGAGGGGCATTTAGGTGGCTCAGTTGGTTAAGCATCTGACTTTGGCTCAGGGCATGATCTCAGGGACAAGGGATCAAGTCCCAAATGGGGCTTTCTGCTCTTATAGCTTCTAGTTTTAAGATGAATAAGTTATGGGGAGCTAATGTATAGCATGATGATTACAGTTAATAATACAGTTGTTGAACTGTATTGAACATGAACAACATGGGTTTGAACTGCATGGATCCACTTATATGTGGATTTTTTTTTAAGTACAGTACAGTATTGTAAATGTATTTTCCTTATAATTTTCTTTTTTTTTTTTTTTATTTATTTGACAGACAGATCACAAGTAGGCAGAGAGGCAGGCAGAGAGAGAGGAGGAGGAGGCAGGCTCCCCGCCGAGCAGAGAGCCCGACGCGAGGCTCGATCCCAGGACCCCGGGATCACGACCCAAGCCGAAGGCAGAGGCTTTAACCACTGAGCCACCCAGGCGCCCCTCCTTATAATTTTCTTAATAAACTTTCTTTTCTCTAGCTTACTTTATCATGAGACTATAGGATATAATATATATAGCATAGAAAATTGTGTTAATCAACTATGTAATTGATTAGGTTTCTGGTCAACAATAGGCTATTAGTAGTTAAATCCGGGGGGAGCCAAAAGTTTTATGTGGATTTTCTATTGCACAAGGGGCCAAAGCTCTGATCCTTCATTGTTCAAGAGTCAACTGCACTATATTGCAGACTTGTAATTTGTTATGAGAATAGATCCTAAATGTTCTCACCACAAAAACACAATTGTAATTATGTGATATTAGGGAGGTTTAACCAAAGCTATACTAGTAATCATTTTTCAACATGTAAGTGTATCAAATAAATACACTGTACACACTAAACTTACACAATGTTATATGTCAGTTATATCTCAATAAAAATAGAAAAAATAAAATCATTTCTAAAAGATATTTTTAAAAGTCTATATAAATGGAAAAATATTCCATATTCATAGCCTTAAAGATACAAAATTATAAAGATAATCAGCTCTCCCCAAACTGATTTACAGATTCAAAGAAATCCCAATAGGGCACCTGGGCAGCTTAGTTGGTTAAACAGCCAACTTTTGGTTTTGGTTTCAGCTCAGGTGATGATCCTGGGTTCATGAGATCAAGTCCCAGGTCAGGCTCTGTACTCAGCAAGGAGTCTGCTTCTCTCCCTCTCCTGATCCCTCGGACCCTCTCCCCACTCTCTCTCTCTCAAATAAATAACTAAATCTTAAAAAAAAAAAAAAAGAAAGAAAGAAAGGAAATACCAATAAAATCCCTGGTATTGTGTGTGTGTTTGTGTGTCAGTTGGGGAGGGAGGGTTGGCAAACCAATTTTAAGACTTTTATGGAAATGCAAATTGCTAAGAATCACCAAGATGTTCTTCAAGAAGAATCAGGTTCTAGAACTTGCTCTGCTAGATGACAAGACTTTACAAATCTACTATAATTAGTAGTGTAAATATTAGGGCAGGGATAGGAAGGAAAAAAAAAAGACCAATAGAAAAAAATGCAAAAATCAGAAATGGATCCATACCTATATGGACACTTGTTTTAAGACAAAGGTAGTACTACTGAGCAATGAGAACAGGACAGTTTTCAAAAATTGCAGTAGAATAACTGAATATCTATACAGAAAACAATTAAATCTGATCTTGACCCCATACCACATAAAAAATAAATAAATAGGGTGTTCGTCACTAATAAGTTTTGCAGTGATTTGTATTAGAACCATACCTAACCACTACAATTCCTTTTCTCAGCACCACTTCCTAAATCTAGAGTCTCTCTGAAAAGTTACATTGAGAGTGGGTACAAATTTCAACATCATATCATTCTGACTTGTAAAACTGCCTTGGACCAGACTAGGGGGAGGTAAGTGAGACATCTGCCAGGGGTGCAAAATTTGATGGGATGCCTCAAGTTCAGTGATCAAGATAAATAACCTTTTAAATAACCTTTTAAATAAATAAACCTTTTTAAAAAATCAACATGAAAACAATCCATAATTTTAAAAAATCAAAATTTAAAATAAAGATGAGACAATACCACAATTTCTATTTAACATCTGAGAGAAATATAGGAGTTGGTGGGAGGAGGGTGGGGATGGGGGTTAGGATTCGAGAAATTTTTAAATGGGATTACAGGGACAATGGAAAGAACCGATCCTTTATTTTTTAGAATATTTAACATGAAACACTTGATTATAAACTGAATTGCTCTATAACACTAAACATGTATCACTTAGAACTATGAATTACAGGGGTGCCTGGGTGGCTCAGTGGGTTGAAGTCTCTGCCTTCAGCTTGGGTCATGATCCCAGGGTCCTGGAATCGAGCCCACATCGGGAATCTCTGCTCAGCGGGGAGTCTGCTTCTCCCACCTCTCTGCCTGCCTTTCTGCCTGCTTGTGATCTCTCTCTGTGTCAAATAAATAAAATCTTTAAAAATATGACTTACAGTAATAATACATAACCCTTTACACCATCTGATTGATTGTCCACAACAGTATATCAGTAAAGGAACAGAAAAGCCAGCCACTGAGACTCCTTATGGATGTAGTTTGCAATGCTAGTAAAAACCAACTTAAATTGAGACAGTGCTTTCAGCTTCAAAATTACCTGGATAAGCCTACATTAAAGAACCTGTTATAAGAAGCTGATAAAATATGTCTGTCATTAAGCTCTATAATCAAATAGTTTTAATGGTCCCTCTATACTTTTGCAAACATTAAAATAAAATCTAAAAAAAAAAAAACTATACCCTATTATTTTTCCTAAGTGGATTTCCAGCAAAGTGTTAGGGAAAATGTATTTACTAATTATATGACACATTTGTTCTTAATGTAGCTTCTTACATATTTGGGCAATTAACAGAGTTTAAATTTCTCCAATTATTAGTTTTGAGCCCTGCCTATAACCATGAAGTAAAAGGATTTTAACATCTGTGTTCTTCATGGGTACCCTAACTAATGAATAAGGATGTTCACGCCTCAACTCAGTTGGAGTGAACTATACCATAATAGTATAAATAAAGAAATGAATTATAAATCTATTAGTTTGGGGAAAAAAGCTTAACTCATAAATACTGTGTTTTTGCAAGGAGCTGAAATAACTATAATATTAGATGCTCTATGATATGAAACCTACTGTTCCTGAGTTATCCTTTACCCATGTTGTAAATATGGCATATACACCCATATTTCAATGACTGTGCCACCCATCTGATTAAAACAGGGAGTACTGGGGCACCTGGGAGGCTCACTTGTTAAGCCTCTGCCTTCAGCTCAGGTCATGATCCCAGGGTCCTAGGATCAAGCCCCGAATCAGGCTCCCTGCTCAGTGGGAAGCCTGCTTCTTCCTCTCCCACTCCCCCTGCTTATGTTCCCTCTCTCGCTCACTGTATCTCTCTCTGTCAAATAATAAATAAAATCTTTAAAACAAACAAACAACAACAAAAAAAAAAACAGGGAGTATTTTCCTCTTACTAATAAAATGCAAAAACAAAAGAGAAGTTCTACTATGTGTATACGTGAGAGAATAGTCAATCTTTGGCATACCTTTGCGCTGACACTACACCAAACACAAATATATAAAATATATAATCTATTCACCAAATTTGATCTTCACAATGCTGTGGGACAGGCAACGTTAACCACCTTTTACTGATGGGCTTTATGGAGGTAAAGCCAGTTGGGCAAAATCGCAAACACGTGGGAGAGTCTGGATTTCAACCCAATCTTCTGGTTTCAGTTCCATGATCTTCCTTCCCCATGGCATAGGATCCCTAAGAGGACCAAAGAGAATCATTTCCATTCCTCTACAGTAGAACCCAGCCAAGGTTCTGATCCACTTTTTTTCATACAACGTGAGGGATATGATAGTGACTGAGAGGTTCAGTAGATTAATTGCATCCGTGGTCCCCATGCTTTACCTACCCTGTATCTCTGCCACTCTTCCGAGGGGCTGCATTTCTCAAGGTTTAGTCATGTGACTTGCTTTGGCTAATGGGATGTTAGCAGATGTGACATACCCAGAGATGTGCAAAAGTGCTTCTGCCGTGGCCACAAGAATGTGCCAAGGCTGGCCTAGCCTGACAGTCTAGTGCTCCAGGGGCTCCAGTAGTCCCCAGTCAGCTGATGGCTCAACAGGGAGGGGAAACAGCTGAAATCAGAAATGTCCAGACATGTAGTCTCTGACCTGTAGGGTCATGAGTTAAATTGAATGACTGTTTGTGTGGTTTGGTTTTTTTTTAAAACCATGAGTTTGCGGGTAGTTTGTTACTGGGGCAATAGTTAACTAATATAGAAAGACTCTCATACAGAGAAGAAACAAACACTAACTCTGGGGGAAGGGTCCAGTTAATTAGTATTCAAAGGACTTCAGAACACAAAATGAATCTCCAACCACATTTGGAGACAATCAGAAAATGTCAACCTCTAAACTTGAAGCAAATTAGAACAATAAGAAATACATGAAAAATACCTATAATTATATCACTTCCCCACTGCCTAACACTCTCTTAATTAACAAGGAAGGTATAAGGACCAGTCTCTGTTCTTACCACCAAAACTGACCCCTAGATTTAGATTCCCACCCCATTTTAAAACACCAAAAAGCAATTATCCCTTGCACAAAATTTTATGTAATTGTTTTACCATAGTTATATATGGAGTTATCAGTAGCCTCGCAAAGAAAAGACGTGGGAGCATTATCTATTTTGGTGACAACCACTACTTTTGATAACAGCCAGAGTGCACACAGAACATACTTTTCTTCTTTCATAATAATAATGACAAGAATCACAAAGTGTTCAAAAGGTGTCTTGAGGAAAAGAAAACACAGTCCACATGTTTTAATTAATGGTGAGTGGAAGGCTGCCATGGGTCAAGCATGAGGAAGACAGAAGGTGGAATGAAGGGACACAATGATTAGCTATTATTCTCAAGCACAGAAAAGTACAGTCTATGGGAAAAGACAGACATGAAAACCGCCAACGGTAGTACAAAATCAAATATTTTATCAGGTTTCAAGCTGTAGAAGATACAGAACATCAAAGCAAATGTATACAGATATTGGAAGTAGAAGAGCTTTTAAATTTTTTATATAAAAATTAAATTTTTATTCAATGACACCTGACTCTTCATTGCATATGTATATCCAGATTTTTACAAAAGACAGAAAACATTAAGCGTAATTCAAAAATACTATTATTTTCATGTCCAAATCTCCCCCACAATGAATTTACTAAAAGATGTGAGTAAGGGGAGAATTCTTTTTAATTTTTCAGGAGAAGGATGACCAATCTAAGCATTCTCTCCACCTAGATCGAATATTCCTTAAGGGAGGAAATGTGTCTTTTATTCTGTATTTCCCAATTACCAAAAATGTCTCACACATGAACAATTCTTGAGCTTCTAATGAGAGATTTATAACATATCAACAGGCCCTAACTTATAATTAGCTGATTTAAAGGTACTATGTAGAGTTTATGGTTTTAAACTCAGAATGCATTTTCTCACAGAAGCACAACTATAATTAATAATAAGCTTCTAAGTTGGAGTCCTTCAAACCCACAAAAATCCTTTAATATAGCTGTAGCATAGCCTTGTATTGGAGCTAGCCTTGTATTAGACCATAGACAATGGTACTATGAATACTACTCACTTGCGTACCAGTATCTTTCTCTGCTAGCATTTGGATCAGATGCCTCCCTAGTCACTTTTCCATCCCAAGTTTCCCCCAAAACAAGACTCTGCTAAATCCAAACCACCCTTAGCAGGTCTGGGGATACAGGACAAGGAGCTTTCATGAGAGTTAGGTATCCTGTTTGTTCATTTATGCACTGAACACATGTTCCTGAGCACATTCTATGCGTGATTCATTCCCATGGTTGGGGATAAAATAGTTCAGAGTTAAAATAGATAAAATAGTTCTATTGACATGGTTCTTGCTTTACAGAGCTTGCATTCTACTAGAGACTTCTTTTTAAGTAAATAAAAAATTGCAAGTCATGGTAAGAGCTATAAAGGATCCTAGTAAAGGACTAGATCTGAGGCTAAAAGTGGGGATTTGCTTTAACCCACTGTCCAAGAAAGGCCCTAGTGAGGTGATATTTTAATGAGTCTTACAAAATTATCTCCCAAATCAGTGTCACCTGTATGGTGACCATAGGAGACTAAAGGGTATATTACCAAGTAAGTTCCCACTCTGCTCAAATTAGTAGACCCTGGTTCTTCCTGCCCCTTGGGGAAGTTTAGGACCTATCCCCATTACTTTTTCAATCTCTCCCAAATAATTAAAATTTCTTCAGTCTCTTAAATTATTTCAAGTTATATTATACACCCATCTCAGTAATTTAAATTACTATTGCTACCATTTATTACATACTTATTTTGTGCCAAGCCCTAGGAAGGATGCTAGACGTACTAAAATGAATAAGGAATGATCCCTTCATCCGAAAAGATCCTATTCTGGTCAACAAACAACTAACAGGCAATTGCAATTAATGTGAAATACTTACAGAGCCACATACTTGGCTAAGTGATTTCATCTCTCTGTGCTTTATTTGTCCTCATCTGGAAAATGGGGATACTAATAGTGTCTACGCTTCACAAGCTTGTTAAGATTTAAAAAAGAAAATATTTGGAAAAAGCCATGTAACACAGAAAGTGCTCAGAAAACAATTTGTAAAAAACTAGTCCTGTGTGATCATCAAAATTCTGTCTCTCACTTGGCATCACAGAAATGTAAATCAAAACCACTTCTCACCAGTCAGAATGGCTAATGTAGCAATCTGAAGGGGCACCAGCACCACCTCTGATTGACTTATTTCACTGAGCATAATACCCTCTAGTTCCATCCATATCACTGGAAGTGGCAAGATTTCTTTTCTTTTTTTTTATTTTTGATGTCTGAATATTCCATTGCATGCATATATATGGATACCACATCTTCTTTATCCATTCCTTAAGTTGATGATATCTCAGCTCTTTCCACACTTTGGCTATTGTGAACATTGCTTCTATAAACATTGGGGTGCAGGTGCCCCTTTGGGTCAATACATCTGTATCTTTGAGGTAAATACCCAGTAGTGCAATTGCTGGGTCATAGGGTAGCTCTATTTTTAACTTCTTGAGGAACCGCCATCCTGTTTTCCAGAGTGGCTACATCAGCTTGCATTCCCACCAAGAGTGTAAGAAGGTTCCCTTTTTCTGCCTCCTTGCAACATTTGTTGTTTCCTGTCTTACTAATTTTGGCCATTCTGACTGGTATAAGGTGGTGTCTCATCGTGGTATCAGTTTGTATTTCCCTGATAGCTAGTGATGTTGAACATTTTTTCATATGTCTGTTAGCCATTTGTATGTCTTCTTTGGAAAAATGTCTGCTCCTATCTTCTGTCCATTTCTTGACTGTATTACTTGTTTTTTGGGTGTTGAGTTTGATAAGTTCTTTTATAGATCTTGGATACTAGCCCTTTATCTGATATGTCATTTGCAAATATCTTCTCCTATTCCATAGTTTGCCTTTTAGTTTTGTTGACTGTTTGCTTTGCTGTGCAGAAGCTTTTGATGAAGTCCCAACAGTTCCGTTTTGCTTTTGTTTCCCTTGCTTTTGGAGACGTGTCTAGCAAGATGTTCCTGTGCTCCAGGTTGAAGAGGTTGCTGCTGTGTTCTCCTCTAGGATTTTGATGAATTCCTGTCTCACACTGAAGTCTTTCATCAATTTTGAGTTTATCTTTTTCTCTGGTGTAAGAAAATGGTCCAGTTTCATTCTTCTACATGTGACTGTCCAATTTTCCCATCATTTATTAAAGAGGCTATTCTTCCACTGGATAGTCCTTCCTGCTTCATCAAAGATTAGTTGACCATAGGGTTTAGGGTCCATTTCTGGGTTCTCTATTCAGTTCCATTGATCTATGTGTCTATGTTTATGCCAGTACCATACTGCCTTGTTGATTACAGCTTTGTAATAGAGCTTCAGGTCCAGAATTGTGATGCCACCAGCTTTGGTTTCCTTTTTCAACATTCCTCAGGCTATTCAGGGTCTCTTCTGGTTCCATACAAATTTTAGGATTGTCCCAGTTCTGTGAAAAAAGTTGATGATATTTTGATAGGGATTGCACTAAATGTGTAAATTGCTCTGGGTAGCATAGACCTCTTAACAATATTTATTCGAGGTGCCTGGGTGGCTCAGTGGGTTAAAGCCTCTTTAAGCCACTCTCTCAAGGTCCTGGGATCGAGCCCCACATCAGGCTCTCTGCTCAGCAGGGAGCCTACTTCCCCTTCTCTCTCTACCTGCCTCTCTGCCTACTTGTGATCTCTGTCTGTCAAATAAATAAATAAATAAACAAAACTTTAAAAAAATATATTCTTTCAATTCATGAGCATTCTGGAATGTTTTCCCATTTCTTTGTGTCTTCCCCCAATTTCTTTCACAAGTGTTCTATAGTTTTTATAACACAGATCCTTTACCTCTTTGGTTAGGTTTATTCCTAGGTATTGTATAGTTTTTGGTGAAATTGTAACTGGGGCTAATTTCTTAATTCCCTTTCTTCTGTCTCATTATTAGTGTATAGAAATGCAACTGATTTCTGTGCATAGATTTTATATCCTGCCACATTCCTGAATTCCTGTATGAGTTCTAGCAATTTGGGGGTGGAGTCTTTTGGGTTTTCTACATAAAGTATCACATCATCTGCGAAGGGTGAGAGTTTGGCTTCTTTTTGGCCAGTTTGACTGTCTTTTATTTCTTTTCATTGTCTGATTGCTGAAGCTAGGAGTTCTAGTACTATACTGAACAACAGTGGTGAGAGTGGGCATCTCTGTCTTGTTTCTGACCTTCAGGGAAAACCTCTCGGGTTTTCCTCATTGAGAATGATATTCACTGTGGGTTTTCATAGATGGTTTTTAGAATAATAAGGTATTTTCCTTCTATCCATATACTGTGAAGAGTTTTAATCAAGAAAGAATGCTGTACTTTGTCAAACCTTTTTTCTCCATCTGTTGAGAGGATCATATGGTTCTTGTCCTTTCTTGTATTAATGTGATGTTGATTGAGTTCCAAAGGTTGAACCACCCTTGCAGCTCTGGAATAAAACTCACTTGGTATTGTGAATAATCCTTCTAGTGTACTGCTGGATCCTATTGGCTAGTGTCTTGATAAGAATTTTGACATCCATGTTCATCAGGATTATTGGTCTGTAATTCTACTTTTTGGTGGGCCTTTGACTGGTTCTTGGATCAAGATAATGCTGGCTTCATAGAATGAGTCTGGAAATCTTCCTTCCCTTTCTATATTTTTGAAATAGCTTTAGAAGAAAATGTATTAGTTCTTTAAATGTTTGGTAGAATTCCCTTGGGGAGCCATCTAGCCCTGGACTTTGTTTGTTGGGAGAATTTTTATTACAGCTTCAATTTCTTTGGGGGTTATGGGTCTGTTTAGGCTTCTATTGGTAGTTTTGGTAGTTTATAAGTTTCTAGGAATGTATCTATTTCTTCCAGATTGCCTAATATGTTGCCATATAGTTACTCGTAATATATTCTTAGGACTGTTTGCATTTCCTTGGTGTTGGTCGTGATCTCTCTGCTTTCACTCATGAGTTTATTAATTTGGGTCTTTTCACTTTTCTTTTTGATAAGTCTGGCCAGGGGTTTATCAAAATTATTAATTATTTCAAAGAACCAGCTTTTGGCTTCATTGATCTGTTCTACTGTTCTTTTGGTTTCTGTTTCATTGATACATTCTTTTCCTCTCTCTCACTTTCTTCTTCTTTGGGGACTTCAATAAATCTAATATTTTGCTTTATGGTGTTACTAATTTCTTGAAGCCTCCCCTAATGGTTCATTCATTTTTTCTTTTTACCTCAGCTTCCTCCCTTTCTACCATCTTGTCTTCTACGTCACTGACTCTTCTGCCTCATTTACCCTAACTGTTAGAGCAACCATTTCAGACTGCATCTCAGTTAAAGCATTTTTTAATTTCGACCTGATCAGATTTTATTTCTGCACCTTAAGATTCTCTAGTATTGTTCATTCTTTTTTCAAGCTCAGCTAGTAATTTTACAATCATTATGAATTCCAACTCTGACATTTTACTTACATCCATATCAATGAGATCTGTGTACCTCTGGTTCTTTCTTTTGTTGTGAATTCCTCCTTCTGATCATCTTGCCCAGAGAGGAATGGATGAATGAGAAAACAAGATCAGAAATATCAACCCTGACCCAAGCAAAATACACATTAGACAAACCCAAAGAGGTCAGAAACCACAAAAGAAAAGAAAAAGAAAAGCGGGGGGAGAATATAATCTCCCAGGTTGACAAAAAAGAGTGATCATCTCAGTCCTGGGTGTATTTTGGTCTGTTTGTTAGAAGACACTAAATCCCAAAATTATAAAGAAAGCAAAACACACACACAAAAATAAAATTGAATAAAGTGAGAGGAAGCCAAAAATGCAGAATATATCTATAAAATGTAAATGTAAAAATGAAAGTTTTAAAAAGACTTAAAAACAAAGAGTTGATAAAATAAGAAACTAGTTGGAAAGGGAAAAAAAAGAGAGAAGGAAATTTTTAAACTGAAAGATAAAAGAATCATGAGAAAAAAAACCTCAAATTCTATACACTATTTTCCCCCTAGTGCTGGAGTTTTGCGGTTCTGTGTGCTCTGTAAACTTGGTGTTCTCCTGATGTTCCAGCTGGTCTTCTGGGGGAGGGGCCTGTTGTACTGATTTTCAGGCGTCTTTGCCTGGGTGGAGTGACACCACACTTGCCAGGGTCCAGGCTCAGTATAAGCTGCTTCAGGTTGCTGTATGGGCTTTTGTTCCCTGAAGGCTTTCTGCACCACTCTAGAGGATGAAAGTTAAAATGGCGGCCTCCCAATCTCCAGCCCTGGAGTCCCTTCTCTTCAGGAAACCTTAGGGATACGTGGTCTTCACTTTTGCTGCGCCAAACTCTGCAGGCTCTTGTGGTCCACAGCCGCGCCAATCCTCGTGAGTGAAGGAGAAGGGTCACTGTGTTTCTGCCCTTTGCAGGGTTCCTGCACAGAGAGTGGTTGCCAGATCCTGCTGCGGTTCCTGGTTTCTGGCAAACTGGGCTGAGAGCCCGCTCCTGGGCTCACTGACCATAGCCTGCTCCAGTGGTTGGAAACTCCAGTGGTTGGGAAGCTCAGACACCCCAGGTATTTCTGTGACCCCGGGGGATCCTGAGACCACACTCTCTTACTTAGGATTCCGCTCAGCTTCCCTGCCTGAGCAACTTTCAGGCAGGGACAGTTCTCACTGGAGCAGACTTCTAAAAGTCCCAATTTTGTGCTGGGGGTTATATTACTTTCCATTGGCCAGCTTACGAAGGCTCTCTCCCCATACTGTTTATCTTCCGATATATGCCGTCAGATTCAGGTCTCCACAGTTGCTGCCTTGCAAAGTGTGGTTGCTTTTATACTTGTAAAATTCCAGGAATTCTTTTCTTATAGCTTAGGTTGAATTCCTAGTCATTCAGAATGATTTGACAGATATCTAGCCAAATTCAAGGGACCAGATGAAATGAGGTCCCCTACTCTTCTGCCAACTTGCCTCCCTAAGAGACTCTTTTTTTTTTTTTTTAAAGATTTTATTTATTTATTTGCCAGAGACAGAGGGAGAGAGAGCAAGCACAGGCAGACAAAGAGGCAGGCAGAGGCAGAGGGAGAAGCAGGCTCCCTGCCAAGCAAGGAGCCCGATGTGGGACTCGATCCCAGGACCCTGGGATCATGACCTGAGCTGAAGGCAGCTGCTTAACCAACTGAGCCACCCAGGCGTCCCGCTAAGAGACTCTTAATCACAGGAAGCAAACTGAGGGTTGCTGGAGGGGAGATGGGGGGGAAGGGGTAACTGGGTGATGGACATTAAGGAGGGCACGTGATATAATGAGCACTGGTGTTACACAGGACTGAAGAATCACTGAACTCAACCTCTGAAACTAATATTATATGTTAACTGGATTTAAATAAATTTTTTAAAAGATTTTATTTATTTATTAGAGAGAGACATGGCTAGAGAGGGAACACAAGTAGAGGGAGTAGGAGAGAGAGAAGCAGGCTTCCTGCCGAGCAGGGAGCCCGATGTGGGGCTCTATCCCAGGACCCCGGGATCATGACCTGAGCTGAAGGCAGACGTTTAACGACTCAGCCACCCAGGTGCCTCTGGATTTAAATAAATTTAAAAAAATAAATAAATAAAGTTCAATTTAAAAATTCCATGTTTCAAGCATATATAAAAGTAGAAAAAATAATATAATGACCACTTTATAACCATCACCTAGATTTTAAAGAATTTAAAAACCAATATGGGGGGCCTGGGTTGGCTCATTGGGTTAAAGTCTCTGCCTTCGGCTCAGGTCATGATCCCAGGGTCCTGGGATTGAGCCCCGCATTGGGCTCTCTGCTCAGCAGGGAGCCTGCTTCCTCCTCCTCTCTCTGCCTGCCTCTCTGTCTACTTGTGATCTCTGTCTGTCAAATAAATAAAAACAATTTTAAAAACCAATATGGCCACACTGGTGCATTTCAGCTGAGTAATTGGCTCTATATTTAGATTAAAGGGTGAGGAGTAGGAGAAAAAGGGGAGGAGGACAGTGGAGCAGAAGCTGTGCTCATCAAACATTCCATGTTCTCCCTTCCTTCATTTCCAGCCTCCCTGACAGTTACAGTTGGGTCATGTGACTTACTCTGACCAGTGAACTATCCATGGAAGTGACACCACTCCTGGACCAAGGCAATTAAGTGACTATGTGACTCCCTCTATCCCTATGTTCCCAAATAAACCACTACTGTATTAAGTTATTGAGGTTTAGGGATAAACCTGTTGCCAGGGCAGCCAAGCTGCACCACAGACAGACAGGGAAGGTGTGATCTCACTGGCAGGAGCTGTAAGCCAGTGGAAATGGCCTATCTGCAGTTCCCTTGAAACAACAAAAGAACTTCTTGGGGTACCTGGGTTGTTCAGTGGTTTAAGCATCTGCCTTCAGCTCAGGTTGTGATCCTGGGGTCCTGGGATCGAGTCCCACATTGGGCTCCCTGCTCAGTGAGGAGTCTGCTTGTCCCTCTCCCTCCCCGCAACTCATGCTTTCTCTCTCTCTCTCTCAAATAAATAAAATCTTTAAGAAAGAAAGAAAGGAAGGAAGAGAAAAGAAGAGAAGCAAAGCAAAGCAAAGCATCTCTTCAGATAAGCCACTAATGTTTCCTCCTTTGGCATTTGGACACCTGATGTTACACTTTCTGCTGTGGTTTCCTGACGCTTGCAGGCAGCCCTCTCAAGTGGTATAAACGAAATACCTCAGCAAGCCTTCTCTCTAAGCAAGTCCCATTTTTGGTACACATAGGATCCACAGAAAACACTCTCTCATCCTGTTACTCTGACAAACTCTGCTTCCCTCTTCTTCCAGCCAGCCCCTCAGGAACCACCGCTCCCTGTTCTACCATCCCAGCAAGCAACTCCAGCCATACCCTTCCCCTTTATGTTTCCCAAACGGGAGGCAGTTCGTGTCTATAGTGTTTCCACTGAAGTTCCCTAAAAAGGACTGAATGAAGAGGGAGCACCCTCGCTCCTCCCCGCTGGCCAGCTGGGTGGCCTGCTAACTTCTTAAACCCCTTGGGTGGTTGAACACTTCATATTAGAATGTAGAGATACTTCAGGCTTATTATCAAACTACTTTTTCAGGCCTTAGGTAACATGGGCATTAAAAGAGTCCCATTTTTACATCCTGTTAAACTAGGACGGACAAGAATATACCTCTGTGGGCTGGTACTGGGTAAGGTAGGAAAAAGAGACCAGACATTGTAGGGAAGAAGGCAAAGCAGCATTCATCTATCCTCAAACAGTGTAACCCAAAGAAACCCACACCAAGATATGTTATGGTCAAACTTGTGAAAACGAAAAGAAAAAATCTTGAAGGTAGCTAAAGAAAAATAACACCTTATCTATAGGGGAAAACAATTTGATAGACACCAGATTTCTCACTGAAACCACAGAGTCCAGAAGAAAATGACACAACATTTCAAAATGCTAAATGAAAAATTTGTAAATCTAGAATCCTATATCCAGCAAAAACATCTTTCAAGAGTAAGGTGAAGTGTAGATGGTCCCAGATGAAGGAAAACTAAGAGAATTTGTTGCAAGCAAAGCTATCCTGAATGAAGTTAGTTAGTCAATCATTGTCACAAAGGTGTTTGGTTTTTCTCCTCATCAGTGTCAGTGACATTCTCATGGTTCACATTTCCCACGGAGCTCCTCTCCTTAGAGTAGCTAATGTGTAATCTCACTTATAAGGCCAGGAAGTGGGGGGTCATCCCAGGGTGGGGAGGGCACTAGCATTTCACATGGACAGGGCAGGGGTCTGTCTGAAGGGCCTGGGATTAGGGACTGCCTCTCCTGAAGGAATTATTTAAACCAAATGGAAATTATTAAAAATATAAACCAGGGAACATCAGGAAGAATGAAAAAAAAAAGCACAGAAAGAAAAAATGGGTAAATGCAATAAACTTTATCCTTTTGAGTTTTGTAAATTATGCTTGATGGCCAAAGCAAAAAATAAAACATGGCCTGATGTATTTCTGAATATATATAAGAATTATTTAAGAAAATATTATAAATGGGAAAAGATAAAATGAGAGATTAGGCTTCCACACTTCACTCAAACTGATATGATGATAGCAATAGATAGTGATAAGTATGTACAATGTACAATGTAATACTTGGAGCAACCACTTAAAAAGCTATGTGGAGAGATCACTCAAAAACATTATGAATAAAACAAGCTTAAATTGTAAATGATCTCCAATTAATCCATGGGAAAGCAGAAAAAAGTAAACAGAGAAACCAAAAACAACAAAGGAAACCAACAGAAAATAAAATTTTAAAAAAATTAAATAGCAAACTTATGCCCCAATTTATCAGCAATTATCAGCAATTAATTTAAATTTAAGTAGTCTAGATGCACAAAATAAAAGACAGAGATGAGCAGAGTAGATTTAAAAAGTGACTTAACTCTATGCTGTCTAAAAGAAACTAATTTCAAATGAAGTTATACAGGCAGGTAGAAAGTAAAAGGATGGAAAAAGATGTATCATACAAACACTAATCAAAGGAAAGCTGGAGCACCTCTATGAAAATCAGGTAATGTAGACTTTAAAACAAAGAAAATTAAAAGGGACAGAGAATGATACTGTTTAATGACAGAAAGGTCAATCTACTAAGAAGATATAGCAATCCTAAATACACATGCACAGAAAAACAGAACTGAAAAATGTGTGAAGCAAAAACTAATAGAACTGAAAAAGTAAAATGGACAATCCACAGTAATCACTGGAGACTTCAACACTCCTCTCTCAATTACATAGAAACACAGCAAGAATGCAGAAGAACTCAGTAATGCCATCATCTAACAGGATCAATAAACATTTATAGAACACTCCACCCAAAAAAAGCAGAATATATATTCCTTTCAAGTGCTCATGGAAGAAATACAAAAATAGAACAAACCCTGGGGCATAAAACAAACTTCAACAAATTTAAAAGAACTGAAATCAGAGTGTTCTTCGACCACAATGGAATTAAACTAGAAATCAGTATCAGAAAGATTTAAAAAAAAAAAAAATTTCCAAACACTTAGAACACAAACAACACAATTCTAAATAATATATGGATGAAAGAAAAAAATCTGAAGGAAAATTTATTTAAAAATACACTGGACTGTAAGAAAATAAAAATAGAACATACCAACATTTGTAGGACACAGCTAAAGCAGGGCCAGGAGAGAAATTTATAGCATTAAATGCATATGTTAGAAAAGAGGGAAGTCTCAAATCAATAACCCAAGCTCTTGCCTTAAGAACTTGGAAAATGAAGAGAAAAATAAATTCAAAGCAAGTAGATGGAGACCATAAAATAAAAACAGAAATCAATGACATTGAAAACAAAAAGACAATAGAGAAAATCAATGAAAAAAAGAATTTTTTTCATTCAAAAATCAATAAAACTGACAAACCTCTAACAAGACTGACAAAGGAAAAAAAAAAGACATAAATTACCAGAATTAGGAATGAAACTGGAGACATTACTACATGCTATAGACAAAAGGATAATCAAGGAATACTACAAACAACTCTAGATGCATAAATTTGACAACTTGGATGAAATGGATGAATTCCTTTAAAAAAATAAAAGCTGAAAACCATCATAACTCATGCAAAGTAAATAAATAATTTGAATAGTTCTACAAACATTGAGAAGTTTAAGATCATAATTTGAAAAATTTCCAATATATGAATCTCCAGACCCAATGGTTTCAGTTGAGAATTCTATTGAACATTTAAAGGACAATTAACACCAATTTCACACAATGTTTTCCAGAAAATACAAGAGAAGGAAACACTTCCCAATTCATTAACAAGCATTGACAAGGATGTGGAGAAAAGGGAACCCCCATGCACTGTTGGTGTGAATGTAAATTGGCATAGCCACTATGGAAAATAATACGGAGGTTCCTAAAAAAACTAAAAATAGAAATACCATGTGAGTGTGTAAACCTGGCGATTCACAGACCTGTACCCCTGGGGGAAAAATATATGTTTATAAAAAATAAAAAATTAAAAAAAAAAAGAAATACCATATGATCCAATAATTCCAATACTGGGTATTTATCCAAAGAAAATAGAAATACTAATTCAAAAAGACATATGTGCCTGTGCTTATTGCGGCATTCTTTACGATAGCCAAGATATGGAAACAACCTAAGTGTCCACTGATAGATGAATGGATAAAAATGATGTGGTATATATACACAATGCAACATTACTCAGTCATAAAAAGAATGAGATTTTGTCACTGCAACAACATGAATGGATAAAGAGGGTATTATGTTAAGTGAAATAAGTCAAACAGAGAAAGACAAATACCATACGATTTCACTTGTATGTGGAATCAAGAAACAAACTAAAGAACAGACTCTTAAATAGAGAAGAAACTGATGGTTGCCAGCAGGGAAGTTGGTAGGGGGATGGGTGAAATAGATAAAGGGGATTAAGATGTGTAAACTTCCAACTGTAAAATAAGTAAGTTATGGAGAAGAAAAATACAAATAGGGAATATAGTCATTAATACTGTTATAATATTGTTCATTGGCAGATGGTGACTACGCTTATTATGGTAAGCACAGAGTAATGTACAGTATTGTTGGATCGATATGTTGTACATCTGAAACTAATTTTATTTCAATTAAATAAGTAAATAAATAAGAAAATAAGGTAAATAAATAAGAAAAAAATACAATTAATATCCCTCATGAATACAGACCAAAAAATCCTTAACAGAATATTACCAAATGGAATCCAGCAATATATAAAAAGAATTATACATCATAATCAAGTAGGGTTTATTCCAGAGGTATAAGACTGGCTCAATATTTGAAAATCAATAAATGTAATTCAATATATTTAGCTAGAGAAGAAAACTTACATGATGTATCAATGAATGCATTAAAAGCATCTGACAAAATCCAACACCCATTCATGATAAAAACTCTCAGAAATATGGAATATAGGGGACCTTTCTCAACTGAATAAAGAACATCTCAAAAATAAGCTTCAAAATTACATGGTGAAAAACTGAATGTTTTACACAAAGATTGGGATTTAGGCAAGGATGCCCACTCTCACTGCTCTTATTCAACACAGTGTCTGAAGTTCTAGTCAGTATGATAAGACAAGAAGAAATAAAAGCCACAAAAATTACTGTTCTATTTTCAGATGACATGATTGTGTACATAGAAAATCCCAAGGAATTTACAAAACATCCACCTAGAACTAGTAAGTGACTACAGCAAGGTCATGTGATAAAGTAAACATACAAAATTCAACTGTATATGTATATATACTAACAATGGACACAGATATCAAAATTAAAATTCAGTATCATTTATAATTGCTTAAAAAATACTTAGATATAGATCTAACAAAACATGTACAGGTTTGTATGCTGAAACTAAAAAACACTGATGAAAGAAATCAAAGAAGACCTAAATAAATGGAGAAACATATTGTTTTCCTGGATGGAAAGACTCATCAAAGTAAAGATTTCAATTCTTCCCCAAATTAATATAAAAGTTTAACAAAATTCTTATCAAAATCTCAGCAATATTTTATTAAGTATATACAAGATTATCTTAAGATGTATATGGAAAAGCAAAAGAACTAGAATAGTTAAAATTTGGGGGGAAAAAAAAAGATTAGGGCACCTGTGTGGTTCAGTCGGTTAAGATTCTGCCTTCAGCTCAGGTCATGATCCTGGAGTCTTGGGATCGAGTCCCACATCAGGCTCTCTGCTTAGTGGGGAGTCTGCTTCTCCCTCTACCCCTCCCCACCATTCGTGATCTCTATCTCTCTCAAATAAATAAGTAAAATCTTTAAAAAAAGAAAAGAAAAGGGAGGATCTTTTAAAAAAAAGAAAAAAAGGAAGAAAGAAAAGGAAGATTAAAGTGGATATATGAGACTACTAAGCTCCCCATAACAAAACAGTGCAGACTGGGTGGCTTAAACAACAGAAATATATGTTCCCACCATTCTAGAGGCCTAAAAGTCCAAGATCAAGATTCTGGCAGGATTGATGGTGGAAGGTAGGTAGGGGATGGACTGATGGATAATGGGTTATGATGAGCATGTATAACTGATGAATCACTAAATTATATGCCTTTTTAAAAAAATATTTATTTATTCATTTGTTTGTTTGTTTATTAGACAGAGAAAGAGATCACAAGCAGTGGGGAGCGGTAGAGGGAGAAGAAGATTCCCCGCTGAGTAGGGAGACCGATGCAGGACTCGATCCCAGGGCCCCAGGACTCGATCTCAGGACCCCAGGACCATGACCTGAGCCAAAGGCAGGCCTTTAATCTACTGACCCACCCAGGTGCCCATTAAATTCTACTCCTGAAACCTAAATTATACTGTAAGTTAACTAACTAAAATTTGGGGGGGAAAAGGATTCTGACAGGGTTCAGTTTCCTGTGAGAACTCTCTTCCTGGCTTGCAGATAGCCAGCTTCTCTCAGTACCTTCACCTCACATGGCCCTCTGAGTGTACATGTGGCAGGGGTGTGGGGAGACAAAATCTAGTGTCTCCTCTTACATGGACACAAATCCTATTGGGTCAGAGCCCCACCCTAATAACCTCATTTAACTTGAGTTACCTCCTTAAAGGCCCTATCTGCAAATACAGACACACTGGGGATTAGAGCTTCAACATATAAATTTAGGGAGTGGGGGACAAAAGCATTCAGTCCCAAATACTGGGAGAAATCAATTTACTTGGTTTCAGTATTTATCACATGGTGACAGTAATCAAGACCATGTGGTATTGGTAGACACATAGATCAGTGGGACAGAATAGAGAACCCAGATACAGAGCCACATAAAAATTCTCAACCAATTTTTGACAAAAGTGCAAAAGCAACGCAATGAAGAAAGACACCTTCTCGACAAATGGTGCTGGAACAACTGGACATTCATAGGCAAAAAATCACAATAATAAAACTCAACCTCAGTCTCTGTCCTTATACAAAACTTAACTCAAATGGATCACAAACTAAAGTGTAAAACATAAAACTACAGAAATTTTATGGATGCTAATAAGTGGTCTATGCTTACAGAGATTGGTTCTATGATCATGTAAGTGTGGAATGATCATTAACATAATAAGGAAAGCAAAAAAATTTCAAAGCTTAATTAACTCTGAGCCATAATTTTCAAACAGGGACACAGAGTCCTTTTCCTCCTCCTTTCTTTTTCATTCCCATTCTTTTTCTTTCCTCTCTTTTCTTTTCTCTTAGCTGCACCTAGCAGCACCTACTGGAATATTGGGGGTCCACAGAGCCCAGTGTGACAGATAATGTTATTTACAAGCAATCAGTTCCTTTAACATAGGGTGCAATTTTGAGTTTTCATTTGCATTCCTCTCTGGCTGGGTCTGGGCATTTTGGCCAATCCCTGCAGCCCTACCTGTCTTTCTCCATGTGTTCTTAGTCATTTTTCCTACACGGCAAATGTGTAGGTGGAGCCTCAGGGCTCTCTGAGGGCAAGAACATTTTCTTCTTCAAAGTCAATGGAGCATTTGCTTTGTACCTACCTCTGCCCACCCCACCCCCTGGCCCCCAGGTACTCTTCTGAGTTACAGGCAATACCTGTAACTCAGGTATTGAAATTATTCTTCTCTGTTGAAGAACTTCTTGCTGTTTCTGCCTTCCACCAGCATTCTGCCCGCCTTTGGGGAACTGATCATCCCTGCTACATTTGAATCATGTCATTCTGGTGACTACCCATTATAGACAGTCACCTTCCTGACATGAGAACCAACATGGTCAATGACAGTACCCCATCCTCCCAGCCAAACTGATTGGTTCAGAGGGTGCATAAGACCCAAACCAAGCTAGGGGCATTGGGGTGGCTCAATTGGTTAAGCAGCTGACTCTTGATCTCAGGGTCATGAGTTTAAGCCCAGCGTTGGGCTCCACAGTGGGTATGGATCCTACATTTAAAAAAAAAAAAAAAAAAAAGACCCAAAGCCTTTCCCTGTAATCATCCAATTTCCAATTGAGAAAGGAGTCTTGCCTCTTAGGTCACAGAAGGTGGGAAGATATAAATCTGAGGCCACGTTACTAATTTTGAGAAAGCCTGTCTGCGGTAAGCAGAGGATAAAACAACTCAGAGACAAGCAGAATTGGGGAACACAGAGATTTCTGAAGCTAGTCTTTTTCTCTGGCAATGCCCGTGGATGACTCCCATCCTGGAACCCCTGCACCTTACTTCAGCTAACATATTCTTTATGCTTAGGTGAATTCAGGCTGGGATTTCCGGCATTGCAACTAAAAAAAAAAAAAAAAAAAAAAATTCTAACTACTACACTCCCATTCAGCTTATCATTCATTCCTGATTACCCTAATAAGCAGTAAAGATTGGAGCTTTTCATATACCATTTTATCACATTTGGATACACTGAACACAGTTCTACACGTTGCTTTAAACCTTGATTAGCTATCCAGGTACCTACTGAGCTCTTCATGAATGGGGTAGAGAACAGATGTGTTTTAATGAAAAGGCGTCAGGAAAGGTCTGAAGCGTTAAAGGATGTCATGTAAGGATAGGGGTAGCCAGGGAGGAGAACGAGGACTGTGGAAAGTTGAGTAGAAAAGGGTCCTTTAAAAGAGACACAGAAGGGGCGCCTGGGTGGCTCAGTGGGTTAAGCCGCTGCCTTCCGCTCAGGGTCATGATCTCAGGGTCCTGGAATCGAGTCCCTCATCGGGCTCTCTGCTCAGCGGGGAGCCTGCTTCCCTCTCTCTCTGCCTGCCTCTCCATCTACTTGTGATTTCTCTCTGTCAAATAAATAAATAAAATCTTAAAAAAAAAAAAAAAAGAGAGAGACACAGAAGGTGCCCCTTCAAATATATGTTAACTCTCCCCGAATACTATACAGGAGGGAACCTGCAGTGGTCAGTCGGGGCCCTACAAGAGCGGAAGGGGAGAAGGAGGCACGGATGGACAGGGAAACTGGGGAAGGAGTACAAGAGATAAACATTTATTGAGTGCCAAGTACATGCTAGGCAGTGAGCGGGCTGCTCAAGGTGTATTACCTCTTATAACTTCGAAAGGCTCAAAAATGTCAAACAGTTATGGGTCCAAGGTGGTGGGTGGAGGATTCCAACACAGATCTGTTGGCTACCAAAGCCAGCACACTCTCTACTCTAATGTGGGTCTATATCCGGATTCCAGGATCTGCTCATTGGGAGAAGGCGGAGCTTAGCATTCAGGGCAGCGCAAGCAGGTCAGCTCTGTAGTGACTTCACTGACTCAACCCGCACCCAGGGCAGCCTCTCCCTGCTGCAGAACAGAAGTGAGCCCCAGCAGTCTCCTA
Source organism: Mustela putorius furo (assembly GCF_011764305.1). Taxonomy (NCBI): domain Eukaryota; kingdom Metazoa; phylum Chordata; class Mammalia; order Carnivora; family Mustelidae; genus Mustela; species Mustela putorius. The sequence goes on along the minus strand of NW_025422368.1, from coordinate 34,026,232 downwards.
GTGGATTGCTGGAACCTGGGGCATTTGAGGACTGGATAGGATTCGGGATGGGAGATGGCGGGGGTGGGGGGGGTAATATTTCTATGGAGTCAGGTTGTCAAAAACTGGGGAAGTGTTCCAAGAAAGGCACTGCTGAACCTGGGATGGGTGTGGTCATAAGCTTTTCTCTTGGTCCCCACGAAGCCAATGGACGGGCGGCTATTTGCAGTGAGGGGAAAAGCAGAAGGGAATAGCACTTTCTTGAAGACTGGTTGACTCCGGAAGTCAGGAATCTGGATCCTATTATATAATCTAAAAATGCCCCCACCACCTACCCCCACCCCCACGCACAGGAGAAGGAAGGGGGAAAAAAAACCTCCCAGCAATCACACAGTCAAGGCAAATGCAGGGAAATGGCTCATTGGTTACTGTGGCAACCGACTCTTCTCTGCTCCGGCTGCTTATCCCACGATCCCTCTGTCACCCTATTTTTAGACTGAAGACAACGAATGAAAACGGCTTTAAAATATTTTTTTTTCTTTTCTGTATGTTTCAGACATGCATAACCTTTTAAAAAAGACCCAGAAGCCCAAGCTCCAGTGTGGGGGCAAGTTCCCAAGTGCTGATACGAGGTGACCCCTCATTTTTTGAGACTCAGACCACTGAGTGAGGAGGGTGCTAGCTTTCTTAGGAGTTAAGGGGCAACAAATAGGAGAAACCCAAAAAGATGCCACCAGACATGAAGAGCGCAGCCACACACGCAAAGTAAGGTGGAGAACCAAGGTCACTAAAAATAGTAATAAAATAACAATTTCTGAGGAATATGAGGAGTTTTGAATTATCTGGCTGAGAGTGACAGTGTAAGTCACCTCACCTCCACATTCATTTTCCTCATCTATAAAATAAAGAGCATGAGGCTCTTGCAGACTTTTGATGACCGCCAAGACCCTCTCATGTTCCAAATTGTATGATCAGTGCTCGCTTCGGCAGCACATATACCAAATTGTATGATCATATCATTTTAAATGTCAGTCTCCTCCACCCAGCAAAGCAGCCACAGTGTAAGGATCTACTAGAGTTTTCCTGAGAAACAGCCCCAAACCTTGTTACAATTTTGGTTTTGTTTCAGTCGTGATATTTGGGAAATGTTATTGTGGGCCCTCTCTCTTTTTCTGAAGGGAAGATCATATTTAAAAAAAAAAAAAAAAAAGCTTCTTGTGCTGATGAAGATGAGAAATAAAAAGATGTAAATGCCTTTTCTTCCTATAAAATACTGAATGAGCACAACATACACTTCAGATGTTTTCAAAAGTGGCCTTCTACAATTCAATGGCAAACAAGTTATCAACAAAAATGCAAAGCAATAGACTTGCTATGTGGCAGAAAATAGAGCAGGGTTGGAGGAAGGGAAAAGTTGGAGAATGCTCACTGAAGGAGAAAAACAATCTAAATGAGATAAAAATCACGTTTTATTTAGTTGGCTTTTGCACAGGAGTGGAAAGGGGGCTCACGTGTCCAGATGGGTAGGGAGGCTCAGTGACAAGGGGGCTCCTCAGCCTTTCCCAGTGCAGGGCTGAGTGGGAAAGCAGTGAGAGTCTTCCCCACAGGTCGGGGAATATACATTTTGGGTTAGCTGAGTCCCCAGAGCAGGGGTTCTCAAAGTGCATCATACATAAGCATCACAAAAGTGCTAATTATAAGTGTGAACTGTTACCCCCCACACCTTGTAGTAACCTAGCCTTTAGACCGCTTACCCGGGTAATACCTATTTGCTGTTTGGGTTTGGCTTAGATGTCCCTGCCACAGGGAAGCCTTTTTAATCATCCCCACCCTGTTTCATATGGTTTAGATGCCTTCTTGTGCGATATCATTGCACACAATATTTTTCATTTTGTAATTTTTATTATACTTGCAGCCATTTGTTTCATGTTTGTCCTCTATCCTAGATTGTAAGGGCTGAAGGTTCCCATAGGACATGTGCCATATCCATCCTATTCATTACTTCAGCCCTAATAACTAACACAGGCCCAGCACATAGTAGGCAGTCAATGAGTATCTGTCAAATGAATAAACACCATAAAGCAAGGTGGTGCCATATTGAACAGTGTCCTCCTAAAATTCATGTCTGTCTCGACCCTCAGAATGTGACCTTCCTAAATCCAATGACTGGCAGGTGACCTTGTAAGAAGGCCATATGATGACAGAGGGAGAGGCTGGAAGGCTGCGTCGACGAGCTAAGGAACACCAAGGCTTGCTGGCAACCACAAGCAGCTAGGTGTGAGGCATGGAACAACTTCTCTCTCAGACTTTCCAGAAGGGACCAACATGGCTGACATCTCGATTTTGGACTTCTAGCTTCCAGACTGTGAAAGTATAAATTGCTGTTATTTTAAGTCACCCAGTTTGTGGCAGTTTGTGATGGGAGCCCTGGGAAACCAATTCAAGAGTCTTTCCACACGCTTACTACTCCTTGTGTCTATACTCGTACTCCCTCCTACCACCAAAATTCTCATACTTCCTACCCCAGTCAGGCAGTTAGAAGAAATAGGAATCCGAATTGGCTTTAACAACAAAATACTTGTTGTTCCTGACCTGCACAATACAGAGCGAGATGAGCTTCAATGAAGAATCAATTTCTTTCTGGTTCTTCTGTCTCGCCTTCCAAAATATAAGCTTCACCTCAAGTTGGCTCTCTCCCATGGTCATAAGATGCCTACTTATGACTCTCTGGAATGCAGTTTTTTCACCTAGTATATTCATTACTTATTTCTGTGCAATAAATTACATCAAGGCTGGTTCTTTAAAACAACACTAATCACTTATCTCCCAAAGTTAACATAGATACAGAATTTGGAAGTTATTTGTTGGGATCCTGGTTAGGTGTCTCTGGTGAAGTCAGACGTGAGCTGAAGTTGCAGACACTGGAGACCTGTCTGGAGCTGGATGGTCCCCTTCCCCGGTGGTTTGCTCCCATGGCTGATAGACTGAGAGCAGCTGACAAGTTGGTTCCTCTCTGTGTGGGTTTCTCCATGGGATTTCAAGGGTCTTCATGACATAATGGATGGATTTCCTCAGAGCAAGAAATCAAAGAGAGCAGGAAGGAAACTGCAGACTCTTCAGTCTCAAAAGTCACATACCATTACCTCCACAGTATTCTGTTGTTTCCACAGGTCAGCCACAATTCAGTGTGAGAGGAGACTACACACGGCCATGGATACCTCTGAGGGACTGGATACCACAGCAGTGTCCTGGAAAAGCAAGTTTGATTTGCTTCTTGGAGTGCTCAGAAGAACAAACTTCTTTCCCAGAAAACTTCTTCCTGCCTAATTGGTCCCACTTCAAACTAGAAAGTATAGCTAGGACTTGAGATTAAGCTAAATTGAGCCTGAGCTACACACCCCACTATATGGACTATGCAGGGTAGGTAGGAACACTCAGATGAAAATTTGGGTAGACATTAGGAGAAGGGGGAATGTGTTGGGGAAACACCATAATGTTCACTAAATCCAGTGGCTTGACCCACAGACTTCTTTTTCAATAAATAGTATGTATGTCTGAAGAAATAAGGACTTTCTAGGAAAAAAAACATATAACTATAACACCATTATTATAACTTTAAAAATTAGCATTAATTCCTTATTAACATCAAATGTCTAGTCAGCATTAATGTCCCTAAATATCTGATTGCTTTATGCAATGCTTATGTTGTTTTGTTTGGCTTTTAAAATTTTATTTTAATCAGGATGCAAAGTCCAAACACAGCATTTGGTTGATATCCTCAATCTCATTTAACTTATACATTGCTCCTTCCTATCTTTTTTCAGTGCAGCTTATTTGGTGAAGAAATCAGGTCATTAATCCTGTAGAATTTCACACAGCTTGGATTTTGCTGATTGCATTCCCATGGCTTCTTCCAACATGTTTCTCTGTCCCCCATTTTCCCCGTAAACTAGCAGTTAGAGCTAGAGGCTCATCAGAATCGGGATCTGGTTTTTTTTTTGTTTGTTTGTTGTTGGGTTTTTGTTTTTTGTTTTTTTTTGCCAAAAAACACTTTAGAGATGGTACTGTATACAACAACCTGCATTTTAACAAATTCGTATTTAACAAATATGCCTTTTTAAAGGGATTTATTTCTCATTATCAATACTAGATACTCATACGGAGAGGAAAAAGCTTTACGGTGTGACTATAAAACTAGCATACATCAGAATCAACTGGGAAGATTTATTTAAACAGATTGCCGGGCCCCATTCATAGAGCTCTTTATTCAGTAGATGGAAAATAAGGCCTGAGAATCTGCCTTAGTAACAGCTCCCGGATGATGCTGATGCAACTGTTCTTAGAACCACACTTTGTGAATCTTGAGAACATAATGGTTTAGAGAGAGGCTCTGACATTTGAGCACCTGAGATGGAATTCTAGCTCTGCCACATGCTGGTTGAATAGTATTGAAAAACTACTTCAGGGGCGCCTGGGTAGTTCAGTCGGTTAAATCATCTGCCTTCAGTTCAGGTCATGATCTCCAGATCCTGGGATCGAGACCCGCATCAAGCTCCCTGCTGGGTAGGGAGGCTGTTTGTCCTTCTCCCTCTGCCCCTCCCCCGACTTGTGCACGCTTTCTCTCAAATAAATAAATTATCTTAAAAAAGAAAAACTACTTCACCTCTGTAAGCCTCAATTTCCTCATCTGTAAAATGGGGTTTGTAATACTACCTACCTTGGGTATAGTGGTAAAAGGGTTAAAAGAGATAATATGTGTAAACCTTAGCAATGAGCCTTGTGAATCATCACTATTCAATAAATGATGGTGGTGGGAATATAATAATTGTAACTATTATGATTAATATTATTGTTTCTGTGCTGGTTTTATAACTTGCAATCAGGGCAGAATAAATTATTGCAACTTAATGATAATGAGGAATCTACCTGGGAGACCTGTGACCCTAGAGATAGGAGTCTTTGGTCAAGTGTGGCTGTGAATTATTTTAAAGTGGAAAATGGGAAAGACGATGTTCCTATTTAGAGTCAGGAGGTCAGAAGTGTTCTTCCAAGTGGAGCAGTGAGAAACCAGTCCTTCCGGTCACAAACACCAGGTCTGCCTCAAAGATAGCTCAGTAATTTGTCCCAATATCACAGATAAAGAGACTCCTCTCTCACCCATCACAACAGTTTTAACACTGTGCAGCACCAGCAGGCACAAAGACAAATGAACCCAAAACATCAGGCAAAGATATGGAAGAGGAATTTAAAATAAGAGGAACAACAATTAGTATTCTGGATTTAGGTTAAGAATATCTTTTGAGGGGCACCTAGGTGGCTCAGTCGGTTAAGGATCTGCCTTCAGCTTAGGTCATGAGGCGGTGTCCTGGGATCAAGCCAGCCTCAGGCTCCCTGCTCAGTGGGAAGCTCGCTTCTCCTTCTCACTCTGCATTCCCCTCACTTGTGTTCTCTGGCTTTCTCTCTCTGTGAAACAAATACATAAAATCTTTGAAAAAAGAAGAAGAATATTTTCCCTGCTATACTGGCCATTGTAAGTAAATGCTGAAGATTCCCTGGGTCAGTGTAACCCCTTTGGTTCTACCATTACTTGATAAGACCACCAGCCCAAAGCAAACTGAAGGGAACTCGGGCCAATTTAGGTGAGGTCAACACTGAGGAAGGAGGAAGACGACACAGGAATTGTCATGAGACTTGAGCAAAACCCAGAAGAGGTTACTAATCCCTAGCAAGGAGGAATAAGAGGCCAAAGTAAGAACCATGTATATACCTGTATACACATACGTATATGCATTTGAAACCGAACCAGAAACTACTGTTGGGGCTATAGAGTAACCGCAAACGGCAGGCCCAGGTTTTCATTCTGTTTCTGCTGCTTAGGGGCTCTGTGGCCTTGGAGAAGCTAGACAGTCTCTCTGAGCCTCAATTTCTTCATATATAATGATGAAAATAATACTAATTGTTGTTATTATTACTATTGTCATTTTGACAGGAATAATCATGGATTGTAATTCCCACCCAGGGTCTCTTATACTGCTAGAATTCTCATTCAAATTGAAGAATATAACTCCCAATCACTGTGGCTGTAAACAAAGCAAAGGGAAAATAAGCTTGCCAGTTGCAGGAAACACTCTTAGAAGTGATGATGATAATGAATCTGCCTTAAAGAGGCAATCGAAAGAGGCAGGAAGATTAAGGCATGATGACTTACAGAAGGGCTGTCAAAGCTGTAGTCTGAGACTTCCCCCTCTGTGCAAGCAAACTGGGGAGTTCACCAGTTTCATGGACAGAAGACAAAAGATTTCCCGGTGGGAGATGAAGGACTTCATCGCTTACACCCATGGGCAACCTGAGCACCAGCATAGTTCCATCAGTTCCCTTTGCCCTCAAACCCAACAGGGGTGACGTGATGGGACAAGATGGTACCTACATCACTTTACAGGGCAGAACCCAAGGTCCAAAGACCAGAACTTTTTGATCAAGCTGCAAACACTGCAGCAAGCATAAAACAAAGATATTTAAAAGTTGTGTAGGGGCGCCTGGGTGGCTCAGTGGGTTAAGCCTCTGCCTTCAGCTCAGGTCATGATCTCAGGGTCCTGGGATTAGTCCCTACATTGGGCTCTCTGCTCAGTGGGGAGCCTGCTTTCCCCTCTCTCTCTCTCTGCCTGTCTCTCTGCCTGCTTGTGATCTCTGTCTGTCAAATAAATAAATAAAAATCTTTAAAAATAAAATAAATAAAAAGTTAAATCTTCATAAGTAGTATAAAATAAAAGGAGTAATAATGAGTATTTTGAAATTAGTTGGCTAGTCCCCTTCCACCAGGGGAGCAAGTCATTACAAGGTAGTCATACTTTGGTCACCTAGACCCACCTAGTTATTTAGTATTAGGAGATGAGTAAGCCTTGCAATCTGACATACTCAGCAAGAATGTAGAGAAATGCACAAGGCCCATACAGACTGCCTCTACCAGTTGAGCACTCCCACTTACCAAGTGCCTCCTAAGTCCGGATCAGTCAGCTAGGTGCTTTGTTAGCATTTTTGTAGGTCTTTTTTTATTCATGCAGAACTGGAGTGGTCCATCAGCAGGATAGGAAGACAAGTCAGAGTCTTCAATACGTATAATAAAACATCAACTCCAACTCATCACATAGCTAAAGAATACAGATACTGTTTCAAACAACACAGGATACCCACAAGTAACTTCAGTTAAGGTTCCCCCCCTGTAACCTCAATTCTGAAGTGTCTTTTGTAAGTTCTTAACAAAAACCCAATGAAGATCACTGATGCTTCAGAAAGACAGATAGAATATGAATATCTTTTCATTCTCCTTGTATTTCTTTTAATTAATTCTCCTTTTATTTCTTTTTTTAAAAGATTTTAATTTATTTATTTGACAGTGATCACAAGTAGGCAGAGAGGCAGGCAGAGAGGCAGGCAGAGAGAGAGGGGGAAGCAGGCTCCCTGCTGAGCAGAGAGCCTGATGTGGGACTCGATCCCAGGACCCCGAGATCATGACCTGAGCTGAAGGCAGAGGCTTAACCCACTGAGCCACCCAGGTGCCCCTCTCCTTTTATTTATTTTAGAATTTCTAAGCTCTATCACATTATCTTAACATAAAGTTGTATACCTGAATATTGCTCTAACTCTTTATAGGAATGGTTTCACAACTATGACTTAATACCAAGCCCTCCTTTTATAAACTGAAACTTTGTATAGATAATACTAAATAAAGAACATCTTATTTAGTTAAAGACATGCCAGCTATCTTGATCAACATCCCCGAAGATTCACAACATAATTTTTTCTTTTAGAATTTAGCTCCAGGAAGACATTCATCCAATATGCTTATTCATATTAGATATGAGACATATGTAACACAATGTGCTTTTCTTTTTGCCTTGGCTATGGGAAAACCTGGAATTAAGTCTTGGACTTCAAAGTAGACATTTTCCTCAGTCCAAGTTTTCTGGGATAATTATTCAATGCCCATCAATGTTTTGTCTTCATCCTTGTATTTTTATTTCAGTGGTTTTAACAAATTATGGTACATTGTCTCAAATTATTTTTTTTTGAAAGTAGGCAAAGTCATGAATGAATGAACAAAACTATCCAAGTTTTTTAATTTTAAAAAATTTTGTTATTGTTAATATTTTGCCAAAGTACCCATGAAGCTTTTTCAGTTTAAGGCCTAATCCTTAAATTAGTTTAAGACTTACAAAATGTAAATTGAGCTTCCAAGAGTTAGTTAGCATGCCTTATATTATGAATTTTCCTGACTGTGCTTTTATTGGGGTTTAATCAGAGACCATTGTAAGAAATTCTAATCTGAGTTCTAAGCATTTGACATTATTAAACAGCTGAGTGAAAGAGAACATAAGAGTTGCAAAGTAGAAAATACATTTATTTTTAAATTGAATAACATTATAAATTTAACAACACTGAAATGCTAAGAAACATTAAGCATTTCCATCAGTTCCTGCTTCATGAGGTCTAAATGAACCTGGAGAGCAATTTCTCAGAAGCCAAGGGGTTAAGGGACTGGTGTCCATCTGGGGCAATTCTCAAGAATAACAGGGCAGAAGTTCCAAGGTGTGAGTGAAAGAGTATCTGAAGTTCATGATACTGGCTGCCAGGTTTGCCCAAGGCACATCAGTGATGATGTGCCAGGTTAGTCATGGGCCAGTCACTGCCCAAACACTCTCCTCACCATGCCAAGGCTGAGAAGGTGCTAGAACTACTGAGGTAGGCCATGGAGGCCGTCTGGGAAGACCACATCCAGGCCAGCACTTCTCACCTAGACTCCACTTGAGACTCTACCTTGAGCTAGGCTCTTCCTGAAACCCAGAGGTATGACTGTCCTGGGTAGGCTCAGCCAGAGAAGACCCAACTCCTCAAAGACAAGACAGCTTGTGTGAGACCCCAGATCTACCCCTGCTCTGTGGGTATCCTACATGAGAGAGAACACTCAGCCCTCACCTGAAGGGCAGCGAACACACCTACCACATACAAGAGGAGGACGGTCAATATCCGATCCTGTCTCCTGACATCACCTGAGCCTTGAATTCCATCTGAGCACTGAGCAGGGAGGAATAAAATTCTTAAAAATAATTTTAATGATTTTAATCTTTAATTTAAAAAGGAAACACTTGTCATCCAGGTTACATTGTGTAACCAGGTTACATTGTGTGGTTACAGTGTGTGTGTGTGTGTGTGTAAAAACAAAAGGAAACCTTAAAACTAGCAGCCAACTGGAATAGTGGAGAAAGAACCACCCTTTGCAGCGAGGGAGGCTGCCAGGAGCACTCTCTGCCAAGCAAAGGGGTCCCTACAACATTTCTGATGCTGCTAGAGCAGCAGGCAATGAAGTGACCCCCCAGGCTGCTTGGACTAGCCAAAGCCCGGGAACTGCGGCAGCCTCATGGCTAACTCTCCAGTTTGGAATGTGACTTCTAGAAATATACAAGAGGAAAAGAGAAGACCACGAAGGCAGAGCCAGTGCAAGAGGACGGAAAGCATCCTTCTGCTTCCTTCCCCTCTATGCATCCAGGGCAGGAGTACAGAGCTGCAGGAGTGAGGAGGGCAGGCCTGCCCTCTGTGTGTACCTGCTGGCCTCCCCTCTCTCCAGCCCCTCCCCACCAGCACTCCAGACCAAGGGCTTCATTCCGACGGGAATCTGCTGGCTTCTCTGGCTCTTTTATTGAAATGTTAATCCTGCCAGGATGCCAGCAGATGACACACAAGTTGAGAAATGTGTGGATTTCAAAAGGAGGCTCTGGTCAACTAAATCTTCAATCTCCAGTTGAGAGAGGGTTTGCACTTATCCGGGAAAAGGACCGTCCCCTTTGGGGAGAGGTTACACTGCCTTGGGCAGGAGGGCTTCGTGGGCTTTGTGTGGGACAGATACGGGGCTCCACGGAGATCGCAGGATGGGTTGAAGCAGTAATAGAGTCTGTCTCTCACTCAGAGAGGGACTAAAAGGTCTCAGGTAAGAGCGATCACTTCTGGGAGGAAAACACTTTCACCTGATATTCGAAATGATGTGAAGAAGTGCTTGGTTCAACGTGACAAGTAAGTACAGAGATCCTCTTAGGAGCTGTCCTGTGAGATACTAGAGCGCTCAGAGAATTAGTAAGACATAACGTCTCCTCTCAAGGTGCTCAGTCCCACAGGAGACACAGACGTGTAAAAAAAGAAGTGTGGGGACCACTCTCCCAGCTTTACATACAACATGCCATCATCAAAGGGAAAGAGTAAAGGAGTCCACATCCTACACTGTAAGTGAGAAAAAAGAGGTCTTTACTCTGGAAATGCTGAGATCTCAAATTTTAAAAAAAAAAAAATTAATGAGGCTAGTACCAGATAAGGGGGGTAAAATGGAAAAAGGAAGCAAAAATGAGGGCTGTAATTTAAATAGGACCTATTGCAAAAGGATTTTTGCTTTTTGCCTTTTAAACTAGAAGGCCTTTCAGACACATAATTATGGACTGTATTACAAGAATAAAAAATAAACAGAGCATGGAAGATGATAGTGCAAGTTAATATGAGAACTTAATATCCATGAAACCTTGGCCATTCAGTGCATTTAGGGTTAGGCCCAGGAAACCAGAAGGTGAACAGAAAGAGAAGATTACAAAATCAGATGAAAGCATTACTGAATATTTCAATAGAAGAACTCAGGCAATGGCACAAAAGGCAGAATCGCAGAGGCAGATGATTTATGAACAGAGCTACTCAATTCTGTGTCAAGGATAATTCCAAGTCACAAAGACTGAAGTTAAGAGAGAGTGAAGTGGAAAGGACAGAGAATAGGGAGTTTAAAGACCGGATTTTAGAGTCAGCTTCACTGCTAACAAATGAGGATACCTTTATGGACTTGGTTTCCGCGTCTGTAAAGGGATGAGGTACAGCAGAGACTCTCTGCTTCCTTCCGTCTTATTTAAAAAAAAAAAAAAAAAAAATGGTAGGGCTGAAACATGGATGAAGCATAGTACTCATTCATACATTTCATTCCAACAAATGTGGGGGACACAGCATGCACTGGGCACGTGGAGACAGAGTGGAAAGTAAGATTCTCCTCTGGCAGGGAGGACAGTCAAAGAAGATGAGAAATGGTAGGCACAGTAATTGAAAATACTGTTTATCCTATGTTGAGCGCTGCGATGGCCAGCGTCTGAAATGGACCCCAACGATCCCAGGTTTTCGCAGTCACGCGCTCATGGAATTTGTCCCCACAGCGTACCAGGGTGGGTCTAGGTGACCAACCGCATACAACAGAAACAAAGGTGGGTCATTTCCAAGATGATTAGTTGATAAGACCGTGGCCTCAGTCTTGGATACTCCCCTTCCTCCCCCTCTGTCTGTAACTCGAGCTCCAGCTCTAACTTTCTTAGATCTCTTGCTCTGGGGGAATCCGGGCGCCATGATGTGAGCAACCCTCCAGCCTTCGGCCCCATGGGAACGGAAGCCTGCTGAAAACCACATGAATGAGCAGGGAAGCTCTAGTGTTTCCAGCCCCAGTGGAATCTTGGGACGACTCTAGCCCTGGCCCAGCGGGCCTGACTGCAGCCTTGTGGGAGACTCAGTCAGAACCTCCCAGAAGCTGAGGAGTGAGATTAAGAAACTTTTGCTTTTAAGCTGCTAAATTTGGGGGTAACCGGTTATCCAGAAATAGATAACTAATCCAAGTATCCCCCCGACACACATACATACATGTTTGGTTTTAGTTTGAGTTATTGAAGAGTTAATACACACAGGATGGAGGCTTAAGGAGGTGAAGAGGTTACCACTAACAATAAGCCAGGGAGTAGAACCAATGTCTTTTGATTTATGCTTGATGTTCCTTTCACTGTACCATGCTGACTCTCCATAATAAATTAATTTCATAGATAAAGAAATAAGGTCCCTGTGGATTAAGTAATTTGCTCAAGATTCTACAACAAGCAAGTAGCCGAGCCTCAATGCTAACCTATTGAACACGATTCCATTCTTTATAATAATCTTCTTCCCACGCTCAAGCTTCACTGACCTTGAGATAATTAGCTAAATGAAGACTAAAAGAAACCAGCGCTCTTCTTAAAGAGTAAGCTGGGGTGCCTGCCTCAGGCCTTTTGACCGAGATGAGCTCTATCTTGGCGATGTGTATTTAGCAATATATTCATCCTTGTCATCAACAAGTACTTTTTCTGACACCTGCTTTAAGCATATTATGATCTACAGGGTGTAAGGAATATAAAACACTGGGACTTAAAAGTCTAGCTAGGGAGAAAACCTAAATACAATGAAAAATTACAATAAAATCAGTGTATGTTTGCCTACTAAATGCACAAGGGGAAACAATGTGTGCCATAGCATTTAAAAAGACTTGCAGACTAAAAAAAAAAGAAAGAAAGAAAAAGTAAAGGAAATCCATTGGTTCCTGGTTAAATCGCACCCTAATCTTGGGCTATAGAATCTTGACCAAGAAATCCCCCTTTATTCCCTGTTAAGTCTCTTTCTCCCCTGGGGAGGTTCCGTTAGTTACCATTGCAAATATCACCAGGCCTCTGAAGACTGCTGCTTCCTCCTCCTTCATTGTTTTGGGTGTGACTTGATTGTCAGAGTAAGGAATCTGAACTCCATTTCTTTAATGATTTAAAGTTTTTGAGCTAAAATTGCATCAGGAATGAGAATTGAGGGGGTGTCAGAAGCAGGAAGAGTAATGTCAACACCCCACCCACAGGTTCACACCAGGTCGGCTGGGCATGAGTGCCACCTTGTGACAGGCATGGGCAGTGTGCCCTAAGAAGTGGAGGCTGGAGACTAGGAGGGGTATGTGTGTGGGGGGGTGCCTAGCCATGCTTAGCTGGAGGGGAGCCCAAAGCTTTTTCGTGCCTGGCTTAAAGGGACCTTGTTTTAACTTGAGAGAGAGAGAGAGAGAGCCTGGAGACAAATGTGGGCCTTTTCAGAAGATCAATATGGCCCTAGGTTCTCAATATTTTTAGCTGTCTCTCCTGTTAAAAGTCACAGTAAACATCCGGAAACTATGTATTTCCTCATCCAAGCGTATGTTTATTTTCAAAGAGGATTGTCAGAAAAGGACTGGCAAAAGTAAATAAGACAAATTCCGAGCAGCAATGAAAATAATATTTGAGGTAGGCACGTTCTTCAAGTCAGTAGACGAGAAGGAGCCCCTCTCTACTCCTAAGGGCCCCACAGACACCTTGAATTTATGTCCCAGTGTATACTAATTATAGTCTCCTTAGTACTTGTCCATCCTGTATTCTGTGATTTGGTAGATGACGCGACTCAACTTGAGTCCAAAGCCATCCATGAAGCCATCCTAGACTCTTCTGCGTCTTCCTCCCTATCTCCAGGGCCTTCAGCACAGTCAGTGCTCCTTCCTGTGTAACTCTCCAGCTCTCCAATCTGTGTCCTTCTCTTCATATTTACTATGTCAGTCTTGGTTCAAACTCCCATTCTCCCAGCCCCACATCAAGCGTGCTTCTTGCGTTTCTCAAGGGCAGTGTTCCAAGACTGTACCAGTCAGGGTCCCACAGGAAACTGGATCACACTTGAAAGTGGCAACTGAAGATACATGAATGAAGGACCATTTACAAAGTTGACGGCAGACTCCAGGACGTAACAAGCGATGGCGATGATCCTCCCCTAGACAAGTAGTATCAGGAAGTTATTGCCACTGCTGGGTTTCAAGGGACAAGAGGAACCATAGCTCTAGAACCCAGAACAAGCTGTTCTTTAGAAAAGGGATCTCCCAGCTACAACGGTGACCTCAGGTAGGGCCACTGGCAAACTGAGCCTCAGAGGAGGGGGTTATAAATTTCTTATCCTGTCTACCTTCCACTCTCCTGCTGGTGCTCCCTTTGCTGAACCCAACAAGAAGCCAAAGGGCAAGGGACATTTTCAGAGGTCAGCCTACTTGAGTCAGGGTAGAGGAAAGGTAGAGAATGATCTGGAAGGGCAAAAGGAGAATAGCCATCACAAGGCCATATTATGGTATTCATTTGCACATTAAAATATTTTTAAAAGAACTCCTTTAAATTCCTTTAAATTTATTTTATTCAGTGTTTTCCTGATCTTTCTGCATCTAATCTTGCCCAGCTATATCTACTTCTTAATTGTCACCAGATATTACTCCCCTACTTATAAATCTGCCAATGGTTCCCCTCCTCCATAGAATGAATACCCCTCCCTAAACTTACACCGTATATCCATCCTCAGCACACACAGAGACCTCCCCCGCCATCACTGACTCCCATCTATTCTCCAAGGTCATCTCACTCCCATCAACTTATACTCCGGGCTTCCTGGACTGCTTATAGTTTCATGATGCCATGTTGTCCTTCTACCTAGAATGCCCCACTGATCCTAAGACCTGCATTAACATTAAGTTAATTAAGTGTGTCCTCTTCCAAAAAAACCCTTTCTGATGCACCAGACTAGATGACACCTGTTTTTGTGCCCCTGCTAGATTTTAAACCTAATTTGTTATAATATTCACCTATCACACAGTATTAACCTCTGTATAATATTTGTCTCTTCAACTAGGTTGAAGAATTTCTTGAGGTCAGGGATCATTGTGTTAGTCAACACGATGACCAACATACAATAGGTGTACAATAGAAATATCTGTTTTGCAGAAATTCCTCCTCTGTACAAGGACCAAATGAGTGGTCAGCAATCAGAGGTGCGATCTTTCCATGACACAGTCCCAAGTTGTAAATAGAAGAGGTTTCAAAAATGTCTATAGCTTGGGTTCCATTATTCTTGCTTATAGATACAGAAGCAATTACTAAGAAAAGACAATGTAAATGTCTTTTGAGCAAGTGTCTCAGTTCATAGGGAACTTACTTCTTGAACAACTACCTAATAACTACCTGCAAATGCCAAAACCAGGAATTGTGGTCCAAAGTCCCCTCAAACAGGTCAGAACACAAGGGCCTTGAAGACGGATGAGTTTCTTCCACTAGACTAACAATAAACTCAGATTTTCTCAGGTAAATGTGTACATCAAACAACTGACCCACAGGGTCAGACATGGGTCCAAATTTTTCCAGACATTCTTCTGAAAGTATTACTAGCCTGTTATAGACAAATCCCCAATTCCTTCTGCAGGCTTGGTGGCTGCCACCACCAGCCACAGACCTCACTATAGCGTAGGTGATGGGAAAAGCACTGGATTACACGTTAGTCAGGAAAAGGATTGAGGGCTTGTTTCAAATCCTAACTGTGCCTCATATTGGCTGTTATGACCTTGGCCAAGTTACCCCACGTTCTGTTTCTCCATGTGCAAAATGGGAGTAAGACCTGCCTCACATGGTTATTGTCAGGATTAAATGAGATAACCCCCCCCCCAAAAATGATTAGGAAGGACCCAATAAATTTTTGTTACCCTTTTTATTACCTTAATTATCAGCCCCTCCCCCCTTTTAAGAGGCTGCCTTCCTAACTCTGGAGCAAAGCAGGTGACTCGGATGGGTGCGATGAGGTATGCTACCTTGTTTGTTTAAATTTCTAAAAAATACTTCATTTCAAAGCTTCCTTATGGCAATTCTGTGACAGAAATAAAACTAGGCAGTTGTTGCTATGCAACATCAGTAGTTTGCCGAGGGACTGGATACATCTTTGCTGTTACTTATCTTTAGTTGAATTTTGAGCAACATTTTTCTGACTACCCAGCGTTATCCTCTTCTTATTACGTAAGGGAGAGCTGGTGGGACGGGAGATGGGGGAGCAAGGGCTGCACTGAGGCTCACTGGATAATGGCTGGTCCTCGGCCACCTCAGAGCTGGACGTTTGGTGTCCTCTTCTCATTTTTGGTTCCTTTTTCTTAATCTTGCCTTCCATTTTCTTCCCTTTAATAAAAGAAGATTTTTCTTTTAGCCCTTTTCTTGACAGCAGCCATCTCAGTTTGGGTTTGGTGCTGGACTTTGTCCCTTTTGCAGCAATAAATATTGGGATTTTTTTTTTAATGTATTCAGAGCCAGCCTATCCAATAAGTGTCTCTACTTTGAACTTAATAAAAGACTTATCAGGGACACATGGGTGGTTCAGTTGGTTAAGTATCTACCTTCGGCTCAGGTCATGGTCCCGGGGTCCTGGGATTGAGCTCCATGTCTGGCTCCCTGCTCAGGGAGGAGTCTGCTTCTCCCTCTGCCCCTCCCCCTGCTCATGCTCTCTCCCTCTCTCTCTCTCTCTCACTGTCGCTCTCTTGCTCTTTCTCTTTCTCAAATAAATAAATGAGAATTAAAAAAAAAAAAAAAGACATATCTACATTTGGGGCACCTGGATGGCTCAATCAGTTAAGTGTCCTACTCTGGATTTCAGCTCAGGTCATGATCTCAGGATCACGAGATAGAGTCCCACGTTGGGCTCCGTGCTGAGTACGGCGCCTGCTTAAGATTCTCACACTCTTCCTCTCCCTTTGCTTCTCCCCACCACGGTTTGCATTCTCTCTCAAGAAAAGCAAAACAACAACAAAAACAATCCACCAATTAGTACAAGGACTTTTTTTAAAATATTTAACTTTATGCGCTTGAATTACTCTTTTCTTCACCCTATGCACTGATGGGCAATCCTCATACTTTTTATTTTCTTTCAGAATTCTCCTTCCTAAAATCAAAACAAACAAAAACGGGGGCGGGGGGGGGGGCCGGGAGTGGGGGGGAGGGGCGGCGGATCTCTGCAGCACAACAGACCCACAGTAAAACTCCTAAATGTGTCTTGCTCCTACGCCTTCCCTTCCATCACTGACTTCCTCTTTTTCCAAGTCTGCCTTTCTGTCCAGAGTCTCACTGACCCTGGTGTTTCCACTCCACTTTGCAGGCTCCTCTGCTGTCCTTCAAGCATGTGCTCGGGATCACCGGACCCTTCTGTTGTTTCCCTTTCTGATCTCACCGGCCGTAACTTGTTGGAAGTCTGGAGAGGTGCAGAAAAAAGAGTGAATTCACAAGAATTCAAAGGGGGCGTATTGTAAAGTTAGATTCTGTGACCAGCTTTGAGGAAAAATTTCCAGGGTTTGGGAGCATCATGAGGAAGGGGTAGCATGCTGAAGGTGTGTTTCAAGCTAGAAGGACTCACTACTCTGTGCTGGGAGAAAGGAGGAAACAACAACAAAACACTAATTTTGAAGGAATGTCAGGGTTTCCGGCTGATTCCTGTCCTACCCCGCCCCCACACACTCTCCCCCAGTGCATCTAAAGGCTGTCTTTCATTTGTTTCATTCAGCTTTTCCAGGATCTACTACATAGAGGATAAATGGTCAGGACTGAGAGGAACCTCTGAGAATACACAGGCAACTCCCTGATTCCAAACCTAAAGCCCAGAGACCAGGAGAGACTGGCTGAAATCACACAGCTTGCTAGGACAGGAGGAGACAGGGACCTCGTGTCCCAAGCCCCGGGTCTCCAATAATGGACTGACTAGCTAAGAGAGGCCTGGAGGGTGCAACTTTAAAGCAAGCCCTTGTTTTATTGTCTAATTCATGTTGAATTAGAGAATGGTGAAATCTTTTTTGTCTTGGACAGAGGAAATGGGAGACTCAAAGGATTAATGGGCATAATTCTGGGCAGAGACTGTTGGTGGGTTTTAAGGCACACAGTATGAATGGGTTCCTGTTTTTCTTACTGGGGTATCTTACTGTGCAGGCTTCAACAACCATTTGTGTTGCAAACATGTATTGAGTACCTGCTGCTTCCACTTACAGCACTGAGCAATGGGGTACAGAGATATAAAGAAGACGAGGGCGCCTGGGTGGCTCAGTGGGTTAAGCCGCTGCCTTCGGCTCAGGTCATGATCTCAGGGTCCTGGGATCGAGTCCCACATCGGGCTCTCTGCTCAGCAGGGGGCCTGCTTCCCTTCCTCTCTCTCTATGATCTCTTCCCTTCCTCTCTCCTACTGTGATCTCTCTCTGTCAAATAAATAAATAAAATATTTAAAAAAAAAAAAAAAAGAAGAAGACGATTCTGGCCCAGCCCTCAAAATGCTTGTGGCCTAATGGCTAGGCAAAAATCTCAAATGAAATGACAAAATCAAAGAATCCTGTGGGAAACGCTCTCCCCCCGCCCCTGAACCCCTCCAGAGAAGGACTGATTAATCCTCCGAGGGAGGAAGAGGAGGTCAGAGATGTTTTCACAGAGGAGGTGGCTTCTGAGCTGGGTCTTCAAGGATAAATATGAAAGTGGCAACGAGGCAGAGAGGGAGAAAGGCACTCCACGTGGCTCAGGTGGCCCATCAGACAAAGAGGCCACGACAAAGACAGCAACTGTGGTTCTGGGCAAGAGGGGCAGAGGCGCAAAGGGTGTGTGCAAAGGGACGTAGGCCATGAGGCAGAAAGCACACGGGGAAGGGACCAGAGTGGGCCTTGTACACCAGCGACAGGGGTTTGATTAATAAATTCATTTGCATATTTACCGTCCACTTGGGTAGAAAAAAGATCTGCCGTCATGGCATTTGGACTTTATCCTGTGAGCCACAGGGAGTTAAAAGGTTTTAATAATAGGAGCGTCGTGACTGGATTTCTGTGTTGGAAAGATTTTCAGATTTTCATGACTGACCTTTCAAATGCTAGGTGAAATGAGCAAACGTTGCATCTTTCTGCTGGTAAGAGAACTGTAAAAGCAAAGCTGTATTTACAAAGTGGGGAATATTTCAAGAGGACTTAGCTTGTTATGTCTGTTGAATTCTAAATAACAATGGTTACGGGTGGTGCTAAGACCCAAGGATGAAGAGAACATCATCTTTTACGCTGCAGGAGCCCTCTGAAGCTTTCCTAAGCTTCCAATGCCATTCAACCTTACAAAGTCTTATTTATAATACACGAAGTGACCCTCTACGGAGACGGCTGCATCACGGCAATCACTAACATCTGTATAGTTCTCTATATTCACAAAAGACCTTTGTTCCATTTTCTGTGTTGATTCCCACAAAAATTGGATGGATAAGTGTTCTTTGTGTCTCTGTTTTACACATGAGGAGACTGAGAATCAGAAAGGTAAAGTGATTCCTTAGTCACCATCAGGGAGGGACAGGGCTGGGTTCTCTAACCCCACATTCTGATGCTCTTTCTGCTTCGGCTTGCTGGTAATTAGTGGAATGGCAGGCAGATCACTTTCACAGAGTCACAGAGACAAGGGACCGTGATCTGCTCCAAAAGCTGCCACCAGTTTACTGATGGTCGTGGCCACGTCCTCACCCAGGCAATGGTAGAGGAAGCTGCTTGCTGACAGTCGGAATGTTGGAAGAGTAAGATAGCACTTTGCAGAGGCTAGAGTGCTGGACAAGTGCACTGTTCATCTAAATTCACTGAGAAGAACAGTCTGATCCCAGGAAGTCTAGAAACCATTCATGTATTAGAGCTGACAACAAAATATTTTCATCTTGCATCTTCCTCTTTCACCTGGTGAAGGGAAAACAAAAATAGGTCGTCTCTCGAATGTGTCCTCTTCCAGTGAAAACACACTTTTTCAGCCAATCATAGGGACACATCAGCCAGGCATTTCAAAAATCAGTTTTAAATTAGCAAAATAATGGGGAAAGTTAGCTCACCTTTCAGGACCTGGACCTCCTCTGTAAAATAATGGAGTTGGACCCAATGAACTCTAAGGTCGCTTCCTGTTCTAAAAATGAATTATTTTATGCATAAATGAAACAGGCCGTGTAAGATCTGATTACAATTTTTTGATCCTCCAGAGGTGATCCCCGGAAACACAGTTTTTACACTGTCAGAGCCTCCCATTACCCAGCCCCTTTCTCCACTACAGGGACAGCAGAGCCTGAACTGATTCACCAACCAAGAACCATCAGAAGATCACCAGAGGCAGAAGATGACCTCTTGGCAAATGCAGCAGCACGAAAAATTCTTTCTTCTCCCCTATGGCAGCTGCAAGAAAGGAGGAGCCCCCACAAAGACAAACAACCTAGTTTGAAACAACGTGTAAAGGACCTGAATAAGCACTTCTCCAAGAAGAAATACGACTGGCCCATAAACATGGGGAAAATATGCCTTAGGTCATTAGTCATCAGGGAAATGTAAATCAAAACCACAATGAAGGGGATAGAAAGATGGGCAAAATGGGTGAACGGGAGTGGGAGCTACAGGCTTCCAGTCATGGAATGAATAAGTCACCAGGATGAAAGGTACAACATAGGGAATAGAGTCAACGGTATCACAATAGCCTTGTATGGTGAGAGGTGGTGGCTACGCTGGTAGTGAACACAGCATAATACATAGACTTTTCAAACCATCATGCTGTACACCTGAAACTAACGTAATAGTGTGCGTCAACTATATTTCAATTAAAAAAAAAAAACCTACAATGAGCTATGGCTTCCAATCTCTTAGGATGGGTATAGTCAAAAAATGGTATGTAAAACTGTTGGTGAGATACAGAGAAAGTGAGAAACGGATAAGCTCTTGGTGCAGATGCTTTGGAAAAGAGTTCCACGATTCCTCAAGAAGATAAACATTGATGGCAAGGATGCAGAGAAAGGGGAACCCTCTTACAGTGCTTTTCAGAATGCAAACTGGTACAGCCACTCTGGAAAATGGTATGGAGGTTCCTCAAAAAGTTAAAAATAGAACTACCCTATGACAAGTACTAGGTATTTACCCAAAGGATACAAAATGCTGATTCAAAGAGGCACCTGGACCCCACTGTTTATAGCAACGATGTCCACAACAGCCAAAATATGGCAAGAGCCCAGATGTCTATCAACAGATAAATGGATAAAGAAGATGTGGTGCACATACAGACACATATACACCACACAACACACATACAATGGAATGTTATTCAGCCATCAAAACAGATGAAATCTTGTCGCTTGCCATGTCACGAGTGGAATTAGAGGGTATTATGCTAAGCGAAATAAGTCAAAGAAAGACAAATACCTTATGATTTTACTCATCCCTTGAATTTAAGGAAAAAAAAAAACAGATGAACATAGGGGAAGGGTGGGAAAAATAAGACAAATCAGAGAGGGAGGCAAACCCAAGAGACTCTTACTTAACTAGAGGAAACAAACTGAGGGCTGATAGAGGGGTAGCGGGTGGGAAGATGGGGTAACTGGGTGAGGGATATTAAGGAAGACATGTAATGAGCTCTGGGTGTTACATGCAAGTGGTGAATCACTAAATTGAACCCTGAAACTAGTAACACACTGTATGTTAACTAAACTGAATTTTAACTTAAATTTTAAGTTTAAATTTTAACTTAAAAATTTTTTAAATAAAAATAAAATAAAATAAATGTTAAGAGGAATTTGAGAGGCAAAATGAGAGGCTTAGCGGGTAGGGAAGGAGAAAAATGAAACAAGATGGGGTCGGGAAGGAGACAAACCATAAGAGACTCTTAATCTCAGGAAACAAATTGAAGGTTGCTGGAGTAAAGCTGTGGGAGGGAGAGGGTGGCTGGGTGATGGGCATTGGGGAGGGTCTGTGCTATGGTGAGTGCTGTGAAGTGTGTAAGCCTGACAATTCACAGACCTGTACCCCTGGGGCACATAATACATTAGGTGTTAATTAAAAAATAAATAAATAAAAATAAAAATAAAAAATAAAACCTGAAGGCCTTCCAAATAATAAATAAATAAATGTTTAAAGAAAAGAAGCTAAGCATCAAATTACCATAAGACCCAGCAGTGGCACTCCTAAATATACATTCAAAAGGACTGAAACCAGGAACTCAGAGAGATGCCAATGTTCTTTCCTACATTATTCACAACAGCCAAAAAGTGTGGATGAACAAAATGGGGCATACACACATAATAGAATATTAGCCATAAAAAAGAATGGACTTCAGATATGTACTACAACATTGGTGAATGTTTACCTTATGCTAAATGAAAAAGTCAAACAGAAACGACAAATACCATTTTGTTTCACTTATCTGAACTACCTGTAATAGTTTGAGTTTTACCAGGGGTTGGTGGGGAGGAGAAATGGGGAGTTTTTTTAAGGTATGCAGAATTTCTGTTGGGGTCATGAAAACATTTTTGAAATAGTCATTGCATAACATTGTAAACGTAATTAAGGCCACTAACTTTAACACTTCAGAAAGGGTTAAAATGGCAAATGTCTGTATAATCAGAATAAGAAGAAAAAAACAGGGCAGGGGTCAGAGCTTACCCCAGTTGAATGTCGAAGCAGCCGAAGGCCCCTGGGCTTGTTGTCTAGTCCCCAGAGCAGGATAAGGAGGACCACAGACAGGACACGGGCACAGCCAGCCCCAGAAGGGACAGATGGTCCCTTTGGGGATCTCGTTTCCTGAAGCATGCAGAAAATAAATTCCACAACTGGCTGCAGATCCTGATGTCGGGGGCCATGAGGCCTGGTAGAGGGCACTGCCCCACTAGGTTAAGGTTTGAACTAATGCAGGCCTAACCCTGCAGAGGGAGAGATCCTCCCACAGGTGACTGCAGAGGGCAGGATAGCCCTGCAGATAAGCATGGTCTGTTAGTCTCTTGCCTTTTCCTCTGATCCCCGTATCTCTCTCAAATAAAGAGCCCCTTTTTCAGGTTTATGGGCTGAAGCAACTCCAAGGAAGTACATTATTCTGTACCTAGGACAATGGAGAATTTTAAATGTGCACCACAATAGACGGTTTCCTCCCTAAGTTGATGTTTGTCCAAAGCTTTCACAAACCAAGCCGTTAAAATACACCCTGCCTCCTGCAAAGGTCACGCCTTCTGGTTCCTACTTCTCTCCTATATACCTAGTTTCTTCAGATAGCTTCTGGTTTTCCATTAACCTATATCTTGTTTTCCTGCAGACCCCAAAATAAGTTACCAAAAAGCACATATTTGTGCTACCTCCCATGGCTTTCTGAAGGACATGATTACTCAAGAAGCAAGACCCTGTCCCCCATCCCTGGCGCCAGTCTGTACCCTTATGGCTTAACTGAAACAACATGTGTTGAACAAAGAGAAATTATCTGATGAGTGCTTGTAACCCCCACCCCAATTAAATTGCCTATCTAAGAAGCTCGGTAATCAGAATAAAGTTGGAGATGCCTGACTACTGACCAGAACTCACTATGTGGCTCTCCCATTCATCTTGCCCATGCTACCCCTCCTTCCGGAACACCTGGACCTGCCGAGGCTGGACCCCTGCATCCTGAGCAGGACACCATGGAGGTCAGGTGGCTTTGGGAAACTCACAAGGGACTACGAATGCCAATGGAGCACATGGGGCGAGCCTCATCAGCAGAGCCTAAAGCAGTGTCCACTGCTACCAGCAGACTGTCAACCAGCAGAGAGCCTGGCCCAAAGAAAGGTAGGAAGATGCCTCCGTCTGTGTCGCTCAGTCTGTCCCTGACTCACTCTGAGAGAGATAAGCAAGAAGAAGAAGGAGGGAGATGAAACAGAGCACATGATGCCCCTTCCCTCTAGAACCCTACTAGTCTAATCAGAATAGGTGGGAAGAAGGGGAAAGCTTTTTAATCAAATACCAAATACATGGGGCTTTTAAATTTTATTTTAATTTTTTTTTGTATACTTGGCACACAATGTTACATTACTTTCAGATGTACAACATAATGTCTCAGCATCTCTATACATTGTGCTATATTCACAAGCGTAGCTCCCATCTGTCACCAAACAATGCCATTACAGTATCATTGACTGTATTCCCTATGCCATGCTTTTTATTCCCATGATGTATTCCATAACTAGGAGCCTGTATCTCTCGATCCCCTTCACCCGCTTTGCCCATCTTCCTAGCCCCCTTTCCCCTGGCAACCTTCCGTTTGTCCTATATTTATAGGTCTGATCAGACAGATGTTTTTAAAAGAAGAGAATGGGGCTCAACAAATTGAAACAAGACCTTTCTGAAGGCCCAAAGTGGCTAAAGTACAAGGACCCAGACTGAAATAACATTAGGGGACCTGGTTCCCAGGAAGAAATGGTGATTTGGCAAAGTTGGTAGGATTTATTTATACCACTTGGGTTTAATGAGTCAGTTTTAACCAATTCACATGAGTTAATTTAATACACAAGTAGCGTGTTGTAGGAGATACATGCCAGTGTCCCCAGTATCCATGCTCCCCATTCCTTCACAGTAAGACGACTTGCAATTCTAAGCCAAGCAAAGCGAATACATTTTCTAATCTTTCATTGTGTCTAGGTTTGAACATGTGCCTACATTATGGACAGTAGAATAAAATGGAAATATGCAACAGCTTTTGGAGACCTCTCTTGAAAGGCCACTGCCTTGTACTCTTTGCATCCCTCAGCCGCTTTCTTTTTCAAGCACTCTTCCACTCAGCTTCTTAAGTTGGACGCTGGGGCTGTAGGTACCATTCTATGTATCATGAGGACAACGACCACAGCCTCAAGATGACAACGGGGTGAACTCTAAGGATTGTGGATTCCAGGGAACTTTTTGGAGGGGAACTACTACACCAACCGAGGCAGCTAATTTTTAAATGGAAAAGGTGAGGGGGGGAATACTACTTTTGAAGCTGCTGTTACTTAGGCCTCTGTAACCCATAGCTGAACCTAATTTTACATGAAATACATGCAAAATCCACTATTACAAAAATATCTATAAATTCAAATGTAGAAAAAATAAAACTATGTGATACCTCTTCACCTCAACTTAGTCAAAATAACAGATACTAAAAACCAACATTTATAGAGACCTTATACAAGTAATTTTATCAAGAGCTTCATAAGCATTGGTTCTCTAGCTTTCTTAGTAACTCCATAAATAGGTATTATTGTTCACATCATAGAAACAGAGAAGCTGAGATTTTAAAAAGTGAAATAACTTGTCTAAGGTCACACAGCTAGTATCTGTGGAGCCATTATAAAAATCTAGTCTGTCTTATCCAGAGCAATGGTCTTAACCACTATATATCACACCAGCCTAGAAGTTCTTCCAGCAAAAATACATTTGTGTAGAGATCTAGGATATACTGAACTGCAATAAAAAGAAATTTAAATTTTTATAATGTATAAAGAAGGGATTTGTTTGGTGTTAGGTACAGATAATATTTGGTAATTAATAAAATAACAGAAAATTATTGTAGAGTTTTCCATCTTAGTTAACATAACTCATACCATAGGTCAACAATACTGTTGTTTAAATAAATTATAATTATTTCTCAGTTTGCTTATAAACTGAATAATGTCATACTATAATGTGAACCCAAGAATAGGTTGGAAAGCAGCCACCGAAAGATGTATAACATTGAAAAGATGCAGTGATAACAAACACACAATTCCGGCCAAATAGAGCACAGAGTTGCTATTTGTGATAAATCTAATAAAGCAGATTACTTAAACGTATTTGTATGGTTATAGCAGAAACAGAATTTCTTTGAAAATGTATTCAAGAAAAGGTTTTTCATTATCACTACCTTTGGTAAAGAAACAGAAACAAACATAAAATTTGAATATTAAAATAAAAGTTACCTTTGGTGACCAATTAGTTTACATATACCAGTTAACCATGTTTGATAAAGTGATGATCCTATTTCACTGGCATTGCTTCACGAAATGGTATTTAGGAATATTCATCAGAGAACTAATAATTGCTTACACTGACGTCCATGCCATCTCACCCACCCATGTATCAGGTCATAGGCATACAGACCTTATCCTAGCTGTGGACCCTCCAATGGCCCATGAACTGGTTCCAGCCCTGCTCAAACATGGTCCAGGAGCTTCTGGAGAAAACTATCTTAGACAATCCCCCACAGCTGACAGGGAGTTTGTAGAAGTCCAGAGAGTCTCTGTGGAAGAAAGAAGTTCCAGCATACCATTGGAGCAAAAAGGTAGGAGTTTAGATGCAGTAGAGAGGGTAAGCAGACAATGTGACTCCACAGAAATGGAAACCGTAAATCACACAAAAGGCAGGGGGAGAAGCAAAAGAATAGAGGTTTTGTATATAATTGAAGTTGTCATCAGAATAAATAACAGTGTTATATAAGGTATTTTATGTGAACCTCATTGTAACCATATGGCAAAAAACTACAGTAGATTCACAAAAGATAAGCCGAAGGGAATCAGAGCATACCACTACAGAAAATCATCACTGCACAAAGAAAAACAGCAAGAAGGAAAGAAAGGAATGATGGACCTACAAAACAGCCAGAAAATAGTAAGATGGCATTAGTAAGTCCTTACTGTCAATAACTACTATAAATATAAATGGATTAAATTCTCCATTCATAGACTGCATGGATAGATAGAGAAATAAGACCAAACTACATGCTGCCTACTAAGACTCACATCAGCTTTAAGAATACATATACATAGGCTCAAGATGAAAGAATGAAAAAAAATATTCCACAGAAATGGAAACCAAAAGAGAGGAGGGGTAGCTACACTACATAAGACAAAACAGATTTTAACTCAAAAGCCATAGCAAAAGACAATGAAGGTTATTATATAATAAAAATGATAAAGGGGGGGCGCCTGGGTGGCTCAGTGGTTTAGGCCTCTGCCTTCGGCTCGGGTCATGATCTCAGGATCCTGGGATCGAGCCCCACATAGGGCTCTCTGCTCAGCGGGGAGCCTGCTTCCCCCCTCTCTCTCTGCCTGCCTTCTGCCTACTTGTGATCTCTGTCTATCAAATAAATAAATAAAAATCTTTTAAAAAAAATGATAAAGGGGTCAATTCACCAAGAGGATATAACAATCATAAATATATATGCACCCAATGTCAGACCACCTAAATATATTAGTCAAATATTAACAGATCTGAAGGAAGAAATAGACAATAATGCAATAATAGTAGAGGAGGTCAGTACCTCTTTCAACTATGGATAGATCATCCAGACAGAAAACCAATAAAGAAACATTGCACTTAAGCCATACTTTAGAACAGATGACCTTAACAAACATACATAAGACACTCCATCCAACAGCATCAGAATATACATTCTTATCAAGTGCACATGGGATGTTCTCCAGCTTAAAATAAGTATTATTAAAGGAAGACTGAAATCATAACAAGTATCTTTTCTGACCACAACGGTATGAAACTAGAAATAAATTACAGGAGGAAAGCTGAAAATTTCATGGAGATATGGAAATTAAACAACGCCCTCCAGAACAACCAATGTGTCAAGAAGTCAAAGAGTAAATTTTTAAAAATCTCGAAACAAATGAAAATGGTAACACAACATTCCAAAAATTATAGTACAGCAAAAGCAGTTCTAAGAGAGAAGTTTATAATGATAAATGCCTAAATTAAGAAAAAAAGAAAGATCTCAAATCAACAACCTAAATTTCACTTCAAGGAATTAGAAAAAGAGGAAGGAATTAATCCAAAGTTAGCAGAAGAACAGAAATAACAAAGAGCAGAATAGAAGTGAATGAAATAAAGGCCAGAAGTAAATAGAAAAGATCAACAAAACTAAGAGCTGGTTTTCTAAGCAGATTTTTAAAAATTGTAAAACCATTAGTTAGACTAAGAAAAAAGAAGACTGGGGAGGCTAGGTGGCTCAGTTGGTTAAGCATCTGCCTTTGACTCAAGTCATGATCCCAGGGTTCTGGGACTGAGCCCCACACTGGACTCCCTACTCAGTGGGAAGTCTGCTTCTCCCTCTTCCTCTGCTCCTCTTCCTCCCTCCCCCTACTCCTCCGTATACTTTTTCTTTTTCTAACATCCAGGACCAGATAATTTCCCTCGTTAATTATACCAAATATTTAAAGAATTAACACCAATCTTCCTCGAACTCTTCCAAAAATTCAAAGAGCAGGGAATATTCCCAGTCTCATCTTACAAGGCCAGCATTCCCCACCCCTATATACCAAAGCCATACAAGAACACTGCAAGAAAAGAATACAGGCCAAAATTCCTGGGTAATATACATGGAAAAATTCTCAACAGTCTATTCAAAGTATCATACACCATGACCAAATGGTATTTACCCCAGGATGAAATGACGGTCCAACATACACAAATCAATAAATGTGATAAATCACAATATAATAAAAACAAAAATCATACGATCAGGGGTGCCTGGGTGGCTCAGTGGGTTAGGGCCTCTGCCTTCAGCTCAGGTCATGAACCCAGGGTCCTGGGATCAAGCCCCGAGTTAGGATCTCTGTTTAGCTAGGAGCCTCCTTCCTCCTCTCTCTCTCTGCTGGTCTCTCTGCCTACTTGTCATCTTTGTCTGTCAAATAAATAAATAAATAATTTTTTTACAAAAATCATACAATCACCTCAATAGATGCAGAAAAAGTATCTGACAAAAGGCAATACCCCTTTATGACAAAAACTCTCAGTAGTTTGGTTATAAAAGGAACACACTTCAACATAATAGAGACTGTATATGACAAACCTGCAGCTAGCATCATACTCAAAGATAAAGGGTTGAAAGCTTGTCCTTTTTAAAATCAAGGAAAAGACTAGGGTACTCAATCTCACCACTCCTATTCAACATAATACTAGAAGTTCTAGTCAGAGCAATCAGACAAGAAAAATAAATAAAAATCATCTAAACTGGAAAGAGTAAAATGGTCTCTGTTTCAAATGATAAGATCTTACATATAAAAAACCCTAAGAACTCCACCAAAAAACTGTTAGAACTAATCAATGAACTTGGTAAATTTACAGGACTCAATGTCAAAATACTGAAATCAGTTGTGTTTCTAGACATCAAGTAAACATCTAAAAAAAAGAGAAATAATAAAATACTTAATAAATTTAACCAAGGAGGTAAAAGATCTGTACATTAGAAAAGGTGAGAACTTGATGAAAGAAATTGAATAGGACACAAATGGAAATATTCCATATTCGTGGGTTGGAAGAATTAATATTGTTAAAATGTCCACACCACCCAACACAATCTACAGATTCAATGCAATCTTTATCAAAATTCCAATGGCATTTTTTCACAGAAATAGAAAAAATGATCATGAAGTTCATATGGAACCACAAAATACCCCAAATAGTCAAAGAAATACGGAAAAATGGGGCACCTGGGTGGTTCACTGGGTTAAGCATCTGCCTTCGGCTCAGGTCATGATCTCAGGGTCCTGGGATCAAGCCCCGCATCAGGCTCTCTGCTCAGCAGGGAGCCTGCCCTCCACCACCTGCCTCTCTGCCTACTTGTGATCTCTGTCTGTCAAATAAATAAATAAAATCTTTTTAAAAAATAAATAATTTAAAAAAAAAGAAATTCTGAGAAAGAACAAAGCTGAAGGCATCATACTTTCTTGTTTCAAACTATACACAAAGCTATAGTAATCAGAACATGGTGGTGGCATAAAGGTAGACATATAAATCATGGAACAGAATTCAGAGCCCAAGCAATAAACCCTGCATATACACAATGATTTCTGTATATCACACCAAAAACACAAAAGCAAGTGACAATTAATAAATGGGACTGCATCAAACTAAAAAGTTCTACCCAGTAAAAAAAAAAATAATCAACAAAATGAGAAATCAACCTAAGAATGGTAGAAAATATTTACAAACTATCTATCTGATAAGGGGTAATATCCAGAATATAGGAAAAACTCATACAACTCAAGAGGAAAAAAAAAATCCAATTTAAAAATGAACAGAAGGGGGCACTTGGGTGGCTCAGTTGGTTAAGTGTCTGTCTTTGGCTCAGGTCATGATCCCAGGGTCCTAGGATGGAGCCCTACATCAGGCTCCCTGCTCAGCAGGGAGTCTGCTTCTCTCTCTCCCTTTCCCTCTGTTCTCTCTCTCTGTCAAAAAAATAAAATATAAAAAAAAGAAACATAAAAAAAATGAGCAGAGGAACTAAATAGAGCAGAGGAACATTTACTCAAAGAAGACATCAATGACCGACAGATACATGAAAAGGTGCTCAACATCACTAATCATCAGGAAAATGCAAATCAAAGCCACATTGAGCTATCACCTCATATCTGTTAAGATGGCTATAATCAAAATTAAAAAGTTAAAAAGTTAAAAAATTAAAAAGTTAAGAAGTGTTGTCAAGAATGTTGAGAAAAATAAAATCTTAAAAAAAAAAAAAATGGGATGCCTGAGTGGTTCAGTGGGTTAAGCTGCTGCCTTCGGCTCAGGTCATGATCCTAGGTTCTGGGATCGAACCCCATATCAGGCTTCTTGCTTGACGGGGAGCCTGCTTCTCTCTCTGCCTCTGCCTGCTTGTGCGCTCGCTCTCTCTCTCTCTCTCTCTGATAAATAAATAAAATCTTAAAAAAAAAAAAGGAAGAAGAATATTGAGAAAAGAGAATGCTTCAGCACTGTTAGTGGGAATGTAAATTGGTATAACCACTATGGAAAACAACATGGAAGTTCTTCAAAAGTTAAAAATATAACTACCATAAGATCCAGCAAGGCTGCTTCTGGGTGTATTTATCCAAATGAAATTAAATCAGGATCTCAAAGAGATATCTGTATTCCCATGTTCATTGTAGCATTGCTCACAACAGCCAAGATATGGACACAACCTAAGTGTCCATCTGTGGATGAATGAATAGAGAAGCTGTGAGATAGACAGACAGTCATACATGGGTACAATGGAATATTAGTTAGCCATGGAAAAGAAGGAAATCCTGCCATCAGCAACAACACAGATGGATCCTGAGGGCATTATGCTAAGTGAAATAAGTCAGACAGAGAAAGGCAAATACTATATGTGTACTCCACTCATATGTGGAATCTAAAAATGCTGAACTTACTGAAACATAAAGCAAACTGGTGGTTGCCAGGGGGCTATGGGGTATGGGAAATAGGGTGCCGTCAGTCAAAACTTATAATATTCCAATTAAGAGAAGTAAATCTTGGGGCACCTGGGTCTCTCAATGGGTTGGGACCTCTGCCTTCAGCTTGGGTCATGATGTCAGGGTCCTGTGATCGAGCCCTATATCGGGCTCTCTGATCATCAGGGAGCCTGCTTTCCCCCTCTCTCTCTGCCTGCCTCTCTGCTTACTTGTGATCTGTCAAATAAATAAAATCTTAAAAAAAAAAAAAGCCGAGTAAATCTTGGAAATCTAATGCACAGCATTGGAGTTAACAATACTGTTATTATATACTTGAAATTTGCTAAGACAGTAGATATTAAATGTTCTCAACACAAAACAAACAAACAAACAAAAAGTGATTATATGACCGCTCACATAATGAGATGTTAACAACCCTACTGTGGTAATCATTTCACCATATATAAGTGTATCAAATCATCACATTGTATACCTTCATGTATACAATGTTACATGTCAATTATACTTCAGTGGAGCTGGGAGTAAAGGGGGAGCATTCTGATAGTAGGCAAAGGAAGTATGATTACATTTGTTTGAAAAATAAAATATTAAGGCCCCCGGATTTTGGTATTTGCCTAACTGGATTTAATATAGGAATCTTCCTCCTCCATAAACAAAAAAAAAAAAAAAATTCTATATTATTTACTGTTTTAGGAAGGAAGAAATGCTTGTGTTATTAAACCATTCCTTGAATAAGCCACAATGTTTCACTCATCGGTGCCCAAAGCAAATTGTATTTTCCAAAGGCATTCACGATAGTATTTTCTTATATGTGACTTAACACACTTCCAGTTGATACGTAGAGTCTATGTTCTCTACTCTTGAAACTGGATTAGTTTAAGATTATAGTAGAAGCAAGCTATAGGACTTTTTAGGCTAGGTCATCAAAGGTAACACAGCTTCTTGATATGCTCTGAATAATCTCTTGAAACCAGCCACGAAGCTGTCACACTGCCAAGAACTCCAGGCAGCTATGTCAAAACCCAAGCCTGGCTGAGCTTTGATCCTAGAGCCAGGACCAACTTGTGAGTCTGCCATTATGAAAGTAGATTCACCAGCCCCAGGTGCAGCTGCTTCATCGGAGCTGAGCCATCCTTGACTAGCTCTGATCAAATTCGATTCACAATCAAAATAAATTATCATCTTTGGTGGTTAACTTTCGGATGGTTGGTTAACACCACCAGTCTGAAGAATGCCTTCACTGTGTCCCTAGTTTCAAATGCCCTTCTTTTCCTTTTCTACTTGGAAAATATTCTTTCTTTCTTGAAGAAAACATGCATTCTTCAAAACCCTAATCAGTAACATGTCTTCTGGGTTGTCTTCTCTTACAATCCCCTTCTCGCCAATAAACTTAATCTGTTTTTGTGTATCTTAAATATTTCTCTAGGATTACACCAAAAATGTTGCATTCCCCACACGTCACTAGAGCACGGTAAATGCTTTCGCAATGAAAGGAGCTGGATTTCCCAGTGAAGGGAAACCTGAAGCTGCCATTGTTCATACTCATTACCCTGAGGTTCCCTCTCTCTTCCATCCGTCCAACGGTGTTTGCTTTCACATGGGTAGCTACTCTTTCCCCACTATTACCACAACTCTGTTAGAGCTCTCTTTTCTCTAAGTTTTCCTTTCTCACATAGGGCACTTTTTGAGCAAGTTCTCTTGGGGCTACACTGTAGATACACAGACGGCACCATATTTTCCCCAAGTCCACACATTAATTCCTGATGCAAACGTACTATTTCTGCAAGTTGACACAAGAGGCTGAACAGGGGTTCTTGTGGCCACCCTGGAGTGCCAAAGTTCTCTGGGTGGACACAAGGCTTCAGCTCCCATTGCCTCCCCACATGTCACCCTCCCTTAGATGAACTGGTAGAATTATTTATAGACACTGCTTTATTATTTTGTATGCTTGATTTTTGTAGTGGCATATACCGAGGTTATCTCAGATGGCAGAAGAAATAAAGCCACGTGCTAGGACTTGATAGGATTATACTCAGATTAGGTATGGTGCCATTCCTAAGCCTAAGGCTCATTGGGAGTTTAGAGCTCAATTATTTTCTTCCCACTCTGCCACACTGTCTGGCAGAGGTTTACTCAAGTTAGCATCTCTACTTTTGTGGGAAGGATGAGGCCTCAACATTATCAAAGTTTTCTTTCATTAACCTGCCCCACTCAGGACAGCCAATTCCTTTCTGTTGGGCCTCTTTAGACACACGTTACCCATTTCTAGTCCTAGTGATTATGATGGCACATTAGTGCAGTGGCTGAGTGATGTGGTATAAAGAACCATGATGTTGAGGGCACAAGACTTGGGTTCTCTCATTAAATGACCTTGAGCAAATCATTTTGTACATATAAAAAAATATACATCAGTATATTAATATAACAACGTGTATATAAAACCCCAGCCATCGCTGGCTTTAAAAATGGAAGAGGTTCAGGTGCCTAGGTGGCTCAGATGGTTAAGCATCTGCCTTCAGCTCAGGTGGGGATCCCAGGGTCCTGGGATCAAGTCCCACATTGGGCTCCTTGCTCAGCAGGGAGCCTGCTTCTCCCTCTCCCTCTGCTGCTTCCCATGCTTGTGCTCTCTCCCACTCTCTGTCAAATAAATAAACAAAATCTTTTTTTTAAAGATTTTATTTATTTGATTATTTGTCAGAGAGAGAGAGAGTGAGAGCACAAGCAGGCAGAAGCAGAGAGAGAAGCAGGCTCCCTGCTGAGCAAGGAACCCAATGCAGGACTTGATCCCAGGACACTGGGATCATGATCTGGGCTGAAGGCAGCGGCTTAACTGACTAAGCCACCCAGGCATCCCAATAAATAAAATCTTAAAAAAAAAAAAAAGGGGGAGAGGTTCAATGAGGTACACTCAGTTTTATGTAATGTGAAAGGCTGGAATCTCTAAGGCAGATCACACAGAGAAGGATAATATCATGCTCTGCTTCCACAACCCACCAGCCCAGCCACACATCAGATTATTAAAACCACTCCTGGGAAAGAACAGAATTCGTTGATTATGCATTCATCCCACATAGCTCTTGGCTCTAGCAATTCTCTACACCTCCAGAGACCTCTCATCTTCCTCTTCATCTACATTATCCAGAAAAGAAAAAAAAGCCAGCTGTCAGAGGGAGTGATCTTTTTAGCACTTTTCCAATCAAAACCAGCCTTTGCTGACTTCCTAGAATAAATCCTGTGTGCCGGGCTCCAAGAAGACTGTAATGGCTTTTCGGTGCACTGGCTCCATCTAGTGACCGTTGCAGAGAATGCAGTCACACTTCCTCCTTTTGGATCAAGTTTGCAGCACCCACAGCTAAAAATCAGACGGTGTATTTAGAATGACCAGACCTAGATTTCAGTTCCAGAGATCCCCAGGGAAAATTGCACATTGCTCATTTGAGTAGTAACTTGCATAAGCACGGACACTGGGTTCAGACTCTGGAGTTCAAATCCCTGTTCTACTTCCTACCACGTTTTGCCCGTGTGACTTTGGCCATTCACCTTATTGAAACTTTATTTTTTGTAAAAATTATGGAAATTCTTATTTAAACTTTATTTTTTAAATGTCAATTTTTAATACTTAATAAGAATTTTCTAATAATTTATATAGATAGTAGACAGAGTGTTTAGTAAACTACTTAACCCTTAATAAAGAATAATAAATCATAGTTATTTCTATTATTAGCTACTTGAAGGACTTCTGTAGAATATCCATTTCTCTGTGGGTTACCACTCCCTACTCTTCTAACTAAACTAAACAGGAGATGATAATCAATTTTTAAATGTTTACATTATCATAGATTGGGTCAGATAGATACAGATTCCCCTGTAGAAATTATACATTTATTATTATGTGGCTGACTAGAATAAATATTCTAATGATTCAAGAAAGGCACTAAATTTTTCATTAAGTGTGTGTCACATCTGTTTCCTTTTTTGCTACTGAAATGGAAGTTTGATGCTCATCGTTAGATCTACAACTTTCTGAATGAAACCTTTTCAATTGTCTCTAATATCCATTCTCAAAATAAATCTTCAACAGCATAAATTTGGGTCTGTCTTGAATGCAAAACAAAACAACAACAAAAAAGCACTTTTTAATGAGTAGAGAGTATTTTTTTAAGTATTTTTTTAAAGATTTTTATTTATTTATTTGACAGACAGATCACAAGTAGGCAAAGAGGCAAGCAGAGAGAGAGTGGGGGGAAGCAGGCTCCCTGCTGAGTAGAGAGCCTGATTTGGAACTTGATCCCAGGACTCTGGGATCATGACCTGAGCTGAAGGCAGAGGCTTTAACCCACTGAGCCACCCAGGCGCCCCAGTAGGGAATATGTGTAAAGCATAAATATTTATTCATTATTATTTATATTATATATATTTATTATTTATATATTATATAAATAATATTTATTATCTATTATATAAATATTATTTATTTATTATATAAATAATACTTATTATTTATATAATATATATTTATTATTATGTCTATTACATAATGTACTTTTGCTCAACTTCATAACTAAATCGTACTTCCAGAATCCCTTAGCTTGCGATACCACTGTTAAGCAGAAGAACCCAGCCTTGGACCCAGCCCTGTTTCTTTTCCTTGATTCTTTAGAAGTATATATTTTATACCTGCTCCCATCTTTCTGTCCTTGGTTTTGGATTTCCTCCCCCTTCCCCACTTCCAGCACAGAGATCTCTTTATAATGTAGATACAAAAGCATAGGACCCAGCCGCGGAATTTGCAGTTTATCTTAACTGAATCAAATTCATGAAACCAAATACAAGTCACATCTGAAACACTGGGGATACCTACCCATCATACTGTCCTACAGTTATGACGAATACCATCAATTGTGCAGGTAACAGATCCTTGTATACCTAAATGCTCACAAATACAAAATTAGTGCCTAGAGCCCAGGACGAGAACTACCAGTTTATCGAGATCCACTGCCAATCTTTTAAGCACAGAAACCATCATATTCCAGGAATTGTATCTGTACTCTCTAATGATTGGGAAAATACAAGTTTTCGCTTGGACTTCAAGTCCTTTTCAGTAAGTCCAAGGCCTCCCAAGGAGTCCCAATCATATGTTTAGATGCCTAACTCAGTAAAGAAGTCAACCATGGTCGACCTCGACACATGGAGCCGATTTCTTCTTGTGCTCAGATTCGTCGGAACGAACTATCCTTTCCTAAAGGTGAGGACGTCACCACTTGCTCTTGACCCCGGGCCCTCTTCTTCTCCGCTATAGATCCCGGAAGCCCACACCCATCTGTCATTTCTTCCGTAGCTAACAAGTAACTATCAATTCCTAACAGTTACTCACAGCTAACCCTATAAAGGCACGCACCTCAAGTGAAGAAAATAGAATTGTTCTCACCCATGGAAGTAAATGGAAAGATTTGAGTCCAAAGTACTGGTTAAGAAAGAAAAAAAAAAAAAAATACAAAAACACTCCCCTCCCCCAATCCTTGAGTTATTAATCATCTTGAGGTTGCAGTACTCAGACATCTGTTGGATAAAAGAACAGATTAGAGGGAGTCAAGGAAATCTGCCAAGACCTGAGGCAGATGCTTCCTCCTAGATTTGGACCTAGTAGCAATGCTACATGTTCTGACTCTTTTCCACAGAATTAAGTTTTAATATCACATTTCTCGAATGTATTAAAACAACTTGAGCACAAGGAGTCCCAGGCAGCACTGGGCCACTTCACTCATTCACTCAGAAGCAGTAACTACTCAGTTAGCCGGAAGCCATTCTGGGACTGGGGATTTAGAGCTAAAAGACAGAGCTCCTGCTCTCAAAGGGTTTGCTGTACACTGAGGCACTCAGTTTACACACCACTGGCCTCAGTTCAATGGTACAAAGTGCCCAAGGTGTCCCAAAGTACAGGGGTCAGTGCCTAAGCCAGGAGTGAGAGGGAATCTCAAATGATTTCCCTAGCAAGGTGAGGCCTAAAGTCAGATTTGAAATCAAACATAAGCTACAGGTGATAAAGGGATAACCTATCCAAGGTTAACCAGCAAGGTTCAGAAAATTTGCAGGAGACTGACAGCTCCAGCATCCCTGCCCAGGAGAGCCCCTGCGACACTGCCCCCTGTGTGACCAAGAATCTGGAAGGCTTGCTGGCTCGAGCTGAGTGCATGGTGAAAACCACATTTGCGGCTGCCAGTGTGGACCCCAAAGCCTTTGGCCATTGCCACGAGGAACTTGGAGCTAAGAGCTGACAGGGATCCAGGAAGAAGGTCACCATGAAACAAATTCTCTTTCCTTTAATTTAAAATGAATGCAACTCATAGGATAAGGAGCATGGAAAACACACACATCTGCATGCTTAATATTAAAAACATTCTTGTCTGAAATAAATTAAATCTAAATAAAAAGAATAAAATTATTGCAAAAAAAAAAAAGAAAAGAAAAAAAGAAAATTAAGACAGATTGAGCAGAAGATGCAAACTGGCAGAGCTGGGAGAAAGAACCAAGAGTAGCTAAAGGCTATACTTTAAAGAAGGGCTTGCTGCGTCCAGACAAGGAGCTGCTATCGGGAGCTTCTAAAGGATTTTAAACGGGAGAGTAGCTTAGGTCCCCCTTTCACAGTTTTCAGTATGGTCTATACAGAAAGTAAAGTGATTTCAAGGTTTAAAGAAGGTTGGATTGGGGTACCTGGGTGGCTCAGTCAGTTACATGTCTGATTCTTGAGTTCAGCTCAGGTCATGATCACAGGGTAGTGAGATCGAGCCCCCTTCCCCACACTGGGCTCCGTACCCAGCACAGAGTCTGCTTAAGATTCTCTCCCTCTGCCCTTCCACCCAAGCCCCCTGCCACTGCTGGTGCATGCACTTACACACTCACTCTTTAAAAAAAAAAAAAAAAAAGTTGGATTTAGTTGATGGGGATCAGAATGGGGCAATGCAAGGGGAGAAAAAGGGAGAAAGGGAATGCGTTCTGCAATGAGTTTGCCATCCATATATTTTTAACATTCCACCTCCTTCCCCTCTGTTTTTCTCCCTCTCCACCCCCACCCAATACGATTTCTAAATTTGGCCTCATTATCGTCCACAATGTGTCGAACATTGATTCAACTACTTAGGATAAACACATTTAGAAAGAAGATAAGGTGATAGAAATACTGTAATACAAAAGATTTTCTCACAATATGGGAAGAAGCATATATTTTTTCCAAATTTCACGTAGTCCAAGAAACACTGTAAATGTAAGTGCATGTTGCCATGGAAACTAGATGTCATCATTAGCATCATCAACATTCACTAAATGCCTGTGAGGGACTGTTCCGAGTGACTTCCTACTGACACCAGAAAAGAAAGATATGATGTTTGCTATGAAGAAATTTCTAATTCAAATGACTTCTGGAATAATACATGCTTGGTAAGAAAATAATTTTTATCATTCATCACTACTAGGTGCTGGGGATACAGAGATTAATAAGACACTCTGTCTCTATCCACAAAAATTTCACTCTGGTGTGGGGAGCAGATGCATCAGTGATTATTAGACAATGTGGGAAAGCAGCGAGCGCGATGTTCATGGGATATTATGCATAACCTATAAAGCAATCAAATGCTGACACGAGAAGAAGCAAATGCTTACTCAAGAAAAAACAATCTGTTTATCTATTTCCTGCCTCATTATTTATCCCTGAGCATAACGTTTTAAGTTTTACAGTGCGCAAGGGAGAAGACTCACTTTGTCTTCTCCCTAAACTCCTCTCACTGTTCCTAGTTTTAACCTTTATCAGTGAGATCCTCTGTTCAAAGGCAGAGCTCCTCTAAAAACTGAAGACTGGAATTGTGGTTTCTACAAGCTGTTAAGAGAAAGAATGCATGAATAATTTAGACTCCACCAACTGCCAATAATCCTGTGTTCCAAAAGTCTGTATCCAAGGAGGCTGTGATAGGCAGGGCACCTGGGAGAGAGAATGTGGTACCCAAGACGGTATAAGTCTTTCTTTCCTCTCCGTAGTCAGCAAGCCTTGCTCTGGGCTATGGACTGCCTGTCTGGATCTGTAATATGCTTGCATTGCCCTGAGGGGCCCCACTTGTGGCCAATGCTCCCCTCGTTACGTCTTGTTGGACCTCCAGGGCACGGTCAGCTGCCTAGTCTTCTACACTCCATCTGCATCGTCCACCAAAAACTATGCTTTTCTTCTCACTCAGCCTCTTCCCTCTCCCCGGCTATGGAATCTGCCCTCATGTACCTGCTCGGCCAGGAGGGTGTGAAGTTCTAGTATTCCAATATAAAAGCAGGATTCTCTAGAGAAGTCAAAACGAGAGAATCGCGCTTGCCACATACAATAGCCAAGAACATGGAGCATAGAGTCCTAATCAATTCCAGAGGGTTCTGGAGTTCTTAAAGGAGCTTCCATCCAAAGTGGATCAGGGTCCTCTGAAGCCTTCACACTCGTCTCCTTCCTAGGCAATCGCGTAAGGATGGCTAATGGGTCTCCAACAGTCGCTCTGAATCTCATGAGGATGAGAGTGATTAAAGGAAGACACTTCGCTTGCAAACTGCCCAGAGTGAATTTAGACACAAAATCGTGACTAGGCTGGCTGAAAAATGGCCTGAGTGTCAGTCTGTGCAGCCAGCATCATGGTCAACCCATGGTCGTTTCCCCTCCTTTCCCAGCTTCTCATCATCGGCCTCTTTCTGTAAGGTTTTTATACATGATTCGATCTCCCTCCCCCAAATAACTGTCCCTCGACCTTGCAACACCATCCTCAGTCCACTGTCCTATTTCACCTGCGTGTCCCTCCCATCCTCATGGTCTCTGCCAGACAGCTCTCCCCAACTTGAGCCGAGTGTGAGTATTGCTTCTGTATACCAAGACCCTTATGTTCTCGGGCTACTGCACAGGGAGGGGGAAAGCCAGGCAGAGCCCAGTAGTCTTCCTGAGCTGAGGAGATGGTGCCGGGTGTCCAAGAAGGCCACGGTGGCTAGAGTTCGTGTGCCAGAGGCCTGGAGTGGAAGCAGCTTAAGCACAAGAGAACTGTAGACATCTGTAGAAGGCCACAGCAAGTACTCAGCTGGGTTTGAAAGGTGTATATGTAAGGAAACTACCCAAGGCCAGGGAAAGAACCAAAAGGAAGGATTAGTAGGTTGAAGTCATAATTCACCATATTAACAGGTTGTAAGAGAAAAACTCATAAGATCATCTCAACAGGGATAAGCACAGCAAGAAGGAAAGATTACAAAGGTGCATGGGGAACTTGGGGAGGTGAGGAGTATGTTTATTATCTTGACTGTAGTATTGGTTTCACAGAAATGCTTATGTAAAAAATTAGCAAATTATATGCTTTAAATGTGGGTATTTTATGTCAATTTTATTTCAGTAAAGTTGTTTAAAAAGGTAATTAACTATACCAAGAATAACTATTTATATTTATACAGTAAGAATATAAATATATTAAGTATTAAACATATTTTATAGAATAAAAACAATTATTGTGGCTATATATCATATGCAGAAGTAAAATATAATAGTAGCACAAAGGAAAGGGAAGGAAAAGGTAAACAGATATTGTAACATTTTTATGCTCTGTGTGAAATGGCATGACATTATTTGTAAGAGGACTGCAAAAAGTTTTTTAAAGTATAGGTATGTCCTAGAGCATTTAAAAATTAACTACTATAAGCCTAATGGAGATAAAATGAAATCAGGGGGAAAATTTTCAATCTAAAGTAAGTCAGGAAAATTTTAAAAAGGAAAAAAGCAGTTGAGACAAATAGAACACAATTAGCAAGATGGTACATTTAAATCTAACCATATAATTATATTAAACATAAATGTTTTGAACCACTTAAAAAGCAGAGAACATCAGATTTTTTTTTTAATTATTCTTTTCTTATTAGAAAGGGAGAGCATGCACATGCGAGGGGCGAGGAGAGGGCAGGGGCAGGGGGAGAGGCCAGAAAGGGTCTTAAGCAACTCCAAGCCCGCCAGGGTCTCGTGCCCGGCTGGGTCTCATGACCCTGAGATCATGACTTGAGCCAAAATCCAAAGATGGCCGCTTAACCAACTGAGCCACCTAGGTTGAATTTTTTTTTTTAAGACTCAATGATATACTATCTTCAAGAAGAAACTCACATTAATTATAAAGACACAGATGGTCAAAATAGAAAAGGAAAAAAGATAAAACATGCAAATGTAAATCAATAGAAAGCTGAAATGCCTATATTAGCATCAGATTAAGTGGATTTCATTCATTTTTAAAAGATTTTATTTATTTATTGGTCAGAGAGAAAGCACATGCAGGAGGAGCAACAGGCAGGGAGAAAAGCAGGCAGAGGGAGAAGCAGTATCCCCACTAAGCAAAGAGCCTGATACGCGATCCCAGGACCCTGGGATCATGACTACAGTGGAAGGCAGCCACCTAACTGACTGAGCCACACAGGTGTCCCAAGTAGATTTTATTTATACTTTTATGTATTTATTTTTGAGAGAGAAAAAGAACATGAGCAGGGGCGGGGAGGGGAGGGAGAGAGAAAGGGGTAGACTCCCTGGAGATCCAGAGGCAGGACTCAATCTCACAACCCTGATAGCATGACCTGAGCAGAAATCACAAGTCAAATGCTTAACCAACTGAGCCTCCCAGGTCCCCCCAGGTTAAGCATATTTTAGAACAAGAACTGGGCTCCTGAGCGGTTCAGTCGATTAAGCATCTGCCTTCAGCTCAGGTCATGATCCCAGGGTCCTGGGACTGAGCCCTGCATCGGGCTTGCTGCTTAGAAGGGCGGGTGGTAGGGAGTCTGCTTCTCCCTCTCCATCTGCCCACCTCCCCCCTGCTCATGCTCTCTCTCTCTCTCTCTCAATAAATAAAATCTTAAAAAAAAAAAAAAAAAAAAGCAAGAAGTATTTCCAGAATAAAGAGGAACATTTC
The DNA here is from genome assembly GCF_011764305.1 of Mustela putorius furo. NCBI lineage: Eukaryota > Metazoa > Chordata > Mammalia > Carnivora > Mustelidae > Mustela > Mustela putorius. The sequence continues at coordinate 33,984,641 of NW_025422368.1, read as the reverse complement.
TTTTTTTTTTTTTTTTAAAGATTTTATTTATTTATTTGTCAGAGAGCGAGCGAGCGAAAGCGAGTGGAAGACAGAGTGGAAGGCAGAGTCAGAGGGAGAAGCAGGCTCCCCGTGGAGCAAGGAGCCGGATGTGGGACTCCATCCCAGGACGCTGGGATCATGACCTGAGCCGAAGGCAGCTGCTCAACCAACTGAGCCACCCAGGCGTCCCAAGAGGAACATTTCTTAAGGATAAAGAGGCCAGGGGCGCCTGGTGGCTCAGTGGATTAAAGCCTCTGCCTTCAGCTCAGGTCATGATCCCAGGGTCCTGGGACCGAGCCCTGAATCGGGCTCTCTACTCAGCGGGGAGCCTGCTTCCTCCCCTCTCTCTGCCTGCCTCTGCCTACTTGTGATCTCTGTCTGTGAAATAAATAAATTTAAAAAAAAATTTTTTTAAAGGATAAAGAGGCAAATTCACTAAAAAAATATAATACTTGTAAATATATATTATTAATGATAGAAGCTGACAATACATAAATCGAGAACTGATATAACTGATAGGAGAAATAGAAAAGCCCACAAACGTACTGGGAATTGAAGCACTCCTCTCTTAATAAGTACTAGCACAAGTAGACAGAAATAGATGTAGAAGACTCAGACAACACTATTAACCAATCTGACCTGATTGACATTTATAGAACACTGCACCCAATAGCAGAAGACACATTCCTCTTAAGAATATATGGAACATTCACCAGGATGAGCTATATTTTTGGCTTTAAGGCAAATTTCAATAAATACAGAATTTAAATTATATATCTAGCATGTTTAAACCTAACTCTGACCACAACCAAATAAAACTAGAAATCAATAACAGAATAGTATCTGGAAAATCCCCAAATATTTAGAAATTAAACAACATAATTCTAAATAATCCAAAGGTCAAAGAATAAAACCTAAGAGAAATTAGAAAATTTTTATTTTGAAGTAAATAAAGACAAAAACACAACATATCAAAATTGTGAGATGCATTTAAAATAGTTCTTAAAGAGAAATATATATCATGGTTAAGTGTTTATATTAGAAAAGAAAGTCTAAATTAACAATCTAGGGGCACCTGGGTGGCTCAGTGTGTTAGGCCTCTGCCTTCGGCTCGAGTCATGATCGCAGGGTCCTGGATTCGAGCCCAGCATCAGGCTCTCTGCTCAGCGGGAGCCTGCTTCCCTTCCTCTCTCTTGGCTTGCCTCTCTGCCTACTTGTGATTTCTGTCTGTCAAGTAAATAAATAAAATCTTAAAAAATAAAAATAAATTAACGATCTAAATTTCTACTGTAGGAAACTAGAAAAAGAAAAGAAAATCAAACCCAAAGCAAATAGAAGAAAAGTAAATAAATAAATAATAAAAAATAATAATAAAATGAATGAAATAGAAAGTAGAAAATTACAGAAAACCAATAAAACCAACACTTGTTTCCTTTAAAACTTTAAGAAAATTGATAAGCCTCTAGCCAGACTTAAGAAAAAAAAATTATACAACTTATAAATATCAGGAATGAAAAGGGGAGGGGAAACATCACCAGATTCTAAAGACATCAGAAAGATTATGAATAACTTTACAACAATAAATTTAATAACTTACGTGAAAATCCTTTAAAAATGAAAACTTCCAAAGCTCATTTAAGAAGTTGATAACCTGAATATCCCTATATCCATTAAAAATATTAAATCTGTATCTACCAATCTGCCCACAGAATAGTGTCTAGGCCCAGATGGATTCAATGGTGATTGCTATGAAACTTTCAAACAAAAAGAATTCCAATTCTACACAAACTCTTACAGAAAGTAGAAGAAACACTTCCCAACGTATTTTATCAGGCTGTTGTTCTGATAGCAAAACTAGATAAAGACTTTACAAGAAGAATATATGTCATTATCCCTCACAAACGTAGATGCAAAACCTTTAACAACATATTTAAACATCAAATCTGCTCACAGGTTGCTTCTGAGGGTCAGACTATTTGGATCTTGTAAAGCACATTAATATTCATTTATTCAACTATCTGTCCATTCATCCACCCAGCCACCATCAGTCCACCTTGACCCATTCATTCATTCTTTTTTTTTTTTTAAAGATTGCATTTATTTATTTGACAGACAGAGATCACAAGTAGGCAGAGAGGGAGGGGGAAGCAGGCTCCCCGCTGAGCAGAGAGCCAGTCGTGGGGCTTGATCCCAGGACCCTGGGATCATGACCTGAGCTGAAGGCAGAGGCTTAACCCACTGAGCCACCCAGGTGCCCTGCATTCTTTCTTTTATTAAATATTTATTACACACACACACAGCAAGTAGTTTATCCTGGAATCCAAAGTTAGTTCAACATTTGAAAATCAATCCACATAAAAAGTAAAACCAGGGGCACTTGGGTGGCTCATTTGGTTAAGCGTCTGACTCTTAATTTCAGCTCAGGTCATAATTTCAGGGTCCTGAGATCAAGTCCCACCTCAGGCTCTCTGCTCAGCAGGGACTTTGCTTGAGATTCTCTCTCTCTCCCTGCTCCTCCCCTTCCCCAGCTTGCTCTCTCTCTCTCTCTCTCTCTCTCCCTCAAATAAATAAATAAATTTTTTAAAAAATTTTTTTAAAAAGTAAAACCATTATGAATAGTGACAGAAAAAGCATTTCACAAAACTCAACACTCATTCATGATTTTTTAAAAAGGTTTTATTTAGGGATACCTGGGTGGTTCAGTGGTGAAACATCTGCCTTCAGCTCAGGTCATGATCCCAGGGTTCTGGGACTGAGTCCTGCATTAGGCTCTCTGCTCCTCCAAGAGCCTGCTTCTCCCTCTGCCTCTGCCTGCTGTTCTGCCTACTTGCGCTCTTTCTCTGTCAGATAAATAAATAAAATTTTTAGGGGTGCTTGGGTAGCTCAGTGGGTTAAAGCCTCTGCCTTCGGCTCAGGTCATGATCCCAGGGTCCTAGGATCGAGCCCTGCATCAGGGTATCTGCTCAGCAGGGAGCCTGCTTCCCCCTCTCTCTTTGCCTACCTCTCTGCTTACTTGTGATCTCTGTCTGTGAAATAAATAAATAAAATCTTTTAAAAAATAATAATAATAAAAATGAATAAATAAAATTTTTAAAAAACAGTTTAAAAATAAAAGATTTTATTTATTTATTTGTCAGAGGGAGAGAAAGCAGGAACAAGAGGAATGGCAGAGGTAATGGGAGAAGCAGGCTCCCTGCTGACCAGAGAGCCTGATGTGGGGCTCGATTCCTGGACCCTGGGATTATGACCTGAGCCAAAGGCAGATGCTCAACTGACTGAGCCAGCCAGACATCCCAACACTCATTTATGATTTAAAAAAAAAAAAAAAAAAAAAAAAAAACTTTTAACAAACTATGAAAAAAACAGAATTTTGACAACTGGATAAGAGGCTATGAAAAATATGATATCAAAACATAGATATTTCAATATCTATGAAAAACATACAGCTAACATCACTTGAAGGTGAAAGATTGATTTTTTTCTTCCTAAAATCAGAAAGAGTTTCTACTCACTCAACCTTTATTTAACACTGTACTGAAAATTCTCAAACAAGAAAAGGAAGAAAAATGCATCTACTTTAGAAAGAAGAAGAACTGTCTTTATTTGCAGACAACACGATTACTTATGTGGAAAATCCCATAAAATCTTTAAATATAATAGCAATAAAAATAAGCTTAACAAAGTATCAGAATAGAAGGTCAATATTCATAAACTAATTGTATTTCTTTATGTCAATAACAAAAAGTCTGAGAAGCTTTAAGTACCATTTATTATAACATTTAAAAATATGAGATATTTAGGGACAAATTTAACAAAATATGTAAATATGTGCAAGACCCATACATAAAAAAACTACAAAGCATTACTGAGAAGAAGCAAAGACTTACATAAGTGGAGAGAAATACATGTCTATAAATTGGAAGCTTCACTGCTAAGATGTCACTTTTCCCTAGAATTGAACTAGATTCAATTCTATCCAAATCAAAAATTCCTACAGACTTTTTAGAAATTAACAAGCTAAACATACATGGAAGTGCAAAAGACCTAGAAAAGCCAAAATAATTTTCAGAAAAAGAACAAGTATGTAAGTTTTATACTACCTGGTTTCAAGATTTAAAATAAAGTCATAGTGAGGCATCTGGATGGCTCAGTGGGTTCAAGGTTCTGCCTTCAGCTCAGGTCATGATCCCAGAGTCCTGGGATCGAGCCCAGCATCGGACTCTCTGCTCAGTGGGGAACCTGCTTCCTCCTCTCTCTCTGCTTGCCTCTCTGCCTGCTTGCGATCTCTGTCTGTCAAATAAATAAATAAATCTTTTTAAAAAATAAAGTCATAGTAACCAAGAAAATGTGATATTAGCATTAGGATAGACACACAGGGTAAGAGAACAGAACAGAGATTCAGAAAAAGACTCACTCAATTAATTTTCAACAGAAGACCATAATCCAATGAGGATAATGATCTTTTCAACAAATGGTGCTAGAACAATTGGATGCCTATATACAAAAAGTGAACCGCAAGGTGGTTACTCAAAAGTTAAACACAGAATTGTCTTATTTCATATTCTACTTCTGGCATATGCCCAAAAGAACTGAAAGCAAGGATTCAAACAGATAGTTGCACACAAATGGTCATAGCAGCATTATTCACAATAGATGGAAACAAACCAAGTGTCCATCAACAAAGGAATGGATAAACAAAATATTATATGGACATACAATGAAATATTATTCAGCTTTAAAAAGTAATGAAATTCTGATAACACACTACAATATAGAGAAACTTTGAAAATATTATGCTAAGAGAAAGAAGCCATGCACAGAAGTGCAAATATGATATGAATCCATTTATATAGGGTACCTAGAATAGGCGGACAGAAAGTAGAAGAGCGGATAAGAGAAGGGGGTTAGGGAATTCTTGATTAATGAGTACAGAGTTTCTATTTGGGGTGACAAAAAAGTTCTGAAAATTGAGAACTGGTTTCTTGAAATCTTAAACTTGTTGGAATCAAGAATTGAGGCAGGAAACTAATAATGAATCTACAACAACAGAATATGTAAATGATGAGAGTGGTAGTTACAGTAGAGATAGAAAGAAATAGATGAATTATAACATATTTTATTGGTAGGACCAAATAAACTTGCTAATACAATAGCAAGCAAGATGGAAAGAGAGTAAGTAAGTCTTCGAATAGAGTATTTGGGTGGAATATGGAGGTATCTACAATTACAGAGAGAAAAACAGGAATTCACTTTCAGCCTTATTCAAGTTTAAGATACTAGAAAGACACATCTAGTTGAAGTGTTTTTGTGTCTAGTTCAAGTGTTTTTGAAGGAATCTGGAGGTCCCCGCTCCCCTGGTGCTTCATAGCCTGTGCTGACCACTTTTTGTGTCCACTTGACGAGGCCATGGGCTGCCCAGATATTTGATCAAACATTATCCTGTGTATCCGTGAGGGTGCTTCTGGATGAGATTAACATTTGAATTCCTAGACTAAGTAAGGCAGACAGCCCTCCCTAATGTGACTGGGTATCATCTAATCAGTTGAAGATTTGTACAGAACAAAAAGGCTGAGTGAGAGGAAACGCCTGCTCCTTCTGCTTGACTGCCTTGAGCTGGGACAGTGATCTTTGTCCTGTCTTCACTCCTCTTAGGTCCCAAGCCTGCTTGTTTGGGGCCTAAAATTTATGCCATTAGCTCTCCCAGTTCTCAGGCATTCAGACAAGAACTATCCCCATCGCCTGTCCTAAGTCTCCGGTTTGCCAAGGGCAGATCGTAGGGCTTCTCAGCCTCCATAATCATGTGACCCATTCCCTAACAAAGAATAGAAAAGTGATGCATATAATTATAATTGTGCTAAGTGCTAAAAGCATATATGCAGGTATTCTGGGAGTATATCAGGAAGAAGGTCTAATTTAGACAAAGAAAGAAAAAAAGACTTTTCTGAACTTAAAAATATTTTATTCCAAACTTGGAAATAAGGCAAAAGGATGATTGTGTGATACTTTTATTTATTTCATTTTATTTATTTATTTTTTGAGAGAGGGCATGTGTGCACGCGCCAGCAGGGCTAGGGAGTGGAGAGGGGCAGAGGGAAGGGGGATAGAGAGAATCTCAAGCAGGCTCCACACCCAGCACAGAGCCTGACCCAGGGCTCAATCTCATGACCTTGAGATCATGACCTGAGTTGAGATTAACATTTGGATGCTTAATGGACTGAGCCACCCAAGCACCCCTGCTTGATACTTTTATATCATACCAATGTGTGCACATGTGTGTGTGTATCTAACTGAAGTATAGCTGACACACAATGTTACATTAGTGTGAGGGATACAACTGAGGGTTTCACCACTCCATGCATCACGCTATCTATGCTCACAAGTGTAGCCACCATCGATCACCATACAACACTATTACCATACCACTGGCTATTTTCCCTATGCTGTGCCTTCATACCAGAGTATATCATGAATAATCCTGCTTGACTTTCATGTGACTCTTCCAGAAAACGTCACTTTAAAAAAATAAATAATCCACCACTGACAAGGGACATTTTACAGCCCTGAAAGAACAGCGATGATCCTGTAAAGTGTCATTGGTTTCTAATAAATAGGCAAGAACAGTTATGGTTTTATTACCCTGTAGGACATTAACCAGTTTTGCATAGAACTTAACATTGTTATCTTGGCATTCTCTTTTTATCAGAATATATAAACCCCTCTTCTTCAATACATCTTGGAATCAGCATCATTCCTGCTGATTCCCTCATCGGCAGGTTAAATAATAGCTTAAACTCCTGCTCACATATAATTCTTTGGCAATTGTACTGGAGGAAAAATATTTAAGCTAAGACCAGAAGAGTGAAGAGGAGGGGGCTGGGCGTCACCCACTGGTTGTGTCTGGGAATAGGGAACAAGGAGATCTGTTTCAGATCCAGTGAAACTGCCATGTGAAAGCACGAAAGTGTAAAAAACAAGAAGCACAAGGAGCTCTAGGAACCGGAACAAAAGAGGAATAACCATCCGTGTTGAGAGGAGGGGGAAGGTACAGTGAGATGTGGCTGCGACGAAAGGTGGGACCCATGACTGGCAGACCCATGGAAAGAGCCACTGAAGAATTTAATCCGGGGACAGACTTGCCTCCGATCTGCTGACTGAAATGTGAAAAGTAAAAATAGAAGAAACCAAATTTTATTTGGAAGAAACTCTCAGTTAGACTCTTGAAATCATTGCAGTAAAGATGATAGTTCGGTCTCGGGCCAGGAGGAGAAAGCAAAACACAACGAAGAGATAGTTTGGTGATGGGATCAACAGAACTGACTAATGACAAATGCAGAGTGGGCTGGCTCCTAGAGCTCTGGCTGCGGGAGTGCAGGGCAGTGGCTTGCCGGGAGCAGCTGCAGTCTCTGACCGTGAAATGCCCCAGGGGAAGAGCAGGTGTCACCTTTAGCGGCAGCTGTAAAGAGGCTTGCTAGGAAGAGAGCGTGGCAGCAGCCTGCCTGGGCCCGTCTGTTCTGGAATGTGGTATTTACGAGGTCCTCCACTCCAGCCACAGCCCTGGGCACTGGCATGGTGCTCATTTGCAACAATCATTTCCCTTGATCACTTGCCCAGACCCCTTCTGGGCCACAAAAATAATCCTCAAATTAGACAACAGACTCCACGGAGACCATGTGGACCTCTAAATCACAACCATTTTCCCCTCGCCTCTCTTCTCTTGGGGTTGCCTTAGTTCTCTTTTTGTGTTTTCAAGCACAGGAGGGTGACTCATCCCCTTCTTGGAAAAAGGAACTAGCTGATGTTAACAGTCCTATCCTCACCCCTCAGCTACCTGAATTCTCCTGGGGAACCCCCCACCCACCTATCAGCTCTCCTTTTATGACGCTTGAACATCTCGAGCTGAAAATACTCCCCCTTCCTGAACAGCAAAACAGAATCACCGGTACAGGACTTCATATTTCCCAGATTGAAAAAGTCAAGTGTGGGACGCCTGGGTGGGTGGTTCATTTGGTTAAGCGTCTGCCTTCAGCTTGGGTCATGTTCTCAGAGTCCTGGGATCGAGCCCCATGTTGGGCTCTCCGCTCAGCGGCAAGTCTGCTTCTATCTCTCCCTCTGTGATCTCTTTCACTTTCTCTCTCTCAAATAAATCTTTAAAAATCCTTTACAAACAAAACAAAACAAAAAAGCCAGGTGGGAGGGAAGTTGCAATTGCATCCATGCCTCAAATGAGGATTCATCATCGAAGCATACACAAGGGTCTCTCCAGTGCCTTTTTTCTTATTGAGCAGACATTTTTATTTTTTTCATTTCCTTTTAACATTTTATTTATTCGGGGTGCCTGGGTGACTCAGTGGGTTAAAGCCTCTGCCTTTGGCTCAGGTCATGGTCCCAGGGCCCTGGGATCGAGCCCCGCATCGGGGTCTCCACTCAGAGGGGAGCCTGCTTCCTCCTCTCTCTCTGCCTGCCTCTCTGACTACTTGTGATCTCTATTTGTCAAATAAATAAAATAAAATTTTTTTTAAAGATTTTATTTATTCATTTGTCAGAGAGAGAGAGAGAGCATACAAGCAGGGGGAGCTGCTAGCAGAGCAAGAGGCAGGCTCCCCATGGAGCAAGAAGCCCAATGCAGGACTTAATCCTAAGACCCTGGGATCATGACCGAAGCCAAAGGCAGGCGCTTAACCAAATAAGCTACCCAGATGCCCTAAGCAGAGATTTTTAAAATACCCACTATGTGCCGTCCTGTATGCTAGGCATTGGGGATATAGGAATAAATGAAAATATAAGGTTCCTGGCCTTGCAGATCTCACATTTCCATAAGGAAGACAATTAGGAAGTAAACAAATAAATAAGGTAATACTATAAGATCCAGCAAACCCACTCTGAAGCATATATCCAAAGAAAATGAAAACAAGATCTTTTACTTTTTAAAGATGTTTTATTTATTTATTTGAGAGAGAGAGAGAGAGAGCGCGCGCACAGAGGGAGATTGAGAGGGAGAAGCAGACTCCCCTCTGAGTGGAGAGCCCAATGTGAGGATTGATCCCTGGGATCATGATTGTAGCCAAAGGCAGACATTTAAGGACTGAGCCACCCAGGCGCCCCATGAAAGCAGGACCTTAAATACAGAGCTGCACTCCCAGGTTCATTCCAGCAGTATTCATCACAGCCAAGATAGCCAAGCAATGGAAGTGTCCCTCTATAGATAAATGGGTAAAGGTGGCATATGAAGTAGCTAAAAGTGTTAAGAGAATAGATCTTTGATGTTCTCAGCACAAAACAGAAATGGTCATTATGTGACATGATGGAGATGTTACCTAACTTATGGTGATAATCATTTTTGTAACAGAAGTGTATCAAATCAACACATTGGGTACCTTAAACTTATTCGATGTTATATGTCAATTATATCTCAATAAGTCTGGCATCTGGGTGGTTCAGTCATTTGAGTGTCAAGACTTGATTTTGGCTCAGGTCATGATCTCAGAGCTGTGGGATCAAGCCCCATGTCCACCTCTACACTGAGTAGGGAGTTTGCTTGAGATTCTCTCTCTCTCTTTTTCTCCCTCTGCCCCGCTTGGCCCCTGTGCACGTACACTCACTCTCTCTCTCTCCCCCAAACACACAAATAAATCTTTTTTAAAAAGAGAGACAGAGAAATAGGGTGCCTGGGTGGCTCAGATGGTTAAGCGTCTGGCTTCGGTTCAGGTCACGGTCCCAGGGTTCTGGGATCCAGCCCCACATTGGGCTTCCTGCTCGGCGGAGAGCCTGTTTCTCCCTGTCCCTTCCCCTGCTTGTGCTATCTCTTGCTTTTTCTCAAATAAACAAAATATTCAAAAAAATAAAATAAAATAAGGATGGAAAAAATGCTCAAGATAAAAATAAAATAAATAAATTAGAGCTTGTCAAAAACAGAAAAATAACACAATACACTGTGATAAAAGTCATGAATTTAAAATAAGCAGAATGATGAGGGGAAGGTACTCATCAACAAAGATGTTTCTCAGGAGGTGGCATTTAGGCTAAGACTTGAAAGGAGAATAAGCCTGCCTTGTGTTCACTACAAGCATGGGGGAAAAAAATAGATATTGGGAGCTCTTTTTGTTATGAGGCTACTATCTGGGGCCAGTGGTGGTTGTGTGAGGGCAAGGGTGATGCTGTTGCCACAACTTCTTAACACTGTGTAAGAGGAGACAATATTTTGAAAAAATGCAAATGTGATTTTCACCTTTTTGGAAACATGACTTTCTCCCTAGTAAACCCAAAGTATCCTAGGGGAGAAGAAGTTACAGATTGGATCAAGATTGTCAAAGAAGGAATGAAAAGACCAGACGTTATTATTTCAACTTGTACGTTCAAGAGAATTCGGCAGTGTGACAACAGACTAAAAAACAGGCACGTTGAGAAAGAACAGATCCTTCAAATGTTTAACCAGCATTAAGTCTATCCAGGACTAGACCTGATGGACGACATCATATTTAGGTAGAATGGAAGTTAAAGAAACATCCTTTCCTGACCCAGGGGATCGTGGACCCAGGACCGAGAGAGGAAGAGAGGAGGCTGAAGCGGACGGCAGTCCCCTGATGTGTTTCCAGCTCCTGAGGAGTGTGTGGGACAGACTGACGGAGGATGCCAGGGACGGGAGGGTCCTTGCTCCTCCTTTGCTTACTTGAGACTCTGGGAAGAGACCTCTGTGCGGGGCAGCCCGGCATCAACATGGGGAAAACGGAGTGGGGCGGGGGCTTGTCATGGTAGGATACAGAATACCGCTCCTCAAAATGCCTGTGGATGAGATGTGGGGTGTTTCGGCTTTATTTTTCCTTTCAGCCTGGTACTTTTACAAAATAAACTAAAAATAAGTCGATAGCAAAAAGAAATGAAAAATAAAATAAGCCAAGACATAGGGAAGGCAAGCCCAATTTTTTTTTTTTTTTTATTAGATTCAGCAAACAGAAAATGACTGTCGGTTGTTTTAAAAGTTTCTACATGCTTCAACCAAACCTCGTTGGAGGATGGAGCAGAAACTTTAAGCTCAGCTCTTTTTTTTTTTTTTTTAAGATTTTATTTATTTATTTGACAGACAGAGATCACAAGTAGGCTGAGAAGCAGGCAGAGAGAGAGGAGGAAGCAGGCTTCCCGAAGAGCAGAGAGCCTGATGCAGGGCTCCATCCCAGGACCCTGGGATCATCACCAGAGCCGAAGGCAAAGGCTTTAACCCCACTGAGTCACCCAGGCGCCCCTAAGCTCGGCTTTTAAAAGGCAAGGGTGTCTTGACACCCAGACGGCTTGCTTGGTTAAGCAGGTGACCTCCATGTATCATCAGCTAAAAGTGATTCTGAAAATGCTAGATGGGACCTTGGGACAGGCAGGGGTTAAGAGGAAAAAGGGACAAGAAGGGCAGATAACAGCTCCCAAGGAGAGTGGAATTGCTCTTCATATCTGGAAGAGCCCCGCACTCCCGCAGCCTCCCAAATTACCCTGTGAGGTTCTGTTATTAGCACATACCTTCATGAGCACCCTAACAGTGGTCCTGCAAATAATCAGTTGGCTACATGCACAGAGCCAGCAGCAAAAACAGACTTTTATCATTTTATTTCCTGGTAGTATACAGACCTTCTGGCAATAAGCAGGAATGAGAAAAATATAATAGAATGTAGGAAGATTCCAACTCTCCGAGCCTACAACTAGAATGGGCTCAACATGAGACTATTTTATATTTAGCACTGTTACTTTGTGGGAAAGAAACAAGGAGAAAGAACAAAGAAGAGGGTGGTGCGGCATCAGGAAACCGTGCACAAAGTGAACCACTGCTTACCTCCTTTCCGGCTGTCGGATTCTGCTTCCTTTCTCTCTTTCCTTGCCCTAGACCCCAGGGTTCTGAATTCTGTCTGCAGCTCGGAGCTGCCAACACTGGCATTTCCACAGCCACTGAGCATGGTTATAGAGAAGAAAGTAGCTACCTCTCATAGCCCCGTTCTCTCTACCCACAAAGCCAAGCGGCAGACCCTCTGTGAGTGCAGGAATAAAGAACAAACCTAAGGCAGTCACAAAGACAATAGGTTCCAATGGACTTGCATCTCATTCAGCTGCTGCTCGTTAATGGGCTCATGCTCTCCACAGAGTAACATCCACCTGAGATCTGTCCTGCCTCCAACTCTTGTCTAATAGAGCTTCCTTTCCACCTTGTAATAATAGAGTTCTCCACAGAAACAAACCAACAAGATAGCCATCTATTTCTCTCCTCTCTCTCTCTCAGTATAAGTGTAGGTGTGGGTGTAGACGTAGGTAGGTATAGAGATACAGATACATAGATATTTATTATAATACAATGGCTCACATGATTATGGAAGCTGAGAAGCCCCACAGTGTTCTGTCTACAAACTGGAGACCCAGAGAAGCCAGTTGTGTAGTCCCAGTCCGGACCCAAGAACTAAAAACCAGAACAATTTCAATCCAAGTTCAAAAGCCCAAGAACCAAGAGTGCCAGTGGCTGAGGGCAAGAGAAGACGGATGCCCCAATTCTAATAAGAGAGCAAATTTCCCTTCCTTTGACTTTTTGTCAATCAAGGTCCAAAGAGCCAATCAAACAATGCAATAGTGTTCTTTGGTCCTAGATATATTGCTTATGTACCTGAGGGTGCTTAGACTAGGTCATTACTAATCAGCTAGGCCACTGACAAGTCCAGGACTTAGTGCCTCTGGCCTTACCAACACCACCTCAAATCCCAGGTGTTTCCCAGCAGTTCTGAGCAAGGATGACCTAAAGAAAGCCTGGAAGAACTTCCCCTACTTTAAACCCCCCTCCAGAGGACTTTGCAGAAACAAATTATGCCCCGGAAGGTGGTGTACAGATAAGTGTTTTGCAGAGAGACATCATAACAAGTGAGTAGTTCATTCTTTTCTTTTTTAAAGATTTTATTTATTTATTTGAGAGAGACTGTGTGTGAGAGAGAGCATGAGCAAGGGGAGCAGCAGGCAGAGGGAGAAGCACAATTCCCTGCTGAGCAGCGAGCCCAGTACAGGACTCGAGCCCAGGACCCTGGGGGCATGACCTGAGAAGGCAGAGAGACGCTTAATACACTGAGTCACCCAGGTGCCCTATGAGTAGTTCATTTTTTAAAAATCTGCCTTTTGTGACTTCCTACTATTAAACCGTTCCGTCAGGTTCATTTGGACAGATGAGGCTGGACTGGTGATCATGGACTAAATCAGAGGTCATCGGTGTTCGAAAAAGGAAAGAAAGAAAGGAAAAGTGCTTACAAGGAAAGGAAAGGAAATTAAGATTGTGTTGACCACTGAAACTATTCCTACTTCTTTTCATACTGTCTATATAATGGAGAATGAAGTTTCAAGGCTTCCTGTTACTAGAAAGGAAGGTCCGAGATAACATATATAAAAGAAAAGTAAATATTGTTTGATCTCAGAAAGAAAGTTACACCTCCTTCCAAGTTGGAAAAAAAAGTTGTGAACTAAGGATGGTTGTGATTTACTTAAAGCTCTAATCTATGGCTTTTCATTCTTGGCACCCAAGGCAATAAACATCGGAGAAAGTTAAAATTACAAATATATCTCTTGGGGACCGGGGTGGCTCAGTCAGTTAAGTGTCTGCCTTTGGTTCAGGTCATCCCAAGGTCCTGGGGATGGAGCCCCGCATCGGGGTCCTTTCTCAGTGGGGATCTGATTCTCCCTCTCTCTCTGCCACCTACTCATGCTCTCTCTCTCTTTCTCTCTGTCTCAAATGAATACAATCTTTAAAATAAACAAACAAGATATTTGCATTAAAGTGGTATTAGTTAGGTGAGGAAAAACCTTTTGCTATCAGCATCATAAAGTTACTCTTCCCAAAATACATTCTGAATTAGGTAGTACTTTTTCTTTTTTTTTAAAGTAGGCTCCAGGACCAGCATTGAGCCCAGAGCCACACTTGAACTCACAGCCCTGCAATCAAGACCTGAGCTGAGACCAAGAGTCATATGCGTAGGGGACACCTGGGTGGTTCAGTCAGTTAGGCGTCTGCCTTCAGCTCAGGTCATAATCCCAGGGTCTTGGGATCCAGTCCTGTCCCAGGCTCCCAGCTCAGCGGAGAGCCTGCTTCTCGCTCTACTTGCTCCTCTCCCTTCTTGTATTCTCTCTCTCTCTCTCTTCCTCTGAAAAATGAAAATAAAATCTTTTATTTAAAAAAAAAAAAAAAGAGGTGCTTCAGATGCTTTAAGGACTGAGCCACCCAGGGGGCCCTAGGTAGTACTTTCCACAGCACTTGGTAGGACTGTTCCATCTGCGGAGATCAAGGAAGGTCTAGCTTGGATATACAAATTAAAAAGAACCAACACTGCCACTACTGACAAGTACTATCCTAAGGAACATTTCTTTGTTTGTTTGTTTGTTTTGTTTTGCTTTATTTATCCATTTGAGAATAGCAAGAGAGAGCATGAGCAGAGGCTGGGACAAAGAGAGGGTGATAAGCCCCACCAAGTGGGGAGCCCAACTTGGGGCTCAATCCCAGGGACCCCGACATGAGCCAGAGGCAGACACCCAACCAACCGAGCCACCCAGATGCCCCCTAAGGAACACTTCAGCCCAACTCTTTAAATCTAGGCAGGTAGACCTCCACATCAAACACTAAAATAATGTCAAATAATTTGACAATTTCCACAACCTAAATGTGAGATGTAGGTACTTTGCTTTTCTTTTTCCTCTTGAAAATTGGGGATTAAAATAGGAGGAAGAAAAACACAAAATGAAATAAATAAAATAGAAGGAAGGAAAAAAAGGAAGGAAACGATAGAAACGTAAGTGCATTTGTTCAGTGCAAAGCAACATAAAATATTTTGGGGTGGGGAGGGTGGGAAATACTTTGAAACACCTTCTCGTTCAATCAGAATAGTTATGGGAAACTTCAGGCAATTTACTTTGTTTCTCTAATTCACTTTCCTCATTAATAATATGAGGAAAGTAGGGTTTTACGAACATACAGATGAACTTGACCCGTTTATGTGCTTGACCCAACCTGCCCCATCCTCTTGTCTGCTTCATCAAGTGAGAACTGCTAACCAGCCACTGCCATTGCTTCATCTCCTCCCTCTGGGTCTCAGCCTCTGTGAGGGCTGATGGCTGGGCCTCCACACAGCCTCCATCATGTCTGCTCCAGCAGGAACCACAGCACCTAAGCTCTACCCAACCTGTCCCACTATGGTTATGGCTTCCCAACCTGAAAGTCAAGGAAACTTTTCAATAGTTGGGTGAATTTCAGCCAGTGAGAAGCAAGAAATAAGAAGCCACTGACAAGGGACACCTGGGTGGCTCAGCTGGTTAGGCGTCTGAGCCCAGGGTCTTGGGATCTAGTATCACATTGGGCTCCCTGCTCAGTGAGGAGCCTGCCTCTACCCCTGCTTATACTCTCTCCCTCTCTCTCTTTCTGACAAATAAATAAATAAAATCTTTAAAAAACAACAACAAAAAAAGCCACTGACAAATAAATCCTTTAGTTACTTCCCTACTTCCCAAACCTAATGGAATTTTCTGAGGCATAGTGGATTGGACTGCCTCTTAGGAGATGTCCCACATAATAAGCCACCGGCTGTGTCTCTTTGTGAAGCAGCACCCAGCTGATAACACACCACCTTATATCTTCTCATCCTCTTTCCCCACTCTACTTCCCTTCTTCCCTCACTCTTGCTATTTTGGGATTCCACTCCAAATAAAGCATTAATATATCAACTTTGTCTCGGGCTCTTTTTTATGCAATTCAAAGACAAAAGGAGTGCTGGGATGATCAAATTAAAGAGAAAATGGGAAAGCCATTTGTCAGTGCTAAAGTAATCATTATGCTTATTACAAGTCCACTGGATCTTGACAAATATGTAGAGATGTACAAAATTATGGGACCAAGGCTTGTTGCTGAGATTTTTGTAAGGGGTTATGGTATCACAAGAAAAGAGCGCTTAACTCCAGAGCTGGAGTGGGAATCAGGGTAGAAGAGAGAAAAGCCCCAAATAAAAGAGGTCCGTTAAAATAGAACTAGCACCCAAGAAGACAAGAGAGGGGTACTTCCGGCAAAGGCAGAGATGTGACATTCCATGGCGGCTTGAGAAAGCGGAAGTCTCAAGAACTTAGTGGAATAAGCAGGGTCAGGTGAAGAACGCTGCCCACTAGACAAGAGCTCACTTTCTTCTCAAGGCCATGAGAATTGAAGAGGAACGATTACATTATAAAAGATAGCTCAGACCCTGGTGTGAAGGATGTCAAGGAGGAGAGTGAGAAAGGAAGCAAGGAAAACAATGAGGAGGCTATTGTGTCAGCAGAGGGAATGATGAGGGGCTGACCTAAGGCCCTGCAAAGTGAAGAATGGATACACGCATAGAAGTAAAACCCGTCTTCTTGAAGGTGGAGGTCTAAACAAGGCAGTGCCTAAGAGGGTCTCAGATTTCAGATGGGAGCCGTCAGGTAGAAAGCAGTTAGGTACCGTTAGCCAGGATGGGAAATGGAAAAGGAATAGAGATTTGTTTCTTTTTGGTGGCCAGGTTGCTGAGTTCTTGCAGTCTCTGAGATATCCAACAAGCAGACTACCAACAAGGAGACTACCAACAAGCAGATGGAAATGTGTCTCTAAAATTCAGTTAAGAACTCTGGACTGCTGTGAGAATTTCTGGAACTTGGACTGGAGGAGTGTGCAGTTAGAACAGAGGGAAGGAGGAAATTCTGACTTACCAGCCAACTCAGGCACACATGGAGTCAAAACACACACACACACACGCGCGCGCGTGTGCGCGCGCGCGCAAACTCGTGCTCACGCTCACACACAGAGGAGACTGAAAAGGAAAGGGAGCCATCTAAAAGGTAGAAGGGAAGGATGCCTGGGTGGCTCAGTGGGAGGTTAAGTGGCTGACTTCAGCTCAGGGCATGCACGATCTCAGGATCCTGGGGTCGAGCCCCACATCGGGTTCTCTGCTCAGTGGGGAGCCTGCTTCTCCCTCTCCCTCTGTGCTTTCTCTCTCTCTCTCTCTCTCTCTTAAATAAATAAAATTAAGAAACCCTTGTTGTTATCAACCCAAGCAGCCAAGCCTAGTTGACTTTAAAAATGCAAATCGATTTCACATAAAAAAACCCTGAAATTATTTCATTGACCAATCCATACTGACAAGAGATCGAAATCAACCATTGGAACCTGATGATAAAGCTTATTAAATCAATTAAATTTTGTTGTCCTCAAGTCACTGGATTTTGATACATTTCCAAAACCTAAAGCCCTCTTATTTCTGTAGTCATTGTAGCTGGCTCTCAAAATATACCACTAAGTAAAGAAAAGTAACCTAAAAAATGCCTTCCACTGAACTCAAAATGGTTTCCATGGTGAGAAACCATATTAAAAAAAAAAAACTTGCTTATTAATATCATTATTTTAATGAAACAATATAATGACCAAATCCAGTACAAATCCACCAAGCAAAGAAACAAAAACAAATAAGACAACTTCCAGCTCTGTTCCCTATAAAAATTTATAAGGGCTGAGCCAGTACGATACCCTTAAGAACACACTAATAGGCATTCTGTTTGAAAGTCCTAGTGAAGGAAATTTAAAATTAAATGCTAATCTCACAGAAAGCATTCTGCAATCCTTGATGCCAAATACTGACAATTATTGGAGTTTTTCATCAAAAAAGCAGTCTGAGTAAGTAATTTTAGAGATGGAAATACATTAACTCTACTTTGGGCTGACTGTACCTAGTCGCATTATTTTTCTCTTTCCTTATCCCCCCCCCTTGATCCTGTGAGGGGAAGAAAAGAATTTTTTCTCCCGTGCAATTTTCCTCTGATGAGTTGTAGTAGTGTTGAAAGCTGGAAAAAAAAGAAATTGAACCGCAGCCTAAGTGTGGGCTTCTTACTAGGCTGTACTTTGTAAAATCAACAGTGTTACTTATTTTATTTAGGCATTTACTGTTACTGTGGTTTGGAGAGAAAAATCAGATATGAAAGGATTCACATTAATAGTATTTGACCATTTTTTTAAGAATCCGCATCTAGTCAAAATCCTGGTTTCTGGTACAATGTAGGTATCAGACAGGACATTTTCTGTGTAATGTTTGGATTGAATACGGCTCTGGGGAAGGCCAGATTGACACAGAGAATCTTCCTGGCTTCTACTTGGAAGGATTCTATTTGATCTCTTCTGAAGAAGAAAAAAAAAAAAACCTGAATCCTAACCACCCTAGCTCTCTAACTTTTAGAGGTACTGGGGGAGATGAAGAGCCTTAATGCTGCCCCCCCCCCAAGTATAATCCTAGCACATTTAAAGGTTTACGTTCCCTTTTAAACTTGGATTAGCTAAAGACTGCTTGTGCGAACCGCTATGTAGCCCGACTGCCATAGAGAAAATATTCTTCTGAAATATTTGTCTGTTGATATTTCTACCTGGTTCAAGGAGTATCACAGGATTTCTTTCCCTTCGGTGCCCACGGTTCTTGGTCACGCCGCTTCGAGGAATGAAGAGGTAGACCAGACAGAGGGGTAGGTAGCAAAGCAAGGTTTACTGAGCGACAGAAGAAAGCTCTGGAAGAGGGAAGGGACTTGAGAAGGTGGCCACTGAGAGTTTCTAAGTCTAGGGGGTTTTATGGGCTTTGTTGGTGGGCTGTTTTAATCTGATTAACCCTCGAAGCCTGTCATCCAATCAGGTTTTTGTCATCTATCTATCAAGTGGGGAAGGGTTGAGGACTCCTTCCAGGGTGGTGTAAAATCCTTTTAAGGGTGGTTTCCTCTTAGGGTGGGCCTTGTCCCTGCCTGCCTTTCTTCCAACTATCCCTCATCTGGAGCAATGTAATTACGTAACACCTACCTCCTTGTTAGTAAATTATTTGAATATGGGTATGAGACTTGTAAACGGGGAGTCATGCCAACACACACATTCAACTTCAGAGTTTCCAGCCGGGGTTGCCTGGGTGGCTCAGTTGGTTACACATCTGCCTTTGGCTAAGATTGTGATCTCAAGTTCCTGGGATCAAGCCCCACATCAGGCTTCCTGCTCAGGGAGAGTCTGTTTCTCCCTCTGCCTGCCACTCCCCCTGTTCACATTCCTTTTCTCAAAGACATAAATAAAATCTTTAAAAGAAAAGAAAAGCCTCCAGCCAAATGTCACAAGTCCCAACTATCAGACTACAAACTCCACAGAGATTTTGTTTACCACCGTATGTCCAGATACAAGTTCAATGCCTGACACAAAGTATTCGGGACCTTTTTGATAAATGAATGAATGAACGAACGAACGAACGAATTTATAACGCGTAGGAATCTTAGTTAACAAACTTGGGCAAACAAGAATGTCTGTTAGCCTATTCATCATTTTAACCCTCACCCTCAGTCAAATGGACCAGGGGAAACTTCAGCCTTAATCGTATGTGTTGCTTTCGCTCAGCCCAGAGTTCTAGAGGCTTAGACCGTGCCAGTCTGCAGGACAGGGAGTTAGTTCAGTGCCGTAGTGGCTGAGGACTAAACCAGTCCACAACTGTGTCCTCCACAGGATACAGCTCAGTACTGTGACGTTGGCCTCACAGAAAATTAACAGCCAACCCCACTGTAGGGTCTCACGCCCTGGAAACATGACACCTCCGAGATCCTGAGATCTTGAGGCACCTTTCAGGAGGCTGCAGGGGAGACTGACAACCCACCGTTCCCAGGGCCTAGAGATGTCGTTTTTCTCCCCAGTCCTACCAGCTGTTTCCACTAATCCTTGAACCGCGATTACCCCAGTCCACTTTTCCCTGTGGCTTTTTTATTTCCCATTAACCTTCCTGGACATAACTGAAGACAGGAATGGAGAGTACATTCTCCATGACTTTTGGCAGATGAGTACCCTTTTCCGCCTGCTTGAGGATGAAGCTGCCACCACAGGTTAATACACTGTCAGAGATCTGTAAAATTCAGTATATAGGGGCATCAGGCTGACTCAGAGAAGAGTGTGCAACTCTTGATCTTGGGGTCATGAGTTCAAGCCCCACGTTGGGTGTAGAGATTACTAAAAAAAAATAAGCTTTTTTTTTAATTCAATATATAACACATGTACATTTCTGTGTTCATGGCTTTTCAATAGTTATTGCTGACTTTAGTCCTTTTAAAATGGCTAAAGTGATCTTTTAAAAATGAAATTCTAGTTAAATATCTATAATGAAGCCACCCCACAGAAGCGCTACTTGGAATGCTGTTTGAAAGACACTGCAGCTTTACTCCAAGAGTAAGACAATTACAGGCTTCCTGGGAACTAGACTGGGGTTTGGAAAGATGTCCTCAGATGGTCATAGATTGGGTTTCCTATAAAGCAAACCCTAAGACAGAGAGACTAAGAGCAGAGTGTGTATTAGGGAGTACTCTCAGAGACAAGTAAAAGTGAACTGAGAGAGAAGCTGACGTGTACTGTGGTCACTGCAAAGCTCTCAGCTAATCCTAAAGGACATTCTGAAGACAGGAGGACACTCCGGAGTCGTTCTAAATTGGAGCGAGAGAACTGGGCCCTGATACTCCCACAACAACAAGACATTGGATGTGAACTGCTCCTTGGAAAGGGGCAAGACCTTGGGCAAAGCATATCTCTTCAACCAAGGCCAAGTCCTGGAGAAGGATTTGGCTGAGAACTGTTGGCTTCCATCACTCCCAGCATGTAGGGGAATGACAGCTTCAGTTCTGCAGCTGGGGGGGGGGGGGGGGGACATGGGTGGTGCATGGCAGCATCCATAGTCCATCCCTGAGCCTTTGGATCAATTTGTTTTTCTTAAGTTCTAAGAGCAGCCACTCTAGGGTTTTATAGGATCTTTTGTTGGAGGTGGGGGGATGAGGGGTGGGGAAAGACTTGTCAGAGAAAAAGGTTAATGAAATGAACTGGAGCACCCACAGTGTAGTTCTTCTCAAGACCATAACTGAGAATCAGAGTCTCCTCTACACCACTTTGAGTTTCCCTCTACCTTTTTTGGTGACCCAGAATTTCATCCCTGAGGGGTCTAAGATCCTATTCATCATCCCCTTCTCAGAATATCTATTGTACTTATCCATTTATCATCAAATTGGGCAAGGGAGTATTAAGAAGCCAAAGGCATCACGGGGTGCCAAACATATTCTTTCCTGATGATCACAGTGAATTACTTTTCCCAGGATGGTGAATCTCTTTCTTTCTTTCTTTCTTTCTTTCTTTCTTTCTTTCTTTCTTTTTTTTAAAGATTTTATTTATTTGACAGAAAGAGATCACAAGTAGGCAGAAAGGCAGGCAGAGAGAGAGAGGAAGAAACAGGCTCTCCATGGAGCAGAGAGCCCGATGTGGGGCTCAATCCCAGGACCCTGGGATCATGACCCGAGCTGAAGGCAGAGGCTTTAACCCACTGAGCCACCCAGGCACCCCGGTGAATCCCTTTCTTGACTGCTGGTCTTTGGTCACAGTGAGTTCTAAGTAACGGAGTGACAGCCATTGCTCGGTGTTTAATGAAATATTTGCTATGTCCCATAGGGGAAGTGTTGCCTCTTTGGGAACCAGGATCTCCAAATGTGCAGTTTCAGAAATGAAACACCACTTCCTGAATGAGTTACTGAGAATGGTTCGAGGCCAATCCTGCTTTTATTCATTGATTCCCAGATCTATACAATTTATTGCAAAGATTTCCCAAGTTCAGACATTTGAAAGGACTTACCAGACTCACTTAAGGATTTTGTTTAAAGACAATTTGAGGCAAGAGGTGGAGAGTATAGGCAAGCATTAGAGGTCTGAGATATTTCATACATAACTTCCCATGGTCCTTATTCAAACACAATTACACTCTGAATCTGGGCTGAACTGCCAATATCTGCACAAGGAATCTTACCTTTGGGAAAGCTAAATACAAAGGTTCCCAGTGGAGTGTTGATGCACCACTGGCCAACCTAGTCAGACTGGTTAGACCACCAGTCGAAGATCATCAGTAAAGAAATTAGCCTTGGTGGTCACCATGGGAGCTTCTGACTTTTAATAAAGCATCATAAATCCCACTGCCTTTATCTTGGCTAAGAGTCAAAAACTAGGATCTCCAGAGATAGAGAAGGGTTTTTCCAGTCTAGCTATAAATCAACTCTATCATATCTACTTCTTGTAGAACCAACACTGTACAATGTTAGTTGATGTAAGATATACACTGCCCTGGAGAATGGTGCCCACATCTTCTCAGAGTGCTCTATCCGAGATGGCACCTCAATAGGTTTCATTAGATCTGCTTTCATCAAAGTTGTTCCATCATTTTACCAAGCCAGAAGCCGCCATGTAGAATGGTATGTGATAAGGCTAGTGGGTCTTGGGGGTGCCTGGGTGTTTCAGTCGGTTAAGCATCTGCCTTTGGCTCAGGTCATGATCTGAGGATTCTGGGATCAAGCCCCACATCACCTCAGGTACCCGGGTCATCAGGGAGTCTGATTCTCCCTCTGCCCACCACCCCCCACCCCCTGGCTCATGCTCACACACTCTCTCTCAAATAAATAAATAAATTCTTAAAAAAAAAAAAAAGACCAGTGGATCTTAAGAGCATGTATGAACCGCTAGATTTCCATGATAAGTGGTCCCTCGGTCCAATGAGATGTCATCCAGAACCCACGTCCGTAACTAAACACTTTGTATGCTCTCAGCTAGCGATGCTGGATAAGGCGCTGTAGGCAAGAAAGTTAAACCATACCCAGAATAAATGTCAGTCCAGTAAGGATAAATTGCTAAGGTGGATCCGGTGCAGTTAATCTGCCACCAAGTGACATATAAGAGGCCCAGGATTGGTCCCAGTGACATTTGGCAGCAACAATTGCTTGATCAGTCTCGGTGCAAGGCAACCCATTCTGCCGAGCCAGTGGACGGGGCTCTATCCTTGTCATCATGATTGTTCTCTTCAAGCACCCTGTAAGACAGTCCTGGGCTGAGCGATGACAGAGACGGCTGCCCTCAACTGGCCCAGTCAGTGTCTAGTCACTAGTGGCCTCGTGACCTGAAGGGTAAGAACTCGTTTTCAACAGGCCACTTCTGCAGAGAAATCTGGGGATTTGAGATAGTCCAGTGCATGAACCAGATGTCTCCATCCCCTGTCTCAGGATCCCATTCCTTCCCCAGCAGAGCCCTGACTTTGGCAAAGGACACTTGCTGTGGTTGAGAATTTAGCTTTCTCTGGAGTGCTACTGACCTTACCTTCAGTGTTGGGGGCGGCGGGGGTGGGGTCTACTACAGGAGATAAGAGTCTCCTACCAAGGAGGATGGCTACCACGGAGTTCTCTGGCTTTCACACTTAGCCTTGAACTGACTTAGCCTTGAACTGATAATTAATCCCCCTTTCATTGTCTTTCTACAGAGATCCAATGGCCCTCAGCAACAGCCGTCTGATCCCATAGTCCTAGCGCTCCCTCTTTCCTCTGTTGTTCTCAGATGGGTGATGGCTTGCACTTAGCAGTGCATTTCTTCCACTGATACACCATCCAAGTTCACAGCTGGTGAAAGTTTTAAAAACTGTACTGCCACTCATGCCATGGACTATCTGCTATTTCTACCACTGACGGGGCTTTCACTGGTATCTGGCCTGTAAGTGATGCCTTCCCAAAGTCTTCTGTTAGCGTCTGCTTTCTCAGACGCTGCCAGCACCACCTGTCGCAGGCTGGATTATAACCATGCACAAATTCTGAGGTGGAGATATGTAACCAGGAGCTTTACTGGCAATTGCTCTTCAAATCAACTTCTGTAGGGAAACAAACCAGATTGTGCAGAGAGAAGAGCTGAACTATGATTCCATTTCAAATAAGGCCAGGGTTTGGATTACTGACCCTCATTTCCTCTCATGGTCAGTTCAGTTCTATTTAACCACACTCCTGATCATTGGTTGTATGTAGACCAGACTCCTGATTTTAGGGAAAGAGTCCATCTAAACCCATCTTTTCCTCTCCCTTAAAGAGGCAGCTGTTCAATAACAGTATGTTTAAACTGAAAATATTAACATATAACATCAGGCTCCCCATCTGAGGTCAGTATCATTTGATTTAGAAATGCTTTCTCTTTCTTTCTGGGTGAAAATTTCAACAATCCCTGAATTTGTGGATGGGTGAGAACTTTTCACATTGTTTCCAGGCATTGACTAAAGATTAACTTTTCAGATTACTTTTGCCTCAAGGCAGACTAAAGGGCTTTGTCTTTTCCGAGCATTTGTGGCAATAAAATGTATACTTTGTGTATTTTATAGGGTGTAAATGGAAGGGAGCTCTCCTGCAGGTGTGAATTTGAAAATATCTGAGATCACATTGCTGTGTGCTGGGAGCATGGGTGTGGGTTTGCTGGAAACCAACATAAATATGAGTCCGGGTATAAATGGAAATTTTAGGGCAGGTGGCTTTACTCTGGGGCAGTACATGGGTCTTCATTCTTGAGAAGAAGACAAGTTGATATTCAGTTAGTTTCCCGGGGACCTCAAAACTGCCTGTTGGCTTCTCATACAGCTCTCTGATTCCTATCCTAGGATCTTTTTTCCCCGCTTCCTTTGCCTAAGAATTCCCTGCCTATTCCTTTTACTTTCACCTCAGTGAGGCCAAAACCCTGCTCTGCTTCTCACAAGGCCCCAGAGCAGGCTTTGCCCCTTAGACACTAGTGGGGACTATCGGAAAAGGGAGGAAGGCAGGATGTGTGACCCTTTCCTCCCTGCTTCTGACCCACATCTACCATGAACCAAATCCCCATGACATGTCCTAACTGCCATTCACCGGGCTGTACCCATGCTCAGCTCCGTAATGCCCAGGGGAATCCCTAGGTCTGACTCACCGCTAAATGCAAATGAATGTTACTGCAATCCTTTCTCTACCCAAAGATTCACCCTTCAAATTCCTCCATTCAAACTAAGTAAAAAAGACGGAAATGAGCCTATAGGGAAAATGTGTGTGTGTGTGTGTGTGTGTGTCTGTGTGTGTCTGTGTGTGTGTTATGGGCAGGAGTCTTAACTTACCATTTGTTTTTCTTTTTCTTTAACCATTTGTTTTTCATTGTTACCAATCTTAAAATAAAATAAAATAAAAATAATAAAAAATGAAAATGAAGAACCCCCAAAAGTGCTTCCAGATCAGGTGAGTAGGAAAATGTTTTTAAATTTTGGTTTTGGTTCTGTACCTTTCTGTGCAGTAATGGGCAAATGAAAGATGTGTGTGCGTGTATACAGAATTGGTTGAGTGAGCCACACAACAATCTCTCCTACTTATAGGCACCAATGTCCTGGGGTAGGGACAGCACAGACAGAGAAGTAACATTCTTCTGGGCTCAGGATTGGCCCACTTGCTTTCCAATTCAACTGGTATATAATGTAATATAATATCACACTATATTATATTAAAGATACATCTCGGCTAATTGCATGTGTATGTATCTTAGATTTATCTTTACAACTGTTCTGTCCCTACCCAAGGAGAGCAGCGCTGATGAGTAGGAGGAACAGTGTGCCTAGCTGATTCAACCAGTTATCAATCTACAGGCAGTGGACCGGGGTGCCTGGGTGGCTCAGTGGATTGGGCCGCTGCCTTCGGCTCAGGTCATGATCTCAGTGTCCTGGGATCGAGCCCCGCATCGGGCTCTTTGCTCAGCGGGAGCCTGCTTCTCTCTCTCTCTCTCTCTGCCTGACTCTCCGCCGACTTGTGATCTCTCTCTCTCTGTCAAATAAATAAATAAAATCTTTAAAAAAATAAAAATAAAAAAAAAAATACAGGCAGTGGACCAACGGGGAAATAACCTAATTTTCCCATAGCCCTCATGACAAGGATTTCCCTCCTCCTGACTAAATTCTTAAGCAGTGAATAATATTTCTTTTTTTTTTCTTTTATTGACTGGTAAAGCAAATGATTAGACAGTGGAGAATATTTCTTAATAATCTTTGTATTCCCACACCCCTTACCCCAATGTGATAACAAACACTACCTTTAAACACATGCCAGGCACATTTCTTACATTATCTCATGTAATCCTCATACCAACACTGTAACATAGATGTTACTGTGCTAGTTTCAATTATGCAGAAATAAACGGGCAATGTGATTGTGCAGCTTGATCAAGATCACACAGCTTATATTAGCGTTGAGTTTGAAACCCATCCAAGCAATCTCAAAGTCCATGCCTTTACGAGGCAGCTATGACCAGGGTCTTCAAGACCACCTTCAGTTGCAATGATTCACTAAAAGGATTTATATAACTCAGAAAAACGCATGGTTACTGTTTATTATAATGAAAAGGGTACAGATTAAACCAGCAGAAGTAGAAGGTGTACATAGGGTGGAGTCCAAGGAAGACCAAGAATAAGCTTCTAGTTTTCCTTTCCCGGTGGACTTCTATACATAAGCACCTACAGATAGTTTTCTCCCAGCAACAGCGTGTGACAACAAATATGGATACTGTCAACCACGGAAGCTCGCCTGAACCTTGATGTCCAGGGTTTCTATTAGGGATTTGGTCATAACCACATAAAGCTCCCTTGTGACTGATCTTATTCAGTCTCCGGTCCCTCCAGAAGTCTGGCTGATCAAGCATGGCCTGCGGGACCCACCATAAATCACATTGTCCACATAAACCATCTGGTGGGGGGGGCACCCTGGGTGGCACAGTTGGTTAAGCATCTGCTTTGGGCCCAGCTCATGATCCCAGGGTCCTGGGATGGAGCCCCACACCTGGCTCACTGCTCAGCCGGTGGTCTGCTTCTCCTTCTCCCTCTGCCACTCCTCCTGCTTGTGCACACTTTCTCTGTCAAATAAAAATCTCTTTTAAAATCAACAAATAAATATATAAACTATCTGGTGTGGTTCAAATATTTGATAATTGACTTGAACATCAATTTGGGAGCAGTTTATATTCCCAGGGCAACGGTCAACAGGCTGGACAATGATATTTCAGGGTCATAGTGCTTCTTTGTCATTTACAAGTCAGAAGGCATAAGTAAATTTAAAAGGATACTAGAATCTTTTGAGTGCCAAGTAACTGAGAAGAAAATGAGACTCTGATCTCAATCAAGAACAATAAGAATATTTTAATACATGGATAATACAAAAGAGAAAAAGGAAATGTATTTAAATATTCATAAAAACAAATGTGGCTTTTAAAAATTGTAAGTTACCCTGGATCTATAAGTGGTATGACTTGGAACTTAAATGAGCTTCAGTTTCCTCATTTATTAAAAAATGTTAATAATAAAAAGCATACACATATACATTCACACACCTGGGTTTTTTTGCTGACTATCATGCACCGTGAGCAAATCATCCAACAGGGACTGGCTGCCTATGGTCCAGTCACTGGACTAGGTTATGAGAATTCAGTAAACAAGTTTCCCGCTCCCACAGAACTCGGTCTTGCAGGAAAGACGGAAAAATCAATTAATGGATCACACTGGTGCTTAATTACAAATTTATCTAAGTGTCCCGAAGTGAAGGAACACAGTTATATGACAGTGTACACCAATGACTTATATAGGAGGAAGGGAAAGCGGTTCCGAGAGGGCTTTCCAAGGCTGAGCTCTAACGGAGGAGGAGGAACTAGCTACCCAAGGGGAAGCATTCCAGGCCCTGGGAACAAGAGAAAGACAGGACAAAGAGAGGTGGGGTTTGGGAGGGAGCTGCCTGGAAGGAGGCGGAAGAGGCTGTAGCAGAGACAATGAAAGAAGGCAGACGTGTAGGAGATGAATCTGGAGAGGTAAATAGGACCAAAACATTCTAGTTTTTAGAAGCCTAAGTAAGAAGTTTGGTGTTTAGCTTGAAAGCAATTGGAAGTCTCGGGATTTTAAGCAGAGAAGAGACTGATTTTCATTTTAAAAAGATCATTTTGACCATAGTTTGGAGTAAGTGGTTGGGGAAGGGAGGAGATGTTGGCTGGAAAGAATGGATGCAAGGAGATGAAATATTATAAAGGTGTCAGCAGGATTAGCAAGATATAATATAGAAAAAATTTAAAAATATTAACTAAGTATTTGCCATGTGGTAGTTGTTTTATGTATACAATACCTGGGACACTAACACTCAGTCTGACTCCAATACTCATATTCTTTCTATTCTGTCATGCTAAGTGAGCAAGTATTACCTGGATCCATTTTTTATTTTTTTTTTATTTTTTTTTTAAAGATTTTATTTATTTATTTGACAGACAGAGATCACAAGTAGGCAGAGAGGCAGGCAGAAAGAGAGAGAGGAGGAAGCAGGCTATCCGCGGAGCAGACAGCCCGATGCGGGGCTCGATCCCAGGACCCTGGGATCATGACCCGAGCCGAAGGCAGAGGCTTTAACCCACTGAGCCACCCAGGCACCCCTGGATCCATTTTTTAAACCATAGAAGGATTAAGTGCTTGGAGTTATCAATAAAATTTATAATATAGTAAATTTTGGCACAACACAAGGAAGGGACAGAAGAGAAAGGAAAAATTTTCTAGATGAGGTTTCCTAAAGTAAATGGTTCATAACCCAATCTATTCAAGTGAGATAATAGGTCAAAAATACTTTGTAAATTAGTAATTATTACTCATTAATTTTTAATGAATTGATTTCAACTTAAAAACACAAAAACATTAAACCAAAAAATCCTAGCTCAGTTTCTCAAGTGGAAGCTGAAATGGCCCATCAGAGCAATCTCACACTGGGCTAATAAGATCAAACCTATATAGCCCAATTTTTTTTTTGAACAAGTACTTTAATGAGCCAATTAGGTAAGGACTGTAGGAAAACAATTCAGTTCAATATTAAGCTCTTCTAAAAAATCTAAAAACATGATTAAAACTGCTTTTCCTTTTTAAAAATTTTTATTGTGTTATGTTAGTCACCATAAAATACATCATTAGTTTTCGATGCAGTGTTCCAAAATTATATAGCCCGAACTTAGTCAGTCACTAAATGCGGGCTACCCTGGGAACAGGGTGACCTTGGTGAGGCAGCTTTTTACAGCTTAAGTGATCCCAGGAGGCACCGCCAGCTGGAGCTGTCCACTGACAGCACTCCCCGTAGCTGGGGACACAAGGCCTTCAGAGTCCTTTGAAGGGGAATCTGAGCAATGCAGCATCGCGGAAGACTGTCATATCCATTTAGATCACCTTCATGTTACTTCTCTCTATTTGGAGCAGAAGGAAATCCCTTAAGTAGTTTAAAGAAGACTTCAGGACAAATTTGAAGGGGAAAGATGATAGATTTATTCAACAAGCACTTATTGAACATCTACTTGCTACACGGTGTCAGAACTGGAAGACAGAGCCGGGGTCAAATCAGATACATAAACATTTACAATAGAAGGCAGGATAACAAAGCTCTAGGAGTGTTATAAACTGCGTACTACAACAATGTAAAGGCAGAACTGAGGATGGGGGAATCATGGAGGAAGAGGTACACTGGAGAAAGGAAAAAAAACTTTTAAAGGTCTTAATGGTAAAGTACACCCCCCCCCCACACCAGAACCAGTCCCCTTTCTGAAGCTGTTTAGAAATAAGGACTCTGCTGAAGTAAGCTTTACAGAAATAGTATCACAAAAAAAAGCTCTTTTCAGTCCCAACACTCCTGGGGTCTATTTTCATAAATCTGTTGTAATAATGTTATTCTACAGAGACCATGCTACCAATTATTACCACTACAGGCATATTAGGGTGGAAGGAGCCTGGGTTTTGAAGTTAAGAGAAACCTGGGGTTCGTATTCAGAGCTGGTCACTTGCTGAGGCAAATTACACACTTTATGTGCTGTGAAATTGCCATAATCATACCTATATCACATCTCAGAAGTATTAAATGCAAATATTTAACTAATAAATGTAGGATCTCAGTAGATATTTGTTCCCTTTCTTCCTTTTATCCCAGTAACAACCACTACTCAGGAAGATGAAGCCTATGTCAGGAGCCCCCCCACCCCAACTCCCATCTTCACAAATGGATCACTGATCCAGGCTGGGTTTTCACATGTCCCCTCCTGCCCGTTCTGGAACGCTGGGAATTCAACGAAGTTGAATAAGATGTGGTCCTGGTCTCAAACAGCTTACAGGTTGGTGAACAGCTGGGGAGGGCAAGGTGCAAGTGCTGACAGGTTTATTTTCAGTAATTAGGACCCAGCATGGCAGTGTTGGAGGTAAGCTCAGAGGGCCAGAGAAGAGAGGTGCTGAACCCTGGACAGCACTAGAGAGTACATCATTTGTCACATCTTTGGAACATAAAAAAGCTGGGACAAGAAGAAATTTAGCAATAACTCAAGGTCACACATCTACTTATTAAAGAGTCTAATTATTAGTAGAATCTGACTAAAACCAAGAATTTCTACACCCAGCCCAATGCTCCCTTCCTTTTCTACAGACTTTCTCCTCCAAACACAAGGAACTGTGGAAGGGTTGGTCAGTTCAGATAACTGGTCCAAGTGTCTAAGGCCTTGTCATTCATCTGCAGGTGGGCAAAGTCTTTCCCTGAACTTCCGTTCTGTGACAACACCTTGCTTTCATCCCCTCTGTGAGCACCAGTCAGTATACCCAAGTGAGAAAAGCCTAGAAAGGCATTTGGAAGAAAGCACATGCTGGAAACCTTTATACTTGCAGCTTTACGTTCCTTACACTGATCAGCAATAAAATCACTGGGGTTCCAGGAATGAGCTATGATTTCCAAGCCTAGAACTTTTAAGGCCTCAGAAAATAGAGGAAAACTTAAGGAAACAATAAAGAAGAAACAAATCATGATCTTTTCTTCCTCTTCTTCCAGTTAACTCCAAACAGAGGTAGTGCTAAGGCCTGCAGTAGTGACTCAGCATCCACACCCACTCCGTCTACCGCAACAATGCAGTAACAGACCACCTGCATTTACAGTGCAATGCTTGAACACGGGGTTCCTGGATTGTCCGGCTAGTTTAGCGTTACGTATTAGTTTAGTGTCACGAATTTAGGATTATTTTAGTGTTACATATTAGTTTAGTGTTACGTATTTCATACATCATTAATACTAGCGTGGGCAGCATGTATATAGGCTCCATTAATTAATTTGTTTTAACTTGGAAGTTAGAGCTTTAGAATTCTCTTTGCAAGTTGATATATATATATATCAACAGGTCTCAGATGCAATTATATATATACCAAATGTGCATTAATTTAAATATTTAATCAACTAACAAAATAAGAATACTGAGCTAACTGAAATTTTTGTGAGATTAGTACAGTGACTTATAATTCAAATATTTGCATTTGCTGAGGCTAGTGCTGGTATCAACTAGTCTCAGGCTTAAGTTCATAAGCCTCATATACCTCATATCTAGACAAATTTAGTATTGACTGACTTTAACTGTGATCCTCACAAAAAACAAACTAGATTTTTTTCTGGCTGTAAGGGAATATATTTTCACTGTAATAGAAAGCATTAAAAAGTGTACCGATGTGAAAAAAATTACCCATAAATACACAACCAAGCAACAACCATTTCAACAGTGTAATATATATATGTGTGTATGTATATGACATACATACACACATAAATATATATTGAAAGTATTATTATTATGTGCATAACCATTTCTAAGTAAATATTTTCTTTATTATGTTTTTAAATACTCTGGGGAAATATCAAAGATTAGTGCTATCATCAAAAAACTAGAAAGCTCTAGGGTAAGGATTCCTACCCTGTTACCATTGAACTTGCCTCGATGGTGCACTCAGAAGACAGAAGTATCTAAGGGAATGACCATGGATTATCATAACATTAATTACCTGATGATTTCAACTGCACCTGCTGTTTCAGACTTGCCTTCTCTAATGGAGTGAATCAATACAGCCCCTGCCATACACAGCACTGACGTGTCATACTCCCCTTTCTGTATATTGTGTATGTGGAAGGATAACCAGGGGCAGTCTGCCTTCATTAATAGGATTGGCGGGATACTTTCATGGTTTTGCCTTAGTTGTCTATGTCAGTGTTCCGGCTCTCTGCCGTAATCTAATTCAGCTATCAGCAAATTGCAACTCCCAGGCCAGATTCAGCCTGCCACTTCTTTTTTCAATGACCCACAAGCGAAGAATGGTATTTATATTTTTAAATCATTGACAAAAATCCAAAGATGAATACTATTTCATGATGTGTAAAAATTACATGAAATTCAAATTTTAGTGTTCATATTAAAATAAAGTGTTATTGAAACATAGCCACACTTGGGTGCCATCTAGGTGTTATGGGCTCAGATTACAACCACAGAGCTGAAGGGTGGCAACAAAGATCACATGGCTCACAAAGCCTAAAATATCCACCGGCTGGCTCTTTACACAAAATGTCCATCTCTGATCTAGTTCACAGAGACCTGGATTACCTTGATATATCACAGAATTTCATGCCAGTCCACAATACGGATGACATCATGCTGAGTGGAACTGATGAGCAAAAAAATAGTAAATATCCTATTTGCCAAAGTGACACCCATGTATAGCATGGAATAGGAAATAAACCCCATTAAGTTCAAGGCCCGGCCACCTTATTGAAGATTCTAGAGATTGACTAGTCTGGGTCATATTGGGAGAGCTCCTCTAAAATAAAGGAAAAGTTACTGAACATTGCACTTCCCACCAAGAAAAAGGGGACACGTTTGGGGTCTCTCTCTCTCTCTCTCTCTGTTCAGAGTGGAGAAAGGGCAGTGGGAGAAGGAGAGAGATTTTTTTTTTTCTTTTTTTCTTTTTGAGAGAGAGAAGCTTAAATAAGATCCATGCCCAGTGCAGAACCCAACACAGGGTTTAATCTGACAACCCTGAGATGATCTCAGCTGAAATTAAGAGTCAGTTGCTTAACTGACTGAGCCTCCCGGGCACCCAGGGATTCTCTCCTGATTAAAAGGGCAATAAATACATATTTGAGTGCACTGCCAGTTTGCAGGGGCCCACAAGCACCAAAAAGCTCCTCAACAGGTCTCAGATACAATGAAGAAGCTGATGTGTCACTTGGGCCTTATGATCTAGTGGATCCAGTGATCTATGGAACCACTAGAAAGTAGAAAGTGGCAATAGGAGAAGTACTGTGCAGCCATCTAAAGAGTGGAGTAAAGCTTTTTAGGGAACTGAGCTTCCCAGCATAAATATTGTATTGAGCAGACACAAGAGTCATCACAGTATATATAATATCTGTCTCAAAGATGTACTGAAGGAGGAAGCTATTTGCTTAAATAAGTGTCAGCAGATTTCCAAGGAACCTACTTGCACTTTGTTGCCTAGATCTTGACATCTTTCCTCTGAACAGGTCTGTGTCCAAGTGTCTTCTTCTTAAAAGGACACCAGTCAAAATGATTAGGATGTACCCGAATAACTGCATTTTGACTTAATTACCCCTTTAAAGACTCTGTCCCCAAATATAGTCATTTTCTGAGGTACTGGAGGTTAGGACTTTAACATGTGAATTTGGGGGATGGAGCATGATTTAGTGCCTGACAGCTTGTTATAATTTTGTCTGTCTACTCCTAATTATTTGGGTCCTCAATAACATACTATATAGTGAAAATGTATGAGCATAAACAAGTAAAGGTAAAAACACACCACATAAATTCGAGAGTATTTTTTTTTTAATCATGACCAAGGATGATATCCCTGACAAAAAGCTGAAGCCACTGAAGGGTAATAAAAGTGGATACATGTCTTCAAATACATCGTTTAGTTTACAACCAATGACCATTTTGTCCTTGTACCAGGTATTTTCTAAAAACATCTCTATAGCTTGTTTAATGGATAAACTTTTTCCATTATGGTAAGATATTCACTAGTGACAACAGGTAAAAGACTCCCTTAGGGATAACTATTGTGAAATAAAATAGTCTAGTGCTCATTACACCAAGGAAATCCCCAACAGTAATTAAGGAAGGCTGCTATATTTGACTACAATATTGTATCACATTTCTTTCCCTTAGAATTTTGTAAACAGAGATGTCTTCAGGAATTAAATATTGGTATAAGGTCAATCTTTTCTTTTCCCTCATCTTGGGGGACTTTTTTAGGGGGAGTCGGTTGCTTAAAGAATTTTTTTTTTTTGGGGTCTCACCTTATTGTTGATCATTCTGTATCAGTTTTTGTGGTATAATGTGAAATTTTGATCTGCTGATTGAGCTACTCCTTTATATCAGGAAAGTTTTCTTCTTTTATATCTCTGAATCCTTTCTATAAAGATATTTCAATATAAGTAGGGGAAGGAGCTTCTAACCACTAAAGGAATAGCAATTATCCAAGTATTGGATCATCTTTATCCTCTATCACTATCATTTTCTTTCCAATTGCTTTCATCTTTGTTTCCTTTTTCAGCCATTGTTTAAGTATTAGTCAGATCTTAATTTATTTAATTCTAATAACACACGTGTGGGCTAACTGCTGTCTGTATTTCCATTATTTTAGTCAGGGGCCCAAAAAGAAATACACTCAAGCTGAGTGCCTTAAAGAATGTGTAATAAAAGGATCATTTACAACAAAGATCACATGGCTCACAAAGCCTAAAATATCCACTGGCTGGCTCTTTACAGAAAATGTTCATCTCTGATCTAGTTCACAGAGACCTGGGTTACCTTGATATATCACAGAATTTCATGCCAGTCCACAACATGGATGACATCATGCTGAGTGGAACTGATGAGCAAAAAAATAGTAAGTATCCTATTTGCCAAAGTGACACACATGTATAGCATGGAATAGGAAATAAACCCCATTAAGTTCAAGGCCATTAAGTTCAATTGTGTGAGCAGAATGGAGGGTAAACAGCAGGGGACAGAAGTGCTCTAGGTTCCATAACACTCAGACACAATTAACATCCTTAGCCCTAAAGGATACTGGAAAGAAGGGCTTACTATTTCCCCAAGATAGAGTGAGCAGTTTGGATAAGGGCCTTTGCCTGGAGATATAACCTTCAGTTAAGGGATAGAGCCCTGTGACCTTGTAGGAAAGAAGCTGGGGCAGGGTTGGGGGGAATAACTCTAGTTCTACTCTATTTTCTCCCTTTGATTTCCTTTGAATGTTTTCTATTGCCCATATCCAATGAGAAGTTAAAAGTCAAGGAAGCTTGTTGATACAGTCCATATAGATCAGCTTCTGCCTGCTAGAATACAAAGCAGAGTAGAGAAGAGTGAATAATAATCTAGAGAGGCAAAATCAATATTTAGCATATCCACTGTACACCTGAGTACTACTATACCATTCTGACTCCTGTGATAGATGGTTAGGAAGACAAATACTTTAGGGGGGGAAGTACGGGGAAAAAAAAAAAGAAGGAAAGAAAGAAAAAAAAAAATCTCCAGGACTATCTCCAGGACTTTTTCAAACTAAACCAAAAGAAGAAGAGGAAAAGGAAGAGGAAGAAGGGGAAGTGAAGGGGGAGGGAGGAGGGGAGGAGAAAAAGAAGCAGGGAGGAGAAGAGAGGGGAGGAGGGAGAAGGGAGAGAAGGGGAGGAGGGAAGAGGAGGAGAAGGACAGGCAAGGAGGAGAAGAAGAAGAAAGAAAGAAAATGATATCTTTTTTTATACCCACATACCACATTACTTTTGGAAACCACTAAGAACTAGAAGCTTCTTTGATTATTACAGTGCTTAATAGCATCCAGAAGATGGCAGCATTGGTAAAGTATAGCACCACAGACATCAAAATGTATTTTAGTTATCACTGATTGATAACAAACTTCCCAAATAAAAATTAAATTAAAAAAAAAAAAAAAACTTCTAAAGTGTTGTTGCAGCGTGCTTGGGTGGCTCAGTGGGTTAAGCCTCTGCCTCTGGTCATTATCTCGGTGTCCTGGGATGCAGCCCCACATCAGACTACCTGCTCAGCAGGGGGCCTTCTCCCCCCTACACACCCCCCCCACCGCCTGCCTCTCTGCCTACTTGTGATCGATATCTCTCTCTGTCTCTCTCTCTGTGAAATAAACAAATAAAATCTTTTTTAAAAATACTAAATTATCGTCAAATAAGTGTCTGGCTCTATGAAGGTGGTTTATTCAACAGCACATATATCCCAGTATTTTCCTGATAAAATCCTCAAATCCAAAAGAGACATATCTATAAATATACATAGTATCTTTATAAGATTTGCATGAATTGTTAAGTTTTAAAGATTGCATTGTAGATATACAAGACATAATCTAGAATTGTATTCAAAAGCAAGTTTAAGAACTTCACAAAATATATACAAAGTATCATATTTCAGATGCAGTGGGAAATTTAAAATCTAGATATCATAGACACCACAATAGCAATGAGGACAAAATTAACTTGCCTTTGAACTTTAACTTTCTTTTTTCTTTTTAAAGATTTTATTTATTTGTCAGAGAGACAGAGAGGATACACAAGCCGGGTGAGCGGCAGGCAGAGAGAGAAGCAGGCTCCCTGCTGAGCAAGGAGCTAGCAGGATGCAGGACTCAGTCCTAGGACCCTGGGATCATGACCTGAGCCAAAGGCAGGCAGGCACTTACTGACTAAGCCTGCTGGGTGTCCCTAAATGTCATTTCTAAACTGCTTTAATCATACCCCACATTCAAATTTGCAAACTTCTAAAGATGCACACAGATGTCATCAATATCTTGGGTTAGATATTTACTAGCTAGGTACAGAGGACAAACTATTTTAAATAGTCTTGCCTTCTAAACACTCATTCTGATATGAATGAATCAAACCCAGTGAATCAGAATACAATTGGATCTTGCTCTAGGAAAGACACGTGCTTTGTAACTGGAAAGGCCAGCTCACCTAATTCCACCTTGTGAGTCACGGAAGACTTCACGACAGAAAGAGGGACATGATAGACTTTGAGAGATGAACAGGGGTTTGCCAGGAATATCACAAGAAGTCTACTCCATGCAGAAAGACTACCAAGTAGAAAGGAAGGTCAGAGGTCAGACCTAAAACAACATGCTCTAACCCAGTGTTCAATCAAAGGCAATTCTATCTCCCGGGAGATATTAGGCAATGTCTGGAAGTATTTTTGGTTGTCACAGCTGGGTAGGTGCTACCAGTAGCTAGGGGGTAAAGGTCAGGTATGCAGGTAACAACCTACAATGCACAAGACAGCCTCTCACAGCAAATAAATTGTCTGACCCAGGACACTGCTGAGAAACTACTTTAGGCAAATTGCATCTCTTGGAAGGGCTAGGTTGTAGGGAGGAATAAGAAAGACGCAAAGGGAAAAAAAAAAAAAAAAAGAGGCAAGAGATGAAGCCAAAATGATAAAGAGAGCATAAAATTAGAGAAGTCTCATTGGGGGAAAAAATAAACTTTATCCTAAATGTGAGAGCAAGCCAAACATGATCAGATTTGCAAAGGAGAAAAAAATCACTGTGGCTGTGGGGGTGGGGGGAGGAGTGGGGGAGAAGGCGGGGCGGGGGGATAGATTGGAGATGGCTGGGTTAAGAAATGACAAAGAAAATGGCATTTTAACAATCTTGCTTCTATTTATCAATGGGAATGTCTTCAGAATGAGAAAAAAAAAAAAATAGAAGATTGGTAAAAGGAAACCGAAACCCAAGACTGATGGCAAGATTGTGAGAGAGCAAATAGTGGCTCTAAATGATTGCAAGATTTCTGACCCAGACAAACTGAACTGCTACATCTGCATCTGATTTCCTGAACCCTCCCTCCCACTGGCCAGCCCTGCTGCCCCTTGTTCCCTTGGCTCCACATTTTGACTTCCTTTTGTTTTCCCTATCCTATTAGACTGGCAACCCAGTTTGGACTTGTTCTTCCAGCTCTGACTTGGAAACCCTGCACTGAGTCCTTTGTGCCACTAATGAAGGTTAGAGAGACTCCTCCCTGTAGCCTCAAGCATAGCGAGAAGGACTCAGAAGGGTGGTGGAGAGAAGGAAGGAGAAGGTTTGACAAATTACCTCCTAAGTGATAAGAATTTTTGCAGAAGAAATTTGTAAAATGATTTTGTCAGTTCAGAAATCAAAACAAAAACCAAATCCTTTAAATTTCTTAGAGTCTCCCACTCTACCTACCTGACCCCTACCCTCTCACCTCTGCTGCTATTACCTTGTGCCTCAGTCTCTCAAATCCAGCCATCCTGGCCTCATGCCTAGGAGTTTGCAAAGGCTGTTCCTCCTAGATGAGACACAGAATTCCCTACGGAGCTTTAACAAAATGCCCAGACCTGAGCTTTCGATTTTTTTCTTGTTCTTAAGGGCCGATATATTCTTCCTCGTGAGTTCAGCTCCCAGACCCTCTTCCCTTCCCTTTCAGCTGGGTCAGCACCTCTACTCCACCTAGACCACATCGTCAACCTAGACAGCATCTGCCCTATCTTCTCCATGCTTACATAGAATACTTAAGTTAAATAAGAAAACACTAAGCAGAGTAGAAACAAAAGGATAACGCCTAAGCTTTATTCTTCTCCCACCTCTGATTGCGTTTGGATACTCTCCACTAACTGCACCCCCGGGGGAAGCCAGACAGAAGGAAGCTCATTGATACAGTTCATATAGGTCAGCCTCTGTTTCTTATGGCACACAGAAGGCTAGAGAAGGGAACCTTGGATCTAGGGGAGCAAAATAAACATATTCAGCACAATCTTTTTCCAGACCACTTTACCTGTACTCCACCGCACCACTTAAGGTATAAAGCATTACAGATTATTATTGACGCTCCCAAAAGACGCCACTCAGATCACATTTCCCTTCCTCCCTCTCCAAAGGCAGCTACAGATCTTCTTTGACTTACAATGAGGCTACATCCCTAGAAACCCATCATAGTTGAAAAGATCATAAGTTGAAAATGCATTTAGTACCCCTGACCTTTCCAAACACCACAGCTTAGCCTAGTCTGCCTTAAACATGCTCAGAACTCTCAAACAATAGCCTATAGCTGGACAAAATCATCTAACACAAAGCCCGTGTTACAACAAAGTGCTGAATATTTCGTGTCACTTATTGAATTCTATACTGGAAGTGAAAAGCCGAATGCTTGTGTTACTGGTCATTTACCCTTGTGATCTCGTAGCTGAACAGAAGCTGGAGCTCACTGCCACTGCCCACAATCACTACGGAGTATCACACCACATATTGCTAGGTGGGAAAAGACCAGAATTCAACACTTCGGGATTGGTTTCTACTGAAAGCATATCACTTCCCTACCATCACAAAGTGAGAAAATCAAACCATCTCAAGTCAGTGGCTGTGCTACTTGGAACTGTGTGCTTTTCGTTCCCCAAAATATTTTTCTATTTCTACTACAAATGCACATATATAGAAATGTACATAATATTGTCTTTATATGTTTGTAAGCTTTATAAAAATGGCTGTATACGGGGACACTGGGTAGCTCAGTCAATTAAGTGTCTGCCTTTGGCTCCAGTCATGATCCCAGGGTCTAGGGATCAAGTCCCACATCAGGCTCTCCCTCTGCCTGCCTCTCCCCTTGCTTGAGCTTGCACTCTATCTCTGACAAATAAATAAAATCTTTTTTTTTTTTTTTTTTTGTAAATGGTTGTAGGGGCACCTAGGTGGCTCAGTGGGTTAAAGCCTCTGCTTTCGGCTCAGGTCATGATTCCAGGGTTCTGGGACCAAGCCCCGTATCGGACTCTCTGCTTGACAGGGAGCCTACTTTCCCCTCTCTCTCTTTTTCTGCCCGCTCCTCTGCCTACTTTTCTCTATGTCTGTCAAATAAATTTTTAAAAAATCTTTAAAAAAAAATGGTTGTATACAATGCAAGCTTCTCTGCTACTGCTATTGTTTGCTCTACTGTATGAGTTTGAGGACTAGCCATGCTACACACGCAGTCCCATGTCCTTTATTTTCAGTGGGGCACGTTATCTTTTTGCCTAAATCACCATAGTAACAGCCAATTGTTTATAAATTTTCACTGTTATAAACAAGGCTTCAGTAAAATAGATATCTCCCTATGCACATAATTAAGAGTCTATGGTTTGGAACCAAACAGTACCTATTGAAAGTATCTTAGCCTGAGTCTTTCAGCAAACAGAACCAGGGGCGAAGATTAAGATACTACTCCTTTATTTCAAAAGGGGCAAACCCACACCAGTCAGAAAAGGAAAAAAAGGAGTAAAGGAAAGATACAAAGCAATCCAATGTAATTCATTTCCCTGCTTCCTTCTGCATCACAACAATCCACAAAAAGAATGGATCACATGGCAGATGTGTTCACACAGCATATGAATCCCTTTTTAGAACATGTGAAAGAGAAATCACATCACGGCATAATCTACATAATGAGAAAGGGAGAGGAGATTTATCTGCCCATCTCTCTTCCCCCTTCTTCTTCCCATAGGTCAAGTTTCACCTTGCAAGGAGCCAGCTGCTGATGCTACCCATGCGTTTCAGGGTTACATCATTGGCTTGTTGGCAGCCCCCCAGAAAGCCAGATCCCATAAGCTGTGTGTAGTGTCACATTCCCATCTGGAAGTGGAGAGATGGCTCGTTGTGAATAGGACGTCACTAGAGCAGTATGAGAGCTATGAAAGTCTGGGCTTTCAGCTCAGATTCCAGCCATCTGAGGGAGCTTGACAAGGTCACCAGCCAAGGTAGCAGTAGCAGTGAAAACTAGAAGTGGACAGTGCCTTTAGAAAGAAGGATGCAGTCACAAGAACTTGTGGGGTTTTTTGTGCCCAACATAATATGCACATTTTCGGCTTTATCTGGTATTGCAGAATTGTTCTCCAAAGTGTTTGTACCGTTTTATGCTGCCACCAGCAGTCTGTAAGAAGTCTTGTTGTTCTTT
Source organism: Mustela putorius furo (assembly GCF_011764305.1). Taxonomy (NCBI): domain Eukaryota; kingdom Metazoa; phylum Chordata; class Mammalia; order Carnivora; family Mustelidae; genus Mustela; species Mustela putorius. Next base: position 33,943,970 of record NW_025422368.1, on the reverse strand, counting down.
ATCCTTGTCAACACTTAGTATTATCAAACTTCAAAAATGTATCTAATCCAATGGCTTTGCAATGGTATTTCTTATTGTTCTGATTTGCAATTAATTTATTAACAGTGAAACTAAGTATCTTTTCATTCAGTGAATTATCTGTTCAAATCTTTTTCTTTTTTTTTTTTTTAAAGATTTTATTTATTTATTTATTTGACAGAGAGAGACCACAAGTAGGCAGAGAGGCAGGCAGAGAGAGAGAGGAGGAAGCAGGCTCCCTGCTGAGCAGAGAGCCCAATGTGGGACTTGATCCCAGGACCCTGAGATCATGACCTGAGCCGAAGGCAGTGGCTTAACCCACTGAGCCACCCAGGCGCCCTCAAATCTTTTTCTAATCTTCCTTCAGGTTCTTTGTCTTTTACATACTGATTTGCAGAAGTTCTTTAAATCTTCTGAATAAAAATCCTCTTTCATGTACAGATGTTTTGTCCCAGTCTGTAGACTATATTTTCACCGTATATGTGGTATCTTCTGATGAAGAGAAGTTTCCATTTTAATATAGTCAGATATTTCAATCCTTTCCTTTACTTCAGATTTTTTTAAAAATATTTTATTTATTTATTTAAGTGAGAGAAAGCATGAGAGGGGAGGAGGTCAGAGGGAGAAGTAGACTGTGGAGCTGGGAGCCTGATTCGGGACTCAATTCCGGGAGGGACTCCAGGATCATGACCTGAGCAGAAGGCAGTCGCTTAACCAACTGAGCCACCCAGGCACCCCTACTTCAGATTTTTATTAGGAATAGCTACTGAAGGAGTGCCTGGGTGGCTCAGTTGGTTAAGCGACTGCCTTTCGCTTAGGTCATGATCCTGGAGTCCCAGGATGGATGCTCAGCTGGGTGTCTGCTTCTCCCTCTGACCCCTCCTACTCTCTGCTCTCTACCTCTCCCAAATAAATAAAATCTTTTAAAAAAATGAATTGCTACTGAACTGTATCAGTTAACTCTTTTAAATCTATTAATATGAATAGATATGATATTATTCCTTTTTTAAAGGATTTTATTTATTTATTTGACAGAGACAGCAAGAGAGGGGACATAAGCAGGGGGAGTGGGAGAGGGTGGAAACAGACCTTCCACTGAGCAGGAAACCTGATGCAGAGCTCAGTCCCAGGACCCCAGGATCATGACTTGAGCTAAAGGCAGATGCTTAAGGACTGAGCCACCCAGGCACCCCTGATATGATATTACATCTTAAAATTTATCAATATACAGTTGACCCTTGAACACAGGTTTGAACTACATGGCTCCCCTTATATGTGGACTTTTTTGATAAATACAATATTCTGTAAATGTATTTTTTACATTAAAATTACATTACATAAAAATACTGTAAATGTATTTTCTCTTATGATTTTTCTTACTTACATTTTCTTTTCTCTAGCTTACTTTATTGTTAAGATTTCATTTTATAATACATATATGAAATATGACTATGCTACCAGTAAGGCTTCTGGTCAACTGTAGGCTATTAGCAGTTAAGTTTTCAGGAACTCTTAAGTCATACACAAATTTTCAAATGCACAGGGGGTTGGCACCACTAATTCCTGCACTGTTCAAGGGTCAACTTTAACTATACATGATAGCTTTCCTGATATTGAACTATCTTTTCATTCCTATAATAAAACATTAGTATTCTTTATTATCAATAGAATATACCACTGTATTCTATTTATTACCATTTTGTACAATTTTTATATTTATATGCATAAGTGATAAATTTCCTCATTTTCTTTTTTGCAGTATCATTATTAGATACTGGTATTTTTTTTTTAAGATTTTATTTATTTATTTGACAGACAGATCACAAGTAGACAGAGAGGCAGGCAGAGAGAGAGGGGGAAGCAGACTCCATGCTGAGCAGAGAGCCCGATGCGGGGCTCGATCCCAGGACCCTGAGATCATGACCTGAGCGAAAGGCAGAGGCTTTAACCCACTGAGCCACCCAGGCACCCCTAGATACTGGTATTAAAATCAGCTGGATTCATAGAATAATTAGATTTCCCACTTTTCCATGTTTGCCTAATGCCAAAGGCCTTAGTTAAATTAAGTATAATTATATAAACCTGCCTTCCTAGAATTCTGTCCCTTTTCCAAATTTACTTCATCTCCCTTCGAATTCCTCAGCTCCAAAAAATATTCTGTCCAGGACACACTTTAAAACATCCCTTCTTGAGGGCCCTTGCAAAATATACCTTTTACTCTAGTTAAAAGACATCCCTTCAAAAGTAATCTAAGCAGTGGTGTATGGCTATATGTGTAACTGGGCCTCAAAACCAAAAATTTAAAAAACATGATTTGTAGCATTCACTAATACGCCACTGTGACAAATTTCAAGCTACCAAAGTGACATCACTGAACAGAAAATTAGAAAGAAATGCATGTAGAGGGCGCCTAGGTGGCTCAGTGGTTAAGCATCTGCCTTTAGCTCAGGTCATGATCCCACGGTCCTGGGATCGAGTCCCACATCGGGTTCCCTCCCCAGTAGGGCATGTGCTTCCCCCTCTGCCTCTCACTCATTCTCTCTCTCTCTCTCAAATAAATAAATAAAATCTTGAAAGAAAGGAAGGAAGGAAGGAATGCCCATGGTCAGCTCTTGGCAGCCAGTGAGAACCACTGAATTAAGGTCCTTTCTCCACACCTGCAAGAGAACTGTGCCAGATTGTGGAAGAATTAAAATGTTAAATAAAGAAAAGTTGGACTTTGCCTTGTAGATAATAGGGAAACCAGTACCGCCCTTTGACCCCAGCAAGAAGTGCTCCTTTCCTGGGTCCCAAGCCTCAGAAGCCTCCTCTCCCCACCCTCCAGGCTTTACAGTACCTTTTCTAAAATTTTTAAGTCCCTCCCTCTTCGGTGCCTGGGATCAACTAAGGTTACAGGGCCCCCCTGCCCTTTCCTTCAGGGCACTCTCCCAACACCCACCTGTCATGTTTCCCCACTCTGCCCTTTCCCTAAATTGGACTCACATCCGTGGAATTATACAGGGCACTGCACCACTGTACCCACAGCCAGCTCAGCTCCAGAAAGGTAACCTGTTGAGAGCAATATTATTTTGTGGGATCCCATAAGGTTGAGCTGCCTGCCATCAGAAGGGCATGCTGATTATAGCTGATTATAGGTGACTCCAACTCTTTTTTTTTTTTTAAGATTTTTTTATTTTATTTTATTTATTTGACAGACAGATCACAAGTAGGCAGAGAGGTAGGCAGAGAGGCAGGCAGAGAGAGAGAGGAGGAGGAGGCAGGCTCCCTGCTGAGCAGAGAGCCTGGTGCGGGACTCGATCCCAGGACCCTGAGATCATGAACTGAGCCGAAGGCAGAGGCTTTAACCACTGAGCCACCCAGGCGCCCCAACTCCAACTCTTTGTATGGATAAGGACTCTTGAAGAGTCTTCAAGACTCTTGACTCTTGAAGAATTTTTTAAAAAATTCTTGCTTTTCACAATTAAGCCAGGTCTGGAGCCATCGGGTTAGTGCTCAAATGGTGTAGAAAAGAGGAAGGACGGTGATTAAAATAAAATGTAGGGCTTATGGGACTGACCAACAAGTGAGTGTTAGGCTGGGATGGGGGAAGAGACACTGATTTAAACCTTCTGCCTAGAAGTAACATGAGAAACCCTCATGGCAAACTGTACTCTGAAGGAGCTAGTGTAGAAAAAGAAAAGCAGAGGTTATGGTCCAACTTTAAGTTTAAACATGTTTGGGAAGTGGAAGAAAAAGAGAAATTGGGAAAGTATACGAAGAACAGGTAGCCAAAAGGTTAAGACTGTTAAGGATATGGAGCGATCTTCATCAAGTACTGTTTGTTTTGTTTTGTTTTTTAAGATTTTATTTATTTATTTGACAGAGAAAGAGCGAGAGTGTGCACAAAAAGGAGGAAGGGCAGAGGCAGAGGGAGAAGCAGGCTCCCTGCTGAGCAATGTGCCCAGTGTAGGGCTTGATCCCAAGACCCTGGGATCATGACCTAAGCTGAAGGCAGCCACTTATGAAGCAACTGAGCCACCTAGGCTTCCCACTGTTTTGTTTTAATTTTGTTTAATTTGTTTTTAATTGATGGTAAAGGAAGGAAGGGAGGCAGGGAGGAAGAAGGAAGGAAGGAAAGAGAAAGAAAAGAATTAATAAAGAAGCTTATAAGATAAAATGATGAAGAACTGTTTATAGGAACATTGCTTATAAAAGCGAAACACGGGGGGCGCCTGGGTGGCTCAGTCATTAAGCCTCTGCCTTCGGCTCAGATCATGATCCCAGGGTCCTGGAACTGAGTCCCTGCATTGGGCTCCCTGCTCAGCGGGCAGCCTGTTTCTCCCTCTGCCACTTCCCCTGATTGTGTTCCATCTCTTGCTGGCTCTCTCTCTGTCAAAAATGTAAAATATTAAAAACAACAACAACAACACTGGAAACATTGAAAAAATAAATTGTGGCTTTAATACAAAACAATACAGCAAATGAGTGCATGAGTATATGCAACAAAATACATCTGTTCTCACCAATAGAATGTTGAGTGGAAAATACCGGACCCAAAGTATAAAATATAAAATCGGGAATGCTCCCAAACAGGCAAATTAATCTATACTTTTAATATTCAGGATAGCTCGAATGCTGTTCAGCAATTAAAAGTCATGAAGTACTGACAGGTGCTATATCATGGACGAACCTGCAAAACATGATGTTCAATGAAAAAGGATACACCTTGTGTAATTCCATTTATGTGAAATACCCAGAATAAGCAAATTCATAGAAAAAGTAGATTAGTAGTTATCAAGGGCTGAGGGAAGATGGGGGAGGTGGGAATGACTGTTAATGGGTATAGGGCTAATTTTAGAATGATGAAAATGTTCTAAAACTGATTGTGGTAATGGTTGCACAACTCTGAAAATATACTAAAAGCCACTGAGCTAAAGATTTTAAACGGGTGACTTATAAAGAATGTGAAATATATCTCAATAAAGCTGTCATATTAAAAAAAAAGTAAGTGGTAGAGATTGGGAAAAAATATTCAGGATAGTTGTTGGCCTTTGGGAGGCGGAAGTATGATTGAGAGAACAAGAAGAGCTTATAGTGTTGTTGCTGTCCTATTTTTCTGGCTTTGGAGGGGGAGGTGGTCAGATTTTATGAGAAAACTCATAAAATCATTGTTCTGTATACTTAAAATGTGTGTACTTTGGTGAATATAAATAATACTTTAATCTGGAAGTTTATTTTTTAATGTAAAACATAACACCAACTTTCCTAGTCACCCTAACCTCTAGTCTTAATCCCTAGAGGGAAACAATATTAACAGTATATTGTCCATTTTGCTTCACAGATTATTCTAGACAGTGCCATGCCAAATTTCATTTCTGTCCAGTTGAAATTAACCATCTTGTAGTACAGATAAAGAATATGAGAAAAAAATGACACCCAAAATAAGGTTGTTAATTCATTCCCTAAAATTTAAGTAAGGATGCATCTCTTGGTGGAATGCATTTTGCTGGAGAGTGAGACATCTTATCCCTGGTCACACAGAGGAGAGAAATGCAGTAACCACATATAAATGAATGATAGCATTAGAGACTGAATTCACAACTAAGGAAAAGGAGATATTGCATGAAACTAACAGCTCACACCAAAGGACAGAAAGTGGAGTATCCTACATGTATAAACATTTGCCAATATGGGACCATCCATATTACCTATAGTCCTCTACCTAGTAGCTTACCCTAGGGACATTTCTTTGAAAAAGATGGATGGTACTTTGATAGGAATTGCATTAAATGTGTAGATTGCTTTAGGTAGCATAGACATTTTCACAATATTTATTCTTCCAATCCAGGAGCATGGAACATTTTTCCATTTCTTTGTGTCTTCCTCAATTTCTTTCATGAGTACTTTATAGTTTTCTGAGTATAGATTCTGTGTCTCTTTGGTTAGGTTTATTCCTAGGTATCTTATGGTTTTGGATGCAATTGTAAATGGGATTGACTCCTTAATATCTCTTTCTTCTGTCTTGCTGTTGGTGTAGAGAAATGCAACTGATTTCTGTGCATTGATTTTATATCCTGACACTTTACTGAATTCCTGTATAAGTTCTAGCAGTTTTGGAGTGGAGTCTTTTGGGTTTTCCACATATAGTATCATATCATCTGCGAAGAGTGATAATTTGACTTCTTCTTTGCCGATTTGGATGCCTTTAATTTCCTTTTGTTGTCTGATTGCTGAGGCTAGGACCTCTAGGACAACATAAGTAGTAAAAAGAATAACTATATCCTAATGGGATGGTTCCTGGATTTTGATAAACACTGGTGATATTGCAATGAACAACAGGAAAACAAAAACATCATGTTATAGGGAATAGTTTTGCAAAACAAAGAAGTAGAAAGGCAAATAGCCACAGAATTTCTCATAGGATACTGGAGCTGAAAAGGAAAAGAATAAATTAACATTTGCCTGTACAAGTGAGTGCAGATATTTTTTTTAGAAAAACAGAGAAATAATTATTGATAGAGTATTCCTTAATAAAGAAGATATCAACATCAATATATTCTAATTAATAAATAAGTTCCTTGTTCTTCCCTATGTGAAAATTAGTGTTTTAGGTAAGCATTTGTATGTTTATAGAATTCTATTTTTATGGCTACCAGCAGAGGACCATCTTAGATAACAAATCTCAGAATGAGGATTCTTTACAGTGAAGTTCACCTTTGTATTTCTTAGGACGACAGCTGGTGCCTCGTTCCTCTGAGGGTCCAATTTAGCATTTTTAGTAGAGGAAGATACGTCAGTACACGAACATTTCTGTGCTTCCAAATTAATTTCATGTTTCCTTTACACTTCTAAGGCTTATGGAAGGAACTCTGAATTTTATAAATAATGCCAGCACTGTTCTATAAAACAACAGATCAGCATGGTTCAAAATACCCAGTGACTCAGGATCAAGTTATAGCATCTTGGCATTAGAAGAAAAATCAAATGTCACGGAGTAGTATTTGTTAAGATTTTGCCAGGCATCATCTGTTCCCCATTCTCTTGATAGCAACATCTTATTTTCCTTTGGAGAAACAAACACCTTCTTTCCTACTCAGTTCCCATGGTTCAAGTTGGGGCATCTCACCTCCGTCCTGGGTCCAGGAATGGGCATATGACTCAGGTTTGGACAATCACGTTTCCAATGGGCCTGGCCCTAGTGATTGTTCCAAGGAAATACACATGTCCTATTCCAGGCCAGTAGGAGGCAACCATAGAATTTCTTATTAAAACCATTGAGAAAAAGATGTCATCCCCCTGAAGTTATTAAATCGTAAGAGCAAAATCGAGAGTTGCCAAAGGGCCAGCACATGGAGGCCTGATTGAACATAAAATCAGCAGAGAGGAAAGTAAAGAGAATTAGAGAATCCTGATGATCTCATTTTGGCTCTCAGTCCAAATGCATGTGAAAACAGTAGTTATAGACTAAATCGTGTATCATCAAATTTCATATGTTGAAGCCTTAACCATCAGTGTGACTGTATTTGGAGATAGGGCTTTAAAGAGGCAATTAAGGTTGAATGAGGTCATATGGATGGGCCCTAATCCAATACAACTGTTCTTAAGAAAAGAACGAGACACCAGGAATGCATACGCACAAACAAAAGGCCATGTAAGGACACAGAGAGAAGATGACCATCTGCAAGCCAAAGAGACAGGAGAAGCCAACCTGAAGACACCTTGATCTTGGACTCCCTGCAGAACTGTGAGAAATAAATTTGTTTTTCAAGCTGCCCATTCTGTGACATTTTGTTACCATAGCCCTAAATACTAAGACAAATGCTGTCCCTGGACTTTTCACTTACAAAAGTTAATCTATTACCTTTTTGGTGTAATGCAATTTAAGGTGGAGTTTTGATTCTTTTTTTATAATAGAGCCATAATTGCTTATTTTATCTTAGGACTCCCCATGTATCAAACAAACAAAGGTAGATATAAAATATGTTCAGGGAACCTGGGTGGTTTAGTTGGTTCAGTGACAGCCTTTGTTTGACTCAGGTCATAATCCTGGAGTTCTAGAATTGAGTCCCGCATCAGGCTCCCAGCTCCATGGGGAGTCTGCTTTTCCCTCTGACCCTCTCCCCTCTCATGCTCTCTCTCACTCTGTCTCTCTCTTAAATAAATAAATAAAAGCAAAAGAAAATATGTTCAGAGGACCCGCACAGAAAATTCATTATGTTAGAATGTTTTTACTTTTTTTAATGTCCAACAAGGAAGAGCCAAGCTTTGTTTGAAGCTCACCTGTTTAAAAACAGAAAAGATAAAAGATATAGCTTTTCCTATGGTTAATTATCCAAGATGGCTGACAGTCTCAGTTTTCCAGGATAAGAATATCCAAATTCTATACTTAAACTAAAGTAAATGCTAATGAAGCCAGGATACTGAATATCACAGATCACTCCCAGTAACTTCCTATTATTCATTCCCTGCTTGACAAAGGGGACAATTGTTCTAATTTTTCAAAGAGCCAGTCACTGGAATGTTGCCAGAAAAGAAAGGATTGATTAGCTCTTTCTCCTCACCTCAGGGCTGTGATAGAGGTGCAAAAGCTACAACTAATTTGATGGCCAAGCACTAATGTTTGTTTCTAAGAGAGGAGAAAAGAAGAACTCTGGTTTTGATCATAAGCTCCAGGAATACGAGTAGAGGGGGAAAAAAAAGTACCAATTTTATAAAGAAGTCGTATTACCTCAGAAAGCCAAGGCCTGGGAAACAAAACCCTATGATTACACATTTTCTAAGGCAATTAATACTCAAGTCCCCCAAACCTTCCCCAAAGGAATGTGACTGGCAATCAATCAATCTATCTATCTATTTATCTTCCCTCGTGACCATCTCAACTATAACCACATAAGGTAACTAGGAAAGGAAAGGCTTTTCAGATAGCAGAGCCCATGACAAAGAGACTAGCTGATCAAGGAACTCAAACCACTGCTACAGCAAGAATTTCTTGCTAATCCTGTTTTTCAGGGTATTATATATGCCACAGACCACTAGCGATTATAGATGGTCTCCCTTTCTTCTCTGAAAATGGTAGGGGAGTTTTTTTGGTGTTCTTTGGGGGGTTTTTGTTTGTTTTCTTGTTTTGTTTTACTTTGTTTTGAGAGACAGAGAGTGGTGGGGAGGGGCAGAGGGAGAGAGAATCTTAAGCAGGCACCACGCCCAGTGCGGAGCCCATTGCAGGGCTCATTATCACAGCCCTGAGATCATGATCTGAGCTGAAATCAAGAGGTGTACATTCAATCGATTGAGACACCCAGGCACCCCAAATGGTAGATTTTAATTATGGTATTCCTGGTTTCCTTTCGTAATTGTGCAAAAGTTATGTCAGGATGGTCAAATATACTATTTTGCTAGATCCCCAAATCACAAGAAGATATCTATAAGACCAAACAAAAGGAATTTGTGACAGCTAGATGCCATGAACTTTGAACTGAACAGGTTACTAGATGACAATCTGAGTCACTGTCCTTTGGAGATGACTGTTTTTTATTAACGCGAAGGCTGTATTATATTAAATGGCAAACTAGGGTCTGCACGATGTTGAGCAGCCAATGGGTTGACTGTGGAGAGCACTGGGTTCTTCTTTGCCTGCCTAGGATGTACTCTCCGAATCCCACTCTCAGTGCAGGTTCTCCAAAATCAGGCTGCCTCCCCTCCCAGTCTTAGCTCACAGCAGGCACTGGACCTAAGTCTGACCAAGCAAATACTCCATCCTCCTAGTCACAATCAGTTCAAACCTGAGATATGTCTAGACTGGAATACTGTAACCATATGGAAAGTCAAGTCCTTCTTCTGCTAAGGTTGTTCAAGCTGTAAGAATCTAAGTCTAGAGCTGAGCTGCTAGGGACCTGTATGTGCAAATAACCTGCCTCGGAATGAAGCCACAACAAGGAAAGCAGGGCCAAGAATTAGAAGGACTTGAGCCTGACTGATATCATATCAGCTCAAAACCCCAGCTGTTCTTGATGTAATTCTATTCCTGAACTTCTCAGCTATGCTCACCCATGCATTCTCTTTTTATCAGTTTAAGGAGTTTCTGATACTCACAACTAAAGAGTTTTGATTAACACAGTCATTTAGGTAAAGCTCCCACCCAAGGGAGCATACCTTCTTTTAATTTTTTTAAGATTTTATTTATTTATTTGACAGAGATCACAAGTAGGCAGAGAGGCAGGCAGAGAGAGAGGGAGAAGCAGGCTCCCCACTGAGCAGAGAGCCCGATGCTGGGCTCGATCCCAGGACACTGGGATCATGACCTGAGCCGAAGGCAGAGGCTCAGGGGCACCAGTGAGCCACGCAGGTGCCCCTACATACCTTCTTTTTATTTATTTTTTTTTATTAAGATTTTATTTATTTATTTATTTGACAGAGAGAAATCACAAGTAGTCAGAGAGGCAGGCAGAGAGAGAGAGAGGAGGAAGCAGGCTCCCTGCTGAGCAGAGAGCCCGATGCGGGACTCGATCCCAGGACCCTGAGATCATGACCTGAGCCGAAGGCAGTGGCTTAACCACTGAGCCACCCAGGCGCCCCATACCTTCTTTTTAACACATTCTTGTCAGTGCTGCTATTGTGAGGCAGGTTTGATTTCGTTTCTCAGAAGAAAAGACTGATAAGATAAAACAGATAAAACCAATATAATCTCAAGTATGCTTTTCACCGTTCTAGTCCATTTTGGACCCTACAAAAACTGTTATAATTCTAGTTTCTAACAATATCAAAGACCTCAGAACTGATTTAAAATAAAATGTTGCTTGAATATCTTTAGCAGAATTGTGTACCACAACCCAAGTGGGGTGAGATTGTAATATTGGAGGGAAAAGAATCCAAAGTCTGGTACAAAAATGTATTTGATATTATCCAGACATGAGGAAAGTGACATAATTATGCTCTTTTCAAAATCTTGAGCAATTCTTTGTGAAAACAAGATTTTGTAAGGATGTGAGAAATCGCTGTCAGTTGCTTCTCTATTTCCCCAGGCAGAGTGATCTGTTTATAACTCAGAGCTCTTTGATATAGTCAGGAAAGTGTTGCAAACTGGAGGGAAAGCTACGAATATGTGATTTGTGGATCCAACCTCATTAAAAAGCTAATTATAGAAACATTAATGTGATGACATGTGAAGAGGAGAAAAAAACAAAAAACCAGTTTTGGTGGTTTTAACGTCCTTCATTCTATGCCACCCAAGGCCACCTCCACTCCTGCACTTCCTGCGTTTCTAGTCCATTTTATGAACTATGAACCCATAAAAATCCGTTTTTCTCTTACGCTGCTTTGATTTGTATTTCTGTGCCTTGCAAGCAGAGAATCTTAGCTATTGAAACATGGCTTTCCATTACTTCTGGGACTAATGCCAGGATCCCTGACAGGCCACAGAACTTTCTTCGGCAGTCTCGCTTCAGGTCATTCTCTCTCTCACCAGATTCCACCCACTTGGGCATCTGGCAGTTTCCGGAACACCTGGGACTCTTTTCTACTTTGGGGCTAATATAGGCCATTCCTTTTTCCTAAAATGATCTTCTTAAGTCCAACTATTCCTTCAGATTTCAATTTACACATCACATTGGAGAAAATGCTTCCCTGGCCTCCCAGTCTAAACAATATATCCCTTCTACGTTGCTTTTAGTATCTCTTTGTCATCCGGGAAGGGGAGGTGTTTTGTGTTTTGCCTTTAGAGCATTCATACCGTTTGTAATATATATTTGATTGCTTATTTTTTCATCATCTGTCTCCTTATCTAGACTCTATTCTCCTATCTGTATCAGTTTTGTTCATCACTGAACCAAGCACAGGCCAGTAATGGGCTCAGTAGATATTGATCATATGACTACCACAGTTTTCCAGAGAGTAATTCACACTTGCTGCTTCCTTTTCCACTTCTTTTACTGTACCAGCCAGAGTTCAACCAAAAAAGTAAAATGACCGCAAGGCATATGTGTGTATACACTAATATGTATGTATGTATGTTTGTATGTATACATATGATACACGCACACACACAACACGGATCATCTATAGCAGGGAAATCTAGGTGAACATACTCTGTAAGGTTGTTGGCTTTGGTCTGATGCTGGTGTGTGACAGCTGCAGGTCAAACAGCTGGACAGAGAAGATGGATACCACATGGCAGAGAGCAAGGACAAGCTGGAACCCACAAACACAAACTAGAAGGCTTGTCGGTTCTCACTGCCTTCGGTCTTGGTGATGCGGGTGTCCTTCAGGAGAAGCTGGTACCCTACATCACGGAGTAAAACACAGAGCCGCCCAGGAATCAGAGAAGCCGAGGAAGTCTTCAGAGGAAGGTGGGGCAGGTGCAGGCCTGGCAGGTGCCCCACCTCGAGGAGAGCCAGCAGCGAAGAGACAATTTATGTGACCTACAAAAGCACCTGCCCCCATCTTCTGAAATAAAAAAAACACAACAACGGCTGCTTCCCCCCACTCATCAAAGTCTTCCACATTAATCTCTCTGGTGGTCTACCCTTAAAGTGCAAGAGATAAGGAATGAAAATCGGAGAAATACAGCCAACTGGACAACATTACAAAACTACTACACTCGCCGCATTAACAGCTTTCTAAAATTAATTCCATAGACTTTCCACAGTTCTCCTGGTCCTTAGCTTCTACCATATTTGACACTCAGGACTATCCTTTCCTTTGTGAAATCACCTTTCCCATTTTCTTTAATCAAACTATACTCTTTCGTCTTCTCTCTCTTCTTGAATTATACAGGATATGGCTCCTTTTTCTCTTCCTATCCCTAAATATAAATATTCACCACTATTCTGTGTTTTCCCTCTCTTCCTCTACCATATTTTCATTTGCCCTATTATTTTTACAGTTTTAAGTAGCAGTCTCTCCCTGCCCCCAGGGACATCCCCCTGGATATAATGAGTAGGGCTTGGGGCATTGGATTCAAACAGTGCTAAATCCAAATCCCAGTGGTACCACTTACTGCCACATGACTTTGGACAAATAAACTTCCTGAGTTTCAGTTTCTCTGTTAGTGAAATAAGATAAACAGTGTCTAGCTATAATACTGGGAGGGTATGGAGTGTCCCTCTGGAACACAGTATTACCCAATAACTATTAGGCTCCTGGCATTTCTTCCCTTTGCTTCCCCATTCCATCCTCCAAACTGCTACTAGAGTCATTCTCAGGCTAGCTGTTACATTCCTGCTTAAAACTAGAGTGACCCATTCATCCAGAGACTTTCTCTTAGCCCTGGGCAAACCCACAATGCTTCAGTGGCTCCCCTTTACCTACCATAGTGATAACATTACTATGTTCTTCAAACCTCCAGAGGTTTGAAGTCAAGATGTATCAGTGGCTTCTGTAAATAAACGTATTGGAATTCTCCAAAATGTCCATTTTTTAGGAGTGCTCTGTCAAAACCCCCAGGCCCAGAGGAAATGAGTTCAAACACCATCGCATGGCACCCAAGACTCTTAGTGATCTAGCACGCAGGCCTCTCCAACCTCACTTCCCACTGCTCTCCCCTTTTTACTCTATACTCCACTCACATGGCTTTATATTCCCCAGTACAACAGGGCATTTTCAGATCTCTGTGCCTATAATATTCCATTCCCTCTCATCGATGTGTCCCTCCCCACTGTGTCACTGGTGCGAAAGCCTACTTCAATACCCAGCTCTAGCAACACTGCTGTTATCTTCCTCAAGATTGCCTCGCCTCTTCTGCCTTCTCAGCGACTTGTCAGAGATAATCATCTCCTGCACTGCGACACCCTACAGCTTGACCAATCTCTATTACAGCCTCAAGAACAATGAGTTACGATTTTAGATCTCTTTCTGTCTCTCTTTGTAGACTATGAATTCCTAGAAAGGAACTGTGACTTCTCGGCAAGGACTCAGGCAAGTTGACCAGTCTGTTTGCCTAGTTTTCAGGTTGTGTGTGATGATGGTAGTATCTAGCATACGCCAAAACACAAAACAACACAAGAAACTCTAGCACATTGGAGAAACTCAATAAATTTTTTTTAAAGTATTATTAAAATCAGGAACTTCTACTATCTGAACCTAACCTATATTTTCAAATTTTCTTCTCACTATTACTCATCATCCACCAAGTAGTCCAGCTGGGAGCTCCCTTTATGGTTCTCTTTACTTCAAGGTCCAATTCAAAGAAAACTGCTAAGGAGAAGGATGAGAAAGAGAAAAAGGAGAAGGAGGAGGGTAAGAAGGAGGAGGAGGAGAAGAGGAAGGAGAAGGAGAATGAGGAGAAGAAGAAAAAAGAAGAAGAAGAAGAAGATGAAGAAGAAGAAGAAGAAATAATATATCAATTTCCTCTTCCGTGATAGCAAAGGCATAAATTTCCTTTGAAATGTATATTCTCTGTACTTACAGTATAACACTACATATTGTGACCTTTTAAAACAGTGCCATTCAAAGACTGTAAAGACATGTTGCACTTTTGCAACTACAGACACATATGGGATACCTAGAAATTTTATTTTAAGCTGAACAAAATAAACCAAAACACTGCAGTCTCCTGAGCCTTATCACAGTACTTCTTCATGGCCAACCCAAAACTCCCTGTGCAAAAGCAACAGGAAAGATAGTATTTCACAGAAAGGTGAGAAAATTATGGCCACCACAGGTTAACTAAATCATGGAAAGGCTGGTATTGAGATCATCGTGCAACGAAGACAGGAATTTACAGTTTTCTCTACTGTTCTCATCCAGAAGGGGGTTAAAAAAAAAAGACTAGGCAGATACTGACCACCTACCTTACTACTCCTGTCTCTGTTCAGGGTTGACTGTTTATTAGTGTGGGCAACAGCAGGTCTCTGAGCCTCATAATCCAGGGAAGGGGAAGAGAGAGCTGGAGGCAGAAAAAAGTAGGAAGTGGATCAAGAAGGAAAAGAGTGAGGGAGAACAGAGGACTGCTAATTTTCCCCTCTCCTGGCTTTGCCAGTGGCAAAATCTAGCTCCCTCCCTCTATGCACTCTGGCAAAGAAGCAGCATATTCCGGCACATTCCATCTCGTTAAGCTAGTGCAGCCTGTGTTCTTTAATTGCAGAAAACAAGGTGGGGGTGGGAGAGAGAGATTCATAAAAAGATTTTTTTTTTCCTTTCTTTTCAGAAATGGCAAGAGGAAGGAAATAGAACACATTAATATGGAGAACCATTATTCTCTCACGGATGAGTCAGGAGAGCCAAGATCTAGTCCCAGTCAGCCACACAGTACAAATACTTCAAGCCCTTTGGGTTTCCATTTCCTTATCTGAAAAAGCAGGGCACTGTGTTGGTTCTAAATTTCTACAGTTTTGTACTAAAATACTTTGAGGAAATAATGGATTGTTTTCATGGAAATAGGGAAGGAGGTAGAAAACTAATATTTATTTAACACTCACTTGGGCCAGGTAAATGGGACTAGAGTTTTAAAAGCATAGCTTTGGAACCCAAACAGCCTGGATTTGTGTATGTGTTCTGCCACCTACTACTGTGTTACCTAGGGCAAGCTCCCTAACCTCTCTGTGCCTCCCTGTCCTCAACAGTTAAACAGGAAAATGGTACCTCCCCAAAGGGTAGCTGGGATTATACATGTGTGTGCCTGTGCCTGTGCATGTGTGTGCGTGTGTGTGTGTGTATGGATTAGTTATATAAATATATACACACAGTAGTGGTGTTGTGGCATATATATATACAAGAGTAGTTAGAATAAAGAGTTGCTCTATAAATGCTATTGTAATAATGATTATTACAACTCTGTAAAGTGGGCATGCCCCTTGTATAGATGAAAAGCAAAATGGATGGGAAAACCAAAACTTCAGAGCATTCAGCTTTTCTGACCTCCATGTTTATTCTCTTAACTATCCACCCTACACCAGTTGGAAGCAGCTACGGAAATTCTACCAGGTATACAACCACCAGTCAGTCAAAACCACCCAACGGATACAGGATAAAGCCACGTGTCACAAAAGTCCTGTTCTGAAAGCTGTGCTATCAGCTTTCAGAACAGGGTAATGATGGACAATTCCTAAAGAAACGCCCCAAAGAAATTCCTGTAGGAAATACTCTGACAGTCCCCAGAAAGAAAAACTGGCCACTTGGAATCCCAAGGAATTTGAATCTCCACATGGATAAGCCTCTCTCTTCCTCTCCTGGCTTTGCCAGTGGCAAAATTGAGCTCACTCCCCGGACAGAAGGAGGAGATTCTTTTGAAGAAAAAAACTAGTAGGCCCTTTCCTCCTGGGGGGAGGGGAGGGGAACAGCATTTGGAAAACTCCAGATTCAGAAATCAAAACCCAGGGAAGCCACCCCATATTAAAATCAAGTACTACAGGTGAGAAAACAGAGACGATCAGAATTTGGATTAGTCAGTTTCTTTTGGGGGAGGTGGGGGAATAAAACCAAGGAATTGTAAAGATTCCATTCCACTCAGTAGCTCTCACATTTCGAGAAGAGGAACTGTAAAATAAACCCATAGTTCCTGAGAGTCCGCAAAAGAAAAAGAACACAGGCCAAGGCTCGAAAAAGCTACGAGGTATAAAAGACTTTTAAAGCCCTGGACTGAGGCTAGAGATACAGTATTTGAATTAACTTATCAGTTCGACAAATATTTATTCCTCGTTACTTTTTTGCCAGGTACTATTCCCAAAGCTGGTTATACTGTTCTGTTCAGACAGACAGACACGGCCCTAAGGGACTTAGAAAACAGTGAGGGAGGAACAAGAAAACAAATATAAATTAAGTTAGGCAGGGCTATAACAGAAAAATCTGTAACAAAAAAAGATACGTGAGAAGATAACTGGTCATAGGGAATCTACTATTGACTAAGTGTTCAGGAAGGCTTCTCTGAGGAAGTGACTAGGAGGCAAGGCCTATGCGTAAGTAGGCAGCACTTCAGGAGGGAGAAACACTTCAAACCCAAGAAACTAAAGGTGTGAAGGTGTGAAAATCCCAAACAAGAGTTAATCTAACAATGAGAGGGCCAATGTGGATTACTTGGACTCCAATAGAGTATACACTGCAGGTCTCCCCACAATAATTGTGACTTGTAAATCTCCTAAGAGCACATTCAGATGCTGGTTTCACCTCTTTTACAGACATTTCAAAGGTTACCTTGGCCACAACCTAAGTCGTCTTTCTCAGGGGAATGAGTCACAAGACAAAGCCAGCCCTTCCCCTCCCGCCTGTAAAAATAGCTTTTCCAGAGCTACTGTTAGAATTGGCTTTTTTCCAGCACTTTATGCTCTATTGAAACGAAACACTTAAATGAGCAACTTACTCAGATTTGTGCTCTAGGAGAAATGACAGTATGTTTGGTTCTGCGGGGGGGGGGGGGGGGGGACTCCAGCGTGAATTTTAAATGACTACTTTAGAATTAATACCTGTGACACCGTGGAAGTGAGACATCTGTGATCCTAGTTGGGTAAAATAGCCCCAAGCCATGCACATGAGTAAGACAAACTGCCCACGAAGCAAGGGACTGGGAGTACGATTCTCAGCACAGCAGCCCGGGCTTTGTGCTTCGACATATAATTGAGACAGGCTCAAAGGCCTTCCGACATTTTGACATGTTGCTTGATTTGGCCACCAGGGGGAGACCCGGGAGTCGTCAAGCGTCAAACAGAACCACACCCAGATTATGGGTACTTATTATCTGTTTCTCCTCTGACTTCAAAAGGAGCAAAAGGAAAATGAAAAATTCTTAAGAAACACTGAACTTAAAAAAAAAACAAAAAAAAAAAAAAACGAGCTAACATTCACGTGACACGATGTTAACCATTTTAAAGTGTACAGTTTGATGGCATTTCGTCCATCCACGATATAGGGCAACCATCTTCTCTTTCTGGTTCTGAAACCTAAGAAATGCTTAAATTTCATAGAAAGAGAAATTGTATACAAATGCCCAGCCCTGTTCTAGCCTTATTCTGTCACACCCCCTGGTTTTGCCTCCACCTGCATCATGTTAAGGAATGGTTCCCCCCGGCGAATTCTCCGAACAGGTTTCTTCAATGAAGTCACAGAATCTGGTCCCGGGTTAAAATCACACGTTCAAAAATCAAAAACACCTCCATTCTTCACTTCTTTCTCTGGGAATCTCGCAGTTGCAACAGAAAGCCGGTATGGGCGACTGTTTAAAAATTCTACACATAATGTTTTGTCATTTCCCAGCAAAGATAGGATTTAAATTAAATATAGCTACAAAACGGAAAATAACAAGGTACTGCACCAACACCTTTCAGCATTTGGTCTAGAATTTAAAGTTATTTCCATCCAGAATGAAAATTTTCAATCTTTGTAGGTTAGAATGAGAGCCAAGATTTTAAGGGCACCATGTCAGTTGGTTAGATAACAAATTTGAGAAAAGCGGAACTAAATAGTTAATGTAATAGAAGCTGAAGGTTTGCAACCTAAATCCACTATTTTATTAAAGAATTTAATCTACTTCATGGGGCCCTGGCCCAGGGAAGGGTAAAAAAATGCCAAACTGGAGAGGCAGGGGGAGGGGAACTGCTGTTGGTGACTCTGGGAAAACAGGAGGGAGGGAAACCGAAGAGCGAATGAGGCCGGATCCGCCCTAACAAAGAGGCAGAAACTGTGTCTCAACTGCCACCAAATCCAGTTCAGGGCGGTTTGAGCCAGTTTCTGAGCTGGATTGAGAACAACAGCCTCGGCTGAGACTTGACTAGGGTGAAATAGAAAATACAGAATGGACTTCGCAGAAAGAAGTGGATTTGGCCTGGACTCGCAGGAGCCTAAAGCTGTTTCCTGGAGTAGCAAAGTCAGATAAAATATAAGGCCTGGAGTCGGAACAGGGGCCTGTTACGGGAGGAAAAATTACAGAACACTGCCTCTGTGCCATGATCCAGCCCGCATTTTCCCTCCTACTGCCCCTAATTGTGGCTGGTGAGGGAAAAGGGCCTCAGGGTATCAGTTTTCAGAGAAAGCGGGCTGCAGTGTTGGGGGAGGGGAGGATTTTGTGTCTTGGGTAGTTAAAAGTGTTTGCTAGGAGTTGGGGGGGAAAAATGTGTGAGAGGGTCTAAAGCAGAGGGAACAACACTTCACACCCTGCAGTTCACACCACCTCTCCGCACCTTTGCTGCATTATTGCACAACCACAAAGTACACCGCCCATCGGTGTTGTGGGAGCACCTTACATACAACTGGCACTTACACGTGACCTGACCAGGCTTCTTCAGCCCTGTGCATTAATGACAACGAACATACTCCACACTGTCAATGTGCTCTTTTCGTTCGTGTCCCAAAATGCAAACAAGCTGTACATACCTTCTCAAACAAGAGACAGACGCAGCAGTATTAGGTAACAGTGGAATGATAATCCTGTCCTCGCCTCTCCTCCCTCAGGTGCCAGAAGCTCCCGGACGTAGGATCGGTCCCACCCCTGAAGTGCCCCCCTGAGAGGCGTAGTCCGCTGCCTTTGAGGGTATGCACATCCTGCGGCCAGGTTTGGCTCAGAACCTTCCCCGGCCACTTAAGTCTCCTGACTCCCCCACCCCCCCAAACTCCGAAGGCTGCCTTGGAATTCTAGACAAAGTCTGGGCCTGCCTTGGAAGGGACAGGGGAGCGCAGGAAATTTTGGAGGTGGAAGGTGCTAAATTCACTCTCCCTTGAGTGTCCAGAGATTAAGAATCTTCCTGCCGCGCCAGTTTTAAGTGCCTGCGGACCCCAGGGCTTCTGTGACTTGGAAGGCAGCCCCGGTGTATGTAGGAGGCTCATGGGGGGGGACCCCTATGGAGTTTAGAGATTTCAAATACGCCCAATGGCAACCAGGTCTGTAGGTTTTAGAAATTTCTTAAGAGATTGGGGGAGGGGTGAGGGAGAAGATCAAGCTGAAAGATGTCACAATCCTACTGTAGAGATACAATGGGAACACACACACTTTGCTTTACTTGAGTGCAACAACCTACCAGAAATCGAACTTGTTACTAGCATGTTCTATTTGACGCTTAATACACAAATAACTTGTGCTGCTCTCACACGTTCATTTAATTAACTTTTAGACCTGGGTTGCTGTACATTCTGCTAGAAGGTGTTTTTTTTGTTGTTTTGTTGTCGTTTGAGGGGTTTTTGTCTTTTAGTAGGGGACGGTGTTTCTCCCCACATGAACATGAAGGAGGCTACAGAGGAGAGAATAGTAAAAATCACTATAATACGGAGAGCTTGCTATAAGCCTGACATAATACCAAATGTTTCGCATATTAAGTTATCTCATTCAACCCCCACCACGTATTTCTGACTTAGATATTATCATCCCCATCTCAGAGATGAGGACAGTGAAGCTTGCGAGAGTAGGTCTTTTATCGATTGAAGTGGCAGGCCAGGATTCTGGCTCTAGAGTCCGTGTCAAAATGCAAACTCACCCACTAATGATTATTTTTTTTCTTTTTTTTTTATTTCACCCACTAATGATTATATAAACCTTTTCCTAGCCCCTACTATATGCATCGACCTACTTTGGGCTGGGGAGGAAGATGATCGTAGTGACAGGAGGAGAACTGGTTCAGCGATGAGAACAAGGTTCCTGCCTTCAATGAGCTTTCAATCTAATAGCTGTTTTTTTCAAGGACAATTCAGGACTGCCTGACAAGGGATTATTATTTTTTTTTTTTCTCCCTCTGGGCCTCAGAGACCATCTGGGGAAAATAGTTTGGAATTTCCCTACCATTTCCGTGCTGTGGGGAGGAATATCTGAAGTGAGGACAGCCCTAGTACCAGCAGCCAGCACAGGCAGGCGGGGTGGAAAGGGGCAGGGCGAGGCCGCTGGGGAGCCGTAGCTATGGCAACCCAGCTTGCTTTCCAGAACAATGTCTCTAACCAGGAAAACAGCTCGGGAGCGCTTTTCTCTTCATAATCCCCATGGCCAGTTCGGCCAGGGAATGCACAAAGGGGATTCTTTTTTTGTAGAGAAATGACTCTTTACAAGGCCAAGAACAAAAGAAAACATTTGTTGTATAGGGTCTGTCTTTTGTATTTAGCTGGAATAAAATCAACAAAGCGCAGTTACTTAGTTCCTCTTTACCATTCACAGGAAATGAACACAGCTTTGTTGTACAGCTTCCTATTTTTGGAAAACGTTTAATTTTTATTTTATCCCCATTTTACAGATGAGAGATTAGCAAGCATGAATGGACATGCTGTCTCTAAAACTATAATTGAAACACCTGGGCGTCCTTTCAGAAGCTAGTCCTGCCTTTGGCTACAGATAATATGAAGAGGGTTCATGTCCACGTGCTCAGGGGCCAAGGTGCTACCAGGGCTCCCTAGACTCAGACTCAGGTCCTCCTGCTTTCAGTTTCCAGCCACTCACCCCTCCCCCCGCAGCAGCACCCCGTAGCCTGGAGAAGGAGGGACAGGAAGGGGGGGTAGAAATGGTGGGGAAGAAGGGAGGTGGGGGTGGAGACCGAGGAGGTGGAAGGAGAGGGGAGTGAGCTGAAGAGCGGAAGGAGGAGGAGTGGGGGAGGGGAGTGGGAGGAGGAGAAGGAGGAATGCGGAAGACATTCCAGCCCCACCCCTTGCAAGTCTCCACTCCAGCGAGTTTGGAAACTCCAGCTCACAGGGCTAAAAGGCTGCAGTGTGCGCTGGAAGGCTGCAGGCCTCCAGGCTTTCCAGTCATCTATAGCCAGACTACACCCTGCACACTAAAGGCTATCTCTATTGCTGAGCCGGAGTATGACCTCCCTAAGGAGGAGAACTGGGATGTGCTTGGCAGTCCCCACCCACAAGACCAAGAACGAAGGCGGTTACTATAAGCTTAATAATCAGCGATCTTCTATAAATACCCACACCTATAAATAATGTAATTCTTTGACAGTTAGATGAATCCAAAAGAATAAGAGCTCAACCACCTCAGGATACTAAAAGCCGTGCTCCCTAAGTCTCGGTGCTCTGGGGGGATGGGGGTACAGTGCTTTATACAATCAACAAGACCGAAATCAGCTTGGCCAATACTTGAGCATCAGTCCCTTTGTGCTATGATAAGGGAGGAAGAGAAATCCCATTCTCCTGGGGGTGAATTTACGGGCATTGCCTGAGGATCTTCAAACTACACTTTCTACCCCATCCCTGGAGATTCTTAATGATACTTAATGATAGGAAGTGTCTTCTTTTCCACCCCAACCCCAAAACAGAAAACCACAAGTACCAGGCTTCTAAGGAGTTGATTGGATGAAGTGTTAATACTAAACTAAGGCCTACATTCGTTGTGCTTCCCACAGTTTTTTATATTTCAGTAGATATTAATAGCTTACCCTGCTTTAGGAAGTGAAAACAATGTATCTTTATAGCAATTTTTTAAAAAGATTTATTGACTGATTATTTGAGAGAGAGAGATGGAGGGGGCAGAGGGAGAGGGAGAATCTCAAGCAGAGTCTCTGTTGACCGTGGAACCTGACATGGGGCTGTCTTAGCACCCTGAGATCGTGACCTGAGCAGAAACCAAGTCTGACACTCAACTAACCAAGCCACCCAGTTACCCCATAGTGAATTTTTTTTTTTAAGATTTTATTTATTTATTTGACAGACAGAGATCACAAGTAGGCAGAGAGGCAGGCTGAAAGAGAGAGAGGAAGAAGCAGGCTCCCTGCCGAGCAGAGAGCCCGATGTGGGACTCGATCCCAGGACCCTGGGATCATGACCTGAGCTGAAGGCAGCGGCTTAACCCACTGAGCCACCCAGGCGCCCCCCAATAGTGAATTTTTAAAGATTCTTTTAGAGTAGTTGAAATTCCTACAATGGAGAAATATATCATCCCCCTCCTAGAGTTTGAACTTTGTAATAGTCAATATTCATTCAACATTGATTGAACCCTCCCTAAAAATCGGGCACTATGGTACTATTCACTACCGCAGACCTGTGAGGTTTTAAAATCCCATTAAACATGGAACTTGCTTTCAAAGAACTAACAGGTTGGGAAGAAAGATACTCGGGACATCAGCTATTGTGGAGTGGTGTGATATATGCTTCATAAAGATAGGAACAAGGTGTGCTGTGAGAGAAGAAAGGAAAGACATGAAAAACAGATTGCAGATGGGTGGAGCAGCGAGATGGAGAACTTCTCGGGAAGAGCTGAAAAATGAGATGGAGCTTGCTAAATGATATCATAACCAGGAGTCAGAAAAACTGAGTTCCAGTTCCAGATTTGTCAATAGATCAGCTATTAGGCAGACGTAGAAGAACTCAAAAGATAAAGGCAAAACAGGGGACCTGAAATTCAGCAGGTCAGGAGCTTTGCAGGACCCGAAATGAGAGAATTAGCCTAATAAACGAATTGATCTCTTTCCTTGGCCAGGAGGTTTCCATGCATACTTTTAGAATCATAGCCACTCCACAGTTTTGAAGAATCCTTAACAAAGGTGAGTTCTTGGTGCAGATATCAACACTAAAGCACTTTAAAATTTCAGCATGTCATTTATATAACTTTAGGGTTATTAGCAAAGTCACACATTATTAGACTCTTTCTCAGACTGCAATGAAACACTTGATGCTGAGTCAATACCGCCTTCACTGTAATTTTGAAGTGGTCTGCTAAGACCTGTTCACACATGCGAGGCTAAGATCCAGCACCAGGGATTATGCTAGGGTCTCTGCCTAAGCCACATGCCCAACATTCAATCTGTTTAAGCACTTCAGCTCTTAAAGACAAGGACAGGAAGAGACAAACCTCCTTGCGAGGTTTGGCGAATGGTAGGGGTTGGAGTGCAAAAGTCTGTTTTCCTACTACTACCCCAGTTTGTGGTCCCTCAGCAAGCAGGTATCACAGATGCTGCTTTTCTCCACTGGTAATTCAGCAGTGAGTTCACCAAATATTTCTGGGTCTTCAGTTTTTGAGCACAACGTCAGATTCCATTACCTGAACTCTTTGCAATTAAGTATAATCACCTTACTCATAAAGATAGCAGAGGAAGAGTTATGTGTCACTTCTGACAGAACGGTTTTCAACTTGCTGGTAAACAACTTGGTACCTTCCTATCCTACCTTTGGGGAGACCACAGAAGCAAGTGTTGAGTGAAAACCTCCTTCAGGCAGCGTCTCCTTGCCAAACCACAAGACAGGTAGTATGACAGAGAAATGAAATTTTGGTGTGTTACACCCTTGAGAATTGGTGGGTATTGGATAACAGAGCACAATTTGGACACTCTTAAGTCACCTCAATATCCATTCTTCTACCATACTTCCTTTCCAACAGAAGTCACCTTTCCCTACACTATTCTTCTGTTTCAGAGAAGCAGACTCCAGCTCTAGCTCCAGGGAATGGATCTTGTTTAGTGTAAGCCAATCACAGTAATATTCTCTTACCAGTCATTGATTAAGACACTGGAATGTGACTCATGTCTGCCCAGCAAAATGTGAAAAAGTCTACTGGGGAGTCTCCAGAAAGCTTCTCAGTGGGGCAAAAAAGAGAGAGAGAGTGAAAGACAGGAGTTACTTCTTTCCTTCCCTAGCTGTTATCATACACAGATACTACAGTAGTCATCTAGTGCTGTGTTGCAATTTGCATTTATTTTCTCAACAAATATGTATCATTCCACAGTTTCTGTGAGTCAGAAATTCAGGAGTAGCTGGGTGGTTCTGGCTCAGGGTCTCCAATGAGGTTATAGTTGAGACATTTGCTAGGGCTGTAGTCATCAGCAAGCTTGACCAGGATTAGAGGATTTGCTTCAGTGATGTCTCCTTCACATGGCAATTGGCAGAAGGTCTCAGTTCATTGCTGGCTCTTGGCAGAAGGCTTCATTCAGTTACTTGTGATGTCACCTCTCCATAGGGTTAAGTGCATGTCCTCAGCTTTCTCCAGAGTGAGTGATCAAAAAGAAATTGTAAGGAGGAATTGTCTTTGTTTCCTAATTTCAGGAGTAACACACTGTCATTTCCACCCTATTTTGCCCATTACAAGTGAATCACTTAATACAGTCCACATTTAAGAGGAGGAGAATTAGACTCCACTTTTGCAGGGAGGTGTATTAAAGAGGTTGTGGACATATTTTAAACCAACACAGATGGGACAGCAGGATGTACTGCAGCCATATTAAGATCATGAGAGGCTCTAGCCCAAGGGTCCCCTCACACTGAGGAAAACAAGAAGACAGGAAAATGACCTTAGTGACAAAACTGAGCCAACAACCTATTATGAACTACTATTATGTGCGAAAAAATAATTTATTTTTATTTATTTAGGTTTGGTTTTCTGTTTTTTGTTTTTAACCATTTCAGCCTATTTAAGATGAGGTTGATTGATGTTTATAGCCAGCGTTGATATTCAACATATTTAATCAACAGTGTGTGTTATAAATTAACAATTAACCTATATATCGACATAAAAATGTAAAAATTCTAAAACATATATTCCTTAATTTCTAAACTTTAAGACTTGTATATCTGTATAAGGCTATTTATTCAATTACATATGTACGTATGCAGGTCTATATATGTATGTGTGTAGAATTGCTTATCATATGATAAAAACATGCTACACATTGTTCTTCAAATATTCTAATAATTTCCAAATAATTCATGATTTTTAAAAACATTTGGCATTACCTTTTCGATGCAGCCCTCATTAGATAAATATGCTACAGTATGAACTGTAATTTCATGGAAAGACTGCATAAAACTTACAACATTTCAAATGAACTGATAGTCATATAAGTGGCTTGTAATCTAGAGAAGTTTTCAATCTGTCTTAACACCAGCAGTGTTATTCATGGTACTGATTTCTCAGTTTCCACTGAGCTGAATGATTCCACACAAAATTTTTCTAGTAAAATTTTTAAAATAATAATTAGATTTTTATATAATCTCTCTATATATTAACAATCAAATAGAAAATATCATTTAAAAATAAGACAAAGATCATCCTTCAGGCCAGATGAAAGATGGCAATTAACGTGGGCCCATATGCCAAGTTGCCTGGGTTCAGATACTGGCTTGCCAGATAAATTTTAAATAATGCTCTGTACTGAGCTCAGTTTTCTCATTTGTCAAATATGGTTGATGATGATGTCTTAAATGAGTAATAAACTTTGAAAACAGACCCTGACACAGAAAATGCTAAATATTAGTCAGTATTTTTATCACTAAAATAAATGTTAATATCCTTGATCAACGGGAATTCAGTGAATTTTTCTTTTGAAATGCAGTTGACGTACAATACTATATTAGTTTTAGGTATACAACATAGTGATTTAACATTTACATACACTAGGACTTGATCACAACAATTAATCTAGCTACCATCTGTCACCATACAAAGTTGTTACAAATTATTAACTATATTCCCCATGCTGTATCCCCATGTCTTGTTTTATAACTGGAGGTCTGTACCTTTTAATCCCCTTCCCCTATTTTGTCTGTCCTCCTACTCCCCTCCCTTCTGTTAACCGCCAGATTATTCTCTGTATCTATGAGTCAGCTTCTGTTTTGTGTGTGTGTGTGTGTTTGTTTTGTCTTTTAGATTTCACATATAAGTGAAATGACATTGTATTTGTCTTTCTCTGAGTTCTTGCACTTAAGATAATTCCTTCTAGGTCTATCCATGTTGTTAGGAAGGGTAAGATTTCATTCTTTTTATGGCTGAGTAATATTCAGTTGTATATATACACCACATCTTCTTTATCCATTCATCTATCAAGGTGTCGGAGGCAGGCCCCTGGCCAGGGTGGCCTCCGCCATTAAAAGATGGCGCCTGGCTAGTTGCCAGCTTAGGATTGCCTCCTGAGACTAAGCGGAACACCCAAAGAGGAAGTAAACAGCATTGGTTGCTAGCGAAGTTGTTTGTTTAGGTGCACAGCCTGATTCGCTCCCTCCTGTACCCTGCTCGCTGATTGGTCATGTAAGCGTATATAAGTGTGTAGACTTGCGGAGAGAAGAGAGAGAAGATGCATCCGAACCAGGGTGTCTTGTCGTCCTTGCGGGGCGAGGGCGATATCAAGGGACACTTCGGTTGCTTCCATGTCTTGACTATTGTCAATAATCCTCCAAGGGAGCACAGGGGTGCATATATCTTTTCAAAGTGCTTTCATTTTCTCAGGTAAGTACTCTCAGTGAGTTGTAATGAATTCATCACTTTAAATGGAGGTAAAATTCAACAAAGATATCAAAATGTGGTACCTATATCTCAGGTAGCCCTTGGCTCCAAACTGCCCCCCAAAAGCCTTGCATTTTCCTGCAACCTCCCTTCTCTTTGGGGACTGTCTGCAGCGGCAGCAGAGAGTACAGAGCTCTATCTTTTCATGACTGCATTTGCCTCTACTATGACCTGCCCAATGGCATTTTTCTCTCCTTGTTTTGCTCAGAGTCAAAATTCTACAGAGACTGCAGCTCCCATAAGCAGTCATGTGAGTGTCACTCAGTGGGACCATCAGCAAGGGCTCCTTGGGAGACCCTCGATCTTTCATGCTGGAATGGCAGAACCTCGTGAGAGACCCTGTCTTCCCCACTGAGCTTCTGATCCAAATTTCACCCAGCCTGGAGTCCCTGGAGGAAAAATGGGCTAAACAATGGGTGTTGGAGCTAGGCCCAGGGTGACTGGTATGGACATCCAGCAATGAGAAAGAGCACTTCTCACAGTTCTGAAGCAGGGTCATGACCATTTAGCTGCTTGACCTTAGGAAGGTTCCAGGGAAGGGGCCAGGATAAGGTTCCAGGGCTGCAGGGATAAGGAGAGACTCATGGCTTGGGGCAGTGGTTCTTCACTTACTGCCAAGGAACCATTTAAAAAACAAATAGGGGTGCCTGGGTGGCTCAGGCAGGTAAGCGCTCAACTCTGGATCTCACCTCAGGTCTAGGTCTCATGGTCATGAGTTCAGGCCCCACGAGGGCTCCATGCTGGGCGTGGTGCCTACTTAAAAAAAAACAAAACAAACCAAACAAACAAAACAAATACATTGAAAGACAATGGAGGCATCTGGCTGGTTGAGTCAATGGAGCACAGGACTCTTGATCTCCCAGTCATAAGTTAGAGCCCCACATTGGGCACAGGGTTTACTTAACAACAACAAAATTATAAAAATAATGAAAACAAAACAAATCCCCCACCAACAAACACAACCAAAAAAACAATCGTGCTTCCACACCAGTGCATTACTGGGCTTCAGGGGAAATTTGTGTTTAAAGATGACAGGTACATTAATTTATCTTCACAAGACATACCTCAGACTGCTGCTTGGGAAAAACCTATATCATGGGAGATATTTTGGAAGATCTCTGCATGGCGTTAGGCCTGGCCATTAAATGATTTTTAAAAATATTTACTATATGTTATTTATTTGTATGTTTTTAAATTTATAAAGCGAGAATACTAAAATAAGACGTTTTTCTTAAGTAGCTTAAGGTCACAGAGTCCTTTCTTGGACTGTATTTGCATATCTGAATTGAGACAGAATGAATAATCTATGCAAATCCACTGCCTGAGTTTTTTTTCTCTAAGGCAAATCTTCCCGAAGAGATAAGACAGAAACTTGTCCCTTTATTCTCCAAATAGAATACAAGAGAGATGCACTGAAATTTCAGGATGAGTGGAATTCTAATTGGATGTCACCACTGTGCATCTGTATCATTCAGTATGCAATTAGAAAACAAAAACCACCCTAGTCATTTCAACTAGAGGAGATTTAAATAAAGGAATTGGTTAAGCCTGTTGTAAAGTCTGGCAAAGAAGGGACGGTCACTCCCTGAGTAATAATGACAACCATTCCTAGGTTGAGGGAGCAAAATCATTAAGCAGAAGCCATGAGTGTGAGCAGTGAAGGCTTCTGTTACTGGCGCCTGGCTCTCCGTGCTACAGCCCAGGAGGCTGCAAGCTGCCAGAGTCCCTGGAGCTTCCCTGGCCCAGACAAGGCTACTATTGTTGCCACTCCCACCTCCATTCTGTCATCATCCTTAAATAGTCTTTGTTGTTTCAATGCTACTGGAAACTGGAAAAAGAGTGTCACATCTCCCCTCATCTTGTCTTTTAATTTCCATTGGCAGAATCTGGCCCCAAATCAGCTGGTAAATGTAGATTATGGAATCCAGCCCCCCTTCAATGTACAGCAGAGCACCTAAGTGTGAGAATGATGGTAGAAAACAAATAAGGCAATTACCAGCCTGAATTACAAAGCAATGTTAAAGCAGTTACACTAAGGCAGTTGCATCACAAGGACCCTAACAAGGTCAAGACACTCTCTTACCTCCCTTAGAAGGTTTTCTGAAGAGAGTCAATAGTAAAACCATCAGTTGCCGCTCAAGAATCTTCAGTTCTGAGACGCTGAGTGTACAGGACTACATCAGGGGACTAAGAAAATTCAGGTGATTGAAGATTCCCACCTTTGAGCAAAGAAATATTGTGTTTGTGAGTGAATTTCTTAGAGGAAAAAGGACAAGTAAAATCCCATGGCTTTTTTCTCTAAGTATCCTAAAGTTTCTGTCTCAATGAGATTAAAGTACAGTCTTACTCAGGGATGAAAAGCAACATTCTATTTGGAACTCTGTAACCACATGCCATTCATATTAGGACAGTCTAGATAGAATAAGGTATAATTTCAAATTGTAGTAGAAATTTACAGTAGAAACTTAAAGTAGAAAGTTACAAGGGTGAACACTGTGGAAATAAACAAAGACCATCAAACGAGAAAAGTGTAAGCTATTTATTCAGAGTTTGCCATATCCAGGAAGTCAGCTACCATCATTCATGTTTAGGCAGAGACTCAAAGGCAGGCCAAGGATTGGGAAAGCTTCATAGTTGAAAAAGGGAAGCCTTCAAAATTGCCCTGAATAAAGGGTGTTGTATAGGGAAACTGTAGGTGGGCTAACTCGAAGTGGGGTATCTGGTGTGATTGGTTAGGGGTGCAAATAGAGCTTTCTCTCATTGGTCTTAAGGTGGGAGTGGGAAGTTATTAGTCAAGTCTGGGCCATTGGGGGTTTTTGTCACAGGGATTACTGTTGGGTTTCCTGGACTATCACTAGATAGTGGAAGTATCACTAGATAGTGATACTTCCTAGAAGTCTGGCTTGCAGCTGGCTTTCTGTGCTGGTTATTGTGAATACTAGTTTGGTTTCCTGGGTAGGTTGTTTCAGATTGTGGTTATTTGGGAGGAAAAACTTTTCTGTACTCTCTTAGGTTCAGGGAGAATTAAGCTGATAAACGGCTAATTAAGAGAAGGAAAACAGGGGCACCTGGCTCAGTTGGAAGAGCATTCCACTCTTCACCTCAGGGTTTTGAGTTTGAGCCCCATTTGGGTGTAGAGATTACTTAAATGAATAAACTTGAAAAAGAGAAAGAGAGGGGCGCCTGAGTGGCTCAGTGGGTTAAGCATCTGTCTTCAGCTCAGGTCATGATCCCAGGATCAGGGATGGAGCCTCACATTTGGTTCCTTGCTCAGTGAAGAGCCTGTTTTCCCCTCTCCCTCAGTTGCTCCCCCTGCTTGTGCTCTTGCTCTCTCTCTGTCAAATAGATAAATTAAAAAAGAAAAAACCTAAAAAAAAAAAAAGAGTTAGAAGAAAAACATGTAAATCTTATTTAATATTGTGTTTTTACATGGCAGAGGTGGGATGGAGAGCTTCATAAAAAAGAAGTGAAAACCCCAAGGCAGTGGTGAGACTCCAAAGCTAATCTACCATTTCAACCAAAGACTATACATTGTGGAGAAATGACTAGACAAAGGAAAGGGGTTTGGTTTTCTATGGGCAGTAAGTTGTGGGAAAGTGACTACAAAATATATGGGGGAAACCAATGGAAGATAAGGGTTATTTTAGTAAGGTTTGTTTGAGCAAACTCATCTTGGAGTCAACTTGCTTTCTCTGTTGTTAAGAATGTTCTTTTCTTCCTGGTACCAGGAGGGTGCCTTTCTCATGGGAAATTTATGACCTACTTTTAGGCAGAAAGAGGAGGTCAGAGAGTCCTTCCTGCCTCTGCTATTTCTCAGTTGCCTTCAGTTCAAATTTATCAATATGCCATAATGGTATATTTTAGGTGGCATGTTCTGATCCCCTCCATGGGTCAGAATTCTATTTTTATATATGGTCTGGCCATTGTCCACTTGTATATCAGTCTCTTAATTCCATATTGCAGATGTAGAGTTGAGATTGTACTCCTTCTGACATAGTCAACTCTATTTAGTCTGCTCCCGTTAAGGTCTTTACTTCACAATGGTTAATGATTCTTCTGAGCTAATACTAAGGCCAGGTTGAATATTAATAAGAGAAAAGCAATGTAACCAACTAGTTTCCCCTAAAATCTGGGGACAAAAGAAAAAAGTGATAGCCACTTTTTCATCCTGCAAGGGGCGTTTGAGTTTCCCAAGTTAATACCTGATGCCCCATATGCATCTCTAAGGGGTAGAATGTCAAGCTTGATAAAATGGGGAATTTTAGCCAGTTATTTTTGGGACAGCCCTGTAACTAAGTTTAGGCAGATTCTTTAGAATCAGACCATAACTAAAAAATTTCAATCCAAGCAGTTTGAAAGGTGGTCCTAGGAAGCATTGATAGGGGAGTGGGAATGTAAGACAAGGGAGGGTGAGAGGAAGCCTCAACCAGTTAGTTACATTAATTAGCAATTGCACTGGGGCAATTGAGGCCCAGTCTTGCTGGGAGCCTCTGGGAGTTGTCCCACCCAGGCGAGAGGAGGCTGGGGTGGTTATCTTCTAATTCTTATCAGTCATTAGCTGAGGGTTGCTCCCAGGGTTATTAACTCCAAAGTACTTAGAACCTACTCTGCACCTGGGCTGAGAGAAAACCCTCAGGCAGAGTCATAATGCTAGCTTTAGGACAACTGTCTGCTTGCACTGAAACAGTAAGTATTGTAGGGATGTGAGCACAGAACTGACAGTTTCTTCCACATTGGGCAAGAAAATGAGGATGGCTTCCTAAAAGGTACTGAGATCTAAGAGAATTCAAAAGTACTTTACAGCAACTTTCCATGTTGCCAACCTTCCTTCTCCCTTCCCTGTAAATCCCCCAAATGTGCCAGAGGTCTGACCTCTTTTTTTATGTACACCCCAGTGTCAAGCTCTGACCTGTTATTTTGTTCTTTCAGAATTGATTGTGGCTGGGTTTGGGGGAGGAGGGCGGGAGTTATATTTCCAAAATGGAAAATAACAAAAACAAAACCAAGCATAATATTGTAATAATTTTGTATGGTGATAGATGGTAACTACACTTACTGTGGTGAACATTGCGTAATGTATGTAATTGCTAAATCGCTATGTTGTACACCTGAAACTAATGTAATATTTTATGTCAACTATACTTCAAATATAAAAATGGATCACAAAAATTTCCTAGACTTAAATTCAAACCTGATATTTGTAAGTAAGGTATATACATTTAAAAAAAAAAAACTTGGCTTTTAAAGCATGTAACTTTAGTGATTAAAGTGTTTTGTTTTTTTTTAAAGGGGGGAAAAATCAGACAAGTATTAGATAGTGTTTCCACCAGGTCTGGTATCCTGAGAAGGGCTCATGACTTTCATTATTTTTCAATCAGGAATGCATAACCTGAATCAAATCATGAGGAAACATCAGACAAATCCAAACTAAGGAACATTCTATAAAATAGAATGGATTATTCAAGAATGTCAGTGTTATGAAAAGCAAAGAAACACTAACAAGTTTTTCCAGATTGAGAGAAACTAAAGAAATATGACAACTAAATGCAACATGTGATCCTGGGCCCGTCCTTGAAGGAAAAAAAAAAAAAATACCATAAAGGAATTACTGGGATAAAATCAGAATATGATTCATAAAATAAAGTATCAATGTTACATTTTTAAATTAGGTTACTGTACAGAGGTTATATAAGAGTATAACCTTGTTCCTAGGAAATACACACTAAAATATTGAGACAAAAGGCCATAATGTATGCAAATATGTCTATACTCAAACGTGTCTTCTTTCTTTCCTTATTTTTAAAAATATCAGTGGGTTAAAGCCTCTGCCTTCGGCTCAGTTCTTGATCGCAGGGTCCTGGGATGGAGCTCCACATCGGGCTCTCTGCTCAGCGGGAGCCTGCTTCCCTCTCTCTCTGCCTGCCTCTCTGCCTACTTGTGATTTCTTTCTGTCAAATAAATAAATAAAATCTTTAAAACAAAACAAAACAAAAAGAATGAATCCCTTTTTAAGGATTTTATTCTTTTTTTTCAAGTTTGTTTTGTTTTGTTTTGTTTTAATTTGACAGACAGAGATCACAAGTAGACTGAGAGGCAGGCAGAGAGAAAGGAAGGGAAGCAGGCTCCCTGCTGAGCAGAGAGCCCCATGCAGGCAGGACCCTGAGATCATGACCTGAGGTGAAGGCAGAGGTTTTAACCCACTGAGCCACCCAGGCGCCCTGAATCCCTTTTTATTTTTTTTAATTTTTTTTTAAAGATTTTATTTATTTATTTGACAGGCAGAGATCACAGGCAGATAGAGAGAGAGAGAAGGGGGAAGCAGGCTCCCTGCTGAGCAGAAAGGCAGATGTGGGACTCGATCCCAGGACCTTGAGATCATGACCTGAGCCGAAGGCAGAGGCTTAACCCTCTGAGCCACCCAGGTGCCCCTGAATCCCTTTCTAGATACACACACATACTCCACCCCCTCAAACACACACAGAAGAATTGATTATGGCAAATGGCCTAAGGTTTCTGCTTCAGTAGGCCATATGTCATAGGTATGGCATTAATATTTCCTCAGCTTTTGACCATGAAACAAAACCAAAAAAATGGATTCTAGCCCTTGCCTGGAATGGAGATCTATTTAATCAGGTATTTTGATTTTCTGGGGAGCTGCAGTGTAAATAGACAAAAAAACTGTCAATAAAACTGATTCTTTCCCAAGCTATTTACTGAACCCTGATGACATATTGGTAATCTGTATTGATTGTTGCTCATATACATCTAGTCAGGTAGCACGACAACTCTCAACATGAAAACACTAAAGCCAGAAGGGCTAAGAATCAGAGTAGAACTCTTGGATAGTAGGTATATATATATATATATTAAGGTGTAGTAGTTAAGCTCTTGTGCTCTAGATGGTAGATTGGGTTACAAATTTGGCTTTATCACTTACTCACTTCATGACAATGATAATACTATTTAACTTCTCTAAACCTATTTCCACATCTATAAAATAGAGATCATAACAGTGCTATCTTCCAAAGGTTCTTAGGAAGATTTAACAAGTTCGTGTATGTGACTCCCTTGGGATAAAAGTTGTCTTTATATGTCTTTTGTTGTTGTTGTTAAGATTTTATTTATTTGAGAGAGAGAGAGTGAATGAGAGGGAGAGAGAATCTGAAGCAGACTCCATCTGCACTGAGCACAGAGCCGGATGTGGGGCTTGACAACCTCAAGGTCATGACCTGAGCCGAAACCAAGAGTTGGACACTTAACTGCTGAGTCACCCAGGCACCCCTAAAAGTTGTCTACATATGTTTTAAAACCTAATATGTCAGTGAGGGTTCAGTGAGGGATAGAGCCCCTCTGTGTTATTAGTAAAGGGACTTATTAGAGGAATTAGAGCTTACACACTTTGGGAGGAACTGAGGAAGCAAAGATCTGGAAGGAGAAGTTGGAGGAATAGTCACCAAACAATTCCCCCAAAGCCCTCAGTCACTGGGCAAGTTGAAGCTTGCAAGGAAATCTGAGAAGCCAACACCTCTATCAGCGAAAGTGGGACTGGGACGGGGGTGCTCACTGAGCACTCTGGGAAGCTATACATCTCTGTAGACACAATCTTTTTTTTTTTTTTAATATTTTATTTATTTATTTGACAGAGATCACAAGTAGGCAGAGAGGCAGGCAGAGAGAGAGGGAAGCAGGCTCGCCATAGAGCAGAGAGCCCCATGTGGGTAGGACTCGATCCCAGGACCCTGGGATCATGACCTGAGCCAAAGGCAGAGGCTTTAACCCACTGAGCCACCCAGGCGCCCCTCTGTAGACACAATCTTTATGTGTCTATTGCTAAGTGTCTGTGGTGGGTCTGCAGCTGTTACTGATTTTCTCGCCCAGCTGTTAGAAAGAAGAGCCTGGTGTAGAACAGAGGAGAGGGAACAACTTGGACCCACTGTGAGCACCTTGACCTTGGCTCATCAACATGTGGGATAATGAAGACCTGCAGGGAGACATGGCTACTATTTCACTTCTGCCTCTGAAATCATGAGCAAAGTCTTCTTGTGGTGAATTCAAACCTGGAATCCTACAGGGGAGAGACTCTGGGAAACATATTTCCCAGATTAGCCAAACTGACAACAGAACAATCCAGCATACCCCAAATAACAGTGGCTTTAAAAGTATAGTTTATTTCTGTCTCATGTAACAGAAGCCTAGAGGTGGTCATTCCACAGTGACAAGGAGGTAGCTCTTTTAGATTTGTTTGCACTGCTATCCATAGCAGGCAGCTTTACTCCACAGTCTAAGGGGGTAATGAAACTCCAAAACTCATGTCCTCATTCCAGTCAGAAGGAAGGAGGAAAAAAAATAAGATGCTTTTTTAAAAGCACTTCCTGGAAAAGTCACGCAGCGGCAAGGGAGGCTGGGAAATATGATCTTTATTTCAGGAACTCATATCCAGGGAACACTTGAGAGAGGGAGAAAATAAGTATCAGGGGGCAAATAGCTGTTTTTGCCACAACCTACTCATCAACCTGCTCCTTCTTTCTTCTGTCCCTCTGAGACCCAGTACCAAAGTGCCATCTGGTCACTGCATTAAGCTCAAAGTTCAGAAACTCTGGATGACATTGTGTCATCTCCATCATGGCAGGATGTGGCTGCTCACAGCCCAGAAATCCACAACCTGGAAGTTATTTGCCTTGCTCCCTCATTCAAACTCAATATATAATGGTGAGACAGGTATAGGATAATCGTAATTAAAATTTCAGTTGCGTAAGGGAAAGATGGGAAACTTTCACACAACACTCACTGGTACTGGTCTATAGGAGTTACCAAATTCTGCTGGGCAGGAATTACAAAGATTCCTTGGCCTAAAAATAGAGTTCCTTTGTCAGCTTACCAGGCATCCCTTGGTTCTGTCTCTGCTTAAACTCCTTCACTTACTGTCCTTGTTTATGGACTGAATTGTATCTCCCCCAAAATCATATGCTGAAGCACTAATGTCCCAATGTGGCTGTATTTGGAGATAGGATCTTTAAGGAGGTACTTAAAGCTAAATGAGATCAAAACGGTGGTTCCCTAATCCAATAGAACTGGTATTCTTAAAAGAAGAGAGAGAAGGGGGCGCCTGGGTGGCTCAGTAGGTTAAGCCTCTGCCTTCAGCTCAGGTCATAATCTCCGGGGTCCTGGGATTGAGCCCCGCATCGGGCTCTCTGCTTAGCAGGGGGCCTGCTTCCCCCTCTCTCTCTGCCTGCCTCTTTGCCTGCTTGTGATCTCTGCCTGTCAAATAAATAAATAAAATAATAAAGAAAAAAAAAAAGGAGAGAGAGACCAGAGGAAAGGCCATTTGAGGACACAGAGAGCTGTGCACACTCTAAGGAGAGATGCCTCAGGAAAGCCAAACCTGCTTATACTTTGATCTTGAACTTCTAGCCTCCAAAACTTGGGAGAAAATGCATTTCTATTGTCTAAGCCACCCAGTCAATGATTAAAAGACCACTCCAGCCCTATAGTCTCTTTCTTTGCTAGCTCAGAAGTTCCTCCTTGCAGGCAATATAATTCTTTCAAATAGGAATTTCTTTTTATTTATTTTCAGTTATTCCTTGTCCTTATAATCATAGCCAAGACTTATCCAGGTATCTTTTTTTTTTAAGCCTAAAGAGTGGTCTTGTACTCATTGGCTATAGTATACTGCCCATCCATTTCCTTCTTCAATTTAATGGAACTACCTTGAAGTCATTTAAAACAGACTTGAGTGGGAAGAAAGAACCCTTAATCGACTCTTTGCCAGCTGGTTGATGCTTTTGTACGATGAAGCACTAGTTTTATCTCCTGCTAAAGCTGCAGGTTTTTAGCCACTGCTGATAATTGGTTCAGTTTGGGCTGCAGAAGCAGTTGTCTTTTTCATCCCTGAAAGGTCCAAATTATCAAGTTAGATGGCAGGCCTTGGGCAGATAGCAGCTCTTTTAGCAATCCTGTAGTCCCTTCCATTTCTGGTTCTGTACTGTCTGTCTCTAGCCTGTAAGGTTTTGCTAAAAGTGTCAAGAAGCTGTCAATACACACAAAAATCATTAATTTTTCCTATCCTTTCCCCTTACAGCTACAGCCTCAGTCAGCACATGGTGTCCTTTTCAAGTGAAAGCAGGGTAATATTTACCACCAACTGATTATCCTGCAATACTGAGTCTATGCCACCTGCTGCCCAACTTCTAAGTCAGTACCATGCCATATTTTCAGTTTTTGTTAGGCGGAGTGCCCCACTTTCTTTTTTTTTTTTTTAAAGATTTTTTATTTATTTATTTGACAGACAGAGATCACAAGTAGGCAGAGAGGCAGGCAGAGAGAGAGAGAGAGAGAGAGAGAGAGGGAAGCAGGCTTCCTGCGGAGCAGAAAGCCCGATGCGGGGCTCGATCCCAGGACCCTGAGATCATGACCCGAGCCGAAGGCAGCAGCCCAAACCACTGAGCCACCCAGGCGCCCCCGGAGTGCCCCACTTTCAAATACTTAATCCTTTGTCTCTTGGGAGTCCATTTAGCATGAAACATAGAAACCTAAAAACAGGGGCGCCTGGGTGGCTCAGTCAGTTAAGCATCTGCCTTGGGCCCAGGTCATGATCTCAGGGTCCTGGTATTAAGTGTTGGCCCCCCATCCCCCATCGGGCTCTCAGCAGGCAGCCTGCTTCCTCCTCTGCCCACCACTCTATTTGTGTTTTCTCTCTCTCTGTCAAATAAATAAATAAAATCATAGAAAGAAAGAAAGAAAAGAAAAGAACCTAAAAATCACACATAGTTCAATCAGATGGAAGTTTCTTCTCTTTTATGTATATTGTGTTGGAAATTAACGGGACAAGGCCTGAGGGCAGTGCCAGTCCTCAAGGACTCATTCCTTTATCTTTTATCTTGTTACTTTTCCATCCTCAAACATTTTTTTTTTTTTAAGATTTTATTTATTTATTTGACAGACAGAGATCACAAGTAGGCAGAGAGGCAGGCAGAGAGAGAGAGAGAGGAGGAAGCAGGCTCCCTGCTGAGCAGAGAGCCCGATGCGGGGCTCGATCCCAGGACACCGAGATCATGACCTGAGCCGAAGGCAGCGGCTTAACCACTGAGCCACCCAGGCGCCCCCATCCTCAAACATTTTTAAACCCAAAGCTTCTAGCTAACGGACAGAGAAAGATGTGAAGAAGATCATGCCTTCTCCCTTTAACGACAATTTTCCAGAAGTGTCCAGAATATTCCTTTTGCTTACACCTGTTGGATAGAACTCAGTTCTATGGCAACACCTAGTTGAAAGAAATGCTTTCCTAGTTGAAAGAAATGCTTTCTGCTAGGAATGGAATACACTGAATTGCCAAGCTCTCTCTCTCTCTTTGGGTATACTGCCTAGAAAAAGTACTCACCAATTTCAGTTCTGTCCTATGGGTAGAAATTTAGTTATTTGGCATACATACTTGCAAGGGCAGTTAGAAAACAAATGTTTTATTACTAAGGGGAAGACAAGAATAGATATCTGGTGACAAAGAACAGTCTTGGTTGGCTATGGCATGTGAATCGTACAGCACAGTGACAATCATAAAGTTAAGAATTGGATAAATGTTAACATTTTTGTGTCAACATGTGACCCATGGAAGACCCTACCGAGGTGCTTGTTTCACTCCCACTTAGATAACTTCTTTCTTTAACTGACTTTTTTTTAGAGCAGTTTTAGGTTTGCAGCAAAATTGAGGGGAAAGTACAGAGAGTTCCCATGTACCTCCTGCCCCCATACATGCATAGCTTCCCCCACCTTCAATGAATAATCTTTTCTGTTTAGTATATAGAAGTGAAACCTAATCATCCATTCTTTGGTTCTCATCATCAGCACAAGAAAACTCAGCTGATAATTGTGAGTAGGAAGCTACTTCACGATTACTTTAAGAAATTTTAGGGTACAAACTATATACATAAAGAAAACTGGAGTGGAATTTTAAGGAAGAAAGCTCATGTTCTTTTTAAGTTCTTAAGTTCATAATATTATCATATTTCATGAATATTAAACAATAAATGTAAAGCAAAGATCAATGATATAGTTATTGTACCTCTGAGAGTATCATGTTCAGTATGAATAAGTATATTCCGTAGTATAATTTTCTATATGGAGAGCAAATAAAAATTAATTTTGCTTTAATAACACAAAGAGCACCATTTTAAATCTGACCAATTCTTTGCTAATGGTAAAATGGAAGATCCTGTGACTCTCAACTGCATACAATCATGGGGTCAGCTAAGCAACATTTTGGGGACTATGGAAAGGTTACCTTACTCATTAACTCCATTCCTCAAATACTTTTCTCTCGACCCTTGATACCTGAAATTCCTTTGAAAAGAGATAAAGCCTTTTATTTCACGAAGGTGTTAAAGAAAAAAAAAATTAGAGACCAAAAATTGAGAACTTAGTGAAAAAGTGTAACTGCCAAGTGCAGAATCCATTTGGGCACTTAAGTAGGCTCTTGGAAATGAGGTTTAGGGAGGAAAAATGGGATAGTCTTTGACATTAGAAGATCATAAACTGTATCTGCCCATATTAGGAAAGCAAATATCAAGAGTGATATCACTGGCTACTGATTCCTGGGTTAATCAGCAGTGTTACTGTGCATATGGTGCCCATCTCAGGACTATGGCATCTAGCTCCCTCAGCTCTGCATGTGATGTCCTCCTTTGGGATTAGAGTGTCTAGTTTTATTCATCATGAATTAGGATTATTTTACTAAATCAAGTCTGCATCAGGATCACAGGCTAGGTATCTAGGTCTGTTAGATGAAGATTTACGACAAGTAGAAGATAAATGCAGTCTGAGAGTGGTAGACTAATGTGAACAGGCTTCAGTCGAGATATAAATAACTAATGATAGATCTTGTCATATTTTATTTGAAAGAGAGAACAATAATAAGAATTTAACAGACATCCAATACTTTAAATAGTAAGTGAGCCAATCGTAATTGTAGATGTGTGGCAGTGAATAAGATACCTGAGCAGAAGCTGGAAACAGAAAGGATCACTCACACACTAGAATATGAGGCATTCAGATAGAGCTCTTTCTCTCACAGGTTGCCATGTTGCCTGAATTCCACCACTAGTCTTTCCTTTACCATTTCATGTATTTTGGTGTTTAAGAATTCATTTTCAATTTATTAATAAGTGAGAAAGAAAGAAAGAACATTACTAAAAATTATCTGAGAAGGACTTGGAAAATAAAAGATGTTGTCTGATAAAGAAACTTGAAAGGGATAAAGACATTAGAAAAGACAAGATGCCAAACATAAGTTTCACCTATTGCACGCTTCAAACCACTGCTCTCCTGGTAGTTAAGTTGCAATCCTGAATTATTAAATTCACTTTGCTACAGAATCACACAAAATATTGTTTTCATGTAGTTCAGGTATCCGGTAGTACCCCTTATTTAATATCAGAATAATTTCTTTTTTTAAAAGTTTATTTATTTACTTTTTTGTCATCTCTACACCCAGTATGACCCCAGTATGGGGTTCAAACTCACGACCCCGAGATCAAGAGTCCCATGTTCTTCCAACCGAGCTAGCCAGGCATCCCTTAATACCAAAATAACTTCTTTAGTTATAGAAGAACAAGGTGTTTT
The DNA here is from genome assembly GCF_011764305.1 of Mustela putorius furo. Lineage (NCBI taxonomy): Eukaryota > Metazoa > Chordata > Mammalia > Carnivora > Mustelidae > Mustela > Mustela putorius. The sequence goes on along the minus strand of NW_025422368.1, from coordinate 33,903,256 downwards.
TTGACTCCAAACCAAAGAGATTCCTTTATCCCAAAAGGAACTGCTCTTCTGATGAGATACTCAGAACCCAACGTCACCTGAATTTGTGAGTAATTTCTTAAAGTGAGTTCTCGTATCACCGGGTAGAATTTTCCAAAATCAGTATTCTTTAGCTCCTCTTGAGCTCAAATTTTTTTCCTTTCAAAATTTGCACTTCAAATATCAACTGCAACTGAAATTTCTTTTCTTCCATTCTTTCCAAAAGGATGTAACTATTTCCCTTGAGATTATATTCTCTCCACTTTGCAAAAGGATTTTGCCTGGGCAAGGAAAAGTTCTGGGGTTTCTAGAAAATGCAAATTGCCACTTGCACCAAAGAGATACGGACGCTTTCACTAGGATTTTGTCAGCAGGTCTCATTTACATCTAAATTGGAGTAAAGAGGCAGTGTAGGAGGAAAACTCCACCATCCCCATTCCTCTCATCCCCACTGGAGAGAAGCAGAGGGAAAGAAATCCAGTAATTGTTTTCCACTTGTCATTTACAAAGTTTGAAACTAGTCTACTGTAGGAACATTGTAGCTTCCTTTTTTCTGTCATGGTTTTTTTATTTTAATTTAGTTCCTGGTAGTGATTAACAAGACTCCTAAAGAGGAAAATCCCCTGTCTTAGATTTGTCTTCAGAGACTGACAAAAAAGTGAGACATGACAGAATCTGAATGTGAGAAAGAAAGCTACAGCCTACTTAGCAAAGAAGAAAAGAGAACACAGGCTGGCACTAAGACAGGGCCCTGTGGCTGAGCAATCCTACAGCCCATGTGTGGGTTCTCAACTAGCTGTCATAACATTCTGAATTGATTGCCTATGATTATTGGCCTTACATGAAGTTTTTTCTCATCAGTTCACTCAGTTCTATGTAGATCTTATTCCACAGGATCCTGGCTTAGTAGGCTTTCACAAAGTCATGGCTTTTGATCTAAAAATAATCTGAAAATCCCAGTTTAGTCCTCAAATACAATCTGACAAGGTATAAACAATGCTAGCTCAGAAGCCTGTACTGATGAGTCTATTCACTGCCGCATTAATAATTAGAGTACCTGGTGCAGGGATGCCTTGGTGGCTCAGCAATTAATGCTTGCAACAGATGGCAAATCCCTTAGGCAAGCATGAGAGAAAAGCAGAAACCACCATGTTTTGTTTTGTTTGGGGGTTTTCTTTATGTTGTTATTTATTTATTTATTTATTTTAAGGATTTTTATTTATTTATTTGACAGAGAGTGTGAGTGAGAGGGAGAGAGAGTAAGCACAAAAGCAGGGAGACGGGGAGGGAGAAACAGACTCTCCACTGAGCAGGGAGTCCAATGCAGGGCTCAGTCTCAGGACCAAGGGATCATGAGCTGAAGGCAGATGCTTAACCAACTGAGCCACCCAGGCGCCCCAGAAACCACCATGTTGATGATGAGACTGAATGGCTCTAATTAATTAATAATATTAAGCCAACAATATCAGAATGGAGAATAAAATTCTTTATAAGATAAACTATATAAAAATTTCATTAAATATTGATCAATGTTTTCCTGAAGGCAAGAACATATTAGGGGCAGTAAAAACACTGACAAATCTTTTTCCAGATAAAGTGTACATAGTATCTGAAACATAGTTCTATTAATAATATTTTACTTCGAAATTAGTCAAAGGAAAGGTGCTGAACATCAGGGAAGTGCAAACCAAAACCTCAATGATAACAAAAAGATCACAAGCGTTGGCAAGGATTTGGAGAAAAGAAAACCTTTATACCCTGTTTGTGGGAAGGTAACTTGGGACAGCCATTATAGAAAGCAGTATGGAGGCTCCAAAATAAAATAAAATAAAATATATAACTATCATGTGCTCTAGCAATCATTTTTCTAGGTATATATATTTAAAGTAGCTCAAAGAGGGGCGCCTGGGTGGCTCAGTGGGTTAAGCCGCTGCTTTCAGCTCAGGTCATGATCTCAGGGTCCTGGGATCGAGTCCCGCATCGGGCTCTCTGCTCAGCAGGGAGCCTGCTTCCCTCTCTCTCTCTCTCTCTCTCTCTACCTGTCTCTCCATCTACTTGTGATTTCTCTCTGTCAAATAAATAAATAAAACCTTAAAAAAAAAAAGGAGCTCAAAGAGATATCTGTGCCCCACAAAGGCCAAGATGTGGGAACAACCTAAGTGTCAATCAAGGTGAATGGATAAAGAAATAGATACAAGGACTATTTTTCAGCCTTTAAGAAGAAGGAAATCTTGCCTTTTCCACAGTATTGTGAGAACATGGATGAACCCAGAGGACATTACACTAAGACACAGAAAGAAGCCAGACGTGGAAAGAAAAATGCTGCATGATATCACTTAAATGTAGAATCTTAAAATCCAGTTCATAGAAACAGAGAGAAGAATGGTGGTTACCTCCAGTGGGGGGAATGGTGAGATGTTGGCCAAAGGGTACAAATTTTAGTTATGTAGGATGAATTATTTCTAGAGAGATATAATGTAAATTGGTGACTATAGTTAATAAAACTGTACTGTATACTTGAAATTGGCTAGGAAAGCAGATCTCAGGTTTTTGTAACACAAATACAAACACTAAAAGGTAACAAACTAAGTGAAGAGAGTAATATGTTAATTAAAATGACTGTTTTAATCATTTTATTATGTATGTGTATATGAAACACCATCTTGTACACCTTAAATAGTCATATAATTTTAATTTTAAAAATCAAAAATAAAAGTAACAAGAGAAAGTTATACTTCTGTATCATTGGGAGGTTCTTCCAAGTATAGTCTTAAAATAGTGTTGGAATAATTACAAAATAGAGCATACAAATTCTTCATTTTTAGCTTCCTCTTTTAATAAGGTAAAAGGACAAATAATTGTGGCAAATAATTAAATACAGTACAAAGCATAGAATATTATTTTGATGAGACAATAAATCTTTTCTATCTGGCAGAAGGTAAAAATTAACATTTTATTTTTTTAGAAATAAATGCATCCAAAAATTCACATGGAATTTTAAGGGACCTCAAATAGCTAAAACAATCTGGAAAAAGAAGAACAAAGTTGGAAGACTCACACTTCCTGATTTCAAAACTTATTACAAAACTATAGTAATCACAACAGTACGGCACTGGCCTAAAGATGAACACATAGACCAATGGAATGGATAGAGATCTTAGAAATAAACCCTCACACATAGGCTCAAATGATCTTTTTCAAAAGAAGCCATTCAATAGGGAAAGGGCAGTCTTTTCCACAAATGTGTAGAGAAAACTGATTATCCACATGCGAAAGAATGAAGTTGGCCCCTTACCTTACACCATACAGAAAAAACTCAAAAAGGATCAAAGATCAGAGAGCTAAAAGTATAAAACTCTTAGAAGAAAGAAAATATAGGAGAAAAGTTTCATGATGTTGGATCTGACAATAATTTCATGGGTATACATCAACAGCACAGATAACAAAAGAAGAAATAAATTGTACTACATCAAAATTTACCACATTTGTGTACTAAAAGGAAACAATCAACAGAATGAAAAGGCAACCAATGTAATGGGAGAAAATATCGCAAATCATATTATCTGATAAGGGGTAAATATCCAGAATATATAAAGAATACCTACAACTCAGAACAACAAAACAATAACCCAATTAAAAAATGGGCAAAGGACTTCTTTCTCTGAAGAAGATATACAAATGGCCAAGAAATGTATGAAGAAATGCTCAACATCACTAATCATTAGAAAAATGCAAGTAAAAAAATGAAAACCACTGAGATATCATTTTACACCCATTAGGATGGTTGCTATTAGAGGCAAAAACCAGAAAATAATAGCCTTGACAAAAGATTTGAAGAAATCAGAACTCTTATGTACTGTTGGTGGCAATGTAAAATGATGTGGCTGCAATGGGAAACAATATGGTGATTCCTTAAAAATTAAAAATAGAGTTGTTCTATGACTCAGCAATACCACTTCTAGGTATTTATTCAAAAGAATTGAAAGCATGGTCTTAAAGAGGTATTTGTACATCCTTATTCATAGCAGCATTATTTACAATAGCCAAAAGGTAGAAGCAACCTAAATGTTTGTCAACAGAGGAATTTATAAACAAAATGTGGTGTGTGTGTGTGTGTATAAATAAAAATATATGCATTATTATGTATTAATTTATATATATACACACACACACACGTATATAATGAAATATTATTCGGTTTGAAAAAGGAAGAGAATACTGACACAGGCTACAACATGGATGAACCTTGAGAACATTATGCTAAGTGGAATAAGCCAGTCTCAGAAAGACAAATACTTATTTGAAGTATCTTTGGGAGTTAAACTTGTGGAAACAGTAATTAGAATGGTGATAGTCAGGAGTTGGAGAGAAGGAGGAATGGATGTGTAGAGTTTCAGTTTTGGATGATGAAAAAGTTCTGGAGATTATGAATATGAACATATTTAACACTACCGAACCATCCACTTATGAATTGTTAAGACAGTAAATTTTATGTGTAATTTTGTCACAATTCAAAAATTTTCTTTTAATTGATGGGGCACCTGACTGGCTCAGTTGGTAGAGCCTACAACTTTTGATCTTGGGGTTGCAAGCTCAAGCCCCATACTTAAAAATAAAATCCTTAAGGGGTGCTGGGGTGGCTCAGTTGGTTGAGCATCTGAGTCTTTTTTAGAAAAAAAAAAAAAAAAGATTTATTTATTTGAGAGGGAGAGAAAGGGAGAAAGAGAGGGCAGAGAGAGAGATTCTTTAAGCAGACTCTAGCTGAGCGTGATCCCTGGGCCCATGAAATCACGGCCTGAGCCAAAATCAAGGTTTAGTGACTGAGGTGCAGGGGCCCCAAGTGTCTGACTCTTGATCTCAGATCAGGTCTTGATCTCACAGTTTTGAGTTGGAGCCCTGCGTTGGGTTCTGCACTGGGGATGGAGCCTACTTAAAATAATAATAATAATAATATTAAAATTTTAAAAATTTTAAATAACACCTGCCAAGGCCAAAATTGGTCATTTTTGTAGAAAGAAAGCCAAATCTGTTTTCATGAATATTTGGCAGGAAATGATTAACAAGTTCCTTTTAAAATTTCATTTACGAGAAGTCGATCGAACTGAACACATTTGCAGAACTTTTTCTTCAGTATATTTATTAACATTTTTCAGATTCAGTCCTTATTACCAGATATTGCAGTTTTAGAAACCACATCAAATAAAAGTTCCTATTCTGCATATCATTTACCATTTTTTGTAACCATATAAGTTTCATCATTAGATCTCTTTTTACATTCTTGATCAACCAGAGACATTAGGGCAAAAGTATTATCATTTTCCTTTGATAAATAAAACACATTCCATTATCTTGAATATCTGGTTATATTTCTCTGCCACTATTGCTCCTTGAGTAGCATGCCAGTTATTAAGTTATTGTATTCCAGTCCCAAACTTTTCTTTATTTTGCTTTGTGATGCTAAAGCCAGGATTCTTCAGACATCTTCCTTTGCCAGATGGCTCCATTTTAGGCTCTTTTAATAGAGGGTGTTAGAAGGAAATTGCAAGTCTAGAGGAAGAAGAAAGGATTTGCCCTTCCTGCCTGTTTCCTAATTGTGGTTCTTGTATCATCCCAGCAATGCTTCTTCATGCTAGTAGTCCCAGTTCCTTCTCATAGCAGCACTGAATCTAGTGTGCAGTTAACCCAACAGCGGCAGAATGAATTTTAATGTGCTTCCAAGATCCTCAGAGACACTAGCACAAACTGAGTGGCACCTCTTTAGCAACTCTGGTTAGATTTTAGCTCCACAGAACCTCTCCTCTAAATTTCTAGGTATTATCAATTTCGACCTCTTCCATTTGTTGCTTTAGTACTAGGGGTGTTAGCTTTTTACCATAATTGTTACTTCCATGATATGTATGCTGATCAATCTCCAACAGACTTTAAAATAAGTGACATGACCAGTCACTACTGATCATGATGTATATCTGCTATTTACATGGTGATTTTTGTACTGTAGGCTATCAAAAGATAAGCTGAGGCATGTTATATATTTTTAGTTTACATGAACAAAAATCAATTTGTATTGAACAGCATTCAATCTAGCAGATAGAAAGGAGCTCCAAGGAGCTATATGAAAATGAAAGACTTTTACAGACATAAGGGAAAAGGAATAAGGAAGTTATACTAGGCAAAAAAAGTGGGTTGGTTATGACAAGGCTACTTTCCTTTAGGGAATGGTAGGAGTCAACTAGGCAGATTACTGAACTACTGTTAATCAGTTCCTTCCTGATTGACTGGTTTAAAATTCCATTTTTGGGAAAGCTGAAAACTGTAGTTAAGTCTCAGTTTGGTGACCTGGGGGTTAGCATAAGTGACTCCATCTTGGACCTGTTGTCTTGTTTTTAATAAGACCTATCAGCAAAGTGTTTACTCTGTGCAATTACTCACAGTTAATATAACATGGTAAGTGAAATTTGAAACATGTTGTTGGGGAACTGGTGTTACTTAATTAACCCATGGTGTTTGGGCTTGAATGGTGACCCTGAGGAACAATTTGAAGCCAACTCATCATATTTTAGAATGTGACCTTATCTGGAAACCGAGCTATTGCAGACATAATTAGTTAAGATGAGGTCATACTGGAATAGCATGGGCCATTAATTCAATATGACTAGTGTTCTTTTTTTTTTTTTAAGATTTTATTTATTTATTTGAGGAGGGGAGAGAGATAGAGTGCACAAGCAGGGGAAGGGTAGAGGGAAAGGGAGACGCCGACTCCCTGCCAAGCCCAACACAGGGCTTGATCCCAGGACCCTGGGATCATGACCTGAGCCAAAGGCAGATGCTTAACCGACTGAGCCACCCAGATGCCCCAGTATGACTGGTATTCTTATAAGAAGACAATGAAGATAGGATAAGAAAAACATGTGAAATGGAGGCAGAGATTGGAGTTATGTAGCTATAAGCCAAGGAACACCTGGGGCTACCGGAAGCAAGAAGAGACAAGGAACACCTGCCAACACCAGACTTCTGGCCTCCAGAACTCTGAGAAAATTAATTTGTGTTGTTTAAGTAACTAACTAAAACCACTTAGTTTATAGTTCTTTGCAACAGTAGATCTACAACACCAATACACATGGCAACTATTTTGGAAAAATCTACGTTTTTCCTACTGTGTCTTTCTTCTCTCCTTTCACAGAGACCACTTCACTTCTGACATTTCTGGTCACCAGATGTATGAGTTTTTTCCCCATACTAAGCAAATCTGCAACACCAGCTAGCTGTCCAATAATTTAACTCAATTCTGACACTATCTGCCTGGAGATGGCATAACATCCCACAGGCTAAGGGCTGAGTCCCACAAGAATGTTCCCAACTTCAGATGCTAAGAACAAGTAGTAGGTCTCAAAGTTATCCACAACTTCTGTCTCACTTGACTACAAATCAGAGGTTTCCATGGTCCCCCTTGGATTTGATTATTTGCTACAACAGTTCTCAGTAACTCAGGGAACACTTAACATTTATTGACATTATTTATTTAATTTTTATTAAAGGACATGATAAAAAATACAGATAAACAGCCAGACGAAGAGATACATAGGGCAAGGCCTGAGAAGGGTGGGGGCACAGTAGTAGCCTCTGTTCCCAGGGAGCTGAGGTGTGTTTCCCTCATGGAAATGTTCATCAAACTGGAAGCTCTCCGTCACACCACTGTGATTTTCATGGAGGCTTCATCATCACATGGGCATTACTGATCACTAACTCCACTTTCAGCCCTTTCTCCTTCTCAAGTGCATGTGGGGAGAGGGAACAAGGCTGAGAGTTCCAAGCTTCTAACCATAGCTTGGTCTTTCCAGTGACCAACCTTTATCCAGGGGCCATCCAGGGGCGCACGCAGAGTCACATCATGAACAAAGGACATTCCTCTTCCCCAGGAAACCACAAGAGTTTCAGAAGGCCTGTACCAAGAACTGTGAGGCAGAGACCAGTATATATTTTCTATTATCTCACAGTAAGTAGAATTATAAAATGATACTCATGATAAAATGCAATAACTAAAATTAGTGCATTTCAATAGTTTATTTTTATTTATTTTTTTGAAAAGATTTTATTTATTTATTTGACAGAGAGAGATACAGTGAGAGAGGGAACACAAGCTGGGGAGTGGGAGAGGGAGAAGCAGGTTCCCCACTAAGCAGGGAGCCCGACACGGGGCTCAATCCCAGGACCCTGGGATCATGACATGAACTCAAGGCAGATGATTAACAACTCAGCCACCCAGGTGCCCCTCAGAAGTAAGGACAACCTGTAGTCTTAATTACCCATATTGCATATGCATTTTAAACAAATTAACTACTGTTTTACAGAGAGAACCAAGAGGTAGGATGTTAACATATAAGTATTCTAGCACATCAGTGAAGTGTATTTATGATGATCCTCATAACCACATACACACATTATTTTAGCACTCTCTTAAAATGACAGAAATGAACATTTCCAACATATTTGTTTAATTATATATAGACATAAGAAGCAAAAGTATAGATTATATTTAATGACCAATGCTTCGGTATTCTATCATATTTGGGAATTATTCAGGTAATCAAGGATGAACCATTAATTAACTAATAGTAAGTTAACTAAGGATCTTGGGGATTCTGTTTAAGTTGAACTGCTTGCTATACAATTACTGTTGATATGAAAAAGTGTGCCAGAATTAAAATTCAATTTAGTTGAATATATAATTTTATATATTTCATAATCTTAAATGCTTATTTCATGCTATTAACTAAATCGAGAAAACATAGTTTTGTTTTTTTTTTTTAAACTAAAACTGTTGGAGGGTGCCTGGGCGGCTCAGTGGGTTAAGCATCTGCCTTTGGCTCAGGCCATGATCCCAGAGTCCTGGGATTGAACCCCATATTGGGCTCCCTGCTCATGGGGGAGCCTGTTTCTCCCTCTCTAGCTTCCTGGTGCTTGTGTTCCCTTTCTTGCTATCTCTCTCTGTCATAAATAAACACAATCTTTGAAAGCAAAAAACTAAAACTGTCGGGTGCCTTGGTGGTTCAATTGGTTGGGCATCCAACCATGATTTTGGGTCATGATCTTGGGTCATGATCTCAGGACCCTGGGATCTAGCTCCGTGTTGGGCTCCCTGCTGAACCGGGAGTTTGCTTGTCTCCTTCTCCCTCTGCCCCTCCCCCTGCTCACTCAATCTCTTAAATAAATAAATAGGTTTTTAAAAAACTTAAAACTAAAACTGTCAAACTGGTCCCATTTGTCCAAGGATTCACTATAGTTTCATGAACTTGGATTTTTATGTAAAAGTGCATCTGAGCTAGGAGTTTTATGAGATTTGTTTCTTCTTAGAAGACCAGGACATTTAGGGTATTGGAAATTGAGGGGTTTTCCCCTAGAATTCTTGGGTTTCTTTATGGATTGCAAGCTTCTTTTAGTCTTTATAAACCAACTAAATTGGAGCTCCTTTACCTTGAGAGATTTTATAATCAAATTCATTCTTATACTCTGAGGGTAGGATATTATTTCCTACTCAAGCAGTGGAATGTAGAGGCTCTTCTAAATTACAGACACAAAGATACACCGAGAGCTTGCAAGATTTAGTTCTACAACTTTACCTATGGGTAAAAAGTAAACCCAGAACTTAAAAACTCACCAGTCCAGAGACAAGTTTTCTTTTCATTAGACACAGTTTATTTGCTTAATTCATTTGAATTCACAAATTGTTAGATAAATGAGCCAAGGAAAAAAAAGGATCAATAAACCATATTCTCCACCACATCCAATTCAGCAGAGAATAGATTCCTATCAAGTCAACAGAGATCACCAAATAGATCATAAAACTAGATTTCCCATCATTGCTTCTCTTCTACCAAAGGGAAATAATTTATTAGCTATATGCAAACCAGAACTGAAACCAAACTTGGCCAAGAACCAGAAACAGAAACAAACCACAGAGTAAGAGAAAAAAAAGAAAAAACTGAGGGAGATGCAAGTGAGTTAGTGAAGGTAAAATAACACTGCTGCTTGGAATTCACTCTGAAGATGAAAAAGGGAAATCCCTTAAACAACCCATGAGATATGCTTCTTTTTTTTGTTTAAGTGTTTTTAAAAAATTGTATTTATTTATTTGACAGACAGAGATCACAAGTAGGCAGAGAGGCAGGCAGAGAGAGAGGAGGAAGCAGCTCCCTGCTGAGCAGGGCTCGATTCCAAGACTCTGAGATCATGACCTGAGCCAAAGGCAGAGGTTTAACCCACTGAGCCACCCAGGCACCCCTGAGGTATGCTTCTTAAGCAAGGTAGTTTTACTGGTTCTAGTGTATGAGTCCACTCTGGCATCTAGGTGGAATAATTTTTATAACCAAGTATAATTTCATTTCTAAAATCTTAAAAATGACTCAAACACACATAGAATGATACCATCAACAATTTGTTTGTTTCATTAATGAGGGAAATAGCAGAACTGTAAAGCTGATTTAGAGGAGAATTAGAGAAATTAAGAACTACATAATAAAATCAGGAAAGACAGGCATACTGAAATAAATTTGAGACAAACGTGGTTAAAATCCTACTGGTCAATAACACTATAACTTATGATGGTATCTTTTCTATAGAACATTAATTATTTGCATCTCTTTCAGAAAAAATAATCTACAAGGTGATACCTTTACGGTCTTAAGCTGTAGTAGTTAAAGAATCCTAGAACTAGAGAGAACCTGTTAACAGGATGCAGTGTAACACTGAAAGGACATGCAATCATCCTTTTGCTTTAGTTCCAAATTTGGGATAATTTTTTCTTAACAGGAAAGAAAATCAAAGTGATGTGTGAAAAAAAATTAGTTCAAATTTAGTTCCTCTATAGATTTTTGTTTATTTCTTAGTACCTTCTGCCACATTTTTGCAGATTGCTGAGACCCCAAACCAGGTGGGGACTGCAGATCATCTAAAATTACTTTCACTGAGAATTCCCTTAATTGATTCTTTTAAAAGGTTTTATTTATTTATCTATATATGTATCTATCTATCTATCTACCTATTTATTTATTTGAGTGTGGAAGCAGAGAGGGAAGGGACAGAGAACCTCAGGCAGACTCTGTGCTGAGCATGGAGCCTGACACAGGGCTTGATCTCATTACCCTGAGATCATGACCTGAGCTGAAATCAAGAGTCAACTCTTAACTGACTAAGCCACCCAGGTGTCCCTTTCCCCCTTAATTTATTAGCAAATACAAGAATCCTAGCACCTTTAATTTCTTTTTAAGCAGACAAATGATAATGTTTCTTCAATAGAAACACTTCTAGCTACATTTCTAAAAATTGGCAAAATGGAGTTTGAATTAGATCAGGATTTAGTACAAATAAATATATATAAATCTTTACAAATCCACAAATAAATATGAGTAATTTTTTACATCTACTTATACCTACTTATTATCATATGCAAAACTTGCTTTTGGCTCTTTCACTCAATTACAACTTAGTTACATGTCTTGAGGTATTTACTCTCCATATATCCCAAGACCCTATGTATTTCAGCATAGAACAATGGTTAAGAGGGTAGCACAGCTCCTTCTAACTCTGTGATCTTGTATATTAACCCTTTTGGCCTCACTCTCTTTACCTGGTTTTTAGACCATCCAGGCAGTGGTTATTTTACATAAGACTTACTCAAGAAACTTATTAAAATGAAGAGTCCTGGTTTTGTACTCAGATACTCTGAACTAGTCTATACAATGGAAATTAGCTCAGGAATCTGTACTTTCACCTATACCTCTCAAGGAATTCTTATGCATGTGGTCATTAGCACATATTTGGAGAATAGGGATAGAAAGCTAGTTTTCCACACCAACTGGTTTTAAGGCAGAAACCAAAATAGAATTATTGATAACTATAGTATTGAAAGGGTATGGGCTGGCTTAGCCCATGTGGCAACTATTAAGAGAATAAATTGAGTGTAGTGATCCATGCACAGCAGTTGCAGAGATTAAAAGGAAAGCAGCAGATAATTAGGCATTGTAATATGAGTGCAGCCAAAAGATGCTTCATTCTGGGTACCAATGTTTTTAGCTTCAAAACAGTAGGATTTGCGAGAAAAATTTAACAACTAGCTTACTAATACATTGCTTAACATATATTTCAGAAAAACTGGACTTAACAGAGAATGGTTTAAACAACCATAATAGAAGAACAGATTCTTAGGCATTGCTCTGACTTAAATAACTTCATAAAAGTAGACTATCTGAATTGAATGGAGGATGAGAAACCCCCATAGAAAGGATGATATAACATCACACATAGAAAGAAAGCAAATAGCAAAACTTTTTGTGGATAATTTGATGTTGATTGTAACCTAACTTAAGTACTTAGAATCCAGAATATAACTAACTCCACTGGTCAGTATATGGGCTTAGAGATATTATATGAGAGCTGGAATTCTGCATGAGTTTGTCCCTTGGTTGGCCCAACCTGATTCTGAATTCCTCCTGAGGTTTCATATAGTCCTTGCTTAAAACATGATGGCTCATTAGTTGGATGTATGGTATGACCCATATTGTGGTTGTCAATCATTCTTGGCCTGTTCTTCCTCAGTGGACCCACGAGCAAAGCAGCAATGGTGGCAGTGAAGGAAGCCATCATGAGTTTATCATCTGGACTTTGCTTCACCAAAGTTAACTCATTTACTAACATTGCTAATTCTAACTGGCAAACCATTAGTGATCATTGATAAGAGGAAAACGCAGAGACAGCTCACCCACACTTTAAGGAGAAGCTATCTACCTAACTGTAGATCATCTTCACTGGGCTCTTCCTGACATGTAGATGACAATGTTTTATTCTCACCTAGACTTCCCCTGGTTGTGTACTCATTTTCATGATTATAGTGCCATAATCTATAAACTTAATGGGTGTGTTATATACATCACTATGACATTCCATCCACATTACCTCAGACCGTGCTTTATAGAAAAAGAAATGAAGCTGAAGCCTAGAGTATTTGTCATTATCACACATTCCAGTGCCAACAAATTGTTTTTTTAAAAAGTGGAACATTTTGGGGCACATGGGCGGCTCAGATGATTAAGCATCTGCCTTCGGCTCAGGTCAGGGGTCCTTGGATCAAGTGCTGCATCAGGCTCCCTGCTCAGCGGGGAGCCTGCTTCTCCTTCTGCCCCTGCCTCTCTCTGTCTTTCTCTGTCTCTCATGAATAAATAAATATTTTTTTAAAAGGGGAATATTTTATTGAAAATCCAAATAGGATATCAGACTTGGAACCTCATTTTGCAAAGTTAAGAGTCCTTTCTTGTAGTCTGTGATATATGTTCTGAGCCAGTGACCAACAATGGTACTTTCTCTCCCATAGTAAAGAATAGGATTCTAGGAAACTGGCAGTGTACTTGAGAGTGGCACATCACATGTCACACCTAATAATCGACTTTCAGAATTTTTGTATACTGAACTGGAAACCATAGACTTTTCGGCCTTAAGTCTTAGAAAGGAGAGACAGGATATGGTAATAGTGGAAATTAGTTTGAAGAAGAAAGCCTCCTTATGCCACCAAAGCAAGAGGTAGGAAAGGAGGTAATTAATGACTTCTGGCTGAGTGATGGATCATGATGATAAAGGAGAAAAGAAAAGTACAGCAAGAAATCTAAAAAACTCTTTCTACTGTTATCTAAAGATACCAGAGTACTAGAGACATGCAGAGTAAGGATCACAAATGATTCTTTGCCCTCAAAATTGAGCACTTCACTGGGGCTTGGGTGACTAGGCAAGGGAGGGGAGGAAAGGGAGGAGTAGAATTGTATAAGCTTAAGTGATGCAGAAGGCAAGGAACACAGTCTAGGTAAAGAGAGAGTAAGTCATATATCATAAATACTAGCTACTGTCTCATGACCAGTTGCAGACATGAGGGCTTAGACATAGTCTCTACATTAAGCTTATTTTTATTGTTGTTTTGTTTTTTTACTAATCGTCATGGAAGTTACTGATTATCCCCTATCATCGCTTTCTCCTTTCTTCCTTTGTAAGAGAACACTCAGTTTTTTTTCTAGGCACAGGACTACTCAAAAACTGCTTTTCTTTATCTTTTTTTAAGCTAGGTATGCATGTGTGACTAAGTTCTGACCAGTGGAACAGAAGCAGAAACACTGTATTAGTGAAAGTCCTTAAGCAGGGTACAGGAGGGAAATAATATTTTCACTTCCTCCTTTTTTCTGCTGACTGAAATAATATTATGTTCCACTGAATTATTTGAGAATATTCAATTCTTTTGTATAGGCTAAAACATATGAATGAAATATTTGAAATTCATAAGGAGTAGTAAGCCTAGGGGTGCCTGGGGGGGCTCAGTCGTTAAGTGGCTGCCTTTGGCTCAGGTCATGATCCCAGGGTCCTGAGAGCCCCCTTCTCCCCTGCCTGCCATTCCCCTGCTTGTGCTTGCTCTCTCTCTCTCTCTCTCTCCCTCTTTCTCTGTGTCAAAAAATAATAATATATATATATATATTTAAATATATATATATATTTAAAAAGTAGTAAGCCTAGGGGTGCCTGGGTGGCTCAATGGGTTAAGCCTCTGCCTTCAGCTCGGGTCCTGATCTCAGGGTCCTGGGATCAAACCCCGCGTCGGGCTCTCTGCTCAGCGGGGAGCCTGCCTCCCCTTCTCTTCTCTGCCTACTTGTGATCTCTGTCTGTCAAATAAATAAATAAATAATTTTTTTAAAAAACCGTAGTAAGTTTAGATACCAGGTAAGATGCTTGCTTATAAAATAATGAAACTCATAGACTGTGTTAGCAGTAGATAAGGTGCAAGCAAATAGCTTGTGAGACACAGGCAGAACTCATACAGTACAGATTCTAAGTAAATAACTTGTAAAACATGTTAAAATTATACATAATAAATAGAGTATATGACAGGACAGACAAGAATGTTATTTATAGGTAGAAAGGGATGGAAAGATCAAGTCACAGGGTACAGATATTTCTCCAAGGCTGACAGCTGTGCCATCCCCAAGTTGGCTACTGCAGTAGACAGAATTGTAAAATGGCTTTTAGCCCCCAGTATATACACATTTTCTTTTAGTTGTTCATCAAATTTCAATTTAGGTATTGTGAGGGGATTTTGCTGACATATTTAAGGTCCCAAATCAAACCGACCTTAATATAGTGAGACTATCCAGGTGGGCCTGACCAAACTACAAAAGCACTTTAAACCTGGGTCTAGAAATCAGAGACAGAAAACCAGAGATTCAAAGCAAGAGGAGTTGATGCTCCATTCCTGTCTTGAAGATGGAAGAGGCCACATGGCAAGGAATATGAGCAAACTCTATGAACCAAGAGTAAGTCTAGCTGATAACCAGAGAGGATATGAGGACTTCATCCAGCAGCTTCAAGGAACTGACTTCTGTCAAGAAGAGTGAAGCTAGAAGTGGATTTTTCCACGAAGCCTCAGATAAGAAATCAACCTAGCTGAACCTCGATGTCAACCTTGTGGTACCTTGAACAGAGGACTTAGACAAGCAATGCCAGACTTCAAACCTACAGAACTGTGAGTAGTAAATGGGTATTATTTATGCTGCCGAATTTATGGTAATTTGTAATACAACAATAACTAATACAACACAACTACTCAGTTGTAATATTCATGTGGTCCCACTGTGGCCTTACACATGTTCTATCCTGAAAACAAAAAATACCCATAGTTGTTCAGCAGACTAATTATGGAGCTACATTTGGAGACAGGCATACTTACCCTTGCCTCTCGCTGATATAGCAAACGGTGTGTTGGTCCTGCTTGCTATGCTCCCTTGTTCAAATCCCAGTTCCTCTCCTCATAATCACATCAGACATGTGGCAGAGCAAAAGGTTATATGACCATTGTGTAATCTAGGATTTAGGTAGTGTGGTCCTTCCATCCCATTTGCATCCTATCCTAAATGTGTTAATGTGTTATTCCATCTTTTCTTCCCTGTTTCTCATTCGGTGTGTTAAATTGACTTTCTAAACCACATAATTCAAGCCTCTTATTTGGTCTGCAGGTCTTTTTGTTCAATGGTCTCTGTGATAGTTTACATAGCAGTGTACTTAGATGTTACCGTTCCTTCAAGGTAATTTCCTACAAGATGAATGTGGGCATGATGGCTGGTATTTAAGTAGCCATCTTAGACTCACAAGGATGGAGCAGCAGTAAAATAGAAGGAGAAAGAATTTAGAAGAAGCCTGAATTCCTTACATAATGAAAGGCTACGAGAGCCTTAGATTGACTACCTCTGATTATTTTTTATGTATGAGACAAACTTCTAGATTTCTTTAAAAAGATTTTTTAAAATGTATTTGGGAGAGAGAGAGAGGAGAGAGAACATGCTTCAGGGGGAGGAGAAGAGGGAGAGCAAGAAGCAGACTCCCTGCTGAGTAGGGAGCCCAACCCAGGGTTTGATCCCAGGATGCTGGGATCATGACCTGAGCCAAAGGCAGACACTTAACCAACTGAGCCACCCAGGTACCTTTAAACTTCTTTTAAAAGGGGTCTATATTAATGATTTCTGTCACTCACAGATAAATTTAACTCTACTTGGTGCCTTAATGTTTCATATTTCTTCTCCTATTATACATAACTGGTTTTCAAAATGTAGACCAAGGCCCATCAAAATGATCTGAGCTACTTGTCAAAATTTAGTTTTTTAGATGCTACCCTAACTTCTTTGGTGGGACCCAAGAATTTACACCAGTTATAAGCCTCTTTGGTGTTCTGCCACTAATACTTGTAAACAACTGATCAATAGGGAAGGTTTTTGGTATTTACACTTAGAATTTAGTCCAAAGACTAAAGAATGACAGGAAAGACCTGGATAGGTCCCCAAAGGATTAGAGGACTAATATGAAATACCCAGGAATTTTGAACTGAAAGGAAAAAACAAATTTGAAAATTACCCCTATATTAATTTAGTGCAGCTGCCATAATAGACCACCACAATTTCGGTAGCTTTAAACAATATATATTTAGTCTCTCAAAGGAGAGCAGAAGTGCAAAATCAAGCTATTTATTGGCACGGTCACAACTCCCTCCAGACGCTCTTGGGGAGAGCTGATTCTTTGCCTCTTTTAGCTTCTGGTGGCTGCCTGCTGTTCCTTTGCAGGACACATCACTCAATTTGGAGTGACTCTGTCTTCAAATTGCCTTCTCTCCGTGTTTTTCTAATCTTCCTCTGCATCTCCCTCATAAGAATTCATACTATTGTAGATAGGGCCCACTCACATAACACAGTAAAGACTGATCCTCTGAAGATCCTTAACTTAATCATACACTTTGCCATACAAGGTAATATTCACTCTTTGGTCATATGAAATAGTATTTACAGGTTCTGGGGATTAGAAAGTGAACGTATCTTTTGCAGGGGTGGGGGAAATTTTTTTTCTACTAAACACTTATAATACCACTTTTGGATAGAATAGTTATTCCTGTCTCTTAAGGACAGTTTGAATACATTTATAGTTTTTCATGTGATAGGTCATCTTTGGAGTTATGTTTCATGCATGACACGCAAGAAGTGAAATATATTGGACATAAAGTCATACTAGCTTGTCATACCTGTTTGTCCTCTTTTAACTCAAGCCCTGCTCAGGGAAGCTGCTTTGAACTGCATTCTAGTATTACTGATCAGATCAGGGTAGGTACATAACTCAAGGGAAGTTAGCTTACAACCTATGAGTTTACCTGTAGAAGTGGTTGTAAATATCTAAGACAAACACACTAGCTTCCACTGTCATCTGGACTACAGAGTTTGAAAAGTGCGAAAGATTGACAATCGGGAGAGAGATTTAGATTTAATAGGTCTAGAGTAAGGCCTGATTTCTCTCTCCTTTTTTAACCAGCTTTCCAACTAGTTCCATGTACTCCATAGATTTCTGTGGCCTTAAAAAAGTATATGGCATTTTGAGTCAAGTACTTAAATTTTGTCCCTACCACTTAGTAGCTCTGTGACTGTCAATCTGTCTGATCCTTAATTCCCTCCTATTGGGATTATGAAAATTACATGATACAATATATTTAAAACACCTAGCACAGTGTTAGGCACATTGAAAAGCCTCAGTAAGTGGAATATAGTAAGGGTTTTCCTCGCATTTCTAAGATAAACAGATAAGGTGAGTAAAACTGCAAACATAGACAAGTCACAAAGCTTAAGAAGTTTAAGAAAGTTCTTACTTTTTTTTTGTAAATGTTATCATGTATTGCATTCCTGCCCTCCAGATTCAGTTTAATTCAACACATGCAATTTTTTTTTTTTTAAATTCTCTATCAGGTGTGATTACACTATGTTAAGGGATAACTAACTTTTGTTAAGGAACCTCCTCAGTTCTGGTTAGAAATTTACATTTCTTAAAAAAAAAGGAAAAAAATGTGCATTTCTGACCATCTGTAGATTGTAGGCCCTTTGTGACTATATCCTGGTCCTATTGGGCCATTTCTTGGTTATAAATGGTAAATTCTCCTGTAATGGAAGAGGGTATTTATATGAGTCTAGTATCACAGAACTCTCTAAAGACAGGCAGAGCTAAATTTGGACCAGGAAGCTCTGGATTAGTCCTTACTGCCTCCCTAATACTATACTTCTGGATTTCTGCTACAACTATGTACATCCATTCCTGAAAAACTTCTCATTTCGCAAAATTATGCACTAAAAATACTCATTTAAAAGCAGTAGCAAAATATGCTAATAAAATAACAGCACGGTTAAACTGATATGTTACTTTTTTTTTTTAAGATTTTATTTATTTGACAGAGAAAGAGAGATCACAAGTAGGCAGAGAGGCAGGCAGAGAGAGAGGTGGAAGCAGGCTCCCTGCTGAGCAGAGAACCGGATGTGGGGCTCAATCCCAGGACCCTGAGATCATTACCTAAGCTGAAGGCAGAGGCTTTAACCCACTGAGCCACCCAGGTGGCCTGATATGTTAAATTCTTAATGAATAAATAAATATTACAGAAGATATAAGGGAAAAAAGCATGAGGAGGGAGCATGAAAGAAGCTAAAAAGGAGGAAACATGAGAATTTAAATTCTGGTGACATAGGCAGAGTTACACTGTCACCTGAATTTCCAGGTGGGGAAGCTGTTGCAGTGATGCCAAAGACTTTGGCTTCTTTTATTGTGTTCGTTTACTTCTACAGACCCTGGGGAATAGGATACATTAAGCACTTTCTAGACAGAGTCTGGGCCAAATAGAACTAAACAGAAGAACTTGTGAAGTATGGATACCTTGTACCGTACTCTTCCCCAGGGGCTTGCTGTGGTCCGTTAAGTTAGTGTACTATGCATCTAGCTGTTACCTGATTGTCCAAAGTTGGGGTTGAATCACACTGGACTCAAGGAAATTGAGAGCAGAGCTGAAACAAATGCCTCTCTCACTTTCATACACAAGTAGTAACTGAAGTGAAATATAAATAAGAAGTAATTGAAAGTTATACCAACATTTAGAGAGAAATCACTTTTAAATCACCAGAGAACTTCATTCCAGTACCCTGAAACCTACCATTTTAATCCTATTTTCTTTTTTATGAATTTCTTTTGCTCTCTCTTCACCTATTTGTTCTTAAAGGCTTTTTCCTTAAGTAATCTAGAACCGCAGTTCTAAGTGTGTCTAATGATAGGCTTATTCATCTTTTTGCCCACAGTGACATATTTTACACAGGTATAGGTTATGAAATAAAATAAATATCCATATACACACTGCTTTCTTACATTTGATACAGCTGAACTGTGATAAAATCTCATATATAATCAGTTTATTTTCAACTCTAAGCTGGAAGTAGTCTTAGTATTAATGATTTCTTGCCAGCTAGCACCTTTTCTTTACCTCAGTTTACTTTCCTTCCCTCTAGATAACTGATAGAAGCTATAGTGATAGAAGGGTTATTTTGCTAATACACCCATTCTTTAGTTAACTATTTGGTTAGGTAGCAGGAAAAAAAAATGAATATATGAGTAAAAATATTTTTTACAAGAAAAACAAAAGATATATTCATTATATTGAAAAAAAACGTTCGCATCCTTTTTCTTTTTTAAATCTTATCAAAACACATTTAAAAACTTTATGGAGATAAGTAAAAAAAATAGTTTTTAACTTACCAAACCAATAAGTTCCAGTAATGTTAGTCAAGACTCTAAAAAAATTAGGCTATAAACAGTTTATATTATTTTCCCTTTTCTTCCATTATCAGAATATTTGGAGAAAAAAATTTTGCTAGACTTCTAAGGGGACATATTTGGCTTATGTTAAGGATCTCTTCTCTTTTTCCAGTTGGCATATGATCTCTTTTTGACTCCAATGGAAATAATAGTTTATTTCTTCTTCTGTGAGCCTCCCTTTGATATTAATTGAATTTTTCGAGTTTTTATTTCACTTCATACATGTACACACACACACACACGCATACACACACACAGAGTGCTCCAAAAATGTAAGAGTTCTAAACTCGATCACACACACAGCAACTAGGAAGACAAATGCTTCTATAAAGCTCCTTTTAGTAGGAGATCAAAGAATTTGGTCAGAAAAGACAAGCCAAACCTTTTTAAAAATCAATAGTTTTTACATGATTATATTCTTTTACTCATCATTTTGTGTATGTATTTATTTACTTAAGATTAAAAAAACCCATAAATTTAATGATTTTAAACCATCTTAACATTTTTTAAGTGCACAGTTCAGGAGTGTTAAGTTTATTCACATTGTTGTGACACAGATTTCTAGAATTTTTCATCCCACAAAACTGAAACTCTATATGAACAATTCCCCATTTTCCCTCCTCCAGCCCCTGGCAACTACCACTCTACTTTCCGTTTCTATCAGTTTGTCTACTTTATGTACCTCATATAAGTGAGATCATCATATAGTATTTGTCTTTTTTTTACCACTTTTTTTTTTTTAGCTTAGTGTAATTCTCAAGGTTCATCCAGGCTGTAGCATATGACAAGTTTTCCTTCTTTTTTAAGGCTGAACAGCATTCCATCTAAGCATACACCACATTTCTTTACTCATCTGTCAGTAAACATTTGGGTTGCTTCTACCTTTTGGCCCTTGTGAATAATGTTGCAATGAACATGTTTGTGCAGGTAGCTTCCTGAGATCCTTTTTTAAAATTCTTTTGGATATATACCCAGAAAGAGAGATTGCTAGGTCATATAGGAATTCTATTTTTGTTTTTTGAGGAATCTCCCATACTGTTTTCTATAACAGTCATACCATTTTACATTCCCACTAACAGTACCCAACTGTTGCAATTTCTCCAAATTCTTGCATTTACTTATTTATTTATTTATTTATTTATTTATGTTTTGACAGTGGCCATCCTAATGGGTATGAGGTGCTTTTATTTATACTTCTCTAAGGATTAATGATGTTGCATGTTTTTTTTTTTAAAGATTTTATTTATTTATTTGACAGAGAGAAATCACAAGTAGATGGAGAGGCAGGCAGAGACAGAGAGAGGGAAGCAGGCTCCCTGCTGAGCAGAGAGCCCGATGCGGAACTCGATTCCAGGACCCTGAGATCATGACCTGAGCCGAAGGCAGCGGCTTAACCCACTGAGCCACCCAGGCGCCCCGCTGCGTGTCTTTTCATACGCTTGTTAGTTATTCATCATCTTATTTTAAAAATCAGTAAAATACATATAAGTCAAAAAGTGAGTATTCCCTAACTTCCTTTGTCCTCTGCCTTCTTGTGAACTCACTTACAAAAACCTGCAAGAACTCCCTATCCCATTCTCTGTGTTTGCACGTTGCACAAATGATTGCTAAAGAAAAATCATGGGGTTGGGAGTTATTTGCCTCAGTTGTGCCTTCAACATAGCTCAACAATCTTACAATATTTTTCTAGTCAACATCCTCACCCTCCGTTGTTACCATTCTTCCTTCTTAATTCTCTAAGACACCATCATTGATGCTTCTTCCAATAATAAAATGTTTGGAAGAGAAAACATAATCATACTAAACATACACAGTTATAAGAAATAATTTTCTTCTCCAAATTTCATTAATATTAATTTTTTAAAGCATCTCAGACTTCAAGAAATATATTCCAAACCTTCTCCTAATCTCATCAACCCTCATACTCCTACAACTCTCTCCCTTCATGCCAAATTTAGTGTCTGTTACACAGTCAAAATAGAAAACAAGGTATAGGAGGCTTTGTATTTTCTGCCACCAAATCAACAAACCTACTAAAATGGTCTTCTTATTCTACATAATTAAGGAGGAGGCAGGGCTGGAACTAGGGTGCAAATTTAAGGAGGCACTCATTCCCATTGCTGGTCCTGAACTTGCAAGAACCTGTGAGTGTGTACTTAAATTTTGTACCCTGTGGTTCCTGCTTATCTTGCTCTAGGTCTGGCCCTGGGAAGAGGTAGCCCTTTTTTTAATCCAAAGCCAATTTTTATTCTGGCTTCCAATTCTTCCCATCATGCATCTTCTTCTCAAGAACTGTGATCCCACTTTTCCCTCTCTCCTGAATTTTCAGCTTCTTGCTCTATACTGAAATCCTTTCCTTTAGCATTCTCCCATTTTTTGAAAAGAGAAGCAAAAAAGTTTCTTCTGACCATATCTTCTTTCAACAATCACTCTTAAATTTCCCATTCTCTTTTTGCTAAGTTTACTACAAGCAGTGATTTAAAAAAAAAATCAGTTTTATTATGCTGAGTGAAATAAGTCAAGCAGAGAGAGTCAATTATCATATGGTTTCACTTACTTGTGGAGCATATGGAATAACACAGAGGACATTGGGAGAGATGGAGAGGAGAACTGAGTTGGGGGAGATTGGAGAAGGAGACAAACCATGAAAGATTGTGGACTCTGAGAAACAAACTGAGGTTTTGGAGGGGAGGGGAGTGGGAGGGGGTTGGGTGAGCCTGGTGGTGGGTATTATGGAGGGCACTTATTGCATGGAACACTGGGTGTGGTGCATAAACAATGAATTCTAGAACACTGAAAATAAATGAAATAAAGTGAAAAAAAATCCTCAAAGTTTTATATGCTTGCCATCAATTTCTTAAGCATTTGATTTCTATCTACCCCTACCCCCCACCTTTCCACTGCTATTGTGTAGATCAGCGGTTCCTGAAGTGCGGTCTGGGAACTGGTGAACTTTCCTAAGACTGTTTGAGGGGTTGCATGAGGTCAACACTACCTTCCTATAAAATTAAGATCCTATTTGCCTTTTTCACTCTCACTCTCTCACAAATGGACCGAAAATTTCTCCAGAGACTACATGATGTGTAAAATCACAACAGATGGAATGTAGAAGCAGATATGAGAATCCAGCTCTTATTTGTTAAGCCAGATAGTCAAGAGATTTGCAGAAATGTAAAATAATGTCATTTCTCTCACTTGTTTTGTTTGTTTTGGAAATATAGTTATTTATTGTACTGGTCATAAAGTGTTTTTCATTTTATATATTGGTAGATTTGATTTCGTAATTTTCGTTAAAGAATTTTTTTACCTATATTCTTTAATTTGTCCAATTTTTAAATTTTTGTGTTTTTGTAATGTCTTTAGCAGTTTTCGGTATTAAGGTGATTCTGACTTCACAAAATGAATTAGAAAGTGTTCCTTCCTCTTGAGCTTTATCAAAGAATTTGTGTGGTATTAGTATTATTTCCTCAACTGTATTAAAGAATTCATCTGTGGTACAATCTGGGTTTAGAGTTCTCTAAATTGTGGCCTATTCAGATTTCCCATTTTAAAAAGTATATTTTTCTGATTATTGGTGATGTAGAACATTTCTTCTTCTGTGTTCATATCCTTTACCCATTTGATCAGTGGGTTTCTGTCATTTTTTCACTGATTACTATAAGTTTCCTGTGTATCCTAAATATTAATCCTTTACCAGTTGTAATCACTGATAAATACCTTATCCATCGGTCCAGGATCTAAAATTTTTTTACTATCCTTTGTCATACAATTTTGATATAAAAGAACTCCACCATTCCCTCCCTTCAAGAGGTATGCTTTTGGGTTCTTAAGAATCCTCTCCTCCCTGCCAATACCCCCAACATGATGTAGTCTTCCACCAACATTTTTTATTCTGAAAGTTTTAATATTTTAACTATGATGATTTAATTTTTCAATGAAGAAATGTTTTTTTCAGCTTGAGTAAAGTAAAATAGATACAAAACACTATTGAAATTTAAGGTGAACAGTGTGTTGATTCAGTTCTCTTAGATATTGCAAAATAATTACCACCATAGTATTAGTTAATACCTATCATGTGACACAATTCCCATTTCTTTTTTGTGATGAGAACATATAAATTCTACTCACTTAGCAGCTTTTAAGTATATAATACAGTGTTTATATCACAATGCTATGCATTAGATCCCCCAAATTTGTTCATCTTCTAACTGAAAATTGTACCCTTTAACCAACCCTGCCTCCCAGCCTATGGTAACTACCATCCTATTCTGTTTTTATGAATTTGGCTTTTATAGATTATACATATAAAAATACCATACAGTACTTATAAGGACACAACTGTTGATTTAAATTTTATCTTTGTAATGAGTTATTTTCATAAAAAATTATATCTTTAAATCTCCCCTCTCCCTCCACCAGTTGACTCATGATGCAGTCTTTGTTATATACCAACTTTTCTTTTATACAAGGATCTGTTTCTGGGCTCTTTATTTTGAACTATGTATATATCACTTTGTTCCTCTGTCAGTACATCACTGTTTTTGTTACTCTGCTTTTGTAGTATATCTTAATATTTGGGAAGTCTGTCTCCTTTCTTTACTATTCTTTTTCAAAATTTACTTAGCTTAAAAAATAATGAATACTGTTATGCCGAAAATAAATAAAAAATAAATTTAAAAAAATTTACTTAGCTCTTTTTAGATATTATTTATTTTCCTACCTTATAATTACTTTATTAAAAATCCTTAATCTTGATTGTTTTTATAAATTATCAAGAAAATTGTAAAGATATATAAAAGTAGGAGAATGGAAAAAATAGTATAATAAACTCCCATGAACTTCATTATCAAACTTCAATAATTATCAGTGCATGGTCATTTTTGTCTTATATATTGCCTCCCACTTTTCTTTACTCCACCATACTAACTTAAATCACAGATATAATATCATATCTCTGTATCAACAAAAGTTAAATCACTGTTCAAATTTTCCTGTATCACTTTTTTGAGATGGGATGTCTATTTTTTTTCAATTGAGATGTAATTGACATAAACATTATACAAATTTCAGATGTACAGCATAATGATTCACTATTTGTATATTGCAAAATAATCACAATAGGTCAAGATAACATCTGTCACTATATGTAGTTACAAAATTTTTTTCTTGTGATGAGAACTTTAAAGATCTTAGAGACTTAGAGACTTTCAAATAGACTTTACGGTACTTATAACTAAGGTCAACATACTATATATTACATCCCCGTGATTTATTTATTTTATAACTGGATGTTTGTACTATTTGACCCTCTTAACTCGTTTTGCCCAACCCTAACTTCCACCTCTGGCAACCATCTATCTGTTCTCTGCATCTGTAAGCTTGGTTTTACAAGATACGACATATAAGTGAGATCATACCGTATTTATCTTTCTCTGTCTGACTTATTTCACTTACTATAATGCTTTCAAGGTTCATCCATGTCAACATGGATGTCACACATGACACAATTTCATTCCTTTTTTATGGCCAAATAATATTCCACTGTATATATATACACCACATTTTCTCTATCCATTCATCTATTGATTGATACTCAGGTTTTTTCCTGTCTTGGCTACTGTGAATAACTGGAGATGAATATGGGGGTGCATATACTTTTTTGAGTTAGTGTTTTTGGTTTTTTTTGTATAAATACCTAGAAGCGGAATTCCTGGATCATATGGCAATTCTATCTCTACTTCACAGAATTCATTATTCCAGTAGGGGTTATAAATAGTAATATTAATTTTTTTAAAGGTTTATTTATTTATTTTAGAAATAGAGAGAGTGAGAGACAGAGAAAGGGAGAGAGAGAGCATGTGCATGAAAGCCAGGGGAGGGGGAGCCAGAGGGAGAGAATCTTTAAGCAGACTCCCTGCTTAACATGATCTCATGACCTGAGCCAAAATCAAGAGTCAGATGCTCAACCAACTGGAGCCACCCAGGAGACCCCACAGTAATATTAATACTAAGGTATAAATCTGATCTTGTCACTGTTCTGTTTAAATAGCTTTCTATTATTCTTATCGGGATTGTGCACTATCTAAAGAACATGATAGAGTATCTAAAGATAATGATACTCTTTTGGGGCTCTTGGGTGGCCCAGTGGGTTGATGCCTCTACCTTCAGCTCAGGTCATGATCTCAAGGTCCTGGGATTGAGTCCGCATCGGGTTCTCTGCTTGGTGGAAAGCCTGATTCTCCCTCTCTCTCTGCCTGCCTCTCTGCCTATTTGTGATCTCTGTCAAATAAATAAAAAAATCTTAAAAAAAAAAAAAAAAAGATAATGGTACTCTATTGAGACTTTTGTGCTGAGGGAATTTTCCACTTCTGGATAAAAGGAAGAGGTTGATATTCCCAAATTTATCCAGAGAGCTATTGTTGGTATCAGAGAAACTACAGAAAAGAACGTAAGAAATGAAAAATACAAAAAAGAGCATAAAAGAATGTTAAAAAAATTTAAAAATTAAAAAAAAATCTTACATTCATCCTCATGGTATTACAGGAGAGAAAGAAAATGTAGCAGAAAAAACATTCAAAGAGAAAATAGCAAAGAAGTTACCAAAATTCTCTCAATTGCTCTCTTCTCCCACCATACCATCTCTTTTTTCTTGTTCCTTTGTCTGTGCTTTAGTCTGGATAATATATATTGACTTTTCTTCAAATTCACTGATCTTCTTGCCTATGTCCAGCTTGCTGTTAGGCCTGTACAATGAATTCTTAATTTCAGTTATTGTATCTCTCAGTTCTAGGATATCTATTTACTCTTAATCTTTTTTTTTTTTTAATTATTGGTTTTGGTGACTTCTATGTCCAATGTGGTGCTTGAACTCATAACCCTGAAATCAAGAGCTGAATACTCTGCCAACTGAGCCATCCAATTGCCCCTATTTGCCTTTTTAGAGATTAATTTTTATTAAGTTCTATATATTTTCACCCATTTTATATATCTTTTGTTTTCCTTAACACATTTATGATACTAGTTTAAAAGTTCTTGTCTGCCAATTCCATTATCTGGGTCACTTTTGGGGTCTGCTTCTAATGGCTATATTTTCTCTTGATTACAAATCACATTTTTCCCTCATATTTGCATGTCTTGTATTTTTTTTATTATATGTTGAACATTATATCTCCAATTATATATCCAACTGAAATACTATTTTGTCCTAGTGAGTGAATATCTTTTCCACTGTCAGGAGGCTAGAATGAGAGACATTGCTTTGATCTGATCAGGTATTATTATCTGTTGGCTTTGGATTGCAAATTTACTTTGAGTTCACCTCAGGTTTCAAACATCTTGAGGGTGAGATTTGGGGTTTGATGCTGTATGTATAAGTACCTCTAGCAGGACTTTGAGACTAGGCATTGTGAGACTGACCACATCTTACCTGGAAGTGGAACTGCTGCAACTAACAAATTTATAATCTGTTCATGAAAGACAACTTGAAAAATAATCCGAAATTAAAAAACAACAACAACAACAAATATCTAGTTAAAATTCTATCATTTTAATAAGGCAACATCATCTTTTTTTTTTTTTCTTGCAACATCATAATTTTAATGTACTTTCTTATAGTCCTGGGACTAGATGGCTTATGATTGTTTCATTGAAACTCTGAAATTAACTATATGTTTTGATTGGGGGTTAAGCTATTCTCAAGAAGCATTTTCTGCCAGATCCTAAAGAAAAATAGTATTCATAATCAGACTGCTTGTTTTAAAATTTTGTCCAAATTCCACTGGTAAGGAAGCATCTATACTTTTGCATTCTTGCAAGATGATTAGGGTGGTAATGTCAATCTGGTGTGGCTTCTTGAATTATTGTTTTCATAATTCTCATCAGGCCTTGTGTCCTGTGCCTACCAACAGTTCTTTTAAATAAGTCTTTTATTTTCATTTAAGTTTTTAAAAGAATTTATTGATTTTTGAGAGAGAGAGAGAGAGAGTGCATGCATGAGTGGGGGAGGGAGCCGCAGAGGGAAAGCAGACTCCCCACTGAGAAGGAAGCCTGATGCAGGACTTAATCCCAGGACCTGGAGATCATGACCTGAGCTGAAGGCAGATGCTTGACTGACCGAGACACCTAGGTTCCCTTAAATAAATCTTTTTTTTTTTTTAAAGATTTTATTTATTTGACAGATAGAGATCACAATTATGCAGAGAGGCAGGCAGAGAGAGAGAGAGAGGAGGGTGCAGGCTTCCTGCTGAGCAGAGATCCCGATGTGGGGCTCAATCCCAGGACCCTGGGTTCATGACGCAAGCTGAAGGCAGAGGCTTTAACCCACTGAGCCACCCAGGTGCCCCAAGTCTTTTTAATTAATACCCCAAATTTCTAATTCTGGAGGTATTAATTTTGGTTAATCTTTTAGGTAAGTAGGGGCACCTGGGTGGCTCAGTGGGTTGGGCCTCTGCCTTCGGCTCAGGTCATGATCCCAGGGTCCTGGGATCGAGCCCCCCATCGGGCTTTCTGCTCTGCAGGTAGCCTGCTTCTTCCTCTCTCTCTGCCTGCCTCTCTGCCTACTTGTGATCTCTGTCAGATAAATAAAGAAAAAATCTTAAAAAAAAAAATCTTTTAGGTAAGTATATCTAAAGCTATCAGTAGCTTTTCTTAAGGGATAAATAAGTCAGATATTTTCCAAAGCTTTTGAGTATCTAAGAATAAATGTTACTTTTCTACATGAAACACAATTTAAACATAAATTCTAATGTCTCATCCTCTCTTCCTCAAAACTCTAACGATATTGCTTCATTAAGTAGTTGGTATTTAATATAACAGAGGAGAAGTCTGATATCAATGTGATTTTTGTTTCTTCAAATATAGCATATTGTGTCTCCATCCTTCACCCACCCACCAAATATCCACCCATGGCACACACACTCTCTTAACCCAATCCTTAGCTAAAGTGCATAGGACTTTTCTTTATCTTGCTTATTACTCAAACTTGCAACCAAAATATTTTAACATATAAGTCTCTTTTGGGGGAAGCCTGGGGGGTTTAGTTGGTTAATCATCTGATTCTTGATCTCAGGTCTGGTCTTGATTTCGGGGTCATGAATTCAAGCCCCACAATGGGCTCTAAGGTGGGAATGGAGTCTACTTTAAAAAACAAAAATAAAGTAAAACAAAACATTATATAGGTCTCTTTTTAATGATTTGAAATGTATTTCAGAAGGCTGAAGTGAAGTAGTGGCCATTACTCTCTGAGAGCCATTCTAGTCATATGTGATTTAAAAAAAAAAAAAAAAAGAACTTGGAAAATTCCAAATTGTCCTTGCTCTCTTCTACTTCACCACCTCCTTGTCTTCTTATCTGCCATAGTTGATGATGAGAAACAAACACTTGATTTGGACCCACGGTAGCAATAACGTCACTGAAACAATAGCTTTCCTTTTGCAGTCCCACTTAGGCAGCTATATATAACTGATTTTTCAAATTAATTAGTTGGTGACTCCTCTGTTCCTGTAACTACCTCTCCTGAATTGTAACTTCCCTGGCTCCTACTACTGGGATAGAAGGTTCAAATGCTCTAATTAATCTCTTCCAATTCCCTAAGATTCACTAGGTTCTCTGCTTCTCTTATTAAACCATAGCTGATACTGTTATTGGTACTGGAAATTGGTCCAGAGGAACAGAAATATGATGATAGGACTTCAGAATTGATTCTCCAATCTGCCTTAATTTAGAATTAATGACACTGTTATCAGTGGTAAATTGGTAGCCTTCACATGAAGCAGCAAAATATATCAAAATTGCAATAGTGCAAGCAATAATGCTTGACCTTGTCACCAGCAATCAAGTGCCTATAAATATGCTCTTGCCACGGATTATCTTAGAGGAAGAACAATATTGTTGTCCACTTGCTTCTATGTGCACTGTAGAACTTCAAGAAACAAACAAACAGTGAGTTCAGAGTATTAAATTTCTAGCTTCAGATCCAGGTAAGGAAACAGATGTCTCCTATGACTGCCCTAAAACAAACCTTCATCTGTTTTATTTGCAGAGCAACAAGATTCCTAGCCAAGACCAAAGTTTTGTCATGTGGATGGCTAAGCTACAATGCAAATTGAATTTACAACATCATATGGTCTCTTATCTTATAGTAATGTTAGGGTATTGATTGGGAAGAAGTGGGAGAATTGGGTTGGGAACACAGGGAAGATTACAATGAGGCTAAGGATACAAATTTTGCTAAGCATCTTTTGCATTAGAAAGACTTCTGTGTTCTGTCTGTGTAAATTAGTCTTCTCTGTCTGAAGAACCAGTAATGAGCTTTCTTAAGTTGGTTACTTTATAGGGTCCAGCATGCAGGGTATGGACTTGGAAGGCATCTCTTCCAAGATAAAGGACAAATTGCTCCATCGGATCCTACTTTCCAGGAAGAAGGAGACACAGTGCCTATTGGGAGTCTTTGGATTTTGAGGTAACATAAACTATAGCTGTATATACTACTCTGATCCATTTACTGGGTAACCCAAAATGTTCCTGGTTTGGTGCAGATCCTGGAGGAATCTCATTATCAAATGTAGGCTGCTGCAAAATCTGCTCTGCCATTTGAGCCATATAACCCATCTGATATGATTGTGCTTTTGCCATCTATGGTAGATAAGGATATTGTCTTATCCTATAGGCGTCTTTGGCAGGCTCCTATAGTAGGCCTTTGAAGCAAAGCTACACCATCTTCTGCAGATTACTACTGTCCTTTTGGGAAAAGGTTTTTCTCATATCATTGGCCCTAATACAGACTGGTAACTTCACCACAAGCCACCAAGTTACTATGTGACCCAAGCTGCTGATCATGAGCTGAGTGTTGTATGACTTATCAACCAGAAAATAAAGTATACACAACAGCACTCTATCATCAGTCTCGATGGGCCTTGAGAAACTCCTAATTAAAAAGTAAGTTGTAGGAGTCTTAGCTCCATCTCCTGCTACATTGCCTCCATTCTTTCAATTTGTACCTATAAATGCATTGGGAATGCCTATAACTAAGAAAAAAATTGGACCTGGTTTAAAGATGATTCTGAAGCAAATGCTGACACCAGCTGAAATTGAATTACTGCAGTACCACAATCCTAATCTGGGTGGACTTGAATACCAGTGAAGGAAAATCCTCTCATTGGGCAGAATTTCAAGTGGTACATTTAGCTGTCTACTGTATCTAGACCAGAGTTCACCAGAATTATGATCTATATTAATTCATGGGTAATTGCTGACATATGGCTGAATGGTCAGGGACAAAGAACAGAAGTGGAAGATTGGTGACATGACAGTCTGGGGTAGAGGTAGTGGATAGACTTCTCCAAGTGAGCAGTATAGAGATATTTGTGTACCATATAAATATTATCAAAGAGGAATCTCACAAAAAAGGATATTCACAATAAGGTGAAAAAGATGACCCACTCTATAGATACCAGGTATCACTTTTCCTCAGTGTCCCTGTCCTTACCAAATGGGCTTTTGCTTAAAAGTGATTGTGTAAGCAGGAATGGAGATTATGCATGGACTTAGCAACATGGATCTTCACTGACCAAAACCACTGCAATGAACACAAGCTACAATAGCAGAGACTAAAAATGAACCTTTGATTTGGGACCATTCCCTGGAGGATAAATCAACCTTGGTAGCAGGTTAATCGTTAAATCAATTCCATCAAAGAGTACACTTCATTCTCACTGGAAGAGCCTTTATTATTATTATTTTTTTAAAAGATTTTACTTATTTATTTGTCAGAGAGAGAAAGGGAGGGCACAAGCAGGGGAGAGGCAGGCTGAGGGAGAAGCAGTTTCTTGGATGAGCAAGGAGCCCAATGCAGGATCCAGGTCCCAGGACCCTGGGATCATAACCTGAGCTGAAGGAAGATGCTTAGCCAATTGAGCTACCCAGGTGTCCTGAGACTTTTACTTTTGGAAGCACATTTACTTTTCCTGCCTGTGATGCTTCAGTCTAAACCACCACAGCCCATGGATTTACAGAATGCCTTACTCTTCTAAATTCTATATTCTAAATTTCTTTGGAATGTATTGTTTCCAACCAAAAAATTCATTTTACAGCAAATGAAGTGTGGTCATCTGTTCATCTCATAAAATTCACTAGTCTTACTATGTCCCTATCATCTAATGTAACTGTCCTCATGGAATGGTAGAATGCCCTTTTGCTTTTAACACTAAGTTATCTTGGGGCACCTGGGTGGCTCAGTGGGTTAAGCCTCTGCCTTCAGCTCAGGTCATGATCTGAGTCCTGGGATCGAGCCCCACATCCGCTCTCTGCTCAGCGGGTAGCCTGCTTCCCCCTCGCTCTCTGCCTGCCTCCCCCTCGCTCTCTGCCTGCCTCTCTGCCTACTTGTGATCTCTCTCTCTGTCAAATAAATAAATAAAATCTTTAAAACAAAACAAAACAAAACAAAACACTAAGTTATCTTTTAGAGCAATTAAAAATATTTTATTTTCATTTATTCTATTTCTGACATTCTTCATTTCTTTATTTTGATCTATGTTTTTGACCAATATAATGCTTTTTTCTCTCTAAAGAATGTTTCTTAAGCTTTCTTGAAGTTTTACTGGCAATGGATTCCTTCAGTTTTGAATTGTCTGAGAACATTTTAATTTCATCTTCATTTTTGTAGATATTATTATTTTTTAAAGTGATCTCCACACCCTATATGGGGCTCGAATTCACAACCCTTAGATAAAAAATCACATACTCCTTAGCTAGCCAGAGGCAGTCATCTTCATTTTTAAGGATACTTTTGCTGAGCATAGAATTATGAGTTGATTTTTTTTTTCTTTCTGCACTTGAAAAATGTCACTTTATTGTTTTCTTGCATGGATAGTTTTTGGTGAGACATGTGTTATAATTCTAAGCCTTGTCTCTCTAAAGGTAATGTATCTTTTTCTTTAGATACCTTTAAGATTTTTGTTTGTCTTTGGTTTGCTGCTATTTGAATATGACATGCTTAAAAAGTGGGTTTTGGTATTTATCTTACTTGGTGTTCTCTGAGCTCTATGGCCTGTGACTTAGTGTTTGTTAGTAATTCTAGAAAATTTCTGGCTATTATTCAAATATTCTGCCCTGTTTTTTCTTTTCTCTGGGATTCTAATTATGCATATATCAGACCATTTGATATTGTCTCACATCTCTTGGATATTCTCTTTTTGTTTTTGTTTTTTTTTTTCTTTTTGAATTTCATTTTGGGTAATTTTTATTGACCTATCTTCAAATTTATTGATCCTTTGCTTCCCTGCATTGCATTTACTAATGAGCTCATCTAAACATTATTCATCTCCATTGCTGTGTTTTTAAAAATTTTGATCATATGGGTCTTTATTTGTGCTGCTCCCCAGGGAGAATCTATCTCTTGTAGCTCTCCAAGTCATATTGTACTATTATTTTAAAAATCAAATCATTTTGGCATGAGGTAGTGGGTAAGGGAGGGGAGCATACTATGATGTTCAGATTAAGTAATAGCTGTAAGTAGTCACTGTAAACTTAGGTCTTGGGATATGGACTTCATAAGTGTTTCTGTCTCTCCTGAAGATGTAGTATGAGGCATGGCCTGTCTTCCTGCTCCTCCTCCAAGGATAGAGCATTCTTTCTGCCTTACAGTTTTTGGTGCCTTTTTCATTGCAAATTAAGTTCTACAGGAGAACAGAAAATATGGTTTTCAGCAGTGGCTGTTGATCCCCTCTCACACCGAGCATGGTGAAAGAATCTTTCTCAGGATTCTGCCTGCTCTTTTTTTGTGAAAATCTCATTGGATTCCTGAAGGAAAATCCTGTGAGAGCATGCAGTCTCTTTCATGTCTTTTGGTGTCAAATCCAAAACATTATCTCTAAGAAAGTTGTCAAGAAGCTTACTACCTATGTTTTCTTCTAGTAGGTTCATGGTTTCAGGTCTTTCATTCAAATCTTTAGTCCATTTTGAGTTAATTTTTGTGTAGTATAAGATAGTAGTCAAATTCCATTCCTTTGCATGTAGCTGGTTCAGATTTCCCAACACTATTTACTGAAGAGACTGTCCTTTCCTCATTGTATATTCCTGGTTCCTTTGTCATAAATTTATTGTCCACATATATGTGGTTTCATTTCTGGGTTCTTTTGTTCCATTGACCTATGTACCTGTTCTTACACCAATACCACCCTGTTTTGATTACTATAGCTTTGTAATATAATTTGAAATCAGGGAGCATGCTTCCTCCAGTTTTGTTCTGCTTTCTTAAGATTGCTTTGGCTATTTGTGTTTTTTTAATGGTTCCATGCAAATTTTAGGAATTTTGTTCTGTTTCTGTGAAAAATGTCATTGGAATTTTGATAGGAAGTGTATTAAATCTATAGATTATCTCAGGTTGTCTGGACATTTTAATATCAATTTTTCAAATCCATGAACATGGAATATTTTCCACTTATTTGTATCTTCTTTAATTTTTTTCATCAATGTCTTATAGTTTTCAGTGTAGAATCCTTCACACTCCCACCTTGGTTAAATTTATTCCTAGGTATTTTATCTTTTTTGATGCAATTGTAAATGAAATTCTTTTTCAATTTCTCATTATGATAGTTTTTTACTAGTGTATAGAAAGGCAATATTTTTCTATATTGATCTTGTATCCTGCAACTTAACTGAATTTATTCGTTCTAACAGTTAGTTCTTTGGAGGAGTCTTCAGGGTTCTCTATATGTATAATATTATATCAACCACAAATAGTGAGAGTTTTCTTTCCTTCCTGATTTGGTTGACTTTATTTCTTTTTCCTAACTAATTATTCCAGCTGGGACTTCTAATACAATGTTGAATAAAAGTGGCAAGAGAAGGCATCTCTGTCTTGTTCCTAATCTTAACGGAAAAGCTTTCAGCTGTTCACTGCTAAAGATAATGTTAACCATGGACTTGTCATAGATGGCCATTATTATGTTGGGGTAAATTTCCTCTTACCTACTTTACTGAGAGTTGTTATCATAAATTGATGTTGAATTTGTCAAATGCTTTTTCTGCATCTTTTGAGATGATCATATGATTTTTGCCCATTTTAATGTGGTATATCTCATTGATGGATTTACAGATTGAAGCATCCTTGTATCCCTGGAATAAATCCCATTTGATCATGGTGTATGATCTTTTTAATGTATTGTTGAATTTGGTTTGCTAATATTTTGTTGAAGACTTTTGCAATCTCTGTTCATTAGGGGTATTGGTCTGTTAATTTTTTTTCTTGTGGTGTCTTTCTCTGGTTTTGTTATCAAGGTAATGCTAACCTTATAAAATGAGTTTGAAAGTGTTCCCTTCTGTTTTTTGGATGATTTTGATAATAACTGATATTAATTCATTTTTATTTATTTATTTTCTAAATATTTATATATTTGAGAAAGCATGCATGCGAGTGAGGGAAGGGACAGAGGGAGGGTGAGAGGGACAGAGTCTCAAGCAGACTTCCTGCTGAGCATAGACCCTGATGCAGGGCTTGATCTCACAACCCTGAGATCATGATGTATGGTAATATCAAGAGTTGGATGCTTCACTGACTGAGCCACCCAGGCACCCCTTCATTCATTTTTAAATGTTTGGTAGAAATTATCAGTAAAGCTATCTGGTCCTCAGCTTTGCTGTCAGATGGTTTTTGATTACTAATTCTCCTTACTAGTAATCAGCATGTTCAGATTTTCTATTTCCTCAGGCTTCATTCTTAATAGATTATTTCTAGGAGTTTATCCATTTCTTCTTGGTTGTCCAACTTCTTGGCATATAACTGTTCATAGCAGTGTCTTATGATTCCTTGTATTTCTGTGGTATCAGTTGTAACATCTCTTTCATTTCTGATATTATTTGAGTATTTTTTTCTTAGTGAGTCTAGATAAAGTTTTGCCAATTCTGTTTATCTTCTGAAAACCAGCTCAGTTTCATTAGTCTTTTCTATTGCTTTTTCAATCTCTATTTCATTTATTTCCACTCTGATATTTGCTATTTCCTTCCTTCTGTTAACTTTGGGCTTGTTTATTCAACTCTTTTGAGTTCTTTGCCATGTAAAGTTCGGTTGTTT
Organism: Mustela putorius furo; assembly: GCF_011764305.1. Classification (NCBI taxonomy): domain Eukaryota; kingdom Metazoa; phylum Chordata; class Mammalia; order Carnivora; family Mustelidae; genus Mustela; species Mustela putorius. Next base: position 33,866,988 of record NW_025422368.1, on the reverse strand, counting down.
GAGATTTTTCTTGTTTCTTGATGTAGACATTTATTGCTATGAACTTCCCTCTTAGAACTGCTTTTGCTGCATCACATAAGTTTTTGTTTATTGTATTTCCATTTTTGTTCGTCTCAAGGTATTTTTTTCTCTTTTTATTTCATCTTTGACACACTGGTTGTTCAGGATCAAAATATTTTTATTAAAATAAAACCTTTATAGTTCTAGAACTCAATGTAATTTAGTTGCTAATTTAAAAGTTAAATATGTTTCATTTATATTACATCAATATCTACATGTATGGTATACAAATATATGATTAATATACATTATTTGATATTTCAAAAAGTTTTCCAGAAGCTAAGGACAAATTTTGAGAATATTGTAATACGTTCTGAGTATCTACAGAACCACAAACAGGAACCTGAGAAAAGCAAGAAAATGGAGGCTTGACACTACTGGCAAATGACTGCTAAGGAAAAAAATCCATTGACTCTGTACTAAGAGAGAGGAAGGATATGAAAAGTTAATTTTTAAAATTTATCTTGTATACTCTGAATTTGTGTGAGTGTCTCAATCCACTGACCTCCACAGTATTCTGACAATTGGCTTTTATTTTGAGGACACAGAGCAAAAAATATGGAGAAGCATTCCCCAGAGGCCTTTGGTAATATTAACAGAGCAGATGTTTTAAGATCACAGTAGCCATTATGGTACTACTGAGTGTCAAATTCTGAGTGACAAAGGCATCCGTGTGTTCTTATAAATCTGTGTGTATGTTTATGATATATATGGCACATTATAATATGGGGACCAGAAAAGAGGCCTGTTTTGCTGAGATATAATTATAGTACTGGTTCTATCCTTTTTATTGAGTGCCAGTTAAATATCTTCTAATAGAACCCATTTCATTCATTTAGATCACCTATGTACCTTGGAAAATGGTTTATATATCTCTTCCCTTCTCTGGTGACTTCCTCTATTAGTTTTCTATTGCAATGTAACAAATTACGACAAATTTAGTGACTTAAGAAATATGCCTCTATTATCTTGTTTAAAGAAATATGCATATATTATCTTGGTTTCTGTGGGTCAGGATTTTTGATATGATTTAGATGGATCTTCTTCTCACAGAATCCCAAGGGTACAATCAAGGTACTATTTGTGCTGTATTTTCATTCGAATGTTTAGCTAGTAAAGAACCTACTTCCAAGCTCATTTGGTTTATTTATAGAATTTATTTCTTTATGGCTATATGATTGAGGTTCCTGGCTTTTCCCTGTCTGTTGGCTGAAGGCTACTTTCAGGCTACCCACAGATTCTGTAGGTCAGTTTAGTAAATTTCTATGTTAGTTTCTTCAACATAGTTGCTTACTGTGTCAAGCCAGCAAGGAGAAAATCTCTCCTCAGGGAAGGTCCAGCTCTTTTCCAAAGGGATTTTTTCAGGGATGCCTGGGTGTCTCAGTTGGTTAAGTGTTTGCCTTTGGGTCAGGTCACAATCCCAGGGTCCTGGGAGTGAGTCCCACATCAGATTCCTTGTTCAGTGGACAGCCTGCTTCTCTCTCTGCTTATGCTCTGTCTCAAATAAAAATAAAATAAAAAAATCTTTAAATAAAAACAAAAAACAAAACAAAGGGCTTTTCCCAGATTAAGGCAGATCTCTCCAAGGTAATATCCCTTTTGGTTGGTTAACTTGAAATCAATTTATTTGAATCATTAATTACAACTGCAAAATTTATTCACTTTTGCCATACTCTATTGCCTAGAAGTAAGTCATGGATTCTGCCCATACTTAAGGGGAGAGGATTATACATGGTATGAACATAAAGAAATAGAGATCATCCTGGAATCCAGTGTTCCACATTTCCTATTCCCAGAATTGCTTCTTGAGTTTTCCCAGGCTTGTCTACTTAACACTTCAATAAACTTCTCTGGAAATTGGAGGACAATAATAAAAATTATCAGGTTAATTCATATTTCTTTTTAATGATAGTATACAGATATATAGTACAGATGTACAGATAGTGTACAGGAAGTACAGATAGAAACTGCTCAAGCTGAGCTATGTCTGCACTTTTACCATTCTGACAAGTACTATTATTACTTCTACTACTACCACCACTAGGATGATTACTATTAGCTGACCACTTATTGAGATATTACTATATATTCAGTATTATTTGAAATGTTTTACCAGAATTTAATCTTCATAAAAACCTCAGCAGACAAGGGCTATTTTTTATCATCCCCATTTCATATTTCAGGAACCATTTGTATAGAGCAGTTTAGAATGTGCAGCAGTAAAGTAGCAGCAACAGGATTCTAATTTAGGTAGTAAACTTTCAAAGCCCATTTTTGCAATCACTACATTAGGTGGTCTTATTTTGTAGTATTAGAAACTTCAGTTTTCCTCATTAGCTGTTCCTTTTTCAAGTTTATGCTATTTGTTCAATTGCTGCTCAATAGCTACAACTGAAATTCATTTATGTTTATTATTTTAGGTTTTTGGTTTTTTATTATTTTTTTGTGAGAAGTTCTGTGATTTTGCTTTACTACAGCATTTTTCCCCCTAGAATATTCAGTCTGTTTGTATAAATAAGGCCAAAAAGGTGGATAAAATATTGAAATCCTTCAGTACTGATTGGTAAGTAGATGCCCCACCTGTGAATACTCCTCCTACCATCCAGTCTGCCTAGGTCCCCAGTTGAAGAAGCACTGGACCTCTTCACAATCCTACAACTAAGGGATTAATATCTGATGAAGTAGACGGTTTTCGAGTCTGTTTCTGATTGACCAATGCCTAGTGCCATAGAGAATGAGAAATATTTTGAATTTCTGTTTTACCTAACTTGAATTCTTTTTATATTATTTTGACAGCCACATGAAACTTCATTATGAGTCAGGTCAAGCATCACACTTATTACAAGAAACAGGTAAGGAATTTTCCTATATTCTATGAGCAAGATTTAGGTCCTCTTATTCTGTATTTCTTTTATATTTAGCGTGTATCTTCATGATAGTAATGCTTTTTAAAAAGATTTTATTTATTTGAGAAAGAGAGCAGAGTGAAAGAGAGAGCTCACGAGTTTGGGGGGGCTTGGGGGTGGGGGAAGGGGAGAGGCAAAGGGAGGGAAAGAGAGGAAGAAGTAGAGTCTCTGCTGAGCAGGGAGCCCAATGTGGGGCTCAATCCCAGGATCCTGGGATCATGACCTGAGCTGAAGGCAGATGCTTCAACCACCTGAGCCAGCCAGGCATCAGGATAGTAATGATTTAATAATATTTATCAGTATATATGTTTTTTATCTCCATTAGAGGGAGTGCCATTTCCTCTGGGCATCTTTAGTGCCTAGAATAGTATGTGAGTACATAATAAATACTGTAATTGTTGAATGAAGCTATGATTGCTTAGATCAACCAGCAGTTAGAATGGCTGAAGAAACTATAAATGTGTAGTTGAGTATATTGTGGGAGGTTCAAATACAATAAAACTGTCTAGTTAGAGTATTAGGGAGGCAGGTCTAGAAGATGAGCATATCTATGAAAAATGACCAGTTGGTGAGTGAATGCTGAATTATTTTTCCCTTTGCCATTGAGAGTGAACTATTATAAACACGATTCTTTTTTATTTATAGAAAACATACAAAGTGAAATCTCATGTGCTCTATTATTCCAATCCCGTTTGTCTTATTATAGAATGAAGCTTTTGATATTGATATTAATATTTACAAATTGTTGAGTATTTTATAACTGAGCACCTATGTACTAAATAAATTATAATACATCATTATAGTTGAGACTGTATAATTTTTTTTGAACAATCATGTACTATGTTCTGTGTAAAATACTTTACAAAGCTTAGCAATAATACAATGCAAATCTGTGTTATTTCCTGATTTATTTACCTTTCAAGTGATCCTTCATTATTCTACATTAAAGTTCACCTTTTAGGCACATAATCTTTTAAATTGGGTTTCATTTTAGAGTTCACCTTTTCTAGGAAGGCATTACTGATTCTCCAACTCTGGATTAGGCGATTCTCCTAAAGCCACTCAGGATTTCAACTACGTTGAAAGACCAGACTTATAAAAATAAGTATCAAGCGTCCTCCACTAATTTCTTATTGCTTACAATGTCCTGTTTACTTTTGTTTCCTCTAGTATAGATTTCTTGAGGACAGGCACCTAATATAGTTCGAGAACACTGATTGCTAAATAAGAACGGAATGAATATTGATATAAGGGGAAAATTGTGTTAAAAAACAAGATAACCAAACCTTACGAACTATTTGTCAGGCTCTTCTTGCTTTGCAAAAGAACTTTACATTTATCCTGTCATTGACCTCTCTTAACCGATTTGAAGCACAGTCGCTATCACCATTTCAGAGATGAGAAAACTGTGTTAACACACGTGTTCCAAGAAACAGGCAAGAAGACAGGAGTACCTGGATGTGAGCCCAGCTCTCCCAACAAACTGAGTAGCATCTTCTCTACTGCATCTCACGGCCTTCATTAAAGATTGGCTCCCAATAAAAAATTGCATATAAGGGATACAACTTCCGGTAGAAGGGTATGATTGGAAGTGCTAGCTCTGGCACAAAACTGAAAGAAAATACGTGTCTTCGCCATTCTCTCATTACTTACAGTTTAAAGTATACTTTGTGAATTTTTAATATAAATAATGAACAAATATACTTCAGCCTTTTCCGAAAATCTTTCTCTCCGTTCTTTAACTCTCACGTACCTATTTCCTTCCTTCTTTCCTAAGGCTCATAGAGGGCGCTAACAAAGTGCTACTCACTGGTTGAGCGAAGCTCCACTCAAAACACAACTCACACTGCAACTGAAAGGCGCAGCGCCACCACCTCAGACTTCCTTCTCCTTTCCAAGGCAGGAGGCGTGGCCAATTTTCCTCATTCAAATAAAAAACCAGGAGATTTGCATGGGGAAAGGCTGATCCGTGAGCCTATTGGCTGTTAGTACCACGGGCGTGGCCAATATTACGCCCATGTAGCCCCGCCCACATTAATTTGCATAACGGCCCCGGCGCGTGCAGGGGAGAAGCGGGTTTGTTTTTGAATCTGCGGAGGCGGCGGCGGCAGCGGCGGCGCGGCGACTGAAGCGCGCGATACTGAAGCGGCCGCGTTGAGGACGGTTGCGCGGAACGGCTCTGTAGGAAGGAACTTGGTTCCCCCTCCCTCATCTCCCGCCCCGAAAGGTATATATGACTCCTAGGGGCTGTTATAACCACATTTTCTTAAATTACTATTGTATTTATGAAGAGTCAAGACCGCATTATGGCGGCTGCGGGAGTTGTGTGTGCGCCTGCGCGGTTGCGGAGCTGCGGGCGGGCGCTGCATGGGAGCACGTGATCTTGCGGGGTCGGGCTCTAGCTGCAGTTGTGCAGCTGGCGGGGCGGTGGCTGCGCAAGCGCAATATTCATTTTCAAGATCTAATGTTCTTGTTGGACGCCATTTGGGTTCTAGATTTAATTTTCCTCATTCTTGAGGAGTTTCATTTTGTTATCCCCAAATTTCCACATTTTTTAAGGAAAACGTTTCTCTTGTGTTTTACTCTTATATCGGGCTCAAACTCTTTTTTATATTTTTTCGATTCTCTGAGAAGCTGTGAACTTAATTATCCGTAAAAATGATTGTCACTTGTGGTTCTCGATTATAATTTCACTTTTGGGGTATTGCTGGGTTCAAGTGTATATTTAGGGAGATAAAGATCAGCACCTAGTGGTGGTCCCAGGGGAAGTACATTTAATTGAACTGCATATCTGCAAATACATTTTTAACCCTAATTTTACCAGTTCTGTTATCAGGGAATGTTTACAAAATAGAAGCAGTTTTGAGTTTTGGAAATATGAGGGGGAAAGAGCATTGGAAAAATCAAATCTCAGTCTAAGTTAATGAAGACCTAATTATCAGTTTGTGTGCTTCTGATCTTACTTGAATCTGAGTTTTAGAATTCTTTCAGTCTCTGATCTCTTGTCCATAACTGCTTCAGTTTGGTTATTTTTATTACTCTGACTTTTAAAATTAAAGTCTTTTTTTTTTTTTTAGCATTTTATTATATGTGAAATATAACTTGGCAAAATTTTTTACAAAGAATTCTTATGAGAATTAACTACACTGAGGCCCTTATGAGGAATAAAGTTAACCATCAATGAAAAAAAATTAGTTGAGTCTTTAAAAAAACTGCACCATATACATGTGTATGAGATGTAGTCCTGTTTGAATTCTTAGTGTTCTTAGTTTTCGTTTCTTAAAGAAGGTGGTTGTAAGTATGCTACTGATTATTTTAGTTTACAGTGGTTGTGTCACTATATTTAAATCTTATATAACACCCCTGGGATAAGTGTTATACAATTTGATATAATTCTGTTACTGCGCAGATTATTTCTTAGTGGACTCAAAACTTGTAACTGGTTTTCATAAATGTCACCTGTGGTTTGTGTGTACAATAATTGGTTTCTGGGTTGGTTATATTAACACTAATTTTAAATCAGTTATCTGTCAAATGAAGAAGTGACTAGTACTTTATAATGGTTGGTTAGGGATGTTTTTCTTGCCCAAAGCAAGTTCTGTTAGTATTAAGTAGATGTAATTGAAAGGAATAGTTTTGGTTGTCATTTTAAAAAATGACATCACATACAAGATAGAATGGAGTGATAGGAAAGATAATTCTTATTTCTCAACAGAAAATTAGCCATTCATATAATTCCTGGACCTCTGGACTCTTCTACACAGAAATTATATTTAGAGGGCAGTTGTGTAATCTTTTCCCTTTTTATACTTATGAGGTGGATTACCCAGCACACCCTTCCCCCACTTCCTGTGAGATTCTTTCAGAAGTTTAGAGTTAAAAATGTGTTGTATTTTCTATATTTGTGTGTTTGTATGTGTATTTATGTACACGTATATATTTAAGTTAAGAAAAGAACTCTTAGGACTTGATACGCTTTGCACTTCCAGAGTGAAGTGAAATGTGAAGTGAAGTGAAGTGGAATATTTTGGTTTGTATATTTAAACTTATGTTTTCATTTGAATATACAGATGGTTGCCTCTTAGGTTAATGCTGAAGATTATAAAAGGTACTTGAAAACACTGAGGAACATAATGTATAATATAAATATTTCTTAGGAAGATAATTTTGCTGTTTGTTAGAAAGGCAAGTATATTTCTATAAACTTAAAACTAAGACCAATGAATTGTCTGAATGTTCACTATTTGTTTGCTGTTCTTTCAATAACAAGCATGTTTTGAAATTTTTGTTTCATAGTTAAAATACCACAAAATTTTGTCATATATGTAACGTAAATAATATTAGGACTAGATTACTTAAGGAATGAATACTAAGTTACTGGGGTCATTTAAAACCTTTTTAGTTTTGTAGGTTTTAAATATCACAAAATGTAGTTTAGACAAAAAGGTTTGATTAAGCCATAAACCATTAAAATACTTTTTTCTTTAAATTGTGATTTGAATATATGATATATATATTTAAATACTTTTTTTTTTTTTTTTTTACTTATAACACATTTGTTAAGTATTGGAAATTAGCAACATTTAGAAATAAACACTCTAAATGTTTTGGTGATTTTTGTTAGTTTTCCATGGTTGATCAGTCAGCCAATAAATAGGATTGTTCAATAAATATTGATAGTTTCTCGTTTGGACCATAAGTTCATTCCTGTTCTTTTAATTCAGTATTACATTGTGGATGTTTTCCCATTTCCTTATTCTTTTAAAAATACTTCACTTTTTTTTTTTAATATATAATAGTCTTTTAAAAATGTTTAATGGCTGCATAGTAGTATGTTGTGAAAATATCCCAAATCATCAAATACTCTGCAAATGTTTTTAAGTGGTTACGGAATATTGTTATTTCTAATAGCAATGTACTGTGACTTATTAAACATTTCTTTTATTGGCCATTTGTTTGTTGACTTTTTCTTTGGTATAAATAATGCTGCAGTGAACATCCTTACATGAGTCATGAACAGCATCTTACAGTATTTATTCAAAATTACTGCTTCAAAGGGTATTTAAACTAATACACACAATTAATAAAGCTTTGTTGTTTTGAAAAGCATTTCCCATACCACTATCAATTTGATGGCTGAAAAATAGTAGCTCATTATTTTTTTTTCTTTCCGATAACTAGTGAAGTTCAGCTTTTTAATGTTTATAAATGCAGTTTTCTCATTTTTGTGAATTAGCTGTTTGAGGCTTTTTAATGTATTTTTCTGTGGTCGATGTTAATGTTTTTCCTATTGGTAGCAGCTATTTATGGATATAGCCCTTTGCTCTTCATATTTTTTGGCAGTTTTTTTTTATTTTAAGTTTATTACTATTAAAATTGCTTATGGTTTTATATATTCAGAAGTTTGCTATTTTTATGTAGTCTAAATGCAGTGCTTTTTTCTTATTTGTGATTTCTTTTAGGACTTCTTTGCCTAGAAAATATGACCTGTTGTGGGAGGAACTAAATGTTCACCTATTTTGTTTATTTTTTTCTACATATTGTAAAGATAGTGTTTTAACATGTATGGAGTTTATTTTGCCGTATTGTATGAAAAATGGGTTGCTAGTTTCCAGTTTTTCCAAGTACTTTGTTTTCTTAGAATTTATGTTGGTGATCTCTTTTCTTACTGCTTTGAATTGCTAATTTTGATCATAAGTTACTAGATTTGAGCAATTGTTCTGCTTCATTTACTAGGGATCTTTAACTTGGGGTCCATTGGCCTCAGGAGCCCTATAGATAGGCTTTAAGAGGATTCCTTGGTAGATCTTTCCATGGATTCCATGGATTCCTTGATGTATACAACTTGTACATATGCAGTTTTCTGGGGAAAGAGTTATAGTTTTTATCAGCTTTTGGCAGGAATATGTAATATAAAACCTAAAAGGAGGCTAACAGGCACTGTCTGGGCCTTATTCATATAGCAGTACTATACTGTTTCATATGCTGTAAACTATAGAAATACGTGATTTCTTTTCACAATTTTCTTAGCTAGTCTTCCCTGTTTTTGCAGATGAACTTTGGATTCATTTGGTTAAATTTTTAAAAAGCCAGTTATTTGAAGTTTTGTTCAGAATTGCATTAAATCTAAATTGGGGTGAGTTTACATCTTTTTACTATTTTTTTTTTTCACTCATGACTAGAATACACTTCCTGCAGGTTCCACAAAATAGCCTTTTTTAAAGAACACTGGAAAAATTTGTGATATCTGTTACTTTTCATTAAGGTGTTATTTTACTTGTTTCCTAGTGCTGATAAAATGTTAATAGGGATAAGTTGTTAGAAGATACAGGACTGCATTTCTATTTTTAATCTCCCTTAGGACATGGTGATATGAAAATAGTGCAAGTATGAAGTTAGAAGTGGTAAAATAGGTTGGCAAGAAAGTGTTCTACAATATTTGAAACCAGAATTTTTCTTTGAGAGTTTTTTTTTTTTTTTTTTTTCTTTTTTAATAGAGGAATGTTAAAGCTATTTTGCTGGCCAGGATGGAGCCCAGTAATATAATAAGCATTTTTATTTTTAGTCTTTTTGGTAACTGTAAGTTATTCTCTCATAAGGGTGTTTTCCTAATTACTAGTAAATTTATTGTCCATTAAATGTGTTCTTTGGGCTGATTGGCTTCATGAAAATAAATCTAAGAACTAGGTAGAAATCAATTGTTAAGATATTACTACTGGCTTTTATCAAACTTTTAAAGTAAAAAATTCCCATCTTTGGGTCCTTTTCAAGCAAAACTGCTTACAGAAATTTGCATATCTTACTTTTTTTATGTGACCTTTGCTCTTACTCGGAAACTTTTTCTAGTTTTGACAACTTATGATACTTGGTGTTTTAGACTATAATAGGTGAGGAATGGCAAAAAAAGGGACAATGGAAGTGTTACTGGAGAAACATACATGAATAGGAGCAAGAAGTGATGGCTAGCATCTTGATAGTGAAGAGGGGTCAGGTTTCAAGTGTTAGAAGCAAGAATTTAAAAACTTAGTTTTGAGATTATATAGTTTGTGAATTAGTATTCCTAGAGCTGCATCAGTATTTCTAACATGTTCATTATGGTAGTTGATGATCTTATTAATGATTCTGGATCCTAGAGAATAATTTAACTTGTTCAAGAAGGCAAAGAACTGTATGATTTAGTTTAGAAAGTTTTCTATTGTAATTTTTTAACTTTTGAGGTATATGGAAGATTCATACATGGGCATATGTATTTTCTCAAGGGAATTACATGTAAGGTGTATTATGGATAAAAATTATGTTTTAGCATAATGTAAATGGTAGAGTACAAAAAAGTCATCAAGTAGCTCTGAGAAGCCCTGTCTCTGTAAGTTCCCTAGGGTATCTAGCTCCATTAGTGGAGCTTCTCTTTTGAAATTCTTGCCCATTTGATCTTGTTATGTTCTTTATAGAGTCCAAGATTTTAAAAATGTTATTACAGTGTTCTTTCTCAGACTGTCCTGAAATCAAAAGAGTGAGTTAGTGGTTTATCCAGTCATTTTGAGCTTGTTAAAACAGAAAAGTGAATTCCAAAAAATTAAACTTTGTTTATATATGCTTCAAGTTTCATGGTAGAAACCAATCTTGTATTGCAGATAGAGAGTATGAGTGCCCGGCACATTTTCAATTTTTTAATGCCTGCAAAATGAGAAGACTGGAGTACCAGTGCTTGTTTGTACAGTGTGAATGTCTTCAGTTTTGAATTTTGATCATTTGCGTTTTTGAGTCTTTAAGAGAATGACTCTGGCATCTCCTTGGCCTCTTTCTAAAAAATGTGATAGGCCTAAGGGTACAGTTGGCAGTACTTCCTGAGAGACTTTATAATTGGACGTACGTAAATATGAAAATCTGAGAAATGAAGATGACCTATTAATTTCATCATGAGAAATATTCATTTACTTATGTCTGTAACTTTTCATTGTTCAGAATATTATAAAAATATTTTGTCAAAAACTAGCTATATGCCCTTTAATTTGGGAGAGAGAACTCCTCGTATGATGTGAGGTAGTAGTGTCATAATGTCTTACTATAGAGTTCTTTGGCCCTTTTCTTTGTTTGTATAGCCCTGTGCTACTTTGCAGAGTTATTGTCCTGATAGGTACCTAGGAATTATATGTCCAGTACTCTATGGCAATTCTACATCTAAATGAGAATTTGACTTCAATGTTAAGGTAGTGATTCTCAGAACTAATAATTACTGACTACCTTGAGTCAGTAATGCTAAAAGATAATGCTATCCAGTTTGTGAAAAGGTAAACCTAGAAGATGAAAATAGGATCTGCCATTTTAAGAACCAGTGAAAATGTGACTGATGAAACAGTGAATGATGTGACTGCTTCAGCTCATTCTCAACTAAGACTTTGAAGTTAAGTAGGGGTGTACCTGCCCTGTTACCCTTACTAGATTAAGTGTTTTAAAAGGAAGAAGTAGTGAAAAATATAGAAAAGAGACTATTTTTGAAATTTTCTCTTATTTCCTTTTAGGTGTTAAATGTCAGGAGCTAATTGGATTAGAATAAAGACTGAACTGCTCAGTGAGACTTTTACCATTGTTTAAGGATGATAAGTGTTTATTTCTCTGCTGTTACAATACAGAAAAAGACTCTTTAGATTTAAGGTGGCTTTGACTTAATATATGGTTCCAGGTTGAACATGACTACTCACAGTTTACCAACCAGGGGCAAGGGAGAAAGGGTCATGGGATTATACACCTCATTCTTTTGAGAACATGATCTGGAAGTGGCACGTATCACTCTGACTCATGTTTTATAGCTGAGAATGTAGTCACTGGAACATAATTAGTTGGGAAAGGAAGGATGGTTAATGTAGTATCTAGGTGGATAGCCATGTGCTTACTAAAATTAAGGAATTTTATAAAAGGAAAGAAATGGGTGTTAGGGAACAACTAGCCCTTTCTGCTATAAAAGTAAGCTGGAGAAGTAGTCTCTCAGAATAATTCATAATTTGATATTGAAAACTAGTTTTTTGCTTTAACAGTTATAGTTAAAACTCTGTGTCTTCCTTGGTTTTTCCTTCTCCTCCTTCTCCTCCTTCTTTTGGGAGAGAGTGCGAGCAGGGGAGAGGCAGAGCTCAAGGGAGAGTGAGAATTGTAAGCAGGCTTCATGCCCAGTGTGGAGTCTGACATGGGGCTTGATCTCATCACCCTGAGACCATGGCCTGAGCTAAAATTAGAGTCAGATGCTTAACTTACTGAGCTACTGATGTACCCCTCTATAACTCCTTCAAAGTGGAATTTTGAGAGCTTTGTATTCATGATTTGTGGTTGAGATTCTAGTTATTATATTACCTTATTTGGCGGGATACTTCCCATTTCTGCTTGCCTTTGCAAACATATTAAAATCATGTTTAGCTCTGCAAGATTGGAATTTTAATTTAATATTAAAATCTCCATATAATATTTTTCTTCTTTATTCAGTTTAATATTTTTAAACTTTACCAGTTAACTTGCTTATTTTAAAAGGATGAAAGATTATGTATGGGTAAGGACTGTGAATAGTGACAGTTGTTTAAATTACTTGTTTTAGTCCAAAGTTGTTTTTGTTTTAGAAAAAAAAAAATTTATTTTTAAGTAATTTCTATACCCAACTTGGGTCTCAGACTCATGTCCCAGAGATCAAGAATTTCATGCTCTACTGACTGAGCCAGCCAGGTGCTTCGAAGTTATGTTTTTATCATCTTTTCCAGATCCTATTTTTCTTTTGTAACTCTATGTATGAAATACACATTTTGAAGATAGAAAATATGATTTTTGAGGACCTTATAATGTACACAAGTAAAACAATTGTGGTTGTAAATTCTTTGCATATGGGTAAAACTTACCTGATTTATAAGTAATTTAAAGCAGCTTTCTATATAAGTAAAAAAAATATTTAAAAAAACATATTCATGTAAGGCACAAAAAGTGAAATGGTAATGGGGGAGATCAAGGAAGTCTTAGGGGAGTTGTATTTTAGGGATAAACTAGAAGGATGTTCTCAGTAAAGGAAATAGGGTGTTCAGAGTATCAGAAATGAGAAAGTGAGTGTGTTAGGGAGTGTGTTAGGAGAACTCTGAATAGCTCCCTGTTATTTGACACAAGATCCTTGATTTTTGTAAGTCATTGCTGCCATTGTGCCTATATAATATAACTAATAAAGAGGATGTTGTTGTTTTTAGTTGGAATTTTTTAATTACTTTTTTTATTCTGCTTTGCTTCCTATCTCACTTAAAGGCATTTATTGCTCTCTGTTTCTATGTTTATAGTTGTGTAGTCCTTCATAATCTTTCTGCAGTTAGGAATTACATCTTATTCATGTGTCTGGCAATTGTTAACATTTTAAAGAAAAGCCCCGTCTAATTAGGAATGATAAAGCCACTGTTGAAAGTGTAAGATTGCTTTTCAAATTGCCTTCGTTAAATATTTGCTTATTGAAAGATTAGATCCCTTTTGTTTTAGGTAGAGGTGCAAAAAAGGGAAGTAAGATATGCTAGTTCCTTTTTAAAAAAAGATTTTATTTATTTGATAGACAGAGATCACAAGTAGGCAGAAAGCGAGAGAGAGAGAATGAGAGAGAGAGAGAGGGAGGAAGGGGAAGAGGCTTCCTGCTGAGCAGAGAGCCAGATGTGGGACTCTATTCCAGGATGCTGGGCAAAAGGCAGAGGCTTTAACCCACTGAGCCACCCAGGCACCCCATCTAGTTCCTTTTCATTTAACTCATGATTATCCACAGGTGTCAGGCTTTTTTTTTTTTTTTTTAATTAAATACATAATTTACTTAAACACCCACTGGATAATTGTCAAAAGATTGACAGGCACTTTACATATGAGAAATTATAAATTGTGAGTCAAGTTTTAGAAAAAGTTCTTTCATCTCATTCATTAAAAAAATAAAACAGGGAAACACCACTGCTTACATATTAACAAATCTCTAAGATATAACTCTGAAGGACATAATGTGTGCAAATTAATAAGGTTTTGATGAAAAGATGGAATGACATAATTACATTTTTAAGTTTCTGTAATTCTCTCCTTCCCCACCAAATTTAAGTGATTTAGAAGTTGGAAGATAGCAAAATTGAAGAAAGAAAAAGGCAGAGAATTTTCCTAAAATCAGTAATATGGTGAAGTAGAAAGGACAGTAATTTTATATTGGGATCAGGGCATTTAGAGTCTCCCAGCTGTATTAATATAAAAAGATGCTGTTACCTATCTAGTAGGGTGGTTGTGAGGATTAAATGAGATTAGATCTAAAAAATGGTTAGCAATTTTTCTTGGTACATTTTTTCTTTTCTGTCTCCAATCAATTGATGAATCGATTAGTCAGGCATGAATATCTAAGAGGCAACTAGGTGCAGCTATAGGGCGCCCTTCAATGTAGGATATTTATAGAAAATGACAATATTCTTAATTACTGGAGTTAGAATAAAATGTTTAAAAAAAGTAATTTAGAGAAGTAGTTTTATGATACTACTCACTAGTAGGGAAAAATAAGCATTTGAAAAAGTAGTGTATTTGCAAAGGTTTGTGAAGGAGTCTAGATTTAGGTCTGTTTTATTTTAGAAAGTGTTTAACATATAAAAGCCCTGAGAAGTTACTAAATTTACCAAGTTAACAGTAAGCCTCTTCATGATAAAGAAGCAGCCCTTTTCTCACATTAATTATTTATCTTTGGAGTTTGTCAGTTTTTTTCAGATAATTATTATTGCCAAAAGTAGAGATGAAATCATTTATTTTGGGGACTAAACCCACATATGCTTTTTTTTTTTTTTAAATTTAAGAGTGCAAAGTGCTTCCTCCCCCTTTATTTACTTTCTAGGTATGGAACTTGTTGGACATGCTCACTCAAAATTGAGGCAAAACAAAGTGCCAGTTTTCTTCCATAACCATTCCTGTGGCCAAGTTCCTGCCCTGTAAAACACAAATTTGAATGGATAAGTTTGTTTAATGATCTTATACTTTATTTATTTTTCTTGATTCTTTGTTTACACAAGCCTAATGAGAAGTTAATACTAAAAGACTTCTCTGTTGTCTGGTTAGCAAAACTACATACATTTTGTTTAAGAGTTAACTTATGTCTAGATGTTTTGTAAAGTGTAATTTTACCTGCTTGATTACAAGATCAGGAACCAAGAGCTGTCTAATTCATCTCAGTGAGCTTTCACCTGCAGTACTTAAAACTGGGGTCTTATGGTTCTGAGATTTCCATATTTGTCAATATTCTTGTATTTTGGGAAATGATACTCTTTATTCCAATAAACTTAGGGATCTATAAGTTATAGAAAATGTATTAAATTAGGTTCTGGGAGGACTTACTGGCATCATTTCTGCATTTGAGGTGCAGTTATTTCTACATTTGAGGAGCATTCCTTTTCCCCTTTCATACTTAATGATAAGCTTTCTCTTTTTAAGTGTGACAGTTTTGTAGTCATGGTTACTAGTTTGATTTATTCAATTTTATCCTGATAGTAAGGAAAACATCCTCATTCGAACTGTGTAAACTGCATTATAAAAAAGGAAAAAGATTCTGTTTGGATAAGACCAATCAATAAATTCAGTATTTTTCTATGGAACTGCTCTTTAATTGTTTTGGTGGCTTCTTATCACCCATATTAAAATCTTTCATGGGTTATTTTTCCCTTGGAATTCTGAGGATATTGGATCAAGGAATTATTTAAATTATTATTAATACAAAGTATATTTTAAATCGAAGGTTAAAGATAGATTAAGAAGAAAGTGTTTTCCATATATAACCATTAAAAATACTAATCGTAGTTAAATCAGTTCATTTAGTTCTAAGTAATTCTTGTTTTACTCATCTAGGGTTAAGTAATCTACATAAACAAAGTCTGCACTGGACTAACAGAATCATAGAAATCTGGACCCATTCTCTTGGTATATTTATGACAGATTTTGATTTAGGCAGGTAATGTCAGACTGTATACCAAGTGGCCTGTATCCTGGAGTCTCTTCTACTTAATAGTAATAGTTAAGATGATTTGGTATGGTCCTTTACTAAGGATCTTTTGATGTTTTATTTAGTAGAGAAACATCCTCAGGTTTAGTGGCAGCAAGGATCTTGACTCATTTTTGTTTCTTGAGTTTTATCGCTACAGTTGGCCTAAGTGCCGTCTACATGTGATACACTGCTATGATCAAAATTTCATAGACCATGTAGGGAATTCCTTTACTCTTTGTCTGTGTTGCACCATGGTTTCCCATATGTCATGTCTTTTTATTGGTTTATTTTGTCATTAGGGAAAGGAAACTCTATTCTTTAGTAACCTTTTGAGAAAGAGTAAATGCAAAGAATATTCTTTGAAGCCAGGAGTGTGTGAAACATTGTCACTGCATTTTTAGATACTTGATTGATAGTTTGGCTAGGTATAGAAATCTAGGTTGGAAAATATTTTTCTTCAGAATTTTAAAGACACTGTTTCATTATCTTTTTGCTTCTATTACTGCTGAGAAATCTGAAGCCATTATTATTTCTGATTTTCCCCTCACTGGAAGCTATTAATCTGTCAATAGTCTTTAGTGTTTTGAAATTGCACTGTAATTCTTTGATGTAGCTCTGTTTATCATTGTTTGTTGGCTTTCATCAGGCCCTTTCAGTTTAGCAGCTCTTGTTTTTCAGTCCTGGAACTTTTTCTTAAATGATTTCATTGGTGATACCTTTCATCTGCCATTTTATCATTCTAATGTGCATTTTTGGAGGGGTACTCCACTTAGTTTTTTTTCCCCTCCTACTTAAAACTTGGTCTTTTTGTTCAGTTAGATTTCTTCAACTTTATCATACAGTTCTTTTACTGAGTTTTTCATTTTTTCTATCAAGTTCATCATTTCTACTTTATAGCCCTTGCCTGTAGTACTCTACTTTTTTTTTTTTTTTTTTTTTAAGTAAACTCTGTGCCCAGTGTGGATCTAGGAATTCATGATCTCATGCTTTTACTGACTGAGTCAGCCAGGTGCCCCTAGTATCCTGTTCTTGACACATGACTGCAGCATCTGTTCTTGCATATGGATATTAATTTTTTTGAAATTTTTTTTTTTTTTAAGATTTCATTTATTTATTTGACAGAGAGGGAGATCACAAGTAGGCAGAGAGGCAGGCAAAGAGAGAGGGGGAAGCAGTCTCCCTGCTGAGCAGAGAGCCTGATGCGGGGCTCGATCCCAGGGCCCTGAGATCACGACCTAGCCCAAAGAAAGAGGCTTCACCCAGGTGCCCCTTTGAAGTTTTGTCTTGCATAGTTCTTATGTTTTTTTGTTTTTGTTTTGGCTTGTTTTTGGTCTCTTTTTTCCACATGAAACTTTAATCAGTTGCCTTTTTCTTCCTTGCCTGACTGTATTATATGTTATGGAAGATTAAAAAGTTGATTAGAGTGGCACCTAGGTGGCTCAGTTAGTTATGTGTCTGACTCTTGATTTCAGCACAGGTCATGATTTCAGGGTGGTGAGATTGAGCCCCATATGGGGGTCTGTGCTGGGTGTGGAGCCTGCTTAAGATTTCTTTCCTTACTCCAGTAGCCCCCCCCCCAAAGCTGGCCTGTGCACATTCTCTTTCTCTTAATTTTCTTTTTTTTTTTTTTTTTAAGTTGATTAGAGGGACGCCTGGGTGGTTCAGTCAGTTAAGTGTGTGCCTTTGGCTCAGGTCCTGATCCTGGGCTTGAGTCCTACATCAGGCCCCTAGCTCAGTGGGGAGCCTACTTCTTCAGTCTGCCTCTTCTCCTGTTTGTGCATGCACACACACACTCTCTTTCTGATTAATAAAATCTTTCAAAATTTGAAAAATTGAAATTTTCAAAATTTGAAAAATTGTAAAAAAGTTGATTAGAATATCTGCAATTGTCAGCTTTTAACTTCTCTTTGGCTTATCTGGGTGGACTGTTTTTTGAGGGCTCCCAAGATCTTAAGGTCTTATGCTTTTCAGATACACTCAGAGAATAGCTTTCCACTATCTTGATTGGTAGTAAAGCAAAGTTTGTTGAGTGAAGTACAAAACCTCCTGAAGAGGGAGGGGACCCGAGCATTGCCCTAGTTTTCCATTTTCATACATGGGGAATAAGAAGTATTTTTTTAAGAGTTTATTTATTTATTTATCAGAGAGAGAGAGAGAGCACAGGCAGGCAGAATGGCAGACAGAGGCAGAGAGAGAAGCAGGCTCCCCACTGAGCAAGGAGCCAGATCATACATGGGGAATAAAGATCTGATTGGCAGCAGTCTGGAAGATTAATGGAAGAAAAAGACAATGGGTCTCTGCAGTAAGCACTCAAGTCCCTCTCTTTTTCGTATGCTACTCTAATTTTTAACTGGATGTTGTCTTCATAGTTTTGCTAGGATTGTGGAGAGAAGGTATTCAGTGGAATGTGGTGAGTATATCTAAGTATCTTATTAATTCACAAACAGCTTTCACTAGTATTCCCTTTTTTGGTCACATCATCCTACTATTTCTCCTTTCACCTCAGTTGGCCTAGTTTTTTTTAGTTGCTGTGTCTTTTGAAGTTGCTGTCATGTGACTTAAATTGGTTTTTCCCCCAATGAAGCATTGGAAATGAGATTTGGGGAACTGCTAAGTTAGTTACCAGTGGTCCTGCTTATTCTCCAGCTCCCAAAATCTTTTAGTTCTTTTACTCTTTTCCTTATTCTTGAGTATTTTTGCTTTCAAAAAATAGCTTTACTGGGGTGCCTGGGTGGCTCAATTGTTAAGTGGTTGCTTTCAGTTCAGGTCACGATCTCAGGGTCTTGGGATCCAGCACCACATTGGGCTCCTGGCTTTGCAGGAAGCCTGCTTCTCCTTCTCTTCCCCCCAACCCCTGCCCCGCTTGTGTTCCCTCTCTCTCTCTGTGTCTCTCTCTGTCAAATAAATAAATAAAATCTCTCTAGTGTGTCTCTCTCTGTCAAATCAATAAAATCTTAAAAGAAAAAAAAAACACCTTTACTGTAGTTTTAGTAGGATTTGAGGGAGTGAGATTAGGTGTTCTCATTTCATTATCTTAACATCCTTTTACATTTGTTTTCTTTATATGTAAGGTTGGTAATAATATGTAACTAAAGTGTAGTAACCAAATAGAAGTATTTACTTTTTATCTAATACAGTGAAACCTTTTATTTAGATTCCATGGCATTTTCAGTATTTTGTATATGCAGCTATTTTAATAGTGTGATCTGTGTTGTCTAAAAGGTTATAGTAGTTGATTACAATTAATTCCCTTCCAGTTCTCATTGTTATTTGTGCAACCCCTAGCAAATGGTTTACATTTGCTGCTCATAAACCTTTGACATTATAACACTCTTACTTTACATGATCCTTTTAAGACTGAAGTTAAAAAAAATATGTGAAAGAGCCAAAACATTGGGTAATTGTGGAAATGTTTACCTGACATTAGGAATAACTTCCCAATGTGTTTGCTTTTACAAATAAACAGTGATTCAGTTTATCAGGACTTATTCTATCTAAAGTAATTTTTAAGCAAAATTTTTAGTAAAATTTAAGAATTTAAAAGTAAATAATATTCTTCCATAATTTTTTAGACACTTTTAATCTGTTAATAGTCTTTAGTGTTTTGAAATTGCACTGTAATTCTTTGATATAGCTCTGTTTATCATTAATATTATTATATTAATATTAATATTATTATATTAGAGTTCAGCTCTTCCAAGCAGTTAGTAGGTCCTGTGTACTGCCTGTAAAAGCTCTAAAAGCTGAAAAGTACTCTACAAAAGGTATTTTTTCCATTTTGGATTTTAATGATTTTATTTATTTTTTAGAGAGAGAGTGAGAGAGACAGAGCATGAGCAGGGGGAAGGACAGAGGGAGAGGCAGAGACTCTCAGGCAGACTCTGAGCTGAGCATGGAGCCCTATGCAGGGTTCAGTTCCACAACCCTGAGATCATGACCTGAGCCCAGACCAAGAGCCAGACACTTAACTGACTGAGTTAACTGACTGAGCCACCTAGGCGCCTCTACTTCCTGGGTTTTAAAGTACAGAGACTTTAGGCCCAGGCTAAAAACTTAATTGAATCATTAGTTGACTGCTTTTTCCCAGAAAATAAGTTGAGATCCTGAAAGTGAAGTTTCTTAAAGATGTAGAATTTTCTGAGATTTTTGTGGTAGAAATGAAAACACTGGGAATTAATTTCAACTCACCATCTATTGAGTGGTTACTCTGTTTTGTACTATGGAAGTTAATGGAAAATGAATTAAGATGTGATTTCTGCCCTTAGGAACTCTAAGTTATGGAATATGGTAAATATAACAATGGTATGCACAAAAGATCTTGGGAGTGAAATTTTACCTGGCTTGGGGGATGGGTATAGTAAAAAGAAAAATAAGTAAGGAAAAGGTTGTTACTGATGAGATAATTTAGGTTGAGTCCTGAATAGGATTTATCAGGTGAACTAAGCTTGTTTCTTTGGGATAGAAAGTGAAACATGTTGCAGTGGCACCAGTTATCAGAAAAACAGCCCAACCATTTTCCTTTTCTAAACTATTTTCGTGATGTGTAGAAACAACCAGTGTGGGAAGGGATGGGTGAAGGAAGCTGCATGGGCTTAGACTGAGTGTAGTCTAGCATGTATTTCAGCTCCTAGCACTTTTGTGAAGTTATTTAATCTTTGAGCCAGTTTCCTTCACTTATAATGTGGTAGGTAACATATACCTTGTAGGATTGCTGTGGGAATTAATTGAAATAATGCATGTAAAACTTACCTGAGGGCTTGATCTATATGAATGTACCTCCCTACCCCTTTGTCTTCTAAGTGCTGTGTGTGAAGTAGATAATGTCTAGTTACTGTTTTATTTATGTGCCTTGGGATAATAGAGAAAATCTAGTGAATAGGTAGTGAAATGACTGTAGTGGTTGGAGGAGAATTGGTACAATGAGAGAATGTATGTCTTTTTGTCTTTTACTCTGAGATATAAATTGGGTGAAAAGTAGTTCTTGTAGCTGATAGTAGTAGCCAGCAACTTAGCTTGCTCAGGAAAGCTTAGACTGAGAAAAAAGTAGTTAGGATTTACACTGGAAAGGTATTTGGCAAGACATGGGAGGCTTGGGGTGAGGGGGATGGGACAGGGTACATTTGCAGGTGTGTTACATAATTTAAATTTTTGTAGCCCAGACTCCAAAAGAATCTGCTGTCCTGAATATTGGAAGCTGCTTACTTGGCAGATTTAAAAGTTTTGGTTGTTTGTCTCCCCAATAACCTTAGTCCCATTTCAGTGCTACAGTAATGTCTATCTTTTATGAATCTTTTGCAGTTTACCAACCTTTTGCTTCTAAGGAATAGATTTGAGCGACCCTCAGAGAATTACTTTTTTTTTGAAGAATTAATGTGGCTTGGTTAAGTGTAACTTTTTTTTTTTTTTAAATCTAGTGTAGGACTTGAATAGTCTTTATACACTTCATCCAGTTTGCCTCTTGGAGAATAAATAAGGGTCTTTTAAAAAGCTGAGTTTAAATAGTTGAATTTAAAGTGGAAAAAAAAAAGCTAAGTTACTTTTGTTTCATTTAAAAATTTTTATTATAGAAAATTTTAAATATATACAGAAATAGAATGAAATAATCAACTCCATGTGCCCATCACTCAGCTTGAACAATTATCAATTTATGGGGCCAGTCTCCTTTTGGCTGTACCCCTACCACCTCCCTATACCCTTAATGATAGATAGACAAAAGATCATACAGGGGAGCTAGATTTTAGGAAAGTAAACTAAGGAAAAGAGAAGGAAAAGGTGGATTTCCTAGATGATACGAGCTGTCAAGCAAACAAGTTTTTTTCTGTGCTCTTGTTCTCTTCTCTTGATGGGTAGGTTACTGCCAGGGCAGATTTGTTGGGATCCCTCTCAAATTTGTTTTGTTAATATACCCACTTTCAGATGGAATTTTACTCTGTTCTCAGTATTTGCTTTTCCCCCCCAGGGGTGTCTAATTCTTTATTTTTATTTGTTTTTCACTCATATTAAAATGTTGGGAGGTCTGTGGCAGGACATGAAATTTAATTTGCCCTGGGACCAAACACTCACCTAGAGATGTCTTTGTGGCCATCTGGACTACAGAAGAGAAGAAAGTGTTTTTTATCTTTATGGCAGATTACTTAAAATAAGCTTTGTTGCCATCATAATTCTAATGATTCTAGTCTTTTCCCCCACAGTTATTTAAAATTATTATCAAATTATTGTCAAGATTCAAAAATTTGACTGTAAGCTTTAACCATTCTGCTAGATTTGAGTACTTTGGGGCTTAAACTCTGTGGGAAAAGATCTTTAATTAGCCTTCTATAAATGGAAATTGACTATCAGGATTTCAGCAACTTAATTTTCCAGAAATTATAAAAATTGGCACCCTTTTCATGATAAAAGTACTATAAAAGACACACACACACCAAAAAAAGGGCCTTGAGCAGACTTTTTTTTCTGGACTGAAATGGAGGCTTTCTTTCAAGCGAATTCCCTGATGTTTGCTGTGTGTGATTTGGCTCTATCTCTGTAACTGCTAATATGTGGCATGGACTTCAGGCTGTCTGGGATCTGGATGTGCCCAAAGTCTGTATTGCAAGTCCGGATTCACAGGCATTGTGTTACAAAACTGGCTTGCTGCCTTCTCTGTTTTCTGTGTCCTAAGCAGCTGCATTGTTTGTTGCAGTATATGCATTAGCTGTTGTCTGTGTTCAGTTTCCTGCAGACTGACAAAGTGGGAGGGGCTTTGTTTGATACATAGCTGAGTTTTCACTGTGTGAGTTCTTGAGTGCACATTGCAGCCATCTTAATTACACTTTAGTGCAACTGAGACAGTGCAGCTGTCTCAAAATGGCTGCTGACCTAGTCTTTGTAGCTGCTTAGGCAGCAACTATGCCAGTGAGGAGACTTGGCACATGCACCAGGACCAGAGGTAAGAACCAATTACTCTTTATCTTTGAACACTTTAATTAAAAAATATTTGAATTGTACTGAATTTACATAGCAAGGTGAACTTAGAGCTTGCTTGCTAAGAAGTTGAAGTGTTTGCTTTAAGCTTCTTTTATGGACACAGTACATAGGATGGTGAGGTCAAAGGTTAAATTCCTGTAATTTCTCACCATCTTATGTACTGTCATTGCCAGAACATTTGACCACTACAATAGTGTTTCTGGCCCTAATTAACTTAATATTCTTTTTGTGTTGGATATTTTAGTTTGCTTGATATTTTTTGGTAGAAATTAAAAACAGTATATTTACTGAATAGTGTTTTTTTATTTTGTTTTGTTTTGGAAAGAAGCCATAAATAAGCCGTGTTTTGCATGAAGAGATTGTGTGTGTGTGTGTGTGTGTGTGTGTGTGTTTTGGAGCTATTGTTTGATAGCTTTCTGGGAAGAATTTAATTTTCTGAATATAAGTCACAGTTATAGAAAGAAAAATATTTTTTACACTGTTAGATTTTTTTTTTTTTTGTACTGGGTTCTAATTCTTTTTCATTATGCTGCCTCCTCTTGGCCATTTAGTTCTTTCACATGTTTTAAGGGTGCTAACTTTTTATTCTAATTACTTTTTGCTTAAATTGTCATTCAGATTCGAATTTTGAGTTTAGAAACAAGTTCACATCTAGGACTGGATACCCCTTTTCTTTCTCCTAATATATTTTAATGCAACAGAACTGAAATAAATACTCAGTTGTTTTAGTTAATTTATATTAATTGTTGATGTCCACTGTAGTCTTAGTTTAAACCTGTGGTATATTTAAAAATAATGTATTTCAGTGATTTTTAAAATTTTGTTTCACAATTTTCAAAAAGCTTTCTTAACATTCTGAACTTGAAACATTTATTGAGATATGGTAAGACCATAGTCACCCAGAGAGTTAGGAGTATGAAATTCTTATTCACATAATATTTCAGATAGAAATTTTAAGCTCTAATGTTTAAATTGTGGTAATTACTAAAGATTTTTAATAAATGGTATAGTACATTTCTTCAGTTTTGTTAAGAGTATTATGAATATATCCCTGACTAATATGACATAGAACAGTAAGTTTTGAACTTTCTAAGCACAGCAACTTTAGAAAACAGCATATTTTTGCACATTAAATTCTTATGAAGGACCCCTATATTTAAAAGGGACACGTGGTATTTTATTGTTTTGAATTTATTTTATAATTTAAAAGTGTAACATTTATTTATTATAAACTTATTTATTAAAATGAGAACAGTTAGGCTGTTAAGATGAAAACAAAAGTCTGAAACCAGATCCTATATCACAGTTTTAATCTTGTTAGTGTCAGGATCTAGGTTGCTTAGTTGTAGAACTTCAGATGGTAAGTTAAGGGACTGTAGAATTCAGTTTGAAAAGTATTCTAAAATGTGAATTCTTTTGTTGTTGTTGTTTTTTAATGACTTTATTTATTTATTTGACAGAGATCACAAGTAGGCAGAGTGGCAGGCAGAGAGAGGAGGAAGCAGGCTACATGCTGAGCAGAGAGCCTGATGCGGGGCTCTATCCCAGAACCCTGGGATCATGTCGAAGGCAGAGGCTTTAACCCACTGACCCACCCAGGTGCCCCTAAAATGTAAATTCTTTATGTTCTTTTTTAATTTCATGAAGTTAGAGTCTATATTTACACAATTTGACAGTTTGAAATTGCTGCTTTGCCACAAAATTGTGTTTATATTCTAATTTTTTTTAACAAAATAATTTTTTTCTTCATCATTGATCACTTACTTAGTGGCTTCAAATATATTTGGGATCACTAGTTCAGCTTTGTTAATAGCTTTAGTGTGTTTATTTCTCTTTCATTAGCTTACTACTTTGTGAAGTTGTTAGGAATCTTTTTATGTAATATAATGGTGGATTTTATTAACCTGAACATTACTTTATATAAATGCAGTAATATGTGCTTGCCCCCGAAAGAGAAGAAGTGTTGTGAGAGAGATTTTATCCATCGTGCCTTTCAGGTTTACCCTACAGTGAGTATGACATAGGAAAAATGAATGTGCTGTGCCCTTAATCATTATTATTTTTATGCCTCTTGTAGTATGAACAGCTTACTGTATTCAGATATTTCATACAGTGCAAGGCAGCTACTCAGTTTGTTCTTTATTGCTAGAGAAAACTGGCTAGGTTGAAATTATTGAAAACTTAGGTTGATCGTCAGAGTAAGACCTTAGGGAAATTTCAGTGATCCACTCTTTTTGCCTTTTGTTCTGGCTTATAAAATTAACTTTCATTCTCTATAAGAACACTCCATTGATTATTACTTGTACATGGAGGAACATCAACAATGTGGCTTTTTGGAATATTATTGCTAATTTTTTCAGTGCCATGTTGCATTTTTGCAACTATAAGCATAAACTGGACCTCAGTGGGATTATTACTTCTGGGATTTGTGACAGTTTTCAAATTGTCCATGCTGAATTCCAGACTGGCTACTAGGCTGAATAATTGAAGGCATGATAAATCCGGGAGCTGGATAATTAAGGTTTAATGTTATTATTTTGTCATCTTTTGTGCTCCCTATGTGTTTATCCTTTTTCCTGAGCTATTTCATTAAGCATAAGCCTTTAAGGAAAATGTTGAGATAATGAGAGAAATCGACTAAGAGTTCAAGCCTAAATTTGAGTTGTTTTTATTACCTCTCTTATATTGATCAACTCATTCCATTTTCTGACTCTTGTTTCCTCATCTGTAAAATGGGAAAAATTCCTATCTGTATGGCGAGGATATGTGGAGAATCAGTTCATATAATGTTTCTGAAAAGTACATGAAATAGTCTGCATGCTAATTTTCCAGTAATATTTGAATGCTCCTCAGTTTTTTGTTTCTTAGATGTGTACTTTATCAAATGTGATTGGATCAGGGAATGTGTTATATTTAAACAGTATGGGAAATTTCACATATAACTAATGCTCAGAAGCAAGAAGTACTGACTAATATTAGTACATCCATAGCTACTTGATAATATGTTGTATTCATGTTTGTACTGCTGATCCTATTCTGTTACATAGATTAGCCACCTTTTGCTGTATGTAGTTAGTGGCAGATACGTTTATTAAGTGAAGCCAATGTAGAATGTTGACATTACAAAATTAAGGAAGTAAAAGGGAGAAATGTTTCGATTCTAGTTTAACTGAGTCCTGCTGAGTCTTCCAAATATGCAGTGAGAAAATAAAGAGATGACTTGAATTCAGGGCCTAGAACTTTCTGTGTTTTGGTACATATGAGAATTTTAAGAAAATATAGTTTTCTTAAACTATAGCCACAAATTGGCAGCCAACAGCCTTTACCCTTTTGCTGTTGTCCTATTACTTGTTTAAGCTGTCAAATTTTACACAAAAATCTGGATGTCTCATCTCTGAAAAATAGAAGTTGGGGAGTGCTAAGAATGTATTTCTGCATCAGAAAAATAATCTTCAGTAGAGTACCTACTGTCTCCTTCAGATAGGGCCTATACAGTTCACATCTGGTCTTATTCACTAATTACATTACCTGCTGGGCCCCTATAAACTGTTCCTTTCAGATCCCTATCCTACTTATTTGACTGTTTGTTGGCAGCCTTTTATAGTTAGAGTACAGCTTCTAACCTAGAAGGAAGTAAGCATAAGTAAAGTCCAGCTTATTTTACTTGGTAGGAGAGACTGCCTGCATAAAGACCATTTTCTCTTTAGAAGATACGGAACCTTTGCCAATCTTCAGCTTTGTCCTGATTTCTCTATATTAGAGAAATATGGTGCTGCTTCAAGGAGATCCAGTGACATCAGCAAGAAGTGGCAATAGAATGAAAGTGAAGAGGTTAAGGAAATATTAATTAGAAACATGAATACCTTGAGGTCTTTTAATGTCATAATAGGTTCTCTTTTCTTTAAATGTTATGATGGTGTTAAAGACATCACTATTTATCATATTGATGTTAATGATGATACTGCATAGAAAAAGTATATTCAAGATACACAGTTTACTGAATAGGTAAATGAAATACATTTTATAAAAGACTTATGTCTAAATTGGTTGAGTTGAGAAGTCTTAGCACTAAAAATGAGAAAGTTGCTAGTAGAAAGTTTTCTTGACTGCATTAGACTAATTTTAGAGGCCATTATAAACTTATTTTTGTTTAAAGTTTGCTTCTGTTTACATAACACTCACTTTCTCAACTTTGTTGAGACTACTTCGATGATGTAGCATTTATGTAATACCATGTAATATCAGGGAAATGTTACTTTTTTGGAAAATGGCATTAAGTTGAAGCAGAAACTTCAGTGTAAATTGAAAAAGCATTTAACTTGCCTAGGAAACACTGACTCTCCTGCTTTCTGAACTCTTCACACTCCCAAAAGAGATAGTGATTTGTGATTTGGGAGAAAGTGTAAAGTCTATTCAAATAAGGATTTTTTTTTTTTAATCGCTTAGGTTAGAACTTTCACAGAATTCTCTATTAGTAATTTGTAGCAGTCTGTTCTTAGTCATTAATGTGTTAATATGGAAACAATGAAAACAGTGCTTATTGACACAGTGAATCCTTTGAGTTTAATGAAGAAGGAGTTTAACACAGTACCTGAAGAGTTGTTTCTGCATCTAAGGACTTTTGCCCTTCTTACAGTAAATCAGGTGCTACTGCCCAGGAGAGGCATGTGACCTCTTGCTCTCCTTTGCTAACATGGAAGTGTCATGGCATGCATTGTGGAAGCTCCTGATATAGAAGTCAGGAAATGATTATTTTTGTCTGGTATGGCTATTAAAAATTATATCGTTTTGGATACATGGCCATTCTGCATTAAAAGAGAGAGGCCTTTGGATTTGGATTAGATAAAGAGCCAGGGAAGAACACAGACTTTGGAATCAGTCAAGGTGAACTCATTTTCTTTGACCAACTAGTTAGACGTTTATATGAGAAATGTATATATAATGCTGGATGTATAATACCTATCATAAGTGCTCAGTATTTTTTTTTTTTTAAGATTTTATTTATATTTATGTGACAGAGAGAGAGATCATAAGTAGGTAGAGCAGCAGGCAGAGAGAGAGAGAGGAGGAAACAGGCTCCCTGCTAAGCAGAGAGCCCAATGCGGGGCTCTATCCCAGGACCCTGAGATCATGACCTGAGCTGAAGGCAGCGGCTACTGAGCCACCCAGGCGCCCCTTTATGCATTATTTTATTTTATTTTTTTTAAGATTTTTTATTTATTTATTTGACAGAGAGAGATATCACAAGTAGGCGGAGAGGCAGGCAGAGAGAGAGAGAGGAGGAAGCAGGCTTTCCACGGAGCAGAGAGCCTGATGCGGGGCTCGATCCCAGGACCCTGGGATCGTGACCTGAGCTGAAGGCAGAGGATTTAACCTACTGAGCCACCCAGGTGCCCCTATGCATTATTTTTTATGGGAAGAAGCTAGTTGCTTATTTTCAGACTTTAGTTTTCGTATCTTTAATATGGGGATAAAGTCTACCATGTAGAGTTGATTGGGATTTAAATGAGCGTAGTATATATACATTCAGTGCGGTGTGGGACACAAATTATGTATTAGTAAATATTGGTTGCTTTTTCCTTACAAGTTTCCCTCTGGCACAAATTTCTTTTGTTTTGTTTTCAATCATTATGGTATTGGGGAGAAATCTGGGCTACTTGGATATTTTAGAAAAGGATCTTTAGGGTGAGGGTTTTTAGGGGTCTGGCTGATTTGTAGTAAAAATGCCAGAAAGCAAGGCGTTTATTTATTTTTATTTTTAAAAAGATTTTATTTATTTAATTGATGGAGAAAGAGAGAGAGCACAAGCAGGTGGAGAGGCAGAGGGAGAGGGAGAAGCAGGCTCCTCGCAAAGCAGGGGAAGCCCGAGATGGGATTTGATCCCAGGACTTTGGGATCATGACCTGAGCCAAAGGCAGTGGTTTAACCAACTGAGCCACCCAGGCATTCCAAGCAAGGTGTTTAAATCTCAAAGTGAAGACTTTAAAGAGCTTGAAGGGGATACAATAAGAATTCTTACTGGTGCTAAGGCAGCATGTTAGAGTGAAAACAAAAATGGATTTTGAAGTGATCAATTGATTCAAAAAATTTAATAAACATTTATTATGTACCTGTTAGTTGCCAGGTACTGTTTTGATGTCTGGTGTACAAGATCCCTGCACTCTAGCAGTTTACACTGGGGCAGGGGAATTGAGGGGGTAGATAATAAATATGAGAAGGTTAAATTACCCCAGGGATTGAGAATCCTGGGGGTAGGGTAGAATAGGTAGTGAATGGCTAGGTAAACACTACCAGAATGTGGTCTGTGAATGAGTTCAAGGTCAGTTCAGATTAGTTTGTCTGTTTATTCTTGTTCTTCCATGAGATAATAACTGAAATTAAGAATGTCTAGAAATTTTTGTATCAATCTGATAAAGTAACTTTATGTCAGTTGGGTCAAATAATAAAAATAATTGAGGCATACATTTTATATGCTTTCTCTTTATTTCACCTTCCAATTAATTCATTTTTGTTGAATTTATAAAAGTGTTGATCTTTGATAGATTAGAGCTAAAACATTGGTTCTTTACCATTATTAATTTGCAAAGCACTGAGCTAGATTAACAACTAACATTGTCGGTTGGCACTTCAGTAAGCAGGTTGTAGAGAATTTAAGCTTCTCATAATTAATTCAGTATTAGGTCATTAATTTATTCAGCTTAATAAATAGTTGTTATATACATTATATTTTATGCTGGATTAAATGATTATAGGTCCTTTGATTTTAAAGTACTTTTTATTCAGAGATCTGGATACAAAAAGTAGGAAGAGAAGAGAGGGAGGACACAGCTAACAAAATTAAAACCAGAAGGAGTACAATACCTGTATGATTTCCAACTGTGAGATGTTATGATCAATAGCCAAATGTTACTTAAACGGTATATACTATGTGAAAAGACACCATATTATATGTATTTGTTGCTGTTCCTTCTTCTGCTGATGGCAGAGTACAGATTTTGAAAAGAATATGTATTTGAGGAAATTCATTACTGCTTATCAAAGGCAACATTTAGGATTATGCATGCATTAGAAGTCTACTATTTACTGTTGATGTATGATAACTTTTTCCTCTAATTTTGAGCTCCATTGTCTTTATTGTGTAATAGGAATAGTTTAAGAACAATGTTTTATTTTTTTTCTTAAAGATTTTATTTATTTATTAGACAGAGAGAGAGATCAGAAGTAGGCAAGAGGCAGGCAAGGGGGTGAGGGAAGCAGGCTCCCCACTGAGCAGATAGCTGGATGAAGGGTTAGATCCCAGGACCTTGAGATCATGACTTGAGTGGAAGGCAGAGGCTCAACCCCCTGAGCCACCCAAGTGCCCCAGGAATGACGTTTTAGAACAGCTGAAAATATGGGGCACCTGGGTGGCTTAGTTGGCTAAGTGTCTGCCTTTGGCTTAGGTCATGATTCTGGCGCCTTGGGATTGAGCCCACATTGCGTTCCCTGTTCTGTTGGGAGCCTGTTTCTCCCTCACCTCTTCAGCTCCCCCTGCTTGTGCACTCTTTCTCTCATATAATAAATGAAAAATCTTAAAAAAAAAAAAACCAGCTGAAAATAAGATTAAAAAATAAGGAACAAGGGCACCTGGGTGGCTCAGTCGGTTGGAGGTCCAACTCTTGATCTTGGCTCAGGTCTTGATCTTGGGGTTGTGAATTTGAGCCCCACATTGGGGCCTACTTTAAAAAAAATAAGGAACATAATTTGGATGACCCCTGGTTAGCATATTAAGTACTACTTTTTATTTTATTGTCATTTTAGATGTGGCACTAGTTTCTAAACTTATTTGAAAATGAAATTTAGTTTATTTAGACTCCCTAAAATAAGTGGAAAAATAGAAGTGAAGAGATAGAATTATGAATTAGTAAGTAATAAAGCAATTACTGAAAAAATTTAAACAAAGGACTTCATAGGCAATGACTCAACTGTTGCTCAGTCAAATCTAGCCAATTAAAACAACGCAAGAATGATTTAGGATCAATAAGAATGTGCTACTGACAAAATACATTCTTGTTTAGATATTTGTAACTTAACGTGTGAGTTTATCAAAAAGTTTAGTGATATTAACTAGTGGTAAATACCTTGAATTACTTATCACTGTACTAGTGTTGCGTGAATATGCATTAAGTCTTACTATTTGGTGACATGTAAAGCATTGTGGTTCTAAGAGCAAATCTATTTAATGATAATTATTTAAGTAATTAACAAAATGTGAAAGGTGGCTATAGAGTCAAATAAGGACAGCTTTTAGTTAATGTGAATTATAATTTATATTTTTAATGACTTTAAAGCAGTTACTGGATTTATGTAATATTTTGGTCTATGTCACAAAAAACTAAGGCTTTTGAATATCTCTGGGTATTAAATATGTTTTGGTATGGTGGGGATAAAATGTCAGTTACTTAAGAATTATAAATTGATTTTCTCTTATGACCTGGATTTGAATCATTGGTAAATAGATAACTAGATATATTCTAGAACCAGTCAGTGCCTGTTGGGGAACGAATGGGGGAGGGTTTACTCAGCAGTATTCTTTAGTTTGGTCATGAAATGAGGACTGCTTTATGTAAATTGTTCTTACTGGTGCCAGCTAGCTGTAACTGCAGTCTGGCTCTGCTAGGGCAGCAAATAATATGTGTCATGGATTTTCTGTTTGGAATGTATAAGAAAATAGCCTTTAGGACTGAAAGAACAGGGTTGATGCTTTAGAATAAGAGTACTGAGACCTCCACAACTGACAATATTTGGAATAATGAGAATCTATAAGCCTTTGAAGCTTTTAGTTCTGTTTTTATAGATTTATGCCTACTGATACTATTGGGTAATATGTGGGAGGTACTTAACTGCACACAGTTGCTGCAGTCCTAATAGTTGGCAGAATAGAAAGCAGTACAAAAGAATTCTGATTCTAGGCATCTTTACTTGCAACAATCCTTTGGAAGATGTATTTTGTGTGTTCTGTGAGCTTCATTGGCATACTGTCTGACGTTTTTTGGCTTTTGTGGTTAATGGGATGTTTGCTGCACAAACTATACAACAGATGTGAATCACTGTTTGAAAGGAATTTTAATATGTAGCCAATCTACTGTATTCCTGTTTTTTTTAATGAATATGAACCAAGCAAGGAATTTAGGCTAAAGAAGGCTGTTCTAGAAGTCTGCATTAGTTTTAACTGCTTATACAAATGAACTAAGTTGCAGTGGTTTAAAGAAGAGGAAGTCCTTTTCACAATATCGAGCTACCCACAGGTAAGAGATTCAGGTCCTTTTTTTTTTTTTTTTTTTTTTTTTTTGTGACTACCTCCACCTCCCACCCCCGACCCCTCAGGCCTTATATCTGTCTCTCACCTTTGGAAGGTTTTTTTGTTTGTTTTAATTATAGTCATTCCAGGATTGGTAGACTGTTTATTGTAAATTTTCAGAAGATTTTGAATACCATATTTGGATTTTATCTTTTAAAAAGTAATTTTCACTTTTATAATTTTCCTTAGGTTTGTATTGAAATGAACTAGCATGGGGCTTCATATATGAACATTACTCATGCATACAATATGTTCATATTACATACAAATCAGTTTTAGATCTCTTTTCATTATAGTCCTATTGCTGTGTTTTCAGTTGTAGTGACACCAACTGGTACATATAGAGAAATGACATTTTGTAACCTTACTACACTGTAAAGTTTTAGAGTAAATGTACCACTTTGAATTCATCATCAAAATCTGACTGCTTCTGTTTTCATAAATGATATATATTAGATAATGTATATTTATACATATAACACGGTCAAGTTTTCCAGTCCCACCCTTATGCTTTCCATTTCCACATATTTAAACTTACCACCATCTTAACAAAGTGAACTTAAGTTTAAACTAAAACGAATATTAGAAACTTTAATATTTTATTTCTTAGGTGAAGGTTGCAGAGACATTTGTTAAATTATTTTTTTGGTATGCTTGAAAAATTGTGTACAGAAAACCATTATCTTACTGAAATAAAAGAAGCATGCAACATAAGAATATATAACCATACTATAAAGGCATAAAGATTTATGTTTATAAAGAGTGTAAGTATTTGTGTCTGCTAATACCATTATGGCCAGTGATAAAATATATTATTGATTGATAAAATTTTGGAGGATGAATGTGGGTAGGTGACAAAGCAAAGGGTGATACTGAGGCCAGCTTCGAGAATAGAGGAGGAAAGGAATGGTATTATGCAGTTCTTTGCTTCCCTTTTAAGAAGTTAAACATTAGGATCTTTCTGCAACATAAAAGTGCTTAGTTTTAGATGGGACTTTCAGTTTTCTAGACTCTGAAAGGCCATTGGCTATTTATTACTACATGCTTGGGTACTTAAAAGCTAGAGGCCAGCTAGATTGAGTGTGATAGAAGCCACACTCATGTTTCAGGAGTACAGACTGTTTCCTCTTGCCTTTTGATAGTGTTGCTTAGGCTTTTGAAAATTATTGTTCTAGTACATGTTTTGTTGAAGTATAAAAATTTATATGTTTGTGGATGTGTGTTTCATTTGAGTAAACAGCTTCACTAGGATCAGAGAAATGTTGATACTAGAAAGATACCAATTTTGATTAATTTACCAAAGGTTGGATTGGGAGAAGGGCATGCTTCTCTTAGTGTGGAGAACACACATATCTAAAACTGTTGGGAAGTTTTCATACTTTTCTAGAATGTTAGATTGGGAAGATAGTTGAGACAGCCTGAGGGATTTTTTATTTATAGGTAAAGAGGCAAGGAGTTAGACCAAAGTAGCATTCAGTTAATATTCAGTTGGGGATCATAGCAAAGCAAGAGGAGGGAAAGTTGCATAGAGTTTTCTGTAGATACAAATAAACATAAAGGGTTTATGTAAGACAAAGATAAATGTCTTGAGGATAAAGATGTGTCGTTTTTGAGACTATTGAAGTTGAGTATGTATGAATGATCCAAAAATCTGAAGGATAAATTTTGAGTTTGCAGTTTTTGTGTTCCTCTTAGGGAACAAAATTTATTGGCAAGTAATGTTGAATAACAAAGTCTTGAAAGTGCAATAGACCTACGTGGTCAAGTAGTTGTAACATCACACTTCCTACAAGAGCCTACTGTTTATTATTCCTGACAGTTAATTATCTAGTTTCTGCTTCAACATTTCTAAATGTTGAACAGTAAGGAGAGTCTCTAACTTCATATGGTAATTAATTCTTTGTTTTGTTGGACATATGAACAAATCAGTATTTGTTGATTTTGAGGAGAAATTGGCCTTTCATTGCACTTGTCTCTCTGCCTGCCTCTTTTTCTCTCTATCTGGTATATACACATGATAGATCTGCACCATTTAAAGAAAGCCATTAAAATTCTCCTGTTTTCTAGGCTAAATATTCTTCATTTTCCCAATGGTTTCCTCATACAACATGTTGTTCTAGGTCAATCTTTAGCCTGGTCATCCTGTTTGTCCTACTGTTTCTTTAAGAGTCCCTCTTTATGAGTCACTCAAAACTAAATGTAATACTAAAAATGTCTCCCTTTCCTTAGACTGTGTGCTTCTGTTCTACAGCTTAACTTTGTGTTGACATTTCTAGCAGCCACCTAGCCCTGTTGAATTTTATTGAGTTTGCAGTAAGTTCAGATCCCTCAGTATTTTTCACACATACCATTGATAACCTTTAATGTAACTGAATATTTGAACCAAGTGTATTGCTCTGTATTTGTAGTTAGATCTTCTTTATAATTTCTAATATTGTTTATTATGGTTTTTTCAATTTTCCTTGATTTATTTTATACTTTTTAATAGTTTTTTTTCCCAAAGAACTGGCTATTGGTTTTACTGTTGCTTGCTGTTTTATTGTTGGGTTTTCTCTCATTATTTTTGCTTTTATTATGATTCCTTGCTTTGGGTTTGTACTTTTCCTCCTTTACTAGCATTTTTGAGTTTGTGGTTTTTTTTTTTAATTAATATGTGTGGTTTAAGGCTATCACTTTTCCTCTGAGTTATTTCACCATTGATTTCCTCCTTAATCCAGTATATATATATATTTAATTTATAAGGAGATCCTTATTTTTGTCATTTCATTGTTGCTCATCTAACTCTGTTATCTTATGGCTTAGGATGTGGCTTTGTGTGTGTGTGTGTGTGTGTGTTTTGTTTGTTTGTTTGTTTTTTTGTTTTTTGGTCTTTGAATTTATTTATTTCCTTGACACCACATTAATGTATGTTGGATGTGTTCATGAAAAATGCATGTTCTGGGTTTGTTGGATATTCAGTTCGATTTTTCTATTAAGAAATACATGTATTGGGGCGCCTGGGTGGCTCAGTGGGTTAAAGCCTCTGCCTTCGGCTCAGGTCATGATCCCAGGGTCCTGGGATCAAGCCCCGCATCTGGCTCTCTGCTCAGCAGGGAGCCTGCTTCTCTTCCTCTCTCTCTGCTTGCCTCTCTGCCTACTTGTGATCTCTGTCTGTCAAATAAATAAATAAAATCTTAAAAAAAAATACATGCATTGTTTATATTACTTACATTTTCTTCATCTGTAGATTTTATAATGAGGTGTGTTTCTCTGTGGATTTACTAGTTTCTTCCTGAAATTCTTTAAACCTGTTTTTGTTTTATATCATTTGAAGTGATGTACTTTTATCTATAAAAAATATATATATTTTTGTCCAGCAACTTGATCTTCAATTTGAATCATTTTTTACATGTTATATATAGGTTTATATACATACTTACCTTTTTTTGGTTAACATTTGCTTAGTGTATCATTTTCTGTCCTTTGAATTTTTAACCTTTCTATGCTTTTTTATTATAACTTGTATCTTTTTTATAATGCATATCTGCTATTTTTGTCACTTTACCCAGTTTGAAACCTGGTAAGTTATTTTTAGACTGACAGTTTTCTTTATTTTTGCCCCACATTTCACAGCCCCTAAGTCTGCTAACTCCCATCATATAATTATCTGGGATTTTTATTCCAGACTATTTATTTGAGAGATGATGGATCTTCAATTATTTCAGCCAGCCCATGAGTTTTACTTGTTTTTTGGAGCATTGATGATTCCTTTGGAGCATTATATGAGTTCCCTAATTTGAGTTTTCCTCCCATTTATTAGGGTCTTTTGATGTCTTGAATTTGTACTATATTTTTATTTAATTGTTTTAGCAAGGGACCATTTCATCAGTCTTTGCTCAGAAATAATATCTTTATTTCTTTATCCTGTTGATTGCTAGTTTTTCTGGCAATAGAATTCTAGGCTAAAAATAACCTTTCCTCTGAACTTTGAGGATATTGTTGTTTATTTTAGCATTCAGTATTGCTGATGACAAGTCTGATGTCATTTTAATTCTTACTCCTTTGTAGTTAACTGATCTTTTACTCATAAGTTATTAATATTTCCTCAATTTGGTTTTCTGAAGTCTTCACACATTATGTCTAGGTTTTAGATTTCTTTTTGTTGTTGTTTTTTGTTTGTTTGTTTTTTGCTTGTTTTAATTTAGTCTGTTTTGGTATAATGAGCGGACCTGTTCTATGGAAAGCATATATATACTTTTTAAAAAGAGATTTTATTTATTTATTTGATAGAGAGGTAGTAGCAAGAGAGGGAACACAGGCAGGAGGAGTGGGAGAGGGAGAAGCAGGCTTCCTAGTGGAGCAGGAGCCCTACTTGTGGCTAGATCCCAGGACTCTGGGTTCATGACCTGACCTAAAGGCAGCCACTTAACAACTGAGCCACCCAGGTGCCCCTTTTTATATACTTTTAAAAATTTAACTCTGTGAATTCTTTCTCTTATTTTCTTTTATTCTTAGTTCTTTTTTCTAAAATTCATCTTCAGTGAAACTTACTGCTTCTGGATATGTTCCCCATCTCAGCTTTTCGGTTTTTCCTTTGTGTATTTTGAGAGAATGTTGGGTCTTGATTACCTATGTCTCACTTCAGCTGTGTCCATGCAGCTCTTGTTTTGAATTTCTAAGATTTCAGATTCATTTCTTTTCATATCTGCTTGTTCTTGTGGGTATAGTACCTTTTCAGAATATTTAATATATTATTTTAAAATGTTTTATGTTCATTCTACTAAGTAACTAGTTCTTTTGTTTGAAAGGTTTGGCATCTATTTGTGATTATACTCATTTTTGTATTTGAGATTTCTTGTTTTACTCGGGGTCGATGCTGACTGAAATGATCGTGAGAGGTTGGGAAGTGGTACTTGTAACTTGCTGCTTATGGAAAATGCTGGGAATTTATCTTTTGGATTGTAACTTCTCTTCTCTGTCTCTTCTGGAGTTTAGTGTCTGGGTGGCTGAACTAATTACACTTATAAATGTCGTTGCTACTCTGGTTTATTATTAGCATGGAAGAGATTGGGGAAGTGGAATGAGTTTAACTGTTAAGATACAAGTTACATGAATATATCTTCATTGTGAAAGTTCGAACTGGCACATCTAAGTGAAACTTGGTATTTATAAATTTGTCTTTTGCCATATCAACCACTATAAATTAATTAGGCATTTATCCTTCCAGACTTTAAAATATCACTTGCGTGCCTATATTAATGTTTAGAAATGATATTTTGTGTGTGTGGGTTTAACACAATGGCATAGAAAACCTGGAAACAATTTATTGTCTACTTACGCATCTGAGTACTTTCTATTTTATTATCCCATTTAACCCCTGTGACATTTTAATGGAAGTGGCATGAGGAGAGGCAGTGTTAGAGTTTTTAGTATCATAGTTGAGGATACTGAAGCAAAGAAGGGATATATTATTGAACAGGTAACTTAGCTAGGAAATGATAGTTCTTAAGTATGCACAGTATTTTTTAAAAGCTATTTTCTTAGTGCTGGATGTTATATTTGCCTGTATTTTTTTTTAATTTAAAGTCAAGAAATTGTTATTTAAGGAATTTCACATCTGACTCCTTCCAGTGTTAGTCTCCCTAGTTTCTGTGAAGTCAGAATCATAATCCTCAAAAAGGTATGTCTGGCTTCAGCTTTTTGCATTAAGAATTCTGCAGCTGCTTTGTTGTACACTTTATATTCATGCACATGACAGAAATCTACATTCTTAACTTTCTTTGTTCTTTAGTGAGGATTCTCCACAGTATGGTTTGTTTGTTTGTTTGTTTGTTTTCCAGGTTGCTAGTCTTTTAATCCTAAACTCACTCAGTCCTATAGTTCAGTGAGGTAAATATTATTATTATCTACATATAACTGGTCCAGAGAAGTTAAGTAATGTGCCCAGGGCCACAAAGCTATTAAGTATGCACAGTATTTTTTAAAAGCTATTTTCTTAGTGATGGATGTTATATTTGCCTGTATTTTTTTTTTAATTTAAAGTCAAGAAATTGTTATTTAAGGAATTTCACATCTGACTCCTTCCAGTGTTAGTCTCCCTAGTTTCTGTGAAGTCAGAATCATAATCCTCAAAATAGCCCTTTTAAAAAGAACCTTTGTTCAATCCACAGTTGTCACTGTCAGTCATTCCACAGTTTGTTTGTTTGTTTGTTTGTTTTTTGGATGGGCTTCTTTGTTTCCACTTGAATATGATCATACTTCAAAAACTTACCCCTTCTAATTTTGGGGATCCAACTTCTTTAAGCAGTTTACTTTAGGGCCATGTTTAGGATCTGCGTGGTTCTCAATTTCAGACACCCTTGAACATGAGTAAGTTCAAATCATACTCATTCCTAAATTGACACACCCTAAAATTGTATAGATTGTTGGGATATGCCAATAATTTTAAGTCCAGACATTGTGTTCTCCATTGTAAAGCCTAAAGAAAGGAGGCATCTTTTTTTCAAGTCAACATTAAAATTAGAATACTAATTCAATATAGCTGAGATTTCCCTTAAATCCTATGCTTTTAGTAATTCTTTAGTCCTAGAGCCAACCTCCATGTTTATGAATGCTCTTGTCACTTTAATGCTTTTTAGGTATCATATTTCTTCTTACCTATATCAAAACGCATACTTGAACAATGAGTTCTGGATTACAAAAAAGAATTTATTTTTCCCACTTGTCTTTGTCCACAAACTAAACAAATACAATTTGTATTTTTGCTATTTTGGTGCAGCAGTAGGTATCCTTATATGCTTCTTTTTTAAAAATGTAAATTGTCTTTTTTGAAAAAACTTATTATTTTTTAGAGAACAGTGTAGTGACAGAAGGAGAGGAGAAGAGAGAATTTAAAGCATACTCTGCACCCAGTGCAGAGCCCAATGAGGAGCTTGATCTCACAACCCTGAGATCATAACCTGAGCTAAAATCAAGAATTGGGCCCTTTGGGGTACCTGGGTGGCTCAGTGGGTTAAGCTTCTGTCCTTGGCTTGGGTCATGGTCTCAGGGTCCTGGAATAGAGCCCCACATTGGGCTCTCTGCTCAGCGGGAAGCCTGCTTCCCCTTCTCCATCTGTCTGCCTCTCTGTCTACTTGTGATATCTCTCCCTCTGTCAAATAAATAAATAAAATCTTAAAAAAAAAAAAAAAGTTGGACGCTTAACTGACTGAGCCATCCAGGTGCCCCAGTAGGTTAGTGTATCAAGGTATCTCAGAATGTCTTTGGTGTATCCAAGTGGTGCACAGTTTTTGCCTATTTGCCTTTAAAAATGGCTATGGCAATGATCTTTTACCAGCTGTGTATGAGACTACTCACTGCTGTATGTTATTGCTAACTAAATAGTTGTAAAATATAAGATGTATAAAAATGTATCTTCTCTTTGTGTAGTCTTTATGTGATTATTAGTGCAGTTGAACTTTTTTTCTTATGTTTGTTTTGTGGTTCCCTGTTTATGCTTTTTAATTTTTATTTTGAATTGCTTATTCTTTTTATTCACTAATAGGTGTTCTTTTTTATTCTGGATACTAATTCCATATCAGTGTGTTTTTTAGTTTTCAAGTATTTCTAAAAATTTGTGGTTACTTGTAGTGCTTTCTGCACCTTTGAAAGTTTTTATTTCATATCCAGTCTGTTTGCTGTTGTACTGGTATGCTCAACTGCTATTTTGATCCATTTTTAACCATTTATTTAAAATCCACTTAATCCGTGTTAATTTGTGATGTTGTTTCTATCAGATACTGTATTGCTTGATTCTGTCTTCTAGATAATTTATTGTACTCCTCTCTAAATACTTAAGACAATAATTACTGCTTTGTCATATCCTCTCACATCTCAGAGGATAAGCATTTTTTTTTCTTACTTTTGACTTTCAGCTTTATTACTGTTTTTGCCTTTTTTTTTTTAACAGATTAATTTCAAAAGTTTGTTATGATATAAAAATAACTAGGTGACATTTTGGCTAGAATTACTTCTAATAATTTTCATCCAGGAAGAATTGATATTTTTCTACATCAAGCCTTATGTCCAACGTAGCTCTAATATTTTTATATATTTTTATAACTGAATTTTTTCATATATGTTAATGTTTCTAGATATCTTTTTCTTACTATTCTGAAATAAATGTTTTCTTCATTGTATCATCTTATTGTGTTTGAGCTCTTACTGCTTTGGTAGGATTTCTAGACAGTATTGAATATATTATCACACTTTTTGGTTTTGCCGTGAATGGAAATAGCTGTGGTATTTTACCACTGAGTATAAAGTTTCCCATTGGTTTGAAGTAGCCTTTATCAGTGTAAGGAGCAATCTTTATGTTCTTAATTTTAATTTTTATCAATGAATGAGTATAGAAACATACTCAGTGCCCTTTGAATATCTGTTGAAAAATGAATTAATTTTTGTAACCATTTTGAGTTGTGAATAAATTTTTATATATGCTTTTTTTTTTCAATTATTAGAGGTGCTTAAAATTAGAAAACACTCCAGTTTTGGGTAAAAAAAAATTACCTTTTCTTTCAGTAGTTAACCAGGCATAGGAAGGTAAAGGACTTTGAAGAAAATGTGTAATTTCTTGTCTCCTGGCCTTAAAAACCCAACATTGAAAGTCTCAGTCATGTCCCACAGACTGTTCTAGTCTCTTCAAGGGCTATTCTTTGCACAATATATTTTTTGTGCAAATTATGCCTTTAACAGCGATACAACTAATTGTATTTCTTCTCTTCCCCAAGAGAATAACTTCGGAGTCTGAATTTCAGCATTAAAAATATGATGTAAAATATTTAAGGAGAAATATAATAAATATTTGGAAATACCAAAATGAAGTTCTTGATCTGAATATGTGACTCTTTTAAAAGAGTTTGGTAGCTTACGCTATTTATTATTGTATCTTTTTGGAATTTTTCTTTCTTTTTCTTTTCTTTCCTTTTCTTCTTCATTTTGTAAATTCTGGAGGCTCTAGGCTCTGTTAAATATTTTCATGTGGCAGAGAGCCAGATTTCAATGGCTCTGAACTCAGCATGTTCCTGTTGCTTAGCAACTACTTGTGAAGTCTTGTGGATGTAACTGAATTATAAATAGGGTTATGAGCAGAAGTGAAATTGAAATTGTAAGGAAAGGCATACTCTTTTCTCTCTCACATGAATTTGAGTAATTCTTTATGCATAGTCAGTTTTTAGCAATCTGGTTTATAAAAGTTCATACTAACTGTATCAGGAAGACTTAAAAAGGGTTCTGTAGAGGTTTTGTTTATAATGACACATTTGAAAGCTCAAGTTTGATTATTAAAAATAATCTATTTTGGAGAGATGATAGATAATGGAAAATGGAAAACTCCTAATTTTCACGGTCATTCATATAGAAAGATATCCATGTATTGTATTACTGCCGTCATTTCTCTTCCATATCTAAATTAAAATCTCCATGAGGTAACAATTTAATCTTACAGGATGTTTTGTACTTTTAGTCACATTGTTTCCTTAGAGTATCTTAAAAGTTATAATAGTGACCATGTAGGTATTTGATGAATATTGAAAACATGAAAAAACCCAATCAACTTTTATAATTTCTCATTAAAACAGTACATTTTGGAGTGGAATTTATTAAAATTTTATTAAAGAATCAAAACTTAAAGGATCCTTTCAGGTCTTCTAATTTAATTTCTATTTATTCCAGATGGAAAACTTTAGACTTTATTAAATGATTTATCTAAACCAATAGTCCCCTGACATGTTTTATTTTTTCTGCATTAGTCTCTCTTATTGATGTGTATCTAGCAGCTTTTTTTTGCACTCATATTTCATTAATTTATACAAAATTCAATTATATTCTATAACTTACAGTAAAAATGTACAACTGAATTCAGTAACAAGCACAACCAGTAGGAACAGGTGGGTGAGAACAGAAGATGAGATCTCAGTGTGTTTGTGGTCAT
The DNA here is from genome assembly GCF_011764305.1 of Mustela putorius furo. Lineage (NCBI taxonomy): Eukaryota > Metazoa > Chordata > Mammalia > Carnivora > Mustelidae > Mustela > Mustela putorius. Next base: position 33,824,776 of record NW_025422368.1, on the reverse strand, counting down.
GAGTCAATCAGAGAGAAATTGGTTCATTTGCTATGATGGTTAGGAGGAGAAAGGTTAAAGGAATTTCCAAAGTGTAGTGGGTTTTGGTTAGATCTCTGCAGATTTTTTTAAGTTCTAAAAAATGAAACACAGTGATAATTCATGGTTTGGGATGAAGGAACTCTGTATTTTCTTAAATTGCATCATGAACTGTTTGTTGATAATAGCTTCTGATAATCCAGCCTGTGAAAGTAAGCCTCTTAGGAGTATTTGCTAGAAATAGATAGATTGTATTTTTGTGCATCATTAGTGAGAAAAATTTTAGAATGGAATGTAATTTTTCTTTGTTTGCTCCATGAGGGTGGTGCTGGTCCATTCTGACTTGCATGCCCAGGAGAACGCTTGCCTTCAAAAGCATAACTTTTTTCTTAAATTCTAACTGAAGAAGGATAGACTTTATTTTATTTATTTATTTATTTCGAAGGAGGGTAGATTTTTTTGTGATCAGCCAGAAAAGTTGTGGTAAATAAAATTCTAATTAAATCTGCAAGGAGGGATAACATACCAACAATATTGCTTTGCAATAGAAAAGAAAAATAGTAAGTACAAAGAAGAATTTGAGTTTGCCTAAGGATATGAAAGATTAGGGTTCTGCCTTCAGTTATGTTTGTTATTAAAACTACACTTTTGTACATATAGGCTGGAGCCCCAGAACATCTGGCTCTCAGCCGACATTTTAAACTCCTGAGTTCTTGAGGGAGAGGGCCAAGAGAATGGAGAAGTGAAAGGTAAAGTTTCTGGAACTGTCTAAACTTCTCTGGGGCATTTTAGTTGCTGTATTAATTAACACTGAGGTGTCATTGATTATTCAGTACCCACCCCCCATTCAGCTTGGTATGTGATAAGATGTATGGCTATTTTGAATATTGTTCTTCAAACATGTGCTTTTTCTGTTCTCTTGAAATAAAACTGGCAAGTATAAGTGCACTTTTAGAAAAAGTATTATATTTGCTTTAAGTAATATTTAAGAAAATACAAAGTGCTGAGATTTATATTTAAAATGATATTTCAGGGGCACCTGGGTGGCTCAGTGGGTTAAGGCCTCTGCCTTTGGCTTAGGTCATGATCCTAGGGTCCTGGGATCAAGCCCCACATCGGGCTCTCTGCTCAGCAGGAAGCCGACCTCCCCCACCCTCTCTGCCTGCCTCTCTGCCTACTTGTGATCGCTGTCTGTCAAATAAATAAATAAAATCTTTAAAAAATATATTTAAAAAATTTGATTTATGTATCTAGAATTAAAAAATAATTTTTCCCACTTGTAGTGCCTTGATACCAAATTTGACCCATTTGTTACGTTCTTCTACACTAATTGCTACTCATATTGCTTTCCTTTGTGATAAGGATTATAGTTTATTTGTTCAGATAAGTAAACAAGATCTGTGTATACAAAAGATTTAAATTATCTTGAAGCCATGAATACAGTTGTAGTTAGATTTTGGACATCCAAGTCACATATGAGTACAACAATAAGAAAAGTCAATAAACTCAGTTACTTTTCCACTATTTTAAAATCTAGCTATCTTTAAAAAAAAATTAGCTATCTTTAAATGTTTAGATTAAAAGGATATATTACTTTCCCCCCTCCCCTTTTACGATTTGGTTATTTCTTACTAGCCAGCAGTCTTTGTAGTTACTGCATTAGACTGCATGTAGTTTGTGATCTTTAGAAATTAAAATGTACGGGACGCCTGGGTGGCTCAGTTGGTTAAGCAGCTGCCTTCGGCTCAGGTCATGATCCCAGCATCCTGGGATTGAGTCCCACATAGGGCTCCTTGCTCCGCAGGGAGCCTGCTTCTCCCTCTGACTCTGCCTTCCACTCTGTCTGCCTGTGCTCGCTCTCACTCTCTCTCTCTTACAAATAAATAAATAAAATCTTAAAAAAAAAAAGAAATTAAAATGTACTACAGAGTAAATTTGTATTGTACAAAGAAACATGTATATTAAGTACTATTAGGTTAGAAGGTTTAGAATGATGAAATAGGTTTTGTTATCTGGAATAACAGTAAGAAATGTTAAGACATTGTCAACTTTAGCATTATCCCATTTAGGCAAAATTGAAAAATCAAAAATAACACATGTTCATTTAATGTTTACTTGATAGGAACAATAAGATAATTGGTTTTTATTAATTTAAGAAAAACATTGAATTCCTACTGTATGAAAGGTACTACTATATGTTTGAACAAATTTGTTTTAAAAAAGAAAAAGGCATAATCCCCACTCTATTTAGAGGTCTGCTTTGAGGGCACCTGGGTGGCTCAGTGGATTAAAGCCTCTGCCTTCGGCTCAGGTCATGATCTGAGGGTCCTGGGATTGAGTCCTGCATAGGGCTCTCTGCTCAGCAGGGAGCCTGCTTCCTCCTCTCTCTCTGCCTGGCTCTCTGCCTGGCTCTCTGCCTACTTGTGATCTGTCTGTCAAATAAATAAATAAATAAAAATCTTAAAAAAAAAAAGGGTCTGCTTTGATAAATTATTTAATCTTTGTATTTTTAATACAGAGTAAATGGCCTTTTACCTTTAACTCAGATTCCCAAATTAATGTAGTCATAAGGGATAGGAAAAAAAATGCAGTGCTGTTCAGACTTAGATAGATTTTATAGACCTTTGAATGTTTTAAAGCTGTGATTAAAATGCCTCATCATTCTCCTAAAGAAGGAAAGTACTTAAACATGTATGTACATATACACACACACAAATACATGTATGTAAATAAAATAATATGAACAGTGACATGTAATTTGAAGTGGCCCATAATTGAGTGCTTATTTTTTCTTTAACTGCCATCTAGTAAAAAAAGATGCCAAGTTAATATTTTAGATGATGAAATGCAAGACACATCTTTTCCCCCAAGAAAATAAAGTTTATGCTGGTAGTTTTGCTCTACAGTCACATCTATTTTGGGATTTATACTAGTGTATTCTATTTTTAGGCTGTTGCCAGGCAGATTTCAAATTTCTCCTTTTATGGTTGTCCAATTTCTGGCTTTCTGAGTGGTTACGTGAACCTGCTTTCTCTAGCCAACCACAGTGACTATGCAAACTGTATTTCCGTTTCTGTTGCTATGAGAGAACTGATAAGATGGCTGCAGTGGGCTCCCTTTGGGTATGTGCATTATTTTAGAGAAGGTTGTCATTGTATGGTAATAAGCAAAAATAAATTTCTTTCAAAATGATATTTTTTGAAATATGTAATCAAACTAAACAAATTTTATAAGGCTTCAAAAAACCCTCATGTCAGATTTGATTAATTTTAATAATGCTATGTATTGCACTTTTTCTGAGGTAGCATTGTGTAAGTGGGTAATATTAGTAAATAAGCATCCTGAGTCCCCAAAGAAAGGTTGTCCTCTGTATGTACACCTGCTGTCTGTGAACTTGCTGGCATGTTAGTTTACAGTTCTGTCAAAAATATTGTAGGTTGCTATCTTTGCTTCCTAAAAGGATAATTAATTTTTTCCCCCTTAGTTTTATTTATTTATTTTAGATAGCAAACTTGAGAGAAGAACAACAAGCAGGGAGAGGAAGAGGGAGAAGCAGACTCCCGCTGAGCAGGGAGCCTGATAGGGGGCTTGATTCCAGTACACTGGGATCATGACCTGAGCCAAAGGCAGACGCTTAATGGACTGAGCCACCAGATGCCCTGTAATTTAGTTTTTAGAATTATTTTAGGTATTACTTATATGTATATAGTTCATTCTTTTAGCCAGTACTTACTAAGTGTATACTATCCTCCAGACACTATATACTTATTAATACTGTATCAGAATACTTACTTTATTTTTCATTCTTTTGTTAAATTACCTCTGATGCACATCATAATGATGCCAGTATTTTTAAAAATGTTTTCTGACAACAGAGTTGTGGACACTTAAAATATTTTTTTTTTAAAGATTTTATTTATTTATTTCACAGAGAGAGATCACAAGTAGATGGAGAGGCAGGTAGAGAGAGAGAGGGAAGCAGGCTCCCTGCTCAGCAGAGAGCCCGATGCGGGACCCGATCCCAGGACCCTGAGATCATGACCCGAGCCGAAGGCAGCGGCTTAACCCACTGAGTCACCCAGGTGCCCCAAAATATTTTAATCTTATACTGAACACATGAGATGTGCCAAAGTGTTTTGTTAAACAGTATATTAATACAGATATTATAGTCCATTTTAATAGTTAATTCTAAAAAGGTGCATTAAAGTATTGGAAAACGCAGTAATGCAAGACCATCATTTTGAATAAAGACAGTGGTGATGAAAAGTGACAAAACTATGTAATTCTAGAAAGTTCACTGAAGTTCACTAAGTATACCTCATTTTAAAACAAATCTATCAACACTTATTACATATAAGGTTCTTTGGTTATAGTGCCAGTTTGTAGTAGAAGCAAATGCTTCTGTTTTACTTAAAGACTTTCTAATTCTTCTGTTAACTTTCCACGTGTAGAAGATTTTATTAATATATATACATGGAGTGTTTATTTGCATCATACTTGATACTGTTTGATTTTTTTTGGTTGATAAATCTTTATTTATTTATTTATTTACTTATTACGATATATGAGTATCTCATGTGCATTATTATCATCCTGTGAGATAAGCATACTACAGAGTTGTTCCATTTAGGACAGAGAAAGAATAATTGATTTATTTAAGCTTAGCACAGGAGGATAAGGCTGCCATTATTTTATGTATATTGCCTTTCATCACTGGTATGATTGTAGGTATACTTCTTGGCCCAGAAATGTAAACTCCCTAAAGTATAACCCAACAGTGAGTTCTCTTGGTATTGTTGTTTTGTCTGTGTTGAAAGCATGACCTAGTAGAGGAGGGTGATGTAATAAAAATAAAAAAAAAATCCTAAAAAACAAACAATGACAAAAAATTAACTGTAGTTCTGCTGTTTCTTTTTTTAAACAACAGGTTTGAGATATAATCCATATATCATACAATTCACCTGTTTAAAGTATACAACCCAGTGGTTTACATAGTTGGGGTGCCTGTGTGGCTCAGTTGGTTGGGTGTTGGATTCTTGATTTTGGCTTACATCATGATGTCAGCCTCATGGGTTGGAGCGCTCCACACATCATAACAGTTTGCTTGAGATGCTCTCCCTCTTCCATTGCCCCTTTCCCCACTTGTGCATGTGCTCTTTTTTTCTTTCTTTCAAATAAATTTTTTTTTTCAAATAAATTTTTAAAAAGATTTTATGTATTTATTTGAGAGAGAGAGAGAAGAAGAGAGAAAGAGCGAGCGAGCAGGAGAGTGGAGAAGCAGACTTCCTGCCGAGCAGGGAACCTGATGTGGGACTCAATCCCAAGACTCCAAGATCATGACTTGAACTGAAGGCAGTTGCCCAACCAACTGAGCCACCCAGGCAACCCCCCAAATCTTCTCTTTTTAATAAATCTTTTTTTAAAAACATTTTATTACTTATTTGAGAGACACACAGAGACAGTGGGAGACAACATGAGTAGAGAGGGGAGGGGGAAGTAGGCCTCCCACTGAGCAGGGAGCCTGATGTGGGGCTCCATCCCAGGACCATGACCTGAGCCAAAGGCAGAGGCTTAACAACTGCCTTAATGACCTAATGGCTACCCAGGAGCCCCTAAATAAATAAATTCTTAAAAAATTACTTTCAGGGGCACCTGGGTGGCTCAGTGGGTTAAGCCTCTGCCTTTGGCTCAGGTCATGATCTCAGGGTCCTGGGATCGAGCCCCACATTGGGCTCTCTGCTCAACAGGGAGCCCGCTTCCTCCTCTCTCTCTGCCTGCCTCTCTGACTACTTGTGATCTCTCTGTCTCTGTCAAGTAAATAAATAAAATCTTTAAAAAAAAAAAGTTACTTTCAGAATTTGCATCTATTACCACAATTAATTTTAGAAAAATTTTATTGTCCTATAAAGACAGTTAGCCTTTAGCAGACAGTTTTCATTTCCTCCCCAATTCCCCAACCCTCGACAACCACTAATGTGCTTTCTGTCTTTACAGGTTTGCCTATTCTGGACATTTCATATAAATGGAAACATTGAATATGTAGCCTTTTGTGACAGGCTTCTTTTACTCAGCATATTTTCAAGGTTCATTCATATTGTAACATTAATCAGTACTTCATTTGTTTTATAGCCAAATAATATTCCATTGTATGGATAGACCACATCTATCATTGAACATTTGGGTTATTTTGGCTATTATGAATGGTCACTTTTCAGGTATTATGAATAGTGTTTCTGTGAACATATTTTTTTGTGGATATTTGTTTTTATTTCTTCTGGGTATATAGCTAGGAGTGGAATTGCTGGATCTTATGCCAACTCCATGTTTAACATGTTGAGGAACTGCCAGACTTTTTCAAAGCAGCTGCTTCGTTTTAGAGTTCCACCGGCATTGTATGAAGTTTCTAATTTCTCTACATCATTGCTAACACTTGTTATATTCTCTTGATGTTGGTGTTATTTCATTGTGGTTTTGATTTGCCTTACTTTGAGGACTAATGATAAGCATCTTTTCATGTTTATTTTTTATTGGTATATCTTGGGGAAATATCAAGTACTTTGCTTATTGTTAAATTGGGTTATTTATATTTTTATTAGTGAGTTGTAACAGTTTTTGTATGTTTTAGTAGGTACAAGTCTCTTATAAGGTATATTATTTGCAGGTATTTCCTCCCATTGCGTGAGTTGTTTCACTTTCTTGATGTGTCATTTGCAACATAAAAGTTTTTAAGTTTTGATGGAAGTCCAGTTAATCTTTTTGTTTTTCTTTCATTGCTTGTTTTCTTTGGGTCATATATAAGAAACTATTGCCTATGCTAAGATTTATACGTATGTTTTCTTTTAAGATTTAAAACTTTCAGCTCTCAAATTCAGGTCTTTGAGCCATTCGAGGTTAATTTTTATATATGGTATGAGAAGACGGGTCTGAATTCATTCTTTTGCCTTTGGCTACCTAGTAGTCCCCAGTAGTAGTTGCTGAAAATCCTATTCTTTCTTCATTGAATGCTCTTGGCACCCTTGTCAAATATTAGTTGACTACAAATAAATATGAGGATTTATTTCTTGACTGAGGGATCTGTTCTGTTGATTTATATGTCTGTCCTTTTTGCAAGCAGTGTCTCATTGACAGGATTACTATAGCTTTGTAGTAGTATTCGAAAATACAAAGAATGAGTTTTTCAGTGTTGTTTTTCAAGATCCGTTTTGGCTATTTTGAGTCGCATTTCCATATGAATTTTAGGATCAGTTTGTCAGTTTCTGCAAAGAAGAAAGCTGGAATTTTAATAGGGATTATCTTGAATCAATAGATCAATTTTGAGTTTTGGCATCTTAATATCAAGCCTTTTGATTCAGGAGTATGCATTGTCTTTGTGTTTATTTAGGTCTTCTTTAATTTCCTCAACAGTGTTTTATAGTTTTTCAGAGAATGAAGTTTTGCACTTTTTTTGTTAAGTTTGTTACTTTTTGATGCTATTATTAAAAGAATTGTTCTTTAAATTTCACTTTTGAATTATTGATTGCATCTGTATAGAAATTCAGTAGATTTTATATATTGGTCTTGTATATTGCAACCTCCTAAACTCATTTACTGTGTACTTTCAGTTTTCCCTATAGAATATTTTGTCATTCAAAATAGAGATAGCTTTACTTTGTTCTTTTCAAGTTAGATGCCTTTATTTCATTTTCCTGCCTAATTGCCTCTGGTCAATGCTGAGTAGGAGTGGTAAGAGCAGGGATTTTTGTCTTGTTCTGATCTTTGGGCAAAAGCTTTCTGCCTTTCACTGTTAAGTATGATGTTAGTTTTGGGCTTTTTCTAAATTCCTTTTATAAGGTTGAGGAAATTCTCTTAGAGTTTGTTGAGTGAATTTGCTAGGATGACTTATGGGTAAGTTACTTTTAGAAGATAATTGAATATTTAGGATCCTGCTGGTAGTATTGTTGTGGCTAATGTATGAACTAGTCTGCAGGTTGGGTAAAATTAAGTGTCTATGATCAGACTGCATTTACTCTGTGCAATTACAGTGTAATTTAGGATTATATTGAATGATTTCTCCATTTTCAAACAGAAGAAAATTGGGGCAAATACCATATATACTTTACTCTTGAACAATGTGGTTGATAGGGCACCGATCCCTAATGCAGTAAAAAATTTGCATATCACTTTTGACTTCCCCAAAACTTAACTACTAATAGTCTGCTGTTGACTGGAAGCTTTTCTGATAACATAAACAGTTTCTGATAACATAAGTTAGCACATATATTTTATATGTTATGTTTATCATATACTAGATTCTTACAGTATATCCAGGGAAAAGGAAATATTATTAAGAAAATCATAAGGAAAAGAAAATAAATTTACAGTACTGTACTCTAAAGTATTTGCATATAAGTGGACCCATGCAGTTCACACCTGTGTTATTCAGAGATCATCTGTTGGTTACTTATTGCTTAACATTCTGAGAAAACAGAACTCCCGTGGTAGTGAAATTTAAAGGATGAAGTGTATAAGAAGGGCAATCAATGCTAATGAAAACAACTTTTTACTGAATTGGGTGTCTGGTTGACCTTACCAAGATAAAATTACTGTGTAAAGAAATGCGTGATAGCAGCATGGTCATTGATGTTTTCATTCAGATCATATGTAAACATGAATTGATGTAAGTTGTCAAATAAATGAGAAAAGAATATGACTTGGTATAGTGTCTGACATATAAGTGCCCCTTGGTAAGTGTCAGTGTCTTTTTCTCCCTTTCAAGTATGTTGTTCAGTTAATGAAAAGGGGAATTTATAATAAAGAAAAAATACAAGGCATGCCTAAAAATAATAAACATCCAATGCAGATTATGCTTAATTTTGTGTTAAGGAGTTGGGGATGGAGAAGGAGGAGTGTGCTGTCTGGTAGTGCTATACAGGAGGCTTTGTTTTTTATTTCTAATTGTTTTGGTTGTTATATTTTGCACGTTAACAGTATTTTGTAATGAAAATTGGTTTATAAAAGAAAATTAGTATGGCTAGACATTTGCAAAATAATATAAACTTTGGGCTAGAATGGAATTTAGCAAGCATCTGGTCTGATCTCCTCAGTTTTACACTTGAGATGAAATCTAGATAGTTAGGGTGATTTTATCGCATGTTGACTTATGCTAATGTTGGAACAGACATTGAATAGACCTAGTTTTGTTAGTTTAGAAATCCTTGGTAGGTCAAACTTTTTATAATTATGTATTTTTAAAGTGTGGTAGATTTCACCATTATTATTTTTTCTTGCAAGAAGACTACCTATTTATGCCTTTTGCCATGTGACATGAAGTGTTTTCCAATAACTGCTTTTTACTTCTCCACCCCCTTAATGTCTAATGTGGCTTTAACCAGTAGACTGTGAGTGAAACTGGTGTATACTGTGTGTAAGAGATAACTTTAAAGTCCTGGTGTATTACATGGTTCTGTCATGGCGGTCTTTTCCCTTTGCCATAAGACCTAGATTTGCAGTGAGGGTGCTGCTCCTTTAGCCTATGACCTAGAAAGAAGAATGTTACTAGCCAGTAAGATTTTGAGGATGAGAGTTGCTGCCCCAGTATTATTTAGTGAAAGCTAGCTAATAAACAGAAAGTAAACTTTCACTCTTTCTTGTTACGTTGGGTCACTAAGAAAAGTTAGAGCTGTTTCCTGGCATTTGAAGGATTTACATCTTTCAACATCCTATAAATCATTCTGGGTGTTTTGATTCACCCAGGCAAACTGTGAAAAATACTTTTTTACTACTGGTTTAAATTCCCAAAAAAATTAAGACATGGGCTTCTGTAACTTCACTATTACCTGCATAGGTGGTAGAGTTTGGTGAGGGGGCCAAGCTAGTGGTTAGGGCCCTGATGAATAAGATAATGGGCTAATTTTCTAAGGGGGTGTAATTTGATAAATATATCTAAAATTGCATTTGTTGGATCATGTTAAATAGTTTTAATTTTCCTATATAACAGAATGATCCCAAAAATTCAGTTGGAAAAGTGATTTTTAGGGCATCTTGCATATTTTTCATGTAGACTACCCTAGAATTTATCAAAACTTAGCAGTGAATGTAATAAGTTAAACTGTAGTGACCATTCTGGTTTTGATGTAACCAAAATTGCAAGAGCATGATTTGATCCTACTTTGTCCAAGGAATTGTTGGTAAAGCAAAACTCCCTGTTTCCTTTGTTTATTATTTTTTTAAAATTTAGTTTGGAAATTATTTCATTTTGATACTGCAGCTGGTATCTGTAGGTTGATGACAGGTAGAAGGAATTCTTTATTGAGGTGTTAAATATTATGATCACTTAATACTTTACTGAATGAGTGTCAGATAACAGATCTCACCATTGACATTTTTTTAAAGATGATGGGATAGCTCTTGAGGGTGTATTTATGCAATTGGGAGAAGAATGATAAGATTAGTAGAACTGAAGAATTATACTACAGGGGATTCTGGATCCTAAAGTGAATATTGTTGGGTGCTTAGGAGAGAAAACCTATAGAAAGCAAGAAAATAAATTTGAATAAAAATTATAAACATGATGAAAATCTTTGTGGGATTTTAAACAAGTAGTCAGAGTAGTGATTATGTTTTACTGAAGTTTTAGAAAAACAGTTATTAACAGAGATGTATCCAGTATTTAAGATAAAAATTTAGGAAGTCTTTATACTAAATTTGTGCAGATAAGTATCAAAGTGACTGGACCATTGCATTATCAGGTTTACCAGTGTCGTTAATGGGTAGTGAACAGTAAAGCAGATTTAAATATTTATTGTGCGTATTCATCATGATTTTCTTTTCAGGGCTGTTACAGAATTCTCCAGTAAAATTTGGGTGTGTGAAATAAAATCACACTTCTCAATGGAGAATGGGTTCTTAAAGAATCAAGTAGCAGAGTTGTGTTTCTAAAGAGGCTAGGAATTGTGAGCATAAAGTGATTACTTAGAGTAAGCTATTATTAGTCAGTCCTATTGGACAATATTTAAGCCATTTAATGAAAATTCAAATTTGAATAAAAATTATTTCCAGCATCCCATTATTCAGAATAATGTTATACTAATGCCAGTTAACAGTATGAATGTATTTGGAATGGTTGTGTCAAAGATAGAAATGTCAAGTCCACTGAAAGGGCTTTGCTTCATATTTTGCAAGTTTGTGCTAAGTTTCATTTTTAAGTCCACAGCTTTGAATTAGGATAGTGTTTGTGTGTGTCTGCGTGTTTTGATTTAACCATCCAGGTACTTTCTGTTTTGTTCACTGTTTTTGGAAAGCAGTAGTACAGACCCTTGTTTAATCAGAGAAACGCTGCAGTCGACTTACTCAAACTGTAAATCTGGGAGGACATTGTGAGTATGTTTCAGTTTCATCAAATATATTTCAGTATAATCCTTCACCTTTATTTTAATACTGTTTGGATTCTTGGTAGAGTACTTGCCCTCATCTGCTTCCCTTGTTGCTGGGCAAGGTTTGTGATGCTGAGGTCTGATTGGTTTTAGACGACTACAGCTTTGAGCCAATCAGACAGTGAATTTCAGTTCTCTCACAGGACGGAGCACTGAAGCAGCTGCTGATTTATTTTTCCTATGGGGAGATTATATAAACTAAGAGTATGTCTGCAGCAAGCTCCCTCTTGGGTATGTTTGAAAAATTACAAGGTTCATCTGTAACTAAAGGAGAAGAAAATGAGGTTTATTTTTAAAACTTATTTACTAAGAAAATCTGATAGGTAGTGAATTTGAGAAAAACATACTAAGGTGACAGATTTCCTACTTTTTAAAAAATAATTTTATGTTTAAAGGACTGTAAAATGATGTAGTATAGGAAAAATTTCCCTTCAATTTACAGGAATATTTACTGTTTTAATCCACACATTTGCTTTACTGCTTCAAAAGGGGAGAGCTCATAACCCTGCTGTGAAAGGCAGTTAGGGAAAAAAAGATATAATAATTGTACTTATAACACTAATATCGATTGTCAAGAGTCAAGCATTTTAATTTCATTAGATGAATCTAAGTATGGTGCAGTAGATAAACAAAACACTTCATGATTCCATCTGTAGTAAACCGTTGGGTCCAGAATACTATTAATTTTTAGAATCAGAAATCTATAACAATAGTGATAGGTGGTATGAAAATAATCTTATTATTTGGGTTTAAGGTATTGCTCAATTTTTAGTTATACATGTTTTATAAATATTAAGCATTGTGGATTTTTTAAAAAAGAAATTTACATTTGACTTTTGCAGATTCTTACCCATGGGGAGAGAAGTGTATTCTTACTATGTATTGTCCATGTTTGACTCATTCTCCAGTTAGGGAATTGATTTATATTTCTGGAAACATTCATGGATATTTAAAAGAAGATAAATTGAAATTGCATAAAAGATGTACATTTTATTTATTTATTTATGTGATATGGTAAATGTGTATCATATGGATTTAGCTTTTATGCATTTATGTTCTAGATTACTTATATTAGACAAAGAACCTCACTAATGTATTGCGGATCCAGGTTTTAACTATGTTTCTCTGACCTTATTGTCTGTCTCCTGTTGCTGGGCAGGAATCAGAATGCTGGCTACTGATTGGCTGAGTTTGTGAGCAGCTCTTGAACAGCCACTTAAATTCTTGAGCTTTTTGAGCAGGCAGATTGTAGGCTAAGACATTACAGCTTTGGTAATACTTCCCTTTGTTGTTTCATAGCTATCATCTCTTTGCTAGAAAAAAAGAATAAAAATTGTAGGTGGAGCGGGGAGGATGAAGCAGAGAAGCAAATAATGTTTTCACTTAAAAAAAGAAGATGTTCATTGGGCTTTCCTTAAAAATAATTTACCTAAAATTTGAAAAAAAATTCCAAGCTATAGATTCTTATTTGCAGGTAACATAACCTTTTTGGTTATTTAAATGTAAATTCTTATGGTAAAGGTGAAAAACCCTTTTTAATACTGTAAAAAAAGATTTTATTAGTGATGGCATTGTCTCAGAGTTCTTGAATCTGAATATATAAAATAGGGACCTAAAAACAGTTTTTTGACTATCTTCTTCATGGAAAAATATTTTCTAGAGAAAGTTCATCACGTTTTATACATTTACTTCTAGATATGGCAGACATTTTCTACTGTAAAATATAAATACTTCTTCCTGTGAAAATGAATTACAGTCATACGAAAGCTTCATGATTCTAGTGTTGCAACCTAAAAAAGTAGTTTTTCTTTTGTAGAATAGTTTTGTGAATGGCATCTCAGTTCCAGATGACGTATTTAAAATGAATCTTAGAAATGTATTGTTCCGGTAGTACAGCCATGGAGACTTGTTTGCAGGTAACACACCCTTTTCTAATGTGTATCTTTCTTAAATATACTTTCCTTATGCAAAACAGATTTTTAAAAAGTTACTGCTGATTGGTTTGCACAGATATGGCTGAACTAGCTTGAACTGGTTGTTCATGTTACTTCCTTAGGCTTTGTCTGTTTTTCATTATACTTAGAACCCATTAAAAATGTGGTAAATGGCTGTAGTGTGCTCCCTTGTGGGTATAGATGGTAGTTATTTTGTAATTCTTTGTACACTACTTTATTATTACTGAGTTGAATGGCAGTTTAATGGGTAAAACCAGCTTGCGTAGATAATATTTCTTTTTCTTAAATGTTATTTGGTGGTGGCTATTTAACTTTAACTGTGATGTTTGCATGTTGGATTTTCTAACTTATTTACAAAATGCCAGAAGTAAAGAGTTTATCTCAGATTCTCTAATTTGTTTCTAAAAACATTTTAATATACATAGGCAATTACAATAACGTTATTGAGTGTTTACTAGGTTCTGAGTCCTTAATGTGTAGAATCTCATTTAGTCATGACTACAGCTTCTGTGGCAGATATTGACCATGATACTCCCTTTTTAAGATAGCTGAAACTAATGTTAGGAAACTTGCCATGTTACATGGTAAAATACACGGGAGAGCTGGAATTCGAATCCATGTTTCTGTCTGCAGAATTATGTTCTTTTTTTTTTTTTAAGATTTTGTTTATGTATTTGTCAGAGATAGAGTGTGTGTACAAACAGGGAGAAGGAGGCAGAGGGAGAAGCAGGCTTCTTGCTCGGCAAGGAGCTTGATGGTGGACTTGATCCCAGAACCCTGGAATCATGACCTGAGGCAAAGGCAGAATCTTAATGACTGAGCTACCCAGGTATCCCAGCAGGATATATGTTCTTAAAGGGGTTACTGAAAATTATGAAAATTTACTTTTTTTTAGAGGAATGCTTCATTTTAATGCAGTCCTCAATAACTGACATCTCCCATATAGCATCTGAGAAATGGGGATATCATGAGGTCAGGGTCCAAAGGAATTGCAGTTCAGTATTTAAAAATATTTAAAAGGTAATCATACTCCTTATGTTATAAATTTAATTATTTTCTGTCTTTGTAGTCAGCAAGAAAGTGTGATTATAAAATTTGCATTGCATCTTATTTGCAGAAAAATTTTCAGTTACTATGAGTTTGAAATGGATATGGTTGGAAAAAAACTTGAAGGTTAAATGGTAGACTATAATGAATAACTGTTAAAATAATGCCTATGGTAATTCTGCGTTGAAGTTTCTGTTCAATTGAAAGATAGTTTTTATGAATAGTTTTTCTGAGTTCTATAATTAAAAGGCTAGGAAGACTAAGAAATATATTGTAAGTAATTGGTTTAAAGTGAGCAAATGAATGTAGAATGTACCACAGTCTAGAAGTGCTATAACAAAGTGCTAGGTTCTAAGCTTTATTGGCCTCTAGCAAATAGACGAGGCATTGTTTTATGCCTTTCAGCCAAAAAGAACAATGGAACACCAGAATCAGACCTGTAATTCAACACGTTGGGTTTATTATATTTGCAGCAAGGGAGAATGCTCACCATGGGGAAACTGAGGCACATCAGTCAGTATGTCAGTAAGAGGATATTAGAAAAGATCATAACATAGGATTTGGGTTTAGTATAGTAGAGATTGGGTTATTTGTAAGGGGAGGGTTTGAGGAAATAGAACCTTACTCTGGATTGGGTGCTGTCAGAAAGTGGGGGCAATTCTATGCTTGGTTATCTTAATAAATCTTACCTGTTGGGAAGACAGACTACATTGAGGATAAAGCTGAGATTTATTAAAAAAAAAAAAAAAGCAGCCATCACTTACTTAAAGACAGAAAGGTATGATATTTCATGGGTTGCACAGTAACCTTGTTTTATTTGAACGTTGAGGTGATTCTGTGTTCAGGAAAACAACATGGCTTAGTTGTAAGCATCAAGTCAACTTAGAACAATGAGGTCTAACTATGAGCCTCAGATTAAGTTTCCAGATTTCAGAGCCTGCTTCCTGGCTCCCCTCTCCAGCCAAAGTAAGTGTATACAACCATCATTCCTACAGGTAATGGTGATAATGAGCGAATATCCAGTGTGAAAGCAATATTCTTCTTCCTGTATATCTTAGTGCATAAAAGACTTCTGTTTTTTTTTTTTTCCCCCATTATAGACTGTTGTGATACAGTTTTCTCCAGAACGAAGTCCTTGCATCTTTTGCTTGCCTACTGCACTGGCTAGATGATAACATAGAAATGGTATTAGGGAACGTCCTTTTCTTGGTTCTGTTCTTATTTCACCATTAAGTATGATATCTATAGTTTTCTTTGTAACTAACTTTTATTACGTTTGTTTTCTTCTTAGTTTTCTGAGAGTTTTAATTATGAGCCAGTGTTAAATTCTGTTACATGAATGTTCAGTATCTGTTGATAATCTCATTTATTTTGACCTTCTATTCTGTTTATGTAGTGAATATTGAATTCATTGCTTGAATTTTTTTGTATGTATGTATTTAAATTGGGAATTTACTGTTTTGTAGTTCCAGATGCTAGAAGTCTGAAATCAAGGTGATCCAGGGCCATGCAGGAACTAGGGCCTGTTCTAGTCCTGTCTCCTAGGCATGACTTGTGACAGCAAACTCCAGTTCTTTCATGGCTCTCTGTGCACATATCTGTATCCAAATTTTCCACTTTTTGGGCAACCTTGTCGGGGTTCCTCTCACTCTTGAGAGGTTTTTTCTGTATCTTCACTTAATAAATGTCTATTGCTTTACTCAAACAAAACAAAGCAAAAGAAAACCCCAAATATCCCCTTTTTATAAAGATACCAATCATAGTGGGTTAGGGCCCACCCTAATGACATTATTTTATCTTGTTTACCTCTGCAAAGGCTCTAATAAGGTCACATTCTGAGGTGTTGGGGCTTAAGGTTCTAATAAACTTTTATCAGATGGATACCTTGATTTGGCCTGAAATAAAGTCATAATGCTTCATGACTCACTTATAATCTACTTTGCTTGATTTTTTTCTTTTATTATTATTATTTTTTTAGTGTAGAATCTACCTTGTATTTTTTAATGAGCTTCACATAGTCATAACATACACCTTTTAAGGAATTTTAAAATAATTGACACATGAAAGAATAAATCACAATGGAAATTAGAAAATATTTTAAGAGCAACAGTGAAGATATAACATTAAAATATGAGATTCAGCCAAAGCCACCTTCAAAGGGAAATTTATAGCTTTATGTTTATTGCAAAAGAGGAAAGATAGAAAATTAATGATTAATGTTTAGTGTGATGCAGAACTGCCAGATTGCCAGAGCAGCTGCACCATTTTATAATCCCACCTGCATTGATTGTGTGAGGATTCTAATTTGTCTGTCACTTTACCAATACTCATTATTTTCTTTGATTAAAGCCATCCTGGTATATATGAAGTGTTAACTCATTGCAGTTTGATTTACATCTCTCTGATGACTAGTAATGTTGAACATCTTTTCATTTTTAGTGCTTATTGGCATTAGTTTATTGGCAGTTTGTATATCTTCTGGAGAAAGGTCTATTCAGTTACTTTGTCCATTTTTTAAAAAAAGATTTATTTATTTTATGGGGAGAGCAAGTCTGTTCTCCTTTGAGCTGGGGTAGGTGGGGAGAAGCAGAAGGAAGGGGAAAGGGAGAGAATCCCAGGTAGACTCTCTGCTGAGCACAGATTGCTGAGTGTGGAGCCCGCCATCGGTCTTGATCTCACAACCCTGAGATCATGACCTGAGCTGAAATCAAGGGTCAAATGCTTAACCGACTGAGCCACCCACGCCCCCCGTTACTTTGTCCATTTATAAATAGGGTTATCATTATTCAGTCATAATAGTATTTTATACTTTTTAGATGCAAGTCTCTTAGATAAATTATTTGCAAATGTATGGTTTGTAACTATTTCTTGTTATGTGAATTGTCTTAGCAATTTTTTGATGGTAATCTTTTGTAAATGTTTGCAGTACTGTTAATCTAGATATACCTGATTGCAATTGTAATCTTCCCTTCTGTGTTTTTTAATTTTCCTTTCTTTTTTTTTATCTGTATCTGTATCTTTTTTCCATTCCTTTACTGCTTTTGATCTCTCATACTTTTATTTTTCTTGATCCATCAGCTATTTTGCTTATGTGTCTCCTCCAGATTCTGAGTTGATTAGCATACTGAGAATTAAAACTACTCACCTGTTCCTTTCCTTTCTCTTTCTTTCTTTAATGGTATAAATGGCCTTAATTATTTGCAATGAGAAGTGGAAGAAGAGGGGACATCACAGTTCCTGCACCAAGGTGGCTCTAAAGACCTACTCTTGCTGCTCTCCCCCCCCCCCCCCCGAACAAAGAGCTAGTCACTTTTTTTCTAATAGTTTTTAAGGGCCTATTTAGCCAGAGTGATCCCATCAGGTTAAACAGTGATTTTGTTGTTTATGTAGTAAAACTTAAACTGCCCCTGCCCCCCCCCCCCCGAAATTACTTAAAAGCAAGTCCGGGAAACCAGTAAAATATGGAGACCAGTCCCAGATAAGAGAGCCCAAATACAAGGGTGGGTCAGGTCAGGTGGAGATAACAAAACCCGAATGCAGGGATGAGTCATGAGTTGGGCCAGGTGGAGACATCCATTCAGTGGGGCGCACATACTGTCTCCCTGTCTTCCAAGGAGTGTGGGCCCCGCCTTCTGGGCGCCAGTTCTGACCAAGATGATAGGCTAGTTCAAATAGCTACAATGGGGTGAATTGTAGTTCAGTTGGCCACCCGTGTGTGACCTAGCATGAGTGTGCAGCTTTCTCTGTGTGTTACATTCTCATTGGCCACCACATGGCTTTTGTTCTATAAAAGTTAGTCTGTGAGGCTGGGAGGGGTCACCCGCTCTGTAAGAGGCGGTTTGCTTGGCGCGAAATAAAGCTTTGTTTGACTTTTGCTTTGATCATGGACCTATCATTGGGGGACCCATCAGTTCCTGATAAGTGATCTTCTTCGGTTTGTACCTGTCATTAATTTTATATTACACAAATACAATTAATATGAAAATTAACACATAGCAAAGATTATGCTTTCCATATGTCATTATTTCAAAATTACATGAAAGGTTGCTTGCTTACAAGATCAGTTTGCAGTTCATCTATGATTTAGGTGGTTTCTGATTCAATTATTAAACTCTCTTCTCTCTTTCTCTTTTTAAAGATTCAAAATGGATAGTATAGAAGAACCTCAGAAAAAAGTCTTTAAGGCTCGAAAAACAATGAGAGTGAGTGATCGTCAGCAACTTGAAGCAGTGTACAAGGTCAAAGAAGAACTGTTGAAAGCTGATGTCAAGCTTTTAAATGGCAACCATGAAAATGGAGATTTGGACCCAACCTCACCTTTGGAAAATACAGATTATATTAATGACAAGGAGGAAGTGAATGGCATTGAAGAGCCTTGTTTTGAACCTGAAAAAAGTAAATCAGAATGGAAAGAAGCCTCTTGTACCTTAAATGTTAATATAAAAAACAAGCAGGATGATGATTTAAAGCATGAATCTTCGTCTCCTAATAGTATAGCTCCTGAGCTAGTCTGTAAACTGACTCCTGAACCAGCTTCTGAGGAGCCAGCCTCTGTTGATCTGGCTATGGGAGATCCAGCCTCTGGAGATTCAGCCCCTGATGGTCTGGCCTCTGAAGTATTAACCTCTGGCGATCCTGCCTCTAGCAATCCCACCTCTGGTGATCCCACCTCTGGCGATTCTACCTCTGGTGATATCACCTCTGGTGAAATAGTCTCTGGTGAAACAGTCTCCAGTGAACCATTCCCCAGTGAATTGGTCTCTGGTGAATTGGTCCCTGATGAATCAGTCTCTGGTGAACCAGTCTCCAGTGATCCAGCCTCTGGTGAGTCATCTTCTGGCGACCTGTCTTCTGGAGCACTGGCGTCTGATGATCCGGCCTCTGGTGATCCATCTTCTGGTGATCCAGCCTCTGGTGATCCAGCCTCCAGTGATCTGGCTTCTGATGAACCCAATTCTGATGAACTGGCCTCTGAATCAGCTTTTGATCCCATCTTTGAACCAAGTTCTTTATCAGTTTGTGAAGCTGTTCCTGATACTGACAGTACGGAACCTAGTAGTAATAAAGGTGATGATTTTCTGGAAAAAAATGGGGATGATGAAAAGTTAGACCAGATTTTCTCATTTGATGAGAAAAACAAAGCTGATAGTAATATCGATGCCGATGAAGAAACCCTAGAAACAGATGATACAGTTATTTGTTCAGATCTACCTCCTGAAAATGAAAAGAAGTTAAAGGAAGATACTGTTATAGAACCTGCTCTTGGAGAGGAGGCTATATCGAGCAGTATGGAAATTGACCAAAGTGAAAAGAATGAAGATGAAAATTCTGCAGACCTTGCAGAAACCATTAGTGAAAATGTTACAAAAGACGACAAAAATGAGATTGCCTTGGAAAATACAGATTCTATGGAGACAGATGAGATTATTCCTATTTTAGAAAAGCTTGCACCAGCTGAAGATGAACTTACTTGCTTTCCTAAAACTTCTCTCCTTCCAATTGATGAGACAAATCCAGATTTGGAAGAGAAGATGGAAGGTTCTTTTGGTTCACCATCTAAACAAGAAAGCAGTGAGAGTTTGCCAAAAGAAGCCTTTTTGGTCCTCTCTGATGAAGAGGATCTTTCTGGTGAAAAAGATGAGTCTGAAGTTATATCACAAAATGAAACATGCTCTCCAGGTTAGCACATTATTTAAATTCTAAAGATTTTGATTAGGTTTAATAAACTGTTTAATAAAGCTTTAATAAAGCATTCTTAAAAGTTTAAATTTTTTTTAGTTGCTAACAAAGTTGAGAGTGATGGTGACTGGAATGATCTCTAAACTTCACAGATTCTTAACAGAATTTAGCAATATTGTGTGAGCAACATTGTGTGACTTGATAAGAAGGAAGTTAAAATAATTAGAAAATTTGGCCCTTGCCTTTAAGGGGCTTATAGTCTAGGAATAAAGAGATAAGATGGAACAACGTAATACTATGAGATAATAGTTTCAAGTCAGTACATAATTGATCAAGGTCCTAACAATTGTTCTTGCTATCACTTAGCAACCAAATAGCTTATAATGTGAAAGCCTACTGTTTAAATTATTTGCTTCAAGTGTAACAAATCACATTTTACAATTACTTTTCCCAGTGAATTATGATTCCTTTAATATTCTTTGTTAGAGAATGACCTCACCATTGCTAGAATCCAGAAACCTTGAAGACTGGTAATCTATTTGATAAAGACTTCATCCATTTGCTTCCTTAGCCTTCTTGATTTTCTTCACCTGCGTTTTCTGAATGATCTCTCTGTAACTTATATCTGTTTTGATTGTCTTCTTTTCTTTTGTTGGATCCCTGTTTCCTTTAGATTAATTCCAAACCCCTTATATAAAAGGTATATAAGCTTCATAGTTTGTTCAAAAGCCTATCTTTCCATCTCTTTTATTATTCCTGGAGAAAAAGGAAAGAATAAGAAAAATCCTATTTTGCTTTCACAGTCAAACTCAGACATGATTTCTGTTAGAAACTTTCTCAACTCTTTTCAGAGTGGCATTAATACCTTTTTGTTCTTGTATCATCATTCCCTTAACCTTTGAATTCTAAGAGGAATGACCTTGTGGAATGAAACATAGCATTTGGTTTCTAATTTGTTCAAAAGAAATAAGAAACAGGCCTAGGAAACACAGGAGTGTTTTTTCCCCCAATATATTATACCAATTTTTGGAGGTAAAGATTTTTTTCTCTAAAAGATTATTTCGTTTCTAGAGAGCATTTATTCATTATTAAAGCTATATTGAGAGACAGGCTCTAGGCTGTTTTGGTTCTAGGGATTTAAAGATAGAATTTAATACTTGCCTTCAGGGTGCAGACAAAAATTCAATTGCAGGACATTAAATACAAGGCTGTGAATACCCTAATAATGTTAAATTGGTATTCTGGGAGTAAAGAGAAGGGTAACTTTATTTAAAAAAAAAGATGTATTTAGAAGAGCACTTTCTTTTCACTGTCTCTATAACAGAGTTTTAGTGAAGATAATGCCTCTTTTTTTTTTTTTTTTTTAAGATTTTATTTATTTATTTGACAGAGATCACAAGTAGGCAGAGAGGCAGGCAGAGAGAGAGGAAAGGAAGCAGGCTCCCTGCTGGGCAGAGAGCCCGATGTGGGGCTCGATCCCAGGACCCTGGGATCATGACCTGAGCCGAAGTTAGAGCCTTTAACCCACTGAGCCACCCAGGTGCCCCGAAGATAATCCTTCTTAATTGATAAGATAATCCTACTTGCTCAAACTAAAAATCTTGGAGCCATTCTTACTTTTTTTCTTTATATCCCGTATCTCACCAGTCTATCAGGAAATCCTGTTGGGTCTGCCTTCAGATTAGATTTAGAATCCAGTCTGTCTTTTCATCCACTATTATCACCCTTGTTCTGAGCCACCATCATCAGATCAAAATAATGCTTGTTCAGTAAATATTTGTGAAGAGAATGAATTGATAATATAATAGAAGTATATCAGGGAGGATCTTGGTTACAATGCTAAGCCATTCTAATAGTACTTGGGAGCCACTGAATGATTTCAAACAGGAGGAGAATGGCATAGTGAAGTTAAATTTTGGGAAGATAATAGGTAACCATATTTAAGGTGACCTTAACTCATTCATTCAGTAAGTATTGATAGAGAAAATGGTATTGGGGTAAGTCCTTAAAAAACCTTTTGGTAGTCATAGGAGATTTCAGATTATTATTTAATGATTTTATACATTTTACCTTTATGTCATGGTTTTGATAATAGGGACCATCCTTATCACTTAATGCTATTAAATGCCATGAGATGACTGTTAAGCCCCCCATGTTGCATACTTTGAAAATTCAGACTTGCTTTTAGTTTTGGTTATTTACTTTTATTTATTTAAATGATTATTTATTTATTTATTTATTGAGAGAGGAGTGAGACAGATAACGAGCTCAAGTAGGGGGAGGAGCAGAGGGAGAGGGAAAAGCAGACTCCCCACAGAGCAGGGAGCCCCACGCTGGGGCTCACACTAGGGCTTACGTGGGGGCTCTATCCTGGGACTCTGGGATCCTGACCAGAGGTGAAGGCAGATGCTTAACCAACTGAGCCACTGAGGAGCCCCAGTTATTTGCTTTTATTTTATCTAATTGTATGCTATTATCAGAGTAAGTGTAGTGATAAATTTAATACCTTAGCTTATAACTAAACTTTTATTTCCTGCCCTCCCTTCCCCAACCCCCAAGGAAATTTTGTATGTAATAGATTTAAGTACAGTTTCTTCATTGGTCTTAAAACTGTACTCTGTTCTCTTTACATGGGAGAGAAATCTGTTACAGTAGTCCCCGTTTGTCAGTGGTTTCACTTTAGATGGTTTCAGTTTTTGTGGTTTTAGTTACCCACAGTCAGCCATGGTCTGGAAGCAGATTATTTTCCTTCTAACTTATTCTCAGTAGTGTTAACTTTCTAGGTCAGAATAGTCTAATGCTGCATCACAACACGTATATGTCATTCATCTCACTTCATCTCATCACATATGCATTTTAACATTTTACATCATCATAAGAACTGTGAGTATAGTACATTAAGGTATTTTGAGAGACCATATTTATATAACTTTTATTATAGTATATTGTTATAATCATTTTATTATTAG
Organism: Mustela putorius furo; assembly: GCF_011764305.1. Classification (NCBI taxonomy): domain Eukaryota; kingdom Metazoa; phylum Chordata; class Mammalia; order Carnivora; family Mustelidae; genus Mustela; species Mustela putorius. Next base: position 33,801,697 of record NW_025422368.1, on the reverse strand, counting down.
TTTTTGTTGTCCATCTCCTGTGCCTAATTTATAAATTTAACTTTATCACAGGTATATATGTATAGGAGAAAACATACAGGGTTCATTACTTTCCATGCTTTCAGGCATGCACTGGAAATCTTGGAACATAGCCCCTGCAGATAAAGGAGGACTATAGTGTATGTCATTTTTGTTATTGTGTACCTTCTGAGATATTAACTTTCATCATTTTTTATTCTTGCCTAATTTTTTTTAGATTATTTATTTGAGAGTGAGCTGGAAGAGGGGTGGAGAGGCAGAGGAAGAGGGAGAAGCAGACTTCCTGCTAGTAGGCAGGGAGTCTGACACGGGGCTCGATCCCAGACCCCGATATTTTTGACTAATTTTTAATGTTTTCAGAACTCAGAATTATAAACTGAAGTGCTGAGGACCACTTCTTCCCTCTAGCTATTAACATTTATGTGCTGTACTAATAGGAAAACATAAACCTCTGTCATTTCAGACACTTCTTTAGCAAATTTGTTTTGAGTACAACAGTTATGATAGCTGTGAGCAGCAACAAAAAATAATGAAAGAAATCAGAAAGCAAATAAAAAAGCCATTTTAATTTTACAAATTGTAAAAGAAAGGCCTAAGAAAGTATTGTAGATATACTGAGTGGGCCTGAAGGTAATGTCATAGTATTGCATCTTCCTAGATGATGACTTATACTCATTAGATGATTAAAATGATAATCTGTTTATTAAGTAGGCTTGAAAAGCAAAGACTTCTGTCTGGAAAAGTTTAAACAGCAGTAAAAGAGGTCCATGTATTAGTTTATCTTTCATGCACTTTCCATGCCATGTACTCTTTCTCTAGCTTCCGTTCCATCTCCTTCCTCTTTCACAGTCGTTCTTCAAGTTCTTTTAATAGGCTAGCACTGTTTTTTCTCCTCCTATTTGTTCTTTAACTTAATTGGATTTTGATTTTCATCTTGGCAGGCCCTTTCCTTTTTGTTTTCAGTGAAGTGACATTTATGCTCATATTGTTAAAACCAGGGGTTTAAATCCAAAACTTTGTCTTTATCTCTCACACTTGGCTGCTTTTTTTTTAATAGTCCTTTCCTCTTGAGACCGTCTGGCTTTTTGGCTCTGGCGTTCTCCTTTTTTAAAATCCTTATTGGCCCTTCTCATTCTGTTTCTTAATGGAGAAAGAGGAGGGAGAGCTCTTCTCCACCTGCTTTTTTTGTTTTATAAACATTGCTATTTCTTAATATTTTAGAGGAGAAAAATATGTTTTACATAAAACCAGATTTTACACTAGATTTTGATATAATTTCCTTCCAGATTTTATTTCAAATGAAAAATGTATCTGTGGTTGATTTGTTTTTCCCTTTTTACTCTCTAAGATAAATATGATGAGTGTAAGTGCTTATGAGAATAATTGCATAGGAGTAGAATTTCATGGGTTTTGTCTGTTTTTGCTTTAGGTTAGTAGTGATAGAATTACTGTGGTTTAGTTGATTAAAATTTAGTGATATTTTATTGTCACTGTTTATTTTGTTCAGCTAAAGTTCTTTATTATCTCCATCCATTTATGTTCAGTTATTTCCTGCTGTATTTGGTTTTTCTTTGTGGAACCTCTTATTCCTATACATTGGTGGAAATTGCAGATTTTTCTTTTCAGAGTTGAAGAAGATCAAAGAAGGAGGTTTTGGAAAGGGAAGTATAGGAGGGACATCAGTTCCAAGTGACTGTTACTGCCTAAGTTAGATAGGTGTATTTCAGGACAGAGGTTTGGACTGTCTAGACAAATTTAGGAGCAGATAGTATATACTTCAACCTTAGTTGAAGTTGAGTGATAATATGGAATCACCTCAGTGATAATCAGTGGGTATAAATGGAGATGAGAGGAGGTGTAAGAACTGAGCTCTTGACATTCCAGTGTTTAGAGGTTGGGAGATGAAGAAGAAACTGGCAAAGATCAAGAAAGAGCAGCTCTTAATATGTCAACTGTACTTCAATAATAAGAATAAAAACAAATAAGTATATTAACTAAAAAGAAAGGAAAGAGCAGCTTTTCTGGTAGAAAGAAAATCAGGAGATTCTTTTATCTTAGATGTCAAGTAAAGAGGATGTTGCAAGGAGGGAGTAATCAGCCCAATTTTGTTTATGTATCAGATGCTGCTGTTTGTTCAAGTAAGATGGGAGACAAATATTTAATAACCTGAAGATCATTTGTGACCATGACATGGGGTGGTGGAATTGAAAACCTAATGGAGATTGGGTTTCAGAGAGAATGGGAGGAGAATTGGAAATGATAAAATATAACTCTCCCCCCTCAAGCTTTGGTTTAAAAGGGAGCACAAAAATTCACTGTAGAAGGTATTATTTGGAAGATATTAAATAAAGCTTTAAAAAAATTTCTGGAAATGTCTTATTAAGTAATGTCACATTTTTCTGATATGCTTTGTGAGGTTGAGAATTTTTATGTTTATTGGCCACTTGTATTTCCTCATCTATATATTGCCTGTTTATCTACTTCACTTATTTTGCTAATGGATGAAATTATCTTCAGTTAATCTGTAGGAATTTTTTGTTTTGTTTTAAATATTCTCATAGAGTCAGTAATTTCAAACACAGGATTAGTAAACTATAGCCTATAGGCTCTGTTTTTGTCAATAAAGTTTTATTGGAATAGAGCCACATCTGTTTATTTACTATTACATATTGTTTGTCACTGATTTCCACTACAAGGGCAGAATAGTTGTATCAAAGACCATATGGCCCACAAGACTGAAAAAATTTAGTTTTGGGGCTTTACAAAAAATGTTTGCCAATCTCTAAGGTGACACTTATTTTTGTCCATATTTCATTGGACTAATGAAAATGGGAAACTAACTCCGTATTGTCCTCTCCAATACACTTTTTCTACTTCTTTTTTTGTTTTAAGATTTTATTTATTTATTTGACACAGAGAGATCACAAGTAGGCAGAGAGTCAGGCAGAGAGAGAGAGGAGGAAGCAGGCTCCCTGCTGAGCAGAGAGCCCGATGTGGGACTCTATCCCAGGACCCCAGGATCATGACCCGAGCCGAAGGCAGCTGCTTAACCCACTGAGCCACCCAGGCACCCCCACTTTTTCTACTTTTATCTTATGAAATCTTATTAAGATAATAGTCACCAGATAGATGATAAACATCTCCTTTGTCTCATCTCTTTTCCCAAAGTTTTTAGGATTACCAAAGTTACAAGATATGGTATCAGTTCTTAGTGAGCTTACTTATTGTCTAGTCTGGTTGAAAGGAAGGAATGCCACATATAGAACTCCATATGAAGATGGGCTAACTTGCCATAAGGCTGTACTCAAGACTAGAGGAATTAAAGCAGAAACTGTGAATGAGGACAGATTCCAAAAAAGACGGTCTTAACCTAAGTATTTGGATGAGTTTCAGGCATCCCATGAACTACTTGAAATTATTTATAAAAACGTCAGTGTGCATGGGCCTTTGATTACTATTCTGGGTTTAAGCAGGTCCACTCTCAGATTCTCTAGAGGCTTTATAAACAAAAAATTAAATATAGGACCTTGTTCCTTTCTGTAAAATCTGTTAGTACCATTTTTCTTATCCCAAGTTCTTTTCATTAAGTAAAACTGAAGTATAAAGTTTAATCCACTGTGTCTGTTTTAAAATTCCAGTAAGTGTTTTAAAGTGTTTAGAATCTAGCCATATCTTGGGTATATCTGGAAAATGGGAATTGGGTAGGAAGAGGTTTTGGGCAGATGGAGAAAGCGCAAGCTATGTTTGACATACCTTTAAGAGGAGAGGGAGCTAACATATGATTAAAAAAGAGACCGCTCAAACCAAATTGTTAGGCCAGTTGCTCTGCTGTATTATGGCTGATCTGGCTTGTAGTTACCCTAAGTGGAGCCATAGCTAATTTTGTTCTTTGGGTGGTATCATAATTTGCCAAATAAAGACTGTATAAACCTTCATCTCAAGCAACCCAGTTATTCTTTGTTTCTGGAGACTCTGGGGACTAGGAAACTCAGGAGTCACCACTTCAGTATTAAAATCAGGAGGATTTGGAAACCTATATGTAGAAAAAAATGCTTTGTAATGAGTTTGTGATATACAAGGGAGCAAAACATTGTCATTTCATTGAAACTGGAGTTGAGGGATAGGATCTTAAAATATTTCTAATGAGCATAGTAAATGGAAAGTTAATTTTCTAATACTCATTTATTTATTTTGAATAGCCTTTCTTTTAAAGTTTAAAAATAGTTTTGTAGGGATGCCTGGGTGGCTCAGTCTGTAGAGCATGTGAACTGTTCTTATGAGTTCAAGCCCTACAGTGGTGTGGAGCTAACTTAAAAAAAAAAAGTTTTAGTAATCTTTATGTGCTGTTTTGTTTTGACTGTTGTCATGTTTAACAGCTTTATTGTTTTACCTTAGTGTGAAAAAAATATTTTTAAGAGCCTTTATAGGTTCATCATTGATCCTCATAGTCTGCCTGTTTTCGCTTAAAAGGTCTTTACAGTTATTTTATCCTTGACTTCTACCATCAAGGGCTGTTGGGATTAAACCCTGTTGTTTGGAGAAGAAATGCCATATCAAAATTTTTTATAATGTTACATTCCTTGTGATTATGTATTTAATTTTGGTTGTAGGATATAATGAAACCAGATGCTTTATTGAAAACCTGGGGAGCCAGTTTCAGTGATGTAAGGGGGAAAAGAGAAACCCAGACATATTAATGGTTTATTCTTCTCCCCCAGTTCATGATTAAGTTAGTTGAGATAATAGCTTGACTAAAGACCCTTTCTGGTACCTGTGTGGGTTTTATTTATTGTAACAATGTAATTACATTTTTAGCAGGATATTTTTGTTAGCACTCTTTGTTATATTATATATGCCTTGTGAAAATTACTGTAGCCTTTTTGAACATTGGACTTTCCCATCTAAGTGATGGTAGAAATAGTGTTTATTGTGTAGGATTATGCTAAGGATATAAAGTACTGTGTGTCATACACTTAACTCAGTTGTTGGCACTGGCATCAGTTAACTATTAAACTTTTATTGTCTATTTATTTATCTTTAATTTTTTAAAAAAGATTTTATTTATTTATTTGTCAGAGGGCGAGAGAGTACGCACAAGCAGGGGGAGTTGCAGGTAGTGGGAGAAGCCAGCTCCCCACTGAGCAAGGAGCCAGATTACAGACTGGATCCCAGGACCCCGGGATCATTACCTGAGTTGAAGGCAGATGCTTCACTGACTGCGCCACCCAGGCGCCCCAGTATTTTAGTTTTAATAATTGAATGTAATGGAATCTAAATGCTTTAGAGTAGGTTTTATTAATCTACTGTTGACAGCAAATTACTAAGTAAGGTTCTTTGTTTTAAAAGTTATACTATATTTTTTCCATGTTTAAGAGCTTTTTATGAATTTGTAGGAGCATTTGGAAGTGGACCTAGTCATTCATTTCTACCAATCCATGCTATGTTCCCTTTTTAGTCCTAAGATTTCACATTTTGAGACAGATTTTATAAAAGCTTATTAATTGGATTGTTAATACCAAAATTGGAAATTATAGTGAGCTTCAATAAATACTGATGGGGGTGCCTGGGTGGCTCAGTGGGTTAAGCCGCTGCCTTCGGCTCAGGTCATGATCTCAGGGTCCTGGGATCAAGTCCCGCATCGGGCTCTCTGCTCAGCAGGGAGCCTGCTTCCCTCTCTCTCTGCCTGCTTCTCTGTCTACTTGTGATCTCTTTCTGTCAAATAAATAAATAAAATCTTTTAAATAAATAAATAAATACTGATGGAAGTAAGATTTCCTTTTCTGTTTTTGTTACAGCAGAAGTAGAAACTAATGGGAAGGATAGCAAACCTGAGGAAGAAGAGCAAGTAATAAATGAAGATGAAAGACCTTCTGAGAAAAGTAAGCATGTACAAAAAACCCGAACTAGTTTAGAAAAATAGCTATTCATTGTTTCTTCTTTTAAGGCTATGGAATATATTTCCTTTCCTGAGATAATTTAAAAATTTTGCAGTTTAAGTAAAACACAGTTAAATCATTTTATTGACAGCTAACCTAAGGATTTTTGAAAGTGTTATTTTCATATACCTCAGTATTTTGTTTATACTTTTTAATTGTTTTATGAGAAAAATTTATGCTTAATATTTAGTAAGGTATTATTTGAATGTCTTGAGATAAATTGTTTTAGATTTATGTTTAGAGCATGGAGCTGTAAGAATTTTGTTGGAGGTGATACAAGTTAATGAAAATATGTGTCTGTCTCCTCAAGGTTCCTGGGCTTCATGGAAAAGGGGACTTGATGGGACAGGGTGCAGTTAGGTTTATAAGATAATCATTGGACTAGAAGTCAGGAAACCTAGGTTTTGTATCTCTCTTTGTCATTCTGGTTTTCATGTATGACTAGATAAGTCATGATTTTAAGGGAAATCATGAAGTAGAACTGGATTTTAAAAGTAGGCACGTAGATAAATGGGTGTAGAGAAAAGCAAAGAGGGATACTTATGGTCACATTAAGAACATTTCCCTTTAATAAGTGGAGATTTTAGTATTCTTACATTTTATATATTGAAAAAGAAACCAGATAAAATTTGATCTCATGAATGTATTACCAGTGTTTGAAATATAAATTTTCTAAGTGAAGATCCTTGAATATCTTTACCAAATTTACTTTTATAATGACACAAATTTTACTGTTTTTATTTATTTGAAATTCATTAGGACATGTTAAGAATAACTAGCCTTGGGTGCCTAGGTGGCTCAATCAGTTAAGTGTCCGACTTGTGATTTTGGTTCCAGTCATAATTTGAGGGTCATAATCTGAGGGTCGTGGAATTGAGCCCTGTGTGGGGGCTGTGCACTCAGTGGGGAGTTGGCATGAGATTCTCTTTCTCTCCCTCCAACCTTCCCCGCTGCAAATGTGCGAGTTTTTTTCTCTCTCTCAAATAAATAAATCTTTTAAAAAGAAGAGTAACTAGTCTTATGTTATTTTCCTAAGGCTAATGATGAAGATTTTTTCTAAATGCTGAGAAAAAAAATGCATTGAAGAGGAGGAAATAATTAAAGCTATTAAAGCTATGTACAGCTGATAGGTATCTGTGACATGAGAATGAATATTATATTTTGTAAGGGGATTCATGTGCACTATAAAATTTAGCAAAGAGAATGAATAGAAGATGATTTCTTCTCATCTCATACTCATATTTTAGGTGATTCTCTATTTTAATATGATTTCAAAAGAAGAATTTTTTATGTTTACATTATACATTGCTTACCCTCAGGGTGTTCTTGTTTAGCATACTGAAAATAAGTTCAGAGTTTAAAAGCTACCTATCTGTTTTTCTAGTCTCTAAAACAATTCATAAAATTGCTGAGTGAGAATGATACTGTGATAACTAGGAATAATATTTAGCTGAGAATGGAAAAGAGGCATTAGGGTCTGTAATAAAAGTCATCATGCTTTTTTGTCCTCAGGTGAATTTTCCAGAAGAAAACGTTCTAAATCAGAGGACATGGACAATGTACAGTCCAAACGTCGTCGATACATGGAAGACGAATATGAAGCAGAATTTCAAGTGAAGATTACAGCCAAAGGAGATATTAACCAGAAGCTACAAAAGGTGTTACAGATTATAAGTTAAAAACGATATTAAATAAAAAACATGACCATTTTTATTCTTCTAGGTTTTTGACATTATTCTGTATTTTACTGACATATTTAAGTTTTTCATAGAACTTAAAGTGGTTGAGCTCATTCTTAATAATTTTTTATTTTTTTATTTTTATTTATTTATTTTTTTAAAAGATCTTATTCATTTGACAGACAGAGAGACTGTTTGTGACTGTCATTTGACAGACTGCTTGTGAGCAGGCAGAGAAACAGGCAGAGAGAGAGGAGGACTCAGGCTCCCTGTTGAGCAGAGAGCCTGATGCAGAGAGCCTGATGCGGCGCTCGATCCCAGGACCCTGGGATCATGACCTGAGCCAAAGGCAGAGGCTTCAACCCACTGAGCCACCCAGGCGCCCCAGTAATTTAACTTTTAAAACTGATTCTTTTTAAAAGAGTTTTTGGATTTTATTTTTTCTTTCATATTGAATTTTATTCTGTGGAAATGTTAGAGTTTTATATTTTAACTTCTAAAAAAATACATTAACTTTTTAATCTTCATTATAAGGTGGTTTTATTGTAAGTTCCTACATTGTAACTCACTGTTAGGTTCTTTAGGCTTACTATTAAAAATAGTAGGGACAGGGCCTTAGATTGACTAGGGAAAGGAAGTATTTAAAATACAAACTTTAGAAACATCTGCCTGTATCTATGAAACTAGAGTTAGAAATATTGAAAATATGTAGTATTTAATATACTTTTCTAAATGTGTTAACAGATGTGTATGACAGATGCCTTTTTAAGAGGAATATGAAAGTCCAGTGAAATTATTTTTTTTAAGTCTTACAGATGTAATAATGAAATTATAAATAATCTACATTTTAGACCAATATCCTTTTTCCACTAAGATACAGTATAAATACTCATATTAGAAAAAAGCAGTTAATTAGTGAGGTGATTAAAAAAGTGCCATTTTTCTTTCCCAGCTTTTTAAATTTGTCATATGGTGGTAATAATGTTTAGTTTTTCTTACAGTGCTATTATAAATACGAAGATAGGTATGTGAATTTTGAAACTTACATGTGTACTAAGAATATATTACTCTGGAACAGTGTTATTACTCAAGTATGGATTGTGGACATGTACTGTGTATTCTATTTGTTAGGGACCCATAATAAGATAAATAATGTAAATTGTTAAGAAGGCATTTAGAAATATTTTATAGAAATTTCATAGTGCAGTGATATGCTTAGTCTCACAAAAATATCATCTGCAACAGATTAGAAATTTTAAAAACTGGTCTTTTAACTGATTTCCTTTGAATCACAGAAGGTATGAGAAATAAATATTAAAACCTCAGTATAAAATTACTTATAAAATTTGACCCTCTGGAAATTTTCTGTTTTCAGTATAATTTTGTCATAGTAGACACATGTAGAAGTAGAGGCTTTTAGCAGATATCATTGTGTTATGAATGCCAATGTGTTTCTCTTGAAATTAATCAATACATTAAACTGTCTTACCAGTCCTTAAGAATATTTACTCTTCTCTGCTTGCTGAAATGCCTTCTTTGACTGTAACAAAGAAATATATCTCTTTAGGTTGTACAGTGGTTGCTGGAAGAAAAATTGTGTGCACTACAGTGTGCTGTATTTGATAAGACTTTGGCAGAATTGAAAACACGAGTTGAAAAGATTGAATGTAACAAGAGGCATAAAACAGTTATTACGGAACTACAGGTTCGTATACTGATTTGAATTGTATACCCAGGTGTCATTATTTTTATTACTTGTTTTGGGGGATACATTTTCAAAGTTGATAATAATTACATTTAACTTCTAAATATTAGAAGTAGAAAGAGGCACTATTTGTTTGCTAGGGCTGTCGTAAAAAAAGTACCGTAAACTGGTAGCTTAAACAACAGAGAAGTACTGTCTCATAGCTCTGGAGGCCAAAAGTCTATGACCAAGATGTTGGAAGAACTGGTTCTGTTCGAAGGCTGTGAGAAAGAATCTTTTCCATGTGTCTCCTTCCTCTAGCTTCTGATGGTATACTGACAGTCTTGGACATTCCTTGACTTGTGGAAGTCTTTTCTCTTCATATGGCACTATAAGTGTGTGTGTGTGTATGTGTACGTGCGCACATGCACACACATGCCACGCACCCATATTTCCCCTTTTTACAAGGATACCAGTTGGAATGGATTGGGGCCCATCCTACTCCAGTATAACCTCATCTTAACTAATAACCTTTGCAAAGACCCTCTTTACAAATTGAATCACAATTGGAGAATACTTAGGGTTCAGACTTCAATATATGAACTTCTCATATAGTTCAACCCATAAGGGAGCCTTAGTCACTGAGGAAAGGCTGGTATTATCTAGTTGTAAATACCAAATAATATTTATTGTAAGTGATTCTTTTTATATTAATCCACTTCCTGCCATGGATCTTATGTTGTAAAGATATTAGTTTGTTAATTTATATTTGTTAATGATTTTTCCTTTTCTTTTTTTATTAAATGTAACTATACACATATATATACATATAGTGCCAGAGCTTCTAAATGACTGAAATGAACACATGCTAACATGCTGTAGTAAATCATTTTATTCCAAGACTAAGAAACTGGAAATTTTTATCAGTACATTCATGTTGTCATATAGTAAATGCATGGTTTCTATTAAGCTATCTGAAATATGAGCATAGTCTACAGAGGCTGAGATTGCAAACCACTTATAGACCCTTACTTTATAAATGAGGGAAAAGGGGTCCATGAAAATAAAGTCACTGTTTTCTAGTTATAAAGCAAATTGCAACCAAATGTGACTAGAATTTATGTATTTCTTAGCCTGAAAGTTATATTCTTGGGTTCATATTGTTAATTTATTTGAAGTGAGACTTTTTAAATAATAAGATCTTTGTAGTAATTTTGTTATGTACCATACAGTACGTTACTAGTCCTCTTTCTTACCTTTAGCAGATCTTTCTAATAGTGATAGTGTTGTTTAATTATTAAACTTTATTTTACTAATATGGTCGAGAATTTTGAATTAGAATTTTAAAATGTTTGAGGATTTAAAAGGAGTGGTTTCATTAACTGTTTCTCATTTTGTGTTTTTAAAAAAATCTGAGACTTTGACTCCCATATTCTCATATAACATGCAAGTCCAGATCTCTTAACACTTAATAAACTTTTTACTTTGATGTTACCTGGTAGCCTCAGAATCTGAAGTCTTTAAATGCCAAAACATTCTCTTCTCCACAGATAAATCCCCCATACCATTGTTCCTCTTATTTGTAATTCTTGAATCCTTAGAAAAATCTTCCAGCAATATCTTTCCATTTTTCTTCTCATTGATAGTTTTTGAGTTCTTGGAAATTGATTTCTTTCAGTCATTTCACATATACAGTGGATTGCTAAATTATAACTTTAATTTCTTACAAAAGTCTTTTTTTGCTTCCTCTCACTTTTCACAAGGCACAGGTCCATTTACATGTGGATTTTTTTCAATTAATTTGGGTATAGTACTGTAAATACATTTTCCTTTTCCATTCCCTTGATTATAGCAATAACCTTTTACATGATTACTCTGGTTCTATTTTTTAGGTACTTACTGGCCCTTCCCAATGATTGTACTCATCTTTCTAAAATACTGTTTGTTTCATTCTCCTCTGTATAGTCCAGATTCCTCAACAAAGTGCCATCATTCATTTTTTTAATTTTTAATTTCTGGATCTCCTAGTTTTTGATCTACTTTTCCTAATACCTACCAATTGCTACACTGTCCTACAGAATATCAGTGTTCATAGTATTTTCATTTCAGGCCTTCAACTTTATACTGTTTCTCCCATTTAAGTTACCTGTAGTGATCTGCCCTTGCCATGCTATTAATTTAAATTTTACTAAGCTCATTTAGTTCCTGTCTCTTTCTGGGCTTTTCTGATATTTAGTTTTTAATGGAAGTAAAATTCAATAGCAAAATAACTGTTTTTACTTTACAATTCACTGGCATTTAGTTTATTCCCATTGTATGACTCTCATCTCTGTCTAGTTTTAGAACATTTTCATTAACCCAAAAGAAAACCTTATGTCCATTAAATAGTCACTTTACCTTTCCCCTAGTCCTTCGCAACCACTAATCAACCTGTCTCTCTTGATTTACCTTTTCTGCATATTTTTTTAATGAACAGAATCCTACAATATGTGACTTTTTGTGTCTGGCTTCTTTCTCTTGGCATAGCATTTTCATGGTTCATACACAATTTAGCATATATCAGTACTGCATTCCTTTTTATGCCTAAGTGATATTTAATTATATTTATATGCTATTGAAAGTATTTGTATACTATTCAAAATAAGTAGGTATTCAAGATGTTAAGTGTAATTTCCAGAAAAATCATTAAAGAAAAAAACTAAAATATATATAGATAGATAGTATATAATATAATTGGTTTGTGTTATATAAATGGTTGACCCTTGAATAATGCTGGGCTTGGGGTGCTGATCCTCTCCCCTGATATAGTCAAAAATCCATGTATAACTTCTTTTTTTTTTTTAAGAGAGGTGGGGGAGGTGTAGTGGGAGAGGGAAGAGAGATTCTTAAGGGGGCTTATGCCCAGCACAAAGCCTGATGTGGTGCTCAATCTCAGAACCCCGAGATCATGACCTGAGCCAAAATAAAGAGTCGGATGTTTTAACCTGCTGAGCGCCCCCCCCCAAGTGCCCCGCTGCGAAGTTTATTTCAATTAATACATTTTCTGCTCTAGAATTTCTATATGTTTTCTTTACACAGTTTCTGTCTCTTTGATATTCTGCTTAGCAAGACATTGTTTTCCTGTTTCTTCTCATTTTTTTTAAAGTTCTTTGTCCATTGTTTCTTTTAGCTCCTCGAATAGATTTTTATTCAATTTATTTAAAGTCTTTGTCTAGTAAGTCCAATACCTGAGCTATCTTTCTTTTCATTATTTTCATTCTGTGACTGGCCCATACTTTTTTTTTTTAAGAATTTTATTTATTTATTTGGCAGAGAGAGATCACAAGTAGGCAGAGAGGCAGGCAGAGAAGAGGAAGCAGGCTCCTTGCCAAGCAGGACCCTGAGATCATCACCTGAGCTGAAAGCAGAGGCTTAACCTAACACTGAGCCTCCTAGGCGCCCCTGGCCCATACTTTTCTTATTTCTTGTTTCTTTGTATGCCTCCTAATTTTATGTTGAAATTTGAGTATTTTGAATATTATATTGTGGCAGTTCTGGGAATCATATTTTTTTCCTCACTACCCAGAGTTTGTTGATGCTTTTTGTTGTGATTTGTTGTTTGTTGGTTTATGACTTCTAAAATGTTTTTGGAAAGTATATGTTATGTGGGGCCCCTAAAGTTTGGTGTTTCATTAGCTTAGTGGTCAGGTGATGTTCTGCCAGTTATCTTAAATGCTTGAAGCATAAAAAAGAAAAAAGGAAGAAGGAAAAAATACTCACCCAGTCTTTGCAGATTGGCTCTGTTGAGACACTCCTTCAGTGCTAATTAACCAGGCCATTTACAGCTTTCCGTATCCAGCTTGCCTTATCCTTCACTTCTACTTGCTTAAGTGAAAGCTTAGGGTCTTTTCAGGCTATTTTTTGCTTTTTTTCCGTGGGCATTTGCATAGTCTCTATTCAAGAGCTTTTAGAGTCCCTTTTGTGTCATGTGTCACCTTTCCCAACCTTTTCTTACCCAGGCTTTTCTCTTTATTGCTTGTCCAAATTGTTGTCCTTTGCCTCAGGCTGCTGTGCCAAATCTTTTTAGGAAAAGCTGTCTGGGATGCTGCTCCAGCCTTGGGAATTACTTGAGTTGGGTGAAACAAAGGCTGGCCTGTGTGCTGGGCCTTAAGAGAGATGCCAGTGAAAATAAGGTCCATATGCTTCCTGTGGCACTAGAAGCCTGCACCAGGCATGCTAACTGTCATCTTCACAGCCACTGCGGATCTGGGTGTGGGGAAAAATGAATAGACAACCTAAAAGACCACAGTGCTCTCTTACTGCAAAGTAGCAGCTTTATTCTTTCCTAGGTCTTCCCCTTGGCTTTTCTGAGTTTTTTTAAGTAGGCTCTGTGCTCATAGTGGGGGCTTGAATGCATGAACCTGAGATCAAGATGTGAGCTGAGATAAGGAGTTGGACACCAGCTGAGCCACGTAGGCACCCCACTGTTTGGAGTTTTTTTAATAGATTCCAGAGTTGTGTAAAAGTTGATTCTAAAAATGTATGTCAGCTCATTAGTTGCTTTTGGGAAAGGAATGAACCCTGAAGTTCCCTACTCAGTCATTTTTGGGGATATCACTCTGTTCTGGTATTTTTATTATAATTTCTTTTGCGTTCTCCAGTATTTAAAGCTTATGTATCACATACTTCAACAAATAATTATATACTTTGCTAAATTATTTACTGTTTTTTAGTTACAGCTAACAATAAACATTTTAAAAATACTACTGTATATATATACTGTATCTCATTCCATAGCAGTTGATGAGTACATCTTCCCGATTTGCATATTTATATTCATTTATTATATCTGACTGACTTTGGCAAAATCCAGTATGAATTTTATAAAATTCAAAGTTAACACAATTGAAAACAAATACTTAAATTGGGTTCAGGTATTTTGCTTTAAGGAATAAATTAATATAATAACTAATTTAGTATTAGGGCCCTCTTTTTTAAAGCAGCAGTTACTATAAAAATACACTTTTAAGAGACTCATGATCCTTTTGTAATAGTGTAAAAATTTATAATATATTGAAAAATTCGGTGAGAGAATAGAATTGAATCATGTAGACTTTATCTTTAGAGGAAAATTCATGAAGTTCTCTTTTCTGCTAAAATTTTTAAGGTATAAATTTCTCCGTAGATAAAGCAAAGTAGATTTTTGATTGATTTTCATATTGTCTTTCTTACATATTTTTAAAATAGGCTAGTTTGGGATTATTTAAAATCATGTTTAAGGTTTTAATAATTGGTTTGTTGTGTGATATGACTTGTCCACTTCCTTGTATTAAAGCCTGTTTTAAATTATTGGCTTGTTTCCTTATTTCTGTGTACTAAATGTATTTTTATAAGAGCTGAAAATAATTTTCAGCATTGGGATATCTTGTATATTTCTTTAAGATTGGTTGCCTTTCTTCCTTTTTTTTTTTTTAGATTTTTTTATTTATTTAATTGAGAGAGAGAGCAGGAGCAGAGGGTGGGGCAGGGGTAGAGGGGAAGCAGACTCCCTGCTGAGCAGGGAGTACAGTATTCAGGGACTCTTGAATCATGACCTGAGTGTGAATCATAGCCTGAGCAGGGATCATGACCTGAGCTGAAGGCAGACGCTTAACTGACTGAGCCACTTACGTGCCTGAGGGATTGGTTACTTCCGGAATCATGAAAAAGTTTTTGTGTATTTTTGCTTTTACAGAGATGTCAAATGGTAAAATAAATCTCAACATTATTTCCATGGTTTTAATTTTATTTTTTTAATTACAAGGTAGTATAAGTTTTAGATTTATGTATCTGAGGCATTGTCAAGATGAGAATTCTAGTAACTTATAAGAAAGTCTTAAAATGGAGATGTCATTTGCTGTGGAGTCAGTAGCAAATGTGTAATAAAAAGAGAAATTATCAACAAATATTTAGCTTTTCTACCCCTCCCAGACCATAAACCCCTCACCAAAACATATTTTCAGATAGTTGTAGAGAGGAACTAAAAATGAAAATTCTCCGCTCTTTAAATCAGAACTGTAATTAAAGTACTACATATCAAAACCTGTAATGAAAGCCACAGCAGTATTCAAAGGGAAATTTATAATTTTAAATTCATTACTGCTGAACAGGGAAAGAGAAGAACATTATATGTTCATCTTCTGTGCTAGGAAGAGACAATTACAAACTAAACTCCAGAAGGAAGAGAGACTAAATTAATGAAATGTAAAAAACCCAACCCTTTTGAATACTGAGCAATGAAGACAAAACCTTATTCTTTTGTGAAGACTAAAAGTAGATTAATTTTTTATTTATAAATAATGAGTACAAATAAACTACATAAGGATTGAAAAAGGAGACAAAGATCCAGAGGAGATTCTTTAAGAGAACATTATTACATATAGCTTTATACCTATGATGTCCATCTTATTTAGTAAGAAAGTAGAAAGCCTAAGATTGTAAGAAACTCTGTTCAGGTTATAACCCATATCATATTTAGTAGGGATCATGGAAGTATTTCCATTGAATTTGAGACTAGGACAAAGGCGTCTGTTATCTATGCTGCTATTTGGAGTTTTGGTGGCAGTCTGAGTAATAAAATAACGATAGGAAAAAGAAATTAAGAGTAATGATTGGGAACACAATGGAATTAATTTGGCAAACTGTAGAGAAAGTAAGAAGTTTAGAAACTACCTGATTGAAGAAAAACTTTCTAATAGTTTTTCTATGTATCAACAATGAACAATGAGAAGATAAGAGATAAAGGTTTCACATATGGTAGATATTTAAAAATGAATAAGTAGTTAAGAAAAAGAAAAGAAAATGTTAAGACCATTGTGAGGAAGAAGGACAGAAAAAGAAAATCTGAGTCAACAAGTCAGCTGTAAATGTACTATGTTCCTAGATAGGAAGACTTGATTCCTTTCAAATTATTGTACAAATTCAAAATACTCAAAATTTCAAGTGGATTTTTTTAATGGAAATGGAAAAGCTGTCAACACACCCTGGAATACAGTATTTCATTGGTTATAATTTATAAAATGTTGTTTTAAGTAGTTTTAACTGAAAATAGCCCCCCCACCAAGTAAATCCATGACTGTCTAATCCAAGAGACAGTTTTGAATAATGGATATGTGTATCCATTTATTCAGTAGCTTTTTTTGAATGCTAGTATTTTGGTAAGTCAGACTTGATGCTTGATTAGCTCTTTTCTCAGATAATTACTTCCTAAGAGGTTCCTTGGTGCATAATTTATGCAAGGAAATCCCTGGTTTGCTTAGCTTGCTAAATAAGGCTCAGTGTGTCTGAATTGCAACAATTTATGTGACTTATATTTAAATAGCTACCCTTATGCCTATATAAGAAATAGATATGCCTGAGAAAGAAACCAAGAGCAAAATGAAATAAAAGTAGTAAAGACATAATAATAGAATATCCCTTTCCTAGACTAAAATCTGACTTGTTTATATAGTTTCTTAAAAAAATCTCACATAATACTTACTAAAATAGAGACCCAGTCTTAGACACATTATGGCAGATATTTTGAATTACAATTTTGAAAAATTGCAGTTTCCTACATTAAAATAAGGAAAAAGGCTGTTTTCTTATTTCTTTTTTTATAATATTAAATGGCAGACAGCAAGTCAGTGTCCAGATTTTGATTTTAATTTCTCTGATAGCTTAATTTTTTAAGTGATAAAATCCTTTTTAAAAAGCTTTTAAATATTACAGATGTATATGACTTGAAATTGTAATCCTCTTTACATTCTCCCTCACACATATGTGTGTGTGTATATATAAAACTCATTTTGTATACTATATATATATATGTGTGTATATAGTATACAAAATGAGTTTTAAGTAAAAGTAGTATAATAATACTCTACAAACTATTCAACTTATAGACTACCCACCAGGTAGACTCAAGAATGAAAAACATTCTTGCATAAGTTGTGGTACAGAAAACACCTTCCCCTATATCTTTCTTGAAAAAAATTATTTGAATATTTACCTTCATAGGAAGGTAAATCTATATTAAGAATATAAAATTATGCTGTATGTCTTTGGTATTAATAAATATGCATAAATACTCAAGTCCTAAGGAAAATCTTCATCCTCGGGGTCATATGTGATTGAGTTCATAGGCTCTCTCAATGGACTTAAATACTTTGTTAGGTTTGGGGTCTCTTTCAGAAGTGCCTACTTTCTGAAAGAAACTTTAAAAGTAAATAATATCATTTCCTTTGTATGATACGCATATATTGGATAAAATAATTTTTCTGGAAGAGTTCTTCCTTAGGTGGGCCTCATGAACACACTCAGAAGTTTTAATTTAAATTTCTTGAAAATATATTTAACATAAAATGGCAACAGCAGTGGGGTATTTGGATGGTTCAGTGAGTTGAGCGTCTCTTGATTTGGGCTCAGGTCATGATCTCAGGGTTGTGAGATCCAGCCCCTGCTTTAGGCTCTGTGCTGAGCAGGGAGTTTTTTGAGATTCTTTCTCTGTTCCTTCCTCAGCTTATACATGGGCTTGTGCCACTCACTCTCTCTCTAAAAAACAAAACAAAACAAAAATAAAAGCTTAAAAAAAATTAGCAGCATGGGGTGCCTGGGTGGCTCAGTAGGTCAGGTCATGATCCTATGGTCCTGGGATCAAGCCCCACATCAGGGGGGGAAATCTCTGCTCAGCGGGGAGCCTGCTTCCCCTTCTCTATCTGCCTGCCTCTCTGCCTTCTTGTGATCTCTGTCAAATAAATAAATAAAATCTAAAAAAAAATTGGCAGCAGCAGTTAGCAGCAACAGAAACAACTAGTTGAGTATTACATCTGTACTTTAGTAAAAGACTTAAATACAAAATACTCATGTAGTAATGAGATAATTTTTTTTCTTTCCTGTTTTTTTCCTTAAAGTTTCTGTGAATATGTATTTGAGCAAATATGTGATCAAGCAGCTTATGTAAGCAGTATAATTGATGAATAAATAATTTCACTGAAATGTTAATAGTAGCAAGGTAACATTTTTGACAGAGTATTAAAATTAACATAATATGAAAGTGTTTCAGAGTAATATTAAATGACCACACATACTATGCTGTTGAATGTACAAATTAGCAAAGCCTTTCTGAAAAAGAAATTGTCATTAAATATTTGATAATTCTTAGATAATTTAGGTATAAATAGCATTTTAGATAAGAATCATTTAGACAAGAGCTTTAAAAATATTTTCTGTCTCAGAAGTTATATTTTGTGAGTGGTACCCAAGGAAAGAATTTTGGAAGAACAAAATTGTTAATTGCATTATTTGACTATAGCAGTACATTGATAAACACTGAACATTTCCCTTGGGAGATAGAGGGTATAAACAATGATTCAGTATATTACACATATATTCATAAGGCATGGCATTGGGTCTTTTATGACTTACAAGTGTGCTTAGTACAGAATTCTCAGAAAATTGTATAGTTCCAACATACTGAAAAATAACAATAATAAAAGCCCCCATAATTACATATGCTCAGAAATGTACTGGTTTGTGAGTTCTAGGAGGGAAGAAGCTAACCTTCTAAAATTAAGAGTGTTTACCTCTGGATATTGAGTTCAGAGGTCATTTTAGTTTCATTATGATTTTCTGTATTTTTCAAATATATATTTTATAATCAGCTTGCCTTATTTTCTTTGCTGTTGGCGATCTCAGGATCCTTTCATTTGTGGGTTTCTTGTAATGTATATATGAGTTCCTTTTTAATCCCATTATGTTACTTGATTTCTGTTTCATTTTTTGCTTTTTTTTTTTTTTAGGCCAAGATAGCCAGGTTAACCAAACGCTTTGGAGCAGCCAAAGAAGATCTTAAGAAAAGACAAGAAGTAAGGATGTCTATGCTTGCATAATTAATATTTAGTTTTAAGTGGTAATTTTAGGAAATGGTGAGTTAGGAGGAAAGTCTTCCTTTATTACAGGTCTGAAATTTGCTTTCATTCTGTGTACGTCCTGTATGTTCTTTCTGGAGCCACAGCTCTAGAACTTATTAATCCTTTTCTAATCCTCATTTATTGTTTGCATGTATCAACACTTATATTAACCTATTTTACAGTATTCTAGAAGTTATATTTTCATTTCATTTTTAAAATTATCTTTGGGATTTGTCTTACCATGCTTTTTTCTTTTTACATTCTTGTCAGTGTCCTAGTCTAGTCTCTTATTTCCGCCAAACTATGTTAGTTAGTGTTGTGTTACATGAAGTAGTCCTTTTCTCTGCTTCCACCACGTAGTTAAGTCCAAACATCGTAGCATAACATAAACTCCAATGTATAGCTTACCTTTTGCTTTTTGTTATTTCCTTAGTTATTCTGTAATACATGCTTTTAATATAGCACTTGTATATTGCATTATAGTTTTTAGTTTAATTTCTTTCTTTTCCTCTTGACTTTTTTTCCTATTTGAACAAATTATATTTCTTTGTGTGGCACTTAATAATTGCCACTAAAATTATTCCAGTAGTAATCATTATTACTGTAGGATTTTTCTGTCTTCATTGTGACATCTTCTTTACTTGACTTTAAATAAAGTTATTTTGAAATAATTATAGATGCACAGGAAGTTGCAACGTAGTACATAGCCTCCTGCGAACTTTTCACCTTAGCTTTCCCCAGTGGTGAAATCTTATATCTGCAGTATAATATCAAAACCAAGATATTGATAAAATTCTGTTAAGTAGTCTGTAGACATTATCATTTCTCACCAGTTTTTATATGAATTGTGTGTGTGTGTGTGTGTGTACGTACACACGTGCAGTTCTATGCAGTTTGATCCCATGTATAGATTTATATAACCTCCACCATAGTCAAGATCTAGAACTGTTCCATTACCATGAAGGGACTCCCTAATGCTGCCTTTTTACAGTTTAAACCTACCTCATTTCCCCCCACACCCACCTGTTCCTGTCCCCTGGCAACTGCTAATCTGTTCTCCATCTGTATTGTTTTTACTTAACTTTGTAAACTCTGGTTGCTCTTTTTTCTTGAGCAATTGATAGTTTTTATCTTTGTTCTACACAGACTAATCTCAGCAAACCCTCCTTTGGCCATTCCCAAAGATTCTTTTTATTATAATCATACAATTTCCTGATTCATTTTTTCAGCTTCATTTATTTGTTATAATATAAAAATTGCACTGTTTTATTTTTCAGATTAGAAAATTGATGTAAATCTTTTTTGAAAAAATTTGATTTATTTGAGAGAGAGAAAGTGCACAAGCAGAAGGAGAGAAAGAAGGGGAAGCAGGCTCCCTGCTGAGCAGGGAACCCTAAGTGGGGCTCCATCCCAGTACCCTGGGATCATGACCTGAGCCGAAGGCAGACATTATGAGCCACCTAGGTGCCCTGATGTAAATCTTTTTCATTAGCTGTGCTTGAACCAAAGAAAGGGCTTTGCGGTTTTCCCTTTGTTTTTGTACAGTACGTATTTCCACTTCTTCCCTTTTATCCTTATGTTTGAACTAAGCAGCATGCTGCCCACCATATACTTCCCAGTGTTTGTCTATTTTGCTTTCAGAACTACTTTCTAGTTGTTCTTCTTTACATATTTAAAAGTGACAGACAGAGACACACTTTAAGAATGATATGAAAATATTACAATCCCTGAAAGGTTTATTATAGAGAGCTGTAAGTATTATGGAAACAACAAAATACTGTATAATTCCTTAAGATTAGAAAAGATTAATTTGAACAATTAGGATATGTGGTGCTTGAGAAAAATATTGAGGTGGTCTTCAGGCTTTCAGATTTTGTTCCTTCGTTAATTAGCTTTTGGGTAAGGCCAGTTTTACATTGCCAAACTGGGATATCTTTCTACCCATTCTTGTTAAATTTTCTTTTTGTGAGAGATTTCTAGAAATCTCAAGAATTTGTTCATTCATGTCCTAATTCTGTTTAATTATGGTATCTAGTATAATTTTACATCTGTGTCATGCTAGGTTTTAAAAACAAGAGAAATACAGAATGAAAGTTTAAAACTTTAGTTTCCCCTTTATTAAAATAAATAAATAAATAAACAGTAATACTTTAAATGCTTTTCTTCTATTTAGATTTGTTCCTTGATCCTCTGATATTAACCAGTTAAAAACAAACCCCACCATGCAGGTTTGTCTTAAAACATTTTCTATTTTAATTTTTAAAAGAGCAGAAAACCCTCATGGGCAGTTTGCTGTTAAGTCCACATTTATAATCTAATCTGTTACTGCCTTATGACTGTTATCTCTAACTTCTGTCCTTTCTAGTTCTTACTATAAAAGAAATATGAAGATACTTCTCATCTTTTATGAGAAATCAGTGATGTAATTGAGTAAAATTTTAGATTATTCTACATTTTAATTTTTTTATTAAACTCTTAAAATTGTTTTACTTGTGCTGCACACACAGTCTCAAATGTATCATTTTTAACTTCATGATTCAGAAGTATTAACTGTATTAACACTGTGTAATAGATCTTTAGGTGTTTTTTATTTTGCAAAACTGATGCTCTGCTACGGTAGAACATCTCTCATTTCCTCTCCCCTCAGCACTCAGCTACTTTTTGTTTCTGTGATTTGCTACTTTAGATTCTCATAAATGAAGTCATTATAGTGTTTGGGTTTTGTTTAGTTTTTGTTTTTGTTTTTGTTTTTGGTGACTGATACCTATACTATAGCAGGTAACAAGATTCCCTTTTCAAGGCAGAATAATATTCCACATTATGTATATGGTATTTACTGCATTTTCTTTATTCATTCCTTTATTGATGGATATTTGGGCTGCTTTCATTTCTTGGCTTTTGTGAATAATGCTACAATGAACATCTGTGTGTAGGTAACTCTTTAAGATCCTAGTTTCAAGTCTTTTGGATATCTACTCAAAAGTGAAATTGCTGGATCATTTGGTAATTCTGGGTTTAGTTTTTTGAGGAGTTACCATAGTATTTTCTAAAGAGGTCACACCATTTTACGTTGTTTTTTTTTTTAAGATTTTTATTTATTTATTTGACAGAGATCACGAGTAGGCAGAGAGCCAGGCAGAGAGAGAGGAACGGAAGCAGGTTCCCTGCTGAGCCCGATTTGGGGACTCTGGGATCATGACCTGAGCCAAAGGCAGAGGCTTTAACCCACTAAGCCACCCAGGTGCCCCATGTTCTTTTTTTTTTTTTTTAAAATAAAGATTTTATTTATTTATTTGACAGACAGAGATCACAAGTGGCGGGGGGTGAGAAGCAGGCTCCCTGCTTAGCAGAGAGCCGGATACAGGGCTCTATCCCAGGACCCTGAGATCATGACCCAAGCTGAAGGCAGAGGCTTTAACCCTCTGAGTCACCCAGGCGCCCCACCAGTTTACATTCTTAACCAGCAAGGCATGGGGTTCCTATTTCTCTACATTCTTGTCAACACTTGTTATTTTCTCTTTTGTCATAGTGGCCATGTTTATGAATGTGAGGTGGCATTGCACTGTGGTTTTGATTTGAATTTCTCTAATAATAGTGGTGGTGAGCATCTTTTCATATACTTGTTGACTATTTTGCATATCTTTGGAAAAGTGCAAAGTGTCTGTTTAGGTCCTTTGCCTGTTTTTTAATTAGGTTGCTTTAAGTTGTTAAGTTATGGGACTTTATATATTCTGGATGGATGTTAACCTCTTATCAGATATATGATTTGCAGTTATTTTCTCCTATTCCATAGATTTCCTTTTGACTCGATTTTTTTTTTATTTTGATGTGCAGAGGTTTCTAAGTTTTGATGTAACCTCCTTTGTTTTGCTTTTGTTACCTGTGCTTTTGATGTCATATCCAAGAAATAATCGCAAAATTTGATGTCATGAAACTTTCCTCCTATGTTTTCTAGGAATTTTTAGTTTTGGTCTTATATTTAGATCTTTGATTTATTTTGAACTAATTTTTGTATATGGTTTAATGGTCCAACGTTAGTCTTTTGTGTTTGGCTATCCAGTTTTCATACCATTTGTTAAAAGACTGTACACGTGAAAGTTTATTTCTGGGCTCTTCTGTTCTGTTGGTCTATGTGCCTGTCTTTATGCCACAAGCACACTTTTTTGATTACTGTATCTTTGTGTAATATGTTTTGAAATCAGGAAGTATGAAGCCTCCAACTTTGTTCTTCTGCCCTGGGGATTCCATATGGATTATAGAATGCTTTTTTCTATTAATGCAAAAAATGACATTGGATTTTCATAGAAATTACATGGAAACTTTTGATCACTTTGGGTAGTATGGACATTTGAACAGTATTAAGTGCTCCAGTCCATGAACATGGGGTATTTTCATTTATTTGCGGCTTTTATTTCATTCCACCGTATTTGTTGTTTTCAGTTTAAAGGTCTTTTGCCTTTTTGGTTACATTTACTTTTAAATATTTTATTCTCTTTAATGATATTGTAATGGGATTATTTTCTTAATTTGTTTCTCAGATTGTTTGTTGTTAGTATATAGAAGTATGATTGATTTTTCTTGATGATTTTTAATCCTATACCATTGCTAAATTTATTTGTTTGAACTTTTTTGTGTGGACTCTTGAGAACTTTCTTTCTTTCTTTTTTTAAAGATTTTATTTATTTATTTGACAGACTGTGAGGGAGAGAACACAAGCAGGGGGAGTGGGAGAGGGAGAAGCAGGCTTCAGGGAGCCTGATGTGGCACTTGATCCCAGACGCCTGGGATCATGACCTGAGTGAAGGCAGATGCTTAAGGATTGAGCCACCTAGGTGCCCCACCTTGAGAGCTCTCCGACTATAAGATCACGTCATCTGCAAACAGAGAAAATGGCACTTTTTCCTTTCTAGTATGGCCGCCTGTTATTTCTTTTTCTTGTTTTATTGCTCTGGTGAGATCTTCTCCAGTACCATGTTGAACAGAAGTTGGTGAGTGTGATGTTAGCTGTGGGCTTTTGATGTATAGGTTTTTTGTTTGTTTGTTTGTTTGTTTGTTTTTAATAATGTTGAGGTAACTTCCTTCCATTCCTAATTTGTTTAATTTTTTTTTTTTTTAAATCGTGAAAGGGTGTTGAAATACAGGAAATGCTTTTTCTACAAGAATTAAGATCATGTTGTTTCCCCGCCCCCTTCATTTTATTAATGTGGTGTTTGATTGACTTATACATTGATTGATTTTTGTGTGAAGCTCTCCTTGCATTCCAGGGATAAGTCTCACCTGGTCATGTTGTATAATCCTTTCAGTGTGCTGGTGAATTTGATTTGGTAATATTTTGTTGAGTCTATGTTCATCAGGGATATTAGGCTATAGTTTTCTTTTATTGTGGTGTCTGGTTTTGGTATCAAGTATGCTGGCCTCATAAAATGGGTTTGGAAGTTTTCTCTCCTCATCAATTCTTTGGAAGAGTTGGCAGACTGCAGTTAATTCTTCTTTAAGTGTCTGGTAGAATTCTGCGTGGCAGCCTTGGTCCTTGGTATTTTTTGTTATTAGAATGGTTTTGATTACTGATTCAGTCTCACTACTGTGTAGATCTTCTTCAAAGTTTTATTTTCTTTTTGATTCAGTCTTGGATGTATATTTCCAGAAAGCTATCCATTTTTTTCTAGGTTATCCAATGTGTTGCTTTATAATTCTTTATGGTAGTCTTTTGTGATTCTTTTTAATTCTGTAGTATCAGTTGTAATGTGGCATCCTCTTTCATTTATGATTTTATTTATTTATGTCTTCTTTCTTTTTTTACAGGTAATCTAGGAAAAGTTTTGCTCATTTTTTGATCCTTTGAAATGCCAACTCTCAGTTGATTTTTCTTTCTATTGACTTTGTGTTCTCTGTTTATTTCTGCTATCAACTTTATCATTTCCTTCCTTCTCCTGAGGTTTTTTTTTTTTTTAAGTCCTTCAAAGTGTAAAGTTAGGTTGTTGATTTGAGATCTTTCTCCTTTTTTAATGGAAGCATGCACCACCATAAATCTTCCTCTTAGTACTACATTTGCTGCATAAATTTTCCCATAAATTTGGTATGTTGTATTTGTGTTTTTATTTATCTTAAGATATTTTCTGATATATCTGTGATTTCTTCTTTTATATATTAGTTTTTTTAAGTGTTTAATTTCTACATATATATGACTTTTCCATTTTTCCTTCTGCTCTTGATTTCTACTTTTGTTCCTTTGTGGTTGTAAGAGATACTTGGTCAGAGTTTCATTTTTATAAATTTGTTAAGGCTTATTTTGTGATTGATTAATATTTGATCTGTCCTGGAGAATGTTCTGTGTGCACTTGAGAAAAATTTTGTATTTTTCTGCTGTTAGGAGAAAATTTCTATAAATGTCTGGTCCATTTGGTCTTTGGTATTGGTTCACTTTTGCTATTTCCTTAATTGAATGTTTCTCTGGATCATCTACTCATTATATAGAATGATGGACTGAAAACTATTATTGTGTTGCTGTTTGTTTTTCAATTCTGTCAGTGTTTATACATTGAGGCCTTGATGTTATGTGTATATATGTGTATAAATACTATATTTGGTCAGTTGGTGCTTTTGTCATTATATAATGTCCTTTTATGTATCTTTTATGGGTGTTTTATCTGATTACCATGGGGATTATATAAACTATTTTAACTGGTAGCAACTTCAATCATATTTAAGAACTTCTGCCTCTACAACTTTGTTATTAGTTTTATTATATCTTTTTAAAATTCTATATCCTTTAACATAAATTTACAGTTACTTTTATGCCTAAATGTGTATGTACAATTACACGTGATTTACTGCACTAACTTTCTAGTAATAGTAATGCAGGATTCTGTATTTACCTTTATTAGAGAATTTCATCTGTTTGTATACTTTCAAGTTGCCATCTCATATCCTTTCATTTTCACTTGAAGAACCCATTTTAGCATTTTGTGTGTGTGTGGATTGCAGATCTAATGGTCTTGAACTTCCCCAGTTTTTTTAATTTAGGAAAATCTTAATTTTGCCTTAATTTTTGAATAAGTTTTGCTGGATATAGTATTTTTGCTTGGTATTTTTCTTATTCCACACTTTGAATATATCATTCTGCCCCCTTGTAGCCTTCTAGTTATCTGCTGAGAAAACTACTGATAATCTTATGGGAGCTACCTTAAATGTAATGGGTTTTTCTTTTGTTATTTAAAAATTTTAAATCTGTGACTTTCAACACCTTGACTGTGTTTTTCAGTATAGATCCATGAGTTATTCTATTTGGAAGTTTCTGAGCTTTTTGAATTTGAGAACCCTCAAATTTGGAGAGTTTGGGGCCATTATTTGCAAATGCCTTCTGCTATTTTCCTCTCTTCTATTCTTAGATTCCCATATTCATGTATTAGTTTTTTCAGTGGTGCCTCGGAAATCCTTTGGGCTCTGCTCACTTTTTTCTTCTCGTTTCTTTTGCTTTTGTAATTTGATAATTTCAAATAACTGGTCATCAAGTCCACTAAATCTTTATTCAGCTTGGTACAGTCTGGTGTTGATCCCATGTAGTGAATTTTTCAATTCAGTTATTCTTCAGATCCAGAATTTCTTTTGTTTCTATTTTAGAGTTTCTGTTTCTTTGTTAAAATTTTTATTTCTTCATGCATGATTTTTTATAATTTCTTTTAGTTTTCTTTCTGTGTTTTCTTTTACCCCATTGAACATCTTGATATTGGTTATTTTGAATTCTTTAATGGGTAATTCACAGATCGCCATTTTCTTTTAGGGTCAGTTTCTGAAGATTTTGTTGTTGTTGTTGGGGCTGTATTTCTCTGTTGGGGCTCTATGTTTAGTTCTCTTAGATTGAAATTTGGGCATTTGAAGAAAAGAACCACCTTTCCCTGTCTTTTCACAGTTCTTTGTACAGAGGAAGACCTTTACTGTTCAGTTCAGGTATATACTTGGGACCTCTCAGGCCTTTTCTAGAGATGTATTTTCTCTGAGCTTGTGTGTGTATGATTTCTCTGAGCTTGTGAATATAGTTTTTTATCTGAAGAGGCTTATCTCTTTCTACTCAGAAACTCCCCACTGACATCTGTCTTCCATATTACAGTTTTGGTTTTATAAGCCATGCTTTTGGAGGTCCCCCTGCTGTCTGTGTTAGAATGGTTTTTCTGGTGCTGTAACAAGCTAATAGGCTCAACCTTTGTTCTCATGTGGCCACTAGACATCCAACATGTGCTACAGATCAGATGAAACAGAAACCAGTGCTTTGGACAGTCCCCAGAAAAGCCAGAATATTGCATGAAAGTTCCACTCTTCTTCTCCCCCCCCCCTTTTTTAAAAGATTTTATTTATCTATTTGGTAGAGATCACAAGCAGGCAGACAGGCAGGCAGAGAGAGAGAGGAGGAAGCAGACTCCCTGCCAAGCAAAGAGCCAGATGTGGGACTTGATCCCAGGACCCTGAGATCATGACCTGAGCTGAAGGCAGAGGCTTAACCCGCTGAGCCACCCAGGCGCCCCTTCTCTTTCCTTTTTGAAGGAGAAGCCAGAAATGAGAAATTTTGATTGTGTTGTAGGTATCAGGAGGACTTTGGGATATAGTGGATAAGTACAACAGACTTGCCTAACGACTGTAAAGCACTTCTTCTTTGCCTTGCTATTGCTTGGGGTCCTATAACCTCTTGACTGACTTCTGGAATTCTGACAAAGGAAATTTGATCCATCCCATGAGGGATGAAGATGTTAGTCTTCCTATTCTGTCATCTGTTGGTGTCACCACACTGTAGTACTTAAGGTCTTCCATCCATTGGCCATCCCATATTCTAAGCCAGTTGTATTTATTTATTATGCTTTTACTCCTTCTTTTTCTATTTTTCTCCTTGAAATGTTTTTTATCTTCATCTTAGCTATTTTCAGTGTAGTTACCTATATGAAGATGCATTTTCCTCAAAAACTTTTTAAAAAAGTTTTTCCAGCAGCATTGCACTGTTAAACTTTAATTTGCTTTTCTATTTGTTTCATGTGTTTTTGTCCACAGGCAGATTTTAAGCACCTTTTGAGCAATTCATGGTAGTTTTTTCTCTTATCTTCTCTACCTGTATAACTAGTATAATGCTATACTTGTTGGTCAGAGTTATTCTTTTATCCTGTAAAAAGCATCAAGATTGGTTGATTGAAAAGAGTGATTAGCGGCATCTACTTGATGTGATTTTAAGCACCTGCCACCTTTGTTTTAGTATTTATTATTACTATTACATTAATTAAATCTTGAGCAGAATTATTTATATTTCTTAATTTAAGAAATAATATGATGATAGTATAATTAACAGAGGCCCAAGTAATGATAATTAATATGTATATGTATAAGAATTCCATTTCTATATTCCTTGTTTTGAGGGGGAAAAGGCTGAAATTAGTTAATACTTAATTAAATTTAGAATTGAAATATCTTTTTATGAAGTTACCAGTGACGTAGTGGCAAGTAGTTATTTTTTAAACAATAATTGAAAAAATAATTTTGATTTGTGGCCTTAGTACCATTTTATTGGTAATCAGCTATTTCTGTAAAAGAATAAATATGTACTCTGTTG
Source organism: Mustela putorius furo (assembly GCF_011764305.1). NCBI lineage: Eukaryota > Metazoa > Chordata > Mammalia > Carnivora > Mustelidae > Mustela > Mustela putorius. Next base: position 33,772,883 of record NW_025422368.1, on the reverse strand, counting down.
AGTTCCTGTTGGTAATTTGGTGCCTGCTATGTGTGGTATGAAGTAGGCATTCACTTGATTTTGAATAGATATGTCTAATTATTCTTCAGATTCATATTATCAATATTTATTGAACCCTTACAGCATGTAAACCACTTTCACATTCTCTATTTACTCATCTTAAAAAACTGAGGTATAGGAATTATTATATTAATCTTTCACACAATTGTTGCAATGGGTTAAGTAATTTGTTTTAAGTAATTTGTTTAAGTGGCAATGTCAAGATTCAAAGCCCTGGCTTTTTTCTTTTCTCCTCTAGTAATATTTTCTGGAAGTAACAGGTAATATATAATGAAAGCATATAAGATTTTTTTGTGTTGTTGTTGTTGTTTTCTTTTTTTTATAATACTGGTTTCTAGTGCTCAACATAGTAATTCAACATTCTTACATGTTACAAAATGGTCACAATAGGTCGAGTTAAGGTCATATTTTTAAAGATTGCTTGTGAATTGGGTTTTATTTTACGTGGGTGTTTTTCTCCCCCAGAATCCACCAAACCCACCAGTATCACCAGGAAAGTCTGTAGTTGATGTCAACAGCAATAACAACAATGTGCCATACAGGTGAGAATTGTAAACAGTCTTTCAAGTTTTTAAATAATAGAACAAGGTTCTGATTTTCTTTATTTTACAGGAAAATTTTAGAATGTATTGCTATTTATTTTTGTAGAGATAAGTGTTTGGTATTCTGGATTTAGATTTTCTTCTTTTTTTGTTTTGTTATAATTGTTCATTTGTGGTTATGGTTTTGCTAATTTATTTTGAGGCTTTCTTTGGTTATTGAAGATTTCTTTAACCACTTGTGCTAAATAGTATTCTTGCAAAGTAATTGAGAAATATTTTGATCAAGGGTGATAAAAATTAATGTCTATAGATACTGGGATGTACGTTTGGCTTTTTGTTAAAGTGTTGAGGACATTAGAATATAAGAGAAAGACTCTTCCTTAATTCCATAGACCCCAGCATGCTGAAGTCTATGTGCCATCTTTATCTATGCATTCATTTGCACTTTAGTGCTACAATACCCAGGTCTTGCCATGCTTTCCCCTATCGGCCACTGCTTTCTCTATTCATAAAATGATGTCCTCCTGAATGGCATTTTCACTGACTATTTGTATATATATATATATATATATTTTGTAGAAATGCAGGCACAGTGAGACAGATGCTGGAGTCCAAAAGGAATGTAAGTGAGAGTGCACCACCAACCTTTCCAACCCCTGTGAATACAGGTAATATTTTTTAATACCAAAATAACATTTTCTTAGGAACTGAAGGTTTTGGTTCTCTTTTATTACAAATTTCTGAAATTAAAATGATCTAAGATAAATAAGTTCTAAGATAAATGAGGTATTTATCTAAAAGTCAACAAGTACAAAATTTTATTTAAAAATTAGGATTACAGATACGCATGCAAATATAGAAATTCAAGTCTCTAGTGGTTCTCAAATTTTCTGGTTTCTATATCCCTGTATAATCTTATAATAATAATATAAAGAATCCCAAAGAGCTTTCATTTTTATGGCTTATACTAATTGATATTTACTGTAGTAGAAATTGAAACATAAAATTTTAAATGTTTACTTAAAAATCATAACAAACAGGAGCACCTGAGTGGCTCAGTGGGTTAAGCCTCTGCCTTCAGCTCAGGTCATGATCTCAGGATCCTGGGATCGAGCCACACATCGGGCTCTCTGTTCAGCAGGGAGCCTGCTTCTCCCTCTCTCTCTGCTTGCCTCTCTGCCTACTTGTGATCTCTCTTTCTGTCAAATAAATACATAAAATTAAAAAAAAATAACAAACCTATATCATGTAACACAAATAACATGTTTTAATGAAAAACACCTTTTTCAAGCTTAAACAGTGAGAAGAGTTATAGTTTACAGGTTTACAAATTTCTTTTAAACTTAAAACATTAAGACAGTTGAAGATAGTTGAAGATTGTTATATCTCTGCATTAAGTCTGTTGCAGTTTGATGTTTTGATTGAAATATGTGAAGAAAATTCAGCCTCATACAAATATATAGTTGGAAAAGGACTAGCCCTTTTAGATTTGTGGATATTCTTCTTTGGCATAGGCAGTAGTTTATTAAAGGTCAGTTGAAAAATGGAATGTGAAACCATACCAATAAACTTTTCTGACTTTTGACAGAAAGTCTGGGGGCACCTGGGTGTAGTGGTGGGTTTAGTGTCTGACTCTTGGTTTTGGTTGGCTCCATGCCCAGTGTGGAGTCTGCTTGGGATTCTCTCTCCCTTCTCTGTCTGCCCCTCCTTCTTTTAAGAAAAAATCCATTTGTCTGTCTATACTTGGATGGATCTTTTGGTGCTATCATTCATCAATCATTTGGAAAATATTCACTTAGTTATGTAAGACTTCCATTGTTGACACATTTCATTAATAAACTTTTTAAAAATCACATTTATTTCACAGTCGATTTTTATCAGAAGAATCTTTGAAGATTTGGGAAGTTGTCATGTTCTCAGTGGCAGATACAAGTTTTTCCAAAGTTCGAATTTTTGTTTTTAAACTCAAATTGTATCATTGCCGATAAGCTCAAATTGCACCATTGCAGTTATTTTCTTTGAACTGACGCCATGGTTTATTTTTAAGAAAAGATTAGTCTGATACTCAAGTGTGAATAATCACAGTATATCTGTAAATCGTCTTCAAGTAAAAAATCGTCTTCCATGTAAAAAGCTTTTAGCTCAGCTTTGTAACTCTTAACAGTAATAGTACAAGCACTTATCCCTGAGCCACCCATGCTGCTTTGGCATGCGGTGGTAATGCTTGCTGTGTATTTCCTATTTCTTCACACAGAATATTCAGAAGACCTATATTTAAGGGTTGAGATTTAATAAAATTAATACTTTTTACTACTGAATTATGCCATTCTTCAGTGAAGCTCACTTTGTTTTTTACTGTAAGCGTGTGGTGATAAGGAACGCAGTGATCATTTGGTACCACTCACTACCTTGAGTTTTGTACGAGGCATCAAGTTTTACTCACCATTGCTTTTGCTGTGTCAGTGCAAATACTTACATGGTGAAATCTTATTATTGTTATAAAAAGTTTTGACATTGCTAGCTCCCTGAGAGGGTCTCCATAATCCCAGGTGTTCCCCTGGATAACAGTGAAGATTAAGATTGCTGCTCTAGTGTGCCTTTGAGTTTGGAAAGACTACAGACAGTGTGAAAGACACTTGGTCCATCAGTTTGAAAGCCATTCAAATGAGAATAAATAAATAGTTAAACCAAAATTATTTAAGATTCCAGTGACCAGCATTTTGATTTTTTTCTGGTCTTTGGTATCATTTCTCTTATTTCTTAATTCATCTCCCATCTTTACTCTTTTATTTCCCAAATCATATAATGTCACTAGAGTGTCAGTAGAGGCAGTCTCCCCATATTAGCTCTTGCCAGGTAATTCTGTGAAACTTGATACACAGATAGAGGTTTCACACATGGTCCAGGTGATAAAATACAATGACCAAGCTTATTTTATTCATTAATAGTGATGACTTTTACTAGATTGTCTGAGTTTATATCTTCTCAGTGTCCTAAGGCATTTATATTTTTAATGTAAAATATAGTACAGAAATGTACAAAAATATCTGTACCACTTTACCAAATTCTTAGTTACTTACTTTACCAAATTCCAGTTACTCTGAGGTGATGATAATAATTTTCAGACACTGTCTTGATACTAAGCAGTCTTCCATATTAATCATAAGCTGTGTGCCAAATACAGATGCAAAAATGCTTCTATAAAATTTAATTCTAAGAATTTACAAAACTTAAATCTGAAAGAAAATTTATTATAAAAGACTTTATTATATTTTTTATAAAAGAATTATACTGTAATTCATTAAATTTTATTGTGTTGTATTATGCTAGCTGATAAATGAAAACAGCCATTTAAACTGAGACATGTTTTTTCTTTTTATAGTATCTTCAGCCAGTCTTGTCACTCCTCCAACAGTTGTCAGTAGTCAACCTAAATTGCAGACTCCAGTGACTTCTGGTTCTCTGACAGCAACGTCAGTTCTTCCTGCACCCAACACTGCTACAGTAGTTGCTACTACTCAGGTGCCTAGTGGAAATCCCCAACCTACAATCTCTTTACAACCTTTGCCAGTGATTTTGCATGTACCTGTTGCAGTATCCTCCCAGCCTCAACTCCTACAGAGCCATCCAGGGACTTTAGTGACCAACCAACCATCTGGCAACGTTGAGTTCATTTCTGTACAAAGCCCACCTACAGTGAGTGGTCTTACCAAAAATCCAGTATCCTTGCCAGCCTTGCCAAACCCCACTAAACCAAACAATGTTCCTTCTGTGGCCAGTCCTAGTATTCAGAGGAACTCTCCTGCCAGTGCTGCACCATTAGGAACAACACTTGCTGTACAGGCTGTTCCAACAGCACACTCTATTGTACAAGCCACAAGGACTTCCTTACCTACAGTAGGTCCATCAGGACTCTATAGTCCATCAAATAACCGAGGTCCTATACAGATGAAAATTCCAATCTCTGCTTTTAGTACTTCATCACCTGCAGAACAGAGCACTACTACCCCAAGAATTGGTAAGTGACTGTGTAGGCTTAAAAATAGAAAAGTAGGCATGTTAATGGCCTATTTGGATAATCGAACATTTGTGTATGTTTGTGGAAGTGGCTATCTTTATTTGAAGACGAAAGTAGAGAGAATATCCTAGATGTTATTTTTAGTAAGTTTTTAGTAACCTAAGAAATAATGTTGTTAAGATGGTATTTGAGAGGGAATTTATTTTGAATGAAAAGTTAGATTTTAAATTTAGCTTTTAGTAATTTTTCCTAATCTGGGTGAAATTTTTCATTGAGGCTTTGGGGCAAGCATTTTGAATTACTTAGATAATAAATTTGGCAGAAGTAGATCACATTTATTTTAAAGTATATCATTCCACATAATATATGCTTATAAGAGAAAATGACAAACCACATATCTTCCCTACCATTTGTTAGAGTTCTTTGTGCATTCATCACTCACATTTTTCGAATTGGAACAGTTTAAAAATAGGTTCTTCTCTCTCTAATTTACTAGAAATGTTGGCTTCTTGTTTTCTTTCTTATGTATTTCCCCATGACATATGATTATCTTTGTATATGTCTATATGCCTTCCAATATTGCAAAAAGAAGAAATTGATTGTACCTGTATTTGAAATCTGTAAAATTCTATGTCTTCCTTGTTCTTAAGAAGCATACATTTTGTATGCATTCTTAAACTTTCTTATTCTTTATTTCATTTCTGGCTTCACATTTATTCCCACTATTGTAAAAATAGGCAAAAATGGGTAAGTATCATGTATAATAGTGAAATTGCTGCTGATGTCTCTTATTGATATAATAAGTAACCATGAAATATAAAACAGATTCTAAAGTACAAAATTTCATAAGTGAGATATAAGGCCTTTTGTTTTTTTAAATTTGTCATGTAGCCATTAGTACTTTCCCTCTGAGTATATTTTCTCATGTAAAATAGTGATTGTAGTATTTTATAAGGTTGTTGAGAGTAAATGAGTAGATGATCAAAATTATATTGGACAGGAGCTTAAATATCAACCTCATACAAATTTATATCTTGGATACAGGAGGAAATCTGAAATTTTAATCAGTACAATTATTCATAATAATATTTAAAATGTAAATGTTCTCATAGTACAATAACAATATTTGTTAGCTCTGTCTGCTGCCACATTACTCTTAGACTCTGTTATTCATGTTTACAGCACTGAAAGATGCTTGTTTTTTAGTGAATGAGCAAGATTTCAGGGGGGTTGCTTCATTTTTCTCTAATTTATTTCTAATCCTCAGTATATTTTAATATGTCAGGTAGAAAGTGATTTCTGATAGACATTGTGTGTGATTTTGGAGTTTTTCCTCTTTATGAAGTATTGAGCTTAAGATGACACTATTTTTAATTCATGGTCACAAGATACATTCTTCAAAAAAGAACTTTTCCTGATAAGCCATGGCTTGAAAAGAAATAAATAACTTAAAAGATTTTGCTTAAGTTTTTGAATGCTCATACCCTAAACACTTATACAGGTATCAGAGTTATAATTTAATTATTCTGTTTTCTTAAAATTTTATGGCCATTTTTGACACAAAGGGTATATTTTTTTTCCAAAAATTAGCTAGGTAATGCACTCTATTAGGCATAGCGTTAGTCTGTTTTGTATTTATTAATTACTTCACTGTTCTTGTTTTTGTATGTAAAACTAATAGTTTTCAGAACCATTTCTAATCTGTACATCATTCTACTTTTGCAATAAATACATTTATATTTAAACTTTTATATTTTAACATGTATTTAACACATTTTTATGTATTTTATTGTATAAATTAAGGAGATCGTCATTTCAAGTTCTATTTAGAGTGCTTATGTTTGAAAGTAAACTATTGGATATTAACCATAAATATGAATGATAAGCTTTTTTTATTGTGTTAATCAGAATGAGATCTGAAATGATGTATTCTTTAATCATGCATCATTTTAGAGGTGCCATCATTTATGGCACCTCTAAATAGCCATTTAGCTGTTTAGGCTTCCCAAAACCCAAGCTGATGCCATATGGCACATTTTGGCTGAATATGAAGGTTGAACCCCAACCTTTAATACATTTGTAACATGATAAATCAATTAGTTGTATAATTAAAACATTTTAAGTCATATAGTTATGTAGGTATTATTGATTTAATGAGAACATAGGCTATCTAACTAGAATGCATGTAGTTTATTATATTTTATTATATAGTTCATGTGTCCTCCCAGAGTAAGTCAGTATTTTCTGTTTATAGTAAAGTAAAAATTCTCCTAGAGGCTGTGAGGAGATATAGGGCTTAAATTATAGTTAATCATTCATACAAGTTCACCTAAAGAATCAGTGCAGCAGGCCCCTCCCCTAGAATACCAGCACAGGCCCCGCACAGCACCAAGTCTGCTGATCATAGAGTGCTTTGAAGCCTTAGCTCTAGGGAAAATAAGATCTAGCTACTTTTTTTTTTAACCTTCTCTTAATAAAGCCATTCCTCTCAGGATCAGGACTGTAACAGGCTTTCCCAACAATCACACACACACACACACACACACACACACACTACAGTGACATGAAAAGAAGAAGGAAAGAAAGATACTGAATCACAAATGTAGACTTAGGGAACTCATCAGTTCCTTAAAGCATAGTAGTATTTGTATCATAGGCGTCCCAGAAGAAAAGAGAAAAGGGGGCAGAAGGCTTATCTGAACCAATTATAGCTGAAAACTTCTCAAATCTGAGGAAGGAAACGTACATCAGAATCCAAGAAACATAGAGAACTCCCATTAAATCCAACAAAAGCTGACTATCACCAAGGCATATTATAGTCAAATTCACAAAATACACAGACAAGGAAAGAATCCTGAAAGCAGCAAGGGAAAAAGTCCTTAACCCTCAAGGGACGACAGATCAGATTCACAACAGATCTGTCCACAGAAACTTGACAGGCCAGAAGAGAGTGGCATGATATGTTCAACATGCTGAATGGGAAGAATATGCAGCCAAGACTACTTTATCCAGCAAGGTGTCATTCAGAATGGAAGGAGCAATAAAGAATTTCCTGACAAACAAAAATTAAATGCGTTTGTGACCACTAAACAAGCACTATGAGAAATATTAAAGAGGACTTTGAGTCGGGGGAACAGAAAAGACCAAAAGCAAAAGCACTAGAAAGGCCCAGAAATTCCCACTTTAGAGGTAACACAGTGGCATTAAATTCATATCTGTCAGTAGTCACTCTGGGTGTTAACAGACTAAATGCTCCAATCAAAAGACATGGGGGATCAGAATGGATTAAAAAAAGAAAAAAGACATATCTATATGCTGCAAGACACATCTATATGCTACCTACAAGAGACTCATTTTAGACCTAAAATCATCTCCAGATTGAAAGTGAGAGAATGGAGAACCATCTGTCATGTTAATGGATGTAAAAAGAAAATTGGAGTAGTTATACTTACATCAAACTAGATTTGAAACCAAAGACAGTAACAAGCAATGAAGAAGGGCACTGTATCATAATTTAGGGGTCTGCCCACCAAGAAGAGCTAACAGTGCCCCCAACTTGGGAACATCCAAATATATAATCAGTTAATAATGAACATGAAGAAACTCATTGATAATAATGCAATAGTAGTAGTAGGGGACTTTAATACCCCATTTATAGCAGTAGACAGATCTTTTAAGCAGAAAAATCAACAAGAAAACAATGGCTTTGAATGACACACTGGACCAGATGGACTTAACAGATATATTCAGAACATTTCAGCCTAAAGCAGCAAAATACACATTTTTTTTTAAAAAAAGATTTTATTTATTTTTTGAGACAGTGCTGCATGCACACAAGCAGGGGGAGAAGCAGACTCCCTATTGAGCTGGGAGCCCAACTCAGAACTTGATCCCAGCACCCTGGGATCATGACCTGAGCTGAAGGCAGATGCTTAACTGATTGAGCCAACCAGGTGTCCAGAATACACATTCTTTTTGAGTGCACATGGGACATTCTTCAGAATAGATAATTTACTGGGTCACAAATCAGCCCTTAACAAGTTCAAAAAGATTGAAATCATACAATGAATGTTTTCAGATCACAACATTATGAAATTTGAATTCAACCACAAGAAACATTTTGGAAAGGCCACAAATACATGGAGGTTAAAGAGCATTTTTAAGAATGATGGATGGGTTAACCAGGAAATTAAAGAAGAATTTAAAGAAATACATGGATGCAAATGCAAGTGAAAATACTCCAGTCCAAAACCTTTAGAATACAGCAGAGGCAGTCCTAAGAGGGAATTAGATTGCAGTACAGGCCTACCTCAAGAAACAAGGAAAGGCTGAAATACACAAACTAACTTTACATCTAAAGGAGCTAGGAAAAAAAAAAAAAAAAACCCACAGCAAATAAAGCTTAAAGCCACAGAAGAAAGGAAATAATAAAGATAAAAGTAGAAATAAATGCTATAGAAATAAACAAAAAAAACCCAGTAGAACAGATCAGAGGAGTTAAGAGCTGGTTCTTGGAAAGAATTAATAAAATTGATAAACCCCTAGTCAGACTTACCACAAGGAAAAAAGAAAGGACTCGAATAAAATCACAGGTTAGAGAGCAATTACAACCAACACTACAGAAATACAATTATAAGAGAATATTGTGAGAAATTATATGCCAACAATCTGGGCAATCTGAAATTCCTAGAAACATTCCTAGAAACATATAAACTACCAAAACTGAAACAGGAAGAAATAGAAAATTAGAACAGACCCAATAACCAGCAAAGAAATTGAATCAGTAATCAAAAATGTTCCAATGAACGAAATTCCAGGGCCAGATGGCTTTCCAGGGGAATTCTACCAGACATTTAAGGAAGAATTAATACCATTTCTTCTCAAACCATTCCAAAATGTACCAAATGGAAGGAAAGCTTCTAAACTCATTCTGCAAGGCCAGCATTACCTTGATTCCAAAACCAAAGACCCCACTAAAAAGAGGAATTACAGGCCAATATCATGGATGAACATGGATGCAAAAATTCTCAACAGGACAACACATCAAATCCAACAGACATTGTAAAAGAATTCTTCACAATGATAAAGTGACATTCATGGGCTTCAGGATTGGTTCAGTATTTGCAAATCAATCAACATAATCTACCATGTTAATTAAAAAAAAGGATAAGAACCATATGATTCCCTCAATAGATGCAGAAAAAGTATTTGCAAAATGGAGCATCCATTCTTGATAAAAACCCTCAACAAAGTAGGTATAGATGGAACATATGTCAGTGTTGTAAAGGTCATATATGAAAGACCCACGGCTATTATTCTCAGTGGGGAAAAACTGAGAGCTTTTCTTCTGTGGTAAGGAACACAACATGGATGACCGCCCTGACTATTACTATTTAGCATGGTACTGGAAGTCTTAACCTCAGCAATCAGACAGGAAGAAGAAAAGGCATCCAAATCAGCAATTAAGAAGTCAAACTTCCACTATTTGCACCTGACATATTATACTATGTAGAAAACCCAAAGATTCCACCAAAGATGTGAGTTCAGCAAAGTTGCAGGATATAAAATCAAGGTACAGAAATCTGTTGCACTTCTATACACCGAAAATGAAGCAGCAGGAAATCAAGGAATTGATCCCATTTATAGTTGTACTAAAAACCATAAGATACCTAGGAAGAAATCTAACCAAAGAGGGAAAAAATCTGGAAACTGTAGAACACTTATGATAGAGAAATTGAAGACGACACAACAAAATGGGAAATAATTCCATGCCCATGGATAGGAAGAATAAATATTGTGAAAATGTCTATTCTGCCCAAAGCAATCTACACAAAAAATGCAATCCCTACCAAATTACCATCAGCATTTTCACAAAGCTAGAACAAACAATACTAAAATTCGTGTGGAACTACAAAAGACATTGAATAGCCAAAAGTCATCCTGAAAAAGAAAACCAAAGCTGCAGCCCTCACAATTCCAGTTTTCAAGCTGTATTACAAAGCTGTAATCATCAAGACAGTATGGTACTGGCACAAAAATAGACACTTAGATGAGTGGAACAGAATAGAGAATCCCGAAATGGACTCAAAACTGTATGGCCAACTAATTTTCAACAAGGCAAGAACATATCCAAAGGAAAAAAGATAGTCTCTTCAATAAATGATGCCAGGAAAATTGGACAGCCAGCCACATGCAGAAGAATGAAACTGGACCACTTTCACCATACAGAAAAATAAATTCAAAATGGATGAAAGACCACAGTGTGAGACAGGAAACCTACAAAATCCTACAGGAGAGCACAGGCAGAAACCGTTTTTAACCTGGGGCATAGCAACTTCTTACTAGACATGTTGCTAGTGGCAAGGGAAACAAGCAGAAATGAACTATTGGGACTTGATCAAGATAAAAAGCTTCTGCTCAGCAAAGGATATAACCAACAAAACTAAAAGGCAGCCTATGGCATGGGAGAAGATACTGACATATGACGTTGACACATGACATATCTGATGAAGTGTTATTATCCAAAATCTATAAATAACTTATAAACTCAATATCCAAAAACCAAATAATCCAATTAAGAAATGGGCAGAAGACATGAATAGGTATTTTCTCCCAAAACATATACAGATGGCCAATAGGCATATGCAAAAGTGCTTAGCATTATCCATCATCAGGGAGATACAAATCAAAACCACAGTGATACACCACCTCACACCAGGCAGAATGGCTAAAATTAACACTCAGGAAAAAACAGATGCTGGTGAAGATGCAGAGAAAGGGAAATCCTTTTGCACTGTTGGTGGGAATGCAAACTAGTGAAGCCACTCTGAAAAACAGTATGGAGGTTTCTCAAAAGGGTAAAAATAGAACCGCCCTGCAATCCAGCAATTGCACTGCTAGATATTCACCCAAATGATTTTAAAAAAACAAACAAAAAACAAAAACAGATTGAAAGGGGCATATGTACCCCAGTGTTTATGCAGCATTATCAGCAATAGCCAAATTATGGAAAAAGCCCAAATATCCAAGTGATGAATGGATAAAGAAGAGGTATTATACACACACACACACTCTCTCTCACACACAACAGAATATTACTCGCCCATCAAAAAGATGAAATCTTGCCACTTGCAATGATGTGAAGGGTGCTAGAGTGTATGATGCTAAGTGAAACAGGACAGAGAAAGACAAATACCATATGATTTCACTCATGTGGAATTTAGGAAATGAAACAGATGAACATATGGGAAAGAGGGAACAAAAGAGCAAGGGAAATAAGCCATAAGAGACGGTTGTAGGTAGGGGTTAAATGGGTGATGGGTATTAGGGAAGGTCAGTTGTTAGGATAAGAACTGGGTGTTACCTGTAAGTGATGAATCACTAAATTTTGTTCCTCCAACCAATATTTCACTGTATGTTAACAAACTAGAATTTCAAATAAAAATTTGGGAAATTTCATTCACTCATGAAATATTAAATACCCATAATTGGTCTAAAATTTTGGAGACACACAGAAATGTACATATAGTCCACATTCTCACCAAGCTTGCAATCAAATAGGGGACGTTGCCATTAAATAAGTAATTAATTATAAATGTGGTTAATGTTAAGATAATGAGGTTTCTGTGAGAGGATGTGGGAGATCTAGAAAAGGTATGTGATAATAAATGGAAAGATGGTAGGCAGTGGGATGAAAGCATTTTTGCAGGGGAGAGTGACAGCCATGAACACTGGCTACAGCCAGGAAAAGGGTTTGGGGGAGATAAAAGGTAGAGTTAGGGGGCGCCTGGGTGGCTCAATGGGTTAAAGCCTCTGCTTTTTTTTTTTTTTTTTTTTTTTTTTTAATGGTTTACTCTATATGTGTTCTGGAGATTTGGAATGAAAGAAATGCCATATTTTGACCAAGAACATTATTATCTACAGAAAGCAAGGATAGGATGTTTCAGCATTGGAAATTCACCAAAGAGGAAATTACCAAAGAGGAAAAGTTACATTTTTTTCTCCAAAGGCATATAGTATGGAGCAATTAGATTTTAGCCATTTACATATGTTGGGATATTGAAGTTATGCACATCCTAAATTATTTCTTTGAAGATATTCTTTAAGATAGAGTTAAATATTTTGGGCATTGGGTACATGGAAGTTTTTTCTCTGTATTGTGAATTTCCCTTCTGAAAGTTACTGTAGAAATGGTCTGTGAGAGAGTTCATTTACATATGTGACATGTTAATAGAAGAAAATAATTGGAGAAAATTACATTAGTTGTTGTATATAAGACAATCAAACCTTTCACCTTGTGTAGGTGCTTTTTAAAAATGACTTTTATTTTTTTGATTCCTCAGAAAACCAGACAAACAAAACAATAGATACTTCTGTTAATAAGAAAGCAGCTGATAGCACATCACAGGTGAGATTTCTTCCTTCTATTTCAAAGTAAAATTGTAATTACAGCTCACAGGATAATGGATTTCCAATATTGGAAAATGGATTTTCCAGTATTGGATAATGGATTTCCAATATTCTTTAATACAATGAAAATTATTCTAATTTAGTAATCGTACTTCTCAGACCTAGAATTTCAATTTTTGTTTTTCAGTTTCTACTTTTGAGATTTCTTATACATTTGTTATTATTATATTTTCCTTTATTTCTTTAAATGTATTCTTAAAAGCTGTTTTGAAGACTTTGCTGAATTCAACATTTGGTTCCACTTGGGAGTCATTTTCTTTTGACATTTTTTTTGGATTCTGCTTTACTGGGCTTTGCATATTTGTCTAATAATTTTTGATAAATTTAAATTTTAGTAAATTTTGAAAATTGGACCTTATAAATACGTTGCAGTAAGTGGATTCTTTTACATGCTTTAAGAATTTGTTAAGAGGACTCCTGGGTGGCTCAGTGGGTTAAGCCTTTGCCTTTGGCTCAGGTCATGATCTCAAGTCCTGGGATGGAGTCCCTCATCGGGCTCTCTGCTCAGCAGGGAGCTTGCTTCCCCTCTCCCCTCTCTCTGCCTGCCTCTCTGCCTACTTGTGATCTCTGTCTGTCAAATAAATAAATAAAATCTTAAAAAAAAAAAAAGAATTTGTTAAGAACTTTAATTTTTGGATTGTAGGTTTTTGTGTGTGTTAAATCATTTCCAATGAAGTCATTATCATAGAGAGATTCATAATTGTAAGATTTAGAATTACATCATTATCTTTGGATTGGACCTGAATTTTTTAATATCAAGGAATTATTTTCTTGAATTACATAAAATTTGAATTTTGTAGCTGAAAACCTTAATCATTTGGAGCTGATTTCAGTATAATATGTTATAAAGTAATTACGATTAACATTACACAGTATATGTTATACCTGGTGTTAAGCTCTTTGTATGCATATTGGATTCATCCTTATAACAGACCCCATATCCAGAGTTTGGGAATTGAGGATGTTATCTTTTAATATAAATTCACATTGCTAATATGAGCTAGAACTAAAAGATGCCCTCAGTCTTTTTGACTTAAAGATACTGGCTATTTAGGTCTGTATTGTACTACTTCCTTTTTTGTTGCTATTATGTAGAATTTTAAATTACATTTCTAATGATTTGGGACAATGGGTTGATTAGGTTGGATGTCAGTTAATAGTGTAGCATACACCATATCTTATTATAGCATACCTTTTGTTAGGGGAGAAGATTATTTTATATAACCCAGTTCTAGCTTTGAAGTTGCCTTTGGTGCTTTGGTGAATTAATACTGATAATTTGGTATAGCATTGATCAATATTTTAAATGCTGGAAAATGGTGTTTATGTTTAATCACTTAACAGTGAAAGTACTTAGCTCTGTGCAATAAGCAAATAAAAAAAACAACCTCTAAAATTTCTTGTGAAAATCTTTCAAAATTCTTTTCTGGATGACAGATGTATAGCTCATGAGTATTTGGGGTCATTTGTCTGACAGACTATTTTTTTCAAGGAAAGCCATTTAGTGTTCCAGATTGAACCAGGCTATTCATTATCCTTGTTGCCCCTTAGTATTATTTCATTTTCCCCTTACATCTGCCAGAGTTTCCTTTGCAAAATGCAGAAGTTTTGTTTTTCAGAGTGGAAAAGCCACAGGCAGTGATTCAGGTGGTGTCATTGATCTCACAATGGATGATGAAGAGAGTGGAGCTTCACAAGGTACTTAATAAGTAATTGTACCAGTACCAAGGAATGTTTTGATAACATTTTTTCCTTTTAATCCAGTATAGTAACCAGTGAAGACAGATCTCTGTAGCATTATGCTTGATGCATTTGTATCTATTTTAGAATAAAAGTTTTTTTTTATATTATCCCATATAGTGGTTACCTATTTTTGAGGGCTTTTTCTGAGATGCAAGCATTTATTTCATAGGCTGTCCTATACCTTCTTTGAGATTAGATACTCTATGTGTATCTTATTTTAATAACTGGATAATGTAAATAAGCAACACTCTATATTAGCTAACAAAAGAACCTAAACAGTGATAAAGGTCACTGATAAAAAAATTCATCAATATATATATATGTTTAGGAGAATGTCCTTGCTCTAGATAATGGATACGTGTGATATAGGAAATGAAATTATTCTGATTGACATGATGAAAAACAATGTAAAACTATTTCTATAAATGTGACTTAGAATATGTGATAGAATCAATGGTGAATTATTTAAGGCTGTGATGTGATGTTTTAATGTGGTAAATGTTTTAACGTGGTAAACATGTAAATGTGGTAAATAGAAATAAATTGTTCACTTAGCGGTAAATGTGACTCAATGGCAAGCAAATGTAAAATTGGCAAATGAAAGTAAAACCTGTATTTCTAGTTTTTGCCTATCAATAATAATCACAATGTCTCACTTTTAATTAATAGACCCTAAAAAGCTAAACCATACCCCTGTGTCAACCATGGGTTCTTCTCAGCCTGTGTCTCGACCATTGCAACCCATCCAGCCAGCACCACCTCTTCAGCCATCTGGGGTGCCAACAAGTGGACCATCTCAGACAACCATACATTTACTTCCCACAGGTAAACTTGCTGAATCATTGAGTTGAAGCCTTTAGTTCTGCTTATGGTGAAATATGACTATGGAAGTAAGTAGAAAGATTAGGTAGAAAATTAAGGATAATTCTCTGTTTTTTAGAGGACAGTGCAGCTTCTTGAACATAGTGTAACTTAGATTTGCTGACCTTCTTAATTAAGTAGCAGCACTGACTGATACGGAGCGGTTATAAGGAAGAAAAATTACAATATATGTCATCTGCCACTATAAGCAGCAGAAATGAATATAGTTTCTCTTTAGGGGGGCGGCTGTAATGGTTCATTCTGACTATGACCAGTTGACTGATGAAGCAATAAATTTTAAATGATCCTTAATGTGAACTAGTTTTAACTGGCCTGACACTACCTTTGGAGATATATACTAATATTTTACACACTGCCTCTCAAGAAGTTATCATTCCTTTATTTTCAAGATGTAGCCTAGGTCTTCTGTTGGAAAGCCAATCAAGACCTTTTGTCTTTTTTTTTTTTAAGGTTTTATTTATTCATTTGAAAGAGAGAGATCACAAGTAGGCAGAGATGCAGGTGGAGAGGGAGAAGCAGGCTCCCTGCTGAGCAGAGAGCCCAATGTGGGCTCAATCCCAGGACCCTGAGATCATGGTCTGAGCCAAAGGCAGAGGCTTAACCCACTAAGCCACCCAGGCGCCCTTGTCTTTTTTTTTTTTTTTTAAGATTTTTATTTATTTATTTATTAGAGAGCATGCAGGTGGGCTGAAGAGTGCAGGGGGAGGGTGGAAGAGGGGGATAGAATCTCAAGCAGACTGTGAAGAGTGAAACCTGACAGGGAGCTCAGTCTCACAACCCTGAGATCATGACCTGAGCTGAAACCACGAGTTGGATACTCAACTGACTAAGCCACTCAGGAGCCCCAAGACAGTTTGTCTTTTTTTTTTTTTTTTAAAGATTTTATTTATATATTTGACAGAGCAGGAGAGCACAGGCAAGGGGAACAGCAGACGTAGAGGGAGAGAGAGAAGCATGCCCCCCGCTGAGCAGGGAGCCACATGTGGGGCTCGATCCCAGGATCCTGGTAACATGTTGCTTAACTGACTGAGCCACCCAAGGTGCCCCTGTTTGTTTGTTTGTTTGTTTTTTAATAAAATAGCCCATCATTAGAGATTTATATTCGAAATTATGTGTGGACTTTTCTCATTAAGGAAAACATTGAGTTCACCTGGAATTGTATGTACTGAAATCAAAGTTTAAGTCACCACTTTGGATAATTTAGAAGGAAATATCATTATACAAACCATGTGCAAGATAGATAACAAAATGGGGTAATAAAGAGATGAAGAGGCAGGCATTCCTCCTTCTGTACATTCTACCCCTTTCTAAATGCTTACGCTCAAAGTTTAGATATATAAAGAGTAAGTAAAGATGTTACTAAATAAGCCATTAGTAAAGAAACCTTTTTATCCTTGTCATACCCAATGTTTACTTCCAGGTTTGTTTTATTTTTCCATATAAAAGTAGATTTATTATTATTTATTATATAGTTAATATGTGGTTATTTGTAAAATGTGATGATAATTCAGAGTTATTAACAAGAAAATGTTAACTTCTAAAATAATTATTGTAGTTCCATGCTGCCAGTGAACATTTAGGACTTTTTTGATAAATATATATTAACATCACTCAAGGCATGAATGTTCTCTGAAACAAAAATTAGGAGGAATGCTGGAGTAGAGAAGGAAGAATTCTATATTTTAATTGATGTTTTATTGTTTTCAATTAAAAGATGGTTTGGTTCACCTGAAGAAAATGTCCATTACAATAACCTGCCAGTTTCTTAAACTGTGAGAATACAGTTACTCCTGCTTATATATATATTGGATTTATGCCATCAGTAGAAGATCTGGAAGACCCCAAATCCCACTCTACTAAGAATAATTAGACATTAAGGAGTAAAAATATGCTCTTTTAAGTCAATCCCTTAAGGTCATACTCTCAAGTCTTTATCTTCACATGTTTATCATCAAGTCAAACTAAAGAGTAGGGAGGGGACCAGACATGGTTGAGGTGCTTTTTTCCTCTGAAGTTTGTATTATAAAAATATTACTATTAATTTTGGTTGACTATATATCTTTCAAGATTACAAAAGGAGACTGTTGTATTTCTCTCTTTATTATAGTTAGATTTTATGCAAAATTAATTACTATTAATATGTTAACATAACTGCATTTTAATGTTTTTCTGCTTTTCATTAGCTCCCACCACCGTGAATGTGACACATCGTCCAGTAACTCAGGTGACCACAAGACTCCCTGTACCGAGAACTCCTGCAAACCACCAAGTGGTTTATACAACTCTCCCAGCACCACCAGCTCAGGCTCCCCTGCGAGGAACTGTTATGCAAGCTCCTGCTGTCCGACAGGTCAATCCCCAAAATAGTAAGAGACTTTTCTTCTTGTGTATGGCCTCACGTTCGACGTAGTCCTTCAGCATTTAGTGGGCTTATATTGACATTAGATTTAGCAAAAAATGCTAAATGCTTATATATATATAAATATTATATATCATTATAATACATTTTTAAATGACTCAATAATTATAATCATGTAATTATATGATACTATTAGTTATAAATATAATTATGATATGTTATTTATAATTAATATAGATTAATTAATTTTTCCTCTCTAAGTTAACCAGAAAAATTGGACATGTGTATTATATGATTTGTGCTCCATGTGTCATCTTCAGTTTAATTTTATTTATGGCCTGTATTATCACAATGCTGTATTTGATAATGGTCTACACACTCTTAAGAGATACCTTGCCTAATTAACGTAGGAATGATTAATTGTGCCATAGCCCAGATAATGGAAATAATGATTAAGGATAGCCTCCAAGGAGAGAGAGAGCCTTAAAGGTGGGGAAGATGGCTGAGAAATAGAAGACAGGAACATGTTAAAGGATACCTATTGTTTCTAGGCACCCACATACATATATATAATTATATGTATATGTTAAATTTATAATTATATAGATTGTATTTAGTAGTAAAATCTATCAAACAGAAGTTTATATTAAAAGCATATGTAAAGTTTAAAGAAAACTAACAAAATGAACCACCTATGAAATCTCTACCAGTCTAAGAAGCAGAGCTGATATAGGCCTGATCCTACAGGCCTACTGTGTACCTTCATTGTATCCCTCTCCCTTTTCATTTGAGGTAACCATGGTCTTCACTTTCTGCTTTTCTGTATGATTTTGCCACCAAATATCACCAAAAACACTTCGTTTTGCAAAATTTAATACCACGGGCAAATCTAGCTGGTTAAAAAAACTGATTATTAGATGATGATTTCGAGGAGAAAATAAACTAAGCAGAGGCTCTAGTTCACAGTTTGACTTAGTTTTTCTCAAGTTTACAGGAGCATTTTCTAGGAAATCAGTCAGTAGGGTCATGAATGAGTTCTGAGTAACTGGGCTTACCGTAGTCAGTGTATAGGCCAGGAACTGAATATATGGCATTAATATGGTCCAGGCACTTTAAATTATCTGTTTCTGTTGCCCTAACATATGTCAAAATAGTTTTCTGTTAAGTGAAATGAGTATCCTCAGCTTTATGTGCAGCATGGAGAAAAAGTGAGAAACCTGATTAACACAAACCAAGGATAACATATTGTCGAGATTTTTGTTCTAGTTGAAAAGATGAGACAGCAGAGATTTTTTTTTTTTTTTTTTTTTTTTTTTTTTTAATTTGAGAGAGAGACACAGATAGCCAAGAGAGGGCATTCAGGTGGGGAGTAGAGGCAAGAGGCTCCTTAGTGATCAGGGAGCCCACGGTGGGGCTCCATCCCAGGACCCTGGAAGATGACCTGAGCTGAAGACAGACTCTTAACCAGCTGAGCCACCTGGTGCCCCTAGCAGAGCAATTTTTGAGGATAGCTTCAGTTTGTCTACGTTTAGTTACACTGCTCCATTCTGGCCTGTTTGATGTCTACCTGTGATAAACCACTGTGTTCTACTGTTCTAGGGTTTTTGGTTATAGTCCTCTTGGTAGAGATTCCATTTATTTCTCTCCTGTGCTGATCTCCACTGTTTCTTTTATCTCATATTTTTCTCTTTCTTGATTTTCTTTCTCATAATTGGTGGCACACATCCTCCAAGGGCTTCTTGAGAAAGAGTTTATGGAAGTACATTTTTTTTTTTTTGGTTGCTTGTATAAAGGAAAATTTCTTTCTCCTCATGCTTATTATTTGGTTGAGTGTTTTTGTTTTTACTTCCAAATTTTAAAAATATCACTTTGCTGGCTTCGAGTGTTTAATCAGTGTTCTACCAAATTTAGAAAAGAAATTTAGGGTCTGTTTGTTTGTTTGTTTGTTTTAGAGAGGGAGAGAGGGGGAGGGTGGGGCAGAGGGAGAGAAACTTAAGCATGCTCCGTATTTAGTGCAGAACCTGATGCAGGGCTTGATCTCACAACCCTGAGAGCATGACCTCAGCCAAAATCAAGAGTCAGATGCTTAACTGACTGAGCCACACAAGTATCCCTAGAATTCTGGTTTTATGCCTTAATTTTCTTTTGTAGGTGTCACTGTTCGAGTGCCTCAAGCAACTACCTATGTTGTAAACAATGGACTAACCCTGGGATCAACAGGACCTCAGCTCACAGTGCATCACCGACCACCACAAGTGCATACTGTAAGTGTTGATGTTTGGATTTTCAAACTTTTCAACTGTAGAGCTGTCAAATATTATTGTAGTTAGCTTATCCTTCAGCCTAGTTGTATCAAGAGGAAAGACAGGTCTTCTGTTTTTCCAACAGAAAGTTATGTAAGAAGATAGATCTTACCATTATGAACAAATGTTCTTAGGGATGGTAGTCTTCAGGGATCACTGAGATTGCTTGTGGTGGTGTATAGAGTTTAAAAGAGTCCACAGCTAGGGCATGTGGAGTGAAAATAGAACATTTTTAACTTATGATTACATTAAAAAGAGTATTTTTGAGTATTAAAAAGTACTTTTTTTCATGTTCTAGCTTTATTCTTTTTCTTAAAACCTTATAGCAGATCTAATTTATACATTACCATCACTTTATTATTTTTAATACTCCAGTGGTATTGAGAATTCATTTGTTAAGAGACGACAGAGAGGGGCGCCTGGGTGGCTCAGTGCGTTAAGCCTCTGCCTTCAGCACGGGTCATGGTCTCAGGGTCCTGGGATCGAGCCCCACATCAGGCTCTCTGCTCAGCAGGGAGCCTGCTTCCTCCTCTCTCTCTCTGCCTGCTTCTGTGCCTACTTGTTCTCTCTCTCTGTCAAATAAATAAATAAATAAATCTTAAAAAAAAAAAAGAGAGAGAGAGAGAGACGACTGAGAAAATCAAAGATTTTTCCTTAGATTTAGGCTCCAAAACAATGTCATATTATTCTGTGACATGATTTTAATAGTATTTGGTATAGTGTACCATGTAAGTGGAAATGCTGGCTTTATGAGAAGGAAAGAAACTGAGATTTCATACCACTTTTCACCAAGCAAAGTGTCCCTTTTTAAGTATGCCTAATAAAATTGAGAGCTTTTCTTCAGTGCTTGCTGTGTGGCACTGTTAATAGACTTGGTACTCACTCAGGAATCCTTTAGGGTCTTGTTCTCCTTTTTTATTTTTTATTATAAATATGGCAGCTAATACACAGAAAATAACCAGCTCAAGGTCTTACCTCATAAAAACTCACACATTCCAGCTTTCTAATCTATCCTCTTAACGGCTATTTTTCTTACCACACTACAATGAAAAAATTAATGTTAATGGAGCACTAACTATATGGACTAGTATAGTCCATATAGTATAACATATGCTATATATATGTTAATGGAACACTAACAGGCACTCTACTAAGTACAGGTATTATTTTATTTAATTCTCACAACCCTATGAAGATTATTATTCTCCTTTTGATAGAAGAAGATACTGTGTCACAAAGATGTTAAGTGGTTACTCAGGCTACTCAGTGTCATTACCCAAGCTACTGTCAGAGCCACTTTAATGTAGGCTGTCTGATCCCAGCACCTGCAGTGTTTTCAGTGTTTCAAACCTAGCCCTGGGGTGCCTGGGCAGCTCAGTCTGTTAAGCATCTTCCTTCAGCTCAGGTCATTATTGCAGGGTCCTGGGATCAAGCCCCACATGGGGCTCTCTGCTCAGCAGGGAGCCTGCTTTTCCTTCTCCCTCTGCCTGTCACTTCCTCTGCTTGTGCTCTCTCTCTCTGACAAATACATAGATAAAATCTTTAAAAACTATATTAAAACAACAACCAAAAATACCAATATGGTGAATATACCATTACTATTGTTTACAGCTACAAATAATTTCTTTCATTCCATATTCCTTCAAAAAATATAGAGCAAAAATCTCTAATATGATAGTTTTTGCAGATTTGATGACCTATCAAGAGCTTTTAAAAAAAAAAAAAAAAACCAAACCAAGAGCTCATGTGTATTGTCTTGTAAGAAACTGTGTATCTTACAGGAGGAACTTTAAAAAAAATTTTAATGTAAAAATTGCTTTTAAATGAGAATTTTCAAGTACATAAATAGAGAGTATACTATGATGATTCCTGCTTACCCATCACTCATCACTTATCAGCATATGGCTAATCTTTTTCATATATAATACCACCCACTCACTCTAATAGCCCATGTAGACACTGGGTTATTTTGAAGCAGATCCCTATTGTCTTATTTGTAAAACCTGAATAAAAATCTCCCTTGCAATGGCAAAAATGAGAAAAAACTCAGTTCTCTTAATATTAAGTTTCAGGATATGAACAGATTCAGAATCCTAGAATTTTAAGAATTAGAGGGGATATGACAGCCGTTAAAGCTGTTGTCAATCTCCTTAAATTTCTGTGCTCCTTCCAGTTGGATTCATGGCTTCAGCCATCTTCTCTTGGATCTTGCTAGCTACATGTTTATTTAATGTTATTTATTTAGCTAACTAAATCGCTTAAAGAAGAAAAAGATAAGTTGAGAGAGTAAATACAGTAAAATGACCAGCATTCAAATCACTTCTATTTCTTCAGCTTTCAGTATTTTATTTAAATGTAATTTTTTTTTCTAATTTTATATTCATTTTAGCTTTTTAACTGTGGATTTTACCTTTTTCCAGATATGTATATGAATGTGTTTTCCAGTAGGCATATGAATTCAAGCACATTTACATTCCTTGAAGTTACCCAGCATGCCCTTTTTGAGTTTGTCCTATGTTGACGTTACATTACTAAGCTTTGACAGGGAACGGAGATTAAAAAGATGGCGTCAAACCTTCACAGAATTCACGGTTTAATGTATATAAATTACCCATCTTATGAAGTGCATATTAAAACATAGTTCTTGTTAAATGAATTTAGTTAAGGAAATCTTAATTGTTTTATAACTTTTCAGTCTAAAGTCAGTGAGCAAACGAAACATTTCACTTGGAAAAAAAAAAGATCATTCCATATCCCTTTTTCCTGGCTCACACTTGAATTTTTTTAGAAAAAAAATTACCATCACTGTAATCTTTATTAAAACCTAGATATAGGGTGCCTAGGTGACACAGTTGGCTAAGCGTCTGTCTTTGGTTCAGGTCATGATCCCGGAGTCCTGGGATGGAGCCCTCTCCCTCTGTACTCCGCCCCACCACTTGTACTCTCTCTCTCAAATAAATAAATAAAATCTTAAAAAAAAAACAAAAACAAAAACAAAAAACCTAGATACAGTGATGATGATAATAATGTCCAATGTTAGAAACAAGTCATTTTGAATTCACACACTTAATATTCATGCTTTTTCATCATATGGCCTTAACCTACCTTTCCAAATTTCTTTCCTGATTCATATGCTTTATGTCTAAGTAAAAGTTAATACTTGTTTTTGCCCATAAATCCCCTTACTTTCCTATAGCCCCATGCCTTTATTCATGCATTACCTATTGGCAGAAAGGGGTACACACTGTTTCTTTATTTCTAACTCTTACCTTTCATAGTTCATCTTAAATGTCACCTTCTTTGTGCAGACTGACCCAAGAACATAATATACATTCAGCATTAAATGTGCTTATTTATGATATGCTACTGTCCTTCGGTGGAAAATGGCTTAAAAATGAAAGTAGAGTCAAATACACAAATTAGGGGCGCCTGGGTGGCTCAGTGGGTTAAAGCTTTTGCCTTTGGCTCAGGTCATGATCCCAGGGTCCTGGGATCGAGCCCCACATCGGGCTCTCTGCTCCATGGAGAACCTGCTTCCTCCTCTCTCTCTGCCTGTCTCTCTGCCTACTTGTGATCTCTCTCTCTGTCAAATAAATAAATAAAATGTTTTAAAAATAAATAAATAAATACACAAATTACATACATATAGTAGATAATGTTAACATTATTCTAAAATGAGACGCTATAGCATAGATAATTAAACATAAATTATTTTGTTAGAGATAGATGATGATTTTAGTTTCTGTCAAAATGATTTTCTATCAGCCGGGGCTTTTCTTTGCCATGGAAAGCTTTAGTTTTGTTTTTGTTTTGTTTTAATTTATTTGAGAGAGAGAGAGAGAGATCACACGTAGGCAGAGAGGCAGGCAGAGAGATTGGGGGAAGCAGGCTCCCCGCCTAGCAGAGAGCCTGACATGGGGCTCAATCCCAGGACACTGGCGTCATGAGCTGAGCTGAAGGCAGAGGTTTTAACCCACTGAGCCACCCAGGTGCCCCAAGGTTCAGTATTTTAATTGTAGAAAATATGGAGTCACCTCAGCACCATTGTTTATAGCATGATTGGTCACAAATCAAGTGGAGCTAGCCAAATGTGGTATAGTATTTGGTATTTCTTAGTATTCTTGATGTTAAAGGATAACTCTCTAAATGATGTCCAGGATGTTTTAGTTCTAGCCTTCAGAAATAGTCCTTTCTGTGATCATTATTAAATCAATAGGACTCTTCTTTTGTTAGGAGCCCCCACGCCCTGTACACCCAGCACCCTTACCAGAAGCCCCACAGCCACAGCGTCTGCCCCCAGAAGCTGCCAGCACATCTCTGCCTCAGAAGCCACACTTGAAGTTAGCACGAGTTCAGAGTCAAAATGGCATTGTACTGTCTTGGAGTGTCCTGGAGGTAGATCGAAGCTGTGCCACTGTTGACAGCTACCATCTCTACGCTTACCATGAGGAACCCAGTGCCACTGTGCCCTCACAGTGGAAAAAGATTGGTGAAGTAAAGGCACTTCCCTTGCCCATGGCATGCACTCTCACCCAGTTTGTATCTGGCAGCAAATACTACTTTGCAGTACGAGCCAAGGATATTTATGGACGTTTTGGACCTTTCTGTGATCCTCAGTCAACAGATGTGATCTCTTCTTCCCAGAGCAGTTAAACCTTGGAGCCTTTATCGCTTCCTCTGAGTTCCACTTTTTGGTCTTGTTTTAATCTTGTGCATGATATCCATTGTAAAATCCACATTGTGCAAGATTTCTTGGACAGAAGTGTATATACACTACATTTGTTTATAATCAGAAGTAAAATAAATAGCCCATAAAGCAAGAATCTTTTTCCTGGACAATTGAAGCTTCAAGGTTTTGAAATGTAAATGTGCACCTTGCTTTAGTTTTAAGGCTGGGGAATATGTGTGGGTGTTTATGTGTGTTTTTCCCTATTTATATGTTTACTGCAGTGGAATCTCCCATTTCCATTCTCACATTTACCTCTCTTCAAGTATAAAGTAAGTAGATCAAGGGATCCGAGGTATGGTATGTGGCATGATTTGCTTCTGAGGCATCTATCTGTAGGTTCATAGCTAAATGACTTAAACTAAATCTGAACAAAACCCAAAGAAAGAAAGAAAAAAAAAGCAAAATGGCTAAATAGTTTAAAATAGGTTAATTTGAACACAGGAAAGGATCTGTTCATCTTTTTTCTTTTCTTGGTTGTTAATTAGGTGAAAAAGATCTGCATTGGCCCTTGTTTCCTAATCTGGCTCTTACATTTATTTTGTGCCTTAAAGATTAACTACAAAAATAAACATGACCATTTGTCCATTGTTGATCTTCTCATTCAGCCTTTTGCCCTTCGTTTCTCCTTCAGTTCTACTAAATATAGCACGTTTCCTTCAAGTCAATTTTAAACCAAGGCTTTAGGGATATTCTTACCAGTGGGATCACTACATTTAACTCTAAAAATTGGAGTCACTCTTTTCTTCTAAGAACATAAGTGCTTTTATGTTTGGTCACTATTTAAATTAACTGTGTAAAATGGACTAAGAGAAGAAATACCATATTGTGAAAGAAAATTGTCCTTCAAACATATTGTAGAATTTATGTTCCATACTGTGTTAAAGATTAGGAAAACAGTGCTTGTTCACTTTATCACCCAAAGTATAGTATTCTTTCATAGGTAGTAAAATTCACAAAATACAGTGAGCTACAATAACAAAGGGAAAGTTTTATTTCCTTACTATTCTCATACCTTTTTTTTTTAATTTGTTTTGTCTTAACCTTTTAACTTTGTTTTGATAGTGCCAAGTTTTGTCTGATTTACCCTCTGTCAACTTTGGACAGAATTTCAAGTATATCCTTTGGGGTTATTTTATGTAGCAATTAGGTAATCCTTTCTGTGCATCTCTGTTCCTGTTCAGAGTTAATCAATTTCCGTTTAGATCATGGATTTTCAGTATGAGTGCCAGCTCTACTGGTATCAGGTAGGTGTTCAGGTGTGGGTAGTTCAGGGCAGGAGAGATGGGATAAGTTTGGGGATGAGAGTATGGTTGGGAATAGTTTGAAAGAAATTCATGGAGTTTGTGAAATAGCTTTTCAAGTCATCTTCTCTTACCATATTTGAGTTCGTATTCCTACCTTCTGAAAATAAATTCATTTTTAATTTTTCTTGGGATTATAGGAGGGAGCTATCCCTTTTATTAATTCTGCTTGGTTTGCAACTTTGGTAGCTTGTAATGGGAAGCATTACAGTAATGCTGTAAAGAAACTCTCATTAGAGACTTCACTGATCAGTATATTGTCACATTAGGTGTAAAGTTTGATTGATGCTGAAGAAAGCCTACAAATTGCCAAAATGTAAGTGCTCCAGAACCTTCCTTTTACTTTCAGAAAATGAGACCACAATGAGAATTGAAGTTTTTATGAATCCAATTTGCCAACCAAGTAACGTAGATGTTACTCATTCTAGGACTAACAATGATGGTAAAAAAAGTTGTCAGTGTCATGCCAATGAAAATTTGAAAAGGGAGACATTGATAATCTTCTAGATGTGTATGAACACCTATCTATATCTGCATGTGTGTATGTTTTTGTCTACAGTGGTTGCGTTGCTGATCATGTGTTCAAGATCATTCCTGTCTACAGAATGGAAAGCCCGTGTTCAATTAAAAGTATTCTTTATTGGCCGGTTTTATGGTCATGTGATGACAATTTGCTTATCTAGCCTAGAAAAACTTCCCTTTTTTTTTTTTTTCTTAAAAGCTTTCATAGCATTATATAATCAGGTGAAGAAAGCCCAGTAGAATGAAAATACATTTTAGTCTATACTGTGTCTTCTGTCAAACAAAAAAAGTAAGTTCTCAAATAGTAACCCTAAAAATACATTTACTACACCAAAATAAAACTTTTTATTCCAGATGGTGGAAGGAAGGTACAGAGAGTGTAATTATTTGAGGAAAGTGTATATTATGATATGCTCTCCTCAAATTAGCATGCCATGGGATTTATAGGCAACAGCTATACTGAATTTACTGAAAAATGCTAGTGCTAGAACTATAGGCATTTATTTTTGACAGGTTTTGTTGATGAGCTCTGACTTTTGCTTTATTTCCTTTGGGAGAGAGATTGCAAGACTGTATTGTAGCAGTTCACACTCCATGGTACCTTTTCACAAAGTATTACAGATAAGTTTGATTATCCCATTTTGGGAATGCAAGTTTGCTACAGTTTAAGCCTGACATTACCTGTGTAAGTATTGCCTTATTAGAAATCCTGAAAGCTTCTGATATTTCCACCTAAAATATAGGATGTTCATATGGCATTTGAAGATAATGGTGATGTTTGTTACTCTCTGTTTTGCACTTTATCAGAGTAATTTTCACCCTGTTTTAAGTGTGAGTAAGTCTGTTTTTAAAGTTACGTTCTTGCCAGTAAATTTATAAAATACAAAGACAACATCTGTTGTTAACTGTTAACTTTCTGAGGTAACTATATCCCTGTTTCCCTGAACTCACTTTAAAATATGCAGAATATTGTGTACTGTTTACTACTGTACTACACAGTAGATGTTCACAAGAGAAGTGAAGAGTACAGCTTTCTTCCTTGAAAAGTACATTTTATTGGGATGCCATTTGCCTCACAGAGTGTTTCCCACTTGCCCCACCCCCATTGCTGGATAATAAATGAAAGATTTAATTGGGAAATGTGACCGTAAGCAAGGAACTTTAGAATTTTTGGTACAACTGTCTGCAAAATTCCTTAGGCAGGCAGGCTGCACTATACAGTTCTCTTACTGTACTGAGTAAGTGTTAACCTAGTTTTTGTCATTTGCTCTTTTGCTTACATTTTCCAAATTATTTATGCAGGAAGGTGAATGTTAATATTGCATGATATGCATTTATCTTGTTGCACAAATTTGCCAGTACTGTACAAGATTAACAAAACAATGCCTGTGGTATCCTCTTCTCTTACTTTGATACACTGTGATTTTAACACATTAGAGTACTGCAGAGACCTTCCAGGTGTTCTCCCCAACTTTCCATTTTGGGCTATTTCAGAATCATATGATTTATTCATTATTTTAATTTCTTTGTTGGCCATTGACTTGCTTTATTCTAATTTCCAGAAAAACCATGCCCCAATATTGGATTGTTGGAAATAATTCTATCTAAAATCAATGCAGGATTCTGCCTTCCCTTACTATTTACTGAGTGATGCCCCTCTCCCACTTTTTAAAATTTTTGGACAAAAAGAACAACCTCATGAAGTGTTTTAGTTAGTGTGGCAGACTTAGATCGAATTCCTAAAATGCATTCCCCTAGAGCCAGCCAATGGGAAGGAATGATAAGACATGTTTTGTCTTCTTCAAATAGTTTTATCATGCTACATAAGGTTTTTGTTCTTGTTTTTGTTTTTTTATTTGTAGAGTCAGCTAAGTACCCATCATTCATACTTAAATGCTGGGGGGTTTTGTTTTTGTTTTGTTTGTAAATAAGGTAACTGGGCAATCAAACACCTTTTTGGGATCCTGGATTCATTATTTTCTCAGCCATTTCAAAATTAAATACAAAAATAAATCCTTTGTAGGAAACTTGCATCCTGATTTTTCTTTATTGCAGTTGAAAGTGTAAATAATAAGACAATGTAAGACCTTCCTAATGTCTAATATAAACTGGGCTATAGTGAGTTGCCCTATTTTTATTAGGTTTTGAAGGTTTTGTGGGGTTTTTTTTCTTTTTTAAATGTACAGTAGAGTGGTGTCTGTATAAGTGTTAACTGTAGTGGGATTTTGTCCAGCAAGCCTGAAATTTATACTTTGAAATAAACTACTGGGTTTTTAACATTCTGAGTATTCTGATTCATTCTAATTATTCTCAGCCCTTGTGTTGCTTATGGATGTTTCTCACCTCGTTAAGAATCATCCATTATACTGTATAGTATGGTTTATTTAACTCATTTTGGCAATACCACAACACTCAAACCACATTCAGTTCTCTAGCTTTGAAAGAGAAGTTGTTACGTAGAGTTGCTCCCAGATAGATGTGCTGTTTTTAACTGATTGGAGACCACATTAAGGTAATATTGTGTGCCTACTCTGTACCACAGAAAGACTTAGCCGAGCTTGTTAATGACCAGAAGAACCACTAACTGCATTTCTATTAGAGGTTCCTTTGAAGCTCCACCATCCCCTAGGGCTTTGTCATTAAGTATATTCAGCCCGGGGAAGGATAAAAAGCATGGAAGAGGACAGGTTCTTAGGAGCCAGTCTGGAAGTGATACTACTATCAGGTTCCTTGGGCAAGAACCCTATCACATGGCACAGCTGTCTAGGGGAACCTGGGAGATGTAGTACATGTGGCCAGGCATGAAAGGAGAATATGGATCTGGGTGAGCAGTTTCGGCTACCATCTTGTATATATATATAAACTTGTATGCTAAAGCCAGGTATTACCTGTTTTCCAGAGTATTTCTTCTACAGTGTGTCACCCTGTAGTGAATGTTGTAAAAAAAGAAAAAAAAAAAAAAACCTGCAAAATCAACAGAAAATGAAAGCGGCAGGCTTTCAATTTAACATAGTTTATTAGGACTAATTCTGAACGGAAAAACATAGCTAAAATAGTGCCTTTGGAATCTTATTTGCAACCTTCTATTCCCTTCTATTCCCTCAACTCCCTCCTTCATTTTATGTCATGTTTCAAAATCGGTTTCATGGTAATAAAATCAAAGTCATAGGTCTCTGGCATGCCCTGGTGGAGAGTTTTGTTGAAACGGTTCCAG
Source organism: Mustela putorius furo (assembly GCF_011764305.1). Classification (NCBI taxonomy): domain Eukaryota; kingdom Metazoa; phylum Chordata; class Mammalia; order Carnivora; family Mustelidae; genus Mustela; species Mustela putorius. The sequence goes on along the minus strand of NW_025422368.1, from coordinate 33,742,741 downwards.
TGAAAAACAGGGAGGCCACCTTGTACTGTGGGACCACTAATGGCATAGGCCGTGTACTCGGATGCAAGGTAGATATCTGCCACCTGGAAAGAGAGAGGAGAGGGACATCTTAGAAAACCATTTGGAAAAAACTAGATTCCTGTTTTTCCTTGTGGGGTTGTTTTTGTTTTTCATTTTGTTTGTTTGTTTGTTTGTTTGTTTTGGTCCTGCTCTTTTTCCAAAGTCACAGTATTAGCTCCCTTTTAAAATAAAATCTTGCAAGCTTCCACAACATGCTCTTCCATAACCATTTGGTATTCAGATGTGAATTGGGCAGAAGTGCATTAACGTAGCCAGAAGTGTGAGATCGGGAGACAGAAGGCTCATGTTCAGAATTTTAGCTCCAAAGCTTGTTTAAAAAAACCCCTATGGGATTCCATTTTCTCATTTGTGAAAGGATTTTAATAACCATACTTTATAGAAGAGTTGTTATGAGGATTAATGAGAGAAAATGCTTGGAGTAGTGACTAGATACCTTCTTCAACAAAAGTTGTTATTAATCAGGGCAGTAATGAGATTTATTTTTAGGAAATCAAGTTTTATTTATTTATTTATTTATTTGACGAGAGAGTGAGAGAGAGAGAGGGAGCGAGTGCACAAGCAGGCAGAGCAGCAGGCAGAGGGAGGGGGAGAAGCAGGCTCTCCACTGAGCATGGAGCCCGATGTGGGACTCCTGGGATCATAACCTAGGCAGAAGGCAGATACTTAACTGACTGAGCCACCCAGGTACCCCGTGACAAGAGTTTTAAAGTAGAAGAAACTCAATATCAAAAAAACAAGGTCTGTGGTTCTCAAAAGCACCTAAACACTGGATAGCAGATCTTAACCTTAGAGGAAAAAGAAAAAGATACCTCATAACTTCTGATTTTCTGTATATCCCAAATGACTTAGGGGAAATGATAAGTATACACTTAAACAAATTCTTTTGATGAAAAATTGGCAGATTCCCCTCTCCAGAAGAAAGTAAAGTTGGCAGACGGAAGGTTGGCTTGGGTTCTCTCAGGCAAGGCAGCAGAGGTAATTCTCTGTGTATTCAGGAATGGCTAGAACACTTCTTACACACTTTACTGAATGTTTGCAAACACCATTAATAAGAAATAAGCATTAGGGTTTCATGTGTGTCAGGCTCTCTATATCCACTGAATTTTACTTTACACAACATATTGGGGGTCATTAAAGCTAGAGCTCTGGTATATAGATAAAAAGTAGCTTGAGTAGGAACTAGACTATTCTGAAGCATCTTCTTTTCAGGCATTAGGCTGATAGAAAAAATTATGTGTAGGGGGATCAGCATTCTTAATAGTTAACTCCACTTCTAACTGATTTCTTCCAGAATTTAGGACTGAAAGTGCAAACAAAGAGACATGCCCAAACCAGGAATGCAAAAGGACGTATCAGAATGATTCTTTTCCACCAACCACATGGCTAACTCATACCCTCAGACACCCTAAATCCAGTAGTCTGCAGGAAAATTCTTAATGACCAGATCTCTGAGAGGGAAAAAAAGACCCTGATTTGTAATGTTTGCTGATTTGCATAGTATAAATACTCCTCCACGGCTGATTGCAAGCTGTCCACATCTGATTTTAACAACTGGTTCTCACGGCCCTTACGAGCTGGCTTCAGTCCACCACTGCAAACAAGTAATACCTATTTATTATCTATATTAGGTGATGCATTACAGCACTTAATAATTCTAACATGGTGAAAACCCTTTAGTGCTTATCCAGTAAACTTGTTCCTCCAGCTAAATTCAGTTCCTGTTTAATGTGAAAGCACACTGCTCCCAATAATATGTTCTTTGGACTTTGGGCTAGTCTGGTAATTTTGTGCTTTAGGCCACAAAAATATCTGCAGCTTTGCCTTTGGGCAGACCTAGGTGCAGGTAAAAATTAAATTCAAAAGCCAGTTTGCATGTTACCTTTGTGTCATAGCAACCTCCAGGACTTGGGTTAAGTGAGTTCAGGTCTTCACGGCAGCAGATGGTATTGCAGGGATCGCCCTTACTGTAAGGATCTTTCTTATAATCTAGGGGAAAGAGTGATAGGGATGAGGGTGAGTTCTGGCTGTTCGGAGATATACCTGCCCACAGGAAACTTTTTGAGTCTCTGCAAGTCTAGATAATCAGAGTCTATCTCATTGGAGTGGTCTCATTGACCCAGCCGCTCTCAAGAACCTTGAACAGTGAAGAGTGGATGGAAGAGAGAGAATAAAGGCTAAATGTGCATCACTGTTCTTCAACAAAATAAATACAAATTTGATACTGTTCATCAAAAATAAAGTGGTTATCAATAATTTTTGTTTTATTAGCTGCTTCTGTCCTTGGAAGAAAACCTGTGTTAGGGTTGAGGGGGAGTGGTAAAAAGAAAGTACTCTGTATGGGTTATTTTATCTGTGTTTTACATGCTATTTTTTTCAGTGAAAAAAATCTATAGAATCTTCTTCCCTGTCATCTTATAAAAGAAGACAAAATCCTATCTGTTGAGTATAAAATATGTATAGTATTGATTGAATACCAAATACCAAATAACTTCTTTTAATTCCTTCTAGTACAAAGATTGATTCTTTACGTGGGAAAACTTACATGGATTCTTTATCCATGCAGAAGAAAAGGAGTTTTGAGGAATGGTTCTTGAGAAATGTGCTACGTACTATTGTATCGCATGATATATTTCATGGATGCCATATCCGTCACGTCCCCTTGGTCACGCCGGAAGATTTTGGCTCGTGAAGCCATGTCATAGGAGAACTCCAAACCCAGCTTCTTAACTAGCATTGGATAGCCACTCCAGGTGTAGATTTTTTCATGGAAAGGAATGTTGTAGGAGGGCCAATATCCTGATTCCAGATGGAAAGGAAGGAGGGTGAGATTGACAGGGAGACAGAAAAGAGAGATGTCATTAATGATAGTTTCTTTTGAAAATCAGCATAGATGTGTGATTATAAAATGACATTACAACGAAAATAAAGCTCTGAATGTGAACACTGGCCTTCAAACTGATCCTTTTTTAAATTTACAGAATCAATATACCTCTAGATGGTTCCATTAGGGAAAGAAGAGCATCAGAATGCTTTGGTTTTCACCCCAAATTCTTAAAGCAATCTATTAACCAGAAAAATAATTTGTAATCTAATTAATAAAGTGAAGTAAAACATGGAGCTGTCTGGGGAGCTGGTGTAAGTGAACCTGGTTCCTGAAACGCCAAAAGATAGTTTCACAGTGTGGCCCTAACAGGGAGCAGGCCAGGTGCTAATCATGGAACAGTGGAAGAACATAGTACCTAAAGTTAAGAAAGCCTGAATTTTAGGCTCAGGGCTGAATCACAAGGTCTCGGACAGTTAACTTTAACTTCACTTTATTTGCTCTTTTTAATGGAGCGGGAAAGGAAAAATCCATAATTTGGAGAGATTGGAGATAATCTTTAAGGTTCCAGCAGGCTTTAACTTCTTTGAAAGCATTCCTTAAGGCTTCATGATGTGCCAAGGCCATAGAGCACGTTCGTCACTAAGCATCAGACATGTGACACAGCTCTAGTACAATCAATACTTCAGGAACAGCCCAGATTCCGGGGTCTACAGGACAGTTAGTCAACACAGGCGGGACTCCTCCACCATTCAGGGTTCATTTTCCATCCCCCATATTGTCTTGGCCTTTGTCTGCCTTTCTCCCTTTTTACTGTTTTATAGGATCCCCTACTCAGGGGTGAGATTACAGAGATTTTAAAAAATGACAAGACACAGGCCAGCATCAGGAAGAACTGAGATTAAAGACAATATTGAACTGACAGGCTAAAATCATGTTCATTACTATAGTATATCTAGGTTATATATAGACTTAGGGGTTAGACTGCCTGGATCTGAAGCCTGGTTCTGCCTTCATTAGGTTTGTGACTTTAGACAAATTATTCAATTTCTCTGTGCTTCAGTTTCTTCAGCTATAAAATGTGAACAATGAAAATACCTATCTTACAAGGATGATGATGAGCATGAAACGAGCCCAGGCAGATGGAGTGCTTATAATAGCATCTAATACTTGGTAAGCATTAGATGAATATTAACTGTTATAACTACTATACTTCTCTTAATGTGAATGCAACTCAAATGAATAATCAAAATGGCTGCTTTACTCTTCACATTTTCCTAAAGCTTCATGATTTATAAAAGCATTTGAAATAGATTATCTTATGTCACAACAACCTAATGATGTATATAAGCCTTATCGTCCCTCCTTATAAAAAATGAAACAGAGGTTCAGAGATGTCCAAAGCTTCCTTTCTGACCAAAAGGCATCCAGCAATATACCACAGTTGCTTCCAAATTCCAGGAGTTCTGTAGAACTGACTTTTTATTTTATTTATTTTATTTTTATTTATTTTATTTTATTTCTATCTTTTTATTTTATTTTATTTTATTCTATTCTATTTTATTTTATTTATTTGACAGACAGAGATCACAAGTAGGCAGAGAGGCAGGCAGAGAGAGAGGAAGGGAAGCAGGCTCCCTGCTGAGCAGAGAGCCCGATTCGGGGCTTGCGCATCATGCATCATGACCCGAACCAAAGGCAGAGGCTCTAACCCATTGAGCTACCCAGGCGCCCCTGGATTTTTATTTTAATGGCTGTGTGATAGCACATAAGTATTTGGGCAAATCACCTGTTTCTTTCTGAGCCTTTCTTTCCTTATAGTAAAATGGTAACAGTGCAACTTATCTGGAAGTATATTAATGAAGATCAAACAAGAGAATGTAAGAAAGGCTGAAAAGAGTGCGTAGTATACAGTGGACAATGAATTTAACTCTGTGTTCTTCCCACCTTCAGCAAAACAACTACAGACAGATCAGCATCAGATTTTTTTTTGTCTAAGGGTAGATTTCTTCATGGAATCTAGGAATAAGATCGCAAAGAACCTGAGTCTGCCATTCCATAATCAGTCGCAGTCCAAAGAAGAAAAGGCCATGAATAATCTGTCCCCTTTAACACACATCTCCCTCTTGAGGCTGCTGATTTTATCAGGCTCTCATGATCTGGATGGGCCAGGCCATGTCAAGATCGGATAGCTGACTTCTCAGTTTTGAATGGCAGTCCTAACTACGTGACAGCCAATGACTGGACTTCTCTGTTGAGCCGTATCTGATCTGCTTGCCAACTGAAATCTCCATCTTTATGAATTGTTTTCTGCGTATTATGAGCATTTGGTTGGCGTCATTATAAAATCTCTGCGGACCTGGGAGCAGACCAGGCCCTGATTCTGGGGGTCCATATCTTCCTTTGATTCTGCTTCTGCTCATCTATCAGCTGATCTATTGTAGCACTGTCCTAATTAGTCCCCTGCCTTCTCTCTGACTCCCAGTCTGTGCTCCCTTTTCTAAAACTGCCATTTTTCACTCACCACTACTTTCCACTGCAGAGCCCTTCCTCTAGCTGTCTCGAAAGCTAACATTCTCTCAATCACAGCACAGTTTTCATGCCTCCATTTGTTTGACCTTGTCCCCTTGTCAAACTGCTGAGCTCTTTTTTGACATTTAACCATCACTCAGACATCATCTTCACTCTTCCTTTATTCAACAAATATGCACATATGTTGTGTGTGCCAAACACTGTGTTCGATGCAAGGTAAGTAAGACCGCTTGCTTTGTGTCAGCAGTGTGCTCAAGAATTAGAAAGAATTATCCCAATTCACTCTCAAGACAACTTTGAAATTGGAAAAGAAAAGGTCCATATTCCCGCATCCAAAAACGGGAGGCCAGATAATTCAGAACTCAGGGTTTTGCAGATCTTAGAACAGCAGTGAGGTATGCATATCACACATGACATTGCAGTGTCTGTGGGCAACACTTCATAATCAGAGGCATTGGAATCTCTGGAGACTAATGTACAGTGTCCCTGCAGGAGAGGAAAAAAAGACTAAACAGTTCAAGTCTACCGAACTGTCAAACGGGTAGTTTTGCTACCAAAAGGTCAGGTCAGGTCATATTTTGGTACTAAGTTTAGGAAAAAAAAATTTTTTTTTTTTTAGATTTCAAAATTACAGATAAGTGATTGTGGACCTGTACCGCTAATGTAGTGTTTCACAGACGGAGAAAGTGAGGCTTGGAGAGAGTAGTAAATCATTTGCCTGAGATTTTGAGGAGCAGAGATTCAAATCAAGGTGGTGTCACTCTAAAACCCATGATTCAAATGTCAGGGCTCTGGTCTTGCCCTTCAGACCCGCCTTCTCTGATCCTCCCACTGACCGTGCCCACCCCTGGGCTAGGCACCCCAGACTTTATGACCGCTCTTTCTGTTCTGGGTTCTAAGGGCTGGTTCCGTGCCTCGCTTCCTCACTAGACTGAGTTTCTAAAGGTTGGGGCATTTGTAACCTGCAGCCATGCTTTTCCAATCCGTGGGCCAAGGAAGCACTTCTGTAAATATTTGCTGAGTTAGACTAAAAGCTTTACCCAGGAGCTCAGGAGATAAGGTAACGTTAGAGTGATGAGAAGTCCTAAGTCCATAAATGCCTGGCTTTGTCCCCAACTATACAATGTCATGTAAGAGTCTGGGGTGCAGATTTCACATGTTGTGCTGAAGCTGGGAGTTCTTTCCCAGTGTAACTAGCAATGGCTTTCCCATCTCTTCTTCCCCGATGTACACCCCTCCCCATCACAGAGCCCCATACCACACATTCCCCACCACAAAGGCATACACACTCACAGACGGATCGGACTTCCAGACTTCAAGCATAAAGACAGTACCTTTCCGTAGAATCTCAGTTTGGTCGGAATATTCTACATATGTAGGAATTTGCTCCACAATGTACAGAGTGCCTGTGTCAAGGCTGTACTTTGGCTTTACCTTCTTCAAGTCCAGGACCATGTATTGATTGTTATAGGTGCCTGAAATGTTGGGAGACACGAAGTAGGGTTTGGGTGCGGCTCTACTGGTTAACTCAAAATCTGAACATACGTACATGCCTAAGAGCTCTTCTGCCAGGCCACTTACCAGAGTTGTAGTTTGAAAAGATCTCTGCCCACTGCCTGCCATCATTTGCCATCATATTGGCCACACGGACCCTTTGCCATGCGAGGAGAGACTGTGGTGCCACAAGCTTTAGTAGAGTTTTATTATACACACTGTTTGTGGTCTGTAGCAATATCAAACCACTGCTAAGAATGTAAAAGTCATCCAGAGACTCCAAAAACCCTGCAGAAGAGACAAATAGACAATGAGCATACATCTAGCTAGTATATTCAACCAACATTATTAGCATAGAGCTTTGCATACACAATGCATTTTACAAAGAGTATCAGTTATTATGATCCTTGATCTGCGGTAGCCTCTCTTGGTTTGGGCTCACCTCTGTAGGGCTTGTTTAACAGCTCCTTATAAAAATGTGCCAATGGACCTCTGACCCTAGATTCCCTATTGATATTTTTTGATTTTATAATTTGGGTGATAAAAGTATATTAAATCAGGACTCTTTCCGATTTTCCAAAATGATAAACAGAAATAGATCCCCACTAACTAGGATTTTGCAGGAGAATTTAGAATTAGGGAGGGGGATTAAAGGGTTCATTGTTGGATAATAAGATTATGGATGTGTTCTTTCTTCTCTTTCCACTTTTCTATATTTTCCAAATTTTACATAATGAGTCTACATGATTTTTAGAAAGAGGAAAAACATCCACATTTACATAAGTAGACATGGTTTTGAAATTAGGATCTTGCCACTCTGGGTCAGGCAACACTTTTTCTAAGTGTTGGCAGCAATACGGGAAAAATCAGTGAAGCCACAAGTCTTTTTTAAAAGGCCTATTTTGTGCTTTATGCTTTGTGATTGTGATAGAAATCAAAGTATTATCACATACAGCTCTAGCAGTGAGAGAGGATATACTGTCATCAGTAACGAGTCATGAAGGACGAATTGTCAAGTGGTGAAGAAACCTCAGAGAAGGACCCAGTGAGAGGGTTAGAAGAGGCCAAGGTGAAAAGCTCCTTTGGTACTTCCCAAACTTACACATTTTATACCACCTTATCATTTCTGCCATATCTGATCACTTGTAATTTATTTACTCTTTTTCCCTTAAATATACTCTTTCCAAACTTTAAATACTTAACTTGTCACATACAACAATATCTGAGGAACCATGAGGTTAATGTTTTGATCTTTTTTTTTTCCCTCAGAAAACACATGAAAACAAATACATTTCTACTAACATGCGAAAATTACTTGCCCACAAACCACCTAATACCACCTCACCAGCACTATGCAAGCCGCACACAGAGAAACACCAATGTATCTGAAGCTTTTGTAATCGGGAAGGACAAGATGAGGTGCAGAGAGGTGAGGGCATCTTTCCAGGACCATACAGCCAGCTGCTGGCAGACCTGGGCCTAGAGTGCAAGTCCTTGACCCAGTCCAGCGCTCTTTCCACTAAGTGTGAACTCCCGTGCTCAGCCTTCATGGCTGTCCTTCTTCAGGCTTCATGAAGGCAGGAGGAGTAAAGCTTCATGGAGGAAGTAGACCTGGAACTGAGTCTGGAAGCTTGTATAAGAATTGATTAGGGTGGGCGCCTGGGTGGTTCAGTGGGTTAAGCCACTGCCTTCGGCTCAGGTCATGATCGCAGGGTCCTGGGATCGAGTCCCACATCGGGCTCTCTGCTCAGCAGGGAGCCTGCTTCCCTCTCTCTCTCTCTGCCTGCCTCTCTCTCCGTCTACTTGTGATCTCTCTCTGTCAAATAAATAAATAAAATCTTTAAAAAAAAAAAAAAAAGAATTGACTAGGGGGCACCTGGGGGCTCCTTTGGTTAAGCGACTGACACTTGGTTTTGGCTCAGGCCATGATCTCATGGTTGGAGATCTAGCTGGTGCGGGGCTCTGTACTCAGTGCGGACTCTGCAGGAGATTCTTTTCCTTCCCTCTCCCTCTCCCTCTGCTCCTCCCCAAACTCATGCTTGTACGCTCTCTCTAAAATTTAAAAAAAAAAAAAAAAAAAAAAAAAAAAAGTGACTAAGAAGAGAGCAGTGAGGAAAACAGGTATGAATAAAGATGTACAGCTGGAATAGATGTGGCATAGGAGGCTGGAAGTTTGGGGAGGTGGAGGCAAAGAAACATCAGAAAATACAGTTGGCCAAAGAAGATGCATGAAAACATGTTCAACATCACTCATCATCAGGAAAATGCAAATCAAAACTACAAGGAGATACCACCTCACACCAATCAGGATGGGTAAAATAAAAAAATCAAGATGGCCAACAGATGCATGAAAACATGTTCAACATCACTCATCATCAGGAAAATGCAAATCAAAACTACAAGGAGATACCACCTCACACCAATCAGGATGGGTAAAATAAAAAAATCAAGAAACAAGTGTTAGTGAAGATGTGGAGAAAAAGGAACACTTCCTTTTTTTTTTTCTTTTTTAAGATTTTTATTTGACAGAGAGAGAGAGAGAGACAGCAAGAGAGGGAACACAAGCAGTGGGAGGGGAAGGGGGAAGCAGGCTTCCTGCTGAGCAGGGATCCGGATACAGGGCTTGATCCCAGGACCCTGGATCATGACCTAAGCCAAAGGCAGACCATTAACAACTGAGCTACCCAGTCACCCCAAAAAGGAACCCTTCCATGTGCACTCTTGGTGAGAATGCAAATTGGTGTAGTCCCTGTGGAAGACAGTATGGAGGTTCCTCAAAAAGTTAAAAATAGAACTACCCTATGATCTAAGAATTGCACTACAGAATATTTACCCAAAGAATATGAAAATACTAATTTGAAGGGATACACGTCCCCTATGTTTATTGCAGCATTATCTACAATAGCCAGTATGTAAGCATCCCAAGTGTTCATTGAGAGAAGAGTGGCAAAGAAGAGGTGCTATATAATATATGTGTACACACACACGCGTGCACGCACACAGTGGAATATTACTCAGCCATCAAAAAGAATGAAATTGACATTTGCAATGACATGGATAGAGCTAAAGAGTATTATGCTAAGACAAATTAAGTTAGAGAAAGACAAACACCATATGATTTCCCTTATATGTGAAATTTAAGAAACAGAACAAATGAACAAAGAGAAAATAAAGAGATAAACAAAAAACCAGACTCTTAGTTATAGAGAACAAACAGATGGTTACCAGAGGGGAGGTGTGGCGGGGGGCATGGGTAAAAGAGGTGATGAGAATTCTTTCCTTGTGATGAGCACTGAGTAATGCATTGAATTGTTGAATCACTATGCTGTACACCTGAAACTAATATAACAATGTTAACACACTAGAATTAAAATAAAAAAAATACATAGTTGGACAGTCATTCATTTATTCATTCAGTGAACAAACTACTGTGCATCTCCTTTAGGCCTAGTAGGGAGAGGTAGGGCGCAATCAGATAATGGGCTCACCCCAAGCTAAAGATAAGACCTAGAGCTGCAATGGGAGTCAGAAATCCTGCATTTGAATTCTCTGCATTACAAAGAGCAAATCTGGCCCTTCTTATTTTATCTCTCTGTTCCTTATTCCCTTCCTCTGATAACCTGGGACTAAGTGATGTCATTCAGCACTAATGGTATAATTTTAATTTCTGGAAATTTCTGAGTCGGAAATTAACATGATGAGGGCAGTGTCCAACCAACTCATAATGAACTTCCCCAAGGCTGTCACTGGCCTATTAGAAGTCTGTATAAATGACAGAAGCTTGCACATTCCAGGTGGGATAAGGATTGATGAGTGGATGGCGCCCTTGAATGAAATTTTCAAGAGCATCTGCTTTGGAAGACATAGCCTGGACATTGGATGCATGACTTCACAAGCAGTGTGGGATGGATTTCAATGACCATTCATTCACCTCTTGGGCTGGGCTCATTTTGCAGTGTTCAATCTGTACAACCATACTTGGCAGCCCTGGGTAGACGATCTCCGTGGACTGGAATGTCACATTTCTGGCATAATAAACTTGCTAATTCACTCTCTATGAACACAAGAGGGCAGCGTTCTTTAATATGTGTGAGTGACTATGGCCAACAGGTAAGAAGCTGTGGTTCGCCCAAGAGCAAGACTGTTTATTACAGATGGAAAAATGTAGGCCACCCAGAGTTCTGGAACAAAGAGAATGAATTGGCTTGCAAAACAACTCCAGTCAAGATGGTTAATTCTATAATTTAGAGTTTAAGATGAAATAAAAAGGAAAAGGCCGAGTGGGGACAAAGTCATGAAACATTACAAGAGAAATGTTCTTTGCCAGGGTTGAATTATATTCTTGCTTTTATCTGTCATTAGCAGCTTTGAAAGGCAGGCAATTCTAGATCAAGAGGAAGTGAAAAACTCAAATATGAAAGCCAACCTGCAAATCACATTTCATAGTTTGTTCACTGCTGAATTTAATTAAGAAATAAAAAGGAACCCTGACAGTTAAATCTCAAGACTCAAATCACTTGAATCACAAAAATAAACAGAGACCACTACCCTCTGATGTCATTTAGACTTATCGCTTAGTACAACCCAGAAAAAAATGTAGCCTTGTTATCCTGCCAGGTGCATTTAAACCACGCCCATTTCTGTATTGCATTAATTAGCGGCTGTAAAGCTCGGAAAACCAAACACCTTCATTCTTTTCCCTAAAGAGTAGAACCAAGTGTTGACCAAGAGCATAGATAACACACAACTCAGTGCCAGGAGTATGGATCATGTTTAGAAAAATAGCTGTGCTATGTCTTCACGCACATGCCGGCCCTCCATATTCTCTGCTGTGTGACCTTGCAGCATCTCCCATCAAAAGACGCCCATTTCCTGTCTCCTCGGTCAGGGCTGGATTTGGAACTCGCTTCAGCTAACAGAATGGGCCAATTTTGAGGCTAGGCCTCAAGAAAACTTGCACCCTTCCGCTTCCTCTCCTGGAAACTTGGTATTGTCCTGTAAAGAAGCCTAGCTGAGCCTGGTGTCTCGGTGAGAAGCCACATGGAGGAGGACCAACCATCCCAGCCAAGGTCAAGCTCTAGGCTACCAACCCCTAAGTGTGTGAGGAAGTTCCTCGAACGTCAGCAGAGCGGCACACCCACTCCACAGACAACCACGGATGCGTGAACCTGCGCAGCTGAGGTGTCCAGAGAGAGCCACTTAGTTGGCCTGTGGACTCAAAAGCGGTAGGAATTACATATTGTTTCTAGCCACAAAGTTTTGGAGGTTATTTTTTATATAGAAGAAGCAAACTGACATCATCATCATCATAATAATCCAATTATACTACATACTTTGTTTTGAAAGGTCTGAATGCCATTTAACACCGGTCGGTATGACACTTGGGGAACTCTCTTGCCTTCCTTTCGTAGCAAAGGAATGCACAGTAACTTTGTACCATACTCTCAGCCTTTCTGCTTAGCTTCTTCCCACTACTGAAGAGAGACGTGTCACTTCTCTGCCCCATGGAGAGCACCAGCCTGGACCAGGCTGTCTGCCTTCTCTAAGCCAGTGTGGCAACCAGTCAGTAAGTGTGTATCACACAGAGAGGATATCCCAAGCTCTGTGCAGTAATTCCCAGTTCAGAGACTATATCAGAATTCCCTCAGGAGCTTTTCCAAGAGGCTCATGCCCCGACGGGCCCCTCAGGATCCCCCGGCCCCCCCGAACCCCTTAGAGCCTCCACCAGAACCCCCACTCTACGGCCGCTGCCTGCAGAGGATGGCTCTTCTCCTTCCTCACTCTTACTAAGGGTGGCCTGTGGGGCTCCCCGTTATTCCAGGATACAAAATCCTACACCCATTCATTCTGCCTGCTCAACAAGGGACTCCCGTCTTCCCACGTTCCAGAGCGGCACTTATTTTCTTGTCTTCCCGCCAGGACTCTAACTGTTCGCAATCCATCTCCACTTCTCCTTCCAGTGATTATTCTTCCGTCAAGGAAGAATTTATTGAGCCCATTTCTGCCTAATCCTGCAGTAGGACTGTGATTCGTGGAGGATTCTTACTATGGTGTGTTTAGGCACAGGAGCTCATACTGTGGAGACAGAGTGTCTTGCCATCGTCTCCATAAGTGAATGCGCAGGTCTCGCAAAGACTATTTAGGGTGACCGCCGAGAAGTCGGCATTGTCTTTCATCAACATTCTGTTATCATCCACATCAGAACGAAATCTGTCCTTCTTCAATAACAAATTATCATCTTATTTATTTTATATTGTTTCCTGTTTTCTTTTCCATCTATCCCAAGTCATGTAAGATCCATGAGGGCAGGACCTTTTTCTGTCTTGTTCACTCCAGCACCAAGAGGAGGATTTGACACCTACTAGGTGCTCAGTAAGTAAGTGTGAAATCTAAGGAAGAAAGAGAGGATAGTGGTGACTCACCACCCACACATACATCAAATGCCTTGCTTTGGAAGGATGGACGCCATCATCGGGTCTTCGCAAACATCGCACTTCGATGAGCTATTTTTTTAAAAAAATTACTCAGCTATTTAAAGCGAATAAACAGCACTTTCAGGAATAAATCTAAGACTGACCCTGAGCACAGGCCTTTTCCACGATACCCCACGCCTGACGAATGTGATGGGAACAGGTGTGTCGTCTTGCAGATGGTGACAACACTTGACACGCGCAATGGGGCAAACACAGTAGAAACAATGAAAAAGAGGGTGAGTCATGGGGAAGTGCAGGTTTAAACAGGGTGGAGCGGGCGGGGGGAATCACCTTACGACAAGTATGGAAAGTAAGGTTAGATGTCTAAGATAGAAGAAGGAAATTTCCTGAGCCAGGGGTGGGGGCAGAGAGAGGTGTGGCCTGGGAAAAGGAAGGCATCGGTGTTCCAGGATGGGGCAGAGAACAAAAAAAAAGGTGCTTTAGAAAACAGAAGTGAGGGATGCCTGGGTGGCTCAGTTGGTTAAGCAGCTGCCTTCAGCTCAGGTCATGATCCCAGCGTCCTGGAATCGAGTCCCACGTCAGGCTCCTTGCTTGGCAGGGAGCCTGCTTCTCCCTCTGCCTCTGCCTGCCACTCTGTCCGCCTGTGCTCACTCTCGCTCCTCTCTCTCTGACAAATAAATAAATAAAATCTTTAAAAAAAAAAAAAAGAAAACAGAAATGAAGTGTTGTAAGATCTATCTACAATCCTTTGAAACAGGTGTCCTTGTTCTACTTTCATTTCTTTTCTTCCCTTGGTTCTACTTTTTAAGAGGCAGAAGACATAAATCTTGGCATGTATTAACTCGCAGACTATTTCAGCCTGACGATGGAAGTATGTGAGATAAAAGAGCTAACACGGAATTAGTCCAAGTAATTATAGTACACGAGGTAGGCAATTTTGTGACTTATGAAGGTAATAGCATTATGGATTATGAGGGAGGCAACTACATTTTCTTGGAGCTCTGAGACTCTTTCTTCTTTCTTTTCTTTTTTTTAAAAAATATTTTATTTATTTATTTGACAGACAGAGATCACAAGTAGGCAGAGAGGCAGGCAGAGAGAGCTAAAGAAGCAGGCTCCCTGCAGAGCAGAGAGCCTGATAGGGGCTTGATCCCAGGACCCTGGGATCATGACCTGAGCCAAAGGCAGAGGCTTTAACCCACTGAGCCACCCAGGCACCCCTCTTTCTTCTTTCTTCCTGTGTATCTACTTTCAAGGATTTGAACTTCTTAAGAGAAAAAGTTGAGCCAAGTGGTTGCTACAGACCATTATAGAACTGCCAGGGTCTTAGTGGATGGGTTTGGATCCCCTGTGTTAGAATCACCTGCTGGTATGTTTGCTACAAATGCTCCAGCCCAGACCAACTGAATAAGAATGTATATGGACACACTTTGGAATTTGCATTTTTAGCAAGCTCCCCTGGGAGCCTTTAGGTCGAAGGGGTGTGTAAACATGTGTTTAGGGAGGTGAGGGAATGCCTGGATATTATGCAAAGAAGGGGGCCCCCCACAGGCTTGATGAGACACCCTAAGTGCATTCCAGAGAACCTCACTTACAGAAAATTAAGTGTGAAGTCTCAGCCTCTAGGGAATCATTGTTACTGGAATCCTGGGTTGAAACACTTTGAATAGCTTTGTTCCCCCTGCAAGAGCTCCACCCCCTGGCATGCCTGGGAGGGTCTTTGAGCTCAGGGCTCTTTTTTCAGATTTAACCCTTGGGATAGTTATAGTCAGATAGTGTTTGAACTCAATCCCCAACCCGAGTCTAGTGATTTTGAGCATGTTATTTAACTTTTCTGAACCCTTTTTTTTTTTTTAAATACAAATACAATACCCTCCTTGTGAGGTTTTCATGAAAATTAAATGACATCCCACACACGAAATGCTTAGCCTCGTGTCAGTTACAGGGGAAGGCACATAAGTAGGAAATAAACAAATGCTGGTTTTGTTTTTTTTTTTAATTTCAGTAACAAGTTGAGCACAAACAAGTTTATAGCAATTTATTTAAAACTTGAGTGCTGCCTAAATCCACTAAAACTAGTTGGGTTCAATTCAAGTCATTTGTAATCAAGGAGGCTACAGAGGAGGAGATTCAAGCTCCAACGTCTGCGCTGAACACACAGGACTGCATCTGAAATGTCTCAATAATAATTCCTGAACATCTGGATTCCTGAACATGGATTCCTGTTCTCAAATCAAAGTTGTAAGAGAGAGAGCGGTATGGAGTATAGAGCAAACAATTATTTTGTTTACCCCTCTCTCCCCCCCCTTGCAATTCCAGCCATGGCCACATGGGGGTGCGCCACCCATTATCTGTGTCCCTTTTTAATTCCCATTCTCTTTTTTTCTTTCCTTTCTTTCCCTCTTTCTTCCTTCTTTGCTTCCATAAATATTTATTTAATGGTAACAATCATTGCAAGGCTTATGTGCTGGCTCTGGGCGCACAGGGTGAATGTGGAGTAAATGAATACAGAACATGAATATAGGCTCTGAAGAAATTATGCGTTGGGTACCGGGAAAGCTCAAAGGAAATACAGCTTACTCATAACAGAATTGAATTTTAAAAAAAAAAAAAAAGAGAGAGAGATATCTGGAAAGTCTTCAAATTTTGGGAGATTAAACAATACATTTCCAAGTGAGTCATGAATTAAAGAAATTATCCTGTAAGACATCATAAAATATTCTAAACTGAATGAAAATGAAAACAAAACAGACCAAAATGTGTCAGATGCACTGAAAAGGAGTGCTTCGAAGGAAGTTTTATAGTTTTATTTTCGTATAGTAGAAAACAAGAAAGATAAATTACCTGGGGTTCTACCTCAAGAAGTTAGGGGAAAAAAAAGTTGATTGCACAAAGGGAGAAAATGATAAAGATAAGAATGGAAATCGATGAGGAGGAAAAATGAACAAATAATAGGAAACAAATCAATGAAAATAAAATCTGGCTATTGGAAAATATCAGTTAAATTGACACATCTCAGGCTAGAGTGAATAACAAAAAAGAAGATATAGTATCATGAATGATTAAAGGGACTTAACTACAGATCCTACAGACAGACATTAAAAGGCTCACAGAAAATACTATAAGTAGCTTTATGTCAATAAACATGGTAACATCAAAGAAATGAAAACTCTTTGAAAGACAAATTTTTTAAACTGGCTCAAGACCAATTAGAAAACCTGAATAGTCCTGTTATCAATGAAAGAAATTGAGTTCATAGTTAAAAACTTTCCAACAAAAAGCCCATGCCTAAAAGGCTCAGCTAATGAATTCTATTAAACATTTAAGGGAAAAATATATTGCTAGTCCTACACAAACACTTTCAGAAAACATAGAAGAAAAAAAAAATTCTAAACTCAGATTATGAGGACGGGTATACCAAGACACCAAAACTATTACAAGAAACCACCGACCAATATCTCTCATGAATATAAATGAAAACATTCTTAACCAAATATTAGTAAGTTGAGTAAAAAATAAATAAGAAGAATAATATGACTAAATGGGGATAATCCAGGACGCCTGGGTGGCTCAGTTGGTTAAGCGACTGCCTTCGGTTCAGGTCATGATCCCAGCGTTCTGGGATCGAGTCCCGCATCGGGCTCCTTGCTCGGCAGGGAGCCTGCTTCTCCCTCTGCCTCTGCCTGCCATTCTGTCTGCCTGCGCTTGCTCTCTCTCCCTCTCTCTCTCTGACAAATAAATAAAATCTTTAAAAAAAAATAAAAAATAAAATAAATAAATGGGGATAATCCCAGGAATATCAAGTTGGTTTCACATCTGAAAGTCAACCCATGGAACTCACCATATTAATAAAGGAGAAAAATCACATGATTCTTTTAATAGAGGCTGAGAATTTCACAAAAATATGTTAAACAAAAACATTAAACAAAATAGGAAGGGAGGGAATCTTCTTTAAACTTATAAAAGGTAACTCCAAACACCTACAACAAACATCATACTTTATAGTGAAACATTGAATACTTCTCCCTTAAGATCAGAAATAGCAAAGGATTTTCATGCCACTTCCAGTCAGCACTGTGTTGGAGGTCTTATCAGTGCAATCATGCAAGAAAACAAAGACATACAAGGGAAGGAAGCAGTAAAACTGTCTTTACACAGAGATGGCATGATTACGTATAGAGAAACATCCCAACAAATCTACAAAAAAGCTGTTAGAACTGACCAGTGTATTTGGAAAAGTCCCAGGATACACAGTAAATATTTTTTAAAAAACTGTATTTCTGTACTGTGATGGTTTTAAAATTTTTCATGTATTCTTTGCTGTTCTTCTCTTTAAAAGATAGATTTGAATTTCCTTTCCTTGTTTGTGCTCTGATCACAATAATGTGCTTCCAATGAATAGAATGTGGTGGAAGTGACAATGTGTGACTTCTGAGATTAGGTCATAATAGGCATTGCTACTTTTGCTTTGTTCTTTTGGATCACTTGGTCTGCGGGGAGCCACACACCTTGTCATGAGGTTACCTGAGCAGTCCTGTGGAGAGGTTCAAGGAGAGAGGAACCAACTTGCGGGCACCATCTTGCCAAACACGTAAGTGAGTGACCTTGGAAGTGAATCCTCTGGCTTCAGTTAAGCTATCATAGCTTTCAGCCCCTCAGCCCTTGAGTCTTCAGCTAAAGACCCAGACACAGAGAAGTAGAGACAAACCATCCTCACTGTGCCCTAATCTAAATTCCTGGTCTCCACAAAAGCCACAAGATACTAAATGATTGTTTTGATCTCAAGCCTCTAGTTTTTGGAGTGGCTTGTTATGTAGCAACAGCTGAACTATAAAAGCAAAGAACCACTTGAAAAGGAAGAAAATATCAATTCTGATTAGAGTAGCATCAAACATTATTTTGATATCAAAATGCTAAAGGTATATAAGACCCTTACAATGAAAAACTGCAAAGCACTGCACAAGTTAATGAAGACCTACGTAAACATAGATACGATATTTGTGGATGGAAAGACTCAGTATTACCGACATGTCGATTTACTTTGAACTGATTTAAAGTTTCAATGTAATCAAAATCAGTAACCCTTTGCAATGAGGTCTTCATACAGTGGTATTAGCTACCTTTGTAGTGATGCCATTCCCTGTGGGATTTCTCTCTCTGTCTTACTGTCTTGGTTCG
The DNA here is from genome assembly GCF_011764305.1 of Mustela putorius furo. NCBI lineage: Eukaryota > Metazoa > Chordata > Mammalia > Carnivora > Mustelidae > Mustela > Mustela putorius. Next base: position 33,724,201 of record NW_025422368.1, on the reverse strand, counting down.
TGACTGTGGGGGTCAGAATCAGCAGATGGCTGCGCCCTGCCAGAGGGCTCACGTCGGTCTTTTACCTTCCTCAGTTGTTCAGTACAACAGACCATGGCAATTCAAAACCGAAGGGATGCTTCCAAAACAAGGTTATCCAGGGCTACCTTCTTTAGAATTTTCAGAGCCCCACACTACTTATTTTTTGCAGGGCTCCTGCCTATATAAACAATTCGATGAAGAGGCAAACTGCAAAATTCACAGGCCCTTACGAGGTATAGGGACTTATAAATGAAGATTTAGAATAATAGGTATCTATCCTCCAATTGGGGCGTATGAAGATTCTTTAGAGAGTCTGGGTACCATCTCTGTACATTCCTTATTAAGTGCATTGTTCCTGAATAATTATGTGTCACCTGTCACGAGGAAAAGGTGGCAATATTGTTATTATTCATAAAGCCAGGCCTCTTTGTAACCTGTCTGTACTCAAACAACGTAGATTTTTTGTCTGCGCCGCTCCCGAACACTGTTTACTTACTGACCCTGCCGCTCTGCAGTCTGTCATGTTGCTGTCGAACACTAAGAACTCCCTCAAAAAATCATTACTGCTCTTGTTAACGATGACTCCAGATGCAAACCTTACCCAGAAGATTAAGAAAAATGGGAATGACAATTTGTTTCTGCCATTCAGAATTTTATAGCACAAACGTATGTCAACACATTTTCCTTCTGTGTCCGTCTTAGACTCCTGTAGACTGTAACCATTGCATTCCTAGAATGTGATTTCCTCCCGCACTGATGCTACCCTACTGTCCACACACCCCCCACCTACAGGCGAGACAGGTGAGAAGCCTGTGGGCAGAGCCAGAAGGGCAGCCCCTGTCTCACAAGGTGTATCTGTTTGGCTAAAGACCGGCCTCAGAGAGTAGGAAGTTACCTCATGGGGGCATGAGATCTGTGGCAAAGGTCTCTGTGTCGTGGAGTGAGGTTCTCCAAAGCCTTTGTGAGAGCCAGGCCTAGCCAGGCTCCGCAGAGGACTGCAGAGCACATGGTACAGAGGCTGCAGGGGTGAGGTGACCACCTGAGGGCCAGCGCGGGACACCACAATAAATTCCCTTGTTGCCTCCTCTGCCAACTTCCAGGGCTGTTGAAGGGAGGCAGGTCCATACACATGCTGTAGCCCGAAGGTAAGAGCGACCTTCGGTAGCCTGGAACCCTGATCACACGTTGTATCTGACACGAGGGCTACCTCAAATCATCCTGTCACCAACATTCTGTCCACTCAGTCATGGGGCAAACACACTGTGATGCCAGCAGAAAAGATCTATCAGCTCAGTAGGACCTCAGATTGGCTTGAATCCCAGCGTCCCCCACACTGATGAGCAACATCTTGTTGAATGTACAGATAAGGGTGGAGGGGAAGAGCTATCAGAAGAGCGATGTCCGGAGACCAGGAGCCATGTGGGCTTCTGTCTAAGCCCAGCCCCACTTGGATGGCTCTGCTATTCTGGCTAGTCCTGGGCACTAGAAGGATATTTTGGAAATTTCTGTAAAAGTGCTTCCTAAATTAGACATACATGGGGGTGGGGACAATTTTTTTTTTAGTAGGCTCCAATGCAGGACTTGAACTCAAGACCCTGAGATCAAGACCTGAGTTGAGATCAAGACTTGGACACTTAACTGACTAAGCTACCCAGGTGCCCACTCAATAAGACACATGGGATGCAGGCCGACTCCAGGGTGCCCCAGGACTGCCAACCTGGCCGGTCTCCAGGCGCTGGAGGGGGCACTTTGGAAATTTTGAGGAAGGCACTTCAAAACTGGAACATCACTCCCCTGAGCCCGAGGACAGTCCTGAGGTTTATGAGCATCCGGCTGACTTGTGGTCTCCTTCTGACTTTCTCAGGACATTTCATATTAGGATCTTCAGGTGAAATCATTTCCCCAAGGGTAAAGGAAAGTCCTACTCATTTTATTAAAAAAAAAAAAAAAAAACAGTCTGGAAAAAATAGAAACTATGAAGCTACCAAGTGACCATACCTTTTCTAGATTAAGATGAGAATTATTATATTAATTTGTTTCCTTGACATAACCACCTCACTTTTAGGGAGTCAACACCTGGGGCTCAGTGAACACAGAGCGTGAGACTGACTTAAGTAAGTCCGAGTGTGCTGGATTACTACCGTTTCTTCTAGTCTCCTGTGCTGGACTACGATTTTGGGAGTGCTCTTCTGACAACTGCCATTAGGTCATCATCTCTCAAGGATTCTGGCTAGGATAAGGGGAGCTCATAGACATTCCTGAATTGATGAAGTAATTCAGCAGTCATTGTTGATACTGTTCTTTTCTTGAAGATGGAGCTCAGTCTTCCATCCACATCCTGACTGACGATCTACAAAACATTATCTGTCTTGAGGTACCTGGATTATTTATTGCCTCAGGCTTCTAAATATTCTCCTGGCAACCTCTCTCGTTCTCCTCCTCTGTGGGCCAGATAATTCTAAAATGCAAATATATTAATGTCACGTCTACCACTTGTCACTTGAATGGTCTTCACTGTCCTCCATTCTGTCTTTGTGGCCTTCTCCACATATATTTTTCTTGCCTACAAGCCTTCACACATGCTGCTTCGCCCACAGGGAACATTTTATCACCCCACTGTCCTCATTTGCTGGCTAATTTATACCTGTTTTTGCACCTCAACTTAAATTTTACTTTCTCTTGGAAGCTATCCCAACATCCCCAAACTAGTCTTTTCTATCATTACACAAATCACACTTTAATCACTGCTTTTTTATTTGTCCCTTCTATCAGAATACAAATTTTGATATAATAGGGACAGCATCTGTCCTGTTTCCCGTCATAAATATTTTGCCTGACATGAAATTTCATAGAAAATCGCAAACAAATAAATTACATAATGTTTACAACTTTATGAAGTCAGCCTTTATATTAGTCTCATTCTACAGATGAGGAAAAGCCCAGGCCCGCCAAAGTAAAGTTTTACATTGGATTTCATACATGGAGGAACAGTTTATAGCTGTCCAAGTTCTACCGTTTTCCTTTTTGATGACATCAAAACAAAAAAAAATGTCTTTTTGTCTTGAAGCTTTAGTGTTTTTCAGGACAATCATCTTGGTGGTCACTTCTACAGAACTGGGCAGGAGTGGGGGGTCATGATGTATTATAAAAGTATGGATAGGGGCATTGGAAATCTCCAGAGTTATTTGTATCTTTAGAATAATGGTGTCTATACCATCCCAGTTATGTCATCTTTAATACGTGTTTCAGCGAAATCATAAATATTTCATGACTTGATATTTCTGTTCTGACTCAGTAATTCTTAATACCCTTGCTCATATCATGAACAACCTCCCGATCTTGATACCACACTCCCACCCCTGTCACTCCTCCACCAACACCAGCAACAAACAAGCCACCCAGCTCTGCTCTGGGATCAGCAGTGCACAAGAGATGAAGCTCACGGCAAAGCTTAACTCCATACATATTGGATGAACCTAAAGTGGTGGGTGGATCCTTTAATCAAACAATTCTTTGTAATAGAGATGAGACCCTCCACATTTTTCATGTTTGTTGCTGAGAACAAAACTTTCCAATGAAAGAAAATATGAATCATATTCCTACATTAGCTCCTGTAAAAACATGTTGGATTAAAAAAAAAAAGTATTGCTTTCTCTCAGTTTAAATGCTCTAAAAAAAAAAAAAACCTCTATTATCTATGTATCTATCTGTTCTGGAAAGATATATACATATATACAAATGTTAACAGACTGTTAGGTTTCATAGGAAATTCCTCCATGTCTTTCCCCATCACTACCTTAGGGATCCAGGATTATTCAGACTACAGAAGAACGCCATTCTGCAGAGATTTCAAAGTAGTGCAGGTAACATCTGAACATTGCCTTTTATTGCAAATAAGAGGAAGAATATGAGTATTTGACTGGCCTCGGTCTTGTGCTGTCCTTAAATTGCAGTCTAAAGGAATACAAAGAAATCAAAACACAGTCTAACTCTGAGAAAGGAGTGCCCAGCCCCACTCAATACTAAAACAATTAAGCGAGCAATGACAAAGATGGAATCAAAGTGTTTTCAAAGGAAGGATGGGGTCACAAGGACAGCACAATACAAAGTTATGTCACTGATCAGAATTTGTAATAGGATGGTATTAATACTACCAGGAATAATAATAACAGCAGAAGGGGTAATGATAACTCTGACAAAGGTAGATAGATACAACAGGTGGTTGTATTTTACAAATATGTAATTAAAAGTCAAAACTGTCCACCTGGTATCTGCTGTTGGACTCTTAGATGTTTAAGAATTTTCCCCTTGCCTATACCCATGATGTTCCGTGAGGAGGTTCCAAACCTACACCTGAGGGGGTCATTCCAGGTAGCAGAACTGTTTAGTTAGGTTCACACAGTGCATTTTGTTACATCCCTATTTTTATCTTCAGAAGTTGGAGGATCTGGCAACACTGACCGCCATATTGCTGAGTGACAACATTCAGTGAGAGCTGAGCACTTGGCGCCCTTTCAATGGGTCATGTGTTTGTTGCAATTGTTTTCACTTTCATTTTCTTATACCAGCCCCCCCCCTTTATCCATTTTACATCATCTGCCTGGCCCCTTTAAGAACGGGAGCTTGCAACTCCTACTCCACAGAGACCATCCTTCCCACAAATCCCACTGTTCAAATTCTAGGCATCATTCATGGTTTATCTCAAGTATTGGCCTCTTTCCTTTCCCTGACAATCCAGTATGAGCTGACCCTCCCCTTTGAATACTCTTAACATTCCTTACATTTCCACTGTAGCTCATACAGTACCCAGTAATAATACCATTATTACCTGTATAGTACTTATCTTGCTCTAGTGTAAGATTTATAAGCTTATGCATTCATTCAGCCACTCATTCAGCAAAAATTAAGTACAAGGTGCCACACTAAGTTAAGTTCTGTGGATACTGTGATGAATAAAAGAAACAGGCCCCTGAAGAAACACTGAGAGCAGGATCTCTGTTGCCCAACCTGGCTTCTGCCGCAGAGCCTAGGAAAGTATCTCATACCTCACTTGGCATTTGATGAAGTGAGTTTTCGGCAGCTATTAACTTTTTTCACACCATTCCATTACATAAAAGCATTAGAGCTGTATTTCTTCAAAAGGCATTCTGAACATCAACTTTCATTCATGCATACTAACCTCTAAAGGTTTCTTCTCCCATTCCAGTTACTCTGAATGGCCAAGGTTTCATTCTGAAAGAATACGGAAGAGTACTCCAATGTCCCTCTAAATTTATTTACCTGGGTAACTGCTGAAAGAGAGTCGACTACTGCTGGTGTCTTTATCTTTGATGTTGAAGTCCCAGTGTTTATATATCCTGAGCATGGCTGCGTATGTGTACCAGCTTGAGTGAGCAAAATAGACGTTCTCAAATCCAGGAAGAACCTACAGCCAGAATCATAGTGAATGACGAAGAGGTGTATAGGTAACTGCCTATAGGCATAGGAAGTGTACAGCGATTGTGTCAATTTGGGTGTTCATCGCCATATTTATTATGAGAAAATATGGCCAAGGAGCACAACATTAACCTTTAATGTGCATAAAACAGACAGACTCTGTCCTCCCAATATCCAAAATGGAAGACTGTCAGACATAGGAGTGGTAGGTGCATATGGCACGGGAGGAGTGGTAGAAGAAACAGAGGTACCATCTTGTACTTGTAATTCCCTCCATCAGCTCCTTCCAGTTCTTAACTTCTAGATAGAGGTCACATGAGCTGATAGTTGGTTTAAGCCAGGATTGAGATGTGACCACACTTGGGTTGACATATAGGAAAAGTCTGTGTGGCCCAGAGCAAGGAAAAACATGGAGGCTGCTATGTCTTACCTTAATAAGAGCAGAGCAATGTCCCATGTCCCATCTCTTGAAAACCTTTAGGCTGGAATTTTTTGTGGGAGAAACTGAGGGAATCAGATCCAACAGATCTCCAACGGCATTCAGGAACTGAATCTGGAACATGGTCATGGGCTGGGGAAAGACAAAGACCGCTCTTAACAGTGATTTGTGATAGTTGGATGTCATTTTCTTGTTTTCCTGTTGTTAGGGATCCATTCAGTCATTCCTTTGGGAAGGGTCCCTAATGGAATAAATGTACTAGATTTTATTGTAGCTTACAAAATAATTATTACCTTATGGTCTGTAAGAGATGTTTTGGCATGTTTTGATACCCAAAATACTTGAGGTATTTGGGGCCAAATAATTCTTTCTCTTTGGGGGCTGTGCACTCTAAAATATTTAGCAGCATCACTGGCCTCTCCCTATTAGTATCAGTAAAACCCTTCCAGTTTTGATTACCAAAAACATCTCCAGGCATTGCTGACTGTGTTCTGAAGGGAGAATGCTCATAGTTGAGAATCACTGCTTTACAGCAAAATATTCAACTAAGATGCGTTTTAATTTCGTGTTTGGTTTTCGTGTGGTCTGACTGGCTCGACAGCAGTTACCTCAAAGCAATGATCAGACTTGAACATGAACTTTGTGCCAACTAGAGAGCACTGCTCCTGCAAGAGTCAGTCCACCAGAGTAGCCTGGGGTCGGGCATCTACAAATTGGCTTTTAGGCAGAGTTGGTGGAAAGACAAAAAAGTGACATGTTCATAAAAGAAAGAAAGAAAGAAAGAAAGAAAGCCAGAACCTGATTATTTATTTATATACATATTCTCTTTGTGTTGTCCTTTGAATAAGTCACACTTTCATTATTACAGATATAAAAAATTATGATGGGGTACCTGGGTGTTTCGGTCAGTTGATCATCAGACTTCTGATTTCAGCTCAGGTCATGATCTTGGGGTCATGGGATGGAGCCTCATATCAGGCTCTGCAACCTGTGGGCTGTCTGCTTGGGGTTTTCCCTCTGGCCCTACTCCCCTTTCTCGCGCTCTCTCAAATAAATAGATAGTTAAGAAAAAATTATGGTAAGGGGCGCTTGGATGGGTTAAGCCTCTGCCTTCAGCTCAGGTCATGGTCTCAGGGTGCTGGGATCGAGCCCCACATTGGGCTCTCTGCTCAGCAGGGGGCCTGCTTCCCACCCCCCACCCCCGCCCCGCCTGCCGCTCTGCCTACTTGTGATCTGTCACGTAAAAAAAAAAAAAAAAAAAAAAAAAAAAAAAATTCATAGCTATTAAAAAAAAAGGAAAGAAAAAATTATGATAAAATCTGTAGTGGAAATCCTCTCACAGGTACCACCCTGTCTCCAGTTTACCACTTTTTATTCGTTTCTATGTCCTTCTCTGGACTTTTTAATGTGTGTTACAAATACATTTTTACACAAATGGTAGTGTATTATCTGCGCTACTCTTCACCTTGATTTTTTTCTCCTAATATTTTTCACTTGTTTTGTTGACCTCCCATATTAGATGTAAAATCCTCCTCATTCTCTCAAACAGTATTCCAGTAAATGGAATACATTAATTCAGACCAGGATTATATTGAAAATACAATTATATTACATTACATTGATGGACTTCTAGGGGCTTTCTAGTCTTTTGCTGTTATAAACAATGTTACAATAATCAATCTTGGACCTATCATTTTGTATGTGTGCGAACTACCTGTAGGAGAGATACCTAGAAGTGATTTTGATTTTAACAGATGTTGCCAAATTGTCCTCATGTGGCTTATTTTAAGACTCTCTTCCAGCCTCAACATTAAACACTGAGTTTATTTCCAAATGGATAGGTGAAAAACAGTGTCTCATTGCAGTTTACACTGGCAACTCTTTTATTAGGAGTAAGGCGGAGCGTGTTTAAAAGCCTTTGGATTTGTTTTTTTGGCGAACTGGTCATCTGCCTCAGTTATTTTTCTTATTCTTTTTCTTATTAACCTTTAGGAGTTTGTTATATATTAAGATTAGTTCATTGTCTGATAGAAATTGCAAATATTATTCAGTTTTCAATTTGCCTTTAATATTTTGCCTTTTAATTTATTTATTTTTAAATATTTTACTTATTTATTTATTATTTATCAGAAAGAGAGAGGGAGGGAGAGAAAAAAAGAGAGCACAAGCACGGGGAGCAGTAGAGGGAGAAGCAGGCTCCCCATGCCTTTTTTTTTTCAAAGATTTCACCTATTTATTTGACAGACAGAGATCACAAGTAGGCAGAGAAGCAGGCAGAGACAGAGGAGGAAGCAGGCTCCCTGCGGAACAGAGAGCCCGATGTGGGGCTCGATCCCCAAACCCCGGGATCAAGACCTGAGCCGAAGACAGAGGCCCTAACCTGCTGAGCCACCCAGGCGCCCCCCCCCATGCCTTTTTTTAAAATTAAGAATGATACCATACATATGAAAGAATAAAGATGTATATGCACAATCTAAAAGGAAGAAAAAGCACTTATCAGCCCACCTGACAGATTAGGAAAAAGAACATTAGCAATGCCTTGAAAGCCTCCAATGGCATTTCCCTCCTTACCAGCAGTAACCACTGGGCTAGTTCTGTGTGGCTCATTACCTGCTTTTCTGTTACTTTGTCATCTGTGTACACATTCTAGACAATGTATTTTTAAATTTGTCTCCTTTTGAATTTGTATAAATAGAATCATATTGTATGCATTCTTCTGGTCAACATTATTTTTTGACATTTGTCAATGTTGATAGTGTAGAAACAGCCCGTTTATTTTCATTGCTATGAGGTATTCAATTACATGAATATATAGTACCATGGAGTGTTTCCAGTTTGTGGCAAAACAATGGCAATGTGAACTTTTACATACATAGGCCACCTCCCCCCACGTATAAGAATATCTTTAATCTGAGTGGATTTGCTACACTGTAGAACATATGTTATCTTTAAATGTTTCAAGTAAAATTCACTGCTTTTCCAAAGCAGTTGGAACAATTTACTCAATCCAGCAGTGGTTAAAATTTCCCACTTCCAGCGTATAATAGAATCTCATTGAGGTTACTTATTTATATTTTAAAGATCTTATTTATTTATTTATTTGAGAGAGGGAGAGAGCAAGAGAGAGAGAGAGAGTGCACAGGCAGGGGATAGGCAGAGGGAGAGGGAGAACCAGACTTCCCAGACTCCCCTGGGGCCCCACTCTGAGGTGATGGAATCAAGACCTGAGCTCAAGGCGGACACTTAACCGCTTAACCGACTGAGCCATCCAGGCGCCCCCTCACTGAGGTTTTCATCAGTATTTCTTACTGAAATTAAGCATTTCTTCACATTTTTATGGGCCATTTTTGTTTCCTTTTCTGGGAAATTCCTGTTGATATTTTTGCCCATTGCCTTTTTTCCTATTGGGTATTTTCTTTTTTAAAATTTATTTGCTATTCCTTATGCATTTCTGAAACAAACCCTTTCTTAATTAAATGTATTGCAAGTATTTTCTCTTGGTTTGTAGGTTATTTTTTCACTTTCAATATAGTGTCTTCTGATGAAATGAAATTTAATTAGCTGAATTTATATTTTTCTTCGTGGCTAGTACTTTTTTGGTCTTGTTTGAGATACGGTTGCTCACCTTAAAACATGGTCTCCTAGAGGATGCTCAGTGCTACTGGATCAAAGCTATTTTTCCTCATTATTTCTAAGCCTTCTCAAGGGAGAAAAGCAAGAAAATATGTATTTTTTAAAAGGAAGCTAAAAGTAATGATTTCCTGCCTATCTAACAACTTTAAAAACTATGAAACCTCTACTTCATTGGCTTTTTGTATGCTGAAAATCTTTTTTTTTTAAGATTTTATTTATTTATTTGACACAGAGAGATCACAAATAGGCAGAGAGGCAGGCAGAGAGAGGGGAAAGCAGGCTCCCTGCTGAGCAGAGAGCCCAATGTGGGGCTCAGTCCCAGGACCCTGAGATCATGACCTGAGCCGAAGGCAGAGGCTTAACCCACTGAGGCACCCAGGTGCCAATATGCTGAAAATCTTGATATTCACCGTATTTCTTTATTTGCTTTATCTTACTGTATTTATAAAATTTTAAAATAACTACACTATATTGATAAAGTGAGCTTACTGAATTACTGTTTAAGGCTGTTTTGTTTTTGTTTTATGGTAGTTCTTGTCCTTAGGATCTATCCGTTAAGGATGTACTGTAATGATTGCGTCAAGGTCACTGGAAATAACCACTCTCTGTGTGGTTATGCCATGAACTTTTGATATATCATTAGATATATTAATATCAATTCATTTTAAGATTTTAGGGACTGTTTTTCTTCCAGGTGATTAAATTTTGTTTTATAATTATGAACAGCATTTACATGGTTCCGAAGTAAAATATATATACAGATACATTTAGAGAAATGTAGCTTTCATTCCCATTCCCTCCCCTTTCCTCTCTTCCTTTTTTGGGAGGTAATCTTTTTCTTTTTCTTTTTTTATAAGTTTTGGGTTTATTCTTTCATTGTTGCTTATTCTTGCAAAGTTAAGCAAATCTATATCTATCTATCTTTCCATTTCTTACATAAAATTCAGCAAACAATTCACACTGGTCTTCACCTTACTTTTTTATACTTTATAACAGATCCCAAACCTCACATCGTAACAGTATTTGGAAATCTACTTCATTCCTGTTACAGCCACATCATTTACGCAGCCAGTCTTCTATGTATTTGGCTGTTTTCAGTCTTTTGCTATTACAAATTATCTGTAACGAAGAGGTCGACACATAAGCCATATGGAGTTTTTGCCTGTGAACCTTGGTGATAATTGTAGAAGTGGGATTCCTGGGTTAAAGGGTAAATGAGTAGACGATTCGGATACTGAATGCCACGTTTTCTCTCCACAGCAAATATACCAGTTTGTATTACTACCAGTATTTTGGGAAAGTGCTTTTTTCTCCCTTAGTCTTGCTAGCAGAGTAGGCATTCACATTTTGGAATTTCTGCCAAATAGACAAGTGAGAAAGTAGAGAAAGTATGTTTCAGGATGGTTTTAATGTGTATTTCTAAACTTATGAGTAAGGCTTGATTCATATGATTAAGAATTTTTTGCATCACTTTTCTATGAACTGTCTTTTTGTATATTTTGTTCAATGTGTGTGTGTATATGTGTGTATATATATATATATATATTATATATATATATATACACACATATATATATATCTCCAGTGTGTGTGTGTATTTGTGTGTGTATGTATGTGTGTATTACTCCCAGGAAATAAAAAATCTCCATAATTTTTGGAAGTATATTAAATGGTATCTTTGAATCTTCAATGATTCAGTAAAGCTTTATGAAATATTATGACGTACTGTAACTATGACGTTAATAGAGGATGGGAACCATAGAACTTGTACACTTTAACATTTTGCCTTAACAATTCTATCACCTAAAATACTAACTTTATTAGATTAGTTTAACAGCGAGTACATTGATTCAGTACATTCTTTAAGCTATTCCAGAGCATAGTATTATGAAAGAGATAGAGATTGTGTATTAAGCTTGAATTTTGTGTCACTGACTCAGGTGCTAGCCATATAACAAGGCAGCGTTTTTGTGTGCAAGATACACTAGTCCCAATTTGATCTGTTTCTAGGTTGCAATGTTATTTTAAAGATAATTTTCAGTATTCTTGCCATTCTTTCAATATTCTTGTCATAGTTTCAAGATAATTTTCAATGTTTGATATCCTTGGCAATAATATTGCCAAATTATAATATAAATTCTGAGCAGCTTTTTGGAAATCTTACCTTTGTCCTTTCTAACTTAGCCCTCTTCATTGCTCCTACATACAGCCCATCCATCTGTGCTATAATATAGCCTGTATGCCTCCAAAATGGGTCATCCTTGTAAGTTTTCACATTTTTCCGGGTCCATTGATCTTGCTTCCTGCAAGAGAAATTAGATTTGCCCTCGAGATCTCCATGGTTGCTCATCTAAAGCTAAATCAAGCCGAGGCATTTAGAGATTATATATTCAGATACTTATGGTAGTGTAATTTACATTCTGGATCTTGTAACATCCAAATCACTTTGAAAGGCTATTGGGCAAATCCTAAAATATTTTCGATTTCTTCCTTGGACTATGACTCTTTCTTGATAGCTGTCTGCATGCTCTATCTAGGTATAACATTTAGCTTCTCGTGATACTGAAATCTACAAAATTCAAGGATAGGCCATCCATATGTATTTCATACAAAACCACAATGCCTCACTAAATCAGTACGGATAAGTCATTAACTTTTTTTATATGGAAGTCGTAAAGTTAAAGAACAACAAAAAACTCCTAAGGACAGGGTAGTTGATATATGTCTATATTTCTCTCCAATTGTTTTTATAGTTTATGGTTCATTCTATTTCAGTTGTGGCCAGTAACTGCCTCAACACCTCTGTCCTAGTATACTTAGCAAGACAGGCTTGTTTTTATTCTCCTTCCATTCTGTCTCTCTTCTTTATAGTCTTTCCATTCTGTCTCTCTTTTAGTTCTCTGCACTTTCTAGAAAGAGAATGATTTGACATGACTTGGTATACTGAAAGTTATTTCTGATTTGTTCTGGCTTTCTCCAAATCAGTCTTAGAATACAAGGTCATTGCTTCATGAGATCTAGCCCAATAATTTTTAATGATGTGCTGTAGGACTTTAGCATTCAGTGTATGATTTGGAGGGCCAACCCAGGAGCCCTATGGTCCCCAAATTAATCACAGTCACAAGTATAAAACAATGCCACATATAAAACAAATAGGAAACAACTTTTCTTAATACTGAGAATTACTAAGTCTTCAGAAAACTTGATTACAATGGCCATGTTCTACAAGGATATTAAGAATAAGAACTAGATAACAGCCAGGGCTCCCGCTAAGATGGGAACCCAGGCCCATGGCACAGAAGCACCTCAGAGAGGGAGCAGGAGGGATCCCTGAAGGATCCTCAGGCGGAAGCAGTCCAGGCATTTAACTTTGCCTTCCTTACACTGATGTGTCTTCCTCCAGATGTGTAATCAATGATGACATTCAACCTGACCTTTGAAAGAGCCCAAGTTAGAAGACATGTTGTCTGCAACCAGTTTTCATGTCATTACCGAAATGTGCTAAACCTTACTATAGGACCAGCCACAGGCAGGACTAGTCCTTCCTAAGAGATAGAAAAACAAATTGGCAGAAGGAAAAATTGTTGTTTGCAATAACAGATTCAGGACCTTCAGTCTCAGTGGCAAGAGGAGAGCTATTATACATACTCCATAAAATCTTGTACTTTATCCACGATGGAAGGTTTCTTAATCAGCTGTGGGTAGAGGTTAATGAAGTGGTCATACATGTGTCTGAAACAAAAGAAAATGGTTACTTTCTATTTTTCTTCCTAGGGCAGTCCATCATAGCAAATTATACAATTTTTGGACTATCAAGTCCCCTTATTGCAAACCTGGTCTATCTTTTTTTAAAGATTTTATTTATTTATTTGAGAGAGAGAGAGAATGAGAGAATGAGAGTGCAAGCAGAGTGGGAGGGAGAGGGAGAAGCAGGCTCCATGCAGGACTTGATCCCAGGCCCCTGAGGTCACGACCTGAGCTGAAGGCAGACGCTTAACTGACTGAGCCACCTAGGAGCCTCTGCCTTATCTTAAAAAAAAAAAAAAAGTACAATTTAAAATTGAGAAATATCTCCAACATAGAGAAAAACATATAATAAAACCAACACCCAAGTACCTCTATGCAACTTTATTAAAGTCATTACATTTTGCCATGTTTGTGCCTACGGTTTTAAATAGAAATAAAACATTAGAGAGGTGCCTGGCTGGCTCAGTCAGTAGAGCCTGTAGCTCTTGATCTCAGGGTTGTGAGTTCGAGTCCCATGTTGGGAGTAGAGATTACTTAAAAATAAAATCATAAAAAAACCCTAACAACATTACAGCTGAAGCCCTTCTGTACAGTTCTCCGATGCTAATTCCACACCTTTCTCCACAGATGTAACTCCAATCTTGAATGGGTGATTTATTACTCTCATGCATGTTTCTATACCATTACTAGATATAGATTTATTATTTTACTAGATTTTATTTATTTATTTATTTGTCAGAGAGAGAAAGAGGGCGCACAAGCAGGGGGAGTGGCAAGCAGGGGAGAAGCAGGCTCCCACAGAGCAGGGAGACCTACACGGGACTCGATCCCAGGACCCTGTGATCATGACCTGAGCTGAAGGCAGATGCTTAACCCACTGAGCCATCCAGCTGTCCCCCCTCCCAGATATAGAGTTAATAATAAATAAGGTACAGTATTACTTAGGTTTCTGAAGAAATCATAAACAAGATCATACTGTCACTCTAACATGTAATTCTCTCACCATGACACAGTATTATCATCTGCAATTTAAATTTATTGTTTTCATCTGTTGATAGTATTCCATGGTATTAGTATATAAGAATTCATGAAGGCAACTTCAAATATTATTGTAAATGTCTCTTCTTACATATTTGCATGTTCTTCTGGAATATATTTACTATATATATAAGTGGAATTGCAGGGATGAATATCCTATATATTATCTACAGTTACTAGATACTGACAAGTGGTTGTTCATAGGGATTGTACCCATTTATATACCCACCGGCTACATATTAGACTTCTTCTGGCTCCACAACCTCACCAACACTTGGTATAATCAGACTTTTTAATTTTTGACAATTAACATGGTTCTCATTATTTTAATTTCCATCCCTTCCTCCCCTCAGATTATTGGCTATTTGGGATTCTTTATTTTAAAACTTACTTTAGAAAATAAATAAATAATAATAATAAATAAAACTTACTTAAAAAAATTAAATGTGGGGGTGCCTGGGTGGCTCAGTGGATGAAGTGTCTGACTTCGGCTCAGATCATGATCTCAGGGTCCTGGGATTGAGCCCTGTGTCCAGCTCTCTACTCAGGGGGAAATCTGTTTCCCTTTGCCTTCTTCCTCTGTCCCTCTCTGCACTCATCCTCTCTCTCTCTCTCAAATGAATAAATAAAATCTTAAAAAAAAAAATTGTAGGGGCACCTGGGTGGCTCAATCAGCTGAGCGTCCAGCTCTTGATTTTGGCTCAGGTCATGATCTCAGGGTCGTGAGATCACGTTCTGCAATGGGTTCTGTGCTCAGTACGGAGCCTGCTTGAGATTCTCTCTCTCCCTGTGCCCTTGCCCCACAATAACGTCTGTAGGCATTTTTGGTTGTCACACTAGGGGGTGTATGTGTGTGTATGTGTGTGGGGAAGGTGCCGCTGGTATCTAGTGGGTGGAGGCTGGGGGGCTACCAAACACCCTGCAATCTATAGGACAGCCCCCCACCCCAACAAAGAATTACTCCACCCATAATGTCCACAGTGCCAAGACAAGAGTCTTGACTCAGGGGTGGTTGCTGAAGATGCCCACGGAACGACAGGATGGATGGAGGTATAGATGGGTAACTGGGCTAGGGATTTTCCTGTTCTGCCATACAGAGCAGAGAAAGAGAAACATCCACCTTGAGGCCATGGATCCTGCCCCATTCAGGCGCCCTGAGGAACACAGGCCACTTTCCTCAGGTTGAGGCCCTTCTCTGATCCCTGGGTCTGGGATCCTACACTTTGGTGTGGTAGAGCCATATAGGACAGCAGTTAAGGGTAGAGACTCTGAATTCTGAGTTCAAAGTTTGACTTCATTACTTCTAGACAATATGACCAACTTCTCCATGCTTCCAAATTCTCATCATGCAGACCTAACGCTAAGTCCGCTTCACGGATGTGTTGTTAATTTCAGCTCTGTGGCGTGTAAAGTCAGTAAATTTCATCCTAAGTTGGGGGAGACTTTCCTTCCCTTTAGGAAAGACACACTTACTCCCACCCTACCCTGGGTCTCTTTGTGTCATGTTAATACCCTATCAGTTAGCACTTGTCAGGTCCTGTCTTGTACTCTTTTCTACTTGCTTTAGCTTTCTGGGTCTGAGACCAAAACAAGCTCCTTCAGAATTTCCTATAGCAATCCATTTACGTGGATACATGTGCATGCCTGCTCAAACTCTGTCGCTGGACAACCTGGTCCTTGTTTACTAGCTTTGTGACTTTCGGCTTGTTACTTAACTTCACTATGCTCGAGCATTCACATCAATAGTAATGGGAGTAATTTAACTTGTAAAATGCTTTGAACAGTGTCTGGCCCATTTTAAATGTCATCTAAGGTTTAGTCATTGCCATCGCTGTGATCAGCAGAAGCAGCAGCACCTTGTGATTCATGGGAAAATCCAAATAATTCCTAGTTCTTGGGCCATTTGATATTTTTGAGGATGAGAATGTGTCTCACTTATCTTTGCTTTGCCTACCATCTTGAATGAGAAGCACATTGAGTTTCTAACATCAAAGAAGCAAGTTCAGGTTATGGTAGAGATTCTTGAGGTATTTCCTGGTAGACCAGAAACAAAAAAGAAACCACCTTTGACTACTTCCTTTACTTGTGCCATAATCTTGCTAGAACTTCCTTTCATCATAGTTTCACCAACTGTTGTGTCAACATATTAACTTAAATGGAGTTCTCTTTGAAGAGTGTGCTCAGGAGCTCTAACCCACCCCATTTCTTTCTCCCCCTCCCCAGAGTCCAACACAAGGCAGGTAATGTGTTTGTTGCAGTGAAGTGGCTCGCTCCTACTAGATAATTCCAGAGATGTTTAAGTGGCTGCCTCAGCCACACACAGGCTCAGCCACTTTATTGAAAACTGGAGCAGACCTGATACCCACACCCTCATCATCATTCTTTCCAGAAAGCTTTCATGACTCATTTTATTAAAACCAATGTAGGACTATTTATCAGCTTTACCATCATTAGTGAGACATGAGCTACTCTGATTAGGGAGCCAGCCCAAGTCAAAAAATCAAGGAAGAAGCTCCATTTTGCCATGGCTGCCAGACACTGCATTACATGGAAAAAAGTACTTCATGCTTTTGGTTCATCCCTAAAGAACTGGAACAGCACAGGATTCAATTAAACCTAATCAGCATGTAATTAAGTAAGCATTAACAGATGGTGGAGGGGAGAGAGGGAGCTCAATCCAGTTGGAATGGAATCGGGAAGTGCCTTGAGGAGATAGCATGTGAGATGGGCCCTAGGGGGCCGAGCAATATTTCAGGTGGTGGAGATGGGAGAGGCAGCATCTGGCTCTCAGGGAATGCAGTGTAAGAGTTGCTGGAAAGGGATGTGTGACAGGCTGACAGGGCAGCATGGCAGGGCTCAGGAGCCCACCCAGAAGACATGTTTGCATGGTAATGGCAGTGTCCCGCAGGGAGCGGCTCCTCAGGAGATGGGTCCGGGTGAGAGAGCATGAGGAAGGGCAAGACGGTGAGAGAAGCCCTGGAAGGGTCTAGGGCTGCCTTCAGGCTGAGGCCCGGCTGGACCTACTGCTTCCACTGTACCCTGTGGGAAAACCATGCCACGGCAGGGCTGTGGATGGCCTGGAGCTTCGTGATAAAGCACGAGGGCTGGGCCTGGGTCCCAGCTGTTCTCTGGAGAGTGTTGTAAGGTTCAAGGAAACAACTTATGACTGAACACTTCAAATGAAATGATGGAAGATTTCAAAATATTTCTTTATATGTTTTTGTTTGGCCTCGCAAGTATGTCATAGGTTGGAGAGAGCAAATTATTTCCTCCATGGTAGTTAAACCAAGCTCTTTATCACAGTATCTCAGCTGTTCCTGCCACAATACCCAAGCTCATACACATTCATTCCCTTCAAGATTCTGGGGAATATAAGGAATGTCACTCCATTTTAAATGTGGTGATGTGGGAAGAACATGGTGGCCCTAAACTTCCCATGGCCCATGGTAGCCACCTGAGCAGCTCTGCTGCTGAATGGAGAACACGGTGGGTGTGCCTGGGTGGCTCAGTTGGTTAATCTTGGGACTCTTGGTTTCAGCTCAGGTCCTGATCTCAAGGCTGTGAGGTTGAGTCCTGTGTGAGGCTCTGTGCTCAGCATCAAGTCTGCTTGAGAGTCTCTCCATCTGCCCCTTCTCCTGCTTGTGGGTGTGCACGTCCATTCTCTCTCTCTCAGATAAATAAATAAATCTTAGGGGGATTAAAAAAAGGAAAACAAAAAGATGGCTCTTTCTTTTGGCCATTGGCATAAATTCACCCTCTCAGACCAGGCTCAGACCCTCCTTTATTCTTTCTTTCTTTCCTTTTTTTTTAAAGATTTTACTTATTTATTTATTTGACAGAGAGCAGGAGAGCACAGGCAGAGGGAGTAGCAGGCAAGGGAGAAGCAGGATGGGGTTCCAACCCAGGATCCGGGAATCATGACCTGAGCCGAAGCGCCCCCTCAGATGCTTTTGCTCCAAGGCTGTGTCTCAGTAAGTCGAATCGTGCCTTACAAACGCCCCCAAGTAACGTCCCTGGGAGTATAGGTTTTAGATCGAAAAAATGATGTGTGTATAGGAAGATGCTGTTGCTTCTCAGACAGTTGCCCATGAGTAGCTGAAAACAAACACAAGAACACCACCCTTGCCTGTGACTTGTATTCCTCCTCCTCTGTTGGTTTGTGACTCTAGCCACAGCTTCCGGGTGGTTGAAGGTTAGGCTCCTCTGTGCTGAATACCAAGGCAGCCCCCTGCCTCTCACAGCTTGGTCAGTGAGGACAGTGTCGGTGGGCTGCACGGCTGTGCTGCCTGGAGTCATAAGCCTTTGAATCCTTCCAGTATGCTCTCTGTTCTGTCTCCCTCCTGGAGCTCTTGTCCCTGGGAGCCCAGTTTCTCTGTTCCATTTTGCAGCTCTTCAAAATGAGCTCCTGGGCATCAGAATGTATGATAAGCCTTCCCCTCTTGGACCATATCAGATGAGGGAAGAAATCGATAGCCTCCTCCCTTCCTCTCTCTTCTCCAGCCCATTGCCAGGGGTGTTCTAAGAATACTAGGTCATGTCCCACTACTGTGAGCTTCGAGCTAGGCCCAGAGTAAGTCTTTTCCATGCAAGCTGGGAAATCTCCCTACTTAATTGATTTTACAGACATGCGATGAGAGTGTCACCCTCTTAAGAGGGAAATGGGAAATGCCTTTCTAACGACAGTTTTGATTGTAATTCTTCGTTTTCCTCTTCTTGGTTCTGTTCTCCTTCCTCCCGCCGCTACTCCCTTCCTTTGTTGCCTTTTTGTCCTCTTCTCCTCCTCCTCTTTCTCTTTTTCTCTCTTTCTTCTTCAAATATACAAATACATGACTTCTCGCTTCCACCCAGCCCCTTTGGTTCTTTGTCATGCTTCTTCCTGATCACCAACATCTTCTGTTCCGTGGGGAAGAAGTCCTCTCAAGACTCTTGCTACTGCATATATGGGAAGCCCATCCTTGAGCAGGTGACATTCTTGAATTGTCAGTAAGGAATACAAAACAGAGACCAACAGAGATGTTGTCTTTCAAATTTGAGAAACCTCTGAGCACTCTCCGATGGAAATGAAGAATGACAACTGCCAAACGGGCAGGCTGCCATCCACAGCCTTCCACGGTACAGCCTCTATCCGCCATTTTAAACCTGTTGCCCTCCGACTAATCAAAGGAGCTTCTACTCCTCGCTCATTTGTAAAGGCGAATTCCTCATTTCAGACTCATTGCCTTTTTTCAGTACTTGGTTCCGCTTCTTTCTGCCCAGAATTATTTTCTTCCTCTTCCCAGCCAAACTGAATGTCGTCGCCCATCAAACACCAGACCCACAGCTCACTCCTTCTGCAAAGGCTTCTTTGACTGTTCTGGCCCATGAGGTGCCTTCCTTTTGGACTGTTATAGTTATTTATGATTAAAGCATTCTTTCCAGGTGTTCTCTGCGGCAGAAATGTTCCCAAGAAGAGTCTCTCGACTTTTCCTTAATGATCCAGCATTCACTAAGATTACTAGACTCACCTCTTCCTCACTCCTGATCATTGGTCAGGATGAATGGAGGGAAGGTGGTCTGAAGGGAGGGAAGACTCAGTTGCCAGGTCCTTAAAATAGGCTACAATATATAGGAAGTTGTTTCTATTTATTTATTATTTTTTTAGAGAGAGAGAATGTGTGGGTGTGCATTGGGGGGAGGGGCTGAGGGAGAGGGGAGAGAATCTTAAGCAGGCTCCATACTCAGAGCAGAGGCCTCGATCTCATGACCCTGAGATCATGACCTGAGCCAAAAGCAAGAATCGGGCGCTCAACCAGCTGAGAGGCCCAGGTGCCCCAGGAAGTTGTTTGTTCCATCTTAAAAGACTCACACATGTCAAATTTTCTTTGAATGGACAGGGCAAAGATGCAGAGTAAGCAAACAAACAAACAAACAAACAAAACCCCAGTTATTGAATAATAGCTAAGTGTTTTTCTTCTAAGAAATAAAATTTTTACTCTAATATAGAAGCATTTAAGAAGCTACTAAGAGAATTGATATTAACCCACATTCCTTGGATCTTCTTCATCAATAGATAAAGGTACTCAAGGGTAGGTCAATGCTTTATCTTAAGAATAAGGGTAAAATGATAAAGTCACTCCTAGAAATGAGATACAAAAATTTGTTTTTCTGAGACATAAGAATATTAGACATTCCACCTTCATCAGAAGCCTCCTGGCAAGCTCCCTAAAATTCCTGCTGTGTGATACCTATCTGCACAGAAGACATGCTCATCCTCACCACAATCTCGGATTAGAGCTGCTCCCACAAATCTCAATTTCCCTTAAAGGCCCATTATGCATAGCACCCATGACAACCTAGTGTATTTATAGGCACACAACTTCGCTCAAATTACTTCTCTAAACCTGCAACCCAATTTAAATAATGCAATCAGAACTAGCAGGTACACAGGAAATATAGATTTGCAGAGACGGATGAAAAGTTCAGATTCTATATTAAATATATTTATATAAAATACAGTTTTAAACTTTTTTTAAACTTTTGGTTTTTGTGGAATTTTTTTGGTGGGCAGAGGGGTGGAGAGAGAGGGAGGGAGAATCTTGAGCAAGCTCCATGCCCAGCACGGAGCCTCACAGCGGGCTCAGTCTCATGACCCTGAGACCATGACTTGAGCTAAAATCAAGAATTGGACGCTTAACCAACTGAGCCACCCAGGCGCCCCTAAACATGTTTTTAAAATCTTAGTCCATTTATAAAGTTTTATGCATCCCTGAGTAGTATATCATTAAGGGGACCTGTATGGTAGAGTAACAAAAATTTGGTATAAAAAGCAAAACAGGAATTTCTAGTTCATTAAAAAAAGAGCTATTGGAGCACAAGAACTAGTTATTCAACATTTGATATAATCTCCAGAACTTAGAAACAAATTAAGATTGGCACTAAATTTATTAAGGTGCCTTACTAAGGTGAACACAATAGCGTTTGGTTAAACTCCCCCTAACAGTCTAGGTCACAGAGAATAAAAGAAAAAAGCCAAATCATCAAGACACTTTTTATATCAAAGAAAGGATGAGGCTCGATTAAATGAGTTGCAACTTTCTTTTCCTTAAAGAGCTTATCTGGGAAAAGGATGTGTCCTGATTGCATTATTATTAACTACATCTTTGTTATTTTCACAAGACACAGGAAAGACGTAAGAATCAAGTAACAATAGAACTGGAAGGAATATTTATATTAGACATCAGGATTTCAATTGAAAATCCTTGCCCACTTGAAAGTATTGTTTTAAGACTGTTGAAAAAAAATGCTCTTACATTTTAAATTTAACAAATCTTCTGTGTTCAGTGCTTCTTGGTCACTTTACCTATAATTTTCTTTGTACCAGACAATAAAAGGCTTGTAGATGAAATGGTTGAGCTGTATTTTAAAACAGATTCGCCAAAAGGAAAGATTTTTAAATGCCACGAGGATGGAAGAATGCCACAGTTGGGGGCTTTTTTCCGTCCAAGTCAGGTACTGATTAGAGGTGAAAATGTGATTCTGATCATGTTTCGATCACATGAGGGGCTCCTCAGGTACTTTGCAGTTCTAATGTCCAATGTCAGGAAGACAGGAGCCGCTGGTAGACAAAGAAAGGGACAGAGTTGCCTGGTAGTTCTCCACCACAACTAAAGACTGAAGTACTTACGGGGCAGTGAGGTAACCCTCCAAAAAGCCAGCCACAAACATGGTGATCTCATTGCTCAGGGTCTGAGAACCATACCCCGCTCTGATCTCCAGGATGCCCCAGCCTGTGGTTTTTATAGAGTCATTGTAAAAGCCATAGGCGTCCCCATTCCTGTCCAGTACGTTTTTGACTTCTACTGTCTTTTCAGCAGGCATCCAGTATGCGGTTGCATAGTAGACTTCTGAAAGAAAAGAAGAAGCAATAATAATGGGATGCTATTTAATTGATTTGCTGATGCACTTTTTCCCATGTAACCAATAATTTCACCATGTTTGCTTTTAGAGAATCCATTCTGTTAGAACTGGGAAATCTGCCCCCATGGTTTATCCTTGTTATAAGTGGGGAAAAACCAGAGCCTGATCAAAGGGGATGAGCTCAGAGCACAGTGAACCAGGTCAAAGGTGGGGGGAAGTAATTAGAGCATCATAGAGGTGGGTCTAAATGCTTCATCCTCGGAGATGAGATTCTGGGCAAGGTCAGAGTTAGAGCCCTTGCTCAGCTCTTACTTCAACCAAGCATAGGGTTCATGTATGTGGTCCATAACATATTTGATCCCCAAGGCAGTTGGACCAAAGAATCCATATTCTCAGGCGTCTTATACTATCTCTCTTGCCTAATTTTTCACACATGACATTAGATTCCTATTTTGCAGAAAGAAACCAAAAAACTATCACCTGTGAGCCTCTCAAGTTCTTGATAATGTTGTGAATATATCCTTACAAATCCTATGGCCATCTCTCTCTTCTCTTTCACCTCAATCCCTCTACCCATGCTATGGATCAACTCCTCTTACTTCTTTGGGAACTTTGTTCCATCCTGTGTCTTCTTGTTCCTGCACCCTGATGCTCTCTTCGTGCAATGGCTCCTCTGATTTAGCGTACTGACATGCTCCATTGTCTCATGTCCAAGGGCAAACCAATCACAGATGCTCTCTCTGGACCCTGGGACCAGATGTGGCCATTGCCAGAATCTCTCACTCCTTTCATAAAATTATTACAAATATTACAGGGCACATTGTGTCATGGGCTATGCTAGGTACTGGTGAGAGAGCTGTGAATATGACTGGCCCATTTCCAAACCTCATCCTGTAGAAAAAGGAACACACACCCCACTGCCTCATCTTCCTCCCATCAGCCCACTGCAGCTGGCATCCATGCCCATCCTGCTACTGGCACTGTTCTGGCTCGGGTCACTAATAACATCCTTGAATCCTAATGTCACAAGACTGCCGAGAGCATGTGACCATGGCAACCACTTGTTCTTAAAAAACTCTTTCCTTCCATGCATCTGGGATGACATGAATCTGCATCTTCTCCTCCTCTGCCTGCTTTCTTCCTCACTGTCCCCAGGCTTTCTCTTTATCTTGTGGACCCAACAGCACACTTGGTAACACCACCTGGAAGATTCTATAAGCGAAAGAAATTCAAAATACCCAAACGAGAACTACCATGCTGCTCTCTCACCCAACCTCCACCTCTGCTTTCTGTCTCTGCTATCCTTCTCTCGGAGACCCAAGCCCCTCCAGGCCCCCTCTCTCTCCTGCAAACTCAACTTGAATCAAGGCCTCCCAACCATCTCTCCCTCCAGTCTCTACCTCTGTAGTCCCACCTTTCCATGCTGCCTCAGATATCACAACTAGCCTGAACTATAAGAAACCTTTCAAGGTGCCTCTGACCTGTAATTCATCCTTCATACTCTACCAGAGTGACCTTTCTAAAATGCAAATAATTTGTTTACTTGCCTACCAAGGTCTTCATTGACTTCCATTTCCTAGAAATAAAATTCTTTGGTTACACTCTTGGACTTCATCATCTGCTTTCTGCCTACGCTATGCAGCTTCACTCACCACCCCCATGTACTTTGTCATCTGGAAGCCATCATATACCACTGTCCAACCTGCCATGAGCTGGTTCAACACCTCTGACTTTGCATATGCTGTTTCATCTGCCTAAGAGTTTCTCTCTTGTTAACCATGTAGCTATCTCAAAAGTGCTACTTAAGACTCAGGAAGCAGCACCCTTTTGTGGCAGCTGACTCGGTCTACAAGTTCAATATCACTTGGTTGTAGGTACATCTTCTTTGGGCCTTTCACACTTTAACTCACATGCCTTCTGCCACTCTTAGCCTGTGAGCTCCTGGAGGCCAAAGACTCAGAACTACCCTAGTGCTTAGCTTGTCACAGATACTCAGCAAGTATTTGTGAAAGGAAGGGAGACTTCGGAAGAAAGAGGGAAAAAGGAATGGAGAAAGGAAATGGTATGTGATGCATTTGTTTCTTGGCCTAAGAAACTATTGGACAGCTGCTCAGGTTGAAGACCAATTTATATTCATGTCTTCAAAGAGCTGGGAAGAGGCCAGAATGACTCGGGTTCTAGACTGAGCCTCAGTGGATGGGTGTTGTTGTATTATTCACTGAGAGAGGGAGCAGAAGGGTCTGGGAGGAAATAGGAGTTTAATTTTGGACATACTGTGTTTTCAGTGGTTAAGATACCAGAAGGTTCAGGACCCCCGGGTGGCTCAGTCAGTTAAGCAACTGCTTTTGGCTCAGGTCATGATCCCAGGGTCCTGAGATCGAGCCCCACATCGGGCTCCCTGCTCAGCGAGGGGGGCCTGCTTCTCCCTCTCCCTCTGCCACTTCCCCTGCCTGTGCTCTCCTGCTCCCTCTCAGTTAAATAAATAAATACAATCTTTTAAAAAAAATTATAAAAAAAAAAGGTGCCAGAAGTTTCAGATTAAATGCTTATATATAGTTATCTGTTGTCAACATTAAAAATTGACTCAACATTTTATTTTATTTTGATGCAAAGATTGTCTATCAAATAAGTGCTAAAGGTATAATCTTAATACGAGAGTATCATAGCACCTTGTCCCAAGGGGGCTGGGTGATTGGCTGGGATTTGGTCAGGCTTAGAGGCTAAAGCTGATTATGGCCCTTAAAGAAAGAATAATCCTGAGCAGGAAAGTCCATTTACTTCTGAATAAAGTCATGACCATAATGGCGGGCTTTCTTTAAAAATGGCTAAGTGGAAATAACGATGTTCATAAACAGAGGTAGTTCACAATACTTTCACAGACTTCTGGTGACGAATAATAGTCTACTTGCTAGTAAAGCCAACCGGCCACAGTTTGACAACTCTGGGTAGCATCCGCAGAACCGTCCCTTCTTCCAAATACAGTAAATGTGTTCTCCAAATGGAGTTTGGAGCACCGTGGCACAGCCTCAGCCTTTCCCTAGATTTCCGCACACATTCTCTTCTACCCTCGCCTCTAGTGAGTCTTGTAGGGAAGTGAAGGAAGCATGGCTGACTAGAAACATAGCAGCTGCAAACTGCTGCAGCGAGGGGGCGTGGGGTGTATTCAGGGTCATAAACAGAAACTGTGAAGGGAGGAAGGAAGGTGAACCAGCCTTCTGGGGTTCTTCCCTTTCAGTTCTATCCACATGGAACAATGTTAGCTTTGTTCCCTTCTCCCAAATCTTGGCACTTCTCCTTGAACACTGTGACTTTGCCTAGCTTCACCTTCTCTTCCAGGAGCCCCTTTTGCCATAAACCTTGGCTTGCTCGCCATCCAAGCAATCAAGGGCTATGTTTTCACTGTTGCTGGAACTAGATAATTTCCTGACTACAAATAATATACTTCCTCAAATCGGTGCTTTTTTGACATTAATGTGCCGCCAGGCATTAAAAAAAAAAATTCCCTTAAGAGAATTCAGTGATAAAAATGTACTGCTAACAAACTGACCAAGTGAGCAAGTACTTTGCAAATTAGGCCAACATCTGCGTTTCGTGCTTCACCCCTAAATGATGTTCTCTCTCCTTCAATGTTTTCTCCATGCACCGACTCTTTCTGGATTTCCTAATACCACTCTACTTTCTGATTTTCTTAAATCCTTTGATAGTTTAAGCCATTTTACTTTTCTACTTTTTTTTTCCCCCCCAAACATCTCCATGTGGGGAAGCAGATGTTGTGAAAAAGACAACTGCAAAAAGGTAGACCAAAGTCACGTTCTTGGAATTCCACTCTAGTTTTATACACGCCCTGTGAAGGCAGACACAGGTCCTGCTTACGACTCTATTTCCTGGAAGCACTGGACCCAGCATAGTACTGTTTCTGGGATGAGTCTAGTTTAATTGTGTGTGTTCTAATGAAAGTGAAGTTTATCAGAATATTCACAGAAGTTAATCTAAAATAACTCAAGTCATTATACCTTCAAGCTCAGGGAAGAGGCTTAAAGGATGGTTGAGATGCCCAAGGGGCAAACGCCATGTCCCCCTAGACTGATGAGAAGGGAAGTGAGTTTAAAATCTTTAATAGCAACATCTTCAAAGTCAACGCCCTTGATAAATTTCTGCTGAATGAATGGGAAGAAAAAGAGTCTTTTTCTTGTGTAGATAAAGATGAAAGAAGCCTCCTCCTTTTTATATTTCTCTCAACATAAAAACCTAAATGCCCAAATTAAATTTATTTACTTGTGTATTCTAATATTTTCTATGAGTTGTTTTCAATGGGGGGAAAAAATCCTAACCTGTCTTAGAATTTGTAAAACAGTTGTAAGTGGCCCAAATCACTCTCTCCTGTATTTGGAACCTATTTTTCCAGGCAGGCACTTTATTCATGATAAAGTAAATGGTTTTTAACCTGGAGCGATACAATTTTACCTAATATATTCAGTAAGTTACATAGAGAAAAAGAGGAAGAAACATGAAAAGGCTGACACAGAAAATATGAGAGAAAATGTTTTTAAAAATTAAGATTGAAACTTAATCTATTCAGACTGAGTTTAGCTGACACCTCTCTGATCTTGATCCTTAAATTGCTTCTGTCTTTTATGGCTATTGGACGAAAGGTCTCTGTATTTTATGGTCTACCTTGGCATTCTCCTTCCTTCCTTTGAAAGGGTTCAGTAAATTGATATCTGGTTTTTAGATTTGCTTTGACTCTTCAGCAGAAAATAACTGATTCATGATAAACAGCCTCCAGGCAACAACATTCTAAGTGTTTCTGCACTCACTCCCAGAAGAAATCAGAGCCTAGGACTCTTGCTGAAGGGGGTATTATTCTGGGAACGGGAAAGGGGGATGGGGAATATGAAACAGGGAAGGAGAGAAAGCTAATTCAAAGGTGCAATCTGAGATGGTCCAAACAAGGGTGGAGATAAGCTCCTGAGGACCCCATCCCAGGGATGGAAGGAGGAACATTTAACTACAGCTGCCCATCTTGCATTGGTCAAAAGTTGCCCAGTGAGGGGTTAAATCCCTCTGTCTAGGTTTGCAAGTGATCCGGTGTGAAATGGTTATGATGCTGGAGAAGCCTGAGGTATAGAGCAAGGTATCCTTGCAGAGGGGGTAGGGTGAGGGTGAGGCCCCTCCCATTTACAGCAGCTGAAGCTCGCATAGACAGCTGTGAGAGGATGTGAGATGGGAGGCATATTCTGGCCAATATATTAGGTAGGCAGAAAGGGATACCACTTTAAAAAAACAGTGTCAAAGAAACAAAGTGCTAATACAGAAAACTCCTGGAGATTTACTTGGATCTGGAAAGATCCCTTTCCTTCATCCCCTCAGAACGAACCTATTCTGTCTACACTGCTAGCTTCAACCAGAGTTTTTGCTAAAAGTCCTGTCAACAGAAAGTCAACTTTGCCCCTCATTTGGTGCTGTTAGCTCATTCTTCATCTATATCACTCTTTAGTTATATATATATTTGTATGTATGTGGTTCAAAAATTTAGTTATAAGTTTGAGAGTCAGGGGGTGGCATCTGTTTTTTCATTGTATTGACTCTTTTGGGATAAACAGTGTTTTCTTGCCTACATCCCAAACTTCCACACCGCCTGGGGAGGAGACAGATTGGTATTGAGTCTCTGTCTATTCATTCTTGATTTTGGGTTGTGGGTTCGTATTTTGGAATCTTAGGTGTGTAAATGATGGTTTGAATTAACTTACCACTACCTCACCTGCTGGATGGAAACTCATTTGCAAAGCTAGGGGACACACTTCAGAGCAAGCTCTGAATCAAGAGATTTCACAATTTCCCATTGGAAGATTGTAATATGGTATTGTTTGTGCAGACAGAGGTTCAAGTTTTAGAACAAAGTTCCCTCATATTTTCACTACCTCTCTTAGTTTCCTTTACCCCACTGAGTAAGTTCCTGTTTTGCCATAGTGCAAAGAAACAACATAAAAACATTAATACATTTTCTAGCCACATCTTAGAGTGCAATTTTCAAGTGATTGTGAAATAGAACTTGTAGGAGCAACTGGAACTTTATTTAAAAAAAAAAAAAAAAGACAAAACATAAATGCATTTTAAACAAAATTAAAATGCTGAACAAAATAAATCCTTTGAAGTCATTCCATTTTTGGTGCTGCTACCTATCTTGTTAACTCGAGAGTTAATGCTTAATAATTTAGAATTTTTTAAAAAACCCAAAAGATAACAGGTGACAAAAATTAAAATAATGCCTAAAAAAGTGTGAAAACAATAATTTCTGTTCTGCATGTTAGAAGTTCCAAGCTGAAGTTCACGTGATTTGCAGTTTACCTATTAAGAAAAATGTGTCTAAAATGTTCTATCTCCTTAGGTCACTTTACAGCTACAAAATAAATAAATAAATAAAAATAAATAAATAAAATGTACCATCTCAATTTAAAGACTGAAGGGGAGGATCTTTTAAACATTTTTTTCTGGAGAAAGATTTTGATCTTTGTCATCAGATTAATATTTCCAAAAGGACTAGGAAACAAATTTTAACAATAAAGAGGAATGGGCACTTCCCGCAGAAATTCTTCTGGGACTTAGCTTATATACATTTTTATAAATAAACTGATAGAAAGAGAGCACAAAAAAAATGTTCGGGTTTACAGACAGCACCGACTTCTTTTGGGTCTGAAACGTTCAGACAGTGTGGATGCGCTGTAGGAAGATTTAGTGGGGCTCAGAAAGATGGAGAAGAGCTGGGAAATGCTACAGCAGGCATGGTTGATAAAATGGCACTTAGAAAAATCAAGGTGATGGCAACCAATCAGTGGTAACCCAGGAAAGCTACCTCAGGCTCTGCTCACTGTTTCCTGAAGCACCCATCCAATGTGCCCCTGTATGTTCCAAGTCCCTGCAACACTGGGCCAAGATTAAGGAAAAACCCTGCTTTTATAACAAGCTATTACCTCACAGCACATAGATTATCGGCTGCGGTTCTGGTTGCCTTATCCAAAGATCTGTGCTGCCTTTCTGGAGAAAAAGCAACTCCAACGGCCGATAATAATGGTCACTCAATTATGCAGCCCCTACTGTATACAAGGCCCTGTTCCACACCTTAGGAGGCAGATACTCCAGTCCCCATGTAACAGATGAGGGAACTAAGGTGCAGAGATAGATAACTGGCTGAAGGTCACACAGTAAGTACTGGAACCAGGATTCCAACACAGGCAGTTAGGCTCCATGCTTCTTGTTTCTGGAATTCCATACTACCTCTCTAGTATTAAACTTGCAAAAATAAACTGCCACAGAAAGAATGAGCCACTACCTCAAGTGAACCTGGAGATCAGAAAGCCCTCTGAATCAAAGGATCAACTGAGAACAGCCTCCACCAAAGTTCTATCAAGTCACCTTAAGGAGCCTGAACAACTCCCAGGTAGGCAAACTTCTCCACAACCACATAAAAGTACTGGCCAGGAGCACCTGGGGGGCTCAGTGGGTTAAAGCCTCTCCCTTCAGCTCAGGTCATGATCCCAGGGTCCTGGGATCGAGCCCCACATCGGGCTCTCTGCTCAGCAGGGGGCCTGCTTCCTCTTCTCTCTCTGCCTGCCTCTCTGCCTACTTGTGATCTCTCTCTCTCTCAAAAAAATAAATAAAATCTTAAAAATAAAATAAAATAAAATAGTACTGGCCTATCCAGAGAGGCAATGTGTTAGTCTCCAGTGGGCACTGGTGAGCCATGGAAGCGTGGAAAAAGCAATGTCCCAGAGGCAAGGGCCAGCTGTGCTAGGTGAGCTCCAGTATGAGCACCCAGAGGCTAACTGAAGCATCAGCCCTCCCGAGAAGCAAATCCAGCAGGCAACCAGCCTGAGAATCCCTGATAGGATCTTTCTAGTGTAATCTGATTACAAGAGAGTGGCCAGGGAGGCTATGCAAAGGTCCCATCTGCTAAAAATCCATTATGGGTGTTTTGGTGAATAGACTTTGGTGTCTGTCAGGGTGAATCAGCTTCTTTGTATCTGATTGGTTCTGGAGCACGGGAAGGAACGCATTTCTCAAATCTAGTCCTGCAAGTCCAGGGCCCAGATTTGGAACAAGTTTTACCAAGGCACAGGGCACCTTATAAATCTCTGAGTAACCAACCCGTCTCTTTTCTAGTGCGACTTCACTATACACACCACCAAGAAAAATTACAGAAACAAATATGGGTCTCTCCAGTCTGGAAGGATAAAGGCAATGCTATTAGATGACTAAAGTCCACACTAGTTTGGAAGACAGGCTAAGAGGAATGTGCAATTGTTGGCCAATATTTCTGGAATAATTTGCAAAGTTAGTTTTGGATTAACAGGTGCACATTGGTAGATATAAAGATCATTCCAGGGAGATGAAAATGCAATCCCTTTGGTGTGTGTTGGGTACCCATTAAAGTCAGAGTACTGAGCTAGGCACTTCAGAGAAAATGTGACAAGAGGTAGCAAAGTCTCTGTTCTCTGCCCGCATGTGCCTGGCAGTCTACAGAAGGGTGAAACAAAGAGCCAAAAAGTTAGATGGGAAAACAGGTTGGTTTGGATGCAACAAAGGAAACAAGGTTCGCATCTGTTTGAAAGAGTGGGCGTGGGTTTCACCAGCTGTTCCTCAGGCCAGTCTTCTTTGGATTGCCAGGCCCCGCCGTGCTGTCAGGATCACTGGCCCCAGAAATGCCCTCAGTCTTTGCCTTGACTCCTGACCATCCTGGCCAGACCTCAGCTGAGTATCTATCTGGGGAAGTCAGTTTAAGCAGCTGTTTCTTGCCAGGGGTTCTCTTCTTGAATAAACAGTGCCTCATCTTCAGAAAAACAGTATCTCCACCTCACTCCTCAGACTGCCCTCCATCTAAGGAACACTTTAAACAATCCACACAATTCAAAAGAACAGAGAAGTTAGAAGGGTTTCACTCATCATTCCAAACACAAAAAGCCATTTCCATTACTGGAGCACTTTTAGCCTGTTCCAGGTATGCCTGAAGGAGCAGGATGTCTGGGCTCATAGGGTGGCTGGAATCCCCCCTCCATGGTGCAGGTAAGGAACAAAATGGGGCAGATAAATCAACAGTCAGGAGCCTAGGGGCGCATGCCTTCTGATCCCAGAGGCCCAGGCAGTTTAAGTCTAGAAAGATTTAAGAGTGGTTAAGAGGGCAAGTTGCAAAAGCAAAGGCCGTGAAATCTGCTAATTGCGGTTACTTGTGGATGGAAGGTGGTGTAGTAAGAATCTGTACACTCATTTGGGAAGGGGTTCCCTCTCCGGAACCCCACCCTATCCCACCCTGTTCTTGCACAAGGTCAGCACAGAAAAGGGCTTGGAAGTGAAGCAAACTTAATCGTCTCTTAAGATTACTTTTCAAGTCTTTCAAGTTTTTTTGGTTAATTTTAGTCTTATCCATCGGGAAGAAAACTGACAAATCCAGTTCTTTTTTTGTTTTTTTTTGTTTGTTTGTTTGTTTTGTTGTTGTTGTTGTTGTTTTTTTTGTAGGGATAAAACCTGTTGTAGGAAGAGGGGAGTAGTTAAGTAAATACCGTGTGGCAATTCAGCTCTGCCTTCGCTTGCGGTGTATCTTAACCCAAACTCCTCAAGTCTCTCAATTTCGAATGGTCTGTAAAATGGGGGTAACACTCCTATTTAGGGTTCTAGTAAGCACTGTATGAAAAGCCCTTTAGCACGCTGCCTGGCCCCTATCAAGGTGACAATACCAGGCTGCACTTATTTTAAACCAAAGTCATGGGTAGTTCAGGAAAACAAAACAAAACAAAGCAAAGCAAAACCAAAAAACAAACAAGACCACCTGACAGCCCGGAATCATACCTCTATGATGTGAATAAATATATTTAGATGTCCTTTGGCTGCGCTTTGGGGACCAGTCGAGGCTCAGCAAGCCAAGAGCCCCGCCGGAGCGCACTGATTTGTTCGCCAAGAACTCCCGGCCCCACTTCTGAAGTTCGCCGCCGCGCAGCCCCTGCCTCTCCCGGGGTCCGCCCCTGAGCTCCCGCGGACCTGGAGCGCGCTGGGGCCGTGCCCGCAGCCCTCCGCGTCCACCCAGAACCCCGCCACCGCCTGGCGGTCAACTTGGCCGAGCCGGGCGCGGGCGGGAGCGCACGGGGCGGCGGGCGGGCGCAGCGCGGGCCAGGCGGACGCCCCGGGCCGCGTGTCTGCGGACTCCCCCTCCCGGGGGCCCTCTGGGCGCGCACGGCTCACCTGCCAGGCTCGGCGGCACCGCGGCGGCCACCAGCAGCAGCAGCAGCGGCAGCAGCGGCGGCGCGGCGGGCGGCGTGGGCACCGCGAGGTCCCGGCTGCGGCGGGGCATGGCTCGGCGGCCGCGACCTGCCCCGGGTGGGATGAGGCAGCTGGTGCTGGAGCGGCTCTGGAGCCGGCAGCGGGGCGCCGCGTCTCCGAGGTCGGGGCGTCCTTACTCTTCCATTAGTCCTGCCGGGTTGGGGCTTTTAGGGGCGAAGAAGCCTCACGTGGCCTCGGGAGCAACCTTTGCCCCGCTGGCAAAGGCGGGTCCTTTCTGACCCTCTAGCGCCCTGTGGGCTGGGCTGAGAAAGTTCCCCGGCTGCGCTTCTGGGACCTGACGAGGCGCCCGGCCACTTTCTCTGCGCTCGTAGGGCAGTTTTGAGGCCCAAGGCTTGAACAGACCCGTTCAGGTCAACACCGCCAGCCTCTGTCGCCGGGGTCGGCCTCTCGGCCACTCGTCTGCAGCGGCGGGGATGAGGCACCCTGAGCAGCGGTGACATGCATGCCCTGTGCCTACACGCAGCTCCGGTTCTGGGCCGTTCTGCAGTGTCTTCGAGGGGCCCGTACTCCTCAGGGATCACTGCTCTTCCAGCTCAGGCTGTTTAACCTACACCCGTTTGCTGGGGCCCAAGACTTCCCAACCTTTCCTTTTCTCTTCATTGGCTGGAGCCGCCACTAGATTGTGATTCAGACGGGGCTGAAACTAGATCTATTTCTGAGCCCCTGGGAAGTCCCCATTTCTGTGCCAGGTAGGGTGACATTGTGAAGTAGGCAAAAGTATGCCTTGAGTGACATTGTGAAGTTGGCAAAGGGTGCCCTAGGTGACATTATGAAGTAGGCAAAAAGCATTTTATTTTTTCAATAACCATTTATTGAGCCCATATTGCGTGCCTGCTGCCTGGGATATAAAGACACACCAAGAGCTTGACCTACTGCTGGCAAGAAGGACAAAGCCATATAAATAAACAGGTGCTGAGAAGTGGCCATTAGTGCTGTCATAGAGCTATGGCGAAGGTACCGTGTGGGAACCCAGGATGGGACAAGCCTCTACTCCAGAGGTGGGGGGCAAGGCACCCCACTCTTCTTTCCTGGTCTTTCTTCCAAGCTTAACTGAGGTGTCGAGGGAAGATGGGAAGGGAGGCAGAGAAACACTTTTCCTAGAGGTGAAATAGACTTATAACTGTTAGAAATAAATCTAGAACAATTATATCAAATCTCTGTGCAAATTATTGAACACAAGTCCCAAGTCATCATCTTGTTTGGTGACAGCACCTAGTACAGTGTCCAGATGATAATATCACTTAATGAATGAAGGAATTGAGGACACTGTAAAGACTGCACATTTTCCCTCAAGTTAGAAAATTAAAGCGAAGGAAAATTATGAGCATTCTCGTTGTGCCATGCTGGGAAGAGAGCTACCTTAGGATATTCAAAGAAGTTGTACCACCCCAGATGTTTAAGTCATGCTACCTTCTACCACTACTAACCCTTCCAACTCAAGGAGCCAAGTTTTTGGATATGAGCATGTATCTAAAAATACCTGATGTGAGCTATGAGGCACCTACTCATCTCTTATGTGGTCATCAAATGTTTGTTCACTTCCACGTTCCAGACATAGAGTAATAAACAAGACAGACAGAGCCCCTGCTCTCACAAAGCTTGCATTCTAGAGGGGGAAGCAAATTATACAAATAAACTAATTCGATCAGAGTTTCTCACTCTCAGCATTGTAACATTTTGGATCATACAATTTTTTGTTGTTGGTTGGGGGGGGCGGTTTCTGGGTATCCCCTGCCCAGTAGCCACTAAATGTCAGTTATCACTCCTCCCTCCAAGTTGTGACTATTTCAAATGACTTCAGACACTACCAAATGTTTCCTTAAGGGACAAAATTGTCCTCAGTTGAGAATCACCATATTGGATGATGATAAATCTCACCTTCTTTAAATTGGTGGGGTTTACATATCTGGGAGGGAAATGAACAGCAAAACCCACATCAAAGCTTAGGGGAGGAGGACCCCAGAAGATGTGGACTGTGGAATGGTTTTATCACTTTTCCAGCAGACGTGTGCTTTGGGGCTACTTACCATCCATTCATTACCTTAATCCTGGTACTACTTTTTCATGGATCTGGACTCCAGTGGTTTAGAAGTTTCCGTGAGCAAGGGAAGAGGCATGTTTCCATCAAGAGACCTAATGATAGTTTCACTGAACTGGCATTTGAAGTTGCTGCCTGGTCTGCACTGGACTTCTTTGGGGAAATAAAAGGGCGGGGAGCAGAATGAATGGGATTATAGTGCTGGTTAGAGGGATTGAGCCTGACAATGAAATGGAAATGCAGCTACCCAGTAATAGGGGGGAGGGGAAGAAGGAGCCCAGGGGATTTCCTGGTCTCTCACCAAGTCCTACTGAAATGATTAATGAATTTGCTGTCCCCTCACCTAGGCAGCACTGCCAGGGACTAAGGCTCTTCACCCCAAAAGAAACATAACCCCTACCAGCTAAGATGTTGACCCCAGGCGATAGCTGAGCGACCAGTTATAGAAACAGAGACAGTAGCGTCTGTATTTCTTTCCTTGCTGTAACATATCTATGACGGATTCAAAATGTTACAGTTTCAGAATGAAATGTATTTACTGGGTTGCCTGGGTGGCTCAGTGGGTTGGGCCTCTGCCTTCAGCTCAGGTCATGATCCCAGGGGCCTGGGATTGAGTCCCGCATTGGGCTCTCTGCTCAGGAGGGAGCCTGCTTCTCCTCATCTCTCTCTCTGTCTGTCTCTCTACCTATTTGTGATCTCTCTCTCTGTCAAATAAATAAATAAAATCTTTAAAAAAAAAAGAAATGTATTTACTATAAATTTATTTCTTTTTCAAAAGGTATACTTAGCATTCACTTATCCACTAATGGTAGAGATTTTAGGATGTCAAATTTTAGGTTCCTCAGCCTCATTTGGGCTAAGTCCTTAGTATCCTTCCTCCATTTTCTTGACATGGATTTTGGTTTCAGGGGGTTTATGTATTGACCTGGTACTGGATGAGAGGCATCTACTATGTGAGTCATCCTCTTGGCCTGGTGGCTGCCCTTGAGATTTATCTCTTCTGGTCCTTTATCTGTGTTTTTTGGCCTTGGGTCTAGATTCTTAAATACTTCATGAATTAGTTAGGGTAATACTAGCTACTATTACAAATAAACCCCAAAAGTTCAATGGGTTAATGCAACAGAAGTTTATGTCTGGCTCACATCCCTGTTCAGTGTGGGAGTTCTTAATATGTTTGTGGCTTTCCTTCATTTAGAGATTTAGAAACCCTGCTTCCTTTTATCTTGTGGTTCCATGATTCCCTCAGGTAGAGGTTCCCAAACTTTCTTGGTTCACAGTGTCCTTGGAGTCTCAGTAATACATTCTTGGAGCTGCAGACCAAAAGAAATATCTAATGGTTCCTTTTATTTAATAGTTAGGGCCAAACAATGTAATAATAGTAGTTTGCCCAATGTACTGGGACAACACTATGTTTTCTTCAAAAATCTATGATATCCCAAATACACCCTTCAAAGTTCATTATGATGTGTTCTACTGATATTACTATTTCCTGTGAACATTTAATATAGTCTAGGTATGCCTTGTGATTTCATTATGGTTGGCAAACTGGATGCAGAAACCAGGACCTTAGGACCTTGGAGACTTGTCTTCTAGCCAAAAGAAGGGGGAAATTGTATGAGGAACGTACTCCGGCCTTTTAATCACTTTTGCTCATTATCCATCGGCAATATCTAGACATATTGCCATACCTAAATGCCAGAGACGCTGGGAAATGAGGCCATCACCGCTCCATAGTGAAGCAAGAATTTTAGTAGGTAGCTAGCTGTTTCTGATACCATTGGCAACCTCCCCATCCAGACTTGGATTCCATTGGGTCTTCTGGTTCATTCTCAGGTCTCTCCGATCCTTGGGGTGTGGCAGTAGGGACTCACAGATACGCTAGTCTAGTGTGTCAATCCGTGAGCCTATCGGTGGTTGACCTCCCTCATTCGCTGCCAGTACCACTCAGGTCTGTGTGGGAGACACATAACTCCATTACAAAGTTTGCAAGATCAGGAGCTACATTCTGGAAAACTTAAACATCATCTCCTCTGCTCTGGTAATTCTAGACCTGACTTAAGTTTCTATTACCAAGTATTTCCACACCCCACCCTACCCATCAACTAGGCGACTCACACCCTGGGGGAGCGGCGGTGTTGGCCCTTGCATTCAGCGACTAGGCATTTCTCTTATCAGCTCTTCAGACTTTTCTTCCGTAGGAGCTAATTCAACATTATTACAATTCTTATTCCAATTTGTTGTTCTTGAATAAGCCATTTTATTTCAGTCTGTGTCTTTCAATTTTCCAAGCCAAGTTTTTGAATATTTTAAAGTATTTTCCTCTCCCAGACGCATAGAGCTTATAATCTTATGGCTTTGAAGATTATGGCCTATGTCTGCTCCAGACCTCAAAAGTCACACATTTTACTCTTTGATATTTCAATATTTTCATTTTCCCTCCCTTGAGCTATACACTGTAGATTCTTGGAATGAATAGAGTGATGGAAGATTTACTATATTAAACAGTTCTCAGAAGAAATATGTGTAAGGTAATGTTTTAGATTGCTATCCAACTATTCCATACACTTATGCCTGTAGCTGAATTTTCTTTGCTTTGGTATTCTTTCCCTCCATCATTGTGTGTAGTTTGTGTTGGTAGTTAAACTTACCATTTGATCTATAGGTGTTGGAATAGAGAGTTTAAATCGCTATAGAACCAAAGAAAAGGTGGATATTCTCTCAGAAATCCTGGGCTTGGGCTTGATGTATGTAGCGTTCATTTTCATTGCTTAGAACACAGTTCTGTACCGTTCACCCATCCTTCCTTCTGCTTATTTGCCTGCCCTTTATATAAGCTGCCACCCATTGTCATTTCCAGACTGCAAATGTCTTGTAAATTGGGTACACAAAAGAAGGGCTATCCCCGGACAGTGACTGTAAGCTCATGCACATGTCTTAGCTCCAGAGTCACGGCATGAGGGTGAGATGGACATCTGGAGATGAGAGATAAGAGAGAAGTTTCTGGACAAGTTGAATACTGATTCAGTGGTTTGTTATTTTTTTTTTCTACAGATGACAAACATGAACCTTTTGTCCAGCTGATAGACATTTTATCCCTATTTTTCCCTCCAAAGAGGCCGAAAAAGTCAATCCCCAATACTTTCAGGGGGCAGAGCATTTCCTGCATTGTTTAAGGATGTAATTTGGTGCCTGACAGCTCTTTTTTCAAAGTGTTTCTAAACCTTTTTTTCTGTCTCTTTCCTAAATTCAGTGGCTATATCCCAGGGTAGCTACCACTGGCTTCTTCTATTTATTTTTTTTTCTCTACTCTTAATATTTTACCATCATCTTCATTCTGAAGATAGAAGTACAAATGCCAAATAAAAGCAATTGCAGACAGAACCATTACTTGGTGGCACCTAACCTTGACTGTAGATGGGAACTATTCCTATGATAATTGTCCCTGCTTTTCTGTCAGGTTATAAGAAAGAATTGAAACCTGATGGGTAGGTAACAATGAGTAGATGAAAAATGCTTGATAACTGTTTGATAAATCTGGCTACTACTGATATTTTTAAACAAAGACAATAAGAAGAAAATTTTAGGTAGTTAAAGCAGCTAGGAATTAATATTATTAACCCGGGTCAAAACTCCAGAAAAATGTTACCAGGGAAAGATCCTATTTCAGTTTAGTTGAGTAAACTAGATGAGCATCTCCTGGACATAGGAAATTGAATTATAAGTTGTACATATTAATTTTCCCGACAATCGTAGGCTGAGAAGGGAATTCTGAAGGAGTGGTGCCGAGAGAGATGTGAACACTCTCTCTGTAGAGAAACACATACTGTCTGTTGTTTGTCGGCTTCTTTTAAATAATTCAACTAAGTAAATTTAAAGATAAAACTGGCTTTATTCAACAATTCATGAATCGAGCAGCATTCCCTCTAGCAAACAGAAAAGAGATCCACTGAGCTGTAGAAAAGGAAAGGTTTTTAAAGGCAGAAAGGGGATGGGGAAAAGAAGTTATTCCTGTATAGAATGCATTGCTTCAGAAAAGGTTGTCCTCTGGAGGGGAGGAGAAGTGGGGATTGCCTAACCAGTAATGACCTGGTAATTCCAGGTTGACTGGTTAAAAATCACTGGAGAAACCACAGTTACGTTAGATATTAAGCTGTGGTTTACTGATGTGGGGCTTAGCACAAGTGACTCCGTTGTGAGACTGTTGTCTGTCTCTCTCTCTTTTTGAAACACTTCTTAGCTGGTTTACATCTTTGGAGTCTTCTTTTCCATGCTGCCTCCAATACCTAAACTCTGCGTCCCCCCTTCCCTGCCCTCTCTTAGCAGCCAGCAGATTCCTTCTCTTAAAACAGATTCTCTCAAGCCTCAATCCATCAGTCTACTGCCCTTGAGGCTAGACCACATTTCAGGCTAATCAGAGTTCTCTCTTAAAAAGAGTGATTCTCCCCTGGGGGTAACTGGATACCACCTACTAAGAAAATAGTAGGTTCTGAATTGGTACAGAAACAAAACCAAAACCAAAAACTGAACAGTGGACATTCTGGCGTGGGGGGGGGGGATGTTACCTACAGAGCATTAAAAATCAGGTTAACTTTGCCACTGGAGAATCACCTACATGCTTTTGAAAAGAGAAAAAAGGTTGTGACCATAAAATTTTACACTGTGTTAATGTTAGTTCACGTATTAAGGTAATGCATTTTCAAGGACTCAGAAAATAGAACTTTAGGAAAATAACCCATTTGTTTATTTATTTATTTATTTACTTGTCAGAAAGAGAGAGTGCACACAGGCAGGGGGAGCAGCAGGCAGAGGGAGAAGCAGGCCCCCTGCTGAGCAAGGAGCCTGATGTGGGACTCGATCCCAGGATCCTGGGATCATGGCTTGAGCCAAAAGCAGACCCTTAACCAACTGAGCCACCCAGGTGTCCCAGAAAATAGAACTATCATCAATCATTTTTGAAAAAAATGACTTTGATAGACTTCAACTGACTGACAAGTTAAGATGAAGACCTGAAGAATGGGGGAAGACATAAACATGGAGAGGGACGTCTTTCACCCAGTTTCGTAATTCAAGACCCCAAATTCAGGATTCAAACTGCCTGTGTTCTCAGTTGGATTCAGCAACAAAGGGACAGTTTGGCCTCAGTACTTCCCACGGGCAGGCCTGTATCTTCTCAGGTGGGGAACTAAGGCAAAAGAGATGTAGAAAAACTATTAAAGCTCCTTTGCAGCCCATGGACAAGTGCTTAAGACAGGCAGGGTAATCTTCCTCCAGGAACGCAACTGCCTCGATTATTAATACTTCTCTAAGGGCAAAAGGCAACCTTAGCTTGACATTAGTCCAAACTCCAGGATCCTGTACATCTTCTTTAACATATAAAAATCCACCTTAAAAAAAAGAGATTTTATTTATTTATTTGACAGAGAGAGACACAGCAAGAGAGGGAATATAAGCAGGGGGAGTGGGAGAGGGAGAAGCAGACCTTCTGCTGAGCAGGGAGCCTGATGCGGGGCTCCATCCCAGGACCCTGGAATCATGACCTGAGCCAAAGACAGATCCTTAATGACTGAGCCACCCAGGCGCCCCTTAAAATTCCTTTTCCTTTCTTTCTTTCTTTCTTTTTTTTTTTTTAAACATAGAAGATACGTGTTAGCCTTCATCCTCCAAGCATATGGCCCACTGATACATATCTAAAGGGTCTCATGACTCATGGCTTACTAGATGGTAGTTAGTGATCTTGTCCAAACAACAGCTAACCCCTCAAGGTACTGGAAACCTTGCTTCTAAATTCTCGAGAGACTAACGCTATCCATCACCTCCTCCTAACTTGAAAGTCTAGCATCAGTCACTCTTCACAAATCCAGAGTGGTTCTTTCTGCCCACTGGTCCTCCCCCCGTGCTTTAATAAAACCACCTTTTTTTGCACTGAATATGTCTCAAGAATTCTTGCTTGACCATTTGCTCCCGAGCCCCAACATTTCACACTATTTTCTTTCTGCTTCCTCTTCTTGCCCCATGACATGGCTGCATTTCTCAAGCTACATGCTTCATAGCACGGGGCAGATTGACTCCTTGCTGTGGCTGATAACCATTTAAAGCACTTGTAGCTGTTTTTCTGCTCAGTACTCACTACCCAGCAACTTGGTTGGAACACTATGTCAACAAGAATTACATAGCAGAAGCAAAGTTGCATAAAAACCATAATGGCCATCTGCATTGCCAAATAAATTGAGCAATGATTTTCTACATCCTGATAACTCCTCTTGGATAATGAGTCATGCTTTTAAAAATTGGCTATGAAAAACAAGTGACTCAGGGGCAATCTATTAACAGTCCCAGAACCCATCCTCTTATTGTTTCTCTCCTAGGGAATGATCTTCCTAACTATGCTTAGGTAGTGTGAGATGTTTGGCTGAGCTAAACCAGAATTTGTGTTTGGATGTGTCTGATGCATGCATGAGCCTGCATGTTGCCATCTACCTGAGTTGGTTTGTACTGAGGAAGGAAGCTGGAGAAGTAGGTTTGAGTGTGGGCACTGGGGGGAAAGCAGTGTGGGTGGGGAGAAGGAAGAAGGGAGAGGGAGAGAAGCATGGTAACTCTGTCACAACTTGCCTGCTTTGTTAACTTGAACTGAGCTCTTGGAAGAGAAGGGGCTTTAGACAGGGGCAGGATTTCAAGGAGTTTGTGAGACTTGGGGTCCTTAGATCATTGTTTTGATGCCCCGATAACAGCAGGAGCCACGGAGACAGGAAGAGAACGAAGTCCTTGTCAGCATGGCCTCCACTCATTACTAAGCAAAAATGACATAGAGGGCCAAACCGCATTGACGCTGTGAAGATAAAATCTCCTATGGTAAAAATGGTAAAAATTCTTGGGTGGTAAAACCCCACGACCAGGGTGCTATGAACAGAGTCCAAAAATGAAATAGTTTAATACAAGGACATGCTTTTGCGAGTTTAATGAAACGGACGTGTGGTTGGGAGAAGGATGAGCCTCAGTTGCCAGTTGTGTCGAAACTGAATTTGTTTCACTGCATGTGTATTTGTATGTAAGTTGTTATAAGTCCTTATGGATACAACTTGTAAAGGTGGTGGGGAAGGGGAAGCCTGCTGAATGAAGGAAACAAGTATGTTGAGTGTATTAGAATGGACGTTTCTGTATTGTAGGATTTAGGTTGATTTTTTTCCCCATGTTGGTATTTTCAAAAATTTTTATCACCAAAATACAGTCGTTTTCTTGGCTAAAAATTTTATTTTTATTTTAAAATATACATATGAAATCCATTTTATATAAAAAAACGAAAATATTTGAAGGTGTCCTCATTGAACAAATCCTTTATTTTTTAAAAAATTTTATTTATTTATTGACTTATTTATTTATTTGCCAGAGAGAGAGAGAGAGAGCGCACAAGCAGGCAGAGGGGCAGGGAGAGGTGGAGAGAGAAGCAGGATTCAATGCCAGGACCCTGGGATCATGAACTGAGCTACCCAGGCATTCCTGAGCAAAGCCTTTAAAGAGACTATAACTAGAATCCAGAGTTTTAAATCAGCTATTGTATACTTGGAAGCATAAAGTATATTTTAGATCAGGCTTTCTCCCTTTAAATGAACATATTAACAGTTCCATTCATGTTATTTTTGGACCCACTGTTGCTCTTTTTTCCAAAGACTCTTCAGTGCCAAAAGCAACAGTTGGGTGTATAAATCATCCAGGAAGCATTTTCAAAATGCCCATTGTTGTTTCACGGCCCCCTCCCCCCGCATCAATCTGACTGTCTCTGGACTGGGATTTTGAAAATTTCCCAGAAGATTCAAGTTCCCCTAGCCTGTGCTGTTGAAAGCCAGCAGTCTATGTTAGAAAGTTACAGTTTCATAGATTGATCTTCACAGTATGACTCCATGCCCTTCTGTCTCATTTCATCCCTCCTGGGTGAACCCTCTTCTGGTCTA
The DNA here is from genome assembly GCF_011764305.1 of Mustela putorius furo. NCBI lineage: Eukaryota > Metazoa > Chordata > Mammalia > Carnivora > Mustelidae > Mustela > Mustela putorius. The sequence continues at coordinate 33,681,678 of NW_025422368.1, read as the reverse complement.
CAATGGGTCTGAAATATCTCACCCTTTCTCTCTGTTTTCGATAAGCTTGTTCTCCTAACTTATTCCTTTCTCCCCTTCCTGTCCAAACAAATCTGTCATTTAAGGCTCAACCCTATACCCAAATCGGCTATGTTTAACAAACACTTTGGAGAGCTTAGCAAAAAAATAAGTCACCGTGCTAGATACTGTCAAAACCTCAATTAAAAGGCTTGTAGCTATGGCCCCCAGAAGAGAGCTCACTATCAGGTAGTGGGATTTGGGTAAGTACACAAATCACTGCAATGGGCAAGCCAGATTACTACTAAGAGCCACACAGGCAAAAGTTGTATGAGGTTCAAAGAGGGAAGAATGAGCTCTATCCCAGAGCTGCTTTGAGCCATGTTGACCTTTCCTTCCTGAAATTGTTCTTTGTAGCACTAATTTTGTCCCTTATTTTCTATTTTATGAGTATTTTATGTGTGTGTAGTCTCCTTAAATAACCTTGAAATCAAAAGCAAGTATGCTTTTTTTTTTTTTTAAGATTTTATTTACTTATTTGACAGAGAGAGAGAGATCACAAGTAGGTGGAGAGGCAGGCAGAGAGAGAAGGGGAAGCAGGCTCCCTGCTGAGCAGAGAGCCTGATCTGGGGCTCGATCCCATGACCCTGAGATCATGACCTGAGTTGAAGGCAAAGGCTTAACCCATTGAGCCACCCAGGTGCCCCCAAAGCAAGTCTTGAACGAATTTTGTTTTCCCTCAGAGTAGCCCCAAATAGTGGGTTGCATGAAATTGAATTCCAGGGTGGGCGGATTCCCTGACAGTGCGTGTAAGGGCCTGCTTAGCCAGAGGAAGCCATTTTGTTGTTTTTGCAGTAAACTTAGATTGACCCTGCCAGCCCATCTCCCACCCAAGGAACTTACTTAGAAACAAGTCTGGGAAACCAGAAAAATATGACTGACCAGCCCCTGATAACAGAGCCCATATACCAGGATGTGTCAGGTCAGGGGGAGGTAACAGAGCCCAGCATACAAGGATGAGTCAAGCCAGGTGGAGACATCCAATCAGGAAATCACCTCCCTAACCACCCAAGAATGTGGGTCCTGCCTATTAGGTGCCAATTCTGACCAGAGTGATAGGCTAGTTCAAATAACTACTATAGGGTGAATTGTAATTCAATTGGCCACCTGTGTGTGGCCAGGCTCAACCATATAGACTTTACTCTATAAAAGTTAGTCTGTGAGGCTGGGAGGGGTCGCTTCTTTGCAAGAGACGGCCCTGGCTGGGTCAGTTTGATTCTCGATGCTTGGCGCAAAATAAATCTTTGCTTGACCTTCACTTCCTATCAGTCTTGCTCCTTTGACCATGGACCCAGCATGCGCATGATGGAGGTTTGATGGCTCCAGCAGGAGAGTGCTAAAAAAGAGACTTCAGGAAACCTTGCCAAGTAAACAGCTAAGTAAAAGCAGAAAGATGGCTCTTTAATCTCCAAAACTGGTCCCCGGGTCTTCCTTTCAACCAGATTGCTTCTTTAGTTTCACATGGAGAATATCTGATGCTCTTAAGAGAACCAGTTAGCCTTTCTCTCTGTCATGCCTTCCACACAACATTGCTTATTAACCCAGGAATGGATGGCCTTGGACTTCACTTGTGTTTACTTCCCATCTTACCTCCCTTGTTCTGGTCAGTGAAACATAGTGATCAAGGTATGTGGCTTCTAGAAGCAAATCATATGGCTTCAAATCTTCACTTTGCCACTAACTACCTACCTTCACTTTGCAAGTACGTTCATCTCTGGGCCTGTGTTTCCTCATTTGTATTATGGGAATAAAAATGCTACTACCTACCTCCTAGGTGTTCTATGAGTTCAAAGGGCTAAAGTAATCTGACGATATCCGTGTAATATTTCACGATTCTATTCATCCAGTTTTGAAATCAGAGCTAAAAACTCTCCATTCCTTTTGCCAAGTAGATTGCTAAGCCCCCACCCCGATTACTTTCCCTGTCAGGCTCTAGCACCCCTGGTTTCCAGTATCCAGGACCCAAATCCTAGAGGCCCCCAGATACCTAATGCCCAGGAACAGTCTGTTCTTCTTTGGGTCCTTGGAATTAGTCAAAATACCCAACCCCTAGGAAGTCACAAAACCCAGCTGATACCAGCCTACCTACCATAAAATCACCCTCCCAGCTCCGCTTGCTGACCTTGTCCTTGGCACAACCAGCTGTGTGGCCTTGTGTGGCCGCCTTCTCTAGTCGGGAGTTCTGCCTATTGTCCGAATGTCACCATGCTCTGTCCGCCATCAGAAGAATGATCATCACTCCTCGTGTCACATGATTAGGGAATAAACTGGTACAGGTGAAACACTGAGTAAGTGTTACCTTTTTTTTTTTTTTTTTAAATATAGGAAGGGCTTTTCTATTCCCAATTCCTGTAAAATTCTGTGTACACAAATGTTGCAAGACATTTTTTTAAAGAATTCAAACTATTTAACCTTTAGATGGGAGCTAATCTCAGTAGTAAAATACATTTTTGGTTTTGATTTAGTTCTCTTCCTTTATTGTATTCCAATTTACAGACCGAAATATATTGAAGGAAGCCAGAATGTTACCCCAAAATAGGCTTCTTTGAGATAAAAATTGTTTTGAGCTGAAGGCAATTAGGAAGCCATAAACACAGAAAAAAAGGGCCTTTTTTTCTGCGTGAAGGCAGGAAAGAAATCTTTTTTACTGGCGACAGACTTTTATTGGCCCAGAGAACACCAGAAGAATCTGCAAAAAAGCCTTGTTAAACTAACTCTTGCGTAGGGAAGATAAGGACACCCACTCCCAGCCTCGAACTCCTTCCTCTTGTCAACGCTTTACAGCTTCATTGTTCTTTACCAATAGGTATAAAAGCTTCCTATTCTGATCCCTTCTTTGGGTTTTCATTCTCTTGTGAAGGCTTACCTGGACATATCCAACACAATTGGTGTGCTTTTCTCCTGTTCATCGGTCTTTCTCAGTTAAATTTTCAGACCCAGGCAGGGACCTCAGAAGGTCAAGGAAAAGTTTTTCCTCCTCTACAATATCATCATGGAAAATACAATTTCTACATCTAAAATGAAGCTTGGGGGGCGCCTGGGTGGTTCGGTCAGGTTAGCGAATGGCTCTTGGTTTTAGCTCAAGTCAGGATCTCTGGGTCCTGAGATTAAGCACTGTGTGGGGCTTCACGCTCAGCCTGGAGTCTGCTTGGGATTCTCTCTCTACTCTCCCTCTGTTCCAACCCCTGCTCATGCTCTCCCTCTCTTAAATAAATAAAATCTTAAAAAAAAAAAAAATGGCAAGAGAGGGCATCCTTGTGTTGTTCCTGACCTTAGAGGAAGAGTTTCAGTTTTTCATTGTTGAGTATGATATTAGCTATGAGTTTTTATATACAGCCTTTGCTATGTAATTTCCTTCTATTTCTGCTTTGCTGCAAGTTTTAAATTGTGAGAGCGTGTTGAATTTGGTCAAATGACTTTTCTGCACCTGTTGCGACGACCAGGTATTTTTTTCCCTTTACCCTGTTAATGTGATGTTATCACACTGATTCTTACATTCAACTGAACTTGCATCCTAGGGAAAATTCCCACTTGGTCATGGATATGATCCTTTTAATACACTGTTGAATTTAGTTTGCTCATATTTTGTTCCGAATCTTTTCCATCCCTTCCTTTCAGCCTCTATGTGTCCTTAAATCTAAAGTGAATTTCTTATAGAAATTATAGTTGGGTCTTAAAAACATTTTTTTTTTGTCCTTTCAACTGCTCTATGTATTTTGATGGGGGAGTTTAATGTAGTTACATTTAAGGTAATTATTGATAGAGAAGGTCTTCCCATTGTCATTTTATTGTTTGATATCTGTCTGGTAGCTCTCTGTCTCTTCCTTTCTCTCTTGCTGTCTTCCTTTGTGCTTCATTGATTTTTATTATTATTATTTTTTTTTTAGTAGCATGGTTTCATTGCTTTCTCATTTTCTCACTTTCTATTGTGCGTTTTCTTTCTTTTTAGAGAGAGAAAGTGTGTGCAAGGAGAGGGAGAGGCAGAGGCTGAAGGAGAGAGAGAACCCTAAGCAGGATCCACATCCAATTTGGAGCCTGACCCAAGGCTTGATCCTACTACCTGAGCTGAAAGAATCAGATGCTCCATCGACTGAGCCATCCAGGCACCCCTCTTTGGTGTATTTTCTGTAGGTTTCTTTGTAATTACCATGGGGCTTACATAAAACATCTTACACCTTTAACAATTTTTTTTCTTTTTAAAGATTTTATTTATTAACTTGACAGAGAGAGACACAGCGAGAGAGGGAACACAAGCAGGGGGAGAGGGAGAGGCAAGCTTCCTGCTGAGCGGGGAGCCCGATGCTGGACTTGATCCCAGGACCCTGGGATCATGACCTGAGCTGAAGGCAGAGGCTTAATGACTGAGCCACCCAGGCACCACTTTAATGCTGTTTTAAGTTAAAAACTTAACTTCAGTCACAAGACCCTTTACTTTTATGTCTCTCCCCCAAACACTTTTATGTTATTGATGTCAGATTTTACATCTTTTTTAGGGTGTATTCATTTCATGTGTTTTTATATTTTTTATAATTATATCTTTTTATACTTTTGTATTTTAACTTCTACACTTGAACTAAAAGTGATTTATATGCCACCATTACAGTCTCGTAGCATTCTGCATTTCTCTCCATATTTACCTTTACCAGCAAGTTTTATGGTTCATATGCTTTTGTGTTGCTGTTTAGAATCCCTTGGTTTCAAGTTGAAGAACTCCTTTTAGCATTTCTTTTAAGTCTGCTATAGAAATTTTCTCTTTGTCTTTAGCTTTTGACAGTTTGATTATAATGTGTGTCAGTGTGGACTTCTTTAGATTCATTCTTTTTTGGGAGACTTTGGGCTTCTTGGAACTGGATGTCCATTTCCTTCCCTAAATGAAAGTTTTTGAACATTAGTTTTTTGTTTTTTTAAGATTTTATTCATTTACACAGAGTGCACACGTGCGTGCACAAGAGGGGAGGGTGTGGGGGTGGAGCAGAGGCAGAGGGACAAGCAAGCTCCTCCCTGAGCAGGGAGCTCCATGAAGAACTTGATCCCAGGACCCTGGGATCACGACCTGAGCCGAAGGCAGATGCGTGACCGACTGAGCCAGCCAGGCGGTCCCCGTCCCCACTACAGTTACCAATGTATGCGCATTTTGATTGTTCCCAATATTTTGCACTTACAAACAACCCTGCAATGTGCATAGATATTTTCATATTTTTGGCGGTGTATCTTCAAGGTAAATTCCTAGTAGTGGGATTTCTGGGTCAAAAAGTCTTTACATTCACACTTTTGTTACACTAACTTGTTTGCTAAATCCTCCTCCAAAAGCGTGTACCAGTTTGTGTTTCCACCACCAAATAAGAGAATGCCTGCTTCCACAAAATCTTACCAACAAAACAGGTGTCAATTGGATAGCATTTTTTTTTGGCTGTACACGATTTTTTATCTTCGCATAGTCACATTTATAAATAGTTCCTTTATTGTCTCTGGATTTTGATAATTTAATAATTTTTATAATTTCAAATCTTATCCCTATGCTAATGTTAAAGAAGAGTTCACTTGTGTTTTATTCTAGTCTTTGTATAGTTTCTTTTTTTACTTTTACTTTCCTGATGCATTTGAAGTTTACTCTGATGTACAACATTAGTCATGGTATAATTTTATATTTTTCTCAAATGGCCAAGCAGTTGTCCCAGCATCATTGATTACAAAAGTCCATCTTCCTTCCAAATTATTGGAGATGCCATCTTCATCATATACTAATTTCCATGTCTGCTTGGGTTTGTTCTATTCCATTTGCCCATCTATCTATTTATGTTCTAGTCACCACACTGTTTTTGTTTTTAGATTATTTATTTATTTTACAGAGAGCTACACAACGAGAAAGGGATCACAAGCAGGGCGACGGGGAGAGGAAGAAGCGGGCTTCCCGCCGAGCAGGGAGTCCCATGCGGGCCTCAAACCGGGGACTACGATCCAAGCTGAAGGCAGACACTTAAACACTGAGCCACCCAGGTGCCCCGTAAAGTATTATTCTTATCACACCATGTCAACTCTACCCCATGTAAGATATACAGGTTTCCCCCACTATCCAAAAGTAGAACATCCCTATGAAGCCTTTGGTAAGCTGAAATGGCAGAAAGCTTAGAAGCAATTGCCATTTATTATATGGAAAAAATTTTGAGCATTCCCAGATCCAAAAATACCACCTCTCTTAGGCTTTTCTGGTACCTTAGTAGGCGTCTTGCTAATGTATGGACAAAATAAACCAAGATGAAGCACACACGGTTGGAAGCCCTGGTGGCTGGAGGCTGAGATGCTGAGGGTAGTTTCAGGACAGGGGACACGAGGTGCCTCTCTCGCTGGTCTCCAGTTACCACACTGTTTTAATGAGAGAGGCTTTGCAATATATTTTAGTATTTGGTTGAGCTAGTCCCCTTTGTTTTTCTTTCTTTTTGTGTTTTCCTATTTCTTGCATGTTTATTTTTTTATAGGAACTTTAGTAAAAACTTGCCTAACTCCATACAGCTTTTGTTGCTCTTTTGTTGAAATTGTGTTAATTTCATGTTAGTTTGGGGAGAACTACTATCCTTGTGATGTTGAGTCTCTTATCCAAGACCATGGTTTCCAAGAATACTTTTTACCATCTCAGTAGCAAGCCATATTGAAACTATCATTTGCTCAACACTTTCTGTACATTTAACACATGTAAGGTACTGTTCTGGGCATTGGAGATGTGGACAGCAAAATAGTTTTAGATTTCACATAAATGCATAAATGAAAGTGCACATGTGTCTCCATTAGAGTTACACTATATGTGTCAAAGTAGCTAAGTCTTTAGATCTATGATGTTAAATCTGGTGAGGATTTGCTATGGTTCTATTTTATTTCCCACTTTTGTAAACTAACCTCTTTGCTGTGTAAGGGTGTGCTTTGAAAAGGACCAAAGTGACATCATTGGGTAACTGAAGTTTCAACAGGACCACCTTGCCTCACAGTGGACCTTCTTGGGCATCCTCCCCGCCCCCCTGCCCCATTTATGATTTAAGAGAGAGTGATAGTGACAGACATAGGGAGAGAGAGCATGAGCAGGGAGCCAGATGCGGGGCTCGATCCTAGGAGCCTAGGATCATGACCTGAGCTGAAGGCAGACGCTCAACCACTGAGCCACCCAGGCGCCCCCTACTTGGGCATTCTTAACAGCATGGCAGTTACCAGTTCAACCCAGTTGACTAAATGCCAGCACAAATTCATCTGTCTATTTGGTCTGTGCCTCCACTCCACCAGCTGGGCTCTGAAGGAGAAAACCCATCAGGAGAAAAGTTTGGTGCCATTAGGCATTCATAAATCTCAACCTGGAATGGCCCCTCAACCTGCCTAGGCATGTTATTGTCTCTTTGGTCATTTTGCTCTCTCCCTTCCACAAAGACTACTTCAAACTGTCTTCACTCTCTTCACATTTCTTGTATAATTTTCCTTGTTCTGAGCAGGTGACCCCCCTCCTACTGAGAGAGAGAGTAAAAGTCATAAAGTGGGAACTCTCTCGTCTTCCCTCTGGATTTCCCATCTCCTTTCCAGCCTGTTCTGGTAAGGGAAGAGCACTTCCTCTCATTATCTAAGGTCAATCTCTCCAACATGTCTGATCCTCCTGTCGTCTTTCCCCCTTTCACTCCTATTCTGCTATCAACTCTTTATTCTCTCTTCTCTCTCTTTAGTCTTTCATTTTTGCAAAACATGTAAACCTGCTGAAATCTATCATTAAAAACAAACCCAACAAAACCCGTTATCCTTTTTTTCCCTTCTAGCAATGGCCATATGTCTCCCCACTCCTTCATAACCTAATTTCTTAAGTCATTTGATTTTGTAAGGCTAACTAGAGACACTCCTCATGGACACAGATGTGTCCAGTCACTGAGAAGTGGAAGAGCTTGGAGAAAATATGGAGATGACTAGATCACCATAGCGTGTGTGGGTTTTGTGGGTTTGTGGTTTTGTGGATTAGCTTTTAATCCAAGGGGCAGGGGCCATAGGTGACACCTGAGATTGGCTGGCCTGTGGTGAACAGGGAAATATGAGCAATACGGCATAAGTGTGGGTCTGGAATCAGTTTCTTTATTTGAGAATTTTTTTTATTATTATTTTTAAAGATTTTATTTATTTATTTGACTGAAAGTGAGATCACAAGTAGACAGAGAGACAGGCAGAGAGAGAAGAGGAAGCAGGCTCCCTGCCGAGCAGAAAGCCTGATGCAGGGCTCGATTCCAGGACCCTGAGATCACGACTCCAGTTGAAGGCAGAGGCTTTAACCCACTGAGCCACCCAGACACCCCTATTTGAGAATTTTAAATGACAACGCTTACTTTGCAACATTGTTCTGGGGATTAAATGACCTAATGGGTGTAAAGCTGCTTGTCACGGTACATGACCAATAAATTTTACCCATTATTATTTTTGCAATTGTAATTATGTTGTCAGATGGGCAGATCTGCTCAATCAAATACGAAAGCATACATATTCAACACAGAAACAAATATAAAGTAATACAACAGTCTTTGAACTACGTGTTGGCTGGTGCTTTAGAAATTCATTCATTCATCATTCATTTGTCATGAAATGTGTATCAGAAACTTTGCTAGGGATTAGGGATTACAAAGAAGAGTAAGACAAAATCTGCTGTCAATGACCTCTCAGTTTAGGGCAGTCAAGGCATAAGCACGTAATTATAATCTAGCATGCTGAGTGCAGTGTTTGATCAACCCAATGTATTTTAGGAGTTCAAAGAAGGAAGTGCACAGCTTGGGCTCAAGTACATCCTAGAGCTGATTCTTAAAGTGAGTCGACAGATATTAGCAGAAGAAAGAGAGGAGACAGGCAGGGAAAAGATTTTAAAGTTCCTTTATCCATGCAGTTCAACTCAAAGACTCTGGAATCTCATGCTTTGTTTAATTTTTTAAAATGGTACTAGTAAAAAAGTTATTTGAAACTCATTGGCCTATTTGAATGATACCCAAAGAACAGAGCATTGCATGATAATAGAAGGGTGAGTCAAGACTTTGTTGCATTGGGAGTGGAGCATACCAGGAAAGGCTGTAGGCAGAGTGACACAATGTATTTGAAGGAACCCTCTGGCTGGGAGCCCAGAGAAGCTACTACAACTGATGAAACCACCTGGGTGATGTCACCATGGTTCTCAGCATTAATGGTGCGGGACATCGACCATCAGTGACCAATCCCTTGAGGACTGGTTCAGTGGAAAAATTAGAGATACATTTACAAGCTACCAGGCATTCACTAATAATCAGAACTGTGAAATTTGTACAAATTCAGGCACTTACCCTGGCATGATTGGTACATTTGCTCCAAACCGGGCATGCTAAATACTAAATACTTGTCTCTTGAGATGCTGAAATCAGAACAAAAGAAGTTCGCCAGAGAGGGCAGCTCCCTCTGGTTCACACAAGGGGCTGAACAACATGGTGTCAGTTTCCTGTTCTGATTCTTCAAAAACTTCGTAATGTTTGATTTCACAGATTCACACATTCTTATTGCTGAGGTTATTTGGAAGATAAGATCTGGAGACGGGGCAGGCCTTGGACTGATAAGTATCAATGGCTCCTGCTGAGCCAGCATCCTGAGCTGAAGTCCCTGTAAGACTTCAGGGGAAAGAAATTTGCATGGGAGCATATACCTGCCAAATGATTAGGGCCGTAATGGCTGTGAGAGTGGAGTATCTCTGAATCTATGAGAGTGAGGTAAATTATATTCCCGTAAACTCAGTTCTTATTTGTATTATCCATTTATGTAAAATAATTATTTGTCGATGCATAGGAAAAAGGTAGGGAAGTACATAAAAAACATAATGAGGGGTTTTCCTATATAAAAAAATATGGAAACATGAGTATTCTTTATTTTCTTTTTGCTTTATCTGTGATTTCAAAATTTTCTAAAGATGGGCTATTTATGCAAAAAAGAATCATAAGTTAGAAAAAATTATCATAAGAGAAAAAAGACCGAGTGTCTTCCACACTCTCTGGAACAACTATTATTAACGTAGCATGGAGACACCAACAAGTGAAGACCACGAGAAACACTGTGGAGGAGAAGAGAACTATAGGAGGGGTAAGGGGCGACAGAAAAAGGGATTTCTTTTCAGCTGGGTAAAAAACTGGAAGAGACTATTTGTAATAGAGGAATTTGAAATGCTTCCCCATTGGCACAGCCAGCACCAAAGATGCTTCTCTTGCACAGTGTAATAATAATGAGGGCATGCACGATCAGAGCAGTAAGTGCCGGTATCATCCATTTGCCAAACTCTCACAGGTCGGGAGCTCCAGTGGATGGTCCTAGACTCCTTCGGCAGTTGCTGTGGGTATTGTTTAGAACACAGGGACCGCCTTAACCAACTCGCTGAATGTCAAGGGCACTCCAGCTGCCGTGGCAATATGGCATCCCACCCAGGTGCGGTGGGGGCCACTCCTTGTGCGCACCTGGTAGGCTGTATCTACTGAAGGCTCTGCAGCTAGGGCTCTCTGGGCATAAATCGGGTTTCTGTGACCTTCCAGAGCTAGGACCAAATCTCAAGGAGCACGTTTTCCCGTTGTCCCTGTCACAGTGTCTGACCCATCCCTTCTGGAGTCACAAACACACCTAACTCAAATGCTAGCCCTACTTGGGAAATGACCAGAGCTTTTACCTACTTCATTAGTACTTTCCCTCACCCCTGATGCGTCCTTTCTTTACTCAGCAGGATAAGGGATGGAGAGACTATGCCAGGTGGGAAATAAAAGTCCTCCAAATCCCCAAATTCCTACAAAGGCTTGCCCCTCTTTCACATTCCTAGGGGTTGAAAAGGTTTGCAATGTATCAATCTCAGGTTCTGGGACAACTTGTTTCTTACCTGGCAGGATGATTTCCAATACCTTATGGTGGTGCTGGGCCTTGGATTTTCTGTGGGCTCACTGCCCATGTTCTCCCTCACAAGTGTCCCAGCAAAGCCTGCAAGGTGTCCTGCCACAGAGGCAAATCTTCACATGTCAGCAGCATATCGTCAATGTAATGGGTCCATTGTACTGATGCGGGGAAGGACAACAGGAACAGATCTTGGGCTGCCATCCCATGACGTATGGTGGGGCTGTGCAGATTGCCCTGGGGAAGCCCTTGAAATGTCCATTGTTGTCCATTGTTTCCATGTGAAAGCAAATTGATCTTATGACTCGGGTGTCAAGGCTTTTCTGATAAAGGCCTTTGCTAAGTCCACACTCCTAGGACTCTGGCCAAGGGATCCAAGATGGCAGCAATGTTGGGCATAGCTGCATGGGTGGAGGATGCTACCTTGTTCAGTTCTCAGCTGTGCACTGTCATCTGCCACAAGGCTTAATTCCAGGCCATAGTGGGATATGGAAAACACTCTGAGCAGAGTGTTTTCAGGAGAGTTCTTGCATAGTTTGTCCTACCTCCTTCTGTCCCCTGGAATTTATCATTGTTTGACAGTTACACCTCTCGTGGGAGCGGCAGGCTTACTGGCTAGTGTTTCCTCTCAGCACTGGTTTGATTACTCTAACCTAGAGGTACAATTCACCAATACAGGTTTGCAGAGTTTGACTTTGGAGGATATCAATGCCTAATATGTTCTCTGGTATTGGAGAGATGAGAGTCTCATGTTCTTGGGCAGGACTGGGGAACGCCGAATTTGCAGAGTTTCTGACCATAACTATTTATTTGCCCTCCATAATCATTGATGATGCTGAGGAGGGCCAGGAAGCTTCTGAGAGCTACCATGTAGCAGAGTACCTTGGGCTCCAGCATCTACCAGAGCCGTCATCCTTTGCTTATTTCTGGAGAACGAATGAAGAGTAACTCTGCATGAGGCTTTGGTCACCTTCAGTGGCCCTCACTGGGAGCTAATTGTGGCTTGCATCCTATCCCTGGGGCATGGGAGGCACTCACCCTAAATGAGACTGTATCCTTGAGGTCTGTGCTGGAGTACGTGGGGCATCATGATGGTAGAAGAAAATGGGGCTGGTCTGAACTGCTGTCTGGGCTTTAAGCTTTTCTACAGGACAGCCAACACAGCGTTGGGTTGTTGGTCTGAATGTTCAGATGGGATCTGCCCACCAATGATGTCAAACCATCTTATTTCAAGGTTACTTTCATTGGATCTTTTGGGGCCTTTTGGCTTTTCCAGATCCCTCTTTGTCTTGGGTCTTTTATAAAGCCCATATTCATTCTTGGGATCAGTCAGTCTCCCCCAGATCAGCAGGGGATCCACCAACAGCATCAATATCTATCTCCAGACTGGGCTTCACAGGGATATTAGCGTCCACCACCAGATTCTGGGGTGGGGAATCTCAATTTTCATTCCTACAGTGAATGTGGCCCGATCTGGGCCTTCAGAGATTGGGGCATGGATGGTCTATGTCACTTCCAACTCCCTAAGAGTTTCCTTGTCCTTTTCTTTTCGTTTTTTGATAGATCCTGCTTCAGGTTTATCGGTACAAATAACCCAGGAGGACAGCGGCCCCCTGCAGATAGAAGCCCAGGCGTCCAGTCCTTCTGTCCTCACAGCAGCAGATAGAAGCCTCTACAGTGAGCCTTCTCTGGGGCCAGGGCACCTTTGGGATCCAGAGCCACAACAGTAGCCTGGGCCTTGGTTTGAGCCTTGGCCTTGGGATTTTGCCGCCAGAGCCTCTGACCCTTGGCGTTATGGGCACAAGCCCATTTCCAGAGCAGAGAGTAAGCGATGTAAGCAAGTTGGCTGAGCTCACGGCCGGTGCCCTTTGGGATCACGGCTTTATCAGGACCTCAGCAGCCTTGGCACATTCACTTGTGGCCTTGGCGTTGTTGGCCTCCATCTACTTTAGGCCCTTCTTGGTGTGCTTTTTGGCAAAATGCAGGTTCCTCGGGAACCTGCGATTCATATTTTTGTGAAGTGGTTTCTTGATGTCATTTCTGTGCCATCTTCGGGACTGGTTGTGGGTGCTGTGGTTCTTGGATTGGGCAGTGTCAGCACTGAAGCCCTGGGCTCCCAGAGTGCCTGGGGCCGGAAAAGAAAGACAAAGCTCTGAGAACTTCTTGTGCCTCCTCTCAAGATGTCCAGGCTCCCGGTGTCCAAAGAGGTCCTTCTTATTGGGCTAAGGCGAGAATTCTGCAGGCTAGAATAGTCCGATCGGTAAGGGAGTGAGGCCCTCAAACCTCCGGGTTCCAGGCAGGCGCTGCCTGGGGGCAGTATGTATGGCTGATTTGTTCATTTTCCCTGCCTCCTGCTTGCTCAGAGAGACACCGTGGCCCCTGCCTCTCCCAGCTATGCCAACCACACCTGGACAGTTTTCTGGGCCTTTGGTGGGAACTTGGCAGCTGTATTGATAAGCTCCGTTCCCTGAATTGGGGCCTCCCCACTGTTGCTGGGCTTGGGCTTCCCTCTGTGTTTCAGTTGGGAGGGCAGGGGTGTCCCACCGGTGGCACACTCGGTCGTCACTCTGCTTACCTTCACGCTTACCTAGCAGGCTGGGTGCAGGTTCTCCAACAGGTGTGGTAAAGCAGCCAGCGTTTTCGGGTTGTCCCCATACTCACAGAGGCCTCTAGCCTATGGGACCCCCCTCCCTGCAAGGAAGGGATTCCCCCTCCCCCGTGCAGATGCCTCTTTTCCAAGACCCATTTCTTCAGTCTCCTGCCTGGCCCAACCATTGTTGGTTTATAAGCCCCTCGGGAGCATCCCAGGTGAAATCTGAAAGTGGCCTGGCCAGCACAAAGCAAGGAGAGCTGGAAGAAAGAGGCAGGCCGCTGCAGGCTGGTAGGCGCAGACTTAATAAATGGAGGGAACTTAAAAATGAAGCTTGTCGTGAGGGACAAGTGATCCCTGCCCTGGTCCACCAAATCTTGGGTTTATATGGAGGCTTCTCCTGGGTTCAGTCTAGTACACCAAGCAGGTGTTCTCATCCCCACAGACACTGTCTCAAGGCTGTGTCCTTGGCGCAGCCTCTGGAAGGGGGCGGCAGGCAAGCGGAATGTGTATTTCAAGGACAGGGTTGGAGGTGAGGAGCTTCCGACTGCCAGATCCAGCTCATGGGTCAAACTCGGGTCCCGTTCTCTTGGTGACCTCCGTCAACAACATTTTACGGAGAATTAGTAGTATATTGATACAATGGAATTAAATGAGTATCAGTGACAAAAGGTAACAACAACCTCCCCCAAACATTAAAAAATTTTAAAACACACATTTAAATAACTCATGGATGACAGAAGAAATAAGAAGCGAACTTTGGAAATACTTTGAACTCAGTGATACTGAAAATACTACTTCTCACCGCTGGGGGGGTTCTAAATACCCATGATATGTAGCCCTTAGAGGCTTGTCTGAGGCGCTGAGTATAGATCAAGTGAGGGGGGATCAGCTGATGACCAATAGCCCTAGCATCTCAGCATGACTCTGCAACTCTCTGTGTGGGTATGCATTTTGCAGGAGGAATTATCTACTAAAATGGAACTTAGTGATTTTTAAGGATTCACAAAGATCTCAGGGCGGGCAGAAATCTCTGATCTGATTCTTTCCATCTCCCATTCTCTAGAAATTTCTCAAAGTTCCTAAGTCTACTCCTAATTGCCATGCCGTTGAATTTTTTATTTAAATATGGATTCTTTTTGTCCTCTATAGTATTTGGCTCAATAGGGCAGTTCCCCATTTTCAAAATCCTCTTTTTTTTTTTTTTTTTTTTTTGTATTTATGATGCCACCTCTTGTGTTCTTTCACTAATTTTCATTAATCTTTCTATGGCTTTATTTCTCCTATAGGCAGGCAACCTCAGTTTACTCAGATCTCATCAAGGAGGTCCTGCCTGGCCATCTTCTCCAAAATAGCACTCTTCTAGGGCATGTCAGCCCTTTCTTTCTTCCTCCCTCCCTTCCTTTCTTTTTAAGGATTTATTTGAGAGAGAGAGAGCACTGGAGCACAGAGGCAGGGCAGAGGGAGAAAATCTCAAGCTGACTCCATGCTAAGCACATGGGGCTCGAACCCAGAACATTGAGATCATGACCTGAGTTGAAACCAAGAGCCAGACACTTAACCAACTGTGCCACTCAGGCTCTCGTCCCTACTTGATTTTCTCACCACTACTTAGCACTATCTGATAAATCATTTATACAGGCATTGATGTATTTTTTGTCTCCTTCGCCTTTCCCTCCAGCATATAAACTCCCACAGAGCAGAAAAACTGTCTTGTTCATTTATTTGTTTTGTGCTTTATTTCCTCTGCTGTATCTCCAGTGCCTGTAATAGTGCTTGACTTATAGTAAGTGCTCAGCAAACGCTTACTGCATATACAAAAGAATGTATTTTCTCTCCTGATTGTCAGGGGTTCTGGCAGGAAATGGGTAGTACATGTAAATCAGTCAAAGAGATTACTGAAGGTGTGGGCATGATGTAGGGCAAGTGCAAGGTCAGGGAACCCAGGATTAATCACAGCAGAGGCGCCATGATCACCCCAGACCTGAAGGAGTGAGAGGAGAAAGCTGTGTGGAGAGGAGACAGGAGCCGCAGTCTTGGCACTCCAAACTCCTCTAGGCTTGCCTACATATTTTCGGGACTTGATACAAAGTGAAAATTCAGGGCTACTAAACCCACAATGGGATTGTATTTAGAAACAGAGCTTTTAAAGAGGAAATTAAGGTTAAATGAGGTCATAAGCTTTTAAAGTTTAGAGATCAAACTGATGGTTTCCAGAGGGAAGGTGGGTGGGAGGGATGGTTAAACAGGTGATGGTGATTAAGGAGGGCACTTGTTTCGATGAGCATGGGGTGTTGTCTGTAAGTGTCAAATCACTAAATTCCACACCTGAAACTAATATTACGCTGTATGTTAACTAGCTGGAATTCAAATAAAAACTTAAAAAAAAAAGAAAAGAAAAGAAAATTCAGGGCTCCTTTTTCAAAAACTATTAAAGATTTTAAGCCAGTGATAGTAGAACATTAAGCCAAGCATGAGGCTCTGGTAACAGGGGACCCTGTGTGATAACACAGGTTACATGGCCATGAAGTTGCCTCTACTCCTCTCCCTCCTTCCAATTTCCCATTGGCCAAATCCAACTCCAAATCCAGAATGCAAAGAAGCGTATTTGCTGAATGCCTGATTCCTGGGGACACAGAGCTGAGTAAAGAAGGGTGAAATTTGGATCTGGGAAGCAGGAAAAAGATATCTAGCCCAGATAAGTATAGAAAATATGTACCTCTATAACCTTCTATGTCTGAGTGACAGAGGCTGAAGAAGGTAAAAGACACTTTGGGATTAGTCAAGGATGATTACATATAGGCACATTTCCAGTATGACTAAGGAATAAATACAAATACCAAATAAATACAAATACCAAATAAATGTAAATACCAAATAAGGAAAGTACGTAATAACCCCAAGGTTTCAATTGCATCATTGGCTTTGGGGTCTGGACAACCTCTGTCCCAATACTGGCCTTGACTTTTAGTAATTATATAATCATAAGAAAAGTCTCTCATTTTTATTGCTCCAGGGTCTGTAAGTCAGAGCTGACTATTACTTCAGAATTTATTATGGACTAAATTAAAGGAGATCCCCAGCATCCAGTAGGTGTTCAGTAAATGTCAGAGAATAGAAGAAAGCTGGGGTCACAGACAGAAATGGATGAGTTGGGAAAAGGTCTTTCTAGTTCTGTGGATTTCTGCAAAAAGGGAAAAGTTTGAGAACTCTGGTGGTTAGGAGGTTTCCTGTAAAGACATCATAGATGGCCACTTTTGCCGAGTATAGCCATTTTTCAGAGAATGCAGTTTGATTTCCCTGCTGGGCTTGACCGAAAGGATAGAGACTTTGCAGGCAGGCAGATGTGATTTCAAATCCTGTCTCCACCAATGAGCAGTGCCAAGTTGTGTTAAGTCCTCTGAGCGAGAGGTTTCTGTTACAAAATGAAGTATCACTATAAAGATTTATGAGATGATGTTGATAGCGTGCCAAATAAATGCTCAAATTTCTATCTGGTCTGCCACTCTTTTTTAGTTGAACTGGACTTAGGAATCAATTTCTTTTGCCTTTTTCCTCTAGAGCTGAAGCAGTCCCCATCTCCAGGAGCCAGCTCTGTGGTCTTTTCTGTGGGCTTCACCCTTGTTCGCTGGGCCTTCCTGGTCACAGAAGTCTCAGCGGGAGAGTGGAGAGAGGAAGAAAAGAACAAGAATCTGCATTCACTTCTGTAGGAAAACTCTAGTTCCTCACTGGCTTTCACTCAGACTTGTGTTGAAACTTCTCTGCCCTGGGAATGAAGAGAGCAAAAGAGGAAGCTTTGTGCCTCCCTTCAGAGACTGTAAGAACTGAGCGGAAGATGTCTGCACTAGGTTGAACACTGCCCTCCCCCACTGTCCTCCCTGCAAGATATCCCCATGGCCTGCCATTGTGACCTTATTTGGCAAATGAACCTTTGCAGATATAATTAAATGAAAGATCTCTAGGTGAGATCATTCTAGATACTTTGGGTGATCCCTAAATCCAATAGCAAGTGTCTTTATAAGAGACACAGAAGGGACAGACATACAGAGAGGAGAAGGCCATGGACATATGGAGGCAGGGATTGAAGGCATGGAGTCCATCCACGGCTAGAAGAGATAGGAAGGATTTGAAGGAGGCATGACCAGACACCACCTTGATTTCATACTTCTGGATTCCAGAACTCCAAGAGAACAGATTTCTATTGTGTTAAGCCATTGAGTTTGTGGAGATTTGTTACAAGCAGCTCTAGGAATCAATACAGTATCCAATCAACACCAATCATAATGAGTACACATACTGCTAACAATAGCTGCTCTGTATTGAGCATGAATGGAAGTTTCTGGAAGCTTCAAGTGAGAAGCTGGCTTCTCATGCTATTCCTAGCCTGTCCACCTTCAGCAAGCCTGACTGTGGTATGATTTAAAAATCTATTTTGTGGGGCACCTGGGTGGCTCAGTGGGTTAAAGCCTCTGCCTTCAGCTCAGGTCATGATCCCAGGGTCCTGGGATCGAGCCCCACATTGGGCTCTCTGTTCTTCGGGGAGCCTGCTTTCTCCTCTCTCTCTGCCTGCCTCTCTGCCTACTTGTGATATCTGTCTGTCAAATAAAAAAATAAAATCTTTAAAAAAAAAATCTATTTTGTCTTTGGCCCTGTTCCTGGCTGAGACTTTCCTGAGGAAACACTGAGAATTTCCTGAGTGGTAAGAGTGGTGTTTTTTTGTATGCACATGAGTTGGCCTCTGACTAGTGTTCAGATGAGAGCCAGATCTTACTGCTGAGAGATTAGTCCAATGGCTAAGGATTTGGTCAACCATGTCTACATAATGGAACCTCCACAAAAATCCCTAAACAAGGTGGGGGGCAGTTTGAGAGTTTCTGAGTGAAACTGAACCCATCAAAGTGCTGTGAGGTGGCCCATCTGGAGAGGTGGGGAAGCTCTGCACCCACCCCCCACCTTGCTTTATGCCTCTCTTTATGGACCGTTCTTGAGTTGTTGCCTGTATAGTAATCTGGTAATCATTCAGTAAAACATCTTCCTGAGTTCTGCGAGTTATTCTAGCAAATTATGGAAACTGAGGAAGGGGTTGTTGGGAGCCCTGATTTATGGTGTGTCTGTCAGAAGGATGAGTGGTCCTCTGGGACATGTGACTGGTGCCCAGAGTGGGGACAATCCTATGTGGACTGAGCTTTTACCCTATCAGGTCCGTGCTGACCTTGGGTAGGTAGAGTCAGAAGGGAATTGAGTTGTTGGTCACCTAGTTGGTGTCAGAGGATTGGTTGTTGGGGTTAGAGAAAACATCATATATCTGGTGTGGGGAAGACAAAACTCCCACGTTGACTTTTGTTTTATTTTTCTTTTTTGCTTTTAACAAAAGTGCTATGACAATTTTTCCAGGGTATGGATAACTAATAGGTCATAGTTTTATTGGTCTTCTTTGATTTACTAGAAAACTGGGCATTCCTGCTTCACTTGAGCTGATCCCCAGGTTAGGATCCTTCTCTTAGGAACTTGTCACGGGAGGCATGTCAGCTCTCTGTGCCTCCCTTGGAAAACCCAGCATCGATGCCCCTTCTAGTTCATTGTTTCTGCGTTTGGCTTTTAATATTGTGGAGGTCGGCTCCTGGTGAATCCTCTGTGTGTGCTTTTCTTCAGGTCTGCCCAGAGACCATTACAAAGGCTCAGGGGAATGCTGCCCTCTCTACGCCAACCTGGGTGCCCGACCTGTGCACTGCATCTCTGGAGGGAGGTGGAGGCAAGGACCGGGTTGTCCTGTTCTTTGCCTACTATCATTCCTAGCCTTGACTTCATTTCCAGGTGTCTTGATCTGAGGCCTTGGCCAGAAGTCCTTCTCTAATGCCTCTGGGGAGGCCTCCTTACCTGCAGGAGGAGGAGAAAGAAGTCCTTAAGGTACTTTCCTCCACTCTAATTCAGTCCCCAGTACTTTTCCGCTCCTGGCCCTTCTCCCTCACCTCTGCTTGACCTTAAGTCTGTAGAAATGGCCAGAGCCTTTTTTTCCTGGGGCTCCTCAGCAGTAAGAAATCCCACATCTGTGGGGATCCACTGACCCTCAACTGGTAGGCTGTTCCATGGGTGAAAATGGACAGGTGGGGAGGCAGAGTTTTCTCTGGTTTAGGACTCATGCTCATACCATCACTGGAAGTGGTCAGAGCTTTAATTCCTTCACTTTTGGCTTGTTGCTCTAATCCGTCACCCTGGAAACAGGCAACTCAGCTGTCTTTTTCAGCCCAGCCCAATTCCGGAGAAACCTCAAGTCACTGTAAGCCAAATGATAGTTAAAAATTAAATCTACTGGGGCACCTGGGTGGCTCAGTGGGTTAAGTCTCTGCCTTCAGCTCAGGTCATGATCTCAGGGTCCTGGGATCGAGTCCCGCATCGGGCTCTCTGCTCAGCGGGGAGCCTGCTTCCCTCTCTCTCTCTCTGCCTGCCTCTCTGCCTACTTGTGATCTCTCTCTGTCAAATAAATAAAATCTTAAAAAAAAATAAAATCTATTAAACCACGGTTTCCTTTCATCAAACATATGTGAAGTGCCTACTGTTTTCCAGGCACTGTGCTAGGCTCTGTGATGCAGCGATGACAGGACCATAGTCCCTGCCTTTGAGGAGGATTTCATGGTCCAAAGGGGCCTAGAAGATAAACAGTTCATCTCAACAGTGTGCTAAGTGCTTTAGGGAAACAGAGCATGGCAGGCCGATGTCGGCAGCGGGGACAATTTCCACCTATCCCTAGTAATTAAAAGGACACAAATCAGGTGAATAGGAGAAAAAAACAAGTTTCATTTAATTTTGTATGTATGGGGCCTCAAAGATATAATATTCAAGGTGTTTATATGCCTTTTAGACAGAGAAACACTAAATTTGTTAAGTTGGTCAGACAAAGATCAACATCATATGATTTCACTCATATGTAGAATTTAAGAAACAAAACAGATGAACATGGGGAAGGGAGGGAAAAATAAAAAAAGATGAGATCAGAGAGGGAGACAAACCATAAGAGACTCTTAAGCATAGGAAACAAACTGGGGGCTGCTGGAGGGGAGAGGGTTGGGGATAGGGTCACTGGGGGATGGGCATTAAGGAGGGCACGTGATGTAATGAGCCCTGGGGGTTATATGCAACTGATGAATCACTAAATTCTACACCTGAAACTAATAATACGCTGTATGTTAGCTAACTTGAATTTAAGTTAAAGAGGAAAAAAGAAAAAGAAAAAATTACCAGTAGATTTGTGGAGAACTATAAGACAAAAACCTCGGCTTGGGCAATAATGAAGAAACTAAGCAGATACTGTTTACACACCCTTTTCCGCTCCAAATTCCCTATCTCTGGTGATAAAAATGTTTCTCTCTACCTCCCAGGGTAGCGAGGCTACCTTTCTCAGGAGACACTTATTTCCTGCTTTAAGGGGGACAGAGCGGGGGAGTCAGAGTGTCCTTACGCTGGCTGTTTCTCTATAACTTTCATTCGAAAGAACCAATTTGCCCAAGTGGCATATTCGGGGGTGGCCCGCCCTGAACCCCAAAACACGGAAGGGAACGGGAGGTGTCATAGAGCCCTGTAAGAGGAGGTCGTACGTGAGGTGAATCTCAAAGGATAAGTGAAGAATGTGAGAGAGATGTGAAAACAGAAGACCCCGCTAATTAGACAACAATGGCTAACAGACCAGAGGGGTCCCCTCCTGTCAAGAAAGAAAAAGCAAAATTTTAATCGGGTTGAATGATTGTAGGGACCAAAGCCAGTCTGCACAGCTTGAGATGACAAATGTCGCAAAATTCTTGGAAGGACCCCCTACAACACATCTTATCATGTTCCCGGTGGCTACCGCATCTGAGATCGCCCCCAGAAATAGCAGGCTGCGTCCTGCTTGTCACTGTGCTCCTCAAGTCTGGCATGTGAGTCTGACCAACGTCATTAAATGGCACAGACTTTGTTGGTTTTGCTGTTTAATTCTGAGCCCAAACCTTCCCCTTTGGAGAGTGCCTTTTTTTTTTTTTTTTAATTTTATTTATTTATTTGACAGAGAGAGAGAGAGAGAGAGAGACAAGGAGAGAGGGAACACAAGCAGGGGAAATGGGAGAGGGAGAAGCAGGTTTCCCTCACAGGTAGGAGCTGGATGCAGGGCTCAATCCCAGGACTGTAGGATCATAACCCCAGCTGAAAGCAGACTCTTAGGACTGAGCCACGCAGGCGCCCCTTGCATACCTTTCGGTTTGCAGCTGAGGGCTGTGTCTTTCCACATTTGCCAACTCCATGGCAATAAAACTTGCCCTCGCTTCTGACCAAATCTGCATTTCAGGGAGTTTTGTTGGCAGATCCCTGGGCGGTGGAATCAGCATAAGCAAAATCATTATCAGCAATGAAATCACCAACCTGTGTTACTGATTGCCTCCTATGAATCATTCATGGATGGGTTTTCTCTCTGGGTTTAGTTTTTTGTATTTCTTGGAACACCATAGCTTCCTCCTCACTGGGACGCTCACAGCCCAGTGAGTGGTAATGTAGGGCACACACACAGGAAAATGAAACGGATAATCTTGGAGAACTTGGAGCAGTGTGAGAGGCAGCCATGTTTAGGGAGATCATCCTTCTGAGGTGCCCACGACAGAGGCCTCTGGTCTGTCAGGGTGACTGGAATAGGGCTTCTGGCAAACACTCCTTAATGGCATAGGCCCGGCAACCTGGCACTGTGGTGTTTTGCTGAAACAGGACTCTGTTGTGACAGTCCGGGTATCATTCTGCAGTCTCCTAGTTTGTGGCCTGGAAGCCCACTTCCTGTGTTCTTCCAGAGATGGGAGAAGTCCATCACGTGAGGAACCCTGCTCTCTATCCCTTTTGTTCCCAAGCTGAGTGGGTGACGGGAGTCTAGGATCTCTCTAGAAGCTGCAAAAGGTTTTCATGCAATCCTACTCTTACAAAACATCCCTTTTTCCACAAACCACAAGATCTGATTTATTCGTTTTCAAAGAAATATAGAACTCACAGTGATAACTCATATTTTTGGTAATAAATGTAAATTGTGAAGTCATGCATTGGCCCAACAAGAGGCCGTGAGCTCTAGCTATCTTGGCGTTGGGTTAATCCACCAAACAATATGATATTGGAATAATCTCCACAAGGTTAATTTGCAAATATTTATAGGAACAGGATAAAATGTATTTTCACTGGGATAGGATTGTATGGTATATGTGTAAGCACGTGTATAAAGTCTTATATTCTATAGAAATACAGAAAAAAGGTCATGGCATCCTTAGCAAACGTGAAAACAACATGCCATGTAGATACAAAGTCATTCTCCATGAATTCTAGACTGGAAATTCTTATCTTTCTGGAATGGTTAACTTATCACCACGTAATGGAACAAGGTCATTTTTAGACCACATCATCCAATAACCGACTTATTTGCTGGCTGAATAAAAATGCATAGGATTCAACAAAAAGGCTCAATTTCCCACATTAGTTTTGTAATTGTTTTTCTTTTCAGTTAACCCAAACAAAAGCTCTATGGTCATTAAGAAATGCTCTCAGACAGGAATGTATTAGTACAATAACAGCTTTTTTCATAAAAGTGAAAATCCTTTTTGAATGTCCTTTGGTTGGCAAAAACAGGTGCAGATATAGGAAGTCTTTAGTGAAAGCAAATGGCATTAGCTTGAACTTTCAGAAAGCTGAGGATCCCTATACTCTTGTTTCTTGTTTTCAACTCAGACATTATCTGACTTCCTACTAAGAGATGGAAAGCTAGTTCGCCTACAAAACTGTCTTGTTCTCTTGCCTCCTTCTGTTATCAATGGGATCGGGGCCTTGGTCACCACTGTAACTTCCAATATATATCATTTCTGAGTCCTCCAACCTAAGAAAATTTCTTATAAGCTAATTTTCTTAGGGTTTCCCTCTTCCCTCTGACTTTTTTCCTAGAATTGATGAAATATTTTGTAGAATGTCCCCCCATTTGATTTTCTCTAATGTTTTCTCATTATTAGCTTGAGTTTATATTTTAGGGAAGGATATCACAAGCGTGATGGGACCCTCTCAATGTATCATAGCAGGGACATATGATGTTAATGTGTCTTAGTGCTGGTGAAGTTAGTCGTAATCATCTGGTTGAGGTGGTGTCTGAGGCTTTTCTGCTTTAGATCCTAGTTTTTCCTTTGTACTAAATATTTGAGGGGAGATACCTTGCAACTATGCAAATATTGTTTTTCTTTAAATTTGCACCCATCAATTTTAGCAGTAATTGGTAGCTGTTGCCTGAAACAATTATTACTCTGGTGTTCTAGTCATTCTCCTTTTTCTTTGTTTCTTCTACATTTATTAATTGGATTCTCCTCTAAGGAAAGATTGTCTCTTCTGCATAGTTTATTTAAACACCACGGGGCGCCTGGGTGGCTCAGTGGGTTAAGCCGCTGCCTTCGGCTCAGGTCATGATCTCAGAGTCCTGGGATCGAGCCCCACATCGGGCTCTCTGCTCAGCAGGGAGCCTGCTTCCTCCTCTCTCTCTGCCTGCCTCTCTGCCTACTCGTGATCTCTCTCTGTCAAATAAATAAATAAATAAATCTTTAAAAAAAAAAAACACCTATTTATAGCAGTATGGAAACATGGATATTTACCTTATTCTTTAAGTTATAATCAAAACTTCTAATTTTTTAATTGTTAAATTTCTTCCAAGTTCGGCTATTGTGAGTTCCTTCAGGTCGGTTGCTGTTTCGTTTTGAGATGCCCACAACTACTTCTCCTCCTCCTTCTCCTCCTCCTCCTTCTTTTTTGTCCTCCAAGCCCTTCATTACTTTCTGGCAACACAAAATCCTCCAGGCTTATTTTGTAGTTTTCCTGCCCTTGCCGTGAAATCAATCACTTCTCCTAGGATCCCTGACCGCTTTTTTGAATGGGGTATACAATCTGTAATCTGGACATTAGTTATGTTCATTTCTGTCGGGACATCACCACTTCTAGGTCCCAGCAGTGGATCAGTATACAGACACACATCTATATCTATCGTGGTCTCTCTGTCTTAAAAATCAACATGATTATTCATAGTGATACCTCTGATCTAATATAACTCCTTAAGGTTACCTCTTTATTTGTAACTTCTTTATCTGAATGTGGAACCTGTTGTTCTTGTGTAAAATATATTTCCTTATTTATCCAACTTTAATATCTGTTCAAAGGAGTTTCAAAATTTCTAACCCATGCTTTTCTAAGAAACAAACTGATCAACTAGACCACAATGTTTTGTACAGTTGTTTTGTTTTTAGTCTTACAACATCCATTTGCAATGCTGTTTTCCAAATTTACTTCTGTCAGCATCTTTCTTTACCACCTTCTTTAGTGAGATTTTGCCATTCTTTAGAACACATTTGTTGGTCACTGTCTGCATTCCATCTTGGGTTCAATCTGCATCTGGTTGCATTTTTTAAAAAATTGCTCACAGTGAAAGTCTTTCCTTTGTACAACATAGTCCTAGCATTTTGATAAATGCACAGAATCAGGTATTTACAACAGGACAGTTATATCACTCCCTCCAAACCCCCCGGCACACCCCAGTTCATTTGTTCTATCCTTTTGTAGTCACATCTCCCCTCCACACAGTTGATAATCATTTTCTCTTTACCAGAATAGCATATGAATAAAATCTTATAATATAGAGTCTTTGGGGTCTGGCTTCTTTCACTAGGGAAGTTGCATTTAAGATTCACCCATGTTGTCATGTGAAATAGTAGTTCATTATTTTTTTATTGCTGGGTAGTATTTCACTGAGTGGCTTTCTTGATCTGTCCACCTATTGAAAAAATCTCAGTTGTTTCCAGTTTTGGTGCTTATGAATAAAGTTAATATAAACATTCAGAAACATGTATTTATGTGAATGTAGTTTTCATTTCATTTGTATAATTACAAATCAGGAGTGGGATTGTTGGACCCTATGGTAAATGTTTAACTTTATAAAACCCACCAAACTATTTTCAAATGTTTCTGTACCATTTTATGTTGTTGCCAACAATGTGTTCTGCATCCTTGTCAGCACTTGATATTGTCAGATTTTTAATTTTAGCTATTTAAATAGTGTGTTGTATTATCTCATTGTGACTTTAATTATCTTTTACTAATGACTAATGATGTTTTACATCTTTTCATATACTTTTTGCATTTATATATCTCCTTTGGTGCAAAGTCAAAAAGCAAATCAAAATAAAGCTATAATTTTTCTAAATCTACACTGTACAACAGGAAACTGAAAACATGAAGGTAAACACAAAAATGGTTTTAAGACTATTAAAAATAGGAAAAAAAATTTGACTTTTTTATATTGCATTTCCAGTATTCTTCATTTCTTTTTAAAAGTCCAAATTTCTATCTGATACCATATGCATTTAACATGCATTGTAGAGTAGGTCTACTGGTGAATAAATTCTCATGTTCTTTTTCTGAGAGAGTCTCTATTTTTTATTCAGGTTTTTTTGTTTTTTTGGCTGGGTATAAAATTCTATTTTCTTTCTTCAGCCCTTTAAATATGTCATTTTGTTATCTTTTAGTTTGCATAGTTTTAGAAGAGAAGTTGGCTATAATTTTTAACTTTGTTATTTTGTGTGTAATGTGTGTCTCCCTCCTCACCCCCTCATGCCCTCACCAATCCCAGACTAACTTTACAATTTTTTCTTCATTCTTAGCAGTTTGAATATACAGATAGATTAGGGCATTTATTCTATTTGGTGTTCTTTGTGATTTTTGGATCTGTTATTTGGTGTCTTGCCATTACATTTGGTCCATTTTCAATCATTATTTTTTCAAATGTTTCTTCTGTATTATTCTATATTTAGGATTCCATTTACATACCTGAGGCCATTTAATATTATCTCACAGTTCTTAGTAGTTCTGTTGTGTTTATTTTTTCTCTTTGGCTAGTTTGCAGAATTTCTTTAGTGCTACCTTCAAGTACAACTATTCTTTCCTCAGCAAGTCTAGTAGCGTCATTAAAGACATTCTTTCTCTTTGTCACTATGCTTATTTGTAGTATTTCCATTTGATTCTTTCCTATTGCTTCCAACTGTGTGCTGAATTGCCCATCTGAACTTACATGTTGCCCATGTTTTCAGAGTTTTTAACGTACTAATTATAGCTGTCTAAAATTCCCCATTAGATAGTTTCGACTCCAATGTCATGTGTATTTCTGGGTGTCTCTTGAGAGAGTGAATGGACTCTCTTGCTCTCTCACTTAATCTATAATTTCTTTTCCCTGAAAAACAATGTCCCCCAGGTTTTGGCATTCTAAAGTGATGCTATCGAATTAGTAATGACTAGTGATTCATGACTCTTAAGCACTCTAAAAATCACTAGTGTGAATTGAGATTTTCTGTAACAGTAAAATATACGCAAAGGCTTACCACAAAAAATGAAAAATATTTAATAATTCTATATTGATTTCATGCAGAAATGGTAACACTTTAAATATACTGGTTTAATTAAATATATTATTAACATAGGTTACGTGTTTCTTTTTAAAAATGTGGCCATTAGAACATTTAAATTGCATATGTAAAAGGAGATATAAATAAATGGCAGGACACATACCATATTCATAAATTGGAAGACTCAACATAGCCAAGACGTCAGTTCTCCCCAAACTGACATACTGGTTTGATACAAATGATATCAAAACCCTAGCAAGTTTTATTAGAGCTGTATATAAGCTTATTCTAAAACTTACATGGAAAGGCAAAAAAATAAATAAATAAACTATAATAGCTGGAACAATTTTGCAAAAGAAGGATAAAGTGGGATGAAGCACTTCACCTGATTTTAAGATTCAGCTACAATATCAAGACTATGTGGCATGGAAGGAGGGATAAATGTGTAGGTTCATGGCATAACATAGAAAACCCAGAAACAGAATCACCCAAGTATATACAGCTGATTTTAATAAAGTTGTAAAGCAGTTTTCTTGACTGGTTAAAAGTTGAAAAATGGGGGCGCCTGGGTGGCTCAGTTGGTTGGACGACTGCCTTCGGCTCAGGTCATGATCCTGGAGTCTCGGGATCGAGTCCCACATCGGGCTCCCAGCTCCATGGGGAGTCTGCTTCTCCCTCTGACCTTCTCCTCGCTCATGTTCTCTCTCACTGTCTCTCAAATAAATAAATAAAATCTTTAAAAAAAAAAAGTTGAAAAATGCTGGGTCTGACTTGCCTTCTTTTGTAGAGTGGAGGGGAGTAAGAGACTATGTTGCAATGTTGTTCTGTAGGCCTTGGGGTCCCTAACAAGTCTGTTTTCCTCTTCCCATGCTCTTTTGTTCTCCTTTGCTTGTGTTTGGCATTGTATCACGGACTTACAGTTGTACCGAGAGGGGCAGATCAGGGAGAAATGAGTCTATGCCATCTTGTCTGGACCAGAGGCCCTCCTGTACTATTCTTGTAACTTCCTATGACTTTATTATTTTTTCAAAATAAAAAGCTAATAAATGTCCATATGAGGCTGACATAGTTCTGTTGGGCTGCACTGAGTGGGTTCCATTGAATGATTAATGTAGCTCCCAGCTGAGTCCTTTAAAACTGCTATGGAAATTATTGTCTTCTCTCCCTCCTTTCTCTGCTCTACTTCTGGCATCTTCTTCCAGTGGGATATTATGTTAAAGACCTTATGTCGACATAGTTTCTATTTTCTATTTCTATTTTCTCTGCCACTCTGAGGATTTCAAAATATTTACAAAGTCATTTCTTGCTTGATCATGGCCTAGATCTATCTGGTCACCTAACCTATAGATCAGCAGATTTATAGATCAGCCTTTTATGATGTGAGATTAACTTTGAGGGAGATCTCTTTCCTGCTTGAGGTCTGAGGAAGTAAGAACTGTTCAAGTTTTTTCCTTTATTTTTATCCCAGATATCAGTTTTTGAACAGTTATGCATATATATATATATATGTATATATATATTTAAAAGATTTATTTGACAGAGATCAAATAAGGCAGAGAGGCAGGCAGAGGCATGGGGGTGGGGGGTAGCAGGCTCCCTGATGAGCAGAGAGCCCCATGCGGGGCTCGACCCCAGGATCCTGAGATCATGACCTGAGCCAAAGGCAGAGGCTTAACCCACTGAGCCACCCAGGCGCCCTGCATCTATATTTTATATATTTAAAAATCACTCATCTTTAATTGAAATTGAAGTTTAAAATCTTGAGTATTTGCTTCTTTAGTTGTCTCCTCTATAATTTGTTATGTTCACTGTTTTCTAGGGGATTATAAAAAAGGAAAATAAGGTAAAATTGCCTTTTTCATTTAAATCATAATTCCTTTCTTGATACTGGATATTTGGCACTAAACAGAAAAAACACACAGCTATTAATTTAGTTTATTATTACTTCAATATATTTTTTTAAATTTTATTTATTTATTTGACAGAGGTCACAAGTAGGCAGAGAGGCAGGCAGAGAGAGAGGGAAGCAGGCTCCCCACTGATCAGAGATCTCGATGTGGGGCTCCATCCCAAGACCCTGGGATCAAGACCCGAGCTGAAAGCAGAGGCTTTAACCCACTGAGCCACCCAGGTACCCCTACTTCAGTATTTTTAAGTCAGATCTTGCATGTCTCAAGAGGAGTATATATCAAAGGTATAAAAAATTGATTCTAGGATTTCCTGTATTCCTCTTGAATTTAGTTCTTGTTTCTACCCAGTACTTCCCCTTGTACTTTTTTCACATGGAATTTTTGGGTCACAAACTTTCTGAGCTATCTTGCATGTATGCAAACAATTCTTGCTTTATAAGCCTATTTCTTTGGAATTGTGAAGCCATTGCAGAGACGCCAAGGCAGAAATTATAAACTTCCAGTTTCCAGGTAAGGACTCTTGCCACATATGAAGGGCTAACCCTATACCTCAGGAGATAATTTATTATTTTTGATTTTACCCTTTTCCAGGTGAAGGAGAAAATATTGCGTGTTTCCTGATCTCTGGTGTGGTTTTTGTGGTAGAGGCGGGGCAAGAGTTATGTGATCAAAACAGTTTCCTTCAGATGAGCAACAGAAGTGTTACATTCTTGCCTTTCTGATTCTAATCTACTTCACACCAGCTGCCCTTTGCCATTCTTCCCGAGATTTCAAGCAAATGAGTCAGGCCGGGATGCCAGAAGAAGGGGGAGCAGAAGATGGCCTCTGGATGGCAGGAAGGGGATATTTGCAGAGTTTCAAGTATTTGTCTTTTCTAGTAAATAAGATTTGACCTTTATCTCAGATTGGAGACAGATGTAGGCCCTGCCTCCCATGGTAGAAGGCTAGACATAAAATCCTCTTGTGTGTAGCGGGCGATACTGAACATCCAGGTTCTTAGCACTGAACGACACTGCTAGCTTTGCCTCGCCTCTGCGCTGGGGGCTGTCATCCGTTGTCCAGTGAGCACAAGTGGTGGCCGGCGAAGATGGAAAATGGCTGTGGTCGCTGGAAACACACACAGACTCGGTACCTTTTTAACTTTTATTCTTGCCTACCATAGAGCATATTTTCTGCAAAAATTATGAGTTAAATATAATTTAATGGAGATAGGGTACTTAAAATATAATCGTGACAATTTAAAAACGCTCATGAATACAGAAGGAAAAAGAGCCAGCCAGTAAACCAAACCCAAACAAATGGAATAAGAATACAATCTCTTCAGTTTCCAGACAGTCCATCTATTCTTCTTCTTTCCCAGGGGGCAGCTCCGTGGAGCCACTGTTGAGATCAGACTCCAGAGTAAAAGGTAATTTTTGCACAGCGTGTGCACATCTGATTCACAGAAGCCAGTCTGTGTTCCCGCCCTGGCAGCCACGGCCAAGCAGAGCGCATCAAAGTCTGCCGCTGCTTGGAGGTCTCTGGGACACTTGAGGCCGCTGCCTTAGTGCAGCTGTGCTTAATTCGCTTGGCTGCTCTCCTTGTCGGTCGTGTTCAGCTGCAAGTACTCCAGAGTGCCCCGTTTGTAGCTGGCCACCCGTGTGGGTTTTCGGCTTCTTATCCCCGCCGCCTGTCTTTTCTGTAAAGAGTTCGCGATCATGTCAGAAAATTCGGCTTGCAAGCGCTGCTGATTCTCCCTGGGAAGAGAGGGGGGAGGGAAAACGGAACTTCTCAGCAATTCGTACAGACTATTTCGTAGCTCCAGAACAATCAGTTCCGTTTACCAAATACTTATTTGAGTGCTTAGTCCGTGCTAACCACGGGAAGCCCAGAGAATAGAGAAAGAGCCTTGCTTTTGATGGGCTTATAAGAGCTATCATCCCTGCTCTGTGCATTTGTGGAAAAAGCAGGATACATTTCAAACAGAAGATTCTATTTCACCTTAGGTGAGCCTGGTGATGGGTACTAAGGAGGGCACGTACTGCATGGAGCACTGGGTGTGGTGCGTAAACAGTGAATCTTAGAACATTGAAAAAAATTAAATTAAAAAAAGTCTATTTCAATTTCAAAGTGGAATGACAGGTGCTCGGCTTTGGAAGAGTGGTTACGTTTCCATATGCCACTGCAGGGAGGGCAAACAACGCCAGGACAGTAGCGGTGGGGCCCTGCACCAACCCTGAGGACTTGCTCCCACACCTTCTGGGGTGTGGATCTTGTCTGGGGAGGCCTCTGAAGCGATGGAGGGTTTTAGGAGTTTGGAGTGGACCTGGGGGCTCCAATAAGGGGCCAGCTCTGCTGTGGCCCCAGGGAAGATCTGGCTTGTTTCGGCTTTCCTAGAGGCTTGCCACATCTGGGTCCAGCATCTGAGAATCTGCAAGCCAGGGTCTCTTGACCATATCAAAAGCCACCCCAACAGCCATGTGACTGACTGCAGCAACCAAATGTGCAATGGGGTGACCCTCTTGGTCACCATGAAGAGAACTGAAACCTGTTCGTTAAACCTGAAACTTGGTCTTCCACACTTGGTCTTCCTCATCTGTGGGAGAACATAGCTTCTATGTGATAACCCAGAACCACAGGCCTGGGGGGAGAGGCGGGGGAGGGGAGGTCCTGTTTCCATCAGGCAGCCTAGCAGAAAGCTGCCGGCTGGGGTCCAGTTGCAGAGTGCCTCTTGACCGCCAGAACGCCCTCCTCTGGTCTGAACCAGATCTGCGGGAGGTGAGCTCTCCGCTCTCCTCCATTCTGAGCGTGCCTGGAACACCCAACTTCTGGCAGCCAGAGAAGGGAGGTTTCTAGACTTCTCATGTAGGTAGTCCCTGGCCGTGTATTCAATGTATCATTGCCACAGACAGAGCACTTGCCAACAGTTATGGCTGTACACAGCAGGAATGATAAAGCCAAGACTTCCGCAGCCCTGTCCCGCCCCACCACACCCAGCAGCTTACACAGTAGGAGGGGTCGGCAGGTTGTACTCCTGGCCCTTCACCCCTGTTAGCCAGTAGGTCGTCTCAGTTCCTCTTCCCTGGGGAGAAAAGAAAGGTGGGCGCCATGGAGGTCAGTGAGACAGGTCTGTTCCAGCCCACTGCGCTGACAAACATCCATTTCCAAGAGACCCCTCACTTCCATGTTTCTCATGAGTGTCCACACTTTAGCGGAACCCAGGTTCTGATAGGATTTGCATTCCCTCCAGACACATCTTTCTTTCCAAGTGTCTTTTTAAAAATACATCTCTCGTTCCCCAGATGTATTTTTTTTTCAAAGTACAGTTCTCTTTTTTCCCCAAAAGATATTTCAAAGTGTTGTTATAGCAACATCAAAAGAACTCTCAATGAAAAAAGAAGAAAATTTGTGTCCAATCTTGCTTCACTAAGACATCCAACTGGTTTTCGTCACCCACTTTTTCTTCGAGCCCTTTTTGCCACAAGATTTCATCACAAACCTGCCAGTTTCCCCACCTGAAGCATGTAAATTACAAACACGTGTTCATCCTAAGACATGCTTATTAAGTGACATTTGCTGGACCCATCTGGAGACTATAAAATGAATGGAAATGTATTGGAAATCCTGTTTTCGCTAAAGCTTATATTTGAAAAGGAGATGGGAAGGCTATATATTTAAAAAATTACTCTTCTTTAAAGGTTTATTTATTTGAGAGAGAACGAGAGTGCATGCATGGTAGGGAGAGAGAGAGAAAGAATCCCAAGCAGACTTCAGTGTGGAGTCTGATGCGGAAATTGATCTCATGACTCTGAGATCATGACCTATGCCTAAATCAAGAGTCAGACACTCAACTGATTGAGCCACTCTGGTGCCCCTAAAAATCATTCATCTTTAAAACCGGTAGTTGGCTGGCTGGGTTTGCACTCCAGTCATGCACACACCACTCTTATGTTGGGGGGAATGCTCTGTGCAGAATTGTATGGATAGTGAGTGTGATATTAGGGCATGTCTACACGAAAAGAGGCTTTTCCAAGTTGTAGTCACATTGTAAAGGCCAGAAGCACTGTGGCTTCTGGAGACAGATCATCGTAACGATCAGTAGTTGTCTTCAGACCATTTGTGAAAGGACTCGAATGACACTGGAAAAGCAGTCCAAGAGCCAACTAGAGACACTTGGAGAGCAACAGCCTGGGGAAGAGAGACTGGTGATTCTCCATCCTTGGCATGCTTCCTGATCACCTTGAATACTCACTAAAAATCCAGATTCCTGATCTACACCCACAGAGGGTCTTTCTCAGCAAGCCTGGAGCCGCAGGTGGCAATCACAGGTCCAGAGCTCCCGAATGGTAAAGCAACCCCGGGAGAGGTGGTTTTTGAGAGAAGCAGCAGTGAGAGTAAGGGAGGGAGGCATGGGGGCTTTGGCTTAAGTTAAATAAATCCCAGGGCACCTAAGCGGCGCAGTGGGTTGAGCGTCCGACTCTTGGTTTCACCTCAGGTCATGATCTCAGGTTGTGGGATCGAGCCCTGTGTTGGGCTCTGTGCTCAATATGGAGTCTACTCGAGTTTCTCTCTCCCCCTCCTTCTGCTCCTCACCCACCTCCCCAGGCTCGCTCTCTCCCAAATAAATAAATAAATAAGTGCCATCCCAGACCTTAGCTCTCGGCTTTGTGGGAAGATGTGGAAGCAAAACCTGGAGGTATGTGGAAGAAATGGTGGTAGCATTTTATAACATATCAGTCTTAGTTCAAAATATGAAAAAAGCTCTGAGTTTGCATTCCTCTGGCAGTGGCTTCTTGTACAGGGGGTAATGGGCGATCACCGTGGAGAGTCCAGAAAAGGATTCTTCATCTCTTTGCTCCTTGACATTATTGACCATGGGATGTCCCGTCTCCAAGGAGATGACCCACAAGTGAGTGCTTTTTCTGGGTCCCCTCCCTGTGGACCCCTTACCTTTAAGTATGTTTCCCCTCTCACTTCGTACAGGAACTGGCATTCGGTTCTCTTCAGGATGGCTATTGTGGATCCGCTCACATGAATTCTCAAGGCTGGAAATGCAAAACAGTCAATGAAAATCTCCATTTTGAAGTCTATTCTAGGAACACGTTTGTTTCCACTTGATTCAGGACACTTGTTACAGGAGTTTTTGACAACTGAGATATTTTGGTGAAAGGGCCCTTAAAAATATGACCTGTGAGGGGTGCCTGGCTGGCTCAGTGGGTTAGGCCGCTGCCTTCGGCTTGGGTCATGATCTCAGGGTCCTGGGATCAAGTCCTGCATCGGGCTCTCTGCTCAGCAGGGAGCCTGCTTCCCTCTCTCTCTCTCTCTGCCTGCCTCTCCATCTACTTGTGATTCCTCTCTGTCAAATAAATAAATAAAATCTTAAAAAAAAAATACGACCTGTGAGACAAATACTATCACACATGGAATGAAAGAGGACCTGGCATTGCTTTTTGGCACTCCTTCTGAGTGAAGGGGCTCCCTAGGTGTGCTCAAAAGATTCTCCCTCCTGCTCAGAGAGGTGCCTCCTGTATCTTGGTTTGGATTTAGTTTGTGGTGCTGAGCTTGACAGCTGCAATTTGGTTTAGGGTCCCTGTTGTGAAAGTTCTAATTAGCAGCTTAAGTGTTGGCAGCAAGGTGGCGATTCAGGAGAGAGTGATAGGGTCATGACTTTCTTAGGTGTTACTCTTTTGGGGTACTGTCATCCTCCTGACAAGCAGTTGGTGAAGTCACTGACATTCATGGTCCACCATTGGTATACCACTGTTCCCACCATGGGGGCCACAGACAATGACAATAGTAAGGATAATGGCAGTCCTATATTATACACCTGCCATGTATCCGAGGATTACTAAATGTTTAACATATATCATGTCAACTCCTTCTGGAGACCCTTCCAGCAAGACTGGTATCCCATCCTCTATTTATTCCTTCTACCTTCTGATGCCTAGAAAGATGAGGTAACTGCCCCCCACCCCCGGCTTATACAGAGAGTGATCTGTACAGTTACAATGGTAACCCAAATCTGTCCTTTCCTTTATACCATGACTTTCCTGTACAAACCAGTAAGTTTGTCAGTAGACTGCCAAGATACCACTCTGCACCTGTGTTTTTGTCAGCCCCACCTACCAAAGCTTGCTTTCTCTCTTATCTAGATTTCTGTTTCATGGTCCCCAATATTTATTGAGCATTGGGGCATGTGGGTGGCTCAGTGGGTTAAGCCTCTGTCTTCTGCTCAGGTCACGATCCCAGAGTCCTGGGATTGAGCTCCACATTGGGCTCCTTTCCCCTTTTCCCCTCTCTCTCTGCCTGCCTCTCTGCTCGCCTGTGATCTCTGTTAAATAAATATATAAATAAATAAAATCTTTTAAAAAAAATTTATTGAGCATCTACTACACGGAGCTCATGGTGCCTCCACCTTTTCAGGTGAATGCAATATAGGCTTCCGCATATAATAAATACTTATATTTTCCTTTACTAAAGCCAATTTTCAGGAAAACAAAAGAGGAATAGGAAAGCGAGCCAGTGTATGTTCCATATCTAACCCACTGAATTTTTTTTTTAACTTACATGGATTTATGCTAAATTTTATGACTATTCCAAATAGAGCATGCCTGAATGCATTGCAAATGAACCAAAACGAACAGAAATAGTCTACTAATGAGCTAAAAAGGAAGAACACAGAAATTCTCAGGCAGTGGCAACAATGAAAGCAAATGCTGCAAGAACTGGACTGACTGCGGCCCATGTCCAGTCCATGTGGAAGGTGACTCTTCATCTCACTAGTTCTTTGTAGCTCCTTATTGTGCATTTTATGTTATAGTTCCCCTCTCCTACAGTACACAATCGTTACAGTTCCCCTCTCCTGCAGTACACAATCCTCTATGAAAAGCGATCTCCTTTCTTACGGAGGCCGGTGGATTCCATCCTTGAGGCTGTGTTGACGGTGTCTCCAAATAGGCAATAACGAGGCATCTTGATCCCCACGACTCCAGCAGCGCAGGGACCTGAAATGCACAGAAGCAGGAAGTGGCAGCAGAAGCAATCACGGTGTGGAGTTAAGGTGGGGAAGCCTTTTCTCAGCGTCACAGTGCTGAATCCTTCATTCTATGGAGCTGTGAGAAGTGAGCTGTGACTTTTGTTAAATGGATATAATCAATGAGGAAAGCATTACAGCCAGACAAGCTTCTAGAAGATATTTTGCTACAGATAGCACAGAAAAGTACATTTGCACAAAATAGGAAGGCATCCAGAGCTCCAGGCTGCTAAGGTGGGAAGTCCTTCTTAATATGTTTAATAGGAGGTTCTTGGGGAGGATGAAAACTCTCCCGCGGCTGGCCTACTGTGCCAGGCCACACAGCTCTGAGCTCTTAAAGGCTGGAGGCCATGCTTCACTCAAAGGCTCAGGGGCCACATTTTGTTTAATTTACTCAGACTAGCATTCTCAGACTGGCGACACAATGATGGGAGACCCAGAAGACAAGGACTTGCATGATTGTCCCCGGGCACTTCCTGTGCCGCTGCGTAAATGCAGACGGACTGCAGAGCCTGCGGCACAAGGGCATTCTTACAAGAACCCAGAAACCAAGGAGAGACCAGGCCCAGCAGCATACTGGGGAAGGAAGGAGGGTGGTTACCCAAGTATTTGTGTGGAGTGACCTAATGTGAGGAGTGACAGATTTTAGACGTTAAAGAGTAACTCAGAAATTGCAAAACCGGTTTTGGATAAAGGGAGCTTGATTTTCTAGTTGGCTTATTGGGTTTTGACCTACATGAGTTTCTTTGTAGGTTTATCCTATAGATTCTCTGTGATTATGAACACTGAAAAAAAAAATAAAAATACCAGATCTTCCTTCGAGTACCGAGCCCTTTGTTAGGTTCAGTGCAAAACATAAAACAACCGAACAACAGCAACGAGAAACAAAAGCAGCAGAAGCCTACGGAAGGGCAGGAGCAGGAGAGGCAGCTACTGATTCAGATCTCTGATCTGTGCCCGACGTCCGCTAGGTCCAATTACGTTGCCTCTTTAACACGGGAGTGAAGCCGGGAAGGGCCAAGTGGCAGAAGATTCCTGCAGAAGTCTTGCCTTCAACTATCAATAATTTAACTGCCACTTCTTAATTTCTGAGGGCTAGCCCCCTCCAGGTATGTGTGCCTAATATCTCTGCTCACTCCAGCCCAGTGTGGTGAACTCGGGGCACTGGTGGTCGCCTCAGGTTTGCGTTGGTCACAGTGGGAAAGAGATGGGGCTGGAACCCAGAGCTCCGTCCTCCCTGACTCGGCTCAGTCACTGTGCTGCTGGCCCTCCGTCCAGGCCTGGCAATCTGTGATAAGTCAGAAAAGGGATAGCCTGCTGCTGCTGGCTGGGGAAACGACCCAGAAGTCCCCTCATGTACATATGGAAACATCTCGGATAGAGAGCTGTGGACATGATTGTGGCAGAAATTTTTAACTTCTATTTACTTTTACTTTGAAAATCTCCTGGATCATTATCAAATCAGTAAGTGTTTACTGCTAGGCTCTCTGCCAGGCATTGTGGACAGAGAATGACTTTTGCAATGCAGTTGTCTGGTCCTCACCACACAGCCTGGAGTGATCTTGGGCTTTCTGTATTTTGTCTTCTGTGAGCCAGGGAAGACAGAAAAAAGTAATGACAGAAAGTGTAGGGAGATGTGATTGAATTTAAGACAAGGAAAGGCTGTCTAATAATTATCACTAGTAATGGAGTGAGTTGACTTTGGAAACAGTGAGGTTTCAGGGAATCCTGGGATTATTCCAAAGGTAGCTATAGTATTACTTGTCTTGGAACCTCTAAAAATAAGTTGTGCCCCATAAAGGATTATTCTAGATGACTCCTGAGTTCCTTTCCAACTTCATTTTTCTATAACGTTTGTAGCTCATTTTCTCAAATCTCTACATTCTAGGGTGAGTATCTTTCTTGGTCTTTGAAGTGATCCATTTATTTTCTATACCATAGACGGGGAAGGGGAAGACATAAATGCCCTTGCATTGTAGGATTTTACCAGCTTTTTCCTCCCTGTACATAATCCAATCCGTGAAAGATATTATATTAGTGTAATGGGGAAAACAAAATAAAACAATAACAG
The DNA here is from genome assembly GCF_011764305.1 of Mustela putorius furo. Taxonomy (NCBI): domain Eukaryota; kingdom Metazoa; phylum Chordata; class Mammalia; order Carnivora; family Mustelidae; genus Mustela; species Mustela putorius. Next base: position 33,643,730 of record NW_025422368.1, on the reverse strand, counting down.
ATGTTAGGGGCAGGGGAGAGGGAAGGAATGGGGAGGAAATAAATGAAATAGTAAATATAGGGACTCAAATAGGAGGAAGTCTGGAGGCTGTCATTTTAGTCTGTGGTTGGTGTTTATCATTCCAGGAGCGAAAGGTTGCTACAGAAGGTGTTGTTCCCTAGAACTCAGGAAGGAGGTTCGACTTATGTCAGGCTGTGTAATGGGATGTCATATTTGGCAGGCAGATTCAAGAGGAAACTTCATGGGAAAATCGATCCCATCTGGAGACCCTTTATCCTTTCTGATTTAGTTGGTGCACAGAGATTCATACAGTTCCCATTTGGTACCCTGCTTAACTCCGTACCAGAGTGAACTCCAATGCGAATCCATATGGGGAGGCCGGGAAGATGCTCCAGCTCGAAGGTCCCCATGAAGCTGAGGATGTCCAAGGCCATCTTGGCAATGTCGATTGCATGCCTGTTGCCATTCCTTTTGGGTAAACCACTGGCCACCATGTAGGCATCACCAATGGTTTCCACCTGTGGAAATAGCTGCTTGTTAGTGGTCCTACCCCTTCAAAAGGCAGAAGAAATAAAAAACAAGCAGTTGATGGCATATCAAAACAAAAGCTTTTGAGAACTCAGTGTGAACATAGCCCCATACTACTTTTCCTGAGACTAGCTCAAGAGCAGGTCTCTGCTAATTTCTTTATGGTTTTATAGTCTATTTAAATGAATGGTAAAGCAGCTATAAAATATTTTGACCTATAAAAGTACTTCATAATAATATAAACCACCTAGATGTGGTGACACTTTTATAATGTTTACATAGTCTGAATGGTTGTATATAATTTCAGGAACATTTGTAATTACCAGAAAAGTCACCTTTAACACTGAACATTTTTTCTCATGTCCTATTTGACAAAAAATAATTGTAGGCTCCTTCAAGATGTAATGTACATTATTATAGTATAGCAATTTCAAACCCTTTTCACAGTAAGTAAAATTGTATCAACAGTATCCTATAAACATAATTCTTTGATAAATGACCTCTCTTAATTTTATTTTCATAACCATATAGTTCATGTTTGTTGGCCGTCAACTTCTCTTTGCCAACCATCTCTAAAATACATAACCATTTCCTATCCAACAAGAACTATATGCCTTTCTGACCTACCACATAGGGTGAAGACAGTGCTAAGACAAACCCTAAAAGGGACATCTCCTCTGTGGGTAACAGGCATTATGACAGACTGTTACACGAGTGACATCTAAGTTTTGCTTGAGCAGATAGTATTTCAGGCATATTGTTTATCTCAGTAGCTTTCACAGTAACCCGCTGAGTTCGGTGTTATGATCATCCCATTCTACAGATAGGGAAACTTTAACTTGCCAAAGTTAAATGTACTTTATAAGGTCACACAGGTAGGGCCAGTTGGGATTTGAACAAATAGCTCTAAGTTATGTGCTCCATAAGCTCTGCTGCTTTCCCAACATGAAAATGTGGGAATTCAATCAATTCTCCTTTACTCTTCTCAGACATTATGAGCCCAAAATGTGTCTGCACTCCAGTCAGAGTACTGAACTTACAGAATGTTCTCCCTGTTCTTCTTTAGTCTTCTATGAATGCTGCTTGCTATTTCAACAACAGATTCCTATTCTTCTTTATAGCTCCAGTGTCTTCTCTGCTTCCTTGGCAATCAGTCTACACACTGTCCATTTTTTTAAAAAAGATGATTTGAGAGAATGCCATCTTCTCTCAGTTTAGTACCCAAAGTTCATTCCTGATGAACTTTATGTTGTTTCTTTCAAACTGCTTCTTAAAATTACAAGGGCATTCCGACTTCTGACCCTTGTTACTCTTTTACTTCCCTGCATCTTTAGCTTCAGATTCAACCATGAATTCATGAAATCTTAAATTAGGACAAGATCTGAATAATAATAGGAACCAACCAACTTTGGCTGCTGGCCAGGGGTAGTACAACCATTTCAGCCTGTTAGGTGAAGTGGTTACCTTGTACACATCATGGTGATCAAGAATGTGGTCAAAACTCTTGTAGATGTCATTGAGCATGTCCACCACTTCCATGGGGGTGCTGTATTTGCAGATGGTGGTGAAACCTACAATGTCACTGAAGTAGATTGTCACTTCCTCATACAATTCAGGCTCCACAATTCCCTTTTCCTTCAGAGACTTTACCACTAGCCTAGATGAGAAAGGGGAAAAAATGACTTCAACTTCAGTAATTTTTTTTAATCTTGCATAAATTTTTGAGACAGTAGTAACAACACACAAGGAATTCTAGAATTTGGGTGGGGGTGACCAGGAAGCAAAGACTGGTTGCACATACTGACTGTTGCAATATATTACTTACACACACATTTGAACTCAGAGGAATATACACAGGTTTAGCATCAACTTGATACTTGATTATTAACTCTAATAAGCATGTTAATATAACTCTAGCACAGATATAACCCTCATATGTATACACACTTGCCCACTTTTTGCCACTCTATTGACATTCATCTTCTTCTAGATGCTGACTGTCAGAAGTTGAGGACAGTGTATCATTAATGTAAGAGTTTGAATCACTGCAGCTGTCAGACCTGACTTTTTTTTTTTTAATTTTTAAAAAGATTTTATTTATTTGAGAGAGTGAGTGAGACAGAGCATGAGAGGGTTGAAGTTCAGAGGGAGAAGCAGACTCCCCATGGGGCTGGGAGCACGATGCAGGACTTGATCCCGAGACTCTGGGATCATGACCTGAGCCAAAGGCAGTCGCTCAACCAACTGAGCCACCTCGGCGCCCCAGACCTGACTTTTTTCATTAGAGCCAAGTTTTGCCTCCCAGGCATATTTTACACGGTACTGTTTAATATCACCATAAAAGAATAATGCATTTAAAAATTAAGTTTGATATATTCTGAGCAAGAACTTATTTGATATATTTTTTGAGGTAGATTTGGTCCTTTAAAAAGCAAAGTCAGTCACTATGTAAACAAGTTAAAATTATGGTAAAACGGCAGAGGTCAGATAAAAACAACTTAGAATATCTTTGTTGCACAAATCAAAGGAGTAGTATATCAGACTCAGAATTCAGAGAGAACCACAAAGAAGGAACTCCACACCATACTTTCTTGACATGCCAAGTTGTCCTTTCATTGAAAAATGGGTGGGGCCAACATGAGACTTGCTGCTCCCTGTCTGCCCTTAGGATCTCTCTGTAAAGGATCCAAGTATGGAACCACTAGAATCAGAACATGGCTGCTGGGAAGTGCCATGGAGGTCACTGAGATCACTGAGGCTTAAAAATAAAGTATGATGCTCACAAGGCCCCACAGCCACTAAGGGCAGATCCAGTACTCAGTAACATCTGCCTTTCGGTCTTTTTACTGCAGGGCATCTCCTCCACAACCCAGACCTTGGGTATTCATGGAGACAAGGAAGATCTGGAGGTAAGCTGATTGTATCGCAGGAGGCATGTCTGCCATTCTCCCAGAAAACAGTTCATTAACTACAAGGACATGCAACACTCGTGGTGAGAACCTCCAAAGCATCGAGGGAAGGCTTTTCAATTGGTGCAATGATAAAGCCTGGGACTTTTGAGAAACATCCCGGTGATGTGGTTGGTTCGATTCTCAGGGCTCTTCTGGGGTGGTTGTTCTTGACCTGCTCAGTATAAGGGTGCAAATTTTTTGAAGGCTACAAAAATGTAATGATAAAATTGGACATTTCACCATCTTTACCCTTCCTATTACTGCTTATATCTGAAAAGTCATATGGCTTGGAAACTAGTACATTGCCCAGAGAGAGAAACTAATGTTGTAGGATAAATGAAGAGCGGTGACTCAACCTGGCGAGCTTTGGTACAGGCTGTTGCTGACGCAAACAGATTAACGAACACAGTGGATGTCTTGGAGAGGCCCCCCACAAGAAAAAAAAAACTTCTATTTTACTGTCTCAAAAGTCAAGGGGCACTTTAAATAAGTTAAATAAGTGTTTAAATAGTATCTGGTTCCTACATCCTGTCTTTGTTTATTTGCAATTTTGCCAATAAATATTTCTTTTTGATTCTTGTAGTTACTGTTGGTGTATGTTTTAGTTTTCTTGTACAAATATACATGCTTTTTACATGTACATTTTTTAAAAGTGACGTGCACTGGAGGCACAGCGTGTTGCAGGTGTTGATGAGAACCATGTTATGTCAACTTTGACAATCCAATGAAAACATCTACCCACGGAGATGAAAAGTAGAACACAGGGAATACAGTCAGTACTGTGGTAATACTGTTACATGATGACAGATGGTAATTAAACTTACTGCAGTGAGCACTGAGAAATGTATAGAATCATCAAATTACTATGTTGTACATCTGAAACTGATAAAACACTGTCAACTGTACTCAATAATTAAAACAAATAAAACATCTACCATCTAGTAGTCGAAGGGGCACATTACACCAGGAGTAAGATTAAAAGTCTGAGGTGGCGAGCCAGCTATTACGAATCCTCTGAGTATCCTTTTGGTTAAGACTACTGAGGAGGACACCCTGGGAAGGCAGCCAGATGATCTGGATGTTGTTTTTTGTCACCACTCAGCATGAAGGGCCAGGCAAGGAATTCTGCATCATACAACTAGCATTTATGAAGCTCTGATAGAAACGGCCATCTCTGATGGGAATATTAAGGGCTCCAGCCTATGCTCGGGGTACAACTCCCAGCCTGCTCCTTGGCACTCTGGGGACACAAGGATTCTGCAGTAGGCTCCCTTAGGGCACGCGTGACTGAACAAAGCATGTGTGTGTCTCCTACTTCTTCACTCAGGTTTACCAAAGAGAAACTGTCTCTTTATTTAAAAGACAGTTCCCATGGACTCAAAATCATTCCTTTCATAACGCAGAGTTGATATTCCAAATGAAGCATGGGTTCAGAATAAAATAATAATTAACACAAGTTAAATATAAAAGTCAGACATCTCACCAACTGAGCCACCCAGGTATCCCTCTTCTAGATATTTAGAGTACAAACCAGACCAAGTTTTAACAAAGTATTTTTTTTAAACTCAGTAATTTGCTAAAAAATGTGTAAAAGGGAATGATCCTATATACATATAAAGGAAAAAACAATATTAGACAAAGATGCTGATGCTTTCTTTCTGCTTGAGGGAGTAAGGCAGACCTGCGGAATCCTGTGAAACTTACCAGGCAGGAGGACTTGCCTTACCTTGGGAGCAACATAAAATTAAGTCTGTCGGCTCTGTCCCTCTCTGCCTTGTACAGCTGGGTCCTTTCCTCCACCAAGTGTTCCAGATTCCGAGAATAGAGCTGCAGACGTCGGATTAAAGTGTCCATATAACTTTCACTTTTCTGGTCGTGAAATAGGCTGTATGTGGTAATAGATAAAGAGCATAAACATCCAGCAACACAGTGGGAAAATATGATACGACAGTTAATGGAAGAAAAAAAATAAAAATGGCCAACACACATTTAACAAAATCAACCTCTGGAAAAATCAAATAGAAATAGATGTAAGGTTTTTCTTTTTTTCTTTTCTTTTCTTTCTTTCTTTTTTTTTTTTTAAAGAAAACCAAATGTTAGAACAATGGTAATCAATGGAGGTAAGGAGGTAAAACATACACTATGACCTTTCTGGAGGGACGGACTGGCAAAATGTGTCATGAACTTAAAATGGACACACACTGATCAGTCCACCAGCGCTACTTCTAGGAACTATCCAAAGGAAGCAACAGGAATGTGCTGAGAATTAGCTACATGAGAAGCCGCAGCATTCTTTACAATAACAAACATATTAAGGAAAAATGGCAAAATGGCAAAAATGATTGTTTTTAACTTCTGAAAACCAGTGGTCATCTACTGACAAATGGGTAATGTTTCTTCTTTCTTGTTTGCTTAAACCTGTTTTCTGAAATTTTAATAATTTACAGTACAGGGAGAACTTTTTTTTTTTTTTTTTTTTTGAAGATTCTAGCAGTGGTAAATGCAACGATAAGAGAAGGATCAAGAAAAGCAAAGCCAAGGGGTGCCTGTGTGGCTCAGTCAGTTAAGCATCTGCCTTCAGCTCGGGTTGTGATACTGGGGTCCTTGCATCGAGCCCTGCATTGGGCTCCCTGCCTCACTGGAAGCCTTCTCTCCCTCTCTCTCCTTCTGCTGTTCTTCCTGCTTATGCGCTCTCTCCCTCTCTTTCTCTCTCCTTCTGTCAAGTAAGTAAATAAAATATTTAGAAACAACAACAACTCTGAGCCTTCTATTACCTCCTTAGAACAGAGAGCTGGGCTCCCATAGCAAAAAACCCAACTTGAATGATTTGTTAGGCCAAGGAGACTTAGACCAGATGCTAGCTTTTGGCAACGCCAGGCAGGTCTTGGCGCAGGGCTTGTCGGGATGTACACTGAGTGCCCGCAGGGTTGTTCAGGATCGAGATAATGTTTATAACATAAATGGTGCCATTGAATGGGCTGAATAAACCCTACCACTTACTATTACAGCAACAATTCTAAGTTACTACTTCCAAGCTCAAGGAGAAGATGGCCTCCGTCATAATCCCCTGGGTGGGGAGGGGTGTTTGTTAAAAATTCGATAGGTTTCTGAGTCCTACCACAGACCTAAATGACTGGAAACCACTAAGCGTGGGATTGTGAAATGGTGTTTTTTAACAAGTTCCCCAGGGGTCCTTCCTTGAGGCTGGTATAGCATCTAGTCTGGTAAGGGAGCAGGTGTAAAGGATGAAGATAGATTACCATCCTTCGTGATGAATTGATTCAATTAAAACAGTTTTCTCAACCTTGACTGCATATTTTAATCACTGGAGAAGCTATTAATCCTCCCGATGCCAGCCTGCTCCCTAGAGCAATGACATCAGACTCTCTGGGGCAGGACTCTGGCACTGGTTTTTTTAACCCCCACCCCACCCCACCCCAGGCCATCTCGGGGTGCAGCCAACTTTGAGAACCACCCTATTCAAGGCCAAGTACTGGGGGCCCAGTTTATCTTCGTGAGTTTACATTTCATCTGTCACACATACAGTCTCATTTGATCTCAGTAAAAGGTCTGCGAAAGAATGAAAAATGGGCAAGAATTACATCGTTTATTACTTTCTGCTCCTTTCACACAAATGAAAGATTAGATGTACCAATCAATGACCACCCTTCCATGATTTCACTCGACTTCATCTCAGATCTGGGCTTTTCGGCTCATTAAGTATCTGAATCTTTGACTTAATGACAACTATGGAGAATTAGAGCTGAAAGGAATTGCCAAAATCGTCCTATTCAAATACGGTTTTACTAATAAGAAAACTGACATCCAGTTAGGGTAAGCATTTTGCTCAATGTCCCACAGTAAGCTACTATTAGATCCTAGTCTAGAAATCAGAACTAATGTTACTTCACGGTTATTTTTCTCACTCTGCACTGTATATAACTGAAACATGGAAAATCTAGAATTGAACTTTACTGGGTAATTGTGTGCTTTTTTGTTTTTGTTTTTGTTTTGGATCCTGAATTATAATCTGATTCAGGGCATAAGTCTTAAGTATCAAAGGTCAAAGTTGCTGATTTTAACATCTTAAGAAACTTCTTGAGCTTAAGAATTATTCAATGGCTTTGCAGATTCATAGGGTCAGGGAACTTATTTACATTTAAAGATTTTACTTATTTATGAGAGAGAGCATGAGCACACGAGTAGGGGGGGAGGCAAAGGGAGAAGCAGACACATTTCTGAGCACAGAGCCAGACACGTTGGGGGGAGGGGAGGGCTTTATCCCAGGACCCTGGGATAAAGACCTGAGCCAAAGGCAGATGCCTAACCAACTGAGCCACCCAGGTGCCCCAGGGAACTATATTTTTAACAGACATATTTATGATCAGTCAGAATTTATTTTTTAATCAGGCAAGAGCTGCTCTCGAGTATTTAACTTTTCAAGTGATTATTCCATGAGAAAATGGTTTGTCCCCATCTCCTTGTATTTTTTTTTTTTTTTTAAGATTTTGTTATTTATTTCACAGAGAGAGAGAGAGAGCAAAAGAGGGAACACAAGCAGGGGGAGTGAGAGAGGGGGAAGCAGGCTCCCTGCAGAGCAGGGAGCACAATGTGGGACTCAATCCCAGGACTCTGGGATCATGACCTGAGCCGAAGGCAGACACTTAATGACTGAGCCACTCAGGTGCCATCCTTGTAATTTTTTTGAGACCGGTGTTGTGGCCTGAGACTTTTCATTAGAACAGGCATTCCAATCTAAGGTGCCACTGAATGCCAACTCTTATTAGAAAAATCTGAAATTAGTAAGGAAATTTGAAAGTTTCGATAATACCCAAATATCTTGGCCAGTGTAGACTCAATTTTCTTGAAATCTGGTCTCTTCTCTGGATCTTCCTCCCAGCAGTTTTTTACGAGTAGATAGACCTGAAAGAAAGAAGGGGTGGTCTGGCTTAGGGGGCAGCATCCAATCCTACTGCCTTCCCTCCATGGGAGTAGTTGATGCAGGGAATATTTGCAAAATAATTCAGCTCTGACAATGAGGATGAGATTTCTGAGTTCCCCTGAGTCTGTCTCTGCCCGGCCTGCCCCCCACCCCGCCCCACCTTGCCTCACTGTTCTAATAGAACGAATGGAAGGAGGCATTTCCCCCCTGAAAGGACATGTGACAAAAACTACAGATCTCTCAGTAAGAACTACAAAATGGCTGTTTTCCCACTAGAGTGGTCTAGTTCAGGTGTTAAACATACACACATCCTAAATTAATGAAAAATGTGATTTGGACCAGGCTAGATTATTGGGAGAGACAAAATGCTTTACATTTGCAAGGTTTCTGTTGCCAAGGACAATAAATTGTTGGGGTTAGTGGGTACGTGGCAGTGATTCTTATAGGAGGCTCTTCCACAAGGGTTTATATGGGGAATCATGTAGGAAGGTTTCCAGTTTCTTATGCCCAGACCCTGCCTCAGAAGATTCTGACTTCCAGTAGTTCTTCTGTGTCTGAGTCAACCACGGTCCGGAATCAGATGACCCTCTTTCTGACCTACCAGCAGGGTCAATAGTAACCTAACAATACCTCACTATGTCTGTGTCATTCACTTCACTCTGTCTCATCATGTGTCACTTTATCATCTCATGTCAACACAAGAAGGATGAGTACGGTATAAAAGAATATTTTTGAGAGAGAGAGACCATAGTCACATACCTTCTGTTTCACTATATTGTTACAATTGTTCTATCATTATTGTTGTTGATCTCTTACTCTGCTTGATTTATAAACTAAACTTTACCATAGGTATGTATTTGTAGGGGAAAAAAAGAACAGTATTTATAGGACTCAGTGTTATCCGTGGCTTCAGGCATCCACTGGGGGTCTTGGAATGTATCCTGTTTCTAGATGCTAACATATCCATTTGTAAATCAGTAGGTAGGATTTACAAGCCTAATAAGGGTGTCACACGGATATCTTGATCTTTTAGGTCCTAAAAATTGAGAATGTGATACGGGTTTCAGGAGCCAGCTCTTTCTTGAGTTGGGAGAGGTGAGAAAGGACGGGGAGTGTGGCAGGCTGATAATGGTACCCAAAGGGAATGTCCCAGATCTGGCCTCTGGAGCCTGTGAATATCACCTTATTTGGAACAAGGATTTTTGAAGATGTGATGAAGTAATGGGCCTTGAGATGGGAACCTTACTGTGGAGTATCTTGGGAGGTACCTGCAATCCCATGAATCCTTGCCCACGGGGGAAGTGGAGGGAGATGAGACCAAAGAAGAGATAAGATTGTAACCATGGAGGCAGAGATTGGAGTGTTGGGGCCACAGACCAAGGAATGTCAGTAGCCCCCAGAAGCTCCTGAAAGAAGAAAGGAATGGAATCTCCTCCAGAGCTTCTGGAGGAAGTATGACCCATTTCAGACCTCCGGCCTCCAGAACTATTAGGCAATAAATCTCAGTTGTTTTAACCCACCGAGTTGCTGGCAATTTGTTAGAGCAGCCCAGAAACTCGTGTAGGGGGAGGCACTCACTTCGAGTTCTTTTTCCTCTGCCGTTTCTAGGAACAGATCTGGGCGGAAGGGCTTTACTCCGTAGGCATTCTCCACTCTGAAAATCTTCTCTGATGGGATGAGAATAATTGAAATTACAAGAAAGAATGCAGCGTGAAACACAGTAGCAGCAGCCAGACTGAGTTGGTCCCCGCCCCGCCCCACAGCCATGGGTGCCCAGGGTGAAGGTCACAGAGCCAAGGCCAGCATTCCAAAGGATGACTGCGCCACCAGGTAAAGGGGTCCGATGCCCACTTAAACCTGGGAGGTTAGCTTAAGTTAAGGTTACTAAGCCTTTAAAATGTAACTCAGATACCACCTTTAGCAGTTTCCCCTGAGACCCTAGCCCTCCCTCCCTCCATCCCTTAGACACCCACCCTCCAGAGAGTCAAGACCCGGGACGTAAGTGCTCAGTGAGTAAGCAAGGACTGGATGAAAGCGAGGAAGCATTTGCCCCCGCGCTGAAAGGACATGTACAAAAACTATAGATCTCCTCTCAGTAGGAACTGCAACACTTATGTCCCACTAGAGTGATCTAGTTCAGGTGTTAAACAGACACATGTCTTTTGTTAGACTCAGAAGGGAAGGGGGCGGGGACTATAAAGAGCGTCTTTAACTGACAATAATAATACTGCCAGTGACAACACCTGGCATGTTACACTCTTCCGAGCGCTCTAACATTCACACTGTTGACCCCTCCGAGGCCCTGTGCTACGTGCAGGGCAGATATGCCGTCAATTCTGCAGATGAGGGGACTGAGCTGTGGTCACAAAGAGGTGAGGTCAGCCTGGAATGCAGGCTCCCTGAGAGCGCAGATGAATGAGTTCGACTCCTACCGTTCTGGTCCCGGCAGCTCAACGTGTAGAAGGTTTCTCTACGCAGGATGATCTCCTGGGCAATGATCCCGTAGCTGTACACGTCTCCTTTTTGGGAGATGTTGGCTTGGCGGAGGTGCTCCGGGGCTGTCCACAGGTCTGTGCATTCAGCATTGAGATTGCAAAGTCAAGGGAGATGAGTGGCCCATGGGTCTCCAACCCACTTTTGTTCTTTAAGTCTCTGTAACATGTACCCTGAATCCGAGTGGCCTTGAATTTATATGTCCCAAACTTTGGGGGAGTTTATGCTAATGCTGGTGACAGTGGTGGGGCGGGGGGACACACACCCTTGCCTTTTAAGTGGACTATGAAATGTCAGGATTTGGGTGAGGTCACCTAGCAATGTCTTCCACAAAACTTCTGGGATCAAAGTGCCGAAAACCCTCCAGCCTACCTAGAGCAGCTCCTGGGGTACAGGAAGTGCTCGGGAAATATAGGTAGAACGAGAGTGGTAGAATATGAGCAGCTGAGGATTTAATAGCTTTTGGGGCATACATCTATGAAAACCTTCATAAATAAAAAATATATAAATTTATATGTTTTTATTGTAAAATATAAAATGCATTTATATATTTTGTGTCGTAAAAATATTATGTTTAATATATATGAATGCATGTTTAAACACATTTAAATATAGAGCCTATCACTGATCTTTTGCAGATGGGACCTATTGGCAGCCTCTAAATCCACCATTGCTCACAGATGTGTTTTCCTGGATTCCCAAGGTATCCTTTAAAAAATAATTCATGCAATTTGGATGCCTGGGTGGCTCAGTTGGTTAAGTGTTTGCCTTTGGCTCAGGTTATGATCCCAGCGTTTGGGGATCGAGACCCGAGTCAGGCGCCCCGTTCAGCCAAGAGTCTGCTTCTCCCTCTGACCCCCACCCCACTCGTGCTCTCTCTTTTTCTCATAAAAAAAAAATAATAATGCAAACGATTTTCTCACATTTTGTGCCTGCTACTTCTGAACACTTCCCATGTAGTTCACTTTACACCAGTGAAGCGCTTCTGTGTTCCATGCTTGGTTCCTACAGACACTTGGGTTTTGAACCCTATTACATAGCTTATTTAGTAACAATAAGGGCATACCATTAACTTTCCTCCATCCCATGTAAATTTTCTAGGATCACCTAGCTAGCTCCTTCTAAACTTCTTGCGATTCCTGTCTTCAGCGGTTTCAATGAAAAGAACCTATGGACCCATGTTGTGAGGTGCAGCGGCACGCCTGAGCTGAAGCAGGTTTTCCTCATTTGGTTTGCCATCTAAATGTTCACTACCTTTTTGAATTTATGTCTCCTTAATTTAGGTGACTTGTGATTCCTATACGATTGATCCTAATGGTTTGGGGTCATAGGAAAGGCAAGTAGATCTACATGTTAACATTTCAGGTAACCAACAGCACAGACAGGTAGGTATAACTGGCTGGTGTTCAAGAGAAGAGCATCTGACCAGCAATCCATCTGATTTTGTGTTGTGGTGAGTCCCTAATGAAGGAGATTTGTTCCTCCACATGTAGATACTTATGAAGGATTTACTGGAGTGAGTCCAATGTCATGCTCGATGTGACTGAAGAACTAAGAGAATTGTAATTTTTCTTTCACTTATTTGTTTTTTAAAATTAATTTATTTTCATTTATTTATTTTAAGTGGGCTCCATGCCCAATGTGGGGCCCAGTGTGGGGCTTGAACTCCTGACCCTGAGATAAAGAACCGAGCTGAGTTCAAGAGTTGTACGCTTAACCAACTGAGCCGCCCAGGTGCCCCATGATTTTTCTTTTATGAAGGGAAAACTGAAGGATTGCCAAAGAAAATTAGAAACAGAATTTAAGTTTTGGATCTAGGTGGTATTTTAAGGCATTATATATGAGTGCTAGATTTCTGAGGCTGTTTGACCCTGAGTTATAGTAAAAACTGGATAAATATTCAACATGAAAGACCCTATAAACACTGCAAATCACTTTGCTTTGTGTTACTTTTTTTGATGCTTATTACAACCCAGAAAGGGATAGGTAAGAATAATTTTACTAGTAAGAGGGTTTTTCCCCCTTATCATTATAATTTCTTATCATTATCACAGATAAATGAATGAGAGTTTGGAAATAGGTCTTCAGCCTTGAATTCTATCTTCCTGGGCAAATATCTTGGGCTCTTGGAGCTTCAATTCTGTCTCCTACAAAGGAAGAGGTTGATTTCTATGTCTCTTAAGACTCTAACCTTGTCTATTTTTTCACCCAGTTCTGCTTCCACAGCCAGTAATTTCTTGGTGATTTCCTCCCTGATAATCAAGAACCACACAGATGAAGGAAACCCACAGAGAGGGTTTGCTCCACTCAAGAAGGACTTGTTGGAAACAGACAAGGGTGAAGTGTTGGAGGACCAGCCAGCTCTTTCCTCCTGTGGCTCCAGGTCTTTATTTTCTGACCAGCATCAACACCCCTTACATGGACTTGTGAGAATTTTTTTCAGGGAAACTAGTAAAAATGTCATTCATTACAGACCTTTTTTGGGAGGCAAAATGGAATTGCAGCCAAAATCAGTGATCTTCACCACCATTCTACTGTCTACCACACAGTTGGTGGACTTCAGGCGGCCATGGACTTCGGTCTTACTAGAGTGCAGGTATGACATACCCTGTAATTTTTCGGATAACAGGGAGACAGATAGGACACTCTTCAGCTTCTTGATTATTTAAAGAAAGAAGTGACATTCTGAAACCATTTCAGCATGCCGATAGAATCACATGACCAGATTTTAAATTTAGTTCCCTTAATTTTACTTTAAAAATACTAATGCCTTCCTATTTGCCTCAGCATTGCATCTTAAGAGGCCATTGTCTAAAGACTGTGGTTAAATGGTTACATCTAATATGAAACAAAGTGTTGATCCTAATTTTTTTTTTAAGCATTTCTGCTGACCACTTATTCCATCTGTGATCGTGGGTGTATCTCTGGTCTTCTACTTCAGTTAAAAAAATATGAATAATACATCCTTGCCTTTCTGAAAGGATGAGCTAGGCTTGTTATGTTTTAAAATATATTTGGTCTCTTTCTATTTTGAGAGAGTCTGTTTCTTTCAGTTATGAAAGGGGAAGTCCTCCCCTCCACCCCACCCTAGGTTTTCCGGCTGCGGTGTTTCCCTCTGGTGGCCAGATGTGTCCTTGCAGAAATTGGTTTTCAGCCTGGATCTCAGGAATGAAAAGTGGCAAAGAGGGTGGGGATTCTATAATGTTTTAAAAAATGGATTCTGATCCTAGATGACTTTAAGGCGATTTAAGACTGTATCGAACAGCTCAATCTTGGGACGGATTTTTCTTCATTCTTGAATGAGGTCCTGGTCACTGCTATCCACTTCCTTTTTCATATCTTATCTGGGAATATTCACGTTCAAAGTCATTATTGCCTTGTGCAAGAGGGTTGCCTGCCCTTAACAGAGTCTTGTAAAAAGTTGAATATTGATTTTGCTTTCTAGGAAGTCTAAGAAAATGAGTGCCCCAAACTCAGAGAAGAAAAAATATGAACATAAAAAGTAGAGCTTGTGTATAGAACATTTACTTGTACTAAGCATCATACGAAGCACATGCATTATTTACAAAATCCTCACAACAACCCTCTGACATAGGTTCTATTTTTATTATCATTTTACAGGTTAAGAAACCAATGCTCAGAGAGGTTGAAAGCCTGCTAGATCTGTTTTCCTTTTTCATTTTCATAAACTTCATGTTTGCAGGTCTCTTACCTTAGCAATATCATACAAGACCGAGATCTTAAACTCCCAATCCATGAATGTACCATCGGGGTAGGAGATGGTGTCATTTAAAACTTCCTGAATGACAGAAAAAGAAAAGAAGTTGTCGCAAGGAGGGATACTGTGGAGAGACGGTTAGAGGTTAATAATGATCTAATCACGGGGACCTGGGGCTCAGAAACAAACTGAAAAAACTCTGTCACCCTGGGTTTCTTAAAATGTATTTCTTTTCTTCCCTATGAAACATCGGGCGGCTCTCACAGCAATGAAATGAGCAGGAGATACCCCGAGTACCCCAAATCCTGGTTCTTCTACCTGCCAGGGATAAAGGAATGAGCAGACACCGCCTGGAACGTGGGTTGTTGGTCCAATTCGCAGGTGGCTGGGCTGCAGGGTCTTGCTCACTGAAATCCCACTAGTGTGTTTTAACCAGGAATTGCTATTCAGGAATCCCTTCCTTAGGCTTATGTTCTATGACCAGTTGCATCCATTAGCTTACAGCCCTAAGTTTTCTTTACGTTTACCAGGTCTCCTGTCAATAAGAGTGAGATCTTGTATTTCGCATGCATTGTTTCACCTAGAATTTTGCACTCACCATTTTAATACGACGATGGTTCTATCAAGATACAGGGTTTTAGCCAAGATATTAATTATTCTTCACAGTAAAACTCGAACAGCCAAACAATAGCTCCATCTGACCTTTAGTTTTAACTCAGACACTGCACCAATAATTTCCAAAGAAGGGGCCAAAGTCATTAATCATTTCAGATAAGGCTGCCTTGGCTGTGGGTTCCAGGCCAGGCTAAGGGAGGGAAATTAGGAGCAGACAGACTTTAAAGTAATTCTTTCCCTTAGCACCTGACATATTTTGTATTTTTATTTATGATCTTTTCTTCCTATGAAAATGTAAACTCTGTGATAATCTTTGCTCTGTATCTGCAATATCTAGACCAACGTCTGGCATGAATAGATGGCTCATAACTATGTGTTGCCTAGATGAATCAATTGTTCCTAATAAGGTTAGCCAACGTGTTGTATATTTATGAGACGGGAAGCATATTGTCTTTATCTAGGGAGAGACTGGTCCATTTGTTTTCTCATAAAAGTAGTTTCGGATGGGATTTGCCATGGATGGAAGCCTAAAGGGATTATGTTAGGGAAGGAACTATAAAATTTGCATCGGCACAGCCTTTGCTATGAGATTCAAGACACAAAGGAGTGACTTCCTGGAGAAGGGTCTGCTGTCTGCTCCCAACATGAGTTAGCAATGCCACAAGGGGGCCTAGGACCGCTCAGGTAATAGTCTCTTCCTACTTTAGGGCAGAGCGCCGAAAAAGGCTACCTAAATATTGACTGGGCATTTTAGGGATTAAAAGGCCAAATGAAACCCTTGACTAAGCCCTGTGAATTGGTATTCTAAAATTTCATCTCACAGAAATCAAATGAATCAGTTTTGGTCTAGCCCTCCTATGAATAGCATTTCTATAGATGGTCCCTGACTTACAATGGTTCAACTTACAATTCTTCTACTTCGTAACAGTGGTGTAAAAGTGGTATGTATCCAGTAGAGACCATACTCCAGATTTTGAATCTGGATCATTTCCCCTGGGCTGGCAATTCATGATGCTAGGCAGTGCGCCAGCCACTTGATCATGGGGTAAATAACTAATACACTTGCAACCGTTCTCTGCTCATAAAGCCCTCCCGTTTCTCATTTTCAGTACAGTGTTCAGTACATTACATGAGATATTCAACTCTATCATGAACAGGCTTTGTATTCGAAGACTTTGCCCAGCTATAGGCTAATAATGTAAGCATTCTGAACACATTTAAGGTTGGCCAGGCTAAGCTACACTGTTTGGTTGTTTAGATGTATTAAGTGCATTTTTGACTTGAGATATTTTCAACTTAGGATGGTTTTATGGGATGTAACCCATTGTAAATCAAGGAAGCTCTATAATTTTGAAAGACCTGAAGCTGTTATTATTAGGAATGTATATTTATTTTATATCAGCATCAGTTTAAATAATAATTTTCAGCACTGATTAAAATGATCATATGAGTTTTCCATGACCTTTTGATAATGATGTATTATATTAATATTTTTTTCTTTCATAGAATTAACCATATCTGACAATATTATGCTTTTTATACACAACTGGCTTAGAGTTACTAGTATTTTATTTATAACTTTTCCACCTAATTTCATAAATGTGGTTAGTCTTTAATCATATTTTACCATCAAGTTTATGTTAGCCTTGTTGAATATTAAATGAATTTAGAAGATGTTCATTTTTCATTTAACATTAGAATAGTATTTATGTGGACAACAAGAATTATTTTTTGAAGTTTTAAAGAATTAAGTTGAATCTGGTATTATCTATAATGGAAATTATAATTTCTTATATCTTTTTTTTTTTTGGTTAAAGAAAGGTAGACTGTCATGTGCAGCGCCTCATTTGTTGGGAGGTTCTAGCCAGGGAGTGCAGCTATTTGTAAACCCTTGACTGAAGGATGGTCCTCTCCTTTATCGGGGAAGGTTGTTGTCCTCTCTGATGGAGCGTGCAGCTTTGGGAGGGATGCACATGGAATGGTAAGGAAGGAAGGGGACACCTGTCTAGCCAGCCAGATCAGCTGAATCAACCCTGGTGATCAATGGGGTGACAGATGTCACAGCCAGATGGCCCTCACATCCTCTTGTAATATTATTGTCCTAAAGTTTTTAGTTTTTGAGTCAAATTTCCATGATTATTTATATTGCTTCTGAAATTTTTCTTTTTTTTAAGATTTCATCATTTAGATAGTCATGAAGTAATCTTTCACAACTGAAAATACCTTTTTTTCATAGTTTTATTTTTTATTCCCATTTTCACGTATTTTTGTTTAAAAATTTTAATTAGAAGTGGGAGAGGCTTTTATGGGCTTTTTTTTCAGTCAAAGTTCTTATTTAAATTCTAATTAGTTAACGAACAGTGTAATATTAGTTTCAGGTATAGAATTTAGTGATTCAACATTTACATATAACACCCAGTGCTCATCAAAACTCCTTAATCCACATCACCCATTTAACCCATCCCCACCCACCTCCCATCTGGTAACCATCAGTTGATTCTCTACAAAGTCTTATTTTAAAAATCCTCTATTTTAAAACTGGATTATTAGGTTTTTGGGTGTTGAGTTTTAGAAGTTCTTTATAGATTTTGGATACTAGCCCTTTATCAGAGATGTCATTTGTAAATATCTTCTCCCATTCCATAGGTTGCCTTTAATTTTGCTGCTTGTTTCCTTCACTGTGCAGAAGCTTTTTATTTTGATGAAGTCCCAATAGTTTATTTTTGCTTTTGATTCCCTTGCCTCAGGAGACGTGTCTATTAAGAAGTTGTTGGGGCCAATGTCAAAGCTTTTATGTTTTATATTTAAAAAACCTCATGAAAGTAATTTAAAATTCTTTTTAATAATAATTAAACTTTGTAAGTTGCCTTTCCTTAGGCCATAGTTATTCTTCTAAATTTTGCATTGAATAGATTATTTTTTAAAGAGAAAATAGCACTTAGGGCTATTATTTTTTTCCTTTAGGGTAGTTTTGAGTTTATGCCACACATTTTGAAAGCTACTCTACTTTTTTTGTAAATTGAATCAAAGCTTATTTAAAAAAATTCTAAGTAATTAATTTTAAAAATTTATTATTTAAAAATTATATTGTATTGTGACTATTTGGACCTCTTTGAAGTTGCTGCTGCCCCGATTCTTAGTATTATGGCTTTGTTATAGGGCAGACAATGAAGTTATTTTTAAGACAATTAAGAAATGTCTGAATGTAGCCCAAAGGCAGTGACCACACATCCTTGCTTGCTTGGATCCCGTTACAGTTTTTATCTGCTGTTCCAACATAATTGCTATAGTATCCCTTTCCTTCTCAAAGCATTCTGATAAACTATATGGTCACTCTACTCAAAGGTATTTAGAAGACTGAAAGCTCTTGTAACATACGCCTAGAAGGTGCTCAAGGTGACGTGCAAATATTTCCATGCTCTTTGATCCAATTATCCTGGATTCCTTCCTGCTCCTGCCCATTTCCCCATTCCAGTCCTGTTTCTCCTTGAAACCTGACTTCGTTTCTTGTATGTAAATGGTTCTCATGTATGCTTTCTTGTATGTAAATGGTTCTCATGTATGCCTGCCCTTCCGAACTACCCAGCGATTTGATATTCCTAGCTTGAAGCTTTGTTCTTCCCAAGAACTTGGTTCAGTCCTGTCTT
Organism: Mustela putorius furo; assembly: GCF_011764305.1. Classification (NCBI taxonomy): domain Eukaryota; kingdom Metazoa; phylum Chordata; class Mammalia; order Carnivora; family Mustelidae; genus Mustela; species Mustela putorius. The sequence continues at coordinate 33,624,836 of NW_025422368.1, read as the reverse complement.
ACTTGTTCTTTCTGCTTTGGACTTGCTCAACCAGAACACCTGACCACATCTGCCAACTGCTGGGCCACCCTTAATCCCTCCCAAAGGAGAGAAAGGTGGGAATTTAGCCTGTAGCAGAACCAGGACTTATGGACAAGTCTCCGGTGCTTATCTGATGCTATCATAATGACTATCCATTTTTCTCTTAATACAAAAGCAAGTTTGTAAGTATAATAAAATGAATTTAGAGGTACTCACTCACTTTCCCACATCTGTTCTCTGGCTTTTCAATCTACACTCCTATTTTTGGCTTGGTTTTTGTGTTTTGTATTTTGGTAAAGATGTAATAAGACTGGTTGAGAGAGTCTAAGTGATCTAATTGGAAAGCATATGGACCTACCAATTTTCCTAATAATTCTCTGATATTCTTTCACTGGGTAAACAATTTAACATTTCTACTCAATACTGTTTTTCCCATATGGCTGGCCAGTTAGGAAACTGGAAATGATCACGGTTCTTACCCGGAGGGATCCTCTCTCGCAGTATTCGATCACCCCGTAGATCATGGTATCAAGCTTCACTGTGCCGTAGAACTTGGTGAGGTTGTAATAGTCAATCTGAAGCAACTAAGATAATGTGTTTAATTATAAAGCAAGTCAGTCAGAGACCAGGGCCACTGTAAGAATTAATACGCTAATAAGACATGCCCGCCGTCTTTGGGAAGACGTACTGTTCCTGGTATATTGGAATGTCAGCACATTCCTCATGGACACTACGTCTTCCTCAACAGTTTTTCTTTTATCAGCAAGGAGACTGGAAGATGAACCTTTGACAATGCTCTAATAATATCAGGGCCGTTTTCAAGGACATGCTAGTAGATTTCTAATATGTTTTACACCAGTAAACACCACTCTTCAACTTCTGTTGGCAGAATTTTCGACAAGGAGAAGTAGAGTCTCTCCCATTTCTTGGTCTGAGGGTTTTTTTTTTTTTTTTCCTCCATCCCCCATAAGCATCTGTATTCACCGGGGACTTGAGTGCTCGGGAAAGATGGAGTGAAGCTATTTCTCACTTAAGAATTTCAAGTAAGGGACACATACCTTGTTCAATTCTATCTTCTGTTTCTCGGTGAAATTGCCATCGTTGTGCTTGAAATCCTTTAGAATGACTCGCTGCAAAGATCATTTGAATTAAGGAGATAATGTTGTAGCATGACCACTATGTGCATATTATAATAATTTGCTGTGTGTCTATCTTCCCCGCATACTTCAAGCTCTGGAGAGCAGTGACGCGATTTTATTGATATTCACATCCTGGGTGCCTAGCCCCTGGCATAGGCTCAGGTCTGCATGTTTCTTTAAGAACGGTTAAATGAAGAGGGAGGGTCCAGGGAGGAAGGAAGATACAAAACCCCCTTACAGGATTATATCCCCACTGTAGCGGAGCCACGGTGTCATCCTAGGGTGGTTTGGGCAGCTCTCTTTTTCCTTCCTACTCTCTACCCCCCTTAAAAATTTTATTTGTCCTTCAGTTTGTTCAGGACTGTGAGTTTTCTAACTGTGAAGCAGAGCCCTGCCCATCCCTGTGAAAAGCTCCAGAAACAACCCGGTGGGTCAACCCGCACCATTACACGGTCAACGTCAGGGACCAGGGCAACAATGAGCAGAAGGCCTGGAACACAGCCTGACTGAGAGTTCAGAGAAGCAGAGGAGACTAGTCACCTTTTTGTCGTATTTGCACTGTCGGAGTCTCTGAATTGTATCTCGTCTCTTGTCATCATCGATCTGGCACAAGAAAAGACTGATTATTATAGAAACTTTCTATCTTGTCCCATCTACTGCAAAGGCAGAGAAAGAGGCTCTGTTTGGTGGGTTGTTGGTTCACAGTATGCTGGGCAGGCTCCCAGCAACACTGTGACAATTGCCTTGTTTCCCTGTCACTACGCACCTTCCCTCCCCACCAGGGTCTTCCCTCCAGATATCTACCTCTCCTGGCCCGTTCTGCTGGGAATCATAGTCTGTGGCTACAGACAGGTGCTCCCAGAGGAGCCTGTTGAGCCCTTGAGTTTCAAACTCACACCTCAGGGCCCAATTAGCAATGCAAGTGAGGACACTGGGTGGGGTGCCTCAGGGGGCAGCCATCAGCTCTGGGTTTAGCCTCGAGTTGCCAGATCACCTGATTTGTCAAAAGAAGCTGGTAATATGGATTTTCCTATGCCATTTCCCAAATTTTTATATTTGGCAATTAATTTTAAAAGATGTTAAATAGTGAATGAAACAAGATACACACACACACACACACATACCACTGCAGGCTAGATATGGCTCTTGGTCTGCCAGACTTCTGGTGTCAAGGCAGAAAAAAAGATTGAGAACTACAGCATCTTTTAATTTGGTTCTCATAGAAACCTGTGATGTATAATGATACTGGTTCAAACTTACCCCACAGGACCTTTTGAAATGGGAGCAAGATAAACTCTATCAAATTCCAAGCATGATGCCTGGCACAGTGCCGATTCATAAATGTCAGATGTCTTCTCTTCCTCTTCTCATTTTACTAGTGCGCCATATGCGGGTTAAATGACACTAAGTGTCACATACGGGCACGTTAAAATCCGAGCTCGCTGCCTTGTCTCATATTCTTTTTTCTGGGCCCTCGATTAGGTTATTTAAACCATTTGAACCTCAGTACTTTCTCTGAAAGAAATTCTAACTGACACAGATATTGGGCATCAAACATAACAAAGTTTGTGAATTTTTTTTTTTTTTTTGCAAATTTAGGTATTTTATCCTCAAATGAGTTATTTTCATCATTGATTTCATCTGTCACTCTTCCCTTTGACCTTTCTCACTTCTCTCCGTGTCTGGCTGCTATGGTTTTCTGTCCCTTTCTGAACTCGTACAGGGATGTAGTCTTTCTCATCCCATTCCTTGGTCTTGTTTCCTTCTCTCTGCCTTCAGCATGCACCGGGCACTTGAACCACTTCCTGTCTGGTGGTGTGGCATTTCCCCTCTGGCTGACCTTCTTGGGCTTTCTCCCTGTTCCACCTGACTCACAGCACTGGAAAACCTCTCCTGACAGCTCGTCCTAGTCCACATGCTTCCCAGCTTGCCTGAAACAGCGTGACCGTGACTCCCCATGCCCCGAATCACCTCTCAGGTCCTAAGCTTATTGTCCCAAAGACTCTCTTGGGCAGGTGACTGGCTAATCTGATGAATTAGTGCATAAAAGTTCTGTAATGTCTGATGAGGGATGGATGGGTTCTATGTCTAGGAATATCTATATTTGAAGAAAACAGACACACAGTATTTTAGGCTTCACTGAAAAGAACAATTATGAAATGTGGGCTTTGAGGCAGCAGGGGAGGCTCATGAGGAGGGGAGGCACAGCTGGATGTATGCGGAGGTGGGCCACGTGGGAGCCCATCCTGGTCCCATACCAGAGATGGAGGAGCACGCACTTCTTCTAGAGGTCTCCTTCCTGCTTCCGGGGGTACTGCCAGTTCATCACTTAGGTCTAGAAATTCTCCCTCGGGGAGTCCAATAATGTTATGGTCATTTGCACCTTTCTATGAATTACTGCAGGATGGATTTTATCCTGATGCTTGCCTGAGGTAAAGTGGTCTTTGCAAATAGGAGTTTTATGTGTGAGGTTCCCAGCGCCACAGAGGGTCATTCAGAACAGAGCATTATTGGCGACAAGGGAGACCTAGTCCTGGTACAGCATGAGGGGCTCCTAGTTCTTAGAGGATGACTTGTAGGGGACGGATGGAGTGCCAGGAGCTATGCACACACCCTACCCAGGCTGCAGTTTTTCTTTTGCTGATTTTAGGCAGGGAGGCAACTCAAGTCACACTCTCCTGTTGACTTGGCCCTGAGCTGGGGAACCCCGCTATGCCCTTCATGTGGAGGTGCTGGGTCTCCTTCTTCTCTTAGTGTGCTTTGGTATAAAAACTCTGTAAGAATATGGTGAATGGTAGGTTTTAGGATCTTAGACTTCACAGTGAGACACACTAGGTTCAAACTATGACCACGTTCTCCAGGTTCTAACCCTGTTACCTCACAGGGCTTGGGGGAAGACAAAACGGGTCTAAGAAGGGTTCAGTAAGTGTCCACTCTTATTATTTGCAGTAATCCTGTTCATCCTGCACTGCTTTCTAACCCCACATCCTTTGGTTTCCTCATCAGCAAAGTCGTGATAAAATGTAACTCGTGAATTCCTTGTGGTAAGCACCGCAGATGGGACCACTGGGCTCCAGCACTGGCTGCCCTGAAGGCAAGTGATTACTCCTGGCTGCTGTTGCATGTCCTGGCCGAGGGAGATGCAGACAAATGTCAGCAGAGGCCTTTTTCTTCCACGGCCAGCAAGATAAGCCATACATCCTTAGCATGGGCAGAGTCGCAGCCAAGGCTTAGGGGAGCACAAAAGCTCTGTCCGTTTCTACATTGCTTCCATGACAAATGCACACCATATGCATTTCCCTTCTGCATCAGAGGCAAAGAGGAAGTAACACACCAAATCTCGGCCTCCATGAAGGGTTCATTGGATCCACCAGCTGACATTTAGGGCACTGGAGGATCAAAGGGAAGACGGGAAGCTAAGAATCAGAAAATGTCTAAGTCTTAGATTCCTAAGCAATTCCAAGCAAATGATCCCTGCTTGGCCCATTTCTTACTGTGCTACCAGTCTTGTCAAATACCTGGCAAGTTGCACCAGCCCTAGGATGCCTCAACAGGTGAGGTTTGCCTTACCTTCAGGCTAATTTGGTTGGTCTCATTGGTCTCCAGAGGAAAGATGTTTTCAGGAGGAATGTGGGACCATTTTTTCTGACGAAGTTCATATTCTTTTTTATATTTTCTGTGAGAGGAACAGAACCAGTCAATAGGTATTTATTAACATTCATGTCATTTAGCTTCTGGACACTAAGAGAAATTTACAACCCTGATTTTCTCAGGTAGATATGTGGTGAGAGTTGTTAGCCCAATGGTATGACTCCGTGTTCTCCAAACTGGTGAATGCTGACCATTAGGTCAGCTGTAAGGATTTCTGATGATGGTTTATTTTTTTCTTCCTTCCTTCCTTTCTTTTATTTCTTTTCTTTCCATTTCATTTCATTGTCTCCGTCCTTCACTAAGGCAGCCCTTCACTATTACAAAGAATCAGAACAGATGATATGGAAAAAGTAAGGACAAAACAGACACAATTCAAGACTGGTAAGCCTGAAAAGCAAATATGTTAATTTTTAAGCCACCAGAGAATACACTAAATTCCTAAACAATCCTGTTCTTTTTATGCATTTATGCCTTTAAGAAACAAGTATATAAAGAAAATAGAAAAGCACAGAGAAAATGTAACATGTATTTAAGCATTCAAAATGTCACTATTTTACGTGTTTCCCCAGATAGTACAGATAAAGCAGAATTCTTGGGTTATAAGATACACTTACAACTTTGCAGATATGGTCAAACTGTTTCCCAAAGTGGTTATACCACTTCCAGCCTTCCAACATGAGAATTCCCATTTCTTCCAGATTCTTAACATTTGGTATTATCAAACTACTTTTTTTTTTTTTTTACCATTATGATGTATGTGAGATGGTGTTTATTGTTTTGTGTTTCATTTTTTTTTTATTATAGAGAGATTCAATATATTTTCAAATACTTTCAAGCTATTTTATAGAATAGTTATATAAATTCATTCAAAATTTTGCCCATATGTCATAATTTCATGAGTTCCCTATATATTCTACAAAACAGATCTTTAGTCCTTTAGAGTTGCAAGTATTTTCTTCTTGTTTATTGCTCATTTTAACTTTATTGTATAGAACATTTAGTTTTTATTGTGGCTACATTTATTTTGTTTCTTTTATGACTTTTCTTTTTTATCTTAACTGAGAAATATTTTCCCACTTGAGATCATAAAGTCTTTTTCTATTAATGTCCTCTTAGTTTTGAAGTTTGAATTTCACCTTTAAGTCTTTATTCCATTTATAATCCATATGGAGTGAATTCTATATTTGTGTGTGGTTTCAGGTAGGATTTTAATTTCATTTTTTCCATGTTGCAAGCTTACTATACCAACATCATTTCCCAATTGACTTGTAATGTCACCCCTAGCATATTCCAAATTCTCTTGCTTGCTATGTCTGCTTCTGGAATCTGAATTGGCCTCTTTGTCTTTGAGTTTATCTTTGCTTGTTTGCTTATCGTTATTTCACAAACTTCTACCTACGCACCTTCTTAGGTCATTCATGATGCCCTTCTTAATGGATTCTAAGCAGAAATGACTATTTTCTTCCTATGCTTCCATCTAACTCTGAGTATTCCTCTATTAATCACATATAAAGCAGCATATCATTGACCAATGATTATGATCCTGGAGCCAAGAAAGCTTTTGGCCTTAAAGGCTCTCATCTCTTCATTCCAAGAGAATCTACATTCCAAGAGCCATGTGTCATTCATTTGAAACAGAGGTTGCCATAAATCATTCACTACTTTCCATATATAAGCAGTTGTCATGGAAAACTCTAAGGATAACATGTATCTACCAGATCTCCTTGTGGACACACCATTGGGAAGACCTGTCTCTGCCTGTTTCCATCTGTTACTATCTCTCACCTTTGATTTCCCCTCTACCTTAACCTGACACTCATTTGGACTTGGTTTCTGAAGGAACAGCTGCCTCTCTGACTTTGCTCTTGACTGGCTTTATTCTCCTCAAATTTTGGTTTCTGGTTATCTTCAACTAAATGGTCATCATACACAGTATATGTGTATTTACAGCTCAAATTTGGGGTAAGCAGTTACAGCAGTCAAGTTCTGCCTTCAGACTGAACAGAACAATTGACTTCCTTTCTTGGAGAAACCATTACCTGACATATAATAGACTGGACTCTCTCGTGAGACAGTACAGTGCTATACAGATCAAAGTGTGTGACACGAAGAGAAAAATTATTGTCCGGTTCAGTTAGGAAATGGAGGTGATCCTGACAATATAATGGTATGGAAAGTTTTATGTATTTAACATACACAGATTAGTGTAGTGTGGCATTCACCCATTCATTTATATGTTCAACAAATATTTCTGAGTATACACTGTGCCTCTAACACTGTGCCGGGCATTTCCTCTGTCCAAATTGAGTAGAACAACCATGAAATTGAGGGTCAGAAGGCTTGAGTGCTAGTTTCGGTCCTACAGCTACCTGGTGATGTGACACCAGACAAGCCATTGGGTTTTCTGGGTCTCTTTCCCCATGCTACAATGGGAGGTTTGAGGCAGGTGATTTCTGGACTTTTCCAGCCTGAACACTATATAATATAGAGATTTAAATTTCCCACAAAATACCAATAAGACAGCAAAAGAGCTATTTTCACATATAGGATGCCTATTGTATGGTGGTCACTATCCACAGCTTATTTCAAGTTCTCACAACAGTTCGGATGAGGATAGTAACGTGTAATAATACACTAAAACCCCACAACTAGTAAGTCACAGAACTGAGACAGATATGAGTTCAGGAGTCTCAAACTGATCCATTCAATACTATTCTGCCCTTGGTGTAGTCTTTGATGCAGAATGCCTTCATGATCTTAGATCTGTCTAGACACCTTCTTATGAATATACATTATCCTTGAATGACATCAGAATTACCCATCTCCCCGCCCTCCCCCACCCCAGCCCACTCTGTGGACACAGCAAGACAAAGCAGGTGGTGGGTACCTCAGCACCAGAAGAGCAATGAGCAGGAGCAGAACCACAGCTCCTGTGAGAGTGAAGACTGCAATCAACAGGACTTGAGGGCCTGTGGCAGAAAAGACAGTGAAAAATGCATTAGTAAGGAAACACATTGAAAGGAATAAGGAAACACATAAGGAAACACTTGAAAAACATTTCAAAGATTCTAGATGTATAATCTAATTTGAAGAAGGGAGAAGGAAAGAACTTTGAAAAAAAAAACCCTCATCTTTTATGAATCTCTTAATTGGTAATATAGGTCCTGTATCTGTGGTCTCTGAGGAAAACTACCTGGATTATGCTAGGGGAAGTGGTTTAATGTCGGCGGTCCTTAGAGTCTGTACCCTGTGTCTCTTATGGGAATCACCAAAGGTTACAAGAACATGATATAGTTTCCAGTGTGTAAATAGTTTTGGTGGAAACCCACCTGATGTCCTTGAAACCAATATACCTAAGAAGAATTCACAGAGGAAGAAAGAGTCAACTATTTTTTTTAAAAGATTTTATATATTTATTTGAGAGAGAGGGAGAGAGAGAGAAAGAAAGAGGAAGAGAGAGACTCCGCAAGCGGTGGGAGGGAGAAAGACAAGCAGACTCCACTTGCTGAGCGTGGAGACTGATGCAGGGCTTGATCTCACAATCCTGAATCATGACCTGAGCCGAAATCAAGAGTCGGACACTTAACTGACTGAGTCACCCGAGGCCCCAGAGTCAACTATTTTTTTTAATACCAAGCACAATCAGAGGAAAAGACAATCATTGTGGAGTATTAAAAGTCAGTGTTGCCTGCTGGTTCTTCCCAAGGGCTCCTGGGTCATTGACAGAAGTCAATGAAGGATGTAAGTGATTTAATTTATTGGAGCACACGTATGCAGGTGGAGTTGTAAAGATGAAGGAATTTAAGAGACTGACAGAAAGGCAAGTGGAATTCAGGAAAATGGGGATCCAACCCAAGGAAGCATTGAAGCAGAAACTGAAAACGCAGAGGAACAGGCCTAAACTGAGAAGGACAACAAGAGTAAAACTGTACAAGAAAGTCATGGTTCATATATGCTACAATGGACTCTGGTTAGAATAGGAAGTTAGTGAGTCCAAGAAGGAAAAATGGAATGGACTCTAAGCAATAGAGGCTTATTTCGCTTTATATAAATAATAATGATGAAAATGTTACTAATTTTCAACTTACAGAATCAACTTATAGGTAAATGACAGAGAGTTTATATGGCTACCAAATAAATATTATCAGCTATGACAAATTAAAAATACAGGAGAATCTGGGAGGTAGGAAGGAGGTAGTAGGAAGGATAGAGATAGTAATATCTTCCTCTTACCAAGCTGGGAAGCAAGAAGCTTTTATTTTATTTTATTTTTTTAAGATTTTGTTTATTTATGCGAGGGAGAACAAGTGGAGGGAGAAGGAGAGGGAGAGGAACAAGCAGATTCCCCATTGAGCAGGGAGCCCAACATGGGGCTTGGTCCCAGGGCCCTGGGATCATAACCTGAGCTGAAGGCAGATGCTTAACTGACTGAGCCACCCAGGAGCTCCATGAAGTTTTTTATATAGTTTGGTAGAACAATACTAGAAGCTTATGCATATTAACTAAAATTACAAAGGTACCCAATAAATGTACTGACAAATATAACTATATTGAGAAAAGGTTAGAAAAGAAGTAGGGCTGGTGAAGATGAACTAAATCTTTCATCAATACAAGAAATAAACAGATAAGATCCAAAGCTTATGAATAATGAATATATGCATATTATTTATAAATATGCAATTATGAATATATGCATACTATTATACATATAAATTATGAATATTTGAATATTATTTGGAAATATGCAATAAACTAAAGGCAGAAGTGACTCAGAGACCAGATCTGACAAAGGAGGGACCAGGCACACTCACATTCCATTATGAACATTTTTACTATTGAATTTTAACAGCATGTGCATGAATATTTTTCACTAAAAATGTCTCCATGCTTTCTATAAGGGGTGACTTGGAAGGATTTATGCTTTGCTAACTAACATACCCCTTGGCCTCTGCTTCTTATCTTGTTTTCTGCTAAGAGGAATTTTTTTTATTATTATGTTATGTTGGTCACTATACCAGTACATCATTAGTTTTTTTATTTTTTAAAGATTTTATTTATTTATTTGACAGACAGAGATCACAAGTAGGCAGAGAGGCAGGCAGAGAGAGAGAGAGAAAGAGAGGAAGGGAAGCAGGCTCCCTGCTGAGCAGAGAGCCCTATGCGGGGCTCAATCCCAGGACCTGGAGACCATGACCTGAGCCGAAAGCAGAGGCTTTAACCCACTGAGCCACCCCGACGCCCCACATTGTTAGTTTTTGATGTAGTATTCCAAGATTCATTGTTTACATATAACAACCAGGCCTCCATTCAATATGTGTCCTCCTTAATACCCCAAACCAGGGTCACCCATCTCCTCACCTACCTCCCCTGTAAAACCCTCAGTTTGTTTCTTGGAGTCCACAGTCTCTCATGGTTTATCTCCCCCTCCGATCCCCCCCCCCCTCCACTTTTCCCTTCCTTCTCCTAATGTCTTTCATGCTATTTCTTATGTTCCACATTTAAGTGGAACCATATGATAATTGACTTTCTCTGCTTGACTTATTTCACTCAGCATAATCTCCTCTAGTCCCGTCCATGTTGATACAGAAGTTGGGTATTCTTCCTTTCTGATGGAGGCATAATATTCCACGGTATATATGGATCATATCTTCTTTATCCATTCACCTGTTAAAGAGCATCTTAGCTCTTCCCACAGTTTGGCTATTGTGGACATTGCTGCTATGAACATTGGGGTGCATGTAGCCCTTCTTTTTACTACATCTGTATCTTTGGGGTAAATGCCCAATAGTGCAATTCCCAGGTCATAGAGTAGATCTATTTTTAATTTTTTGAGGAATCTCCACACTGTTTTCTGAAGTGGCTGTACTAACTTGCACTCCCACCAACGGTGTAAGAGGGTTAAGGGGGAAATTTTTAACAGTGAAGATGTGAGCTCTGGATTTATCTCTCATCATGGCAGAAACAGATTAGTATTTTGGATTTGGATGAGCATATCTGATGGTGCGAATTCTGATTATCACTGTAATCATCACTCCTATCACTCCCCGCCACCAATGCTATTACCACCACTCTCAAAGTTGGTGCGAGAAATAAATTTCTAGGTATCAGCGATTCTACTCATCAGTCTACTGAAATGACACATCCCCTAGACTACAGCGTGAATTGGTGGAACTGGAGGACTTCTGTCTGCTGGGTCCTCCTGCATCTCAATTCCTATCTACCCCTGACAGCACACACATCTTGTCACACTAAAAATACTTATGATATTTAAATATACTGTATACTATTTAAATATAATGGTTGTTAATTCAACATATTTTTCAGTTTTGCTTGAATTAGTCAAGTCACAGTGGGACATTAGTTCAAAAATTAAGCTTTAGCTGCCTTCTGGTGGCTGCTATGGTTATTACAGTCTATTTAATTAGATTGACAGTGATGGTAAAATGAGTTTATAAAACCAAGTCATACAATCTGATAGTTGGAAAGAATCTTGGAATCAGTTAACAAATCTCCTGATCTGAAGAAGGAAGAAACTCACACTTAGTAAATTGACTAAAATTAATACAGTGTGGCTATGTGTTGAGTAGAAACTCAGGTTTATAGTTATTGTCCTTCCTTCCTTTGTTCCTTTGAAGGCACTTTGTTGGGCAGATGTGAATAAAGAATAGACCCAAAACCACAATGAGATACCACTTCACACCAGTTAGAATGGCTAAAATTAACCAGTCAGGAACAACAAATATTGGTGAGGATGTGCAGACAGGGGAAACCTCCTACACTGTTGGTGGCAAGCAAACAGTATGGAAGTTCCCCAAGAAGTTAAAAATAGAGCTACCCTACGACCCAGCAATTGTACTACTAGGCATTTATCCCAAAGATACAAATGTAGTGATCTGAAGGGGTACCTACACCACAATGTTTATAGAAGAAATTTCCACAATAGCTAAACTATGGGAAGAGCCGAGATGCTCATCAACAGGTGAATGGATAAAGAAGATGTGGTATATATACACAATGGAATATTACTCAGCCATCAAAAAAGAATGAACTCTTACCATTTACATTGACATGGATGGAATTGGATGGTATTATGCTGAGTAAAATAAGTCAATCATAGGAAGATAATTATATCATTTCACTCATATGCAGAATTTAAAAAAATTCATAGGGGAAGAGAGGAAAAACAGAATGGGAAGAAATCAGAGAGGGAGACAAACCATGAGAGACTCTTAATCATAGGAAACAAACTGAGGGTTGTTGTAGGGGAGGTGGGTGAGCGTATGGAGTAACTGGGTGATGGGCATTAAGGAGGGCACGTGATGTGAAGAGCACTGGGTGTTACATGCAACTGATGAATCACTAAACTCTACAACTGAAACTAATGATGTTCTATATGTAGGCTAAGTGAATTTAAATTAAAAAAAAATTAGACCCTAAATTTAAACAGTGTATGGTTTAAAAAATGTGTAAACAAGTAAGTATGATATAAATCTTATGTTAGAAGTCTGGTGGGATGTAAGCAAGATCAATAGCCTCCTGGGATGCTAAGAAGCTTACACAAATGAAATTTAAGTTAAATGTTGAAGATGAGAAGCTTCTCATCTTTAGGGGGAGTGATACATTTTAATCAGAGAGATTAGTATCACTAAGGACACGGGCATAAAGTTGCAAGACTCGTCACCCTCCCTTTTTTTTTCTCTCCCTCTTTTTTTTTTTAAAGATTTTATTTATTTATTTGTCAGAGAGAATGAGAGAGAGAGAGAAAGCGAGAGTCCACAAGCAAGCAGAGGCAGAGGCAGAGAGAGAAGCAGGCTCCCCGCCGAGCAAGGAGCCCAATGAGGGAATCGATCCCAGGATCTTGGGATCATGACCTGAGCCGATCATGACCAGCAGCTTAACTGACTGAGCCACCCAGGTGTCCCTCACCCTTCCTTTTTTTAAAGAAGTAGGTAAAAATTGAAAGAATGGGAAAGGGATTTCAGGTAAGAAGAAAGATAAAGCTGGAGAAGAGGGAAAATTAATGGACATTTTGTGCTCTAATAAGTCACTTGGACTTTATGGTGAAAGGGGAGCTGCCAATTGAGTGTTAGCAAAATATAACGATATGATTGGATCCACGCTTTCATTCTGGTGGCAATGTTGTTTGGATGGAAGGTAGACAGGAAGCTGAACTGAAGCAGGAAGTCAGGTGGATGTTATTGTAACCCAGGAGGCAGATGATGATGGTGTGGATGAGGAACAGAAACAAATGCGCCTTGTCCATTGCTGTGTCCCAGGTGCTTCGAACACTGCCTGGCACTAGTAAATCTTTGTAGAATGAATGAAATGACAGTGATGGTGTTATCTCAGATGAAACATTTGGTTACTTAGGGGGCTGTTGTGTACCCAGATAAAAGACCAGAGGAATATCTTATTGGTATACTATTTGAAAGACTGAGTTACTTTATTTTTAAAGTTTAAAATTAAATGTAGGAACAGGTGAGTAATGAAAAGCTCCGGCTAACTGAATTTTCTGGTTAAATGAGGATGAAGTGAAGTTGCTCAGACTGATACAATGTCCCTGTAATAAGAATAATATAACATGAATATTTAATGTGATCTCTTTGGGGTAAATAAGGAGAGCTCTCTCAAAAACTGCTTTTTGAGGGGTGTCTGGGTGGCTCAGTTGGTTAAGTGTCTACCTTTGGCTCAGGTCATGATCTCGGGGTCGTGGGATGGAGCCTCACCTCGGGCTCCCTGCTCAGTGGGGAGTTTGCTTCTTCCTCTCCACAGCTACCCACTCATGTTCTCTCTTGCTCAAATAAATACATAAAATATTTTTTAAAATTTCTTTTTGAGAAGTAGAGCATTTTACAAAGAACAGATCATTCTACTGAGTAAAAAATACCTAAAAACTCTTTTTTTTTTAAGATTTTTATTTATTTATTTGACAGACAGAGATCACAGGTAAGCAGAGAGGCAGGCAGAGAGAGGAAGAAGCAGGCTCCCTGCTGAGCAGAGAGCCCAATGTGGGGCTGGATCCCAAGACCCTGAGGATCATGACCTGAGCCGAAGGCAGAGGCTTTAAGCCACTGAGCCACCCAGGTGCCCCAAAACTCTTAAAGAAATACATTAAAAATACAAACTAATATTGTCACTATAATTAAGGGAACATAAAAAATAAAAAAATAAAAATAAAAATATATAAAATAGCAAAAAAAAAAGAAAGAAAAAGTCCCAACCAACCAACCAATGAACCAAACAAGAAATACAAGAAAATAAGAAATATAAATAAGAAAAAAATAATTGTAATTCAAAAAGCTACAAAAGAAAAAAGCAGAGAGTTGCAGAAACCCATGTAAGTTTGGTTTAAACCTACAAATCTTGAAGTTGGTTCTAGAGATAATTAAGAAAAAAAGCTTGTTAATGAAAAAAAATCAACTTTAAAAGGCAATGTTAGTTTTGCTTTTCTTTTTCAAGATTGCTTTGGATATTGGGAGTCTTTTGTGGGCCCATACAAATTTTAAGATTGGTCTAGCTCTGGAAAAATGCTGTTTGTATTTTGATAGAGATTGACTTAAATGTGTAGATTGCTTCGGATAGTATGGACACTTTAACAATATTTGTTCTTCCAATGGAATGTCTTTTCGTTTCTTTGTGTCATCTTCAATTTCATCAGTGTTTTACAGTTTTCAGAGTACAGGTCTTTCACCTCTTTGGTTAGGTTTATTCCTAGGTTTCTTATTATTTGGAATAGGATTAAAGACCTAAAGATGAGACCTGAAACCACAAAAGTCCCAGAAGAGAGCAGAGATGGTTACTTCTTTGATATCAGTCATAGCAATTTCTTTCTAGGTATGTCTCCTCAGGCAAGGGAAACAAAAGCAAAAGCAAACTCTTGGGACTACATAAAAATAAAAGTCTCTGCAGAGCGAAGCAAGCAATCAACAAAACTAAAGGCAATCTACAGAATGGGAGAAGATATTTGCCAATGACATATCCAATAAAATGTTAGGATCCAAAATACATTGAGACCTTATAAAACACTGAAACGACAATCCAATTAAAAATGGGCAGAAGTGGCACCTGGGCAGCTCAGTGGGTTAAGCCTCTGCCTTCAGCTCAGGTTGTGGTCTTAGGGTCCTGGGATGGAGCCCTGCATCAGGCTCTCGGCTCAGCGGGGAGCCTGCTTCCCCGTCTCTCTCTGCCTGCCTCTCTGCCTATTTGTGATGTCTCTCTCTGTGAAATAAATAAATAAAATTATTTAAAAAATATTTTAAAATGGGCAGAAGACATGAACAGACATATATTATTGTAATTATTATATGTAATATATATTTTATATAGAAATTTATATATGTATATTATATATTATGTGTATATATGTATATGTATAGATATATATAAATTATATAATATATAAAAATTCATATATAAATATATAACAGTATAGTATATGGTTAACATAATTATAAAATATAATTAAATAAATATATATTTATATGTCACATCTTTATATGAAATGGAATACCAGTCAACCATAAAAAAGAATGAAATCTTGCCATTGGCAATGACATGGATGGAGTTAGAGTAGAGAGAGTTAGAGTTAGAGACGATAATGCTAAGCGAAAGAAGAGAAAAAGAAATACTATATTATTTCACTCATATGTGGAATTTAAGAAACAAAGTCAACAAGCCAAGGGGACAGAGAGAAAGAGAGAGACAGAAAGCAAGAAAGAAACTCTTAATTATAGAGAACAATCTTATGGTTACCAGAGGAGAGGGAGGTGCGGGCATGGGTGAAATAGGTGATGGGGATGAAGGAGGACAGTTGCTGTGATGAGCACAGGGGGATGTATGGAAGTACTGAATCACTATTCTGGACACCTCCAACTAAATAACACTGTATGTTAGCTAACCGGGCGCCTGGGTGGCTCAGTGGGTTAAGCCTCTGCCTCCGGCTCAGGTCATGATCCCGGAGTCCTGGGATCAAGCCCTGCATCCTGCTCTCTGCTCCGCAGGGAGCCTGCTTCCCTCTCTCTCTCTCTCTGCCTGCCTCTCTATCTACTTGTAATCTCTCTCTGTCAAATAAATAAGCAAAACAAAACAAAAAACTTGAAAAATGATAACAGTCAACCTGAAATCAGCTCAGGATTGCTTATTGTTTAGAAGAGTGGGAACCTCACTTTCCGCCTCTCTCCTTGCTTCTTTGCTTTAGCCAACTGCTCATGGCTACTGAATAAAAATAAAAGAATCATTTTTAACCATATTTGACTCATGGGATGCAAGAGGACTGAAAACATACGAAGTGTGTCAAACACATTAACACAATCAAGTGCATCAAACCAGAACTTTTCTCTTTATATCATATCAGCTTCAGTTTCTGGCTACAGACCAGGACTGGGAGAGAAATAGTTCTAGTTTATTTTTTAATATTTAAAAATGGTAAATTAATATACTCATTATGGAAAAATTTGGAAAATTAAGAAAAACATAAAATAGCAAAAAAAGAAAAGAAAAGAAAAAGTCCCAAACTACCAACCAACCAATGAACCAAACAAACCGACAAATACTTAATATTCCTAAGATCCTATTACTCAGAAGCCACCACTGTTAACATTTTAGCATATTTCTTTACAGGCTATTTCTAACATTGTTTTACAAAGTTAGAATTTCATTAAATAAAAAAGTTGTTTATTTTCCTGTTAATTTACCTTATAAGTTTTCCTATGTCATTTAAAATTCTTTGTAAATAATTATTTTAATTGGCTTGTGATATTCTATTTGGGATATATCATCATTTGCTAAATCATTTTGTTAATGTTTCTTCCATTTTTTTTTTTTTTTGCATCTTTGGGCATAAATATTTGTCCAAATTTAAACATTTTTTTTCTCAAGAAATAGATTAGTAACATGAAATTACTTAATATTCATTGTAAGAAGCCTTGGCTAAGCCAGATTTTCCTGAGACATTGTTGTCCAGGACATACCTGGCTGGTCCTGTCCAGTGATGGCAAATGTTAGGTGGTTGCCTCGGTAGTCACATGGGTGAAGTCCTGCTCATGGTAGGGCTTTCCATGACATGATAGGAACTCATTTTAAGTAGGTGGGTAGCCATCATGATAACCCAAGTATGTATCTGATGAGGAAATGGGGGAGACTTTTGAAGCCATGCTCACTGATGACCAATGGCTGAAGGCATCTTGTGTTCCTTGCTGAAATATGTATACTTTGAGTTTATTGCGATAAAATGGAATAATTGGCATTAAGAATACATGTCTTGGCATGCCTAGGTGGCTCAGTGGGTTAAGCCTCTGCCTTTGGCTCAGGTCATGATCTCAGGGTCCTGGGATAAAGCCCCGCATCGGGCTCTCTGCTCAGCAGGGAGCCTGCTTTCCCCTCTCTCTCTGCCTGCCTCTCTGCCTACTTGTGATCTCTCTGTCAAATAAATAAATAAAATATTTACAAAAAAAAAAGAGAAAGAAAGAATACATGTCTTTGTGTTCATTTTGCCAACTGTCAAGTTTAATTTTCTATAGGATAAATTTTGTTGGTAGGTAGGACATATATTAAAGAGAGGTATAGCTAAATTAGATTAGGGATATTTTTAGTATTTAATCAGAAAGGTAATATTCATTAGGCAGGGAAGTAAAGTCCACATTTTACAAACTTGGCAAATCTAATTTAGACAACAAACAAAACAAATGAAAACATAAAAGCACATGCTAATTGCATAAACCATTGAAAGTACTTACCTTACCCTGAAAAGCAACTTCATGGAAACAAAATTCACTAAAGGATATCTTACCCTGGCCTGGGAGATCATTAGGAAGTTTGTGGTTCATCCAGATGAACATGGGGTTGTTAGCCACTGGGGTAGTCTTATTTATATGGGTGTCATAGCTCAAGAGAACCCTGTACTGTGTCAGGGCATGAAAAAGAAGAAGGATGAGCAGAAAAAGACATTTTAGAACGACTTCTGATGAGACGGTCTTGCCCAATGACACTTGAATTTCATAGTAACAATTTTCAGTGAAACAAAGTCATGTTTAGCAGCCAGGAGCTAGCTAGTTAGCAACCATTTATTAGTTCACAGCATGAAAGTAGAGTTAAGCTTCAGGTGGCTCAATTATTTTTGTTTCTTTATAATCATATGCTACTTTATGCTCAGACCAGTAACTCCTACTCAACATGGATTCCTTGGGTCTTTAGAGAACTAGTTCAAGTCTTTCATATTACAAAAAAGTTTAAATAGAGGCCAAAAGAAATTAAATAGTTAGCTCCAAGTCACAAGATAAGTGAAGTACCAATGTTTTTCACAATATTAAGTTGCTACTGAAAATAGTATCTTGAGAAAATGCACTACAGCTAAAATCCATTCATTATCCATTTTGGCAAATCAAGAGGCTCTGAAATAATTCACATTTAAATTAGTCAATTACATAATTTTCAAATATCTTCTATCCTTTTGTTCTAATGTGCTATCTTATATGTGATACTAATTAGGTTTCTGAGATAAAAGTTTTCTTTTTCAGCAATCTGCTGATGGGATGTATTAGCACATCCTTTTATTGCTGCTGCATATAATGACCATTGTTCTAAATTCAACACCATTCCCTCAAAACTTCCTGGATAGAAGTTTTCCATCTTTAGAAATACACTTTTAACTTGTGAGCATGATCTGTAATTGCATATAATAAGTGTAGTAAATATCCTAATATTAGAGGGCAGTACATTGATCTCTATCATTGAGACTTCCTCTGGATACAGAATAACTTATTTATATCCCTGTGTTTTGAGAATGAATACCTGGTTTCCCTATATATACATATAATACAGCAGTTGATGGCATTAAATTATCAAAAGCTTCAACTACATTTGCCTTCATTGAAAAATTCAGCTAGATTTTCCTTCAGACAGAATGAGTGCACAGAACATTTTTCATACTGAAGAGCAGTTATGAGGCTGATGTGGGATCTTTCTACATGCATTTGCTTCTCTCCAAGAGCATCATCCCAGACATAAATAACTCAAAGAAGAGCATAGTTCTCTTTATAGTTACTATAATAACAGGAGCATTGATGAGACTTTATTTTAAGGTATTCCCATGAAGTATATGTGAAATAGAGCATTAAATTCAAGGTTTTTATAGTAACTGAAAACTACGGAGTACTTTTCTGAAATGTTGCCCCCAAATTTCTGGTTTAACTTTCTCAATCTAGACATCTTCCATCTAGCTTTCCATTACAGATATTTTTTAAGAAAGTGGGCCAGGGCGCCTGGGTGGCTCAGTGGGTTAAGCCACTGCCTTTGGCTCAGGTCATGATCTCAGGGTCCTGGGATCGAGCCCTACATCGGGCTCTCTGCTCAGCAGAGAGCCTGCTTCCCCTCTCTCTCTGCCTGCCTCTCTGCCTACTGTATCTCTGTCTGTCAAATAAATAAAATCTTAAAAAAAAATAAAGTGGGTCAATATATGCACTAAATATATGACTTAAAGATGTGATAATGATGACATCAGAAAATCACATGAAAAAATGAATAATTTTTTTCTCTTAGATTCCTAGTTATGTCAGGACATGATGTCTTAAAAAAACTTTCTACTGATCATTTGGTTGGCAGAACAGGGGCTTTCGTACTTTGTGATGGGCACAACTTTGGGTGACATAAAGACAGGTGTTTTATTTTTAAATTAAAAGCTGATTAGTCATCAACTATATGGCATATAAGAAGCCAAGCACTGGAGGCATACAGAAGTAAGACCCATTCCCTTTCTTTAAAGAACCTATATGTAGGTGAGGAGAAAAGAGATAATGTGAATAAGAGCATGACATCATAGGACTGTTTATATGTGTCAGAAAAATGCAGAATTAATGATTTTCATGAGTTCAGATGGAGAGAATAGAGAATGTTTCTTTGAAATTTTTATCTGTGGAAATGAATAAACAATTCTTAGGAGAGCACAGTCATCCTCTCTTTGTATTCCATCAATAGTTTGGTCTTTATACCAATGTATTCTGGGTGGGTATTTTATATAGCCAATAGAGTGCAGACATTCTAAATAAGGTATGGGTCAAAATGTTTAAAGGATACAGTCCTAAGTAGGTCATAATTGTGACTGAAATAAATAACTTGCAGATTTTAAACACAACTTCTCTGATTCCTAAGTAGGTCATAATTGTGACTGAAATAAATAACTTGCAGATTTTAAACACAACTTCTCTGATTCCTTTGCTATAACTCGCCTTGTAGTTATCCTTCTTCATCTAGTCCCTTCACCCTAATTTCCTGAAAAGAAGTTAGACATACTTTGTTGGTTTCCACAGAAGTATACAGAAGCACCATAGTGTTGTCAATATCTCCACAGTCGTCCAAAGTCACAGGACCTGCATGCCCTAGGGCAAAGTCAGAAAAAGCTGGAGTTATTCTTTGACTTTTTGACTGAAAAATGAGTTAGATCCTTACACAGTGTATAAAATAGGTTCAGACTACTCTATTTTACTGAAAAACTATGTTAGTGAGCTAATCAGAAGGAACATTCATTGGCTCTTGGTCCTGAGATCTCTGATGATATTTTTAAGAGACATGCTATTTAGTATTTAGTTAGAAGAGAACATTTTTGCATTGCAGTTAGGATGAAAATATAATCAGCCAAGTAAATCTACTTATTAGTGAAAAGTTTTTGCTAAGAATATTTACTGAACCAGTAAAAATTCTCCATTTACCATGTGATTTCTAGGATTATTAGAGTCAAATTATTAGAATTCAAATATCTAGATTTCAACAAAAGTATCACAAGGCAGACAAAGAAACACGAAAGTGTTGCCCAATCAAAAGAAAAAGGAACAAACTATCCCTGAAAAAGACCTGACGGTGGATCTAATGGACAAAGGTTTTAAAACTGTCTTAAAGATGCTCAAAGAACTAAAAGAGGATGTACATAAAGTCAGGAAAATGATGTATGAACAAAAGGGAAATATTAATAAAGAGAAGGAAAACCTAAAAAGGAAACCCAGAGGAAATTCTAGAACTGAAAAAATACAATAGCTGAAATGAAAAACTCACTAGGGAGATTCAAAGGCAGATCTGAGCATGTAGAAGAAAGACTCAGTGAACTTAAAGATAGGACAATGGAAATTATCAAATCTGAGGAAGAGAAAAAAAAGTGAACACACCATATGCACTGTGGAAGTCGAAGAAGAAGAAGAAAAAGAAAAAGAAAAAGAAAGAAGAAGAAAGAAGAAAGAAGAAAGAAGAAGAAGAAGAAGAAGAAGAAGGAGAAGAAGAAAGGGAGAAAGGAGTAAATAGAATATCTCAAGAAATAGTGGCCAAAAATTCTCAAATTTGATAAAACAAACACTTTCATCCAAGCATTCTTTATCAAATGAATCTGTCAAAAATGAGGGGGAAAGTAAGACATTCTGAGATAAGCAAAAGCTGAGTTTGTAACCACCAGAACCTGCCCTGGGAGAAATGTTAAAGGTTGTCCTATAGGTTGAAGTGAAAGAACACTGGACAATAACTTGAAGCCAAACAAAGAAATAAAGATCTCAGTAAAGGCAGATATAGGGGCTGTTATAACATCTAGCATTAATACAACAATAGTCTTTAATTCCACTTTTTGCTTTCTATATGATTTAAGAGATGAATATGGTTTTAAAAACTACCACTATTGTAACTTTGGTTTATAACTCTACTTTTTTGATATAATTTAAGAGACTAGTGTTTAAAACATCATGAGTTTATATTTTTGGACACACACATATAAAGATGTAATTTTGCATCAATTTGCGTCAACATCAGAAGGAGGTGGGTATGGAAGTATTAAAGGAGTAGAGGTTTTGGATATTATTGAAGTTAAACTGGTATAAAGTCAAATTACAATGTAATAACCTTAGGGTGTTAACTATAATACCCACAGGAATACAAAGAAAATGGTTGAAGAGTATAAACAACACAGTAAGACAGGAATTCAAACATTCCACTACAAAATAAATCAATTATATACAAATGAAGACAATAATGCAGAAAATCAGAGACAAAAAGCTCTAAGACAACAGACAACAAAGAGCAAAATGATAAAAGTAAATCTCCACTATCAGTAATTACTTTAAATATAAAATAGATTAAATTCTCCAATCAAGGATAGAGACTAGGCAATATCTTAAAAAAATAATTCTATATAATATCTATAAGAAATGCATTTTAGATTCAAAATCACAAATAGGATGAAAGAGAAAGGATGGAAAAGGATATTCTATGCAAATAGTAACAAAGAGAGTGACAGAAACAGTAATATATTCATATGCTAATATCAAACAAACTAGACTTTGTACAAAAAAAAAAAACCTACAAAGTATTTCTGCAGACAATTGGAGAAGATAAAAATAAATGGAAACCTCCATGTTTCCATTTTGCTCCATATTGTTGGAAGACAATATCATTAAGAAATCTGTATTATCCAAAGTAGTCTACAGATTTAATACAATCCCTGTCAAATAATGATTTTTTTCTTTTCTTTACGAAAAGCCATCTTAAAATTCATATGGAATCTCAAAAGACCCTAAACAGTCAAGACAATCTTGAAAAAGAAGAACAAAGCTGAAGGACTCACTTCTTAATTTCAGGACTTGCTACAAAACTACAGTAATCAAAACAGTATGGTACTAGCATAAAGTCAGATGTGTATACAAATGTAATAGAATACGATGTCCAGAAATCAACCCTTATATATATGGTCAGGTGATTTTCGCTAAGAGTGACAAGACCATTCACTGGGAGAAAAGAGAATCTTTAACAAATGGTGCTGGAAAAATTGGATATCCATATAGCTCAAAATGCATCCATGACATAATTGTAAACCTACAAGTATAAAACTCTTAGAAGAAAACACAGAACAAAAGCTTTTTGACACTGGATTTGGCACTGATTTCTTGAATATGATACTAAAGGCACAAGCAACCAATGAAAAAATAGCCAAATTGGACTTTGTGAAGATGTAAAAACTTTGTGCATGAAGACATTATCAACAGGGTAAAAAGGCAACTCACAAAATAGAAGAAAATATTTGCAAATCATATATCTGATTAGCTATTCATACCCAGACAAAAGCCAAACAAGTCAACAAGTCAAAAGGGGGCAAAGTCTTGAAGAGAGATTTTCTAAAGAACATACACAAATGGCCTATAAGCACATGAACAGGTGCTTGATATCACTATTCAATAGTAATTAGGGAAAGGCAAATTAAAATTACAGGTTGAGTGTTTTTTTTCCCCAAGATTTTATTTATTTATTTGACAGACAGAGATCACAAGTAGGCAGAGAGGCAAGCAGAGAGAGAGGGAGAGAGGAAGGGAAGCAGGCTCCCTGCTTAGCAGAGAGCCCGATGTGGGGCTCGATCCCAGGACCCTGAGACCATGACCTGAGCTGAAGGCAGAGGCTTAACCCACTGAGCTACCCAGGCGCCCCTAAAATTACAGTAAGCAAACTTCAAACTCAGGAACACATGTTGGGAACTTTGGGGTAATATTGTTATGAGAGGTTTTGGTAGTTTGAGGGTAATACAGGGTCCCAGATCCCTAAAGGATAGAAAAGAGATATGGAAGGACCAAAATCAAACTGCAGAGATTTCTCTTCTTGCTAGTCTCCAAGCACAGTCAGGACATCACTGTCCAAGATGACTTGTGAGGAGTTTGTTCATAAGTACAAAGTCTAGGCCATATGCTCTTTCTTTAGTACTGAAAGGTTCTGAGATCCTGAAGCATAAACTGGGGTCCAGATATCAATAACAGCAACCCCCAAATGTTTGCAATGGTGTTTGTGTCCGAGTAAACTCAAAGATTTAGCTGTCAATCTATCTATGACCAACCCTCCTCTTTGCTTCCCAAAGTCCATCCATAAAGCCTGAATTTCTTCAGCTTTCTGCAGAAAGTGTTAAGTTTTGTTGCTGTTGTTGTCTGCTCTTAGGAAACCAGTACCTTCAAAAGTGAGGTTCCTGAAAGCCTGAGCAAATTTGGGGGTGGTAATAGCTTCTCCATTTTCAAGATATGTCTTCAGCACATGTCCAAATAGCAAGATTCCATTCAAGTAGGCAAGAGCAAAGTTATTTTCTGCCTGAATGGGAAAGAAAAATCTTAAAATGAGTTCCCCAAAAGAGATTCTGGTCTTGAGCCTGGAGTAAAACATTCTTGGGGTCAGTAGAGTAACTGGAAAGGTAAAGAGATATTAGGAGAATGGTAGGGATGACATTAAAGAAGTCTTTTGGAAACTATGTCCTTGAGCCAGGGCTCTTTTATTAGCCCTGTGTCAAAATTCTGCCTTTCCTTGGCAATCAATAAAACTGGAACACTGTCTTTAGGGAAGTAACTAAAAGAAATGGTATTTTCTTCCCATGATCCTGAAATCTTTCATTTTAATGAGGAAGAACAGCATGAAGCACTGTCATAATTCTTGTGAGATTTTATATAGAAGAAATATTTGCTCGTAGTGTAATAATGTTCTCACAAAAAGTAAAAGAGAACAACAGTAAAAACAACTTTTGCCCTTCAGCACCCTGAATGGGGCAGGAAGGGAGTTGACTGGATAATATCATTGAATTTGCTTTGAAGACAGTTCTCAACAGTTGCATGGTGGTTATCATAGAGTTGGGCTGGAGATTAAAAGTCTTATGCCCCTGAGACCAAGTGAATTCTGTCAGCTTGGGCATTTTAGACTGCTCACCTGTGAAGAATCACACTTTTGCCAGAGCCTAGCAGCTGGGCAAGTGATATTGGACTATTACACTCAGAAGTATATTTGTTAGAAATATAAAAAGAAAAAAAAAGAAAACGTCTCTCATTGGTTTCAATGTCTTTTGCTGAAATCATCTTTTCATGAAACCAAAAGAATCCAGTTAAGATCTAACCCCAGAGGTGGTTTCAGCTCCTAATTTTGGCAGGGCTGTAAAACAGAGGGTTTAGAACTGCTAGTCCAGGAAAAAACTGTGAGACTCCCCATGGTACCCAACTTCCCCTATAGCTCTTTGGGCCTGGCCTGTGGCTTGCCATCTCAAGGTTGTTGATGGTCCTCAGTATCTTTTTCTCTTCCTTTCTCTTCCCAGTCCAAACCTGCTCTCAACTGACACTGAGGGCAGAATATATCTGATGAAGGTGCAGTGACTGACAAGGCCCAAGTCGGTATTAGGGTCAGGGGCTCCTGCATTATAATAAGGTGGCCAGGATTTAAAGTCCAGTTAGAGGTTCTTTTTTCTAGGATAAATGCTACACCAGATGAAATGCTAGACTCTGCTGGACAAATTCACACAATGGTCAGCTTAATTATAATAGGGGACAATGTCTCAACCTAGGAGTACCTACCTCTAAAGGTATAACTTTGACATTCCTGACAGCAGAAAGTTGCTTTAGGGTGTAAAGAACGTCATTTTTTTTTTTTTTAAAACACTGTTTAGTTTCTACCCTCCTTCAATTAGCAGGATTTCTTCCTGTCTTCCCACAGTGTCACTTCCATTCTGATGTAACAATTGTTATAATTGTTGTGTTGGTCCAGAGCCCAGCACAGTGACCTAAGGTAAAAGCTTTAATATCAGTAATCTTGCACATAGTTGATCTCAGTTAAAATTTGTTGAGTGAATGGGAGTAAAAAAAAAAAAAAATTGCTACTTTAGAATTTGGGTCTTACATAGGAGAATAATATCTTACCCTTGACAAAGAAAAGAATAGTACTCATGAAACCTACCTGTGATAAACCCCTGGAGAAAGAGCTAATGGAGGTGAAATTCCCAGGAGGCAATGTCAGGACAAGGACATTCTTCATATAGTCAGGGGCTGTGACATTTTCCGTGAAGTAATGGTTACTGTAATAAAAAACAAGTTCCTCATGAAAACTAGGTTCCTCCAAAAATCATACAGAGCTTCTACAACTCCCACAAACTATAGCATCAGCCTTGAAATAGTTGAAAACATTTTTTTTTCTGGTATCCTGGACAACTGTCTACCTTCCCAGATAGGGTTACTGATGTATGATGTGCTAGGCTGGGTCAGAGGGCTGTGCTTGCTTCACACCCACAAGTGGGAAGGAAAATCCGAACACAGAGACTTCTTTGAGGGAGGTTTTTTGGGCTCTGGACATGTGAGCTAGTGCTTGCTTTCAAGGCTTACTGACTTTTAGTTTATATGTGGAAAGTTTCTTCTATGTGCTCATAATACTTTAGATATACTGGGACAGGATACAGAGAAATTTTATGAATTAAATTTATGGTGAAACATGAGCATGAAAAGACTAAACATTTTCTCTAATGCTGTAAGCTCTTTGACGTTAGAGTATTGGTTGTGTATCCCCAATCCCAGGCAATAGTTGGCCCACCATGGACTGTCAATACGGTCTAAGATTGTGCTGTAATTCTAAACTTCCAAATCATTTGAGTGTTTTAATATGCAAGAATCTGACATGTTTGAACTTCTGTAATAGGATAACCATCATTTACTATGCAAACAATAGGTGAACACATCTATGCTCTGGGGACGAGGTTGAGTATTTTGCTCATATTATCACATCTAATCCTAAAAGCCCTCCTATGAAGTGGGCCTCTTTATTCTCATTTTACAAGAGAAGTTTTAATCTCAAGATTCTAAATAACACCCAAGAGTCAAATGAACTCCAGATAGACAGTTTTAAAAAAAAATTGTTTAACTGAGGTGTGATTTTGGGAAACCCAAGAAATAAATTAATCAACTGTCCAGAAAAAAAAAAAAAAGAGTCAAATGAACTGAAGTGTGAGAATTAGAATTTGAAACCCAGTTAATGTCAACTTTCAAATGAATCTTCCCCAAACATAGCCAGGTGTCCTTCGAGAACAGTGACAAACGGATGCCAACACTTTGTCAGCTGGTTGAAGATTTGCTAAAGGTAAGATTACACCAACCTGGCTACACCAAGGACTCCTTCCAGAGGGCAAAGCAACTACTGAAAGAAGCTGTCAATGTGACTGTAGGAATGAAATATCAATAACTTTGCCCTCTTTCCTGTATTTTGCAGCTACAGTTGATTGATTAGATTATCTTCATGAAAACTAGTAATCAAATAGACCTGCAGTTCCTATGCTTCATTCCTCTGTATGTACTGAGACAAGTACATACAGTGTGCGGGAGATGACTAGGCAAATATGGGAGATATCAGTGCAGTAACAGTGTCCAGTCTGAGTACAGACAGGTAATGATTAATGATGTGGTCAGATAAGTGAGGTCATACGATCTAATTAATGGGGCAAGGGGCACAGGTGCACCAGAGACACCTTCTATAAACTTACTCTGACTCAGACACTAACTATCTTGGCATGGTTTGTGGGCTTTCCAACCATATTAGAAGATGAGTGGTAAAATATAACACTGTTAATTATACTCAAATTTAAAAAATAAAAATTGAAATATAAGGAAAGGAAGAATGAAAGAAAGAGAAAAAATGAAGGAAGGAATGAACAAACGAAAAAAGGAAGAGGTTTGTATTCTCCAGAACTTTCTCTCCTTAGTTCCAGAGAATTACAGAGGATAAAATCACCACTGTGGCTGTACCACAGAGGGCGAAAAAGCAAATTCATTTTTTTTTTGAAGATTTTATTTCTTTATTTGACAGAGAGATAGAGAGAGAGTATACAAGTAGACAAAGTGGCAGGCAGAGGGAGAAGAAGAAGCAGGCTCCAGACTGAGCAGGGAGACTGATGTGGGGCTCGATCCCAGAACCCCAGGATCATGACCTGAACCAAAGGCAGACGCTTAACCAATTGAGCCACCCAGGTGCCCCAACAGCAAACTCATTTAACTAGAACTTTCTTCTTACCAAAGGTGGCAAAAAAAAAATAATCTAGGATCAAAGGTCATTAGCAATAGAAGGCAGAGATATGGTCCACATTCTCAAAAATAATGCTACTGGGTTATTAGTTGATTTATCACTGCCTGGAAAAATACCTTACAATCAGGCTGGAGACCAGGGTCTGTGTAGATGAATGGGCATGTGGGTTTAATGGGTCATTACACTTCTGTTTTAGACATGATAGTGATGTCAAAGGTATAGATGCCTGCTAAGGCTACAGTTAATTAAATCAAAATGATGGCGTGTTGAAAGAATAAAACACTGATTAAAATATTATCATACTGAACCCCATGCGAGTCTGTGAGAAACAAGAGAAAAGAGAATGCATCTTCTGGAAATCCTGGGAGTCTTTCTGAAAAGAGAAGAGTTCTTTCCCATATTGTACCTACTTGAATAGATCCACTAGAATAATGACAATGTCTTCAGCCACTGCCCGGTCCCCCTTGAGGTTGCCAATGATGTCTGGTGAACCACACATAACAATCACTGGAGGAGAGAGAAAAAGACAGGGAGGGAAATACACAACGGTCTATATACAAACAGATGGGAACCAGTTACCTGAATCTGAACCCAGTATGTCCATGCTACATTTATGTTTTAAGATTAATATCAATTCTTCAATTACTGTCTTCCGATTTTTGTTTTGTTTTGTTTACAGGTGTAGAGTCAGAGTAGAGCTGTAAAGGATCTTAAAGAGAATCCTCTGGTCCATTCCCTTAATTTTATTGATTTAAGGAGACTGGAAGCCAAGATGTCAGAGGGTTAAAAATGAGTCGATGGCAGAGCTCTAATTGTCAAGTTTATGAATCTGGTTCAGTGTTTATTCCATTTTACCAGGTTGGACTAGTTATAAAAACTATTTCATTGATAAGTGAAGTGCACCTCAGCAACTGTGAAAAAGATAAAGTTGAGTGAATAAGAGAATTTACGTAGGGCTCCTAAGCAACTTTCTTTGGGCTTTGTTTATAGCTGTTGCTGCTGCTGTTACTGCTTCTTTTTCTTCTTTTTTAAAGATTTTATTTATTTATTTATTTGACAGAGAGAGAGAGACAGTGAGAGAGGGGACACAAGCAGGGGGAGATGGAGAGGGAGAAGCAGGCTTCCAACTGAGCAGGAAGCCCGACATGGGGTTCAATCCCAGCACTCTGGGATCATGACCTGAGCCGAAGGCAGATGCTTAATTGACTGAGCTACCCAGGCACCCCTGTTTATAGCTTCTTAACTCAGAACTCAGTCTTAGGGATTCAGTGTTAGAGTCCAATCTGATTCTGTGAGCTTTACCACTCTTTGCCACCAGATTTCCTGAATGTGTGAAAGAGGAGTTGGGGGACACTTCACTGGAACTTTTTATTTTATTTATTTATTTTTAAGATTTTATTTATTTATTTATCTGAGAGAGAGAGTGACTTTTACCACTCTTTGCCACAGATTTCTCCAATGTGTGACTATGAGAAAGAGGAATTGGGGGACACTTAACTGGATCTTTTTATTTTTTTTTTAATTTTAAAAAGATTTTATTTATTTATTTGAGAGAGAGAGAGTGAGAGAGAGCATGAGAGGGGAGAAGGTCAGAGGGAGAAGCAGACTCCCCACAGAGCTGGGAGCTGGATGAGGGAGTTGATCCTGGGACTCTGGGATCATGACCTGAGCTGAAGGCTGTGGTTTAACCAACTGAGCCACCCATGTGCCCACTGGATCTTTTTATATACTATATTGTCTAGTTGAATTGTAAACACCTTAGAGACATGAATACTTCTTTTAAGGGGCATTTATGCTTCTTTTCCCCCCATATCTTGGCAATGTTTTGTACATGGAATTTTCTTTTTTGTTGTTGCTACTGTTGTTGTACATGGAAGATTCTCAATATGGCAAAAGCTTAATAATGACAGCAGATGATGATTGGAGTCATACTAGGAATTCCCAGTGCTTGCCAAGCAAGCACCTTCCCTTGTAGGAAAGGTCCGCAATTGATTCCTTTGCTCCTGATATATTCTTATTTGTAAAGATAATTCTTGGAAAGTGAAACAAAGTAAGGATGATTTTATCCCACATTTGACCTGTAACTGGGAGATCCCTGGGCCCATAAGTACAGGGACAGAGGAAAGTGAGATGATCTGCTAACCTTGTAATTTTAATTGAGGCCAGATATCAATAAACATCTCCTCTTGGTCATCATGGGACCAGGGTTCAGAATATGTGAGGATTAGTCACAAATCCAATAACAGATGGCACTGAGGTCAACGTAAAAAGCAGTTTATCGATGGTGGGTCACGATGTCATTTTGGCTTATAAAGGCTAGGCTTTCATTATTACTTTCACATTATATTTAATTACCTTCCTCCTTTCTCTCATAGGATAAGGTTTTAATCAACAGGAGGAACAGTATGGTGGAGTTGCAGGCAACTCGAGATCTCCTCAAGTGAACAAAATATATGGAGGTAATGACGGCAGCATTATTATCTACAGTGGTAAATCTGTCAAAACGACTCAAAAAACTTCAGTAGTTGTGAGGAAGAAGTTGGCAAAAAATTATTTCCACGTCTCCTTACCATTGCTTTTCCGGTTCTGGTTCGTTAAGATATCCTGAAACTGGTCATTTCCCCTCAGAATTTCCTTGAAGCTGAGTTCCTGAGAAAAATAGGACACTCCAGCCTCCAGAGCATTGAGGTACCTATGCAGATAAAAGACAAACTCTAAGAAACCAGCTTAGTTTCTTCATGGCCTCAAATGTTGTTTGCTCATGGCTTACAGATCTCTCCTGGAACTTGTTCATCTAAAATTCATTCACTATCAACACAACAGATGATATACAATATGGTATCAATGGTCTGGATTGCGGACATGTAGTTTAGTAAAAGTATAGGAGAAGTTTTAGGGAATCTTCATGTATCTATACAAATGGTAGATATTTGGCAGGTCCCTTATAATGGTTTCCTGCTATGTGCAGGAGGAAGGCCGCTCTGCTCTATAAACCCCATTATCACAGACAAGTTGAAACCCATTGAGTCTATAGTATGAAAATTCAGAGTTGATAGAAATCTTTTATCCTCCCAGGGAAATGGACTTTCCTGGGTTCTAAGTTCACCCCAAAGTTTCTAGGACAAGGCCTTAGGGTTGGTTCTTGCCATTCCCTAGATGTATGTTCCCAGTGGTACCCTTAGTCTTTTGCATTCTTGGGTGGAGAGAGTGCGGAGCTAAGCAGCAGCCTGGTGGTGCTATGGTAATCCAACCAGAAGATTCTTTCTGCCACCTCTGCTAGAGCTGTGTGAATCTAGTAATTTTATTTTAGCCATGGTGCCCAATGTCCCGTTCTCCTTCTGCCCCACTTGGTCCTCTGAGAAACTATGCGAAAACTATTTCTAACCAGTGGTAAGTATTGGCAGATGCATATTCTCTGGTATTGTGTCTTGGACTATAATGTGAAAGCAGTAGCCACTGGTTTTCATGGTCCTTATGTGCAAAATGGAGGTCATAATACTTATTCTCTTTTCTGTAGAGGATTTACTGTAGGGAGTCCACAAACGTAATGTGAACATACTTAGAAAAGCAGTGTTGCAAATATCATACATGCTAGTTACATTTATAGTTTCCTTTGACCCCTTTGCTTTCATGTGTGTAAGAAAGTGGGCTAGTGTCCATTCCCTGTGCTTTTATAGATGGAAGGAGCATCTGATAATAACCAGCCAGGATTCTGTGGCTTCTCTCCACAGCAAGGGCCAGAAGCATATTAAAGGTCTTGCTTACCAGAAGCAGTCCTCGGTCTCGGTGCCATTCTTGAAAACATATGCAGTGTTCCAGGAAAAATCTTTGAATGGCAAATGATTGGCCTTCCAAAAGTTAACCAAGAAGTACAACAGCTTCCTAGCTGGAGACATCAGCCTGGTTAAAGTCTCTTTATAGTCACATGACAAGCCAAAACTCCCAGCTGAAATCATGGGATAGGTCAAATCTGTGTCAAGGCTATGCCAAGAGGTAAAAAAAAAATGTCAGGATTAACATAAGCAGCACAAATACGGTTCTTCTTTAACCTGTTTCAGCCTGTGATTGGTAATAAATGGTAAGAATAAAATAGGGTCTTCAAGCCGCTTTCTCCCTTAATAAAGAGGTGTCCCTCCCACACAGGTAGATTTTAAAACAATATTTATCAAGCAATGTATTATGTTTTAAGAAACTCTGGGTATTTT
The DNA here is from genome assembly GCF_011764305.1 of Mustela putorius furo. NCBI lineage: Eukaryota > Metazoa > Chordata > Mammalia > Carnivora > Mustelidae > Mustela > Mustela putorius. Next base: position 33,593,002 of record NW_025422368.1, on the reverse strand, counting down.
CATGTATACAGGGTGGCGTGGTTACTTCAATTTATTCTGAAACGAGTTGTCATAACATCTAGGCTGGGACATATGCCTTTGAAGAGTAGGGCTAAGGAACCAGAGCATGGCCATCACAACCACCACAGATATTCTAAAACCCCAAAATTGTCCCCCATATTTCTCCCTCTATGCATTGCCTCACATCTGGCTCTTCTTCGGACTACTTTGAGAAACACATCACCTGATGACTTCACAATTTCCCTTCCCTGTTTAATACATGGATCTTCTTGTGGTCCTTACTCACCCATTGGGTTCTGGATTAAATATCTCTTTACCCATGAGAACGTTTCACTGATACCTGAAGTGGGTATGTGTTTAAAATCTATCTCTTCCACTAGACTGTAAGCTCCATGAAGGCGGAGATCATGGCTAGCTTGTTCACTTCCATATCTCCAGTCCTTTGGGGTCCTATGTAGGCCCTCAATGCACACTTGATAAAGGAAGCAAAGCAATATCCCCTTTTCCATCTTGGGCCTTGCACTGAAGGGTTTCACTTGGTGTCCTGCTTGCATCTCAGACTCCCCATGTTCACAGTCAAAAAGACCTTTTATTTTTATTTCTCAAAACTGCTTTTTATCTTTATTTCCCTATATCTTTTAGTGTTTTTTGTCTGCCTTCCATCCCTCATTCCAATATCCAGTTGTCAAATGCTATTGATTCTACCCTTAAATATCTTTAAAGACCATCCTTTTCTTTCCATGTCAACTGCTTTCATGCTAGTTCTGCCCTCTTCCTCCCCCTCATGACTTTCCCATCTGTGTCTCCTGAGGGCTCTGGTCTTTCCTGTGCACTGTGGGCCCCTATTCATCCCAAAGTTGAGCTGCCGCTTATGGCACTTCCCTGCACAATCTTAATTGTTTCTGATGCAAATCTAATTAAATATACCCCCCTCACCTGGAACTCATGACCTCCCAAATACAGCCCTACTTCATGTTTCCGGTTTTCTCTACTTCATGTTTCTTATTATTCCTCTGCTCATCTCTTGCACTCCAGTTAATACAGACTTTCACGAAATTTCTATACTTATCTTGCTTCTTTGCTCTTATACCTACTTCTCCCTCTGCCTGCATGGGATGCTTAACCGTTCATTTCTACCCATTAATATTTCACCTGTTCTTCAACACTCAACTCATACACCATCCCCTGCATGAAGTCCTTTTTTCTCTCTTGAGCTTCATTCTTCCAACCAGCGGAGGCTCTTTCCTTCTTTCCACCCCAGAGCAGCCTGTGTTTCTTTGGTGGAGTGTGCTGTACTCTGCCTTGTACTGGTTCCCTGGGCTCTTGTCCCCTTCTCTATTTCACTGGGCAGGGGCTGTGTTTTACTTAATGCTCTCTACTCCGGCAAAACCGAAATGCTTCTTTGTATAAGGGAGGCCCTCACAAATAGTGAATCAATTTTCCTGCTCCTCCTTTCCTTCCGAGCGCATTCACGGCATATCCATAAGTGGTTGGATAAGACAACAATTGGGAATGAATGCAAGGAAGACTAAGAGCCTGAATTTGCCTGTATTTCGGTTTAGAAGATGAGCTGAGACGGGACACCTGGGTGGCTCAGTTGGTTAGGCAGCTGCCTTCAGCTCAGGTCATGATCCCAACGTCCTGAGATCGAGTCCTGCATTGGGCTCCTTGCTCGGGAGGGAGCCTGCTTCTCCCTCTGCCTCTGCCTGCCATTCTGTCTGCCTGTGCTTGCTCTCTCGCCCTCTTTCTCTGATAAATAAATAAAATCTTAAAAAAAAAAAAAAAGAAGATGAGCTGAGAAAGGGCTTCTGTGGTGTTTCTGTGGCACGTGGTGGGTCTGAACACCCGAGTGTGTTTGTCCAGCTGAGAGGACGTGTCAGAAGCAGACTTCATGACAGAAATTTCAGAAACTTAATTTTACTTTTTCCGGAATCTATTGCAAGGGAAGCGTAATTTTCTCCGTGTAGACAAAGGAGATCCTTGATTCAGGGGAAGACTGAACAGATAAAAGAAAGGCATGGGAGAGGGATTTTGATTTGGGGAAGAACAAAATGTTCTGTGCTGATGAGAATTACACTGAGTGAAATGAAAGGAAAGGATGAGGGCGATTTTCCCAAAGGCAGAGAAATATTTTCATCGTGGTATTAATATATTGGCAGCTTCTTCCCCCTAAGCTGATAAGGGCGCTGGGCAAGGTGCCTTCATATATTAAGTATATAATCCTCTGTGCTGTGAAGTCAGTACCTTGCTCCTTCACTTATTCCTCTGGCCTAAGGAGGAGAACAGACCCCCTGCTAATGCTCCGGGTACAGCACTTTTCCTGTGTGTTTCCATACACTGTGCTCACACCTTAGCAAAGATGCCCCTTTATTAAACTCCTCAGATTATCCAAGTTCATTGTCTTCTCTGTCTCCTGAGGACTCTAATATTTTACCTGTCCGCTGTTGCCTCTCAGGCTCAGATGTTAGTAACTGGACCTGAACAGCTATGGTCATTCACCCCACGGTAAGCAAAGGTCAAGTTACCTGGATAAGTATTTTGCTACAGAGAAGTAGCAAAATGCGAGGGCCCCAATACCCCTCATGGCACTGCCTTGACCAGCTGCTATTTGATAAATCACTTAAATTGGTATCATGGCCTGACTTCGACTCACAGTGGCATTAAAGCAACAACCAACCAAATTACTTACTACATCTGGAAGGTAGAGTATGTACATGAGGGCCCCATGAGGACACAGCCCATTCGTTTGTTTTTCTGTAGGGAAAAAAAAAAAAGAAAGAAAAAAAAGAAAAATGAATCTCTAAAATGAAAACAATGGGGGCGCCTGGGTGGCTCAGTTGGTTAAGCGCCTGTCTTCAGCTCAGGTCATGATCCTGGGGGTCCTGGGATCAAGTCCAGCATCGGGCTCCCTGCTCAGTGGGGAGTCTGCTTCTCCCTCCCCTGCTCCCTGCTACCTTCTCTCGCTCTCCCTCTCTCTCTCTCAAAAAAATAAATAGAAGCTTTTAAAAAATTAAAAATAAAATGAAAAAAATGAATAAATGGGTAGGAAAGAAATGGTAAGGGAAAAAGGCCCCAGAAAATTTTAAAGTGAGCCTGTCAAGAAAGGAGCAACGCAAGGTGCCTTGAGGTGGGCAAGGGGCGCTAAGGGGTAGAGAAGTCTGAGGAAGCGACGATGCTGTGGGCGGAAGGAAGGAGATTCTGTTGGAGGTGAACTTGGATTCTTCGTCAAAAGGAGAACGCAGAGTGGGGGAGAAGGACTGACTATAACTTGAGCAGTGTCTGTGGGCCGGATTGTGGGCAGACTAGACTTGCAGGTGCTTTGGGGGAAGAGGGCAGGTTGCAGTCTTAAGGAGAGCTACAAAACAGGGCTAAAGAGAACGAAGTGCAATGTGACCAGCCGGGTGATTACAGACGGCGTCTCGAACTATTTCTCAAAAGGACCATGATTAGGAACATGCCATCTCTGGCCTTAGGATACCAGGATACGCCTCTGTCCATAGAGATAGAGGGATGGAGGACACAACTTGTGCATCATAACGTGGAGTCTGTAAACTCCCCCTCCTCATTCCCAGCCCTCTCAAGACTGGGAAGGACTGCTGTCGTCAGTGTCTCTTCCTGACAGGAGCCGACCTGTCTGGTCAGGGTCATGCTACTGATTAAACTTCTGTGTGGTTCTATGCCTAGAATTCTGCTTCTAGGAGAGCCTTGTCTTGGGTTTCTGTGGTAAAAAGGCTGCTTGCATACCTAATTACCTTTCAAGAGCTTGGAGTATTCTTTCATTCCAGAAAGCCCTGGCTGGGATTGGGAGCTGGGAGGAAGAATTAGGCAAGAAGCCCTCCCTTTCTGTCTTTTTTTTTTTTTTTTTTTTTAAGATTTTATTTATTTATTTATTTATTTATTCATTTGACAGAGAAAGATCACAAGTAAGCAGAGAGGCAGGCAGAGAGAGAGGGAAGCAGGCTTCCTGCCGAGCAGAGAGCTGGATGCGCAGAGAGCTGGATGCGGGGCTCAATCCCAGGACCCTGAGATCGTGACCCAAGCCGAAGGCAGAGGCTTAACCCACTGAGTCACCCAGGCGCCCCTCCCTTTCTATTTCTACCCTTTAACATTACTGTTACTACTTTAAAATTCAGGTTTCAGATTCAGCCCTGAAGCCATTAACCTGTGGCCCCATGTAGGGTGACAACTTGAAACAGAGATCTCTGGTGTAAGACTTTGAAATACCTCAGGCACTTCCTGAGGGATACACAAGAAAACCAGTTAATGTCAACATTTAAAATTTTTAAATGTTTTGAAGACAACTTAAAACAAAAGAATTCCCCTCCTTAATACTGGAAGTGCACAAATAGAACATAGAAAGTTCTCCCCACTTTCCTGGACTCCCAGAAGGCCCCTCATCACTTGGGAAACATATGGGGCTGAAGTCAAATTACCCTCTCGCCAAAACACTCAGCTATGCGACTAGAGGTGACATACAAAAGGCTCATGGACAAGTGCTCATGGACACTGTGACTTTTGTGTGCCGAGAGGCATGAGCTCTACCTACGACGAAAGTGTTTACTTACAGAAATTTCCCTGAGTAGGTCAAGGCCTTCACAGGTGCTACTCCGGCAGTCATTTGACTTATAAATCACACTATCCGAATAGATGAATGTAGCATTCACAGTCACATTTATGCCTGTTTCCAGAAATGAGGGAAAAGAGAAAATGTGTTATTTTCCCATAGTTTGTAGCCATGAAGTTTACTTTTTTACCAGTTGATCCTGGGAAAAAATAGATATTCCTCTTCAGGCCCAAGAATATTATATATAAGAATATATTTTATATTACTTCCTGTCACTTCTTTCCTCTGTCTCATTTCTTTCTCTCTCAACAGCCCTATTGAGGTATAATTTACCCTCCATAAAAATCACCCATTTAAAGTGTACAGTTCGATAATTTTTATTAAGTGTGTATATTTGTGCAATCATCCCACAATCTGGTTTTATGACATTTTCATTCTGTTCATGGCTCTCTTCTTTTCATGCTTGTAGTCCCAGCAAGTTTCTTCTACACATCTGCAGAGTTTTAGGACAGCAAAGATACAGACAGTCTGATACTTGTTCTTTCATGTTCCCAAAGTGCTGATTCTGTCTGCTGCCAATGTGCACACTGGTGCCTCTGTGGTCAGCCCCCAAAGCTAAAGTGAAATGTGTCCATCAGGGTCTAGGGTCTTCAGATAATGGGTCATCTTCAGGTAAGGGCAAGAGCACTGATGGTGATATCCCTCATTGTTAGATTGCTAGAAATTCTGTCTTGGAAAGGAATAAAAAGATAACACAACCATATGATCAAGGTCTGTCTCTTCCATTTCATTTCCTCCCAATAAAAAAAATATTCAGGACAGATGTGTGATTCCTAAGCAGTGGCATCCTTCATGTGGCCAAGCATTTGCACAGGAAGTCTGGAAATCTCAGTTGCTCGTCACACTGCTGGTTGAAGGATGCGTGACTTTCTGTGTGTGCTTGCATAAGCCATCTGAACTTCTCTAACTGGGTGCCTTCCATACATAAAATGGGATTAAAACCATAACTGTCAAACATAATAATTTTGATACCTCTACAAGAGTAAAACACATCAACAACAGAAAAGGCTGTTGTTCTTCTGAACGTCCAAATAACAGTGTTTTTCAAGACTGAGAATGAAATAGTCTTCACACTCTTTAGCTGCCTCAGAGATGTGTCTGTCAACTAGGGAGCATTTTACCTCTTGCCTTTTTGGGGTAAGGAGGGTTGATTCAAGAACACGTGTCCTGATACTTTGTTCAGTAAGAGATCTAAATAAGAGTTGGCAGTAGGTCTAGTCAAATAGAAGAGGTCCATGCAAGAAGACCAGTCAGAGAGAATAAAAAGAAGAGGTGGGGCTAGCGATGGATAGAAGAGCGATTAACACCTGAATGTGGCCCTGTGCCAGCCATAAGACAGAACACTTTATACCCTTTTTGTTCTTGAATTCTCACGGCAATAGGGAGACTATAGAGTATATGAAGCTGGGGGGGGATAGTACAAGTTAGGCTGTGGGGGGCCCAGGAGAAAAAGAGAGTGCATGTTGGGACCAGGGGAAAATAGTACCGGAGATGGGCTTATTAGAAAGCAGCGGGAGGAGTGGGAGGGTGGAGTGGAGGCCAGCACAGAGTCACACAACATAAACAGGGCTTGGGAAGATGGCCACACCCACAGCTGTTAATGTCTAAGCTAGCTCTTCCTCCTCTTCCCCCATGAGGGCTCTGTTCCCTCCTGCCACCAGGAGGGGCACTGAAGATGACCCACTTCAAAATCCAGTGGTCCAGGCAGCCCGTGGCAGACAAATATAAATCCTGCACAGGATCTAGAAGAAGGGGTGCCATCATCTAATGAGTGTGACCTCAGGCAAGTGATCCCCAGTTCCTTATCCATTTATAGATAGAACAGAATGGGGCGATCTCTGTTACTATATGCCTAGCATTGGGCTCTGGATTTTTGCATGCATTATTTCAATCCTTAAGCCTCCCTTAAATCCTAGGAGGTTAGTTAAAATCCCTAATTTAAAAATGAGAAAATGAAGGTCTAGAGAGGTAGACTGACTTGCTTAGGGTTACACAGCTGGGGTTTTGAACCTAGGACTGTCTGATTCTAGAATTAGACATATTGTAGACTGGTAGTTCACAATGTGTGGGCCACAGAACCCAGAGGTACCTTGAGAGTCTTTCAGGAGGGCTAGAAGGTCAAAGCTAGCCTAAGTAAATTAAGACATCTTTGTTTTTTCCACTCTTCTCTCATGAGCATATAGTAGAGTTTTGAAAGCCTACATTATATTAACTGTATTATCACAACAGATTAAATGCAGAAGCAGATATGAGAACCCAGCCATTTTCTATGAAGCCTGACATTAAAGATGTACAAAAATGTAAATTGATACCATTTTTCCTACCTATTTTTATTTTTTGGCTTGAGAAATAGAGGTTTTCTTTAGTAAATTTTATTTATGTGAGCAGTTAAGGTGTTTGTAATTATTTTAAATTAATTAATAAGCAAATATTTAAACCATTTCTCAGTCTTAATTTCCAATATAGTAAATGTCAGTAAATGTAACTATATATACAGAACTCTACAGAGCCTGCAATTATTTTGAAGAGTATAAAGAGGTCTTGAGACCAAAAAATTTGAGAGCCATTTCTGTAGAACATATGTTGCATGCTACTGTCTCTCAAAAATTTTCTGGTTATGTGAACTGTTTCTGCTTTTGTTTTTTAATTGGGTAGGGGAAGATGAAGATCCCTTCTCTTTTATCTTCCCAAATACCAACTGATTTCTCAAGAAAACACTGAAAAATTTTCAGACAATGTAATGACTTCAAATCAAAGCTTAACTTAAAATAAACAGCTCCCCCAACTGCTATTCCTCATCTTTATCCTGCCTGCACCTCCACCCCACCAGGATACCTCCATCCTGGGAAGATGAGTGGAATGCTATAGAATACAGAGAACCCTGTCTCCTTATCTAGGGCTTTGAGGATGGGATTGGACCATAGTGAAACTGAATATAGGTGCTGGAGTCTAGGAAAGGGACCCCTCAGTGCATGAGACCATTTGGCAGGGATGAACAAGGTGTGCTTAGTCATGGAACACACATCCTTGAGGAGCTGATGTCCTTAAGTTGAAGGAACCTCTTTTTTCCATATTTTCCACCAAATCCTATCTATTCTTCAAAACCTACAGGAGTTTCCTAAGTACTAGGAAAAAAATATTTTTTTCTTCTATTTGGACATCACCCACATTTGGATTCTTAATTTTCTGCAATTTAGCTCTTTAAGTGTAGTGACTTAGAATTTCCCCCAGAGAGTAATGCTCAGTGTGTTTAGAACATGAATCTATCTTTCCATCACAACCTGCACTTCTGGAGTTTCCTATGCATGAACACCCATCTAACAAAAGGCATCACCATGTGCAAAAATCTGGGCATCATTGTTTATCCCCCCCAAATTCTCCACTTGTTTAATTTATTCAACCACCTCACCATGCCTAATTCTATTTGGTAAAGGAGATGAGTGGAACTTAGAATAAACAACCCAATAAAGCATTTATAATTACTAGTGAGAGATAGATCAGGAATTCAAATTCAGGTTATATGAGTCCAGACAAGTTATGAGTCCAGAGATCAGATCTTAACATACACTACACTGTATATTTTATACCCTGGTAACTTGTTCAAGTAACAGCAGCAACAACACGACAGCAATAACATAATATTAATGTCCTCGACCAAAACAACAGTGACAACGATGAAACAACTGCTACTCTCTGAGTTCTTAGTATGTTTCAGTCTGTTTATTAGGTACTTTATACGAATTTCCTCATTTAATTCATACCATAGCCAACTACCGTTTATTGTGATTTCAAACAATAAGGGGATTGAGGTTCAGAAAACTTAATTTGCTCCAGGTCACTGGTGATAAACAGTTGGTTAAAAAGCTGGAATATGAATCAAAATCCGATTCCAAATCTCTGCTTCTAACCACAGTGTTCCACTGCCTTATTTTAATGGAAAGTTAGTTCATGATGGCCAACGATCTTAGGGTGGCAATACGATATGTTCTTTGGAACCAGACAGATACGGGTTGGAATCTCATTTCCAATAGGCAACCTGTATGACTTCAGCAAAGTTAGTAAGCCTCCACTGTGAAACTGTGCCAATAATGCCAATCTTACAGAACTGTGATGACTAAAAAGCTTATATATCTTACCTAAAACATGACAGGTACTCAATAAAGAAGGAAACCAAGGCTCAGAGAGACTAAGGGAAATTGCTTGTCCAGGGTCACAAAGCAAGAAAACTCTAGGACAGTGACTCCAATCCATGTTCTCAGATTTCAGATCAAATACTCCTTCCATGATGCCAGTCTTGGTAAATAAGGGGCTTTAATTAAATGACCTTATAGTTTCATTACAGCTCTAGATCGGATCCATCTATCTACACCAGAATTGGTCTGAGGCAAGTCAAAGAAATGTATATTGCACAGCAAAAAGTTATCACACATATGTGATGTATGATACCTCTTGCTTTTATTACCATAGCATTTTATTGCATTTTTAGTGGTTATTCAAATCTTACTTATGATAACTTCTCAGAACACACACGTCCAGTCTAGGAACAGCGATGTATAGCACGAGGGCTTAAATACCTTCCAGACACTATGTAAAGTCATTGGCAGAGGTACCAAATAACATATAACATATACATTGTGCTAGCCACATGGCATTACCACAAGGTAATGAAACCATGCAGCTTGGGCACTAAAAAAGAGCTGATTACCACAGAATTTTAAATGGAGGAAATGAAGACATACCTTCTTTAGAACTACAAATAAACATTAAGATGTATGCTCTAGTCATTGAGTCAGTAATTATACTTTTGGCAATCAAGTCTCAAGAATAGAAAAAAAGTATACATAGATCTATGTGTGTGTGTGTGTGTGTTTATTATAGTATTTTAAAATAATCATGAAAATTTAAAAACAAAAGGAAATCATACAATAGGGAATAATTAGAAGGTTTGACTCCAAGGAATATTCTATATCCACTCACATGATGTGATGAAGATTCACATGAAGATTACACAGTTTTAGGAAATTCACTTGCGGAATAATGTGACATAAAATCAGAAGGATAGAAGGTTTTTTCTATACCATAGTGATCCCAACCATGTTCTTAAAAACAAGAAACTAAGAGGCATATATTAACAGACACTGGAAATGAAATATCCAGGTGGCTGAAAATTATCAGGCATGATTTTTTCCCTTTATGTATTTTATCTGATGTTATAAAGTTTATTTTAATAACTACTAGATACAATAAAGAACCACAACACTGAATTTGGTTACAAATTTGATTGTGTCTTATAATAAGAGCCAACAGAGATGTAAGAGTGAACAGATGGATTAAAAACCCCAGAAAAAGAGTCCACGTCTGTACGAATTTAACTCTCTTAATTCATCTTCTTGACTGTAAGCCTGTAAAGTCTCAGGTCCAGACCAAATACCGCCTCTGAGCAGCTTCAGAAAGGAACAAAATGCCCTCCTGAAACTGAGCCATCAATCGAGTTTTGTCTGGGGCAGTTCACTGCTGTGAACATATGCAATTCCCTGGGTTGGGGCCATTCCAAGAGCAGGGTGGATTATGATGGAGCACAATGCGGTAGGACCTAAATCCTTCTCTCTAAGAGCCTACTGCCTTGAAACAGAAAGGGGTTGTGGGGCCAGCCTTAGAGGAGAGTGGGTGATCAGGCAAATGGAAGGTCTTGGCTAAGCAACCATTTGACCCCAGAGGTGGTAACAGGAAGGAGATGGACTCTTTGACCATGTTCTTACCAGCAGTAAGCAGACGCTGTTTCACTATTTCCACTCCCTCATCCACCGCTTGTCTCAAGTTATCCAAGGACTCTGGGAAGGCTGAGTTGTTCATCATCAGGACGCTGATCTCGTAGCTGCCATTGTTGCAGTTCTGACTGATCTCGGAGGCCCAGTACGTCAGTCCTGGACGGAGGAGCAGTGACCACAAAGCTAAGCCCAACAGTGTCATCTTCGTGCCCTTGCTTACCTCAGAACCATACCCCTTGTGCTCACTTGTTTTACTCTGTACCTTTAGGGAGGCAGGGACTCCAGCTGGGCAGCCTCTAGCTGGGTCCTTTGGTCCACTCTTCCCCACGCTCCTTTCTGGTCATGCCCCACTGGTCACGTGGACTATGGAATACAGCCTCCCTGCCAGCAATTAGGAGCTACATTATGATAGGAGATAAACCAAAGTTCACTTTGTGTGTTTGCTCACAGAAAGGCCAGAGTTATAAACAGGGAGATTGCCTGGGCCTCACCCAATAAAAATACATCAATTTGTGACACATCGCTGGGAAGAGGAAAAAGGGGAAGCGAGAAGTCTAGTATGTACATAAAAAGATGTGTAAAATGAAAAATAAGGGTCAAAGGGCTTAAATGAAAGCACAAATATCATGGGCTATTGGTGTTTAGGTTATATCTGCACACCGGAACTGAATCCTTAACTAGGAAGAACTGCGTTTCAATCACTGGTCAGCAACTGTTTACTGAGACTTGACTGGGTGCTGGGCGTTAGCAAGGCACTAGGTATACAGCTACAGGTGGTGTGGGTACTTTAATGTCTTCATGGAACATGCATTCTGGTGGTGAAGACACACATTAAATAATTGTGAATAAACAACTGAAAAAAAGGGCAGAGTGCTCTGGGACACAGGGCAGATTAACAGCGTATTCTAGAAAGTCAAGGAAGTTTTCCTGAGAAAATGCCCTTTAAGTTAAACCCTGAGGGATGAACAGGAATTAGCTCAATGGAAAGAGGAGGAGCATATGGAGGGCAGGGGGACAGCATGTGCAAAGGCCAGAAGAGGGAAGTAACATGGATGTCTGAGGAACTGAAAGAAATACAGCATGGTTGGAGTAGAGAGAGCTAGGAGTCTAGAGGCGATAAAGTTTCTCAGTGGAGGGGCACCTGGGTGGCTCAGTGGGTTAAAGCCTCTGCCTTCAGCTCGGGTCATGATCCCAGGGTCCTGGGATCGAGCCCCGCATCGGGCTCTCTGCTCAGCAGGGAGCCTGCTTCCTCCTCTCTCTCTCTGCCTGCCTCTCTGCCTACTTGTGATCTCTGTCTGTCAAATAAATAAATAAAATCTTTAAGAAAAAAAAAAAGGTTCTCAGTAGAGTAGAGTAGACAAGGGTAGGCCATAGGGTTTCCTATAAACCATTAAGGATCTGGAACTTCACCCTAAAGGTCAAGAAAGGAACATGATCTGATGAATTTTGTAAAGACCTCTTAGGCTGCCATGACAAGGATGACCTAGAGAGAGTGGGGACATGGAGTAAATTAGGGTAGTGTTTCTGTGGTCCAAATGCAAAGTAAAGGAGACCTGGATGAGGCCAATGGCAGTGGAGATGGGTTCAAGAGGTATCTAAAAGATGCAGACAAACCATAAGAATCTCAGGAAGCAAACTGAGGGTTGCTGGAGTGGAGGGAGTGGGGGATGGGGTGGGTGCATGATGGACAATGGGGAGGGTATGTGTTATGGTGAGCCCTGTGTATAGTGTAAGACTGATGAATCACAGACCTGTACCCCTGAAACAGATAATACATTATATGTTAATAATATAAAGATACCATAAATTAAAAAAAAACTAATTAAATTTAAACTAACACAAGCTGAGAAAAAAAATAAGTAACTAAAATGTATATGAAATAGTTTTAAGGATGCTCTTAATATGTATTTTCACTGTTTCAAAAAATAAAATGTTTTAAATATAAAAACTAAAGGCAATTTCTTTAGTGTGAATAAAAAGATTTCCTACAAAAGAAAAAAAAGAGAGAGAGATATCTAAGAAGTAAAATAGATGAGACTTGGTATTTATTGGATGTGGGAGCATTAGAAAGAGGAAGGAGTCAAGAGTGGCCCCTGATAAGCTCAGCTGGGTAGGTGGGAAAGCTGTTAAGCAAGCTCTAGGATTCTGGAAGAGGAGCAGGTTTAAGGAAGAAGATCATGACATCTGTTTTTGGACATGCTGATTTTAGGGAACCTGTGCAGATGCGGAGTAGCCTAGAGTTTTGGGAAGAGGATCTGAATCTAAATGGAGGTTTGGAAATATAGTCAGAGATGTAGTACAATTGACAAAATAATGTCATTATTTACACCACTGACTTGATGACCACTCAAGCCAAGTTTATGTTTCAAACTTAAAGCAAGTAACATCAACAAGATGGAGGGCTAGGAAGCCCCAGCTTTCATCCCTCCACGAAAAAAAATTAACAACTGCCCACAGATAAAAATAGCTCTGGGAAGGCTTTGGGAGTGCAATGAAGAAGCTGCAGCAACCCAGTGGATCAAAAAAATCAAGATGGCCCCATAGGAAAACACAAGCATTTTATGTGTGTCATTCCATCCTCCAGTGTGGCCCTGCTCCACATCAAGAGGGATCCCCTTGGCCATGACATTTTACTGCAGGGAAAGGAGAGCAAGAGGACCCCAGCAGCCTTTGCCACTGGTAGAAAACCTGCAGTTTTCACCATCAAGGTCCTCTGTGGTGTTTGCTGACACTAACTCCAGCTGACAGAGATGCCTAAAGTACACACTGCTGTACTGAGAAGTACAGAGAAGGGCCTGTTGGTGCACCCTCACTGTGACCGGAGCCACTGCACCACCCTCCCCAGTGCCTTGGTGCCTGCACTGCAGACCCCAGGACCTTTTTTTTTTTTTTTCAGGCCACAGTATCTGCCACTGAAGACCGATTTTAATTTATTTTGACAAATGGAAAAGCAGCACACCGCATTTACTTGCACTTCTGCAGTGTATCTCAAAGCAGCTCAGTTCAGGAGGAACAAGGGTCTTGTCAGAAGACAAAAGAATTCTCTTCCTTGTTGGAATTTTTGTAGCTTCCAAGCACATCTGCAGGTGATTCTGTAAAAAGCTAGCAGCATTCTCGAAAGCATTCCATGAGGCCGCTTCTCTCTGCATTGATTGTGATGGCTGGTGAGGTCAGCTTGAACACGGACCTCATTGGCCAGGACCTCCCCTGTCGGGTAGGAGAGCAAAAGAAGGCTAATGGAACTTGCTGCTGTAGTTTTGGTATCAAGGATACTTGCAGTCTTTACCAGTGCTGACCTCAGCTGACAGAACTGCCTGTTTTTAATGAGTACATGCTATAAAAAGAAGCACTCATGATAAGAACACAAAATGTAGGGATAGGAGAGTAAAAGTATAAAATTTTGCATGCAATTAAAGTCAATAAATACAAAAAAAGAAAGAAAAAATAAGAGCAAATCACTACAAAAAAAATAATCACATAGCAAAGAAGAAAAGAGTGGAAGAGAGGTACAAAACAGGAGCAAAAAAACAGAAAACAAAGAAGGAAATGGCAATAATAAATACTCTCATATCAGTAATTACTTTTTTTTTGTTTCAGGTTTTTAAATTCTACTTAGTTTAACATATAGTATAAATATTAGTTGAAGGAGTAGAATTTAGTGATTAGCTTAAATATAACACCCAGTGCTCATCACAACAGGTGTCCTCCTTAACCCCTCCTTAACCTCCTCACCCATTTAGCCCATCCCCCACCCATCCAGCCACCCTCAGTTTGTTCTTAATAGTTAAGAATCTCTTAGGCCTGCCTCCCTCTCTTAAGAATTACTTTAAATGTAAATATGCTAAGCTCACTAAACAAAAGGCACAAGTGCCTGATTGAACAGATCAAAAAACCCCACCAATACTCATCACCATGCAATGTACAAGAGATTCACTTTAAAGACACAGATAGGCTGAAAGTGAAGAAGAGGAAAAGATATTCCATGCAAATGGTAACCAAGAAAAAGAAGGGGGCTATACTTACATCAAACAAATTATACAAAGAAGGACATTATACAATGATAAAAGGGTTAATTCAATAGGAAAGTATATTATAAACACATGAACTCAACACAAGAGCACTTACATATATACAGCAAATACCAACACACCTGAAAGAAAAACTCAACAACTGACAAATTGACAACAATCTAATAGCAGCAAGGGACCTCAATATTCCACTTACAATAATGTATAGAATACCAAGACAAAAAAATCAATGAAAAAACAGCTGATTTGAACAATACTACAGACCAAATGGACATACACCAACTTTCCGTCCAATAGCAAAGAATTCATGTTTCTTAAGTGTACAAAGCTCATTTTCTAGGATATATCAATGTTACATCGAAAAAACAAGTCTTAACAATTTCAAGAAGATTAAAACCATTCTAAGAATTTTTTTCTGACCACAGTGGAATAAAACTAGATGTCAATAACAGCAAAAAATAAAATAAAATAAAATAATATTTTAAAAAGAGAATAAGTAAATAATGGAAAATTCATGAATGTGTGAAAATGAAACAACACACTCTAAAACAACCCTTGGGTAAAAGTGGTAAGCAAAAGAACTTAGAGTATCTTGAGACAAAAAAGAAAACCAAACCCATACCAAAACTTATGGGATAGAGCAGAAGCAGTATTAAGGGGGATTTATACCAATAAACATTTACATTAAGAAAGATCTCAAATAAACAATCTAATTTTATACATCGAGAAACTAGAAGAACAAACTAAACCCAAATTTAGCAGACAGAAGGAAGTGATAATGATGAGGGAGCACAGGGCTGGCTGAAGACAAAGCAAAAGCTGGCGTGTTGCACCCCCCTCTCCATCCGCTCCCCCTCAGTCCTAAGTGTAGCATCCCTCAGGCAGCCCAGACTGCCATGAACAATAAGCAAATAGTTAACTTGCAGAGCTCACAATCCTGCTAGACAGGAGTCTCCCTTGGCTTGCAAATGTCCTAAATCTCACTAACAAAGACGATGGATAGCAGGATTGTGACATCCCACCAAAAAGTCTTCCAACTATCTTAATGTTAATGGCTGGCCTAAAGACAATATTGATAAAGCCACAAGGGCAAGGCCTGCAAGGGCAAGGCCTCTGGTAGGCCTCCGATATCCTGGCACCTTGTAGGCCCTCTTTAGCATATGAAAACTCCCGTTGAAACCTCCCTTCTCCTCACCTTCCCCCAACTGCAAGGTATATAACATGCCTACCCTCACAACCTGGGGCAGCAGCTCTTCCTGTCCCCATGTTTTAATAAACCACCATTTTGCACCAAAGATGTCTCAAGAATTCTTTCTTGGTCATCGGCTCTGGACCTCAGCCCACCTAACCTCACCTAGGTTCTAGAACTTCATCAATAAAAATTAGAGGAGAAATAAGTCAAAAAGGGAATAGAAAAATATCGACAGGGCGCCTGGGTGGCTCAGTGGGTTAAGCCGCTGCCTTCGGCTCAGGTCATGATCTCAGGGTCCTGGGATCGAGTCCCGCATCGGGCTCTCTGCTCAGCAGGGAGCCTGCTTCCCTCCCTCTCTCTCTCTGCCTGCCTCTCCATCTACTTGTGATTTCTGTCAAATAAATAAATAAAATCTTTAAAAAAAAAAAAAAAAGAAAAATATCGACAAAACTAATAATTGGTTTTTTGAAAAGATAAAACTGACAAACCCTTAACTAAGGAACAAAGAGAAAATGCATATAAATAAAGTAAGAAGTGAAAGAGTGGACATTACAATGGATGTCTCAGAAATAAAAAGAATCAGAAGGGACAATTATAAGCAGTTATACACACTAGTAAACTGGGTAACCTAGAAGAGTTGCATAAATTTCTAGACACATACAACCTACCAAAACTGAATGAAGAAAAAATGAAAAGCGTGAAACAAATAACAAATAAGGAGATTGAATCAGTAATTGAAAACCTCAACAGAGAAGTCCAGGACCAGGTGTCTTCATGCATAAATTCCACCAAGTATTCAAAGAAGAATATCAATCCTTCTTAAACTCTTTCAAATACAGAAAAAGAGAGAACACTTCCAAACTCATTTTATGAAGTTAGCATCATGTTAATACCAAAACCAGATAAACAGATCAGAAAAGAAAATTACAGACAGCATTCCTGATGAACAGACATGAAAAATCCTCAATAAAATATTAGCAAACTGAATTCAATAGCACATTGAAAGGACCATACACCATGATCAAGTGAAATTTATCTCTCTTATGGAGGGATAGTTCAATATATTCAAATAAATGTGATTTACCACATTACCAAATAAAAGGGAAAAAAAAAACCATGATCATCTCCCTAGATTAAGAAAGAGCACATGACAAAGTCCACTGATTCATGATTACAATTCTTGGGGCTTCTGGGGGGCTCAGTCAGTAGGACATGTGACTCTTGATCTCAGGGATGTGAATTCAAGCTCCATCGCTCCATAGTCCCACACTGGGTATAGTTTACTTAAAAAAAGTACATGATTAAAATTCTCAATAGAAAAGTATAACACAATAAAGGCTATCTATGAAAATCTCACAGCTAAAATAATTAACAGGGAAAACGTGAAATCTTTCCCTTGAAGGTCTGGTACAAGGCAAGGATGCCCACTCTTGCCACTTCTTTTCAAAATAGCACTGGAAATCCTAGCCAGAGCAATCAGGCAAGTAAAAGAAAAGACATCCATAAAAGAAAAATTCCCTTCTATTTCTCCTTTACTCTCACACTACACCCATATTCTGACCCCAGGTATGTGGTCTTTCCCCACACAAAGTAATCTTCCCACATTGCAGGGCCTACAGGGAGAATGGACTTCCTTAGGTCATGAGAGAGATCCTGAGAGTGATGATAAGAAGTCAGTCTTCAGGCCTTTGGGGTAGGACAGTGATTGCCTGATGTAACACTCTGATTTCCCTGATTTAGCCTACCTGGTTCTACTGTACATCCCAGGTAGATTAAGAAATGCATTCTGGGTACTCAATTAACCAAACCTTAGTAGAAGGGATTAGTAAAACTGAATGGTACTAGTTGTGATTCTCATCATTTTATAGTAGATAGGAACCTGAAGGAAAGGCTGGTTCTGGAAATGTATTCAATTATTGAAAACAAGCACAACTTAAACTTCTCTTACCAGAAGCAGAGGGGAGAAAAAGATGGGTAACCAGAAAAAGGTAGGGTTATGGGAGGATCTATTCATGTAACAATAAATGAGTGAGAACAACCAGTATTTTAGCACTCAACAGGGGTTGGCCAAAAGGGATGGAGAGTACCATAGCTGGCTGGTGTTTGCCTCAAAGAAACAGAAGTTGGTTTTTTAAAAAAATTGTTAAATTATGAAGTAGATAATTCATATTAAGGCATAGTCTACAATGAATATATACAAATTAAAAAATTAAAAAGTGAACACTCATGTACCTACATTATAGTTTAAGATACACCATGTCACCAGGGCCTTTGCACCTGTGTGTACCCCATCCCTAAGGTGGCACCTCTCCTGATCCCAGCATAGCCAGGAGGCTGAGGGAAGAGCCCATAAGGAGATCAAGATATTGAGGCATTTGTTGATCATGGCATATTAGTATGGGGATGAAACGTGCTGGAGAAGTTGGGACACAAAAGGCCCATGTTGGTGGGATGGTTGATGTGGAATAGGGCAGCTTTAGTCATGGTGTCTCCTGAAGTCTCTGACTTCACCGAACTTAGCTTTGATTTAGATTGAAGGTGCTGGGATTATTTTATAGGTGGGGCAGGTGGTGGTGGGTGACTGGTAGAGGTCAGAAGGTCAGGTCAGGAATGGGTGTTCCCTGGAGGCTTAGTGGACGTCAGGAAGACTGGAACACCAGGCTGCAGAGAGGCACATGGCCATACCAATGTAGATTAACCTCTGCTACAGGCAACGGTTTTATATGTTGTGCATCTGGCGGCCAAGCTGGAACCCAGCAGTGGCTTTCTATCTTGTTGCTCTTGCCACTTCCCAATGGTAGGAGGAAGAGCAGACCTTTTGCTTTTGTTCATTTGATCTAGAAATGAATGCAAGCCATGTCTAGGGTGGAGAAAATGAGGTAGATAACTGTCCAGTGCTTTTTAATTCAGATATGAAAACAGGAGCATGTGGTTCTGGGAATCCTGTGATTACGGCATGTAACCAGGAAAAGATTTCCAAATGGCAAGACCAAGATAACAGCCCTTCCCGGATCCTAAAACCACTAGCGCATAGATCATAATTAAAGGGAGGCAGGTTTGCTGGGAGCGTTTCAAGGGTCAAAAGCAAATAATAAAACACTGGGGCTGGCAGAGTTAAAGATACACTCCAACGGGAAACAAAACCTCTCAAAGACAGGAGAAAAGAAGGGAAACAACTCCATAGGGGAAGGGAAAACTGAATAAGCTGCTTGCCCGTGGCACTCTCTGTTTCTAGCAACACTCTGGGTCTCTCTTACAGGCTTCCTGCTAAGCCCACCTTCTCACCTTCGGGGCTGGAGTAGCCCAGCACCACCGCACTCCACAGCAGCCCGAGGCTTCCTCCGTCTTGTTAGCTCAGCAGAGAGGCAAAAATGAGTTTTTCTAAAGGAATTTTACCAACTAAGGGAACTAAAACATGACCATTTTCCTAGTAAGTACAACATTAGAAGTTCTGATCTGAATTTATTGAGAAGAAATGGCAACAGTGACATATTTCTTTTCTTTTTTTAAGTTTTAGTTATTGATTTGACAGAGAGAGAGCGAGCGAGAGAAAGCACAAGCAGGCAGAGAGGCAGGCAAAGGGAGAAGCAGGCTCCCTGCTGAGCAGAGAGCCCAATGTGGGGCTGGTGATCTAGGATCATGAGCTGAGCCCAAGGCAGACACTTAACTGACTGAGCTACCCAGGCGCTCCAGTGACGTGTTTCTCACCTGATGACGAAATAGACTCACGAGATTAACTGAAACACACACCGGATGCCGGGAGCCAGAAGTCACAAATGATTCTGCTCCCTTTAGTGAAGTTGTTTGTTTAGTAAGGGTCCCTTGCATTTGGGTCTAAATTTGCCAAGTTTACTTATGAAGTTATATCCTCAATTAAATGCTATATAATCTGATACAAATAGCTATGAAAAATGTTGGAAATCTTAAAAGCAATTTACTAAAAAAATTGTTGTGGCGAGATTGCTATAAAACACTGGGGAATAACATAAAAAAAAAAAAAAAAAAAAAACTAAAAATAATCTGCCCTTACAGAAGTCATCAACTGTCTTCAAACAGCAAACACTAAAATCTGCAGCAAATACCCGAGGGGTTTGGTTTACTTAAGAAAGCTGATTCAGAGCTCCAATCAAGAGGACTCCTGCTCCAAGAGAAGTCCTTGGCCTAATGTTAACCAACTGGCGAATAAGTGAACGTGAATATGCTTTGACATAAAATTAAAAATTTAAAAATTTAAGGTGTAAATATATACTTTTAAATGATTCCTGCCTTCACTGATTTTTTTTTTTTCCCCTGCAAAGCAAATACTTCCTGGTCTTGTTCACACAGGATAACATAATGCCAAGATGTATTAGGTAGCAAAAAGGCTAAGAGGTTTTGCTGAGTACTCAAGTGGTTTTGGATATGTAAACCATGGGAATTAGAGGGGAATACAAATTGCTTTCTTTTCTTTTCTTTTTTTTTTTTTTAAATATTTTATTTATTTATTTGACAGCCAGAGATCACAAGTAGGCAGAGAGGCAGGCAGAGAGAGAGGAGGAAGCAGGCTCCCTGCTGAGCAGAGGCTTGATCCCAGGACCCTGAGATTATGACCTGAGTCGAAGGCAGAGGCTTTAACCCACTGAACCACCCAGGCACCCCACAAATTGCTTTCTATAATAAGATGCAGAAAGTTTGAATTCCCCAGCGCCAATCCAGGAAAAAGGGAGTGAGGAGGAGAGACGGGAAGAGGAACAGGAAGAACGGCTCACAGCTGGAAGTGATACAGGAAAAAGGGGCCAGTGAGAAAGGCCTAGTGGGATGAGGCTAAAGACTTGTAAGAACAAAGATGTATAACATAAATAGAAGTTGCTTGTGTTTTCCTTGAAGACAAGATGCCTCACTTTATCCATGCAGCTGACTCTCTCTGAGCGTTCTCTTGTTGTTTTCAAAATTATAGTACGCAAGACCAAATGTCTGCCTTTGGGATCACCGTATGCTAGTGGGAATCTAAAACTGAAAACCCAAAACTTCAGTCAATTCTGTGCCATCCACCGCTTGTCTGCTTTGTGGGAATTACGGAAAGGTGCTTGGATCTGCATCCAGACTGACAGGGTAAGGACAGAAACAGGATGTCTGGGTGATCTGCTGATGCAGGAGTCTGAAGTCAGAGATGATCACGGTAACTCAAGACTTCAGGATTTACCACAACACTGGGGAGGATTTTTAGACTTTCTACCAGAATGGAATGAGATTCAGAGGAACCTTATCTAGGTCACAAGGTAGGGTGATCCCTGAATCACTATCACAGACCAGGGCTGCATCTCCCAAGTTAGCACCAGAGCTTGAGATGGGTCAGGCTGACAAGTACATTTCTTTTTCTTATCAGAGTCCTTTCCTGCGTTATTCCCCCTACCCCATCCTAAGAGAAACTCTATTTAATCCTTGAGCAATGTTTCCTCTGCCACCTTCCTAAGACCATGTTGTACAGTATTCCTTGGCGCTCAGGAAGGGCTGGCGTAGGTGATGGTTACACACTTGCCAGGAGTAGTTAGGAATCTGTTCAATTTCCTTGTGACTCTTGGGTCCCTCCAGGTGGCTGTGTCTGTATACTATGAACGGGAGGTAAATGTTGGAGTCAGTAGTAGTCGTGTTTCTCGGCTGTAATCACGTTGTCTACCTTCCAGAAATGGCTTGATTTGTCTTCTCTTACCTCAAACACAACAGACAAAAAAGGGCACAGTCCATTTCCTAGGCTGCCAAAGAGGGGTTGGCTGGGCTGATGTGTCAGTCCTGAAAAAGGAACGCTGTATTTTCCTATAGAGAAGTCAGGTATTACTCTTGTTTTTTCTCCCTGGGGTGGCTGAGGGAGTACTTTCTCATTGTTATATGGGTTAAAATAATAGCTTGGGAAAGAAGGAAAGAAGACAGTGATCAGTTCCCTGAAGTGTAAACTCCTCATAAACAGAGATGGTTTTATTTATTGGTGCTCCCTTAGCAGGTGGTTGGAAAGGCAGGAAAAGCATTTAAAGAACAGAATGGTATATCTGAGATAAAGAAGAGCTTGAGTTCCAGGAAGTAATTTGATATTCTTAAACAAAACCCCCCTAAACCCACAAAACTTGGGGCTGGATTTTGAATCTTGTTTTGGTTATTTCCTAAGCCTATGAGCTCAGGCAGATAATCTACATTTGCTGATCCTTGTTTTTCTCATTTCTAAAATAAATTAAATTTCTCTTCCAGCCAATAAGCCTAGCGGGGACCCTTGCTGGAATCTGGACATGGATCACTGTGCCAGATGATTGATGGGATCTGCCCAAACAATATCCACTTACCTGGTATTGAAGAGCCACGTTGGGGGTAATTCATTCTCAGGGACACTGCCCATCACTGAACCATAGAGCTTAGTGGCCATATTATTCAAATCTGATTCTGCACCGGCCCATAAATACATGTTTTAGTTCAGGAGAGAAAAAGGCCTGGAATGAAAAAGTGAAAGAGCAATGTGACAGTTAGCAGAATATTCAGCTTGAGTTATCATTTCCTAGCGGCCCCGTAATAGACTCCGTCACATACTGGAAAGGGATGCTATTCCACACTTGGTCAAGATGGACACACCGCTCGAGGACTCTGGGGATCCTGGATGGTTGTGTCAGGGCCTGCTGGAGCTGTGGCAGCACCTGGGTGGGGACTTCTGTGTGTTAGCAAATTGTACCTGCCAGAGGCCAGGACCCACTAGGGACCCTCATACATTGTGCACCTATAGCAATACGCAACATAAGTAGGCTTACTGGACAATATGCAAGGCATGCCCAGCAATTTTCAGAAACATGGGAGCAACAATAAGTAAAAATTAACTTACTACTGTTGCTGTGAACTTTGCAGATTCCAGTGTGGAGAAGTTTAGGTTAAATAAATTAGAAAATGGTATTATAAAGTGCTTATCACACCCTAGGTCCTCAACAGCTGTTGGTTATTGTTATTCCAAATGCCCTTCTCTAAACAGCAGAACTGATTAATCTTCCCTTTGCGTCACTTCTGTGCACAGCAGGTATTGCTTCTCTCACTTCAATTAAAATCGTGTTTAACTGAACTTAACTGAAATAGTTAAGCATATGCCAGCTTCACTATATTAGAAAAAAAATATGATAGTGAAAAGAAACTTCAATTGTGTCCAAGAAATGATGATATGCCCAGATGTGGTTTAGAAATGATCCCTAAAGCAAATATTTGGAAATCGACTACGTTTATGTAGATAGACTTCTTTATTGCCTGAAATATATTTACAGTGAACCAGGATATATCTGAAAGAAAGAAACAAGTTCTGAAATGTAGAGTGGTAGATATTTCTTTTCATGTTATATAGGAGGAAAAATTAATTTGTTAAATGTTTAAAATTGGGCAAAATTTGAAGGATTTGTTCATCAACAAATGCCTGATGAAATAGGACTGGATTCAAAGTGGTAAGAAGATAAGAGGGGAAAAATTCTTCTTAATGCTTTAAGATTGCAAAAATCAGTTGCCCCTGGGGCGCCTGGGTGGCTCAGTGAGTTAAAGCCTCTGCCTTTGGCTTGGTTCATGATCTCAGGGTCCTGGGATTGAGCCCCGCATCAGGCTCTCTGCTCGGCAGGGAGCCTGCTTCCTCCTCCCTCCCTCTCTCTCTCTGCCTGCCTCTCTGCCACCTACTTGTGATCTCTGTCTGTCAAATAAATTAAAAAAAAAAAATCAATTGCCCAAAGACAGAACATATCAAGTGTACTAAATGGAAGCACATCGCACACATACGATTTTTCTTTTGAAACTTGAAAGAACTTTTATAGTTTTGCTACTGGAATAAAATATAAAATATCAGTTTTGACTTTACAGTTATTTTATTTTTGTATTTCAGAGCCAAGATTCTTTTCTCTCTGGTCTCAAACATCTTTATAGGCTTTTAAATTCTCAGAGATCTAGACAGTGATTAAATGACCCTGATAAGTAAGGGTATAAAATAGACATGAGAAAAAAGCCAAGCCCATTTACAGCCATCACCCACAACATCCCAGTGAAATAAGCAAGAGTGTGTGAGGTTTTTCCCAGAGAAGCAGAAGCTGAGTCAACAAAACAAAGTACAAAGCTGTAGATTTGTCTGGAAAGAAAATACAATCACACTCATGATGGGAATGTGGGACTGTGAGAATTCTTGGGAAAATTTTAGAGCGAGAGCTTTAAGGGGTAGATGGAAACATAAACATGAAATTAGCAGGAATGGTAACGATGAGGCAAGAGGTTTGGATTTTATTATGAGGAAATGGAAGTCAGTCGAGTTTCTGGTGTCAGTCTTCTTGGTGTTATTTATTGTCATATAATGCGTGTGGTGCTGCTGATGGAAACTTGAGTTTAACTTTAAAAAGGGAGTCAGAGATGACAGCAGTTGAGATACAAGTTTCAAATTCTCCCTGTTCAAATTGAGGGATTCCTAAAATGGTATATGCAGATGAAGAACAAGAAATGCCCCAGTGGAACATGTGAAAAGCATAGTGAAGGATGGGGAGGATTGAGGACCTAGGATAGAAGCTCAGGAAAGATGAACAGAAGAAAAGCATGAAAATAGGGGGCAGGGGACAGAACTGGACTTCATCAAACCAAGCTTTGCCTCATTTCCTGATAAGTGTTCACTTAAAAGATTTCTCTATGTGAGGCAGACAACAAATAGCATATCTATATTTAACATAGATATTATTGGGCTTGAATAAAAAAGCCTGAAAAATCATGGGAGGGTCACTGAAATATAAGAGGGAGGAAGCTTAAGTGGCATAAGAATTAACAACTTCCTTTCACTGAGCACCTACTGGGCACTTGCTACTCCAAGTGTCCTGTTTATAGTCATTATTTAATTGACACACCAATCATTATTTTGGAGATTTTATTATCTTTATTTTGTGGAAGAAGGAAGCTCTTTGGGTCCAAGATTACACATGTGCTAAGTGATAGAGCCAGAATTTGGATGGATTTTGCCACACTCCACAGGCAAAAGTCTTTCTCCTCTGAGCCTATTAATGGAGACTGGAAGTTGGGAGCTGACTGCGGGGCAAGAAATTACACCAACTCAAATAACAAAGAAAGAATTTAGAATTTAGTCAAGTTGTGGAAGCAACCAAAGTATCCATCAATAGATAAATAGGTACATAAATATACATTATATATATATGGTATAGCTATAAAATACAGTTTTATATAGGAAAAATAGAATATTATTCAGTCATAAAAAAGAATGAAATCTTGCCATTTGCAGAAGACCTAGAGAGTAAATTGCTAAGTGAAATAAGTCAGAGAAAGACAAATGCCATATGATTTCACTCATATATGGAACCTTAAAAAAAAATTATTTATTTATTTTGGAGAGAATTTGGGGAAGGGAGAGAGAGAATCTCAAGCAGTCAGCACTGAGCATGGAGCCTGACTTGGGGCTCTGTCTCACGACCCTGAGATCATGACCTGAGCAGAAACCAAGAGTCGGATACTTATCTGATTGAGCCACCACATATGTGGCATTTAAGAAACAAAACAAACAATAAAGAAACACTAAAAAACAGACTCCTAAATATAAGAATCTCTTTTTTTTTTTTAAAGATTTTATTTATTTGACACAATGAGAGAGAGACAGAGAGAGCACATGCAGGGGGAGTAGCAGGCAGAGGGAGAGGGAGAAGCAGGCTTGCCACTGGGCAGGGAGCCCGATGCAGGGCTCTATCCCGAGACCCTGAGATCACGACCGGAGCCAAAGGCAGATACTTAACCAACTGAACCACCCAGGTACCCCCAGACTCTTAAATACAAATAACAAACTGGTGGTTACGAAGGGGAGGTAGGTGGGAGGATGGATGAAAAGAGGCAAGGGGATTAAGAGTACACTTATCTTGATGAACACTTAGAAATGCACAGAATTGCTGAATCACTGTATTGTATACCTGAAACTAATACAACTCTGTTTGTTAATTATATTAGAAAATAAAATTAAAAAAGAAAACCTAAATAAGTTTAATTACAAATAATAACTTTAAACCCATTCTTTTTCTTTTTTTAAAAAAGATTTTATTTATTTATGTGAGAGAGAGAGCATGAGAGGCGAGAAGGTCAGAGGGAGAAGCAGACTCCCTGTGATGCTCGGAGCCCGATGTGGGACTCCGGGATCATGATGGTAGCTGAAGGCAGTGGCCCAACCAATTGAGTCACCCAGGCCCTCAACCCATTACATTTAAGCATCAATATATTTTAATGGAAAAAACTGTATTTTCTAAAACCAAAAAAAGTTGATGGGAATTATGGCATTGTTTTATATTTTTGTAAATCTTTTAATAGAAGACAGCTGGATTCATTTCTTCTTTTTTATAAGCAACAGAAATTTATTTCTTGGAGTGCCTGGGTGGTTCAGTAAGTTAAGCATTCAACTCTATTTATTTATTTAATTAACATATTTAATTAACATATAGTGTATTACTAGTTTCAGAGGTAGAGCTGGACACTCGACTGACCCACACAGGCATCCCTGACAAGTAACAGTTCTTAAATGTTCATTGCAGTTTGAAATCTTGAACCATATCAAGGTACATTCATATTCTTATATATTAAAATCTATTGGGCTATCATATATATCATGTATCAGTTAATTTGGAAAATATTGTTTATACTCATGCAGATCTTTCAAATGTTAACACATTTCATTATCACATTTCAATATCAAAATATCACATTTGGTGTCACCTGGGTGCCTCAGTGGGTTAGGCCTCTGCCTTCGGCTCATGTCATCATCTCAGGGTTCTGGGATGGAGCCCCGCATCGGGCTCTCTGCTCAGCAGGGAGCCTACTTCCCCTTCTCTCTCTGCCTGCCTCTCTGCCTACTTGTGATCTCTCTCTCTCTGTGTCAAATAAATAAATAAATAAAATCTTTAAAAAATATATCACATTTGTTATATCATCCTTGATCTCATTAGAAAAGTCAGAATCAGGAAGATGTCAAGCTCATAGTAGCTGATCCAAGTTTTCCAAAATTTTAATTTTCACTTGTGTGCTCAAATTTCATCAGTGGTAACAAATACTGTCAGTGTGTTCTTAAGGTGACAAGCTCATTGGATTTACTTTTTGAGAAAACGTCTGCTAAACCCCAAGTCTGAATAATCATAATTTTTCTTTCAAATACAAATGGTTTCCACAAAAAGGTGAGTAGTTCAGCTTGCAACTCGGTCACACAAATGATATGTGGTGAGTGAAGAATGCAATGACCACTAGTATCATTTGGGGATTTGTGTTGAGGTACAGTAGTCTTACCTACTGTTGTTTCTGAGCTATTAACACTAATATCAACAGAAGAGAAAAAGACAAAAAGGCAAATGTCATCTTAGTATTCTTTTTTTTTTTTTAAGATTTTTTATTTCTTCATGTAACAGAGAGAGATCACAAGTAGGCAGAGAGAGGGGAAGCAGACTCCCCACTGTGCAGAGAGCCCGATGTGGGGCTCGATCCCAGGATCCTGAGATCATGACCTGAGCCGAAGGCAGAGGCTTAACCCACTGAGCCACCCAGCCGCCCTGTCATCTTAGTATTCTTATGAAAATAGTTTTCCCTTTGCTGACCCCTTAAAGTATCGTGTGGACCCCTACCCAAATGCACCAGACTTTGAGAACCACTACTCTATGTGATAATCCTCTTGCCACGTTGCGGGTCTCATTTCCTATCACTTCACCCACTTGAGGGCCTTGGCATCAGCTGTTCCCTCTGCAGGCAGCTCTTCACAAGATGGTGTCCCTACTGTTAACAGATTACAGCTCAAATGGCACCTCCTAGAGGCATTTCTTTTGATTACTCCGTTTAAAAGATATCTCTTTCCCTTAGTTATTCTCCATTATATCACCTTGCTTTATTTTCTTTATGAGTTATAACCATTTAATTATTTAATACTATCTTGTTAATGAATTAATTTGCTTCCCCCACTAGAATTTAAGCTCTGTTAATTCAAGGAATTAATCTCTTACTCATTTCTCTATTTCCATCTCCTCAAACAATGTAGTCATACTTTGGTAAACATTTATTTAAAAAACAGATCTTTTAAAGGACTCTGAGGAATTAAAAGGGTGGACTTGGCGGTAATTTGAAAAGTACAAAGTCATATAAAGTTAGTTTATTGTAGTTTTCAATATTAATTTCTTGATGACTATAATCTCCTATTTCCCATTTTTAAATGATTACAATCAGACTTTCATATTGCCTTCAAACAAATATAGAACTTATATTCTTCTATTTTCCCCTTCTCATTGTTACACTTGGGTGAAGTGCAAAATATTTTAGGATATAGATGATGATAGAAAGACACTTAATATACACCTCTTTACTCGTTAAAAAAAAATTTCTTCTGTAAAGGTTAAAAACTATGAACATAATCAAACAGGAATATCTGAAATCTTTACTATAAAGAGACTTCTTATTCAAGAACATGGTTAGTCTGTCCTTTTATTTCTATCTTTATGGATGTATCTAAGTGAAGTTTTATAATTATATACACAAGAATATCATACATTATAATTATTCATAACTTGTATATATTTGCTAATTGTAAGTAAATAGCAAATCATATTTAAATCTGTAATTGTTTGTGGTTAGAAATTAAAAGGTTTTGGAGCCCCTAGGTGGCTCAGTGGGTTAAAGCCTCTTGCCTTCAGCTCAGGTCATGATCCCAGGGTCCTGGGATCCAGCCCCGTGTCAGGCTCTCTGCTCGGTGGGGAGTCTGCTTCCCCATTCTCTCTGTCTCTGCCTGCCTCTCTGCCTACTTGTGTTCTGTCTGTCAAATAAATAAATAAGATCTTTAAAAAAAAATTATTTTATATTGATCTTATATATATTATATATTGATCTTATATCTGACAACCTTGCTAAACTCTTATTACATACTAATTAATGTAGTTGATAAAATAAATTTTCTGTATGTGAAAACATTGTTAACTAAATAATATTTTTCTCTTTTTTCTTTTCTTATTATGTTGTTTTAAACTGGAGTGGGGAGATAGATTGTGCATTTTAGTTTGCCTATGTGGGAAGGTAAGGCAATTTTTATATGATTTCCCCTCCTTTCTTATTTCCTGTTTTTACCCGACAGTATACATATTGCATTGTTTTTTATTTTAAAGATAATGCTTTTTAACATTTCATCACTAAGTGTGATGTTTACTCAGAGGATTTAGTTTTGATTTATTTTATTTAAATTCTTTTATCATGTTAGTGATATTTTCTTATATTACAAGTTTTCCAAGTTTTTAATCATAAAGCAATGCTTTAATTGTATTATGTTTCTGCATCTATTGAGATGATCAAGTACTTTTTCTACTTTTATTTTTTAATGAGAAAATTATCAGCATAGTTTATCATGTTCAATTTTCCTGCAATATTTGCATTCCTGGAATATATCCCCCTAGGTCATAATATATTTATTTTCTTCTTTACAGATTGTGAGATTTGGTTTGCTGATATTGTACTTGGATTTTTGCAGCCATGTCTTGAGTGATACTGGTCTGTAATTAACCTTCATATGAGAAAGGACTATTTTTATCTGGTTTGGGGTGTCAACATTGTTAAGAATCTCATGAGTTGAGACATTATTTCTCTTTTTATTCTTTGAAAGAGTTTGTATAAGATGGGAATGATCTGTTTTTAAATGTTTATGGAAGTTATGTTTTGTAAAACAAACTCAAAAATGTAAAAATAACAAAGGGATAGCTAGATTTCCCCTTCTGCAATAGAATTAAGAACTTCTACTCATCAAGTACACTCTAATGGGAGTGAAAATACAACTCAGAGAACTAACTGTACTATGTGTAATTGCCAAAAGATTAATATGTGCAGATTACCTTAAAACATCTACAAACACAGGTGCCTGGGCAGCTCAGTTGGTTAAGCATCTGCCTTCAGCTTAGGTCATGATCCCAAGGTCCTGGGATGAAACCCAACGTCAAGCCCTGCTCAGCAAGGAGATTACATCACCCTCTCTTAAAAAAACCCCAAACATCTACAAATCAATATGAAACAAGCAATAAAATATTAAAATGATCTATATAACTTGATTCTAATCATTGTCTCCCTCTATTCTGTTCCATTCATCTTTCATAGGTAACAATTTTTGTTAGTTTTACTTTAATTATCTCAGGTTTTAAAATGCATATGTATATGTATTATATTATGAATATATATACTGAATATAAATATATATATATTCTTATTTAACCTACTTTCTTATCTACTGACATCACTTAATTGTAAAAATCCTAGAAGTATTTCCACATCTGCACATAGACAGCTTCTTCATTCTTATTTTTAAAACAGCTGCACAGTATTTCATCCTGTAGATTTTTCATTTATATTGTATGAGCCAGTCTCCTATATTATGAACATGGATTTCCCATCTCTGTCTATTAGAAATATCACTACAGAGTGACGTGCATGTGTTATTGCACAGTTGTATAAGTGCTTATGAGAAAAAGATTCCCAGAAGGGAGATACTTGGGTCAAAGAGTAAATGGAAGCTATAGTTCTAGTAGATGTTGCTGGATTACCTATCTTGGCCTTAGGTCATGTGAGGCAATAACCCCTGGAATATGCGAGAGTACCTGGTTCTTCATAGCCCCCATACAGAATCTGTTGTTCAACTTTTAGACTTTGGGTTACTTAATAGGTGAGAAATTATATTTCAGTAGAGTTCTAATCACATTGCTCTTATTAAGAGATATGTTAAGAGGTACCTGGGTGGCTCAGTCGGTTAAGCAACCCGGGTCCTTGGGATCCAGTCTCACATTGGGCTCCCTGCTCAGTGGGGACTCTGCTTCTCCCTCATCCTCTGCCTCCCCCCTGCTCGTGTTCTCTCTCTTGCCCTCTCTCAAATAAATGAATAAAATCTTTTTTAAAAAGTTATATTAAGAATCTTTTTAGATGTTTAAAAAAATTCACAAGCTATACAATTTTAGGGTGACAGGACTCTGAAGTCTCCTGTCTGACTTCCATTGATCTTGTCAAGAATTCATCTGTCTAATCATGATTCTTTTTTTTTTTTTTAGACTTTATTTATTTATTTGAGAGAGAGAGAGAGAGAGAGCAAAAGCAGAGGGAGAAGCAGTGGTAGGGGGAGAGGGAAAGGGAAAAAATCTCCAGCAGACTTTATGTTGATTCCCCTGTGGGGCTCAATCCCAAATCCCACCACCCTGAGATCATGATCTGAGCCTAAACCAAGAGTTGGATGTCCAACCAACTGAGTCACCCAAGCATCCCAATCATGATTCTTTTTAAAATTTTCTTTCTAAAGGTTTTTAAAAACCATCTTTTTGTCTTTTGGGTTCTACAGTTCTACCACAAAGTTTCAGGCTATTCCTTTTTGTTTTTCTATTTGGGATTCATTGATAATTCTGATTAGGAGCATTGGTTTCTTTGATCATTCCTGGATTGTCCTAAGCAGTAGCTCTTCAAATATTCTCATTCTCTCTATTCTTCCTTTTTTTAAAAGTTCTATTAGAGGTATACCTTCTTATTTTAGTTTCTATAGTTCTTTTTTTTTTTTTAAGATTTTATTTATTTTTTTGACAGAGTGAGATCACAAGCAGACAGAGAGGCAGGAAGAGAGAGAGGAAGGGAAGCAGGCTCCCTGATGAGCAGAGAGCACGATGTGGGGCTCGATCCCAGGACCCTGAGATCATGACCTGAGTTGAAGGCAGAGGCTTAACCCACTGAGCCACCCAGGTGCCCCTAGTTTCTATAGTTCTTAATACCACTCTCATATTGTTTTATTTTTCCATATCTGTACTGCATTCTGGGTAATTTCTTCAAATTCATCTTATAGCTCTCCAAATCTTTTTTCAGCTATGCCAAAGACTGCTTAATCTGTACATTAAGAGTTTAACTTTAGGAGCTGTATTTTAATTTCTCTAAGGTTTAGCTTTTCCCCCCTAATTTACTAAATAAGTTTTAGCAGTTTATCATGTTTTTAAACCCCTCTTTTATTTTTTTTTCTTTTTAAAGATTTTATGTATTTATTTGACAAAGAGAGCACAAGTAGGGGAAACAGCAGGCAGAGAGGGAGAAGCAGGCTCCCTGCTGAGCAGGGAGCTCACTCAGCACAGGGCTTGATCCCAGGACCCTGAGTCAAAAATGGCCACTTAACAACTAAGCCACCCAGGCACCCCTCAAACCCCTTTTATTAGAAAAATAAAACTTACTACTCTTGTAGTGTGTGTGCAGAATCTGGAGTGCTATCCCCTATTTCATTTTTGATACTAGTAATTTGTATTTTCTCTTTTTTTTTATGAGTCTTGCTAGAGTTTTATCAATTTTATTGATCTTTTCAATAATTGTTACCTTGATTTCTGTACTATTCTGTTTTTAATTTCATTCATTTATTGCTCTTATTCTTGGTTTTTTTTTTTTTTTTTATCCACCTGCTTTGAATTTACTTTGCTCTTCTTTTTCCATGTGAAAGCTTTTTTACTGGAGACTTCCCCTCTTTTCTAATGTATTCATTTAATCTTATAGGTTTCCCTTTTAGTAATGCTTTAGTATATCCCATAAATTGATATATTTTCATTTTTTAACAATTCAATGCATTTTTAAATTTCCTTGAGGTTTCCATTTTGAGATACAACCATGTAGAAGTGTTTTCAAGTGTTTAGAGATTTTCTTGTTTTCTTTCTATTGATTTTTAGTTTGATTCCATAATAGTCAGAAAAAATACTCTGTATGATTTAAATTTTAAAAAGTATTTTGAAGTTTGTCTAACGGCCCATGAACACTTGAAAGTAATGTTTGTTGTTGTTGTTGGGTGGTATGTTCTATAAATGTTGATAAGATCTTGTTGTGTGATGGTGCTATTGACTTGCATATCTTTGCTAATTTTCTGTCTAGTTGTTCTAACAATTATTGAAGGACGGATGTTGAAATTTCTAGTTATTGTTTTCCCTTTCCTTTCCATTTGTTTTTGCTGCACATATTTTTCAGCTCTATTATGTGGTGCAAACACATTTAGCATTAATATGTCTTCTTGGTGGATTAGCACTTTTATCATCATACTATGTTCCTCTAGCACTGGCAGGGTTTTTGGGGTTTTTTTTTTGGCTCTGAAGTTTACTTTATCTGATATTAATATAATCCTTTATGGTTTCTTTTAATTAATGTTTGTGTGATAGAAATGTTTGCATCCTTTTACTTTCAAACTAACTACACCTTTACTTAAAGACCTAACTACACCTTTACTAAAAGAAACTTAAAATGAGTTTCTTTTAGATATCAAAGTCCTATTTTCAGATCTACTCTGCACAGATTACTTTTAATTTGTTTATTTGGACCATTTACTTTTGATGTAATTACTGGTATGTTGGGGCTCATGTCTGACATTTTTTTGTTTGTTTTCTACTTATTCTGTTTTCATTTTTTGTGTTTTATTTCTCTTGTATTTCTGTGGGTTTCTTGAAAGTTTTGTGGAAGTCTATTTTGGTTTATCTATAGTTTTTATCTCTATGTATAACTTTTTTTCAGGTTGCTCTAGGTATTACCTACAAATAACTTATCATAGTTTACTAATGTAACTGTTTGATCAGTTCAAGTGAGTAACAAAAACTCACTCCCATTTACAATTCTTTTAGCCTCCCCCATTCATAATATAATTATCTTAAATATTTACTTTGCATATATATTTGGAACCAAATTACATAGTGTTATAATTTTTGTTTCAACCATCAAACATAGTTTAGGAAACCTAAAAGAAAAAACTCTATTGTAATTATTCATATTTTTGCTTACCATATTCTCTCTTCTCATGTGATATTTCATGATTCCTTTAATTGTTTTAAGTTTAAAGAACTTCTTGAGTCATTATTTTAGAATGGGTCTGCTGGTGACAAATTCTACTAGTGTTCCTCAATTTGAGAATGTCTTGAGTTCCCCTTCATTCCTAAGTGTATTTTCGCTACAATTCTGCGTCGTCTGTTCTTTTTTTTCAGCACTTGAAAGTTGTGCCACTTTCTTCTGGCTTTCATAATTCCTGATGTGAAATTGTGCTGTCTTCGGAATTTTCTCCTGAATACAAGGTGTCATTTCTCTCTCACTGGTTTTTTTTTTTTTTTAAGATTTTATTTATTTTATTTGACAGACAGAGATCACAAGTAGGCAGAGAGGCAGGCAGAGAAAGAGAGAGAGAGGAGGAAGCAGGCTCCCTGCTGAGCAGAGAGGCCGATGCGGGACTCAATCCCAGGACCCTGAGATCATGACCTGAGCCGAAGGCAGCGGCTTAAGCAACTGAGCCACCCAGGCGCCCCTCTCTCTCACTGTTTTAAAGAATTTTTGTCTTTCAGTGTTCAGGAGTTTGACTTCAATGTGCCTGGGTAGAATTCTTTTTTGGTTAACCTCTTTAAAGTTCACTCAGCTTATTAAATTTTGGTTTATGTCTTTTGCCAAATTTGAGAAGTTTCAGATATTATTTCTTTGAATACTTTTTCAGCTCTCCTTTTTCTTTTCCTTTTGGGATTCTAATGACAAGAATGTTGGATTTTTGCTATATTCCTATAAGTTCCTGAGGTTCTGTTTGTTTTTCTTGTCTATTGTCTTTCTGTTATTCAAACTGGGTGCTTCTATTGATGTCTTCAAGATCATTGATCCTTTCCTTTGTCCTCTATGTTTTGCTTTTCTGCCTACCCACTGAATTTGTTTGTTATTGTAAAAATACATTTGTTAATGTATTTTTAGTTCTAGATTTTACATTTGGTTCTTTCAGCAGGCCTTATTTTTTAAGAGCAATTTTAGGTTCATAGAAAAATTGAGCAGAAAATACAACAATTTCCCATCTGTCCACAGCCCCTCCACCTCACCACATGCATAGCCTTCTCCATTATCAACATCACACCAGAGTGGTACATTTGTTATGAGTGATGAACCTAACTTACACATTATTATTACTCAAAATCTATTGTTTAAGTTAGGGTTCACTCTTGATGATATACATTCTATAGGTTTGGACAAATGTACAGTGACAAGTATCCACCAACATAGTAGTATACAGAATAATTTCACTGTCCTCAAAAAATCATCTGTGCAGTTCTTTCTTATACCTTCTATTTCTTTGATGAAGTTTTATTTTTAAATTTGTTTCAAGTGTGTTCATAATTTTACATGAAGTATTATGGTGGCTGCTTTAAAATACTGGACAGATGATTCTAACATCTCTATCCTTTCATTGTTGGCATCTATTGATTATCTTTTTCATTTAGTTTGAGATCATTCTGGTTCTTGGTATGATGTGATTTTTCTCTTGAAATTTGAACATCTGGGTATTATATTATGAGACACTGGATTTTATTGAGACTTCTGTTTTATCTGGCTTCCTTAAACATCACTCTGGCAGGGAAAGGGAGAAACACAGCCTTATTACTCCTCAGTGGTGGTAGAAGTCTAGGTGTTCACTCATGCCTCCTGACAGCCTGACAATGGTGGAAATCTAGATTCCCTACTCGATTTTTGGGGGTTTTTTGGTGGCAGGAGTGAGGTGAGGTTATAGTTTTTCTATGATACTTTGGCTGGAATAGAGCACTTACCATCTAAAAATGTTCTGTCTTGCTAGGCTGCCCTTTCCTGGTCCTCCAGCTATAGAGAGCACTTTTTTGGGCACTTGTTTTGTTTGTACTGTTAGGGTTTCCAAATTGCCAGCTTCTTAAGTTCCATGTCTGGATATATAAGCCAAAAATAAACCAAAAACCAAATAACATAAAAGGGAAATGTTCTATACTTCTGGGTAATTACATCACTCACTCAAATTATGAATTGCTATGTTTCTCCAAATGGATCTTTTCTAAAAATCAATAAAGTAATATGAATATATGGTATTAAATCAAACAGGAAAAAAAATCTTATGATGTCCCTACATTTCAGTCCCACTTGACATAGGAAATTTTAAGTTTCAACTCATGATGTTGTAAATTGAAAATATTATTGCCTCTTTCATTGCCTCTATGGTTCCTGCATATCTTTCATTCCAACAGTGTGAAAGTGATATTGTCGAGATTGCTAACATGTATCATATGCCCTGCAAAAACAAAGAAAAAGAGCTCGCCGTGTGACTAGCATAGCAATCTAGATTTTACTATCAATTTTATATGAAGCCACCTGCCTTGGACACAAATAAAAATATCTATATTCCTCACATTGTTCGAATTTAAGACACGTGAAAAGGTAAAATTTATGGCTGAACAGAGTTGACATACCTCGCTTACATCTAGAGCTGGTAGAAGAGTCAGTCACTAAAGGAGAGGTTTAGATCTTGTTAGCAAAATGAAGTGTGGTCTTCTATGCAGAAGGACTAAAATGAGTTAATTTTAAGTTCTTTCTTGATTTTAGTAATTTTAAATTAAAAGCCAATGTATAAATTCAAGACTGTTTAGAGCAGCATCTATGGATGAACAAGTAAAAATAACTTTTACCCCTTCCCTAATATCACCACTCTTCTCAAAGTAGCAGTGACTACCAGTTAAACTTTTTCTGATCTTTTAATATTTACATTTAGGTACTTTTCTGTTTACCTTATTTCACCTTTCTACCCTTAATTCCCTTTCTACTTATGTCAAAAAACTTTTTTTCCCAGAAGGAACAATACCACATCCAAAACTCGGCAGAATTTTTTTTTTTAAGATTTTTCTTTATTCGACAGACAGAGATCACAAGTAGGCAGAGAGGCAGGCAGAGAGAAGGGGTAAGCAGGCTCCCCATTGTGCAGAGAGCCCGATGTGGGGCTCGATCCCAGGACCCTGAGATCATGACCTGAGCTGAAGGCAGAGGCTTAACCCACCGAGCCACCCAGGTGCCCCTGACAGAATATTTATACAGCAAGCAGATATACTAGATGAATGCTACCTTTGCATGTATCAATATTCAAGTTACAACAAATTATTTTTATTCAGTGGTATCTTAAATCATTTTGATGTGTATTAGAAAATGAATTGACCTTCCAAAATAATGGATCAGTCTTTTTTTAAAAAGTTCATAGTTAAAAAAGGAAAATAAAAATGACTGAAAGAAATGTTCTAAGTAAAGCCAAATAATCAAGTGGACAATAAGCAACATATCTTTTTGCTATTTGTGATTTAGTTTTAGCACAACATCATTATCAGTTCCCCTAAATTTTGTAAAAATATGATTTATAGTTCTTTTGGTAATTAATTTATCAATTCTGTTCAGTTTTATAGTTTTTAAGTAAGAAATGTGAGCATAGAAAGTAAATCTATCTCATTGTTGGCATTTATTTGAGTAACAAGAACATAAAAAACAAACTAATGCAGGGAATCTGTAAAGAATTTTTTCCCTTCACTCAAATTTTAGAGTCCTAGGTTGATGTAATCTTTTATAGACACAAAAAGACAAATGGAAGAGGGGCCCCTGGGTGGCTCAGTTGGTTGAGTGTGACAATTCATTTCAGCTTAGGTCATGATCTCAGGGTCATGGGATCTCAGAATCATGGGATCAGGCCTTGTGATGGCCTCAGTGCTGGAGTCCACTTGAGATTCTCTCTCTCCCCTTCCCCCTGCTCTTCCATCTGCTCAAGTGCATGTGTGTGTAGGCACACTCTTTCTCTCTCAATAAAAATCTAAATAAAAGTCTAAAAAAAAAAAAGAAAGGTGGAAATACAAAAAAAAAGAAAGAAAATACTGAATGAATGAGATAGCTGAGGAAATGGACAGTGAAGAGAAATGAAAAAATACTCTTAGGCCCTCTTACACTGTTGGTGGGAATGCAAGTTGGTACAGCCACTTTGGAGAACAGTGTGGAGATTCCTTAAGAAATTAATAATAGAGCTTCCCTATGACCCTGCATTGCACTACTGGGTATTTACCCCAAAGATACAGATGTAGTGAAAAGAAGGGTCATCTGTACCCCAATGTTCATAGCAGCAATGGCCACGGTTGCCAAACTGTGGAAAGAACCAAGATACCCTTCAACGGAAGAATGGATAAGGAAGATGTGGTCCATATACACTATGGAGTATTATGCCTCCATCAGAAAGGATGAATACCCAACTTCTGTATCAACATGGATAGGCCTGGAAGAGATTATGCTGAGTGAAATAAATAAAAGTCAAGCAGAGAGAGTCAATTATCATATGGTTTCACTTATTTGTGGAGCATAACAAATATCATGGAGGACATGGGGAGATGGAGAGGGGAACGGAGTTGAGGGAAATTTGAAGGGGAGATGAACCATGAGAGACTATAGACTCTGATAAACAATCTGAGGGTTTTGAAGGGGTAGGGGGGTGGGAGGTTGGGGGAGCCAGGTGGTGGGTATTATGGAGGGCACGTATTGCATGGAGCACTGGGTGTGGTGCATACACAATGAATTCTGTTACGCTGAAAAGAAATAAATTTAAAAAAAAAATATTCTGCTAAGTGAAACAAGTCAGATACAAAAGAAAAAAAAAATGTCACATACAAGGGAATGCCCATAAGGCTTTCAGTGGATTTCTCAACAGAAACCTTTCAGGCCAGGAAAGATTGGGATGATACATTCAAAGTGCTGAAAGAAAAAAAAAAAAACCGCCAAAACAAAATAGCTTACATAGCAAAGTGGTCCTTCAGAAATGAAGGAGAGAGAAAGATATTCAGAAACAAGCAAAAAAAAAAAAAAGGAGTTTATGACCCTTAGACCAGTCTTTTTTTTTTTTTTTTAAGATTTTATTTATTTATTTATCATAGAGAGAGAAGCGAGAGAGAGCACAGGCAGGGGCAGAGGGAGAAGCAGGCTCCCTGCCAAGCAAGCAAGGAGCCCGATGTGGGACTTGATCCCAGGACACTGGGATCATGACCTGAGCCAAAGGCAGTCGCTTAACCAACTGAGCCACCCAGGTGTCCCCCCTTAGACCAGTCTTATAAGAAATGCCAAAAGGAGTCTTTAAAGCTGAAATATGAGGGGCGCCTGGGTGGCTCAGTGGGTTAAGCCGCTGCCTTCGGCTCGGGTCATGATCTCAGCGTCCTGGGATCGAGTCCCGCATCGGGCTCTCTGCTCAGCAGGGAGCCTGCTTGCCTCTCTCTCTCTCTGCCTGCCTCTCTGTCTACTTGTAATCTCTCTCTGTCAAATAAATAAATAAAATCTTTGAAAAAAAAAAAGCTGAAATATGAAACACTGTTAAAGTAAGAATAATGTCAAAATTTAGAATACTCTAATCCTGAATATGATGGTGTGTTAATCACTTAACTCTAGTATAAAAGTCAAAAACAAAAGTATTAAAAATAACTGACTATAATAATTTGTTAATGGATATACAATATAAAAGGATGCAAATTGTGACAAAAAATGTAAAATATGAAGGGGGAGTAAAAAGGCAGAATTTTTGTAAGTAATCAAAGTTATTATTAGCTTAAAATAGGCTCTTATATCTATGTTATGTTATGATGTTAAAATGTTACGTAAACCTCATAATAACCACAAAGCAAAAACATACAGTAGATACTCAAAAGATAAAGAGAAGGTAGTCAAAACATACTACTACATAAAATCATCATTGTAACCGTCCTTCAGAACAACGTATTTCTTAAAATATAACCCATAATAAATTATACTAGTTACCAAGCATGCTTAAAGAGAGCCTTAAGAAAAACATGTACTAGCTACAGGCCTCTGGGGGAGACGATGATATACGTCCTTGAAGCCAAGCAGCTGGAAACACTTGGTTCACTCAGGGTGGAATGCCGAATGCTTCATTTTTCTGATATCTCCCCTTCCCCAGAGAGCACCTGCAGTTAGTCAGACAATCCCTTTTGTTTGGGCTTGCTCAACTACAGGTTATATACTAGGTGACCAGACATGTTTTGCCTGTCTTCTTACTTATCTACAAGACTTGTGGTCAATGTGTAACCTACTTCGGCTTCTTTGCTTGTTGTACCTACTTTCCAGTAAATATGAGACTGAAGGGTTGTTCGGGGGACAGTCTCTTCTACTGTCACCCCCCCCTTTCTTTTGCAGCTGACTTGTTTGTGCCTCATTCTCCCATGTGCTGTCAGGAAACCCCACATCAAATCACAAAGAATGATAGGAAGAGAAGAAAAAAGAAACAAGGGAACTGGAAAACAGCCAGAAAACAACTAATAAGATGACACTAGTAATTACTTATCAGTAATTACTTATCAATAATTACTTTACTTATCAATAATTACTTTAAATGTAAATGGGTTGATTTCTCTAATCAAAAGGCACAGCATGACTAAAAAAATTGTAACAACAAAGAAAAGCCAACTATATTCTGCCAATAAGAGACTCCTTTCAGCTTTAAAAACACACAGACTCAAAGTGAAGGGATGGAAAAAGATATTCCATATAAATAGAAACCAAACCAGAACAGAGGCAGTTATATTTCTATCAGACAAGATAAACTTCAGGTCACGCTGCCAAGAGATAAAGGAGTCACTGTATAATGATAAAGGGGTCAATTCATCAAGAGGACTTAACAACTATAAACATATATGCACACAACATTGGAACACCTAAATATATTAAGCAAATGCCAACAGATTTGAAGGGAGAAATAGCCAATAATACAATAATAGTAGGGGACTTCAGTACCCCACTTTAAGAATGGATGGATCATCTAGACAGAAGAGCAATAAGGAAACTTTGGACTTGAACTATACTTTAGATCAAAGGTTACCTACAAGACAAATATAGAAGATTCCATCCAGCATTCCCTAGGATAGATCATATTAGGTCACAAAACACATCTTAGCAAATTTAAAAAGATTCAGATCATACCAAGTGTCTTCTCCAACCACAACAGTATGAAACCAGAAATAGAGAACATAAAGAAAACTGGAAAATTCATAAATATGTATAATTTAAACAACATACTCCTGAGCAACCAATGGGACAAAGAAGAAATCAAAATTAAATCATAAATATCTTGAATC
The DNA here is from genome assembly GCF_011764305.1 of Mustela putorius furo. Taxonomy (NCBI): domain Eukaryota; kingdom Metazoa; phylum Chordata; class Mammalia; order Carnivora; family Mustelidae; genus Mustela; species Mustela putorius. The sequence continues at coordinate 33,552,470 of NW_025422368.1, read as the reverse complement.
AAATGAAAATGGAAGCACTACATATCAAAACTTACAGATGCAGCAAAAGCTAATCTAAGAGTGAAGTTTATAGTAATAGATGCCTATATTAAAAAAAAGAGAGCTCTCAAATCAACAACCTAACTTTACACTTCAAGAAACTAGAAAATAAGGAACTAAGCCCAAAGTTAGCAGAAGGAAGGAAATAACAAAGATTAAAAAAAAAAAAACAGAAAAGATCAATAAAATTAAGAGGTGTTTTTTTTTTTTAAAAGATAAACAAAATCAACAATTTTGGCTACACTGAATAAGGAAAGACTGAAATGATATTAGAAAGAGGAGGTGTTACAACTGATACTGCAGAAATAAAAAGGATTTTAAGAGACTACTATGGGGCACCTGGGTGGCTCAGTTGGTTAAGTGACTGCCTTTGGCTCAGGTCATGATCCCGGAGTCCTGGGATAGAGTCCTGCATGGGGCTCCCTCCTCAGCAAGGAGTCTGCTTCTCCCTCTGACCTTCTCCCCTCTCATGCTTTCTCTCTCTCTCAAATAAATAAAATCTTAAAAAAAAAGAGAGAGAGAGAGAGAGAGACTACTATGAATATTACATACCAACAAATTGGATAACCTAAAAGGATAAATTACTAGAAACATACACCCTAATAAGACCAAATCAGAAGAAACAGAAAATCTGAATAAACTACTAACAAGGAGATTAAACCAGTAACCAAAAACCTCCCAAGAAAGAAAAGTCCAGAATCAGGTGATTTTCACTGGTGAATTCTACCAAACACTTAAAAATAAATACGAACGCTCAAACTCTTCCAAAAAAATTGAAGAGGAGGGAACACACTCAAAACTTATATTACAAAGCCAGCATTACCCTGATACCAAAGCCAGATAAGGATACTACAAGAAAAGCAAACTATAGGCTAATATCCCTGGTGAATACAGAGGCAAAATTTTTCAACAAAATACTAACAAAACAACAGTATATTAAAAGGATCACATACCCCATGATCAAGTGAGATTTATCCCTGACATGCAAGGATAGTTCAACACATCAAATCAATAAATATTATACTGATACAATGAAAAATAAAAAATCATCTTATGTTCATCTCAGCAGATGCAGAAAAAGCATTTGACAAAATTCAACATCTTTTCAGGATTAAAACTGTCAACAGATTAAGTTCACAAAGAACATATCTCAATGTAATAAAGGCCATATATGACAAGCTTATAGTAACATCATATTCAGTGGTGAAAGCTGAAAGATCTTCTAACATCAGGAACAAGACAAATGTGTCCACTTTCACCACTCTTATGCAACATAGTATTGGGATTCCTAGCCAGAGCAATTAGGTAAGAAACAGAATTAAAAGGCATCCAAGCTTTAAATTTTATTTTGTTTCCACACCAATTACATATTTGTATGCCTCCTATACTCCTAGTTTCAGAAAAAGTAGCTAGCTACTTTCTTCCTTGTATACTTTGGACTTACTGCCATTGTAGTTTCCTCATATTGTGTGTGTGTGTGATCTTCTTCAGGGGCTTCCTGGCATCCTCAGAACTGAGTTCCAAAGGGCTTCCAGCACATTCTGCTGACCTGTGACCAATCCTTCACAAAACACCAGAAGCTTTATTCTCCTGCTAATGATCATAGTCACTTATCTTCCCTTCATTCCTCCACAGCTGAAAGCCTTTGTATCCCCAGGACCCAGAAAGAAATGGTTGGAAGGTAAAACTGCACTGTCACCATGGACAATCCTTAAATGATTATTCTGGCCTGGATTATTTGTTTATGTTGTTTGGTGATATTAATTGGTAATTGTTTTTCCTTTGCCATTTCCAGTATGATTCTTTTATTTCGTCTCAATTTACTCATTAGGCACAGCGATATATACCCATGTCCTCTGTCAAAAATATAGTTCAATGCAGAGTACTCTCCTAAAATACAGTTATTGGTTGTGTTTTTCCAGCAAGTTAATTGGCCATAATATATTTTGAAGAAAATTCTACTCATCTGTAATCCTTTTCTCCCTTACTTACAGATTTATAAAGACTTCACTGCAAAGTAACTGATAGTCAAATAATTACTTAGCAAATTTCTGTACTTTTAATCTTATTTATTGAATTTCCAGAATGCGTAGCCATTACTCATTTAGTCCTTGAAAGTTTAACCCGTTTTCAAAGTCAATTTTTAAACTTCCCTGAAAAAGTCAGTAACTGATATTATCAGGCACAATTGTTGCCAAATCTTTCTGCTATATACCACTATGACAGTTCTTACACTTTTATATCTTTGATTTTTTACACATTAACTTTTTGCCATTAATGAAAGCTAGACAAAAAAGAATGCTTTACTCAGCTTTATAGCCTCTGTTACTAGGGCAGTCTCTTATTTTTTAAGATTTTATTTATTTGAGAAAAAGAGTAAGCGAGAGAGAGAGAGACAGAGAGAGAGACAGAGAGAGAGAGAAAGGAGCAGGGGGAGGGTCAGAGAGAGGGGGAGAAACAGGCTCCCTGCTGAGCAGGAAGCCCAATGCAGAACTCAATCCCAGGATTCTAGGATCATGACCTGCGCTGAAGGCAAACGCTTAACTGACTGAGCCACCCAGGCTCCCCCCAAAACTTACTTTTTAAATCATGAGATCTAGTACATTAAGACATATAATGCCTAAAACCTTGCAAATTTCCCTTCTCCATAAATATTCAAATAGAAGCTACTCGTTATTTTTTGGAGATAGGGTAGAAAATATCACTTCATTATAAATCCTGCTAAACTAGAAAAACTGTAAGGATCTATATAACATTAAAATTTGCAGGTTTTTCAGATTCAATTTTATTTTTTATTTCAATGTTTAAATTTTAAATTGTCTTCAGTTTCTCTTTAGGTCAGTCATTGTAACTATTAAGTAAATGTGCTGATTGATTTTTCATGTGAATCAACTGTGTTCTTTAATATGTAATTTTTTTTTTTTTTTTTTTTAAGATTTTATTTATTTATTCGACAGAGAGAAATCACAAGTAGGCAGAGAGGCAGGCAGAGAGAGAGGAGGAAGCAGACTCCCTGCTGAGCAGAGAGCCCGATGCGGGACTCGATCCCAGGACCCTGAGATCATGACCTGAGCCGAAGGCAGCGGCTTAACCCACTGAGCCACCCAGGCGCCCAAGAATTTTTCTTTCTTTTTTTTTTTTTAAAGATTTTATTTATTTATTTGACACAGAGAGATCACAAGTAGGCAGAGAGGCAGGCAGAGAGAGAGGAGGAAGCAGGCTCCCTGCTGAGCAGAGAGCCTGATGCGGGTCTCGATCCCAGGACCCTGAGATCATGACCTGAGCCGAAGGCAGCGGCTTAACCCACTGAGCCACCCAGGCGCTCTTTAATATGTAATTTTTAAAAAATACAAAAAATCCTTCCTAAATGAAGTTTTGGAAATCCTGAGAGTCATACACACTATCTTGATATTTCAAAGTAGATTAATAGATTTTCAAATCATTTAAAAACAACAACAAAAAAAGAGAATTCTTTGATGAGTCTGTATTTCCAAATCTTGGTATTTACCAAACAATACCAGATTCATTGTAAAATTCTGGTGTGTGCACACATCTGCCTCTTTGGTATTTGACAAAGTATAAGCCTATACCCAATAAAGACTGTTGGGAAGTTGAGAACTCATCAATAGGAATATGAACTGGTTACTACTTAAGAGAGTTATATATTCCATGTACAAGGTTATGAATTTTAATCTTAAAACCAGACTGCTTAGTTCAATTCTTGGCTATACTACATCTATCATCTAGATGACCTTGGCTAAATTATGAATCTTTATGTCTAAGGGTCATAGATGTAAAATAAATTGATATTACCCACTTCATAAGGTTATAGAGGGGATTAAATAAGTTAAGATTTGTAAAGTACTAAGACCAGTATCTTACACATAAATACCATAGTGTTTTTTATTAAAAATATAATTAAAAAATAAAACTTCCTGTTTGATACTAATGAAAAATGCATCAGCAGAAATTTTTAATGGAATTGGAGTCAGAGCAAATGTTTTGCTCACTTAGATCTTATTTCACACTATCTTTATTTCACCCTATTAATTAAGAACAGTTAACAAAGAGACCTGTGTGAAAGACAGCTACCAATTTGATGAGCAAGATGCCATAGGATGGTTCTACCTGAATCAAAGGGTTAAATTTTATCGAGCAATCTGTGTGCTCCCTGAAATAATCATGCTATTTCTTTACAGAAAATGATGGATTAGGTTTTTAAAGATTGAATTGCAGAACTTACTAAAACTTTTCAAATTTAATTAGTCAAAATGTCCAAACTTAACCATTCACCTGGCTGCAAATGACCTCTTTCCTCTTAAAACTGGAGAGGAGAAGTGAGTTGGGGGTAATCTGAGGGGAGACCAACCATAAGAGACTGTGAACTCTGAGAAATAAACTGAGGGTTTTGGAGGGGAGTGGGGTGGGGGGTTGGGTGAGGATGGTGGTGGGTATTAAGGAAGGCACGTATTACATGGAGCACTGGGTGTGGTGCATAAGCAATGGATTTTGGAACACTGAAATAAAAAATAAAAAAAAAATAAAGCTGGCCGTCAGCATCTATCTAATAGAGACAAACTTTGGCAGAAAACATATTAATATCATAATCAAAACCAACAAATGTTAATATATTTTAAAATATTTTAACAATAATTTTTAAAAGCTGTTTATACTCATTGTACAAAACTGGAAAAAAATATATAGAAGGAGTGAAAACTTCGCCCTAATATTACTCCTCAGAAAAAGATAAACTCTAACATTTGGTAGATTTTTATGTATTTTTTTTCATATGCATATTTTCCTCAGTTGAGATCACACTCTGTGCTCCATTGTCCATGTGGCCTTTTTCATCTGAAATTATAACCTGGTTATTAATAATAATGATATGAATTTTTGTAACTATTAAACTAATGTTGTTTTTTCTATGAAGCACTATATTTTATCATTTTCATTAATATAACATTTAAATTGTCTTTTTTTTTTTAAATACTGCTGCAGAAAAATTATACTGTGTGGAAAGTTTTTTTTTGTTTAAGATTTTATTTATTTATTTGAAAACAAGAGCAAAAGAGAGTGTACAGCAGCGGGGGAAGGGCAAAGGGAGAGGGGAAGCAGACTCCCTGCTGAGCAGGTACCCAGCCTCAGGACCCCCCCATCCCAGTACCCTGATATCATGATCTGAGCCAAAGACAGATGCTTCCGACTGAGCCACCCAAGCACCCTGTGTGGGAAGTTTTCTACCTGTATTTTGGATCCTTTCCCTACAGCAGATCCCTGAATGCAGAATAGTTAAGCCTTACCATGCTTATTTCAAATGTTAGTTGTGACTCAGCTAAATAGATTTCATGTCATATGATTGATATTTAAATGGTTTCTAATTAGAACCTAAAAATACAGCTAATAGTTTTAATTGTTATTTCAGCTTTGATATGTGAATTTTGTCCTCTTTCTACTTAAGAATTCAGCTTCTCAGTTTGGAAGTAGATACATTCACAAATCTAGTCAGACTTAATACCTGTTTTTAAATTATGTAGGAGAATCAGATTTTATATTTCTACAAGTTTCTATTAATTTTTCGAAGGCCTTAAAAAGAAGCCTAACTCATGCCATGATGTGAAGAAAAAAGCTGAAATGGAAGATTTCGGTTCCCATATGTTTTCACTTGAATTATTTGGATAGATTACAGTATTGATAGGGGAGTCAATAACTATAAAGATTATGGGGAAGATAAACAACATTATCCTTACCTTTATATTCACAATCAATAATGCATTTCTTTTTTTCTTTTTCTTTTCTTTTTTTTTTTTTTTAAATTTAAAGAGTGAGCATGGGAGCAGGGCGGGGGGGGGCGGGGGGCGGGTGGGCAAGGGAGGGAAGCAAACTCCCTGCTGAGCACAGAACCCCATGGGGATGGGTAGGAGTGAGGGGTTCCATTCTACCACCCTGAGATCATGACCTGAAAAAGCAAGAGCATCAAGGATGCTTAACTGACTCAGCCACCCAGGCACCCTCAAAGGATTTCTTAAAATTGTGCTCTCTTAACTACAGTAACCAGCTTGGGCTTTGATTATATGAATGATTATATGAATGACTGCGTCCACTTTGGCCCTAAAGTGGGATTTATGCAAGACTTCATATTCAACAAAAATGGGAAATGGTAAGAGTAATAAATTTGGACCATAAAAATGTTCCAATCTGGCTTCTGTTAATCGGTGCGAAACCAGAGAATTCACAGATGAGATGGTGACAGCTGTTCCCACCTATGGCTAAGCAGCCAATAAAAGTTCCAGAAATGTGTTTCATTCTCATCTCAGAGTCCCCCTTTGAAAGAAGAGTAAGAACTGATGTGGAATCTACTGGTGAGGTAACTACTTAACAACTTTCATCAGTTTCTATTTAAATTAGCAAAAGTGTGGCTCTGTCTCTAACTTGGTCAAACCTACAAGCTGTTTGGAACAGAAATCAAAATTTCTGACAAGAAGTTTAAAAAAAGGTAAAGAGCAAACCATGTTCCTTAAGAATTCAAGAAACTGAGGAAGGAATTGAAATATTTATGAAACATGATTCACTTGAAAAATGAGGAATACAGGTATTGTTTATGGGTACAACCTTGGAGTGGGTAAGTTTATAAGCCCCAGAGAAGGCTCCATATGATGAATATGGACAACAATGCTGTATTATAATCATCAAACTTGCTAAGAGACTGGCACTTAAGTATTCCAACCGCTAAAGAAAAGGATAATTATGAAACATGACTGAGGTGCTAATTATCACCATAGTGGCAATCATGTTAAAATATATAAAAGAATTAACATGTTGTGTGACTTAAATTTACACAAAGTTACACATCCAAATATATTTGTATCAAATGGCATTTTTGAAAAAAAGAAAAGAAAATGGAGAAGAATAATTCCATTAGTAGAGGAAGAAAGCAAGTGACGGAGGGTAAAGAATGAAGAAGTGGTAGAAGGCATATTCTTTGCCAGCCCCCAACCAAGAGGGTAAGATTCAAATTCCATCCATTGGAAGTGAGCTTTTGTCACTGACTTCAAAGTGTTCCTTAATGAATTCCTAAAACTGCAAGTCAAAACAACACTTACATGGGAAACATACTGTGGTAAAGTCATTTTGACAACAACAAACATTTGAGTCCAAAGTAATGTCAAGCTGCTCTATAAACTTCACATGCTGTCGAAGGTAAACACAAGAAGATTGCCGTTCCTACATAAATTCGCAACATACATTTTTCTGAGCTCAAATTACAGTCCTAGATAGCATTTTTTTCTGATCTTGATGTGGGTGCAAAAGCTATTTCCATACTTCAAATTCCATTTAATTATGCAGTTGAGGAATGTCCACCTATACTTCAATTGGAAGTAGTAATTAAACTGCAATGTAGTGACGGGGCTGCAAGGTCAAAAATGCCACCTGACTGACGAGTATGCTCAACTGAAATCAGATGGTTGTGAGTTAATGCCCATACTTGGCAGTGCCTATGTGGAAAGTAAATTTTCAGAATTAAAATACATAAAATCTTAAAACACATTAACAGATGAACATTTGTAATTTATTTTGATGAGAATATCAACTTTGGAATCCCAAATAAGCAGAAGGTCATCTTCCTGGCTTCAGAATTCCATTTTTCTCCTAGTAGAGCTATACTACCAAAATATTTTAGTCAATTACTAGCTTTTGAAATTCATTAATCAAGATTGTGGAAATTTATTTTCTCTCTTTTTATGTAAATATTTACATAATATCCTTGGCTTTGACTCTTATCCAGCTATTACAGCCTGAAGTAGGTAATATCTGGGCCTTCATAGAAATTTCTTCTTAGAAGTTTGTCAATCCCTGACATAAAATATTATCAATATATGTAGTTCTCTTATTAAGTATGTGCTTTAGGGTACCTGATTGACTCAGTCAGTAGAGCATGTGACTTTTGGTATCATGGTCATGAGTTCAAGCCCCACGTTGGGTGTGGAGACTACTTAAAAAAAAAAAAAAAAAAAAGTATGTGCCCTGATTGTAGTATTAAACATGAACATATTTCCAAACAAGTCATTGTCAAGAGACTGATAAGTTCTAGTGATGATTTTTCTACGCTCCTTGTATTTCTATGAATATTTTATGCAGAAAGCAGGAGTTACATTTATAGCTATTTAAATTTTATTTAATAAACATTTACTATTCTAAATGATAAAATTATCTTTTCTATTAAGAATGAAGTATATAAAAATTTTTACATTAAAAATGAAGGCATAATATTGATACAGGATAGGATAGAGATAAAGAAGCTTAAACAACTAGAACAGTAGAGAATAAAAGACACTTGAAAATATTGCATATTTTATGATAAATGGAAATTATATTTTGCTGTGGTAGAGCAAAACCAAAAATCTATCTTTTGTGTTAAGAAAAATAAAGTTGAAGGGTACGTGGGTGGTTCAGTTGGTTAAGTGTCTGTCTTTGGCTCAAGTCATGATCTCCAGGTCCTGGAATCCAGCCCTGGATCAGGTTCCCCACTCAGCAAGTGGGGAGTCTGATTCTCTCTCTCCCTCTACCCCTCCCTCTTTCTCTTTCTCTCTCTCTCAAATATTAAATAAAATCTTCAAAAAAAAGTTTATAATATTATGAGACATTTTCAGCAAATACATAGTGATTCTGATAAGTTATTTCCATCAAAAGTTAAAAAAGAATTGATAAAATTCATTAGCTAGGACTAGAATTAAAAATAATTTTAATAATAATTTTTAAGACCTCGAATAGCCAAAGGGATATTGGAAAAGAAAGCCAAAGTTGGTGGCATCACAATTCCGGACTTCAAGCTCTATTACAAAGCTGTCATCATCAAGACAGCATGGTACTGGCACAAAAACAGACACATAGATCAATGGAACAGAATAGAGAGCCCAGAAATAGACCCTCAACTCTATGGTCAACTAATCTTCGACAAAGCAGGAAAGAATGTCCAATGGAAAAAAGACAGCCTCTTCAATAAATGGTGTTGGGAAAATTGGACAGCCACATGCAGAAAAATGAAATTGGACCATTTCCTTACACCACACACAAAAATAGACTCAAAATGGATGAAGGACCTCCAGGTGAGAAAGGAATCCATCAAAATCCTTGAGGAGAACACAGGCAGCAACCTCTTCGACCTCAACCGCAGCAACATCTTCCTAGGAACAACGCCAAAGGCAAGGGAAGCAAGGGCAAAAATGAACTATTGGGATTTCATCAAGATCAAAAGCTTTTGCACAGCAAAGGAAACAGTTAACAAAATCAAAAGACAACTGACAGAATGGGAGAAGATATTTGCAAATGACATATCAGATAAAGGACTAGTGTCCAAAATCTATAAAGAACTTAGCAAACTCAACACCCAAAGAACAAATAACCCAATCAAGAAATGGGCAGAGGACATGAACAGACATTTCTGCAAAGAAGACATCCAGATGGCCAACAGACACATGAAAAAGTGCTCCATATCACTTGGCATCAGGGAAATACAAATCAAAACCACAATGAGATATCACCTCACACCAGTCAGAATGGCTAAAATCCACAAGTCAGGAAATGACAGATGCTGGTGAGGATGCGGAGAAAGGGGAACCCTCCTACACTGTTGGTGGGAATGCAAGCTGGTGCAGCCACTCTGGAAAACAGCATGGAGGTTCCTCAAAATGTTGAAAATAGAACTGCCCTATGACCCAGCAATTGCACTACTGGGTATTTACCCTAAAGATACAAACGTAGTGATCCAAAGGGGCACGTGCACCCGAATGTTTATAGCAGCAATGTCCACAATAGCCAAACTATGGAAAGAACCTAGATGTCCATCAACAGATGAATGGATCAAGAAGATGTTGTATATATACACAATGGAATACTATGCAGCCATCAAAAGAAATGAAATCTTGCCATTTGCGACAACATGGATGGAACTAGAGCGTATCATGCTTAGCGAAATAAGTCAAGCAGAGAAAGACAACTATCATATGATCTCCCTGATATGAGGAAGTGGTGATGCAACATGGGGGCTTAAGTGGGTAGGAGAAGAATCAATGAAACAAAATGGGATTGGGAGGGAGACAAACCATAAGTGACTCTTAATCTTACAAAACAAACTGAGGGTTGCTGGGGGGAGGGGAGTTGGGAGAAGGGGGGTGGGGTTATGGACATTGGGGAGGGTATGTGCTTTGGTGAGTGCTGATTCACAGACCTGTACCCCTGGGGATAAAAATACATGTTTATAAAAAATAAAAAATTAAAAAAAAAAAAAGATTTCTGGCACAACACTGGCTTAGAGAAAGCAACTGATAGAGGAACTTCTTTCTCCAGTCTTCCTTTCAGACATTCCTAACTGGGACCTACACCAGTCTAATGACCTTTTTCCTAACTCCATAAGTAAAGGATTTGACCCCGCAATCACTGTGCTGGAGTTTGTTGTACCTGTGCATATGAATAGTTAAATAAAAACCCATTGTATGAGAAAATAATAATAATAATAATAATTTTTTAAAAAAATTATTTTAAGATTAATTTTAAAATTAATAATAATTGAAAAAAATAATTTTAAAAATAATTTAAAAATAATCTGAGCTTTTAACCATTAAATTAAGCTTAGTTGTTACACAAAAAAATAATTTTTAGGTGGAGAAATGGGAAGATACATTATTATTTCAATTATGAAAATTTGGTAGAAAATTATGAGAAAAAGACTTTAAAAAGGTATTTCACAAAATGTGATTGATTTCAATTAAGCTACCAAACAACTGCCCGTGGAATGCAAAACCTTTCTATAACATCGAGGATCAATGGATTCAAACTTGGGAAAACTGCAAGAACTTGTCCTTAGCCTCTTGCCTGTAGATGAGGCATGGAATGTAGAATCACCACCAAGTAACACTGGATACGCACTTCTCAAGGACAGCCATATTTGCGTAGAAACGTTGTTAATTCATGGCCTAGCAAATAGAACGAGGAGCATAGCTATTTTTGAATTTCATATGTCAGCCAAAGAATTTTAGATATGGAATATTATTTTCTATCACAACAGAGAATCTCCAACTCTCTTAAGCCAAAAGTACTGGTTTAATGAAATTTAAAAAAGAAAACAAGTTTCCCTTCCTGCTTTGTTTCCATCTGTGATGCAGACTGAAAATGCATACGCCCTGGTATTCTGAAGAAAACTATGAACACTGCCATAGCATTTACTGCATTTAAAGTCATTCAGGGAATATGTACAAATGCTATGAGCCATCAGAATTTTTTGGAATTATTGAAAGAAACAGAAGACAATGAATTTAATCATCTTGTGTTCTTTGCCACTCTTGGTTGAACTGTGGAAGAGTTGCACAAAGATTAGCTGCATTGTTAATTCCAATTCAATATTTTCTTAAAAGAAAAAGGACTGCTTGGCAAATACTCACAATTAATCACAATTTCCCCCACAATTTTCTAAATAATATATTTCTAGGTGGAGAGATGTACATTAAAGATTTGTTTCTGAATATTCTATTAGTTCTGTCTTTAAATATTCCAAAAGATTAAATACTTAGATGTGTTGGGAATGGCAGGGATGAATTCCCTAGTGGAATATAAATTTGGTACATTATAGAGTGGTCATATAACTTTTATCATCATGCCTTCAGGTTTCCTTTTTTCCCCCAGAGACAGAGAGAGAGAGAGAGTGAGCCTGAGAGCACACAGGGGTAGGAGTAGGAGGGGCAGAGGGAAAGGGAGAGAGAGAATATTAAGGTCTGCGCTGGGCATAGAGCCAGACACAGGACAATCCTGAGATCATGATCTGAGCCAAAACCAAGAGTCAGATGCTTAACCAAATGAACTACCCAGGTGCCTCTGCTTTTTGACTTTTTAGTAAACCTCTCTTTTCTTTCTTTTTTAAAATTTCATGGGAAGAAAACAACCCAACTGTACTGTATCAAGCACCCTCATCTTAGACCTGCACAGATTTCATGGCCCTACTTCTAATCACCCCAACAACTGCATGGTCATAGTACCTCCACCAACTCCACTAATAAGCAACAAGTCATCTTTTAATATTTCTTGAAACCTAGTTGTTTTATAGGAAATTTCTTGGATCAATATGTATCAGTAGTATTCTTCATTATTTAGCAATGCCCCATTAAGTTCTGTTTCACTTAGGTGAGAAGATAGGTCAGTGTTAAAGAAGACTTTCATTTAGCTTCACCTGAGTAAAAGCGAAGTGTACTCACATACACACCTAAATCAAATCAGGAAAGAATGCTCTCTTCTGGGCGCCTGGGTGGCTCAGTGGGTTAAGCCGCTGCCTTCAGCTCAGGTCATGATCTCAGGGTCCTGGGATCGAGTCCCACATTGGGCTCTCTGCTCAGCAGGGAGCCTGCTTCCTCGTCTCTCTCTCTGCCTGCCTCTGCCTACTTGTGATCTCTCTCTGTCAAATAAATAAAATCTTAAAAAAAAAAAAAAAAAAGAATGCTCTCTTCTGACCATGCATACCTGTCCTCATCGGACTACCATAATAGCAAGACGTTCTTTTGTATTGCATTAAGCCTCTGAATGTCTGGGATTTGTTCAGTATCAACATTTGTAACAGAAAATATTGTTCACAGTTATGATTGATCATAAGGGTCAGTTTGGAGGAAGAAGATATCTGCTAACTTAGAAAGTGTATTTGTGAAAAATATTACCCAGGTAAACCAGATAAAAGAAGACAAAGAGAAGATGGATAGAATGCTGAAAAACACTTGCATTTAAAAGGATAAGCAAAGAAATAGAGATAGAAAAGGAGATTGCCCAAAAGTAAAGGTTACAAACATGGTTGTGAAAGACAAAAGATTAAAGTTCCCAGAAAAAGACAGCTGTTAACTGTGCAAAATGCTATAGAGAGAGCAAACCAAAATATTCTGTTCCTCTGCCTCTCAGGCACACATATTCTTCCTTTCTCCATATCACACAGCCAAATAGAAAGATAAGATTTTTGATGTGACCCCCTGAAATGGCCTACCTTTCCCTTTCTATTTTTAAAGATTAAATGTTTACTATGAAACTTGAAGTCAACCACAAGAAAAAATATGGAAAGTCCACAAATTCAAAGAAGTTAAAAAACATCCTACTAAGGAATGGAATGCGTTAACCAGTAAATTAAAGAAGAAGCTAAAAAAAGATACGGAAGCAAATGAAAATGAAAACACAACAGTACAAAATCTTTGGGGTTCAGCAAAGGTGGTCCTAAGAGAGGAGTATATTGCAGTACAGGCCTACCTCAAGACGCAGGAAAAGTCTCAAATATACAACCTAACCCTACATTTAAAGGAGATAGAGAAAAAAACTTCAAATAAAGCCTAAACCCAGTAGGAGAAGGGAAATAAAGATTAGAGAAGCAATAAATTATAAAGAAACTTAAAAAAAACAAACAGTAGAGCAGATGAGTTAAACTAGGAACTGGTTCTTTGAAAGAATTAACAAAATTGATAAATCCCTGGCCAGACTTATAAAAAAGAAAAGAGAAAGGACCCAAATAAATAAAATCATGAATGAAAACAAAGAGAACATAACCAACACCACAGAAATGCAGTCAACTATAAGAGAATATTGTTAGCAATTATATGCCAACAGATTAGGCAATTTGGAAGAAATGGATAAATTCCTAGAAACACATAAATTACCAAAACTGAATCTGAAAGAAATTAAAAAATCTGAATAGACCTATAATCAGCAAAGAAATTTAATCAGCACTCAAAAATCTCCCAACAAACAAGACTCCAGGGCCAGATGGCTTCCCAGGGGAATTCTACCAAAAATTTAAAGAAAAATTAATACTTACTCTTCTGAAACTCTCACAAAACATAAATGGAAGTAAAACTTCCAAACCCATTCCATGAGGCCAGCATGATTACCTTAATTCCAAAACCAGACAAAGATCCCACTAAAAAGGAGAATTATCATATGGTTTCACTTATTTATGGATCATAATGAATAACATGGAGGATACTGGGAGTAGGAAAGGAGAAGTGAGTTGGGGGAAATCGGAGGGGGAGATGAACCATGAGATTCTGTGGACTCTGAGAAACAAACTAAGGGTTTTGGAGGGGAGGAGGATGGGGGGATGGGTGAGCCTGGTGGTGGGTATTAAGGAGGGCACATATTACATGGAGCACTAGGTGTGGTGCATAAACAATGAATCTTGGAACACTGAAAAAAAAAATTAAATTAAATTAAAAAAATAAAATAAAAAGTTCGTTTGAATTAAAAAAAAAAAAAGACTTACAGACCATTATCCCTGATAAACATGGATACAAAAATTCTCAACAAGATACTAGCTAATCAAATCCAACAGTACATTAAAAGAATCATTCACCAAAATCAAGTGGGATTTATTCCGTGCAGCAGGGGTGGTTCAAAAGTCACAAATCAGTCAATCAACGTGATACAACGTGATACAGCACATTAATAAAAGAAAACTAAGAACAATATGAATCTCTCAATAGATGCAGAAAAAACATTTGACAAAATACAGCATCCATTCTTGACAAAAACCCTCAAGAGGGATGCCTGGTGGCACAGTTGATTAAGTATCTGACTCTTGGTTTTGGCTCAGGTTGTGATCTCAGGGTCTTGAGATTGCACTCTCAGGGTCGGGTTCTGCACTCAGTGTGGAGTCTGATTGGAGTTTCTCTCTCCCTCTCCCTCTGTCCCTCCCTTCATTCAAATAAATAAATAAATAAATAAAACAACTATAAAAAGCCTCAAGAAAGTAGGGGTATTAGGAAAATATCTCAATATCATAAAGGTCATGTACAAAGACCTAAAACTAGTATCATCCTCAATGGGGAAAAACCTGACAGCTTTTCCCCTAAGGTCAGGAACAAAACAGCAATATCCACTCTCACCACTGTGGTTAAACATGATACTGGAAGTCCTAGCCTCAGCAATCTGACAACAAAAAGAAACAAAAGGTATCCCAATCAGCAATAAGAAGTTAAGTATTCATTCTTTGCAGGTCACATGATACTCTATGTAGAAAATCTGAAAGACTACACCAAAAAACTGATGGAACTGATACAGGAATTCAGGAAAGGTGCAGGACATAAAGTCAATGCACAGAAGTCTGTTGCATTTCTATACAACAGTAATGAAGCAGCAGAAAGAGAATTCAAGTAATCAATCCCACTTATAATTGCACCAAACCCCATAAGATATCTAGGAATAAACCTAACCAAGGACGTAAAAGACCTGAACTCTGAAATCAACAGAAAAATTATTTAAGAAATTGAGGAAGACACAAAGAAATGGAAAAACATTTCATGCTTATGGACTAGAAAAACAAATATTGTTAAAACATCTATAGTATCCATCTATAGTATCCAAAGCAGTCTACACAGTCAATGCAATCCCTATCAAAATAACACCAGCACTTTTCACAGAGCTAGAACAAATAATTCTAAAATATGTATGGAACCAGAAAAGACCCAAAATAGCCAAGTCATGTTGAAAAAAAAAATCAAAGCTGGAGGCATCATCATTCTGGACTTCAAGCTGTATTACAAAGCTATAGTCATTAAGACAGTATGGTACTGGTACAAAATAGAGAGCCCAGGAATGGACCCACAACTGTATGGTTAATTAATCTTCAACAAAACAGGAAAGAATATCCAACCCATCTGTTCAACAAATGGTGTTGGGAAAATTGGCCAGCCACATGCAGAAGAATGAAACTGAACCACTTTCTTACTCTATACACAAAAATAAATTCAAAATGGATGAAAGACCTAAATGGGAGATAGGAATCCATCAAAATCCTAGAGGCAAACAAGGCAACAACCTTTTTGACCTTGGCCCCAGCAACTTCTTACTAGACATGTCTCTAGAGGCAAGGGAAACAAAAACAAAAATGAACTACTGGAACTCCATTAGGATAAAAAGCTTCTGCACAGCAATGGAGGGGTAGGGAGAGGGAGACAGGGTTATGGACACTGGGGAAGGTATGTGCTATGGTGAGTACTGTGAAGTGCGTAAACCTGGTGAGTCATAGACCTGTACTCCTGGGGCTAATGATACATTATATGTTAATAAACAAAATAAAACAAAACAAAACAAAATAAAAAGCTTATCAAACACCCCAAAATTTAAAAATCTAGTTAAGAAATGGGCAGAACACATGAACAGGCATTTCTCCAAAGACATACAAATGGCTAACAGACATATGAAAAAATTCTCAACATCACTCATCATCAATGAAATACAAATCAAAAACACAATGAGATACCACCTCACATCAGTCAGAATGGCTAAAATTAACAAGTCAGGAAACAATAGATGTTAGTGAGAATGTGAAGAAAGGGGAGCCCTCTTACACTCTTGGTGGAATGCAACCTGGTGCAGCCACTCTGGAAATCAGTATGAGGTTCCTCAAAAAGTTAAAAATAGAACTACCCTATGACTCAGCAATTGCACTACTAGGTATTTATCCAAAGGATACAAACATAGTAATTAGGAGAGGCAGATGCACCCCAATGTTTATAGCAACAATGTCCACAATAGCCAAACTATGGAAAAAGCTCAAACGTCCATTGAATGATGAATGAATAAAAAAGATGTGGTACACATATATAATGGAATATCACTCAACCATCAAAAAGAATGAAATCTTGCCATTTGTAAGGATGTGGATAGAACTAGTATATATTATGCTAAGTGAAATAAATCAAAGAAAGACAAATGCCGTATCATTTCATTCATATGTGGAATTTAAGAAACAAAACAGATGAACATAGGGGAAAGAAATGAGAAATAAAATAAGATAGAGAGGGAGGCAAAGCATAAAAGACTGTTAACTAAGGGGAACAAACGGTTGCTGGAAGGAAGGTGGGTTTGAGGTTGGGGTAACTGGGTGATGGGCATAAAGGAGGGTACTTGTAATGAGCACTGGTTGTTATATGCAAACGATGAATCACTAAATTCCACCCCTGAAACTAACACTATACTATATATATATATATACATATATATACATATTAACTAACTTGAATTTAAGTAAAATCTTGAAAGAAAAATAAATAAAGATAAATGTTCAAAGATCCCACACCTACACAAATCAAACAAACACATAATTTGCTATTTGGAGGGGCAAATATTATTATTGAATTCTGAGTTTAAAACATTAATGAATATTTATTTTATAATGTTCACATAACTCAATATCATGTCTCAGGCTTTTAGTTAAAACCTGTGTAATTTTTAAATGTTTCTTTCATTAATCAAGAAAACTTCTAAATCATTCAAAAAGTCTGTTCAACTTTTGGTTTTGTTGAAAACTAAAATAAGAAGGAAAAGGAGAATTGGGAAAATAAAGCTGAAAATATTGACATACCAGTGATCATATTTCTAATATATGGAATGATTCTTTAAAGCAATTTCAGGGCACCTGGATGGCTCAGTCGCTTGGGTGGCTGCCTTGGGCTCAGGTTATGATCCCAGGACCCCAGCATCAAGTCCTGCTTTGGGCTCCCAGCTGAGCAGGGAGCCTGCTTCTCCCTGTCCTGCTTGCTCCTACTCTCTCACACTATCTCTGTCTGCCTCTCTCTCAAATAAATAATACACAAAATCTTAAAAAAAAAAATTCAAAAACACTAACATTCCTATTGGAAATAAAAGATAGCAAAACCAAAAATTCACAAAAAAAGAAAATTCAAATGACCAATCAATATATGAAAGAGTAATCAATCTTTTTAAAATAATTCCTTTCAAAATATTTCCAGTTTCAAAATAATTAATCCAACAAACACTTATTGAGACATATTTTGCAGCTTTTTCAGATGAAAAAGCAAAATATCACTTTCAGGTAAAAAAAAAATGGTAGTTTTAAAAATATGACTATTCAGGGTTGATAAGAGTGTGGAGAAATGAACACTCCACTATCTAAATGGGGGAATTTCCGAAAGGTATAATATTTCTCCATGGCAGGTTAGCCGCATATTTCAAAAGTTGGGCATTTTTCTTCACCTAGAAATTCTACCTCTAGGAATATATATTCAAGTAAATAATCCGAGATGTTCACTGGATTTATGTGCAATAATATTTACTGTGGCATTATTTATAGCAGCTCCCAAGGAAATAAGCAGAATGTCAAGCAATGAGAAATTGGTTAAATAAATCATCGTATGTTTATAAGACAACTAATAAAAGTCACGTTGTGGGAAAATAGTTAATGACACGGAAAATATTTTTGGCATGCTGACAAGTTTAAAAAGCAAATATTAAAATAATACATATACTCTCAACCTGATTTTCTGACTGCTTATAAATGTTTGAATGTTCTCCTAAATATAAACAAATATGGTTACATGTGAATATAATCTTTATGTATAATACTATAATATAAACTAAAATGTTGACAGTGATGACCACTGAGGGCAGGGCTTAGGAGAGTCTTTAAAAATTTGTTTCCTTATGCTTTTTCTATACATTCTGTTGTTTCCCTATGAAATATGCACTGCTTTTATAATAAGAAAAAAGTTACAAAACTGGATTTTTAAAATTAGGGTCTTGATAACCTGAGAGTCATTTCAGTATGGTATGAGGGTGGAAGATTTTTAAATTTGGGTAAGTAGTGAGTGTGAGTTGAAGAAGTGAAGGCTGTGCACCTCGGAACAGCTGACATTCAAGTACAAGAGGGATCCAAGGATAGATTTAGGGGGAGGTCAAGATGAGGTCAAAGAAAATATTCTAGTTATATACACACATACACACACACACACACGTATATATAAAATATAGTATTATTAAATAGTAATTATACACACACACACACACACACACATACACACATATATGTTACTAGGATAAAGAGAAAAAGATAAATGTTTGTACACAGATTATGGACCTCTAGAGATGTACTGTCTCCTTATCCTTGTAACTTTACCTATAGGTAGAACAGAAAAGAAAAGGAAAAATGCAAAATAGTGTGCTAACATATAGTAAAACATGTGTAAACATGATGACATGTTAGGCTGTACTAGCCAAGAGTCTCAGAGAGACAGAACTGATAGAATGTATATGTACACACACACACACACACACACACACACACACGAAGAAAAATTTATTTTAAGAAACTGGCTTTCATGATTATGCAGGCTGACAAGTTCAAAATCTTCAGGGTGGGCCAGCGAACTGGAGACCAAGAAGAGCTGATGGTTTCAGTTCAAGTTCAAAGACCAGTCTGCAGGCAGAATTCATTCTTGCTCTGGGAAGGGCAGCCTTTGTTACCATTAAGAACCTTCAAATGATTGCCCACATTATGCGCAAAGTCCACTGATTTAAATGTTAATCTCATCAACAAAAAATCACCCTCACAGAAACATCCAAAGTACCATTTGGCCAAATTTCCTGACCCCATCAAGGTGACACATAAAGTTCATCATCACAGAAATACTATGAAAAATGACAATAGTTCTGCAGGATAGCAAGACCGTGAGTTTCTCTTAATACTGTCTTTAATTTTGTTACCTTAAAGGTTAACTATAATTTTTTCCATAATTAATTCATACACGCTATTAAAATTCAGAAGGACTTCAACTTGTATAATGCCTTATCTTCAACCACGTAAGAGGTAATTATACTATCTATATGTTATCACTGACTCCTAAAATTTTTATCAAACATCAGTATGTAATAACATTCCTGACCTAATTTGAATATGTCCCATCAACATTTCATGGAGTGGTCATATTTAGTTACACATATATAAGCATATGCAACACTGGTATAAATATGTGCCATTTATATCTTTTGGGAAGCAGAAGTCAAGCAGCATGCTGCAGCCAGAATGTGACTTACCAATCGGCTGTGGCAACTTGAACAATTATTCAAGGGACAGGAGTCTGACAAACTACAAGAAACAAGAGGGACACTTGCACACAAGCCTTAATGAGGTGTTTTAAGGAACAGATGGAATAACAGATTTTGCTTTGAAAATATAAAGAGGTCCAAAAAGAAATAAGTATTTCTCCAGGGGCTTAGGGATAAAGAGGAATGAAAAAGATGTTAAAGAGGAACTTAACTGTAATCTCTCTGTGCTTGAGTCACTCATAACCTAGTCAGAACACCCAAACCAGAGTCAGACAATGTCATCCCTTATAACTGTCATTAAATCCTGAGAGGTATTTTTTTTTAAATATGTGGGTTGGTTTTTTTTTTTTTAAAGATTTTTTCATTTATTTATTTGACAGAGAGAGAGAGATCACAAGTAGGCAGAGAGGAAGGCAGAGAGAGAGGGGGAAGCAGGCTCCCCGCCGAGCAGAGAGCCCGATGCGGGGCTTGATCCCAGGACTCTGAGACCATGACCTGAGCCGAAGGCAGAGGTTTAACCCGCTGAGCCACCCAGGTGCCCTTAAATATGTGGGTTTTTTAAAAAATATTTTGTTTATTTGTCAGAGAGAGAGAAAGCACAGGCACAAGTAGGGAAAGTGGCAGGCAGAGGGAGAAGCAGGCTCCTTGAGCAGGGAGCCTGATGCAGGGCTTGATCCAGAACACTGGGATATGATTTGAGCTGGAAGCTGATGCTTAACTGTCTGAGCTACTCAGGCGTCCCAATCCTGAGAGATATTACTGCCATGTTATATAGATGTAGAAAATGACACTCAAGATTTGTTAAGGAACTTACCCAAAGCAAATACATGTGGCATGATGCTTACTGGAACTTTCCTGTGCCCCACAATTGGTGTAAAGGACCCCCAATGCATTCCAGGTTTCTAATACTGGGAAGAAAAGTGGAAGCACAAGCCATCCCCTCCCACTCCAAATCTATTGAGCCTTCTCGTAGCCAGTCATGGAGGAAGGGAAAGTTGTTTATTATTCTTTTTAAAAGATGACTTATTTCAGAGAGAGAGAGAGAGAACACACTAGCAGGAAGGGCAGAGGGAGAGAATCTCAAGCAGACTCCACATTGAGCACAGAGCCTGGCACAGGGCTGGATCTCACCACCATGAGACCATGACCTGAGCCCAAACCAAGAGTCAGCTGCTTAACTAACATGCCCCCCAGGCGCCCCAGTAAGGAAAGTTTTTTATACTGAGTAAGAGATTGAAGCTTTAAATAGATTTGACTTTTAATAACTGGGAGTGACAAAGAAGTAATGGAATCTTTTCAAAATATCATGAAATGAAAAGACAGAGAATGGATGAAGTTTTCACATTTATCCCCTGAGTTGAGAATATTCAACAAACTGGTTACATTTGGGGGTGGGAAATGGAGCAGTTATCCAGGATCTTTCAAGAATCTCCACATGGACATAAATATGTATCCTGGGTTCATCAAAAAATTCTAGACACAAAATTGGAATGGGAACTATACCACCATACAGAGATAAGAAGGGCCAATGGAAAATATTTAAAGCTGTATGTATTATGAACAGAAATTACCTGTGGATTATAGTATTTATGAGGACGTCAGAAGATGTTGGGTGAATCTTCTTTTGTTGTCCCAGAATTGATAACTAGGGCCCCAGCCATGGCTAAAGAGGCATCACGTACCTCAAATTCCAGAGCCATCACTGCTATCAGACGTTGCCATTCTGGGCTTACTAAAAAGGAGGCTGCCTCAGCTGCAGTTCAGTGAGAAGAGAGGGATAATCACTGTTATGCATTGTCAGTCTGGAGAGGCGTTTTACAGCTCTTTCCTCCTCCTTCCTTAGGGGAGCCTGCAAGAAGGGAATTAATCTGTTCTGGACAGACATCTGCACAGGCAATCAACTTACTGTTTTGCCGGCAGCTACCAAAACAGGAGAAAAGAGAATGGACACAGATGGTAAGGTTGACAGAAGGGAGGGCCACAACCTGAAACTTGACCTGATTATCTTCTTTCTTTAACAAGTGAATTTAGAAACCACTGCAAAAATTCTACTTCATTATATATTTAAGCAAGATCATTCTCCTGCAGAATTTAAATGTGAATGATTACATTTAGAATCCTTATCTCCCTTCAGAGTCTCCCCCTATAATTCAGGGAATCTCTTTTTTTTTTTTTTTTAAAGATTTAATTTATTTATTTGACAGAGAGAGACAGCAAGAGGGAACACAAACAGGGGGAGTGGGAGAGGGAGAAGCAGGTTTCCTGCTAAGCAGGAGTCCAGCATGGGACTTGATTCCAGGACCCTGTGATCATGACCTGAGTAGAAGGCAGATGCTTAAGGACTAAGCCCCCAGGTGCCCCCAGGGACCTTTTTTTTCAAAGGGACGGCTGACATATCTACTTGAGGAAATTAAGTCTGTTCATATTCTTACCCCTTACATGTGAAATGTAAGCTAGGCAAGAGATACAGACAAAGCTATTTTGGTAAGGTATATATAACCTATAGATAGTATCATATATAATAGAGTCCAGCAATGTGAAGGATATATTCTTCCCACTTGTAATATACACATACATATGTATGGAAATAGGTACTACAGGACCTTTCCATTAATCCTCTAGTCACGGCATGCCTGGGTGGCTCAGCTGGTTGAGCAACTAACTCTTGATTTTGGCCCAGGTGTGATCTCAGGGTCATGGAACGAGCCCTGCGTCAGGCTCCCTGCCCAGTAGGGAGGGAGTCTGTCCCCCCTCACTCATATTCTCTCTCAAATAAATAAATTCGTTTAAAAAAAAAAAATCTTCTGGGCATATTGTGTTTGTGAAATTCATTTCAAACTGAAAATTTTTTCAAATACTGATTTAATTATGAAAATATTCTTGTAGAAAACATAACAATATTTAAAGATGAAAATTTTAAAAATCATAAACCTCAGGGACTCCTGGGTGGCTCAGTTGGTTAAGCATCTGCTTTCAGCTCAGGTCAGGATCCCACGGTCCTGGGATCAAGTACCACATTAGTCTCCCTGCTCAGTGGGGACCTTGCTTCTTCCTCTGCCTCTGCCGATCCCCCTGCTTATAAACTCTGTCTGTCTCTCTCTCCCTCTGACAAATAAATAAAATCTTGAAAAAAACCCATAAACCTCTACCCATTAAAAACTCCTTAACATGTTGGTAAAGGGAAAGACTGTACTATTTTACTATATCAATATTATGCAGTTTTATATCCTACTTTGAAATTCTTATATACATATTTGTGCTTATGAATAAAAGACCTGAAAATAAATGTTTATGAATGCAGAATACTATCTATAGCAATAATAGCTCTGGGGTGGTAACACAAGATGCATGAAAAATAATATGTTTCCAGGTTAAAAAAGAGACCCTAGAAATCAAGTGATATTTAAAATATTTAACAAATGGCTATGAGAAAATCATTGACCAATCAGAACTGACATCAGACACAAACAACTGGTTTGTCTCCACACTCATGTGTCTGTGTTACTCGTGCAGAAGAGAAGACAAAAGCCTCGAGAAGCCAAATAATCAAAGGTCACACTGATATTTGGCAACAGAACTATGATTACCATCTAAGACTAATTGCCCAACCAGGATTTTTCCTTCTACATCAAGTTGGTTCCTTATATGAAAGCTCTTTTAAATATATAAGGTGTTATTTAAGTACATTCTAATTAATATTATGAACACGGTCAAACAAATACATGGAAATTATCCAGGCTCCAAGGTGCTATTAGGCAAAGCAGTGTACATGTTTTTAAGAAAGTGTTTTTCATAAAGAAATCTGAAAATCCATATGGCTTTTATTATAGGTATGTTATATATACCTAATATATAGTATATATTATTATATACCTATAATTTATTTATTCTATATTATATAATTATTTATAATAAATTTATAATCATTTATAATTACATATGTTATATACATATATAAATTATATTATAGTTATATATAAATAATGTGTAATTATTTATAATTATATTCTATAATTATTTATTCTATATTCTATAATTTATTCTATATAAATTCTTTTTGTACACATTTAGTATTACATAGTAATGTTATATAAAATTTCAATTATAACTGGTCATGTCATGAATAAAATACATTTTTCCAAGTTCTCTGTAAATTCATCTTGATTTAATATTTAAGTCAAATATTTAAAGATTTAAATGTTAAATCTTTAAATATTTAAAAAAATATTTAGCAAACTGTTTCTTTCCTTTCTAATAAAATACAAGCTAATTCATTCTTATACGTACCTGTGAATTTTTCCACTTACAAGTATAGTGCAGGGGTTTATTTACTGTATTGCCAGAAACCTAACCTGATAGGAGCAAACCTCATGCATTTTCAGGGAACAGTTCAAAGACTGTATTCACTGGACAAAGTTGATTGAACACCTGCTTTGTACAGAGCATTCTGCTAGGTGCTCAGTATAAAGAGGAAACAAAGTTAGGTCATCCTTGTCCTACTGGAGCTTAAGGTCTAGGACATTAAAAAACAAACTATCTAGCTGACAGCAAAACTCTGAAATACTACGCACATTGCCTAAAGTATCAGAGCTTTGGAGAACTTTCATCACAAACATTCTCCAGTCAACATCATTCTAGAAGGACACATGTTCCAGTCATTCGATATTATCTTCCCATGCATAATAATTGTCCCTCTGCGAAACTATTAAAAAACACTGTAAAGGAAGTAGGAGGTGCTATCTGGGGGAGTTGAGTTGTAAATACTTCCTGTATTTGTTGATGATTTTATCAAATGGAAGTAGATGTTTGAAACCATAAGGGGGATACTGTTGGGAGAGCTCTATGAGAGTTGTCACGGACTCTACTCTTTTGAAATTGAGTTAATTTCACCATCATTTAATGGTATTGTAAAGAGTAGTCTATTTTCTATTAACCAGGGTAACCAGGGAGAGCATTGATAGCCTTAGTTAGGTGGCCTTTCTTAGTTAGTGTCATGGACTCATGACACTGTTTCTCCTCTTCATACTATTTGACACACTGCATTATATTTTCTCACTTCCTTGTTTGTATCTCCCACTACTAGATTTATATTCTGTGAAGGCAGCCACCTTGTTTTGCTCACCATTGTGTATCATTATTTCTTCAACGCCTAACGTGGTCTGGCACAGATTAAGGGCTTGGTATGTATTGACTCAATGAATGGATGGATGGACAGTATTGCGTGGACTCTGAATCCCAAGAGAATGGGGAACATACATGTATCCCCAGCATCTAGCATGTTACCTGGAACTTCATAGGTATTCCACAAAAGTTCCAACTTGAAATGATAGAGTTGTTCAAGCTCCTTCAGATCAAAGATTTCGAGGTTGCTGGAACATAACAGTACATGTTATCAGTTTCCAGGTAGTTGAGCAAGTACATTGTCCTACAAAAGATAAAAGTCAGAGCAAACTTAAGGTGATAACTGATATCACTTGAGTGATAACAGTTCTTTGAAACTGTGAGATAAAGCTATATCTGGTGTTAAAAACAAAAGTTTAAATCTGCCTCAGTTCTCTTCATTTCATGAAATCTGGATGGGGAAAAATTACTCCCAAAGATTTATGGTTTTCCATCTAAAAGATCTTTTTGCAATTTCATTCTCCTGCATATAAATATTCTGTATATTAAATGAACAATAAAAGGCTAACATAATTTTCAGCTGAAGGTCACATTGTAGGGTTGTTAAAGGAAAACACAAACTTTAACAGTTATACTGGGAAGAATTTCATATAGAATAGCTCAAGACAAACATGTACATTTAAGAAGCTTGTGTTTTCTTATTTTAAAGAATGAAATCAGTATAAATTATATCTAAATTAACTAGTGTCTCTGTGAGGCCACTTACTCTTTGTGCTGCTTAAATTATTGCATACATATGTTCTGCACTCCCCTCCCCTTTATTTTACTGAAAAGGTAATGAATACTGTAAATTCAAAGCACATGGCCCATGCCCACAATTTTCTCCCCTCCTTCCTCCCTTTTTTCACTTCCTTCCGCCCTCTTTCTTTCGATTTAGAGAGTGTGTGTGCACAAGTGCATGTGATCAGGAGTGGGGGGAGGAGCAGAGGGAGAGGGAGAGAATCTTAACCAGGCTCCATGCCCAGTACAGAGCCTGAGGTGGGACTCGATCTCACGACCCTGAGATCATGACCCAAACTGAAATCAAGAGCCGGATGCTCAAGTGACTAAGCCACCCAGGCGCCCCTCAATACACTTCTTATTAACAGAATCTTATTTTTTGTTCAAGTATCAAGTGTCCCTGAGCAAGACAAGAGGTAGGATGCCTTATAGCTCCAGATGTAAATCTTAATTAGGATAAGAAAAACCACTCAATTCCCTTTATCTATGATTGACTTAATCTTTGACAATAAATGAAGATATTCCTCCCTTACCCCCATTTCACATATTCATTACTTCAAGGATTACTTATCAAGCGCTTACTATGTACCAGATGAAATCAGTGAAACTCTGGTTGCAGATTTTATAGCTGTCCCATCCCAAGTGTTTGATATAACCAAAATTCTAATGTTAACTAGGGACTCCATGAAGTAATGAAATACTTAGCTGAATGATTTTTTTTAAGATTTTATTTTATTTGTCAGACAGAGAGAGAGCATAAGTAGAGGGATCAGCTGGCAGAGGGGAAAGCAAGCTCCTGATACAGGACTCGATCCCAGGACCCCTGGATCATGACCTCAACCAAAGGCAGATGCTTAACTAATTATTATTTTTTTTTAAGCAGGTCCCACTCCCAGCACGCAGCCCAATACAAGACTTGAACTCACAACCCTGAGATTAAGACCTGAGCTGATCAAGAGTCAGACACCTAACTGACTAAGCCATACAGGTGTCCCCTGAATGATTCTTTGTAGAATGATCTTGAAAAAGTTACTCATTTTGGGTAGGAGAAATAAAGCCATACAATACCTAACAAAACTGTATCAAATAATTTAAGTTTTTCTAATGTTGTAAGCCAAACTGTTCTTATAATGTTACTGAATTATAGGTGTAGATATTTTATGCATTACCTAAATAATCAAAATAGTTAAAATGGGGAGTCATTTTAATTAGTGTATTAAGAATTAGAAATTTTTTAATTTTTTAATTTTAATTTTTAAGAATTAGAAATATTTTAATTAGTGTATTAAGGGTTGCAGATGCCAAACAGGACTTGAGTTGAGTTCATAAAAATTTTATGTTCATAAAAATTTAACTAACTGAAATTCAACTTAGTTGATACATAGGGACCAAAAAAAGGGGGGGGTGGTCAAAATAGTTATTCATATTGATTAAAGGTATAGCCCATAGAGAAGGTATGACGGTCATACCAAAAATACCAAATCATACATGACCAAATTATATGAAATAAATATTATTTAAAATGAGGATAAATTGACAGAAACAAAAATATAGCAGGAGGCAACACAATAATATCATCAGGCACAATATACACTGAGTATGCAAAAACAGAGATCCAGGTTGTATTTTTGGAATATAATTAATAATTAACAATGTTGAACAGGGGCTCCTGGGTGGCTCTGTCAGTTAAGCCTCTGCCTTTGACTCAGGTCATGATCCCAGAGTCCTCGGATGGGGTGGAGTTTTTTTTTTTTTAAGATTTTCTTTATTTATTTGACAGAGATCACAAGTAGGCAGAGAGACAGGTAGAGACGGGTAAGAGTGGGGGGAACAGGCTCCCTGCTGAGTAGAAAGCCCAATGCACAGCTCGATCCCAGGACCCTGAGATTATGACCTAAGCCAAAGGCAGAGGCTTAACCCACTGAGCCACCCAAGCACCGCCCAAAATTTCAAGTTTTTAAACGGATAAATTGACTAATTTTTTTCTTTGAAGAAGCTAATATATGCCAGACTTCTGAAAAATATAACCAGAAGACAACACAAAATTCAAAATAAGAAAGATAGACAAGGTTTTTAATATTAGAATGTGATATGTGTATAATTTTCTATTTTTTAATAAAATATATAGCTTTAGGGACGCCTGGGTGGCTCAGTTGGTTAAGCAGCTGCCTTCGGCTCGGGTCATGATCCCGGCGTCCTGGGATCGAGTCCCGCATCGGGCTTCTTGCTCGGCAGGGAGCCTGCTTCTCCCTCTGCCTCTGCCTGCCATTCTGTCTGCCTGTGCTTGCTCTCTGCCCCCCTTTCTCTCTGATAAATAAATAAAATCTTTAAAAAATATATATATAGCTTTATAGGAAAACAAATTACCAAACTAACTCAAGAAAAAGTAGAAAGTCTAAATAGACAAAAGTAAAAATGTGAAAGAATCTGAAAATGCAACTAAAACAAAACTTTCAGGGCAGGACTTTAAGGCAAATAGTTTACTAATTCAAGGATCAGCTAACTGTCATGGTATATAATCTTTTCAGAACATAGAAATGTTTGGAAAACAACTCAATTTACTTTGTTACCATATTATCAAATATACAAATAGACAATCTTCCCAAAACATTAATAAGTGCCTGTGTCAATTAAAATTCTAAATCAGAGAGCTATTTGAGGGGTACAGATCTGAGTGATTCCTGCTCTCAAGGAGTTCAGAGACTGGTGAGGGAAGACATATAAAATCAAATGTTATCGTTAGCAAAATCCACTGCAAGTAGTTTGGCAAACAACACAGTCTGAATGAACTTTCTAGCACAAATGTTGCATTACAGTGGTCCCAGGAAATAAGGAAATAAGGAAAATCTTCAAAGGGCAAAAAATTAAAAAATAGGGAAATTACAACTGAAAACAAGGGATAAGCAAGCATAAAATTTAGGACGGTAAATAATAAGTCTTGGGGCTCCTATAAGGATGTGAAGTGGAATCTGAGACTCTCCCATCAAGCCGAGATACTCAAAGAGGGGACTCGAGGGGTCAGAAGTTGATAGAAGCATCTGGCCCAAAGGCGAAGCAAATGTCAATTTTCTTCGGAGGGCAACATGCTCCATTAGTTCCTCAGGGCTCCCACAGATGGTAATCAAGCGTGTATTAGTTCAGAATAAAAATTCACCAAATGAAGGCTTAAGTTTTCATGTGTATCAGCAGAAGAACCAAACACTGGATGTAGACCACCCTAAGTTTATATTGTGTTTATCAGTTCATTCTGATTGCCAAATCCGATTTCACCATCATTTAATTCATCCACTCTCTCGTCAACATGCATTTGGTTTCTTTGTTTTTGCTACTTCGAACAGTTTTTTTTTTTTTTTAAAGACTTCATTTATTCATTGTGAGAGAGAGACAGACAGAGAGAATGAGTGGGGTGTGGGGCCTAGAGTGGAGAGGGAGAAGCAGACTCCCCGCTGAGCTGGGAGCCTGATGTGGGTTCAATCCCAGGTCCTGGAGATCATGACCTGAGCTGAAGGCAGATGCTTAACCATCCGAGCCACCCAAGTGCCCAGCTACTCTAAACAGTTCTAAGGTAAACTTTAGCCAACATGGGTCCTCATATATGTGGGCAATAATCTCCCTTAGATAAACACCCAGAAGTGGAACTGCTGGGTCAGCATCTATGTGCATCTATCTTTATTTAAGTTTACAAGATAATGACAACCTTTTTGTTTCAAAAATAGTTGAATGTGTATTCTTACTAGCAATTTAAGAGATTTCGTGCAGCACTTGCTATTGTCACTTTGTTTTTATTGATCTAGAGAGTGCACAGTTACATTTCATTGTGTTCTTGGTTTGCAATTCCCTGATTGACCGACTAATCAAGCTGAACATCTCTTTTTGTACTTATTGGCCATGTTGCTCCCCTGTCTCTTGTCCACTTTTGTATTGGTTTGTTTGGACTTGGTTTCAGTTTTTATCCAATTGTTGACCCAGTCCATTGCACTATTCTTGGACCACAGGACAAATTAAACATCCAACATTAGGAGGTCCCCAGTATAGCATGCCTGGAAACTACTGTGGCATTTGTTCACGGTCCCCTTCTCCAATGGACCTTCAGCTCAGAACAACTACCATCTGATCTTTGAAGATAGCCCAAATCTGACAAAATCTGTTCTGTACACCAATAGCACTTAAATCATAGGCCTCCATTAGAATAAACCACATGTGTACAACAACCCAGATGATGTTCTCCTCCCTCTCTACTTGGAAAACAGAAGCTTCTCAATAGCAGGGACTATGCTTATTTATCTCAGAATCTTCAAGAGTTAATGTAGTTGGAACAAATGAGGCATTAAATGTTCAAAAATCAGAAGAGATGACTTTGCTAATTTCAAAAGCGTCCCATTCACACTGTTAAAAGAGACCCATTACAAATTTAAATTCTTTCTTTAACAAACATTTGTAGTAAGGCATTTTATTAGTCAATCAATCTCAGTTTCAATTTCAGATACATTATTGTGTTCTCAATCATGTGACCCAGTTTAGGTTTGGAAAACATGATTACTTTAGGACTGGATACTACTACCATGGGACTTACACAGACAAATATAAAGATTTCCTGTGCTCAAATAATTTGTTTACAATTTATAAGCAGCATAAAACACGAACAAAAATAGCTATGTTATAAGGGCGGATATAAATTGTATTATGCAGCTAGGAAGAATTGAGGCCATCACCAAAAATACAAGCTAAATAAATAAATAAAACAACCAATTCCTTGTAAGATAAATACTTAAGGAATAGATACATTGAACTGCCATATAAATACTTATTTCCATGCTCCACTGGGGTCCTAATCTTCATCCTTAAATTTTTTTAAAGGATTTTATTTATTTATTTGAGAGAGAAAGAAAGCACAAGAGGGGAGGAGGGGCAGAGAGAGAGGGAGAAGACTCCCAGCTGAGCAGGGAGCTGGATGAGGTGCTCAGTCCCAAGACCCCCAGATCATGACCTGAGCCAAAGTCAGACACTTAACCCACTGAGCCACCCAGAAATCCCCTCAATAATTTGATTCATATTAGATTGGAGATTTGATAGGTACATTATCTATCTATTCAAATTCACTCATTCACACTCAACAAATAGAGAGGCACAAAGGTGTGCCAGATTCTGCTCTTTTAAGTAACTTTTTGCACTTCGATTAAAGAGAGCAGAGCTTCTGGGACTCAGTGCCCTAAAAATTTAATTAATACCTGAATCACGAACACACTTCAGTCTTTATGGACTAGAGAGAAGTACTTACAACTAAAATATCAGAAAGTAGGGCCAAGAGGCCTCTATGGCAGAAGCAGAGTCATAAACGGGTTAAGGTCAAAGGGTGCGGGATCCAACAGGGTTGGGATCAAATCCTGCCTCCAGTCCGTACACCCCCGCCCCCCACCCATTATCAGTTTCCTCACCTGTAAAACAGTAATAACAATACTTCATAAATTTGCCGGAGAATCAAACGCAGTAACGAACACAAAGTGCCAAAGCGCCTGACCCCCGATAAACGGTAGAATGCCAGCCTCCGCTAAGGAACAGTAGAAATGTTTCAAACTCGGTCTCAAGCTCGGTTCCCGCGGCGCCCCACAGGCGGCCCCTGCAGGCCCACCCCGCGCCGGGTCCCCCTGTGTCCCGCCGCCTGGGCAAAGAGCCCTCAAACTTGGCCGTGCCTGGCTCCGGGTGCCAGGCTGCCGCGCTGAATCACGGAGCAGGAAGACCCGCGACCACACAGCTTTCTGGCCCACGCCATTTGCGCGGAATTTATTAGAACGCGGCCCTCCACTCATCTCCCTCCTCCAGCCGCACCGGCAGCTCAGAAAAGGGCCATTTCTCCTAAGCCAGGGCTTATCTCCCGGCTGCGACCGGGTCACACGACACTGACTCCCGAGCAGCAGCAGGATGCTGCCCCGCGCGCCTGGCCGCACTGCAGGCACCTCCGTGGTCAGCGAAAGTTCGAGCACCC
The DNA here is from genome assembly GCF_011764305.1 of Mustela putorius furo. Lineage (NCBI taxonomy): Eukaryota > Metazoa > Chordata > Mammalia > Carnivora > Mustelidae > Mustela > Mustela putorius. The sequence continues at coordinate 33,520,690 of NW_025422368.1, read as the reverse complement.
CTGCCAGGTACTCGGGCCGGGACGCCCACCCGCCCGGAGCAGCGCAAACCCCGTGGAGCCGCGGCCCCGAGCTAGGCCCCTCCTTCGAAATCGCCCGCGCTCTGCCGCCTTCAATAGGCGTCCGGACTTGGTCCCCTCCTACTCAGACGTCAGCAAAGAAATAAAATACTCACACTGTGCGGCACTCCGGGGCGCCACTAGGACAGCACCAGGCACTTTCGCGCCATCCCACTCCCGCGTTCTCCGGGGGCGGGTCTACCGTGGGGAGCCGCCCCCTCTGACGCGCGGCCCTCCGAGCCAATCGGAGCCAGTACCAGCCAGCCCTATTTTGCATAGAAGCTTCTTTATATAGGCTTGGGGACAGAGGACGGGGCTTCTTAGCCGTTCGCTTACACCTCTCTTACTCCACCTGGAACCCGAAATCACGACGAAAGCCCAGTCTCTATGTATGTCCCAAGCCCGCCATCCGCAGACCGGAGCCACCCACAGACCAGAGCCACCCGCCAGGACAGAGCTTCCTCGGACCCTTTTATCTGCACCTAGGTCCCATTCACACGGTAAACAAAGTGTTGGCTCTTTTCCTGACGTTCTGGGGGCCCTTAAAAGGGCCTTTATGAATTCGAAAAGAAGCCGCAGAGACTGCTCAGCCGCCGAAGCCGTACAAGGTGCGGCCCTGGCGTTTCAGCGCGTACACCACGTCCATAGCGGTGACCGTCTTGCGCTTGGCGTGCTCGGTATAAGTCACCGCGTCGCGAATCACGTTCTCCAGGAAGACCTTCAGGACTCCCCGGGTCTCCTCGTAGATGAGCCCAGAAATGCGCTTGACACCACCTCGGCGGGCGAGCCGGCGGATGGCGGGCTTCGTGATGCCCTGGATGTTATCCCGGAGGACTTTCCGGTGCCGCTTGGCGCCTCCCTTCCCCAGCCCTTTGCCACCTTTCCCGCGACCAGACATCTTCTCAGACAACGACGAGCTCCAAACCTCAGAACAAGCGGCTAGTAACGGGCGGCGTGGAGTCCAGAACTTATATGTCCTGGTAGCGGACCTGTTTGAAAACCTCAAGAAAATGGGCGGAGCTCTAGGCCCCAGGAGGCTTTTGTCTTTCCACCAATGGTGAGTGAAGGAGCCTTAATCAGAACAAGACTGATTTTTGTTTGCTTTCTTGGAAATACTTTTTATTTTCGCCATAAAATTGAGGAAAGAGTCAATGGGATTTATACTGCGTTTTCTCAGTGCTTCAGTACAAATCCCCTCCCTCCTTCCCATCTCCCCTCACCCCGATATCGCGCGCGCGAATTTTAATTGCTTATTTTTCAAAAGGAATGCTTCCTTTAACAATACCATTCCTAGACTAATAGGAAAATAAATAGTAACCAGAAATGCGTTACATCTTGTTAGATTTCAAAGCAATTGTTTTATACCTTTTCTTCTTCAGTCACTAGTGGGGGGAGAGGACATTTTAAATAATAGCTCTTTTTTCTCTTTCGTGACGCCCCGCAAAGAAAGAATTAAAGTTCTTCCAAAAAGTCTAACCTTACCCCTTCCTCCCGTCTCCCAGACTTTTCCCTTTCAGAGGCCCTTGCCTCATGTAGATTATCTGGCCTCCTCTGCGCACTCCCAAGCCGGCGCATCTTTGCTTTTCAACCAAATACTTATTTCTTTGTTTTTTTTTAGTTGAAATCTCGTAAATTTCTTCTTATTGCATTCAAACCTGAGGTTCTCACATCTCCCAGTTACAAATTTAAAGTTCTTAAAATATGAGATGCCACGACGGTAGCTTTAAAAGGTGATTTGTACTGCAAATCGCCCATCAGGAGGCTCTCAATCCTTTCTTGAGAATCCCTGAACAAAAATGAAACTTTCAGTAATGTCACTGCTCTAGAATGCAGGACTCTCTCTTCCCAAACAGTTTATTGCAATAAAAGGTAACAGTATTTAGAGGATGATTCATAATTCTTATTTTAGTTAATTGTGCTCCCTGTCCCGAATCTTCAAAGATAAGCCTTTCCAGGAAAAGCTTTATAATAAATATTTGTCTGTCTAAATGCTTATAATTTACCCATTCTTAACCATTTGCATAACACAGAAAGTACTTTTTATTGTTAAAGATAAATTAAAAGTGCTCTCAGAGGGGTGCCTGGGTCTCTCAGTCAGTTAAGCCTCCCACTCTTGTTTTCAACTAGGTCATGATCTCAGGGTCCTGAGATTGAGACCCAGCATGCCCCCCACTCCCAATCTGCTTGTCCCTCTCCACTCTCCATCTCCTCCACTCGCACACCCACGTGCATTCTCTCTCTCTCTATAAAAAGTAACTCTTAAAAAAAAAGAAAAAAAGAGCCCTTAGAATACTATTTGTATGGCTGCAAAAATCCTGAATAGTCATATTGTACTGCATGATTTTAATTTTTGACTCACAGGGAAGAAGAGAAGTCTATCTGATCTGGAAGAGGTCGGGATTCTTACAAGGGTAAATTAGTTGATTATATATATTAAGACTAAAAAAGGTTAAAACAAAATTTTCAAGTTAGAAAACCTTTTTGCTTACAAGAATGAAAGGAAAAAGTGTCCAAAATAACAATAATTGTTAAAAATTTCCTTTGAAATGAGCAAAAATTTAAGCAAAATTTACAAAACTTATTTCAGGAACATGTTAATAACTGCATCAGAGACTTGTATGTCCATTTATCTAGTTCATCTAGCAGTTATTGGATGCTTACTAACGTATTTAATCTTCAAAATAACACTTTGGGGTAGGCACCGAGCTTATCCAGGGTCAGCTGGTAAATGGTAGAGCCAGGATTTGGACCATGGCAGTCCGGCTCCAGGACAACTGACTTAATCATGACAATATGCTGCTTCTCAACTCTAAAGACATATATTGAATTCGTACTGTATATAGATTAATCAGTGTTCTAGGCAATAAGAACATGTACGGATGTCTCTGAAAATGTGATTTCACTCAAATCAAATCTTTATTAGGATGGTGGGAGGGTAAATTTTACTTTTAAACGGATACTATAATCCACACAAAATGACACTTATTTTTATGTGCTTACGATACATAGCAGTGTAATTGTATAATTATGGGAAGTGTTGAGATAAGTGAAATTACATCAATGAATTAGTAAAAAGTAATTTCTAATTTAAAAAGGAATTTATTTTGTTCCAAATGCTATGGCTCTGCAATTGGTAAGGACGGTCACTACCGTTCTTCCTCTAGTATTTTCATGACCTCTGAGCGTCGCATGGGCAGTAGAGGGCTGGAAAAAGGGACAGCTAAGTGCCACCACAATGTCACAATGTCTTACGCGACCTTGTATACCTCTGGGCTCCCAAGTCTCAGTGGAGAACATGATCAGCAGCGCGGTGATCAATAAGGAGGAAGCCAAGGCCAAAACTTTGTGCCTTATTGCAGCCTCTCCCTGGAATCCAGAGACTCTTTTCAGGCTCATAATCTCAAGGGACAGTAGATGTTAAGTTTTGGCCAAGCGACTTTGTTCCGCAGTCTTGAAGACAGCATTCACGTCTGGTGTTGCACTCTGGTTTCACAGCCTCTGGAAGCGAAGATTGGTAGCCTGTGAGCGGCAGAACTGCGTCAGGGGTCCCGTGTCTTCTGGGCTGGTTAAGAAAGTTCAGACGGCCAGTTCAGGCCGAGGCATCTTTTGGAGCCAGCTCCCCGCGCTGCTGAGTAAGAGCAGACGCACCTGGGCTTGCAGGAGACAAGACGCTTGTTTAAAGAAACGGCAGGCAGAGGGGTATTGTGTGTCTGCAGTCAGACAAGCTGGCTAGGATGCTATATAATGTGAGAAAACCCACCTGGGGGACATAGCACCATAGGGATCATCTTGGACCTCAAGTGCTTGAGGCATTTCTTGCTTGAGTGCTTTGTACTTGTACCGGGTAGCTCTCCCGGAATTTTCTGTTTCTAACCGTGGTTCCTTAATTCTTAAGACGGTCTTTTCCTAGGAGCGAACTTGAACGTTGAAATATCAGGAGCCAATCAATTCAACGGAAGCCCCAAATGCGGAGCGGTCGGTCCTGGCTATTCATATGAGAGGCTATGTAAATAAGGGCTAGAAGTTTGCTCTTTTGACTGGACAGAGCTGGAGAAGGCGGGCCCTCTGCCGGAGCGCTGGTTGGAAGCGGAGCCTGCCTGTCATTGGTCACGGATGTGTCGCTGCGCCCAATGGGAAGGCGCTGCCTAGTGTCAGCAAAGTGATAGAGGCAGTTCCGGTGTTGGCACATTACATTCACTTACTCGGACCCGTTGCTGTGTTACTCCTCTCGCTGGAGTTTTAGGGGAGAGGTAACCATGTCTGGTCGCGGAAAGCAGGGCGGCAAAGTGCGGGCCAAGGCCAAGTCTCGGTCCTCCCGCGCGGGCCTGCAGTTCCCGGTGGGCCGAGTTCACAGACTGCTGCGCAAAGGTAACTACGCGGAGCGAGTGGGCGCTGGGGCGCCGGTGTACCTGGCGGCGGTGTTGGAGTACCTGACCGCCGAGATCCTGGAGTTGGCTGGCAATGCCGCTCGTGACAACAAGAAGACCAGGATAATCCCGCGCCACCTGCAACTCGCCATCCGCAACGACGAGGAGCTCAACAAGCTGCTGGGGAAAGTCACCATTGCTCAGGGCGGTGTGCTGCCCAACATCCAGGCCGTGCTGTTGCCCAAGAAGACGGAGAGTCAGAAGGCGAAGAGCAAGTGACCCTGACGCCACCGCCACCGGGGAGCTGGCTTCCCCAGCAAAGGCTCTTTCCACAGCCACCCCGCAGTATTTTTCAATATACTCGATGTCATGGGAGTCTGCGGCGATCTCTTGGGGAGGTGGGTGGCGAGGGGCCCGCCGAGTCCGGGGCCAATAAAGTCGGTGAAAATCATGTGGTCGAGAGAGCTATGTAGTCTCGGGGACCTTCCGGATGACTCGGGGGGCAGCCAGGAGAGCTCTGGAGCAGGTACTGGGGGATTGGTTTCTGCTGCTTTGTGGACTACTTTGGTCAGCACCCTCGAGGTGTTTTGTGGGTGGGGCGAGGGAGACCACGAGGAACCCACTGGCTGGAGGTGGCAGAGTTGGGATCTCTCCCTGCTTGCCTTAATGCAAAAGAGAGGCAGAATAGAGTGCAGGGGCGTCAGGGGGGTTATTTTTAATGTCATTCCCGGGGCCTTCACTCTCCTGTCTTGTCTGGGCAGTTCAGGAGGACCCAGTTGTGCAGAAGCAGTGGGGGCCAGCTGGTGTCGCGCAGGAAGTTGGCTCTCTGGCCATACTTTTCAAAGGTGGAGTAACTTTCCGTCTTGGAAGAGTGCTTCTGATGACACAGGGCCAACATATTTTTCTTAGCCCAATAGCCGTTGTGTTTTCAGGTTTTGGATATCAGATATTTTTGTATACACACTTATGTTCGCATTTCTTTAAAATGAAGGAAACACCCAGTAATATGTGTAATACAGAAGCATGAGTCAGGAGTAAATTTGTTCCCTGACACTCATGTTGCGTAACCGTGCAGTGTCTTTAGTCATGAGTTACATGCTTAGGAGCCGTTCAGACAATTTTCTCAAGATGGTTCTGTCTCCATCATATGGTACTCCTTTGTAATTGTAATCAGTTTGATTTTGCTTCCTAACAACAAGTAACCTGCTTGAAGTCTCTTCATGTTCCTTCCCCCACTAAAGTCCAGTAGGAGTCACATTGCTTGATTGTACAGCAGCGCTTTAATAAACATGAAATGTGAGAATATGTAAGGATTAATGACCTAAGTGCCAGAAGTAACACATTTCAGACCCGGAATCCACATTTAAAAGTTAAACAGTAGCCATCCTAGTCTGTCCTTAATTGACCCTTCCATTTCACCCTTTTCCACAAGCTTCATCCTGGCCCACAGGGCCCACAGCACAGATCCCAGTTCAGATTTCACATCTTCGGAGTCATCTTTCGTATGAGTCAGAGTTGAAGTCTTCCTGAAAAAAACATTATGGTATTTCTTCATCCTTAGCAGTGGGTGGCCCATTTTCCCTCATAGACCTTCTTTATTTCTTCCTCAGTATTGAGCTTTTCAATGTGCCATGCTCGTTACCAGATTCTGGGAATACAGCTGTGTATAAGGCCAACTAGATTTCCACTCTTGTGGAATGCACTTCTTTTTCTTGGTACTTGATGACAGAACAATGAACAAATAAGTTAATATCGGAGAAAGGATTCACCTTCAGCTTCCTTTAATACTTGTGTCTCTCTGCTACTTGTGCAATGAATGTTGGGATCACTTCTCCCATGTGGTCATCTTTTTGAGGTGAAAAAGATCAGGCTGCAAATACCTCTGTTAGGGGGGTAGATTATTGCCTCAGATTCCTGAGGAGAATAGATTCTGAGGCTGCCATGGGCAGCAGGTGCCAAGATGACCACAACTATTTAGTTCACTCCCAGCTTCCATATGGGAGGCTTCTTCATATGTAAAACAGTCCTAATGCCAAATTTGAGGACTGAGATTGTTCATTTATACACATATAAGGCATATAATAGGTGCTGAATAAATTTAAAGAGGCTCCATTTCCTACAAGGTATGGGCTTACCCTTACAGATTAAAGTATAGGTAACTGTAATTAACAGGATTTTGTTTTGTTTTGTTTTTAATGCTCAATCATTAAGATCTCAGTATTACCACTTTGGGGACATAGTGGGCAGTGGAGGGAAAAAAAAGTCATATATATATATATATATGTATAAAATGTAGATGTCCAATGCTGGTTTTGAACTTTAAGTGTTCATTTTCTTAAAGATTTCAGGCACCTGAAAGATTATTACTAAAAGCATGACATTTATAAGAAAAAAGCAATTATTCCTTTCTTTCTGAAGATTCAGAGGAGTCTGTCTGTCTAACCCTGTTACCTGAAGAGCAAGACAGACATGATAGAAAGTACAAAGACCACCCCCTTCACCACATCACCTCCACTGGCACAGGGATTCTGTTTCCTCTCAAATCCTTTCCCTGCCGCAGATTTCTGTCAGTCTCTCACCATTTCTGTTTCACCATTTCTGTTTTTGAGGGGTTTCTAAAACCTGAATAATTTATTGGCAGTTAAAAATGCATACCTCCTGCAAAATCAATTCAGCTTCTGATCCTTGATGAACAAATAGTTCTTGCCAACAGATGATTGTTAATTTAAAAGGACAATATTTCTTCAATCACAAGACGATGTAGAAGACGACTTAGGACAGAACTGGGTGGGACCTGGATTCTGATTCATAATCCATAGTTGTATTTATAGACACACATATTCTTTCCTGCCAAGATTAAGCCATTTGGGTGGCAGCCTGTGAATTGGGCAGGTTTCATGTTTTGTTTTTCCTGTAGGGCCAGTCTCGTCTTTGTGTCTCTGAGAAGTGGTCTGTTCAGTTTTGTTTGCCTGGAACCAAAAGGTTTAGTTTGGCCCCATAATTGGAGATCCCTGGCCTACTGTATGCAAACTTTTCACAAATGGAATGTGAATGACATATGCCATGGTGTCTAAGGACTCCAGCTCTCTGGAACAACACTCAAGTTCAAAGCCATTCTGTTCCCTTACTAGTTAGATGATTTTGGAAATATCGCTCAATTTCCTCAAACCTCCGTTTTATTTATAAAGGGGTCATAATAGTAGAGTTTACATCAGTGGATTTTGCAGAGGATTCCTTGAGTAAATGTGAATGCGAACACTAGAGTTTCCCATGTAGAAACACGCTCGGCGAAACATGCTCGGCGAATAGTAACTATTCTTATTTTTATGTGCAAATGGATTTAGAGTGGGTTGCAACAATTCTGGGACCTACTGAAATAGAAAAACATGGCATTCTAGCAATCCTGTGACTTTTCTGGTAGCAAACCATAAAAACAAGTTTAGTGGTTGTTCTACTAATTACAAGACATCCACCACTAATCTGTAACAATAAAGAGAGTAATAAATGGTTTGAGCTTGTTAACCATTCAGGTTAAAACCTTAATTTGCATTTCCTCCCTCCCTAAAGATGACCTAGTTTGGAATTAATGGCTTACCTACACGCAAGCAAATTAAAAATGGAAACTTTTGGTTCAACAACGTATTGAGTATATATTATGTGTGAAATCTGTGATTGATAACCAGCTATTTAGAAAAGTGATTATAATAAAAAGGTGATTACAATAGAGTGGGCTACATGTAAAGAAAGGGAGATGCCCAGGGTGTTAACAGTGACAGGGAGTGGAGGCACCTGTATCACTCGGCCTGGTGGGGAACGGCACCTGAAATAGGTCTAGGTGTGCGAGTTAGCCGAACATGCTAGAGTTTTCTGGGCAGAGAGGCAAGGTGCACCAAGGCCCAGAAATCAAAGGACAATAGGGGCAGTTGGATGCCAGAGAATCTAGGGGATGAGGTCATTTGGGAGTCCTAACTAAAAATAGGCATCCAGAGGGAACATACATAGAGAATATACGTACAGATATGTAAGCGGAGGTGTAGGAAACAGCCCCGCTGCACAGGGGCTGTGAGGATCTCCTGTGACCTCATGGACTGGCAGAGGAAGAGGAGCCACTGAGGGCATGGAGGGAGGACACGGCCCAAGGAGAGGGTCTGCCAAAGGATGGAGATTTCTCACAGTTTGGATCCCTGCACTCCCGGACACCCCCTAATTTGCTTGTATTGCCGTATAATTAGAAAATGTTCTTTGAAAGTTATTATGTTCTCCTATCCAAGAAACGCTGACTGGCTGGCTCAGCTTACTAACGGTGTTGGAATGGATATGCATTTTTTTACCCTTTGCATTTTCACTTTGCACATGGAGAAACTCTGGGGAGATATGGTGACAAGATCATTTTTTTAAAAAGCTGAGAACAATGTTGGTAAAGAAACCCTTTAAAAATATGTCTTTTATTATCATTCCATTCAGTTGAATAGTTCTTTTTTTACATGTTTTAATTTTAATTGAAGTTTTAATTTTAAAGAGTTATAGAAACAGTAACTTATTAATTCATAAAACCAATGTAGTTATTTAATTAATTTATTTGCCCTCTCAAGGAAAAATACATTGCTTGTAAGTATCATTTGTAAAAAGTTACAGTGAATTTTATTGAGGTGTAATTGACATAACATTTTCAGGTATATAATATAATGATTCAAGATTTGTGTATATTTTAAACTGACCATCACAATAAGTCTAGTTAACATCTGTCACCATTCATAGTTACAGTTTTTTTTTCTTGTGATGAGAACTTTTGAGATTTACTCTCTTAGCAACTTTCAAATATGCAATACAGTATTATTAACTATAGTTATAATGTTATAGAGTATAACATGTTATACTCTATATCCCCACGACTTGATTATTTTATAACTGGAAGTTTGGACATTTGACTCTCTTTACCCATTTTGCCCAACTCTCCCAAGGTACCCCCCGCTCTGGCAAACCACCAATCTGTGGTCTGTATCTATGAACTTCTTCTTCTTCTTCTTTTTTTTAAATTTCATACATACATGAGATCATACTGTATTTGTCTTTCTCTGTCTGACATATTTCACTTATTGTAATACCCTGTAGGTCCATCCAGGTTGTCAGAAATGGCTAGATTTCATTCTTTTTATGACTGAATAATATTCGTGTGTGTGTGTGTACCACATTTTCTTTATTCACTCATCTATTGATGGATGCTTAATTTGTTTTTAACATCTCAGCTATTGAAAATAATACTGCAATGAATATAGGGGAGCATATATCTTTTTGAGTTAATATAATGTAGGTATTTTCAAATTTTAAAACAAGAGAAATTTGACTTGAATAAATTAATTTTTTAAATTAGCTAATATTTAGTTTTCCAAGGGGGGTAACTGGAGTTAAGAGGAGCAGAAAATAACAAACACAAAACCAAAAAAAAAAGAGGGAAAAGAAAGGAAGCCAGTTGGCTTCAGTCAGATATGAAATTACCACTGTAAAGCTTTATTTTGTCTTCTCTATAAGGAGAGGAAAGAAAGTTAAGGTGTTGAAAACAGATTTTTAACATACACGTACAGAAAAGAGAATGGCTGCACTCTTGGATAGTAATTCAGGTCCTTGATAATATTATCAAGCCATGCAGTTTAAAAGCCAGTATTGCTTAACTCTAATTTATGGAAGCAAAGGAGGGATAAGCCCTATATTCAGTTATCTATTTTTTAAAGACAAATCAGACCAACCAGTCTGCTCACGAGGGTTTATTTGCTTTCTGTTTTAAAGTACTTCTCAGTGAACCATCTTGTTCATGTCAAAAGCCCATGTAGCAACTGCAACTCTGAAATATCCCTGGTGAGATTGTGTTTATTAGGGAGAGAGGTGTACTAATTCCTATGAAAATATGAACACATGAAGGAAACAAGTGGCCTACAAAAGGTGCAGTTTTAGATTGTGATGGCTAGGAAAAATATTCTGTTTTATAAAAATGGATAATTTCTGATCCCCAAAGTTTGGCCAGGGACCAGTCATCCCTGTTCATAGGTCCAGACAGACACAACTAAATGGACCAGTCTTCAAGGACACAAAGACAAGAGGGAGGCAGAACTCTTGCTCTGATTTAGAAATGGTGACCCAAAGCCAAGTTTGCCCTAGGGTCGCTGGTCTGAAGAGCCCTAAGTGTTTCAGCTCTTGGGCAGGGGTGAGTGGGGGTGTTAGCTTGAAAACAGACTTGTCAGACTTCTGTCTGCTCTCTCCCTATGGATCGTGTCTCTTTGGACAACACGGAATATCTAACAAGCTAACAAGCAACAAAAGCAAAGGATAGAAGACTAAAGAAAAGCTTATCAAAGAACACTAATGTGATCAGACAATAAAAAAAAAAAAATTCCAAGAGCTCTTCTTCCAGGGAAAACAAAATTAACACTGAGGCTTAAACAAAATATAGGAACTCAGTTCAGCATGAACTCACCTCCCAGCCCTGAGCAGGTGGCACTTTACCCAGATGGAATCACGGGAAGTCTCCGATGGGCGCCATCTTAACTGAGTTAAGTGTCTTGGTCCAAGCAATGGGAGCTTTAGTGGAATCTATACTGCACTTTGGAATCGGTCTGCACTTTGGTCTGTGCCCTCCAGCAGACACCACGAGGAACACACCTGTAGTTGAACAAATTGGGGTTTTGCTCTTTGCAGCTTGGAAGACACACACTGCGGGAAAAATGTGGGGGTCTCTGACTAAGAGGATGTCAAAAAGGCTTTATTACAGGTTTTCAGTTTGTGGTCACTGGTTTGCGGGCATTGGCTAGGACTGTGTGCTGCTGCGGGTAGGGATTAGTCTATGATTTGGTAGCTTCGTGCACTTAATAAGCTGTGAAGAATGAGGTGAGGCCATAGCTGTGACCGGGTACTCTGACTAAGGCACATCAGGCTGTTTGGGTATTGCTGTGGTTTGGATAACATTTGTGCTTCTGGGTTCAGAACATTCCAGGGTAGTCTTAGTTTTGTTTTGAATTTTCAGGGTCACAGAATGGCCTTGTCTGGTGTTATTTGTAGCTGTCAGGCCAGCTCCCAGAAGCACCAAGGCCTGGCTAATAGTCCAAGCCGGTAACAAGCTGTCATGGGCTGCTCTCCCCTCTCTCAACAGCCAAAGAAAATAATGGGACACCCAGAAGAGGGCTTGCTGAGCTGTGGAAGTAGACAAGGACGCCTCAAGACAAATGTTGACAGAGTCCAAGCACCGTGCAAAAGAGGAAGCTACTGCCTATCGGTATTTCATTTACATACTTCCAAAATCCAAATCCTTTAATGACATCCCCTTGTTTTCATGTTCATCAAGGAACTTTTTGTCTTGAATTTCTCTTTTTGTGTGTCTCTTTATATAGGGTGAGACTGTTCTGGTTTCTTTAACATGATAATCCATGTATTGCTAATCATAATTAATGTTTTAAATGTAAATTTATGTTATATTTATATATACTTATATATAATTTTTATGTATTTAAATGTATATATTAAGTAAACACCATGATCTTACTTTCCTCCTGTCTTCCAATATGCTCCTGCCCATTGCCCAGCCCAAATACAAATCAGTAAGTTATTCTGATTTGAATTCATGTCAGGGAAAAAAAAAAATTCAACCCAATAAAAATCTAGACATTTATTTGTAAACTTGCTAAGCCTCTGTTTTCTCATGTATAAAAATAGGATGATCGGGGGCACCTGGGTGGCTCAGTGGGTTAAAGCCTCTGCCTTTGGCTCAGGTCATGATCCCAGGGTCCTGGGATCGAGCCCTGCATCAGGCGCTCTGCTCATCGGGGAGCCTGCTTCTCCCTCTCTCTCTGCCTGCCTCTCTGCCTCCTTGTGATCTCTGTCTGTCAAATAAACAAATAAAATCTTAAAAAAAAAATAGGATGATCAGATCTATGCCTATCATGAAGCAGTCGGTGATGAGTGTATGGTAAGGGCTCAGTAAATTTCTGTGATTGTTATGATCATTACCCTACATTTTTCAGGTGGGTTTTCTCTTTCCCTTTTGTGGTGCCATGTCTCTGGGTCAGTGTTGATGATTTAGACCCCCTACCTGCCCGCTGTGCTTCATACTTCCTCTGGTTTCCATGAGGTCTTTCTCCCAGGGACCTCAGCCTGAGCCTGTTCCAAACTAGCCCAATTCCCTTTGTGGTATTCCCCCTTCCCTTCGTGCTACTCCCCCTCCCTAGGTCTGAATTTCTGCTCCATTCACTGTGTACTCTGGACAAGTGACTTAATCCTCCCGTGCCTCAATTGACACATCCGTAAAGGAAAGGAAATGACAGTAGCTGCCTCACCAGGTTGCTCTAATGACTGAACACATTAACGCACTTGAGGCAGAAGGCATTCGAAGGATGCCTGCCACAACGTGTTATCATGTTTCCTAATAACCCAGCACCACACCCTTTGTAAGTCCCCGGAATAAGGTCCCTGCTGCACAATCAGAGCTGTCAGCTAGGGACTGTGTTCTCATTTCTCGTGCTGCCTAATCCCCTGTACCACACGGATTTTCCAGGGTTGTGCTGTCTCTGAACTAGATCTTCAGCATCTCTCCTCCACTCTCCTGTGCTAGTCCAGGGGGTCTCCTCACGGGTCTCCCAGCTCTGGTCTTTCACCCTGAGGCCAGCCTGTCCCCTGCATCACAGCCCTGGTCTCATTCTGAAACCAAGTGTTATTCTGGAAGCGCGTTCTATTTACCATGTGCCAGATGCTGCTCTGAGAGTTTTATGGTGTTACCTCGTTTGTTATCTGTGTTCAGGGACTTTTCCCTTGTTCATATAGTATTTATTTATTCCATAAGTCTTGCATCTATTCAATACATCAGGAGCTCAATCAGTCAGGATCCTACCAGGAAACAGATGGCATGGCCAAATGCGGTGATTTGAGAAAAGTGTAATAATGGGCTTATTTATGGTGATGTGCATAGTGTGCAGGGAAACCACGCGGAAGGAGGTTAGGGACAGCTGGGCTCCATGACCACGCCTAGGTGTAATGGAGTGAAAGGAGGGAGTGCTCACCAGACCTGGTAGGGGAAGGTTGTGTGGAGGGGGTCTGCTTGACTAGAAGAATCAAGGTAGTCTAATCTAAGAGAGCCAGCTTCCTCCCTTCCTCCAGTATCTTGCTTCTCACTGGCCAGCTCAAGGGAGAGCCAAAAGACAGAAAAGGCCTCCTGATGCAATCTCGACAATTCAGTCTTTTAGGGCCTTCGAACAGAGCAGATACATGTAAAGAGGGGCTCTGGAGGCCCAGAGCTCTTAGTCATCCAAACACTAGGTGAGCAGGTGCCCAATGCCATAAGGGAAGAAAGTAACTGGGCTTTGCTTGGCGTGACAAAGTTTATCTCCCCACCCTCCAACGAAACCTTTGACTTATAGAGAGTGCTAGCAAGAGCAAACAGAGCAGATGAGATCCGCATGTTTCTGAACCTCTCACAAGAGTAGACCTTAAATGAAATCTATAAAACCTAGAGATTCCAGACTGTTCTGCCATTTTTTTCATGTACATACCACTCACCAACCATACCAAGCTACCTTCTGTCCCTTCCAGCAGCAGACGCAGGAGCATAGGGAACTGTTGCCCACTCTTCTTTGCTTCAGCCCCTTGAGTAGAGCCAGCCCCCTGTTTCATCTGACTGCAGAGAAGGCTGGAAATTGTAGAGGAATCGTTGGAAGATTTTAGTGAGTACCACTGTCTGTCAGTTTCTCAGAGCAGCTTTTGCTTACCTCCTAGTTCTTAGCTTTGTTCTAGTTGACGGACTCCGGGGCTCTCTTGCAATGTTTTAAGAACAAAAATGACCAACCAAGAAAGCCTTTTATTGTTAGCTGGTACACATAAGCTAACAGTGCCTAACCCATTACCTGGCAGAAGGAGCTTGAGAAATACTCCATTTGTTTTTGTCAAAGGAATTGGTACTAATAATTTCGTAAGTAGGTTGTGACAGGAGACTGGATTCTCTTTGCACTCACGTGTGCCAGTTATAAATTTCTTGCCACTGAGGCCCACTTTCAAACTTCAGTACCTGCTCTGAGAAGAGAGGCAGAATTCCTTTGATCATTTTCCCATTTTGGTAAGCGTGTTAGTCTCTTAGTAGAAGGCACTAGAAGGACTTTGCATGAGAAGAGGACAGCTCTTGCTGGCTCAGGCTGCCAGTGATAGTGGTGGGAAAGAGGTGAGGTGTGAGGTCATCAGATGGCAGTCTGCCCCAGCCATGTGTCCAGAATGCAGTCTCTCTGTGACCTGGCAGCCCCCACTCACTCTGGGGACTACCTTCCTGCAGCCTCCTACCAGGGAAATCACACTCCAGGCCTCTGGGCTTCAGCAGTGCGCAGACCCCCTTACACACCCACCTCCCGGAGCTGATCTCCTGTAGTCCTTTCTTCGAGGTCAGGGAGTGTGACAGGCCGCCTGCCTGCAGTGCAGAGTTCACACTATGAAAACAGTATTGAATCGTGACAGAGATTGTAGGGCTCACAAAGCCCCAAATACTTCCCATCTTGGCTCTTCACACAAAGTTTGCTGATCCCTGTTCTAGTCTAATAGTGGAAACAAATAAAATACAAAATAAAAAGCCGAGTGAACACAAAGCATCTTTTTAAATCACTGAATTGTCCTACTAATTTTTCTTCAGAAATATGGTATTAAGTTTTTTCATGAACATGTATTTTATGATTAAACTCTCAGAGTACAAATACAGATTTTACAATCGCTCCTCCTGTGATGTGGGTTACTCAGCAATAGGAATGGTCATAGGAGATGCTGGATTTGTCCTCTGCCTGCATTTTGATTCTCTCAGCACTCTAAAAAACCGCAATTATTATTTGAAGTATGAAGTTTTTTGGTTTTGGTTTTTGTTTTGCAGTAAGTCCCTAAATATGGCAACTTTTATTAACTCCCAGAAAAGAAGTCCCAACTTTCATAATAGCATGGCCTTTTCATTTGTGAGTAGTACATTTTATAAAATCAGGTAAGATTTCAGAGCTACCTATATTCATGTTTTCCCCTTCCCTGCCTGAACTTTGGCTGTTACCATCTTTCTCTACCTCATTCCCCATTTTATTGGAGCCAAGTTTGCTGGGTGCAGTGGTAAGGGTGGAGTTGTCTGTTTTTCCTCAGACTCTAATTTTTCTTGAGATTCTATGGATACAAACACTATTGGATTCTCATTTTCCTCTGCTATACAAATCCTTAAAACACTGTTTTTTTTTTTTTTTTTTTTGCATCTCACAGCATTCTTAAAGTGTTAATTCTCCTATTTCTCAGTTATTTATCTCCTGTAAATGCAATTCTTAACTAAATTCTTACTAAATAAGGATTCATTAGGGTAAAGTGCAATAGTAGACAGCTTATTTTTAGGATTCAGATGCCTAATGAGGGGAGATAACATTTGAATAGGATAACAGGTCAAGGAAAAACAGTGTCTTGGGGGAATCCATGGTCCTTTCTTTGCAAACTTATTTTTTAATGTTTTCTCTTTGGTTGCAGTACCATTAAGGTCATTGGTTGATATTTCAGAGAAAACATTTCCATTTTTTAAGAACTTTTAAAGGCTTTTAAAATGTAAAAAGACTATAAAGTTCTGATGAATTATGTCTTCACTGGCGGATAGCATATAATGGCCATCCGATTATTATTTTTCCAAATTGTTCACTAGCACAGGTTAAATGAATTAAATTCTTTTAAAAAATTAGCATTGATAAATACTGTATTCAAGGTATGAGACAAGTGATATAGACATTGATGCTTCTGTCTTGAAATTTACATAAGCACCCTGAGGGTAGGGACCTCATCTGATTCCGCTTGCCACTGTTTTCCCAGCACCTAGCCCACAGCAGGTGCTCAGTGACTATCTGCACAATAGTTGATGACTCATATGGCTCCCCAAGCCCTCAGGTAGCTCATTCCATCAATCACTCTTTTCATTCTCCAACCTGTCCCTCTCTCCTGGCTAGTAACCCTCAGCAAACTTGAGCATGCTGACCAACCAAAACCTCTGCTCACTCAGTCCTTAGCCACCTGCCCTCTGTCCTATCTACTTTCCTTGACAGCCAAACTCAAAGCCATCCTTAAAAAGAGAACTGTGGTAGGGAGAGTAATTTTGGTCTCACGGAAGTCCTAGCTCCAACCTTTGCTAAAAGCCCTTAATTCCAGGAAAATAAAGAACAGGAAAATTTCCCCACAGCTCGTTTATAACCTCCTGAACCCAGGACTGAGTGTGCAGACATTTTATCTACACCTCTGCTCAGTGACAGCTTTGAGTTCTGGAGTTCTGTAGGCCTGTCCTCCGAACTAGTTCTGGCTGAGGAACATTTTCATGTATTAGACCTGCTGCAGTTGGACTAGAAGACATGTGTGCAGTTCTGTATGGGGTGGTGATTGTGGCATCTTGTGGCCTGAAGCAAAAAAAGTTTAGTATTAAAAAATGTCTCCCAACTACATTTAAATAAAACAAGTTTATGAAGAGCACAAACTAGAATATGCAAATGAGAATTGAATCTAAACAGAACTTTGGAGGTCATCTAGGGCTTTATGCTGACTCCACACCATGAAGAGTATTTTTGTGGATCCGTAATTCATGTTTTATACCTTAAAGCCCAGGAAAAAGAGTAAAAGGAATTTCAAAATGACTTTAAGGGGCAATTAATGCATAATAAAGTGACACCTTGAGAAGCAAACAGTATTGATCCATATTATCTGATTAAGGATCTGTATCAAGCTTAGCAGTGGTCCATTTTTTGGAAATCATAAGGTCAATTACGATCATGACAACAAATGCCTACTCAGAATCTACCCAAATTATGAACTGCTGATTCCCCTTTCCTGTGAATACAGCTAGCATAGGAAAGTGTCAGATTTTACAATTGACTTTTCGGAAAATAAAACAAGCAATACTAGGAAATGACTCTATGATAAACTGTGAACAGCTTTCTTAATGTGAAACAGAATTCTCAGAAAAAATGTAAATTTCAAGCAAGAACATTAAAAATATTGCAGAACAAATACCAAAGAATGATTGTTTACATTTAAATTATATTATTGACTTGATGATGAGCTAATTGTGTTCCATCCCTGCATCTAAATGGTAAAAAATTCAATTCACTTACTGGCCTGTAATGATTATACTTTAAAAAAAAAAAAAACCAGGAAAAAAAGAAAAAAATCCAAAATGATCTATAGACTGCTTTGACAGGACTTGCTTTAATCTCAGAGTAACTTCCAAGAACAGTCTCATACACAAAGGATCTTAGCACAGAAATCTAAATATCCATCAAGGATAAATAAAAGCAAGAAAGTAAAAGCCTTATTGTGTTATGTATTATCTTTTTAGGATACCACCAATATTTGATGACATGGGATTCACATGACAGGTGTTTAAGATACAATGGAAAGTAAGACTAGGTATGCCTAGTCTATAGCCAATGCACACATTTACTCGTTGTGCATGTGTGTATGTCTTTGTTCATAAAAAATATTCACTTTGGGCCACTGGATAATCCACACACCATTAGCTTCAATAGTCTCATCTGTAAAATGGGGGAAATATCTGTGAAAATCATTTTCCAGGATTACTGCCTAAATGAATTCGTTATTAAAGCACTTTTTAAAGAAAATGGTATCAATGAAAATTAACAGTATTGAGCATTCTTCATTTCAGGTCTTTTAATAATAAAAGCTTATACAACTGACAAAGTCAATAAAGTAAAAGTAACCTTTTCTGGCTATCCAATAATTTACACATGGTTTAAAACAAGCTTTCCCTGTTAATTAGTGTCAGTTCATAGAGCTCTGGAAAAATACACAATCTTTAAGAAAAAGATTCATGTTCTATGCAATTAATAACCTCTCAATCTCTCCAAAGCCAGTATGATAATCTTGAAGGAAAATAATTCTCTTTATCTCTTAAAATTTAAAACTTAGTTTTAACCATATTTTCAGTAAGATTCTCATTGTGTACCAGCAATGGTAGTTCCTTAAAACACAATTTTTAAACACTTGCTTCTTTTCTACCCATAACACAGATACTGTATTTACATATTATCAGTAACACAGAGGATATCTTGGTGTAGAACATTTATTTATTTATTTCACGAAACACTCAAAGTTTAGGTCAGTGGGAAATAATTTTAATCAAAGAATTGTACATTTTCTTCCCACGTATCTTGCTTTGTATTAGGAAATGACACTGCGATCCATTTCACTAAAATATTACAAAATATTTACAAGAAAATATTAAAATAATCAAACACAAAAGGCAAAATGAGATAAAATAAACTTTTTTTTTCAGAAATCTCTACTCCAGTGCCCACTGCACACAAGAAGAGAATCAAAACAAGTAACAAAGATCCCCTGATCACAAGTTTCCAAAGAATTGGAGAAGGGGAACAAATGGGATGAACACGGTGGTATGAAAGGGAATGGTATTAGCAGCACTGCTTCAATAACCAATCTATTCTGAATGAAATAATCCTCTCTTATATGCAATAAATTCTGAACAAGGCTAAACTTTAGGATATTCCTTGAACTCAAATTTAAAAATACCCTGACAGTGAAAGTCGCTCTTTCACAAAGTTTAGAAAGAGCCTCTTTCCCCATGAACCACTGATATGAACAGAAACCTGCTCTGGCATTAAAAGCTGTTACAGGAGCCCTTCCATCTCTTTCATGAAAGCTTCATAAACATCATCCTTAGTCTGCACTGAGACAGGAACAGATGGACCAGACTTGGGAGCTGCTTTGGCAAGAGGCACAGCAGAATCATCCTCTGACTTTCTTTGGGGAGCAGCAGTGGCCCCTTTATTCTCCCGACGTACCCTCAATGCAGTGGGCACGAATCGAGTGATCTCTGCCTTGGGATTAGTGATCTGTGGCTTGGCACTGATGGTTGCTGTTGCTTTCTTCTCAATGGTGGCTGCACTTGTATCATCCGCCTTGGGTCGCTGAATCAAGTTGGGTGGAGCACTTAAAACCCCTGGGTTCGGCAACGGAGCTGGTGGGAAAAGCCCAGGTGGGGCAGGTCCAAGTGGAGGCACCAAAGGTGGGCGCATCATGCCGGGACGAGGTGGAGGGATACCTAAATGAAGGAGAAAACGGGCAGATGAAGACTACGAGGATAAACTGTAACTACTATAAAGGATGTGAAAAACAGGTTGACAATTTTTTAAAAATTGGCAATTGACAGAAAATAAGCTAAAACCATGCTGCTTATTACTATCTGAAACTCAGGAATATGTTTTGATACTAAGGAGTATTTTATTATGAATTAATATTCACTTTCAATCTGTACCCCTGTACTTAGGTTTTCTTCCTGAGTAATGTGCTAAATAAATAGAAAGTTAAACAGGGGCGCCTGGGTGACTCAGTGGGTTAATCCTCTGCCTTCGGCTCAGATCATGATCTCAGGGTCCTGTGACTGAGCCATGCATCAGGCTCTCTGCTCAACAGGGAGCCTGCTTCCCCCCCCCGTCTCTGCCTGCCTCTCTCACTACTTGTGATCTCTGTCAAATAAATAAAATGTTTAAAAAAAAAAAAAGTTAAATACAAATCTGACAATACCAACTGTTTTCAAGTATCATTTCAAATTTGTCCAAATTCAGATCTGACAGCCCAAGACTTTAGTCTAGCTGTATAGTGCAGATACCATCAAGGCCAAGGTGGGGGGTTTGATCCTCCTGCATTATTTACTGATTTCTACACCATTCCTCCCCTGAAAAAGGTAACCCAACAGACAGGAAATGGAATTTTAACCATTAGGGGACATGAATATAACTAATCATAGTATGTTACCACTACTGGAAAAGAATTCATAACCTTTGATGATTCAGACATACCATTGTCATTTACCCAAAACTGCAGATTTAATTTTCTTCAAATGCCACTTTTTAAGACCAAATATAAAATACTAAATTTCACTGAACTTAAGATACTACTGCTTATACAGACTCATAATTATTCCAGATACCATTAAGAGTCCAAGCTGAGCAGTTTAGGAGGAGGTTTTCACTTTAAACCGGGACAGTGTAATGAACTGGAAATACACCTACCACATGTAATAAGAGCACAAGGTAATCTGCCTTTTATTTTCAAACTTTAACTCTGTACTCATGCAAATATATGGAAATATGTGGAATAACTTCACAATTGCTTTCCCCCTCCCCAAACACTCTATTCAAATGGCAAATTTTATCCAAGGTGGTCTCTGCCTGGGAAAAGTCCCTCACAGGACAGGCAGAATCCAGTGCATATACCCTGTGGAAGAACTCAACTTCAACCTAGGCCAAAAGCAATTAAAAAACATCATTTTAGGATACCCCTTGATTTTAGGAAACTAAAATGTGAAAATATGTCTTAGAGCAGATGAAATATATAGTGGTCAAGTTTTTGTACTAGAAATCAAAAGGTTCACCTGGAGGAGCAGGGGGAGGTAGCCTTGGTGGCGGTCCCCGAGGAGGAGGGCCAGGAGGCAGACCTGGAGGTGGCCCTGGGGGAGGGCCGGGGGGTCGGCCTGGTGGTGGGCCTGGAGGCAAAAGTCGGGGTAAAGGCCCTCGGAGTCCTGGCATTCCAGGTGGTCTCAGGAATGGAGGAGCTCCTGAAAAGAATAAAATGACAAATTAAGAGACATACATAGGAAGTCATAACTTGATATAAAGGTAACTCAAGTGTGGCTTGATTTGGCAACTTGAAATCAGGTAACATCAAAAACTGATCAAAATGTAGGTGGAAAAAGAATTCATTCAACAAATATCTGAGCACCAGAGACCTGGAACTGGATTTGTTACAGATCATTTCTCTTTATTTGCCAGTACTGACAAAAAGCATAGCTGCTGCTGCTGCTTTTTTTTTTAATAGCTCAGCTCAACTGGGCTAGGAACTATATAAAGAAAATAATTCTTAAACGGGCTCTTAAAAGCTGAAAATGGAATATAAAGCAGGGTGCTTTAAGGATTCCCCCTGAAACACCGGAAGACATAGCAAGGATGACTGAAGATGACTTAAGAATGGTAATGTGCTTCTGCAAGACCAATCAGAAAATGATGAACTCAAGTGAGGAAAATCTAACTTGACAACTATAGGATGAAAGACTATAAAAGTTCAAATTTCAAGTAACCTTTTCATTCTTACATGCCAAAGATATTAATACTGATTCCTTTTGTTTCTAAAGACCGACATCCAACAATTCCCAACCGAAGAAGGATGCCTGTTAGTATTTACTGTGCCCTAGTCCCATTAGCCATCAATTTAGAATTGGGTCATCTTGTCATATTAAAAAACAGTACTAAAGAAAACACCAGTTTCATATCCAGTTTCTGCCCGTTAACCTCAACTACATGACCCTGAAATGAGAAGAGCTTTGGAGAAAAAGATGGCTGTCAGAAGTACTATGAACTGTGAACAGTGCTATAGGAAAAAATGAACTTATTTCCTTTATCTCTTCGTGACTTATACTAGGATTAGAAAAAACATCGATACCAATGATGTATATTTTTGGAATGAGTTCATCACTCTGATCACAGGTAGACTTGGGTTATTTCCTCACAATGTAGCAGTGCTGACTTACCGGGAGGTGGTCCAGGAGGAAGGCCAGTGGGAGGTCCAGGAGGCCGTAAGGGTGGAGCCGGGGGTGGTCCAAGAGGAGGTGGTCCCGGCATGGGAGGTGCTTGAATCTGAGAAGGAGGAACAGACTGTGGGGGGGCTTGCTGCTGTGAAGAAGCAGTAGATGTGCCATCAGAAAGAGCTTCCTCTTTATGCTGTTTTTGTGATTGCTTTTCTGCTTCAGAATCATCAGAATCATCTTCGTCGTCATCCTCTGAAAATTCTTCTACTTCTCGTCCCTCCTCGGGGATTTCCTGACCTAAGAGAAATATTAAACCAGGTAAATGGAGTTGATTCATTTTTTACAGCCCACAAAATAGTGATGCCTGAAGACATGTGCTCAATTAAGTGCTTCCTTAAAATGAACAACTGAAGAGCCTTCTTCAATAAACTACTTGGATGTGGAGCAATCAAACAATATTCTACTCATCTGTGCTAGTGGAGCACAGTGAAACAAGCTCAGGCTTTAGAACAAGGACCAGGATTTAAATGCCAGTTTAACCACTTATTAGCTGGGTAACTTTGGCAGCTTAGTCTCCAAATGTCTCCAAACCATAATTTCTGTAAAATAAGGATTTATTACTCACTTCAGGGTTGTTGATATACTAAATGGGAAAATGTACACAAAGGAACTGGCAGGAAGAAATACTTGAAAGGTGATTCGATTACTCTTCTATCTCACCTGCCATTCGAAGCATCATGGCTTGAAGAGGAGTCAGCTCCTTCATGTTCTTTTTTTTCTTCCTTGATTTTCCAGGCATATCTGCAAACCTTACACTCAGACCTAAAGGGTGGAAGGAGAGAATGGGGTGGATTAGGAACAACAAAATTCAGCAAATGCACAGTATATAATACTAGAAAGCAACAGATAGGACTGCTGCCCACTATGTGGCAGAAATTAAGTGTTGGAAAGAGTCAGCCATATAAAAGATAGTCTAAGAAGTGCCAACTGGTTGGTAAACGGCTATTGTGATTTACGATCTGTAAAATTCAAAGAATACTATTAATAATTTTATGCCAGTTAAATTGGAACACCCAGATAAAATAATAAGACATTTAGAGAAATATAAACCACAAAAATTAGCCATAGAAGTGATAAAACCAGAACATATAAAATTGAAATGGTAGTTAGAAATCTATTTTTAACTGGCCCAAATAATTTTATAAGGAAGTTCAGCCAAACATTAAATAAAAATTTCCTGTAAAAAGGCACAGAAAAGATGGAATGCAATCTAGAACTAATGAAGCCAGCACAGCCTTGATTCTAAAACTAACCTACTGTAAAATACAGTTGACTGTTGAACATGGGTTTGAACTGAGGGGGGTCCACTTACACATGGGTTTTTGTGATAAATATAGTATAGTACCGTGACTGTATTTCCTTATGAATTTTCAACATCATTTTCTTTTCCCTAGCGAAGTTCACTGCAAGAATGCAGTATATAATACATGCAACATACAAAACGTGTGTTAATCGACAGTTCATCTTAACAGTAAAACTTCTGGTCAACAATAGGCTATTAGTAGTTAAGTTCTGGGGAATTTGAAAGTTATGCATGGATTTTTGATTGTGTAGAAGGTTGGTGCTCCCTGTGTTGTTCAAGGGCCAATTTTATAACCATACTGAATCCAACAGTGTTTTAAAAGAAAAACACATCATAAACATTTAGGGTTGGTCCCAGAAATGTAAGATAAGGGTGAACATTAGAAAAGCCATGAATACAGCTCATTATAATAAACAACTTAAAGAAAAACCGTAACAGCTCTGAACAGACACTTAAATATTTACAACAAAAAAACCTTAGCAAACTAAGACTGGAAGGGACCTTTTTTTAACCCGATAAATGAAGCTATCTGCTATTAAACATTATGCTAAATGGTGCAATATCAGGAGCAGTCTTAGTTGGTAAACATTTACAAAGTTCCACGTGGGCAGGGCTTTAGTTTTCTTTACTTTGTACCCTTTGTCTAGGAAAATTCCTTGCACATAGTAAAAACTCAGTGTAAATATTAGATAAATTGTCAAATCCTAGTAGGAGAGCCACATTAAGCACATGTACATTGGTGAGTACACGTAAGTAAAACAAGATGGCAGAAAAAGAGAAAAATGAGGCAAAGGATCACACAATGCCAGAGAAAAATGAAGCTGCCGTGGCTTTAAGGACTTTCTTTTTTTAGTACTGGCTTCTACGTAAGTCCTAGATAATTCTTTATTACCAGCTCTATGCACCCTGTTAAGATAGCTTTTGGTTTGCAACCATGACTCTTTTTTTAAGATTTTATTTTTTTATTTGAGAGAGAGACAGACAGAGCAAGAGCAGGAAGGAGGAGAAGCAGCTCCCCACAAAGCAGGGAGCCCAAAATGGAGCTTTCATCCCAGGACCCTGGGATCATGACCTGAGCCAAGGCAGACACTTAACCAACTGAGCCACTGAGGTGCCCCTGAAACCATGGCTCTTAAGAAATATCAGGACAGGGGCACCTGGGTGGCTCAGTGGGTTAAAGCCTCTGCCTTCGGCTCGGGTCGTGATCCCGGGGTCCTGGGATCAAGCCCCGCATCGGGCTCTCTGCTCAGCGGGGAGCCTGCTTCCTCCTCTCTCTCTCTCTCTGCATGCCTCTCTGCCTCCTTGTGATCTCTGTCAAATAAATAAATAAATCTTAAAAAAAAAAAAAAAAAGAAGTATCAGGACAAAGATTTGTCATCATTACAAATATGAACAACCACATAAATATAGTGGTGCACACTATAAAACCAATTTCTTTTTTAAAAAATAATCTTATTTATTTATTTTAGAGACAGAGAAAGCACAAACATACATGCACAAGCAGGGGGAAGGACAGAGGGAGAGGAACACTGCATTGAGGGCAGAGCCCAACGCAGGGCTTGACCCCACAACCTTGAGATCATGACCTGAGCTGAAATCAAGAATTGAGACACTCAACCCACTGAGACATCCAGGCACCCTTACACGAACAATCTTAAAAGAAACTCAAGACTTAAAAGACTACCAAGGTGTGACACATCATGTATTTTGTACTGTTCAGTATCTATCACGACTCTTAAAAATTTTCTTGATGAATGTCATGACTTTTAAAAGTACAAGTAACTCAGTCTGATCTTATAATAATCAAATGGACATACATCATACATTATGGATGCTTCCATTAGATGATTCCACTCACAGGTTTAGCTAAATTATAATTATGGTCTGGGCTGATGTGAGAGACAATGAACGCAGAAAATTTAAATGGCTTCAAATGTAAATAAGCAGACTTATCAAAAAACAATAATGTGACTATGGCTTTCTCAATATGGTTATGTGGTTATTCTCCTTTTTTCTTATCCAAACCCACAAATGTCCACCAAGTATTACATGTCCGGAACTTTTAAAGACTTTTGATGTAAGAATGAATAGAGCTCAAAATTACTTTCAAAGATGCATTAATAAATCAGGACCCTCAACTTGTGTGCTACTTATGGATCAAGCCATGGTACTTTCATTTGCACATACCTGACTTTTTTTCTTCATTGTTGTCTCTCTCATTATCATCACGGTGCACAAATTCATCCCCTTCACTTTCTCCATCTGATCGGTCAGTGTCGCTGTCATCAGTACTGTCATCATGCTTATCTTGATCCATGTCCTCAGGATACCCGTCATCTTCACTGGTGCTGGAAACATCATCATCATGGCCCCGTTGAGCTGAGAAGGAGAAGGGATCAGGAAACAAAGATGATTGGACCCTGCTCTATATGGTATACAAAGCAGAGAGAACTGTGCTATTTAACTTCATTATGTAAAATGATTCTGTATATGATAGTTCTTCACATAGTCTGACAATAGTATTTCCATTTGGTAACAATTTTTTAAAAATCTGCTCTAAAAAAAAAAAAAGCCTAATTTAAAACACAATAAACACTTCTGTACTTCCTTATGTATGCTGCTTTTACTTGGGTGAATTCTATGATTTATCCATCTTGTTAGTATGTACATGTAAGCCTCATTTATTTCCCAAGTTCTGAGGACAGTGAACCAGATGTTAAACAGGGCAAACAAAAAAAAAGGGCACTGGAAAGGTCACAAGAGCAAAAGGAACAGTCACTCCTTACCAAGTTCTGGACTATATAACATGTCTTCATCCCGCCTACGAGGGGGAAGATCTAGGGCAAAGCCCACTTTACGGCCATACATTTGCAAGACTTGAGGAGGTGGTGGACCCGGGGGAGGACCAGGAGGTTTTCTGCCAGGGGGCAAACGTGGCACACCATGTCCAAGAAGAGGAAGTATAGAAACTGCCCGTGTTGGAGGTCTGAAAGAAAATTCCACAATAATCACATTCACAGTAATGAGGTATTTATTTCCTCTTCTAAAATATTTTCGAGGGATTTCTTACTCTACATTTACTCAAGTGAGGCATTGCTTACGTTCACACTGCCTTTTAATTCCCACTGCAATAATTTTGGCACTGGACAGTTAAAAGGTACTTTTAAGAAGTGTTATTTAATTATGCTACCGCTTCCTTACCCATAGGCTGAAGTCTTTTTAAGGATGGAGGGTGGCTGGGCACCAGGAAGTGGAATGTCCTGGATCAAGATGTTGGAAGGAGCATGTGGCATATCTGGCAAGGGAATGCTCTCCACTTCCACATGCTGAGCATTCTGAAACAGAGAAAAAAGTTCAATAGTATCAGTGCAATCCACAAACTCAACACTAAAAATTCAGTATCTGAATTTATAATAATCTGCTTTATAACCTGGATTTGCTTCCCACCTAACACTAGTATCAGGGAAAAACAATCCAAAGTCGGTCAATGAATGGAAAAAATTCCTATCACCTTTAAAAGAAACAAAACTCCGCTGTTTTTCTCCCATCATTAACTTTTCCTTTTGGGTTATGGTTTGAAATAGCTGTTTATAGAAATCCCAACTGTTAAAAGTGTCTAGGACCAATGCCACTCTATTAAATATTCTGGATGATAAACAGCATTTATCAACTGACTTAGAAATAGTATATATTCAGTAGTAGAGCTTGGGTTTCTAAAATTAGTCTTCTGAATTTCTGCCACATAATACCTGTATGACTAAGCAAGTTCCTTAGTTTCCTTATCTGTAAAATGGGGCCTATATTACTTACCTTGCAAAAAATGATACAATTAGGTTTCTTTTTTTTTACTTTTTTGGACAAATTCACAATGAAATATATAAATTAGGTTTTTTAAAAAAAGTTTGTATTTATTTATTTGACAGAGAGAGAGATCACGAATAGGCAGAGGCAGGCAGAGAGAGAGGGGGAAGTAGGCTCCCTGCTGGGCAGAAAGCCTGATGTGGGGCTCTATCCTAGGACCCTGAGATCATGACCTGAGCCGAAGGTAGAGGCTTAACGCACTGAGCCATCCAGGTGCCCCTAAATTCTGTTTTGACAAATGCATACAGTTTACACTTCTCAATCAATCCCCAAAACAATCCCAAAGCAAATACTTTTACAAATACTTTCATCTGGGGTGCTTGGGTGGCTCAGTGGGTTGAGCCTCTGCTTTGGCTTGGGCCATGGTCTCAGGGTCCTGGGATTGGGCCCCGCATCAGGGTCTTTGCTCAGCCGGGAACCTGCTTCCCCCCTCCCTCTGCCTTCCTGCTTGTGAACTCTCTATCAAATAAATAAAAATCTTTTAAAAACAGAACAAAACAAACCAAATGCTTTCAACTATAGCTCTGCCTGTTCTAGAGTTTCATACAAATGGAATCCTAACTATGAAAGAAGTTCAACATGCTTTGAGATTTATGTTAAAAAATTTTTTTTCTTAATCTCATGCTGTTTTGAGTATTAGTAGAGCATTCCTTTTCATTGTTGAGTACATATAATTTTACAAATATACTAGTTTGTCTATTCATTATCCTATTAATGGACATCTAGACTATTTCCAGTTTAATCCATCTGTGTTGGCAGATGGATTAATTGCTCTTGTAAGTATGTAACATTAAATTTGCTGGTTCATGGGATAGGATTAGTTTGACAAAAAACTGCCAAGAGGAAGAAGTTCATCATGACCAGTTCTCCCATTAACAATTTTAAGAGCAAATCTAAATGTAACATTTTAGTTTATCTCTCTAGTTAATCAAGAAACTTGATTACCTTGACAGCATCAAAATATTGGCTAAGTTGTGCCCTTTTCTGTTCATATTCTACTTCTAGCTTTCTCAGTTCTTTGTAAATATCTGGATTCTCTTTTTCATAGAGACGTAGGATACGTTCAAAGGTTTCACGCAGCTTTTTACGCTTGTCTTTCAGCACCTTCTCGTTTAACTGTGGTTGCTGCACCGGGTTAAACTCTAAGAGAAAAGAGGAGATATTGAAATCCAACACAAAAAGTCACTTCATTTAGGTTATCAGCTCTATCATTTTATAAAATCTCCTTATACACTAAAACTTCTAAAAGGGCTTTAGTCTAGGTATACACTTTTAAAGTTTTATTAAAAAGAAGTGCAATGGATATTTATTGATACTCCACCCTTTTAAAGATAAGACATTAATTTTACTTTCTCTTCTAAAAAAAGTCTAACATTACCTAATTCATTTTTATCATCACTGTAATAAGAATCAATCTTCATTCCTTTACGCTAACAACTTGGTATTGTGAGGCTTCAGGCAGACCAGTCATTTAATTCTGAGATCTTACGCATTTGAATTCTGTGATCTTTAGCTTCTTCATCTGGGAAATGGGGACATCAAGTACTTCACAATGAAACTGAAGACTGAACGTGACCACAAAATATCCAGTGGTGTCTAGCTCACCACTTTTAATTATTTTTTATAACAAACTGCTGTTCTCTAACTACCATACAATCTTTTCTTTTTCCATGTGTTCAACACAGGGCTTAATTTCAGGTCTTTTGCCCCAAAAGGGATTGCTAGCACAACACTCCCAAGCTCGCCTGGTCAATTATACCTTCTTCCCTACATTTCCCTCCCCAGTGACAGACTCAGAGATCAACTGGCGCATGATCCAAATCGAAACTAGATCCTTTCCTGAGACTTTAAATGTGGATATAAGAATGAAGCTTATAGGAGGAAGAAAATATACCTCAAGCTTGACCTTGTTTTGCACTAATTTTTTACCCATTTTCCACTTCCAATCCCAAGAAGTTCATTAGTAATATGTTGAATGAAACTAATAAGAGTTCAGACCAGACAGATGAATAGTCTTAATAATGATACCCATGCTTGCTAGGAGAGTTTTCCTCTGGGATTTGCCAATTATGGGAGTCAATGTATTGTCTTTTTTTTTTTGCCTTAACTAGTTTGAGTTTCATAAATTGTATAAAGTTTATACATTACACATTATAATTAGAGCCCTGATGAACAGTGTTCCCTTCTCCCTTTTCCTTTTTTTGTTCTTTTAACAGATAACAAGTTTAATTATCTTCTTCCCTACCTCCTTCTACTTTGATTTATTCCAAAGGTAGTCTTACATGACATACTATTCTTAGTGTGATTAATAAAAATGTTGAATGCCTGAGTTTTAATCCCAGCTTGCCAATTCCTAATAGCATGACCATGACGAAAGTTTCTCTCTGTGCCTGAGTTTTCTCGCCCATACCCCAGGTAGGGATAATACACCCACCTAAAAATTGTAACATCTGGAAAAAAATTGGTGCTTAGCAAGATAAGAGCTCAATAAACCCATTACCCCTATTATCTTCTGATAAAACCACATGAATCAATCTGAACTCATTTACTAGGTCATTTAATGTCTTGACGTCCCAGGGATAACAACTGCCCATAGTAGTATTTAAACCAGAGGCAACAAATGGGATCAGTTACAGCAGAATTGGGAACGATTTGGGATCATCCAATCTGACCCAGAACTCTTGCTAGACTAAATGCATGAACTGTGCTACATTATTTAAGAGACCACACTATATAGTATACACTATAACCCCACACAGCTGAACTTTTTTTTCAACCCATTTAATATATTACTGAAATCCACTGTACCTCTTTCACTTACTGATTTTTGGCAAGCCACTTAAACTGAGTAACTTCTGAAAACAAAACTTGCGAAAATCATTTAATTATGCAAAAAAATAAAGGGCAGAAAAATTAAAAATTCTAGTATTAAAAAATGGGTATTTATGGGTTGCGGTAAAATTTCCAGCAGCAGCATCACATAGACAATTCTCAAGCAACTCAGATGCCAGGAAAGATAACATGCAGTTATCTTGTGATTCCAGTTATGACAAAAGCAGTGATACTGAAAATGCGTATGAAGAAACTGAGTAAAATTATTCAAAGAAATGTGAAAAAAGAGAAATCCCAATATGATACATAAGATATTCTATAAAATTAGATTTTAAGTATTTTATGATTTCTTCTACCACTTTAGTGGGTCAATTGTCTTTGTCTTCGTGCTGGAAAAAGTGGGGAATTGATAAATTCATGGTAGTCTAATATTTAGATTTACATTGTAGCTGCCAACATTAAAAAAATAAAACAAAAACTCCCAGGTTCAGTCTTCCCTCAATAACTAATTCAGGCTAAATAACGGCATTCATCTAACTCTAGAAGAGATCCCCAGAGTGCAAATGCTCCCCATCACTCAATTTTGTCTGACACTAAAACTAAATCCAAGTACCATATGTTTTCATGCTTTTTTCTGTTTTTCTCATGCCTATGCTGCTTTGTCATTACCTGTTTGCCTGCCTTTGTGTATCAGACCGTTAGTCCTGCTCTAAAATCTAGCCTTTTAAAACAAATTTTTACCCATTTCATCCAATTTCTCCATGTCCCGTATAATTTGCTTGGGATCCTTCATCTTCAAAACTGCAGCTCGTACCATCATGCGCTGTTTTTTGTTCTTAGGAAGAAAAAAGCACTATGTCAAGAAACTGGACATTCCTGAGTTTTTATTTCGATTTAAATCAAGAATCTACTGAAACTGAAGTTGAACTTATCCTTGGTTTCTGATCACTTGTTTCAACCACCATAACCAAGGCTAATAATTTTTGGCTCTCAAAAAATGTTTTAACTTTACACAAAAAGATAAACACGATTTATTATATGAACTTTCTCAGGCAGGTATTTCTTTAAATTTTGTGATATCTTAAGTAATTACTTAAAAAAAATTAAGATTTTTTTAGGGCTAAATTCTAAAATTATAAACTAAAGTTTTGTAGGATTTGATGCTAAACAATGAACCAGGAAAACCCAGTTAAAAACTATTAAAAATCTGCAATATTTCAGTGTGTTAAAGAATGATACTAAAAAGTAAATACTGTCTTATTCTGGGAGAACACTTTGCCACAAACTCAACGGCTACACAATGAGGAAAATGAACCCACAGAGTCATTTAGAGTCACATTTTTTTCCATTCACTAATTCGGTTGCTTTTAACAAAGCAATATGCTTAACAGAAAAAAAAATTCCTTTCGAAGATATTTATTTAACTCAGTGGGAAAGATAATCAAATATATAATGTTATGATAACCATCATGAACATATCTGCAAAGTTATTTCGGTTAAGTTTCCAAGTATAGCATTTTGGCTTAATAAATTTTATTGTTTGTTGTGAAAAGCATGAAGTATCTTTTCTGATAAATAACTGTAAATATTGTTTGGAAATCTGCTAATCCCAAATAATAAGATGTGCCAAACATCACTTAAGACTAAGAAGATGCTTCTGAAATCCTACCTTCTTTAATTCTCTCTTCCGGGCTTCTTTTCCTTTAAGAGAGAGAGAAAATACA
The DNA here is from genome assembly GCF_011764305.1 of Mustela putorius furo. Taxonomy (NCBI): domain Eukaryota; kingdom Metazoa; phylum Chordata; class Mammalia; order Carnivora; family Mustelidae; genus Mustela; species Mustela putorius. The sequence goes on along the minus strand of NW_025422368.1, from coordinate 33,488,914 downwards.
AAACTTTTCAAATCTTGAACACTAGCATTTTGTCCAACTTAATACAGATAACAATAATGTGGGAGGCTATCCTGTGCATTGCAGAATATTTAGCAGCATCTATGGCCTCTACCCACCAGATGCCAACAGCAACCCTTAATTATGCCAACCAAAATCTTGAGATATTTTTGTTGTAAGCTCTCAAAACTAATCTGTCCAAAATTTCAAATACAAAAAGAAAGTTTCAAGCCAATTCCACTTTGCAAGTCAATCAAATTAAAAAATGGGTCTTAGGGGCTCCTGGGTGGCTCAGTGGGTTAAAGCCTCTGCCTTCGGCTCAGGTCATCATCCCAGGGTCCTGGGATCGAGCCCCGCATCGGGCTCTCTGCTCAGCAGGGAGCCTGCTTCCTCTTCTCTCTCTGTCTGCGCCTCTGCCTACTTGTGATCTCTGTCAAATAAATAAATAAAATCTTAAAAAACAAACAAAAAAAAGGGTCTTAATTTTTTGCATGTTTAAAGTTTTCATCATGTGCCCACAACAACACTGGATAACTTTATACAACTGACACCTAGCAATGAATGCTGACTTTATAATTAAGATGTAACAGATTCTCTAGTGTTTGCAAATTTATCACTCCTCTTGTTTATCATTCCACACTAATGGACACTTACGGGCTTGGTCTGTGGGGTTCATAAATTTTCCACTCTTGGTGGATGATGTCGATCTCCGTCCCATGTTGACAATTTGTATGGTTTACTTGTTCATTAAAACAGAAAAACAAAAAAACCTGCAAAAACAAAGAAATAGCTATTCTTCTAATATTTACAGAATTTCTTTTTTTATTTTATGAAATTTCTTTCTACCAATCTCTTGAAAAGTAACATTCCTTTGATTATTAACTTTTTTTTAAAACAGATCACGACTGACTCTGAAACTAAAAAAAAAAAAAAAGTCAGAAACTGCTTCAACAACATGGATAAACCATGAATATGAAAAGCCATTAGTCCTTTCCCTACACCCTTCCTTTCTTTACATGTAGAGTGAAAGAGGAATAAAAAGGAAATGGAAATAGTGATGTGGGTTGAACAATAATGTCACCCTTGTCCCTCTCTATGGTTTTTCTTCACATGTATTCACATCTGTAAGATAGTAAAAACTCATTAATTTAAGCCTGCTTAATGCAAGTTTAGTTCTAATTCACATATAATTCTTGATTCTCAAGAGCTTAAAACATAACTAAAAGTGCAAATATTAAAAAAAAAAATCAAAGTATTACATGAAGGAGTGTCCAAAAACGTCCAGATACATATTTTTCTACTAGTACCTACTTGGCTCCCGATTTCTATTTTTTAATGGTATCTGAAAGGGATGACTGAGAAAAAATGCTTTGCAAGTCTAAATCTTTATTACCCGAAGATACTACTATATCACTCCTTTCTCTTATTTCAATTGTGTAACTTTTAAATACTTATTCTTCCCAACAGTAAAGTCGACAAATTTACTTCCTTTTGAAAGGAGACTTTTAAAGGGTGTGAAAGGGAAGATCATGAGGTGTAGCCCATACAATTAATTATACCTTTCCTTAACGATTTTTGTCAGAAAAGTTCATTAGTTGATGCCTCTTTCAGCAAGCCTTCAAATGCCTTGATTTCTGCTAAATGCTTCGGAGTTGTTCCAGGGGCAACTAATTTATCCTGTCCAGGGTTTCCTTCTCAGAAAACCCGGGGAGTGGGGGAGAAGGGAGGCCGAAACACGACTGGTATAAACACAGGCTCTCCGGTCTTTGATGGCCCGTTACCATTTTTGCCGTCCTCTCTCAAGGACCCTCGGGCTCCTGTTTTGACCCTCTTCTCCCACAAGGGAAACAAAGGACGGACGGGCATTCGAGTTTCTACAGAAGACCACGGAGCCCAAGTCTGCACAAACTACTTTTAGCCCGAAAGCAGTAACGGCAGGGAAATCGGGCGACAGAACCGAAGAGGCTGCAGCGGGTCGGGGCCCAGATCCACCAAGAGAAGCAACAAGCAGCAACTGCCGAAACCATAGCGACGGTTGACCCGGACTCGAGGTACAAGAAGACGTCAAATCTAAAGCAACCGGTCAACGAGCACAGGTAGGAGGCGGCGCTAACCGACTCGGGAGAACAGCAGCTTAACTGCTGGAAGCCGCGCGGCCCCTGGCTCCAAGATCCCCCCCGGTCCGTGACCAGGGAGACCCAAGCCGCGAAGAGGAGGAACCGGGCAGAGAGGGGCCTGGCGTCCCCGAGGCAACTGCGCGGGCCCGGAGCAGGGCGGGAAAAGACGAAGAAACGGAGTGAAACAGTCCTGCACACTCACACTTCTGCTGGACTCCTGGCACTGCGAGAAGCGGGGAGGGGACGATTCTCGGCCTCTTTTACGTCGTAGGGGCCTTCACCTCTGCGTGCCGGTCAGCCACCCAGCCACCGCCATCTTGAAAGCTCGCGCCCCTCCGCCATCCTTACGTCACTTCCTCTGCCTAAGAGCTCAGATCTTAAGTGTTTCTCCGCCCTGCCACCATAGAGAGTAACCAAGAACTCTCCGACCAGAGTCTCTTCCGCTGCAAATCAGTACCAATTAGTTGACTCTCCGCTAAGATCCCGCCCCCAGGGAGCGGAACCAGGTTGATTGACACTTCTTTAGATCAATAGAAAGAAGAAAAACGAAGCGGGTCGGATAGGTGATTGGCTGGTGGGAAGACGGCCCGAGACAGTTTGACCCAATTTCCGGAAGTTCAATTTATAGGGCTGAATGAGAGTGCCCGATCGCAGTGCGGGAGCGGTTTTGCAGTCTCTGTAGGCTAGAGTTGTATTAGTTTTTGAGTTTTTTTCTTCTTGATGTAAACGAGCGCGATCTCTATCAAACAGATAGTGTCTGCTTGAAAGTGGATCCCTGCATAACATTTGCTACTGCACTTGTTGCGCTTTCCCAGCGTCAAGCCCGTCTGGAAGTTTCCAGGCGCACAGAACATAGGTAGACCTGAGCGAAGAGATCAGGTCCCGTGTTGGAGTCCCAGATTGTTCATCTACGAGAAATTATAGTAATTTCAATGAGTTTTTTGGAGGAGGAGATGTGGGGATACACGTGCAGTCAGTTTTAAATTTACGAGTGGTGAGGTTGCTTTATATTGGCTGCTTTTCCCTTTTGGTCTTTTCATCAGCTAGAAGTCCTTTATGATGTCACTATACGTACATACAGATTATCACTTAGTTTCTAGTCTTAGTCCTTCCCTTCTCTTCTGTCCACTTTTTGTCTAAGCCTCTTATCCTGTCTTTTCCCCTTAAGGGTAAGTTTAATATTTAAACATTATATTTTTAAGAGATACCCTTGGTTATTTCTGATCTTAATATCCCTTCTAGGAAACTATGTTAGGTATTGGTCAGTTCTTACTGTCAATTATAAGTGCTCCAAAATACTGAAGGAGATACACATTAATTTTTAACAATATTTTAAATGTGCACTTAAACATTTAAGGTGAGTTTCTTACCTAAACCACCCTTTGTCCTAGAAAATTCATGATTTGGTTTTAGACTGAATTTTGAGTCCCAGAAAGAGCAATAACAAGGTCTTGTAGTTTAGAACTTGTAAGTTAGGTAATAAAATTTGATTTTGGAGATGAACTAATTTAGTTTTGCAACTAATTTTAAGAAGCAGTGACGGAAGAGAAAAATGAAGAATACATTTGAAAAATTAGTCTTTGATCTAGCTTAATTTTTGAGATATGCTGAGCTTTTAAAATTTCAACACATTTCTTGTACTAAGATGCAAGAATCAATTATAACAAACACATTCTTACATCAGCAACTTAATGATTATGTAAGTAGAACCCAAGAGTCACAATGGGGAGTCATTAGTTGGTGAAAGATTTAGAAAACCCTGTGTCTGCAGAAATTAACTGAACCGTTAGGCCTCCTTAGCCTCTGGATTTTTCTGAAATCAGGTATTTAATGAAATGAGGCACCTAAAGTTCTATGTAGCAAGGACAGTTTCATTATGCTAGTATGGAAAAGGAAGTTTCACTTTTTGGAAAAATTATAATAAATTATGACTCTCTTTTAAATGACAAATTCTTAAAAGAGTAACACCTTCCTCCCCTGCATCCCAAATGTATTTTATACATGTGTAGCTGGGATTTGCATGTTTGTTTGTTTTTTTTTTTCAAATGTTCCAGAGTGTTCAAGCATGTTTGTTTTTTTAAAAATGTTCCAGAGTGTTCAAACATTACCGTGAGGAATATTTAAGCATCACACCACAGTTGGTCAGGGTTGATTGCAATTATAGAAACAGAACCTTTATCTGTTCAGTTTTAACTTTTATCTTTTTTTTTTTTTAAAGATTTTATTTATTTATCTGACAGAGATCACAAGTAGGCAGAGAGGCAGGCAGCAAGAGAGAGAGGGAAGCAGGTTCTCCGTCGAGCAGAGAGCCCGATGTGGGGCTCCTATCGGGCTCAATTCCAGGACCCTGGGACCATGACCCGAGCTGAAGACAGAGGCTTTAACCCACTGAGCCACCAAGGTCCCCCTGAACTTTTATCTTTTAAAAATCCATTTGCATTTATAGGATGTACTTAGTGGAAGTTACAGAACCCTTGCATCCTTTGATCATTAAAGTAAACTGTTATAACCCATACTTCAGTCTCTTCTAGTTTATTGAAAATTGAGCTTAAGCTCAAGGTCAAAATTAGAATTTCCATTTAATTCAAAGGCCCACAGTTTGTGTCTAGGCAGAAGTTACCAAGTGCATCCCCTTAGAACTAAATGATGTGTGAAGCTAGTGGTAGGAATGAAAGTTATTCTTTACTCAGAGTAAATTTTAAGAATTTTGGGGAAAAGAAAAGGAAGAAGTAACACCTAGACTTGCTCTTCTCCAATTGCATTTAATGTAATGTTGATCTGGTAGAGCAGAGTAAGAAGGTATCCTGGGATATATCTTTTGCCTCACAGGGTCTAGACCCAGCTGATAGAAAACTCTGGAGTCTTCTAGTTTTAGCATCTCTTAAACCACCTTGCCAACTTATTAACTATATTTCTGTCCATGTTGGAAACTTAACGGAAAATGAACTTAATCCAAGAAGCAAAACACTATTATTGAGACACAGAAAAATATTCCAGTGGCACCGTGGCTGTTCATTTCATTTGGTGTTTCACTGTGTTGGTGACCTCAGTAATGGCATGATGATACTTTTCTGAAGCTGACTTGAATTCCACAAGATGCTTCTCATAACTTTTAATGGCTGCTTCAAGCTGCATTTTCTCCACTGCTCCCAGGATGGCACGGAAGATCATATCTATGCCAAGGCCAAGAACGGCAACCCCTATACTACCAAGGAGAGAAGCACCAATTTGAGCTAACACAGTGACCAGCTTGTTAATGATGCCAGTTGTGACGTTTGAGCCCACAAGTTTAACAGCTACTGCACTGGCTGCGGAAGTAGCTTCTCCCAGGATGACTGAAATGACCTTTTGTACTATTGCAATTTTGTCTGTTTCCCTTTCTTTAATATCCTGAAGTTTTCTGTAGAGGGTTGGCTCTAGCTTATCTTTTAGTGCTTCATCAACCTTTTGCAGGTAAGTTTGGATTTTCATAATGGCTTGGATGATGATATCACAGTTTTCTTTGATGGTCCCATCTCTTTTCATCTCGATGGAAGCCAAGTTGCACCCCAAGTGCATGTTTAAGACCTCAATCAGCTTATTAGTAGCATGGAAGCTATCAGATAAACAATCAAGAAGCTGCTGGTGAAGATGGTTTACTTCCTGCCTTCTCCGTGGATTCTCTGGGTAGAGGAAGTCACTCTGAGACATGTTTCAAATATAATTTCTGAAAAATAAAGTAGTAAATCTTCACTAAAAATTTTGAAAAATACCTGCTGTCTGTGTGCATTTGACCAAGAAATCTTTTACTTTATGAGTAGAAAAATAGCACTGTGCTATCTAAGGAATTTCTTAGAAAATTCAACAGGTTCTTTAAAGCAATTATTTTTATGAAACTTAGAGTCAGTGTATGGGAATGGGGGTGACAATGCCACCTACCGATGCAATAAACGAGGCATTAGCTTTTTTTGTGGTAGAGAGAAATCCTAGATAAGAAGATCTGTGTTTATCAAGCATCTGGTTATTAGTAAATAAATGTGATTATTTCTAAGTTGTATTTAATAAGGTTTGACATAGACTGCAGTTTGATATGGTTGATTCTTGATGACCGGCACTCCTTAATTTTTCCAGACCCTACTTAGCACACTGAATACACCTACCAGATTGATTTCTCTAATATTGGAAGATAAATTAGTAGAGCCAGAAGAATATTAAAAATCTCTGAATTTACAGGGTTATTAATGTTTAATTTTGTTTAGAGACTAACTTAATTTCTAATATTAAAGTCACTCTGTATGTCTTTACAAACAAATTATTTGTTCTCTAAGCCTAGGGGTCATCAAAGGCAACACACAGAATCTTTACAAAAACTTTTCATGTTAAGGGTATATATGAAACATTCTTTAGATTAAAATCTCACTGGGGGAGAGAGTGGGCATGGTGCAGGGACAGCGCCATTATGACTACCTCTGTGGTCTCATTTGCAAAGCTTAGAAGTTAAATTATTTAGAATGGTTTATAATGCACTTGGGCACAGTGAAGATTAGCTAGAATTGGCCTGAGAAAGGAAATAATGCCATTTCATGAAAGTATTAAAGAGTAAGTGGCAAGAGGATGCAGTAGAATGAATACAATGAATCAGGCCGGAGCCTTCTTGTGTTTGTTCTCGCTTAGAGTATTATGCAGAGAAAATAGGAACAAGCATGTTCAGAGTTTATTTGGTTAAAAAATTTGAGGCCTGTGAGAACAATCTTACAATATGCATACGTTGCATAGTCTTCCTATGTGCTTGGCACTTTAATTTTTAGTTGAAACTCTTAGAAGAAAAGAGAGAATGAAATATCTGTGGTGTCTGGCACATTCTCTCTTGAGTAAACAACATCCTAATGAACTTGGGCCCTATCCACTCTGAGACCATGGCTTTTAGCCTAGATATGGGGAATCTCACAAGCATAGAATGAAAGAATGATATTTTTCTCTCAAGAAAGTAAACATGAAAAGAGCCTGTCCCTCCAAGCCATAAAGATATAATTTAGAAATAGGAAGGGGATTTTAAGTGGATTGAGAACATAATCATTTATGCTGTTCAGTTTAGAAAAATGCCTTGGTATCCCTAATAGAATAAACTTATCACAGTCAGAAATTCATTTGCATCTTTGTTTCAAATCCAGCACACACACACACACACACACACTCAAACCCATGTGTTACACAAATTTCCACAGCAATACTTAGAAAATATCTCAATTTCATTTAAAGAAATTGTTGAGGATTTATTAAATATTCCCCAGCTCACCGTTGGGTGACAAAAGTGTACTTTGATAACCATGAATGTGGACTTTGTTTCTCCTTTTTTCTTCCAGAAATTTTCCATTCAACCTTTTCCTTTTTTGGTTTCTAGTTTTCAGATAATATCATGAAGTGAAAACTCCAGTTTCTTACTTTGAATTCAGAAGATCATCAACTACATTCCTATTCAGATATTTAGGTGAGAGGAGTCTTTGTTAGCTTGCGAAAGTGTAAAATATCTCTAGCAGTTATCATTTGCCTTTATCTGAAGGCATAGCTTCCAGAAAAAGGTATGTTGTTCTATTTACCTAAAGATGAACAAATGGAGAGATGAGACTTCCTCCAGGATAGGAGGCTGAATACTTCCAAGTGGTCAGTTTAACTTACTGTTTTAACACACCTTGACAAATTAATCGTAAAATAAATAGTCAGGGTGTTATTTACTTGAGGAGAAATGTACCCAGGTCCCACACAGATGTAGAGGACTCCATTTTCTTTTTCTTTTCTTCCAAGAGTTGAAACAAAATCAAACAAAACTAATAGATGAGATTTTTTTTTCAGGAAAAAGTAATGATGGGACTTTATCCTCCCCAAATATTAAAGCATCATAAAAATAATATTAGTATTGTACAGGTTGCAGGAGTAGATGGAATCATGGAACAAAATAGTTCTGGAAACAGACTCTTCTATACATTTAATATTAATAATATTACATTATTAATAATAATATTTAATATATGATAAATATAGACTTTCAAATCAATAATAGTTGAAAATGTTCCTGGCACAATGAGCTAGTTTTGGGGTTAGAAATTAATTTTATTTTATTAAAAATTTTTTAAAAAAGAGTTTATTTATTTATTTGACAGAAATCACAAGTAGGCAGAGAGGCAGAGAGGCAGGCAGAGAGAGAGGAGGAAGCAAGGTCTCCGCTGAGCAGAGAGCCTGAAGCAGGGCTCCATCCCAGGGTCCTGAGATCATGACCTGAGCTGAAGGCAGAGGTTTTAACCCACTGAGCCCCCCAGGTGCCCCTATTTTTAAAAATTTTAAAAGGTTATTTATTTATTTGACAGAGAGAGAGAGTAAGAGAAGGAATACAGTCAGGGGGACTGGGAGAGGGAGAAGCAGCCTTCCCACTGAGTAGGGAACCAACCCAAGGTGGGTCTCGATCCTAGGACCACAGGATCATGACCTGAGCCGAATGACTGAACCCAACGATTGAGCCACCCTGGCGTCCCTAGAAATTAATTTTTTCTTAAAAGATTGTATTTATTTATTTGACAGACAGAGATCACAAGTAGGCAGAAAGGCAGGCAGAGAGAGAAGAGGAAGCAGGCTCCCTGCTGAGAAGAGAGCCTGATGTGGGGGCTTGATCCCAGGACCGTGGGATCATGACCTGAGCCCAACGCAGAGGGTTTAACCCACTGAGCCACCCAGGCGCCTTTAGAAATTAATTTTAAAAAGTTAGTGTAATATTTGTAAAAAAAAAATGATAAAATAGAAGAAACTTGATCATTTTCAAATGTCTGTATGGAGGAAGGCTTTATAAGCTTAAAATCAAAGGAAAAAAGTCACACAAAAATTTGACGAACAAGGATGGCTATGTAAAAAGAATTAAAAAGAAACTGGGAAAAATGCAAGAAAAACGAAGTATGAATTTCTAATGACAGTTGCTATCAATAAGAAAAACAGTAGTTATCTAACAGCTAAATGAGCAAGCAACTCAGTACAGTAAAAGCATGGTAGCAGATTGATAAAAAGACTCAATCTTACCAGAAATCAAAGACCCAAGTACTCTTTGAATTGTATTTTCTTTCTTTTACATCCCCAAGGCCTGACACGTGCACTTTTATACCTTCCTCCCAGTTTCCAGATAGCAGTCTATAATTCTGTGTCAGTAACAAGTTTGAGTAAGATGTCGTAATGTGCTTAGAATTATTTTTCAAATCTAACATAAAAGGACTTGTATTTTTCTGAGTTGGGCTTACCTTCCTAGCTCCTTTTGTGTTGGGGAAGGACTTTGGAAGGATTCCTTATGCCTTGCAGATCTTCAGCAGGCCTGCCCTCATACCTTCCCAGGACTGAACACAGTTCAAAATTATTTTCATCCCAACAGTGAGATAAACAATAGAGAATTAGGTGAGGAAGAGGTAGGGTTTGAAGGTGAAACTAATGAATTATTTTTGGATAGGTGAAATTTGAAGAGCCTGGTGAAGGAAGCAGTTTAATAATTCAGTAACAAATTATCTAATGGACTAGTACCTTACTATGGATAAGGTAACATGCCGAACTTTATAGAGCACACAAAATGAAAAGGACATGGGTCCTGCTTTTATGGCATTTTTAATCTAGTTAAATAGTTAAGCCAGACTTCAAACCACTTGTTGAGCTGAAAGTATTATGTCATTTGAAATTATAAGGCTCGTGCTTCATTTGTGCAAATTCAAATTTTCAACAATCTGCAGGTTAATATGTATTAACATTAGGGCTATATGGGAACATTTAGTAATTTAGGGAAGGTTAATAATTTGTTCCCTTTCAAACTGTTATTCTTAGATATATACTTGATACTTAGAGGAGAGGTTATACACCACGCGGAAAAAGAGTTAGCAAAGTGCACATTTCCAGTATTGCCTCTGACAATTAAACTAAGCTCTGACTTGCAAAGTGTTTACTTCACTCAGCAAAACAAAAGCCTTGCAATCAGTTGGAGCCGCCTTCCTTGAAGATCCTAGTTGTTACTTCTGCGCGCCTTAAGGGATGTCTTACCAACAATATATAATAATTACCTAAAAGATGTCTGGGCCATACGTACTTTTCCCTATCTTACTACATTTTCAGGCATGACCTTTTAAATATTGACTTTAAAATTCAGTCTTTTAAAAATCATTTCTTGGGGCACCTGGGTGGCTCAGTCATTAAGGGTCAGATCCCAGGGTCCTGAGCCCGGAGTAGGGCTCCCTGTTTGGCAAGAAGACTGCTTCTCCCTCTCCCACTCCCCCTGCTTCTGTTCCTTCTCTCACAGTGTCTCTCTCTGTGTCAAATAAATAAATAAAATCTTAAAAAAAACCAAACAAACATTTCTTTTGGGGTGCCTGGGTAGCTCAGTTGGTTGTGTCTGGCTCTCAGTTTTGGCTCAGGTCAGGATCTCGGGTTCTTGAAATCGAGCCTTGCATTGCGCTCTGCACAAAGCTCGAGATCCTCTTGTCCCTCTCCCTCTGCTCCCTGCCCCTGGAATGAATAAGTAAAATCTCTAAAAATAAAATAAGTTTCTTTTTTCTTTTTAGTTAGGCTCTGTGCCCAACACAGGGATGAACTCATAACCCTGAGATCAAGAGTCACATGCTCTACTGACTGAGCCTGCCAGGCACCCCTTATAAGTCATTTCAAAGTCACTTTATAAATGAATTTTAAAGATTGGTGCTTATAAGTAGCTAAATGTTATTCTTAATCCAGTTCTTAATACTTGCACCGTTGGTGTGAAAAATGTGATTTTTACATTGTTTATTATCAGATGATAGTGCTCATTGTCTGTGAAAAGTTCACTCTGCACAGTTAGCATCCACTGCTGAACTGCTGTGTTTCTACCATTATTTGAGTATTTTGTTGTCGGGGTTCATATGAGGTAGGTCCTAAGAGCGGTAAGGCAGCCTGATGAAGAATTGATGGCCAGCAGGTGGTGCTCTTGCTCCCCAGCATGCTTTTTTCACCCTAGCCTTTGCTGAAGCCCCAGAGCTTGCTTGTTGCTGTATTTGGACCGTGGGTGCTTAAAATTTAATTTAATGAGAGTTCTGTTGCTTTGTTTCCAAAGGAGGTTCGGAAATCACATGCACTGTTATTGTATATGTAATATTACTTGTTATTTCAGACAATAAAAGAAACTTGGAAAGGCTGATTCCAGTGGTCAGCATATCTTCTGAAACTGGAATGGAAACAAAGACTAACCTGAAATGGATTCTCACTGAAACTAACCTTGTCAATTTTTTTGAAATGAGAAGATCAACATTCAAGATCAAAGAGTGTATAAGAAATAGCAGAGATGTATTGATGTATTGTCTGTAAAAGTTAAGATTTATTTAGAGATACTGTAGAGTTGTTTTAATTTTGGGGGGAAAGGAATCACTTTCCAAAGTGAAAATGTATTGATTATCACATATTCAAATAAAAAATTCTCAGGATAATTTTGTGAATAACAGTAGCTAAATGTCAAGTGTTATAGAAATTTAAAGAAGGAAATTACATTGAGGTGATTAGAGGAAGCTTTGTGGAGAAAGTGACATGTGATACATGTTTTGATAGATGGTAGAATTATAACATGAAGAAATTATACGTAAAAGATTTGATAAAAAAGTACTTTAAAGTATAAAGTCAATTCAACTAATATATAAACGCTTTAAAAATAAAGAAAGAAAAACCCATAAACCTACCATCTTAAATTTTTTTCGTTGTTCCTTCCTAAAGTTTGTTTAAATGTGTAAATATTTTTACCAAGTTGAAATACATTAATTTATCTTACATTAATTTTCATCTGACATTAATTTACTTAAACACCTGCCTAAATTCTTAGTTTTCTAATAATTTTATTATATGAAATATTCCATATGATATCAACCATAATTTAATAAGTACCCAGTTATTTCCCTATCACAGTATTGTAGTGGGCATTTTAATACAGAGTTTTTTCCCCATTTCCAATTATCTCAATTATTTCCTCAGGATAAATTTCCAGAAGAATTGTATAATCCATGAGAAATAAAGTTTTTATTATGGTTATCTTTTAATATGTATTGCAAATTGCATTCCAAAAACTTTTATACCACCATCAAAAGTAAATTTTTATAGCAAGGCACTGTGTATGTTTCAAAGCCAAAGATAGTTCTGTTAAATATATATTGTTAATTTGGGAAGCACAGAGTTAAATTTCAAAAAGAAGAGTTTTTGCTTTTGCAGAAATACATGGTGGTGTGTGAATGATGATATGATACACATGATCTATGAGACTGGCTTCCAAAGAATCTGGAAGGGAGTGCGGAATAGAGTTACAGAGGAAATAAGATCAAGTTTGTTTTGAAAATTTTTGACACTAGGTTATGGGTATATGACACTTGATTATTTTATCATCTCCACTTCTGTGTATGTTTGAACTATTCCCATAGCAACAATTAAGGAAAAAGAGACAAAGAAAACACATCTCAGCCTCCAGTGTTGAGTCATTCATACTCTCTGAGTTTTTCCATTTCTCCCTGCTGTCATTTTCCTCACTGTCCTATTATTGGGTCCAGCTATCCTGGGAAGTTCACTTATTTGGGAGTTTGGGAGTAGGGGATAGGTGAAACCACTAGCTTTTCAAGAGAAAATAGCAGTTACTGACTAGTTCTGAGACTCCTCCTTTAATTTAAATCAAAACCCTGGCCTTTAATTAAAACAAAACAAAACCAAGAATTTGTTGATGGTGGGATGACACTCTTTCTGATGTAAGTTCTAAAGAACGTTTCTGGACCAGAAAGCAGAATATCAGTGACATTCATCAGCCTTTGTTAAATGCTCAGGGGAGAATCCTCTACTTCTATGCCTTAAGACATTAGGAAAAAAAAAAAAAAAAGGGTAGACAATGTTCTGTGCCCTCAAGAAGATAACAGTCTATTTGGAGACAGACAGCATTTAAATGTAATATAGTTTATGAGAAAGCAGAAACTCTATAAATTAACTAGTATTAGATTGTACATTCCTTCTTTCACAGATCCTGAGTACTTATATTGATGTTAGAGACATAAAAAGAAATGCTACAATCCATGTAAACAATACACAGGTGTTGTCTTGTCCTCAGTGCTTTCTAAAACTGCTATCTTTACTGCTTTCTCTTCCCCTCAGACTTAATCAGTTACATAAATTGTTCATTTTCTTCTTTATCTGGTGTCTTCAGAGAAATAAATACTCAGAAGGAAGCGGCCATTGGATACTCTTAAAACAAAGTTGTTTTGTGACTTTATTATATTCATGGCTAGGATTCAAGACTGACATGTTATTTCAAATACCCTTTAATCCAGAGAAACAGAATATCATACCAATATTAGTAGAAATAGCCATATCGCTTACCTTGCTGTGTTTCTGAGTTCAGTAGTCCCAGTGGTTGTTTAGGAATATTGTCAAAGGGCTTTTTCATCTGGATGTTTCCATGGAATGTGATGACTTACAGCCTTTGCTGGTCTCTGCTGGGTCCCTCTGCCTGTCCGCTTTATCTACTATTTCTGCAATCCTCATTCTCTGAATTCTTCTATTTCCTATATTAATATAAAATTAGTATGTATTAAGTCATCTAATTTGAAAGGCAAATAAAGAGGCGAGACATGTAACTGTCTATTCCTTAATGGACTTTATGGTTGAAAAGTGCTGTACGACCGAGCTAATCCAGCTCAGCAGAGACGATGGCTCTGCGTAGCTCCCAGGTTCTGCGATTCTGTCTTGCCATCTATTCCACACATAAGTTTCCTTTACCTTCTGTTGCATTCAGACCTCCATCTGTTGCTGATGGAGAAAAAAACAAATAACTCATAATGTGGGCTTTGTTTCTGTTCTCAAGAGATAAAAACCCAGATATTTGCAACCAAATGTGGTTTTTGTGCGTGCGCTCTTCTTTCCTGCTCTTTATCACCATCTCTCATGGTGTCGGTGAATGCCTTGACCATAGGAAAGCCTTAAAGACTAACTTGACTCCTTTCTCTTAAAGCTTAGAACAGTCTTTCGTGCTTTTCCCTCTACATTCTGTCCTCACCTCCATGGATTCCTCTACAGCAGGGACACCTCAGAAGCAAACAATCACCCCAGCCCCCATAACTTAGTGGGGAAAAAAAAACATGGGCTTTAGAATTGGACGGTCCTGATTTTGTGTATCCAAATATCTCTTACTAGCCATGTAGCCCTGGAAAAGTCACTTAATTTAATTTTTTTCTTTCTTTTTTTTAATATTTTATTGATTTATTTATTTGTTAGAGAGAGAGAGCAAGAGCGAGCACAGGCAGACAGAGTGGCAGGCAGAGGCAAAAGGAGAAGCAGGCTCCCCGCCAAGCAAGAAGCCCGATGTGGGACTCAATCCCAGGACGCTAGGATCATGACCTGAGCTGAAGGCAGCCGCTTAACCGACTAAGCAACCCAGGCTTTCATTGTGTGATGTATTAGTTTGTAATTGATGGGTTGTCATATGGATTAAATGAGATAATGCATGTAAAGAATTTGGCAGAGTGCTTGATATATGGCAAAACCTTCCTAAATGGTAGCCATTTGTCTTAACGTTAACAACACTCATTTCTGTTGTTATGGGGTGGGTAGAGGATACAGCACTGAGAGTCCAGCTAGGAGATACATAAAATCTAAAGGCGCTGTTCTATAGTTTTAAAGGAGAACTAAGTGGAGTACTATTTTACTTCTGTCCCAGTGGATCATTTTGCACTTGACATATCCTGGGGCTTATGAGGTACGGGGATAAAAGGGAAATAGGATGTGTGTAGACAGTGTATCTGAAGTAACGGTGGATGGACAAGTAGGATTTCAATAGATGTGTGGGGTGGGGTCGGGAGGAGAGAATGCAGGTGGAGGGAATACTATGAACAAAGGGGCTAGCAAAATGTTGGGAGCATTTTCAGGGCATAAACTTAGTCCATTACACTGGTGACCCAGGATATACGCGAGAGCAGTGAGGGAAGGGAGTAGTGGAAAATTGAGAGCAGTCTAGATGATCTTAAACGCCATGCCAGCAAGTTGTGTCTTATTCACTAGGCAATAGTGAATCATTGAAGCTTTTTTTTTTTTTAAGATTTTATTTATTTATTTGACAGAGAGAGATCACAAGTAGGCAGAGAGGCAGGCAGAGAGAGAGAGAGGGAAGCAGGCTCCCTGCTGAGCAGAGAGCCTGATGCAGGACTTGATCCCAGGACCCTGAGATCATGACCTGAGCTGAAGGCAGTGGCTTAACCCACTGAGCCAGCCAGGCACCCTTCATTGAAGTTTTTTATTGTGAGGTAATATGAGGAGGATTTCAGGAAGCTTCCTTCATATAAACTATACTAGTGGGTAGGATGAGATGCACGTACTTGAAACACTTAGTGTCAGACCATGGGGTGTAGATGGTAAAAGCCAACTTTGAAGAGGGCAGCCATAGATCTAGTCACTTTTCCTAACTCATAATGTGGGCTTTGTGCTGCCAATTAATCTCATTTTTTTTCAATAAGCAATAGCAATCCAGATTTCTATCTTTCAGTTTTTAAATTTAGAAGTTGATACAAGCAATTGTTGGGTCAAACAAAGCACATCTGCGGGTTGGACTTTGCCTGTGGATTTCTGGTTTGGGACCCCTGGGGCCACGTTCACAGTCCTATCTTTTTATGTCTCCTCCAGAACTCTCCTCATGAACATTGGTTAGAGACATCAACACTCCTCTCTATGGCAGAAGAGGATGAGTTGTACTGAAAGTACAGAAACATTCTCAGGCAAGACAGACATCTTGGGAGTTGGCGTTAGATGGCCTTGATCATCTTTGAAGTGCAGTACACTACCTCTTTGGTCTGCTGTTACTCACCTTTCAGAGTTATCTGATGGTTACTTAATTTTTCTGTCCAGGATTTTTAGTTCTACTCCGTAGGAAAGATTGTACCACATCTGCTTGCTCTATCTTAACTGGAACCAGAGCTCTTCTATGTAATTTTTAAGCTCTGTACAATCTTCTCCACTAGATCGGATAGTTATTGAGGATAATGCCTGAGAACTGGTTACTCTGTATATCAGCATATCCAATGGAGGGTCCAGTGCACGATATTCAATCTTGGCTGAAAATCTTTTAATTATTATCTTTTTGTTATTTTTATTAAAGCACAGGATCAATTCCTGCTCCATAGCTGGTGTAGCTTTCCTACCCTTGACAGCGGTTATTTTCCACATTTAGATTTTAAGATCAGTCTCTTTGCGGTTGACAAATAAATAAGTTTTTATCTGGATTACTACTTTGTTTTGCAGTGCTGAAACTTTTGTGCTGGAGAAATGTCTTCAGAGTCAGAAAAGGATAAAGAGAGGCTGGTGCAAGCTGCCAAAACATTTTTCTTTCACATGCAAGATCTTGTTGCCTTCACTAACACACTTATAGAATCGTTTAACAGCACTATGAATGCCCAGATCCACTCCCTGGCTGTGAAGGAAGATGCTAACGTTAAGGATGTCTTTGAACAACTATTCACAATCTTTAAGGAGTTACAGTGTGTCCTGGAGGCAAAGTACGACCAGATGCAAAAGGAACCTTTAAGTTCCAAGATTGCGACAGCGATTTGCTCTATGGTTGAGAAGAGTACCAATGTCAAGGAGCTGCAGCAGTCAGCTAGAGAAATGTTCAAGAATGTTCACACACCAGTCATCGTTGCTGCACTGAATAGCAGTAACATTCTTGGCACTTTGGAATCTTCTCTTTCACTCTTGATGACATGTCCTATCATGAAACTTCAGTTAAGTGACTTCTATCAAAAAGACACTGAAGACCAATCAGGGGCCAACACCTCAGAGAAAAACCAAAGTCCGGGTCCATCCAAAATCGGTACAGCAGACATCTTGAAAAAATTGCAGGATGTGTTAAAAGCTGAACATTTCAAGAATACCATGGAGTCAGTTGTAAATCAGTTGGAGCAAATTGTCAGAACTCTGGCACCAATCTTAGAGATCCTCCAAAAAGCCATAAATATTATGGAATCCAAGATTCCCGTGCCCTAGAAAACCAATGACCAGTAGGAATGCAACAGAGGGGCTCATTTCTGTAAGAACATCAGTTCATGTCCTGAGAATTTTGACAGTATGTTCTAACACCTTTGCTGTCAGAAAGGTGTTATATTAGGATGTAAGTGCAAAAAGTAGTCACCTGGAAGACCATTTACCTCAAGTTTTGCTTTATTCAAATAAAACTAACCAAAGAAAGCCTGCTTGTCATGGCAGTTACTAAAAATAACATGTTGTTCAGAAAATCAAGGTAGTGTATTACATTTGGGGATGTCTCTAAACATTACATATCATCTTAATGCATAATTAAAATAACCTTAAACTAATTTCCACTCTTGGTAATTCTATTTCTGGATACTACAGTGTGAAGTCCAGGTAAATGTAAACATTATTGTTAAATAATCTGGCAGAAAGTACTGTTCAGGTGCAGGAAACATGTAAAATATCCTTCTGCATTTTTAAAAAGATTTTATTTACTTAAGAGAGGGCTAGAGAGAAAGCGAGCGAGCGAGAGAGAGAGAGAGCACAAGCACGAGCAGGTGTAGCAGCAGAGGCAGAGGAGAAGCAGACTCCCTGCTGAGCATGGAACCCGATGTGGGGCTTGATCCCAGCATCCCTTGGATCATGATTTGAGTCAAAGGCAGATGATTAACAGACTGAGCCACCCAGGCACCCCTACCTTCTGCATTTTTGTCAATCCTATACCAATCTCTGTATCATCAGTGCCTTACCTATCATAAGCCATCACTGAATACTTTTGGTATGATTTATCCAGAAGTTAGTAAGAACAATGAATGAAGAGTAATAGTTTTCTTGTTTACTTGAATAAGAACAGAGCAGGTGATTTATTCTTGTCTGCCTCCTACTGAGGTCTTATGATTCGGAGCTATTGGAGGTTCAAAAACGGAGGTGTTCTAACCTTTCGCAAATAAAAAACTGCAACATTTGTAGAGTAGGATTTCTGAGATGTGCTTGTATTGACAAAGAGAGGTTAGATAAATCCCTTTGCCTAGCAGAACGTCTTTGGCTCTCATGCAGCAGGAAAGAGTGTGTGTGTTCACGGTTGCCCTATTCTACATGATAAATAGGAACATTGTTGAGAATAAGACAAGCCATTAATAATTCCAGTTCTTGAGTGGAGTTTTTCTTCTGAGAATACCTAAGTTTTGTCCTCCTTGAAACATTTTCTCCTCTAAGTTTTAAATGCCATTTTCTCCTTTAAAAACAAGGAGATGCTTATTTCCCTACACTTAAAAATAAGGCTACAGCATGAGGGGCACCTGGGTGGCTCAGGGGATTAAGCCTCTGCCTTCGGCTCAGGTCATGATCCCAGGGTCTTGGGATCGACCCCCTCCTCGGGTGCTCTGCTCAGCAGGGAGCCTGCTTCCCCCTCTCTCTCTGCCTGCCTCTCTGCCTACTTGTGATCTCTGTCAAATAAATAATAAATAAAATCTTAAAAAAAAGAAGAAGAATCCCTTCCTTGCTCCCTAACAGTTAAGACCTTGAGAGGGTCCTGTGGTAAGGGCCAAGGGGATTTGGGCCACTTCCAGGGCTTAGAGGGCTTGGAAAAAAGATGAGTTTCAATACATGAATTCTGTATTTTCTCTCAGCTCCAAACAGCTGCTTATTTTCAGGATGTTCTTGAGTGTATCCATTTGCTACCCTGTCCTCAAAAACACCTTGTAGAAATGGGAGGTGGAAAGTGCTGCTCTCACTTTTTCTGAACCTATGTGTGTTTCAGGTTCTCACCTGCCTTCTCTTGGTTTTAAGATTGTGTCCCAGCAGGGGCACCTGGGTGGCTTAGTTGGTTAAGCGTCTGCCTTCAGCTCATGTTGTGATCCCATGGTCTTGGGTTAGAGCTCCACTTCGGGCTCCTTGGTCAGTGGGGAGCCTGCTTCTCCCTCTCCCTTTGCCCCCTCTCTGCTTGTGATCTCTCTTTCAAATAAATAAAATCTTACAACAAACAAACAAAAAAGATTGTGTCCCAGGATATTGCGACAGCTAGGAGAGTCATGGGGAAATGAATGGAACAAGGGCAAAGAAAAGTCCTAATCATGGGATGCCTGGTGGCTCAGTTGGTTAAGCATCTGCCTTCGGCTCAGGTAATTATTCCAGGGTCCTGGGATCAAATCTGGCATTGGGCTCCTTGCTAAGTGGGGAGCCTGCTTCTCCCCTTGCTTGTGCTCTCTCTCTCTCTCTGACAAATAAATAGAATATGAAAAAAAAAAAAAAAAGACTGGAGGCATGACTGGGGGCATTTTGAGGGAGGTCCTTACCACACATCAATGGGAATGGCAGCTAGGATGAGCCAAGTTTCTTCAGTAACGGTGGGTGGTTTTCAGATGCTCGTGGCTCCTCTGAGGCCGATCATCACTGACAGTGCCTCTCACAGACATCTTACCACCGAGCACCACTGGTCTGTCCACTCCAATGACTTCTGCCCACCCTGTGGACGTATGGACATATTTGGGGGTGGGGGAGCTACACTCTTCTCAAACCCATTACTCTTATTTAGTGTTTCCCTCAAATTCTTTGTTTTGGGTTCCTCTCATTTTCTCTTCCTTCCTTCTGGTTTTGAAAAGCAGAACTCACTAGTTTCTACCTTATATCTAGTTCCATTCCTTCTCCAGAGGCCATGAGCACAGTGTGACCTAACGGAATGAAGCAATAGTGGGGAGTAGAAAGTGAACTGTCAAGAAGCACAACAAAATAAAATGCAAGGGTACTTACTATATGAAGATAAGGAAGGGAGGAGGGGGGGAGGAGGGCAGTGTAGGGGGGAGGGAGGAGGGAGTCCTGTAATACTGCAATACCTCTTTTTTTTTCACATCTTATCACTTGCCAATGTTTGGCATGTGTTAGCGTCTCTGAAAGCATCCAATTCAATAAAGGTTTATTGAATTTTGCCAAGTCAAGATCTGGGTTCATAAAGTGTAAGTCAGTTTGATTCAGATCATTAGACACCTCAGGCCAAGAATCCTATCTCTCTCAATAAATCAAGCTCCACAGAAAATTTCTTTCACTGGTTTATTATTTTTAAAGTCAGAGCAAATAGGCATATTAGAACACTGAATCATAAAGATGCAAATAAAACAATAAGTGAAGCTAGAGTATTTTTTACATACACAAAAAGGAGAGAAGCATTAATAAAAATTACCACAGGAGATAAATACTCTGCAACTTTATAGGGCTAGCTCTTTTAACCACCCAGGTGAATTTATCCATTTTACCTTCAAAGATCTCCCAGAAGGAAAAAGCAGAAATTACAATGAAGTTTTTGAAACTGGTCTCCTCTAATGTTTCATGAACTTTGAATCATGTCAATTCTCTACCAAATAATTTAGGAAATCTCTGTAACCACAATAAAAATTTCATTTGATTTTTTAAGTTACTTATCTAGATCAACTCTGAAAAAAGAAAAGTTCAAAAACTAAATCAACTCTGAAAAAGAAGAAGAAAGAAAAAGATTGAGAATTTACCAAAGTTATAATTACACAATACAGATTCATGTTAGAGGGAAAAGTAGACAAATAAAAATGAAGCATGTAAAAAAAAAAAAAGTAGCAGCAGGAGGAAGAATTATCTTTTTAAAAACCTGGTAATTCCTTTATGGATCATAATCCCATCAGTCAAAAGCCTGGAAGGCTTCTTAACACAAGTTCTAGGTTTCTGATTTTATAGATGTGGGATCAGGCCCTAGGGTTCATCCTCCTAACAAGTTCATAAGGGACTCTGGTGCTGCAGGTGCTGGGTACATGTGTTAAGATCACCCAGCTAGCTTCTTACTCAGAAGAATGATCTCTCATGGAGATCCAATGCGTTTGGCTGGCCTTTTAGCTTGATCAGGTAGCTCTTTCCTCCCCTGCCCACATTACAGTTTCACTCTGCCAGGTCTATTTCCTGACCCTTGTGTACACCCATCATTCCTATATCCCCTGTTTCTCTTCTACTCAGCTCTCCTTTTCTATCTGAAGCCCTCTGTTGAGCTTTATTTCCAATAGAAAGCTGTATCCAACCGTAGGACAGAGGGATCTCACTTTTCTCGAAACTCAGCACTTTTTTTGCATCCTTTTTGGCACTAAACGCTTGACACATACCCACACTGACTGTCTTCTTCCTCTCACTCCTTGCTCCCACCCCAAGGTTCCAAGACCTCACCCAAATGCTGCCTCCTCCCTGAAGTCTTCCTGGCTTCTTCTTTTGCCTCAGAAGCCCTTTTGAGCTCTCGTGAACAGAAGACTTGATATTCCCCTTTCTTTTGGTATTTCCTCTATCACTTGTTGGTGTTCTGTTCTTCATTTCCCCCAAGAGATCGTAAACTCATGGATGATCTGGCTTACACTACTCAACTTTTTAAAATTTATTTATTTTTATTTATTTATTTATTTAAAGATTTTATTTATTTATTTGATAAATAAATTTGATAAAGATTACAAGTAGTAAGAGAGGCAGACAGAGAGAGAGGAGGAAGCAGGCTCCCTGCTGAGCAGAGAGCCCGATGTGGGGCTCGATCCCAGGACCCTGGGATCATGACCTGAGCTGAAGGCAGAGGCTTTAACCCGCTGAGCCACCCAGGTGCCCCCATTATTCAACTTTTAATCCCCAAAGTGTTTTGTACACAGTATAGCTCAAAAAGTGCATTTATAAAGCACAAGAAAAAAAATTTGCAACATGTTCGGAGGCTTTTCTGTTGACTTGCAAAAACTCACAGCAAATCTTTTTCCCAGAGCCATGCCCATGGGACTCTCTGTTCAGTAACCACTAACCTACCAAGGTCCCTGGGCAATAAATCATGAAAATTGGGTCTATGGAAATTTTATGCTTGCCTTATTAGGAATAGAGGTCAATGTAAGCTAGGTGTCTGAGGTGCATGTGGCCCTGTTCTCAAAATTCTGTGGAAAGAATGATATACTAGATACTCGAATTCTCAACTGGGTGATTATATGCAGCAAATTCCCCACTGAGTCTCTTCTCTCATGGCACCGTCCCTTTAGAAAGTCCTGCTGGGGTCAAATGAGCAGACTTCACTTTCGTTGTTTCTTTCCCAACTCTCAGAGGGGCATGTATTATGGACTTCCATAATTTAAAGTATAGAGCTAGTCCTCCCCTCGACCCCCTGTAGCCCAGTATCAGGGTCTTTGGAAATCAGGTAAAACAACTCCCATTGCCTCATTTATATTGTAGGCAACTGAGGGGAGTTGGAGAACATTCCCAGCTGTGAAGTTTGGTGATTTATACTTCTTTTTATTTAATTACTGTCACATAGTGGGGACTCGATTTATCTTTGATATTTACTTGGTTATCAGATTCCCCCCCCATTTTTTCCTTTATATCCACATATATCCACATGCTTTCCTAATAAATGTACCTAAATTTCTGATGACAACTTAAAACCCAATTTTCTATAAAGTCCTTCTATAAATTAACATATGGATTTAAATTCTAACTTTTGTAATATTTTAGAAACATATGTAGCACTCCCTTATAGATACCAGTGAATGAGATTTCACTATCTTTTATTAACTTACCCTTTTATTTCTCAAGTTTTAATATTTTCTCTTATCTGAGTCTACACTGCTTTGGTCTTGAATGCTGATAAAAATCTTGGAAGAAAATCTACACTTTAATTATTTCTCCGGGGTTCAAAGCTTTTCCATTTGATGAAGAATTTGTTCTGTGCTTTCAAACTCAAGCTTCTCTGTTTGTTCCTATTTAGGCTTGTTAAATAAAAAAAAATAAGTATTCATAAACTCTTTGCTTGAGATGGGAAATCTGATTCAAATTATTTATGCAAACATATAATTTATTGATTTATGTAATTTTTTAAAAACTCAGGATTCCAGTTTCAGGCATAGTTGGATCCAGGGGCTCATATTCTTTCATCAGAACTGTTTCTTTTATTTTCCTCTTATTTTTTAAAAGATTTTATTTAGGGGAGGAGTCAAGATGGCAGAGAAGTGGCAGGCTGAGACTACTTCAGGTAGCAGGATATCAGCTAGATAGCTTATCAAACCAGTGCAAACACCTACAAATCCAACAAGAGATCAAAGAGAAGAAAAGCAGCAATTCTAGAAACAGAACACTTGCTGAAAGGTAGGACTGGCGGAGAAGTGAATCCAAAGCCACGGAAGATAGACCGTGGGGGGAGGGGCTGGCTCCAGTAAGCCGCAGAACAATGGAGCACTAAATCAGGGCTTTTAAAAGTCTGTGAGGGACATCGCTCCAGAGGTTAAACTGGGGTGAGGCCCATGCGGGGTCAGCACGGCCCCAGGTCCCGCAGGGTCACAGAAGGATCAGGGGTGTCTGAGTGTCCCAGAGCTCACAGGTATTAGAGCGGGGAAGCCGGCTACAGAGACAGAGCGAGGAGTGAGCTCTCAGCTCGGGGTTACCTTGAACCAGTCACAGGCTGGGTGAGCTTGGAGCGCAGCTGAAGGCCAGGGAGATAGGAGTGACTGAGTGCTTTTCTCTGAGGGCACACTGAGGAGTAGGACCTCGAGCTCTTGGCCCCTCCGGGCCAGAGACTGGGAGGCCGCCATTTTCATTCCCGTCTTCTGGAACTCTACGGAAAGTGTTCAGGGAAAAAAGCTCCAGAAAGCGAACCCAAGCAGATTACTTAGCCTGGCCCCTGGTAAGGGCAGTGCAATTCCACCTCGGGCAAAGACACTTGAGAATCACTACAGCAGGCTCCTCTCCCAGAAGATCAACAAGAAATCCAGCCAAGACCAAGTTCACTTACCAAGGAAAACAAGAATTCCAGAGGAGAAAGCAAAGCATGGAACTCATGGCTTTCTCTTTATGATTCTTTAGTCTTGCAGTTAATTTAAATTTTTTTAATTTTATTTTTTTTCTTCTCTAAAGTTTGTTTAACTTTTACCCTTTCCTTTTTAAATGTTTTTAAACTAGTTCATCTTAACAATACCTTTCATTAAAAAAAATAATAATCTTTTTTGAACCTTCATTATTATAGTCATATTTTATCCTTCATTGTATCTAACTTTATTTTTTGTATACACATAGGGTTTTTTCTTCTAAAATTTTTGGGGTACAACTTTTTCTAACAGATCAAAATAAATCTAAATCTAAATAAATAAATAAATAAATCTAAATCTAGCTCTGGGCTTGTTCCAGTCTCCAACCTGAGCAAATTCTCTACACTTTCTTTTTCTTTATTCTACCAACCAACCTACTTTATCAACTCATTTTTTAGAAATTGAAAAAGTTTTTTTTTCATCTTTATAGGCATATTCCATCCCTTCATCTTGTTTACTCTTATATATGATTTTCATTCTTAAAAATTTTAGGAGGTAGTTTTTTCTAAGAGACCAAAATACTCCCAAAAGTAAGTGGGTGGCCTGGTTCTAGTCACCAATCTAATATATATATATATATATATATATATATTTTTTTTTTTTTTTTTTTTTTTTCTTTTTAAAATTTTTTTTCCCTGAACTTATTTTTATCCCCTTTATCCACCCCACAATTTGGGGTCTCTTCTGATTTGGTTAAAGCGCATTTTCCTGGGGTCTTTGCCACACTTTCAGTATTTTATTTGCTCCTTCATATATTCTTATCTGGACAAAATGACAAGGTGGAAAAACTCACCACAAAAAACAAAACAAAACAAAACAAGAGGAAGTACCGAAGTCTAGGTACTTAATCAATATGGACATTGGGAATATGTTAGATCTAGAGTTCAGAATGATGATTCTCAAGGTTCTAGCCAGGCTCGAAAAACGCATGGAAGATATTAGAGAAAACCTCTCTGGAGATATAAAAGCTCTTTCTGGATAAATAAAAGAACTAAAATCTAACCAAGTTGAAATAAAAAAAGCTATTAATGAGGTGCAATAAAAAATGGAAGCACTTACTGCTAGGATAAATGAGGCAGAAGAAAGAATTAGTGATATAGAAGACCAGATGACAGAGAATAAAGAAGCTGAGCAAAAGAGAGACAAACAGCTATTGGACTACGAGGAGAAAGTTCAAGAGATAAGTGACACCATAAGATGAAACAGCATTAGAATAATTGGGATTCCAGAAGAAGAAGAAAGAGAGAGGGAAGCAGAAGGTATATTGGAGAGAATTATTGTAGAGAATTTCCCTAATATGGCAAAGGGAACAAGGATCAAAATCTAGGCGGTGCAGGGAATACCCCTCAAAATCAACAGGAATAGGTCCACACCCCATCACCTAACAGTAAAATTTACAAGCCTTAGTGACAAAGAGAAAATCCTGAAAGCAGCCTGGGAAAAGAAGTCTGTAACATACAATGGTAAAAATATTAGATTGGCAGTGGACTTATCCACAGAGACCTGACAGGTCAGAAAGAACTGGCATGATATATTCAGAGCACTAAACGAGAAAAACAGGCAGGCAAGAATACTGCATCCAGCTAGGCTATCATTGAAAATAGGAGGAGAGATAAAAAGCTTCCAGGACAAACAAAAACTGAAAGAATTTGCAAACACCAAACCAGCTTTACAGGAAACATTGAATGGGGTCCTCTGAGCAAAGAGAGACCCTAAAAGTAGTAGATAAGAAAGGAACAGAGACAATATACAGTAATAGTCAACTTATAGGCAATACAATGGCACTAAATTCATATCTCTCAATGGTTACCCTGAGTGTTAATGGGCTAAATGCCCCAATCAAAAGACACAGGGTATCGGAATGGATAAAAAAACCAAAACCCAGGGGCGCCTGGGTGGCTCAGTGGGCTAAAGCCTCTGCCTTAGTTCAGGTCATGATCCCAGGGTCCTGGGATCCAGCCCTGCGTTCAACTCTCTGCTCGGCAGGGAGCCTGCTTCTCCCTTTCTCTCTGCCTGCCTCTCTGCCTACTTGTGATCTCTGTCTGTTGAATAAATAAATAAAATCTTAAAAAAACAAAACCCATCAATGTTCTGCCTATAAGAAACTCATTTTAGACCTGAAGACACCTCCAGATTTAAAGTGAGGGGGTGGAAAACAACATACCATGCTAATGGACGTCAGAAGAAAGCTGTGATGGCAATCCTTAGATCAATTAGATTTTAAGTTAAAGGCTATAATAAGAGATGAAGAAGGACACTACATCATACTCAAAGGGTCTGTCCAACAAGAATATCTAACAATTTTAAATATCTATGCCCATAACATGGAAGCAGCTAACTATATAAATCAATTAATAACAAAATAAAAGAAACACATCGAAAATAATACAATAATAGTAGGGGACTTTTTCCTTCACTGAAATGGACAGATCATCCAAGCAAAAGATCAACAAGGAAATAAAGGCCTTAAATGACACACTGGACCAGATGGACATCACAGATATATTCAGAACATTTCATCCCAAAGCAACAGATTACACATTCTTCTCTAGTGCACATGGAACATTCTCCAGAATAGATCACATCCTGGGTCATAAGTCAGGTCTCAACTGGTATCAAAAGATTGGGATCATTCCCTGCATATTTTCAGACCACAATACTCTGAAGCTAGAACTCAATCACAAGAGGAAATTGGGAAAGAACCCAAATACATGGAGACTAAACAGCATCCTTCTAAAAAAGGAATGGGTCAACCAGGAAATTAAAAAAGAACTGAAAAAATTCATGGAAACAGATGATAATGAAAACACAACAGTTCAAAATCTGTGGGACACAGCAAAGGCAGTCCTGAGAGGAAAATATATAGTGGTATAAGCCTTTCTCAAGAAGCAAGAAAGGTCTCAAATACACAACCTAACCCTACACCTAAAGGAGCTGGAGAAAGAACAGCAAAGAAAGCCTAAACCCCGCAGGAGAAGAGAAATCATAAAGATCAGAGCAGAAATCAATGAAATAGAAACAACAACAACAAAAAAACCCCAATAGAACAAATCAACGAAACTAGGAGCTGGTTCTTTGAAAAAATCAATAAGATTGATAAACCCCTGCCCAGAATTATCAAAAAGAAAAGAAAAATGACCCAAATAAATAAAATCATGAATGAAAGAGGAGAGATCACAACCAACACCAAAGAAATACAAACAATTATAAGAACATACAATGAGCAACTCTATGCCAACATATTTGACAATCTGAAAGAAATGGATGCATTCCTAGAGACACACAAACTACCACAACTGAACCAGTAAGAAATAGAAAACCTGAACAGACCCATAACCAGTAAGGAGATTGAAACAATCATCAAAAATCTCCAAACAAACAAAAGCCCAGGGCCAGATGGCTTCCTGGGGGAATTCTACCAAACATTTAAAGAAGAACTAATTCCTATTCTCCTGAAACTGTTCCAAAAAATAGAAATGGAAGGAAAACTTCCAAAGTCATTTTACGAGGCCAGCATCACCTTGATCCCAAAACCAGACAAGGATCCCATCAAAAAAGAGAATTACAGACCAATATCCTTGATGAACACAGATGCAAAAATTCTCATCAAAATACTAGCCAATAGGATCCAACAGTACATTAAAAGGATTATTCACCATGACCAAGTGGGATTTATTCCAGGGCTGCAAGGTTGGTTCAACATCTACAAATCAATAAATGTGATACAATACATTAATAAAAGAAAGAACAAGAACCATATGATACTCTCAATAGATCTAAAAAAGCATTTGACAAAGTACAGCATCCCTTCCTGATCAAAACTCTTCAAAGCATCCCTTCCTGATCAAAACTCTTCAAAGCATCCCTTCCTGATCAAAACTCTTCAAAGTGTAGGGATAGAGGGCACATACCTCAATATTATCAAAGCCATCTATGAAAAACCCACCACAAATATTATTCTTAATGGAGA
Organism: Mustela putorius furo; assembly: GCF_011764305.1. Taxonomy (NCBI): domain Eukaryota; kingdom Metazoa; phylum Chordata; class Mammalia; order Carnivora; family Mustelidae; genus Mustela; species Mustela putorius. The sequence goes on along the minus strand of NW_025422368.1, from coordinate 33,461,003 downwards.
AAAACTGAAATCTTTTCTGCTAAGGTCAGGAACACGACAGAGAAGTCCATTATTACCACTGCTATTCAACATAGTACTAGAAGTCCTAGCCTCAGCAATCAGACAACAAAAAGAAATTAAATACATCCAAATTGGCAAAGAAGAAGTCAAACTATCACTATTTGCAGATGATATATGTGGAAAACCCCAAAGACTCCACTCCAAAACTGCTAGAACTTGTACAGGAATTTAAAAAGAGTCAGTATATAAAATCAATGCACAGAAATCAGTTGCATTTCTCTACAACAACAAGAAGACAGAAGAAAGAGAAATAAAGGAGTCAATTCCATTTACAATTGCACCCAAAACCATAAGATACCTAGGAATAAACCTAACCAAAGAGTCAAAGAATCTATACTCATAAAACTATAAAGTACTCATGAAAGAAATTGAAGAGGACACAAAGAAATGGAAAAATGTTCCATGCTCCTAGATTGGAAGAACAAATATTGTGAAAATGTCTATGCTACCTAAAGCAATCTACACATTTAATGCAATCCCTAACAAAATACCATCCAGTTTTTTCAAAGAAATGGAACAAGTAATCCTAAAATTTATATGGAACCAGAAAAGACCTTGGATAGCCAAAGGAATATTGAAAAAGAAAGCCAAAGTTGATGGCATCACAATTCTGGACTTCAAGCTCTATTACAAAGCTGTCATCATCAAGACAGTATGGTACTGGCACAAAAACAGACACATAAATCAATGAAACAGAATAGAGAGCCCAGAAATAGACCCTCAACTCTATGGTCAACTAATCTTCGACAAAGCAGGAAAGAATGTCCAATGGAAAAAAGACAGCCTTTTCTACAAATGGTGTTGGGAAAATTGGACAGCCACATTGAGGAAAATGAAATTGGACCATTTCCTTACACCACACATAAAAATAGACTCAAAATGGATGAAGGACCTCAATGCGAGAAAGGAATCCATCAAAATCCTTGAGGAGAACACAGGCAGCAACCTCTTTGACCTCAGCCGCAGCAACTTCTTCCTAGGAACATCACCAAAGGCAAGGAAAGCAAGGGGAAAAAAGAACTATTGGGACTTCATAAAGATCAAAAGCTTTTGCATAGCAAAGCAAACAGTTAACAAAACCAAAAGACAACTGACAAAATGGGAGAAGATATTTGTAAACGACATATCAGATAAAGGGCTAGTGTCCAAAATCTATAAAGAACTTAGCAAACTCAACACCCAAAGAACAAATAATCCAATCAAGAAATGGGCAGAGGATATGAATAGACATTTCTGCAAAGAAGACATCCAGATGGCCAACAGACACATGAAAAAGTGCTCTATATCACTCGGCATCAGGGAAATGCAAATCAAAACCACAATGAGATACCACCTCACACCAGTCAGAATGGCTAAAATTAACAAGTCAGGAAATGACAGATGCTGGTGAGGATGCAGAGAAAGGGGAACCCTCCTACACTGTTGGTGGGAATGCAAACTGGTGCAACTACTTTGGAAAACAGCATGGAGGTTCCTCAAAAAGTTGAAAATAGAGCTACCCTATGACCCAGCAATTGCACTACTGGGTATTTACCCTAAAGATACAAACATAGTGATCCGAAGGGGCACGTGCACCCGAATGTTTATAGCAGCCATGTCCACAATAGCCAATCTATGGAAAGAACCTAGATGTCCATCAACAGATGAATGGATAAAGAAGAGGTGGTATATATATACAATGGAATACTATGCAGCCATATAAAGAAATGAAATCTTGCCATTTGCGACGACGTGGATGGAACTAGAGCATATCATGCTTAGTGAAATAAGTCAATCAGAGAAAGACCACTATCATATGATATCCCTGATATAAGGAAGTGGAGATGAAACATGGGAGTTTGAGGGGCAGGAAAAGAATAAATGAAACAAGATGGGATCAGGAGGGAGACAAACCATAAGTGACTCTTAATCTTACAAAACAAACTGAGGGTTGCTGGGGGGAGGGGATTTGGGAGAGGGGGGGTGGGGTTATGGACATTGGGGAGGGTATGTGCTATGGTGAGTGCTGTGAAGTGTGTAAACCTGGCGATTCACAGACCTGTATCCCTGGGGATAAAAATACATTATATGTTTATTAAAAAAAAGATTTTATTTATTTATTTGGCAGAGAGAGACACATTGAGAGAGGTAACAGAAGCAAAGTGAGAGGGAGAAGCAGACTTCCTGCTGAGCAGGGATCCCCATGTGGGGTTTGATTCCAGGACCCTGGGATCATGACCTTAGCTGAAGGCAGATGCTTAAAGATTGAGCCACCGAGGTGCCCCAGAACTCTTTTTTTTTTTTTCCTTCCATTTTTCAGTTCTTCCTTCATTGTGTTTGCTCCATTCTCAAGGAGATAGAGTCTCCCCTCCTGGTGGCAAGAGAGTGGCTAGCAGCTGTGGGCTCATACTCATTCTGCTTTCATCCATCTCCACTCAGTTAAAAGGCTCCCATCCCACTCCCAAACCCAATTCCAAAAAATTACCATGACCGTATCTCACTAGTTCTGACTGGGTCCTTTTCTATTCCTGATAAATCTCTCTATCCATGGAGAAGAAATACACTGAGTTCCAGGTCTGCTCTCAGGCAGTGAGCTGAGCGAGTGTTACATCAGTTGATAACTGGGCAGAGTGGTTCCCCGAGGGTATTCAGGATGCCCTGACTGGCATCAAGCAGAAAGGCACAGAGAAAGCAAAACCCCAAGTTTCCTTTACACTCCACTTTTGGAAGAGGTGACGACACTGGTCAAAAAGGAGAGAGAAGCAATAACCACAGGAGCGGGGTTGTACTTTTTGCTGGAACCTGTAAAAATGAACACAAAGAGAACTTTTAAGGAGTAGAGTTTATTTTTTTAAAAAGCAACCTCATTTCTCCTTTGATTCACTTTTTTTTTAACTTAGAAAATTCCTAATAAAAATATTTGAAGTTCGCTACTTTATAAAAGTATCCTCTTAAAATTTTTTCTTTTTTCTTTTTTTTTTTTTAAAGATTTTTATTTATTTATTTGACAGAGAGAGATCACAAGTAGGCAGAGAGGCAGGCAAGGAGAGAGGAGGAAGCAGGTTCCCTGCTGAGCAGAGAACCTGATGTGGGACTCGATCCCAGGACCCTGAGATCATGCATGACCTGAGCTGAAGGCAGCGGCTTAACCCACTGAGCCACCCAGGCACCCTTAAAATTTTTTCTAACCAGCAGAATTCAGCTTGCTCATTTTGCAGATGGAACAGCACCAAGGAGTTCAGAGATTTACTCCAGGTTCCCGGCTAGTTGGTGTGTGAGAGCTCATGATTTTCCATCTTTATTGTCCCCAGTGGCACCATCACCATTTTAATTATCATCACCTTCCTCACCGTTATGAAAGCTGACATTGATTAGCAACTTACTCTGTGCTGTGGTCTGTTTTAAGCACTTCTTATCAATTAGCTCATTTAATCTTCACAGGAAATGTACGAGGTATTTATTCTCATTATTCTCATTGTCAGTGTCATCAAACAGTGACACAGACATGTGGAGAAACTTACCACTAAGCGCACATCTAGTGTGCACTGAAGGCAGCATTCCAGCTCAGGCAGTCTGGCTTAACTCTATCTTTTTAGCTACAGTATCATTTCTCCATATACCACAAAATGTTCTAAAGAGAGGGATTTCCTTTTCAACTAGACTTCACTGACTGTTTAAGGTAGAAAAGATGCTTGGGTTCAGGAAGACTTTTAACTCTGTGATTGCCTCAATATTTGAACATATTGCTTGATAGAGTGACCACATGATGGAGAAATATTTTCCCATTACTTTCACATAATAATGCATAAAATCCTTAGAGTTTCCTGGAATTTCTTGGAATTCTGTAAATGCAATTTTAAAAATCCATTTTTACCATTAACAGTAGACAAGGAAAAGTAATAATGCATAATGTTTCTAAACTTCTGTTAAAGTTCCTGTTAAAATTTATTATTTTAAATTTTAGTCTAGTTTATTATCTGAATTCTCACAGGGACCTTGAGACCATTAATATGACTTGAGCAGCTCATTCACTACAGTAATTCCCAAAGTTTTTGTTTTGTTTTCTCTTCACTGAGGCTGAGATCACAAGGACCTCTGACTCTGTTCTTTCTAACTTTTTAATGGAATATGATTTTACTGAAGAGTTATCAGAGAATATTGACTGACAGTGAAACAATGTAGTGGGTAGAAATTATGGTTACTGGAAGTGATTAGCTGGAAGTGTTGAAGCTTTGTCCCTAAATGACCTTTATGTTAGGTACTTTCATTGGACCTGTTAGGTACTTTCATCTGTAAAGCGAGAGCATCTCATCTCAAGACTGTTGCAAATTCTAGGGTCACTACTTTGCTTCATGGCTGCTATAATGACTGAAGCTCAAATAAGGACAAACATACAGATATTACTATTTTGTAGTCATATTCGTTCTTCAAAACCACCTCTTCAGCCCCCTTTCTCATAACTAGGATATTAAAAAAGCTTACTTTAATTTTATTTTCTCAGGTTAATGTAACTTTTCTTTCCTCTCTTGTTACTTTTTCTCTTTCTTACAGTCATTAACATTTCTACCTCACACTATTATTATCATTATTTTTACACAGACAATATCTTTCTTTAGGGGAATAAATGAAAAACATTTGTGAATTAAATGTCTATGAAATCTTTTATTTAAGGATAACTCACATTAAATTTACTTTTGCATTTGTTTTTGCTTTTCTTCTAGACTATCTATTCAATGCTTTTTTCCCCCTCTGTATCTAGTAGAGTATTTTTCAAATTGGAGGTTGTGATGCATTAATGTTTTATTATGACCTTCATTCCAATAATGTGATAAAAAGCGTTAGAATAAAAAACCCTAGAGTTAAATGACATGTGTACTGTGAATGATTGTCTTGTTATACATATGTGTGTACTTGTATGTTTACGTGTGTATGAAGTGAGTTATAATGCAGTTACAGTCACAGAGGACTGAAACGAATAGTAGGTTCCTAACAATATTTTTGAACGGACAAATAAATCTCCTGAAAGCAGTCTATAGAGAACATTGTCCTGGGCTTTTTGTCATAAAACATGGGAAAAGGTCTTACTTTTGTCATTTATAAACTGAATAATCTCATACAAACCACGTAACCTCTCTCAACCTCAGTATTCCCACCAGTATAGTTGGGTCAGTAACCAATGCACAGCATGGATATAAGAATTAAACAGATAGTGTGTGTGAAAACCTTCTGTGAATGAGATTTGTTATGTAAGTATAATATTTTTGTGGATTATAATTTAATCTGATCAATCTGGCCTTATGGTATATAGTTTAGGGAGAAATACATAATATAGATTGTATTTCCTGAACTCTGAATCTGTGAAATATCAGATTGTTCAGAAAGAAACACTCAATCCCTTGAAAAAAGCAGAAAAAAACTAAAACTGACATACAGTATACCTATTTAATCTGATATTTGGAGGCAAATGTTATCTACAGCCTTTTTCTGTCAAAATGTGGAGATTAATGAGTATTACTTTTAGAGAGTTATCTAGGAAATAGTTGGCACTCAGACACTGATAAACATTGTTTCTTCTGTCTCTTCCTTTGTTTTTTTCTTCACTGTCAATATCACTGAAACACACATTTGTGCCACTGAACTCTTATACCACTTCCATGTGCTAAGTACTTGCCTAGAGTTTTTCAATTGTGTTTGAGAGGGTGGATGCCAAGTACTGCCACAATGCTCCCCTTTGCCCCATTTTATAAATGAAGAAACAGGCTCATAGGTTGTTATTCACACAAGGCCACATAGCTACTAACATATGTGTCCAGTGCTCCCTGACTCCAAAGTTTATTCTCTTTTTTCTACCATGCTGTGTGGTCTCCTAGATTCATTCAATTATTCATTCTTTCCTTTTCTCTTTAAGATTTTATTTGTTTGAGAAAGAGAGAGACAGAGACAGTGACAGAGATAGCGAGAGAGAGCTTGAGCAGGGAGAAGAGGGAGAAGCAGCCTCCCTGCTGAGCAGGGAGCCCAGTGCGGGACTCAATCCCAGGACCCTGGGATCATGACCTGAGCAGAAAGCAGACGCTTAACAGCCTGAGCTACCTCTCAATTACTCATTCTTTCATCCATTCAGCAGAGACAGACACTCTACTTCAAGGTTAATGTGCTGCCACAACTAGGGAACACTAAGTTGAGATAAAGCCCAGGGCAAGAGAAAACAGGAAACAGGAAGTAAATAAAATAAATAATATGTAACAGTAATAGTAGCAGCAAGTTTTGAGTACTTACTAATGTCAGAATCTGATCTAAGAGCTTTTACATGCTTAAGTCACTTCGCACTTGCCAGAATCCTATAGGGAAGGTTTCATTACATTTCCCCCTATATTACCTATAAAGAAATGGAGACACACAGGGACCAAGCCTTTGCCCACATTCTCACTGCCAGTAACTGGCAAAGTTAGCATATAAAACCAGGCTTACTACAAAAACTGACTGTATTTTTTCTAGAAAAATTCTTAAGAATTTTGATTATGTGAAACATTTCCATAAATAAATCCTTCTTTGTGAATCCAATGATACAGAACAGAGTATGTATTTGTGTGTTTACAGATTTTTGGCACGGATTATTTTCCTGAACAAAGCAACATTTACGGACAAATAACTAACATATTTTGAGTCTTTCAATGGGCATGAAAATATCTGTTTCTATGGTAACCAGTATAGGTCACAAGAGGGGTGAGAGAAGAATTAGAAGGGAGGGCTGTTAGTGTAGAATGTCTTAAACAATTTTTCCTTTGCAAATGCCCTTGCTTAAATATATTATGCTACCAATTTGACCTATTTACTCTGAAGGCAACAGATTTATGAATACTCTTTAAAACTGAGAACTGTAGGTTCAAGTTAACAGAACCAATTTCGAAATAAATCTAAGGTCTGGGGAAGCTATACTCTCTATTGTCTTTTTTTTTTTTTTATTCTATTGTCTTTTCATTGGGAGAGTTCTGGTGTCTTGGCTGACCAATTTTAAAAGTGTTAGTATTGTCTTTCAAATATGATGTCTGTCAGATTAAGAGGGAACAAGAGAGGAAACAAGTCATTGGCTCAGAGGGACTTTTTATATGTAGAATAGCTTGGGGCTTCTGCTTGGGAAAAAAACTGAAGGCATAAGAAAGAGTCTCTTGAGAGGATACCAGTTTCATGAGGAATTGGATATCAGTCCTCCAGAATACCTTCTGGGAATCCCGACTGGGAGGTTGATGGCAGACAATAGCAGTTAGCTAGAAAAGCAGGTCTGGGGAGGGTCCACTGATCTTCCTCCCTCCCAGCGAAGGACTCCCAGAAAAGAAAAATACAGCACTTCCCTCCTCCCATTGTTCATATATGAATCAACCCAATACTGCTCCACGATGTTGGGATAAGTAAAGTTGTTATTTGTCAGTTAACAGAAATGTCTTAAGGAAAGTTTCAGAAACTGCTTACTTTTTGAGAAAACAGACACCATTGCAGCAAATAGCTGAAAGCATCATGAGGTTAATCAAACTTTTTTTTTTTTTTGGTAATCCATAGAGATAGGTGGATCTATATCTCGAGATAATATAGTCTTTTTATCCTCAACTAAAGTGTCTGTGCTAACAACCAGCCAATGGCAGCCTTGAGGCTTCCCTAGTGGGCTTCCATGTGAGGTTTAGGGAAGGCAGAACCGGAGAATGGAGCAGCCTTCTCTGCAACTTTCAGCCAGAGCCAATGAAGTCAAAGGAAGAGCAGCATCCCGACACCTCGAGCTGCTTCCTCTCCCTCTTTCAATCTCCCAAATAGTTTTGTGGTTGTGCCGGCTGGGAAGACACTCCAGCTCCAGCTCTTGGCCTACCACGTGATGTCTCTGACCAAAATATCACCTTCTACGACCAGGGGTCATTTTCTTCTGCCATTTACAATCTCTTCCCAAGACTGCACAGTGGTGAATTTCCAGGAAGAATTTAGATGTAGTAACTCACATTGCAAATGACCACATTCCAGATCAGTTACATCATGGCTATAGTTCCCTATATTTGACTAAGGGTTGAGCTTTCTAGAATACTTTCTCTTTCTAGCAAATATTGAAATTGTCTTTAGTCAATTGAGTTATCTGGTCATCTGACCCAAAGACAAGACCACTTAGAAGCATTGAAAGAGAATGCTTTATCTTTTGCTGTTCAACAAATACAGATTTTTTTTTTTTTTTCAACAAATGTAGATTGAACATTTCTATGTGCCAGGAGACTGAAGTTGATAGTGGTTAACACTTATTTACCCTTTATTACATGCTAAATCATGTAGAAATATTTTTGTATTTTGTTTTATTTTCACAAAAACCCTGTGGGGCTCTATTATGATGCTCCTTACATAGTAGAAGAACATAGGAAGTTTAAACAACTGGACTGAGGACACAGCTGAAAAATGGTACAAGTTGGATAGGAATCGAGACAGAGTAGATCTGGGGTCAAACTGCCTGGATTAATGCCAGACTCTTAAATACTATGTTGTCACAGGACTGCCCATAAAGAACTTACAGAGCAATATGAGTTTACTGACTCCCTTAAGTATGATTTGTGATTTCAAATACCCAGTCAAGACCAGCCAAGCTTCCAGAGTCTAGCAGTGTGCATGGCTACTCGAGTTAAGCCTCAACTCCCAGTTGTGTTTGAGTAGCTTTCTGACAGGCAAGCAAAGATCGTTAATTTGGTGGGAAGAACCTTGAAATAGTTTCCTTTGAGACTTACAGAGTTGGGAGTATGGGTAATAGTTTCTATTTTATATTCCTTTTTCTCAGTTTCCTACCCTTTGATGTAAATGTACTACAACTTTTTACTTAATATTACTTAATACTGTGCTTATCAACCTAGTACAAAAATTTTTCTGTCTCAGCTTCATTCTATGAGGATGAAGCAACAGTATAGTTCTAAAGGACCCTGGAAACTGATTACGCATGTTCTTGTTTGGTATCAAAATCTCACTGCTTCATACTCTAGTTTTTCTTTCTCTTCTGCAAATACTAATCTCTTGGTTCTGTGGAACAGATATTCATTCCACCCTTATTGTTGCCTGCCACACTTCTAAGGATAGGCAAGAGATAAAAGTATTGAGTCACCTCTCTCCTGGTCTGGGTTTGCAGATAGGCCTGAGTAAGCAGGCCCAAGACCTCAGCATGGAAGCCAATTTCAGGATCACTGTAACACTGCAGCCCCAAAATGCTGAGCAATGCTGATAGCCTGAATTACTAACAATAGCAATAATGACAGACTCGAGAAAGAGTCAGGGATATTCTGAAGGTAGACACTGCAGTCAAGTGTGAGTGTGAAGAAATGTACGTGTGGATAAGGACGATCTTCTTTCTGAATCAAACAGGGCATAGCACTTGCCACAGAACTACCATTTTGTGCAGAGACTGTGGCTGGTAACATACAGGGACAGAGTGGAGTTGGCTACCTATTTTTCTACAAAAGATCTTAGCAATATATTTTTGTTGTTGTTGTTCTGTGGTATCTTCAGTTTCTCCTGTTTCAGTTCATTTTCCACCATATCATTAGAGCCCTTGCTAAAATACTGATCTAACTGCTGTTCCACTCCTTAAAATTTTCCAGTGGCTTCTCATTACCTATAGCATGAAGTTTGAAAGTCCTTAGCATAGAATACAAGAGTTTTAACCATCTGGCCCATCAGAAGTCTCTCCACCCCAACCCATCCCGTATTCCTTTTTGACTCCCATGCTCCTCCCGTGTCCTGTACCTCCTACATTCTAGCCATCCAGAATTGTGGAGATTCCCTAAAGACACTGGCTGATTGAAAGCTCTGTCATTCAGCATATGCTCTTTTCTGCTTGAAATGACTTTTTCTCTCTTCTTTCACTGAAAACCCCCATTCCTACTTCAAGTCCCATGGGGTCCTTGATGGTGAAGACTTTCTCACAGAAAGAATGAGTAGCTTCCTACACTGAGAAGCCACATCCATTCCTTGAACGTCTGGTGTATTGCTTAGTGCTTTCAAGTGTGGACATTTGCTCATATTTCCATTTCTTATTAGACTAAAACTCCTCCTGGGATAGTGATTTTGCTTTATTCATCTCATATCACATGATGCCTCCCATCCCAGTTCCTGGAACATAGAAGATGGGTAAGAGATAAGAGTAAGTGACTAAGTCATACCCCCTGCTTTACTCACAGCACTCCCTTTTCCTGTAATGACCATGACAAAAACAAAACAAAACAAAAAGCAAAAGAGAGTTTGAGGGTGAAGGTAAAAATGCTATATTTTATGTGCTATCTTTTCCAGTAGAGGTTTACTCTCTGTGTCTAGAATGCCCCACATATTAGCACTGAAGAAACACATTTTTTCCAGAAGTAGTTGAGGAGAAAGAAGGGGAGGGAAACCAGGAATAAGGCAAGTCTTCTCTAATCTGTCAGTTCCACCATTCCTGAAGGCCAATTTCCATATTTTTGGCCTGGTCCCCAATAAGCCCTACTCAGAAAAATAACTTTTTAAAAAGAATAGTTGTTTGTGATCCTGATAAGAATAGATTCCATTTATGGGGCACCTGGGTGGCTCAGTGGGTTAAGCCACTGCCTTCGGCTCAGGTCATGACCTCAGGGTCCTGGGATCAAGTCCCGCATCGGGCTCTCTGCTCAGCAGGGAGCCTGCTTCCTCCTCTCTCTCTCTCTCTCTGCCTGCCTCTCTGCCTACTTGTGATTTCTCTCTGTCAAATAAATAAAAATAAAATCTTAAAGTTAAAAAAAAAAGAATAGATTCCGTTTAGATGGATAATATAATACCTTTTAGCAGCTGACAGTTGTATGTGCTCATGTTCCCAGCGGATCGTAACTGCAACCAATTTCCCCTTGGATGATGGCTCATATTTACAACTTTGAACAACTCATAGGGAGGGACCAGGACCTCCTTCTTGCGAGAGTCTTCTGGTATAGGTGCACCCAGGCAGGTAAATATGGTAAATAGAGTTTGGTTCCCAAACTTCTGTGCCTCTTCTTTTAGGAGAGAGGTGGAGAGGAATTGGCCAAATCGGATGGTGGCACCACTGTAGGCTTCCAAATTGATACCCTTCATCTTATGATACACCTCAAAACACAGAGAGTCATTCTTCATGACCATTTCTTTCCTTAGCAGCTGGATCGCTGAGGTCAGGTAGTAGTGTAGGTACTTGAAATGGAATGAACGTTCATAATGCTGTGGAGACCTCCCAGCATTGGCCATGGCTCTGGTGAAGCTTGTGTGGACACTGTTGTTTGATGTATAAACCAAGATGGCCAGAACATGTGTAATATTCATGTTCTTGGGGATATCTTTGGCTCTGTTCAACCAGGTTAAGTGGGCTTTCTTCCAGACCCCGTGGTAATCTCTATGTGCTTCTATTTCTTTTGTGAAATAATCCCCTTGGCGTAGCTTCTCCATGACCTGTGGGCTACAGCCTTGGTACTGATCATCAAAGGAATCTGGTGCCAAGTCAAAGTCGATGTTAACTGCAACCTATAAAAAAAGAAAAATCTCGAGTTTAACTTTTCAAATCAGGTGGTGGATGTTCTGGTTGACTTGCTATCCTCCATAAAGCCACGTCTTCTCAAAATGTATTTGCTAGAATAAGTTTCACTCATAATCATTACCCTGCCCTAGTATATCCTGCATCAGTGATCTGTGCCAGAGATTGAATTTGGTTTGATAAATATTACTAGAAGTTCAAAAGACTCACCTCCCCAGGGAGGAAGTGACCCTTCTTGTATAACCAAAACCAGTATTTTTGCATAGTACTTTGAAGAAAAAAAATTATAATCTTAAAGTTTATGTATACTTTCTGTTTCTCCTGTTAAAGCCCTTCACATTCTGTCATAGGTGTTAATAAATATCTCTTTTATGAATACCTAAAACCCGTATTAAGTCTTTGAACTTCACCTAAGAAAAAACTTCAGTGATGAGTAATGTTGGGTTCTCCCAAAGGGTCCCCAGTAAATAACAGCCTTCTCTTTTGACCAGGATCTGATTTAAAAATTGAGGAAAACAGAGCATGTATGAAGGTTAAAATATCACCTTCATTGCTGAATTGTTGGGGCACACATCTTTAGGTTTGATGGCAAGTAGACTTGTTAAGACTATACCACAGAACAAGGCGACTTGCCCACTGAGCTGCAGACAGTGTTGGATTGTGGCCAGCACAAAGATAAGACTCTTGTCATAGAGAAACACAGAGCTCATGCCCTTTTCTGTAAGGCTAACTCCCAGGGGGAGGAAGAGCAGAGTCAAACTCAGAATGCCTAGTTATTATTCCTGATGTTACCAATCAACTAAAATTGCCCACCACCAGGGGAGTGGTACAGTGCTCAGGACTGTGCCTAGGACAGTCCCTCCTCCTAGAAACCAGGAATGAGAAAGAGACAATTTCCCATGGGTAGTCAATTGAATGTTATTTATTAATATCTAGTCCATATTTTTAAAATTTTAATTTATTTTTAAAATTTCTTTCAGTTTTCCAGAATTCATTGTTTATGCACCACACCCAGTGCTCATGCAATACGTGCCCTCCACAATACCCACCACCAGGCTCATCCATCCTCCCACCCTCCTCCCTCCCAAAACCCTCAGTTAGTTCCTCAGATTCCACAGTCTCTCATGGTTCGTCCCCCCTTCCAATTTCCCCCAACTCCCTTCTCTTCTCTAACTCCCCGTGTCCTCCATGCTATTTGTTATGCTTCACAAATAAGTGAAACCATATGATAATTGACTCTCTCTGCTTGACTTATTTCACTCAGCATAATCTCTTCCACTTCCGTCCATGCTGATACAAAAGTTGGATATTCATCCTTTCTGATGGGGGCATAATACTGCATAGTATATATGGACCACGGAATGGGAGAAGATATTCACAAATGACAATACAGACAAAGAGCTGATATTCAAGATCTATAAATAACTCCTCAAACTCAACATACACAAAACAGATAATCATGTCAAAAAGTGGGCAGAAGACATGAACAGACACTTCTCAAAGAAGGCATAGAAATGGCTAATAGACACATGAAAAAATGTTCATCATCACTAGCCATCAGGGAGATTCAAATCAAAACCACATTGAGATATCACCTTACACCAGTTAGAATGGCCAAAATTAACAAGACAGTAAACAACATGTGTTGGAGAGGATGTGGAGAAAGGGGATCCTCTTATACTGTTAGTGGTAATGGTTACAATGTTGGAACACAGCCACTTTGAAAAACAGTGTGGAGATTCCTTAAGAAATTAAAAATAGAGCTTCCCTATGACCCTGCAATTGCACTACTGGGTATTTACCCTAAAGATACAGACATAGTGAAAAGAAGGGCCTTCTGTGCCCCAATGTTCATAGTAGCAATGGCTACAGTTGCCAAACTATGGAAGGAACCAAGATGCCCTTCAATGGACGAATATCTAGTCCATATTAAACTGAGGTTAGAGATTTAAATACAAGTTCATTAAGTATCATCAGTCTATTTTTTAAGAGCCATATTTTCAACTATCCAAATTCCAAGATGTTTTCTTCTTAGCAAAGAAACAATGCATTTGTAATAAATAGCACTCCTTATATTAAGAAATAAGATCCCATCTAGTCAACATCAAAGATGTTGCAGCTGAAGCTCAAAACCACAGCATTTGGTGTTTTACTATTACTTATGATGAGAAGACATCTAGGTGTGTGTAAAATGGAGCAGATTTTTAAGACCGCTTACATGATTTTTACCAATAACTCTTTACAGAAGGTTTACAAATAGGCCTACAGAATCTATTTAAGCCAAAACAAAACAAAGTCAACCATATCATGTTCTGTTACATCCTGTGAGCTCTAAACATTTTAATATATCACTACATCTCAAATATGTACTCTGTTATCTCTTAACATTAGGTTATTTTTTATTATATAGAACTTTAAATTATAATACTTCTTTTGAGTTGATCCCTATGAAACAGTCGAAAGCCAAATAGACTATATTTTATATCATTTGTCCTACAGAAGCAATGTTTTACTTAAATTTTATGGGGAATCAAGAAAATCACATTATGCCTCTAGCTTCCATTAATGCCAAATTTATAAACTCTAAAGCATTCCACAATCTTTAAGAATTGCTTTCAACACCTTCAGTAGCATTATTGGTTAAAAAGTCTGAATGAGGGGTGCCTCCGTTGTTCAGCTGGTTAAGTGTCTACTTCCTGCTCAGGTCATGATCCCAGGGTCCTGGGATCCAGTCCTGCATTGGGCTCCCTGCTCAGTGGAGAGCCTGCTTCTCCCTCTCCCACTCCCCCTGCTTATGTCCCCCCCAACTCTGTCCCATAAATAAAATAAAAAATCTTTTTAAAAATGTCTGAATGAAATTAGATCCCAAGTGACCAAAGGTCACTTAAAGATTGTCACCAGGAACGCGCCCCAGTGAAGCTCGGACCATAAAGAAATCACCTCCTCAATTGCGCCCTACCTCAGAACTCCAGGTGGGGGTCTGCAGGCCAGAGAACAGCAGTAGGAGATGAAGGAGCCAGAGTCTCATTGTGGGGTCTGCGGTAGTAGTTGGGAGAATCCTTCTGCCTCTGTTGGTCAATGGTCGATATTCATTTGTGTTACAAATCCTTCCCGCTCTTGCTGCTTCATTGTGAAATAAGGGCTCAGCATTCTCCTCCGGGATTTCCTTTGGGTGAGTCTCAGCAAGACCTTTCCTTGTTCATGTCTTGTGGAGATTTCTGTTGACTACCTCTAACCAGCAGCTTCTCCGAGGGAAGCTATGGTCTCCAGTTTATTTGCAGAGCTGAAATCTCTGTGAAATAGCCAGATCGCTGCACCAAATAAGGGATTGTAAGAGCGAACTTGTTAGTTTCCTATTAAAAAAAAAAAAAAAATCTCTTATCTGGTCTGTGTAGGGGGGAATTCCAAAGGCCTGTTAAGGGTCAGGCTCAGCAGTTCAACCCTAACTTTCTCAGGAAGACAGGAAAGGCACATGCTGTACAGTGTTTGGGGCCAAGTGACATTATCTGCAGCTGCAGGTTTCCATTGCGAGTGATTTGATTGGCTCACGCAGGTTGCTGGGGAGATGCCACCTCAAGGTGGGCCTATGTCATGCTCATTTGGTGCTGCTGATAGGCCCTGCCCAGAAGGGGCTGATAGGAAGCAGCACACCTTTGAGGATTACTGTCAGAAAGAAGGCTCTTGTTGCTGCTTTCCACTGTTACTTTGAAAGTCTCCATCCCAGAAATTATAACTGTTGGGGTCACAGCTCTTCCCTATTTTCTCTTTGGAAGGCATCAGAGCCCTGTCCACACTAGTTCAGTCTATAGTGAATCCTAATGACTACTGTCAGAAGACAGCCTTGGAACAGCTGACACCGATCAAAAGTAGGGTCCTGCATGCCAAGTTAATGCCTCACATGTGCTCTTTAAACACCCTCTCTCGGGGCACCTTGGTGGCTCAGTGGGTTAAAGCCTCTGCCTTCGGCTCAGGTCATGATTCCAGGGTCCTGGGATCGAGCCCCACATCAGGCTCTCTGCTCAGCCGGGAGCCTGCTTCCCTCTCTCTCTCTGCCTGCCTCTCTGTCTGCATGTGATCTCCATCCGTCAAATAAAAAAATAATAAAAAATTTAAACACCCTCTCTCAGGCAATTCCCTTTCATTTGAACATCCTGCCTCTATCTCCAGTCCCTGGGGTAATTGTTTTTCTTGCAAATCTTTCCCAGCTATACTTCCCGATTCAGTATTTAACTGTGAAGAGAAACAAAATCCCGTTCTTAGAAATTCTGGCATTTTTAGCACTCTAAAGATAGTTTTTCATCTAACAATTGTGGCAGTTCTGTCTCATTACAAAAGTTCAGAATATTTAGGGGTACCTGGGTGGCTCAGTGGGTTAAGCCTCTGCCTTCGGCTCAGGTCATGATCCCAGGGGTCCTGGGATGGAGCCCCGCATCGGCTCTGCTCCGCGGGGAGCCTGTTTCCTCCTCTCTCTCTCCGCCTGGCTCTCTGCCTACTTGAGATCTCTGTCAAATAAATAAATAAAAATCTTAAAAAAAAAGTTCAGTATATTCAGACAAGTATTAAAGAGGACACAAAATTATCCATAACCTATCCCCTGGAAAAAGATACTATTTAGATTTAGATTTTGGTGCTACACACACACACACACATGCACCTACATGCACACACCTGCATACACACACACATTTAGGACTGAAATAGTATGCAATTTTTCATACTGTTTTTTCTCTTAACGTTTTTAATGTAAACACATCTCCATATAATTTAATAATTACCAAAAACATGATTTTTTTTTTCACTGTTGAATAATGGTCCACCTGAGGGCTACCGTGCAGTGAAATGTGGAGTGGTTCCATGGAGCTCTCTCAGAAGCAGATGATCAGTGAATAGAACATAATAGCATCTACCTCATTGGATGCTTTGATCTGTTCCTCATTCTTAAAACAGCATCTTGTACCAAGAAGTAAATGAAATAAATAAATAAGAACAATTATCATTATTTGTACAAAGGTGTGTTGGATAAATATACTTAGCTTGATTTCAACTTTGTACTGTTGTAATGATTCGTGGACAAAAATCTAAAAAAAAAAAGATTTTATTTATTTATTTGAGAGAGAGAGAGTACAAGCAGGGGGAAGGGCAGAGGGAGAGGAAGAAGCAGGCTCCCTGATGAGCAGGGAGGCGGATGCTGGACTCGGTACTTGATCCCAGGACCCTGGGATCATGACCTGAGCCGAAGGCAGATGCCTAACTGCCTGAGCCACCCAGGCGCCCCTGAACTTAGTATCTTTGTGCACTTCTCTTCCTGCAACTTTAAGACCCAATTCTGGAGATAGGACCAGAGATCATTGAAATGCATATTTTTAAATTTAATGGAAAACACAGGTGGTGTATGAAATATCCTTTTAATCCTTTTAAAATTCTCAAGATTCCTCATTATCAGCTATCCATTTGGGAGATCGAGGTGTGAGGAAGAGCACTAGCGTCTGAAAACTTGAATTATGGGCTTAGTCCTACAGCTCGCTGGCTGAGTTAATTAAAGAAAATAAGTAAACAGTGCTGAGTCTCCATTTTCTACCTTACAGATCTGTCAAAAGTAAATAATAGTTCCCTCTTATTGGGAGTGTACTGTGCTTCAAGACCCTTTAGTATAGGTCTTATCTCAACCCACAAGACAACTGTGAGAAGGGGATAATCTAACTTCCCTGTCACAAGAGCATTTCCTGAGGCCGTGTGAGGTTAACTAGACTGTCCGTGATCATAGATTCTTTCCTCTCACCCTGTTGGCCCCCTGCCTCCAAAAACTCTAAAGGTTTTAAAGTGTCATTTTACTCCTACTGTTTGCAGAGTTTTGCTAATTTTCCTTATGCGACTGCCACTTCTAGACACTTAACACTAGGGGGAAGCAGGAACCTTTGTAACCTTTTTATAAGACTGTCCAGAATTTCAAGGAGGAGGAAGAGATAAAGGGAAAGAAGGGAGGGACAGAGAGATGGGGACAGAACCAGTGAGAGGGAGGGGGAGGGAGGGATGGAGGACGGGAAGAGAAAAGACTGAAAATAAAATGGAAGAGTGAAAGACGAGGTCTTCACACACATGTGAGTGTGTGTACATTTTTGGATTAAAATGAAAACACTCTTTCCCCACAATGTTTAAAGTCAGTTAAAAAAAAAAATCATCTTTTACCTTGGGAGCTGTTTTAGGAAAGTTCCCATGTGATAATTTAATATTAGTTATTTTAAAGCTTGGAGTTCCCTCAGGTATCATTTTCTTGATGATACCCAATTCTTCAAAATGCCATCTATTTCTGCTATCTTGATGGGTAAAAGGGATTAGGGTTTTTTAAATTGCACGTAACTGTGTTGGAGTTTTGCCTTCATCTGTTCCTAGTTTTTGTGAATTTGAACAAATTATGTTAGTTCTCAGTCTCATCTCCTTCATAGGTAAAAATGGAGATGACATCACTCTTACAGGGCTTGGACAACAGTGAAACTGAGATACTCCCTAAAATATGGAATGGATTCATGAACCATACTGCTTTGGAAGCAGATTGATTAGTGACTAGAGCACACGCTCTTGAGAAAGACACCTAGTATTACTCGGTTGTTAATGTTTGACCTTGGGCAAGGTATTTTACCTCTCTATTCCTCGGTTTTCTGTTTCCAAGTGCCTCTGATGGCAACTTCTCAAGGCATGTTGGCTCTTATGCTCTACTGACATTTGCAAAGACTAATTCATAGGGTATCCAACAAAGTGAAAGATAATTTTTATTAATGTTTTAAATAAGCAGCTTTTTAAGGAAACATTTTTTTCCATTTTCTGGCATAAATTCTAAACATTCTGGACTAATTTTCTACAGCTACTTTTGGAGCATAGGTTGAAGTCATTGCTAGAGGTTATTGTCCAGGGGGAAATCGTATATTTTGCCACCAGCCTAAAGGTTTTGAAATGGCACTTAGTATTTCCTGTTTGGCTCTCATTTAACTCCTTGGGACCTGTGTCAACTTAATGGGGGTATTTGACTTCAGAAGTTCTTGTTATCCAAAGGAGTATTGTTTGATAGAGACCCCCAAATTTGGCAATTCAGAATGGTTTTAACATGTTAACTTGTCAGTTTTCTTTTACCCTCAATACCCTTACAAAAGTGAACAAAACTCAATTGTTTCATATTTTTGACAACTTTTATTTAGATAAAATTTTAAACTTACAGTAATGTTGCAAGTTTGTACAAGGAACATGCATACGTCCAAGGAACTCTCATATCCTGTATCCACATTAAATAGCACATATGTTTAGATTTCGAGATTTTGCCCTGTTTGATCGATTATTCTCTCATATTTCTCTAAACCACTCGAGAACTAATTGCAAACATTTTCTCCTGATGAAAAGATAAACTGAGGCACATTAAAATTTCTAAGAGCTTATTTGAGCAAAAATAAATTCAAATCAGGCAGCAGCAGCCTGGAAGTGATTGGAGGAGCTTGTGCCACTGACAGGAACCAAGGGGAAGATTTTTGTAGAGGAAAAAGTGGAAGCAAAGCAAGACATTATTTAATTGGCTGTGGCTCAAACATTTGTCTCATTTAGGGAAGGCTAATTGGCTGCTTGTGATTGGTTGTCTTTAGGTTTTGATTTCTTAACATTGAGGTCTTTAAATGCTTAGGTTTTGGCTTGCTTATGTAGGCTGGTAAGGTACTAGAACCATCTCAGTCAAATGGCCTCCTTGTTTAATTAACACACTTTACTGTTAAATACTTAAGAATTTATGTCTTAAAGACAAGGACATTCTTTTATAGAACCACAATACAATTACTGATATCAAGAAATCTAACATTTATAGAATACTATTATCTTACGCATAGTCCATTAACAAATTTCATCAGCCTTTTCTATAATTTCCTTTCTGGCTATTTTCCAGGATCACCATTTGCATTTAGTCATCAAGTTTCTTTTAGTCTCTTTAAATTGGAACATCTTAGTGTCCTTATTGCTTTTTGACCTTGACGTTTCTGAAAATCATAGGCCAGTTATTTTGTAGATATCTCTCAGTTGGGGGCTTATCTGTTATTTCTTGATTAGATTCAGGTCATACAGTGCTGGCAGGGAAATCACAGAAGAGATGGGCTATCTCAGGGGGCACATGTACCCTTACTTCTATATATTTGTAACAAAAGTTGTTAGATCAATCCCTTCATGCTGAAACATGTTATCCAAACTTTCACATTTCTCCTCCTCCTCCTCCTCTTTCTTCTTTTTTAAGTATAGGACCTTAGTGTTGGGGGAGACTTTATTTTCATCATCTTCTACCCACTGTGAATTTCCTCCTCAATATTCTGGACAAAACAACTTCTGTTGTGTGTGTTCCTGTGATGTTGACATGTATAATAAATATATATTTGCTCTTGTCTGTGGTTTGTGCCACACACCTCCTAAAATCTTTGTAATTTCTTAAATGCTAAGAGCTTTAGGGACATCTTTTCCAATTCCTGAAATAGCTCCAGAGCCAAAAAGAGGAAATGTGTGTCTTTTGTTATTCCAAATCAGGCCCTTTCAACCATACCTCCGTTAAGTTAATGAGGTGGTGCCTTCCAGTCCCTTAGGAAGTTCTGGTTCCAGATGTCTATGTGGGAAGACTCTGAACTCACCTCCCTCAGGGCACACACCAAACTACACCTATTAATAGGACAGTTACTCCTGAAGAAGTAAGGACTGACTCAAGAGATCTGGGGCAACCAAAGGTAAGAGAATGGCAAGTGGAACAGCAAGAGAGATGGAGACCCAGCCACAAAGGGAACTCCCACCCCTGGGGCTGCAAATGCAGTGGGGGAGAAACAGTACTGAGGACTTGGGAATAGACCCCTCTGTCCTTGGGCACAGGACGAAAAGGCCTGGTTTAAAAGAGCAACTGGCATATAAAAGCAACTAGCATATAAAAGCACTAGAACTCTGCTGTGGGAAAGCTTTCTAGGTCAGAGGGATATGGTTTATATTCTCACCCCACGTAGATAGGAACAGGGTCTGGACACCGGAAGGGGCAGGTCTGCCTGTATCAGGGAACTTGGGACTTCAGTGAGCCCAGGGTCCACAAGCCCACATCAGCACTAACTGCGCTGGGGCATAGAAAAGAACCTGGGATTTAAAAGGTCCAAGGAACTGTGTCCAAGGAGCTCTTCCCAGGCCACTTTATAAGCCTAGAATGGAGCAGGGTCTGAACATCATAAGGCATTGGCTGGGATGCCATAATTAGTGGGTCCTGATGCCATAACTGGTGGGTCAGATTGGCAAAGAAATTTTGCGACTTTGGCAAGCCCGGGGTCCATAAGCCCACAACAGCTCTAGCTGTGCTGGGACCCAGAAAAAAGAGCCATGGTTTAGTATCCCCCAGGAACTGCAAGAACATTCTCTCCCATCCATCTTAAAAGCAAAGACTGGAGCAGGGTCTGGACACCATAAGGTGCAGGTCTGGTTGCCATAAAAGGCAGATTCAGACTCTGTAATTGGAGGGTCCTGAGGAACTAACAGGCCGGTCCGGACACCATAACTGGTGGGTCCATTCATTACAGAGAGCTTGTAACCTCAGCAACCCTAGGGTCCTTAAGTCCACACCAGCACCAGTTGTACTGAGGCACAGAAAGAAAGCTGAGGCTTAAAAGGGCTGAAGAACTGTGAGAATGCTCTTTCCTCATCCACCTAAAAAGTGCAGACCAAAGTGAGGTCCAGCTTCCAGAGCACTTGCAACCTCAGCAATACCAGGGTCCACAAGCTCACCTCAGCCACCTTGTGGTGTACAAAAAACAGGCTGTGGTTTTGTGGCCTTTTAAAATTTTTTTAAATTTTATTTTTCATTCAACTTGCTAACTTTTTTACTTTAAAAATTTGTCTTTTTTGTTTTGTTTTGTTATTTTTGTTCTTATTCTCTTTTTCTTCTTTCTTTTCTTTAAAAAATTTTTCTTCTTCTTTTTTTTAATCAACATCATCATTACTTATTTTTCTTTATTCTTTCTGTAAAAAAACATGGTTTAAAAGAATAATTAACATATATAGCTACAAGTCCAGGCAGCCAGCAAAAGTCATCAAGCATACACAGGCTGCACAGGGAACACGATATACAAGGTCACTCCTTCAAATTTAGGAGAAGTAGCCTTTTCACCTAATCTGTAGAAACAAAGAGAGTCAAGTAAAATGGGAAACAGAAGAACATGTTCCTAAAGAAAGAATAAGGAAAAACTGCAGAAAAAGAACTAAGTGGAACAGAGATAAGTAATATGGCTAATAAATAATTTAAAGTAATGATCATAAAGATACTCACTCACTGGGCTGGGAAAAAAGTGGAAGGACTCAGTGAGACCTTCAATAAAGAGAAGATATTTAAAAAAATCCAAAAATGATCAGAGTTGAAGAATATAATAGCTGAAATGAAAAACACACTAGAGGGAATCAGCAGTAGATTACAGGATGCAGAAGAATGGATCAACAATCTGGAAGACAGGGTAATGGATAACACACAAGTTAGATGGCAAAAAGAGAAAATAATTTTAAAAATTAGGCCAGACATTATTTGGACAACATCAAGTGAACAAACACTCACATTATAAGGGTCCCAGAAGAGAGAGAGAAAGTTGTGGAAAGCTCATTTGAAGCGTCCCCTCCTGACCTAGGGAGGGAAACAGACATTCAAGTCCAAGAATAACAGAGAATTCCAAACAAGATGAACGCAAGGAGGTCCAAACCCTGGCAAGCAATAATTAAAATGTCAATAGTTCAAGATAAAGAACAAATCATAAAAACAGCAAGGGAGAAACAAAAAGTTGCCTACAAGGGGAAGACAATAAGGCTGTCAGCTGATTTTTCAGCAAAATTTTGTAAGCCAGAAGGGAGTTGCACAATATATTCAAAGTGCTGAAAGGAAAAAAAAACCTACAACCAAGAATACTCTATCCAGCAAGGTTATCATTCAGCTATGAAGGAGAGCTAAAGAACTTGCCAGACAGACAAAAGATAAAGGAGTCTATCACCACCAAGCTAGATGTACAAGAAATGTTAAAGGGACTTCTTTAAATGGAAAAGAAATGGCCATATTCAGACATAAGAAAAATATGAATAAAAAGATGTAAAATATGACAATGTACTTAAAATGTGGAGAAGGGAAGAGAGGAGGAGAAATAAAAAGAAAGATTTTTTTCTTTTTTCTGTATTTTTTTAAATTTTTGTTTTCTTATTTTAGAATGTGATTGTACTTAAATGATCATCAAAGTAATATAATATGTTATTTACTTAAGATGTTATATTTGAACATCATGGTTACCACAACTCCAAAACCTATGACAAATACACAAAAAATAATGAGAAAGAGCCTAACAGAACACTATAGATACTTGATGACCACAAAGAAATAGAGTAAGGGAAGAAAAAAGGGAACAAAGAAGAACTATAAAAACAAGAAGATACATTTTAAAAATGGCAGTAAGTACATACTTATCAGTAATTAATTGAAATGTAAATGGCCTAAATGCTCCAATCAAAAGACATGGCGTGGTGGAATGGATATTAAAAAAAAAAAAAGAAAAAAAGAGAAAACCACAACTTATCTATCTGTTGTAAAAAGACACTAATTTCAGACCCAAAGATGCATACAGACTGAAAGTGAAGGGATAGAAAAACATTTGCCTTGCGAATCGAAGCCAGAGAAAGCTGGGGTGGCAATACATTCATCAGACAAAATAGACTTGAAAATAAAGACTGTAACAAGGGACAAAGAAGGCTGTGACATACTGATAAAAGGTTCAGTCAATTAAGAGGATAAAGTGATTGCAAACATCTTTGTACCCAAATACATGAAGCAAATATTAATAGACATAAAGAGAAAAATTGATGGTAATACAACAATAGTAGGGGAATTTAACACTCCACTTACAACAATAGTAGATCATCCAGACAGAAAATTAATAAGGAAACAATGTCTTTGAAGGACACATAGGAGCAGGCCAGCATAACAGAAATATACAGAATACTCCATTAATAAAAAAAAAAAACCAGAATACACATTCTTTTCAAGTAAACATGGGACATTCTCCAGAATAGATCACATATTAGGCCATAAAACAAGTCTCAAAAATTTAAGAAGACTGAAATTAAACCGTGCATCTTTCTTTAACCACAACGGTATGAAACTAGAAATAAATTGTAAGAAAAAACTGGAAAAAACCACAAACACATGGAGACTAAACAACATGATATTAAACAACCATGGGTCAATGAAGCAATGAAAAAAGAAAGCAAAAAAATACATGGAGACAAATGAAAATGAACTCCCCACAACCAAAATAAATAAATAAATAAATAACAGTCCAAAATCTCTGGGACACAGCAAAAGCAGTTCTAAGAGGGAAGTATATAGCAACACAGGCCTACCTCAAGAAATAAGAAAAAACTAAAAAAAAAACCCTAACATTACACTGAAAGGTACTAAAAAAAGATGAAAAAATAAAACCCAGGATGAGTAGAAGAAAGGAAATAATGAAGACCAGGGCAATAAAGAAATGATGTTAAAAAATAGAAAAAAATCAATAAAAGCCAGAACTGGTTCTTTGAAAAGATAAACAGAATAGACAAACCTTTAATTAGATTTATTGAGAATAAAAGGACAGAGGACCAAAATAAAATCAGGATGAAAAGAAGTAACAAAAGACATCCCAGAAATATAAGAGATTATAAGAGAATGTCATTAAAAAACTATATGCCAACAATGTGCACAACAATGTTTATAGCAGCAATGTCACAATAGCCAAAATATGGAAAGAACCTAGATGTCCATCAACAGATGAATGGATAAAGAAGATAAAGAAGATGTGATATATATATATATATATATATATATATATATATATATTATGCAGCCATCAAAAGAAATGAAAGCTTGCCATTTGCAACAACGTGGATGGAACTAGAGGGTATTATGCCAAGCAAAGTCAATCAAAGAAAGACAATTATCATATGATCTCCCTGGTATAAGGAATTTGAGAGGCAGAGTGGGGGGTTTGGGGATAGGGAAGGAAAAAATGAAACAAGATGGGATTGGGAGGGAAACAAACCATAAGAGACTCTTAATCTCACAAAACAAACAGAGGGTTGCTGGGGGGAGGGGGTGTGTGGAGAGAGTGGTTGGGTTTTGTACATTGGGGAGGGTATTTATTTATGTAAAATGTGTAAGCCTCACGATTCACAGACCTATAACCCTGGGGCAAATAATACATTATATGTTAATTAAAATAATTAATAAAAAATTTATATGCCAACAAACTGGACAACCTAGAAGAAATGGGTAAATTCTTAGAAAAATACAGTCTTTTGTGGATTTGTATGTTATCTCTGTGCAGGGACCATGCTAATCTTTTCTTGGTCATTCTAATTTTAGTAGTGAGCATGAAACACGCAAACATCCTTTTTTTCCCCCCTAAGATTTCATTTATGTATTTGAGAGAGAGAGAGAAAGAAAGCACGCTGGGGTTAGGGAGAGGGAGAAACATGTTCCTGCTGAGCAGAGAGCCTGATGTGGGGCTCAATCCCAAGACCCCAGGATCATGACCATAGCTGAAGGCAATGCTTACCTCACTGAGACACCCAGATGCCCCTAAAATCTTTCAAAACTGAATAAAAAAGAAATAGAAAATCTGAACAGATGGATTACAAGTAACAAAATTGAATAAGTAATAATAAAAATAAAAACTATAAAAAAAATGTCCAGGATCAGAGGGATTCACAACTGAATTCTACCAGACATTTAAAGAAGAGTTAATACCTATTCTTTTCAAACTATTCCAAAAAATAGAAGAGAAAGGAAGGTCTCCAAATTCATTCTATGAAGCCAGCATTATCCTGATACCAAAACCAAAGACACTACAAAAAAAGAAAACTACAGGCCAATATCCCTGATGAACATAGAAGCAAAAATCCTCAACAAAATATTAGTAAAATGCATAAAACAATATATTAAAAATGATTTATCATGACCAGGTGAGATTTATTCCTGGGATGCAAGGATGATTCAATATTTGCAAATCAATCAACATCATACACCACATGAACAAAATGAAGGATAAAATATGATCATTTCAATAGATGCAGAAGAAGTGTTTGGCATGATTCAACATCCATTCATGATAAAAACTCTCAACAAAACAGGGTTAGTGGGAACATATGTTAACATAATAAAGGTCATATACCGAAAACCCATAGCCAACATCGTTCTCAATGGTGGAAAACTGAGAGTTTTCTCTGTAGGGTCAGAAACAAAACAAGGAAGTTCACACTCATAACTTTTATTCACATAACACTAGAAGTCCTAGCCATAGTCAATCAGACAAGAAAAAGGAAAAGAGGCATCTGTATTGATAGACGTTAAACTGTCACTATTTGCAGATAACATGGAAAAGAGAAAATTCTAAAGTTTCCACCAAAAAACTAGTAGAAGTAATAAACAAATTTATTAAGCGGCAGGACAAAAAATTAGTACCCAGAAATTGGTAATGTTTGTACATACTAACAATAAAGTTGCCAGAAGAGAAATTGAAAAAGCAATCCCATTTACAATTACAGCAGAAAGAATGAAATACTTGGAAATAAACTTAACCAAGGAGGTGAGAGACCTGTACTTTGAAAACCATAAAATATTGATGAAAGAAACTGAAGACGATACAAATAAATAGATATTCTATGCTTATGAATTGGAAGAATTAATGTCAAAATGTCCATATTACTTAGAACAATATGCAGATTCAATGCAATCCCTATCAAAATATCAACAGCATTTTTTCACAAAACTAGAACAAATAATACTGAATTTGTTTGGAATCACAGGAACCCAAATAGCCAAAGCAATCCTGAGAAAGAACAAAGTTGGAGATATCACAATTACAGATTTCAAGATATACAACAAAGCTGTAGTTATCAAAACAATATGGTCCAGGCACAAAAACAGACACACAGATCAAAAGAACAGAATAGACATAGACATTTATGTCTGGGAAGACATAAATCCACATTTATATGGCCAATTAATCTATGAAAAAGGAGGCAAGAACATAAAATGGGGAAAAGACAGTCTTTTCAATAAATGGTGCTGTTGGAAAAACTAGACAAGTACATGAGAAAGAATAAAACTAAACTACTTTCTAAAACCGTACACAAAAATAAACTCAAAATGGATTAAAGA
Organism: Mustela putorius furo; assembly: GCF_011764305.1. NCBI lineage: Eukaryota > Metazoa > Chordata > Mammalia > Carnivora > Mustelidae > Mustela > Mustela putorius. The sequence continues at coordinate 33,434,241 of NW_025422368.1, read as the reverse complement.
TCTAAATGTGATGCCTGAAACCATAGAAATCCTAGAAGAAAACACAGGTAGCAATTTCTCTGGCATCAGCCATAGCAGCTTTTTCTAGATATATCTCCTAAGGCAAGGGAAACAAAAACAAAAATAAACCATTGGAACTACATCAAAATAACAAGCTTTTGCATAGCAAAGGAAACCATCAACAAAGCAGAAGTATAACCTATTGAATGACAGAAGATATTTGAAAATGATATATCTGATAAGGGATTGATATCCAAAATATTTAAAGAATTTACACAGCTGAACACCGCCCCCCCCATAATCTGAAAAAAATGGCCAGAGGACCTGAATAGACATTTTTCTAAAGAAGATATCCAGATGTCCAACAGACAATGTGAAAAAATGCTCAACCTCACCAATCATCTGGGAAATAGAAATCAAAACCACAATGGCATATCACCCTATACCTGTTAGAGTGCCTAAAGTCAAGAAGACAAGGAAGAGGGGCGCCTGGGTGGTTCAGTGGATTAAGCCGCTGCTTTCAGCTCAGGTCATGATCCCAGGGTCCTGGGATCAAGTCCCGCATCAGGCTCTCTGCTCTGCAGGAAGCCTGCTTTCTCCTCTCTCTCTCTGCCTGCCTCTCGCAACTTGTGATCTCTGTCTGTCAAATAAATAAATAAAATAAATCTTTAAAAAAAAAAAAGAAGACAAGAAAGAAGTGTTGGCAAGGATGTGGAGAAAAAGGACCCTGGGGCACTGCTGGTGGGAATGTAATTGTGACAGCCACTGTAGAAAACAGTATGAAAGTTCCTCCAAAAATTAAAAATAGAAATTCCATATGACCCAATAATTCCATTACTTGGTATTTACCCAGGGAAAATGAAAACACTAACTGGAAAAGATATATGCACCCCTCTGTTTATCGCAGCATTGTTTACAAAAGCCAAGACATGGAAGAGACCTAAATGTCCATTAGTAGACAATGGACAAGGAAAATGCTATATATACATATATATATGTATATATACATATATATAAAACATATAAAATATATAATGGAATATTACACAGCCATTAAAAGGATGAAACTGAGCCATTTGTGACAACAAGAATGGACCTAGAGGGTTTCATGCTAAGTGAAATATCACATGATTCCACTCATAAATGGAATCTTTAAAAAGAAGAATAAATAAAAAGCAGAAACAGAACTTTAGAGAACAAACGTTGTTGCCAGAGAGAAAGGGATGCATGGGGAGTGAGCGAAATGGGTGAGAGAAGAGAAGGAGATATAGGCTTCCAGTTATGGAATGAGTAAGTCACAGGAATAAAAAGCAGAGCACTGGGAATACAGTTAATGATATTGTAATAGTGATATAATAGGACAGATGGTAGCTACATTTGTGCTATAATGTATAAAATTATAAAATCACTTAGTTGTAAATCTGAAACTAATGTAACATTATGTGTTAACTATTCTCAAATAGAAAATACAATACTATCAATAACTACAATAAAGTAAAAAAAAAAAAAAAGAAAAAGCCTTCTGGGTCCAAGTATCTCTTTTATGCAATTGACATTTGGGGAAATTAATATGTCAAGGATTCTTAAACATCGACTCACAGCAACTGTGTTAAATGATGTTGCATGTTCTTTTTATAACCACACAAATTAAAGATAATAATTCCAAAATATGTCATTTTTAAATAAAATTATTTGTATTGCATTAAAAATAAGCTCCTGATGATGGTTTCCAGGGGGAAACAACCAATGTTAGAGGGTTGGAACTTTCAGTCCCACTATCTCCAGGAGTAGAAGGTGGCTGAAAATTAATCACCCAAGGCCAGTGATTTACCGAATCATGCCTGTGTATTGCAGCCTCCGTAAAAATCCACGAGGATGAATTTTGGAGAGCTTCCAGGTTGGTGCACACATCCCCATGCCCAGACGGTGGTGCACCCCACTTCCCTGGGGACAGAAGACAGCTCCGAGGCAGACATAGGTTCAAGGACTATAGTCAGGTCTGTCTGGGTGCACAATGGGCAGTAGAAGATCCATCGTAACTCCGAGACCATCCCAACACTGGGTGGAACAGAGTGAGGATACCAGGCAAGGAAGTAATCACCATTCATGCACTTGTTTATAACATATTAATTGAGCTCTGTCTAAGGCTCTGGTGTTTTAGCAAAAACCAACCAGATACAGTCCTAGCTCTCAAGAAACTTAGATTTATGTAGTTTGGAAGGTCGCTCATAGGTAACAGGAGCTTAACACTTAGGAGAAATTTCAGGCAAAACGCTCCATCTTTCAAAAGGGATATATATATAATACTCATCAGATTGTTTAGCTAGAACATGGGTATTAGAACTGAGGCACACTCCCCAAACTATCAATTTTTAGTAGGGAATGGGAGCTATAATATTTTGAAGACATCATCAGGATTGAAGGTACTGGAAGTTAATTCTCCCTAATTCTAGGGAGAGATTCGTAAATCCCAGATAAATCCTTAAAGCAAGTTTCTGGATGGGAGACTCTGTATCCGACACCAGGACCCAGACCCTAGGTCCCCCTGTGGTCCTCTTGTAAGGCTGGCTAAATGGCAGTCCTGAAATGAGCAGGACTGAGATTTTCGGAGGTGGAATGAGCGGGATCATCTGTGGGAAACAGGCTGGCAGAAGTGGGAAAGGAAGCAAGGAAAGAGAAGCATGATGACAAGAGCAGCCCTGTAGTGTCATTCTAGTGAGATCACTGGCATTTCTATTTGAGGGTTTTAAAAAGTGTGTGTGTGTGTGTGTGTGTGTGTGTGTGTATGATAACATAATATTTTGGAGGCAAGTGTTTTTTTGTTTTTTTTTTTTTAAGATTTTATTTATTTGAGAAAGAGAGAAAACACAAGGAACAGAGAGAGGGAAGGGCGGACTCCCTACTGAACAGGGAGCGCACGTGGGGCTATATCCCAGGACCCTGGGATCGTGACCTGAGCCAAGCAAAAATGCTTAACCAACTGAACCACGCAGGCCCCTCAGAGGCAAGTATTCTTCGTGATACGCAGTTTTCTATTGACCTAGATGCCTTCATTTTCTCCCCTTTCCCCACTTGGGCACATGGTTTGATTGAAGTCCTTGTTGTTTCCCAGGCATGTGCAGCTTGCTAAGTATTGACCAAGGCTTCCCACCAATAGCAGCGACTCCATGTTCCATGCATCAGTCATTGTAAATTCAGTTCCACATATACTTCCCAGACTCCCGGGAAATTAAGGTACTTCTGTTTTGGTTGAATAGTTCTACATCCAAAAATATTTTCTTCATACATTTCCATTTTGTTCATTTAAGGTCCAAGGAACTGGGTTTTGTTTGTTTGTTTGTTTGTTTTACCAGGTTTACATCGGCAGCTTGTGTGGTCAGTCCCTTCCTTGTATGTCCTACATGATGTGTCTCTATGGCTGAGAGCAGAAAAGTCTCATTCAGGGAGGATGAATCTTACTTTCCTCCTGATGCTCACAGTAAGTGAATGCTGCTTATGGTTCAGAAGTCAGCCTCTGAAGTATTCTTTTAACCCATCACTCCACCAAGGATAGGGCTTTTGTTCTGTCTCCTGCTTCTCTGGGTTCACAAACCACTCCCTAGAAACAGAATTAACTTCTACTACCTTGAGTCCTGACTCTGTCTTGAAAAATGTGTGGCTTCTGTTTTCTAGTAAAAATTGATGGTCTTTCTCCTCCATCCAGGCATTATCTATCTGAGAAGAGAGGTGAATTCTGGGTTCACTGTTCATTGATGTCCCTCGAGAGGTGGGCCGAGTGAGCTATCTTCTCCTGGATGGTGGCGAGGATAGTGAATTATCCATGCTGCAGCCATTTTTTCCCTAGGTTCTACGAATATCTGAAATCAAACCCATTTTCAGAATTTAAAGATCAATTTTTTTTGAAAAACACCTATCTTCTACCTGACAAATTAATGTTTGAGTCATAATATAATACTGGTCTTATTCTATAAAATGCATTATTCTGGTTTTATGCTAACAGAACTCTTGCTCTCTTCTTTCTCTGAGACATGTTGCAAATCTTATATGAACTAATAATAAATGGTACAAATAAACCACATTTCTCTAATTATTAGCTTTTATTTCCCCCACTGACCAAAGGAGAAAACATTTCAATCTACTTTACCCCAAATGTAATAACATATTAAATTACACATATTATTACATCAGTTTCATCCATCATTTTGAGTGATCTCTGATAGTGATGGCCAAATTCCTCTTCCCCCATTCTTTCCTAAGTTCGAAGATCTTAGCATTTTCTTTCAACATAATCTTTTCTTTTTCCAGATTCAACATTCTGACTCAGCTGTTCCTCAAACTCTCTATCATCCTGTCCATCTTGTTTCAATTCCAGTAACTCAATGACCCCAGTGAAACGTGGCAATGGGACACCACATATGTGTCTAATCAGTGGCACTAAGGCTTCTTTTGTTCTGAACACGCTCCTTCACTGTTGCAACCTAATGCAAAGCAGATTTGGGGGGCAATTACATCATTTTTTTGAATTCACAGCTATTAGAAATTATAAGCCATTTGCATATGAATTTCTACTGTTAAGTCGGATATCACTAATGCTATGCACCTGTAAGTCTGAAGTAGATTTAACAAGCTCACTTTTAGGACCTTACATTTATGTACACTTAACCACTGTATTTTAACCTCTCAGTGACTTTGTGAATCCTGATTCTGAATTGAAGTGTTATTACAAGAACTCTTTGTTTAATTTCATGCAAAAGTTACTACTCTTTTTATATCTTCATCAAAACATTAATTAAACTATTAAAAACAGCACAGAACTAAGTAAAGATTCCTGGGTATGCTAATTGGTGTTTCCTTTTAGGTTGAAATTATGCATTTTGAAGTTCTAAAGTTCTATTTAGTTAGGCATCGACCAGTTGCTTAACCAGGCTTGAACACATCTAATTCTACTAACATCTTAGCCAGGGACCACAACTTATCAGGTGAAATAAAAAGATATTTTGCATGCATAATATTAATTTTAGCAGATTAAGTATTTAGCACACTAAATATTAATATATTTATATTAATATATAATAATTAACATGCATAATATTAAACATTTTTAAAATGGCATTAAGTGGGTTTGTATTCTCCATTTAGCCATAATTCCCACCTTTTACTCTTAGACTAGTTTAACGACATATATTATGTACCTACCTGGACTCTTCGGACATTTGCATTGGCCAGCCCTATCTGAGTCATTCCAATTAAGATTTAGAAACCTTAAGAGAATATCACTCCCACCCTAAAAATGAAGAAAAAAGCCAGATAATCTACAAAATCATAAATCTCCTGGAATCTGTGGAAGAGCCAAGGTCACATGACAAGCAGGTCAACTGAATTTCAAAGGGTAACAGACCCTCTGAAGAAAGATGGGACATATAAGTTGCCTCATTTTTGTCAGAATAGAGGAGAAAGTGGCAGTTGCCATAAAAGTGGGTAAAAAGCAGGCAGCCAAACTTTAACAAATCCTTAAATGTCAAGTGTGGGATATCAAAACAATTTTTTTTTTTTAATTTGACAGAGAGTGAGAGAGCACAAGTAGGCAGAGCAGCAGAGGGAGAAGGAGAAGCAGGCTCTCCACTGACCAGGGAGCCAGATGTGGGGCTCAATCCCAGGACCTTGGGATCATGACCCAAGCTGAAAGCAGTTAGTTGCTTAACCAACTGAGCCACCCAGGTGCCCCAGCAAAACAATTTAGAATCTGCTAGAGCCCCAGTGTCAAAGAGCAAAATCTCAAGGTCTTTTCTAAACCTCCACTGGGTATTCACAAGAAAAAATGGGGCCAGGACAGGATCGGAGAGATTCCTCCTCCATGGTAATGAAAACAGGTTCACAACTTCTCTCATTTAAAGCAAAAACAATCCTGTGTTCTCTGCGTTTGAGGGACAGGCAGGGAAAACCATCTGGCTCAGGCACCTACAGTGACAGAAAGCAGAGGTCTACCTCCATTGGGAAGGGGCAGGACAGTGTCCATGCAAGACCCTTCATAGATACAAGGCAGAGTTTGACTGCCATGACAGGGGACAGAGAGGGAGGTTGGAGGACATTGACAGGGTGCTGAGATAGACCCATCCCAGAAGCCAAGCTAAGAGTCCTTCCTAAGTTTGAGGCTGGACCAGGAATACAGGGAACCCTCTCCTGCCCCACAAGGGCTTCATTGTCTTAATTCTCTCAACAATTTTATGAGGAGGTATTATAATCCCTTTTTCAGAGATCATCATATCGGGATGCTAGCCCAACATCGCTAACTTAGAGTAGGGCAAACAAAAGATTTCAACCAGGTCTCCCGACTCCAAGTTAATGAGTGTTTGCACTAAACTGCACTGTATTAAAAAATTGAAGGCAAGCATCTAAACCAACAAGATCACCACTAACATTTATTCAATACTCTCTGTAACTAGAGTAATGTTCAGTCTTCTTCCATAGTTTCTTTTACCTCTTGTTCTCTAGAGCCATTTTTGGGGTAGGGGGAGTTGGGCCGTGTTTGGTTCTTTTGTCCTCACTCTTTTTTTTTTTTTTTAATTTAAATTTAAATTTTTTTTCAGTGTAACAGTATTCATTATTTTTGCACCACACCCAGTGCTCCATGCAATCCGCGCCCTCTCCAATACCCACCACCTGGTTCCCCCAACATCCCACCCCCCACCCCTTCAAAACCCTCAGATTGTTTTTCAGAGTCCATAGTCTCTCATGGTTCACTGTCCTCACTCTTTTGACTTGAGTTGTTGACCTCTTGTACTCTGAATCTTGCTCTCCTGGAGTGGTGGTACAAGCCTGTTTTTCTCTGTTTGATTCTCATCCATATGAAACTGTAGTACCTAGTATCTCCTTTCTGACTCAGCATATTTCTCTGAACTTGACAGAGTATGTCAGTTCACAAACCATGATGGACATGGTTGTGATTCTCTAATCCAGTCTTGATGAATTATAGCCACAGTTTTAATGCCTCTTGGCCAGACTTAGAGTCTTGATGTCTAAATTTGCACTGGCATTATCTCTTTCAAGTTCCTATAGGATCAAAGGACACAGTGCTTAAGAAACAGGCAAATGTAGGCTTCCCTCCTGATTCTGCTTTTCCTAGTCTGATGACACTGAGCAAATTGCTTACCCTCTCTGTGTCTCAGTTTACACTTTTGGCAAATGGTGATAATACTACCCACCCCATATGGTCATTATTAGGACTGAATGGACAAAGTTTATGAAATATCTAGGACAGTGTTATACAGGGAATTCTCAAGGAATGACAGTTACTACTGTTGTTTTTATTACTATGATTATTATGGTTTACAAGGAGTTTGCCTAGACCTAAATTGATATCTTTATTTTTCTTAGCACTATAGGTTAATCACCAGGTCAAACCAGTCAAAATCCTCTATCTGTGCAATAGTTTCCTGACAAATGGACCTCACTTTTCACATATATCCATGTTTTCATTTGTATTCAGTTGGTTAACTGCTTAGCCAAAATCCTGGGGAGAGGGGGTAGAGGGAAGATAGATTAATTACCAGATAAGGGACCATTTGGGTTCTTATAAACTTTAAATCATATAATTCCTTTAAGTTGCTCAGCATTTTATTACATTCACTCTTTTTTTTTTTTTTTTTTTTTTGTAGGCTCCATGTCTAATATGGGGCTTGAACTCAAGGACCTAATATCAAGGGTCAAATGCTCTACTGACTGAGCCAGCCAGAAACCCCCTCACTCTTTCTTATTTACTTTTTTCTTTTTTATTCTGTTTTTAAAGAACTTTATTTATTTATTTGTTATATGAGAGAGAGAGAGAGAGAGAGAGAGAATGCAGGGGGAGGTTAAGAGGGGGAGGGAGAGCGACAATTAGACTCTGTGCTGAGCCCAGAGCCCAATGCTGGGCCCATCCCAGTACCCTGAGACCACGACTGGAGCTGAAATCAAGAGATGGATGCTCAACCAACAGAGCCACCCAGGGTCCCCAACACTCTTCCTTTTTAAAAGAAATTATGAATGTTATGAAGATTATTATTCTTTTCTATTTTTTTTTAAAGATTTTATTTATTTATTTGACAGGCAGAGATCACAAGTAGGCAGAGAAGCAGGCAGAGAGGAGGAAGCAGGCTCCCTACTGAGCAGAGAGTCCGATGCAGGGCTTGATCCCAGGACCCTGAGATCATGACCTGAGCCAAAGGCAGAGGCTTTAACCCACTGAGCCACCCAGGTGCCTCTATTATTTTCTTATAAAAGTAAAATATGTGTACATAGTGCAAATAGATGCTTTGTAATTTCAATGTATATTTAATTATAAGAATGTTAATTGATAGATACCATGTTATTCAAATGGAGAGACTAGTGAGAATATTTTAACTGAGATATAACATAGGTTTTCTGGGCCTGGCGTCCCATTTCATTGCTTAATTAATAGTATTATTTTTCTCTTACTTTAAAAAATATGCCTTCAATTTTTGTTTCAGGCTTGGAGACCTTTGGGTAAAACCTTAATTGCTGTCAAGGAAAACACAATTTTCCGGCCAACTTAATATAACCACACAGTTCTACATTCATGTAGGTTGTGTACAAAACAGAACTGTCTTGTAATACTGAGAAGGAAAGTTTTGGTCAAGCTGGTTCTTCTGGGTTTTGACTGTAGGTGCATAAACATTGACATTTGTGACTAATGACCAGGAAAACAGCTACTCACACCAAAAGTTCAGGATTAGTGTTGTTCACTTACTGGCCTAGAAGAAAGACTTACTATAATTCTCTCAGTGATTTGAATTGGGAGGTCCCAGAGCCAGCTGGGCAGAAAGGGCCAGCAACTAAACACATGAGCTCTCCTTGCTCGCTCACTTGTGCCTGATCTTCCTTAAATTAATCAGGGGGTAGGTTGCAGACTATAGCTAGGGATTAATCTGAAAAGGTAATTATCTATGAAAAGGGTGATGCATTGATTCTCATGTAGCAAGGCACATATGACTGACTGCAGGTTATTTTCCAAGGGGAGATTTTGGATTGGAGTATGGATTAAAGAGGTTGGTGCAACGTTACCCTTTACCTAGAAGTAAGGTGTAGTAGTAGAAGGAAGGACAAACAAAAGAGAGATGAGAGACGGTGAAGAAAAGCAAACCTATTTTAGGATTTTACCTTGAGTAGGTCCTTTTTTTTTCTTTTAAAAAAACCTTACTTGAGATATAATTTGAATACCATAAAAGTTACTCATTTTAAGTGCACAGTTCAATGGGTTTTAGTACATGTATACATTCAAACCATCCCCAGAAGCCAGTTTTTTTTTTCTTAAAGATTTTATTTATTTACTTATTTGACAGACAGAGATCACAAGTATGCAGAGAGGCAGGCAGAGAGAGAGGAGGAAGCAGGCTTGCTGCTAAGCAGAGAGCCTGATGTGGGGCTTGATCCCAGGACTCTGGGCTCATGATCTGTGCTGAAGGCAGAGGCTTTAATCCACTGAGCCACCCAGGCACCCCCACAAGACAGTTTTAAAGCAAGAAAAACTTATATATATGCAAAAATATACAAAAATAAAGGTAAGGAGAGTGAAGGGATGGAATATGTCTGTAAAAATAAAAATTACAAAAGACTCTAAAAAAGAAATTGATAAGATAAGAACTTGATTGAAAGAAAGAAAGGAAAAAAAGAGGAGAGAATGTGATCAGTCTGGAGACTAGCCATATGTTAGATTTAGGGTATATTTTGATCTTTAAGGAGAAACTGTTTCCCAAATTTTAAAGAAAGGAAAACTTATATGTATAAAAAAATAACATTAAATACAACAAAGGGATAGAATATAATTATAAAAATGAAAATTAACAAAGATTTTTAAAAAGGTATTGATAAGGGGCCCCTGGGTGGCTCAGTGGGTTACAGCCTCTGCCTTCAGCTCAGGTCATGATATTGGGGTCCTGGGATCAAGCCCCGCATCAGGCTCTTTGTTCAGCAGGGAGCCTGCTTCCTCCCCTCTCTCTCTCTCTGCCTGCTTCTCTGCCTAGTTGTGATCTCTGTCTGTCAAATAAATAAATAAAAATCTTTAAGAAAAAGGTATTGATAAGATAAAATTGTTAAAATAGTTTAAAATAGGAAAGAGAAGACATTCAAAAAATAGAAAAAGAAAAAATAATGAAGATTCAAAGCATTTAACTTAACTAAAGAATCATGGGAAAGAAGCCATGAAGTCTATGTGCTGTATCCCCTAGCTCTGGAGTTCTGCAGTTCTCATTGATTGGTGAACAAGTTCATCTTGGTTGGATGTTCTTGCTGATCTGGGGGAGGGACCTGATGTGGTGATTCTCAAATGTCTTTGCCTGAGGTGGAATTGCAATTGCACCGCCCTTGCCAGGGGCCAGGCTAAGTAATCTGCTTGGGTTCGCCCTCCGGAGCTTTTGTTTCCTGAACACTTTCCATAGAGCTTGGAGGATGGGAATGAATATGGCGGCCTCCCAATCTCCAGCATGGAGGAGTGGAGAGCTCAGATCCCCACTCCTCAGTGCACCCTAAGAGAAAAGCAGTCAATCCCTCCCAACTCTTTAGGTCTCTGACCGTGCTCCGAGCTCACCCGTCTTGTGACCGAACGTTTCTGTCTCTGGCTCATGGTCCCATTTGGAGTCTCCAAACCCTCCTCCCAGAGGAGGAAGGTGAGTCTCCCTGGATCTGCCACTTATGGGGTCGTTGCTCAAAGAATAGTGTCCTGAATGTGCCTCGGATTATGGTTTAAGGTGACCCTGAGCTGAGAGCCCACTGTTCAGCTCCGTCTCTGTAACCAGGTTCCCTGCTCCGATTTCTGGGAGCTCTGCTGCACTCAGGTACCCCTGGTCTTTCTGTGACCCCCACAGGTCCTGAGACCACACTGTTCCTGCGAGGACTCCACCCCCTGCTTAACCTCTGGAGCAATGTCCCTCAGTGGAGCAGACTTCTAAAAGTTCTGATTTTGTGCTCCACTGTTCTACTGCTTGCTGGGAGTGGACCCCTCCCCTCATGGTCTATCTTCCTGTATATTGCCTGAGATCCATTCCCCGCCAGTCCTACCTTCCAGAAAGTGGTTGCTTTTCTGCTCCTAGAATTGCTGCTCTTCATCTCTTTGATCTTCTGTTGAGTTTATAGGTGCTCAGAATGGCTTGCCAACTATTCAGCTGAATTCCTGGGATCCAATGAAATTTAGGTCTCCTACTTCTCCAACATCTTGCTCCTCTATCCTGGATCCCACTCCTCCCTCTTTAAAAAAAAAATAGATTTTATTTATTCATTTGAGAGAGAAAGAGAGAGAGGGAGGGAGAAATAGACTCCCTGCTGAGCCAGAAGCCTGATGCAGGGTTCCATGTGGGGCTCCATGTGGGTCTCGATCCCAGGGCCTGGAGATCATGACCTGAGCCACCCAGGTGTCCCTTGAGTTGGTCCTTTGTAGATGAAAAAAACCTTCCATTATCAGATTTAGGTTAGAAGTATTGAGTTACCAGAAAATGCAGAGATAAATAAATTAGTATTTTTTCACATTTTTTCTGTTTATAACATATAAGAAACTTCTATTTTAAAGATTGGTGTTAGAAATTTTTTAAAAAAGAAAATGAGTTATGGTCTGCTAAAAAGTATGACTTTTATATTGACTAATATATATTTTTATAAGTTCTGTATCTAGGAATATGTAATAGTGTATATAAAAATATCTGAGTCAAAAATTCTTTTTATGCATGTTTCCCTCCTCATATACCAAATATACACTTAGCAGCTTAGAAATTTTCATTATCTGATTTAGTTGTATTAAGTGATAATGTAGATAGAATATACAAACATTATTAGCCTTATTTTATACAGTGAGAAAACTGGGTCAAATAGGTGAAATGCTTCTGTTAAGTAACATATATTTAGCAGGTATTAGAATTAGGCATAAGACCTTCATCTGTTGTCTATTGCCTTTTTTTTTTCATTTATATTCAAGTTAGTTAACAAATAGTGTATTATTAGTTTATTATATTATATACATAATATATATATTAGATTATTATCATCAGTTGCTTATAACACTCAGTACTTATTATACCAAGTGCCCTCAGTTAATGGCTGTCACCCGGTTACCCCATCCTACCCCCCACCTCCCCTCCATCAACCCTCAGTTTATTCCTTACACTTAAGAGTCTCTTATGGTTTTCCTCCCTCTCTGTTTTTATCTTATTTTATTTTTCCTTCCCTTCTATGTTCATCTTTTTGTTTCCTAAATTCCACATGAGTGAAATTATATGGTATTTGTCTTTCTCTGAATCATCTACTTCTTAAGATTAGATTAAACCCGGATACGTTTCTACTATATCACCTGGACCATAGCAAAGTAAAATGTGTAATATATGTTTATATTAGTTTAATTACATTTAAGATTATGAGGCACAGGGACGCCTGGGTGCTCAGTGGGGTAAAGCCTCTGCCATGCTCAAGTCATGGTCTCAGGGTCCTGGGATCAGAGCCCCACATACGGCTTTCTGCTCAGCGGGGAGCCTGTTTCCTCCCCTCTCTCTACCTGCCTCTCCACCTGCTTGTGATCTCTGTCTGTCAAATAAATAAATAAAATCTTAAAAAAAAAAGATTATGAGGCACGAGATGTTTAGAGAGTAATAGAAGTACTTTTATTTTCTTTCCTCGTCAAACTCCTGAATATTACCCACATTTGACCACATTTATTTCACAACACAGAGTGGTGGTTACAATGAGACCTAAAGAATTAAATTAGTCATCCAAAAAATAAAGTTCAAGCTCCAAATATGTTCACTTTAAATATATGTTATGTGCACATGTGAATGAAGAGTCAAGATGTGGGCTTAAAATCCAAATAGTTACTTTATTTCATTATGTGACCATTTGCCAGCCCAATAGCTCAATTGTCATCATTTCCTTTTTTGCCCATTCTTGTATATTCATTCTGTCTGCCCTGGAGTACCTCACTTTCTTCAACTTTTTTTTTTTTTTTTGGCATATTATACTGGATAATCCACTCCCTATTCTGAACAGAATGGGTGCTAACCGCTGATTTTATGGATATACGTATTGGCTTTGTATATTTCTCCTCTTTGAACATGATAATGTTGGGTCCATTATCAAAGAAACGAGACTGAGACAAAGTTACGCAAAGCCTTATTCTATGCCAAGCATTAGAAGTTAGACTGACCGGCCAGGGAAATGAGGCTGAGACAAAGTGAAAGTTATGTAAAGCTTTATTCTATGCCAAGCATTAGAAGTCAGACTGACTGGCCAGGGCCGCCTCCGAAAAGAGTGACACCCCTTGGTCTTACAGGTCAGTTTTTATAGGGCACAATTGCAGACATCTACCTATGTGGCTTTGGCTGATTGGATGTCTCCTACCTGTGTGTTTTAGTAATGGTTACCTGGAACTGATACTAGTAACTGTTGAGGCATTTATTAAACAACAAAATGGCCTTGTTTTAGGTATGTGTTTTAGTAATAGTTACCTGGAACCGATACAAACAAAATGGCCTTGTTTTAGGTGTGTGTTTTAGCAACAGTTATCTGGAACTGATATCAATAACTGTTGAGGCATTTATTAAACAACAAAATGTCTACCTACCATGGAGTTACTATGGCTAAGTAGGACCAGGCAGGCCCTAGGGGGTTAACATGTTTTAATGTGGAATCGACCCCAACAATAAAAATCAGAGTATTAAGGGTGGGGTGGCTAAGTCATTTAAGTGTACAACTCTTGATTTTTGCTCAGGTCATGATCTCAGGGTCATGAGATCAATCCCTAAGTCAGGCTCCACACTCAGTGGGGATATTGCTTGAGATTCTCTCTCTCCTTCTGCTTCTCTTCCCTACTCCAAGTGCTCTCTCTAAAATAAATACATAAATTAAAAAAAAAAAAAACAACCAGGATACTAAGGTGGGAAGTTTCATTTGGTCTAACCAACAATATACTCCAGGAATCCCTTTCTTGTCCTGGTCAAGTGGTGTTATTCCCATGTTTAAACACAATCTGTGATGAGAAGCTCATTGTAGCAGCCCTTTTCAAATGTGAACTTGTCTCTTCGATTTTGTGGTTTTCAAAACAAAATTTTCCTCCCTGTCTTTTTAACCCTCTGTTTATTGTCCTACCCTTAGGATAACATGTCTTTTTTCTTTTCCCACATGCCGTACCTCTGCATATTTTTACCTAGAGGTCATATAAACCTTCTCTGCATCAAACAAAACAACACTCATTATGTCAGTCACTGATCATATAGCTTAGTTTTAACTGCTTTACTTTTCATATTTATTCTCCTTTAGACATAATGCCCTTGATATCCAGAGCCTGTTTCTAGGCTATAAAATAGAGCCATAAAATGAGCTGGGACAGAGAGCCATTCTGATTTAAGGGACATGTACATCAGAGCTTTCTAAGGAGGAGAGGTGGGTTGCATGAAATTATGGTATGAAGAGAGGTCAAACAAAGGGAGGGGTCTGACTTTCTAATTTTGATCCTCTTTGGCTCTAATGACTAAGGCACAAGAAGATGAAGAGAGGGATACTGAAATTAAGTTCCAGTTAAGCTTAGAGAGGGAGGTATGGTTGGGGTGAAGGTGACTACATTTCTTGCACTTTTATGAAGGGGTAAGCTTTCCAATTCACACTTCCCCCAAAGTCACATGATCATTAAAACATCAGCCAATGATGAATTATGGAAGAAGCATCACCATCAAATGGGGAACATCCACAAGGTTCCATTTTGGTACATCTACCCATCTTTTGAATTATTTTGCATTTCATTTTGTTGTTGAAGACAGAAAGAAGGCATTTCACTAATTCTCTTTGAAAGCCAATATTTATGTGTACCAGGATTAGCATAGTTATCTGTTAGATAAACTAACTATACTGTAGGATAGTCTCTCATGAAAGATCTTGGAAAACTGGAGGCTTAAAAATATGGATACTGAAAAAACTTTGAAGTATACATAGGGCTAATTCTAGAGCTTGAATATCTAAATACTTAGCTGATCCTGTCAAGATCTTATTTAGCCCTGAAGTCATATCTATTTGTTTTTAATATGAAGGTAATAAATCATGTCATTGTTTAACATTGTAAGGTATGTGTACACAAGGCAGTCACAGAGCTGAAATATGACTTTGAAGCTTTTTAACTGCAACATTTAGAAACCTAGTTCAGCTTGTGGAAAACCATGGACATATTTTGGTTTGGCTCAGTGCCCTCTTTTCATCCTTCAGGTCACTGAGTGCAAAGGGAAAAAAATCCTCAAGCTGTAAATATTTTTGAAGTACAGGTTTATTTTTCCCTCTTGCAAAACCAACACTGAATTATTTGATTTTGTCCAAGGGATCTAGTTTTTTCCAAGGCAGGGGATTGAAAAGTGCTTTATCACTGAAAAGTGCTGTTTAGATTGATTACAAACATGTGACTTTGTAATTCCCAAGGGAATCTTATCAGAAACTAAAAGATGACTGCAAAGAGGTTTTTCAGTCTCAACATTTCTTCCTGCTTTAGGGTTGTATCTTCTCTTTTCATGCTGTTGAAAGTCTGGTCAGTTTGCAAATGTTGTCCATTTTTAGTTTTGCTTTTGCAAAAAAACTCCTTAAGCTTCTAACCTGCAGAAGATATCAAAAATTGAGTTTCAGTGCTGGTTTTGTTTTTAACTTACTTATGACTTTAACCCAGTAATGTTTTAGTTTTCACATCTCTTGATTATGGATAATAACCTTTTTGCCTACAACCTATAGATGCTGTTAATATTTGTGGGATTGATGTATATGTACAAAAGTGTTTAAAATAAATTAATTTATAAAAATGGAAAATTAATGCCATATATCCACAGCTCCTTGGGGGAAGGAAGGGCACAGCTTATATAGAGAAGATCTTGAATTGTGTTTGCACTGAGCTGGAAGAAGGCAGGGTTATCAACCCTAAGATTGCTTCTCTTTTTCTCAGGGCATACATGCAGGCATACAAATGCAAATACCATTTCTAGTTAAGTCTACACCCACAGCTGACATTCTAGATATTAAGCTTAGTATGCTTCTCTTTCAAATCAGTCCTGACTTCTTGTATATACCAGGAAAATGTAGGGGCTCCAGAAACAAGTAATTCCCAGGGGGCCAGATAAGACTTAGATTCCCCCTCACCTAAAGAACTCCTCAGAAACCACATCAGTCTGGGCCTCTTTTTACCTTACTCTTGATTGACAGCTTGAGAAACTTGTCTAGCTGTTCAGCTGACAAAGAAAATCCTCTTTACTTGTCCGTAGATTATGTTGCTACTTTGTAATATAACCTGAGATGTACTCTGGGAGCCATGCAGCAAAACATCTGTGTACAGGACCTTGTCTCCCTGCCTTTAAGGTGACTATTTGAAACACTTTTGTGTGTGTGTGTGTGTGTGTGTGTGAAGATAGTCCTCTCCAAATTTTGTTTTTAAAACGCAGACATCTCCTTGGAAAGACAAAGGCAAACTTGTCTGGGTCAGTAGTGGGAAGGGAGTAGATAGAAAAAGAGACACTGGAAAGGAAAAGTGTGGAAGTTTAAGACAATATTTTCTTTCTTTGTCATAGTTCTAGCTTGGACTGACCTGGGCTCAGGTCTTCCTATACCAAAGCACATGTTAGTACTTGCCCAACAAGTACGCAAATCTCTGGGGTGGAGAGGAGTGAGTAAGACCTGGCCTGGGAAATTGTCTAAACAGCACTTCATTTGGAGACTTCGTATGACCTTTCTTTGTCTTCTGTCCTTTTGGCCCAATCAGTGGGTTTATTTGGATTATGTGTTAGCTAATCATTATGCAGCACCTAGGCATTTTGAATGGTAAGGAAATAAAGCAAATGGGGTCAAGAGAATGATCTCAGATAGCACATGCAATGAATTTACTGGCTCCCTAAGTCTGCACTGGGATCTCCAATAAAGCGGGCTGTATTAACAAAGATGCAGGGCTACAGCAGGTGATATGATTAGCTTTGAAGTGAATTTTAATGCCAACCTTTTTTCCTATGGCTGTATTATCTCACCCTTTTTGGTTCTTTCCCTCTGAGGAATCTGTTGCTAATCTTTGTTGGTAAAGATATTTTATTCAAAAGCATAGGTGACTTCCTCATCAAATTTTCAGGTGAATCAGATCTCCAAAAAGAACTAATAAAATAAATGACAAAATTATCTCAACTACTGAATTTAAAGAGAGAACAGGTAAAAAAACAATAAAATATACTTTTGCATTTAGATTATAAAATTTACTCAGAAGGACAAGATGGGGGAAGATATGATTTTCTAGCAATTTATGTCAAAAATACTTAAAGGCTTTTAACAGGGCATGAGAAGTAGCCATGAGAGAAATAAATGCAGGCTCTGACTCCCAATAAGGGCAACAAGAGTTGGGTAATGAGCAGTCACAATTAGTTATACTCTGAAACCATCAGATAATATTTTGCGCTTCATATTAGGTCCTATAGGACAGATATTGACCAACTAGAATGTATTCAGAAAAAGTTGCTTTGGGGGTATGTGACATAAGCAAGATAGTGAAGGGGGAAGCCTTGGACATGCCTTCTCCCCATAAACACCCATTCAATAACAATTTACAAATTCCCTTTGCGAGTAACCCAGAAACTGATTGAAAGATGGCTGTGTCCAGAACAAACAAAACACTCACTGAAAATGGTAGAAAAACTTGGGATTCCCCTCTCATTGGAGTCCTTGTCCCTAGCATAGCTGTATGATTGGGAAGAAAGTCTTTGGCTCCCACTTTCTCCCAGGGGAAGGAAGGTCCTGTTTTGTACATACAGCATCCCAACTTTTCTGAGGCGGCTACCCAGAAGACTAGCTTCTGTGTTACCAGTTATGTAATCTGATGGGTTTGGCATAGCCTAGTCACCTGGGAGAAAATGGAGATGGCAGCTTGGTCTGGTAGATGTGACAGCTTCTTCCCTGTTCAGCACAAAATGATTAGGATCTGGAAAAATGCCAGCTCTCAGCTATACATAATGGGGTGGTGGGGAGTTCATGTGTCCAGTGCCCTAAATTTCCTAAGGATGACCAAAGAATTAACATCTGTCAGTCTTACCAATCTTGGAGGTCTAATGTGTCTGGTAAAGTCTAGCTGCTAGAACTAGAAGAGGATGGGGATGGGAGGTTATGTGTGTGTAAATGCATGCCATAGATTCTCAGCTTAGCACAGGAGAAGCAGATTAAAAAAAAAAAAAATCCCAATTCTCAGCTTCCTCCAGAACAGCAAAAGAGTTGATCAATGCATCTAGCATCCTAACCTCTCTGGGGCTTCCCCAAGATCTGCCATCTATTTTGCCACTCTTGGAGCTTTCATGGGTCCAACAGAGTCTAGCCAATGAGGAGAAATGGAAATAATGATTTGAATGGTTAGTCACTATTGTTACACCTCCTTCTGCTTCCCTAACCCAGCACAGAGCAAAAGGACAAAAAGCACAGCTCCCTGTTTCTTCTTGAGTAGGGAAAGAGTTAATAGAGGCCCCCACAATCTCTAGCTGGGCTGAGTGATGAAGCTTTTCTTCTGTATGAGGCCTGTCCATGAAGACTGGGACAGGTGCTTGCTTTGTCTAATGTCCAGACACCAGCAGAGTATCAAGGGAAATGAATCAGGCAAAGTTGTTCTGAACAAAGAAACTAGATAAATTTTCAGAAACCAACCCTAATGAAATGGAATTATATGATTTATCTGAGAGAAAGTTCAGAATAATTGTCATAAAGATACTCACTGAGGTCAAGAGAATAATGCATGAACAAAAAGAATTGCAACAAAGTGATAGAAAGTATTAAAAAGTACCAAAATAGAAATCATGAAGGTGAAGCACACAATTGAATTGAAAAAGTCACTAGAGGGGTTCAATAATAAACTAGATCAAGTAGAAGAAAAGATCAGCAAACTTGAAGACAGGCCATTGGAAATAATTCAGCCAGAGAAGAAAAAAGAATGAAAAAAGCAAAGAAAGCTTTAGGGAAATAACTGAACATCAAAAGGACCAATATACACATTATTGGAATCCCAAATGAAGAAGAGAAAAAGAAAGGACCTGAAAGTTCATTTGAGGAAATAATGTTTGAAAACTTTCCAAATCTGGGAAAGGACATGGACATTTAGATTCAAGAAGCCCAACAAAAACCCAAGTAAGATGAACCTCAAAAAAATCTATAGATCTTCCTCAACTTATGATGGCATTTTAATAAAAGTATTATAAGTTGAACATATATTTAATACACTTAACCTATTGAATATCATAGTTTAGCATAGCCTACCTTAAAAATGTTCAGAACACTTACATTGACTTGCAGTTGGGCAAAATCATCTAACACAAAGAGTAACAAGTATTGAATATCTCACTTTATTGAAATTTATGTAATTTGTTGAATGTATACTAAAAATGAAAAGAGAATGGTTGTATAGGTACACAATGGTTGTAAATATACTCTTGTGATTGTGTGGCTGACTGGGAACTGTGATTTGCCATTGCTTCCCTGCATCATGAGAGAGTATCATACTATATATTGCTAGCCTGAGAAAAGATTAAAATTCAAAGTTCAAAGTGTAGTTTCTGCTGAATGTATTGTCTTTGCACCATTGTAAAGTCAAAAAATTATAAGTTGAACCATCATAAGTTGAGGAATGCCTGTATTTTGAGACACATTATAATCAAATTGTCAAAAAAGTCAAAGACAAGGAAGGAATCTGAAATCAGCAAGGGTAAAGAAACTTGTCACATACAAGGGAACCCCCATAAGAGGATATTTCAGCAGAAACCTTGCAAGTCGGAAGAGAGTGGGAGGGTATATTCAAAACGCTAAAGGGAAAAACCTGCCAGCTAAGAATAATATATCTGGCAAAATTATCCTCTGAAAATGAAGGAGAGAAAAAGATTTTTCCAGACCAAAACATATACAACACCCCCCTTAATGCATACACAAACACACACACACAAGGGAGTTCATCACTAGATTTGTCTCATAAGAAATACTAGAGCATTTTTCAAGTTGAAATAAAAGATGCTAATAGCAACATGCTGGTATAAGAAAGTATGAAATTCATTGGTAAAAGTAAATATATAGACAAATACAGAATGCTGTATTACTGTATTCTGGTTGATATGTCACTTTAAATTCTAGTTTAAAAGTTTAAAAGGAAAAAGTGTTAAAAATAACTAAATAAAAACATGTTAAAAGATACACAATATGAACAGATGAAAATCGTAATAACAGTAACATAATATGTGTGGAGGGGGAGAAGTTATAGTGTAGGGTTTTCGTATGTGATTGAATTTAAGTTGTTACCAGCTTAAAATAGACTATTATAAAGACAAGATATTTTATGTAAGCTCCAGGGTAGCCAAATATATATATACATATATAAGCTCCAGGGTAGCCAAATGTATATATATATATAAATAATATCTTTATATGTATATATACACATACATATGAATATATATATATAAGTTACACAAAAGAAAAATAGAAAGAAATCAAAACAGGGCACCTGGGTGACTCAGTGGGTTAAGCCTCTGCCTTCCGCTCAGGTCATGATCTCAGGGTCCTGGGCTCAAGCCCTGCATCGGGCTCTCTGCTTGGCGGGGAGCCTGCTTCCCTCCCATTCTCTGCCTGCCTTTCTGCCTACTTGTGAACTCTCCCTCTCTGTGTCAAATAAATAAATAAAATCTTTAAAAAAGAAGAAAGGAATCAAAGCATACCAAGACAAAAATACATAAATAAACATATACATATAAAATATCACAGAGAGAGTCAATTATCATATGGTTTCACTTATTTGTGGAGCATAACAAAAAGCATGGAGGACATGGGGAGTTAGAGGGGGTTGGGATAAATTGAAAGGGGAGGTGAATCATGAGAGACTATGGACTCTGAAAAACAATCTGAGGGGTTTGAAGTGGCGGGGGGGTGGGAGGTCGGGGTACCAGGTGGTGGGTATTATAGAGGGCAAAGATTGCATGGAGCGCTGGGTGTGGTGAAAAAATAATGATACTGTTATGCTGAAAATAAATAAATGAAAAAAAATATTATCACATATATATGCTATATATATATCAACAAACACAAAAGAAGACAGCAAGAGAGGAAAAGACAGACAAAAGAACTATAAAACCAACATAAAATACCTTAAAAAAACAACAATAGTAAATCCTTCCCTATCAATAATTACTTTAAATGTGAATAGATTAAACACCCGGTCTTAGTCTGCTTGGGCCGCTATAACAAAATATCTCAGAATGGATATCCATTTTAATTTAACAGAAATTTATTTCTCAGAGTTCTGGAGGCTGGGAAGTCTGAGATCAAAATGCCAGCAGGACACATTCTTGCAAAGTTTTCTCTCTGACTCATAGCCAGCATTTTCTTGCTGTGTCTTCATACAGCAAAGGGCTAAAGATCTCTTTGGGACCTCTTATCTTATCTCTTTGGAACCTCTTGGGAGCCTCATGAAGGCTTCATTCTTATGGTTTATGCACTTCTCCAAGGTCTACTTGCTAATACCATCACATTTGGGAATTAGGATTTTGTCATATGAATTTGGGGGAGAGAATACATTCAGATGATAATACTCCCAAATCGGAAGATTTGGGGTGACTGAATGGATTAAAAAATCCCAACTATATTCTGTTTGTAAGAAACTCACTTTAGATTTAAAGACATACTTAGGCTGCAAGTGAAAGGTTGGAAAATGATAATCCATGCAAATAGTAACCGAAAGAGAGCAGGAGTGGCTCTACTTATACCAGATAAAAGAGACTTTAGGTGAAAAACTGTCAAAAGAGGTAAAGAAGGGCATTACATAATGACAAAAGGGCCAGTTCAACAGGAAGATATAACAATTATAAATATATATGAACCGAACATCAAAGCACCTAAATTTATAAAGCAAACATTGACAGAACAGAAAGAAGAAATAGACAGCAATATATGGGGTGCCTGGGTGGCTCAGTGGGTTGAGCCCCTGACTTCGGCTCAGGTCATGATCTCAGGGTCCTGGGATCGAGCCCCGCATCGGGCTCTCTGCTCAGTGGGGAGCCTGCTTCTCCCTCTCTCTCTGCCTGCCTCTCTGCCTACTTGGGATCTGTCAAATAAATAAATAAAATCTTAAAAAAAAAAAAGAAATAGACAGCAATATAATAATTGTAAGAGACTTAAATACTCTACTGCAATAATGGATAAAGCATTTAGACAAAAGATTAATAAAAAAAACCCAGAGGACTTGAATAATGCTATAGATCAATGGGACCTAATACATGTATACAGACCATTCCAGCCACTAGAATACACATGCTTCTCAAGCGCTTATGGATCTTTCACCAAGGTATTAGTTCATAAAACATATTAGGTCATAAAACAAGTCCTAACAAATTTAAGAATTGACAGATGAATTGATGAAGGAAGTGTAGTGTACACATCCAAGAGAACACTTTTCAACTTTAAAAAGGAAGGAAATTTTGGGGGCGCCTGGGTGGCTCAGTGGGTTAGGCCGCTGCCTTCGGCTCGGGTCGTGATCTCAGGGTCCTGGGATCGAGTCCCGCATGGGGCTCTCTGCTCAGCGGGGAGCCTGCTTCCTCCTCTCTCCTCTGCCTGCCTCTCTGCCTACTTGTGATCTCTCTCTGTCAAATAAATAAATAAAATCTTAAAAAAAAAAAAAAAAAAAAAAAAAGGAAGGAAATTTTGCAATGTACAACATGGATGAATCTTGTGATATTATGCTAAGTGAAATAAGTCAGTCACAGAAAGGAAAATATTGCATTATTCCACTTACATAAGGTACCTGAAAATAGTCAAATTCATATAATTGAAGAATGATAGTGATTGCCAGGGGTTGGGAAGGTGGTTTGAGAAGTTATAAATTCAGGGTATAAAGTTTCAGTTAAACAAGGTGAGTAAGTTCTAGAGATCTGCTGTACAACATTGAACCTATAGACAACAATAATACACTTGAAAAACTTAAGAGGGTAGATCTTAGGTTAAGTGTGTTTATCATAGTAAAATAAAATATTAAAAAAAATTGTATAGCTTTTCTCTCCTAGAATCATGGCAAATGGAACATAAGCATTGGGCTATTTTTTGCATTAATATAGAAAGAATAGGGGAGCCTGGGTGGCTCAGTGGGTTAAGACTCTGCCTTGGCTCAGGTCATGATCTCAGGGTCCTGGAATCGAACCCAACATCTGGCTCTCTGCTCAGTGGGGTGACTGCTCCCTCTACCCCTGCCTACTTGTGATCTCTCTGTTAAATAAATAAATAAAATCTTTAAAAAATATAGAAAGAATATTTCAGTTGGTGAGTGAAATAGACCCCCGTTCCTGAGAGTTGTGAGCTCCTGGTCACCATGTATTTCTCAGACCATGGCTGATATATCAGTTTACTATGCTCATGATAAGAAAATAAATTTATTTTTCAAATGAATGGAGTTTGTGTTTATGTTTGCTAAAAAATAGAGAGAGAAAAAAGATACATGAGAGCATGCATATGTCTGAGTAGCAAATCAAATGTAGATGTTTAAAAAGGGAAAAGATAAGTGAGGCCGTTGAATATATGCACTCTGTTTTATTCTAGAAAGAAGAATTAATGCCAACATTTTTAAATTGATCCAATATAAAAAAGTTTAGTTTTTTAAAGATTTTTAAAATTTACAGAATTGAAAAAAACATAGAAATGGCTAATAGACACATGAAAAAATGCTTAACATCACTAGCCATCAGGGAAATACAAATCAAAACCACAATGAGATACCACCTTATACCAGTTAGTATGGCAAAAATTAACAAAACAAGAAACAACAAATGTTGAAGAAGATGTGGAGAAAGGGAAACCCTCTTACACTCTTGGTGGGAATGCAAGCTGATACAGCCACTCTGGAAAAGAGTATGAAGGTTCCCCAAGATATTAAGAATAGAGCTACCCTATGGCCCAGCAATTGCACTACTAGGTATTTACTCCCAAAATACAGCTGTGGTGAAAAGAAAGAGCATGTGCCCACCCCCTCCCGCATTTTCAGAGCAGCAATGTCCACAATAGCTAATCTGTGGAAGGAGCCGGATGCCCTTCAACAGATAAATGGATAAGAAGATGTGGTTCATATACAATGGAATACGCACCATTTGCAGCTACATCAGATGGAACTGGAGGGGATTATGTTAAGTGAAGTAAGTCACAGGCAGAAAAAGACGATTATCATACGGTTTCACTCTTATGTGGAACATAAACAGTAGCACAGAGGACCATAGATGAAGGAAGAGAAATGCAAAAGGGGAGAAATCAGAGAGGAAAATGAACTATGACAGGCTATGGACCCCGAGAAACAATCGGGGGGTTTCATAAGGAAGGAGGATGGGGGGGTAACAGGGTGATGGTTATTAAGGAGGGCATGTGCTGTGATGACCACTCGATGTTATACTTAACTAATGAATCATCGAACACTAGATCAAAAATTAATTATGTACTATATAATGGCTAACTGAACATAATAAGAAGGAAGAATTTTAAAATTTATTTATTTTAGAGAAAGAGAGAGAGAGAGAAAAAGAGAGAGGTGCCAGCATGGGGAGAAGCAGAGGGAGAGGGACAAGCAGATTTTGTGCTGAGCATGAAGGCCAGCACAGGGCTGATCCCACAACCCTGAGAACATGACCTGAACTGGAATCTAGGGTCAGAGTCTTGACCGACTCAGTCACCCAGGTGCTGTGGTATAAGAAAATTTTCTATCCTAGCAATCAGTTATCCAAAAAATGAGCTGATGAATCACGCAACCTAGAGAATTTCCTAACAATGCTTTAAGTGCAAATTGATCATTTTCTTTTCTTTTTTTTTTTTTTTTAAGATTTTACTTATTTATTTGACAGAGATCACAAGTAGGCAGAGAGGCAGACAGAGAGAGAGGAGGAAGCAGGCTCCCCACGGAGAAGAGAGCCTGATGCGGGGCTCGATCCCAGGACCCTGGGATCATGACCTGAGCTGAAGGCAGAGGCTTAACCCACTGAGCCACCCAAGCGCCCCCAAATTGATCATTTTCTACTGTGTGGTCATATTGTGTGGTATAGAGCAGGTATATGATAAATATTTGTTAAGTGTTAAATACACGGTAGGCATGCTATAAAAGGAGAGGGAGGTTGGGCTTGACCAATAATTCTGAAGTAAGTTGTGCAAGATGGTAACCAACACCATTTAAAGAGAATGTTCTATTGTCAAATTATCCCGTGTACCCCTGAGTTAAATAGATTCAAACAGATTCCTTTACTGATGGACCACAGAGAGGATTTAATATAGCAAATTTCACATAAATACTTATCTCCAAGAGGAGATTATGCAAAAACAATAGAACTTATTTGGGCATAAAACAACATTTGCTGAGACACTGACTGGAACATCATTCTTTAGAATACTTATTTTGGAAATGCTGGTCTAATTTGATCCACTTTCTCTTTTAATTCTTAATTCCTTTTATGTTTTCAAAGAGATGGGTGTTATTTGTCCTTAAACTTCTACTAAACTTTGTAGTTCTAGCCACCTTTTTCTAGATAGCATGGGCGTATATAGAAATGTATTTACCAGCTTAGTGAAAAATTTATCTCCTCTTTTTCAGCTCTATGACATCTTCCTTGGTATACTCTAATGTTTGAGTTCTAATTTACTCCTAGGGGTAAGTCATAGCATTTATGATTTTCTTTGAAAAATTTTTATAATAAAAAAACATTATCTTTAGGAACCTTTCCAAAACTTCTTGTAAAGAGGAAAATTCTCTCTCAGAATGTTTAAAAACTGTATCTAAATGTATGCAGATTATTTTCCTACTTTATTATGTTTGTGGTCAAAAGGAGTAGTCATTATCCTTAGATGAAATGGATAGAGACAAATTCTGTGTATTGTTTTCTCCAAAGTAAAGGAGTCAGAGTGTTTCTAGGCAAGCACCATAAAAGTGTCCTGTATTAACTGAGAAAAGAGCACATTTCTTGAACAGTATTTTTCAGAGCTTAACCTCATGTTTTAACAACCCCAGATGACTTATGTTTCTGGGTTTCTTCTTTGTAGGTTAGTCTTCAATGTCTGAGTTCAGAGAAATGAGAGATGGAAAAAACCCCCAACGGGTCACCCAGTTCATTTCTGTAAAGAAATTAAAAGATGAGTCTCATAATGTAGTCCCTGGCATCAACTTACTTAAGAATAACTTGAGGGAGGGGTTTACATTTTTAAATCCAAAAAAACCTGGGGCCAGTTTCCATTTCAGGATGAATTTAGAATTCACCAAGAGATTTCCATATCCTACCTCTGCTGTATTTGTGTGTGTATACATATGTCATAAACTGAGCAATTAAGCCAAATATATTCTGGCTTTGAGCTTGTAAGGGGAAGGAAAGATAAGAAAGAAGGAATCACAAGGTTGAAAGATGCCAGTGTCAGGGAAAAGGGCCTAGCATTGACAAGTTTTGAGATGGGGGCTGTTTTATGAATTGGAGCAAGCTGCTCTCTTCATCTAAGGGCAGTTTTGGGAGATGGACTCAGCTCACCCAAAGCCATCAATTGCTGGCATGTGAGGGAATGAGTGCCTCAGTCCTGAAGGGAACTGAGCAAAACACCATAAAATCAATTACAATTCCCATTTGCACTGTTCCTTCCACTTGTTCCATACAGTATGGTCCAGAAATAGCTTCTCCAGGATTCTGGTCGGACTCTTTTCCAGGAAAAAAAAATTACAATCTAGTTACCTTTTCCCAGATGCTGTGGCTGTTTAATAGAACTGTTTTTCCCAGTTTTAGTGTGACAGTGATCTCCTCTTTCTCAGTTCTATCGTTTCTCCTTTGGTATAGTCTCGTGTTTGAAATCCAATTCAGCCCTGGAGCAAGTTAGAATCTTACAAAGGTTAGCTAGACAAACTGCAGCCTGTGCTGCTGCAGCTGGTAATAAAGTCACTACTAACACTGTTTCCCTCTTCAACTATCCATTGCTGATTACCTTACTCTTAGTTAACACATCAGGTGGTCTAAGTGTGTAATTGACTAAGTGAAATAGATTCCCATTCCTGAGAGTTGTGAGGTGGTCACCATGCCCTTCCCAGACCGTAGCTGACATATTATTTGCCCACTTACTCTCACAATTGGGAAGAGAAATGCCACGAGTTATTCCAATGGATTACCTAGATATCTCATATATTTTTCTTCTTAGATTCAGAAAGCCTACCTTCTCCAGATAAACATGTTCAATTATCCCCTTTAGAAAAGATGACTCTGTTACTTGCTAATTGTTCTCTTAGCATGAAGAGACTGATGTGATAGCATCTAGAGCTTAAATGGGACGTTTAAAATGTTCTGTGGTAAAATTGTTCTCTCTATATGAATCAGAATTTCCAACCCACAG
Source organism: Mustela putorius furo (assembly GCF_011764305.1). Taxonomy (NCBI): domain Eukaryota; kingdom Metazoa; phylum Chordata; class Mammalia; order Carnivora; family Mustelidae; genus Mustela; species Mustela putorius. Next base: position 33,406,869 of record NW_025422368.1, on the reverse strand, counting down.
ATACTAGAATTGTAAGGAGGGAAAGTATAAACCCTTCTTGTGGGTTATGCAATATGATAAATAGATAAATGATAAATAAATACTGCTTCTTTATCTTGGTTCTCAGACCCATGTAGTCTTCCTACTGGGGACATGCCACTGTATGATGCTTGGTAGTTTATGGTGGATAACACCTCATGGATAAAGATGCCCCATTCTTGCAAAGAAAATCAAATGGATTAATATATTCTGTTCTGAATTAACATCAGTTGCTAGGGATTCTTACTGAAGGAGGAGGCATGGCAGAAGATATACCTAGCAACAGTCAGAGAGGTAGTAATGTCCGGGCTCCAGAGAAGGGCCATCTAGGATGAAATAGAAATGAATAAAAAAACAGAGGCAATCTACACACAGTTTCAGGGTTCCAAATCTAAATAAGTTCAGTATAGAAATTTCTCTCATTAGAATTTTGTATTATGGCAAGGAACTGGGCTAGAGTGTTAGAATTGAGGAAGTGAAGGAAAGGCTACAAATGATGGTTAATCAAGGTACTCAAGAACTCAGAGATAGAACAACAGATTACTTACAGATTATCTTTATTGAAAAGGTAAGCGTAGGGATTTAAATAGTGCTCAAATATACTACTAGCACTAGTATTTAAGTATATAACTTTAACTCCATTCTAATAGGGATACTTTTATGACCGCATAAAAATACAGTTGCATGAATTCTAAACCCAGGTAGACACAAGAGTTAAGATAATGAATTTTCCTTAAATGAAAATGAACTTCCTCGGACAAGGATTCTGAAACTACATGTTTCATCAGCACAGGTAGATATGGCATAGGGGAGAACTGACAAAGAATGGAATAGGTACAATTTGGCCGTAAGTTCTGCTGGCTGCTTTCAAAGTACCCCCAAAGAAAAATCATGCTGTCATTTCTTAATATCCAGAATGAGTACATTACAGTAATAGTAATAATACAATAGAAAGCAACAGTAGAAATAGCTAACATTTATTAAGCACTTATGCTATGCCAGTGTTTTGTGTACATCACCTATATTTCATTTATTTAGCATTTACAGCAAGGTGAAGGTGGGTACTAGAATAATCTTATTTTACAAATAGGGAAACTGAGATTAACTTGCCCAAGAATTTCACAGTTCTAAGTGGTGAAGCTAGGAGTTCCAAAGTCCTTATTCTCAAACATTTGCTAAAACAGAAGATGGATTTTATGGGGTGGGAGAAGAGCATTCTCACTGTGTTTAAGCACTCTTTGGTTCCCAGGATGTACTATTTCATGAAAGGCCTTACCAAGATCATGAAAAGGGAAGAAAATAAGGCCTATAACCCATCACTTCATGTGTCTTATCTCTCAAACACCAATGTATATCAAAGAAAGAAGCAGAACAGAGAAGGTGGATAGATAAAATTTTGACTGACCTGAAACTACATGAAAACTAGCCTCATCAGATTGGAAAGTGTGGCTGCATACAGTAAAGGTTGGTACCAATGTATGGACCATTTGTACATAATACTGTCTAAAAACTGGCTTAAGGAATTAGATTTTATGAGGTCAGTACAAGTAAATTTCTCAGGAAAATAAAATCACCTGTCCTTGGAACATTTAGTCTAAGCTACTCAACATGAAATGAGGGGATTGAATGAGGTTTTTGCTGAACTCCTTGTCAGGTCAAAAACTATAACTCCAGTGCTGTGCAATTGATAAAACAAGAGGTTTGGAGCAAGAAGACCCCTGTCCCCCTATTTACCAACTGAATGATGGTCACAGATCTGGTTCCTGGGAAACAGACTCTAAGAGTTGGATATTTGTGTACAGATGGTTTATAGGGAAGTACTCTTGAGTACAACATGGGTGGGGGTGAGGAATATAGGCTTAGGCAGAGTGAAAATTTGAGCTGTCATACAATTCCAATAAATGCCTTAGCCAATTCTAGGAGGAAACTTTGAGGCTAAGATGGCCATTCAGAATAGTCCTGTCTGATATGGAGTCTCAAATGGGATTTACCCTTTCTTTAGAAATAACTAAAGAAAGCAGATGACAATACATATGAAACAATGATTTTCAAGACACTGGACATCAATCAATGAAAGATGATGATGATCCCTAAGAGATTAGAAACAAACAAAGTCAGTCTTGTGATTGCCTCAGTTTATTGCCTTAAGAGAGTTTCCAGGCCATGGCTCAGGGAGGAGGGAACCAAAGTGAAATATGGTGGACATTTTGTGTTGAGATGAGTTGAAAGTCCTAGGAGAGTGTGGTGGTTATAATTTACATGGCAAAATACTGGAGAGGAGAGAGAAAGAGGAGAGAGGGGTCTCTGGATATCTGGATATGTAACAGAGGATTGATTGGCACATAAATATAAAAAAATAATCATCCAAGAGGAATAAAGGGAACAGTAGCTGGCACTAACTCAGGGCTGGGATTATTGTCTCTTCCTACCACCTATTCATGGGACATTGGGTGCAGTACTCAGAGGGTCTTTCATCAGTGTAGGGGAAGCAACTTGTCCTAGACTAACTACTGAGTTGGTCTCATTTTAAAAGCAAGATGTAAGACAATGAAACTTTACCCAGGTGATTTAACTGTCCCAGAACAAAGCTCAAGAATACAAAAACAGTAAAATTCACAATATCTGGTGACAAATAAAAGATTAGCAGGAATTCAAAGAACTAGGAAATTAAGATCCATAACAAGTAGAATAATCAACCAATCAAAAGTGAAAGTGAGACAGATATTGGAATTAGCAAACAATGACATTAAAAAAAGTTATCCTGACTTTATCAAAGATGTTAAAAAAGTCGAGACATAGAAAATATAAAAACACCCAAATAAAACTTGTATAGGTGAAAACTGTAATGTCTGAAATGAAAAATGGACTGGATAGGATTAACAGTAAATTAGATGTTATTGAGGATCAGTTAACAAACTTGTAGACACATTAAAATAAACTGTTTTCTTTTGTGGAACAACTTCAAGTGCATGTAGGTGCAGTCTCCATGGAGGAGAGGAGTGAAGGAAGGAAAGTATTTGAAGAAATAATGATAATGAATAAGATACAATGAATAATGATAAGAAATAATGATAATTTCTAAATTTAATGCAATCCAAGAAGCTCAATAAACCTCATGGACAAGAAAAATGAGGAAAACCACACAAAGGTACATAATAATCACTTTGGCTAAAACCAATGGTAAAGAGAAAAACCTCAGAAGCTGCAAGACATAGAAGACACAGTAGAAGATACAAAAGAATAAAGGTAAGAATGACAATGGATTTATAGCAGGAACAATGAGAACCATAAGACAGTGGAACATCTTAAAAGAATTTTAAAAACCTGGCAACATAGGATTTGCTATGGAGTGAAGACATATTTCAAATATGAAGGCAAAATTTCAAAATTGAAAGAATCCAGCAGACCAGAATTACAAGTAATGTTAAAGGAAGTCCTTTGGGCAGAAGAAAAATGAGACCAGATGGAAATCTGGATGCATACAAAAGAAGGAGGAGCTGTGAAAATGGAAACTACATGAGTAAATACATGAGATTTCTTTTTTTTGTATTATCTAAACATTTTAAAAAATAATTGACTGTTTAAAGCAAAAGCAAAAACATCCTATAAGATCTTAACGTATGTAAAAGCAGAAAATAACTGGGCTATTTAAGCCATTTACATATAATGAGATTTCTGTGATAGGTTTAAGTCTATCATCTTGCCATTTGTTTTCAATTTTTATTCCCCTTACCCTCTATTTTTGCCTTCTTCTGTAATTCTCAACATTGATGTAAATGAGGATGAGTTTGATAATTGCCCCAACTTCTTGGAAAGTTTTCAGCCATAGGACAGACAGTAGAGCTCAGCAGAGCCTCTTGGCTTTCCTAAACTGAGGAGACAGAGCTGGGAGTCAGAGAGGTGGCTGGTGATCACAAAGAAGAGTATCAGAGAGGAGAGAGGTGCACACAAGGGAGAACTCTAGAGAGCTGTAGAGAATTGCGCTCAAGTCCTTAGCTGGGAACCATCAGCTGCCAATGTATCTGGTGATCAGGGGAATAATATCTCAGACTGAGTAACACACCACTGCATTCACTACAATGTCTTTAGGAAGTTGCTTCTCTGAATCTCAATTTACCATCTAATAAATATTACCCATCTTCTAGGTTGTTGTAAGACCCAATGAATTATCACATGCAAAATAGCTTAGAAAATGATAAAGCGTTCATCATATTACTATGATGATGGTTTAAATTATATAACACACATTATTGTATGAATGTTTCAAAATTGGGTTATCACTCCCTTGCATGACTAGTCAATCTGTTTTTATTCATCTTTCATTGAAAACCCTTTGTGAACAGAGCATATTACTAAGCCTGTGGAGAAGAAAAGAAATTGCAGTTTCTTCCCTTAATGTTAGCCAAGGAAATATGCATAAAAAGAAACTTTAATCAAAATATGAATTGAATAATACTATTGTACTTTACATATATTGTTGGAGGGTTAGACACTGGTTTGAGTAGTGTGATAGGAGATGGGTGGATTTAATCATTACTGATTTCATAAAGTACTTGAGTTTTGAGCTGAATTTTGAAGGATTGAAAAGATTATCCACTAAGGAGATGGAGGCAGTGGGCCTACCAAAAGGAATGGATGTAAAAGTTGGACATGGATGGGTTCTCATGGCAGGAAGAGCAAACTCTAAAGTGGGATTGAGAAGTCCTGGGCTCTGTCTTGAACTACCAAGCAGGAGACTCTGGAGCCTCATTTCTTCATCGGCAAACCAAGCTTGAGGGAATGATAACATTTTGTCTGGTTCCCAAATTCCAGGATTGAATTGTTTAAAAAAATCTCTGGTGATTGTGAAAGTGACATTTTCTTGGCCCAGGTGAGTTAAAACTGACATCTTAGGACATGATAACTCTCAAGACATTATGATGAGAGTGATGAGCCAGGATAAAGCTCAGAATCCACACAAGGGAATTAGGGCCATTTGAAGTTTGGGAGAGGGAAAATCATAGGATTAATCACCTATGAGGTTTGAAAACCCTAGAAAACATATAACAGGAGGCATTCACCTATCCTAAGGTAGAGTCTAGACAAATTATGGCTGAATGTCTTCTAAGTTTCATTCTTGCTATGTAGATATGTTTCTTTTTTTTATTTTTAAAGATTTTATTTATTTATTTGACAGATAGAGATCACAAGTAGGCAGAGAGGCAGGCAGAGAGAGAGGAGGAAGCAGGCTCCCCACTGAGCAGAGAGCCCGATGCAGGGCTCGATCCCTGAACCCTGAGATCATGACCTGAGCCGAAGGCAGCGACTTAACCCACTGAGCCACCCAGGTGCCCCTAGATAGTTTCTAATGAGCACTAGAATATGATTAACAGAATTTCCTGTTCTGGGTTAGATGGATCATGGTTTAAACATCTTAGTACTTTTTTTCCAGAAGAAATCAGACTCACAAAATGAAAGTATCCAACCAACAGTTTATTACATACTAATCACACATCTTAACTCCCTCTTGACCTTTCACAACATTGCACTTACACTGCGTATCAGCCTGGGATCGGGAAGGAGAGCAGCAGCCAGACAAGAACATGTAAGAAGTAAGCAATTCTTATGTGTTTATGTAGTTCGATGATGCTACTGCAAAGGAATACAAAACCAGACACCAGGCTCTGGAAAGAGACTTTTTCTAATCTCATTTGCTTCCTCGGCGCCGCCGGAAATAGTGATTGTAGGCCGCGTCGTATCCATAAACCAGGGCAAAGCGTTCGCAAAGCTTGAAGTCATCACAGGCTTCCCGATTGATCTCATAGGCAGGCTTGGTGCGTTCTCTGATCCTAGAATGTTGGCGGTTGGGGGGAAAGAGGCCCCAAATTAGAAGCATAGAGTTGGGGGGGGGTGGAGGAAGAAAGGGAAAAGAGGGGAAAGAAAGAATAAGAAAATATAGGAGAGAGATCCCATTCATCCCCCAATATTAAAGACACTTAATAGGGGGAAAGGTAGAACTGGGGAATTTTTTTTCTTTTCTTTTTTTTTTTTTTTTAAGCGAAAACAGAAATTTTCTTTCTGTCCTCCTTTTCCCTTCTTTCCCTCCCTCTCTCAGCTTTCTGGGTCTTTCACAAACGAGTCTTCTTGAAATTCAGTTATTTTCTATACACTGTTTTTAATTCTTTGATTTAGGGTTACAATTAGAAATGATTAAAAAAATGGAATGTTTCTCATTCCATTCAGATCAGGGATGCTACATTGGGTAAAGTTACCTCCCCTCATCAAGTTTTGTTACTCACCTCTCTTGGGCTTTAGCTCTCCATCTCTGTTGCTGGGACATAAAAGTATTAGCATTTCTCCTGTTAATGAAGGGATCTTCAAAGAAAAAAGAAATAATTGCAGTTTCAGAGAAGCAATAGTTGGAGATATTTCCATGAATATTCCCTGACATAAATACATTTGAAAACTCATTAACTCATACATTTCATGTAACTAGCTATCTTATGAAACTCAGAGGGAAAAGTAAAGCAGATTTTATAAACTGCCTAATCAAAAGAAATCAGCATATGCTTTTTAGAGGTTTGTTACATAGGCCACAGTTATTTTTGTTTATTTCACCTTTGGGCAATTGCTTTGCCTTTCTCAATTTGGTATTCCTAGTCAGTGTGTTTTTAATTCCTGTGAGGAGAAACTCTGTCTGTCCTGAGGACTTGTGAAGCATAATTTTAGATCACCAGAAATGGACAGTGTAAATATCATGAAAATAATGAACAAACTGGGAATGAGGGTGATATATTCCTTCTTCCTGTACTCAGTCTTTGTTAACTAGATACTCAATGGCATTCAACATAATGCTGACGACTGTGGTTTCCCAGCTGACTGGCCTCTAATTCCATACTTTGCCATACTTCACCATTTGTCATTACTTCTTGTTTTCCATCTGTGTGGCTGATGTGGTGCCAGCTTAAAATTTCCAAATGCCTCCAACTCTGCTGAATGCAGTTTCAACACCATATCACACTATTTCAAGCCTAAACCATTGTGCATCTGGTGATTTTTATAGTTGTTAGATTCTTCAATTTTGTTTTCCAAAAGAGGCCCTCGTTCCCTTCCCTATATGATCTCCACATACTATCATTTTATCTGCTTAAGAATAGGAAGAGAGATTCTTTAAAACATGAGATTTAAATAAGGAAGTAAAATGTTCACTTACTAATTTCATAGGATTCCATGCTTTCATGAGATTCTGGAATTAAAAAAAAAAAGTTTCCGTTGATTATTATTTATCACACATGACAATGGTCTAAATTGAAGGACGGACGGAGAGAAAAGAGTCAAAACGATGTGAAGAATATAGTGAGCAGTGTGATTATTACAAATTTCAGGCATTTAGGATTGAGGAGTTGTTTCTCTAGCTCTGTCCTTGGTGTAGAGATCTCTACACTTCAGTTTTTTCTGATGAGGAAGGAGCCAGTGGTTACTTGGCTATAAGTTCCCAAGGGCTTTGACGTCTTCAGGCTAGTGAAATAAGCTGATTTAAGTGCTACGCACAGATTTCCAGAGAGGCTGCTTCTCTGATTCATTTGGGACCTGTCCAAGAGCACGGTTGAGAAGGACAAAGGGGTCCAGAAAATAGCCCAGGTCCTCCCGGCAGTGTGGGGATATGGTCAACCAGGATCTACCAAGATAGGTTTCTAAGAGGATCTGAAAGCCTCGTAAGAACCTGTGTGACCTTGGCAGTCACAGAAACCACTGGTTCCAAGTGACATCTCCCACTGGGCTGAAGCCAGTTCAGAGGAAAAGCTGAGCTGATGCCAAAGCATAAGTTTTCTTCTTTCTACCACTTCTCTGTGCACAATAGGTAAATTTGGCAATAAGGGGTTTATATTTGTAAGCAAGTGATTTTATTTGAAAAACCAAAGAGGAGATGAAGAGATCAAATCCTCTGATACAGAAACCATATGAATAATTTCAAGAGTCAGAAGAAAAGTACAAGTGGTTGTTAATATAATTGAGGTTCAAGGACATCTAAATATCCAGATAATTGAAGCATAAGATGGATTGAAAATAATCTTCCTTCAGATTCTCTTTCATAAATTTTGAACAGACACAGGTGTAGTTAACGGCATAGAGAAACCAGGTAGAATTTATCTTTTGACAATTGGAATTATACACCCATTTTTCTCTGAGATTCTTTAAATGTAGAACTCTGTTTTTAAATTAATTCACTGAACAAATGTAGGAAGTTGATGAGATTGATCTGTCCCTGCATAAGGCTAAACTTAACATTTCATGTGATAACTGCTTTTCTTAAAAATGAGTGATTTAACTAATACCTTTAACCAACTGTTATCAAAATATAAATAAACATCCCTAAAAATGAGAGCTTGGGGGCTGGGAATTTGATATCTTTCTGAAACAGCAAAATTTCTAGGTGTATAGTGACTTACTATAGACAGGACATGCTTGCTAAGTCTGGATATTTCAGATGTAAAGAAGATTTGATGGGACAAATCAGTGTCCATAGGGCTTAGGAAATGGTAGATTGATGGTACTTTAAGATTCTATTAGAGAGAGGGGGAAGAAGAGGAGCAGGGAAAGGGAAAAATAAAAATAAATTGAAATCAGAGGCAGAAAAGAAAAACCAGAAAAGCGGTAGAAGAAAGTTTTCTCACCGTAGCACAGAGCTGCCACGGCCAAGGCAGCCAGGATGGAGAGAAGGAGCAGGCTCTTCATGGTCTCTCCGTGTTCTGTGGGTTGGTCTCACTGGCTTGTGCAGCAGTAGACAGAAGAGAGCTTCTGTGGGTTGTTCGTGAAAGGCTGTGAAGTTTTTATAAGAACTAGAGCAGCTGAAAGGGGAGGAACCAGTGGGAGGGGGCCAGAGAAGGTGGAGACTGGTTGGCCCTAAACTAGCACTGGGACTTTTCCCAAATCTTCATTCCTTCCAGATAATATCTGCTCTGGGTGGGCAGTTTCCCTCAATCCTTGGCCAGACTGTGCTACAGCAGGATGCTGCCCTGCTACGGACGTTGTGGCCGCCCTGACTTTGGGGCCAGACCTGGGCAAAGGTCCACGGACAAGGGAGTTGCCACAAACACATGTTTGCCTTTCTAATTCCTTCTCCGATCCACTATCCTGGCCCTGACTGCAGGTCTCGGGTGCAGACAGAGCTGTAGTGTTCTGCTGGCTCCCCTGATGGATGGATGAAAGTTTCTGAGGGCAAAGGACTTCCCTTCATAAACTGGTTCTGATGTAAACTTATTTTCCCAGTAGGGTTGAACTATCAATCCTAGACCAATCACACATGTGCCTGGTGGTAGACAACTTTTGCATTTTTGCTGGTGCTCAGCAGGGCAGAGATGCCCAGTGATGCCATGAGTTGTGTTTCCTCAACTGGCTCCATCATAACTTGTCCATCCAGTTTTGTGTCTTGAGTCCAATTCTGTGCCTCATGGCCCTCTTAGGTTGGATACCACTCTTCTAAAGGGCAGCAAAGACAAGAGGGTGCCCACCTCTCATTTTCTGCAGACATTGTCCTGATAATTATTTAATCCAATATGCTCTTAGCAAGTGACACATGAGAGACAAAGCACTGTGCTAGGTGCTGTGGCAGATCTAGAGACAAACAAGGCACGTCCCTAAGGAGGTAAGTAATAGCTACTTACTATATTCATTTTGTGCTTTAGCTGTCATGTGTCCTCCAACATAGATTTTCACAAACATATGCTTCCATTATGCCATTATACCTTCAGTGGCAGAAGTGCTATGTCTTTTCTTGCAGCAGGAGGATTGTAATTTGGTGCCTCTGGTTATGCTGTAGACAGAGTTCTGTTTTTTTTTTTTTTTTTTCTTCTTGGACAATCAGAAAACCTTTTCTATTAAGATGTGTCTCGGCTATCTGTTACCCAAGAGTCCTGTTGGAAGACATAGATTTGAGTCACAGAGAAGCAGATTGTAGGTGAGCTGAGCTACAGGACCAGTCACTTGGCTGGAACAGCAAAAGGGTTGGCATGGGAGTGGTCGGTATGGTTTTCAATAATTTATTTCAAAGAGCAGTACTGGACAACCAGGTGAAGCTACATGCCTCATTCTTTTTGTTTTTTGGGGATGTACTTTCCCTCCCAGCCTCCACCTTCTAAAGAGCTTTTATAAATACTAAAGGATTCCCTGTTAAAGGAACTAGGTTGGAATCCTTGTACTCTGAAGGAATCATGAGTTGTGAAGGACCAATAAAATTCAGGGTTTTCCCCCCAGATTTTTTCATATTAAGAGGTAGATTCTTTGTGATAAAACCTTAAAGAGGACCTCAAAGAGAAGACAACATATGCTCATCCCTGATAAATTCATCCATTGTGATTTCTAGTCACAAGATTGGTGGTTGTCTCCCTCTTTAAATCACAAACTTGGTTTCGGGATTGGCTTCAGTGCCCTTTTTCCAAGATAAATCATCCAAATCATTATATTTGCAAAAGACAGTTTACTCCACTGCTTTTACAACATTTACTACATCGCTTGTTTTGGGAAAAAAAGGCTAGCTGTGGCTTATTCATGTAGCATTTTGTATGCACTCAACTCAGTTACTAACCCCCAATTTATATGAGATGAAGGAAGTTTGGTTTCAGTGTCTCATCCCTAAAATGAGTAGGATACTCCACCCACCCCCACCCCGCCCCTCCCATCTCCGGAATTAGAGAAGTCTCTCTTTTCCAGCTACAAATATGCGCTTTGAGAGGTATGTTAGCTTGGTCTTTTCTGGCCAGATTCTGCCTGCCTCCTCCACTCCCAAGTTCAAATGGCAGCTATGCTGTGTCTGCCTTCTGACATTATCATTGTTTATTCTTACACTCTCTGGATCCAAGCATGAAAATCTTACACTTCTCTTTCCAACTCCAACGTAAGCTCCACCTTTCTTCACAAGTTGTTTTTATCACTGCTTCCACTGCCTTTCCTAAAGTTTTATTTGTTTATTTAAAAATATTTTCTTTATTTATTTGAGATATATATAGAGAGAGGCAGAGACAGCAGGAGCAGGGTAGGGGAGTGGCAGGCAGAGGCAGAGGGAGAAGCAGACTCCCTGCTGAGCAGGAAGTCAGATGACATGGGGATCAGGACCTGAGCTGAAGGCAGATGCTTAAATGACGGAGCCACCAAGGTGCCCCTTTCCTAAACTTCTAAGCATGTTTCCTTATCATCTTGCCTTTTGCAAGACTAACACTTTCTGTTGGAAACTGCCTCTTTTCACCTCTCATCGTCCCCTTTCACTGTTTTCCACTTATTTATGGTTCTCCTATGATAAATACCATTTTTATATAATTTATAAAAATTAATAATGTGTGTGAAAACTCCAAGCCCTTCTTTTTCTTTTTTCCCATACCACTCCCTGTCTCAAAGATATTTTTGTGGCAATTCCCATCATGGGTGTTTATGAAGAGGATCTGACTAACTCGATGGGGGCTTTGTATTAATAAGAAAGGGTCGATATTGACTCCTTGGAAAAAAGAGAGAGATAAAAAAAATGGAGGTAGAAAAAAGTGGAAGGAGAGAAATGAGAAAAGCCTTAGATTTGGTTTGCTGGATGGGGAAGGTTTTGGGTAGAGATGAAGTTGTAGAGAGAAAAGCTTTGAGGCTGCTGTAAGATGTGAGACATGGGAAAAGACAAATAAGATGCTATGGTTATGAATATGCTTGTTTGAGATTGTAAAAGATTGAGAAGTGCCAGGAAATATTAAAATTGTTTTTAATTAATGCTGGCACCAATTTTTTTTTTTTTTTTTTTTTTTTTTTTTTTTTTTTTTAGAGAGCTTGCATGCACTTGCGTGAGAGCATGCGTGCACGGGGGAGGAGGAGGGATAGAGGGAGAGGGAGAGAGCATCTCAAACAGTCTCCACACCCAGCACAGAGCTTGAGGCCAGGCTTGATGTCATGACCCTGAGATCATGACCTGAGCAGAAATCAGAAGTGGATGCTTAACGATGAATGGAGCCACCCAGGTGCCCCTAATTTATATTTTCTTAATTGAAATATCTTGTAAAGATTAGACCACATGAAGCTCCAACTTATATTTGGATTTTAGATAATTTTGAAAAAGACATATACATGTATTTCCCCCTAACTCAAGAGGAGTGTTCTTTAGTGGAGAGACTATGTACAGATACTCCTAGGAGTAACAACAAAGGGACTGAAGAGACAATGACATGACTGGCAGTGTATTCAGACTTCACAAAGATCTCCCATGGGAGATGCTATAACCCAGGCAACAGGAGCCATGGAGCCACACAGGATCTCCTCTCTGCCTGCCCTCAGGAGGAAAGAGAAGCATGAGCATGCCCTCCAGGGCCAGAAGTAGCCTCATGCTTTAGTCATTCTTTCATCCATCCAACCATCAATCCATTTTACAAATGTATCGAGCATCTTCTATGTGCCAACTCTAACCTGGAAACAGAATGGAGAAAACCACAGAGCGGGACCCTACTCTCATGGATCAAGTGTGAACTTAGATCACAGATTTAATTAGTGGTTCCTCTTCTTTACAAGTGTTTTTTAGGCAACCAACTGGCCCTAGAGAGGTCTACACGATATGCTTTCTCATTGGACTTTTTTAAAAGGTTTTTTTTTTTTTAATTTATTTATTTGACAGACAGAAATCATAAGTAGGCAGAGAGGCAGGCAGAGAGAGAGGGGGAGGCAGGCTCCCCACTGAGCAGAGAGCCTGATGCGGGGCTCGATCCCAGGACCCTGAGATCATGACCCGAGCTGAAGGCAGAGGCTTTAACCCACTGAGCCACCCAGGCACCCCTGGACTGACTTTTTATAGATACTCAGGAGCATCTTTATTTGCAAAACATTGCAGAAAACACTGATGACAAGGTCAGATAATTTCTCAGTTCGAGGAAAGAAGGGAGGAGAAGGAAGGTTGGCAGACCTTGGCATTGTAACGTATTTCCCACAATCCTACTTCCTCTGTCTGTCCTTGCCTATCTGTTCTTTCTTTTTCAGACTACTAGGTATTTTGTCTCCTTGAGGAATTTTCCTGGCTCCAGTCAGACTTTTTTTTTTCTGTTCCATGAGATTCCGCTTTATTTACAGAATGTTGGTTTTATGAGTTCACAGTATTATTTTCCTGGCAGCAGTAAAACCCTCAGTATTGCCATTAAAGAAAAAGGCAAAGGGGAGAAGAATTAGGAAGTAACAGCCCAGAAAATAAAAACAAAAATCTCTTTCTAGGACAACAAAGGGCAACAAAACAAGAGACAGAAACTTAGCCAGCTTCCTAGGACAGTGCTGACCAATTAGTTCTGTTTTTTTAAGGGAAGTCCCTTGAGTGGATTTTACATCTGAGATTCTTTTCTTTTTAAAATTTTATTTATTTATTTGACGGAAAGAGCATAAGCAGGGGGAGTGGCAGGCAGAGGGAGAGGCAGGCTCCCCACTGAGCAAGGAGACTGATGTGGGTGGGATTCAATCCCAGGACCCCTGGATCATGACCTGAGCTAAAGGCAGATGCTTAACCAACTGAGCCACCCAGATGCCCCTACATCTCAGACTCCTTAACTGACATAGCTTCCCAAGCATTGAATCCTTGAGATCTTTCTTAATGTGTCTCAAATGAACTAAATGAAAATAAATGCTTGTGAAACTCAGATATGGGAGGGACATCTAGGAAATCCTGGGAAGACATGTCTGGGAAAAGGCAGAAAAGCCTGGATAGTAAATAAAGTGGTTTTCTGGATGGGAATAGCTGCCTCATTTTTTCCTTCCTTCTCATATAGATCATCTCCTCTACCCCTTTCCTTTCCAGTAAAAGCTTCAAGTTTTAAATAACATAGTGGATGTGAAATAATAATTATACAACGATCCAAGTAATATTAGCATGTATCATATAGGTACTATGATAAACACTTTTTATTCATTATGTTATTTACTTCTCATAATAATCCTACAAACTGAGTATAATTACCCACATGGTATATATGAGAAAATTAGGCTCAAAGAGGTTGTGTATTTTTTCCAAGTTCACATAGTAACCAAATGGCTAAAGGCTGTTTGATTTCATAGAAACACTGGGCTACACAACTTGAATCACTTGATACAACCATGCACTAGTACCCAAGGTTCTGACAACTGTTTAAAGAATTCTGTGATTGTGTCCCCAGGGATTGCTGAATCTAAAATTTCAGAGATAAAGATAAAATTATAAAAAGATACACATATTTTAAATGCCAATTTCTTTAATGTTGAAATAGAATAGAAATTAAAGATTTTCCTTTTGTCACTTACACCCGGATAGTTAAGTGACATAAAATCAGAGAAAGGGAAGAATTTGGTATCCGAACACAAGTCCCGCCCTTATTTGTTTATCTGGTACTCTGCACACTAAATCACCTGTCCGAAGAAGCTCCCATTTGAATATGTTGCTTTCTAAAGCCTTTCAGCTTACTTTAGAAATCCCCATGTGTGCTGTCAGCTGACATCAACTCTGGTCTGGTATAAGAATACTGTCTCTTCAGTGTCTAAAATCCATTTCTACAGTTAGTTAGACCGCAAGCAAAACTGGAATCTAGACTGCTCCTTCAACTCAAAGCAAAACAGAGAACAGGTTCTGTGTCTCCAGCTTTGGCTGGGCATGAAGTTAGGAAAGGTCGGCCATGTACTCATGAGACTCTCGCTGCTGCTTCTGAGTGAGGTGTGAAGGTACAGTCTGGCGAGTTTCTCTCACAGCACTATGGCAGGTGTCCTTTCTGAGGAGGGGGAGGAGCCCTTTCAGATCTCTTCTCCTGTCATCCCACACTCACCACGTCCTTGTATTTGCCTCTCATTATTCCAACTCACCAACAGAAAATATCCCTTCCTATGTTCAGGGAGTGTATAACAGCAAGCGAGGGACTTGAATCATTTATAGGAGTTGAAGAGGATATTGGTGACTCATAGAACAGGAGACTCGAAGGTAGAAGGAACGAGCTGAGGTCTGCATGAGTGAGGTGGAAGGAGAAGCAGTGTATAGTTAACATTTGTCAAGACATGAAGGGAAGGGACAGGATGATAGCTTTGCTCATCCGTCCTGGTGTACAGGCACTTGGGAACACAGTTGGAAGTTGTAAGAAGTTATTTTGGAGGAAGATAGGACAAGAGCTGTAAAGGACAGCAAATGGTGTAATAGAAATTTAGTAAGTGTGACAACAATGACATTAGTTAAGAGAAACTAAAAAATAGTTGACAACTTTTAAATTTGACATGAGAAATGAAATAGGCTCTTTGACATCCTTCAGTTATAGGTAGATACCTGGATGGATCCTATATAATCTGAAGGTATTTCATCTAAATGAGGATTTAAACCATTTTAAAGTGATTTTAACTTTAAGTAACATTGACCGGAAGAGAATCTAGTGGCGAGCTGCATGAATCAAACCCGCTGAATTCCTTTGTACTTTGGCACATTTCACCTGCTCCTCCATTGGTCTGTCAAACAACAAATGACAGATTGGGTGTGTGTGAGCATTTCATACCCTTATTCCATTTTCTTACTTCCTTTATACTTTTGGTACCCCTCTCAGATGAAAAACAATCACATAAACTAGAAAGGACTCTATAGAAAGAGAGTCAATTATCATATGGTTTCACTTACTTATGGAGCATAAGGAATAACATGGAGGACATTAGGAGAAGGAAAGGAAAGTGAATTTGGGGAAATTGGAGGGGGAGATGAACCATGAGAGACTGTGGACTCTAAAAACAAACGGAGGGTTTTGGAGGGGAGGGAGGTGGAGTTTGGGTGAGCCTGGTGGTGGGTATTGAGGGCATGTATTGCATGGAGCACTGGGTGTGGTGCATAAACAATGAATCTTGGAACACTGAAAAAAAAAAAAGGCTCTGTAGGAAGTGAATAGCTCTTCTGGTTGAGGGATATGCTTTTTGGAATAAGGAAGCCCAGGGAAACAGTCGAAGTGTCTGTTGACAGATAAAAGGATAAAGATGATATGGTAGATACATAACGGAACATTATTCAGCCATAACAACCATTTGCGACAATGTGAATGAAGCTGGAGGATGTTATAATAAATGAAATAGGTCAGAAGCAGGAAAGACATATACTGTATGATCTCATATGTAGAACCTAAAAAGTTGAACTCACAGGAACAAAGAATGGAATGGTAATTGCCAAGGGCCAGCGGTAGGAAATGGGGAGATGTTGGTCAAAGGGTACAAACTTTAGTTATGAGATAAACAAGTTTTGAGGATCTACTTATTGTGTAGCATGGTAAGTATCGTTAACAATACTGTATTGTATACTTGCACTAATTCAAGTTCAAGATGCTATTCAGCTTTAGGGTTCTTACTATGCTAAAAAAGAGATAACTACAGGAGGTGATGGATATGTTAACTTGATCATGGTCATCATTTCCCAATGTGTTTGCATATCAAGTCATCACATCTCAAATAGATAAAATTTTTATTTGTCAATTATACCTCAGTAAAACTAAAAAGAAAAAAAAAAGGGGGACCTGGATTTGAATTCTGGTTCTATTTCTTACCTCCTTGTGTGACATTCGACAAGTTAAAATTCCTGAGCCTGGCAGGGGAGATACCATGATCACGAAGGTGGTTTTCCCAGGGCGAGGCTTATCCATTGCACTCCGGATGTGCTGACCCCTGCGATTTCCCCAAATGTGGGAAACTCGACTGCATAATTTGTGGTAGTGGGGGACTGCGTTCGCACTTTCCCCTGTTTAAAAAAAAAAAAAAATTCCTGAGCCTCACATTTCTCAGCGACACAATGAAGGTTTATAAAACCTGACTCACAGGACTGTTGGATGGATTAAATAAGACAGTAAGTGAAAAAAAAAAAAAAAAAGAAAGAAAGAAAGAAAAGAAGACAATAAATGTAGAGCTCCTTGAGTAATGGCTGGAGCGCAATGCTGTGGTGTACACGCATTTAATAAATGTGATTTCAAAAAAATTGGTAGAACACTATTGCTTTAGTGTTACGATCTTCCCCAGGAGCCAAGGAATAGACCCCTAAGGATGGTCAAAGCAGAGGCGTGAATGCAAAAGCAGGCCCGGCTGAATCAGCAAGGGCGCTGATGGGAACTGAATTGGGAGATGGTGGAGCAGTTTAATCCTGATACAGCCACGTAATGCCTATGTGGCTTTTGAACGGATACTTTAAATCTCTTTTCCAGCATGAGTTGGAATAGACTGGTGTAATTTTGTGCTTCCAGATTATTTCATCCTTGAAGTAAATAAACAGGATAGAAATGATTCTATATTTCGGTGTTTGAACAGAACATTCTGTTCTTAATGCTACTTCGCTGCTGATGCTTCCCAGGCTGACTCGTGTTCGGATGTCAACCCCTTGGTTTGAAACCCGCTAGCTAGATGTCTTGCAGAAGTTCCATTCACATAAATCACCGCGTGCCAGAGGCCCTGTCAGCTGCTATTTCCCAGTGTAGTCCAATATCTTCCTACCTTTGTATTAGATGTGGATATGCTTTGAAACCTTTGAAACAAAAAAGAAGATTTCTTTTTTTCCCTGGCCAGGGGTTGGTCAGTGAGAGAAAAATCTCACGGAAAAGATGGGTAATTCTGCAATTTCTCTCCTTTGTTTCATCACCCAGTCCTTGCCAACCCTGGAAATAGGATAACATTCAGAAGAAGGATATTTAGAGAGGACACAAAGAAAAAACTTCGAGGTTAATATGAGGGAGAGTACAGTGCAGAACATGCCCTGGCTGATCAAGCTACAAAGTGAACTGGCTGTGAAATGAGAGATGGTTTCCACATACGATTTCTCCCTGATAGCACCGTTATAGAAAACAGTGCGTGAAATGTGGGTTGGGACGACCAGTGGAAATCCAATTCAGCCCTGCCCGTCGGGGGCGTTCACCTAAGCAGTCCTATAACCAGCGCTTATCTGAATCTTGGTGGCCTCACCCCGACTCTGTTTCTTCCAATTTATCATTCTCTGTGTTTCCTGTCTTTCTCATAAGCCTAGATTATTTATTTCCTGTCCCTAGGGAATTTGGAAAGAGACTTTTATTTTGTTGAGGGAACAATGGACTTTTCATCTGTGTTCTTCCTTTGACTTTGGGTGAGAGAAAATGAGTGGGTGTTAAGAATGGGAGCCCAAGGAAAAGGAGATTAACTGAAAACACAAAACAAAACAACAGGGTGGAATGAAGTTTTTTGTTCTGTTTTGGGAGAACAGTAGAAAGGCAGGTGAAATGGGTGGGAGCAGGGGTGTGGGCTTAGGGATGATGAGAGTTCAGCGTGAACACTTACTTACTTGCCTTGCACTTCCTCCAGATTTCGAGGTGTTTGAGGTTGGCCTCTGGATCTTAGTCATCTTAAAATACAGAGCAGTGGCTGCCCACTGCTCGAAGGAAGCCAATACTCCTATCGCATGGGTCCCCAGTTCTGTCTGGTGATATAAAACAGTTGACGAGAGTACGGGCTTTGGAGTTGATGGGGCAGGATGCGAATTCTGCTCCAGCACGTAAGGATCTCTGCCATTTCCCTAATTCTCATTTTCTTTATCTTAAAAAAAAAAATGGAGGGGATCATGGAAAGTAGTTCATACAGCTGTAATGGGGATTAAATGAAATAATGCGTGTGAACATCTAGCTGGTATAGTGCTGGCATGAAATATACCATGAAAGTAACCATTATTATTATTATTTCAAACTAGCTATGTGACTCTGAGTAAGTCATTTCCTTGCTGTAGCATGTGAGGGATGATAGCTGTCCATAAACTGTCGTGAAGATTTAATGAGATAATGCTTGTAAAATACTCAGTGTCTGTGATATAGTAGTTGGTCATTAAATGTTTGTTCTCTTTCCTCTCCTCCTGGTTGTCTTTTCCATTGTTTTCCTTCACTATTTCCCTGCGTGTAACCAATACTCTAGCCAAATGAAGCAACTTGTTCCTGAGAGGTCCCTCAATGTTTGCCATCATACCTTTGCTCATTTTATTGTTTACTTTCTCTCTCTCTCTTATTTTATTTATTTATTTATTTATTTTCTTTTCTGTCTCTGTCTTTGACAAAATTGGGCATCTTTTGAAGCTAATCTCAAAAACCACTGACTTGATGAGATGTATTACTTAAATTAGCTTCCACACGGGCTCTTTTTCTTTCCTTAAACACTCCCTTATTTCTTTATTACTACGTATCTTCTTTATTTCTTTTTTACTACAGGCAACTTTTATCTCTTTATTACTACACATCTTCCTTTTTTTTTTCAAAAAAAAGATTTTATTTTTATTTATTTGACAGAGAGATCACAAGTAGGCAGAGAGGCGGGGGAAGCAGGCTCCATGCCAAGGAGAGAGCCCTATGCGGGGCTCGATCCCAGGACCCCGAGATCATGACCTGAGCCAAAGGCAGAAGATTAACCCACTGAGCCACCCAGGTGCCCTATGCATCTTCCTTTCTGAGTTAAAGGCATTCCTGTTCTCCATCTTGCTACTTACCCTCTCCCCAGCTGTTGAGGGTACAATCACTGGTCTCCAGACCCATTCATCTACCAGACTATACCTGGTTATCTAGGAAACTATCATTTCTAGAAAACTAAAATCTTTCCAAAAGAAGAAAGAATTCTCTTGCTGAATTCACTCATTGAGTTGAATATCTCTTGTATGTTCTCACAGTAACCTTATGACATCCTTTCATAAATCTTATCCGATTTGATTACAGAATACTGAAATTATCTATTTACATGATTGTGTTCTACACTGAATTTTAAGCTTCTTAAGGGAAGTCAGGGTTTGTGTCTTGTTCATCTTTGTAATACTAGTCCTGTACTTGTCATCTTACCTGCAAACCTAGTACAGTGCTTGAAAACCACAAGAGCTCAATCAAGTTGCCCTTAACAATTCACTCTGACATTCTCATAACACATACTTGGAATATCCCTGCTCTTTAAAATATAAATTTAATTCTTGTGAAGACAAGAAATCAATATAATTTGAAACATTAAATAATTATACAATATGCTAAAAAAAAGGGCAAATGTTATTTCACTCCTTTTTTTTTTAAACCTTTGTGTTATGTAACAACACAACAATTGAATTAGCTGATTATCATCTTTATGAAATAGCAGTATTCTTGAAGGGTTTCCAGATAATAACATTATAAAATTAAATTACAGCATAAATACATGAAAAAGTACATTCTTTCTTCAAGAGAAGTCCCTTGAAAAGCAAGAGTTCCTATGGAAGAATAAAATAAACAATGTACCCTTGTTGTCTGTGAAATGTAAGCTCTGCCCTTATGTGCTTTTCCTTCAGAACTTTTACACATTGATGTGTTGGAGTAGGCTGGTACTTGCAACATGAAATCAGAAAAAGAAACTTGACTCCATGTTACAGCACCAGAATCTTGCCAATTATCAGTATAAGAAGTTCGATGGAAGGAAATCAAGAATATGTGAAAGATTGCAAAGGGCAGAATTGATTAGTTAATTAATTAAATACCCGTTTCCCTAAATTAGAAGTGGGTAACATTTATTGAATCTATGTCATTTCTTTCCTTTCTCCATTATCCTTTTTTCTGGTTCACCAAAACAAGTCTCTCATCTATGCCAAATACCTTAAAACAAAGCACAATTTTTAGCTTGAAAAAGAAAAAGATAACTGACCTATCTATAGTTAATATACAGAAAGTTAATTTGGAAAAGAGGGAGAGTTAAGCTATCCAAAAGCTTCTCCTCTACCTCAATAATGCAAATGTTTTGTATTCACTGATCGTTTTACTGGATAGCTGAAAGGAAGGCACTTTTGGAAAAGAAGGCACTTTTGTATCGTTTTCCCTTTTCCCAGAAGCTGTGCTGTATTTATTGGAATGAATTTCAGCACTTTCTTCCCATTTTCAGATGATTATGACATATGAACTTTCTCACAAGGTCAGCAAGCCAGGACTGGAGGATTTGTGGGGATTTGTGTTTTAAGGCCAAAGATTCTTGGGGACAAGAAGAAACTGAATTACAGATATTGGCTGTTCTCTAGGCTGTTTATTTTCCAGAAAAGCAGTTTTTAAAATATTTAATATTTTTTGTGCCAGAAAAAAATGGACAATGGTGCAAAAGTAAAAATGTTCCTGGAATAACTGAAGGCTTTCAACCCTAGCCAGTCTGGCAACTTTAACTTGGATTTCTCAGGCCCCACATTTGGTCTTCATATTGTGCTTTATACCTGGACTGACTGCTTCCAAGGCTGGACAGAGTTCATCTGGCTGCATTTTTTTCTGCGGAGGCTCAAAGATTAAGTAAAAGAGCGGACTTGTTCTTCCCAGCATGTTTCTCTGTTGCCTCAAACAAAGCAACAACATAGGCTGTCATGAGTAGATTTCGCAAGTCTTACTTGTAGGAATGATTTCCATATGGCATTAAGATTAATTACCCAAACACAGGACAGTTGAAGGACCCTAAGGCATTTTAAGTATCCTGAAAGAAGAGATCAAGCGGAAAAGATATGGAGACATTGCAGTGATTCTCTAAATAAATGTATGTAGGTCACGACACGTAGTAAACTAAGCTTTAAATTATGTTTCTTCTAAAAAAAGATTTTAATAATTTATTTGTCTGAGAGAGAAAGAGAGAGAAGGAGGAGAGGCACAAGTAGGAGGAGGGAGAAGCAGGCTTCCTGCTGAGCAAGGAGCCCAGTGCGGGACTCCATCCCAGGACCCTGGGATCTTGACCTGAGCCAAAGGCAGACGCTTAACCAAATGAGGCACCCAGGCATCCCTTAAATTATGTTCTGTGGAAAATTTTTTTCTTTATCATGTTATAGGTCATTTCAATATTATATCTCATGACACAAAGGAAGCTTTAGTCAAAGTACTGATATTATAAATAGGCTGCATTTTCTGATTATGATCTAATAAAATTAGAATTTAAGGTCAAAATGTTAGCTAAAAAAAAAAAGCAAAATATTTAGAAATCAAAAATACATTATCAAATAATCCTTAGGGGGAAAAAGGAAATAAAGGATTAGAGGACATAAAGCAATGCTTAGATCTGAATAATAAGGAGAGCACTACATATCAAAATTTGTGAGAGCTGATCAAAGTAGTACGAGAGGAAAATAATTAATAATTAACACATTATTTATACATTAATCAGAAATAAAGGGAATTTGAAAACAAGTGAACTAAGCCTGCAACCCAAGCTGGAAAAAGAACGAGAGAAACAACAACAAAAAAGAAGGAACAAAGTAATAAAGGTACAATAAAAAATTGGTGAAACACACATCAAAATGTAATGTAGTAGATATGTATACAAACTTACTGTTTGAAAGATAAATAAATAAAAGAAATATCTCTGAAAAAGCAAAAGTATTTTTAAAAATTAATTAGTTAATTAATTAATTTGTTTATTTTCAGCATAACTGTATTCATTGTTTTTGCACCACACCCAGTGCTCCATGCAATCTGTGCCCTCTCTAATACCCACCACCTGGTACCCCAACCTCCCACCCCTCGCTGCTTCAAACCCCTCAGATTGTTTTTCAGAGTCCATAGTCTCTCATGGTTCACCTCCCCTTCCAATTTCCCCCAACTCCCTTCTCCTCTCTAACTCCCCATGTCCTCCATGCTATTTGTTATGCTCCACAAATAAGTGAAACCATATGATAATTGACTCTCTCTGCTTGACTTATTTCACTCAGCATAATCTCTTCCAGTCCCGTCCATGTTGCTACAAAAGTTGGGTATTCGTCCTTTCGATGGAGGCATAATACTCCATAGTGTATATGGATCACATCTTCCTTATCCATTTGTCCATTGAAGGGCATCTTGGTTCTTTCCACAGTTTAGTGACCGTGGCCATTGCTGCTATATACATTGGGGTAGAGATGGCCCTTCTTTTAACTACATTTGTATCTTTGGGGTAAATACCCAATAGTGCAATTGCAGGGTCATAGGGAAGCTCTATTTTTAATTTCTTGAGGAATCTCCACACTGTTCTCCAAAGTGGCTGCACCAACTTGCATTCCCACCAACAGCGTAAGAGGGTTCCCCTTTCTCCACACCCCCTCCAACACATGTTGTTTCCTGTCTTGCTAATTTTGGCCATTCTAACTGGTGCAGGATGGTATCTCAATATGGTTTTATTTTGAATCTCCCTGATGGCTAGTGATGATGAACATTTTTTCATGTGTCTGATAGCCATTTGTATGTCTTCATTGGAGAAGTGTCTGTTCATATCTTCTGCCCATTTTTTGACGTGATTATCTGTTTTGTGTGTGTTGAGTTTGAGGAGTTCTTTATAGATTCTAGATATCAACCTTTTGTCCGTACTGTCATTTGCAAATATCTTCTCCCATTCTGTGGGTTGCCTCTTTGTTTTGTTGACTATTTCCTTTGCTGTGCAGAAGCTTTTGATTTTGATGAAGTCCCAAAAGTTTATTTTCGCTTTTGTTTTCTTTGCCTTTGGAGACATATCTTGAAAGAAGTTGCTGTGGTTGATATCGAAGAGATTACTGCCTACATTCTCCTCTAGGATTCTGATGGATTCCTGTCTCACGTTGAGGTCTTTTATCCATTTTGAGTTTATCTTTGTGTACGGTGTAAGAATGGTCGAATTTCATTCTCCTACATATAGCTATCCAGTTTTCCCAGCACCATTTATTGAAGAGACTGTCGTTTTTCCACTGTATATTTTTTTCCTGTTTTGTTGAAGATTATTTGACCACAGATTTGAGGGTCCATATCTGGGCTCTCTACTCTGTTCCCCAGGGGTACCTGGGTGGCTCAGTCCATTAAGTGTCTGCCTTCAGCTCAGGTCATGATTTCAGCATCCTGGGATCCAGCCTCACATGGGGCTCCCTGCTCATCAGGGAGCCTGTTTCTCTCTCTCCTGCTCCCCCTGCTTATTCTCTCTGTTAAATAAATAAATAAATCATCTTTTTAAAAAAAAGTAGTAAACCCAAAACTGGCAAAAGAAGAAATAGAAAATTTGAACAGATCATTAAACATCAAAGAAATAAAAATGGCAACAAAATACCTCTCCTCCAAAATACCCCCTGTGCAGATGGCTTTCTAGTTCAGAAGTACAAATCCCTTGAAAAGTAGTTTCTATCTTATTTAAGTTGTTAAAATGTTAAAGATATGTAGCTCATTTTATAAGATGAGTGAACTCTTTGTTGTAAAACTGGATAAAAACTACAGAAGAAAACATTATCAGGCCTATTTTTATGAATGTGGATACTAGAATTCTAAATAATATAGTAGTTAACATAGTCTGAAAAATATTACAAAGTCTACATACTGATCAAGTAGATTTGTACTTACAAATGTAAGTACAAGCAAGCATTTTTAACATTAGAAAATCTATCAGTGTTATTCCTCATAATAATAGATCAAAAGACAAAAACTGTATCATTGTCTCAGTAGATGGAGAAAAAGCAGCTGGTGATGTATATCTTTTAATTTTATATGTATTTTATGCATTAGTTTTGTATTTATATATTTAGAAATACAAATATAATATAAATTTTACATCTAAATATATATACATATATCCAAATTAGAGATAGATAGGAAATTCCTTAAATTGGTAAAAGTCATATGCCAAAAACTCACAGCAAACTTTCTTCTTAATGGAGAAAGTTAAAATACATTTCCTTGGGGTGCCTGGGTGGCTCAGTGGGTTAGGGCCTCTGCCTTCGGCTCAGGTCATGATCCCAGGATCCTGGGATTGAGCCCCGCAATGGGCTCTCTGCTCAGCGGGGAGCCCGCTTCTACTTCCATATCTGCCTCTCTCTCTGTCTGCCTCTCTACCTACTTATGATCTCTGTCTGTCAAATAAATGAATAAAATCCTAAAGAAAATACATTTCCTTTAAAACTAAGGATAAGAAAAACACGTTTACTGTTATCACTATTATTTATCATAGGACTGGAAGGCCTGACCAGGGTTATACAGAGAGAAAAGAAGTAAAACAAAGACTGAAAGGGAAGAGAAAGATAAAGAACCTTGTTTTGAGACAATATTCAATATTCAATATTCTCAAAACCTTGTTTTGAGGCAACCTTGTTTGAGACAATATTATCTAAATAATCATCCATCCAACAGAATGTTAGAATCAGTGAGAGTTTAGCAAACTTGCCTATAAAAGATCAATTGAGAAAGTATCATTTCTTTACATCAGCAATAACTGAAAAAAATAATGAAATAGGATACATTTCACAATACCAACAAGAACTATTGCATATCTTTGAGTTAACTAAGAACACATAGACTCTCTGTGAAGAAAACTCTACGACTCCATCAAGAGTGATTGGAAGATAATCTAAATGGATGGGTGTAACTTCCATGCCCGTGGATAGGAGGATTTCCCACCATAAACATATCAATTTTCCTGAACTTAACCTATAAGCTCAATGCAATCCCAATACAAATTCCAGTTGTAACTTTTGAGATGTCATAAAGATAATCTTTCAAAAATTTTACTTTTCATTTTTCACATTTAGATCTTTTTAAAAATATAATTTAATTTAATTTTTTTAGTGATTCATAATTCTTTGTTTATGCACCACACCCAGTGCTCCATGCAATAAGTGCCCTCCTTAATACACACACCACCAGGCTCACCCAAACCGCCACCCCCCTCCCCTCCAAAACTCTCAGTTTGTTTCTCAGAGTCCACAGTCTCTCATGGTTTGTCTCCCCCTTCAATTTCCCCCAACTCACTTCTCCCCTCCAACTCCCAGTGTCCTCTGTGTTATTACTTATGCTTCACAAATAAGTGAAACAATAGGATAATTGACTCTCTCTGCTTGACTTATTTCACTCAGCATAATCTCCTCCAGTCCCATCCATGTTGATACAAAAGTTGGGTATTCATCCTTTCTGATGGAGGCATATTTAGATCTTTAATCCATCAGAAATATTTTTGTTCTGGTTCCTTTTATGTAGTAGGTCATCTTTTCCTCATTGATTTGCAATGTTCTTACGCTCCCATTAAAGAGGAACTGTTTCTAGTTTCTGTATTCTGTTCGATAGTTGTTTTTCCTATGCTATAGCAAATCTAATTTCCCAAGACAACTAGTATTTTGCTATCTGGAAGACTAAGTTTTTCCCTTTTCTTAAAATTATTTTGGCTATGCTTGGCTTTTGGCTTCTGTGTTTTTTTGATTAGCTTGCCAAATTTTATTTAAAATCTTCTTGGGTTTTTTCTTGGAATTACATTTATATTCATTGAGGAATTTGGGAAGAAATGACATCTTTAGAAAATTGAATCTCTCCACCCATGACCATGACATGTTTTAAAATCTCTTTAGTTGCTTTATATTTATCATCAACATTTTATATTTTTTATGCAAATATCTTGCTTATCTTTTGATTTATTTTGACTTTCAGTGTTTTTGTGGGTGGCATTTAAAAATTACATTTATATATAATCTCTACTGGTGTATTTAGGAACACTGAGGATTTTAAAAAACCTGTAGTTTATAACATGGTAATCATATAGAACTCCCATGTTGATTGAAAAAAAATTTTCTATAGATTCCTTTAATTTTCTGTGTAGGAAAATATATAAACAACAAATATTGATAATGCTGTTTTTGTGTATTCTTTTCAAAAATATATTTTAGATTTTTTTGTTTGTTTTATCGCATTGGTAGGAATAAGGTAGACAGCAGGTAGCCTTACCTTGTTCTTAACTTGAAAGGAGATGATTCTTGTGTTGCCCTTGATTATAATGTGATATATTTATAGATTTTTAAATGAGTATCCTTTATCAGGAAAAAATATTCTCTATTAATCTTAATCTTCTAAGAGTTATTATTTTTAAAACCAAGGGAGTGTTAAATTATATATAATGTTTTTCCATCTGTTGTAATATCACTGTTTTTCTCTCCATTAATCGCTCAGTATGGTGAGTTATAATAATAGATTTTCTAATGTTGGCCTTAATAAATTATACTACTTTCCTTGATTATTAAGTTATTTCACCATTAGTCACTGTTACCATTAAAGTGTTATACAGCTATTGTTTGTTTTGACTTACACACTTGTTTACAAAACTCCTTGGTTTTAGTTTCTTCTCTTTGTACAGTTTTCTGAAGTAAATCCATTACTAACAAGTTACAGTGTTTGTTTAAAAATATATTTATTTTGGGGCACCTGGATGGCTCAGATGCTTAAGTGATTGACTCTTGATTTCAACTCAGGTCATGATCTTGGGGTCATAAGTTGGAACCGCGTGTGGAGCCTGCTTGTTCCTTTCTCTCTGCTCCCCCCGACCCCACCCCGTTTGCAAATAAATAAATAAATAAAATCAATCTAAAAATATATTTATTTTGTCCTTCCTCTGCAGTGATAGTTTACTTAGAAATAAAAATTTTAGTTTGAAATTTGCTTTCCTCAGTACTTTCAAAATGTTT
Source organism: Mustela putorius furo (assembly GCF_011764305.1). Classification (NCBI taxonomy): domain Eukaryota; kingdom Metazoa; phylum Chordata; class Mammalia; order Carnivora; family Mustelidae; genus Mustela; species Mustela putorius. The sequence continues at coordinate 33,379,493 of NW_025422368.1, read as the reverse complement.
CCATTATCTTCTGGCTTCTTCCGACATTGTTGTAAAATCTGAGGTCAGTCTAACAGTTGCCTTCTCTCTTTAGTGATTTTAAGACTTTTCTCGTAATTTGATGTTCCATGTTTTGCTAGGGTATGGGTAACTGTGGCTAGGTTTCTATTTACATGGCTCAGGACTGTGCTTCTGTAATGTGATGAATTCATGTCTTTCTTCCATTCATGCATTTTCAAAGACAGTATTTCTTCAAATACTGCCTCTGTCATGCTTTCTTTAACACCTCTTTCTTTAGCTTTTACTAATTTGTGTTGGACCTTCTCATTTTATCCTCCATGTGTCCTAATACTCTTTTATACCGAATTCTGAGTAGTTTGCTAAAATATTTTCTCCTATTCACTAATTTTCTCTTCTTGATTTTTATGTTGATGAGTTCCCTCATATATTTTGTGTCTCTGGATAATGACTTTATCTTAGTTAGGCTGCTATTTGTGGGAATCCTAAACAACCAAGTCATTAGATTGTCCAGAAGTGTTCTGCTTTTTATGCAAGTGCCCAAGGGGGCAGAATTTTGTGCTAATTTATCAACTTGAGAGTTCTTGAATACAAAGTTGGTATATATTTAGAATTCAAACCCATCTTCAGAGTAAGCCTAACTTTTTGATTTCTCATGGGAGACTTTTTTTTTAAATTCACAGACACCAACAACTACTCGCGTAATCTCTCTGTGCTGCTGGATGAATTTCTTTCTGGTCCTTTATTAACTCATTTATCCAACAGCATTTATTGCATGTTAACTGGGTGCTACACACAGTGCTAGATGCTGGCTCCTTTTGATACAAAGATGTACCTGCTACAGTTCTCAAAACAACCCAGATTGTAAAATGGCTCTGTTAGTCACTCAAATGTAAACAGTAGCAAAAATGTAGGCATTCCTGCATTTTGAGACAGTAGAACCTCCTTAGGAGTTAGCCAGGTTCAGCCTGCGCCAGGGCACAGACACTACACTTCCTACTTCAGATTCCAGAACAAGGAAGGTGTTTTGCTTTGTTTGGAACACTTCTCAATGGAAAGAATGAATGACTCATTGGCATGAGTCACCTTGGTCAGTCTGTACTTCTCATTTTTCTAGCCTCTGAAAACCCCCCAAACTCAACCAAGTCTAGAATAACGACCTCAACACTTTCTCCTAGTTCATAGGTCTTCCATAGTGGGTTTCATGATTTCAGCTGCTTAGAACATATAAAGCGGGTAGAACCAATATTTAAGCCTCATTCTTCATGGAAGAGGTTACATGGGGTGAATACAAGATTCATCAGCTTCTTCTTCTGTCTGCTCATTGTTAGTTTTACCCCTTATTAAAATAGCAACGACAGGGGCACCTGGGTGGTTCAGGGGGCTGAGTGGTTGACTCTTGATTTTAGCTCAGGTCATGGTCTCAGGGTCCTGGGACCGACCCTGGAGGTGAGCCCTGCAAGGGGTTCCCGGCTCAGCGAGGAGTCGGCTTCAGGAAGACTTCTTCTCCCTCTGCCCTTCCCATCACCCCCCCCCCCAGTCATTCTCTCTCTTTCTCTCTTAAATAAATAAATACATACATACATAAACAAACAAACAAAAAAATCCATAAACAGAAGTTTCACAGAGATGCACTCGACGACTGTCATCATGTGACCATGCCTGCTGCTCTCTCCATGGCTACCTCTCTTGGTGTTCTTTCCCACTCTCAGTCATACATGTTACTCTTAGACACTGACCACCCTCACACATTTATACTGACTTCTAATTATAGACATAATTTCCTTCTTCCCTGGGGCACAAACTCATTTTAATGGCATGAGTTATTTCTTTTGAATTGATTGATGCATTTTTTTTTCATTTTAATGTGACATTCACTTTCATTCATTTTTCAAACCATGTATTCATCAAGTTGATACTATGTGTAGGTCTCGGTAGCAGAGGGAACAAACAGTGAACTAATTAAAAGTAAGTAAATAATTTCATAGGAGCTAGTGATAAATGCTAAGAAGAAATGGAAGAAATAGGATTACTTTGAGGGTCTACACCTATTTACAGCATGATCTATAGCTCACTTCTTTATACTGAATGTTCCTTTGGGTTAGCTCACCCCATCTACTCCTAACACATGCTTATTGCAGTGTGGAGCTATGCTAATGTTCCTACCCTGTGGGACATGGAGTCTTTGAACCAGATAATCAGGAAATGCATAATTATAAACTTTAATAAATATTATGAAGGAAAAATACTTCAATTAGGAAAGTATGTGACAATGGATCCAGACTTGATTTAGGAGGTTAGGAAAAAATTGCTTGAAGGAGAATGTTTGGTCTGCAATTTAAGGTATAAATAAGAGTTAAATTTATAAAGGGGGTAGTAAAAACAGGAGGAGAAAAACTGAGGTACAGTCACTGTATACATTGTAAGGTAGAATGAGGCTTTCTGTGTTCAAAGACACAAGATCTCAAGTGTACTCACTGCACACACACACACACACACACACACACACACACAGGTAGCTATGTGAGGTTATAGATATGTTAATTGACTATGGTAATCATTTCACAATGTACATTTAAGTCATCATCTTGGACAAGTTTAAAACACATTGTACAACCCAAATATATAAAATTTTTATTTGTCAATCATACCTCAATAAAACTGAAAAATAAAACCACAAGACTTGGGAATTAGGAGGACTATGTGAAAATACCAAAGATCTAGCATTTAAAAAATTTGTTTTAAAGATTTATTTATTTATTTGAGAGAGAGTACATGATGGGGAGAGGCAGAGGGAGGGGGAGAGAGAATTTCAAGCAGTCACCTTGCTGAAAACAGAGCCTGATATGGGGTTTGATTCCATGACTCTGAGATCACAACCTGAGCCAAAACCAAGAGTTGGATATTTAACCCACTGTGCCATCCAGGGGCCCCCTAAAATTTTTAGGTTTTAAAGCTAATTGAAAACCACTGAAGAACTTTAAGAAGGAGGAGGGAGACATAATAAAATATTGTTTCGAAAACATGACTCTGGCTGCCAAATACGGAATAGATTGAAAAGGGGCAAGAGGTAATGTAGGAAGAACAGTTCGGGGGGCCATTGTCGTAGCCCAGTCCTGGGTGATGGTAACTTTATCTAAGATGATATTGAAAAGAAGGAAAGAAGGAGGGATATAAAGTTGCTTAGAAGGTAAGGTTGAACCAGTAAATGTAGAGGTAAAGTGTGGCACAAAAGCACTGGGTCCTTTGTTTCTGGATTATACAGGGTTGCTGATCTAAAGCAGTTCACAGTCTTAAAGTGAAATGAAAATGAGTTGAGATGTTTTTGTGATCTCTAGATAGAAATGTAGAGCATGCAGTTGGTGTTCAGTATCTGATCTGCAAATGCAAATTTGGGAGTCATTAGCCCATATAAACGAAACACATTTATTTTTCAAAATAAGTGAAAAATATATCTCTCCCTAAATGTGTTCCCAGCTGCTCTCCTCCACAGAACAAGGTGCTTGTTACCCAGGAATGAATGAAGGAGATAAATACTGTCAAATCCTTTTGCTTACTATTTCCTATCTCCTTCATAGGTTATAGTAATAAAACCAAACAATAAATATATTGTACAATATCAACAAATAGAGTTACACAGAGAGGGTTTAAACACACAAGTTCATTGGGATGATTTGCTTAGAGTAGGCGTTTGATACACATTTGTTGTTTGACCAAGTCACACTGCTAAATCATTTTTTTAATGATGGCTTATTATTGGGTTTGTTGTAAAAAAAAAATAACATGATTATGACCATAAATACTCCTCTGTAAGAAGACAAGAGAAAGCCCTTCCCTCTTTGGAGAGGTTGACTTTGGCTACACAGTTCAAGTGACCTGGCATAACCTAAGAACCAAAGTTTTAGTCTGTCACTTAGCCTTTGGTGGGCCATGGGCCTTCTCAGCTAATATAATTTGGCAAACAAGTAGTGTTTCATGAGAGAAGCAGTGTGGAAAGAACTCTATAATTCTGTAAAAGATTTTGCCAACGTTTTACCCACTCTTCTTCCTAAATGCTTTGCCTCAGTCAAATTAATTTGCAAATATCTTGTATTTTCCATGTCTTTTTCCATTCCCTCTCTGGGGACCAAATAGTCGGCATGAATCCTGGCTGTAATAGCCTCATGGGATCAGGCTGAGTAATCTATTGGTCAAGTTAAAGTTCAAGCTATTTATTGGTCAAGTTCAAGTTACTATCAAGGAAAGGGAAGGCATGGGATAGAACCAGAGGAACAATATTAAATGTGTCCCAGGGTAGAGTTCCGGGTTGTACATGGAAAATGTAGCAACTGGTTAAGAGATCAGCTGTAGGATTCTGAGCCTTGGGCAAGGATATGAGAGTAAAAGAAAAGTTCCAAAATGGAACCCTGAATAAAGCAAGGGTGGCAAATTTTCTCCCACAGTGACTGGGCTGTGTTTGAAGGCTCAGGATCATCTCAGACACCTGTGTCCCTTTGCTGCACACCACTCCTATCTTTTAGAATGCTTTCCTCTCCCTCTATCTAAATCTTGTCTGTTTCCTTTGGACCAGTCCAAGTCCCATGTGGTGTGTGATCACTGATATAGTTTTTAATTAGCCTGAGAATAACCAAGCAAAAATCTATTTCCCAATAAAAATGCCAAGTCATTGCAGTATGTTTGTTTTGGGGGGTAAATTTTGCAACCTTCTTTGTGTTTTTAAGAATTTGCTCTCATTTCTTCAACATTTTCAGAAAGCTTTTCTGAAATTGTTTTCTGGCTTTATTGCTTATAAACCTTTCTGAGAGTAAGAATCATGTTTTACTTATGTTGTTTTATATACTTTGTAATAATAATGATAATAGGTGAGTGATAATAATAAGTGAGTGAGCCAGTCACTCATTATTATGAGTGACTGGTTCAGTTTATACAACATGTGACACTTTCTTTCTTTCTTTCTTTTTTTTTTTTTTTTGATCTTGCAGTTGTGGGTTTGAGTCCCACATTGGGTGTAGAGATTATTTAGTAATAATAATAATACTTGTTATATTTAGTATATTTAGTATATTTGAGATATTTCACCTATATTATTTCTAATTTTCATAAAAACCCTCCCAGGTATGTATGTTATCCCCATTCTGGGTTTGGAAAGGCTAACCTCCTCAAAGAACGAGTAAACACTGAAGCTGAGACCAAAATTCAGATTTGAGTTTTCCATTATTCTAGACTGCCTTTGAATATCTGTTGAATTGGTTAACCTGAATTGTTGGTTACAGAGTCTATGTGACCCATCTCCTAGGGCTTCTGTGGCCATCTGTCAAGCCAGTAGACCCAGAAACCAGAGAGAGAGAAAGATAAGCTGATAGATAGAAAGAGAAGCAGAAGAGGACCACGTTTTGTGTCTCCTCATTTCGCATGGGAAAACCTCCAATGTCATTTTTCTTTTTTGGTTTTCATTTTTCATTTTTATTTTCTTCTTCTTCTTTTTTTTTTTTTGCCTTTGCTTGTTTTTTTTTTTTTCCTTTTTCTTGTCCACATTTACTTCAAAAAACAAAAAAGTTTTCTTATATCATACTTCAACACTTCCTCCCACCTCCCTGATTTAATTTTCCATCAGTAAAATGTCTAGCTTATATGTATAATTTTCCAAAAGCTCTTAGGCAAATAGTTAAATTCCAAAAAGTTAACTTGTCCAGCAGGGGCTAATTTGTATGGTCTTCCTCAGGAGGATAGGGGGTGGAGGAAATATATATGTATAGGGAGAGAGAGAGAGAGATTTTTCTAAGAGAAGAAAATCAGCACGTTCCAGCAAATTTATTCTTGGAGGCAACTTAGTTTTCTACACTAAAAAGACAAACTCTGTGCAGTCTCTTTCTGACTGGTCACTGTCACATGCTCATGTATTTTTCAGATTAGCATAGATGTGGTGGAAAGAAATGATTGACAACAGGTTTTTGGATGAATCCGAGAGATAGCTAAACTTTGTAATGACTTCTCCATGTGTGGTATATGCTTATTTATTTATTTTTATTTGAGAAAGACAGCACAAGCAGGAGGGGTAGAGGGAGAAGGAGAAAGAATCTCAAGCAGACTCCATGCTGGTTGTGGAGACTGACTCAGGGCTCCATCCCACAACCTGAGACCAGGGGCTGAGCTGAAACCACAAGTCTGGCCCTTAACTGACTTGTGCTACCCAGATGTACCTATGCTATATGTTTTGAAAAGAAAGTTAGACATATATGTCAATAATAGTAGCAATAAGATATGATCACTGTTGTATCAGTTGATATACCCCTGTATCATGTACACGGGGAGCCCTTAGGCCCAAGGGGACCTCCAGAAAGACCCATCTGAGTGTGGCCCTAGGTGGTTAACGAGGGGTTGCCAGTCAGGGAAGGTGCAGTGGATATTCTATGTAGAATGAATACCTAGTGCCTTAGTACAAACTAGGAAGGGTTGGGGAGGAAAAGCAAAGAAAGCTTGTGAAGTGTGTGTCTGAGAGCCTGTGCACTTAACGATCAGGATATATTACCTTCTACAAGGCCCTTCCAAATGTTTGCTGAAGAACAAGAAATAATTATTAGTGGCACTCCTGGGTGGCTCAGTCAGTTAGCTGTCTGCCTTCAGCTCAGGTCATGATCCCAGGGTCCTGGGGTCGAGTCCCATGTTGGGTTCCTTGCTCACTGGAGAGCCTGCTTCTCCCTCTGCCCACCACTCTCTCATTCTCTCTCCCTGACAAATAAATAAAATCTTTGTTTTAAAGAAATAATTATTAGTATGATGTCTTTTGCAAGTCACTTGTGAACCTCACTAATCATAAACCCCTATATTTTAATAACACTGCACAAAATTCATGGGGAGAAAAGGAAGAGACAGACTCATAAGGAAAGGAAAACCCCTAAAAGGTGGAAAAGAAGGGGCTGAACCCAATCCTGGATCTCACGATAGAACCTGGGACAGGAAATGATAAAGACCAGCATCCTTAGTTAAAGCTAGAAGGCTAGTGAGTGCCAAAAACATAGAGTGGGAGATGAAGATAAAAATGGGTCTCACTCACTGGGATGAATGTGCCAGCTTTTATAAAAGGAAGATAAAAGATCCTACCAGCGTTCAGTTAATTAATTTCTTGTCCTGTCCAAATTTTATTACTGCTAACTTCCCTTAAGACCTTCTTGTGTTCTTGGAGCTCTTATTCATGAAGCGGTCAGGGGTTCTTCAGGGATCTGGGGCAATAATCACGCAGTGGAGCTCGGATTCCAAAAGCTTTAGGAGCATATTTGTGAGAAAAGAGTGAAAAAGAAACAAGAAAGAGGATGTTTATTTTTAATAAAGAGACCCTCCCCTAACTTCCTGAACTCAAACCAGTCTAGACTTGTTTTTTTCCATTTTACACAATGTCCGCAACAACAGAATAAATTTATTAAAACCAAACAAACTGGGGGTTGAGCTTTGGCACCGAAAGTTAGACAGAAATAGAATCAGCTGCTTTTGAGTTGAGTCTAGTGACTGATTTTCAAACCAGTGGGAGACTGAGGCTGCATTGGCCTTAACTGAACCAAAGTTATTTTCATTATGAGGAGACAATGGCGAGGTAGAATGTCTGGCCTGACGCCCGGGACATGAACTGGTCAGTTCTGCCATTCTTTTCCTCCAATTTTCAAAACCCCAAGTACTGGAGTTGAAAAGAAACTTTATGGCCATTTTCTTCACGTTTTTTTCTGTGATGGAGGACAAGGAGACTCTGAGGCGTCAGATGGCCTCCCACCCCCGAATAGCATTAGATTAGAACAGTGCGTCGCTACACTACCGGATGGTTCCTGCAAACGAGGAGATTCCATTTTGGCTCTTCTCGGTTGGGAAGATGAATGTGGAGACAGTTCAGCTGGCACACGTGTGAGCAGAAATTTAGAGCTGACTGTATTAACGGATTGACTGTGTGGGCGGTTGTCCAGCTTCCTCCCCTCTCCTCAGCCCTGTGGCTCTGTCCTTAGTGGTGCTTCAGCATCCCATGCAGGTGTGCATGGAGGGTTGTAGCGCGTTTGCTCAGAAGAGTTTCTGGGTCCAGGCCAGAGTCAGTGTGTATTTTTACAAATCAGAACACTTCCCCATTCCTCACTTCATGTTATCTTTGCTCTCTATTTGCAAGGAGACAGAAAGTTAAAATTAACTCCACTTCACATGTTAATGGAATGGGAAAGTGAGGGAAAACGATGGGAAAGGGAAAAATGAGACACAGAGACGTTCCCAAGGGGACATGCTAAATTTAATAGAGACGTCGGAACTGTTTCAGTTTTCCTAAGAGTAGGGCCACACTCTCCCCCCATTCCTCCATTAGTTTGATTTAGAGAAGTTATACAATACATCAACACTGGGAGGTACCTGTGCTCCTACGTTCATTTTTATAGAAGATGCTTCTACTTAATTTGCTTCAACACATTGGGCTAATTTTGAAGAGATGAGTGGCATTTGGAACGCATATGCCGCTTTTTGGGGGGGTTCCCGTTCTTTAAAACTTAACTCTTCCTGTCTAAAGAGGCAGATCCTTTCATCGGGCATTTTGGGATGAACTGTATACCATGCTGGACTCCTCTCATGGACATTTTCCTATGACACATTCTAAAAGACTAGATGTCTTAAATAAATGAAACCTTGTAACAGTCTCTGAAGTACAGAGCAGAGAACTGATGGAAGAGACAGTTGCTTGGAGAAATAACTTTTTCCTTAGATTTCCCATTCCCTTGACATTTCTTCTCTTTCCTCCAATGATGGCCACTTTGCTCCAATCTTAGATGCTTGCCCTCTCTTAAGGAGAAAAAATGAAGGCTTTAATCTTGATAGATTTTTTGGAATCTGTTTATTTAAGGGAGGTGTGCTTTACAGAAACATGGCCAAGAATTCATCGAGGTGCATGAGAAATTATTATTAGCTCTGCAAACAAAACAGCTTTTGCTGTGGTTTGGGTTGTATTCTGTTTGGTGACTAAGAACTGTAACTAATATATGGCCTCTTCCCAATGCTTCCTTTTTAAGATCATGCTTGATGGTTATCACAGCTTTCCTCCTTCATTCATTAGTTATCTCACGACAAAGTCCTTTTAAGTTTATTCTTGAAATTTCTATCTCTTCTTGGAACTTGAAAACACTGTGCTTAAACCCAAACATTTGAGAACTATGTGGAAATTGTGTTTTGTGACTTGAGCTTTCCAGAAATCATTATGCTAAGACACGAAGATATAATTAAACTCACACAGATTGGAAAATGGTGAATTTTCTCCTTCAGGAAACCCTGGTGGACTTGAATATTCTATAATTTAGCAAATTCGAAAATGAGAAGGTAGAAGGAGAACTAGAAGGTCATAAGCTGATGACAGTTCTAAAACTATAGCCCTTAGTAAACTGCCATTTTAACACTTGGTCTGGCTTCCATAATTATATCCAGCCTTAAACTCACTGGCTACCGGTCTTTCCTAAACACCAACTGGCCCCAAGAAAGCAGTGGCTCTTTGACCCTTTGCCCACATCCTACAAAACAACATTACCATTCTTATGTTTGCCATAGTTTCACAATCATGTAAATACCTTCCCACAAACTACCTGCCTGCTGCGAACGCCCAATATTTCCACTTGTTGACCCTGGAAGTCCTCCCCTCTCTTCCCTTCTCCAGCCCTGGCATATCGTTTGTGGCATCGAAGGAAAAGAGCATGTGGAGTGACCAGAATGAGTCAATCCAAGAGAGGCTGCAGGTCTAAGGAGTTAGACCACAAGTAATTATTTCCTATCTTCATTCTGTGGCATGTTTGCCCAAGTGTGGTGGAGTGAGAGTTACTCATTCTGTGGCATGTTTGCCCAAGTGTGGTTGAATGCCCTTTGGGACCAGTGAGAGTCTCCTGATCTTGATGTAGTGTAGAGACTTCAGGACAGGGCCACGATGTTCAATACACTGTTCAATGGATACCACTTCCTTCCATACTTCCTTCCCTGATCATACTCCTTTGTGCAGCCCTGATGCATAACTCAACCCCTTCAATCTCTTCCCCATGTGGTGACCTGGAGCAACTTTCTCAGATGAGGTGAAGATGGAGCAAGAAGTAGAGACAGAGACCATGAATTGGTAGGAAAGTTATAAAGGATGGACTGCGGGATAGTAATTATTAGCAAGAAGGTTGATGTGGCAGAGGGAGGAAGGAGCAGGAAAAAGAGATAACAGGATAAGGGTAAAAAAGCCTGATCCCCATTCTCTAATCTGAGACAACTCCAAGCAAGGACACCTCAGCACTAAATATCCCTAATGGGGTAATCTGAACCTTCATTGTGACTATGTCATAGCCCAACTTTTCCTCCCAATCCTACTTTCTTCATTTCCCCACAATCCCAAGAGTACTCTCCAATAAACTTCCCACAAGGAAATTTAGTCTCAGAGTCTTCTTCCTGGGAAACATAACCTCTGACACAACATGTTTGTGAATTTTAAAATTCTTACTTCACCACGGTTAGAATTATGTCATATCTTGTCTATTTTTTCTTCCTCAAGCCTAGGCTAACACCATGTTCCCATATTAAGACCAGTGGGCCTAATGTAGAAATTGCATCCTGCTATTAAGACTGAGTGCAACCAAAATAACAAGTGTTGGGGAGGATGTGGAGAAAAGGGAACCTTCATGCATTGTTGGTGGGAATGTAAGTTGGTGTAGCCACTATGGAAAATAGAATGGCGGTTCCTCAGAAAATTAAAAATAAAGTTACCCTACAAGCTAGCAATTCTACTTCTAGGTATTAATCTGAAGAAAATAAGAGCGCTTATTTGAAAAGACATATGCACCCCTATATTCACTGCAATGTTATTTGCAGAAGCCAAGATATGGAAGTAGCCCAGTTGTCCATGGATAGATGAATGGGTAAAGAAAACATGGTATAGGGGCACCTGGGTGGCTCAGTGGGTTAAAGCCTCCGCCTTCAGCTCGGGTCATGATCTCAGGGTCCTGGGATCAAGCTCCACATCGGGCTCTCTGCTCAGCAGGGAGCCTGCTTCCTCCTCTCTCTCTCTGCCTGCATCCCTGCCTACTTGTGATCTCTGTGTCAAATAAATAAATAAAAATCTTAAAAAAATGGTATATATATAATGGAATATTACTCAAACATTAAAAAAGAATGAAATATTGCAACTTACAATAGCATGGATAGACTTAATGGGTATTGGGTAAGTGAAATATGTCAGGCAGAGAGAAACCAATACCATTCAATTTCATTTCTCTGAATCTGAAGGATGGAATAGATGCGAAGGATGGACAAGATAGGTGGAGGGGATTATGAGGCATAATCTTCCAGTTAGAAAATGAATAAGATATGGGATGTAAGGTACAACATAAGGAATACAGTTAATAATATTATAATAACTGTATGGTGACAGATGATAAGTAGAATTATCATGGTAACCATTTTATGATGTATATAAATATCAAATCATGATGTTGTATGCCTGAGACTGAAACGATATTATTGTATGTCAATTATTCTTCAATTAAAAAAAGACTAGTGAAACTGCCTGGACAATGAAACATTAATGTCTGGATTTTACACTTTTCATAACCTGTACAAGTAACCTAAGCCCTGTCCTCACTCTCCCCTCCTTACCTTTACTCCCGATATAACTCAGACATTTCATTGTCAAACCCATGGGAGCAATGACAGAATGGAAAGAAAAGGACACACTGGCCTCTTGTGGAAATCATTTGAAAGAGGGGCACTCTCGTTCCAACTTCTATGAGCAGGACTTTAAAATTCATTTGTTTGATTCTAGAATACCTGTTCCCCAAAGGTTCAAATGAAAACGAGGGTTTGACTTCCACTTTTTTCTCTTCTCTCGAAATGTAAAAGTGCTGTAATTAGGGGCATGGGTCTGATACATCCCACTCCCTGTTTTATTTTTCTTTGCTTAGAAAACCAGATATTTTCAGAAAGGTAAAATAAATAGGGCTGGTTCCAAAGTCATTGTGAAATAGTTTGTCCATGATGAGCCTCTTTCCCTTTGCAGTCAACTATTTTCCTTGTGGCTACTCTTCCCCTAACTTTGAGACTTCTGTGGTTTGTTTCCAGCCTCCTGTCCACCCCTCTCCACAGTGACTCTCTTCTTCGTCCAGCTTTCCCTGTTCTGTTGTTCCCTGACTGTGACCCACAGTCAGGCTGATGGCCTCCGGCTGCCCCTTGTTGTCACTGAAACTGAAATGCCCCCTTCTACCGCATCTTCACCCAAGGCTAACTTTGCTCATTTAGGAGGCAATTTTGTTTGGCACACTTATAATTGATTAGTAATTATTTAAATAAATGGATGAGAATATGAATCAATAAACTGTTCCCTCATAATATACCACTTAGTACCCACCTAGCCCCCACCCACCCAAGGAAAATGTGTATTAACCAGGGCCTGAAGAAAACAACATGCCTTCCTTTGGAGCAGGACCAAACTAGGTGAGTCGGGAGAGGAGTCCCATGACAGAGGGGTGTTTGAGTATTGTGTTAACCATATGTTTCTGATGCCTTGACATCTGGGGCCTTGTAGACCCTGGAGAGATTGCTCTTCCTAAGGCTGGCCAATTGCAACCAAGCCAGAGCTCATATCCCCAAAACCTTCTTTAACTAAGATCTCACTGGGCTTTTACATTCTGAGCCACTATGCACCTGCTCTAAATACCCCAGGGCCAGGGTCCAGACAACTAAGGACAGCTTCTCTGCCCCAGAGCCTGCTGATATTATTCAAAGCAGCCAATCTTAAGCCTGCTTACCTGGTCTTGCCTGTTCCTTCCCACAGAAAGCACAATAAAGGCTCTCATTTATATTTTCCCTTTGCTCCTTCTGACTCCTGACAAATCCTGGTGGTTCCTCTTGGAAACAGTAACAAACAATCTTTTCAATGTCAATTGCCTCCTGATCTGTTGGCCTCACCATGTCTGAGTAACAATAAAACCTAATTAAGTTAAATTAGTTATATCATTACTAAATAAGTAAACTTATTTATTAAATAAATATTAGTTAAATTTAAGTAAATCAATTAAACATTAAAATAGTTGTATCAGATACTTCTCTAACCCCAAGTGTGAGGCCTCTACTGAGGGAAGCCTCTCTTTTTCTAGAAGTTCTGATATTCTATAGAAATAGCTACTACCCAGAGAAGGCAGTGTAGTATTAAGTTAAAGAAATAAAGGTAATGACAGACTTTATTTCATATGTATTATCAACTTCAGATCTTAAAAAAATCTTGTCATTTTATTATCCTCAATGAACTGAAATTCAAAGACAGTGTTTTCCAAGGTCACAAAACCACATACACGGAAGAGATGAGACTCAAACATCAATTTTCCTGGGATTTCTCTGAATCGTGCCCTGTTTCTATGCCTTCTATTAAAGTCTTCCAAATCCTTCAGTATCTTTTACAAAGTTCTGTTGTAGAACATCATGGCTTCCTTCACACCTTAAAGAAAAGTATGGTAATTTCTTCATACTTTAAAAAATGAGTCCAGGGGCGCCTGGGTGGCTCAGTGTTAAAGCTTCTGCCTTTAGTTCAGGTCATGATCCCAGGGTCCTGGGATCGAGCCCTGCATTGGTCTCTCTGCTTCGCAGGGAGCCTGCTTCCTTTCCTCTCTCTCTGTGCCTGCCACTCTGCCTACTTGTGATCTCTGTCAAATAAATAAATAAAATCTTTAAAAAAAATGAGTCCGTAGTGAAAAGTAGTTAAGATATACCTAGGTATTTCAACAATAACATGGCCTTGGAGAAATGAAGGTAGAATCTTAGGAAAGATATTTCTCGAAGATAGAGAAGATCTAGAAATTGAAGCACTTTACAATCCTAAATCTGATATCTAGTGAATGAATGAGAAACTTTAGATATCTCTTCTTTCTGTAAGAGTTCCATTCTTTGGTCATGAATCATCAGAGCTACAAAGAACAGATTGGCTGTGAAGAAGACAGGCAAAACTATCCTGTAGTTTTGGGGACCCACAGACTGAAGGAACAATTCAATTCAATACAATAAAGATAAAAATAAGAAAAAAAAAAAGGCAGTATGTAATCAAGTTGCTATCACATGTCATCAAGCAGCAAAATGCCCTATAAAGACATGGTCAGTGTTGACCATAGTTATTGGGGGAAATACTTTAAAGAAAATACTTGACAAATCAACCCAATGTGGAACAAAATATAACTCTTGGGAATTTGTCTTTTAACCTCTGCCAAATTCCTATAGTGGTTTAAAATCCTCCATTGTAAACAAACAAACAAAAAAAAATGAGAAGAAAAAAGGAAAGTTGAGAAAGAGGGAAGAGAGAAAAATAAGAAAGCCAATCAAGTGACTTGGAAATAAGCTGGCTGCCGAGCTGGGCTGACGGTATGGAGAAAAGAAGACGGATCAGGAGGTCAAGGGCAACTGGCAAGCACTAGAGGTGTCGCTTGGAGATGGCGGTGATTGGCCCCTGTTACGAATCTCCATGGGCAACAGGTGAGAAGAAACGAGTCTGTGTGGCCAGAGGACCTCCTCTGGGTATCAGGAAGAATTTCCTGACTGTAAATGTCAAGAGCACTGGTTCTCAGGATCAAAGGGAGGCTTCTGGGATGTGCCTACCCTAGGACTATTTTGTAGCCTCCAGCGAGAGACTAGTGGTTTCCTGCAGCCCCGAGGATGGGCTGGATGGCCTCCCCACAGTGTACCACTCTCCTGTTGCTGAGAGGTGTGCCATGCACTCCAGCTTTACAGCCTCTGCCAGCTGCCCACTCCCAGCTCAGAGGCTGTGGAGTTTTCCCCGCAGAAAGAAACAACTAAGTCTTTCACTCCCTGTTCATCCCTTGGACTAGTCCTTAGGTATACACTGTTTTTTTTCAGCTCTTCCGCACTTAGGCTCTTTCCTTCAGAGCCAAGGGCCTCCTGGGAACAATGTAGTGTCTGTGTGTTGACAGTAACAGCCTGGGGGCCAGAGAGGCTGACCAGACTCTCCCTGTCCTTCACATAGGCTGCCCTACCCACCGCACCTGCAATAATCCACCCTTAGCCCCAGCTGGCCCCAGCACCAAGTGGCCCCTTCCTTACCTAGTCCCCAACCTTTGACCTAAGTTGATTCCCAGCTCTTTCAATCGCCACATTTATACCAATCCTCACGCAGGATGGTCTCTACCCACCTCCCTTCCCACCCACGAAGTTAACAATAACACATTAGTGGCTCGTGGCCGGACACTAAACAGTGGGTGCCAAAGCAGGAGATACCTACTGCTTAATTGGGCAGCTGGGTATTTACCAAAGGTTCAGCCTGCAAAGAGATGCCAGTCTTCTCCTATAACATTATTGCTTTTTATTCACTGGGCAATTGTTGATTTACATGGGAGTTAGGAACGCTAAACAAGCATAGGGTTTTTTTTTTTTTACATAGCCTGTTTCTGCTGAGTTTGGAGACTTGGAAACATCATTTGACTCTGGCAAAAAGACAATTCCAGAAAGGTGTTTAAAACTGTCCTTTTGTTCCTGGCCCTGAGTTAGAAAGGGACATGTGCTTAGGTAGAGAGTTTTCTACCCATTACTAACCATTAAAAGGACAGAATCTATGGTGCATGTAAGACCTGTGCAGTGTGCAGATTCAATAGGAAGTGACAAATCAGAAAAACCTTCTCCAGAAATGTCTCCCATTCAAAGAGGTATCACAGGAGGTCTGTTAAAGGTGCCATTCAGTATGGGACTACACAATGTGAATGCGTAGAAGATGACGGGATGGGTAGTGAGAGAGTGTAGACAATTTAAAAGAAAGGATAAGGAGATAAATGAGATTTTAAGGAAAAACAAGAACCCAGAGAGCTCTGTGTGTGTGTGCATATGTGTGTGTATAAGGCTTGGTGATCCTGTCGTTTCTTGTCTCTGAGGTTCGAGTTGCCTTTTTTTTTAATTTTATGTAAATACTTGGTAGTATGCAGAAGTATCAGGGAGAGATCAGAGTTCCACCTTTGGAGTCTTTTCTTCTGGTGCATGATTTTCTCTCTGAAAAACATCATGACACTGTTACTTAGATTTGGAACCCACGCTTGGTTTTGAGCTCCGAGGTTAGCAAACTGAGCTATTTAATGACTCCTGGAAGCCCTAAATCCATCCTTAATTTTTATCTCATGAACTCTAGTATATAGGAATTTGGGTTGTTTCCCATTAATAATGTCAACAGAATGGTAAAACCCCAAATTTAGCTCCTTTGAAT
Source organism: Mustela putorius furo (assembly GCF_011764305.1). Taxonomy (NCBI): domain Eukaryota; kingdom Metazoa; phylum Chordata; class Mammalia; order Carnivora; family Mustelidae; genus Mustela; species Mustela putorius. The sequence continues at coordinate 33,363,277 of NW_025422368.1, read as the reverse complement.
ATGCGAGATGTTTTCAAAGACGCATGTGTAGTTCTGTTCTCATGACTCTACCCTGGCAAGCATCCCGATCCTCTCCGCCGTATATCCCCATGTACTGTTGCTCTTAATCAAAACCAGTAAAGCTCAAAGACTTTTTACTTAACAGGAAATAAGAGGACACAGAGAGGAAAACTCAGCTTGCTGTACCTGAAGTCTCCACTTACCAGACGTTTCCCTTTGAGGAATCCATCACAAAAGTTTTGCACACGCTCCACAGAAAGTTCTGTAATGGCCAGTGTATCCCACGCCTCATCCTGAGTCCGGTAAATTGCCAAAGCAGGCAGTTGAGACTCATTTAGTTTGAAAAATGAGATCACCTTCCCATTGGCCTTTACACCACTGTCCACCAGAATAAAAAGAATCTGCAGTTGGAGAGGTTTGAAAGGGGAAAAAAAAATCTGAGGTCCAGAGGAGAAAGAGACACCTCATAATTGTTGCTGTTTACACTGATTGAACTTGTGGTCTGTGCCCTATAATTTAATGAGTTTCTTCTTCTTTAATGAGTTTCTCTGCTTTGGTATTTTATCCCTTTGATCAGGTTTATTTAATTTTAAGAACACAGAATTGGAAACAGCTTTAGTGATTAGCTAAATATGCAAGTATAGCCTAATGGTTGGAAGCAGATAATGCATTTTAAATTTCGCTTCTGGTACTCTCTAGCTGTGTGACTTTGGCACGTTACTCAGCTTCTCTGAGACTCAGTATTCTCACTGGCAAAACAGGCTTTTGTTGGGGGAGATTAAAGGAGAGGATCCATTTAATATGTCCAGCACGGTTTTCAGCGTTTGGTAAATGCCTGATAAATGTCAACTATTTAACATAATTAAATCAAACCTTCTACGCCAAATAGAAACCTTTAGAATGTTGTTAGAAGATGATTTACATTCAGAAACACTGAAAACTTCCCATGTTAGAGTAACAGTCACCTGAAAGCCAGTTTATGTTACTACCAGACACTTGTCAACATTGAAAAGTTCCAGTTTAATGAAGTGGCTTTGAGGCGGTCGAAGGTTTATTATTTCAGTGATACCAAATAGAGCTGCACAAGGTAGAGAAGGAGCAGAACTAAATACTTATTGGATATCTAGTAGACACCGGGTACGTGATAGGTGCTTTACATGAGAAATAAGTCCTGAGTCTAAAACTTTAAGAAGTTATGGCAAAGAATAAATACATTGTGGCCAATAGGGGATTTTTATTTTCAGATCTCTATTTTTCTCTACACTTCTCAATGCAGGAAAAAATGTAGACTTCCCACCAAGGGAAAATATGGTTATATAGGTCTTTAACAGTATAAAATAGACCCTTAATTTTGTTTTATTATTTTTATTTATTTATTTATTTTCAGCATAACGGTATCATTATTTTTTCACCACACCCAGTGCTCCACACAATCTGTGCCCTCTATAATACCCACCACTTGGTACCCCCACCTCCCACCCCCCGACCCTTAATTTTAAATCAGAGTAGTGTGATTCATTATGTCCCCATTCTTACTTTGTTATCTCTTAAACATACTCACTTTCCTCATTTACCTAATTTCCCTGGACCCATCTTCCCCTTTTCAGTGTCCTCTGTCCTGGTACTGAGTACTTAGAAGGGTATCTCCCATCTCAGACTTACCTTTCCCTGGAAGAGCTTGGCTGCCTTCTGGTATCTGTGCAGACTTTCTTCATACTCTGGGGAGGCCTTGTTCATCATCAGTAAAAGATGAATCTGGATCATGCTATTAAATAGACCAACTGCTGTCTGGCAAATTGAAGTGTATTATAGTAGAATGAAAGAGACAATGAGAAAAAAAAACACACATAAGTAGCAACCCAGTAAATAAGTAGGCAGAAATATGAATGAGAGCTGTCCACCCATAACACAAATGGTAACTGGCCTCCAACTTGGCCATCAGAAGGTCTCAGCCTCTGGCTCTCATGCCACTGTGTAGCTCCCTACTGCTCACGCTGGATAAGGCTGAGCAGAATAACCACAGGGATATTGCAGACACGATGGCACGTGACTTCCAAGGTTAAGTCATAGGTGATGTAGGAGCTTCCGTCTTATTCTGCTTATTCTCTCTTCTGTAATGCACTCTGGGGAAAGCCAGTCCCAGTGTGAGACATCAAGCAGTCTTGTGAAGAGCCCCAGACAGCACAATGCTAAGACCTCCCACTGACAGCCAGCTCTAACTTAGCAGCCTCCGGAAGTGGATCGCCTAGCTCCTGTCAAACCTGCAGATGACTGCCTCTCTGACCCAGGATGGCAGGAGCCTCAAGATCAGAAGCCCCTAACCTAGCCACTCCCAAATTGCTAACCAACAGAAACTGTGGGAGAGAATCAACTTTTACTGTTCTAAGCTGATACATTGGAAGCAAGCTGTTATACATCAATGGACAATGAATACACCATGTCACACTTTGGTTACTTTTATCAGTCCCTCTTCCTGTTCCAAGAGCCATCACATACACCTTTGAATGCTTTTCAAGTGCTGGGCACTGTTTCTGGGTCTTTATATATAACTAATGGAATCCTCAAAGTTTCAGGTTTATCAATGAGGAAACCGAGGCACAAACTCTCCTAGTCACTCTGGAGCCAGACTGCCTGGGAGTCACACCAGGCAGTCTGGCTCCAGAGTCCAGGCTCTCCACCATCAGGATATGCCTAATGCATATAGCTCATTGCAACACCCCATCTAAACCGACTCCACCGGAAGCTGTCTACCTCAAACCTTGCAAAAAGATAAGCCCTTCAGGAGACCAGAAGCATCGGCCCTTTATTTGCTGATGAGAGAGGGTGATTTCCTGTGAAGTTGTTGGTGATGAAGGGGAGCCAGGATGAGGAGAGAGCATGAACAATGGCACTGGCTTGTTTCATGTGTCTCTGTTTTAAACAAATCCCATCGCTCCCCACTTCTCCCTCCTAAATGCAGAAAGTGCTGCTGTAAAACTGGCATGTGTACGGGAAGAGGGAGAGTGCAGAAGATTAATGAACTGTCAAGACAGAGTTCCAGGATGATGGGAAAGGCAGCAGCTAGGTAGGCTTCTGGAAGCTACACGCTGCTCTGTAGTGATCCAGCTCTATTGGCCAACCTGTAGGCAAGGAGGGTTCAATGAGTTCTTTCCCAAAGTTTCTCCTGGAGTTCGAAGCCAGTGCTTAGATTGTAAATTTGGGAGACCAGATGTTAAACAGCCATCTCTTGTTTTACTAAGTCCTGCTACTAAAATGTAAGGTATGCATCTGTCCTCCCATGGCAGAGATGGAGGATATTTTTGGGAATTCAAGAAATCAAAGCTAAGGAGTCAAAAGGTATAGCTGTCTTAGCAGAAGGCATTTAATTTTAATTTAATATAATAATTTAAAATATTTTTTAAATTTTAAATTTTTAAATTAAATTAAATTGAATTTTTAATCAGAAGTGAGTAATTTAATCTTAATAGACACAGTCTAATTTTTCACCCTGAAACCAAGTATTGAGTGTATGCATTCAGAGTATACAGCTGGGGGTGGGGGTGCCTGGGGGACTCAGTCAGTTGAGTTTTTGACTCTTTGTTTTAACTCACGTTGTGATCTCAGGATTGTGGGATCAAGCCCTGCATTGGGCTCCATGCTTAGTGCAGTGTCTGCTTAAGACTCTTTCTCTCTCTCTCTCCCTCTCTGCCCCTGCCCCACTCCCCCAACCAAATTTATAAATAAATCTTTTAAAAAATAGCATAGAGCCAGCTTAATACAAGGTCATGAATTCCGCCTCATCATTGTCACTGTACAAACCTCTGCATCATCAGCAGGTAAGAAATAGCTATGGTAGTGGGGGCAGGGCTCCAAATGAGAAAAATATCATTTTTGGGAAATGAAAAAGTCACAGTAAAAGTTGGTCTTGCTTCTCTAAAGAAATTCTTACCTATTTTCTTCTTGATGTGATTTGCCTTCACTATTAATGTGGATTTTAAAAACAGTGTCAGTATTTTGTAAGAGACGAGACAGCCCGGTCCTAAGAGCTCAGGAAGACCAGTCCTCGCCCCTACCTTCATTTGTGTGCAGAACTCCAGGACCCTGGGGCCAGAAACCCAGGAACTCTGACCTCTACAGACATAATCATGAGAAAGATGATAGTCTAGGAGAAAAATGACTGATTATTGCTGCCAACACCGCTGGGGTGCAGGTGTTTGGAATCTTAGCAAAAGTGGAAATGGAGTCACCACTCCATGAAGACAAATGTGGTGTGAGAGGTGGACAAAAATTTAGTCAACAGGAAAAGGGGTGTTTCCCATTGAAGGCTGTGTGGGGCAAAGGAAAAACCACAGGATTCAGTCAGACAGACGAGTCATTAAAAAAAAGCAGGGACAAGTGCAAAGGGCTGTGTCTGAAGTTTGAACAGCTCGTCATATGGCCCTGAGGAAGTTAGGCCACTTTTCGGAACCCTGTTTTCTTCTCCTGGAAAATGGAAATAGACAATAGAAACTAATGCATCAGCGAAACTGCCTGCCATCCACGGTGCCTTTCCTGCTTACTATGGGATCCCAGACACGTCACTTGGATCTTAAATGTGCTCCTCTATAAAACGGGCAAATAGCTTTGGGAGTTCTCAAAGTCAAGACGTGCATTCTCAAGTCATATTAGTAGAGAACGTACAGCATTTCTGAACTGAGGAAGCCAGTGGAAATGAATATTCTATCACTTTACGATCTGCCCCAGGGAATGTAAAACACTGGGCACAGAAAGTACCTGTAGAGGCTGTAGAGCGTTAGAAGAGCAGAAGATGATCAGAACAGGTGGATCCTCGCCTTGGCCGGGTTTGCACGCAGCGCGCAACACCGGAAGAGGACCAACCTAGAGAGAAAGCCCACCGCGGGGAGGGTCTAGGCATGCGCAGGAGGTACCAGGCCCGGAGCTGTCAGTTACTGGTCCACTAGCAGGTAGGGGAAGGTTTTACAAGTTTTTACAGAATGTTACATTGCTGTGGCATCCAAATATGTGATCAGTGGGCCTTATTTTTTAATATTGTGTCTATTAATTTACTTTCATTGTATTTTGCCAATGTATTGGTCTTGGATGCTTTTGGAAAAACGTGGACCTTCAGCAGAGATTGCGATTTTGTTGAAAAGTGTGGTCTCGAGGATGGCTTGGATGAGTTGCCTTTAGTGAGCCCTCCCAGGCAGCAAAACTCAGACGTTTTTGAATCGGTCATCTTGACTTTGCATTCTGGCTCTCTTTCTTACTAGTCGTCTGATGGGTATTTAAGGGTCCGCCCTTCCTTCCTTCCTTCCTTCCTTCCTTCCAAAACACTTACTTGCTTATTTGAGAGAGAGAGAGAGAAAGCACATGTGGGAGGGAGAGAGAATCCCAAGCAGACTCAGAGAGAGAGAGAGAGAGAGAGAGAATCCTCAGCAGACATGCTGAGCTTAGAGCCAGATGTGGGGGACTCAAACCCATAACCCATGAGATCACAATCTCAGCGGCAACCAAGACCCGGATATCCAACCAAGTGAGGCATCCAGGCACCCCCTGATGGGTATAAAAGTTTTTTTTTTTTTAAAGATTTTATTTATTTATTTGTCAGAGAGAGAGCGAGCGAGAGCGAGCACAGGCAGACAGAGTGGAAGGCAGAGTCAGAGGGAGAAGCAGGCTCCCTGCGGAGCAAGGAGCCCGATGTGGGACTCGATCCCAGGACGCTGGGATCATGACCTGAGCCGAAGGCAGCTGCTTAACCAACTGAGCCACCCAGGCGTCCCTGGGTATTAAAGTTTTTTAACTCCGTTTCTTTCTTTTTTGAATAGGGACAACTCCGTCAAGCATAAAGGGTAGTAGTAAGGATAGCAACATAAACGACAATAATGGCAGCTACTGGTCAAAGGATTGGAACTCCTGGAGGAAGGGATCTCTACTATGGAGACAAGTACCCTCTGTGACACAGGAACTTAAGGGTCTGGAGACAAGTGCTATTGCTTACCACAGGGTTGTACTCTGTCACCAAGTGGAGGCTGTTGATCTCAATGAAACGGCTTAATTTGGTGGCATCAATGCTTTCAATGTCTTTGCTCTCTAAATCCAGTTTTTCATTATCCACCTGGGTAACACAGAAAGGATAAAACTGTCACTGTTGCTTTTATTCATTCGTTGGTAAATATTTCTAGACCATCTACCACACATAAGGCACTGACTAAGGCTCAAAAGACATAAAGGTACATACGAAATATTCTCTGCTTTCAAAGAACACTGTCCTGTGGGAATCAAAGAAGTGAACAGAAATGTCATCACAGGGGAATTGCAGGCCCATATGTCACCTACAGGAAGAGAAGAAAACTTCCAGGAAGAAGCAACTCTTGAAAAGTCAGGTGAGTGAGGATGGGGAGGGAATTGTAAATTAAAAAACAGTATTTGCAAAAGGCAGAAAGGTGCGAGCTGCCATGTTCTGGAAGCTGCAGTTAGTTTGCTATGACTGTAACAGTAGATGTTAAGTGTGAGTAGGAGAGAGACAAGTTTAGTGGGGTAGGCTGGGGTAAACTTCTGGCGTTGAAGCTGAGGTAAATAGATTAAAGTCTAACCGGAAGGCAAGATGATCCGCTTGCATAATCAGATTTTATGTATGTATGCAGAGAGGTATGTATGCATGTATCCTTTTAATGTGAAATAATACACACATATAGAAAAAAACACAAAATGGAAAATATAAAAAAAAATCAGGTTGTAAAAATCATTATAGGGCAAACAGTATGGGACCACCATTTGGGTAAAGAAATAGAATATTGCCAGAATCCCTGAGGCCCTCTGTCTTCCCTTCTAAACCATAATCTGCTCTTGGTCTATCTCTCTTTTTTTTGCCAAACACGACCATTTCTTGACCTTAATGGACACCATTTTCAATCCTCCCTTTATAGCTTTGCCACTTAAAGATGCATCTTTTGATCCTATGGTTCAGTTTTCTTTATTAAAGTTTATGTAAGTGGAAACAAACAGTGTGTTTTTGGTATGTGTACCTCATTTCTTTGTTTAACATTCTGTTTAGGAGTCATCCGTGTGTTTGCATGCATCTGAAATTCGTTCATTTTCCTTACTATATAGTGTCCCATTGTATAAATATGCAATATTTATTTATTCATTTACTACTGATGATAGTTAGGCTGTTTCCAGTTTCTGATTATTGAAATAATGCTTCAGTGAACACTCTTGTTCATGGTAAATATCTGTTGACCACACACCTTGGACTGGGATTTTTGATTAGAGGGCATTCGTATTTTCAACTAACTAAAAATGCCAAACTGTTCTCTCAAGTAGATAATAATTTATGCTTGCACCTATATTGCTTGAAAGCTCCCAATATTCCACAACCTTGCCAACATTTGCTATAATCAGCTTTTCTAATTGTATTCATTTTGGTCAATATGGGGTGGTGTCTTACTGTGTGTGTGTTTTTTAAAGATTTTATTTATTTATTTGAGAGAGAGAAAGAGCAAGCAAGAGAGAGAGCATGAGTGGGGAGAAGGGGCAGAAACAGAGGAAGAAGCAGACTCCTGGCTGAGCACGAAGCCCAATTTGGGGCTCGATCTTAGGACCCTTGGGATCATGACCTGAGCCAAAAGCAGACACTTAACTGACTAAGCCACCCAGGTGTCTCTTATTGTGGTTTTAATTTTATTTCCCTGGGTAACCACTTGTATATTCTCTTTTACGAAGTGTCCATACAAATCAATTGCCTATTTTTCTATTGAGTGTCTCTCTTTTTCTTGCTGGTTTGAAGATTTTTTTAAAAATATATTTTATATGTGGGCCCTATGTTGCTTCTATATTGCATTATCTTTCCTCACTGGGAATTTATGTTATTGCTCATAAACAGAAGGTGGTTTCAATGTAGTTGAAGCTATCAATCACTTCCCTTATAGCTGGTGTGTGTTTTTGTTTTGTTTTATTTAAAAATCTTAGACCGCACCAGGGTCATGAATATATTCTCTTATATTATCTCCCAGAAACATTACTATTTTATCTTTTACAGTGGATAGGAAATCCACCTGGACCTCATTTTTCTCACTATAAAATGGATGCTTAGAGCCTTGATTTTTATCATTTTCCTTTTCTAAACTGTACATTAAAATCTACACATTTCCCCCTTACAGGGCTATAAATGCATCCATTAATTTTATGTGTAGATTTCTTATCATTCAGTCCAAAATGTCTTTCAATTCCCGTTCTTACTTCTCTAAACTATTGGCTATTTAGAAGTATGTTTCTTAATTTAATCTTGTTATTAATTTCTACATTTTACTTATATCATTTGTCAACTTCTTTATATGTTATAAATGTCCTTAAAATTATGTATATTCTGCAGCTTTCAAATACACTATTCTGTATATACTAGCAGCTCACTTGGTTAATTTTGTACTTCAAATTTTCTGTATTCTTACTGATATGTTTAGCTAGTTTATTCTATCAAGAGAGTAGTATTAAAATCTCCCATTTTCATTGTGAATTTAGCCATTTAAAAAAATAATTCTGTCAGTTTCTGCTTACATATTCTCAGGCCATGTATTAGATGAATGCAAATTTAGAATTGTTACATCTTCTGGCCAAACTGAAATATGTTTCATTATAAAATATCGTTCTTTACCTCTTGTTGCCTGAAAGACTACTTTGTCTGGCATTTATATGTTAAATCAGCTTTCTTTTGGAAGTATTTGCATGTTATAGCTCTATTCTTTCACTTAAAAAAAAATTTAGGTAGGAATTTTTAAAAAAAATTTTTTATTTAAATTCTAGTTAGTTAATAGACAGTGTAATATTGGATATCAGAAGTAGAATTTAGTGATTCATCACTTACATTTAATACCCCAGGGCTCATCACAAATGCCCTTCTTAGGGGCGCTCGGGTGGCTCAGTGGATTAAGCCGATGCCTTCGGCTGAGGTCATGATCTCAGTGTCCTGGGATTGAGCCCCGCATCGGGCCCTCTGCTCAGCAGGGAGCCTGCTTCCCCCTCTGTCTCTGCCTGCCTCTCTGCCTACTTGTGATCTCTCTCTCTGTCAAATAAAATAAATAAAATCTTAAAAAAAAAACCAAAAAACAAATGCCCTTCTTAATGCCTATCATCCATTTAGTCCATCTCCCACCTATGTCCCTCCATCAACCCTCAGTTTTGTTCTCTATCATTAAAAGTCTCATATGGTTTGTTTCTCTCTCTCCCTCTCTCTTTCTCTCTCTCTCTTCCTCCCCTTCCCATATGTTCATCTGTCTTGTTTCTTACATTCCACATATGAGTAAAATTATATGGTATTGTCTTGCTCTGACTGACTTATTTCACTTAGTATAATACACTTGGGCTCTAACCACATCATTGCAAATGGCAAGATTTCAGTCTTTTTGATGACTGAGTAATAGCACATTGTGATATATATATACCACCTCTTCCTTATCCATTTATCAGTCCATGGACACTTGGGCTCACTCCATAGTTTGGCTCTTGTTGATAATGTTGCTACAGACATTGAGGTGCATGTACCCCTTTGAGTCTGTAATTTTGCATCTTTTGTGTAAATACCTAGTAAGTGCACTTGCTGGATCATAGGGTTTATCCCTTTATTTTAAACTAACCTAGATATTTTAAATGTGTTCCTGTGTTTAAAAATGATCTGTCTTTTGTAAAAAGCACAGAGTTGTATTTTTTAATCCAGTCTTCCTTGCCTTTTGATTGCATTATATTTGTATAATTACTCATACATTTAATTCCATCAGCATTTCTTATTTCTGCCTGTTCCAAATCCCACTTTCTTTCATTTCTGGACTACTTTGAATTGATGGAGCACTTTATATTATTCCTTCTTTTCTTCCGTTGGCTTAGAAGTTACACATGCCAGAGTCACTCTTGAGGTTCACCAGCATACAGTATACAACATGCATTCTTTAGGTATCCGAATCTAACTTTAACTGGTAATTTTGTCTCCTTTTGGACAATGCAGACATTAGAACATTCTAATACAGGTTTCCTCCTTCCAACTCCATTCCCTGATTCCATACTGAAGACTTACCAGTGATTATTATAGCACATTTTAATTCTAAATCTCACAAGATGTTATTATTATTGTTATATAGTCAGTATACATTTGCACTCATGCACATTCTTATATTTCAGTTTCTCGTCACTTCTTTCTGCACTTTTGAGCTCCCATCGGGATGTTTTGCCCTCTGCCCAGAGAACGACTTTTAGTATGAGTAAGATCTATTGGGTGGCATAGTCTTTCAGTTTGGTTGCTTAAAATATCATCATTCCAGCTTTATTTTTGAAGGCTATTTTTGCTGGAGGTAGAATTCTAAGTTGACAGTTACTTTCTTTCAGTTTTTGCAAGATATAATTCTTTTAATTCTTTATATGTAGCATTCCTTTCTTTCCACTGAGAAGTTATCTGTGAAATTTAGTATTACCCTTTGACTTTTTACCCTACTCTTTTTCTTTGACTTTCAGCTATTATACTATGGCATGGCTAAGGGTGGATTGTATATATGATACATGTATAATTATGTATGTGTAGAGGTATATGTGTGTCTGCATATATGCACGTATGTATGGGTATTTATAATTTATATATTCATATATGGTCATCTTAATCTAATTTCAGGGACTGAGATGATTTAAATCCATTGCAGACCCTGCGAGGGCTGATTTACTTATGGTACATCCTTGTCCTTAGGGTACTGCCCTCTAGGGTCCAAAGTGAGGCAAAGGGTGTTTTACTAAATCTACCTCCTACTTCCATTTCTGGGCTCTGGATTTCACCATTTACTTTTCTGGCTCTTTGAAGATCTCAAAAAACGAATAAACTTCTTAGTCTCTTGATTGCTTCAAGAATTGGTAGGAAAAGACCCCCAGACAAAAAACAGTCCCAATGCAGGACTTTCTTTTTGGGTTTTCATCTTTTCTAGATCTTACTCTAGACATTTCTCTCTCTTTTGCTATTTCTCCAAACCCACCCACCACCTTTTAAAATAAATTGCTTTTGGTGGAAGGGTTACCTAGTTACCTATTATCCCATATTTGCATTTTAGAGCTACCTTTCCACCACATTCAGATATATTAAAACATAAGACTTCATATTGTCCATCATTGTTCTAGAGTTTTCCATTCCCCTCCTCCAATCTACTCAGGCCCATAAAGGCACAAGATAATGCTTCTATCACCCATAGCAACTATGACTACAAATGTTAGCTCCTGAATGGTTCTGTTGCCTAAAATAGTTTGAGATCACTGGGCCACCAACACTTGGACATCTCAACCGCTTTCCCTTAGATCTGCTATCTAGTATAGGTCCTACCCAGTCTGATCTTCCCTTACAACCATCCTTTTGGCCCCAAGATACTTTCTCCCAATCTACCCAACAAAGTCAGAGGTAAGTCTCATTATAGTTTATGTAGGAGGGAATTCAGGCATAGATAAATTGAAGTCACTAAACTGTAGGAATCTGATATTGTTCATTATCATCATTCCCAAGATGATTCCCATTGCCTATTTTTCTCTTCTTTTGTTCAAGCAATATGCACCTTTAAGAAGCCCAACGCACTCTATGGTTAACAATATTACTTCTTGATATACCCAGTCATTCTCTTAAAATACATTTGTGAATAAATTATTTGAGAGGGGAGAAGGTCAAAGGGAGAAGCAGACTCCCCAAGAAGCTGGGAGTCCTATGCAGGACTTGATCCCGGGACTCTTGGATCATGACTGGAGCCGAAGGCAGTCATTTAACCAACTGAGCCACCCAGGCACCCCCACTCAAATAGCAATTTAATCACTTTATTTTGGGGCACCTGTCAGTTAGGCCTCTGCCTTTGGGTTGGGTTATTGTCCCAGAGTTCGGAGATGGAGTCCCCATCAGGCTCCCTGCTCAGCGGGGAGTCTGCTTTTCCCTCTTCCTCTGCCCCTCACCCTGGTCGTACTCTCTCTCTCTCACACTCTCTCTCAAATAAATAAATAAAATATTTAAAAAAGAGTAATTACTTTATGACTGTTCTTTTCAACTCAAAGTTATAAAACAAATAAATGTTGAGGTGCAAAAAAATGTACTTCAAAAGAATTTTGGAAAAAATCATCAAAACAATGGAATATTTTAAAATGTGAACTCCTGGGGTGCCTGTATGGCTCAGTGGGTTAAGCCTCTGCCTTGGGCTCAGGTCATCATCTCAGGGTCCTGGGATGGAGCCCTGCTTTGGGCTCTCTGCTCAGCAGGGAGCCCGCTTCCCCCTCTCTCTCTGCTTGCCCATTTGTGATCTCTCTCTCTCTCTGTCAAATAAATAAATAAAATCTTTAAAAAAATGTGAATTCCCTTTGTATATGTAATTGTTTTAATATTCACAAAGTTCTGAGCAGAAGGCTTGCGGCAGAAATAGCAAAACAAAAGAAAAGTCTTCCTAGTGGCGTCTCTGCCCAACCCCTCCCCTCCCATCCTCCTCCTCAAGTCAGTAACAGTCAGGAGAGAAAGAGAATGAGCAGTCTCTTTGCTGCTGCTTTGCCAGCTGGAATGTATCCTTCACACTTAAGGCTTTGCTAATTGCAAACATCAAAATCATCATTATTATAATCCCAACCGGGGCCTTTTTAATATTTCATGTGTCTAAATACTTCCTGATTATTTGTCTAGGAACTTGCAGGCCTAGTGGCCGCGTCTCAGCTAACCGAGTTGTGCTGTGGCCAGGAGCCCCTCCCTCTCTGCTCTTTTCCAGGCAGTCCCTCACCATTTCCCAGAACAGGGAGAACAGGAAGTGCCCGCCACTCCAGGTGTTTCTGGACTTCAGGAATGCAGTATATTGGAGGCCAAGGATATTAAGGGGTGATAACATTCTCTAAGTAGCAAAGAGTCTTAATAAAAACCAGTCTTCTGAAGTCTCTCCAGTTTGTAGTGCTTCTTTTAACGAAACATGGCAGATTAGTTCACCATGTCTTAAACTAATAAACTCTGGAACATTCATGTGTAGGGTTCCTGGAAACAACATTTGAACAGGAAATCTCCCTTCTGTAAAGGGAATTATTTGCATAATGCAGTGGACAGAAAATCCGACCCTGAAACCAAGAGCTGGGGAAAATTTTTTTTTTACATATTTTTCCAGTTTTTGGAAAGAATTTTACTTGAGATATCATATTCTTTCTCTCCCCAAGAAAAGAGGCACCAGAAGAAAAACAGAAAAAGTAAACCAGAGGGGTTGCCACCTTAAAATATAATTTTGAATCTTCCCAAGAGTATTTGAAGTGGGCTATTTTATGTTTTAGACACTGTATCATTACAATAGGTTAGTTTTTCCTGTTCAGCAATATTCCTCTGAATTCCTATGTATTTCTCTAATTAAGTACCCAGTTTTTCATAAAATGTATTAAAGTCATCTTAGTTTACACCACAGTTATAGTATTAAATGTCTTGAATAGCACTGAGAAATCATTTGTGAGACAAATACCCTCATGTTCCTGGGTTTGTTTTTACAAACTGCTTAGCTCACCATATATTTGGTAATACATATACTTGAGAAAAAATACTTAATAATTTGATAGATCTCACTTCTAACATTTATTAGCTTATTTTTATGCACTAGTTCCTTTTGATTCTCTTTGTTTGGCAAGGTGCATTTCTTATAATAGGAATCCAGCACATAACTGTCCAAGGAATGAAAGAATGCCTTCACTGTGTTTCCATTACTATCCCACTGGGTCAGAGTGAGGCTAATTATATTTCTTAAAATAGAGGTGATTGAGGAAACCCAAAGCAGGATAAACATTCAAATAATATCTGAGATTCCATTTTAGAACAGGCTCGTGGTTTATTCAACCCAGGATTACATCTCCATTGAGGCAACAATGAGGGTGCTGTCAGGGTAGAGGGTCTACCTGTAGTCACATGCACAAAAGACAAGCTGTCGTACACACCCAACAGGTTGTCATACACAACTTATTATTGTTTCACTGACTTAAATTTTTTCTGATCCCATTTATATAGTTGGCCCGCACTATTTCTGGAGGATGATATATATAGCATTTAGCATTATATATATAGAATATAGCATTTGCTGGCTTCATATTGCTCTAACCTTTCTTTCTTTCTTTTTTTTTTTTTAAAGATTGTATTTAATTATTTATTTGAAAGAGAGCGATCACAAGTAGGCAGAGAGGCAGGCAGAGAGAGAGGAGGAAGCAGGATCCCCACCAAGCAGAGATCCTGATGTGGGGCTCTATCCCAGGACTCTCAGATCACGACCTGAACCGAAGGCAGAGGCTCAACCCACTGAGCCACCCAGGCGCCCCTGCTCTAACAGTTCAAAGCATCCAGTCATGTCTTCTCATTACAGTCTTACTGTTTTTCCACTTATTGTGATTTCAGCTTATCTCTAAATATGTTTTTAAAATTGAAAATTCTCTGTCTACATCCTGAGATTTCTTTGCCAAAATATGTAATGTCTAGATTAAATCCTGAGAAATAATCCTAGGGTTTAAGTAGTTCCGGGGGGGGGGGTAGAGAAATGGTTTAGGAGAAGGTTTAAATAAATAGGCTGGAGAACGAGCCTGATAGAATCTAGGAGTAAAAAGAAAGGTTTTCGTCAGGCTTAAGTACTTCAGAAAGTCACTACAGTATCATAGAAATGGAGTGTTTTGGAGACAGCAAAGCTGGGTATGAATCAGACGTCGGTTTATTCCATAGTTGTGAGAATACAGAATACGGAGCTTTAGTGTTCTTACTGATAATGCAGGAATAATAATAATTATTTCATCAGATTCTTCTGAGAATTAAATGGTAGAACACTGAAAAACACCTAGCACAGTGTTATCATAAATTAGGCACTAAAAACAAAGAAACAGGGAGCCTGGGTGGCTCAGTGGGTTAAGCCTCTGCCTTCGGCTCAGGTCATGATCTCAGGGTCCTGGGATGGAACCCCACATTGGGCTCTCTGCTCAGCGGAAGCCTGCTTCTCTTCCTCTCTCTCTCTGCCTGCCTCTCTGCCTACTTGTGATCTCTGTCTGTCAAATAAATAAATAAAATCTTAAAAAAAATTAAAAACAAAGAAACAAAACATACAGAAGGGACTGTACATTTAAGTTGAAGATACTCGCAACAGGCTCACATTTCCCAGTTTAAAAAATAGTTTTGGTTGATGTTCCTTGAAAAAAAGAAAAGAAAAAGAAAAAGTAATTTGAAACTCCTAAATAATAATTCTGTTAGAATACGGACTAAAGTTTTGAAAGTGTAAACTGAGAAAGGTACGTTTATCTAAAAGCTGGCTTGGCATAGGTTGAACCTCTCCCAGACCAAGCCAATGGAATAGGGCAGGAGCCGGTGTGTTTGGTTTTGGTATGGTACATCAATGATCTCATCCACGGGGTTCCCAGGAGTTCATTCAGAGTAGGTCCGACACTAGTGGTAAACAAAAAACTGTTGCTAAAGACCTGTATCAGCCCTGGGAAGTCATCAACAGGCCTTTATAAAGTATACACTGAAAGCCAGGCTAATGAACCCATTAGAGATCGAAAAACCAGTAGAGACATTGGAAGCAACCGCACCGGTTTCTCTTCCTCACTTGTGTATCTTGGTAGCATGAAGACTTCTTTCTTTATTCTTTTAAAATTTTTAATTAAAAAAAATTTTTTAGTACTAAGACTTTTATATCAGGCCTTTGTGAGATTTATAAACAGCAAACTGGGAAAAGAACTTGTGGACGTGTAGCTGATTAGCATTTTCCTATGGAAGGGTTACTCCCAGGGTTTCAGCAGTCATGTGAAAGGCATTAGTCTAACCTTCCATACCTGCCTAACCAAAGCTTTTCACCAAAGAGCTTGGTTTAATCCTATTTCACAATGGTGGAAAGAACGACCTGCAGCTACCGTCCAGGTGGGCAAAGGATTAGGGACTCAGATGGACTTTGGGTGGTGAGTCAGTTTCTCAAGCCTTCTGAGTGTCTTCATGACCAGAGGCATATGGTGGAGCTCTGGAGTACGAATGTGAGTGAGTCGTGGTCCCTGCCCTTGGATAACTCATGGTCTAATGTCACTGTTAGGTGAGACAGACATGGAGAAACGTAACATGTGCTTTAAAGTGGTAAATGTAAATAGAGATACAGAAGTACAGAGGCACAGGTAGGCTGATTTGAAGATTCCACAGAGGCATCGTGAAGGATGCAATGCCTCAGCGGAATCTGAGAAGTTCGCTGCTGGAAGCTAAGTCACGGGGTGGTGGCAGTCAGGGTGGTGGCATGCTACGGAGGGGCCTGTGTGAAGTCATGGAATTGTATCATCACTCTCTGGTAGGGTAAAACCTACCATGGGAATGTGCTAGAAAAGGGACTAGAGAAGCAGGTAGTGGCCAGGTCATAAAAGACTATATGTGCCATTAAATATCTTGGTTTTATTCTGTAAGAAATGGAGAATATTGAAGAGCTTTTAGGAAGGGAGTGTTGTGGTCCACTTTGCATTTTAAATACTTCATTGTGATACCAATCTAGAAATTGGATTCGAAGTAGCAAAGGGAGATAATTAAGAAGCTATTGAAATGGTTTATGCCAAAGATGCTAGGAGCCTAAATGAGGAATGAAGTAGAAAGAGTGAAGGGGAATATAGCTTCAATTAGATTTGAGGTACAACTGGCAAAAATTAAACCAGATGAACATAGCCATTCAATAAAAGTATTTTAAAGAAAAGAGCGTAACTCAGCAGGTACAGATCATAAATTCAGTTTTGAACATGTTAGAGCTGTAATGCTGAAAGAAAATATCCCAAATAGTTATATACAACAAGCATTTGAATCATGAGAGAGGTCCCAGGCTAGAGATAAAACATTTCAGATCCTCAGCAGACACATAATAGTCAAACAAAAAGAACTGTATTACCTAAGGAAAATACATTCATTCATTCATTGATTCACTCAACAAACAATGGTCACCTGCTGCATGACTGACACTTTTTTAAGGTTCTGTCATTGAAGTAGTAAACAAAATAGTTCGGGCTTCTATGGAACATGAATTCTATAATCCAGACTGGGGAGAGCACTGGGGCCAGGGAGCAGTGTATATGGAGACAGAGGTCTCAAGGAGACTAAGAAAAGAAGACCGGAAGTAGGTTCCTAGGAGTTAAGGAAAGAAAGAATGTTAAATGGCAGAGACGTTTACCTAGATAAGACTTAAAGCGTGTTCATTGGGTTTGGAAATATAGAAGCCATGCTGACTGGAACAAAGCAGTTTTTTTTTTTTCCCCAAAGATTTTATTTATTTATTTGACAGACAGAGATCACAAGTAGGCAGAGAGGCAGGCAGAGAGAGAGAGAGAGAGGAGGAAGCAGGCTCCCTGCTGAGCAGAGAGCCCGATGCGGGACTCGATCCCAGGACCCTGAGATCATGACCTGAGCCGAAGGCAGAGGCTTAACCCACTGAGCCACCCAGGCGCCCTGGAACAAAGCAGTTTTAATGGAGTGTGGGGCATAAGTCAGATAGCAGGGTATTTAAGAGCTTGAAGAAAATGGAGGCACTGAATATAAAATACATTTAAAAGAGATATGGATGAGAATTGAAATATATAGGATGGAAGCTAGAAGGGGAAGGACTGTACAGAGATCTTGATAACTTTATCTTTCGCGCCATTTGGAATTTCCAGTAGATTCCATACATCTTTATCTTAATATTCCACCAACAATACACATTTTACAACTAATAAGGCATCAGAAATCCCTATTTTTGTATATGCCCTCACTATTCCTACATACTCCGGCTTTAAACTTTGCCTCCTATCCAGAAATTTCATGTTTGACCATTAGCAGGACCTGCCTTCTTTTTTTTTTTTTTTAACTTTCTTGTTTTTTTTATTTTTTAAAAATGATTTTATTTATTTATTTGAAAGAGAGAGAGTATGTGAGTGTGCTTGTGCATTCATGAGCAGGAGGGAGGAGGAAGAAGAGGAAGGAGGAGAGAGCAAAGGGAGGAGCAGGAGGAGGGGAGGGAGTAGGGACAGAGGGGGAGGGAGAAGCTGACTTCCCACTGAGCAGGAAGCCTGATGTGGGACTTGATCCCAGGAACCCGAGATCATGACCTGAGCCTAAGGCGGGAGCTTAACCAACTAAACCACCCAGGTCCCCCTTTTCTTCTCTTTCTTTTGTCCCCACTCTACTGCTCCGAGCTTTAGTACATGGTTGATTTTGTCAGCCTAACAAAAGTCCTCTAGACTCCTGTGTTTTTGCTTAACAATCCATCATCCTAGCCATCACTGCCAAAATCATCTTGCTAAAACACATTCCTGCTCATGTTACTCCTGGATCCAAAGGCTTTAAGGGCTTTGCAGTGCCAACCAAATTAAATGTAAACCCACTAACCTGGTATTCACATTTCTCCATAATATGGTTTCAATCAAACTTCTTATATTTATTTTCTCTAAACACTTACCCTGAGATCCAGTCAAACTGGCTTGATCACTGTTTCCTAAGTTTGATGTTATTCCCACCTTGGACACGAATTCTCTATTTTGTCCAAATTTTATCTTTCCCTTAAATCCCAGTTCAGTTGTCTCCTTCATCATTTTTTTTTTGCCAAAATCCCTACATTTCATTTATCCTTTTAACGACTTGCATTGTAGATACTTGTAAACTATGTTTACATTCTCAACTATAGTTTAAGACCTATGAGAACAGAGAACATATTTAACATGTTTTATTTTCAGTATCTTGCAGAGGGCACAGTGGTTGTTCAATACATGTTTGGTAAATGTATGTGAACACGCAAGGATATAAAAATATAAAATTTTGGAGCTCAAGATGACCTTAGAGATGACACGGTCAAACTCTTTTATTTTACAGATGAAGGAATTGAAGCTAAAAAATGTCAAGTGACTTGTGCAAGTCACTTGTCTGGTCAGTGACAAAACCATGTTGCAATCCTACCTCTTGACAATCAGTCTAGTCCTCCTTCCACCTCATGACAGCATCTGTTTGGGAAACTTCAGGGGAGCCGCCATCTTTGTCATTGTTGTCCCTGATTCCTTGGTCCCTGGCACCCTCATTAGTATTAAAGGCAAAGAGCCCTTTCTAGGCTCACAAGTTCATAAATCCATAACCGAAGGAAAAACAGAAAGAAAGCTCCAGCAGCCCACCCAACTTACCATGCGAAAGAGGGAAATGGTGTTCCCGGTGATGTTGTAGTGGGCCAGAACTTCAGAATCGGTGCTGATTCCAAAGGACACGTCTTGGAAGTTTTGCACCATACTATGGAATAGGGACACTGCTGGTATTTCTAAATCCTAAGAACAAGAAGAAGAAAAAAAAAAAAACCCACAGGATTATGTTGGAGAGGAGAGAAATAGAGAATAAATGTGCTTACTCATAAAAAAAAAAAAAAATCATAGACTTGATTTCGAATCAGATGAAACAGCACTTACCTCCAAGACTGCAGGCTCAATTCACAGTGGGATTGTTGAATTTTCCAGGCTGAGTGGGCTAATAGGTAGCTACAAAACTGTAGCTCAGCCTGAAACTTCTGTCTGGCCTTATCATAAAGCTTGTAATTTATTGGCAGAGAGGGGCCCACAAATTATATAGGCCTGCAAAGTTTGCCTACATTGTCATTGACCACCCGAGTAGGCAAAAGTTTTGGGAACAATTTGTGGAGGAAAGAAGAAATGCAAAAATAAGAAATAGGTGCTGTCAAAGGGCCAAAAAGGAAGAAGAAGAAGAAAAAAAAAGCAAAAAGGAAATTAAAATGGAAGCCTAGAGGTTTTATTAACAAAGATTTGTGTGGATGTGAAAGAATAGTCACCTTTCCCTGCATTAAGCCTGAGATAGTGCCCGTGAAGATACTATTCCTGGGCTGTTCCGACTCTAGAAAGCCCTGCAGGAGGGAGCAGGGAAGCCACATCTGAGTAAGGACTCCAGCCCTTCCTTGACAAGCTGGCATCATTTTCCCTGCTGTCAGAGGACCTTTGCCCAGAGCAGCTCCAGGCAATGAACAGGAGGGAGCATATCCTTTCCTGACATCTTTCTGGCCTCAAGGAGGGGAAGTGTGAAAAAGAAAAGACACTGACTAGCCTTGCCTCTGGGGTCAAGCAGAGGGAGTTGATATCTTGCTCCTTGGAGATGGTGTATGGAGTTCATTCGAGGCTATGAACTAGTGCTAATCTAGGCTCCTCCCCCCCCCCCCTTTTAATTCTCCTTAGTGTGGAATTACTCATGGATCAAATGACCAACGGCATCTGGTGGCTGCTTAAGTTATTGCAAATTCCTCCATTCCCACTTTCATTGCCTTCCCGAGGGTGGCTGTTGCGGTCTCCAGCTCCGATTTCTCATTGCCAAGAAATGGGCTCCCCGCCTTCCTCCCCACCTGCATGTCATTGCAGCCATTTCCTGGTCAATGACAATGTATTGTGTGTATTTGCTGTGTATCCAAAATTGCTAGGGTGATGGTGCGTTGTACCTAATTAATGGAAATGGATAAGAAGGTCTGCAATCAGAGCAAGGGCTTGATCAATGAGAATAACCAGATGTTACCTTCAAAGAAAGATAAAAATGCCGGAGTGGTGCCCTTTCATGTATGGCTGCTTTCATTAGCCAGGCAGCCCATCTGGAAGATGGCGGCTAATGCCTTCAATATTCAAAAGGTCATCCTTTTTCAGCATTTCAGAACAAATGGAGAGATAGAAGGATGAGGGACTCCCTATTTGGTAAGACTTTAGACAGAGATTAACCATTGGCTACTGTGTGGCCTGATGATAGAAGCTGGATTTACTCTAATTCCTGCCTCAGCAGTCCCGATACAGATTTAAGATTCAGAGCACTCCCATAATGAGGAACCTCAGAACTCCTGAAGCAAGTATGAGAAAGACATAATTCAGAGGTGGGGAATGTCTTGAAATTGAGAGGTCTCGATTGAGAGGTACAGACTCTGTACCCCTTGACTTCTAGTGCAGGATCATCTGGCCAGCAGGTGACTGTTATGGCTGCTCTGGGCCAGGAAGCTCCTGGTTCTTTATGGGAACAGAAACAGGGACAAACCTGGAAGAAACCAATGATGGCCACCTCAGCAGCAGCAATGAATTCCATGGTTGCTGGAACATCTGTGAGTGACACGGGTTTCTGAGAAGCAGCAGAACCATCTAGAGAGGGAAGAGAGAGAGAGAAGCAGAAGGTATGGGAGAGGAGGAGTTCTAAATGCTGAGGGCATCTCTACTTTTTCTCTCTATACCAAGGCCAAAGAGATGACGGTCTCTGGGGGCACTGCCATTATCCCAAAGCCTTATTGTTTTACTAACATATGGAGGGTGCCCCCACCTTATGGTTTCTCTCTGAAGGACAACCCTAGATTTCTTTTTTCTCCACTGGGCAACACAGGTCTTTATCCATTTTCCATTTCCTGGAAATGTTCTTTGTTTGGAGCAAAAGGACCCAGGGCACTCCCATGTTCCCTTCCCTTCCCCTAATAACATTTTCACCGTATGGTCACCCAAGTGCTTTTTCTTTTACCTGATGATTCCTGAACTTCTGCAGCAACTTCTGGGAACAGTCGCCATGTGAAAAGAAATAATAGAAATAGGAGTCTGGGTTGGTCAGCTTCCATTGTTCTTTCCCTGCTCCTTCTCCAAGCCCTGGACTTTGTCTTTTGGGAGACCAACTCAGGGCAGCCCACTCCTGGTAATTGGCTGTGGTGCTGTTAGTGTTCTGGGAACTGTGCAGCTGGCTCTCTGGGAACCTTCAACTTTTGAGATAAAAGACCAAATTCTGTGACAGGATCTCAGAACATAACCAACCAGAAGAAGAAAGTGGAGTCTATTCATATGGATTTAAAAAAAAAAAAAAAAAAAGGAAATATTTGCAGGTATTGATCTAAGCACTAGGGATACAAAGGTAAGTAAGATCCAATCCAGCCTGTCCCAGCTTAGACTGTTAGTGTGAGAGATGGACAAGTGGATCATAAATATAAAACAAGACATGACTAAAAATTGAGAAACCCATAGGATACTATGAGAATACAGACTTCAGGACATTTAAGACAGTGGTGGGGTTTAGTGAAAGTTTTCTTCCTACAGCGGATGTGTAAGCAAAGTCCTCTATAAATAGGCTGTTGTCAGGCAACAAAGGTGGACTGAGAGTTTTGTGTAAAGAGCCAAACATGGAGATGAAAATGTAACGTGTGAGAGAACTATTAGTAATTGAATTTAGGCCAGATTGTAAGGGGTATTATATAAAAAGTATAGGATCTTATTCTCCAGGTGATGGGATTACGCTGAAAAATCATAAGCAGGAAAGAGGTGGTGTCTGATTTAGCCCACAGATGCCCTTGGATATCCAAGATGGGATTTCCATAGGCCTTGGGTTACAGAGGTCTCAAGCTTGGGAGAAAGTTCCATGTGGAACTATTACAAGGTGAAATAACTCAAGATTTCTACTACTCATATTCTGAATATCTGCTGCTCATCACACTGGAACAGGGAGACCAAACTGTTTCCAGTGATGTAAATACCTTTTCTCCTGTGTCCAGCCCACATGCCCTCTTAGGAAACTCACAAAGGTAAACAGTCTAGTTATCATATTTGTTCGAAGGAAGAAAGCAGGGAAAAGAGGGTCTCAGTCAGATCATATAATTGTTTTATTTACTCTCTTATGCTGTTTACAGTCTCCCAGAAAAGAAGAACCTCCACTGGTGGGGAACATGATTAGGGACCTTCACTGAGCCAGCAGCAACCACAGAAGAATCCAGGGGTGGGAATGAGCTACTGTAACCCAAGGCAAAAGGACTGTTAATGATGGTTTGCCTATTTCCTGACTTCTAGCTGCTCCAATGGGAAAGGTAGAAGGAAATATTAAATGACTAGGTATTGAAATGAAGAATTTTGAAGAACTGGCCTTAATGGGGGCCCAGAAGGAATGGGCAGGATTAAAGCCTGGGTTTTAAGCTTCTTGTGCTAGGGACCACTTGAGACATTGCAGGATAAGATGTGTTGGTAATAGAATGTGGGGCGCATTAGGGAAGGGATCCAGCTGTGAACAGGGAGGAGGGCCAGGGTGGTGAACGTGACTGAGAGGGTACTTCTGGATGGCGAGGTAGGGAGAGGGATGGGTGGATGTGCTCATTCTGTCCACTCCTTCTTAATGGACAGGTTCCACTCCCAGGTAAGGTGGTCGTGCTTGTCATCGTCGGTGAAGAAGGACTTGTTGTGGTAAGTGCCTCGGGCCAGCATGCCCTTGGGAGCCTCCTCAGTTGGAGTCAGGAACTCATACTCCTCTGGCCGAGGCCCATAACTGCCAACCATAAATGTTGCTTTGTCCACTAGGAAGAAAGACAAGTTCATTAGGGTAAGCGTCTGACAGAGGAAAAGCAAACACAGAAAACTGGAAAATTTGGAGCACAGCCTACAGTGACCAAAACTAAAAGCCATAGTTTCCAAACCGGGCTAAACAACAGATGTACCTGGGCATCTTTTTTTTTGTTTTGTTTTGTTTTTTTTTTACCTTTAAAAATATATATATGTATGTGTGTGTGTGTGTGTGTGTGTTTTATTGGCGTGCCATTTAATAATACAGTTTCGCTCTCAGAAACTATGGATCAGTAATCCGCTACAGGCAGTGTCAAGAGTCAGTGTTTTTATTTTATTTTGTTATTTATTTATTTATGATTTTATTTGTTAATTTGAGAGAGAAAGAGTGTGAGCAAGAAAGAGCACAAGCAACAGGAGGGTCAGGGGGAGAGGGAGATGCAGACTCCTCGCTGAGCAGGGAGCCCAATACAGGGGCTCTATCCCAGGACCCCAGGGATCATGACGTGAACTAAAAGCAGGAGCTTCACCGACTGGGTCACCAGGTGCCCCAAGAATCAGTGCTTTTAGGAAGCCTCACAGCTGTTGCTATCAGGAAAGTTGGGAAACTAGCACCTTAAGTCTATGGCGATCAAGACTCTTCTATTATGGAGCTATAGCAGGTTATACCATTAAAAAATTCCTCATTATGGGCACCTGCGTGGCTCAGTCGTTAGGCTTCTGTCTTTCGCTCAGGTCATGATCCCAGGGTTCTGGGATCCAGCTCCATGTGGGCTCCCAGCTCAGCAGGAAGCCTACTTCTCTCTCTCCCACTCCCCCTGCTTTTGTTTCCTCTCTCTCTCTGTTAAATAAATAAAAATCTTGTTAAAAAATCCCTCATTAATTGAGACCTGAATTCTGGTCTCATCTCTGCAACCACTTACATCGATATGATATTTCTGGGCCTCTGTTTCTTTCTCTATATAATGAATGTTAAGGACTTCCTACCTATAAACTATCATTCTATGAACATATCAGTTGGGGAGGTGAGGTAACAGCCAGTGATCAGAATGAACAGAAATCATGGATGGAAGAATTGCATAGAAAGGGGAAATCGATAATTTGGTTTTTTTTTTAAAAAAAGTGAAGAACTGGGACGAATGTTGAAAATAGCCAACCAAAGTTATTAATAGGTGAATAACTGGGACATATATTAAGAAAAAGAGGGCATTAGAAAGTATAACTAAAGGTGGGCAGGAGGAGGGACAGGCAGGCAATGTGTAGTTGGCTGTTAAATATTGTGAGTAAGTTTGGAGGAACAGCTACAGACATATCATTATCCTCTTGACTAAGGGAGGCAACATAATCTCTATACCCAAAGGAAAACAGGAAATTGAACTGTTTTTTCAATGAGACTTGGTCCTGGAAAGACCGGTTAGGATCTTACAGGTCAACAACCTTCTGCGGGATTTGAGTAATTGAGTGGTTGCCCAAGTTATGCAAATTTGTCCAACAATTTCCCCTCAAACCCTTTGCTTATTAATTTGGGGGAACTGACCTATGCCTCACTGTTTCCCACCTCTGGAAGAAGAGAGCCCCCAAGGTCAAAGGGAAATGTACCAGTACTTCCATCACCTTTCCAAGTTTCATTTGACCCTGCGCGTAGCGTTGGAAGGAAACTGAAGGCAGTTCCCCAAGGCACATACAGTTTAGGTACAACTTGTCAAGGGCAACTGAAGACCAGATAATGCTGTGTTATGTCTCCCTCATAGCTTTTCTTAATTCTAGAAGGAATTCTGTTTCTTTGTTTTAAAAATTAGGTGCTGCTCCTTGCTCCCCCATCATCACTCCACATCTGCCCACATGCTACTTCCAACTCTTATTCCCCCAAAACACACACACCACTGGATAGAACCATAGAAACTTCCAGTCTTGGATTTTGCTGACCCTTAGGTTTATACCTCTGAACTATTTTTTTTTTTTAACTTTTGAGAGTTTTTTTAATAGACTCCATTTTTATCCAAATTTATCTTGGTTACTCTTCCCCTTTGTGAATAATAAATCACAGAGGCCTAAGGCTAAAGGTTAGTGGCTGACCCAGTCTAAACTAGATCTCTGAATGTAGGATTTGCCATTAGTGTCTAGACAGAAGTATACGTGTGCTCTTTCCTAGGGGGAGAGTTCAAAGCTTTTTGTCAGGTTCTTAAATGAGTCTGTGACTAAAATTTTTAAAAAGAAGAAGTTTAAGTATCAGTGGGGGACAGAGTTTGGGACAGTGTGAAGTGTGGGTCCCTTACCTTTCACCCCAGTCCGGTAGGTATGCTGAACATATTTCAGACCCGACACAATATCCCTGTTCACCTGTAGGTGGGAAGGATCCAAGCAATTCAGATTAAAAACGGTCTCTCATTTCTCCCTTTTCTTTCATGCTTACCCTATCTAGCTGAGTCTTCTTTGAGGATGAAAGAAGGTTAAGATTTAGTTCAGAGTAAGTGTTACTATTATCATTTAGTGTGGGCAGCGAAACAGAGATTAGAGAGAGGAGGTCCCAAGAGTCAACATTGCCAATCTGGTTTTAATCATTGAATACTGTGCTGTTTTCTTGGGGGGGGGGAAGGGGGTGCTTAAATAAAACACTGTCTCGATATTCTTCATTACAATTCTCCTTCCTCTAAAGGTCCAAAGAACGGTCTTGAGCCTCCCCTTCCCAATACTACTGGCCAGAACACCGTCCCTGTTTTAGGAAAAGCTACAAAGGTACCAATGGAAAATGTTCTGTGAGTGCCCAAAAGCCCTAACCTCAGAAATAATCCACCTAGCATGAAAAACAAACAACAAGGAGCAAAGCTGTAATGGAAAATCATGTCTAGAAGAGGGTTGTGCCCCTAATGTTGCTGAGATTGGAGTCTAAAGATGAGGAGGTTCTGCCCCACAGAAACATCCTCCCTGCAAATAAATAATGGGTGAAATCCATTTGTGTCTGGCAAGCATTTTGGATGGCTGTTCTTTGCAGATGTTTTCTGAGATGTCACCACTTCCCCAAGCCTTTCAAATATACACAGCCAAGCACTTTGTTTTTCCATGATTCATTGTACCTAGGACTGAACTTGTTGTCCATTAATTTTATACAGTGCTCGTGTTTATACAAACAAAGTATACATTGTGTCAGTAGATGGAAAGCCTGGTGAATTGTTCTCCAAGATGAAGAATGAAAGCATCTTTAAATAATTTCTCCCCACAGTAATTATGGCTGCCTTTTTGTCTCGGACAGAGTAATTAAACCGATTTCTCAGTGCTATATTTCATTGTGTTGGCGATAAGGCGTCACAGCAGTGAGCACGGCCAGCTAAGGTTTGAGACTGTCACTCCATAGAATCTATGGTATGCATCTGTCAAAAGCAGAATGAAAATAGCTTCATTGAAGAAATGGTGCTAAAAATGACACCCAAACTTTTTGACCGCTCTGCCAGATGTGGCTCATGCCTATAGAAAAAAGTGAATGCATTTTTCTAGAAGTCTCTAAGCTCTTCCTTTGGGCCTCATGGGAGATGTGGTCTGGTAGCAAAAAGTCTGAAAAATAGGAATGGTGATTGCTACTCAGCAATAAGGACTTCAAATCAGAGTCTGCTGTTTTTCTGCTGTTCCATAGAGGGATTTATAGAATTGGGAGGGGCAGAGGAAGAGGGAAAGAATCTTTTTTTTTTTTTTAATTATGTTAGTCACCATACAGTCCATCATTAGTTTTTGATGTATTGTTCTATGATTCATTGTTTGTGTGTAACACCCAGTGCTCTGTGCAATCCATACCCTCCTTAATACCCATCCCTTCACCCACCTCCCTTCTAAAACCCTCAGTTTGTTTCCCAGACTCCATAGTCTCTTGTGATTCATCTCCCCCTCTGATTCTCCCCCTTCATTTTTTCCTTCCTTCTCCTGATGACCTCCATGCTATTCCTTATGGTCCACAAATAAGCGGAACCATATGATAATTGACTTTCTCTGCTTGACTTATTTCACTCAGCATAATCTCCTCCAGTCCCGTCCATGTTGATACAAAAGTTGGGTATTCATCCTTTGTGATGGCTGTGTAATATTCCAAATGCATATGGACCACATCGTTATCCATTTGTCTGTTGAAGGGCATCTTGTCTCTTTCCACAGTGTGGCTATTGTGAACATTGCTGTTATGGACATTGGGGTCTATGTAGCCCTTCTTTTCACTACATCTGTATCTTTGGGGTAAATACCCAGTAGGACAATCACTGGGTCATAGGGGAGTTCTATTTTTAACTTTTCGAGAAACCTCCACACTGTTTTCCAAAGTGGCTGTACCGCCTTGCATTCCCATCAACAGTGTAAGAGGTTTCTCTTTTCTCCACCTCTTCAACACTTGTTGTTTATTGCCTTGTCATTTTTTTGCCATTCTAACTGGTGTAAGGTGGTATCAGAGGGAGAGAATCTTAAGCAGGCTCCATGTCCAGCCTGGGATTTGACATGGGGCTTGATCTCAGGACCCTGAGGTCCTGATCTGAGCTGAAATCAAGAGTTGGATGCTTAATCTATTGAGTCACCTGGGTACCCTGAGGGTTCATTTAATATAAATGTATTTGAGATGGGTAAGAGAAAAATACGAATATTCTCTTCCTCCATCTGAAAGTCCCTCCCCATTGCTTCCCCTCATCCCAGGAGGAAGAAGCCTGTGGAAGTCAAAGATATTACATTTCCTTGGGAGGCAGAAGGAAAAGGTGAACAAACCAGAAAGGTGGACATCCCAGGTTTTGGAGAGAACCATGAAACTTTTGGAGGAGGGGGGCGGAGAAAGAGAAGAACACGGAGCACAGTTCAGAAAGAGACGATGCAAGAGGATCTTAGGATGTGTTCCTGTGGCTATTAAAACAAACCTTCTTGGGTGTTTTTCAACAGATGTCACTAAAGATTTAAATTGCCTCTCAGTTATTTCCAGTTTGGGGTTGGCGTTTCTGCTAACGGTAGCTCCATGCTGGGACATGGGACAGGTTGGTTAAACTTTGTGTGGGTTACACAGAGAGAGTGGTTTTTCTCTTGTGTGAGAAAATGTTAAGCCTCTGCAGCAGATAGGACTTGAAAACCCCTTTCTGTGCCCCCTCCTCCATCACCCTGATATGTAATACCGACCACTGCATTCTCTTCGGCCTTCCCACCCATAGCTGAAGCCCATGCCCCAGACATTTCCTTCTGTTCTTATTCCCATTAAAATTTACCTCTTCTGTTTCACTTGGTACAAACCGGCTTACCAGAATGATAAATTAAGGTAGTAGCATTAATAATTAAAAATTCAGCTAATGCGTAATGCATTCTAAGCTTATTTAGATACAATGCCTTGCATACAATTCTAAGGCATATTTGGATGCAACATCAAACGCTCAAGGGCTTCAATAATAAATATATAGAAAACAAGCAAGTGAAGCGTAGCTCAGTATGTATTACAGAGTAGGCATCAATAAAAATTTTCAGAATCAAATTATTTTGAGGCCTATTTATGTGTGATATATAGGGATTGTTCTAGATCCTGAATCAACCCTGCACTAGGGGCAAAGAAGAGCCCAGTGTTCAGACACAGAGGGCAGATGGGGTCTTCCTTGGTGGCCCTGAAGCACCTTGAAGGATATGGCCGAGAAGGGCAACCAAGGCAAATACAGGCAATTAAGGGCAAACAGTACATTTCTGACTTACTTGGTTTCAGCCAAGATTATTTTTCTTTTTGCTTTTGGCTGCTCACTGGGGTATGTGTGTATTCATTATATGTCAATTTATCTCCTGTTTAGTCTTGCCCTTTCCAAAACTATAATTGTAATTCCCCGTTGTTGACCACGGCCCACACTCTCTGGATACATATCCTCACTGAGCATTTAGAACTGAGGCTCTAATGGTTCTCTTTCTTACTATTAATCGATTCATTCCTGTGTTAATTTCACAGGAATGAAATGTTAATATGTTAATATGTTAATTTCACATATTCACAGAATATCACTTACAAAGTTTTGTGTAAAATGTTGGAAAGAAGAGAATATAATCTTCCCCTTTCTCAGGGTACTTGGGCAGTACAAGGAAGAAATGGCAAAAATGGTACAATATAAAGCAGGGTGTGCTTATGGTTGGGAGCTTTCGGAGTTCGTAGAAAGAGGGGTTCTGTTGGCTAAGTGATCCACGAAGAGTTCAGGAGAGGGTCCTGGTAGGGAAAAGGCATGAAGCAGGGGTGGGCCTCAAAAGATAGAGCTCAGAGTTGGGGAGAGGGCAGTCCAGATCCAGAGGAAAAAAAAGAAACAAAAACTGTGACAACATGATAATGCAAGACGTTTGATTTTTTCTTTCTCTGATTATAGGAAGAATGCAGACTTTATAAAAACATATGTGGCAAGATACTTACTTTGAAGTGAATTTTGACTCTGTATTCAACACCCTCCTTTAGCACAAAAGTTTCTTTTTTGAGAGCTTCAAGATCCCCTGTAGAAGTAGATTTAGAAAGAGTTTATTCTCCTCAGAAGGAGAAACACAAGGAGATGATGGGAGTTTAAACTCCAGAGCTGTTTGCTGCGCCTGTCAGAATAACATGGTCCACATGGCCCTTAATTCAAAAAATATTAGAGTTTACACACACACACCCACACACACACACGTGTGCACACACACGCACACATACATACAGACTCACATACACACACATACTTGCAATGCCTGAAATCTTACAGGTATATATGAAAAAAACTGGGATAGCACTTTCTCCCCCAAATTTGATGACAACCCTAAAATATACAAGGTATTATCAGCAACGAGTTATGCGTGACAATGTCTTTCTTTTTTTTTAAAAGTAGTTTCCATGCCCAGCATGGGCTTGAAATCATGACAAATCATGTCTGAGGGATGTGTGCTCAACCAGCCGCCCTGACAATGTCTTTTCAAATAGTCAATAATAAAAACAAGTTTTAATCAGCCACCCTAGAGGAAAATCTAAATTACCTTTCTATTTTCTCTGTTGAAAATGATATGACATACATGGCCAAACAAAAAGATGATTAAAGAATGTGTCCCTACCCCTCAATAAATAAAGAAAAATATTATGGGGGCGCCTGGGTGGCTCAGTCATAAAGCGTCTGCCTTCGGCTCAGGTCATGATCCCTGGGTCTGGGGATCAAGCCCCATGTCAGGCTCTCTGCTCTGCGGGAAGCCTGTTCTCCCTCTCCTGCTCCCCCTGCTTGTGTTCCATCTCTCGCTGTGTCTCTGTCAAATAAATATATAAAAATCTTTAAAAAAAAAAAAAAAAGAAAAATATTATGTAAGAGCACTAGCTATTTGTTCTTGTAGATTTGGTGATGTTTGTGCCATTTCCTAGCTTTAAAAAATTTACCTGTTTTGGCTCCCTTTTTACATTCTAAATATATATTCACTTTTGTACTTTATATTTGCATATGTAATCTCATATTATTTTTCTTAAGGAAAGTCTCTTAAGTGATAAAAGCTTTAGGATTTTCTAGTTCCATCCACCAAGATCTGACTCTAATTCTTGTATTCTGCTTAGAGAGGTAATCACTCTCTGTTCTTCTCCAAGTGTGATCCTGTATCATCTGACATTCTGGGGTGAATGTATATGTGTGTGTGTCTGTGCATGTGTGTGTGTTTTGTATAGCTCTGTGCATGTGCTTCATGCCATATATATGTGTGTGTGAAGTATATCTATATCTATATATCTACACATACACTATGTGCATATAGTATGTATATAATATGCCATATATTTTTATATACAGTATATATTATGTGTATTATATACACATATATTCTGTGTGTGTATATATATACATGCACACACTATGTATATAGTATGTATGTATATTATATGTATATAATATATATTTTATATATGATTATATGTTTATTATATGTATATATAATGCATATTTGTGTACATATACACACTATATACATATAGTATGTATGATATTATACACTTATAATATATACTATATATTTTCTACACAAACTATATGTGTATTGTGTGTGTGTGTGTGTGTGTGTGTGTGTTTATGCTGGGATTCACCTCAGGAACTTCTTGGTGATAGAAAACCAAATTTGGGCATCCTGATGGTAGGAAAGTGAAGGAGACTGAGTTTTCCCTGTAATGTGGTCAGGCCCTTAGATTTCCTGAGCGCTAATTCAGACCTCATCTCACAAATTAACGGTTGTACCTGCTAGCGTTACACAATTTCACACAGGAAGAGGCCTGAGTCCTGGTGAGAGAAAGAGAGAGAGAGAGAGGTATTCTCCTAGAGAGATGCTAGAATGTGGGGGTAGGTGAATTTGTGTCTGCTGTAATGATTTCAGTTGAAGGGGAAGTGTGTCTTCTCAGCCTCTGATTTCCTCCTTCAGACAAATAAAGCCATATAAGGTAAAGAGTGGATGTGCTCTGTGAGAGGGGAATCACCTAGCTGCTGAGCCTACCCTTCTGGAGTCACATTCGCTCTGTCTCATGAGTTCACCTTTTGAATCCAGGAATCATTTTTTTTTTCCCTGAATTGCTGCCTTGGATGCCTCCAACCTCTTGACTCTGCGGCCCTTTTCCTCATTCCTCTCAGATACAGATTTCCCCTATAATTCCCACCTTCTCAGCTCTATCTCCTCAAGAGTCAAGTGTCAGGAAAGGACTTGACCATTGTCACAATAAGGGGAAAGGAAATAATTTTTTTGGGGGGGGGGAGGCGCAGAGAGAGAGAGTACAAACAGGGGGAGTGGAAGGGAGGGAGGAGCAGGCTCCCGGGGAGCAGGGAGCCCCACACAGGGCTCAATCCCAGGACTCCTGGATCATGACCTGAGGAGAAGGCAGACGCTTAACCGACTGAGCCACCCAGGCACCCCAGGAAATAACATCTTAATTTGTACATGTTTAGTGAGGGAAGTCCCTTCTACAAGAATCAGAGCTTTAAGCTAAACTAGTATGTATTTAATAGTGGAATTCCCAGCACTAATTAAAAGATTTTTAGATGGCTTCTTGCCTTCATGGAATTTCTCTAGTTGATATAAGATCAATATTCTTTGATGTTTAAAATGTATAAATATTACATTTCAGAAGTATACAACTTGCTTTGTAATATTTCCATCACAGTCATTTTACATGAATAATAACTCCCCTGTTGCTGCATGGAGATAAAAATCAGAGGTAAATCTGATGATTCAAGTAAATAGACCCACTACTTATGACTGCCCCGTCTTCAGTTAAATAAAGACAGAGAGTGGGCTTTTCATCAAGTGTGGTAAATACTGTGTACCAGGAGAGCAATGATTTGTGAACTGGTCTCAGCATTTTTGTATCTGGGATTCCCCTTACTAGTGCTTCCTTTTGCCAGGAGAGGGGCAGAGACTAAGTTTTCCCCGTGATATCACTAGGCCCCTTGGAACAGAACAGTTGTGCCCACTTACCAGTGAGGTCCATGGTGATGGGTCCTGGGGCGCTCTCACAAACTAGGGTAAGCCGGGTGACCGTGACATTGGGAGCTGTTGGGTCTGCAGGATTCAAAAAAGAATGTAAGCCTAGGGAAGAGACACGTGGGTACAGTGTATGTGGACATTTTAAGCGGGAGAGCGGGAACTTAAGAAGAAAAGTGGTATCTCTGTCTGGAGTGGAAATAGAAAGGGAAGTGGCAGGTTTCCCATGCTGGTCTCGATGGCCTTATAATTTAGAGTGGTGCTAGTTCTGCTTCTGGGACTCAGAGGTCCACCTTGTTATCAGCAGCAAACATTTCCTGGGTGGCTGTGGTCAAGTTCCTCTGCTTAATGGCACTGCCCCTCTCTATCTTAGTCTGTTGTTGTGTCTGTGGAAGAGATGAATGGGTAGGCAAGGGAGGAGTGAGGAAGAGAAAGAGGAAGGAGAGAAAATATGAGAGCGTGGAGAGAATACAATTCTAAGTGGGAGTCTGGGGTTCTTTCTAAATCATCCCCATATGTAATTTTTGCCTATTTCCATGCTGACTTGTGCTGTATCTCCCCAAAATACTTCATCCTATGGTCTGTAACTTTATGCGGCATATAGAGATTGTGCCTCACTTGCTTAGCCCTGGCAACCACTGGGTAGTCTTTCTTCTGCACCTGCTCCTGAGTTGCTGAAATGTATGCCTTCCACCTGCCCCCCATGCCTCTCCACACACCTGCCACCACAGGGCCATCCCCCAGGAGTGTTTTCTTATACTTGATTAGACTTTCATCATCTTTGTCCATCTCCTGTAGTTCTTTCAGGGACTTCTGAGGTGGAGGCTTGTAATTGAGCTTGCTGTCCAGCTCATCAACATCCTCCTCCAGGTGTGTTTCTGCATCCTTTTCAGTCATTGTGATCTATTTCAGAGAGAGAGAGAGAGAGGATGATAGTCCATTAGTCAAAAGTCAGTGGATATGGAAAAGGTTTGTGGGGCTGCTGGTAGCACCATCCTGGCCATAATGGGCTTCTGTAATCGTCAGTGATTTTCCAGGATATTTTTTCCTAGTTTAATCTCTTTATTTTTCATGCAATGAGCATATAATGCTGTTAGTCTTTTCTCTGACCTTCCTGAATTTCTCTGTACTGTGGCCAATTAACTCTTATTCACCGAATAAATGGACCAGAAAGAAATAGCTCATTTGTGAATAATGTACAAATGAAACAACATTAACACAAACAGTCCCAAATAATGAACAGATATCCCCAGTTCAAACAATTATAGGAATAACTACACTCTAAATCCAGCCATTCCTCTAGTGTCCAAGTTCTTAGCATTGTACCATCCCTGTTGTGATGGTCTCAAAACACATGGAACCAAAGAAATGGTTGGCTTCTTCCCATTAACTGAATGCTTCCCTGAACTCCTGAGATACTTCAAAGGTAAGTCATGCAATGCTGTAGACTGCCATGATACCTGCCTGAAGTGTCTGAACGGTTCCCATCCAACAGTGCTAATAAATCCCTGAGGGCAGCAGGCACTAGGTTCTGTGCTTCTCTTGAATCTCCCATATTTGAATAGTTTAGGCATTTTATAAACCCTCATGGTTTATTTGTCTTTATATCTAAAGATCTTCTGTTCCTTTGAAATGACATAAAAATAACAAAAGACTCTTTAAATTCCTTCAGACAAAATGGGAAGGGTTAGCCTGTCTTTATTTTACTTTTATCTATCACTGATCTCCCTTTTCTGGTCCCTTTCCCTTTTGGTATCTCCCTACCCTTGTCAGAAGACTAGTTATTTTATGCTCTAAGTCCTCACCTTGGCATACCCTGGAGTCTGTCTTCTTCTCTCATTATCTACATTTACTTGCTGTGTGTTAAAATATTGAGGGGAGATTCTAATAAAATGATTCACACTTGTTAGTGACTGAATAATGAGTTTAAAAATTACTCATTTTAGGCCATGTATAGTCAGAGATTTTCAGAGCAGAATGAAACCATAGAGGTGAGATATTCTAACCCATTATGGAATTATCAAGAAAACTAAAACTCAGAGGTTAAGAGAAATGCCCAAATTTTCATAGCTGGATGAATTGCAGTGTCTTAATAAAGAGGAAGAAGTCTCTACTGAAAGAATTTCAGGACTGTGGCTTGCAGCAATGGAGCTATTAGGGGAAACATGGGAGGTATTTGGGCAAGGAGATAATTTCCTGATTTCCTGTAGTCCTCCCTCAAGAGTGTCCTCCCTGCCTTTGGTTAAAGACTACATTGTTCCTAAGTGGCACAACTCTAGACAATATCTAACACATCTCATCTTCAGTGACTCTGCAAACCTCTGTCAAGTCCCCCAGGGGGTGAAGCTATCTCTGGCCAAAATCAGCTGTGGTTTTGAGTTTCAAAGTTTCCATCACTGGCATCAGAAAGAAAAATAATTGGAAGTAAAGTCAAACAAAAACAATTTTAACAGAGAAAGAAGGAAAAGACAGAGAGTAAAAAGAAATGCTATCTCTTGGCTCATCAATCCTCTTCTAACAAAATAACAAGCCAAACACCATGAGCTTGATCAAGTCTGCAAATAGCATTGCAATGCCCAGGTCCACTTCCTGTGCAGGAAGGAAGCATGCAGGTTTGTTCCTATGGCAACTCTTGTCTCAGCAGAAAACTCAACACCATTCATAACTGAGCCTCTCAAGAACAGCATAATAAACATCATGACCAGCTCAACTCATATTCCAAACAACACTCAGGGAAAGTGAATGAACTGGTTGGAAAAATAATGAAGAAATAATAAAGAATGCAATGGGTTGTGGGTAGCTTGAGGACAATCAATAAGGGGCAGATGAAGAGCAGCCAGATGAGATTAGTCAGAAGAGAAGGTTCTCCTTTGGTGACACCCAGGAATCTGACCAGATACCCAGAGTGGACATCACACAACATATATGTAGACAGGGATGCCTGAGTGACTCAGTTAAGTGTCTGACTCTTAGTTTTGGCTCAGATTATGATGTCAGGATCCTGGGATCGAGCCTTACGTCTGGCTCCACGTTCAGTGCAGAATCTTCTTGTCTCTCTCCCTCCTGCTCTCTTCCTCCTCCTACTTCTCTTTCAAATAAATAAATAAAATCTTCAAAAAAATATGTGTGAACAGATCATCAGGAAACCTATCTATACATGAGGATGTCTTTACCCTCTTAGGACTCTGGAATATATTGCTTGGTTCTAACAAGTCATCTGCTTGAAGTCTGACCATCAGAAGATAACATCACACCCACCCATTACCTAGTTGACGGTGATTTCCATAACCTGCAGGAAATTGTTATTTTGCACCCTGAAATTTCAATTTTGAAAGGATAGTGAGAGAGAAAGATAGGGATAAAAAGGGGGAGAAAAAGACAAAGACATGATCTAAGACAGGATTCAACAACATCTGTGGGATCATTGGCAAGTCAATTTCTCAGTCATCTAGATCTTGATATGCTTATTAGTAATTCTGAGACTTCTGTCAATTCTAAATTTCCTTGATTCATTAGAAACAGATATACAATAATTGGTTCATACAAGTGAAATGTAAATTTATTTAAAAGACAGGTAAAAGCAGAAGATAACATGAGATTCTATATAAAATTGTTGCAGTAAAGAGAAGGAAATTCAGGACCACATTAAAATAATTTGATTTAAATATTTAGCATATGAAAAAATGATATGAAGCCGAATGACCCCAAACCAGCTCAATCTGGAAAGCAGACTAGAAAAAGATGAAAACATAGTAATACAACAAATAAGGAACTGGAAAAGCAATTCTCAAGGAAAGTTTCTTTAAAGCATAATACTTGGTGAGAACCTGCTCTTTATAAGGCTCAGTGCTTTACCACTTACTGATAATTAAGTTACTCTCCAAAGTGGAGAAGGAGCTGTGGGATGGACAACCACCATGGTTTGACTGATGATTCTTAATCTTTTTGGAAATTACACATCTTTTTAAAGATCTGGTGAAAGTCACAATCATCATAAAAGGAAAAAAAGAATATGTCCATGAGATGCTTTATGCAATCCAGAGGCTCATAGACTTTACTAGAGTCCAAGATTAGAAACATGACCTTGAAACTGTGACTTCTTGGAAACATGAAGCAGAGAGTTGACTGTTACAGTGGAATCTTTTTCCTTTTGGAGGCCTGGCAGCATCAGTGACCCATACTAGCTTCCAGCCAAGGATCATGTCTATCAAACCCCAAATGCTAGATATGAAAAAGCAGGAGATATCAGGTAACATCTGTATTTGAGAGAATATGAACACTCAGCCTGGCAGAGTAGCAAAGGTGCGTAGGGCACAGCTCTTGAGGGAAAGAGTTCTGAGGTCAATCTACCCGATTTTGGATAATTATCTCTTCATTGAACTAGTTCTCACCATGCACAGGTGTTGGTTCTGGCTTGGCTAATAATCAGCTGTCACACCCTGAGCAACTGATTTACCCACTGTAGTGCTTATTCTCCTTCTCTTGAGGTTTGGGGGTTGGAGCAGACCACCTCTAGGTGCTTTCCCTTTCTAAGTTCTCCATCTGTAGATTCGTTCTGCCCTACGGACATGCATCAGCTGAGTTGCACACATTCAATTACCTTATTTCACTTGTGTACAGAAGAGACTTACCCAATTTTTGTTTCATTATCTCAAATTTGTCTGAAGTCCCAAAAGAACAGCATTTTTAATTTCACAGTTCATCTCTGAAGAACCATGGATTCTGCCAATGCCTCAGCTATCATGGCTTACGGAGTTTGATAATGATTTCCCAAACTATGTGTGTGTTATACATGTGAATATATAAATATACATGTAAACTATGTGTATACTGACCACACATATCAGTCTTCTCTCTTTATCCCCTCATTTTACAGTGGCATATGCCTAGAAAAGGGAGAATGGGCATTTTATGGAAATTCTACAACTACCTTCGAGTATCATCCAAAGAACAATGATGATGATAATTATAATAGTTATCATACATAACGCTAAATGCTGTCCTGAGGACTAGCTCATCACTCCTCACTACAGCCTTGGGGGCGGGCATGGTCATCATGCTCTTCTACAGGTTAGGAAGCTGAAGCTCAGATGAGAAGCTTGCGGAAGAAGACCTATTGCATAAGGAGCAGAATTGCCATCTCCGCCATCTTGTCTGGCTTGCAGGTGCTATGCTCTGTTGCTCCAGCTGTCTTAAGTAAGAAGTAAAAATGAAATTATAGAACCCATTAGTCATATTGGGAATCTATCCTGAGGGTGCACAGGTAGTAGGAAATGTGCTTCTTTGCAAGCCTCTGCAGGCTTGGAGGCAGGGAGGCATCACATAGAGACGGTTTCAGGGCCACTCTGTTCCGTGTACTCTTGCACAAGTCCCTGAACCTCTCTGCACTCCAATTTTGTCCTTTGCAAAATGAAATCATTGCCTTAGAAGGACCTCTGAGGCCTCTTCCTAATTCAATGACTCGAATGCTCCTTTATTTAAAGAAGCCTCTGAAATGAGAAAAGAAAAGAGGAAGTGGAGGTGGGGTTGGGGAGAACCCAGTTCATCTGTGCAGAACATTCTAGCTGGCCTTGTCTCACCTTCCTCTGCAGCTCACCCACTGTTCCACAAAGAGCAGAGGTGTTTTGTTTGCTTGGAGGTCATTTTGACATTGGTTATTTGACACAGTAAAAGTGAAATGGAGACTCAAGAATTATGTGTTGAATAAGGTTAGTGTGCACTCCATCAAGACCCAAAGTACATATTGGTTGCGTGTGTGTGTGTGCTTACTACTCATTATCTTTATCTCCTGCTTCACAGATGCCTCCACAGATGAATTTTCACAGTGAACCCCTCACACCCTCCTGTTTGCTAGGCAGGCAGGCAGTGTAAGCACGAGGTGTGCTGAGATAGGAACTTAATCCTCTCAGGCTCAATTAAAATGCCACATTAAATTAGGACAAGTTACTTGTGACATGACTATGCCATAGTACAGAATGGTGGTTTTGCTTGCAAATCCAGTGAAATGTTCAAGATACCGAACTTAAGAATTTGCACCGATCTCAGGATAGAGCACCCTTGTCTGGCTCAGTGATTCAGTTCTAAAGAAGTGGAGGGTAAGAAAAGGTGAAACTCTTGAGTTTAGATAAAACAGATCACCTGGCTACTTCAAAGAAAGGTGATTTTCAAGGCCTACTAGGATCTGGACTTGGAGTCTGGTGGGCCAGAGATTGACAATGTGGTTCTGCTTTGCCTTATTACAGGACCTAACTAAGCAAATGATCTGCCTCGCCGAGCCCCAGATTTTCCACCAGTAATGTGGAAATAATGATCTCTCTTCATGGGGTTGAAGAGTTGGAGGAAACACATGAAAAGTTCTCAGACGATCCTGGCCGATAGTAGATG
This sequence comes from Mustela putorius furo, assembly GCF_011764305.1. Taxonomy (NCBI): domain Eukaryota; kingdom Metazoa; phylum Chordata; class Mammalia; order Carnivora; family Mustelidae; genus Mustela; species Mustela putorius. The sequence continues at coordinate 33,324,193 of NW_025422368.1, read as the reverse complement.
TTCACTAAACTACCCGTTCTCTTCCTCTGCTCCCTGCCCTGTGGGACGAGTGTCCTTTCGCACAACTTCTGTGAAGTGAGGTAACTGGCTCCCTGGGCACTGAATGCTTTCCCTTGGTGCTGCAGTGTTGACAACGTCCACTCCTTCCATCTTAAAAATAGATTTTGTCTCTTTGAGGAGTACGGAAGACACAAGAAGTTCTGGGAATTGCGAGAACTGTTTATTAACTGAATCAAGCTTAAAATGGGAATATCACTATTATGTTTCTTTAAAAAGCTTCCTCATGAACAACTTAATTTTAGATTCTATTTATTGTTCCCTTTCCTAATTGAAGCCAGAGTTGAGTCCGCGAATGACGAGAAATGACAAAAGACAACAGGCACAGCCAATGGAGAGAATATCCTTTGGCTCTGGAGCAAAATTACGTGGAGACCGATCTCATGTTCCAAAGTTGCTAGATGATCCTTCTAGATGCACAGGTCATGAATATGAGAGAGAAGAGGTGGAGATAACAAAGGGACAGCAAAATATGGAAGTACCAGAAGTAGGGGGATTTCCATCAGAGAAGTGCTGATGCAAGCATTAGTATTCTCTGTCATCCTGTCAATGTCCTCTCCCTGCTGACAAGGATACATCCCACTTTCACTAAACCTGGGGCTGTAGCTCTAGATAGTGGGCTGTGGAGAGCTGGGCCATCCCTGAAGGATGGCCGACATGTCAGAGCCAGTCAAGGATTTGGGTCTGCTTTGCTGCCTGCCTGGTGACTGGGCTTATCTGGGGACTTCAAGTTGCTCCCTCGGGACACCAGAAGCTGTCTTGGTTCTGGAGTCCTCTGTGGTTTCTCAGTGTTCCTTAGCAACATGGAGGGTTGATGCCTCTTGGGCTCATTGGGGCTGCTCTCTACCCTGTTAGCTCTGTGAAGACCATCTGAAAGAGCAAAGCTGAATGAGGAGAACCAACTCGGTGCCTGAGAGGATGGTGTCTTGTTAGATAAAATAGACATTAAAATCAATCCAGAGAATGATACACATGACTAGAAGCAGAATTCTTCAACATTTCCCTGGGTGGGAGCAACGAGACATTCTTTCTTCCTGGCACACTCACAATATACTCTTCTAACCCAGATTTCTATGCAAAAGGAGAGAGAACTCGGTGGCCCCATTCAACCTTGCTGGGTGTCTGCCCTGTGAAGTTAACCATGCTGGGTATTTTCACAAATATTTATTTTAAATAATCCTCGATAAAAACTGCAGCAAGGAAGCCATTATTAAGCAGAAGACTAGACTGCCGTAACTTGAGACAGTCACAGAAGTCTTAAATTCAGCATGAAAAGAGGTAAAGACACGATTTGTAACCGTGGGTGTTGAGAAGAAAGTTCAGGTGAATTTGTACCAGCTCTGGCTGTGGACACCAGGGTGTGACATGGCGCAGAGCGACTGGGGAAGTGCTTACTAAAGGGATAAACGTTGAAGTAGCAGGCTCAACATGAGAGCCACCCCTGGGCATGGCCTCTCATCCAGGGTCCCGGACAGCATAACACTGCCTATGAATAAGGACGCCTAGAATGTGGCATTAGAGAAAATCCGCCCCCCCCCCACCACCCCGGGACATTTCTTAAAATGTCCTTCTAAGGCATTGTAGCTGTTGGTTCTTTTTTTTTTTTTTTTTTTTTCTTTCTTTCTTTTTTTTTTTTTTTTTTTTTTTTTTTGGTGACTTTAGTCAACTAATTGAACACTTCTGAGCCTTACTGTCCTCTCAGGATTCAAACTGGAAAGTTTCTACCACCAGGCCCGACATAGAGAAGGTACTCAGTGGATGTCGGTTCTTTTTCTTTATCTGCTTTGTTTCTAGTCCCTGCTAGCTGAAGTTTGTACTGTATTGTGCTCCCATAAATTGGCCTGGGCTGATCTTCCCATCAGAATGACTTCACTGTGGTGACCTCCCACTGACAACAGAACCTCCATGTTGCTCCCAGCCTACTTCCCTAGGGACCAATTCATGCTCTCCCAAACAAGCAAGGACTAAACCCCCATCCCTGGAATGTGCCCGAATGTGTCCATCAGCTTTGGTTCAGCTGGAGCACGGCGATTCCACACATGCCAGGTCCGAGCATCCTGAATGGAGAAGGAACTCTTCTCTCAGAATTCTCTGCCCATCTCACAAAAGAGTAAGATGATCTTATTACTACGCTGGTGTCACATTTGGATTTGGGAGGGACGTTTCCTTGTACACTTAATAAAACAAAGTGATGGCAAAGATCTGCGATATCTGCCTGGGCACCAAACTCTGGATTTCCCTTGCTTGAAGATTCCTCCAGGGAGGCTCCAGTATGCTAATGCTGATTTTGGTGACTCTTTGTCTCCATGTGAAAGGGTGACTATGGGGCGGATCTCTCTGGGAGAGCAGTCTGTCTTCCCGGACTGTGCATGGAAGAACAGCAAGGGCGTGATCGGACCCAGGCCACAAGTAGCCCTAAGTCTAGAGTGTAATAACAGACTAGCTTCATAGAACATGCTGACTGGGGCCACCTCTGAAGGGAAGAATTTCAGATCATGCCTAAGGCACTTCTAATGGTCGCCAAATTCAGTCCTTGACAATTTGAAGGCGCGCGGTTCAGATATCCTAGTGGGGCTAATTGGATTTTTGTAGAACCTATCTCGTAGAACCTATCTCTTAATAAATTATTTGATGATGCCTTCTCTGCTTTTAGTCCTCTTGGATGTAAAGTTTTTTTTTTTTTTTTTTTTTTTTTTTTTTTTTTTTTTAGCAACAACAGGAATGAACTTTCTGCCCATCTGACCTCAGGAATTTATATATATATATATATATATATATACATATATATATATATATATATTATTATTTATATTTAAGATATTTATTTTTTGCCAGAGAGGGAGAGACAGAGACAGAGTGAGAGAAAAAGCACAAGCAAGGGGAGCAGCAGGCAGAGGGAGAAGCAGGCTCGGGACTCGATCCCAGGACCCGGGGATCATGACCCGAGCCAAAGGCAGATGCTTAACTGACTGAGCCACTCAGATGCCCCTGACTGTAGGAATTTAATAAGTGGTTTTTGTTAGTGGTAGAAATTGATTCCACTGTGACAAATGAGTAAATAACAACGTGTTCTACCATTACCTCTCCTTTGATTGTTAAATCCCATAGTACTTGAAGGAAGGCTTTCATTATGCATTTCTCTTATATCACCAGAAAAATTCTTTAGGGGAAAACAGTTTAATGTTTGACAGCTTTGAGTCTTTATCTTTTTTCCTTTCAATCAGTCTCTTTACATCTACTTAAAAACAGGAAACCGCATATCTCCACCCCAGAGCAACCCTTCATCTACTAGCATGTTCCACACCAGTTTGGGTCCACAGTCTTTTCACTTCTGAACTTGGCTGGATGCCCACCCCTACCTTGTAGGAAACCCCTCCGGGAACTCCTCAGGAGTTACACTCATGGCCCTTTTCCCACACACTCAGGATTTCATCCCCGGGCTGCTGCAGGGCATGCCCTCCCCTCCCCTCCTTCTCTGAGCTCTCTCCCCTGAGTCATTGCTAAGATTCCCTGCTCTGACTTCCCCTTCTTTGCAAACTGCTCTTACCGCCTCCTTAGTACTCTTTTATCCATTTCAAAGATAATCTAAAAAAATAAGCTGGAGAGGGTCGTCGCCTGGTTGAGAGATCGCCTGCATTTGCCTGTGCCCACCTATAACCTCCCCCACCCCGAGGTATTTCAACTTACATTCAGTGGCTCACGGCTCTCTGGGGTGCCTCTGTCTCTCACTCTGACTTCTGAGTTCTGGCAGTTAGAACAGGAAGGAAGTTAGTGAGGAAAAAAAAAAATGTTTTAAACCTACTAGAAGAGGAAACCCTGGGCTGTCTCAAATCCTGTGCCTTTGCACTGCGTATCTCTTGATCAGTCAACTGAACAGTGTTCTTGTCAAGTAATGGCACAGGTGTGAGCACGACCGCCCGTGTGAGTGTGAACGTGGGTATGCGTGAGTGCTCGTGCATGGGCATCGAGGCCATAGCCTCTGAGCATTGAGGATCATTGTGCAGATATGTTGAAACAAATTAAGTCATTGCAGTGCATAAACTTAACTGAGGCAAGTAGCCGAAAACCAGCAGCAGTAAATTCGCATGAGCTTTACTTCGTATCACTGACTTCTGTTCTTATGTGGTCTCTGCCAGCTTTCTTATCGGCCAGATATCTTGAAAGTTTGCTGGCAGCCAATGCAGAGCGTTAAGGAATTATAAATGTTAACTGCATAATCTTGGCCCTCAAACAGGTTTTTTGGAGTTTTGTTGGTTATGATTTCAAAATGTAGCTTTGCACTGCAGCACAATCAAATGTTATTTGGAGTTTTCACTACTTTTTTAATTAAAAAAGAAGTAAAGCACTGTTTTCGATTAAACCTAGGGATGAGGATTACAAAATAGCTTAAGACTTCATTAATTCACAGTCTTGTAACACAGAATTTGTGGTAATTTAACAAGTACGAAAACTGACTTCGTACCCCATTTAGAGAAATGGTTTGTGAAGTCATTTAAATGGGAACAAGTTACAGGGGCCATATTTAAACACTTTAAAGGAACAAGCAGTTCCTAAGTAGTCCAGTCACATTGATTTCATAAACTCCATAGCTGCTGTCAATTAAAAAAAAAAAGCTTATTTATATGAACACTTGCATATTTCATATTTACATTGTTTCGATCTGTGTAGAGCTGACTAATTAAGCAAATACAGTTGGAGAGACTGACATTTATTTTGCTGTCATTTGAACGTGCTGCATCTTGTTCCCTTTATTTCGTAAATTGATGCCACCAAATATATCTTTAGTCATGGGAACTGAAACAGTCGAGAGTATGGTTATTTGGTGGGAGAAAAGAGATGAATCTAGGCAAATAAAAAAAACAGTATATAATTAAATTTAGCAAAAGTCCTGAAAACCCAATACAGACTTCGTTTGTAAATTTCCTAAAATGCTAAGACAGAAGATAGCCCTTGAATGTATCTGGCCATATTTTAAATCAAAGCAAACACTAATTCACGTGGGAGAGAGTAAATTTTGTAACCTGGTGCTCCCAAGAGGGGATGCATTTCTTCTCTCAATAACATTCGCGGAGCACCTTTATTTTTTCAGCTACTGTTCTAGGCACCAGCGAAACAGCAGTAGACTACAAAACTCTCTGCTCTCTTGTGGCAGTTATGTTCTAGGGGGGGACAATGAAAAAATAACATAGGTAAAAATAAATTGTTTAGAACAAAGGGGATTTAAAAATTGGGAATGGTAGATTCATAGTCCACATTCCACTCCCCTTTTCCCATGCTATTAGGGAAGATGTCACTAGTCAAACAAGGCTTTTTTTTTTTTTTTTCTCTTCTCCTGTCCAGCCCAACATGTCTCCACAATTTTTCTCAATGCACTGCACTGGGCACGGACCCTGGAAGGAAAATGTCTGTAACATCGCTAGGTATGTGTGCAGTATGTGTGTATTTATTGGGGGAGGAGAGAGCATTCATAACTTCTGGAAAAGGAGTCCATGACCTCGAAAGGATTAAGAATTGCTCGTTGAAAGTCTCTTCTTGATGATACAGCCATGGGCTTTCCATAAGTTGGAGGACAACTACCATGTTTTCCTAAAGTACTTCCTGACATCACAGTCAGGGGAGGGATGCCCCGAAATTCCCATTTCTCATTTTTCCTCCATCACTATTCACTGTGCACCTGTATTTATCAGCAGAGGGAACAGACGAAGAGACTCTTTGAAGAGACCCATGAGGGGAGACACTCTGCTTCCAGCCCATGCTGACAAAGATGTGTTATGTACCCAGACTCCCTCATATTTAAGCTTCTTCGGATGCAGGACAATGCCTGTCATGGTTGCAAGGAAGCTCTTACTCCAAGGACCTTTTAGTCCTGTGCTGCCAAATGAAAGCCACAGTACTTGGAAACCTACATGAGAGTTTCCAGAACAATCATCAAAACTTTGAAATATTTTCCAGTTTATCTTTGTTGTTACAAGCATATGACTGAAAGGTAAATTCTGGACAACTCTTCCATGGGGCGGTGCCTTTGCCGTGAACCTCAAAAAGTGACAAAAGACTGAGGCCGACTGTTAACACTTCCCCTTTTTGCACAGACATATTTCTTTGAGGCTCCAAGTTGAGACAACAAACTCTCAGAGAAGACTTTCCACCCTGAAAGCTGTGCATTCTGAAATGTATCCACCGGGCACCAAAAGCGGGCTGGGGGTGGGGAGGGGGGAGCTACAGTTAGACAGATGTCCTGGCTCTGTGTCTTCCCATCAGTGTATCCCTGGGCCATGGTTTTTTTTTTTTTTTTTCTTGGAGCCTCAGTTTGCCCATCTGTAAAAGAGGCACATCAACCTTCAGCATCGCTGGAAGGGTTGGAAATGATGTATGAGTAAGTGTCCAGCAGGGTGCTCAGTACTCAATAAATGATCGAGGTTAAGAAAAGCATCACGAGGGCGCCTGGGTGACTCAGTGGGTTAAGCCGCTGCCTTCGGCTCAGGTCAGGATCTCAGGGTCCTGGGATCGAGTCCCGCATCGGGCTCTCTGCTCAGCAGGGAGCCTGCTTCCCTCTCTCACTCTCTCTCTCTGCCTGCCTTTCCATCTACTTGTGATTTCTCTCTGTCAAATAAATAAATAAAATCTTTAAAAAAAAAAAAAGAAAAAAGAAAAGCATCACCATCATCAATTCCACAGGATATTCTGATGCTTATTACTGCAGACCACATATGAAATTGACTAAGAGCGAGTTATTTTCATCTATGTGCTCCCAATCAGCCTACACACATCTCAAATACATATATACCTTATATATTACCTTCTTTTTCTTTTTTAAGATTTTATTTATTTTACAGGGAGAGAGCAAGCACAGGCAGGGAGAGCGGCTGGCATAGTGAGAGGAAGAAGTAGGCTCCTTGCAGAGCAGGGAGCCTGATGCGGGGCTCCATCCCAGGACCCTGGGATCATGCCCTGAGCCAAAAAGAGACGCTTAGCGAAATGAGCCACCCAGGCACCTACCTTCTTCTTCTTTCCAGCATTGATCCAGGACAAGGGTGTTATAGTTTTTCTGAGCTAGAGCATGCACTATTTGTACAATATAATTTAGGACTTTAGTAAGCACTATTTTGTGTTACATGATTATTTTCTGAATAGTAGAGTTATTATTTCTCCATCCAAATATAAAATGTTTGAGGAAAGGGCTGTGTCTTAATTGTCTTATATTCCTTGGAGCAGCTAGCATGATACTTTGCTGAATAGTGCAAGAAATTGAGGAAAGTTCTCGAGTAGTTATGTATCTGTCTAAATAAGATAGAAATGACCACATTCTGCACCCCCATTCCATCTCTTTCCTCTGGTTAGTATGTTGCCTTGGGGAAGAACGAATGGTATTCCATGAGTATAATCATGTATCCATAGGGGTCACTGAGACCAATTTTTCTGTGTCATATATAAGAAAGGAATCTATATCATATATATATGATAAATGTAATTCAATATGTCATATATATGTGTATATATATAAATGTATAAATGTAAATATATACACTATATATGACATATTGAACTACACTCTGATGGGGTTCGTGGCCTTGGCATAAAGGTTCATTTCCAAATTCAACAAGCTCTTAAGAATTCCCACACAGCTATATTCCAGGACCTGCGCACAAGTTCAGAGATAAACCCACTTCCAAGGCACAGTCCTAGAATGTTGCTACCAATGTAATGAGGAGGACAGAAATAAACAAATTAAATTTTTTGTGTGTGCTTAGGAAAAGAAATGTACAGGAGGTATCAAGAGAAGTTAGTAAGGACATCAAGAAAGGCTTCTTGGAGGAAGCGATTCCAACGCTAAGTCTACAAAGGAGAGCTACTTGACATGGGAAGGGTTGGAGGTGGAGGAGAAGGCATTTGAGGAGAGGGAAACCATGAGCGAGGGCATAGTGCCCTACAATGGTGTGGTGTGCGCAGGGAATTACAAAGGAGCAGCTCGAGGTTGCTGGACTTCAAAGTGAACATTAGATAAGGATAATAAATGTGCCTGAGCAGGACAGGCACAGGGTCCTCATCACAGCAGACCTCTCATGCTATGCAAATAAGGAACTTGATCTTGATCCTGTCAGCGATGGAGAGCCATTGAAAGTAAAGGAGACACATGCAGAGTTTTGTGTTTTGCTCTATAGTTTACTCTGGTAGCTGTGTTGATGGGTTTGATGGCAACAAAACCAGTTTGGAGACTGTTCAGGCCTGAACTAGAGCAGCATTCATAGTAGGGATAGACAGAGGGGGTCAGCTCTAAGAAATACTCAGGTGGAGTCGGCATGACTTGGTGATTGGAGGGATGTGAAGAATGAGGAGGGGGCGGAGGGAGGACTTAACCGATTTCTGCAAGAATGACAGGATCCGTGGTGGTATGCCCGACTGATTTGGAAAATACGAAAGAAAAGACAGATGTCTCCGGGGAGGTTATGACTCGAGTTTGGACATGTTGAGTTTGAAAACAATCATTCCATTTCTAGGAGGTGATTTTTTTTTAAATTTTTATTTTTTATAAACATATATTTTTATCCTCAGGGATACAGGTCTGTGAATCGCCAGGTTTACACACTTCACAGCACTCACCAAAGCACATACCCTCCCCAATGTCCATAATCCCACCCCCTTCTCCCAAACCCCCTTCCCCCAGCAACCCTCAGTTTGTTTTGTGAGATTAAGAGTCACTTATGGTTTGTCTCCCTTCTAGGAGGTGATTTTTGACAGAAAGATATATAATCCTGAATTTCAACTCTAAACTACTGAATCATCAGGTTATGGTTAGTAGTTTCAACCAGGTTTCCCAAAGTGTGGTCTGTGGCTCCGCAGATGGAATTCACACAGGAATTTGTTAGAAATGCAAATTATCAGGACAGCGCCAGACCCACGCTATCAGAATCTCTAGGGCTGGAGTCAGGAATCTGCTTTAAAACACTCTGCAAGTAAGTTGTGACGTTTGAGAAACACCATCTTAAACCACATAAATGGATGAGACCACCCCAAGAGAGTATAAAAAGAGAAGTTGCTGACATCTAGGAAAATTCCATCTTATGCAAGCTCTATTTTCAAATATAACCTCTTGATTACTTCTCATCTCCTCTGCTAGCAGGCTAGCCCTACCATCACCATGCCTTCAGATACTTTTAGAACAGTCTCTGTTCTATCCACTTTCGTAATAGCTTCATGCTTTACTCTCCTCAGAGTAGTCAGAGTAAGAAGCACACTCGTGACCAGATCATTCCTTCCATCTGAAACTTCTAGGGACCTTTAACTCATCTACAATAAAATGGAAACATGTGCTGTGGTCTGCAGGTGGGCTCATTATGGTAATCAATCTCCAAGATGGCTCCAATGATCCTGCTATCAACCCTAATCAGACTGTATCAGGCTTGGTCTTTGGGACCAATAGAGCACGGCAGAAGTGTGGCATGAACTGAATGCTATGTCAGTTCTGAGATTATGTTATAAAAGACATTGTGCCTTCTCTCTTGATCTCTTGGATCAGCAGTTCTGAGGAAAGCTAGGTGTCATGGCATAGGGACACTAAAGTGACGTATGAGTGACAATGCAGTGTGGTCTACATGGTGAGAAATGATTTGGCTAACAGCTGTGCGAGTGAGCTATGTAGGAAGTGAATCCTCCCACCAGTCCCAGCAGGCTGGCTGTTGCCTCATGAAAGACGGACCAGGAACCACCTAGCTTCAGGACTCCTGAATGGACCCTCAGTAACCATGGGATGGTTAGAAGCTGCCAAATTTTGAGGTAATTTTTATGTTATTCGATAACTGGTACCCCTTGCACCACTCTAGACTCCTCTCCCTTCTCTTTTGTTCTCTGTCCCCTGCTAATCCTTACAGGAGAAGTAGGTTCCCATTTCAGCAGGTGTTGTCTCTACAGGAATGCTCTCCTCCCAGAGAGCCATACTTGATTCATTTCCTCATTGTGGCTTTAATTTGTGTTTCCCTAATGGAGGATTATGAAAAACATCTATTTATGTCCTTATTGCCATCTGTATATTCTCTTACAGTGAAATGTTTATTTGTATTTTTTGGCCCATTTTCTAACTGGCATGTTTGCCTTTTGAGTATTGAGTTTTGAGAGTTCTTTGTATATTCTAGAGGCAAATCCTTCGTTGGGTGTGTAATTTGCAAATATTTGCTCCCAGCATATTGTTCTCTTTATTCTCTTAACAGGGTTTTCAGAGTGAAAGTTTTAATTTTGATGAGGTCAAGTATATCAGATTTCCCTGTTAAGTAATTTTGCTGGCACGTCTAAGACATGTTTGCTTAGTCCTGAAGGACTTATGCCCTGAGGATTTTCTCCTATTTTTTTCCCCTAAATCTTTATAGATTTACTTTGCACCTTTAAGTCTGTGATACACATTAAGCTAATTTTAATGCAGTGTGTGGCAGTGAGGTGTGGAATTTTAGGTACATAAAGTGTGAGGTGTAAGATTCACTTTTTTGGTTCTGTTTTGTTTTGTTTTATTTCTGATGTCCATGGACAAAATGTCAATGCTCAGCCTCATTTGTCCAGGATTTAGATGTTCATTCTCCAGCACCATTTGTCGAACAGGCTGACCCCCTTCCAGTTAATTACGTTTGTACCTTTGTCACAAGTTAATGGGGCATATTTTGTGGATCTCCATTTGGGCTCTTTGCTTTGTTTCACTGGTCTGCGTGTCTATTACTCAGTCCATACCATACTGTTTTGACTACCATAGCTATGTAGTACGCTTTAACATTAGGAAGAGTCATTCACTCCCACCCTACTTTTTTCTCTTTTAATATTTGTTTTGGCCATGCATTTTAGAATAAACTTTTCTATGTCTACAGAAAACCTTGCTGGAATTTTGATAGAAATTGTAATAAATATGGATCAGTTTAGTGAGAATTGATATCTTTATTATGTTGAGTGCTGTAATCCATAAGCACGGTGTGTTTTTTCAACTGTTTAGGTCTGCTTTGATTTCTTTTGAATTAGATTTTGTAGGGTGCCTCAGTGGCGATCAGTTAAGTGTCTGCCTTCAGCACAGGTCATGATCCCAGGGTTCAGGGATTGAGTCCCGCATCAGGGTCCTTGCTCAATGGGGAGCCTGCTTCTTTGCCTGCTGCTCGCCCTACTCGTGCTTACTCATTCTCTCTTTTAAAAATGTCTTTAGGGGCACCTGGGTGGCTCAGTGGGTTAAGCCTCTGCCTTTGGCTCAGGTCATGATCCCAGGGTCCTGGGATTGAGACCCACATTGGGCTCTCTGCTCAGCAGGGAGCCTGCTTCCCCCTCTTTCCCTGCCTGCCTCTCTGCCTACTTGTGATCTCTCTCTCTCTGTGTCAAATAAATAAATAAAATCATAAAATGTTTTTAGAAATCAGAATTTGTAGTAGTTTTTAATCATACAAGTCTTGTGCATGCTTTGTTAGATTTACACCCAAGTATTTCATTTTTTTAGAGCAATTGTGAATGATGTTACTTTTTAAGTTTTAGTTTTCATTTATTCATTGTTATGTATAAATGCAATAGATTTTTCTGTATTAGTCTAATATACTTCAACCTTGCTAAACTCACTTATTAGTTATAGCATAGTTTTAAAATGAAGATTCCTTAAGGTTTTTCTATGTAGATAATCATGTCATCTGTAAATAGGAGTGGCTTCATTCCTCATTTCCAAATTATATGCTTTCTATTTTCTTCATGCCTGATTGCATTGGCCAGAACTTTCAGTACCATGTTGAATAAAACCGATGAGAGCACAAATCCTTGAATTGTCCCTGACTTAGAGAAAAAGCAGTCAGTCTTTTACAATTAAGTATGAAGTAAACTGTAGGGTTTTTTTTTTTTTTTTATTTGTTTGGTTGGCTGGTTTATTTTGAAGATTTTTTTTTGAGTTGAGTTTTATTTCTAGTTTGCTGAGAGTTATCATAAATGGGCACTGGTTTTTGCAAAATGCATTTTCTGTGCATTTTTATATCAATTGATATGGTTATGTGATTTTTCTTCTTTAGGCTGTTGATATAATGCATTATGTTAGTTGATTAGGCTTTAAATAGTCTTGCATACATGGAATTAATCTCACTTGATCATGGTGTATTATTATTTTTGTACATTCCTGTATTTGATTTGCTATTATTTCATTAAAGATAAAGATTTTTACATCTAGAGACACCTGAGTGGCTCAGTTGTTAAGCCTGTGCCTTTGGCTCAGGTCATGATCTCAGGGTCCCCGCATCAGGCTACCTGTTCAGTAGGAAGCCTGTTTCTCCCTCTCCTGTTCCCCCCTGCCTGTGTTCCCTCTCTTGTTGTCTATCTCTGTCAAATAAATAAAAAAAATCTTAAAAAAAAAAAGAATTTTTACATCTAAATTTATGAGAGATTGGTCAGTATTTTTACTTTTTATTGCCTTTGGTTTTAGTGTTAAAATATTTTATGAGGGTAAAACTGGCTTAATTAAATGAGTTTAGTAGTGTTCCCACTTCCTATTTTCTGAAAGGAAGTATTGTATTTTTAATTAATAGGTTATTTTTTTCAAGGTTAACAATGTTGTTCTGGAAAAGGCATAAATATTATTGGACATTAGGAGAAGATGGGGGAGAGCCTTGTACCTTCCTTCTTCACATTTAGGGGATTCCTCTCTGGGGTCCACTGTGTATTCATCAGAGTGGGAATCCTGGTCTAGGAGAATCCAAGTGTAGAGGAAATGTGTCTCTGATGTGTGTCTTCCTACTCAAAGGTATTTTAAGAAACACTAAAGAAGGATTAGAGATTAGTGCTTGAGTAAGGAGCTTATTGGACAGCTAAAATTTTGATTACTTTCTAATTACTTAGTGCCTGCCCTTTAACTCTCTGTATGTGATTAATAATACTTTCCCATCTGTCAGAAAGTATCAAGAACCAAGGATTATAAATATGAAACATAATTTTTAGAAGAGTTTTTATGATATTTCGTTCTTAAATTTGCATACAGTAAAAATCCTGGGAGTTACAGATCTCCCGCTACAATCATGATACCAAATAATCCCACCACCCTTTAAAATCCCTCGCCTTGTCCCTTTACAAGCAGTCGACTTCTCTCAATCCCTGGCCACTGAAGAGGCTAGCAAGTCACCAATTAAGTAAACTGGTAGAACTCTTCTGTCTCCCAGAGGCAGTATGTACTTCCTGCTGGTTAGCCTGGCTACTCAAATCCTCTAAGACTCAGTGGCAGCAGGAGTAGTAGAGAAACAGAAAGAACAACCACTTGGAACAGAGAACAATGGGTACAGTCCCTGAAGATGCAAACTGACCAGATCTCTAGAACTCCACAGAGTCTTGAACGATTTTTAGGTCTCCACAAGCCCAGCCGAATGTGGTTGAGTTTCCTGTCTTCCACACATCCCCTTGTATCCCACACTTCCTCTTTTTTCATTTTTTTTTTCTTTCTAGAAGTTCAAAAATTTCTTTTTTTTTAAATTATCATTTCCTTTCTGTTTTAAGAACTTCCTTTGTCATTCTTTTAGTGTAGGTTTTCTGGTGATAGATTGTCTTAGTCTTTCTTTATTAGGATGTCTTTATTTCCCTTCGCTCCTGAAGGATAAATTCAGAGGTGACAGTTCTATTTTTATCAGGACTTTAAAAATGTTGTGCTACTTTCTTCTGGCCCCAGGGTTTCTGATGAAAAATCCTCCATCATTCCATTTTTTCACCTCTAAGTAAGATAGTATATATGTATTTTTAAATTGCTTTCAAAATTTGTTTTGTCGTTAGTTTCGTCACTTGATTATGATGTGCTTTGGTGTAGATTTCTTTGGGTTTGTCCCATTGGGGTTCGATAGCTTCTTGATTCCATAGGCTTTTGTCTTTCATCAAATTTAGGAAATTTTCAGCCTATTTTTTCAAGTACATTTTAGCCTCATCCTTTTCTCCTCTCCTGGAACTCTGATGACATGAATGTTAGATCTTTTAGTTTCCAAGTTCTCGGGTGGCTGTTGTTGTTCTGTTGTCGTCGTCATCGTCGTCTTCTTCTTCTCTTTCTTCTCCTTTTCTGCCTCCTCCTCCTTCTTTTCTATTTATTTTCTCTCTTTTAATCAGATGGGGTAATTTCTACTGTTTTAGTTTCAGGTTCACTGATTCTTTCTTTTGTCTTCTTTCTGTTGTCAAGCCCATTCATTGAATTTTTGTGTTTGTTATTGTATCAGTCTAAAATGTTCATTTTGTTCTTGTTACCTTGTTATTGCTGAATAGTGGTGAAAATCCCCCACTTGGCTTCCTCTGACACCATTCTGGTAAGAAGGAAGAGGGTGCCTCGTTAGCACTGGTTGGAATGAAAGTCTAAGATCCCTATGTGGCCTTCTCTGATACTACTTTGGTGGGGGTGGGGTAGGTTTACCTAATTATAGCTGGGCCTGGATGGAAGTCTCGACGCTCAACCTGTGCTGATGGGTTTGAAACTGGCCTTTTTTCCCTAAAAAAGATGTTGGATTTTTCCCCATGGCATAAGGTGATTTTTGTCTAATTTTTTTCTGTCTTACTAGATTACATCTTTTCTGGTCATTTGTCTAGAAAGAGTAGGCTTTTTGAGAGTTTTATTTTTTTTTAAAGATTGTATTTATTTATTTGACAGACAGAGATCACAAGTAGGCAGAGACACTGGCAGAGAGAGAGGGGGAAGCAGGCTCCCTGCTGAGCAGAGAGCCCAATGTAGGGCTCGATCCCAGGACCCTGAGATCATGACCAAGCTGAAGGCAGCAGCTTAACCCACTGAGCCACCCAGGGGCCCGAGGGGATTTTTTTTTTTTATCTGCTCCTGTTTGTGTTTCTGGGTTGCTGCCTCTCTTCCTTCTAGTCCAGGATATACAAAACTAAAAGAGAGCTCAAGGAATTTACTGCCACATTGTTCCTAGAGCACTAAATTCCCTATTTGGTCTCTCTTCTTCTCTTGACCTTTTAAAATACTCTTATGTTTGTTCTATATATAATATTTAGGAATTTTAGCTGTACTTAACACAGGAATGGGGAGAAGCATATCTACTCCATCTTGGTCCAAAACTGGATGGAAAATAAATTTTTAAGTAATTAAAGCAATTAGAGGATTTTCTAATCATAAATCCTTGAGTGCTAAATTAGAATCACTTTATTTTTTTAAAAGTTTTTATTTATTTATTTGACAGACAGAGATCACAAGTAGGCAGAGAGGCAGGCAGAGAGAGAGGGGGAAACAGGCTCCCCACTGAGTGGAGAGACTGATGTAGGGCTTGACCCAGGACCCTGAGATCATGACCTGAGCCAAAGGCAGAGGCTTAACCCTCTGAGCGACCCAGGTGCCCCTAAAATCACTTTAGAAGAGTTTTTCCAACTATATACTTGGTCGTACATCTCATTCCTCACATTCCATTCTTCTGGCTTTCCCTGGGAAAGAAGTGTAATGGTACAACACCCTCCTCCTTCCTCTAACAGTGAGGAAAATCCTGTTATCAATGAAGGTGGTTTATCTTTCTCAAGTGTGTTGGGATGGAAAAAATTGAGAACCTTGGCACATTTTGGTATATGACATGAAGAAACTGAGGCTGGAGGAGGTGGCATTCTTGTCACATAGCAGAGATGTGGTGAGATCAAGCCTGCACATGGGTCTACAACAGTACTGTGCAAACAAATCACCTTGAAACCTTGTTAAAATGCAGCTTTTGGGTCAGTAAGTCTGGAGCAGGCCCTGAGGTCCTGTATTTTTAACAAACACTCGGGTGATATGGACGCTTGTACATTTTGAGTAAGAATACTCTAGAGCATTTGGCTTATTGCTCTTTTCACTGCCTGTATGAGTTGTAGTCCTTCAGCAAAGAAATAGAGAATGGGTGAGGGTTTCACAGAAAAGAATCTCAATATCTATGTGCCTTCTAAGAGTAGAGGAGGTCTGAATTGTAATGGAGACCAGAGGTGGGAATGGAAAGACTCATCCAGACACTAAATATTCTACTGGCTCTGCACTGCATTTGCTGCTTCAAAATTCCTCTAATTTTGGTGAAGACCAAGGTTATTATTATTTTTTCATTAAAAAAAAACAAAAAACATAAGCTTTTTAGCTGCCCATGTAATCTGCTTGGGGCTGTCAGTTAAGAATCTATCCTTGCCTGGGAAGGATAAATTGACCTTCTTCCTCTATAACTTTATGGAGTGCAATTCTCTAACAAGTAACAATTTAGGGAGGGCACATTACAATTCACTGGCAAGGCACGAGAGAGACCAGCAACATGTGCATCTCGGTCTATTCTGCTTTGCTATAATATAATAGAAAGATAGCAGAATATGCAAGGTGTTTCCAGATTTAGGCCATGATCCTGGCTCCACTACTAACTTTATACACAGTCTGGAGTAAATCACTTTATTTCTCTATGAAAAATTTCTCAAAAGAACTTAATGATGCTAGCCTATGGACTAAGGTCTAAATAAAGTGATGTACAAATTAATACTAGTGGCTCAACATAATGGAAAGACTGCAGCCAAGGGTACCAATGAGTTGAATTGTAGCCGAGCCCTGTGCTCTGAAGCCTTTGATGTGGAAGATTCAGCAATCAATTTTCAAATAAATGCCATCAGTTAAAAGTTATCAGCTATACGTTGGGCTCTTTCTCTGTCAAGTACCACTGAATTTTGTGTCATTTTTGATTTGCGGTTCTATCTTACTGAGGAAATATATCCAGAACTTATTAGAGAGAGAGATCGTATACTTTTCAATGTCCTTGCTCACACAATCAGCATCCCAGTGTCCCCACTGCAGCACGGGACACTATGATTTTGTTTATCTTTCCAGTTATCTAGATTCCCATAAGAATTATGACATGATGCTTGTGTGGTGGGGATTGACGTATGACTGGGGTGGGGTGTGTGTGTGTCAGGGAACCGGATGGAATGGGAGACAACAAGGACAGTGGTGGGAATGGAGGAAGACAAGAGATTGCGAATCACAAACCACGAATATGCCCCTGGATATCAGCACGTTGTGTGCACTTGTAGTTTCAACACCTACTGATTGACAGGAGAGTGCCCAAGTCAGTTTTGTGAGAGTATTTCACTTGTCGGAAACCTCCTACGCCTGTCCCCGTCTCACCCTTTATTCTCCAAACTTCTTTGTACGTGGGTTGGTGCTCTAAGCTCCTAACAGTGGGATTACGAGGCATGTGGGTATTACAGGGAGATAAATCAGGAGGCATAGATCCTTTATTCATCTGCTTCGAAGAGGGCGACTGGGCGGTTTATGGGAGCAACATTCAACTCTGTGAGTATTTCTCAACTTCTGGTGTTTAAGTAGGTTTTAATTGAAAGGCTTTGTGGGTGGTGGAGGGTTGATCTGGCTCTAAAATAAAGAAATGGACGAAAGCACACTGAACCAGCGGGCCTGGGCTGGGGCCGGGAATGAAACTGGAAAAAACATGAAGGAAATACATCCAAACTGCCTTATAATGTCATGCAGCCAGCTAATAAGTGAAACTTGGTTATTGAGAGGTTGCTGCAAAACTTGATTACTCAACTCATTTTGAAAGAACCCCACACTGACTCCTTCTTTTTTGTGGCTCCCAGTTTTCTGGGAAAGGAGGGATCTGGGGCACTAAGTGACCACAGAGCTAACAGTTCTTTACTCACAGGGTGTCCATGAAAGAGACCAAAATACAAAAGGGGGGACATGAGAGTGTGAGGATAAGGAGAAAGAGAGTCAAAAGGCAGTCAGAATGACCCCAGTGCTGTGTGGGTGGCTTAGCCTTCTCCCTCTGAGGCCAAAGTGTTTGTTTGTTCCAATCTGAATGAAGATACTTGAGGTTTTTTTGTTGTTGTTTTTTGTTTTTATTTTTGGTCTTTTCATGGCTTTGGTTAGGGTCTTCCTTGGCTCTCCAGATTATTTGATTCTCTCTGCCTCAGCAGGACCCTGGTGATATTTATTGGCCCAACCCCATCAGTGCAGGGAGACCACTCCTGCACCTATCTCCTCCTCACCCCTTCTCTTAGCCCCCCCAACAATAGAATTGTCTATTTGCCTATATCTATGCCAAGAAGGGGAGACCTGGAAGTCTGGGGGTGATGATACCAGCATCAGAGATCCTGACTCAGGACCTTCTGATACTGCTCTGCCTTAGCTGGGGTTTATGGATGATCATCCTCCTTAGCTTCTTACTCTGAACTCTGCTGCCTTGCATCCAAGGTGACACTAACCCTGATTCCCTACAAAACTGTGCTTTGACGTACTGCTCTGCTGAATCCACTTCCTTCTGCAGAACAACAGTTCCTACTCTTCAAAAGGGGAAGGGCTGACACTGCTTTAAAAATAGAAAGCCATTCCATCTCACAAAGGAATGAATGAATTTCTTGACACTTTTGGAAGACAAAAATGGGAAACATCTTCTTCCTACAGCTGAAAGCAAGTCTGACACTGGATGGAGGATTATTTAGCCTGGGGATGCCCTTTTAATTCCTAGGAAAGCATGGTCAGGATAAGTTTAGTCTCTGGTGCTATGCGGCATGGACAAGATTAACTTCCAAGGCAGGGAAGGGTCATATTTGCTCTGTTCCTCCCAAATGGTTTTACAGGGAGAACTGGAGGACACATCCATGACAGAAACACTCTACGAGTTAGATTGTCCTATCTACTCAAAAATGAAACATTATACTGAAATGCATAATAAATACAAAGTTTTTACCCATGGTGCAAACCCTGAGGATCAGGAGGATCCAGGGACGAATGAGGCAACTGTTCTATAATGCTTTTGTAAGAGAATACCTTTATATAATGCATCATACATACCTAGAGAGGAACGGGAATGTCATCTGAGCCTGCGACTTCAAAATCACATATATAAATATGCAAAAGAAATTTACAAGAGAAAAGGGGAAGTATAATCAAGGAAAGATGGAAGTCAAGTGTGATTTTTAAGTTCTTTGGGGCTGCTTTTGGGGATGTCAAGGGAATCCAAGCTTACGGCAGAATTTCAAGACCAGTCATAAATTAATAGGGTATTGGAGGGATACAGAAGATGACCCAGCAAGTGCTGGTGACAGTCATCTCTCTGGTATGTGACAAGGGCTCTTCAACCGTTCGCCCAGGAGAAAGTGTATAGGAAGGGCAGGTGAACCTGTGTCCCAATCACAGATTTGTTTGTTGGCTTCCTAGAAGGTCTATTACATAGTTATTATTTTTTTGAGCACTTTTCACCAAACACTTATTTATATTATGCCTTTTACTTTTCTCCATAGCTCTAAAAAGAAGGTATATTGGATTAATTTCATAGATGGAATGAGGTCCAGACAAGTTATGCAATTTATCCAAGGTCACATAGACAGTTTTTGTGGAGCAGAGATTTGAAACTATCTATTTGAATCTAAAACACATAGTCTTTACATTGCATTGCCCCCAAAGGGTAATACGGCTGATTAGTTTACCTTAAACCCTCATATTATAGACTCTAGATCTGACACAGTGGAGTCCTAGATAGAACTGCTAGATCAAAGTAGAAGACACCCAGTAAAATTAGAATTTCAGATAAATAACAAATAATTTTTCTTGTATAAGTATGTACCATGAACTATTTAGAATATACTTATAATAAAACCCCATTTGTTATTTATCTGAAATTCTAATTTAACTGGGTGTCCTGCATTCTTTTTTGTTAAATATGGTAATCCTAATCTAGTAAACTCCCCAGATGAGAGAAGGAAAATTTGGGCTTTCTTACTATTTTGAAAGAATTGAGAAGTCCAAAAATCTTGATTGGAGAGAAATTCTCTAGTTTTCCTCTGTGGCTTTGTCAGAGCCGGTATGTGCCAGCTACTGGTATAAACTCAGAGAACAATGCTACTCTTGGCTGCCCAGTAGCAGTTTCCATGGTCCCAACCACACTTGGAAGAGACACAAACTTTGCGTGCTTACCAGGGCAAGAGAGGGGCCACAGCACAAGAACTGGATTCAGTGAACAGACGAACAGGCAGACCATTTCCTAAAGCCACTGAGAGCTTTGTGAAGTGAAGACCAACTGATGCCTTCTTTATGGTTTGGTGGAGAAATCACAGGGTCTGGCTCTCATCACCCAAAGTTCAAGGTAGTAGTTCAATGTTTCCATTTATTTATTCAACGATTAGACAAATATATATAGCACATCTGCTATGTGCCAGGCACTATTCTAGGTTTTGACAGAAATGAACAAAAATGAAAAAATAAGCCCACTGGAGCACATTCCAGTGGGGAAATAAGACAAGATCCGTGGCATAAGCAAGTAAACCTGGCCAGGTTTGCCATCCCTGGTACCCACTCACAGATTAGTCAATGCGTTTCTATGGAAAAAGTTGAGAACTAGCAGGAGAAAATGAAAATAGTAATTGAGGAAAAGAAGAAAAGGAAATAAATATCTCTTAGGCCAGGATAATAATTTAAATTGATTTTGAAAGTAATAAGAAAAAGTTGATGAACTTGAAGTCATACAATATAAAATTTGAGGCATGTTCAGTGTGGTGGAGAAAGAGGAAGATAATTAGCATGGCTCAAAGATAGTCAGGGAGAGTTGAAGCTAAGAATATTCGCATAAGTCTATAATTTATAGATCATATAAATAAATAAATCTTCCAGGTAGCAGAGCATGGAAATGTTTGGCTCAGGGTAAGAGATTAGGGGTACTTAGAAGTTCTTTGGAGCTTTTTAGACTCTTCCTTCCTAGGAGAAGTATTATCAACTTTTGTGATAGAAAAGAGAAAGAAGAAAAGTCATCCTTTAGCTTAGCATATTTACTTTTAAAATTTATCTTGTTAAGACATCCCTATTTGTACTTGAAGAATGACAATGTACGTTTCTACGGCTAACATCAAAGTCTGTGAAAATCATATTGGATAAGTCCATGATTTGGATAGGAGAAAATGTTGAATATTTCAGAGAAATGGGTGATTCAAGAACCTCATGTCTGAATATGGAGTTAAAGCATAAACCTACTCCTGAATCATCCTCCATTGATTTTCTTGTGTGTGTGTGTGTGTACTGGGATGTATCTCATACTACACGGGTGTTAGTGTCCCTGGTTCAGAGCTCTCCTTGTTATCTCCCAGAACTAGGAGAGGAGTATCTTGATTACACAAGGCTTAAACAGTGTTAGGTACTGTAAAATAAAAAGCCCATAAAATGTGAGGCAATAAACATTAAGAGTCAGGCTATTGTGTAGTAGGGTGGAAAATATATTAAACTTAAAGAACATATCAGTGCTGTAAAGACTATAGATAGCATTCAGTCCATTGTTCTGTCTTCACAGATGATGATCACAGAATGGGAAGTACTTATCATAATAGATTCACATGGAAAGCTCGTGATAATTTATTGAAACAACACATCTATCTAGATTTTTCGTTTGCAATCTATCTGTTGTCAGTCTGCATTCCACTACATTGAGTGATTGATTTATACCATATTTTCTTGAAAATCTCTTTAAAAAATGATTGATTCTTCCCTTTTGAGACAAGATGAAGTCCTGAGCTTTTCTGACTTTTCCAGTGAGGGTCTAAGAAGCAATGGTCCCTGTACCCTGAAGAATCTTTTTTTTTTTTTCCCCTCTCATCATCTAAGGAACCTGAAAGAGAACCATCAGACACTCAACGACATCAGAATGAGCGACAACACTACTTTGGCTCCTCCAGCTTCAAACCAGGGTCCCACTACCCCACGCAAGGGGCCCCCCAAGTTTAAGCAGAGACAGACTCGCCAATTCAAAAGCAAGCCTCCTAAGAAAGGTGTTAAAGGGTAAGACCAAAATGAAAAAGACTTTCTATTTTTTCCCCCACAAGCCTGCTTTGATTTTGAGAAATTAATGCTCCCAATATTAAATAGACTTAGAAAGATTTCTACCCCATCCTCTCTTTTCCTCTCTACCACAGTCTTTACTGAATCAATTAGTTTTTAGCCCCGGGATGCTTTCTCTCTCACCCCCCAGGCTGTGGTGACATTTAAAACGACAAATGGAGCCGGTCATAGCAACCTTTGACTTGACCTTCCAGACTTTTCTTGACCACTCCTCTTCACCAGTACACCCTGTGGTTTAATTTGGAATACTAAAACACAGGCCATTTCCAGAACGCAGAGTTTATTTTTATGGCTTCAAATGTTAAGTCTTCAATTCTTTATTTTTCTCTTTCTCTTCTTGGCAAAATCCAATTTATTCTTTAACATATATTCATATGTTAATTTCTCTTTTGAAGCCATTACTGACTCTCTTAGACAAATGTGATCATGACTTCCATGTCTGCATTTCATACATTCAGCTGCGATAACCTGTATTGTTTTACATTACATTTATTTATTTACATCTGTTCTCTGAGATTGAAGTACCTCAGAGAAAATTCATTTTTTTCTTAATTCTATGTTTAATACAATGCCTGGCACATAGTAAATGCTTGATAAATGCTTTTGTACTGCTAACCAAATAGATGAATTAATCATTTTAATGTCTTTCATACTGTGTTTTCATTCCAATTTCTTCCTTCCTTCCTTCCTTCCTTCCTTTCTTCCTTTTAAGATTTTATTTATTTATTTATTTGACAGAGAGCTCAAGAGAGCACAAGCAGGGAAAGCAGCAGAAGAAGGAGAAGCAGGCTCCCTGCTGAGCAGGCAGCCTGATGTGAAACTCTGTCCCAGAACTTTGAGATCATGACCTGAGCTGAAGGCAGACACCCAACCTACTGAATCACCCAGGAGCTTCCATTCTATTTTCTATTTTTAAAAGTGGAGCTTGACTAAATTTCCCCAGGGATAGTTCTAGTTAGCTCTCAGTTGTCTTAGGCTAGATTTTTATGAGGGGCAAATCTCACCACAGAGACACACTGTCTGAAACCAGCCTGAGTCACTTTGTCTTTTCCCTAGGTCAATGCAAATAAAATATTTCTCAAAGACAAAAACTTAAACCTCTTCCTGCCCCCTTAGTCAGGAAGCTGTCAGTAGGAGACATTTCAGGATCCTTTCACTCTGATATCAGCTAATTTTTCTTTTTCTCTCTATAGGTTTGGAGATGACATTCCAGGCATGGAGGGGCTAGGAACAGGTGAGCCTCCCAAGACTGTGGACTTTCACTTAGAATTTCACCACTATCCATTCTTTAGGCCTCAAAGGGCAGTGAAATAGCTAAGGCAGCAAGCAGATCCTTGAAGACATAGAAGTGTGGGGGTTAGTTTAATCACCTCAGTAAATACACATGTGCCCTGAGGCAAAAACTCTAATAGAAATCAAGCTAAGGCCCAAAGATACTAAATCCTCTTGTTCTGTTAAACAATGCTTGAGGACATCAAGTTGTAGACTTTCATGGTAGAAAGATTCTCAGCGTTTGTCTATCCCAACTTCATCATTTCTTCAGAAGAGAAATCTGAGACAAAAAGGAATGAAGCTACAGTAGGAGGCCGCAGAGTGAGGTATTGGAAGCAAGGGAGGAGCCTGGAGAACTTTTTCACTCTACCAGACAACGCACTCCCTAACCACCATCCTCTTTTCACAGCTGCTCTGGCACCCAGAACAGGGCCTACACACCGAATGTACCCAATCCAAGATTTTTCAGTTAGCTAGAATAATTGGATTTGTTGGATAATGAATGAAAATGACTGGCTCTTCCCTTTAAAAATACTAAACTGTATTTTTTAGAGCTATTTTGAGTTTGCAGAGACCTTAAGCAGGAAGTGTAGAGCTCCTGCATACGCCTGTACGTAGCTTCCCCTATTATCAGCATCTTGCATTGGTGTGGTGCATTTGTTGTAAATGATGAGCCGGTGTTGGGAACATTATTATTAGTGAGCATTCATAGCTTATATTAGGATCCATTCTTTGTGTCGTCCAGTTTTGACAGATGCACAGTGTTGTGTTTCCATAACTACAGGTACATACAGAATAGAGGTCTTAAAAATCCCCCATGTTCTACCTGCTCATCCTTTCTCCCACCCTCCACAAACTCTTGATAACCACAAATCATTTTACTTTCAAAAAAATTTTGCCTTTTCCAGATTGTCATATGGTTAGAAGTATACAGTCTATAGATTTATAGCCTGGCTTCTTTCACTTAGCAATATTTATTCACGTAAGTTTCCTCCACGTCCTATATGGCTGGATAGTTCTTTTTTTTTTTTTTTTTTTTTTTTTTTTTTAACCACAGAATAATATTTCATTCTATGGCTGTATCACAATTTGCTTATCCTATTAAAAGACAAATCGTTGGGGCGCCTGGGTGGCTCAGTGGGTTAAAGCCTCTGCCCTCAGCTCAGGTCGTGATTGAGCCCCGCATCAGGCTCTCTGCTCAGCAGGGAGCCTGCTTCCTCCTCTCTCTCTGCCTGCTTCTCTGCCTACTTGTGACCTCTGTAGGTCAAATAAATAAATAAAATCTAAAAAAAAAATAGACATTTTGTTGCTTCCAAATTTTCACAAGTATAAATAATTCTGCTATAAACACCACTGTGAGAGTTTGTATTTTTTGTATTTTTAAAAATATTTTTATTTATTTATTTTTTAGAGAAATAGCAAGTGACAGAGCTTGAGAGGAGGGTGGTGAGGAGAGGGAGAAGTAGACTTCCCAATGAGCAGAGAGCCTGATGTGAGACTCAATCCCAATACCTGAGCTGAAGGCAGATGCTTAACCAATGGAGCCAGCCAGGTGCCCCATTGTGCAGGTTTTTGAGTGAAGGTATTTTCAACTCATCCAATACACTTTTGATAAATGGTGTGATTAGTAATCAGTGTCCTTACCAGGCAGTTCTTAGTGTATTTGCTTTTTACAGTCAAATGTCACTCCTGGGAGCTCAAATACATTTTCCAGCTATTTTCTAAAGCTCATTTGCTATTCTCCTAAATCAACTGCTTCTGTATTTTGGCCAGACTACATAAGACCAGCAGATTTCCTTTGGGCTCTGGAGGATATGCTTAACTCTGCCAACGTATTTGGAACACTAGAAAGAGCTTTATACTGAGGGGAGATCTGAGATCTTTGGCTTGGTTTTAATCCCACTCTGATTTTTTTTTCTTTTGGTAGGTATTTAATCTCTTTGGGTTCCAGTCAGCTTCTCTGTAATTCAGGGATAATAATATTTTATTGCCTGAAGCAAAAAATTGGATTAGTAGATGCCTTGAGATTACTTCTCAGTATGCAACTGGATATATTAGGCATTTCAAAATCTAAAGGAACTAAAGAGTGAGTCAGAGAAGCCCAAGGAATGCATCTGAATGGGCAGGGAGTAAGAAGGCAGTGGATTTCCAGATCATGGGAATTTAAAATGCTTCTATTTCTCATTTTAACTCTTGGCCTGACTAGAATTCCACTTGTGTTCTTTCCATAGTCATTGTGCTTTGAGGAGACCTGTTTGATCAGTGACCTGCACCACCTCATGCTAGCTCCAGTCAAAAGCCTTGGGTCACCTCTCCAAAGAGCTACAGAATGAAACCAATGGAGATACCTACCTGGGGTGGGGGGCATCAGAACTGTGCAAGGGATTAATTAGGCAGTCAGTCTAATCCTTCCTGGGCTAAGGGCAATTATAGGTAACTTTCTGGTTACTGAGACAATGAATGGGAGAGAGGAGTGAGGTGTCTCCAGCCAAAGGATGTCTTCTGGAGCACAAGAAGGCTTCTCAAGGCTCTGGGGGGCAGGGTCAGTGAGGCTGGCTTACAAGCTCTTCTTCCCTCTCTTGCAGACATCACGGTGATTTGTCCCTGGGAGGCATTCAGCCACTTGGAACTGCATGAGCTTGCTCAGTTTGGGATCATCTGAGGCACCAGAGGTTCTGCCATTCTCAACAGCAGCTGCTGTAGTTTTAATTCCTTTTGCCCTATTGATCTGCCAGAGTCTTGAAATTCAGCTGTTAGGAAGTGGTTTCTTCCGCTGACAGTCATTTCCCCTAAATTGCTGCAAAGAGCTCTCTTAGCGTCAGACCCTCTCCTGCCATATAGTTCAGCTCAGAATAGTGGATGCAGATAGACTTGTTCAATCATTTCAAACTTGACCACCTTTTCTTATCAGCTGCTTAGAATTCATCCATAGTTCTCTAAATATTGTTTATTTTTGAAGTCCTTCAAATCTATTTAAAGGCATTCCCTGTAGTTAGTAGCAGCTTTTAAAGATAACATTTATGTCACTCCCTTCCCCTTCTCATTTAATAAAGGACATACTGACCTTGAATCTGATGATGCAGCTGTAGTAAATGCTGTATGCAAATATCTGATACCCTGTTCTGAGAGCCAATTAAACAAAGAAACAAGCACAGGGCATATGAAAGAGCGTGGGAGGAAGAGTCAAGCCCTGATTCTGCTTTGTAACTTTGTGAATCGTGCACGTTCTGGGTCTTAATTTTATGGAACTGGGTCATCCCTGAGGTCCTAAGCAGCTTGTACAAATTGGACAGCCTTATGTTTGATGGAAGACTGGAGATTCAAACTCAGGAATCTGATAATGTGAGCCTTCCTCTCCCTGCCTTGTCTCAGCTGATTGAAAAGATTTAGATGCTAGAAAGTTTAGACTTAGATGCAAAGGACAGGGGGTTGAACCCTCTAGATAAAATGATGGGTTGCTTCACCGTGGAGGTTGTGTCAAATGTAATGTGTACATAACTATCTTTCCTCAATACTTTCAAGGCAATTGTGCAATTCAAAGCCTGCCTCTGTCTGACTTGGATGCTTTGGGTACGGGCTGTATTAATTTCTTCATTTCAGTTTTGTAATCTGTGGTGAAAGAATGGAGTAAATTAACTGAAAGGAGAGGTGGGATTATAGAGAGGAAAGAGAGAGGCGGGATTATAGAGAGGAAAGAGATCTGGGTTCCAATCCTGACTTGACCAGTAAGTTACTCTGTAATTTGGGACAAAGTTTTCTCCCTTTGGATCCTC
This sequence comes from Mustela putorius furo, assembly GCF_011764305.1. Taxonomy (NCBI): domain Eukaryota; kingdom Metazoa; phylum Chordata; class Mammalia; order Carnivora; family Mustelidae; genus Mustela; species Mustela putorius. The sequence goes on along the minus strand of NW_025422368.1, from coordinate 33,297,292 downwards.
TAGGCTGCCTGAATCAGATAATATAAGGTTTGAGGTGGTGATAATTCCATGGTATTGAGGCCTGCAGAGTCCAAGTAAGAGAATTCAAGGAGCTCACACTCAAGAAAATGTCTTGTGCTACAGGCTCCACACCGTTTTGCACAAATGACCTACTGACCTCTAGCCAGAAGACTAGAAGCCCAAGGAAGGCATCTAGATTAGTGTGGGGAAAGGAGACTGTGGACTTCCAGACCATGGGAATTTAAAGCACTCCTATTTTTTTTTTTTTAATTCTTCACCTGATTAGAGTTCCATTTCTGTCCCCCCACCCCCACCCCTTAGCAGAAAAGAAAAAGTACAGAAGAAAAAATAAAATATAAATTCAAGAGTAGAACAGTGACGCGCAGGAAGAGAAGCCTGGACGTGTGCCTCCCCCTCCAGGAGTGACTCCAACCTCTGCCCATGTCCCTGTTTTCTGTCCGGCGGTGGTTCCATTTGATAGCCAGGGCCCCGGGTTGAGCCTCTTTCATTCCCATATGCCTCTTGGTGATGGAAGTCCTGGTTCTTGTCCAGCTAGGTGAGACTCTGGTCCACATTTGGCTTACTTTGCAAATGTTTCTCTAAACATTTTAAGATGCACCCAGAGAAACATACTCAATGGCCAGGCTGGAGAAAGACCTAGAAACCCTGCTACATGAAGAACTGTTGAAGGAAAGGATAATATTTAGCCTAGAGGGGGGAAATGATCATTACCAGCAAATATTTGAGAAGTTGTAATGATCAGGATGAAGTAGATATATTTTATGAAGTATTCTGGCATTTGGCGGTACACTGGAACAGATAAATTGAAAGCTATTCAAATCCCAGAATCCTATTCTTTCCATCTCTAATTCTACATCTACCATTTTTTTTTTATTTCTAATAAGAAACAAGAAAGCCCTTCTTATATAAATGGCACCTAGGAAAGAGATAAAGGTAAATCATGGTCCCCATCAAAGTCCTGGCAGCAGAGATGCCACACTCAGAGTAACTGAAGAAGTTTAAACAAAGGGACTATTTTCTTTTTTAAGATTTATTTATTTATTTATTTATTTGACAGACAGAGATCACAAGTAGGCAGAGAGGCAGAGAGGGAAGCAGGCTCCCTGCTGAGCAGAGAGCCCGATGCAGGGCTCAATCCCAGGACCCTGAGGCTTAACCCACTGAGCCACCTAGGCACCCCAACAAAGGGACTATTTAAAAAGGCTTGGGGTAGGGGTGCCTCACTGGCTCAGTCAGTAGAACATGTGACCCTTGACTTTGGAGTCTTAAGTTCAAGCCCCACATTGGGTATAGAGCTTACTTAGAAAGAAAGAAGGAAAGAAAGAAAGAAAGAAAGAAAGAAAGAAAGAAAGAAAGAAAGAAAGAAAGAAAGAAAGAAAGAAAGAAAATAAGCTAAAAGAAACTTGGGAAAGGATAAAGTGTATCTATAAAAGGTAGACAGTAACTTGGGGCTAGCCACACTGTTGGGGCTACAATGTTTCCAACCTTACACCTGACTGGAATCCCAGTACGTCTTCTCTATAAGAAAGGCCCCCGGAAGGGCCACAGTGATCACAGTGATCAGCCCACAGTGATCCTGAGAGTCATTGGGAGGGGGTGGGGAAGAGGCTCATCGACAACTCAGTGTTCTTCTCCCATTCTCTACTCTCCTGTTGATGCCTCCCATTGGATAAACTCAGTTGGAAGTCAGAAGACAAAGGAGCCCATTTCTCTGGTCTACGGTTCACTTCCAACAGCCGGGATCAGGTGGAGAAGGGTGGAGAGTGGATGCGAAGGGACAAATGGGGACGATCCGGCGGGGCACAGGAAGCAAGAGCGGATGTCATTTGTCCACCGGCGATTGTTAGTTGGAGTTGGGAAATAAGCCCGGGCATGTGTGAAACCTGCGGAGGGAGAGGAAGGGCAACGTCAGATAGGAGAACACAACAGACAAAAGAGAACAATCACAAGAGGAAGTTCTAGTATTTAAGGGTTTGGATAATTAGTGGAAATGTTCTGACACTTTCTTGATGATAATAACCACTGAGGATTTCTTGAGAAAAACACAGAATGTGGTTCCATTCCAGATTTTCTGAATAAAGTTCTGCAGGGGTGAGATACCAAATCTTTTATTTTCCGCAAGAGGGGCTCCAGGGTATTCTTTTAAAGTTGTGTCAGTTTGAAAACACAGATGTGGTCCCAGGCTATGATGGGAACATTAGGAATTAGAAAATTCCCGTTGCCACCCAGACCGATGGGTGGGTCTGGGTGCTGACATAGGGTCCATGTGCCCCTCATAACGTATGCAATAGATGTGAGAACAGGAACTAAGATTTGGGTGTCCCAACTCTTAGATTGACAGAATAGACATGCCTCATGACTTCAGACCTAACCCAGTTTAAATGCTTCTTAAATTGCACAGAATGTCAGAGAGTTTAGAATGTAAGTGTTAGACTGAAGCAGTTCCAAGAAATGTAGAACCAAACAGGCACCATGACTCCCAGGTGAACCTCTTGCCATTGTCTCGAGTGGTGGTCACCCTTCCTCTGTAGCCTATGTCTCTCCCTATCCTCATCTTCCTCCTTTGACTGAAATGGGGGGGGATGAGGGGGAAGGAGACAGGGGAGACAGTGTCCTTCCTTCCTTCTCCACCCCTCCCCTTTTCTATTTGTTCACATTATTGGATAGAAGTTGGGGTTGGTGGTGTTGGTGACATAAGCACCAACCCTCATTCTAGAGCTTAGGAGATTACCATCGGAGCAGAAAATCATGTGTAAGGAGAAAATTCTCCTCCAGAGTGCCCCACCACAGATAAACAAATGCAGCTGTTATTAAACAATTGAAACTGTGCAGTTTGCCTCTATTTTTTTTCCTTTGCACAATGAGAAAAACAAGAATCACCATAAACTGAGGAAAGGAAGGAAAGTATTTTCTCAACAACTAAAGAAGTGAGGGGAAAACACACATAGAGAAAGATAATCAGTTAGACTAAGATTCTGCACAAGAGGAAAACCAGTCACTCGAGACTGATCAGCACAGCAACTAATATTATGACAACTGAGCAAATATAACCCTGCATTGTTTTAAAGAGAGAAACAGAAAAGGACTTCTATTTTAGAAGAGGCCAGAGGGAAAGGCATAGGCCACCAAAATTGCGTGCTTGTATAAAATAGCATAATGCTTTCTGCAACTCCAAATGATTTATTTGACTCTCCTCTTACTTTTTAAGGGCAGAGTCAGACTGATGGAAACTCGAGTTTAAAACAAGAATCGTAAACTTAAAACATAAATCCACATCAGTCTTACCATGCCTTTACAGCCAAACAATCAGGAGGGGTGAGTTCTGCCCGGCTGTGTTGCCTACGATCCGCTGGACATCTTGGGCTCAGTGTTTGAAAACAGAGCAAAGATATTGGACTAAATACCAAAGGAAGCAAGGTTCCTTGCAGTATAAAATTCTAGAAACCAAATAGACCTGAGCACGTTTCAACCATGAAAAACCATTCTCTTTCTGGCCAGAAGATCTAAGGCACTGAGTCCCCAGCTCTTTTCACGTATAATACTACCACCTGCTGTAATGAACGAGCACCTCATGGACCCTTGGAAGACCATCTCTATCAGAAAACTTGTAAATCCATGGAGCTCGTTCTGAATTTGTCCCCATTCACTGACCTGTTTCAGTTGTTGTACTCCATGGGTATTTATCTGTATTAAGTGCATGCTTATTTGTGCCCCAAGATAAACATTAGAAGAATATACACGGGAACAAGGTAAATCTCATTTTCACCCACTGCCCTCTGTCTCCCGGCCATTCTCAGGCAATCCCTGTTACTAGTCTGGTGTGAATACGGCCAGAGATGATCTTACGTGCATGCATCTTTCCCTTTGCATGACGATCACATACCGTAGTCACTGTTCCATACCTGCTTGGTCACCTTCTTCTTCTTCTTCTTTTCTTTTTTTTTTTTTTTTTAAAGAGTTTTTTATTTATTTGACAGACAGAGATCACAAGTAGGCAGAGAGGCTGGCAGGAAGAGAAGGGGAAGCAGGCTCCCTGCTGAGCAGAGAGCCTGATGCGGGGCTCGAGCCCAGGACCCTGAGATCATGACCTGAGCCAAAGGCAGAGCCTTTAACACACTGAGCCACCCAGGTGCCCCGCTTGGTCACCTTCTTATGCGGGGGATTGCCCCATGTCTGTACATTTTTATGTTCTCTCTCTCTATATATAAAATCTATTTGTCTGAATAGATATCTATCTATCCATCTACCTATCTATATACACACACTTTTCCTAACACTCTTGTCTACATATAATATTACTAAATTTTTATTTTGCCTGAGATTGAGCAGGTTTTCATGTTTTAAAATCACATTTATGAAAAAATCAATTTTACATCTTTATGAATTGCCTTCTTATATGCTTTGCCTATTCTCTGATAAGATGTTTGATCTTTGTACTGAACTGTAAAATACTCATCTCTAGCTAACTGTCAATCTCTCTATCTGGCTGAAAGAAAATACTTGTTTTTTATGTGTAGTAATTTTCTTTTCCTATTTGGTTTCTTAGTTTTTTATATTCATTTATATTATTTTTTATCATGTAGGTGTTTTAGATTTTATGTAGTCATATTTATAAATTTTAATGACTTCTGTGTATTTTTGTTTTACTTAGGTTTTCCCCTTCCAAATTTGAAAAAAAAAAAAAAAGCTTTTACATTTTCTCCCAATTTTTCTTTCATTTCTTTCCTTTAAATCTCAGATTCATTTGAAAGTTATTGTTGCAGAGAGTATTTTTCCCAGGTAAAGAGCCATATATCCCAAGAGAATTTATTTATTTCACAATCTGTGTTCCCACTACTTTATTGAATCTCTACGTTCATCACAATGGCTCTATTTCTGTCATTTTACACTGATCTGTCCATTTTTAAACAGATACCAGCTTCAGACTATGTCGTAAGATCTGACAAAACTTTCATTGTCTCAGTATGATTATTTGTTATACATTTTCTGGATATTATTGTATATTTATTTTTTCATTTATAATTTAAAAATCAGCTTGTCTAGCTCCTTCCACTCTCATCCTGCACATGAACCCTCTGAAAAATTATCTTGGAATTATTTTTATTGTGGTTTTAAAAAAAAGTGAAATATACTCTCTTAAATTTTTATGTACAATATTGTTAACTATAAGCACAATGTTGTACAGCAGATCCCTAGAAACATCTCACCTTGTATGACTGAAACTATACCTATTAACTAACAACTTCCCATTCTCCCCAGCGCCTGGTAACCTCCATTCTATTTAATATAAATGGAATCATGCAGTATTTGTCTTTCTGTGACTGACATATTTGACTTACCATAATATCCTCAAATTTTATCCATGTTGTAGCATATGACAATATTGTCTTCTTTTTCATGACTGAATAATATTTCATTGGATGTATCTGCTCTGTTTTCTTCATTCATCTATCAATGGACATTTAGCTTGTTTCTACCTTCTAGCTATTTTGAATAATGCTGCAAATAAACATGGGGGTGCAAATATCTCTTTGAGATCCTGATTCAAATATTTGGGGTATATACCCAGATGTGGAATTGCTGGATCCAGTGATAGGTCCATTTTCTTTTTTTATTTTTTGAGGAACTGTTATAGGGTTTTCCATAGGAGATGGACCATTTTACATTCCAACAAAAGTGCACGAGGCTTCCAATTTCTCTACAACCTTGCCAACACTGATTTTCTGTTTTATTTTGTTTTACTTGGTTGTTTATTTTTTTTAATGGTTATTCTAACAGGTATGAAGTAATCTCATTTGTGTGTTTTGAAGAGACTGTCTTTTCCGCGTTGTGAAGCATGACACCCTTATTGATCATTTGACTGTATATGTATGAGTTTACATTTTACATTCTAGTCTGTTCCATTGATCTATATGTCTGTGGTTATGCCAGTACTACACTGTTTTGATAATTGTGGCTTTGAAATATGTTTTCAAATTGGGAAGTCTGGGGTCTCCAGCTTTGCCCTTTTTTAAGATCATTTTGGCTATTTGGGGACTTTTGTGATTCTTTATGAATTTGGGGTTATTTTTTATATTTCTGCCAAAAAGACTATTGAGATTTTCATAAAGATTATATTGAATTTATAGGTTGCTTTGCATACTACATACCTTTTAACAATATTAAGTTTTCTAATCCATGAACATAGGATATTTTAATTTTTTTTCCCATTCAGTCACTCTATGTCTTTAGGCTGGAGAATTCAATCCACTTTCATTATTGATAAGGAAGGACTTATTATTGCTTTTTTATTAAATGTTTTTTGTCTGTCTTATATCGTTTTTGTTCCTATCTTCCTCTCTTGCTGTCTTCTTTTGTATTTCATCAATTTTACGTAGTCATATGCTTTGATTCCTTTCTCATTTTCTTCTGCCCATCATCTATAGGTAATTTTTTTTCTAGTTAGTATGTTATTTTCATAAAGCATCTTATCATGATAACAATGTATTTTAAGCTGATAAAAATTTCAATGGTATACAAATACTCTACACTTTTGCTCTTCTTTTCTAGGTTATTGGTGTCACAAATTACATCTTTTTATATTATGGATCCTTGAATATATTTTTATAGTTATAGTTTCTTTCTGCTTTTGTTTTTTAACTTCTAAACTAGAATGAAGGTGGTTAACATAGGGCACCTGGGTGACTCAGTTGCGTAAGCAGTAAGCATCTGCCTTTGGCTCAGGTCATGATCTTCATGATGCCAGAGTCCTGGGATTGAGTCCACATGGAGCTCCCTGCTCAGTGAGGAGTCTGCTTTTCCCTCTACCCTTCTCCCCCTGCTTGTGATCTCTCTCTCTTCAAATAAAGTCTTTTTAAAAAAGTGATTAACATACCATCATTACAATATTAAAATATTACAATATTCTTTGTCTATATATTTACTATTACCAATAAGCTTTATATTTTTTTATGATTCTGTGTGGCTGTTTAGTGTCTTTTTGTTCTTACGTGAAGGACTTCCTTTATTATTTCTTGAAAGGTATTATGTCTGTTTATAAAATGTTGGACCAAATGTTGAACTTGAGTAGACTAAGTTATTTTTTGAAAATGAGATGACGTTTGCCAAAAGAATACATCTGTATCTATATATCTATATCTATATATGTATATATCTTTTTATTTTCCAATCCCCTCAACTTGAGATAATGTTTTTGACCTCAATGATGTCATGGTAGAAAGTTGTAAGATGCAAGCAAGGACGGGAGGAATCAGAACCGTAAACAGAAGCAAGTAGTATGCTTTGGTTCTATCAATTCAATAAACCCGTTTCTTGACAATTTTGGAGACTTATTATGGGTAAGACCCAAAGCTCTGGAACCACAGAGATAAATGGGTTGCCTCTCCAAATGCATTTTCTCATCTATAAAGAAGAGAAAATTGCATTTGATGGAAGTGTTTTTTGGATGGGATATTTGATATTTGATGGGAGTGTTTTTTTGAAGGTCATATGAGATAAGAGTGTAGTATTGAGCTCATAGTAAATGTTCAGTGATCACAGTATGATTGTTATTGTCTTTGTTATTATTATTATGAATCTCTTGCTCTTAAGGTGCTTATCGCTTAGCACAGGGACAAAGTTCGATAGGAGATCACACCAAAGGGAGTCATCAGCTATACGAGTACTGGGAGATTATGTGTATGAAGCGGGTGAGAAGTGAAGTTAGGAAGAGTAGTAATTGGGTGAATATGCCATTGCTCTTCATTTCCGTCATCTTCTGGATGAATTATTACAACAACCTTCAAATAATCCTTCGGTTCTCACCCCTCCCAGCTCATCCTTTAGACTGCAGCTGTAGTGTCTTTTCCCCCAGAATTTAGCACGTAAACTCTGTGAGGACAGTGACCTTGAAGTATTATTCTCAGCTGTGTTCTCAGTGACTGGCATGAAGTCAGACAGACAGTAAGCATTCGATAGATATTTGTTGAATTAATGAATAAATAATGAACTAAAATACTCTGGCCCTAACATTCCTATCTTAGCCCAAAGGCAGTCTCTTTCACGTTCACCTTGTATCCATGAGAGGTCACTTGGCAAAAGTGGCAAAATACTATGCTGACCTAGATATCTGTAGGATCAATGTTGTAAATTCAGCTGAAACTTCTACATACACTGTCTCTCTTCCTAAAAATCAAGAAACTTTTTGAGAAATTTCAATTAAAGGCATATCTACCAGCACCTTGCTTGCATATCCTTCACTGGCTTAGCAGAATTCTGTTGATCTATGCTTTTAAACACCTCCTTAGAGTAAATGAACATATTGTTTTCTATTAAAGACCATAATGTTTTGGAGCACATTAGCTTTTGGTTTTGGCTCTATTATTAGCTCTATTTTTAACTCTATTTAATATTCCATCTGTGGTAGAGGGAAGGGTATTGGGTATAATTAATTGTGGAGTTAACTCACCAAATTTCTGGTTTTGGCCTTTATGTATCTATTGCTCAACATTTTTACTAATACTCTCAAACATTCTTAAGAAAACATTGTGGTGGCCAATTTTGTCTCCCATTTAAGTGTCTGATATGGCCAATTGCCTTGATGCTCAATTATTCTCATTATCTGCCCTTTGAAGTGGGATGTCTCATCTTACATATGATGTCCAGAGACAGTGAATAACGTCCACTAGAATCACAGAAAATCTAAGAGTGGGTTTTGAGTGAAGACCTGGTTGCTGATAACTCCTGGTTTGATGTTAGTTCCTGTTATGGATTTTCCCATGTTCTTCATAGCAAACATGGACAGAGAAAATGTATATATTTATATACACACTATATAAGCACATGTACATATACTGTACCTATAATACCCGTGTGTGTGTGTGTTCAGATGAAGCAATAGAAAATTGTCATACACGTGAAAGAAGAAATGGATATTTATATAATACTTCCTATGTATCTGATGATTTAGATTACCTCCTTTTAGTCCTGAGAATAACAACACAATACATGTGTTGTTAGTAGCATATGACACTATAAGAGAGTAAATCTAGCATGCTTAAAATAGCAGAACTGTGATTGAGATGCTGGAGTTAACAAATTGAAAAGCTCTTTTCTTTACACCTACTATTAGCACAGGATGAAAAGGGACTTAAACTACATTGAACATTCAAGTATAAATGACCAGTTCCCTGGTAGTTTGGAGGTATTCTTGGAATAAGATATATATGGCCTCAGTTAGAACATACTCAGTTATGTGGGGAACCTGGGTGGCTCAGGTGGCTGAGCCTGAACTGCTGATTTCAGTTCAGGTATTGATCTCGGAGTTGCAGGATCGAGGCCCACATTGGGCTCTGGGCTCAGTGACTGGCATGAAGTCAGGGGAGTTGGCTTGAGGTTATCTCCCTCTGCCTCTCCTCCGCTTGTGCTCTTGCTCTCTCCAAAATAAATAAATAAATCTTAAAAAAAAAGAGAGAACATATTCAATGATGTGATGACATTTCTGCTTGAAATCTGGAGACATTTACATAAGTTTAATGAACATTTTCATTATCAACTATTTTTTAAAACTGTGTTTTATGGGTTGAATTTTACTCCCCCCAAAAGATAGGTGAGAGTCCTAATTCTCAGTACCTCTGAATGTGACCTTACTTGAAAATAGGGTCTTTGTAGATGTAATCGATATAAGATGAGATAATATTGAAGTAAGGTGGGTCCATAGCCCAACATGACCACTGTCCTTATAAGAGAAGGGAATTTTGGTCACAGACACTGACACACAGGGAGGATGGCCATGTATAGACGAACATGGAGATTGAAGGTAGGCTGCCATAAACCAAGAGACACCTGGTACTATCAGAAGCTGGATTAGACAAGGAAAGATCCTTCCCTGGAGGCTTTGCAGGGAGAATGGCCTAGCCAGCACCTTCATTTCAGATATGAGACTTCAGAATTGTGAAAGAAAAGATTCCCAATAAGTTATCCTGTTTGTGATACTTTGCTATGGCCGCCCTAATTGCCTTGTTATAGTTTTGTAGTAGGAAATTAATACACTCTGTTAGGTCTTAAAAATGGATACAAAAGCTAATGATTTATTCATTAACCATTATTTTAAAGATTTATTTATTTATTTTAGAGAGAGACTGCATACCTGAGCGAGGGGAGGGGCAGAGAGAGGGAGAGAGAGAGGGAATCTCAAGCAGACTCCACATTGATCACAGAGCCCGATGCATGGCTTGGTCCCAAGACCCCGTGATCCTGACTTAAGCCAAAATCAAGAGTCAAACGCCTAACTAACTGTGCCATGCAGGCACTCCATCATTTCTCAAATATTTTGAGCACCAATTTGTGCCAAGTACTCTTGCACAGGCATAATCTGTGCTGCAGACATAATAAAGAGCAAAACCAGACATGATCCTTGCCTTTGTGACACTTACACTCTAGTTGGGGAGAAATATAATAAACCAGATGACATACAGAAAAACACAATTTCAACTGTGGCTAGGTTTATGATCATCTGTGCTGCATAAAACTGTAAGTGTATTTAATGGAGAAATAGCCAGGTAAGGCAGCCAGAGTAGACATTCTCGATGAAATGACAACTGAAGCGAGTGAGATGTGAAGGAAAAAATCTCATCATCTAGATGATGGGGTATAAAGATGTGGGGAAAGATACCAGGCAGAGGGTAGAGCACATTTCAAGGCCCAGGGAGGAGTGAGCCTGGAAGTTCAAGGAATTGAGCAAAGACTGTGAAAAGAGGAGTATAGGGAGGATGCAGGAGAAACACATTACAGGACAAGACCGGAGAGACAGCGGGAGTCAGACCACGTGCCTTGTACGCCATTACAAGAATTAGACCTTTATTCACCCATCCTAAGAGAACGTTAGAGAAAGCCAAGGGGTTCAAGGTTACTCCAAAGAAAAGAGCTAGTGGCTGATGGTGTGCTTGTACCAGATTATGTCCTGGGTTCTTCCCCCCAGATTACCCAGTGTCCTGGAACCCAGGCAAGAGAGGCTATAGTCAGGGACTGTGTCCCTGAAATCTGGGAGAAGCACTGAGAACACAATGGAGCAGGAGGATATTCAAAGCCTTAGTAACTGTCTCTTCAGCGGTTCAGAGTGTTCTAGAAACACTATGCAAGAGCAACACCAGCAGCATCTGCATCTTTGGCAGCCAGCATTGCCCCCAAAAAGCCTGAGCAAGAAAAAGAGAAAATAGCGAAGAAATCATGATGGCCGATTTTACGTATCAACTGAGCAAGGCTATCGTGCCTACTTATTCAATCAAACATGAGCTAATAGGCTAGGCAGATAACTCTGTAATTGTGATTAAGGTCTACATTTGATCGATTAAAATAAAGGAGATTATCCACCAGGACCTGGGTGAGCCTGATGTAGTCAGTTGTAGGCCTTGAGAGCAGAACTGATGTTTCTCTGTAGGAGAGTTCGGCCTGTGGACGACAGAACCCATTTCTGCTTCAGAGTTCCCAGCCCGCCTTAAGATTTCAGGCTTGCCTAGCCAGCCCCCACAGCCACATACAACAATTTCTTTCTTTCTTTCTTTTTTTTTTTTTTTTTAAGATTTTTTATTTTATTCATTTGACAGACAGAAATCACAAGTAGGCAGAGAGGGGCAGGGGGAAGCACGCTCCCCGCTGAGCAGAGAGCCCGATGCGGGGCTTGATGCGGGGCTCTATCCCAGGACCCTGGGATCATGACCTGAGCCAAAGGCAGAGGCTTTAACCCCTGAGCCACCCAGGCGCCCCTACAACAATTTCTTAATTAGAATGTCTTATGTTTCTAACCTACTCATTCTGTTTCTCTGGCAGAAAAGGCTGACCGGTGCAGAAGGGAAGGTGCTAAGAGGTTTGGCTGATGAAACTCCTGCCAGAGATCTCAGAAGTAACTGGAGAGGTCAGGGTAGTGAGCAGCAGATTGAATTTCCCGCAGTGGGAGTGGAAGTCCAAACCAGAGGTACACAGTTTGGGGGTTCTTATTTCGAAAACGATGTTAACGTTCAGACCGTCAAAGACCTGCCCTAATGTAGCTCCTCAGTATGGGAGAGGTTTAGTGATGCTGGAAGTGATGCGGGGAGGGTGCCCGTCTCTGAATGGTATTTATGGCGTGATTGAGCCTTTCCTCAAAATCTTGCTCTTAGTTCTTTGTGCTTTGTAATTTCTACCAGCAAGAGAATTAAAAAAGAAAGCACACTCTTTGTAGAACTGGACTTAGACTGCCATCTAGTGGATATTTAGCTTCATAGTCTAGTGTCCGCAAATGCATAAATGGGCACAAATATTCTTAGGAAATGTTAAACAGGCAACAGACTTTACATTATTCACTGCATTACCTCATCTTACAAAAGGACAACATGAGGCACAGAGCATGAAATGACGGGTCACCCTTATTTTTTGGTGAGCCATTTTGATACATAAGCGGCGTGCTCAGCCCAAGCTCAGGAGGAGGTAAGAGGCACAGGTTAAAGGCACAGGTTGGACAGAGATGAGATCTGGGGTGTAAATAAAGATAGGATGAGGTTCAGAAATGGCCGAGGCTGAGAGATGGTTCTTTGCACATTATTTTATTACAAAATTACTGTTATAAAATCAGTGTAAAAATACATACTCAATAAAATTAAAAACTTGTTATCAATAGCAAGATGCCCATCATACCCTTTCTGTTCTCCCTGTCTTTTTAAAGAGAATTTATCCATTTATTTGACATTTGAGAGAGAGAGAGATCACAGAGGCAGAGAGGCAGGCAGAGGGCGAGGGGCAAGCAGGCTCCCTGCTGAGCAGAGAGCCCATGTGGATGTGGGGCTCAATCCCAGGACCCTGAGATCATGACCTGAGCTGAAGGCACTGAGCCACCCACACGCCCTGTTCTCTACTTTCTATGGGTAATTCTTCACCTGCTTCTCTTATTTTTATCTTCTCATGGTTAACAGTAAAACTTTAAATTATAAGTTTATATCTTTATTTAAACAATATTTGCAGAGTCCTTGCTATAAAAGATGAGACACTAACTTATATCATTGGTTACTTCCCTATGCAGTCTCATTCCCTCAGTTCAGTACTTACATTTTTAGATCTTCAATTCATTATCACTATACTTTCATCGATACAGTTTGAGTGACATTTCTTCTATCAGCTTTCATCATTATCTTGAATCTTTACTTATTTAAGATGAGGTGATGAGTGCCTTCACCCCTTTCTCCAACTTTCTTTCCTCTTTTCCACATTCTGTCGGCCACAACTTTTCTTTTACATTCTCAGGACTTTCAGTATGAACATTCCGTTCACTAGCCTTACGAAACCTTCTATAATTTCCTGTTAATTGACCCTAAAAACAAGACTAATCCACAGCAGTCGCATTATTATGACTATATAGTTTTTTCTCCCCCAAAGTAAGGCCAAGTAGTATGCTTAATAAACATTTCTTCTCTATTCGTTCAGTATCTACGTTTCTGGACTGCTCAGTGGAACATCTTTCCAACAACAAAAAAGAAGTCTTGGGGCACCTGGGTGGCTTGGCTGGGTAGGTGTCTCTTTTTTTGTTTTTTGTTTTTTTTTTTAAGATTTTATTTATTTATTTGACAGACAGAGATTACAAGTAGGCGGAGAGGCAGGCAGAGAGAGGAGGAAGCAGGTTCCCCGCTGAGCAGAGAGCCCGATTCGGGGCTCCATGAGGGGCTCCATGTGGGGCTCAATCCTAGGACCCTGGGATCATGACCCCAGCCGAAGGCAGAGGCTTAGGCCACTGAGCCACACAGGTGCCCCTGGTTAGGTGTCTCTTGATCTCAGAGTCCTGAGTTCAAGCCCCACGCTGGGCTCAGCCCTCTGTGGGGAGCCCACAGGAAAAAAAAAAAAAAAAAAAAAAAAAGGAAGAAAAAGAAAGGAAAAAAGAAAAAGGAAAAGAAAGAGGACTCTCTCCCTAAATGTCATGCATTACTCAAAGTCTGGTAAAGTCTTTGTTTATTTCTTTCTTGTTTTTCCAATTATCTTTTTTATTTGCTTGTTCTTTTTTTGACAAAAAACTGTATGTCTTTGTCATACTCTTACAGCTTAACTAGCTTAATGATTATTTTGTATAATGGACCAAGTCCTCTGACTACTTCCTTACCGGATGTCTGACCTACTGGGACTCATCTGGACTGGCCGTTTTCCAAGCTTGTAGCATAGCTGTGTTGTCCCAAACAACAGATTAAATTCCAGATCAGACTTGTGTTTTTCTTCCTGGAAACATTTGTGGTTTTTTTTTTTTTTTTTAAATCATTTGTGCTCTTAAATTTATAAGGATTTTTCATTTAGTCTACTCAACAATCAGGAACGGACTCTTTCTCTGTTGAAAACGTTTTCTCTCAATTTGGGGGATTTTCTGCCCCCTGCTGTTTCTTTGATCATCTTCTTCCCCCCATTTTCTCAGCTCTCTTTCTCTCTGAGATTCAAAGTCCTCTTCTGTTTTCTCTCATATTGTATTTCTGCTTACATTTTTGCTTACATTTTTTGATATTTTTGTCCTTTATTTTTCCTATCATTTTATTGTGTTTTGTTGTTGTTGTTTTGCTTTTTGTTAGTTTGTTTTTCTCTCCTATTTTTAATCTCTTTACCGGTCTCTGCTGCTTCTTCCCATCCCATTCACGGATGTCAAATCTTTTTGTACACCAGGGCTCTGTTTTATCCCCTTCGTGATTTTGTTGTTGTTGATTTTTTTTTTTCTTTATGCTGCTGGGCTTTTTTCCCCCTCACATATCGGGTCACTTAAGATTTGTTTCTTCATATATAAGAACGAAGAATGGGAATTGGTAAAAGCATCTATTGCTATTTTGGTTTCCAATACTGGCTCTCAGACAGCGGCTCCACTGAGTGGAAATTCTGAGAGGGAGTTCTGTTTACAAAGGCGGACGCTGGGTTTTCCAGAAGCTGTGCAGGGGGCTCTCAGGTGCACTTTCTCCGAAAGTGAGAGCAAGGAGACTTTACTGTGGGTGCTGACTTCACACTAGAAGTCTTAGCTTCCCAGACAGCTTGCAGACGTCAGCAGGGAGGGAGATGGAGAGAAAAGAATTTAACCGGCAAACCTCTTCTCTGTTCATATTTTCAGTAAACCTGTCTGTTTCCAGGTTCCTGACCAATCCCTCAACCTGAGCCCCACTGAGATTCTGGTTGGCAGACGGTGGCAGAGGGTATCCCCCACCCCAGGTTCATTCCAGGGTATGACTTCTTTTTGCTCTAGTCCCTCAGCAAACTCCCACCCATGTTCTGTTTTCTAGGGATTTCTTGAACGCTCTCATCTATTGGTCATTCTTGCTTCTATCCCTGCTGCTTTCTTGACTTCGTGTGTCTGTGTGTGTGTATGTGTGTGTGTGTGTGTTTCTGAAATATTTCAGTCTGTTCTGGAGATATGGGAGATAAAGGCATGTGTTGTTGAACAGTTTGATTCCCTTTGATTTTTATTATCTATCTATCTATGAGAGAGAAAGAGAATACCCAGGGGGAGCACAGGCAGAGGGAGAAGCAGGCTCCCCATTGAGCAAGGAGCCTGATGCAGGACTCGATCCCAGGACCCTGAAATCAGGACCTGAGCTAGAGGCAGATGTTTAACTGCCTGAACCACCCAGGTATCCCTGATTCCCTCTGGTGTTAAAATGTTCTATTTCACTAGTGCTAGTGTGTGCTTTTCTGATTTTTAATAAAATAAAAAAAATGCTCTTCCCTGCATTTGTTTATGATATTGGTTTCAGGACAGAGGAATTATTTCACCTCTATTTTGTTGAGTAAGGATTTCCAAAGAAACTTGGGAAATAGTCTCTGTTCTTTCCAATTAATAAACCAAGGACAGGCTGAGGGCCTCTGTGTGTTCTGAAACACGAAATGCACTTTGGTACATAAAAATATAGCAGATTGTTGCTGCCTTCTAGGAATATAAATGGTAATGGCAGGGACAAAGCTTTCCAGGAAAACAAGAATCAAAAAAAAAAAAAAAGAGATTATATAATTAAATCCCAAATTGTATGAAATAAGCCGATTGTCTTTTAAGCTCTTTCAGCCCGAGTGAGAGCTGTGAAGACTGGAGACAGTATGGACGTCTCCCTAGAGGAGCAGGGAGATGAGCCGGCATGAGTGGGACCACATTCGGAGGAAAGGTGGGCGGATGGGAATGGTCAAGGCACAGTCGGGAGGACCCAGTGAAGGTCACCCTGTTCTGGTCTAATGAATGAGGCAAAACCCAATCGAATGTGTAGAATCACTTCTTTAGTCAATAAACATTAATTAAGCATCTCCTGTGCAAGCGAGGTATTGTGTTGGGCACTGGATGGGTCTAGCAGGGAAAGCAATCCTTTCCCCTTTCTGTTTATATAAATAGATGCAGTTGATAGAAGCGTGAACACAGACATAAAGACAGCTCCCATTAGGTCGTTCAGTCTCCTCATTTGTAAAACAAAGACGTTAGACTCTCTATGCCTCCTTTCAAGGATTATAACTTGTTATTCAAAAATCATAGTGAGAAGTGCTTAGAGTGGTTGACTTATTCTATTTCAGATCTAGGAGCTCTCAGATTGCTGCGGCTGCATGGCAAGAATAGATTATTAATATTCATTAGTTTTTGAAAGACAGATATTAGTGGATAGAAATATAATGATTGAAGTTTTCACCACTGTAATTGGTTTTGTAACATTGTAACAAGGTATTAAAGCACTTCCTACTAAGACAGTCTTACCGTGAAAATACAGAGGGACTGTGGATTTTGGACAGGGTGAAACTTACTGTTTGCTGATCAAACAGATGCAAAGGTCCCTGGGAAACAGGAAAGGGAGGGAAATCCCCCCCCAGTTTAATGACCATTCTCTACAGTGGGAAGGAGCTTAATAAGGGACTTCAGCATCTATTCCAGAAAAACAAAGAAGTACATGTCTAAATCTTTTTTTTTTTTTTTTTAATTTTCCAGCAGGATAGGTTAATTCTTAGTGTGTGCCCAGGAGGGAAATCGTCTGAAGACTGTAGAGAACCCTGAAAAAATATACGTTGGTTTCTAACACTTCACTCTTTAAAATCCAAGTTACTCTGAATACATTTACAGTCCTCATCCCCACAACATGCTTATCAGAGAAACTATATTCTGGAATCGGGTAACTTTAACAACTGAGATTTATTGATTAGCTGCAAGTAAACAGGAAATCTGTTGGCTTAAACCTTTTTTTAAAAACCTTCGCTTTTTTTTTTTAATCATGAGAAAGGAGATCAAAAGTGTGTAGGTGCTAGAGACAATTCAATTGCTCAAAGATGTCAAGGTTGCTAAAACATGTCATAGGAGGTACCTCTGGGTTTCCAGGTCCTTTTTTTTTTTTTTTTTTTTTTTATTAACTACAAGATGTTTTAGCACCAGTCATCACATCCTTGTTCAAGAGAAGATGAAGGAGATAGGAGAAGAGGCTAAAATAGCCAGAGAGTACAACACCTATTCTGGCCCGCACTCCAGCACACCCCTGCTTTGAGATCAGAACTGTATGACATGGTTACCTCTAAGCAAAGGAGGCCAGAAAGAGTCCCAGGTTTGTACAAAGAAACCATAAGGATGAAGGGGGTGGGGAATGGCTTTTGGGGAGTCAGTCATCAAGATCTGCCCAATTATGTCATAAAATCAGCATCATACTCTGAACAAATAAATGCTTCCTATTACAGATTTTCCCCACAGCTGTTTGCCAAGATCACCTATTGATTGATATTCGTCTGTTTCTCTATTCAACAAATGTATTACTCTGAGTCAGGCGCTAGGCACAGTGTTCAGTAAATAACACACACAGTGTGTGTGTGTATGTGTGTGTGTGTGTGTGTGTGTGTGTGTGTCTTCCCTCGGGGATCTTCCAGATGAGACAGATAAACTAGAACTGAAGGGAGAACACTTAAATCAGCTTGAAGTTGGAAGGCACTGGGAGGAGGGGTTGTGTGCCAGCCACTGTCTTAAGTCTGGGAAACACAAACACACACACAAAAAACCCTCTCAGTCCACTGGAAAGAAACAGATAAGTGGGAAAAGGGATCAGATAGAGGCTCCTGTCACCTCAGTTCTTCCATTATTTAGGCCTATGGGACAAAGGAATCATTGGCTTTCTTATCCATTTTATTTTGTTTTGTTTATTTTATTTTATTCCATTAATTTTACTTGTTCGAGAGAGTGAGAGAGAAAACGAGTTGGGTGGGGGAGCGGCAGGGGGCAGGGACAGAGAGAATCTCAAGCAGGCTGCATGCCCAGCATGGAGGGTGACACACGGCTCCATCCCACGACCCTGAGATCATGACCTGTGCAAAATCAAGAGTTGACGCTTAAATGACCGAGCTACCCAGACGCTCCTTCTTATCCATTTTAAAATAGGATCTCAGACGTTCTGTAGATCTAACATCTTGTACACCCGATGCTTAGGCCCTTAGAAACAATATTCTGTCTAAGCTCTACAGGCCTGCCGTAGGTTTTCTGGTAAACATACACGTACATGCACACATACACTTTTCTCTACCTTTCTCCCCATTCTATGACCTGAACACCTCTTAACCTCTTTCTTCACTCCGTGTCTTCTTTCCCTTTTGTATCTTCCTTCTCTCAATAGTTGCCTTAAACTCATGAAGGAGTTTCATGAACCTTCAGCTAAAGAATGCACACCTCAATCTGATATTCAGTCAATATGACTGGATGGCTTCTCCAGATATTGATATTTCCATAACACAGGTACGTAACTCCTGTCCTGATCTCCTCGCATGATCCCTCCACCCCTGCTCCTTAGCCTCTTCGCTACACAGTCAGAAAGCAATGGGTTAATACCTAACACTGCGTGAGGCCTGTAGGACCTCATTCTACTACCCATACCTTTTTGGTTCTGAAAGATGTTTAATATCTCTTCTGAGGTATTCAGTAGAGTATAGAGTCTGTAAAACTCAATGTCTTCAGAGGCCAGTAGGTGATGGAAGTGGGTGCAGCAGGTTGAGAGGGACTAGAGGTCATGAGGTTGTGCCCCAGGACAGCATGCTCACATTGGAGGTCATCTTCAAGGACGGCCACAGGAAATCGAGTGCTAGTGTTACCAGATTCTCAGAAGAGGAGTCAGAATATGGGTGTTAGTGTCAGCTGTGAGAAGGAATAGGGTGAGAAGAGTTTTTTAATCCCTCTGGAAATAAAATTTATGTTTATAGCATTTTAAATAGTTAGTATATGGGGCATCTGGGTGGCTCAATCAGTTAGATGTCTGCCTTCAGCTCAGGTCATGATCCCAGGTCCCTGGGATTGAGCCATGCATTGGGCTCCCTGCTCCATGGGGAGCCTGCTTCTCCCTCTCCCTCTTGTTTGTGCTCTCTCTCGCAAAAATAAACTTAAAAATTCTTAAAAATAAACAGTTAGAATATATAACCAGCAGATGTTTTATAGAGTTTAAATTAATTAAGGACCAGTAACTGTATACTGGAATCTTAGTTACTTTTCCTCACATAAGCTACCATAACACACACACACACACACACACACACACACACGTATGTACACACAGATTTGATTAATATTCTCCGTATTTTCATAGTCATGGTGCCTAGAGGAAGCAAAACAAAACATCTGTAATATTTATTTTGCCCAGAGTAAAAATATAACTGAGCTAGAATAACCATCTTACATTACTTTTAGGGAGGCAACTCACTGTACACTAAGCTACCAACAGGTGATTTGCCACCGAAGCTTTAAAGAAAGTTCTTGAAACATCTCTGGGTGTTAATTCTCCTGCATAAGCTGTGCCCAGAGCTCTTCACTAAATCTCTTGGAGAGGATCATGTCAGGCACTGGGGGGTATTTGTGGGGCACTAAAACATCCTCCAACAGAGTGTCCCTGCGTCCACCCACCACACTGTGCGGGCTTGAGCTGGCGTGTGCGTCTTTGGCTTTTTCCAGGAGGCAGCAAAGCTTAGGTCTTGTTGTTTTATCAGAGATGTGTTGTCTGCCAGAATGCTTCATACGAGCTACCCAGAGCAGGAATGATCGCTTAGGAGTGAGAGAAAGTTAATGTAACATGCCAGTCCAGGGGCACTGGAGCGATGAGTTATTTTTATAAAATATTTCATGTGTTCATCACATAACAAAAAGGGAGTGGATTGAAGACCCCTTTCCCCCATGGTCCTAGCACTATGGCCATTGGTTATGTGTTTGCTGTCCGTCTACCCCATTAGAACTTGAGCTCCCCCGGGACAGGGAATCTGTCTGTCTTACTCACTGTTACAACCATCCCAGAACCTTGAAAAGTGCCCAGAAATGGACATCTAATAAATACTTCTTGTTGAATAAATACATGAAGAAGTGAATGGGATGATTATTTGTGTGCATGGATGGCCGGGAAGATCAACACGGCGTGAGCAACGGCTTCCCTACTCTAGACACAGCAATGTTTTTTGTTTTTGGGGGTTTTGTTTGTTTGTTTGTTTTTTACAGATTTGATTTATTTATTTGTTAGAGAGGGAGAGAGAGCACAAGCATGGGGAGCAGCAGCCAAAGGGTCCCCACTGAGCAAGGAGTCTGATGCGGTACCTGATCCCAGGATCATGACCTGAGCTGAAGGCAGATTCTTAACCGCCTGAGCCACCAGGCATCCCTCAATGCTGTTCTTTGTTTGCAAACTTCAGGCGCCCATGGAAGCCATTGGTGTGATTTGCGACTGCCTCAATTTACGTGAAAAGGTTGCTAAGAAGATACTGTGTTGATTCATGAAGCTAGGCTCTATCCCAGACCCAGCTTTCTATCCTCAGCTTTGTGATGCCGGCTTGAGAGGCTGGGAAACACAGTTTGGGCTGCCTGGAGAAGGAGGCCCTGGGGCAGATAGAAGGAGATAGAAAGAGAAAAGTTCCTGTTCCTGTGAACAGCACACCCAGCAGCCCCTGCTCTCTCGGCAGCAGTCACTGCGGCATTCCCTTCTCCAGCTCGCTCTACTCTCCCCCTACCTCTGCAAAGCTGTGAGGACCAGCCAAGCAGTGCCTTCTCTGCAGAGGCCTGGTGAGCTCCAAGGGCCCTTTCTCTATCCCTGTGTTCTTCCCTCTACTGCACTTTCCCTACGGTGGTTCTAACTTCTGGAAGTTTTCTCTGTATCCCCTACCTCAATATCTCCTTTCTGCACTTTCCACCCTCTAACATTTATTTAGGAAATTCCTTAATTGATTATAATTAATTTATACTATTTCTGTCTGTCAAATAATTAGTATGTTTTCCGGTTTCCTACCCTTTAATGGACAAAGATTGATTATGTTATATATCCTAAAGCTACGTGTGTTTCTACAAACTCTATATTTTATTTATTTTTTAAAAGACTTTCTTTATTTGAGAGAGAGAGAGAGAGCACTCACATGGGGACAGTGGGCAGGGAGGGTGGTTGAGGCACAGAGAGGGGAGGAGAGTGACAAGCAGACTCTTCACTGAGTGCAGAGCCTGACACAACTGGTCCCAGAACCCTGAGATCGTAACCCAAGCCCAAATCAAGAGTCGACCACCAACCAAGCCACCCAGGTCCCCTGACGAACTCTGTATTTTAAAGCTCTAACAATTAACCACAAACTAGCTGAACTTTTAAAAATTCAATTTAATTATAATTGCAGGATTTGTTTTAATTAAAAAATATTTTTCTGATGATGGTTATTTAACTGCATAAAATACATGGAAGCATGTACACAATATAAATGCCATCATTCTATTTATCCATTTTAACATATTTCAGTTGGATCAACATATATTTTACTCTTAAGAACAACTTTTTTAAAAAGTACACCATTAAAAAAATCATGAATGGTCCATAAATTCTGACATCATCATCATATCTTTCCACGATATAGGAGGGGAGAAGAACTTCCTATGGGTTCATAATCCTAACCCCAGACCGGAAGTTTTTCTTTTTTTCTTTTTTTTTTCAGATTGAATAATTGGAGTGATTTTCAGAAGGGTCTAATCACCACAGACCTCTTGCTTGTTCCTGCTAGAGCCAGTTCATGGCTAGAAGGATGCAGGTACATAGAATTTGAGAAGCCAGTTCTAGGAAACCATTCTTTCCAGCCGGGTCAGAGTCACAGCAGCTCCCAAACAGCTCAATAGGACCCCTGGAAGGGGGCCAGCATAGGGACAGAAAATGCCTTCTACAGTGGCTGAAATTCTGTGTCATCTCACAGTTACACCCACAGTAGGCTTTGTGCCTTAGAATTGTCACCTAAGGTGCAGCAGCCCCTGGGCTTGGCTAATAACAGCATTTCCTTATATTCTGCAATGTTTACCTTTTTTTGCAGTGGGAAGGTTCCAGCCATCAGTAGAGAGAATGGCTTGACCTGTGGAGAGGGCATAAAGCATTCCTCTCTCTCTCTCTCCAATTTCTATGGCTTCCTTCTGCCGACCGAGTGCCTCTTAGATACAAAGCATAACTGTAGGCACTTTTCATACATTTTCTCTCTTGGTTCTCCACAAACCTGTGTTGTAAATGTTATGATGGCAGAATTTATCATAATTCTTGAGCCCAGAATTTAATTCCCAACAAGTAGAAAGTGGTGGAGCTAGTCCTCGGTCAAATCTAGGTCTGAAATCTGCCATTGTGCCTTTTTATTTTCCCTCCTTTCACCAGCACAGATAGTGTGCCTTTGCATGTCATCTAGTGGGGGCTTTTCCTCTAGGTTTTATTAATGAAGACCACAGAGGACTTACGTCTCTCATGACTTCTTTTTTTAGTTGCATTATTTTTCCATTTCAAAAGCAGATATTATGCCATTTCTTACATTTTTCAATAAATTATATGGCATCTGTATTGGTCTAAGGATGTCCCTCTGAGTTTCAGATATGAAGCTATTGATCACTCAAAAATTCCTTCTTTAATTTTAACATCACGTTGGTCCTTAGAACTTGAGGTTTCACATTTGCTCTGTGAATGGTTTTCCAGCGGAAGATGGCAGCCTCCTTTACTGTTCTTCTAAAATTATGTAATTTGGGGGTATTTTCTTTAGCAAACATTGAACGAATATTTAGTATATGTTTGATGCTACAGTGCGATTCTTACCGCAAAATGACCTAAAATGGGCAATGCTGAATAGCCCAATTTATAAATAAGAGACACCGAAGCTTAGAAGATAATTGTTCAGTGTCACCAACTAGACTACTAGATGGTGGGGCAGTTCCTCAAATGCAAATCTACCCAAAGTCCAAAGCCTGTTCCCTGAAGCACTAAAATCTATGAGCCTCCGTGTCCACGGCATCATACCACAGCTCAAAACTTGAGTCAGAGCCGTGGCTGACAGAGCGCATGCGTGATGCCAGGTGGCCCTGCTAGTTCACTCCGGAGCCGAGGGTACCGTGGGATGCCCATAGAACAATGATCCAGCTCTGTTGTGCCTGATTATTTCTGTCACCCCAACTTGAGGAATGACGGGCCTGAAGACGTCTTTTTCACTGTTTTCATTCCAGCATTTGGCATAGCAAGGAGCACGGAACTGGGGTTTAACAAATATTTATTAAATAAATGGATGGATGATGCTAGGCTTGCCAAACATATGCTCGACTTCGCCTTCCCCGCCTGTATCCACCTGGGAGAATTTCCATCTGCTTCAGCCACCATCGCATCTTCATAAATAAACACGGAGTCTTTGTCAAGTTGCTAATGGATATTTGTTGGTGACAAAGCTGATTAAGGGATGGGGAGAAATTACTTCTCTGATTATCTACAGGAACAATAAGACATGTTTTCCAGTGGACATTTCTATGACAATGCATTTTACTGAGAGTATATTGGCTGTGTCTTTTTTTGTGGCAAGTGGCATAAACCCAAGTGACACTAGCTTAGCAAAGAGCAATATTCATAAATTTTAATGTATTGCTGGGAAATGGAGTGTCGAAGTTGGCTTCAGACCCTGATAGACCACAGAGCTGTACAGTCTTGTTTAGATTTCTCCCTAATCGCCCTTCCTTTCTATTTATTTATTTATTTATTTATTTATAACCATGCTTTATTTATTTAATAAATTTTTATATATAATATTATTTAATAAGTTTATATATAATAATTTTTTAATAATCAGGGCATGTCTCTGATTCTGACTTCATTCTACAAAAAAACCACTCCACGTTCGGCTGAAGAGGAAAACCAGGAGAGAAGGACCGAAGGACTGTAATTCAAAAGTTCTTAGGGGCACTTGGGTAGCTCAGTGGGTTGAGGTCTCTGCCCTCAGCTTGGGTCGTGATCTCAGGGTCCTGGGATCGAGCCCTGCATCAGGCTCTCTGCCCAGCGGGGAGCCTGCTTCCCCCTCTCTTTGCCTGCCTCTCTGCCTACTTGTGATCTCTGTCTGTCAAATTTTTAAAAAAAAAAGTTCTTAGAGTTCTTCCAGAAGAATCAGTGTCATCTGGAAGCTGGTTGGAAATGCAACTTCTCGGGTCCTATCCCAAGTCCCGTTGACTATGAAACTCTGAGAACAGGGATCAGTACTCTGGGCTTTAACAAGCCCTCCAAGCCATTGTGATACACACTAAAATTTGAGAACCACTGGAGTAAAAGATGGAAACAGACTCATGAAATAAATAAGCTCCACCCAGTGACTTTCCATGTACAGAAGTGGAGGAACATGGAGATAGCCCCAGAGGAGAAATGTATGCCTGGGGGTCATCTGCAGTATAAGTCACTCACTTGAGAAGAGCTTAGTTAATCCAACTTATTTACCTCTTTGTTCCTATTTGGAAGAGTTTTCAAGAAGAGAAGGATTTGGTGAAAGCTTATTAATGGATAATATTTCGGTAAATTCCAAAGACTTAGGAAAGACTTAGGAAAGAACTGGAGGACAGTGGGGTCTGTGCTCCACCCAAGAAAGGCATTCAGAGTCAAAATCCCCGACATCCCCCAAATCCCGACATCCCACAACTTTGGGAACTCTGTAGCTTCTGATTTTATCTTTTGTTAAAAAAAATTTTTTAGCACCGTTCTTTAACTGTACCGTAATTAGTAATAAAATCATTGGATAAAAAAGCATTGTTTGTTAATTTGGGGAGGAAGCACAAAGAGGAAAAGGTCAGGGAGAATAATGATTCCCTCTGAAACCAGTCTTGAGGAAAAAGCATCCAACTAGATGAAAACAGAAGCCCCAGCTCAGAGGAGAGGAAAACGACCTAAATTTATTCTGCTTCTAACAATAGAGGGCCCCCAAGGACTACAGAGGGTTCCCACGGACCTCGGTTCCCTTCAAAGTAGTAAGAGGCCACTTTGAAATGCTGTGTTCTGTGCTCTTGGCCCCCCTTATCTGCAGGGAATTCATGCCAAGACCCCCACTGGGTGCCTAAAACCATGGAGAATACGGAACCTTAGATACACGAGGTTTTTTCCTAGACATACACAACTGTGACAGAGCTTCATGTATAACTGAGGCACAGTAAGAGATTAACAACAATAACAAATAAATAGAACAAGTATAACAATATACTGATAAAAATTATGTGAATGTGGATGCTGCCTCTTTCGAAATGTCTTCCTGTACTCACCATTCTTGTGATGCCGTGAGCTGATGCCAGGGCTGCTGTGATGAGATGGAGTGAGGTGAGTGACAGAGGTGGTGGGAGCAGCCTTGGGCTACTCTTGACCTTCAGAAGGAGGCTCATCTGCTTCCCGCACCATGACTGACCGCAGTTAACTGAAATTCTGGAAAGCAAAATCATGGATAAGGAGCAACGACTGTATGATCTTTCTGTTTGGACTATAATTGTTTTTACTCTCCTTTGCTCCTTTTATTTATTTATTTTTTATTTTTAAGAGATTTTCCCTCTGACAGGGCTACTTAGAATCATCCTCTCTGGGGCTGTCGTAGAAAGAAGATTGTCAGAATGCCTCTTCGAGTCAGTAAAATCGGTGGCGGCCGCTTGGCAGTTCCTGAGCTAAAATTAAGATAGCAAGAGCGAAGAGAGAGCTAAATAATAATTCTAAATAATGTAATAATTCAAAATTGAATCATCCTAATCATTAGTGTAAATAAAATAGTTCTAAATAGTAACAATAGTAATATGTGATGGCAAACACTTTTTGGTCTTTTGCAGCCTGCCAGGTCCTTGAGTTGTATTAACTCAGTTAATATTCCCAGCGACGATCCATTTTACAAATGGAAAACAAAAAACAAAAACCTGATACAGCTTGACCAACTCGTTTTTGTTTTTTTTTAAAGAATTTATTTATTTATTTGAGAGAGACAGAGAGAGAGAGCGCGGGTGCATGGGTGCCTGAGTAGGGGCAGGGACAGAGGGACAAGCCGACTCCTTGGTGTGCGTGGAGACCTATGGGGGTGGAGGGTGGTGCTCTTGGGGTCCCGGGCTCACAAGGACTCTATCTCAGGACACTGAGATTATGACCTGAGCCCAAGGCAGATATTCAACTGACTGAGACACCCAGGGTCCCCCAGCTCAGTTTTTTATATAAACCCATCAAGTTCTGTTCTCAGATCTTACACAAATTTATCATTACATAATGCTACCTCTCCAGAGAAAGTGAATTTTATCAAAGTATGCAGATGTCTGCTAACATTTAATAGTTCTTAGTGTCGAGAAGACCACTGCACAGTTTTCCTTAGGAGCCCCACTGTGTGAGGACGGGATCCTGCCACCATCCTGTCCTCACCATGACACTGTCCTGACAGCCAAGCACCAGAGTGGACATTAACCTCTTCTCCAGAAGGATTTCCATCTACTGACCCTATATAGAAGTCAGTAGTACTCCCTGTAATTGATATTCTTTTTGAACTCTTTGCTGTGAAGGTTAAAGGCTGTTTCCCACGCTGCATAACTTACTTGTAACCTGACTTCTTTACAAAGGAACTGACAATCACTTGTTTGGTTTTATTGTAATTTGTTAACAGTTCTCAGACTGCTGAGAACGTTCAGTTGCACTTTAATTTCACTGCTGGCTTAGCTGACGAATTCAGTTGTTCTTATCTGAGCTGTAGGGGAGTCTAGCAAGCTCTTACATCATTCTGAAGGAATCAATTTATAAACTTTGTTTACTTCAAGATTCTGGTTGACACATAAATTTAACAGCTACAAAATTACAGATAGCATTACAAAAAAGCTATTAGCTCTTCTCTTAGAGATAATATTTACACATGAAATATAATTGCTGCCTGAACGCACACAATTTCCAGAGCTAAAAGCAACAAGCCAAAGCAATAAAGAATTTACTATTAGTTCTCCTGGGAGTAGGAGGCCACCAGCAGAATGGGACAGAGGCTAGGTTGAGGCATGGGCTGGGAAGGGGAAAGTAGAAAGAAGAGAAGGGGATCTAGAGAAAAACTAGGCTCTTCCAGACAGTGAGTATGTTCCAGGCTGTTCTAAGAGAGCAGAGACTGGTGTCTAGAAGAGCTAAAGTCTTCTGCCATCACCGGGAGATTTGTTCAAGTATTTTTCCAACCTGATAGAAATTTTCTCACGGGAATGCTTTGCTCGCAGATGTTTTCCCAAAAGATGCTCTCTTTTCTTTTCCCAGACAACTGGGTTAAAAAAAGAATTAATGAATTCAACCCCAACAAGCTAGATAATATATAGTCTTTGTCCTTGAAGTTTAAGTAGCAAATATTTATTGAGCAGCTACTGTGTGCGAGATATATTCCTAGGTATTTGAGAGGTACCAAGATGAATAAGATAGGATTCCCAGTCTCAAGAAGCTTAGGGCTTAGAAGGGCGAGAAGCCGTGTAATACTGTGGTTGCTAATATTAGGTACTCAGTGCCAGGCATTGTTCTTAGTGCTTTACACATATGAACTCATTTTATCTTCACCGTAACTCCACCAGAATATGTCAGCCTTATTTAATAGATGAGAAAACCGAGGTGGAGCATTGTTAAAACTTGTCCAATGTTACACAGCAAAAAAGTTAAGTTGGAACTTGGGATGTCAGGAGATGACATATTTGCCTTCAAGTCATACAGTAAATGAATGTCAGAGCCTGGGCTGCAGTTCAAATGAAGTCTCCTGACTCTCGGCACAAGGCTCCTTTTATTAAACTATGAAGTCTTTTTGTTTTTTCCTTAGTAATGAATGGGACTAGAAGGGATTTCCACACTCCATCCAAGACTCCCGCTTGCTTATTCTGAGAAAGCAATCAACTTTAACTCCAACTTTGTTTTTCTAAAGAGCCTCGAAAAGTATTCACTAAGGGTTTTATGAAACCTTAAGCAAAGAACTGTTTGTACAAATACTGTTTTGAAAGAGTTTTCTGGCTAGAACTAATATAAACGTACATTGACTGTTGACTTAAAGAAGGCCTTCATGCGAATATCAGTTTTTTGAAGTTTATTTATTTTGAAAAATCACTCATTTATCTAAAAATGTATGTTTTGGCTGAGCATATCACAATCAGAGTTCATTCAATGTTTTTGTTGGGAAACTTGGCTTTATTTACATAAAATAAGCAAGCTAATTTTCCTATATGATCTTTAGGACATGGGCAGAGCTGAGTGTCATCAACCTGAACTCAGGCGAAAGTGAACAGCAGGTTGTCCCACTTCCATATCAGACTTCTGACCCGTCATCTCCATCTTGTCTGCTGTCTTTTCAGCTCCTAGATTGCCAAATTGGTCCTTGAGCCACTTGGATGTCTCACTCCTGTGCTTTTGACAGCCACTGAAATGTCCTTATCTTCTATTTCATTCTTTCAGATTTTATGCTTTTTTTCAAGTGTTCAAGGAGATAACTGCCTGATTAAACCAATTTGTGACCATGGGTGGATTCGTTTCCTAAGGCTGTCATAGCAAAGTGCCACAAAATGGGAAATTTATTCTCTCTCATCCTGGAAACCAGAAGTCCAAAGTCAAGGTGTTGGCAGGGTTGCACTCCCTCTGTAGGATGCGAGGCAGCTGCCTCTCTCCAGTCTCCGTTCCTCATGTCTCCTCTACATCTCCGTGTCTGAATCTCCCTCTCCTTCTCCCTTCTTGCTCTCTCCCTCTCTCTTTCTCTCTCTCTCTCCCTAAAAGAGAGCATGCATGCACAAGCATGTGTGAGCTGGTGGGGAAGGGCAGAGGGAGAGGGACAGAGAGAATCTTAAGCAGGCTTCACACTCAGAGTGGAGCCAGTGCAGGGCTCCAAGGGGCTCAAGCTCACAACCCTGAGGCCTTGACCTGCTGGAATCAAGAGTGGGATGGATGCTTAACCAACTGAGCCACCTGGGTGCCTGTCCTTCTCCTTCTCTTACAGAGACGCCAGTCACTGGATCTAAGGGTCATTCTGATCCAGGATGACCTCCTCTTAACTAATTACGCCTCTTTATTGCCCTATTTCCAAATAAGGGCACATTCTGAGGCCCCCGATGGACGTGAATTGTGGGGAACACTATTCAATCCAGTACAATGGGTTCAATAAAAGAAGGAAGGAGGAATGGTCTACTTGTCCATATAAATATTGGTTTGTTTTCAGAGGAGTTGTAAGGTTTTTATCTGCCCATAATTACTGCTTCTACTATTTTGTCATAGTTTCAGTTTCCCTTTATGGCCGGTTGGAAATGTCGAACGACCTCGTTGGGTCCATATGTCATCTCCAAAGCCATTGTAACAAGTGCCCATGTTACTCAGGAGAAGAGGAGGGTTAGTTTTGGTCAGATTAATTCATCCACTTTACTAATTATCTTCCAAAGAGCAACAGAATTAAGTATGTCTCAGAAGGAAATGATTGTTAGAAAGTAAGCAAGCAAGCAACTAGTGTCAGACAAAACATTTAATTCTCAGTACTGCCATGTACCAGTTTCCTAATCATGGGCAACTCTCTTAGCAACAGTCTCTTGGACAGTTAAGTGTGCATCCAGGGTTAGTTATTATTAAGATCAAAAAAAGACACAGTAGGGGCTCCTGGCTGGCTCAGTTCGAAGAGCAAGAGACTCTTGATGATGGAGTCATGAGTTTGAGCCACATGTTGGGTGTTAGAGATTATTAAAAAAATAAATAAACTTTTAAAAAAGGCATAGTAGGTACTCAAAAATAATAGCTCATATGTTTTGAATAATAATAACAACAATAATGTCAAAGGGAATGGTGCTGATATATTAGAAGGTGCCTTCTAAAATGTACTTGACCTTTGTATATTCTTAAAGAAGTTAATCCTATATTCTACACTCAAGAAAGGGACTGTAGCCTACCATAGAATGCTGAAACAAAAGATTTCGTATTTATTGGAGTGGTCAAACCTCCATAGTCCTCATCCTTTGTAAGCTATGGTTCAGTTTACCCACACTCATGTTTGGCAGAATGCCAGTGTTGGGTCTGCTAACTGCCAGGACCCAAATCCAACCCTTCCCTCAACATGGCACAAATTCCTTCTTTACTGCAATAATTCTTTTGTGTAGGTGGGGCAAGTCTGAAGACTAGAAGTAGGTGAGAAGATTCCACTCACAAGGAGATGGTAAGGTGGGGCGGTTGGAGTATTTGAGTACCCAGGTAGCTCTTTCAGACAGGATTCTGACTGCATATGTGAATCTCAGGGGAGTTGCAACTTCTTGCACTTTGCCTCTCAGTTTCTCCCATCAGTCCCTGGTTTGCACAAGAGAGTACCTACGTCATCACTGGACTCTCTCTAGCTGAGGCCTGGGCCTGGCTTAGTCTGCAAAATGTCAATGCAGAGATGCCTCTGATGAGTAGTTATTGAACACCCAGTTTTGCTCCTTGGATTTCATGTTTCTGATCTTCTGTCTCAGGCCCCTTGGTGGATTTCTGTTGTTTCCTGATCTCCGCTGCACATGGTCACCACTTTGGCCACTGCCACCCCCTATCTGGCCCCTGACAGGGGTCTCCCTGCTTGTGCCCATGATAGGGTTCAGGCGGAGCTGTCTTTTTAACAAATGCTCACTAGGGGGCAGCACATAGAAAGGTTTAAAGCCACATGTACCCTTTCATGGAGTGGATTCATTTAACTTTCTGAACATTTATTATGAAGGGAAAAATACATATTCTGACATGAAATTCTTATCAAAGTATTTAAAAAAATATTTTACTTATTTATTTGACAGATCACAAGTAGGCAGAGAGGCAGGCAGAGAGTGGAAGGAAAGCAGGCTCCCTTCTGAGCAGAGAGCCTGATGTGGGGCTCCATCCCAGCACCCTGGGATCATGACCTGAGCCAAAGGCAGAGGCTTTAACCCACTGAGCCACCCAGGCGCCCCCAGAGTATTTTTATTAGACTTCTAGGACAAAAACAGCTAGATAATAATACTTTCCTGACACTCACTGGTTATAGAAATTTAACAAGGCTCTGTGGGAAGACAAAATAATATGGTGTTTACTTCAAAGAGGTAAAAACACATATTTTTCTCATCCTAAATGATCCCCCCATTCTTCTACTTGGAGGGGGAAAATGTTCTATCACATAGTTCTTTCCATTTCCTTCATGTCTTCCTTCTTTGAAATACCTACCACTACTGACAGCAAAGGATTTTCTAAGCAAAACAAAAATTTGTCCTTGCCAGAGGAAAAGTAAGGGTCAACCATTGGCAGAGACTCCTATAGAGAGCTGAAACTGATGCAGTCCTAAATCCCGCTTTTCTTAGCATGCTTCTGGTACTTTGAATCTTGAAGGGAAGAATCAGGGGAAATCGTGTTATGTTCTATGCACTACACTAGCCAATGTCACAGACAGAATCTTATTTATTTTTATTTTTATTTTATTAATTTTGAAGGTGGGGGGACAGGGGGAGAAA
The DNA here is from genome assembly GCF_011764305.1 of Mustela putorius furo. Lineage (NCBI taxonomy): Eukaryota > Metazoa > Chordata > Mammalia > Carnivora > Mustelidae > Mustela > Mustela putorius. The sequence continues at coordinate 33,265,608 of NW_025422368.1, read as the reverse complement.
GAATCTCAAGCAGACTTTGCACTGAGTGTGGAACTGGATGTGGGGACTGATCTCAGGACCCTGAGGTCATGACATGAGCCGAAATTAAGAGTTGGACACTTACCCAGGTACCAGGTACCCCACAGACAGAATCTTATTTAAGAAAAAGAACTTCTATCACCTTTAAACGTCTAAAAATAATTTTCTACTTTCTCTTATAGTGACACACATACAAGCACACACCCTGCATGTAGTTTTTCTCAAAACTGATTGTGGAAAGTAGGAACGTTAATAGAGCTCAAGCCCATTTATCTCAGCAGACGAATTAGCCTGTAACTAGCGGGTTACCATTAATTAGGAGGAAAGGTTCAAAATAAATGCAGTTATCCACATGTAGTGGCAACTAGAATTTCCTTTATCATCTAGCTCCAATCCTATAGCACACATGGAAGGAAAAGAAATGAGGTATCTGTAATGTTACATACAGAAAGAAACAATAAGAAACAGAAGCAATTAGATACAAATCAAGGACATCAGCAGCTGAGGCTGCAAAGCGGTCAAGCAGAGAGCATAGAAAAGTGTCAAATTTCAGACTGGGGTCCTGAAAGTAGATAACAAAGAGGGGCTCCATGGGAAGGGAGAAATTCTTGAGATTGAGAGAGTCGGACTTGGAAAGTAAAATGTTTCAATAAAATGTTCTTTCAAAACATGTGGTAGAGGGGGCGCCTGGGTGGCTCAGTGGGTTAAAGCCTCTGTCTTCGGCTCAGGTCATGATCCCAGGCTCCTGGGATAGAGCCCCGCATCGGGCTCTCTGCTCAGCAGGGAGCCTGCTTCCCTTCCTCTCTCTCTGCCTGCCTCTCTGCCTACTTGTGATCTGTCTGTCAAATAAATAAATAAAAATCTTTAAAAAAAATCATAAAAAAAAGGGTGATAAATGATGATCACCCACTCAAATATTGTAAATGTATGTCATGAACATGAAAGTGGAGGGACAGTGGGGTCAAAGGACATCTCTGTCCTTTAAGCTAGTTCCACGTGAGGCCAGAGAGGAGGAACCAAGAATAAAGCTGACGTCGGAGAAGGACAAAAGGAAGCTGTAGCTGAGAGCGAATTGTTCTTTGTCCTTGAGATGAAATGGAATTTTGCATTGTTGGTTAGAAACGTGCATGGCACCGGTCCCAGAATGAATGTATTTTTTTAATGTCTTATTCTACAGATGGAATGGAATTAGATGACCAATGGCTCTGATAGATCCAGTAAGGGCAGAATGTGGATCTCACACTCAAACTCTGTAATTGGTCTGTCATATGCTCCTCACCATGGGATCCTACATTAAAGATATTTTGTGTCTTTTAATCCTCAAAGCTCAAGGCATTGCCCATCACATACTTATCTCACATGGTTCCTAGGGACTCATTTGCCAAGAGCCCACCTTCAGAAGCAGGAGGCCCAGGGTGTGGCATACCCATAACAAACCTTCATTGTCTCGGAGACTGAGACCTCCGGGGTCATTGGCTTTTCTTCTTTCCCTTCACAGCAAGTTTCTGTTATGTTATCACAGAGCAAATCTGCAGACCTAATGTGGCCTTATGGTGTCAAGAGTTATCAGTAAACACAGTCCAAGTAGGTTATTGGTTCTGTGGCCTTACTGAAAACACCGCCGTCCCCTTCCACCACCCCCACCTCCTCTGCTGAAGCCTGTTATCTTCTCCCACCACCACGGTGATAAAAAGACTTGACATTGGCTAGTTCTTCTGGGTAAATGCTTGTAATAGACATGGTGGGATGGGAGGTGTTATCGCTCTAAGCGAAGGCGCTGCAACCTTGGTGTTTGGGGCACTAGTAACATTTGGCTAGGTAATTCCTTGTCTTGGGGGCTGGCCTGTGTATTGCAGGGTGTTGAGCAGCACTTGGTCTCTACCAGTTAGAAACCAGTGACACAAGAATATCTCCAGACACTGCTAAAGCCCCCCTGTGGGGCAACATCACCCTGATTGAGAACCACTGCACTGGACTCTCATCTCTTACTCATTCCATGGGACTTGACTCCAAGAGCCTAGCAGAGAACTGAGAGAATGAGATGTTCTGGAGCTCAGGAAACCAGCAGCTCAGGCAGCTGTAGGAAGTGGCTATACAGAGTAAAAGTGAACTGGCTATTATGAGGCAGAGGAAACTTCCAGAGAACCACAGCAGACTGGAGGAGGAGAAGACAAGGATGAGGGGCAGAAAGAAAGACAACTGAGAGGAAGACAGAATGTTGAGAGCAATGTGCCTTTTCCTGTGGGGCTTACGCAGATAACCAGAAGGCAAAAGCCACAATGGACAGTCAGAAAACCTAGAATCTGGTCTCCATTCTGCTCACCTGTTAGTCTTTAGATCACGGCTTTACGCTTAGTTTCCTCATCTTTGAAACGTGTCTCTGTTTCTGGATCTGATTATCTCACAGTGTTGTGTTAAGGTAATACATGAGAATATATCTTGTAACTGTGCTTCCTACGAAAGTGTCAAGAATTATTATTTTTGCATAGCTGTGCTTCACCTATAAGTTGAGAGGCTGAGAGCATGTAGCTCAAAACTGTGGAGGACCTGGGAGTAGAGGTAGTCAAATCCATCCGATGGGAGAATCATGTAGGTTCGTAAAAACCAAGGTCATGCTTCATAACCTAGCCCTAGACTCCTGGCTTGGGAGCAGTTTACGGAGGGCATCCAACAGTCAACAGTTAAATCTGAGTAGATTGGAGAGTAAAATTCAACTGTTAGCATCTACCATATAAAGGAATTTCTGTTAATCTCGATGTACATGTATAGGTCTTCCCAAAAAAGGAAATCTTAAATCTTGTAATAAGATCATGCTACATCCATACTCTTTGTATTCCATGGTGGAAGGAATACTTGCTGGCAAAAAGTTAGATAGATATTTTCAGTAACTCTGTACACAGAACAAGCATGGATTATTTTCCCTCACTTATATTTCATTTATACAGGGAGCAGATAAAATCTTTTTAAAAAAAATTTATATATACATACATACATATGTATTCATATATAATGTATGTATATATATATAGTATATATGTGTATATGTGTGTGTGTGTGTATATATATATATATATATATATATATATATATAATTTTTTTTTTTTTTAAGACCAGGATTGGCTAGTAGACAGGAGAACAAGTGAAAACACCAGGTCAAAAAACAACACCTCTTGGAACTTCCTAAAAGGTTCTATTGAGGATCAGCTCAAGTTTTAAGCAAGACTTAGTGTTTATTTGCTCAACTCTAGTAAAAATAACTAAACATGTTTGCCCTTGGCAGTCTAGACTTTTGTACCAGGCCAAAAGGAAAAACAACATCAGCTGAGATTAACTCAGTTCTTATTGGAATATATCATGTGTGCCTAATTGAGAAGTATAGATACAAGCACAGTGATGGGATTATGCCTAATTGAGAAGTATAGATACAAGCACAGTGATGGGATTATCCCCACCTTCTCTTTATGTAGAAAGTTAGACACCATTTCAAATTTTCAAACTTTCTGTCAACCAAGCTATAAATAAAAATATGTGGAAATGTGTTTTAGGCTTTCTATATCTGAAATGCCTCTGGAAACTACAGTCATACTGAGTTGGAAGCTGAGAGCTTAATTATAGTAAAATCTAGTAGTGTAGGAGGTAGCAGCTGAGATGCCAGACTGCTTTTCCTTTGTTTTTGGTCTGTGGGGATGGATTCTAACCCTCCCCTTTTATACTTCTCCCTCTTTTCAGTTTCCCAAACCAGGAAGCATAACCTATGTGAGCATTGTTACTGTAGCTATCTCCTGGAGGGTGGTTAATAAGAAACCATGGTTTAATGATACAAGGAATAGAATGGCTAGTTCCCAGAAAGGCAAAGGTGACTTGGAACATGTTACGAGGTTTTAAGGGGGGGGGGGGAAGAAAAGTGCTCTAAACTGGCATTAGATATTTCCTAGATGTCTGTCAAATTCTAGGATTTTAATAAATGTATCCCCAGATTAGTACCGAGAGGAGAGTATTGTAGCTTTTGATGGAGAGGTGTATAGAAAAGTGCTGTGGACACCCTCCGAATTAGTGGGTTTCCTATCACTGAATGATTCCTGATAAAAATAATGCTTTCTTCTGTGTTAAGGATATCCACAAAATGGATGGACAAACTTCCGTGATTCCTACTTCACTGGAAATTTTATGACTTACGTGTGTTGTTAGATTCTTAGGACTTTCTCGGGGTCTTTTGGGTTCTCTGCTGGTCCTTTTCTCAAGCACCTTCTCTTATTTATAGTATCTTTGTTTCTATCCTTTAGCAAACTTGCTCTTTAATTTGAGATTCTATCATCCTTGCTTTCACTTCTGTGCCACTGCTTACTATTTCCTTTGGCTGGAATAAGCCCTTAAAAACTTTTTAATAAGAGAATGTACTTTTTAAAAAGAATAATAATCTTATAATAATAATAATATATATATAATATATAATAATAATAATCTTTTTTCCTTTTTTCTTTTAAAGACTTTACTTATTTATTTGAGAGAGGGAGAGAGAGAACATGAGAGGGGAGAAGGTCAGAGAGAGAAGCAGACTCCCCGTGGAGCTGGGAGCCTCATGTGGGACTCCATCCAGAAACTCTGGGATCATGACCCGAGCCGAAGGCAGCTGCTTAACCGACTGAGCCACCCAGGTGCCCAAGAATGTACTTTTCTTAGCCATATGGAGTCTTAGTTGTAGGTAGCTCATAACTATTGTTTTATTATTTCATTGATTTTAACGGTACACAAGTATGTGGGAACTCTCTACTTTCTGCTCAATTTTTCCATTAACCTGAAACTACCTCTAATGAAAGAAATAAAGTCAGTTATAGATTTAAGAAGTAGTTGCTTGAAAACAGACAAGTAATGATCTTATTTACCATCTACATCTGCTTTTTCACACACCTGATGGTACTGAGCACGAAAACCTTAAGAAACTAAAGTAAACATGGTATTAGTGCAACCCAGGCAGACAGGCAGACACCTTCCCTGATCATTGACTGTTCATGCCAAGCATTACAGGGGAAGAACTGGTGATTCTCAGGATACCAGTGGAAATTTTTTCTTTCTATGGAGTGGGATAGAGTCTCAAGCAAGCCAGTACTTCTATGTCATTGGAAGCAAATGGGTAATCTGCCATTTAAAGAAAGAAAAAATATTAGTCACCAGCTACACATCTTCTGAGAAAAAAATCCTAAATGATCATAGAACTACTATTGAAAAAATAGTATTAATATTACCGATGATGCTGATAATGATAACAGCAGTGACCATTTGCCGGAAGCCCACTATGATCTAGGAACTAAATATTTGGCCAAAGAGGTAGGCACATCATCACTGGCCCCATTTTTCATAGGAAGGCTCGCAAGGTTAAATCTCTTGTTGAAGGCTTGCAGCTATAAAAGAAGAGTATAATGTAAAAGCCTCTTTGGTATTATAGGTACTACTGATTCTAAGAGAATGTAGAAACAGAGGATTTGGAATTGGGAAAAAGCTCTGAAGGCCTCACTTCTTAGAACCGGACCCACCAAACGTATCTCATTTCTTGACCCTTAAGCTTTCCTTCATGTCAGGAGCTCTGCAGCACATTAGCCAAGGAGTGTGAGAGACTTCTGTCGCAGTTATTTAAAACCCAGATTATATGAGAGCTTTAGCTTCCTTATGTCTACATTAAAGGCACAGCAGGAGGAAAGCTACATGGGTATCTGGTAAGTATTCTCTGCCTTGGGCAACCCCATCTCTCTGCATTTAAAAAAAGAGGGAAAATAACATATCCCTGTTATGACTGTGGGGAGGGGAAAAAAGCATAAAACTCAGATGGCTTTGTTAGAGATTCACACAAAACAACGAACTGAACAGACAAGTGCTTTTTACAGAACCGAAGCTCCTTTGCCGGCTCAGGCAGAACCTGAAAGGACATTGGACCAGGATTTGTGCAAACGGAATTAGATGTCTTGATGTTCCCAACAAGATAGAACTCAACCAGACTGACAATGCTAACAAAAGCCATTTGGTGTTGGTGGCAGGCAGAGAAAGCCTTGAAGGAGAAGGTTAAATGGATGACTCAGCGCCTCTCTCCTTCCGTAGCAGTCACACCAGGGCAGTGGGATTTCAAAGAGGAGTCTCCCTGTGAAAAGAAAGGTGCAAAGGTTCTGACTTCGCATTTCATTATGCTCTATTCTTTCCCAGCTACCTTCACATTTTATCCTCATGACGAATTTGTGGCAGCATCAAGGCAAATACTGTTATCACTATTTATCCAAGAAAAAAAGAAAAACAAGACCCAGCGGAGTTCTTTGTCTTGGCTAAATTCAGGGAGCTAATAATCCAGGAGTGAGAACGGTACTGGAACCGGGAATGCTCGGACAGCTACTCTACTCATGGCTCATAATCCAAAGCAAGTAGAAGAAAAGAGTGGGACCTCAGGTATCACACACGTTCAGGGTCCAGGTAAGTGCAGAAGTGAGAAGTGCAGAAACCGGAGGAGAAAGAAGACCATCTCAAGCCCACCAACATTCACTCCTAGAATTGTGAACTGAAGTGCCTGGTTTTGGGGTTTTTCCGAAACAGACCCAAACAAGGATTGAAGTGCAGAAGGATTTAAGTGCAAGAAGTCTGACTGGGAGGTGGTGTGTTCCAGAAGAAAACAGAGGGTGGGAAACTGAGAAAGGGAAGGGAAGCCAGCCAGTAAAGGATGCATGATCAAAGCCAGTTACCACTGTTTGCTACCGGATCTTAATTCTAGTGGGGAACTCCCTGGGATTTGGAATTGGGAAAAAGCTCTGAAGGCCTCACTTCTTAGAACCGGACCCACCAAATGTATCTCATTTCTTGACCCTTAAGCTTTCCTTCATTTCAGGAACTCTGCAGCACATTAGCCAAGGAGTGTGAGGAAAATGTCCTTCATAGTCAGCTCCTCCAAGGGGTGAGGGTTGGGGAGGCTGCAGAGATTGTGCAAAGGGGAAACTGATTCCTCAGCACTTCAGGCCAGATTCATGCAGGTTCTAGCCCGTAGAGAAAACCCACAGCCAGTTGGAAATTAGTTGGTTTTCACTCCAGTGATACAATCATACGGGGCGTGGGTGAGCGCTGACAGTCTGCCTCACAGTATCTCCAGCAAAGGTCAAGAGTGGGAGAGAAGTACTCAAAGAGTAGGCTTAGAAAATGCTTATTCTTGGATGGAGAAGCCTAGTGTGGTAATCGGTTGCGTTTTCTCAGCATCAGAGGTCATATCAGAAGACCTCTTTTTAAAAATTTAATTAACCTTTGTTGAAAGGTTTGTTGAAATTAACCTCCCTCCTCCCTCTTTCTTAACTCCTGGCAACTACTGATCTGTTTTCTATCTCTACAGTTTGGCCATTTTAAGAATGTTATACAAATGTAATCACATAGTATGAACCTTTTGGAATTGGATCTTTTTTAATCAGCATAATTCTCTGGAAATTTATTCAAATTGCATGTATCTATGGTTCATTCCTTTTCATTTCTAAGTAGTTTGGTATGAATGTAATGCAGTTTGTTTAACCATTCAGCTGTTGGAAGACACTAGAATTTTGCTAGTTTCTCCTATCATGCATAAAGCTGCTATGACCAATTTGTGCATAGGTTTATATGTGACATAAGTTTTAACTTCTCTGAAATAAATGCCCTGGAGACAACTGTTGAGCTTTTTGGCAGTTTCATGTTCAACTTTTCCCCCCTCAATTGCCAGATGGCTTTCTAGAGTGGCTTTATCACTGCCTAGCCACATCAGTAAAATTTAAGAGATCCAGTTTCTTCGCATCTTCACCAGCATTTGGTGTTGTCACCATTTTTCACTGTAGCCATTCCAATAGGTGTCTGGTGATAGCTCATTGTGGTTTTAATTGGTTTTAATGTTTATTTCACTGCTTGCTAGTGATGTAGAGCATATTTTCATATGCTTCTGAATATAGGGCCTCTGTCAAATATGGGATTTAACAAATATATTTCCAGTCTCTAATTTTTTTTTTGTCTTCTAATTTCTAACAGGATATTTTGCAGGTCAAATTTCTTTCTTTTGATTAGATCCAATTAACAATTTTTTTCCTCTTATGAATTGTGTTTTGGTGTCCAGTCTAAGAACACTTTGAGTAGTCCTAAGTCCCAAATGTATTATCCTATGTTCTTTTCTAAAAATTTGAAGCGGTGGGGGGTGGGAGGTTGGGGGAACCAGGTGGTAGGTATTAGAGAGGGCACAAATTGCATGGAGCACTGGATGTGGTGCAAAAATAATGAGTACAGTTAAGCTGAAAAAAAATTTATAATTTTACATTAAGTCCATAACCAATCCATGTATAAGTTAAATTTTATATAAGTTAATTTTTGTATAATATGTGAGATAGAGATCAAGGGTTTTTTTTGTTTGTTTGTTTATCAATGAATATTCAATTGTTCCAGCACTGTTTATTTAAAAAGCAATCTTTCCTGCATTGAATTGTTTTTGTTCATTTATCAAAATTTAATTGGACATATTTGTGTAGGTCAGTTTCTGGGCTCTTTACTCTATTCTAGTGATCTTTGTATCCTTCTGTTAGTACTGTACTCTCTTAATTATTTCAGCTATGTAGAAAGCCTGAACATTAGGAAAAATGATTCCTCTACTTTATTTCTAATTTTCAAAATTATTTTGAAAAACAAAGGCCTAGAGCTTTTTCCTTTCCCATATAAATTTTAGAATAAAGTTGTCTATGTCTACATGAAATTAAAAGTTTTAGTAGCATGTTGATAAACAGATAAATTTGTGGAGAACTGATATATTTGCTATGTGGCATATTCCAACCCATAATCATGGTAGAGTCTCTCCAAGTTTTTTTTTTTTAAGATTTTATTTATTTATTTGTCAGAAAGAGAGAGAGAGAATGCATACAAGCAGGCAGAGAGGCAGGCAGAAGCCGAGAGAGAGGCAGGCTTCCTGCTGAGCAAGGAGCCCGATGCGGGACTTGATCCCAGGACCCTAGGATCATGACCTGATCCGAAGGCAGTGTCTCAACCCACTGAGCCACCCAGGCGTCCCTCTCCAAGTGTTTAAGCCTGATTTTTTTAAAATAGCGTTTTATAATTTTTACAGATTGACTATATTTTGTTACATTTTTATCTATTTCACTTTCTTTTGAGCAATTACAAATGGTACTACATGCTTTATTCCAGTTTCTACTTGTTCATTGTCCATATACAGAAAAAACAGTTGGGACGCCTGGGTGGCTCAGTTGGTTAAGCAGCTGCCTTCAGCTCAGGGACCAAGGGCCACATCCAGCTCCTTGCTCAGCAGGGAGCCTGCTTCTCCCTCTCCCTCTCCATCTGTCACTCCCCCTGCTTGTGCTCCCTAGACTATCTTAGGAGGTTTGTTTTGTAGATTCTTTGGAATTTTCATTTGCAAATAGACATCATTTTCTTTCCTTCCTATTTGTACGTCTTCTGTTTCTTTTTCAAGCCTAATTATGAGAGTGGCTAAAATTTCCAGGTCTGTGTTAAGTAAAAGTTGTGAGGAAGGATATCCCTGGCTTTTTTTCTGATCATATGGGGACACATTCTTTCACTATTAAATATGATGTTAGCTGTAAGTTATTTGTAGATGATCTTTATGAGATTAGAAAATTCTTCCTCTATTCCTGGTATACTGGGAATTTTTTTTTATTACAAATGAAAGTTGAATTATGTTGAATATTTTTTCTGTGTTAATTGATATCTTACTATATTCTCTTCTTTAGCGGTTGTTGTGTGAACTAGGTTGGTTAAATTTTGAATATTGAACCAGCATATGTATGTGGAATAAATGTTATTTGGTGGTGATGTACTATTTCTTTTATATAATGTTTGAATTGATTGCTAAGATTTTGTTGAGTTCCCAGAATTCTGCTTCTCACTAGGATCAGAGAGTTTCAGATATTTGGAATCTATGACAAACAGATTTTATGATTTTCTCTCAGGCCCAGCCAGTCTTACTTCTTCTGTGAGGAAATGTGAGTTTTGGAATACTGGAAAGAGTCTTACCATACATTTTCTCTTGCTTGGTGATAATTAAAATATTTTATGAGGAAACAAATTATTTAATTCTACAATTAGAATAAACAGCTTAAGGGGCACCTGGGTGGCTCAGTGGTTAAGCCTCTGCCTTTGGCTCAGGTCATGATCTCAGGGTCCTGGGATCGGGCCTCGCATTAGGCTCTCTGTTCAGCGGGGATCCTGCTTCCCTCTCTCTCTGCCTGCCTCTCTGCCTACTTGTGATCTCTCTCTCTAATAAATAAAAATCTTAAAAAAAAAAAAAGAAATAAACAGTTTAAAATGCAAAACACCCATGGGAAAAAATACATCTGCAGGTTTTAAATTGGGAATAGTAGTGATACAGACAACCTCTAATTTTGGTTACTGTGAATGGCAACACGTAGAAATATCTGGTATTTGACACTTCTCTTAGCCACCCATTATCCTGTATTTCTTCTTCTTTTTTTTTTTTAAGATTTTATTTATTTATTTGACACAGAGATCACAAGTAGGCAGGCAGAGATGGGGGAGAAGCAGGCTCCCTGCTGAGCAGAGAGCCCAGTGCAGGGCTCGATCCCAGGACCTTGAGATCATGACTTGAGCCAAAGGCAGAGGCTTAATTCATTGAGCCACCCAGACACCCGTATCCCTATATTTCTTATCTCTTACTCTTTACTAACACACACTACATCAAACCCTTATTGTCAAACCAATTCTCCAAATGTTTAAAAATCACAGAAACCTGTTTATTAAATTTTAACATGGATGTGTAACACAAGTAAAACATATAGATCTGAATTGTTCTGGAAAAAGTGGGATGGCTGAATGGGGGAGACTCAAGACCAACACATTTTTCTCTGCCAACAGTTTAAAAACCACTTTCTGAACACATTTCCTCCTGAAAAATATTAGGTTGGTTGTTGAAGGGGTGAGGAAATATTCAAGTAAGACAAATTCTTGTTAAAATTACATAGTTTTCAAAATCTGGACATGGAAGACTAATCAAAATCAATGCTAATATCACCTCTTTTGAATGACCTTTAAAACCAAAGTAAAACAGAATACTGGGCAGGACTGAAGAAGGAGAATGTCTATGCAGACATTATGTTGACGTCACTGTGATGAAAGACACGCCCCGCATCTGAGTTTTGCCTGAAGACCGGAAGTTCTCTCTGTGAGCTCCAGACTCCCTTTCCTCACCTTTGCTGCTATCCTCCTGCACCAGTGTGAATCCAGTGATTTTGGGGTCACCACAGTCTGCTTTGGAGTGGGGGAGATTTTGAGGCATTCTTGGAGCTCAAACTTTAGTACTTATCACTAAGTAAATACATATAATGTAATATGTATATTACATTACATATGTATGTATATAATATAATGTATTATATGTGTGTATATGCGTGTGTGTATATATATATATATATATATATACAACACACATTATATGTCATATATAATGTATATAATACAAAACCTAGAAGGGACAATCTAACAATAGAAGTTGTGGTAGGGTGGTGACATTGACATTATTGGATTTTATTTCTCCATGAATTTTGAAAATAGTATTCAAATTTAGAGTGTGGAGCTTAGTAAATTGTATACTTTATAGCTTTAGTAGGAAACAGAGAAGACTCATTGTGGGGTCTTCTGCCCACCTCCTCACACTCCTGCCCCGCTGGAGGGCAGTCACAATTAGGGCTCTGCTAAATGTAAAAGAAAACATTTAATCTAGGCTCCATGATTGTAAAATATGTAGGGAAGAAGAGTTCTTGTATAGTGGAAAGATTCCTCTATTTTGAGGCAGGATGTTTATGTTTAATCCCTGGTCTGAGAATAACTAACAATGTGATTTTGAATAAATCACTTCATATCTCTAGCTACAAGTTTTCTGTCGAACAAAATATTTACCTCCAAAGGATACATTGTTAGGTGCCTCAGAGTTTCACTGGCATCTCTCATGTTAGAGGACAGCAATTTCCTGTGTGCAACCAAACAGTTATGTACACTTGGCAGAATTAATCTTTGAGCACTACTGATGAAAACATTTTCAACAGTGGTTCCTGAATTTGACCAAGCTTTGGAAGTTTTAAAAACAGATTTAGACCCACCCCAAACTAAGTGAATCAGAATTTCCATGGGCAAGATCCAAGACTAACTGTTTTCAAAGTGTTCTACTGTGATTTTGATGATTGCCCAGATTTGGGGAAACCAGGACTTTTCAAACTTTAAAGTGCATGTGATTCACTCAGGCTTTAGCTAAAATGGATATTCTAATTCAACAGACCTAGGGTGGGAACTGAGGTGCTGTATTTCCCAGGAGATACTCTTTAGATAACAAGGGTTGAACGTTCTTTGGTTCTACCTCTCTTTGAGAGGGCAAGTCACACATGGTCAAGGGGATTCTCTCTAGGAAAAGGGAAAGATGATTTCAAACTCAGCAACTCCTTAGTTTGTGAGTATTTCAAATGACAAAGAACCACATAAATTATTCTTGGCAGGACTAAAAAATAAATGGTCAAATGTGTAATTAAAATGTCAACTCTGAGAAGGTATTAAAAGGAAGAAGGCACTTGATTTTTAAATACCATGCCTTGTTTTTATGAGATATTTTGGAAGGTAAGGGTGGGAGCCATGTTTTGTTTTATATATCCATTCCTAGGGCAACTTCGTTATTATCTTATAACAATTTAGAATTACTTCAGACAATGATCCAGGTAATATAATTCTTTTTTTGGTTGTTGTTGTTGTTAATTTGAAGATCCCCTTAACAATGAAAACTTATTGGAAAATTCCATTTTCAATTATTCAAATTCAGATTCCTCATAAATATTGAAATGGGACTAGGAAACATTCTTAAAAATCCAAACAAACATCTTAATTTTTGAAATAAGGGAAGATAAAAGGAATCTCATCTTGATGAATTTATCATGATCTAGGTTCTCATCCTGAACTTTGTGTCTTTAGACATTATATTATAAAAAATTAACTAAAATCAACATTCTTCTTTTTTTAAAAGATTTTATTTATTTATTTGACAGAGAGAGACACAGGGAGAGAGGGAACACAAGCAGGGGGAGAGGGAGAGGGAGAAGCAGGGTCGCCACCCCCACCCCATGCCCGCCCAGCAGGGAGCCCGACATAAGGCTTGATCCCAGGACCCTGGGACCATGACCTGAGCCAAAGGCAGATGCTTAACGACTGAGCCACCCAGGTACCCTTAATACCAACATTCTTACATTATACTCAAGACCAAGGCAGTCTTGCCAAAATGGTGTATTCCTGCTGAGTACCAGTCTAGTCTGCATTTGAGTGGGACATTTGAGTCAGTCTTTCAGGATGTTCTCATCCCTGGAAAGTGAATAATAAAGTCAGTGTTTCTTACTTTTTGCTGTTATTGCTGACCACCACAGACTCTCTTCCTAAAAACCCACTGAATAGTATTTTTCTCTTCCTTTAGGAGAATAGAACTGATCACACTCCTCAGTTTCAGGATAATTATGGTCAGCATTCCAAGACTTCATGTTTATTTTGTGATGTTTATTATTTTTTCATTTGCCAGTCCCCAGGCTCAATTCCATTTCCTTATCCCCTCAGTAGGCACCCACTTTAGCATTTGTTCTTCCAATCCACCTTCCGTACATGTTTTAATCTTTGAAAAATAAGAGGTGTGATTTTTGTCAGTTTAATATACATATAAATTTAATGCTGTAAAATAAAAGTTATGGTTGCATTCTTTTTCTTATGTTTTTCATACAACATTATGTTCTTGATGACCAACAAGTTAGGAAGTCCAGTTATGGCTTCTGACTTCTACAATAACAGTTCCATCTGTGTATATATCAGATGTGACTTGGCCATTCCACTAGTGATGATCATGTTAGATTATTTCCAACTCTGCTACCACAAGCAGTCCTATGTGAACATTCTGGTGTCCTCAATCTTTTGATTGAGCTTTCTAGCTCATTAAAAATATATTTATTAAGTTTTATTTTGGGATTTTTGTATTTTTTCTTGGTCATTTTAGGAGTTTCTTATAGATTCTCAGTATTAACACTTGTCAGTTTTAAAAATTACAAATACTTTCCCCCGTTTGTCTTCTAACCATTTGATTTGTCTAAGATGTACTTAATTGAAGAGATATTTCAGTTTTGCTGTAGTCAAATGTATATATTTATTTCTTAACATCCTAAAAGTACAAACCATAGAGGAAAAATAAGTATGTATATTTGACTACACAATTATCAGTTATCTCTCAGATACATATAAAAGTTACATGTATACAAAAATCCATTTATGAATTCTCCACTTGTTTTACTGGTCTATTTCTCTATTCTTGTTCTAGCACCCCACAATTTTGAATATTTGTCTTTGTAATGTTGCTTAAGCACAAACACCTTTGCTCTTCTTTTTTTCAAAATGTATTAGCTATGCAGGGATCTTTTATTAACTAATATTAACTTTTGAATTAATTTATGAAGGTCCCTCCTTTCAGAAGTTTCTGAGATTTTGATTAGAATTTCATGGAGTGTATAATTTATCAATAATTTTATTTTTATTTTTTTTTTTAATTTTTTATTTTTTATAAACATATATTTTTATCCCCTGGGGTACAGGTCTGTGAATCACCAGGCTTACACACTTCACAGCACTCACCAAATCACATACCCTCCCCAATGTCCATAATCCCACCCCCTTCTCCCAAACCCCCTCCCCCCGGCAACCTCAGTTTGTTTTGTGAGATCAAGAGTCACTTATGGTTTGTCTCCCTCCCAATCCCATCTTGTTTCATTTATTCTTCTTCTACCCACTTAAGCCTCCATGTTGCATCACCACTTCCTCATATCAGGGAGATCATATGATAGTTGTCTTTCTCTGCTTGACTTATTTCGCTAAGCATGATACGCTCTAGTTCCATCCATGTTGTTGCAAATGGCAAGATTTCATTTCTTTTGATGGCTGCATAGTATTCCATTGTGTATATATACCACATCTTCTTGATCCATTCATCTGTTGATGGACATCTAGGTTCTTTCCATAGTTTGGCTACTGTGGACATTGCTGCTATAAACATTCGGGTGCATGTGCCCCTTTGGACCACTACATTTGTATCTTTAGGGTAAATACCCAATAGTGCAATTGCTGGGTCATAGGGCAGTTCTATTTTCAACATTTTGAGGAACCTCCATGCTGTTTTCCAGAGTGGCTGCACCAGCTTGCATTCCCACCAACAGTGTAGGAGGGTTCCCCTTTCTCCGCATCCTCGCCAGCATCTGTCATTTCCTGACTTGTTGATTTTTAGCCATTCTGACTGGTGTGAGGTGATATCTCATTGTGGTTTTGATTTGTATTTCCCTGATGCCGAGTGATATGGAGCACTTTTTCATGTGTCTGTTCGCCATCTGGATGTCTTCTTTGCAGAAATGTCTGTTCATGTCTTCTGCCCATTTCTTGATTGGATTATTTGTTCTTTGGGTGTTGAGTTTGCTAAGTTCTTTATAGATTCTGGACACTAGTCCTTTATCTGATATGTCGTTTGCAAATATCTTCTCCCCATTCTGTCAGTTGTCTTTTGATTTTGTTAACTGTTTCCTTTGCTGTGCAAAAGCTTTTGATCTTGATGAAATCCCAGTAGTTCATTTTTTTTTCCCTTGCTTCCCTTGCCTTTTGCGTTGTTCCTGGGAAGATGTTGCTGCTGCGGCAGAGGTCGAAGAGGTTGCTGCCCGTGTTCTCCTCAAGGATTTTGATGGATTCCTTTCGTACATTGAGGTCCTTCATCCATTTTGAGTCTATTTTTGTGTGTGGTGTAAGGAAATGGTCCAATTTTCATTTTTCTGCATGTGGCTGTCCAATTTTCCCAGCACCATTTATTGAAAAGGCTGTCTTTTTTCCATTGGACATTCTTTCCTGCTTTGTCGAAGATTAGTTGACCATAGATTTGAGGGTCTATTTCTGGGCTCTCTATTCTGTTCCATTGATCTATGTGTCTGTTTTTGTGCCAGTACCATGCTGTCTTGATGATGACAGCTTTGTAATAGAGCTTGAAGTCCGGAATTGTGATGCCACCAACGTTGGCTTTCTTTTTCAATATCCCTTTGGCTATTCGAGGTCTTTTCTGGTTCCATATAAATTTTAGCATTATTTGTTCCATTTCTTTGAAAAAGATGGATGGTACTTTGATAGGAATTGCATTAAATGTGTAGATTGCTTTAGGTAGCATAGACATTTTCACAATATTTATTCTTCCAATCCAGGAGCATGGAACATTTTTCCATTTCTTTGTGTCTTCCTCAATTTCTTTCATGAGTACTTTATAGTTTTCTGAGTATAGATTCTGTGTCTCTTTGGTTAGGTTTATTCCTAGGTATCTTATGGTTTTGGATGCAATTGTAAATGGGATTGACTCCTTAATATCTCTTTCTTCTGTCTTGCTGTTGGTGTAGAGAAATGCAACTGATTTCTGTGCATTGATTTTATATCCTGACACTTTACTGAATTCCTGTATAAGTTCTAGCAGTTTTGGAGTGGAGTCTTTTGGGTTTTCCACATATAGTATCATATCATCTGCAAAGAGTGATAATTTGACTTCTTCTTTGCCGATTTGGATGCCTTTAATTTCCTTTTGTTGTCTGATTGCTGAGGCTAGGACCTCTAGTACTATGTTGAATAGCAGTGGTGATAATGGACATCCCTGCCGTGTTCCTGACCTTAGCGGAAAAGCTTTCAGTTTTTCTCCATTGAGAATGATATTTGCGGTGGGTTTTTTCATAGATGGCTTTGATGATATTGAGGTATGTGCCCTCTATCCCTACACTTTGAAGAGTTTTGATCAGGAAGGGATGCTGTACTTTGTCAAATGCTTTTTCAGCATCTATTGAGAGTATCATATGGTTCTTGTTCTTTCTTTTATTGATGTGTTGTATCACATTGACTGATTTGCGGATGTTGAACCAACCTTGCAGCCCTGGAATAAATCCCACTTGGTCGTGGTGAATAATCTTTTTTAATGTACTGTTGAATCCTATTGGCTAGTATTTTGTTGAGTATTTTCGCATCTGTGTTCATCAAGGATATCGGTCTATAGCTCTCTTTTTTTGTGGGATCCTTGTCTGGTTTTGGGATCAAGGTGATGCTGGCCTCATAAAATGAGTTTGGAAGTTTTCCTTCCATTTCTATTTTTTGGAACAGTTTCAGGAGAATAGGAATTAGTTCTTCTTTAAATGTTTGGTAGAATTCCCCCGGGAAGCCGTCTGGCCCTGGGCTTTTGTTTGTTTGGAGATTTTTAATGACTGTTTCAATCTCCTTACTGGTTATGGGTCTGTTCAGGCTTTCTATTTCTTCCTGGTTCAGTTGTGGTAGTTTATATGTTTCTAGGAATGCATCCATTTCTTCCAGATTGTCAAATTTATTGCCGTAGAGTTGCTCATAGTATGTTCTTATAATAGTTTGTATTTCTTTGGTGTTAGTTGTGATCTCTCCTCTTTCATTCATGATTTTATTTATTTGGGTCCTTTCTCTTTTCTTTTTGATAAGTCGGGCCAGGGGTTTTATCAATTTTATTAATTCTTTCAAAGAACCAGCTCCTAGTTTCGTTGATTTGTTCTATTGTTTTTTTGGTTTCTATTTCATTGATTTCTGCTCTGATCTTTATGATTTCTCTTCTCCTGCTGGGCTTAGGGTTTCTTTCTTGTTCTTTCTCCAGCTCCTTTAGGTGTAGGGTTAGGTTGTGTACCTGAGACCTTTCTTGTTTCTTGAGAAAGGCTTGTACCGCTATATATTTTCCTCTCAGGACTGCCTTTGTTGTGTCCCACAGATTTTGAAACCGTTGTATTTTCATTATCATTTGTTTCCATGATTTTTTTCAATTCTTCTTTAATTTCCCGGTTGACCCATTCATTCTTTAGAAGGATACTGTTTAGTCTCCATGTATTTGGGTTCTTTCCAAACTTCCTTTTGTGGTTGAGTTCTAGCTTTAGAGCATTGTGGTCTGAAAATATGCAGGGAATGATCCCAATCTTTTGATACCGGTTGAGTCCTGATTTAGGACCGAGGATGTGATCTATTCTGGAGAATGTTCCATGTGCACTAGAGAAGAATGTGTATTCTGTTGCTTTGGGATGAAATATTCTGAATATATCTGTGATGTCCATCTGGTCCAGTGTGTCATTTAAGGCCTTTATTTCCTTGCTGATCTTTTGCTTGGATGACCTGTCCATTTCAGTGAGGGGAGTATTAAAGTCCCCTACTATTATTGTATTATTGTTGATGTGTTTCTTTGATTTTGTTATTAATTGGTTTATATAGTTGGCTGCTCCCATATTGGGGGCATAGATATTTAAAATTGTTAAATCTTCTTGTTGGACAGACCCTTTGAGTATGATATAGTGTCCTTCCTCATCTCTTATTATAGTCTTTGGCTTAAAATCTAATTGATCTGATATAAGGATTGCCACTCCTGCTTTCTTCTGATGTCCATTAGCATGGTAAATTCTTTTCCACCCCCTCACTTTAAATCTGGAGGTGTCTTCGGGCTTAAAATGTGTTTCTTGGAGGCAACATATAGATGGGTTTTGTTTTTTTATCCATTCTGATACCCTGTGTCTTTTGACAGGGGCATTTAGCCCATTCACATTCAGGGTAACTATTGAGAGATATGAATTTAGTGCCATTGTATTGCCTGTAAGGTGACTGTTACTGTATATGGTCTCTGTTCCTTTCTGATCTACCACTTGTAGGCTCTCTCTTTGCTTAGAGGACCCCTTTCAATATTTCCTGTAGAGCTGGTTTGGTATTTGCAAATTCTTTCAGTTGTTGTTTGTCCTGGAAGCTTTTAATCTCTCCTTCTATTTTCAATGATAGCCTAGCTGGATATAGTATTCTTGGTTGCATGTTTTTTCTCGTTTAGTGCTCTGAAAATATCATGCCAGCTCTTTCTGGCCTGCCAGGTCTCTGTGGATAAGTCAGCTGCCAATCTAATATTTTTACCATTGTATGTTACAGACTTCTTTTCCCCGGGCTGCTTTCAGGATTTTCTCTTTGTCATTGAGACTTGTAAATTTTACTATTAGGTGACGGGGTGTGGGCCTATTCTTATTGATTTTGAGGGGCATTCTCTGGACTTCCTGAATTTTGATGCTTGTTCCCTTTGCCATATTGGGGAAATTCTCCCCAATAATTCTCTCCAGTATACCTTCTGCTCCCCTCTCACTTTCTTCTTCTTCTGGAATCCCAATTATTCTAATGTTGTTTCGTCTTATGGTGTCACTTATCTCTCGAATTCTCCCCTCGTGGTCCAGTAGCTGTTTGTCCCTCTTTTGCTCAGCTTCTTTATTCTCTGTCATTTGGTCTTCTATATCACTAATTCTTTCTTCTGCCTCATTTATCCTAGCAGTTAGAGCCTCCATTTTTGATTGCACCTCATTAATAGCTTTTTTGATTTCACCTTGGTTAGATTTTAGTTCTTTTATTTCTCCAGAAAGGGCTTTTATATCTCTCGAGAGGGTTTCTCTAATATCTTCCATGCCTTTTTGAGCCCAGCTAGAACCTTGAGAATTGTCATTCTGAACTCTAGATCTGACATATTACCGATGTCTGTATTGATTAGGTCCCTAGCCTTCGGTACTGCCTCTTGTTCTTTTTTTTGTGTTGAATTTTTCCGTCTTGTCATTTTGTCCAGATAAGAGTAAATGAAGTGGCAAGTAAAATACTAAAAGGGTGGCAACAACCCCAGGAAAATATGCTTTAACCAAATTAGAAGAGATCCAAAATCGTGAGTGGGGAGAAAGGGGATAAAAAGAGGTTCAAAAAGGAAGAAAGAAAAAAAAAAAAAAAAAAAGAAAAGAAAAAAAAAGAAAAGAAAAGAAAAGAAAAGAATTTTTTAAAAAAAGAAAACACCTAAGAAAAATGTAAAAATATATATATATATATTAGATAAACTAGTAAAAAATCGTTAAAAAAGAAAAAGGTAACAGTTAAAAAAAAATTTTACCCGAAGGCGAGAAAAAAAAAAAAAAAATGAAAAAGAAAAAATTAAATTAACTGCAAGACTAAAAAAAATCACAGGAAAAAAGCCATGAGTTCCGTGCTTGGCTTTCTCCTCCTCTGGAATTCTGCTGCTCTCCTTGGTATTGAAACCGCACTCCTTGGTAGGTGAACTTGGTCTCGGCTGGATTTCTTGTTGATCTTCTGGGGGAGGGGCCTGTTGTAGTGATTCTCAAGTGTCTTTGCCCCAGGCGGAATTACACCGCCCTTACCCGGGGCCGGGGTGAGTAATCCGCTCGGGTTTGCTTTCAGGAGCTTTTGTTCCCTGAGCGCTTTCCGTAGAGTTCCAGAGGACGGGAATACAAATGGCGGCCTCCTGGTCTCCGGCCCAGAGGAGCTGAGAGCCCAGGGCCCCACTCCTCAGTGCGCCCTCAGAGAACTGCGCCCAGTTACTCCCGTCTGCCTGACCTCCGGCCGCGCTCCGAGCTCACCGAGCCTGCGACCGGTTCAAGGTAACCCCGAGCTGCGAGCTTACTGTCAGCTCTGTCTCTGTAGCCGGCTTTCCCGTTCCAATACCCGCAAGCTCTGCGACACTCAGACACCCCCGATCCTTCTGTGACCCTGCGGGACCTGAGGCCACGCTGACCCCGCGTGGGCTTCGCCCCGGTTTAGCCTCTGGAGCGATGTCCCTCAGCGGAACAGACTTTTAAAAGTCCTGATTTTGTGCGCGGTTGCTCTGCTGCTTGCCGGGAGCCGGCCCCTCCCCCCGGGGTCTATCTTCCCGTCGCTTTGGATTCACTTCTCCGCCAGTCCTACCTTTCAGAAAGTGGTTGTTTTTCTGTTTCCAGAATTGCTGTTCTTCTTCTCTTCGATCTGCCGATGGATTTTCAGGTGTTTGCAATCTTTAGATAAGCTATCTAGCTGATCTCCGGCTAGCTGAAGCAGTCTCAGCTTGCTACTTCTCCGCCATCTTGACTCCTCCTTATCAATAATTTTAGAGGTGAACTGCTGTTAACCATACACATACAGACATCCATACTCTTTTATATCCTCAAACAGAATATTAAAAATTTTCTCTATAAACATCTTATGCTTTCTTTGTTAATTACTAGGAATGTTTGCAAATTTTGTAAAATATTTTATATATTTGCTTATTACTGGACTAGAGGATTAGTATTAATTCTTCTATATGGTTCTTCTATTAAGTAAGTTCTGTGAATAAGTTCTACTTAGGAAGTTCACACTCTGAACTTCTATTCAGAGTAATTTATAGTAATTCAGAGTAAATTATATAGTAATTTTCTTGGGGTTCACTGTAAATGAAATCATTAATAAATAATATCTTCTTGTTATTAAGTTTTTTTTTTTGTCTTTTTTTCACTAGGAAGACCTATATTACTTTTTTGAGGAATCACTTGTAAAGGCAAAGACTCTTGTCCAGCTCCTAAATTTATATAAAGTTTGTCAAAAATTTTTATATATATTTAAATACATATTTAAATAAAAAATATATAAATATATTTAAAATATATATTTAGAAATGATTGGGAGAAAATAATAAGATTAAGGAAGTTCTCTTCTACCATAATTTTTATTATTAATAGATCTCGAACATTACAGCAGGCTTTATTTTAGAAAATCTTTTGATATTTTTCTCTTTTAAGTCTGTAATGTGGTGAATTACTTTGAGAGATTTTTTTTGATGTTTACCTCCTCATATTTCTGAGTTATAGCCCTACATTACCATCATGTATTAAAAAGATAAAAAAACATTGAGGTAGAAGGAGACTGATCCTAGAGTTACTTCTATTTTTCTAGAAGTTTGAAAATGTTCACAATAAAAATTTAATATTTAAACTTTAAAAATTTAAATAATAAACATGTTCAATTATAGGAACTTACTATTTTATTTAAGACTTTTATATCTATGTGATTTTTCTTAAATATGTTACTATCATTAGTTATTTCTTTTTCATGGCAGGGTGCTTCATTCTCAGAAAGATAAGTTTGTTTATTTACTTTCTAATATATTGCAAATTTACTTTATTTTTTAAGGGTCAGAGGGCAATCTTATTTCCCTGAAAGCAAGCCATTATCCTTTCACATGTGCTCTTAAAATCCTATGAAAATCACACTACATTAAGAATACCTACTTCTTTTTGCTTCTGCTTAACTCAGAGTCCGTGAGATTTAGGGAGGTATGATAAAGAAAACAGAATAGTTTTGTTTTGATTTTTAGTGTTCCCAATCTCTTTTCCATAAACTAGGCAGATATTCTAGCTTTTGGCATTGGCACAATGGTTTGGTCAAATGAACTCTTCTAAGATGACATTTATAAAATCTGTATATTAAATAAAATACAACTATTTGAAGGACCTGGAAAGTGACCAAATGTAGGTTGAAGGGAATCAACTCTTCAAAGATAGAAAAATACAACAGGTAAGATTTGCAAATTTACAGAAATTTCCTGAGCACATTTCTTGCAAGACTTGGGGTGGAAGACAGCCATAGCTCATTAAAAATATGTGAACCAGACCACCAACTCATAAGCTTAGAGGAAGAACATCAACATTAACTTTGCACAAGCAGAAGGGTATGGTTGATAAAAACAACAAAAAAATGAGTTAAAAAACAAAAATGACAGAATAAAGAAAATATCATATTTATGAAATTATCAACAAAATGGAAAGTATTTTTTTAGTCCAGTTAAAAAAATAGGCACAGATACACAAAAACAATAATAAGTTGACAAAAGGGAACAAATAGCAAAGTTAAATAATTTTAAGTTATCATATAACTGACTCTGTGTACTTTTACAAATAAATGTTAATGAAATGAATAAGTCTCTAGGAAAATAGACTTTATTAAAAATGCAGTTGATATAGCAGATCCAAGCAGACAAATTTCTATTGAAATAATACAGAAAGTTGTGTAATAGTTTCCCCTACATAAAATCACTGACCCAGATGATTTCATAGGGAAAATCTACTCAACCTATGAAAATCTAGATAGCCCCAGTGTTTTTTAAGCTATTCTAGTACATGGGGAAAAAATTCCAAGTTCTTTTGTAATGTAAATATAACACTAAGACCAATATCAGATGAAAACTTCACCAAAGAATAATTAATTTTGCTTATAAATGTTGATGCAAAGTAATCACTTATAAAATCACAAAGCACACAGAATTAAATATACACTATCTTTGGATTCAGAGAGATTTATTTCAGCAATGCAAGGATGGTTTAATATTATGGGTTCCACTAATCTAAACTGTAGATTGATATTTCTAGGAGAAGAATTATATGGTAATCTCCATAGATTCTGAAAATGCATTTGACAAACATCAATGCCGATTCCTGATTAAAATAAAAATCAATGATGAAAAAATAAAACAATATAACATTCACACTCTGATGCCAGCATTTTATTTGACAGGAAAGCTTTAAATACCCAACATGTTCCTCCTAAAGTCAGAAACAAAACAGAATTTCCTATATTCTTGCTACTATTTAAAATTTGCACCAGAAGTATTACTAAAAGAATTAGACTGTTAAAAATTGTTGAAGACATAAGATTTGTAAAAGGAAAGGTAAAACTGACTGTATCTATAGATGATATATATCTGAAAATCCCACATCAATAGGAAAACTACTACAAAACTACTACTACTTACTAAAGTAGAATATAAAAACAACACATATCTACCTGTCCTTTGTATATATAGACAATAACCAGTTAGACAATATAATCCAGGAGAAGAATCCATCTATACTCATAATAAAGAAAGTAAACCATTTCTTCATGAAGAAAGTTTTAAAATATTACTGAAAAACATAAAAGTTGACTTAAACAAATATATCAAGCTCCTGCTTAAAATTTAATATCACTTAGTTGTCAGCTCTAACTTATGTATTTAATGTAGTTCTAATAATATGCCAGTGAGTTTTTGTTTTCTCAAATCACATGAATTGATTACAAAACTCATTTGGAAGAGTAAATAAATCAGAATGCCTAAAAAATACTTTGAGGGAGACTAGTTCTGTTATATGCTAAAACATAATATAAAGCCTCTATAATTAAGGGGGTGTGATATTATTGAATACATAGAAAACTAATGCAATAGGATAAAGAAATTTTTAAAAAATAGACCACAAATATAGTAATTCTGTATATGATAAATATGGAAACTCAAATTCATGGATGGAAAGATAGACTTTTTAAAAAAGATCTTATTTATTTATTTGAGAGTAAGGGAGAAAATGAGCTCTGGCAAGGAACAGTGGGGAGGGGCAAAGGGAAAAGGAGAGGGAAAAGCAGACTCTTTGCTCAGCAGGGAGCCCAATGCAGGGCTCAATCCCAGGACCCTGAGATCATGACCTGAACCCAAGGCAGATGCTTAACCAACTGAGCCACCCAGGTGCCCCAGAAAGACAGGCTTTTTAATAAAATGTTTTGCAATAACTGGCTAGCCATTTGGAAAAAGACAAAATTCTATCCAGATTATAGATTACAAACTAAGAAAAATTCCAAAAAGAGTAGCACCATACAAATGGAACTGTACAATGTCTAGAAGAAATCACATGTGCATTCCTTTTTTTGACAAGGTACAGGGAACAAATTCCTAATTATGACTTAAAATTTGGAAGCAGTAAGTGTTGATACATTCGGTCATATTAAAACAAAAACAAAAACAAACTTCTTTGTAGCAAAACAAGCAAACAAAAAAAGACAAATGACACACTGGGGAGAAACTGTTGACTAAAAATGCTAATATGTAACAACATCCTAAATTTCAATAAGAAAAAACAACTTGATTTTAAAGATGGACAAAAATGCAGACAATTTTCAGAAAAGAATGGCAATGACCCTGATGAATGATGAATATGAAAAAGTTGCTCCATCTTTCTCATCATAAGAGAAATGCAAATTAAAACCATAGTGACATACTGTTTCTCACCATCGGTTTCACAGAATATTCTGTTGGTGTGGATCCAGGAAGACAGACACTCTTACACTTTGCTAGTGAAAATGCAAAATGGGGCAGCTCTTATAGAGGAGAATTCGACCATAGTTAGTGGAATTCCCACTAAAGTTTCTCCTTTGACATAGGATTCTCACTTTTGGAAATTTATCACAAATGTAAATTTCAAAAATAAAAAAGTGACGTATATACAAAATTATTCATTGTGGCATTATTTGTAATAATGAGAGACCAAAACAACTTATTAATAGTCAACCGGTTGAATAATCATCACACAATCACACCATGGACGACTATGCAGTGGTAAAAAGGAATAAAGGTATTAGAGGGATCGCTATACATTATATTCATCTCCAAAATATATCGTTAAGTGAAAAAAACACGAAAGTTCAGAAAAATATGTATAGAATGTTAGCTTTTTGTATAATAAAGAGAAACAGAGGGAAAAGATATATATAATTTGTAAAATATACATGTTTGCAAAAGGAAACAATGAAAGGAAATGTAGAGTTAAGGCAAGAATTCTTCGAGATCCCTCAGAGTTCTGAAATCAGAACTATGTAAATAGCTTACATAGTAATATAGTTAAATAATGAAAAAAAAATCCTTTGGTATTGTTGAGAATTGAAAACAACAGGAACAAATGAGTATAACCATATATTAATTTGGTGGAAAAACCTTACAGAGAAGAGATTTTTTTTCTGCTTGATCTTAGAACCTAGAACTGTGATTATAAATCGTCAGCTATGTATAACTTAAGGACTAAAAACTGAAACAAATCTTTAACTTTATTGAACATTTTATTGTTAATTTCAAAAAACTACATTATTCTTTGGAGAATATTATATGTTTATTGTAGAATAAAGCACAGAATTGTATTAATATCCTTAGGAGATATTCAGATAACTAGCATTTTATATATGCAGGGAGAGCTTGAAGGAGACCAGCTGCCAAGAGGCAGCAGAACACGGGGGAATGCCAATGTTCCAGGCAGAAGTTATCACCGGAAACGAGGCCAAACCTGGTCTCAACAGACCAGATAATTGGAGACAGAAAGACAATGTTGGCAAGCTTACCATGATGCTTGGTCCTTGTTTGTTTCAAGATAAAATGAAATCAACAAACAGTTATGTATTCAATCTACGATCGAAGCAAGTTACAGTTGTTTCTAGTATTCATTCAATGAAACAAAAACATTTTTGATGGCTATCCCCTTCTTTTTTTATTTTATTTTTTTAAAAGATTTCTAATTATTTGACAGAGCAAGAGGGAACACAGGCAAGGGAATGGGAGAGGAAGAAGCAGGCTTCCCGCTGAGCAGAGAGCCCAATGCAGGGCTTGATCCCAGGACCTGAGCCAAAGGCAGACACTTAATGACTGAGCTGTCCAGGTGCTTCATGCTATCACCTTCTAATAATTTCTTAAATGCTGAAATACATGACGAATTTACTTTTCAACCCTGCACTCAAATTCAAAAATTAGGATTCTGTTAGACTTTTCTTCTGTTTAATTTTTCCAGTCCTTTCTTTTTCTTCTTTTCAAGTCTCCTGATCTAAATTTCAAATCCAGGGCACAGCAAAATACCATATAAATATCAGTAAAGCTTCAAGGATAGATACAAGAATTCAATAAAGGGTAAGAATTGTGCACATTAAATGGAAGTCAGAGGTGTAATATGGACAGATGGGGTGTGGAATCAGCCTGCAGCTAAAGGCAGTAGCTTAGGGAACATGGGCATTTTCAACAAAGCAAAGTTGTGTGCGAAACAGGTGCACGTTATGTCCTGTATCCAGAGGTGGAAATGGTCTTTTATTCCCCTCCCTTGTTTAATGTGGAACACAGAAGTTTGAAGAAGACATTTTTTGCTTTGAAAATCAGGCTCAGCATGATTTATCAGTTGGGTTGGCATATGGCATTTTGGCTCTTCTGAAGGTGGAGCCTCTGTCTCTACTCCAAACATGGCATGCTAGTTTTCCATTTGCTCAAATCCAGAAACATCTTCCACCATGGAGCATTCAACCACCCATCTTCATCTCTTTTTCTTGCCCCCTGCCCCAACACTTTCCAACTTCAAGGTACTATGAAGCCCAAGTGAGTAAAGTTTCCTCAAAGTGTATAGGGTTTTCAGGATAGCTTTTATTTCTTTGCTCCATGGAAGTGGAAAAGTGTATGTAGCTTCTTGTGCTTAAGAATTAGAAGAATTACACACAACAGAGAAGAAAAAATGAGGGAGAGATGGAAGCCAAGTAATCAGTCTGTCCTTATTTTGTTTAGAATTAAGATGTACAGTGTATACATATTTGGGGGTGTGGTCTTAACTATCAAACCCTCCCCGCTCCACATCTTGTGTATTGAGGTGATGATGTGATGTGGCTTGACAAAAACAAAAAGTCAGGTGTGCCTGGGTGGCTCAGTCAGTTAAGTGTCTGCCTTTGGCTCAGGTCATGATCCTGGGGCATGGGATCCTGGAATCCTGGAATCGAGCCCCACGTAGGGCTCCATGCTCAGCAAGGAGTCTGCTTCTCCCTCTCCCTCTATCCTTCCCCTCTACTCATTCTCTCTCTCTCTCTCAAATAAATAAATGAATAAAATCTTTTAAAAAATTAGAAAAACAGGGCCCCTCAATTTGG
The DNA here is from genome assembly GCF_011764305.1 of Mustela putorius furo. NCBI lineage: Eukaryota > Metazoa > Chordata > Mammalia > Carnivora > Mustelidae > Mustela > Mustela putorius. The sequence goes on along the minus strand of NW_025422368.1, from coordinate 33,237,996 downwards.
TATGTATAATATTGTACCCTAACTTTCAATTTTCATTTTAGTCCCTGTAGGTGGTTTAGAAATTCAAGTAGATCCAAGGGCTCAAATCATACACATACATACATACATATAGGCACAGAGCAGTCCCCTGATCCACCCTCTTGTCCGGAGCCCTACTTCCCAGGGAAAACTGTTTTTCAGCATTCTTAGCTACTGCTCCTAGTATTTACTTTCATATTTCTGAGTAGTACGCTTATTGGCTATTTCTTGATTTATTTCAAGTTAGGATATTTTTTTTTAATTTTTTATTTTTGATAAACATATATTTTTATCCCCAGGGGTACAGGTCTGTGAATCACCAGGTTTACACACTTCACAGCACTCACCAAATCACATACCCTCCCCAATGTCCATAATCCCACCCCCTTCTCCCAAACCCCCTCCCCCCGGCAACCCTCAGTTTGTTTTGTGAGATTAAGAGTCACTTATGGTTTGTCTCCCTCCCAATCCCATCTTGTTTCATTTATTCTTCTTCTACCCACTTAAGCCTCCATGTTGTATCACCACTTCCTCATATCAGGGAGATCATATGATAGTTGTCTTTCTCTGCTTGACTTATTTTGCTAAGCATGATACGCTCTAGTTCCATCCACGTTGTTGCAAATGGCAAGATTTCATTTCTTTTGATGGCTGCATAGTATTCCATTGTGTATATATACCACATCTTCTTGATCCATTCATCTGTTGATGGACATCTAGGTTCTTTCCATAGTTTGGCTATTGTGGACATTGCTGCTATAAACATTCGGGTGCATGTGCCCCTTTGGATCACTACATTTGTATCTTTAGGGTAAATACCCAATAGTGCAATTGCTGGGTCATAGGGCAGTTCTATTTTCAACATTTTGAGGAACCTCCATGCCAGCCAGAGGAGGAGAAAGTCAAGTTAGGATATTTTGTGATGGCTTCCTGCTTGGGGAGGTGATTTTCTCCTCTGTGTTATATCTTGCTCTCATGACCTCTGCTTTGCCTTCATTCCAATGTATTTATTGGACACATTTTGGTTAAATCAGTGTTAGGTTTAGATTATTAGAACTATGCACGTATCGTTCACTGAGGCACTTGGTGCGTTATGATTACATTTTTTTTGTATAACTCTTAATTTCTCCTGGAGTTAACAATTGGCTCTTTTTTTCATTTGTTTAGTTTTTTAATGTATCTAGAAACTTCAGAAAGGGAGGGAGAGCACTGAACCTCAGTGTACCTCTGAGGTCATGGGCTTTGGAAGCATCACCAGCAACTTCATTTCTAGAATTGGCTGAGAGTATTTCTCCAGCTAGCATGTATGTGGGGTCCATGGGGAAACTGCTCCTAGAATACTGGATTCATAGGCAACATACAGCAGAGGGCTGGGATGCCTTGGGATCTTACAGGGAGGCAGAAATAGATTAAAAGCCTGCAAAGAAAGAAGGGCAGTCAGTGTTTGAGAAGCTGCAGGCTAAAGATGAGAGGAGATTTACTTATAAGAAGCACCAGTGGTTGCATGAGAAATAATTTATACAAATTCCATGCCTAGAGTGCTAAGTACATAGAGCTCAAAGGGAAAATGGAAATTAAGACTTTTTAAATATGTAGGATCAAAAGGCAAAAAGAAGGCTCGTGGAGACTGGAATGTCTAAATGCTCTGAGTGATAAAGCAGTGCATATGATAAATATATATATATTTTTTCCTTCAGATAGGGGAAGTGTATTTTGACGATTTACCTCTCACTGGGAGATTTCTTGGAAATGAGTTTCATCTCACAGATTGCAAGCTTCAGACTACTGTTCAGAGAATGAATGGCATCCTGATTCACTGAAGGCAAGATATATTTTTCCTTTTTTCTCTTATATTTCCTGTCTCCCCTTCTTTCCAAGATAGGATCAAGCTTTTGCCTTGGTACACTTTCATAGGTATGGGTAGTCTTGAGTTCTGGAATAATTTTGTTCCTAGAAATTTGGCCATGGGGGCCAAAATTGTGTGTTATAAATTTAATGGAGATGAGGGCAGTGATATAATAGCCTATGTCATTTTCAGTACGACTGGAAAGAGAGGTACACAACAATTTTCGAGTAGAAATAACAATTTGGGAGGCACCAGTAGGGGACAGCACAGGACGCAACAGCTGATGAAGAAACCCAGATTAAATGAGTGTCCTCTGTGTTGAGCTAAAGAGAAAACAGAATTTGAACTTTGACTTTTTAGTGCATAAGAAAGATATTCTATCTAAAAATTTAATTCTCTCTGGCAACTTCATACATGGAAGATCTATATGTTATTAATTTTCATCGCATTGTATCATTTAGAGATAATATTTATGCTGTGATTGGGTATCACCTATAATTTTGCATGAGTTATAATAGATTAAAATACTGAACATAATTTTGGAAATGAGACATAGAAAAAAGTTGACTTTTTGTATAGACAGCATAACTTCGAATTAGTTAATGTTTTGTTCTGACCCATATCAGATCATTCTTGGGGGAACGTCTGAGTGACCATTTCATGAATTTCAGGAGAATGTATCAGGACCTTGAACATGGTATGGCATGGCCCTGTGAAGGATAGCCAAGAGGGCCATTCACACTCTTGGTTGACAAGATGCTTGGCTATACAGTCTGCTGGCTATGACAAAACAAACATTTGTGGAATCTTAATGACACTGCATGATACTACATTGCTATTTTGGCCCAGAAGGGAGGATATTTCAATTTTTCATCACACTTGGGTAATAGGAGAGTGTTAACCTCTACCTCACATCCTTGTTCTCCTGTTCAGATGGAGGATGAGTAACGAGATTCTGTGCATTTATTGGGTCATGGCTTTTTACTAGTTTATAGAGCACTTTGCTTTACAACTAGGAAAATGACACTGCTGGGTCGAAAAGGCAGTTGACTTATCTTGTTCTTCTAGGGCCCTTGAGAAAAAAAAAAAAAAAAGATAAAGGCTTTACCTGGAAGAGCCAACGAAGTCTCTGCTTTCTCTATTCCAGTTTCTTAGCCTGGATCAGTAAGTCAAGCCAGCCCTGTGTATTTTTGATATCTTCAGTTTAAGATTAGGGGAAAAATGGCCTTTCATGTTGTTAAAGTCAGTCTTACCAAAGGACACTGCACTTTAGGAGAGAAATGATCACCTGACTAACCATAAATAAAGCTGACATGTTGAGTTCCACTAGCTATAATATCATTGTTCCTATTCTTTCTTATGGGGACGGTGAGTCTTACTACTCCTTTCTTGTCAAAGCTAGAAAAGTAACTTGAGCCACTGCACCTGTGGCTGCCATGCACATCTGCAGGAACGTCCCTGGGCATACCTGAAGGATCTGTGGTAAAGTGAGGCTTGATCCTCAATTACAGTCTCCTGGGGCATTTTTAAAAATTCCGATGCTCAGCCCTGCTCTCCAGAGATTTGAGTTAATTGGACTGACTTGGGGGTCCTAGCATCAGTGTTTCTACAAAGTTCTTGGAATTTGTAAAATGCAACAGGGTTCAGACCTAAATAAAATTAGAACCTGAACAACAAGTGCTCTTACTTCACCTGAAGCAGGCAAGGAACATGGCTTCTCAGTAATAAGAATGCTATTTTAATTAAGGCTTCTTTTTTCTTCTCCCATTCCCTCACCCTAGTGTCCTCATGGGAGAACTGGCACTACTAATTTATAGACTCTACATGTTCCAGGAGCTGTAAAGGGCATGGACTCAGGTGTTAAATTCTTACCATAATAGCTGTATTTTCATCTTATTGAAGAATCAAAAGCTAAAGGTAGAATCATTTCCTAAAAGCCCACACTGGTAAGACTGATAAGAAAAATAGGATTAGAACACTGGTCAGTTTGAATTATAGCATTATTTTATTTTCAGACTTACTTGCTACATAGTTTTTAAAGTTTATATGTCAGTGTTGTATCTTTATTGAAATTATTGTTATTTGCAGCTGTTCTAAGAAAGGGGAATGTCTAAAGCTGGCTTTACTACTATCTTTAGTTATAAGTCAAGGACGAAATTTTATCGTGATTATTACCTGCAGCCCTCCAAGTGCCAGAGGAGGGATAGGCTGGTAATTAAAAAAGCAAACATTTTGGAGTCAGATTGCACTGCTTCAAGCCTTAGCCCTGATATATGTGTAACCTTGAGAAGTTTACTTAATGCATTTATGCCTCAATTTCTCCATCCTGAGAGTGGGGATACTTTCTGCTTTGTTCTGAAAATTAAACATATTCATATAAATTAAAGGTTGAGAACACAGTCCTAATTGACAAAATGTCAGCTATTATCTTGGTGTTGATGAATATTTGATGAGTAATATCTGAACTGTTAACACCTGAAAGTTCCATGTTGATACATTGATGACCTTCATCAGAGTAGAAGACCCAATAAGATAGGTCAATTCTAACCCCTATTAAAAGGATTTGCTCACTGAAAGACTTAAAAGGGGTTTTAACATTTTTTGAGCATTTGGTTGAATCCTGGCACTAATATTATTATTTCCATAACTCTAGATGTATTATTTCCCAACTGCAAAGTGAAGGAAATATTTTTCCACACAATATAATGCTTAAAATATTTAGAGAAAAGTCATTTATGATCTTTAAGTGTTTTTCACATGATGTTTAAGTATTAATGCTATTAAGTGTCACTGGGTTATTGGTTTTAGGTACTGATTTTAGATGTTGTGTACTAAGGTTTTCCACTGATCTATCTATGCTCCTGTCTTTGGCCTTACCCCCATTTCTCATTTTTAATACCTTCAGGCCATTGCTGTTGAAGTCTAGTAGCCTAAATAATGTTTTCTTGGCTAAAGGTATTGAAAGCTACCCAAATATTTTTACTTTATAGTAGAACACAAACCAAAACTAATTTGACTACAGGTGTGAAATCTCATGGGCCTTGGCAGGATTAACAAATTCTTGCTGCTTGTGGAATGAGCTGAATATTTGTGACTCTGCCCCTGAGGGAGGATTGTGGCTTAAGAAACTCAAAACTTGTAATGGCCACATGCCAGTGCTTTGAGGTAGAGTCATTGAAAGTCTCCACAGAGCCTCTGTTGGCCAGCTTCATGACTCCAATCGCTGCCTGCAAAATCAGCGAGAAGTGGCTGATAGGTTGTATTAATTGCAAGTACTATAGCTTCCTTGTGCGTGTTTAAAAAGTAAATGTGAGGTCAAGAACTGTAATACGGAGTGATGTGAATTCCCCTTGAGAATATTTTAAATGTATTTTGGCAAGAGTACCAATGTATCCCTGTGATTTGTAAAATTATTTAAATCTACTTTGTGGCACCAAAGGTCATTACCTGGGGCTCTAGCTATTAACTTATAATCAATCTTTCTAACTTTGGTCACCTTTTAAAATATTTCATAATAATTATAAAGATATAAAATCACAGATGTGAGTATCTCTTTTTCATAAGCTTATAATATCAGTTTGAGTCAGTAAGAATATCGGGCCATTATAAATATATTCTTTAGGTAGCAAGGTAACACATAAAATACAGACAATATACATAGCAGTATAAATATTCGATGTCACAATTTTCAAAGATAAGACATATAGTCTGATAAGTCTTCAGGAGAAAGGAATGGCTTGAAGGAAAAGCCTTGAAGAAGATGTTTTGGCAAGATTATTGTCATATGGTAATGACAGGAGGAAAGGTATTAACACAGGAATGTTAGATATCATCACAAATAATAAGTTGATATGTCAATTGGAGGAAAGATTTGTGTTCAATTTCAGATCCCTTTTAAGAAAAATCCACTGATAAATGTACTTTGTAATCGTATTAAATGTACGATGTAATCTTATTCATTGACACAAGTCATTTTGAAGATGCTTCTTTAGTATACTTTAAGAGCATATCTTCTCTAATTTTTGTTGCTAAATGTTTATAGTATGAATTAATACTGTTTTCTGGAATTGTCCTTTTCTGGTAATGGTAGAAGGCTGAGGACCGTATTTTCACTAGTCACTGTTTGCTTCCGTCAACCTACTTTTGTGTGTTTTTCTAATGATGCTGGAGAGCTCATTCTGTATTTCATATGGGGCTGCCTACTTCCCTTTGCTGATAAAATATAGTTCTTTTGTAATATATTACATGTGGCATCTTGTTCTTTAGATCTTTTAACTGCATGGAGGTAGACGGATAAAAGGATATAGAAAGAATTTAAAATAATCCTTAGATTTCTAAGGATGAAACTTGTTTCCTGCTCTCTCAAAGAAATAGTAGCAGGATTGATCAGTTCAGCCCTCTTCAGCCCAAAACATCAATATGATATGGCTAAGACTATGAATTCTGGAGCCACGTTGCCTTAGTTTGAATCCTAGCTCCACAATTTTCTGCAATACTGACTTGGTCAAAATATTTAGTTTCTCAGTGCGTCTGTATCTTTTCCTCTGAAATGGAGGTGATAATAAATAGCCACTTTCTTGTTATTCTGAGAGATTTAAATAATTAATACATGCCTTCTTAAAAAGTGTGAGGCACAAGTTGGAACACAAACTATTATGTAATTATAGTACAGGTGACATTTTTGGTTTTCTAATATTTTTTCTACTACCGAAAACTTGCTCCTACACAGGCTAAATATAACTGTAATACTTTAAATGAACCTGACACACTTTTAAATATTTGTTTATATATTTTTAAAAACCACCCCATTCTATTCTCCCATTCATGGAACTTGGGCAGTTTTACATTCTTCTGGATAAACTGTGCTCTTACCTTAAGCTATCATGGAAAACACATATTCTACTGGTCACAAAGACCTGTTTTACTGCAAGACTTTCAGTGTTCTGCTTTATTTTCCCATTTGCTGAGGAAGGAGGAAAAACAAAGAAGAATTGTCTCCCCACCTAAATTTCCTTCATTTCTCCTGCCCCACCTCCACCCTGCCACACATAGGAACATGCTGCACTGATTTATCTTCAGGAAAATATAATAAGAAAACATCAATAAGGACTTTTAATCTTCCACATTTGAACTTTTGGACACAACTTTAAACAAATTTGGCATATGTTAGCCATATGTTTAAATGTCAGCCAAGTAGTTAGATGTCTAATATTCAAACATAAGCTGCAAAGTTTAGGATTATGGTAGAAATTTTCCTTTTTGTTCAGGACTGAGCTCACACTGTTATGTTTTTATGTTGTGTGATTTGAAGGGCACCAGCAACCTTTTCCCTCTGTCCAAAAAGTATCCCCCTTTGGCCTCCTGTTCTAAATGCCTCTTCCTTTACTAATTATTTTTGGGGAAAATGACAACTTGCAAACAAAAGCAAATTAGATTGCTTCCTGTGCAGGCAGGATTAAGAAACACGTAAATAGCCAGTATATTTGAACCTTTCAGTTGAGTAAGAGGAAAGATAGGAAAAGAAGGGACAGAGCCCTGAATTAATTTTTGCCCATATGATTCTTTTGCTTAAAGATTTCCTGTTTTCACTTATTTCTAAAATTCTTTGAAAGAGTATAGACCTCCCTATGTTATCGGACAAGTAATAGTTGGTCATCTTTTAGAAAATGGAACCACAAAGATTGCTGAGGATGAGTCAATATTAGCTGGAACCAAAAACTATTTTAATATAAGCAAGGACAGGACATGTCCCTCTGAGAAATAATCTAACTCTTAATGTCCATGATGTTGAAATGAAAAAAAAAAAAAAAGAATCCACTTAATGGAAAACAAGGGTGGAGTAACTAACTACTCATTGTTTAAGTTTAAACTATCTCTTTGTTTCTTTAAAAGTGATGTGTTTGTTTCCATGTCTTGTTGTTGCCAAATAAAAGCCATATAGAAGGAAATTAGCAAAGTATCAGCAAACCCCTTGGAGCCCTATCTCATGTCTGGTTACCGGAGACTGATCCAACTAAGAACATTATTCAAAATATTTAATTTTCATTTATTCTCACTTGTACCAATTACTAAGAATGGCCACAGACTAAAATTTTTCTTATTTCAACTTAACATTTGGAAAGCATCTGTGTTTTGGTATACCTGATAGTCTACAATGTATTCACTAGTCTTATCTCAATAGTAACCAGCTTTTTTGGATTTCAGGACTCTTTTTCAACCTTAAGTTGAGGCTGCCTTGATTAGAAAGATAAGACAATATACATTTTGAATCATTATGTTGAAATGCAGGTAGAAGAGCATTTCAGTCACCTGCTACATGTGATCCATCAGTCACTTGGAAAAATACTGCCATGCATCGATGACCAAATCCATTAGAGCTGGTTAAGGTGTCATGGGGTACCTTTACTTTGTGATAATGAGTTGTTTATGAGGTGGAAAAGGGTAGACTATAAACATGATAGGTGAAAAAATTGAATTCAGTTCTGGATATGGTAAAAAACACAACAAACCATGAGTCTTGAAGTTTGGCTGACTTAGGTTCAAATCTTCCCTATGCCCTTAGTAGTTATCTCATTCTAGGAAAGTAACTTAAAGTTTGGATGACTATTTATTTTCTTTAAATGGAGATATAAAAATATTTCTTGAGAACTAGTGTAAGGAGGGAAGAAAATAAAGCATGTGAAATGTAGGCATGTTGTAGATCATCAGTAAAAAAATAGATATTACTATTAAGGGTATAGAGTTCTAACTTTTCTTTAATCTACTTACTATCACCATCATGATGATTCTATATACCCCCTACTTTTATCCATGCACCCAATGAAATAGATTTCAAAAATTCATAACAAAAGTAATAATGGTTGATTCCCTACGAATGGTTCTTAATTAGCCCCAAAGGCAAGGCAATACCTCTTATGAATTTCCATGGGTGTTATGAACCTCTTCTTGCCATTAGGATGGTTGTAGCTTTGTTTTGTTTTGTCTTGGAGGAAGAACATATGCCTGTATTTCCTTATTGACAGAACACATAGCTATGCCTTATCATCATTCTGAAAATGTATAAAAAGACTCAAACTATTTATGTCAGCCATTTTGCTTGTAAGCTGTGTTACATTGTCAATATAAGGATATTTAATATTCAAATGGAATTCTCCAGAACCCCTTTCTCTGTAAGACACTCATTGGAGGTATTGTTCCATTGACTTTGGGTACCTTCTAATAGTTTATCTTATTTTAACTTAATAAGTGGGCTGACATTTCTGTTGGATCTTTATTCAATGGTTCTTGGTTTCCTAAATTCATAGGATATCTCATGCCTGCATTGCCACCCTTTTGGAAAACAAGATTTAAACATCAGTTAAATGTATAGAAATACAAATAATGTACCTTCTTGTTGGGTTTATCACCTGCATTTACATTAGAAATATTTACTATAAGAAGAAAGCAAACAAAGTCCAGGGAGGGGAGCTACTACCTCCATAATTCCACTCTCCATTTTGAAATAAATTCTGTCTTCACCACTGCCTTATGTCTAATTGAAATTATTCAAAATATTTGTCAGGATTGGAATGAAAAAGGAAAGGAGTCTTCATTAAAATAAAGTTCATTAAATTAATTTGAGAGAGGAAACTATTTTACAAACTTAGTTTAGGTCCCACAGAACCAAATTTGGGAGAATTTGTTAAGACATTTTTGCACCGTCTGGGGCTTGTTTTTTGCATTTTACATACTTATTTGATATTCCAATTAAAGTTCAGAGCTGAACGGAAGTAGCTACTTACACTTCAAAGTAATGGACTATTTATCTTCTATGACCTGTAGGTCTAAACCATTCATTTTCTAACTTTAAACAATTTTTTAAAAATCTATGATTATTCCTGTTTAAAGAATTTCATATTTTAATTTGCTGTACATTTGGAATAAAGTTAAAATGAGAATAAAACTGATCTATTGTAATCCTAGGTTTACCTCTATTTTTTGTTTAGAACTTTTCCTTCTGGTTCATTTTGGGTCAACTGTTCTACTTCAGGGATTTAAATTCTTGATCTTTAAGCTTTTGATTTTAGGTTTACTATTTCCCTTGGGAACTGGCTTTAATTGCACAAATGAGTCCTTTCTGTGATCATAAACCAAAAAGGCTGTGTGTAGTTTGCTTTTTAAAATATTCTCTCTCATCTAAGATCTCTCGTGTTCTTTCATGTTAAAAATGCAGAAATTAGTGTCTGCTATATACAAGATGTGTCTCTAACTTGAAACCCTAAATACATATTTTTATTTCTTTCCTATGAGGTGGTTTCTCTGACTTAACCCAGTAACAAATCATAACATTTGTATACTGTCTTACCATTTGTAAATCACTTTCATATTCTCGTTTGAAGTTTATAATAAGGCTATGAAAGAGTAGAATCAGTTATTAAGCCCCTGGCATGCAGTAGGTTCTTAAAGATTGACTGAATAAAGTGTAGATATTGATGTCTTATTTTTAAAAATAGGTACTTGAAGCACTAAGAAGTTAAAATGATTTTCTAATGTCACTAGGTAGAATTTGGACTCACTCTCAGCTTTTCTAGATCACAGGGCAAGGTTCTTTCAACATATGATACCACATAGATTATACCTATGACTTTAGTTGCTGTTAAGGTAAATTTTATAGTAAGTGAAATGTTCAGATATTAAGTGTACAACTTGAATTTTGAAAAATGCATTCACCTGTATGACCAACACACCAAAGAAGATATTGAGTCTTTTCATTTCCCCAACATTCCCTGAATTTCCCATGTAACCAACAACTTAGGCAATCACTGTTGTGATTTTTTTTTCTTTCCATAAGTTTCTTTCCACAGTTTTTGCCTAGACTTTCTTGTTTTTTTAATTACCTTTTTAAGTTATTAATATATAATATATTATTTGTTTCAAGGATACAGGTTTGTGATTCATCCTTCTTACACAGTACATATTGCCCTAACACATACTAACTATAAATATAACTCATACTTTCTTGTGTGCTAATTCTAACACAGAGCACACTGTCTGAAATTTATCCACTTTGTTGCATACATAAGTATTTTATTACTTTTAATCGCTGAGTACTATTCCATTGCTTGAGTACAGCACAATTTGTTCATCTGTTCTCTTATTGATGAGTATCTGGGTTATTTCTGAAATTTAGCTATTATAAGTTAAACTGATACAAGCACTTGTGTATAAATTTGTGGATAGCCATTTTCTTTCCTTCTTTTTCTTTTCCTTTTCCTTTTTCTTTCTTGTGAGAATTGGTAGGTAACAAGACAGATGATGGGGAATGAAAGAAACTGCCAAGGTTTTCCTCAATGGGTATCATTTTGTACTATTTTGTATTTCCAACAACACTTATGATTATTCTATTTGTTTCATATCCTTACTATTGTCTGTCAGTCTTCTAAATTTTGGCCACTGTAGTGGGCATGTAGTGAATCTCATTGAGGTTTATTTTCCATTCCCTTGGTTAATGTGTGCAGCTTGTTTTCTTATATTTATATGCCATTCTTGACTCTATCTTAGTGAAGTATCCCAATTCCCTTCCCCCCCATTGAAAGTAGTATTGTCTTCTCATTGAGTTATAGGCATTCTTTATAAATTTTAGATATACACCTTTGTCAGATATATGTCTTGTGAATATGCTGAGTTGGCAACTTGCCAATTTATTTTTCTAAAGTTGTCTTAATGAACAGAAATGTAACACTTTTTCTTTTGTGGTTATTGCTTTCTGTATTGTCTAAGAAGTGTTTGCCTTATCCTGCATTGCAAAGATATATTTTCTCCTAATTTTTTTATACATTAAGATTTTATATTTTATTATGTAAGTTTAGCATTTTCATATGTCCATTTTGTGTTAATTTTTCAGATAAATATTGAGATGAATTATTTTCCATACAGATAGCCAGTTGTTTCAGAATCTTTCCTTGAAAAGGTGTTTATTGGGCTTACTGAATAGTTTTATCAATCTTTCAAGTCAGTTATGTAAGAATGTTTATTTTTGGGCCCATGTCTTCTGTTTGATCAATTTATTTGCCAATACATATGCCAGCACCACACATCTTATTTACTGTAGGTTAATAGGAAATTTTGAAATATGGTAGTGTCTTGTAATGATTTTGTCAAAATCATTTTGATGAATGTAGGCTCTTTGCATTTCCATTTAAATTTTAGAAATAGCGGGGGTGCCTGTGTGGCTCAGTGGGTTAAGCCTCTGCCTTCAGTTCAGATTATGATGTCAGGGTCCTGGGATCCAGCCCCACATGGAGCTCTTTGCTCAACAGGGAGCCTGCTTCCCCCTCTCACTCTGCCTCCCTCTCTGCCTACTTGTGATCTCTCTCTCTCTCTATCTGTCAAATAAATAAATAAAATCTTTTAAAATTTTTAAAAAATAAATTTTAGAAATAGTTTATTAATTTTAGTTAATCCTACTACAATTATAATTAGATTGTTTTCTAATATACATGTTAATTTGGTGAGCATTAGCAGTTTGCCAATATTGAGTGTTTAATCTATGAATTTAATATATCCTTCATTTACCAAGATCTTTAATTTCTCTGTGCAGTGCTTTGTAGTTTTCAGTATACAGGTCTTTAGCTACTTTGCTAAATTTATAGGTAAGCATTTTGTGTTGATGTTATTGTGAAGAGAATTTTAAATTTAAATTAAAAAATTTTTTTAATTGTATGGTACAAGTATACAGATAGAAATTGATTTTGCATATTGACTTTGTATGGAGAATTTAATAATTTCTCTTAGTTTCATGAATGACCTCAAATATTCTTACATAAACAGTCATGTTATCTGCAAATAAAGACTTTGCTTTCCTAATTTTTAAGTAGTTTATATTTTTCTTGCTCTGTGGCACTGTGTAAGATCTTCTTTATATTGTTAAATAGAAATTGAAAACTGATATCCTTGCCTTTTTCCTGATGTTAAGGAAAAAGTGTTCAGTATTACATCATTAAGTGAACTCTAAGTTTTTCTTTTTCTTTTGTAATAAATAGCCTTATCAGAGTAAGGAAATGCCATTCTATTCCTATTTGTTGTGAACTTTTATCATGACTGGCACATAATTTTGTCAAATGTTTTCTTATCAGATGAGATAATCCTATGGCTTTTCCTTTAACCTGCCATTGGGCAGATTTACAGTGATTTTCAAATCTTAAGCCAACTTGCCTTCTTAGGATAAACACCATTTGGCCATTATGCTTTATTCTTTCTACATATTGCCCAATTCAATATGCTAAATTTGTTAAGGATTTCTGACTGTATGTTCATGACGCACATTGGTCTGCAGTTTTCTCCTCTTTGTTATATCTTTGTCTGGCTTTTTGTATCAGAATTATGCTGGCCTCAACAATCTGGGCAGTATTCTATCCTCTTTCCTTCTGCTGAAGGGCATTTTATTTCTTTCCTAAATATTTAATGTAATTCGCTAGGGAAATCATCTGGGTGTGGTGTTTTCTTCATAGAATTTGTTTGTTCGTTATTATGGTTACCTTAGTAGGAATAAGTCTCTTCAGATTTTTTATTTCATAGTTTCTCAATTTTGATTAAGTTTTGTCTTTCAAGAAATCTCACCATTTCGTCTCAGTTGTTCAATTTATCAGCATAAACTTACCCATGGTGTGTCCTTATTCTCCTTTTAATATCTGTGGCATCTGCAGCTATTGTGTCTTTCATTAATGGTTTTGGTAAATGGTGGTCTCTCCATCCGCCCCGTCTTCTGTTCTGCCCCTGCTGTTTCTCTTCTTCCTCCTCTTTCCTCTCTTTCTCTCTCTCTCTCGACCCCCCTTCCTCTTCCCTCCCATTCCTGTCTTCTCCCTCTCCCCTTCCCGTCATTCTTCTCCCCCATTCCTCCTCTCATCTTTCCTTCCCCTCCTGCTTTTCCTTTCCTTCTTCCCACCCCCTTCTTTACTCTCCTCCTCCCCCTTATTCCGCTCTCCCTCCCTTGATAATCCCTTGGTAGGGGCTTTCCAATTTTATTGTTTTTCCAAAGAAACAATTTGGCTTTCATTTTTGTATTGTATGTCTAGTTTTTATTGTACTGATTTCAGCTTTTTATTTCTTTTCTTCTACCTCCCAGGTGAGTAAATTAAGCCCCAAGGATATTGAGAGATCTTATCTTTTTTGAAACTAATTTAATTCTGTTGTGCTTAAAGAATGTATTCCATGAGATATCAGTCTTTAAATTTGATTGAAGGTTGTTCTATGGTACAACATAGGGTTCATCTTGGTCAATATTTCATATGAACTTAGAGAATATATACATATAGTGGTGGCTGGGTGGCTCAGTCAGTTAAGCCCTTAACTCTTGGTTTCCATCAGGTCGTGATCTCAGGGTTGCAGGACTGAGTCCTGCATTAGGCTCCATGCTCAACATGGAGTCTGCTTTTCTCTCTCCCTCTGCCCCTCTCCCTCACATGATCGCTCACTCTCTCTGTCTCCGTCTCTTTTTCTTGCTCTAAAATAGATAAATAAATAAAATCTTAAAAAAGAGAGTATATGCATGTATAAAATCCAGTTGTAATAGTGATAAGTATGAATTAGTTCAAGTTGGTTATGGTGTTTAAATCATTTTTCTTGTTACCACTTAGTTTTATATAATTACTTGTTCTATCAATTGCTGAGGGTGAGGTGTTGGTATCAAACTATTTTTGTAGATTTCTCTTTCTTTAATTCTATCAATGTATTGTTTCATGTATTTTGAAGCTGTTATACTGGGCACACATACATTTATAATTTATGATTTATTATGACTTCTATTGAATTGACCTTTTATTAATACTAAATAAATTTCTCCCTCTTGAAGCCAATCTGTTTCATCTGCTATTAATATAGCTTCTTCAGAAATAGTATGCTGACTCTTTTCAGTGTGCATTGTTCCATCATTTGTTTTCAATCTGTCAGTGTCTTTATATGTTAAGTGTGTTTCTTAGAGATAGCACTTAGTTGAGTCCTGCTTTTCAATTCAGTCTGACAATCTCTTCTTTTTTAGTTGGAGAGTTTAGACCACTACATATTTATGACATAATTATTAATGTGGTGGGATTTTTTAAAAAAGATTTTATTTATTTATTTGACAGAGAGAGCAGCAAGAGAGGGAACACAAGCGGGGGAGTGGGAGAGGGAGAAGTAGCCTTCCCACTGAGCATGGAGCCCAATGCAGGGCTCGATCCCAGGACCCTAGGATCATTACCTGAGCCTAAGGCAGTTGTTTAACCGACTGAGCCACTCAGGTGCTCCCATTGTGGTGGGATTTAATACCATTTTGCATTTTAAAAATTTTTGTCATTTGTTTGTGTGTGCTTTTCCCCTCAGTTCTTCCTTTCTTGTCTGGTTTAGATTAATCAATTTTTATCCCATCTTAACTCCTCCATTGGCTATTTAGCTATATCTCTTTGTTTATATCTACATATTTTTATATTTGTATCATTATATTTTAGTGTTTGATTTAAGGTCTTCAGAATGCATCCCTTTGAAATGATATTAAACCCTTTAAATAAGATGTAAGAATTTTTTAACAATGAAATTCTACTTACCACCCCTACTTCACTATTGTATTTTTATAGACACACATTTTAAGCCCCACAATGGAAATTTATCTTTGCCTTAAATAGTTGTTTGTCTTTACAAAAAAATTAAAAGAAGTAAAATATAGTCTTTTATATTTATACTCCTATTTATCACTTTTGGTACTTAACATTTTTCTTCTAGATTCAAGTTTGCATTTAATGTTAATTCCATGCATTGAGAAGAATTTCCTTCAGAATTTATTGTTCTACTGTCAGCAAATTCTCTTAATTCTTTCTTCATTATTACTACCTTATTTAGAAGATGAAATGTTTTTTTGTTTTGTTCTTTTTTTAAAGATTTTATTTATTTATTTATTTATTTGACAGACAGAGATCATAAGTAGACAGAGAGGCATACAGAGAGAGAGGAGGAAGCAGGCTCCCTGCTGAGCAGAGAGCCCGATGCGGGACTCGATCCCAGGACCCTGGGATCGTGACCTGAGCTGAAGGCAGAGGCTTTAACCCACTGAGCCACCCAGGTGCCCAGAAGATGAAATGTTTTCACTGGATTTACAATACAGGGTTGCCTCCTCCTACCATTTTTCTCATCTTTTAGCACTTTAAAAAATGTCACTCCATTGTCTTTTGGTTTCTGTTTTTTTTTTTTTGAAAAGAAATCTTCTGTAATTCATATAATTGTTTTTCTGTATGTATATTTTTCCCTGGTTGTTTTCAATATCTTCCATTTATTCTTTACTCTCAAAAGTTGTCAATATGTGCCTAACTGGGGTTTCCTTTGTTTTTATTCTGTTCAGAGTTTATTGAGTTTCTTGAATCCCCATGTTACTGTTCTTATCAAATTGGGAAATTGCAGACTTTGTGTTTTCAAATATATTTTCCTCCTCCATACCCTCCTTTTTTTCTAGGATTTGATTTCCATGTATATTAGACTATTTGCTGTTTACCCCCCAGGTCACTGAGACTCTATTATTTGATCCTTTCTGCATCGATTTTTTTGATTTCTATTGTTTTTTCCTCAGATTCAATAATCTGATTTTCTCTGGATTAACATTTTTTTTTTAACTTTAAGTTCTAGACCATTTTTACAATAGATTTTTGAAAGTCACTTTCTGCTGTTTGCTCTATACTATCTCATTTGTTACATATGCCTTTATTACTCCTGATGTTTGGTCACATCGTTTTGCTCACTTACATGTCTAGTAATTTTTTATTGTATATTGTACATTCTGGATGCTCTGTAGTTGTATCTGGGTTTATCACCCTTCATATTATTTTGGTCAGCAATTAATTTGCTGGGAGATAAGCCTAATCTTTCTGAGGTTTGCTTTTAAGCTGCTTAAGGATGCTTCTTGAGTAGCCATCACTTTAGCCCTATATGTATTTGGTGAGGTTTCTCCATTCTGGTGGTCGGAATTACTATCTCTCACTGTATAGCTCTAGGATTTCCATTCATCTCTAAATTCCTAATATCTCTTTCCTGGAAGATCTCACTTATCATTGTTGTATGTATGTGCATATTACTATTTGGCTAAAATCTTAAGAGGAGTCATATGAAGATCGATATTTCTTTCTTTCTTTCTTCCTTTCTTTCTTTCAGTTCTGCTCTCTTTGGTAGCCTGCCTTACAAATTTCAGGCAATGTGGCAACATCAAAGTCTGATTTCTGCCTTACCAGCTTATTGAGACCATTGGAGCCTTCTTGAAGTCTTCCTAGCATGTACCTCAGTCAGGAAAGTACCCCCAGTCAAAAAGTCATGGTCATTGCTGGGCTTTTCTCATTGATTTTCTTCTCTGAGGAATCACATTTTTATGCATCCTGTGGTCCATCATCTGAAAATAGATTCCTCATATATTTGATCCTATCTTACAATTGCTTACCTTGGAAACATTAGTTAGGTACCAGTTACTTCCTTATGAGCAGAAGTGGATATCTTTAATGGGCAGAAGAGAAGTTTTAATCATTGATTGTTTTTGGAGGAGCTTTGTTCCTATTAACTATTAGTAGATTAAAATAGATGTTTAATCATACTTTGTAATTATCTTTCCCACATCACATAACTTAAATAAACTTAAACTTCTTATCATCCTTCTCCTATTCCTCCTCTTCCTTTAACTTCCTCCTCCTTCTTCTTAGTTATTTATTTATGTATTTATTTATTTATCAGAGAGAGAGAGAGAGAGCGAGCACAGGCAGACAGAGGCAGAGGGAGAAGCAGGCTCCCTGCGGAGCAAGGAGCCTGATGTGGGACTCGATCCCAGGACGCTGGGATCATGACCTGAGCCGAAGGCAGCTGCTTAACCAACTGAGCCACCCAGGCGTCCCCTCCTCCTTCTTCTTTAATAAATAAGCTTAAACATCTAGGAGAATTTTCTTGCTTCCCTAGAACAATGGTGATCAAAGTGTAGGTTTTAGGCAAGTAGCATCAGGATCTTTGGTACAATTATTAGAAATAAAATTTAGTAACCTCATCCAAGACCTATTAGACCAAAAACTATGGGTTTGGGGCAACTGGGTGGCTCAGTGGGTTAAGCCTCTGCCTTTGGCTCAGGTCATGATCTCCGGGTCCTGGGATCGAGTACCACATCAGGCTCTCTGCTCAGCAGGGAGCCTGCTTCCCTTCCACTCTCTCTCTCTGCCTGCCTCTCTGCCTACTTGTGATCTCTGTCTGTCAAATGGATAAATAAAATCTTTAAAACAAACAAACAAACAAAAAACTACGGGTTTGGGGACCATCTGTCTGTGTTTTTCTTTAACAAGCCCCTGATTATTCTGATGTGCTGTGAAGTTTAGCCACTACCCTGTCAGGTATCCTCCTATATATCTCCAGAGTAACATCCTTTGTTCTCGTTACTCTAGTTACTTGACAGATTGTTGACTTTTCCTTAAGTTCCATGAAATGTGCCTCATATTTACTCAATTCACAAACTAATGTTGATAAAAAAAATTTGAGTACATGTGTTATAGTTGGATCCCATGTTTGTCTCCATTTTCTTAGCACAATTCTTTTTCCTTATATTCTGAAGGACCTACATATCTTCCCTCAAGGTGACTTTGAATATGGAAAACTTGTGTTTTTAAAGGATTCTAATTTATTTCATTTCATAGAATTATATCACTTTTTCTTTCAAGTAGAAAAAAAATTGACTAAAAAATTCTGATAGTTTCCTTTTGGAGTAAACCCGTTTAAAGAAGCATTATCTCTGTAGTTTTACATTTTATTACTCCTGTTAGGTTGAAGTAAGCAGAGGGGAGAGTTCTATTTCAATGAGACTCCTGCTTTTAGTTGAGTTTTGTAATTAGACCAAGCCCTTTTGTAGAAAAGAATGCTTCTGGATATAGTTGTTTTCCTGCCCCAGAAGTATGGTCATAGGGACTGAGAAGGTAAGAAACTTTTGCTCAATATTATTGAAAGCATATTCAAACAAGGATTGTATGGTGGGCATTTCTGGAACTAAGCTAAATTACTGTGGGGAACTTATGAAACCTTTTAAACCTCAGTTTTATTATCTGAGAAATAAGCACGATGTTTTGGGTCCTTCATATGTGAAAACTGTTTATTCTCAATTTTCTTGCATCTTCACTCCCACTTCTGCATTCTAAATTTCTTCTTGCCTGGAATATTCCTGTGATCTTCCAGATTCTTCAATATCTTCAATTTTTTCTTCTTTTTTCACTTCATATTTTCCCACTACTCCAAGAAGTAGATTATTTTTCGGTCAAAA
This sequence comes from Mustela putorius furo, assembly GCF_011764305.1. Lineage (NCBI taxonomy): Eukaryota > Metazoa > Chordata > Mammalia > Carnivora > Mustelidae > Mustela > Mustela putorius. The sequence goes on along the minus strand of NW_025422368.1, from coordinate 33,218,857 downwards.
AATATATATTTTTTTTTTACCAAGCATTCCATTAAAACTTACTTAAAAGAGGAAAGGATGCAAGCCTTTGAATCCATAGCATGACCCTTGTCATGAATCTCCATTATGAACCCTCATTGTAAATTTTTTCCAGAATTTCATTCTTTGCTATCTTTTATCTGTTCCTACCTTTATTACTGGAAAATATACATATGTGTACACACACACCTATATGAGTGTGTATTTATGTAAATATTTGCTCATATAAATTTATTTATATAATTTTATATATCATAAAAATTAACTTATAATTAAATTATATTTATAAAATTTTATATAATTATATATAAATTATGTTTATACTTTATATGTTTAATTTAGGAAGATATATTTTTAACTATTATATACCTTAATATATAATAAAATACTTAAAAAATATATGTTTAGATGTCATTAAAACTTGGGAAGATTACTGCTCTTTTTATGTGGCCTGTCTTCCTATCCAAATCTACCTTTCATCTTTTTTCTTTTCTAAATCTAATAAGAAGGCTTTGTTTATAGATAGACACATTATCATACAAATTTGCTTCTCCTATCAGCAGATTCAGAAACATAGTTTGGGATCTTTCTTTAAAAATGTTATACTTTGCAATTGAATATATGCATATTTTCCACTTTGATGAAAATAACCAGAGTATATCATATATAACCAAATGTTTGCTATTGCTAGACATCCTAGGTATCATTTTCTTGACAGTGAATATTGAAAATATTAACAGCAAAACTTGTTTATGCCTCAGTATTTTCTGGTATGGGAACCAGACTGTATGAATACAATGAGAGCTTTTCCTTTCTTAGATGAATGTGTTTTCAGTACAGTCACAGAGAAATCAGTTACCATGACTGCAAGATTAGTTGCCCATTCATTCACTTATTAAATTACTGTCTAACAATAGTCATTCCTACTTGCTGGCCCAGGGACACGGTTTGACCTTTCATTTTGAATTGCTAAGTAAAATTATAAATTCATGTATTCATTTTCCTATTTGAAAAGACTGGTTTTTATGTTTCCTTGGTTATCAAAGTTAATTTTTTTTTTTGGATCGATTAAACTCAATTTTGTTAAATGAACTCTCAGGAGTGGAATCATACGTTTTATGGGTATCACAAGGATTCATAAAATATAATTGACTGCTATAATGGAAACTGAAGTCTCTTTTCTATGAAAATTATAACATGCTGATGAGTGTCTGATACTGACATTACTACCACTCACATACAGGATTTTGTATATTTCTTTAAATGAATTCTATCAAATCAGCTAGCAACAGCCAGATACATTGTACTTATTGCTAAAAGAACTCCCCTCCCAAATTGAGTTTAAGATAGGATTATAGTAGCTATTCATTTTTGCTCTGATAGTAAAAAGTATTTATATGAAAAAATAATTTAAAAAAGAGATAAATGTAATATTTTCCACATTATTTTGATTTCTTAATACCTTTACTCTTCTGTATGGAGTCCTGTGAGATACTTAAAGAAAGCTATTGGAATTTTTCAGCCTCTGGGGAAAGATGTAAAATTAATTCAGTAAAACAAAACATACTACAATGCAATATAACTCTTTTAAACACTGAAAGAATGGTTGGAATAGAATTGATTTAGATGATATTGGTTATAAAAGAAGTGAGAAACATTTGGTATAATGGCCTTTATGTAATTTAAATTTATTTTTTGTGTCTGTTAATTTCCTCCTTTATAAAATGCCTGCGTATGTCATCGAATCTTTCAGAAGAATTAAAAAGTAAATGATGAAAGTGTAAACTCAGTGCTAAATATTATTTCTAATAACCACTATTAGTAAATTAGTGCTAGTCTAACTAGCTCAAAGATTAGATTATGGAATCATCTAGCATTAGACATCTTTAGGAATGTCACATAGCCTTTCTGGTCTTGGTGTTCTCACTTATAAACTAAGGATGTTGATTAAATACTTTCTGATATTTAATCTTATATTTTTATTTTTACTGATATGCTATTATGCTTCTGGTACAGCTGTGATCATTTGAATGTACCTACCTCTTCATGAAAACTAACTTCAGAAATTATAAGAGCATTTGAATAAAAATGCTAAATATGTTAGACTTCAAATATATCCTCTTCCGTTCTTAATTTTGTTTAAAACAACAACAATCTTCAAACCAGAAGGAATTACCTTCTTGGTAATTAGGGCTCTTGATTTCTTTCTCTGGTAATTTTCAGAATTACCAATTCTGAAAATGTAACTGTCATTTCTCTGTTAGATATACTTAATTATGGATATAAAATGTAGCTAAGAGCTGGTTCCATTTGGAGCTTGTGATTATGGTAGAGGAACTTACAGAGAAAGGAAATAAACTATCTTAAACCCCAGCAGGGGTGACTAGTATTAAATAGTGCTAGATTTTTTAAAAATTTAATTTAATTTAATTATTTGAGAGTGAGAATGAGTGGGAGGAAGAGCAGAGAGAGAGAGAGAGAGAGAGAATCCTCAAGCAGACTCCCTGCTAAGGCTTCAACCCCAGACCCTGAGACCCTGAGGTCATGATCTGAGTTGAAATTAAAAGTTGGATTTTTTAAAAAAGGATTTTATTTATTTATTTGAGAAAGAGCCAGAGAGAGAGTACAAGCGTGGGGGGAGGGGAGTAGTGCAGAGGGAGAAGGAGAAGCAGACCCCCCACTGAGCAGGGAGCCTGATGTGGGGCTGATTGTAGGAACCCAGAATCATGACCTGAGTGGAAGGCAGATACTTAACTGACTGGCCGCCCAGATGCCTCACTGATCATCTTAGGTTATAAAATGTCTCTCCCTCCTGATCTTATCCAATGCCCTTCTATTACTAATTTATTCCAGCACATTTTTTTTAACCTGATTAATGAGTAAATAGAGATTGAAATAAGAATGGAAGGGACATTATGAGTAAAAATGGCTGATAGTTGGGGCTCCTGGGTGGCTCAGTTTGTTGAATGTCCAACCATTGGTCTCAGCTCAGGACTTGATCTCAGGATCCTGAGTTCAAGATCCATGTTGGCCTCTATGCTGGGTGTAGAGCCTACTTAAAAAAAAAAAAAAAATTAAATGGCTGATAGAGGTTGTACTATTTCTTTCCATTGCAAGAAAGTGGTGTTTATCTTCTCCCACACTGTTTGGTAATAAAACAGCTTTCTGTCAAATTCAAATATGCATATGTGACCCTAGAACAAAGTGGTTTGGGACACAGAGAGAGTCTGTGGAAGTTGTATAGTCTTCTGTTGTTAGCCAGACCCAAATGGAGCTATATCTTATCACTCAGGAAAACTACAGAGGAAACTGATGCTCCTTGGTTCTCAAGAGATACTATCCTAATGACTGTAGAGAAATAGTAATACCAAACACTTCCTTCTATACATTTATGATCATTAATATCTGTATCACAATATACTATAATGAACAGGGTACTTGCAGTCCTCTTCCTTTGGGAAGGGGTATAGTTACAAGGTGTTACTAGATAAAAGGAATATTTATCATAATTTGAGGACAAAAACTCTGTCACAGGTTTTTTAAATAAGATAGATGAGAAAAAACTTGCAATGAATCTGAAAGTTTTATTAATTAAAAGTTACTGTGCTATAATCATATTTTACTAGACTACACTTTGGTTGGCCAGTGTAGACTTAGGGATATGTATCATTTCAGGAATAACTATTTATACTTAACAATGATAAAATTCTATGCCAAACCAGCTTTACCTGTATGTCTCATAATTTGCTCCCAACACATACAATGTGATGGATGGTCTGCATTCTTATTCTGCACATTTTTTGGGTATGATCTTTCTTGAACTAGTTGCTCTCTTCTCATCCTCCAAACACCCACACTGATCTGACTTTTGCTTGGCTTTCAAGATGCACTCCCAGTGTGCATTCTCTGCCACAAAGCTCTGAGTCACTCTCACACCCATCCTGCCATGTGGATTCGGTCCTTTATGTATAAATTGCTTCTATCAGAGCATGACATTACATCAATACCAAGAAAATGTTATAATTTATCTTTCCTTTCAAGTAGGCTCTGACCTCTGAGGGCAGAAATTTGTCTCATTTATCTTTGTACCACATATGGCATTGTGGTCAACATAACACATGGTAAGAGATTTATAAACAAAATAAAATATCAGAAATAACACTTTTGTCCAGAGGGAACATCAAAATGATGAAATTGTGAGAAAGTTAAACTTTCACACCACTCATTTTCTTATGTATATACCTGTGGTACTTAAGGTACACAGAGGTATGTTAAGTGTCTTCACAGGAGACAAACAGAAATATCTGGATTAAAATAAATTGAGATTAACAGAAAAGCAATCTCACAAAAGCTAACAATGAGTTATTGTAACATAAGTTTTCAACTTAAAAAAAAAAAAACAACACTGATTATAGAGTTTGTTGGGGGAGGAATGCCGACTTAGCTTTAAATAAGAGGGAATCTGGGACTGATTCTAAAAGACTACATTTGGGGCACCTGGGTGGTTTGGTAGGTTAACTGGCCAACTGTTGATTTTGGCTCAGGTCATGATCTCAGGGTCCTGGGATTGAGCCCCATGTGGGGCTTCGTGCTCAGCGGGGAGACTGCTTGAGGCTTCTCTCTTTCTCCCTCGGCCCTTCCACTTGTTTGCATGTCCTCTTTCTCTCTAAAATTTAAAAAATAAATCTTTAAAGTAAATAAAAGAAAGAGGACGCTATAGCTTTACCTTCAGAAATTTAGACCAGTGTATTCTCTGTAGTAGTCCCAAATTCAGTGCCTATAATGGGGATTACTCTGAGACCCTCTGATTGCTAGTGACAATATGGCTACTAAATACTACTAGCATGAGATGGTGAAATATCTTCTTTTCTCTGATATTCATGTCATTTGTGTTCAACTCTATTCTTTTAAGATTAAGCTTCCAAATTATGTTTTCTAGTGATGTTTTCTCAAACCCTATTGCTTGAGGGCAAGATTAAAGACCATTATAATACCATGAGTAGAACTTCAATTTAAAATTATTTTTCCATTCTACCTCTCTCCCCTCCCCATTTTTCATTTTAACTTTAAAGACTGCGCCTTGCCAAGTGGTTTGGCTTAAGATGAAAAGACATTTTAAAGCAATTTCGAGTGTATGAAAGATATCTAGGAAACAATTTGTCTCACTTGAAATTTGATTGTCTAAAGGGATAAATTATAAAAACCTGATTTTTAAGAAACTGATTTTTGTAGTATGCGCAAGTACCAAAAATAAAGTAGTAATTTCCATATTAGATACACTCTTATTAGGACTCTTGATTTCTTTATCAAATAAGTCTTCCTGAATGGATTTATAATATTTATTTTATTTATTTATTTATTTATTTATTTATTTTAAAGATTTATTTATTTGACAGAGAGAAATCACAAGTAGACAGAGAGAGAGGGAAGCAGGCTCCCTGCTGAGCAGAGAGCCCGATGCGGGACTCGATCCCAGAACCCTGAGATCATGACCTGAGCCGAAGGCAGCGGCTTAATCCACTGAGCCACCCAGGCGCCCTGGATTTATAATATTTATAAATATTGCTTGATAGTGTTTATATAATGTTTAAGTAATTTTTTTTTTAAGATTTTTATTTATTTGACACAGAGAGAAAGAGAGATCACAAGCAGGCAGAGAGGCAGGCAGAGAGAGAGAAGGGAGAAAGCAGGTTCCCTGCAGAGCAGAGAGCCAGATGCAGGGCTCGGTCCCAGAACCCTGGGATCATGACCTGAGCCGAAGGCAGAGGCTTTAACCCACTGAGCCACCCAGGTGCCCCTTAAGTAATGTTTTTAACATTAAATAAAATTTAATAATAAAATTTAATAAAATAAAATTTAATTCCTGGTTTATAATATAGTTTTCGTTCATATTTTTTGGTCCATGGTCTATAAATTTAAATATTTTTAAAAAGATTTTCCAGAGATTTTATTGACTTATTTGACAGAGAGAGAGAGGGAGCGAGAGCACAAGCAAAGGGAATGGCAGAGGGAGAGAGAGAAGCAGGGAGGCCTGACACGGGGCTCCATCACAGGACCCTGGGATTAGGACCAGAGCCGAAGGCAGACGCTTAACTGACTGAGCCACGTGGGCATTCCTAGATTTCAATATTTTATCATTGGTTCTTTATCCAAAGTTTGAGTGAATTACTCCCCTGTGGCACACACTGTCCCAGGTCCTAGGTAAATTTCTATGAGCACAGTAGATATGATATTTGCTTTTGTGGAACCTGCAGTAATCTGTACTGAAACTTTTTGGTCCAGAAATACTCATTTTCTGTCCATCTGTCTTTGACAACATCTTTCAAATTGGGAGCCTAGCAGGACAAATAAAATCAGAGAACTATTTGCTTATGAAAGAATGGTAAGTGTTGGTCTGTCTAGAACATGAAGAGGCAGGAAGGAAATAGAAGTTGGGGAAAGTCAGTCTTCTTCCAGGGCCTCTAAGAGTGCTGTGCCTCTATTTCTGCTTTTAAGGTTTTCTTTTTGTATTTGATTTTTAGTAATTGATTATAGAGGGTGTAGGTGTGATTTTGTTTGTATTTGTTCCATATAAGAGTTCAGTGAGTTAGAGTTCATTAGATTTGAGAAATTCTCTGCCAATATTTCTCAAATATCCCTCTGTCTCTTTCTCTTGTATCTCCTTTTGGAACTCTAATTAAAAGTATTAGACTTGTAGAGAAGGTCTGCATGTTCTTGTTTCTATCCTTTTTCTGTACTTCAGTGTGGATATATCTTATTGAATGGCTTTTGCATTCACTAATCTTGTTTTCTGAGCTGCTCTACTGTTAAACCTATCCAAGTTCTTCACGTCAGTTACATTTCAGGTATTAAAAGTTACAGTTCTAGAATGCCCAGTAAGGTTTTTTTTTTTTTTTTTAATTCTAATTCTGCATTTAAACATTTCATCTTTTAAATGTAATTTGTCCATTTCCTCTATTTTCTTTACACCTTAATTATGTTACATACTAACTTCTGCATGTGAATCGTCTCTGGGTTTCATTAAGTTTTAAATCTCTTTTATTAGCTTTTTCCTGCTTAATCACATTTGAATGATACATTGTCAGGCTCTACACTATGATGTTTTCTGTAAAGAGTCATGAGTTTTGTTCTGACAGTTAAATTATTGGCAGTTAACTCTGATCATAGGGAAACTTGATTTTAAACTTTGTTACAGCAGGTCTGTTTTGTTTTGCACCTACTTCTAGGGTGTGACATTTTCTGGGTTTGGAACCCAAAGACTAGATGGTTTGCCAACGTTTCTGCACACTGGTTTAGCCCAAACTCCAACTTCTGTCTCTTCAGAGCCATGCAGTGTTCTCTGCTGTGCTTCTTAGAATTTTGCTCTAATTTTGTGGATACATGCTTTAGGGGTCAGCCAATGACCAGAAGGGAATTTCAAACACAGATTTTTAGAGTTTTTACTTTATTGTTCTCATCTCCAGGACCTTACCCTCAAATCTTACCTGCCTTGGCAACCCCAAACAATGACGTGTATCTTCTTGCTAGCAAGAACCACTTCTCTTTGCTTGGACTCTATTTCTCTGCACTGAGCTTTGGAGATACCCTCAATGAGAGCCAGGGAGAACACAGGGTTCACCTTGTGTTCTCTCCTTCTCTCAAGGTTGGAGCTCTGCTCTTGCTGCTGTTCAGTGCTTGCAGAGTTGTTTTTATGTTCTAACTCTTAACTATTCATAGCAAGATGATAAGCCCAATGCCAGCTAATCCCTCCTGCCTTTTGATAATATGAATTCTTTCAAAATGTTTTTATCAAAAAAGTCCTTTTCATGTGAAGTTCATTGTCTTTGTGTTTTATGTAATTAGATTATCACCTTCTCTCCCAAGAATGTTGAAATCGAGAATGGGCAAAATAGTATAAACTTGATCTTTGAGTTTTTAAGCCCATTGACCCTACCAATCTGATTTTCAGCCTCTTCACTCTACAGTATCTTCTGTACAAGTTCAATGACTCAGTTCATTTGAGACAATAGCTTTATCTCAACTTTCAAAACCTCCTTAACCTCTGCAGCATTTTTTATTAGTAACAACCACACTATTCTTAATATTTTCCTCCTTGTATTAGTTTGTATTTATTTTTCTGATAATATTTATTAACTACTTTATTTCATGTACCTTGTAGATATTTACAGTTTCTGTTCTCAGAACATATTCTTTCTCTATTCTCCCTAGTTGTTCTAATCAAATCCTGTGGCTTCAACCACTAAGCAAATGATCTTTCTGGTCTAGAGTTGCAACTCTAAACTTTCAGGATCGTGCCTTAAATGTTGATTTCTTTGGAGTTATGGAATTACTGAAATAGTATTGGGATGAACATTTCTGATGTCATTTCTTAGGAAATTGAGAGCAATTTACTCAACATTCGGAAATCCCTCTTTCTCCCACATCCTTTCCCCTCAAGAACTTACTAGTTCACAAGCTCTATAAAGACAAAGACGGGTCCACTCAGCTACATAGATTTTACAGTGTTCTGGACACAGTTTAAAAATTTTCTTGAGTAAGTGCTTATCACTCATGTGCTACTGAGAGTCCTATTACTATCTCAAGTACAAATTGTTCTGTTAGTCACCAATGAGATTTTGAGTTATTTCTATGGTTATTAGGGGTGACTATTTTGTTACAAATATATAGCACAAATATATCTCTTAGAGTTTTATTTGTTTACAGAAAAAAGAAAATATTGCATAGGGTCGGGAAATGGAACTCCTGGGTATGGTGGCAAGCAGGAAGATAAGCAACAGAGACCTTTTCTTTTGGAAAAAAGAAAGGGGGTATGAGAGTGAGGTAAGGAATCAGGAGATTGGAAGGCTGGGTGTGAGGGACAAAGTCAGAGGGAAACCATAAGAGCTTTATAGGGACACAAAAAAATCCTGTCTCTGACTAGAATTTGTTTGCCTTCCTTCAGTATAGAACCATTATTCATCACCCTTAGAATTCCAGTTGAACCTGGCTGTGTTCCTTAGTAATTTGGGTGACTGCTTTGTATTTTGTTTTACTTTGAACTTTGGAATTTGAAGAAGACTCTGTTTCACATTGAGAACAAAAGAGTAAGGATGAGAAAGATCAAGTAACAGAAGATGGATGTGCCCACAAGAACAATTTATGTTAATCTTGGGGAAAAGGCTGTAGACTTCCAAAGGCTGTAGGAATTTTGAGATATTTTACCTGGATCTGATGGCAGGAAGGGTCTCAGTTAATTACTAGTCAATAGAAATGTTTGCGAAGTGCCACTTTCTAAGTAATGCTGAATGCAGTTTCTTATTTTCTCCGTATATTTGAGCTCCTGAAGGATAGAATCATACCTTACACATTCTTTGTTTCTTCTTCTCTCATCTCTGAAATAGACAAGTGATTTTATAGGATGAAGTTTACATTTGGTCAGTTTGAATGAATGAAATGAATAAATTAATCAATTTAAGCTATTTTCTCACCTGTTTGGGGCCATAAATGATCAGATATACTTTGATTTTGTAGTATTTTTTTTTTAAATTAGGGACAGAGAGGAAATATTCTAAATGTGTTGCCAAACATAAAGACTCTGGGAAACAACCAGCCAGTAGTTAGTTCTCAGATTTGAGCATGCTTCAGAATGAGCTGAAGGATTTGTTAAAACATTTTGGGAGCTCCACATAGTTTCTCATTCGGTTGATGTGCAGTGGGGCCCAAGACATTTGCAATTCTAACAAGTTCTCAGGAGATGTTGATGATGATCTCGAGATCATACTTTGAACCACTGATCGAGGTGATTTAAACATAAGGAGTGCTCTTCACACCTAACATTGCAAGAACACTTTGTTCTTAAAATGCCTAAAATATCCTTCACTGCCCTGTAGCATAACAAAGCAGCAGTTCCCACACTGTACCTCCTTAGCTCTGCCACCCACTCAGGGGTGGTAAACCATGTCTATTTGTACTTTTATGAAGGGTGCATGATAACTTTTATATTTTGCAAGCTCTTTCCAGTTATACTAGAATGAAAACTCGCTAGAGAATTGAAAGTGTATAAGCCTTATATGAAGAGCACTAAGTCCCAGTGATTCAGTTACTTTTTCACCCCAGAAGCTTTTGTTACAAAATTCTATCACAGTCAGACTCTGTAGAAGTGACACACTAAAAATAAGAATAGTGAAAACCAGAACTTGACCTTGATCAATCTTTTATACCTTGTATAGTACAAAGATATTGAATGCGTTGGATTTTGACTAGGATCTAGTCTCTCCCCTTCCATATCACATGGGGACAGGCTACACAGGAGAATGGTTCAGTGGTCTTCTTTGTCTATACCCAAAGAACACCTTAGCTCTCGGTGCCTATACACCTTGATTTGGTTAGAACAGTCATCCACAATGAATGAAATAACTACCTCCCTTTCCAAGTTCTCAAAGCAAAAGCATTTCAAATTAAGTATCTTCTGCTATAAAACAAGGTTCATGTTTGAAAATCAACCATGTGGGATAAAAATATTTTTATTCCATTCCCTTTCCAAAAAGATTCAAATTCTCTAGACTCAGAATGCCTTTCTGCAGCTCTTCATATGCAGAAATTGGTTTGAAGATGTATAATAGTCACATAATTTGAAGGTGTAAACAAGGCCTAAACCATTAATTTTGAGCTTCTCCATATGATGATACGTATGTAATTTAGTCAGTTTGAACATTTCAAGTTTATTTTCTTGCCATTAATCTCCAAGCCTGTTCATTTTCCAATGGTTGACATTGATTGATACTGTCTAGACAAAATTGATTATATTTCTCACTCTATTGTTTGTATAGGATAGACTGAGCTTTGAAAGGAATTGAATTGCAAGTTTGGCACTGTTTAGCTGTGAACTACCACATGCCTTGCAGAAGGGACTCGTGTAGCATCTAGGAATCACATCTGATGTTAGCTCTAATTTTGAGTTTTCTGCTTTGCATCCTTGTAAGTTCTATATATTGAAGTGAAGTTTGGATTCCAGCAGGCAGAAGAAAATGATGCAGACAGCAACAGACTGCAAAATTTTTGTGAAAATCATGGTACTCTTAGAGCCATAATGTACTTTCAGATACAAAGTACATTTCCTTGATATTATGGCAAAAGTGTATTTGTGAGTAGGATGATCATAGAGGACACTTTGCCTCGGACAGTCTTGGTTTATGTCTATTTCCTTGGCAAACTTATTATTAATGCTCCTTTTTTTCTTTTTTTAAAGATTTTTATTTAATTATTTGACAGAGATCACAAGTAGGCAGAAAGGCAGGCAGAGAGAGAGAGAGGGAAGCAGGCTCCCCGCTGAGCAGAGAACACGATGTGGGGCTTGATCCCAGGACCCCGGGATCACGACCTGAGCCGAAGGCAGAGGCTTCAACCCACTGAGCCACCCAGGTGCCCCTAATGCTCCTTTTTTTTTTTTTTATCCCAAGTGCTTCAGTTTGGATGGTAAACATCTTACCATCTAATTTACTAGAAAGTATAAATCCTACTCACAAAAACTACGTTCTTGTATGTTTATTAAAGAAGTAAGTTGTAAACATTTTCTGATTCCTTGTGTGCTTATAATTTCTATAACATTGGGACAACAATTGGCATTGACTTCAGCAAATAATTAGCCTCTGATTCGTAGAGAGTCCTTAGTAGACACACTGAAGGCATAATGGACAAGAAACGCAAGATGGGACAACTTGGTGACACCCAGCATTTTGTCAGTGATGATTGGAAATTATATTGTTTATATACCTAGAAAAAATGACTTAATATCCATACTAAATATATTTCAAATAATTATTATTGCTGTGTATAGCTCAAATAAATTCTAGCAAATATTTTTAAAGTATTCAGGAAAAAGAAGAATTGTAATGGGTGATATTTACAGCTAAGAGGGTCCATTATGTATGGAAGAGCAGAAAGTTTCCTCATAAAAGCGTCCTTCTCTCTGATGTTCATTATCTATTTATATTTATTATTATCTACTTATGCTCATTGTCTATTCAAGTCACAGATACTACCTCCCAGTATCAATAGATACCATAAATTTGTCATAAAATTATATTCTGACAAGCACATTTCTGCTTTCAAGTAAATGAAATATTCAGCACCAACTTTGTTCTTAGTACGGCCTTAGGCCCTAGAGTATGTAACAAAAATAATTTAAAGTTCATTAAAGAAATGCAAGGCAATTATATAAATGTAGGTTTATAATAAATGGGATATATGGTTGTGCTGCGGAACGTAAGACTTCTAAAATTTTAGAAGCATTTAAGAGGAAGAAACCAGGATTTGCCTGCTCTTTGGGCCCTCAAATGGTGTGCAAAATGCCCGTGCTCTGTGCTTCTGTGCCAAATGTCAACCCTTTAGCAGCACTTATGCCAATTGCTAGAAAAAAAGGCTGCCTAGTTGGCAGGGCAATTAAACAAATGGCAGGCACAGTCCAGAATCTCCTTTGTATTTACCAGTCTGTTATCCAGACTTAGGGGCCGTTTCACTCCACATGAAATGAAGTTGTTCTCTAGAAATTCCGGCCAAGGGGACGAAGGGAGGAAGAAGTCGAAGTAACTAATGCTCTGAGAACACGAGACGGAATTGTGATTGATAGGACTGGCTTTAAGTAAGGCCATTCTAAAAACTCCAAATAGCTATCGGTTTTAGAATTGTCTTCCTTCAGGTCACCTATCCCATTGAAGAGTAAGTAAACACATGCTGGGAAGTCTTAAAAACCCCTTTCCCCTCAGGAAGATTTGAAAACAGAGAGAGGCATGGAACCGATGGAATTTTTCTCTCCATGTTCCTGGCAGGCTGAAGATAGCTAGTTAGCCTTGACCATGCAAGTAACTTGGCATCAGCAGAGGGGCGGCTTCTAGTTTCTTATCTCCTCTTCCTTTTTTTCTTTTAAGATATTTTTTATTTTTTAAATTAAATTAAAATTTTTCAGTGTTCCAAAATTCATTGTTTATGCACTGTACCCAGTGCTCCATGCAATACATGCCCTCCATAATACCCACCACCAGGCTCACCCCACCCCTACCCCCCTCCCCTCCAAAATCTTCAGTTTGTTTTTCAGAGTCCATAGCCTCTCATGGTTTGTCTCGCCCTCAAATTTCCCCCAAGTCCTTTCTCCTCCCCATCTCCCCATGTCCTCCATGTTATTCCTTATGCTCCACAAATAAGTAAAACCATATGATGACTGACTCTTTCTGCTTGGCTTATTTCATTCAGCATAATCTCTTCCAGTCCCATCCATGTTGATACAAAAGTTGGGTATTCATCCTTTCTGATGGAGGCATAATACTCCATTGCATATATGGACCATATCTTCTTTATCCATTCATCAGTTGAAAGGCATCTTGGCTCTTTCTACAGTTTGGTGACTGTGGCCATTGCCACTATGAACATTGGGGTACAGGTGGCCCTTCTTTTCACTACATCTTTATCTTTGTGGTAAATACACAGTAGTGCAATTGCAGGGTCATAGGGTATCTCCTTAAGGAATCTCTACACTGTTTTTCAAAGTGGCTGCACCAACTTGCATTCCCACCAACAGTGTGGAAGGGTTCCCCTTTCTCCACATCCCCTCCAACACATGTTGTTTCCTGTCTTGTTACTTTTGGCCATTCTAACTGGTGTAAAGATATCTTAATGTGGTTTTGATTTGAATCTCCCTGATGGCTAGTGATGATGAATATTTTTTCATGTGTCTGTTAGCCATTTGTATATCTTCTTTGGAGAAGTGTCTGTTCATGTCTTCTGCCCATTTTTTCACATGATTATCTGTTTTGTGTATGTTGAGTTTGAGGAGTTCTTTATAGATCTTAGATATCAGACCTTTGTCTGTAGTGTCCTTTGTGAATATCTTCTCCCATTTCATGGGTTGCCTCTTTGTTTTGTTGACTATTTCCTTTGCTGTGCAGAAGCTTTTGTTCTTGATGAAGTCCCAATGAAGTCCAGAAAGTTCATTTTTGCTTTTGTTACCTTTGCCTTTGGAAACGTATCTTGAAAGAAGTTGCTGTGACCGATGTTGAAGAGGTTACTGCCTATATTTTCCTCTAGGATTTATTGCCTATATTCTCCTCTACCTCACATTGAGGTCTTTTATCCATTTCGAGTTTATCTTTGTGTATGGTGTAAGAGAATGGTTGTGTTTCATTAGCTGTCTAATGTTCCCAGCACCATTTATTGAAGATACTATCTTTTTTCCACTGGATATTTTTTCTTGCTTTGTCAAAGATTATTTGACCATAGAGTTATGGGTCCATATCTGGTCTCTCTACTCTGTTCCACTAGTCTATGTGCCTGTTTTTGTGCCAGTACTATGCTGTCTTGGTGATCACAGCTTTGTAGTAAAGCTTGAAATCAGAAAGAGTGATGCCCCCAGTTCTGTTTTTCTTTTTCAACATTTCCTTAGCAATTTGGGGTCTCTTCAAATTTTAGGTGTGTTTATTCCAGCTCTTTAAAAAATGCTGGTGGAATTTGATCAGGATAGCATTGAAAGTATAGATTGCTCTAGGCAATATAGACATTTTAACAATGTTTATTCTTCTGATCCATGAGCACAGAATGCTCTTCCATCTTTTTGTGTCTTCTTCAATTTCTTTCATGAGCATTCTGTAGTTCCTTGAGTACAGATTCTTTACCTCTTTGGTTAGGTTTACTCCCAGGTATCCTATGGTTCTTGGTGCTGTAGTAAATGGAATTGATTTTCTAATTTCCCTTTCTATATTTTCATTGTTAGTGTATAACAAAGCAACTTATTTCTGTGCATTGATTTTGTATCCTGCCACATTACTGCATTGCTGTATGAGTTCTAGTAGTTTGGGGGTGGAGTGTTTTGGGTTTTCCATATAGAGTATCATGTCATTTGTAAAGAGAGAATTTGACTTCTTCTTTGCCAATTTGAATGCCTTTTATTTCTCTTTGTTGTCTGATTGCTGTCGCTAGAACTTCTAGTCCTATGTTGAACAACAGTGGCGAGAGTGAGGGAGCTTGCAAGTGCAAGCAGGGGGAGGGGCAGGGATACAGAATCTCTGCTTGAGATGTTCAGTGCAGAGCCCAACTTGAGGCTCAATCCCACGCCCCTGCGATCATGACATGAGCCAAAACCAAAAGTTCAATGCTTAACTGACTGAGCCACCCAGGCATCCACAAAGAGTAATTTTTCTATTTCCATTTATTTACGTATTACTTTTCATGCATGCAACTGTCATTAAAAGTTACTTTTCTTAAACCTTTCAAGAGATTCTCACTGTGAAAGGGATTCCTATGTGTAGAATTTTAGGCAAGAAATAGAAATACCAAGTTTTCTTATTGAAGTAAACAAAATGTGTCTTGCGAAATTCCAGGTAGTAAATTTTGAGGTTATGTTCAATGACTTTAGGTCAGTCATAGAAATCTGTCACTGAAATCCTTTTTGTCTGAACTTTTAAGAAAAGGTAAAGGGTATAATATTGAAGGAAATAGGGAGCCAGAAAAATAAGGCAGACTGAAAGCTTACCCAGATAGGATCAGTCAGAACTCAAACTATTCCCTCCACATCTAAGCTAACAAAACTTTATGTAAATACCTTCCATAGTTCAGATATAATAAAAATTCTCAGTAGAAACATTTGCATGGAAACTAGGTAAATCAAGTTTTCCACTATTAAAAAAGCTAGTGTTGCCCTATATATGGTCAAATGAACATTTTGTGAATATATCTGAATGACTGGAGATTATTCTCCATCTGTTAAAATCTTTTTCATCTATCAAGGACTAGGTCTATATTCTGCACAGACAGAAATCATCTACACTAAAACAAATAAGCAAATAAAAACCTGGTGCCTAAGCTCCACCCAGACCAACTCAATCTGTCTCTGTGGGATGGGGGTGAAGCCTTGTTCTGGGGAGGGCCTGTGTATTAGTTTGTTAGGGCTGCCGTAACAAAATACCACAGACTGGAAGACAAACAACAAAAATTTATTCTCTTACAGATCTGGAGGTTTGAAGTCACAATCAAAATTGTTCAGGTTCAATTTCTTCTGAGGCCTCTCTCCCGGGCTGGCAGATGGTCCTTCTTGCTCTGTCCTCACATGGTCATCCTTCTGTGTCATTGTCTGTTTCTGAATCTCCTCTTCTCCTAACAACACTACTCGGATTTGATCAAGGCACGCTCTAATAACCTCATTTTACCTTAATTACCTCTTTAAAAGTCTCCACTTCTAAATACAGTCGCATACTGAGGTACTGAGGTTAATATTTCAACACACGAATTTTGGAAGGGACACAATTCAGCTCATAGCAGCATATGTGGGTTATAAGTCCTACTTCTGAGGATCTCTGGGCTGCTTAAGGGCACTGCACACCCAGGAATGTTTGGAATACACTTCATATACTTCATAGTTTTGCTAATAACAGGCCGAGTCTCGAAGTCAGCTTGTGTTACAGGTCAAGAGCTCTGAGCTGCAAAGGTAAGATGGGAACATACAGGGTTTGTCAATGGCAAAGGTAGCTCTGTTGACTAGTAGTTATACAGGTGACTAAGGTAACCATCCTAAGTCTTACCTTTCTGATCTGAAAAATACGAATGATATCTGAGATGTTATTTTACAGAATAGCTATAATAATATGTAAAGTGATAATATAGTGACTGATAGATAGCAGTGCTCAAATATTAGCAAAAGTGGGATTCGAGTCCTCCCTCTGCCACTTATTAACTATATACTTCTATTCATTTTCTATTGCTATTATAACAAATTACTGTAAACTTAGTGGTTTAAAAGAACACTAATTTATTATCTTACAGTTTTAGAGGTCACAAATCTGATGTGGGTGTCACTGGGCTAAAATCAAGAAGCCAGCAGGTTGTGTTCCTTTCCTGGAGGCTTAAGGGGAGAATACATTTTCTTGTCCATTCTAGCTTCTAGTGGCTACCTGATTTTCTTAGCTCATGGTTCCCTTCCTCCATCCTCAAAGCCAACGATGGTGGGTTGACTCAACATGTCTCTGACCCTGCTTCTAACATTGTCGCATCTCTTGCTCTGATACTGGCCAGGAAAGAGTTTCTGCTTTTAAGGAGCCATGGATTAGATTGGGCCTACCTGAACAATCCATGATCATTTCCCCATCTCGAGGTCCTCTACTTAATCACATCTGCCACGTGTCCTTTGACACATAAGGTGCCATACTCACTGGTTCACAATAATGGAGGGCATTATTCTGCTGGCCACAGTACCCTTGCACACATTTTCCCTGAGCCAATTCTTGGATGGATAAATTACTGTCACTGCCCTTAAGAGGTTGGTTGTAAAAATTTAATACATGGTTTCCTATTTGAGAGTAACAATGCTACAATCAATAAGATTTCTTATTTTTATTCTATAGCCATATGAGAAACAATGACGATCATCAAAATTCTCCTTATATTGTGGTAAAATTCTTATATTTTCTTTTCTTTTCCCTCAGTGATTCCCTTTTATTTATATAATTTTTAATATAGTTTTATATTTACATTTATATAGTTTTATTTATAATGTTCTTTCTTAACTTCCAGATTCAAGTTCTATACTTACTACATAGGTATACTTACTAAGTATACTTACTATATGTACCACAATGACTACCACATTTTTTAACTGAACAAGACATAACTTTCTCTGACTGTTATAGCCAAAAATGGGGAAAAAATTGAAACCTAGACATGTCCTTATCTATTATATACTAAACTTGATACTGAGATTATTAATAGCATATTCTAAGATTCTTGAAGACAGAACATATTGGTATAAAATAAACTGATAATATAATTTGGGAGTACACATGATGATTTTTTTTTGTTGTTACTCTTCATCGGTAGGCATGTAGAAGCCAGACCTGCTTGACGCATGGGAAATAAAGAGATAACTAATACATATTATCCTTTGATCTGGTGTAGTCATACAGTAGGAAACAGTAGTTCAGTATTGGGCCTTCTGGTCAAAGATATCAGGGTTTAACCCTTGGTCTGCTATTATTTACTAGTTGAGTGACATTGGGAAAGTTTTACCTTATATAAACCTCCTCTTCCTCCCTTGTTAAGTGGTGATGATATCCAACTTATAGGTCTGATTTCAATATTTAATAATGTGAATACATTTATCACAATGTCTAGCATAAATGAAACACTCAATATTTAACTTTTGTTACTATATTTTGTCTTTAGCCTTCCAAATGGCTGTTGTGAAGAAAATGGGAAAGAAGAATAATTTCTATTGATAACAATTAATAAAAGTTAGTTTTTTCTTTCCTATGTGAAGACCTATAGACATTTATGGGAACTAAACATGATGAGCAAATTTAAAAATGGAAGCATTTTCCAGGTATCTCCTCTTTTCCTGCCTACCAAAGATGGTCAGCTTTCCTCTATCAGTTTTTTCCTCTTGATTTCCCACAAAAAGAAAGGTCTTTCACTTTTAGGTTTTCCTTTGAGTTTTTATAGTCCAGAATCTGGAGAAATGGCAGATGGGATGAGGAAGCATGGGGATACTTTTTTTTTTTTTCTTTTGAGGATTTGATTAGAAATGTGCCAGAGGGGTTATTGTAGGAGTAAAAAGAAGTAAGGGGATTTAAATACATATTATTGTTTCACTTTTGAATGATTGCGGACTGTGTATTTACTTTAAGATGTTAAGAAATACACTAAGAAATTATTATTTTGAGATTGGGATTTTGTGATAAGCCTTTTAGTTTGCTATACAGCAAATTTTTATAAGCTAGGATCACAAAACAGCAGACATTGAGAGAGGAAGAGAGAGACTGAAAGGTGTGGCTGTGAGTGGGGAAAAAGAAGACAAGACAAACTGCTCATTTAGAATTCTGCCTGGGGTCAGACCCTGCAATATGAGTTTGTTGTATCCATATTCAGCTACTTGGAGTTCACATGTAGGGTCATATTTTAGGCAAGGCAAGACCACAGATCAATTTGGTAACCTCGGATTCTAAAACGTCTTAACAACTGGTTTATTTTGGGTCTCATGGAAAGCAGTAACTGGCTCTACCAAGGGACATTTTTAAGCTGATGGTTTTGGCTCCATCATCACAGCCAGAATCAGGGACCAAAACCAAGCCCTGACTGTGACTGAGTGGATGCAGACACATCAAATAAAAAGCGACATTTTCTTCTTGGACAAAGATCACAGATTATATGCTCCTGAGTTTTAAATTTTGGCTTAGTCTTTGGGCTATAATTTTAATTCTTGTACATTGTCCTTTATTTCGCCCAACTCTTTTCCTGGAAACAATGACAGTTTTCATCCAGATACTGATCTTGGGTCTGGGTAGCTGGTAGCTAATGTCTCTTATTTATGGACCAGATGCTGGTTTAATTAATTAATTTATTTTTTTTAGGTCCCTAGAAGGACCTAAAAAGGTCCTTAGGATCCTTAGAAGTTCATTAATATAGGAGGTAGAAACTATAGTAAAGTGAGGAAAACTAATTGTAGTTCGTATGCTTTTGGTTTAATATAATATACTGCAAATGAGCACCATGGTTTTAAAAGATCTTGTTCTCAGAGCTATGGAAGCCAAAATCAAAACAAGGCATGATTCTATAATTAAATGAGTGATGATCTGGTTCATGAAACTGACAAAAACATATATCACCACAATGCAAGTTTAAAAATGATCATTATAAGCCAAGTAATCTGTGATTACAAAGAAGGAAAAAGAGAAAGGTCAGTGAAAGGGTCATTGAGACGATGATGTTTTAGCTGATGATATTTAAGATTAATATTTGAGATTGGGTAATAACTATTTTTAATACAGTTTGTAGCTTCTTTTTCCTATCCTAAAGTTATACATAGGCAGGCTATTTGACAAACACCAAAACATCATAATCCAGTAATAGACAAGCACTTTGGCATTTTATTTCAGTCTTAGAGAGAGAGAGAGAAGGAGAGAAAGGGAGTGAGAGTAGAAGGGAAGGGCAGAGGGAGAGGGAGAGAATTTCAAGCAGGCTTCATTCCCAGCATAGAGCCCAATGTGGGGCTCTATCTCACAGCCCTGAGATCATGACCTGAGCCAAAATCAAGAGTCGATGCTTAACCTGCTAAGCCACCCAGGTGCCCCTCAGTCTTTCTTTTTATGCATAGTTTTTATATATATCATTTTCTGGAAATTGTCTCTTTAGTATTAACACTTGAAAGTATACAGGGATGGATATAGAAATACTGTTTCAGGTACAGCATAATCACAACAGGCTATTTCTCCAGTTGTGAAAATAACTGTAAAAAATACACTTCATCTAGAAGGATGACTGTAGATGTAGAGCTGAATTTTCACATAGGTCCTATATTAATCTGTGAACATGGAGTCCTCTATATATGAAAACAAATATAAAGCAGAAGTCTGTGAGCATGTTTTAAATTCTGAACATTTTAGAGAGGTCAGATGTTTCTGAATGGGAGAAAGAGGAAATTTATAGTTCATCTGGGTGGGCAGAATGTTGTGAATTATAAGCCAAAAGTGATTTTAAGATAGAATAGGGGGAAGCTGCTAATTATATGACTTTGTTAATACAGATAATCGAGATAGCTAAACACAGAGTACCAGAGGCTCTGATTCAAAAATTACATAAAGGAAGAGCTAATGATGAGGCACCAGACAAAATTCACACAGAGAATCTAAAAAAGATCTTTTTCTAGGGGTGAAATAGTGGGAAAAGAAGAAGAGATATGAGCTGGAACAATCCAGGAGTGGGTCCTTGAGGCAGTTTCTTTTCATTAGAGGAATCACAGGAAGAACCTTAAGAATATTTTCTGTAGTGCTTTGATAGGGAGATGACCTTGGCTGTTTTGTGGCAGGAAACCACCTCAGATCTAATATCTGAGTATCTCTGGGGTATCTCTTCCCAGGTCGGGAAATATCAGTGTGCCCCAACCCATCTACAAACAATGGAAAGTTGACAGTTCTTACCTACCACCTGGTAACAGCCACAATGAAAGGAAAACACCAAGACAGTCTATGTTTTTTAGATAGAAATGATCCCCGTTTTACTTCTGGGTGAGAGCAGCGAAGAGAAATATGTCCACTGACACATGAGCAGTTTCACGTGAAGCTCCGTTTTGTTTGCCTTAATGTTTTAGATACAAAAAGAACAAAAACAAACAAAAAATACCCTGTTGTAGATCCCCATTCTCCTAGAACTAGAATCTCACTGCATGTTATCAGGCTCCACTGCATGGAGCTGGTCTTTTCTCCCACAAGAGGAGTCAGAAACAAACATGGCCTTGAGCAATTAGAGTACCCAACTGACTGACCACAGTGAATGGTTTAAGGATAGGTTTAATATCCACATCAGGACAATCAAGGTCTGTAGGGTTTTTTCCAGCCCTCTTTTCCCTGGGGTGATCATAGCTGGTTTTATTTTTCTTGACAGAGAATGAAGAGAGACCATATCCTAATTTTGTTTTAATTCCCTGGATCCATCCATGCCTGAAGCCCTTATCCTTGACCTTCCCACTCATCCTTAAGCCAGATTGCATAGTTTCTGTCAGCTATGACGAAAAATGTACTGACTAATACAGATCATGTATTTCTTATGTGCCACAGAAATGAGTTTGTTAAAAAAAAAAGGCAATATTTATATGGAAAACTCTGAAGAGAAGGAAGAAAATAAAATATATTGCACTGTATTGCACTGCTTCTTGGGCTTAGGCTCAAGTTACCAAAAATCCCCATGACAATAGAACTTGCCCTGGAAAAGTTCATGGACCTTGTTTAACAAAAACAAGGCTAAAGGGTCAAATACACTTATAAGTATTTATTAAGTTCACAGGAATCAAGCAATTTAACATTGAATACATATAATGTTATTGATATTAAAGTAAACTTTAATATAGATATCAATATCTATATACTATCTTTGATAGCTATAAATTTCTTTTGAAATTTTTCCAGAAAGTGCTCCTTCTCATTCCCAGCAAAGTGGTTTTAAATTTCCTTTGCTTTCTTGCATACTTAGTATGCTTTCTTGCATACTAAGAAGGATTAAGTCTAAACCTCCCTTCAAATGGTCAACGCTTTCTAGATTTTTTGACTTCGAGTCATTTGTGCCTAAATCTCCAATCTTTCCAATGATGCAGAACAATCTGAATGCTTGAAATGGGAAAAGCTTCATGTAACTTTTGTAATAACTTCTGTATGTTTTTCTCAATACCTGGGCTAAATAAGTTTAGGCTGTAGCACAAATCACAGTCTTGTCCAGGCAGGATTCAGTCTCAACACCTCCTCACAAGCTCTGGAGTGCTTCCTTTCCCTACCTACAGGATATATTACAGAAGTCTTTGTCCTGGTTCTGACATTACTAAGGTTGTTTAGCAGTTTAATCATTCATGGGCTACTGAGAGGAACTGACCTCTTGGGATGCTGCCTTACAGGCATCAGAAATTAATATATTTATCTTTTTATCCCCATTTTTTTGATATATTTCTGCTCAATTTAAGTGAGGACTGCCCATTAAAGAAAACTGATAAATTGATGCCAAGGCTATTTTAAGACACTATCTGTTCTGGATATAAAAACAAGATTATTATATGGACTTTGGTATTCAGATTCGTGATGTTAGCCTGAGTTCTCTTTACTATTTCAGTTAAACAAATATTATTATAAAGTTGGAGGTGAGAAGCTTTATTAGAAACTCAACTTCATTCCATCTCTAAGAACTATGTAAATTAACCAGGTGCTTTTTTCAAAGGTGTTATAACTCTAAGAACATTGGACAACCCTGGCTCCTGAAAAGTAGTAAGAGTTGACATATCCCTTTATAGGGTAGGAAAAAACAATAACAATTTAGATACTTCCCTGCCCCCATAAAAGTCATAGATTCTTCAGAAAATAGATATATTTGATATTGGTTTCCTGTGCTCTTTGGCCCAACAGAAGAGGTTGTTTTAATGTATACAATCACCACTTAGGAAGCTTGCTAAAGTACAGAGTTCTGGGCAATATTCCCATATATTCCAGTTCAGTAGGCCTAGGTTGGGTCTAGGATATAAATTTTAAACAAGCTTCCTAGATCACTCTATTGAAAGTGTTCCATGGGCTATATTTTGAGAAACATTGCCCCAAGGGATAGAGTGGTCAGCTGTTTCATGATACCCCAGGGATTCCTACAGTCCCTCCAAGCTTCGTAGAAAGGGAATAAGGTGCTTTGTTATTAGTGCTCCAATAGGTTTTGACTAAGATGGAGAAAAATGGAGGAGAAAGGGCTATTTACTTATGGGTTCAGGTCCCCACTGCCCCCACCAATGGTTTTACCCCTGACTCTAACAAGGATATGATTTGCAACATGGAAGTAACATCTGGCGGCTTGGCAGTCCAGAGTGTAGCTCAGTGTTTGGCCAAGCAGAATTCAGTACTATTTGTGGGCTGGCGCCCAGGAATTACAGTTGGTGAGAAGAGTTAAAATCTGCTTTAGTTGTTCATGATGCTTTATGATCACGGTCAGGTCATTTATCAGATTCCTACATTCGTCCAGCATAATTTCTGTTCCCCACTCTGGCTGTGATTTTAACAGATTGTTTCCATCAAGGTGGTAGCTGGAGATAGGATGCTGATTCACTGTTAATTAATTTTAGCTGGGAAGAGAACCACAGCAGTCAATGTCTTGTTTTATGTCATTGTTCCGAAGATACTTGGATAGACAGTGCTTTGCTTGCTTCGTTCTCACCTGTCCTTTGATCATATTCCTTTTCTTCTGTAAAATGTTTCCCTTAGTATTCTAGTTGACTTGAGCGCATAATATTTACTATTAACTAGAATTAGAGTAGTAAAGCAAAGCTTGCAAACTGGAACCCATTTTTGTGAAAAGTCAATGTGGATGTGCAATGTCTCAAATTTTCCATAGAAAAATAGTTTGATAAATGTTGTGTAGATAAGTAAGTCTCCCTTTGCCAATTTTTTCATATTTCTGTTTTTTCCCTAGGTCCAATAGGAAAAATTGGGAGAAAAATTAGCAAAATGAATTTCAAGATTCAAGTTGTATGTGATATAACTAGGCTTAGAGACAAAAGCTGAGCAGAAAAATGAGAGCTGGATACCCCTTCTCAACAGAAAAATAGAGGACTAGCATATTACTAATTTTGTTATGGTAGCTGACTTTCTTATATGTGCTTCATACAATGAAAATGTACCAACAGACAAGAAGAGTTGCTCTGTAATATACAAAATATGCTCTGTTTTAGCTTGATACAAAAAATAAGCAGGTGGCATCACTCCATGCAGTAGTCGAAGTCTGGAAAACATGTTTGCAAATAGAATTTTTATTTAAAAAATTACATATTAAATTTTCTGGAGGTGGAAAATTTTTAAAGGGAATCCTCTAGTGATTGTTTTTTAAAGGAAAGCTAGCAATTCTTTTCATAAGTTCAGTCCTAATGTTTCCATTTGAAAACAGTATTGTATATGAAGGGCCAGGAGAATGTCACCAGGCCATCCAGAGACCTGTATTCTAATCTCATCACTATTTCATGACTTTGCTATAGAATTGAGAAGATTGTATTAGATTATTTCTAAGAACACACTCACATCTAAAATTTCAGGACTCTAATATCAAGTTTTCAGTGACTGGCCTTGTTCAAAATAAAGAAGGATTAAGACTTAACAGATGTTAAAGTATTCTAAAGCTCTACCATCCATTCCCATAGCCACTAACCACATGTGGTTAACCATTGAGCTCTTGAAATATGGTTGGTCCAAATTGATGCGTGCTGTAAGTGTAAAGTACACATTGGACTTCAAAGACTTACTGCAGAATCTTGTAAAATCTCTCATGAATTAATAACTTTTATGTTGATTATATGTTGCAAAGATATCTTGGGAATATTGCATTGAATAAATCATATTCAAATAAATTCCAAGTATTTCTTTTTTAATTTTTAATTTGAACCTAAAAATTTAAATAATTTAAATTTAGGCAATTAATAATGATCTAATACATTTAAAATAGAAAAGTTTATGGCTCACATAATGTTTTTATTGGACATACAGCTCTAAAAAGATAGCATATCCTACAAAAGAACCCTCCCGAGATCGTAGAACTCTCCCTGTTACTCATGGACAGCCTTAATGATATAGAAGAGGTTGTTTGAAGATTAAAACATTATTTTCTAAAAGTATAATTCATTAGTCCTGTGAGGCATATCACCATAGCCAAGTGAGTTTAAGCAATGCTGTGCCCCACTTACTGATTTGTTAGCCTAATAAAAGCTCAACTTTAAGTCACCGGGTTAATGAAAGCTACTTCTCTCATGTGAATCCACAAATTCATCTGAAACAATCTTCTTATTTTTAAATGATAACTGGTAATATTCTATAGACTCAAGGAAGTTACTTTGGGACATGCTATTGGATTAGATAATCCCCAAAACCCTTTTGTCTGTTGTGGGTTTACAAGCAGTTTATAGAAGCTCATCCCTTACAAATTGTACTTACTTCTTTGTATGCATGCTTCTTTTCTAAAAAAGCCTTCCCCTCTTCTACATAAACTATTTTCTTTTACTTTTCTAGGTGATTTGAAATATTACCAGTTAGCTGTGCTTTTGTTATCAATCACCCTTTTTAAAGAATTCCTAATTTGCCCCACTCTCCTAAAAAGGTATATAGTCAAAGATTCAAGATGGTGGGGAGGGGTGGAGAGAAGGACCATAATGTATGGGAAGGCAGCAGGAGAAATGAGGGATTCTGAAAGGTATTTTTCCTTTTCGAAATGTTACATTTAATGTATTTCTCACCAAAAAAAGTGCTGTTATGGGTTAAGCAGACTGCTATGGACTAGCTAGGGAACCTAAATATGATTTATAACTTGGCTTTCCAGGGAAATTGCATCCAGCATTCCAAAAAGCCAATTTACAAGCAAACATTAGGAACAAAAATTTTAAGTTGGACACTACCAGGGTATAGATTGACTCAGAAGCTCAGGGAAAAAAAAAAAAAAAGCAATCAATATCCTTGATTCTCACCATAAGTCCCTTGCTTTTCCAAACAGTGAGGAGAAGGGAAGAATGACAGAACACATGTATTTTATGACAATGTTTATTGGATCTCATAAATCATAAAAGGGTGTCAAGAAGTATTGTCAAACACATCCCTAGGTTACTAAATAGTTAGGTTTTTATTCTTAAAACTACCCCTTCATAAAATAGCTAAATAATTTTCTTCTCTCATAAAAAATGTCAGGAAAAGACAAACATATGCACATATGCACTCTCTCAGACTCAGGAAGCCCAAACACTCCTTCACAGGCTCCTAGGGAAAAAATGAAATGATGTTTTGATTCACTAGAATAGAATGGGCCTCTGTTGACTGAAGTTATTCAGCCAAGGAGGCTGAAATGGTATAGGAGTATATAGAATTTAAATGAAACCGTTATTTTAAAAGTAAA
The DNA here is from genome assembly GCF_011764305.1 of Mustela putorius furo. Lineage (NCBI taxonomy): Eukaryota > Metazoa > Chordata > Mammalia > Carnivora > Mustelidae > Mustela > Mustela putorius. Next base: position 33,192,442 of record NW_025422368.1, on the reverse strand, counting down.
ATATTGACCATTTCTTAGGAGTGGAAAAGATGTAAATTAAAAACGTATTCTGAGATGTTGAATATTTGTTTTAAATAGACTTCAGGAAGGTGTTCTTTGACTTGAGCCACTTGCTGAATTCCCAAATGAAAGATAGGTTTCTTTTTCTAAATTTTTGAGATATAATTTGTATATAATAAATTAACCAATTCCACATTTACAAATTGATGAGTTTTAGAAAGTGTATAAAGTCCTATAACTACTACTACATTTATAATAGAACATACTTCCATCACCCCAGGAAGTTCCCTTGAGTCCCTCAGTGCTCTCTTCCTGTTACCTTCAGACTCTGGTGACCACAGATCTGCTTTTACTATTGTTTTCCTTTTCTAGAATTGTGTATAGATGGACTATTACCATATGCAGTATCCTGTGTCTGGCTTCTTTTACTTAGCATAATGCTTTGAGAGTCATGCAGTAGTTTGCTGTGGTCAGTGTTGAATGGCATTTCATAGTGTAGATACACCACAGAGTGTGTATTCATTCACTCGCAGATAGAAAGTGGACTTGTTGCCCAGCTTGTGGGTTTTTTTTTTTTTTTGAGGGAGCAATTATGAATAATGCTGCTGTAAATGTTAGCAGACAGGTCTTTATGTAGACATGGATTTTTATTTATCTTGGGACATAGGAAAGGATTGTTGATTAAGTACATGTTGAAATTTATCATAACTGTCAGCCTGTTCTCCAGATTGGCTGGACCATCTTCATCCCCACTGATGATGTATGAGAGTCCCAGGATGTAGACATTCCCCCCAATATGTGTATCATCAATCTTTTTTTTTTTTTTTTAATTCTAGCCTTTCTAGTGGGTGTGTACAGGTAATGGAGTGTCTTTAACTTGTATTTCCCTAATGTCTGGTGATGTTGAACATCTTTTCATATAATTGTTTGCCATTTGTATATCTTCTTTGCTGAATTAGCTATTCAAAACCTTTAACCAATATTTTAACCAGAATGTCTGTCTTATTATTGAGTTCTGAGAGTTCTTCATATATTCTGGATATATATCTTGGTGAGATATGTATTTCCCATATTTTTCTTCTTACCTGACTTGCTGTTGCATTTCCTTAAAGTTTCTCAAAATAATAACTTTTTAATTTTGTTTTTATTTGTGCTTTTGTGCTCTAAGAGATCCTTGCCTAAATCAGGGCCACAAAAATTTTCTTCTATGTTTTCTTTCTTTTTAAAATTATTATTATTTATTTACTTGACACAGAGAGAGCTCACAAGGAGGCAGAGAGGCAGGTGGGGCGGGGGGGAGGAAGCAGGCTCCCTGTTGAGTAGAGAGCCCGAAGTGGGGCTTGATCCCAGGACCCCAAGATCATGACCTGAGCCGAAGGCAGAAGCTTAATCCACTGAGCCACCCAGGTGGCTGGAAGTTTTATAGTGTTAGTTCTTTTATTTAAGTTAAAGATCCATTTAGAATTTAAATTTTGTATATAAGACAAATTATTGGTTAATGTTTATTTATGTATTTTGCAGACAGATATGCCATTATTCTAGCATCATTTGTTGAAAACAATATTCTTTTTCAATTGAATTATCTTTGTACTTTTGCCAAAAATCAAATCAGTCTTACGGGATGGTTTACTTCTGCTCATTTTGTTCTGTTCCATAGATCTATATGTCTATCCTTATAATAATAATATATTATCTTGATGGGTATAGCTTTATAATAAGCATTTAAAATCAGGTAGTATAAGTTCTTTAATATTATCCATCTTTTCAAAAATTATTTTGATTATTCTAGGTCTTTAGATATTGGTTCAGTATCAGTTTTAGAATCAGCTTGTCTACCTTACAAAATAGCCTGCTAAAATGTGTGACTGGCAAGGTGCCTGGGGAGCTTAGTCAGTTAAGCATCTGCCTTAAGTTTAGGTCATGATTCCAGGGTCCTGGGGTCAAGCCCTGCATCGGGCTTCCTGCTCAGGGGTGAGTCTACTTCTCCCTCTCCCTCTCCCCCTCCTCTCCCTCTCCTTCTGCCCCTTCTCCAGCTCACACTCTCTTTCTCATTCACTCTTCCTCAAATAAGTAAATAAAATCTTAAAAAAAAAATTGTGATTGACATTTTGTTCAATCTGTAAATCAAATTAGAGAAAACGAACATCTTAACAATATTGAGTCTTCCAACCCATGGACATGGCATATCTCTGCATTTATTTGTAGATACCTTAGGATTTTCTATGCAAATGGTCATGCTATCTGCAAATGAAAAGTATTTACTTCTCCATTCCCTTACCTAATTGCACTATCTAGAATCTATAGAATAATGCTAAGCATATACATACTTGCCTTGTCCCCTCTCTTGGGGAAAAACTTTCATTCTTTCAACATTAAGTATGATGTCAACTTCAAAAAGTTTGAAGAGTGAAGAAGTTTTTTTTTTTTTTTATTTTTTTTTCCAGAGTGAAGAAGTTCTCCCCTAGTCCTAGTTTGCTGGGAAATGCTTGGCCTCCTCAAACTGATTTTTGTCTCCTCAACTCAGTAAGACTGCCAGGCTCTGTTTGGGTATATACTACTTCCTGCAACTTGCCATTTGGTAGTACGCTGGCATGATTTTAGTTTACCTCATTTTCTTCCCTTCTCTCTGGGATCACTGTAATGCTTGTTGTTCAAAATCTGAAAACCATTGTTTTATATATTTTGTCTGATTGTTTTGACTTGTTTAATATGTAAGGGTAAATTTGGTATCTGTTACTCCATCATGGTAAAATGAATGCTGCAAATTTAACACTGAAAATAAAATTCTATTCCTACTGAGGTAAAGTAAATCTTGTTTCATTCAGTCATGAAAATGAAGCTCAGCTTCAAATAACTAGTAGTCTTAACTTGTTTAGGAGTGGCATCAGCAAGATGGCTGAATAAGACCTCCCTCATAGGTATCCTTCCTGCAATAATCTGGCATTTATCCATGGACAAAAGTGCCTTTGTGGGAACTTTGAAAACCAGGTAGGAGAATCTGAAACCGTAGCTCAGTCTAAGACTGAGGACGGCCATTTTGAGAAGACAGGCTCACAACCAGGTGGCTGATCTGCCAACTACAGTTACAGACACAGAAACAGGCTCCACACCTGTGAGAACTCAGCTACTGCCCCCTTTGGTTTTAAAGTCTATCATCCGCACCATAGGCTAAGGGACCCAGGAGGAGTCACAGAAACCTGTGTGTTGGGTAAAGACATACAGACCTCAGTGCCTACTGTGGACCCTGACATGCCCTGTGAACAGGCTCCAGGCCCTCTCAGCTGTGGTCTAGGAACCCCTGGAGGTAAAGCCCACCAAATCTGGTCAGACTAAAAACTCTGAAGTGGCCTTATCACTGGGGTCCAGCCCATCCCAGCCAGTCCATGGGCCCCTGCTGGAGACACTCCCACCTGCATACCTGGAGGTCCTGAAAGGGCCCAATACTAAGCATAAGCTCCCTCTTACCTGTGTCACAGGGAGCTGACAAGGAAAGGCAGGATAAATTCCAATCTGGGCCCCTAAAGATCATAAAAGGGCCCTAATTACAGTAAATTTTAAAATAAATAATATTGGGGAAACTAGATATCCACACACAAAAGAATGAAATTGAACTCTTGTTTTATACCACTCATAAAAATAACTTGAAGTGGATTAAAAACTTAAATGTAAGGCCTGAAACCATTAACCTTCTAGAGGAAAACATAGAGAAAACTCTTTGACATTGCTCTTGGCAATGAATTTTTGGATATCACATCAAAAGCACAAGCAACAAAAACAAAAGCAAACAAGTAGAACTACATGAAGCTAAAAAGCTTCTATACTGCCAAAGAAACAACAGAAAGAAAAAGCAATCTATGGAATGGGAAAAAAATATTTGCAAGCTGTACATTAGATAAAGTGTCACAGAACTCAATAGCAAAAATAAAATGAAAAATAATAATCCTAATAAAAATGTGTAAAGAGTCTGAATAGAAAAATTTCCAAAAAACATACAGGTGGGCAACAGGTACATGAAAAGATGCTCAACATTACTAATCATCAGGAAACGCAAATAAAAGCCACAATGAGATATCACCTCATACCTATTGGAATGGTATTGTCCAAAAGACAAAAGACAACAAGTATTGGTGAAGAAGTGGAGAAAGAACCCTAGCGCAGTGTTGGTGGGAATGTAAGTTGATACAACCAATATGCAAAACAGTAGGGAATTTCCTCAATACAAACAGACCTATGATATGATCCAGTAATCCTATTTCTGGGTATGTATCAGAAGGAAATGAATTCACTATCTCAAGGAGATAGCTGGACCCCCATGTTCATTGCAGCATTATTTACAATAGCCAAGATATGGAAACAAGTGTTCATCAATCCATAAATAGATTATTTTAAAAAGTGAGATAGATATGTACATACACATATTTGAATATTATTTAGCTAGAAAAAAAGGAAGAAGTCTTGTCCTTTGTGACAACGTGGGTAGATTTTGAGGGCATTAGGCTAAATGAGTCATATAGAGAAGTCATATATAGAGAAGACATGTTATATGATCTCACTTATATGTGAAAACTAAAAAAAAAGTCATAGAAACAGATTATAGAATAATGTTCATCATAGGTGGGGGCTAGGGAGATGGGGAGATGCTGGTGAAAATCTCCAAACTTCCAATTATAAGATGAGTAGGTTCTGGGGATCTAATATTCAGCATGATGACTATCTTAACAATGCTGTATTATATACTTGAAAGTTGTTGAGAGAGTAAATCTTGAATACTTCCACCACACAAAAAAGGTAATTATGTGAGGTGATGAATATGTTAATGAACATTATTGTGGTAATCATTTCACAATACATACACTTATCACATCATCATGTTGTATACCTTAAACTTACACAATGTTATATGTCAATTGCATTTCAATAAAGCTGAAAAAAAAAAGGGCACTGGTTTCCAAGCATAACCAATAAATTTTCCTTCAAATTCCATTTTGGAACAAACAGTTGTAAGGTATCAAGGCATAGTAATACCCAAACCTAAAAACTTATTCTTAATGTTGATCACCTAATAGGAGCTATTTTAACATATTATCAGGCTCAATTTTTAAATATCATGCCTCTGGAGCTTGAATAGACAAATAGACCAATGAAATGGACAGTTCAAAAGCAGACATATATGTATGCTAACCATAGCATTTCAGATCTATGGAGAAGATATATTTATGTCATTTTTTCCCCCCTCAGAATCCTCCAGTAACTTTTTAGCTCAGGACAACTCAATTCAACATTACTCTGATTAAATCTGGCCCAATGAACTGTCCACTCCCTTATAATCCTCAAAGTGGACATAAACTGATTTAAGAAGAAATCTTATTTGGCACTATCCTTTGAATATCAATTGTTTTGTTTATCCATGTACAGGTAAGTATTACACATGTTATTTGAAAGAAAGATCCCGAATTATGGGTTCCTCCCCAGCGCTGTGAGACATGCAAACCCAGTATTTATAAATAAAGTTTTTTGAATATTAGAAGAAAAACAACCACAAACAGCAAATGTTGGTAGTGGTAGTGTGGTGATAACAACCCATTATTATTCAAGAACACACAGGTTTCCATCATTAAAATATTCTATTAAAAAGCCCAACTTATTTATAACCTTCATTTGTGGGGAAGCCTGGGGCATGAGAGGAATAACTAATTTATATTTGTGCAATCTCATGTTCTTCTGTAATTATCCGTTGGCAGGTATGCCCGTGGTTCTTTGAATTTTTAACATGTCTGGATTTGTACATATACGTCTAGGGAAGTTGCTGGTGTTGTTGACTGTGAATTTCCCTTCCTTAGTGTTTGACCCAACATGGCACCCAGGTTTTTCACTATGCTTCCTTAGGAGCTTGCTCTTTATAAGAATTGGCTGAAGTTGTCTGCAAGTAGAGGTATGAGACAGTGAAAGAGACTGTGATTCTGGAGGATGGCAACATTCAGAAAATAATTTTACTCTGCTTTCCCCTTCCAAACCCTGTCTAGAAATTACTGAAAATGAATCACAGCCAGGTGACCTACTTGGTCCTCTAATATGTAGTTACCTAAATTTGCAGTTTTATGAATTTTTGACATTTTTTTCTTTCTTTCAGGTTCCTTATTTTTTCCTTTCTTTTAATACCTTCCCTCTGCTCTGTCTTCCAGTTTTTTGTTTTGTTTTTGTCCTGAAGAATGATATAAATGGCTCTCCCAAATGTTTTTAGTTACTGCATTCACAATCACTTTTCATGTCTCCATATTTTGGTTCCGTGCTATTCCTTTTGGCTAGAATATTTTCACCATCTTTCTTTCCTGGGTTACTTGTATGTATTCTTCAGTGTTCAGCTAAGACACTATCAAATGTACTAAATTGTTTTAAGTTATATGCCCAACTCATATATAAATATCTCCAAATGAATGAATGAAAGCATAAATGAAGCAAATATTCCCTATTTTCTCCTTCCTGTATCTTCATCCCCACAGTTCCAGAACAAGAGCTATATGTCAGTCTACTAATATATACTAATCGTATGAGCTCTACATCTCACTGCCTCTCTGGGTTCAAATCCTGGCTCTACCCACTAAATAGCTATGCAGTCATTTTTCCTTGTAGCTCAATATCTTCATCCTTGCAATTGTGAGCATAGCAATATCATTTGTGTAGGGTATTTGAGGATTCAATGAGATAATACATGAAGTGCCTAAAATAGCACCTAAGCATGCTACAGAAATAGCTGTTATTAGGAATAAGAGCTCATTTTTTTTTTATCACATTCACTGCTTTGTCAACTCTACAATTTGATTGTCTACTCAAGTTTTTCCTAAAAGTACAAACTTTTCATGCTATCACAAGAAAGACTGCTCAAATGTGACAGAATGTGAAAATTATGCTTTTTATTTTATCACATAAAATAGTTACACCAAGTTGTCCAAATACATTGGTGAATTAAAGCTCCCAGCTCTTACAAATTTTTATACATATATCTATGCATTTATAAATACACACATATGTAAAAGATATATATTTTCTTCTAAAATAAAGTGCCCAAATCTTGATATATGGGGGCATAATAGGGAAAAAAAAATCATGAAGTTTAATCAGTTGCAGACTATACTTCCACAATCTAGGAATCTGTTTTATACACCTTTATTCAGGGATACTGAACTTCAAACACTCATTCTTTTCTGAATTCTAAGTGAATTAATTTATCCAAAATAATAGAAGAAGTCATGTAGACAATTTAATGAATCAGAGACTAATTTTTTTACTGTGCCCGGCATTAGAGCATTGGCTCCCCAATGGAAGGGAAATTTAGCTTCATTCTTAATTTCCTGTTTTTTGGGCGTTGTCTTTCTGCTAAGATGATAAACAGAGAGACAGAGAAATGAATCAGACATCTCCAATTCTAAATCCTCTGTTAGCATTCAGTGAAGTCAGAGTTTGGTGAAAAGTCTCTTAATGTCTTTACATTACCCTGGGCTTGGTGAGAAATGACCTAGCAGGATTTGAATTGAAGGATCCTTCTGCCTCTTACAATGAAATCTTGTTGAAGCCACAGAAGAAGAATCAGAGTACAGTGATCAAGAGCTCATTGAGAACCCATTCAAATTGAAATGGAACTCTACTACAGTGGAAAACGTTGTGAAAATGTGCTCAAATTTAAGAACAAAATAAGAGTTAAAGAAAAACTAAACAATTTGAGATAATTAAGAAAATCCTCATTTCAAAGAGGAACTAGGGCTCTACGCCCTGCTCCAGTATCTCAGTGGCTCTTCCAGATTTTTACTGTATTTTCTATTACTTTCCACTTTTAAGACGATCATTTGAAGTCTTTGACAAGGAATGGAATGTCAAAATGCCTTAGAAAAGCCTTCAACCTATTCAAGCAAGGTGAGGATGCCTAAAAATAGCTTAATATGAACCCAGCCATTTCAGAATCTCTGGTGATTACAGGTTCAAACTACAATAGAGTGTATCTTATTCAAGCAGGAAAAGGGGAAATTGTCTGCACTAAAATTGCATAAACACTCAATAACTTCTCAACATATGGGAGACCTGGGAACAATGGGAAGCCCAGACATTTCCCAGAGTCAGTACAAGGAATGGAGTATTTTCTTTTATTTTGGGCAGAGGAAGGGGGAAAAAGAGCAAGAAAGTGTTTCCAATTACCTGGCCTACTTCCATGGGGCCTTTGCAAGAACAGAGCCACTTAACTACTGATTTTGGTGAGCATCTTATTAATGGCTTGCTTGACATGCGTGGTGGAACTGCGTCGCCTCGTCTTGCCCTGGACCATTCTCCTGCGACGCACCTCTCGACACAGCTCATAGAATATCTCAGTGATGTTCCCTTCTCCAGTGCAGGCAGAACACTCATAAAAAGCACAAGCCAATTCTGTGGCCAGCTTCTCCCCTTCTTCAGTACTAACCTGTCTGGAGTGGTCCAAGTCAGCTTTATTTCCAACCAAGATAAGAGTCACATTCTTGGGCTTTTTTATCTCATCCAGGATGTTCTTAAGGGGCAGCACTTCCTCAAAACTTCCTCGGTCAGTAATGTCATAGACCAGCACAAAGCCTTCCCCCCATCGCATGTGTCCCTCTCTCTGAATGGTATCTTCCTGTTGACAAGGAAACAATGGCAATTGGGGAGTTGGAAGTCATCACAATGTGTAGATGCTTTTCATGCCAATAATGAGTCCTTAATTATTATTCTTTATATTTGGTGTCATTAAAATTTCTTGATTGCCTATAGAAGCTTCCTTTCTCAATCAGTTTGGAATAGGAGTATTAGTTACTCATAGCAGGATATGTCATGGAACTAGAAATGTTCTAACTGCAGAGACCTTTAATTTTCTGCTTCTGAGTTTCCTCTTGCCATATCATTAAATCCATAATTACAAGAAGTATAAAGAAGCCATCTTAGTTGGGCACACTGCCTCCAAGGATTTTCATCACAAAGAATTGGCGAGTAGGTAACAGACAAGTAGAACTCACAAAACCCTTTAGAGATCAGATTAAGAGGCACAGCTTAGTGAATGGTTTTGATTTAATTTTTGATTTAATCTCTTTTGCATTCAGATTCTAGACAGTTGGGTACCAGGGACAGAAAAACAGGGGGAAACTGTAGAGAGAGTCAATCTCAAAGCCAGGGACTTTTTTTTTTTTTTTCTAAACACCTCCCAAATATTATAAAGTCCCAATAATGGTAGAAACTCTTCTGAAGTGATTTTCAAAGGAGGTGATCATTCTTTCCTAGGAAAGTTGCACACGAGATTTCAAAATGCACAGCTTTCATGGGCTCAAATAACCTTTGCAGACATGCAAGTCCCTGCCACCTCTCTCTAGAATCAGGGTTGGGTGCCAGAGAAAGCACATATAAGAAGGAGGTGGTGATGAGAAATAAAAGTGTCTTTCTTGGGTTAAATACTTAAAGTCTTCAGATCATAGGTCACTGATAGAGCACTATGAAACCCTTCAGCTCCCTAACTTTCATTCTTAGTGATCATTTTATTCTTGAGAACTAAGTCTCTCTACAAACCTATCTGTAATCTCAGAACTGACTGCCATCAGGGCAAACTTATATTAGCTTCCTTTGTAATGGATTGTTTGTTGAACAATTATGTGGTTCAAATTAGGATGTGTTGAGATGTAGAAAGAATATTACAGGAAAGATTCCTAAAATACAGCATTCTAAAAAGTGATTCTGGGGTTATATAAGTTTAGAATATTATATATACTGAAATTCTTAAAGATTCATCTTATGGGGCACCTGGGTGGCTCAGTGGGTTAAAGCCTCTGCCTTCGGCTTGGGTCATGATCCCAGGGTCCTGGGATCGAGCCCCACATTGGGCTCTCTGCTCAGCAGGGAGCCTGCTTCCTCCTTTCTCTCTGCCTGCCTCTCTGCCTACTGTCAAATAAATAAATAAAATCTTAAAATAAAAAAGATTCATCTTATACATGGGCATGTAAGCCTCTGAGAACTTCCCCAGTAAATGATGCTCTTCATCAGAGCATTTCAGAATACTTAACCATGAACTTCTTAATATTTTGCTATCTCCCCAAAATATATGTGGGTAATTCTAAATGATGTCATGTCAATGTTACAGTATTATCAATCCCCCCTCACCCCACTGAGGTACCCAGTAATTTATATAAGGATGCACACATAAGCTCTTTCAAATATGTTAGTATATGAATAACTAGATAATTAAAGAGAAAAGTCTTTAGGCATCATTAGTTAATTGGAGGAAAGTGTCTTAATTTTGTTCATAGTATGCATGTACACATCTCATTTTTATTTGATCCAGAAAACATTTTAACTGAACCCTTTATTCACCTGACCAGCAGTATCTAATATCTCCATGGTGACAACTTCATCATCAATGGTTGCTTGGTGTCGGTAGGTTGATTCTGAGGGAATGAGCAAAGAGGGAAGGTAAAAAAGTAAATTAGTGCATGATTTAATTTGACCTTTAAATGACAAAGTAGTCACAGAAGTATGTCTGCTTGTATCACATAAAGGAATGTGCATCCCAGGCAGGAGAGGATGGACGGGCAAGAATGTGCCATCTCTGTACTCTCTGAGCTCCTCGAAGTCTGGGTTCTCATGTGGGAGCCACAGACTTTCAGGACATAACATGGGAGAATTTCTATGTCTCTGCTCATTTTATTCTTCTAGGAGGCCAGCTTTCTGGTGTATAAAATAGGGTCTCTACATCCTAGACTGAGAAAGTGCTTCCTACAAAATGCATGGTACCTTGATACTCCTAGAACTCAGTTTCAGGAAATCACTACTAATGATTGTCCCTGACAAGATCACATATAAACAGGAGCCATTCATTTCCTTCAAGACCTCAACCCTGGAGATGTATTAGACATTAGAGGAGGTAAATAGCCATCCATGTAAAAAATGACCAAGTAAAGCCATGAGATCCCTGTGGTGGTAGAAGGCCATTGGGTCTCATGTTTGGGGGTTGAATGGGAAGTAGAGGAGGGCTGGGGCACATGGTGGGAGAGGAAACAAAGCAGAGTTCTCCTGCTCATGTTCCCTCTTCAGGGTAGAAAAATGACAACTGCTCAGTACCAGCTGTAGGCTGGTGGGTTAATATCAGGGTGGTCCCCAAGCTCTATGGGGGTGAGAAGTCAGTAGATGCAAGACTTTGGGTGGTCTTAGTGTGCCTTTTACCTCATGAAATGGAAACCAGATGTTAAAATAAATATGAACTGGTGCTGCTCTGTATGAAAACTAGAACAGCTGAAATGCCAAGCTCTGTGAATGATTGACAGAGCTGATGAAGGTCGGGTTGAGGAGCTCTTCCAGAAGGCATCAGTACATGATAAGAAAATTGTAAAAAGTAAAATGTAAGAGAGATGGATAACAGAAATGGATATGTTATTATCTCTTATACAATGAGCTTCAAAGACAACAAAGTACATAAGGGCTGAAAATACTTGAGGATGAAAAAACTGAGAATTTCCCAGGATGAAAGGTCTTGGAACAGTTCAGACCAAAAGGACATGGGTGCCTGGGTGGCTCAGTCAGTTAAGTGTTTGCCTTTGGCTCAGGTCATGATCCCAGGATCCCAGGATCAAGCTCCACACTGGGCTCCCTGCTCAGCAGGGAGCTTGCTTCTCCCCTGTCTGCCACTTCCCCTGCTTGTTCTTGCTCTCTTTCTCTGTGTCAAATAAATAAATAAAATCTTAAAAAAGATGCACCATTGTTAAAAAAAAATAAGGACTTAAAAGACACACAAAGAAAATCCCATATATAAAACAATCACAGCAAAATTTAGGGATATCAATAATAAAGAAAAATTTTAATGGATATACAAAAAAAAGCACATCACCTACAGAAGGACATGATTCAGACTGACATTAGACTGCTAACCAGCAAAACTGGATTGGAGATCCCAGTGGTGTAAAACAAAGCAATCAAACCACATCAAAAGCAACTGAGAATTACAATTCTAGATGATACCAATACATTGGGGTGGGCAGGGTGGGGAGAGACAAGAGGCAGATTTGAATGAGTTAATGCAGTTGTCCTACTCCCGAAGATGACGTCATAAGAAAGCAAAAGGAGAAGTGACTTAAGTATTCAACTTGACAAATCAGAAAAGGAACATAGAATAAATCCAAAAAGATATGAGGAAAGAAGTAAAAGAGAAAACCACAAAGAAAGAATGACACAAGGTTAACAGAACCAAAGCATGGGGTTTGAAGGGATTTAAAAATAAAAAAGGTGGGAGTAGAGATAAAAAATCTGGTAATAGTGACTCATAAATTAAAAGAGAAGGAGCAATCAAGCACAATTTAGCATAAAAGAAGAAATAAGTACATATTCTGATGAAGTGAAAATAAAATAATATTATGAGTCATATGCCAACAAATTTCAAACCCTGATAAATTCTCATATTGAAACATGTATGGACAGGCGCAGTGAGAACTGGAACACTTAACCCGGTCAGTAACTGGTAAGTAACTTAGATATTAATTGTTGATCCCTTCTGATCATAAAAAGCAACTGCATCTGATTGGTTTTAAAGGAGATTTCTATAAACATTAAACAAGTTGTTCTAGAAAATAGAAAAAGGATAATCATCCAATTCCTTTTGTGGGGCATTACCTGACTCTAATAGGAAGTAGTATAAGAGTAGTAAGAGGAAAAGGACAAGAAAATTATAGGCTCACTTTATTCTTGAACGTAGATTCACAAATCGTAAATAAAATATTATCCAATTGAGTTCAATTAGTGTAAAAAGAAAAGTACATCATGATCAGTTAAAGTTTTTTTCAGAAATACAAAGAGTGTTTAAAGTCTATCAATGCATTTTTTAAAGTTTTTATTTAAATTCCAGTTAGTTTTGCACCTGGTGCTCACCACAAGTGCCCTGCTTAATACCCATGACCCCCGCACCTCCTCTCTGGTAACCATCAGTGTGTTCTCTGCAGTTAAGAGTCTGTTCCTTGTTTTCCCTCTCTTTTTTTTAACCCCTTATGATCATTTGTTTTGTTTCTTAAATTGCACCTATGAGTGAAATCATATGGTATTTGTCTTTCTCTGACTGACTGATTTTGTTTAGCATAATACTTTCTAGCTCCACCCACATCATTGCAAATGGTAATATTTCATTCTTATTTATGGCTGAGTAATATTCCATTACATATACATACACACCACCTCTTTATCCATTCGTCGGACACTTGGGCTCTTTCTATAATTTGGATATTGTTTCTATCAATGAAGTTTAACACAGTAAAGCACTGAATGAGAAAAAAGTGCTAAAGAAAAAAAAAATCACATGATTACCTTTACAGGAAGATCTATAGCATAATGAAATTTATATAAGTTTAAGGTTTATGGATACACAGAAAAACACCCTTTTCAAAAAATATGTCATACCTAGTATATACTGCTTACCATTTGAACAAGAATGTTCTAAATGCTTTACTCATATTAATTCATTTAATCCTCACAAATATCTCTGCAGTAGATATTAGTATTATATCCCTGTTACACAAAGATATGGAGGCACAACAACATTTAATAACTTGCTGAAACTCAGAGTAAGTGGTAAGTGGTAGAGTTGACATTGGATCTAAGGAATATTGGCTTTGGAATGAGGCTTATACCACTATCCTAAAAATCAAACATATTAGATTATATACCTGTGGGAAAGAGGAGGCCAATGGTGTCACAATGGGGCATGCAGGAAAAATAAAGTGAAATCATATAAATAATATAGATAATAGTAATAGAAATATATAATATATAAAAGAAATATATAATATAAAAGAAATATATATATAAAAGAAATAAGTATAAGTATAAAAAAATAAGAAATAATAGAAATGTAATAAAAATGATATAAAGGAATCCTAAGCACATGAATGGTACCGTGGATAGATTAACATGATTCACTTAATTCTTTACACCTAAACTACCCAAATCCCCAACCAACCAACCAACCATCCAAATAAACCTGCAAGTTTGTCTCAACAGGGTGATCAGTAAGTCAATCCTTTTATTTATTTGTTCATTATTCTTTCATTTCTTCATCTCATCAACTATTTTACAGTTCTTTTTTTACCACAGTTTTTTATTACTCTCCTACAAATATAATCTTCTACCTAAAATACAAACTACAGAAAGGAGGCTTAACTAACTAGCATAACCTAGCCTTCTACCTGCTATAAGCTGTGTCACGATCATTGCCACAGGCATGGCGCACGGCTGAAGTCTTTTCTGAACAGCAAAATTTAAAAAGGAAGTTATGTTCAATATATTTTAATAAACATATTTTCGCAGTACTGTCCTTCTGTTAGAATAGGTAATCCGTATGTGGTATGTACAATGATTCTCAATTCTAGAAAATTCTATTCCCCTCCTCTTTATGTTAAAAGGGAGATGATTATTTTGTATAATTTTACTCTAAAGTATGATGTATAGCAACTTCTTATCTCTAAATATCTATGAATGTTCTCTCAATTATTTCTTTTTGCATCTTCAGTCCTCCAGCCTGAGGAGGAAAGAGGCCCAGAAGCAGCAGGCCAGCTAGGATCTATGCCGTTTCTGTTTTTTCCACTCCCGTTCTGTGGTGACCTTTGCACTACCTTCCTTTTAAAAGAGGCTGGCATCAGCCCTGAGGCCTGGAAAACAGAGTTCTGGGCTCTCTTCCATCTCTTTACACCAAAAGTTGTTTGACAGACAGGGACATTTTTCTCTGTTGCTTCCATGATAAATAGGATATGTATTTCAACCACAGAAGGACACAGTAGGGGGGAAATAAAATATAATGAAAATTGTATGAAGTTGTGTGATTCTCTGGTTGTTTGTTAACTGAAACAAAAATGAAGGAATGCAGGAAATGAGGGAATGTCTGCCGCAGACATAGCAGCGGGGAGCAGTAGTGATTTCATCAAAGCCGAGGACTGGTTTCATGCCATTTTGAGCCTTTTCTCTTTAAGCCTCTTCTCTCTCATTAGAAACCCATATCTTGGAGCACCTGGGTGGCTTAGTGGGTTAAAACCTCTGCCTTCAGCCTAGGTCATGATCCCAGGGTCCTGGGATCGAGCCCCGCATCGGGCTCTCTGCTCGGCAGGGAGCCTGCTTCCCTCTCTCTGTCTGCCTCTCTGCCTACATGTGATCTCTGTCTGTCAAATAAATAAATATTAAAAAAAAAAAAAAAGAAACCCATATCTTCACGTCAACAGTGGAAGTATATAGCCCACACAGGCAAAATGTTGTGCCTCCGTGTGCTAACTTTAACGAAGCTAATTTGAAAAAATGTACTAAGCACTTTTTGGAATTAAACTCTACTATTCATTCCAAAACATAAGAGAAAATGTGTATGTGTGTGGAGAGTAGACACACATTTTAGTTTGTTCCTACTAACCTGAAATGAAGATTAGGAGTCTTTTTTTTTTCTTTTTCTTTTTAAAGGGAAGAGGGGTGATTGTTTAAGGCATATATCTAAATGAAACAAAATAATATACACTATAAGACCAATATAAGTTTCAAGATGGAATTTGGTACATTTTAAAATTCGAACTGGGGAGCCCAGGTGGCTTAGTCATGAAAGTGTGTCCCTTCGGCTCAGGTCATGATCCCAGGGTCCTGGAATGGACCCCGCATCAAGCTCCCTGCTCCGCCTTCTTCTCTCCTTCTCCCACTCTTCCTGCTTGTGTTCCTGCTCTCACTATCACTCTGTCAAATAGATCAATAAAATCTTAAAAAAAAAATGTGCCGAATTTTACTGTGTAGGAGCAATGCGTGATTTAAAACTTGTATTCAGTAATATTTTTATTAGTAGTAGATTTTGTACATGCTAAGAGAAGTTGATACTCAACGAATGTTGTAGATGGTTAATCCTTTTACTGATTTAGCTTTTTTGCAAATTTCAACATATTAATATGGACATTTAGCCGGTACAGTAACAACAACGGTTAGTAATGCTGATTTATGCTACAGTGAAAATTGTACTGACTTGAGTTCTATTACTGGTCTAAACACAAACCAGCCCCATAATCTTGAATAAATTTACTTTGCTGGACTTATTTCCTTATTTGTCAAAGGATGATCTCAATGTTCCTCGCTGTGCCGATATTGATTGGTTCCATGAGCTGGCTAAGCACTTCTGCTTTAGTCTCGAGTTCAGAGAATTTATTCTGGGTGTGTCTCTCTCTTGTATAAGACTTTCTTTCCAAACAGAGGGTACTGTCATGCAGGAAGGAAGAGCAAATAAAAAACCCCATGTGCCAGTGGATCTGTCTCCCAGTTCCTAATCCTGGTTCCTATCTGAGTCTTTATTCATGAGACAGAGACTCCATTATCCATTCAAACACAGAGTATGGTGCTTCCAATATAGTGGTAGTGGTGGTAAGTGCTGACATGTGGTCTCTCTCTTCTTCCCCAAACATCCATCTCTTTCTCTCTCACATACACCCCCCGCACACACACACACATGCACACGCGCGCACGCCCACACACATGGACGCACAACTAGCACCATCTAAGCCTTCGTTCCTATTCTCTGCCATGATCAACGCTCTCTAAGGGGAATAGGACTCTCAGAAGTAGGGATTCAGTTCTTGGGGATCTAATCAGAACATGGACCCTGTTGTTCTACAATGAGAATGTTACCCTCACCACCATCGGGGGGTTCTTGTTCAGATGGTGTGAGCCCTAAACCTCACAGGCTTCACTTCTGGTATTCAAATGCTATTCAGACACCACCTCTGGTATCTGACTAACATTTCACTGGTCCATAGTGAAATGAGAAAAATCGAAGGAAAACTAAAATTGCCCAGTGTAAAGAATTGAATGTTTTTTTTCTTAGCTTATATCCTTCAAACCATTTGGATGTGCAAAATATTTGCTTTTTTTATGAAACACAAGTGCAAACAAACCGTGGGTTTTGTTCCCTCTCACCCTCTCGCCCGTGCTTGCATTCTTAATGGCAGTTCTTCTCCATAGAAAAAAAAAAAAAAAAAAGAGCAAACCCCACCAAAACAAAGAGTCTGGGAATCATTTACTATCATGGTAGCAAATTTCCTTCACAGATTTACCTCAGAGCAGTAGATACTCCAATTTTGAAACATTAAATGGTGTTCATAGTCTTCAGTTTCTTTTTTTTTTTTTAAAGATTTTATTTATTTATTTGATAGACAGAGATTACAAGTAGGCAGAGAGGCAGGCAGGGAGACAGGAGGAAGCAGGCTCCCCGCTGAGCAGAGAGCCCGATGCAGGGCTCGATCCCAGGACCCTGGGATCATGACCTGAGCCAAAGGCAGAGGCTTTACCCCACTGAGCCACCCAGGCGCCCCATAGTCTTCAGCTTCTAAAGGAGCAATAATTCTGTCACAAGTTGATAGCACTGAAATATTAAGAAAATTTTTTCCCTTCCTTTCTTTTATTGAAGTATAATTAACATACAGTGTTATAGTATGTTTTTGAGGAAGGCTCTGAATTCCGAACTCAAGACTGGCTTTTGCAAATATGCCACTTAACCTTTTAATGGGAGCTTTCCCTTTCAGTGGTGGTTTTGAAACTTTGTGATAGTATGAAGTCAAGCCCCGGAAATCTTGATTCATCTTGAGTCAAATAGATGGGGAACACCTGTAGGCTAGAATATTGGTAACTTTCAGCACCGCGCGCACACATGCACACACACACACACACCCCAGTTTCCAGGGTGAGTTAAAGAAACCCTCACCTGGAAGTGAGTCATACACCTGATCAACGCTCTTGTTGCTTAGCAGCAGTAATCCTTTTTAAGCAGTATGGTACAAGGTCACTCAATAAACTTTCATTGTTCTTAGTGAAGGAAGCCTGTATTATAAATAACTGATGCGGGCAGATTTCTATTAACAGCAGTTGTTTTTCAGAAGGAATAAAACAAAAGGGACAATGACAATGGTTCACCTAAAACTGATTTAAAATAGTAACACTGGTTACTGGAACACATTCAGAAAGGTAAAAAAAAAAATCATTTTTTTATAAGCTTCTTCTTTTGTTGAGATATACTGGGTTTGCTAAGTAAAAATCAGGATTTTTCCACTGAACTCCCATAAAGCATTAAGATTCTCAGGAACTTTGTAAAGCTTAGATAAGTAATGAAATAAAAGAGGAGAGTATTTATTTATGTGAAGCAAACAATAGGTAGCAAATGATTTTTTAAAACCAGGTACATTTTTGATCCAAATATGTCATTTTAAGATTAGATTGTGGCTATGTTAAAAATGCTAAAAACTGTTAATGTTGAGAAACTATTTAAAAGCAAAAACAGGGGTGCCTAGGTGGCTCAGTCGGTTGAGCGTCTGCCTTCAGTTAGATCATGATCCCAGGGTCCTGGGATCAAGCCTCACATTGAGCTCCCTGCTCAGCAGGGAGCCTGCTTCTCCCTCTCCCTCTGCCCTCCCCCTGCTTGTAATCTCTTTCTTTCTGTCAAATAGATAAATAAAGTCTTTGAAAAAATGAAAGCAAAAACAGAGAAGTAAAGATTAATAAATGTAGAGGCATGTTATTAGATTTGAAAAAAAACTGAATAGTGTAAAGATGTTAGTCTTCTCAAAGTAATTTATAGTTTTAATGCAATTCCAATCAAAATCATGTCATGTTGTGATAAAGTTTTAAAAATTGGCCTGGAAGGATAAACTAAAAATCCTAGCCAAGATAATTGTGCAGAAAGAGAAAAAGGACTTTCTCTACTCTGTGTCAAAATGTTCCGCAGAGCTCAATTATCAGAAGAATGTGGAACTCGGGGGTGGATATAAAAGGCAAATATAGAGCTATATCCAAGGGTAAATGAGTCAATATATTACAAACAAACAAGCAAACAAGCAAACAAAAAACAGCTTTGGCAGTAGCCTGGGCAAAGTGGGGACTATTTAGTAAATAATAGCAGGACGATTTGGCAACTATTTGGAAACACTGTTGGATCTCCGGTCTGTACTTTCACAAAAACAAGTCCCAGATTAAAAAGTTATAAATTAAATAAACTCTAAGGTCACTCCGCATTCACGTCTGTTGTAGTACTTATCACTACCTGACCTATCTTTGTTTATGGACTCTTCTGTCTTTACTAAACTGTTAGCTCAAAAAAGCCAGAGGCTTTTCTTTCTGTCTGTTGGTTTATCCTCAGCACTGGCAATGATCTGACACATAGGAGGCATTTAAGAATATTTGTTGACTGGATGAATAAAAGCAATGAAAGGAGGCAAAAAGGGGAAGAAATCTCCCTTTTAGCCTGAAGTATGTAAGTTTGGAGTCATAACTAAACCAAACAGTATGAAATTAAAAAAAAAAAAAGTAATAATCTTTGCCCTTTTCACTCTTCTGAGTAAGGCCAGCTCAGCCTGGACTCTGGGCCTGATAATGAAACGAAGGACGCATGTTTCTCCAGCCTCCTCTGGATACAAAGTTGTTTCCCTGTACAGACCCAGCCCCGGTCCCTAAAGCATAAAGAACAAAAACTCAAAGGATTAATTTGGAATAAAATCTGAAGCTTAAATTAGAACCTTTGGATTATCAACACCGTTTTGAGGATGAGGACTAAGCTGCTATCTAATAAGCACTCGTTTTGACTACTTAAAAAACCTGATGATTGCTTTATACAATATTATGCTGCTTTCAAGCTCTACAGACACCAATTTTTGTTGCCTCTTTTTTTCTTTTAAAAAAATTTTTTTTTAAAGATTTTACTTATTTATTTGACAGATCACAAGAAGGCAGAGAGGCAGGCAGAGAGAGATGGGGAGGCAGGCCCCTTGCCCAGGACCCTGGGATCATGACTTGAGCTGAAGGCAGAGGCTTAACCCACTGAGCCACCCAGGCACCTCTCTTTTTTTCTTTTTTAAATGGACTTTAATCAAATTCTTTGGACAGAAATAGAGTTTATTTTTATATTTCCCCCGAATCAGTGTTCGGAAGGTTTATTTTCTTGTGATATGCCCCTCAGCGTGCCAGTTTTTTTCAAACCAGGTTAGCCTTGGCCACTGTGTCCTCCTTCTCCCACTAGAATGATGCTAGCTTTCCTGATGTGAGGGCATCGTGTTGTGCCCACTTCCTTCCTGGCTCTGGTTTTCCTCTATGTATGAAAATCCTGTGCAGTTACAAGTACAGACAGTCTGAGATACATGTCCAGCTTCCTGAAGGGCTTCTTTGCCTGATTTGATGAGATACTTCCCAAACAGCTGGTAGGTGCTTCAAAATGTTACAACAGAAAAAGTCATTGCCTCTTTTGGCTCATAAACTCTCACTGGAAAGGAGGAAACAAAACTTGACCTACCGAGAGTGGGATCATATTCCCAGATGAACCGTTTGGTCAGGAATCTCACTACAAGAGCTGTGGAAAAAGAAAAGAGCAACATTTCAAACAAATTTGTTAATTTCTTGTGGTTCTTATCCTTGCACAGAAAGAGAAGTAGCCCAGACAACTAGAGTGTCTTATATTTCTTGGCATAAAAACACCCAATGCATTTATTCATGTTTGTTCAAGAGTTTTTTCAGTTTCATATGGTGGTCTAAAAATTGGTGCAAAGTCTTAATGGTGCATTAATGAATGGGTTCGATTTGTTCCTTTAGTTACAGGGTTAAAACAAGCAAGCAAAGAAAGATATCATAACGTGAAAATGCTCACTCATAACATTTTTAGCAAAACAATGAATTTAGATATAAAGTATCACAATACAGGTGTCTAGAGATTGAATACTGATAACGACTAACAACAGTGAATTGAAAACTCAATGATTTTTAACTGCAAGGGAAAGATCACTAGCTGGTAATTTGTATTATCAGAGAAACAGATATTTAAGGGACACCTCGGTGGCTCAGTCAGTTAAGCGTCTGACTCTTGATTTCTATTCAGGTCATGATCTCAGGGTTGAAAATCCTGTGCAGTTACAAGCACAGACAGTCTGAGATACATGTCCAGAGATATGAGCCCCATATGGGGTTCCATGTTCAGTGGAGAGTCTGCTTGAGATTCTCTCCCTCTGTCTCTCCCCTACTCGTGTGCATGCACACACGCTCTCTGTCTCTCTCTAAATAAAGAAATAAAATCTTTTAAAAAACAACAGATATTTAAACTTACAGATTTCAATAATGACTCATTAAAGCTCATCAGAAGTGACACTAATGGAATAGTACAGTCAGAGGTAGGGTCTGGAACCATGTGAAACCTTTACTCGCACGATCCTCTCAACCTTATTTCATCCCTATGAGGCAGATACTATGATTATTCCCATTTTTCAGGTAAGGAAACTGAGGCTCTGACCACTCAACAAATTTCACTGAGTCACTTAGCTAGTTGGTGACCAAGTTAGGATTTGAGCTCAAGCAGTCTGTTTCCAACGCCTGTGATTTATCCACTGTTCTCAACTTAATTTAAGGCCAGGCCCTCCAGATAATACTTGACTGGAAGCTGGTGACAGGAGGAGAACTGGCCTAACACATGGGCTCCACTGTCCTTAAAAACCAGTGGGACACATGCTCAACATCTTCCTATAGAAGTATTGAAAACAGTGGTTCTTAACCTCCTTAAAAAATTTTTTTTGAAAAAGGGTGTCACAGACACTTTGAAAATGGAACAAAAGCTTGGACTCTTTTACCTGGTAAAATGTATATACATACATTTTGGCAGATAATTTCAACACGCTAATGAGGACTCTGAAGACCTTCGGTGGTCTTCCTGGGATCCCACCGACCCTCACTAGAAAATCAATGTATATAATATTTTGTAGTTTTAAAATATCTATTATTAGAATATTTTTATTTTTATCAAAATGTTCTATATGTAGTAGGCTATTTCTTCCTTGACGAAATAGAACTAGTTAGTTGGAAGTTGCTATTAGTCTGTCCTTTATTGCCACTGTAGGATCAACAGAGAAATATATCACCCCTACCATAGTGTCTTATGGGAGAGATCACAGGAAAATTGCAATGAGAACCTCATAAAACAGACCACAAACATATGTGGCTTGGCTGGATACTGAAGTAGCAATGTTCTTTCTAATTACAGAGTGTGAGTCTGAATTGAAGCCAAAATATTTGCAGTGCCTAAAGTAGCAAGGCCACTGACCCTATAATACTTCCCACAGTGAGTGTCCTTGTGGTTTTATCTGCAATTTTCAGAGTCTGTCACTGTTCACCCTCTCAAGAATGCATTTTTTTTTTTTTTGCATGTAAGAAGCAGTAAGCAGTAGACAGATATTTCCCTGTTTTTAAATTAGCATGTTAGTAAACATACTTGCTGACCGTATTCATAGTTCACCTTTTGTTAGAAGTATGTAGCTTTAACTCTAAAAGTCTCACCCTGAAAAATACACTTACCAGACATCTTTAAGCAATGAGGTAGTAAAATTCCTGAAGTTTCACATAATTGAAGTTTGAACTTCCCCAATTCTAAGACCATTTAAAGTTCAGTTATTTCTCAAAGAAATCTTTCTAAAATGTATTTGACACTTGATGGCCCTTCCAAACTGAGTATATGGAATAACACTGAATCATTTAAATGATGTAAATGATGTAGATCAATCTTGTTGAACTACATGGATTAGCGTCCTGTGCAGTTACGCAGTAATACTGTGAGAAGCCATAGAATGGTCGAGGCAACACAATTCTGGAATGCTAGGGCTTTAAATAGTTCAGCTTTTGAATACACACATTCATACACACACATACATTTTTCTTCCCTCAAATACGATGGTTTTCTCTTCTTTGTTTTTTAAAGATTTTTTTAAAAAGTTATTTATTTGAGAGAGAGAGAGAATGCATGAGAAGGGGGGAGGGGCAGAAAGAGAGGGAGAAGCAGACTCCTTGTTAGGAGGGAGTGTGACTCGGGGCTCAATCCCAGGACCCCAGGACCATGAGTTGAGCCGAAGGCAGACACTTAACTGACTGAGCCACCCAGGAACCCCCAGGTTTCTCTTTTCACCACAGTCACTGGGACCCGAGACCACCTCCAATAACCAACCCATTGGAATCTCCTTTGTTACTTTGTTTTTCTAAAGACCAATAAGTCATATTAATAAGCTTGTTAGAATTTTTTCTATTAAAGTAGCTCTGGGGTTGGATTCTAAGGAAGCTGTTCTATGAATATAAACAGGATTCTGGTGATTTTTGAGATGTCATGTTTGTTGTTGAGAAGTTGTTCCTGCTCACTGATGGGTTATTGGCTCAGGTTCAGCGAGCTACCTTCTAATGGGGCAATGTTGCTAGGCTTTATCAATGAAATCAATCTAAACATTTTTAATATTTTTTAAGAGTTTCACATTATTTTATGATGGTTATTTTAACAATAGGATCATATATTTTTTTTAAAATTCAATCTATTTTTTTAAAAGATTTATTTATTTATTTGAGACAGAGAGCACAAACAGAGGGAGAGGGAGACAAGAAGTCTCCCCACTGAGTGGGGAGTTTGATGTGAGGCTCAATCCCAGGACCCTGAGACCATGACCTGAACTGAAGTCAAGAGTCAGATACTTAACTGACTGAGCCACCCAGGCGCCTGAAATTCAGTCTGTTTCAAATGCAATAAAAAAACATCAAAACCACATTGAAAAATTGACATAATAAAATTATGTTTATTTTTTAAAGATGTTATTTATTTATTTGACAGAGATCACAAGTAGGCAGAGAGGCAGGCAGAGAGAGAGGAGGAAGCAGGCTCCCCACTGAGCAGAGAGCCCGATCCAGGGCTCGATCCAGGGCTCGATCCCAGGACCCTGAGATCATGACCTGAGCCAAAGGCAAAGGCTTAACCCACTGAGCCACCCAGGTGCCCCCCTTATGTTTATTCTTAAAAGACATGCTTTTATCTCCTCACACACAGATTATTCATGGAAAAGACAAATGCATTGTCTATATTTTTATTTTCAAAAATATTTTAATTTAAAATTATTATTCTAAAGAATGAAAATAACCTTATATCTGTGGAAATGTTATCTGTTAAAGTCTCTATTATTTCCACTGGGTCTGAGGTGCTTGCTGACATTTCACCATTTACTGATGGAACCATAAAACCTCAGTATTACTTACCCACACACTTGATTATAATTTTATTAGGAGCTATAACTTTCATAGGGGATATATCTTGCCATGTCTCCCCTCCTCTGCCACTACCACTCACATCACATGATTTCACCTGTCAATGATAATACAGTTGCTTCCTCAGTGGGGTCCCTCCTTCAGCTGCACCCTCAAAACTCCCCCAAACTACTCTTCACACAGATAATGTCTCTGCTAAAACTTAAACCATCTCATGCCACATCCTTTCCTCAAATTCTCCCTGACCTCATCTCATTGAATAACTATTTATTGAGTGCCTACTTGGTATCAGGTTCCGTTTTAGGGGTTTGCAATAATCCAGTAAACAATTCAAAGATCTCTGACCTTACAGAGCTTATATTCTCCTAGGAAGAGACAGATAAAAAATAAAAATAAGAAATAAGAACTATAATACATTAGAGGCAGTAAGTGCTATAAGATAAAAGAACAAGGTAAGGGGATTTGGCATTGGGGATGATGGTGTAAGAGTTATTATTTAAGACAGGATAATCCTTATTTGAAAGGTAGTATAAGAAACAGATGAGAAGGGGCGCGTGGGTAGCTCAGTGGGTTAAGGCCTCTGCCCTCAGCTCAGGTCATGATCCCAGGGTCCTCTGATGGAGCCCCGCATCGGGTTCTCTGCTCCGCATGGAGCCTGCTTCCTCCTCTCTCTGCCTACCTGTCTGCCTACTTGTGATCTCTGTCTGTCAAATAAATAAATAAAATCTTAAAAAAAAAAAAAAAGAAAAGAAAAAAGAAACAGATGAGAAGATCCCTGGGGAGACAGTGCTTGAAGGAGAGGGGATAGCCAATGCAAGCAAACAGGTTAAAGCAGGACTGTGTGCTTGATATGGTCAGGGAACAAAAAGCAGGCCAGAGTGCCTAAGGCAAAATGAACAATAATGAGTGTAGCTGAGGATGAGGTCATTTCCTGCCTCTCCCCTAGCCACGCATTCCACTACTTCTACTACTGTTAATCAACACCACCACCACCACCACTAATAATAATAACAACTGAAATTTTATTTATTATTATGATGATGATGATTTTACTTGATTCTTTCTTTAGAATTTATGCTTGTGAGGACATTACATTTGTTTAATTTATCACTGTCTTCCAGTTTCTAGAACAGTGTCTGACACAGAGTAGACTGCAAAATACTTGTTGAATGGATGGAAAAGATCCATCATTCCATGTCACAGTTCACTCTCTTGGCAGTGAAATAATAACCAGGCACTGAAAGAAGAAGCAACACAAACAAGGCAAGAGAATTCACAACAGAACCATGTCACGTTTCCATAGCTTTTTCTTGAAAGGTTATATAAATATACACTCTGAAATGCCTTCTAATGGGTATTTCAAAAGCCTTCTACAAATTATACTTCTGTAGTTTATTTAATGAGTTAATGAAAAATTGATTTAATTTTCTCTTGAACACCTGTCCTCTCCATCCCAACTATCCTGAGCAAAGGTTTTTCTTTTGAGATAAGTTGGTGGTTATTGGTAACCTTCACATTTGCTAGCACTCTGACGTATGATCTTGTTTTCCCTGAAGTTTTGAGGTCTGACATATTTGATTGGTTGCAAGCAAGTTCTGCTTTCTGAAATATCTTATTTTTTTCCCCGTACCTTGAAACTAAATAAGCCAAACATGTCTAAAAGCTAATCTAGAGAAGAACATTTTGCTCAATACATTACCTACTTGAATAATTATTCATTATTTATTTTTTTTATTACTGGAACTGAATTTCATGATTATCTATGAAAGCTGGTTTCTAACAAAATGGAAAATTCACTAAGTAGAGTTTGAGCCAAGGAAATATTATTTAAAGTTACATCAGTGTAATAATTCAATAGGATAATAGTTCATTTATAAGCAAATGCTAAAAGGCAACATTTCTATGTTAAAATAGTTATGCCATTTTAAAAAATTAACGAGTCTGGGGCTAGTTATTCAAAATAAGTTCTGATGTCATTATCAAGATGAGGAAAACATCAAAAGTACCAACTTTAATGATCAGAATAATATTTTATGAAAATTGATTGGATATGAGCTGTATAGCAAATCAACTTTTAGAAAGAAATGAATTTTTCAAGGTAAATGAAAACTAACACACATGCTAGCCTTAAAAATTTTTAAATATACTCAGGAGAGTATAGTTCTGAGAGAACTTTCAGAACTTTTTGAAAGTTAAGTGCATATATAATATAATATATATAATAATTAGCAGACTATATATGGTAATATACATAGTTATAATATAGTACTATATATAATATAATAATATATATTATATATAATTATATATAATATAATAATATATAATATATGGCTATATAATATAAAATGATTCCCTTTCTTCCCCTGATCCTCATATACCTTTGCAACCTGAATTTAAATCACTTCCTGATGCTTACAACGGCCCTCCAGTTTGCTTGTACTACTTAATTTCATGCACGCTCATCTCTTCATGCATCTAATCGTGTTGTCCCTGCCGCCTTGAAAGTCCTTATCCAACTAATAAAACCCTAGTCGCCCTTCAAAATCTAGTTCAAATATAATCTCCTTTGTGAAACCCTTCCTTTCTTTCTGTATCAGTTAGCTATTGCTGTTGATTAAATATATCCCCAAACTCAGCAGCATGTAACAGTGAGCATTTATCATGGGAAAATTATAATTTGCTTATGGAACTGTGGTCAACTGATTGTTCTGGAAAAAGTCAGCTAATATGTTTTCAAACGTGTTTCAAATGGCCAGTTCAGATTTTTTTAGGACAGGAAAAGAATATCTGTGTCAATTAAGAGTACCTCAAAAAATAGTTTCGTTGTTTTTTTTTTTTTTTTAAGATTTTATTTATTTATTTGAGAGAGAGAGACAGAGAGTACAAGCAGGGGGGAAGAAAAGAGGGGGAGAGAGAAGTAGACTCCCTGCTGAGCAGGAAGCCCAATGTGGAGCTGGATCCCAGGATCATGACATGAGCTGAGGGCAGACAACTTAAAGGACTGAGCCACCAAGCACTCCAAAGAACATTGTTCTTCACCTGACTTCCTCTTGAATTCTGCCTATAATCCTGTTTAACAGGATTGGTTTTATATATGCTCAAAGATGGTGCTTGTTATCTCCCACATTCATCTCATAAGGAAAAGTTATTATAAATATGTATTAAGTGATGTATATGGTTTTCATTCTGTAACCAGCAGGACCTTCATAAAAAATGGTTACTTTTAAGTTGTAAGACCAGGTAGCTTTGAGATATTTCATGTCTTTAATGACCGTCCACTGAGAGTCTGCTAAGTTCAGAACAATTACGTCCCAGAGTTTGAATTATTCTGTGAAAAACAAACAGCTTTTTTTGTTATAGAAAAAGAAGGCAAACGTGGCTAAAATGGCCACAGTCGTAGTCCACAGTGGGTTATGAGTATACTCACAGCTTGTTATCCAAATCATTGTTCTCTTCTTTTACAGCATTTTCAGTGTTTAAATAGAATTCTTAATGCTTTAAAATTACCTGAAGATATTATAATAAGCATACACAGTGCCTTAAGTGTGAAAGTTCTCAAAATCAGGCCACAGCTAGGAGATCGAGTGGCTCTCTTCCCCTCTCGCCCCCTTACCATTACAGACTTACAGTGGGATTACTTGGCCAGCTGAGAACAGGAGGCAGAGGTATGTCATCCCAAGTCTACATTGGTGGCCAAATCAACATTAAATTGCTTTCAGTTTGAATTTTATGAACTCTAGGTAAAAGTCACAGTAAAGTGTTTGAAAAATAATTAAAAAAAAAAAAGAAGGATGAGAGAGTTTCATACCACTTGAGAACTGTTTTCTCAGTTCACGAAACACATCAATTTAAGCAATATCATGAAAATTACAGTGGGAAAGCATTTAAAAATAAATGCAGTATTGTTAGTATTGCTACCCACCTTCCTTCAGTGAGTGTGCACGGTTAGGTCAGGTGTTAGTTGATCCTTGAACAACACAGGTTTGAACTGTGTGGGTCCATTTATATGCACAGCTTTCCTGTTCTTTTCTTTTATTTTCTCTTTTCTTCTCCTCTCTGGGGGTGAAAATTGTATGTACGCTACAAATAGTGTGCATTTTGAAGAATATACACTGTGTAGTCACAAACACTGCTTTCAATACAAAAGAAAATAATTGAAACCCTGAAATGTTTCTAGGAAAATGTGACTCTGCAGACATAAGCTTCTGAACATTCATGAGTTTCTTTTCTTTTCTCCATGTGGAGCACTAACACTGTTCTTCTCATTCCATAATCCAGGGTGGATAAAGACATCAACACAAGACACTGTAGTTCTCCTCAAGATACAATTTTGCTTCCTCGTTTTAATGTTGTTCACTGTTTCTTTAAGGTGTCTTTTACAGTTTATTATTACAATTATTTTGAAAAGAGTGCAGAGATCATAACTTCTTTGGGGGGCTCCATAAATACTTTTGGGCTCATTTCTTTTTTTAAAACTTTGCATCCTTGCAAGTTCAAATAAGCTAAAAACTAATCAGCGTGTTAAGTAGTAATATAGGACTAAATCAAAGAAAGAGGAAAAGAAAGATGTATTTAGAATGGAACAGGCTCATAGATGGCGTTACTATTCACCACAGAGCATTTCTATCTGTGGTTAAGTAGGGAAGCACCTCCTCCCTTTTAAAGCCTTCCCTGGCCTTCCCAAGCCCTGAATCTCTCCTTCTCGGCCATGACATTGTCATTTGTTTCTTCTCTATTATAGAACAGGAACAACTGTCTTGTAAATATGAATTTACATTCCTGTATGTCTTACAGATTCTGGAGTTATAGATTAAGCCGTGTTCTCTTCATCTCCAGGGGCTGGCACATTGCCCAATACATTGCATGTGCTCAGTAAATATTTGAGAGATGAAAACAATGAAAAACTGGATAAATAATTTGGCTTCCATATTACCAGTGTATTCAGGTCTGCACTCTAGGGTGTCTTTATTATTTAAGAAACATGTGTTCTTTAAAGTAACGTCCATTGAATATATACCATCCCTTCCAATGCCTCATTCGCATGTCCACTGCAAACATGACGGACTGAGAAGGGCTGGACACGCCGTTCCTCTTCTCCTCTGCCAGAGAAGAACCACGATCCCTGATCTTATACTATTAGCAGTGTTAGGTTTAACTCCAACCCTGCAGTGATAAAAAGCTTCACAGAAGTAAAAATAATCATACTTACAAAAATAGAGGGAATCGTACTCTATATATTTGTAGAGACAGTTTATTGAAGAATAAAATACATTTGCGGAGACTCCATTTATTAATGATATTAGCTGCTGGATTTAAAGTGTATATACTCTTCAAAAATCTCATTAGGGAGGTTTTAGTCATGTTTTAACTAAAAACATGAATGGGAATTTTGGAATGCTAATATCAAAAGGGGAATTGAATCTTGACTACAAGCTTATTTATTTCTCAAAACACTACCTTTAAAGGTAGGAATTAATGCTTCTATTTTATGTGTAAGAAACCTGAACTGAAAAGTAAATAAACTTGTGTATTTTACAAAGCAGAGAAGTGACATAATAGAGATTAAACCCAGTTTTGTTTACTTTAAACCTTGAATATTGGGAAAAACCTGTCCAATATTAAATACACACTACTATATTTTAATATTTCTATGGACATAATATAATTCTGAATGGTTGACATTGTTTTCCAGATAAGCATACTTCTATGGAGAGGCATGCTTTGAAAAAGCACATTTTTTTTGTTCATCACTAAATTTCTTCATCCGTAGTGGAGGAATATCCATGACCAGAAACCATGGCAACACAGAAAAAGAATATGAATTTCAAAAAAGAACCTCTTATATAAATAAAATTTTTGTTTTTCTCTTGAGCAGATCTTAAGGATGCAACAAAGGAGGAAAGAAGTGTATAATGATATAGACATAAAGTAGAATGTGATAAGTAACTATTTCCTTACTGGTTTCCTCAGACACTAGCGAGTTCATTCAACAACAACAACAAAAAAAAAAAAACCCAGAATGTCAGGAACCATTTTAGGCAATGAAGGAAACAGCTAAGAAAGTAAGTTTCTATTCTTGAGGAGATGAGAGTCTGTGGCTTTGCATGTTTCAGGAAAAATAGAAAGATTCACAGGTAGAATAATTATCTAATTTAAGTCCTTTTATGATGTGTTGGTAAAAGAAGGAAAACCAGACACAGATGAGTCCACCTGACTTTAGTGCCTCAGAGAAAAAGAAAAAAGGAAAAAAAAAAAACAACTTGTGTATTCTGGAAGAAAAATGTAACAGACAAAATCCTCATAGTATGTATAAAGCATCAAGCCTATAACTGCTTCTGTTCCATCTTCAGACAACAAACCAGAGATTTAACTAAAATATAAGAGGAAGTCAGTTTCACCTTCTTTCCTTTATCACCTAGACCTCTTATCATCCTCCTGTTAAATCAGGACTCAAAAAAAAAAAAAAAAAAAAAAGAATCGAATCTCCCTATTCTTCCACCTCCTGGATCCGATACTTCTGGTACTTCATATCTTGTTCCTGGGTCTTTCCTCAACCACCAACCCTCAAGTTCATGTCTTCTTTTTAGCAGTCCCCTCTTTTCCTGATTACTCTAGCCTCTTCTAAGAAACACGGGCCATTGTGCCTAAAATCAAAGTCAACTATGGAGATCTCAGCCCTGAGCCTTGTCTAGTAGGGTCATGTTATGTGGGGGCCAGGACAGCTCTTTGAAGTTTTGGCTTAACAACTGTCAGTGACAGCTGAGACCAAGTCTGTGCAGTTTGGAATCTCAGGAACCATAGTGGTAAAGGGCTAAAAGCCCTTTCTGAACTGTGGAGATGGACTAGAAAGAAATATCAAAAAACTCCAGCAAACTGTATTTAAAATGTCAGATCTTAAGGAGAGGGGCTCAGAGTAAAGACAGGTACACAGAATTCAGATTTCAGAAATATGGATATCTAGACTTAATAATTTTCAAATGCATATCCATTTGACGTTTCTTTTGCTTCTCTCTACTCCCCTATAAGTTCTATGCAGATCCATTTACTCAATAAATATTTATTGAGCACTGTGTTAGGCACCAAAGAAAGCGAGACCAAGGGGATTCCCTAAGTAAGATATTAGAAATGACTTCATATTAGAGCGAAATCTTGGGTGAGTTGAAGTTCACGAATTTAGGAGGAGCATCCGAAGAGGAATGTTCAAAAGCCTAGACATGGAAGAGCCTGGTTTATTTTGGAAATACATGTGGTTCAGGATAGGTTGAGGGATGTGAGGATGGAGCTATGGGGAGGGTAGCTTGCGAGGTTCTTTGGAAACCAGACTAGGAAGGTGCTCATATGTCACTTTGAAGAGCTTGGATTTTACTCTGAAGTCTATGAGTAGACAGTCATCTGAGTAGGGGGATGGCTTGATATGAAATGGTTATCTATAGAAACTGTTCACTAATTAGCTGTAGAGACTGAAACTGTTCACTAATTAGCTGTAGAGACTGAGGCAGAGAAATCTTTGAGGTAGAATTTAATGGTGAAATGATATAAGAACAAGTAAGGAAAAAAAAAAGAGTAAGGGAGGATAGGCTTGAACATGTTGAATGTGAGACATTAATGAGAACATCCAGATAGAGAAGTTCCACCTGTCCATCCATCTGTCCATCCATCCATCCATCTATCCATCCATGCGTCTATCCTCTATTCTTCCATTCATCTATTCATCTATCACACATTCAACATAAATTCGTTAAATATTTGTTAAATATCTATCATGTCCCAGACACTGTTTGACACCATCATGAGGGGGACGTCATACTTCTGAAGCTAGAGGAAGTGATCTCTGCCACAGTGACACTTCGTAGTGACTTCTAAATGCAATGGGCATGGATAAGATGTCCTACATAGGTTAGTTTAAAGCAAGAAAAGAGAATTTAGCACAATACCCTATGTTCAGCCTCATCTCATGGTGATCTTTTTTGCTTCCTATGATTTCTTCTACCTCAGCTCTTCAAAATTTCTAGATAAACTACAAAAGTTGACAGATCAAGGCAAGGGACAGAAATTTGTTCATATAGATGTAGTTTCTGAAGCAGTCCATCTCCCACTCTTCCCTCCCCTCCCCTCCCCGCCTTGCTCTACTCCCTATGAAGGTCAAAATAATTTGACACCAAAAAACCCTTAAGCCAAATGAAAACATAGAAATGGAATAATTTAATGGAAATTTAAAATTAGTGCAATATAAAAATGAGTGCTTTTATAATACCACAAGTTAAAATGAGATGTAAATTAGTTCCAGATAGGTGTCTAGGGGTTGCTTTTAAGTTATTAGGTTTAAGCTTGAAAATTTTGACTTGTCCTGCTTTCTGACAAAAATATAATTCTGAGAGAGAGTTACAGAATAAATGTCAGTTCTTTTCACAAGGAATTTCTTAAATATAAATGGTATACTCTCCAAGAATTATGAGGCAAACATTTGTCTCTGAAAACCTAGCCTGGAAGTCTAGCTTCAGTGCATTCCAAGTCTTAAGAATTAGTAAGGTAAGGGTTAATTTGATATGATAACTGGGTTTTAGGATGACAAATGAGAATGGGAAAAATAGCAGAACTGTGACTTATAATTCCTAACATGTTTGATAGGGAGCAGAGGTTAGGGGATACTTATAAAGAATGTAAAATCAAAAAGTTTTATTTTAAATTAAAAATTAACTTGTATGACTAAATAACAATAAATTCTTCCTGAATTTAACCTGAAAGTAGAAACAAGAGGAATTAAACTCGGGATATGGTAGTCAACTGATTTGGCTTTATCTTTCTGTTCATATAAAGATTAATAAATCTAGAGCTATGGATTATGTGCCCAAGAATTCACACCAGTTTTATATAAGTTGAAAATTCTTATTCATTTTAATTACAAGTGATGCTTAAGAATTAAATTACTAGGGGCACCTAGATGGCTTGGTGGATTAAGTATCCAACTCTTGATTTCAGCTCAGGTCATGATCTCAGGGTCAGGCAATCGAGCCCCATTGGGTTCTGCGGTGGGGGTGGAGCCTATTTAAGATTCTCTCTCTCTCTATCTCTGCCCCTCCCCACCTCTCCCCAACCTTAATCACATGACATCTCTCTAAGAAAGAAAGAAAGGAAAAAAGAAATAAAGTTTGGAAAAATGAATTTTCCAAACCAGAGTGTTTAACTCAATAATTTGTAATTTTGTTTTTTTATTAAAAATAATATTTTAGAGGTGCCTGAGTGGCTCAGTCGGTTAAGCATCTGCCTTCAGCTCAGGTCATGATCTCAGGGTCCTAGGATCAAGACCCACATCTGCAGTGGGGAGTCTGCTTCTCCCTGTCACTCTCTCTTTGTGCTCTCTTATGCAAATAAATAAAATCTTAAAATAAATAAATAAATAAATAAATAAATAATATTTTTACCAAGGCATCATATTTAAACAGAATTATCTGTACTGTGTTGTGTATTTTTCTAAATTTTCAAGGAATTTAGATATAAAATTTGTATTTTTTAACTTTTTTTTCTGAAAAAGGAAGTATATATGGTGTTAATGTCTGAATTTTTTCTATGCCCATTTTGTTAGCGCATGTGAGAAACAGGCAACTGAAAACATTCAGACTTTTTGGGGACATAAAAGTGATTCAGAGTCACTAAGGATCCCAGGAAAGCAGAGGAATATCTCATTTAGCCCCCTTCTTTTATAAAGAACCAGGGAGCTAACCATTTATTCTGCTCCTACATGCCCTCTGCCCCAGACTCCGTTTGCTTCCTGCCTATGTGGGCGCATACAGGTTTAATAGGCTGTGCCTATGACTCTTGCGCAAAGGGGTTACCTCTAGCAATAGGCCAACTCCATTTGCAGCCCTTACACCAATCCTCTCTTTACAGCCTCATTAAACAGAATAAGAAAAATGGAAACTTAAAAAGTCACAGTGTGTATGGAGAACTAGAGAGTTATTTGAGAGATTGGGCTGGAAAAGTACCCACGTTCTGAAAAGCTGATAAGCCAAACTAAGAAATTTCAAATTATGCTTATGACGATAGAAAGCCATTAAGTGATTATAAACACAAAGATGCCCTGATCATCTTTTTGTTTTATCAAGGGCACTGCTGTTTCAGTGCCAAGATGAACAAGGGGGATGCAGGCAAGGCTGGAGACAGGAAGACCAAGAGGGGAGAAATTCTAGTACTAAGAGAGAAGAAAAAGTGAAACCACATAGCTCCTCCTTCACTCCTATTTACTAGTCAATGTATTGAGTCATAATTGGGATTATACAGTATGTGGCCTTTTCAGTCTGATTTCTTTCACTTAGTGATATATATTTAAGGTTTTCCTATGTTTGTGTCCTGGACCAAGAACTCATTTCTGTTTACTGCTGAGTAATCCATTGTAAACCACAGTTGGTTTATCAGGTAAGCAATCAAAGAACATCTTAGATGCTTCCATATTTGGCAACTATCTTGATTACATTTTGGCTATAACCATTCATAAGAGGGCATTTGTATCAAGTAGTTGGGTAAATAAGTAGGAATACAATTGCTGGATTATGATAAGATTATATTTAACTTTATAAGAAACTACAAAACTGTTTTCCAAAGTGGCTGTATCATTCTGCATTTCCACTAATAACGAATGAGAGTTTCTGTTGCTCCCTATTTTTGAAAGCATTTAATATTGTCCATTTTGTTTTGATTTTTTAAAAAAAATTTATCTTTCAAATAGGTGTGCATTATTATTTCATTGTTGTTGGTTTGTATGTTTGTTGCAATTCTCTAATGATACATGATATTGATAATCTTTTCATTTGATTTTTTTGCCATCTGTATATCTTCTTTAGTAAGGTGTCTGTTCAGATATTTTGTCCATTTAAAAAAAATAGATTATTTTTTAGATCAGTTTTAGATGTTCTGCTTATTTATCCCTTCCTCCCTCAAAAATCCTGGCAATCGCTAATTTTTTTCCTGTCTCTTTACTTTTGTCTTTTTCCAGAATGGTATGTAGTTGAAATCATATAATACGCAGCCTTCTCAGATGGTGTTTTTCACTTAGTAACATGTATTTACGGTTTCATCATGTCTTTTCATGGCTTCATATAGCACTTCTTTTTCATACTCAATACTATTCCATTGTCTGAATGTAGCATGGTTTATTTATCCATTCAGTTATTTAAAGACAGATTATTTGGTCCAAATTTTGCAGTTGTGAGTAAAGTGGCTATAAACATTCAAGTGTGGCTTTTTGTATGGACGTAAGTTTTTAACTCACCTGGGAAAATATTAAGGAGTGCGACTCCTGGATTATATCGGAAGAGTATGTTTAATTTTGAAAGAAACCATCAAGCCGTCTTCTAGAGTGGCTGTGCAATTTTGCATTCCCATCAAAAGTAAATGAGAGCTTCTATTGCTCCATATCCATATCAGCATTTGGTGTTGTCAGTGTTTTGATTTTGTCTATTTTAATAGATGTGTAATGGTAACTCATTGTTTGTATTTTCAATTCTGTAATGATACATGATGTGCAACATCTTTTTATATACTCACTTGGCATTTGTATCTCTTCTTTGGCAAGGTATCTATTCAGATCTTTCATTCATTTTAGTAAACTGAGTTTTTTTTTTAATTTTTGAGTTTTAAAACTTCTTTGTATATTCTGGATAATTGTTCTTTATCAAATTGTCCTTTACAAATATTTTCTCCCAGTCTGTGGCTTGTCTTTTCATTCTCTTGACAGTGTGTTGCTTAGAGCATAAGTTTTTAATTTTGAAGAAGTTTGGTTTATCAGCTATATCTTGTATGGATCATGCCTTTGGTGGTATATAAAAAAAGTCACTGTGTTATCCTATGTCACCTAATTTTTCTCTTGCATTATCTTCTATGACTTTTATAGTCTCGTATTTTGTATTTAGGTCTATGATCCATTTTGACTTAATTTTTGTGAAGAGTATAGGGTCTGTGTCAAGATTCACTTTTTGCATGTGGATGTCTGGTTGTTCCAGCGCCATTTGTTGAAAAGACTATCTTTGCATCATTGCATTGACTTTTCTCCTCTGTCAAAGATCCTTGATATTATTTATGTGGGTCTATTTCTGGTGTCTCTATTCTGTTACATAGATCTATTTGTCTCTTCCTTTGCCAATACCACATGGTCTTGATTACTGCAGCTTATAGAACATTTTGGGAAGTCAGGTACTCTTGGTCTTGCAACTTTGTTCCTCTCTTTCAATATTATGTTGGCTTTTCCAGGGCTTTCACCTCTCTACGTAAACTTCAGGATCAGTTTTTCTATACCTGCAGGTTGAAAACAAGTGGCGAATCAGGGGTCATCTGATCCTTTTTCTTGATTTTAGTGGAGAAATTTCTAGTTTCTCACTATGAATTATAACCTTACCTGTAGGTTTTTCAGCTGTTCTTGAGAAAGTTCAAATTGAGAAAGTTCCTCTGTATTCCTCGTTTCTAAGAGTCTTCATCATAAATGGCTGTTAGATTTTTGTCAAGTGCCTTTTTTTTTTTTTGCATCCATTATTATGGTCATGTCACTTTTGTTCTCTTGCCTGTTCATGCGATAGGATGAATACATGAAATCAATTTTTGAATATTGAACTGCCTTGCATACTTGGGCTAAACTCCACTTGGTTGTGGTATATACATTTTTTTGTAGACAACACCTCATTGTTTTGGTTTTCTTAACCACTCTGACAATCTCTTTCAATTACTGTATGGAGACCATTCACATTTAGAGTGACTATTTAAATAGTTGGATTAATATCTACCATCTTTCTAATCATTCTCTACCTGTTGCAATTATTGCTTCTTTTTTCTTCTTTCCTCTTTCTCTTGCGTCTCTGGGTTTCACTGAGCACTTCATGCAATTCCATTTTTGCTCCTCTGTTAGCCTATCAATAATTTCTTTTTGGTGGTTGTTTTATTGTTTGCAATATAAATTATGAGCAAGTCCTCTTTAAATGATACTATACTGTTTCATAGTAATGTAAGTTACTTTGTATCAGGATGTTCCCAATATCTCTCTTTTATTTCTTATAACATCACTGTCACTTGTTTCCCTTATCCATATGTTATAATTACCAATACATTGTTACTATTATTACTTTGAACAATAGTTATCTATTAGGTCAATTAATAATAAGAAATATCAAATTTTTATTTTGCCTTCATTTATTCTTCCTGCAATGCTTTTCTTTTTTATGTAAAGCTGAGTTTCTGATCTATATAATTTTTCTTCTTCAGGAAGAACTTTTTTGAACATTTCTCAGGTAGGGAAGCTTTGCTAATAATGAATTCTGTCAGTTTTTGTTTGAGAAAATCTTCACCTCTTCACTTGTGAAGGATAATGTCTATTTCTATATCCTTTGTAATATAAAATTCCAATTTGGTGGTTTTTTTTTTCTTTCAATATTTTAAATATTTCATTACAATCTCTTCTTGCTTGATTTCTGATGAGAAGTCAATTGTATACTTCTTACACTTACTCCTCTACAGGTAAGATGACCCCTACCCCATACCAGTTTTTTTCCAGATATTCTCTTTGCCTTTTTTTTTTTTTTTTTTAAGATTGAGTATGAAATGCCTATATATACAGTTTTTGGTATTCACCCTACTTGGCGTTCTCTGGGATTTTTGGAACTATAGTTTTGGTGTCTGCTCCTAGTTTTGGAATAGTCTTAGACATTATCTCAAATATTTCTTCTGCTCCATTCTCTTTCTACTCCATATGGTATTCCAACTTTATGTATTTTATATCTTTTAGCATTATTCTACAGTTTTTAGATATTCTGTGTTTTTCTCTTCCCCTTTCAATTTTGGAAGTTTTCTTTGACATATGTTAAAGTTTACTGATTCTTTCCTCAGCTATGCCCAGTCTACTGATGAATCTATCAAAGGCATTCATATCTTTTACATAGTTTCCCATTTCCAGCATATTCTTCTGATTCTTTCATAAGGTTTCCATCTCTGTTTACATTTTTAAATCTATTCTTGTGTACTGTCTACAGTTCACAGAGAACAGGTCATGGTTCCATTAGTTTTTATCCAGGTAAACTAAATTTAGCTTTGATTTTCAATATTTACTTCTCTCCAGATTTTAGGATTGGATTGCCCAGCAGCTTCATTTTTCTGGTCCAAAAAAGTAACTGATTTCATTTGTTTAGCTCTTTTCTTGTTTTAAGGATAGGAGTGATGATTTAGAACCTCTTTATATTTCAGGGCTGAAATTAGAAGTTGTCCAGCTTTTTTACATAAGCAGGTCCAGAGCTCCCTCACCCTATTGTTATTTCTGCCTCTTTACTATTCTCTCACTCTTCCAACTCAGCCATGCATTATCTTTATTCTAGCATTTTAAAATAATGCATTATTCACATATTTTTAAATGTGCAATGTAAAGACAGATTTCAGCGACGTACATCAACACCACAGGCCTGGAAACAGAACTCAATTGACAAGTATTTAATATTCCATCATTAGTATTATTTAGTTAATTACTAACTTTTTCAAATTATTCATATTTACCTAACTTTACATATTATACAAGAGCATTTAGTTGACGGATATTGTTATATATATAATCACGAACTCTTGGTTATTCTCCATTAATAAATAAGAGTGTGTTCAAATTTTTTCATAGACTCATAACTTTACACGTGTTATGTCTTAGCCTTAATAGTCCCAGAGCCATTGATGTATTCAAATTGAAAGTTACATTTCAGATTCGGTTTGCTGAAATTATTTTCTTTTCAACACAAATGACACAAGCATAGTTTCTTGTTAGCAATTTCTCTAAGAGTAAATTGTTAGACAAAACTAAAATCTGACAGCTAAAAATTTATAGACATAGAGTAAAGTTTCCATGTCCCTAACTGGAGTATTTTCTAAAAGATTTCACTTTATCTGTTTTGTTCCTTTGTTCTGAAAATTAATATAAGAGCTCACCAAATCATTGTCATGTTCATTTATTTATTACAGACATTATCTTAAGATGAATATATAGTTGATAAGGCTCATGTGGTGTGATCTGAGTCTCAATTGGGGATTACTAGGTGGTGATTTATTAGTTAGTCTTTTTCATTCTTACTTTTCTAGCATTTTTCTGAATAATAATAATATTTTGGGCTCTAGGAGAAGAGAAGATGAGTGGGAGGGAAAAAATGAAAAATGCAATACTAGTTCTTGTAATTAGATAAGTTAAACCACTTAAAAAATTCACTGGCATATGTTTTACACACTTTCTAAGACTATATTGTCATCTGTTACCATTCATTTTGAAATAATTGGCACAAATTCGATGCATATATTGGCAGAAGCACACAACTAAACCAACTCTCTTCTAGCTATTCCAAGCCCATTTTTCTTTGTGGGATAAAAAAGCAATCTGCCCCATAGCAGGGAATACATTTGGATGCAGAACAGAGTGACCTCACAGAACCCTAATTTCAAATCCAAGGGATCTGGCACAATGATCTTCTTTAGCACATGCTTTCTAAAGCTCTGTTGGGCGCTGGCACTCGAGATGGTGTATTAAAGTCATGCTGGTAGCTATTACCAAAGGCACTTACCCTGTATATGCACCAGGTTTGTACATAAGCCCAGTAAAGGATAGCTCAGTAGTAATTAATGTTCCTTCCACAGAAAATCTCAGAACAAAGACAAAAACTATAGAAAAGATGAAATTAAGGATCTAAGTTCAAGGCAAATTCTCATAGGTTTAACCCATTTCATGTATCCATTTACTGATAACTATTATGTGTATGTCATTGAGCTTGCTGCTGAGTAATAGTACTGGCCTGAGTTTGCTTGTTCATTAATTCGCTCAATATTTAGGGAGCAACCACAATGTGCCACATTCCTTTAGGGTCTAGAGACTTAAACAAACAGAGCAAAGTCTCATCCCACAAGCTTTGTGGTCCTCAGATTCCAGTACAGAAAGTCAGATATTAAATAAAATACAAGTAAATAAATAGTGTGTTATATGGAGATAAGTACAATGGAGAAAAGTAAAGCAGGGGGGAATGGAGGGCCTGGATTGGTGTACTATTTTAAAAAGAGTGATCTAGCCGGTGGCGTGCGCCTGTAGTCCCAGCTACTCGGGAGACTGAGGCAGGAGGATCGCTTGAGCCCAGGAGTTCTGGGCTGTAGTGCGCTATGCCGATCCGGTGTCCGCACTAAGTTCGGCATCAATATGGTGACCTCCCGGGAGCGGGGGACCACCAGGTTGCCTAAGGAGGGGTGAACCGGCCCAGGTCGGAAAAAGAGTGATCTAGGAAGACTTTATTGGTGAGATATCATCCTGGCAGAGACCCAAAGTGGGTAATGGAGTGAGCCAACTACCTATCTGGAGAAAGAATGTTTCAGACAGAAGGAAGAGCACCTGCAAAGGCCCTGAGGAAGAAAGGCACTTGTTAAGTAACAGGAGGCAGCCACCGTGACTGGGGCAGAGAGAACGACAGGGAGAGTGGAAGGAGAGGGGGAAGTTAAGTAAAGGGTGTTGGGATCATGGAGAGTCATGGAAGTGAGTGTATAGAGGTCGGTTGGAGGCAGGGCAACATCAGACCATTATGAGGAAAGAAGTAATGTGATTTGATCACTATGAGGGCTAGGGCAAGGGAAAGAGAGGGAGAGCAACTAGGAGGTGGTGGTGATCACCGACATCATGGCATTTGGACCAGGTAAGAGCGGATGTGGTAAGAAAAATCAGATTTGCTATTGAACTGGCGATGGAGTGTGAGAGAGAAAGGCAGTGAAGGATGACTCCAAGGTTTATGGTCTAAGAAACTGGAGGCATGAACTGCCATTTGCTCAGAAAAGGAAAGACTACAGGTAGCAAAGACTGTAGAGGAAAGATCAGGAGTCAATGCCAAACCCATGAAGTGTGTGATAGCTTTTAGGCATGCAATGGGGGGACATTAGGAGCCAATGGGATGTAAGAATCTGGAGCTGAGGGCAGAGATTCAAGCTAGAGATGTAAATCTATGTCAGAACAACAAAGGTATTTAGAGACACGAGACTGGATGAAGTCACCTGAAGACAATATGGATACAGGAGCTCCCTGAATGATGGGGCATCTCTGACCTTTTTAGCAGTTGGGTTGCTGAGGTAAAAACCAGTGAAGATGACTAGAAAGGTAAGTAAAGGAGAACAGGAGAGTTCAGAATCCTGGAAGCTATGCAAAGAAAGTGTTTTGTGAAGAAAAGAATTGATCAACCGTTTCAAAAATTGAAAATAAGTGAGAGGAGGACGAATTAGACTTCGCTGTGGGAAATCGTTGGTGATGGAATGGTATGAATGACGCTTGATTGGAGTGGGCTCAAGAGCATACTGGGGGGAGGAAATGGAGAAATCTGGGCTGTTAAGCTCTTATCAAATGGCTCTGAATCACGTAACCATTCACAGCGACGTGCCCATTTTAAACATTTATCAGCCACCGTTTTGTTTGAAAATAACATTGTGAATCACACAAATTTAATGATATATTCAGCTACTACTTAGCAGTATACCAAATATAGTTTAAATGTGTAATGCTATAGCAACAAGACTAGAACAAAATGACAGAAAGTTATAAGATAAGAGAGGAAGTATTTATGTAAGTGTGTGTGGGGGGGGGGATTTGTTTTAGCAGAAAAATTTTCCCCCCTTCTTTCTTCCCAGATACTTATTCCTGGATTTGAGCACCCAGAAGCTAAGATCTTGGCATTAGTAATTAGATTGCTGCCAGAACCCGGTCTACCCACAACTCCCAAACACCTCATTCTCAGATGCCTGAGATAAACACTGTTTCCACAACATGAAGAGAAAAAAAGCAGAGAGAAAAGCAAATGAAAATTTTGATATTGACTTATATCCCCTCCCCCTTAGGCTGAGGCAGAGATTGGGATTGGAGAAAAGGACAGAGGAATCTCCAGTTAGTTTTAGTGGATTTAGAACAAGGGGAACCTCTCCTCCACAGCCCGTCCTGGCCCACAGAGCCCTGTGGTTCAGGAAGTAGGGCCACCTCATGGGCTGACCAAGCAGATGGATTTCAAACAGAATCTCAGAACCACTGTCCTTTTTTTTTTTTTTTTTAGATTTTTTTTTTAATTTATTTATTTGACAGAGAGAAATCACAAGTAGACGGAGAGGCAGGCAGAGAGAGAGGAAGGGAAGCAGGCTCCCCGCTGAGCGGAGAGCCCGATGCGGGACTCGATCCCAGGACCCTGAGATCATGACCTGAGCCGAAGGCAGCGGCTTAACCCACTGAGCCACCCAGGCGCCCTCAGAACCACTGTCCTAACAAGGACCCAGGGCACTTCCAAAAGTTCACTCTGTGGCTCAGAAAGTACCCAGGGTGTGCCATCAAGAGCCAATGGGCCTGACACATGCAACAGTCAGACAAAGCAGTTTCTTTCTTTCTTTCTTTTATTAAGATTTTATTTATTTATTTGACAGACAGAGATCACAAGGAGGCAGAGAGGCAGGCAGAGAGAGAGGAGGAAGCAGGCTCCCTGCTGAGCAGAGAGCCCGATGCGGGGCTCCATCCCAGGAGGCTTTAACCCACTGAGCCACCCAGGTGCCCCTGACAAAGCAATTTCAACAGCAACTGTGCTCAAGTTCATCGGTGGTGCGGCTACACAGAGGACTGGCCACTCCTGGATACCGAAGCCAGTACACATGCCAGTAGACATCTGCCGGCCCAGGTGGGAAAGAGCTTCTTCCAGGCTTCGTATAAGCCTGCGTATCTCCTATTGAAACCCTGGGAGTGAAGAGGGGGCAGCAAAACCCTACCGGGGACCAAAAATCCACTAAGGAAAGCCTCAACTTTCAGATGAAAATCACATAAAACTGACCATTTTAGGTTCATGTCGGAACACAGAATAAGACTTACGATTGAAATCAGGTCATTTTAGAGAAATGTATACCAGCGACCTGAGCCCACAGTCACACAGGAAACGTGTTTACAAGCTCTTTGGGAGAAGCTGTGATAGAGGCAAGAACGACACTCCGCACTTGGACTGGGTAAGAACTGGGCGTGAATCCCAGCTCTGTTCTTTCCCCGGAATTTCAAGAAAGGTAATGATGCTTTCTGAGCTCTAGTGCCCTTATTTGTAAAACGAGGACAAGTAAATATACTTTACAAGACTGTTGTGATTATAAAATGCCATGCTAGGGGCGCCTGGGTGGCTCAGTGGGTTAAGCCTCTACCTTTGGCTCAGGTCATGGTCCCAGAGTCCTGGAATGGAGGCCCACATCCAGCTTTCTTTTTCAGTGGGGAGCAGTCCCCCTCACAGCCTGCCTTTCTGCCTACTTGTGATCTTTGTCTGTCAAATAAACAAATTTTTAAAAAATAACAAAAAATAAATAAAATGCTACACTATATGTAAAAGTGTTCAATAAACTTTATATGTTCCAAAATAAAGGGTAAAGAGAGACCCATACCAGGTGCTGTAATGTACCAGGCTCCTTGTATTACAGTGAATGTTATGTGTATTTTATATTATATTTTTATATTTAATATACAGTATGTCATAATATATATATGCTAGTTATGTTGCTTTACCAGAAATCAAACCTAGGTCCACCATCTTGTCTTTCTCTGACTGAGGATACTACTCTTGATTTGCATTAGAATTACGTGTGTGTAAATTGAAGCAGTTTCTAGGAGACACAGAGGGTAGGACCCTCTTTGGACTGACAGCAGCAGGTCCAGGGCCGAATAAAGGCTAATCCTTGAATCCCTGAGCAGGCAGCTTCCCAAATCCTATTTACCTTTAGCAATTTGGCCTTTGCATTGGATTGGCAAACAGTACAAAAGCAAGCAGATGAGCTTTAAGCAAATCAACTTAGAAATACTATACTAACAACCCCTCTTCAGTTTTCTTTTCTTTTTATTTGGGTTTTAGTCAAATATTCTTAAAAGAAAAATCTACATCTCTCTCAAAGCTGACTTTTCCTTGATATTCTAAAGCTTATAATTGTGTCCAGTTTGTAAATCTAATTTAGTGAAACCTAACAAAAAAGAGAAAGATAGGAAGAAAAAAGAAAAGAAAGAAAGAAGGAAAGAAAAAGCTATGTTTGCTTCAGTTAAGCCTGGATAAGGTTCCTGCCAGATCTCATTTTAACAAAATGAATTCACTATTCCCTGGTAAACACTGGATGAAAGTTATAATTATGCTGGTGACCAGAAAGACTCTCTGGGTTTAGTTTACAGAATAATGTGAACTTAAGTTAATGTTATAAATCAAAAAGATTAAAATCTGGATCTGAAACTGAAGGTTACTTCTACTGTAAAATTTGCTTTAAGCAGAAAAAGCATTTTATAACATTCTTTAACTAAAACTGTGTCTTTGTAACCCAAATACATGGATATTTGGGGGAATGATCTTTGGTTAATTAGGCTGAAAGAATCCAGTTTAAAAATGGAGGAAAAGTGAATCATTTTATAACTGTAATCATGAAGATCTATTTATTTTTCAAAATCATGAGGGCATAAATGAACATCTTATATTGATAAAAGATGGGGGCAAACTCAAACTTTTTAAAAAGTGCACATACATACACAGCCTGTAATTATGTCCACGGACTCAGATACATCTATCAACATGTGATGAACTATTTAGGAACATTAAACACCAAACAAAATATTAGC
The DNA here is from genome assembly GCF_011764305.1 of Mustela putorius furo. Lineage (NCBI taxonomy): Eukaryota > Metazoa > Chordata > Mammalia > Carnivora > Mustelidae > Mustela > Mustela putorius. The sequence continues at coordinate 33,147,744 of NW_025422368.1, read as the reverse complement.
CCAGAATAATTCACTGATGATAAAATCTCAATGCAGTAGAAAGCAGATTATGAGAAATTCATTTATTAAGGTGATGAACAAGAAAAGAGAGACTGGTGAATTGTTTTCCACTTGGGAAAATGTAGGCTTATAAAATTGGGGTTGATCCTTCCACAATTTCTATAGACTAAAAAATGCCATCTCAGGGATCAGATAGCACCGCTGTGAATCTTGATGGATAACAGTAATCTGTGCATATGAAATGTCAAACACATACGTGAAGTATATCACATTTCCTCAGAATGACAGGGAGGAGTGTCTGGATCTGGGATCTCCACTCACAGAGAGTGTGGTTACGTAAATCCAAGAAAACACTGCAAAAGTCGAAGACAGACTTACAGCCTAGGCAGTGATTGTAATACATTCTGAGATAATGGTAACTGGGATGGGGGAGAAACAAGCACAAAAACAAAAACAAAAAAACATACAGAGAAATTCTCCAGAAGGCAAGACCATCAGAGCCTTCAAAATAAATTATAAGGGAGTTGTAGGTAATAAAGTCAAAGAACATGCAGAAGGCTAAACAGGCTGACCATTGTGGGGACTGTTGGGATTCCCAAAAGATCACTGGAAATGCCAACTGGAATAAAACAAGAAAGGGTGAATAAAGAATGCAGAACTTTAAAAAAATAAAAACAAACAGACAAACAACAAACAGCAAATATTGAAGAATGCCAGTAATAGTCTGCTTTAGTGAGCCTCCTGTTTTCTGGAAGAATGTGGGTTGAGTGCTTGTAAGAATCAAACTTAAGGACCCTGGAAAAATATTTCTATCCATGTTAGCACAAGACACTTTGTAAGAAATAATCTAAGTGTATTAATTATTTTTTAAAGATTTTATTTATTCTGAGAGAGCGAGAGAGAGCACACTCACATGCGTGCATGGGGGGAGGGGCAGAGGGAGAGAGAGAATCTCAAGCAGACTCCATGCTGAGTGCAGAGTTTGATGCAGGGCTCAATCCTATAACCTTGAGATCATGACCTGAGACAAAATCAAGAAGTCAGCCGCTCAACCAACTGAGTCACTCAGACACCCCCAAGAATATTAATTACTAATGAATAAGTTTTATGTGAGATGAATGGATAAATCAGCTGTTGATGCCCAGGGCAAAGGCAGTAAGGAAACATGAAGTGAATTTGAGAGGGTCACTTTTTAATTAAAACTACCTGTTCCATAGGCATTTAGAGATTTTTCTAATACTCCAATATTCCAGCTCCACTATTAGTGTGCCCATTTAGCGCTAAATTTTGGTCTGTGCTCTAACATTAATCATTTGGGCAATAGTTCCATTAGATTCATAAGCAGTCCTCTAACTGTTAATGTTGTCCCTAATAGAGACTGAGAAAAACAGCTGCGTGTATCGGTTCTTTCTTAAAATCAAGAGAATTTTCTCTTATTTTTTATTACTTCATCTCAGGCTTCCCTTATATAAGCTGAATTCTGGTACTTAATTCTTAGCTTTTAAAAAAATGAGAAAATTTAATATATTAAAATATTAAAAATATAGGGTGCCTGGGTGGCTCAGTATATTATATATATACACACATATCCATATGTATATGAATATATATGGATACATGTGGATATATATGTATGTATACATGTGTATGTATCCTTATATTTACATATGCTTATGTATATGAGTATATATATACACATGTGTATATATATATGTGTATATATATACATATATATGTACTTATATACATACATGCACACACTCTTATATTTAAATAAAATGTTTGTATCCACACCTACTATGGAAAAAAGCAACATAGTGTCAGGCACTGTCAGTCACCATCATCAGATCATCAGGATTGGAATGAAACCCAGGAGCATAAGACAGAACTGAAACTCCAGGACTCTGCGTTTCTGATGGGAAACAGTTGTTAAGTAATAACAACATCCACACACTGGAGGGGCAGAGTGCTATTCTATAAAAGAATAGGGAGATTGAACTCCAGTGGTAGGAATTCCACTTTTAGTAATTTATCTCAAAAGATATATTGGCCAAATGCAAGCAGATATATGTACCAAAACGATTCCTAGGGCAGGGTTTTGCCTACGTGTACTAAACAATTAGCCAGATGCGTGATGTGCCAACATGACAATCGCATTTATACTAGATTTGGAGTTCATAGAAAATGACCTATGTCAAAGACAGGGTATATATAGATGGTATCTGGGACTGGCCTACAGACCCTCCCAGTGTCTGTGGCAGACATTACTAAGTGATCATGGTGTAGTCTGTGTTTTCACCATATTCTTAGAATCCTTTCTTCTTGACGTACTATTTTGGGGAGTTGCCACCAGCTAAAATGCACTCCTCTTCTGCCACCAGCAGAAGAGGAGTGCATTTTATTATCCAGGATGTAGGCTCTCATGCTCCCTGGGTTCGGGAAGGCTCTCGGGGGCTGCTAGGAGCAGTGAGTAGAAGGCAGAGAATGTGGAGATTGGAGGTTTCTCACAGCAGCTCCTCTGCCAGACATTTTGCTCTTCAGATTTCTTTGGAGCAATGGATTTGCTGCTAAAGATTTGAAAACACTTAAGACTCATAATCTCCCTAATAGAGAAGGACAAGATCCTTGATATTGAACAACTTGTTGGTTGCACAGTTTCTGATGACTACAGAACAATGACTCAGTAAAAAAACTTGCAAGAACCCAAGCAAACAGACTATTCTGTTCATGAACTACTTTGCCAGAAATAACCACCTCCTTGCTTACTCTTAATTTTATCCTTTTAAATTTAGATTTCTTGATAACTCATTCATATTATAGAGAATTTAACTATGTTACAGATGAGTCATTTCTATTGTGTAAGTAAATTTAAACTCAAGTGCTTCTTGGGAGCTAATAATTATTAATGGATATCATTTTTAAAAAAAGATTTTATTTATTCATTTGACACGGAGAGAGAGAAAGAGCACAAGGAGGGGGAGCAGCAGGCAGAGGCAGAGGGAGAAGCAGGTTTTCTGCCCAGCAGGGCACCTGAACCCTGGGATCGTGACCTGAGCCAAAGGCAGACACTTAACCAACTGAGCCACCCAGGCATCCTGGATTTCATTTTTTAAAAAGATTTTATTTCTTTATTTGTCAGAGGGAGAGAGTGAGAGTGAGAGCAAGCACAAGCAGGGTGAGTGGCAGGCAGAGGGAGAGGGAGAAGCAGGCTCCCTGCGAGCAGGGAACCCAATGCGGAACTCAATTCCAGGACCCTGGAATCATGACCTGAGCTGAAGGCCGATGCTTAACTGACTGAGCCACCCAGGTGTCCCCGCATTTCATTTTTTAAATCCAAAAGTGATTTAGATCAAACTATGTCTTTTGTTCTAATGTGTTTTAAAAATTTTAAAATGGCCTCTCATTCCCTCATATTGGCTAAAACTCAATTCTATGGAGTATAAATTGGTACAGCTATTTTGGAAAATTATATGTAACATATTAACAGTAACATATTAAAGCTAACAATATGCTAATCCCTCGACCTAGCAGTTGGGCTCCTCGGTGTTCACCCAGTGGAAAGGCATACGTATGTCCAACAAAGGTCATGTTGAAGCTTTATCACTGCCACAATATTCATAATTGACCCAAGTTGGAAATCTCCCAATTTTCCCAGAGTGAAACAGATATGTTGTGATGTGACACTCAAGAGAACACTAATGGAACACTGTATAGGAATTAAAATGAATGAATCTGGATAAATCTTGCAAATATAAAGCTAAGTGAAAGAAGTCAGACACAAAAAGGATCATACTGTCTGCTTCTGTGTATCTAGGGTTCAGAGACAGGCAATCCATCGATGCGTTAGAAATGGGCTCACTGGTGACAGATGGAAGTGTTGTGACTGCACGTGGGGACAGGGGGACTTCTGAGGGTCTGGGAAAGTGGCCCCGCTGATTTCTCAGGTGCTTCTCACTTATGAAAATGTGTGCAGCTTTAAAATGATGATTTGCACCTTTTTCTTTTCTGCATGCATTTTTCTTGATGTATCTTATCCACCAATAAAAAATCAAAGAAGCGAACTAATAATTAACCCATCGCATCCAAAAATAGATGGAGAGCTCAGGCATTATGGACCATCAGATCTGGCCAGATTTTGGCCCTTCAGGGTAACTCGCCATGTGACTTGGACAGGTCTCTGAGGTTCATTTTCCTTCTATGAGGTCTCACAGGTTCATTTTCCTTCTATGAGACAAGAATGAGACTATCTAACTCATAGGACTGTTATGAGGGCCAGATGGCATGAAAAATAGAAAGGATCTGGTATAATGTCTAATATGTCATATAAAATATTAATAAATATTAAATAAATATCAATATTAATAAAATATTAATAATAACAGCTAACATTTATAGGGTACTTCCCATGTACCCAGTTCTGTTACAGGGACTTAATTTTCTCCTAAAAATCCTGTGGGGCAGGGCTTTTATTTGACAAAGCCCCAGACTTTAATCACTCATCCAAGATCACACACAGCTATTAGGGGGAAAAGCCAGAATTAAAATGCAATCAGGCTACATACTTACCCAGTATATTATCTTGTGTAATAAGGACCTACTAAATGGCAGTTATTAGTATTACGAGAACAAATCCTGGCAGAGATGTGGGAGGTTAGAGGGAAGAATTGAGTGTGAGCTAAATTGTTGTTTTCCAGGAGACAAATGGCAACTGGAGGGTGGGGTTTGGAAAATCTGTGCTAAATAAATGGCTGCTATTATTATTATGCAATTGCCATACCTAATTGGAGGCAGAAAATGAAAGTACATAAATGCAATGTTAACATTGCACTTCATAAAAAAGCTGCACGGAAAGATAATGGCATCCTGGCCCTCCGTGCCTTAGAGCCTGCTCCCTTAGGAGACACTCCAGGGAAGCAGTCTACCTTGCTAGGCTCTACCCAAAATCAGTGTTGGCTTTGGTGGGGATTGTGGGTGATTTTTTTTTTCCCTCTATAATGAACACACTTTCTTTCACAGTGGAAAACTCACTTTAAAAATAAAATGAAGTGAAAACAAAAACCAATTTCTGTAAGGCAATAAGAACCACATGTCTTTTAAATGGAAAACATGCCTATTTCTCCTTTGTTTCTTGGAAGCAGCTCGCCAGACACACAATCCATGGCTTTGAACCGTTTGCACGCAACAGTTAAATTGCACCCACATTGGCAACTCAATGACTGAAGGGTGGTGGTAAAAATGGACACTCGCTTCAGTTGAATTCACCTTAAATATTTCTCACAAACCACACAGCAGTGACATCTGTGGTAGATGGTAGCATCCCAAGTCACTGTGAAAGAAAACCCTACTGATGCAAGATTGGGGGGACAAGTAAGAAGTGGTAGCAAAATGTATAAATCCTTCTGGTCAAACGGAATGTCCAGGAACTGAATGGTGCGAGAATTGCTACCGTCCACTAGAGGGCACTACCGGTATGTACGTACAAAACTTTCTCAGGACAAGTTGAACAGCCCACTCCCCTCCCCAGTTCTGAGCAGAGAAAACTGATATGATTAGGTCAACAGAATTCCACTTCTATTCTGCTTGCTTTTCCTGCATAAATCAGGTTAGGTTTTTCTTCCTCATGAAGGATCAATGGACTATGGGTTAACCTTTCCATTATGACTCTCTTACATGGCTGAAACCATTTGATTGTAAAAAATGCAATTTTACAATAAATGTTGAGCATCTTTCAGGAGCTAAATGCTGAGCTTGTCACCATGACGGTACCAATCAGCTACCAGACTGCCTCCTTTCCTGCAGGTCAGAGATAAATAAAGGGCATCTGGAAAACTATGGGGGCACCTGAGACAACCCATGAACGATCACATAGAGAAGATCTACGGTATTTGGCATTACCCTGCTAAACGTGATTGCTCAGTGATGAGCATATTGGCCATGGTCATTTTGGAAAGCAGAGGAAGGGCACAGAAAGACGTGCAACTAGACTAAGCAGAGAGGAAAACAGAAACCAGAACCAGCAAAGTCACAGAAGTAGAAATTTCATTATTTATGAAAAATGAATGCCTCTAATTAATATCACTGGCTGTCTGAACATGGATTTGGAAAACCTTTTTAAGATTTATTTATTTAATTGGGGAGGTGGCAAGTGGGAGGAGGGGCAGAGGGAGAGAATCCTCCAGCAGACTTCCGCTGAGGTTGGAGCCTAGAGGAGCCACCGGGATCACCCCACCACCTGGAGATCATGGCCTGAGATGAAATCAAGAGTCAGCACTTAACAGACTGAGCCCCTTAGGTGCCGGGGAAAACTTTTAAATGTACCAGTTCACCTGCTTTAGAGACTGAGTGATATTTCTGAGCCCCCTACCATCGTAGGTGGGCTTTTCATATTTTCTGAAACTGTTATCCATCACGGATTCTGTTTTGTTTCCATAACAGAGTAGACTCTGAGGCAAGCCACCTCTTGGAAACTCAGACCCTCACTTTGTCCTGCTTGATCCTGGGTGGAGTAGGGGTTTGCTCTAAAAAGAGGGAACACAGTGCACTCTCCCACTTGTACCCCTGAAAATTCAGGTCATGTGGCAGTGCCCTAGGAGCAAAGTTTGACACGGATTCCTTGAATTGAGGCAACCAATCCAGCTGAAACACCTCCATGTGGTATCCCATGTACTAGGAATTGAAAATCGCTACAAACAATTAATATGTTTTAAAAGTTAATTTTCACATAGAATTTTAAATTTAATTGAATTTTTTTTTATTGGAACAAGACCTAGTGCACATGTTTTTAGGTATTAAAGCCTAATACAGGGGCACCGAGATGGCTCCGTTGCTTAAGTGCCTGCCTTTGGCTCAGGTCATGATCCCAGGGTCATGAGCTCAAGTCCTGTGTGGGGCTTCTTGCTCAGCAGGGAGCCTGCTTTTTTCCCTTTGCCTGCCACTCCTCCTGCTTGTAATTTCTCTCTCTCTGACAAATTTACAAACAAAGTCTTTAAAAAAGCAAAACCTGATACAGTTACATTATTATTAATTGAAAAAAGGATTCTTTTGTCATAATAACTTTTCTTCAAAATTTATCATCACTTTTTACTTATATTGAATTCTCTGCTGTTTGTCATGTCATGGTACTTAGGAAAATGCTACTTTCTTGTTAAATTAATATGTGCAGACAAGCATTTACTCACTACACATCAACATGACCTCCTTATAAGTCATCACTCCTCATATTTATGGCCTAAGAATGAGGTAGTTCGAGTGAGTCACATATTTACACTTAGCCCAGAGATTAAGAAAAAAAAAATTAACACCACAATTCAGTAATGGAAAAGATTGTTACACATTAATTTTCTGGGTCAGTATTTTTCCATCCGTTCTGGAGAGCCCAAGTGTCACCCAAGCCTTCTTCAGTTTCTCTTGAAAGGAAGAACAGGGGAAGTTATGATGGATGCTTAATTGTAGATTTGATTATAATTGTCTGCCACTTGAAAAGAACACAGCCAACCACTGTGAAGGTTACTCTTCTAAGCAGAGGAAAATATAAACCAGGGGTATAGGCTTTTACTATTTGAAACAAATGAAAGTGAATTAAATTTCCCAAATAACAGGGCACCAGGCATGCTACCGATCAAAAAAGAGCAAAGTCTAGTGTTTATAAATGAAGGGAAAGCCATGAAATTCAAGAAGAAGCCAATAGAACCTAGAAGGAAATAATGAAGAATCACTCCATGGAAAATGTAGGAGTAACTGGATAGCATTTATAATTTATAGAAAAAGAACATTCATGGTACGTTACTTTTGGCATTCTATCATTTAAATGAGCCATCTGGAATAAATAAAGATGCTGAAGGCAAATTATAGGATTCACATTTTATTAATATATAATGATCTTCTCTGGTGATTTTTAAAGATAGATACTGTAATGGGTTGAATTGATATTGAATTAATACTGATATTAAAGTCCCAACCCCCATGGATGTTGAATGTGACCATATTTGGAGATAGGGTCTCTACAGATGATCAAATTAAGATGAGGTCATTAAGGTGGGCCCTTATCCAACATGACCACATCCTTGTAAAAAGAGGAGATTTGAATGCAGAGATAGATATGTGCAGAGGGAGGTTGATATGAAGACACTAGAAAACACCATCTACAAAGCCAGGGAATGCCTGAGAGCAGCAGCAGCAGCAGGAGACAGGCCTGGAACAGAGGCTGCCTCACAGCTTCAGAGAGAGCCCTGTCTACTTCGGACACCTGCTTTTAGACTTCCATGCTCCAGGATGGTTAGATCATATACTTTTGCTATCTGAGCCACCCAGTTCGTGGTTCTTTGTCATGACAGCTCCAGAAAACAAACACAGGCATGGATCCTTGATCTCTGTCTCTGGGCCTCCCACTGAGCAGCCCAGCCTTCTTGGCAATCAACAGAGCACAGACGTTGTGTCCAGATTGCCCTTAGATTCGGGCACCTGATCTGGTCCTAAACCATGTCATACTGCCACCCAGATAAAGCCAGCTCCTTTTAAAATGTGCCAGACCGACACAATTAGAAGGGCAAACCTGTTGTGAAAAGTCACCTACTGCCTGGGGACACTAAATGAATTCTATGTTGATTATCACTCCCCATAAAGGAAGCAGTGGCCTCAACAATCAGAAGAGAATCAAAGTTTGATTGTATTTCGTTTTCTTCCAGGAAAATTTTGCCAAAAGGCTGGAGTAGTCTGATTAATAAGAATGTAGCAAAATATTAAAACAAAAACAAAACACTGGGATTAGCCAGAAGCCACCATGATATCCACCAATGACCAAAGAGCACATGGCAAGGCTTCCGTTTGGTCTCCTACCCAATGGGGTAATCACTGTAGGTGAAAATTTGCCTCAGTCACACCCAGTGATCATGCTTATAAATGTCACCTCTGTGTGTTAGGGAAGATGATGTCATAAGAACCATTAGGCAAACAGAATTTTTACTATTACAAGCTTTAAAATATATTAAGCTTCAAGAATGCCTCTGTCCTGATATTTGATGAAAAAGCTTTAGAGGAGCTAATTTAAATGGGATTATAGGATCATTACATTTTCATTTTTTGAAATGTAAGTTATATGTGCTAGTGCCACACTCTCTTGATCTTTGCTCCACAAAGAGACTGGGGAAAGGTACGGAATAATAGATGTCTAAAATGATAAGTTGTGATAAGAAACTCAGCTAAGAGATGATCCAGTGGGGGAGGAAGACCAAACAAGGAAGTCTAAAGGGGGCAGGGGAGAAAGCAGGCATAATAATAGAACATCTAAAGTAATCTAACACCATTAAGTTTTTTCATCTTTCATTTTTCCAGTAAGGGTCTATGATGCATTGTAACTATCAGAAAAATATGCATGCACCTGGTGCCACCTGGGGAGGTGTGACCAGGATCTGCCTGTTGGAAAATAAAGGATTTTAAAAAAATGAAATTCGAGAAAATGACACATAAAAGGACAACTTCAGTTTCCAGCAGTGCAAATATATAGCTAAAATCATCCACCCTCCAGCATAGTCCTTCTGGGCTGTGTTTTCACAGGCAAATGAGGGTGGAGAGAATCACAAAAGCCTTGGCTCCAATCCACCCCGGTGGCCTGCTAACACAGGCCCAACTCCCCAGAGCACTGGGGTCCATGAAGCTGCTGTCAGAAGATCTGCTTTCATTAAAGTAGAGCAGGAAGGAGAACAAGCAAGGGGGCTGCACAGAGGAACTGCCCAGGCTTCTGGTCCTGGACGGGCTTGGGGCAAGGGAGGGGAGAGGGCTGCTGCTTCTTTTTACGGGGAAGCATTGGGTGGGACCATCCATAATAGTACCTAACAATTATCTTGTCCAGCATTTAGAGCCTCTCTCTATTCCTGCCTGGGTCACTGCAATGCCCCAGGGGACTCTGAAAGCAGCCATTTGTTAGTCCCACTAAAGGAATGAAGGGGTTTCTGCTCCAGAGCAGAATTGTTAACCATTCTTGTGCCAGGTACCATTCTGGCATTGGCTATAAGCGAATTCTCAAATAATAATATAAAGGAAGTAACATTGGGATGCCTGTGTGGCTCAGTTAGTTAAGCATCTGCCTTCTGCTCAGGTCATGACCCCAGAGTCCTGGGATCCATTCTCCACCCCCGCCTCACCCCCACCGCCAGCAAATAGGGCTCCCTGCTCAGCGGGGAGTCGGCTTCCTCCTCTGCCTCTGCCTGCCACTCCCCCGGCTGGTGTGTTCACTCTCTCCCTCTGTGTGTCTCTGATACACAAATAAATAAATAAATAAATAAATAGAATCTTAAAAGAAATAAAAGATATATAATTACAATAAAACGAACTAGGTTGGGATACCACTATTAAAATATTCAAAAATATTGACATACCATTATAAAAATGTTTTTTAAACCAATTTGTGATCTAGCAATTACATGTTCTCTTGTTAACATTTTAAATAAAAGCTAGTCACGAGTTTAATAATTACCTAAAAATTATCATACTCTCAAGGTTTTTTTTTATTCTCTCTCTCTTTTTTAACTTATTAAATTATTTTATTTTTTTATAAACATATAATGTATTTTTATCTGCAGGGGTACAGGTCTGTGAATCACCAGGTTTACATACTTCACAGCACTCACTGTAGCACATACCCTCCCCAATGTCCATAACCCCACCCCTCTCTCCTGACCCCCCTTCCCCCAGCAACCCTCAGTATGTTTTGTGAGATTAAGAGTCACTTATGGTCTGTCTCCCTCCTGATCCCGTCTTGTTTCATTTATTCTTTTCCTACCCCCAAACCCCCCATGTTGCATCTCCACTTCCTCATATCAGGGAGATCATATGATAGTTGTCTTTCTCCGCTTGACTTATTTCACTAAGCATGATACCCTCTAGTTTCATCCACGTCATTGCAAATGGCAAGATTTCATTTCTTTTGATGGCTGCATAGTATTCCATTGTGTATATATACCACATCTTCTTTATCCATTCATCTGTTGATGACATCTAGGTTCTTTCCATAGTTTGGCTATTGTGGACATTGCTGCTATAAACATTTGGGTGCACGTGCCCCTTCGGATCACTACGTTTGTATTTTTAAGGTAAATGCCCAGTAGTGCAATTGCTGGGTCATAGGGTAGCTCTATTTTCAACTTTTTGAGGAACCTCCATGCTGTTTTCCAGAGTGGTTGCACCAGTTTGCATTCCCACCAACAGTGTAGGAGGGTTTCCCTTTCTCCGCATCTTCGCCAGCATCTGTCATTTCCTGATTTGTTAATTTTAGCCATTCTGACTGGTGTGAGGTGGTATCTCATTGTGGTTTTGATTTGTATTTTCCTGATGCCGAATGATGTGGAGCATTTTTTCATGTGTCTGTTGCCCATCTGGATGTCCTTTTTTTTTTTTAAAGAATTATTTATTTATTTGACACACAGAGATCACAAATAGGCAGAGAGGCAGGCAAAGAGAGAGGAGGAAGTGATTTCTGTCTGTCAAATAAATAAATAAAATCTTAAAAAAAAAAAAAATCTGTGGAGGTCTACTCACCCTGATGAGGAAGTTTACTACGAATAATGACACCACCACATCAGTTTTCAAGCAGTTGTCTTATTTATTTATTTATTTATTTAATTTTATTTTTTTAAAGATTTTATTTATTTATCAGAGAGAGAGAGGGGGAGAGAGCAAGCACAGGCAGACAGAATGGCAGGCAGAGGGAGAAGCAGGCTCCCTGCTGAGCAAGGAGCCTGATGTGGGACTCGATCCCAGGACGCTGGGATCATGACCTGAGCCGAAGGCAACTGCTTAACCAACTGAGCCACCCAGGCGTCCCAAGCAGTTGTCTTATGATTATCCACTTTAAACAAGTGTTCGTTTAATCTCTAGCTCTCTGATGATTCAGAAAGCATTTCAAAATCTTACTGCAAGCCCAAGTAGCACTGTGGGTCCCAAATGCTGCTGGCCTTGAGATGGGAGAAATGCTTGTGAATGAAATTGTTGGGGTCAGAAAACCTATCATAGTTGTTGGTGCTTTCTCTCTAAACCACAATAGTCAAAAATTACGCAAGAGTGGATGAGGCTATCATTGTGCTATGAGTCTGCAGGAGAAAAAGTAGAGTGTGTTGATCGCTACAGTTCATAAAACAGAACAGTTCAAGCTTAGTGAGATTCCAAAGTTATGCTGAAATTCTTTCTAGCCTCAACCCTGCCACTCACATTAGACTCACATTAGACAATTTTATTATTTCATTTTACTTTTCTAAATTTTAGTTATCTGAGCTGCTAAAGGGAAATAGAAGTAGTGCCTACCTCAAAAATATTAAGGGGTTAAATGAGATAAAATCATAGAGTATCCCTCACCTGTTTTGAAATGAGAAGAGGAGGCCTGGCCACAGATCTGTCAAACACCTCAGCCTGACTTCTCTGTTAGCTTCTTTTCTTGGACCTGCTCTAAATTCTCCCCTTTGGTGGGTGTGCTCTGGTTTTCATTCTGGACTCTGAAGTCTCCTCGGTTTAAAAAGGCAGGAAGAAATGGAAGCGGCCCCTTAGATTGCATAAGAGACACTCAGGGCATCCCAGAATAGCTTAAAATTATGTGTAGTCAGCAGATAAGAGTTTAGGTCTGGTATCAGCTCTAAAATATTTTGTGATTTTTGGGAAATATTTTACAATCCAGCCACCCCCAGTTTTGCTTTGCCAAAATGTCATGAGGGATGTGCAAGGAGCTTGAGAACTAGCAAGTAATTTTTCATACAAATTCCCATCAGTTGGGGCTGACTTGAAGAATGTAATTTATCACCATTCTTGGGAAACAACTGTATTCCTGTTTCATGACGATATGGCACTAAAGCTGATCAGCTATATCCTGTTCCTAAAATGATAGGGCTGAACCTACCAGGAGTGTCCCATTTTCACCCCCTTTGGTTCCCACCTTATAATGAAAGACGCAAAGATTAAAAACAAAGCAAAACAGAACTCTCACTCCAAAACACACAGACACAAAGATAACCGATGATTAGGAAATGAGAGTTTTGACTGCCTATTTCAGGAAGCTAGGCTTTTCTTTCTTATCCTGGCGAGATGCAGATAATCGCGTCTGCTGATAGGGGAATTTTGGTTTCCCATATTTTTTTTGGTCATTTTTTTTTTTTGAGAATGTACATTCAAACCTAGAAAAAAGCTATGAAAATAGAATAAGTAACTCTCATATACTCTTTATTGAGATCCACTCATTTTTTCACTTTGCCCCATTTATTTTATCCTTCACTCACTCCTCTCAATACCTAGATGGATGATAGATAGAGAAGGAGATATGCATACAAATCTCTCTATATAGCTACACACAGAGGGAATCTATATATATTCACATTTTTCTGTGCCATTAGAGAGTAAATTGGGGATTCTATGCATTCTTACTTCGAAATATTTTAGTATGTATACTTAATAATAAAAATACTTTATAATATGTTAATACAATTACCAATATCAGAAAATTTAGCATTGATACAGTATTATCTAATCCACAGTTCATACTCAAATTTCCTCAATTGTCCCAATAATGTTACAATTCTTTTTTTTTTTTTCCCTGTGGTTCAGAGTCTGATCCAGGAGCAAACATTCCATTTAGTTGTCATATTTCTTTACTGTCTTTTAAACTGTAATTTTTCCTCAGTCTTCTTTTTTTTAAAGATTTATTTATTTATTTGAGAGAGAGAGAGAGAGAGAGAGCATGAGCAAGGTGAGGGGCATAGGTAGCTGGAAAATCCTCAAGAAGACTTCCTGCCCAGTACAGAGCCCAACTCGGGGCTTGATCTCACAACCCTAAGATCACAACTTGAAACTTGAGCTGAAATCAAGAGTGGGGGATTGAGTGCCCCCAGCTCCCATTGAACCCCTGTCAGGCAGAGCTTAGAGGTCCCTGTTCAGCAGGAAACCTGCTTCTCCCTCTTCCACTCCCCCTGTTGGTGTTCCCTCTCTTGCTGTCTCTCTCTCTCTGTCAAAAAATAAATAAAATCTTTAAAAATAAAAAAGTCTATGCTCAACTGATTGTGCATCCAGCTGCCCCTATTTTTCCTCTCTTAAACTGTAATATTTCCTCAGTCTTCTTTAAAAAAAAAAATTTCAAGCCACTGATAATTTTTAAAAAGATTTTATTTATGTGACAGAGAGAGAGAGAGAGAGCGAGTGCACAAGCAGGCAGAGAGGCAGGCAGAGGCAGAGAAAGAAGGAGGCTCCCGGCCAAGCAGGGAGCCCAATGCAGGGCTTGATCCCAAGACCCTGGGATTATAACCTGAGCCAATGGCAGCGGCTTAACTGACTAAGCCACCCAGGCATCCCAAGCCTTTGACTTTTTTTTTTTTTTTAAGATTTTTATTTATTTATTTGACAGAGATCACAATCAGGCAGACAGGCAGGCAGAGAGAGAAGGAGGGGAAGCAGGCTCCCTGAGAGCCTGATGCAGGGCTCGATCCCAGGACCCCAGGATCATGACCCGAGCTGGAGGCAGAGCCTGTAACCCACTGAGCCACCCAGGCGCCTGCCTTTGACATTTTTGAAGAGCACAAAGCATCTTGAAGAGTATACAGTTTTGGAAGAGGGACAGACTAAAATCTCCCTCAGTTGGGTTTGTCCAGTATTTCCTCAGGATTAGATTCAGCCTGTGCTTTTGGGGCAAAAATGCCAGAGAAGTGACATTGTGTCCTTCCCAGTAAATCATATCAGGAGACACAGGCTGTTGGTTTGTCTCATCACTGGTGATGCTAACTTTATTCCCCAGATGAAGGTGGCAATTTTCAGGTTTCTCCCCTATAAATTCATTATTTTTACATTTGCAATTAATAAATAATTTGGGCAAGATACTCTGAAACTATGTAAATACCATGATCCTCATCAAACTGTCACCCATCAGTTTCACAACCACCAACGACGTGCCTGAATCAATTAGGACTGTAACACTGCCCAAATGGTAGTTCTCTTAATCTGCTGTTCCTTCTGCTCTTCCTAGTTGATATTCTGTTGTAATATTGTTTATATTGTCATGGACTCCTGTGTTCTTATTTTATTCAAGGGACTGTAATCCACTACTGTCAGTATTGATTTTGTCTCAGTATGGGCCCCGAGAGGCCTCTTGAGCTGGTTCCTGTCCCGTGCCCTTTTGACAGGTCCCATCATCTGGTAAGCATAATCATGACAGTATTTCACCCCTTTGCATAATTTGCTGCCCTGCTAGTACAAAAATATCTTTAGTTCTTACATAAAGATGATTCATTTTACTTTTACAGGAAGGATAATAATGATTAATGATTGGTTTAACTATATATATATATATACACATATATATATATATATATATATTCCTTTTAAATTTATATTTAGCTTTTCAGGATTTTTGGTTTTCTTTATTTTAGTTAGCCAAATAGGTTTCAGCTATTTCCTTATATTTATTGATAAAAAAGATAGGTCAGACTCAAAACAAAAGAAACAACAAAGAATTCTAGCCAAGTCTATCTTCTTGAGTCTGAAGAAAGAAAGACATTTTGGATCTTGGCCCTATACAAGGGAGGAAAATTGTAACATGTCACTGCTTATATAAGACTGAAGAGAACATCAGACCACCTTAAGTTTTGGAAATGGACATAATTAATCAGTAATATCAATAACAATCTAATAATAACAAGAAACCATATGGCTGAGTACTTACTAATTATGGGTACTGTTTGAAGTGTTTCAATACTAATTATGGGTACTGTTTGAAGTGTTTCAATAAAAAATCCTGCCCCAAAACATGGATGTATATACTGTTGTTATCCCATTTCACAATTTTTAAAAATAAGTCTTGGGAAGTGCAAGAAACTTTTACATTATAACTACCTGGCAGAGGCAGAAGCTAAACCCAGTTTTGGCTTCAGTCTCTGTACTCTTGGTAAAGAAAGTAGAGAGGGTTGTAGAAACATATGCTAACCCATCCTAGGGGTAGAAATGAAAAACTTTCCTAACGAAGTGTTGTCTAAACTACGACTTGAAAGATGAGATACTGTTTCATCAAAATGAGTCTCTGATGACGCTTTCAAGGTCCTTATACAGGACAATGGTAGGGCAACGGGAAGAGAAATGTGTGAGGTCAGAACTCAAATCTCATTGTGGAAATGAGTGCCTACTCTGGTTAGGCACCAAGTGGACCCAGGCATGCACACAGCCCAGAAAGGGCACTGCCACCTGGAGAAAGCATGGAGTGGGCCAATCAGAATAAGGGAAAAAATCAGGAGATCTAGTCTTCCAACATACCAAATTCATTCTCCAGCAAAAGGGTGGGGGAGCTTGGGCATACAAATGTTAACTACACAAACTGAAAACACAGACTCCAAAATCTTTTCTCCCACTCTTAGAGCCATCTACCAAAGCACTGCTTTTTAGGCAAAGGGATAATTCGGCATGCTTCACTGATCAAAGTGCTGGGGGGTAATATGGATAGGGGTATCAGAGTGGGAGAAAGAAAAGAAAGATTTTGCTCTCTTTACTCAAAAAGATCTCTTTTGTTCCTAAGGAGGGAAAATAAAGTATGAAGAATAGAAAATAGCACAAGTAAATTTACCCTGCAGTTATACATTTATATTTCTAGGCTCTTAGAGATCATCTAGTCAAACTCCCTTACTTTGCAAATGTGAAAATGGACCATAAGGAAAAGTCTTGTTTCTGGCTACATAACTACTGACTAGCACAGGTCTCCATACAATGTAGTTCCAGACCTTGAAATCCTATAATATATATTTGTATTGTGAACAATTTAGATTCTTACCATTATCAGTAGCTATATATAGAGATATTCAGGTAAGCCTAAATTTTTGCTAAGAATTTTGACAAACTGCCCTGAAGCAACACAAGCATTATGTGTTCTGGGACCTTTAGTTGTGTTAATGAGGAGGATCCGTCAGCTTCATGGTGACATGGCCTTTCTGCCCTCTGTTGAAATACAACAGATGTGGGTGGAGATCACCAACATTTTCCTTTTGGTGGGAGCCAGCAATGCCAGAAGCACTACACAAACCTGAGCAGAGACTACCCCTGCCAGGTGGCCTGATACTCACAAATCAGAAAGGAATAGCATAATAGGAAAAGTTGATGACTCCGGCTGGAGGGAAGAAGATGGGATGGGGGCTGATGTTTAAAATTTCACCGTTTTTTCCTAGATTATAGCCTTTGAACTGGTGTTCAAAGGACATGTTAATTTTTTTAATGACTACACTGATTTGTTAAGAGGACAGGTTACCCAAAAGAACTAAAATTCAGGGGTGCCTGGGTGACTCAGTGGGTTAAGCCTCTGCTTTCGGCCCCGGTCCTGGTCTCAGGGTCCTGGGATTGAGCCCCACATCAGGCTCTCTACTTGGCAGAAGCCTGCTAACCACCCACCCCCGCCTGCCTCTCTGCCTACTTGTGATCTCTCTCTCTGTCAAATAAATAAATAAAAATCCTTAAAAAAAAAAAAAAAGAGAAAAAAGAAAAAGAACTGAAATTCAACATGGACGTGAAGAACCAAGCTAGAAAGAAGAACTGTTTTCAACAGGGACTAGGACATGCATCTCGAATGGGGAAAGGAAGTAATTTAATAGTCAGATGGTTTCTAATGCCATTTCAGATCTGTACAGTGGGAGTGTGTCATAGGGTCTAGCCAGGAAAATGTCATACCACTCTAGGTCTTTCACACAGAGGGCATTTAATAGAGGGAAACTATGATTCAAGAGGATGGAAGAACTGGAAGTCCAGTTAGGAGATGGGGACACAACAGCAGAAAGCTATAGAGCTAACTAGAACTGAAAGGACAATGGGAGGAGACGGCTAACCAGGGCCTAGTTGTCCGGAACCTTCCAGAGGGAGCTGGATTCAGTGGAGACTGCTTGCCAGAGATGGGATCATGGAGGGAGGGGCTTTTTTTTTTTTTTTTCCCTTGAGGTAATTAGAACTCTAGAGGAAAAGAAGCTACCACAAGAGACACAAAAAGAAGCAGAGAGAGAAAGAGGGACAAATACTGTGGTTTTCCTCCTTCCTACCCTTCAATCTTCTGCCACTGCCTCGCATTGGCCAAATATACTGGTAAAGCAAAGGGCAGTGGAGCCTAGAAAATGCAATTCCCTCTGAAACAGAGAAGAGCCAGAAAAGAGCAGAAAAAAAATCCAAAATGACCCAGGTAGTTGATCAGAATCCAGCACATTCGGGGCGCCTGGGTGGCTCAGTGGGTTAAGCCTCTGCTTTCAGCTCCGGTCATGATCTCAGGGTCCTGGGATCGAGGACCTGCTTCCTCCTCTCTCTCTGCTTGCCTCTCTGCCTACATGTGATCTCTCTCTCTCTGTCAAATAAATAAATAAAATATTAAAAAAAACAAACAAACAATCCATCACATTCAATGTAGTCTGACCCCAGCAGTTTGCTGCTGCACTGATCTCTGAGCCAATCCTGACTGAGGCCAGTTTGCCATTAGGACCTCAGTGACTGCGGGGTCTGGATGTGTCCAACCTCTCTCTGGTGCTTCTGAAGTAAGCTCCAAACTCACCGTCTAGTTGGCAAGCTTTCAAGTCTTCGGACCATCAGGAAGTTAGACTCCAGCTCTCCACAGGAGTCTGTTCCGAACCTGCTGTGTCTTCCTGAGACCCTGACAGCCTAAGCAGCTCTTATTAATTCCCTCTTCCAAGGGAATCACGCAAACTTGAACTCTCAAATCTGGACCAGGATACTGATCCAAAATGGACTGAGTGCAGCCCTCAGTGGGACGTCCTTCAACGGTACCAGTGAGTGTCTGCAGACTCCGTGTCCCCACCTACCGGACTGGACTTCCTTGATTGGGTGAACAGCACCTGCCAGCCTTGGGGGCCACAGGACTGTCAAACAGTGAAACTGAGCTTTCCTTCTTTAACTTTCCTTCAGTAATTTGCCACCCGTGTAAGATGTTAATTAGCACAAAATAGTCAAAGGTGTGTGAGAATACGATAGAAATAAACCAAAATTTGCTTTAGAAACTTGACCTTTGCCCCCCTGGAGAGAATCTAAAAGAGTGTTAGTGAAGTTTACTGGTGAAGTGGTCTCTTCACTGCTCAAAAAACTTAAATGGAAGACCAAATAGTAGATAATCCTCTCGGCACTGTGCTTGTTCTTGAAGGCTTTAGCTGCTTCTCTAGAACCACCTCCGAGCTAAATGAACAGGGGAATGAAGTGTACTGAAACCCTAGTGGAGTCTGAGGACTCCATCAGCTGTTTGAATTTCCCCCTCTCCCTGCGGCACTTCAAAGCTGAAGGTGAAAGGTGTCCTTGCTTCCCTGCAGAGTCCTGGTGACATTAGTCATAACTGGGCAGCAGCCCCTCAAAGACGGCAAATCACTGACTTCTGACTCTGCGTGTAAACCGTTACGGTATAACTGAGGAGGCTCGATTGGAACCCCGTATACCAACCGCTTCTTCTAGCCAACAATCTTTTAACTTCTGCCAAAGATTTTTTTTTTTCACTAAAATAAAGTTGCTCAGACTCCAAAAATAACATCTGTTGCTCAGAGTAACATATTCAAACAACATAATAAACTGTACTTCTAGAAAACACACTCTGGGCTTCCCTAAGGGATCTTGTAGAATGAACGCCGTGGGGTCCTGGGGTCTCTTACTTCATGCACCGCCCACTCTTGGACCAATGATTTTGTTGTTGTGGAGGGTGGTAAGAGTTACCGTGCCCCAGTTGCCTCCTTTTGCAACAGGAAGTGACTGGAGAGGCTTTCAATGACAGTCCTACCCAGATGTGCTGGGAAGGCTTTCAGGAGTGGGGTGTTTTTCTTAAACTGAGACCGTGGTGCCCGCGGGTTGGTTCAAAGGATATCTGAGAAGTTTAAAAAAATAAAAATGACAATGGTATCACTCTCCTCATAGTACACTGTTAGATTCTCTGAAAGTCGGTTCTGCTTTCAAGCCTCACCTAACCCCCTCCCTCCAACCCCCCAGACATAAGCCAGAATTTGCTGGTCTTAGAGCTTTAGCCTCTCTCTCCTTCCTTCCCTCCCCCCACCCCCAGTCTTTTAGAGATAGGAGGACGAAAGCAAGGAGGTGCCTGGATCACAGTCTGCTCCAGGACTATAATGACCTCCCCTGATCATCTCCTCGGTGTCAGTTACGAGGTCCAGGAGAGCTGGGATAGGCAGGATATGTCCGTGGTGTATGATCATTACCACTACTATAGAGAATTCAAGATGTCCATTTCTGTATGCTTCGGCTAAAGGACTGAGCTTCATGAGCACACCATTTCAGACTTGAGCAAGAATCCCAAAGATGATTTCTATTGTTATTGACCCCTCAAAAGCCTGAGGAATTGCCCAGCTGCCTGCCTGGGCAATGGTGTATAGTAGAGGCAATGAAGGGAAGTGGCTGCCAAGGGCAGAGGAGCAAAGAGGTGGAGCTAGTGATCTCAGGGTTTTTTACAGTCCAAAAAGTATTGAAAAGGAATATCCACTCTGGTGGTGTTGCAAAGAGAATTTTTACAAATAAAACATCACGTTTGTATAATTCATCCAATTTAATCTAATTCCTTGATTCTAGGGAAGTATGATGTAAAAGGGATGGGAGAGTGAGATTTTTTTCAGTCTGAATTCTCCCATGTGATTATGGGACTCAGGTTCTTTGAGTTTCAATTTCCTGATGATGATGGTGGTGATACTCACATTCCCAAATATACAGATTATTTGATTTGGAAATTACAGTAAATTTCCATGTATGAAATTATAAAAGATATAGGTCTTTGCTGTTATTATCATCATCATTATTATTATTTAGGATGTTGTAAATAATCACAATACTGCCTGACAAAGGGCTGGACCCTGACGTTTAGGAACCCTCCTGACCCCAAGATTCTATTAACCCATATCCCTAAGATATCTATTATCCCTTACTATCTAGGTTCAAAACACCAGTGAAAATATACTGTCTTGTAAGGCAGATCTTACTAAGGAAATAGTGTATAAGCAAGATTTGCCTAACCCCGCTACCAGATGCAGAAGATAAATTTTCTTACCTAGTTTAGGATGTATAAAGATTGCTATGGGTGAGCCTGAGTTGGCTTTCCCAACTAGGGCTGCTAGGAGGACCAAGCACACCAGGATTTCTCCGAGACTAGACCTAGCCTGGATTTCCTGTTTGTTCCACAGTGAAATCAGAAGGGATTAAGGATTTGCATTGAGAGAACCCCACCGCCAAGTCAACCCCTGATTCTTCTGGAACAGACATTTTCAAAATTTAAAATCATCAGAATCACTTGGAGATCTTGTAACATAGATTTCCTGGACCCCACGTGCAGTTTCCAGTGTGGTAGGTCTGGGATGGAGCCTGAGAATTTTCATTCCCAAGGTAATGCTGATGGTCGTGGTCTGAGGACCACACACTGAGCAATCACTATTCTGGAGGAGCCAATACATGGCCCTGGTATCTAAAACAACCCTTTCAATGTGCCTCCGAAGCCGGCCATCTTGTGAGTTGTTTCTGATAGAATAAGGTGCTTTTAAAAATGGGTATGAATTTTAAAAATAGGTAATCTTGTTGGATCAATTACATCTAAATAGATATTTTTTTCATGTAGACTTCTCTTTTTAACGTTTTTATAGAAACACAAAATCATCTTTTTTTGTTTCTTTTGTTAGTTTCTTTAACCCTTCCCCCTAACTAGAAAAGTGAATTAAGTTTTAATGGGTTCTCTGCCCAAATCAAGGTAAAAGGCTTTCGGATTGGCAACATGGATTTAAAATTCATCCTTTGAAAGTTGAATAATAAGTAGAAATTATGGCTTGAGAGAAGGTAGGGTCAATTTCAGATCTCAGTTTTTTCCTTCATTACACCTACAAGTTTGGCTTATGCTTGCTTCTCACCTAATTAACCAATTAACCTTTGTTGTTACACTTCCTGAGATGTACGTGCCATTTTCAGGTTCTACACGAATGGCGGGAATGCATCTGGGTATGAGTCTGAAAACTCAGAGCCCCCATCCAGCTTTAATGCTCACTGTTTCCAGAACCTGGAGGAAGCCCTTGACTCCCCACACATTTTCAATTGCAAAACGGGGCCAGTATGCCCCAGGACTATTTCAAAGCATTGTTTTGAGGATCAAGTAAAAAAAAAAAAATAGATAACATGAGTGAGAGTGCTTTGGAAAATCAGCAAAATTTCCTTCTTCTTGGTGTCAGGTAAGAGGCACAGTGTATTCTCAGTGACAGACAGTGAGTTTGCCCTGGTGCAGGTTCCCCAGCCTGAGTCCCAGCTTCTGCTGCTGGATCCTACTTGTGGACAGAGGAGACGGGGGAGGAGTTGCACGCCACTCACCCTCACCGTAATGCTAACATTTCTTCACTGTGGAATAAATAATAAAGTCACTTCTAAAGACATGATCTCTCTTAACTTTTCAAACCCTGTATAGTTACCATTAATTCCCCAATTTACAGACTGGAAGCAAAGAGGCAGATTATCCATTTTCCCAAGGACAGAGGAAGAACCTAGCCCTCTCAGAAAGTCCAAGGTCTTCCCATCTCTAAGATGGTTCTCTTCTGGCAAGCAAAATTTAAATAAATAAAAAGATAGGTATGTAGGTATTATGGAGAAGATAGAGAATACTTAGATGGACGAAGAATGGACAGCCAAATAAAGAGTGTGCTTTTCAATACTCTAAAGCTTTCTTCTTTGTATGATAATATTGTTTTCATGACTTGGGGGCAGTTGATTCAATTTACAACAAAGGTATCCCAAGGAAGGAAAATGAATTAATAGAATAGGAGTTCTTCCGGCTTGCCAATGAAATGAGCCATAAACCCAAACTTAAACCTGTAAGCTTTATTTTTTTTAAAGCTTTATTTATTTGACACAGAAAGAGACACACACACACACACACACAGAGAGAGAGAGAGAGAGCGAGTGCACAAGTAGGCAGAGCAGCAGGCAGAGGGAGAGGAAGAAGCAGGCCCCCTGCTGAACAGGGAACCTGATATGGGGCTTGATCCCACGACCCATGACCTGAGCTAAAGGCAAACACTTAACTGACTGAACCACCCAGGGGCCCCAAACCTGTAAAATTTAAAATGGTGTGGTTTAAATGGTTTCAGCTCACAATGGGTTCTCTGAGAGATAACCCATAAGGACACCTGTAGCATTCCTTCTAGATAGAAAGGGCTCCCTCCCCGTTGTGTACAGAATCTTATTTTTATGTGTTCCAGCCAGTCATTCATGGGACACCAATTCCTGGAGTATAGTAAACTTCCCCTTTTAATAATTTACCAACACTTCTTATGGAGAGCAGGTGTGTGTGTGTGTGCTCTAAATTATTTTAAAATAAATATTGAAGAGGGAGCCCCAATGCAAATGATGGACTTGGATGACAATGATTCGTTACTGTGGGTTTATTCATTGTAACAAAGGTACCACTCTGGTGTGGGATATTGATAGGGGTGAATTTGTATTGGAACTCTGTGTTCGACTCAACTTAGTTGTGAACTTAAAACTACTCTAAAAAAGGTGTACTTTAAAAAAGAAACATTCATAATTTTTTTAAAGGGACACTTTCTGGAGTCGTAGTCTTCAGAATCCTTGCTTATAAATGCTTCTTACAAACATGCAGGGGCTAGTAGCTTCTAACCTGAGTACAATATCCTGGTCGGGAGGCTAGATTCTAGCTGAACTTTCGGTCATAGACCTCTGCTCTGAATGAACATATTTTGCAGAACATACAACGGACAGCCACATTATAAGGAAACCTGTAGAATTCTCCAGTGTTAAGGCACTCTGAATCTAAATGGCATTCCCAGCTCTCTCTGAGGTCACCTGTTTTTCCCATCCATTGGGCCTCCTGACAACTTTAGCCCCTTAAAAAGAAAATGACCCTAAATAACCACTTTTAAAAAATCTAAATCACTTCCATAACAACCAGGGGAAGTAGATACTACTTTTCTCTTTTATTTTCTGTGCATATAAACCTCTACAATGTGATGTCCCTGGCTTGCTTTGAGACGTGAGTACCCACCTAGTTAGGGGGTTATCATCAGAACTGGTGACTGGAGCTGGTGTTTGACCTAGCCATGTAAGTCTGTGTTGACTAACTGACTAATTTCTGCTGTACTTTGTGGCCTTCTGATTTCTTCCTACATGCAAAGACCTTAAAATTTACAGTACTTATGATACACAGTAGGCATTGGACAAATATTTTAAAGATCGGTGAAATGAATGAATGAATGAATGAATGCACGCATGCTTGCCAGGTGAGTTCAGACACCAAGTAATTTGATTGATTTATAGAGTTTATGTAGGAGCAGCCCATAAGGCTGGCCTGTGGATTGCAATTAAACTGGGAGATCCTGAGTGGCTGGCAGAGAAGCTTGGAAGAGAAAAGACACTGAAGGTTTCTGAATGGGGCAGGAATACAATCAAGCTCACTTTAGTAAGAATGTGATCAGCCCTTTTTCCAAAAGGGCTACATCAAAAACAAAGTAAATAACGGAATACCTACAAGGCAACTATTCTTTCTTTTTATTTTATATCACTACAGAGTTATTTTGAAATGTGTTTTAGTTTAACCAGAAAAGGCCTTGAAATTTCAATAAAATTGAATTATTCAGTTTCTTTGAGGTCACACAAAAGAGTGTTTTGTAAGTGATGAATTTCCATGGAAGAAAAAATTAACACACTCTAAGAGTGTAACCTATCTAAAACAATAGAGGTTATCAGTTACACATCCTAGTAATAAAAATTATCTAACAATTAATAGAATTATGATAGGCAGTCCTCTCATTTTCATGAAATAAGGTATTTTATGATGTATTAGACTTATTACTTTTTGTTCATTCTTTTTAAGCTATGTTATAGCTTTTTAAAAAATGGATCTATTAAAAAGATATGACGGATAAAAAATAACATTGATCAATTTAACAGATACAATTTGATGTTTTTAGGGTGTGTTCAGAGTTTACTACCATCAACATAATCTAATTTCAGAGCATTTTCATCACCCAGAAGAAAACCCAGACCCACTGGCAGTTGCTTTCTATACCAGCCCTCAGCAACCATTCATTAATCTTTCTGTATCTGTATATTCACTTATTGTGGAAATTTCATATAAATGATATCATATAATATGTGATCTCTTGTGATTGGCTTTTTTCAATTAAAAGGATGTTTTCAAAATTTATCTATTTTATAGCATGTGTGGCTACTCATTCCTTTTTATTACTGAAAATATTCCATCATATGAATATATCGTTTTGTTTATCCATTCATTGGTTTATGAACATTTGGGTTGTTTTCATTTTCGGGGCTATTGTAAGTAATGCTGCTATAGACATTCATGTACCAGATTTAGTGTAGACCTATCTTTTCTTTCTATTGGGTATATATCTACAAAGGGAATTGCTTGGTCACAGAGTAACTTTATATTTAACATTTTGAAGAGCTGCCAACTTTTTTCCAAAGGGCTACATCAATTTACATTCCTACCAACTTGTTTGAAGGTCCCAATTTGCTCACATCCTTGCCAAAACTAATCACTGTTTGTGTTTCTAATTATAGCCATCCCAAGTAGGTGAAAAATACTATCTCGTGATTTTCATTAGCATTTTCCTAATGGTTAATGACGTTGATCATCTCTCCCTGTGTTTATTGTTCATTATATATCTTCTGAGGAGCTTATGTCTATTCAAATATTTTGTCCACTTTAAAAATGGATTTGTAGGGGCACCTAGGTGGCTCAGAGGATTAAGCCTCTGCCTTCAGCTCAGGTCATGATCCCAGGGTTCTGAGATTGAGCCCTGCATCGGGCTTTCTGCTCAACGGGGAGCCTATTCCCCCTTTCTCTCTGCCTGCCTCACTGCCTACGTGTGATCTCTCTCTCTCTGTCAAATAAAGAAATTAAATAAATAAATAAATAAATAAACAAAATGGATTTGTAATTGACATACAATA
Organism: Mustela putorius furo; assembly: GCF_011764305.1. NCBI lineage: Eukaryota > Metazoa > Chordata > Mammalia > Carnivora > Mustelidae > Mustela > Mustela putorius. The sequence continues at coordinate 33,121,806 of NW_025422368.1, read as the reverse complement.
TTATATTATTTTCAGGTGTACAAGATTGTGATTAGATATTTTTATGTTATGAAATGATTACCTTGATAGGCCTAGTTATCATCTGTCACTACACAAAGTTATTACAAATTATTGGCTCTATTCCCTATGCTGAATATTACATCTCTGGGACTTAGTTATTTCATAACTGCAAGTTTCTAACTCTGAATCTGTTTTACCTATTTTACCTATACCCTCATGTCCCTCTCTTTTGGCAACCATCAGTTTGTTCTATCTGTGAGTCTGTTTCTGTTTTGTTGTGTTTGTTTGTTCAGTATTTTAGATTTCACATATAAATGAAATCAGATGATATCTGTCTTCCTCTGTCTGACTGACTTCACTTACCATAATACTCTCCAGGTCCATCCACGTTGTTACAAGTGATAAGACTTCATTATTTTTTTATGGCTGAGTAATATTCCATCATATGTATACATATGTGGTATATATCTATACCTCACATTGTCTGTATCCATTCATCAATCCATGGACACTTAAGCTGCTTCTATATCTTGGCTACTCTAAGTAACACTGCAATGAACACAGGAGTGTGTATATCTTTTTGAATTAGTGTTTTCATTTTCTTTAGATAAATATCCAAAAGTAGAATTGCTCATAGTTCTATTTTTAATTTTTCAAGGAATTTCCATTTTGTTTTCTATATAACTACACCAATTTATGTTGCTACCAACAGTTCACAAGGGTTTCCTTTTCTCTACTTTTTAAATTGAATTATTCATATACTTGTCATTTAACATAAAGTTTCTTTTTAAATTCTGGATACAAGTCCCTTATCAGATATTTGATTTGAATGGACTTTCTCCCATTCTATGAGTTATTCTTCACTTTCTTGATGATGTCCTTCAAGGCACAGAAACTTTTTAATTTTGATGAAGTCCAATTTATCTATTGTTTTTCTTTTGTCATAAGTTTTCATTCATATCTAAGAAACTATTGCTTAATCCAAATTCACAAATATCTTCTCCTAGTTCTTCTCTTAAGAGTTTATAGTTTTGGGGGCGCCTGGGTGGCTCAGTGGCTTAAGCCACTGCCTTCGGCTCGGGTCATGATCCCAGGGATCTGGGATCGAGCCCCGCATTGGGCTCTCTGCTCCGCAGGGGGCCTGCTTCCCTCTCTCTCTCTCTGCCTGCCTCTCTGCCTACTTGTGATCTCTGTCTGTCAAATAAATAAATAAATAAATAATCTTTAAAAAAAAATAAGAGTTTATAGTTTTGGCTTTTATATTCAGATCTATAATGTATTTAAGTTAGATTTTATATATGATGTGAGGTACAAGTTCCACTTCATCCTTTCACATGTGGATATTCAGTTGACCCAGAACCATTTGTTAGAAAAGCTGTTTATTGATTCTTCACTGAATTGTCTTGGTACTTCTGTAAAAATCATTTAGCTATACATATAGATTTATTGTTGGGCTGTTAATTGTATTCTATTGATTATACTATATACAAAAAGAATATTTAATTCTTTTGGAATACTATTATATTGATTATTCTATTACACTATGCCAGTAGCACATTGTTTTGATTATTGTAGCTTTGCAGTAAGTTTTTAAATATATCTTCCTACTATGGTCTCCAACTCCGGTCTTCTTTAAGATTCTTTGGCTATTCTGGACTACATTTCCATATAAGCTAAGGATCAGCTTATAAATGTCAGCAAAAATGCCAGATGAAATTTTAATGAGGATTGCACCAAATCTATAGCACAATTTGTGGAGTATAGCCATCTTTCCATCTAAGCAATAGAAATTCTTCCAATACATGGGCATGAGCTGTCTTTTCTTTTCTTTTTTTTTTTAAAGATTTTATTTATTTATTTGACAGAGATCACAAGTAGCAGAGAGGCAGGCAGAGAGAGAGGAGGAAGCAGGTTCCATGCTGAGCAGAGAACCCGATGCGGGGCTTGATCTCAGGACCCTGAGATCATGACCTGAGCTGAAGGCAGCGGCTTAACCCACTGAGCCACCCAGGCGCCCCATGAGCTGTCTTTTCACTAACTTCAGTGTTAATGTCTTTTTTTTTTTTTTTAAAGATTTTATTTATTTATTTATTTGACAGAGATCACAAGTAGGCAGAGAGGCAGGCAGAGAGAGGGAGGAGAAAGCAGGCTCCCCGCTGAGAAGAGAGCCTGATGCAGGGCTTCATCCCAGGTACTGAGGATCATAACCTGAGCCAAAGGCAGAGGTTTAACCCACTTAGCCACCCAGGTGCCCCATGTTCTTTAATTTCTATCAGCAATGCTTTGTAGTTTTCAGTGTACAAGTATGGCACTTATTTTGTGAAATTTATACCTAAGAGTTTTATTCTTTTTATGTTATTATAAATGTAATTGTTTTGTTTGTTTAATTTTAGAATTGTTAATGTATAAAAACATAGTAGATTTTTGTAAACTGACTTTTTATCTTCAAGTCTTGATGAACTTATTTTTTAAAAGATTTTATTTATTCATTTGACAGAGAGAGACGGAACACAAGCAAGGGGAGTGTGAAAGGAAGAAGCAGGCTTCCCAATGAGCAGGGAGCCTGATGTTGGGCTCGATCCCAGGACCCTCGGGTCATGACCTGAGCCAAAGGCAGAAGCCTAATGACTGAGCCACCCAGGAGCCCCAATCTTGATGAACTTCTTATTTCTAATGGGTATTTTTGTGAATTATTTAGTATTTTCTATATACATAATCAGGCCATCTGCCAATGAAGATTGGTTTATTTCTTCTTTTCTAATCTGGATGCCTTTTATTTAAAAAAAAATACTTTTCTACTGCCTTTCATATTTACCTATGTGATTATCTTTACTGATGTTCTTTAATTCCGTCATGCAGAGGCAAGTACTCCTTGCATCTTTTCAATTCTGCCTGTAAGATTTCCTTTACCGTGTTTTGTAAGAGATATGTTAGAGAAAAGTTTTTTCATTTTTTTGTTTTTTGAGAAGTTTCTGTTTTTATTTCCCCATTTTTGAAGCATAGTTTTGCTGGATATTGAATTCTCAGTTGGTTCTTTCAAGCACTTTGGACATATCTTCCTACTGCCTTCTGTTCTCTGTTGTTTTTGAGGAGAAGTCAGTTGTCACTCTTACTGAGGATTCATTATATATGATGGATGCTTCTTCTCTTGCATCTTTATAGATTCTCTCTTTGTCTTTTAAAAGTTTGATTATGCTAATGTGTAGGTATGGATCTTCTTGTGTTTATCCTACCAGAGTTTTTGAGTTTTGGAGGATAAGTGGATTAATAGGTTTTTTAAAATTAAATTTTAGGAATTTCTGGTCATTATCTCTTCAAATAATTTTCCTGACTTTTTCTTCTATTCTGAGATACCCATGATACAAACATTGATATTCTTAATTGTTCTCAGAGGTCTATGAAGCTGTTTCTTTTTCTTCTTTCTGTTTCCTCTCTGTTCTTCATACTGTATAATCTTAATTGCCCTATATTCAAGTTCACGAATTATTATTATTTTTTTTTTTTGGCCAGATAAAATCTGCAATTGGGCCCTTCTAGTGACTTTTTAATTTTAGTTCTTGTAACTTCCAAACCAGAATTTTAATTTTGTTCTTTACTTATAATTTGTATCTCTTTATTGACATTCTCTATTTGGTGACTTTCATTATCATACTTTCCTTTGATTCTTTTGGGCTATTATCCTTTAGTTCTTTGAACGTATTTTTAAAAACTAACTTAAAGTCTTGGTCTAGTAAGTCGGATCCCTCAGGGATAGTTTCTATTAGCTGCTTCTTTTCCAGTGTATGAATCATACTCTATCATTCTTTTGTATGTCTCAAAATTTTTTCTTAAAAATTGGACATTCTAAGTAATAGAATGTGGAAACTTTGGCAATTAGACATCCCCTCCCAACCAAGTCATTATTGTTTTTATTATTATTCTCTTCTTATTGTTGTTGTGGTACTGTGTGTTTTGTAACTTTCTAGACCAATCCTATAAAGTTGATTTTCTTTGTAGTGTGTAACTTCTAAAGTCTCTGTTTGGTTACCTTATTAATCAGCCAGTGCTTGGTCAGAGATTTCTTTAAATGTCTTGAAAAACAAAGTCTTTGCAGTCAGGCTGTGTATATGTTTTAGGGCATGATTTCAATGCTCTGGTAGTCAGTTTATAACTCTGTCTTAGACTTTATTTTCTGCTTCCTCAGAAATTCAAGGTCAGCCAGAGGTGAGAGATTGGAAACTTCTCAGGTCTTTCCTGAGCATGCATACAGCTTTGTGCATGAGTGCAGCCTTCTGGGTCCCCAGGAATATGCTAGAGCTTTTCAAAACCCCCTATGGACATCATATTTCCCTTAACTTTCTGGCCAGGCTCTTATTTATCTGTGATGTTAAATAATCACCACTGATGTTTTTTGACACATGCCCTAAAGATAGGCTTTTTCTCCAGCAGGTGTTCTGAGTCAGATCAAATAACACCATCACCTTGAATGGGCTTTTGCAGAGGCTGTGAGATAAGTCAAATAGTGACAATGTTCTGCAGATGGAACTTTTTGTGGAGCTGCAAATCTAATCTGCCTGCCCCTCCATTGACTGCAAGGCTGCCATTTTTCACAGCTATCATGGTTGTGAGGCTGCTGGTTTCCCCTACTACAGAGGGGAAAGAGTGATAATAGTAAATCAAGTTAAAATGCCACAAACAATATAGGCCTTGGTGAGGTATATCAGTTTTCCCTGAATAAGTTCTTTTTAGGTTGTTACAGGATGGTTAATTGCCAATGATCTAAAAAGTTGATTTTGGTGATTGTGTCACTGTTTTCATTGTTTTTATGGAAAGGGAAATTTACAGAGGTCCTCATTGTACCATTCCAGAAGTCTCCTACCATTATTTATTCTTTTTTTTTTAAAGATTTTTATTATTATTTATTTGACAGACAGAGATCATAAGTAGGCAGAGAGACAGACAGGGAGAGAGGAAGGGAAGCAGGCTCCCCGCTGAACAGAGAGCCCAAAGTGGGGCTCGATCCCAGGACCCTGAGATCCGGACCTGAGCCGAAGGTAGAGGCTTAACCCACTGAGCCACCCAGGCACCCCCCCACTGTTTATTCTTAAAGGGAAAGGAAAATGGACTAGCATTTCTCATACATTATACATGATTCTTCAGCTCTATTTTCATCAATTTTATTTAGGTGGCTACATATTTAGCTCAAAATTCATGAATTTATGACATGTGGAAGAAACATAAATTTTTCTATTTCTTTTCAGCTCCTTCTTCATATACATATTTCCTCACATTATCAAATATTCAATCTCCTAAGTGACCCTCCTATCTATTACTGCTATTTTAGTTATGCTTTTCTTACCATTAGTACCCAGAACAAAACACCATATTCCTTCACCAATCAGACCTTTGCAGAACATAGGACTTTTTCATTTCCCCAGTTATAGATATTATGTTTATATTGCTGTTGCTTATCAGTGTATGCACCTGCCTCAGTACGTGAATCTACACAGATTCATATAAGTAAGACTTGGTAATGAAAATTGTGAAATAGATGCAGATAGGTTAGTTTTTCTGTATTGGAACTCAGAAACTCGGGTACATTGGAATTTGAAAATGGCTAGAAGGCTAGTCTGCTGAAACACAGTTTTCCAACTGCCTGCTGTGATGCCTATAAATTCTTTAAGAATCAATGGAGAGAAAAAGTTCCATCCATCTTTAATAACTACAAGCATAATCATGAATTCAAAAACACCAGAGCACAGAAATTTTTACTTGGTATTTTATATATATATATATATATATGTATATGTATATATACATATATATATAAAATATATATACATATACATAAATATATATATTAAAATAAATGTGTATATATACATATATTTTAATACTAGAATAGTGTAGGGTATCTTCTACTGGGAAATACATTACTTTATAATACCTTTCTAATGTTGACCTTTCAATAAAAGAGCTCGTTACCACTAGCTAACCACACACACACTTAAAAAACAAGAATATAAAAATGGTAAACAAATTTATTTGGCCACTAAACCTTTATGACATCTTATTAAAATGTTATCATATGTATGAATATCATTGATTTTACTGAAAGTGCCCTTCCTGAATTTTTCTATATCTAAATTATACACAGCTATGCATAATCCTTTGTTTATTTCCAAATAAGTTTAAGAATATATTTTTGGCATAATTACTTCTAATTTCTCAAAAACTTTAAAACTCACCCAGAAAAGTTCTTCCTCTATAATTTAGCAGACTTATTTATGAGTTTCTTCTGAAATTCATACAATTGTTTAATGGGACACCTCAAAGTATATTTCTTTCTAATAAGTTTAATGGCCTCAAGTCTGAACATAAAAAGCAGCAACACACACACAAACACATACACACACATATACACACAAACACAGTATGTTTTAGAATTGAAGACACCTAAGCAGTCAGCTTATAGGAACATTTGTCCTCCACCTTCTATCTCATAAAGATCTAGATTTTGCCTAAAAGTTTAGGGAAAGACAAAAAAAAAAAAAACAAAAAAGGTTTTGAAAGATAGAGCCTATGAAGGACATGAGGAATGAAGAAGAAGCAAGAGACAAAATGAGAGACTAAAATTGGGATCTCTCTGATTTCACCTCTTTCATTTCAACATGTATCATCTATTAAATTATTTGTGTTGCTTATAACCATGAAATTACACTTTACTACTTGTGCCATTAACCAGAAGCATAGAGCACATGAAACCAATGGAGTTGGAAGCATAAACTTCCATTTCAATGCTATAGTCCCCAAACCTCCCTCTAGTCTTTTCCCCAAATAGGTTGAACCCTTCCCTAAATGAATGAAGGAACAGATTTCATATTTTTATTGCTGAAGTGGAGCAGGAAAGGGGAAAAAGAAGTGCTACAATGGAGGAATATTCTGCTAGTCTCTTATTTTGGCTATGTGTTAAGAAGAACATGACTCTATAATGAAATAACTTCAAGCATATCTCGAAGCTGTCTAGAAACATCTATTTTCTTATTATTAATTTCAGTCATTCTTCTGACTGAAGCATGCTACCCTCACGCCACTTGAAATGACATCATTGGGACTTCTGCAATATTTACTATTATATGTTTCTCTGGGTCCCTAGCAAAAATACAAATTCTGGGGCATTGGCCCTAATGAATGGACTTCATCGAAATTCTGCAAAATTAAAGTTGCAAGAGTAATCAATATACTATCAAGGAAGACACACAGACGATATCCATCAGGCTTTTTTTCCATTAATTTTATAGAACACTCTTTTATCTGGGGAGAGAATATACTTTGGATTCATGGAGGCCTACATTTTAGTTCCAGATTCATCTCTTACTAACTGTGTGGACTTATGCAAGTTATTTATTATATTTGAGCCCCAATTTCCTCATCTGTAAAAGACAGGTAATAAAACCTGTTGTGAGAATCAAACCAAATCATAAACATAAGTTAAATGACTGAATTGAAAGTAAAGTCGGACTCCTATAAACCTCAAAGACATTCATCCAGGACAAGTTTCTCAATTTACATGGAGAATCCATAAAAGGATCATCCATTAGACGTGTGAAAAAAAACAAAACAAAACAAACAAAAAAACCCCATGCTTCCTTGAAGAGATCTCCCCTATCAGGATATAACTGTTTTCTGGAGTTACAGCTGTGTTAAAGCTCAGCTATAACTCTTATCACAGTTTCAAGAAGTGAGTACCTACAGTAAAAGTTTCCAAATTAATTACCAAGAGTTTGTGTTGAAATTATAATTTATTACTTTCTCTAGATGATATGTTGCCTAAATCACAACTGTTTCCCCATATCCCAGTTAAATGAAAATTTTGGGCATCAGAAATGCAGAAGTAAAAGAAAGAAGGGAAAGGAAGGGGAAGAGCCACAGAGAATGGGTCCTTATGTGGGGTGGTGGGTAAGGAAGAGTGGGTGGTAGGAATGTGTGTGGGGAGGGTGGGTGAGGGGAGCTACTTCTTAACAATCCTGGAACTGAGTTAAACCCCTCTGTTGTCCTTTAATTAATACAAAAGCTTCTAAAGACAGAAGCGATTTTCTCCTTACGTGATCAGCCATAACTTTTGCAATCTCAAAGGCAGTTTAGATAAAAGGGTCTCAAAAACCAGTGCAGTTTGGAGAAAGGCTAAAAGCTAGGACTCTAAACTGCTTTTATCTATCTAAATGACACTATAGAACTGCATTAAGGTCTCTGCCATCAATCACTACTCAAGACGAGGATGAGAGTTCTGTTCCTGCTTAAAAGCAACCTCCCGTCCCATACTGCTGCAATTAAAAATACAGAGTTTCTGAATTTCCACCAAACTTTCCTGAAGTATCTGGCTTATTCCCCCAAATGCATTATCATCCATATTTGGATTGCATATTTGTCCAAAAAAAAAAAAGAAAGAAAGAAAGAAAGAAAAAGAAAAAATTGTTAGGAAACATTTGCTCGCTGCCATGTAACATCCAAAAATATCAAGGCATTAAGAGACGCGTGAGAAAATGTGTATGGGTTTTTTATTCCAATTGCCGTTCCCGAAAGCCACAACATGGTGATTCACTACTTCTCATGGAGAAAATTACCAATTAAGAGAAAGCAAAATGAAACACTGAGGGATAGTGTGGGCAGCTCCCATTATAGTCATGCTTTACGGCGGCTTCCCGGTCGCAAGGCGGGAGCTTCAAGTGATGGTGCCTGGACTTTGCATGAAGCACGTGGCACGGCACTTCACAAGCTTGGACACAGAGATCAGGGTCCGTGGCCAGGCCAAAGCAGTGATGAAAAGCAGGTGGGCTGAGTTTAGCAGTTTTGAGAAGGAGGAAGAGACATGCCATGCATACGTACAGGATCCTATTTCAGGAGGTTTCCAGTGGAAGAAAAAGAAAGCAAGCTAGGATAACAGTATTCCTTACCTAGGAGTTGAACTTTTTCTGGCTGGTAAGTCAAGAAATAGAATGTAATACAGTCATTTCAAACAGAGAAGTTTATTATTATATAAGCAATAGAGACCTTAAAATTTTACTACAAAGGGTTGACACTGGAAATTAATAAAGTTCTTTTTAAAGATTTTATGTATTTATTTAGTTGGCAGAGAGAGAAAGCACGAGCAAAGGGAGTGGCAGGCAGAGGGAGAGGGAAAAGCAGACTCCCCTGTTGAATCGGGAGCCTGATGCAGGACTCGATCCCAGGGCTCAGGGATCATGACCTGAGCTGAAGATAGACACTTAACTGACTGAGCTACCCAGGCATCCCCAAATTTTGAAATTATAAAATCAAAAATAAAGATGTAGCCCTATTTCCAGTGTGAAATGAAGTCATAAGGCCCATTCCCAGGTCCTGGGGGCCCGTGCCCCGGGGCCATTCATCCACCAGGACCCTTCTTCAAACCACTCCTTCTTTTCCTAGCCTCAGAGGTAGGAGAACTGGGGCCCTGGGTGGAAAGGCCTAAGCTACTGGCTATGGCTCTGACATGAGGAGGAGCCTGGCCTTTGCACAGCCCCAAAAGCCAAGCTTCCCGCAAGCAGTAGCTCTGAAAACCGTGGCCAAGAATGTTCTAACATAAAATCCCACACCCTTGAGGCAAAAAATCCAATAAATCATCCATAGCACCCTCTAACTCGAGGCCCGAGCTTTGAGACCAGGGTCACACAGGCTGAAGTCAGTAGGAATGAAGGGGAGCTCATCTCTCTGCTAGAAACAAGGTACTTAGAAACTATCATCCACTCCTTACACTACTGATAAAGAACTCTCTGAGGGGATCTATCAGCCTCACTTAGAGGATAGAGGCCTCACTCCTGACTCCATGAGGATGAAGCTTCCCCTTCTGACATGGTAAGGAATGGAAGGAGGGGCTCCAAACTTTGTGAGTGGAAAGCAGAATTTTCTAGTATTCTTTATCTCAACAGGGGAAGAAGACCACACAGCCAGGTTGCTTCCCATTGTTAAGCACACCATGAGTTATGAAGATACTTTAAATGTTCTCAGTCTCGATTCTTCTAATACATATACAAATGATTAATAATGACAATTCGATTGCATCCAGACCATTCAGTTTTTCCACTTATTTTTTTGTTTCCTTGGCAAACGTCTCTAAGCCGGGAAGAAACTGAACACAGACATCAATAGCTTTAGAAATCTGGTTTTGGTTCACCTTCTGCATCTGAGACTGGTTTCACTCAGAACCAGCATGTCCAGAGAAGTCTAAATAAAGCCTCACCCCTCCCAGAACAGTGGAGGCCCTGAGCGAGTCCCAACAGTCAGGAAGCTAGTCTTCTTCGTCCTGAAAAATCCTAATAATCCGAACAATATGTGAAGTATTAAGCTAGAATACTTTTATGAAATTCCATATCCCAATTCAAAAGCTGGATGGGGTTTGTCTCCTGGTTTGTGTTCACAGATACTCCATTCGTCAAGACAGCTAATAGTTGGGCTTTGCAGACTTAAAGAGTAAGCAATTTCAGCTATTGTCAGAACACAGTGTAGGCTGTTGGTAGCCAGGCCAACTAGCTTTCGAATCCTGGCTGTGCCACTGACTTAGCCTCTTCTCTCCAATTTCCCCATCTGCAAGCAGAGGTAAAGTTACCTCTTTCATAGGGTTGTTAAGAAAGTAATACAAAAAGAAATTAATTAATATATGTAAAATGTCCAGAACAATTCCTGAAACATTGGGAGAGCTTGATAAATGTTAAATTCCATTATTATGGCTGGTGAACCTGCTCTCCATCCCACAGCGGAAGAAAGGAAATGACTATGAAGTCAACTAGGGCAGCCCTCTAAGTTTCTATCATTGAGAAGAGAGTGGAGAACAGAGAGAAGAAGGTGAGAAGCTAGGGTACACACGCAGCCAGGTGGAAAGCACCCTTCAAGGTCATTGCAAAAAGTGTGGCTGAATGGCTTTATATTTTGGAGTAAGTTCTGGAAGAATGTCATTATGATGATTGGCAGGAATCATCTGGAAAGTCAGTCATTTTCTCTTTTTTACTTTGAAGAATTAAATTACAGTTGATGAGACAATTTTATCTCAGAAGAATAAAATAACTGGCAGACTATACTTGAGGAGGGTTTTCTGGTCCCTTGCAAAAAGAATTATCCAGGAGTGTCTGGGTGGCTCAGTGGGCTAAGCCGCTGCCTTCAACTCAGGTCATGATCTCGGGGTCCCGGGATCGAGTCCCGCATCGGGCTCTCTGCTCAGCGGGGAGCCTGCTTCCTCCTCTCTCTCTCCCTCCCTCTGCCTGCCTCTCTGCCTACTTGTGATCTCTGTCTGTCAAATCAATAAATAAAATCTTTAAAAAAAAAAAAAAAGAACTATCCATGGACACCAAGTAATTCCTCTCCTGTCTTAAACAGAATGGGACCACAATGGCTAGTAAGAGTTTTGGAGGTTAACAGTAATCAAATATTGACTCGAAGATATAAGAGCACATAAAAATACATGTCTTACTTCTTTTTATCTATAGCCATTAAAGATACATAAGTTCTAGGAAAGATGAGCCAATTGCTACATTGCAAAACATGTGCTTTTTTCCCTACGTGTTGGTTCCAGGATGACACCAACATCAAGTGATATAGACTGTTCATCTCTATACTCTGACTTAATAATAATGATCTTTCACTTCCTGATGATCTCAAAATATTTTATAGACATTATCTCATTAAGAAAGTATTAATGGGAGATGCTTGCCCAAGCATCATGAAAAAGTGATGGGAGGTAAGGGATGGAGGATCTGAAGTTCAATGAATGTAATGATAATAATCTGAATATATAATATTATGTAATCATACACAGTGGAATAATAACTTATTATCATATCATCTTTAAGGGTTTAGAAACTGCCTTTTCATCAGGATATCAGTTAAGTTTTAACATATAACCTTCAGACTGGCAAGAGAGCATAATAATCTGTGATGAAGTAGACTTAATCAACTCAGTTGAGAATTTTAAAAAGTAAATGCCAAATAAAAATAATTTTGTTTACAAATTTAAATGTGTAATGGTATATACATTCCACACCATTTTTGCAACTCAAAAATTTGCATCACATTCCTGAAATATATACCAATAAATAAAAGTCTTTCTTTCTGGCAGCCAAAAAATGCAGGCATCTATCTTAATTTTTAGTGAAAGAAAGCCAATGAAGGCATAAAATACCATATTCGATCCAAACTTCCAGTTCAGATGTACAGTTTCTGACCCAGAAAGAATACTTTCCTTGATGTTATGTAAACTTTTATACACAGCATATTTATTTTATAATCTGTCATTCTGGGATGTCCAAAACTTAGAAAGCTATTAAGATATATTCTTCTCTTCAAATAACTGGTTTTTACATATTATTTTAGAGAAATCATTTTATTATAGTTTATCTTGAATCCATAAAAAACATGGCTCTTACACAAGCCCTTGAATAGTGTGGAGAGCAAAGGCTCATCCGGATTAACCCTCAACTCACACATTTCAGCCCGCCACAAACCCAGCTGGGAATAATGCCCAGTTTCATCAGAACTATGTATTTTTCCAGCTTCTCTAAGAGGGTAATGGGGAGCCTGTCAGCTAACACTTAATATCTCTGTCTTCCTATCAAGTCTTTGCAGGAAGCCAAGTAACTTTTCTAAAAGTAACATGTGTGATGTGAATTTATGGAAACCCACTTTATCCTGATATCACCCTCCAGATCCTGCAAGCAAGACACACATGTCAAATCCGATGACACTCAGGAGTCAGAACATGAAGGTTAACACCTTTTAGTTCATCTTTCATCCATACTAGTAGTCTCCAAAGGGAGGCAAGAAGCACATATTCCAATCTCTGTTTCTATTCATTTTATTTTATTTTATTTTATTTTTCTTAAAGATTTTATTTATTTATTCAACACAGGCAGAGATCACAAGTAGGCAGAGAGGCAGGCAGAGAGAAAGAGAGAGGGAAGCAGGCTCCCCGTTGAGCAGAGAGCCCAATGCGGGGCTCGATCCCAGGACCCTGAGATCATGACTTGAGCCAAAGGCAGAGGCTTAACCCACTGAGCCACCCAGGTGCTCCTCTATTCATTTTAATCTCAGCTTTTAAAAATGTCTACATTTTATGGTTTATATCATGTGAATAATACCTGAGCATGGTAGTGATACAGAGTTAATCCAAATGGGCCTAGTCCAAAAAAAAGGGAAAGACATTCCTTTGTATATAAGAGGAGTTTTGTACGAAGCAGGTCTTATTTATTCTCAAATATGTGTCATTTGCTCTTCCTAAACTTGTGGCTTGATTCTTTTTAAAAAAGGAACATAAGGACGCCTGGGTGGCTCAGTCTGTTGAGCTTCTGCCTTTGGCTCAACTCAGGTCATGATCTCAGGGTCCTGGGATGGAGCCCAGCTTTGAGCTCCCTGCTCAGTGGGGAGTCTGCTCCTCCCACTGCCCCTCCCCACTGCTCATGCGCGCTCTCTCTCTCTCTCAAATAAATAAATTAGTAAAATCTTTTTAAAAAAGGAATATAAACTTATTTTTTAAGTTTAGTGGAGATACAGTAAACCAGAATGCTTGACATTTTTTTAATCTAGAAAACCTTCTCCATACCAGTTATGTGACCATTCAGGCCTAATTTATCAGGAATTCACAGAGACCCAGATCATTATTACAAGCTGTAAACGTGGGAACAGAGTGTGTTTGAACTGATGAATTTAAGAGCATCCAATGACAGCAAATCATAATGACAGACGGTGTGTCATAAAAGCAGTCTGAGAAGAATTGCAGAAAATGCGTATCACTGAGTCTGTGTTGGGGCGACTGTATGATTTTCCTGTAATTCTTACTTCTTAAAGGGCCAACCCTTAGAAATTCTTTTGGAATATGAACTGAGGTGCTTAGAAAGTCTCTCTTAGATGCCATGACTTGAAAGACCACAAGAAGGAGTGGGGGTAGACTTAAGGAAGGACATTCTGTTTTCCATGTAATTTTGTTTCCCCTTCACCTTATAGAACATGCTGATGGAAAGTGACAGCAAAGAAGCTCTGGTAATTTGTCAAACACAGATTAAACACTACACAGATAACCTCCATGTGATTCTCCAGCATTTACTTCATTCGTAAGAAGACAATCTCTCAGCGAAGCATTAGGCCTACAATTTTTTTTTTTCCTGATGGTTGTTTACATATTAATTCCTCCCAAAATGTTTAGATCTTATGTTGATTGCCACAACCTCCAGAATACACATAAACTGAACTTAAATTCTGTGATGTTTCAACAGCTAGAATATAGAATACATTATAGTTTCTTTGTTTCTGAGATACGGGTCTATATTCCTAAAACTGTCCTTTAATAACCCAAATCTCAAACACATTCCCTAAAAAGGAACAGAATGGGCTGGAATGAGATTCTAGAAACTTCCTTATCTCTCCAAAAAACAAAACAAAACAAAAACGTGGCTCTTTCTTCTCTTTCAGAGGAAGGGGGGAAAAGTCTAAAGTTATTATTAGGATATTCTTATTTGTCTGATCATTTTTCCTTCTATATAATCTAGTCCTTGAGGATTCAGCTGGAGCCTGACCTTGCCAAAGCAGTTCAAACCGGCTAGAGAAAATAAGTTATAAAGTACTAATTCCAGATTCGTTGCTAAAATTCAAGAAGTTGAGTTAGATTAAGAGATCTTGAATCTCAATGACCTGATCCTGGGTTTAAAGGACATAGACATACTAAAATAATTTCTGTTGATCACTGCTTTCAACAGAAATTAAGATTTACTGAACAGCTTACCTGAACTTTCAAACACATATGTAACTTTATATTTACAACTCACAGGGTAGATGTTAGTGGTTCCCATTTTACAGGATACAACTGAGTCTCAAAATTGAAGCAAGTAGTCTAAAGCCATGTAGCTACACAGTGCAGAGCACATAATCCCAGGGTTTTTTCTTTTACTCTATACTACGCCATCTTTACCAAATTGATTCTAGTACATTAACAACTTCAGTAAAATGCCTGCTTAGAATATGGTGGTGAACACATCCAGTGGGGTCATAGCAATGAGTCACAATTTTCTGTAAACCCCTCCCCTCACATCTCTTCTTGAGTGTGGAAACCGTGACTCATTTCTAACCGATAGAAGAAGGCGAAGGTGATGGGAGGTCACTCCCATGATTCTGTTCTGTTACCAAGACTAGAATGAGAGAGACTGACTTGCTAGTTTTGAAGAAGTAAGTGGTCATGTTGCGAGGAGGTCATGTGACAAAGAACTGTGGTCACTTGTAGAACTGAGGGAGGTCGCTGTCTGACCGTCAACACGAAAATGAATTCTGTCAAATGTCCAATGAGTTTGGAAGCAGATTTTTCTTTGGCCAAGCCTTCAGATGAGGATGTACCTGGCTGATACCATAACTGAGACGTTAGCAGAGAACCCACCTATAATCAGTCTGGCCTCCGGGCCCATGAAAACTGTGAGATAATAGATGAGAGCTGGGATAAGTCATTAAATTTGTTGTAATTTGTTATGCAGCAGTAGAAAACTAATAAAGATGCATCTATCTTTACAATTTATGCGTTTTTAAAAAAACATTTAACTTTAGAGAGATAGAGAGAGCTCAAGAGGGAGAGGCAGAAGAGAAAGGAGAGAGAATCCCAAACAGCCTTTATGCCCAGCATGGAGCCTGATGCGGGGCTCGATCCCACGACCCTGAAATCATGACCTGAGCTGAAACCCAACAGTGGGACTCTCGACGGACTGTGCCACACAGGCGCCCCTACAATACATGGGTTTTAAGCACACAAGGTAAAAGCTACTACATTAAACATTTGTGCAGATTAAAGAGCAAAACTGCCTTTCCTATGGTAATGTGCTTCTGAACACAGCGAAGGCAATCTGCTTAATGATATTCATCTGTGCCAATCTATAAGGAACAGCCTTTCCACCCCCTCAAGGAATGCTGATGAAAGATGAGCTTTTAACAGTTTCTCTCCATGGCATGCAAGTGTTCCAAAAGCAACCGGCAACATATTGGCATTACACGTTTCAACACGAAACCGGAGGCTCTGAAGTTTGGTGGGAAGTCAGTATTTCTTGGCTTCCAAGATGGTAAGGCAAGTCAGAGTTTAAAACAGTCCTCCTCCTCCTCCTCTCCTCTTGCCCTTCCCCTTCAAATGTGTAATAAACACATTTGGGGGGAGGGTTTAGGGGTGAAAGAAATCTTGATCTTCACAAATTCTTCCCTTTACCATAGGATGCTGTGCGATTCTACACTTACACCAACAATGACGTTCAGAGCAATAGCTTGGGGGAACGTCTAGCTGCCGTTACATGCTGAACAGCCACTGTGTATGTGGAGAATTTCCTTTTCACTTTGGGAAGGGTGAGAGGACACCAGAATGGTCAGCTGGCAGAAACAGAGGTGCTATTACTCTATTTTTCTCCATCTGTCACAATAGCTTTAGAGTTGTCTTACCGCTCTAAGAATGTAATATATTAGTTTGACAGTAAAGATGAACATACAACAACAACAAAAAAATAGTAATAACAATGGCTCATTTCCTGAAGCTACGAATTAGTCGCTTCTGTCTGTTTTGGAGACTTGAAGGGCTGATGAATTTAGTATTTGGAAAACACTGAAATTCACTTTCCTTCTCAGCTATGATGAGGGAGTTGGCTCATGAGTGACAACTCAGTTATAACAACCAGAGAACAGATTCTGAGATGTCATTGTGAACAAAGAGCTGACCTAAGTTTTATGTGATGGCAATGGCTCTCAACTTTGGCTTTTCAGTGAAAAGTCTAGGGAAACTACAAAATGCTAGTGCCTGGGGCTAGGATGTGGCATAAGGTTTCTTACTAAGATTTTAAAAGCTCCAGGTAATTCCAATATGCACCTACAGGTGGAGAGCCATATAAGAGAAGCTCCATGTAGGAAAGCTCCCCAGGAAGCCTACCGTTCAATTTAGTTTAATGAATTTAATTTTGAACTCTCAATATACAATCCAAACACTTTTCCATGAGAAGTTAATGGTATTTGAAGATCCCCTTTTCATCTTTCATGCTTCTTTGCTCTGCCTACCAGGTCACCTCCTTCTTTGCAAGACGAGTTCTCCTCACTCTCCTCTTCTCCTTTCTGACTCCTGACAGGGCTCTGGGCAATTCCAACCTTCTGTGTGTGTGTGTGAAAAAGACATTAAAAGGATACATTTGTTTATTCATTCAAACAGTATTTATAAACACCCACTCTGTTCCATGTATTATTCTAGACACTGGGATACGAAACCAAAGATTTCATTTGTGTGCTTAAAAATGAAGGATCGAATGGGAAGAGAGATGGGGCTTCAAACCATTAACATACCTTTCCCCTTGTCAAGGTGGGTACAAAGTGCAGGAGGACAGTCTGAGCAGGTAAAGTGAAGAATGCTTCACAGGTAGAAACTGAGCTAATCCTTGAAGGATAAGTATTACTTTGCTGAGCGAACACAGGGGGATAGCTTCTTGTGGTGAGAATGAAAAGCCTGTATAAAAATAGGGGTGTGTGGAAGAGAATTGTGAGTACTGCCCCAGACATGGTGAGTTTGTGGGAGTAGAGGAAGCAGAAAAACAAAAGTGAGGTGTGGAAAAGCGTCGTCATGCTACACAACACCTGAATGGTTGATTTGGTTCTTAGCAAGAGTCGCGCATTGTCTACGCGCCTTATAAGTATTTTCTTATTTAAACTTTATGGCACACATATGCATGAGACACAATTATTCTCATGTGTAAACAAGACAGTTGAGGCCTAGAGAGGCCAAGAGTGTTGTTTCAAGTTTTAGTAGCAGTGGTCAGTTCTTACTTAGTCAGACTCCAGAAGCTAAGCATCATCTGCTCCTGGACCATTATCCCTTAAAAAAAAAAAAAAAAAAGATTTTCTTTATTTGAGAGAAAAAGAGCACGAGTGGGGGAGGGGCAGAGGGAGAAGGAGGAGCAAACTCCCTGTTGAGCAGGGCTCTATCCCCTGACCCAGAGATCATGACCTAAGAGGATTAACCCACTGAGCCACCCAGGTGTCCCTCTACTGTCCCTTTTGAGGAAAAAGGTGAGACAGCTAAGCAGATGCCAAATACATAACTGTAATAATGGCCTCAAATGGGAACTTTTTGCTATATTTCATCATCTATTTCTTCTTTAGATTATTAAATTAATTATCTCCCCCCATAATAATTTCCTCTCACGTTGGGCTTGGATGTGACCTGGCACCAAGATTTTTAAAAGTTCCCCCACATAATTTTTTTAAATTTATTTTTATTTGTTTTTGGGGTGGTGGGGCAGAGGGAGAGGGAGAGGGAGTCTTAAGCAGAGTCTGTGCTGAGCACAGAGCCTGACGCAAGGCTGGATCCCATGACCCAGCAATCACAACCTGAGTCAAAACTAAGAGTCATATGCTCAACTACACTACCCAGGTGCCCCTGCCCACATAATTCTAATATGCATTGAAGGCTGAAAATGAATGGACAAGAGATGCAAAGCATAGGTAAGGAAGCTCCTTAGGGAGCCTGCAATTCAGTTCTATGACCACCTGCTCTTAGAACCCCTAATTCTGCTCGAGATCTTCTTAGATGACACTACTTTCTGCTAGGGTAAGACATCTTGTTTAGGGCCAAGAACCTCGCAATCTATGTGAAAGCAATGGCATCCGTTTTCAGTATTAATAGGGAGGGCATCAAGGGAAAATTCTGAGGTTGGAATCTCTGGAGAAATCTAATGATTTTTCAACACCTTCCTGTATTGTCAGATGTGGTCCTTATGATCACACTTAAGAAATTACTACCATGATGGCAATGCCAAACAGTTAAATTCTTTATTTTATTTTCCTATTCAGCTTTTATAGCAATCCATATCATCTGGGTATTTGCTGGACCGTGTGCTCAAGCCAAGGATTTAACCTTTGTGGAAAAAAAACATTTAAAAGCACTGCGTATTGGGGCACCTGGGGGCTTAGTCTGTTAAGCATCTGACTTTGGCTCAGGTCATGATCCCAGAGTCCCAAGATCAAGCCCCACATCGGGCTCTCCACTCCGTAGGCATTCTGTTCCTCCTTCCCCCTCTGTTGCTCCCCTTGCTTGTGCTTTCTCTGTCAAATGAATAAATAAATTCTTAAAAAAAAAATGAAAAGCAATGCATATTGAATTCTAATATTTAATATCTTCTTCTCAGTTAGAAGACATCAGAAGGAAAATTTAAAAAAATAGTTGATATCCATCTGATATATGGGAGAATCTGGCTTTGAGTCAGAGAGATGAAAGAGGAGAGAGGAGGAAAAAAGAAGAGAAGGAGAAAGAGGAGGGAGCTGCCTGATTCAGAAAAAAGGAGGAAAGGAACATGTGGGTGGCTCCACTCAGGTCATGATCTCAGGGTCATGAGATCGAGCCCACCCATTCCCGATCCCCCCCATAGGGCTCTGTACTGAGCGTGGAGCCGACTTGAGATTCTCTCTCTCCCTCTCCCTCTGCCCTTCCTCTCCCACCCTCACACACTCACTCTTTCTCTAAAATAAAATTAAAAAAAAAAGAGAGAGAAGAAATTAAAAAAGAAAACCCACTTTGAGACTACTTCTTCACAGACATATGAGACAAGTGACAAAGAACAGGCCCTCCTATTAATGAAAATAAGCTGCCAAAGTCCAGGACCATGCAGAAAATAACAAAGCATTTAATTATACAGTGACAGTTGCAGCGCTGGGGATTTCCCGGAGATTAATGGAGCAGCTGGGAAGAGTCGAGGGCCCTGGGGACAGCCGAAATGATCCCAGTGAATGAATAATACCCAGGAAAAGCCTCTTGTTAACTCCGCTATTAAGCAGAAAATGGAGGAGGACCTGGGTGCTCAGTTTGTTTTCTCCTTTTTCTTCCTATTAAAGAAAAATTAACACAGGGAATAGTTTGGTTTCAATTAAGATTCCTACAGAGATAATTAGACTATCTAGTTTCTCTCTCACTATTCAAGTCTCTTAACTGTGGATAAAAATTTCTCCATTACCCCAGGCTAAACTACGAGTTAGGATCAAGATAATTTTTGAAAAGGGGAGAAGGGCAGAAGAATAGATGTTACAAACATTGAGCTTTTAAGAGGTGGTAGAACAGGCGTTCAGGTCAAGTAGTATTAAGGCCATGATGAACCCTAAGTAAAATACAGAATTCTTTCTGGAGAACAAGGTTTACAGTGTACGGAGAGTAAAAACAATATTCAGAACAACCAAATGCTAAATATTAATATAGTAATACAAAATTTAAACTTGATTTGACTGGCAGCCAGAAAGTTCCTTAGGTCTAGGGTTCCACTGCTAGTTGGCTCATACGTCAGTGACAACTATTATCACCTTTAGCTCTTAAGTGTGACAATGTCAGGTACAAATGTAAATTAAAGCCAAATAAATTTACTGCTTCTTCTTGGTCATTTGGCTATTTTAAATAGCAAAACTAAATACTCTGAGACCTTCTGTTTTTAATTGTCTTAGGACTACAATGAAGTAAGCCTTTATTATTCTTTTATAGGATTACATCATGCTTTGTTTTGAATTATCAGGAAATAAACAGATCCGGAAGACACCAGGACCTAGAAAATTTCTTCCCACCAGTGTAAATTAGAGGATGGCAAGTTGGGTCATAGAGTTCCAGAGCTAGAATGGGTTCTTAGGCAAGCAGTAGTCTTATTTTAAGGATGCAGACTAGATATCCAGAAAGATGGATTACTTGCTTGTCCAAGGTCACAAGGCTAATCAGTGGCAAAGTCAAGACCATAACTTGTGCCTCCCACCCCCACCCAATCCAAAATTCATGTACTTCCACCAACCAGTATTTTCTTTTTCTCACATGGTCAGCTTTAATGTCTTCTTGGTGAGGAGATGTTTATCTTTCTTTCTCTAATAGAATAGGTTTTTGTCAAAGGACAAGAAAGCATACTCTGCGCAAAGATCCAAGCTTGGGTAAGCACTGTCAGTTAGAAAAGGTCACAGTGTTTCTACAGATATAATAAGGAAGTTACACAAACACATGTACAAAGATTTCTAATCTATTATTGTTGTTCTTTGATCATCATGCATGAAGAAATGCCCAGAAATGAGGCAGTCTATCAATGAAAAGGGAATGTTCTTTGGGACCCGTTCTTACCACAACATTAATTCCTACACTAATTTATCTTCTCTAAACTTTGGCTTTACCAAGTACTGGAGATATATTTTATATGCGTAATGTGAAGATAAAAATTAGATAATTGTAGGGCCCCGTACATGGCTCAGTTGGTTAAGCAGCTGCCTTAGGCTCAGGTCATGATCCCAGGATCCTGGGATCGAGTAGGGCTTACTGTTCAGCAGGGAGTCTGCTTTCTCCCTCTCCTCTGCCTGCTGCTCCCTCTGCTTGTGTTCTCTCTCTCTCTCTCTGTCAAATAAATAAATGAAATTTTTAAAAAAATGAGATAATTGTATATAACACATAAAGGATACACATAACGTGTGTTTTTACCAGTATCATATTAAAATTGTATATAGCATGTAATGTATAATCAATAGGAAGATTTTACTTGTTCTTCCTTAACAGAGCTTTTCCAGCCAAAATGATAATCATTAGAGAGGAACAAAAGTTATAGTATTACCCCTTCCACAGTTTTCTACTTACCACTGGCAGGAGTTAAGAGAACACCCCAGACCACCATGTCTTCTCAGGGTGAAGACAGAGAAAGAGAGCCTTTGGTTCCTTGACATTAGTTTCTCACATGGTCCCTCTTCCTGGTAAGTCAAATAGAACTTTTTGTGATGATGGAAATGTTCTCTGTCTGCACTGTCCAACCCGAATTATTGAAACAGCCACCTAACTCTTTCCCTGTCTCACCCTTGTTTCAAATCTCTCTGCCCTAAATGCAAACACACCTTATTGTATTCTTCACATAGAAATTAGAGTAGTACTGTTAAAATATAAACCACATCATATCACTGCTCTTTTAAAATATTCTAATGGCTTTCCATCTCATTGCAGTAAGAGTCAAAGTCGTTACATCGGCCTATAAGAACCTATATGGTTTCACTACCTTCAAGAATCTCTCTGACCTCTTTCCTTTCCTCTACTCCACTCCTCTCCTCTCCAACTAAATTGACCTCCCTCCTCAGTGTCCTTGCATCATAGTCCTTTGCACTTTTTGTTCCTTTTGCCTGGAATGCTCTTTATTCAGATAATCAACCACAAGGCTCACTCCCTTACTTTCTACAGATCTTTGCTTAAATGACATCTCACGGACAACTTCTCTGATCACTCTTTAAGATTCTAATGCTCAAAACTCTATTTCTAGTCCCATCTTTATTTTTTTTTCACTACAGCCATCATCATTTGACATATTTCCATTGTAAATATTTGTTTTCTTATTGATCTCTTCCTCTTTAGGATGCAAATTCCATTGTTGTTAACTATATTACTCATTGCTCTATTTCCAGAGTTTGGACTGTGGCTGGCATCCAGTAGGTAGTAAATAAACATGGTTAAATAAATGGTTCTAAAGCTAAAATTTCAGGAAGAAGGAGCTTCTGGTGGAATTTGCAAGACCTGCACCAAAAATGAGAGTGAAGAAGTGGAGAGCTTGGTGAATTCCTTTGTCAGAAGTTCATGGGAAAGGCAGAAAGCTACACTTTCTAGTTATCACGAATTTCAGTAAGGATACGACATCAAGAAATTTTTATAATTTCTTAAGCAGTGTGCATCCTCAAATATGTTATTTTCATAAGAATTGACCCATTTCTTAGTATTAACTTAAAATGTTAATTTTCTTAGCAACAGTAAGA
This sequence comes from Mustela putorius furo, assembly GCF_011764305.1. NCBI lineage: Eukaryota > Metazoa > Chordata > Mammalia > Carnivora > Mustelidae > Mustela > Mustela putorius. Next base: position 33,099,030 of record NW_025422368.1, on the reverse strand, counting down.
CAGAGAGGAGTTGAAGATACACTACATAGAGTCCAGATTAGGGATGAGATTAGGGGGTTCAAGGAACTATAAGAGTTAAAGCTAATGATAATATCTTTAATAAAACTCAAACACCCCTTTGGTCCATAGTGCCTTTAGTAAGGGACATAGGAGAACAGGGAACCAGCGGGGTCTATGGTGGGTCCTCAGGGTTTAAACAGAGAGAAGACCTTTGGGATGTTCAAATACATGAAAACCAATGCCACTGATAATGGGGTATGTACACATCATCATTCTAGAGAGATCCAAAGGTGGTAAGGTGTTGCTTAGCTTGTAAATTAACCCACTTACAATACTAGAAACAAAGAAAGTTTTTGATATTTGGAGCATTTGGCTTAAATACCTGAAAGCCTAAGGACAGAATAAAAACAAGAAGAGTGACCCCTGATTCAAGATGCTAATAATGGACAGATTTAAAGACAGAAAATACAAAAGAGGACAAAGGCATCGGAGCAAATAGATTCCATTTCTGTGACTGCATAACAAATTGCTACAAATTTAGAGGCTCTTAACACCCTTAATTATCTCATAGTTTCTTGGGTCACAAGTCTCACAAAGACTAAGCATCTGTTGGGATTGTGGTCTCATCAGAGGCTTGACTTGGACAAGGTCCACTTCCATGCCTCTTCAGGTTGCTGGCAGAATTCAGTTCATGGTACTTGTAGGATGGATGCTCTTTTTTGTTGTTGTTGTTGGCTATCAGCCAGTGGCCACCATCAGCTCCTAGAGTTTACCGACCATTCTTTGCCATGCAGCCCTCTCACAACATGGTGTCTTACTCCTTCAGAGCCAACCCAGGGGTCTCTCACTTCAGTAGGCTGAGACAGAGTCGCACGTAATGTAACTTCATCACAGAAGTGATATCCCACTTTTGCCATTTTCTATTGGTTAGCAACAAGTTATGGTTTCTGCCCAAACTCCCGGAAAAGGGACATGACTCATTGGAGGTGCTCTCCAGGTGTGTCTGTCACACCCACACAAGCATCATCATAAATCTCCTGACGATTATGTTTGAATCGCAGGTTGCCACTACCATACATGATAGCATGGATCTATGTGTAGGCTAAGACATGACTGACAGATTCTAGATGGGGAACTGAACACTAAACTGTAGGCACTCCCCTTTCCCTCACCACCATCACACAAAGAAACATTCACTTCTGTTCATCAGATCTCCCTGAAATCTCTCAAATCTGTCCACTTTTCCATAAAGCTCACCATGTGTCAAAGTCATTGCCTTGCCTTGCTGGGACTGATAGAATGGCTTCCCAGTTGGTCTTCCTGCACCTTTGCCTCTGCCCCATCCCTCTATAATCTATTCTTCACACGAAGCCAGAGTGATTTTTTTCTAAAATATAAATATGATAACATCACTCCCCAACTCAAGCCCTTTATTGGCTGGCCCTCACATTTTTGTTAAAAACTTCTTAACAGGGGCACCTGAGTGGTTCAGTGGGTTAAAACCTCTGCCTTTGGCTCAGGTCATGATCCCAGGGTCCTGGGATAGAGCCCCAAGGCAGGCTCTCTGCTCAGCAGGGAGCCTGCTTCCTCCTCTCTGGTCTCTGCCTGCCTCTCTGCCTAGTTGTCTGTCAGATAAGTAAATAAAATCTTTAAAAACAAAACAAAACAAAACAAAACTTCTTAACATACTCTGGTTTCTCCTTAATCTTTTTAGGCCTCCTGGAACTCCATGATCCACTGAAGTTATCTAAGTTTGTTGCTTTTTCAAAAGTGTCCTCTTTTTTCTTGCCTCCATTCTTGCTCTGCTATTTCCTCTGCCTGAAACATATCCGATGCCCCTCCTGCCTCCTCTCTCCCCAGACAATCCAGACTTGCTAATTGGTATTCATCTTTAGTTCTATGATCTCGGATCACCCAAGCCTATGTTAAGTACTACTTCTGTTTCCCCAGAGAACCATGTACTTCACTTTCCCTTTCACAGCACTTGTTGCTATTTCAGAATGCACCTGGTTTCTTACCTGTAAATCCCTAAGACGAACAGTGATTCGACCTAGTTCCTGCTGAGTCGCTGTTGAATGAACAAATGACGCATTTTATGATGAGCAGTTATCTTGCCAGTGTCTCAAATGCCTTACTTTTATTTTCTAGCATTGAAAAGTATAGAGAGATAACTAGACATAATGTACGCAAGGACTTTTTAACGTTGAGATAATTTTAGACTTAGAAGAGTTGTAAGAATAGTACAGAGAGTTCCCTATTCCCTTCACCCACATTCATGTAATGTTAATATCTTATGTAACCGTAGCACAATGATCAAAACTAAGAAATAAACATTGGTACAATACCATTAACTAAACTATAGGTTTTATTTGGGTTGTACTAGTTTTTTTTCAATAATGTCCCATTATTGTCCCCTTCCAGGATATAATTCAAGATCCCCTGCTACGGATGGGATTGTCATGTCTCCTTAGTCTCTTTCAATCTGTGATAGTTCCTCAGTCTTTCTTTGTCTTCCTTGACCTTGACACTTTTAAAGATTACTGGCCAGCTCTTTTGTAGACTGTCCTTCAATGTGGGCTTGTCTGATGTGGATCCACGATCAGATATGAGGTTACTAGAGCTACTAGAAAGAATGTCCCTGAGATGAAGTGCCCTTCTGAGGGCATCAGATCATGATGGCATTATGCCTTTTTCCCAGTGATGCTAATCTTTAGGACCTGGTGAAGGTGGTATCTGCAAGGTTTCTAGTTACTATTGTTTCCTTTACAAACTTTTAAAATATTTATTTATTTGAGAGAGAGAGAGAGTATGTAGTGCAAATATGAGCAGGGGGAAGAGCAGAGGGAGAGAAACTCAACTGACTCCATGCTGAGTGCAGGTCCCGCTGTCAGGCTCGATCCCACGACCCCTATACCATGACCTGAGCCAAAACCAAGAGCCGGATGTTCAACCAACTCAGCCACCCAGGCGCCACTGCTCTCTTTATAATTAATAAATGTTTATTTTAGGGGTGAAACACTCAGATTATGTAAATATCTTGTTTGTGCTTGAACTTTTACCCACTACACCTATCCATGGTTGACTGTAACAATTCCTACCATGGTCTTCAAGGGTTTTATTTCCTTTGTTCATTCTTCACTAATTGGGATTGCTTTATTAGGAAGGCTTGTCATTTCTTCCTCTTTTATTTCTTTAGGCACTTGTTTGTGTCTGTCTGTATAAACTCAAGGATATCCATGTTTCCCCCTTGGGTTATAATCAATACTATTATTGGATTTATGTTCATATTTATTTTGCTCAAATGGTTTCATCTCTCATCATTGGGAGCCCTTTCAGGTTGGTAAACATGCCTCCAAGTTCTTCTATTTGTCAGTACTTCCTTACTTTCTGATACCACAAGACATCCCAGGCCCATCTTTCCTTTGCCTGTCCAAGACCTGGAACTGACTACTTCTCTAAGGAATCCTGGTTCTTTTGATTAGAGAATTATACCTGCCTGTCTGAACGCTACACCCATTCCCATACTCCCTGCACTGGAGTGCTCTCTTCTGTTTCCCCTTACTATGATCCTTTTAGAAACCTGTAAGAGCCCATGACATAATAATGGACATAGGGCAATACAATAGAGTAGAAAGTGTGCCGAATTTAGAGCTGGAAGACATTTCTGATAATCTGGCCTGTTAACTCTGAGTCTGGTTTGGACAGAAAAGATATTGTAAGCAAGAGAAATTATAAATATCACTGCAAACGAGAGAAGGCTGCCTTAGAACACTTGGCTATTATTTTCCCCACATGCATTCTCATGTTCCTAAATTTCAATGAGAGGCAAAGGATTCAGGTTATTATTATACTACAAAAAGGAGTGAATCTGTGAAAAGCGCCCGGCTTCTTTTTAGTCTCTACTTTCCCACCCCTCCCCCCAAAAGGATTTGAATTTGAGATTTCACTTGGCCAGCAGGAAAAAAAAAAAATAGAAAAGTAATTACCTTTACAAGAATAATCAAAACAATGACTCACAAACTCTGTGCAAGGATTTAAGATTATTTCCCTGTTTTGAGAACTTTGCGGGGGGGATTATGCTAAATAATATGCTTTAGGGTGAAAAAGAGAGTGCAGCTGTGGAACATCTCTGCTCGCATGACACACATTCACAGGACCCAGGCTGGACTCTGAACAACAAACAGTGACTTCCTTCAACAGCACATTCCAGGCCTGCTATTAAGGGAGCTAAAGCAAGAGCCATCTAAAAGTACGATCATAAAGGATCATTTAGAAGTCACTGGAAACTTATCTTTGGAAGCACTCTTTCTCTACTCTCTTGTGTATGGGCTGCTCCTCAGGTCTCAGAATACATACATTCTCCCCTCAGAACCTATGCTTTTGAAAATAGCTTTTATTAGGCTGAATGTTTTTAATTAAGGAAAAAAAAAAAGAAGAAGCCTGAGTTCTTGAAAAAGGTTGGTATTCAGTAAAATCTGTACTAGGAATGCTTCGCTCTTTTACTAGCATTCCATTATCTCAGATTCATGCACTATATATACAGTCTTGGTGTTGTTTAAAAGCCTGGAGCTCATCTCTTCCAGGAAAGCTTAACATGATGTCCAGTTTACAGCTGCCAAGAAAGGAGCTCTATTTTGCTTTATTGGTTAAAAGCAATCTGGTTGACCACAGCAGGACCTCTCACTGTGTCCATGCTTCCCCCTCTGGTTGCTGCACATTACTGGGTTGATGGTCTGACCACTGAGAACTTGATGAAGTTCATAAATAAAATCTTACTGGTAGTGTCAGGTTCTCCAGGTACAATTTCCACATCCATCTCAATATCTCCCATCTCGGCAAGACCAACGTCTGGGTTGTCAGATGGCATGGGGTAACTTACGTCAAAGGTGCAGTCCTTCGACATGCGTCAGAAATTGAGAGTGATTTTGTTTTCTTTCTTAAGTATTTTCATTTTTACCTTGTAATATTCAAAGGTTGAATGTACTTCCCAGAAAGTCAGAGAATATTAAATTAATGTTTGCAAAGTGACTTGGGTAAAGCCCTCCTGAACATCATTATAGTCGTGGCTAATGAACCAGTAACTGCTGATGAATCGATTCTAACTGACCACCCAGAGATGGTGGGAGGATGGCATGGATTCCCACACTGCCTTCAAAAGGACTGGCTCTAGGTAAGGGCCAGTATGGCTGAGGATTAGCCTAACGCAGTAGAGATGGATCGAGGTACAAACGCTATGAGAACACCTCACCTCTCCTTTCCACCTTACACAGAAGGGGCACTGCCCCAAATGCCAGGGGTGCCTAATTAAGAAATGAAGAGTTGGATCACCAGACACAGGTCATTATTAATCTCTCAGTCTTTTCTGCCCACTCATTTTCTTCCTGCTAAGTAGGTGGCCTTTGCTCGGCTCTGGGGATGATTGTGTCTCCTGGTTCTGAAACCACTCATGGAAAATCTCTACTTACTTTCTTAACGCACAACAAGTTTGGCTGGTTTTTTGTTTTGTTTTGTTTTGTTTTTTTAAGCTGTTGGTTCAGCTAGTTACCCAAATCTATCAGCATTTATTTGTCTCAAATTGAACGGGGGTCAAAAGAAAATCAGTTCAGGAAGCTGGGAGGAAATCAGCGTTGGCTGCCATATGGCACCAAACGGAGGCAAGCAGATACCTAGAAGTTGCATCACAGATGATAAATACGCTATTAACACGCCATTCTCCTCCCCAGAAGGTTTGCAGCTTCGCTTACCATCCTGGGTTCCTGTCGCCAACTCATACTTCAATTGGACGTATGAACAACCTACAGTGGAGAGCTACTCAGTCAGATGGTTTGGTGTTTTATGTATCTTGAGATACTTCGAATAAGCTGGAGGGACAAGCATGTGGAAGGGACGCAGCTGTCTACCCAGCAGGCTCCATGGGTTGCCTACATACTTCAGCCAAAGCAACACCCTCCAAGCTGTGTGACCTTTGACTACCTGAGGGATATGAGCCAAAGACTTCTCTCCTCCCTTCAAGGCATTTAAAATCTGGGAAGCTGCCTATTCCTCCACAGTTTACATCAGTGAGCCCTCTGCAGTCAACAGTTGTGGGACAGGATCCATCTTAGTCAAGTTAGAGAGCAGCATAGGCATCGAGATGGATGGGCACAACATCCATCCCAGGACAGGGTGTGGATGCCAAGTTTTTCTTTATTAATGGAAAAAAGAAAAATGTTTTGTTCTACCCAGGCACAGCTCTTCTGCCTCAAGAGGGGACCCTGGTTTCTTGGATGAAGAAAATTGACATGGTCAGCTTGCTACAAAGGCTGGCAGAGACGTGCTAGAAAATGACACCTTGTCTTAATCGTTCTTTTTCCCTGAGGAAGTATTTCTCAAGCAGACGCAAACTGAAGCTGGGGCTTCATAGCAGGGACTGCACTTGGGTTTTAAACCCTGGTGTAAAGGTCAATCAGATCTCCTCTCCTTACGAGACTATGGACCCTGCACCCAAAACATGCTGACTCAACTCGAAACACATGAGTGAAGAAGCTGTTTTTGGTGATTGGTGACTATTTTGTTTACACTGAAAACAACCCGTGCCGCCCCTCCAGGCTGAGACATCATTTTCAAAGCCCTGCAGAAGAGATGATTCCCCAGCTGCTGTCAGTACTTCATTCAAAGAATGGGACTTTCCACATCATTGAACTGGAGAGGAAAGTGTCATCTTCGGCTTTCATTGTATGCTTTATATTTTATAAATACTGCATTATCTTTCTTAATCACTGCCACTCAAACAGACTAGTCCAAAGTGAGAACAAGAAGAGAAGCGAAAGCAAGGCCAGGAGCAAGGGGAAAAGCTCTAATCTTAAAACAAGATCCAAGGCTTCAATCTGACACAGAACAAGAACTGCTAACATTGCTGAGCATTACCAAGTCTCCAGGCACCGTTCTAAGTGTGCTCATTGATTAGTCTTCGCAATACTTACAGTGACAAGGCATTTTTTGTTCTGCAAGCATGTATGGAGCACTACAGTGTGGCAAAGACTAGTCTGGCCGCTGGGGCCACTGCCCCGCTTGTAACACACAAAAGTGCCTGCTTTCCACAGTCAGGAAGTGGTGCAGCCAGGATTTGGGTCCAAGAAGTCTGGCTACAAGCTGTAGAATTATTATAGTTATTAGCAAGGTATCATAAAACGTAGTCTCTTTTGGAGGCCAATGAGAATCTCATAAATCACCAAGAGTTAAATGTAAAACCATTGGGAGATAGTTGTGTTCTCTGACTGGTACGGCTGGATTGCTGACAGTGACCTATTCTAGAACAGTCTAAGCAGGACCTAGACCTGAAGAGGGGTAGCACTTGCAGTCAGCGCTCCCAGGACCCCAGTCCCGGCTCTCCCATTCCCTCCATCTCTGCTTTGGGGCAGGTTGTTAAACCTCTCAGAGTGTCCGTTTACTCATCAGTAAGGTAAAGATGATAACAAGACTGAAATCGCTGTGTAATGGTGAGCCGTTAAATGAGAGGCTATAAGTATTCTGTCAAACGCCTGGTGTTCTAGAAGTAAGCTATTTTCATTACTTACTGTTTATGGGACCTCGGAGCTAGACAACAGAATGTTCTCCTGAAGCTCGTTTAAGTCATCTTAGAAATGTGAGCCCCGCCCCGTGTAAATGCTGACCATTCGGACCCAGGACCCAGGCACACTGTTCTCAGCAGGTGTGAGCAGCAGGGAGGGCAGTGCAGAGAGAAAGGAGAGGCTGCTTCACACTCGGCCCCATTTAGCCTGACCCAGAGGCTGAGCAACCGTTAGCAGGGCAACCGATTTCTATCCTCTGCCACCAACTTTGCTTCAGTGCCTGCCCTCAGAAAGCCTAGGTTATCTAGGGCCCATAGATAACCGAGATGCCTGAAAATTGTAAACTGCTTTGTCTATGAGGATTTTGTTTGGCCTGGGGCCCCTTGGCGATGCTTTCATTCTCTTCAGCCCACAACCTCTGACTCTATTTTCTCTGCTCTCCCTTTTCTTCCTTAACTGTCTTCTCCCTTGGTGATGATGCGTCCCTTGAGATACGCACGTGATTTGAACTACTGTAGGTAGAGCCTCCTCTCCTACATGTACTGTTCTCAAAGGCAGCCCCTTCTTTACCAAGAGGGATGGAAGACTCCAGTCCACCCAGGCAATGCCTCATTCAAATGATTGCTCTCTGTGATGCCCTGAACTTGGAAATGAACTAGTTGTGATTCTTCAGGATTTTCCTCATCTCCACCAAGTCTTACTTGGACTCCATTCCTGAGGTTTCACGAACTATTTTGAATTTCAGGGTAAGGGGGCAAATCTAGACAAAGACTCAGAGAACTCATGCTGGATAGAACATACTGATTCTCAGCAGTCTCTCACTGTATGTAGCCAAAGCTTCTACAAACCTCAATTTTCATGCGTAAGAACCCCAATTATTACGCATTTACTGGTCAACAACATAAATTTACCACCTTGCACTTTTGTAGGTGAGAGGTCTAACAGTCATCAGGGCCTCTCTGGAGGCTGTGGGAGAGAATCCATTTCCCTGACTCTTCTAGCTCCCAGAGTTCACCCGCATTTTATTTAGCCCATGGTCCCCTAACACAATCACATGTCTGTGACCATTCCTTCTTAGTCACATCTCCCTCCAGCCTCAGCCTTTGACCTCAGCCTGGGAAGGTTCCTCAATTTTTAGGACTTATGGGATTAAGTTAGGTTCACCTGGACAATCGAGAATAACCTCCTGATGTCAGGGTTCATAACGTCAATCTTATTTGCAAAATCCTGTTTGCCGTGTAAGATCATATACTGACAGGTTCTTGAGATTAGGTTATATGGACCATTATATTTATTCATGGTCCCAGAGCTCACATTAATCTCACCAGCACCAAAGTCTCAAATCTCATTAACTACCTCATATAAACCAGCTTTGGGGGAGGCTCTGGGAGGCAATACATGGTTGTCTTTTCCCACTGCAAATGTTTTAAAATAACACCACTGATAGTCTTTCTAGAGTTAACACATTTTGTCAAATGTTTCCATTTGGTGATGGCATTCAAAAAGACCATGAGTGGGTTTTCATTTTGTTTTGTTTCTGTGTATGTTTATCCTCATAAATCTACAGCATACCACTTCAGCCTCTCCATTCTGTCTGCAGCCCTCTATCCCAGAGTAGAGGCAGTCATATTTTTTTCTTATATTCCCATATTCTAGACTAGAGGAAAAAACTATACATGAGACTAAACAGAGACTAGATATTAAGCCCATTCATATCTCAGAATTTTCCCGATGTTTCAAACCTAGGAAATACTACTCTTCATAGTGGGTTTTGGTTTGGAGTTTTTGGAGTAAAACCCTTAGTCAACACACACACACACACACACACATACATAGCACATGCATCAAATAAGAGTGGAAATTCGAAAATGATCTAATTTAACTGAATGGCTAGCAGCCCCGTATCTTTAGAATTCAGTTTTGTTTCCACCTTTATTGATACATCTCTATAGAAAAATAATCCAAGATTAAAATAAACTTAATATTTCCTGAAAACTGCTTTCTTTATTTTTGCATTTGCTCTTCAATAAAACAAATCCCTTTCACGATCATAAAATTACAGTAAATCTGGGGTCATTCAAACCACGATGTGTCAGAAATGAACCCATCGACAGTGTGTACTATAAACCTGATGGAGCAGCCAGACAAAGGAGTTTGGGAGACTCTAGTGAATATTCTAAAGGGAGTCAAATAAGATAGAAGTGTTTACTTATTAACTAGGACAATGCAACATTGCATAAATAAGAGATAGTTTTGAAAAGTCTTATTTCATGATACCTTAAATAAAATACATTTACTAAACCTGTTTTCTCATGGTGGTTGTTTTGGGGATTTCTTGGTTTGTACCGAACAAAACCTCCTTTTTAGTGAATCTGAAACAATGACCTGAAAAAAACTATATGTAAAGTTTCCACTTTGACATCACAGCTGTTCATGCCAATTATTCATCCAAAATAGCACCACCACAATGTAATTCTGAATAGTCAATTACGGGATCAAAAATAATTGGCAACAATAAATGATAGTGGTCCTCTGCATTTACAAGAAGCATCATAGACTTCAACAATATTTATTGACCTGGAAGTCTCCAGCAATAATTAATCATGAATTATTCATAGCAGATAAAGGATCTTGAGTTATCTGATGGGATCCAATCCTACCCAATCTGCCCTCACAAAATGTTTGAAGCCTTTTGGCATTTTGCCCTGTGTAGGAGCCTGATTCTTTCAGCTATTTGGTTCGTAAGAACATCTTGTATTTCAATGAAGAAAAACAACCCTCTCCTATTGTGATAAATAATGGAAGAAATCTCTGCAATCCAATATTTTTAACACATAACATCATTTAAAAATTTTGACTTGACTATATATTTTCCTTAATGTTGACATGCTAGGACTTTCACGTCTTTAAAAAGCTTCTGAGTTTTGCTTTTGGGGCTCCTCCAGGTCAATTTATTAATGTATCCTCCCTTTCCACTGAGGATATTTAACACACTTCACATTTTTTACATATTCAATGTTAGGCTCTTCTGTCTTTCTTTATAATTTCCCTCTTCCTCCCCGAGCACCTCCTTCACATACTACTGGGCTTCAAAAGCCAAATAAGGGGCTTCAGCATGAAATCATAGGCAGAATTTGGAATAGAAATATTATTTTTAAAAATGGAGCAGAATAAAAATGTACTATAAGGCCATAAGATCTCTTAGTAACAGAATCACCGTCTTCTCTGTTCCAGTTGCTCCTTTTCTTCTAGTAATGGATCAAGTGAAGTAAAGCACTTTTCACAGATACTGATTGATCCAAATGAGTGTTTCCAAGTCACGAGGAAAAGACAAAGGGCTAGAGGGGAAGAAAACACTCATTGGGTATTTCTAGTATTGTGCTTGGCATTTTGTTAAAAACTTCCAGTTTGGTGGATAAAAGGACAGACAGTGAAGGAAAACTGCCTAGGTTTGAATTAAGCTCTGCCAGAATCCAGTCACTACCTGTATGGCCCTGAGCGAATTACTTACTCTTTGGGACCTCAAGCTCCCTGTCTGCAAAAGACGGATAGTAATAGGGTTAAATTTATGAGAAACTGGGATGATGATTTGGGTTCATGTGTGTCGTGTCCTGTAACAGTAGTTGGCTTATCATCTATGCTATAAGCATGAAGTAGTTATTATGATTGCTGATTACTATGAGAGCTCCTTTGGTTTGGATGCACAACAGCCCCCCTATAAGATGATGATTATCAAATGTTGTATTTTACTGAAGAGGAAACTGGGGCTTCCCAAAAGTAAGAAAGATGACCCCATACACGCACAATGAGTAAATGATCTCTTGATCTCTGGGACTCCAAGCCTGTGCTCTTACACTGAGGGAATGATGACTGCTGAGCTAGCTCTGGGCACCTTTAAAAGGACCGTTCCTCGGACTGGATCAGCAAAATTACAAAAGCTCTTCTCCCTTCCTGTTATTTAGTTCCTCTTTCTTTTTTTACTTTTTTGTCCTTTCCCCCCTTCTAATTCCCAACATCAATGACATATGTGGATTGGTATGAGGAAAACATAATTTTGAAAGATAAGAACTGAGAGGGAAGTTATTTTGTTCCTCACCATAAAAATCCCATCAAACTTACAGGATTCTAGTGTCGTTGCCTCTTTCAAGGTCTCCCCAAAGTATTTTTCACTGATTTTTCTTCCTCTCCTCAATTCCTCTAGCATGTATGGCCTGAACTAAACTAAATTAGAACATTTTATGTATGATTTAAATTACTAAATTGCATACATCTTAATGTATACATTTTTTTATAATAAGTATTTTATCAGATTCACCTGTTGAGAACACATGAAGAGCTCCATCCTTTCTCAGAGGATCTCCTTCTGCATCCCTCCCCAATTGTCTTTCCAAAAAAAAAAAATAATAATGATAATAATAATTCTAAGATCTGTGGCTTAGATGTATCCATGCCCTGCAATTGGCATTGTGTCCATGTTAATTTCCTGGTTTTGATAAGTCATTGTGGTTTTGTGAAATGTTATCACTGGGAAGAGCTAGGTGATGGGTACACAAGAACTCTCTGTACCATTTTGTAACTCTGACAATTTTTTAAAAAATATTTCAAGATTAAAAAAAAAAGTAAAAGTCAATCGTCCTGCTGGAACACAGACTATTTCTTACCGATTTCTAAGTGTAAGTCATACATATCCAACAAAACACCAAGGTCCCTGAATATGAAGGCAATGATGTGGTTCTCTGGACCTCCCCCACAAATATTGACATTATTGATGGGAGGATGGCGAGAGTGGAAGAGTTGGGAACATAGGGGGAATTTCATAAACATTTGTAAATTGATAAGTGGGAGACATAAGAAAGCACACGTTAATTTTTGAGACTCAAGGATTCAAACGCATGGTTGCTATGCTCCCGTTTTCACCTCTTTTGGAACATGGTAGAGAAATTAATTCAAGATAAAAAAATATCTGAATGGAAAAATGTCCCAGACATTGGAACAGATAACCATTACTCATACTATCATGCGTGGTTGAGTCTTCCTTTAAAACCTCTAATTCAACATATGTTGCCAAATGACTAGGGAGCTGGCTCAGTTGTTAGAATCAGTTGTAATTTATGGGGTTCATAATACACACAAAAAAATCAAACTGTTTTAAATAAATAAATATTCACAATTTTTTAATTTTTTTTTTTTATTTTGGCTTCACCTCTTAAATTTACTGCCCAATGGCATAAAATAAAAAAGAACTTTTAGAAATACTTTTAAAAACCAGGAAATGCATCACTGAGAAAAAGATGTTATCTGTTATCTTTCTACCCCAAACAGTGGAAACTTATGAACTTTTGTCAATACTACAGTTCTACACACCATTGCATAAGTTTTATAAATGGCACTGTCAAAGAGCAATTTGAAATCATTTTTCCAAATCATTGTTCCAAAAAAACTACCTTACTTTAATATGGTTCTGTATTTGCCTTAACTTGACAGGGAGTAGAGCTTGGTGTCAATGAAAAGTTCACAGTTATGGGTTCAAACTCCTACGTGGTCTGTTTACTTTCTCTCAGTAGAAAGCCCAGAACCATGGTTTTAGGCTGTATGTTTAATTCCCAGACACTTAATACTACAGTGTAACTAAACCAACCCCTACTATTGTCCAACATCTCATCTCAAAACCAAAGCTCAGCATATCACAGATGAGGCATATGTTTTTTTTTTCTTTTTTAAACAAAACTTACCATGCTATGGGAGTGAAAAATTCTAATTGTAAGGAACTTCAGAAAAACCTCACATTTGCTTTTCCCCATAGAGTATTTCTGGCTCAATTAATCAATTCCCACTTGGATGTTAGCCTCATGAGGGCAGAAAGACCATCTGCTTTATTTACCACTGTATCACCAGTACTCAGGGCACTGGTTGGCACTCACAGTTTCTGACAGGTAACTGGAGAGTTCTGTATGGACGCAAAGCTGAAAACACCTATTTCAAATGGAAATTGAGTACTTAGCAAACTTAACACAGTGGTTCCCCAAATGTGGTCCCCACAATAGCAGCATCAGCATCATCTGGGACCTTGTGAAAAATACAAATTCTCTGACTCTACTACAGACTTCCTGAACCAGAGCCTCTGGGGATGGTGTCCTGAAACCTGTATTTGAACAAACCCTCCAGGTGATTCTGAGGTAGGCTAAAGTGTGCTAGCTACTGGTATAACCCAAGGAAGAAAAATCTCTTACCAAACTCAGCTGGGATTTGAAGCAACAGTTTCAAATTACATAAATGCAGCCATTTTAATACAGAATTGTACATACAAATCCTGGAAGAGTGTCTGAAAAGCAGCCTTCTTTTTTTTAAAGATTTATTTTTATTTATTTATTTGAAAGAGGGAAAGTGTGTGCTCACCCTCGAGTTTGGCAAAGGGAAAGGGTGATGGAGAGAATCTCAAGCAGACTCCCCACTAAGCATGGAGCCCTTGTGGGGTTTGATCTCAAGACCCCTGAGTTCATGATCTGAGCTGAAATCAAGAGTTGGATGCTTAAAAAAAAAAAAAAAAAAAAAATCAAATAAATAAATAAATAAATAACAGAGTTGGATGCTTAAATGACTGAGTCACCCAGGCACCCCTGGAAAACAACTTTTTCAGAATAGATACTTGGACCAATAAAAGCTGATCACGGTTCTGTACTTTATATAGCAATGTACCTTGAATCCTAAAGTAAGAGTGTGAGACAGAAACAAGAAATGTTAAATAAAATATTAAACAAGGGATTATAACTGTAAAATGTCCTCCCCGCTCACTCTTTCTAAGGCAAATCTAAATAGAGTTGATTTAATGAACATAGAAGTAATGTGATATGCTATTAATGTCCCCACACTTGGAGCCAAAGACCTTTGTTTTTCTTTACTGGCTATAAATTACCCAAAAAACTCACTGGGATTCTTAATCATTCCAACGAGCTTTATAATACCAAAGTGGAAAATTCTATGATTGAGTAAGAGTGTCAAGGGCCCATAATGTTCCAAAACCAACAGACTTCTAGATGACAGAAAATAGAGAAGGATGATACATATAGTAGATCCAAACGTCTCAGGACAGAGCAGAAGAATAGATGAATCTAACAGAACAGTATTTAAAAGAATGAAAATAAACTTCTACACCTGGATTAAGCATTTACAAACTATAGGTTTGGGGAGATTTGACATAGCAACAGCATATATTAAAAAACAAAACAAAACAATGAAAAAAACCTTTACTCGCAGTCTCTCCATGAATCCACATTGCATCCATTGTCCCCTGGAAAGCAACAATAATCTCAGAATGTCTTAGCAAAAGCAGGGCATGTTCACAGATTTACAGCTGTGTTCTGATCTGCTCTGAAATGTCTGCTTTCACTTCCAGGGCCCCCAATGCATAGAACACACAGATCAAATAAGACAGCCAAGATGGTGCCATGACAAGAAATCACACTCCCTGTAGGGAAAATGAAGTAACTATGAGTAACTAGATGGTGGAAGAGAAAATTCAGCATGGATCCAGGCATGCTCCCTATCTTAAATGTGTTAAGGGCTACCATAGGAAGAGGCACTTAAAATGTCCTGTATAACTCTGAGAGTAAGCTTAAAAGCAACGAGCAGAAGCTAATGAACCACCTCTGGTTCCAAAGGTAGAGTAAACCACAGGAAGAGCTGTTGTGATAGTTTTATGTGCCAATTTGGCTGGCTAATGCAGTGCCCAGTTATTTAATCAAACATTACCGTAGGAGTAACTGTGAAGGTAATCTGTAGATGTGGACAACATGCACAGTCAGTTGATCTTACTTAAGTAAAGGAGATTAGCTTTAATAATGTGGGTGGGCCTCATCCAATTACTGGAAGGCCTTTGGTGCAAAAGCTGAGGTTTCCAGAGTGAAAGAAATTCTCCCATAAGATTAGTCTTGTTAGCATAAATAAACAAACAGGTAAATAAAGAAACTGTGTGTGTGTGTGTGTGTGTGTGTGTGTGTGTCCTCATCCTGTTGGTTCTGCTTCTCTGGAACAATGACTGACAGCCCAAAGACAGAATGGTCTATGTCCAGTCATGCTGAATTCCTATCACTAGAGATATACAATTGTAAGCAAGGAAACTACATTGGTTATAATGAGGAGACATTAGAATATATGCCTTTTAATAAAATTAAAAAGCATGTGTAGAACACACTGAGTTTAACTCAATGTAATAGTTTTATTGAGGATCCTGGCTGTGTGAAATACTGTGTGAGGGTCTGGGGACATAATGATGAGTAGAAATATCTGCTATTCTCCCTTATTGGAATGTACTTGAGTCCTGTAACATAGGCACCTACTCTAGAACACAAACATGACGGTCAACAGATACTTGTTGAATGAAAACATATTTTAAGATCATAGGGAAATACATAGACACATATATTAAATAATGTTCGAGAAACCTTTCTATCAAAAATATTTTCATGTCTTACACTTGAATTTTTTAATAAGGATAAGACTTGAACATCAAAAAAAAAATTCTCCATGTTATGCTTCCTTCTCCAATAACACATAAGAGTGAATTATTTTCCTAAACTCTTCTCCTGTCCAGACAGCTCACACACTAATCTTAAAAAAGCCCAACTCGATATTTATTCATTTCACCTATTTGAAAGGGCCAACTCCTAAGGCTAAGAAACCTGCCATCTCTGAATAGTCTGTAATGTTATGTTCTCAGTGGAGGAAGACTAACAGCCAACTGGTGGATTGAACCTGTTCATCTGGCCTTCCACAATGGATAGCTAGCACATTCACCATATTGCTTGTCCAAACAGAAATGTTAAGGAACATAGAGGAAGAACTACATGGACTTTGATAACAAGAGAATCATAGTAGAAAGACTAAATTCATACCACACTTGTAATTGTTCAAAGTACCTTCAAAGCCCATCTACCTGTACTGCTAAATAAATAAATAAATAAATAATAAGCAAGCTAGAAATGAATGGGATGAAACTAAAGTTTTAACCCCAATCCTTCCAGTTAGTAGAGTTGAATGCTTTAAAAAAAATTATAATAATTAGATCATATTGATAGGATAGAGGGTAAAATGTTCTTTTGGTAGCAAGGAGAAATTTGGGATGCCTGGATGGGGCAGTGGGTTAAGCATCTAACTCTTGGTTTCAGCTTAGGTTATGATCTTAGTGTTGTGAGATCATGATCTCAGGGTCGTGAGATCAAGCCCCACGTCTGGCTCTGTGCTCAGTGAAGAGTCTGTGGAGATTCTCTCCCTCTCCCCTTCCTACTCCTGTGCTCTCTCCCTCTCCCTCTCTCTCCTTCTCTCAAATAAATAAATAAATATTTTAAAAACAAACAAAACAATGAGAAATTTATTCTACAGAGGAGATGATTCATCAGTTCTCTTACACTTGATCCAATGCTCTTAAGAAATGAAATATGACAGGGGTCTCTGGGTGGCTCAGTGGGTTAAAGCCTCTGCCTTCGGCTCAGGTCATGATCTCAGGGTCCTGGGATCAAGCCCCACATTGGGCTTCCTGCTCGGCGGGGAGCCTGCTTCCCCCTCTCTCTCTGCCTGCCTCTCTGCCTACTTGTGATCTCTGTCTGTCAAATAAATAAATAAAATCTTAAATATAAAAAAAGAGCTGAAATACGACATTACAGGGGAACTTACATATACAGGTTGCTGAGAATTTCATATGTAGCCATATTGACTGGCAACACACCCAGGAGTCCCAGGGGGCTTGATTATGTATTCACTGTTTATTGATTACTGGAAATTTCTCATAAAAATAAAACTCATCATGTTTTACAGGATTCATATCCCAAAATCCTAATGAGCACCTCATTTCCTAAGAAAAGGTGATCAAAATAATGTGGAAAAGAATGGGGTGATAAAAAATGAAAAATATGTAGTAGCAAACTTGTATGAGTCATAAACTAGGATCCTAGACTTGGCTGTGCGCTGAGAAGCTTGGTGATCTCTGTAATGACCTCTCTCTCACATAGGTACGTAGAGGAACTTTATGTATTTGCTTACTCCATGCTGAAATTACCTTTTCAGAATGCTTTGCCTTTATAACATAACTGCTTTCATTTTTAATGGGATGGAAGAAATTATGGTTGTTTTTCTGAAACCACATCAATTTTCAAAGGCAGCTGTAGCAACAGAGATGCGTTTGCACTGGAATTTTGGCTTCAAGGACAGTACCACTTTGAAAATTTGGCTGATTTCCCCAAACCCATAAGTTGGAGAAATACCAGGAATAAAAAGGGGAATTACATGGATGATTTACAATTTTCTTCACTCCCTTTCCTTAAAGTTAGGCCTTCTCAGTTGCCAAGAAAACAAGTTGAGATCAAAATGGAACCAAGTGATGACTGACAATTAACTACAGGAAACTATTTCAATGAATAAATTGGCCATAAATTAAAAATAAGAGACACTCCAATTTTAATAATATATTTCAGTAGAAAGAAGCAGGGACAGAGATTTGTTTGACTTTGAAAAACAACTTTTGGTTTTGTTTTGTTGTGTTTTCTAGTATTGTTTCCTCCCTAACTATATTTTCCTTAAGAAAAGTCTAAGAATTGGTCATTGCCAACCTACAGAATGTTTAACTACCCACCAATGAACTGACTTTGATTTTAATTTTTCCTTTCCTTTTCCTTTTTTTCTTTTTCTTTCCTTTTTCTGAGCCCTCACCATTCCTCATCTTTGCTTTTCTTCCTGGGCATACAATAAAAGTCAGCGTGACTTATAGCTTGCACTGAGGTACGGCTTTTCCACATATCCATAAGCATACACCTCCAATTTGAAAATACCCTTTTGTTCCTCATGGAAGAAATAAATGAAAATTGACTCAGTTAGGCTGTTTGTCTCTTTTGGCTTTTCTATCTTTGCAGGTAAAAGAAAGTATATATGAAAGCCACAGGTAACCATATCATTACATTTTATGACAGGAAAAGAGCTAGTTTTCCAGCCGCATCCAAACTTGTCTCAATGCCAACTTCCTCCCATTTGCCTTAAAAAAAAAAATCAGTTATTTCTCTAACCACCAAGCATACAGAGAACCAATGGGCCTCATTTCTGGTAATCCTTCAAATTCAACAACCACCTAGGAAATGTGCGCGCGCACACGCACACACACACACACTCGGGAGGTATGAAAGTTCTGAACCACCTGAAACACCATCTGTTACTCTTCTTATGCAAACAAATTGTGAAAGAAAATTTACCATTCAGGTTACATAATTTTAAAACAAGAATGACCAAGAACTTGAAGAGCTGATTGAGAATGTAAGTAGGTAAAAAGTGTGGTACAGGACTGTTGTCAGTGTGTACTCACATTCATGTGACATGCCCAGCTGAGGCCATTTCCTATACTTGTGGTTTTCAAACTGGACCTGGAGCCTACAGGTTACTGAAGTCACAGATCAATTTGCTACATCTTCCCAATGAGTCCATTTTAGTCACTAGCTGGCTGGGGGTATCATTTTTATAATAAGACATAGATATAAGACAGAGCAATATCAAATTTTGTATATATTTTATGAAATTGATAAGCATGCAAAATAATTACATGATCATAATGAGATGCTTAATACTCCAAATCACCTAGATCTCTGTCATCTTCTTTTAGAAGTCCTTTGAGGGGCACCTGGGTGGCTCAGTGGGTTAAATCCTCTGCTTTTGGCTCAGGTCATGATCCCAGGGTTCTGGGATTCAGCCCCACATCGGGCTCTCTGGTCAGTGAGGAGCCTGCTTCCCCACCCCCCGCCCCCTCCCGCCTCTGCCCACTTGTGATCTCTGTCAAATAAATAAATAAAATCTTAAAAAAAAAAAAAAGAAGTCCTTTGAAAACGATCTTCAAGAAAGCATCATACTACACCATTAAGTCTCTATGAAGGGAATGAACTGGCATACAGCTACATATAGAGAAAAAGTTCTAAGATACGAAGGCTGAGGGGTGCCTGCGTGGCTCAGTTGGTTTAATGACCACCTCTTGGTCTCAGCTCGGGTCATGGTCTCAAGGTCATGGGATCAAGCTCCACATTGGGCTCCACAGTCAATGGGGATTCTGCTTGAGAATCTCTCCCTCTCTTTTTTTCCCTCCCTCATGTGCGGGTGCTCTCTCTTTCTCTCTCAAATAAATAAATCTTTAAAATACAATAAAATACAAAGTTTTGTTCTGTAGCATAAGGAAACTGACCTACCCAAGGAACTGTTGATATTGCTGTTTTCATTCCACGTATGTGAAATCTCATGAACATACCCCAGCCATAAAGCACGCATATATGTTAAAGCAGTATTAGGTACTTCCTGGAAAAGTCATATCTAAAATCAGAATTGTCCCTGTCCCACTAAAATATAAAATGAAAAAAGCTTTTCATACTTTTTTATAATTGAGAGAGAAAGAGAAAAGCAAACAAGAACAAGGAAACAAGGAAAAGAAGGGGAAATTGAATCACTTCTCTTTGTGTCTAGGAAAAATATATCACAAGTTTGTTTGTGTTTAGCCCCCAGTTTGTAGCCCAGCAATCTGAATCTATGAGCTTAAGACTTCATGGATGAGTGCATGAACCAGCTTCTGATTTAGAGGATAGCATTAACTCAACTTTGAGACTAGCCCTTTCAAGAAATATATTTAGCTATGGCACACAATATTTCAATTCCAAAATGAGAATGTCAACTGAGAAACTAAATTTAAAATTTCAGTGGTTTCTCTCTCAGCTCCTCCAACACTTACTACAGATTTGAATAATATGAAGCCAGGAAGCATTTAAATAAATCGGGTGTGCATTCTAGGTTTTATTGCAGGTGGTGGTGCTTTAATCACTTGAAGTCTGTCAAATTATAGGCTGACACACACAAGGAAGGAAATCTATGTCCCGTATGCCATGTTATTAGTGCTCTACCCTCAGCCAGGAAGGGAAATGTTTACCCTGTTGGGCAAGAGAAGATGGGATATGATGGGATACAGGCTCTGCGGTCTGCAGCATCCCCCAAAGTGCTCACCACGCTGAGCCAGCAACCAAGGTCCCTTGAAGACAGAGCTTCAAGATAACATTAGGCAGAAAGGGAAAGAAGATTCCCAACACAAAAGACCATGTAAATACTGATACGTATATACATGCGTGCGCACACACACACACACACACACACACATCACATGTTCTTTCGGGGTTCCTTTATAAATAACACATTATTCAATTCTGCCTGGGCTGACACTTCTATGGTCAACCTGTCAACCAAAGAGTTCTGGTTAATGTTAAATTCTGTTTTAAACATAGAGGGCTTGTCTATTACCTGGGCTTAAGAAGCTGTCCACCACATACCAGAAGCACTTTGAAATTTAAGGTGATAATTTATTGATCACACCACATATTTCTGGCTGTTTTTCGAAGATATGAGCCACAAGAAGTATTGTTGTGATCACCAGTAGTGAGACTGTAATTGACATTACCCAGACTTTAGTTTCAAAAGAAAGAGAGGGGGAGGGGAGTGTGTGTATATGTGTGTGTGTGTGTGCGCGCGTGCACACATACATGTATACATTTAGGATATGCAGAGTTGCAATATAGAATTTTTATCTTATAAACTTTCTGGTTGTAATGAAAACCCAAATGTCCACTTGAATGTAAATGTATCTTTTATTGTATGTTTTCATTAGAAAATTTACTAGTTAAAATGAGCATACCTCAGAAATCTATACTATTATAAGCTAATACTGGAGCACTTACTTTGTGCCAGGTGCGGTTCTAAAGGATTTCCATCTGATAGCTCGTTTGATCCTAATAACATCTCTTAGAGATAGGCACTATTATAGCCTTAAAAAAAGGACTTTATTTATTTATTTATTTATTTATTTATTTATTTGAGAGAGAGAGAGAGAGAGAGCGAGCATGCAAGTAGGGGATGAAGCAGAGGGAGAGGGAAAAGCAGATTCTGGGCTGACCATGGAGCCCACTGGGGGCTCAATCCCACAATCCTGAGATCATGACCTCAGCTGAAATTGAGAGTTGGAGGCTTACCTGACTGAACCACACAGGTGCCCCTATATGCTCTTTTATAGTTGAGGGACTTGAGAACTTTGGTAACTTGCCAAAATTGCCATGTTCCTGCAGCTAGTCAACTGTAGAATTGGACGTCAAACTGAACAGTGACACTCCCAGATCTCCTGCTCTCAACTCCAGACTACGCTGCTCTCTGTTAGCAAGGGGACAACAAGGTCTTGCTTATCCCCAGTTCCACTTTCATAGTGACTGTGGGGAAAAGTAGATCATACAGGTAAGCCTAGAGGCCTCTGAAACAGTGCAATCAGAGACCCTCTGTTTCTACCTTTCCCAGATCTCAAGCTGCCTCCCCCAGGAATGACCTTCTGTGGAGAGGCATTTGAGAAAATGAGGAGCTGCTGTGACATCCTAGCAGGTATAACTTTCTACAGACTTAAAAACAAACAAAAAAATTGCTTAAAAGATTAATACAGACTACAGGACAGAAAAGTAAGCATGTGGTTTAATAACTAGGCAGAGATATCATATTTCCATATTAATAAGGAATTAGAATAAACATGAGTTCAACATTGCTATATGAAAACATAGCCGGGTTTCAAAGTTGATGGATATGAAGGACTCTGTAGTTGTTTTCACAGAACTATGAGAAAAGGTCTCAGAATTGTCTCCCATGCAACAGTCAAACAGGTACAACCTTTAACGTGAGGTGTGGTTACCAGTTCTCAGGGAGACAGTCTAATGTTGAAATAGGAAAACACTGTATCGATGACAGACAAACAAGCAATTGTTTAAGACATGCTGTCTATCGTTGTCATTTTCACCTACATGAAAATAAATGCAAATGGTAGAATGTGTATGAAGTGGATAAAGAAACCAGCCCAAAGAACATGCATTAAGAATCACAGGACGTGGGGCGCCTGGGTAGCTCAGTGGATTAAAGCCTCTGCCTTCAGCTCAGGTCATGATCCCAGGGTCGTGGGATCGAGCCCCACATCGGGCTCTCTGCTCAGTGAGGAGCCTGCTTCCTCCTTTCTCCTCTCTCTCCGCCTGCCTCTCTGCCTACTTGTGATCTCTGTCTGTCAAATAAATAAATAAAATATTTAAAAAAAAAAGTGATGCATCCTAGCATAGCCAAAACAATTAAAAAAAAAAAAGAATCACAGGACGTTACAGTTAGAAAGGACCTTAGTGAACAAGTCCAACTTCTGCATTTTACATAAAATAAAACCAGGGTTAGCGGAATTTGGATTGTATGTATAAGTATATCTTCAGTTCTGGGCATGAGGAATCGCCCCTAGAGAGAATGTATGGAGTGAGAAGACATGAGATGGGTATGTAGGACCCTGAAAGCCCTGGGTTTTGAGAGGTGGGTCAATGAAGAGCCCCCATAAAGGCAGCTGGTGAGGGCCAATGGAGAGGTAGAAAGAAAGCCAAGAAGATCATGAGGTCATGAGAGCATGGGAGGGAAGGAATTTTAGGAAAGACTGAGTGGTTGTGTTCAATGGTAAAAGGAGTCCTAAGAAGATCGGAACTAGGAAATATGCATTAGATTTGTTCGTTATTGATCAGTGGTGACCTGAGCAAAAGCAGTTTCAGGCTCATGATTATAGTGGAAGAGAATGAGAGGTAAAGTAGTAAGATAGAACTTAAGACAGTAAGATAGTAAGTAAGCCCACATTCCACAAGCCTGGAAAAAAGAAAAAGATGGTACAGGGGTCAAAGAAATCCTTATGGGAAAACAGTTGGTAGAGCATGAGAGGAATAATTGAAGCAGTCATCAAAACAACATAAGGGAAGATGAAAGAAATGGGTAGAGGTCAGACTGAGAGATGAACCTTGAAAACAGGGTGTACAGAGCTTGCTCTGAGACAGCAGAGATGGGAAACGGATGGCTATAACACAACTAGGTAGTTTTTCAACCAAATTTTAATTTCTATGATTAACTTTTCCAACCATGTGGAGTTTATTTTGGTGAATAATCAAAGTTCTAAAAATTCTCTTCTTTGACTGCCTATGTTAAAGTTTGAATGAATGAGTAATCAACAGGGAGCCCCAGGCCTAGACCCTCCACTCACAAAGGACTCAGACAAGCTATTGTTAGCAGCACAGTCTCCCACACATGCCCTTCCCCTCATCCTCCACTCACTGGAACAAGTTTCCTCATTCTCCAGATCCTTCCACCAGCTATGGAAATTAGGTTCTCATGCCATTGGGAAACACTGAGGAGATTGATGGGGAGGAGTTCAACTATCTTCAATCTTGTGAAGCCTGGCAAGTTTAAAGCCTTGCCAACTATCTATTTTCTTTGCTTGGTTTTTGCCACAGGCAAGAATGAGCAATAAGAAGGAAGAGTGATGGCAGAAAAGAGCACTCTTAGAAAATGAAAAGAAAAAGAGAGAGAGAGATAGAGAAAGGCTTAGAATAGGGAAGATTTACTGCTGAACTTAAACCAGAGAGCTAGTTAGGAAAGAGTGGTTGGTCACAGAATTAAAACCTACTCATGTGTGTTTATTTAAGATTATGTGGATTACTTATGACATTGGATGACCCAAATGGGTTTCCCTCCACAAAGGTGCTCCTACTAGATATCTGTGTGAGTCCTTTCCTGAGAACCATGAACCCTGTGTGCAAAATCAATTATGGTTCTTTCCTCCAAGAAGAGAGTGAGACAATATGGTCTGAAAAGCCGTGTTGCCCTTAAATTTTAGCAACATTGGCTTCAGCACTATTCTTTAGTTATAAAGTCTGAGATATATTTTTCAAAACTGGATCAGATACATTTTCATATCCATCCTTTCCCCCTTAATCTTAAAGGTATGTAAGACTTTTCTTAGGTGAGGAATGAAAAAGATAGTCTTTGAATTAGTATATACCATAATATGATCATTTAAATTCACTCCAGAGGTGCTGGCAAGAGCTGTCTTGCTTAAGCTCATGCAGTCTACCTTTGCCCCAACCCCTCCCCCCAATTTTAGAAGTGTTGGGTAGTAATGCAATTCTGTTTCTTGAAAGGATATATTCATTCAACAGGCATTTTTTTTTTAAGTACCCAACACATGCATGACATTGGTCTGGGTGCTGCAAATATCAAGATGAATGAGATATAAAATTGGCCTCTTGGCATCTAGTAAAGAGGAACAAGAGAAAATGTAAATACTTTTTTTGTTTCCACAATCTGATTTATTTGGAGGTTTGTTTTATACCCTTCCTCAGAATACCAAAACCTATGATATATCCATTGCCTTGTGTATTATCAGCAGACCTGTCATCATCAATAAGCAGAAACGTAAATAAAACTGGTTATGCAAAAGGAAAGTTCTAGATAAAGAGAGAGACTTCATCTAAAAGAGCAACACTTGACACTATGAGAAATGCCAACCACCCTTCTGTCTAATTCTCGGAGGCAGTGTCAAAGACACATACGCACACACACACACACACACACTCTACAACAACTACAACAAAAACACTTACCTGATTTGCCCACACCTGCTCTCCCAAATATTGCCAGCTTGACCTCTGCACTTTTAGCCATGCTGGGTGTTGGTGGATAATTCACTGTTGTGCACACTGAAGAGCTGAGAAAATCTTTTTGGCTCCAGCCTTTGGATTCACCATATCATTGTAAATCTGCAGTCCTGCAACCATAGAGATTTGGGAAGTCCTAAGTGACTGGAGAAAGGAATTCGTATTTATGAAGCACCTTCTCCCTGATGGCCACCCCTCACTTTATCATCATCTTCCTCTGCGGCAATCCCGTGCAAGGGTTATAGTCATTTACTGCAAACTAGTCAACTAATAAGTGATAGATCCATGACGTGAACTTAGATCTCTTTGGTTCTAAAACATATGCATTTTCATACCCAACAACATTGCCTAAGGTATTTTTTTATGAAGGTATTGTCTTTGGATCGCTAATGGATAACAAATATTTGAAGTGTGTGAATACGTGTATTTACCATGTGTCTATACATACCCAATACACAACACACGGGATGGGGAGAGTCACATTTAGAAGTCTTTCTTTTCCTGAGGGCTGAATAATATACATTCGTCTTTATCCATCCTACTGTAATGATTGGATTTGCACTTCAAGGTTAAATTTTAGCTCAGTTCACACTAGATCCCATGATTGAGACATCTGACAGACATCCATGTTCCAGGAATTGATATACAATATCTACTTTATATCCTTATATTTTTCTGGGCACAACACCCCTGGTACACAAAAGATAAATGCCATGACTCAACTTCAGATTCCTTTTCTAAGACAACCTGAATGCTTAACACTGCTCTAACACTTAGAAAATGACATTGCATACAATGTAAGCACATGTGATATAGAAGCAGTGCTTCAGGAATGACACCTAGGTTCTTAGTACCATGAATATGTAAAGCTGGGAACAGCCTTGGGGTTAACCAAAGGAATCCTCCAGCCATGGCAAGAATCCTTCCTTGAGATCAGACAACACCTTGCGTCTAACTGGCCACTTTCAGATACCTGAGGTCAGTGCTGGTGAGCTGACATTACTTCAACTTTTTGTTTACTTCCAGTCAGAAGCCTTCAAGTAGTCTATCAGTTATTAGGACCCTTGGCCCCATCCTAGGCTGCTATTTCCTAGGAAAATGAGACCTGGCATCTTCCCTTGTTCTTCATGAGCTGTACGGTTTTGTTTTGCCTTCGTTTGTTCTTGACTCTCGCCTTCTCTCTTCACCACATGGAGTCCTCTTTGCTGGCACTTGCCTCTTAATCACTAAAAAACATGGCGTCCACTGCATTCACTCCTTGAGATAGGGCCTGACAAACTGACCTACCAAGGTTCACCGAGATTCTCCCTATTCTTTGTTTAGCTGGCCTTGTGGCTGTACAAGTACTCACAGCAAGACTCACAACTCTCACAGGAACTGCAGACTCCCTCGTTCTGAACTTCTGCAGTCAGTGTTTGAAACCTATATATAAGACTTGACTCTCATCCTTGTTAAACTTAATCACATCAGTGATTCATTCATTTCATCCTTTTTTTTTTCAGTCTGCAAAGATATTTTTACAACACGAATCTGTTATCTAAACGTGTAAACGGCTCCTGCCAATGTTTTGTCATCTACAACTTTTCAAAGGAGCTTCTCAACAGAAAGAAAAAAGTAAAAATCCTGCTGAAAAAGGATTTCTACAAAGACGTGAACATGTAATTGTTTTCTTCATTAGGCATCTTAGCCATCAACTTGTACCCAACGAATTTTGTACTTGCTGATTTCCAAAGGCTCAGAACTTCCTCCAAAGGATAAAAAGCTCAGCATTGACATTAGCTATTGTTTACCTCACCCCCAACAACAACAACAACAAAATTTCTCTGTAATCATTAATAGTTGGAAAACCAGAAGCTTTAACATCTGCAATTTGCCCAGACCCATATTATTGGCTCAAGATAAAAGAATTTCCTTATTTGTCATCTTACATGTATTCATTATGGAAAGGCCCTATGTTTAAAGTTCCGTGCTTCATTTCAGAACATCACAAAAGCATAATATATGGAGATACATAACTACATAAATTCTAAATAAGAATGACAAGCATTTCTTTGAAACACAGACCATGCAAGGGTCTGGAGCTTGTATAAACAACAATTTGTTATTTCATGCAAAATTGTTCATTCCCATGCACATAAAGCCTAAGTAATTATCTATCTTATTTATAGTTCCTGAAAGTAGTCATCAGATGTGATTTTTAAAAAACATTTGTTAAGTCAAATATTTCATTAACTCCCAAATGGCCTCAGAGGTATAGGAATTTCACATAAGAAAGAGAAATTGTGTAGGGCAATTTTTTCCCTTATGAAGGTACAGCTGCTTATTGTCAACCTTATGCTTAGAAAAATCACTTAAAGGAAGACACAAACTGACATATGTCTTTCAGCAGTTTGTTATTCACATAAAAATGTGATGTTACATTTGACAAAGATATAAAACAAAGATAAATGTGTAAATTGTAGTAAGTGACCTTTTGCCAATTTCTGATGTTCAAAATAATTTATAATCCAAGACCTTCCATAAAATGGATCTAAAAACATTTGTTTTAATATTATTGTACAGAAATATTCTGGCTGGGTCTAGAAGTTGCCATTTACTTATTATGTGGACACTGCTTTACTAAGACAAAAACTTCTGAGCTTCTATCACCCCTAAAGCTAAAATCACACATAGATATTTAAGAGATTTAAGGCACAGTGATTTTCTCCCCCCTAAACATAAAGGAACTAAAAGAAAGCTTAGAAAGAAGAAAAAAAGGAGCTGGCCTCCATACTATGTTATTACTAATATATTCATTGATCATTCCACAATTGTGCTAAGCACAGACAAAAGTGGCTACCTTCCAGGAGCTTATGATCTGTTAGACCTGTGACATTTAAGTCACCAATAACCTGATGTTTTTTTACATTTATTGGAAAAAAAAGATTTCATTCATAATTCCCAGTACTATACTTATCAAAATTCCTGCTTTCCACTTCCTCTTTGGGGGGTAAAAAAAGCAAGCATCTTTATAAGGTAACAGTTTTTCTAACTTCTGTATTTATCATCAAAATAAAGCGCAGCTGTTTAGGCAAGCAAAGCATCTAGTCTGGCCGTGGGAATGAGAGCCTCTTGTCTAGCTCCAAAATCAAGTTCTCCTCTTCTGGCTACGGGGAATGCTCCCTCATCTTGCAACGCAGCACCCACAGCGACAAGGTTAATCGTGCAAGATGCCTGGTGATAGCTTAGCTCCAAAAGCAACAGGTATCCTAGAATGATCAACAGGCCCATCATGGACTGCAGGTCACTTGCTCTCAACCTGGAGAGAAACGCAGCCTAAGTCAAAAGGGCATTCTCAGTCTCAGCTCCGAGGGCGCTGTCAAGCCCTGCGCGCCGCGCTCACATCCCCTCCCAGCGAACCCCGAAGCCGCCCTGAGAAGACGCGGGGACCAGGAGAACCGACCCAGAGGCCAAGCGTTCAGGGGGTCTCAAGGCTTTGCAGGAAGTCGTTCCGAAAGAGCCACCTGGGCACGTGCGTGACACTCACCTGTTCACACTCTCCAGGCCCCGGAGAGCCGCGGTCCCCTGCAAGTTCGGGATCGGTCCCCCGAGACCGCGGAGCCCTGCCACGCCGCGCCGCGCCGCCCAGTCTGCGGCTTGCGTTTCCGAGACGCGGGCCCGCGATCGCGCGTGGGAGCCGCCGCGGCAGCTGCGAAGACCGACCGACGGGTGCGGGGGGTCTCCGCGCTCGCGCTCGCCAGGACGCGCGGCGGAGGGACTGCGGCAGGACGCGAGCTCAGCCCGGCCGGGGCCGCCGCTCCGCCGCCAGGATGCTGCAGTGCGGCGCGTCGGCGCCCCCTACTGGGGCCAGAGGCCGGTTCCTCCCGCGACGCCGCCTCCCCGCCCGGGGAGAGGAGACGCATCTGTTCCGCGCGCTCCTGCGGCCCGGGGCTGCCTTCCCTTTCCCCCGCTCGGTTCTTGGCCCCTAGGCTCTCGCTGAGGGACTCTCTCCGTTAAAACTTTGCGTGTGGAAGCATCGCTCCGTGGGGTTTCCCATTCCTTCCTTCCGATGATGCTCACAACATCCCCTTGAGGTACCTTTGATTCTCCCCATGTTACCCAACAGGAAATTGAAAGAGAAGATAAATAACTTGTCCAAGGCTAGTAAATGGTTGGAATGAAATCCAGGCCGGATTGGAAGCTGAGAGATGCTAGGAGCGATATAAATACTGAATTCGACTGAAATGTATAGCTCTCTCTTTGACAAAGTTCCAAAGCCTTCGTCTTCTCCTTATATGCTCTGTCTTTGTAGTGTTCGAATGGAAGTCACACTCCATCGTCCTCCAGACCTGAGGAACATGATTGATATCAATGCCGTGCTCGACCTGCTTTCATCTCTCCTCGCATTTGGTATTTACACCTCCCTTGGGGTAAGCACTAGTATAATTATTAGCCTTTCACAGATGAGAAAGTACCCGCTGCAGGGGTACTTGGTGGGAGAGATGGAACCATGGAGGCAGTTTCCAAGGCCAGTGCTGACCTCACAACCCACACCTGGATAAGATGAGCCAATTTGGGGTCTTATAGCCTGTTACCTGTCATCATGTTTGCATTGTACTCATTTTTCTTTCATCTTCTCCTTTAAACCTGAACTTCCTGAATGTTGAGATCTATTGTATGTCTCCCTGGATTTCCAGCCTCTACCATCATGCCTGGAGCCTTGTGAATATTCAAGAGACAAGGTGTTGAGTGAATGAAAAGAAAGAACAAGTTGTGACCAGATATGTTTGATTTCTCTTACATGATTTGCAATAGAATAGTGATAAAAATTGAACGTATAACGGGCCTGAAGTTTCGTAAAGAAGGCTGAGAAAGAGATTTCATCATCTTGGCATACAGTAAGTTTTTGACGTCTGGGATGTGAAAAGAATTATCTCTGTAGCTTATATAGAATTTTATAGAAACCCAATTACATGGAATTTCGTGGCATTTCTGTTCAGGGCTAACATGTTACATTCTTCCCCTATCAAGTTCTATATTCCTGAACATGTATGTATATATGTGTATTTGTGTGTGTGTGTGTGTGTGTGTGTGTGTATTTCTGCAGACTTAAGTTGAAATGTCTAATTTGCCACCCTTCTTGAATGGAGTGATTGAAAAGTCCCCGAACTAGGCCTTTTTTGAAGCATTTCTTTGGGATCTTGTCTATGCAAAGTGTTTCCCACCATTTTCCCACTTAGTCAATATAGGTCAGCGCTCCTCTGTCAACTAGGGAAGCTCTTGCCTCCGTGTTTCCAGTTCTTGATGTACTACACCAAGAGAGATGACTAACTAACTGGACCCTGAACCCATTGTGTTATATCTTCAGTGTGATACCTATATTCAATGGGAGTGTTTCCTTTGTCTCAAAAGCAGCAAAATGGAGCCACTCCCCATTATGATTCTTGCTCCATGGATCAGTAAGAAAGACAGAGGGCAGTTTGCCCTTACAAATCCTCCATATTCCTTGCTAGGGAGAGGTCTTCTCATACTTAAGTCCGTTAGCCTGGCTCCAGGCTTGAGCTAAAACATTTAGCATCTAACTAGTAAATGAATTGTCAGTATAAACCCCAAACACAATAAAAATTGGAATTGTGCGTGTGTGTGCATATGGCAATAATGCTTATTGTAGATTAAATAAGTAGTAGAAAAAATACAAAGAAATAGGAAATCACCCCCAAATTCACACTATCCAGAAATAACCGCCTTTTCTATGAGAGGAAATAGTTACCATAAGAGAACAGAGATTGTTACCACAAGAGAACAGAGATGGATCAAATAGCATTACAGCTATGCTAAGTGTTACTGTTCTTTTTTAACAAATAAATAAGTGCTATTTTTAATTTAAAAATACACTCAATAAAGCAGAAGATAAAGAAATTAAAGCCACCCTTAAATGGTGGCTTCAGATGCTTTCTTATCTCACAAGTTATTTTATGTTCAAGAGTCCACTGAGGTTAAAACTACACAGAATGAGGGGTGCCTGGGTGGCTCAGTGGGTTAAGCCTCTGCCTTTGGCTCAGGTCAGGATCTCAGGATCCTGGAATCGAGCCCCGAATCTTGTTCTCTGCTCAGCAGGGAGCCCACTTCCCCCTCTTCCTCTGCCTGCCTCTCTGCCTACTTGTGATCTCTGTCTGTCAAATAAATAAATAAAAGTCTCTTAAAAAAAAAAAACTACACAGAATGAGATCTGAATTCATTATCCTTAACCATATATTCATTTTTATTTTTTTCATATTTATATATTTATATGGTTTATATTTAACCATTTATTTGTTTTAGTCAATATCATTATCATTTAAGAAGAAGGAAATTCAAAATAAATAAATAAATATAAAAAGGAGGAAATTAGCTGTCTGTCCTCTTATGTCCCTCACTTCCACTTCCTTCTTTCTATATTTTTATTTCTGTATTTTTTTATTGTCAGGATATATAATATTTGCCTTTGTTCTGTATTTCTAATTCCCAGAGTGATCTCAACTTAGTTCTATATTTAAATGGGATACATTTATTTAATTGTTTTACCACAGTTTTTCTATTACTTACTTTTTATTTTGATTAATCTTTTCATTTCTTCATTAAGCAAGGTTTTCAAGAAGGTCTTATAGATGCTATATCATGTAACTGAAAATACCCATCCCTTCCTTTCCCCGTTTTCAATTTATTTTGTAATTACCCGACTCTGGTTTACATGATCTTTTCCTCTTTTTCTTCCTGTGTAACATATTTTGTAGTTATTATATTGTTTATTTTTAAAATCAAACATCGGGGGCACCTGGGTGGCTCAGTGGGTTAAAGCCTCTGCCTTCGGCTCAGGTTATGATCCCAGGGTGCTGGAATCGAGCCTCGCATCGGGCTCTCTGCTCGGCGGGGAGCCTGCTTCCTCCTCTCTCTAGCTGACTCTCTGCCTGCTTATATGATCTCTGCCTGCCAAATAAATGAATAAAATCTTTAAAAAAAACCCAAACATCATATTGGCTGTGATATATAATAAATGAATTCTAATTCTGTACCTACCTTATCGGAGACCTGTTTGCTTTCTCTACGGAGCAATGGTTTGAGGGCTGAGCATTCTACTTCATCTGCCATCCTGAGATGGGAACATAAAGCCAAGAGGAGAGGTCATCTGAGTTTCTGTGTGGTTTCTGTTAAAGTTTACACACTCTGCTTTACTTCTGAGGTTTTACTGAAGACCCCATACCAAGATTCAGTGCAGGTTGTCAGAATCAGATATTATTCCACAGAAAAGATTTCCTCAGGCTTCAAAGAGCTCACCCCCTTTCATTCTTAGGGCCCCCTCCTCTCTCTCTCTTAAGCCTTCAGTGACAACTGCTCACTCTCTCCCCTCCTCTTGTCAGAAAAGGAAAGGATAGTTGCTTAGTTCATTTCACTCCAAATTTAGGTGTTCATTCTTAGTGGAAAAGAATACCCAGGATTTGATGACTCACCAATACTACTTCTGGAGAGAGGGCAGTTATCTTTTATTATTCTTTTATTTCCTGAGAGGATTTATTTTGAAGTTTTATGGAAAGAAATCATAACTTTCTCCTTGTTTTTTTTTTTTTTTGCTGCTAATTTTGTTTTGTTTTGTTTTTTACTTAAAGGGATATTTTATTATTGTTATTGTTTATTTAGCTAGATGTTAGGCAAGGGCAAGTCTGACTGTGGCCACAACTAGACTTCCCCTCTGACTGAGAATGCTGAAGGCTAACCAAAATGTACGAAATAGCTATTTAGAAGCATTGGAAAACAACCAAGGCTGAGTGCCAATCCCTGACAGGAGGGAATGCACTTGGGTTTAGCCCCACAGTCATCCAACTTTTCTCCTTGGGGGTATTTGAAGGGCAGTGGTCCATGAAATTGGAGTTCAGACAACAATCAGAGCAGGGTTCAGGGCTACTAATGCTACTGGATTCAGAGGGTTAAAGTGCCACAGAGGATAGCCACAGAAGCAGAACTCCCAGTATTTGCACAGAAATGCCCCTGGAACCTTGGCCATTTCCTGGGCTCTGCATTGTTTGGTGAGTCTCTCAGAGACCTAGTAAAAGAACAGCTGCCTAGGGTCTGAAAGCTAGGTGGCGATTTTAGAGACCTCCGAGTCCTCAGAAGACATGAAAGTTGAGGCTAGCCAGAGTTTAGAGGACTTTCTGACATTCAACTGAGGACTCAGAAAGATTATAAGACCATGCTTTAGAAATGAGGGCAATAATCTAAGAGTAATGGCAAATCTGACCCTCCCCTGAACAGGGATTAAAAAGAAGCCTGGACAGGGACAAGTTAACCCACCAGTAAATGCACTGCCTGCCAAAGCAAAAAGCAACACTGTTAAGAAAGATAACATAATCCAGAGCCTCTAGAACTATCATCTATAATGTCAAGTCCTCTGTATTAGTCTGCTAGGGCTACCATAACAAAATACCACAGGCTGGGTAGCTTAAACAACAGAAATTTATTTATTACAGTTCTGGAAGCTGGGAAATCCAAGATCAGTCCTGGCAAAATAAATTTCATTCTGAGGTCTTTCCTCTTGGCTTGTAGGCAACAGTCATTTTACTGTACTCACATGACTTCTTTGCACCTACAGAAAGGTAATAAGAACACTCTGGTATCTCTTCTTATAAAGACACTAATCCTATCAGATTAGGGCCCCATCCTTATGACCTCATTTAACCTAAATTACTTCTGTAAAGGCCCTATCTCCAAATACAGTCACATTGAGTGTTAGGGTTTCAACCTATCAATTTTGGAGGGACAGAAACATTCTACCCATAATATCTCTAGTAATAATTACAAGGTAGGCAAGAAAAAAATTACCAATAATAAAGAGATAAAAGTCAATAGCAAAACAACACTAGATGACCTAAAGTGAGTAGACAAGGACTTTAAAATTTCTAAGACTACTGTGTTAAAGCCTATAGAGGGAATTATGAACAAAAGTAGATGAAAACATAAAGTATTTTCATCCATTTGTGTGTTTCAACAAAAAACAAAAACTATAAAAATGATTAAAAAAACTTTCAGAACTCTGCAAGCTAATACTTGGAATTAAGAACTCGTTCAATGTGTTCAACAATAGATGGAAAGATCAGAAGACAGGACCAATTCAAAGATACATCATTAGAAAATGTTCAAAATGAGCCACAGAGAGAAAAATAAATGGAAAGACCATGACAGAACTTGAGAAATGTAGAACATGGTAAAAAGGTTCTAACACACATGTAATTAGAGCTCTACAAAGAGAGGGAAAAATGAGATGCAAACAATCGCTAAAGAAATAATGCCTGAAAATTTTGCAATCTGATAAAAACAGTAATCCTCCAATTCAAGAGCTCCATGAACCCTAATCAAAATAAAAACAAAACTAGACCTAACCACACCATGGCAACTTATTGAAAACCAGGTTACAGAGAAAATATTAAGAATAGCCAGGAAGACAAAAAAGACATAATTTTAAAGGAAAAAACGGGTGCACTTGGGTGGCCTAGTCAGTTAAGCTTCTGCCTTTGGCTCAGGTAATGATCTCAGGGTCCTGGGATCCAGCCCTGCTCAGCCGGGGTCTCTGCTTTACCCTCTGTCCCTCCCCACTGTTTGTGCACATTATTTCTCTCTCTTTCCTCTCTCTCTCTCTCTCTCAAATAGATAAAATATTTTTAAAAAAATAAAGGAAAAAGCAAGAATGAGCAGTAACCTCGACATAAAGTAACAAAGACTTGAAAAGATAGAATGACATCTTTAAGGTGCCAAACTAGAATCCTGTATTTACTGAAATAAGCCATTTTCAGACAAACAAAATTTGAAAGAGTTATTGCTAGCAAAACAATGGGAAAATAAAGTTTCTAGATGGAAGTATAAAAATCAAATAGTAATTACCAACTTCAGATAGGGTATATATAAATGAAAATAAATTAATATTGGCCATTAAAAGCTACAAGCATTAAGATGTCTTATGGGGATAAAATAATATCTAGAAGAAAAGTATATGACAATAGCAAACAGATGGGAGAGTAAAAATGAAGTTAGGCTGCTATAAAGTTCTTCAATAGTTTGAGATATGGCAAAATTACTAATTTAAGATAGACTACTAATTTAAGAATGCATTTTGCAATTCCTAGGAAAACACTAAAACATTCCAAAAGTATTGTAATAGGATAAAATGCAATTAAAATACTATAGTAAAGAAGGCAGGAAAAAAGGAATAAAGGAACACATAGATGGTACAAATTGACAGCAAATAATTAGTTGTACAGTTAAATCCAGCTATCTCATGATTATATTAAATGTAAATGTATTATATACTCTAATTAAATGTTAAAATTGTCAGACTGAGTTAAAATGATGTGACTGTAAGTTTTTTACAAAAAAATACATCTTAAACATATAGGTGTACTGAGAGTTAAAAAAAAAAAAGAAAGAAAGAAAGAAAAAAGAAAAGGAGTGCCATGAGAATATTAATCAGAGGGAAAGGGAAACTTTGCAACTGAACTTCATTTTATACCATTACTTACATGAATGTCAACCAAAGCCCCTGTTCTTAAGCATTATGCTTTACCACTTTTTAATACTGCTGGGCTCATCTCTGTGTGTAAGATTTCCCTGCCTTGGCCAAGATGGATTCCCTCCATTCTACTTTCCCACTCTAAGTTATCCAGTGGTGCTAAGCTGAGCGTGATGACAGTATTTGAAATGAACGTGTTTAGAGAAATATAAGCTATGGCTACTATCCTGTATCTCTTTTGCATGGGAGTCTCACCATAAATCCCCCCTCCCTGTCCTGGTGGAACAGGGTGTTGTAACTACATCCTCTTTTATTAGGAAAGAGAGCAGACCATGAATGCCCATATGAGGCTACAAAAGCAAGTTTCTAATTCTGCAGGGTTTTGAACCATAACCCCTGAACTAAATTTAGCTTTCAGGAGTCCATCTCTGTTAACTATTTTTCCAGATCACTGGAGATTAAATTATCTAGCAGAATTGGAATTCTTATTGAATTCTTATTGCTTTTGCTTTTACTAATATCTGACTGGACAGTAATGTGAGAGAAAGAGAGAGAGAGAAAGGTGTGTGTGGGAGGAATAGTAAGGGGGAGACTATTCATTCACAACAAATGCAATTTAATCGCCACTACAGGTATACAAGCTGGACTCAAATAATTTGATACATTCAGATGGAATAGTAAAAGATTTTACTGGAAGTTAATGCTGCTCAGATGATATCAGATGATCTTTACTTCATAAACTGGCAGAAAATTAGAAACATATTCATGGAGTTCTGACAATTTGTGGGACCTGAACTGACATATTAATAATAAAAATCGGCCAACCACAGAGTTAATAGAGATGTTAAACTTATTTACCTAGGTAAGTCCATGTGATTTTTCACTAACTTTGTTTGATAATACATGTAAACAATTCTGAGCTGGAATATTTTTTTAAACCTCACCAACTAGGATGGAATAATCAGACATATGATCTGTGATTAAAAATAATGTTAAAAAACCCATATGCACCAGAGGCATTTCCCTAGCTGCTCTGTCTCCTATACAAGACAAGACACTATACTTAAATGAAATGGTAATTTTATGAATCCAGTTGATGAGACGGTTGTGAGCTAAAATGAGAAAATAGCGAAATAAGAAAGTGCATGAATAGGGGTTGAAGACCTAAGAACATTTCATCAGCTACTAAAAATTCTGAAGTTTGAGAATAGTCACCAACTGATTCAGATAAGCAGAAAACTCAGAGAAAACCGTAGAAGGTGAAAAAAATAGTACAATTTTTTCCCACCATTTCTCCATGGCTATTCGCACAGTTCCTGGCACAGATAAAATTCAACTCATTTTTGTTATTGTTGAAAAAAATAGTTGGAATAAAAGAAAGTGGGTATATAGTCTGCAAATAATTAACCTTAAAATAAATGTATAGTAATTTCTGGTTTAATATTTCATCTGGGTACTTGTCCTTGACTAAATAGCTCTGAAAATCTAACTAAAATATGCAACATAAGAATTAAGAAGGATGAAAACTCACACCAACACCAAAACCTAAAGCAACACTTAAATAAACCCAACCACTTTAACAGTTTAAGACATATTCTTCCGCCTTATCAGACAGAAACACAGACACCCCAAAACATATATTATAAATTTACATTTTGGACTGTAATTTATAAATTATTCTTTTCTCACTATATTTTAGAGATCTTTTCTTGTCACCTCCCATGTACATGCCTCATTGATTTTAACCTTGTCATGGTATTAAGGTACGATTGTACAGAATATAATTTATGTATTTAACCATCGAAAGGATACATTTTAAAATAAGAAATATTATCTCTTATCTTTTAAAAGTGCAATACATCTGTATATATTGATTCAGAGATATTTCCAACAAAAAAACAAGGTGTAATATATAAAGTGTGATATCATTTACATAGAAAAGCCAACTGATATAATTTCTATGTGGACACACACATATACACATGACTTTGTAGTAAATGTATGAAGGATGTAAAGCAAACAGATGAAAGTGGGTAAGGGACAGGTGGGCCAACAGAGGGAGAGATAAGTAGGCGACTGCAAGATCAGGCTCATTAAAAATCCCATAAATGTGGAGGTGTAAAGAAACCAAAGATAAGGGAACCCAGACCATCCTGCCCTAGGTGTCAGTGGTGGGTCCCTGTTATAACAGGTACTTGTGGCCAAGAAAGAATTATTGGACCCTAAAAATGAAGCAAGCCATTGAAGGAATTATCACTAGTCTCTACTCAATGGTGCTATTACTGGAAATGTTAATAGGATTTTAAGTTCCTTGGGTAACCTTCAATAAAAGACCAACCCTAAAGGCCTTCAATAGCCACCCTGTCGGACCCCTCTCACTCTTGAGAGCTTTTTCTGGATCCTCACTGAATAAAACTCAATCACTTTACTCACCCTCTTTTGTCCTCAAAATTCATTCTTCAACGACTGCCTGAGACAAGAACCTAGCTCTCCCGCTTCAAAAGCAGGTAACCTCTGAGAGGCATCTAGGGTTGCTGTAGGTAAAGGTGGTAGGCTTGCCTATCAGGTTTTAATTTGTTTTATTTAGTTTATCTTTTTTTAAATTTTAAATTCAATTAGCCAACATTTTGTACCTTAGTTCTTGATGCAGTTTTCAACAATTCATTCTTTAGTTTACTTTATAATGAAGATATAATGTTGTATCAGGTAGAAAATTAAAAATTTTATTTTTGCTTAAAAAAATAAAGAAAATATTAACTAACATTTCATACCTGAATTCTGGACATGGTTGGAAAAGCCTGTCAAGGAAAATTGGTTCATCTACAGTGAAATCCTCAATGCAAACATGAATAAACAGGTTTATTCTGTAGAGCTCTATCTCTCACATGAGTGATGCCAAGATTCCTCAGACACTTTTCTCCAGGGATTGTGAATAATATTTTAGCCATCATGAATGGTGATAATGGGAAAGCATTAAAGTCAACTGGAAGATGCTGCCATTCATGTCAAATGCTAGACTGGCAGGCAGGCTATGCTGCTGTTGGTCCAGCCAGGTGGGGTGGGAGTGTCAAGGTCACCGCAGGGCTGACGTTGTGCCCCAAGGGCTCACTTTTATCAAAGTCTGCTTCTAGCTAAGTCACCTTTAGGTTGCCTCACTAATGGCATCCTCTTGTAAATGTCACACATAGTTAGCCTTTACTCTCCCCGCCCCCCTTTGTTAGATGGTAACATTGGGAGACAATAATGCTGGAGCTTATTGAAGAGCAAACACCAAAATACACAACTGACACTTTGATAGCACAGAGCTCAGAATATAAAACACACAACTCAAAATCTATTTCTAGGTGTTTGC
Organism: Mustela putorius furo; assembly: GCF_011764305.1. Lineage (NCBI taxonomy): Eukaryota > Metazoa > Chordata > Mammalia > Carnivora > Mustelidae > Mustela > Mustela putorius. The sequence goes on along the minus strand of NW_025422368.1, from coordinate 33,060,075 downwards.
AAAACGTTAGAAGAAAGCAATTTCCTTTACATTTTAGTAACTTAAAGATCGGTAATTAAACTGGGCTTTTAACTAATACAAGAACTGAGAATTCTTTCATTCTGATACAAAGAAGCAATTGTCCCAGCTTTGAATGGGACAAGAATAACCTAAGATTGACAGGAGAGCATCAATAGAGTCTGGGTTATGTAATGAAACAAATCTGGATCCACCAAGCAGGGAGCTGGTCCTCCCAGCTGCCACCAAGGCTTTTCCTGGTTCTCTGACAGGGACAAATTATAATGCCAAAAGAGTATTGTGTAGTATGTTCAAATGTATGTAGTTATTCCTGTGTTCACAACACAAAGCAATCATTCTCAAGTTATATATTCTTGTCCTTGTCATAAAGTCTTAAGTTAAAGTTAACCTCCTCAGAAGTTCTATATTGGGTAGACCCCACCTAGCCATTTCATCAAGACTCTGCAAATCGAGGGGCTCTGGGGGGCTCAGTCAGTTAAGCATCTGTCTTCAGCTCAGGTCATGACCCCAGGGCTAGAACAAGCCCCACATGGGGCTCCCTGCTCAGCGGAGGAGTCTGCTTCTCCCTCTGTCTGCTACTCCCCCTGCTTGTGTTCTCTTTCTCTCTTCTCTCTCTTTTTAACACTTAAAAAAAAAAGATCCTGCAAATCGAGTAAGCAGACCTTTTATCAAAACTATGTTATTTATTTTATTTAAAAAATCGTTGTATTTTGTGTCATATAGTCTGAGGACTGCCCAGCAAGAGAGGACAAATTGGGTATTTCGAGGCTTTCAAGTGTGCTGATCCTGGCTGGTACAAGAGGAGAGAACGACTACCTGAAAGAAGTTCTTCCATTAGAGCGTGAATCCATTTTTATAGCATTCTGCAAAAAGCTCCAGAAACATCCACCTAACATCAACTGATATGCCACTGTAACCAGAGGACCTTGGCAAGGGTTGGGGTTCCAAAGAGCTGGTGGCACAAGCCTGGGTGGAAATATGCGAATGTTAAAGCCTCAGGAGTGGTCAGATGAAAGTGACACAGAGAGGTCAGTTTCATTCAAGTCAAAACACAGAAGCAAGAATCTGGGGTCGGGAGAGAACCAGAACCAAAAACTGGTAGGAAGTAAATAAATAATAAATACATCTGTTTTGACAATTGGTTAGTTAGGCATTCCATCCTGTTTCCCACCATCTCCCAGAGGCCTGAGCCCCCCATGTCCCCCATGCTCTCTGCAGCCATGATGCCCTGAGCCTGCTGCACAATCCAAGTGGAAAACAGGCATCGCTCAGCTCCATCTGTCCTCCTTCCCTCGCTGTATATACCTCCACCAAGTGTACCTGGCCCCTGTTCCTTTCTCTTAGGTTCTGCCAGGGTGACAGAAGCAGTTTGGGAAATTAATTCCCGCTAGGTGTTCACTGGCGGCAATAGCACATGGAAAAGATCAGGAGCAGCAAAGGCTGGAATGTACGCTTTGCCACTTGCTAATTAATCACTGTGTGCCTGGTTATGCCTGGAACCCGAGGAAAAGAATGCTTGCTTTAGAAGGTTCTTGCGAGGACTGCATCAGATCCGTGATGACACGGGGTTCTAGATGGTGACAGTATTCAGTCACTTTTTGGAGGAGTAGAAACCAGAGCTCACACTTAAGGTTGTTAACAGTTTTCTGTTTCTGGAGGTGGAGAAGCCAGTGGAGGCAGTTCCTTCTGTTCTAGGATGAACTGACATTAGATCGTTTTGGATTATGTAGACGGAAGGCAAGACATTGTTGCGGGGGGAAAAGAATATAAGGAAAGGAGTTCGTTTATTTGCTGTGAGTTTGTTTTTGCTAATCAAGGGCCTGGGGTTTAGCTACTGTCCTCAGGGAACATAAAGAATCATCCCCCTACAGGTCTCTTTGCCTCCATGAATTTAAAATAGAGGCAAATGGGGCCTTTAGAGAAGAATGGCACAAGGAACTAGACCTCATTCTCTTTGAAGTTGAAAGTTATTGAGCCTGACTGATGGATTGGAGTGACTTCACAGAGGTTATCAGCTCCCAAAGCAAATATCAGGCTTTAAAAAAAAATTTTTTTTTTAGAAAGACAGACAGACAGACAGATAATGACAGAGATAGCCAGAGAGAGCACAAGCAGGGAGGGGAGGGAGAAGCAGGCTCCAGCTGAACAGGGAGCCTGACATGGGGTTTGATCTCAGGACCCCAGGATCATGACGTGAGCCAAACGTATATGCTTAATCAGCCTGAGCCACCCAGGTGTCCCAAATATCAGGCTTTTCAGGAAAAACATCATATAGAATGAGAAAGTCTAGACCAACTCCCTGGATTCAAAACCAGCTTCTCACTTAAGAGATGGGGCAGCTGCCTCAAGATACAGCATATGCTGAATGCTAATAGACTGGAAACTGGGTGAGAAGTAAAATCTCAAATGAAGAGATCAGGGTTCCCACCTGGGAAAGCTGTTAATAGGAGGGCAAGATGGTAGAATTTGGCAGGGATTATTAGAGAGAGATGGCTTTACATTATCCAATATTCCACGCAGATTTTGGATATACAGTGGAAGCCATTTCTTGGTCATTTACTTCTTAATGGGTCCTAGGGAAATTGGGAATATTTCCCAAACCAGGCTTCTCTAGGAAAGAATCGAGCAGGGGTCACAATTCAGTTTGGTGGTTTATATCTGACTTTGAATATTTGTGTCAGCTAGTCGGTGCCGGTAATAGAAACTAATCAACAACACTCGTGGTGTTTATAAAGGTAAAAGCGGGGCAGTGAAGTTGAGGTGTTATCAAAAGAACTCTAGTTACTGGCTTAGGAAGAGGCTTTTTGATTTATAAAGACCATCGTTCAGCTTTCAGATATTGATTCTCAGAACTGACTGAGCCCATCCGACTTGAGTTCCTCAAACTTAGTAAGAGAATGAAGTGTATACATCAGGTGTCTAATTAAATTTTAACAACATACATCAATTTCTTGTGACTGGAAAGACTGTGTTCCCTCTTTCTTGGTCACCCTCTTTCTTAAATGTCAAGAAAGCATAATAATATTCACTAGGGCTCAAAATAATACAAAATGGGCACAGAAGAACATGTCATCTGGCGTAGACTGTGGCAAATTGTATTCATTCTTTCTAATTTATAGTTATTTTTAATATATTTTATTATTAAGTTGCAAAATAGGTACCAGTGATGTATATGCAAATGAAAGGAATTTCTCTGCATATCGGAAATCCACTATATACCAAGAAAAAAAGGACCTGTCCTCTTTTTTTTTCTCCTTGCCTCTTTTGTTCTTTTTTCCTGGAGAGGATGAAATTAATTTGATTAGGTAGTCTGGTACTAAATTATAATCCAATTCCACACCCAGTTTGAAGTTGAAATACTTTTAAAAATCTCTCCATCATCCAGTTATAGAAAATCTGTTGGTTTCTTCTATTAGTCATTAATTTACAAATACAGATTTCACTAGTTTCACTCCCAGAGGGCAAAACTATTTCCCTTATTCCTAAATGTTCCAGGACACCCTGATGGTGCTTGCATCCATAGGAGGCTTTTTGTGATCACTCCATGATGTAAAGGCTGGATACCAACTTTAGAATTGCCCCTTTTCTATGGCATATTTCGCTAAGCATCCCTTTATTATGGGGAGGCACTATTAACTTAAGATTTATGACTTATTTAAGAAAATCCCTGCACATATTGAATAATCACTGATTCTATAGATGGTATATAGTTGTTTATCCTGCAAATAAGCTCAGAATTAGAATGGCCATCCTTCTCCTCTGTGTTAAAGTCAGGGATTCTGGTACCCCTGCTCTCCATCCAGAGCCCAGCTTGCTGCTTCCAGCTATCACATAACTATGTTTCTGGATCTTCAGCATTCAAGAAACACTTTGAGAATTTGCGTTTCATCATTCTCCATTACCTAGAAGCATTCCCTATGGAATGACTTCTAGTCTTAGGTGACTAGGGTGTTCCTTTTCTACAAAGTTTTCATCTGTTATGGGGAGGGAGGCTGTCCCTTCTGCTGTCCCTTCCACAGCTATGGTGAAGAGAGGCTTTCACTGAGGTGAAATTCCCTGGCAATCTTGGCGAGATAAGAAGAGTCGAATTTGGATGCCTCCCAGAAGATATGGTCCATTACTTATCCAAGCCTTCACTTGATAGTGAAATGACCTTCACTTTGGAGTTACTTATTAAGTTATAGAAGAATCCTCAAACCCATCCTGTATAGAAAAAAAAAAAAAACACATCCTTTGGGGCTTTGCAAGATTTTGCTTTTAATGTTTTATGACAATGTATTTATGTTACTTTTGGTTCAGAGAATAATTTGTGAGTTAATTGCAAGGATTTGTTAACAGCAAGAATGGAATATGGAACTATTTAAATATGAATTTTCATCCCTGCATTAAATAAACATCACAAAGTCTTTAACAGTTTTTTGCTTCTACATTTTGATGTTTAACAGCAGTTTTAAAATCTGAAATACTGTTAACAATTGGATTAGAATAACAGTTTCTTAAAACCATGGATACTTGCTTACTCCATGAGCAAGAAATATCTTAGGATAGATGAACTGATACACAGTAAATTAGAAATCTTTAAATTAATACATGCAACCCAATGAAGAGGCAGATATACTTGTTATCATTTATTTATTTATTAGAATTATTTTTTATAAAAATATATATATTTTTTATCCCCAGGGGTACAGGTCTATGAATCGCCAGGTTTACACACTTCACAGCACTCACCATAGCACATACCCTCCCCAATGTCCATAACCCCACCCCCCTTCTCCCAGGCCCTCTTCACCCAGCAACTCTCAGTTTGTTTTGTGAGCTTAAGAGTCACTTATGGTTTGTCTCTCATTTTTAAGATAAAGGGAAAAAATAAGTGATTTGTCTCTCATGCCCAAAAAGTCAGGGCAGCAAGTAAAAAGATGAGCTCCTATAAAGTCACTGAGACACATTACTTTTATTATAATGCAATAGGTTTCCAGGTGGTTAATGTTCTCAGACTATAACAACTAGATTATCAACTTCATATTACCCATATGAGTAAAAACAATAACCTCTAACATTCAGATAGCACTTCTATGACATTTTCAGTTCTTTCATACTATCAATAGCTTCATTGTAGAGATAAATCAGGTAAGACCCCAAGATTACCTTGTCTAAATAAACTAAGTTAGCAATTATTAGACACTACTTAGTGTCTCATATATATATATATATATATATATATATATTAGAATATGAATTTTGTCTTATAAAATATGTGTCTGATATTTGACTATTTAATCTTTCACTTCTGGGTTATCTGTATCATTTCTTCACATTAACAAACATTATTGAGTCTCTAATATCCCCAAGGTACGATGTTGAATTCTGAGGATATTTTAGGGAATAATACAGACCCAGTTCATCTCCTATGGATTTACATAATCTGTAGAATTTATGTTGTGGGTAGACAGTTATTAAATAAGTTTTTATTTTTATGGAATACTTTTGAGGAGTTTTATTCACACTTGCACCCTCATTATGGTATATGGTACCATATGATATGGTATACATCTCTTCACTTGTCTGTTGTGCTCTACAAGGTACTGGCAGACCCAGATATGCTGGGCGCTGATTGGATGGTAACTTCTCCAGAAAAACAAAAACAAAAACAAAAACCCAGACTCATGAATTATATAGCAAATGCGGGGACAGGTCTATAATTTATCTTCAATAGAAGAGGGTGAGGGAGGAGTGGCCAAGACAGAGTCAGAAGTAAAGATCATAGTGAATCTCCAAAGGATAGTTGTAGCCCAGAAGGTGAGCTGCCCGGCAGATACTGCCTGAAACTAATATGATGTTATGAGTCAATTATATTTCAATTTTAGAAAAGGAGGATGGGTCCATTTACTCTGAGTAGTTCTTTAAGTGAGGTCATTTAAGTTTGGGGTTAAATCTGAATATGTTAGGACAGTAGAAAATAATTTAGAAATGTACAGAGAAAACATCAAAAAGGAAAGACACCTATTGGCTAAAGAATCACTCTTAGAGAAAAAAGAAATCTAATGGTGATTATTAAGAAGTTTGCTATGAGGTATGGAAGTAAATTCACTCTTTTATTTCCTCCAATTAAAATTCTGACTGTTCCTAGTGCTTCTCTGAAGTGCATTTGACTTTGGAGCACATGACCGAGTACTGAATCTTTATTAGAGCTGGTACAGAAAAAGCTATGGGTCTTTCCTGTGGAAAACCATATATGGGTGACAATATTAATAATGATAGATGCTACTTAGATACTACTATGCCTTAATGTTTTATGTTATATTACCTTACTGAATTTAATCTTGACCCTGACTATATGATTTAGTGCGTAGTTGTGCTTTTAATTGCCTTGGCCTTTAATTGACACTTATTACTACCTCTCATCTTCCATTAGCGAAACTCAGTTACAGGGTAACACCAGATGTACAGGGAACTGGGAAATGCAGGCCCCGCCTACACAGCCTCTTCCCAGCAATAGCCCTATGGTTTGAAAGAGCACACGTTTGATTGGCAGCCAGCCACATGGGCCGCATCAACAGGTAGATGCTCTCACGTAGCAGAGACGGTTGAGAGATTTCCTCAATGCCACACAAATAGAAGTGGAAGAGCACACTCTATGTCAAATATTTTTGTAGATGCTTAATGCATCTGTTTTCCAGTTAAATTTAAGGCAAAGTTTCTGTAAGTGAAATGAGTTAGATGAAGTAAAGTTAAGCAGGCTGCCCAACTACCAGAATTAAAAGACAACAGAAAACCTTTAAAAGGAATAACCTTTTTATGTATCAACAAGCAATGAACTCCAGGACACACTGTTACATGAAAAAGAAACAGCAAATGAATTTGATACAATTTGTATTTTTAAAAACAATTGTCCTTATACACATGCATGAGTTCTCATACATACATAGTCTACCCCTAGGAGGATACCGGTACAGTGGTTTCCTCTGGCGAAGGGAACTGAAGGCTTGAAGAAATATTTACCTTTCCCTATGTACCCATTTAGATCTTGAATGTTTTATAATGCCCAAATAATTACCTGTAAAAATTTTAAATTTAAGTAAAACCACAAAAAATATCAGGAGATAACATAGCCTTTTGAGAATTACTGCTCTTTTGCCAGATGGGAGAAAACTCAGTGCTGACCTTCTGCCCACACTCTTGGCAGCCATTAGTAGCCTGCAAGTGTATCCTTCCTGACTCCCTTCAACTTGGAACTGTAGTGACTCCTGGCAACCTTAAGGAACATTGCCCCTGGGCCCACTGCCAATAAACAACTCTTTGACATGGTTCTGCTTTCCCATTTCCTGGAAATTGAGCCATCTCAACTGACTAAGCACCAACCAAGCCCCCCCCCCCACCATGCCCCCACCTCAAATTTTCCACTTGTGCCTGGATCTACTCTCCCGAGACTGAAAGTCTAGCCAGCCTTTCTGGATGACTGGTTCCAGTGTAGCACACATGTGGGAAATCAGCAGAAGTAAGCCACGATGTATAGTTGGCATATGAGAGTTGAGAAGAAATCATGAAATTCCAAGTGTGAATTTCTATGATTAAGGATTTTAAAGGAACAGGAATCACTTTGTTTCCAATTCATGTTTATTAAGCAAATTATTAGTGATTTTTATGCCAGCTTATGTAGTTAAGTCATGCTTTCCCAGGGCTAGAATTGATTTTCACAAGCTTGAAAGCAGGTACAAAAAACTTAAAAATCTTTGGGCCAGAAAGCCCCTTTCCTACTTGGCGAAGTCTTAATTATCACTGCTCACACAAAGAGTTGATGCATTAGTTGAATTTTCTAGATTTCAATGTTTAAAGTTGTTCACTAAAGTTTAGAACAATGCTAAAAATTATCTTGCAGTCCAAGATGGTTGCACAGACAGCAAATGTTGTTCCAGTGATACATAAAATATTGTTCAAATCCTTTTGCCTTACATTTGAGTCTCTTTCTCTCTCTCTCTTGTTTTAGGGAGAGAATGCAACTAAACAAATTAGAAATTCATCCTTAATCCTAATGGCTGAATCTCCCTTTAAAATTATATAAGCAAGTGTTGTCTCCACTAGAAGTTAACATAGTTTGAACTACAGAGGAAAAACAAAACTTGTAACTGAAAAAACTTTAAAGCATAGGCTATATTAGGAAAAGTTATACCACATTCCTCAACTAGAACATGATGCCTTGCTTGAAATGCAAATGGAGAACATATTATTTGGACTTTCTGTACATTCTCAAATTTTTCATGGTGCTTGTATGGTGTGTATTACATACATTCTTTAATTCCATTATATATTCACTCATGTCAGACAAAAAATTTTAAGACTATTGATTTTAAATGTATTTGGACAGTTAAAAAAATGTCAGTATACAATGTTTGTTCTTCAGTCTAAAAGTGGGTATTTAAAAGTGGATATCTCAGGTCAAAGACCAACTTTTCAAATCAAATAAAAGAGCCAGCAATTATGTCCTTGCATTTAGATATGAGTGTGAAGATGAATTCTAGCTGCTTTCCTAATAGTTTTTTGGTTGGTTAGTTGGTTGATTGTGGTTTTTTTTTGATTTGTTTTGTTTTAGTTTTAGTTTTTATTTTTTGTTTTTATTTAAAAGCATTCTCTTCCATGCCCCACAAACCTTTAAAACTGAAATGTGCTCCCTGGTGCTTTCCATTTACTAGATTCTGCTACTGATCAAACAAACTGAGAACAATTTACTTCTATTGAAAAGGTCATTTCATGATATTTTGGTTCGCCAATGCTTTTAATCTTATTATAAATTACAGTACATCCCAACATTAGCTAATGGATTTATGTCTGTCAAAGAACCACAGCAAAAGCAAATTTCATCTCTGGTAGAGAAGGATCCACGTGGTAACATTTTGCCTTTAACTCTTCAAAATCCTGTCATACCAGCATCTGTTTTTCCCCTCATCTCTGTCTTCATCCCTCCTTAAGTTTCTTTGCAAGTTCCTTCTCTATCTTACCTCTGAATAGTGGAGCTCCTTGGAGTCATGAGGTGGACCCCTCTTTCTTTTCTCTTTCCTCCTAAATTTTCTCAGGCAGTCCTACAGTTTACATGCTATCTGTGTGCAGATGAACCTACATTTACAGAGCTCTCTAGTAGCTGTGAACTTTCTCATGTCTGGGGCAGAGACCCAAAGACTGAGAGCAATGCAAGGACCTCCACATCCCAGAGAAGAGGCTGACCTCACATTGGGAGGTCATGCTGACTGGGAAACCAGCACCAGCAGCATTAGCCTGCTGCCTGCCTTCAGAATATAAAGGGAAGGCAGCAGATCCACTGGAAGGTTGCAGGAGTCAATAGCACGGATTTCCTGACAGGAAATTGTCAATGTACTGTGCATGCCCTCCCATGTTCTCCACCCAGCCTTGAAGGAGGGGAAAACACACCTCTCATTCCCCCCACCCCAATAAGTTTAGTTAACATCCATCTTCTCATATAAAACAGAAACGTACGAAGGAAGGGAAGTAGGAGACTGGTGTGTATGTTGTAGAATGTTGTGTGCAGTTTAGGCCTCTACCCACAACATGATAGTTGCATCATTTCTCCTCCTCCCCTCTAATTGTGCCATTCAAAAGTGTCTCCGGCTATTGGCCAATGTCCCTGGGGTCAAAATGTCCCCCACTTGAGACCCTGCCATACTTTATTTATACCAGTTATTCTGTCCTGTCTTCCAAGTCCTGCAGAGATTCAGAACAATCACAAGCCTCTAGAAACATTGAGGGCACATACCACCGTGTTCCTCAGAGAGCAACTATAAGACAGCTTGGGGGAGAACAGAGATTTTAAAATGGATGAGTACTGGAACTTTAATAGTTTGGGAATCATACTAGATTTTTGGTTTTCTGATACTGAGATGAAAAAACATGAGTTTTCCTCATTCGAGGGGAAAGAAAAAGCAAGTCAGCAGAAAGGAGTTAAAAAGACAGGCTAGGGAAAGTAAACAAAGCTGCTTTCTGCTTTCAACTTATTGGCTTCAGATTCTTCCAGTTTTGTATTATCCAAAGGTGAAAGCCTCCAAGGATTAAATACCTAGGATTAAATACTCAGCTGAACACATGACATCTGTATTTAGATGCTTTCTAAGCATCTATAATTTAGCAGATCCAAAACTTGATTGAAGCCCCTTGGAAGTGGAATTGGACTCTTCCTCCAGCATTTTCCATCTCTTTACACACCTTATCACCCATCCACTCGCCCAACCCAGAAAACCAGGAGGGAAGCCTCTTCCTTCTGCTAGATCATCTAAATTTTTGCAAGTCCTGTTGATTCTATCAGCAAATGCATAACACATCCATTCTCATTGACCAATAGCTCTTGTTATAACTCTTGTCCATGGCATAGTCATCCTTCCCTGGATCACACAAAGATAACCCTCTATCCGATCTCCCCAGATCTATGGCGGTCCTCTCTCAGTCTATCAACGCAGGATTCACAGTGATTAACTTTGTAGCCATTTTATTAAAGTGCCTCAACTCCCATGGTATAAACCTAAAGCAGGCTTTTCTTTTTCTTTTTCTTTACTGGTTCCCTCTAGGTAGCATCTTCCTGGGCAAGGTCTTACCCCAATTCCCTAACTTTCCACTCACTTGTGATCAGTTAGCCATTCCGTTTCTAAGACTCGGACCTATTTACCTGAACACTTTATTTTTTTAATTTTATTTATTTTTAAAGATTTTATTTATTGATTTGACAGAGAGAAAATGAGAGATCTTTCCGCGTGCGGCGGGTTATTGTTTGCTTGTCTTGTTTTGTTTTGTTGTAATTTACTTCTGAATAGCACAGTGCTATAAAAAACATGTTGATGACAGAATAAATACAGAAATCGAGAGTAAGCCCTTAGAATCGGGAGCAATTCGACTTCCAGACATGTGATCAGTGAACTCATCTTGCTGAAAAGGAAGAGGTCAGTTTGGATTTTTTTTTTTTATATTTCATTTTCCTAATGATTCATTCTTATGTTTTTCTTAAAAGTATCCATCTGTGATGGAGTGGAAAAGAAAGAAAGAGGAAAGTGAGCACACGAGAGAGGAGGGAAAGGAGGAAGAGAACAGAGGGAGAAGAAAAGAAGGAGGAGAGAAATGGAGAGAGAAAGCTGGATCTTTAGCACAAGTAGTTTAAGAATTACGGCACCAGGGGCACCTGGATGGCTCAGTCACTTAAGTGTCCAAATCATGGGTTCAGCTCAGGTCATGATCTCAGGATTGTGAAATTGAGCCCCAAGTCAGGCTCTGCACTGGGGGAGAAACCTGTTTGAGATTCTCTCTCTCTCCTTCTCCCTCTGCAACACCCCCCAAAAAACCAAGAACAACAAAATAAAACACCCCAAATCCAAAAAACTAAAAATAATCCAAATGTCTAACGATAGTAAAATAAGTAAGTGAATCAGGGTTTAGTCGTAAAAAAATTAAAACATTTGAAAAAAAATAAAAGAATTACTGCATCCGTGTGTATTCTATGTTCTTGGAAAACTGCCTAAAGTTCCTTACATAACGGATAAGGATGGAGGATAAAATACATATATAATTATAAATTATATAATTTTTATATTTATTATTTATTATAAAGTATAATAGATATTATAAATATTTATAAATAAATATAAATTTTAATAAATTTATTATGCATATAAATATTATATATAAATTTATTATAAATACATATATAATCACTTAATTCCGCAAGTTTGATTCTCTTCACTGATAGCTCATCCTCCCTCCCACTGATGTTCTCTTTCCCACCCCAACCAACTCGATGCACCTACTCTCCTCCCCACCTACCTGGCCAATTTCCTCATCACCATACTGCCAAGCATCACAACTCTCTTCAATTATATTCCTTGAGATGCTGTTTCAACTAAAATGAATATACATTATAGCTCCTAAGTGAAAATGCTCTCATGTCCCATAATGGATCATGATCCTCAAGACATTTTTTATGCCCTATTGACTTGTGCCTAAATTTCCTTCCAGTTTATGGAACCGCATTCCCACCTTTTCATTTGGAACATTTCACAGATTATGGAAGACCTCTTTCTTTAAAAAATTGTTTATCATGATTAGTGAATCAGTTTGCATTAGAAACCCAAGCACCAAGACACAAGGAGTAAGATGTTTACACAGTGGTGCCGTTACACATTTTTCTGCATGCAATCTTTTGGAAACCCTCCGAATCAAACAATAAAGATAAGGAGATTAAAATCAGCCAGGTTTATCTCAGTTTGATTATAACGGCTCAATATACACCAACAGGAAAATATTTCGTTAAGGATCCACTGAAGAGTTGCCTTTTCTCTATCATATTTGGGGCTAATTTTCTCTCCACCTGGAGAAAATAGGCCAGTTTATTTGTTTACAAGATAATAAAACAAAATCTAGAAATATTTCTGCCCTTATATTTGGGTTTCCCATCCACTTGGTTAAAGATTTGGTTAAAACAAAAGCATAGAAAATAGAAAATGTGTTCGGGTTTCTATAACTTAATTTAAAAAAATACATTACAGTGAAATTATGAGTACTTAATACACATGGAAGGTTCTAGAAATCAGAGAAGATACAGGCAAAAAGGAGTACAACAGGGAAGATAAGAGCAAAGAGAGATTGTATGGGCCCCTGGGTGGCTCAGTTGGATAAGCAACTGCCTTTGGCTCAGGTCATGATCTCAGAGTCCTGGGACTGAGTCTGGCATCAGGATCCCAGCTCCATGGAGAGTCTGCTTCTCTATCTGACCTCTTCCCTTCTCATGCTCTCTCTCTCAAATAAATGAATAAAATCTTTACAAAATAATTTTAAAAAGATTGGGGATGACTGAGTGGCTCAGTTGGTTGGGCCACTGCCTTTGGCTTGGATCATGATCCTGGGGTCCTGGGATCAAGTCCCGTATCGGGCTTCCCCTGCCTTGCAGAGAGCCTACTTCTCCCCCTCCCTCTGCCTCTCCCCCTGCTTGTGCTCTCTCTCTTTCTCTCTGTCAAACAAATAAATACAATCTTTTTAAAGAGAGAGAGAGAGATGGTATGTGTGTATGTGTGCAGGAGGAGGAAGAGATGAGGGGAGAAATCGAGAAGCAGGGGGAGGAGGACGAAGGCTACAGAGAAACAACTCACAGAAATTTTCTTTCAAAAGATTTAAAGAGATTAAAACATTTATCATTTCCTCATCTTCCAATTTTGAAATATTTTTAATTTTCTCCACTCCCCCTTGCTCCTTAACATTTATCTCCTGAAAAGGCCTTGTTAAAGGAAAATGAAAGCAAGCTGTTCAGTCTCACTGTTCTAATAGCAGCATTCTGGATTTCACTAGCAAATAACTGAATATATAAACTTTCTGAACCTTTCCATCCCCTCTGCTATGCTCACTTTCTATCTCCTTGGAATCCTTTCTCTCCTTCTCCTCCCCATGCCCTATAATCCCGAAAGAAAAGGAAGGAAGACCACCAAATTTGCAGTGTGAATTCCTACTAAATGTGCTTTCCCTAATATTTGTTTTGCTCTAAACCTCAGGACCTTTGCATAATCCTGGGGGACTGTTCAGAGTTTAGCAGGAGAGACTGGTGGCATAGGAATTTAAAGTTGGATTTATTTAAATTAATTTCAGGTAAATAAATGTGACATTTCTTGTACGTGAAACCCGTGTCCATTTTACAAGTATTGCGGATATAAAGAGATTCACATAATAAAAGAAATATATAATCGTATGAATAAGCATATGTTTATATCACAATCATAAACATTCCATGTGGATTGCGTGTGGAAGTTAGGAACTTTCAAAGAGATGTCTGTCTTCCCTTTAAGGGCCATGAACATCACTCATGGTTAGAAATTCTTCCTGAACTAGTATGCTTGCAGAATTCTTCTTCTTTTTTTTTTTTTTTTAAGATTTTATTTATTTATTGGACAGACAGAGATCACAAGTAGGCAGAGAGAGAGGAAGAGAGAGGCAGAGAGAGGAGGAAGCAGGCTTCCTGCTGAGCCAAAAGCCCCGTTCAAGGCTCGATGCCAGGACCCTGGGATCATGACCTGAGCCGAAGGCAGAGGCTTTAACCCACTGAGCCACCCACGCGGCCCTGTTTGCAGAATTCTAATACCTGTGCTCTTAATGGTCCACCTAATTAGAAACTGAGAAAAATTCTTTGCTTTGAGCTCTCTGACCTGACACGTCATGCAATTTTAGCCAAAATATTTGCTACCTTGATTCTCAGAGGTACACTACAAGCCTGTACCATATTGCAAGATCCAAGTTGTTTGCATCCCAGCAACTGTGAATTTACAGGGTCATGGCTAGATTTCAACATGTGCTTTCTCAAATTCTTTACTCCCCTTATTTAGTAACATGTGTGTGTGTGTGTGTGTGTGTGAGAGAGAGAGAGAGATTGGGGGATAGTTCTATTTGTTTTTCTATAACATCATCATTTATCATTTTTAAACACTCTTTCCTGTGTTACTGACCCCTCCATTCCAGGAATGTATTGCTTCTCCTGTCCATGCTGGAGCAGAGCAACACAGAAATTTAGCCAGCAGTTCACTTGGTAGTCTGATAGACTCTCATAAATGCCTTGTTTATAGCATAAGAATATAAATGTGTATTTGCATACATCTCTGCAAAAATATCCTTCCAAATGTGATGGCTATTATTTTGGCCTTAACTCATAGTTATCTATAAAAATAAATTGAGGCCAATAGAGGCCAAGAAAGAATTTTATGTGTTTGAATCATTTCCTCTGCTGCTGTAAACATTAGATTAAATTTATATGCTAATTATGGCAATAATGGCCCTTTGGATGATTCTATATTATAAGCATCAACTGAAATGAGGTCCCCAGTTGTCACTGAGAAAATCAAAAGGATCTTAGTTTGAGGAGTAAATATGTGATTATAGTGATTATGTGTGAATTGTGATTATATTCTTCAATAAAGAAAACATGCTGAGATTTACAGCTTTCCTCTGAGAATCAATCAATGAATTAACACATATTGAACACCCACAGGGTCCCTGGAGCAAAACAAACAAATTACTTCATCAACTTGCCAAACCTCAGCTAGTGGACTGAGCCACAATGAACCAGCTGAGCATGGCCCCAAGCAGAACCATTAGGCAGACGGGATTTATTTTCATCACGGATAGTATCTGCATCGTGCATTCTAGAGAAGTTTGAGCTAGAAGTATGAAACGCATTCTGTTCCCAGCTCCAACACCTGCTAGCTCTATAATATCCAAGATGCTTCACTTCTCTGAGTTTTCATTTCCTAACTATAAATGGAAAATCACTGCCCTGTCTTAAGGAGAGTTTCAAGGAAACAAGAAATGGGAAATTACTTTGAAAATTATTAAACCCTCACCAACCCTAAAATATTATTTCTCTACTACATTTTTTTTTTCTCAAGACTTCCCCAAGGGGTTGTTTTATCTCATGATGTCTAATTCCTCTCTTCCTTTTTCTTCTAAATCCTCTCTCTAATGACCTCTATATTGCTAAATTGAAACAATGGCCAAGTCTCAGTTTTCAGCTTACTTAAGCTATCAACAGTATTGGAAACAACTCATAGATGAGTCAATCTTCCTAGGAACATTCTCTTCATTTGTCCCATTTGGCATCCAGGACATACATTCTTGCTTTTCTTCCTGAATCACTGGCTGTATTTTCTCTGTTGTTCTTCCTCTTCTCCCTAACTTTTATCCTGAGACTACCTAAAAACTTAAATTCTCAGACCTTTTTTCTTCTCTAACCTCTTTTCTTCTCTGCTCTCTACAATCTTCTAGTACCATGCCTTGAAAATATCATCTCTATTCTGACAATTCCCACAGTAGTCCTGACCTCTGTTGCAAATTCTGGACTTTTATATTCTACTTCTAGCTCCACTGGGATATCTCATTAAAAAATTTTTTTTTTTTTTTTTTTTTTTGAGAGGGAGAGAGAGAGTCTAAGTGAAAGGAGGGGATGCAAAGACAAAGAGAAAGAATCCTAAACAGGCTCCAAACTCAGGACTGAGCCCTATGTGGGGCTGGGTCTCAGGACCCTGAGATCATGACCTGAGCTGAAATCAAGAGTCAGATGCTTAACAGACTGAGCCACCCAGGGGCCCCTCTCATAAAATTTTTAATAAAAATAAGTTCAGTGACTAACTGACATATCTCCTTCCCCACATCTATCCCACCCACAGTCTTTGCTATTTCAGTTAATGACAACTCCAACTTTCTATTTGCATTAAGCAAAATTCTAGCCTTGAATTCTCTTTTTTCTTATGCTCTAGCACCTATTACCCCGTTCTATACCCATAGCAAATCCTGTTGGTACTTAAAATCTATCCACTGATCGTGTCCATTTTTTTCTTTCTTTCTTTCTTTCAAAATCTTATTTCCTTATTTAGAGAGAGGGAGAGGAGGGGGGGTGCAGAGGCAGAGACTGAATCCCAAATAGAGATCATGACCTGAGCCAAAATCAAGTCCCTTAACCCACTCAACCAGTCCTTTAACCCACTAAGCCACCCAGACGCACCTCATCACCTCCATTTTCTGTTTAATCACTATCACTCTGGTCTACACCACTGCCATCTCTCATCATAGATTATTGCCCTAGCCTCCTAAGCATTCTCCCTGGCCCACTGAAATTTGTTCTCAATAAAGCAGTCAAAGCAATCTGCTTAAAACTTACCTTGGATCATGTCACTCCTTTGTCAACACTCTCTAATGGTTTCTCATCTAATGAGGGTAAAATCCAAGACCCTTACAGTGAACTACCAGGTCTTACAGAATCTTTCTCACACACACACACACACACACACCACCCTTGGAATACATCAATACCGAAACATATAAACACCTCTTTCTTCAAGGAACAAACATTCTAAAGGAAAAGATAGGCAATAAAAAATTAGTAATTACTCAAGATATTAAGTGATTTGCAATATAGTAAAAAAAAAAAAAAACCATGGAAGAGGAAAAGGGAATCAGGAGTAGGGTAGTTGGCAGTTACAAAGAGCTAAGGACTATTTCAGTGAGAAAGTGAAATTTGAGTAAAAGACTTGAAATAGCTAAAGAAGCAAGTCATGTCCATATTGGAAATAGGATCCCAAGCAATGAGAGCAGTGTCTGACACAAAATGGGCCGAGAATGAAATTTTTTTTTAGATTATTTACTTATTTATTTATTTGACAGAGAGAAAGAGAGACCACAAGTAGGAAGAGAGTCAGGCAGAGAGGGCGTGGGGGGAGAAGCCTCTCTGCTGAGCAGAGAGCCTGATGCGGGTCTCGATCCCAGGACCCTGAGATCACGACCTGGGTTGAAGGCAGAGGCTTAACCCACTGAGCCCCCAGGTACCCAGAGAATGAATTTTTAAATGAATTTTAAATGAATGCATTTTTAAAATGAATGAATAAATAAATGAGTATTGTTATTACTGAATCTATATATAAAATCAGGACTAATAATTTCTCATTCTAGGAAAAAGACATTTTAAGAGTAGAAACATTTTTTTTTTAATCATAGATTATTTTACTCTAATTGGAAAGTAAATTTTGATTATTGGTGCCTCGATTTATTTATTATGTTTAATGCAGCTAGCATATCAATTTGTAACAACCTGAGGACTCAAACAAAACATAAATTTATACACATTTGCTAGCTCTTTTCCATGGCCTTCTACTAGTGCTCAGGCCAAAAGCTCGGGGAAGAGAAGAAACTGAAGAACCTCCCTGCTGACTTCACCTCCCTCCCTCATTCTCCCCCTCTTCCCTTAATGGTACAGTTACACAGGAAGTAAATGGTTGCTTCTGGGATCAATCACAGATCGCCCCTTCCCTGGAATCTTCTCTCCTATGAAAAAAAAAGAGCTAAGTCTCTGGGGCAGATAGAAAACCATTTCATGCCTGACACAGGAAGATCCTTGGATTCTTATGTAATGGCTTTAATATTGTTATGTTTAAATAAAGCAAAAGTCATGTTTCTAGAAAGCTTACATGCTAATATCCTTTTCATAAAAATTACTTTGCTCTTTTGAAATGTATGGATAATTTTTTTTTGGTCTTATCAAAGTAGCAAGATGTCAGACGATTTTGTTTCAACACTTCAGCAACGGCATCCAGACATTATCATGATGGCCATTTTTGAATATTGAGCAGAAAGATGGAAGCTCTAAGAAAGAATCAGATAAAACTGCTAGAATCTTTTTAAAAAATCATAATGTCAGACGTGAAGAATTTCTTTTGTTTACCCATCAATAGGGCTCAGTTTGTTAAGCAACCAGCTCTTGTTTCAGGCTCAAACCATGATCTCAGGTTCTGAAGTGGAAAGCTGCATGGGGCCCCACGTCCAGCTTAGATTCTCTCTTGCCCACTCCCTTTACCCCTCCCCTTCTAAAATTAATTCATTAATTAACAATTAATTAAAACTAAAACACAAAGAGAAAATAGAGTGAAAGGGAAGAAAGCAACAGAAAGGAGATGCAAGAACTGTGAGGCAACATCAAAGAGCCAACATATATAAAATGGGAGTTCTAGAATGAGAAGAGAGATAGGACAGAGAAGAAAAAAAGGTAGAGAGATAATTGCTTAGAATCTACCAAAAATTATGAAAGAGAACAGACTGTAGACTCAAGCTCAGAAAATGTCGGTAATAATCATTTTTTTAAGCACACACACAGATACAAACTAGAATAAAGTAAATAGCCAAACTGCTGAAAACCAAATTAAACAGCTTAATTTTAAACATAGCCAGAGAAGGGTAAAAATTACTTATACAAACAAAGATAAAAATTACGGCAGGACTCAGGGATCCTGAGTGGCACAGTTGGTTATGTGTCCAGCTCTTTGTTTTAGCAGAGGTCCGATCTCAGTGTCATGAGATAGAGCTCGGCAACAGGCTCTGCACTTAGCATACAGTCTGCTTGAGACTCCCTCTCCGTCTCCCTCTGCTTTACCTGCTCATGCTCTCTCTCTTTCTAAAATAAATTAATGAATTTAAAAAAAGAATTATAGCACGACTCTCACAAGAAGCTATCTTATAATATTAAAACTACACAATTCTATACTATACTCATACTATACTATATGAAGAACACAGAGAAGTGACCTATTTAAATACTGTCAACTCAGAAATCTATATCCAGCTAAAATATAAAATAAAATAAAATAAAACAAATGTCAAAAGGTGACATGAACATGTTCTTAGAAAAAAGAAAACCTGAGAAAATTCATTACCAGAACTGTGTTCAAAACAAAACAAAACAAAATGCTCATAGTAGATCTTCAAGGCATAAAGACTACAAGACCAGATCAAAACTTAAATCTACACAAAGAAATGAAGAGTGTAGGAAATGGTAAACATGAGGACCACTAAAACAGATACTTTAATTGCTTTTTCAATTATCTTAATAAGTAACTGAATGTATAAAGTAAAAACATGAACAATGTAGTATGGGATTGAAAATGCATATAAAACTAAATTGTTCAGCCAATTATTCTGTTCACTGTAATTGGATGGATAGCAATAACACAAAGGATGCAGGAAGAAAGTGGAAGTACACTGCTGTGTACTTACACCATTTAAATGAAATGGTATAATATTATTTCAAGGTATATCATAGTAATTTAATGGTACCTTTTTAAATGTATAGATCAGACACATACTCACACACATATCCACACACACACACACAATAAGCCAATAGTGAGGATAAAATGAAACCAGTTTAGAAAGCATTCAGATAATCCAAAAGAGGGCAAAAAATAAAATGGAAAGGAACAGATGGTTCAAATAAAACGTAACTTGTAAGATTGTAAATATAAACACAATATATTAAAAAGCACATCAAATGCAAATGGTCTAAAAAAAAAAACCAAGTCAAAAAACAAAATAAAACAAAAAACCCACGTCAAATGACTATGATGGATAGATTAGTTAGAAGATTCCAACTACTGGCTATCTATAAGAAATTTAACTGAATTATAAAGGCATTCAGAGATGAGAAGTTAAAAGGGTAGGAAAGGATATAGTATGGAAACATTAATCAAAGAAAGCTGGAGTCCTTATGTTGTGTCAGATGAAGTAGATTTCCAAACACAGAATAGTGCCAGAGTGAAAAAGGATATTATATAATAATAAAATAGTTAGTTCAACAGTTAGACTTAACAATTCTGTGTATATGAGTTAAACCATACAGTTTCAAAATGCATGAAGCAAAACCTGATAGAATTACAAAGAGAAATAGAAAAATTCATAACCGAAAATGTCAACACTCCTGTTTTAGTAACATTCTATATGAATAAGTAGACAATAATTCAGCAATGACATAAAAACCAGAATAACACCATCAACAACTTGACATAATATTTATAGACCACTCTACCCAACATCACCTCAATACATATTATTTGCAAATACACATAAAACTCTTACCAAGAACAACCATGTTCTGAGGCATACAATAAACATGAACACAGTTAAGGTAATTAAATGAGACTATTTTACCTGACATATGTTATCTGACTACATAGAATTAACATAGAAATCAGTAACAGAAAGAAACCTGAAAATGCCCAAATATGTGGAACTAAATAATACACTTTTAACCAACCCACTGGTCAAAGAGAAAGAAGCAATGGAATTTTAAAAAATATTTTTCAGTGAATGAAAATGAAAACACAACTTATGAGACCCTCCTAGAGCAGTGCTTAAGCAGAAATTTATATAATAATGAATGCCTATTTTTGAAAGAACAGTGTAACATTTTAAGAGACAAGAAAGAGAGAATATTAAACCCAAAGCAAAAAGACAGAAGGATGTAATAAAAATAAGAGTGAAACTCAATGGCATTTTTAAAAAAGATTTTATTTATTTATTTGACAGAGAGAAATCACAAGTAGGCGGAGAGAGGGAGGAGGAAGTATGCTCCCTGCCAAGCAGAGAGCCCAATGCAGGACTCGATCCCAGGACCCTGAGATTATGACCTAAGCCGAAGGCAGAGGCTTAACTGAACTGAGCCACCCAGGCACCCTCAATGACATTTTAAAAAGAAAAATAATAGAACTAAAACTTGATTCTTGGAAGAAAAATAATTAAAAGTATACCAAGGTTTCCCAAGACCACCACCAGGTAGTAATAGTGAGCTGTACCACCCGCTACAACACCTTGATTCCTGGACCCATGAATCCCAGCTATTTGAGAAGTAACACTATCTATGGAATGTTGATTTCAGAGCACAGACAACCCACTGCAGAGCTGTATCCCAGACCTGCAAGGTATTGTCACATAGCTGACATAATAAATGAGTCTTCAAAAGATCATTCCACATTCTATCAAGATGGCTGCTTCAGGATGGTGAGGAATATGGTAAAACCAGTGAATTCTGTAAGCATGGGCCCATGGTAGCACTTCTTTCTCTCTGAAGTGAGTTACTGAGTCAGAAGCAATGCTGTGTGGAATACTATGATCGTGAAGAAGGCATTCACTAAGTCCATGAGTGGTAGTTTTGGCAGAAGCATCATGTGCAGGGAAGGCAAATCCACATCTAGGGTAAATGACTATTCCAGTAAGAAAGGAATGCTATCACTTCCATGATAGAAGCAGTCTAATGTAAGTAACCTGCCACCAGTAGCTGGCTTGCCACCCTGAGAAACTGTGTCATATTGGCAGTTGTGTTGGGCTCTACTGTTGGCAGACTGGGCACTCAGTGGTAGCTATGGCCAGGACTTGATAAGCCCATGCATAGACTCTATCCCTGCTACTTTGTTCAAAAGCTCACTGGTTGATGGCGTGTGGGGTGGTGTTGGGAAAAGAAGCTGACTGGTATTCACAAAACAGATCAATCTGTCCCTTTGATTATTAAAATCCTTCTCCACTGAGGTCACCTTTTGATGAACATTCGCATGGAACACAAGTCTCTTCACATTTCTTGCCCATTCAGAGAGGTCTAGCCACATACCTCTTCTTCAAATTCCTTTGTTACCAGTTTTTCAGTCATGTTGCTTCCAAGTCCCTCACCATCCAGCCAACTTATTGGCCACAACTTAAAACTTACCATATAACTGCACATCTGGCCATTTTTCCTTCCAAGCAAAGTGAATAAGTAGGTGTACTGCTTAAAAATCTGCCCACTGGAGAGATTTCTCTTTGAGGATGTCCCAGAGAGGAAATTTAGAGCTGGCATGTCATGTGGGAGCACCTGTAAGCCAGACTGAAGTTTTGTCTTCCTCTGTCATCTGGTAGTAAGGACTGCCCTGTGGAGCTGCAAGTGCAGGCTGGGAGAGAAAAGGCAACATGACAAGAGTAGTGACCATAGGCATTTGAGCCACACTTCTCAATGTGACTTACTTGAGCCTTTAGAACCTACTCAGCCCCAATCACATATTTACCACTTTCCTTTGATGATGGAGCATAACTCTGCAGCCAACTTTATGACTTGGTGGGTCAAATACTACCCAGTTTATGAAAGACAGTTCAGGTTACACTATAACTTGGTGGATCATAGTCAAATGTGATTTGTTTGCTGAAAATTAAAAAAATATATATATGGATGGAAGAAGTTAGTGATCTACTCAAATAGAGAGGTGTTCAAGGAGTCAAGGACTCCATATTGTTAAAATGTTTATTCTCCTCAAATTGTGATAGGAATTTAATGCAATCAAATCCAAATCTAAGCAGATCCAAAAATCTATTTGGGAAAGCAAAGAAGTTAGAACACTTTAAATAACATTTGAAATGGAATGTATTTGAAGAACCTCTGCTAATTAATTTCAAGGCTTAATGTAAAAATATGTAGTAATAAAGACAGAATGGTATTGTTCAAAGGACAGATGTATGGAAAAATGGATCAGAATTAGAAAGCCCAGAATATACCCACACAATGTGTTCGATTGATTTTCAGCAAGTGTCAAGATAATTGAACAAATGTCACTGAATCACCTGAAAATACAATGCAAAAAATCAACTATGATCCTCATATTGAATATAAAAACAATTTTGAAAAGCATCATGGATAGAAATGTGGAACTTGAAAGTATAAAATTTCTAGAAATAAATACAGAAGAAAATGTTTATAACATTAGGCAATGTTTTCTTAGAACATGAAAGGCCAAACCATTTAAAAATCTCATCAAAAGTAAGAACTCCTCTGTTATAGACACTGTTAATACAATGAAAATACAAGCCACACCGTGGGAGAAAGTATTCTTAAACACCTATCTGAAAGAGGACTTAAAGTTCAGTAATAAGAAACAATCTCTCTGCCACCCCATCCAAACAGGCAAAAGATTTGAACAAATTCTTCATCAAAAAATAGATATATCAAATGACATGTGAAAAGATGGTCATTAGTCCTTAGGAAAATAAAAGTTAAAACCTAGTGAGACATTTTTTCATGTCCACCGGAAATGCTAAAATTAAACAATAGATAATACCATGTGTTAACAAAATTATGGAGCAACTGAAACTCTTATACATTCTGATGTTGAGTGCACATCTGTACAACCATGCCAGGAACTCTTCAGTTTTGACTACTAATGCTAAGGTCACATGTATCTCCTGACACAGCAACGGTATTCTTGGCTTACATACCTGAAAACAATAAATGGTTATATTGACTAAAACCATGAACAGAAATGTTCAGAGCAATATTTATTCATAAAAGCCAAACTGGAATTATAATAGCATTAAATAAGGGATTTCCGGGGCATGATGGGAGAGGAGTTTGAGAACTAAATACCATCAGGTCCCAGGAATTAAGCTAGATAGTTATCCTACTATTCTGAACACCTAAAAATTCAACAGGAAATTGAAGAGAAGAAGAGCAGCAATTCTAGGAACAGAAAAGCAACCACTTTCTGGAAGGTAGGACATGTGGAGAAGTGAATCCGAGGTGATATATGGGAAGATAGACCACTGGGGGAGGTTTCAGCTCCTGGAAAGTGGTAGAGCAGTGGAACATAAAATCGGAATTTTTAGAAATCTGCTCCACTGAGGGTTGTTGCTCAGAGGCTAAGCAGGGGGATGGAGCCTTCATGGGGACAGGGTGGCTTCAGGTCCCTCAGGGTTATAGAAAGACCAGGGGTGTGTGAGTGCAGCAGAGCTCCCATATATTGGAGGGAGAATCCAGCTGCAGAAACAGAGCCAAGGAGTGAGCTCTCAGCTTGGGGTTACCATAAACTGTGATCCAAGACACAGTTAGGCCACTGCCCTACCAGCAGGGACCCTCAAGTGGCAGATCCAGGGAGACTCACCTTCTTCTGGGAGGAGTGGCACAGGTACTGGAATCTGCTGGGTTTGGAGACTCCAAACAGGGCCTTGCGCCAGAGATAGAAACCTCAGTCACAGGTCTGGTGAGCTCAGAGCAAAGCTGGAGACCAGGGAGACAGGAGGGATTGACTGCTTTTCTCTGAGGGTGCACTAAGGAGTGCAGCCCCGAGCTCTAGGTTGCTATGGGCTGGAGATTGGGAGGCCGCCATCTTTATCCTCTGCCTCCAAAGTGATAAGGAAAGCATTCAGGAAACAAAAGCTCCTGAGAGTGAGCCAAAGCAGATTACTTAGCCTAGGCCCTGGCAAGGGCAGTGAAATTCTGCCTGGAGCAAAGATGTTTGAGAATCACTGCAACAGGCCCCTCCTGGAGAAGATCAGCAAGAATATCCAGCCAAGATCAAGCTCACAAATCAATGAGAACTATGGAACTCCAGAGCTAGGGTAAAGCAACACATGGAATTCATGGCTTTTTCCCCATGATTCATTAGTCTTTCAAAGTTAAATTATTTTTATTTTATTTTCTTCTTATTCTTTTTTTTAAATTTTTCCTCTTTCCTGTTTTAACCATTTTTAACTCTTTTATCTTAACAATACATTAAAAAATTTTTTTTTTAAATTTTCATTGTCATAGTCATATTCTATCCCTTCATTGTATTTAACCTTATTTTTCGTATACATATAGGTTTTTCTATCTTTAAAATTTTGGAATACAGTTTCTTCTAACAGATAAAAAATAAATCCTAAATCTAGTGCATGGCTTTGTTCTAATCTCCAGCCTGATCACATTCTTCTTTCTTTTTTTTCTCTTTTCCAACCAACTTCTTATCTTATCAATTCCTTCTTTAGAATCTTTTAACACTTTCATCTTTACAGCCATATTCCATCCCTTCATTGTGTTTACCCTTATTTGTGTGTGTGTGTGTGTGTGTATGTTTTTCTTTCTTTAAAATTTTGGAAGGCAGATTCTTCTAATAGACCAAAATACACCTAAAATCAAGTGTGTATCTCTGTAATGTTCGCCAGTCTAATCTTTTTTATCCTTTCCTTCTCCTCCCAATTTTGGGTCTCTTCTGATTTGGTTAGTGTGTGATTTTTCTGGGTCATTGCTACTCTTTTAGTATTTTGTTCTCTCACTCATCTATTCTTATTTGGATAAAATGACAAGGCAGAAAACTCACCTTCCAAAAAATAAATAAATAAATAAGAACAAGAAGCAGTACTGATGGCTAGGGACCTAATCAATACCAATATTAGTAAGATGTCAGAACTAGAGTTCAGAAGGATGATTATCAAGGTGCTAACTGGGCTCGAAAAAATCATGGAAGATACTAGAGTATCCCCTTTTTGAGAAATAAAAGAACTAAAATCTAACTAAATTGAAATTTAAAAAGCTATTAATAAAGTGCAATAAAAAACGGAGGCTCTTACTCCTAGGATAAATGAGGCAGAAGAGAGAATTAGTGATATAGATAACCAAATGATGGAGAATAAAAAAGCTGAGAAAAAGAGACATGAACTACTGGACCATGAGGGCTGAATTTGGGAGATAAGTGATACCATAAGATGAAACAATATTAGAATAACTGGGATCCCAAAAGAAGAACAAAGAGAGAGAAGGGCAAAAAGTATATTGAAGCAAATTATAGCAGAGAATTTCCTTAATTTGGGGAAGGAAACAAGCATCAAAATCCAAGAGGCACAGAGAAACCCCCCTCAAAATCAATAAAAATAGGTCCACACCCCATCATCTAATAGTAAAACTTACAAGTCTCAGTGACAAAGAGAAAATCCTGAAAATAACTCAAGGCAAGAAGTCTGTAACATACAATGGTAGAAATATTAGATTGGCAGCGGACTTATCCACAGAGACCTGGCAGGCCGGAAAGAATAGGCATGGTATATTCAGAGCACTAAATAAGAAAAATATGCAGCCAAGAATACTATATCCAGCTAGACTATCATTGAAAATAGAGGAAACATAAAAAGCTTCCAGGACAAACAAAAATTAAAAGAATTTGCAAACACCAAACCAACCGTACAGGAAATATTGAAAGGGGTCCTTTAAGCAAAGAGAGAGCCTAAAAGTAGTAGACCAGAAAAGAACAGAGACAATATACAGTTAACAGTCACCTTACAGGAAATATAATGGCACTAAATTCATATCTTTCAATAATTACCCTGAATGTGAGTGAGCTAAATGCCCCAATCCAAAGACACAAGATATCAGAATGAATAAAAAAACAAGATCCATTGATATGCCTTCTACAAGAAACCATTTTATACCCAAAGACACCTCCAGATTTAAAGTGAGGGGGTGGAAAACAATTTACCAGGCTAATGGACATCAAAAAAAGCAGGGGTGTAAATCCTTATATTATAAAAATTATATTTTTAGACAAAGACTATAATACGAGATGAGGAAGGACACGATATCACACTTAAAAGGTCTGTCCAATAAGATCTAACAATTTTAAATATCTATGACCCTAAGCTGGGAGCGGCCAGCTATATAAGCCAAAAGTATATAAACCAAAAGCAAAGAAACACATTGAGAATAATACAATAATAGCAGGGGAATTTAACACCCCCCCTGAAATGGATTGAAATAGATCATCTAAGCAAAAGATTAACAAAGAAACAAAGGCTTTAAATGACACACTGACCAGATGGACATCACAAATATATTCAGAACATTCCACCCCAAACAACAGAATACACATCTTCTCTAATGCACATGGAACATTCTCCAGAATCTATCACATCCTGGATCACAAATCAGGTCTCAACTGGTGCCAAAAGATTGGGATCATTCCCTGCATATTTTCAGACTGCAAAGCTTTGAAGCTAGACCTCAGCCACAAGAGGAAAGTTGGAAAGAACTCAAATACATGGATACTAAAGACCATCCTACTAAAGAATGAATGGGTCAACCAAGAAATTAAAGAAGAATTGAAAAAATTCATGGAAACAAATGAAAATAAAAACACAACTGTTCAAAATCTTGGGGACACAGCAAAGGTATTCCTGAGAGGAAAGTATATAGCAATACAAGCCTTTCTCAAGAATCAAGAAAGGTTTCAAGTATGCAACCTAACCTTACACCTAAAGGAGCTGGAAAAGAACAACAAAGAATGCCTCAATGCAGGAGAAGAGAAATAATAAAGATGAGAGCAGAAATCAATGAAATAGAAGCCAAAAGAACAGTGGAACAGATCAATGAAACTAGGAGATGGTTCTTTGAATTAATAAGATTGATAAACCCCCAGCCAGAATTACCAAAAGAAAAGAGAAAAGACCCAAATTAATAAAATCATGAGGGAAAGAGGAGAGATCACAACCAACACCAAAGAAATACAAACAATTATAAGAACATATTATGAGCAACTATACACCAGCAAATTTGACAATCTGGAAGAAGTGTAAGCATTCCTAGAGACATATGAATTACCAAAACTGAACCAGGAAGAAATAGAAAACCTCAACAGACCCATAACCAGTAAGTAGATTGAAGCAGTCATCAAAAATCTTCCAATTAACAAGATCCCATGGCCAGACAGCTTCCCAGGGGTATTCTACAAACATTTAAAGATGAATTAATACCTACTCTCCTGAAACTGTTCCCAAAAAAATAGAAATGGAAGGAAATTTTCCAAACTCATTTTATGAGGCCAGCATTACCTTAATCCCCAAATCAAATACCCTATCAAAAAGGAGAATTACGGACCAATATCCCTGATGAACATGGATGCAAAAATTCTCACCAAAATACTAGCCAATAGGATCAAATAGTACATTACCAAACAGTATCAAGAATAACAGCCCATTATTCTTAGGCTGCAAGGTTGGTTCAACATCTGCAAATCAATCACTGTGATACAATACCTTAATAAAAGAAAGAACAAGAAACATATGATACTCTCAACAGATGCTGAAAAAGCATTTGACAAAGTACAGCATCTTTTCTTGATCAAAACTCTTCACAGTTTAAGGATAGAGGGCATATACCTCAATATCATCAAAGCATCTATGAAAAACCCACAGTGAGTGTGATTCTTAAAACTGAGAGTTTTTCCCCAAGGTCAGGAACACGGCAGGGCTGTCCACTATCATCACTGCTATTCAACATAGTACTAAAAGTCTTAGCCTCAGCAATCAGACAACAAAAAGAAATAAAAGGCATCTGAATTAGCAAAGAAGTCAAACTCTCACTCTTTTTAGATGAGATGACACTTTATGTGGAAAACCCAAAAGATTCCACTCCAAAACTGCTAGAACACATACAGGAATTCAGTAAAGTGTTAGGATATAAAATCAATGCACTTAAATCAGCTGCATTTCTATACACCAACAACAAGACAGAAAAAAGAGAAATTAAGGAGTCAATCCCATTTACAATTGCACCCAAAACCATAAGATACCTAGGAATAAACCTAACCAAAAAGTCAAAGAATCTGTACTCAGAAAACTATAAAGTACAAAGAAATTGAGGAAGACACAAAGAAATGGAAGAAAGTTCCATGCCCATGGATTGGAAGAACAAATATTGTGAAAATGTCTATGCTACCTAAAGCAATCTACACATTTAATGCCATCCCTTTCAAAATACCATCAACTTTTTCAAATAATCCTAAAATTTAATGGAACCAGAAAAGACTCTGAATAGCCAATGTTAATAAAGAAAACCAAAGTCGGCAACATCACAATTCCAGACTTCAAGCTCCATTACAAAGCCATAATTATCAAGATAGTATAGTGCTGACACAAAAACAGACACACATATCAATGGAACAGAAGAGAAAGTCTGGAAATTGACCCTGAACTCTATAGTCAACTAATCTTTGACAAAGCAGGACAGAATGTGCAATGGGAAAAATAAAAGTCTCTTCAACAAATGGTGCTAGGAAAATTGGACAGTCACATGCAGAAGAATGAGACTGGACCATTTTCTTACACCACACACAAAAACAGATTCAAAATGAATGAAAGACCTCAATGTAAGACAGGAATCCATCAAAATCCTTGAGAAGAACAGAGGCAGCAACCTCTTCAACCTCAGGCACAGCAACTTCTTCCTAGAAACATCACCAAAGACAAGGGAAGCAAGGGCAAAAATGAACTATTGGGACTTCATCAAGATAAAAAACTTTTGCACAGCAAAGGAAACAGTTAACAAAACCAAAAGACAACTCACAGAATGGGAGAAGATATTCTCAAATGACATATCAGAAAAAGGGCTAGTATCCAAAATCTATAAAGAACTTATCAAACTCAACACCCAAAGAATAAATAATCCAATCAAGAAATGGGCAGAAGACATGAACAGACATTTCTGCAAAGAAGACCTCCAGATGGCCAAGAGACACATGAAAAAGTGCTCAGTCACTTGGCATCAAGGAAATACAAATCAAAACCACAGTGAGCTACCACCTCACACCAGTCAGAATGGCTAAAATTAATAAATCATGAAATGACATTGGGGAGGATACAGAGAAAGGGGAACCCTCCTACACTATTGGTGGGAATGTAAGCTGGTTCAGCCACTCTGGAAAACATGGAGGTTCCTCAAAAAGTTGAAAATAGAGCTACCCTATGACCCAGCAATCACACTACTAGGTATTTATCCTAAAGATACAAATGTAGTGATCCTAAGGGGCACGTGCACCCAAATGTTTATAGCAGCAATGTCCACAATAGCCAAACTATGGTAAGAACCTAGATGTCCATCAACAGATGAATGGATAAAGAAATGTGGTATGTATGTATGTATAATATATATATATATTTATTTATATATGTATATACATATATACATATACACACACATATACATACATATATGAAATGTGGTGTGTGTGTATGTGTGTGTGTATAATGCAGCCATCAAAATGAAGCCTTGACATTTGCAATGATGGGGATGGAGATAGGAGGTATTATGCTAAGCAAAATAAGTCAATCAGAGATCAGAGAAAGAATTATCATATGATCTCTCCGATATAAGGAATTTGAGAGACAGGGTGGGGGGTCGTGGGGAGAAGGGAGGGATAAAAAATGAAACAAGATAGGACCTGGGAGGGAGACAAACCATAAGAAACTCTTAGTCTCATCAAACAAACTGAGGGTTGCTAGAAGTTTGTCAGGGAAAGGACAGAGTGGCTGGGTTATGGACATTGAAGAGGGTACATGATATGGTGAGTGCTGTGAATTGTGGAAGACTGATGATTCTTAGACCTGTACCCCCGAAACAAATAATACATTATATGTTAATAAAATAATAAAAAAGGGAATTATAAGAACATTAAATTACATCAAACTCTTAGGAATAAATAAAAGATGTGCAAAATCTCTATGGAGGAAATTATACTTTTACTGAGGGATATTTTGAAAGACCAAAATGGAAAGAAAGTAACGTTATATTTGTGGAGACAATATTTTACAGACATCAATATTATCAAAATTGATCTATATATTCCTTATAACTGTATTCTTAAATCTGTATAAAAATATGAAGAGCCCAGAATAGGCAAGACAGTCTGAAAAAAAGAAAATTACTAAGTAAGAAAAATCCTCTGCCAGAAACCATGATTTATTTGAAACAATAGTAATTAATACTATGTTCCTTTAACACAGAGACGAAATCATAGACCCTAAAGAGATCAGGAGTTCAAAAACAGGCCCACACACATGGACGTAATCCATGATGGGGATGGTATAGTATGTCAGTGCAGAATTGGTATATTTTCAACAAATGGAACAAGGACAGGTAGCTGGCCACATAATTTATTTTTAAAGGCATTTCTAGGTGAATAAAGAACCTAAAGGTAAAAGAAAAACCTGTAAGTTTTTAGGAAATAATGTAAGAAAATATCTTCATTAAGTCAGGATACGGAAATATTTCTTAAGCAATATACAATAGTTACTGAATGTAAAGGAAAGATCTCTTAAGTTCAACCATATTCAAATGAAACATATTTCATCCATTAAAATTTCTAGAGTTAAAGGATAGTCTACAGAAAAGGAAATTATGTGCCCAATATACATTTTGAAAAAGCTCTTCTATACCTGCACAAATCCCACAAATTATTAATAAATATAAGGCCACCCAAAAGAAAAATGAGCAAAAGAGACTTAAACAGTTCTTTACAAAAGAGGAAATCCAAGTGGCTTCTTATGTGTTGAATCATGTCTCCCCCAAATTCATATGTTGAGAAGCAAAGCTAGCTTACCTCAGAATGTGACTTTATTTGAAAATAAGGGTGTTGCATATGTAATCAGTGGAGAGGAAATCCTACTGGAGTAGGGTGAGAAATTTGGAGACAGAGACACATAAGGAGAAAGCCATGTGAACATCAAGGCAGGTGGTTTGTGATTCATACTCACACTAAGGAAGGCCAAAGATTTGCCAGCAAACCACCAGAAGAAGAGAGAGTCATGGAACAGATTATCCTTCACAACTGTCAGAAAGAACCACCCTGCTGGTCCTTGATCTCAGACTTCTAGCCTCGAGAACCATGAGACAAAAAAATCTCTTTAAGCCATTATGTTTGTGGAACTTTATTCGAGTAACCCTAGAAAACAACATGTGCTCAAAAAACCTAGAAACTGGCAATTAAGAAAACTAAAATAATGCTGAACTATTTCTATGAACCAGCTAGATTGACAATCATACAACAGCACCCAATGATGGCGAGAATAGAGAACAGTAAGATTGTCATACAATACTGCCAACAATCACTCTCAAAACAGTTTGAGACAATGACTTGTTATCATCAAATAAAGTTAAATGTGCATAATTCCTTAACCTGGCAATTCTGCTGTCAGGTATATGCCAGAGTGGTTAATCAGTGCATATAGTGATTTCCATATACCAGGATACATACATAAAAATGAGAAATAAGCAAAATGAGAAACTAGATGTTGACAGAGACAGCAAAGATAAATAAAACCATCAGAGCATATTCACGCCACAGAACAACTTGCAACAATGAAAAGAGATGAACTACATTTCTTTCTGCTCTATACAAGAACATGGGCGACTATCCCAGACAAAATTCGAAAAATCAGATAGATACGGTCATTCCAGGTGTCTGTTTCATAATTATTTATTAAACTGAATTACATATAATGTGTTTTTTCTAATTATATCTCACATTTTTAAAATCTGGGTTTTTTTTTTTTCCCCACTTTGGGGAGAGTTCCACTGAATAGCTTCAGTATTTAGGTAGCAATGAGTCACTTGGCCACCCCTAATTGCGCAGCCTGAGAAGGCAAAAATGCAATGACAGCAACCGTGAGATTCTGCGTGAGAAGAAGAAAACTGGTATTTGGTAAAGAGTTTAAAGTGTCTACTGCACAAGTGCTCTTCATCATTTGAAATATTTGAGTGCAATGATAGTTTTAAAAGTATGTAATTTTTTGGTAAGACAATGTGCAGAAAGAAGGCCTACTATTCTATCTATGTGTGTGTGTGGTGAGGGGGTCGGTGTGTCCATCAAAAAAAGGCAATCTATCCCAAAACTTGAAGTAGACATTTGCTGCCTTGAAGTTGCTGAGAATCAATGTGTCAGTCATTAATTCATTTCTAAAGGGTTTTCAAAAGAAAGTTTTCATAGCTTAGAACTAAACCCAATGCAAGACAGATGTAGACTGTCCCGCTTTGTGGAGATAGCACTTCACCCAAATTGGCCTACTGCTCTGAAGGATGGCAGCCCTGAAGTCTTTCCTGGCTATGCCAAAATCCTGAGGATAGAAACATGCTTATATTTTTCAAGATTTGTCATTGGATTTCCATCCCTTGCCACTCTTTCTCTAAATTCCATTGGCTTTTGGTAGTTCACCTTCAGCGGGTTGTCTGACCAAGCCACACTCCTCTTCTCCCTAATATCATTCTGTTTAAGGATGGTCTCCTGTGAGTGGAGAGAGACACACATGCAAGTCTGCTGGATGGGGATCCTTCAAACTCTTTCGTTTTCTTGTTACAGCAGGACCCTCTGCTTCTATGGAGGGTAGAAGATGTTGGCAGGTGTATCCTTCCTCTCTGAAACATCAAGCATGAGGACAAACACACACATACTACAGACTGCTGCATTGGCCTGGGCTAACCTCTGGGCCCCTGACATGACACACTTGTCAATTGCACGGGCTGAATCCCTAAGATTAAGAATTTCCAGAAGTATTAGGACCACCAAATGATCTCTCTCTGCCTACAGGGAGATGAACAGTAACCATTGTTGTAGGGTTCTATCTAGAACCCTATGTTCTGTAACTCACTGAGAAAAAATCATTTGAAATTAGAGTTAAAATCAGTAATATACCTAGATAAAGGCAATTTTGAAATAAATTCTTAGTGAACTCTAAAATCCTAGTAAGTCGGACCTTTTTTAAAAAGTGGGTGAAAACTAAACCTAGACAAATGCTAGCAATGAAAAGGCCTTCCAGTACCAGAGAAGTAACAGTGGTTTGGGAGCAGCCATTTCTAAAATTCATTCATGATTTTTTTTAATTTAACTCCGAAGAAGTTACTTAACATCTTAGTCTTGCTGCCTCATGTGTTATTTAGTTAATAATACCTTCCCTACAAGAGTGTTGTTATACATGAAAAAACGGCAATTTCAGTCCTCATATGTGGTACTTGTTCAATAAATAGCAGCTTTCACTAAAGTCTATGAAATAAAATCATTTTCCAAGGTCACGAGTTTTGTGATCTTGGGGTCATCAACTCTCCTTCTATAAAGTGGGTTGAACAAAATGACTCCGTCTATTCTAAAACTCCTAAGATAAAGGCTACCCCTATCACAAACCCGCATCATGTACAGTGAACTGTAGGGTAAGAGGAAGATTCTTGGGTTCTCCTTTCAGCTCTGCCCTTGTCCAACTACTTGACCTTGGTCAAGTCAACCTCAGAAACTATGGAGCTAAATGAATATGATCTCCAACAGTACCTGGTACTTTTGGTATCGGCTAAAATTCTCTGACACTTCTAGTTATGGTGGGCCAACAGACAACTTGAAATTGAAAGAAGTGAATTGTAACTTAAAGGAATCTATTTGGTTCTCACCATATTCCATGATCAACTACTGAGATTTGATGTCTGGCACAAGTTTGACCAAAGGCTCAAACTTACATATTTTGACTCCAGTGTCTAGTGTTGGAACTCTACTGGAGAGGGAGGTGTTTTCTTTTGTCTTGGAGAAAGAGGTACTAGACTGGTGTCAATGGGAAGTGGGAAATTGAGGCACATAAATTATGAAAGTGAGAGGGATATAATCCCAGCCTAAGGAAGAGGTTCTCAATTCCATCAGCACACACTAGACCTCCATGAGGATATCACATTATAATTACAGAAAAGGCTTATAAATGTGAGGACATGAAAATCCCATTTCAATTTAAGGGACCAGTTACTTAGGGCAAAGGCAAGGGGGGTGAGGGCGCATCATATAATATTAAGTAACTAATTATTTTTGGAGGAAAAAAGAATTTTAGAAAGCTCCTTCTCACATGAAAGTCAGAACTGTGACCATGCAAAGGAGCCCATAGTAACATTACTTGGCTTAGTCCAGTTAGGAGGGAATCATCATGATGCTGTGTGTGTGGTCTAGGTCTCAAGCTGTTTGACATGCTTAGAATTTGATCTACGATGTTTGTAAGTCTGATTTATTTGATTTACAAGTTCAGTGATTAGCAAGATGTTGCTTAATCTGTATTTGGGTATTTAAAAGAAAACCTGTTTGTGTCTTAGAAGATTAAATATTTGAGCTAATCCAGATATAATAGTCATTGTAGTTTACCATGCCCAAGGCAATTTGATTAAATATGTAATGATGTTAGATGTTTAAAAAAGAATTGTATCAGATATGTCAATTCAAAAAAGCATTTTTCCAAACTTCTGTATGTCAGAAAATAAAAGAAACCTATAAGGCAAACTTAAAGTCTAAAGAAAATTTAATTTTCAATGGTAACTTGGACCAAAGAAATACTGATTAAAACCCAAGTATTAGATAGAACTTATGTTCTTGCACAAATCCCCATCTGTGTTACTTCCTTCAGTATTTTTCTTCCTCTAGTTCAGGTTAACTGGGACAAAGTCCCACAGAAGAGACAAATTAATCCCATTCCAAGTGGATAGGCACAATCTGTGAAATGTGTGCCAATACCTGCATTTGCAGCGCCACCTAGTGTTAAAGATGGGTAATAACATTTTGAGAAGTGAAGCGTGGGTGGAGGCCCATTTAATGACGCTAATAGCTATCTTAAGCGTTAAGGTGAGAAACATGGAAATCGTGGCATCTAAAGCTTCCCCTTTTTCTACCCTTAAGTTTTATGGAATTTTGTGTTCCTTTTGTATATTGTCATAGTACATTCTTTTCATATTACTGAGCATATTTCTTGGCTTTGGAGTTAGAAACTTCTGCCTTCACAGATCTTGTATTCTAGAGGAATTCTTATTTCTTTCATAGTATTTATCACAGGTTGTTCATTTCTAAGTGATTTTTGTCTGTCCACTTCACGTCCTACCGGTGAGCTTTGTTTCCTCCAATGTGCTTTGTTCCTAAAAGACTTTGCATAGAATCAGAGTTCAAATTGCTTGCAGAATTAAATAGGTGTGCAAAAAAAAGAATGTTGAGCATAATTTACAAATCAACTAACTTCATAGTTTTAATGAGATTGTTTTCTCCTTGGATCTTTGACCAACAATGATTCTTGTTTGGTTATGCTATGCCTGAAGTCACCCTGCTGTATACTTTTTGACTAGAATAAGAGATAAGATCATGGAATTTCTCTTCTTTTGCATGAGAATAATTATATACTTATAAAAATGAATTTTTAAAGTCTATGATTTTTTTAAATTGTTACTTAGTCAGCTTTCCTATTTTGTCCTATTCCTTAACTTGTCAAATGTTATATGTCGGATGAGAGAAAGTGTTCAGGCGCTATGGTTTTCAAACATCATCTTCCATGAACATTATATATATATTTTTTTTTAGAGAAGTCATTTAAAATCTTGATCTCGGGTACAATTAACTAAAATAAATTAAATTTTTAAAGGATAATTAACATTGGATGAGCTGGGGTACAAATAGAAAAGCAGGTCTACGGCCATACCACCCTGAACGCGCCCGATCTCGTCTGATCTCGGAAGCTAAGCAGGGTCGGGCCTGGTTAGTACTTGGATGGGAGAAAAGCAGAAGAACCTTTTACTTGATTCCCCAGAGTCATCGCTGCCATTTTAAGGAAATCTCACCTACTAATCTTAAAAATACCAAAACAAAAAAACTCCCCCCAAAAAACTCAATGAGATTTACAATGAAGAAGTTAGTCTGTATAATTTTCCTATATTTGAAGCTCATGCAAATATAAAATGTAAAAATACCTTATGGTGTTTTGGTCCAGAATAATGTTTGCATCCTACCACTGAAATCTGTGAATATGGCATATTATTTGGCAAAGGGGCATTAAGGTGGCTCATCAATTGACCTTAAAATAGAGAGATTGTCCTGGATTATCCAGGTGGACCCAATGTAATCACAAGTGTCCTTAAAGATGGAAGAGAAAATTAGAAGAGAAAACCAGAGAGACGTTAGCGTGAACTGGATTCAGACTGGCTTTGCCAGCTTTGAAGATGGAGGAAGAAAACAAGGAGTCCAGGAGCTTCTAAATACTGGAAAAGGCAAGAAAACAGATTCTCCCCAAAAGGCCTCAGAAAGGAACACAGCCCTGCCAACACCGTGATTTTAGTCCAGTGAGACCTCTATCAGCCTTCTAATCTAGAGAACTTCAAGATAATCAGTCTTATTGTTTTATGCCAGTGAGTTTGTGGTAATTTGTTACAGCAGCAATAGAAAACTAATATATACCTAAATCATCCTAGCAAGAATGATACAATGTTATAAGACCATTCCATTAGGTGTCAATTTCATGTCTGCTTGTATTAGAATTGGACTTTAGTAGTGGAGGAAGGAGTAAATAGTCCAGATATATATGTGTATTCACTCTCCTACTACTACATGCATTGTTTCCCTCAAAGTGCCTCATTACTAGAAGGCTTTTCATGGAGTCAGCTTTCAAAAATTGTACATGGTCTTAATGATATGTTATAATAATGGCTATATTATATTGTAAATACATTAATGATATATATAGTGATGTTTTGAAAAAATAGTCTGTTCCCGGTAAGTCAGAAAAAAGTAAAATAAGGAGGCAGAGAGAAGATCTCAGTTACTCACTAATTTGACTTTTTTTTTTCCCTCTGCTTTCTGAGGGATACTGAATTTTCTCCAGGTTTCCTATGCTGTCTTCAGCTGGTCTGTGTTGTGATGCCATTTTCTCATATCAGAACCTTTGTCACAATCTGTCAAAGGATCTCAATACATAAAATTTTAATGGCTCCAAGACTTTGTCATTAATAGCTTGATACGTCTTTGCTTTTTCCAAGAAACTCCAGAAATGCTCACCTCTTGCTTTGCCTGTTGTCTCAGAAAGAGCTTACTTTCAGCTTTCTCAGTGCTCTGGCTCTCTGTTGCCTTTTGATCTCTGTGCTTGCACCCTGTGTCCACGTGCACTCACGATGCAGTGGGGAAAGCCAAGTTAAGTCCTTCAGTATAATGTTGGATTAGGAGCACAGCTCTAGACATCTGTTTCCATGTGACTTAGAACTCTTCAATATTACCCCAAGTGTTCAGGGACTTATACCTTAATATATAAAACCTTTTGCTCTTCTTCACATTTGAAAGACTCTTCTAGGCTATGGTTCACAAATAAGAGTAGTTAGATCCATCAGTATTACTGTGTGTGTTGGGCCTGATGAAGGAGGGGTTTTCAGACTTGTCAATAAATAACCTTGTGCTTTCAGAGAAAAAAGGAGATTAGCCTCTTCGTGCTGTTCACCAACTCATGAGTAGGAACAGATATCAAGATCCAGATATCTTTTAGGAGGTCTCACTTCACTGGCAGGAGGAAGAATACTGGTAGTCATAATGGTCTATGTCCCTCTAAAATTGTCCCATAGGCTTGCCTTAACTGAGCTTAATATACATAACTACCCCACCTCTACATCTTTATCATCTTTTGGATAGCAGGCAGGTCCTTTGCTTTAGAAAAGTGACCCTAAAAGTAACAATTTTGAAAGAGTAGGGCATTTTGGTGCTACTCACATCAGTATTTTAGATGTAAACATTTTTATTTAATATATGTTGAATTCCCAACGAGTGGAAAACACTATGCGGCCTACTGGGAAATACAAAGATGAATTAGATTAGATCCTTGATGGTTTGCCAGTCTCTTAAGGGAAAAAACATGTACCTAGATAAAATTCTAACAAATTCAGTCAGTGCTACCATGGAAGTATGTGTTATCCAGAAGTAATGTTACTGGGAAATACAAGGGAGTTTAGCTACTACATGGATGGAACCAAGTGCTAATAAGATATTGTCAAGTTTCTTCATCTCGTGTGTTTTTTGTCTGCATTAGTCTTATTTTCAGATCAACTCTTTCTTCACGATAGCAGGATGACGACCAATAGAGTACATCAGGCAAAACCCTGGGATTCGTTCTAGTGGCCCTGGTTTAGGGTAGTTCCTTATCCCTAAGCCAATCACTGTGTCCAGGGAATATGAGCCCCTTACTGATTAGCCTGGTTCACATCTCCCTGGGGTGTTGGAGGGGTAGAGGGGTCAGGGATAGAGTCAGCTCTGTCACAAATGCCACATGGACTTGGAGAAAAGTCACTGCAATGATAAGCTGAGTGAGTGTTGTCATTACTTCCCTATGAGAAGGGGATAGGGTCCTCCCCCCGCCACACACACACCATCACAAGTCAATGAGGAGAATTACTGCAGAGAGGCGGGGTCGGGTGATTAAAACAAGTCTCCAGCTGCAAAAAGTTCAGGTTTGTTTCTTTTTAACACCAGAGTGGACCTTAGCTCTTGGGATAAATTGGCATGTAGCCCCTCAATTATGTGTGAACAAAGAGCGGTGCCTGCATCTTGCTTAAAGAACTCTGAAGGCAGGAGGCCAATGGACACTTTGTGGTGATGGGAAAGGTCTCTGCACTTCAACCATCAGTCAAGACAAGGAGGTCATATTTTCCCATGGGCCAGTGAGATCTCTTGGAGGATAAAGAGAGGGGATTCTACTTCAATTAAACAATAGTAGAGACAGGCTGAGGGTGTCCTGCTGCAGGCAAAGGATCTTCAGAGTGTGCATCACTTCAGTCAGAATCCTCAGAGACTAGTGCACTTAGAATTGTGCCTGAGGGGCCCAGAGTCTTCCAAATAGTCATCAAAGCACCATACCAAAAAAGCAATATTTAGATGGCTGAGACACAGACGGCATCATCTGTTGAATACACTAGTTGTGTTTTTCTGCAAACACACCATCTACTTTCCCTTCTACTCCAGGGAGCCAGAAGCAAAAGAGAAAATCAAGGAGGCATGAAAGAGCCAGGATAAATAAGGAGAAAAAAAATGCATCAACACGACCTTATTCAACTGCATAGTCCGCTATTGCGGATCCAATAGTGGCTGCAATCCAGCCCCCACTCCTCTTAACCTACCTTGAGTGGGAGCTGCCTCAGCTTAAAACTTCACCCGATGGTGCCTTTTGTGCTAGGCGGGGCCTCCATCACATCTGTTCCCCTCTGCAGGTGTCTGCCCTGTGAGTCAGGGCTGAGTTGGGAGAAGGAGACCAGCTTTGGACTGAAGGTGAGATTAATGTTTTTATTTAGACTTGCATGGGCATTTCACCCCTGAAAATAATAATATATACTTTTGAAGATTTTATTCATTTATTTGAGAGTTGGGGAGGGGCAGAGGGAGAGGAGAGCGAGAACCTTAAGCAAACTCCACACTGACCGGGGAGGCTGACGCAAGCCTTGACATGGGGCTCGATCACAAGACCCCAGAATCATGACCCTGAGATCACGACCTGAGCCAAAACCAAGGGTTAGACCCTTACCTGACGGAGTCATTCAGGTGCCCCTGAAAATAATAATATTTTCATAATACCCAAAAGTGACTAGAAAACTGTGGAATCACCCACGATAGCATGAAGGGACAGCGAAGAAGAATAAGATGGGGCAAGTCAGAAACCAGTGTTTGGAATAAAATGTAAATCTACGTTGAAGGTGTGTTTTACAGTTCAGCTCATTTGTTAAGCGGGTTACCTGTAGGCATTACTATCTCTTGCCACCATTGCTGGGTATACAAATTTGTATAAATAATATATTCATCATTAGATACCCACCTGGGGGAAAAAGCTTCATTTCTCTGAAAAACTAAAGAAGAAGAAGGAGGAGGAAGAGGAGAAGGGGAAGAAAAGAGGTCCAAGAAGCTAGCTAATAATTATGGCTGTATACTAGGGATTGGACAAATATCTTCTGTGTTCTTTTTAATGCTTACAGTAATCCCCAAGGCATGTCATTGTTTGACAGTCGAGAAAGCAGAAGTTTCAAGATGGCGAGCCAGTTGGCCCAAGTCTCAGCCTTGCTAAGGGCAGAAGGATTCAAATGTAATCCGATTTCGACAACAAGGTCCTTTCGTTTCTATCCTCCACCCTGTGGAAGTCAGAACAGTGGTAAGACAAGCCCCACTTAAATCTGAACAGTCAGTTAGTTCTTAGGTTGGAGCTCACACGTTGGTTCTTCAAACCTTAGTCGGCCTGGAATCACCACACAGCCTTGACCTGGGTCAAAATAAACTAAAACTCAAAGGCGCAGTTGTGTAGTCTGGTTTCTAATCCAAACAGCTGAAGAGCAGGGAATGTGCTTGCCTATGGAGCCATAAATCAATGAACTTCATAACAGTGACCCTTTAATGTGGAAGCAGTGAATTTCTATCATATTTGGTGGGGGGAACCTTTCTTTTTTAAGTTAAATTAATGCATTCAAATTCCATCCACATTTCTGGGGAATTGGTCATTTCACCCATATATACATTTTCTTCTTCTCTTTGATCCATTGGAACAGCTCTTTTTGGATATTTAAAAAAATGACTCCACTATCCTCTTTTATTTCCTTCCTGACAGTTAAGTGCTGTTTTCTAGGAGACTGGAATTACATTTCACCTTCTATTCCAAACATGCTAATGCCCTCTGATCATTAGCCACTAGACTATTTTTCTCAATTTCTAAAATAAATGATTTTTCTTTTGGCTTCTACTTCAGCTAGTTTAATTTTTTTTTCTTTTTTGGCTTATTTTCATCAAGTATTTATGCCACTCTTAGAATTAAAGAACATGGGAGCAGGGGGAGGGAAAGAGCTTAGAAATTTTCTAGACTTTCTCATTGGATAGATGAGAAAACAGGAATATTAACT
This sequence comes from Mustela putorius furo, assembly GCF_011764305.1. Lineage (NCBI taxonomy): Eukaryota > Metazoa > Chordata > Mammalia > Carnivora > Mustelidae > Mustela > Mustela putorius. Next base: position 33,018,497 of record NW_025422368.1, on the reverse strand, counting down.
GCTATGTCCCATACAATGCTGGCAATAAGTGATATTGTTGGGAATGTTGTGTTAAGAATCATTCTCAATAATCATGACTTATTAAAATATCTGCTATAGGTGGGGTATAGGGTGTGATGAATAGTTACCATATCCTCGCTACACCATGCTGTTTTCTAAAACAATGCTTACCAAACTTTAATGTGCATACAGATGATAAAATGTCTAGTCCAATTCAGTGAGCCTCAGATGGGTCTCGAGCATCTGCCGGAAGTGGACACGAGTGGTCAGCAAACTCCAGCCGACAGGCCAAATCCAGCCCACCCTTGTTATTGTAAATAATGTTTTACTGGGACACAGTCCACACTCATTTGTTTATATATGACCTATGACTGCTTTCAAGCTGCCACAGCAGAATGGAACAACTACAGCAGATGCCTTATGGCCTGCAAAGCGGAAAATACTTACTATCTGGTAGGAAATTGCCAATTTCTGTCCTGGAACGTGGGTTGTCTATCTTGGTCGCATGTTACAATCATTGGGGAACTTTTAAAAATCCGGGTGCCCATGCCAGACTGCAGGCCGATTTTAATTCAGAATCTTCAGGGGTAGGAGTATCATTAAAACAATAAATAAACTCTATGTGTGTGTGTGTGTGAGAGAGAACTCTAAAAAGTTTGAGATCTACTGTTCTAGATTCTAGGTTCCCAAATTGTGGTGAGCAAAAGAATCACCTGACCTGATTGTAAAAAAATGCAGAGTCCAGGGCCACATCCCCAAAATCTGGTCTCAGAGGGCTGGCACATGGGGCCCAAGTAATCTATTGACACAAGCACACCAGGCATCTTGACACAGGGGCCCTAGGGCCCAACTTCAACAATAAGGAAGTATATTCTTTTTTTTTTTTTTTAAGAGAGAAGAGAAAATGAGCAAGGGAAGGGGCAAGGGGAGATGGAAAAGCTCCCCGATGCAGGGCTGGATCCTGGGACTCCATGATTGCAGCCCTAGTCGAAGGCAATCACTTAACCCACTGAGCCATCCAGGTGCCCTGAAAGTATATTCTTTCTAATGTATGCTATAAACACTTACTTTCTTGAAACACTTACTTTCTTTCTAATCAACTCAGGTGTTTACAGAATTATGATTCACAAGAGTGAGTCATTATTACAAAGTACATCCAGTACCAGCAATTAGAGTTCTTACCAAGAAAAATGATCCTGCCCACAAAATATGTTTCACTGGGGTTCTGGTTTTGCCTAACCTCTGAATGTTTTTACTGCTATAAATTACAGAAGAAGAAGACAACAATTTCCCTCCAAACAAGTCACAGTCTCTCTCATTGCATTTAAGAATTTGCTTTTAGAAGACAGCTGAGATATTGCTACCAGAGCACTTGAAATACCTGGAAAGATTTTGATTCTTCTGACCAAGTTTAAGGTTGTTTTAAAAATTAGTGGGATAAACAGTTCACTTGTATTCCATTGTAATATTTAAAAAGTATTAATAGCCCAATTTCTAGGGCACCCGTGCGAGTGACCCAAATCTCTAATTAGAGGATGATAAATGTGTGCCAGTCCCACTGCTTTTGCCACCCTGCCTCCTGGCTGCCACGTTCAATCAGCAGGTCCCTCTTCACTTTCTCCATTTGCAAGGTCTCTGTACTGCAGTGGCTTGCAGGGAAATTTCCCCCTATTTGGGGCTGGAACTAGAACAAACAAGGAGAAGAGAGCAGCAGGAAGATTCCCACTAAGCCTGGCTTTCCCACCTGCTGAGATCCAGGAGCTCATCCCATCTGGCTCTCTGCAACTCACCATCTCATCATTTAATCTTTTGTTTACCTTCAAGTGTGCTAGAGGTTGGTTAGGATCCTTGCCTCATCTTCGTGTGTTTGGAAATGTGTTCAACCAGAGTGCAGCCAGACCCAGGGGAAGAAGAGTGAAGGAAAACACATGTGAGATAGTGATTGCCTGCTTTTGTTTCCTAAGAGTCAGAGAACCCAATTATCTCATGTGTTTCTGGGGTGGGGCGGGGGGAGCCTATCATGTACCTTCTGGCCACAAAACTCATTTGGGTACAAGCATTGAGGGTCTTGCTTCCATGGGACAGATATGTATTTGGAAAGAGTAAAATCTATTTTTTTCCAGAAGAGATGCTGAACATCAAAGGATAGAGCTGGAAGAAAAAAGGCCAATTCACCCTGCGTGGTGGTGAAGAAGATTCCAAAGGAACGTGTGTGGCCCCTCGCTGCTCCACAGTGCGGAGTTTTAGTTTAGAACAAATGCGGTGTCTCAATTGGCCACAAGATGGCAGGATTTCAGCGCATTCCTGCAGCCGGCCTGCATCCCCTCCCTAGCAGGGTTAATGGATGCTGGTAATTTTGGCTTGACTCTCTCCTCCCAAGAGATTTCACACTCTCATAAATGAAATATACAAATACGGTTCAACGACTTATGTTTTATAGCTTTAAAATGTCAAGAGTCAGCTATTCACGAAATATAGTTGGCATCCACAAATGGAAAGCTAGGGAAAGGCTCTAATTTTACGTATTAACAGTCTCTCAATTCTCTTGTTGGCTGAGGTTTGGGAACGACCTGGTTGGTGTTCTCCTTTGCTAAGTCTTCTCGGGAGTAAGCAATGTTGCCTTGTGAACACCCAGTGTTTGCAGATCCCAGGTGATAACACAGGGAGAACGGGAGGGGGGCAAGCTTTGATAGTAGGAACAAAGGTTGTGAGAGAGGGGAGTGTTTGCCCTTGCAGGGTGGACAAAGAAGTGGATTTGGCTGAGCAGAAAAACATGAACCCACCAGAGATCTGCCGTATGAATCCATTCATTCACCTGTCCAATCCTATTTCAAAACATTTGATTATAAGACAGTACGAAGTTACCCAGGAATGGAGAGATTAACAAAGCAGCTTCAGAGAGCTCGTCTGTTGGACTCTATCTAGAGATACTGAGAAAAGGAAAACCTCCCCATGGCAACTGGGCTCAAACAAAAAGAAAATGAACTACAGAATATTCGGGAAAGAAGTAGGCCAAACTGCAAACAGGCAGAGAATAAGGACACGGGCAGGGATTAACAAGAAGAAAAGGGGTCTAGGAGGTAGACTAGGGGGCTAGAAAGCGAGTCATGCTGGGGGGCGGGTTGGGGATTTAGTGTGTGTAAGCTGACCGGGGTCCCAATGTAAGGAGAAGGACCCTGGGGCTGGAGCAAGAAACAGACAGCATGACAAGAGTACACAAGACAACACTTGGGTTTTCACAGTGGCCCAGGGCTGGCTGGTTGGGTGATCTTTAGCAATTAGTCAAATCCTTCTGGGCACCCTGTCCTCATCTGTGGAATGGAGCCTGCAATGACTAACATAGGAAGTAGGTAGGAACACCAAAGGTGAATCGTGAGTATGCCTGGCAGAGAAGAGTGGATTTCAGGACATCAGAGGCTTACCTTCTTGGTCAGATCTTTTACAAAAGTCAGTAGGAGATATCAGGAAGGTGAGGGACGCCCATGATAGGCATCCAAAGCAGACACATGCTGACCCCAAGCCCCCTGCTCCTGCTCAGCCGTCGTAACTGTGATGAGGGGGACAGTGATGTCCAGAGAGCCTGAGAAAGGCAGAGCGTTTCACTAAGGGGACATGGGAATAAACTGTGTACTTGTCTCGCCAACATCAACATGAATGCAGGCTCCTTGTGAGAGATGGGTATGAAGAGAGGCAGAGAGAGTTGACTGTTAACCCTCCTTCCTCCACAATCTCATGGCCCTCTTTCAAGAGTAGCCACATGGAGGCTTGGGCTGTGTCCTTCCAACTGTGGGGATCTCACTTGGTGTGTGTGGTGTGTGTGTGTCCCCATACATAAATCTCCTCATGCCTCTGAACCTGCAACCCAGATGCTGGGCATCTCCAAGCAAAGACCCCCATCTTCCCTCCTTCCTGAACTGGAAGCTGAACATAGTTTTTGGCCATAGCCTAGACAAAGGAAATTCATGTCTAGAAGGCACTGGGGATTTATGGATGGTTTCTTCTCCAGGGGGGCATTTAAAATTTCTTTCCACCACCACACTACCACCAGTTGGGGGTTTGCTTCTTTTTGACTTTCCTCCACACGCATCGGGCCCAGAACCTGCCCACTTTCCTGTCTCTACTGCTTGGCATCTCTGCTCCCGTCCCCATGAACTCCGACCCCCCAGGCTGACACACTTTCTTAAAGGTTTGGAGTCCTCTCAAAACTTCTTTTCAACAAAGATGGTCTCTTCCTATAAAATGATTCCTGTGCCAGTAATTATAAAGATTAATCATTTTCACCATATTACAGTGTTTATATGAATGTAATCACGTACATATTTTATATATATGAATGTTTTTCTTTTTTTCTTAAGATTTTATTTATTTATTTGACACACACAGAGAGAGAGAGATCACAAGTAGGCAGAAAGGGAGGCAAACAAAGAGGCAGAAGCAGGCTCCCTGCTGAGCAAAGAGCCTGATGCGAGCCTTGATCCTAGGACCCTGAGATCATGACCTGGGCTGGAGGCTGAAGCTTAGCCCATTGAGCCACCCAGGCATCCCTGAATGTGTTTTTCTAATATAAAGTGGGATCACAGAGTTATATATACTGCTTTACGACTTCCACTTACTCCTTAATTTGGTCTTGTTTATCTTTCCAAATCATTAGAAATAAATCAGCCTCATTCTTAATTGCTGCATAAAATTAATACTTTCATTAGAAATAAATCAAACTCATTCTTTCTCATTGCTTCATTAAATTAATACTTCAGTATGAGATGAGGTAGATTTCTTTGTGTTCTACTTTCGTTAATGACAAGATACAATATAATTCAGGGTTACGGTGAAAATCCGTCAGCCAAGCTCTTGGAGGCCTCGGGTTGCTTAGAACAGCAAAGCTATACAAACAGTATAAATTATATTAGCAATGTAAATAATGTTAATAGCGAAAATTGCTAATACTTTATCAGCATGCTTCTAGGTACCGGGAACTACTGTGAGCCATGTGTAGGCATAGTAGGAGTAAGCTACCACCAAGCGGCTTATTCCCATTGCGTAGATGATCATTCTGAGGCATGGGAATGTAAGTACACTGTTTGAGGTAGCACAGCCAATAAATGACATTGTCAAAATGCCCCCGAGTCTGGCTCTAGCATCTGTGTTGTTAATCACTAGCCCATAGATCATTATGTCCAACAGGAAATACTTTGCACAGGCTCGTTGGCCGGGGACCCAAAGTGGCTGCCATTGACCGCATTCACTAAACATTCCCGCTCCGTGAGAGCTCCAGCTGATCTGGGTATGGAGCTTTCTTTCCTGCTCTCAATTAGGCATCCAGCCCCAAGGAAGAGTGGCATCTAAGAACAGAGGGGGGCAAGGTGTGCCTCCCAAGGCATAGCATGGAGGGTAAAGGCACAAAGAAAAGAAGAAGGAGAAGCTAAGTGGAAAAGAATGAAAGAATGCCGTGGAATCCGGCCAGGCACCTGGCCCCAGCCGAGAGCGCCTCGGGGGGGCACGTGCCAAACTTCAGCAGCTCCAAGCCTCGCGCCCAGAATAGCTGCAGGGAGGCCCGCTGCCAGGGAGCCACTGATTCCAGCCAGAGCTGGGAGTACTTAATCAGATGCATCCGGTTTATGTTCATGGGATATTAGGTGGAAATCTACGGTCAACTGCGAATGAATTGGCATGCCCCGAAATGGGACAGCCATCACCGGAAGGCAGGCCTCTTGCAAGTTGAAACCTCATTTTTCTCTCCTCTGAGAGCCTGCCACACATCTAATTGATTCTGCACATTTTATCCCTATATAATAGACTCTCTAACAAAGAAGAGCTATTTCTTTCTTGTGATAACTGAACAGAAATTCCGAGGAGAAGCTAGCAGGACCACGTGCATGGAACATGCTAGCCAGGTACTCGTCAGCCAAGGCCAGTCCCCAACAGATGACAGTTACAGCACTGCTAATGGCATCCATGGCCATTGGGCTGAAGGGGGCTGGGATACAAAACAGGATGCCAGTATGGAGAGGGTCACGATGACTCTGAGAATTGATAAGCTTCCTTTTCTGTGAGAACTTCCCACAAATGATGTATAATCATCCTTGGCAGGAACTTCAAGATCTCCCCAGATGGTCATCAGTGAGCGATCTCAGTGTACTTCAGGTGTTTATTATTTTCTCGAGTCTTTTTTGTTTCCTCCTGAGATTTTGAGGCTGACGCTCTTCACGTCTCCTCCAGATTCCCCTCACCAGGTCAGAGCACCTGTCTTTCAGTTTCTATGACTACCACTTTCTTCTCCAGAAGATTGCTATTGCTACCTTGCCAGCTGATGTCTTGGAAATTGTACTGTTCCCACAAACTGAAATACGGTTATAATAGCTCAATCTCCTTGCCTCTGTGCAGGGCAACTCTTCCGTTGCATTTATACATGTTTATCTTTGTGGTGGTCAGACTGAGGCTCAGATTCTCCTAAAAAGGCAACTGGCCTAGCTTCCCCTCCTGCCCTATCCCGTTTGCTTTCCTTCCATACAGGTTTTTCCTGAAAGCATCCCCCTCAGTAAATCACCTGTATAAAAATCCTTGCCTCAGGCTCTGCTTGAAGGAACACAGGCTAAAACAGCATGGAAGATCTTTTGTCAACAAAAACCCTACGGTTATGCCCTATAAGCAACATGATGCAATGTTTCTCAAACCCTCAGGGATTCACATACAGCAGGGACTATTTTTACCATATTTGCATATTACTTATGCAATTATTTACCTAGTGGTTGTTTTTAAGTAGTTTTCAAACCTAATCCTAAAAAAACAAAACAAAACAAAACAAAAACAAAAAAAAAAACTTATCCTTAAAAATAATATTGTACTGAAACCCTGAGTTTGAAGTGTTAATTAAATTTTTTTTTAAAGATTCATTTAACTATTTAGAGCACGAGCCTAAGGGGAGGGGCAGAGGGAGAAGCAGACTTTCCACTGAGCAGGGAACCCAATTTGGAACTGGATCCCAGGACCCTGGGATCATGACCTGAGCCAAAGGCAGACACTTAACCAACTAAGCCATGCAGGCATCCCCTATTTAAATTTTTAATTCATGGAAAAATACATACATTTATCTAAATCTCGTATCATCAATCGCTATGTAAATGGCTTTGTATCATTTGTAAATGGACCACATCTTTAAAAACACGATAAAATAAAAAGTGTTTCTCTTTGATTTGTAACTGTTACTTGTTTATAGCGCTACTGCACAGCTGTGCTTATATTGGCTATGGAATAATTTATTGCTGATTTTTAAAAATTTAATAAATACTTTTTAATCTCCTCCTAACCCCCAATGTTACCAGTCATCCTAAGAGAGATGTTCATGATGTGGAACAAAAGAAAGAAGAAGTGTCCCTTTTTAAGAAACAGAAGTAATTTAGAAATCCTTTGGTTTCACTTACTTGTGGAGCATAAGGAATAACACAGAGGACACTGGGTGGAGGAGAGGAGAACTGAGTTGGGGGAAATTGGAAGGGGAGACAAACCATGAGAGACTGTGGACTCTGAGAAACAAACTGAGGGTTTTAAAAGGGAGATGGGTTGGGGGTTGGGAGGGCCTGGTGGTGGGTATTAAGGAGGGCGTTTATTGCATGGATCACTGGGTGTGGAGAATAGACAATGAATCTTGGAACAATGAAAAAATCAAATAAAACTTAAAAAAATCCTTTAGTATCTGCATTCTATCGACAGTGTTGGAATTTTTCTGCGATCGTCTGACATGTTAGTGTCACATAGAAACATCTCACTTTATGACGGAATTGAAGTTGACTTACAAGGAAAGGAGAGCTTCTGGAAACTGGGAACACTTGTTGCTAGGAAGATAATCTGACATCATGAAGCTCAGATGCTTTTCTCGAAGGAGGAAGTGGTATCCACGGCCACCTGCTCAAGTTGTTGGTGGTAGAGCACAGGAGCCTTGACATCATATGCCTTTTTCTCTGAGTAGCAGCGATGCCATGAGAATGTGCACTCAGAGCCATGCTCTTTGAAATGGAAACTGATGTTAAGGATACCATCTTCAGAGACATGCGGTATGGACACTTGTACCACAGGTGTGGGTAAAGAAAGGCATCCAGATAACATAGGGCCACAGATGATGGCTCTTCCTCCTGACTTCTCCCATCTTGACTGCATTCACTTTGGGTTTGTGAATGGCTCCTCTGAGAAACAGAGTATTTCAATATGGAAGGTGATAAACCAATGGTTAACAAACTACCTTGGTGGTCACGATTTTGCCTCTCATCTTCAGCCTAATGGTCTTTCTCCACTATGCATTCTTCACACATCCCTTCTGGAACAATCTAGTACTGAGGGACTAGAAGCTGGAGGTCTGCAACATCTTGAAAGCAAGCTTTGCACACTTGCAAGGATTACCAAAATCATACACATTGAACCTGATGGGATAAATTTAAAATTACAGCCTGAGAATAAGTAGCACCTATAGATCAGGGGAAAGATTACAGGCTGGATAAAAGAGTTCCTACTCTGTGGAATCTTAAAATTCTTTCTAAAATAAAAACCTGTCTTAAAAATAAAAGTAGTGTTTGATGTTTTTATCCACCAGTGCAGGCCTCATTGAATGACAAGTTCCCCTGACAGGTGAACTTCAGCTCCATTGATCTATCTATCTTTAGCTATGGGTTTTCCTGGTGCAAGAAAACATATAATCTGGTTTTATCCTGATTTTTAATCTTGAAGTGGCAAGGAGTTTTCTTTTACAAAGGATCTGTTTTTTACTTTCCAGTGGGCACATAAGCTTAATTTTTTTTAGTACGATCCCTGTGTATCTGATCACTCCCAGAAATCCCCTCAGTATTAAGACTTCAACCCTGGGTAGATTATTTTTTCTTTCCTGCAGCCTTTTAATTGTGGCACTTGTTGTCTTGAGTGTTTTCTTTGCTCCCATCACTCAAGAGTTATGGCCTTTCCTGGAGCTTTCTAATTTAGCTGAGTAACCACCATTCCCTAAAGACAACCCACTCCTCCCTGGGCTGAGGGATGTTAATGAAAATATCAGAACTCTTAGGTATATATTTTAAATTAAAACAATAAGAAATTAAGCTTTACTAACATGTCATACATAGGTAGATATGGGTACCCTAATTCAGTGTGTAGGTAAGATAGGCCTGTGTCACATTGGTAACTGAGGTAAACTGGGGAAAGGGTATTAGGTCTAACTGCAGAGGAAGCAACAGTGATGGTTCCATGCCAGAGGCATGGCCCATCTTGTTAAAAAAACAAAAACAAGGGCGCCTGGGTGGCTCAGTGGGTTAAGCCGCCACCTTCGGCTCAGGTCATGATCTCAGGGTCCTGGGCTGGAGTCCCACGTCGGGCTCTCTGCTCAGCGGGGAGCCTGCTTCCTCCTCTCTCTCTCTCTCTGCCTGCCTCTCTGCCTACTTGTGATCTCTCTGTCAAATAAATAGATGAAATCTTAAAAAAAAAAAGAAAAAGAAAACAAAAACAAAAACCCAACTTGGTCTAAACATAATACCAATAATACATAGGCAAACAACAAAAATTGGCAGTCATTTCTATTCCTAATGCGAGCTTTTTATCAAGCACATCAAGGGGTAAAAACAATGAAGATGTAATCAGATATGACAAGAGGGAAGCCAAAAATAATTCAAAATTATCCAGGCTATTTGAGTTCCACATGAGGTGTGTTCTCTGCCTTGAGATGTTAGCTAATGAGAATGTGGAACCATCCGCATTAGTAGTAGGATATCTACAATCTAAGTATCCAGGAAATGCAGATAAACCTTTCCATTTTTTCCCGCTGATGTTTCAAGTGACATGAAAACCAAATTCATGACCTTTTCAGGGAGAACAAGTGACTATTAGTAATAGGTTACCAGAAATATGTTGCCCTAAATAAACAGATCTCATCTGTTCCTTTCTGGGTAAAGGTGAGATATTAACACAGTGAAACCTACCTGTGAGGCAGCCAGGCCAGGTCGGAGGACCCGGTGTGCGTGTTGTGGGGGGAGGGTACTCTCCACGGGACCAGCCAAGAGGGTCCTTGGCTTCATGCAGGATGAAAATAAAATGTGAGCCAGCAGGAGGTGAAAACCAAGTTTACTGAAGATGTGTATAGAGGGAGATAGGGGGAGAATCCAGAGATTTGGAAAGGAAAGGAGAGATCTCATCTTTGTTCAGGGTCTGGGGTTTTTTTACTGAGTAGGGTGGTCTGGTGGACACGTTCCCTCAGGCATTAGGAACCGGGCTTTGGGATTGAGCAGTGTAGCGCCAGTGGTCTGATACATGGTCTGATACACAGAGGATGGCTTCCTCAGGCATTCTCACCTGGTCCTTCCTTAAATGTTATTTATTCTAGAGAAATCATTAACTCCTTGCTCCTTACAAGGACGATGTATACTATTTGCATTACAAGGCAAGTGCAACATGGGGCCAGGGTGCAGGTTCCTGCAAGAACAGAAGCAGATTTTTACAGAGTCCTTCAGTTTCCCTACCTCATCTGCTCTCGAAAAGAGCTCCTGGTCATGCAGGGCACTTGACAACTGCTATCTGCTAATGTTGGCATCGCTATGTGATTTTGTTGCTGAAAATGATGTGCGTGTGTCATCCATGAAATCGCTCCTATCTGCGAACTTAAGAATATGTTCAGAGATTTATTTAAGCTCTTCCAAAATATTTTCAAATAAATAGGGCTGATGGATTTTGAGCCGTTTTTAAAAAAAATATATAAATGCAACATATTTCCACTTATTTTCAAGAACAGTGATTGGTATTTGGGCTGATGGAAATACAATAGCTGCATTTTAACAAAAAGCTTCTGTGTAATTGATGGATGAAATGGAAAAAGCCGTATTATGATACAATAAACACGGACAACCTTGTTACTTCATCCGCTGGGATCTATATATATTTGAAGGTGTCTTTTTCTGAGGTGACAGCCATTCAAATCAAATTTTAAAATAAACAGAATTTAAGAATTTCCACTCCTGCCAAAGATTGATTAATAGTAAATAGACTTACCTTCCAGTCTAATTTTTTAAAAAATAGACATAATAAATTAAACAACAGTTTTTATAACACTGGAATTCAGACATAAAGAACAGCATTCTTTGAAGTACCTGGTGGCTCAGTCAGTTAAGCGTCTGCTTTCAGCTCAGATCATGATCCCCAGGTCCCACAATGGGGCCCCAGGTTGTGCTCCCTGCCGTACAGGGAGTCTGCCTCTCCATTTTCCTCTGCCTCTCCCTGCTCCTTGTGCACTAGTTCTCTCAAATAAATAAAATCTTTTTTTGAAGAAGTGGGGAGTGCGTGGGTGGCTCAGTCGTTGAGCATCTGCCTTCCGCTCTGGTCATGATCAAGCCCTGTATTGGGCTCCCAGCTTGGTGGGAAGCCTGCTTCTCCCTCTCCCACTCCCCATGCTTGTGTTACCTCTCTAGCTGTGTCTTTCTCTGTCAAATAAACAAATAAAATCTTTAAAAAAAAAAAAAAGAAGAAGAAGAAGAGTGATTCATGACAAATGGGAAACAGAAAGATATTCTTGTATTTGTCTCAGCTTGCTGCCTTAAGAGAGTTTCCTGGCAGCAGCTCAAGAAGGGGAAACCTAAGTGGGGCCAAGTGAACTCACTGATTGGAGGAAGAGAGCAGAGGCTGGGATGACCCAAGTGGCTAGTTTGCCGGACTGAGTACCAGAGAAGAGAGAGCTGCAGAGCGAGAGAGTCCCAGAGATCTGGAAAGATACATACTCAAGTGATCAGAACACTTATCAGAGCACGTGTGTGAGGTTACTGCCTACTGCCAGGAAAGAACCACTGAAAATATTAAAAGGAACAAGAGTTAATGCTCCCAGGGTTGGAGAGAGTACACAATGTTCCTAAAACCCTTGTTTATTCCTAAGTGCTAAGAGCACCAGGAGCATCTGTGTTCTAACATAGCTTCTAAGGGGCAGTAATTCTAATTGTTTAACTTGTTTGTCTGGCTAGTGTAGAAGACAGATTCCAGGAGAATGACATTGAATTATAGCACACTTAATCAGGAAGTGATGCCAATCACAGCTGTGCTTAGAATGGGCTATCTTTATTAGAGACTTTGGCTCCTGGGATGTAGTTGTTCTGGATATGGAAATGCCTTTCCTGTCTGCAGGCTTCTACCCAATACCCATTTGCAGACTTAACGAAACTGTTATTCACTGCTCTGATACTATTCACTGTTCTGACATCCTATCCAATATCACATCCAACCAGGATACCTTTATTGCCTAAGAAATGCACCAATGGACTCTTCCCGTAATTCACTGATGTTTTGTGTATCTCATCACCCAGAACCAAGCACCTAAGGACTCATTATGGCACCAGCTGGCATACAGTTCCTTAGTTGTTGGGATATTATCCTATTGGAATATGGTCTATGTCTTCAACCAACCAATGAGCAATACATGGAACTCTTTTTACAATACCTATCAGGGATGCAACATATGTATGGCCCGAACAACCCAGAAGTCCCTTCACCAAGGCTGACTTGGCTCCTGCCCTACTGCTGAGCACCCAGCCTGCCCACCACGTGAGTTCAGCACTCAGTCACATGGCACCATTATCCACACTGAACTTGCCACCTGGTGGCAAGCTGATGGCTCCTAACGTGAGAGTCAGCCTCCATAACTTGTCCTCTAGGACTGGATTCTTTTCCTCTGATCCAAATGTCCTCAGTCATATATATATATACACACACATACATATACACACACATATACATTTATGTACATGTATATATATATGATGACATTTGGATATATATATATATATATATATAATTTTTCTCTTTATATCACTGGTTTCTTTTCTTCTGATCCAAATGTCCTCAGTCATTTATATACATATAAATGACTAAGTGCTAAGAGCACTGATTTATATATATATATAAATCATTTATATATAGATCTATATATATATCCAAATGTCCTCAGTCACTTATATATATAAATATATATATTATATATTATTATATAGTCATTTATTTATATACTTATATATACTGAGCACTTAGTGCTTATATATATACTTATATATATATATACTTAGTGCTTATATATATATACACATATATACTGAGCACTTAGAGCACTTACTGCTCAGTCATTTATATACATATAAATTTATATACATATAAATGACTGAGGACATTTGGATATATATATATATAGTTTTTCTCTTTATATCATTGTCAACATATTCTCTATTCTCTGCAGGTTGAGACTTTTCTATTAGGCTAAGGTAAAGCAGAAATGCCATTCATTTTCTCTGGTGGAAAGGGTGACCTCCTCATTGGAAAGCTAGCTGAAAATGGATGGTGTGTGGTTTCATGTCTTGTCTTGTGCATTCACCTTATCCAGCTTTCTAGTAGCCATATCTCAGGCTTTCTTTGACTTCACATTCATTACCTGGGAGCCATAAGAGTAGCAGGCAGAAATATTTTAAGAAAAAAATAATGGATAAAAATCTAAAGTTAAGACTACTCCTGGTATAGATTAAAGTTGTAGTGATCATTATTATTCAGCTTAATTAAGGGATGCCCTCACTACGGCTCAGTGCCACTCAGCCTTTCCTTGCAATAAGTAACCATTTGCCATGTATTCACAGAACAGGTTATGATGAATACAAGCAACAGACCAGCACACGTAGGAGGAGACGCTTGGCTGCAGTAGTGAAGGTGATGTGCTCTGTGTAGCTCTGATGAATGCCATCTGGATTTTTAAATGATGGTTGGGAACAGTCCTGCAGGGGAAAAAAAAAAAAATCACCTATGATCTTGCAAACCACTCCTAACCCTACCAACATTTCTTTTAGAAAACTGAAGTGGGGAGGGTCTATAGCTAAAGAGTATCTTAGGGGGCTAGAGGAAGGCTTTGCTGTAGGGTGGCAGCCTGCTCCCATCCACACGGAAGGAAGGGAATGTCCTGGGCTGACCATAGGCACGACGTCTCTGGCAGAGACTACAGAGCTAAGGAAGCTTGAGATCCAAGGCCACTTCTAAAACTCTGGGATGGGCCCTAGCGACCTGTCATGCTCACATATTTTCATAAAATTTGCAAAAGTAAGATTTTAAAACATGTTTACTTATAACATCTGTCTCTTCATGCTCTGACTTCCCTGTGACACACCCTCCATCCCACATATTGGCTCCCTCTGGGAAGGCTGGAAGCCTCAGGCATTTTTGAGATCTGGCTAAAGGAGAAGTTGAGGTGGAAAGACGTTTTGTTTGGATTTAGAAACATCTTCATGTAGGTCACAGTCACTTCCGTGAAATATAAAGTTATTGTCATTGGCCTCCAGGAACACCCCATAATGTCCACTGTCCTGACAATCTGGCATCGTGACACAAAGACACGGCACCGGAAAGAAATATTACACACAGTGGTCAGCACTCGATACATGAGCACATGTGGAATCTGGAAAGTTCTTTCAATCAACAGACATTAAAATTGCAAGGAGAGGATTTTATCTTCAATGTTTTGTTAATATGGATGCTCTTTCCTGTCAGAGATATTCTTAAAATGTAGCAGGTACAATTGTAAGGATCATAGCTTTTCCCCTTTTTGACAGGACTTAAGCAAACTGGAATCAGGATTTCTGTGTTTTTAGGATCCAAATAAAACCACACACACACACATAAAGCGAATATGTGGGAAGTAAAAGTTTTATGCATACCAAATAATAATAAAATCTAAATTTTCATCAACCATGTTCTAGGGAAAGCCGAACTGGATTTCTACTCTTCTGTCAAAAACAGTATCGCAATAGTATTTTCAGACAAGGAGGCAACTGGAATAAGCACCAAAACCACAGGAAAAATTATAATAAAAATATGGCTGATGAAAGTATAGATTAGTGTTCTGGATTTTAATGATGTTTCTGACAATTATTAGCTTGAAATTTTGTTATTTGTTGGTTTCTTTCCATCCTAAGTCTTTATTTTAATACCAAATCTTGTATTTTCAGTTTTTTTTTTCTTTTTCCTTAAAAAGACTCCTCAAATTGTTTCAACTTGGAAGCCATGGATCTACCCCTGGGCTCTGACATTGCTTCATGTCTGATGTCATTTCTTATACACACACACACACACACACACACTCTCTCTCTCTCTCTGCTGGCCTATCGTCAACTATGGCGATTCTACTGAATTCTATTATTAAGGTCACTTGGGAGTTTGATTGTAGTTACTTCTAGAAAATCAGAAGTGTCATTCTTCAGCTCCAAGCTTCCAGGAAGGACCCACGCTATAAACTGGGCACTGGCGTATGAGACGTCACCTGCTAGGAAAACGGAGTCGCCTTCAGCATTGTGACTCACATAGCACATAAGAATTTTTAAAAATTTATTTCTCTTTAAAGATAAACTTGTCTCCACGTCACTTGTTACCACACAGGCTTTCGGTCTTCGGCACTGATTTCTCAGAACCTTTTATTAATTATTTAGAACCATTTCACATAAAATATGGAGATGCCAAAGTGCTTTGAATTCTCTCTGATATAATTTGAGAGTACATATAAATGAATAACTTTTTCTCTTTGTGACGGAATAAATTATCATGTTCTGAGATTTAGAATATCAGAAAGGATAAGTGACAAAAAGAAAAAATGCCCTGGAGGAAAAATTTGTGCTTGCTTGAGTCAGAAATATAAAAGATGTTTTATTCCTTTATATTTTGGAATTGAATCATGTAAAAGATTTGGATGTGTGTGTGTGTGTGTGTGTGTGTGTGTGTGTGAAGGGAAGTGACCAAGATAGATTTCTTGTTTTCCTATCATCCTTATCTCTGAGGACTAAGGTAGGGTAATGGAGACATCTTCTGGCTCCAGTATTTCGATACAGATGTCACTAACTCCTCTCCAATATATCTTAATTGCTATTAGTTTCTAATGAAATTCATAATCCTGAGGGAAAGTTAAACCCATTGAAGGACCTTCTCATCTCACTGCAGAATACTAAGCAGCACAAATGTCTGATATTGACAGAATTAATAATATTGCATGGAAATAAATTTATTCCGAAGGGCTGGCAAGGAATTAAATGTATTAGATGCTATGTAGGATAACACATATTCTCTGACCTCTCACCACTCCAGTGTAATATGCTACAGTAATATTGATTTTGTTTTCAAAACATGGACTGAGAATAGCTTATTTGCAACTTGAAAATTCGGTCATTGTTATACTTGCACTTTGTCCTAGTTGCTGAAGTGCAATTTGGCCAGTGAATTTCATGGCATTGTTCTAATGCGGATCTAGTTTGAGGGACTTTTTTCAACAGACATGTATTCTGATAAAATAGTATATGATTATTCCCGCTACTTCTGTTTCAAATACAATCACTGTGTTCCCACTTATAGCCCAGGTATTTCCTGTCTTTAGTAAGTAATTCGTTGATCCATTTTGAAGTTAATCTCTTTTGGTCCACATCTTTCTTTTAATTGGTGGCCTTTCTGTGTATTATGATTTTGTGTAAATTTTTCATGTACAATAAAGTCAATGGCTCATCAAACATAGACTCAGTGTAAAAGTTTTCAGAATCATTAAGCCATGTAGAATAAAATTTCATTTCTGTATCTACCCTGTACACAGAACTGCCCTCTTCAGAAATCAGTACCTCTGGCAGGCTTTCCTATCCACTTACACATATTTTTGTTGATGAGTGGGTTCACATCATATATATTGTCCTCCAAATAGCATCTTTTCCTTGGGTATCTTTACATTTATCCTGGATATCATTATCGAGGATAATGATATTTATCATTATCTTGGATAGCTTTATGTTTCAGGACATTTAAGAGCACCTGGTCCTTTTCAACAGATGATCATAGTATGTCACATAATGTGAGCTATTCCCCTAAGTATCTGATCATTTCCCTAAGGCAGAAGTTGAGTTGCTTTCCCTAATTTTCTCTTACAGGCAACACTGCTGGAATCATTCCTTTCTATCCTTTTTGTGTACATGTAAAGGATCTTGAAGATAGATTCATAGATATGGATTAACTGAGGTAGAGTACGGACACTTCACATTTTTGATTCATTCTTCCAAATTTATACTACAACCAATATTTTATGACATTTTTATACCCTTAGAAACACTGTATAATATTTACATCACTAAGATATATACTGCATACCCAACACATACATTATAATTAACATTTTCCCTAGGTCAAATTTCTTATCACTTTCTACTCCTTTTATGAGTTTCCTGTGTATATCCATTGTTATTTTTTCTTATTTGATTGCCTGTTCTCTTATTTTATTAGAAATATTTAAGAGAAAACTACAATCTGAGAGAATGTATTTGCAGTAGATTTAACAGCACATTACATTATGAAAATACATAGAGTTTTTCAAAGTGTGGATGAGAAATAGATAATAACAATACATCAAAAATCCACATATATGACCCAACATTTTAATATTATTACCTCTGAAATCCCTCGTATGCCCCTCTTCAATGTCAGTCACATGGTCCTTTCCCAGGGAAAGATTATTCTGAATTTATGTCAACCATTCCTTCAATTATGTTTATCATTTTACCAAATATATTCATATTTTTAGTATTTTTAGTTTTGCTTATTTCAACTTTGTATGAGATCATACTAATGTACTTTTTAGCCACATGCATTTTTTATTTAACATTTTCTTGCTGAGATTCAGTAATGTTGCTATCATTCATTCATTTTCACCGCAGCACAACAGAATTAACTTTTGGCATGAATGTACATAATTATATCATAACTTATTTATCTATGATGTTGTTGGTGGACATTTGGTTTGTCGACAGTTTTTTAACTGTTACAATAGGGGTATGATGAACGTTTTTGTGCAATGACATTTATATGGATATTTTCCTAGGACAGTGATTCTCAAACTTTTTGATCTAAGGACTTCTTAATATTCTGGAAGGAATTGGAGAACTCAAAGAATTTTGGTTTCTGTGGGTAATATCCTTCATCATTTATCAAATTAGAAACTTAAACAGAGGGAAACTTAAAATATTCATTTGTTAATTTATTTAAATGTAGTAAATATATTACATGTTAGTGTCCATAACATGTTTAGAGAAAAATAACTGAATTTTTCAAAACAAAGAAGTTAGTGAAAAGTGTGGTATTATTTTATATTTTTTTATATCTTTTTAATGTTTGGCTTAACAGAAATCACCTGAATTAATCATTAGTCTTTATGCATTTGCTCTTTTGAAATTAGTTGTTTTGGTTAAAATATGTGAAAAAAATCTAGTCCCATACAGATGTATACTTAGAAAAGGGAGGGATATTTAATACAATTTTCAGGTAATTGTAAAATCTTTCTTTGCTTCTATACCAAAACTTGACAAGCCAATTTTTTTTTTTTTTAATTTTAAAAGTTAGTTGTGAATAGTTGTGCGGTCGGTTAAGCATCCAACTCTTGGTTTCAGCTTAGGTCATGATCTCAGGGTCTTGAGATCAGACCCTACACCCAGCTCCAAGTTCAGCAGGAACTTGCTGAAGTTCATCTCTCTCTCTCCTTCTGCCTCTCCCTGTACCCGCTCTAAAATAAATGAATAAATACATTTTTTAAAAACGTTAGCTGTAATATGGAACATGAAGCTATAATTGTACTTTCATACTCTACTCACTAAACTATATTGGTCCCTCATGTGTTTTTTCATTAATCCTGATCCAGCTATGATTTTGTATCATTGCTCTTCATCATTTAGAACCTACTGGCTAATCGAGAGATACAGATCTTCCAGATATTGAATATATCTTTATATAACATCAAAAAATTAATACTTAATATCGTCACTGATCTTACCAAAGACCTGTAAGTATTGAAAAGCTCTCTAGTTCACAGTGGCAAATGTAAATTTCCACTATTTTGGGTGGGGGTAGGACCTGAAAAGCTTATTCTAGTATACCCTTAGTTATATTTGTAATGGCTGTAGGATCTACAATGACACCCCTGGTTCGTTCCTAATATTGGTGATTTGTGTCTTCCAAGTACCCATTTTTATGAGAGCCTGATTCTTGGCTCTCTCTTATGTTCCACTAGTCTATTTGTCTATACCTCTTGCAATAACATATTTTCTTAATTCTTATAGCCTCATATTTTATAATATCTAATAAGAATTTTTCTTCTTTTTCTTCTTCCTCTCTTTTCTCTTATTTTTCTACTCCTTTGCCTCCTTCCTTTCTTCTTCTTCTTCTCCCTCCTCTTCTTTTTGTTCTTCCTCCTCTTCCTCCTCTTCTTCTCCCCCTCCCCTCCCCCCACCTCCTCCTTCTTTTTCTTCTTCTTCTTCATCTTCGTCCTCATCTTCATCTGCTTCTTCCTTTCCTCCTCCTCCTCTTTCTCTTTTTTCTTCTCCTTCCTCCTTTCTTAATCTTAAGTATTTTGTCAATTCTCAGTCCTATAATTCTCCATAAAATCGTAGAACAAACTTTTCAAGTTCCACAACAAAAACAACCAAATAAAAGGCAAAAGCAGAGAAGGACCAAGAAAAATGAATATTCATGTCCACAAAAAGATTTGTACAAGAATAGTCAAAGCATTTTTTCATAAATTGTCAAAACAACCCAAAAGTTCACTGACAAGAAAATGAATAAACATGTGAAGATTCATTCATAAAATGAAATTTACTACTAACCACTGTAAAAGGATGAACTATTGATTCACAAACAAAATAGGTGAAACTCAAAAAATTATTTGGAACAAAATTAGTCAGATTAACAATCCATTTATATTTTAGCAGAAAGCAAAACAGTGGTTGTCACTAGGAGAAAGGTGAGGTGTTAAACCGCAAAGGAGTATAGAAGAAATTAGTGGGGTGTTGTAGATGCTTTGTATAATGAACAGAATAGTGGTTCATGAGTGTCAAAACCTATTACACCATATCCTTAAAATCTGAGCATTTTGTTTATAAATTACTCAGTAATCAAAAACAGTCTTCTTCTATATAAATTTATATATGAATAAATATATGAGTCCAAATATCAAAATGAAAATTGCAAATTATTTTGAATCTAGTGATAATACCACAGCTTGTGAGGCACATTTAAATTATAGGGAAAGTCATGAAATAGAAAAATATACTAGAAAATTAAAAGGAGATAACTGACAAACAGGTTATTTCTTCATAATATCCCTTTCTATACCTATTTTTTTTTAAGATTTTATTCTTTTATTTGACAGAGATCACAAGTAGGCAGAGAGGCAGGCAGAGAGAGAGGAGAAAGCAGGCTCCCCTCAGAGCAGAGAGCCCGATGTGGGGCTCGATCCCAGGAGCCTGGGATCATGACCCGAGCCGAAGGCAGAGGTTTTAGCCCACTGAGCCACCCAGGCACCCTATAATATCCCTTTCTAAAAAAAACTTTGGGCATCAATAACCATGCTTCATTTTTTTATTTTCAATACTTTCACCTTTATTCATTTTAGCCATAGTCCAATTTACAAAACGTTGGGTCTTTTATTAGTCCTCTCAAAAAAAAAAAAAAATAACTTGCATCTTGTTAAGCTGTGTTGATTTTGTATGGGTTTTATACATCATTTGAATAACTTTTAGTTTGTATTTGCTTGTTTATCTGTTACAGTCTTATTAAACTTTTTGTGGTACATTTTATTTTACATTTGCTACCTTTTAAAGCTGCACATGTTACCCATTGAGGTTTATGTTTTAATTTAATTTTATTTTTTTCAGTGTTCCAAAATTCATTGTTTTAATGTTTGTATAACACCAAAATTCAGAGCAGCAAATTTTAAGACATTTGTTACTTTCTACAGTTCAGTTAATAGATGCAATTTTCATGAATGTTTTGGGGAAAGTCTGGCATTTAGCTATTGATCTCTTGGCATTTCTAAATACGTCTTTTTCATTGAGTGCAAGTAATGACATTTAGAATTTTTTTTTTCTGGGTTGATTTGTATTCTCTGTAGCAGAAATTTCCTATATTAGTGCTTTCTAAACTCCATTGCCTAGAAGCACGAGGCTTCTGACTATTTCTTCGCAGTTTGGGGGCTTTCTCAGGGCCTGGCATGTGCTGAAGATTTTCTTTGCACATCTATAAGGAGACACCTGTTCTTCATGGTCACACGACTATTTACCTTTATTTTATGTTCCAGGACCATTTCGTGACTCAGTAGCAGGGGGTAATTTTATGCTTTATGAAGAACTTTGAATGGTTTTGGATCATCATTTTTAAGAAATGGAAATGTAGGTTTTTTTAGTCACTGCTCCTGCAGGTATTTTGTAAGACAGCAATCCAGTATCAATTTAATTCTGCTACCATTTTAAAGTTCAAAGGGACATGTTACCAGTGTGAATGAGTCACTTTTCACTGATTACGTTCATGGAATTTGTGAGGCCCTGGAAGTCTAGAAATTATCTGGAATAAAATTGTAAAATCTAGAATTTATCTAGAATAAATCTTTTGTAGCTTTTTTTTTTAAGTTGACCTTACGTTACAGTTATCACAAAAAACAAACAAACAAACAAACCCAAAAACTATAAATAACATTGAGGCTTTTATTAAAACAAATGAAAATGACCAAGATTTTTGACTCAAGAAGAGGCTGGCTTGCTTATTTATTTATTTATTTAACAGAAAGCAAGGGGCCAAAGAGAAGGGGGAGAGAAAGAGAGAAGCAGACTCCCCACTGAGCTCAGAGCCCCATGTGGAGCTCACTCCCAGGACCCTGAGATCATGACCTGACCCAAAACAAGAACAACCCTGGTGCCCCAAAGAGAGGCCCATATATTTAGTTTAGGACCAGGAGCCCAACAGTAGTTGATATGGGTCAGTGGAGACCTATAAGAAGGAGTAGGCAGTGAGCTTCCCAGGACATTTTTCAGTTCTTTAAGGTCATTGCCAAATGACCCATGACTGCAATATTTAACTGGCTTCTCCAACTCAAAGCAATTTTACACAGTAGACTTTATAAAACCTTTGAATGTACCAGTAGTGGGATTTTTCTACATCGTTTTTTATAACAGTTTCTGAACATGAAATTCTGCTGATATTGCTGTGATTGTTAAACAGAGGGGATGCATATATATTCGATTTTTTGCATATCTATTTTCAACTCCCTAAAAATAACAATATTCACACTTGCTTTCTGCTAGAAAACCCAAATGCGAGTTTTTCAAAATGTAAGGAGTAGAAAAATAATTAAAAGTAACAATGTTTATAGTCACGACATCTAGCCAAAAATACTTCATACATAGCAGACCCTTAGTAAATATCTATTGAATAAAAGAATAGATGAGTGAAGTATTTTGTCTAATTAAGAATTAGGTATTCAAAGAAGAATGAAAACAATATTGAAAAATGTTTAATAAAACATGTACGCACTTAAAAATTTTTATTTTGGTGTTTATCTCTATATACATGTTCAGATTGCTCCCCATTAAGTTAGATTATGATATTTCCTTTATCAACTGCTTATACTATCACATAGATATTGAAGAGAAGCTCTCCACAGACGTATGTACTTGAGGACCATTTGTCCTCATCTTGATGGAGGGGGAGAAGGAAGACTTCCTCTTCATCTGTTTCTAGACAGATACTGCTGCATCCTGCCAAGCCAAAAGACAAAAACCCAACATTCTCAGTCCTTGGATTTCTTCTCTTCTGTATATGCCCTCTTTCTTGGTGATCTCAGATGCTTTCAGAGTTTTAAATACCATTTTATGTAGAGAAGAGGCTTAAATGTGTTACTGCAGTCCAGACCTAACCCCTCACTTGTGGAATGATTTGTTTAATTCCTATTCAAGATCTCTAATTAGATATCTAATAAATATTCAAAGTTAGCAAGTCTAAAACTGAACTCCTAATCTTCCCTCAAAACCCACACCACTTCAGTCTTCTTCCTTCCAAATATTGGCAAAGTATTTTTTTTTCCTGTACCAGCCAAAACCTGGATGTCATCCTAGATTCCTCCCTATTTCTCCTTCTATCTAATTCATATCTAATTCCTGAGCACCTCCAACTATCCCTGCTTACAGTAACCTATGTACCCTCAGATTTCTTAGCATCTTTACTATACATTATTCCTTACCAGCATTATCTAATAAGCCTTCCAACTGGTCTTCTTTTTAAAAAAAAATTTTTTTTAATTTATTTGACAGACAGAGATCACAGGTAGACAGAGAGGCAGGCAGAGAGAGAGGAAGGAAAGCAGGCTCCCTGCTGAGCAGAGAGCCCAATGCGGGGCTCGATCCCAGAACCCTGGGATCATGACCTGAGCCGAAAGCAGAGGCTTTAACCCACTGAGCCACCCAGGCGCCCCTCCAACTGGTCTTCTAATCCTGCTTCCATGAGCATATTTTCAACACAAAGACTAAGTGTGCATGGAAGTTAGATAACACCACTCCTCTGCACAAGCCTCTGAACTGTTTTCCTATCTCTCAGGTTAAAAGCTGAAGTCCTTAGAATGATCTTTGCAGTACTACGCAATCTTCTTCCAACATCCCCACGCTCCTCTACCACCAATGTTACCCCACACGCTTCATGTCAAGCACACTGGCCTCCTTACTACTCCTTGAGCACATCAAAAATTACACTACTTCAGGGCCTTTCTAACTTTTGTTCCTATTCTGAGCACTAAACCAGAGCTTGACACATAGTAAGTGCACAATAAATATTTGTCAAATAATGAATTATAATTAAAGACCCATGTTAATTCTTTGTTTTATCAAAATGACATATTTTAAAAATGCTCATATAGTACAGAAAGTAAGAATGTGCTCAAAGATCAGTGGGTCTTTAAAATGACCCAGAAATAATGTTGAAAGGGGTCAGATAATTTAAATTACAACAACTGGAACTGTAAAAAAGTAACTACCATAATTAATAATAACATATTAAGTGGAAAAATATAAAAGATCTTTAGATGATGAGCTTTAGATATAACATGAAAAGCACAGCCCATGAAAGAAAAAAAAAACTTATCAGTTAGACTTTATTAAAATTAAAAACTGTTCTGTGAGACATGCTATGAAGAGAAAGAAAAGACAAGCCACAGACCAGGAGAGAATAATTGTAAAACACATGTTTTATGAAGGACTTGTTTCCAAAATATACAAAGAATTCTTAAAACACAACAGTAAGAAGGCAAATAACCCAGTTAAAAAGGGGGCCAAAGAGTTTAACAGATACTTCACTAAAGATATACAGATGGCAAATAAGCATATGGAAGGATGATCAACAATATTAGAAAATTGCAAGTTAAAACAACAATAATACCACTACACACCTATTACAAAGGTCAAAATCCAAAACACTGACGACACCAAATGCTGGCAAGGATATGGAGCAACGGGAATGCTCATTTGTTGCTGGTGGAAAAGTAAAACATACAATCCAGCTATCATGCTCAGAGGTATTTATCCAATTAGGCTGGAAACTCATGTCTACACAAAGCCCTTCACATAAGCATTTAGAACAGCTTTATTTGTAATTGATAAAGTCTAGAATCAACCAAGATGTTTTTCAATAGTGAATGGGTAAATAAACTGTGGTGCATCTACAGAATGGAATATTGTTCAGTGATGAAAAGAAAAGAGTTATCAAACCACAAAATGACATGGAGGAAACTTAGATGCATGTTACTAAGTGAAAGAAGCTCATCTTAAAGGGCACATGCAGTATGATTCCAACTATATTCCTTTCTGGAAAGGGCAAAACTCTAGGGGATTGGGTAAAATGGAGGCAATGAAGAGGTGAAGTACGAGGGAATTTTAGGACAGTGAAACTATTCTGTATAATACTATACTAGTGGATACATGATGCACATTTGTGAAAACCCATAGAACTTTACAGCACCAACAGTGAATCTTCATGAAAGCTATAGATTTTCTTTAATAAGGGTGTATCGGTGTTGGTTTATTAATTGTAACAAATGTACTACACAAACGCTAGATGTTAACAATAGGGGAGAAGGGATGGGTAGGGTATCTGGGATCTTTCTGCATTACCTGTTCAAGTTTTCTGGCAATCTAAAACTGATCTTAAAAAATAAGTCTGTTGATTAAAAATAGTCATTTGCCCAAATGATATGACTGAGGAAACCTCAAGAGACTATCAGGTGTTGACCAAGAACTCATGGTTGGTTAGTGAGAAACCTGGAGCTAAGAACTTGATATTTTGGTTTTACAGCCAAAGATCCTGGCAACAATACCCATGTTAGTTGGGAAGGCATATTGATTGATTGATTGATTGATTGCTTATCTGCCAGCCAATTCCCTATCCCTACCTTTCCTTCTTCACTCTCGTTAAATTTTGTTCAGGAGTTCAGGGAGAGGGAATGGGATCGGACTGTGGGCATCAAGTTCAAGGCGACATGAACTATGCATAGAAGTGAAGTAGCAGAGAAGAGAGAGGAAGTGGACAAACAAAATGAGGGACGGTGTGAAGGGAATGGGCAGGTATAAGACAACTTGAAACCATGAAACCTTGAAATCCAGCAAGTGGATTCTAGAGCAGTGAGGTGGAAACTGGGAAGCTTCTCTTCATGCCAACAGGTGGCCAGAGCATTATCTATGGCAGAACTTTTAGGCGAGTAGCAAGGTCAGAGTTCAGAGAAAGTTTGAGCTTGTCCTATCTTCACATTATCTTTTTTTTTTCCTGTATTTACTTGTCTTTTTTCACTCTAGATTTCAACAACTACCACTTTAATCATACTTTTCCTAGAATGTTTATTCCCTTGATCTCTTTCTCCCAATCCACCTCACTAAAAATTGTATTCAGACCAGTTTTCCTAAAGGATCCACTTCTGATCATGTCACTCCTCCTTTCAAACACTTCAATAGACCCAGATTCCTTCACCTGGCCTCTGATGATCTCCTGGCCTAAATATACTTTTCCAGTTTTTAGATCATGGTCCAGAGTGGAATCTTATCACAATCCTACTATCCTAGAAGTATTTGGAAATGGGTGTTCTCAGTTTCATTCTCTCTCTCTCTCTCTGCAGATGCCCAGGGATCAAGACTCCTTCCATCTTAGGTTCCTCTATTGTTTGGGTCCTTAGGCTACTCTAAGGATGAGAAAAAGAGAGTGGAGTTTGTACATGAAGGTTTTTACAGACCAGGCCAGAAGGTATACATGCTTGTGCCACATTTCATGGGCAATCACTCAGATTTATCTCAACCCTTAACCGTAAGTGAAACTGGGAAATGGAGTGTAGCCTGTGTTCCCAGGAATAAGAGATAGATGTGGGAACAGGTGAGCAAAGGACTTGCTGCCTACCAATCTTAACACTTCATTTCCCCCTAACTGTGCTCATAATTCAGGTCACGCCCTGGGCTCTCCAGCTTCCTGGATTGTTACCTACGTAAATTATCTCTCCCTTCCTTAAGTGCTTTTGGCATTTGTCTCTATCTTTGCTTCTACTTAATACATTTTATCTTTTTACAAAAAATATCTTATTTGTTTATTTATTTGTCAGAGAAAGGGAGAGCACAAGCAGGAAGAGTGGCAGGCAGAGGGAGAAGCAAAGAACCCAATGTGGGACTTGATCTGGGATCATGACCTGAGCCAAAGGCAGATGTTTAACTGACTGAGCCACCCAGGTGTCCCTAGCGACTAACTTTATTTTCTTTATCTTGTTTGTGGTTCTTTTAGAGAACCGCTTTTCTTACCAGATTGCAAGCTCCCAGAAGCCAAGAGCTGTGCCCAAAATGGCAGGAGCTGAAAACTATATATTTGCTGAATGATTTAATAATAATGAATAATCTGTTTAAACCTCTCAGCTGAAAGGAGATAAAAGGGAGAAGAATTAAACTTAAAAAGTTTAAGAAGAAGAATTAACTTAAAAAGACTTGATTCTGAGAATTTATCATGGATAATTTGGGAAAGCCAATCACACAATCACATAATCGCCAAACAGAATTACTGTTATTGTTAATCACTTTGAAATGCTCTTAAAAATGTTGCTGCTTACATATACAAACACAAAGCAATATTGTCTTTTAAAAAACTATTTTGTGTAGGACAGAATGCCTTGATCATACTTAATTCCTGCCTGGAATATTTTTTATTTGCTTTATTAAAATAAAAACATACAATAAAATTTGTCCTTTTAAGGGTACATTTTAAGGGTTTTGAAAAATGCCTAAGTCATGTGACTGCCAATAAAATCAAGTTTTAGAACATTTTCATTCCCTCAAAGTTCCTTTGTGTCCCTTGTCAGTCAACCCTACCATCCCCTCCGTCTCTTGGAAACCATTAATCATTTCTCCCCCTATACTCATGCCATTCCTAAAATGACAAATAAAGGACAGCATACAGCGTGTGGTTTTTTGAAGCTTTCTTTTCACTTAGCATAATGCATTTGTGATTCATTCATGTTGCTGTACATATCAATAGTTCATCCATTTCTATTCCTGAGTAATACTTTATTGGGTATATAATGGCTTGTTTCTCCAGTCAAACATTGAGGGATTGCCTGAATTTTGAGTACAATTCTTATCCTAATGAAAATTATTTTCTCTTTTATGTTTCTCTCTTTGATAACTCACCAATCACAGGTACCGCACAAGGTTCTCCAGGGAAATTCATGTGCAAATAATGTCGTTACCTTGCTGTCCCCTATTTGTCATTTCTTTAAAGAAGCGGGAGTGATCTGGAATAGAGTTTCCCATCTTGAACAATGAAACCAAAATGTTAACATAAATATTTCATGTTTTTGGTAGTATAATTATCATTGGCAATTATGCTACTTTATTCATTCAACCAATAGTTCCTGATAACCTACTTTATTCCTGGAACTGACTTAAGTGCTCTGAAGAGAATGGCAAGAAAATACTTGACATAATTCCTGGGCTTACAGAGTTTGCAGCCTCATGTAAGAGATGCTCATTAAGTACAGGGTGATAAAAATTAAAATAGAATATCAACAGTAAAAAATACTAGATGGGCTATGACACTTTAAACAATGGGATTTGTCTGAGGAAGTGAAGTTTGAGCAGAGATCAGATTAAAGAAAGGAGAACATTCCAGAAACAGAGAATAGACATATGTTTCCATGTCAGGAGGGAACACGTATGTGTGAATTTTAGAAGTTTGGAGAGCAAAGAAATGAAGGTATGACAAGAGATGAGATGCTGATAAGGGATAGATAGCTTTATGGGCCAGACTGAGGAATTTATCACTATCCTAGAAGTATTTGGAAGTCACTGGTTGGAGTTATGTAAGGAAGTCAGAGTGATCAGTTTTATGTTTTGAAAACTGGTTCCAACAGGCTACAGATAGACGTATTTTTCTGTTAGGTTTCAAAGTAAAGTAGAAGGAGCTAGAGAAGTAGAAGGTGGACTCTTGCAATTAACAAAATATTGCAATAATTCAGACAAGAAATAACAGTAGTTTGAATTAGGATGAAGATGGTTGGATAGAGAGAAGTGAACTGACATGAGAAATATTTCCAAAATAAAATGACAAGACACTGAATCAAACTGGATATGGCGCTTTTGGAGAAGGGAGGGAAACATCAAGGGTGACTCCTTGGTCTCTGGCCATTGTCGATGGTTTGGTGTGGATATCATCTATGGAAATAGAAAATTCTGAGGTAATTTTGTGAGTTCGGTTTCTGACTTTTTAAGTTTGGGGTGTTTTAAACATTCAAAAGGAGTTTGAAACATGAAGTGAGCCATATGTGTCTACATGGGTCAAAAGAGGTTCTACATGACCCCATGGCTTATCCACATGGGTGAGGATTGAAGACATGACCATAGATTTGATTAGGAAGCACAAGAACAGAGGAAACTAGAAGAGTTTAGGAGTAAGCATTGAAAATTGCAATGTTAAAGGACAAGAGGAGAATGATCCAGAAAGGGAGATTTCAAAAGAACACCCATTGATATCGAGAAAAAACCCAGGGTTGTGCAGGGTTATGGAAAGTCAGAGTTGAGAATGTTTCAGGAAGTGGAGAGAAACCAACAGAACATATGTTCCCAAGAGATTCCTAGTGACCTTGGAGAGACCAGTGCTGGTGAAATGCTGGGAGCAGAAGCTGGACCAAAGTGGTTTAAGAGTACACAGATAGCAAAAATAAATGGAGGCAGAAAACATGCACAGCACTTGTTAAGATATTCTTGTGAATGGGGCAGGGGTGGGGGGTGAAAAGCGAGGAGAAAGAAAAGGTAGCAACTGACAGCACAAATATTTCAGTGAAGGTTTTCCTTCCTTCAATTGTAAAGATGTGAATATCATTAAAAAGCCAAGGAATAGAATACACTAACAGAAAGAGGTTAAAAATAGAGGCAAGGAAGACTGGAAGAAATGGGCTCTAGAAAATAGGTAGCAGAATGATCCTTAGAGGTTACTGAGAGACAGAGAGAGCTCCTTGTTTTTAACAAGAAAGCTATGGGATTCTGTTTACTGTTAGAGAAAACAAAAACTGGTCGTCTGAAGGCCAGTATTTCCTCTGTAAGGTAGAAGGTGATGTCTAAGCACTGAAAGGGTCTGTAGGGCAGAGGGTGGGATAACTGAGCCGAGTAGAAAAGGTTGGAAATGATTATTGTTTGTTTAAGACAGTGAGTTAACAGAGAACCACCATAGGCTTGACATATACTGATCTCTGATTGGATTTCATTAAAATCATCCTTTGTCCTTCTCTATATGTTCAATGCTTCCCCTTATAATTTCTCAACATTATTAGATTGCCAAACAAAACAGCTGGAATTTGTACATTCAACTCCCTTTCCCAAATTTCTCCTCTTGTAGTACTCAAGCAGGCTTACCTAGAAATACACAGCTTCACAATTATACCTTTTCTTCCTGTTCCTTTATGAGGAAGATATCCTTCCCTTGGATACTGGAATTTTCCCCACAACATTTAGGCCTTCCTCAGAATTTTTCTTCTAGATCCTTCTGCCAAGACAGATAATGACACTGATCCTTCAGTGGCATCCCCTACTCTTCTTTGAATGACAGTCACCTTTACTCCTTCTCTCACAGTTAGATTTGACAATATTATTAAAGTTGTATAAAAACTGATATGGTGTGATTGATTTAAAGTAAAATTGTCAAGGCAATATTATTGTGCCTCTTGGTAAAATCCTTAGCAGTTAAGGCAGCACCTTTTCAAAATGTATGATTAATGTTTTCATAGTCTCTACACAGCACCTGAAGTCATTATGACCAAATGACCAAATAATAATATATTTGCAACCCCTTTTCAAATGACACATACGTAGACATTATGTATGAGGCGTACATACCTGTAGACTACAACACAGTAAATGTTGCATGGCATCTTTAATTTGAAGGGAAGTAAAGAATGAAAGGAAGCAAAGATCATCAGATGCCACTGTCACAACAAATAACGCATCTTGCTTTATCCGTAAAGTAGATTCAAGTTTAAGCCCTGCTTTTCTGCCAAGCTAAAGTGAATCCTCCCATGTAGGATCATAATGCTTTAAATTATAACTAGTCAAGAAATGCACTAATGAAAGAGAATTAAGTGAATAGATAATAACAATGTCTGGGAAGCTCAGAAAACAAATGCTATAAAAGCTTATTAGCTAATGCATCACCTGTAAACTAAATA
This sequence comes from Mustela putorius furo, assembly GCF_011764305.1. Classification (NCBI taxonomy): domain Eukaryota; kingdom Metazoa; phylum Chordata; class Mammalia; order Carnivora; family Mustelidae; genus Mustela; species Mustela putorius. The sequence continues at coordinate 32,987,950 of NW_025422368.1, read as the reverse complement.
CAGGATAAAACTGCATAACTTAAAGCTGTTTAGTATCTTCTTTTTTTTTTTTTTCTAATTTCCAGGCAACTAAGGAAATGTTAACAACACACAGTAATCCTAGAATATAATTGAAAGAAGGGAGGGTATCTAAAAGTGACAACCTTCTTCGTTTAAGATCCTTCATTCTATAGCCTGCAGTTTGTGTCCAATGTTAAATATTTGCTCTTGTTTCTCTGTAAGTTTTCTTTTTTTTTTCCTCTGTAAGTTTTCTTAATTCCTTGGAGCAGCTGATCTTGTGTCATAAAACCTATACCTTGTAATACACTATTCTTATTTGTTTTTTCTTAAAACCATACAAGAGTCAAGTAAAAGAAAAAGCCCTGAGTAGGAACTACTTAAGAAGGAAAAAAAGGCCATGGGAAAAAAATTCTCCATGGAGAAGCAAAAAATTACCTTCCATGGTGAGTTTCACTGTTTTTCCAGTGTGGCAAGAGTAATATGTCTCAGCAGTTGGAACACGCTATCCACCTGAGGGCTGTCAATCATTCTCACTTTGAAAGACAAAATTTATGAGTTGTCAACATGTCTTGGAGGTGAGAAACCAGCATTCGTGAAGAGAAAAACTAAAAGAAATGCTCAAACAAGTTGAAAATCAGAATGTTGCTTGGCCACCGGATCTTAAGCACATATTACACATAGTCTCCAGTTCGCATGTTATAACAATGGCCATACATGTAATGTGTATGTTCCAGTTCACATGTTATAACAGTGGTCATACATGTAACATGGATGACAAACTGCATGGCTAGGACTGTGCTTTTCAATGTTGATGCCTTGAGTTTTTTTTGTTTTTGTTTTGTTTTGTCTTGAGATCAAAGTCTCCATTTTTTTTTTTCTGCATTCTATCTGAAGTAAACTATTTGTCATTGAGTGACTCCCATAAATATGACTTTAATACCAAAACTGCTGACAGCCTTGTAGGCAATTTCAGTCGTGGAAGCCAGGGCTGAACACACTGAACTGCATTAGGGTTGCTCCCTGGAGAACAGAATTGAACTTCATTGGCAAGAGCACTGTAAGGGTTCCATTTGACTCCTCATTAAACCTCTCCGAGGGATTACAGCTCTTTCTCTGTGGCGGCTACCGCTACTCTTTCCATAGACGAGAGATGTGAACACACAGGCATTGGCACATTGTCACATGTTTGGGAAAAGATGGATTTGCTTAACAAAAACAAAGCCTCTTGAAGATTTTTAGAGAGATCTTCCAGTCTCTTGTTCATTAGCAACGTTATTATTACTTGCAAAGGCTGTAGAGAGCTTTATTTCAATTTGTGCAAATTCATTTTTTAAACATCTGCCTGAGAGCGCAAAACAGATTCTGTTTTGTCCATATATTTTTCTCCAAGAAAAGCAGCCATAGGGATAAAATAGTTGGTGATAATGATCTGTGTCTTCTTTACCCAATAAGTATTGTCAGGATGATGAAATCAGAACAAAAATTTTGAAAGGACCGGTGAAACACATATTACTGCTTGTACTATACGCGCCCATGATAGTTCCTGCTGCTTTGGAGCCTGAAAACTTGCACAAGATTTACCATACTTTGGAAGTATTCCACTGGAAAACTAGTTGATAGTTAAAAGAGACACAGAACATGCCCTATAGATTGAAAACCCCAAACTGCTGATGATCTAGTTTTCACATTCTTCTTGGGAGCTTCTTCTAGGAAGATTCCCAAGACTATTACTCTTTTAAGTGCAATAAAAACAAATGAAACTCTTTTATTTTTTTCCTTTATCATCAGCAACTAAGTAAAACACTCTTCTCTGGAGAGAAAATCTGTGGTTATGAAATGATACTGTCAGACTTCAGGCCATCTAATCATGGTGGTACTTAATGGAATATTAATAATGCTAATTATAAATACTTTAATGGGGAAAGTTTTGCTGGTTACCATTCACTGTTATTGTTCCCCAGAAGTGGTCCATATGTACCCATGTATGAGGGCATTAAAGGCTAAACAAATTGTGGTGTAAGTGAGGAAGAAAAAATAGAAAGACAACATAGCAAGTATGATTCTGTAAAAATATATGTCACTATGAAATTTCTTTTTGCATTTACAGGGTGATTGTATGATCAGTAGAATTGCTTTCTACTGCCCTATATATATCAGCTAAGCCTATACCTGTGTATCTACATACATACACTCACATACATGTACACACACACACACACACACACACATATATGCAAACCATAACATGGACACTTTAAAATCAAACTCGATTCAAAAGAGGAATTATTCACAACTTGTGAGTAGGCTTTTGCCACTGTTCTAAACATATCTAGTTCTAGACATTAAATCACTTTAGTGCCACTTTTGAGAGAGTGTGGGAATAGAATGTTGCTTTCAGGAGCTTCAAACTAAAAGGAAAACATATCAAGACAAAGCCCCTATAGCTCCAGTCCCAAGAACAAAATTTTCAGGTAGCCCATGAGTCTGACCCAGAGGGAGGGAAAAGCAACTAATCTTTTCCCAAGAGAAAGAAAAGGTCCAGGCCAACAAAGAGAGGGTATAAAGGCACTAAAAGTGAGCACATGAGGGAGAAGAACATGACAACAAAAGATGCTTTTAAAGGAAGACACAAAAGTCAGTATTTTCACATAAATTCAGACCATTATTCTTTACATCTTTGAGCATTTAGTACACATACATACACATGTAAATATATTCAATCTAAATCTTTCTTAAGATACACATATACGTTCCAACCAAGTGATTTGTGTTTGGTCACTAAGTTATCTAGCAAAAAGTTGAGTAAACATAGCCCCGGGTCATTTTTCATGCTACTACTCCCTAACTGAGGGTCTGAGACAAACTCCTACATTCATCACCAAGGTCACCTTGTCTGTCTCCTGGTGCTGAAGCATGTCTCAAAGACAAATAGGAAGTTCCATTATTGGCAAGGCACAGCAAAGGTCATTTACATGATAATAAGGAGTGATAAATATATATACATATTTTTTGAAGATTTTATTTATTTATTTGACAGAGGGGAGAGCAAGAGAGAGAGCACAAACAGCGGGAGCTGTAGGCAGAGGGAGAGGAAGAGGCAGGCTCCCCATTGAGCAGAGTCCCGTGCGGGGATCAATCCCACCACCTTGGGATCATGACCTGAGCAGAAGGCAGATGCTTAACCCACTGAGTCATCTAGCACCCCACAGTGACTTGTATTTGAATAGAGTACACGTAGTTTATTTGAACAGACCTCTTCCAAAAACTACACATAATAACCAAAGGGACATAAATAGTTCGAAAATAAACAGCTAGGAAGTAGTTGCCTGAGCTTCTAAAAAGTCACAGATCAGTTATTCAGGAGTAATTCACACTTGTTAAAAAATATATGGGTGAAGAGGGTCAAAAGTTCGAAATTTTCAGTTACAATCTAAATAAGTCAAGCAGATGTAATATACAGGATGGTAACAGTAGTTAATATTGTATATTTGAATGTTGCTGAAAGAGTAGATCTTAGTTCCCATCACAAGAAAAAACACTGTAACTATGTGTGATGACTATATTAACTAGACTTATTTTGGTGATCATTTTACAATACATACAAACATTGAATCATTATGTTGTACACCTAAAACTAATATAATGCTATATGTCAATAATATCTCAATAAAAAGAGAGTTCAGGACCTTCCTATTTATCCTTCACTTAGCTTTCTCCAAAAGTAACATTTTATTTAACTACAGTATGTATGAAAACCAGGAAACACATTGGTACAGTTCACAGATCTTATTCAAATTTCATCAATTTTTTTTAAGATGTTATTTATTGATTTGAGTTAGAGAGAGTGGGAGCCAGAGAGCATGAGGTGGGGGGAGAGGTAGCGCCAGCGGGAGAAGCAGGCTCCCCACTGATCAGGGAGCCTGACTAGGGGCTCCATCCCAGACCTTAGGGTCATGACCTGAGCACAAAGAAGGCACTTAGCTGACTGACTCACCCAGGCGCCCCCAAATTTCACCAGTTTTACAGACATTTGTATGTGTGTGCTCTGGGCCACGTGAAGTTTCTATGCGTTTGATCATCTAGGCAGATTCGTGTAGCCACCACCACAATCAAGATCCGGGAACTGTTTCATCACCACAAAGATTCCTCGTATTACCTCTCTTTAGCTACCAACCTCGTCCCCGCCCCACAACTGTTGCTGGTGAGAATGTAGAATAGTACACCACTCTGTAAAGGCTCAACCGTTTTTTAAATAACTACACAGTTTTCAAGTTTATGTTTATAAATATATGCAGTATATTGTGATTCCCCCCACCTTGGCTTTTACATTCCACTTCAGGCAACCTGACCGACTTCGGTATCAAAAGACAGCCCCTGAAATTTGTAAGAGCTGATTTCAAATGGAAAGAGTATGTAACTATACTCTTTCCTCCCGGGTAGGAGTGGGTTGGAGAGAATGGAATCCCCCCATCAAACACACATGCGGGCACCACGCACTCCATCACTCGCATCCCAACCACCAGCTCCCTCCAAGTGTTTCTGTACTTCTGTACAGCAACTGAGAGCCGATGCAGAAGACTGAGAGGAGACTGGGATCGGCTCCCCAAGTTGCTCAAGAGGAGTCAGGGAAATCCCGCACTACTCCTCAGTCCCCAAGACTGTGGAAAGGGCTGGGGCGGAGCCTGCAGTGGGGGCTGTCCAGCGATAAGAGACCGCAAGGCGGACCCCGGTGGGGGGCTGGGAGGCTGCTGTCACTTTATGAGTCCGCGGCGCAGAGTGAGAGTATCCGGCTGCCAGACCACGGGCTGGGTGCGGGGCCCCCGCCTCTCGCTCGCCACGCGGACCCGCGTCTCCACCCGCAGCCTTGGTGGCGGCGGCGGCGGCAGAGCCTCGCCCACTCCGATCCCCACCCTCTCCATCCTTAGCTGTTAAAGAACCGCAGCGCCTGGCACATTCCGGGAGGACCCCCGGCTCAGAAAAGGAAAGGGAGCAGGCGCAAGGGGACTGGAACGGCAGCATGCGCCAGCCGGGAGCAGCCTCGGCGCCCACGGTCTGAGGCGGCAGCCTCAGTTCGCCATTGTGAGCCGCCGCCGGGGGAGCTCGCACGCGCCACGGTCCCCCCGGGGTCCCCTTCGGCACCGTGATGGGGCATCTGCCCACGAGACCGCGCGGCGGCCGCAGCCTCCTGTCTCTGCTGTGGCTCTTTGTGCTGCTCAAGGTAGGGGAGCATGCCCCCGGCCCCCGACTTGTGCCCGGGCAGTCCTGTCCGCGCTCGGAAGCCCCGGCTCTGCCGCGGGGGAGCAGCGCGCCCCGGGGTGCGATGATGGCCCCGCCGCGGGCAGCGCCGGCTGTGCAGCCTGGACGCAAGCTTTGTTGTTCTTCCGTGTGCCTGCTCTCGGCGGGTTTGAGGGCTGGGAGGGGGGAAGAACCGGGAAGTTTACTCTCTCCAGCTTTCACCCTTTGTGCTCTTTTACCACCGCTGGTATCCACATCAAACGTGGGCTTGTTAATTAGTGTTTCGCCGGGCAAAATGAGGTCACTTTTCCTTATGGTCACTACCGCACTCCAATGCTGTTTAACCTTACCGCTCTCTCCCCAGTGGTATGTGCGGTGCTTTGTCTTAATTTACTTTCTCCTGGAATTCTACACCTGGGGCTGAGCTGCCTGTCCTCAAAAAGACTGCCGGGTTGGGTCGTGAGCATGGTTTTCTTTGAATAAGGAGTCTCAGTTTGAGCCTGGAGAGGACTCTTCTCCACCGAGTCTTCATCTTCAACCTGATAATTCCCTTTACAAATTCTTTACACCCCCCCCCTTATTTACAAAAGCTGGCACCTCTCAATTTAAAAGACAGACAAATCTGTAAAATTCACTTTTTTGAGTTTTCTTTGGATTGTGCTGCTTTAGGCTGTTATTTTGAGAAAAGTGAAAGGGAGGGCGGCTGCTTTTTTTTTTTTTTTTTTTGATTCCTAGTTTGACAGCTATACTGCACATAAAATCTTTAAAACAAATTTCAGCTAGATGTTTGCATGGAAAGTAGTGTAAAGTTGTGAGGTAGTTGTCTACCACTTGTGTCCTCAGTGTGTCTACTTTAGTTTTGTCACGGTCCTTCCTTTCCTTTCCTGGCAAAGTAGTGTGTCCACAGGTGACCCGGAGCTGTCCTTTCAGCACCACCGTGATACTTACCTTAGAGATGGACAAAACACTAATGGATGCAAATGTTTCCTTACCAAAGAGTCACTTTTTGCTTACATGCACCATTAATTATGAATGCTTGACAAGGAGATAGTGGAACAGGACCAGTGGATTGAAAACAGCCATCAATCTGAAATATTCTATGTTTTTATTTATCTTAATGAAAAACAGGGAAAATAGTTTCAAGGAGAATGAGCAACAGAGTGAATAAATAAAATTCTCAATTACATTTAATATGTTTTTACATTTTTCTTAAGTGGGTAATAATAATTTTATTTAAAATCTGGTAAACAACAGCCTGGTCATGTGTTTTCACTATAGGAGGTTGTTCTTTTAGCACATACCACTAATTATATTAGATTTACTTAAGTTTCCTGTTAATTTTTCTATTTGCTAAATTCTGTTATCATGATTACATCTATGCAACACTTGTGATGAATCCACAGTGGTAAATTGGATCATCACACATTTTTCTAAGTAACAACTAAGACTTACATGTATGACATCCGATCCAAACCTAACCTTTGACACAACTGCGGGATTTTATCTGAATTCTTCATAAGGAGGGGGATTTTCAGAAATGCTCAAATAATGGATTTGAGAGTGGGGGTAGAGTGCTGCAATTAAAATGTAAAAACTGTAACAAAACTTCTAATGAAAACTTGATATAGATGTGATAAAATGCAGTCAATGTTGGTATAATGGTATTCTCAATGACTGTAAGAGAGTTTCACCATGTGCCTCACAACAGGTGTATTTTTGTACGATTGCAAATTGGTGTCAATTGTGGTTAACTGCATCACATAATAAATACATTGACAAGGCTTGACATTTAAATAAACATTGTAATGGGGCAACTAATTTTGTAGAACAAGTCATTACCCTTCATTTTATGTAAGTGCAGTGTTTGTGTGACCAGGACATAAAATGTATCAGATGAAAAAAATACATATGTATATATACTGAATATCTACCATGTGATAGTCTGTCTTCCAGATATTTAACATATGCTATTTCATTAATCTTATTTTGTTACAGTTGACAAGTAATATCCAAAGTGTTAAACTGGGCACAAAGGATAATGCATTTACATTTGGGAATAGTATATTACATGATAAATTTGGTACATCATATAATCTCTTCATAATTTGGAAATATATTTGCATGTACATTTGCATTTCCTGAATAAGTGTCGGTAAAGTAGACCTGAAAACGATTCCATTATTAAATAGCACATTGTTGATTGAATCTCAGTGATAAGATCTATGTGCTGAGTCAGAAACAAACCATTTATCCAACCTCCCGAAAAGCTCTGTGGCTCTCATTATGTCAACAAATCTTTCACTACTCCATATGAAATACCTTCTATATAAGAATGAAAATTCCTAATAGCCATAAAGTTAGAGAAACCAAAATGGGAGCCTTGATTTATAGTTTTATCTCTTCCTTTACTCAGGAGTTAGCAGCTAGGTATAAGTGATGGGAAAGTCTGAAAATTTGAATCTGTGTGATTCGTTATAAGCAGTTTCTTTGAGATAGCCTAAATGTGCCTGGCCATGGAAGTCTTTATGCATCATTCCTTATCCATTACTAAGTGACAGAAACATTTAATCAAGCATCTCAGATTGTCTAAATCATCCACTGTATGTTATGAGGCTGATATCTGCATATGTACAATATTCACTATGAAATTTTAAAATTTCATCTCAACATTGATGGTACATATAAAAATAGAAAATATAAGTGGAACTCTATTAACAGGTATACTGGGAGCCTACCAATCTGAAAATCTTCTACCCACATATGAATGTAAATGGAGTATTTATCTGATGAGTCTCCCTCTTGTGCATCTTCCCAGCATTCCCAGTGAAAACAATGTAATTTCTTTCACCTATCCTATCTTTACTAAACCTCTTCCTGAAAATTGCTTCCCGTATCAGTTCATTTGGTATCAGTATTTTGTCAACTAAGAAGCAAATTGTAGAATATGACATCATAGGAATTTTAATTCTTCCTTCCCTGAAATGGTTCTCATTAGTAGTCAAGTGGAATGTTTCCCTAAACTCATAGTCTTGGCGTGAATCCTTCTTTCTTTCCATCACCTCCTCTCTATATTTTCTTCTCGGTCTGCTCTTACCTGATATGTAATCAAAGAACATTAAATTTGAAAGAGGCCCTAATTATAATTATCTGAAAAGAGGTTTAGGTTTAATTTCATAAAGCATGAGTGTTATGATGTAGGCCTTATTACTTCTATTCAAGAGAAATATCCACTCACCAAGGTCTGTTTGCCTTTCTCCACTTCACTATCTCTCCCTCTCTCTTCTCTCACCCCTCTTTCACATGTGCGCGCGCACACACACACACACACACACACAGAAGTTTCACTTCCACCTGGGAGTGTCATTCACATTCTATATTCTACAATATTGGCCAATGAACCATAATCTTTTCATCTTTCTGGAGCAGCCTAACCCACCCTCCTCACAATGAAGTTTGCATTATTAACTCCTCTGTCAACTGACTCCTTTGATAAATGTTGTTTCCAACCTTTTATTTTTATCATATCTTATTTTGTTGTTGTTGCTAACCTTTTAGAGAAACCCTTCCACATAGGATATCCCCAGTAAGCTGAAGAGTGTTCACTGGCCTGGGCTTCTACTGGGGATTGAGAAATAATCCTCTTTTACTGCGTATTTGCCCTTGTATTTTGTTGTGTGAAAGATTATTGTTATAGTAAAGAATAAAAAATTCACACCTTACCTCTTCCACATTTTGGTCCATAAGAAAATACACATCTATATGGATAAGTAATTAAAAATGACATAAGAGTTGTACTTTGTTTTTAAATGTAGCACTATTTCTAACATCTGAATAACTAGCTTAAAGGCATTTAAACTTATAAGCACATTAACGTCTGAACTTTATCAATATAATCCCACCTGGAGTCTTGTGAGTTTGCAAAATCCATTGAGGTTAGATACAGTTGGTGCGCTCACTTAGACCATTGTGATAGGTAGCAGTGTGGCACACTAAAGGGCTAAGAGGAATGACTACAGATATTTATTTCTCATTTTCTTCCTAATTTAATACTTTCAGGTGCAGAGTTCCAGTGCTGTTACATTTCCACAAGTATAGCCCTCCTGCAATGATGAGCTTTACTAGAAAGCACCTATATGCTCATTTTATTACTCCCAATACATTTATTTCTGAAATAAAGGAAAGTATATTGTAATTTTTTGGTCTTCCACTGGGCTTAGGATCTGGAATTAGGCAAAGAATAGAAGCTTCATAAACAGAATTAAAATTTGCAACATTATATAGTTTCTGCCCCTGAAGTGTTAAATACCATAATACTGACTTGTGAACACACCTTAAAGGAAAACATGAGAAAATTATCATTATGTGAATTAAATTATTATAATTTCAATGCAATCATTACACTAAAAAATGATAAAATGTTACCAGTTCTCTATATTAAGAACTTATTAAAAATTATAAATCAAAATACCAATGTGTTATTTTTTCCATAAATATAGCACTCTTGGTTGCTCATTTATGCACCAGTGTTATCTCAGCTGCTATGTGCTATCATCAGTGAAAAAGCAGAGTTGAAATAATAGGGAAATACCTTTCATTACCTCTATATGTGACCTGTAGCTTCAGCCAACGCCCAGCAATGCAAGTCATGTTCTTGCTTCCTCTTCCATATCATCATTGTTCTGTGACCACTACCAACTACAACTGACAAAGATTTCTGCATGCTTCCAACAGAAATCTCCCTAATTTTTGCCATAACTTTGCCCTTGAGAGATGAAGCCTTTTCTACATCCTAGTCTTGGTTCTGTCTATGGTAGTGTTTAATCCAGGAGTACAACTCAAAGCCTTAAAGAACTCTTCTATGATGGCCTCAAAGGCACATTGGTATCAGCTCTTTCTGCTTAAATAAATATGTGAGAGACAGCTTTGTGCACTGTGCCCTTAATCTGAGGAGCCAAAACAAAGTTAATATGGCACAGGTAGAATGAGCAAGAGGGGGAATGGTGTGGGATGAAGCGAAAGGCCGAATACAGAGCCTCTCATCCTCTTTTCCCCTGGTGTTATTGGCTCCAACAGGTTCCATATTGTTTCTACCAGTTATTCAGAACAATATGTAAATAACCTTATTAAGCACCTCTCATGTAATCTACAATCACTAATTACTCCTAAGTAGTAAGTTTTTCCTTTCACAAGCTTGTCCTAGATCTCCAGAGTACTGATCCTTAGTTGTTGGCTTTTTTTTTTTTCCATCTCCACATGGCACTTTCAATTTATTTCTCTAAGTATGACCATATCTTAACCTTGTGTCAGAAAATCATTCTCAACTCTTTCATTTAGAATCTCATTCTCCAGTAAAAGATGTCTGCTTTCCTACACATTCCAGTTACCTAAAAGGCCAACTCCATTTATTTCTGAAAATATTAAAACCACCGAACTAACAGAATGTTTGAAACAAGGTTGTAGTGGTTTCTTGATAAGAAAGGTTTGTCCTTTTCTTTTTGCCAGGAAATTGAGATGAAAGAAGGGAAAATGATAAAAGCTTGGGAAAATGCTTCAGAAACCAGAATTAGAACTAGGTAGGACTCTGGTTTGAGAATTGAATTACAAATTATAAATATGCATAATAATTCTGTAAGAAAATGAATATAGGGAAAACTGCAGTCCAATTCCATTCAGTTAATCAAACATTGATTGAATATTTATTATGTGCCAGGAATTGTACCAGATGTAGGTATAGGAATGGATAACCTTCAGTTGAATCCTCACAAATGACATAGTGGAAATAGACATAGAAAAGGTCATTAAAATGTAATATGAAGTGATGGTTTGTGTTTGTTTGTTTAATAGAGGAAACCATGGTAAAATGCTAGAGGAAACTATATCTCATGGGTTGGGAGATGATTTCTTAAAAGATAACCTGAGCTTAGCCTGAGTTAGGTTAAGAAATATGGACACAAAGAGAAAAAGAAAACTGCATAAGCAAAGGCCCAATGTTGTAAAAAGTGGGGCAGTGTTTGGGAAAATACAAGTGTGTACAAAAGGAAAGGGAATGGTAGATGCCAGATCAGGGAGACTCCTATATGCTGTACCAAAAAGTAGGATCTTTATTTTCTAGGTGAAGAAGATCATTGAAGGGTTAGCCAAGGCTTAGCAGGGTAAGATTTGCATTTCAAAGAGAGCTTTGGGCTGTAAGTAAAATGTTATCCTGGAGGAGGAGTAGACCTGGAGGCAGGTCAACTGCTGGGATGATATCATAGATATCATTATGGTCCAATTAAGAGATAACAAATGTTGACCCTAGGTTGTTGGGAAAAGACACTAAAAGAAGATAGTCAATGTTAAAAATAGCAAAACTGACAAGATTGGTTTGGGACTGGGTTTGAAGGTAATATTCATGCTAATTTCTAGGTAACTGACACCTTTGTTTGAAATGTTGCAGTTTTTTTTTTTTTTCAGTGTTCCAAGATTCATTGTTTATGCACCACACTCAGTGCTCCATGCAATACATGCCCTCCTTAATACCCACCACTAGGCTCATCCATGTCCCCACCTGAAATGTTGCAATTTTAATGGTGTGTCTTAGACAGTGTCCATTTTCCTCCAGCTCAGCTACCCCCTTTGCCCTCATGCTTGGTACTATTATTCCTGCTCCACACTTTATTAACAGTCCCTTGATTAAACTATCTAGGATTTCCCCTGAGTATCCTATTGCGACCTTTACTGATAAAGGACATGATGAATTTAGCAGAAAACATCTTGAGTTTGAAGTCCCAAAAGCCACACAAGTACTTTTTCAATATAAGTCTGATGTCCAGGAGTGATGGTAGACTGGGAGATGTGAATGGGGATGTCCCAGCAGAGAGCAAGGTGGAGAAGGGCAGTGGGCCACAATGGGCCTTGAGGAGCACTAACACTTAATAAGGAACCTAAGAAGATGAAGAAGAAACAGCCAGAGAGGGACAAGAGGAAAGCAGAATCAAGGAAATCCCAGGTCTAGGAAATTCCGAGTTGGAAGGATTGGCCAACGGCGTCAAATGCAAGAGGAAGATCCTATAAGCTTGTAAGGGCCTATTTAGCCAGAGTGGCCCCACCTCGGTGGAACAGCCATTTTGTTGTTCATGCAGTAAAACTTGAATTGACCCTGCCCCACCCAGGGGAGCTTACTTAAAAGCAAGTCTGGGAAACCAGTCCCAGGTAATAAAGCCCCAATACAAGGGTGGGTCAGGTCAGGTGAAAACAACAGCCCAAATGCAGGGATGAGTCTGGTCAGATGGAGACATCCAATCAGTAGAGCGTGCATACTGTCTCCCTAGCTACCAAGTGTGGTACCGAGTGTGAGCCCCACCTTTTGGGCGCCAATTCTGACCAAGGTGATAGGCTAGTTCCAATATGTACTATAGGGTAAATTGTAATTCAGTTGGCCACCCGTGTGTGACCTAGCATGACTGTGCAGCTTTCTCTGTATTACAATCTCATTTGCCACCTGTGTGTGGCGAGGCCCAACCACATGGCCTTTGCTCTATAGAAGTTAGTCTGTGAGGCAGGGAGGGGTCGACCTCTCTGTAAGGGGTGGCCCCGACCGGTCTGTTTGATGGTTGGTTTGATTCTTGAGCTTGGCGTAAAATAAAGCTTGGCTTGACCTTCGCTTTGTATCAGTCTTGCTCCTTTGACCATGGACCCATTATTGGGGGACCCAACATTGGGGACTCAACAAGCTAATATCTGGGAAACATCTTTGTATGGGAAAATCAGAAGGCTGTTGGTCTCTGTGGAGCTTGGGAGATGCTGAGGAGTAGAGGACCGGCCACTGATTTGTCAAGTGCATAAGCGTTAGATCAGAGAGACCAGATTTCAGTCTTACCAACAAGCAGGATGTGGAGAAAGTTGTTTTCCCTTGCATGGGGGCCCCTTCTGCAATCTGTTGTATTTACCTCAGAGGATAATTGAAAGGACTCTAAACAGTGCCTAGAATACAGTAAGCACTCAGTAAGTGTTATGTAGAAAAAGAAAGAAAGAAAGAAAGAAAGAAAGAAAGAAAGAGAGGATGGTGAAAATAGCTAAAGCAAAGGCAGAGAGGTAGAACAATAAAAATGTGTCTCTAGACATGAGAAATAGACATGGGACATGAGAGACTCTCAGTGCCAACAGATGTTATTCTGTGATAGCATGAATTTGGGAAATAATCTAACTTTATTTAAAGTACTCTTAATTTATTGATTATTAATTTTTTTTTGTATCAGAACTTCTCAGAACCCCTATTGTGTTAATCTGCTTTGTGTTTTCCAGAAGGGAGAGCTAGCATGTAGCATTTCCCAAGTTTGACTGTAGAAATCATTTTCTAATGAATTTCCTTCATGCAGAAGAATTTGCATGAAGGAAAACAACGATTCCCAACTTTTTTTTATCAGGGCTAATATTTAGGAAACTCTCTTAGAAGAAAAAAAAAGTACATATTCTTCTTATTTTATGGATTATGCTAACTCTAGTGTTGGTAACTTTATGTACAAAAAGATTCTTTGGCTTTGGCTATTAAAAATGGAAAATTCATTTTAACCTTATTCTTCAGTGTAATTATCTTAAATTACAGCTTGAGAGAACAATATGTTTCGTTCATTATTATTTGTCTTTAGTATTACTGCCAGTTGGGTATAAATGGTGAAATCACTATCAGCTGAGAGGCGGCTGTTCCACTTTTAGACATCCGTTTCGTTGTTTGGTTGGTTTGGCTTTGAGATGATCTATTTCTGGTTGTAGCTTTCACACTTACTACCATCTCTGTTTCACGTTAGTAGAGCACTATGTTGTGACTGCTCCTGCTTTCTTGCTTGTTCTGAATAATTACTTGCCAACAGACCTGACAGGTGATAAAGATAAAATGTGAGAAGCTTGTCATCTCTCTGTCCTGTCCTCAGCTGTCCATCATACCACGTTAAGCGGTTTCTAGCAGTCCACATTTTCTGCCTGTTACACTGTATTCTTTTTTGTGGCTTCAATAGCCATTTGGGTGGAAGGCAACTCTCATTCTTCCCAGTAGGATCTCATGAAGAACCATGATAAGTGTTTGAGAGTGCTCATGTAAGAAAAATGCATGGTCCATAATAAGCATTTTATAAATGCAGATTTTTATTTTATTCCAATTTCCGTTCAAAAGATATTTCCTCAACATGGCTTTCATGAACAACCAATCTAGGACCTCCCCATCAGGGGTCCCTGGGTGGCTCAGTTGGTTAAGCATCAGTCTCTTGATCTCAGCTCAGATCTTGATCTCAGGGTCATAAGTTCAATCCCTGTGTTGGGCTCCATGCTTGATATGGAGCGTACTTTAAAAAAAAAAAAAAAAGTCTCCTGAAAATTTTACCACTTTTACCCAGGTTTATTTTCTTCAGAGAATGTATCACTTACCACGTGATGTCATACCAGATCTTTATTATGACTTACTCCTCCATTGGAAGGCTTGTAGCTTTCATAACCTAGCAAGAATTTGATCCACTTTGTTCATGCTGTACCCTCAGCTGCTAGAAGAGATCCTGGACCACAGTAGATGTGCAATAAATACTTGTTGAATAAATGGATGAATGTCGAATGAGTAAATGGGTGAGGAAGGTCAAGAGGAAGTTATGGGACAGACTCAAGAGGAAGAGCAGTGTGCAAGCTTGCCAGGGCAGAAGGCAGCTGTTGGACAGCAAGATGAAGTCAGAGAGAGGGTCTGTCAAGCAGTAGTGCTGAGTGGGCTTTGGGAGGGAGGGGAATCAGAATGAAAAATGGTCTGGAAACATTGCTTTGTTGATCTTGTGGAGGAAACAAAGGCTTTGTAATAAGTGAAAATGAACTCTTTTGGACACCCAAATAAGGTTCCTCAGGTATTTTTTTTCTGGGATTTTATTAGGTCAGAATAAACCACCAAGGACAAAGGATGTGTATGGCTAAGCAAAACATGGGTTCCCTGGTGTAATGAATTCTCATCTGTAGTAAAGTAAAAACTTGAATTTTTTTGACCACTTATTTCTATCTTATTCAGTCTGTGTATAATTTACTTTAACTTCTAAAACAAAGTAGCTTCTGAGTTCTTAAAATATGAAAGTATGTTCTCTTTTGGCTTTACAAATGGAAAACATCAAACTGAAGAGAATTGTACAAACAATGTTTTTCCTCTTGCCAGGCATGAATAAATATTTCATTGTCTGGGGAACCTAGGTGGCTCAGTTGGTTAAGCATCTGACTTAGGCTCAGATCATAATCTCGGTATGCTGAGGCTGAGCCCACTGCCCTGTCTTCACACTCATTTGGGAGTCTGCTTCTCCCTGTCCTTCTGCCCCTACCCCCACTCATGCTCCCACTCTCTCTCTCCCTCAAATAAATAATAAGTAAGTAAATAAAATCTTTAATAAAAATAAATAAATAAATATTTCATTATCCAAATATGGACAGTTAAATGGGTTGATTAAATTAGTGTTGCATTCATTAAAAAGATTATATATATATATACACCAAAGCCTGAACTGTCATGTTTTCAAATGACAAAAACACAAAAATATGATTAAAACAAATGCTCTTAGTTACGTAAATCAGTATTTCATTAGAGAACTAAAAGCTATTACATCAGTTTGTAATATACCAATCTATATCTATAGTCTATTACTATGCTGGTAAAGTGTGGAAGTTTGGGTTAGTTGTAATTTTTTTCTATTAATTCAATTTTGGATTTGTTTGTCAATTAATTAATATTCTTTATAACTGAAAATAGGAGAGAATTGTGATCACACATTGATATACTCTCACACATGGCTATTAATTACAATTCTGTGATTAATAAATTATTTTCCTTAAATGTAATACTCTGCGTTTTTTGAAATATCAAACCAAGGTTTCTGGAAATCTTCAAGAGCACATTTATAGGGGTCTCTTTCTGTCTCTGAGTGGCTGCATCAGAATTAGACTAATTAGACTACATCATCCTCTCCCTCAGATCAACCAGACATTTTTTTTTAAGATTTTATTTATTTATTTGACAGAGAGAGATCACAAGCAGGCAGAGAGACAGGCAGAGAGAGAGGAGGAAGCAGGCTCCCCGCTGAGCAGAGAGCCTGATGTGGGGCTCGATCCCAGGACCCTGAGATCATGACCTGAGCTGAAGGCAGAGGCTTTAACCCACTGAGCCACCCAGGCGCCCCCAGAAATTTCTTATTTACATCAAGTTGGTGGCCTGTAAAATAGACATCCTAGGAATACTGCGGTGGCATTTCTATTTACTTTGACATTGTGTTGAAAACTAAAGTGTAGCCATAAAAGGGGAGTGTTCTTGTCAAATACTGCAAAGTAAAAGCATCATATTTACAATAAGTGCCAATACCATTACCATAAGAAATGCCTTATTACTTGGATGTACTTAAAATTCCTAGATTTTATCTAGGAAGAGAAATTGGCTTCTTAAGTTTCTGAATAAGTTGGTTAATAAGGTGAATAATAAAAAGCCAAGGGAATTGGATATTGTCTGGAATGTATTATTAAACAGTGAGTCATGTGATCCTCCCTTGAAGGATTATAGAAAAATCCTTTATATACATATGAAATGTATCAGTACAATAGGGTTATTTACATATAGATACAGTGATGGGATGTGGCTAGGTTCATTTTTTTCATCATCCCTGAGAAATTCCTCTACAGTCTTCCCTAGCTAATTCATACTTTTTAATTAGTCTCTCGGAAATGACTAAAGGCCTCACTCAAAGTGGTTAGATACTTGGGATTTGTAATATGGAAATTCTGGTGTTGTCAAAACTGTGTTAAAATGATTGCAAGGGCTTAGAATGAAGTATTATGGACTTAATCCTAAAAACAGCTTATCAGTTGCTTCTTTTTAATTAGCTGAAACTGTTAAATCTGCTAAAAATCAGCCATTCTTCAGAGGTGCTACACATTGCTTCCTTGAATTCATTTTTTTTTTTTTTTGCGTTTTTGCAACTAACAAAAGACAGCTGTATCTTCGAGTCCTTTTTCATCTGATTGATGCACCATCTTCTTATTTATTTATTTTTTTGAAGGCTAATTGGGAACCTAATGAGACTCCTTCTATTGAAATTCTTGTTTCTGTGCCGAGGCCTTCAATTAGCCTTTTACTCCATGCCTTCTGGAGGCTCTAAAGAAGGGAGTTCTTAATTCAGAATCTCTAAGTCAGTCTGAATCAGGTGTGCATCACCATACACAAGAATTTTATAATAATGGATTAAGAATTCGAAAACGAATACGTGTTCACTGAGGAAACTGTGTCAAATACAGCATGCAGAAAAAGAGGAAAGCAGTCATTCCTACACACTCTATTCCAAAATAACCACCATCTGGGGCTATAGCATTCCAAATTTTCTCTAATGTCTGTGTATCTGAGTTTGTAAAAGGAAAAAAGTATCAAACTATCCTACTATTTTTAGCATACTCTTTTTACTTAAATGTACTATGATAATTTTTTTTTTCAAGCATTTTCAGTCCTCTGCAATTTAAGACCTTGGGCTGTAGGCCTTTGGGTCAATTGTACTCAACTCCCAATTGTATTTGCAACAGTTAAGGATGTGGATGATTATACATATCGATTATGACCACAAGGTATTGAGGATCATCACTTATATGTATGTCTCTCAATAGTATGACTACTTTAGAATTAATCCCATAGAGGGGTGCCTGGGTGGTGCAGTCCATTAAGGGTCTTGACTCTCGGTTTCAGCTCAGGTCATGATCTCGGGGTCTTGAGATCAGTCCTGCCATGGGGCTCCAGGCTTAGCGCAGAGTCGGCTTGAGAGTATCTCTTGCCCTCTTCTCTGCCCCTCCCCACCACTCTCTCTCTCTCTCTCAAATAAATAAATAAATCTTATAAAGAATTAATCATGTAAAAATGTCAGATGCTGTATTTGTTACCCATTTCTTCATAGCTAAATACTATGCATAAAAAATTTAAGAATACAGGCTTTCTAGTTAAAAAAGATGTAGAATTTCTGATATTTTCGCAGAAGACACACATTACAGTGGTTGTCCAGATCACCAATCCTTCTGTGGCCAGGTCTGCCATCTTCCCCACCACCTGCCCTCCTCAAAGGAAACCTCGTTCTGATTCGAGTGTTCTGAAAGGTGATACCATCATCCTACTTGGCCTCTTTACAGAGTGAGCAGTTAAGGGGGTGAACACCTGACTCCAGGCCCATCTGGGGATTGTGCCTCACTGATCATCACCTTTGAGACTGGCATGCATCTAAGCCAAACCTATCAGAAGCTATCCCTGCAAGTATTTTCAAACTGGCAATGGTGGGGAAGAGTCCTCTCCTCTTGGTTGTGGAGTTATGACAGGAGCTAAGACATACAGAGCGAAGACAGGAGCTTGGAAACTGTCCCCAATCATAAAACCGACTCACAAAAAGACCCTCCCTTTTTTTTTTTTTAACAGTGTAGTTTCTTCTTAAGCTTTTATTTAAATTACAATTAATGGGGGCCCCTGGGTGGCTCAGTGGGTTGAAGCCTCTGCCTTTGGCTCAAGTCATGATTCCAGGGTCCTGGGATCAAGCCCCACTTTGGGCTCTCTCTCTGTTCAGCAGGGAGCCTGCTTCCTCCTCTCTCTCTGCCTGCCTCCCTGCATACTTGTGATCTCTGTCTGTCAAGTAAATACATAAAAATTAAAAAAAATCTTTTAAATTGCAATTAGCATACACTGCATGGTCAGTTTTCAGGTGCATAGTATAGTGATTGAGCACTTCCATACATCATCCCGTGCTCATCACAAGTGCCTTTCTTAATCCCCTTCACCTGTCTCACCCCACCCCTCTGGCAACCATCAGTTTGTTCTCTAAAATTATCGATTCTTGCTCTGTCTCTCTCTCTCTCTTATTTTTTCCCCTTTGCTTGTTTCTTTTCTTCTTTTTAAAATTTTTTTTGAGATTTTATTTGTTTATTTGGGAGCGAGAGAGCATGAGAGGAGGAGAGAGGCAGAGGGAGAGGGAGAAGCAGACTCCCCGATGAGCAAGGATCCCAGGACCTGGAGATCATGACCTGAGCCAAAGGCAGATGCTTAACCATCTGAGCCACCCAGGCGCCCCTGTTTATTTCGTTTCTTGAATTCCACATATAAGTGATATTTTTTGACTGAAAAGGAGAGAGGAATAGTAGAGACTTCAGCAAGACTATCTTTCTTTCTTTTTTTTTTTAAATTTTATTTTTTTAAAATTATTTATTTACTTATTTGACAGAAATCAAAAATAGGCAGAAAGACAAGCAGAGAGAGAGGAGAAAGCAGGCTTCCTGCTAAGCAGAGAGTCTGATGAGGGGCTCAATCCCAGGACCCTGGGATCACGACCCGGGCTGGAGTCAGAGGCCCTAACCCACTGTGCCACCCAGATGCCCCAAGACTATCTTTCTTTGGGAAACCTGGGTGGCGTAGTCAGTTAAGCATCTGCCTTCGGTTCAGGTCGTGATACCAGGCCAGGGTTGTGGGATTGAGACCAGCATCAGGATCCTTGCTCAGCAAGGCATCTACTTCTCCCTTTGCCTGATGCTTCCCCTGCTAATGCTCTCTCCTTCTCTCTGTCAGACAAGTAAATAAATAAAAAACATCTTTAAAAAAAAAGACTATCTGTCTTTGCAAGACTACCTCATCTCTGAGACTCTAGTCACTCCACACATACTCAGAAAGATTACAAAACAGCAGTCTACTACAGCGCAATACCATCATAGCCAAGCAGGCATAATGGCAATGCTTGGAATCTTTAAGTAATATAAAACAGAGTGATTATACAATTTATATTACACCAGGATAGCAGATATAAGTCTGTTCTGAGAAAATCAGGACAGGTGGTTACTCCTTCCTGAACATACTAACAAAAATGTCTGATGCGGAATGTACTCACCCCTCCTCATCCGTCTCACCCGTCTCTGAAAAACCAATGGTCCACCTGACCATGTTGAATTAGCCGTATACAAGGAACTAGAATCATCTTCATCAAAACCTACTGTGTGTGCAGGAATGTTTATAGCAGCTTTGTTTGTACTGGCCTAACACTGAAAATGACCACAATGGCTTTCAGTAAGTGCATGGTTAAATGAATGGTGATGTATCGAGACCGGGCAATACTCTTTAGCAACTACCGACACACACATTTCTTGAATGAACCTCAAGAAAATGATGCTGGGGGCACCTGGGTGGCTCAGTGGGTTAAAGCCTCTGCCTTCAGCTCGGGTCATGATCCCAGGGTCCTGGAATCGAGCCCCACATCGGGCTCTCTGCTCAGTGGAGAGCCTGCTTCCCTTCCTCTCTCTCTGCCTACTTGTGATCTCTGTCTGTCAAATAAATAAATAAAATCTTAAAAAAAAAATTATGCTGAGTGAAAAAAGCCAATCTCCAAAGGTTGCACACCATAAGATTTCACTTATAGGATATCCTTGAAATAACAAAATTATAGAGATGAGAACACCCTCACAGTTGCCAAAGGTCAAAGATCAGGTGACGAGGGAGGAGCCTTCTGACAGTAGATGAGCTGTTTCTCTTGATCCTGATGGTAGTTACATAAAGTTTTCCCTATGATAAAGGTGTATAGGTCCATACAGATTCATCCACAAATTAGCACATAATAACTGGTGGAATCTGAATAAATTCTATGGGTTGTACCAATGTCAATTTCATAGTTTGGATATTTTATTCTTTGGGTATACAAGATGTCCACATTGGAGGAGGAAGGGTACATGAGAACTTCCTGTACATTTTTTTTTTGCCACATTCTATAAATCTATAATTTTCTCAAAGAAAAAGTTTAAAAACGTTATTAAGTCCTTCTTTCCTTCCTTCCCTCCTTCCCTTCTCTTTCCCTCCCCCCCTTCCTTTGTTCCTTCTTTCCTTTCTTCTCTTGTGCCTGGCACTCTGTTAAATATGTTAACTGACTAGTTGACAGATAGAACCTCTTTCTTATGAGGACTGTCTCAGAAAGACAATAGCTGTATTTGTAGGGAATGTAAAGATATCTAAGCGAATATGAAAAAATATCAGGAAAATACACAAGGACCTCAGTAAAGCACCATTAGCCACAGGCTGAAATGCATTATGAGGAAGGTTGGGTATTGAACAACAATATTTTTTTGGTAAGATTTTATTTATTTATTTGACAGACAGAGATCACAAGTAGGCAGAGAGGCAGGCAGAGAGAGGAGGAAGCAGGCTCCCTGCTGAGCAGAGAGCCTGACGTGGGGCTTGATCCCAAGACCCTGGAATCATGACCTGAGCTGAAGGCAGAGGCTTTAATCCACTGAGTCACTTAGGCGCCCCTTGAACTACATTCTTACAAGATTTATCTACTGAGTTCTGGAAAGGACCACAAGTTATTGGTCCTTTATAATTCCCATAACATCAATGTGAGAGACAACATTTTAATGACTCTTCACAAAATAGTTAAAGACGGAGTGATAGAAATTACATTGTGAGGAGGACAAAAGACTGTATTAAGTTATAGCATTCTTCCTTTCTTTTAGCAGTTATTAAGTAACATATCTGGAAATAAGATAAATAAATTAAGATGAAATAGAAAGTGTAAAACAAGCTTAGGAGGTTTGAGTAAAACAGGGAAAGTGAATGGAGGATATATGAAGGTGAATAGGTTTTTCACCATTTCAGCTAGTCAATCGTCAAGCGTATATTAAACATCTAAGAGAGGTGCTGTGCTCATCATTTTTAAGAGTCTAAGACACTCTTATGCCCCCCAAATCCGTAATATAAGGGGAAATAATATAAACATGTAGCAAGTTAAAAGGCAGTATGTGACTTACTACTCTAAGAGACTCCTGAAGTTATAATACATTTCTTTGCAAATGAATGTGACAGAGGACTGTAAGTAGCAAAGTGTCCTTGCCTTCAGATAAGGGACAAAGCACTTAGGCTTGAAGGAGCAATATGTTCATGAAGGAAGATGGAGTTTAATCTGAATCTGGTTCAATACTGCCCAATAGATAGACAAGATTAAGGAAAGCATCCCAGGTTGGAGAAACAGAGGAACAAAAGTAGGAATGTGAGAAAATGTAGGCTCTGTTTAGGAGGCTTGAGTAAAACAGGGTAGATGGGGATTCAGGTCCTAAGGAGGCTGAGCGTTTGGAAGCTAGGTGGGAAAGGGGGTTCTGCCCAGCAGTGAGCTTCTTATTCACAACCTTCTGTACAACAGTGTTACAAAGGCAAATATTAAAATGAGCTTTAGCTCAGCAGTGGTGTGCAGGAAAAAAATTATCATACCTCATTTTAGCTTTAATTGCTTTTATAATTCTGAATTTGCTGGTAAATGCAAATGCTTAATTCTAAATACGTGTGCTCTGTCTTAATTAGATAAAATAATCCTCTGTTGGTTGGGTAGTTCAGTAAATTAGTCCCTAGACTTAAACTCCCCTGGATCATGTTGTTTATGCATTAATCTGTATGCACTCTTAGAGATAAATGGAAAATAAGTGGATTTTTTCAGAGGCAAGTTGTAACTGTCAGCATACTTTTGTCAACCTTAAAAATAAAATAGCCAGTTAGTTTACCCAAAAAAACAAGTTTATTCAGGAATAGCAGAGGAATTGCAATTTGGGATATGCAAACTCTACCAAACTACAGGCAAGTTCAGAGAACAGAGAAGTATTCTTTTATAGAGGAAAAAAGAAATTTGGGAAAGGCTATTTGTCTACAGGAGGTGAGTGAGAGTTTGGGGTTGTGGCAACTTCTCATTGGCTGAGAAGTGGTGGTTCTCACTGGCTGGGTTGTTGCTGGGCCAGGAGAAAATCTGCCCTCCTCCTGCTGGGGTAGTGAAGTAAGCTACTTCTTATCAAGTTATGTAAAGTAAGCTGCAAGGAGTGGTACATGCATCAGAGCTCCCCCTTCAGGATCTCCCTTTTATTTTTTTATTTTTTATTTTTTAGATTTTATTTATTTATTTATTTGAGAAAGAGCGAGCAAGAAAGAGAGAGGGCGCGCATGAGCAGGAGGCAGGGGCAAAGGGAAAGGAAGAAGGAGATGCAAGGGAGGGAGTCCAATGTGGGGCTCGATCCCAGGACTGTGGGATCATGACCTGAGCCGCCACTTACCCACCTGAGCCACCCAGGCACCCCAAGACCTCCATTTTGAATGAGATTTTCTTTTACTTAGTTTCATACTTTCAAATTTATATCCTCTGCATGTGACTAAAAATTGCCATGTTTATTATAAAAATTATAATTAACATACATATTCTGTCATACTTGTAGAATTTCTCCTACAGTTTTAAAACTACAAGTAAAAATTACATTCTGCCAGACAAAACCGAATAGAGGATCTAAATCTCTCTGTTATATATATAAACATCCTTCCAACGCAGCAATCAAGGTCCTACCCGTAGTGCCACATTTATTTATAAGGTATATACAAAAGGAAGCAACCAGTACAAGTATCTCTGGCAGAAATGAGAGATACATTCTTGTAAAACTCATTGGCTTACTAGAAAGGATGGCAGTCGCTGATTGAGGGGCTGCTGGTTATTGGGGACTGCCTCAGGGACTTTCTGTACATGATCTTACTCCATCGTTCTATAATCCTGTAATCATCATCACCATTTTAATAATGAGTCAGCTGAGTTTCAGGGAGGTATTGAAGGCATCAGGAATGAAACCATAGAACTTGCACACTCCATCATAGCCATTCATGCGAAAGCTTGGACATGGCTTCCGTTTTCTCATTCACTAACTTCTATTTTCTGTCTCTTCCTCTTAAGAGAGAAATACCCTGCTTCACAGGAGAACTGAATAAGTTTTTAAGTCATTGGTGAGGACCGCTATTTGTAAAGAAGTGGGATATGGGTTACTGCTGGGGACAGTTGGTTTCTGCTCACCCAAAAATCTTTCTTGCGGTTCTCCTTGCTATCGATCAGTCTGTCAGTCCCATGTTCCACCTTCAATGTAATGAATCGGGGACTTCTTCCCTTGTCTAGATAATTGCACAGAGCTGAATATAACCCAGGAGTTGATGAGAAATCTCATACTTTAATTTTTGTATAGAGCATTTAGAATCAATGATATAAGGACCCAGGAAGATTGATGCCCTGGCTTTGGAAGCCTACCCAAGCTTCTGTGGCTTGCTGTCTTTGTGTAACGTTTACACCTTAGACAGGCCTTTCCCTCCATGAAAGATACCACCTGGACAAAAAGAATTTTAACACTAATGTCTTCCTTTTGATTGCATTAGATTTGCAAATTAAACAGATTAATGGTAGTGTTCTGTGTTCCTCTCAGCTCTTCTGTTTAATACTCTTATCTGACAAAGTGTAAATAGAAGACATAATTAATTACTCATGACTTGCATGTCAAGTTGCATAAAAAATTACATCCCCAAGACACTCATTATTACATATCTGACTGTTCTGTGAAATTGCTTTTGGAAAGAAAAAGCCTACCTGAAGATAAGAGTTTTGTTTGTCTTTTCTCTTTTTATTTAATTTACTAGAGTATTTGAAAAAGGATGTGGGAGAAAAACATTAACTGCTAACATGATTTTATGGAGCTTTCTTCATTTGCCCAAGGATGTGTTATTTTTGGTTTTTTACATTTTTCTGTCTGGTTATGAGATGCTAAGCTCTGTATATGAAAGTTAAAAAAAAGATGATGCTTGGGGTGCCCGTGTGACTCATTCGGTTAAGTATCTGCCTTCAGTTCAGATCATGATCGCAGGGTCCTGGGATGGAGCCCTAGGCATTGGTCTTTGTGCTCAGCAGGGAGCCTGCTTTTCCGTTTCCCTCTGCTCCTCCCCCACCCCATCATGCTCACTCTTTCTCAAATAAATAAATAAAATCTTTTAAAAAATGATGATGCTTGCATAGAGGGAAGGTCTCAGAACATGGCTATTAACACTTTGGAATGGGGCCTGCCGAGAAATTATTAGCCAAGCACACTGTGCCATACCATCCCCTCCCTGAAATACTGGAACCTTGAGCTGGGAAGTGTACTACCAGGGCTGAAAATAAAATAGAAGAACTGTTCAGCCATTTCTTCTGTCTCATCTGTTTGAGTTGATCTGAATGAAATGAGGTCTGTGCTTTAACTGGAGAGCTCAGCATTTCATATTTAGCTCTCAATCTGTTTTATGGTAATTTTTGAGGGAACAGACCGCTCATGATAAAATGTGCTGTACTATTATTAAAGGTGTCCTGCCTTTATAGATTTCTATCACTTGGAAGCAAAATGATGGGAAGATTTTTGAATGAGCACTTTTTCTAAGTTTTTAATATTGAATAGGATGTAATAGGGTTTTCAAGTTGAAGAAAACCAAATACCTGATGAAAAAAAAAAAAAGGTAGGGTTTATCAATGGAACAAGGCAGCCTAGAGGAAAGATTACTTGCCCACAATCACTTACTCACTTCACCCCTCTGTAAAAATGAAAATTGTAATCACTTCTACCTCATGGGATTACAGTGCAACATAAATGAGATAATCTCTGAAAGGACTTCATAAATCGTAAGACACAATTTAAATATATGATATTATATTATTAAAAATAATTGTATCCCCTGTTTCATTTGCTCTGACACATACAGGTTTTCTTTTTTCACATTTATGTGTATCCATCCATGTGTGGAGGGCATGTCATGCTGGGCTACACTTAATACTATAGTACGTTCTTTTGCTTTTTAAAAAATAAAGTTTAACCCTACCCAAGTTAATTTTGGGTTGCCGATAATCACAGCTTGATTATATGACTGGTAAATTGAATATACAAAATTGATTAAATATACATGTCTCATAGCAAAATATTTTCATGTCAGCTTTGCCTCTCATGTACAGATCAGATCACTGAAGAAAGAAGAATTTTTAACCGGACTTTGTACATGTAATACTGTCAAGCATTCTATTCATACAGTATTTATGTATATCATCACTACTCATCTTTCATCTGGCACATTGAACCTTCATTCGTTCCTTCTTTCCATGAACGTTCATTGAGCAGCAATTATATGCCAGATCCCGTGCTAATCATTCAGTTTCTTCAGGTCTCACTCATCTGTGGGGTATAAGTTGATACATATTTACAGTAACTCCTAGTATAAAGCAGTTGGCCCCATCAGTACACATGAGGCCACAGTCTTCTTCCTATAAAGGGCCCACTTGGGTATTTCTCGGACTATCCAATGGGACATTTGCTATGGAACCGTAGTTCCTCTCCATGCCCCCTCCACTCTTACAGGCCCTACATTTGCCTATTAGACGTCTCCCTGAGTCCACTGGGTACTTCTTACTCCCACAATCCCAACACTTTAACTGCCTCACTCAGCATTTTCTACCCCCTTGATAACAGAGGATTTCTTGGTCAAGCTTGTGTTTGGCTTTTGTTTTTCCTCTCAGAGCCTGTCACAGCCCATGGATTTCTGGAATTCCTGTCCCACTAATCCTTCAAACATGTCTGAATTCCATTGAGACAGGAGCTGAGATCTGACTCCCCATCCCCATCCTATAACATTAACAGTAACAAAAATTACTTCCCTAATGTGATCTGTCTCGCTTTTACTGTGTCTACTTTCTAGTCAAGTCAAATAAACTGGTAGACAGTGAGATAATCAAATGCTTAATAGCATGCAGAAAGATAAACAGACAAACATGAAGACAACCTAACTACAAAGAATGTGGAAAGATTATGTTAAATACATTCTCTTTTATGGTCTTTATAAAATTTTGGCATCTTAATTGAATGTGAAAATAGATACAAAGTCAAACTTTAGTTTCTATTGGATACTCTGTCCCAGGTATTTATTTCTCAATTCCTCCATGGTTGGGATATTACAAATTGTTAAAAGCCCTATTTATCTCAAAAGTATTTGTGTTTTATTAAACGTCCAGGTAGCCCCTTTACATGAATTCAAAATTAAATTTAAAAAATGTGCTTTATTTTTCACATGAACATATCTTAAATTGAAGGAGAATTTTATGTGCGTCTATATAATATTAACATGTTCTAATTAAAATAGAATAAAATAAATAAAATACAAAAACCAGGCTTATTTCTTGGGAAAAAAAATAAGAAATTTACACCATTTTGAAGTTTCCACTTCTGATTATTATTAATATTTTAAAAATTCCAGAGTTATGGAAATATGGGAAATATGTTATACTTTCAGTGTAATGCTTGCTGATTACATCATTTTAAGAGTTATTAGTGAGCCTGACCCAAGTGGTTCTAAACTACACTTATTTTGAAATTTAAGTTCAAAGAGCAGATCAAGTATTTCACAAACATGGCACAGAATTTTTTAGAGCCTACTTATCCAAAGAATAATTCAGGAGAGCCAAATCCTACTAGACCTCCTTCTACGTAAGTCTTACAAAACTTGGATATGTGCAAATCAGTCAATGAAAAAATACAAATTTCTTCCCTTTAACTAAGTAACTTAAGATTTATAAAACACCTATTAAAAGAGATGAAAGCAAATGTAGCAAAGGTTATTGAAATGGTTTTATATTATAAATTAAAACTTCTATATATGATCTTTCAGATCATATAAAATTCATGTAAAATTTCCTTAATGAAGTTTTCAAAAATACTATGTGGAAAAAAAAATAGGTTTTAAGTTTGTGATTTCATGGCTCTTTTCATATGCTGATTTCAGTTCAATATCAAGTCTCTCTCTTTTCACAAACCATCTGGGAGATTGACAAGTCGCTTCTCACCAGATGGCCTAGCAGACCAACCTCTCACTTCCATGGCACCATACCTCTGTGATAAATCCTGGAATGCTCTGATAAAACGTTTCTGCTCAGGAAGAATTCCACAGCTCGTGGCGTTAAGGGCCCCTTCCCCAGTGTCCCCCTCACTTCTCCAGGTGGAGACTGGACATGATTTCCACCAGTGCTGAAGTGCTCTAAGACGCAGAAAAATTCATTCCAACGGTGTATAATCACCAGCCTCCCATTTTCCTATCTTCCTACAATTTCTCTTTCTGCCCCATCTTTCCCTCTCTACTCCCTAGTCTAAACGTCTATTATTTACACTTTAGATAGCGAATCTTCTTTCATCCTCTTCTCTTCTCATATAGAAATCACTGGAAAATATACAGTAAAGCATCAGAAAATAACGACACAGTTTTTGGTTCTGGGAGCGGGGAGCGGGTCATATCGTCCTGAATCTACAGAGCAGTTTGTTTGTATATGGTAACAAGAAATTTAATCGCCTGTGTCATTTTATAGAATAACTTCATGTTTTAAAGTTACTGCCTGTGACTAGGCTCTCAAGGCCTTTCTACTTTCCTTTTGTCTTTATAAATATCAGGGAGGCACTAGACAAGTTATGAAGGGCAAGGACATGGAAAGGGCTCTTTTCTTTCTTTTTTTTTTTTCCCAATTGAGAGATCAAATCTGACTTCAATTTCTTCTCCCATCCCTCTCCACTTCTGTCTTCTGAATGCTCTCTCATAAATTTCATAAATTCTTCTAGCCCTTTGGTATTCAAGAATAAGTGTGAATCAGAAATGTCTACAAATACGATAGATCTTATCTCTCTGGTGCCTTGAACACCTTTCTTTTAACATGTTCAATTTTAGCTCCCCCTTTTTTCACTCTCTTTCCTCTTTCTTGATTTTCAGGCTTTAGCGCCTCTGTATTCTCTGACAGACATAGAAACTGCCCATATCCCCAGGTCCATGTTTTGAATAATGAGCCTAAGTGCCTGCCACGTTACTCTTCTCACTTAGCAGTGGCGGAATGCCACGGATGTGCTACCAGTGTGAACACAAACCGTATCTCATAAGAACTTTATCTCCAGGAGCCTTATTTCAAATCTCCTTTTGACTTAAGTTTTCAGAATGCTATCTTAGGTGTTACTTTATTTCTCTCATTTTGTCCCCAGCATGGCTATGACAACAGCATACCCCCATATTTTGTATCTGTAGAGGTTTGTTTCTCTTTTTCTCAGATGTGGAGCCATAGGAAATTGTCCACACCTTCCCATAGACGAGAATAGCTTGAGGGAACAGCCTTTGCTCAACCCAATGTGATACAGATGCCAGGCAAGAAGCTTAACGGCCCCTCCAGGTGTGATTTTTCAGTCTAGAAGAAGATCAGCCAATCTTTCCCAGGAATCATCGGTGTTCTATTTGTTGTGGAGAAAAAAAGAAATAAGTTAATCAATGAAAGAGGAAACTCTTGATATAGAGAAAAGAGATTAGTTTCAGCAGGTGGTGGGAGAACTACCAAGTACCAATGGAACTGGGCAAGTTGAAAACCTATCATCTCACTTTTCTGTTTAAAACACATAAATGGCTTTCCATAGGTCTCTGGATACAATCCACACTCCTTCATGGGCTCAAATACCCTTCTTGATGTAATTTGGGACCACTTCTAGTATCATTCCTTCAGTTTCTTCACTTTTTATGCTGTGGTTATTCTGAATTTTTCTCACTTCCTCACACTCGACACTCATTCTCACCATCCTCCAGTCCTTTGAATGAGCATTCTCTCTGCCTAGAAAGTTCCTTTATCCCATGCTCTCCCCGGAATGCAACAAGCATATACTCACCCTCCAGCTCCCAGCTAAGATGACCCTTTACCCACAAATCCATTCCTTTCTCTCTCTCCTCCAGACAGGGAGAAGAGCCTAAGTTTCTCCCTTCTCCCTAGAATAACCCCCTACTCCATTCCTCTATGTCAGTCTGGAAAAGTCTTTTTTTTTCCTCAAGATACAACTTAAAATCTTTACTTCTTTGAAGCCATTCCTGCCACATTCTAACTGTGGTGGACTTCTTCCTCCTTAATGCATCCCTGTAACATGAAGATATGTCTGCCATTGGCTTAGTTGTACTGTAGTGGCAATATTTGTCCATGTATTTGTATTCCTGGTGGGGCTGTAATATCGGCTTCTTGAGGAGACTGTCGTAGAGCATATTAGGTTTTTTTTGAAATTTTAATTCCAGTGTAGTTACTGTGTCTTTATTATCTTTGTATTCCGAAAATGGCCTTTCCTTGTCTGTTCACCCTAGACATGTAATTACTTTTTAATTATCTGTCTCCCAATTACTCAGTAAGCCCTGTAAGGGAGGAACTGTATTTTGCTCACCCTTCTTTACCATTCACAAAGGCTGGCACATACAGACATTCAAATACTTTTAAAATAAATGTGTGCATTCATATTAACTTCATACAAATGATAAATCTTTCTGTAAGTAGTCACAAAAAAGACAAGACAGAGACTTCTGATGACCCTTGATTAGCCTTTACTAATAATGTTTATGATTTATGATAAAACTGAGATTATAGAAAAATTCCTTTGGTCTGTTTGGATATAATTTTTTTGCCATGGTCCCATGACAGTTAAAGATCTAGAAAACATAGTATCTAGGATTCTTATAAAAAGTTATAGCAAGTAAATCAGATAAGAATACCAAATTGTCTAATTAATCTATGGCCCTATAAAATCAGTTAATATAATCAAAAGACCTACATACCTATTGTCATCTACATACATTTATTTTGTCATTCAACACGCACTACCAATTACCTAAAATATGTGAGGCTCCTTTCATGGGAAGAATAATGGTCTCCAGAGTTGCCTGCATCTTGGAACCTATAAATATGCTACCTTGTGTGACAAAGGAAGCTTTGTAGATGTGATTAAGATTGAAGGCATTATCAAGACTGAAACTATCCTGGAATTTCCAGTTGGCCTCAATATAATCACAGGAGTCCTTAAAACAAGTACAAAGTAGAATAGATTAGGAAACACTCAGAGACACTCAGTCCTTGCTGGCTTGGACTGCAAGCCAGGGTGTGTGGGCAGTTTCTAGAATCTGGGGACAGTCCTTAGTTGACAACCAGCCTGGATATGGAACCTTGGTCCTACAAATGTGAAGAACTGAATCCCGTCAACAACCTGAATGAATACAAAGATTCTCTCTTAGAGCCTCCAGAAAGGAAGCCCTGCCAACCACCTTGATTTTAGCCCAGTGAAATGCATACAAGATTTCTTACCTTTAGAACTGTACAATAATAAATTTGTGTTGCCTTAAGTGGCTCTATATGCAGAAATCTGCTGTGGCAGCAGTAGAAAACTAACACAGCACTGGACCAAACTCTCAGGAGAGAACAATAATCAAGATATTTTCTCAATTATAGTTTCTTCTTCAAGGCTTTCTTGAGGACCGCACAACAATTGGTCAGGAAAACAGATGTATGGACAAATAATGCCATTACAGTGTAATTAAACCTATGATAGAAATATATGAGTTTTATACTTTAAAAATAGTGATGGAATCATCTCACATCAGTCAGAATGGCTAAAATCAACAAGTCAGGAAATGACAGATGCTGGCGAGGATGTGGAGAAAGGGGAACCCTCCTACACTGTTGGTGGGAATGCAAGCTGGTGCAGCCACTCTGGAAAACAGCATGGAGGTTCCTCAAAATGTTGAAAATAGAACAGCAATTGCACTACTGGGTATTTACCCTAAAGATACAAACGTAGTGATCCAAAGGGGCACGTGCACCCGAATGTTTATAGCAGCAATGTCCACAATAGCCAAACTATGGAAAGAACCTAGATGTCCATCAACAGATGACTGGATAAAGAAGATGTGGTATATATACACAATGGAATACTATGCAGCCATCAAAAGAAATGAAATCTTGCCATTTGCGACAACATGGATGGAACTAGAGCGTGTCATGCTTAGCGAAATAAGTCAAGCAGAGAAAGACAACTATCATATGATCTCCCTGATATGAGGAAGTGGTGATGCAACATGGGGGCTTAAGTGGGTAGAAGAAGAATCAATGAAACAAGATGGAATTGGGAGGGAGACAAACCATAAGTGACTCTTAATCTCACAAAACAAACTGAGGGTTGCTGGGGGGAGGGGGTTTGGGAGAAGGGGGTGGGATTATGGACATTGGGGAGGGTATGTGCTTTGGTGAGTGCTGTGAAGTGTGTAAACCTGGTGATTCACAGACCTGTACCCCTGGGGATAAAAATATATGTTTATAAAAAATAAAAAATTAAAAAAAAATAGTGATGGAGTTCAAGAAGAGTCAATTCTATTTGGAGTAGGGTCAGGGACATTTTCAGAGAAGAGGAAATTTTAATATGGATTTTTAAGTGATAAATAACTAGTTTTCTAATTGAATGGATAGAGAAAAGATGCAGCACCTGTTGGTAAAATGTTGGACTAAGAAGGGGTACAGTTTGAGATGGGGTGGATTGATGGGCTATTGCATGGACTTCTTTATCATACAGACTGGTTTTGGATAAATAAGATGGAAGCAGTTATGCTGTTAGATAGTATGATCTAGCCTCAGTGTACAGAATAAAGAGGCAAGATTGTATGCAGGGAGTTTGCTCTGATATTCTTAGCAAGAAAGGATGAAATCTGCCATTTCCCAGAATTTTATTATGTGTCAGCAACTATACTGACACTTTACATATATAATCTAATTTAATCTTTATTAATCAGTCCTGTGAAGTAGATGTTATCTCCATCTCACTGATGAAGAAAACAAGCTCCTTCCAAAATTATGCATCCCTGGGCTCCTGGGTGGCTCACTTTGTTAAGCATCTGCTTTCTGCTCAGGTCATGATCCCAGGGTCCTAGGATCAAGCCCCGCTCAGCAAAAGGCCTGCTTCTCCCTCTCCCACTCCCTCTGCTTGTATTCCCCCTCTCGCTCTCTCTCTCCAAGTCAAGTAAATAAATAAATCCTTTTTTTAAAAATGATGTATCCCCCCAAAGAGGTAACAAAAATGGGATTCAAACCCTGGCATTAGTGGAATTAAAACTTGCACTCTAATCATCCAGTTTTCATGGCAGGAGCAGGAGACTGAAATAAGAAGAGGGGGAGAAGTTTAATAGGTAAGATCAACTGGGCTTGGACTGATGAGATACGTGACAAGGAAGAGAGAAATTAGGGCAACTACAAGTTTTCTGGCATGAATGATTGAAGACGGAACTGTTAACTAGGGCAAAGGCCATAGTAGAAATGTACTGGGACAGAAGTGGGCTGAGATAAAAGTTAAGTTTTGGATTAATTTAAGGTGTGAACAGGATATCCAAATAAAGATTTCCAGAAGCCAGGTAGACACAAGCTTGGAGTTTAGAACTAAGACAGGGACTGAAGGTGGCATTTGGAAATTATCTACCTGTAGGTAAATTTCATAAACTAGAACATTTCATATAAAAGTCTTAGAGAAATCCCCTATTTCTAAGAGACAGGATACGAGCCTATCTTTAACTCTTTGAGAGTTCGCAAGCTCTGCTGACTGACCCAGCGGGCTCTAATGGACAGAGAACAAGTCTATCTTTAACTCTTTTCTGAAAGAAATTTTCATCCAGGGTAGGAGATGGCTCAACCTCACATCAGTGTGCTCCATGTCAGACCGGGGCCCATAGCAGAATGTCAGAGGACGAATGGTCCACAGATCCTACCCATGTGTCCTGCCTGATGGGGTCAGAACCCCGTTCCCATGAAAGACCCTCTATGCCATAGAGCTCTGACCCTCTATGCCTTGGCAGCCAGTGTGAATGTAAGCACTTTGTTTTAGAAAATATTTTAACCCCTTAAAGAATATTTTGACTTCCACCTGCCCCCCCCCCCCGTTAGCTGGTTATCAGTCCATTAATAGACTGACAGCTCAGCCAAAGGAATAGTGAAGGCTGGTTTTGCAAAGTATCATTAAATA
Source organism: Mustela putorius furo (assembly GCF_011764305.1). Taxonomy (NCBI): domain Eukaryota; kingdom Metazoa; phylum Chordata; class Mammalia; order Carnivora; family Mustelidae; genus Mustela; species Mustela putorius. The sequence goes on along the minus strand of NW_025422368.1, from coordinate 32,954,053 downwards.
TGGCTTGAGATCTTTAGTGGAAAATGAGAGAAATTTAAGACAAACACTGCTCCATGTTCTCTAAGAAGAATCTTTTAAATGAAATAATTACCGTCAAATATTCTGGTATGGAATTTCTTGAAACTGCCGGGTTACTTTATTAGAGGGGAAAGCAAGCACTAACTGCAAAAGACTACCTCTGTTGTACCAGACACACAAGAAGAGATTTTCACCATTGCTGAGCTATTTATACACAGCCAGCTTCTGTGCTCAGTTCACACACACACACAACTCCCATTGATATCCGTGGAAGCTACAGACATGTGGCTGGAAGAGAACTTGGCCTACGGAGCTGCGAGGCTTGGCATTCTTGTGCTCACTATGACAACTTCAGAACTGGATCTCTTCGCACATGAGCTCTCTGAGAAGAGTTCTTGATTTCTTTTTTCATTCTTCCTCATTTTCTTAGCCTGGAAATACAAAATGGAGACCAGAGACACTACTCGCCTTACGGGTTCCCTCACTGTAGGAGGGGCTTAGAGAGACAGAGACTTTCCCAGTTTTGGATCAAAAACTTGACAAAATCTTTCTGTGGAAGTACTGTAGTCCCCAGGGTACAGACTAACAGTTAAGCTTTCCAGTCACCCTGGAAATAAAGACAAAATATGTCTTGAAACAACTTTTGAACCCAGAAGTCCAAAATTTAATTTGCAAGTCACCTGTTCCCAGAAATATTTGAAATCTGTCACTAATATGTCCCTTATCTTCTTTTGTATAGAAATGGTTGCTTTTCTAGTCCAAGTGATTCTGGTGGGGAGTAGCAAGACTCCTCCCCACCTCTACCATATGGTTACATGTCAGACAAGGGAATCAGGGTATCCAGTTCCCTTGGACAGAAACATTGGTCCAGAGGTAGGCATAGGAACCAAAGAAAGATAATCAGTGTAAGCAACTTCAAAGATGAAGGGAGCATGGGGAAATGGAGACTCCTGAGATCAGGAATTGAAAGGAAACAAAACTTTTAACTCTTTGGCGACAGTTCTCTACCACTTAGAGGAAATTGACAAATGATACAGCCAAAAGAGAGGAAAGCGAAGATATTAAAGAAAAAAATATTTTTGATCATATCATTTAAACACCTGGATCCAGTCATGCCTGACTGGATTTCTCCAATATGAAAGAAAATAAATCCCTTTTATTCTTAAACTGGATTGAGTCCAGTCTCCATAATTTGTAGCCTATGAAGATTTAATTAAAAAAAAAAAAAACCTGTTCATGTTAGAGATTATCTCCCCTAAAATGTACTTCTTCCATCCCATTCATACACTTGTAACATTAGCTCTACACATACCAAAACTTTCCTAAATAACCACAAGGGAAATATTTCCTTTGCAAATTACTGTGGCTACTCTGTGCACTAAAAATGATTGTAAAGCACAGCATCTCCACGTCTCTTCTCTATAGGGAAAGAGAAGCCTTGTAGATGCCCTTTGAGGAAGCATTTCACGGTTTTGGCTCTTGCCCAGTATAGCACCTGACAGAGGCTGAGCCCAGCACGGAGCCCCAGTGATGGATCTGGCAACCGGGAGAGCATGTTACAGGGCTCATTCCACTTGACCAGCTACCATCACTGAACCCTTTCTCTGCAAATTGTTCGAGTGCATTTTTTAGAAAAAGGAACAGTTCGTGGTTTGTAGTAGCTACAGAAGTCACTATTTGCGGAGGAGTGAACACCAAGGACGGAGGCGTCGAGGATGGGATTTTCAGAAGTGGGAAAGCCCAGAAGAGATCAGGCATCTTCTGCCATTGTGAAGTTGTGCTGTTGCCATCATCCCAAAGACGGAGGAAATGAGACTCAGCCTGGATATACACAAACAGATTTAGATACCGTCATTTAACATCTCAGTGAGTCCACACAGAACCTTAATCATCTATCTCTCTGTGCACTAGATTGCCATCAGTCATCCAGAAATATGTGTCAGGAATAAATATCTATGATCTACTTCCCGAGGAATTTGATTTTTGAAGAAATTGTTTGCTTTCAGCATGGTCTGATTCTTGGCATCACTATCAATGTGTGTTTTCTCACATATAATAACTAATTTTCCAGACACTCACCTTAATACTCCCATTCATATGCAGGTTACAATATCCATTAGACACAGAAGTTTCTCACTACAAACACCCAGCATAAAGCTAACATATGTTAAAGCTTAAGTAGTTTCACTCATCTAAGGGAATTGTAAGCATTTATCGAACTGAAGGGATAACTATCAGGCAAGGCTCTGGTTAGCCACAACTTAACTGTGTCATTTGTTGTAATTAAATCATATTTATGCATTGTTTCTCTTCCATTTTAAAGTATGCATTTATTTCTTACTGAGTAATAATAGGAGAGACCATTTGAAGAGGGCTTGTTATATGCCATAGTAAGCACCTTATATACATTGTCTTACTGAATATTCACAGCAGCATGAGATAAGTAAAGTGACCCTATATTTGCAGAGGAGAAAAACAATCCTCAGAGATGTGAAATAACCAAGTGAGTAGGATTGACTCCAAAGCCCATTCTCACATCCGCTAAGTAAATTTCAGTTACACTGCTGTGTATTTTCATGGAACTTTATATAAAAGGATCTCAAATGACCAAAATCCTCTATGCATGTAGTTACAAGGCACAGTCATCCCACTGTTCTGCATATTTTTCCTCAATACATTGTCCCTGACTCTATATGGATCCATTCAATTGTATTATTTTTGAAATTCTTACCAGGGGGAGCGTGGGTTGCTCAGTGGGTAAAGCCTCTGCCTTCGGCTCAGGTCATGATCTCAGGGTCCTGGGATCGAGTCCCGCATCCTGCTGAGCAGTGAGCCTGCTTCCTTCTTTCTCTCTGCCTGCCTCTCTGCCTCCTTGTGATTTCTGTCTGTCAGATAAATAAATAAATCTTAAAAAAAAAAAAAGAAATTCTTAGCAGAAAAGGAATGTAGGAAAGGGAGGATGAAGGGGAAGAGAAAGGAAGAGAAAAGCACAGAGATTACAATGAATGTAGAAATCAAGGTAACTGCAAGTCATGTTAGGTGACATTTCCTTCTGCCTCCTTCCAGTGCTGCCACAGGAGATGGGCCTCTTGCTGGTTGGGTTCCCCAGTCTCACTACTTCACCTCCAGCACTCTTTTCCTACAAAGGGCTGAAGATAACAACCAGAAATGATCTTTCTCATCCTGCTCACAGTTCAGTTTGGGTTTCATGGAATCAACGGTAACACTGCTCTCCCTCTCCCACTGATATCCATGTTTACTTCCCCATCTTCGGCCGAAGATTCATCAGCAAACCCCCTTTCTCTGCCCAGGAATAGCCCATGTCTTGCCTGGGAATTTTAGTTCCCACTGTTAAGAACACACCACCAGTAAGGACCTGTATTGCCCAGTGAAGCTTCCTAAGAAGCAAGAATGGTTCTCATGTATAGGATAAAGGATGTAGAAATTTTTTTTAAAAGAATTTGTTTATTTACTTGATAGAAAGATCACAAGTAGGCGGAGAAGCAAGCAGAGAGAGAGGGGGAAGGAGGCTCCCTGCTGAGCAGAGAGCCCGATGCAGGGCTTGATCCCAGAACCCTGGGATCATGAACTGAGCCGAAGGCAGAGGCTTAACCCACTGAGCCACCCAGGCGCTCCTAGAAATTTATTTCTGATCTCCAACAGGTTTGCAAAGGTGAAACCGAATCCTCTTCTCATCTTCTCATCTGATGTTAAAAAAAAAAAAAAAAAAAATGCTTGCAATCTTGACCCACAAAAGAACATTTGAGTCAGATCTGTTTAATCTGAAATCATATATCCTCATTGAAAGTTACCAGAAAGGGTGCCTAGGTGGCTCAGTTGTTAGGTATCTGCCTTCAGCTTGGGTCATGATCCCAGGGTCCTGGGATCGAGCCCCACATTGGACTCCCTGGTCAGCAGGAGGACAGCTTCTCTCTTTCTCACTGCCCCCGCTTGTGTTCCCTCTCTGGCTCTTTCTCTCTGTCAAATTAAAAAAAAAGAAAGAAAGAAAGAAAGAAAGTTACCAGATAGTTTAATGTGTGTTAGACTGAAGTGTTGGGATTAAAACTCCTTGTAAGCATAAACCAAAGTTTTCTGTGGCTATTCATATTATTATATAAAAGAAAAATAACAAAAAAGTGCTTTTATTCATTTGAGAAGGTAACTGGTATTTGCTAGCAAAGGAGAGCGGCAATATAATTAACTGTGTCAAAATGTTTTCTTTGTTCATGGTTAATCTAACTGCAGCTGCTAGGAGGCAGAATGCATAAATATGACTGTGTACTTTTAATTACAGAAAATGACAGGCGTAAGTTGTGACTGGAGCCTTGCCTGATACTGTTACAGGCGAAAACGTTGCTCAGAGACTCATTGAATTAATAAGTAACCTTTTGTTTTTCTGGCGTCAAAATTTTATAGATGCTAATGGCCACCAAAATAAAACAAAAATTCAGAGTTTTAATCATCCCAAGGAAATGTAAATAAAATCCGTGTAACGTATACAGAGAAATCATGGCACACAATAACCAACTTTTTGCCAAATAGTATTTCACGCATGGGACTTTGTCTTGGAGAAAGAAGTGTGCCATATATGTAAAGTTTCTAAGGATACCTTTAAGAATTAAATTATTTTTTCCCTATTTTCCGCTCCATTCCATGCAAAGAAGTCAGTCCCAATTTAAGTGCTTATCCTGAGTGCTCTATTAATAATGAAGAAAAAATAGTTTCAATTTGATGATTTTGTGTTCGAGGGTATAGAGCAATGCGTATCCATGGAAAGATCCGTATCCCTGGGCCCTGGGGTTCATTCCCCTCTGAATGTTTATGCCTGCAAGACAGTACTGACTAGAAGTGAAGTCACACTTTGTTCTTTGGAACATTGTTCCACTTGTCTACCTTTCCCAGCTGAGTAGTACAACAGAATGTTCACTAGGCTTTACATCAAACAACACATTTTATCTTCTTTGTAACCCTGAGCGAATACTTAAAACGTCTCTGAAAATCAGTTCACTCTTCTACAAAGATGAGATGGGCTAATTCATGTTTAAATCTTCAATGTAGTAGTTATTCAAACTGTTATTTTTAAAAATTTCTTTCCTGCGGTGATTTTCTAAACCATCCTTTTCTTTTAGATACTTTTTCTCTCTTTTTGTACAGTGTTAGGCAGACAAGGGATGTGGTTTTGGAGTCATGGTCAAGGCTGCGGATAAGTGCTGTTTTCCAGCTTTCTTGTTGTCTCCATTCCTGTTTATCCCTCCACTCAGGCAGTGTGGGGGCGGCTGTCACCTTGGTGACAGCAGTTTTGTGCTGCGCATGTGGTGTGAACATCGGCCTAGGGCAGGGTATAAACAGGTTCTGCTATCCCAAGTAATTCACTATAAGCAGATAAGCTATTGCCTTTGTTCTCTTGGAGCTCTGCTGTGAAAATACACTAATAATAGAACACATTCGTTGAAATTGTGCCTCTCCCCATCTCTAATTATGGCATGCCAACCTATTCTGACTGCTCCTGTCAACAACTGATGGCTGTGGGTGATGGTTTCAGACTGTGCTCAAGGGGGTTCTTCCCCCCATCCTGCCTTCGCCCCCCTGCGTCGTATGTGTGGTTCTTGGGCTCATTCATTTCATTGTGCCGAATGGCTTCCACGAAATAAAAATGAGCATTAAGAAAATATTTTCAAACCAGCAGATGTTCATTGTAGATCGACTCTGTTTATGGGAAAATGGAACAGTCACAGATCTTGATGAGTTAAGGCAATCTATTCATTCTTGAGTTCAACTTACCTGATGTTGGCGAAGACAACTGTCCAACGCTATCCTTATTCCTGCCTCCTCCCCAAGGTCTCCACACATTTCAGACCAGACCAGAAACCACAATCTGGCTTCCTTCCTGCTGCAGGCAGTCAACTCTGCTCAGTTAAGCTTGAGGTCTTAGGGAATCTCTGATCTGGTTTCCAAGTTGCATCAATGAAAGAAACTCCACACTAAATGAATGATCCAAGTTCTCACAGTAGCCAAAGCAAAGGCAGGACAAAAATCCAGGTTTCCCATCTGTCGATCTAATATGCTTTCTGCTTCACTTCATTGTCTGTATTTTTTGCTGGTTAGCTCATGTCCCTGATGTTGCTGATAAAAGTTGTCAGTGGAGGTACAAATCCCAGGCCAATGCGGAAAGTTTATCACTGCCAGAACTTCTTTTTGATTTTTGTTACATCTGCTTGGGATTTTATGCTCAGTTTACATGAATTTTCTCAAAGACCCGAGCTATTTTTGGACCACTTTCATTCTATGGAATGAGATCAAAATGATCAAATACATTGCATGTACTTGCACACTGAATTTTAGGTGTCTCCGGAATTTGCTCATGTTCTGTAATCTAAAACCTCGGCTGAAAATATAGACTGTCCTCCAAAGCAAGTTTGCTATCAGCAAGGTGCAAGGACATCATATACTTTCCAGAAGATCCAACCTGCTATTTCTGAAAGAAAGAGTATATTGCCCCTACTATATGCAGGAGAGGCAAATTGTCTTTTAATAGATTGAGGAGGTGGTAATTCACACTTACTATAATACTGATTTTTATCCATGGATGAATATAGATGTATTTTTTCCATTGGTTCAAGGATTCTTTCAGGTCCTTCATGATTGTTTTGTTAATTTTCAGTGCCTTTGTTTGATTTATTCTCAGGTATTAAAATGTTTTTGCTGCTGTTGTTCATGTTTTTCTAATTCGTTTTTGTTGACTTCTTGAAACAGAGTTGATTTTTATATTGATCCTGAGGCCAGCATCATAGCAGGACTCTTTTTGGGTCAAAGAGTTTGTCTTTCCATTTCCAGGCCTCATCTTCTCCCGCCAGCTTTGCTTTAACCACACTGACCTTAAATAGTTCCTAGAATTCTCCAACCATTTTCCTTACTCAGAGAGCCTTTGTTCTTCCTGTTTCCTGTGCCTCAAGTGTCTTCAGCTCTTGGAGGGATTAGCTCATTTGTCTTTATCTTTCCAGACTCCATTTAAAAATCAACATATTCAGGGAGGTTGTTTCTGACCACACTATCAAAAGTGGGCTCTCCCTCTATTTCACTTTTCTGAAATCACCAGCATCATGTTTTACTTTCTTTTGAAAAGTGTATCACAAGCTGGAAGTATTTTTATTTACTTTTGTATTTACATCAAAATATGAGTTTCAGCAGGGAAAGAATTTAACAGTGTAGTTCACTGTTGTCTTCTCTGCCCCCAGAATCAATTCTGTCTGACAAATAGTAGCTACTCAGAAAAATAAGAATACAGAAAGAGAGAGCTAAGGTTAATGATAGAAAATCTCAAGTTATAGCATAGAAGATATGTTTCTAAACATATAATAATATAGTTTGTATCCATTGTCAAAGGACAAAAATGATATAAAATCATAATGAATATTAATGCCAAAGAAAAATTACAAATTTTCTGTTCTACCTGCTGTCTCAAGGTAGTATACAGGAACAATAAAAAAAAAAATCAACATGTTATTAGCACCCAGGATTTAAACAGTTTGTCCTATTTTCAGACATACGTGTGTGTGTGTGTGTGTAATGACCCTTGAATTTGCCATAGGAAAAAAAGTTATTCTGGTGTGTTAAATAAATAGATCAAGTATCAGCAGCGCGTCTGGTTTTTATTGAAGAGCCCAGATGATCGAATGGGTGAATGAATTAAAAAAAATAAAGTTAGTTGTGTGGAGGTTTGGCAAATGTAGAAAAAACAAAATTCTTGAGGTTTTTCAGGATGTGGGTGCCATGCTGTGTTATAATATATGATATAGCCCTTAATTTTCAACATTCAATCAAACTTCTATGTGGAAACAATTTTCCCTTTATTATCCCTATTCTCATACCAAGCTCCTTTGGAACAGCATAACTTATAAGTACAAATTATCCTGTGGAACCCCTTTATGGGGATGATTCCATGTGTGTTGCTATTACTAGAATATGCATTCCCATGGCATCCCATTCTCTAAGTTTCTGAGCAACGCTGAAAGTCACTGAGGACTGCAGATTCACCAGGAACGGTGAGAGATAACAGCAGCTATTGAGAGAAAACAATGCAAAATGAAGTGTAACCCTGGTTGGACAATATATAAGGAATTGGGTTTTGAGCCCAGAAGCATTGTACTTGGTCAGGCATCAGAGCTAAAGGTCAAGCTTTGTACAGTAGCATCATATTTACTTTTATTTTATTTTATAAATGCAAAGCAATTCCAGTATTAAAAGTTCAGCTTTTCTTAAACATTTCTAAATATATTTTATCTAAATATTTTATGTAAGATGTACTCTGAATATATCAGGCTTTTAGAGAGAAAACAGCAAATAGGAAATAGCTGATATTTACAAAGTGTTTCCTCAGATTACTGTATCTTATTATCATATGCCCTTTCCTCTATGATATAGTTGATAAAGCTTTAAGAGATCACTAGAAAATGAATTGGGAACTATAAGTACAGTCTCATAAATTAGGAACCAAGGCACCGAAAGGAGTGACCTCTTAATCTAGATGTAGCTTTAACTATAATATAAATTCTAGTTCCAAAAAAATGAAATTATGACATGCATGTTCAACAGATGTAAACAAATTACATAAAAACTTTTTAAAAATGTAAATCTGGGTTAAGTATTCTCATTATTATGGTCTAATACATACAGAACTTTCTAATTCCAACTCGGAAAAGCTAAACTTATTTACCCCAACTATTTTCAATTAAAATATTTTAAAACATTATATGTGGGTGTTTATTATTACTTGAGTTTTTCACCTGTAATTATTTAAACTAATCTTGGAACACTTTGCAATATGGGATTGGAATGAAACTTACAAGAAGGAACAGCTATAAATTCAAGATGGTGGAAATTTAATTTCTCTGCTGACCTTGAGTATGTCTGGGAGGAAAACTGGCATTCTCTTAACAAAATAAACCAGAGTTTAGTTTCTGTATGGCGTGAAATTTGAAAGGAATATGGAATGAAAGTAAATATTTAGATTAATTCCTTGAGCTTCTTCAATATCTTGGTTTTGCAAGACTTTGAAACTATCTTCTCCAGGGACAAAAGAAAGTAATTACCTCTCCTCCACATGGTGTTTAATCATGCTCTATTTTTCAAAGAACAGCTGTGCAACTCTGGCCAGGCTACAAATTAAACACACCTCCTTCAACTTGCCTAGATTTAAAAGATAATGAGTATGTTGGGTGACAGAATCTGAGTTCCAAAAGATTTTAATAGGCTGGAGCTATAGGGTGAAAATGAGATGAAAGTTATTAAGGATAAGTGCAAGATATTCTACTTGGGTCCAAGAATCCAAGCGAGCAAACCCAGAATGGGGAAGATACGGCTTAATAGCAAAGGAAGAGCTGAGTGGATTCAGAAACACATTAGTTTAGAAGCTTTATTTGACAAGAAGCTAAATATGAATTAGTGGTTTGAACTGATTAACCAAAAAAACATTAATGTGACTCATGCAACATAAGTAAAAGGATTCATAATTTAAGACCTAACTTAGGCTGACCGACAAAGAGTAATTGTGATGAACTTAAGTCTTGTTGCAAACAAACAAAAAAACAAATCTGGCTATTTAAAGTTTCTTCACACGGAGACTGAAAGACTTGCCCTGACATAATGTTCATTTTGCTAGTTTTACTAAAACTTGAAGAGTTCCCCTTCTGACAGCATTCATAAACCTGTAGACACTTGGTGGCACCAGAATCTTATGTATATGAAGATATTAGCATATACATTGCACAGAAATCAGTGAAACCAGGTGCGGCAAAAATGAAATTACACTATCCCTTTAACTCACGTCACACTAAGGCTACTTTACTTTCATAATTCTGGAAAACACCGACAATTGACCATTGTACAACACAGAAGGAAAAATACGATCTACATGAAAATCACAAAAAGATCTGGGAATCTAACATATGATACGTTTTTGAGGCTTCCCTCCAGAACATAGAGAGTGCACCACAATACGTGTGCTGGGAGATAAAATAAACCTCTAAGCATATGTAAAAGAGCGAGGTTACTAGAATCTATGTGAATATTCATTATTATAGAATTGGTGATTTCTCAGGTGGGAAAAAAGTGTTTTCTTGGCTTCTTTCACTACAAATAAATCACTACAGTAAAAGCTCTCAGAAGAGCGTCAGGTGAACTTTCTGGAAATATTTACCATAATTGATTTCTGTGGGTTCCTAAATGCTTTAGTCCAAAACCTCATTTATCAACTTTCTGTCTATTTCATTGTAATTGCTGAGTTTCCTATTACTCTATCCTGACAGGTCAAGGCAGTGCTGACACAGGAGGGTTCAGGTTAGACGAAGAAGAGCACATTCCAACGTGCCAGCCCAGCAATCCACGTTCTTGACAATAATTAAATTTACAGGGGAGTTATTGTTGTTTGACAGGGAAGGAGTGCGATGATTTGCAGGACTCATTAAGTCTTAGCAACCATACTGCATACCTGCACCAAAACTTGCTGTGAATTTTTTTGAAGTGTATGTGTTTGGCAGAACAAGAAAATATTGAATAATTCTGTTCTGCAATGGTTGTATAGGTGATATTGCTGAACCTTACACTGGAATTCTGGAATCACTGGTCCCATTAATTAACAATATGGACATGCTCTTTGAAGAGACTAATATACCACATTTCACTATTCTAATACCAATTCATTGCAGTTAGGGATGCCTGGCCTAGGATCTAGAGATAGTAACACTGTCAATGTGTTGATTACCAAATCTCTTGACTTCTACATTTGACCTGTTCGTTACATTTATCCCTTTCTGGACTTGACTTCTTTTCCTTTCTAAAATTAAACTTTGTCTATGCTCTAAATCACTTCCCCAGCTTTGACCATCTGCCTCTGTCTTTGCAAAGAATTCTGAACCTAACTTTATCTCCATTGCTTTTTCTGCACTGGCCACATCTGTATCCCCTTCTCACCAGTGGTGGTCTAAAGGAACCCTAGACTCTGGATGTCCTTGTCTCTTGCCCTCCGTCTATGCACCCGGCCCTCCCTCCAAAGCTGGCCGATTTACATGATCATTTAATTTAGGTATTGAACAAAAGTATAGAAGACTTTGCTACTGTTTGAAATGTATCGGATCCTTGGGAATTCAAAACTCTGCTCCTTGCCACATGGTTTTCCCTTTGTGTGATGAGAGAATCTGACTTGAAAATAACCAATTTTCTAAAAAGAAAAAAAGTCAGACTTTAAGTAAATGGGAGCAGATGGAATTTGTATTTTATCTAAATAATACATTTACATTTAAAAAAAAAAGACTGTTTAAGGAAAATTTATTAAGCAAGACACTGCCCCAAATAGCTTCAAACCCTTGGATGGTTGAGATTCACTTGATGCTCATTCTCTGGGTCCAAGTTCCACCAGATTCCTAACTGTACTCCCCATTTCTCAAGCTTTTGAAAGTAGCTGCTGCCCAGAGGGAAAAGCCCTCTCAGTGGAAAATGGCAAGTGCCAAAATTTTGGCCCTTGGGTGTGTCATGTGGTGACTACTGATTTAATCCTTTAAAAAGGAAATGGGAAGATTTCAGCACAGGGTCTGAGCTTGAGACCAAGTCAAGAAAAAGGCAGGAAAAGTAACAGGGTCCTCAGAGTAAGATTTAGGGGGAATTAGACATTTGCTGCCTTTCCTATCTCTACTTGTCCTTGATCTCTGTGCTGCTTATAATAATTGGACTTCCTGTCCCTTCTCACATCTTCCCTACTATTTCTTGTGGCTTATTTATTCTAACTCAAAAAACATTTTTTAAACTCCCAAATTTGATCTTTATTATTATTCTCATTTTATAGAGGAAGAAGTTGAGGAACCAGGAGGTAAGGTCACACAGTTGATAAGTTGCAGAGTGGACCGTAAGACTATAAATATCCGAAGAAATTTAAAGACAGTAACCTGAACTGAAGTTCACAGTGGAGGAAAAAGGAATTAGTAAAGTGTATTAGTTTTTGTGACTTTTTTTTTTATTGCGGGCTATGTAAGACTGCCAATAAATTAATGTTATTTAAACCCACAACACAAAGGATGTTGAAATACTTGTCCCATTTAGACCCAGCCTCTGTTTTCTGGATTTTTCCATGGCTATAGAAACTTTACTGTGGAGTATTCTTTGATTGTATAAAATAGTTTATTTATCTGAAATGTTCTATCAAAAATTAATAAAATGGGACAGTTCCTTTTTCTCCATTCCGTCAACAAAACACATCCTCTTCAACCTAATTAGCTTGCTTTAAAAAAAAAAAAAGATTTTATTTATTTATTTGAAAGAGAGAGAGCGAGCGAGCGAGCACAAGTGGAGGGGGAGCAGAGGGAGAGAGAAGGGAGCAGGGAGAAGCTGAGCAGGGAGTCTGATTCGGTGCTCGGTGCCCAGGATTCTGGGATCATGACCTGAGCTCAAAGCAGATACTAACCGACTGAGTCACCTATGTGCCCCTTAGCCTGTTTACAAATACATGTCGTCAGCATAAGAAAGGCAGAACCAGAACTGGGGGATGGATCAGTGTGTACCCAGCCATGCCACCAAAGGGCTATGAAGGGCAGTGCCTGTTATTGGATAAATGGCAATATTTCAGTATGTTAAGGATAGTATAAATCCTGCATCCTCACCCATCAGATGTGGGGACGAGAGCTGCTTATAAACATAGCTCCTGCCGAGTGTGTAACACGACACTTTGGTACATCAACAAAATGACGTTACTAACACAGCCATACCCTAGCTGATCAGGTGCAACACGGTCCAACAGCATAATCAGGATATCTGGTACACACTCAGAGTCACAATTATTAGGTGACAAATGTCACACAAAACATATGCATATTGTTTTGCTTTGTAATGTTCTGTTTTGTTCTTCTTGTGATATTTTTGTGTGGCATCCCTGAAGATAAATTATATCTGATCAGAGTAAAGAAATACTGGGGACGGTTAGTTTTTAGGCTGATATTTACTGAGAAGTTTGTCACTGATGTTTTTCAGAGATTACAGAATGGCATTTCACGGTAAATGACTCTTAGTCTCTGAGTTAAGATTTTGACTCATAATTTTGATCTCTGACACCTAATATTGATACTTTTGCCTTAAGAATTTTCAAAGACCTTTGAAAAACATAGTTGTAACTCAGAAAAGTGTCCCATTTTTCTTAATATGTAAAAAAATTTAATATCTATAAGGGTTTAAGTGAAGATTTTAGTTAGATAAAAGCTGTATGTAAAGATCTTTCTGTTAAAAAGACATGTGTAACATAATTGAGATAGCATCTAATCCATATTAATACTTAAGAGAAGGGTTTCTGGGTGGCTCAGGGTTTAAGCATCTGCCTTCAGCTCAGGCTATGGTCTCAGGGTTCTGGGATCAAGCCCGGCACTGGGCTCTCTGCTCAGCAGGGAGCCTGTTTCCCCCTCTCTCTGCGTGCCTCTCTGCCTACTTGTGATCTCTCTCTCTGTCAAATAAATAAATAAATACTCTTTAAAAAATACCTAGAGAAAAGTTCTTAAGTTAGTTGACAGAAATGTTTCTCTTTTTTTTTTTTTTTCCCTGTTGGAATGTGTGTGTGTGTGTGTGCGTGTGTGTGTGTGTATCTGTCTGTGTTGGTTCTATAAATAACTAATAAGTGACCAAGAAGCTGATTAGGAAGATGATAATTTTTCTTTTCTAAAAAGAAAAACAAACTATAGGTATCTGATGAATAGAAAGAAGAAGGAGGGATATTCCACACTGTGGAATACTGTGGAATACTGTGACCAAATCTTATTACTTTTATTGAGGTATAACTGCCATACAACATTATATTAGTTTTAGATGTGCAACTAATTTGATTCAAAATTTGTATACACCATGAAATGATCACTGTAATAGGTCTAGTCACTATCTGTCACAATACATCCATATATACATTTTCGATGCAGCAAAACAGAGTCTTGAGAACAGTAAATAAGACAATTTGAGTCACATTGAAGGTGATATCTTTTATCTTTGGAAGCCCTATGAGGGATTTTACAGGTTATTGGGGGAAGGTAGTCAAACAGTTGTGACTGATTTTCCTATAAACCATTCCACAGGTTTGTAATTGAGGTACAATCAGTCCAACTGTCAATCATAATGAGCAGACCTCAGTTAGCAGTGGCTGTGTCTTACGGTTTTCAATCCTGTCTATAAATTGAAGACCCCTAGGTTAATAACTCCAGGTCTCCCCCAGAACTCCAGACTCATGTATAGAACTGGGTGCTTAGTATCTCCACTTGGATGTCTAACCTGTTCGCTTGCGTTCTTCCCCATCTCAGTCAGTGACAATTCCATCCTCCTAGTTGGCTAGGTAAAACATTTCGAATCTTCCTTGACACCTTCCATGCTCTCAAACCCCTGCAGTACCCAACCCCACCTCGGATGCAATGAAACGCACAGAACGTATGTTTGCTTGGTGGATGGCTCTGGTTATAACTACACGCTCTGAGCCAAGCCAGCAGTGGATATAGCCATAATCTACTGTGCCCCAGGCAACACTGCCTGTCCTTCCTCCCTTTCTGGGTCCAAGGGTGATGGAGGGGCCAATAAAGGCTGTTTGCTTTACTCCGTAGTCGATCAACCAATGGAACAATCATCTGAACATGTCTCAGTAAAACAAATTAGAGGCAAAGTGCTTATAATCAGCTATGAGGCCTTCCATGACACCTTTCATGAGCCCTTTCATGGACACCTCTTACCTTTCTGACCTCGATGCCCTTCTCTACACCTAGCTCTGTCGCACTCACGGTCTTTTGCTATTCCGCCAATGTGCCAAGTATGCCCCCTCTCAGAGCTTGACACCAGCTCTTCCCTCTACCTTGACTGTCCGTTTGCACCTCCTCTCCGCCCAGAGTGGATCCCTAAACCATATTTAGCTATTTATTCAAATTCAAATTTTCTCAGTGGGCCTCACCTGCCCACTTTCTATAAGGGTTTAGTTCAACATCTCCCCATCACTTGCTACCCCATTCTTTCCTTGTTTTACTTTCCTCCTTAGCACTTTGGCTGTGTTTCAACATTTAATATGTTATTGTCTATTTCCACAATGTAAGCAGACATTTTTGTGCACTTTAAAAATTGCTGCTACATCATCAACACCTAGAACAGTACAAAAGCCCAGAGTAGGATTCAAAAAAAATATTGTTGAGTGAATATGTTGTCGGAAATGAAGGAATAAATGCCAGGAAGCATAGATGAATATGCATCTTATTAATGAGCCTGGATTTAGCCTCTAGGTAAATTTCTTCATCATATTTGTTTCTCTGAACATGTGTCTCCCAAGATTAATCACTGGGGATGTTTAAGTCCTATAATTCTTGCTTATCCTTATACCTTTAATTCTTACAAGTAGTTAAATAGACTTATATTTCTGAGATGACAAAGAGGGTTATCCCTTGGTTGAAAATAAAGTAAATGAGCTGTGGGGGCCTGGAGGGGTGGGAGGGAAAAAGACAGAGATAACAACCTCACGTTCTCTTCTATGGGCAACCCTCTTGGGGACCATGAAATCCTGGGGAGGAGAAGCCCTGAAGAGGCAAATTCTGTCTCACTAAAGAATCCTGTCAGATAGATGAAGCTTAGTTTGCCAATGTACTGCTTCATTAATTCTCTAACCACCTCATGGGTGTGAAGGGGACTGCCGTACGTCTGGAAAGGAGTTTTAATTGCACTTTCAGTCAATATGGTTTTATAAAACGAAAATTAAGAGGAGAAATCCCTCGTTAGAAGGGTTCAGTGAACATGTAATCTGCAATGAGAAGGAAGATTTCTTTGAGTTAGTGTGTATTAAGGAGACCCACCCTATAATTAAACACATCTCACAACTGAAAAAGTGTGACAGGAAGAGAGTAGTCATTTTTTTCTCTTTGACCTTAAAGTTTTCAACTTCAACTCTGGTTTTCCCATTTATCTGCTTGTGTAGATAGGCCAACACTCAAAGTTTCAAAGCTTAGTGTAAACCTACCATGAAAGATGTGAAATCTCAGTACATTCTTGTGGCTTATTTAAACAATTCATCCAATGTTATCTCCTTTGAAAGACTTCCCAAATTGGAAAAACTTGATGGGTTAGTTAAATATTCCATTGGAATTACTGCATTATTAATCTGAAACCTAATATAGACTATAAGATTTGCATTATATTAACTCACGTCTCTTTCCTCATTAGCTTACTGGATACACCAAAGCGGTTTATTCAATGAAAGGTGACTTTCAAGCTCTAACTTTTCCTTCGTTATGTATTGATAATAATGCCCAGAATAACTCCACGGAATTTGGGATATTCTGACAAGTAAAAACTGAGGCATGCAAATCAACAATAAAATTATTAAGTTTATTTCCTCTTTAAAGATTGGTATAAGTATGTATGTTATTTCAAATATGTGACATATTTTAACAGAAGTTCTTTAAAAATTCTTGTGGACACGTCTTTGTATAAACTGAGATCTTCACAAAAACTAGTACAAGCGTTTAAAATATTTTAAAGAAAAATTGGAATGTTTCTCACATGGCTGCTCCTCATTCCTAAAATCCTAGCTTCCTTTATGTTTGAACCCATCAGTGACTAAAAAAAAATAGTAAGTAGGAAACAGCTCTATGAACAGCAACTTCAGGTCTGTCATAAGAAATTCGGTGAAAAAAAATCTATAATACCAAAAGAAATCCCAAACTAGTTGAAGGCTTAAATAAAATCAAAGTTGTTAAATAATTTTTTAAAATAATATTGAATATGAATTTAATTATATCATGTAGGGGACTTCTCAAAGCATAATTGTAAAGGCATAATTTTTTTAACTTTCTGTTTTTCTGATTTCATTATAAAGAAATAACAAAAGCTGCTATACACGAGTGACAGGAGTCTTCATTTTTTATATCCTTGATACTTTTAATACATAATCATTTTTGCAAATCAATTAAAAAGAGGAATACTTCAATCGAAAAATAGGCAAAGGAATTAAATAAGTGATTCCAAAATAGAAAGTACAAATGGAAAAAAAAAGCATGAAAAAATATTAGGGAATATTATAGAAATTTATAAAGAAACTCATGAGTTCTTTATAAGAAAATGTGTATTCTATTTTTCTTGGATGAACTATTTTTATATATATCTTTTAGAACCATGTATTCTTAAGTATACTTTAAATAAAAAAATGTTCTTGTTAAAAAAAAAAAAACTTTAACTGAGGGTACTCTGCTAAAACAAAGGCAATCAGAGGGGAGGAGGGTGAGGGAATGGGTGAAATAGATGAAGGGGTTAAGAGTATACTTAAAATGATGAGCACGAAGTAATGTGTAGAATTGTTGAATCACTATTATTGTATACCTGAAAATAATATAACACTGTATGTTAACTATACTGGAGTTAAAATTAAAAACCTGATTTTAAAAGTTAGGCACAAATTGAAAAAAAAAAGAAAATCCCACTCTTTTGCTTTTCAGAGTCACAAAAAGATGAAAATAAATCATAATTCTCTTTATTGGCAGTGATACAGGCAAAAATTCTATAAACTTCTTAAGAACAAGTGGCATTAAAAATCAAAAGCCAAATACACACACACACACACACACACATACATTTAATCTAGTAATTCCATTTAGGAGTCTAACCTATGGGATTAATCAAAGATGACACAAAACCTTTGTCAAAGATGAGTGCAATGAAACATATGAAGAATGTTCATTGAAACACTACTTAGAATATTGAAAAACTGAAGAAGCCTACATTTTCAACAACCAGAGATTGTAATTATGACATATTCAAGCTTGGCAAGCACAAACAAGAATGTTGCACAAGATACCATCAACCTGGAAAATGTTGATGATGTTTCATTAAATAAAAACATAAATGGGCTGCTTATTATATTGCAGATTATTATGATGCAGATTACAGATATATCTTCACTAATGTATTCATATTAGCTTTTTCAAGTTGGTGCAATAGTGATTTTCCAAGTTTTATGCAAGGAGTATTATATTTATAATTAGAAAGAAAGGCTATTTTGTAAAAGTTGTAATACTTTACAACTGGCAAGGAATCTCTTAATTAAAATAAGTAGCAAAACCTACAAGCTTACATTTTTTTAAACACTGAAGATAGGAAAATAATAATCCTCAGGCATTACATGTGTGCTTGTGATTTTATAATAAATTAATATATAATAAATAAAATCATTTTATTATTGGTTGTTATTAATTATATTATTTTTAAAATTTTATTTATTTATTTATTTTTATAAACATGTATTTTTATCCCCAGGGGTACAGGTCTGTGAATCGCCAGGTTTACACACTTCACAGCATTATTAATTCAACTAATAACAAATGTTATTGATTAATATTATTAACAGACTACATTATTAGTATTAATTAATGACTGAATTGTGAGTAAATAATAAATTTATTAATTTGCAATACATTTAAATAGTCTTTTAATGGACTTTCACTTTGCAAAATTCTTTTAATTGTGAGCTCCCCTAAAAGACATTCTGTTCACTAAATGTTCTTTAAGAATTCTGTGTGCCAAATACCTGTGATATATTAACATTGGTATATATTCCTAATGAACCACTCAATCATGTGTGCTGAGAATGGTTTCCTGCCTTCTTAGCATGTTGGGATGCAATTTAAAAATTGAAATCCCTGATTAGCATGAATCTTGGGGCCCAAGGAGAACAAGCTAGACAAAACTTCACTTTTTTCTGTCTATAGCAGTACCCATTCGTAGAGTAAAACTCCATTCTCTGTCCATAATGCCTTTCATGGAAGAGACTCTAAAGTCCATTATGGAACTGATTAGGACATTGCTTGCTACTATGAAACTCAGCACCTCTGGTGCGACCAAGACTGCTGTATAGCCGTGGAGATACGATTTGATAGCTCCTTGTCTGTCTTAAAAGAGGAACTAACAAATAACTTCTCTAATTAAAACCACTATGGTTTGGTGGGATTTTATTTTTCTTTGAGAGGGAGGACAGTATAATTATACAGATTGGAATGCAGCCAAAACAGTGCAGCTAACTACTTGAAAGTGAAATAGCGACGCAAGGACTTAGCTCCGGGAATCGGCTGTTGGGTGTGGGGGATGGGCAATGAGAAGCACATGCAGGACTCTCCCCTCGTGGATTGTAACTTGAACCCACCCCTGAAGATAAGCTAGACACTGATTTCAAAATATGAAAATAGTCAGTTTTCCTCAGTAATTTAGCCTGAGGGAAAAAAAAATAGACTGTCTTATCAGTGCCCAGGATTTTCACAGGCAGTGTTGCCAAGGATATTATTTTGTGCTGGATCCAGACGCAGACTGGTACAGGCAAGTGAACCATCTATATTTGACAGTTGATTAATTAAAGTTGGTTCTGAATCAGTTAATGACGTGACTGTCACAGGGTCAAATCGGAGTGTAAATTCATAGGACAGGCAATAATTACTGTCTTCAGATGTTTTACATGGAATCTAGTTAAAACACATGGAAAAAAAAACTGAAACAGAAGTAATTACAGTACCTATGAGAAGCAGTTAGCACATTCGGATCCATATCTAAAATGCTAAGTGTGCACAGGGGCTTCATAGAAACAAACGTAATTATGGAGCATGAAGTTGAATCTAGGCTTTGCTGCCTTGGACGGTGACTACCAGCACGGTGATGGCAAATCATCTTGTGAGAAATACACAGTGGGACAAGAGAAGGAGGTCATTTGGGTGCTAGGAATGCCATCACAATTGAGGCCCACAGGATAAATCTTCATCAGTTGTTTTATATTGTTTCACACCAAAGGTTATTTTGGAGAGGAAGAGAGTAGGAATGTAGAAATTGAGAGATTTCTAAAGTTTCCCAAAGTCTATTTTGAACTTATTCTCAAATTCAGCAGTACCTTTTCATCGTTTTTTTCCTACCCACTCTATTTTATGAGTGTAATATATTACCAAATTCTTCTAGTTCCCTATTGAGGGCAATGTGTATCTGTCAAAAATTAAGGAAACAGTTAAGGAGGCTAAAATAAGAATAGATGAAGTAGTACTTATTCGAAGTGTAATTATTAAACACCTATTGTGCACAAATACTTTTATGTAACTTAGTAACTGATGTACTTATTTTTTAAGAAAAGATTTTATTTATTTGACACAGAGAGAGAGAGTGACAGAGAGAGAGTGCAACAGAGTGCAAGCAGGGGGAGCTGCAGAGAGAAGAGAAGCAGACTCTCTGCTGAGCTCTATCCCAAGACCCTGGGGTCATGACCTGAGCCAAAGGCAGATGCTCAACTGACTGAGCCACCCAGGCACCCCAGTAACTGATATATTTAATCAGCACTCAATAAGTGCTAATTTCATCTTTGTTGTTTACTAGCAAAGATAAATTCAGATGCAAAGATGTTAGAAAATGTAGAAACAATAATTAAAACCAAATGTATGAAATTCTAAGACAGGAATTTTTAAAATCTGTGTTCCAGAGAGATCTTAGGGATTCAGGCCTGTGAATAAATTAGAAAAAATGTCTATTTTTGTACTCATATGTGCATACATTTTAGGGAGTGAGAATCCACACTATACATCATTTTTCCCAAGAGTCTATCACTACAAAAATGTAAAGAACAATGAGTTGAAGAAAAAGAATGAGGATTGCAAATAAGTCAAGGGATATGCTGATTGGTACAGACATTTGTCCATAATTGCATTTTATAAATGTTTTAAAGCACTGTATTTTTATTTCCTAGTTTTAGAATGGCACAGAACAATTCCAAGACAAGATTAATAACTATTGGGAGGACTTTCTTTTCCCAAATAGAAACTGGATCATTAAAATGTTGGGAAGAGAATAGGTAAAATGACAGTTAATGAAGGGAGTTTGAATGTCCAGGATATTAGAGTAAAAACTTCCATCAATCCACTCCTTCATAAAAGCAATGAAAACAAGGAGGGAGGGTGGTGGGGAATTATCTAAATCAACTTTTTCAGAACTCAAGAAATTAACGACTTGCAACAATCTGAAAAGTGTTTATTCCCCCCAACCCCCATAAAAGAAAGGAATTATTGCACCTCAGTGAGAATAACAAGATTTATGGCTTTTGTACTTGACCTACCCCCATGCCCTTCTCCTAGTTCTTCAGTAGCCTTGTGAAAGAATAGCCATGGAGCATGGGGGTAAGCCAAATTTGGAGTTCCTCAAGATCCCTAGGGCATCATCATTATTTGATCTATCTCAAAGCTTCTTTGAATACCCTCATTCAAAAGGCTTTGTCATTATTTAATCTGATCAGAGCTCAAAAGCCCTACCTCCTGAGTATGTGTGGAAAACAACCAACAGAAATTGTTTAATATCACAGCTACTTACAGCATCAGTTGGGACAAACAAAAACATGGACTGAAAAATAAAAGGAAGGCCTGACAAGGAGAGGTTCATAGGTCTTCGAAAAGGTCTGACATATTGTCAGGGATTTGGAAGGCCACATATATAAGCAGGGTTGAGTGCATGTGAGAAAAGACAGAAAAGCTCCAATCTCTTATCTCTGGTTGGTCTTGACGTCCTGCATAAGCAGGAGGTAAAGGCAAAGGCAGAATTATACATTCCCTGAGCATTCCTGAAATTCCTCAGAAAAGTGTTCCTTGACAAAGGGTTGAAGACTTAGTGGCTCAAGGCATTTAAGAAAATATATGACCAATCATTTTTTGACCACTTAGCTAATAAAAGACTTCAGTGGCTGACCACCACAAGAAATATAGACTTTCCAGAATTAGTTCCAGAAAGTCACTAAACAATTCTCCCCTAATTAATTAATTAGTTAACAAACCCAACATCAAGAACAACAAAAACAACAACAATAACAAATCATGGAGAAAGGATCTGAATTCCAGATTTACCATATTATATGATCTTAAATATCCACTTTCCAACATGAAAATTACGCTTGAACATAGGAAAAAAGTTACCAGTAGAATCTGTCCCTGATCAGAGCCAGATTTTAAACTTACTAGGCAAAGACTTTAAATCAACAATTGTTAATATAGTCAAAGAACTAAAGGAAATCATATCTAAAGAATGAATGACCACCACTTCCTCATTTCACTAAGAATGATACGCTCTAGTTCCATCCATGTTATTGCAAATGGCAAGATTTCATTTCTTTTGATGGCTGCATAGTATTCTATTGTGTATATATACCACATCTTCTTGATCCATTCATCTGTTGATGGACATCTAGGTTCTTTCCATAGTTTGGCTATTGTGGACATTGCTGCTATAAACATTCGGGTGCACGTGCCCCTTTGGATCACTACGTTTGTATCTTTAGGGTAAATACCCAATAGTGCAATTGCTGGGTCATAGGGAAGTTCTATTTTCAACATTTTGAGGAACCTCCATGCTGTTTTCCAGAGTGGCTGCACTAGCTTGCATTCCCACCAACAGTGTAGGAGGGTTCCCCTTTCTCCGCATCCTCGCCAGCATCTGTCATTTCCTGACTTGTTGATTTTAGCCATTCTGACTGGTGTGAGGTGATATCTCATCAACATGGGGGCTTAAGTGGGTAGGAGAAGAATCAATGAAACAAGATGGGATTGGGAGGGAGACAAACCATAAGTGACTCTTAATCTCACAAAACAAACTGAGGGTTGCTGGGGGGAGGGAGGTTGGGAGAAGGGAGTGGGATTATGGACATTGGGGAGGGTATGTGCTTTGGTGAGTGCTGTGAAGTGTGTAAACCTGGTGATTCACAGACCTGTACCCCTGGGGATAAAAATATATGTTTATAAAAAAATAAAAAATTAAAAAAAAATAAAGGAAAGTATGACAGTAATGCCCCACCAAATAATGAATATCAATAAGGAGACAGAAGTTTTTTTTTTTAAGAGCCAATAGAAATTTTAGAATTGAGGGGTGCCAGTTGGTGGAGCAGGCAACTCTTGATCTTGGGGTTGTGAGTTCAAGCCCCATGTTGGGTGTGAAGCCTACTTTAAATAATAAATAAAATTTAAAATGAAAGAAATTCTAGAATTGAAAGTATAATGATTTAAATGAAAAATTTACTAGCAGAGTTCACAACAGATTCAAGCTTGCAGAAGAAAGAATTGGCAAACTTCAGGGTAGGTCAATTGAGATTGCCCAGTTTAAGGAACAGAAAGAAAAATGAAGACCAAGGAATAAGATCTCTAGGAGCTGTGGAACATCAACCACCATACCAACATATGCATAATGGGAGATGCAGAGCAGAAGAGAGAAATGGAGGTGCAGAAACAATATTGGAAGAAATCCATTTCAAACTTAATAAAGGTTTTCTTTCAATGCCCCGCCCTCTCAGCACGCTGCTCAGGACTCAGTCTAAGTAACATTTCTACCAGAAACCGGACTTTGTGACTGTTTTCTATATCCTCTATATAACACAACAGTATAAAGCCATTAATGTTCACCATGTTGTGTATTTTCAATCAGCAGTGGTCAAATGACCTTTCTAAGACTGTGTATTAGTTTGTTCTCACCATTAATCCCTGACAGTTGCAAACCTCAGTTGTTGCCTTAAGGATGACCAAGAGGGCGAGAAGACAACAACCTCCCATGGTATTCTGCTGCTACTTCATGATAGAATTTGGTCATATTTATTGGAACAGTTTTTCTCCCTGCTTTGATCAGCACATAGTTCCTCTTTTTCTGAATTCCCATGGAATATATGATAAAAGACATGCTTGACTTGTTAATGGCAAAAATATACTTAATAGGCTTAACTTTCTTCTACATTTCCTTCCCCTAAATTGAAAAGAACTCTCAGATGGGGTTTATGCTTAAGCTTCAAGGTCTAAGTTGGAAAAACATTTGCCCACATTTAATGAGAGTTTCATGGCTTTCTAACTTCATATGATTTTTAAGCTGTGAATTTAAAATTCCCTCATCTCTAAAATAGACAATAGCTTTTTGTGGAAGGTAAACTGAGAAAAATAATTAAGAAACATCTAAAAATATTCTTATCATTTCTACAACCATCTTTCTGAGCCCAGATTCTCAAGCAAACAGACCAGATGACTGAAGCTCGTAGGCAATTATTTTATTAGAGAACACAATTTGAAAGCAAAAAAAGAGGAAGCAAGAAAAAGGGAGATAGTG
This sequence comes from Mustela putorius furo, assembly GCF_011764305.1. NCBI lineage: Eukaryota > Metazoa > Chordata > Mammalia > Carnivora > Mustelidae > Mustela > Mustela putorius. Next base: position 32,929,909 of record NW_025422368.1, on the reverse strand, counting down.
TAGCATTGACAACAATATATGTGTGATCACAAAGCCTGTCACCACTTGGGACCAAGCAAACTGTACAGATTTTTGACAGTCTTTCAAGGGACTGGATAAATCACTGATTCTCAGGACAGCCCATTTGGGAAGAGGAACAGAGAAAAATTTAACAGCTAGCTCCCATTTCCCAAAGTTCCAAGATTCATTCTCAGGGGCAGTAAGCTACCCCCATTTCCAAATAAAAGTGCCTGGGCTCTCCACAAACCTTGATATCACATGCTTCAGCACCAACAGGGAAGCTCAAGGGCAAGAGGGAAGAATCCCACAGCACAGACTGTAGAGAGAGAACAGAACATCCCCAAGTCCTTCAGAGCCCCTGCAGAACTGGTGGCTGCGGTGACAGGGGCCTCAGATGCAAGTGATGCTAACAGGTCAGGAGATGAAGCATGGAAGCCTTGGATTTGCCAGCCCTCAAACCAGAGCTTCTGTATAGAAATGCAGCATTAACTCCATGTTCAAGGGACAGGTAGGAACAAATAGGCTATTGCTCTGGTCTTGGGGAAAAGTGTACAAAGGTTTGATTATGCCCACTTCAAAAGGATCATAAAAATTAAAAAATTTTAGGACATCACAACTAAGCACAACTTTCAGCTTTCATTATAAACCTGTGTATGTATTTTAATTCTTCTTCATCATCTCACTGTAGTAGTCCCCTCAGGCTGACAAAATAAAAATACCACAGATAGGGTGGCTTAAACAACAAAAATCTACTTTGTTATGGTTCTAGAGTCTGGAAAGTCCAAGATTAAGGTTCTGGCCAATTCCTGGTTCCTGGGGAACACTTTCCTCCTGTTTTATAGGCAGCTGCCTTCTTATAATTTACAATAAGAAGAGATGACGTGTTTAAATAAATTAAAGCATGAATAAAAAAAATAAAGAGTAAGAGGTTATTAAAACTGGTCACTCATTCTTTGAAAAAGAACCAAATGAATTTCTACATATCAGAAAATTTAATGAATAATACTAAAAATTAAACGGAGGACTTAACTAGCAGAATACATTCAACTGACAAAAAGATGATAAAATGGATCTGAACAAAGTACAAAGAACATAGCACAGAGAACACAGCTATGGGAAGCACAAAAGGACAGAGGGAGACAGTTCAATAAATATTTAATTAAATTCCCATAAGGAGTCAATTCTGAAATAGAATATTGGTCATAATATAAACAAACTTTTATTCCACTATTCTGAAAATATAAGAATCATTTTGTTAGGAGTTGGAAAAATCCAATAATTATATCTGAATTTATTATTATAAAACACATTTGATTTTTTGAATAAAAATACTCTCACAATAGAGACTCAAGCCGATTTTTAGTGCCTTTCTCTGTTTCTCTGCCTCTATGGTATCCCGTCTTTGTCTGTCTATATAAAGACTAGATAGATAGATATCTGATCATACAACCTGATATGCATTTATAAGTTGATATATATATAACTTTATGTGTGTGTGCATATTTATTATTTTGAATAATATAAAATTGCCATTTTGAGTGTCAAAAAAAGCTGCATACAGGCAATTTTACATGGTTAAACTTACATATTCATGTTTGGCTGAAGATGCCCTCTATGTTACAGTCTTTCCATGTGAGGGCAGAAAAGATTCTGTTTCCCTAAGGATTCTCAGAATTCTGTCTCACACCCAGGAGCCTATATGATAGTAACATTTCTTCAGGATTGCAGAACCCCCACACGAGATTATAGAGCTTAGCAATGCTCATGTAGTGATGCACAATACTGACCTGACTTGGCCAGACCTTCACCTCTGTCTCCCCATCTTCCCCCCAACAGGCAAGTTTCTAGATCTAAGGCTCTTATTTCTCCAAAATCTGCTTGTAGAAATAGCAGTGGCTTCTTGGCTATTTATTTTCGCTGCCAAGTATTAGTGATGCCTGATATTAGATTGCTCTAAGATGAAGATTGGAGAGGGCTTGAAATAATCAGTTAGGAAACTCTTCAAATCACATACTCCATGAAACTCTCACAAGCCAAATCTATCTCAGAATGAAAAGAACATGAACAACCTAGAGGAAAATTACTCCATGTGTACACTGCTTTCATCATGCCACCACCTCTCAAACACTTGCAAAGGTCTTCATGGCTTAGGTGGTGCATTCTAGATTCCTTTATTCAATGTTCAGTTTCTTCTGAAACATGATTCCAGCCCTTGTTTCCAATTTTACACCCCAGTAACCTAAGCATCTAGCACAAGGCCATCATTATCACCTCCAAAGTAAGTTGGAGCTTTAGCCTACTCCAGTAAAAAATTTTACTGCCCCAGGAAAAACCCCAGACTCTTTAGCATGTTGTTAGCAAAAAGTAGGGAGGGAGACTGTCCTTACCCCACAGAACTCTTAGTTTCCCACTCATGGTTACTTGCTCTAGAACCCCATGATTTTCATCATGTTGTGCCTTGACCTACATGGCGATACCTACTCTTCCCCTTTCAAATGTTGGTTACTCAGTGAAGACCTCTCTGACATCCTTGGCAGAGTTTGACGCTTTTTGTTTTATATTTTCCTAGTACTTCATTTATATCTCTCCCTGCTTCTCCCCCAGGCTACAAATTCACCTTTGGGGTGAGGGAGGGTGTTGCTATCTGAGTATATCAGTGTCTACAACATAACTGGTACTGTGTATTTCTGCTGAATGAATGAATGAACTGACAAAGGAATAAAGGGCCAATAATGCAAGTTACTTAGACAAGGGAAAATAATGTTGGAACACTAATATTTTACTGCATAACAAACTAGAAGAATCCTTAACAGTGGTTTTCTAACTCAAAAGCATATCTCCCTGATGATACCTGTCTTCAGAGAGTACTTTCTATGTTGCTACTATTCCAGAATTCAAAGATTTTTTTCTGGTTCTTCCAGAGACTATAGTTGTACATGTACAGGGCTGATTAGTTCCCTGATCTCACAGTTTGATTTATGTGAATCATGGCACTACATAAGGAAAGCCAAAGGAGATCCACTTAGCTATAAAGAGTGTTCATTATATAACAACCTCCAGCTAGGCTAATGCGGAAGTGCTCAGGGAATGCAAAAGGAAATCATGGATTTTTCTTGCAAGCACAAATGATTTTTTAATGATAAAAAGCAATATGCATGTTTGTCTTCTTAGTGGAAGTATGATTAATTTTCATCACGTGAGAAAATAATATGTGGATTACCCAAGAAAGTTTTAAATCTTAAAACAAATTCTAGAAGAAAATATATAAGTACAAGAATAAATATTATATATAACTTTTATACTTCTTTTGGATAACATAGAAGAGATATCCACCAACCCATCCCATAGTTTTATCATAAAAAATCTGGTTTTTAAGGCCCCTGGGTGGCTCAGTTGATTAGGCGACTGCCTTCAGCTCAGGTCATGATCCCAGAGTCCTGGGATCGAGTCCCACATCGGGCTCCCTGCTCCACAGGGAGTCTGCTTCTCCCTCTGACCTTCTCCTCTCTCATGCTCTCTCTCACTGTCAAATAAATAAATAAAATCTTTAAAAAAAAAGTTTGTTAAAAAAAATCTGGTTTTTAATTAAAAACACATTGAGCTTCTTTTTCTTCCCATTTTTAAAACTGCTCAGAATTATAAGATTTGAAAGGCCTTTGGTAATAGCCAGAGAGTTCTGCCATTAACAAATGCCAAAAGAATAATGAAACACCTAAGATGATGATAAGGTACTAATGTCTGAGTTCAATAGCCCTTTGATTAGAAAAAGTTCATATATTAGGATTCAACATTAAACAATGATTGATAGATATACCGTGTGCTTTTTTCAGTAGGGTAGATAACAACATGTCCAATTTTAATGTAAATTTACTGGTAATATTAGTGTGTTTCTCTAAAATGCTCTGTTTGATTAGTTTCAGAGGAGTAAAAAAAAAAAAAGTCTTGATCAGTGAATGCATCCATAAAGTATTAATAATAAAACTTCTTAAATGATTGTATTCTCAATTGGACATGGCAACATGGCTGGCTGGAAGGCTTTCAAGCTTAATAAGCACGTATATCCTTTAAAAAAGTAAAATCCAAATGAGATTCTCATTCATTTTCCCATCCTAGAAAAACATCTACTCTTTTTGACCTCATTCCTTGTTCTCAGTGACTGATTGAAGAAAAAAAAAAAATCCTATTTTTTTTTCTGTCTTCTTAAAGAAATCTCTATTTTGACAGTATTTTTTTTTTTTTCCTTCCAGGGAATCTTTAAATAGCCAGGTAACAGGAATTCTCAAAGTGAAAGTTACAGTGAATGTGAAAGCAAGAAATGACATTTGGGACAATCTTTTCTCAAGTTTCACATTCAGGGAGCTCCATTTATTAATGAAGATACTGTGTTTCCCAAATATTGCTGTCACATTTAGGAAATTGCTTTTATCTATACTTCTACTTTCTCACAGCTTTATCTATTATCCAATTCCATCCATTCACCTTCGATCCATGTTTCAATGCCAAATGCTTTCTGGGTGAATTCCATATTCAATTCCAAAACCTAAAATTAAACTTTTCATCTCCCCACCCCACAAAGTAGCTCTCCTCCCTGTGTTGCCTGTTTCCCATTGATACCATCAGTTGGTTATCTGGGTTCAAGAAATTGAAAAGAGTTAGCTATCCATTTACTTCATGTTTCTAGAGTCTCCAAATAAAAATTACCTTCAAAATACTTTTCTCAAAATTTTTTTCATTGTCTGTTTTAATCTAGGTTTTCCCTAAAAGCAGAGCCATAGACCAAAGCTTATGTCAAGGTCATTTATTTTATTTGGGAATATAATCTTAGAAAACAAGCATAAATGCAGTGCTTTTAAACAGGAAAAGAGGAAATTTGAAAATGTGCTTTTGTGAGCTGCCTCAAGAGCAACCATTATTCACTCTTACAGGACCTTCTAAGGAGCCTTATGAAATATGTTTGAGAAATAATGGCCTAGGCAAGAGGGGGAAGCAATTCATTCATTGGTCCCCATCCCCACTATTAAGGTTGCAACTTAAATAATGCATCTCTGGTTGGGCAAGCATGAGGGCCAAGTAGGGTTCCATGGATATCTCACACCAATTTGCCAAGAAGTCCCATTCAGGGAGGGTCCCATTGTCTCAGCCCAAAATGAGGTACTATAAGGCTGAACCAAGGTGAAGCTGATTAAGTATTTAATGGAACTGGTCAGTAAGGCAGGGGTTGGGGTAAGAGATGAACTGAGATGATATGAAATGACCAATACAGTTCATTCCTTGCACCACTTAGACCCACCATGTCCCTCATTAGGTAAGACCTGTCATGTGTCCCCTTCAGGGTAGTGATCACCCATAATCTCCGAAGAGGCTTAATTCTGTAGGTTATTGGGATGAATTCCAGTCCTCACTGTAATAGCCAGTGCCTAGACTGTAACAGATATTTATCATCTCCTTCCTCACCATTCATTCCCTTCATCCTTAGTCAGTGCTTTGGCTGGCCTAGTTTTCTTGTCTGCTGGGATGGCCCTTAGTTTGAGACTTAAGAGATCTGTTCACTTAGTTGCCTTTCCTTTTTTGAACTATATCTGTTATAATTGTCCATTTGCATTATCCCTTGGCACAGAAATGCAAATACTCACTTCTCATGAATGCTATAGTTTGGCACATATTCCTCCCTATTCCCATTATATATCACCAATCCCAGAACTTCATAGAAATTAGAGTCAATCACCTCTATTAGAATGAAATTATTCACCTTGCTCCTGCAAAGGCATGGGCAATCCAAAGTGATGAAGTAGTAGCTATAGTTTCAAATTAAAGTGGAATATATTAAAAGTTCAACTTTGTCTTCTAGTAGAAACAAACCCTTTCCACAAACCAAGGCCACTAATCCTGCAGAGCCCATGTTTGTGGAGGTGAAGATCACAAATTCCACAAGTGGGTCACTGAGAAGAATGATGACATGAACCAACCCACTTCCACCCTTTAGTTCTGAGACTAGTTCTAGTTCTAGTTCTAGCTACTGGAAAGAGTACCATTTATCAGCCATTGTTTTAATGCATACACCACATCCTGGAAGATAGTACCCCAAACAGACAGTACCCATTATTTAGCTCCTAGGCAAGGAGATATATGGTGGGACAAGTGGATTGTCTAGTTAAATGCCCATTCTTCAATCCCTGTATCATAAAACTAAGATAACTATGAGAAACCATGAATATATATGTCAAATATTGTGTAAGCCCTAGGATGACAGTGTCAGTGTTGGCCCTTGAGACAGACAATGCAAATTCATATCCAGATAAGGTGTCAATCAATGAAGGGATGAATTTTTGTTCCTTCTAGCAGGATTGAATTTGATATAATCAACCTACCACTGAGTGGCTGGTTTCCTTGAAGGATGACTTCATAGTGAGGGCTTAATTTTGTTTTCTGCTCCTCTTACCAATAACCAGATCAACTTTAGAGAAAGACAGCCCTGCAACTGAGCTTGCATAGCCACTGTGGTCACTGTCTTCATGGTCACATTCTGCTAGGGTTGGGATTGACAAAGAAAGATGTGTGCTAACATCTACAGGACAAGTTTTCTATCTGGTTATTGAGTTCATCTTCTGATGTAGAAGCTCACTAGTGGGCATTAGTATGAGACAGACCAATGCACATTTTGTCCCCACTTCTAGAGATCCAATTGTGTCCATCTTCCTAAGATTTCATTATCTCTTATCCTCAAGTTTTCTTTCTTCTGAGTCCTGGAACCATTGCCCAGGTGCCCCAAACTCCATGGAATGTGAACTTCCAAATGTTGTCTTTAAAGGTCTGTCCCATTCTCCTGTCCTTTAGAGTTGGCCCTATGTAAGTCTCAAATGTAACAATTAATTATCCAGTAAAGCAAAAATAAACAATTTGTACCAGCTTATCTGTGAATGGAGCCTCAGTTTTTCCTCTGCCATTTAATCATAAGGAAACCTAAGAGGCCATAGCTATGAGTTGTGTCATAAGAACTAATACCACACAGTTGGTTTAAGTGTCTGGTCACCTGTTTATTGTAATTTATTTGTATCTTCTGGAACTTTGCCTGCCCAAATTGAAGGTTGCATTCATAGTAAACCTCTACTCTTCCTGTCCAATCTTATGATTCAGTAGATTAGAGAATATACAGCTCTAAGGATCTAGAATCACGGCACAAATTATTTTTTCCAAATGTCATGTAACTCTTTCTTGCAGGAGGAATGGCCTTGCTGTAATAGCCTAGGGGTTTTTGTTGTGAGTCTTCTCTTGAGGTTTTCCCTCTTGCACATAGACAGTTTAGGATGACTAGAATACTGGCCACTTTCTACTAATCATACCAAATTACCATTTATGTCACCAATATGATATGTTGTAAGATATAAAAACCATCAAGGTCCCTGCCAACGATATAGTGACAGAGAGGAGATTTAATGTCCTGCTGTGAAGCAAGACAGTTAATGTATATTGTTGTCCTTCCCACGTAAAAGTCATCTGGTTTTGATTTCTCTTACCATAGGGAGTTGAGGAGAGCACATTCACCAAATCTGTTGTAGCCAAGTATCAAGTACAAGAGGCTCTAACTGAAAAGATACCACCTCCAACGTGTGGTGACTAGGACTCCACTTGGTTCATTTTTGGTAGTTCACTGTCATGTGCTCTGATCCTCATTTATTCAAGGGCCAGTCAAATTAATTAAATGGCATTATTAGGTGAATCTCCATGATTGCAACTTAAGATTTTCAGCTATGCAGTGGTGTTAATGACTGAGATTCTGTTGGGTACGATGTAAAATTTCTGATTGCTGCCTCTGCTGGAGGTGGTAAGGAGGGATGCAGTTCACTTCACCTTCCCTACCGTACTAACTGGAACCCACTAATCAGGTGGCCAGTGTGAAAACTCTTCCAAGTGCAGAGTAGAGCCATCCAAATTATACATTCAGGAGCGTGGGGAAATAATCACAAAGTTTGTTCACGTTCCCTTTAGATTCATTTGAGATGCCCTTGAACCCAAAGTCTATCACCTGGAGAAGACACAGGAGTGAAAGAAACTGCACATAATAGAACAGATGAGAATTCTCATAACACTAATATTTAGGAGGGAGGCAGAGGAAAAACTTGAAGCAAAAGAGATAGAGACAGGGGGTCAGAAAGAAGAATGAAGTGACAGTCATATGCAACAAACAAGGGCAGAAAATATTTTAAGGAACAAGCAGTGGTCATCAATGTAAAATATTGCCACGCATCACAAAGGAATTAAGAATGAAATAGGGCCAAAGACATAGAATATAAGACAACATTGTTTACCTTTGCTTGAGCAATTTAGGCAGAAAACAGAGCAGGTGTCAGATGGTGGGGACTTGAGAACTACAGGGAAGCTAAGGACTCTGAGGCATTGAGTTTAAACTATTTCAGTAAATTAACCCCTGAAAAGAGCGAAAGTGATAGAATGCTGACTTAGAGGGGAGGAAGGAGAACAAGGTGGTGACTGTTGTCACTGTTATTTAGGATTGGGACAGCATGAAGAAGTTTTAGTCAAGATGACAGAGAGAAAGCAAAGATACAAGAGAGTGAAAAAAGAGTCTTCTTGGGGTGCCTGGGTGGCTCAATTGTTAAGTATTTGCCTTTGGCTCCGGTCATGATCCTGGGATCCTGGGACCCTGGGCTGCCTGCTTGGCAGGGGGCCTGGTTCTCCCTCTTCCCCTCCCCCTGCTTGTGTTCCTTCCCTTACTGTGTCTCTCTCTGTCAAATAAATAAATAAATAAAATCTTAAAAAAAAAATCTCTTTTCCCTGAAAGCCTTAATTCTTTCAGTCCCATGAATAATAACAAATCTCATAGCCAGCCCCTTCTTGGAACAGAATCTTTAGTCTCTTATATTGACTAATTTAATGACCAACATCTTAATTTTATTTCCTTATTGCTTGTAGCTTAGTACAGTAAGATTTGCAAAACCATTAAGTGTCAGACTGCAGCATAGAGAAGGAAGGGAATATTTCCACAATTACCTTGCCCAAATTGAAGCTGTCCAAATTTAAATTACTAGTGCTTTTTAAGAGATAACAACCTATGCCCAAATTGAAGCTGTCCAAATTTGAATTACTAGTGCTTTTTAAGAGATAACAGCCTATTTCATTTTATTGTCTCTTAATATATGACAGCACTGCAGAATTAAAGATCACACACGCTGATGATGAAAGCCCTCGTATCGGAAAATGGGATATTCTGGTGTGCCTGAAAAGATTGATTAAGCAATGAACTAGGACAAGTGTATGGTTGTTTCAAAGTAATCAGGCCTTTGGGACTACTTAAGGTTGTAAACAGAAGCAGGTGTTTAATTCCTCATGAGTCCTTTTACCATTGAGAACACAGATCACGCATGGGTGTGTGTAGCATACCATTTTTAGAGGGTGTTGTACTCTATAAAAGTTCACTTCTTTAATTTCTCTTTATAGGTCGGGTGCTTTTTGGGATGCATGCCCATAGAAATGTATCTGAATATATGTGATGTCAGAGATAAAAATGTATGTGTGAATTTGCACATAAATATAGAGGTTCATATATGTAAATATGTATATTTGGGTGTGTATATTTGTATGTTTGTATGTGCAATTAAGGCTTCACCATACGTGCTGGACTCATTTGAATCACACTTGTGTCTTCAATTGTGACTTTAAAATTAGGATGTGCGAAAACAATTCAGTTAGGTGTTTATGATTAATTTTGAGAAAAACACATGTATCCTAAATAATACTGTTGCTTTAAACATTACTGAATTAATCTGTATTTTAATTGAAGTTACTGGAAAGATTGGTTTGAGTCAGCACTCTTTTTATACTTAAGAGCTAACTCTAAAATTCTAGATCTAAGATATGATTCTTAACATGATGTGATAATAATGTCTAATTAGTGGGGGGAAAAAACCAAACAAACAAAAGGAAACTCTTTATCGAACAAAGAATCCAGAAACAGAAATTCATGAGGCTGTTCAGATATCTATAGGCTCAAGAACTTGCTACTTAATTTTTCATCTAACACAGGCTCACTTTATAACATTGTGTAGAATTTTATGATTCTTTTGAGGAAGAAAATAAAATGGAAGTCAAGGAAGCATTTTTATTAAGTCATTTACTCCTCTTAACATAGTCTTTCCCCTTGAAAATTTACAATAAAGCAGATTTAATCCTTTGCCTTCCCATGGGAAGTCGAATACAAGAAAATGGAATTATAGAAGGATCACACACAATGTAAGACAAAGTATTTTTAGAGAGTACTCTCCCAGGAAGTGGCTGAGTTACATGATGCAATTAAGGCAATCTCTGGGAGTGGTGCCATTTTGGGACATCCGAGAGCTTGGCATTCACCTGAGTTATTGGATATTCTTCCTTTGTTTCTAATGCATCACTAAATTCTAAGACCATTCAGTGTTTGTCCTCAATAGAGAGGTACTGTGATATACTGAAATAATATAATATTTTAGTCACTGGCCTACCATCCAACTTTGTAACTCAAAGATTACATTTCATTCTAATTAGATTTGCTTTCCTTAGCCATTAAGATCCAAGCAACTGATAATGTTTATATCTCCAACAACTGTGTTTTATTTATACAAAGGAATAACAGAACTAAACTTTCATTAAGCAACAACTATGTGCCAATTATTGTGGAATATGTTTTCCCATGTGTTGTTTACTCCTTATAATAACCCTGAGATTAATATAATTATTTCCATTCAGCCGACAATACAAGGCAGATCTCCCTGACTAAAAAGCTCCTGCCTCAAGCTGACAGAGTGAATGCAGACTTCCTTCAGTTAGAGTGTTTTGAATTGTCCTCAGTTGCCCAGTGTTCAAAACAGCCACACTTCTGAACTTGCATTTTACAAGCTCACGTCACCTCTAAGTGAGAACACAGATATGTACTCCTTGAGGGCAGTACCTTCAGAAGATCAAATGGCCCAGAGGAGATATAATTTATGTCTCTGTTCTTGTGTACTCATCCATCAACCAAACTTTATAGAACACCTATGTGCAATCTACTATTTTAGAAGCTAGAAACAAAGCAGAAAAAGATTCCAACACTCAAGGATCTTACATTCCATTGCATTCTATGGGGGAAAGAATGCACATAATATACCAGAAAGTTATGAATACCAATTGACTTATATAACCAAAATCATACCTATTTGACAACTTAAATTCTCACAAAGTAGGGCTTGCAGAAGTTGGGAACATGAAGTATTATGGCAATGGACTACCATACCTCCTCCCTCTGTTTTTGAATAATGGTTCTTTAGTACCCTGAAATAACATTATTTTGTCATGTGCATTTTTGCCTTCTCTTACTACTTTTAGTCTTTAACCCTCTGGGTGGAGTGGGGGTAAAAATGGACAGGGATGGCTTCTAGTTCCAGATCTGGCAATTTATGTACTAGCTAGAGCTATATTTCTTCAGAAAAAATAACTCTCTGAATATTGGCTTTTTATTTACTTCATCTTTACCATAAAACTAGTAACATGGACTATAGAGGGTTTTGAGAAATAAATAACATTTGAATTGTCTGCCCTATTAAGTAGGCATTTATTAAATTTAGTTGATTCCTAGAATATGTGATCCTTTGTAGAAACCTTATTTTTTAATCATGTGCCTGACTCAAAGTGGGGTCTCAATAAATTCTTATGGATTGAATGTTCACATTTTGTATTTCAAGTATTTTCAGGATAACACACTTAATGAATGTCAGTATGAACAACATAGTAGTTATCACGTTTTAGGCAGAGCAAATTAGTGTATAAAATTATTGCAAATTATTAGTAGGCATATCAAATTAGTGTATTAATTAGGGATGGAAACCCAGTTTTCTTAGTGTCTCCTTTTTTCCTTAAGAATATGGTTCAACCCTCTAAAGGCTTTCTAACCATTAGAGCTGACCCACAATAAAATGAATTGGATTGTTCAGGGATAAGAGCTAGATTTCCACAAATGCCAGCAAAGTGGCTGAATGGGCACCCATCAAGAAAGTAGAAAATGGCAGGGATTTCTAAATTAGTTGGAAATTGTCCAAGATGACTCCCAAAGTCTCTTTCTTGGTGATCTTATAATTCGAAACAATATACAATGCTTTATTTAGAAACAAGTCAGAAAAAGGAACTTTCTGTTTCCCATTACATGTTTTACAGGGACACTTCAAATATTATTTCATCCCAAATTCTCTTTATAGATAATAAAACCATCTAACAATAATGTAACTCTGCCAGGCACTGTTCACTCATTTAATCCTTATAGCAATCCTCCAAAGTATAGGTACTATTCCTATCACTGTCTTATACATGAAGAAACTAAGGCATAGAAAAGTAAAATAACTTCAAGTAAAGAAGTGACAGAACTAGAACTCAAACCCAGGGAGTCCAGCCCAAATCCAACCAGCACGCAGTGTAAAGACTGCACACAGGACAATACCATTTCTCACAGATTCAGAGTTTGTCCCACTAACCCAGAAGCTCCATGAAGGCACGGACCGTGTATGCTTATACTCATCCTTGAATTTACAGTACCTGACACATAATGGTAAACAATGAGCGATTTTTTTTTAAAATATGGAGGCTAATCTGGCTCCTATTTTTCATGTCTTTTAAAAGGTATATCACAGGGGCACCTGGGTGGCTCAATGGGTTAAAGCCTCTGCCTTCGGCTCAGGTCATGATCTCAGGGTCCTGGGGTCAAGCCCTGCATCCGGCTCTCTGCTCAGCGGGGAGCCTGCTTCCCCCTCTCTCCCCCTCTGCCTGCCTCTCTGCCTACTTGTGATCTCAGTCTGTCAAACAAATAAATAAAATCTTTTTAAAAAAAATAAATAAAAGGTATATCACAGAGGGACGCCTGGGTGGCTCAGATGGCTAAGCATCTGCCTTCAGCTCAGGTCATGGTCTCAGGGTCCTGGGATTGAGATGCGCATCAGGCTCCTTGCTCAGTGGGAAGCTTTCTTCTCCCTCTCCTTCTGTCCCCTGGCCTGGTGTTGTGTGCATGCTCTCTCTCTCTCTCTCTCTCAAATAAATAAATGATTTTTTTTTTTTAAGAGTCAAGAAGCGCCTGGGTGGCTTAGTCATTAAGCGTCTGCCTTCGGCTAAGGTCATGATCCCAGAGTCCTGGGATTGAGCCCAATGGGGAGCTTACTTCTCCTTCTCCTCCTGATCCCCATGCCTCTCTCCCTCAAATAAATAAATAAAATCCTTAAAAAAAAAAAAAAAGGTATACCACAGAAAAGTGGGCTGCTAACTTTTATATCCAGATTATTACTTATCTGATTAGAGATAGTGGTTGCTAAATGCTTGTTTATACTATAATTAGTACCAAAAAACCTTTAAGATGACATAACATGAATATATAAGTATTCACGGTAGGATGACCTAAATTAGAAGTCAGTAAAATCAAAAAGCAAAACCAAGGGCAGAGACATACCATGGAGATAGGTTCATATAAATACACATACAATTTTGTAGTTACTTCAAGTGGGTCACACATTTGACCTAAGCTTTTCCACAGGCACAGGGGAGAGGGAAATTGATCAATGTAAAATTTTACCTGTCTTTAAGATATAAAAGGAGTATTTCTAAGGAGAAGCAAATCTATTCTTAGTATTAAACCAGGAAGAAAGCTCTTCCAAGGATCTTCAAAAGAGACCCTGCTAAGGAAATGAACAATGTCATCCAGAACTTTCTGTGTGCATTCTTTCTGCATAGCCTCTTAACAGGAGACCAAGGTATCACAGGAACCTCATTACTGAGCAAGGAGCTGTGCAGACAGCAGGCTCTCCTGTAACCAGCTGGTGCTTAGTTTTAGTGAAAAGCTTAGGGTAAGATTGCTAAACGCCAAATCCTTGCATGTAGCTCTGAGTTAAAAGTAACAGTAAGTTGAAACAATAGCCCTCATAAACTCTTCTCAGGCTATTTTCCTCACAGTCACCTGAGTGTCACTTTGAATCTCATTAAACACCATCTCCCTGTTTTTTAGGCTGGAGCCTACAATCTTTCGTAAGACCTACAAGGCCCTGTGTACTCTGCTCTTCCTCCGCCTCCCAGTGGTCTCACCCACTATACCTTGTACCCTTGTACCTATTCTTCTCTTCCTTAGGCTAAATCACCCTCCTTTGTTCTTCATGCCAGTGGCTCTCCCTATGCCATTCCATTTGCCTGGAATGTGCTCTCCCCCTCCCCATCCTTTATCTCATTAATTGCTGCTTCTCAAAAGCCATTATCTGTGGTTGTCACCTCTCCTCCGCCTCCGCCTCCGTAGGCTGGACACCTTGCATCATTACAGATTGTCATCACACAATATACTTCCTTTGTGGAAAGTATCAATATTGTAATGAGCTCATTCCACTTTTTCGCCAGCTGGTTATCATATATACATAGATGAGCATCTATTTTGTACTGGGTACTTTTCTAGCCCTAAAAACAGCCAGAAACAAAATATGCAAAACCCCCTGCCCTCCTGTAGTTTGCATTCTAGTGTGCAAGGCTAAGTTCCTTCAATAAGATGATAGTGCTATGTGGTCGGTGATTATTTCTGCCTCGTTTACTGATGCATCCCCAGTACCAAGCACAACGTGTTGCATGGAGTTTGTGTTAGTTGAAGTAGCCTGAATAATGGCAGGAAGTCAAAGGATCCTAAGGTTTTAGTGGCTTAAAGTATTGTAGGTTTTTAATCATTCTGTGTGACTGGGATCTTCTAATAATATTGCCAGCCATTATGTGAGAAAGAAAAAAACTCTCCAGAGTTCTAACCAGCAGTTCAACCAAGAGTTAAATACTCTAGCCCAGAAGTACACAAAACACTTCCACTACAGCTCATGGTCCAAAATAGTCACCTGGCCATATCTTCCTACAAAGGGCTGAAGGATAGAACCCAATTATTTGGCAGATATCTCTACAGACTATCACAGAGAGAATTTCATAAATATTTGAGGAAAATATGACTTAATAACAATGGAGAATAGTTATGATACAGATAAAAGGCTTGTGTGAATTTCTCTGTAAAATACATGTATCCATACAATGTGCACAGTAGGTATAGATTAAGCTAATGATAAAATGAGTTTGCTCTAGTTCCTCATATATTATCTACCTATCATTTGATTTAAGTCAATAAGGAATGACAAAAGTGCTCTGCCCAAAGTATGAAGTAGGTAACCTATAGGCAAACAGCTGAGAATTCACTATGTATTAAAAATAGATTCTTCAGGGGCACCTGGGTAGCTCAGATGGTTAAGCAGCTGCCTTCGGCTCAGGTCATGATCCCAGGGTCCTAGGATCGAGCCCCGCATCAGGCTCCCTGCTCAGCGGAGAGCCTGCTTCTCCCTCTCCCTCTGCCTGTCGCTCTGCCTACTTGTGCTCTTTATCTCTCTGTTGAATAAATAATAAAAATATTTTAAAAAATAGATTCTTCAAAGGAACTATAAAATACCTTATAGGTCAGATTTCATTGGACTGGCTCACGTGGCTGTTTTCTTTGCACTGCTTTGCAAATTAGACTTCAACGCATCCTGCAGGTTGACTGAGAAGGAAGATCTATCGCAGATTTTGTTCTCCTTGCCAACTCTAATTTTGTATTTTGCCTGAACATTCAATTTCCTATATTTAATTAAAAATTAATTAAAATTCATTAGAGTATAAATTGTATCTCATAATTTCATTGAATTCTGACTGTGGGTCATGCTTCTTAAACACAGAAATGGTCTAGCATTTTATTTCAATATGAAGTGGGAAAATTGGCAGGATTATTTTGATGCCCAGATGGGGATTGGTATTTGTTTGACTGAATTCAGTCTTAAATTTAGAGTAAGAAAGGAGCTTTGGGAACTTAAGTTAGAAAGATTAGCCAGAGCAATAAGAAAACCCAGTAGGAATTCTTTCTTTTGAGATACTAGATTTCTGTGTAATTTGTTTGTCTCTGCTTAGTAGGATTTTCAGCTGCTAAATTCTTTGACTTATGAGCCCTTCTTTGAAAGTCCACAGTCCTATTTTAAAGCCGTACTTCCTACCTCGAGTATCTGGACATACTTTTGGAAGACTAAGAGTTTCCTGTGTAAACAGTTAAATGTTACTTTCTGATTTAATAATTGATATGCATAAAAATGAATATATGTACATATAACAATGTTCTAGAAAATAAGAATGCACATGCTGACATTTCTTTGAGGTCTGACTTTTATCTATTTCTTTTTAAAACTTTATTGCGGTGAGAACTCAACATGCGATCCATCTTACTACACGTCATTGTTGACTAGAGGTGTGGTGCTGCACAACACACCACGAGAGCTTCTTCAGCTCACTCAGCTGAAACTTTACACCTTGATTAATAATGTTCCACTTCACCCTCTCCCTGGGTCCTGGTAACCACCCATCACCACCTTGTCAGTCTTTGATTTTATGAAACTGACCATTCCGGATGCCTCATCTGAGTGGAATTATGCAGGACTTGTCTTTCTGGATCTGGTTTATTTCACTTAGCTACGTGTCCTCAGAGTTCACCCTTGTTGTCGCATAGGGCAGGATTGGCTTCTTTTGAAAGGCTGAAGTGTATTCCATTGTGTGTATATACTGGACATTCTGTATCGGTTCACCTGTGCATGGGCACTCAGGCTGTTTCCGCATCTTGGCCATCGTGAGTAACTGCAGTGACCATCAGAGTGTTTAATCTCCCCTAGAGGTCTTGATGTCTGCTATGTCACTGATACCAAGCGGTGCTCATCTAGTTATTCTAAGGATTGATATATGGATTAAAGAAAATAGTTAGGAATGAGAAAAAGACTGGAGTCAAGCCAAGTGGAACATAAACAGCAAGCAAAGTGAAGGATAGTTTCAAAATCACCAAAGTTAAATTGGTGTTAATATGTGTTACTAAAAAGAACCGACATGTCATACATGGTATTAAACACATGTATCCGATACAACCTGGGGTCAACAAACATCATCTGCCACATTAAATCAATGTTGACAGTTTAAAACTTACAGGTTTTGCCATAGGAGACTCTTAATCTCAGGAAACTGAAGGTTGCTGGGGGTTGGGGAGGGGTGGCTGGGTGATGGACCTGGGTGATATGCTATGGTGAGTGCTGTGAATTGTGTAAGACTGGTGAATCACAGACCCAGACCCCTGAAACAAATAATACATTATATGTTAATTAAAAAAAAAAAACTTAAAGGTTTTGTAGTTTTATTTCTAGTGGATTGGTGAGCTTGTATTTTATATTCTATGTGCACAGGAAACATTTCGTTTCTTATTCATTTGAGAGTTTATATCTGTTTGGACTTTACAAACTAAGAATAAAATTCAGACCCTTCACTATGACCTATAAGGCCTGGAATGAGCTGACCTCTTCCTACCTGGTCCCTTCCCATCTTGTCACATTATGTTTGCACACACCGTGCTTGACCACACCACACTTGACCACTGTGCCCCTAAATCCACCAGCATTTCTGACAATTCTTAAAACACACTCAGCCCTCTCTTACCTCATCACTTTGAACACTTGGCATTTCTTTTGCCTGGACGCTTGTTAAGGCTTGTAACAAAGTTAGTTACTTCTTTTTTTTTTTTTTTTAAGATTTTATTTATTTATTTGACAGACAGAGATCACAAGTAGGCAGAGAAGCAGGCAGAGAGAGGGGGAAGCAAGCTCCCCACTGAGCAGAGAGCTGGATCCTGAGATCATGACCTGAGCCAAAGGTAGAGGCTTAACCCACTGAGCCACCCAGACGCCCCCAAAGCTAGTTACTTCTAATCGCTCCAATTTTAACTTAATATACCCTTCCCTCATCTCCCTATCTCCTCTACCATAATTTTCTGTCAGAGTCGCCCATTCATTCCCTTCATTGTAGTCAGCTTAGTTTATGACTTTATCGACCTGATTATTGCTTGACTCCCCTAAACACCAAACACATGCACACATACACACTCTGTACAGAATGTGAGGTCCACAAGCACATGACCTCATCATCTTATTCTTCATTTTATCCCCATATCTTAAGAGTGCCTGGTACATAGACTAAATAGTATTTGACTGAATAACAAAATTCATCCTTCATTAGTCTCCAGTTCTATCTTTCTAAAAATCTTTGCTAATTTATCAGCAAAAACAAAAAACAAAACAAAACATGCTGCTGTTTTTTAATTTGCCTCTGATTACCCATGGCATTGGACATTTTTACATGCATGTTGGCCGTATGTGTTCTCTGTTAGTGAAATTTGTATATTTTGCTCACTTTTCTTTTAGGGAAGCTTTTAATATATCTATAAGTGTTATTTATACAATCAGGACACTGATCTCAACCATTTTGTGTATTAAAGAAATGTGGCTTTTGTTATTTTGTGATTTTTTTGTGCCTAATACTTTATAACATGAAGGTTGTCAGTGTTTTCAGGTGGATGCTATGAAACATTTCATAGGTGAATAATCTGAAACTAAGGAAAAATGTACAAATGTTTTAATAAGATCAGTACCATATGATCTCACTCACATGTGGAATTTAAGAAACAAAATAAAGGAACATGGGTAGGAGAGGAAAACCAAGAAAGAGAGCTCTAGAGAACAAAGAGATGGTTACCAGAGTGGGAATGTGTGGAGGATGTGTTAGGTAAGTGATGGAGTTGGAGGAGGGTACTTGTGATGGGCACCAGGTGTTGTATGGAAGTGTTCAGTCACTCCATTCAACACCTGAAACTAATACTACACTGTACATTAACTAAATGGAACCTAAATAAAAATTTGGGAGGGAAAAAAAAATCTATTGAACTCAAAATTCACATTTTTTCTACTCTACATGAAGCTGACTTGTGTACAGAGAGTCTTCATAGAGAGTCAATATGTCTCAATGCTTGGCAGAAAATAATCTATATTTCTGTGTATATGTTTAAGGGAAGAAATAAGTCTGATTTTTTTTTGTCACATTCACATGAATATATCATGAATGTGATTTAGTGAAAGATCTAAGGATCCAAGGATTCCCAATTTCAGAAAGACTGTCTTGGTGTTTCTAATGGAAATTGCTCACTTGCCTGCATTAAGACTGTGTGGGCCAACTGAAATATTATGTTTCTGAGCATTGAGCCAAATTTTTTTGTCACCGAACAGTGCTATCTCATATTAATTAGAAATTAATTGATGGTCCTATATGCCTGGTTAATACAAATGGGAAAATGTGTTAGTTTCTAATTAACTATTAGGTAGATAAAAATGTTTAATAATACAAAATTTATGAAAAGAGGAAAAAAAATCAATGGTATTCTTTTTGGTGAAAAAGTTTGTAAGCCATTACCCAAGATCATCTTTATTTTCATATGATGACACAGAGTATTACACTTTAAGACCAAGGATTTTAAAGTAACTATTTCTCATTTTTAATTTATTGGAAGGCAATTAATTATTACTCTTCTAAATAATATATCCTGAGTGACACGCTTTCTCCATACTAGAAGATGAGATGGTGATAAACAATTCTCTTTTATTAAGAATGATGGACGTATACCTTCTTAACAATGGAGCAGAAGGAAAGGAGTAAGACATGAGGTACAGTGAAAAAAAGTAGAAAAGGAAGTGAACATGATGCTTACAATTGTGGCATCAAGTAAAAATTCCAAATATTTTTGTGTTGTTGCTAAAGGAAACTTTATTTCAGATTGAAATATTAAAGTCATTTCATTTAAATTTTCATTATACAATTTAGTATTAGTCTTTTGCTCACCGTGGCCTAAGAAGTTAGTGGCAATGTTGGGACCAGAATTCAGGGGTCACCTGAGTTTACTATAATATTCTTGTAACTATAACTCGCTATATTTAACTCCGATGTGGTTGGATTTGTAATTACCACAAATGATGACACACACCATCCATCTTCTTCTGGCCACTGTGAGCGCAGTCATTGTACATGGTTACTATTAAAATAAATTGCATGACACGTGTAGGGATACGTGCAGGGAAACGGTTTCTGTAAGCCCAGCAAAGACATAAAGAGCCGTGAAACTTCAAATGAAATTCTTGTTTCTGGAACAGCGAAATCAATCATGAACCCTGCAACTTCAATCCGAGAACATGTTTTAATCAACATCAATTTTTCTTGTAGTCTTACGTGCAATGTCCACCTTGACATATTGTCATTTTTGGAAGTGATATAGATACAGATTTTAATCTTCTTCCTTTGGTATTATAGCCCTTCTGTTTGCTCACTTTCTCATTAGGCTGTTTTATATGCATTTTTTTCTCCAGTGAGCCTTCTTGGTTAAACAAAGATAATGATGACATGGTCTTAGATTAAATTTAGTTTTGAATGTCTTCTCAAGGGTTTGAAATCAGGTCACAGTAAAAAATAAGTGCTGTAAATTCAAAGTGTCCTGATATAACTGTGTTTGTAGAGAGTGTCTAAAATGCCACATAAAAATGATGAGGCTCAGAAAGGATCATATAATATTTTGTTAACTTTCTGACTTTTGGTTACACTTGACACAATAAGAACTAAAAAAAAAAAAAAAAGAATCACAGAAGGAGCAAATTTTGCACCAATAGAAAGTGAAACCACACAGTATTTTCCTTTTCCTGATTTTTCTCTAGTCACGAAAATAGTATGGACTTAAACATCAAATAGTATAGAATAAATGGTAAATAGATTGTCTTGATTAAAAACAGAAATTAAGGGGTGCCTGGGTGGCTCAGTCAGTAAAGCCTCTGTCTTCAGCTCAGGTCATGATCCCAGTTTTATGGGATCAAGCCCCCAAGTCAGGCACCCAGCTCATCAGGGAGTCTAAGTCTTCCTCTCCTTCTGCCCCTCCCTTACTCATGCACACACACACTCTCTCTCTCAAATAAATAAATAAAATCTTTAAAAAAAAAAGAAATAGAAACTAAAATGAAGAGGTAGAGATAGTGGTTTGGGTTCATTAAGTATTTTGCAGTCATTTGTTATTTCTACTATTTAATTCTGTCACAGTCTGAGTGATTTCCCTGAATTTTGGATTATATGCCACAATTCCTCAACCTACCTCGGACCCCAGGTCCCCTCATCATTTGCCTTAAGATAAGATTCATCTCCCAGTTAGTGCTGAAATTATATTCTGACCTCCACTCTGGTCTTTTGTTTTGTTTTGACTCAGCATTGTTTAGAGAAATCTAAGAACAAATGTCAGTCTAATCCTTCATAAACCTGTAGTCATAATCCAGTTTGTTCAAAGGTTCATGGAAATTCATTTTGTTCATAAACACAAAATTACCGGTTTCTTTTCCTAATTCAATTGATCACCAAACCTGAAAGTATTGATTGAATCCCTGGAATGTAGTACTAGGATGTCTCATCCAAAAGGAACTTCAAGATGTCATTCTTTGAGCTCTTCTGGGTCTTGTGAGAGAAACAGAAAGAGCATCCAATACATTCCTTCCCTTCAGGTAGCTTACTGTCTCCTTGGAGCACCAAAGAAGAACGATTAATGATCACAGGCTCTGTGTACATTATTGTATAGCTCATAACTCTACTACTTATTACTATAACTCTTGATGAACTTCCTACCCTGCAGTTACAACTGGGGTTTCTAACTTTTCTCTTTTAATAATTCAACACCTTTTTACTTTCTCTTCCTTTTTTCATTTGATTATGTTCATCAGATATGAAAATTACATCTTATAGGATTTCAAAAAAAAGTGGGGGGGGGGATGAAAACTACAAAGAATAAGCATAGAGATGACCATTCCTTCAAATTTGTCTTTGATCTTTGTGTAAGAGACTTGCAACCATCTATTTATTTATCAGGCTTATTCTCTTTGCCTTCCCGACAATTTCAAAGTTGACTGCTCCTACAAGATGAGGAAATTAAATGAAGAGAGAAAACAGGCGCTGCTGGGACAGGATGGGGAATTTGATGGAAAGGACTCACTTGATTTCCTTAGAATCCCAGACTCTACCTCAAGATTATTCTCTTAAGTACCCTCTTTTCTTAAGTAGTATTTTTTTAGGTACCCTCTTTTACCATTATTTAATTTTGGTCATGAGAATTGAGATTCTATTGTTCCAAGAGAGCATACAGATTTTATATTAACCTTTTGAATACTTCCATCCTTTGGATATGCCTGGAAGCTTCCCTGTGCAAGAGCCGGGGCGGGGTGCATAGGCAGGATTTGCAATGGTGTTTGTAATTACTGGTTTGTTCTAGAATCATCACTGTTCTTTTTTTCATTATCTCACATTAGAAAAAGACAGATACATATAGTCATTTTAACTTTAATACTGTATAGAAGGTTGTGTTGTCAAGTATCTCTCCCCAAATAAAAATCAGAGACATCTTCAGGGTTCTGGGATCAAGTCCCACATCAGGCTCCCTGCTCAGTGGGGAGCCTGCTTCTCCTTCTCTCCCTCCCTCTCCCTTGGCCTGTCTCCCCCACTTGTGCTCTCTCTCTGAAACAAATAAATAAAATCTTAAAAAGAAAAAAAATCAGACATCCTATGTTTGACAAAACAGCCACAGTATTGGAGAACGGATCTGTCATGAGAGTTTCTATTTTTTTTTTAAGATTTCTTTTATTTGTTTGAGAGAGAGAGAGAGAGCATGAGCAGAGGAAGGAGCAGAGGGAGAGGAAGAAACAGATTCCCTGTTGAGCAGGAAGTCCAAAATAGGACTCCATCACTCGACCCTGGGATCATGACCTGAGCCAAAGGTAGACACTTAACCAAGTGAGCACCTGGGCACCCTAAAACAATCCTATTTTCAATGAAGGTAATTGGACCCCTGACTCAATTTTTAATTCATCAAGCACTTTGACTCAGAGTTGGGCTCCCCCTCAGCAAGGAGTCTGATTGTCCCTCTCTCTCTGCCCCTCCTCCCTGCTCATGCTCTCTCTCCCTCAAGACTGAGAGAGAGGGAGAGTGCAAGCAGGCAGAGCACCAGGCAGAGGGAGAGCAAGAAGCAGAGTCACCGCTGAGCAAGGAATCCTGTGACTCAATTCCATGAACTTGGGATCAGGACCTGAGCTGAAGGCAGAAGCTTAACCTACTGAGCCACCAAGGTGCCTGAGAGGTTCCATTTTTAATTTATGTCATTTGAAAAAAAAAAAAATTTTTTTTAACCTTGTTGGTAGTCAGACTTGCTATATAGATTTTTTTTTACAGACATTATCTTTGAGGTGTGAAAATTTTTAAAAATGCACCTGATTTTCCACCCTAAAAAGTCATATACTACAGTGTAATTTCTCTTAGCTCCAGTTTCTTTATGTGAAAATGGTGATACTGATATCAACCTCCTTGGGCTGGTAAGAGTGGTGGATTCTTAGAAAGCACCAGGTTTGACACAAAAGGGTCCAATGTATGGTACTGCTATTAATATTAATATTTAGTCTCGTTTTCTTCAAAGTTGAGTTCAAGTCCTAGTTCCCTCTAGAAAACCTTACCTGAAAATGCAAACTTTTGTGATCATTACCTACTCTAAACACTTGTCTGAATTTTGTCTTTTGACATAAGCTACTTCATACTTATGCTAGTTTTTTAAATGTTTGTCCAATCTCCCCAGATAGATTGTAAACCTCAAGAGATAAGGAATGACAACACTGCTGTGTATTTCTAGGACCTATTTATCAGAGTGCCTTGTGGCTAGGAGACTCTCAAGAAAAGTTGGGGATAATTCAATTATATTTTCACTTCCTTGTTATTTTGAATAAATAGGATTTCTAGATTAACCTCCTAGAGGTATTATTTTAAAAATAAGATTTTATAATGATAACTAACTTGATCGATGTCATACACTTACCAGATTCTAGAAACAAATGGGAGTCAGCCAATGAATATCACAACTGTGTCAAAACACTGTAGCTGATTTCAAAACCTGGTTTTGTCTCTCACTGTGCCAATTTAGTTTCCCTAAGATGTTCCAAATTTGAGAGGCCTGACAACAAAGGGCTCAGAGGTCTTGCCAGCTTCATAGACTGAGTGTTGGTTGCCTCTCTGAGAAACGTGAATTTACAAAGGAGTTTTTCCCTGGCACTTACAGTTAATTAGAAGGAGCACAAGCCAAGGCAGTGTTTTGCTTTCATTTGTGAAAGCAGCATTAACACTTCTGATAAGCAGCAGACAAGAGTGTAAAAGTAATGTTTTAATGACAACCCATGAAAAGTGGCCTTTCATCAGCTTCTTAGAATCTGTTCCTCTCCCCTTTACTCCCAGAGTAGGGACTACTGGATTCGACGAGCTTAATGTAACCTCCTGATAATCATACCTGCCTGATTAAGGTCTAATAAAGAGTTACTAGTTAAAAGATAATGGAGGGGAAAAGAGTCAGGTAGAAAGAAGGGGGGAAATTTACCAATGTAGAGAAAAGCAACAAAAGTTTGCATGAAAAGGACACCACAAGTATGACATAAATAGACACAGCTTGTAAAACACGTAAGAAAAATAATTCCCTAAATGCAACATGATCTCTGGCCTTTTTCAATAGGAGGGCAAATGTTAATCAGATTTGGCACAAACTAGTTAAACTCCATGACTATTTCTTCCTCACTGGTGCCTAATTCTAACAATAGAATTTTTGTTGAATAAATCACCATTGAAAATCACTGTAGCAAAAAAAAAGAACCAAGTATATGAGCAAAGATGGTCCTGAAATTGAATCAAGTTTCTCCCACTCCTTTTCTTAGTGTGTAGTCAGAGGCAAATTACTGCACCTCCATATCCTAATCTAATAATGGAGATTTTTAGGTGTTTAATTAAGGCCAAGAACATTTCTAAGGAAATGTGCAGTGTTTGGCATTCAAGATGGTGTCTTGTGTTGTGCTTATATAGAAGTTTTGGACTTAAAGGCTGATAATCACATTAAGCATTTTGATTATTTGCTTATTATTTGAGAAGTACCAAATCATATTTGATGGGGTGGTAAGCTGGGCTAGTGCTTTGAAGGACAGCTCCAGAGTTGGAAGAGCTTTCATGAAGGGGGCCTAATCTGGGAGGGTGTCCGAAAGGTGAATCTTGAAGAGAGAAGGAAGGAAGAAGGCCCGATGTGGGAAGAGAAGTGGAGGGCCTTGCAGATGGGATGTCCCTGGAGCCCCTCAAAAGATTACTGGTGTCCACAGCGGGCTGAGGCTGGATGGGTAGTGTTTTGTGTGTGGTTAAGGCAGGAACCGAAGGATCATCTTCTGGAGAACATTTGATACCAAGCAAGACAGTGCTGAAAACCTGCATATTTAGAACCATCTCTTTTATGGGAATCTGACAGCCTCTGAAATGTAAGGACTGCCTTCCTTGACTGTGAAGCCATGGCGGGGGCACCCCGACCCCCAGGTACAGACCTGCCCCTCTTTGCCTTCCAGATTGGAGTATGAGGGATGTCCCCAAAAAACAAAGGCTCATGGATCCCGAAAAGGGTAGATTAGTAAAAAACATTATTTATCCATCTAAACTACAGGGAAAAAAATAGCTATGGTCGACATTAGAAACAAAGTATAGTACGTGAAGCCGTTCCTTGAACAAGCAACCAAGTTAGGTCTTGAGCAGGGCAGTGGGGGAGGGGGCATAGTAACGTTTTTGAAATAATTAATAAGAAAGGTTCATAAATAACATTGCATTATTAAAGATTCCTTAAGGCAATCATATTTGCTTAGTTTCATCTCCAATGTAAGCATCAGGTATCAGTATCCATTAATTAAACTGAAGCATTATCAAAATAATAATTATATGTATTGTTTCTTACGTATCATTTACATCATATGGGTTTACGGACTCTCCATACATAATATATCTTCATGACCCAAATATACAAAAGCGATTCTGTGTAAATCACTCCTTTGTAGTTCGTAGGGACAGGTGTTTTTAGATCCTCTTTACCAATAGAAAAAGACTGAGAATGAAAAAAGCAAAAAATGTGCTAGAAACCAAGTGGAAGTTAAAAATGATCCAGCATATTCTATATACATTACTTATACTTCTGATGAAATGGATTTATATGAATAATTTCCAGGTATAATTACGAAGATTAACTTGTTCACATAAATAATTGTAATTGTAAATCAGATTCAAATCTGTTTTCATTATCAGTTGGTGGAAAAGTCCTGCCAATAGTAAAAATTTTATTGTGTCTAATAGAAATGTAAGCAGTACTACAGAGAACACTGTGGGATTGAAATGCAAGGTAAGGGCGCCTGGGTGGTTCAGTGGGTTAAAGTCTCTGCCTTCAGCTTGGGTCATGATCCCAGGGTCCTGGGATAGAGCCCCTACTCAGGCTCTCTGCTCAGCGGGGAGCCTGCTTCCTTCTCACTCTGCCTGCCTCTCTGCCTACTTGTGATCTCTGTCAAATGAATAAGTAGACTCTTAAAAAAAAAAATGCAAGGTAATTCATGTTGGGGACACCGTAGGTTTCTTATTGAAGGAGCAATTTATTACTGACTCCTACATCCAATAGAGCTCATGATATTTGACGATAACATCAGAAGGACAGTGGCTTAAATATTGGCACACAGAAATTTTCTGTGCCTGACTGCTAATTTTCCAAACTGAGATCTGGATGCTACCCAATTATCTTCCTAAAGAAATTACATGGACAATTATGCAGTATTTTTGGTAATGAGGAAATGTTAGCTCTCTAAATTAAAGTCTGAAGAAGTAAACTGTTATGAGAAAAGAAGTTATTATAAAAACTGGTATCTGAACTGTATCTTTTTTTTTATAATTTTTTTTATTTTTTATAAACATATATTTTTATCCCCAGGGGTACAGGTCTGTGAATCACCAGGTTTACACACTTCACAGCACTCACCAAAGCACATACCCTCCCCAATGTCCATAATCCCACCCCCCTCCCCCCCAGCAACCCTCAGTTTGTTTTGTGAGATTAAGAGTCACTTATGGTTTGTCTCCCTCCCGATCCCATCTTGTTTCATTTATTCTTCTCCTACCCACTTAAGACCCCATGTAATTTTTTAAATTATCTATTTTAGGAAGAAGGATGTTTGTTAATTCAGAAGGTTCATTTACTTCCAGAGTCAATCAAAGCAATTATTCAGATTTTTAAAATTATTTATTTATTTATTTGACGGACAGAGATCACAAGTAGGCAGAAAGGCAAGCAGAGGGTGGGGGGATCTGGTTCCTCGCTGAGCAGGGAGCCTGATGCAGGGCTCCATCCCAGGACCCTGGGATCATGACCTGAGCCAAAGGCAGAGGCTTTAACCCACTGAGCCACCGAGGCGCCCCAGTTATTCAGATTTTTAATCCCACTGTCTCCTAATTTGTTTTATTCAGAGATTATCTATGGTCTCATTGTTTCTGGAAATTTGCTTCCATTGGCTATACACAAAATGTAGGCTGTTAGTTCATGTGACAATGAAGTCTAGAAGTATGTGCAAGTCTTTTTCCTGGTGACCGAAGTAAGTTTTCTTCGAAGGAAGCAGTCCTATTTTTAACTTCTTTAATTTTAATATATTTCTTAGTTTTTAAATTTTTTAAAAATTCGAGTATGATTAACTTACAGTGTTATGTCAATTTCAGGTGTATGATATAGGGATTCTACCATTCTCCACATTACTCAGCGCTCATCATGATAAGCACATTCCTAATCCCCTTCGCCTCTTTCACCCACCCCCCCGCCCACCTCCCCTCTGGTAACCATCTCTTTGTTCTCTATAGTTAAGACTGTTTTTTTAAACTTCTTTAAATAATCTCCTTTGTTTCCACCTCCTGCATACATGTCACCCTTGGAAAAGGAACAGAAAAGATGACTGTGTCTATGGAGAAGCTAAAAGCAAAAAACAGTAGGTCTTTAAGATCTCAACATAATCAACAGTGGTCCATATTCAAAACAGAATGTTCCAGTGCATCCTCACTACTAGCCTGAAGTCTGAACAGAGCAGTTGAGCACATTCAACCTTGACCTTAGAACTTGGTGGCCACATTTGATTTTTAACGTGGAGAGTCTAAAAGACAATACTAAATTCTACCTTGATGCTTAACTTAGGCAATAGTCCACTTGGAAAGTGATTTCATGTTATTCCATTTTTGAAAAAGAGCTTAATCCTCAAATAGTCTGTGATTTACCACAAAGACTCAGAGCATTCTTTGGGGCCATTTTACTATATTTAGCCTAGCCCTGTTACAATTTGTGGGAAAATAAATTATCTTGGCTAGGCAACAAGCTTCAAGCAGTCTAAAAACAATCTAAATAATTATCACTGAATAAGGAAAAAGCCATCAAGACTCCTTGAGAGAAGCATGTTGGAAATTCTGCCAGAATCATTTACTACCGTGTTTATTGTTTTCACTCACTAGGCTCAGATTCATATGTCAGCAAAATTATGAAATGTCTTTGGGGTCACTCACACATGGTGGAAACTATGAATCCTAACCTGGAAATGCCAGATTTTCTGGTGAGACTAGCATCTGAAAAATGCCTTATGATATTTTCAAACACAGTGTTATTATTTCCTGCCCTACAGGATACTGTTCTTTTTGAAAACCAATTCTTACAAATTAGATTTTTTCCAATATTTTGTACATTCTGAAATCAATGTACAATGTCAGCTACCACATTTTATATATATTTCAAAAGAAGTAAAGCTTTTTTATTAACAGTTCTAGATTCTGGCTGTTAAAATCAAATGTTTCAGTGTGAGAGATGTTTTCATGGCTTCATGAGATAAGGCACCAAAAATTCTTTTTCTGTTTGTTAAGACACGAGTTTAGCTGCTCCTGTTTTGGAACAAAGAAAACCCTTAATTAACATTCCTGTAACTTCTATTTTTTTTTTAACTCCAGTTTGTAACTAGTTGAGTCATTATCAGAAAATGACTTAGCGCACCTGGGTGGCTCAGTTGGTTAAGCATCTGCCTTCCACTTATGATCCCAGGGTCCTGGGATTGAGCCCCCTGTTGGCCTCTCTTCTCAGCAGGGAGCCTGCTTCTCCCTCCCCCTCTGTTTACCACTCTGCCTACTTGTGCTTTTTTCTCTCTCTGTCAAATAAATAACATCTTTGAAAAAAAAAGAGAGTGACTTAATAAATAAACCCAAGTAATTGTCTTGGATAATGTTGTATTTTGTAATTCTTTTATAAATGAATATTTGACAAATCTTTACATTCTCCTCAAAGATTTATACTACCAAGTGCTAGCTATTACTTACTGGAAACAGTATTACATTTCACAAAATACCTTAAATGGAGGTTCTTGATGCATGTGTGGAGATTTGGGGAAAGCCTCATTCTTGGATAGACCACTGAAGCTCCAAGCCCCTTTCCCCATACTTTATCCTATGTGTCTCTTCCATCTGGCTGTTCCTGAGTTCTAGCCTTTTACAGTAAGCTAGTGTCCTTATGAGAAAGAGGCAAAAATTTGACCACAGAACAAAGGAGGACAACATAACAACTGGGGCCAATGCTGTGTTGCTGACTTTGAAGATAGAGGAAGGGGCTTAGAGCCAAGGAATGCACCTAATCAAGCTCGAGAAGCTGGAAAAGGCAAAGAAACGGATTGCTCCCTGGAGCCTCCAGAAGGAGCATAGTCCTGGGACATCTTGATGTTGGCTCAGTGAAATTGATTTCAAATTCTGACCTCCAGAACTGTAAGACAAGAAATGGGTTTTGTTTTAAGCCAAAAACAAAAACAAAACAACACACACTCACACCCATGCATACCAACCCACCTTTTTGTCCTTAAAGAAAAATCCAACCCGAATGAATAGATGTCCTTGATACAGTTAATGACTGGCGTGATTTTTTAGACTGGGTGACTATATGCTTTGAATAAAACTGCACTAATATATTTTAGAATCACACGTTTTGGGGGATTTGAAAAAAGATTTTAGAAGATTTTAAATGATTAAACACATTTTTTTGAAGTGGGAAAGAGATTTAATTTGAGCAAAAGTTTCCATAACTGAAAGAAACAGGGTTTAAAACTACCAACTTGGGATCAAGTAATGTTAAAAATTAAAGTTTAAGGGTCTGTATACAGAATAACTATTTCCATTTATCTAAAAACTACAAAACATAAATTGAAAAGTAATGAGAAGGGGAATAATTGATCTTTCTGCTCATTTGCCTTTGTGTGATTTAGATTCATTTATCACAGAATCCCTAATAATGCTAATGCCATGGTTCTGTAGGCCATATACACCAAATATTCCAAAAACCTGAAAATCCTAACACGGGGCCTTGCATCTGACAGGTTGTCAGTAAATGCTTATTTCTCAATCAGAAGCTAGCGAGGCATATTGGCATAAAACCTCTCCTTTTCTTCCCTCCTTTATTCTATCTTGCTCTAACTCAATCCTCTGCATGGAAGCTATTTTATTTTTTCCTGGTAAACTGGGGACTTAAGCTTGTTTCGCTAGAGATGTACCCTTTCTGTTGAGTATCTTTCTAAGAGTCATAAAGTTCTGGTTCATGCTTTTGACAGTCTTTATTTCAAATTTTTAGTTTCTTTAGCTGCTTCAATTATAATCATAAATTTTCTTTTAGGATAGCTTCTCTTTCTCACAGTTACCTTGGCCAGAAACTCAATTATTTGAACACCTATAAAAGAAACAAGAAAGTGTTGACCAACATTTTATTCTTAAAAATGTCAGAAAAGGGGCGGAAATGGCTGTGATTATTTTTATTCTTGAAAAAATAAATTTAATCATCTAATATAGCTATTTAGGAAAATACTATTTCCAAATATGTACTTGATATTGCATGGAAAATTGATCTAAATCTACCAATTATTTTTTAAGCCTACAATGTTACCATAGAGAGTGCTAGGCCAAAACTTCCCATTAATTTCTTCAAGAGTAATTTCGAAAGCTAACTCCACCAAGATGGTGTGAAATCTAGAAGGCATTTGTGCATGAGAAGTTCTAGGAAGAAATATTGTGCAGAGCTGATGTAGCAAAGATGGAGAGGTTAAGAAAGAACACAGAGACAAATACAGAAACAGCTGCCATGCACGCTTCATAGAAAAATACTCACATTTTGGAAAATCCGTAAATAACCTAAATTGCTTCCCTTGCTGACCCATCCAGCTGCCCAAGGGCAAAATACCCTACAGGGCTTCTTTGCAGTCAACTTGATCAAGAAAAGGTGAGCAAAACTTGCTGTTCCAACTTGTCCCCAGCTTTTCCTTCTTTCTGTTCACTTTTTCTTATAAAAATCAGTGCTTTGGTTGGTTCAAATCAATTTATTATATACTCTATCGATTATGGAAATAAAATAATGTGCTGAGAATGAACTATATGTCTTTTTATTACTTTTTTCTGTTAATCTTTCAACAGGAAACGAGTGTTTAGTTTGAAGAAGTATCTACATATAATTATGATAGCCAGCTTCAAATATTAAAAGGCTATCATGAAAAAGAGAGCAAAAATTTCCTTTTTGCTGTAGAAAAATTATGCCAACAGGAACTAATCATAGGATAAAGAGTTTTATTAAACCAGTAAAGTCTCCTATCTAACTTCAGAGATCGTATAACAGACGTGGGATAATAGGTCTCACGTATTTTAGTCTATAATTATTTCTCTGTGAGTCCCATAACAGTGGACCACTTGAAAACAGGGACTATATCTTATTCAACTTTGTATCTCCTATATTTAGTGCAGTGTCTAGTTCACATTCATTGAACAAGTTTTCTTGAGAAATACTAAAAGTCACACACTTGAGATTTTGACTTTTGGGACGCCTGGATGGCTCAATCAGTCAAGCATCTCCCTGTGGCTCCTATTATAATTCTGGGATCAAGTCCCGCTTGGAGTTTCTTGCTCAGTGGGGAACCTGCCTTCTCCCTCTGCCTGCCGCTGCCCCTGCTTGTGATCTTTCACTCTCTTTCACTCTTTCACTCTCTCTCTGGCAAATCAATCAATCAATCAATCAATCCTTGGGAGAAAAAAATAATTTCAGAATTTTTTGCAATGCCCTGTCCTTGTCAGATTGAATCAATGATTGGATTGTGAGTCTCAAGTTTACTTAATATTTTCCACACACCGTGATTAATGGTCAAGCTAAATCCCGGCTCTTTGCTGTTAATCCAATTTCCCAGATCCTTACTGACAGCCCTCTGTTAGGAAATTAGAGGTTTTTGTTTGTTTGTTTGTTTGTTTGTTTGTTTTTAATTTTATCTCCTGGCAGGGGTTTCACCACTTCCTCTTCTCTTGGCAACTGAAATAATCTTCTCCGTGACTAAGTGGGGTTGTGCAGATTTCTCCAGGTTGGGAACAACAACACGTGATTTCCCTGGTTTTCTCTTCATTACCTTTATGAATTTGACCTTGTGTCAGTGGTTGTCCGTAGACAAATAGTATTAGAAAATCAATAACACTGTATGAGAAGAAGTGGGAAAGTGGTTTGGATACAAATTTTACATTAATTCCTTGTCTCTACAGGAACTTATTGAAAGATTCTCTAATTTTTATTTACCCAAGCCCTATTTGTACCTTCCTGAGAGCTGCGGAACTCTAGATTCCCATGCTTTGTGGAGCTATCTGAACAACTTTCTGGAAATGGTCAGATCCTTTGTTCCTACACAGTCCAACTTTATGCAAAAGTACCGAGTATAGGTTAAAAAATTAATTATTAATATCTATGCAAATATAGATGTTAAGAGAAAGCAATGAGTGAATCTATGCATATTTGTTACAAGTTTTCAATAACACTAGAATACGACATAAGATAGAGGATCTTTAATTCTTGTCTGTATTAAAACAGCAAAAGAATACATTGAGAATGAGTAAGTCCTGTTTTCTGCAGTGGTTGTGCAATGAACTGGAAATACTTCAAACCCCAATCCTCCCTACTCAGTGTGACCCACTCAGTGTGTCCCAACAGCATTAGAATTGTCTGGACACTTGTCCAAACTATAGAAATTTAGTCCTGCCCCAGACTTATTACATAAGAATTGTATTCTTCATAAGGTCTCCAGGAAATGATATGCACATTACGTTTGAGAAGTTACTTCAATGAGTACATAGTAAGTACTGATCGTACTCCAATTTCTTCTTCCAGAGGAACTGATGGTAGAATCTTATCCTGAGTGATGCAGGGAATGCAGTTGAAGGACAGGAACATGGGTCTGTAATACATTCTCAATTGTTTCTGTATTGCTCCCCAAAATCTCCTTCTGAACTAAAATTCTTCAGGACCTTTAAAGCTAAGAGTTAGTCTTTCCTGGAACATGCACTCAAATTACAGTCTTTGTGAATCAAGTCTATACTTGGTAATTCAACAAAGCAGAAATATAGTAAAGAGCAGTGCAATCCCAAGTGAGATGAGAATACCACCTGCCCACTTATAAGTTGTTTCTTACTAGTCTGTAGCAAGACAAGGACCTTGGTAGAATGTGCATGATGAGATAAGCAGACTATGCCAGAATGTAAATTATCTAATCACTAGGCATTCTGTTCATTTTAGCATTTTTCTTTTCCTAGAAAGACTTTTTCATGAAGGCAGTCATGTGCTGACTTCCATTCAGGTCAGGCTCATGGTCCTCTTTGTGGGTAAGAACTTTGAGCAGCATAGGCAAAGAAATTCAGTGCAGAGGGCCTCTCTACTTGCTAAATGTGAACATGCTTAAACACTCCAAGTTCTTCATATTATAGCATAAATTAATTGCAAATATAAATTAATTTTACCGTAACTCCCTAAGGTCTATTGTGTTCACTGGTAGAATCCCAGTACCTGGCCCAGACATGGCCTTCAATAAAGATCTGTTGAATGAATGAACTACCCAGCTCAACTTCTGTCATTCTTGTTATTGTTTTCTTTGTCTTATAAGCTTCCTGAGTTACCGATATTTTGTATACATATGATTAGTCTTGCATAAAGGGTCTTCAGCAGAAGTGATTGTAGGGACCAGTCACACTAAACACACATACAGAAGTATTATATATTACAATAAAACTAGAAAAATTGTGATAGTTTTGGAAGCTTCAAGAGTAAAATCTTGCATGGCAGATGGTACATTTTCTACGATGTAAAATTTAGAGCATTCCTAATGCATATTAAATCAGACTTTTGAGCTAGAGTACCCCAAAGATCAAAATAGATGCAATTTTGAAAGAAGGGTGAGTTCAAGGCATAAACTAAATAGGCACAGATCAGCTATGATTTTTTTTAACAGATATTCCTTTGCTCCTTGAGAAAAGCTTCCTTTCCCTTCTTTCGTGCCAACAAGTCATTTATCATTTTAAGATGCTCCAGGGAGACTAATTGATGAGGTATAATTTTTTCTGACCCAGGAGTTTTGGAGAAAGGTCAATGTGGTAGTAAAGCTGCCTATTAAAAATAGCATCTATAAACTGTGAGAAAAGAGTACATGCCAGAGGATGAAGCAATTTAGATTTCCTCCTCTTTCAGAATCCCTGGAAATAAATATTTTTATTACACATGAGAGATGTAACCACATACTTAATGAAGCTAAAGCAAAATCATTTTCTTAATAGTTAAGATGAACTTCAAGCCATCTAAGCCACAGAATAAAGAGTGGTGACCTCAAAGATTGACCTATGGGAATTCATTTTTCTTTTAATTAAAAAACGGACTATGCTAAGAAAATGACTTGGTGCACCACACTTATTTAATGCCCTTTGAGAGCATATCATTTAAGTAGGCACTGTGTGCATGAGAAAGAAAAGGCACAGAAAAAGTGAAAGCTAGTGTGGTTTATTACTTTTGTTTTGTTTTTGTCTTCGGGGACTAGAGAAGTAACCCAACATTGCATAGACTTCATCAGCATGACCAAATGTATATTCAAAGCATCCATTAAACGAACCAATGGAATCGGTCACATGTTGGACATTGCCCCATCTGGTTCACACCCGTCAGGGCCCCTTAGTTTACTTTTACAAAACTAAATCTGGTATTGTCACTTTCTTGCTTATAATTTGATAGTGTTTCTTTCATAACTTCAGAATGGTGCCCCAGTTGCTTACCAAGTCATGAGAACCTCCAGATCCCACTTCTGCTTGGCTATCCAACCTTGCCCAACTCTTTTTTTTTTTTTTAAGATTTTATTTATTTATTTGACAGAGAGGGATCACAAGTAGGCAGAGAGGCAGGCAGAGAGAGAGAAGGGGGAAGCAGGCTCCCTGCTGAGCAGAGAGCCCGATGGGGGCTAGATCCCAGGACCCTGAGATCATGACCTGAGCCAAAGGCAGAGGCTTTAACCCACTGAGCCACCCAGGTGCCCCAACCTTGCCCAACTCTTATACCACTCATTTCACACCTAATTCTTCTCCTCAGCAGGCATCAGTGTGAACCACCACATCTTTGTGGGGTTAGGATTCTCCCACTGCCTAGAATGGGATCACATCCTTTCCATCCTGGAAGATAGTCTTTCAGCTATAGCAATTCAGCTCAGGCATCACTTCTTACCCATCCTACCACATTTCCTGGCCAATCCATGCCATCATAAAAGGGATCCTTGAGAGTTCTTATATTTTTGCAGGGATTAAATATAATACTGTATTTAAAGTATTTAGCACAGTTTCTATAAATACTAAATGGCTATCATTATGTATTACAATAGTTACCCTATGCTGAAAAATGATATGATATGGAGAGACTACCCAGCTCCCCTACTCACTAGTTCTGTGGAACTAGATAACTTACTGAACCTCTCTGTGTGAGTTTTCTTACTCATGAAACAGGTACAATAATAGCTCCTACCTCACAGGTAGTTGTGAGAGTTGAAGAAGTCTGTACAGGAAAAGCATTTGGTACCTGCCACTTAGTAAGTATTCTGAAATGTTAATTATGCTGGTGGTGTATTTTTAAAACATTTTTACCATAAATTTCAAATATATGGAAAATTGGAGACAATAATATAATGATTGCCATGTGATGAGCTCCCAGTTCTAACAGTGATCAAGTTTGCCATTATTATTTCACTTATCTACCCCTCTTTTGTCTAGCTATTGTCCCTAGAGTAAGTTAAAGCAAATTCCAGACATCATATCAGTTCACCTTCAAATGCTTCCCTAAAAAATGACGACTTCTTAAATTGAATCATAACACATTTCACCCTCCCCACACCTTCCATCTACATCTTTGTAGTTCCTACAATCTTAAAATATTTGTTGGTTGTCATTCACTCTTAATTCTGTCTAATGTGATTGCAAAGAGGAAAGAGAAGAAATTGCCACCACATGAAATGGATTGAACTTAATTATTTTCTTGTATTTCCATCTGGGCTCTGAATCTTTGTGAACAGTGGTTCTGCTTGAGTCATTTTAGATTCTACTCTCTGACTAGAACATAGGAGGAGCTCAAAAAATACACTTTTTAAAAAGGGAGAGAGAGGGAGGGAGGAGGGGAAGGAAGGAAGGAAGGAAGGAAGGAAGGAAGGAAGGAAGGGAGGGAGGAAAGACAGAAAATGGCTCACATAACAATGTAAGATGGTTGATGTTCAAAGATACAAGACAGTACACGTAATGCCTAATCAACAGTAAGAACCAAACACTGTGGTCCAAAAGAAAAGATTCAAAAAAATCTATGTATAGGAAGGTTTGATTTGCAGGTAAGTTGTTAATTCATTGCCTGGGCCAGGTAGGGAGGAAGAAAACAAAAATAAAAGAGTGTGTTATTCTTTATCAC
Organism: Mustela putorius furo; assembly: GCF_011764305.1. Taxonomy (NCBI): domain Eukaryota; kingdom Metazoa; phylum Chordata; class Mammalia; order Carnivora; family Mustelidae; genus Mustela; species Mustela putorius. Next base: position 32,893,344 of record NW_025422368.1, on the reverse strand, counting down.
CATGGTGCCAAAGTATTTATTCTGGAATCTGTATCTGTTTCCCACTTCCAATAATTTACATTACTTATCAATTCTGCAGGACTACTCTATTCAGTGCTTTGTGATATCTAGTGTGAAGAAAAGAGTGTGCAAATTTCAAATATCAGATCATCTCGAATCAAATTCTAGCTTGACATTTACTAATTCAGTGATCTTGGCAAGTCACTTTCTGTCAGAAGTTGGAGGAGGGGCTGTAAAGTATCCCCCAAACTGAGAAGGCACTTGGAGAGCAGAAAATGAAGCAGGACACCCCATAGAGTCTACAATTTTCTTCAAGGTAACTTACTGATTGGGGATTGGGCAGTTAACCATGCTGCGCAACTATTCTCCACAGAGTCCAGCCCTCAGTCCACAGATTTTATAGAGTGAAGCATGTGCAGAGAGTGCTATGGTGAGATCCAAGGGTCTACCATTTAACAGACCTGTGGGGCCACCTGTGAGGCAGGAAGGTGAGAGAGGAAACTATGTTACCTCTACTAACTATCTAAAGAAGTTGAGGGAGGACCAGAGTGAGCCTTCCTGCATTCTGGTCAGGGCGTACATGAACCTCCAAGGGGCCTGGAACTTGTAACCCTGAGGCAATTCATCACACAGACATGAACAAGATGGAAGGCCAAAGACAGAGTCAGTATTATCAGCATTCTTACACCTTCCGTGCCTCAGTTCATTTTTGAAGTAGGCAAGTATCAGCACTACCTCATGGGATTGTTGAGAATACATAGATGGTAGACTTAGAACCATACTTGATTCATGATTTCTTTTTTTATTTTGGCTGATATTATTACTACCTAGCTATAAGAAAACAATGAAAGAAATGTGAATATTTCCATTTAAGAATGATTCAATTCAAGATACTTTTTGTGCCACAGAGTTATTAAACAAATCTTGCAGCAATTCTAAAATAATTTAGCCCAGGGAGCTGGATTTGGATATTGCCAAACCAGGGAATTAAAATATTTGTTGGTTGTCATTCACTCTTAATTCTGTCTAATGTGATTGCAAAGAGGAAAGAGAAGAAATTGCCACCACATGAAATGGATTTTCACTTTTTTAAAAAACTTTTTTTTAACTGTTTTTCAAGGCAATCAACACCTTACCCATGGACCAACTGTATACTTATTAAGGTGGTGAGTTGGTGCAAATGTGACTTTATAATGAATGAAATAGCAAAAAGTACCTTGAAAAAGAATTATACTAATTGTATTATCTATAATTGAGTGTATACTATGTGCCAACTATTTTATTATTTGATTGAACCAAGTAACACTGCCAATATTTGACATTTTTAATCTAAGAAAATGGCCATGGAATAAGGCTCAGCCTAAATACGTCTTTCTATTCTTCCAAATCACAGCATTCTTTTTTTTTTTTTTTTCCCCACAAAGGACATCAGGGCTTAGAAAGATTAGGTGACTTGCCAAAACCACAAGGTTATAAAGAGAACAGCATGGGGATATAAGCCCAGGCTTTGGGGATCATCTCATTAGTGGCTAATTTCAACATCCTTTGCATATTTCCTGGTCATGTGAATAATACAACATGTAAGAAATATTTGTTATAGTAAATGAGAAGCTAGGCAAAATTAAATATTTAAAAGAAGGTAAATACTTAGTGATTAATCAAAGGTAATACAAAGCCTGCCACTGTGTTAGCAGAACGTGTGGATTAAAGATGTGAATCCCATGTTACATAAAACCAAAGAGCATTTCTCTTCCATGTAATAATGAGATAATTACCATCCCTTGATTTGTGTACCCTATTGTATATCCTCTTTCTAAATTCTAAAAGGTTATGCTCATAGTGAAATGCAAAGGGAATTTATTATTTGTTTGCTTGACAACAAAGAGGGGCAGCGAGAAAGAGAAAATATTACACATTCAAGGAGAGGATCATTTTAGAGAATTTGAAGCAAAGATTTGGTGCAAGGCAGGGTCACCTGGTGGAAAGTGCCCCCGGCTGGGACACAGGGGAGCACAGCTCCTGACCTACTTCCCTCTAATTGCTGTGAACCTCGGGTAAATCCCTCTCCTTTTGGAGGCCTCTGATTCTACTTATCTGAAATAAGATGGCTGGACTAGATGCTCTCCAAGTTTCTTAGAGTTTTTAAAATTTATTGATCTTGTAAAATCAGACCATTAATTATCTTTTAAGTTTATGCTTTGCAAAGTGTTAAGATGGAAGAGATAAAATGGTAGAACACAAACATTAGCTTCTGATCGGAAAAATTTTCCATATTTAATTATAGTTTATTTCTTGTAAAAGTGGACACAGAGATGGGTTATAGTAAAACCAATATTGGACTAGGGCATGAAAAAACCTGGAAATTACTAAATACTTGAACATTTTTGGAAAATCAAATATTATTCAATATTCTCTCTATACACCCAATTTTACTACTTGCTGAAGCACTGAGTGCAAACATTTTGATTCATTCAGGTCTATAACATAATTTGGGGGACCTAGAAGTTTTGTTCTATTTTGTTTTTACAAGCGTGCAAGGACATCTGAGCTTTATTTGGTTTTAGAGTTGCTTCTTTGCTTTCGACATCATGCTAGTAAAAGAAAGTAATGGGATAATCATAGGTTCACTCATATCCATTGCTTCTGCCTGTCAATATCCTAATTACTTCTCTAACCCACTTAGATGACTCAGAGCCAATGCCATGAATACTGATGCTAAGAGATAATGCCAGGGAGACAACTTATCATAGTTCCATCCTGTCTTTCTGCTTTTACCCTTCCTCCAGCTGAGACTTTAAGGGCACAGTTAGAGCAGTCTGGTCATCAAAAGGGAATTCATTAGCCTTTTAAAATATGACAGCCTTATAGAATAGAAAACCTACAAAAAGAAGCACCTCGGACTTGCTGGACAGCATCTCCAATTATCAGCATTTTTTTCTGGCGCTTTAAGTTGTAACTGAATATTCTTAAATAAATATTGTAGGAATATGGGGTAGAACATATGTATTAACTTTTCAGTAAAATATATTCTTATTTATTTATATACAACATGCTCTATTTTAAATTTTATATTTATAGAAGATCATCATTCAGATATTTGACAGGATAGGTTTTTTTTTTTTCTGAAAAAGCTTTTCCAAACCAGAGTATAAAGACAAAAATATTAAAAAGTGACATTGATTGATGGTGAAAATATCCTATTTTCTTTTAACATTCAACAGCTTTTACATTCTATGATTATGGCTGCAGTAGGAATGGATTTGTTAAAGACTGTGGAATCAAATTATAATTATCCATGAAAATAGAAAGGAAGTCTTTTAAAATAAATATTCAGTTATCACTAGCAAAGATATCATTAAGTCTCTACAATGCTCTGGCCTCTACCACATGTAGAAAAATAAACTAGGAAGAGCCTTGTTCCTTAAGGAGCTTACAGTCTTTTGGGAGATCCACACACAGAAAGATAAAGCAACAGGAAGATGGTGAGCAACCATCATTGATATATGAACAACAGCACCACAAAATAATGGGTGCATGGAAGAGGGGACTCTCTTCTGAGACCTAAGGAAGGTACTCCAGAAGAGAAAACATCTAAGTTTTCTCTCAGATGTCTCTCAGAGTCTATTGCCAGGTGTCTCTCAGAGTCTATTGCCAGAGTCAGTCTATTGCCAGAGTCTCTCAGAGACTATTGCCAGGTGAAGAAGCAGAAAGAGGGCATTTCCACCAGAGGAGACATCCACAGATGCGAAGGAAGTATGTGGAGTGTTTAGGGAGTGGTGGCTAGGCCAGGGCAGCTTGGGTGTAAAGGTGAGCCCATGTCCCGCATGTTTCCATGCAAATGATTGTCACTCCACAGGTCCTGGTCTCATCCGGGAGACTAGATAGATGTCCCTCTCCTCCCCTAGGCAGCAAGGGCTTCCTTCTGAAGCTGCAGTCATTTCACTTATGTTTAAGTTTGCGTTTTCCCAATCACTAGAGATTATAATAAGGTTGGACCACTTGGCTTTCATTTTTCTTTGATATATCTCTTTCATCCATTTTCCCCAAATTGCTGTTTGCTTTTTGACATCTAGAAGCTCTTTACAAGTCATGTTTGCCATTTTTATGTTTGGCTTGTGCTTCTCCAGCATTTTGCTAGTTTGTTAGTCTGTCCATGATTTTATCCTGTACACGTGCTTTATTTTTCTAAGTGTGGTGAACACACACTTACTATGACAGGTCCTCCTGTGGGCCATGCCTCACCCAGCCCCACGAGCTGCATGGCTCCTGCCCTCTTTAACCCTCATTCCTCTCCTGCCACCCATCTAGAGTCCCGCCGAGTCTAAAAGCAGCCTTGTGCCTTCAACATACCTCTCCTTTCTAACTCCTCTCCTTCAACCACAATTTTATCTTGAAATATTCAATAAAGAAAGAAAAACCAGGTGTGCTGGGGGAAAACAAAAAAGTTAACACATTTACTCTTCATAATAACTCTAGGTGGAAGTTACGAATATTCCCAGATTACAAGTAAGGAGGCTGAGCCACATCATGAGAGGTTAGTAACTTGGTGTGCGTGAGGCCAGGAAATGTTCCAGAGCACAGCCTTTGAGCCTATGCTATCCTGCTTTCTTTAAAATTTGATAGATTTGCAGTTCATTTGGTGCACAATCTGAATTAGAGGTCTTTTCCCTCGAATGTGACATCATTTATTGTACTAACCACTCTTTCCCAGACTGATTTGAAATAATAAACTTATTCTAAAATAGATGTTGGTATCTACATGATTTCTTTGTAGCTCCTTGATTCTGTTTCTTCCTTCACTGCTACCGCATTGTTCCAATTGTGACTTTACAGCACCGGCGATGTTAAATATTAGAGTAAGTGTCCTTTTTTAAAAAATATTTGTCACTCTTCCCATGCATTTACCCTTCCAAAGAAATGTAGAGAATCAGCTTCTTCAATTCTTGATTTTTTTTTTTTTGGTGGATCGTAACTTGTGATGTAATGTACTTTTAAATTAATTTGAAGACAAAGGGCATCATCAAAATGATTATCTCTTTCATATAACAATACGTTGGTTTTCCATTTATTGAGGTCTTTCTTATACATCAGAGCATTTTTATACTTTTCTTCTGAAAGGTCTTACACAATATTTGCCAAGCTTATTGCTGAGTTTTTTTCACTGTTTTCCACTTTTAATGAAATCTTCAATTCCATTAAAATTTCTAATTGGATGCTGCTGACGTGTGGAAAAACTATTAATATTTGCATGTCTTATATATAATCACCATATTAAATTCTTATCTTAGCTCTAGTAGTTTCTTAATTAGAATTTTTCTTAGTCATACCTATGAAAATTTTTACCTTATCCTTTTTCTGCCGTATTTGTATTTTTTAATTATATTGTCTCCTTTTTTATGTATATAATGAGAACTCTTGGTGATAATATTCTTAATTTTCTAGGTCCTGGTTTTAACTGAAATGCTTCCAATGCTTCATCATTAAGATGTTCTTACACAGAAGTTTCGTTTTTATTCCTGGAGTACTTTATCCACTCTCACGTTTAAATGCCACTTTATCCAGTCCAGGACTTCAGGTTCCCAATCCTTTGTCTCAACTTTTTAGATCTTTCCAAATGTAGCATCCTGTGTTTCAGAGGAGAAGTCTGATACCATGTGAGACTCGTTCCACTGTGGTTCACCACAGCTTTCTGTGCTAGCTTCTAGAATTGTTTTATCCTTGGAGTTCAAAGATTTTACCTTTCATCTAAACCTATGTAGATTGGGAGTTAAGGTGGCTAGACAAAGTATCAGACACCCAGACTAATTTAATTTCAGATAAACAGGTGTGCCTGGGTGGCTCAGTCATTAAGCATCTGCCTTCGACTCAGGTCATGAAAGCCGCACGTGGGCCCCCTGTTCAGTGGGAGGCCTGCTTCTCCCTCTCCCGTTGCCCCTGCTTGTGTTCCCTCTCTCACTGTGTCTCTGTCAAATAAATAAATTTTAAAATCTTTAAAAAAATAACAATTTCAGATAAACAATGAGTTAAAACTCTCTCTTTCTGTCTCAAATGTATTTTTATTTGCTAAATCTAATGGCCCTTGCAGAATATTTATTGTCATTATTATTATTTTTACTTTATTATTCTTTGGCACTTTGTGAGCCTTTTGATCTAAAGTTTTTTTCATCTCAGAGAAATATATTTTTTATTATATCTTTGACACTTTGTACTGTGTCAGAAAATTGGTTCTTGAAATGCTTGGGCATATTGAATATAGTGTTACCTTTATCCCCCAGACAAGCTGTTCTTAATTTGGTTGTGTATCTCAGGTTCTTAGATGTTCACGTGATAAAACAGAACCAGAATGGTGGGTGGGTGGTTGGAGGTTTTTCCTTTAGTCTCTCTGTTCTTGTTTTTTGGGGGAAAAAATGGATACTGAATACCCTGAATTAATTCTCTATTTCCCATAATTTTTCTATTAAATTTATATTTTTGTCTTTTATGTCTTATTTTGGGAGATGTTGTCAGCCAAATTATTTTTATCATTTAGATCCTCCATTCAAGTGCTAAATTTTAGTTTCATGGTTTTAATTTCTAAGAATGTTTTCTTCATCTTGGATTATTCCTTTGTCATAGTAATTTGTTCTTCTACTGTGACTTTATAAATTCTCTTTTGTTACATTATTTTGGATTCCTCCAGGATTAATTCTGTTTAATCAGCTTTCTCCTTATACATGAAGGCGTTGGTTTCCCTCAAATTCTGGTAGCCCTTGGTTATCCATTCTTATTTTTACACACTCCACTCATGTTTGTAAATGAAGGATTGGGTTTATCAATATAGGTAACATGAGTGGTTCTCACAATAGCTGTTAAAAACCTGCTTTGCAATAAATCTCTCCCCTGAATAGGAGAGGGAAATTTAGGGTTCTGGAAATTAGGTTTGGGGATGGTGGATTTCTTTCCTTATATAAGCAGGAGGAGGCAGAAAAGTTGGACCCTTTCATTACTGTCAAAGCAAGTGTTCCTCTGGGTAGCACTTTTAAGATCAAGAGCTTTAACAAAGGACCATGTGAAATTTAAGAAAACAACAACACTGTTTTTAGAACAAGTTGATTTGGAGCCATTACTACAAATGATCACATTACCAGGGTGCATGATTCTCAAAATAACATAGTGATACTTAGCCACACTCATTGTGTGCCCAGCATTGTCTGCAAAAGACAGGGGAAGGCAGAATGGATCATACATGGTGTTATTTTCCATCTGTAGGAGTAAAATCTCTTCTCTTATTTGGATATTCAACAGAAAATAATTAGTGGTCAAATGTAAAATACAGAAACCTGCTATAAGACCATTCAGTTTCTTATAAAAGGGTTACATATAGAAGTAGAGCCAAAGTTCTGAAAAAAGTGTGTTTGCACTTTCAAATATTTTGCTATCAAAGTTTGGATTATGCCACATTTTTAAACTATACGGTGCAGGTTACCTGCTTTGAGGATTAAAACACACACAAAATATTTTAAGTTTAAATTTTCTTTCTCTCAAGCAACTACTTTCCTTCCTAGTTTTTGTCTTTTTTTTAACAAAGTTTTCCAATTCAAAATACATTCTGAGTATGTATCTGAAGCAGAGATGGTGCTTTGCGATGTCAAAGAGGAGAAACCTTGCATCTTTCTATTTGCTATCCGTAGGGTAGGACTGTCCCACCTATATATGGTTCAAAAATGAAGCTCTAGCCATCACTCTACATTCTAAGCACCAGAGGGGAGGAGGAGGATAGAAAAAGATGAAAGCCACATGCTGCTTGTTTTTTAAGGAAATTTCTCAATATCTACCTTGAACTTACTGCCACTGAAAGGAATTTAGTCACATGGCACACCTTGCTGCAAGGAAGGCTGGGAAATGTAGTCCTTATTTCAGGTGTCCATGTCCCCAGTTCAAAATCAATGACCTGTGTTCCAGATTCAAGGAAACTAAAGAGACATGAGGACTAAATGCATGTGTGATTCTGAATAAGATTCTAGACTTGAAAAATAATTTACTATAGAAAAAAATATTGAGATCATGGGTAAAACTGAAATATGTGCTGAGTTTTACATAATAGTATAGTGTCAATATTAAATGTCCTAAACTTGATAACTATGTTGTGGTTATATAAGAGAATATCTTTCTTATTGAGTAAATATACACATGTTAAGAAGTGAGAGAGGTTGTGATTTATGGAATTTACTCTCAAATGGCTTAAGTTTTTTAAAAATGCATTTTGTAATAAAATTATACATATATGGGTGGATAATAAATATATATAAGAAGATTATATAAATGGATGCATAGATTGATAGATAAAGATGATAACGATAGATAAAACTAGATAAAGATGGACAGACAGAACAAATAAACAAGACAATAAACAGACAGAACAAATAAAGCAAAATGCAAAATGTTAATGACAGGTAAATATAAGTAAACAGTCTCTGGGATTTCTTTATACTATGCTTGTAACCTTTATATGAGTGAAAATTATGTCATAATAAAAAAAGTTTTTTATATCAAAGGTTCTAAGAAAAACTTATTTAGGTTTGACTTAATGCCACAGAAAACACAAAGAGCTAATGCTTCAAATAAGCAAGAAGTTCACATCTTACATAGGTGTGCCCATCTGAGCCTGGAATGGCGCCTCCTGGTGCCAAGAATGCAGACTCCTTCCATCTTGTTTCTCCATTCATGGCTCCTATTTTCCCCGTCACCTCAGGAGCCAAGATAAATGCTGGAATTCTGGCATCTCAGCCAAAAGAAAGGAGATAACTGGAAAAACAAACAAACAAACAAAACACATTCCTTTCTTTTCAGAATACTTTCAAATAGTTGCACTTTCCTCTTACATCCCAGTAACCAGGAATTGGTCCTATAACCATATATGGCTGCACCATATACGCAACCTTACTTCTCCACATTCATACACTCACTAAAAATCAGGGGTTATTGTAGAAATTGGATATTGAAGATAATGAGGAGTAGCTGACACCCCATCTGAATGGGTTTTCTTTTTTTTAATCTCTTGAACCTTCCATTTGTTTATCCATTCATCCATTCCAAAGATATCTCTTGAGTGCTTAACATGTACCAGGCACTGCACTAGGATTTGAGATAAGACGATGAGAACGGACACATATTCTAAAGTCTAAAGGATGGCTGAGGATAAATTATTCAAAGAAGGGCTGAAGCAGAAAGACCAATTAGAGAAAAGAGCATATGTACAAGTCTCAAGGTGGGAGGGAGAATATCCCAGTTAAGAAACCAAAAGATCTGTCTGGTTGGAATGCAGAAAGCCAGATGGTAAGTGGGAGGAAAAGAACTGGAAAGATTATCAAGGTTAAAGTAACGTGGGAACTGAGGTAGGCTCATAAAGTTACTTGTGTAATAGGAATTCCGCAAAGGATTTGAGGCAGAGAGCAACACGATCAGTTTAATAATTGGAAGGATTTTCTGAGTACAGTGTAGACAACAGTTTGGAAGAGTGCAAGAAGATAATAAACTTTAGAAATCCATGCAAAATAAGAGAGAAGGAAATCTGGGCAGAATCAAGACATGTTCAGGAGATAAAAACCTCAGGACATGATAATTTTGATTCTGTAAGAGAGGGAGCATGAGGGGGGAAAAGAAGTTGAAGGTGACCCCACATTTCCAGATTGTACATTTCTAGATGGATGGTGAGACATTTCCTGACACAGGAAAATACCAAATAAAGATTGCATTTGGGGCAAGGTGTTGATTTTCAGTTTGTTTTAAGAGCCTTGAGTTCGAAATATCTTTCAGACATCTGAACAGGTATTTCAGGGAGGCAGTTAAATACACAAGTCTGCTGCTCAGAGGAAATGTCAGGACTAGAGAAACAGATTCTAGAGTGTTTGGCACATGGATAGTTGGTAACAAAAACCACAATCCCAGATGAGATCACCTGCAGAGATAACAGGAGAATTTAGAGCTTGAATATTAAAAAAAAAAAAAAACACAACAACAACAACACCATAAACAGCAGGCAAAAGGAGGGTGGCAAAGGAGACAGTGGAATAGCTGGGCAAGTGGAAGCTGAGTCAGAAGTTTGTAGTGTAGTAGAAACAATGGAGGAGCACTTGGGAACACTAAGCAAAATCCCATTCTGCAGAGCGATCAAGGAAGACAAGGCCAGAAAGTCAAATTTCAGACAAGGGGGTTCTGAAATGTTACTGCAAGGATAAGGGGTGACAAATACCTCTTCAACTCATTGGAGTGGGGGGTGGATGTTTTGTGTTAATATGGGGACCGCTCTGAAGATGATTCTCCAATGATCCTAGTAAAGACTTAGCTTTGTTGAGGACTGCATTCCACAGAATAAATGGAAATAGTAAAGTCATTAGTTTTTTTTAAACCACTCAATATTTTGATGTTGGTTTCAATAACACAATGTTTAATCAATTTATGAATTTCCTGTCACTCAGTTCCCTTAGGGACACTGTCTGGATAGCACATGAGACTCTAAAAACCAAAATCAAGGCCCACTAAAACTGCCTTCAGTCTCCCAAAGAGTGGAACTGGGTTTGAGAGAGGGGATTGTACAGTCATCCCTCATCATCTCAGAAGGGATTAATTAGTTATTTCACTTACATTGGAAGAATTTGGCTTCAAAAACTGTACCTTTTTACAATAAGGAGCCATGTTAAGTGATCCCTTCTTATAATTAAAATATTTTAGTGGGTGAGCAACATAACTGCTAATCTAAGACCTATAGTTATTTTAACAAGCCATTACAATTGTAATGGTTCTAGTAATTGTTATCATTCAACAAAATATCATTCAACAAAAATCTTTTTTTTTTTTCAAAAAAAATATTTTATTTATTTTGGGGTGCTTGGGTGGTCCAGTCAGTTATGCACCCAACTCTTGGTCTTGGCTCAGGTCTCTGTGTACCTAGACAATGGATCCTTCTTTTCACCAGTTTTCACAAAAACCGTTTATTTGCAAATGAGTCCTTTGGTAAAAATGTCCTTCACAGAATTATTCCCTTTATTTCTACTACAAATCCTATGAAATTTTAGCATAACTGCTAAAGACTGCAAACAATTGAGAAATTATTGCCTTATCAGGCGAAAACAGATGTAGCCCCAGATGAAATACCTTATATTCAAATGCATGAATTGCCTATTTCAAATCCAATTTCAAAATACATGTTGGCCTCTATTCAGCATTTGGGTTTTGATTCACAAGCAACAAAGTACCTGAATGTAAATTGATTTTGGTGGCATATCTTTCAAGTAATGGTAAAGCAACTGAGGGCAAGTAAGTGCTTTCTTTTCTCTCAAGTAAATAGTGAAGTCACAAAGATCAATATTTCCGGGAAAAGGGGGAAACCTTTCGTAAGGGGTCTGCAAATCCACTGAGCATCAAGCATTGTTCACAGAAACATAAAAGCTATTACTGGTATCACCTGCTTTTCAAAAGTTCACGCATTACCCCTTTGCTTTTACAAAAGACCTACATTCGTACCTGTTTTCGCCATCCAAAAGAAATTTGAAGAGAATTTTCACTCTTACAGGAAAAGGTAGAAAGCAAAAATAGCATTAGGTGTTTGTTGGTAGAGACAGCTGGGGCCCCCCAATTTTCTTCCCCAGGAGTCACCCTGAGTATCTCAGCATCAAGCCAACAGAGCTTTGAACGGTGTCTGTGAGCATCTCCCTTTATTTTGTGCATCCATTAGCAAGATGTGTCCTGAGGTTGCAGAAAAGCCTATGAGAGGTTATTTTGGTCCGGGAATGCTGAAAAAAAATTTTTTCCCTATAAATGAATGCTAATTGCTTCTCCACTATGCGATTTCAGGTTGCAAAAGGTTTCAGAGGCATGCTGTGCTTTTGGATAGGAGGGAAACCAGACTTCGTTGGTTCTCCCCAACTTGCCTGCCCTAAGATGAGAAGCTCTGATTAGTTTGTTCAATCACTACAGGCACAGAGCATCCCCCATCTTCATACCTTGTAGATGGGAAGCTGAAATGAGGTTATTGATCTTCTCAACTATGAGAGTACAAGAGTAACTGTAACCATGAAAAATAGACCTTTCAGAAGTCTGTGAACTTAGCCATTCAAATAATGGCTCATAAGGCATGATTTGCTATGATTTGGGATAATTTTACAAAACACAATTTTCTGCTCTCTTAAAAACAAATGCAAAGAGAAACGAAAAATTTTTGTGTCTCCCAACCGACATGACACATTCATTCTCTGCTTGGTCAGTGTTTTGTCATTCTTTCAAAAAGAATTTATTTATTAATGTCAACACCAATGCAGCTTTGCCCTGCATGGGGCATATATCTGTTGTTTTTTCGAAATTTCAGCTGAGGTTGACTATAGTTTCTTGGGAAATGAATAGCAAAGCATCTCTTTTTCTTCTTGGCAATCTCTTGACATAATTCTATTTTACCGCCATCAACTTTTCTCTTTTTCTTAGATTCCTTATGTTTATATCACCACTCTTTGTTCTCTCTGATTCAGAATTTCTGAGAAAGCCTGGCCTGGAGTAACCAGCATTCCAAGGTTAGAAGAAATAACCAGTCCCTAGCGAGAAATGATGGCTCAGTCACACGAGTAGCCATATACCTGTTTCCCAAATACTAACCCATATAACCCCTTATCTTCATTGATATATCATGGAAAATATTCCCATCAGCCAGCCATTGGCTCAGACTATGATTTCTGGCCCAGGAAGTTCTAGTCAGACTACCTAGATTGGTCTCAGTTTTTTGAGTTATCAATTGTAAAAGACCAAGGTTACCCTCTTCCCTACCCCCAATCTACATGAACCACTATTTCATCAGAAATAAGCATGTGGAGAATTACATTAAAGCAGACGTATAAAATCAAGCCCCGATTTGGTTTTTATTATTACATGTCAGCAGACATACACTGTCCTTGGGCCAAAAACAACTTCAGTGCTTACCCTCAACTGATGTGCTTTCTTTGTCCCAGATTATCAATACACAGTTTCAGACTGGCCCAGTCTACAGACCACTCTGGGTGGTAATGACCAAGATGCCTGAGAGAGCTAGTTTCACTCTGGACTCTGTAATTGGCAAACACTCTAAAGTTTTAATCACCTGAAAGCGGAATACGATCGTGACTTAAAACTAATGCAGACAGAGAATATGTATTGATGGACAGAGATTTTCCCATGTATTGATTCAGAAAGGCATGTCATAAAGCAGTATGAGCTCATTTTTATTAAAGAACAACTCTGCAGTGAAGAGTCAGCAAGTGTAGAATGGCAACTTCTGGGTGATAGACGTATGACTGATTTTTTTCCTTTGTTTAATTTTTGTTATTTATTTGACCTCATTTTGGTATCGGGATCATGTATGTCTTTTACTTACATATTAAGACTCATGGAACTGATTATTTTTTTGTTGTTGTTTACCATTTGTCCATTTGTTCAGTATTTTTGAATTTCAATTCAGGGCCTATTACTGTGTCTCAATATGCCATGGAAAGTGGCTGGCTTGAGGCCCCCGTAAATACGGGACACAGTCATAGAGGTGACAAAATATAGGTGCCCAAATGGAAGGGTTGAAGTTAATTGGAGTTTTTATTTTCATAGCATCTAGTTTCAAAGATGTATTTGGTTGAAGAGTAGCGATTTCATAGGGCTTCGCTTAACACTAAATGGAATTACATCTACGCAGGTTTTCCTCACCTTCTTCTGACTTACCATTGATCACATGCCCATAACAAATGGATAATTGTTACTTTTCTTTATTTCACAAAATATACTGTGGTACCGCCATTTAGGGGGAAAAAGAAGTTTCACTAAAATGAACCAACTTGGACTGATATCAACAGCAGGTTTTGCAAATTTCTTGGTTTCTGCATTGTAAGTTTTCTTCAATAAATTAATCCTTATCTCCATAGGGCAGGCTTTTGACATGTCTGGAACAAAACTCAGCCAAATGTCAAAATAGGAGGGACAGAAACAGCTCAACTGAAACCTATCAGCCAAATCCAACTTAGAAGAATTTATTTATCTGGGACAGAGAGCACTTAAGAAATTGATATTGGCAAAGTGGAACTTGTGGCATATTAATAAAAGACACTACATGCATAGGTTTTTAAAATAGTAAATCCTCTAGCCCTTTAATGCCTTATTTATATGGCATCAGGCTCTCCAGAACAATACATAAAAGCAGTGTGCCTCCTCAGTAGAATATTCTAGTGTTCTTCAGCTTGAAAAGGAATAAATTATTTCAAACTTTTCCCTTAAACTTTGGGATTTTGTAATTTAAATTATAGAAGATTATGTTACTTGAGGCTTCAATCTTATGAAGATGCCCCCATCTCTGTAATTAAAGGCTTCCACTCAGGGTAAAGGGCATTATTAGAAGAAGCAGAATAAAATATAGTATTTGCTTTTCGATACATTCTTTTCTCCTCCCCTGCTCACTGAAGAAATGAGGGGCAAAGAGGGTCCCCAAGGTCCCCAAGGCTGCCAGCTCTCCACAAGTACCGAACTAGCTAAAATAGTGGGAGAATCATGCAGCCCTCTCTTATTTAACTGGGGCTCAAAAGCAAAGTAAGAAAAGATCCCCTCAGGTCCCCCCAAGATGTCTGAGGAAGGGACTCCCCTTTGGAAAGAGCAGGCTAAGTTGCACTTCTTTTTTTTTTTTCTTTTTCTTACCGCAAGAAGACAAAAATAACATCACCACCCCAGAGAGGAACCCCTGCAAGGATCGTGCATTACTCGTGCTTGGCACAATGGCCATGCATCACTTGGTCCAGACCTGCCCAGGTGTTGACACCAAGGCCCAATCTCTATTGACTCCTTTGATATTTGTTTCTTGCAGCCTGTGTTCAGTGTATGATTCATCAAGTGCACCGCAGACAGCTGACGAAAAAGCCTAAGATGTTAGTTAGAGAACCAGCCTTATGGACTGACACGGCTTCTTACCCCACAACTCTCAATGGCAATGAAATGGAATAACACCAAGTGCCCATGCTTTTCTCTGTGTTAATAGAGTTCAGGGAAGAAAGGCAGTGGAAAATATAAATGTCAGAAAAGAATGAACATTCAGGTCCAAAATGGTGCTTGAGTAAAAAAAAAAAAAAATCACAGCGGGTTCTTATTGTTCAATTCCAGCCCATTTGCCGAGAATAAAAAGACAAAGCAAGGTGAGTAAAAGGCAGGATAGCAGGCTGAGCTGGAATTTGCCACCTTAGCTTTAAATGCTACTGAATTTATGAGTCTCACTGTTTTACCATTGGCCTTCCCAGACCTCACTTGACCTCCATCCAGAAAGATGGGGAGAGTTTGGATGAGCAAGACAGCTCTGATGTGGAATTAACTCTAGGAAGAAAATAACACACCACACCATGAAGGAATTACTAAATTTAAAAACAGTTAATGAATTAAATCCTAGTGGAATTCCTGGGGTATGCGTTCAGAAATTCGATTCATGAATTTGCCACAAACCTATGCCTCATAACAATTATATCTCCACAAACGAAGGATCTATAAAACCCAATTTTTGAGAGTTGAACTGAACCTGAGTGGGTTGCATCTTAATGTATTCAAACAAAAAAAGACCATTATAGATATATTGGATTTCTGGTTCTTTTGAAACTCGTGATTCAGTATCTTATGTCAGGTTCATTTTGAAAGAATTGTGATTTATAAGGGAGAAATTGTGGATTTCGTGAAGGTCTTCTTGGGAAATATTTATTTTGTATTGAAGTATAATTCCAGTTAAGCTGCCTCGCAGAAATGAGTGAAAATTGCTTCTGTCATCATCGAGATAAAGGGTAGTTTCAGGTTTCAGAAATTCCAAATTATGTTCACCTGTGACAAGAGTAACAGTAGAGTCACAGATCTATATCCATGCCATAGAAATATAGAACTTCTCTGAAACATGATGATTATCTTACATGCATCTACACTTCTCCCTGCTCATCCATCCCAATATAACTTGGTCACTGTAAATGTTAAAAAAGGATGTTTTCTTATACTAGGAGTGCTCCTCATGGGATCATATGTAAAAGGATCCATGCAGGATCATAGTTTTGTGTATTCAATCTTGCCCTTCTGATTATGCAGGAACCGTGGAAAGGAATAGAGAACTGGCCCATCTGCTTACACATACAGGTAGTTCTTGAACAGTAGGTTCTCATCAAACACTTCTTTGAATGGTTTCCTGGCAACAATGTTCAAGTTATTAGCCTGGCATTCAAGGCTTGTCTTCATTTGTTCTAATCTAGCCCTTTGCCTTGTCTCTCATTCTCACGTAACGAGTGCTATCACTGCATAAAACCTTGGACTCTACCTGAAAATGTCCTATTCTTCACACTGTCTCGAACAAACTCTCCTCACCATTTTTACCAGGCTGAAGGATCCGGTTAAATTACTTCTAAGATCCCTTCTAATTTTAAATGTAATGATTCATGATTCTAGGAAATACTACTTCCTGCTTGAAACATTCTTTGATTCCCCAGGCTGAATATAATCTCTCTGGCTTTGTTCCCTGCTCTTATTGCTCATTCATGGTCTGTATGTTACCTATTTGTATCCTTGGCTGTATCCCCTGCTGCATTTACAAGTTCTCTTAGCAATGCCTCCTTTGGTTCACCTTGTGTCTCCTACAGCCCCAAGGCAGTACTTGGCTTTCAGGATATTGTCTCTAATTACTGAACTGCAGTGAGTACTAAGCAAAATTCCCAACAATACAGGAGTTTTATATGATGGCTTATTTACCAGCTTTCCTCTCCTGTGTGTTGGAAGCCCTCTGCCCAAAGTAGCTCAGGGAGATGGCTGTTTTCTGGTCCTAATTCACTTCCTCTCTTGCCTTGGCTACTCAGTCCTTCTGCCTACGTTGACCATGATGATGTGACTGCCTTACAGAAATTTTGCCGTTGCACCAAATATGCCAATTATAAGCCTTTCTGTCTGTTTAATTGCTAATTGAGTTTAATAACTCGATTGATTAATTGAGTTCTTAAAGCTTTCTGCCTCTGTTACATGGAGTTCATCAGATTTACCTGCTGTTCTTTCTAGATCTAAATCTGATTTATAATCTATATATCCCTGGAAATGTACAGGTGCACCCCTGTTTTCTGACTCTTTGATAGGCCCTTGCCGTACATAAAGAATTATATTTAACTGTCTGATACAGAATGGCTGATGAATTTTCCAGACCTGGAATGGGGAAAAGGCTATTTAGTTCCAAGGCTTAAAGTTTTACTCCCATGATTTCCAAACCCATGTTCCTGTAATGGTTTGAACAACTATTGTGTAACAGTTTCCATGCGTGTTATCTTATTAGTTTCTTGGAATAATTCTAAACATAAAGTTGACAAAAATGGAAGGGTAAGATACAAAATCAAGTAAAACTAATGCTCAAACTCTTTTAATGGGCTAATGTAGGTCATAAAGCCAGTAACAGGCACCTAAGGCAGAGTCTAGTGCTCCAAGGGTGACACCCAGGGTGTCAATTTGTCAGCTGTGTGGCCCATGGCTGGTTCACTTCGAGCCTCTGAGCCCCATCTGTGTGTTGCTCCAGGGATGGGAATTACTCTTTCCTGAAGATGGCTTCAGAATGGAATATCAGCAAATTGCCTTGTCTGCTCAGGGAGCTGTTTCACACAGCAAACGCCTCCCAGTCAGATGTTCTGCTTAACCTACATGCTCTTGGCTTTGCTGATTAGCTATTCATGCCTGTTACCAGAGAATAAAAACCAAAACTAAGACTTACTCTGCAGTGTGTTCTGTGGACCAGCAACGTTAGCACTGCCTGGGAGCTTCTTAGAAATGCAGACTCTTGGGCCTCATCCCAGACCACCTGAACTCTTATGACTTTTAAGTACTCTAGGGCACCATATGCATTTAAGATACTTCCTTTATGGTATAGGAATATCTTTAGTATGTTTGTGATTGAAGGCAATCAAAAAACTCTCAATTGCTTGGTTTTTATTCTTTATTTATTCATTATTATAAAAAATTATAAACTCTGAAGACAGCCTTCATTGCCCTTGGAAAGCACTCCCTTGTTTATAATAGCCTCACAACCCGAGTGCCAGATTTGACTTAGACCTCTGCAGTATGCAAAGAAAGCCCATCTAACTCAGCTTTCTTATGGCAGAAAGAGAAAAGAAAAATCAATTGATCTGGTAGGTTTTGGAGGGCAAAATATTCTAATGGAAATATCACTGGCGAGGGTTCAAGAAATTGTGCATGTGAAGAGTCTTCCTCTGGCCATAGCAACATTTTTCTGGACAAGTCTCCTTGTCCAGAAGACAAGGGGTAAGAGAAACAGAAAGAAAATAAACTATCGGCACTACCTCAAAATAAAATAAAAAGCTTCTGCATAGCAAAAGAAACTATCAACAAAACTGAAAGACAAGCTCCTGAATGGGAGAAGATACTTGCTAATAATATATCCGATAAGGGGTTAATACCCAAAATATATAAAGAACTTACACAACTCAACACTGAATAAAAACTAACAACCTGATTAAAAAATGGGCAGAGGACCTGAGTAGACATTTTTTCAAAGAAGACATGTAGATAGCCAATGGACACATGAAAAGATGCTAACATCACTGATCATCAGGGAAATGCAATTCAAAACCATAATGAGATATCACCTCATACCTGTAAGGATGGCTAAAATTAAAATGACAGGAAATCACAAGTGTTGGCAAGGATGTAGAGAAAAGGGAACCTTCTGTTTACTGTTGGTGGAAATGTCAATTGGTGCAGCCATTGAGGAAAACAGGAGGGAGGATCCTCAAAAAAATTAAAAACAAATACCATATGATCCAATAGTTCCACTATTGTGTCTTTATCCAAGGAAAGTGAAAACACTGATTCAAAAGGCTATCTGCATCCCTATGTTTACTGCAGCATTATTGACAACAACCAAGATATGGAACCAGTCTACACATCCATCAGCAGACAAGTAAATAAGGAAAATATGGTGTGTACAAATGCATATGTGCACACACATACACGCAGTGGATTATTATACAGCCATAAAAAAGGATGTGATCATGCCATTTGAGATGACATCAATGGACCTAGAAGATATTACTTTAAGTGAAATAAGTCAGCCTGCAAAAGACACATACCATATGATTCCACTTGCAAGTGGAATCTTTTTTAAAAAATGGCTAAGTGAACAAAAAACAGAGTCAGATCAATAGATACAGAGATCTGTTTGTTGCCAGATGGGAAGAGAGAGAAGAGTTGGGCAAAATGGGTAAGGGGGATTGGGAGATACAGGCTCCTGCTAGTTATGGACTGAAAAAGTTACAGGAATAAAAGGCCCAGCATGAAGAAATACAGTCACTGATGTCATAATAGCTGGGGATTTACTGGGGACAGGTGGTAAGTACACTTGTGAACTTAGCATCATGTATAAACTTGTCAAAGCACTAAGTTGTACACCTGAAATGAACGAGCATTGTGTTTCAACTATACCGCAGAAGAAATTGTCTTCCTCTAAACAGCCAGATAGCATTGGGCAGGCCCCTTCCCACCGCTGGGCCTTGAGTTTCCTCATTTTTATTAATTTTGAATCACAATATAGCCTAAGGTTCCTTCCCATTCTAAACACTCGTAGGCACTCTACCACTACTTCCTTACTACATCTCTCCTTGTCCCCCTCATCTGCTTCACCACTGAGAAGCCCAGCTCAGTTTGGCTTCAGTTATTACTAGGACTTCTGATAGATCTCCTGCTTAATGCTGCCCTCTCCCAGTCCAGGTCCACACCACCACTAGCTCTGTTCTCAAAGGAAAATCTACTCATGGCCATCTCATGCTTACCTGATTTCAGTGGTCCCAAGGTAGTGTCCAAACACCGGACGTGGCCTTCAAGACCCTTCCTGTTCCTTGAAGGTGCTGTGCTGTCCTCTACCCTGGTTTCCAGTCCCTCTTGCCTGAAATATCCCCTGCCCTCCAGCTTCATTACCAGCCAAATCCTGTTTATTGTCCAAGCATCTACGTCACCATCACTGGGTAAGGTATCCTTGTTACTGGAGTACTTTGTCATATTATTTGATGCTTCTTATTGTTACTGCTCATTAGAATGAATCCTCCTGAAGTCTGAAACCATTCTTCCCTGCTCACAATCATGATCTTGTAGCTAACACCAAGCAAGCACTGTGAATTATTGTTTGAATTATTCCTATTTGAATTCCTACTCTTATACTTCTTAGTTATTGATCAAATAATAATAATAATAATGAATTCTAAATGTTGTTTTAAGGATGAGGCATAATTAATCTAAAGCACCTCGAATAAACCGTGGCATATATTAGGCACTTAAGATACACTATTACTATTGTTATTCTTTTCTTTCTTTAATTATAGCACTTAGTATGGGCTTAATTATAATTACCTGATAACTAAAAATCTCTTTCTTACTTTGAATGCTAAAGGGAATAGACAAAGAAGTAGACATATTAATCAACTACACAAATGGATCAAATTAATGGTATTTCTTTATCCCAATGAAATAGAGAATCATATTGTTATGTACTAAGTATATATAATTAATCAAATGTATTATAAATTATGCAGCAATATATTTAGAAAATATTGTATTGAATTATCATAAAGTATGATTAAATTCTTCCAGTAAATGTTGTATGATTTGTTTCCTTGAAGCTTAAGCTAATGGAAAAGGCCTGGGAGAAATTGCCATTTTGAAGAAAACAGATCCTGGATACTTATAACCTAAAAGGAAATCTGGCATGTGTCTCTTAATATTCTTAGAAATTACTCATTGGTTCAGCATTTATTAATTTATAACTCTTCAAAGTTATGAATTGAAAGGGGTCCTAAAGTCCAATCTACCATCCCATATTTGAATCTCCATGGCACCGTCCTTGCCAAGTGGATGGACGGCCTCTGCTTGAGCAATTAGACCATTAAATCTCTATTAGTTCCCATAGCAACATAGCATTTATTAATGGTTTATCTATGAGTATATAGAATATATTCTCTGCAAATCAGAAACAGATTTACAGTGTAGTCATAGAGGGAACAGGAAGGTGAACAATGGATAAGGAAACAATAGAGTTATTAATAGAAATTTAGCTTAGGTTTTCTTTCTCTGCCAAGCATTAAATAACGACAGAGGTAGAAGTCACGACTTGCAAAAATCCAAATATGAGTGTTATTATGTGACTGGCTTATCGTTCACTCTTATACTCTTTCCCAATTTACAAATATTTTTCACTGTCTCCCACCCATTCTTCTCTTCTCTTTCTTTAATCGTTCCTCTTCATCTGATGCCTCCTTTCTTTCCACGTGCCCCCTTGACTATTTTCCTAATATCTTTCTTGGTTTGGCCAAATATTCTTTTATTTCTGTAATGCAAAGATATAATTTTGGTTTAATAGCCAGAAACTGAACTATCATTAAAAATATTCAGACATATTAAGAATAGGCTGGACAGACATATAAGAATATGTCATCAAAGTCTCCATTAATGTAGATTAGGTAGATGGATGATTTAGGTTTACAAATATCTGTTAAGTTCCAAATAGTAACACACTGCAACAAATAACAAGTGAAATCTGAATCTGAATGCCTGTCTTTTTTTTCTTAAGATTTTATTTATTTATTTGACAGAGAGACATAGCAAGAGAGGGAACACAAGCAGGGGTAGAGGCAGAGGGAGAAGCAAGCACCCTGCTGAGCAGGGAGCCCGATGCAGGGCTTGATCCCAGCACCCTGAGATCATGACCTGAACCAAAGGCAGGCACTGAGCCACCCAGGTGCCCCTGAATGCCTGTCTTGAGAAAGTTAAAATCTGGTGGAAATTTATAGACAGAACTAACTGAACACAGCACAAAACAGACCATAAGAAGCCATTCAAAGAGATGAAAATAAGGAATTAAAATCAAAGTGATACAAAACAAGAGAGAAGGCGAATATTATTCAGGGAGGAGGAAATAGAAATAGAGTAATTGGTAAATGGAAAATTAATGTTGACCATAAGTATTATATTTCAAGGTATTTAAGATAAGAAAGGCATGTTTCAGAACTTAAAATACATTAATATTAATTTTAAAACTCAGGGGCACCTGTGTGGTTCAGTCAGTTGAATATCTGATTCTTGATTTCAGCTCAGATCATGATCTCCAGGTCATGAGAACAAGCCCCACATTGGGCTCCTCACTGGGCAGGGAGCTAGCTTAAAATTTTCTCTCTCCCTCTTCCTCCACCCCTCCCCACTTGTGTGCTCTGTAAAACATTTAGTTAATTAATTAATAAAATTAATAAAAATCATATAAACCCCACACTCAGCCATTTATAAATAAAATATATTCATCAATAAAAGCACTGCATGCTATGACTTTACTAAATCTTTATTATGAATTAAATAAACACTTTGCAAATAAAAATATTTTATTAAGGCAATAATGAAGATTATTATAAATTGACCTAAGGTACATGTGTCAGGCGACAATGAACAGCTTCTGCCTTTAAGAGGAGAAACCTTAAAATAATAGGTAAAGGGGCGCCTGGGTGGCTCGGTGGGTTAAAGCCTCTGCCTTTGGCTCTGGTCGTGAACCCAGGGTCCTGCGATCGAGCCCCGCATCGGGCTCTCTGCTCAGTGGGGAGCCTGCTTCCTCCTCTCTCTCTCTCTGCCTGCCTCTCTGCCTACTTGTGATCTCTACCTGTCGAATAAATAAATAAAATCTTTAAAATAATAATAATAATAGGTAAAGATGTGGAAAGAAATTTAAACATTTCTGTAAAGAATCTTATTAAAAATTTTCACCATTGCTATTAGATTCTCTACCATTGAAGTTTTCTAATGGTAAAAACCACTTTTCAAGATTATCTCAATGATGCAAGTATTTCTATTTTTCATCTTTTAAGATAAATATTATAGACAGTAATAAGAAAATATTTAATGATGAAAAACCAATTAGCAACAAGTGCAGTATGTCAAGTAAAAGCAATGCTGTTTTCTTACCAAATAGCACAGCATCATTTATATAAATGCCATCCTTTCCCAAAGAATAGAATCCTTTCACTTGATGCAGTAAATTGCATACTGTCTTTTTACAGCTGTTCTGAAGGACACAGATATTTTTGAGCTTCATTTATAAAACATAAATATCAGACTGTTGTTATAGCCTTCTTGTAATTCAAATTAGCTTTAGTGCTGGCTGAACATATCACTCACCCCGTGGAAAGTAGAAATGGTGACAATTTAAAGCTAACATCATGAAATGAAGATGAATATATGAAATGTTACTTCAAATGGCTTAAGTAGATGCTATTAATACTTAACATGAGGATAGCAGGATCTTGGTAAAAGAAGAGCCATTTGAAATTATTTCTACTTCTTGTAGGAACAATCCACCTGCTTCTAGATGTGTCTTATCCTATGTACAAAGTGATGTGTCCTGGGAGAGATGTAGATATTGGGCTGTGAGGTGACGGGAAGAGAGAGACCATTTTTCAGGGATGGTTATAAAGGTTTCTCAAAGAAGGTGGCATTTGGCCAACAAACGCATCAAAAAAAAAAAAGCTCCACATCAATCATCATCTGGGAAATACAAATAAAAACCACAACGAGATACCATGTCACACCGGTCAGAATGGCTAAAATTAACAACTCAGGAAACAATAGATGTTGGCGAGGATGCAGAGAAAGTGGAACCCTCCTACACGTTGGTGGGAATGCAAGCTGGTGCAGCCACTCTGAAAAACAGCATGGAGTTTCCTCAAAAAGTTAAAAGTAAAGCTTCTGTAAGACCCAGCAATTGCACTACTGGGTATTTATCCAAAGAATACAAACACAGTTATCAGAAGGGGCACCTACATCCAATGTTTATAGCAGCAATGTCCACAATACTCAAAATATCCAGAGCCCAGATGTCCATCAACAGATGAATGGATAAAGAAGATGTATATATAAATATGTGTATATAACATATGATAAATATATAGGACTATTACTCTGCCATCAAAAAGAATGAAATTTCGCCATTTGCAATGATGTGGATGGAACCAGAGGGTTTATGCTTAGTGAAATAAGTCAGTCAGAGAAAGACTAATATCATATGATTTCACACATAGTTGGAATTTAAGAAACAAACAGAGGAGCATAGAGGAAGGGAGGGAAAAATAAAATAAGACAAAATCAGAGAGGGAGACAAACCATAAGAGATTCTTTTTATTTTTTTTAATTTCTTATCAGTGTACCAGAATTTGTTGCTTATGTACCACACCTAGTGCTCCATGCAATATGTGCCCTTCATAATACCCACCACCAGGCTCACCCAATTCCCACCCCCGCCCCTTCAAAACCCTCAGATTGTTTTTCAGAGTCCATAGTCTCTCATGGTTCATCTCCCCTTCCAATTTCCCTCAACTCCCTTCTCCTCTCCATCTCCCCATGTCCTCCGTGTTATTTCTTATGCTCCACAAATAAGTGAAACCATATGATAATTGACTCTCTCTGCTTGAATTATTTCACTCAGCATAATCTCTTCCAGTCACGTCCATGTTGATACAAAAGTTGAGTATTCATCCTTTCTGAGGAAAGCATAATACTCCATAGTGTATATGGACCACATCTTCCTTATCTATTCATGTGTTGAAGGACATCTTGGTTCTTCTTCATAGAAGCCATTGCTTCTATGAATATTGGGGTACAGATGGCCCTTCTTTTCACTACATCTGTATCTTTGGGGTAAATACCCAGTAGTGCAATTGCAGGGTCATAGGGAAGCTCTATTTTTAATTTCTTAAAGAATCTCCAGTGTTTTCCAAAGTGGCTGCACCAACTTGCATTCCCAACAACAGTGTAAGAGGGTTCCCCTTTCTCCACATCCTCTCCAACACAGCTTACTGCCTTCTTAATTTTGTCCATTCTAACTGGTGTAGGGTGGTATCTCAGTGTGGTTTTGATTTGAATCTCCCTGATGGCTAGTGATGATGAACATTTTTTCATGTGTCTGATAGCCATTTGTATGTCTTCATTGGAGAAGTGTCTGTTCATATCTTCTGCCCATTTTTTGACATGATTCTCTGTTTTGTGTGTGTTGAGTTTGAGGAGTTCTTTATAGATCCTTTTGTCTGTACTGTCATTTGCAAATATCTTCTCCCATTCTGTCGGTTGCCTCTTTGTTTTGTTGACTGTTTCCTTTGCTGTGCCATAGAGATTCTTAACTATAGGAAACAAACTGAAGGTTGCTGGAGGGGCTGTGGGTGAGAGGATGGGGCAACAGGATGGCGGGCATTAAGGAGGGCACTTGAGGTAATGAGCACTGGGTGTTGTATACAACTGGTGAATCACTAAACTCTACTCCTGAAACTATAAATAAATACATACATAAATAAACAAACAAACAAATAAAAGGTGACATTTTATAGAGATGTCAGTGTCAAATGGAAATGGATATTGAAGTAAGAGAAAGGATATTTCAGGCAGAAGGAATACAAAAATAGAACCACAGAAGCAAGAAAGTGCCTGGGGCATATGGAGCAGGGAGTTTGACAAATGTGTGGGACTCACGGAATTCCTGACAGGAAAGTGGTGGCAGGTAAGATGGGATAGTACATTTGGAAACAGACTATGGAGTGGGGTGAGTGTCATGCAAAGGAATCTGGTCCTAATTTGGTAGCGAATATTAAGCCCAGGGATTCTTCCCCGAAGTTTTTAACCCAGAACATTCACACGATCTGAACCCTGCTCTCGTGGGGGTGCTCAGAAAGCACCCAGTTCCACTAGGTACTTTACACACATTATCCAATACAGTCACCACAAAAGAATAGTTGCAAGAAGATGAGTGAGCCCATTTTACAGAGGAGAAGCTGTGTCAGAGAAGCTGCATAACTTGTCCATGCTCAACAGTCTGATAAGCAAAACATTTTTATGCTGAATTTTATGTCCCTTACTCTTCATAATCCTATTTTCATGATTTTATTGTTTAACCAAGATCTTGTGACTTCACAATTCTGTTACTATTCATAATTTGGTATTTTGTTTTTAAATATTTTTATTTGACAGAGAGACACACAGCGAGAGAGAGAACACAAGCAGGAGGAGTGGGAGAGGAGGAACCAGGCTTTCCACCGAGCAGGGAGCCCGATGCAGGGCTTGATCCCAGGACCCTGGGGTCATGATCTGAACCAAAGGCAGACTCTTAACAACAGAGCCCCCCAAGAGCCTCATAATTTGGTATTTTGGAGAAGAGAGAAAATGGGAGAAAGTTAGATGAGTTTAGAAGTCATTTTAATAAAACAATAAGAAATAATATTTCTAATTGAAATCATTCAATTGATTCAATGAATGATTCAACTGAATCATTCAATTCTGTCCATATATCAAGTAAAATCAAATCTGAGCTACCATTGTTCCTAAAAAATACATGCTGAGAAACTGCATGATTATTAATTTAGGATTTTATTATAATGTTGAGGACTCTAACACAAGTGCAAAATTAAATCCCTTTCGTGGTCTGTTAGGTTTCCTGTGATAATCAGAAACCTTTGCAATGTAGCTAGTAAGAGCTTCCTTAGCCAGATTCATTATTTGTAATTTCCACTTCTTTTAAACCACCAAAATAAAGCACTTAGTATGTGTGAGGCATAAAATATGGCAAGTATCTTAACTACATTTTTCTCAGTGTATTCTCATAACAACCTGTAAGGTGAGCACCCTTTTCCCATTTTATAGAAAAAGAAACTAAGGCTCAGAGAGCTCTGTGTGTGATGGCACAGAATTCAATGTTCAACTTTATTTGCCATTAAGTCATTACTCTTCCTATTACTTAAAGTGACATTCATGATTCTTGGTTGCAAAGAAATTAAGTAAAAGAAAGTCTGAAATGCAGCTCATGGCAGTAACACAGACTTTGGAATCAAAGGAATGTGGATCGAATTCTCTTGTCTACCATTTAAAAGCTATGTGATCTTAGATGTGCTATTTAATCTTTCTGAGGCTCAATTACCAATCTGAAAAATGCAAATAATAATATCTATTTCAGAGGGTAACTAAGAAGATTAAGCGAAGTAATGCCTAAAAAGTTCTTAGCACAAAGTACATTTTTAAATAAAAGTAAGCTCTAGTAATAGTAGCAGTTGTAGTGTGGTATTTCCTTGATTTCCAGGTCCCAGGTGCCATGTGCAATATAATCTGTTCCAAGTATTTGGTGCAGACCTCTCTTCTGAATTCTGGATCCGTGTATCTTACCACCTACTTGATGTTTGCACTTGGGTGTCCCACAGGCACCTCATACTCATTAGGTATCAAAATGAACTAAATGAATGGTACACATCAGTCTTCTCCTGAACTTGGTAATTCCTGTTGTCTTTCCTGGAGATGATGATGATGATGGTGATGATGATGGAGAGGATGATGATGATTTCATGGACACATGAATGAAATCATGGACCACATGAAATCAGTACCACAACCAGTGAATTCAAATCTCAGGGCGCTGAGTTCTGGGGAACGTACCCTCTGAATTGCTGCTGACATCACCATGGTCTTAACTACCTTCATTTCTTCCCTATTCTAGTTCGATTACACCTGCTTCCATCTATCCTCACCAAGGAGCTCTCAGCACTATATCCAGAAGGAGCTTCCTACACCCTTGAGACCTAAATAAAATTGGCCTTAAATCCTTTACCATCTCTGATGGAAGTCCACATTACTTTGGGATTTTTGCCAATTTGGAGGACGTTTGCCTTCTCACTTCCTCTTCCCCAGATGCCAAGATCCGCAAATAGCGCTTCCGTGCCCCAACACTTGGACGTGAAACGCAGCCTGTTTAGCAAGTTTCACAAACGACCCACTCACACAAAGCATTTGTGAGTCTAACAAATATTATCAAAGGTTGGCATTTGGGAAGATGGATAAGTGTTTACTATTCAAAATGCTAACTTCAAATGGAAAATTAGGCATTTCCAGTTTTAAAATGCTCTTTGACCTCCTCCATCTGGGTATTTCCACTGGCTGATTGCCCTTCTCTCTCCCAGCATCACTCCATCTTGCTGGCTCTTCCCTGTGTGTGTGTGTGTGTGTGTGTGTGTGTGTGTGTGTTTTTCCCTAGTCCCTTCCCTCTCATCTCTCCCTCTTCCTTTCTGGAATAAAGCCATTCTTTTCTTTGTAACTCGAATACTAGTTTGACTGGTTTTTTGTTCTTGTTTTTGTGTGTTTCCCTAGATTCTTCTTCTCACACCAGTTAGAGGATTCCCTTCTATCCCAAGAGGCTCATTATCAAGCACTTTTAGATTAAAAGTTCCCCCAATAAGAACTCAAGAGCCAGCAGTTAACGTAATATCTTACTTCTATTACAGATGCAAATCTGATTATTTCATGCCCCTAATAACCTATAAGTGGTTTCCCATTGCCTTGAGCATAAAGTTCAACTTTTTTTACAAGAACCTACAAACTATCCCATGATCCAGTCTCTAGTATTGGCCATTCTGATATTGTTCTGGTTTCTCAAATACACTGTGCTTTCTCTAGTTGCCAGGTCTTCAAATACATTGTTCTTCAGAGATCTGATTCTTTCTTCAGCCTCACTGATGCCTATCCTTACATGTTTAGACTCTTACTTCCACCAGGTTAGATCCTCTTGCTGAGGTCTTCTCAACAATGCCTTTTCCACTTGTAATTATTTAATTATCTAAAATGGTATATTTCCTCTCTTTT
The DNA here is from genome assembly GCF_011764305.1 of Mustela putorius furo. Taxonomy (NCBI): domain Eukaryota; kingdom Metazoa; phylum Chordata; class Mammalia; order Carnivora; family Mustelidae; genus Mustela; species Mustela putorius. The sequence continues at coordinate 32,864,667 of NW_025422368.1, read as the reverse complement.
GCTGTAGACCCAAAGTCCATTGGGAGAGCAACCAAATTTCTTTTCTCAACCATTATATCCTTAGCACCAAGCATACAGTAAGCACTCAGTTTTTAAAAACTACATGAAGGTAAGCATTGAGCAAAGTCTGTATGTAAAGTATTGCACTTCATCTCCTTAAACTTCTGGGCTTATCTTTATCTGGCACGGTCTTCTAGGAAAACCATAAAGTCTCAGTGATGGCGGAGGGCATAAGAAACTATACGCATTGAAGACCTGTTGGTTTTGTTGCTGAGGATGTTAACAACTCAGGGGAGTTAAAGGTCAGCGCACACAGAAGGTCATGAGGTTCTCACCTAAATATGCTGTGAACTACATGTTTGGTAACTTGACTGCCCTCTTTGTTAGCTATCATCAGGATTTAATTAACTGGTGTCACAGTTGGAGAGACACTTGATGCCTGTGGGGAAATTTGACTGAACTCATCCATTCTAAAATAAATGATTAGCACCATCATCATTAGCTTTCAAGAAGTGGGACAGCTGCATTTTCCTAAGCATGTTTCTGAGGTAAAACTGTTTTAAAACTGGAAATACTGGAAAGGATAGAGAAAAGTTTTGGGGGATACAACATTCAGGTAAAATTCTACTTGTGAGGGCCTCATTTTATGAAAATAACACTTACTTCACAGACAGAATTCACCTGCCAGGACCCCCTATTTTTCATAACACATTAAGCCAGAAGAATGCTGCGTATTTTTAGAAGTGGCCTGATCATTGAACTGTTGAGAACAAATGCATTTTGTGGCTTCCTGGACTGTGACCCCACCTCCCCCTGAGTTAGTCATCATCCAGGCACAGCTTCCCAGGTCTTGGAGCTACTCAGCACAGTAGGTCCTGGAAACTGTTCCCATGGTAACCTTCAGTCAAATAGGGCAGCTCAGGCTGTCATACACAGGCATAATAGAACAAGAAATACTGGATGCTCTTATTCATGATGCCACAAAAACGGATGATACTGATTACTGGATAAACAGACTGAAAGACAGAATAGCTATTGAACCATATATGGATCACAGTGTTAGTGTCCTAAAAAGATATGACTTCTACAACCTACATGTCCTAAAGAAAATTAATGTGAAAACAATGTGAAAATCATAAATTTTGCAGTAACAATCAGGTTTTGCATTCAGAGAATCTACTAAATATTTGGTAGTGTGTTAAGTAATGCACACATAGAATCTCATTTGTTTCCCCTCAAAAATCTAGTTATTTTAGTGTTTCCATGATTTACCTGGAGCAACTGAGGCTCTCAGAATCAAAATGAGAGAATATCACTTAAGTGGGACTTGCACCAAGGTGTGCCTATCTCCAGAATTAATTAGGTAATTAATTAATCAAGATTTATTTACTTATTTGAGAGAAAGATAAAGTGTGAGCAGGAAGCGGAGCAGAGGGAGAGAGAGAGAATCATGAGCAGATACCCTGCTGAAAGTGGAGTCCACCGAGGGCTCCTTTGATCCCAGGACGCTGAGATCCTGACCTGAACTAAAACCAAGAGTTGGTTACTCAACCAACTGAGCCACCCAGCTGCCCCAGAATTTCTTTTTATCTCTCAAAATTGTCTCTTTTTTTTTTTTGTGATACCACCCTTTTGGAGCATCTATCAATCATAACCTAGAGGAATAAGTCATGGTTTGTGCTGAGGGAGTTCACCACCAATTAAATACAGATATGAAAAGTAGCATTTGGGAAATCATTCTGGCTCCAGGATCTGATCGTCTGGGAAGAGGAGCATAATAGAGTCATAAAATTCGTAGTTAAAGAATTGCCTTCAGTGCTAAGTCCTCCACATCATCATAAAGTAGCCTTGAGAAACCGTTTAATTTCTTCACACCTCAGTGTTTTCACCCATGAAATGAGATAATAACTTGATGGGATGTTTTGAGGATCAAATGAGAAAATGGATTCAAAAGTGCTTTAAAAAATATAAAATACTATACATGACTATTATTATATTTCTAAATAACACATTGAATTTTGGCACATCTCTCCAGCAGAGTGTTTCTCTCATTTAAAAAATGCCAAGTTAAATTCTTTCCTTAAGCATGTTTTGTTTAATCTCCAGGATTAAGAGTTCTATAGAGCTTGTAGTACAAGCCCATATTAAGAATCAGGAAATAATTACTGCATTAATATATATAATAAAATGCCACTTAACACACACATATATACCCACCCAGTAACTGATAAGTAAATGCCATCTGTATTTATTGTAAATGAATGCATGGGGAGTAACAGACTTTAGTTATCATTTCTGCATTCTGGGTGGGCAGAGCAAAGAGTATGGTCAGAAGCTGAAGGTCCAAAGATAAGATGTTTGTTGAAGGAAATGACACTGCAACAAATTCAGTCAGGTGTTGTAATCTGGCAGTCTCTGGACTGAGACTAGTCTGCAAAGGTGTTTTCTTTGGCCAGCATAGTTTTATTTTGTTATAATTTTGCTTTTTAATGATGCTTTTAGACAATGCATGCACCCTTCCATCAGCTAACTATTTCATCAATCAATCCTGTCACCCTAGATTGCTTCTCTCATTTATATGACCTGCCTGACAGGTGAGTTTGGACTCCTTTATCAAAAAGATGCAAAAAGAGATGAGGACTCTCTATCATGAAGTCATAAAAACAGAAGTGAGTGTATTTAAGCATCTAAAACATGAAAGGTTGACCTGGCGTGGATGTGGACCAAGGCACAGAGAAACCCATAGGTTCTACCTGTAAAGATACATTTAGGACACTTATATTGAAGTCTGGTATTACACAGCCAATTGTAAATATATTCACTCAGCAGGCATGCATCAACAGCTTGCTGAATGAGCTTCAGAGAAGTTTCTGGCAGTGCATTATAAGCTCTGTATAAGTTAGTGTCCTTTACAATGATAGTGTCCTCCTTATCATCATCATCATCATAGTCGCTATTATTGGTTAGACAGGACATTAGGAAGGACAAAGGCACATGATACCGATCTTCCTCTTTAGTCCTAAATAGAGCGAATCCCTAGCCTCTGGCACAATTCCTGATATGTGTTGGCTGCTCAGTATCTGAAGATTGCAGACGTCATGGAAAATGAGGGGGAGGCCACCATCCCTAGCCTTTGAGAGCAACATCCAAATTCTGTCCTGACAATTTCTGAAAGAGAGCTGTGAATCATTCTGAGAAAGTGTCAGGGGGAGCTCTGCCTTGTCAGGACAGCTCTGAGAACTTGATGTTCCTGAAGGAACTGAAAGGAAGGAAGATCTTGCTGGAAAACTTATCCCACAGCTGGACAGGAGGCTATGAATTCCACAGCATCTGCAGAGAAGTATAGCCGTAGTGCTATAGAAACACTGGACACCATTGATAGCACTATTGAAAAGAATTGAGCATCCCATTACTTATTACGTGGTAGCCTTAGCACAGCAGAATTTTCTAATTGTTCTCTCTAAAATGTCCTCTAATATGTCTAATCATTGATTGGATTGCCAGCTGATGCATTAATAATGTTCTAAGTGCACGTCACACAGGCAGATATGCTTTGACTAGCATTGGCTCAGACTTTCATCAGGTCTTACCTGAAGGGTTGCAACAGCCTCCTTATAGTCTTCTGGCCTTAGGTGGGCCCATTCAGGCAATCCCTATCTATACTGGTCCATGTTCCTAACTGTATTAATCTTTGTAAGCTGTGACCTAATTATGTCACCTTCCTGCATTAAAACAGACCATGATTTCTTTTGGCCTAAAAAACACCTAAATTCACAACTTGGACTCTATCAATCCTCCTCTCTGAAAGTGCTACCATGATCTAACCACCCAGAAGCCTGGGGGTCTTCTTCCCATTTCTTCAGATGATGCACTGACCTTTGTTCCCCTGGAAAACTCCTGAGAATTTTTCAAGCATCACTTTCAACTTGCAATCTTTCCTCATACCCATTGCAGAAACAGAATTAATTGTGTTCTCCTCTACATGTCTAGAGCACTGAACAATTCTCTTGTGTTGACTGGGACTTTTGGCTGTCAATTTTGGAAACCGAACTTAACTGACATAAGCCATCAACTGGGATTTATTCACTCAGGTCCCCAAACTGCACAGGGGCATAGCCTTAGGATGAATGAACCAGGGCCTTAGACCACATCCGGGATACTCCCTCAAGCAACTGTCTTTGTGGGGCAGAATGATAGATACTGACTTCTCCAGTTTTGCATCCATACGTACTTGGAGCTAGAGGAGAAAAAACTCTTCCCCACTAATTCCAGTTATAAAATTTCAGACAAAGCCTTCTAATGACAAGCTTGGTCCCCAGTAGCACCCCCTGACTCTCTCCATGAAGGGGGAACTGGGCACTATGATTCACCCTGACTGAGTCAAAGTACCTCTTGCTCTCATCTGGGAGTAGTGCACGGCTATTCAGAACTGCCATCAGGATCCCTTCTTGGCTTTATGGTGGGAAAGAAGCAGTGCTCCAAAACAAGAAGATATAATCAAGGGATCGCAGACAGACAGCAAAAACAGGCATCAAACAGTTTTTCCAAGTCTGCAAATAGTAACACTCAACATGCTATTATAATTATGCATTTGGGTGAGTCTCTCTGACTCGAATCTGAGCTCTAGGAGGTCAAGTCCGCCATCTTACTCAAAGCCTGTCACTAACACCCAGCAAAATACCTGATGCCAAGTTGTCTCTCTGCTAATGTTTATTTGTTGTTGAAATGATAGAATGGATAGCTCTCCAATGTAAATATAACATCAAGTGAATATGATCACAGAATTCCATAGAATTGTGAAGTTAGTTAAATGAATGTTTATAGAACTTCTTTAGTTGACAGGTCCTTGAGAGATTCACAACTTAACTAAAACACAAGAACCTTTGAGATACAGGTAATATTTATTGGGTTCATCCTATTAGTATTTTTCTAAAAAGCCATTTAATTCTTACCCAAATCCCATGAGTTTGTAGGAAACACCCCTATTTTAGAAATTAAGCAGTTGGGAATGCCTGGGTGGCTCAATCAGTTAAGCCTCTGCCTTTGACTCACGTCATGATCCCAGGGTCCTGGGATTGATCCCTGCAATAGGCTCCCTGCTTAGCAGGCAGTCTGCTTCCCCCTCTCCCTCTGCTTGCCACTCCCTCTGCTTGTGCTCTCTCCTCTCTCTCTCTCTCTGATAAACAAATAAAGAAAATCTTTAAAAAAAAAAAAAAAAGAAAAGAAAGAAAGAAATTAAGCAGTTCCTTGCGTTTTCCCATGTTATCAGATAATATGTTGCAGCAAAGGAGTAGAAACTCAGGTCCTCTGATTCCAAGTCTATAGCTGTGTTCTTAAGCAGATTATTTAACCTCTCTGAGTAAAATGGGGAGAAAGACACTTACTTCTAAAGATTGTTATAAGGAAAAAAGGAAAAGTTATAAAATGCCAAGTGCAAAGCATGGTCTAGATTAGGGAATAGATAGCTAACAGTTGCTATGTTTGTCAGAGATGGTGGAAGACTTCCTACGATGTCAGACTGGAGCATGTGAGACCAGTTCTCTTCTTGTCCCACATTCCAGGTACTCATCGGGCATTTTTCTCCTCTTTAATGCTGCCCACTCTCTCTCCAGTAGCTTCTGTCCCATGCGACTGGCCATAGAGCAGGTTACAGGTTCCCCTTCCTTGCTGAAGCCAAGCACCCCATCTCCCTTTGCTGCCTCGAGCAGCCTACCTCTCCTTCGGGAAAGAGAACTACTGGGAGACATAAGGATGCTTGGATTCTAGTCCTTGTTCCGACATCAATTAGCTGGGTGACATTTTGCACCGTTGTTCTTTCAAGTGTGAAATGAGAGTGTTGGAGCAGAGAAATTTCTATATTAAATTGTATTATGCTTAGGAAATCTCAGTAAAAATATTTTCATTGCAGAGTCAAGCAAGACTATTACCCGGTTTCAAAAAAAAAAAAAAAATTTTTTTTTTTTAAATACTTCTCTATCCACCAAATAAATCCATGCTGGCCTTGCCTAAATTGAAATCCATTTCTGTAACTTTTAACTCTTTCTTCTTGCTTTACATCTCGGCAGGGGTTCTGTGCCTGCAGCAAGCATCTGGAATCTTCTCCCGAATATAGATTCCAGGAAAAGCTGAAGCACAGAGGACAGAGAAGAAATGGTATAATGACATTTCTTTAGGCTCACTGCCTAGACTCACTTGGCCTTCTGCCTTCTTCTCATTAGTCCCACCGACTGAATCTGATTAGCCTGCCCTGATTTATTTTGGGCAACCTGGGAGCACATGGGCCAATGCTTATATTCATGGCTGATATGATCATCCCCAAAGCTGTCGTTAGATTTTGGAAGATTAGTCCCTTTCCCTGGAAGATTGCTGTGTCTATGAAGCATCATGACCCATTAGATACGTATCTCTTAAACACTTTGCAAAATGGAGATCATGTATCCCTCTTTTCATTATCACAAAATTTTTTGTTATTGGCTATTAAAACAGAGCAAAAAATTCATAATTCTGAACCTGATGTTTGTACAGTTACTGTTCTCTGAATTAGCGAATCCGTTTCCATAACCAATAATGAATAAAAGCCAGAGTTCAGTGTTATTAGATATTGGATGCTTGGTTTAGCTTCGCAGTCCCACCTGGATCGCACTTGACAATAACGGTGGGTCACATTTTCTGTATGTTTGTTGTGTTTTTCAAAAGTACACAGTTTTAGAGACCCACCTATGTGTGTGATGATGAGAGACAATGAGGAGAAAATGACTTTTTTAAAAAAAAGATTTGGGTTTATTTATTTGACAGAGATCACAAGTAGGCAGAGAGGCAGGCAGAGAGAGAGAGAGGGAAGTAGGCTCCCTGCTGAGCAGAGAGCCCCATATGGGGTTTGATCCCAGGACCCTGGAATCATGACCTGAGCTGAAGGCAGAGACTTCATCCCACTGAGCCACCCAGGTGCCCCAGAAAAGGACATTTTAAAAGTCAATCCAGGGGCACCTGAGTGGTTCGGTTCTTAAGAGTCTACCTTCGGCTCAGATCATGATCCCAGGGTCCTTGAGATGGAGCTCCATATCAGGCTCCCTGCTCAGCAGGAAGCCTGCTTCTCCCTCTCCCACTCCCCCTGCTTATATTCCCTTTTTTTTTTTTTACCATGTCTCTATCAAATAAATAAATGAAATCTTTAATATGTTTAATATATATATTTATATACATTTAATATTATATATATATATATATATATATATATATATATTTACAAATACTAGGACCTGTAAGAATTAGTTTTCTAAAACAAGTAAATAATAGGAAAAAAAATCAGTACTTTTTTTTAGGTACACTTAGAGCCTCCTTTCTGATACTGATATGTACTGTAGGCTTGATTTGGCTACTGACTATATGGGCGGTACCATTAGGTTAATTCTAAGAGGCAAATGTCCACATATAATTTTAATGCAATCAGCAATTCTTTCATTCATTTAACAGAGACTTTCCAGACTGAGTGTTAGGAGAACAAGTCAAGAGGGGAAGAGATACAGACATGTGGACATAATGAAGCTCAGTTTCGGTACTGGTGTAGTTCAGTGGTTAAGAGTCCAGACTAGAGGGCACCTGGGTGGCTCAGTGGGTTGAGCCGATGCCTTCAGCTCAGGTCATGATCTCAGGGTCCTGGGATTGAGTCCTGCATTGGGCTTTCTGCTCAGAGGGGAGCCTGCTTCCCTTCCTCTCTCTCTGCCTGCCTCTCTGCCTACTTGTGATCTCTCTCTGTCAAATAAATAAATAAAATCTTAAAAAAAAAAAAGAGTCCAGACTAGATGTGTGACCTTGAGCAGGCGACTCAATCCTTCTGACCCTCTGTTTCCTTAACTACAAACTGACATTGATAAAAATACCTATCTCATCAGGTCATTCTGCGTATTAAATGAGATGACTATGTTTATAGACCTACCTAGCTTCGTATCTGGATCCTGGTAAGTCCTAACCAAGTTTTAGCAATTGTTCTGTCCCGCTTTCACAGAAGAGAGATCTGAGGCTCAAAGCAGGGAAACAACTTCCCAGACACCATATACCCCGAAGATGAATTAAAAGCAAAGCAGCAATGATACAACGTGTGTGAGTCTTATGGGAGACCAGAGAGCAGAAGGACTATTCTGCTGTATAGTACAGGAAAGAATCAGGAAGGAATATTTAAACCGACCACACCATGGCTTTTCAAATACTGTCCATAAACATTGATCTAGAATCCTTAGAGCGGTTTTCATTCCCCCGACCACTGCCTTTTCCAGTTACCCTCAGTCTGGTTCCTTCTTCAAAGAGTCTGTTAGCTTCTCTGACTAAAGACTGGGTAACATCTAGTGAGGAGGATTATCACAGGATTTTCAGTCTTGACTTTTTAAATTATTATTATTTTCAGAACTGACAGGTGAAACGTGAGAGAAGAAATAACTGTTTTGCAACATTCTTCTAGAATTTTCCTAGGATACCACAGCATTACTCCTTCCAGAGTGCTCCATCCGTATAGTTTCTCCAGCAGAGCTGAAACCAAGAATTCTTCTGGAAGTCAAGTGCCAAGATGATTTTCATTCATTTCATTCTTTACTCATTTCCACAGTGTTTATTTTGTGTTTATTACATGACACAATCCAGGAACTGGGAGCAGCCTTTCAATGGAGAAGAATCAAAAATAAAATCCTGAGTAGATCCATAGTCATAAGAGGGTTAAGCTCTCTTTTCCTTGAACACTAAAATACCTGGGTGATGCTTATCACAAACATTAGTTTTGGAAAAACAAGCTCAGCATAATTTTATTGCTAACAATCTCAATTTGACCTTCATTTCCTTTTGTTTTTCTCTTTTCTTAAACAGAATGCCACAACATTCCATGTAACTGTTCAAGATGATAATAGCATCGTTGTGTCTTTAGAAGCCTCAGATGTCATGAGCCCATCATCTGTATATGTTGTGAAGATAACTGGGGAATCAAAAAATTACTTCTTCGAATTTGAGGACTTCAACAGCACTTTGCCTCCTCCTGTTACCTTTAAGGCTAATTACCATGGTCTTTATTATATAATCACTCTGGTAGTGGTAAATGGAAATGTGGTTACCAAGCCATCCAGATCAATCACTGTGTTAACAAGTAAGCATCATTTGGAGTATTGTCCTCTGTGTTTCTTCTTTGGGCATATTCTCATGGGGCTCTCACTGAAAGAACATCAGCCCGGGATGGCAAGTCCAATCACCTTTAAGTCGAGCGGCATAAATTCAAAGTTCTGCTTTTTGTTGAAAATACGGTTTTGTGCCAGCATTTGATGTTTAACTGTTACCTTCTGTTAAAGAAAAATCTGTTTCAAACCCAAAAAAGTAAACCTCAATGAGACAGTATATTTTCAGGTTGAATAATAATTTTAGATTCATGATTGGACCATGTAATTTTTTGATATATAACTGAATAGTATGATTATAACTAAGCTATATTTTTCCAGAACACATACTCTTATATTAAGTCATTTGGGTTTTGAGACAAGGAATTTATACTCATATTTAGCCTTCTCAAAATTAATTATACATTTTTAGCTGAGAGAGAGAAAAAGATATTATTTATCAGTTTCTATTCTTGACCTCACCCTCCAAAAAGCCTTGGCTTCCACTGCCCAAGAAAAATACCCAAAAACCCCTCAAATCATTGGCATTTTAACCTTCAGTAGTTCATGTCTTAAACCATTAATGCTTACATTAAGAATTTTTAGGAGTAATTCTAACTATATGTGATTTTTACTTTTCTCTCTGGAACTTTAATACCTAATATCAAATTGAGATATGACTTTATCATATCTGTTGATGAATATGTTAGAAGAAGAAATGTTATCTATAAGATGGCAGAGTTTACCACTAGAGCAATTTAATGGCTCAGTAAAGTTCTTTTTGCTTATTATCCTTCAGTGCTAATTTTCCAGTGGCTGTGATTTTCTTAAATGCCAGCTACTTGAAGTCATTTTCGCCACAAACAAAGAAAAGGACATAGTGATTTTTTTTCTCTTGGGATAAAAGGAAAGAGAAACATCAGGAAGCAAGAACTCAGAATCAAGCTAGAAGACATATTTTTAATATGTCTGTCAAAAATTAATTAATGTTTCCCTTCGCAGAGTCCTAGAATCAGAATCCACTCCTAAAAAATTAGGAGTGGAATGACATAAACCCAAGACCTTCAAGGTTTATAAATATAATGAGCAAATTCAAGACCTAGTAGAATTAAAGGAAGAATCTTCCTTTTCTAAAATACCGTTTTAAACAAGTTGCAGAGAGAGGCGAACTGGGCATTAATAGGTCCCGGTAGCAGATCTAGGTAAACAATGGCGATAATACAATTCCTTGAAATCCAAAACTGTGCCTTACCATCTTCACAATCTCATAGACACCTAGCATTAACTTTACACTTAATAAGTGTTCAATAAATATTAATTGAATTCCGTTGAACAAATAATAGAAGAAAGAACTGGCGCAGGGGTGAGGGGAGACTAAGGCATAAAGCAAAATAAAAGTGTAGTTCTTGTTGTTGACCTAACGTTCATTAGCATGTGCTTAGCTACTCCAGACCAGAAAAAGCTCCAACAGTCAGGCCCTTAGCTGATGATTCATAAAGTCATTTGACCAGTAAGCTAATGATTAGTAAATGGTAAGTAGGCACATAATAAGAGATTTCCATTATATCTCCTGGACATTTTAGTGTGTGCAATGAGTTGTATTCAAAATATTTGTTTATTTTCTTTTGTGATTTTTTTTTCAACATGTGGGCTTAGCAGGTGTGCTGCTGAATATCCATCTTGCAATTTTTCAGAGACCCTTTTATTCATTTCTAGGTAAAGTCTGTTGTGATCAGAGAACATACTTTATGTGATTTCAGGTACTTTAAAATTGTTGCAGTTTGTTTTATGGCCCCAAATATGGTATGTCTTGGTGTGTATTCTGTGGGCAGCTGTTGGGTGAAATTTTGATGAATTTCAATTAGGTCAAGTTGGTTGTTCAATCTTCTCTACCCTTACTGATTTCCTGTCTACTTGTTCTAAAAATGATGGTTAGTGGTATGTGAAAATCTCCAAATATATCTATTGTCTTTTTCTTTTACTTCTTTTAGTTTACTTCTTTTAGTTTGTACTTCTTCTTTTCTACTTCGTTTAGTTTATGCTTTACATATTTGAAATTTACATGAAGTTTGAAGGTTTTCATCTTTACACTTCTGAGATTATTTTTATGATTATGTTAGTTTCAGGTATACAGCACAATGATTTGATATTTATATATTCTACAAGACGATCACCACAGTAAGTCAAGTTATCGTTGTCACCATTCAGTCTCAATTATTTTTTCTTGCAGTGGAAGCACTTAAGATTTATTCTCTTGATGACTTTCAAATAGGCAATACAATATTATTGATTACAGTAACCATACTGTACATTACATCCAATGACTTATTTATTTTATAACTGAAGTTTGTACTCCTCGACCCCCTTCACTACTTTTGCCCACCCCACCACCCCTCTCTCCTCTGGAAACCACCATTCTGTTCTTTGCTTCTATGAGTTTTTCTTTGCTTTGTTTGATTTCTAGATTCCGTATGTAAGCGGGATCATACAGTATCTGTCTATCTCTGTCTAACTTATTTCACTTCACAAAATACCCTTAAGTTCTGTCAAGTTGTTGCAAATGGCAAAATTTGATTCTTTTTTATGGTTGAGTAGTATTCCATTCCTCACAGATATATCACATCTTCTTTATCCATTCATCCATTGGTGGATGCTCAGGTTGTTTTCATATCTTGGCTATTGTAAATAATGCTGCTATAAACGTGTGTGTGTGTGTGTGTGTGTGTGTGTGTATACACAAATACATATACATATTGTATACATCTTTTCAAATTAATTTTTAATTTTTTGAGAAATCTCCATACCGTTTTCCATAGTGGCTATTCTAGTTTACATTCCTACCAAGAGTGCATAAGAGTTCCTTTCCTCCACATTTTTACCAATACTTGTTATTTCTTGTCTTTTTGATAATAACCATTTGAAAGGTGTGAGGTGATACCCCTTTCGATTTGCATTTCCCTGATGCTTAGTGATGTTGACTATCTTTTCATGTGTTTTAGGGGCCATCTGCATGTCTTCTTTGAAAAAATGTCTAGTTAGATTCTCTGATGATAATAACAATAATTAGTAATATAATAGTGATATATCACTAATAAGTGTCCTTTCTTTTTAGCTTAGAGAGTCCCTTAACATTTCTTGTAAGGCCAGTTTAGTAGTGATGAATTCCTTTAGCTTTTGCTTGTTTGCAAATTTTTTTCTCTTTCAAATCTTAATGATAACCTTGCCAGAAAGAATACTCTTGGTTAGAAATTTTCTTCTTTCAGCACTTTGAATGTATTTGCCATCCCCTTCTGGTCTGTAAAGTTTCTGCTGAAAAATATGGTAATATTCTATTTATTTATTTATTTATTTATTTGAGAGAGAGAGTGAACAAAGGCAGGGGAAGCAGTAGGCAGAGGGAAAAGCAGGCTCCCCGCTGAGCAAGAATCCTGATGCCGAGTAGATCCCAGGACCCTGGGATCATGACCAGAGTGGAAATCAGACACTTGATTGAACCACCCAGGCTCCCAAATGCTAATATTCTTATGAGATTTCCCTTGTATGTACCTTCTCTTGCTCCTTTTAAGATTCTTTCTTTATCTTTAACTTTTGACATTTTGATCATAATGTGTCTTGAGGGGATCTCTTTCAGTTTTTCTTATTTGGAATTCTCTGGGCTAAGTAGCCACTAATTTTTTTTTAAAGGTTTTTTTTATTTATCTGACAGAGATCACAAGTAGGCAGAGAGGCAGGCAGAGAGAGAGGAAGGGAAGCAGGCTCCCCGCTGATGTGGGGCTCAATCCCAGGACCCTGGGATCAGGACCTGAGCTGAAGGCAGAGACTTTAACCCACTGAGCCACCCAGTACCCCAGTAACCACTAATTTTTAATTTTATTTAATTTTGATTCATTCTACGTTTAATTAAAATAACCACAGGTGGCTAACAGCTATTTTATTGGACAGACAGTTCTATGCTGTCATTGAAAACACATCTAGCCTTTATGAATTTATTAAAATCTATCTTTTTTCCTGCTTTAATGGAGCCCCCCTCCTCCCACCATGCTCTGCCAAAGGTGAAGCAGTTAATGTCCCTTCTGTTTGCAGGGGGTTTGTCACTCTTGGGTATTTAGTTCATTTGGTTGTCTTGTAATCTCAGATCTCTGCTAGATTCAAGAAAAATCATGATCTCATTAATTATTTGGCTTTTTCTTCTTGTTGAGGGCTGAGAGAGTGACATTGACTTGTAAATTTCTACATCCTATGTGGAAGAGGAAATCTGCATTGATTTCTAAAAAGCAAAAACTAACTAATGATGGTTTCTTGTCTCTCCTACTGTATCTCCTTTTTAAAGACTCAATTACATCACCCTCGATTTTAAAAGAGAAATTAGGTTCAGAATATAAGAATTGGGAATTAAGGCACAAATATTTCTGTGACCTTATGCATGAGGTGACATTTGATTTCAGCTTCCTCCTTTAAAAAAGAGGGAATTAAAGTACGTGATGACTAAGATTAGTTTTGAGCTCTAAAATCACGACTATTTGTCAGTGAATGATGCATTTTTGCCATCTTTATTTTTATAATGGGAAGCGTTTTTTAAAGTTTAGGAAACATTAATAGTATCTGCTCAAAGAGATGACACATTACTCGAGATTAAAAGGGTATATTTGGTGCAGTCATTTATTGTGTGGTAGATAACTTGTCTTGATGAAATAAGCAGTGACAAAGTAATTGGCTCCAGGGCCATCCTTTGATAGTTCTCTATAGCTGTCCTGAGTCTGGTGCTCTTAGAGAATGCTGAAAAACATGGCAAAAAATAAATTCAGCACAAAGAAGACATTTGGCCAGCTCAAAGGAGTTTCACAACCCTTAAGCTCTGACATCTGATTAATATTTAATTGATTAAGAATTTTCAGTATATTGTCTGCATTTTGGAGAGAAGTCATTTTTTCATAGATAAAATAACACACGAAAACAATTGCTTACAGATTGGAGAAATGTTCTTACCCACTGCTGTCTTGTGTGTTAGTAAAATCTGAGAGGTAGTAATTGTAAACATCGCAGAACACTTTAGAGACACTCTATGAATAGAATCTCATGTATTCTATAATATATTGTATAAATATAAACATGCATTAATACATTATGCAAATGTAAATTCATGTATTATTAAAAAAATCCATGAATTTTTATTTTATTTATTGTGCACATGTATGTGCCTGTGTGTCATGTCCTTCATACCCACATTGAAAGATGACATATTATAGCATAAGAGACAAATAAAAAAACCATTAAAAAAACATGATAAATGCTCTAAGAAAATTATGTGAAAGAGATTGCCCAGCCTTCCTTAGCGAACATTGGGAAGGCACCTCAGAAGATACAATCATTGATGGTGTAGTGAAAATGAATAAAGAATGGAAAGTGTTACAACGGAGTCAAAGGGAATCATATTTGCAAAGAGTGGACCTTCTTGTGAATTGCGAAGGGTTAACATATCTGGCACCCATCATTCCAGAAAATAATAAGAAAGGTAGCTAGAAAGATTGGGAGGAACTTGACTACTAATCTTTAATCCATAATTGATGAGGAATGGTGACAGATACAAAGAAATGACATAATAAGATTTTATTGAGAAAAGCTCCTTCTCAGAGCTGTAACTCATACTATCCTGAAGTCTACATTGCAATGGGCAAATTATCAAGCAAGTATTCTTTTTTTAAATTTTTAATTAACATATAATGTATTATTAGCCCCAGGGATACAGGTCTGTGAATCGACAGGTCTACACACGTCACAGCACTCACCATAGCACAATACTTTCCCCAATGTCCATTACCCCACCACCCTCTCCCTACCCTCCTCCCCCCAGCAACCCTCAGTTTGTTTTGTGAGATTGAGTTTCTTATAGTTTGTCTCCCTCCCAATCCCATCTTGTTTCATTTTTTCCTTCCCTACCCCCCAAACCCCACACTTTGCCTCTCAACTTCCTCATATCAGGGAGATCATATGATAATTTTCATTCTCTGATTGACTTATTTCACTCAGCATAATACCCAGCAGCTCCATCCATGTCATTGCAAATGGCAAGATTTCATTTCTTTTGATGGTTTCATAGTATTCCATTGTGTTTATATACCACATCTTCGTTATCCATTCATCTGTTGATGGACATCTAGGTTCTTTCCATAGTTTGGCTATTGTGGACATTGCTGCTATAAATATTCGGATGCACGTGCCCCTTTAGATCACTACATTTGTATCTTTAGGGTAAATACCCAGTAGTGCAATTGCTGGGTTGTAGGGTAGCTCTCTTTTCAACTCTTTGAGGAACATCCTTGCTATTTTCCAGAGTGGCTGCACCAGCTTGCATTCCCACCAACAGTGTAGAAGGGTTCCCCTTCCTCCGCATCATCACCAGCATCTGTCATTTCCTGACTTGTTAATTTTAGTCATTCTGACTGGCATGAGAGGGTATCTCATTGTGGTTTTGATTTGTATTTCCTTGATGCTGAGTGATATGGAGCACTTTTTCATGTGCCTTTTGACCATCTAGTTGTCTTCTTTGCAAAAATGTCTGTTCATGTCCTCTGCCCATTTCTTGATTATATTATTTGTTCTTTAGGTGTTGAGTGTGATAAGTTCTTTTTAGATTTTGGATACTAGCCCTTTATCTGATATGTCGTTTGCAAATATCTTCTCCCATTCTGTCAGTTGTCTTTTGGTTCAAGCAGGTATTATTGAGTAGTGTAGTGGTTCAAAGTATGAACTTTAAAGCCAACAAGGTAATCTAGAAACCATTAGTGTAGCATTAGGTAAGTTATTACTTTCTTTAAATCTCAGTTTTTAAATCTTTAATTTTAGCAAGCTTTTCCTGTAAAGACTTAGATAATAGAGTTTTAGTTTGTGGGGGCTGTATAGTCTGTTGGGATTATTCAGCTCTAGTGTTGCAGCACAAAAGCAGCCATAGGCAGTACATAAGTGAACAAGCATGGCTATATTCTAATAAAACTTTATTTAAAGATACTAAAATTTAGGGGCACCTGGGTGGCCCAGTAGGTTAAACCTCTGTGTTCGGCCCAGGTCATGATCACAGGGTCCTGGGATCGAGCCCCACATCCAGCTCTCTTCTTGGTGGGGAGCCTGCTTCCCCCTCTATCTCTACCTGCCTCTCTGCGTACTTATAATCTCTCTTTATCTGTCAAATAAATAAAATAATATAAAATAAAATAATAAAGACATTAAAATTTAAAATTCATGTAATTCTGATACATCACAAGACATTATTCCTCTGTTAATTTTTGTTAACCATTTAACAATGTAAATGTTATTCTTAGCTCACAAGTCATAGAAAAACAAGTGGCAGGCCAGATTTGTCTTGTTTGCAGTTTTGGTGGAGGTGTAATATTTTATAATGTGAAAAATATTAAAATACAGTCCTTAACAAAATGTGTAGCATTTCATATAAGATCAATAAATGTAAACAATACCAATGACATTAAACAGAAAATTACTCGAGGGGTTGGAAGCAAAGGAGAGTCAAAACAGATCAGGCAGTGCAAAGGGCAAGTGACAGGTGTAAGGCAGAGACTCTGACAAGCTGAGAATATCAAGTAGCCTGCAGGCTTAGAGGTTTTAAGCAGAAACAAGTAGAAAAATTAAGGTAAGACCGGAGTCAAGGAGAATAATAAAGAAAGCTGTTGAAATATTGCAGGAAGGAAGTGGTGAAGACTTGAATTAAGTTCATAGGTTTGATTGTGACCATGACTCTTGGATCACAGGCTGCAGCTGCTGCCAGCTCACCTCAGTGGCCTGCGTGGATAGAGCTAAGCTGTCAGGTTAGATTCCAAATCATCATCTAAACCTAAGTTAGAAACTCTGGCCTGGAACCTGGGATCAGTCCCCTTTTTTTTTTTTTTTTTTCTGCTCCTGACATCAGAAGTGAGAGCCCTGCGGCACCTGGGTAGCTCAGTCAGTGAAGCGTCAGATTCTTAAATTCAGCTCAGGTCATGATCTCAGGCTCGTGGGATTGAGCCTGGCACCGGCTCCACACTGAGTGGGGAGCCTGTTTATGATTCTCTCTCTCCTGTTCCCTCTGCTCCACCCCATCTACTCACACTCTTTCTCTCTCTCTTTAAAAAAAAAAAAAAAAAAAAAAGTGAAAGCCTAATCACAGGTTTCTTTCCCTTAAGAGGACTCTGTCTGAACAGACACATTCTTATGTTGGTCACATGAAAAGCAAGGACGCTGGTCACTGATCCAACAGCTCCTTTAGTTTTAGTCCATCAAAACAGAGCCATCTCAGAAAGAAGCACCTCTTGGCTCTTAGCAGTTACCAAGGAGCACAGAGTTAATTCTGATTTCTTTAAACAGTATTTGCTCTACATTTGTCTTGTTCCCTTATGTTCTGTCTCAGTTACTTCCAGAACTTTAAGGACTTTCTTATTCACAATTGTCATGGATGATTCAAATGTAGTTAAGAGACATAAAACAGTCTTTGATTAAACATCAGATTTTATTATGTGGGACACCTAAATGAGAAAAAAAAACAGTCATATTAAACATCATTTTAATTTGTTTTTTTTTTAATCGAAAGAAGAAATGAGAATTTCATGTTAGGATTTCTTGCAAAAATAATTCAGTAAGTATCTGCTTGTGACACACTTTTTGCTCCTACCACAAATCAAAAAAAAAAAAACAAAACAAAACAAAAAAACCAGAAGTATATTGGTAGGCTCAAAAATAAGATAGGTATCTCTATGAATCAGAAACAAAATAGAAGTTCCAAGCGGGGGAGATAGGCTGAAGTCCTGGGGCCTCTGTGCTCTGCATCTGAAAGAACACAGCCCTGATCTTGGGTCTCAATACAGTAAGGATTGGAATGCTCCATACTAGGTAGGGCACAGACTCAAGATTTCTGTTTGGTGTGGAGATTCTTTCTATCTGTGATAGAATTATAGATGGAGGCCTTGGGATGTAGGGAATACACATTCAGTCTTATTATCAAGGAGAAGCTTAGTAACCCTCTGACTCAGGGAATGAATTAGTGATAGCCACTATTTCACCCACAATATTAAGAACTTCAGAATAATGTGAATATTCCCTGGTTCTATACTGGGAGCTGGCGTGAGCTGAACAAAAGCAATGGCTAAATTGTCTCAACAGCAAGAATAAGCAAGAAACAGGGCAATAAGAAGACACAAAGTCAGCCTTGGGCCTGTATTTCAAAGCATACGAATAGACATCAAACATCTATAATATTGCAGATTACATTTTGTATAGCAACTTGGCAACAAATTTATGGTATTTTATGATAGTCAAAGAGCTAAATATAAGAATTCCATCCATTCAAAAGGATCAAAACATAATGAAGCAAAGATTGACAGAAATTAAATAAAAATGCATCAAATAAACATAAAAAATTTTAGAAGTGAAAAATACGATTATTTAACTTAATATTTAGTTGCTTAGACTAGGCAAAACTCACTCAATTAGTCAAATTTAAATTCAATTAAAAAAACTTCAACTGATGAGATAAATTCCGCACTGATGCATTTAAATAGTAAATTGAAAGGTATTATTTGTGATTGCCTCATAATTTAGCACAGTTCTCAGATATGAAGAGGCTCTAACTAAGGAGGTTGAGTTCAGGAAGAAGACAATGAAGGGAATAACAGGTACAATATTTCAAGAGTTGATTTTGAAAATTTCCAAGACTTGAATGAAATGAATCTACAGACTTCCAAAGCATTCTAAATACCTAGTGGAGTAATTCAAAAATAAAACTACGTCCAGCTATGTGGTGGTGAAATTGTAGATTATCAAGGACAAATAAAAAGTGTAGAAGGTATCAAAGGAAAAAAAAAATCCATAATATGTTAGAAAGGAATAGCTGTTAGGCTCACTGAAGTTTTCTGTTCCCGGATAATTGATTCAAGAAGACAATGGAGCAATAGCTTCGAAATACTGAGAGGAAATCTTATAATTTTATATCCAGCTAAAGTACATCAAAAATAAAGATATAGAGGCACCTGGGGGATTCAGTTGGTTAAATATCTGCCTTCAACTCAGGTCATGATCCCACGGTCCTGGGATCAAGCCCCACATCCGGCTCCCTGCTCAGTGGAGAGCCTGCTTCTCCCTTTCCCTCTGCTGCTCCCACCAACTCATGCACTCTGTCTCTCAAATAAAGAAAATCTTTTTAAAAAAGCAAAGAATAAAGACTAAAGATAACTTTTCCAGAATAAAAAGCCTAGGAGAATTTAACATCTAGACTTTAACTTAAATAACTAAGTGATATGTTTGAACAAGGAAGGTCAATCCAGAAGGAAGGCATAGGACACATACACAAAAATGACAGTGAGAATGAAATAGATGACAAAAATTGCATTACAAATTAGCAAGAGAATATGGAAAAAGAACCCATGAAACAGGCAAAAGAACCAAACAATTTTAAGAAAACGAAAGCTGAATAACCAATAAACCTAAGAAAAGATAACCTCCTTTGTGAATAAGAAATTAAAACAGAGACAAAATTTCATATGTCTCAGAGTGGCAAAAACTAAAAAGGTTGATATGAGCAAGCTTTGAAAAAAGAATATGGAAAAAGATGACCTATCATACACTGCTGATGGAAATGTAAATTGACATAGGGTTAGAACACACTTTCACAATATCTCACAATGGAAGATGTGCATACCCTACAATCCAAGATCTAGATAGTCCAGAAACATGTCTCAAGACATTTATTGCAACATTATTTACAAAAAAATGAGTGATTGAAAACAATCTAACAAAATAACAGCTAACTGTATAGTTTGTTTAATTCTAAAGTGAACACTGAAACAGAGTTTCTAGAGATACTTCCATCAAGATGGACAAATCTCAAAAGCAGTGGTAGTTGATAAAAGTAAACTGCTGAATGATTCGTATAATATACCATTCATGTAATATATAAATGCAAAATAACATTTCATATGGATATGGGACACATAAATACAAAAGAAAAAACACATCAGAAGATAACCACCAAATTCAGACTACTAATTTACCTTAAGCCATCATGGGAGGCAAATCGGATCCGAGTGAATTATATGAGGGAGTTTCAAATGTATTTTGTAATACTTAATTCCTTGAAAAATAAAAAGACCCGAGGACGAAAAAGGAATAAACAAACACACGTAATAAATGACACATTTTCTAACAACTCTGTTTCTCTGTCCAGTCCTGCCTGGTGCCTAAGAAAAGAAATGAAAGAGTAAAGGGTAGCTGGCAGAGAAAGGAAAATTAGATCAAATTGAATTAGATCAAGATTTAACCTTGTCATCACTGAAAAACACTTGAGTAATAACAGCTCTGGTTTATAGCACTTCACATAATTTCTAAAAAGAAAAATAATGAGGGAAGTCACTGGAGAGACAGTGAAATATTTTTAGTAGTGCATTTGAGTTCTACTGAAAATAGTAATTTTTGGATTGAATATGCCTCAGTAATGCCCAGGCTTGGACTTTAGAATTTGCTGCTGACCTGGGTTACTTATGTTGAAGCCAAGAGAACTGTAGGTCGCAAACAGGCAAGTAGGCATTTCAAAAAAATTCTGTTTAAAGTGAAGTAGCTTGCAACAGAAAAAAAAAAATCATAAAATAAAATAGCTATGCTGTAATCCTCATCTCTTGAATTTCAAAATTAGACTATGTCTTTGATGTGCAGATGCCATGCCTCAGGGCATGAAAGAATGGATGGACCTCTCACTTCTCTTTTCAGTAGGACAGAACCCTGGTGAGGCTGAGATACTGGACAGCAGGAGTAGAATAGCCCCTGCTCTGTGCCTGCCTTTTTTTGTTAGCTTTCATCTTGGTTCCCTTAGATACAGAGGCAGCAGGTGGATTTGGTAGACTCTGTGGGTTAGTAATTAGACTGGGTTGAAAGAAAGATCTTCAAATAGTTCAAAATTTGGGGTGGGGGTGGGGAGGTTAATCAAAGAGAAATACAAGAGTCTTCCCTGATTGGTGGGTGGGTTGGTTGGGTGGTTGGTTTACATGACACAAGTGAGTTCACTCTGTAGATTTTATCTTTAAGCAAGAAGACCAAGGACAAATCAAAGATAAACTAGAAACATTTTAACCAGAGAATACAGCATGTAGTCTACTTGCACATGATCATATGCTGTAATCTGAAGGTCTTTCCTGTTTTGTTTTGTTTTGTTTTGCTAGATGTTAGCTTGGTTTTTAAGAAAATTCCAGGAAAAAAATCAAAGCTTTAACATGTTGCTTCAGTCCTTCCTGGATCTCTTCAATCAAAAGCAAAGCTAAAATAGATTATGATCCTGGAGGGCAAAATGAAAAATATTTACCTACAGATTAAGACAAAGTAGTTCCTTGATACTTGTGGAATAAATTAAATCAGAATTTGGTGTCCTTGGGTATTGAAACTTGAAATTTTAAAAGTCTAAAATTTAAAGCAAAGATAATGCTTTCATTTGGCTGTAAATGATGTCTGAGAATCCTCTAATGATAAGACTTTGAATCAAAATTGTTTTTGTCTGTAATACAATAGTTGACTCCAAACCAAATATTTAAATGATTTACTCAAATCAAATGACTGCATATAAAACTTATCCTCCAGAAAGGTGAGGGAGCTCAATCATTTTTACAAGAATTTTGCTGAAGAATGGGATACAGAGGAGATGCAGATGTGAATCAAGTTGCGGTTTTAAAAAATGATCCCAGGCGCCTGGGATCAAGTCCCGCATCAGGCTCCCTGCACAGTAGGGAGCCTGTTTCTCCCTCTCCCTCTCTCTCTGTCTCTGTCTCTCTGATGAACAAATAATTAAATCTTTTTTAAAAAAATGAGTATTTAAAAAGTTTTGTAATGAGCTAACAGCTCAAGCAAAATAGAAATAAACTTTTTATTAACTTCTGCAGGAAGAGTGGTTTGATAAACTCTAGTTTATCTCAACACAGTGTGGCTTGCAATCTTATAGTTAATAGAGAAAAATAAATGTTAAGTTTATATAAAGAAACAAATGATCACATAAACATTTATCCTTGGTCAGAGCCAAAATGTATTTTCTGTTACTGGTCTGTTATTAACATCAAGTTTTCTTGGCTTGGAAAAAAGAAAAATAAACTAGGAATTTGGAGATATAGACTCTGCCATACTTGTTAAGTTACCTTTGACAAATAATTTAAAGTCTCTGAGACATCATCATTATTTTTATCTTTGAATAGTAATATTCATATCTTCTCGTCCCAGATCTCAGGGTTATTGCAAAAAGCATATGGAAAAAATGAATATGAAATTTCTTTGAAAGGTGCAACACCACATAAATGTACTTTGTTAATTACTTCTCTGGAGATCAGTCAACTCATGAGTGTGGGGGTGTTTAGTGCTTATGGATAATAAAAGTGTGGAAAGTGTTCTGATAGATGTAATTTTTGGTACTTCGAAGTATTGATAATGGCCTTTCTCCCTTTTTCTCCACTTCCCCTTTGTCCATTTACTTCCATTCTGCAGAACCCCTACCTGTAACCAGTGTTTCAATATATGACTATAAACCTTCTCCTGAAACAGGAGTCCTGTTTGAAATTCATTATCCAGAAAAATACAATGTTTTCACAAGAGTAAACATCAGCTACTGGGAAGGGAAAGACTTCCGAACAATGCTATACAAAGGTAAGAAGCAAAAGGAAGGGTGATAAATATCACCTTTAAAACACCCTTTTTTACATGATGTTTGCCGAATGGTCTTCTGTCTTGCTCTAAAGAGGTCTTATGATTCGCTATCTGACCATGGAAGAGCCATTAAAAATAGTTATTAATTTATGAAAATCTTTTCATGAGGAATCTTAGAACATCTGGTTTGCTAGTCACAGGCAATGCATAAGCATAGGAAATACTCAAATTATTATCACTTGTATGTTCGTCTTCCAAAGGCAGCATGTCTGATACAAGAAATAAATTCAAACATAACCTTAGAAACACCTCACCTAATGATTTCCTTCTGGGTGTGTTAGAAGGGCATTTCTAGAACAAAGAAGCTAGAAAGGCACCTTCTACCAAGTTTTGCTTGGAGGGATCCAAGATTATTCTCAAATGCAAATGATAATGCTTTTTTGTTCCTTTGGATATGTTTATCTGTATGGCCAGTTAAATGATTGCATTAATATACAAAAATTGGTTTCATTGTTTATACTGGCCTAATGGGGACCCTGTAGGAAGATGAGAAAAAAGATCTTATGGGAATTTATCATTTCAAAAGAACCTGGTCACCTTCTCAGGGTAGACTGTTGGGGAAAAGGAAAGAGGAATGAGGGAGGGCATTCAGCTCCCTTGGGAGTGAATTGGGGAAGAAAAGAAACTTGGATATTCTCGGGATACAAAACTATAACATTTCTCTGTGAGGGCTTAGATGATGGTTATCAAAGTTCACTGGTTGTAACTGGCGCCTGGGATCAAGTCCCGCATCAGGCTCCCTGCACAGTAGGTACTGGTGAGATGGAAAAGGGATACTGAGGCAGACAGGTCATGGTATCCAGGTAAGTGTCATTTTGACTTGCTGCTTTCATAAACTCGTTTCTTCCATGGATTTCATTTTTATGAGACATGGTTTAAAACAATGCAGTAAATTTATATTTTTTGAAGCTTTAAAGCATCAAATAAATATAAACAGAGACTCCACAAATTATGCATTTTTAAATTTTCAATGAAAACTGATTTTCTGCAAATTAATAAGTGGGGCCTTATTTGCTTATGGATCACATGCAAATACAAGTTCATGAATGATTGAAAAGCATCTGGAATTTTTGTGGAACTAAAAGCCAGGAGTTTTAAAATAAATCAATAAATATGCTCTCCTTTTTCAGCTAATTAATTTTTAATTTATTTTCAGCTTTTAGTTCTATAAGTGGTATGTTTGGTTTCTTTTCCACATTTCCTTCTAATTTGGACTGGAATATTAATTTTTAAATTTTCTTTAATGTTTTTCAAATAAAATCCTAATCTTCCTTCCTTCCTTTTTCCTTCCTTTCTTCATTCCTTCCTTCCTTCTTAAATCAGGTACTGCCAAGTAGCAGATAAACTTACTTCAAAAGCAGTCCAGTTTTTATAAGTAAGCCTAGTGAAACCATGTCTTATGAAATCACTTTTTCCTAAGCCATAAGGTGGCAAAATATCTTTGATTTTTATCATAAAATAAATGGCTAGCATAAACCTAATCTCTGCAATTTCCGCACGTTATCTTCTCCATTTAATACACAAAATGTTCCTATAATAAAGATTTAATTCCATTGTATCCAATTCCTGCTTAAAAAACTTTCCAGGATTTTGGATATAAAGATCCAAATTTTCATCTTTAATCTTGATTAGGCCAATTTTGTATTACCGAGGGTGCCAGAAGTTGCAGGAAATAATACCTTACAGTTATTTAATCATAATTGTTTAGGACTTTCTAGAAGTACGTGGCATTTAGGAGATCAAAATTTTAACGTAATTGTTTTTATTCTCAGATTTCTTTAAGGGAAAAACAGTATTTAATCACTGGCTGCCTGGAATATGTTATAGTAACATCACTTTTCAACTGGTATCTGAGGCAACTTTTAATAAAAGTACTCTTGTGGAATACAGTGGTGTCAGTCATGAGCCCAAACATCATAGAACTGGTAAGTTTTCTGAAAAATCTAATTTAGTTTAAAAACAATTAAACTGTATGTTTATTGCATGTATACATCCTATCTTTGTGAAAATAATTCTGTGCTAGAGCTAAGAAATAAAATAAATATATATTTGTAATATTCTAAAACAAATTCTCTATCAATGGGAAAGGAACGAGTAAAATTTTCAGAAGAAAAATCTGAAATATGTCAAGTAGGGGTGCCTGAATGGCTCAGTGGGTTAAAGCCTCTGCCTTTGGCTCAGGTTATGATCCCAGGGTCCTGGGATCGAGCCCCACATCGGGCTCTCTGCTCAGCAGGGAGCCTGCTTCCTCCTCTCTCTCTTCCTGCTTCTCTGCCTACTTGTGATCTCCGTCTGTCAAATAAATAAAAAAATAAAACCTTTAAAAAAATAAAATAAAATAAAATACATCAATGTTATGATAGATTTATAATCTTTGAATGGAAAAAAACTACATGATACTACCAAAAGTTATAATTAAGTAACTTAACTTGACCAAGTAGACATTGGTTATTCTATAACCTGGCAAAATTCTCATATGACAATAAAAATGACAGGAGATGTTCTAGGACAGAATATCAGATTATTAAAAGAAAATATTGGAATTCAGATGTGTCTAAACTTGCCGTGTTTAATCTTAGTAGCATCATTAATAGGAAGCACTGTTATAGGATGGATGGATGGAAGGATGGATGGGTAGATAAATGGAAGAATGGATGGAAATAATTATATACCTCCTAAGTGCCCGTCACCAATACAATGTAATTGACATTGTCCATGCCTAATGTGCCCAAATTACTCTTTAGGAATGTTGGAGATGCCCTTCATATGAACATTGGGAATGGATTGTAATAGATCACCCCTGAGACCCTGCCAGTCTGAATTCTAAGATGTCATGATTTCCATTAAGTAAGACAAGACAAAGAAACTATTTCAGCTAAATAATTTAGTCACATAATGGCAACATCTAAGACTCTATTTGTATTTTTCATCATTCAATTCAAGTAAGGAAACATCAATTGAGTGACTTCTACCAGGGAGTTGTTCTAAGTATGAGAGATATGAAGACAGAGTCTGGTGGAATAGGTTCCCTGTCCTCAAAAATGGTAGGGGCATAACACAACTGGCAATCACACAAGGCAGAACTGATATGTGTCCTAAGAGATACAAAGTTATGTAACTGCACAAAGGAGGGAAAGATTAATTTTTTTTTTTGGAGTTCGCAGAAGAGATGATATTTCAGCTGCTATTTGAAGGATAGATAGAAACAGTTGCAGGTAGAGACCAAACAGTGTGCCTTCATAATTTTCTACCCATAGAAAGGTATGCTTCCCTAATTCATACATGGATTTTGTGCTCAAATGTTTCATTCTGGAGAGGTGAGGAGTAAAGCTGTATTTCTAACATGTGTGTTAATATTTCTAAAGGCACATATGCGTCTCTGCCTACTTGTGATCTCTCTCTCTCTCTGTGTCAAGTAAATAAATAAATCTTAAAAAAAAAAAAAAGAAAGAAAGAAAGAAAAGAAAACAGAAAACTTGGGGAGCCTGTGTGGCTCAGTGGGTTAAGTCTCTGCATTTGGCTCAGGTCATGATCTCAGGATCCTGGGATCAAGCCCCACATCGGGCTCTCTGCTCAGCAGGGAGCCTGCTTCCTCTCTCTCTCTGCTGGTCTCTGCCTACTTGTGATCTCTTTCTCTCTCTCTCTGTCAAATAGATAAATAAATTTTAAAAAATAAAAAAATAAAGGCACATATGTAACTCTCTTAAGTGCAATTGTCACAGGCAGTATTTTTATCTTGATAGCTAGAGTACACTGTAGTTGCTTTGTTGTAAAAAAGATCCAGTGGCAGAGACTCAGGTTTTTTAAAAAGGAGATTTTGATAAGCTAAAGAATATTTGTGAAACTCTACTTTGGACATGGTTAGATTACCACTTGGACAAGCATCGTATCACTAGTTAATGTATTTGAAGTATGAGTGGTAATATACCCATGTGTACACACCGTATACAAAATCTTAGACAAATGTGGGACTTGACACCACAATAGTTCTTGATGTAGATTATCTTTATATAGTAGAAGTAAAACTAACCTCTATTTTGTACATCCACTTGTGTATTTGACTCACTAAAACATGAAGTATTCACTACAATAGAATTAAAAATTACTGGAAAATAAAAATTCTCTCTCTTACAGCACCTTATCCACCTCGAAATATCTCGGTTCGTATTGTCAATTTGAACAAAAACAATTGGGAAGAACAGAGTGGCAGTTTCCCAGAGGAATCGTTCATTAGATCACACGAGATGGTGGGAAAAGACAAACTCTTCCATTTCGCGGATGAAGCCTCTGAAAGTCCCTCTGGCAACATTTCTTCCGGTTGGCCCGATTTCAACAGCAGCGAGGAGGAGACTACATCCCAGCCCTATTGGTGGAGCAGCGCCCCCGCCACCCCCGAGAGTGAAGATGACTTTGTCAGTGTCCTTCCCATGGAATATGAAAATAACAGTGTGCTCAGTGAGACTGAGAAATCGCTCTCATTTTTTCCTGTACAAATGATCCTGAATTGGTTACCACCCAAACCACCCACTGCCTTCGATGGGTTCCATATCCACATAGAAAGAGAAGGTAAAGTCATCGGAAATCAGCAAAAATAAGAACTGATATGCAAAGGAAAGGGCATTGACATATGTTAAAACTAAAATATTTAGGAAGAAAGACTGATGGGAGACAGTTACTATTTAGAGAAAAAATGGTCAAGAAAGGGAAGAATTTGAGTAGCAATGCTCCCTAACACTAGAAAACACAATTAAATAGGTAGGATCAGAATCCAAGGTTTAGGTAGTTTCTAAGTTTCGCATATTCACAACTCACTTACCTTTCACTGCCCAACATGTCATGTACCCCAGGCCACTGAGGAAAACCTTCTGTTTGGAAAGAGTTTGAATTGAACTTCTAACTATGCCAAATTACAAAATATCCTGGAGAAATTTTCCACTTCCTAGTATACTGTTTGTGAAACATGTAGCAAAACAATCTTTCTAACAAGAAGGCTACCTTCCCAAGGGGGCCAGCCCCAGGTCTGGCTCATCTAGCGACTCTCAGTTGCCTCAGGGTGGGCCCCTGGGAGACCAGCACCACTCTACATTTTCCTGAAGAGGAGCTGGTCGTAAAATAGAAAATGCACAGCAACTAGTATTTTCACCGTAGCTGCCGTATCCTGGACCATGGTCATTGATCTAACGTCCCAGAGCTCTTCTTCGTATTTTAGTCCACTAACTCATGGAAAACAGGGCTCTGGCCTGCAGCCTGTGTGGGTCATGAATCACATCTAAATGGTCATTTGGCAGGTTATTATAGCTATTTGCTATTTGTTTTGTTTTTTTTCAATAACATACTTCATTTTATACTTTCTGGTCTAGTAGTTTGAGTGGCAAATGTCAAGTTGTCAAAATGTGAAGTTCATATGATAGCATTATTTTCAGGGCAGGACACTAGTATCAGGTAACATCATAGAGTGCCTCTTGTTTGCCCTTATTTTATTTTATAGAATAAGACACCAAGGGGTGCCTGAGTGGCTCAGTGGGTTAAAGCCTCTTCCTTTGACTCAGGTCATTATCCCAGGATCCTGGGATCGAGCTCACATCGGGCTCTTTGCTCAGCGAGGAGCCTGCTTCCTCCTCTCTCTCTGCCTGCCTCTCTGCCTACTTGTGATCTCTGTCTGTCAAATAAATACATAAAATATTTTTTTTAAAAAAAGTATTTAAAAATAAGACAGCAAAATTTGTGGATTCCTCTACCCTGGTATAGAACAATTGACCATATCAAAATATTGTGTAAAATTGAAATCTTTTGACATTTCTAATTATTTGAGTCAAAAGTCTTCACATTTACCTGGCATTACTTGTGTAAAAGATATCTGTCTTCATCTGCCCTTAATCTGTCTTTTATTTTTTCTGTCCCACAGTATATTCTGTGGAAAATAAGGTCTTGTAACTCACAATTTTTTTTAACGAGTATTTCCATGAACGTACAGTCATGCTTTTATCTGACTGCAGTGTGTTCTTTTGAAGGCTATTGTAGTCACCAACTGATGAGAACAACTTCAAATGAAGTAATAAACAGCAGGATTGGACTTTGAAGCAATGCAAAATCATGTTTACTTTTAGAAAGTAAAATCTGGAAGAAGACAGATGAAGGACGAGGGTTACAAGAGTCGGAAAATCTACCCAGAAGAATTATTTCCAACTAGAAATAATTCAATTTATTTTAAAGCATCTCTGGGTATTTAATACTACCACAAAGAACCAATAAGATACTTACTACTGGTTATTTTTTTATATATCCAGATGAGAAAGTCAACTATTGCAATCTTCTCCTAACATTCTACTTCTATTCTGTGCATGTGGTGTTGTTGGGTAATAGTACCTAAGAATATGCAGTATATACTCATACTGCTTTTTGATTCAGATATCATATTTTAGTTTGGTTATTTAAAAGTATTATGAAAAGCAATTTGAATACTTGGCCATGTTTCTTTTCTAGTGCCTTTGATGAAGATGTATAACTGAACTTGACAAAGGAAAGGAAACAGTATAAAAATATGAATTTTTTGTATTGACTTGTCTACATTCAAGGCCCTTCCAGTTTTCAATTCATATATATTCTCTTTTTTACATATGATACAGAAAACTTTACTGAATATTTGACAGTGGATGAAGAAGCACATGAATTTGTCGCAGAACTGAAGGAGCCTGGGAAATATAAGTTATCTGTGACGACCTTTAGCTCCTCAGGATCTTGTGAAACTCGAAAAAGCCAGTCAGCAAAATCACTCAGTTTTTATATCAGTAAGTACCAAAGAGATTATTTTGCACTTATGGGGGAGCTAGGACAAGAGATCTGGGGAGATTAATGATGTTCAGGCATCAATTATTCATCAAACCTTAGAGACCCTGAGAAATCCTCAAGGTCAGAAGAGGCCCGGATCCATGAGATTTTGACCGCAGAAGAAATATATGCATGTTTCATAGTAACAAACCTACCCAGAGATTTAACTTACGGATTTTTTTATTATGGTGATAATTGAACATTTATTAAGCTGACCTCCCACACTTGCTGTAACAAACCCTCCAAGGACACAGACACCCTGTTTAGGACCTGTGACTTTCATTTGAGGCCATGTAGAAAATTGAATAGAAAAGTCTCAGTAGAATACTGAGCTGAGAGAGCTCAAAAGAAAACCAGAGATGTAAGTGTTGTGGGACCTAGGTGGTCACCATAAATTTGGCCCAAGAAGACAAAGCTAGAGCATTCTAAAAGCCCCATTTCAAGTCTTCAGGTGGCTTCCCCTGATTCCATGAGGGGCAATAATGAAGCCAATAACTAGCCTCCAGAAGCTGCACCAATTGTGCAAGTCTATAATGTTCTTAGCTAACCGGAATATGCTCACCAGAGGTTTCAAGGCCAAAAATCACTTACCTCATTTATCAGCAGTTAAATGTGCCTCCTATCCACCAAAAGAAAAAAACAGAAGGCAGTGGATAAAAATGACTCTTCAAAAAAGATGACCACCACATACTTTGTCAACTTCTCCAAAGGCAAATACCACTTTTCAGCGTATAATCTTCCAAAGGGTGGATGGGAGAGTGAGGAGAAGAGAGGGAAGAGATCCATCGATTTAACAGCTGAAAAATGCTGAAAAGGTCCCATGTAGCATTTCTATTTAAGCAACCAAAAATGTTGGGATGCATGGGTGGCTCCATGGGTTAAACTTCTGCTTTCAGCGCAGGTCATGATCTCAGGGTCCTGGGATTGAGCCCCGCATTGGGCTCTCTGCTCGGCAGGGAGCCTGCTTCCTCCTCTCTCTCTGCCTGCCTCTCTGCCTACTTGTGATCTCTGTCTGTCAAATACATAAATAAAATCTTAAAAAAAAATGTTGCCATTGATAAGAGGCCTAAAGACCCATGAGGTAAACAGAAAGAATAGTCATGATTTTGCCTGTATGGCATTCAGTTAGTCACTCAAGAATGAGAATGAACTTTACTATTTAGTTCTTCCTGTGAAGAAGATGAAACTAACTAAAATGTCTCATTCACCAGAAGGTTTTCATGTCCCTCAGTAGAGATGCACCACAAGTGTCAAGGCTTCAGCTATTCTGAATATGCTAGTCCTTTCCTTCCCTGAATTTCTACTGTGTTTCATAGTGCACAACACAAAATACAGAGCTTATTTGTGTATAATATTTTTCTAGATTTGTTTTACTCGTGTACATCTTATTTCTCATACCAAATTACAAAATCCTACTGTGGGGCTATACCACTAATTTATTAATTCTGTTGTACCTTCAACAAATGAACAACTTTCATGTGTCAGACACTCTGCTCTAGAGTATCCAAATTGAGACTGTGTCAGAATTGCTCAAAAATATGATTATTCCAAAGAGATATATCTTAATATTCATCTAGAAGAATATAGGACACTAAAAATTCTGTTTTTTTTTCTCTTGCATTAAAAGAATAATATTTTTAGTGTTTAGGCTATTCTGATCTGCAGTAATGAGTTATTTAGGGGTATTGCATATATGTCTTTAGTTTAAAACTGGAAACTATAGATACAAATAACATCCTGGAACTCAGTAAGCTGCCTCAACATAGTACAGGCTCATACCAGCTGAACGATATTCATGGCCCATTTTCCTGACCAAATTGTTCTGGTGTTAATCTATGACGTTAATATTAATTAAATTCCATTAAGATTTACATTTCTCTTGTTGCATTATGATTTGTATTTCTGTGGTTTTGAAGGCTTTCCTCAGAGATGAGAAGAATGGTACAGATTTACATTTGTCCCCCAACAGCTTTACATTTCAGTGATTCCATGTTTCAGGTGGAAAAAAACCCCAAGGCACAGAAAGCTTAGTGACTTTCCCAAGTGTTCAAATGAGGACTAGAACTCAGGAATACTTGATAGCAAAGTCCATTTCCACGTAGCCTACAGTGACCCATGACCTTGGCTTGATTATCAGGGTTAGTCCTAACGTAAAATCACTGAACGAGTGATTTTGTTTTGCTTTTGCTTCCTCCCACTTTGGCTCTCTGTGCCCCAGCTACCCCAGTAATCTTCCTAACCGCAATGAACTTCACAATTACAGAGTTCTCTAACACCTATGATCTCATTTGATCTCAGCGACTGATGGCATCATGATTAATTGTCACAAAGCACTGATCCAGGAGACCAGAGGTCTAGGTTGGCCCCCAGACACTTACTAGCTGTGTGAGAGTCATACACATCACTGGACCTCAGTTTTCTCATCACTTAAGTGAGGTATTGGATCATTCAAGTTTTCAATTCTAACATTTCAGTGGTTTAATCCATTTAGTCCGTGCATTGACAGAGATTCAGAGAAGTTATAGATTTGTCCAAGGTCAAAGTCAAAGCTGAGTTTTGGTCAACTCTCCCATCTCCAAACCAGTGCTTTTGACAGTTCCTAGTGCCCCCAGAGGTTTCATGCAGGGGTTAAGAGCATGGATTCTCTAACCAGCCTTCCTGTGGGTGAATCTACTTACCCTCCCTCTGCCTCAGCACCCTCATCTGAAAGTGAAATTAATACTTGTACTTATCAGGGGCGCCTGGGTGGCTCAGTGGGTTAAAGCCTCTGCCTTCGGCTCAGGTAATGATCCCAGGGTCCTGGAATTGAGCCCCACATCAGGCTTTCTGCTCAGCAGGGAGCCTGTTTCCTCCTCTCTCTCTCTCTCTCTCTTAGCCTGCCTCTCTGCCTACTTATGATCTCTGTCTGTCAAATAAATTAAAAAAAAAATACTTGTACTTCTCATAGGTCTGTTATGAAAATTAAAGGGTTAACATATTAAGCACATACAAACCTAAAGCAGAGCCTAGAACATGCTAAGTGTTCTGTCTCTTTGCCATCATTGTCATTTTTTTATGGTCATTCTCTCCCTGACCCCATTGGCTGTGAGCCCAGGATGGCTCTTCCAGGGAGAGCCACTTTCTCCTTTCCCTCTCCTGGATCCCAGCCGAGGAATACAGCTCCCTATTAAGACACTGAGACCTGCATCCTAAGCAAATAAAGGAAAGTTGCACATGTGCACTTCAACAAGGAAATTCCATAAAAAATAACCGCCTCAACACTTCTTGAGTCCTTACCATGGGTCAGGCACGGTGCTAATAACCACTTGAGAAACTTAAGAGAACAAAGCTAATGGTGGGCACTTCTGACGAGATACTTTATCTTGAGGAACCCACTGCATCCCTCAAATGATCACCCAGCTCTCAGGCAGCTTCTGTAACTGAGCCTGCCTGTTGCCTATTTCTTCTCTCAATATAGTTGCACACTGATCCCGCTGCTACCAAATTTGAAATCTTTTCACATGATGGCAGTTGAGGGTAATTTGAATCTCAAAGTCATTATTTCTAGTGACTGAAGATCCTAACAGCAGAGGAATTCTAAACACTGATGAAATGCCCCCACTACCACACCTACTCTGCGTTGAAAGAGAAGTCGATTCTCTCTGGTGAAGAATTTACTGGAAGAACCTCAGAGGCAGGGGACAGAGAGCCGTGCCTTTCCAGCCACCAGTCTTACCTTGACTCTGTGTGTAAGGGTGAAAGGAAAAAACAAGTTTTTAAAACTCGACTCATATCTCCACCAGCTCAGCATGAAACCTCCCTTGTGCTCTTATTTGAAATGTTCAGGCCCTTCAGGAGAGTGGATCGAAGAACTGACTGAGAAGCCCCAGCACGTGAGTGTCCACATCCTAAGCTCAACGACTGCGCTGATGTCCTGGACGTCTTCCCAGGAGAACTACAACGGCACCATCGTGTCTGTGGTGTCGCTCACCTGCCATAAACAGAAGGAGAGCCAGAGGCTAGAAAAGCAGTACTGTACTCAGGTAAAGGAACTGGGGGAGATGCTGAACGTTTTGCTCACTCACATCCTGCAGCCCAGACAGCAGGTAGAGCCAGGAGGCCATTGCAAGCAGATTGAGGGAGGTGTGTCCTCCTGGGGGAGGGGGGTGTTTTGAGCAGAAAACGAGTGTGCATGGTTCTTCAGTTATAGTCTTCCTCCCCCATCCCTCTGAGCACTAGCATCACTCTTTTATGTTCACTCTTCTTTCAAGACACTTAACAATGTGCCAGGTACTTGGATAGGATAGATGCTGGGATTCTAGAAAACTGCTATGTATCTGCCTCTGGCTGAGTTTATAATCTAGTGAGAACAATGCATAAGTGAGCATACATTTACTGCAGAGTATGAAATAAGGCCTAGACTACAAGTAACTGATCAAGAACCCTGTGAATTCACAGAAAGAAAGAGCTGGACATGAGGAGATATGGACTGGGGTAAGAGGATTTAGAAACTGGCCAGAAAATTGTTACCCAGGGGAGGAGACAACCAAGCAGAAGGCTCAGGGAGTTCATTTGTTTAAGTTAATTAATTTACTTATTTTTCTCACCATAGCACATAATTTCCCAATGTCCATCATCCAGCAACCCCATCCCTCCCACCCCCTCCCTTCCAGCAACCCTCAGTTTGTTTCCTGAGATTAAGAGTCAGTTTGTCTCCATCTCTGGTTTCAACTTATTTCCTTTTTCTCTCTCTTCCCCCATGATCCTCAGTCTTGTTTCTCAGATTCCTCATATCAATGATATCATATGATAATTGTCTTTTTCTGATTGACTTATTTCACTCAGCATAATACCCTCTAGTTCCATTCATGTCAATGCAAATGGCAAGGTTTCATTTTTGATGGCTGCATAGTATTCTATTCTATATATACACCACTCTTTTTTATCCATTCATCTGTTGATGAACATATAGGCTCTTTCCATAGTTTGGCTATTATGGACATTGCTGCTATAAACATTCAGATGCACGGGCCCCTTTGGATCACTACATTTGTATCTTTAGCGTAAATACACAATAGTGCAGTTGCTGGGTCATAGGGTAGCTCTCTTTTCAACTCTTTGAGGAACCTCCATACTGTTTTCCAGAGTGGCTGTACCAGTTTGCATTCCCACCAACAGTGAGGATTTCTCCACATCCTCTTCAACACCTGTTGTTTCCTGACTGGTTAATATTTTAGCCATTCTGAGTGATGTGAGGTGATATTTCACTGTGGTTTTGATTTGTATTTCCCTGATGCCAAGTGATGTTGAGCAATTTTTCATGGGTCTGTTGGCCATTTGGATGTCCTCTTTGCAGAAATGTCGGTTCGTGTCTTCTGCCCATTTCTTGATTGGATTATTTGTTCTTTGGGTATTAAGTTTGATAAGTTCTTTTTTTTTTTTTAGATTTTATCCATTTATTTGACAGACAAAGATCACAAATAGGCAGAGAGGCAGGCAGCGGGGGAGGGGAAGCAGGCTTCTCACTGAGCAGAGAGCCCAATGTGGGGCTCAATCCCAGAACCCTGGGATAATGACCTGAGCCGAAAGCAGAGGCTTAACCTACTGAGCCACCCAGGTGCTCCTGATAAGTTCTTTATAGATTTGGATACTAGGCCTTTATCTGATGTGTCATTTGCAAATATCTTCTCCCATTCTGTTAGTTGTCTTTTGGTTTTATTGACAGTTTCCTTTGTTGTGCAAAAGCTTTTTTTTTTTTTTTTTATCTTGATGAAGTTCCAATAGTTCATTTTTATCCTTGCTTCCCTTGTCTTTGGTGATTTTTCTAGGAAGAATTTGCTGCAGCTAATGTCAAAGAGGTTGCTGCCTGTTCTTCTCAAAGATTTTGATGGATTCCTGTCTCACATTGAGGTCTTTCATCCATTTTGAGTCTATTTTTGTGTGTAGTTTAAGGAAATGATCCAGTTTCATTCTTCTGCATGTGGCTATCCAATTTTCTTAATGCCATTTATTGAAGAGACTGTCTTTTTTCCATTGGACATTCTTTCCTGCTTTATTGAAGATTAGTTGGCCATAGAGTTGAGGGTCCATTTCTGGGCTTTCTCTTCAGTTCCATTGACCTGTGTGCCTGTTTTTGTCTCAGTACCATACTGTCTTGATGATTACAGCTTTGTAATAGAGCTTGAAGTCTAGAATTGTAATGCCACCAACTTTGGTTTTCTTTTTCCACATTCCTCCAAATATTCGGGGTCTTTTTTGGTTCCATATAAATTTTTGGATTATTTGTTCCAGTTCTTCGAAAAAAGTTGATGGTATTTTGATAGTGACAGCATTAAATGTGTAGATTGCTCTGGGTAGCATAGACATTTTCACAATATTTTTCTTTCAGTCCATGAGCATGGAACATTTTTCCATTTCTTTGTGTCTTCCTCAATTTCTTTCATGAACTCTATAGTTTTTTGAGTACAGGTTCTTTGCACCTTTGGGTAGGTTTATTCCTAGGTATCATATGGATTTGGGTGCAATTGTAAATGGAATCGACTCCTTAATTTATGTTTCTTCTGTCTTGTTGTTGGTGTATAGAAATGCAACTGATTTCTGTATATTGATTTTATATCTGACAATTTACTGAATTCTTATATGAGTTCTAGCATTTTTAGAGCAGAGTCTTTTGGGTTTTCCACATAAAATATCATATCATCTGCGAAGAGTGAGAGTTTGACTTCTTCTTTGCCAATTCAAATGCCTTTTATTTCTTTTTGTTTTCTGATTACTGAGGCTAGTACTATGTTGAATAGCAGTGGTGATAGTGGGCATCCCTGCTGTGTTCCCGACCCTAGGGGAAAAGCTCTCAGTTTTTCCCTATTGACAATGATATTTTCTATGGGCTTTTTATATATGGCTTTTATGATATTGAGGTATGTACCCTCTATCCCTACACTTTGAAGAGTTTTGATCAAGAAAGAATACTGTACTTTGTCAAATGCTTTCCCAGAATCTATTCAGAGTATCATATGTTTCTGGTTCTTTCTTTTTTTAATGTATTATATCACATTGATTGATTTGCAGTTGTTGAACCAACCTTGCAGTCCAGGAATAAATCCCACTTGTTTGTGGTGAATAATCCTTTTAATGTACTGTTGGATCCTATTGGCTAGTATTTTGGTGAGAATTTTTACATGCATGTTCATCAGGGATTTTGGTCCGTAATTCTCCTTTTTGATGGGGGTCTTTGTCTGGTTTTGGAATCAAGGTCATGCTGGCCTCATAAAATGAGTTTGGAAGTTTTCCTTCCATTTCTATTTTTTGGAACAGTTTCAGGAGAGTAGGTATTAATTCTTCTTTAAATGTTTGGTAGAATTCCCCTGGGAAGTTGTCTGGCCATGGGCTTTTGTTAAAATTGGGAGATTTTTGATGACTGCTTCAATCTCCATACTGGTGATGGGTCTGTTCAGGTTTTCTTTTTCTTCCTGGTTAAGTTTTGATAGTTTATTTGTCTCTAGGAATGCATCCATTTCTTCAGATTGTCATATTTGCTGACATATAGTTGCTCATAATATGTTCCTATAATTGTTTGTATTTCTTTGGAGTTGGTTGAGATCTCTCTTCTTTCATTCATGATTTTATTAACTTAGGTCTTTCTCTTTTCTTTTTGATAAGTCTGGTCAGGGGTTTATCAACCTTATTAATTCTTTCAAAGAACAAGCTCCTAGTTTCATTGATCTGTTCTTCTGTTCTTTTGGTTTCTATTTCATTAATTTCTTATCTCATCTTTATTATTTCTCTTCTCCTGCTGGGTTGAGGCTTTCTTTGCTGTTCTTTCACTAGCTCCTGTAGGTGTAGGGTTAAGTTGTTACTTGAGAACTTTCTTGTTTCTTGAGAAAGGCTTGTATTGCTATATAATTTCTTCTCAGGACCACCTTTGCTGCATCCCCAAGATTTTGAACAGTTGTGCTTTCATTTTTATTTGTTTCCATGAATTTTTTAAATTTTTCTTTAATTCCCTGGTTGACCCATTCATTCTTTAGTTGGATGCTCTTTAACCTCTTTGTATTTGAATTCTTTCCAACTTTCTTGTGGTTGAGGTCTAGTTTCAAAGCTTTGTGGTCTGAAAATATGCAGGGAATGATCCCAATCTTTTGGTACCAGCTGAGACTTAATTTGTGATCCAGGATGTGATCTATTCTGGAGAATATTCCATGTGCACTA
Source organism: Mustela putorius furo (assembly GCF_011764305.1). Taxonomy (NCBI): domain Eukaryota; kingdom Metazoa; phylum Chordata; class Mammalia; order Carnivora; family Mustelidae; genus Mustela; species Mustela putorius. The sequence goes on along the minus strand of NW_025422368.1, from coordinate 32,826,808 downwards.
GAAAAGAATGTGTATTCTGTTGCTTTGGGATGGAATATTCTGAATATATCTGTGATGCCCATCTGTTCCAGTGTGTTAATCCGGTGAATTAAAACCTTAATTTCCTTGTTGATCTTTTGCTTAGATGCTCTGTCATTTCAGTGAGGGGGTGTTAAAGTCCCCTACTATTATTGTATTATTGTCAATGTGTTTCTTTGATTTTGTTATTAATTGGTTTATATAGTTGGCTGCTCCCATATTAGGAGCATAGATAGTTACAATTGTTAGCTCTTCTTGTTGGACAGACCCTTTAAGTATGATATAGTGTCCTTTCTCATCTCTTAATATAGTTTCGGCTTAAAATCTATTGTCCCTGATATAAGGATTGCCACCCCTGCTTTCTTTTGATGTCCATTAGCATGATAAATTGTTTTCCACCCCCTCACTTTAATGAAGAGATAGAATATGACTATGACAATGAAAATTTAAAAATATTTTTTGAGAAGGTATTGATAAGATATGAGTTTAAAAAGGTTAAAATAGGAAAGAGGAAATTTTTTTAATAGAATAAGAAGAAAATAAAATTTTAAAAATGTAACTTTGAAAGACTAAAGAATCACTGGGAAAAAGCCATGAATTCTATGTGCAGCATTCTCTTAACTCTGGAGTTCCACAGATCTCATTGATTGGTGAACTTGGTCTTGACTGGATATTCTTGAGATTTTCTTCAGGAGGGGCCTGTTGCAGTGATTCTCAAATGTCTTTGCCCATAGCGGGAACTGCAACACCCTTGCTAGAGACCAGGCTAAGCAATCTGTCCAGGTTCACTCTCTGTAGCTTTTCTTCCCTGAATCCTTTCCGTACAGCTTTGGAAGACAGGAATGAAAATTGTGGCCTCCCATCTCTGGCCCAAGAGGAGCCAAGAGCTTGGGGCCCCACTCCTCAGTGCACCTTCGGAGAAAAGCCATCAATCACTCTCATCTCTGGCTGCGCTCTGAGCTCACCCAACCTGTGATGGAGCATTTCTGTGTCTGGCACACAGCCCCATTTAGAGTCTCCAAATCCAGCAGATTCCTGCCTCACACCCCGCGCGGGAGTCTCCCCAGATCTTCCACTTGTGGGGTCTCTGCTAGAAGAGCAGTGACCTGACAGTGCCTCAGATCATGGTTTAAGGTAATCACAAGTTGAGAGCCCTCCCCGCCTTCCATCTGCCAGCTCCATCTCTGCCGCGGCTTCCACACTGTGATCGTTGGGAGCTCTGTGGCACTCATGAAGCCACAGTTTTCCATGACCCCGAGGTTCCTGAGAACACACTGTCCCTGTGAGGTCTCCACCCCCCCCCTTAACCTCTGGAACGACATCTCTCAGTGGAGCAGACTTCTGAAAGTTCCAACTTTGTGCTCTGATTCTCTACTGCTTTCTAGGAGCCGACTCCTATCCCCTATGATCTCTCTCTTCCCATATATCCCCTCGGATTCACTTCTCCACAAGTCCTACCTTCCAGAAAGTGGTCGCTTTTCTGTTCCTAGAATTGCTGCTCTTCTTCTCTTCAATCTCCTATTGAGTTTATGGGTGTTCAGAGTATTTTGATAACTATCTAGCTGAATTCCTGGGACAGGTGAAATTTAGTTCTCCTACTCTACCGCCAGGTTGCTCCTCCCCCTGGTTCTAAGGAGTTTTTGTTTGTTTGTTTGTTTTACTTTTTCTATTCTTTTTCTTGTTACTCGAACTATAAAAGTAATTCATGCTCACTGAAAAAAATATTCAAAAATTAAAAGAACTGGGGTGCCTGGGTGGCTCAGTGGGTTAAGCCTCTGCTTTCCACTCAGGTCATGATCTCAGGGTCCTGGAATCGAGACCCAAATTGGGCTCTCTGCTCAGTGGGGAGCCTGCTTCCCTTTCTCTCTCTGTCTACTTGTGATCTCTCTCTCTCTGTCAAATAAATAAATAAAATCTTTAAAAAAAATTTAAAAGAACTAAGGTAAAAAAATCCTTTTTCACTAATTACAACTGAGAAGAGCTATGAAGGATAAATAGGAGTTAGCTGAATACAAGGAGGCATAAGGAGCATGCAGAAATGGGATGGAAATTAGTAGTTCTGGGAATAGCTACCAGAATGAGCTCATGCACACACCCATCAGTCCTGAATGAAAGCTTACCACATGGGCCCCAGGAAAGACCTTGCTTTCTATCACCCTGAGTATCCACATGGAGACTGGAGCCCAGAACTATTTTCCTAACACCTGGTTTTATTTTTTCATAAGATCAAATTTACTGATTCTTGGTGTCTTGCAAACACAATATTTACTTCTCTAAAAGCAAAAAAATTAATTTATCTACTCATGTGTCATACACTGGAAATATAATACTCAAAACAATGTTTTCTATGTGCAAGTTTTGTGGAATGTTTTCATTTATCCCATGAAAACAAGGCATTTAGTGAAGTTCAAGGAGTGAGAAACTTTAAGTTGATAAGATGAATTCAGGAATCATGGCCTTTGGAGGACTAGAAAAGCTTAAGAGTATTGAGATAAACCCTTACTTGCTGATAAGGCTACCCCTTGACTTGAATTAAAGTAAGGAGTAAATATGCTAAACCGATTAAGTTGTAGTCACGACCGACCATGCAGCTTAGTAGCTTCCCTTCTTGAGCATAGGAAAGACAGCTCACTCATTACCTTGGTAGAAAAATTTGCTTCTCTTACAGAACATGACACAGAACTTGACTGCCCCCAGGTACATTTCTTCACCCTTTGTCTAAAGTACGAATTATGTATCTTTTGCATAGAAGCCAAAGGCTACAGGATAGATAGAAGTGGTAAATTATAAATGAGCTGGGGAAGGCTGGTTTCAGTGCACTTGGACAATGCCTTCTTGAGATGCAAACGTGAAATTCTTAAGAATTGTAGGCACAGAGACCAATATTTAATGTGGAGGGCAAGATCTAGACCATTGTGTGAGGTGTTATCTCAATTACAAGAACATTTTGAAGATTTGTTATTATACCAACATTATCCATAGCCCCAGTACACACACACATACACACACACGCACATTTAGATAAGGAAACATCAGTTGAAAAGGTCTGGAAAACAGAGGTGCCTGGGTGCCTGGGTAAGCATCTGACTCTTGGTCTCTGCTCAGGTCATGATCTCAGGGTTGTGAGATGGGGCCCCCTCATCAGGTCATCAGGTTCCTCGCTCAGCATGAAGTCAGCTTAGGATTCTCTTTATCTCTTTTTGGTCCTCCCCCCCCCCAAATAAACAAATACATCTTTAAAAAAAAAATCTCAAAAACTGGCCTGCAGTCATGTGGCCATTAATCAAAAGAATCCAGAAGATTATTATCACCAGTATCGGTCTGATTTGGGTTTATTTCCCAAAGCAACCATTATCCAAAAAGAAAAAATAATATTATTTATTTAATTCTATATTCAGTGGTACTGTGATTGCATTAAAATTCAAGATGCATCAGCTTGCATTCCCACCAAGAGTGTAGGAGGGTTCCCCTTTCTCCACATCCTCACCAACATCTGTCATTTCCTGACTTGTTAATTTTAGCCATTCTGACTGGTGTGAGGTGGTATCTCATTGTGGTTTTGATTTGATTATTTCCCTGATGCCAAGTGATGTTGAGCACTTATTCATGTGTCTGGTGGCCATTTGAATGTCTTCTTTTCAGAAATGTCTGTTCATGTCTTCTGCCCATTTCTTGATTGGATTATTTGTTCTTTGGGTGTTGAGTTGAAAATAGAGCTACCCTAAGACCCAGCAATCACACTACTGGGTACTATTTGCAGCCATCTAAAGAAATAAATCTTGCCATTTGCAATGACATGGATGGAACTAGAGGGCATTATGCTGAGTGAAATAAGTCAATCAGAGAAAGACATTTATCATATGATCTCTCTGATACGAAGAATTCGAGAGGCAGGGCAGGGGATTGTGGGGAGTAGGGAAGGGAGAAATGAAACAAGATGGGATTGGGAGGGAGACAGACCTTCAGAGACTCTTATTAATCTCACAAAACAAACTGAAGGTTGCTGTGGGTGGGGGGTAGGGATAGGATGGCTGGATTATGGACATTGGGGAGGGTATGTGCTATGGTGAGTGCTGTGAAATGTGTAAGCCTGAAGATTCACAGACCTGTACCCCCTGGGGCAAATAATACATTATATGTTAATAAAAATAATTTTTAAAAAATTCAAGATGCAACTCAAAACTAAGAGTAGTTCTAAAACCAAACACATATAGTAGTGCCCCCTCCCCCCCATTCGTGATTTCACTTCCCATGGATTCAGTTTCCCATGGTTACCATGGCCAGAAACCGATGATCCTCCTCCAACATTTAGTCAGAAGGTTGACAGTAGCCTAACAACAGGTCACAATACCTACACCATTCACCTCACTTCCTCTCATCACGAAGGCATTTTATCATCTCACAGCATCATACAAAGTAGTGAGTGTTGTACAATAAGATCTTTGGAGAGAGGCCTCATTCACATAACTTTTATTACAATATATAGTCATAATTGTTTTTATTACTGGTTATTGTTAATCTCTTACTCCGCTAATTTGTAAGTTAAACTTGACATTAGGTATGTTTGTACATGAAAAAAACACAGTCCACATAGGGCTCAGTACTACCCAGGGTTTCAGGCATCACTGGGGGGAGGTCTTAGAATAAATCTCTTGCAGATAAGGGGGGACTACTGTATTAACAGTTAATGTAAGGTTTTACTATTTTATATTTTCACGCTCCCTACTTTGCTTCTATGACTGACTATACCAAAGGACCTAGATCATCTGTGAGACCCAAAGTTAGTACCATTAGTTTTCCTGACCCCAGTCCTGATGTCTGGGTGCTGGGCTAGTCCTGTGTCAAGTCCTAGAAATAAAACAAATTTGACTTGAACTTTGAGTTCACGATGCTTAGGGTCTGGCCTTCCCTGTAGGTACATTGTACCCATGAATTTGAGTTTGTCCTCATCATGTATATGTTCTCCACGGCTGGTTCTTGTTTTGTGTATGGTTTGCTTGCAGATGTTTGTAGAAAGGGTATTTTGTGATGTATGCCTCCTAAGAACCATATCAGTGCTATTCATTAATAAATATATGTTGAACATCAAGTCTGGGCTCCATCAGTGTTAAACATAAAGGACCTGGTCAATTCTTCAAAGCAAATGTGCTTTCAATACTGTCTCCCAAGACATGCACACAATCATAAATTTCAGGATTAAAAAAGCCATCTAATATGTGTATGTATATTTATTTTTATATGTGATCTGCTTTGGCCCCTGTGTATTTTCTGACAACATACATAACCTGCAATTTAATAGTCTGTCAGGTATTTCTTATGCTAAGACATCTTTCCTCCTATTTCTTTAACTGGGGAGAAACAGGACTGGTGCCTCATCGCAAGAGCATTGGGCAAAACTGAATTCTCTGGAATGGAGAGGAAGCCCATTGGAAATGGGAGAGAGGAAATAGTGGAATGCAAAGATGGGATGAAAATTGGGGGAGGAGATGTGAAATGATCCTCTGGGGAATAAAATACGTATTACTTAATAAGTAGTATTTAGGGGGATTTCTCCTGCCTGCCTTTAATCTACTTATCCCAAGGTGATCTGGGATATATATATAAGGGCATGGAGGGGTAGACATAGATACAGGCTGGTGGCTCAGCAAATATTCAAAAACGAGGTGGCAGGAAGGAGTTGGTGTTCATTATTTATTACCAAGGTCATTTTTTAAAAATAGTCTGATGTATATACATGTAGTTTTCTTGATTAAAAAAAAAAAAAAAAAGTAGAGGCGCCTGCGTGTCTTAGTTAGTTAAGCGTCTGATTTCGGCTCGGGTCTTAATCTTGGGGTCCTGTGATGGAACCCCATATGGAGCCCTGTGGCGAGCCCCACCTTTAGCCCTGCCTTGAGCTCCAGGTTGGAGGTGATGGCTCCGTTCTCAGTGGGGTGTCTGCTTTCCCTCTCTCTCTGTCCCCACCCCACCCATGTTCTCTCTCTCTCTCAAATAAATTAATAAAACCTTTTAAAAAACAAGTATAATGTCCCTAGGGTGAATTTGTTATAATTGCATATTTTTTGTATGGAGGGATAATTGATGTAGAACATATTTTCAGGGGTACAACATAATGATTCAATCATTCTGTACATTGTGAAATGATCATCACAATAAGCCTACTTGCCATCCTTCACCACACAAAGTTATGATTTTTTTCTTGTGATGAAACTTTTAAAGATTTATTCTCCTAGCAGTTTCCAAATATACAACACAATATTGCTGACTATAGTCACCGAGCTGTACATTACATCCCCGTGACCTGTTTATTTTATAACCGGAAGTTTGTACCTTCACCATATCATCCATCACCCAAAACCCTTATCCTCTGGCAAGCACCATTCTGTTCCCCATACTTATGAGTTTGTTTCATTTTGTTTGTTCATTTGTTTTGAGTTTTATTTTCCACAGAGTGAAATCATACAGTATCTCTCTTTCTCCAACTTAATTCACCAGCATGGTACTCTCGGGGTATTAAATACGATGGCATATTTAAGTGGTTCTGATTTCACATAATCATCTGCATAATCAGAATCAACTACTCGCTTAAAATATTATCCAACCGAAGAAACTAACACCACCCTAAAGCAGCCTACACTTTTTCTGTCCTGTTACTCTAAATATCCGAAATGAGCTAAGTTAGCATTGGCAGATATGCTTAGCTGTCTGATGTGTTGTTAAGTTTTAAAGAAAAATTCGGAGCGATGTTAATAATGTAACATGTATATGATTCAATATCATATTCTTTATGAATATCTGTGTGGAGGAGGGTCTGGAAGGTGGCCCACTAAAATGTTGGACATGAGGGGAGGAGGACAGAAAAATTGCCAGTTTACTTCATTTGCTCTTCTACTGTAGGAGTCATCTCCACAATGAGCATTATTAGTTTATGACGTAGGAACTGATTTTATTTTTTTTATTTATTTATTTGACAGACAGAGATCACAAATAGGCAGCGAGGCAGGCAGAGAGAGAAAGGAAGAGAAGCAGGCTCCCCGCTGAGCAGAAAGCCCAATGCGGGGCTCGATCCCAGGACCCTGGGATCATGACCTGAGCCGAAAGCAGAGGCTTAACCCACTGAGCCACCCAGGCGCCCCATGTAGGAACTGATTTTAAAGAAATAAGACCGCATTACTTAGTTTTGCACAATATATATGTCTTGTTCGTAGCTTGTCTCTTCAGGAAATGCTCTGTCTGATGAGGAGAACTGGCCAACTTTGCCTAGACGGCTCCAGCAGAATTCACCTTCAAAAACATGGGCAAAAAGTTTCCATATGAGTGTAAATAGGAAAGATAGGAAGGAAATGCTGATGTATTCATTCAACTTAATCTTATTTTGCTTAAGTTATTGGTGAAGAAATTATGGTATGCCTATTCCACCCCCCCAACACATACACTTAACATTTAGAGCAAGTTCTACCAATTCAAATTGTATAATTTCTATTGTGTAGAATCAGTTTCTGGTATTGGAAAGACTTAAAATTCATATTATATCACCAATTCTGTTTCTTCTTAAAATCATAATGAATCATAAAATCAAATTAATAATAATTTTTTAAAACGCCTTATAGCGTAGGTAAGCTGTGAACAGAACTATTCTCCATTGATTTATGCTTCTTTCCATAGCAATTGCATGTTATGCACCGTAGAAGACAAAAAGTTGCTGAGTAATGAGTTAACTTTATTGATACTCTAGTTTAAGCATCCTCACCACTCTGTGAGGTATAGAATAGTATTATCTATAGTTTACCAATCAAGAAGCCAAGGTAAGCATTAAAAATAAATTTAGATAAATTCCCATTCTTATAAGGAAGTAGACTCAGGGTTTGACTTCAGGCAGTCTGAATAGAAAGCCTGTGTTCCTTCTACTAAGCAAGACTGTCTTCAACATTAGAGGCTCTAAAGGTCAAAGTCACACATTCCTTGACATGGAAGCTAAAGCCTCAATCTTCGGGAACACCAACATTTAACCTTAGCAAGAACATTTCATTCACCTACCTGTTCTGTTCTCTACATTAAATTTGTTGTCAAACCAAGAGTTTTCTTTCTTTCTTTTTTTTAAGAACAGCAAGGAGAGCTCATCTAAATGAGAACTATTTCCTACCGTATTCTTTCATGGAGTCACAATAGCCTGGAGAAGTACTGACTGCCATCCCTCCACGCTTAGTCCCACGACTTGCCCGTAGCAGCCTGCAGAGGTCACAGCACTAGGCTTCCTGTCCCAGCGCTGAATCTATGTGACCTTGGCCATATCCTGGCTTTACTTTCTTGATCTATTAAATGAGAGATTTGGAGCAGATAATCTCTGAGGTCATTTCCATCTCTATAATTAGATATTATATGCTTCAAAGTGACAAGAGACTGAAGACATTGCTGCACTGATCTTTGTATGTTTTTAGCTGACATTACAGTTTAGGATGTCAGACTCCCCTTATGGTATTGCTGATTTGATTATGGTTAGAGGCTGATGTGTCTCCAGTGTACGTAGTTAAAATTGACATTGATGGGTATAAAGCAGTTCACGGGGCTTATTAAATCCAGCCATAGAATTTGAATGTTCTGGGTTCCCTTCAGTGTTCACATAAACTATAAATCATCCTAATTCTAAAATCTGACCTTCCCCAGAACGAGCAAAGGCTTCTGGATTTCAAAGGCATCTCTGGCTCCACAAGGAGTCCCTGAATGTGATATCAGCTTTTGTGTCACATTATGAAAGCCCAGCTCTAAATAAATCATATCGGGTGTTTGGTTTAAAGGTGAACTCAAGCAAATCTATTATTGAAAATCTGGTTCCTGGTGCCCAGTACCAGGTCGTGATGTACCTAAGAAAAGGCCCTTTGATTGGACCACCTTCAGATCCTGTCACCTTTGCTATCGGTAAGCTGCCAGCCTCGAGAAAAACTTCATCAGGGTACTTTTTGGGCGGTGGGGGTCCAATGCCCAGGTCCAAGTCATTACCGTCATATATGGGGGACCATACTTATTCACCCAATATTTTACATCCAAAGGAATAAATGACTACAATTGTATACCAGGAGGATATGGTTAGCATATACGACTCAGAAAAAAAAAAAAAAAAACATCAGAGGCTAATATGGTTTATTCAATGATCGTATCAAAAGAGTGAAAACCCTAGTTATTAAGAAGAATTTGAAGCCATTGCTAAGATACTAAACATTCCTTCTTGGCTCTTTTTTTTTTCATCCCTCCCCACTTCTTCCTAGTTCCAACAGGAATAAAAGATTTGATGCTCTACCCCTTGGGTCCTACAGCCGTGGTTCTGAGCTGGAGCAGACCTTACTTAGGTGTGTTCAGAAAATACGTCGTTGAAATGTTTTATTTCAACCCCGCAACAATGACATCAGAGTGGACAACGTACTATGAAATTGCAGCGACTGTCTCCTTGACTGCATCTGTGGTAAGTAGCTGTCACACTTCCCCGTAAACAGATGTGCTTTCCATGCCAGATGTATCAGAAAAAGTTACCTGTAAATACACATGGGGTGCTTACTACTTTCAAGAGTTTTCTAGTTGTTTTTGCTTTCCGGACTATTTTTGTTTGGGGGAGAGATTGAGAGAGAGAGAATGAAAGAGAAGAGGGGGATAGAAGTAATTATGTGAAACAAGCTTTCACCCCTAATTGAGCGTATCCACATTTTAGTAGAGCTATCAAGTGCTTATTGTTTCTCTCTGCTCCTGAGGAGGAAAATACACAAAAAAATATGCTTTAGTCATTCAATAATGAGTTGACACCATTCAACGCTAATGATGACTATTCTTAACATCCACACATCCATTAAATACCTCTCATGTCAAGCCATTAGAGGATGCTTTTCAAGAGAACAGGTAAAGATTACTCTTTCTGAGATTGGAATATTTTCTAAAGTGCAGGATCTACAGGTCCCGCATGAAGTACTTATTTGCCTCCCAACAAGGCTGCACGTTTATAGTCCAAATTGGGAGACTATGGAGTTGTGAGAGGCCAATTTTCTTAGAAATAGGGGGATGGATATGTACAATCACTTACATATTAGTACTACTTCACATGTGTAAGACAACTTAGGAAACTGCAAAACAAAACCAATATTGGAAATATTTGACCCTATACCTATGTATCCCTTTTTTAAGATTATGTTTGCAGGGCACCTAGGTGGTTCAGTCAGTTAAGCATCTGCCTTCAGCTCAGGCCAGGATCTCAGAGTCCTGGGATGGGTCCGGCTGCCAGCTCAGCAAGGATCCTGCTTCTCCCACTACGCCTCCCCTCTGCTTGTGCTCTCTCTTTCTGTCAAAAATAAATAAATAAAATCTTTTAAAAAACTATGTTTGCATATCATTCTATTTACACCTTACCTCAGTCCAGAAAGAATTTTTTTTTAAAGATTTTATTTATTTATTTGACAGACAGAGATCACAGGTAGGCAGAGAGGCAGGCAGAGAGAGAGGAGGAGGCAGGCTCCCTGCTGAGCAGAGTGCCGGATGCAGGGCTCGATCCCAGGACCCTGAGATCATGACCTGAGCTGAGGGCAGAGGCTTAACCCACTGAGCCGCCCAGGTGCCCCCAGAAAGAATTTTTAATGGAAAATTTGGAAACTACAAAAAGGCACAGAAATAAAATTAAAGACTGCTTATTGATTATTTTCATGGCCTAATAAAAGGAACTCAATTCCAAAAATATGGTTTTCTTCCCCTTAGTCTTTTGTCTCCTTGCTCTTTTTAGAGGATAGCCAATCTGTTGCCAGCATGGTACTACAACTTCCGAGTTACCATGGTAACATGGGGAGACCCGGAATTGAGCTGTTGTGACAGCTCCACCATCAGCTTCATAACAGGTGAGTGGTGTGTGGGAACTGCATCTGGGGGGAGAGAAGACTGTTTTTGAGGAGTTTCTGAACAGATGCACCTCCAGAAAGTTCGAGTTGTTCACCGGGCACGGACTGATCATCAGTTTCACCTACGGCAATACGCTCAATTCTAAAAATTCATTATTTGTTCAAATGATAGTTTTTAAAAATTTAAATATGTTTTTATCCTGACTTACTGTCCTTTATTTATGTGCCCCATTTGGAATTGAGGAGAATCGAATTGTAGCAGACAGAGCTTTCAGCTTCTCACTGAAACGAACTGATTGTACCCGTTTGATGATTATATTTGCTAGAGTGCCTCCATCTCCTTATTACGTAAGCCATTTTTAAGGTCACAGGCTGATGACAGTGTTGTCCATTGCAGCAGTGAAAATGGGCTTTGGTGACAGGTGGACCTGGGTTTGAATCCGGATCTGCCACCTACCCTGAGCAACCTGTGTGTGTTAACTTTCCTAAGCCTCAGTTTTTTTAAGTGTAAAATGGCTATGATAATGGTATCTATTATTATTTTCCATTTAAATACATCATTTAGGGGACACCTGAGTGGCTCAGTCAGTTAGGGGTCCCACTCTTGATTTTGGGTCAGGTCATGATCTCAGAGTTGCAAGATTAAGCTCTGGGTCGGGCTCCACTCTGGGCATGGAGCATGCTTGGGATTCTCTCTCTCCCTCTCCCTCTGCCTTTCCCCTCACCACCCTCTCCCACTTTCTTTTCCTCTCCAAAAGAAAAAAAAAAATAATAATGAAATATATGGCAGAAAGTTTTAGTACGTAAACAACTGTTAGCTCATTATCATATAACAGAGATAGCAGAGGTGGTCAGAGATGGCAACGGAAAGGGGAAATTTCATCAAAGAAACACTAACCCTTTTTGAATGCTATTTGAACAAAAGTTTTTCAGGAACTTCTGGTTGGACTACAAGGCTATTATTAGTTTTATGTTAAGAGGAGAAATAAGTAAAACATGTCTAAGATGAAGAATAATGTTAGTAAAATACTTTCTTCTCTGGACATTTAGTTTTACTCTACCAAACTTTATCAAAATGAAAGAAAATGGAAAGAAATTAATCATGTGGAGGTGCTTGACTGGCTCAGTTGGTAGAGCATGTGACTTTTGATCTTGGAGTTGTGAGTTCAAGCCCCATATTGGGTGTTGACATTACTTAAAAATAAAATCTTGGGTGCCTGGGTGGCTCAGTGGGTTAAGCCGCTGCCTTCGGCTCAGGTCATGATCTCAGGGTCCTGGGATCGAGTCCCGCATCGGGCTCTCTGCTCAGCGGAGAGCCTGCTTCCCTTCCTCTCTCTCTGCCTGCCTCTCTGCCCACTTGTGATTTCTCTCCGTCAAATAAATAAATAAAGTCTTTAAAAAAAATAAAAAATAAAAATAAATAAAATCTTAAAAAAAGAAATTAATCATGTGAACTCTTACACTATCAATGTATACAGTACATCTCCTTCCTTTACTAGCAATAGTAATACAATGGAATAGTAATACAATTGAATGCAAGAGCTCCTTGTATTCTAGATGTTAATAGTAAACTAGAGTAGAAAAATGAAAAGATACCAAAAAGTTAGAAAATACCAGCTATGTGACAAGTACTGTGTTAGTTTCTTGACTATATTAATAATTGTATACTTGGGGCACCTGGGTGGCTCAGTGGGTTAAAGCCTCTGCCTTCGGCTCAGGTCATGATCCCAGAGTCCTGGGATCGAGTCCCGCATCAGGCCCTCCACTCAGCGGGAAGCCTGCCTTCCTTCCTCTCTCTCTCTCTGCCTGCCTTTCTGCCTACTTGTGATCTCTGTCTGTCAAATAAATATACAAACAAACAAACAAATAAATAAATCTAAAAAAAATAATTGTGTACTTAATTTTAATGAAATTTTACTGTATAAATAATTCATTAGGCATAACTTTATTGACATTGCCTCTCTGAGAACACTTTCCTTCTCAGACAGAGCAGATTTCTGGAAAAATCCCAGACTTTGCATCTGAACACTTGGTTGAGCAGACCGGGCTTTGCAAAATTCTCTAGCTGTTGAACCCAGAGCAAATTATTTTAGTGTTCCTGGACTTCTCTCTTCTCATTGGCAGAAATCAAAATGCTACCTAACAACTGGCTAATAGAGCAAAACCAATTGTATTAGAACTCACTGCAATAAGGCAGGAAACTGCTTTGATAGGTCCTTTGCAGTGTCTTTGAAGGGGCACAACAGAAATGAAAAAGTAACAGGATTTGGAGTTCTGGACTCAAATGTTTGTGTTGTGCCTTTCAAAGCTGGGAACTAGTATCTGGCAAAGGTTATGTGCCTAGCAAATCTAGATAGTTATAAGGTTAATAAGTGAGCTACTTGCCTAGGTGAGCGATTATTTCCAATAAATTGGGTCTCTGGGAATTTCTTATCCTTTCCTGGGACAATCTACTAAGTCATTCTGACCCTGGCAGTTCGCGGTCTCATCTAAGCATATAATAAACACACAGTCTCAATTTTCACATCTCTAAAATGGGCGTAAGAATTTCACAGGTAGTGTAAGAATGAAATTATGTCCTATAAATCACTATTAAAATATATCTGGTGGTTGACTTTTATTTTTATACTTATTTTTTAAAAACAGTTGAAAATTTAGCCTTGTCTCATTTTGGTTTTCTTCCTTCATTTCAAGTTGAAAGCAAACAAAACATGCTTCTCTTACCTCTGCTTTAGTTGTGAGCCAAAATGCCAAATTGTGTGATATAAAAGGATGTAGGAATAAAATATCTGAGTAAAATGGGATTTATTAGGATCTCAGGTCCCCTGTCTTTGTTAGGCAACTTTGTCTGTAAGTCAAATACATAGTAATTATGCTAGTATACCAAATAGTGTCTAATAAACAAAGAGTGACATCTTGTGGCCTTTCAGCAATATGCTGCGTTTTAAAGCAACAATACAGATAAAAATCTAAAGACTTGGTTAATACCCTTGAGGGGGAGCTTCCCACTTCTGGATTCACAATTTTATAAACATCTCTTGTCCTTACTAGAATTAAAACATGAGAAAATATCCTTCAAAGAAATACAAGTATACATACATATAATGAACTACATAGAAATAAATTAAGAGAAAAGAAGCCAAAATTATTATTTTCTTTATTATTCTTTCTTTCTTTCTTTATTATTATTATTAGTTCTTTATTATTTTTCTTTATTAGACTGTTCTGAACTAAGATGCAGATTTGTGTTACTTGCTAGATACATTATTGGTATTTCAAGATTTTATTGTCAAACCTATAGAAATACTACTCTAATTTCACATGAAACAGAATTTTTTTAAGATTTTATTTATTTATTTGGGAGAGAGAGCACAAGTAGGGGGAAGAGCACAGGGAATGGGAGAAGCAGGCTCCCCGCTGAGCAGGAAGCCTGATGCGGGGTTCCATTCCATGTTCCTGGGATCATGACCTGAGCCTGAGACAGACGCTTAACCAACTGAGCCACCCAGGCACCCCTGAAACAGAAATGGTTTTTACTCTATATATTACAAATCTCTTTAAAAAATTTTTTTAAGATTTTATTTATTCATTTGACAGAGAGGGAGAGAAATCACAAGTAGGCAGAGAGGCAGGCGGGGAGCGGGAGGCGGCAGGAAGCAAGCTCCCTGTTGAACAGAGAGTCCGAAACAGGGCTCCATCCTGAGATCATGACCTGAGCCGAAGGCAGATGCTTAACCACTGAGCCACCCAGGTGCACTACAAATCTCTTTAATGAAGAATTGTTCTTGAAAGCATAGTTATGAATGCGTATTATGAGTACTATTAGCATCTTGGGGAAGATGAATCTTCATGGTTTATGAAAATTCTCCTCCAACTCTTTCAACTGGTTTTGTGCGGTCTCTCAGAATGGAATACCTGCTTGTCTTCAAACCAACATACACATACATGGACTTTACATTTAACTCTGTACGTGTTTCCTAAAACCCTCAGAATTATCACTTAGTTTAAAAAATAATTAAAATATGCTTTCAGAGATCATATATCATAAAGCTTTTAATGAACTCTCCTCCCCACTAGAAATAATTTAAACTTAAATGTGTAAGAAAATTTTAAGAATTAATAAACTCAGCGTTAGAATTTAGCAAAGAGCCCTTTTTCCTTCTTGTACTACTTGCTTTAGCAACATTTATTAAGAGCCTGCTTTTTGCAAAGCACTGGTTAGACACGATCAATGATATTGCCTTGTTATTTTATAGAAACAGTAATTATTTCTGTCCCTCTAAGTATTGACCCTACTGTCCTCTATTTCCATACACACTTTGCTGCACCACAATGAAAAAATTTACTTTTATAGGATCCCCAATTTTTTAGTACTCTTGGAAAATAAGTTCAGCCATGTCTTGCACTATTAATTTATTGATGCAGCAAGTATACTCAAAGAAGTGAGTATTTCAGGAATCTTGTAGCTGTGAAATTGGTAAAAAGACTTGATATCCTCAGGTACAGATGGGTCTGGCTGCACTGAGTCTGAGCCGTACAAGGTGGGGTTCCAGAAAACAAGTATTTGCCTTTTACAGCCAACCTGCGCCATACTACTGAGTGGTTCAGGGATCCCCAGGACCATCTTATGGTGTGAACTTTAATGCTCTAAATTAACTCTACATGAGATTTCATGCTCTATTGAGAAGTACTTTAGTTATTATTAGTCTTTTAAACTAAAGCGCACCTCTTTCTTTCCTCATAGCCCCAGTTGCTCCAGAAATCACATCTGTGGAGTATTACAACAGTCTGTTATACATCAGTTGGACGTATGGTGATGACACAACTGACCTCTCCCATTCGAGAATGTTACACTGGATGGTTGTTGCAGAAGGAAAGAAGAAAATTAAAAAGAGTGTATGTTTCTTTGAATCCCAACATGGAGCATCTGAATATTCTTTAACATAAACTATTGAAAACCATTAAGCAAACATTTATTGAAACATTAAACAGATGTCTTGTGATTCTTGGCACTATGTTAGGCTCCCATGAGAGAACAATTTTTTTTTATGTTTTATTAGTCACCATACCATACATCGTTAGTTTGTGATATAAAGTTCCAGGATTCATTGTTTACATGCACTTCATGTATGTACTCCATGCAATATGTGCCCTCCTTAATACTCATTGCCAGGGTAACCTGGCATCCCTCCACTCCCCTCCCCTCTAAAACCCTAGATTTGTTTCTCAGAGTCCACAGTATCTCATGGTTCATCTCCTTCATTTTTCCCCTCCTTCTCCTAATACCCTCCATGTTATTCCTTATGCTCCACAAGTAAGTGAAACCATATGATAATTGACTGTCTCTGCTTGACTTATTTCACTCAGCATAACTTCCACTCCCGTCCACGTTGGTGGAGAATTTGGGTATTCATCCTTTCTGATGGCTGAGTAATATTCCATTGTATATATGGACCACAGCTTCTTTACCCATTTGTCTGCTAAAGGGCATCTCCACTCTTTCCACAGTTTGGCTATTGTACAGTGCTTCTATGAGCATTGGGGTACATGTGGCCCTTCTTTTCACTACATCTCTATCTTTGGGGTAAATCCCAGTAGTAGAACTGTAGGGTCATAGGGTAGCTCTATTTTTAATTTTTTGATGAATCTCCACACTGTTTTCCAAAGTGGCTGCACCAACTTGCATTCCCACCAACAGTGTAAGAGGGTTCCCCTTTCTCCACATCCTCTCCAAGATTTGTTGTTTCTTGCCTTGTTAATTTTTGCCATTCTAACAGGTGTGAGATGGTACCAAGAGAGAACAATGAAGAAAGGACAATCAAGAAAAATTGCATTCTTCCTTTCATAGAATTCACTTTTAATCTTTAATACTGAGCTGTAATAGTTATAACTAGTAATTCACTTACATTTACAGTTAACAATTTGAGCTTTTCCTTCAGGATGGCAAACATTTTCAAGAAAACCACATTTAATATGTTTTGATATTTTCTCTCTATATCACCAATGCCTAAATATTTGGGTATGTTGGAAATACTGATTTCTTTTCTTCTACTTTATTAAACTTTTTGAAATAGCATTAGTTAGGGTAGAGACTACATTACTGTAAAAAAAAAACAACAACAGGGCGCCTGGGTGGCTCAGTGGGTTGAGTCGCTGCCTTCGGCTCAGGTCATGATCTCAGGGTCCTGGGATCGAGTCCCGCATCGGGCTCTCTGCTCGGCAGGGAGCCTGCTTCCTTCTCTCTCTCTCTCTCTGCCTGACTCTCCATCTACTTGTGATTTCTCTCTGTCAAATAAATAAATAAAATATTAAAAAAAAACAAAAACAAAACAAAACAACAACAACAACAAAGATTGTGGCTCAAAGAAAATAGAAGTTTGTTTCTCTCATGCTAATGCAGGACAATCAGAGCACTTCTGCTGTAAGGGATCAATCATCCAGGGCTCCAGATTCTTTCTATCTTGTTGTTCCATCTACCATGATGTAGTCTTCATTTGCATAGGTGAACTTTCCTAGACATTAGATCCATCTTGTAGCCTGCGGGGAGAGGAAAAGAGAAAATGTGGAAGCCCAGCATGAACAGAATTATAAGCGGCTCATGTGACTTCCACTGACAATTGATTGGTCAGAGGTGGGTCACATGGTCTCCTCTACCCATAGGGGAGACTGGAAAATAAGAAGCCAGGCAGCTATAGATGTGACTAGGTTTCTTCTGAGCTTCCCAGCTAAGGCTGAGTAATGTACACATCAGTACCAACCTATCAAATGCCTTTTCTAAAATTTGCTGTGAAGATGAGGAAAGATATCAAAGGAATACATATTCCAGATAGAAAATTAATTGCAGAAAATATTCTGATACATACTATGCATATTTAGAGCTACCTTGCATTTGGCTCAGTTGAGGAATTTATATCATTTTCAAAGGAAATAAAGTATCCATTAGCTTGTAATCAACTGTAGATTGATTACACAGAACAGAGAGGGAATGCCTGCTATAGCCCCATAGTTGTCTGGAGCCGTATTCTAGTTCAAGTTCATTAGAAGTTTAAACCCCAATTTTGATTGGTCTTGTAGGTCACACGCAATGTCATGACTGCAATTCTCAGCCTGCCTCCAGGAGATATCTACAACCTCTCAGTAACCGCTTGCACAGAACGAGGAAGTAATACCTCCATGCTCCGCCTGGTCAAGTTAGGTAAGAAGAATGCACACGAGTGAGTGTGTGTGTGTGTGTGTGTGTGTGTGTGTGTGTGAAAATAGTCATGTCCAGAGAACTGGTGTTTGGATCCATTGATTTGTCATGGTCTTCTCAGTTCAGTGAAATAATGGAAATATGGCTCACTCTCTTTTATAAGTGCAAAATAAACAAGTATACTACTAAAAGAGTTAGGTTCAACTTAATACGAGTTTCTGTGAATGGAATGTTTACTCTGCTGAGAGGCAAGAGTATTCACCATCCTTAGTGAGATTAGAGAAACCAAAGAGTCTGAGAATTTAGAGGAGATAAGACTTTAGAGGTTATCTAGTGTGGTGTTCTCAACCCTGCCAGACACCATAGGAGCATTATGGGATGTCCTTCTTAATACCTCAAATTGAAACTCATACACAAAATCATCCACATATTGATTTTCTAAGTTGACATAATTTCCTAACTCTAATCTAAAACCAAGATAAAAGAAAAAAATGTATAACAAAATTGTATGGATCTCCTGCATATTTGTTCAGATACATTTTTTCTCTAAGTCATAATGAAATTACCTAATGACTATGCTTAATCAAAATGAACAAGTTTGAGTTTACAAGAAGCAAAGGAAATCAGTAGTCCTTCCAGACAAGTAAAAAAGTAAATGGGGGAGTGAATAAAATAACTGAGCAAGCATAACTACAGGTGGACCCTTGAATAAAACCTAGCGTTATTATAATAAGAGACTAAATGTATTTGCATATGATGAGAGAAAGAGGAAAATAACCTTAATTAAAGTAAAGAGAACATGCCAAGAAAAATAATGGGCTGTGGATGAGGGGAAATGAGGAAAGTATAATATTCTTGCAAATGAGCTAGAAATTACTGTGTAGCGTAGTGTCAAAATAATTATTTATCTTATGAAATACAACTAGGAAGTGACACTATTTAACACAGAACGCATCTTCTATATTCAACAATCTTCCATGTAGTGAAGTATACATTTAGTTTCTGATACATAAAGGGACCTCAGAGATAATATTCCATAATCAGCAGCAGGCAAAAAAGGATAGATTGGCAGACAGTTGTGGGGTAGTCTCCGTATCCAAGGGGCAAGCTGGAAATGTACTTCAATGTGTCATTCTCGTGGCAGAGATCTCTTTTTCTTATTTCAAAAAAGAAAAATATAGAGAATAGCAATACAAATATTTTCAAAACGCTTAATGCAACTTATATCACTGTTTCAGACGTCTGCTTATTTAGACTCTGTATCTAAGTCTAGTCATAAGAATGTCAAATTGTCACCATTATTACACATGTTCAGATGTGCAGCTATAAGTAAAATGGATCCAGGTAGAGGGGCACGTGGGTGGCCCAGTCAGTTAAGCATCAGACCTTGGTTTTGGCTCAGATCATGATCTCATGAGATTGAACCCCACATCGGGCTCTGCACTCAGCATGGAGTCTGTTTCAGATTCTCTCCGTCTTTCTCTGCCCCTCTCCCTAAATGTGTGCTCTCTCTCCCTCTCTGTCTCTCAATCAATAAATAAAATCTTTTTTAAAAAAGAAAAAAAGACTGATCCAGGGTGTCTTATAAGCAGCTTATACACCCTGAATAGCATTGCTGGCAGTGATGTACCTTTAGAAAACTCGTAGAAAATCCTGAAAAGGGGCACCTGGGTGGCTCAGTGGGTTAAGCCTCTGCCGTCAGCTCACATCATGATCTCAGGGTCCTAGGATCGCATCAGGCTCTCTGCTCAGTGGGGAGCCTGCTTCCCCGTTTTTCTCTGCCTACCTCTCTGCCTACTTGTGATCTCTTTCTCTGTCAAAGAAATAAATAAAATCTTTAAAAAAAGGAAAAAGAAAATCCCAAACAGAACAAAGCACAGTCTTTCTTAGTTTCCCCAATGGTTGTATTTCTCTGTAATTCAACACATAAGACACTAAGTCTTAAATCTTTTTGTGTGTGTCTCATATTTGCCATGGCAAAAATTAAATTCTTGCACTGGAATCCTTTAAAATTAAATGGGTAGCTGGAAATATATAACACATTAAATAGATACTCTGCACAGAAAAACTAAATTATTGAATAATTTGTAAATAACACCTTAATTCTTCTTCATGACAACTTCCTTCTAAATTATTTTACCTAACTTCTTGAAAAACTTTTCCAGTATTATCATGTAGTAAAGTACTTTACAGTGGATCTATACTGGTGTGACATTAAAAAGGTATGTGGGAAGTGGGACGTGGGACAGTTTTTCTGTTTGGAGCTTTCTTGATCATTTCAGGACATCTAGCACTTCTGCTTCCTGTCCACAGAAGGCCAGTTAGCAGCCTTCCTTGTGACAATTAAAAATATTCCTGCAAATTTACAAACACCCTCTCACTGTGAACCACAGCTTCGATTTCATTCACTGTAGGCAATCTGATCTTCTTCCCCAGACATCTTTACTTCAGTTCCAGGAATGTGGAGATCACCAGCTTCCAAGCTTGTATGATCTTTCTAAAATTGCCTGCCAATTCATTTCAACTGTTATGTCTGATTTTGTCCTCTGTGGATATAAAAATCAGTTGAAAACTTGTTTCCAGGTAACTAGAATTTACTTACAGATTATGCTCACCCTTTCCATGCCTTTCTTTTCACCAGCTTCATGATCACAGGAAGCTGTAAGTGTTTCTGGGGTCCTAGCTGTTTTCTCTAACTCATTTTGGGTTTTTTAAGTCTCCCTTGAAGTTCAAAGGTAGGTCTTATCAAAGGACCATTCAGTGAATCTATTGCAAGTTTCAGTGTTATTTTTATTTGACATTACGGCTGATATCTTGATCAGGAGTATGAGTTAAAGTCATGAGCTGGTACAATTACACTCATACTACGTAGAAGTAGGAGTAAAAACCATGACAGTTTCCAAATTTATCATGAGTTTTGAGCCTCCGTGTCTCCCTATTAACAGACCAAACTACCTAAACCAGTTTAGAAATACCCTTTAAACTTTTCAAGAAGAGAATGCAAGTTTCCACAGAAATTCTTTCTTGGAGTCAGTAAGGTTTTCCCTTTTGTGATCTAAATAGCACACGAAATATTGCCTCTATATTGTTCCCTTCTGAAAATAAGACAATGTGTATATAATGGTCCTGAACTCAGTCTTTTTCCTCCTGAAAACTAAATAATTTCACTTTTTATTCATTTGTCTAAAAATCTATTTTCTATTCTACTAATCACATTATTGTGTTTTTTCAGTTCTTCCAATTTTCCATAACACACAAGGCCATGCCTACTTTAGATGCCTAATAGATACTTATAAAACCACACTGCAACCACAGACCTCAGAACTGAAAGTAATATTGTAAGTTTTACCATTCAGAGAAGTAAAATAACATTTCACTTTCGTAATAACTGATTGCAGGTGTTTTTTTTTATTTCACAGAACTTTCATTCTAGTCACTTTATGTTTCTTTATAGCACTCACTTGGCATACAGAGAAGTCATATTAATTCTACTTTACAGAAACATACAACTTTGGTACACAAATTATTCAGACTTGTTTGAATCCAAATGATGTTGTTAGACCTGGGACGAAAACTGGCTGGACTGGGTCATCTGTATGGTTCAGTCAGTTAAGTGTCATACTCCCGATTTTAGCTCAGGTCATGATCTCTGGTGGGGAGATCAAGCCCTGTGTTGTGTTCCATGCTGGGCGTGGAGCCTGCTTAAGATTCTTTCTCTCCCTCTCCCTGGCACTCTGCCTTCCCCCTCCCTCTCTAAAAAAACAAACAAACAAACTGGCTGGCTTACCTTAAGTTCAATTTCTCTGTGATAAAACCCTCTTCTCAATGGCTCTACTTGCCATTATGGAGGGCAGATTTAACATCTGTGGAAAGAAACCAGGCTACCGATGAATCTGGTATAATATAAATTAATCCAAGAGGGCATGTGCAAGGGTAGAGAACCCTCAAAACAATTGGCAAGGATTTTCTTTTTTTTTTTTTTTTAATTTATTTCACAGAGAGAGAGAGAGAGAGAGAGATCACAAGTAGACAGAGAGGCAGGCAGAGAGAGAGGGGGAAGCAGGCTCCCCATTGAGCAGAGAGCCCAATGCTAAGCTGAATCCCAGGACCCTGAGATCATGACCCAAGCCAAAGGCAGGGACTTAAATCACTGAGCCACCCAGGTGCCCCAAGGATTTTCAACTATTGTGTCATCAATAGCCTCCATGAGAAGAGATCAACCAATATTGGTGCTGTTGGCAAGGCATGGAGCCAGTCATCTTATTAAGAATTTTAAGTTGCCAGCAGTCTCACGGTACCATGGTGGTGTGTGATGAGAGCTGCTTTGGCAGTCCATACAAATGTCAATCAAATCTCCACTAAGACATGACATTTTAAAAGAACTTATTGGTTGATATGCAACTGTGGCTTCAACTAGCCACCAGTATAACTTCTGGTCTTGGTGAACCCACATAAAACTCTGGGCCAACTTTAAGAGGCTTTGGTTAAGTTAACATCTGATGATCAACCATTTTTAAAAAAGGAAGAAAGGGAAAGAAATAGAGATGGGAAATGTTGGGCATATCACAAAATAGCTCTATGGTTATGGAGTATCCATTCATTCATTCATTTAACAAATACATACTGAGAACCTTCTAAGAATTGCCCAGATGCAAACAATCTGAGGGTTTTAGAGGGGGGAAGGGTGAGAGGTTGGGTGAGCCTGGTGGTGGGTATTGTGGAGGGCACATATTGCATGGAACACTGGGTGTGGTACATAAACAATGAATTCTGTAACAATGAAAAGAAATTTAAAAAATAAATAAAAATATAAAAATAAAAATAACTGTAAAACAAAAACAAACAAACAAAGAATTGCCCAGATGCCAGACTACTTGTAGTAATGAATTCAAAGGGCTACTTTCAGTTTCAGTTCACAAGGAGTTTATGATCTACTAAAGGGGACATGGTAAGAAATTTTGTATAGCGCATTAAAACAGGGTAATGTGGGACAGATTGCATATGCAGCAAGACCTTTCTCTGAGGAAGCAGTGGTGAGAGATAGGAATAACAAGAAAGGATCTTCCTTGAAAAGTTTGGACAGGAGCATGCTAAGCAGAGGGAAGAAGCAGAGATCAGATAATGTAAGACTTTTATAAGGTGGAATTGAGATTTTATTTTGAGTACAATAAGAAGGCATGGAGAGAATTAAAAATAAACAATCTAACCTACTTAAAATAATCCCTCTTTTTGCTCAAGGGAGGAACAATTGTTAGGTCAGCAGTGAAGACAGGGAGATCAAATCATGGGTCCTAAGCTTAAAAATAATGTTCTAGGGGCATCTGGGTGCTCAGCAAGTTGGGCAGCCAACTCTTGATTTTAGCTCAGGACACGGTCTTGGGGTCATGGGATCAAGCCCCATGTTGGGCTCTGTGCTCAGCGTGGAGTCTGCTTAAGATTCTCTCTCTCCATTTCTCTCTTTCAGATAAATAAATAAATCTTTAAAAATCTTTAAAAACAGCATTCTAGTTTGGTAATTTCCATGGGAAATGATGGCAAATTTGACAAAATTCAGGAGTTATTTTGGAGCTTCTGTCCACAGAGCTTTCTGGTGAAGTGAAAATAGGAAATAAGAAAAAGGGAAAATAGGGGGGAGGAGTCAAGATGGCGGAGAAGTAGCAGGCTGAGACTACTTCAGCTAGCAGGAGATTAGCTAGATAGTTTATCTAAAGATTGCAAACACCTGCAAATCCATCAGCAGATCGAAGAGAAGAAGAACAGCAATTCTAGAAACAGAAAAACAACCACTTTCTGAAAGGTAGGACTGGCGGAGACGTGAATCCAAAGCGACGGGAAGATAGACCCTGGGGGGAGGGGCCGGCTCCCCGCAAGCGGCGGAGCAATGGAGCACAAAATCGGGACTTTTAAAAGTCTGTTCTGCTGAGGGACAGCACTCCAGAGGCTAAACCGGGGCGAAGCCCACGCAGGGTCAGCGTGGCCTCAGGTCCCACAGGGTCACAGAAGGATCGGGGGTGTCTGAGTGTCGCAGAGCTTGCGGGTACTGGAACGGGAAAGCTGGCTACAGAGACAGAGCCGACAGTAAGATCACAGCTTGGGGTTACCTTGAACTGGTCGCAGGCTTGGTGAGCTCGGAGCGTGGCCGGAGGTCAGGCAGACGGGAGTTACTGGACGCTATTCTCTGAGGGCGCACTGAGGAGTGGGGCCCCGGGCTCTTGGCTCCTCCAGGCTGGAGACCAGGAGGCCACCATTTGTATTCCCATCCTCTGGGACTCTACGGAAAGGGCTCAGGGAACAAAAGCTCCTGAAAGCAAACCTGAGAGGATTACTCACCCCAGCCCCTGGTAAGGGTGGTGCAATTCCACCTGGGGCAAAGACACTTGAGAATCACTACACCAGGCCCCTCCTCCAGAAGATCAACAAGAAATCCAGCAAAACCAAGTTCACCTGCCAAGGAGTGCGGTTTCAATACCAAGGAGAGCAGCAGAATTCCAGAGGAGGAGAAAGCAAAGCACGGAAGTCATGGCTTTCTCCCTGTGATTTTCTTAGTCTTGCAGTTAATTTAATTTTTTTCTTTTTCATTTTTTTTCTCTTCTTTTGCTAAAATTTTTTTTGACTTTTACCCTTTTCCTTTTTAACGTTTTTTTAACTAGTTTATCTAATATATATATATTTTTTCTTTTTTTTTACTTTTCTTTATTCGTTTTCTTTTTTTAATTCTTTTCTTTTCCTTTTCTTTTTTTTCTTTCTTCCTTTTTGAACCTCTTTTTATCCTCTTTCTCCCCCCTCACGATTTGGGATCTCTTCTGATTTGGTTAAAGCATATTTTCCTGGGGTGGTTGCCACCCTTTTAGTATTTTACTTTCTCCTTCATATACTTTATCTGGACAAAATGACAAGGCGGAAAAACTCACCACAAAAAAAAAGAACAAGAGGCATTACCGAAGGCTAGGGACCTAATCAATACAGACATTGGTAATATGTCAGATTTAGAGTTCACAATGACAATTCTCAAGGTTCTAGCCGGGCTCGAAAAAGGCATGGAAGATATTAGAGAAACCCTCTCGGGATATATAAAAGCCCTTTCTGGAGAAATAAAAGAACTAAAATCTAACCAAGTTGAAATCAAAAAGGCTATTAATGAGGTGCAATCAAACATGGAGGCTCTCACTGCTAGGATAAATGAGGCAGAAGAAAGAATTAGCGATATAGAAGACCAAATGACAGAGAATAAAGAAGCTGAGCAAAAGAGGGACAAACAGCTACTGGATCACGAGGGGAGAATTCGAGAGATAAGTGACACCATAAGACAAAACAACATTAGAATAATTGGGATTCCAGAAGAAGAAGAAGAAAGAGAAAGGAGAGTAGAAGGTATACTGGAGAGAATTGTTGGGGAGAATTTTCCCAATATGGCAAAGGGAATGAGCATCAAAATTCAGGAGGTTCAGAGAACGCCCCTCAAAATCAATAAGAATAGGCCCACACCCCTCACCTAATAGTAAAATTTACAAGTCTTAGTGACAAAGAGAAAATCCTGAAAGCAGCCCGGGAAACTAAGTCTGTAACATACAATGGTAAAAATATTAGATTGGCAGCTGACTTATCCACAGAGACCTGGCAGGCCAGAAAGAGCTGGCATGATATTTTCAGAGCACTAAACGAGAAAAACATGCAGCCAAGAATACTATATCCAGGTAGGCTATCATTGGAAATAGAAGGAGAGATTAAAAGTTTCCAGAACAAACAAAAACTGAAAGAATTTGAAAACACCAAACCAGCTCTACAGGAAATATTGAAAGGGGTCCTCTAAGCAAAGAGAGAGCCTACAAGTGGTAAATCAGAAAGGAACAGAGACCATATACAGTAACAGTCACCTTACAGGCAGTACAATGGCACTAAATTCATATCTCTCAATAGTTACCCTGAATGTTAATGGCTAAATGCCCCAGTCAAAAGACACAGGGTACCAGAATGGATAAAAAAACAAAACCCATCTATATGTTGCCTCCAAGAAACTCATTTTAAGCCCGAAGACACCTCCAGATTTAAAGTGAGGGGGTAGAAAAGAATTTACCATGCTAATGGACATCAGAAGAAAGCAGGAGTGGCCATCCTTATATCAGATCAATTAGATTTTAAGCCAAAGACTATAATAAGAGATGAGGAAGGACACTATATCATACTCAAAGGGTCTGTCCAACAAGAAGATCTAACAATTTTAAATATCTATGCCCCCAACGTGGGAGCAGCCAACTATATAAACCAATTAATAACAAAATCAAAGAAATACATCAACAATAATACAAAAATAGTAGGGGACTTTAACACTCCCCTCACTGAAATGGACAGATCATCCAAGCAAAAGATCAACAAGGAAATAAAGGCCTTAAACAACACACTGGACCAGATGGACATCACAGATATATTCAGAACATTTCATCCCAAAGCAACAGAATATACATTCTTCTCTAGTGCACATGGAACATTCTCCAGAATAGATCACAACCTCGGTCCTAAATCATGACTCAACTGGAATCAAAAGATTGGGATCATTCCCTGCATATTTTCAGACCACAATGCTCTGAAGCTAGAACTCAACCACAAGAGGAAGTTTGGAAAGAACCCAAATACATGGAGACTAAACAACATCCTTCTAAAGAATGAATGGGTCAACCGGGAAATTAAAGAAGAATTGAAAAAAATCATGGAAACAAATGATAATGAAAATACAATGGTTCAAAATCTGTGGGACACAAAAAAGGCAGTACTGAGAGGAAAATATATAGCAGTACAAGCCTTTCTCAAGAAACAAGAAAGGTCTCAGGTACACAACCTAACCCTACTCCTAAAGGAGCTGGAGAAAGAACAAGAAAGAAACCCTAAGCCCAGCAGGAGAAGAGAAATCATAAAGATCAGAGCAGAAATCAATGAAATAGAAACCAAAAAAACAATAGAACAAATCAACGAAACTAGGAGCTGGTTCTTTGAAAGAATTAATAAAATTGATAAGCCCCTGGCCAGACTTATCAAAAAGAAAAGAGAAAGGGCCCAAATAAATAAAATCATAAATGAAAGAGGAGAGATCACAATTAACAGCAAAGAAATACAAACTATTATAAGAACATACTATGAGAAACTCTACGCCAACAAATTTGACAATCTAGAAGAAATGGATGCATTCCTAGAAACATATAAACTACCACAACAGAACCAAGAAGAAATAGAAAGCCTGAACAGACCCATAACCAGTAAGGAGATTGAAACAGTCATTAAAAATCTCCAAACAAACAAAAGCCCAGGGCCAGACGGCTTCCCGGGGGAATTCTACCAAACATTTAAAGAAGAACTAATTCCTATTCTCCTGAAACTGTTCCAAAAAATAGAAATAGAAGGAAAACTTCCAAACTCATTTTATGAGGCCAGCATCACCTTGATCCCAAAACCAGAAAAGGATCGCATCAAAAAAGAGAGCTATAGACCAATATCCTTGATGAACACAGATGCAAAAATCCTCACCAAAATACTAGCCAATAGGATTCAAAAGTACATTAAAAGGATTATTCACCACGACCAAGTGGGATTTATTCCAGGGCTGCAAGGTTGGTTCAACATCTGCAAATCAATCAATGTGATACAACACATCAATAAAAAAAAGAACAAGAACCATATGATACTTTCAATAGATGCTCAAAAAGCATTTGACAAAGTACAGCATCCCTTCCTGATCAAAACTCTTCAAAGTGTAGAGATAGAGGGCACATACCTCAATATTATCAAAGCCATCTATGAAAAACCCACCACAAATATCATTCTCAATGGAGAAAAACTGAAAGCTTTTCCACTAAGGTCAAGAACATGGCAGGGATGTCTATTATCACCACTGCTATTCAGCATAGTACTAGAAGTCCTAGCCTCAGCAATCAGACAACAAAAGGATATTAAAGGCATCCAAATCGGCAAAGAAGAAGTCAAACTATCACTCTTCATAGATGATATGATACTATATGTGGAAAACCCAAAAGACTCCACTCCCAAACTTCTAGAACTTGTACAGGAATTCAGTAAGGTGTCAGGATATAAAATCAATGCACAGAAATCAGTTGCATTTCTCTACACCAACAACAAGACAGAAGAAAGAGAAATTAAGGAGTCAATCCTATTTACAATTGCAACCAAAACCATAAGATACCTAGGAATAAACCTAATCAAAGAGGCACAGAATCTATACTCAGAAAACTATAAAGTACTCATGAAAGAAATTGAGGAAGACACAAAGAAATGGAAAAATGTTCCATGCTCCTGGATTGGAACAATAAAAATTGTGAAAATGTCTATGCTACCTAAAGCAATCTACACATTTAATGCAATTCCTATCAAAGTACCATCCATCTTTTTCAAAGAAATGTAACAAATAATTCTAAAATTTATATGGAACCAGAAAAGACCTCGAATAGCTAAAGGGATATTGAAAAAGAAAGCCAACGTTGGTGGCATCACAATTCTGGACTTCAAGCTCTATTACAAAGCTGTCGTCATCAAGACAGCATGGTACTGGCACAAAAACAGACACATAGATCAATGGAACAGAATAGAAAGCCCAGAAATAGACCCTCAACTCTATGGTCAACTAATCTTCGACAAAGCAGGAAAGAATGTCCAATGAAAAAAAGACAGCCTCTTCAATAAATGGTGTTGGGAAAATTGGACAGCCCCATGCAGAAAAATGAAATTGGACCATTTCCTTAAACCACACACGAAAATAGACTCAAATGGATGAAGGACCTCAATGTGCGAAAGGAATCCATCAAAATCCTTGAGGAGAACACAGGCAGCAACCTCTTCGACCTCATTCGCAACAACATCTTCCTAGGAACATCGCCAAAGGCAAGGGAAGCAAGGGCAAAAATGAACTATTGGGACTTCATCAAGATCAAAAGCTTTTGCACAGCAAAGGAAACCGTTAACAAAACCAAAAGACAACTGGCAGAATGGGAGAAGATATTTGCAAACAACATATCGGATAAAGGGCTAGTATCCAAAATCTATAAAGAACTTTGCAAACTCAACACCCAAAGAACAAATAATCCAATCAAGAAATGGGCAGAGGACATGAACAGACATTTCTGCAAAGAAGACATCTAGATGGCCAACAGACACATGAAAAAGTGCTCCATATCACTCGGCATCAGGGAAATACAAATCAAAACCACAATGAAATATCACCTCACACCAGTCAGAATGGCTAAAATCAACAAGTCGGGAAATGACAGATGCTGGCGAGGATGTGGAGAAAGGGGAACCTTTTTTTTTTTTTTTTTAGTGAACACCCTAACAGGGAAGGGAGGAGTTTCGCACCCACTTGGGTGGCTTTCTCTGTTCCTCTTTTGGAATTTGGGTATTAATAACATTAACTTCATTATCTTAATCTCAATCATGAAAGGTTTTATATAGATTAGAAATCTTTAAAACATAGTTTTACTATAAATAAAAAGAATCAAAATACTTTCAGATATTGGGAACTGGGGGCATATTACAATCTCACTTTCCCTCTCTCTCTTCCCCATAATATTTCAGTAGATTAAAAATAATTATTTACATTTTGATGGAAAATATTTTCTGACTTTATAAAAGCTATTACATAGTACTGTCTTTATGATCTCACTCTCAGTTGAGTAATTTGTTTATTCTTTTTTTAAATTTTATTTACTTATTTGACAGACAGAGATCACAAGTAGGCTGAGAGGCAGGCAGAGAGAGAGGAGGAAACAGGCTCCCTGCTGAGCATGATCCCAGGACCCCGGAATCATGACCTGGGCAGAAGGTAGAGGCTTTAACCCACTGAGCCACCCAGGTGCCCCGAGAAATTTGTTTATTCTTATGTTGAAATCACTGAGTTCACAATTTTAGTTGCTTGGATATATGCAATCCTTATTTTTCGCAGGAAGTAAGTGAAGTGTTGTGAGTCAAATCACACTGAAACCTAAAGTACTCCTCCCTATCCCCCGGGCCCTTTTCTTGGATCCTCTCCTAGTAAGTGACTGCCTTTTTATCCCTCTCACCCCCCATCAAAAAGAAATGAGTTTAATAAGATAGGAATGCGAATAAATTGTGTCAATATAACATAGAGAAAAGGAAAGAAAGATGGATGAATGAGTGCATGGAAAGGAAGGGAAGGAGAAAGTGAAAGAAGAAAGAAAATATGCTTATTCATTCTGCACATCCATCCATCTATCTATAATTATTTACTTACTTATTTATAGATGCCAGTCAAAAAAAGGCTAATAAATGAAGATACTATACTTTTTTTTTTTTCAAAGATTTTACTTACTTATTTGACAGACAGAGATCACAAGTAGGCAGAGAGGCAGACAGAGAGAGAGGAGGAAGCAAGCTCCCTGCTGAGCAGAGAGCCTAATGTGGGGCTCGATTCCAGGACCCTGAGATCATGACCTGAGCTGAAAGCAGAGGCTTTAACCCAATGAGCCATCCAGGCACCCCGAAGATACTATACTTTTAAAAAATTAATTCAGATCAACCCCTGTGAACTGGGCTCCCAGTTCAGTGGGGAATCTACTTTTCCCTCTCCTTCTCCCTCTTTTTCTACTTGTGTACACATTTCTCTTTCTCTCTCTGTCTCAAATAAATAAATTTTTAAAAATGAAAATAAAAATTTAATTCTATCCATCAGTAAATATTTATTTAGCATTTACTATGTGCTACATACTAATCTAGGTGTTGAGGGTACAGAAATGAACAAAACTGACAAAAAATTCTATCCTCACTCTAGTGGAAAAAAAGAGACAATAAACATAAATATTTGAATGCCAGATGATGCTGCACATTTTGGAGAAAAATGAAGCTGTGAGAAAAGTGTTATGGGGAGTAAAGTGAAATTTTTGAAGGAGGCGGCGTAGGTTAAGCTTCACAGTGAAGGTGGTATTTCAGTCAAAACCTGAGGGTGTAAGAAAGTGAGCCAAACAGATAACTGGAAGGTTTTATAGGCAGAAGGAACCCAGAAGCAGAACTCCAACAGCATTAGTATGCCTGGAAGGTTCAAGGAAAAGTCAGGAAGGCAGTATGGCTGAAGTGGAAGGAACAAGGGGGAGAGTAGTGGTTAAAAGGACAGAGATGTGACAAGGGAACAGATCATGTAGCGTCATAGAAAAGATGTTTCATTCTGAGTGAGATGATACTCCACTGGAGGGTTCAAGTGACAGAGTCACATGACCTGAAAAGTTTCACAAGATCACTTCAGTAAGAATAGAATGTTCAGAGATCAAGGTAAAATGGGAAACCAGGTAGATAAGATGACCATACATCCCAGTTACCATAGATAATAACAGTTTACACCTGTTATGGATCAGTTAAAGGCCAGTCACCCTCTATTACAATCCTTTTCTTCTCCAAAGAGTATTTCAATTTGGGCACTTTTGATCAACCACATAGTTACCTTAAATTTAGGAGGCTGTTGCATCTATCCAAGTAAAAGATTATTCTTGCCTGCACCAGGGCGGTAGTTAAGAAGGTGATGAACAGGGATAAGCTTCAGAATGTATCTTGAAGATGAAGCTGGGAGAGTCTACTGCTGGATTTTAGATGTTGTCTATGAACGAACAAAGTAAGTCTAAGGAGATGCCAAGATACGGGGCCTGAGCAATCAGAAGGACAGAGCTGTTATATTTTGAGATGGGGAAGATAATGAGAGAGGCAGACTTGGATGAAAGACCAGAAGCTGAGGTTTGGATGCATCAACATTTGAAGGTGCTTGTTAAGCACTGAAGAACAGATGTTTAAATAAATAAATAAATATGTTTTAAAGAAAGAAGAAGAACAGATGTTGAGTGGGCAGTGAGATTAAGGAGCTCAGAATCTGGAAGATTTCAGACCTGGGAAGTATATATTTGAGAGTAGTCAGGAAACAGACCTGATGAGGGTATCAGGGGATGAATGAAGGAAAAAGAATTCTATCCAAGGACTGAGCCCTGACACTCCAGCTTTAAGAAATGGAGGTGGTGTGAGGGAACCAGCAAAAGAGCCTGAGAAGGAGTGGCCAGTGAAGTAAAAACAACACAAAGAAGTGTGATGTCCAAACAGCCAAGCAAAGAAAGTGCTTGATTGATAAACTCGTTGAGCCTGTTGGAAAGTCAAGGAAGTTGTGGGATGAGAATTGACTGCTGATGTGAGCAACCCAGAAGTCAGTGGTGATTTGGGGAGGAGGCATTTGGGTGGAGTGTGGTGAAGACAAAATACGCTATTAAAAGTAATTCAAGAGATAATAAAAGAACAACTGAAGACAGCTGGAATAACAAAATTTTCTAGGGGTGTGATTACAAAGATGAGAGAAAATGAACAGAAGCTAAAGATAGAATCCAAGAGTTTTTATCTGTTTGGTTGGATTTGTTTTCTCTTTCTTTTTCTTTCTGTTTTTTGAAGTGGGTGGAAACGGCTCTTCAATGGGCTAATCAGAATGATTCAACAGACCAGGGAAAATTATGGGGCTGGATGGTTAGAGGTGACTCTCATTAATTGATGTCCTTGCTTGGGCCCAAAGTGGAAGGACGCTGGGTGCCACTGGAAGGGGTGCCTAAGACTGAGTGAATCTATAGTTAGGAAGAGTGAGAGTATGTGGGCACCGATGGGGTAGTGAGTCAGGTGGGTGCGATGATGGAAGCTTGTGGAGGACTTCTACTGATTTCTTACAAACATGTATTCTTTAGGTTTTCAGAGGATTGTGACTGTCATGCTACCCTTCTTGTAGAGTCCTTCAGGGCCAGCAGGGTCATGCTAACATTATCTTCTGGGATGAACTATCAGACATGCCACTGTTCCATGGCTCTGTCCCTCATCCCAAGACTAATTGATGCCCCCTCTCAATCTCTTTCTCTCCCAGTCTCACTGTGGTCTTGTGAGTTTCACTGCCATTTGTCAGGGACCCACAGCCAAGCCACACAACTTCAGTACTTCCCTAAAACAACTTCTCCTGTATACCATAAAGCAACTTGCAGAGTCTGTAGGTTTCTGTTCAAATCTGGATGATGGACAGATAGGGCCATGACTGTGATGTCTGGCGCTGGTCTCCATGTAGAAGCAAATACCCACTTTGGAAATGTTGGTCTTCTAGAAAGAGGAACTTTCCAGGAGGCACCATCATCCTCAGTTATATGGAAATGAATGTCAAATACCCACATTTGTGTAAGTCACAAATATTTTCTTTGACCAAGTTGAATATGTTAGGCTTACACTCCTTAAGGTAGAACTTGCTTGCCTTGAGGAAAATAAAAAATAGATTTATTTAAAAGATGGACAATAATATAAATATTAAAGGCCATCCTTTGTGTATGAAGAGTACATTAGCCTATTCCTGTCAGTGATGCTGAGAATTGAAAATGGATTTTATCGTATTGATCATTTTTATAGTTTTTTTCTATTTAATCCCCCTTATCACCAATGTCACACATTTGTAAAAGGACTCACCAGGTTTAGAGGTAGAAACTACAAAAAGAATGAAACTAGTGGGCCCTTGTGGATGTAATCTTAGCCTCATTAACATCATTCCATTGGCAGCTAACCTAATGGACCCCATTAAAATAAGAAACAAGGTAATAATTATCAGAAAAAGATGGATTTGAAACAATAAACACGTTCTCTTCTGTTCCAACGCAAAATATTACAACCTGACTCCCTTTGGGATTTCCTAGGAAAGGAAGGAATTTGCTGCCAGAGTAAAGAATAAGAGTCAGGTCCCAGATCGTCCTTTACCCAAGGTCACCTTCACTACTCTCCTCCCTGCAACTGAGATCCTAGGGAACAGCTTGAGTCTCTCATAATCCAATCTAAATTAAATGTAGAGATAACCTTACAGCTTTCCTTTCTTCCCATGTTCTGTGCCTTGTACTTAATTTCTTTATAAAATTAAGTTGAATTCCCCACTCAAATAGAGGAATTGAAAAGGAAAGAAGAGGGCCGAACAGTTGAGTATGTTAGAAAGCAATGTTAGAAAGCTCTTAGAGAATATTTTAAAGCAACAACCCCATATCTGTACCTTGTTTTGAAAAGAGTCCATCTGTCTCCTTTTCCCATTTCCATGGGTTCTCGCATCGAATATTATGGACTCCAGCGTGATTTTAAACAAAAGGAAATTGGACATTATGAAGCCTGGGAATTTTGAAGAAGTTAATGTTATGATGTCATTTTGAGAAGTACAAAGTGCTATCCAGGGAATGTTCTATAAGTCAAATTTTCCTGGCTCTCTATGTTCTCAAAAGTAAGAGTCCAAAAGTGACTTTATCTTAAAGCTCATTTACTTTTCATAACATCATTGAGGCCTTCCTCTCCCTCCCTTTTATGAGCTGGGCTGGATTTGATATTTTGAAGAGTAAGAGAACTGTGTTCGTTTGCTAGAGCTGCCCTGACTAAATGTTGCAAGTTGGGCGGCTCGATCAACAGGAACTTATTTTCTTACAGTTCCGGAGGCGAAAATTTCAAGATGCAGGTATCAGCAGATTTGGCTTCTCTGAGGCCTTTCTGCTGGGTTTGCAGGTGAACTCACCTTCCAGCTGTGTCCTCACATGGTTTTTCTCTGTTCCCATTTGTCTTTGGTTTTTCCTTGTCTATCCAAATTCCCTGTTCTTATAGCACGATGGTCAGATTGGATTGAGGTCCACATAACGGTCTCATTTTAACTTACCTCCTGAAAGGCCCTATCTCCAACCACATTCACATTCTTGAGGTACTGGGGCTTAGGACTTCTACCTAGAAATTTGGGTGAACACAATTCATCCCTTAACAGAGACACAGACCAACAAAAAGGCTTTTGCAATATTTAGACACTTTTACAATATTTAGACACTGCTGGGGTGCCTGGGAGGTTCAGTCAGTTAAGTGTCTGTCATGTCAGATCATGATCAGGGTCCTGGGACCGAGCCCTGCCATCAAGCTCCCTGCTCAGCAGAGAGTCTGCTTCTCCCTCTCCCTCTGCTGCTTCCCCTCTTTCTGTGCCTGTTCTCTCCCGTTCTCTTGCTCTCTGTCAAATAAATAAGCAACATCTTTTAAAAAATGATATTTAGCCACTACTCCCTTCTGGTCTTGTGTGCGAGGATGGGAAAGAGGAATCATCTAAGTCATGTTTGGCTACAGAGTTTAGCTGAGGTTGCCTTCTTAGGAGAGGAGCTAGAAAACAGAAGGGAGGAACCTCCAACCAGCTTCTGCCAAGAATTTCCACACTTCTGCTCTACCAAGCAGGAAGGAATGCTCTAACCCTGTACTGTATAATTGAAATACAATGAGAGCCGAAGATATAATTTTTAAATTTTCTAGTAGCCACATTAAAAAATACTAAGAAGAGATGGGTGTCATTGAGTTTAATATATCTTATTTAACCAAATACATCAACACAGTATCATCCTAACATGGAATTGATATAAAGAATTATATGTGAGGGGTGCCTGGGTGGCTCAGTGGGTTAAAGCCTCTGCCTTCGGCTCGGGTCATGATCTTAGGATCATGGGTCCTGGGATCGAGCCCCGCATTGGGCTCTCTGCTCAGCAGGGAGCCTGCTTCCCTTCCTCTCTCTCTGCCTGCCTCTCTGCCTGCTTGTGATCTCTTTCTGTCAAATAAGTAAATAAAAATCTTTAAAAAAAAAAAAGAATTATATGTGAAATATCTTTACTCTTATTTTATAATAAATCTCCAATATTCAATCTGTATTTCCCTCTTGCAACCCCTGTCAGTGTAGACTAGCCACATTTCAAGTACTCCATAGATACATGTGGTAATAGCTACTGTGTTGGACAGTATACTACTAAGATTTTAATACATTTCCTGGGGCAGATGTTATCTTGAGTAGTGAAACTTAATTAATCCAGTTACACCTCCACTTATGAAATATTGCAAAGACTTTCTTTGTTTCCTTTGGAATAGTTGGTGCAATTTCTTCCCAGTACATGTAAGGAAATATACCTGTCACAGAGATCCTAAACAGCCCTTAAGCAGGCCATTTGTGCATGTTACTCGATCTGAGGAGCTAAAACGCATATGTCTATCAGAAAAGGATGCAGTGATAATGGGTATAGTGACCTTGGAATAATCCAGTGCCACTATATACCACTTGAAAAGAAAACTTTGTTACTGGTCAAAGGTCAAAGGTCCCAGACCCTTTGGAGATGTTCCCGAGGATCCTACTTATCACCTAGATCCATATTCTTTTAGCCAGACCCAGAGAAACTGCTACTCAAGTATCCGAGTCATATTCTTTGGACCACTGGGAACTCTTGTAATTCATGACACTGACAGCTGATAATTTTACCAATATGATCACTGTAAAAAGACAGAGAACATCAAACTATAGCCCTAGTGTGACTGGTCTTGCCTGATGCTTAAGTCCTAATAACTCTGATTAATGAATCTTGACTTATGGTTTAAATAAGCCAATAGAGAAGATTTATTGAACAATTGCAGGTGACTAGTTCAAGGTGAAAACAAAATAACTTATAACACATGGCCCCTGTTCTTAAAGCATCTAGTAGGACCTAGGAGATTTAGGACTTTCCTCACATAGATCAAATAGGGTAATAGAAGGTCAGAGAAGGGATAGATCATTAAGAGACAGAATCAACAGATAAGACTTCAGGCAGAAGGCTTTTTCCTGATTTTAGGATGATCCAAGCAGAAGAAAAGATATACTGAGTTGAGAAAGAGTACTGCTTGTATGATAGTCAGTGAGAAAACTGGCTGTACCAGGGGTCAGGGGACAGGTGAAGCTGAATGGGTAACATGTGGCCTGTTGCCAATGTAAGTAGGATCTTTAAAACTTGGCGTATTTGGATTTGATGCAATAAACATTGATCACAATAGATGATTACCCAGATAGGACTTAACATGAGCAAAGTGATATTTCAAGTTGATTTAAGCTCTCGTTGACAAATGAAGAAAGAACTGATTAAAAGCAGGAAAAAAGAATGAAGAGGCTGTTGTAATGATTGATCAAGTGTGGTCAAAAGCCTGAACATGCAATACAATAAAAAGAATTGACACAAGGAAGAGAAGACAAGAATTTGACAGTATGTTCTCTGAACTTGAGAAGCCAGAGGAGAGCCTCAAGATTGTTGGCCCCAACAAGGGAATGAATGGGTTTGCTCATGGAGGAAACACGGATGGTAGGTGATTGGAAGTACATGGGTAAAAGGTGGGAGCTAGAGATCAGGACTTGAGAATTGTTCACAATGGATAGCTAACCTGAGTTTATCTACCCATCAGGAAAAAAAAAAAATATGTAGACGTCCTAGGGAATCTAATCACTTCAGGATACTCACTGTGAGGGTGTGTTTTGGAAAGAGAAACAACCAAGGTTCAGCCTAAAAATCATCCATCTCTGCCCCAGACAACCTCACACTTGCTTCCAAAGATTCAAGTTCTGCATGAGTCAGAATCACTGGAGAAACTACCCTCTGACTCATCCCTTTTCACAGTGACAGTTATAAAGGATGTGGGCAGTGGAAGCTGACCCCACGTTTCATCAACAGTTTTCATCAGAGGGGAAGTGAAACAATACATAGTACAACGTTTGGGGGAGTGGACAACTCATTGCAAACAAGGGGTCCTGACATCTGCTGTGAATTACACCTGCACAAGACACCCCCACACCCTTTCCTCCTTCAACTCTTCAGCCAAACCTCATTGAGTTGTCTCTGGAAAGAAAATTGCTTCTTTTTAGTAGGACACAAATTTAAGTTGCCTGCGATAAATCACAGGAAGGATGGTTTGACATACTACGTGCTTCTGAATAGGGCCACGATGATGATATTCTAGAAAGAAGGTCCAGACCTTCCCACGCAGAGATCACGGACATGTCAAAGGAGTGGAGTGGCCTCCAAGGGCTTCTTCAAGCACTGCTGATATCCAGGAGCTAAGGAACTGACTTGGAAGCATGGGACAAATAATTAAAAGGAAACCAAGTAACAGACACACAGCGTGCATAGTTGCCTGACAGGGCACGCACATGGGCAGCGTATGATGTTCTGTGAACCCAACAGCTAGCCAAAGTATGTCCAAACAAGAACATACTGACAGGGTAGCAAGGACTCTGGCTGAAGCATCTGGGTTCAGGCATAACGCTTTGAGCACTAGAGGAATTCAAGAGAAAGACAACACCCAAATGACAGGGCACAGAGAGGAGAGTAGGAGAGATTCAGGTATGGGGGAACAAGACACAAGACCACTTCCTAAAACTGGAGAACCGGCAGGGGTTTGGTCTCGAGCCAACAAATCCCGTGACTCACTTACTGGAAATGAGTACGAAGGGGCACAGTTTGCTTGACTAATGGATTAATTTATAGATCAAGATTAAATGTCTAAAAGAAGAAGATAAAGAAATCAGTCCTCTAACATTTTATTAACCATCCACTCCCCTTCCATTAATCCTCTTCTTAAAAAAAAAAAAAAAATCCTATCTACTTAGCTTTACCCCCCTCTTAATTTCGACTAAATTTTCAAGAAGCCATTCCTTGGATTGAATTATTCCAAATAGTCTCCAGAAAAGGAAGACAGGCTTTTGGCTAAGTACCAGACTGAATGTCTCCGTTAGATGGGAGCAAACCACTTTCATTCATTTTTTTCAGCCATTCAAGTATAGATTTTTGTTTCTCCTGCAGAAAGTTCTTTATTACCAAGGCAGTGCTTACCTCCAGTGCAGATGACACCAAAACTATTAATAGATTATGGATATAATAAAGCTGAAGTAGAAAACAGAAGTGTTCTAAAAAGGGAAGTATAAAATGGAAGGGGGAGAAAAAGGCAAATTATTCTGCCTTCCAAGTTAGATGATGACTGTGTTGGGACATATTTCAAAAACAATAATGTAACATTTCGATGTTACAATAACTCGAAATAACATTTCAATATTATAATAAATCATGTTATTGTTACAATAACAATAACATAACATTTCTTAATTACCTGTATTTGGGACTTTTTTTTTTTTTTGCCTGTTTTATCCTGCCAATTGGTGAAAGAAGGAAGAATGTATTAAATTAAATGAAATTTTTTTTAAAACTCTGCCTTTGCTCAGAACCGGCTCCTCCGAAATCACTGTTTGCCGTGAATAAAACCCAGACTTCAGTGACTTTGCTGTGGGTGGAAGAGGGAGTAGCTGATTTCTTTGAAGTCTTCTGTCAACAAGTTGGCTCAAGTCAAGAAACAAAACTCCAGGTACTGTGCTTTTTGATTGTCCTTGTCTGAGTTCATTTTGATTAAGGCTAATTATCTGAGTAAATTAAAGTCTTATATTTGTTGAAACTATAGAAAATGAAAACAAAATTTCATCTGTTTTGTGTTTCAGTGATAGAAATTAACAGTCAGCTTAGGGCAAGCCTTAAAAATTAGAACCAATTTGCCAAATTGCAATGTTGATTTTCATCTCTGCATGTATCTTTTGTCCCTCATCCTTAGTTGCCCTGGGTCATACTGAAAACTGAAAGGGGTTTATTTTTCCTATTGCAAATAAATTTATCAAAGGGATAGACACTGCCATATAAAATATAATTTAACAAATATGAACTGATTGCCAGTTATGTGAAAGGCACTATGTGCAATACAAATGGTAGAGTCAATACTTTAAAATTGTTTTCATGTAGTTATGGATATTACATCAGTCTAGAAATAATTAAGTTAAAATGCAGGTGCCAAAGAGAGGTCCATTCTAGTAAGAGAATTTAAAGAAGGGACTGCTTCTAGTTAGTAAGGAGGACAATTTTGCTTGAGAAAATGAAGGCTGAGAGAGGTGATTGTTAAAGAGTTAGAATCGCAAATAGATAGAATGACTGCTGAGTTATTCACCAGGTCAAACCGACGGGAAGGAGAGAGAAGAACAAGTAGCTCCAAGGGTAACAAAACCACAGGAAAATAAAAAAAAAAAGTATTTTATAGCCAGACATGGAAGGGAAAGGTCAAGTTTAGTGAGGGATATCACAAAACGCAGTGTACAGACTAATTCTGTGAACATGAATAATTGATGCTTTTTAAATAATGCAGTTCATGAGATTGAAAAGAAGAAAGGATTTCTGGGAGTAGAAATCTTTTCATATGAGCGTTAAGATAATTTGCTTTGATTTCTTTCCTCTTTTGATATTCTCTTGTACAAACATCTCTTTTTTGATCTGTACTGAAGAGCTCATCTTTTTTTTTTTTTTTTTCTATTCTAAGAATCCTTTTTTGCAAATAACTGCTTTGCCAGTAGCGGATTTTCTTCTCTACAGCTACAGTAATGCCTCCCTTTAAGAAAATAATGATTATGCAGCTACTTACTATAACAGAGTCTTGCTAGCAAAAGTCTTTCCTTAGAATCATTCTTTTATAGATGAGTAAAAGAGGTGGAATTGGAAATAAGTTCTGATGGCTCTCATCTCTTTAGGCAGAAGTGTTTCAGATCTCTGTTTGGGAAAAGAATGTTATGCTGGCTCATATTTTTATATTGTACTGTGGTAGTTGTCACTGGTCTAACAATTGGCCCATCAAATTAACAATTTGTTCTACTCAAGAATATGTTAATATTAAATGTTTTTGAGAACACAAAGTTGGCGTGACTTTGGCGGATGCTGTTTAAAAGCTGGGAATGCAGACAAAGGGGATAGTGTCCTTAATATACAAATAGCAACTAAAAATAGAAAAAAATACAGACAAATAACCCAAAACAAATATTTCATAGGAAATAAACACTAAAGACACTTAAACATATGGAAAGATGATCAAGTTCACTCACAATAAAAGAAATGCAAAATGAATCTCTAATGAGGTACAATTTCCTCTAATTAGATTGGAAAAACTCAGAGTTTACAGATATATTAGATTGGAAGGAGTGTAGGAGAAGAGATGTTGTCACACAGCATCACACACAGCAGGATAACTTGGAAAATGCCTATAGAAGAGAATTTGTTGGGACACCTGGGTGGCTTAGTCAGATAAGTGTCTGCCTTGGGCTCAGGTCATACCCCAGGGTCCTGGGATCGAGTCCTGCATCAGGCTCTCTGCTCAGCAGTGAGTCTGCTTCTCCCTCTTCCTCTGCCTCTCCCCATACCCATCATGCTCTCTCTCTTTCCCTCTCTCAAATAAATAAATAAAATCTTCAAAAAATGAAAAATTTAAAAGAAGACAATCTATCAGTAGATTTCAAAATTTTGAAAAATATTCAACTTTTGGGCCCATCATTCGGCTGGGGGCAAAACAAATACCCACATCTGTATGTACATCCATGCATATGCATACACACACACACACACACACACACAGGTTTGTGTATGAATCTGTATGTGTACACATGCCTACACACATATGTGTATTAAGCATGTGTGTGTGCATATATGTTTGTTCTCATAATTTAAAATTTGTCTGCTGTAGCATGGTTTGTAATAGCAAAAAATCAGAGACAACTGAGACATTCTTCAATTCTTCAGAGGGCACCGGTTAAATAAAGTAGGTCCTTTCAGTGAATTTCTGCACACCCCTTAAGAAGAATAAATCAGCTTTATCTGTGTTGATGTGGGAAGAGCACCAAAATATACCAATAACCAAGGTAAAACATGCAAACCATGTTATCACTTAGGTTTTGCTTAGATCTATCTTGTGTTTTCACATCCATAAAATATAGATGGAAAGGAAAAAAAAAAACCTGACAACAATGGCGCCTTCCATGGAGGAGAACTGGGTAGATAGAAAGTAGGGAAAGAAGGAAACTTACTTTTCACTGCTGTCCTTTTGCATCTTTTAAACGCTTTACTCTGTTATGTATTACCCACTCAACTCTGAAGAACAGACCAAAAAAACACAAAACAGATGACGATAATATGACACTCATCTTATGTTCTGCATCTCCAGGAACCAATTGCTGTTTCCTCCCACGTTGTGACCATCTCCAGCCTCCTTCCCGCCACTGCCTACAACTGTAGTGTCACCAGCTTCAGTCACAACAGCCCCAGTGTCCCCACATTCATAGCCGTCTCAACAATGGGTAATTACTTGTGTTCGTGGAATCTGGTGTCTTTGGAAGTTCTATCTTTCTAGATTTTCCTTCCATTGTCTTTTCAAATATAGATGGTCTATCCTTTTATTAGAACCATGTTCTGTTGAAACATTCAGGCTCTGGGGACAGGGAGCCCATCACTGCACTCGCTCCCTGTGTGACTGAGGGAAAGATATTGACCATCTAGGAACCTCTGCTTTCCCGTCTGCAAAACTGCAATCAAAATATACGTCCCTTGTTGAGCTGTATTGACACACAGAAATGAAGCGCTGAAAGCCCTAATATCCACCGTGTGGCTGAGAGCTGCTCCCGTCCACTCCACAGGCCTCATCATCCTCCCCAGCGGTGGCCACAGTATCCTGATCCACTCGGGCTCTCCTGTGGTCTCCTGGGCCCTCAGTCATTCCTGGTCAAGTGATGACATTGCTAAATTCCTGGGACAAAACGGGCAAGTTCCCAATCAAGCCAAATATCGGGGGGCGGGGGGGGATGTTGGTATTGTGGAATTAGAAATAATGAAAACTCTAGAAAAATGGTGCTTCCTTTTTTTTTTTTTTCCTTCTGAGTTATATGTGTCACTGCCTTGTTGTTGGAGGCTGACTCAGCAGTCCGAGATCACCCTCGAAGACACCTGTGTAATAGTACCACTCTCAGTGTCACGTGATCCCTTCACTGGCTGCATTTCCATTTCTGTCGCATTCATCATGTGTGTTTCTACTCAGTGATGATGAGAGTCACCTTCTGTTTGTCTTCTGTTTTAAATTTTTATTTTTCCGGAAAAGGGGACCAAAAATGGACTCACAAAGGATATTAATAGTCTCTCACTTCTGTGTGCTTGGACACCATTCCAAGTAGCCTTTCCTGTTCACTATTCCTTGTCATGGCTACAGCAACCCGGTGAAATAGGTGTATTATTCAACTTATTTACGAGTGAGGAAAATGAAGCCCGGAGAGACAGATAAAATAGCTTCTCCGAATATCAGCTAGACCTTGAAAAAGGTCTCCTGACCATGAGTCTAATGTTCCTTCTGTTCAGTTACTCTGCCCGGGAGTGGGAGTCATGCTGGCCCAAATGGGAAGTGGCAAACCCACAGAGACGTAGGGACTGAACGCGCTCCCAGTTCTGTGATTTTATGGTCAATGCAAAGGATGGTGTCATTCTCCCCTGCTCTGGTCCTTCTCCAGTTAAGAGTTTTATGAAAACATTTGAAATATATTCTCACTTCGGATGTGCATGTGCCATAACAGCCTCCATGTAAGTAGAGGGAAGGGACATAGCCCTGTTCTTAAGGAGACCCTATGCCTTATTAATAGGTTTAATCTCTTGAGTTGTGCAGATGGAAAACCTCTCAACATATGGTTACAGATCATCAGAATGCCTGCTTCTAGCGATGTGTTAAGTGCTGTGGCAGATGGTAGCTTGCTAATGCCTTTTTCATATACATTATTCGTTGTAAGCGTAATATACAGTTGTGCTTTCTGACTTTAAAGTCATAGGCATAAAATGAAAACCTGCCACTCTCTAAACTTCTGAAAACCCTAAACAGTCATAGTACATGGTAATGACCTCTAGATTTTTTTTTTTTTTTTTGAGTTTCAAAGGAATTTAAACTATGGTCCAAGCACTATTCACATTGCACAGTTCTCCGGGATAAGAACATTCGGGATATAATGCTTTGGGATGAACACAATCCTGCCAGGCGTCTGAACACCATTTGTCAACCTACTTGACGAGGTTGTATTTGACCGCGAGGAGGTCATTGTCGGTGTGGGAAACTATCACCGTCACTGTTGTTGTCATCATTCTATGTTCAGTGGTGTTAAAAATCAATGGAAAATGATGAGTGGTTGGGTTAGTTTTGTGTAATGGAAGTTATAATGAAAATGCATGGCTTTTCTCTTCAGTTACAGAGATGAACCCTAATGTGGTAGTCATCTCAGTGTTGGCCATCCTCAGCACTCTGTTAATTGGACTGCTGCTCGTGACCCTTATCATTCTGAGGAAAAAGCATCTCCAGATGGCCAGGTAAGGTCAGTTTGGTTGATTGTTTTACACAAGGGCTTTAAAATATTTTAATTTATCTTACAGATCTGCTTTTGCAGACCAAAATTGTACAGCAGGGCTTTCAGGTATTTTAACTCATAATTTAATTTATAAATGTCATTTAAAATTATTTTAATAATATTAAAATATTTTAATGTGTAATTTAAAATACTTTAATATTTAGTTGTATAGCGGTAAGTTTGATTTTGGTTTTCAGTGTCTGTTTTGTGTTTTCGAAGTAGACTTTTAAAAGTTATTTTAGAAAACATAATCATGGAAATGACAAAGCAAAGGATTGTTTACACCAATCCAGACCTCTCACTCTCAGTCTTGTGATTTTAAGAGACCCATGCAAAGAGATCCACTAATGACATTTGGATACTTTCAAACATACTTTGAAAAAAAAAAAAGGAAAAAAAGCCCCTCTCTTCATCAGTTCTGCCAAAGCGGTTTTATCAGAAAACATTTGTAGACTTTATGATTAGGTCCATTGGAGTTCCCCTATTAGTTTTGTTCCTACTACTCAGAGTTCAAACAGTTTTCATTTTTCTTGCAGCTAGAAAATACTTTTGATTTATGATTTTAGAGATTCCCTATTCCTTTGGCCACCGGTGCATTTCTTATCAAAGCACATTCTCAAGTATTTTCAGTGGTCCCCTATATTATCAGAAAAATCCATCAATTCTCTTAAAAATTGTTGCCTCAAATACTGTTGGGTTTGGGAAATTTGGTTCAAATTTATATTTACCCAGTGTTAGCCTGCTGAATTGTCTATCAACTTCCTTTTTCTTTCTCAGAGTTCTATAAGTTTATTTATTGATAAA
Source organism: Mustela putorius furo (assembly GCF_011764305.1). Lineage (NCBI taxonomy): Eukaryota > Metazoa > Chordata > Mammalia > Carnivora > Mustelidae > Mustela > Mustela putorius. The sequence goes on along the minus strand of NW_025422368.1, from coordinate 32,781,855 downwards.
TAAACTTATCAATCCAGTAATGATCTAATCAGTGTCTTATGTGGCATAACTAAATAAAAATCAGACATCCAAGCTGTCTACTAGGAAATTGAGAACATGGCTGGAGATATGTACATAAAGAAATATATTTAAAGGTATAAACTGACTTACCCCAAAAAGGAGATAAAAATGGGATTCCCTGGGGCATCAGGGTGGCTCCGTCAGTTAAGCGTCTGCCTTCGGCTCAAGGTCATGATCCCAGGGTCCTGGAATAGAGTCCTACATTGGGCTCCCTGCTCAGTGGGAAACCTGCTTCTCCCTCTGCCGCTTCCTCCACTTGTGTTCCCTCTCTTGCTGTGTCTCTCTCTGTCAAATAAGTAAATAAAATCTTTTTTTAAAATGGAATTCTCTGAACATAGAGAAAAGAGATTGGTTCTGAATATAAAAATCAAGCTTATGACTGTTGGCATTTAAACTAATCTTAGAAGGATAGGCAGGAAGGTGGTACCACACTAGGGCTCATATAGAGAGCTCTGAAATTACACTCCTTGGGATCAGATCCTAATTTACGATCTATGTGACCTTGTGCAGGTCACTGAAACTTCGTCCATTAATATGAACAAATATTAATGGCTATTTTGATACATATTAATAGACACCTGCTATGTGTTAGCCTCTTCCAGATGCTTGCGATGTGAGAGTATATAAAATGGACAAGAATTTCTGCCTTCATGGAGCTCCTATTCTAACAGAGGAGGTAGACAATAAATTACACTGATAATACGTAAAAAGGTTATGTGGTTTGTGAGCCAACAGTAAGAGAAAAGCAATAGAACAGATAAGGGAAATTAGAAGTACAGATGTCTGGAGTATACAGACAGGAGCTCAGGGAGCTAGATAGGTCTCACTGAAAAGATGGTACTTGAGGAAACTTGTGAAGGACATAAGGGAGTTAGCCATGTGTTTTCTGGCAGAACAGTATGCCCAATAGAGGGAAGGGCCGGTGGAAACGCCCTGAGGCGGGAACATGTTCACAAAGTAGTGGGAAGGTTAGTGCAGCTAACGTAGAGGAAATGAAGGGGGGAGCAGCAGGAGACAACGTCAAATTACACAGAGCCTTGTGAGCCTACAACTCTCACTGATAGTCTGAGTCAAGCCACTGCAGGACTTGGGGCAGAAGAGCCAGCTTCCATGAGAAAACAGTCTGTATTGAGGCGAAGCAGGCGTATTAATGGGGGCAGCCATTATAGTAACCCAGACGAGAGCTGGTAATGCTTAAGTCCCGGATCACAGCCGTGAATGTGGAGAGAAATGATCAGATACTGGGTATAGTTTGAAAATAGAGGCATTTGGTAAGGGGATTTGCTCACAGATCGTACATGAAATGGAAATTAATAAGGGTCACAGACGACCGAAAGGATAGAGTTGCCATCATCAGAAATAGGATTCCAGATGAGGATTCCAGAGTTGTGGTGTTAGGGCAAGTTCCTCTGGGAGGGGCAGGCCCTTACAGTGGGAGCGACAAGACTTCCGTCTGGGAAATGTTAAGTTTGAGACGCCTGCAAGAGCAGGTGTGGGGTCGGCATCTGAACATACAAGTCTGGTGTTCAGGAGCGAAGACTGCCCTGAAGACACAAGCTTGGGAGTTGTTAGCGTGTAAGTGGTATTAAAGCGATAGACCAGATGAAATTCTCCTTGACCGAGGGCAAGTGCAGAGATGAAAGAAGAAGGCCTGGCAGTAAGCACCAGAACAATGTAATACTAAGATTTTGGGGAGAAAAAAAAAAAAGATAAGAGCAAAGGAGACTGACTGGCCAGAGTCATCTAGTGGATTTCAAGGAAAACAAACGAAGTGTATAAAGTAACAAAGTGTATAGCAAAGATCCTGGGAACAGGGGGAAGAATGTTTATGGAGAAGAGATGGGAATAGCCCCTACATTGGTGGTGGTGAGGAGCAAGGACGCCGTAACTGGAAAGCACGCAGCAAATGTGAGCTCATAATAGAAATAGTGGCAGGGCTGGTAATAAGTGTGGTGACGGGTACCATTCCAGGAGCCCTCTTGGTGCATGCAGCAAGATGATTAGAAGTGGTTCTACTTCGGCCAGCCGGCCACTAGAGCAGAGATTCCTCACATTTTTTGTGTCATGATCCTTTCCAGCAATCTGTTTAAGCCTGTGGCACTCTTCCAAGAATAATGTTTTCTTTTTAAGTGCAAAAAATAAAATACATAGAATTAAAAAGAAAATGCATGTAATGCATTTAAAAAACAAATGCATTACATTTATTAATATATTAGATAATATGTAGTAGGGTGTCTAATACCTCTCATAATTTCATCAGAGTGATGATTATGAACAATACCGCAACATCTGCAGCAGGTTCATTATAGAAAAACATCTGTAGTTTCTGTGGTTAGCAATTTCACCGGTACTGATGGTATTATTGTGGCCTGTTGCCTATTTTAGTAATTAAAAGAATTGCTAAATATCAGTTAGAGGTTGTGAAAACAAAAGTACTTTTCCCCTGCTATGTTCATGGAGCTCTAAATTCCATCCTTGAACCCCAGATAAGAACCTTTGAATTACAGGGTAAAATAATTCTTATATATGAGAAATTGACAAAGGAAAATGAATTGATGTGTAATTTTTAACACAGCATGATATAACAACATCATTTTTCAAAGAAGAAAACGGTTCTCAGAACATGGTAATAAGAACAGGGAGATCGTTAAAGTGATTAGCAGATGTGTCAATAATGTCAAAATCTCTGCTTCAATTCTGAGTAAATCCATCAATTTCATCTAGGGGGGGAAATGAGATGCAGGAGTGCTGGTGAGCTGTGTTGTTTATCCCTGACATTAGCCAAAGGTGAAAAGGCATGAGAATATGTATAACTTTGCCTTCCACTTCTGGAAAAAAAACAAACTTTAACAATATTTTCTACTGACAGATTAATAAGCAACCTTTTGGATAAGAGGCTCCGCATGAGCCACTCTGATTCAGTATGTCTCACTCTTTCTACCCTCACCTCAAGTGATTAATCTCATGGGCATCCTGACATGAGGGGAACATTTTGGAGGGGAAAAAAAAATCCAATTTGATCCACCACCATTTTAAAGAAGAAATCAAAATGCTTTAGTATCAACCCCACAAAGAATATGTGCTGAAAACAGAAAACCCACAGGCTAGGAGGCTTTGTGGAAAATATTATACCCCAAATAGTTCAAAGATTTATGTTAGGATCACGAGTGCCCTTTGGAAAGGATTGTAAACCAAATCCTCTTGGCTTCAAATAATGTGATTAGGGCATGTGCAACCTTATGAAAAACATTTTTATCTTTCTATTTTACATTGCATGCAAAAGAGGAACACATGGAATTTATATCAGTTTATATTTTTTAATTTAATGCTGTGATGATAAGCCAGTAGAGACTTTCTTTTATGTCAAGGTAAAAGAGTGCTCTGTCAAGCAGTAACCTTGATGTTGTGGTTCCTTTTGAACAGGGAATGCGGAGCAGGAACCTTTGTCAATTTTGCATCTTTGGAGAGGGATGGAAAGCTTCCATACAATTGGTGAGCATCACTTTGGAACAAGCCTCTAGATAGCTTATCTATGCTGTGTGTGTGCTCCAGACTTTATTTTACTCTTTTGGAGGGTTACATGGTTTTGTCTGATTGTGCTTTCACAACTTTGGAGAGAGTGGACCTTCCAAGGTTAGATTTTAATCACTGGATATATTAGTTTGTGTAGGTTTACTATGTTATGAGGTAGAGAAAATGTCTAAGTCTGCTGGGTATTCACTATATTAAACAAAGGACTAACACAGGCATAGATATAGCCCCAAACCTTGCCGAAGAAGGGCTTCAATACAGGAGTCACACTGAAGGAGTAAGTGGTGAGAAAGGCACAGAACAGACCCCAGCGAGGCAGCAGGAGACAGGGCAGCATCTCTATTTCCAACTGACATTTCAGTGCCTGAGAATATTAGCCCCTACTTCTGTTCAGAATCGAGGGGATATATTCAGTCCAGGGCTCTCGACTCTTAGACTTACAGGTAAATGAAGAGCAAAGGCAGTAAAGTCCCATGGGGAAACCTGGCCTTATTTTATTTTTTTCCTCATGCTTGAGTGTTAAGGACCTACAAGGAGGAGGTATCTGGAGAATTTAGAAAGCATTATCAGGAGACTAAATTGATATTATACCTTAACACTGATATGTGAGAATTAACAATCCTATCCCCTGTGCACTGCCAATGGGTACCCAACAAAACTGTTAATGAAGTCACCATTTAATATAAAGCCAGCACTGCTTACATGATCAGGTTGGTTTCTTTTGCAAGCCACCATGCAAAGCACATTAATTTAAATGGATACATTTCATGTTAATCCTTGGTAAATGGTCTTTTTTTTTTCTTGTTTTCCTAATCTTCCAAAATGGTGATCTTCAAGAAATAGATAGGTGAGACTAGAAACTTTACAGAATCCATGAAAAAGGGAGGGCTTTAATTGGAATATAACTTCTGCTTCCCTGAATGAACATCTAGCAGTGGAAAGTCTACTTGAAATAGGATTCTTTTTAATAAGACAATATGTTGTACTATTTTTAAATTTTAGCCTGAATGGAATTTTGCTATTTAACTACAACTAATCCAACTGTGAAGAAGAAAAACTCATAACCCCACAATGGTGAAAAGTTAGTAAACAGTTCTTTCTAGGTTTCTTCAAATATATTAACAGTCTTGCCAAGATTAAGAAACTTAATTCACTGGTCCTTGTCTGGCTTGCCCTTTAAAAAGGCCCAGTCACAAAGCAGGGAAGAACAGCACATCTAGAAATTGACCCAATCATACCTGGGACTCAGGGCAGCTGTCTGTGTATTGACTAACTGCACACTCAGTCCCAATTGATAGAATATGGGACACCAGTTATGGGAAAGCTAAGGCAAAAGAGAATTCACTTCAGGACCTTTCTAGAAAATCTACAAAACTCTCCCCCTGCTCTTGGCAAAGACAGTTTTGCCAGCACCAGCCTGTTCTGACTGACAGAATAGATTTCTCAGTGGAAACTTGTAGTGACTAAAGTGACAAAGTGACAGCATTTCTCCTCCTACTTCCCAGTATAGCTATAGACTCAGACATAGGCTATTTTAAAATCGACATTAATGAATGCTCTATTTTGCACATGGTTTAAATACCTGAAATTTCATTCACACCCCACTTTTTAGACCAGTAGACTGAATTAGAAACAAAGTATGACGAAATACTCTTGCTCTCACTCAGCTCAATATTAGTCATATTACAGACCAGGCAGGTTCATGAGCTACTTGTCTTGAATCAATGATACCTGAGCATCCTCCCATAGCTCTGTTTTAAGGGTTATTTTTCAGCGATGATGAATTGACTTAAACTAAAAGTAATATAGAAAGTCACACCTGAGAGTGCAGCTTTATAAGAATGCGCCCCAGAAGCTTGAGGTCTTTCCCAGAATCAGCAAAGGCGGAAACTGACCTTTGGTAGATTTTTCCTCACACAAGCCGCTGTTAGTGATCAAATGATGCTATAATGGTTCCTTAAAATAGGTTCAAGCATGGCAGAGGTAATAATATCCAAGAATAAGACTGGAGATAATTAATGAGGCATTTAAGAGCCTCATTAAACTGAATGTAAAATGTAATCACTTAATAGCAGACTAATCGACACAAAATAAGTTGAAAGGAATATATCTGATTACCGTATGGATGTGTGTGAATAAAACTGGTGTTGGCAATATGAGAGCATGTAAACCCTCACGTTTCGGATGGAGTAATATTTGATTGTAATTAAGATGCTTGTCATTTTAATTGATCCCGGTAGGTGATTTACTGATATCTGTTCACAGTTTATGTTACTAACTCTTGCCACTTTTTCATCTTTACATCTGTTATATCTATTAATGCTCACAGGCGTAGGAGTATATTTGCTTTCTTAACCCTGCTACCCTCATGTCTTTGGACTGATTATCTTTTGGCATTTTATATTAATCCTTGGTAAGTGATTTTTTTTTTTTTTACTGTTTACGTAACACAAAGTCTATAAAGTTAGCTCTCCAGAAGTAAAACCAAAAGGAAAAATTCTCTTTAATTATGTGATGTGTTTGGGCTGCATCTAAAATTATTAATCATGTGTTGAAATGGATTAAAAGAGTTTCTGGTACCAACATGCTAACTAACTATAATGTTTTTCCAATTAAAATTTTCTCCTTGGGATGTTCTTGGCAAGCTTTTCTTCCATTTATTACAAGTCATTTGTTTCTTCATTCGGTCAATGCATTGGCTTCTCATCTTTGTAAATGATGCTTTCCATTTTCCTTACCATCTCCATCCGTTAGAGATCCTCGTATTTCCAAAACGGAAGAAATGCATTTAGGTAGAGAAGTGCAGAATACTGTTTGTTTGCGGTGTTATTAGTGTTTTCATAGTAATGCTAACTCAATGAATATTGAGCAACTGAGTGCAAAGCTTCATTATTTAAGTATCTTATTTAATTGTCCCCACAACTCTGCACAGCCCCATCCTAGACACATTGAAATAGAGGCTTAAGGAGATTATCTTAACATCATACCACTATATAGAGAATCTAGGTTCCAATCCCCAGAGTCTGCAAAATCTATTCTTTTCTCCATAAAAAGCAGCTTCTTTAAATTCTCCTTTTCTTAACTTTTAAATCATTTTAGTAATCAAATCTCAAATAGTATCCTTTTCAGTTTGCATAAAATCTAATAACAATAATTTGAAAATCTGGGACTAACATATCTAGAAGGACTGTTTCCTTTACTGAGCCACAGGAGAAAAGGTAGTAGTTTCCTGACCAAAAACAAAAATCATTGTCCTGAAGTATCCAAGGTGTTTAGGTACTAAATTATGTACAGACAGATCCAGATATATGTGCAAGTCCAGAAGGACTTAGGAAAAAAGCAATAAAAATAGCTCATGAGGGGCTCCTGGGTGGCTCAGTGAGTTAAAGCCTCTGCCTTTGGCTCAGGTCATGATCTCGGGTTCCGGGATGGAGTCCCACATCGGGCTCTCTGCTCAGCAGGTAGTCTGCTTCCTCCTCTTTCTCTCTGCCTGCCTCTCTGTCTACTTGTGATCTCTGTCTGTCAAATAAATAAAATCTTTAAAAAAAAATAGCTCATGAACTGGAAAAATGGCGCCTGAGTGGGGAGAGCGGGGGGGAGAGTGAAAGATGAAAAGCAATCTACAGAGTTATTTATTCCAAAAGGCAGTTGATCAAATGTTCCTCAGCTCCTCCAAGGACAGAATAAACACAGCCAGCAAGGTTAGGATTTCAAGTTGCAATGGAAGAAATACCAAAAAGGACTTCCTCACAAAAGAGATTAATACCAGCATGGGGGGGGGGGCTTGTTTTGTTTTAAAAAAAATTTTTTTTTTTTTTTTGGAGAACAGAGGAAAGTGTTGAAACATGGTAGACACTGATGTGCTAAGTAATGGAATCAGAAGAATGTCCTAGATAATGAGGACTCATTCGCTGTTAATCCAAGTTGGTTTTAATAACAGTTTTGAGTATAGGGTTTTACAATAGCCAACACGGTATTTTAAGTATTTGATATCAGATAGTATTCAGGTACGAGTAGTGCCAAAATTCCTTTCTGACCTTCAAAATATGCATCACTTTTCACTCAACACCTATTAATCATTCTCAAGTATTCTACCTATCATCAGAATACTTGTACCCAATACCCTTAAAGTAACCTCCATGATAACGGTTCAAACACAAGCAAGAAAGATGCATATGCTCTTGTATTAATTTTTCTGCTTAATTCTCTGACTTTCCCACAGTATAGTTTCTACCCTTATATCAGGCCTGTGCTTTTTTTTGCATGTCTTTCTTAATAGGTCCCCCTGATGCACACATCTTCAAATTCCAACAACCCCTTCACAGTCTATTTATAGTACTGATCAACTGGCATGAGACCCAACTTAGCGGGGGGCGGGGGGGGAGCCCTTCAGTAGTTGTGTTTGTTTGGTTTTTGCTTAGAGTCTTTTTGTTTGTTTATTTGTTTGTTTGTTTAAAAAAAAAAAAACCCTTCAGTCATTTTTAGAAGAATGGTCTTGAGACTGTAAATGGTTATCTCCAGGTGAGAAGAGAAGGCAAAACATGGAGCCCCAGGCTTTCTGTCACTTTCAGTAAGGCAGACACATAGAAACCAATGAGAGTACACTAAACATCAACTCTGTTTTCAGCCCAAGGCTTGTGCTAGGTCAGATATAACAAAAGGAAAATACACGATCCTTGTTTTTTTTCAGGTACAGCTAGCTTAGCACTCCCAAAGCTACCCGAGGTCCCTACTGTTGGCGACTTTTCTCTTCTTCTAGTAACACGTGGATGTTTCCCCCTGCTTTCATTTCCTAGATAGTCATTTTTAAACCTCCTCCAGATGCGTCTACTTCATATTTCACCTCGTCTGTTAACAACCACTCAAAACAGAGCCACCCACCCACCTCCTTCCTCACACACAGCCTGATTTCTTCTCTAAACTGCCGACTTTGTGGGAATAGATGTTCCCGTTAATTTTTTTAAATCCTCCTGATGAGTGGTCCGTGTGGATATCAGGAGACGCTTTCTCTCTCATCGTGTTGCTCGAATCTTCTCCCAGGGTAATAGCAAAACCGGAACCGGTCACCAGTGCCCAAGGTGGCTTAGTCTTAAGATGGTGTTCTGCCAGGATTTCTGGCTACCCTCATCTCAGTTTGGGTTTCCTGATCAGAGAAAACCATTTCTTTCGGACCAGCTCTATCTGGATTCATTGTTACTACTTTTTTTATTAACGCCATAGTCACCTCCTGCTCTGCTGAAGTATCCATCTGCCTGCTCGAAACCTGCCACAGTTGTCATTTTAACCATGAAGCAACATTTAGTTTAAACTGTTCAGCTTCCTTGTGGTTATTGCATATTTTATTCAGAGAATGATATAACTCTAAACCCCTTTTTAAGAGTTGGGGATGATATCCAGTTAGCTCATGAAAAAGTAAGTAGCACTTGAGAAGTTGGGGACAGTTAGAGTATTGTGGGTTGTTTCAGGGTGGTTTTGTTGGTTTGTTTTTAGTCATTGTAAATCCCAGGCTTCTTCCATTGCCTCTTTTCATATTCCCCTTCACAATGAATTCCTGTCTGTCCGGCTTTCCAAGATCTCATAACCATGAAGGACGTACGCATCTTAACTTCTTGCAGTCATTAAGATTTTGAACCTTCCCTAACTGATAAAACTAAAAGAGAAAATTAACAGATGTGCATGACTGTGTATGCCTATTTGCTATTTGTCTATGTGTGTTATCAATGACTCAAAAAATCTTTTGCAATGACAAGATGACACCCTAAACATCACCTCAAATGTTCACGATAACAGGCACACACACTAGCTCTTTCCATAAAGTCCTGATGTCCAAATGGCTGGCAAAAACTTTATTTACATGTTTAAAAGTGAATCGTCCCCTAATTTAAGTCTTAGAATTAGCACAACAATTGAAAAGGTAGGAGAATTCCATCTGCATGGTTGTGGAGTTTCATAATTCAGTCCTGTCCTTGTCCCACAGCCTAAGGCTATGAGAATTTGGAATCTTTGGCAATTCTGCAAAATCTAAGCAGAACATAAAGGTTGTACACAAATCATGAAGACATACACTTAAACATACACTTTTGGCATTAAGTTATTGAAAACATGTGGTAGAATTTTACGTTCTATGTAAAATTCAATCAATGAATGAGTTTGAAAGAAAAAAAAAGTGACTGTCTCCCAGGAATCAGGTTTCTACACAGCTGTTGAATAGTAGCAGCTTAATATTTCAGCACTGAATTTATTCAGTGTCACTCTCCCACATATATTTGTTTCTTCCCAGTTTCCCTTTAAGTCTGTTTAGATAGGAAAAGTTGGTTTGGGATTTGTTTTTTCCTTTCCCACTCTCAATCACCAAGGTAGGTGATTGGAAGCCTCCTGACTTCACCAAACCGTTAGTTATCTCAGCAAACATTCCTCTGTCATAAAGCAATAAAGTCTTTAGCTCCCATGATACAAAGTGAACGTGGGATTCCTAAAGTTAACCACATTGCCTTCACAAGAGCTGAGTAGAAATTATTCAAAAGCTGTTCATTTAGGTTCCCAAATGCCTGGATGATACAACTCTGTCCAACATCACAGTGGTGTTTTGAGGGGATGAGGGAGAGCCAAAATAAAAAATGGAATGTCTGTTCCCTCTACATCCCAAACATGAAAGACAGAAGATGAGGGAGAACAAATAGCTATGGAATGGATTGTTGTCACTCAGAAGTAGGAAGAAATAAAAACGGCCTGCAACCAGGAAATGAGAACCAGAAACACCACTTGCCTAAATGGGTATTTCCCCTAAATTCCCTGCCCTTTGTAACTTCCTATCCATCCACCAGTTCCACTTCCCAAGTCTAGTATCAAACTCCTCATTGAATCATTAAGTAAAATTGTGGGGGCAACACAGCAAAAGTATTTTGTTTCAACCCAATTCATGAAACACTTATTGAGCACCACAGTGTGTCCTATTACCTGTGCTCAGCTCTTGTAGGGGGGGCGGGGGTAGGGGGAAGGACTGTGTAGCAAGGAGCACAGAAGCAACTGACAGACCCTGGGAGAGACAGTCGGTGAACAACACGCTACAAGGGCACAGAGGAAGCAGTGTTCCCTTGTGCTACAGACTTTCTAGAAATGAAGGTACTTGGATATTCACAATTCTAATTTTTATTTTTTTAAAGATTTTGTTTATTTATTTAGAGAGAATGAGCATGAGCAGGGGGGAGGGGGAGATGGAGAGAGAGATTCTCAAGCAGACTAAGCTGAGCAGGGAGCCCAACTCGGGGCTTAATCTTGCAAGCCTGAGATCATGACCTGAGCTGAAATCAAGAGTCAGGTTCCTTAACCAACTGAGCCACCTAACCACCCCCAGAATTTTTAATATAATAAATATTCTGGCACATGAGAGTCTTCAGATCACACTGGTTATTTACTACAGATGGCTTATTTTCTGCAAGTTTGAGTGCTTCTATCAATACTTAAAGACCTTGGGAAACTATTTGTAAAAACTGTTACTCATAATCATATCAATATTTGTCATTTATATAAAACAATAAAAATACAGTAATGGAGTATTTTAGCAGAGACCATATTCGCATTCATTAACTTAGGTCAGTTATCTCTTATTGGTTGAAAACGATTACCCTAACTACCCCCAATAATGTAATTAACCGAAGCATACATTAACATTGCAGTCACATTGTAAGCTCATGTTTGAGCTTACAGAATAACAATGAATTAAGAAGTAGTAAGTAATAGGTACAATTCTTCAGATAGCTTAAAAAAATAGCTCAAAGTTGAGTAAGAACAATGCCATAATAGAATTCTATGATACTTGCCAGGGTGCCTGGGTGGAGCTGTCAGTCAAGCATCCAACTCTGGATTTCCACTCAGGTCATGATCTCAGAGTCATGAGATCGAGCTTCGCATCAGGCTCTGTGCTCAACACAGAATCTGCTTGAGATTTTATCTGCCTCTCCCTCTGCCCCTCCTGCTTGTGCACACATACACTCTCTCTCAAATAAATAAATAAATCTTAAAAATTAAAAAAAAAAAAAAGATACATGCCAACATGGAGAGCACAAAGTCACATTCCCAGGAAGATACTGAAAAGGTTCTTTGAGTCTTTGACAACAAACATGTCCACCTTCCCAGACATGTAGGTCTCCCTTTTATTCCCCAATTCTTTCCTTCTCACTTATAGATCTTAGAGTTTTCAGGCAACATATATTTCTGTTTATTTATAAAATACTTCAGCCACTTAACCCCTAGTAGCAAGAGATTTTATTTCTAGAATTTAATATTTGGCAAACCCAAAATCTAAAGTACAGGTACATTCCTGTATCTAATAGACTGTTTAAGAAGTGAATCTAAAATTATTATCATTATCTTCTCATTTAAGGAAAAGTAATTAAACAAACTGGAGGTATGTTTAATAAAAATCAAATAAAATTGAGGTGTCTGATGTACTTATTTAAAGCTCTTGAAGTTTCATCATTATGTCAATCAATTCTTTTGCCCAAATAAAGCTGTCTTTTTTTTTTTTTTAATTCTCAGGAGTAAAAATGGTTTAAAGAAGAGGAAACTGACTAAGTAAGTTGGTTTTTTATTATTGAGATATAACTGACCTAGAACAGTGTGCAAGTTTCAGGTGTGCCATGTGTTGATTTAATACACTGATATAAGGCAGTATGAGTCCCACTGTAGCATTCAGCCAACACCTCCATCCTGTCACATAATTACTGTTTCTTTTTGTGGTAAAAACGTTCAAGATTAGTCTTAGAAACTTTGAAGTATATAATATGGCAAGTTTTTCTTACTGTTTCTTTTAAAAAAACATTTTTAAAAGTTCTTCCCAGTGATCTTCACTTCGCAAATCAAAATGATTGCTTGTCTTCCAATAGGAGGGATGCTTAAGAAAGAGGCAAATGTAGGGGCCCCTGGCTGGCTCAGTGGGAGAAGCCTGCAACTCTTGATCTCAGGGTCATGAGTTCAAGCCCCACATTGTGTATAGAGATTACTTAAAGAAAGAAAACATTAAAAAGAAGCAAGTGTATATTTCAACAGCTAAACCATTATGTGTGGGGGTGTTTACATGTATAGGTGGCAGAGGCCACTAAGAAAGTGTATCACAGAAAACAAGTCAGGAATAAGGAAAATTGTCATCATATGAAAACTGAGAAAGAATGCACTATTGGGAATTATGAAAGTCTTGTTGGAGGAGGTCTGCTATTCTAAATCGAGAAAACCTCTAATAGCTCACTAAATCAAAGTTGTACAAAAATCTTTGCCATTTTATACTTGAAATGCTGTGCTTAGTATGGGGAAAGGCTTTTACTCTATTTGATATTATAATCAGTACTTTGAGAAATGCTGTCTCAGGAAGTCTTTGTAATAAATAGAAAAGAATAATTATTGTAGCTAGCCTTGGTTTCACTTACCTACTGAACTGCTAAGTCATAAGAATTAAGATTCTGGAGCAAAAAATTACCCATCAGTTGATTTCAAAGGTCTAATTAGATTGTCAGTCACCTCTAGGCCATTAGTTAAAACTCTGCAAATAAAGAGTGGAACATTTCCATACCTAGAGTTTATCCTTGATATTTACCTAGGATAAAATATTGATGAATTAATAGGAGGCAATTAGGGATTCCAGTCAAATCTGTGGTATTCATGGCAAAAATTAACAAGGCAGGAAACAACAAATGTCAGCAAGTATGTGGAGAAAGGGAAACTCTCTTGTACTGTTGGTGGGACGGTAAGCTGATACAGCCACTTTTGAAAACAGTATGGAGTTTCCTCAAAAAGTTAAAAATGGAGCTACCCTATGACCCAGCAAATGCATTAGGGGGTATTTACCCCAAAGATACAGATGTAGTGAAAAGATAACATGCACCCCAATGTTCATAGCAGCAATGCCCACAATAGGCAAACTGTAGAAGGAGCCAAGATGACCTTCAACACATGAATGGATAAAGAAGATGTGGTCCATATATACATTAGAATATTTCTCAGTTGTCAGAAAGGATGAATAGTCACCATTGGCATCAACATGACTGGAACTGGAGGGGATTGTGCTGAGTGAAATAAGTCAAGCAGAGAAAGACAATTACCATATGGTTTCACTCATATGTGGAACATAAGGACTATCATGGAGGACATTCAGGGAACAAAGGGAAAACTGAAGTGGAGGGAATCAGAGGGGGAGAAGAGACTATGGACTCTGGAAAACAATCTGAGGATTTCAGAGGGGAGGAGGTGAAGGGATAGATAGGGTAGCTGGGTGACGGGTATTAAGGAGGGCATGTGTTATAACCAACACTGGGTATTATATGTAAATAATGAATCCCTCGAACACCTGCATCAAAAACCAATGATGTACCATATGGTGACTAACTAAACATTAAAAAAATGTTTTTTAAATTTAAAAAAAATCTGTGGCAGGGGTGCCTGGGTGTCTCAGTGGGTTAAGCCTCTGCCTTTGGCTCAGGTCAAGATCTCATGGTCCTGGGATCGAGCCCCGCATCAGGCTCTCTGCTCACTGAGAAGCCTGCTTCCTCCACTCTCTCTGTCTGCTCCTCTGCCTACTTGTGATCCCTCTCTCTCTGTCAAATTAAAAAAAGAAAAATCTGTGGCATTCACGCTAGTGGAGTACATTAAAAAAAAAGTTGATGCAAAATATTTCTATTTAGCCTTGAGTGATATACAGATTTTTTTCAGGTACAGATAACAGAATAATTTTTTCCTAAACCCATTTCAAATCAGTGTGTGTTCCATTGGCATATATCAACTGATGTAGGAGAGACAACATCAACCAAAATAGAAGAGAGCTAGTGTCACCTGAAAAGAATGATTTGATAGGAACAGAAAGACTTTGTTGTCCAAAATTTTTGGTTGGGTTGTTAAGTGAAGTGGAGAGGCATGTTAGAAGACAGCGTCTCTGGACCAAAATGGGAGCCACTGTCAGTCTTGCTCCTCCCAAGACCTGGCAGGGAGGAGGAGAAGCAAGACATGGACAAAAGTCTGGGTAAAGTACAGTTGTGGTTGACCCTGCCCACAAGCCACATCACGTCACATCACGTCATGTCAAATCAGCTTCCTCCTTCCTTTTTCTCATTTTCTTTCTGGTCCTCCCTCCTTCTCCAAAGGCCTGCTCTAAAAACCTGTCTAAAAGAGGGGAGCCCCCGGGCACCTGGGTGGCTCAGTGGGTTAAGCATCTGCCTTCGGTTCAGGTCATGGTCTCTGGGTGTTGGGATCAAGCCCCGGCATCAGGCTCTCTCCTCAGCAGGAAGCCTGCTTCCCCTTGCCTCTCTGCCTGCTTGTGATTTCTCTCTCTGTCAAATAAATAAATAAAATCTTTAAAAAATAATAAAATAAAAGGGGGAGCCCCTGCCCCACATTTTTATTTGTTTTCTCGTTACCCTTTCTCTTTCCCTCCCAGAGCCATCCCTACCCTACCATGTCCCTGTGGCTCCCTTTTCCAGTTTCTACCTATTCTCACTTTACCAGTCCTCTGTTCTACCTTCTCTTCTCCCTTTTCCCCCTAAACCTTTATCCTCCTGATCGCTCCTCCCCCCTGGCTTGTTTTGCTCCTCTTTACCATACTTCCCACTTCCCCTCTCCCTGATGTTCCTTCTTTTGTTTCCTGGCCCTTTCTCTGTCTCTCTTTTCCTTTTGCTTTTTCCTACCCATAAATATTTTCTCAGATTGCCTTCCCTATTTGTGCTTCCATTCTCCTGGTAACAGGATGAAAGCTAGAATCGTTAAACCCAACCTTAAGGTCAATGCACTGCTCAAAGACAACAGCCAGAGAGGGCAGGTCTAAGGGAATTCATTCTAGGACTGGAGCTCCACCTTTAGTCATTCTCTTGGAAGGTGGCAAATTTGACGTGGGTATGTCCTTTAACCAGAAATATTCTCCTGCAGAGCTGGTCAACATTCCACTGCTGAGGAGCCATGTGATCTTGAACTACTCACTTTACTCACTTAGCTTTGGCTGTCCCATTTGAAGTGTGGGGCTGATGTTGCTTCAGGGATCAGTTGTCTTCAGTTGTCTACTTCAGGGATCAACCGAGCAATAAAACATATGTGAATATGTATGCTCTGGGGTGTGTTTTATGGAAACAAGTCATTAATGCTATTAAGTGAAACAGTTAACATTCAAGTGTAATCTGGGATGTGTAATGCCCTTTAAAGTCTACTAAAATCTTGGGCACCTGGGTGGCTTAGTGGGTTAAAGCCTCTGCCTTCAGCTCAAGTCATGATCCCGGGGTCCTGGGATCGAACCTTGCATGGGCTCCCTGCTCAGCAGGGAGTCTGCTTCGTCCTCTCTCTCTCTGCCTGCTTCTCTGCCTACTTGTGTTCTCTGTCTGTCAAATAAATAAATAAAAATCTCTAAAATCTACTAAAATCTTAACATAATCTGTCATATTGGTTAATCAACAACTTTAAACAAACAGCTATTCATAATACTATGCATTTGCTAATAGGACATAAGGCCACAGGTAGAGGATACAGTGGAGAAATTTGCAGTAAGACTAAGGGAAAGGTCTCTGTGTGGATTCTGCCAAAGTGGAAAGGCTTGGACTAGTTGCCAGAGCTCAGCATCGTGTGAAACTTAGTAAGCAGGTTGGTGTAGGTAATCCAGGAAAGATAAGCAGCTACGGAAAACTGTAGGAAATAAAATATAATTCTTTTTCACAAAAAGAAGAAGGAAAGAGGTGAGAACTTTGGCTGGAGATATAGACACATAAGCTCAGATGCATTACTTGATTGTACCTTTGAGCCTTTTTGATAGTTTTATAGACACACAAGCCTCTAAACATGGCTCTCAAAGAACGAGGCTCTAGAAGCTTTCTGGATATGTGCTTCATTGCGTTGACCCTGCTCTGCCCTGAGAAGACAGTGTAGCTAGCAGTACAGTGCCTATACTTGTAAAGCTGTTTAAACTTCTAAGGTTCTTTAATATACTGTATTAGAAGGTAAGTATGACCATAGTATTTTATAGAGGAGAACTTTCAATCTCACAAGATTCAATTTTCCATGATCACACAATAAGTAAAATAAAACCATATCTCAGTTCTCCAAACTCTAATCCTTTGTGATTTCCCATCAATCCAAATTTTCTAGAAACAACATATATACATGTATGTATGTAAGCATGCATATATATATAATTTTTTAAAGATTTTTTTAATTTATTTGTCAGAGAGAGAAAGAACGCAGCAGGGGGAGTGGCCGGCAGAGCAGGCAAAGGGAGAAGCAGGTTCCCTGCTCAGCAAGGAAGAACTTGATCCCAGGGCTCCGAGATCATGGCCTGAGCCGAAGACAGACATTGAACCGACTGATCCACCCAAGCATCCCATATATATAATATTTTATTGCTGGAGTTAGAGCCGATTGAAAATCTAGAGCTCTTTCCCCTCTCAAGGGAGTAAAATATATATAAGGCCCTCTTTTTAATCACAACATACTAGGAACTGATTACTTTAACAACAAAAGAGCAAGTAAAACTGTTTTTTTCTCCAAGAAAATCATTCATGTTTGAAAAGTATGACATTAAACAGTATAGATAGCTGCCAACCAGATTTTTTAAACATATATTTCTTTGTGTTTGGTAAAGCCCAGTTCAACTGGATGACTTTGACGCCTACATCAAGGATATGGCCAAAGACTCTGACTATAAATTTTCTCTTCAGTTTGAGGTGAGTAGATCAAGTATGTCCTACCTTCTGTGGTAGATGAGGCATGGGTCTTGGCATTTTGGGACTGGTGTTATTTCCCAGCTCGCTGGGCTTGCAATAAGATTCATCATGGGCAGCATGGTGGTGTCTCATTGGCTGGTGCAGAGTGAGGACGTGCACCCTTTGCACATCAGGCTAGGGTGGCACCACTGAGGAAAAGAGAGAACAAATGTGGATAGTGGGGTGAACAAACAACCAATCAGTCAATCTGCCAAGTCCCTCATCAGCTGGGGATATCTTAGGTCTGCAAGAAGCAGCAGGAGTCCTTGTGTGGATATCCTAAGAAGGAATATAAGGATGAGAAGAACTTCACCCATGATCAAATACAAAACCCCCTAATACTACCCACCTGTGTGATCAGAAATTCCACACAGAGCCCAGCTCAGTCACCTGTTGCACGCAAGTATGGGAGAAGTTGTAGATGTCACACCAAATGCTGTATCTCAAAGAATAGAACTTTGGTGTGAACTGGACATCTATGGCAAGGATGGGATTTCAGAAAGAAAGGAAACTTTCTATAAGGACACATACACTAAACTCAGGAAAAAAAAATAGAGGTCTGGATGATTCTGATAATGGTGATGAAAATTGTGATGGATGTACACTTTCAAATTCACTGAAGCCTCCAACTCTCTTCCCTACACAATGATGTCACCTTGATGACACAGCTAACACCACTGCCCTCACTGGGAGGATTAGGAGTCCCTCCCAGGTTATGCCATCAAGCCCCAGTGGGATTATTGCTGGGCTTCTCTAGTGCATCATCATAAAGAAAATTCGGTGAGTCATTTTCTGGGAAAAAGATTATTTTAGTTGTGAATGACACACCATACAGACTTCAGGGAGGAAAGGGAGCAGCTCAGTCTCAGAAATGATTAGAACCAAGGGCCCCACCCCTGCAGAGACCACCCCCTCCTTTCTCATTTCTGCTTCTTTCTCTGTCTTGACCTCTCTCACTTTTGCTACAAACCAACCTCTTTCTCACAGTGGAAAACAACCGCCCACAACCCCTGGGCATGACATCTTAGAGTTTCCAAAGAACTGTTGACTCTCCTTATTCAGAGTTTTAAAATTAACAGGAGAGAATAACCGATGGGCTGGCCTTGGTTGTGACGTCCACTCAAGCCAATTGCAGCCTGAGGGGGCAGAGTCACATAGGAACAGGACAGGTCTTACTGGAACCACTTAGCTAAGCCAATGGGAAACACTATTCCCCCCAAAAGTAAGGACACTGGAGAATCAAGCAATTAATGATTACATCCTAGCTTCAGATGTTTCAAAAATGTGAAAAGTAGAATAATAAATTCTATGTGCTAAATGCTTAATTTATACCATGCTGAGAGTTTTTATACATTCAATATATAAATGAACACATTCAGGCTTATTCTGTAAGAATTATAAAAAAGGTAAGAATGTACTAAAGTAGGAATCCAAACCCCTTAGTTCTCGTGACTGTTTAGCTATTAATTAATATGGAAAAAAAAGTCACAATTTCTCAGCTCCTCAATTTGTTCATCCATTCAATGAGAAGGCTGAACTAAATCAGTGATTCTCAACTGGGCCTGTACCAGGCAGTCCCTTAGGGAGAGTTTGGAGCGTGTGCGAGTATTTTTGGTTCTCATAATGCCTTGGGAAGAAGCTACTAGGGGTATTCAATGGAGAAAGGGACAAGGATGAAAAATGCTCTGTGATGAGTGGGACAGTCCTGCACGATAAAGAATTGTCCCAGGCAAGTAGTATTCCATTCACAGACACTGAGCTAAATGTGGGAGGAGAGCGCATCCAAGCTTTCTAACTCAAGCGTTTTAGAGTTCTCCAGAGAAACAGACCAATGGGAAATATATGCATTTATACATATATAAACACTAATACCATACAATAAGTTAATCCATCCATAAGTTTATTACATTATATACTTCTTATACAATTGAGAATCCTTATGTATTATAGTATGAATATCCTATATACAATAATATAATAGAAGAAATATAGATAAAGAGACAGTCTTATTTTAAGGAACAGGCTCACAACAGTGCGGAAGCTCACAAATCTGAAAACCACAGGGCAGGGTGTGGACCCAGGGAAGCATTGATGTTGCTGCTCAATCCAAAAGCAAGCAGGAAGCAGAATTTCCTCCTCCTCAGGGCACCTCAATCATTTCTCTTAGGGTCTTCACCTGTTGGATGAGGCCCACCCATGTTATGGAGAGTAATCTGCTTTCTCAAAGCCTACAGATTTAAATGTTAATTACATCTTTAAAAAACAAACAAACACCCTTCCCATAACATCTAGACTGATGTCTGACCAAGCACTGTCTAGCCTGGCCAAGCTGACACCTGAAATTACCCATCACACCATGATTTGAAGGACTGTTTGGTATCTTTATTTTCTCCGAAGCTTTTCTCCATATATCTTTGTTCTTAATACATTGTTGATCCTATATGTAACTTGTCTGGTGCCAAGTCCTGATAGTGTGTCCCTGTTCCGGTGAGAAAATACAAATTATTCTCCAGAAGTTGGCTTTAAGTCACAGGCTCAGGCGATGATTTTTGAGCTAATATTTGCCCAGCAGTGACCCATGGGCCTGACTCACTTCCTTTTTCATTCACCAGCTCTCGGGCACTGCCAGCCTCCAAACCCTCCTGCTGCTGACCCCTCAGGTTCCATGTCTGGGTACTCTCATCTGTTTTCAAAGACTCATACCCATACTTGATTTTATGATGTATGTCAGACCTTTCACACGGCAGCCATCTAATTTTCCTGAAATTGGTAATTAATCAAAACTTAAGAAGGGAAAAAAAAAATGTTTCCTGCTCTAATAAGAACCCAGGAGGGTATTAAAATGGCCCAATCAGCTGGTTTAGCTAAATTCAGTAGCTGAACAGTTATTTGTTCTGTTTGTATGAATGTTTAATACTTGTATTCATTTGGATACTGATGTTGAAAGATCACACTCATACTGAGAAATTACATCATTTGTAAGTATTATGCTAATTTAAATGAATGTCTGGATTTGCATATATAACCAATACAGCTATAAGTCATACATGAAGCTATATGACTTGCTAATGTGCACTCACTAAATGCATTCCTTTTTCACTCTGCATCTGATTTTGGAACTGCTGGGAAGATTGATTATCCTTCTGATGAAAATGTGCATCTTTTCGTAAGGAGGCTTGGGACTCAGGGATTAGGTTCAATTCCTCACTTCGTATGTCTCATGTGGAAGGGTTTTGAAGAGCCAGAATGTAGAGCTTGAAGTTGGAGAGCCCACGAGACCTACCATATATTGCTCATTCTGCCATTAATTTCTGTGTTTTGTATTTGTTTAATCAGGATGCTAGCAAAAGCCCTCGCCATCTTTGTTCAGAAATGTTCCAAAGGCCAAAACAAACTGCATTCCTTGCCACATTGTTCATGAGGGATGAGCCTGGATTTCTGCTAGTAGCTCCCATTGGCAGCTCTTTTTACTTGTGTTCCAGGCCAATTCACTGGAGACCTACATGCAGCCATTGTTAAAATAAGTCACCTTGAACTCTTACTCCAGAGGTCTTGCTTGGCTCCCAGACTTGAGTCTTTCTTCCTCTTGTTTCTAATCTTCTAATCTTTTAATCTTTCTAATCTTCCCTCCTCTTGTTTCTAATCTTCTGTTTCCAGGTGCCTATACTAGGAATCTGTCCAGAATCTGGAGCATGACCCCTAAATCCCATCCTAGTGCCCAGGGCCCTGCCAGACTTCCTGAACTTGGTGTCCTTCTCCTCCAGTCCTCCATTACCTCCCCAAGACATCCATTTCTACTGTACCCCATTCTTCCTTTAGGGTATCAGTCCTGGGTTGAATAGTGTCCCCCAAAGATATATTGAAGTCCTAAGCACTCAGTACCTCCAAATATGACCTTATTTGGAAACAGGGTCATTACAGATGTAATTAGTTAAGATGAAGTCATGCTGGAGCAGTGTGGGCTCCAAGTCAGACTGGTGTCCCTATGGAAACAGAGCTGTGTGAAGACACAGAGACAAATAGGGAGAACACCATGTGGTGACAAAGGCAGCGACTGGGGTTATAAGGTGACAAGTGAAGGAATATCCAAGGTTGCCAGCAAACCATCAGACACTAAGAAGAGACGGGAAGGATGCCCTAATATTCCTCCATAAATGACAGACGTCAGAAGTCCCTGCTAATACCTTGACTGCAGACATACAGCTTCGAGAACTGTAAGACAATTTCTGTTGCTCTGAGCCACTCAGCTTGTGGTACTTTCTTACGGCAGCCCTCAGAAATGAATACAGAGCCTCACCAAACACCTTGTTCTAAATCCCGGCTCCTTTTGCATTTACGTGAAAACCAGCCAGAACTTGCCCAGTTCCACCAAGCCTTGCATCTGCCACAGATGGCTCCACCACTGTCAATACCACCAGTGACGTTGTGTCTCCCCACTTGTTCCGTAGTCCAGTAATCAAACTCACCTGACTCTGTGGTCCAAACGGTCCCAAATACTTAGACCCTGCTGACACTCTTACAGACTCTACAGCCGGAATAGAGTTTGCAGTCCTTTTGGAAGGTGATTGCGCAGGTTATGAGCTGCCTTTGTCCTCCCAAAATTGATATGTGGACAAGATGGAGGCTTGGGAAGGTAAGTAGGGTTAGGCAAGAAAGGTCACATGAGTGCACAGTGAGATGGTAGTCCACGCAAGTCATGAAAAGCCTCAGAATGAAAACTACCTCATCAGCATCTTGATATTAGCCTGCTCACTCTCCAGAAATGTGAGGAATACATGTTCATTTTTTAAACCACCCAGTCTATGGTACTTTGCGGGCAGCTGGACCGGACTAACACAGTGTGTATGTTTGTGCTTTGCTGTCCCAACCTACCCCGGGGTCATAGACTGTCACTGGGCTTTGGGGACTGTAGTAGTTTCTCAGGGCTGCCGTAACAAATTACCACAGTCTTGGTCACTTAAAGCAACAGAGTTTGTTCTCTCAGAGTTCTAGAGGCAGGAAGTCCAAAATCAAAGTGTTATCAGGGCCATGTGTCCTTTGAAGGCTCTAGTGGAAAATCCTTCTTTGCTTCCTCCGGCTTCTGGAGGCTCCAGGCACTCCTTGGCTTACAGCTGCATGACTCCAACCTATGTCTCTGCCTTTGTATGGCCTTCTCTCTGGGATACAGGGCCCACCCAGATAATGCAGAATAATATTGTCTTATGATCCCTAACTTAACTGCACCTGCAAAGCCTCTTCTTTAATAAGACCACATTCACAGGTTCTGAGGGTTGGCGTGTGGATGCATCTTTTGGGGAGCCACCACTCTACCCACTGTGGATGACTCCGTGGCCCCCGGGAAGAAACACACCGTCATAAATCATAACAGAAGCCAAACTGGCAAATGAAAATTCAAAAATGATTTATGTCGGTTTCAGGCCATCCTGTCGTCCTTCGCCTTTATGAAGATTAAAGCCTCCAGAAGCTTCCATATGGTTGGAAAGAGAATAACTGCAAAGCTACTGAACCGGGAAACTTAGTATTTGATTTTCCACTTAGTGACAGGCTAAATTACAAAAGATCGTGAAGCATTTTGTGCACCCCCGCCGTTCCTGCTCTGCCTCGATTCAGAGGCAATTTACATTTACAGTGTTCAGCCAATTAAACCTCTCTTACCAGCTTAGGGCACTTACAGCAGGGAGGCAACACACAAT
Source organism: Mustela putorius furo (assembly GCF_011764305.1). Taxonomy (NCBI): domain Eukaryota; kingdom Metazoa; phylum Chordata; class Mammalia; order Carnivora; family Mustelidae; genus Mustela; species Mustela putorius. The sequence goes on along the minus strand of NW_025422368.1, from coordinate 32,758,847 downwards.
TAAAGTTCTATCAGTTAGTCGGCTTCCATATGTGCTCCCGCTCCCAGCTCCAATCTGTTTCCACACTTTTCTTTCGTCACCGAGGCCTCTTCCTGTGGCTCATCAGTCTGTCTTCAAAGCAGGGGACTTGCGGAGAAGGTTGTGGGTCTGTTAGTGCAAATGGCAGAGGAGGGAGAAGTTACATGTCCGGGCAAAGCAAAACAAAGAATCGGAAGGGAAGCATCTCCCCGCCTTTATCAGGAGTGCTGAATTCACATGCATTGAGTTTCATCGTTCCGTGAAAAGTCACTCTATGGGACTGAGGGATGGAAAGTTGTTAGCCTTATCTTACAGATAACTAAACTGATGTTACCATGTGTTGAGCTACTTTTCCAAGACCCGACGTTTTACCAGTGGTACACCAAAAGAAGCCAGATGCTTTGACCAACTATCTCTAAAGACACTCTCTAAAGGAGGTAGAATTCCAAAAGATTTTAAGCAATGGAAGCATCATTTAAATTAGCTCCTAGCTGCCAAAGAACCAACCTAAACATAACACTGATTTGGTTGGAGTTTGCTAAAAACTCCAAATTTTGTTACTTAAAAGAATATAGTCAGTTTTTGAAAACCCTTTAAAATGGAAAGACCACTTATAAAGTAACAGTGACATGCTTCTGGTTAAATGCCTTTAGCAAGCAAGGATTTTGCCTGAGACAGAAAAACTCCCTTTGTGAATTGAGGATCAAAGCAGAGCTTCTCTTTAAGGTTGGCTTCAACTTGGACCCCAGAGCTCGGGATTTCATGATCTTAAAAAGCCCAAAGTGTTGCAGAATGAAGGGAGGAGAGAGAGCTGAGTGATTCAGGTCAGTCCGTTTGTGTGGACTGCAGTTTGCATCCCAGTAAGCTTTCAAGGAACTTCTATGTGGATGCAGCAAAAGACCCAAGAACTTGGTCTCTTTAAAGCATATGCTTTGCAAAGAACATTCAAATCAAGACAGAAAGGCCATGAAAGAGATATGCCTCTTCAGTCTCTCAGAACATCACCAATGTCCCCAAACCCCTTCAGAAGTCTTTCAAAGACGCTCCCAAACTCTTCCCCCAGAAATGTATTCTCACTCCTGATTCACTGGAGTAAAAATTGGAAGGAATTGTGAAGGGTAAACCGTGTGTGCAACATTAACATCCTATCTGAGTAAAAAAAAAATTACAGCAAGTGGTTTCTCTACTGCCTCCATTAGTAGGCTCACAGAGAGGTGCATACTATCTACATCATTCCATTTCTAGGTGGTTGTATATGCCATTCACTAATAGCTCCCTGAACTTTGTACAGAAACATAACCAGATCTGCTGCACTGGTTTGTACTGCCTAACTCCAGGGAGCTATTCACACCAACCATAGTATGAACAACAACTCCTGGGAAATCCAGGTGGCCTGACCATAACTGCTTGTTTCCAATAAGACATATGAGATGAATGCTTAGAGGCCCCCTAGCCTGTAACATAATCTTGCTGAAGTGTGATGGTTGTCTGTTTATACAAAAGTTGCCCTACCAATGCACATTTTGATTATAGGATTTATAGGAGTATAGATATGTACTTAGAGGCACATACTTGGTTGTTCCTATTTTCACTGAAAGCTTTGCCTATCCACTACTGATTCATTCTTACTGTCCAATTTATTTCCAGATACTTAGTGCCTGCAGGTCTTACTTCTTATAACATGAGGAATACTCCCTACTTGTTACTCATTCTTTTACTACTTTCTCTAAGGCTATTGCCGTAGGAGAAATCCTACATTTCCCCATAGAACAGAAAGGTTTACACATAGTGTGTACATTTCAGTAAATATATACCTCCAAAACTCTGAAATGTGTCTCAGTTTTCAAGTTTTTGAAACAATTCTTACCTTCTCCATGTGATCACTGAGCAATTCAGAATATTTACATATTGTATTAACCCTATTCCTGCAATTATGCTATAGAAGCATCCTATAGGGTAAATCTCAAAATCTCAGGGATCCACAACAGCATTTCTTTCTTTCCCTTCCTCAAGGGTCCATAGGACAGAGCCAGGTCTTCTATAAGCCTCTCCTCATTCTGGGGCCAGCAGCTACCCTGGGCATGTTCTTTTCATAGCAGATGGTAGTCGCATAGGAGGGAAAACCCAGCTGAGCAAGCACACTTAAAGCCTCTGATCAAAATGATCCCTTGGTTTATTGGCCAAAACAAGCTGAGAACAGTGGAGTGGAGAAGTGCACTCTGTCCCAAGAGGGAGTAACTGGAACCTCGTGTGGAAGAGAGGGTGTGATGATTCTATTACAGACGGGGAGTGAGGAATAATCCAGTGTGAACGATAATCCAATCCACACCAAATACCAAAATCTCAACTCTGTTCTCTGTCATTTGCAGGAGCTGAAATTGATTGGACTGGAAATTCCACACTTTGCAGCAGACCTTCCGCTGAACCGATGTAAAAATCGTTACACAAACATCCTACCGTGTAAGATTTTCACTAGAGCCTCTCCTATTCATGTCTCTCAACGGCTGACCGACTGTTACTGCAGATTCATCACTTTCAGCAATCTCTGGCGAAGCCGTCAAGATCCTCTAGGCCATCTCTGCGACTGCATGGGTCCCATTTGTGCTTTGATGTTGCTAGATCCCATCCTATGTAGGAACATTGAACTTCTTTGCTTTCAACTGAATTGTGTCTGATGATCAGGAAAGACTGACCATTTGGCTCTTTGGAGATCAGAAATCTTAGCCAAATTAGGATAAGATAATCTGAGCTATCATAAACTATTTTCAATCAACTCCCTGACAAGGGAGGGAGACTGGTGTACTAAAATGCCTCCTCTTTCTTCCTTCCGGCAGGTTTTCTTGTTGCTTAACATTTTGTAATAAAAGCAACATTAGAGAAAAAAAAAGTAATACGAAGCACTTACTGGACAAATAAAATACTTTCCTATGTAGATTTAACTTTCTTCTCTGGCTAGAGGTGGGGGCAGGGGGTAGTGCTGGGAACAATGGAGACCGGGGAGGAGGAGAGCTGGAAAAGCTCTAGAAGGAGAGCTCTCTCTCCTTGACCAGTCTTCTTGATGAAATTGCACAGTGTCATCCTTAGAACACTTTACAGCTGTACACATTCCAGGATGTACTTTTCCTATCTGAAGTCTATTTACACAAAGTCCCTGCGACGCCTAGGTTTCCAAAAGGTAGTGGATTTTCTGGATGTGCTGGGTGACATGGGAATCATGGATTCAGTTACATCCTCCAGCCTTCCACACAACCTCCCGGATATTTCAGTTCCTCTAAGGGTCCTGCACAATGTCCTCACAGCCCAGAGACAAGGACAAGGGAGCTGAGGGAGAGGAAACACTGATTGAGGTGTGTTTCTATATTTACTTAAACAAGAAACTAAGACTAAGGCGTGGCTGAAATATCAGGGTAAAATAAACTCGACCTACCCTGTCACGGGCTGATCGGACTTGCTGTTTGGATAGAGAAGGTCAAGACAATACTTTCTGCTCCCATTTTTAATCTCTCTTCTTGTTGTTCTTTACAGATGACTTTAGCCGTGTGAGATTAGTCTCCATGAATGAAGAGGAAGGCACAGACTATATCAATGCCAACTACATTCCTGTAAGTAAAAGACCATAAATAAAATAAAATACAAAAATGTTTTAAAATCAGGCATCCCAATTCTAGCTCAGCAAGAAGGGGACTATTCAGGGAGGCATCCAGTTGTTGTAAAGAGAGCCGTTCTCCACCTGGCTCCCCAGCTCTCAGGAGCAGTTCCCATTATTCCTCTTCAAAATAATGAATGGAGGGGAAGCCCATACATGAGTAATGTTTGGATTTCTCTGTAAAGATCTGGTGAAAGTGAAAGTAAATAATCGCCCTAAAGATCACCTTTCTCATGTGTAAACTTCAGTTTCAGCAACTCAACTCCAAGGGCTCATCCCCTGAGCCCCTGTGCTTTAAAAACAGTGACTGGGGCACCTGGGTGGCTCAGTGGGTTAAGCTTCTTCATGATCTCAGGGTCCTGGGATCGAATTCTGCATCTCTGCTCGGCAGGGAGCCTCTACCCCCGCTCTCTGCCTGCCTCTCTGCCTACTTGTGATCTCTCTCTGTCAAATAAATACATAAAACCTTAAAAATAATAAATATAAAAATAAAAACAGTGACTGTTCTCGTAAAAGAGGTGTGAGAACAAGGCTTTCTATCACGTAGACCTGAACAGGTCCGTTACTCTGATCACCTCTTTGATGAAAAAGGGAGAGAACACGATCCAGGTTGTGTGATCCTTTGCCAGGCTGATCCCCAGTAAATTCTCAGGTTTTCCTCCTTTGTGTGGAGCAGCATTTGGTGTTGAGAGTGGTCCCTTAGGTGACAACTTTGTCACTTCATCCTTCAGGGATACAACTCGCCCCAGGAGTATATTGCCACACAGGGGCCACTGCCTGAGACCAGAAATGACTTTTGGAAGATGGTTCTACAACAGAAGTCCCAGATCATTGTCATGCTCACGCAGTGTAATGAGAAAAGAAGGGTAAGTGCCTGGGAGGGGGTCCCCACTGGGACAGCACAACCCATACTAGCCGTGGCCATGGCCTGAGTGCTTTCTGTGTACCAGAGACTTCCACTTGCTCCATTTTTCATCCTCGCAATAGTACGACACGGTCTTCAGAGACAAGGACTTCCGTTTTTCCCAAGTGAGCACTGGCTCTTTCTTCCATCGCCTGTTTGTCTTGAGAGATTGTGCCATTGTCCCCTCAGGTGAAATGCGACCATTACTGGCCGTTCTCGGAAGAGCCCATAGCTTACGGAGACATCACCGTGGAGATGATCTCAGAGGAAGAGCGGGACGACTGGGCCCGCAGACACTTCCGGATTAACTATGTAAGTCACGAAGCACACGTTCAGGTGCTGTCCCCGTGCTGAGGGGACGCCCACGTGTCAGAGGCCAACCCACCATCATGTCATACTGTGAGCTCTTCACACTTTGCAATGCTGCTTTCTTCAAGAGATAAATCCTACTTTGAGCATATTCATTTCCCATTTCATCCACAACGGTGTGGGAAGCAAGTACCCTGTTTTAATAATAAGCTTTGTAATCCCAACCCTTAGCCACTTATAAAATCTTTGTGGGATGAATAAATGAGCGGGTGAATGAATGATTTCAAAAATAGTAAAACGCTTGGAAAGCTCACAGACGTTCCTCAGAGAAAAATATTTGACAACCTGAGTACCCTTTGAATCCTGCTTTGTGTCTTGGTTATTTCAGCCAGAAAGACAGTGTAAACATCTGGGTACAGGTAGAACAAATAATTCCCCAGGTTTGCATCCAGGAGAAAAGAGAGTGCCCAGCGCAAAACAGGGTCTTGACAGAGAAGAGTCACATAGGTCAGTGTCTGGTCAGTACTATGCTTCTTGTCCTTGGTCTTAAGTGGTCACCTAGCTTTCAGCGATAATCGTCTCACGGTCTTAAAACACTAAAATAAAACATGGAATAATCGTGTTTTCTGGTTAAGAGGTGTAGCCTGTAGTTACCAACATTTGGTCCTAGAGTGCCCCCTTTTGGCCATAAACACAGAATCTAAATTTTACACTTCCTGGATGAAAGCTGTATTGCAAAAGAACATTGTGCTGTGCTAATGGATGTTTTTCTAGTTGTTTCCATTTTTGCTCACATTCTTCTTTACTCCCTTCATACCGACACATGGGAGCTCTCAGCGAACAACCAGATGAAAGCACATGAATGAGGAAATCGGAGCAAGAGAAATTTTGGAATGGCTAAGATGTAACAAGGATGGTCTTCTCATTTAATAAGAAAGGAAGAAAATGACCATAACATGAAATTTGAAAACTTGGCCTGAACTGAGTAGGAACTGGGGACTAAAACCAGCAAAAATGTGTTCGTTCCCATTGATGCGTGCCTTGCTCTTCAGCTGACAGGGATCACGCTTGTACGAGGAACTCTGTCTTGTAGCTATAGAGAGACTAGTGAAAATTTAAGTGTTTTCTGGTTTTGAACGACTTTGCATATTTTAGCTGGATATATTTTCAGATCAATTATATATATATGTAAAAATTTCTGAAAAAATATGTATAATAATACACACACACACACACGCACGCACACTGATGTATATATTGCCTACCATGTGCAGGTCTTTGCACGAAGCCTGTAATCAGCCTTTGAAAAGAGCTAACATATTGGGGGAGTTTCTCTGGGCAACCAAAGTTATCTAGTGATGGCGTGTGCTTCAGTCCTCATGGTGCTGGGTAATGGAGTCGTTCTGCACAACTTATTATGCTTGGGTTACTTCCTGGCCATACCTCCTGGAAACAGCAGTGAGAGTCGCCAGCGTCTTTGCAGACTTGCGCACACACGTTCCATGTGTCTGAGAAGGAGCCCTTGAAGGCAGTGAGGGAGGGGCTGCGTGTGGCTGCGGCAGGAGAGTCTTACGGGCCGAGGGGATGGGGGGAGGTGCAGGTGGGACACTGGTTTATTTATGTTTGCACAGATCTTACATGTATATGCTTTATTTATGTATTTACTTACATTTATACAAATTTTACTCCACCCAAGACCACTGTTTCTTAGGAATTCATTTCTCCCAAATACCTGAACCTAACTTTAGTTTCATAACCAGGCCAAATTCTTCCTAATTCTTCCATTCACCCAGTGGATTCTAGGCTCTTAGCATGTTTGAGGGAAGGGGGAAGAATTAGATCTTTGTGAGGCCTGGATTTGGAATATTTCTGACAATTGATAATAAGAACAGGATAAATCTCTATGCTTACAAATGAGTAGAGACTAAAAGGAGCGAGTCTTGGGGCGCCTGGGTTGCTCAGTCTATTAAGCATCAGACTCTTGGTTTTGGCTCAGGTTATGACCTCAGGGCCGTGAGATCGGGCTCTGAATGGGGCTCTGTTCTCAGTGCAGTGTCTGCTTGAGACTCTCTCGCTCTCCCTGCCCCTTCCCCTACTCTTTCTCTCTCTCAAATAAATAAATCATGAAGAAGAAGAAGAAGAAGAAGAAGAAGAAGAAGAAGAAGAAGAAAGAAAGAAAGAAAGAAAGAAAGGAGGAAAGAAAGAAACAAAGAAAGAGAGAAAAGAAGAGTGAATCTTGAAGGCCCATACCCTCACTGACAATTACTCAGTTCTAAGGGGACAAGAATGTATTTGACATATGGGTTAATATGAATGAGATAAATATACAAAACATACCAACCCACTGGGATTCCCAGAACCAACCATATACCCGCACTGAGCTGGACGAGAGAGGGTGGTGGTCATTAGGTAGTAGTGATGACCGTATCTACCAGGTCCTATCCTTCACAGACATAAGCACACTAAATTCTCACAAACCGTCCTTGTGATGGGCTATTTTATCCTATAACGTCTAAAAGGGCTCATTTTAGGTATGAGAAAACGCATTCAGCAAGTTTTTCTTGGGTCAGAGCACAAGACAGGGATTGTCTTATTGGTGAGGATCTGAAAGTGTAAACTTGGGTAAAATCTATAAGGGAGCCACGTAAGCAGGATAGGACAGGGCAGGGAAGGACCTATACACAGCAGTGGGTTTCTCTGAACTCTGGCCTCAGCTGGATCCCACGGAGATGGCCGGGGCAGTGAATGGTACCGTGCTATTAGCTTACCCCCTGACATAAGGGGGCAGGCGCTTTGTACCCCAGTATCCATCATTCCTCATATCCTGCCCTCCTCAGAAAAACACATCTCCCTGGGTATACCCCAGCAAAGGCAGGTCCCTTTGTAGAAGTCAGCCATGAGGAGGATGCAGCCACATACTGTTAGCAGCAGCTGGAAGAGGGGTGCATCAGCCTGGTGAAGGGGACCCGGGGGCAGGAAGGAACCAATAGCACCTCCCATGGGATTCATGGACCAATGCTGATGCAGTTGCCAAAAGGCCAAGCTGGGAGGCAAACCCCAATCCATGGGAGCTCTTTTCTCTATAAAGCCATGGATTCACCTCTTTATCCTACTCTTTGAAATGTTATGCAATTAGTATTTTTTTTTTCAGGGCCCGCTTTGTGCCTGATACAGGGCTGGGAAGGGAAGAGGGACCGGCCAGGGTGGGAACGGGCTTTAACTTCGGAGGCCGGGGAGGCCCAGGCCACCTGGCGGGCACACTGTGACATGCACGCTTGTGTTGGTTTTTCCTCCTAAAGGCGGACGAGACGCAGGATGTGATGCATTTCAACTACACGGCGTGGCCCGATCACGGGGTACCCACGGCAAATGCGGCCGAGAGCATCCTGCAGTTCGTACACGTGGTTCGACAGCAAGCTACGAAGAGCAAAGGCCCCATGATTGTGCACTGCAGGTAACCTCGTCAGCCCTGTCTTCCCTGGTGGTACCACAGGCTCTGTTTTACAAAGCCAAGAGCCCAGCTCTCCATATACCTCGGTCCCACTGAATTCATCAAAACATGAACTCTGACTTTCTAAAATTTATAGTTAATGGATATCTTATTAGATACGTGATTTGCTTATAATATGGCTTTTCTTTTTCCCCATAGTCTATGAGGTAGATCCTATTAGTCTCACTTTCAGATAAAAAGAAAAAAAAAAAAAGACCTGAGAAGTGGGGAGATAAAGCGATTCACATAAATTCATGCAGCAGCAATGGGCAGGGATTAGGACTCAAATCCATGCCTTCAGGCGCTCTCAGTGAGTCTGAGTGGTTTATAACATGGCCAAACACAATGTGGGACTAAAAACCACTAATCCCAGCACTAAATAACATAAATATTCTTGACCTCCTGCAAATGGCTGTCGCCCCAGAGCTAGAGCTAGTGTGTGGTCTCTCAAGCTGACTTTCCAGCAGGGGGTGTGACTGAACTCCAAGGATACAAGGAAGACTGGAATTGTTTTTTGTGTATCAGCTCCCTGAGACCCTGAGACCCTGAGACCAGGAAGCAAGTCTCCAGCAGGCTCCCTCTGGACTCCTTACCTTCCTCAGGAAACAGGGGACCCCACATCTCTTTGAGGGAGGCAGCAGGGCAATTCAGAAATGTGACAGAAATGTAACACTGAAAGACACATTAATGGACACCTGGGTGGCTCAGTCCGTTAAGTGTCTGCCTTGGGCTCAGGTTATGATCTCAGGGTCCTGGGATCAAGTCCTGCATCTTGTGTGCATTTCCTTGCTCAGTTTGGAGTCTGCTTCTCCCTCTCCCAGCCATCCCCCCAACCCCACCGTTGAGCTCTCTCTCTCAAATTAAAACAAAACAAAACCACCAACCACAATTGTGTATTTCAAAGTAGGGAAATTTTCTCAGGAATATTTCTTCCGTTTTCTCAGTGGTGCTACCTGTAGTTTGGTGGGGGGGGGGGTGTTTCTAGTGGCCAATGTGTTTGCAACTGTATAAAATCACGGTCTCGGGGCGCCTGGGTGGCTCAGTGGGTTAAAGCCTCTGCCTTCGGCTCAGGTCATGATCTCAGGGTCCTGGGATCGATCCCCGCATCGGGCTCTCTGCTCAGCGGGGAGCCTGCTTCCTTCTCTCTCTCTGTCTGCCTCTCTGCCTGCTTGTGATCTCTCTCTGTCAAATAAATAAATAAAATTAAAAAAAATAAAATAAAATAAAATAAAATCACGGTCTGAGGAACATGCTGTCTGGACACTCTCTTGCAGTGCGGGAGTCGGCCGGACGGGAACATTCATTGCCCTGGACAGGCTCCTGCAGCACATTCGGGATCATGAGTTTGTCGACATCTTAGGACTGGTGTCAGAAATGCGATCATACCGGATGTCTATGGTGCAGACAGAGGTAGGAGTGGAATCAAAATATTTTCAATATTTTCAAATATGCCCTGGACTGAGAAACTTCTTGTGATTCAATCTCATGTTTCAAAACAATTGTCTCCGTTTTTTTTTTTTTTTCTGCCTCTGCTCTTCCCAGTTTCTTAGTGTGCATGTTCAAACTGTTTAAGGTACAAAAAAAAAAAAGAATAGATATTAGCCTCTAGAAATCCATTCAGTGTATAGTGCTAGCCCTGCAGTTGGCGTCCTATGCCCTTTAGTAATCCAAGGCACATGGATGCATCTACAATATCTATAATAGAATAAAACCTCTTTGGACAGACCGAGTTCAGTGAAGGTGACAGTCGATCTGGGTAAATGCCACCAAGAGGAGACGGTGGAACTAATGTGATTTAATTTATATTTGAAATGCTAAATGTGATTCAATAAGTTTGGCATTAGTTCATCCTCTATGTGACTCTCTGTCCCAATGCACTTTGGATGATGATCAGGGGCTGGATTTATGCTTTCTGTCCCTCTTATGATGTTAAGGATTTCCAGCTCCCAATGGAGCAGTGCTGCCAGTGTCCTTGATCTAAAGGAATACCCATTGTAACAACATGGGAGCATCCCCAGAAATACCCACACAGTGTTGTGTGCTCCCTCTTCCTCCTCTTCCGTCCCATCCTCTCCTGCCTGGAAGGCTCAGAATGCACTCCAGTTGGAGTGGTTAGCCCTGGGCTGCTGCCGGCACAGGGCATCACACAGCCTCCCAGCAGGAGCATGTGGGCTCCTGGGTGCCTCCGAAACCCACGCACAGTAGCTGGTTCAGAACCCTCGTTACCGTGCGGTACTTGCGACCTCTCAGCTTGGAACATACAATAATCCTTTTTGCTCAGGGAGTTTGGGGGCAGAACGCTTGTAGAGTAGAAAACAACCTGACCTACTCAAGTTCCAAGAGATGAAACGCTGCCTTCGTCTTCCCCATGCTTTTCCTACTAAGCACCACTAGGTGTCAGTATAACTCAAAGAGCCTGTAGTAATGTCAGCTCTCTGTTCACGCTTCCGGTTTGTTTGTTTGTTTCTTTCTTTCTTTCTTTCTTCCTTCCTTCCTTCCTTCCTTCCTTTCTCTTTCTTTCATTCTTTCCTTTCTTTCTTTCTTTCTTTTCTATGTTATGTTTTTCACCATGCAGTACATCATCAGTTTTTGATGTAGTGTTCCAAGATTCATTATTGACATATAACACCCAGTGCTCCATGAAATCTGTGCCCTCCTTAATATCCACCACCAGGCTCACCCATTCCCTCTGCCGCCTCCCCTTCTAAAACCCTCAATTTGATTCCCAGAGGACACAGGCTCTCATGGTTCATAACCCCCCACCCCGCCCCACCACGCCCCGATTTCCTCGCCTTCATTTTGCCCTTTCTTCTCCCAATATCCTTCATGCTATTCCTTAGGTTCCACAAATAAAGGCAACCATATGATAATTGACCTTCTCTGCTTGACTTGTTTCACTCAGCATGATCTCCTCCAGTCCCATCCATGTTGATGCAAAAGTTGGGTATTCATCCTTTCTGATGGCTTAATAATATTCCACTGTATATATGGATGACATCTTTTTTATTGATTCTTCTGCTGAAGGGCATCTCAGTTGTTCCCACGCTTCTGGTTTCTTCTCTCCTACTCCTAACTTTTCTTTCCTGCTTCCCACTCCCATCTGACAAAGGCTCGATACAGCTGACCCAAGGGATTTATTTCTGCACTTTACCAAGATCATACCACTTTGGAAAGAGTGACCCATTCACACGCAGGTCTCATTGATGATGTGTTTGTTTGCTCACTTCCTTGAGTCCACTCACATCCTAGTCCAGCTGCCTTCTAATTTACATCAGTGGGACACGAACATTACCTCATTGGTGTAAGCTCAAAATGTTCTGCTTCCCCAGAGAAGCCCACTACCTAGTGATTAAACAGTGCTTTATGAATCGGTCCTTATTTTTGGTTTTCACTCCCATAAATTTTCATCCTAATATGTGGTTAATACTCCCCATTATGTATTTTAATCCCCAAACTTCAAAGGGCCACTCCTTATTTTAAGTATTTTGGATGTGATGAATTGTCTGCCCCGTTGACTTAATTTATGCCTCTTATAATTTTATAGACTTTGATTATAGCCTATTTGCCTTTGGCTTTCCCAATTACAGAATCCTAATGCCTTTTTAAAAACTACCTTCACATGGTAGACCCTCCATCCAGTTTGCAACACCATTTATCTCTTCTCAAGTGTGCTAATGGCACTGAACTAGAGCAGTCAGCCCGTGTGTCTTGGCAGAGCTGAGAAAGTGTTTTGTGTTCTCCCTAACTTTCTGGTCCCTATTCATGGTTGTTTGGCTTTGTTGTTTCCAGCAGCATTTTTAGGCTGACATCTCCAGGGAAACGGTCTTTTTAAAGGGCAATATCCCTTCCCTGAACTCTGGTGGGAAAACTCTAAGTCAGCAAAAGAGGCAGAGGTCACCATAAGTTACTGATTTTTTCCAACTGTTCCAGCTTCGCTCTTGAGTTCCCTCGGGATTCTGCAGCGAAGTCTCTCTAGCTTGAGCTATTTATTTATGTCTGTTTTGTTAGTTATGTCTGGAACATCTTGTTCGTTTACCTTTGTTTTTCCTGGTTCCTGTGCTCTTCATGGTTCAACCTGCATTCTGAATGTTAGGGTTTTCCTAACATCCTTCCTTGAGCCCATTCATAATACCCCAGTCCTGCTGCCTTCGACCTTACTGATGTTAACAAATAAGGAGCATAGTAACAAATTATTTTCTTTGGTTTTATCATCCCACCCCAGTGATTTTTAAGAGGCAGGAATGATTCTCCAGCTGATTTCCAATTACATAAACCACCTGTGTGCTATGAACCAGGTTCCCTCTCATGTCTGGTTTTGTAATTTTCCTGCCTCCTCTAGACAGCCCGTCATCTCGATTCTACCTGCCCCACTCCAGAAAGAGCAGAACTAACCGATTGAAACAGGGTGTCCTGAGATGCACATTTCCGGTCATGGCAACATGCTGTGCGGCTGCACTTTGACGTGCTCTCTTCTCTTTTCTCAACTGACGGGGCACAGGCTGTGAGCTTCTCCCCAGGAGCAGCAAGGGGTAGTTAGGAAGTCGGGGTCTGCAGGCCAGCTCTGTGAGTCGGCCTGGGCCACTTACGGCCACCATACACACCCCTTCCCCTCTCATAGCTCCCTGTCCCCAAGTGTAAAATGTGAATGATGCCTTCATGAACAGCTGTAGCATATCCATTAAATGAAGAGTGGAATCTAGACAAGCATTTTGAAACCATAAAGTGCTCTCTATGGAGTGGTGTTCACCTCCCTTGGCTTCTCTTCTATTTTTATCAAAGGTTTTATTTGATTTTCCTCTAATAGGCTTTCCCTGGAGGTCAGTGAGGGCTTTGTCCTGAGCAGCCGTCATCCCGATCAACGGCTTAGACTTCTCAGGGGCTCTCAGGGACGAGTCTGTAAATAGTCTCACATTTACTTTTCCTGGGGTCCAGCTCTTTTTTTTTTTTTCTTCGTGACACAAAGTTTGCCCACTATCTAGTTATGATTTGAAAAACAAGGCATGTTCTGGTCTGGCGGTGCCCAGTGCTTGACACATGCCCAGAACCAACGGGGTGATGTGTGATAATGAGAAGAGGTGGTCAGTTCTGGATGGGATAGTATCACAAAACAAGGGAATATACTTACTCCAAAGCTTGTTGAAAAATACAGATTAGGCTGAGGTATCAACCTTGAAGTATTAACCTAACCTTTATAAAGTTGTCATACAGAAGACCCTTAACTCCTGTGAATATTGTGACTGACTTTCATGTCAAGGTTATTTCTGATGATATTACTTACAGAGAAGCTCTAGGAAATAAAGAAAAAAGGTAAAGGGTCATGAGGTTACTTTAATTTCATGGCACCAAGACAGCCACGCTCAATATTTTGATGTATTTCACCTCTATCTTTATTCAAGTATGATTTTTATACAATTTCACCTTATATGCTATGTGTACATCTACTAACTTGACACTGTAATTTTCCACTTAACATTTTGCTATCATATCATCCCAAATTGTCCAAAACTCTATAAATCTCACTTTAAAGACTGAATAATTTTTCATATAGAACTGCTGTGTCTTATTTAAGCCATTCTCCTTTTTATAGGACATGAAATTGAATCCTTTCCCACTTCTTTACTATCTGTGTCCACAAGACCATTTACTAGCACGTTAGTAATAATACCTCCACCAACAACAGATAAAAATGGCAGCTTCAACAGACTCAAGCCACCAGGGAGCGTTACCATTTTCCTTTAGCTTTGCTCATGTCATGGACAAGACACAAGTGTTTCAACTTACATTTTTTTATTATGTCCCCATCTTTTGCATATGTTTTAATATTTCCTCAGTTTACTTCAGAAAACTCTTCATAAACACCCTCAGTATTAGGCATGAGGAATAAAAAGATATAGTCCCTCTCTTCCAGGAGTATTTGGTCTCATGGCCGATATATTTTATCAGTCAGATTAAGTGTGTGTGTCACTGAGTCGAGGAATTTTAAACAAAAATAAAGGTATCGAGATACGTTTGTTAGATTATTCCTTTCTGCCTGTGGATGTCCACCAAATAAGCATCATTAAAGTCTCCCTTCCCACCGCCACTGTGTCTAAGTCAGTCTCCTAAGAGCTTGAACAGCGGCGAAAGCTCTTCACCAGAGATCTGAGCTTTCAAACAACTGTTAAGAGGCTGAGGAGCCATTTTTGAGCAATGCGGAATGCTCACAACAGTGTGGTCATGAGAGATCCAAACACCAAGTGCTCCAGAGGCTCTGGGTTAGTGAAGTATGGCCTCGTGGAGGCAGTGGAGGCAGCCACAAAGCAAGGCCACACAAGGGGGTTGGAAGAGATGTGCAACCAGAGAGGGCTGTTTCAAGAGAAGATTCTCAAAGACCTGGTGCCCACTTAATTGTGAAAAAGATTTTTGTTGGTGACATTAAAGAAGACACTGAAGAACGTCATCTAAGGGATTATTTTGAACAGTTTGGAAAGTCAAAGTGATTGAAATCATGACCAACCGAGGCAGTGGCAAAAACAGACTTTGCTTTTGTAACACTTGATGACCATGATCCTGTAGACAAGATCGTCATTCAAAAATCCCACACCGTCAATATCCTCAACTGTGAAGTAAGGAAAGTCCAAGCTATGAAAGAAATGGTTAGTGCTTCATGCATCCAAATAGGGCAAAGTGGTTCTGGAAACTTTGACGGTGGTCGTGGAGGTGTTTTTTGTGGGAATGACAACTGTGGTCATGAGGAAACCGGGGAGGTTGCTTTGGTGGTAGTCGAGGAGGTGGTGGATATGTGGTGGTGGTGAGGATGGCTATCATGGATTTGATAATGATGGAAGCAATTATGGAGGAAGGAGAAGTTGTCATGATTTTGGCAACTACAACAATCAATCTTCAAAGTTGGGACCCATAGAAGGACTAAATTTTGGAGGCAGCAGCTCTGGCCCCTGTGGTGGTGGAAGCCAATACTTTACCAAAACACGAAACCAGGTGGCTATGGCAGTTCAAGCAGTAGTAATGGCAGTGGCAGAAGGTTTTCACTACCGCCAGAAAACAAGGCTTAGCAGGAGAGGAGAGCCAGAGAAGCTAGAGGTTACAACCCATTTGTGAACTCAGCCAAGCACAGTGGTGGCAGGGCTTCGCTGCTACAAAGAAGACGTGTTTGAGACAATACTCAGGTGCATGAGCAAAAAACTCGAGGACTGGTTCTATGACAAATTGTATAACAGGTCATTTTAGTTTCTGTTCTGTAGAAAGTGTAAATCATTCCAACAACAGGGGGGCTTTTTGTTTTTTTTTAATTTTTAATTTTTTATAAACATATATTTTTATCCCCAGGGGTACAGGTCTGTGAATCACCAGGTTTACACACTTCACAGCATTCACCAAAACACATACCTTCCCCAATGTCCATAATTCCACCCCCTTCTCCCAACCCCCCTCCCCCCAGCAACTCTCAGTTTGTTTTGTGAGATTAAGAGTCACTTATGGTTTGTCTCCCTCCCAATTCCATCTTGTTTCATTGACTCTTCTCCTACCCACTTAAGCCCCCATGTTGCATCACCACTTCCTCATATCAGGGAGATCATATGATAGTTGTCTTTCTCTGCTTGACTTATTTCGCTAAGCATGATACGCTCTAGTTCCATCCATGTTGTCGCAAATGGCAAGATTTCATTTATTTTGATGGCTGCACAGTATTCCATTGTGTATATATACCACATCTTCTTGATCCATTCATCTGTTGATGGACATCTAGGTTCTTTCCATAGTTTGGCTATTGTGGACATTGCTGCTATAAACATTCGGGTGCACGTGCCCCTTTGGATCACTATGTTTGTATCTTTAGGGTAAATGCCCAGTAGTGCAATTGCTGGGTCATAGGGCAGTTCTATTTTCAACATTTTGAGGAACCTCCATGCTGTTTTCCAGAGTGGCTGCACCAGCTTGCATTCCCACCAACAGTGTAGGAGGGTTCCCCTTTCTCCACATCCTCGCCAGCATCTGTCATTTCCTGACTTGTTGATTTTAGCCATTCTGACTGGTGTGAGGTGATATCTCATTGTGGTTTTGATTTGTATTTCCCTGATGCCGAGTGATATGGAGCACTTTTTCATGTGTCTGTTGGCCATCTGGATGTCTTCTTTGCAGAAATGTCTGTTCATGTCCTCTGCCCATTTCTTGATTGGATTATTTGTTCTTTGGGTGTTGAGTTTGCTAAGTTCTTTATAGATTCTGGACACTAGTCCTTTATCTGATATGTCGTTTGCAAATATCTTCTCCCATTCTGTCAGTTGTCTTTTGATTTTGTTCACTGTTTCCTTTGCTGTGCAAAAGCTTTTGATCTTGATGAAATCCAACAACAGGTTTTAATTGGACTTTTTTTGGCACCCATGCTATTGATTGCTTAATGTCTGATACTGAATAAATGTTTTTTTTTAAAGGTATCAACATTTTGTCACAATTTTAGAAAATAATTTTCCTTCACAGCTTCTAATTTACCCTTTATATTATTCATTTTACTTTGTTTTGTATACAGTAGTTTGAAATTTTTATTTGTAATTTATTACTTTGCTTTGAAGTTTATAAAGTCCTTCCTAAAAGTAATCAAAGAAAAACTAACCTGTATTCAGCAACCCCCCCCCTTTTTTTAAGGCTTAATTTATTAAACCTTTCCAGAATTCATTTTGGTGTACTATGAGATGATACACAATTTTTTTTTTTTTAAATAGGCCTATGATTTATTGATCGGATAGTCATTGCCTTTATGTTAAGCTGTGATAACCTAAGTTCTATTATTAATCAAAATATTTTTACAGTCGATTCTCTTGGTTTTTCTTGTTGTAAAATTATCTCCTAAATAATGAACATTTTTCCTTTGACATCGGATCAGAATATCTAACCCCACTGAAGCAGGAAAGCAGTATATCTTTGCGTGTGTTCACAAAATACCTCACTCTGAACCCTGCTTTGGTCTTTTGCTCCAGGAGCAGTACATTTTCATCCATCAGTGTGTGCAACTAATGTGGACGAAGAAGAAGCAGCAGTTCTGCATCAGCGATGTCATCTATGAGAACGTTAGCAAGTCCTAGTTCAGAATCCAGAGCGGTAAGTTGAGACGAGGCCATCATTGGCGCTCTGTCTTCAAACCACGGGAGGGGACATAACAGAAGACAGCAGTCACCAGCTGTATTGATTCTGACCCCCAAATGTATAGGGAGACGGTACTACTGCGCAGATCTTAGTGCCTCCACGCACCTTGGCTGGGGGGTATGACGGGCTGGAGCTTCAGCAACCCATTAGGATTCAACCTTTCTTCCCTCATCTGGAACCTTCAGCTGTCCTGATACTGGATCTGTGTCTGAGATATCAGGGTGCTGCTGTCCCACTCTATCTTGTGTTATGTGCAAATATTTTATTGATAACGAGGGTCATGCAAGGGGTTACAAAGGACATATGAGCTGGAGTACACATCCCAAAGGAAAAAAAAATTGATAATTTGTCTCGGAATAGTGGAGTAGAGGAACGCCTTGCTTCCATCCATTATGTGAACACTTACTTGAGAACTTCCTGAAAACATTAGTAACATATTCAATGCCTTGTGCTCAACTTTAAGTAGGAGATCCTATTTTGGAGCTGTTATACTCTTCGCTGAAGGAACAATATGCCAGTTCAAGTCAGTAAACAGTGTGAAATGTATCTGAGTACAATGAGGTGGGGGGGGACCAATCCCAGGGTTGGGAGAGGACAGGTGTGCATTGTAGGATTCATATGGAAGGATAAAGGGCATATGGATCAGTGGGTAACAGGATAGGATTAGTATTCTATCTTCATAATGGGCAAAGACTGAGAGACAAATTTGCCAACAAGGGAAAGATATTTAGATCCACAAAAAGGACTTAAAGGGGGAAAGATGCACAGATAAGCCTGTGTCCACATGGGTGATGGGGCTGAGTGTAAAGAGAGCAAACAGTGGAATCAGGAGGAAAATGCTCTACTTCTAGCTCCAGACCTGGAGTATGTGGCTTGTCCCTGCCAGGCTGCTCACTGTCTGTCTGTCTGTCTGTCTCTCTCTCTCTCTCATGTGCAGGAAAGGACATGGTGTGCACCCATCCTCCCTTGCTTCCAGAGTTTTTTAGGGGCCCTCCTGGCCATTTTGCTAAGAAGAGCCCCTACTTTGTCACATGAGGCCAAGGAGATAATCGGTCTCCCTGAAGCACCGGGAAGACTTAGCCTTAAAGAGCCTACAGTGTCTTTTGGACTCCTTCACTTCTGGACATTTAATAATGGACCAAATTCAACGGAACACCACAGAGGTCCAGACGCTCTGCAAAGGGCAGGAAGCACAGCACTTCCAGAGAGTTTCCTTGGCCCTTGGCTGGTTGGGCTGAGTTTTTTTGTTGTTGTTTTTAAGTGCAATAATTTTTGTATGTGTGATTTTATCAGGAAGCTGGATCATTTTCTACCCACACAACCAACCAAGCCCGTAGCCCGAGAGAGAACAGGAATTGTTAGTATCAAATTGTACCTCATTGTTAAAAAGCGGCCTGGCCACACATGAGGAAATGTTGATTCTACTTCAAGGAAACTGAACCAGCGATATCTGTCCTCCGGCATTAAGCTGCTGGACCAGGAGCGGGGCGGGTGGAGGGGTGGAGAGAGAGAACGGTTCTACCCATAGATCCACTGCAGATCTTTTCCAAATATGAAAAGCTGTAATTCAGCTTCAGAGTAGAGTAGAAAAAATATTTAAGTCTTAATTGTTCTAGTTCTTGATGGTTTTCTTCCTTATTAACAGTTAAGTGTTGTTTTCCCCTGGGCCCTCTTGAACTAATGTCACTGTCCAGATTCTTTTTTCACCAAACCAGATCTGGTTCGGAGCAGTTTGAAGGACTCTTAAGACTCCACTGCTGTCTGAGCAACCTTGGTGCCTAGAGTTTGCATTCCTTTTTCTGTGGACCTGCATACATGTGAAAGCTATTTCTCTTGAGAACTACATAGGCTGTGAAAACGCACTTTCCTCCCCCCTCCACCGAAGAGCTGGGGGTTTATGACGTTAGGGCAATGAACTGCAAGCATGCTAGGACGATAATTTGGCTACTGTCAAAAAAGTTGGCTGTTGTCTCTATGGACTCCAACGGAAGTTTCTTTTGGTTTTGTTTTCGTTTGGGTTGTCAGTTTCATTTTAACCCGTGTAACTAGTAACATTTTCTTCTTCTGGATTTTGTATAATTACAGTACATGGTTGTGTATTGTGATCTACAGGCTGTCAAGAGGGACACTGACAGCACTGTGAAGCCTGTTACTTTGTGTCACTTCCTTAAAAATAAGAGCTGGTGGTATGAATACACCAAGGAAAGCTTTCAGAGCTGAGAGTAAACAGAAGCTGATGGCTTCACTGTGGCTGTCCTGCCTTCCCGCGTGCGCTTCCGGAGGCTTTGTTCCCGCGTATCTGATCACTACCCCTTGCCCTGGCTTCCCTTCACTCCTGATCATCTTCACGGAGCCATGTACCTAGGAGCAGCTTAATAATTTATCAGTGACCTTAGTGGCCGTGAAGGATGCCAAGCGAGCAGCTCCACACCCCACCGGCTCTTGTCACTGAGAAGGCCTGGCCACGGCAGACCTTGGCACGGTGCTTTGCAAGAGCGGGCCAGTGAGCCGCAGGTTCACCTTGCGGGGGGAGCGGCAGAGGACGCCCAGACCCCACGGCTTAACAGCTTGGGGCTCCTCGGGCGGGCCTTGTCAGTTCTCCACTCGCCCCCGGGCCTTGTCAGTTCTCCACTCGCCGCCCTTCCTCCCCTTCTCGCCTCCCTGCTCCCACCTCCTGTTCTCACCCCTCCTGTTCCTTTCCCTTCTTGGCCATGCGAGTAATGTATCGCTCCATTCTCAGGGGCTAAAGAAAGGTGGCAAATGGATGTGTGAAATTCTCAGATTTTCACACAAGGACAGGTCCAGAGCTACGGACGTAGGCCACCTCGGATGGAGCCGATAAGATGCGTGGGTAAGCTGGAATTCATTTCGGTTTTGCAGACCGGAATATTACTCCCCCTGAAACTTAAAGCACTTCGTGAATATTTCATGTTTTTCGTGAGCATCCCTTCCGTGTCGGGATCAAATAGTACCAGATCAAATTTCCCAAAAGAGATGTTGAAGTATCCAGGGTTTAGCCTGAAGACTCAGAGCTGAGAGCACAGAAAGTTCCCACAAAAGCACTTTACCAGTCTTTCCTTCAGGGCTCTCCACGGCCGTCCCATTGTTCACAGGGACACGGTTGCTCCTGCAGCTGCAGAATTTATAGCAGAATTTATAGGAAAGCATCCATCTGTCAGAAGGCATGGATTTTCATCCCAACAGATGCCTTGGGACTTCTCCCTCCTGAGTCTCCGTTCACGAACTGTAGAATGCCCTACCATAGCTCCAGATTTTTCATAGATAAAGAGTAAGAGCATCAGTAGGATACTCTGTGCTTTGTGGCTTGTCCTCTCACGTACCCTAAAACCGCTTTAATTAGCTTCATTTCCCCTCCGGTATGCAATGTGAGCATTCAGAGTAGAGGCTCCCAGGGCCTCTGTATTATTAATAAGGGTTTTGTTGCTGCTGTTGCTGTTGTTGTAATCATTTGAGGAGCGCTACAAAAGTTCGGAACATGGGTGCAAGCACATAGAGGTCATGAGAGCCTACATGGTGCGTGGAAAGAGAGAAGACTTTGGAATCACAAAATATTTGACTTTCAGAGTGTGGAGATCCAATCTCTTCACTGTGAAAGTCAATTTCTAAAGTTAATTGAGAAACTACCATGAGGGCCTAATTTATAAGGTTAATATTTAATACCAATCTACCTTTCATTACACATTATTATATGCTTTTATTTAACTTGAAAAGGGAAAAAAAGTGATGGATGAAAACATTTTTTTGGACAGCATTTTTTTTTAAGATTTTATTTATTTATTTGACACAGAGAGATCACAGGTAGGTAGAGAGACTGGCAGAGAGAGAGAGAAGAGAGAGGGAAGCAGGCTCCCCGCCGAACAGAGAGCCCGATGCAGGACTCGATCCCAGGACCCTGAGATCATGACCCGAGCTGAAGGCAGCAGCCCAACCCACTGAGCCACCCAGGCGCCCCTGGACAGCATTTTAATTCAAGGCTTATCATTTTCCACTACAAAGTCAACGTGACCCCTCAAATTGAGAGAAGTTAGTAAGATTATTTTAATCTCTTATAAAATCCTTGATCAGATTTTCTAAAGTCTTTTTCTAAAAGCTGTCCCTCCTACCCCCACCCCCTGCTCCCTTCACCGCCCCAAAAGGTGATACATCTCTCAAAGAAGGCTGTGGTGTCAACACAGAAGGCAGGGTCTAGAGACATTGGATCTGAATTTTTTGCACACCATATGATAGCTGCTTGCTAGAGGATTGGCCCTGAGCCAAGGAGTTAAAGTTACTGAATCCAATCTGTAAGAGCCCAAATCCTCCCTGCTTTCTAGCAAGGAGGCCTTCCTTTCCACCTCAGGAAATGTCTGATGTAATGTGCTTCAAATAAGCTGGCTCGCTTCCTGGCCCACAGCTTTCTAGCCGGGTGCTTGGCACAGACTCAGAGTCCAGAGGCCATGCCCGGGACTAAATATAACATCTCCTTTGGCCAAAGGGGTTATAAAGCAACAAAACCACAACACATGCAAACTTCTACCCCTCGTTTTTCACAGCCCCTTTTGGATGCATTTGGAAAAACAAAACAAAACTTGAGCTATGACATCTCTCGATGCCTGGCCTTTCAGAAAACTGAAGTTTTGGTTTTGGTTTTAGCCAATGCTGATGGCCAGGCCTGATCCTGGTGGGTTACTCGATGAAAGATGGAGTGTGATGTGTGGCACTAGGAGATGGATCATGACATTTAGAAACTGAAGGCTGTCCAGAACCATTAGTGATGTGGAAAACAGCAGGTCAAAGTTCCAAGACTCGAGAGAAGGGGGCCATGAAGCCCGGAGTAAAGGAAGAATCCTTTGTTTATTCAGACATTAATTCAACAAATGTTTGTTGATCGAATCCTGTTGAACAAATCAACCACTGACCAGTGAAAAATTTCTTGACGACTTGGGATATACTGGGCACCATGAGAAACACAAGCGGGGCCATATGGTTACTCTCAAAAATGTGCCATGAAATTGTTTGGTTGTTGTTGGAAGGACCAAGAAAACAGTAGTCAAGTCTTTTTCACTGTGTTTCACTTACAAATCTCAAAATGTTGTCGGAGTATTTTCCACAGTGCCTACCAGTCAAGATAATGGCGTTGGGCTTCCTTTCCCCTGTGGCTTGTAAAACAGCCACATTAGCTTTCTCATTGTTCTTGTGGCTCCTCCGTCACCACAGATGCTGACAAGGTCCCTGTCCCTTGAGGAGAATCACCAAACTAGCCTCCTCTCCTCCTCAAAACAGGATTCTCCTCAACCATATATAGCCCTGGTAGGTGGCGAGTTCTTTTGTACTGAGCCTTCTGGCATGCAGAATTGCCCCCTCACCAGGCACTCCATCCCTTTGTTGGTCAGAAAGCATTTCCTTCTCTGTTTACACATAGAACCATCCTATTGCCAACATTAAGAATGTCTGCGTCTATACCTCTCATGGTTACAGGCTTGAAGCCCAAATCGTGTCCCCATTTTGGTAAAGGGGCAGGTGCTGTGTAGGCACATTCCCGCTCCGAGCTGCTCTGAACAGAGGCCGAATTTCAAAATTTCCAAAGAGGCCAAATTTGAGAAACAGTCAACTTCTAACCCTCTCAAAAAATCATTTATTTACTCAACATCCCCTGTGAGACACTGGGGCTATGAAGATGGATGAGACCAGGTTCCTGCTTCAAGGAAGTTCTGTTCTATTAGAGGAAGTTAGAAGTGAAACTAAAGGCAACGAAGTGTTACAGGCGCTGTGATAGGAAAACATAAAGCACCCAACCTGGACCCAAGAGCGGGACAGGTGACTTTTTTCTACAAGGGTCAAAAAAGGCTACTCTGCCAAATAAAAGAGTTAAAGACTGCAGAGCCCCCATTAAGACAGACTCATGATGTACACTCATGCCTATACTCAGCAAGCGTTCATAAGACCCACTGTATCTGTCACCAGGGCCCATACGGGCAACTTAACCCCCAACTTAGATGGAGGTTAGCACTAACTGACTTTTCTTTCTAGCTGACTCCAAAGTGACCATTTCTTTCCAACCCTGCACAGACACCTCTAGCTCAGGTGTTATTCAGCAGAATCCAGTGGATTTACTGTTATGGCTGATGAAACAGAGTACATCAGGCCTGCATTTTCCAGCTGTTTACAGTTCCTGCTGTCCAAGGGAACACAGGCAAAAATGGTCAGCTCTACCCCCTGGCCTGCGGCCCCTGAAAATCACCCAGGAGCAACCTTCCATCTCTGCCTCTCTGTCTGCCTGCCTGTCTCTCTCTCTCGGAATCACTACCCAGAGCAGGAGTACCTGCCTACAGGCCCATGATGGGACCAAGGAACACATTTCCATTATGCGCTCACAGTGATGCTGGTAGGGCCAGCCTGGGCAGTCAAGCTGCTCTGCACAAATACGGCAGCACGAGGATATACTTTATGACCGTGTGTGGCCTCTGTTACCATGGGAGATTTCCAGAGCAGTGCTGTGTACTTCCCAATAAAATTCCCAGAAGGCAGGTGAAAAATGAAACAGAACAGAGCAAGGTTACCCCACAATGCAAACAAGTGCTCAGGAAAAGGCCATAGGAGCAATGATGGTTCTTTTCATAAACTTCTCTATGGACATATATGCATTCTTCTCCAGAAGTGGTTTTCCCTTGCGTTAGAGCTCTCCTTCTCTTTGTTATTCCTTTTAAAACCCTATCGTAAGAAGACCATTACTTGGGAAACTCACTTGAATTCTTTAGCCCTATGTGGAGCTGTTGGCTCTGAATCAAAGTCCTGGATTCCTACAAACAATAGGGCCCACTGTGGTTTCACCTCAATAAAAGCCCAAACGTACAGGAGGCCGTGAGGCTTGGCAAGTCTGTTGATATTTAGTAATCCTTCGCTATGTGTCTGTTACAGTAAGTTTCAGAGCAGTGGCTAGGAGTTCAAAGCCAGCGGACACAAAATATTTGTGTTCACTTCTAAGAACACCAAAAAGTCCAAGGGTTTTAAACTAGGAAAAGTTCACTGGAAACACTACTGCTTTTACAGTTACAAAACAGAATGGTCTTAGAAGGGTTCCTTTATGTCCAAAGCCAAACCAGATTATATCCTCCCTTGACCCGTGAGGGAGCTTGGGAAGCAGGTCAGCCGAGGGGCCAGCAGTATAGCAGAGCAGGGCTGTTCAGAACAAGAGACAATGGATGGAGAGAGACTTGAGCTGAGACTCTGGCTGTCTGTAACTCAGTTGTCTCATCTGTGAAATGGACATGGTGATGGTGGCTTTATGGTGCACAGGGCTTCAAGATACAATAACATGTAGTGGGACCAAAAGCAATACCTGGAAAAACACGGCATACTGCTTGGCTCCCTGAGACAAGCCAACAGCCCACTGTCCCCAAGGGCCATTCCCCCAAGGGGCATTCTTGAATAAATTTGATCAGAGAAGTTGGTCTCTAAATTGGGGTGGGTCAGTTTCCCCAGGGTGACAAGTGAACCCCCACCCCCACTATACCTGGTCACACAGCTCAGCATACAAAGGAGGTGCAGCCTGTGACGCAGTGCAGACTCTTGTTTCACAGGGATGGGGTCTCCAAGCAGGAACCTACCCTCCAGATCAGAGTCCTGGACTGTCCGTGTCTGCCCTTCTGCTCTGATTCTCTATTGCCAAGTGCTTGTGCCTAAGTGGGAGTAAGAAGAGCTCCCTCTATCGTGTTGTGTTGAGGATTCAATGCAAAGCCTTTGCTTTGAAGCCTCGTAGTTTTAGGAGGCAGAGGGACATCGCTGAACAAGGAGGGACTTGGGAGTTAGGGCAGCCTGTGCTTGGACATGCTGTAGCAGGGAGCCCTGGAGATGGGACTGCCCATCTCTAAGCTGAAGTGTCCCCACAAAAGCAAAGTAATACCAACCATGTGGAGTTGTGTTTGCGTAAAGGACCAGCTGGGGCCTAACAGAGCTGGCACGGAATAAAGGTTGTCCAATTCCCCAAGTCCCTCGGCACGTCCAGATGGCCAAACCTGCCACTAGTTCCAGCACCGCGACATCTCCCCAGTGCACATGTGTAGGTGATTCCATGATGCCCTGTGGGCACACTTCCCACGTGATGCCCTCCCTGAGGCCTGCTCCCTAGACTCACGGGAACAACCCTCTGGGCTCAGTGTTGCTCAACTTGGAGCCAGCAAGTCTGTAAGACTGGCTTCTTCCCCATCTGCACACTCGCCTCTGCGTGCCACTGGGCTGTAGGAGACTCTTTGACAACTGCTACAAGAGGCAGGTGAGAAGCATCCAAGCCATTCCAGATAGCTGTTTTAATTTGCATTTTGTAAATCCATTGTGCTGTCCCCAGGGCATAGACTAACAATAGTTCCCTTCCTCCTTTTTTTTTTCCTATTGCTGCAAGACAAACAAATGAATTACCTAAATGTCTAAATTCTGCCCTATGATTAGGTTGGTTGTACAAAGGAGGTAATAAACTAACTTTCCTGTGCTGTTTTCCTAATGTAAAATGTGTCTTGCCTCACTAGCTGCAGAATCGTGGGCTGCTACAAGCTACTCATGCTCTAGACCTCCTCGCCTTGCAAAGGGCTGTATTTTGTAAGCTAGGCAACAGATCATGGCAGCCGTCTTAGCCTGTGGCGCACTGATTCTGTCACTTTCATCTCTTCCCTGGTGCAAATCACACTGTTTTACCACATGACTCCCAGGAGCTGAAGAAGACCCTGCCATTGTTCTGTTTACTGCATAAAGCACACCACAGATTAACTTGCGGCAAGTATGTATCTCTTCCTGGCTCTGCTCAGGCTGTCACAGGGAAAAACTGGGACCAAAATCAACTAATATTTGTCAATTTATTGGCATCTTTTATAATTTCTACTTCAAAGCATAATATGAGCCTAAGAGGGGGCGCCTGAGTGGTTCAGTCGGTTAAGCCTTCGGCTCAGGTCAGAATCCCAGGACATCAGGCTCCCCGCCCAGCAGGATGTCTGCTTCTCACACTCTCTCTGTCTGTCTCTCTCTCCCCCTCTCCATCACTCATTCTCTCTCAGATAAACAAATAAAATCTTAAAAAACCAAACAAACTAAGAAAGGATGTCCAAAGGCTATTTTCCTGTTTTGGAGGGGAAGTCAGCCACCTGAAATTTCCCAAAGATGTAAATGACTGTTGAGACCAAGTCTAGTTGTGGCCATGGGATGATCAGCTTCCAATCCCCCTTCAAGTTCACCTGCAAGGGTCTTTGCAGGGGAGGTAATCTATGGGATCTGGGCCAGTGATTTCCAAAGGAGGCTGCAAATCTCCTCTCTGCAGCTTCGGTGAGAGAAACTCTGATTTTACGTTTGATACGGTGGTACACTACATAAAATTTCAGGTTTTGAAAAGATGCTTCATATGCTTAAATTTTTTTGTATACTGACCTATAGTATCTGAGTAAAGATTTGCAGGCTCTACAGAAGTCTAAGAGAGTTGAATCCAAATTTAGCTTTTCTACATATTGTGTGACTTTGTACATGCTACTTAACTCATGTATGAGTCTCAATTTTCCCATCTGTAAAGTGGGGTTAAATGTGAAAGATCTTAGAATACTGAGTTCAGTTCTTTCAGTTCTTTTTCCCCTTCCTTTAGGCTAGATAGGAGGCAGGAAAGAAAGCCTTAGCATATAATATCAGCTTAAAGTAAAAAACTTTAAAGCAGGACCAGGTACAGATAGTAATTTCTCATTGTGTGAATATATTATTCCTTGTTTTCCCATTAACTGAAAGAGACTGTGTTCATTTGGGGGGGATGATAGGAGTAACTAAAGTAGGACAAATTATGTTTTACTCCACAGCCAGGCTTCAGGGATAAGAAAAGAAGCAGGAATTTGGGCCAAGAGCCTGGGACTACAACTCAGGAAGGAAAGAGCCCATGAGACCAGCCTGGACCAGGACCATCTGGGCCCGGCAGGAGCCCTGACTCATTGCCCACCCCGTCCCCACACCAAAGCAAAGGCGGTATGCCTTCAGGAAAACCTTCAGGAGGCTCTTCAGGAAACACCACAGCTATTAAAATATCCCCTTTGATACAGAAATCCAGATTTAGGACTTTAGTCCTCTCAGAGCAATTGATGGCCATATCTTTGATGGCCATATCTTTCCCCAGTTCAGATTAGACACTACCCAATGTAGTTCTTAGTAATTCCTTTTAGCTTATCAGATTTTTACTAGCGGCTTATTTTATCACCTTTCTTTTATAAATTTGATGAGGTAAGCGCAAATATTTGGATACTGGAAGATACTCTTTGCCTGGTAACTATGCTCCTTCTCCACCAAAACCCTGAGAGCTTCCCACAACACTGAGTTCCGAACACCAGCTGCTTCAGCCTCTTTCCTGTCCTCTACTCCGAGAACAGAAAGGAACAAAGGGGCCAGGAAAGGAGATTTTGGGAGTAGATCCTGTAGAGGCCTGTAGCCAAGAGGACACGGAGGAAACAAGATGGTGGAGAGAGAATGGGTGAAGAGGGGAAAGATATGAGCCTAGACTGCCATTTCTGTCTGGGACCCAGGACTTGCTGGAAATACTACCTTTCTATGGGTGTTGCCTATAACAACTGCAGCTTTTTGTTTTTTAAATTTTGTGTTGTTTTAAATAACGAAAAGAAGTCCCCAGAGAAGGAGGGTAGAATGGTATCTGCCTGCCCCTCCCACATTATTCCTAGGGGCCCCTTACATAACTCTACCAAGATCTCTGACTAGACTAACTCAGAAGCATGTCCTTTGGGAAAAACTTAATGTCACAGCAGAAAATCACAGCCTCTAGGAACCCCCCCCAACTGCTGGTTTTAGGGTGTACATTAGCCCCCAGGAGATCAGTAAGACTAGCTCCTGGGATAAATAATGCAAGCTGCACAGTCCTTTTGATTTTATGTTTCCTGAGGCCAGAGTCTGCATCTAGGGTTCTGCTGTTCTAATTTTTTAAGTAGACAATACATGTTTATTGAATGAACAGTGTCTTCTCCTGCTTAGAAACAATCAGTCTCTATAGAAACACCTTTGTTGAGTCTGGACTTTCTAATCCTATACCAGTCTTTAGTGTAGGCATTGAGCTGAAAGTGAGCACACCCAGCCCCGGAGAGATCTCTACATAACCTCTAGGGCAGCCTCCATAAATCTATTTTTAGAAAACAAATGAATCTCAATTTCCTATATATTTTCTTAGAGAAAAATACGAAAGAAAGAGTTTTAAGTAACTAGGATATCTCTCTCATTTATTTCCTGTGACTCAGTGCCTATTAAGTAGAAGAGAGATAAAGAGAAAATTTACGGCTCACCTTTTATAAGCAGTACAAGTACAATCATTGTATAAGTACAATCATTGGGACAAGAAAACTCACTGGCTTTTCAGGGATAATTCCCCAACTGCAGTATAGCAAGGTAGCTCCAAGCAGAGCTCGTTAGTCCTACCAAAATGAGGAGGCAAAGACCAGAGTCAGGGCACTAGAAGTGGCTAGAATTTCTAAAGAAGAGCACCAGAGAGGAGGCACCGGTTTGCACAGGACAACGTCACTCAGTGTGTAGCCGAGAGTGGCCGCTACAAGGTTGGGAGTCCAGGAAAGCAACCAGAAGTAGCAATGTTGGAGGACACGAGAGGTCCAGCCCAGCAAAAGTGAAGAGACCTGTTTAACAACTTCTAATACTTTGGGAATCCATCTGAGATAAAAAAAAAAATAACCTGGAAATTCAACCCCAAAAGAAAATCCCTTAGAAGTAAGGACTCCACAGTAAAAACTACTCTTGACAGATGCAGACAAAGCCGAAAATTAAGCCCTGGCCAGATATGCAGAAGACAGAGTTTTTAGATAAAGTCCCATCAAGTCAGAAGACCTTGTGAAGCAACTCGAGCCATCATGACCATTCTAGCAAAGTATAAAACCAAAGCCATACAAAGTCAAAGTCATCAGCCAGTGCAGATCTGCTTGGTAGGAACAAGAATAAATATTCTTCAAAGACAGAAAACACATTCTAGAGTATCAGAGACATCTCTACAATGCCAAGTATATAATAAAAAATTACTACACATGCAAAGAAAGAGCAAACTAGAACTCACAGGGTGGGGAGGGAGAAAAAAAGCAATCAATAGAAACTGAGCTTGAGATGGCCCCAATGTTAGATTATAAAGCAAGTTTTACATGTTATAGTAATAAAACAAGTATTTTAATGAGTGAATAGTCTTGGCAGAGAAATGAAAGCTAAATAAAAGTATGAAATGTAAATCCTAGAATAAAATACAATAACTGAAAAAAAATTTTGTTGTATTAACAGCGTATTGCAAAAAAGATCACAAGGGTAGGGGTAGGAGAGCCAGTGAATATATACCTGAATATATAATAACAAATTTCCCAATCTAAAGAATGGGAAAATTTTGTTTAAAATTAAGAGATTCTGAGATCTTTGGGATGATATCAAGTGGTCTACCCTACATATAATAGGAGGCCAAGGAGAAGAAGAGAAAGGAGAAAAAGGTATTAGGAGGAATATGGGCTTCAGTAATGGGAAACCAGGACTCAATCATTAAATCCCACACAGGATAAATACCAAGAAAACTACATCTATCAGCTTTATAATCAAGCTGCTGAAAATGAAAGACACTGGAAAAAAAAACTCTTGAAAACAGTCAGAAGGAAAAGCAAGAATGATGACTGACTGACTGATCAGAAGCCAAAAGTCAGTGGAATAACACTTTTAAAGCTCTAGAATAAAAACTGGCAACCTAGATTTCTGTATTCCATGAAATGTGTAATTTAAAAAGCAAGGTGATGCCAAGTTTGGGCCCAGATGGACTCAGAGAACCTGGATTTAAACCTGAGACAATTAAAAAACAAATGTATGAAATTCATGAAAGAACAGTTTCAAAATATTAGACACTGGGCACTGAATGACCGTGATCATTTAAAGAGGAAAATCAAATGAAAAATTCCTCTAATTGCTCAGCTTTCTGCCTAGAGATTGCGTCCAACCTGCAGTGCAGGGAGGGAGAGCCCACGTGGAGTTAAGCAGACCCTCTGAGTTGAAAACACAAAGCTTACAGTATAGCAAGGACCAAGGGGCTAAAGTTCACAGCACAGAGGAACGACAGGAGAAAGCTGCAGGGAGAGCTCTGGAGATCTTTGTAGGCTCCCCAGAGTCTTATGTTGAGTGTGTATCTGAATAAGTGTATGAGAAAATGGCCCAAGGCTAAAGAAAGAAAGCCCTGAAAGGCTTGGAGGAACAACTGTCAGAGATCACACAGAACCAGGAATAGTTCTTATTACCATCAGCTAGCGCAGAAAACATCCTAATTCATGGAACAGTATCTTGGGTACTCAAAATGGTTGTGTCTCAATAGTGAGATAAAATTAGGTTTAATGCAAATGCTATTCAAGTTCCACTAATAGAGACAAGGTCAGAAAGAATCAGACTCCTCTCAAGTAACTTAACAGCATCCCCTAACAGAGCACGAGATATTTATAAGAATACAAAAGTATTCAACAAGGTAAAACTTACAATGTCTTTCATCCAATTAAAAACCCCTAGGCATACAAAGAAGCAAAAAAACAAGACCCATAATACAGAAAAAATAAAAATAAAAAATAACCTACTCATTATCAAGATGATAAAATTCATAAACAAGAATATTAAGACATCATTTTAACTGTTTTCTCTGATTGATAAAGAATTATTAAACAAATTGAGACATGGAAGGTTTTTAAGGTATCAAATCAAACTTTTAGAGATGAAAGCTCTAACGTCTGAGATGAAAGAGACTAAAAGCAGACTAGAAATTCTAGAAGACAAGAGTAGTGAACCTGAAGACAGCAACAGAAACCACCCAGAATGAAACACAGCGAAAGAGGACTGGGCGAAGAATTAACAGAGCATTAATGAACTTGGGGAAAATTTAGATGGCCTAGTACACATGCAATTGGACACTTTCAATGGTAGAAAGGCAGGGAGGACCAAAAGAGGTAATAATTGCTCAACATTTTGCCTAGTTTAATAAAAACTGTAATCCCATAATCCCAAGAAACAAGAAGAAAATTACACAAAGGTTATGCCATCATCAGGGAAGAGCTTACTTATACTTCACTTACACCAGTAAGCTTCACTTACACCAGTGAAGAGCTCTCAACTTTGGCAGCAGCAATTATTTGAGTAGCAAGTGATTCTAGTTTCTAGTTTCCAGCCCCCCTACATTTTCAGAACCAGCAACAGGACACCCTCTCAGAGATACTAGCATCAACGGTCCAGAATCCTCTCCTCAAAGCTTTCTGTTCCCGCTCCTCAGGGCATCTCTCCTTTGTGCTCCTGAGACACCAGCACCAACACCAGCACTTCCCCCAGGGTTCTGGGTCCAAGCTTTCTAGGGTCCTTCCCCCCAGGCTTTTAACACGCAGATAAACCCAAACCATCCCTTTGCTCCCCTAGCCCGAGAGAAGGAGGCTGCTTCCTATCCTGACTACCTCTCTGATATCTCAGCATTTTTGTTTTGTTTTGTTTTTTGCCTTTTTAACCAAGTCTATTAAATGCCATTTAAATAACAGAGAAGGATGATTACCTCTTGTTAGGCCAAAGTATGAAGTTTTAAAGAGGACTGTATGGAATCTCAAAGACGCGTAGAAAAGTTAAAGTATACAGACTAGCCAGAATTAAAATGGGTTGGTTACTGAGCTTTTTCAAATCCATCCTTCTATTCTCAGCTTTGTGATCTGGAGCTTTGTCAGGTGTGTTCCCAACAGATTCTGCCCAAAGAGTATGCTGTGGGGAGATGGGAAGCTAGAGGGGAACAAGGCACCTGCTCCCTTCGGTCGTACTTCCGGCTCGTATTATCATCACCCGAATAATAGTTCTTCACTCCGTAAGTAGCAGCTGACCCCCAGTAGGCTCCAGTTACCAGTTTGTGTTTTCCGGCCCTCCCCAGAGCAGCCTCCTCACGACCTCACAGAAGTCTGAAAACCAGCTGGCTGGCATGGTCTCCTGAGGTCTGTCTGTATCCTTCGCTGAATTCCTGAGGTCACAGCACTAGGAAGGCCATGCCTCCTTCTCAGAGGTTTCTTTACCAGCTCTGGGGTCTTTCTTCTACAGGTACCAGGGACCAAACTCCCCAGATGTCTGGATCCGAACTCCGCAGTACCTCTCCCTCGAGATTCTAAATTCTGAGAATCCCATCTCTTCCCTTTGTCCCCACAGCCCTGAAGGAAGCAACTGCTTTCTGTCATCGCCACCACTGTGCTATTTTCCATTGGAATTTCATAGCATAATGACATCTTTATAAATTACATCAATTCTTTTAATATCATATATGTCACATTTCATTCAGGCTATTTTAACTCTTCTATTTTCTCGAGTCTTACCCCTACATTTTCAGAGACTTTCAGTAAAGGCTAAGTTATAAATGCGTGTCAAGTGCTTAGGGCATGGAAAAGATCTAGAATGACCTTCATCATTCTCGTGTTTGTTTCACTTTGTCCGAGGGGCATCGTTTTAGGGAAGATTAGCAATTCCCTATCTCTCATAATTTTGGGGGGAATGAGACTCTAGGAGGTCGTTTCCTTGTCTATAAAATATAGCTCACACAGTTACTATAGATACCTAAGGAAGCATTTCTGTGGAAGCACTTAGTAATCCTAAGTGCTGTCATACATTTGTTTTTACCCTGAGACCAGCTCTTACTAGATGCTGAACAGTACTAGAAATCAGTTAAAAAAAAAAAAAAAAAACAGTGGGCCTCTGTTTTTCCCCATTCCGCACAACCCTGGTCCATAGTCTATATACCAAAACATCTCTTTTGCCAATAAGACAGAAGCCATTTATTACCATACAGCAAATACTGTTTATTGCAGACTTTCCAGCTGACTCATGTGAAAAAGGCACTATGAAAATTAATGAATCTAGATAATCTCTCTAAATGGATTTATGTTAAAATATACAACATTCTTACATAACATCTGTTTTATATATGTGAAATAATATAACATTTAATGACAAAAATTGTGTTTCCAAAAATAACATTTGTTGAAGGTTAAGTATCTTTCTTTTCTCTATCTAGAATCTTTCACAGGATTAAAATATGTGTAAATTAAGTGTTTCTTATTACCAGAAAAACTTGACACAGATAAACACATGAAGTGGCCCCAATATCCATTTAATTACTCTTATCAATATTCAGAACTGAGGCCTTCATTAAGGAAAACACTGTAACGCACACCAATGCGGGCTACCTTCTGGGACGCATTTTGACTGCATCTGACCTCTCTTCCACTTGTGCTTTCTCATATATAAGAACACAGTATAGATAATAAGCGGAACATAAACTAAATCAAAATACAGGCCATACAAGGAATTGTGATCAACAGAGCCATGACAAGTGACTTGTCTTGGAAATGCTCCATAAATCTGTATTTGCATGTCCAAGGCCTTGTTGTATTCTACAGTTCATTAAATGTTTTGATTTAAAAAACAAAAACAAAAACAAAAACGGTTGGCATGAAGAACTTTAAATAAATCTAAATATTCTATCATTGAGTATGTCAAAGAAGAGACCTCAGTAAGCAGAGCCTACTCTAAAGTAAGCTATGCTCTGAATGACAGACACCAGGGTCATGGGGAAAACTTAAATTATTTAGATTTTAAATCACGGGAAATACCTTTGTTTTGCTGCAGTAAATAAATTCACCACTGTCAGAAGGTGCCTGCTTACATACTGTGATAGGGGTTGAAATAATTAATCCAATAAAAGAACCCTCACCTTGGTAAAGCAGGCAAAAATCTTCCCCGAGGGCAAAACATCTATTTAAATTATTCAGTTTTAATAAAAATAATGGGCCTCTGCTTACTTTATGTTTGCATTGTTTCTTTATGGCCATAACTTAGGGATTCCGAGAAATAAGAATCTGACATTCCCTTCATGGCTTCTTAAAACAAAGCACATTGGAATAATGCCACAGATTTAAATGGAGTTTAAAGACAAATTAGTGACTGCTCCCCTCATCAAAAGACTCCACTCCTGAATCACTGGCCGCGGCACTGATTTTCTCCTGCCGTCTTCGCATGATCTCTTGCAACTCGGAGCTGCCACTATTATCCTGAAAAATAGACATGGTTCAGACAAGACGGTTATGGGATTGTGCAGGTTGAGGGTCATGTGATGAAATGGGTCAGGATAAGAGTCCTTTGTTTTTCTCCAACTATCTCTTGGGGAGAAGAAGGCTGCCCTTCCTATAAAGTGATGCTTCTGGACTTCACTAATACATCACAGTAATCGCTTTTCATTTATGAATTGTGTCTTAAGGCAATTCATTCACCATGCCTTTCACCGGCCATGATAAAAATAAATCAATAATGTATATGGAATGCTCCAGATTTCCTGGGAGAAATAAGATATGTGTACAATAAGCATAATATGATGGCAAGTTATCAAAGAACCTTCTGAAGTTGAGCAAGATACTCACCTACCCTTAGGGGATTCTAAATTAAGCTCAAAGACTGGGCTCAGGGTACAGCAAGCTCCTTCCAGAATACAGGAAGGCTCTGACCCTCTGACCTCATGTTAGCTTTTCTCCTTGCCACACTCTACCTATTAAGCCCGTGCACCCTGATTATTCTGCTCTCATCGGTGGAAGTTTCTGGCAAGCCAGGTGAGTCATCTAAAAGATGGACTAGATGCAAGAGAAGGGTGTGGTGGGAGGGCAGTTGAGGAAGATAAAGAACCCTGGTTCATATCCAGAGCAACTGAAGGAAGAGACCAAGAGGAAGTGGGAGCTGAGGGCAAATTATACGCAATCTGACACAAAGGAATTCAGGAGCTTTGGAACTTTCTCTCATACCCTTGAGAAGGAAATTTATATACTCTCAATAAAGTTAAAATGTATAATGGTTAAAAAAAAAAAACTGTCTTAGAAAAGATACAATTCTTACTCATATTCAGTATATGGAAAGCCTGATCCAG
The DNA here is from genome assembly GCF_011764305.1 of Mustela putorius furo. Taxonomy (NCBI): domain Eukaryota; kingdom Metazoa; phylum Chordata; class Mammalia; order Carnivora; family Mustelidae; genus Mustela; species Mustela putorius. The sequence goes on along the minus strand of NW_025422368.1, from coordinate 32,723,383 downwards.
GACACGCCCAAGATCCACCTAATATAGAACTCCCAAGATCAATGTTATAGGACAAATTTCCAAGGAAATAAACTTTCTTCTGACAGTGGTTACAAGGTTGCATGCATGAAGCTATTTCACTGTGAGTTATTTCACTGTTGAATTTAGAGGATATACTGGCTAGGGGAAATTACGTATCAATTTTACACCAAAGCCAATATTCTTTCAGTTGAGTGGAAGTATCATGAAAGCTATTAAGAGCTATGAGATATAACAGTGAAACTACTATCCTTACAGAGCCCATTTTAAGAAGAGTAGGAGGAGGAAGCTTAAGGATATTCCATCTAGAAAACATTTCCTCTCCTCCTCTCCCACCGACAATTATGACTATTTATTCTTCAGCACTCTCTTTTCAATGAATATTACCTAATATTTTCTCTCTGATTATTTAGATATATAACAAGACCTAAGACCCACAGCCAGGGTTTTAAGACCTTATAGCCACTGGCCTACAAGAATCTCCAAACTAAATATTAAGAACAGGCAAAAATTCTGACCTCTTAAGGCATTTACTTATTCAGAAGTGAATGTCCATTACTGTGTCAAAATTTAAATTTCTACAGAAGTAGTTAATGCATATAAAATGAGAACATTAGGCTTTTCATTAAATGCCCAAAAGCATATGCTCCAAGCTTCATGTTATAGGAACATTTATGATAAATTAATCTACTGCAAATGGTCATGGATGGTCTCCTGTGATCAATTACAAAAGTGGAGTCAAATTTAATTCAGCTCTGTTTGAAAGGGAAATTGACAACTATGGACATAAACAGCTGATTTCAGAGCTTTCAATTTGCAGTGCACACTCTTAATTAATGCAAACACCAACTTAGGTTGACAAGTCATACCTCTAATGCAGCTTTTTGTACAGTGATTTGGCTAAAGACTCTGGACCCTTCAGGGCAGACTGTCCTCAATTCCTCTTTGTTGAGAGAGAAAAGTTGTGCACCGTTTAATACTCCAAGACTATTGACAGTCCTGAAAAGCACAGGAGAAAGAAAGAGAAATACAACATTAAAAATATTATCTAGATAGGGGTGCCTAGGTGGCTCAGCCAGTTAAGCGTCCTGCTCTTGATTTTGGCTCGAGTCAGTATCTCGGGGTCAGGGGACTGAGTCCGGCATCGGGCTCTGCACTGGGCACTGAACCTGCCTCTGCCCCTCCCCACCCCCAGCTCATGCTCTTTCTCTCAAAATAAAAGTTAAATAAATAAATAACTTAAATAATAAATAAATAATAAATTAATTAATTGACTTTCTTCTTTTGTTTTATATATATTTATATATAAAATAATAAAGTATATATATATTTATATATAAAATTTAAAAATTTATATTTATATATATAAAACAAAGGAAGAAAGATTCTGGTCCTGCCATAACCTCTCTTTTCTAAGTGTTCCAAATAACAAAACTCTTATAAAATGGTACTACAGTACTTATTCAGAGCAGTGACAAAGGACTTTCATGATGAGGACCCTGAGGCTATAGAAGATGATTATGAAGGATCAAAAAGGAGCCAATTGTACTTAGTATCATTATTGTGGAGTACCAATTCCCTGAAATATGGTGTTCCATAGGGGGAACACATAACTTTCTAACCAGGCAACTGACTAATTAATATATCTCATTTTTCAGTCATGTGGGTATATGAAGTTTATAAAATTCTCTTAAATATGTATGATTGAAATAGTTCCTTGTATCAAATACACGTAAAGTATTTTCAGATTTTTAGATTATAGATAAATTGAATTGTTGGGCTTACCCAACACTGGGCTTACTAAGGGAAAAGCTCTATTACATTATAATATATAATAGGTAATTTATCTGTTTTTTATTTGGTTGAGAATCTATATCCTGCAGCAGAACATTCTGCTCTATGCCCTCTAATATCTGGGGAGTCCAGCTAACACCTTAGTTCTACCCTGAGTGACCAGATGAGGGGGAAAGAACGCTACCACTTCAAAGCTCCTGATGGTTTGCTTCAGGAACCACCAGTATGTAGTCATTATTAACTAGAAAACAGGGTAACACCAAATTATAGTTACAACTGATTCCATTTTTTTTTAAGCTACAAATATGTATAGTTATTTCCTGAGCATGGAACAAATGCAGTCTGGGCTCCCCAAATTTTTAAAGAGTCATGTGTGACATCTTAGCCACCACACTGAAAGTAAGGCATATGTTACATACAGAAACGCAAAGTCTTCCTAGAGAGACTTACACAGGGCTGAACCCCTTCGACTGTAACCATGTCTTCACATCTTCTGGTGTGGAGTCATACGTGATATTGACAACTGGCACATTCTGCCGTGGCACGTGGAACTTCTTCTGGGCGGCGCTCCGACCGATGGTCAGTCTGTGGATGAGCTCGTCCTGCACTTCCTCCATCTGAGATTTCCTTCCTGCACATCAGCATGGGGTAGGTTATTTTCGAAAACCCGTAGCATGTGTCACACTTGCTAGAACCCCAATGCCCCAAATCCTTTGACCCCAAAAGAACTTATACTCTAGTGTTCCTACCATCTTTCCTCACGGTCATCCTCACCCAGAACAAATTCCATGGTCAATTATTAAAATCACTCCTTGGCTCTTCTCTGCTGTCTTCATTGTACTCACCTGGCAAAATGCCAACCCTTGTTAAATCGAACTTTCTACTTATTCTGTGCCTGCACCTGCACAGTGAGTATAACACAACAATGCTGAATGATCTCATGTTAAATTCATGAATATGAACCTCAACCAGGCTGCTGTTTCCTGACAATCAGACTGCATTTCCTTAGGTCCATGGTAACAAGTGGGGGTAATTTTGACCCCAGGGACATCTGCCAATGGCTGGACACACTTTTGGATGGTACAAGTAGAGGGGAGGAGGAGAAAGGACTCAACTATCATGTCGTGGGGAGAGGCCAGGGCTGCATAAAACATTCTATGAGGTACACGCCAGTCTCCTACCACAGAGTATTACACCGCCCCGTGTCCACAAGATTCAGGTTGAGAATCAGCCCTAGGCCACGTTGCTGCCCACTGTTAGATGTGCATGTACTCTCTTCTTTGTCTGCAAACCTCCAACACTCATTCCCCAGTTCCCACCTGGAACTGATGATCTCACTTTCCTAATGTCCAACAAAATAAAGAAGTTAGAAGAGAACCTCCATTACGTTCCCTCAGTGGTTCTCCTTGACTACTGGCACTTTCCCCTCGCACTCTGCCTCCCTCCTCTTCCTCCCTTCCTACTACATTATGGATCAACGGTTTCTACACTCCTAAAGCCTACCCCTCTACGTGTGCATATTTCCCATCTCCTCTGCCCATTTAAATATTTCAACAGTAATTTCTCTACTTCTCTAGGCTATCCATCTTCCTCTCTTACTGAATCATTTCATCAGCATGCAAACACATTTTGTATTATTTTGATACCTTTCCTCTTCCCTGTAAGCCCTTTCTTGACCCCATGTCCCTCTCAGCTACTACCCATTTCTCTGCTCCCCTTCTTGTTAAACTCCATGAAAAGTTAGTTGTTTATACTCACTAACTCCCATTCTTGTTCTCCAATTTCCTCTTGAATTCATGGCTAAAAAAAATGGGCCTTGGGCCCCATCCCTCCACCACATTTTGCTAAATTCCTATGGTCAGTTTCTAGTTACCATCTCATTTAACCTACTGGCAACAAACGACGAAGAAGATCGTTCCTTAAAATCCCTTCTTTCTGTGGCCTCTAGGACACCACACTCACCTGATTTTCTTCCTGTCTCACTGGCCTCTCCTTCTCAGTATCCTTCTCTGATTCTTCTCTTCTGCCCAGTAAGGGCACAATCCTGGAACCTCTCCTCTGCCAGCACTCACTCCATTAATGATCGCTCTGCCGTTTAAAAGCTGATGACTCCCCAAATTATTTCTCCAGTCCAGACCATTCCTCAGGACTCTAGACCCATATATACCAACCCTCTACTTGATAATATTCATTCAGATGTCTATTAGATAGCTCAAACAGAACGTGTCCAAATCTGAACCACTTCCTAAAGCTTGCTTTTATGCTATATTTCCCAACTCGGTTGATGGTAATTCCATTTCTTCAGTTCCTCTGGCAAAATGCCACGGAGCTCTGCTAGACTCCTCTTTGGCCTCTGTTACACCCAATCATCAGCAAACTCTATTAGGCCTATCATCAAAACACAGCAAAAACCTAGCCACTTTACTCCATTTTTTCTGTGACGAGCTCTGTCTGAACCACCAACCTAGTCACAGGTGGCCTTCCTTCTCCTCTTGACCACAGCGCCCCTTGCTCTTCTGTATTCAATAGAAAAGCTAACGTGATCTTTTAAAAATGTATGTCAGATAATGCAACTCTCCAGCTCTAAGCCTTTCCAAGTAATACAAAGTACTCCCAGTAAAAGGCCTTAGATGACCATTTTCTGAAGTAACTCTACTGCTCTTGAAGACCTCTGCTCTAGCTAACGGCTTCCTTGGTGCTCTTCAAAATTAAGGGCCTGTACCTAGAATGCTTTTCCCTTATGAATCCATTTTACTCACTCTTTCCCTCCTTTATAATTTCCACATTTAAAATTGCAACTCCCTCCCCATCAGCACTTCCAATCCACATGGCTTTATTTTTCTCCAAAACCACTTATAATATTCCCTATCAACTCAATCATCTACCTCTCTCCTTTCATCAAAATCTATACCTGAAAACAGATTTGTGGTTGCTTTGTTTGCTTTACCTGAAATACCTAGAACAGGGTAGGGACTCAATAAATATTCGCTGAATAAATGAATGACTAAGGCATTCTGCTGAGGTTTTTCAGTGAGAGAGACTTTGAAAAGCATCATATACAAACCCCTAAAAGAAAGAGCAAAGAAAATGGAGGCCACAAGAGATCTGTTGAAATCACAGTTTTAGCAGAATTTAGTTAGAACTCAATTTCCTGACTTTCAGTTCATGGCTGCTTTACGATCAAAGTCACTGAAACTACCTTCGATCAACTTATACATTATTGCTTTCCCCAACCCATTTTATGCTTATGGGAAAGATGTATATGCAAATATCTTTATGAGAAAAATGGGGAAGAAATTAATGTAGGGGAAAGAGAATAATGTACTTGTGTATTAAAACATATATATATACACATACACATTCTATATAATTACATACATAATATACTTATTATATATATGCACACACACATTATTTGTAAATAATCTTTAAGTAGAGAACTGATATAGTAATTCAGTTAACTAATTAGCTCGGCAAGTGGCAATGACCAGGCCACTAAGGGAGCTTTTTGTGACAACTCTTTCATGATCTTTTTTGTCTTTTTTCTTTTCATTCCTCCCTTCTTTTCTTTTTCAGGGAGAACATTTCAGAGTGTTTGGTGTCCTTGAGAAATAAATAAAAATGTGAAATAACCAAATAGTTCTTTCAGTCTAATTTTTTTAAAGGCTTAGATATTCAGGTAACCTGGTGAAGTCAAAAGACAGCAAGAGGAGAGATGAAGGGCGAGGGGGGACGAGCGAAGGGGCGAGAGAGCACGAGAGAGAACGCTGCTGACTGGCTCATTTAAGTGACACACAGCATGCATTCCACTGGTTCGCTTTTTTAATTCACTTCAAACTGCCACACAGAATACGAGGATGTCTCAAAGGTGTAAAATGGACAGAGTATACCACACTAAAAGATTTATTTTCTTATCTATGAACGTAGACCCTGCATGATCACCTCTAGTTCACAGCATAACTTTCCAAAGAGTAAAAAACCCTCCTCTGCTGTGCTCTGGGCTTCTGGTTTCCATTTCCAATGTTCTAGCACACAATAACAAAGCAAACTGACTTTACACCTCTTTCTGAAATAACACTTCTGATTACAAAAGATTAAACCCAAATAAAAGGACTAACACTTCAAAGGAAGTGGAAGAAATGCAAAATACCTGAAGCATTGGTATCTTCTAAAGTGATAAGAGAACCTTTTTGAATCCTGTGATAAACCAATTTGAATAGCTTATATGACTCATGACTCCAAGCAGCCAGCTTAAATAGGCCTGTCTCTCTCTCTCACTCTTGCTACCTGTTAACATTTTAAAAAACAGGCATGTTGCCTTTTTCCCCTTTTAAGGCTATTTGGTAACTCTTTTCTTTGGAGTATCACTTTTTTTTTTTTTTTTTGAGTAAGTATCACTTTCCAATTCCTTCCATTTTATTTTTACCAGAAGTCTAGGTAGTAAGCAGAGAATGTAGGAAGTCTAAAAGGCTTATTTTGAGAGAAATCTGGCCATTGACAAATGTACATTTAAATATGTCTGGTTCTAAAAGACTACTGAGAAGGCCCAATGTTCATTTAGAAAAACCGTTCTCCAAAAACGTGCTTGCTCAGGAAAAAGCTATCATGAAAATAAGCATTTTATAAAAAGAAATACATTTAGTTAATATGAAACTATGCTTCTGAGTTATCTTTAAAAGGGAACTTTGTGTAGGGAAATGTAAACTTTTATTGTTAACAAAGAAACAAGTACAGATTTACTTCAGGGAGAGATGTATATGTTTTATATACCAATGCTACCCTTTTACTTATGAAAAACAGATTCAAAAATGATGAGTCACAATTATCAGGAGAGTTCTCTATCTTTGAAGTGTTCAAACTATGCCCCTTTCCCATTAGGTTATTCTTAGTTTCTCAGACTAGGACAAAGAACAAACTGTCCCAACCCACAGACTGTTCCAAACGGGGACTAGATGCCTATGAACTCTGATCTAGGCCTGGAAAGAGTACTGCAGTGTCAAAGATTACTGTGCTGACGTATCAAGGAAGGGAGATGTTATAAACTTGTGGTAAAAATGAAAAAAAGAACAGTCATTTCTGAGAGGGAAATTTTCCTTAGGGAAATCAGTAAAAATATTTACAGAACTTTCTCATCTCAAAACTATGTCTTTGAAAAAAATAAAAACATCTTTTAAAAAAATACACAAACATTTAAGAAAATTTAGTAGCACAGCATACTTCTACACACTTACACATTCTCACACACACAGTTGTTTTTGCTGCACAATTAATCATTTCTCTAAAGCTTCACTTTTCCATTACTTTTTGGCAAGGCTGGGATATGGATAAGAAGATGGTAAATCAGCTGTATTTCGGAGAAGAAAATAAGGTATAAAAGTAGACTAATGCTTATTGCATTTAGCCAGGATTTCTAGAACAACTAAACACTAATATACATATCTTCTTTTAAAAATTAAAAATTTATCAAAAAATGACCACAACTGAATAGATGCAGTTATGACTTATTGAGATGAAAAAAATGTCACATGAAAATGGAAGTAAAAGATTCGGTATTTACTTTAGAATCTAACCATCCAATGTCAGCTTTAAAGTTAATAGTTCAGGGGTGCCTGGGTAGCTAAGTGGGTTGAGCAGTTGACTCTTGGTTTCAGCTCAGGTCATGACCTCTGGGACAGGAGGTGAACCCCCACCTCAGGCTCTGCACTCAGGGGGAGTCTGCTGGAGATTTTCTTTCCCTCTTCCTCTACCCCTCCCCCCACTAAAATAATAAATGAACCTTTAAAAAAATAATAGTTCAACACTTGTATTTGGCAGAAATGAGATTTGATAAGAAGACAAATTTGGGAGTCATTCCTTCTCTACCAATATGGACAATATTAAAAGAGATGGAAATAGATTGATCACTGACAGTAAAAGTAAGTTTATATGGCGGGAAGAGCCCAGAACTGAGCCCTAGGAGACGCCACATTGAAAGACCAAAAGAGATGCTTTATACATAAGCATACCCGCACGTTCATGTGCATAAATACATATTGAAGAAGTTATCTTCCTGGCTCTAATTTTCCAAGAATGTTTACATGTCCAGGATAGGTAAAGCAAGGTAATTTTATAATATATATACAAACATAATTTGAAGATAAAATAAAAAAAATTGTCTTAGAATTCCTTTCAAATTTCAAATTTCCTATACTGCTGTTCAACAGTATAAACAAGGATAATCCAAAGTTTGCCACAGTGTCCTTTCAGCTTTCTAAAATCTGTTTTTTCACAGAAATTATTTATGTAACATATCAAACTTAGTGTTACGAACATATGAAGTTGAAGTGTAAAGCGAATAAAACCTGAATTTGGAGGGAATATTTGAAACTGGTATTGGCAGGCTGATTGTGTTAAGTGAGTGTGTGTGTGTGTGTGTGTGTGTCGCAAATATGAGGAAGAGGAGCAGGAAAACCATGATGATGATTCCGATGATGATGGCAGCAAATATTTGAACTGCTCATTATTGGTCATATTGGTCAAAAATCAAAGTTTTTCAACCTCAGCATCACTGACATTTTGGAGCAGATAATTCTGTTGTGGGGGGCCGATCTGTTCTTTGTAGGATGTTGCTAAACAGCCCTGGCTTCTACCTGTTAGATATACCAGCAGCATCCACCTGGCTGTGAACAAAACATTCCTCCAGTCAATGCCGGATGTTCCCTCCCGGAAGGCGGTATGACCATCTCTGGGAGAGAACAACTGATCTAAATGATTTATATGTACTATACCTCACTAAATCCTCACAATCATGCTATGAAGAAGAGGCCATCATTTGCCCTCACTGTTCGAACATGGAAGCGGAGAGAGGATTATTAAATTGTTGAAGGTCAGTGGCGCTAAGTGGTGTTTCACTCTACCAACTCAAGTATGTTCAGCTCCAGAATCCATATTCAACCACCACAATAGATTGGAATATGTGTACGAATATACACAATGAAACAGTGGAGAGAAGTTCCCGCCTCTTAGAATTACCTGAAGGACAAGAAACTAGATGAAAGTGTTTGCAATCCATGAAGTAGAGGGCAGGTATAAAGGGTCAGTATTTATATTTAATAATGTTTAGTACCCGTAGAACCAACAATATTTTACTTAGCGATGCTTCTCATTCATGGGAGAAACTGCAAATTGTTGCCTCCCTCGGAAACTTACGGTCCACGGGAAGTTGTTTGTGTCTCTGGTTATCTCGCACGATGCTGCCACCGCTGTCGCTGGAACTGCTGTTCTGACGAGTGACATTTGCCGGGATCTTTGGCACAGAAACAGGTGCTGGAGTGGAAGGAGGAAGCGGGACAGGAACAGGAGCCGGTGTTGGAGGAGGTGACGGAGCAGATGGAGTGTCAGTTGGTCGGGGACCATACTCCATCCTTTGTTTCTATAAAGACAAATCATTAATTTGAAATGGCAAAATTATAAAGCCTAGGCTAGGAAACATAATATACTTGACAGGACATTGCTGGCTATTTATTTGTAAACTCACCTGCAAATTCATAATAATTTGTGTGTGCGCACACCCTCTGATCTTTTATGATACAATGATGATTAAAAGTCATCTTTTAAATATTCTACATATTTGTTCAAATTCAAAATGTAAATTAAGAAGTCAAAAGATATATCAATAGCAAATAGTAGTATTAGTAATAGTAATAAATGTAAAAAAAGTAAAATCTGAACTTGGAATCACATAAGACCAGGGTAGGTCAAAAGATTATGATTATTTTATAATTTCCATCAATATTAACCTCTAATTACACTGGAAGTTTAAATGTCAATAACATAAAGCATTACTTACTCCTTAGTTTTAAAGTATGCTAGATTAAGTAATGTTTAATTATGCTGCTTCCATGTAGTTTGTTAAGAAAAAGGATAATAGCAGATAAAAGGACTATGTTTTAATATAAATAAGTAATTTTTAAATGCTATTAATTTTTTTAAGTCATAACACTTTCTGAAAGGTGAATGTGTCAAAATACACAATAACTTTCAGTAATTTCTAAATCACAATTGTTAGGGTATTAGAAAACTGTATCTTTGTGTATTCCCTATTAAACTCCACAGAAGAGTTAAAACTTTAAACAAAATAATTTTAAGTGATAGATTATTGCATTGTAACAAGTTCCAAATTCCCAAAAGGCAGCTTTTGGTTATTTTTTGGTTTGGGTGTTTTTTAGTAGAATCAAATATACAGAACAATGACTTATAATTTAGGTGAAATTTAGATACAGCACTAGCACAATTTTAGTTATGCTAATATTCAAAATTAACAGGCCTTTTGGTAATCTGGTCCTTTGGTTAGAACAGTATTTACTTCTAATTCCTAAATTGGCCCAAATATAAGGTAACGCTGATTTTAGAAGATACCTCCCCAATTTCCACAGAGATGAAAAATATAAAAATACATAACACACACACCATTTTAAAATCAAATCATTACTCAAAAACAGAACAAACAAAAACAACCAAAAATCACACCATCACTGTAGCTGTCTTCACAGCAAATGAGTAACACCTGTGGAAACCGGTATGGGAAGAAATCCTGGTTCTTCTCTGCTGTTTCTTTAAAAACTACCACTCGCCAGCCAGTGGGTGAAGAAAGTCGGAAAGGTATGAAGCAGGCCCGAGGAGAAGTGAATGGAGGGTTTCTAATGATGTTAGATATTGAAGAGAGGACAGGAGGGGGAAGGGAAGAGGCAGGGAAGTAACAGAGGGTAAGATTCCTAGTGCTCTCCAGGAAGTTAGATGGGCTAGAAACAGAGACTACTGACCCACTCAGCACTGGAGGCCTACAAACACTCCTAATATATTCAATAATAGACTTTTATTATTATTACTTCCCATAAAAGAACTTTCCTATATTTGGGCCAATAAGATATTTAAAAACAACCAAAGTACAGCAAAGATCACCAAAACATCATACTTAGCACACACCAAAGTCATCTGATTAATGTATATGCAATGTTCCCTTGACAAGAATATCCTTTGCATATGTAATTTCATAAAAGGTTAGTGAATTCTCACATTAGGATCTCAAAAGTGTCCATTTAAGTTATTGTTTTTAGAGCTTAAACAAACCAACAATGCCAGCAGCTCCGCACTCCATGATAGGATGCCAATTTTCCTGCATTCGTAAAAACAAGAGCTGCTAGTGTTCTGCCATCCATCAATACAACTGTGAAAAATGGGGTATGTGCTGTGTGTGACTGTCACCACTGAGCCTCGAGACAGGCTCACCAAATCTTGTGCCTTATTCCTCTGGCATTGCTATATCATGCAATTTTAGCTGTGTAACCTAAGAGAACAAGAGGCTTAAAACACACATATTTGATTAAAGAGAAGCCATATGAAAACTTGTCACGAATTTACTTGCATATTTTCCCCTTTTCTTGGTCCTTTCTTCCTGCCTCATGTTTCCAACCCATGGAATGAAAGGGGGAGGCAAGTGTTTCCTCAAATCATTAGAACCTGCCCCGAAACAGCAACCAAGGCTTTTCTGTGGAAACCGATTCCTCATTCTTGGCACGGAGGAAGTGGAAGGTCAGCGTGGACTCCTGAAATCACTTTTCTGTGTCCCTCCCAGTCCTCCACTCCCCTTCGCCTACCACCCCGTTACTGCTCCCCCCTTCATTATTTGTCTCTTGGTTATTTTTGGTTGGAGGTAGATCCAAATCGATGGCTCCTCAATACATGGGAAGTCTTAGAGAGCAGAACTACACCCTGAACTTTCTTCTCCTGAACCGAGTGCTGAAGCTCTACATCCTGACCCCCCAAAATCCTGACTGAACTCTTCCTGGTTTGCCCAGGACTTTCTAACTATTACACTGAAAATCCCACATCCTTAAAAGCCCTCAGCTGTAAGCAAACTGGCATGACTGGTCATCTTGATGGGGACCAACTTCTGTACAGGGACTGTCACCCTTTGAACTCTTGCCTTTTATTTCCCAGAAATATATTTAAAGTTCTGTTTAAAACAAAATCTCTTTCTCTCTTTGTCTTCTGTTTCTCTGAAAGGAGTCAGAATTACTAGACCCCATGGCAAAAGTACGTTCTTACTGATAATTAAGGTAGAATGAGTCACTTTTCTTTAGCCACTAAAGCTGAAATTCTCTAGGCTTAAAGAAAGTTATTCAGAGATAAGCTCTTGATTCATGCAAGATACTGCTTCAGAGGGGAAGTTATGCAAGCAAGCCCAACAAAGCCATTGAAATGGAACTGTTCTTAAAAATTTAACCTAACATTTTTCCTTTAAATTTGGTTTCTTTGGAACTCTGCAGTGGGGGGGGGGGGCACAGCTGGAACATTTGGAGGGTGTTAAGTCCAGAAATTGAATCCAAAATATGATATTAAAAAGAAGTGCCATGAGGGAACAAATGTGGGTTACCTCTGACAGCTCGCCAAGTAATTGCTATTAGGAAAATGGAGCAAATCACATCAAATGAGAAAATTAACACAGGAGATGGAACTAAAATAATATCAATTACAGTTCACATCAGATATCAGAACATATGAGCCAATTAGTTTTTGACAGTAAAATTACCTGCCCGCAAATCAACCAGTGAAGATGCTTGTAAATATATAATTAATTTCCATCATTCTTATCTAGCCGTGGAAACTAATTACATAGAATCATGCTACAGTATAAACATTATAGTGTATTTCAGTAACTATTTGTATATTAGAGTATTTTTAAAATATTAAGATGGGTTCATCTTACTCTTACAACTTATAAAGAATACAATTAAAGCCGATTAAATATAAGGCTAATTCCTCTTTAAAAGCTGACCTTACCAAAGGAAATATACATCAAGGTGTGTTTTAGTGAGCTTTAGGTTTAAGCTTGTAAGTGGTATAAATAAAATTTTATAATTTTGTACATGTGCATGTTGGTCAGGCATTACTATATACAAATAGTAACCATATAGGGTCATCTACATAACATGTACAGAGCTAAAGAGAGACAGCACGCAAGAGACAGGGAGAAGACTATTCCAATTGTTACAAGAAATACTTGGGAAAATGTCAACACGTAAGGCAGAGAAAGAGTAAGCATCCTTATCTAAAAACCGTGCCTCTAATTAATAGATGAATAGAATGTTCTGACATTAATTTTTAAAAACACATTTTTGGGGGGTTAAAAAAAACCCTTTTTACTATGAAAAATTTTAAAAATATACTAATATAAAATATATAGTACATCATATAGTATAGTACACCATATATTGTGATGAATACTCATTGCCAACATTTTGTCAATCTGTTTTTATCTATCCCCCTCCTTTTCTTTTACTGCTAGGCTATTTTAAAGAAAATATTTGAGGGGCAACTGGGTGGCTCAGTCACCAAGCATCTGCCTTCGGCTCAGGTCCTGATCCCAGGGTCCAGAGACGAAGCCCCGCATCAGGCTCCTAGCTTGGCGGGAAGCCTGCTTCTCCTCTTCCACTCCCCCCACTCATATTCCCTCTCTTACTGTGTCTCTCTCTGTCAAATTAAAAACAGAATCTTTGACATCAATTAATTTCAGTTGTATGTATTTTGGTATGGATCACTGAGAAGGTAATATTTTTACATGACCTACTTTTTAAAAAACACATTTTAAAGAACTGAATGAATATTATCAGGAAATTGGTCTGCTGGAATGAACCCATATGGAAACATCTTTAGTAAAATGGTCCCTGTCTGTCCAGCTGTATCTGAATTTCCAGACTGAGCTTGAAAAACAGAGCAATCATAACATGGGATGAAGTTAGTGCCGCTAGTGGTTTAAAAGTCGCCCACAGAAAATATTTCCATTTCTAATTTAGGGCTACTTAAACATGGATAGAGAAAAATACCGAAGGTTTATATCTAGACTGGATTGTGGAGATCATGAAAGTTGTTGACCCCCTCCACGTCACAGCTGAGCAAACCGGAGCCCAGAAAAATAAAATGTTTTCTTTAAGGCCACACAGCTCACCAGTGACAGAACCCAGGATCAGAATCCTGGACTATCAATACCTAGATTGGGGCTTTTTTCCATATTATCACAGTATCTCTTGCTAGGAAACAGAGAAGACAAGAAGCTTTCTGTTCAATTCACAGGACCATAATGACCAGATAATCATAATTATTTGCCCCTTTGTAGAGTAAGAGTATTTATAATAATAATAAGCATGTAGACTTAATAATAATAATAATAAATGAAAGACTTCTTTAGTCCAGGCGTTGAGTACACCAGCAATAATAGCAGGGAGGGGTTAGTTTCTGCTTCCCTACAGCTGAGAACTTACATGGGCAAAAAGGTAACTCTAGCAGCTCAACAGTCACAGTGCCAGAGGTCTGGGAATCAAGTCAAAAGAATTATCAGGAAACTTTACGTGGCAACTAGACTCCACATGGGGAGAAAGCACCCTGGATATCGATCTGTTGCCCAGCTAAAATACAACAAAGTCCTAGAATGCTCTACAACAAAAATGTTACCAACAGGTATGTCATTTATCTCCATTTCTCCAAAATCTCTCATAAGCACCTACTTCCTTTTCCCTGTTCACTAAACATTCACTAAAGATTCACTAAATCTTGTTAATGTACCATATCTTTCATAAATTCTTCATTACCTCCCTCCTTTTCATTTTTAAAATTTTGTGGAACCCATGGGGGAAACACATTTGGTGGGAATGGCAGTCTTTACAGAGCTGTTAAAAATCACTCCAAATGTGAGGATATTAAATAACCTAGACGCTCGGGGACTTCAGGTGGCAATTCAACACCTACTGGCTTCTATTGCCAGGTACTAGCATCCCTGCTATCAGAAGAGAATCTCCAACCCAAAGTGTGTGAACAAAGGCAAGTGCTGCCCTTGTGGCCCCCAACCCCCACCCCGGGGGACAGCCATGAGTCTTCACAGGACACACGGGGGTATAAAAAAGGAAGAGTCACAACTGTGCATTTCCACCAAGTTGGTGACTTGTCAATGCTACATAGAACAATTTACAGGTAATTCCCTTATTCCCACCACTCACAAAATGTCTAGTTTCTAAGTAAACTCTGTTACTTGGATTATTTTCCTAAATGATGAAAAAAAAAAAAAAGGGAAGAATTGATGAAATCCAAGGAATTGATGGGTAAGGCAGAAATCCCATTCTGAGGATGGTAACTATCAGATTAACTTTTATAACAGTACAATGTATGGTAAAACTATTCGGAGAAAATGTCCCTGAAGCATTCATGTAGTGAGAACCATATGTATATACAAAATGAGAAAATAATCTTTTCTAAGCCTGATTCCCCACGGGCTCTGAATCCAGAGTTGTAGGTCCCAGTCCTGGCTTCACGCAGCTGTGTAACTGTGGGTGACTTACTTTTCCATACCTCGGTTTTTTCATACATAAAATGTACCTAACTTCATTAGATTTGTGGTGGGAATTCAATGAATGAGTATTTGTGAAGTCCTTAAACAATGCCTAGCCCACAGCATGAACACTGGCCCCTGGCATGCTCTGCTTTGGAGGTAATACTATTACCTCCAGTAACGAAGCAATTAACCACTACGTATCTTTCTGCAGCCCAGTCCAGGGATCTAAAATGTTTTTGCAAGAAGTAGTTTCTTTAAATTCCTTCCAAATTTGATCTCAATGAATAGAAGATACCAGGGGAAAAGTATGTCATCCATTTCTAAGGAGAGGGTCACTGCTCGTCATACTCCAAGCACAAAGGACCAAAGCTGTGACAGACGGGTTGGAGGTTCTGATTCCAGACAGTAAGCTTTTATGGAAGATCTGCTCAGTGCTAGGCTTTCTGTCTTCCTTTTCATCAAATGCAAGATCCTGGTGCTCAATAAATATTTGGGAGGTGAATGAACAAAAAGATGAGTAAGACACAGAATTGCTTTTGGTTTGTTTATAATCCAGTGGAGTTCTCAAAGGCTAGGGAGTTAGATCACTGGAATCAACATAGATAATGTGGGACCTTTATTATCATTTTGAAATAAGCCACGGAGTTTTTCTTTAGATACTGTAGATGAAGGTAACAGATTGGCATATATTTCCAAGGATGTCCTTCTTTTCCAGCTTACTTTATCTAGTCATTGTGTGCTTGTTACAAATGCTTTGAAAAACAGGAATTCTTTTAGAGTAGGATTTATGCCAGATAGCAGATTGTCAAACCTACTTATTAAAATTTTACAAGATTTTGGTGGTTTTGTTGGGCTCAGCCCAAAGTTTTCAGGAGCTGTTAAAAAATAAACTGTTTTTAATAAAACCTTTAAAAGTAGGGCTCTTAACCTAAACACACACATACACACACAGCTTCTATAATGTTTCCACATGCATTTCACTGTACTCAGAGTTGCATCCAGAAATTTTTAGAAGACAGTCAAATAGTTTTGAAAAGTTTAAAAGGAAACAGCCCAAACAGGCAATATCCACACATTTCTATTTACATAAAGTAGCAAAACAAACTCCTGAAACTTGTGAGCACTTAAAAAATTTCTTGGTTGTGCCAAGGTTGATGAAAATATAAGATGAGGCTCTGTTCAAGGAAAGAAGGATAGAGTTCATGTTCTTAGAAAGTACTCTTCTTACCTTGGATGTGTATTAATAGTTTTGCTTCCGTTTTAAACAGAAGCAATCATTAAACAGAAATGTCAACTGATGGCTCAGGCCAAGGGTCAGAATTGAAGATAAAGATAAGACTGTACATAAATAGATGAAGGAGAAGAGGTTAAATTCACTAGGAAATCTCGGATGGGAAAAAATACTTCTAATTGATATTATTTGCAAGTTTTAGGTCTGTATTGGATTTGCTTATTCTTAGCAACTATGTGCACACACACACACACATACACCAAACTTGAATAACTGTTTTTAACTCTAAAATATAAATCTTGGCTCCTGCTCATAGAGAGGCATCTAGCGATAGCCTCTGAACAGTGTTTCTTATTGCTTCTCACAAGTTAATTGCTAAAAATATTCCATAAGTTCAAAGAATATATACTCTATACCATTTTAGGCATATATTTCAAGCATATACTCTTTAATATTGTTGAAGGCATTTGGTCTAAATCTCTACAGTAAAGAATGTAAACAACATCATTTATAAACCAGGCAGGAGCCTATGTCATGTCAGGTAACCACATCTCAAAATCAGAAAAGAAGTTCGGAAACAAAAAGGTATTCAGACTGAGTTAGAAAATTCACTTCAAAAATCCACAGGGAATGGAGTGGACCATACCTTGAATAACTCAAACTCCTTCTTTGGCATCAACAGCTAATGACAAATGATGAACATAAATTAAGTACATTATACATCCGCACATCCGACCAAATAAAACAAGCGAACAGAATTCCCACTGCCATCACTGTAAGGTATCAAGATACATAAATTGTACATAAATTTATTTTAAAATTTGCTTGACTCTTGGATTCTAATAAGGCTGAGGGTCACTCCAGGTAAGTAGAGGACTGGTACTCCACTTGAATGCTATGAGAAGCTAAAAGTAACTATAATGAATGGTCATGGCAGTAGGAGTATGATCACAAGTCTAGGTTTGGTGAATCTGTATCTTACTAAGCGTAGACCTGGCACGAAAATGAACTATTTCACTGAATATTTATTCTATGTTGCTTCTACTCATACTTATGACATTATTATGGGGTCATTTGTGGTCTTTTGCTCAAGATTCTGAAAATTAAAATTTTCCTGGGGGCACAGTAGAGAAGCCACCACAGGTTCAAAGCTATACATGAGATGTTCCCTCCATTCTGCCTCTGCTAGCAGACCCGACTCTAGAGATCCTATCATAGGTCAAAAATCCCAAGGGTTTAATAGTGAGTGAGTTCAGATATCAGGGTGAATGGGATAACCAGGGTCACCAAAGTCCTGAAACTGTGGCATATCACTCAAAACTTATTTATGATCAAAGAGAGACAACCTGCTACCCTATATCTTAAGTATATTTTAATCATAAAATCAAGACAGGAAAAATATTACAGTTCAAAGGAATACTCATGTGCTAGTGTAAGGTGAGAAGGGTGAAAGTTCAAGGTTAGTCAGGGATGGAACACTTAAGAGAATGAGGGCAAAGGATGGTGAAGATGAGTTGCTGGACACTCCAGCCACTGTCACAGCGCCACCCTCTATCAAGAGGAAGCCACTGAATAGGAAGGCTCTGGGCAAGAGTGAAGAGGCAGAAATACTACTTATCCACATATCAGAAGCATTGTAGGATGGGGGGAAAATAGCATTAAGAGAAGCAACATTTACTGGTAAACATTTTGAGCAACTTTCTGAAGAAATACATCAGAAAAAACATATATATAATTCTTCCCTATATCTGTAACCATTGCCCCTCAATTACCCTAGGGAAAAAAATCTATACAAATTGTACAACAAATTAAATCTCAAAATAATTAATACACAAAAGGTATTTAAACCCCATGGAAAAGTGATGAATTTGAAAGTTTAAAAAAATTAAATTTTGCCAAAATGTCATAAATACCTGTATGGTATGCGTGTAAGGTGGATCAGCACGCCCTAATCCTGATTCTGGAGGTCTCACAATATCCAAAATGTTATTTGGCACAAATCCAGAGTCTCCACTTGCATTTCGAACTTTCCACCACTGCTTTCTATCATCAAGGATCTGTCATCACGCAAAAAGATAGAGACATCATTCCATACCAAAACCAATCTATGAAAGAAATTCAATTTTTATTCCTTAGAACAAGAAGCTCTTTTCACTTATAATAAACTGGCTTACTATCAACATATTGTGGGCTGAATGATTCCCAGGAGTTACACTAATAATTATAATCACTAGTATAGGACAGGCATGGAACCACCACTATCATGAATATACCTGAGGTTCTCATTACCTGCCAAGAATTTTTAACTACTGGCATTATTGGAAGTACTTATAGATGATGAAGATGACTTGCTTGGAGAGGCCTATATCCTTTGAATAGGAAGGAACAGTATGAAAACCATTATTTTTCACAAAAACTATGTGACTATCTGACATTATTTACCACAGAAGAGGAACTCTCCATTATGACCTAAGAAAGAGGTTTGGAAGTCATAGTAAATTACTCCCAGGATCATTAGCTTACTCACTGATGGGTATATTTGTGCAAGGGTACTAGGACAGGAATAAAAAACTGTGTTCTTATTAAAATATTATGATGCATCTATATAACTAGCATCGGTTACAAAATGCATAAAGCCTAGAAGAAGAAAGAGGACAAAGTAAGCCAAGAAATCCAACCTCTGTCCTCCACATCCCCATCTCTGTCTCCACCCCCTCCCCCAGAAAAACCCAATGAACAGAAAATAAGAAAAAGCAGCTCCCCCTCCTAGTTAGATATAGGCATCTATAATATACCTATATCCTTGATAAAATAACACTGTTTTAAGAATAATTTCTTGATCTCGTCATTTCTTTGAGGAAGGTTTAGATATATACCACATACAATAAATCCATTTTATTAAGAGTACTAAAAAAGTACAATTCTATTACCTCTAAAATATCATCCTTTAGAACAGAGAGCTCACTGTTGTTCCTTGCCACAAAGTCATACTTGGATTTGGCATATTTCTTGGGTTGTGCTTTGAGTGGTTCATAATTTCTATAAAAAGAAAGAGAAAATATCATTCAGCTAGCTCTTCCTATAGGCTGAAAACAGAAGTAAAACATCAGGGCAAGCTAATTCCTACCAGAAAACATCCTGAAAAATTATTTCAATAGCAGTTTAGTTGATCACATTACATAGAATATGAGAACTAAGTAAAAAAAAAAAAAAAACTTTGAAGTCCGTCTATTAAAATGAGCAAACTATGCCTACAGCAAAAATAAATAATGCAAAACCACAAGGTTAGTGGGTACTAAGGCGAATCTAGAATGCAAATCTATGAATTCTCTGTCCATTAAATATACTGGGGTATTGCTTTGTTAATTAGCATCTCTACCATGGAAGAACTAGAACAAAGATCAATGTTAGCATTTTTTATAAAATTAAAGGAGATGGAACATAATTTCCATAGTGGTAATTTAAATTATATGTTGATTTCAGTAATTCAAGCAATGTCTTCAATTCATATTAAAAATTATGACTAAGTGTCAATTTTTAGGAAAGCTTTGTCCAGTTCCTAAATTGCAAGGGAAGGTATAGATTAAGTACAAGACTAATAACACATCCTAGTTAATTAATTAATTCCTTACAAACTTATTTTAATAGTAAGAACAGGTTCAAGAGTCGTATGTTTTTTTAAAAAAGAAAACTTCCTTAAAGAACCACATAGTTCCTTCAATCATTAAATGACCATAAATAGATTTAACATAATTTAAAAAATACTTCTATACATAATACAATAAAACTTGGCTATTATAATAGTTTATTCATTTCAATAATCAAATAACTGTTTTTTTTTAATTAATTTTACTCCCTGTTCTCCTTCACTTATCTTTCCAAATTTCCTTACTCATTTCTACAAGATAAAGAGCAGAAAGGAACTAAAGATGTTTGTTCATCGTTCCGTCAAGTGGCCTACCAGGGTCCTCTGGAATCACCGCATGGTCAGCATTATAATTGTGGACACAATGTATCCTGTGGTCACAGGTAATCTGTAACCTCTTAGCAACTCCCGAAGAGTTAAGGTACAATGAAAAAGATGGCCCCTATGCTATGCTACCAATTGGCCATTTTTGATTTATTAAAAAAATAGTAAAAAGGGGGACGCCTGGGTGGCTCAGTTGGTTAAGCAGCTGCCTTCGGCTCAGGTCATGACCCCAGCATCCTGGGATCGAGTCCCACATCGGGCTCCTTGCTCCACAGGGAGTCTGCTTCTCCCTCTGACTTTGCCTTCCACTCTGCCTGTGCTCGCTCTTGCTCACTCTCTCTCTGACAAATAAATAAATAAAATCTTTAAAAAAAAAATAGTAAAAAGGGAGAAAAGTAACATTATAGCCAAATAATTATTGTATAATAATAATAACTTAAAAACTGTTCCATGGGCTTTCCACCCCTATTCCCTAGTTTCTATGTTTACATTCTACTTAGATTTCATTTGGGGGAAAAAAAATTCAACTACTTCAAAAGTCAGAAAAGCAGTAATTTCAGTTTCCTATCTCTCTTCCCTCAAGTTCTGCCCTTCCATGATCTAGAAAACAATCACTGTTAATAATAGAGTTGAATAATCTAGAAAACAATCACTGTTAATAATAGAGTTGAGTACACTGTAAAAGGGTAGAGTAACTCGCTGCCACTGTGTAACTGAACCAGCCAGTTAAAAAGAAAATTTTGCTGTAGTTCTTGAAATCTTTGTGATCCTGAGTATCTCAGAGGTGACTGCACTTTGTAAATTGCTTTAGAATGTACAAATCTTCATGGTTCAGTTTCTCGTCCTCTACAGATTAAATGTAGCTATGATATGGACCACAGTAATCAATCTGAAAATCCTATTTTGGAATTTTTCAGATATATGAATTTCTTAAGAGATCTATACTATATCAAAACATATGGTTTTGAAGTAATAAATATGCACTTGAGCCTGGTGGTGGGTCTTAAGGAGCACAGATTGCATGGAACACCAGGTGTGGTGCATAAACAATGAATTTTGGAACACTGAAAAAATAAAATACTTTTAAAATGCACTTGATAGAGAGCAGACGTGGAGTTGGCAATGATCAGAGACATCTCTAAAATGGAAACTGCTTTTGGATAGCAGTAAACTATAATCCCTAGGTGGTGAGGGCTCTATATTCAATAGGCAGTTTACCTAATGGCATGGTAAGTTTCACAGAAGAGTGACTATACTTTATGTTGCATTTACTGCCTTTCAGGCATGTAACAGAATTTAGGGTAATAAAAATAATTATAAAAGCAAATTTCAAAAAAGGAAAAAGAAAATATTAGGATGAGTAATAGGTTAGTCAAAAAGAATGTCAGTGAAATAATTTTCAAACTTCTGAAAATAATGTTCATGTGTTATTTGCTAGAAATTGAATCCACAATTAAAACTTATTTCGTATGTTGTATTTTCAAAATGTATTATTCATTGCTAATACTCATTGCTGACTTTATACTCAATATAACATGTTACAGGTGTCCTTAGAGTAATATCTGTGTAATTTCCACACCAGTTATTTAATATTACCTATTATCATTCCTAACAAAAATCACACATTTTAGATCCCATCTTCTTTAGATTCTATTAAGAAAAAAGAATAATGAGAAGAAGGAAAGGGACTGTAACACTAATAGTGAGTGAGGCTTTGAGGTAGGAAGGTAGCTGGGCAAATTCTCTATCCTACTTCATCTGAATGACCATTCTCCTGCATGTTTTTCACTTCCTTTTCTTTCCTTTTTGTAGAGGGGTTGGTCAATCTCATTTGCACAGGTTGGAAAACAAGACGGAAGAGGTAAACCTACTCCAAAGTGCCTTTATTTCTCCCCCCATCTCCAATCTCCATCTCTGCCCACACTGAATTTTTTTCAAGAGTGAAACTATGGGAAAATAAATGAAATATAAAACTGGAAAGTGAAAATACAATATAATAAGATGAAATAGCAAGAATGGCAAATAAAGCACTGAGTCCTTCTAAATATTTAGTTTATACTTAGAAACAGCTCTATCTACAGGAAGGTTTGTTTTTGTTGGGGGAAGAGAAAGATGGAAATCATTTCCTTTAAAAGTTACAGAGCTAGAAGGATCCTTAGAGACCATCTGGTATAAACTAATGGGGAGTTTCAAAACAATTCTTCTTTCTTCTTAATTCACAGATTTTGTCAGAGCATCTTTTTAAAAAGGGGAAGACATCCAAAGGCACTACACTAAATTAGAGTTATAGGCTGGAGGTTTTCCAGTAAGAATTATAGACTAGAGGCTGTGTTTATCAAAGCCGATTCTATAAAGGAACAACTGAAACTTCATTAAACAATTAACAGATGGAAAGTTTAAAGAAGTTGTGAACAATGCGGACGCTGGGACCTCTATTTGCACTAAATGAGAGACAGGTATCTGTCTCTTCAAGTGGTGCCCATGAAATGTTACCTATCTACGTGGCGATTAGGAGTTGGCTTAAAAGCCACAGCTGCTTCCCCTTGGTCCAGATGGGGCCCTCTTGTGTACATATTATTGAACGCATACCCATCTGCTGGAGGATACTCTGACACACCGGACTGCTGAAAGACAAAGGAAAAGAGATTAAAGAGTCACTAAGACTATTGGAATGACAACTAATATTAATCAACAAAATCCTCCACTACATTGTTATGTTTCTCATTTTTAAGTATTTGACCATTATTAACAAGTTATGAAATCCCCGGGGGTGATATACTTTTGTCAAAGACCTATTTATAATAGGAAAAGTCATTAGTATAAAAATTCTGAAAATAAGTGGGTATACAAACGATAAATTCTCTCCTCGGGAACTTTAGTAATAGATGGTTTTGGTAGTAGGTGGACTTTAACAGTTTACATAAAATAAAGCTGGTTTAAAAACAACAATAAAACTCTGCCCACTCGCTCTCTATGTTTAAGAAACAGACCCTTACCACTCTAGCAAAGTAAATAATATCACATGAAAATCATTTAAACTCTGTGTATTAAAATCACACTACAATCTCATTTTTTAAAGGTACACAGATACTTTTTTTTTTAACTTTAAAAAAAAAATGGCAGCCACTATTACCAGATTTACTATTGAGGGAAATACAGAAAGACAGAAGAAAATACAGAAAGACAGAAACACACTGATCTTAACATTCAATACAGGATCAGACAATGCTGAAGTAATTCCTTTTTGTAGTTAACCGAATTTCAACATGAGCCCACTGGGAGCTACCAGGAGGGGGAACTGAGGTCTATGGGCCTCAGTGAGCACCATGGTTTCAAAGCTATGGGGAAAAAACAAAGAAACAAAGATTAAAAAAAAAATCATGTAAAGACGGTAGCCGTTTCTTTATGTGAAATGAAGTATGGAGAAGGCACAACAGACCATGAAGTACTGGAAGTCCTTGGCTATTTAAATTGCTTGTGAACTCATTGGGGCAAAATATCTGAAACTGGAAATGTTTTAGAAAAGTCTTAGATACATGTTTACCATAGTTCATCCTAATGACAGAGTTGGCAGGGGTATAAATGTGTTTAAACACAGATGTGTAGGTAAGTTTTCTCCAATGGGCTAGTGTGACTGTCAAAACACCCACACTATATTACTCCTTTAGAACAGGCTTAACACATAAATACAAAGAAACAATTTTCACCATTTAAATACCTTGGTTTAAACCATCAACAAAATGAAAAAGCAACTATGGAATGGGAGAAAATATTTGCAAATCATGTATCTGATAAGGACTAAAAATCCAAAATATATAAAGAACTCATATAGCTCAAGAGAAAACAAACAAATAAACAAAAAACTCAATCCAGTCAAAAAATGGGCAGAGCAACTGAACAGCCACCTTTCCAGAGAAGACATACAAATGGACAATGGGTTCATGAAAAGGTGCTCAACATCACTAATCATCAAGGAACTGTAAATCAAAGTCACCATGAGATGTCACCTCACACCTGTTGGGATGGCTATCATCTAAAAGACAGGATAAAACAAGTGTGGGTGAGGATGTGGGGGGAAAAGGAAACGCATGTACACTGTCGGTAGGAATGTAAACTGGTGTAGGGCTATGGAAATCAGTCTGGAGGGGGATGCCTGGGGGACTCAGTCAGTTAAAGCAACCAACTCTTGATTTCAGCTCAGGTCACGATCTCCTCGTTGTGAGACCAAGCCCGTGTGCTCAGCAGGGAGTCTGCTTGGGATTCTCTCTTATTAAAAAAATAATAAATTTAAAAAAGAAAACAGTATGGAGGTTCCTCAAAAAATCAGAACTAGAACTACCATACTATTCCACAGACTCGCTAGTGGGTGTAATACTAAAGGAAATGAATTTAGGATCTTGAGGAGATATCTTCATCTCCATGTTCACTGCGGCTTTGTTCACAATATGGAAACAACCTAAGCACCCGTCAACAGATGGATGGGTAAAGATACAGTATTAATATATAATGAAATATTATTCAGCTATGAGAAAGAACCAAATCATGTTATTTACAACAACACAGATGAACTTTGAAAGCATTCTGCTAGGTGAAATAAGCCAATCAGGAAAAGAAAAATACTGCATGGTATCACTTATATGTGAAATTTTTAAAAATGTTAAAAAGCTGAACTCATAGAAACAGAGTAGAAAAGCAGTTGCCAAGGGCTGGGGGAAATTGGGAGCAGTTGGTAAAAAGGTACAGACTTTCAGCTATAAATGAATAAGGTCTGAGGATCTAATGTGAAATGGTGAAGATAGCTGATAACACTATATTGTGCAATTACAATTTGCTAGCAGAACTTCAATGTGCTCACCAAAAGAAAAACAGATAAATATGTGAGGCAACAGATGTGTCAGAGCGCTAACTAACTAGATGGGTGGTGGTGGGGGGGATTCTTTCACAATGCCTTACAAATCACCAGATGAACACCTTAAATATCTCATGATTTTGTCAATTATACCTCAATAAAGCTGAAATTAAAAATGACAAATAAGTAGCTTAATTAATTCAGTTTCTCACTTCCCTAGTTGAGAGGAGAGGCCCTGGATGGTTAGCAATGTTTTATAGACGGGGGGAGTGCAAGAACCTGTCAGAATCACCCTCACCTTTGGCTAACTCTGAACAGAAGAGAATGTGGTCAGTCAGCATGAGATTACCAGGTCCTGAGAGTGACCGGAATTATTGCAAGGGAGGAGAGGAATGATGCCGAGTGACTAACTGTGATGACTACACGAGCTTGTTTAGGTCTGCTGCTCCTTCAGAGGAAGGAAAGAAGTTGAGTATTGCCACACCATGTCACCTATGTCTTTCGATTCTACACAAAACCACCAGATCCTGAATCATCCAGGTCTTATCCTGAGTGTATTTATTTTAGTAGCAATAAAGTATAATAAAGCTCCTCTGCTGGGGATGATTGCATTTTTTTTTATGCATTTTAAATCACCATTAGTTGGTCTCTCTTCCAACAAATTCTTAAGGCATAAAAATCCCCCTAAAACAGCTAGCAGGCGCTTTTCATTTTATTTTTTGAAACCTCTGAATAAGTACTTAGGCCATAAAATGGAAAATAGTTTACAACAGGAAAGTGATAACTCATTTCTAGGAAAGATTCTCAATAATTCTTCCTTTAAGATTACTTCTTCGGTGAGGGTAGACAACTTCTACATTGGAAGCCCAGAACACGTTACTCACTCTTTAAATACGTAAGTTTTTGAAAAAGAATGTACGAAAGTGAATTTCTGAGGCAATACATTATTAAGTGAATGTATTTTCCCATTTAAGATATAGGACTGTAAGCTAGAAATTTCTGTGATTTCAAAATAGTTGGCTGTAACTATAGCAACAAGTGTGTCATAATTTCATGTTCAATTACACCTTTTTTTTCCTTTAGAAAAGCTGCCCTCTATGAGGAAAGGAAATCCACAGTGATGAGGTCTGAACTATAAAATCCACAGTGCTAAGGTCCAGAGAGGGACTGCCAACCAGTGCAAAGGCTGTGAGGTCATCTTCTTAATCACTTGGAAGAAACAGCAGTTAGAGACTCTACCCTTCGATGAGCCAGAGGAAAAAGCAATTATGTTAGAAAAAATATATACCTTCAAAGCAGTACATTTGTTTTATTTCTAAAGTTTCAAAATCTAACCAATCTTCTATAATATTATGGTTACAGTCCAAGGGACTGATTTTTAAAAATTTAACTTATGTGCTTTTCCTTAAAAGTGAAGATTTACTCTGGTTTGTTAATCATTCCTTCATATCGTGTTTGCCTTATTACAAATACCCACAGCATGCTGAGAAAATTAAACTATGGAATTAAATAAAGGAAATGAGCCAGACTTCAAGGAGGATCTAGTCATCATTTACTATTTCTTCTCCAAACTAGACCTCATTCATCTAATTCCTTGGGTTCTGATCCTTCTACTTGGTTTCATTCGGCTTTAAGCAATGTTTGATTTTCTTTTTTGACAGGACAAGAAGAGTCACAGGAAAATCATTTTTAAGAAATGTGCAGAGAAAACTTACCTAATTTCAATGCCTCAATTTGCTCCCCATGTAGGTTATACTCTAAAGTTTACTAAAATACTTAAAAGGCACAATAAATTTTGTGATCTCCTCAGGGTGTGTTAGTGTTATAAATGATCATTTGAGCCTAGGGACTGAGTCCAGAAGAAACTCTGGCCTTCTAGAGCCAGGCAGAGGTTTCGGAATTTAGAACTAGGGGGAAGGAAGGAGGGAAAGAGGGAAGTCAGGAAGCAGGAAAGAAATGGGACATTTGGGAAAGAGCTGCTTGGGACAGGCTTCAGGGACCTAGGTTCAGGGAGCTGTATTAAGCATCTGACGATGGAGAGAAAAAACAGAAAGAACAAGCTGAGCACCAGGCAGGCAATTTTCTACAAGGGGAGAAAGCAGGCACTCAAAAATTGAGACGGGATCACCGGGCTCAGGGAACAGCAGCAGGTGGGTAGGGGTGAGAGCTAACAGGATTCTAAGGCTGGCATTAGGCTTCACAGGGAAACAAAACAACTGTCACAGCAATGACAGAGAAGTGAGAGGTAACCAATGGCAGCCAGACAGATTATTCATTAGTTCTAGAACAACAATCTTCAGATCAATGAGAACTCACAATCAGAATTACAAGAGAATGCACGTTATTACACGCTCTAAAAAAAGTGGTGCTAAAAAACTACCTCTGTGGATAATCTTTTCGTCTCCTGTTTGCGCTGATGTTCTGCTACATTTGCCACAGACTCGGCCAGCTGATAAAGATCTTGTTCCATTGGGGCTCCCATGAAGTTCAGCATGGGGGGCTCCCAACCATTGCGGAACCGTGGGACATATGGTGGAATGAACTGCTCTTTTGGCCACTCTGCTCTGTAGAGGAACATTAAGGCACAAAATTAAGAAATGTATCTATGTTCAAAATTACTGTCAACAAAATTAGCCTCAAAAAACAAAAACATGGCAACAAACAAAAACAAAGCATACCTAATCTGCCCTCTCTCCACTCAAAAAGGGAAAATGGACATGCTTATAATAGTCTGTAATGCCAACGAAAGGAAAGAGAGATTGAATTCTGCTTCATGATCTGTTTTCAGTACACTGCCTCAATTCTCCATTAACTCAATTTTGTAACATGGATACAGGTTTTGAAAATTTGGAAAGGGAGCATGAGGCTAGAAGTGTTAAAAGTATTTAGAACATGAACTTCTCTTGTATCTAAAGTAGTTTCAGATTCTCCTTCTCTTCCCTCCCTCCCAACGGTATGAATGCTCCTGGTATCAGATATATCTTTCAAAAGAGAAAACAACAGAGAATGTTCTTAACATTTATGATTTTTTAAGTTATAAAGTCCCCTAAATGAAACATTACCAATTTTATAAATTAAATTTATCAGTGAGCCATTAATCAGTAAAATCAAGTTAGGACTAATCTGAAATTGCAATCATTGCCCATTCATTATTTAATGACTCTAAGTGAGGCTTATTTCTACAAGCTCCTAATCACTCATGAACCACAAAAATAACTGGGACAGAAATTATAGCTTCATTTCTGCTATATTGTGTTGTTTTATCTTTCACAAGTGAAAGATTAATTCTTCAGGTTATATTTCTACTACGATGAAATGAGCCATTTTATTCAGATTATTATGCACCTTCATGATCTTTTTATCTTTATGAATTTTTAAATCAGTACATCCACTTCCTAATACTCTCAACAATTAGGATTTTAAAATTACTTTTTCTCTTGCCAAGAGCTAACAATATATTTCCTTTTGATGTAGTTTTTCCAAAAGTCAAATATTTTCTCATTTTGAGGTATGACCCCAAATTAAGAAATTAGAAAGTCTGAGCTATTTTTATACTAGGAGATCTGATTAATTTAGTAAGTTTCATGGGAAAACACTAAAAGATCCTACCTAGGCTTATCATTAGATTATAAACTATGAAAGTCCAATAGATTTAAGAAATCTATTTAGCCAAGTACAATATACAAATAGCATGATACAGTAGGTTATATTAATATGTAACTAAATTTAAATCTTGTTTTCAATATAAAAGCAACTATGATGCTTTTAAATTTTTTGCTTGGTAAATCATTCAATATGTAAATCGTATTCCAACACAAGCTATTGCCTAAGTCCAAAATATAAGTTTTATATTTTGTATACAAACACAGTTTATATGTTTCAACAGAAGAAAAGGAGGAGAAAAAAAAAATTGTGAACTGATCCATTACTTTCAGGCTAGCCCATTCAAAAGCATTAGGAAGAAAAGCTTCTAAGTGACCACACTGAATGACCCACTCTAAATAGTGAGAGAAATA
Organism: Mustela putorius furo; assembly: GCF_011764305.1. Lineage (NCBI taxonomy): Eukaryota > Metazoa > Chordata > Mammalia > Carnivora > Mustelidae > Mustela > Mustela putorius. Next base: position 32,694,142 of record NW_025422368.1, on the reverse strand, counting down.
AAATGATCTGAGTAAGTTAGGAAGGCAAAATTATTTATTTGCATATCATAAAATGAGAATTTTTTTTTTTTTTGCCTTGCTCAGGAAACTTCAACACTGCAATGTTAAATGAGGCAATCAATGTAAATGATTTGTCTTCCACAATCTCTTGACTGACAAAATACGATTTTTAAAACGATCCCCTCATCACAAAGCTATTGGTTCTCCACAGCCCACCTGCTTCTTTCCATGTACCTCATTTAACACCATCCCTCCTCGCCTCGTTCCCCACCAGCGCCTGCTACCCAAAGTCGATATACCAGCCAAATGCATTTTTCATTCTCCATTCTCTTGACTTCCTGCTTCATGCTCTCATTCATGCTTCTCTTTCTATTAGGAAGGCCCATTCCCAACTATGTATTTGTGGAAATCCTACTCATCCTGCTGAAAGGCAGCACAGCGAAATAATTAAGAACATCAACTCCAGAGCCAGACTGCCAGGTAAAAATCGCACATCTGCCACTAAAGACTTACATGGCTTTGAGTAAATTACTTAACCACTCTAGGCCTCAGTTTTGTTATCTGTAAAATGGGGATAACAATAGTACTTATGTAAAGCATGGAAGAGTGCCTGGCAAACACTATCTGTATAGTCTGTACATATATATTACATAGTAGACTAGTATTATTATCTATTGATTTTAAAGGCCAGCTCTTCTTTGAAAGGTAACTACCCACCCCCCAAACCCCCTCATCAAATCTTCTCCCTCATGGCTCCCCGTTGCCAAACATTAGTAGTTTATGGTCACTCCTGCTACTTAAGATCCTTATACTTTATATCTTCTCCACTAGACTAGCTTTTTAAGGGTTTAGGCTTTTTCATCTGTAATGCCTAGTCTTTTATAAGTAGAAGGTTAAATAACTATCTCATTAGATTCAAGTAATAACAAAGAACAATACTTGAAGTATTACAGGTATGAAACTCCTACACGTTTACCTGGCTTTCATCCAAGTTTCTCCCAGTGATATCCACAGCTGTCTTTCATCATTGTTGACAGTATAATTTAAGAAATCAATTGTGTCCTTAGTCAGTAGGGGGCTGAGTACCGAACTGGCTAGTTCAGGACCTCCTGTTGCCTGCACCACCTAAAATGACGATAAATCATTTTTTAGCAAGAAAATAATGATTAATGTATATTTTCCAAATATGTAAAAGCCATGCCAAAAGCAAGCACTGTTTTTATAGACTCAAATTCTGATGTGGTGCGGTGTATTCCTGAATGAAAAACAGCTTATTAAGTCAACCTGCCCAGCCCAATCATGACTAAAAATCTAGAATGAAAAGTCAGTAGTTTAACAACTTTCACAGGATCTGTCTATTGGCTGCACAGGACTGTATTTTCCCTGGAAAATACTAATGGCTATCCAGAGAATTCTTAGTCAGGTGGTTTAACTATCTCTGCTTTTTGCTTAAAAAATTACATGTATTTTTCCTGGCAAATCTATTATCCCAAGCTTGAAAAATATGGTTCTATAAATGAATACTACAGAGAGAAATAAGGCTCAACTTAATGGTCTATGGCTATGCCTATAAAGACATTCAAAAATAGAAGGATTCAGAGAGAAAAGTGAGCGACGAATGAAAACTGGTACTCTGAATCTATAATATTTTTCTCCAGAATTTAATTCTAGGAAATTGTCCTGATTTAAAATGGGTAATTTAATGATTAGCAGAAACAAATAAGCAGGTGCAACTCTCTGATAAACAAAATGATGATAAGTGCATGTCTGGAAACTGCTCCAAATTGCCTTCTCAGAGGCTATTTCCTGGCTAAAGAATGGTAGTTATCTCCTAGAGCAGAAACCAGAGCGCTTTTATAAAAATCTCACCTTCCCAGAGATATGGCACAAGAAAAAAGGAATTTTTTTTTTTTAATGGCTCCAGACCAAGAATCAGTTTCTCAGTTTCTCCCCGGTCATCCAAGTGTTCTGAGCACACTGTGCTGTTGTATGCCTCTGTGTATCTGCATGTGCTGCTTCCCAGTTCCCCAGAAGGCCCTTCCTTTATCACTCAGAACTCTACTCCAGTACCACCTCTTTCAAGAAGCCCTACTTAATCCCAAACCATTGCTCTAAGGCACCTCAGAGTCCTCGGAACAATTTATGCATATAAGTTGTTACATTTTAACTTATGGCTTATTTTTCATTCTTTTCCCTCCAATGAGGACTTGGACCAAGTCAACTGCAGAAGACATAAGTGTTAGGGGGAGAACTGAGAATCAGTGAAAGGAAAGATGAGAAATAAGGAGGGAGGCTGAGTCTTACTTGAGAACAAAATTTACCCTGACAGCCTGGTACAGTAATTTTCTTACGTCCGAGTCCCCTAAAGCACTTCTGGTGAATGTGCAGGGATGATTAAGAGGGAAAAGTACAGGGAAAAATCTAGGAGTAGAGGAACTTTAAAATCTGTGGCTTCACAGCGGGAAGAGGGAACGAAATAGAAGAAATGTAAAGGAAAAAAGCTTAAAGACAAAGTTCCCCCTAGAGAATGGATGCTAAGCCCATATGCATATATAGACACTGTGGGTGGGTTTGTGTGTGGAGATGCTGAGGGCAGAGGGTGGGTCCTGTAAGGTTTAAAACCACAGATTTGGTGTGGCTGGTCATAGGCCCTAAATAAATGTTCCTTCCCATGTCTCTTGTCCAAATAATATGTCTGGGGTTCTATAGGCAGAACATTAAAAGGAGCAACAGATACATTCTGATTAGAGAGACCATGAATAAGGAGTCATTTCTGATGAAAAAAGATCCTATTTTCAGATACACAGCTTGATCAGTAAGGCAAATTTCTACATTTTAAGGAAACCAAACCAGTCCCATTATTTTATAGCTCTCCTTTATGTAATGACTACATATCTACTTATGATGTGTGAAAGAGTGTGCCAAGAATGAGGAGGTGGCAAAAACAGCTTTAGAGTCAAAAGTTCCTAATATTCAAACTAAGACAGTATCAAATGTGTTAAAGAATAAGGAATATAAATTTTGTTAATTAGCTACTATGGGCTTCTTTGCATATGAATGTCCTTGATCTAATTTTTAAAAGAGCTTATAAAGCAAGAAGTATTCAACAGTAACTAGACAAGTAGAAATCTGATGTTCTATACGTAGCAACAACATATGGAAGCATTCATAAATTATTGATGTAGTCTTGGACTTTCATCTTCTAATCTCTTATTGCCCAGTTCTGACATTTATGCTGATGTTACTTTCCTATGCTGGTAAGACAATATTCATTTTACATTCTACTTCAGGTCTTGTCTAGTTGCCCTTGGGGAAAGAAGGAGATTTATTATCCCTTTCGTTACTTGGATACTTTCTTTCTCTCTCTCTCTCTCTCTTTCTTGATAATCAAGTAAAACCTATGGGAAATGCATTTGAATTTGCTCCATTTTCAGTAAATACTAGAGTACTTCAACCATAGCGTTCCTATGCCCTAAACCAAAATTAATGAAATTTATCTATTTTATACAGTTCTTACTCTTTAAAAAAACAAACACAGAAATAATACACTGGATAATCACACATTACTAACAATTATCATTGCTGCTAGTGTCATCCTACAAAGGAATCATTTGCTCTTCTGATGGGGAGAGCCATTCACAACCATTCCACTCATGCCTGCTTTAGCCCAGAAAGTAGGAAACTCTGTCCTCCTCGAAGTTTTTAAAAGGGATTCCACTCTCTTTCCACTCCTCCCTCACTCATCCTCCCACAAAAACCGGAATGCCCTATCCGGTAGAATTGTAGAAAAGGGTGATTTGTCACCTACTCTCTTCTCAGATCTGTCTGTATGTGAGGGCAACAACTGTCCCATCTACCTCCTGCCACACACTTTCCCCAAACCCCTGTACTCTTCTGTTGTGTTCTCTTAAATATTCCAGTAAATCCTCCTAACTGCCCTGTAGGACAAGACGGTTTGTTCATTAGGTCAGCCTAGAAAAGTTGCTATTACACCATTTGCAGATATAAGAAATATATAATGGGAAGGGAAGTATATTACCTTACTATATAAGGAAAGAACATAGCTGCCTATTGAAAATCTAGATGTGTATCTTGGATCCTGGCCTATGGCAAAGGGGTATAACCTTTGGCTGGATAAACTCATAGGAACCTCCAACTCCTTCACAAAGGGAATTGTTCTCAACACACCCTTTTGTTAGTTTCAAAAATTATACCTTAGGTAAAAATACACATGTATGAGAAGGGAGTTTTCTGGGGAAAAAATGTATTCTATGTATATCACTCGACCTGGCACAGAGTGAGCAGGTAAAGACTACGAATTGTTCCCTAGTGTCCACTCTCTTCTTCCTTCTAGAAAGAGAAGACCCTACATTTTAGATAAACCTACAGCCAAACAGTTGAAGATATTCCTCTGGTGTTCAGTATGGCCCCATGAAAACATTCAGGCCAAATGGGCAAAGGTAGAAATTATCTAAATTCAGAGTCACCTCCTGAAAGATAAATCATCTTTCTTTGCCCTTGTACAGCTATGACAAGGGCACAGAGGTAAATCAGCTTCCACTACAGAGATAGCTGACACAGTTGCTCAATTCTTCTCTTGGACACATTTTCTTCATTTGGTTTCCAGAATACTATAGTATCCTTATGTTTCCTCTCCTGACTTAACTGCTTCTTCTCAATTTTCTTTGTTGGTTCTTTCTGTTCTCCTAACACTGAAATTGCCCAGAGCTCAACCAGTCCTTGTTCCTCTTCTTAATTATAATTACTACTTTGGTGATAATTTCATGGCTTTAAATGCTTTCTATATACAGGTGATCCTCAAATATGTCTCTCTAGCCTTGATTTCTCCACTGAACTCCAAATTAATCTATTCAACTACCAAATCAAATTTTTCCATTTAGATGTAACAAAATTTTGACATGTCTTAAACTGAATTCCTTATCTTCCTCCAAAAAAACTGTTTTATCTATTGTCTTCCCCATCTCAATTAGTAATTAGTCCGTCCCTCCACTCTTAGGCCAAAACCTTTGGAGATACCCTTGGTTCTTGCATAGCACATCTAATCGACCAGCAAATGTTGCTCTATGTTCTATAATGAAAATCCAACTTCTTTGTACAATTTCTAATGCCACCAGGTCCAAACACCATCATCTCCAATCTGGATTATTTTAATAACCACCCCAGTTCCTTCTTCCCCGATTTCTAAGTATTCTAGCCAGAGCAAACCTTTCCTGCTGAAAATATTCCAAAGGTTTAAAAGATTTCATAATCACTTATAAAGACCAACAAAATATGACCTCTTGTTGCTTTGCTGACTTCATCTCCTAATTAAGATCTCCCTCATTCTGTTCAAGTCACAATACTTATTTATTCCAAGAATACAATTTGCAATTACCATCCCAGAGCACTCACAATAGCTGTTCTCTGTCTGGAATTGTCTTCTTTCAGAAATCTGCATGACGCATTCCTCACTTCATTTGCTGAAATGACACCTTCTCACCTTAACCAACCCTATTCACAAAGGCTAATACTCTATCTCACACACGTGTGTATGGTTGCATGAGCATACACTGGAAACCTTCCCTATTCTGTGTCCCTGCTGTATTTTGTCAAATAACACTTCTTTTTAGCAAAAGGTACTATTTATGCATATATTCAGGTTACTGATTGCCCCGCCATACTACAAGAGGTTATAAGAGGGTAAAAACTTATGTTTATTTTATTCCTGATAAGCTACTAATAATGCTAAGCATATAATAATAGTCTCTAAATGAATATTTCTCAATGAATAAATAAATGATCAAAGCCCTCCATACAGTATCAGTACTCCCTCATGCCTAGCCTATTTTGGGAGAAAGAGAAAAACTTCTATATTATTTTAGCCATTTGTATTATATCCTAGTATATTTTGAAACATGAGCATCTGATAAATGTTTCTTTTCATCTTCCTTGCTCTGTCACAGCTATCGGTTTCCTCAGCTATAAAGTAAGGCACTTGAACAGGATGATTTCTAAGGTTCTTTCAAACTCTCAAACTGGACATTCTAGATGCTTACATAGATGCCAAGGGAAATCATAACTATGCAAGGTAATGAAGGAAAACTGTCGAGATACGTCAGACAGAAACTTGGGGTTGAAAATCATACTAAGAGTGATTACTTTCTTAAATTAACAGTCTTACCATATTTAATGGAGTAAATAAAAAATGAACCAAATCTGCAGCACTCGGATTCTGGATGTGAGACTTCAGTTTGGACTGTAGCATTAAGAAAACAGATGAACAGATTACTATGATGTCATCAAGCAAAAAACAGATGCTCCTAAAGGTCCAACACAGACTCAAAGCAAGAGTTCTTTACTGTTAGTTTCACTTGTGAGATACGAATCAGCCTAGGTAAATCAGATTAAAAGAATTTAGTTTAAAAAAAAGTTAGGAGTTGCTCTTTTTTTTTTTTTTTCATTTTCTTTTTTATTTTCTTTTTTTTTTTTTCATTTTTTTTTTAAATTTTTTAAATTTTTTATTCATTCTTTGTCTTTTTTAGTTTTTTACAAACCCTTGTGTCGAGGGCTGACTTTCAATAGATCGCAGCGAGGGAGCTGCTCTGCTATGTACGAAACCCCGACCCAGAAGCAGGTCGTCTAAGAATGGTTTAGCACCAGGTTCCCCACGAACGTGCGTTGCGTGACGGGCGAGGGGGCGGCCCCCTTTCCGGCCGCGCCCCATTTCCCGGGGACGAGGGGCTCTCCGCACCGGACCCGGTCCCGACGCGCGGCGGGGCGCGGCGGGGCACGCCACGCCACGTGGGGCGCGCGCAGCGGCCCGCCGGCGGGGACGGCGGGGGACCGGCTATCCGAGGCCAACCGAGGCTCCGCGGCGCTGCCGTATTGTTCCGCCTGGGCGGGATTCTGACTTAGAGGCGTTCAGTCATAATCCCACAGATGGTAGCTTCGCCCCATTGGCTCCTCAGCCAAGCACATACACCAAATGTCTGAAGTTGCTCTTTTTTAAAAAAAATTTTTTAAAGATTTTATTTATTTATTTGACAGACAGAGATCACAAGCAGGCAGAGAGGCAGGCAGAGAGAGAGGGAGAAGCAGGCTCCCTGCTGAGCAGAAAGCCCGAGTGGGCTTGCGGAGCTCCATCCCAGGACCCTGAGATCATAACCTGAGCCCAAGGCAGAGGCTTAACCCACTGACCCACCCAGGGACCTCAGGAGTTTTCTTTTTTGATAATTCACTTGGATATACAGGTTTTATTATCTGTTGGCCTAATGAAAAGCAAATCGAGACACACATACCGAAAAAATCCACAACAACTTTAGCTCTTCATTTCATCAGGAATATCCTGGCTAGAATTTGATTTCTTTCATTTGTTTCTTTTAACTATATACAAACAAATTTCACTTACCAGAAGGTTAAATCCATGTTTAAACTTTTGTAAACAGTCAATGAACTCATCAGGAGGGGGAGGTTTTGCTCGCAGAGTTAAAACACCCTCTAAAAGAAATAAACGGGAAGCGGGACAGATGAAAGCAAAGTTATCAGAAAATCTATTAAATGAAAAAGTAAAAAGCCACATTTGTGTCTGTAAAATTTGATCATTCCAGATACAGCACTTCTTAGCTACTCTGCTGCGTCTCATAGACTTACTGTAACAAGCTAAGATAATCCAACATTTCAAAAGGACCCTTCTCTGCTTAGGCACTACTAATTCTTCATCAATTCCATAGATACATGCTGTATCCTTTTTATGTCCCAATGACTATACTTATCATCACAAAGACTATAAAAATGTGTGAGTTATAAACCCTGCTCTGAAGGGCCTTAAAAACTTTAGAAGACACAAATCGGTACATAAAAAGATACACCAAGGAAGTGCTATAGAAAGAGACTGCACTGGGTTGGGAGATGGAAAAATGGATACCTAAAAGATGTTTCAAGGGGAAAGTAGCTTTTAAAACAGGATCTGAAAGGTCTGTTACACAGCAATTTGGTAAGAAAATGTCATAGTTGGATATAACAGCATCAGTTTAAAAAAAAAAAAAACATGGGGAAAGGAAACTCATGTATGTGAGAAGAAAAACCAAAGCACAGAAACCTGAGAATGGGAAAGTAGACCAAGGTTGGATTGTGGGGTGACCATGACAATCAGGGGGTTGGAGTAGACTTAAATCTTAAATAGAACATGGACTTAAATAGAACATGGAATTAACATGCTGTTCAGAAGAATGAAGTGACTACATTAGAGCCTGAAGACAGCTGCCCTCCAGAATAGAAGACTGAAGGCTTGAAGACTCTTAGAGAGCCGGGTAAAAAATGATGACAGCTTGAAGCAGACATTAGCTATGAAAATGAAAAGGGAAACAACTGGATATAAAACACACTGAAGGGGCGCCTGGGTGGCTCAGTGAGTTAAAGTCTCTGCCTTCGGCTCAAATCATAGTCCCAGGGTCCTGGGATCGAGCCCCGCATCAAGCTCTCTGCTTTGCGGGGAGCCTGCTTCCCCTTCTCTCTCTCTGCCTGCCTCTCTGCCTACTTATGATTTCTGTCTGTCAAATAAAAGAAAAAAAAAATCTTAAAAAAAAAACACACTGAAAAACTAAAATCGATTTTGGCTGCATGCTGGAGAATGAAGTCATGCAAGAATCTGTGCTCTTAAATCTGGATGACCAAGAGGATAGTACACTGAATAGAGTACACAGATAGTACACAGAATACAGCAGGAATAACTGCTTGAGACATAAGGAAGCAATAATACTTAATTTCAGACTATAGGGAGGTGAGGTATATTCAGATGTACACATCTGGAAGAAAAATTTACAGGTCACATGCTTAGGATGTAGACATGAGCTAGAGAAAGACTGGGAGGTCATGCGTCATGAAAGGGATATCTACTTACTATTCTTTGATGTACTTCATTTGCTCCACAATTCTAAGTTTATACATTTTGAGGCCTTTTAAATAACTACCTACAACATACCCCAAAACCGCTTGCACATGAGCTGGATATATTGTTTGGGAGTTATGGGATTAAAAAATTCAAATCTATTGATATTTGTTAACTATTTTAATGAGAAAAATCAATCCTTTTAACAAAACAATGAGGTTCTCTAAAATAAAATAAATCAAAATATGGTAGGAACAGAGCTATGATTTTAACAGACATTAACGAAGGGGTCACTGGCTGAATCTCAGAGTCTCTGTGATTTAGGTTAAGTATCCCAGAGTCTTTTCTTACCGTAGCCAACTTGGAACCAAAACCGACCATTCCCTGGACTCTGCTTAGTCTCTGCCTAAATCCCAGGTGCAATCCCAACACTAGAAAAGGGACTTTTTGGCCCACTGTCAATGGAGTTTTGCTAAGCAGTTCCCAAGGGCAGAAACTCTGCCTAACACTGGAATTCTGAATGGTTTAAGAAAATCCAACTCACCTCCTGGTCCTTTCTTTTTACCTTTCTTACTTTTCTTCCTTTTAGAAAGCTCAGAAAATGCTTCAGCTGCTTTTTGGAGTTTTGTGATAAAAAATTCAATGTCATCCAAAATATGGTTTAATATTTGCTGGAATTAGAAATCAGAGAATAAAATATAAGCCAAAATAAAACCATTTTTGCCTTGACTGTATACTGTTAGTCAATAAAGGAAAATCAGAAAGCTTTTAAAAAAAATACCTCCCACATGCAACTCTCAAGTTTATCACTAATTCTATGAAAAAGAATTGAACTAAATATACCTATATGTGCAGCTAAAGTCTGACATTTTTCTTTACCTTAATTTTGTTCTATTTTCAATACCATAAAGAAAGCATTCACAATATCTATTCAGATTATTATTTTCAACTACTTTAATTCTCTCATGGTGTTCTCCCACATAAAGTTAGAGGGAAAAATCTGAAGAAACACCTTATTAGAAGAGCAAAGAGAAATTTTGTTTTTCTAATAAATGTGCCAACAATATTATTTCATGGAATTAAAGGTTTATAGAATGTTGTGATAACCAAATAAACACACAGATAATCTAGAATCATTATTAATGAGTTTCCATGTGGTAAAATAGAATTCATGATGAACTGTTTTCAGGGATTATTGGATCAGTTATTTTTCTCCTTAAATGGTTTTATTTTTAATTTTTATTTATTTTTTAAATTTCTTTTCAGTGTTCCAGAATTCAGTGTTTATGTACCACACCCAGTGCTCCATGCAATACGTGCCCTCCTTAATACACACCACTAGGCTCACCCAACCTCCCACTCCCCTCCCCTCCAAAAGCCTCAGTTAGTTCCTCAGAGTCCACAGTCTCTCATGGTTTGTCTCCCCCTCCAATTTCCCCCAACTCCCTTCTCCTCTCCATCTCCCCATGTCCTCTGTGTTATTCCTTGTGTTCCACAAATAAGTGAAACCATATGATAATTGACACTCTGCTTCACTTATTTCACTCAGCATAATATCTTCCAGTCCTGTCCATGTTGATACAAAAGTTTGGTATTCATTCTTTCTGATGGAGGCATAATACTCCATAGTGTATAAGGACCACATCTTCTTTATCCATTCGTCTGTTGAAGGGCATCTTGGTTCTTTCCACAGTTTGGCAACTGTGGCCATTGCTGCTATAAACGTTGGGGTACAGATGGTCCTTCTTTTCACTACATCTGTATCTTTGGGATAAATACCCAGTAGTGCAATTGCAGGGTCATAAGGAAGCTTTATTTTTAATTTCTTAAGGAATCCACACTGTCTTCCAAAGTGGCTACACCAACATGCATTCCCACCAACAGTGTAAGAGGGTACCCCTTTCTCCACATCCTATCCAACACATGTTGTTTACTACTGTATTTTTAATTTCATTCATTCTGACTGGTATAAGGTGGTATCTCAATGTGATTTTGATTTGAATCTTGGATCAGTATTGATTATCTCACATACTATAGTCTTAGGTGACTTTCTCAAGTACATGTGAAACCTGACATTCTTCTAATTTAAAAGACTAGAAACTGGGATTAAATAAACTTTTAAGTATAATAAATAATGGTATAATATAAAAATTAAATCCCAATCTTCAAATTCCTATATATGTTTCCAAACAAGCTAGGAATGTGTATAACATAAATGGGAATTATATTGAGATCATATTTTATTATTACATCACAGGGCACTGTCATTCTGTTAAGTAAATTACTATTTTATTGCTAATAAAAATAAATACAGCTTTATCTTGAATAAAGAGTTAAAATCTACATATCTGCTTTTTAAAAATTCCACTTAACTTTTATGTTTCAGGCATTATAAACATTTTTAAATAAATGTCATGAAGAGATATTTAGCAGACATTTCAATTATGAATTACCAACTACCAAAAAGTTAAAATTCCCCAAATCTGATAATTTAAATTCCTTTATAAACTAGTTAATATGCTAGTTCTTCTACTAGAGCCCTATGCTACTAAATATTGGCCTAAAGGCAAAAATGGTTAAGAAAAAAGCAGTTCAAAGGGCATAACCACCAATGGAAAGAGAAAATACAGTATGCACAAAACATCTTTATTTAAATCAACTTTGTTTTCTCTGCTGATATTTTTTTCCTCTTCAAAAAAAAAGGCAATGGGGGCTCCTGGGTGGCTCAGTGGGTTAAAGCCTCTGCCTTCAGCTTGGGTCATGATCCCAGGGTCCTGGGATAGAGCCCCACATCAGGCTCTCTGCTCAGCAGGGAGCCTGCTTCTTCCTCTCTCTGACTGCCTCTCTGCCTACTTGTGATCTCTCTTTCTGTCAAATAAATAAATAAAATCTTAAAAAAAAAAAAAAAAGGCAATGGCCTAAAGAGGAATGTTGGACCTACCACGTCTCTGTCAATTCGGGCCGCCATCATCTCTGGTGGTTCCTCCTGCTCATGGTACTGCCTTGGTTTCTCAACTGAAGGAAGAAGAATCACAAGTCTTTCAACCTGTTACCTAAGCGAGATCAATCTAGGTAATGAAACCTGAAAAGCAGCTAGCAAAGAGTGCCACTTGCAAAAGGAAACACCTTCGCTGGACACAAAATCAAAACTGCTCATCATCTGTGAATGACATGCATTCTTGACCTCACCAAGAAGCACTTGGCCAGGCTGATGTGCTGGCCTTCAACCTTTATGATGTCTATTTACCCTGTAACTTTCCTCTCTATTTTCCCTCTTCTCAAGGACAGCTGCCTGTAGAACCAACCCTAATTTCTCACCCTATAACTCCTACACAAGAAAGAAATATAAACTCACATTTAAGCACCTGCTCCTCGAAAAGGGGTCAACTAACTTCTAATGCAACCTCCCGAGTTTATACATTCCACCACTGTGATTACAACAAAGCTCTGGGGGTTCTGACATTAATGTACTTTTCAAAAATTCTAGTTGTCATTAAGCTTAAAACCCAGTGTTGGGCTTACTGATTTACACTTTCTAAGTATAAATACCTACAGGATTTGCAAATTAAGTAATACTTATCTTAAGAGCATTCAAGATGTTAAGTTGGCTCAGTTAACTAAAGCATGATGTTAATCATAAGGTTATTATAATGTACTCCCTTCTGGTTAATACTACCATTAAACAGATACTTCTACAAATATTTCACAATAGATTAAATAAAAGAAAAATTGTACAGATGAAACAGGAAAAATGTAAGATCAATAATGGAAAAAACTCATACTACATCATCATGACTCATGATGTTCAATATAGAAAACTACAAAAAATACTGGGACTTCTGTATTGCTATACCTCTTCTATGCCTTTCCCTACAAATGGAATACTGGCCCCCAAAAGAAGAAATTATGGAGTCTTATGAAAGTTAATTAGTGGTTCTTAAGTACTTTAAGATAATCAGAATTTATATTTATGAAATCTTGCCAGTTAAATGCTGTTTTACATGGAGTTAGTGGCTTCCTACAGAAAGCAACATGTTGAACTTGAAATATAGCTAGTTAGAATTCCAGATTAGCCCCAAAATATCATTTAGAGGGTGAGGTAAGCAGAGATTCAGTATCTTGAAGGCTTTCTCACAGTCTGTGGCACCACTTGGAACCCACTGCCACTACTCTACAGAGTTCACTGTTGGAAGTCAGGATAAGTGCACGTCAAGGATTCAAAGGAAAAGTTTAGTCTGAGTTAGCCAGAGCCTTCAGAGGGACCAAAAAGATACTCCTTTTGGGGGGATTTCCAACCAAAAACTGGCTTGGATCCAGACAGAGCCTCACATGATAAGTGTTACGTTCTATTTGGCCTAGTAGAAAATAAGAATTTCTGAAAATTCTTACTCTCATTTAAGTAGATAAGCTTGCACAGCATTTTTTAGACAAAATCTAATTAGAGTCCCAAAACATCCCAGAAACAAAATTTTCTCTTTCTTGTAAATTATATTAGGTTTTACAGATGTTTTCACAAATTTACTCAGAATATTTAGAAACTCCTCTTAAAATATTTCCTCAGCTTCAAGGAAGACTATTTTGATCCCTCTGAAAAAAAACCACACCTCTTCTACCAAAACAGTAGTAACAAAAGTACCATATGAACACAAAAAGTAGGAAACACTCTAAACTCCAGTTTTCTTAAACACAAAATTTCACAGAAAAAAAATGGATCAACAGAAATTTGTATGATTTCTAAAAATAAATTGTTATGAAGTTAAGTATTCTGCTACTTCATTTTTGATAAATGGATGTTTCAGAGATTTCTTTCTTTCATCTGATTGGTAGCTGGATTTAAGTGTAAATCTCTAAAAATAACTTCAAGGATACAAAAAATATAAGTAAAATGGAAAGCAATTCAGAAATAAAAAAGTCGATTTGGCAAAAATGAGACAAACCACATGTTGTATGTATTACACTGCAGTAGAGACTGTTGTAGACATTTGCTTTCAGATTCACAGAAACCCATGAATTATTATCCCTACTTTACAAGTGAGGTTGAAACACACAGAAATACTGTCCAAGGTTATTACACAGCAGATCCTGGTCGTACTCCAGGGTCCAGCCTTTGACTCAGCAGACTTAATGTCCAGAGCCACTCACTGATGGCCACCAAGTTCTATTTTTTAACTACATTGTTAGTTATCTGCATGAATAATGCCTTATTAGATAAAGGATAAGTGACTTAAGTCCATTGAACAATAGGGCAAAAGAGTGATGCTCTAGTCTTCATCAAACTCAAACTCACTGGATCACAGTTTATTTACTCATAATGAAGAGACTGGACCAAACATATTTGAAGGCATTTTCAGTCATAAAAATTTCAGATTTGATTAAAAAAAAATTAATAAAACCAACATTCTTACATATAAAAAGTTATGCTAAGTTCTATGCTAGGATTATTTGTCTTTGAAAAAAAATGTCAAGGTAAAGTGATGATGCACAGAGAGGGCCCCTTTGACAAGTTTAGCAAGAAGGAGATGCTTTTACTCTTGTCCTAATACTGCCCTGATAGCCTTTATCATGTAAGCACAACAATTTTCCAAACAGGAGAGTGGTAAGATAATAATAATGGAAAGAATTTTGAAAGACAGTCTTTGCAAAAAAAAATTTTTTTGTATATAAAAAATGTATAAAATGTATTACCATTTTTTGTTAGTTGAGTCAAACTTCCTATTTTTGATCATATTTTTTTAAAAAGACTGTAATCCTAATGCCATAATTATTTAAATGACTGATCTGAACCCTCATATACAATAGTCTTATAGTGTCCAACACTTGAATTTCCTTCATCTAAGTGTGGTATTTTTTTTATTAAAAAAAAGCTAACCTCAAGCTTCAGCTCAGAAATCAGTACCTGAATTTGAGCAAGAATTATGTCACAACCCAAAGTCAATGTTAAATAAGCAACAGTCCCTAGAGATACTCACAGTCCCCTTGGTCAGCGGCCCATGCAGACCAGGCTGCCACCCGACTACGAACATCCACCTGGGTAACGGTCCCAGGGGGCACCGGGGCAGGAGCTCTTGGTGGAGGCGGTATACCGGGGTCTGCTTTGGAAATCATCCTAAAAAAGATGAAAAAAAAATAGAATTTTTACCATCTCCATGTCTATCAATTCTCAGTTTATGGTATTAGTTCTTCAACCTTAAGAACAATGTCAGGGGGAGGACAAAAAGGATTTCCTAACCATTTCATATTATGTATATTTACAAGTATATATGAAATACAAAAACACAGAAAATTTTTAATTCATCTGAACATTAGGTTTAATTTTTTTCTGGGTCTCCCATGACTGGGAGAGGTCTCCACATACCTATTTGTACTCTCCCAGGCTACCTTCCCTTAAACTGCCACTCAGCTGTCCTGACCCTGACTACACATATGAGAGAAGGCTTCTCAGACAAAGACCAGAAAACACACAGAGAAAGGTGCACACGTGTACTGGACAAACTCGGAAGAGCGAATGAGCTGAAATCACAGGCTGTATTCTGTAAAACAGACCTTCATTGAAGATAATTTTTCTAAGTCCTTAGAGCAACAAGAAAAACAAACCCAAAAAACAAAAAGAAAAACACAAATAAAAAAAACCTTAATTTCTTTCAATGTTTTTACCTCAGGGCTTCTGGCCGCCTCTTCTGTTTCCCTCCTTTACTGTCACTGATTGCACTCTCAATGTCTTCACTAATGAGGTTTGCCTGCAATGGAAGACAAGTTATCTGGGGGGTCATAGATTTTTCTTGTCTTGATGTATAGGTTCAAACAGCAACAACAAAAGGGATTATGTTCCCTGTCTGAATCAGTAAGCGTCCTGATGCAAAAGAAAAGTGTTCTTTTTTGAAAATGTGCTTTCAAAACATGACTCTTGGCAGTTTTTTGGTGTGACTTTTATGACAAATTTCAAAAACTGAAGAAATTCTCAAAGATTATTTAATCCAGATCCCATTAGTTTAGACAAAAGCTATCTCTGCATACAGCCAAAGAGAAAAGGATTTGCATATGCTGGAATTGTAAGTATATATGGAAAATGTAACTGTGAGAAAATGTCTGCCTAAAAAGAAATGAAGGGGTTAGAAGTGCACGCCTGTAGAGCAGAGCTCCTTCCCCTTTCTCATCCTCAGGCTCCAGGAGGGGCACCCATTAACCTACTGGAACAAATCACTCAGTCCCAGCAGACACTTCCAGTTCGGGACAAATACAATGTAATCATGGGATGAACCCCAACCCTAAGATAGAGAGAGCATGAGTGAGGAGAAGGTCAGAGGGAGAAGCAGAATTCCCATGGAGCTGGGAGCCCGATGTGGGACTCGATCCCGGGACTCCGGGATCATGACCTGAGCCAAAGGCCATCGTCCAACCAACTGAGCCACCCAGGCATCCCAGTTGTACCCTCTTTGATATCTACTTTATTTTGTCATTTTAGGTAAAAGCTAACGTTCTCCAATTAACTCCTCTAATACTTTTCCAACAAGAATATTTGATTTGGTCTTCTTGGGAAACAATGAGAAGTTAGCAGCTTCTTAAGTTTATTTTGTTTGGTATGAAGTTTATTTATGGCCAGTGATGATTATTGCATATTAAATTCCTGCTGGGATGTACTTACCTTCTATTTTCGTTCCTGCCTGTTCTCTGTCACTATGTATGTTTTTCTCAAATATGTACAATGTATATTCTTTTACCATAAGCACAGATAATCATAACATTTTAGAGCTGAAAGGAAACGTCAAGATTATCTAATCTGTCCTCTTTGCTTTATAATTAATGAAACTAAAGAATTCTCATATAATGGCTTGGCCAAGGTCACATTCCCTATTAAATGTGAGGGCTAATGCACCCTAGTTCAGAGTTACTTCTATAAAACTATCTTAGTTTCAGGAAGACATCATAAACATCGTGTCGAAGACTCTGTTATGTGTGATATTAAATAAAATTGAAGATGCTTAGGAACCCTGAACTTCCTGGACTCATCTTTCTAAGGAAAATTTTACTATAGAGGTGGGCAGGAGCGTTGTATAAAACGCCGTAATAAAGAAACTTCAAAACTCAAAAGTGATGTTGTAACATGACCCATATAAAAGAAACTACATCATATTTCATTGTGTTTATATTTTCAATGTGTCAAGGATAAAAAAAAAAAAATGGCCTCATGTGGAACATAGCACTCATGAGCAAAAACACAGAGCTGCATAGTGTTATTTGAGTTTTTAGACAAAACAGTAATTCAGTAAATCTGTTTCAGACCCATCAATACCACCATCCCCGATCAGATAAAGCAAGCCCTTTATTCTCAACATTGAAATCCAGAAACTTTACTCAGCACAGTAACTCTTAGTTTCACAGTAAATTTTAGAGCACTGAAGCAAACACCAGATTTAAAATGTCTTTTAGTTTAGTCCTCTGTTTTAAAAATATTTTAATTAAACTTCAATATATTTTCAGAAAAAAATATTCACATTAATACTTACTTAATACTTAACAAATCTAACCTTGCAAAATTCTTAATACCTTTCATGACTTTCAAAATGTACTACATAAAATTCTGATGAACATCACTATGTAAACTATATAAATACCACAGTTATTTTCAAGTAAAATTTTTAGAAAGTCATCTATACATAAAGCAAGAAAAAGAAAAATATGAAATAGACTGTTGACAGTCAATCTTAATTCATCTATCATATTTTAATGTCAAAGAAATACAGAAAAGATCAAATGACACTTCACGCTAATCTCCCAACATTTCTTTATAAAATAAAAATTACCTGTATGTTTTATAATATAGTCACAGTGATAAGTCACTGCTTTGGCAAAGCACCAATCAACTCAACCCAAAATGATTCCCCTTTTGGAGAAATCAACTCATCACCTAAAAATATTCAAGGTTGGTGATAATTTCTAATGTCCAACAAAGCACCACAAGTGATATGTATTTGCAAATTACGGTGTACTGTGAATACCAATCTTCAGAATACAGCATGTTTTTACTGGTAACTGTGCTTAACTACTTTCACATTATTACTTAGGGATTACCCATCCTGAGCAATTATTCAAGTCACATAATTAAATGGTGAGCTTTAAATCTGTATCATGGAAAATGTCTAAGGGTTTCATTACAATAATCCATTTTGTGTGATTAGTGCAGAATAAAATAGGATGGCATGATTACTTATTGTCCATAAAGCACAATTTTAGAAGAATCAATTTTTAATTATATAAGTCCAAGTAACTCAATGAAGAATTCAATATATTACCTATGCCTGTTTTTTTTAAATTAATAGAATGCATCTTTCTTTTTTAAAATACTACTCTATTTCCTCTTTATTTACTGGAACTCCCAGAAAGATATTAAGGTATTTGTTTTCCTTACAAAATCCTAAGAATCTAGAAATCCACTGGTCATGTGACTGAAGTGGCTAATCTAATAGCTGTCAGAACATCTAACTGAAAGGGGGAAAAATTTGCTATTCTTTTACCTTAATCTCATCACACTGGAAAAGATGAAGATCTGGCTTGTTTTGAGTTGGCTCTTTGCACACCAGGGCAAGAATTGAATCATAGTTACAGGAATGCATCACAGCTTGGCAGTGCTGGATTGTGCTTAAAGGAAAATTCTCTAGTTCATTCTGTAAACAAAGTAAAAAAATAACTTGTAATTTTTATTGAGTATCTAAAATCTACTGAACAAAGAGCTGTAGACACTGTACAAATAATTTTTGAAGTCTGAAGTCCACACTGACGGTGAATACTAGTAAACCCTGCAGACATAGAGATGGAGTAGATACAAGGTGGCAACAGAGAAACAAGGTGGAGCTAGAAGGTGAGTGGGAGAAAGAGCAACAAAAAGGAAATATTTAGCAGAGGAATGAAGTTACGTTCTTAATAAACAGAAGAAATACTGAATTTAGCACTACTGACTTCCTCAGGTTGTGAAGTAGAAATGATATTTTTAAGAGAAAAGTAAAGTGGGGCCTTTTTCCACAATGATTCACCATTTTAAATGGCATTTTTTCCTCTCTGCCTATATGTCAGAATTTCCTTTTACTTGAACATTGAACAGTCATACTCTTTTAATTTCTACCTTCAGTAATTCCAAATGTTAGGCTAAAAATAATATATCATTTATACTTTTAAAAAAGATTTTATTTATTTATTTGACAGAGAGTAAGAGCGCAAGTAGGCAGAGTGGCAGGCAGAAGGCAGAGGGAGAAGCAGTCTCCCCACTGAGCAGGGAGCCTCATGTGGGGCTTGATCCCAGGACCCCAGTATCATGACCTAAGCTGAAGACAGACGCTTAAGGACCGAGACACCCAGGAGCCCCACACTTTTTTTTTATTTCAATGACTCTCTCAAATGAAAAAATTCATTATATATATATTCATTCATTCTAGCCAAAAATGTTAAATAGCTGGGCCAGAAGGATCTCACTAAAAAATACATTCTTCAAAGTAATTAACATGTTTGTTAGTATAAAAGTGAATACTCCCTAACCTATAAACAGTTACCTAAATAAAATACTGACAGATACTTAATGAGCTTTCTGAATTCTATACTTAATGAGATATATTTAAAATGCTTATTGTGATACTAATGCCTTTATACAAATAGTAAGTGGATCATAATGAATTAATGAGAGAAACTGATTTTTTTAAGTAAAGAAAATACAATATCTGCAGGGCACCTGGGTGGCTCAGTGAGTTAAAGCCTCTGCCTTCGGCTCGGGTCATGATCCCGGGGTCTTGGGATCGAGCCCTGCATCGGGCTCTCTACTCAACAGGGAGCCTGCTTCCCCCTCTCTCTCTGCCTGCCTCTCTGCCTACTTGTGATCTGTCTGTCAAATAAATAAATAAAATCTTTAAAAAAAGAAAATACAATATCTCCAATAAATGAAAATTGTTAAATAAAGAACAAATAAAAGAAAAAAAGCAGCAACTTTGATTACAGATAGCATATACACACATACAGCATACCATGAATTTATTCTAACTTTTGATTCCCTGAGGTCCAGCAAAGGCAAATTTGGGTTCCATCAAAATAAAATGCAATTTATCAGAGGACCAGAAATAACAAAATTTTCTTTCTTTGAAAAAGTAAATTAAGTACTATCCTTCCTTTATATATAATAACGTAAAACAATGAGGATGAGAGAAGCACTCGGTTGCTGTTCTCTCACTGTGTCCGATGGAGTTGAGAAAACAAAGGGCAGATCTTACTCTGAGTCCTACCAGAATAGTCTAAGATGATAAGGACCGTTGTTTTCTTTATCTTAGCAACTCAAATGCTTATCAGATGATGGGACTCAGAAAAGTCCTGTATTGAGAGCTCCAGCATCATACCTACCAGTGGTTGTGCAAAATAAAGGTGCCTGCTACAGGGCTGGTGAAAAGTTAACACACACACACAAACACACAATCCCTTCATCCCAGGTTACTCAGTGACGGTTTGCCTAGTATATAATTAATATATGTCATAACGAATAAGGCTCCACTGGGGCCTTATTTCAGTGTTATGATTTTTTTTTTCTCACTTCCTCCATCTCATCCTTTGTGGTTTAAAAAAAAAAAAAAAAACATGTATCCCTCTATCTCTAGTTTCAGGAACTGATTTTTGTGGGCATAATGTCTATGCAGTAGTATATTTCTTCTTTAAATTCACTGACAAATATTTTATTTTGTCAAACTTTCATCCCCTTTTAAACAATATGACCTGCATGCCAACATAAATACCTGTGGAACTTTCCTGGAAGTGAAATCATCTAAATTTTAAAGACTTACCTTTGATTCCAAATCAATCAGGCTCACAGCTCTGTCGTCCACTTGAAGAATCATATCCTGGGTCCACACTTTGCCCTTGGCATCGAGCAATTTCAGCTTCCTTATTCCATCATCAACAGTTATCATAGCATCTTTCCGATCCAGAACAAAGGTAGTCAAGTGCTTATGATTGACAAAAAGGAAAAAAGTACTTATAACACACACATCCAATCCAGAACAAAGGTAGTCAAGTGCTTACGATTGACAAGAAGGAAAAAAGTACTTATAACACACACATTCTCTTAGTTTTCCGAAAGAAAGCGACCTAACTAACCAAAGTGACCTAACCAAAGTCAGTGACCTAACCAAAGTCAGCGAGTGGAGCAGGGAGGGGCCAACACAAGGTCTCCTCCAACGTCTTGGCTCTCTTATTAAGATAAGAAAGTCAAGCAGGTTTTTGGTGAATGGAGTCATAAAATAGCTAAATCTGTATAATACTGAGCCATGCTGAGCTACATAAATAGAACATAAATTCTGAACAGCTTAAAAGCATTCTCTTAAGACTGATCCCTCCCACATCATTCCAGGCTGGTTACTTAGGTGCTGAGCCACAACAGGCCCTTTGCACAGACATAGGCAGACAGGAGTGGGTAGTCAGCTACCACTGTAGTAACTGTCAAACTCGCCATGGTACTGAAACGAAACCTCACATCTCATGAAGCATGCTTGCTATGGGTAGAAAACAGAAAATAAGAGCAATTTAAAAATTACTTCCTACTTAAATATGTTCTATAGGAAGCAAAAGTCACCTATGTAGATTCCAATCAAGAGCAAATATATCTTAAAAGATAACTACACAGGAAAAATCAAACAAGAAAACCGTTGTTTAAATAGGTCTAAATCATGACTTTAGAAAAAACTAAAACTATCATATGATCTCCGTGATATGAGGAAGTGGTGATGCAACATGGGGGTTTAAGTGGTAGGAGAAGAATCAATGAAACAAGATGGGACTGGGAGGGAGACAAACCATAAATGACTCTTAATCTCACAAAACAAACTGAGGGTTGCTGGGGGGAGGGGGGGTTGGGAGAAGGGGGTGGGATTATGGACATTGGGGAGGGTATGTGCTTTGGTGAGTGCTGTGAAGTGTGTCAACCTGGTAATTCACAGACCTGTACTCCTGGGAATAAAAATATATGTTTATAAAAAATAAAAAATAAAAAAAAAAAACTAAAACTAAAACTAAACCACTCAGTGAAATCAAAGGTGTAATTTCAAAAAAAGATTCTAAAATATAAAACAGAAGCACCTGTCCTGTTTTTAAACAAAATAAAGCTGCCAATGATAAATAAGTGGCCAATTTATTTTCTATGAAAACGGACCCCAGATGAACAAGATACTTTGTTATTTTACACCTCAGTTTTACAAAAATCACAAAGAAAAAGATGAACACAACTCACAGCACATCACAGGAATAAAATAAAACATAATTCTGATTTTACTACCCAATTTTTAGGTCCCTCAGGGTTCATTCTAAATTTTAGCAAACATCAAAACATCTTACTTCGACACGATATTGGGATATATCAGACACACTGCTGACACTGTCCCGAGCATAATTCTTCCTTTGTTCTGAAAGAGAGGTTGAAGAAGTCATTATTTAGCCACTAACAGGCTGAAGTTCATGTATCAGTGTCTTGTGGCCATCTCTAAAACGAGTCTATCTCACATATAAATACAGTAGCTGAAAAGTCACCATTGTGTGGCATATCTGAAAACACTCATTATTCACATTAAATGAAAAAGCCTACAGAAAGCTTAAATGATATGCAAGAACAATTTGACCCAATACAAATTTTCAGAATCCCAAAAGTAAATCTAGAGTATCAATGTTGTCAGAAAAAGAGTTATTTAGTGTATGGGTTTTATTCATCAGATACCTACTCTTTGGTAAAAAGATAAAAACTGGCTTATAATTCTCTTCTCTTAGTGTACAGAGAACAAAACAGAATTGCCCAATACTGTCATAGATACTGTATTCTAGGAGTTAGACTACCTTATCAAGATAATGGCCACTACAAGGAACATCTCCTTTCACAACATCCAAACTATAGAGAGTGTCAGAGGAGATTCAAAACATGATTTAATCATACCGATTGCCATTAAATTTTAACAGTTTCCACACAGCTACAGAATAAACAAATGTGATACTCAGAATTGTAGATATTGGCTTTTAGAAAATAGGAGAGTCAGGTAGAAAGTTACTGCACCACACATTGGAAAAAGCAAAAATAAACCTTTATTTTCTTTCGTAAAATGCTGCAAAACCAAAACATAAGATATGTGGAGGCAATATTTTGTATTTGTTGTTCTCTAGTCAGGTAACTTGCTTATTTGTCAATTCAGAGCTGCCTATTCTTTCTAAAACAGAATGGTATGATGAAAAAGAAACCTGAGTAAGAACCAGAAGATTACTGACTCTAGCTTTGGCTCTCTCACTAAGTAGGATGCTCAATTAAGGCAAGACGCTTAGCTCTGGACCTCAGCACTCTTCTTGTAAAATGAAAGAGTGAAGTAAGATCAGACCTCAAGACTCCCACAGCACTAAGATTCAGACCCACACAGACACAAACACACATGCACACGTGTGCACACACAGGAACATACACACGCTCCTCAGCTTTCCTAATATCTAACTGCTTTCAAATATAAACATGTTTCTTTCAGTTAATATAGAAACTTTTAGATCTTCTTACAACTTCAGAAGTTGAAAAGTTCTCCGGAGCTATGAAAGCAAAGCAAGTATAAAAATATAAAGTATGGGGCGCCTTGGTGGCTCAGTGGGTTAAAGCCTCTGCCTTCAGCTCAGGTCATGATCCCAGGGTCCTGGGATAGAGCCCCGCATCTGCATCTGGATCTCTGCTCAGCAGGGAGTCTGCTTCCTCCTCTGCCTGCCTCTCTGCCTACTTGTGATCTCTGTCTGTCAAACAAACAAACAAACACATAAATAAATAAATAAATCTATCTTTTAAATCATAAAATATATATATATATATATACACATATATATGTATGTATATAAAGTACATATACAGATTTGGAATGTTAACAGAATTTTTGAAAACTCTGATAGAGTATTGTTTCACAATATATACAGTAGTAATCATCTTCTATAGTTACCTTAAAACCTAGATGAAAAATATCCATATTCCTCATATTATATCAGTCTGATATTATTCCTATATCTTCTATTTTGCTTTTGCAGCATTAAGTTATGTAACTGAAACAGACACACTACAAAATTCGGTATCTTCTACCTTTTTTCTTTTGTTTGGATGATGACCTGAAGAAGTATGATCCATCTGTTCCTACCAAAATAATGTGATCAAAAAGAAAGATCTGGTTTCACCTTAAATTTTTCTATTTCAATATAACAAAATGTACATAAGCTTCACTTACATGACTATATTCTACATACTGAAGAAAAAAAGACCATAAACAACCATGAATTTTCTGATTATTAGCCGAGCATTAATCAATGTGAGATAGTTAACAAATGGAAAACTGTTCTCAGGAGAACTGGTGACACACAATATAAAACTGAGGAACATATCTGACAAAAGCACTTTGAGAAATAATCCCTATTTCAGGATCACGGGTCTATCGCTTTCCAGCACGACTCTCTATGGCAGATGCAGGACATGGAGGTGGTTCTGTTTCCTGTGGTCTGACCGGCACAGCAAGAGAAATGGCCGTGGTTGCCATGGTAGCCAGTTGTGATATGGGAACCCCAGGACACTCAAATGCTTCACCGAGTCTTTCAAATAAGTAACTGGTAAACACAACTGAAGCTCAACTGTATGTTTTGTAATTAAAGATTCTCATTATGAAGTAGTAAGATGTGTTTTCCCCCATTTTTTAATACAGTTTCTTAATATCATAGAAACGTATTTTACAAGTACAAGAGAAAAACACTGCCTATTTGATAGTCTTTGTAAAGAACATGACATTCACTGATCACTGAATGCCTAGAAGATACGTGTTATTTCTAATACTCCAAATGCAGAATCCATTTTAGAAATTGTTAACCTGCTTTCTCTGCAATGTTGCCCAATAAATAAGAGGCATGTGTTATAAGAAATTACCTTTTAAAGATCCTAGCAGTATATAAATGCCATAAAATGGATTTATAAATAAGCTAGTAGTCCTAGTGATTTAAGCCAATGAATAAAGGTTAATATTAACATTTTAATACAAAAATTTTGAAAGAAAGTTCCTAAGAGGCAATTATGATACATTTCTTTTTTATGAGCATCGTATGTACTCTCAGGCACAGTCGTAAATAGTAATTATGCTCTTAAGCAGAAAATCTCACCAAAAGCCTTAAAAAAGCATGAGAAATCTAAATGAAGTCTCAGTGATACTCAAGATAAAGCCTCTAATGACGTTCCCTCCTTTCACAATGGTCATCAGCCTGGGCCACACACTAGAGTGAACTTGGAAAAACAGTGCCTGGCTCCCCACTGCTAGGGACTCTCCTGTAACTGGTTCAGGATGAGGTCTGGGCACTGGAATTTATAAACGCCAATTCTATTGTGCCGTCAGGACTGAAAACCACTGGTCCAAAATTTGTACAAACGCCAACTCATCTACTACATGTTACTCCCTGAAGTCGAAAATCTTTCTTTCCAAATTAAGAGCGTAAATCATAGTCAAATAGTATATTAAATCATCACTGAAGAAATCTGGCAGCAGATTTCTGGGTTTCTCATGTTATAGGCAGCTCAACTGCTCAGACAAAAGCCTTAGTTTCTATCTCCTTTTCTCTCTCAATCTGAATTGATTTTTCCTACTCGCTTCTATACCACAGACCAGAATATACAAACCCAAAGAAATGGAATAAGGTGAATTCAGTAACCAACGATGAAAATCCTTTACAGATTATTTTCGCATTATCGGATTGATGCTGCAGAATTTGATAATTCACTTCCAGACTGGGAGCATTAAATTCAGGTTTCAGAAGACTTCGGGTGACTGTGATGTATGGATGTAGGTTCATCGACTGTAATAGCAAACATAACACTCTTGGTGCGGGTTGTTGATAGTGAAGGCTACATGTGCAAGGTGGTACGTGGGAAATCCCCGTAGCTTCCTCTCAATTTTGTTACGAACCTAATACTGTAAGTCTTATTTTTTTTAAATGTATGTTTTGGGGTGCCTGGGTGGCTCCGTTGGGTAAGTGTGTGACTCCTGATTTCAGCTCAGCTCAGGTCATGACCTCAGGGTCCTGAGATAGAATCCCATATCAGATTCCGTGCTCGGTGGGGAGTCTTCTTAGAGATTCGCCCTCTCCCTCTCCCCCACACTCTGTCTCTCTCAAATAAATGAATGGATCATTAAAAAAAAAAAAAAGAGCTAATATTCAGATAATTTTATTTTCTCTTTCTCTGAAAATAAAGCATAGCTTCAAAGTGAGGATTTGGCAATTAAAAAGTAACATAAAAGTAGCTGCTGAGTATTTATTTCTCTCTCTAAATAAAACAATGGGCTACTGTTTTAATTACTTTAAACTTTCAAGCACAGTAAAAGAGAATTCCTTTTCCACTATTTTAGTGTATAATTTCCACAGAGGTGAGGTGCTTAATGGGAATCAGGGGAACACTGCGGGGTAAGAACAGCCTCTCATTATCTAGGCCGCCACAATCACAGTTTGACAAATCAGTATCAAAACTAAGATACTGTTTTTAATAACAAACAAGGTCATTTTTACAAAACTAAATTATTTAAGAGTTAATTTTACTTGTCTATTCAACAAATTGTTAAGACAGCTTATCCCATGAGAAGAAAAGAAGCTTTAAAATTTTCAGGTAAGGTGAACACTGCCAGTCTTCTTGAGTCATAAAACACCAGCACATTCTATGAAGCTGAACTGTGACTCTAACATGGCCTAACTGCCTGATAATATATAATCATGGGCCATTTATTTCTTGAGAATTAAAAAAAATTGCTCTTAAAAAAGAAGATTTGGGGTGCCTGGATGGCTCAGTTGGTTAAGCAACTGCCTTGAGCTCAGGTCATGTTCCTGGAGTCCCAGGACTGAGTCCCGGATTAGGACCCCTGCTTGGCAAGGAGTCTGCTTCTCCCGCTGACCTCTTTCCTCTCATGGTCTCTCTCTCTCTCTCAAATAAATTAAAAAATAAATAAATAAAAATAAAATAATAAAAAATTTAAAATAAATAAATAAATAAAAGATTTACATATTTTCTCCAGTTAAATACTCACTGTAAATGAAGATAGAGAAAAGAGAAATGGATTTTAATTCCTGAATGCCACCTGAATGTGTAAGAGATTGCTGGGCTCCAAATCTGACAATACACAAAGAGATTAATTCCCATCCAAGTTCAGAAGATAGAAAGGGACATGAAGAGAAGATAGGTACAAATAAATAAATAAATAAAATAAGTAAATAAAATGTGGGGTACAGATCTATTAAGAAAAGTGCTATATTCAGGAATATTCCTATGAGATAAGTCAAGCACTGTGTAAAAATAAAGAAAAGTTTATTGTAAAGTCAATTATATCGAAATGAATTATATGGTTTACAGATTAGTTATACTCAATTCTTACTAGTCCCTCCTTGAGAAGAAAAAAGAAAAACAGGAAAAACACAAATATATTTTCCTCCTTCCTGGCTTCACAAAAAAGTTCAAACTTGAGGCACCTGGGTGGCTCTGTGGGTCAAAGCCTCTGCCTTCGGCTCAGGTCATGATCCAGGGAGCCTGCTTCCCTTCCTTTCTCTCTGCCTGTCTCTCTCTGCCTACTTGTGATCTCTGTCAAATAAATAAAATCTTTTTAAAAAGTTCAATCTTAAGGCTGAATGAATAGAGAACGTGTCTATCACATTTAACCAATACAACAAAACAAATTTCATAGTTACTATAAATGTCAGTAATGATAAAATATATATATATATATACAGCTAACTGGAAAGTCTGTGAAACCTGAGTTTTTCTGGACAGAGGATGACTTTAAACAGCTGATTAGTATAAATGACTGTATTACAAATTCAGCAATATTGAATTTACGGAGAAGTTACTCTTCTAGGAAATTAAGCTATTCAGAACATAGCAGAGCCCACACTTAAATGAGTCCTCTGAATGGCAGACCGATGTCACAAGTCTGTACATTGAAACTTGCACATTTTAATATGCAGACTTTAATGGGATTCTTGATTCCCCACTTATAGCTTACTCTACTAAAGATTTTCCTTCTAGTTTTTCAGCCTGTATGTATCAGAAGTAATGCCAGAAGGAGGCACATTGACAACAGGCAAAAGTAACAGGCTTGGGACATAGCCACATGGAAAAAGTAGCCACAGATGTTCAAAAGGGAAAAGATTTTGAATGATTTGGTATAAAGGTAGAGAATACAGCCTCTGAGCACACCAAGGCACACGAGCTTATGTGCACTGATGACCGTCTGAGTCATCGATGGGAGACTACAGGCACCACGCCCTGGAGGAAGGGAAGTTTTAATATATTTTACAAGTACTTCCTTAAAAATGATATTAAATTTTAGTGCTTAAAGACTCTGACAAGCAGGCTTGTTGGAGAAAAATACAAAATTTTCAACTCCTCAATAACAGTAGCCAAATGAAATGTTACTGTCATGAGGTATGTGGAGGAAACTGAAATTAATATTTATTCTCTATTTATGTTGTCAGGGACTTTGGTGATGTAGAGCCTCTCACATCCTGGCTTTGAAATTTCTTGTATCATAATGAAGAAATGACAAAGCAGGGTTATTAAACTGCAGTATATTTTAACTCCTTTCCTTGAATAAATGAGCACATATCCAAAAGAAGCAAATATATCATCATAATCATATAGTTCAGAGTACAAAAAAATATTTCTAGTAATATCTGGAATATAAGCTTAAAAATATGATGAAGATTACCCTTGATCCTGTCCAAGCATCACTGAGATTACACATATAATATCATTTGGAGGTAACATCAAAATATTAAATTTGAGGGGCTTGATTAATCTGAGGACCAAGGACAAAAAGTGGCTCTCCTATGTTCTTCCTCAATGCCATGACAGACTCATTACTTCTATTTTCTCATATAAACTTACCACAATATTATTTTCACTTCTATTTTGTAGATGAGGAAACTGGGGCGAAGAGGTAAAATCATTTGCCCAAAATGGCAGTCCTCTGGTAGAAGGCCCATAATTCAACCCAAAATTGCTTGGCCCCCAGAACCCATGTTGTCTCTCCGAGACTGAAGTTACTGAGTTCCTGAAGCAATGTAGGGGGGACATGATGGTGTCAGACCTGAAAAGCATTCTCATGAAAAAGACAAGCTGCATGAAACTCTAGAGGCAGTCAGTATCAAACCTGTGGCCAGCGTATAAAAAACAATGGTCATTACCATAAAACTCATGTTCCAGTGCACTAAATAGTATCTTCACATACCAAAGAAGTTCATGTACCACCCAGGAAAGAAGCTAATTCTTGAAAGATTTATTCAACTGGTTTAATCATTGTGAAAGGAGAAATTTTAAAGAAAATGGATACACAGCGATAAACTACGCTAAAAATCTTTACCAATTCCTGAGGAAAAAGAAAAAAGAAAAAAGAAAACTCGGGAGGCTAAACACTCAATGCTAACTAACTACAGTTGGAACTTCAACTACAACTTGCTTACTGCAAAGGTTCGTTCAAAATCTGAATGTATTTCTTCCCTATTTTTCACACCATTCATTCCACGGGCACTGACTGAGAGTTTCTTTTGGGAGGGAAGGGGGAGGATTAGATACAAAGAGGAATGAAACATTATCTGCAACTTCAAGGAACTTAAAACCTGCTTGTTTCTCAGCCAAATACATTTGCTAAGTCTTCTTTCTTCTTAATAAATGTCTCTTGGATTTGCCCCTTTCTTTCCCTCTCTTTGTATCCTCTGTTTTACCCATACACCGTTCATTTTTGTGACTATACAAGATTGTCACATTTTCTTATAATCAAGATTTGTAAAGTTATGTGACTCGGACAAATCATCTCACCTTAGAAAGGAACCTCAGCTTGTTCTATATGTAAAAAGGGGAAAACAGAAATTTCCTGCTTATAGGTTACTGATTTTCAATCCTCAGATCTATGATTTTTTGAAGACCCTCTTTACACAAAGTAAACATTAAAATTTGCAAATGACTTCTACATTTTATCCCTTACCCCTTTTCTTAACTCTCTGAAAACAGAGTTTTCGATCTATGGTATTTGCGAGATGATCGACACTCTTTCATCTGAACAAAAGTCTTAGGGCTATTACTTAGATGTCTGACTGACTTATTTCTATTCATACTCATCATAACCATCCTCAATACTGCTATGAGTGATCCAAGACAACAGACCTTTTATACCCCTGATGAAAAAACCTCAATGGCTAGGCATTTCCTGCAAACAACGTCCAGACTCCCTAGTATGATTCTTCCCACTGTGGTCCATGTTTAGATTTCTAAGCTTACTTCCCAACGCACCACCTTGCACCCTCGAGTTAAGACCAAACTGTGTGCGGTTCATTCATTCATTATATATTCATTCTGCAAGTATTGACTGAGTGTATATTATATGTTAACCACTGTGCTGTGCTATGCTTGGGGGATCCTGAAGTAATCAAGGCAGACATGGCCCAACTTCACAGAGCTCACAGTCTTGTTTATAAAGGGTTCGTACTGCTCTTTACAGCACCCACCAATCTCTCAAATGCCTGCCGCAGAGTTCAGCTCAACGCTCAGCTCCTCTATGAAATCCCTTCTGACTCCCAGCCCTACCACACAGAACTGACCGTCCCCACTGCACCTCAGACACTGCCATCCAAGTTTACGTAAATTTTTATTATAACAACGCATTTACTAGTCTACCTCACCAAACCAGTGCATAAGCAAGGACCACGTCTTGTTCATCTTTGGAATGACTAGATCGTCACTGAAAAGAGGCTATGAAGACTTTGGCCTGGCACACAGAAGTCCTTAATAACTACCTGCCTAGAAATGAAAGACTGAAGGAATCAATCATTTTGCTTTTTTTTTTTTTTTTCAAAACCAAACCAAACCAAACGACTTACTTTCTTCTTTTTCAGTTTCTTCAAGTCATTCTCTAGACTGCAAGTCCGTTACAGTCAAGAACCACATATTACTAGCTCTCTTCTGTGCACATATTAATCTACAAAATAAGCATCTGTTGGATAGATTCTCTGGATCTAAAACTCACAACTACTAGGACACGGTAAGGATGTCTTAATATAGTACTGGAGAAAAGTGAAACTAACACTAATCAGATAGACAAAGCCATATGAAAATCTATCCGTTATGGTATAAAATCCATTTTATAAATGTCTGATTTGAGTCCTAAGGCCCTGTCACTCACTACACAGGCAGAAAGAGTCACAAAACCCTACAATTGTTCCATCTTACCACAGCCAAGACACTGTGGATCCAGATAATGAAAAAAGGGGGGGGGGATTCCACATTTATAAAAGGTTGTTAGTTCCTATGACGGATAATAATAAGGATACTCCCAACAATAACAACAACTGTATACACTACTTCCTGATTATCAGGCACTACTAGGCACCACATGAAGCATTTTACATGTACTAACTCATTTAATTGTCACATCAACTCTGTGAGATATCCCACATTATAGAGATAAGCAAAATTAGGTACAAGAATCTTCTCCAAGATCACTCAGCCAGTAAATGATAGAACTGAATTTGAACCCAGGATGTCTGGGTCCAGAGTCTTTGTTCTTAACCACAATACTGTTCTGAGTCTTTAACCATAATACTATTCTTATTCTTTATTATTGTACAATAATCAAAGCCCATGCAGACCCCGTGAAAAAAATACATTTCCAGACTTATGGGGTATATTTCAGGAGTCCTTCACTTCTTTTTAGTAATGACTTCTAATTTATACTAAAGTTTAAAAATACATTATTTACACATGAGACAATCTAGAGAGAACAAAGGAAATTAAAGCAGAATCAAGGAGAAATCCTGCTACTTTCGCAGTACAGAAAGAAATGATACTATTACACTACTAAAGTTCAAGAGCTATAAGGAAGAAGTCCTGTGAACTGTCAGCCCACAATGAAACAGGTCATTCATGAAGATCAACAATTATATCACAAATAATTAGCTGGGAAAATCCACCTAAGGGACTGACTCCATTTAAAAGACTCCTTAGAAAACATTGCAATACATCCGTGGTTGCAAATCACATGACAGTAAGAAGAAGTCATATCTTAGTAGATTTTTATAAAAACTTTTTTAAACAATCCTTATCTCTCACTATGTCACTCCAAATAATATAAACAAGGCATGGGTTCAAATGACAAATCTGAATACAAAAATACAAATTTGTAAAATGTGGTTAGAAATAGAATTACACCTTGTCAAATAAACACACATACCATAAAGGGCCTTTGCACTTGTTTTTGAACTGTGCTCTCTGTCCATTTGGGAAAAGGTGGGTGATGTTCCATAGCCACTGTAATTTAAATAAATAAATAAAGGTCATTGTTCTCGGTTAAAGTCCAAAGTAAGCAATAAAAATTCAAAACTACAAATAAAAATTCCAATGTACCACAATCATCATGTGTTTTTAAAACACATAACTTAGGTTTGTCAAAATGAGACAGATCCTGCTCTGGTCAAGAATATAAACCACACTACCCCAGTGTAGACTGAGGTAGGTACAAGTCACAGCCTCCTCTCAAACTCCAAGTCAGAACCTTCATAAGAAGGAAGTCAAGAAGGCTCAAACTATCTCAGAAGAGTTTAAGCGTGCCATACTAAATTGAGTTGAGAGCAGTGATCCAGTCATAAAAAGTACTCAATGACTGAACCTGTCATGGAATAGACATTATTTTCACAAAAACTTAAAAGGTAAAATAACACTTTATCATTAATTGGACCCGCTTTTCCCTAGCCTCCTGCTACTAATAATGGGAAGTGGAGTAAACATATCACTTGAATTTAAAAAAAAATTATTCAGTAAACATTTATAAACCCAAAAACCTACTAGAATAAGGAATATGGCGGGGGACATGATCCTTTTAATATAACAATTAAGTAAAATGGTTACAATAGAATGTGACATCTGGATAAAACTAACAGATATAACAGGTGAGATCAAAGAATGATTCAATTTTTATCAGGATGTGCAGAAAGTCTTCACTGCCAAGTTGGCATTTCTGCAGAATAGAAAAGACTGGGAAGAAGTTCTACAGACAGGTGGAGAATTAAGTGAGGAAAAGGCATGAGGAACTGGCTCAGTGACTAGCACGGTGTCCAATGGAACGATGCATCTAATGGGGCTGCCTAGAAGAGAGGAATGGCTTCAGACATAGGGAAGGCAAATAGAGGGGATAAGAATTTTGAATTTTTATTCTTTAGATGCAGCAAATTATTTTATGCAAAGACATGCCATGATCAAAAACATTTTTAAAGAAAATAATTCAAATGGCAAGGTAGCCGGGTAGAGGGTACTGCAAAAATTATGGTAGGAAAAAGGCCCTACGTAGAATTAGAACAAAAAGAAGGAAGAGACAGGGCGCCTGGGTGGCTCAATGGGTTAAGCCTCTGCCTTCGGCTCAGGTCATGATCTCAGGGTCCTGGGATTAAGCCCCGCATCAGGCTCTCTGCTCAGCCTGGAGCCTGCTTCCCCTTCTCTATCTGCCTGACTCTCTGCCTACTTGTGATCTCTCTCTGTCAAATAAATAAAATTTAAAAAAAAAAAAAAAGAAAAAAAGAAAGAAGGAAGAGACAGAATCAAGAGTTCTTTACAGAAGAAAATGTTACACATTCATGACTAAATGGATATTTATTGTAAGAAAAGGGAGGAAGACTGAGGGTGTGGCCAAACTTTCTGGCTTGAGTAACTGATGTACATGATACAATTTACATCATGAATAACCTATGAATTCTGAAAAATAATGAGCAAACTCCAGACCACAATGGCCAACATAAAGTAACTACAATATTATCTACAATAAATAAAGGGACAGCCACTTATGTCAGGGACCTGATTTCAACTTCTACCCAGAGCCATAGGGATTACTTTGTTTGCTCGCCTGACTTTCTATTTGATTTACACAGTGAAAAGTATCTTGACAGATTGGACTGGAAGACATTTAACTCTCCTCAAATGCCAGTGTTTTATAAATAAAAGTAATAGCATACTCCAGAAAAACGGAAATCTCGGAAGTATACATTCCACCATGGAAAACAGTAATACATAAAATAACAGAAGAAACTGCCTTCTAGTAGGTCATTGTCCTTGAGGCAGATATTACTTAACCATCTTTTTCTTTCCAGACACAGTAAACTTTTAAATACAATCACAGCTTAGAATTAGAAAGAAATTTTATATTAATGAAGAATAAACTACATAAAGAACTGGCAGTTAATCTTTTCAGTTAAAATATAAAACAAAACCACCAAATCAAATCCAAAAAGAACCCCAACAGGGGTGCCTGGGTGGCTCAGTCAGTTAGGCTTCCAACTCTTGATTTTGGCTTAGGTCATGATCTCGGGGTTGTGGGATGGAACCCCATGCTGAGCTCTGTACTCAGAGCAGAGTCTGCTTAAGGTTCTCTCCCTCACCCTCTACCACCCCCACCCCTGGCCAAGAGTCCCGGCTCATGCATTCTCTGTCTCTCCTTCTCTCTCTAAAAATAGATATATAAATCATAAAAAAAGCACCCCAACAAATTAAATATAAACCTTCCAACTTACTTCATTTGAGCTTGATACATTCCAAAACCACTGGGATGATTAGAAATATGACCATTCATTGTGGTTTTCAGTCCTGGGTTCTGAAAAAAGAAAGGCACATAGATTAAAGGTAATAAAAAGGTCAAGACATTTCAGTTTCAAGTTATGCATTCAACATACACATGTCACTGCCGGGATGACAGAAACACAAAGATAAAGATCTCCATCCTTAAAGAGCTCTGGCGCCAGAAGTGCAGATGGACATATAAACAAAGATTCAACTGGCCTTTAACATTAATGTATTAGAGCGGTAAGCAAACTGAGGCAAGTTAAAGAGAAATCTAAAATATAGTTCTGAGTCCGCTACATATAGAAGGCATAACTGTATATTCTGCTCAACCCTTACACAATTCTTGGTTTTACGAAATGTAACTGTTTCATTATGAAAGTACTATAGGTTTATTAACTTTAAAAACTTGAGAAAAGTGCAAAATACAGAAAAGAACAAAGGGGAGAAGCAGTACCCAGAGCACTCTCATTTAACAATCCTGTGAGTTCCCTCCAGTCTTTTTCTTGCATCTACCTTTCTTCTTTCTCCCTCCTTCAAAGCACATTTGACAACATTGTGTATACACACACTTGGATACACCTTTTTTCCAAGAAGGTATCCATTTGCACATTCTTTTCACCTTTTGTGAGAAAGCAATTTCAAAAGTTATCACCTGACATTTCACTTCAGAAAACATTTTTAATATGTTTGACAAACTTAACAAATTCTTTCAAACAAGATGAATAAACAAAACTTCCTTCTTGTTAAATCCAATAGCCTTTTCTTTCCTTGTTCTCCGAGACAATACTGCTTACACCTAATTTCTTTCTCTTTTTTTTAAAGATTTTATTTATTTATTTGACAAAGAGAATCATCAGGCTCATGAGCTAGCACAAGCAGGGGGAGGGGCAGGCAGAGTGAGAGGGAGAAGCAGGCTCCCCACTGAGCATGGAGTCAAACAGGACTTGATCCCAGGATCCTGAGATCATGACCTGAGCAGAAGGCAGACCCTTAACTGACTGAACCGCCCAGGAGCCCCACACCTGATTTATTTCTATTTACTCCTGGACACTTCCTCCTTCTTGTGTTCTGTGACACAATTCTGGATCTTATCTTATTTCTCTTTGTACACATTACATTACTATGTCTTTTCAGTAACTAAGAGGTTGGTAAGGCGCATGCCAGCACTATTAGAAAACAAAGGCAGAGGGAGCAGGAGATTTAACAACTACTGAGTGACTATTATAGGTCAGTAATACCACAGATACTTCCAAGGTGAACAGAACACAGTCCCAGCTTTGGGCCAATAATCTACTGGGAAAAACACTCAGTGAATAAATATGAAATTAAAAATTGTTGTTTCTGTTACAAAGGGTGATATGGGGGTCCATTTTGAAAGGGAACTTCATTCAGATTAGAAGGCCATAGAAAGCCTACACAAAGAAATTATATTCAAAACCACTAACTTCAAGTTAATTCTCTCTCATTTGTCAGCTTTCAATTCAATCACAATGTCCTCTGGGAAGCTTTAACTGAACTCCCTAAAGAGGGAAAAGCCGACTATCAGACATTCTCAGACTATACACTTTTTTAGTTTTGTCGAAGTACTTTCCCCAACTACAAACAATTTTCAAAGTACTTATCACAGGTCTAATTTTTCATTTGTTTAATTCCTGACTCTTCACTGGACTAGAATTTCTAGAAGGGCAGAAACTTTTGTTTAATGCTGTTTCTCAAGCAGTAAGAACGTAGAATAGGTATTAATTAAATATTTATTCAAAGAAAGAAAAAAAAAAGAAGGAAGTCCAGGTCCCACCTTTGAAAAACTTTACTGCATTCTTAACAATACAAAATTAATTCAAATGGAACACATAGTAGATAAGTTCCAGTGTGTGTGGCTTGATTTTAAATCAACTAGAAATTCAAAGGGAAAAGCCAAGCTGACTGCCATAATTTTTGGAAGGGGTGAGACCTGACCTAGTTCTTAAAGAATAGTTAAGGATTTATAAAGGTCCTCAAAACACTCAAGTTTCATTCAAGATTTCCCAATGGTCCTGCCCATACTTATTCACAGCTTAGAAGCAAACTTCTAAATTAAGGAACAAAGAAATACTTCTCCCCTTGATTTACAAAATTACAAGTATTACATTAATTCACAAATTACTACATTTACAAAATTACATTACACTTATATTACATTGTTATATTGTTTTTATTGTTGTTTTGTTCTTCTTCAGTTTATACTTCGATATCATCAGTCATAGGCAGGTAAACCAGTTCTCTGGGAAAAAATTAAATCCTGATTTGTAGTGCTTACTGATTTCCATAGTATAAATATTTCCACTATAGCTCATCTCAAGCTAGCAATACTTCTACAGCGGCTTACAAATTTCCTAAATATCTCACAATTGGTTCTCATTCACCTGTTAAGCTCCAAACAGAACACATCATTGTTCTATTCTAGAATTTGGGCCAGGACAGAGGCCTGGAATCACCTTCTGGATCTAGAGCCCATGGCTAGACACAGTCATTCACAGAAGCCTGGAACTCTGCTTCTGGCATTAACTAGCTACACAAGTCAAATAAGCCTCTGTCTCAGTTTTCTCACAGTAAAACAGAGATAATTCTTGGGTCTTTCTAACTCACAGAGCTAGTGAAAAATTAAATGATGGATGTATACGTTTCTTCTCAAGTTTTTTTTTAAAGCACTCTTTCAAAGCAAGCTGGTTCGTTCAGTATATAAATTAAACCCCCAGGGTTTGTACTGGTTTTGATCTGGTTTGCATTTTAAAACCACAGCAGCTGGTTTTAATGAAAAGTGATAGCCACAGCATCTCATCCTTTTCATGTTTAATTCTTCATGACAGTCAAATAAATGCATGGTTTGTGTTTTGTTTTAAAACAGTGATCTGTCAGAATAAGAGAATATTAGAAAAGGGAATAGAAAATGTCAATTTGCTAAATTGAATTTTAAATATAGAAACTTTTCCTATTTGGCAATCATAGTGTCACTTGTCACAGATGCTCATGTAGCAATATGGAGTTTTCAAATATTCAAATATAGCAATTAGAGTGCATACCTTGTACAGAAAACAATTACAAATGCCTGGTTTTTCCTCAGGCTTTTAAAAGACATATCCAAATTATAGCTATGTAGAGCATATATATAGTTTAGAGGAACCTTCAAGTCTTACTAAAATAGAAGTATAGTATTTTCTCAATATCAATCAAGAGTAATTCTGTACCTTTAAACCAATACATTGTAATCACTTAAAATAATTATTTTGATTTCTCTCTTTTTTTTTTTCTTTAATAGTGCAGAGAAAATTCTGAGGCTGTTTACAAATTAGGACGATTTGGCAGCCAGTCTATATTCAATCCAGAATGTTGTTGGCTTAACAACTAGCTGAAGAACACCACTTGTTGCAGAAATTTAATAAGCAACTAAAAAGCACATTAGTACCAACTGTATGTTTGCTATTGTGATAGATTTCATAAGAAGGCCTAATACAGAGACAAGCCATATATATATACTTTATCACTGCTTTCTGAGTATTTCCCTCCAACTCTAGCTGCTGTGATGGCATCGTTAGAGCACATTTACTGCTTGATTTTATACATGGGAAATGACTAATATCTCAGTTCAAGAACACGGTCGATACTTTACTGATCTGGGAAAACATGCTGATTTTAAAAACAACTACTGTTATTTATTGACACTTTAACCTGTACCAAGTATTGTGCTAAATGTTTTCTAGCCCTTACCCTGTTTAATAGACACATTAATTTTTGATGAAGTACTATTTTCCATTCTCATTTTATAGATGATGACATTGAGCTCAAGAGAGTACATGCCATTTGCATGTACCTTTGAAATTTTAAAAATCATCTAGATCCATGAATGACTAGAGAGGAACATGCTATCTGGGTGCCTGGGTGGTTCAGTGAGCTAAGCATCTGTTTTTCGCTCAGGCCATCATCCCAGGGTCCTGGGATCACCCACCCCGCTGGGCTTCTGGTGGGTGGGGGTTTCTGCTTCTCCCTCTGCCTCATAGCGCCAGCTCCCCCCCCCCCATGCTCACACTCTTGCTCACTCACTCACTCTTCTCTCTCAAATAAATAAAATCATAAAAAAAGTAACATTTTGTTTCTTTATCAGATATAATCATAAGCAGAGAACAAAAAGGGGGAAAGAAAATGACATTTGATGAGCCCCACTTCATAGGACATTTTAGAAACCTCATCTCATTGCATCCTTAGAACAGCCTTAGCTCCATTTTGTAGGTGAGCTGTCAGTCTCAAATAAGTTAAGACACCTGTCCAGGTGGTAACACAAGAAGCTAGAACCGGAAACACATGGGTTCACTTAGATGCAGATTTATCTCGGTAACTCCAGTACAGTACTGTAAATGGATTTTCTCTCCTTATGATGTTCTTAATAACATTTTTTTCTAGCTTACCCTATTGTACTGCATAGAGTACATAATACATATATAAAATACGTATTTATCAACTGTTTATGTTATCAAAGACCTTTCCGGTCAATGATCACTATTAATAGGTAAGTCAAAGCTACAATCAGCTAATAGTAGGAAATCAAAAGTGCTATGTGATAGTTTTTGACTGTGAGGGGTCCGGTGCCCCTAACTACCTCATGTTGTTCATAGGTCAAGTGTATAAAAGTAGGTCTTCCGAGTGCTTTAGCACGTAATACTCATATATTTACCTGGATCATTTGCATTTCTTCCATTATAATTAAATACATATTAAAGGAAGGGAGAAATAAGTCTCCAATTTAGCTGGAATCCTCCAACAAAAATAAAAATACGGTAGGACAGGGAACAAAATTCAGAGAGAGAAGAAACTGTCTTAACCCTTCTTCATTACCAGGCTCCCTATCCCCTATCCCACTAAAGCATACCTTGGGGTTGAGTTCTGGGAGAAATGGTGGTAGGATTGGCTGTTGAACTGTTTCTCAGCAAAGTGTCCATTAAATTTCATAAATGACATGAGGAATTTTAACCGAAATCTCCACATACTTATTTAGGTATGAGTTTTCCTTTTTTATATATATACCTTGTCTACATAGGCTTGAAAAAAATCTTTTATCAAAATGTTTATCTCCCTGATTGTATTATTTCCATAATTCATAATGGACTTATACTTAGCCTTATATAATGACTGCTGCAATAAACTGACATTTAAAGGAGTATATACTTTATCAGTGGAAGTTCCTGATTTAATCATTCTGTGACATAATTAATCAGCAAACACAGCCCTCAGTGCCTGGTCACCATGGCCACACCCCTAAAACAGACTGTCATCTACTCCATCACATATCATAGAGGGCTCATTAAAATTACAACTAAATTTGGGGTTTTTACATTTTCTTGTAATCAACTTTTCTATTTTTGAGGCACTTCATATTTACAGAAAAGTTGTGAAAATAGAACACAAAGTTCTTACATAATCTGCACCCTATCTCCTTATTGTTAACATTTTGCATTAGCATGATGTATTTGTGACAATTAATCAAGAATATCAATATTTTATTATTAATTAAAACCAATACTTTATTCAGACTTACTTCACTTTTTTATGTAATGCTTTTTTCTGGTCCAGGATCCTGTCCATAATACCACATTGCATTTAGTCCTCATGTTTCATTAGGCTCCTCTCCACTATGACCATTTCTCATACGCCCCTTGTTTTTGAAGACTATATTAGTTTTCTAGGGCTTCCATAACAAAGTATCACAAATTGGGTGGCTTTGAACAACAGAAACTTATTCTCTCATAGTTGCGGAGGCTTGAAGTCCTAAATGAAGCTAAGCTCTCTCTGAAGGCTGTAGGGAAGGAATCTTCCTTTGTCTCTTCTAACTTCTGATGGTTGCTGGTAATCTCTGGCTTTCCTTGGCTTGTAGATGCATGACTCAAATCTCGGCTCTGTCTTCATATGGCCTCCTTTGGGAGTCTATCTATCTCCAAATTTCCTTCTTCTCGTAAGGACACCACATTAGGATTCACTGGCAAAGACCCTGTCCAAATGCGGTCACATTCTTACGTACAGAGTGGGAGGACTTGAGCATATCTTTTTGGGGGACACAATTCAACCTGCAGTAATGACCCTGACTGCCTTTTGAGGAGTACTGAATTTTGATATACTATAGGATACCTCACAACTGGGATTTGTTTGAAGTTTTTCTCATGATTAAGATGGAGTTAAAGGCTTGGAGGAAGAAGACCATAAAGATATGTGCCACTCTAACCACATCATATCCAAAGTCCATGTTCTTAGCTATGACAACACTGCTTATGCTAACCTTGCTCACTGACTAAAGCAGCATGTGTCATGTCTCCCCATTATTAAGTGACCTCCCTCCCCACCACTCTACAGACCTGTTTAGAAGAAGTCACTATATGTAGTCCACGCTTACATGGTGGAGAGTTAAGCTCCACCTCTTAGAGAGGGAATGTCTGCGGGAATTATTTAGAATTCTTCTGTATGGGAGATTTGTGTATTTTTCCACTATCTTCCTATTTATTCTATTTTTTAGTTAACAGAAATGATAGAAAACTGTACGAGAGAGGATCTGATTCATCAAATAGAAACTCTTGATTGTTCATCCCCTGCTAAACTCTTATTTCAGGTGGTTCAGATGAGATCTGAATTAGGCTTCCATTCTGCACTGGGTACAGCACAGTGTTGAGTGAGAGAGAGAAAGAGAGAAATTGAGGCATCAGAGAGATCATAGCCTTTAACACAAAACCTTGGCTAACACCACCAAAAGACAAAAGGAATTTTAAAAAGTAAACATTATCTAAGAAGTTCAGATCTTCCCAGAAGCAAAAAGCTGTTGAGTGCAGATTCTCAGAAGAGGTAGAAGAATATTCCCTGTGGGCATTTTCTTCCAAAATAAGAATAAAAGTACAGCTTTTCCTGCCAGATCAGTTCTCAACCAAACACGTATCAGGGAACAAAATTTGGGAAAAAGAAGTAAAGAAAACCATCTCACCTACCTCACCTCTTCCCTCCCCCCGAGTAATTTTTTTTTTTTTCAAATCTCTATTTTTTGAAAATTAGCCTTAAGGGTTAGTATTCATTGACATTCTATGAACCTTTTGGAAAGGTTCCAAAATGAAAGTTTGTGTCACTGACTAGTGCAAAACAAAAGCTACTGAGGAAATACTCACAGAGGAGTATTTTTATTATGAGACAGTGTTTTTCCATAGTAGTACCACAAGCTAAATTTTTACATTTCAACTTATTTTACAAAGGCAAACAGATAGAGTATGTGGGCCAGACACGACCCAACCTGGTAGAAGGAAAACTATGTTCTGAAATCATCTTTAATGAAATGGAAACTCTGGAATTCAAATTTTATTATGACGTATTAAATGGCCTCTAAAAATAGTAAATCATAAAACCTTACAGGTACAGTGAGAAGAGTTTTAACCCACGGATGAGATATAACATTTTAATATTTAACTACCCTGTTGCCACATGATTACCTTTCTCTGTCTTACCTCGAGCAAAGGACATGAAGAGGTAAACAAAACACTGCTGGTGCTTTACTCTGCATTTTTAGTACAGCTCCTCAGGTCGATTTACGGTTTTACAAACTGTACAACTTATTGTTACCGTAAATGGTTACAACCTACAGAGTGGCGAATGTCACCTTAAAGAAATGATTACACTCAAGTCATCCTGCGTTTCTAAATCATAAATACATCCCTTCATGGTTATAAGTAAGAAATGTTTAATTTCTAAACTATATAAAACATTAAGCAATGCAACTCTGTTTATTTTCTTTTTAAAGATTTTATTTATTTATTTGACAGACAGAGATCACAAGGAGGCAGAAAAGCAGGCAGAGAGAGAGGAGGAAGCAGGCTCCCTGCTGAGCAGAGAGCCTGATGTGGGGCTGGATCCCAGGTCCTGGGATCATGACCTGAGCCGAAGGCCGAGGCTTTAACCCACTG
Source organism: Mustela putorius furo (assembly GCF_011764305.1). Taxonomy (NCBI): domain Eukaryota; kingdom Metazoa; phylum Chordata; class Mammalia; order Carnivora; family Mustelidae; genus Mustela; species Mustela putorius. The sequence goes on along the minus strand of NW_025422368.1, from coordinate 32,651,655 downwards.
AGCCACCCAGGCGCCCCTGCAATTCTGTTTACAGGAAGGTTAAATAAAGCTTTCTACTGTCTTATAATATATATCACCCTCAAATTGTTTCCCAGATATTTTTATTAAAAGATGCTACTTTTCATCTCAAGCTCATTTCTTTTTGTCTGACATACTACTCAAACATTGGTTATTCTGGTCAGAGGACACAGAGGTATCATATCAATAATTACTCATTATTTCAATTTGTTCTATTTTTCTCAAGATATGGTTTTAGAGATACAAATGTGAGCATAATGGTTATATGGGGGCAGATGTATCAGGTTTAACATCCATAACTTTATAAGTCAACAGAAAGTTGATTACTTGGGTTAATAAGGTAAAATTCTTCAATCATTAACTAACCCTTTTTCCTATTATTCCACACTGCTTAACATTTTGTTGATAAAGATAAAAATGGACTCCTTTAAAATACTACTCTTCACTTATCTTCAAAAACAGAGGCAGTCCCAATATGGTGTGAGAAAGTGATTTGACAAAGAGCAGTCAAAACAAAACAAAGATCAATTCCAGTAATTATCTGCATTTGGCTGAATATAAAAATAACTGATCATCAGTCAGTACTGCTCCTAAGAAAACAAATCCTAACAAAATCTTCCTTGAAAACTTTCCCATCTTATTTGGAAATTTTAGGTTAAGAAAGAAAGAAAGAAAGAAAGAAAGGGAGAAAGAAAAGCTATATTTAGGGAAAAAGCACATTACAAGCAGTGTTAGGACAGCATAGTATCAAGTTTAAGGAAAGTTAGATTAGGAGTGGGTCTAGAAAAGAAAATCTCCCCCAAAGAAGGGTTGAATCAAAGAAGGCAACATAAAGATCTTTAGAAATGTATAGAAGAGGAGGGGAGGCAGCCATCATCACGATCATTTAGTTCTATGTGGCAAGGAGAAAGAGAGAAATGCAAAGTGGGCACCTTATGCTTGGTGGGGGGCATGGGAGGGCATTCAGTTAATAAAAGCCTTCCTTCAGGCTGTGATGCATGGGCTGAGTAAGCTGAGAAGAGCAAAGACAAGAGTCAGCATGGTACATTTAGGAAACCACCAGCAGTTCAGAGTTACTGAAGAATAATTTAAGAGGTAGAAAGTAATGAGGGAGCTAAAACAGCACTGCCTTTCACAGGGGGCAAACTTAATTTACATCAAATTTTGCTGGACCAAAAATCCATGTTTACTAACCATTGTCTGTGTAATTGCTATTCACAATAAATATTAAGATTACATTTCTTTCTTTGTATAATCTCTTATCTTTAGAATAATCATCTTACCTTCAAACCTTAGTTTTCCTTCCTTTCCATTAATGTCATCCCTTCCCTCTGCGCCAGGAGTGAAGCTTCCTTTCAATGCATTTAAACATAATCTATTCCACTTTCATTTCTGTCTTTCTGCAGGCATCTCTCCCTGATCTCTGTGCATTGCCTCATGCACAGTGTTCACTGTGGTATCCAAATCAACACTATCCTATCCATTACTTTCATTTCCTCCTCAGATCCTTGTTTCCTGGATCCCATAACTCCCTCCACTTTACTTTTACTTTTTTCTTTTGGGAGGGCACATACTTCAGAGGGTACCAAAGCTAATTTCTAAAGCTTTACATAACTGAAACATGTTTAATTCAACCTTCACAGAGGACCAGTAGTTTGCCTTGGTTTCCAGATCTATACTGCAAATTATTTTTGCCCCAGAATTTTGAAGCCATTGATCTGTTTTCAGTGTCGCTGCTGAGATGTTAGGTGCCATTCTGTTTCTCAGTGACCTATTTTTTTTTTTTTTCTGCAGTTCTGGAGTTTGGGAACCTTCACTTTTTACTTTTTTCCCCCTGATTTTTCTGAAATCTCATGAATATACTGCTATAGCTGTTTTTAAAAAATTCAATATATTAGAAACTCAAGAAGTCTTTTCAATTTTGAAAATCACTGTCCTTAAATTCTAAGAAATTTTCTTGAGTTCTTTCTTTGAGCATTTCTTCACGACACTCTTCTAAAACTCTGCCTTTCTAAAGAATTCTACTGTTCTATTCTGAGGACTGAGTCTCTAATGTTATTGCCTTTTCGCATTTGTTTGTCATTTCCTGGTGTTTCTGTTCTATTTTTTGAGTGGCTTCCTTAACTTCATCTCCAAAAAAATCATTTTAAATTTTTCAAATCTTCTATCAATTTTCAATTTCCAGGAGCACATTTTTATGCCTTTCTTAAAAAGTAATACTTGTTTTTAATTCCAGATTGCAGTATATTCTTTGATCTTCCTGAAAATATTGAAGATAATATTCTCCTTCTTCCATTGTGTCTACTGCTGTCAATTTCTTTGTTTTCTCCAGGCTTGTGTTGGTCTCCAAATTTCTTTAAATGTCTAGCGATCATTGGTTACCATTCACACTGAAGACGAAACACTAAAAGACCAATTAGAAAGTCTGTGTAGGTGAGTGGGGATTGCCGAAAGGTAGGCTTCACTGTGGAACGGTCTCCTTGGGCTATTCCACTGGGAGACCACCAACCATTAGTATCCACAGGTCTTTTGCACAGAAGCATCAGATTCTTCAAAGAAGCATCTTCCAACTGAGTATGTGGAGAATATAAAACTGACTGCCAAATTTTTAGAGATAAATAGGAGAATGTGCACTGGGGGCATCACACTACTTAGTGTTTCATTGAATTTCCTACCCTCCTTCTGTACCTTGGTATCACCCACTCAAGAGTTCTCTAGCTCACATTCTCCAGAGAACTGACTTCCACTGTTGCTCGAGTGTGGGGAGGCATCTGAGGTCTAAGTTCACTTTAAACACACTTACCACTGCTTTCATGTCACTCTCATTGTCAAGTCTTTCTAAGATTCTGAAGTGTCTCTCTCTAGCAGCTCAGGTTCCAGCTTCTTAATACTTGTAGGCCAGTTACCATCACCCATGGGCTTTCCAGAGTCACTTTATCTCACTGGGTTTCTACAGGTTATGAATCCCCTTACTGTGACTGTTTTGGAAGGAGTGGAATAAATCTGTGTTTGATCTGCCTTTTTCTGTGACATATTTTCATTGTCAAACACTGGTAAATATTTATTAATGAAAACCTTAGGAGAAAAATTCAAGTCACCTCCACTATGAACTTGAGAGGTTAAGATGGACTATGAAATATGAGCACAAGTTTATACTAAAAACAAAAAGACTAGGATAGCCAGAGGGAAAGCAATACAAAAATGAAGAAAATTTACCTAACATAAAGTCAGCTGATATTTTGGTAGTGTGTGTTTAACTACCTGTTGTTATATATAACAACAAATGCTATTTTCAAATCCCAGGAAAGAAACAACAATTATAGTGTTTAAAAGTGAGGCAATATCCCCCAACTAAATCAGGGATTATTGTTAATTTTAAAAATGCCTTAACTGTTTTTCTAGAAATTAAGTCATACCTTTAAATGCCCAATAGAGTTAGATGACTAAGTGAAACTTAGATAAATAATCAGTGATTTAAATTATTCAGATTTTTTTCCAAAGAGAAGTCCTATTTACTTATTTTTTTAAAAGATTTGCTTATCTATGAGAAAGAGAGAGAAGGTGTGTGGGAGAAGGAACAGAGGAAGAGAATCTCAAGAAGACTCCTTGCTGACCACAAAGCCAGACTGGGGCTCAAGCCCATGACCCTGAGTTTATGACCTGAGAAAAAATCAAGAAAAGAGCCAGATGTCCAACCAACTGAGCCACCCAGGCACCCTAAGAAGCCTTATTTAGTGAATACAGGTGGGAATGAATTCTTTGTCAGCTCCCCAAAAGAGAAATCAGAGATATCTGCATTAGTTTTAAAATCAAGTTGCCCATAAATGTAGTGTGAAACTCTCTTATTAGGAGGTTAGATATTTACATAGTCATAAAAATTAAAGAAGAGGGGCCCCTGGGTGGCTCGGTGGGTTAAGCCTTTGCCTTCGGTTCAAGTCATGATCTCAGGGTCGTGGGATTGAGCCCCATGTCAGGCTCTCTGCTCAGTGGGGAGCCTGCTTCCCCCTCTCTCTCTGCCTGCCTCTCTGCCTACTTGTGATCTCTCTCTGTCAAATAAATAAAATCTTTAAATAATAATAATAATAAATAAAAATTAAAGAAGATAAAACTTTAAGTCCAATGGGAAAAGATTTATAATTGACACTACTAAATTTCATATTTAAAGGCAGTAAATATAAGCTTTGGCTATGTATAATACTAACCTTGAAAAATGTCTACTATATTCTAACAACAGAAGCACTCAAAAATAGGAGCACAGTTCTTCATAAGCCTCAAATTACCCATGAACTGGGATAAATCTAGACATATTTCTGTTTGCTACTGTAAAAAAAAAGATAATTTATTAAGCATTTTAGTGTGTGAGTTATTGTGCAAGCATTTTACATACATTATCTTACTTAATTCTTATCCAGCTTACGAGGTTGTAAGAGCTTACTTATACCGGACAGTCCAAGACCCCTCACCAAGAGGGTTCCTGGGTTTGTGGGAGGAAGAATTCAAGAGGAAGTATTTTAGAGAAAAAGGACAAAGATTTATTAAGTACAGAAGAATGGAGGTACCTCACAAAGAAGTGGTCTCTCCTCCCACATAAGAAAGAGGACCCCCACTTCACTTCTAATGAAGGATTTTATTAGGTTTTTTGTTTTTTTTTTTGTTTATTTATTTTTTTTAATTAGCTAACCTATAGGGAGGGAGGGGCTTACTCTAACTTTGGATTTATCACTTACATTAGGTGGTTAGTTATTCCACTGTCTTAGGGTTAGGGAATTACCCACAGTAAGCATTTTTAAGAATGTCCAACTTTTGTAGCTTTTATTCCTGGAAGGAAGGGAGTCTCATAATTTTCCATGAGTTGAATCTTGTGATTCTGTTTATGATACTCATTTTTAGGTTAAGGGTCAGCCTAAAACCAAAATGGCTTTACTTTGGTCAGCTTGTCTCTTTAGTCTCCCTTCCCTCCTGCCTCATCATTATCCTGTGTTAATTAGGAATCTGGGACTTACAAAACCTATAAGTAAAGACGACTTGGCCATGACAACTACGTACCATGGCTAAGGTATACCAAGTCATGTTTTTAACTATCACATACTTCCCTTTAAGTATTGATAAATCCAGTATTTTTAAATTGGTTAGGGATATGTCAACACTGATTAATTAAAAGCCAAAATGACCTTCGTAAATTCAAATAAGATCCATTCAATAGTAATCGTCACCAGCCAATACCGGTACTAATTTATTCAATCATTCACTCATTCAACAAACATTTACTATGTAACCATTATTTGCCCATCAGTGATCTAGATGGGCACTGTTAAATAAAACCTCCTGTGATGCTGAAAATGTGTGATATCATCAATATCCAATACAGTAGCTAAGCACAAGTGTTGAACACTTGAAGTGTGGCTAGTACCATTGAAAAACTGTAATTTTAATTTATTAAGTTTAAATTAGCTTAGGGGTACCTGGGTGGCTCAGTTGGTTAAGCACCCAACTCGATCTCAGCTCAGGTCTTGATTTCAGGGTCATGAGTTCTCACCCCATGTTGGGCTCCACACTGGGCATGGAGTTGTTTTTGTTGTTGTTGTTGTTGTTGTTGTTTTAATTAAATTTAAATTAGTTTATATTTAAATATAAATAGCCACATTTGGCCAATGGCTATCATACTAGACAGGAAAGCTCTAGATATCAAGGGCCCAGTTGGCAGACATGGTTCCCACTTTCATGGAGCTCACAGTCTAGTGAGAAAGCCAACATGAATGATAATAAATATTACAGTTTCTGTTAATGGCTTAGAAGGAAAAGAATAGAAAAGGTGTATTTATAAGATATAAAGTCAGACTCAGTCACATCTAGCAATGAACATCTAAAAACTATAAGATTAAGAGATTCATGCTGAAAATGTTATTTCAGGGTTTCCTCATTTAAACTCCAGGATAGGGGCGCCTGGGTGGCTCAGTGGGTTAAGGCCTCTGCTTCGGCTCAGGTCATGATCCCAGGGTCCTGGGATCGAGCCCCGCATTGGGCTCTCTGCTTAGAATTTTTTGTGTTGCTATAAATTTATTATAATAAGAGTACACGCATTTGTACAGAAAAAAACTAACAGTGTAACTTATAAAGAAGAAAGAAAAGGAATGACTTTGAATGCTTATGAAGTAAAGGCAAGACAAAATCAGGATGCAACCTAGAGTTTCAAATGATTACAAAATTCCAAAAGGTCATGGTATCACCTTGACTTTTGATCAGCAAAATCCCTGCCTATAACAGAGTATTAATCTATGGGAACACATTTCCAATTGTATAATAGCAATCAATAAAACTAGAATTGACTTTTATATTCAACTTTCAGATAGCAAATGTTTTTACAAACATGGTAACATATGAACTGTTTCAGGGTTCAGCTATAAGGTAATAAAAAAGGCTCTATGAAAATGTAGAAATAATCCATTTTATCTCTATTAAGCAGAAGTATATACAGTGGGTGATTTTCCTCCAACTTCTTTGGAAAATATATTTTCTCAGAAATTTCAACAAATCAACTTAAAAAAACCTTTGCTGATTTTCCTAACACAATTTTACATATTTTTACTGAATTTGATGAGGAAAGGAGTTAAGTTTTCCTGAAGCTACTAAACTAAGCATCAGCATAGCTTAAACTCAGCAAACTCATTTCAATATATTACACTATAAGAGAATACATGATTATTTCTGATAAAACATTTTTTTTTAATATTTGGTACTATTTCTTTTTTTTTATATTGTATGCTTTCATTTTTTCCTTTTTTTAATTAATTTTTTATTTTTTATAAACATATATTTTTATCCCCAGGGGTACAGGTCTATGAATTGCCAGGTTTACACACTTCACAGCACTCACCAAAGCACCCTCCCCAATGTCCATAACCCTACCCGCCTTCTCCCAACACCCCTCCCCCCAACAACCCTTAGTTTGTTTTGTGAGATTAAGAGTCACTTATGGTTTGTCTCCCTCCCAATCCCATCTTGTTTCATTGACTCTTCTCCTACCCTCTTAAGCCCCCATGTTGCATTACCACTTCCTCATATCAGGGAGATCATATGATAGTTGTTTTTCTCTGCTTGACTTATTTCGCTAAGCATGACACGCTCTAGTTCCATCCATGTTGTCGCAAATGGCAAGATTTCATTTATTTTGATGGCTGCACAGTATTCCATTGTGTATATATACCACATCTTCTTGATCCATTCATCTGTTGATGGACATCTAGGTTCTTTCCATAGTTTGGCTATTGTGGACATTGCTGCTATAAACATTCGGGTGCACGTGCCTCTTCGGATCACTACGTTTGTATCTTTAGGGTAAATACCCAGTAGTGCAATTGCTGGGTCATAGGGCAGTTCTATTTTCAACATTTTGAGGAACCTCCATGCTGTTTTCCAGAGTGGTTACACCAGCTTGCATTCCCACCAACAGTGTAGGAGGGTTCCCCGTTCTCTGCATCCTCGCCAGCATCTGTCATTTTCTGACTTGTTGATTTTAGTCATTCTGACTGGTGTGAGGTGATATCTCATTGTGGTTTTGATTTGTATTTCCCTGATGCCGAGTGATATGGAGCACTTTTTCATGTGTCTGTTGGCCATATATTTGGTACTATTTCTTAAAGTAGTTTTTAAACTCCATATATTTGTGTCATGTAAGCAGTAAAAATCTGTTAATAAGAGGACTGCCAGGAAATTAAGTGATTTTTTTTTTTTAAATTGGGCCTGGGGGTGGAGGGTCAGAGGGAGGTAGAGAATCTTAAGCAGGCTCCACATCTAGCACAGAGTGCAATGCTGGGCTCAGCCTGATTTCACAACCTCACAACCCTGAGCCAAAATCAAGAGCTGGACGCTTAACGGACAGCCACCCAGATGCCCCTTAAGTGATCATTTGATGAGCTAAACTGGAATCATTTCAGAAGCTTCTTGTGATAAAATTTGAATCAATCTAATATTATTGCCTCCTAAAACTTAAATTTATTTTTTTTAAGATTTTATTTATTTATTTGACAGAGAGAGATCATAAGTAGACAGAGAGGCAGGCAGAGAGAGAGAGAGAGAGGGAAGCAGGCTCCCTGCTGAGCAGAAAGCCTGATGCAGGACTCGATCCCAGGACCCTGAGTTCATGACCTGAGTCGAAGGCAGCAGCTTAACCCACTGAGCCACCCAGGAGCCCCTTAAATTTATTATTCTTATACTTAAATCAATCAATGATTCCTCACCACTCTCCAGAAAGCATCCAATTCAATTAGCTAGCATAGTACTCTTTTCTGATCTAAATTTTTATACATTTAAAGCTTCCTTTAGGGGCACCTGGGTGGCTCAGTGGGTTAAGCCTCTGCCATCAGCTCAGGTCATGATCCCAGGGTCCTGGAATCGAGCCCAGCACCAGGCTCGCTGCTCAGCAGGGAGACTGATTCCTCCTCTCTCTCTCTGTGCCTGCCTCTCTGCCTACTTGGATCTCTGTCTGTCAAATAAATAAATAAAGTCTTTAAAAATAAATAAATAAATAAAGCTTCCTTTCCGCCATTTCTGCCTTCCTGCCACCTCCCCTGCTTCATCCCAGACCACTCTTCCACTCTGAACCCTCCCTATACTTGCAAAGGCAGACTATACTTCATTTTGAAGATTCTTGCCATCAAGTAACATCTTCTATCTGGAATATTCTCTCACCCAAAAATCTCCCTGCCACCTTCATCTGGACAGCTCCTAGTCAAACTTCAGATCTAGAGAGGTCCTCCCTGATTTCCATTTAAAGTAGGATGGAGAGATGCCTCTTTCATGTGTTCCCATTGTATTTGAGACTAACATGAAGATGCACTTAGCATACTACAGTAACTTCCTACTTTTGTTGTTTGTATACAGGACTATAAGTTTCTTGAGGGCAGGGGCTAAATAATTTTATTGAACACAAAGTGTGAAGCAGAGTGCCTAATACATAGTAAGTTCTCAGTAAAAATGTATTCAGTGAATGAAAAACATTATGCCAACAATTATTTTTTTACTTGGCCAAATTAAGATGTTTATCTCAAATCTTCTTAAGAAAAAACAGAATGAAACTATGTTCTAAAAGTAAGAAAAACTAACAGGAACTATTTTAGTTAGTCAGAGTTAAAAGCAGACAATATTTAGCACCAACAGCCTCTAACAGAAGCCACTCAAGGAAAACAGCAAGCACCGTCCACTACTATGCCCCAATCCCTCTAAGTTACCCCGTTCACACTGTAAAATACACATCTCCCTCCTCTTGTCTTTCCATCTTGACTTCACTTACCACCAGCCACCTTCCTTATTTTTCCCAAATGGAAAGGAAAAAAAAAAATCCTCATCTAACCATATCCTCTCACCTTTGCAATTCTGCCCCTTGTCTGATAGTATCAGTCCTACCGGAATCTAACCACTTTCTGCAAGTGTGAGGAAATTCTGTTCCTAGACTTGCCATTGGGACATCCTGGATGCCAACTTGATTTAGGTTTGTTGGGAGATTAGAAAACACTGAACACCAAAGTTAATATTATTCCTTGCTTTGTCAATACTATTCCTAACTCTGGGTCCTTGGACATGTTAAACTCATGGGATGTTCATTTGTACTGATTAATCTGGAAATTAAGGTATTTCCAGGAGTTCTCTGCAGCTCTAAAGTCTAGTGCATTAGTTCGGTGACATCAGTCACAGAGGCTAGCACACCGGCTCAGTGTACTTCTTGTCAACTAAATTCACTCTAAGGATCACCTGACAAAAGAGAAATGGAAGAAAGTATCGTATTTTCTCATGGTGTTGGGGAGAAGTCAGGGGGAGTTAACATAGGTAACTTTGAGGACTTGATATACATTACCCTCAAAACCTCTAAAGCATGCCTAGACTGCCTATAAAGAAAGCATGTAATATACATAGATATAGATATATCTATATACCTATAGATAAACAGATCTATTTTTTTTTACAGTTTAGCTGGTAAGAAGCCCTGGGAACAGCACATAGCAGCACAGAGTAGCACACTCCTCCAAATTCAGTTAGCTAGGAAGAATAAGATTTAAGATGAATGTCCCTGTTCTCCCAAGAACCAAAGCTGCTCTATTCTGAGATGCTAAGAAGGAAATGTCTCTAGGAAACAAGTGTTTGAATTTTATGAGATATGATATGTGTACAAGAGTGGTACTTAATCTTAACTGCCACTGTTGTCACCTCGGGGAAGGCTAGTTTTGCCAAGAGCCATGTGGCTGCTTCCCTGCCATGAAAGAAGTAGGATGAAGCAAAGTGGCCCTACTCCAGAAGCAGCGGTAGGTGCCAAGACAGAAAATCAAAGAATCCACCTGATCTAGGCCCAGACGCTTAAGAAAGAAGTGAAAAATGACCGACTACTAATCTACTGATGTAAGTGGGCAAAGGACAGGTGATCCACAGCATGGATTTGGCTGCCCTTGCCAAGCTTACAAAGCCTCAAATGGCAATGCTTGACTCAGAAAACAAAGCCCTTCTGCTCCCCTGCACCCCCCGGAGGGCATGAGCAAGCTTGCACATAAGGTAATTCCCCAGCATCCAAAGACCACTTTCCAATTCCTAAAAAATAATAACAGTATTTCTGCCAAGAAAATAAAAAATGGTTTTGGGGCGCTATTTCAGAGCTCCTGGAAACAATCAAAACTTACTCCAATGTTTGTGCTGTGGTACCTTGGGACAGTGAAAAGAGCATACCATGAAGATAGAAGAGACGAAAAAGCACACGTGGCTCACTTAAGATCTATTACCTACAGCTACATCTCTTAGTTCTTTATTTTCCTGAAGAAATGTATATTGGGAGGGAAATAGAAACGGAGAGGTCTTCTTTAAATACGGATTTTTAAAAATGAGATTCACTGAAGTAAAAACCAATTCCAATCAATCAAATACAACTCAAGAGAAATACAAGATCCTCAGAGCAAAAACATGTTACCAAATACATTCTCTCTCTCTCTCCCCCACTCCCCCACCCACACACACAGAAATTTCCTTTGCTTACCATTCCAGGCCCAACACATTCTGTCCTCAGTAATTTCTCCAGTCCTCCACATTCTCTTTTGCACTCACACCTATAAACCTTCCCTTCGTCTCACTCTCTTCTGAGCATATCTTGCACTGATTCACCTTCAAGCCTCTGCTCTGATCTTAAATGCTCTTCCTGCCACTTCATACCTCCCTTCTAGCAACTGCTCAATTCTACTCTTAGTACCTACATTTCAGTCTTCCCAGACCAGACATTAACAGTATCTAGTCCTTTGACAACGATTTATCATGTTTAGTATTTTTTAATGTAGTTACAAAGAAGAACTCTATTTGTTCCTTTGTATCTCTGACACAATTCTGGGGTGTGGCAAATTAGTACAATCTTCTGCAAAGTAAATGCTGTACTAAAGTCAAATGTGTGCTAAGAGACGAGACCTGGAATTGTAGTGATCAAAGACATTTACACATGACTACCTGATACAAATGAGTCTTGAGGTAAAACTGATGCAAAATAAAAACTAGTTTAGAAGTACAGAAACAACTGAACTGTTTTTTAAAAACATTAACAGAATTTCAACAATCACAATTAGGTAAGAGTGGAAATACCAATAAAAGTACTATTGTTGATGTGGTCATGTATCAATGATTTTAACACATGATCTAAAAAGCAGAACTTTGGATAAAAGTAAGCCTATTTATATCAAGGAGGTTCAGAACTGACTCAGAGGAAAAAGTATTATCCTCTGACTCATCAAGACCACTTCCTGAAACACCCAATGTTTTTCTTGGAAGGAAGTCTATACAAGTGCCATTTCATTCAAACACTGATTAGACAAAATTGAAGTCTAACACAAAATGGACAAAAAGACATGTATTTTCCAAAGCCAACCAAGTTTCAAAGTAGACCATTCCATAAACATATATTATCTGGTCATAAAAGGGAAGCTTTTAAACACAGAGAAAAAGGAATAATCCCACGTATATTACAATGACTAAATCACTGACTACGTACACATATCCCTCTTTATACCATAATCTCTTAATAATAAAGAAACAAACTTATGATTTTAATCCACAAAATTAACTGATGTCTTTGGCTTCAAAACAATCATTTTTTTTTTCAAAGTAATTCTTTTCCCTCTCCGAATCAACTCTGTAGCCAATATTTAATAATAATTTACAAAAAGAATAAATGATACTTATTAAAGGCTTACTAAATATGGCACACTAAATATGTGCCAAACACTGTTATAGGTTCTTAGCATACATTAATTCAACTGATCATCACAACCCCTCTAAGAGATAGGTACAATGATTATCTCAATTTTACAGATGAGGAAACTGAGACACAGAACAATGAAGTACTTTGCCCCATGACACCTAGTACATAGGAAAGCCTCAAATAGGCTTTAGACCAACTCAAGAGCCCATATTTTTTCTCTGCTGTGTGACCACATGCCTTCCATTAGAATGCCTAGTAAGCATTCTAGCACACACACACAACCCACACATATAAGCAAACATATACATATCTGTATAAACAGTTCATTTACATAATTTGTGCCAAAATTTCCTATGTCCTCTCATATTGGTTTTTAACTCCTAATGTAACTATAACATCGATGATATAATCTTTTACCTAGAAGAATAATTACCTAGATAAGCTTTGAAACACTGCACTTTCCAGATACATTTATGTCCTTCTCATTTGTTTTTTATTTCTAAAGCACTGGAAATATCTCACAGAACTACAAAAACACCAAAATGATACTGTCCTGGACACAGCCCTTGGGGAAGAAAAATACACATAACATTTCCTATTTCAAAATAACAAGCAATTAAACTGAATCTTGCTGTTTGTTTCCTCTTGAGTAATCTATACTGGAAAGAGTTCAAATATCTGATTCTTGCAGTATTTTGCTTTCAGAAGAAAGACCATCTTTTAAGATGCCAGTTCAGCTAGTAAGTATTCACTCATATCTATACCTGGTTCACAAAACATAGTTTAAATACCAAATGGCTGCATATTTCTAGTTCTAAACATTTGAAAAAAAGTTCCTAGTTAGTTAATGAGGCAGAATAAGCACTTTGAAAAAAGCCCCTCCACTCTGCCCTTCAGATAATTAAAAAGCAGTATAAGAAGGGCCAATTTATCCCAGAGTGTGAAGTCCTTACAGCAGCAGCCTATGGAAATACAATATCCCCAGGGTCAACACCACTCTGGAGGTGCTGAAGATGGACAGGTGCTGTTGGAAGCTGGCCTGCCCAGGGTGATTTTAGGGCCAAGATAGAGTCATCCTGCTTTATTAAAGTGTATCATTTACCCAAGTGACATACCACTGGAAATTAATTTATTAGGTTGAATTAAGTGTTTTTACCCCTAAGAACCACTTTTAAACTTCAAGCACTTCTAGAAGTAAAAATATATGGTATTATGGAGACATAAGTATGAATTACCAGATACTTTCTACTAGGATAAGCAAAATTTAAAGTAATGTGAGAATAGCTATGAAGTCAGTGTGCCCATTAATGTAAGAAATCTGTACAGAAATAGAGCAGTAGTAAGTTACTGAGAGAACATGACTAAGAAAGGATGATTAAAGTCATCTAGGTTTTTTTTTGCCTAAACCTACCAGGTGGTGGACTTCCTAGCAAGGACATATAAACAACACGGCTGCTCTGTCCTAGGAGCATTCAATTTAGCAAAGATGTAATTACAATGCAACTTAGTAAACGCTATGGTCAGGGTATGAACAATGTGCTATGGAAGCATCCACCTAGGGTAGATTGTTGGTAGGGTTCATATAAGAGGTAACAGTAGAACCAGGTGAAAGACACAGTGTGTCAATCAGTAGGTGTAAGGGGGCAGTGAGAGAACATTCTAGGCATATGCAAAGAGTAGTACATGGAAGGACATGAGTTCCAGGGCATAGTCAGATAATCACTGTGGCTGCAACCTAGCCTATATAAAAAGATAATGTGATTGAGAAAAACTTGATGCCAGAATATGAGTGGTCTTATAGAACATGTACAGAAATTTGGGTTTAATTTTTATGCCACCAGTAAATCAACCGTGGGATTAAGTCATATTGCCAATTTTTAATAAAATAATTATGGGGGCATGCTGGAGGCAGACTGAATAAGGAATCAAAGTTAATTAATTTTAAGAAAATTGTATTGGTTTCTTTCATTCTTACGTGAAGTATCCCAATTGTATTTTGCTCTACATATTTTTTGGAAAAAATTAAGACTCACCTATGTCATAATTTCTGAGTTCTCCAAGGAGAAAGAGGAGGATAGTTTAACTAAAATGTGTTTACCAATAATTTACAAGGACACAGCCCACATTTTCTAGAGTTACAGGTTATGTAAGGCATCCATTGAAGCGATATTCATCCTATTTTAGAAAAGTTCATTTTAAAAATCCAGAAAGTAAGAGAATTGAAGGTAGTTTTTTGTTTGTCAGTGAAAAAACATTCTTTTAATTATGCATTTGCTGTGGAGAACTATGGCAGTGTTCCTCAAAAACTTAAACACAGAATTACCATATATATTCCCATAGTTCCACTCCTGGGTATATACCCAAAAGAACTGAAAGCAGGTACCTAAAGATATACTTAGACTCCATGTTCACAGCAGCATTATTCACAATGGAAAAAGCTGGAAGCAATCCAAGTGTCCACTGACAGATAAATAGATAAGCAAAATGCATATATACACAATGGAATATCACTCGGCCTTCAAAAGGAAGGAAATTCAGATGCGTGCAACAACATGGAAGGAACTTAAAGCCATTATGCTAAGTCAAACTAAGTCAAACAGACCAATCACAGAATGACAAATACTGTATGATTCCACTTATATGAAGACCTAGAGAAGTCTAACTCCTAAGAATAGAAAGTAGAACGGAGGTTGCCAGAAGCTGATGGAGATGGAAGAATGGGTAGTTACTACTGAGTGGCTTCAGTTTCAGCTCATGAAGATGTATACTTAAAGACAATGAAAATGGTAAATTTTATATCATGTATATTTTACCATGATAATAAAAAAAATAACTGAGGAATGAATGGACAACTGAATGTCTGAAAGCCCATCAAGTATGACCACCTGGTCCAAGGTGAAGGCTATCAATGACGAGTACTGAATGCGTAAAGAATTTCTGTGGCAAATACACACGTTAAAAAATTAAAATTAGGGGCGCCTGGGTGGCTCAGTGGGTTAAGCCACTGCCTTCGGCTCAGGTCATGATCTCAGGGTCCTGGGATCGAGTCCCACATCGGGATCTCTGCTCAGCGGGGAGCCTGCTTCCTCCTCTCTCTCTCTGCCTCTCTGCCTACTTGTGATCTCTCTCTGTCAAATAAATAAAATAAAATCTTTAAAAAAAAATTAAAATTAAAACCATCCCTACGGTTTTATGTTTGTGTCTATGTACCTATCCATATGTACAAATGTGTGTGTGTATATATTTTTAAATTTGAAATAAACTAGATCATATACTCCACTTTAGTAAAGATCAAGACACAAAATCCCTAATCTATAAAAACAGTGAATTAAACTGTGGGGGGGGGAAACCAAGAGCCCTGATCAAGATTTTACCAATTCTCAATTTTAGGTTCATCTCTCATATTATTTAGCAGTCTCTCTTGCAAATGCCATTTCTCACTGATCCTTCATTTTCTCACCAGTCAAAAGGAGTATCTATGTTTTATCCTACACACAATCTCACAATATACAGAGTGGATAAAATAAGACAATGTATACATACAGTTACTTATAAAATTTAAAATAAGCTGGAATAGATATGTTCCTTACAAAAGGATCATTTGACTTATGAAACAGGTTAAAGGAATCTTTAAAATTTCTCTGCATTTTTCACTTTTTTATTGAGCTCTTAAACAATATGAAGGACATAGAAACTTTAAGGAAAACATGCATTGAACAAAATAAAATACATCAGTATTCCTAAGGGTATAAATACATACAAATATCTAAGTCACTAATTTCAATACTCAAGAAAGAATCTGTTTAAAATAAACACCTAAGAGTGGGCACCTGGGTGGCTCAGTCAGTTAAGTGTCTGCTTTCAGTTCAGGTCATGATCTCAGGGTCCTAGGACTGAGCCCTGCATCAGGCTCCCTGCTCAGTTGGGAATCTGCTGCTCCTTCTGCCCCTACCTTTGATTGCACACACACACACACACACACACACACACACACACACTCTCTCTCTCTCTCAAATAAATAAAATCTTAAAATAAATAAATACATAAATAAAATAAAATAAACACCTAAGAGTTTTTCACATGCCAGTACCATCCCCCCCCACCCCACCCCCCCCGCCAAACACACCCTTTGAAAACCATATATTACTGCAGGGGGGCAGTAATTGTTTTCTCATTTTTTTCTCAATGACAGAAACAAAACTTAGAGCTCTTGGTAAATACCTACCTCATCTGCTGGCCAGTATTACTCTTTTTGTAAGGAAACAGATTTATGACATCCAGTAAGGAATTCCTCAAACTTCACAGGAAACCTCCAACAATGTGATGCCATTAGATGGAAGTCCTCTGAAGTGTAAGCTTAAGTAAAGCATATATAAGTGTCACCATTAAATCCCTGTATAAGCAATTCTATGTATGTTGTTTTTACCACTTAGAGGCTACTTTTTTTTTTTAACTCAAAAATGTTTTCTTTCTTTGTTGTCCAATTCTCATTTACCTTCCCACCTAAAGTAATCCTCTCTCTTTCCCTGACTGTTGCAAGCCTCTACTTCACTTCCATTGTATAGTCAATACTTTGTAAAAATAGTCCTTCCATGGCTGCTATAACTTTATTTCACAGACCTGGCAAATATGCAATCCTCTCCTCATTCTTTCTACTTTATGAATTCCTCATTGTGCTCAAACCGCTAAGTGAAATTATCTAAAAGTCCAATATGAGTTCGAAGAAATATTCTCCACAAATAAGTATTTGAGTACTTAACTTCTTAACTTAAACCTAAAAGCCTGATGCTCAATGGCTATTTGGGCACCAGTGATCACTCATGAACCAGGGATTGTATGTTCTAGTACAGGACACCCTTCCTATACTATCCTGTATTTTAGAAAAGTGGCTACATTCATTCCACCTCAGATTCATTCCCGACATTGTAATAACGCAAATTCACTTTCCTTCTCAGGATCACATCCAGCTTGAACAGTCCACGTTCTTTTTTCCTGCTTTTTCTGTGCAGTCTATCTCTAGGTCAAAGCTCCATTCAGATACTTTGACAGAGGTTACCAAGGTTTGGGACACCTCAGCTGCAAGTGACCCAGGGTAATCTGGATTACCAACAACCTGAGTAGTTTATTGTAATTAGGTAGACTTCAGAGAGAGGGTAGTAGTCTTCATCTGGGTAATCGCTGTACTCACAATTATACCATGAATTTCCTAGAGAAGTGTCCATTCATTCTTTGCCCATTCAATAAATCTTGCCAAGGGCTTTCTATGTGCCAGCAGATGCTATATGCATGAAGCTGGATATACAAGGATAAACAAAGCAGATATAATTCTCGTCCTCAGAATTCTCAGGGGATACAATGACCTTCTTTGATATTCCTTTGAATATTCCAAGCTCTTACCATCCTCAAGGCCTATCATTATCTGTCTGGAATAATTATCCTCTTTGTCTTTGCCTAACTCCTATATTTCAGCTTAAATGACCCCTCTTGGGAAGTCTTGTCCTGACCTTCCAATCTATACTAGTAGATCCTTCATTATATGATTTCACAGAACCTTGAAATCTTCTTCTTCTTAAGGCTTTATAATTAACATATGGGCTAATATTTGTCTAACATGGGCTTTTCAAAAATAAATTGTTGCCTGGTGCACTTTCTACTGAAGCAGAATAAACCTTCCTATTTTTTACTTTCTACTCAAAACATTTTAAGTCTCCTCTTTCTTTTAGGTGAATATTATTTTTAGTTTTTAACAAGAGTCCTGAATTTTTTCTTTATCTTTGTAACTCCACAGTTTAACTGAAGATCTTCCCTCATATGAAAATTTTATAATTAGGGGTGCCTGGGTGGCTCAGTGGGTTAAAGCCTCTGCCTTCAGCTCAGGTCATGACCCCAGCTCATGGGATGGAGCCCTGCTTCGGGCTCTCTGCTCAGTGGGGACTCTGCTTCCTCCTCTCTCTGCCTGCCTCTCTGCCTACTTGTCACCTCCGTCTGTCAAATAAATAAATTTTTTTTAAATCTTAAAAAAAAAAAGAAAATTTTATAATTACAATTCTCCAACCAATTCTAATTTTTGTATGTAAAATTTAAATGTTTTGTTTATATTTTTAGATACTAACTTAAGTTACTACAAATGTCTACATATGATACCATTTAAATATTTTCAAGCCAGAATTCTGAATGATAGATACTCAACTTTTACCATTTTCTTATCTGGGAAACCCAGAGAAATATATATGAATCCCACTATTTCTTAAGTGTGAAACTTTTGATTACTTAAGCCTCTATGAGCCTCATTTCTTCATTTTAAAGTAGTTATAATATCTTTCAAGGGTACAAGAAATAAATATAAAGTATACAAATCCCCTAGCAAAATATATAAAGTAAATATCAATTCCTTCCCACATGTGGAAGGAAAGAAAGGCACAAGTTCAAAAATGTAGCCCTCTATGAAATATAATAACAGTTTCATGACCAAATCTGATTTCCTCAGAGAATAAGTCTAACTTTTTTTTGGACAATATTTCAGGTCAGGTGTTGACAAAATTTCTGTAAAGGGTTAAGTGGTAAATATTTGAGGTTTGTGGGTCCCATATGGTCTCTGCTGATATTCTTCATTTTTGTTTTTGTTTTTAATAACCTACTAAAAATGTAAAAATCATTCTTGGCTTGTAGAAAGAAAACAGCCCACTGGCCAGAATTTGTTAATCCCCTGCTCTAAATACATAAATACTCATTGGTTCCACCCTTATTTATCCTATTACCTGTATAATATTTAGCTTTTAATCAACACTCAACTGAAGAACTACTCTCTCTACTATTTATCAACATTTCTGTTTAACAAATATCAATTAAACACTTGTTTAGTTGTTTTTATGTAAAGCTCTATGAGGTGACTGGCCACCTAAACAAAAAGTGATTCAGGACATGCAATAAAAGAAGTACAGATAAAGCCTCTCTCCTCCCAACCCCTCCAGAATAAAGCCTTTGGAATTCTTCATCTAGTGTCACTTCTCTCTTCCCTCTGTTTGTTTTTTTTGTTTTGTTTTGTTTTGTTTTCTGAGCATACTACTAATCAGAATTTACAGTATAACCAGTTTATGCTCAAGACCTCAGGTTTCTCTCATACTATAACCCTGTACTGAAATTGGTGCTAGTTTTAGCTCCTTTATGAGAATCTGATTGGGCTTTCTGTATCAGAGTCAGAGGTCTGTGTACCACAGAGCTAGAGGTCTCTGTACCACAGAGTTAGAGATCTTTGTACCACAGTTAGAGGTCTCTGTACCACAGAGTTAGAGATCTCTGTACCACAGTTAGAGGTCTCTGTACCACAGAGTTAGAGATCTCTGTACCACAGTTAGAGGTCTCTGTACCACAGAGCTAGAGGTCTCTGTACCACAGAGCTAGAGATCTCTGTACCACAGTTAGAGATCTCTGTACCACAGAGTTAGAGGTCTCTGTACCACAGAGTTAGAGGTCTCTGTACCACAGAGCTAGAGGTCTCTGTACCACAGAGCTAGAGATCTCTGTACCACAGTTAGAGATCTCTGTACCACAGAGCTAGAGATCTCTGTACCACAGTTAGAGATCTCTGTACCACAGTTAGAGGTCTCTGTACCACAGAGCTAGAGATCTCTGTACCACAGTTAGAGATCTCTGTACCACAGTTAGAGGTCTCTGTACCACAGAGTTAGAGGTCTCTGTACCACACACAGAGGTCTCTGTACCACAGAGCTAGAGGTCTCTGTACCACAGAGCTAGAGATCTCTGTACCACAGTTAGAGATCTCTGTACCACAGAGCTAGAGATCTCTGTACCACAGTTAGAGATCTCTGTATCACAGTTAGAGGTCTCTGTACCACAGAGTTAGAGGTCTCTGTACCACACACAGAGGTCTCTGTACCACAGAGCTAGAGGTCTCTGTACCACAGAGATAGAGATCTCTGTACCACAGAGTTAGAGGTCTCTGTACCACAGAGATAGAGATCTCTGTACCACAGTTAGAGGTCTCTGTATCACAGAGTTAGAGGTCTCTGTACCACAGTTAGAGACTCCCTCCTTTCAATTCTGACATAATGTTATAAATTCATCCCCTTTTATTCCAGTTTCCAACACAATCATTTCTCCTACTCAGCTCAGTTCACCTTACTGTTAATTATCAAAATTTTCTCCTTTTTATGTATAAGCTCCAGGAAAAAAAAAAAAAAAACACCTGAATTAGGTATTAGAATTAATTTCTGTTATTATTCTGCCTCTGACAATCCGTGCATTTTTTAGCCTGGGCACATTTGTTTCTTCATTTATTACTGGGATTGAAATAGCGTGGGATGTCAATCAGACACAGTTAAGTGTTGAGGAAATAACACTTGTAGAAGTTATTAATTTATCATCTATAAAGCACTCTGAAAGACCACTAAAAGGTAAGTCTCAGAAGTCAGGCTTGCTTGTAGAACTGGCTCTGTCATTTATATTTATGAGTTATCTACCTTGGGCAAGATAATTAACCCTTCTAAGTTTCATTTTCCTCATCTGTAAAATACAGTAATCACATACTTTATAGGGTTTTATGAGGATTACATGGCATAATCCATGTCGAGCACTTATCTTAGTGCCCAGTACATAGTAAAGGCTCAAAAAATGTTAAACATAATTATTATTATTATTATTTAAAGTAAAGATATATTTTCACTCCAGAGTCCACAGGCTTTTTATATTTACATCTTAGCCTCTACATGCTTTTGAAGCTATCCATTTATTTCCACCAGTAAATTTATGTCCTTTTTTTTTTTTTAAGTCCTTTGGCATTTTGCTCTGTTGTGCTGTGTTTCTCCTACAGTTTAGTGTCTTCCACAATCAAAAAAGAGGGAAGATGAAGATTGGAAATGAAGGAAAGAGAGAGAGAGAGAGAGAGCCATCAGTTCACACTCTGTATGTTAGCAATTAGTAAAGCCAGTTCTCTTTTCATGAACATACATATTCCTAAAGATTATGACGCTATACAAAAATCACATCATTAAAAATCACAGGGCTTATGGACAAAATGCGGTTACAAGCACAACACTCAAAAACTCGTCAGTGATGCTTCATAAAAAAGAAAAGAACCTAATAAATATCACAACACAGTTTTACATGTGTCAAGTAGTTAGAAAATCAATAAAAACTACAATAAACATGGCATCTGACCTTGAGAAAGATCTGAAGTTTGCCTGTGGAATTGGCTGTCCAAAGAGTTAAAGCTTATGAGTTATCGTGAAAGGGTGGATAAAGGGTTATCTGAAAGTGGAGGGAAAATTATAAAACAAGATAGAGGTCTTTGTAGCTCACAATGTGAAATGAAGTTAGGTGGCCGGAGGATGTCTGAGGTCTGTGCACATGCATTTTATGTATTCGTATGAGGTTCACTCTAACCAGGGGGCACTCTCTGTCACCTCCTGTTTCTCAAATAAAATCACATAAAACAAACGTGAAATTTACATGATCCTCAAATTGTTCTCCAGTACCCATAAAGTAGATAGAAACTCCCATTTTCAAAACAAGCATTAGAGCTGAACTGACTGTATGCGTTCCCAAACTATGAACTCGTGACAGATGTTCTCTGACTCAGAACTGTAGTCATGATTTACAAGACCTGTGTTACTCTTCAGTTTCCTATCAACCCAAAGTCTTTAACTACAAAAGATTGTTTTTTTTTATCAGTAGTGAACCATTAAATATGATCTAAATTTTTTCTTAACTGCATCTTTGACGTTTATCAGCTTTTGCTCTTGGGAACAGCTCAGACTCAGACAGCCATGCCATAATTGTTTAGTTCCCTAACTGCTCTCCCTGTTCCCCACATGTCCATACCAACAGAGCAATAAAATGTCTGGTGGTCAATAACTCACTGTCATGTCATTCCATTTATTCAGTCACCAAATATTTATGAGCATTACTGGATACAAGGAAAAACAGGAGAAATATGACGAAACCAGCTACACCCATCTTAGTAACAGAGTAAGAGCCTTAACTCAGTGGAACATTTAAAATCAGGCAGTGTTATACAGGAGTTGTGAAATATTATAACATGTGTTGGGGCACCTGGGTGATGCAGCAGGTTAAATGTCCAACACTTGGTTTCTGCTCAGGTCATGATCTCACTGTTGGGAGAGCAAGCCCCACATCAGGCTCTGAGCTCAGCGGAGAGTCTGCTTGAGATTCTCTCTCCCTCCCCCTCATGCTCTCTCTCTCATTCTTTATCAAATAAATAAAATCTTTAAAAAATATATTATAACAGGGACGCCTGGGTGGCTCAGTCGGTTAAGCCGCTGCCTTCGGCTCAGGTCATGATCCCAGGGTCCTGGGATCGAGTCCCGCATTGGGCTCTTTGCTCGGTGGGGAGCCAGCTTCTCTCTCTGCCCTGCCTGATTGTGCTCTCTGTCTCTCTGACAAATAAATAAATAAAAATCTTTAAATAAATAAATAAATATATATATATATAAAACAACATATGTAAAAATAACTAACAAAAGATATAACATGAAGCACATTAAGAAAATGTAGAAAAGAAAAAAAAAAACAGATTACTTTCAAGGTTGTTATAAGGAACTAGGAGAAATTTAATGGGGGTGATTAGCAGACCTAAAGGATGATGTGAATTTTGATTATGAAGGAAAGACATTCTAATTGCTGCATGAGTGAAGAAAAAAGGCAGAAAATGTGAGATATATAAAAGCATGAAGATCAAGTAGCTCAGGGATTAAGATACACGACTACAAACTACAAATAATAAGTTATATAACACACTTTGGGGGCACCTAGGTGGCTCAGTGGGTTAAGCCTCTGCCTTCAGCTTGGGTCATGATCTCAGGGTCCTGGGATAGAGCCCTGCATTGGGCTCTGCTCAGCGGAAAGCCTGCTTCTCCCTCTCCCTCTGCCTGCCTCTCTGCCTACTTGTGATCTCTCTCTCTCTCTCTGTCAAATAAATAAAATCTTTAAAAAAAATAAATATTAAAAAAATGTTACATAACATCCTTTGAATTTTATCTGATGGGAAATGGGAAAGCCACTGACAATTTTTAACCAGAAGAGTACAGCATCAGTTATGAATGGGCAAAAGGGAGCCCAACAGGCTTTCACAAATCCAGGCTTTGAATAAGTTAAGAGACTTCATTCAGAGTCTTTGGAATGCCAAGCAAGAGCAGCAGGAGGGCTTTCCCTAACAACAATCCCCAGCTTTGTGTCCAAGATTGATATTCACAGCTCTACTTAATGGATCCTAACTGTGTCATTTGGTCTGGCAAATTATATAAAATAGTGGAATAAAAAGAAATTACCTGCAAAATCAGAGGGAAGTATATTTCTAGAAACAATGAAGGAATAAAAGAATAGAAGGCAATCTAATAGTAATAATAATATTATCAGATATTTAAATCTGATCATTAGGGTCATGTAATTAGGAAAGTTAAATAATTTGGTTATGAATTACATCTACATAGCTGACACAACATATTTTTAACCCTAAAGAAACTGTTCACCAATGCTCCCCAAAGCAAAGCCTTCTTGGATAAAACTTCATATAAGGTCTAAGGAAAGCTTAAGAAATATACATTCCATTGCAGATCAGATTTTACCTTGCTAAATACAAAGAGATAGTATATCACATATTGCTTTAAAATTTTAGAAACTATATTAAGAATTAAAACTACCACAAGTTTCTTCTAATCATAGTCCTGAATATACTTTTTTTGGTTTGTTTTTTCTTTTTTTTTTCTAAATCTAGTTAATAAAGTCTATACAGAAGACAGAAATATCACAAATTTTAACTAAAATAAGAAATATACTGAGGGGTTTGGAGGGAAGGGGGGATGAGGGTTGGATGAGGCTGGTGGTGGGTACTAAGGAGGGCATGTATTGCATGGAGCACTGGGTGTGGTACATAAACAATGAATTTTGGAACATACACACACACAGACACACAAAATTAAATTTAAAAAAACTAAAAAATATATTTTTCCATACAGCGGAAAAATCAAAAAAATGTTTCATGAAAAATTTAAAAATACATACACAAACCTAAACTCTAAAATTTAAGAAAAAAAAATTTTTTTAGAGAAGGAGAGATTAAGATTCAAGGCAGGGAAATGGGGAGGGACAGAGGAGAGGGAGAGAGAAAATCTTAAGGAGGCTCTAAACCCAGCACAAAGCCCCAAGTGGGGCTCAATCTTAGGGCCCTGAGATCAGGCAGAACCTGAGCCAAAATCAGGAGTTGAACGCTTAAATGACTGAGCCACCCAGGCATGCTTAAAATAGTTAAGAATTTTAAAAGAATAATTGTTTAATTAAATTAGAATTATCCTACAGGGAAAATGATCAAAAGACTATATGAAAATCTACTTTGTTAAAAAAAAAAAAAAAAAAGAAAGAAAGAAAAGAAAAAGAAAAAAAATCTACTTTGTTATATCATCTGCACAAAAATTTTACACAATTCAAGTAAACTATTATTTAAAATCTAAAATATAATAAGCTAACTTTTGTCCACTTAAAATTCCAAGGCAGTAGCTTGATGAATTAAAGAAAGATGATTTCACTGAAAAAAAACAAAAAACAAAAAACAAAAAAAGAAACTGAAAAGGAAACTTCTCTACACAATTTATTTCAGAATTATATAGAAAATGAGTTTATACATCTTATCCTCTCCAAAGTCATTTTCTCATATGTATAATTTACTAAAACAGAAGAAAGTGTTTCCAAGCCTATCTGTAGAAAAACAGAAACCACTTTTAAAACACCCCAGGTACAAGAGATGCAGGGATATCCTCCTTAAGGTGAGAACAGGTCAAAGAACAAAATACATAACATTCCCAGAGCACATATGAAATTTACACTCAACAGGACACTGACACTTGATTTAGAATTTGGCCTATAAAGCTGACCAAGACTTTGCAACAAGGTTAAGAATAACTCAAGCCATAAACATTCCAAGGAACCTCACCTATGTATGCTACCAAACAGCTACATACATGATGTTTGCATGGGTAGTTTCTGGTATAAATTAATAATGTTCCTTATGGTGTAGTCCTAATACAATAACAGACACATTAGAGGAAAACCAACATATCCAAGAATGTACTTCAAAAAGGATCAATGCAGGCATAACCATGGCATGTGAACTCAAGAATGCATTACATTCCCCAGCACCAAATCAGAATGTAACCAGTTATTTACTTTTGTTCTCCATCTAGTTTATGATGATACAATATTAACTCTTATTTTTAAATAGTATAAATCTTAACCTCTCATTTAATCACCAGTAACAGAACAAGGAAAAGACTCCTCCTGAGTAAAATTAAATGTAACAAATCTACAAGAGCTACAAAAAATAGATCCCTATGTAAGAATTATATAAATTTCTCGCTAAGCTCAAATTTGATATTTAAAACAACATAATTATATAATTGATTTTTTTCAAAGAGTTGTTCCTTAAAAATTTCCATTAATTGACTATTTAAATGTTTACAAGTTCCAATAATATTCGTGGGTTTAGGGGAAGAAAAAAACCTTTAAATACACATATTCACCACATTTTAGGTCCCAAGCAAAATGTTTACACAGAAATTTGGCAGTGTTAAGTCGGTGGACTCAAAGCCAATAATAACCTAAGAAAACTGAACTTAATAAGAAAATTCTCATAGTACAACTAACATTGTATAAATAATCCAAAGCAGTTAAGATTTATAGTATAATCACAGTATTTTGCATATCAGAGTAATTTAAAAGTAATTTTAAGAAAACTTGATATGTTCTGTCTGTGCTTCCCCAACTATTATTACTCAACAGATTTCTTCATACCTATAATCTGGGGGGAAGGGGAGTTTTTCTCTTAAACACATGACCTAAGAGAAGGAAATCCTTTAAATCCCCAAGAGGCAGAAGGCAGGAGGCAGGACTCTGAGGAAGCTGAGGTACCAATTTCAACAAGTTCAGAATCCACTTGGAATATCAAAAGGGAATTTAAAATATTGTCAAAAGGCTAACGGGTACTAAAAGTATTACTGCATGTTTCAAGGTCTACAAATATCCTCTGTAATAATTATGCCTTTGAGAGCCCTCCTTAGCAAAGTAAATATTCACAAACTTTACCTACTCACACAATCCAGGCAAGACTCCTCTAAGCGATCTTCCAGGCAATACTGAGAGGACATTCCTCTCAGTTCCCTCTTGGTGCCAAGTGACCTTCGGCATATCAACAGAAGGGTGGGACTCTAAGCTTCAGTTTCAGCATTGTACTGTAGCGAACAAAGTTTCTCCTTTGGTTTCTCTAGGGCGTTAACTAAGACTTCCTCTTCTTGTTAACTAAGTAAACGGAACCACTACTGCATGTCCAACTCTTCCCTAAAGTGATAAAATAAAGCTTTAAATGGTGCAAATAATATAGCTAACACTAACTGAGAAATTATTATGTGCTCCAAACTAATACTATACACGCAGATACTATTATTATGCCCACTGTAAAGAGGAGGAATCTCAGGCATAGTGGTTAATAAGTAACTTGTAGGAATTTCAGATACAGCAATATGGTTAAATGAGCTAATGAAGAAGACCTCCCATGGGAGACAAATAAATAGACAAAAATGAGTATAACAAAATTTTAAAATAAATACACAGCTTTACTTACAATAAAGAAAATCTGCTGGTACTAAACCAAATCTAGAACCAATGGCCAAAGTGGTATGCACAAAAGCAAATATCGCCAGTTATGGCCTCCAGGAAGGATCATGGCTATTTCGTTAGTATGCAAGTCTAACAGAGATTGGTAAGAAGATGTCCCCTCCGGTAAGGAGCTCAGAAGAAAGTACTCTCTCAGGAGAAGAGTTGGGCTAGATTTCTGGCCCTACTTTTTCTCAACATAGGATACAACCTACCCAACTGTACTTCGGTGGCCATGTACGAACAGAAGAAGAGATCTCAGGCACACAAGGCTTAAAGTCAATGGTGAGGTCCCTCTCATAAAACCAGAGCTATTTTCAAAAGGCTGAAATCACATTAAAAAATGATGAGGAGAACAGAACAAATCCACCCACTGTCTTAATAAGACTTCAAGCGAACTTGTCTCTAACAATCGGGAGAGAAGTGCCGAGGAAATGCAACAACCAGAAATTAAAAATCCCTATGCCTGTGTCACAACAGTTTTGAAGTCTGAATTCATATAAGAATCTTCAAGCTAAGAAATTAAGATAAAACTGGGTTCTGTGCTTATGATATCCCTGGAGTATCTGGAAGAAACAAACATGAAACCACTTTAGAGTAACATTTCATAAACAAGGCCACATGGGATCTCTACAAGCTAGAAAAACCAAACCAAACCAAAACCAAAAAACAATCCCCACTGAAGATGAGCCTATAATTTAGAAATTACAAAATATGTAAGAAAAGAATTTCCTGTGACTGGGCATTGACAAGTATACCAAATAGAAAATTTAGCACTCAACTAATTTTATAATATGAAGACAAAAAAAAAAAACACAAAGCATTATTAGTAAAAATGGAGGAAGGAAAAAAAAGCCTATAAGGAATAGGTAACTGAAAAACAAAGTAGGTTTTACAAAAACCATACAGAATTTATGTGTAAAGATATACACATTCTCCGCATGGAGCACCCAGAGTTCTCATTAAGTTTTATAACTTAAAAAGAGAATAGTGTTGATATAGATACATAGAATTTTAGACTTACTTAGGAAAAAAACAATAATCAATGCAGGAATTCAATTATATGGTAGCATCGATTCCATACCAACTTTCCCTGTCTGCTATTTCTGACCACTCTGCCCTTGCAACTTCTTATTGCTGGAAATTCTGACCCATCTCCAGGCCACTGTGAACCATCTCCAGCACCCTTGCAAAAAGATGGAGTGGAAACTGTGATGTGCCACCCAGATCCCCTTTCAGGACTGAATGATTTATTCCCCTGCTGTACAACTGCCAGCAGACAGCCCTCCGCGATCAGCTCTCTTGAGAACAGTCTTGGCTAAAGATTCTCCTCATAGAAACTCTTGCTCCCTTCCCATGGAGCCCACATCCAAAGACTGGTTGACATGGGGACTATAAAGACTTGGCCCTGTCTCCCCAACTGGAGACAGTGGTGAACAGCCACTGGGCTTCAGAACTCTCCGTTGGGTCAGATCTCCATGAAGACCAACACAAAAGGGACGCCTGGGTGGCTCAGTCCATTAAGCGTCTGCCTTTGGTTCAAGTCATGACTCTGGAGTCCTCGGATTGAGCCCTGCATCAAGCTCCCTGCTCAATGCGGAGCCTGCTTCTCCCTCTGCCTGCTGCTCCCCATGCTTGTGTACTCTCTCTCTCTCTCTCTCTCTCTCTTTCTCTCTCTCTTTCCCCCCCTGACAAATAAATTTTAAAAACCTAAAAAACAAAAACAAACAAACAAAAAAACCACTGCACAATAGCCTAACTTTCCTTCTGCCCAATACTGGTTTCTCCCTTCCCCTCCACAGGGGTTGATCCAAAGAGCACTTTCTAAGAAACTTCCAGCACACTAGTTTCCATCTCAGAGTTTGTATCCTGAGGACCCCAGACTGCAACAGAAGAGCATCATAAACAAAAAGGACAGGATATGGGGCAGCACTATTAAAGGAGTGAGAAGAGAAAAATAATAAAGCTTTGAAACCAATGAGGAGAATGCTGGAAAGTGCTAATATTTGTTTGGTGAGATCAGCAGCACAAGAGAAAGTCTTTTTCAAAATAAACAGTATAATCACAAAATTCCAACACATTTCAATTGTCTCGCTGAACTTGAAAGCGAACAGGGATCCTACGGGGTATCCCGATTCTGACCCATCTTTTTTAAAGATATCATTTCTTAGGTCAATGGGTTTGCTAAATGCCAAATATGTTGCGGCTTATACACAGGCCATTGATACTTCTAAGACAATCATTTTCCTAATAATCAGTTCAGTGGTACATTTAATTCCCAGCTGGAGAGCAAGGTTACCAATAGAGATGTATGTATGCAATTTCCAGGTTCCTTCAATAGTCCTAGAAAAATGTGCAGCAACCAAATCTATATATAAGAAATATACAATATTTCTTATGGCTACTTCTGATAAATTCCCTCTCTCAGAGCAGTGAGGGAATCAACAAATATCCCAAAGCCTTGCTTGTATTTGTCCAAGTAACAGAATTTTGATATACCTTTTGGTTCTAAATCATCAGTAAAGATGTTAATGACAGCTTTATAAAAGATCAATCTGGTTCAAGTTGGTATATAACTAATCGTTATAAAGAATACTAATAAAAAACTGAATGGACTAAAACCACATTCACTCATAGGCACACCAAGGATGCCAAAGACATGGGACCAATCTAAGCAAGGCTCACGAGTATTTGTTGATCGTCTCGCCCTTCTACAATAGGGCAGTTTACCAGACGTAGCTATGAGAAATATATTTGGAACACAGTAGATTTAGTTGCTGCAGGTTTCCCTGTAACTACTGAAGGAAGCTGGAAATTGGACACCCACACCTCTCTACTGGTAACCTTGTCCTACATTCCACACTTTGTAACCATAAATACAGAGGCAGACAAGATAAGCTGTAGCAAAAACGTGTCAAGTAAGACCATTGGATCTGAAAGGACAGGAAGTCATTAACATAAGTTATTAGGGCAGGCAAGCAGAATGGATCAAAGTGTCACAATGCATTCACCTTGGAAACATGACAGAACTTCACTCTCAGTTCCTTCATTCTCAGTTCCTGTACATCTTCAGTTCAATCACAGTTCCTCGCCTGTCTTTCATTACTTCCTCTCCTAAAAACCACCATCTGCTTCGTCTTCTGTAAATCACTCCTTCTACTCTTTCTGACTTTATAACTCCTTTAATGTAAAAAAGAAACTAGTAAGTTACTAATACGAGAATCCAAAAGAAGTTTCTAAATTCTAAATTGCATATTGCCAAATATCGATTACATACAAGTTAAGCTAGGCTAAATTCATATGGGTAGAACAATCAACCAAATGCTTTACAAATTACCTAGAGATGAAGTAGCAGTGCAATATAATTCATATTTGGTGAGAATAATATAAAATTATTAATACATTATAGGCAATAGAACAAATATGCATGACATGTGAATGAGATGAAGAACCAACTGGTTCTTATGAAAAAAGACTGAATGAGTCATTATCATTTTGGAGCTACTGTTTGGACACAGAATCTGGATTAAAGGTGGAAAAAAACAAACAAAAAAAATATATAATGGACACTTCTTGGAATGAATAAATATACACAGTAGGACCAATAATATTCATTCTTAACATAAGTTATTTAGAAGAGTGGTAGCATAATTAAATCTTCAAGCCTACAGATGGCTTGAGACTCTTAAGTTAGGGAAATACTAATTCTGAGAAAAATGAACTGCAAAATTAGGTAAAATAAGGGTAAATGGTAGTTTCACCTTAAACTGGCAAAATTTAGGTCTACACTCTGGGAAACACCACAGAAATTCATTTGTTTATGGATTTTAAATGTCATTTTCAACCCACTATTTACCACACAGTTCCAGTAAGTCACACTCTTATTTGGCCATCACATTCAAAAAGAAAAAAAAAATTTAATGGTGGAGAAAAAAGCGATTTCTCACTTCTGTTCATGTCCTATAACCAAAGACAAGTAGAAAAGTTAAAGACCTCAATACTAAGAAACTGAAGGCTGGTGTTTATGCACCAAGTCTGCCACTTAATAGCTCTGTAACCTTGGGCAAGTAATTTAACCTCTCTTGGCCTACATTTCATTACCTGTAAAAATGTGAGATCAATGAGACAAATTTGAAAGGTCTTATTCAGGTCTATTCTAGAACGTTTACATAGTTCAAAGTTAAAAACAGAAAATCTACTTAATTAGATTTTGGCTAAAACATAATAAATGGCAGTTTTACACTTTTCAACATAAAATGGTAAATTTTCAGAAAAAAAAATCACCGAATAGTCAGGAAATCTATGATAACTAAGGAAAAAGTAGTAGTTGCTGATGAGGACATTGTCAATTCACATCACAAATTATGAAACAACACTTTTCATAGAAACTTCAATTTATGCTGAAAAATTCTGATTTAAATGAACTCTGCCAAAGCACAGTAAGTAAAAAGAATTTCTGGGAGGCAGGAAAAATAGAAACTTTCAGCATATTGTACCAGTATTTCCTATCATTATTAAGATTTCACTCAGAGCTTCCTCATTTCACCTGACTCCAGAGGTGCCAGCATTCCAATTGGCTCAGTGAATGCACATCAAAAGAACTGACAGGGTGTTCCCTGTAAAACACCATTTTAAAAAATATCTCCCAAACCTGTGCTGTGCACAAAACGTCAAACTCTACAAAAAAGAAAAAAAAATGAAAGGACTACTTAGTTTTATTAAAATCATGGGCTGCTTCTGGATTCTTAAGTGCCATTTGTAAAGAAAAAGGCATTTCATTTAAGACTACTAATCCTTTCCAGAGTATCTTTTTTAATCATAACTCTGTAATACAGTCAAGAAATTATCACATTAGCTAGGTAATGAGACCCTCTCCTAAAAAGTACAATCATGTGCTAGAGCACTGGGAAGAAAGTCACGGAGGAAGGAGGGGGGCAAATCAGCAAATACAGAACATGAACTCCAAACACTCATAAGGTACTATCTTATCCGAAAATCAGGAGAAATGCCCAAGTTTAATTTCAAAGCATCTACCTACTGAAATACTGCAAAGAATCATCCTATATACACTTGAGCAAGCTAAGTGAGCAAGCCGCCTTGAAAAATTAAATCGGGAAGCATGACAATAGACAGAATGAAATACATGTTTTCAGAGCAGCAGTTTAGAAAAAGCTGTATAAATCGCTGTTAGAATGACATAGCTTATGTCATCCTTCAAAAATAAAACCTGCAATTAAATTTGCACATCCAGTGATCCTTGAAGCTCACATGTTGTCAGTCTGTGGGGGTGGGAGAGGACACTCCCATTAGACAGGCTGCACAGAGAACTGCAGTCACAGAAAGACAAGACACTGCAGCGAACCTACAACAGGATCCGAAGCTGAATGTCACAGTGATACACTGACAGGAAAGTGCCAGAGGTTATATCCATTTTAAAAGTGATTTAACTTGATAAATACCACTGGACTAGAGTTTGCACAGGCAAAAGAATATATAACGATATGGCACCTTTGGCTGAAGAGTTAATACAATGAAAGTTTACCCTGGTTGGGCAAAATAGTAAGAATTACTTTCAAGTTTATTTTCAGTGAATGAAATATTGATCCTCCAAACTTGTTCTCAATCTTTGTTTAGTGTAGAGTTTCAAGACCTTGCAGTGACAACTCTAACATTAGTATCTAATAGGTTTGTATTCAGGACATGGAGCCATGGAAAACAGATCCAATAAACTTAGGTCAAGAGGTTAAATGAGATGGTCAAAAGAGCCATGGATTGGAAATCTAAAAGCTTAACTTCTCTCCTCCTCTATAGTTTAGTCACATGACCTGAAGCAAATCATTAATGTAGGCGACGGGAATATAATTGTAAACAACCCAGATTCATATGTAAAACTGGTACAAATACCAGTGCTGTTATTGACAGCCCAAATGACTTTGGCCAAGTGACTCTACGAAGTCTGTTCACTTGTCTACGAAATGAAAATAATAGTTTCTTCTTCAGAGACACTGAATGAAATAATGCATGTACAGGACACAGCATAGTATAAAAAAGCAGTTAAGTAATAAACATCTTTAAAAAACACCATATTTCTTGAGTTTTCTTTACCTTTTAAGTAATCTATCTTGTATGTTGTCTTAGAATAATTCCCTGTGCTTCACGCTATCTTTATTGGGTCTTTGATTACTTAAGAAAACTGAGTTTTCTCCATTTTAAAATGGAGAAAATTTCTGTATTTGTTTTTAAAATCTTTTTTCACTTTCGTTAAATAGATAACTGAGTATTATTTGTACAGTCATCTGTGATCCCATTTGGTCAAACCTGTCGGTATTTTTGACAAAATTCCCAAAGTCTTTGAGGTCAAATTGATGGTAAAGTTTCCCAGGGGGCCCTCAGAAAATCTCAAAGGATTTGTGTCTCCTCTTATAAAAGAGCGATGTTAATATAATTAGGTTTATTTGGTACAGTAAATTACATGGGAAAGACTGTCAAAAAAGAAATGTGATAAACACTCACCAGTTATATGTATATAGATACATCTTATTATTTTCGTGGCAATATAGTTATTTGCATAAGTTCAATAAGCGTCTTTCCTCCTTTTAACAGGAAACCATTGTAAACATTGGTTGTATTAGAAAGACTTTGACTGGAATGCCATATTTGAGAATGACATGCACAGAATCTGATAAGACTGGACAGCTTTAAGGAAGTAAGGTTGGCATTAAAGAACCAAAGCTTATGAAGCGTCCCTTCTAAAAACTGCCCAGTGGCTTACTTATAGGATTTCTACCTAATGGGAAAGTAAGGAAGGTCACTTCCTAGCAGAATCTACGAACCTCAGGATATTTGGGGGACCTCAAGAAGAGAGGAATTCACCCACATCTGTAAGTGTTGCAGGCAAAATCTGATGAGGGCTCACTGACTTAGTGTCCTAGCCTCAAGAAACTTTTATTTATTTTTTTTACTTTTTTTTTTTAGTGTTCCAAAATTCATTGTTTATGCACTACACCCAGTGTTCCATGCCTTAAAATACATGCCTTAAAAGTATCATCTGGGTTCCTCATTAGAAGTTCCAGCAAATATGACTTTTAAAAAGCATATATGGTGAATCATTCTTCTTGAGCACTGACATAAATAACCAGGTCAAGTTAATGAAATGAGACTTATTTTGCAAATTTGTCTTACTTAAATTATCTTTGATTGAAATGGGGGTGACTGAAGACATGAAAATTAAGTTTCAATGGAAAACTAGGGTATATCCACATGGGTATTAAATTCTAGTTCTCTTCACTATCCTTAAGGTTTTGTTATCTATCTAAAAGGTGTCAGACCCTGATTTCCTCCAGTTTCCTAGCCACAATTCTCCAAACTAATGCTTCCAATTTTTCTCCCATCCTTCTGACTTAGAATCACTAAAAATTAAAACTGCCTCTTTCCCAAAGCCCTGCAAGTTGAAGCTGGACAACCTGATATCATACTCAAAGAAATCACAGCCTTCCTGCCTGTTGCTCTATGGGCCACTCAGAAAGTTCACCAGAGCACCTGATAACATCACAGAGACATTCACACTACAAACCAGGAAAACCTGCCAGATTACTACCATCTGCCCTCATGCTATCTATAGATGCAGTATAGAGTCAAGTATCTATAAATATTCTTTATGACTAACTGCCCTCTGGACTCAACCATGTTTATAGTTTGTTCTAACCATTAACCATTAAACTTATTTTTTTTTTTTTGGTCTCCATAGAAAGGGCCAGGATGGAGAAACTGGTTCAATGGGCTACAGGATAATCCACTATATCATTTTCTAGATCGCAGTTGACAAAGTTTCAGACGGGAACAAATGACATGGTTCAGGACATACCACCCAAAATATGGCACCTCTGCTACTGAGTATTTTAAGCTAAAGGGGTTTGAGAAAGGATGGTCATTTTGACCTTCCCTAGTGCTTCTCTCCTGAAACAAATCACAAAATCCTTGTGTCAAAGATACCCTCCATTCACCAGAAAGATAGGAGTATCCTTATCTCTGAAGACCAAGGGACACTGAGAAGAACCAGAAAAAACAGGTCTTGCTAAGTTTCCCTCAGTTTACTATACTTACCCCCTACGCTTTGTTCTAGCATATTCCTCCATGATTTGTCACTCTTCATCAAACATAGATAAAAATACTCAGGACTCCTTCGTTTCTTCTGTAAGAAGGCTCCTACCTCATGAAAAGCTTCTTACATAAATTTATGTTCTTTTCTCTTATTAATCTCTGTCAGTTTAATTTGCAGATCCAGCCAGAGACCTAAGTTGGTTCAGGTAAACTTTTTCCGCCCCTACACTCCACAGACACTATACTTCACTCTCACCGAAGCTGCATGTATATCACTTGTAAAAATCTATCTCAATTTCACAGAGAAATTTTTTTTACACAATTCTTAGTTTAGCAGGGATCCCTCATTAAAACACTTTGCCCATAACTTAAAATTTTTCTTGCTGATTTTTCACCTTTTTCTTTTCTTCTAGATCAACAGGATTCATTCTGTTAGTTGTCAGAATAGATTTTTTTATTGTTTGTGTAAGGCATAAACATACATTTTTCCTCTAGACCAAAATAAACATACACCTTGCATTTATGTTATCAGTGTGTCAAGTTCTAACTTAGAAAACATAACATAGACCTATTCTAAAGCTATATCTTAAAAGAAAAAAAAAGTAGCAGGTTAGGTCTGTCAGTACTCTCAATAATGGCAGACATTATTCCCTAAATTAACGACCAAATTTGTGTTTCTTTTTTAAATCTGATACATATGTCAATACTTTCTATATACCTGCCTAGATTATTCTAATTATACTTATTTCCTTAAGCTTTATTTATTTGAGAGAGAGAGAATGCATGGGTTGGGGGAGAGGGCAGAACAGAGGGAGAGAGAGAATCTCAAGCAGCCTCCAGGACAAGTGAATAGGACCCTAAAGATCAAGACCTGGGCCAAAATCAAGAGTCAGACACTTAAGCAACTATACCACCCAAGCACCCCTATTCTAGTTACATTTAATCCAAAACCAAAAGTGCCTGTTGGGTAACTCCCAAGTTAAGATCATTTTACATATTAACCTAATGCCACCTTTTCCATCTTAAAGAGGGCACACCTTAATTTCTACTGCAAACACACATTTCAATTTTTAAAACAATCAATATGTTGACTGTGCTAGTATTAAAGCATCACTTCATTTATATATAAGGATTCTTATTGTAATTCTTTCTTTATTTCCTATTGACTTTGAGTATTACAGTATTCATTCACACAACAGAAAAGTTCTACAGCTTCTTAATAAGAAATCAAAATATAACCCAGTCAGTCCCTAAGGTTTATAAACTTTCAGAACTTGATGTCAACATCTAATCCACATCTCAGACCCCCAAGATCAACTGTGCACTTGACGTATAAGATATATTTTAAATCCCACAAAAAGTCTCCATTAATGGACTTCAACAGTAGAGAAGACTAAGATGCAGAAAGAACAAGACAGCTTCTTTTGTTAATAAATTTTGTCAGAAGTTTTCTACATCTTTAAATACAAAAATTAATTCAAGTCAACTATAATTCTATTTTAAAATTTGGCTGCTGTGCTATTGTAAGTACATATTAAAAAGTCACTTACATGGATTTTCAGATTTTTATAGTTCTTTTAGAAAGACATATACATACACCTAACTCCCACACAGATTCTGCTGGCATTGCTCCATTTTGTAAAAGGGCTTGTTTACAGACAACTCAGGATCTGCAAGTAATAGATATTGCTTTCTTGTTAAAACCTATTAATCTAATCCTCAAGGTCCCCCCCAAAATTAAAATAGGATAAGATGCATTAAAATAATGAGTCTTTAGTTCCGTTTGTAACATTTTGATTCATTTAACAATGAAATAAAATTCAATATTGAAACAAAAGATCACTTAGGTATCCTGTTAGGGAACATGAAAAATACTTTGTTCACTTCAAGAACAAACAGTATTCTGCATTCAGTTAGAATACCACTAGCCCAACGATCCATGCCAATAAATTATGATAAGCCAGCAGATCTTCTACTTGCATGTTAGATCTCTATACCAATTTGTATTCATTTATGGGAACTGTCAGTAATTACAGCAGCAACATGTTTCATCTCTACCACGAGCTTTGCAAGGACTGATATCATTGCCAGAGAGTGTGTGTACGCACACATGCTATAGTTTGTTTACATAGCACTTTCACTTGCATTACTCCTTCTAATTCTTGTACTTTTGTTACCTTATCAAAAATTATTCAATGGGGTTACACTCGTGACTCTTAGTCATACGGTGCCTCAACCACTAATCGGTACTCACCTTGGACATCAGATTTGTAGAAATCTCACTGCAACAGCTCACTGACTCACCACCAAAGAACAGAGAGATGGATGATGGGAAAAAATACAAATGAGGGGGAAAATATGAATTTTAAAAATTCATAAGCTCTGTCAACAATGTCTTAAACTTTTGTTGGAAGTTCATCACACGTAGTAGTGAAGGGGAAAGGAAAACTTTTGCTTTGTCCCCGTCCAGGCTCTTTGGCCGGTCTAATAATTAAACTGACATAAAACAGATGAACAGGAGAATAACAAAATTAATTCTTACGTAAGGAAGCTCACAGAAAAAAAGAGTTTCAAAGAAGTAACCAGAAACAGGCAGCTTTTATATCTTTTAGACAAAGAAAGAATGTATTTGTGAGGAAGTGATAAGACAAAGGGGTTTGGGCTTAGGATAGGAAATTAGTAAAGAAGTAGTAACAAGGTTTGTTTATGCAGCCTTCTCAGACTTGAATTCCCTCTCTTTGGCAATAAGGATGCTTTTTACCCTCCAGGTGCAAGAAGGGTAACCCTTCTTCACATGGGGAATTTATTTCCTGCTTTCAGAGCAAGAGAAGAGAGTCAGTGTCCTTAAGGCTATTTCTTAAGTGACTTCAATTCACAATAATCAATGTGCCAAAGCAGCATATTTTGGGGCAGCCTGCCCCGAACCCTTCAATAGGCTGACTGGGTCATAAAAAATAGGGAATTTGGGGGTGCCTGGGTGGCTCAGTGGGTTAAAGCCTCTGCCTTCAGCTCAGGTCATGATCCCAGGGTCCTGGAATGGAGCCCCACATTGGGCTCTCTGCTCAGCAGGGAGCCTGCTTCCTCCTCTCTCTCTCTCTCTCTGCTTACCTCTCTGCCTACTTGTGATCTCTGTCAAAGAAATAAATAAAAATTTAAAAAAAATAGGGAACTTACCCTTTAGTTTGTATTAGAGATATAGATACACATACTAAATAGAGTTTGCCCTTGAAGTTAATCTGTTTTACAGATCTACATACATATACTAAAAGCATACAAGTAACACAGGTATATGTATAGACATTGAACACAGCATAAATCTAATAAAATCATACTTACATATAAATAAAAGATCAGAAGCCTTTAATATGATAGCCAGTGAGAAGTCAGTCAGTCAGTCATAAAAACTGAATAAAAAGAAAGGTTTCAGGAAGTGAACTGCCACTTCTTTTCCAATAAGGATAGAAAGGCTTTGTGGGGAGTTGATTCTCTGAAGATAACACCACAATAAAAATTAAAGAGCCTGATAAACCTAGAAGGATTGTTTCTGTAACATGAAAGACAAGTTGAAAAGAATACAAACAGAAAACAGCAAGAAACAAGAGGGATCCTTACTGCTGGGGATGACAGAATCATGGGTTTCAGGAAGGAAGTGAGAATTTCATATTCACCTATGGGATATAAACTTCAGTCCCCGTGGTTGGCAGGAAAAAAACATCTTAAAAACAAATCACCTGGAGAAGGCAGCACTGGCTCAGTAGAATTCAAATAT
This sequence comes from Mustela putorius furo, assembly GCF_011764305.1. Classification (NCBI taxonomy): domain Eukaryota; kingdom Metazoa; phylum Chordata; class Mammalia; order Carnivora; family Mustelidae; genus Mustela; species Mustela putorius. The sequence goes on along the minus strand of NW_025422368.1, from coordinate 32,612,869 downwards.
GTGCCAAAGTCCAGGAAAAGAACTTGAACAAAAGTTCTACAGTGATACATGCCAGGTGGATTTATGAAAAACAGTCAAGAGGGAAGTGCCAGGTTTTGTCAAAAGCCTGTTTGTCTATGGAGTGACAGCAATGAGTGAAGAGAAATGCATATGTATGTAGGTCAGTACACACACACACACAAGATGCTTTCTTGCTGAACACACATTAGTGATACAGTGGGCATTCCTCCCAACAGTGAAATGGTAGTAAGAGGCAGGTTTTGAAGTAACAATGTAAAGCTTTACCTTTCAATTTATTTAATATAAGTTGGTGATTAACCATCCTGCCACTCCTTGTCTCCTAAAAGAACAAATAAATATTTACTGAGTGCCTATTACGTAATGTGTACTACATTAGGTATAAATGAAATCACACAGTCCTCCTAGGAGCAGAAATTATTATAATTAGATCAATAATGTAGAAGTAAAAGAAAGAGAGAAAAGCTCTTCAATTCAAACTAACTAAATGGAAAATCATTTCGATTACTGAGAGTCATAGGTTAGAGAGGACGACGTATGGATATATCATAACCAGAACTAATTTAAACTTTGTTGCAGCTATGACTTCTTAAATTTAAATTATTAAATCGATAAGAAAGACTGTAATTCAGTAAGCGATATTTTCCTCAGGGTTTGAAATTTACTAAGCTCTCTTAAATCATCATTCCATTCAGGAAATCTTATAATTTGTATAGTTAAATCTGAATTACACACAAGAAAATAGTTTTACTGTTTAAATCTCACAAAGCCTGTGGCACCTGTGTTCTATTTTCTGGGCTGATTTGACTTCTAAACACCTAAAGCTGGGTTTGCTATTGGGGCACCGACCCCAGGTAGGAAATCCTCATTATATCCAGTTTGGACATTTGGCAAAACATAGTGTGGGTGCCTGGGTGGCTCAGTTGGTTAAGCAACTGCCTTCGGCTCAGGTCACGGTCCCGGAGTCCCAGGATCGAGTCCCGCATCGGGCTCCCAGCTCCATGGGGAGTCTGCTTCTCCCTCTGACCTTCTGGCCTCTCATGCTCTCTCTCACTGTCTTCTCTCAAATAAATAAATAAAATCTTAAAAAAAAAAAGAAAAACATGGTGAGAGTGTGTGTGTGTGTGTACACGTATCCATCTCCAATCAACAAATCACCATTCCCAGTTCACTGTTCTGCTCTGTACTCACCCCTTCTCATTCTTGTTTTGTATTGTAAACCTACGTGAAACAACTTAACGTTTCTTTTAACGTCTGTAGAAACCTACAGGTTTCTGACAACTGATTCCTTGCTTACGCAAATAGAGTAAAGAAAACTATATGCAACACATGCAATGTTGCCTCAGTAAAATTAAGAATGGATAAGCCTAGTTTCCTTCATCATGGTGTTTCTGTTGGTTTTCTTCTTTCTCCCCCACAATGCTTCAACAAATGATGAAAAGTTAACAACTGCAGTACAGGATAATAACCCCCCACGGTTCTGACTGCAATGGAAAAGTTTAAAACTGTGAAATGAATAAACTCCTGCTAGTTAGCATAAAAGGAAATAATCAACAGATTAAAAACACTGATGTAACTAATTCTACTAAACAACTAGTTTTGCATTCTAACTATGCTTTTTAGTGGCGAAAATTTAACTGTGGCCGAAAGTGTGGGCAACGGGTAGTAGGAAAACTCAGGTGACCCAACCTGGAAGAATTACGCCAACCACAGAGCTAATAAGCAGACTATTCATCCCCATGGTAATAACTCTTAAAAAAGACACAGAAGCCAATTCATAGATTCCATTTTCAAACCAGAGAGCTATTTGGGGGTAAACACACATATATAATTTATACAGTACCCTGTGCCAAACTCCTAACAGTCCAAGAGATGAAGCTTAAAGAAATGACAGCAGTGGCCCTTTTAATAATATTGACTGCAAATGCATAGAAAGGTAACCTGTTCTCAGGCAAAGAACCACAGTGGATGTTACAAAAACACAATAACAATCAGGGGCATTGTCCAGGGTGTGGAGTCATTAACTAAACTCAACAGGTCAAGCATTTCTCCTAACAGTACCATACCTACTTGAGGACGGCATATACCTTCTGCGTGAAAATACAAGTCTGATATTCACACTCTGTGACTTGAATACAAAAGAACCTTAAAATCGAAGACTTTATATATTTTTTAACCTGTTCCCCTGAGCTCTGCTTTCAAGCCCTTTGCTTTGCAGGCGGCTCTTGTAAGGGAAATCGGGTTTGTCCACATACACAGATTCATTACAGCCCTCTGCCCCCCTATTTATAGGGCCTCTTACCACAAAATGGATCCCAGGCTTAGAGATTTGAGGTGAATCTGGAGATGTGTCACCCAGATACCCCTTGCAAGGAGTAGTTTGTTCGGGTACCTCGGTGGCTCAGTCTGTTAAGCATCTGACTTTGGTTATGATGAGGGAGCAGGAGGCTGGCTGAGGACAAAGCAAAAGCTGGCGCCTTGCACCCCCTCTTCACCCTTTCCCCTCCATAAGTGTAGCATCCCTCAGGCAGCCCTGACTGCCAGGAACAATAAGCAAATAGTTAACTTGCAGAGCTCACAATCCTGCTAGACAGAAGTCTCCCTTGGCTTACAAATGTCCTAAATCTCACTAACAAAGATGATTGATAGCAGGATTGTGAGACCCCACCAAAAAGTCTCCCAACTATCTTAATGTTAATGGCTGGTCTAAAGACAACACTGATCCAGCAGCAAGGGCAAGGCCTCCGGCAGGCCTGGAACATCCTGGCACCTTGTAGGCCCTCTTTAGCATATGAAAACTCCACTGAAACCTCCCTTCCCCTCACCTTCCCCCAACAGCAGGACATATAACATGCCAACCCTCACAACCCGGGGCAGCAGCAGCTCTTCCTGCTCTCGGGTCCTGTCCCCGTGCTTTAATAAACCACCATTTTGCACCAAAGATGTCTCAAGAATTCTTTCTTGGTCATCGGCTCCGGACCTCAGCCCACCAAACCTCACCTAGGTTCTAGAACTTCATCAGTTAGGTTGTTGCTCCTGGTCCTGGGATGGAGCCCCAAGTTGTACTGGGCTCCCTGCTTGGCGGAAAGTTTCCTTCTCACTCTGCCCCTCCCTCCACTAATGCTCTCTTTCCTCTCTCACTTCTGCTCCCTCTCTGTCTCTCTCCCTCGAATAAATAAAACCTTTAAAAAAAAAAAAAAAGAAAGAAAGGAATGATTTGTTGCCTGAGAGTCTGGCAGCACAGTCAACAACAGCCTTGAGCAATCAGCCTTTTGAGGGGCTGCCTCAGGGGCAGCAAGCCACCATGCTGAAGGTCACACCCTTCCCAGGGAGCCCCACAACCAAGGAGTGATCAAGGTGGGGTACAGATACTTGGACATTTCAGTCCAGGGCAGGACAACTTTTCCAGGCCATTTTTGCTCCAAAACTCAAGGTGGTTGCCTGCAGTCTGTGTCACTGATTTTCACAACGTAACCTGATTTCTCCCCCTGCCTATTCATGGCATATCTAAGATTTTAAATAAGCTTTACTGAAAATGGTCATTTCAAAGATAAGATTTCCAGAAATAGTCAAAGCACAATATATTTTGGCATCAAGTTTTGGGAGCAAAATATTAGCCAATAAAAATAGGCTAAAAAACACAATTAAAAAAAAAATAAAGAGACAAGCCACGGACTGGAATATTTACAAATCATCTTTCTTTTAACATTTCTTTCAAGGCACATGTACAGGTGACAAATTCCCAGTGAGGTGCCGTCCTTGTTTTTTTGTGTTCTTTTTTTAAAGATTTTTTGGTATTGTCATTGTTTTATCTCAGAAAGTCTTTATGTCTCCTTCAGTTTTGAAAGATAATTTGGGAATATAGAATTCTAGGTTGGTGGTTGGAGGTGTGGTTTTCCCATAACTTTAAGTATTTCACTTTCTATTCCCCTCATGCCTACATGGTTTTTGAAGAGAAAACCAGTGTAATTCCTCTATAGGTAAGTTACTTCATGTGCTGTTAGTCACTCTTAAAAATAAAAGCACAGCCTCTCCCTCTAGCACTTGATTCCATATTGACAGTTTCACTTAACCAACATATATTCCAAACACTGGGCTCGGTACTTGGAAATGATCTGAAAAACACAGATTCGATAAGATAAATTAGAACTCAGCTGCTCGTATCTACAGGGAGCTTAGAAACTCAGAGGCTTTAAGACAGAACATTGGTCAATTAAACTATGAAGTTTTTGAGGGCAGAGGCTTTACTGTGGTCTATCATTACTCAACCTTCTTTACACATGCTTCCTGGGTTACTAAGGAGAATTATAAACTTGACAATCAGACATTGTATAAATCTCTATCAGTCTTAGTTGGTCTCCAACAGTTGGGTATCAACACTTTATCATCTTGTTGATTCCACTATAAATTCCCCATAGTAACCATACCCTCAAGTCATATTATAGCACAGCTCTACTTTTCCGTCACCTGTCCTCAGAAAATAATTACATTTCTCGCGTAACTAAAATATTAGAAACCACATGAGCTCCTTATCTACATGTAAATAAGAAAATCTTTTTTTAAAGAAAACGTTTAATAGTACAGAAGACCTATTAGATGTTAATAGTAACCATTTTTTAAAAAATGGGTTGACAAACGACAAGCTTCCATATGACGTCTCAATATTCCAGTTACTCATTTCAGAAATGCATCTGAAGCAGAAAGTTCAATCAACAATATGCCTTATAGGACCTTAAAGGCACATCTTTACATCATCTGTTATCAATCCTCTTTGGATAGAAGAATCAAAGTGTTTGTTATCCAAGTTTTTCACTGATTTAATCAAATCCCCTAAACAGAATCTTTGTCCTCTCGTAAATATTTATTCTCTTTTCAAAATATTTTAAGGGTTAAATTCAGAATATAAAACTTTTAAGATAAGCTTTTCACCATTTTATATTTTTTCTTTTTAATTAAAGTTTTTCTTTATTTATTCGCAGTAAGCAGAGAGGCAGGCAGAAAGCGAGGGGGGAAACAGGATCCTCGCTGCACCAAGAGCCCAATGCAGGGCTTGATCCCAGGACCCTGAGATCATGACCTGAGCCGAAGGCAGAGGCTTAACCCACTGAGCCACCCAGGTGCCCCACTTTTCACCATTTTAAATATTTCACTCACTCAGGTCTTTTTCACCTCATGCAAACTTTACACTGAATATCCAAAGAGCTAGGGTATTTTCCAAATAGAAACATCTTTTTTCTTGCATAAAAAGATTTCATTGCATTCTATGTAAGCATCACTGTCTTCAATCATCCCCAAATGGACAGCAAGAAGTCACTGGGTGTGCTGTTTGTTTTCTACTGCCTACAGCCTGTATGCTCACACTCTAAGATGAAAGACAGAAAGTAAAGTGTGCCACATACTTTTTTGTATGTTGTTTCTGCAAAGATAGTTCAAATGACTGCCTAATTCTGAGAGCAATTAAATCCGAAGCTAAACTGTGCATTTCAAAAAACTCTAACACTATTCTCCAAAACAGCTCAATAGTAACCAATTAACCATCTCAGTAACTTGAATCAGATATCCTGACCTATCTCTAAGCTTGGACTTGTAATGATTCAAAGAATCCACAACTCCACACAACTTCAACAAGAGACCCGATCTGTCAACACTGCATACCATTACAAGCTAACCTATCCATAAGTCCCTTCCGGCTTTATCTCACAACCATGACAATGATAAAAAATTGAGGGAAGAGGATAAATCACCAATGACAATACTTACCCATGCACATATTTGTGTCCATATCATACTGGACACTTCTTTTTTTAATCCCTTTTAAGATTTATTTACTTATTTATTTTAGAAAGAAAGGCAGAGAGAGATCACAGAGCAGGGGTGGGGAGTAGATGGAGAGGGAGAGAGAGAATTTCAATCAGACTCCCCACTGAGCACAAAACCAGATGCAGGGCTCAATCTCACAACCCTGAGATCATGACCTGCGCCAAAATTAAGAGTCAGAGGCTTCCCTGACTGAGGCGCCAGGCGTAGCTGTCCTGGCTGCTCTCTGCATGCTATCTCTTTTAATCCTAACCATCCTATAATGTCAGTAACACGATACCCATTTTACAACCATGAAGTCTGAGGCTCAAGAGGACACTTCACAAAATTTTATTAATGTCAGATGGTGACAACTACGAACAGGCTTTCTCCTATAGGCTACACCAACCTTCTAAAAAGAAAAGCAATTGGTAAAATCCCCCTACAATTATGCTTCTTTAGACTGGTCAATTACTTCTTCTGGGAAACCAAAGAAATGACTTATAAGTGGAACTAAATAAGCCACTTATTTACTAAGTAAGAAACAAAATACAAAAGAATATGCCTTGCAACTGTATTAAGAGAACACAGAAGTAGTTGCCAGATGACTCAGCCAAACAATAAGTTAGAGGTGAAAGTAGCAGCAGGAGAATTAAAACTATTGAGCTGGCACTGGAGATTAAGAGACAGTCCCTGATCGCTGGGAAGGACCTTGAACACCGCCTCCTCAGTCACTCCACAAAGAAAGAATAAGTCCATTGTGTGAGAAAAACATCATATTTTCTTCTGGACTAAGACCCAGAGATAGCAGTGGCAACATTCGACCAAATGATCTAGCTACAGTCATGACCATCACACCAGAATCCATGACACCCGAAGACAAGAGTGCAGGAAGACAGGAAACTTATTACCATTTTCCCAATTTACCACTATCTTTCTCTCCCAAGACATAAGTAAATTACTCTCAAAACATATTTACTAGAAAGAAATACAGTAATCACATTTGCTAAATAGTATCCTGGCACCTTTGAAAAGCCTTGGGGAACAATCTGGGAGACCCAGAATACCAGGTTATGTGCCAACACTGAAGCCCAGAAAGAGGTAAGACATGACATGGGCCGGGTGAGCTGAAGAAAAACAAGACAAATAGAGGACATTAAGAAGACAAACAAAACAAACGAACAAAAACCGATGGAGTGAGAACAAACACCTATTCCGTTTTATTCAGGCCTCAAATGCTAAGGCATCCGGATGAATGGCTGAAACTCCAGGGAAGAGAAAAATCAGAATTAGATGTTTTTCCCACAGCAAGAAAGTAAAATATTGAATATAAAAGTACTAAAAAGATGTAACAGGTTGTCTTTTTTTTTTTTTTAAGATTTTATTTGTTTGTCAGAAAGAAAGAGAGAAAAAAAACACAAGTAGGGGGAGCGGCAGGCAGAGGGAGAAGCAGGCTCCCGGCTGAGCAGGGAGCCCATCTGAGACTCTGTCCCAGGACCCTGGGATCATGACCAGATCCGAAGACAGACACTTAACTGAGCCACTAAGGGACCCCAGTGTAACAGGTTTTCAATAGAAAATGCATTTTTTGTAATCCATAGATTAATAATTTTTTTCAAATATATCCTCATAAGTAAGGAAATTTTTAGTTCTAAAAATGCCAATACTTTCAGAGCCCTCTAATTGGTTTGGCTTTCTTTCCTCTGCCACTTCTTCCTCCTCTTACTTCCCCTCTTCCTTTGTGCTTGCTAGTTCTCTCAGAAACAAGATGGCACAGTCTTCCTACCATTCCGGTGGCTGAGCGACAGTTACATCCAAAAATTTCATACTTACCTAGATTCTCTGCACATAACTGTTAATTCCCATTTAACTCACTGACAGTTTACAGTACTAATATCTCCACCTTACATTTTTCTTAATAAGACACTTACATATCCATGATCTCAATTTATTCTCACAACATGTAATCTGGAAGATAAGCAGAGTCCATAGGCCCATCATTCCCATTTTAAAAATAGGCAAAACAGGGAGCCTGGGTGGCTCAGTGGGTTAAAGCCTCTGCCTTCAGCTCGGGTCATGATCTCAGGGTCTTGGGATCAAGTCCCGCATCGGGCTCTCTGCTCAGTGGGGAGCCTGCTTCCCTCTCTCTCTCTGCCTGCCTCTCTGCCTACTTGTGATCTCTCTCTCTGTCAAATAAATAAATAAAATCTTAAAAAAAAAAAAAAAAAAGGCAAACTGACACAGAGAAGTCAGGTAACCAGGACTGGGCATGAAGGTGGGGAGAGCTCCAGATTCAGCCTGGAGCTCTCCTAAAACTTCACACTAACGGCATGTCACAGATAACCATAGTATTTCTCAGAATACATGCAAATGTCAAAATTTCCTAAGAAACAGCAGATGGCTTTAAATAGCTAAATTTTTCTACAAATGGACCCACCTTAAAAATGAAAATATGCTCCAATTCTTATGCTTCTACTTCAGTCCAATGAGAGCAGTGTTAAAAATAACCTGTGAATAAAAATAACTGAATAAAAATAAAATCTCATTTTTGAGGTATGACAGCAGTACCTGCTCTTGTTTAATATGTATATTTATTCTCTTTCACTTAAATTTTTTGTTCTCTTTTTATGTAGATTAAAAATTTAATGCATGGAAAAGTTAAAGAGGAAAGAAGTCATAAAGGATCAAATATTGCAATGGGCACACTAACATGCCATCTGATGAATCCTTGCAGTACTCTGAGAAGTACTTAACTTCTAAACAAACTGAAATTCTAAGACTTATACTAGGATCTGAACATACCCATGCCTCAGAGTTACTTTATTTTGCATCTTTTTATATTTATCTAGCATTTCACAAACTATATTTGTAAAACAGGAATATTCCATTTTTTCCTATATATAATTAGACTTGTATATTCAGCTCAAGGTGTACAAACACACATAGTAACCTAGGTATTTACAATGAAGACCCACACTATGAGTGCCTGTTTTTAAATGACATTATCTGTGTAACTTACAATATTGTAATATATTGTAAGTAGGCACCTATCCATTAGATAAAGAATCCATATGTGTGAAAATGTTTTTAAAGTTAAACAAGACAAAGAGTTTGTGCTTTAAATAAAAAAAGATCACTAAAAAGATTAATTAAATGAAAAAAATCAAAACAATCACTAATACCGTATAATGCTTAAGAACTAATAATTGCAGAACTTAGAATTCGTCACATGATTCTAAGAGCAATGAAAAGGGACTCTGGAGTACAGGAGTTCGAGTTTGAATCCCAACTCTATAACAGCACAGAAATACTGAAGATCGGCAATTCATTCCTCTGTTCAGATCCTCATATAATCTAATCTCACTTGCCTAGAGGCCACATATCAGTGACAACCTCAGCAATGTCACAGAGTAAATTAAAAAGTTACACAGCTAGTTAAATAGATGCCACAAAGTCTATGTGTTAAACTTCTCCATTTTACTCAGAAAATGCCCTCAAGCTCAGTTTAGATCATTTAAAATCTCATTTTAGAAAAAGTTCAAATGAAGTTGGCGATCAAATCAATCCATAGCAGTTTAGAAGTACTGGTCAGATTCATTAAATCTGAATTTGCGGAGCTAGGGTTGCTGGAGGTACATAAAGAAAAGAGCAGAGAGAAACGGATAGATTATAATAATAAGAGAAATATGACATATAATGGGAAGAAAAAATTCATAAGGCATCCTGAAAATATTTGACATAGAACCACAGGACCATGCACTATATTGCACCCATATTATAATCCAAATAAAGAGTATGCATAATATATATGCATATTCTAAATTATATTCTATTTAAGAAAACAAGAAAGTACTTGATCCTGGAAAGAAAAATTACCATATTAATAATTTAAAAATAAATTTAAAAAATTCTAATATGTAAAGAATTATACTTGAGGGGTGGAAGGGATAGGGTGGCTGGGTGATGGACACTGGGAAGGGTACGTGCAATGGTGAACGCTGTGAATTGTGTAAGACTAATGAATCACAGACCTGTACCCCTGAAACAAATAATACATTATATGTTAATAAAAAATAAAATAAAATAAATTTAAAAATAAAGAATTATACTTTAACTCAAGAAGTAGATAGCTAGGAAATGCACTTGTTTGTGAATCTGAAAAGGATATTACTAGTCAAACCTAATAAATGAGATGCTAATGTAGTTAAATGAGCAAATACAGAGGACCTACGCCACATAATTAAAACCAAGCACTATATTAAATACAATAGTGTGAAATCTCTCCCCTCATAAAGTTCACAGTTCAACAGAAAATGCCACCATATATATGAATAAATTTGAGTAGTATAGTAGAGGTATAAGTAAGACATTTGGTTGACTCAAATGTTGATGTGCGATGCTTAGACACTTTAATTTAGAAAGGGTTGTAAGTGTGACTTTAAAAAAGCTGGAACATATAAAGTACACAAGAAAAGATATATCAAAAGTAAAACTCTGTGACACGTATTAAAAATGAGCCACCAAAAATTCCCTCCCTCCAGGGCACCTGGGTGGCTCAGTGGGTTAAGCCTCGGCATTAGGCTCAGGTTGTGATCTCGAGGTCCTGGGATCAAGCCCTGCATAGGCCTCTCTGCTCAGCAGGGAGCCTGCTCCCCACTCTCTCTCTGTCTGCCTCTCTGCCTACTTGTGATCTCTCTCTCTCTCTCTCTGTCAAATAAATAAATAAATAAATAAAATCTTTAAAAAAAAAAAATTCCCTCCCTCCTTTTTTACTGTAATAGCAAAGAAAGCTACTGACAACAGTTAACATTTATTGAGAATTCATTATGTTCTAAGCTCTGCTCTCAGAGTCTAACATGTTTGAACACATTCAACCCTCAGCAACAATCATGATGAAAGTTCTATTATTTTCCTGGTTTAAAAATAAGAAAATGGAGGCACACAGACAGTAATTTGCCCAAAGTTATACTAGCTAAGAAACAAAATTTAAATACAGGAAGTCTGGCTTTCAAATCCATGCTTTTCACCACTAGATACCTAAGAGGGAAATAAATGCCTAACGATGTCTTATAGAATGTATACTTCTCGAGACTCTTAGCATCCATATTCATCAGGGATACTGATCTGAAATTCTCCTTTTTGGTGGGGTCTTTGCCTGCTTTGGGGATCAGGGTAATGCCAGCTTCATAAAAAGAGTCTGGAAGTTTTCTTTCTGCTTCAATTCTTAGAAACAGCTTCAGGAGAATAGGTATTATTTCTTCTTTGAAAGTTTGGTAGAATTCCCCAGGGAACCCATCAGGTCCTGGGATCTTGTTTTGGGGAGGTTTTTGTTTGTTTGTTTGTTTGTTTTTTAAGATTTTTTATTTACTTATTTGACAGAGATCACAAGCAGGCAGAGAGGCAGTTAGAGAGAGGAGGAAGCAGGCTCCCTGCAGAGTAGAGAGCCCGGTACAGGGCTTGATCCCAGGACCCTGGGATCATGACCTGAGCCAAAAGCAGAGGCTTTAACCCACTGAGCCACCCAGGCGCCCCTGGGAGGTTTTTGATCACTGCTTCAATCTCGTTACTAGCTATCGGTCTATTGAGGTTGTCAGTTTCTTCCTGATTCAGTTTTGCTAAGATTCTCAACAAGATCCTAGCTAACAGGATCCAACAGTACATTAAAAAGATTATCCACCATGATCAGGTGGGATTTATCCCTGGGTTACAAGGGTAGTTCAACATTCACAAATCAATCAATGTGATAGAACAAATCAATAAGAGAAGAGAGAAGAAACACATGGTCCTCTCAACTGATGCGGAAAATGCATTTGACAAGATACAGCATCCGTTCCTGATTAAAATGCTTCAAAGTATAGGGATAGAGGGAACATTCATCAACTTCATAAAATCTTCCTGTGAAAAACCCACAGCAAATATCATCCTCAATGGGAAAAAGCTAACAGCCTTCCCTCTGAGATCAGAAACACAACAAGGATGCCCACTCTCACCACTGTTGTTCAACATAGTATTAGAAGTCCTAGAAACAGCAATCAGACAACAAAGAGAAATAAAATGTATTCAAATTGGCAATGAAGAAGTCAAACTATCTCTCTTTGCAGATGACATGATACTTTATACGGAAAACCCAAAAGACTCCAACTCCAAACTACTAGAACTCATTCAGCAATTCAGTAATGTGGCAGGATACAAAATCAGTGCACAGAAATCAGTTGCTTTCTTATACACTAACCATGAAAATACCAAAAGGGAAATTAGAGAATCGATTCCATTAACTACAGCACCAAGAATGATAAGGTACCTGGGTATAAACCTAACCAAAGAGGTAAAGGATTTGTACTCAAGGAACTACAGAACACTCATAAAAGAAATTGAAGACACCAAAAAATGGAAGACCATTCCATGGTCATGGATCGGAAGAATAAACATCGTTAAAATATCTATACTGCCTAGAACAATCTATACTTTCAATGCCATTTCGATCAAATTTCCACTGGCATTTTTCAAAGAACTGGAGCAAAAAAGCCTAAAATTTGAGATGGAATCAGAAGAGACCCCGAATTGCTAAGGAAATGCTGAAAAAGAAAAAACCGGGGGCATCACATTGCCTGATTTCAAGCTTTACTACAAAGCTGTGATCACCAAGACAGCATGGTACTGGCATAAAAACAGACACATAGACCAGTGGAACAGAGTAGAGAGCCCAGATATGGACTCTCAACTCTATCATCTAATAATCTTCAACAAAGCAGGAAAAAATACATAGTGGGCAAAAGACAGTCTCTTCAATAAATGGTGCTGGGAAAACTGGACAGCTAGGTGTAGAGGAAGAAACTCGACCATTCTCTTACACCATATACAAAGATAAACTCAAAATGGATAAAAGAACACAAGTGAGGCAGGAATTCATCAGAATCCTAGAGGAGAACATAGGCAGAACCTCTTTGACATCGGCCACAGCAACTTCTTTTAAGACATGTTTCCAAATGCAAAGGAAACAAAAGCAAAAATGATTTTTTGGGACTTCATCAAGATTGAAAGCTTCTGCACAGCAAAGGAAACAGTCAACAAAACAAAAAGGCAACCCTTGGAATGGGAGAAGATATTTGCATATGACAATACAGGCTGATATCCAAGATCTATAAAAAAGTCCTCAAACTCAACATGCACAAAACAGATAATCATGTCAAAAAATGGGCAGAAGACATGAAGAGACACTTCTCCAATGAAGACATACAAATGGCTAACAGACACATGAAAAAATGTTCATCATCTCTAGCCATCAGGGAGATTCAAATCAAAACCACATTGAGATACCACCTTATACCAGTTAGAATGGCCAAAATTAACAAGACAGTAAACAACAAGTGTTGGAGAGGATGTGGAGAAAGGGGAACCCTCTTACACAGTGGGTGGGAATGTAAATTGCTGTAGCCACTTCAGAAAACAGTGTGGAGATTCCTTAAGAAATTAAAAATAGAGCTACCCTATGACCCTATAACTGCACTACTGGGTATTTACCCCAAAGATACAGATGCAGTGAAAAGAAGGGCCATCTGTACCCCAATGTTCATAGCAGCAATGGACAAAGTTGCCAAACTGTGGAAAGAACCAAGATGCCCTTCAACGGACAAATGGATAAGGAAGATGTGGTCCGTATACACTATGGAGTATTATGCCTCCATCAGAAAGGATGAATACCCAACTTTTGTATCAATGTGGACAGGACTGGAAGACATTGTGCTGAGTGAAGTAAGTCAAGCAGAGAGAGTCAATTATCGGATGATTTCACTTATTTGTGGAGCATAAGGAATAACATGGAGGACATGGGGAGATGGAGAAGAGAAGGGAGTTGGGGGAAATTGGAGGGGGGAGACGAACCATGAGAGACTGTGGACTCTGAAAAACAATCTGAGGATTTTGGAGGGTCGAGGGGTAGGAGGTTGGGTGAGCCTGGTCGTGGATATTATGGAGGGCACATATTGCATGGAGCACTGGGTGTGGTGCATAAACGCTGAATTCTGGAACACTGAAAAGAAATTAAAAAAAAAAAAAAAGAATGTATACCTCTCAAAGCATCACACATTGTTTGTTTTAAAAATATCTACTATCAGGGGTGCCTGGGCAGCTCAGTTGGGTAAGCATCTGACTCTTGATCTCAGCTCATATCTCCAGATGCTTTTCATAAAAATGTCAAAATTTCCCCCAATGACTCCTACTTATTATAAAAACTCAAGAAACTGATATAGAATCAAGCATTTACTCAAACTTTTTTTTAATATTTTATTTATTTGTCAAAGAGAGCAGAAGCAGGGGAAGCAGCAGGCAGAGCAAGCAGATAGAGCAGGCTCCCCGCTGAGAAAGGAGCCAAATGTGGCACTCAATCCCAGGACTTTGGGATCATGATCCAAGCCAAAGGCAGACACTTAAGGACTGAGCCACCCAGGTGTCCCAACTCAAACTTCTTAATATAAACTATACAATTAGCTAAACAAATAGGAGATGTAGTAGATGAGGGAGAGTTTTTCTTTGTAGACAATTCCAGATAATAAATCAATATAAAGTAGAAAGTAAAATACCATATTCTGCAACTCCTAATGAATTAAAGTATCTAGGCAAAATAGCTAATAGTATGAAAAAAAGAAAAACCACCATATATTTTTTATATCTCCAGAGGGAAGAAGAAATACCATTTATGTACAAAACATGGGAACAAAGGGAGGAAAAGAAAGAAGGGAAGAGAGAGCGGGAGGTGGGAGAGAGGGAAGAAGGAAGGAAGAAACAGAGGGAGGGAGTGATAGAGGGAGGAAGAAAGAGAATATGCATTTGATTAAACCTCTAGATCCTTCTATCATTTTATAAAAAATACACAGGAGAGAAGTACATGTTAAACTATACCACAGAGACATCATCAGCAATATCTAGCAAAATACATATTAATAACCATAAAGAACATTATTTGGACCTTGAATCAAAATATAAAAAGAAGACTTATGAAACCACTGGCAAATCAACTATTAACTAAATATTTAATAATACTCAGAAATAACTTTTATTTTCAGGTATGATAATTAAATTATGGTTACAACATTTTAAAAGGGGCTGAGGGGCTCCTGTGTGGCTCAGTCAGTTAAACATCTGCCTTTGGATCAGGTCACAATCCCAGGGTCTTGAGATCGAGCCCCGCATCGGGCTCCTTGCTAAGCAGGGAGTCTAATTCTCCCTCTCCCTCTGCCCCTCCTTCCTGGGATCATGCTCTCAACCTCTCTGTCTTTCCTCTCTCGTTCACTCTCTCTCAAATGAATAAATAAAATCTCTAAAAAAAAATAACATACTGAAACTATTACATACACAATGGTGGTATCTGAGATCTGCTTTGTTTCACAAGGGAGGGAAGAAGTGGGCAGATGGATGAACCAAGATTAGACCAGAGTTAATAACTGCTAAAGCTTGATGGTGGCTACATAGGGGTTCATTCTGCTATTCTGTCTACCTTGTATATTTGAAGGTTTCCAAAATACAATTTAAAAAAATACGAAGTATAAAATAAATCAAAATAAATGGTACTTACATATTGTAACAGAAGTACTCTTAAGAATTTAAAACTTAACTACATGTTCCTATGTTATAACAAAATAATAATTCTTTTTTTTTTAAAGATTTTATTTATTTATTTGACAGACAGAGATCACAAGTAGTCAGAGAGGTAGGCAGAGAGAGAGAGGAGGAAGCAGACTCTCCACTGAGCAGAGAGCCCGACATGGGGCTCGATCCCAGGACCCTGGGATCATGACCTGAGCTGAAGGCAGAGGCTTTAACCCACTGAGCCACCCAGGCACCCCAAAATTATAATTCTAACTAATGTCTGAACTAGTAGATATGTGTCTTAATTGCTAAAATGTAATGTTCTGAGACAATTATCAATGATCTCCCTCATATGAGGAAGTTGAGAGGCAACATGTGGGGTTTGGGGGATAGGAAAGGAATAAATGAAACAAGATGGGATCAGGAGGGAGACAAACCACAAGAGACTCTTAATCTCACAAAACAAACTGAGGGTTGCTGGGGTGGGGGGTAGGGAGAGGGTGGTTGGGTTATGGACATTGGGGAGGGTATGTGCTATGGTGAGTGCTGTGAAGTGTAAACCTGGCGATTCACAGACATGTACTCTCGGGGCTAATAATACATTATATGTTAATAAAAAATTTTTAAAAAAATTTTAAATGTTATATTCCGTATATAAGTAACAGTTGAACTCTTTATTAAGTATAGCTAGTACACTGAAAACAGCAATTTCTCTGAAATTCATTTATTATGTATCACAACCAATATGATGTTTGTTTTTTTTTAAAGATTTTATTTATTTATTTGACAGATAGAGATCACAAGCAGGCAGAGAGGCAGGCAGAGAGAGAGGAGGAAGCAGGCTCCCCACCAAGCAGAGAGCCTGATGCAGGCCTTGATCCCAGGACCCTGAGACCGTGACCCGAGCCGAAGGCAAAGGCTTAACCCACCGAGCTACTCAGGCACCCCAAGAAGTGAGTTTAATATCAGGTGACATAACAGTAGTATTAGCTATCAGAATAATGATTGGATATTGACAATTAGAATATTAGCTACTGTGAAACACTAACAGAACAGTGCTAGGAAATGTGTGTGTGTGTGTGTCTATACTGGCACTTTTGTAGCTTATATAAAAGATTAAAATATATTGCATCTTTTATAATATATCAAATCCACATATCACAACATTACATGGAAGAAACTATTTTTTTCATTTTACAGATAAAGGAGTTGGAACTTGCTTGAGATGATGTAAAACATAAGTGAGGGATCAAAATTTGTATTTCCTTTTTTTTTTTTTTCAAGATTTTTATTTATTTATTTGACAGACAGAGATCACAAGCAGGCAGAGAGGCAGGCAGAGAGAGAGAGAGGAGGAAGCAGGCTCCCTGTTGGCAGAGCCCAATGTGGGGCTTGATCCCAGGACCCTGAGATCATGACCTGAGCCAAAGGCAGAGGCTTTAAGCGCCTGAGCCACCCAGGCGCCCCCAAAATTTGTATGTCAAAGCCTTTGTTCTTTTTACCTTTTTGTGATGAATACAACTGTTTCTCACTTAAGAGGATTCATCATACAATAAAAATTACGTATGTATTATCCATATATGAAGAATTTAAGCCATACTGTGGTGGACCCCAGTAGTTCATCATGTGTCTTCCTAGTGCCAGCTGACATGAGCAAAAACCTTTGTAAGTAAAACATTTAAAGTCTGACAATTTGCTTATATTTTTAAAATCACTACTTTTCCATTTTCAGAAAAATTGCAGTTTTGTAAAGTGATCTTTTTCTGTAAAATTTGTTGGTGTACAATAGACAGAGCTGCAACATTGCACTGCCAATGACCTAGCCAGGGTTTCTGCTGTCTCCTTAAAACTGTGTCATATCCAGGGGCTCCCGGGCGGCTCGGTGGGTAAAGCCTCTGCCTTCCACTCAGGTCATGATCTCAGGGTCCTGGGATGGAGCCCCACATCGGGCTCTCTGCTCAGCAGGGAGCCTGCTTCCCCCCACTCCCGCTCTCTGCCTGCCTCTCTGCCTACTTGTGATCTCTCTCTAATAAATAAATAAAATCTTAAAAATAAAATAAAATAAACTTACTTCTTTCCAAATGCCAACAATATTCTCCACTGGTATAAATAATAATATGGAAAACATATCCACTCTGATGAACTAAGAAACCCCCTTTATACACTGAAGCTATGAGTGTCCTTTATGTAATCAGCAGGACAAGAATTTGCCTAAAACTTTTATTTACGTAAGTTGTAAAGATTTGGGATAAATAATGTTACAAATGTTTCAAGATAAGCTGCTTTCAGTCACATAGCAAAATGTAAGTTATATCTGGAATTTATCTTTAGTGTTTGATGGATAAGTCTACCCTAAAAATACCAAAGTAATTCATTGGACTAATGGTTCTGTAAGAAAATTCTTACCCTTGAAGATAAAGTAGCAATAAGAATGACCTTCCTTTCAACTCAACTGAGGCCCTAGGGCATATCTCCCATGTACCTTAAAGCTTTCTTTTGTCATTCACTACTTTACATACTAGTCCCATAATTGGAATATAAGCTCCAAAAAGACAGAGGAAAACTTTTTTTTTTGCGGGGGAGTGGGGCTATCATCAGCATAGAGTGCCCAGCAACAGCAACTGCTTAATATGTGTTTGCTGAATTCACATATGAGTAAAAATACACTTGCTTCCCTAAGGACTTCTGGATCAAATCATTAAGTACCCCCTGTTAAACACTCCATGATGGGACTGAGCCTACCAATCCTGGGACCAGAACCTAGAGAGACTTCCATTGTGGTCTTATCCTACCCTTATTCTGCAGAGGACACATCTACTTCAGATCATTCAAATTCAGCACAGACCATATCCCTCGGTTCCTCTTCCAAGCCTAGCCTCCAATCTGCCATACCAGCTAACATTCACTGACAACACTCTCTGCAAAAAGTACTCTACCAAAAGTTCACGTGATCTTGATGATATCCTAGGAGTAAGTATTAGTATTATTCCTATCTTATAGGTGAAGGCTAAGGCTTAAAGAGGTTATGAAATACATCCAAAGTCCCAAGGTCATAGACCAGAGGAAGGATTTGAGCCAGGGCTGTCTGAATGTGGTCCACACTCTCAATCACTGACTCCCCTGAAGAGAAGACTACTATTAAACAAAACTTTTCAAAAAAGACTCTGACAGTCCCTTGAGATTTAAATAAGCTTTAGTAAGCAACATTAGTTTCCTTTGGGGAGGTCTTTCATTTTTTCCTCTTACATTTTCTGACACACAGGGACCCTAATCAACAGAAGCTACTCTAAGACAGCAGCAGACAGAGTTTAGGATAGAAATCATGCTTAAAGAAAAAAATCTGAGCAGTCTAGAAATCCTGTGAACAAGACTAGAAAAATAATGAAAAGGAGAGATGCAGAATCTAATTGTATAAAAGACTAGATCGCTATTAATGACTAACATATATACAGAACTTAAAAGCTACAAAGCCCATAAAAATACACATGCTAATCCACTAAACAGGGATTTCCTAAGATACACGGTGTAATGTAGATTTGACACTGAAACTTTCATTAGAGTAAAATAGTAAAGGCTAATGAGTAAGACAGTTCTTCCCAAGTTTACGTCTCAGCTTTGAGAATTACTGCATGGCTTTAAGAAAGGTAATTATCAACCACACTGAGCCTCAGTTTCCAGGTATGTAAAATAGAAATAATACATCCTGTACAGTAAAATCATGAGAAAAACCATTAATACATCATGTTGTCCAAAGTCATTAACCTAAGTACATCTGTTCAAAAGCAGCAGCAGCAAAGAAACTATTACTGAGCTGTCCTCAGGCTTAGATTCCCAGGTAGAACCCAGACTGCCTACATGGGGCTCCCCACCCATATAGGTATATCTAAAAACACTGTTCTTCACCAGAGCAGGCTTCAAGGACAAGAAATAAGAATAATTAGCACAGGGACACCTGGGTGGCTCAGTGGGTTAAGCCTCTGCCTTCAGCTCAGGGTCCTGGGATTAAGCCCCACGCCCTACATCGGGCTCTCTGCTCAGCGGGGAACCTGCTTCCCCCTCTCTCTGACTGCCTCTCTGCCCGCTTGTGATCTTTGTCAAATAAATAAATAAAATCTTTTTTTTTAAAAAAAAAGTGTCAAATAAATAAAATCTTTAAAAAAAAAAGTGGCTTAAAAAAATCTAAAAAAAAAAACAACTTTTTTTTTTTTTTTAAACTGAGCTCTATGCCTAACGTGGGGTCTGAACTCATGACCCCAAGATCAAGAGTCTCATGCTGTACCCACTGAGCCAGCCAGGCACCCTGGTTAGCACATATCTTCTAAAGGGTAAAAGCCACTGGCAAACTATTAACCACTCCCAACTTAGATTAACCAAATTGCTTTCCTGATAACACCAAGTTGGGATCAGTACATTGTTAACAAGTAAGGAAACAGTTTCACCTAGAGTGGAGGCACCACCAAGTTGGGATCAGTACATTGTTAACAAGTAAGGAAACAGTTTCACCTAGAGTGGAGGCGAGCAAGAATGGAAATAGCTCTTGTAACAAAAAGGCTGGCCTCTTCCTGTTTCATTCTATGAGAAACCCTGTGACACCTCCCTCTGCCTCCCTCCTTAGTCAATTACACGGCTCTAGGTCCAAGGCACAAAAGGATGAAGAACCATGAAGGTTCACAGGAGAGTTAAGGGCAACAGATCAGTACCAGTAACCATAGCCAGGATCTGAGAGTTTGCTGTGTGTCAGGCTCTTCAAGTGCTTGACATCATGTTTAATAATTTAATTCTCACAGCAAGGCCACAAGGTAGGCAGTAATATTGTTAGATCTAAAAAAAAAAAAAAAAAAAGGCATGGAGAACTGTAATAACTTGCAAATCCTTCAGCCACTAAGCAGTGAAGTTGGACTCAAACCCAGATAGATAACATAATGTGATAAATGATGGAACACCAGTTATGAGAACATCAAGGCCCCAAAATTTAAGTAAATCAGTTAGGCATAGATCCAGTTAATACATATATTTTAGGGGCACCTGGTAGCTCAGTCGGTTAAGCGTCTATCTCTTGATTTTCGGCTCAAGTCTTCATCTCAGTGTTGGGAGATCGAGACCTACAGCAGACTCTGCCCTCTCCCTCTGTTCTTCCCCAACACACTCATGCTCTAAAATAAATTTTTAAAAATCTTTAAAATAAACAAATAAATAAATATGGTTTAAAGTCTTAGAAATCCTTAGAAATAAACAAAGAGAAGGTAAACAAAGACATTGGCTGCATCTTTAAACCCTTCATGGGCCATATAGATAACAGCTCAGGTTCACTACCTCTTAGCAGAGACATCAACAGTTGTTACATTTGGTTTTGTTCATACAAAGAAGTTTAAAAACAGTAAATTGTGAGTGATTAGGGCAAAGCATTGCCCTAATGAAACCAGTTGGCATTATTAAACTGATTTACAATCAGAACAAAAAAAAGTGATCACATCATAAAATATCATGAACCACTCTGGCAATGAATGGCTAAAAGGTTAGGCCATCTTCTGTAATACATAGGTTTTACATGGAGTTGCACATCCACCTGATACCTTTATTAGAGAAGAAGAAGCATCACACAATCAAGCCAGTAAAGGTCTTTTTGAGGTGAGCCTGCCCACACCAGTTAATTAACCAGATGTTTCATTTAGTGACACATCTAACAGATAAGTTATTGTTTCTTGAAGCAACAGTCTTAGGGAGATTTTCTGGAATTAAACTGCCCTCGGTTTTACCGTGTGAAGAGATTAGTTCTATAATACATGCTATCCTACTAGTCAATCCTCATTATCTGCAAAGTGTAATTTAACATTTATAATATTAGCCCCATACTTTTGTCCAATAAAACATTTCTCCCTGATTTCCTAATTTATTCAACATAGAACTTGATCTTCCCCCACAAAACAAGTTTACTCTCCAAATTTACTCATTTATTTTAATGCAACTTTCTGATCACTCAGCTTGAAACTCTCATTGTTACTGACTTCTCCATCTTTTCCACTCTGGATCTCCTCGTGCCAGGATTATTAAAATATACTTAACTGGTCTTCCTATTTCAACTAACTTCTCCTTCTAATCCTTTTTCTAAGACTGAAAATTCACTCTTAGAAAGCAATGCTTTTACTTTGCTTTCTTCTATCCCAGAACCAAAGATGGCAACATATAAGATCACCTAGAAGCAATATTCACTTTGGTAATCAAGAAGGCTGGGTTCTAGCCCCAATTTCTCCACTCACTTATTTGAATGATTCATTTTGGTTTCCTTACCTGGAAAACATGAGTCCTAGGCTATAAGAACTCTGTGATCACTTACTTTGAGAGTAACAAATCTCTTGTCCTGGAATTCATGGTCCAACGTAACGGAGCTAATTGAACTCATCTACAACTATCCCCCAGCAAGTATTCTCCTTAGCTACTGTCTATATGCTCCTAAATATGTCAGTCATGCTTGTGCCATACTTATTCCTTCTTCTAAAATGACCTCACCCTTCTCTTATCAAAAACATTCTCAAACAGAAGGGTTACAAGGAATTATGTTCTTCTTTGTCCTTTCCTGACATTTGCAAATTTTTTACACTCTGTATTATGTATGCACTAAATTTTCGGGGGTGGGGGGGAATTCCCAAACTAGAGCTATAAGGAAAAAATATCTCAACACACAAAGCCTAGTGATAATTACCTAGTAATTATCAATAATATGTCCTTTTTCTTCCTAGAGATTTTATTCCTTGTACACATCTGGCCCCATTAACTCTAAAATTTAACTTTTAAGCTGTGGCCCCCATTAAAGGACTCAATAGTGAATGAACTGATTTTATTTTGGTTCTTTGAAGAGCACAGTCTAATTTATCAATGCTCAGATGAAGTGGATATCAATGTAGTTAGTGAAAGTACTTAATTTTAGCATCAACAAATTCACTCCATTTCCAAGGAACATTTTTAAACACCAAACCATACTATTTTATGAGCAGCGAGTTAGTTCCAATCATATCAATTCAGTAATTTTGTAAGTTATTTTTTATGAGCTGATCTGAGAACCCCCAATTACCCTCTCCAAAACCTCACTGATAAGAAAATGCCAGTTGATGAAATAATAACCGGGAAGGAAGGCCAAACATGTGCTCAGTTCCCCCCGGGGATCATTCAGCTTCCCGAAAGAAGAAAACAAGGACCCAGAGATACCACACAGACCTGATTTTTGACATACAACATAACCAATACTCATTTACAAAAAAAAAAAAAAATCAGTGCCCCTTAACATAGTAAAAAGAGCAAAGAATGTGCTCTCAGAAGGCCTGGGCCACGCCCACCATTTACTAACATATCACCACAGGAAAAGTCTCACAAACTCATGTCCTCAGGTATCTCAGCAGCAAAATGGGGATCGTCATAATACCAGCCTTGTCTACTACATAAGACCTTTGAGACTCAGGGGCACCTGGATGACTCAGCGGGTTAAGCCTCCATCTTCAGCTCAGGTCAGGGTCTCAGGGTCCTGGAATCGAGTCGCGCATCGGGCTCTCTGCTCAACAGGGAGCTTGCTTCCCGCCTCTCTCTGCCTGCCTCTCTGCCTACGTGAGATCTCTCTCTCCTTCTGTTAAATAAATAAATAAAGTAAAATCTTTAAAAAAAAAAAAAAAAAGACCTTTGAGACTCAAATAACACAATTATATAAAAGTGTTCCCATAACAAAAAAAGGCTTCACAATGCAAATTAAGATATTATGTAAGTAATATTCATAAATCAAATATTCACCAATTGTAAGTATTTATTATCAAATAAATTTACCTAACAGGAAAACTAAAATGATAAGAGAAGAATCATCCTTAATGATACCAATTTTCTAAGTCTGGGTTTTTATATGTCTTGCTTTTTAAAGTAGGACACACCTAACTCCACATAAACGATTTCAGACAGTTAAGTGTCTGAGCACCTTAAAGATCTCTAGGGAGAGAAATTCCATAGCTCTCTTGGTGTTTTTCCCTCTGGAACTGAACAACTCAATGTATAAAAAAGTTCTGATTTCTTTTATCTGACATAAAGAAAATAAAACACACCAAGGTGGTGTAAAACAGTAATTGGCTAAGAAAAATTCTATTCTACAATAAGTTTTATGGCAGATAAAGAGACAAAATATCCAAGGAATGATGGACCTAAGCTTTCTCTCTTTCAACAAATCCTTCCTTGCAGAGGTGAAAACATACATTGCCTAAACAAAAGAAAAAAAAATGCAGATCAGGTTTCTTAAATTTCATAATGGAATACTAACCTTGACACTTGCCAACGTAGCATATAAAACAAGGTCTTCTTTTTAACCCATACCACAGAATATCAGTGCTTCACACACTTTCTCAGATGTTATCATTAAACTCCTGACAAAAGCAAATACTAAGACAATTGATGCTAGAAAGAATTTAAGGCCCATTTAACCAAATTTCACAAGATCCATGCCTGGAACAAGATCCATGTTCCTTTGGAAGAGCTGAATGTAATGTACCTTAACTACAGTACTTACATTGTTAGCAGAATGTTTTATTACCGGACTATTTAAGGTTATGCCTTGGCTCTTACTAAGGGGCAATGTAAGAAATAAAGACTTTAAGGAGGGCTTTTTTAAAGATTTTATTTATTGAGAGAGAGAGATTGAGAGAACAAGTGGGAGAAGAGGCACAGGGAGAAGGAGACTCCCTACCTAGCAGGGTGCCCCACCCTGGGGCTTGAGCCCAGGATCCCGGGATCAGGACCTGAGCTGGAGGCAGAGGCTTAACTAACTGAGCCACCCAGGCCAAAAAAATGTTTTTATTCTGGCTTCCAAACTGTCCAATATGCTATTTCATACATCTTTTAATATAATATCTTCCTATAGCAAGCACTCTCTGTGGCATTTCACTGACAATTCACATGTTACAATTTATTGAAATTCTTACTTGCTTGCCCATCACCTCTCCTGGACATTAAATTTAAGGACAGAAACTCTATTTTATTCAACATTATTTCGCAAATACTCAGGGCAGTGCCTAGCATATAAGGGAGCTTAATGATCATTTACATAATGAGTAAATCATATATCTGAATTTTACTTTCTTAGGTCATATGTTCAGTCCAAAATAGAAAATAATCATCTCCTTTAAAAAATGAAGTCACATCTTCCACTTATTTATCCTCTCCACCTCTTCCTAGAACTTTCCTTACTTAATAAATATCTGATGAGGGGAGGACAAAGACAAGAACAATTATGCCAATAGTAGTGGTGGAAAAACAAATCATCCTCATCAAAATAACACAGAGCAAGCATTTTGTTCATCATTAAAATCAAATACAGAAATAGTAAGCAATTGTCCTTGTATATTAAAATTATAGATCATTATTTTCCTATTTTCTAGGTTTTCCAGCACTGGTTAGGAGATTTTACTTGTGATATCCTACAACAATAAGCCTAAAAAGAATCCGTACTCAAGAATCTAGACGGGCTAGAATAATTCATCAAAGAAAAATTGATCACCTGCCCTAGAATATTTACATTTCAAAAACCTCAAGCTTCCTGCCTTTTGCCCCCTAAGGCCATGATTTCAGATGATAACTTTCCCTGGTTCCCTCCTGCTGAGGACAACTGCCTGGAGAGTTGGACTCTATCTTTCTGAACCTGCCGGGTGCTTGGATGATGATAAGGAAAAAGCAGGGAGCCAAGAGTGACAGTGATCTCCTATCCTGTAGAGGACACACCTGCCATTCTGGTGCTCAGTGCGAGTTTGCCATGGCCCTGCCCTAATTCCAACTCCGGTTTTAGGTTTACCTGGCAGAAACAATTACTCTTCATTTAGCAAGCCTAGCTTTACACACTATCCTATGGCAGACACACACGCTCAAAAAGAAAAAAAAAAAAAGGGAAAAAATACTGCTACTTATATATAAGACTAATATTTATCATCCCCTAAGCAGTACAACACTCAGTGAAGATAAGACGATTGAGAAGAAATTCCTTTAAGTGCATCTATCAAAATAAGCCCTCCTCCTCAATAAAAGCCTTTAGTTTGTACGCTGGATAGGTTTCACCTTTCCAGAGTAATAGTATAGGGAAAGTATACATCCTTATGGCCTAAAATGGCTCATGTGAGTGTCCAGAGATAAAGGCAGATGAAGAGGTGTATTTTGACACCAGAAACACTCACTCCAGCACCCGGATTCAAGGAGCCTGAAGCACTGAATACTTGCTTAACACCACAGAATGCCAAAGGAGACCAGAAAGAATGAAAACAGTGGATGCCTTTCATCACCTTGTTGAGTCCCTGAAAGCACAGCTTTATTCACATGACATTAAAAAGAAACTATTTCTGGAACTGATGTATATAAAAGTGTTAACTATTCATACAAGCAATTTTTAAAAGCATGTTTTAGAAACATATCTACCTATTTAGATGTTAGACTTAACTCAGAAAGGAATATCCTACATAAAAATAACCCTTCTTTCCTCAGCTTCAAAAGGATTTGCTTTCTGAACCCTTTGGCTCAAGAGTATACTTAGAGAGTAAAACTCGGACTACATTAGGCAGTAGATGTGGACAGTAAGATCCTGAATTCTGACCTTTTTCTTGTCATGAGACCCACCAGATCCTTGGTATGACATTCAAGATTTTGCATTATCAACTTCAGCATTCTAGCCTCTACTCCAGTAATCCTATTACTTATTCATTCAACAAAAATAGCTGGAGTTCTAGTGATAAACAAGGTTAAAATGATCCCAGTCCCTAAAAGTTCACATTAAAGTGTCCTCCGGGCAAACCAGTCAATTCAGTGTATCTCCCAGTCACTCAGCAAGTATTTACTGCACAGGTTAAATTATGCTGGGCAGTTTTAGACAGTTTTATAGAGATAGAGCAGTAAACAAGGAGACAAGATTTCTTCCTTCTGCAAAGTTCACAACCTTGTGAATGAAGAAATGTATCTGTCTTTTTGTACTTTTCTGCTATGTTCATGTCACTTTCCCCTTCTTTGTACCTGTGGACACCTTCCCTTCTACTTAGCACCAGTCCTACCAAATCCCATGTATACCATAATTCAGATAACATGTGAACTGGATTGCTGGTGAAGAAACGGGAGACTCAAACAGGACTTAAATCTGTGTGGGTATGGGAAGGTTGGGAAGGGTGGTCAGCTAAATTTAGGAGATTAAAGAGAATTAAGGGATTCTGGGCAGGTTCTTAAGGCCGAGACAAAGAGTCAATATAGGAAAACTGTGTGTGGGGTAATTACCATACCAGCAAGACAGAAATCTAATTACCAACTGTAGCACAAAGTTAACACAGAATCAACAGCAACAATATTTGCTATCAAGTCAGAAGCTAATGAGTCAGGCTTCTTTAAAGTCTCCAAAGGACAGAACTGGCCCTTCATGACTAGACAAAGCCTTAAAACAGAAACCAAATACTCTCGGGAATGAAATTAAATGGAATGTGTCTTTGCAAACCATATATCTGATAAGAGGTCAATGTCCATAATATATAAGAAACACAATTTAATAGCAAAAAAATAATGGTTTTTAAATGAGCAAGGGACCTGAATAAACATTTTGCCCAATAAGACACACAAATGGCAAACAAATACATAAAAGATGCTTAACATCACTAATCATCAGGGAAATGTAAATCAAAACCACAGTGTGATATCACCTCACACCTGTTAGGATAGCTATCATCAACAAGAGATAACAAGTGTTGGCAAGTGGATAGAGAAAAGAGAGCCCTTATTCACTGCTGGTGGGAATGTAAATTGGTACAGCCATTATGAAAAACAGCAAGGAGGTTCCTCAAAAAATTAAAAATGGAACTACCGTGTGATCTAACAATCTCATTCCCAGAAGCAATCTCTTCTGGGCATATATACAAAGGAAATAAAAACAGTATCTCAAAGAGATACAATCCCATTTTCACTGTATCATTATTTCCAATAGTCGACATATGGAAACAAGCTAAGTGTCAGTCAAGGGATGAATGGATAAAGAAAATGTGCTACATATATACACACTGGAGTATTACTCAGCCAATGGAAAGAAGGAAATCTTGCCATTTATGACAACATAAATGAACTTGGAGGACATTATGCTAAGTGAAATAAGCCAGGCAAAACAAGACAAATATTGTATCATCTCACTTATATGTGAAATCTAAAAAAAGATAAACTCATAGAACCAGCAAATAGAATGGTGTTTGCCAGGGGCTTGGGGAGTGAGGGGGGAAAGGGGAGATGTTGATCAAAGGATATAAACTTCCAGTTGAAAGACAAATAAGTTCTGGGGGTCTAATGTATAGCACGGAGACTAGACTCAGTAATAGTGTTTCCTTTTTTTTTCCTTTTTTTTGTATTATGTTATGTTAGTCACCATGCAGTACATCATTAGTTTTTGATGTAATGTTCCATGATTCATTGTTTGCGTATAACACCCAGTGCTCCAGCCAATACATGTCCTCCTTAATACCTGTCACCAGATTAACCCTTCCCCCTATCCCCTCCCCTCTGAAATCCTCAGTTTCTTTCCAAGAGTCCATAATCTCTCATGGTACATCTTCTGTTTTCTATACTTGAAATTTGCTAAGAGAGTAGAGATTTTAATTTTCTTGCCATATCAAAACAAAAACAAAAAACAAAAAAAAGTTAACTACGTGAGGTGAAGGGTATGTTAATTGATTATGGTAATAATTTCACAATGTAATCAATTATGGTAATAATTTCACAATGTAATCAAACCATCACATTGTATATTTTAAATACATACAATTTTTATTTATCAATTATACCTCAGTTAAATTCAGCAGGGGGGGGGGAGAAATTTAGGGGTCCAGAGTCAAGATTACTATTACAGTTACAGTGAGGCCTCAGATTCTCCAAGAAAAACAATTAAAAAGTCTCCAATTAGAAACTCCAGATTACCAATTGGCATGATGTGCCTTCTCTTTTCTGGTAAATTTAGTGGTAAATAGAGAAGATGGGTCAGAGAAATTATACTCCAATGGTGAAGATGTTAACAGTGATGTTGGTTGTGATAAAAGTAATAGTAGAAAAGTTAAATTGTAATAATAATAATAATGTCTCTTTATAGTTATTGATCACCTAAAATCTTAAAAAAGACTTTTGAATCTACTACTGTATTTCATTTCATCAAATCCTACGAGGAAGGCAAGGCAATGATTATTTTTCTAATGACAGCAACAAATATTAGCTATATCATTGCAGTGATGTTATGTTAGAAAAAGCATTTGTAGGATAAGCATCATTCATTTTTAACATGTCTAACAGAAACGTGCTTCAGGCTGTAATTGGATCCTTATGAAATCAGGACATTTCCCAGAGCTACAGATCCAGTGGTGAACAAGAGACCCAAGTGTAGGCCAAAAGGAAAAGTGTTTTTCCCCTAAACCTACCAAATTACTTAGGTTTGTTTAGAAACATTTACATGTCTCAGAAACATCAATAAAATTCCTGGGTTTTCTCTGTTACTGTCAAAAAGATCTTTTTTTTTAATTCAATAAAATGTAATTTAAGAATGCTATTAGGAATGCATCGTAATTCCAGGAAGCAAAGCTAGAGTTAAAATGGAAGATCCATGCAGATGAATCTCTATGAAATGACCAGGTCTTTGTTCCTTTTTCAGAAGTCTCTCTTGATTTCTTCATATACCTCCAACTCCATTTGAAACTTTAAAACAAATCATGACAGGTATGCATTCTATTACCACTACTCAAACGAGGCATACTTCATATTATACTGCAACTCAGGCACAAAAGCGTAAGTACCATCTGATTCAGCAGATACACATCCACTTGAGGGGGACCTTGGATGCTCATTTCTGTCTTACATATGTCAGAGAGTGACAAAAAGAGAAAAGGTACTAAAACTAATCCAAACCTTGCTACAAGTATTTCTAGTGATCAAAATAACTATATATAGCACATGAACTACACTAGTTCCATAATTCTAGTCTTCACACTCCCTCTCCCACGCTCACTCCAGAAGCTCTTTCAATACTTAAACAGCCTGGTGTTAAATGGATTCCATTCTTGAATTCTGGCAAGCAATCTGAAGCTTTCATGTTACTAATAAAGCCATACTGGTAGTACTATAGTTACAAATTTAAACAAAATTATGTAAATACCATGTAACAGGGAGAGCAATTACTGTTTCCACAGGGTAAGGGCTGCAAACGGACAGCTGGGCATTTTATCTTAGACATGAGGGGGTTGGGGAAAGGCCAGAGCCTATGGTTCCCCCACCAGGTTGCCATCTGGCTTGGGACCAAGCAGAACAATCAAGCCTGGCAAAAGAGGTCACTGTGTTGTGTCTCCCAACCGGGCATTAGCTTTATCCCAATGGACACTGTTAGGAGGCACAGCTTCATGCCATTCTGTGAATTCTTCCCCTGTGCCAGGCGGATGAAGAGAAGATTCTGTCACAGTCAGTGTTGGCCTGTATCAATTATCAAGTATCAATTAAGATACTTGTCCCATTTGGAAAAAAGGAGTTTAAATGGCTCCTGTTCTATCCCAAAGAGTCCAGAATCCGAAACAAAATTGCAGGCAAATGAGGGAAAGGATGGAGTTAGCAGGGGTCATGAGCTTGGCAAGAAAGGGAAAACAGAAATGGAAATCCTGAAACTCTCCCCACCATATCATTATAAATCTGGAAGACAGGGGAGAAAGAGAAGGATGAGTCACATAATAGCAGATTCCTGTTTTATTCAGTAGCTCATCTGAGGATCTAGTAAATGAGTGAACAGGTGTTCAGATGTAGGTCCCAGGTGAGCAGAGTACCAGTCATGTGTGCTAACAGAGACAGAGACATCCCTGAATAACTCTCAAACTCTTTTCCACAACTGGAAATGATGACTCCTGTCCCTGAACACCCAACTCCCTATATTCCAAGCAAACTGTCAACAAGATTTAGCTAAAAATGTGTATGAAACATGTGAAAGAACCACACACACACACACACACACACCCCAAAAAATCTCAATGAGCAACAAAACTAGCTTTAATTTCTCCCCGTGTGTTGGAGACAGAGATGCAGGCTGGCTCAGCAATGTGTAATGGGATCCTGGGACGTGAAGAGGCCATGGCGATCACGAGGCTCCCTGGGTGTTCCCTGCCACCCACTCTCCTCTCCACCTCTCCGCCTGGAGGGAAAGAGTGCTTCCTGCCTAAAGCCTAAGCCTGTGAGGCCGAAGTTCCTCACTTCGGTACCCTCTCCACCACGGTACCTCACTGGCCCTATGTGCACCTACCCACAAAGGGTGTGTCCTAGATCAGGTTTGCTTGTTCCGACTGGTTAAAGCTGTCAGGAGAGTAACTGTTTATGGATGACATCTACCAAAGACTCACGGAGAGGCCATCACTCACATGTAGGCACACTTTCAGAGTCTTTTAAGTCTGTCAGCCAATGCTTTCTGTCTCGAGATTTGGGAAAACCAGCTCTTCCACCCAGACACTTTAAAGGATTCACCTTGCCACCACCTGAAGTGTCTTGTTCTGTGGGTTTCCTGCTCAGCAAATCCTAAGGCTACTGTCTGTTTCCTAAGCACCCAAACCCACACCTCTACTTCAAAATTTAACAGGCTTACTCTCCCCTCTCCTCCCCTCCTGTCTGCCAACATCCACACTTAACCTAATGATCTCTCCCTGTCCCTCTGCTGACTCTTTACATTGCAGTTTCCCTGCAGATTTCTCAAAAAATCCCATGTTCTTGCACATTTATCTCACTCTCCCAGAGTGAGGACTTCCTATCACCACATGCCTCTTAGAATTTCATACTTCCAGGCAATATTCTATTTGATTGCTCTTTCCCCAGCTAAATACCATTACTCATATATTTTAGATGATTCTGAACTAGCTCCAATCACATTTCCCCTCTATTAAATATATACCATTTTTACTTAGCAAGAGTTGTACTCTCATATCCTTCTCTAAATTGTTGATTGATCAGTTCACTCTCTCATGGAATTTTTCCTTTAACCAAAGTTACAAGGAAGAAAATGTTGCTAAATATTCAGTCCTCGAGTAAGTAACAAGTTAAACTGTAGAGTTCACAGAGGAATTAAATATTGTGAACCTCATAACATTAGCAACATAGTCTAACCAACAGAGTTTCACCAGAAAAAGACAACAATGAAATCCTCTAAATAAACCTATAATGATACATTAAAATGATGAAAACAATAAGTAGCTAAAATCAAAACTTATTACAGGACTTCAAGAAGTGTTTTTAGACTCAGAAAATCCCAGCATCTCAAATCCATGAGCTTTCACAATCTATACACAACAGAAGGATATATATTTAGTGTTCACAGTATATACAGGGATGACGTCATCCTTTGGGGAAAGTTTAACACAATTTCAATAAACACATGTAAAACTGTTTGATTACACAAGACATTATGTGGCACATTTCGTACTTTTTTAATATTACTTACCTATCAAAAACCCAGTTAAGACCCCAGGATTCTAAAGTGCGGGATTTATTCCTTTTCATTTGTATTAAATTATATATCCTACCAAGAACTTTAAATAGAACTCAAAACGCATAGATCTGTAAATTTACCATTATCAAACCAAAACAAAAAGTGCTTCTATCGTTCTTCTGTCCCAGAACAAAATAAACAAACAACTATAAGAAAATTATGAGTTCTTATGGGCAGAACAAACTTTTAAATCCCCATAGAGCTAATTTATATGTATTCTAGTCAAAATCAAGTAACAGGGATTGTAAAGTATGGTTCCTCTGTATAGAATTCACTCAACAACTATTTGGGGCACTATATTAGATACTACCATGGTTCCTTAATCCACTGTTCCCCATATTTTTTTAAATATCATACAACACTACCCTTACAGTCTTGAATTAATAATTATTATTTACTAAGTATTGAATAATAAATTTTAGCTATGATGGATGTTCTAAAATACATACATTTCTATATTTAAAAAACAACACATTCAAATCCCTAAAATACAGGACTCAGATATTCTAATATAAAAGTGCACTTAAAAAATCTGTGGGGGACTTGGGTGGCTCAGTCAATTGAGCAACCAACTCCTGATTTTGGCTCAGGTCATGATCCCAGAGTCATGAGAGGGAGCCCCCTATTGGTCTCCATGCTGGCATGCAGCCTGCTTGATTCTCTCTCTGGGCGCGTGGGGTGGCTCAGTTGGTTAAGCTCTGCCTTTGGCTCAGATCATGACCCCAGGGTCCTGGGACGGAGCCCTACACAAGGCTCCCTGCTCAGCCAGGGTCTGCTTCTCTCTCTCCCTCTGCTGCTCCCCCTACTTATGCTTTTTCTCTCTCTCAAATAAATTATATCTTAGAAGAAAATAATTCTCTCTCCCTCTCCTGCCGCCCCTCCCCCCACATGCTCTCTCTCAAAAAAACAAAACAGAAGGCAAAAAAAAAGCCTGTTTTTAATTTCAATTCTGTCTGATAAAAGTATAATTCAGACAGCACCACTGACCAGTCTTTTCTTTTTTAAGATTTATTTATTTGAGAGAGAGAGAGGGAAAGAGAGAGCATGAGCGGGAGGGACAGCGGGAGAGGTAGAGTGAATCCCAAGCGGAATCCGTGCTGAATCTCACAACCCAGGGATCACGACCTGAGTCAAAATCAAGAATCAGAAGCTTAACAGACTGAACCACCCAGGTGCCCCTAGTCTTAAACTACAATATACAGTTAACATAATGACATCATTTTACTCTTTTAGAAAAGAAAATGTCTTCGTTGAATCATCTTGGAACACAAATGTAGTATCACCCAGACTGTTTTGAATTCCAGCCATGTTAGCTTTCCTCCACATGTTTCAAGGCAGTAAAATCAAATTTCCTATATTTCTATGTCCCTCGTTACAAGGCAGTATCTCCTATGGAAACTTAATTATGTTTACTAAGTCAGGCTGCAAAATGACAAAAGTAAAATGATTTCTAGGATCATTTCCATTTTTAGATCCACTCAAAACAGTAGCATAGCATGATATGTGGACAAGGAACTTGGTGGAAGCTTATATTATTTGCAAAGTTAAACCTTCTCTAAGGTTACTTATTACTTTTAAGAGGAAAAGTTATTTATGATGGAGAGACAGGACCACCATCTTAACCAAGTGATGAAATACCACCAGTCAGTCACACTGACATATGTCCTGATGTGACGCAATGGGAAATTCATACCATCACTCATGGAGTATCTTACGAAATCATCTAACCTGTGAAGTTATCTACTAATGTGTGAAAATTCTCCAACACTTAAAAAAAAATAGTAATTTATGAGCGCTCTCTGTTTCTATGCACCAGTTATTCAGACAGACCCCACTGGGACTTACCTTTACTACACGTAGGACCTCAGCTAGCAGAATTAAATCATCGGAAGGCCTATTCACTCACACATCAGGCTGTCAGCTGAGACCTTAACTGTAACTGTCAGACGACCTAGGCTTCCTCACAATGTGCTGGCTGGGTTCCAAGGGTAAGCATCCCAAGGTTGAGTGAGTGAGACTTAAGGGACAGAGCATGACTTCCACCTCACTTCAGTGGTTAGCTATCACAAACCCTTGCTCACACCCAAAGAGAGGGAACAAAGACTCCACCTCTCAGGTGAAGAATGTCAGTCATGATTTTAAGAAAAGGATGTGAGGAGACACCTGGGTGGCTCAGCGGGTTAAGCATCTGAATCTTGATTTCAGCTCAGGTCATGATCTAAGGGTTGTGAGATTGAGCCCCCTATTAGGCTCCACACTAGGCATGGAGTTTGCTTAAGATTCCCTCTCTCCCTCACCCTCTGCCCATCCATTCCACCTTGTGGGGACACACACAGTCTCACTCTCTCTAGAAGAAGAAGAAGGAGAAGGAAGGAAAGAAGGAAGGAATAAAACAATGCAAAAAGAAATAATCTGCTACAACCAAATGTAATCACTAAGAAGCAAATAAGGCAAATTCATAGTGTGGAATATTCAACAAGACAACCAGCCTGAATGCTTCAAAAAATAAATTTCATGAAAGATAAATGAGGTGGGCTTGTCCTTGATATGTCCAATACAACTTTCTGTGATGATGGAAAAATTCTTTATTTGTGCTGTCCAAGGGAGTGGCCACTGGCCACATATGGCTACTCAGCACCTGAAATCAGCAGAGTGTGACTAAGGAACTAAATTTTTTATTTTATTAAATTGTAATCTATTTAGTCACATACAGCTAGTGGCTACCATACTGGACAGCACATGTATAGATCAGAGGAGGCCGGATATGAAGAGACAGGATAACCAACTATAATGCATTTGCCTTGATAGATCCTAGCTCAAACAAACAAGGAAAACCAAGAAAGACAATTTTAGTACAACTAAAGAAATCAGAAAATGAACTATACAATTGATGATAGTCCCCAATCACTGTTAAAATTTTTATAATAAAAGTGGTATAATGGGTATGTAGGAGAATATCCTTGTTCTTCAAAGATAATATAATGTAGTCAGTGATCAAGCACCTTGACATCTACAGCTTACAATGAAATGACTGGGGGGGAGCATACATGTGTATGTATCTATACACAGAAAGACACATATATCATACATGGGGGGGAGAAAGGAAATAATGAATTCAAATGTTGGTAAAATGCTGACAATTGGGGGAATTTTTTTTCTTTTTTAAAGATTTTATTTATTTATCACAGGGCGGGGAGAGAGCAAGCACAGGCAGACAGAATGGCAGGCAGAGGCAGAGGGAGAAGCAGGCTCCCTGCCAAGCAAGGAGCCCGATATGGGACTCGATCCCAGGACGCTGGGATCATGACCTGAGCTGAAGGCAGGTGCTTAACCAACTGAGCCACCCAGGCGTCCCCAGTTGGGGGAATTTAAATGAAGCATATGGGCAGGTGCTTACTGTACTATTCATTCAACTTTTCCAATGGTGTAAAAAGTTTTTAACAGAAAGACATAGGGGAATTAAGTTTTCTTTCTTCTCTAATACCTATTATACTTCTTATATAAATTTATTATCAAAATTAGCTATGGTTTCATGTTTTATGACTTGGTACTGTATAACTCCTATATTTTTCAATGGATTTCAGAAGTAACCAACAGAGTGCTATGATACACCGAAAATGTCCTAGTAAATATGTTTTGAGGGGTGTCTGGGTGGCTCAGTTGGTTAAGCATTCAAGTCTTGGTTTCCACTCAGGCCATGGTCTCAGGGTCCTGGGATCAAGCCCCATGTCAGGCTCTGTGCTGAGCAGGGAGTCCACTTGAGATTTTTCTCTCTCCCTTTCCCTCTGCCCCTCCCCAGCTCGTATACACATACACACTCTTTCTCTCTCTCTCTCTCTCTTAAATAAATAAGTACATTTTCTTTAAAAATATATATGTATTTTGATTGACTAAGTTTAAAAAAGAACATTTGTAGGGGAGCCCTTGGCTGCCTCAGTAGGTAGCGTATGCAACTCTTGATCTCAGAGTTGTAAATTCAAGCCCCATATTGGGTGTAGAGATCACTTTAAAAAAAAAAAATGAAAAAGGAACATTTGTGAATTCAATTGAAAAGCAGAATTACTCCCTGCCAAATAAAGATACATCATGCTTTCTAAAAAAATTTTTTTTACTATTTCCAGATATTTTTTTACTGAGGTATCATTGACATATAACATTATATTGGTCTCAGGTATACAACATTATGATTCAATACTTTATGTGTTGCAAAATGATCACCACGTTAAGTCTAGTTAACATCCTAGTTATGTCATGTTTTTAATGTCACAACTAGTATATTTTCAGAATGTTGATCTGATTCAACAAATAAATGATTTTACACGATAAATAAAATACTAAAGACCCAAAGTATTTAATACAAGTCAATTAAGATAATACAAAAAAATTATATTGAAATGAAAAATATATAAATTAAAAAAAGATATGAGCATCAGCAAATTAAATCTCCATATACTAAAAAAGCTCACAAGCTCTTTTAAATCTCGGGTTATGTTTTCACTATAAAATTATAATTAGATGTTTCTGATATAGACTTATATTTTAAAATAGTTTTTATTTCTTTTTTTTTGAGGAAGAAGTCATAATTATAGCTGGATAATAAGAAGAATAGTTACGTATGCTAATAACATCAGACAATGACATCTGGCCAAGTTCAAACACCCGACTTTCCAAGTTGGGTTATAAAAACGAGGAAGGCAATGAAATGCGGAATTTAATATTTAACAACCCGGAAGGATGGCCCATCTGGATCAGTTTCAAACTAAATGAGAGACTGAGCCAATAGAGAATACAGAAATAGCCCGACGGTCGCCTTAGTCTTCCAACAATGGATCCTTAGGGCATGAGAATGAGAGGCAGGAACAGACTTGACATGCAAGGCAACCTACCACCTTGCACCCCAGTGATTGTGCTGGATTTACAACAAGGGGCCTCTGTTCCTTAATGGAAAACACTCAAAGATTCTAAACTCTTAAGTGACTTTGTAAAGGTAATGATGCTTCTCTCAACTAGATACTAAAACAAACAAACAAACAAAAAAGATAAATTCACAAGGCTACACAGGCACATGTTACACGGCACCCTCCTTCCTCTCTCCCATTTTAGCCTGGCATTCGATTTTAGTGAGGCTCTTCCAATACTTCCAAGCGGCTCTACCAATAAAGCCACTGATCTAGTTTAGACTTCAGAGTCACAAATTCCAAACACATTTCACACTCAGGACATACCTATCCCATGGCCCCTCTACTTATTTATGTCTCTACAGTTTTTTGTTGAAGTATACAAAATTATTTCTTTTTCAAGTAGCTTCCCTGTTACTGTGAAACAATGACTTACTCGGTTTTTTATGCAGAACAATACTCAGCACAGTATTTGTACAATGCCAAAGTATAAAAGATATTTTGTCAGAGAAGTTAGCTGTAGCTAGACAAGAGGTCAAGAGACAATCTATTCAAATCAACATGGTTCTAGGCAAAAGCAAATTAAGAAATCAGTAGGAAAGAGGATGAATATCATATAAAAGCTATCAGGACCAAGGACTGACTGACTGTATGAAGACTTTAGGAAGGCCTTTGAAGACCTATTCTCTCTTAAGTCTATGACTCACTGTAAGTCATAAAAGTTGTATTTTGTGGATTTAGTAAAGCTTCAACGTGACAAAGCAGGAAAAAGTAGGAGATGCTGATATTATTGGAGAGGGGAAAGGGTGAAATAAACAGGAGGCCAACAAAAATAAAAATTGAAGAAACAAATTTCTTCAGAAAAGAAGTATGATCTGGGTGCCTAAGTGGTTAAGCACTGACTCTTGATTTTGGCTCAGGTTATGATCTCAGGACCAAGAGACCAAGCCCCACATCAGGCTCCAAGCTCAGCATAGAATCTGCTTGGGAATCTCTCTCTCCCTCTCCAACTGCCCCTCTGTTCCTCTCTCTCTCTCTCTCTCACATGCATGCTCTCTCTCTAAAAATAAATAATTTTTTTTTTAAAAAAAGGAAGTGTAATCATTAGCATTACAAAGAAGTGCTTTTCAAACTGTCTACAGGGAGTGAGAAAAATTACAAAAATCTGATATAAATAAGATAAATCTCATAAAGTATTTTTGTTTTAAATAAATGCCTACACTTGGAGAAAAGTTTGGTTAACAGAGGAATGAATACTCTATAGTGATTTGTTCTGGTATTTAAAAAAGAAGTTTAAGAAAAAAGAATGTGATACTGACCATGAGACCCTTGTCAAAGTTAAAAGCTAAGTGAGGGGCGCCTAGGTGGCTCAGTGGGTTAGAGCCTCTGCCTTCAGCTGCTTGGGTCATGATCCCAGGGTCCTGGGATTAAAACCCACGTCAGCTCTCTGCTAAGTGGGGGGCCTGCTTCTTCCTCTCTCTCTGCCTGCCTCTCTGCCTGCTTGTGATCTTTGTCTGTCAAATAAATAAATAAAATCTTTAAAAAAAAAAAAAAAAGCTAAGTGAAATTTATTTTCATCTAGGCTCAAACATGCAAAATAAGACTCCATAAGGTCATTCATATATACATCTGACTTGATTCTCTGAAATAGGGAAAATCATTCAATTATTATTACCAAAAGGAATCTGTCTTAAGTTGTAGCTGTTCATAAAATTTCCTCTAACTTTAAAAGACCAGGTCACATTTTAAGATTCCCAGATGTATACTTTTCAAATCATACAGGCCAAACAGCAATCCCTGGTTTTTGACGAAGGGGACTATGCCAGTGGCAGTGATGGTGGTGGAGAAATATAATGGCAGAAGCTAAGGTCTTGTGTTCAGTGAAGAACAAGAGACTGCATGATTGCTTATTGTATTCCACTCAAAAAATAACAGTGCATTTATACAGTTAAGGAGCACTTAAAGACTGTTATTTAAAATATATATCCATACTAATGAGCTTACAAAATGGAAAGAGAATGAGATATAAATAGAACCAAGGGAGTTCATGCCACTTTTGTCACAAATTAATTTTGTAGAAATAGACTAGTTCTATTTCTAGTTCACTGAGATCTGGGGAATAACTGCTTACCAGTTGTATTTTATGAAAAAAAAAATTTGTTTCTGCTATAAAATTTACTTTTGAAGATTTCTATTCTAAAGGCACATGTTATACACAGGACAAAGTCATCAAATGACAGAGAAGAGTGGTACAAACAAAACCCTTCTCGAGCAACATCTTAGTGAATGGAAAACACAAACGTTCACAATAACAGTCGGGCTCGGTGCATAAAAAAGTACTTTGTACCAACACTGTGAGTTTCGCTAGTCTTCATAAGAGTACACTAAATGCTCTATTTTTCTAACACATTATGAAAGTTTTATATTCACCCACCCCCCAACACCAAATACTTGTTTCAAACTGTGGTATGTCTTAGTTTCTACTAAACATAGTTGTTGTAATAAGGAAATTGAAAAGATTGGTGGCTATAGCTCTCCCTCCAGGAATGCTGGAAAATGTCCATTTGTCAGTTTCAAGCTGTTTGGAAATGTATTTTCCCCATAGGATCTCCCAAAGTAAAAACATATCAAGTAGAAAAATATATTACAGAATTACCTTTCCCTAGAGAATAAAAGCTAGATATTTTGGGGTTGTTATTGTACAAACAAAGTTTTCCATTAGATTTAGAATAATGTTAAAAAAATGATAAACATTATCCAAAAAAATTAGAATGGTGCTACCCCTTCCACTGTATTTGAGAAGTGACATAGGTTAAAATGAAGGACTTGTAGAATATTAGGGTTGGGAAGGAATCTTGGAGATACCCAAGTTTTTAAAGATTGTTCTGGGTTATACAATTTAATTACTGAATAAATTAATTACTGAATAAAATCCTGGGGGAATGGGGAAAGATTGGGATCTGTGAATTTTAAAAGAGATTACAGCAGTTTCCCTGCAAAATATACCAAGTCAGATATATAGTAGTTACGAAATAGTAATTAAAAAATACCACTTTAAAAGTTGGATTCTTGATACTTTAAGTCACAAAATTAACAGAAACCAATTTTCTAAAAGGGGAGAAAAAAATCTAATGTTAATATCAATCAAATATAATCTCTTTCTATCATAGTAGTGGTTTGTCTATCCACATACACCTATATAGGAAAAAACTTTTTTCCTATCTGTATAGGTGGATAGCTAACATTAAACAACTCATCTTAACAATGATACCCAGGGAAATGTGATACAATAGTGATAAAAGACAAGAGAGAAGGCCTGGCACTCTGTAGGTTTTCTAGGTTCACAGACCTCTTGATTAGGTTGGAAAAGAAAAAGGAAAAAGAAACTAAATGGACCAAAACCATTTCTTAGACACATACTATTTTAATCAGAGTATACTTCAAACATTTTAGATGAATTTAAAATCATCTGAGCATTTAAAGTAGAAAATAAAAATTAGACACAGCTACAACTGATCATAATTGCAGCAGCAAATAGTTCTCTGGAAGATTCTTAAATTCTTTGTGAAGAAATAGCCCATTTCCTTTACCATATGCCCTCAAGTTAAACCAAACATTTACTTTATGTTCCAAGAACCAAAAAGAGAAGGACAGGAGTGATCTTTCTATAGAATAATGTTGGTAAAATAAATTGCTGTGTACTTATCAAAAAATAAGAGATATAATCAGGTATGTGTTATAAGTCATTCCTCCATCATTAAGACAAAATAGAAATTCTACTTCTGTAAATTTTATCCAGAGACTCTCATTAAAATACATACAACAAGGAAGAGATAAATGAAAAATGTATTTTTGTGGCACTATTTAAGGGAATCATTCAAAATTTCAGCTAAAAGGGTCAATGGGGGAGGTTCAGTTGGTTAAGCACCCAACTCTTGATTTCAGCTCAAGTCATGATCTCAGGGTTGTGAGACTGAGCCCTGTGTCCAGTTCCATGCTAGGTGTGGAGCCTGCTTAAGATTCTTTCTCTCTCGGGGTGCCTGGGTGACTCAGTGGTTTAAACCTCTGCCTTCGGCTCAGGTCATGATCTCAGAGTCCTGAGATCGAGCCCCACATCGGGCTCTCTGCTCAGCGGGGAGCCTGCTTCCCCCTCTCTCTCTACCTGCCTCTCTGCCTACTTGTGATCTCTCTCTGTCTATCAAATAAATAAATAAAAATCTTTGAAAAAAAAAAAAAAGATTCTTTCTCTCTCTCTGCCCCCTACCCACCTGGCTCACGCTCTCTCTCTTAAAAAAAAAAAAAAAAGGTGAAATAAGCAAATTAACTTTATGGTTATCAATCAACTTTCAAAAGTTGAAACAAATATGGTATAAGACATTATTGTTGGCAAAAATTAAAACAAAACATTCCCACGGAAATATCTTAAGTATCATATCTCGAAAGCAAGATACATTTTAAGACATTAATATATAAAAGGCACTTAGGATTTAAAATAGTCTCTATAAAATTATTCCATACATGTCATGAGAATATTCAAGATTCTGTTGCATTTCTCCTTAAACAATGAACATCTCTAAATAGTAACCATATTTTCTGTCCTTTGTCTAATGCTAGCATTCTCCAGAATCTGAGAACACAGCAAAATGAACTGAACACAGTACAAAAAAATTTCCTGAGCATGCTGACCAAAGCCGTATTTCATTATTTTTCAAAGGTTTTTCAGTTTTATTTGTTTTACTCCAAGCAGCTGAATAATACCCAAAATAGTTCCACTGCCATAATTATTTGAAATTTTCATATTTTTAATTGGATTTGATTCATTATGAAAACCCGGATTAAGAATCACTTAATAATACCCTAGTAGATAACAGTGAATCTAATTCACTTTACCACATAAAATGTACAAAAGGAATTAAAAAAGAGCAGGAAAAAAATGGATAGCTTTATTCATACTATTAAAAAATTCATAATTACTAGTGAGCTGATAAAAACAATGTGCTAAAGCATGGCTTTTGAGGACTTTTTCATGAGCGTTTTTTTTTTTTAAATGAAAATACTCAGAAAGATCTCATTGTCTTACTCATAGGTTGTTACTTTACACAAACCTTGAAAACTACTCTAATGACAGGAATGGATAGGAAGGGAAGGTGTAAAATTGAAACACTCTCACCTTTGCTGGCCTTTTATTTCAGTTCCGTTTCCCCGGGGAGTAAGTTATAAACTACCTTAAGACAACAAATGGTTTAACTTATTAAATCTGTAAGATGTTTAAAGGGAATAATCATAGCCTACTTTTAAAAGACCTTATAAGAACTTGAAAAACAGGCATGTTTGCCAGAGGTTTTATTCTAAATAACAGAGTACATTCTGATTGTCTCCATGATTAAACTTTTTCAGAGTATTTCAATTTAGACTCACTAAAAATTATGGCCACTATTACATTTTTCCTTTTCAGACTGAGAGTTGATGTGCTACTGGTATAAAACTCACAATGGAATATACAAAATTCACAATGGAATATACAAGACAGGAAATCATTTATTTCATCATTTAACACATGTATATTGAGTTACTATCACATACAAAATCCCCACTCTAGGCCTTGGTTGTCTCAAAGTAGAAATTAGATATAGAACCTCTCTTGGAGAAGCTTAATATCTGCTAGAAGGTAAGATATATATATCTATATCTATATATATATATATTGCATGTTAAAAAGAAATGACAAAGGATCCTGAGAAAACATATGAGGAGAACAATCAAAGCACATAAAGATTATCCCATCATGGCTCAGAATAAATTTGCCTACTAACAGATTCGATTTGCATATGAAGATAAAGTCAAACATATTCCAGTTAAAAGAGGGAGGAAAGATACTAAACACAGAGAAACTGGAAAGACAGAGGTGGATGGGGAGAAGCGCTCAGTACTTCACTTTAGCTAATCAGCAATTCATAGGAAAGAGAGTAGCAGGGCTAAACTTAAAATGAAGGGAAGTCACCAGGTTACAGAGGGCCAAAATTGAACCTGCTTTTGTTGGCAGTATTTGAAGTAATGGACTGACATGACCTAAACTCAGCTTTAGCAAAGCTGATTTAGAAGTAGTACTTAAGAATAAATTGAAGTAGGATGGCGGCAGATGTAGAGACCACTTAGAAGGTAACAGTTTAAGAAAATAGTCATGTGGCCCTAAAATAGTGAAAGTACGGCAAATAAGGCAAAAACAAGGATAAACTTCAAGTGAAAATAGCAGTACTTGGCAACCAACTGGATATGGCAAAGAAAGAAGTGGTCAAAGATATGTTCTTCTAATGGGCTAGAAATTCTCCCTAAAATTGAACTATTCCTGGAGCTAACTCACTGTAAGGATTATTTGTGCCAGTATTGAGAGTGAATTTCAAAATACAAAGAAAGGGAGGGGATTTATTTTGTACAATTTCATCATGAACTCAAATGAGATATCATAAATACACTATCCACATTTGCTTCACTCTGCCTTATATTTTTATACCTTTGGAAATGAGTTAGAGAAAACATACCCATCATATACAAATCATTCAAGTGACAAGGAAACACAAAACACAAGTATTATCCAATCGTAACATTCTTTTCAAGCTGTAGGCAATAAGCCACTGAATGGAAGAGTAAGCTTTGCCCAAATACCAAATGAGCATTAGAACAAGCATAGGGTTAGCACTTGAGAGTGAAAAGCTTTGTTTTCTAGAAAGTCGTGGAGTCAGATCCACTCCCTACCAAAACAAGGGAGCTTAACTTTTGGACATCAACCAAAGACAAGTCCTAGCCCAAGCAACCCAAAATAACACACTGTCACAAGAAGGAATAAAATTACCCATGAAATATGGCTGAATAAATTTTTGTCCCTCAAGCCTTTTACCTTCAATGCTTTAATTTTGAATATTTTACCACCAGTCTCCAACAAAGTTTAATTTCGGCTGTATCAGTCTAGTAGATGATCTGGGGGGGGGGATCAA
This sequence comes from Mustela putorius furo, assembly GCF_011764305.1. Classification (NCBI taxonomy): domain Eukaryota; kingdom Metazoa; phylum Chordata; class Mammalia; order Carnivora; family Mustelidae; genus Mustela; species Mustela putorius. Next base: position 32,569,055 of record NW_025422368.1, on the reverse strand, counting down.
TTTATCAGGATGTTAGAGACTTTGGGGAGTGTCTGGATGCTAAACAAAAGACAGTTGACCCTTGAACAATGTGCAGGTTAGAAGCACCAACCCCTACAGAGTCAAAAATCCACAAATAACTTCTGACTCTCCAAAAAGTTAACCACTAATAGCCTACTGTTGGCCCAAAGCTTTATCAATAACATAAAAAGTTGATCAACACATATTTTGCATGCTATATATATACATATATATATATATAAAACATATAGTTTTCTTACAATAAACAGTGCTACAGAAAATATTAAGAAAACCATAAGGAAGTGAAAATACATTTACAGTACTATACTGTATTTACAGAAATAAATCCAAATATAAGTGGGGTACAGTTCAAATTCATACTGTTCAAGAGCCAACTGTATCCACAAAATGGGGATTTAAATAGCATAAACATAAATTAAGAGCAAAACAGCCGAAATGAGATAAACCAACTTAATCATTTTATCATTCAGAAAATAGTATCTTCTTTTGGCAAAAGAAGTTCTTCTACCCTGGCTTAGCAAAGGTAAAGAAGAGATGAAAACCTCTCTCACGAGGACAGTGGGTCAGGGGGTACAAGGTGGAACAGACTGTTTAAACACATGAGAAAGGGGCACCTGGATGGCTCAGATGTTAAGCGTCTGCCTTTGGCTTGGGTCATGATTCCATGGTCCTGGGATAGAGCCCCACATCGGGCTTCCTGATAGCAGGCAGGAAGTCTGCTCCTCCCTCTCCCACTGCCCTGCTTCTGTTCCCTCTCTGACATATCTCTCTGTGTCAAATAAATAAGTAAAATCTTAAAAAAAAAAAAAAAACACATGAGAAAGGCTGGAAAGAATATTATTCAAGAGGTTTTGGCAACAATAAAGATAGAATATGTTTCTCAGTTTCCCAGATGGATCTTATGATTCTTATTCCTATTAGGAAAACAGAAAATGTAGTCCCTATAAATCAGCTCTACTGGGGATTAAATAAACTTCTGCAATCTCACCTGAGAATATAACATTTTTCAGAATGTTTTGGGAAAATAATTTCAAGCTGGAGACTTTATTTCAGTACTCAGTCAACACATTTATAATCTCTGTAAGAAACCCAACTCTAACTCTGGTACTGGACAAGAAAGTTCTTTTTAAAGTTCCTACTTTTCAAAAGGTTATATGTACACTTCTAACGGGGTATAAATATAAGTCAACAAACATAGCCTCTCAATAACAAGAATGATAAAACAGACCACTTCTCAGTTCACTTCAAGTATAACATATGACTTTTCTAGATAATAGAGTACCTCTTTAAGTAATTTTTAAATTATTTTACTTTTATTTCTATTTGTATAAAAGTTTAAAATATATTTTATTACAACAATTTATATATTTTACAGCATTTTTTTCTTACTTAATCATTTAAAAAATCTTCTTCATGCTTCCATTTGTCAATCTTTCCACAGAGAATTTTGAATATTACAACCATTTCTTTTTTTCAGCTTTACAGAGATATAATTAATATATAACATTAAGTAAGTTTAAGGTGTGCAATGTGATAATTTGATACATAGATTGTATACTGCAAAATGATTACCACATGAACCTTTGTTAATACCTCTAAAACCTCAAGTAATTCCATTTTTGTCTATGTCATGAGAACATTTAAGATCTATTCTCTTAGCAACACTCAGGGATATAACTCTGTACTATTGACTAAAGTCACAAAGTGGTGTTTACATAAGATCCTTACATAAGATACTTATTCACCTTATAACTGGAAGTTTGTACTCCTTGACTAACATCTATCTCTCCATTTGCTACCAACCAGCCAAGGCAACCACTATTCTACTCTTGTTTCTATAAGTTCAGCTTTTTCAGATTCCATATATAAGTGAAATCATAGAGTATTTGTCTCTCTCTGACTTACTTAGCATAATGCCCTCAGTCTATACCCATTGTCACAAGTGGCAGGATTTTCTTCTTTCCACTGGCTGATAATATATAAGAATTATATGAATATATATATATATATTCATATATATGTGTGTGTATATTCACAAACACACATACACACAACACGTTTTCTTTACCAGCTCATCTACGGAGGGACCCTTAAGGTGGTTTCCAAGTCTTTCCTATTGTGCATAATGTCTCCTTCATTATATTCCCCATCTTCAAAATTCTTTGTTTTTTTTTTATAATTACTATCTCTGTTAAACTTCTCATTTTGTGTATTGTTTTCCTGATTTCACTGAACTGTCCTTTCGGTGTTTTGTTGCTTATTTGTAGTTCCCTGAGCTTCCTTAGAGTAACTATTTTGAATTCTCTTATCAGGAAAATTGAAAACACTCTCCGGAGGGGAAAGGGTATCAGTTACTTGAAAACTGTCTTCCTTCGGTGGTATCATTTTTCTTTGATATTTTTAGGTTCCTCTAAGTTCTGTGTTGCTGTCTTTGCATTTGAATAAAGAGTCATCTTCTCTAGTCTATACTGACTGGTTTCAGGAGAGAAAACCTCCCTTCAGCCCTGTTAAAGATTCTGAGGCTTTCCCAGATCTTTTCTATGGATATCCCTACTGCATACTTCTTATTCCCTTCTCTAGGGGAATTCATAAGATTGTACACCTTCTGTGGATCCTGCAAGTCAGGTCAAATGCTAATAACCTTCCTTTGCTTTCCCTAGGGCAGTACTGAATGCTCAAGCTTGCGTAGTTTCTCCCAATTCTCTAGAGTCAGGCCAGCTTTCTGCAAGTGCTCACTGTCTGCAAAAGTTCATTCTCACTGCTTCAGGGGCATACACGGAAGCTGGCCCGCTATGGGGTCCCTGTGGGGAAGAGCAGGGGTAAGGTACATGGAGTGTTGGTGGGGAGGGGAGCTGGGGCCAGTTGTAGAGATCTACAGGGGAGGCATCCCCCACAGTTCATGGATGGGCTTCCTAATACAGTCTACAAAGCTGTCAGTAGGATTTTGATACATTCTCTCCTGAGCCCTAACTGCTGTTTTCCCAGTCATCACTACTTGCTGCCCAGCAAGTCACTACTTGGTATTGATGGGGCAGAAAAGAAGTAGGTCTCTTTGGTGGTATTCCACATACTGGGGAAGCTGGACACTCATTCATATACTCTCCACTTTCCCCCACAGGAAAAATCACAGGCCAAGAAGTTCTCTTTTGGCACTGAGCTATGCCTTGGGGGAGGGGCAACACAGGTAAAATAAAATCGCCCCTGTTACCCTCTCCACTGTGTTCAATCTCAGATTTTTTTTTCCTCCAATGGTATGTTTGTTGGCATCTCTGCTAGATTCCCAGGCTTTCACAAGGGTACTACTGTCCATGAGTGACTGTCAATGTCAAAACTGGTGTTCTTTGCAGGAGGGAGAGAAAAGAATGGAAAAAACTAAAAAAAAAAAAAAAAAAAAAAAAAAAAACCTCTTATTCCACCATAATGATAACATCATTCTTCAGTAGCACAAGGGGAGCTCACCCACCAGCATTCTGCCATGGTTGTGGCCTAGAATCATTTCTTAGTGGTCACTTTATGGTTGACATTTTTAATATCAAGTACCATAATGTGTTACAACATTCTTACAGTGTACTGAGGTGTAAAACATAGTTTTCCCCCTTAATTAAAATGTACTTAGTCTATAATGATTTGGGTTCTTTTACTTTATATATATATATATATATATATGCACACATATATATTATATAAAGTATATAGTATATAATATGAGCCAGAATTTTTTCCTCTCTCTCTTACCAGCCTCTCAGCTGTCTCTTCCCTTGCTATTTATATACTACTCTAGAACCTCATCATAACCTTCTATTACTTTATTGCTCTGAGAGCTGGAAATAAGCTGAGCAAATTAGTTCTAAAATTTCAATAAATAAATTTTAAATAAAAGCCTAAGTACTATACCTGTGGAGAAGATGAACGATCATTTATATTATTGTAATTATTTATGCCTCTCTCCATGATTTAGTCCCAGCTACGTAGGCTACCTTATACCTTACCATCCTTAGTGCCTAGCACTACACCTAATACAGAGAAATGGAAAAATAGAGCTGATAAACATTTTGAGTAAAAGAATTTTCAAATTCCTGACCAAATTAAAGAGAGCATCAGTACAGTTGCACAAAGGCTTAGAATACTTAGATTTTAAGACTAACTGTGCAATGAATTAGTTGTATGACATTGGACAGATCATTTGGCCTGCCTTGGTTTTACTTTTTTCATTAGCAACATAAGATAGCTACACCACACAGTTTTTACATATCTCATGTATCATACATTTAAAGATTCTTTATCATCTATTCTGATTACTAATAATCTTTTCCCTTAAATAAGTAAGATTATAAAATAAGTCAGCTCCAGAGAGGCATTTTGATTAAATCCTGATCCAGTGGCAAATACTGTAGGTCCACTTTTACTGAAAAGGAGGGTTATAAAGGGTGGTGGCAAGAAGCAAAGGTTCAATTTTAAAATTTCCCATACTGGCCCAATCCCCTCATTTTACCTATAAATCACAGGCTCCAGCTGGATATAAACTGAATGTTAAATTTCATAAAGGTAGAGGGGTGGGAACAGTGATGTGTCTCGGGCAGCTGGAGGACAACCTTGTGACATCTATAGTAAAATATGGAAGAATGACAAGAGATAAAGAAATGGGATGATATTGCTGATAAACTCTATCTACCTTTCAACTTCACCTCCAGAACACTCTGGTAGAGAGAAAACATGAAACAGTCAGTGAATAAATGAACCCTGCTCAGTTTTTCTACCATACTTTGTTTACATGTAGAACAGATACTGAGACAGATACTGAAATCTCACTAACATCAAAAAGCATTTTAAACATTTATTCCTTGGATATGTATTAAAACAAAAACTGAGTACACACTGTACACTTAGCATTGTGCTAAGGCACATGAAAGACCAAGATTACTCAGACACATTTTCTACCTCCAAGTGTTGAGGCTAGTTAAACGGAAAAACAAGTAAATAAACCATAAAATGCAACCTAATTACTACTTTAAAGTGAGTATAAGATATCACTTGGGCACAAAGAAGGAATTGACTAATTTTTTTCCAGGAAAGTAACCTTTAAGCCAAGTGGAAAATAATATAGACAAAATGATGAGGTTGACAGAGAGCAAACTCCAGGCCAAGGGAACAGCTTGTGTGAAGTCATGGAAGCATGAAGCTAAGTGTATTCAATTACTTCAATTATTAAAGCATTTGTGGAATAAAAGAGTCAAAGAATGAGACCTGAAAGTAAACTAGGAAGACTTTGTCACAGAGGGCTTTCATTTTGCGCCACTATAAGCAGGAACGGGACTTCCTAACGAGCATATGGGGAACACTGAAGAATTTTAAGCAAGGTATTAATATGATCAAGAGAAGAAGAGAATGCTCTGTCAGCCATTCTGTAATAGGAATCAACAGGATTTGGTGACTGATCACTTAAAGGTGGGACAGAATGGTGCATAAGGCAAAAAAAGAGTCCAGAAAGATGCACATACCATTAATGTTACCATTTCAGTAATAGTGGCTCCATTTAGAGGAACGGAAAAGAGAGGGGAGCAGGTTTAGGGGAAAATGCAACAAATATATTTTGGTAAATGTGATGTCTTGGAGGCCTGTGCAAGCTTCAGGTATAGTCAGAAACAAAGGATTAGAGTTTAGGGTAATGTTGCCAGCAGGAGATAAAAAATTGAAAGTCATCTTTCTAATGAAAACAATGTGAAGTGCTGAAGTCATCTTGGAAAACAATGAAACATGAAATGAGATGAGAGCTGAGAAAAGAATTCTGGAAAACTATGAAACTTCTCAATTTGTAAGTTTTCAGATTATGAACAAAACCATAAGCAGAGTTAAAAAAAAAAAAAAAAAAAACCCACTGACTTTCTCTGCTACCAACAGATGGGAGTTACAATTTTCTTGAGATTACCACTTCGCAACTCTCCCAGTAACTTTTAGTTACATATTATACTCCTAGAAGTAGAGATTCTGAAGGAACATCTAAGTGCAAATAAGTAACAAAAGAGAGGTAGGATGTAAAGCAGAAAAGAACTGCAAAGCACCATGAAAGCCAAAAGAAGACAACATTCTTTGAAAGAAAAAAGTGATCATTACGAGCATACATTCATTCAGTAAATGGACAATCTACAAAGTAGTACAAATTCTAAGCAATAAAAAATACAATAGTGGGGCGCCTGGGTGGCTCAGTGGGTTAAGCCGCTGCCTTCGGCTCAGGTCATGATCTCAGGGTCCTGGGATCGAGTCCCGCATCGGGCTCTCTGCTCAGCAGGGAGCCTGCTTCCTTCTCTCTCTCTCTGCCTGCCTCTCAGTGTACTTGTAATTTCTCTCTGTCAAATAAATAAATAAAATCTTTAAAAAAAAAAAAATACAATAGTGAACAAAACACAGCCCATGTCCTCTAAGAGCTTGCAGCAAATGCTACAGCAAAATCAAGATAAAAACTAAACATTTGCCTTTTGGCATGGATTTTTACAAGACTACAAATGACCTAGAGGTATGATGAGCTCAGGCACTAGACTACAGTGGGTAGACAACTGCAGGAAGAGTGAGGAAGAGGAAACAACAGGTAATAAGGTTCTCCTCAGTAATCTCACCTGGGAACAAGACAGAAATAAGACAGCAGAAAGAGGGCATTAAGAAAATAACTTTCAAACATGCATAACATCACATCAAGAGAATTAAGAGACACATGGACTCTAGGAGCTTACAATATAAAGAGTCTGACATAGACAAATATACGTAAGACAGAGAAGAATAACATTTTAAATTGATTCCATAATACTTTCTACAAGAGACAGAGGTCTAAATTATTAAAATTATATTCCAATGTTATTAATTTTGATTAATAATGATTCTCTTATCACAATTTGGTTTAAGTCAAGTTGAAATCAGAAGAAAATCCTGAGATCAAAGAAATTCAATCACCTCCCCCCATCGAAGAAAGGAAAATGAAGGAGATATTTTGATGCAATTGGGTATTAAAGATATGTATGGGACCAGTTACCTGGTAAAGGGAGATGCATAGACTATTTTAGTACTGGGTTTACTGGCCTCTTCAAGAGATGTTAGAGAGAAGTCAGAAAGTGTTGGGGATGGGGAGAGATGTCAAAGAAGCAAATAAGTATTCAAAGTACTTACTAGAAAAAAAGAGTGTGATTTATGTAGGTCCAGTTGACATAAGTCTGTGTCACTTTCATCATCCCAGCTGGTTCAACGTATTTCAAAATAGCATATGACATGAACTATATCCATACCAGGAGAAAAAGAAAGATCTCATCCATGTCTAGCTAACATTATAGAGGCAAGATGGCAAGCAAAAAGCAGTGTATGACCTAATAAAATTACCTCATACTGGTGTCTAAAATTCTCATTTTTGTAGTAGCAATTTGTAAAACTTATAACAAAGATTGGAAATCTTATGTAATTTTACTAAACATAATAACTACATGTACTCATAAATATTTGCTTAATGAGAGGAAAACAGTCTTATCATCTTGGGACCATCAGGGAACTGCTACCAGAAATGCACCTCCTAATCTATTGCACAAGAAAAACATAGAAACAACTCCATCTTTAACCAACCAACACACACTCATACTACATTTTTCTTTAAAAAAAAAAAAAAAGTGTTCAAAATAAACTTCAAAAATAACTGAGTATGCCATCAATCTTTAAAAAACAAACAAGATCCTCTATTAATTATTTTTTTGAGACCCATAGAAGAAGGAATAACTAAAACGAGGAAATAATGAATTGTTTTCTTTTTTAACAAAAGGGCTTCTATGTTATGGGATCTGGCAAAACTAGAGAGAGAGATTTATATATCTATTCCTACTTCTTTCTCTTCCCAACCCCCAAACTTGTATACAAACCTAGTGTTATTCGAGATAACAGCATATAGCCATAATTCTACAGTTGCATGGACAGAGCTTGGAAAATTAGGTCACAAGCTTGCCACTGGGACTCCAATCATCTGTCTGGCAAGTTTGTATGACTTCCTCCTCCCTGGGATTCTCTTATACACTGCCCAAAAGGCAAGATAAGGGAAAGGTTATCAGGACTTTCTATAATAGCTACAAAAAGATTTGGTCCACATCACTAACAATGTGGGAAAACTCAGGCACTTTTATCCTTCTACAGTCAACATAGCAATCAGTGCTTCGATAAATATTTATTGAGAACCTTCTTTGCACAGAAATTCTCTCTTTTAAAGTTCAATGCCAATCATGGCCCAACCTATCCATGCCAACTTACAACTTGAAAGAAATTCTTGATCCTGTTTCCAAACAATTAAGCTCTTTGCAACGCAAATAAAGATGTTTTTTGAAATAGATCGTTATGAATCTTTCATTCTTAGTAGCTAACTAGAACCACATGAGCCAAACACATTGTGGGGATCATTTCAATGGTGTGTAATTTGAGAGGTGTGTCAGAAAGTGCTTTGCTCCACTAAAGGAGTATACATTTTTCTCTTGTAAGTAAAATACAAAGGCAATGTTGCTTCATACAGCATACAGTTGCTTCATAAAGTTACCCACATTCCAAATTCAAGATAAGAAATACTTCCCCTTCTCCAAAGATTAACACTTTACAACCAGCTTTAAGTCTTCAGCATGACTTCATTTTACAAATAACAATTTCTTCATTCCTAAAAATTTCCAAGAACAAAATATTGAATAGTGTCTATAAAAATAACACAAACCATGCTTGTCTGATCTTGTCTTAAATTAATCTTAACTGCTGAGTATCTTTCAAAGGGAGTACTGTTGTATTATAATTTTTACCAAAGCTCTTCATAAATAACTCTTACTGTAGTGGAATTATTGTAAAATGATTCATAATTTCAAAGTACTTATAAATCTACAATATCACTACATGTAAAAATTATAATACAAAATATGACTATCTTCACTCTCTTAGAAGTTAGAAAGGAGGAGGAAGAGAAGGTGAGAAAAGTTATTATTTTCCATATTTTTACCATTTACCTAGAATCTGATTGCTTAAGTTTTTATGATTCTTTTAATTTAGGCTTCTGACATCTGTAAATTCAGTAAGGATATAAATCTTATCTGCTGTCTCAATTGCAGCATCTTTATTATTTAGTAATACATCTAACACTTAATAGGCATTTACTTAGTATTTCTTTTTTTTTTTTACTTCTTTATTGACATATAAATTCCACTAACTGAAACAAGCTATTTTCTATTAAATAAAGCTGTATATGTCCAAGACTATTAGATGAAGAAATTAAAGTGAGTTGAATTAAACCAATGACTCTGCTAACAGTTTAGCCAAATCCCTAATCTCATATAACTAACTCATATATACATATCACAAGAAGAATTACCAGAGAAAGTAGAAATGGGTCAAACAAGCTCTATCACCAGTACAACAAACAAAACTCACCATCACATACAAAGGACAGTTCCATATGCATTTTGTTGTATTAAGTATTCATTTGTGTACATGTTCCTCTTGCACAACTTTCTTTTAAAGGAAATTTAAAAAAAAAAAAAGAAAAAGAAAAAGAAATTTCACCCCAGTATTATCCTTCCCAATGATTGCTAGGGTTGACAGCAAAATCTTGCTAAGAGTAATTAGAGAGGGAGGAATAGGAAGCTGAAAGATCACAGCTGAAGTTTTTAGAAGTTCTTCCAGACACAAAACCAAAAACACTCTGAGCTGAATTAGTTTCTTTGACCTTAAAAATTAAGCTATGTTCTCAAATCAATCCCTTGCAAAAATCTACAGGCTCTTGTCCTCCATTGGAAAAAAAGAAAAACTCAGCAGGCTTGGATCAGCTACCTAATCTAAAAAGCTTTCCCTCACATTCATGTCCGTTCTCTCAAGAATATGTAACTACATCAGCCTCCCCACATAGTAAACATTTGTTACACCTAATGTCTAAGATCCAATTAATGTCCACAATAGTCTAACAGAATCAATGCTAGCTAGAAAGCTCTAGCTGTCAAATCTTGCAATATTAAGAATGTCTGTCTTTTATTTTGTGTTTGAGTAAATATTTAATATATATTTCTATTACATAATACATTGTTACAATATATATATAAACAGAGTTCCCCAGATGTAGCTGATCAACAGCACAGTGATGGTTAAAATGGTTTATATGTTCCTGTGAAATTTTAGCGTTTCTACTTTTGTCACACCCAACTATCTCTATGATCAGATACTACCATCACTAGTTTTCCCAATCATTTTACTACTTGATCCATTAGTACGGAATCTTTCTTTCAGTTTGATCATATAAGTACTTTTAAAAACCACAAATACAAAACAAAATATAACTGGTAACCATTAGGTTAAGTTATCCCCTATTGTCAGGTCTTCTATTCAATAATAAATATCTCCCAAATTCATACTGCAATTATTTCCATTAACTACATGGCAGAGTGAGAAAACAGAAATAACTACTAGTAACAGATGTAGGTGAAGGGCAGGAAGTCTTGGAGGTAAGATAGAGACTTTTATTCCAGTTCCAAGACTCTTTAGAAAGCCATGGAGTATTCCATTGTAAAATTATCTTTTATATTATATGACTTTACTTGAGATATATTTGAACTCAAATTCTAAAATTCCCTACAGTGTTAAGGAGCTCCTACAAAACAAAATGTAAAAAAGGAAGAAAAAAAGAAAAAGAAAGAAAGAGAGGGAGAGAGGGAAGGAGGGGAAAGCCAGTAGCATATATTCTAATATACAAACAAAACCATAGTGGGTCTTTCCTAATTACTATAAAAACTGGTGTTAAAATGTATTGCAGCTGAAGTTAATCACTGTTAATGTATTCAGTCTGGACAGGATTTCATTATCTTTATAATGAGACTTACTACTTCCAAAATAATCTATTTACTACCCAAATAAGATGAAGGTGATGAGGCCTTGAATCACTCCTTTGTTTCAAACTCTCTAGCAGCCTAAACTTAACCTTCACTGTCATAACCGCCATGAATGCCCCCTTTTATTCAGACTTCAGTCTCCATGACTGAGATCTCACCAGGCAGTGAGAAAAAGTTACAACAGTAACTGGAAAGATAGCAAAGTAATGAAAGATACATGTTTCAACTAAGTCATCTGAGGATTGAAAAAAAAAAAAGCTATCAGACACTGGGGCTAGAGGATGGGGTAAAACGAGAATGAGAGAAGCAAGATGGAGAAGGCCTATCGAGGGAAAAACCCACATGGTCATTTACCTGCTTCAGAATTTTTATGACTATGTTCTTCATGAGACCATAGAAGGTAATGAGTCTTAAGATAGCTTTGAAATATGTGAAACACGGCCAAGCGCATAGATCTTATAGTAAATGGTGCTAAAACTTTTTGTTTCAATTATATGGATAAGAAACATTAAAAAAAATTTAAATAATATGAAAAGTTGAAGCTTTGAACATTTTATTCTGTAATTCTACAAAGATAGCAAATATACCAATATACAAACAATATAGAACTGATCATTCCTAAATTTACATGAGGTTTTAATTTTGTACACAATTTTGTTTTATTATTCTTTACACATTATTATTTAAGCTTGGCTATCATGGATCGGTCATTTAAAAATCGAAGAGATGAGGGGTGCCTGGGTGGCTCAGCACCCAACTCCTGACTTCCATTCAGGTCAGGATCTCAGGGTCATTAGATGAAGCCCTACACAGGGCTCCTCACTCAGCACAGTCTGCTTGTCCCTCTCTGACCCAGCCCTCCCTGCCCCACCCCCTGCCTGTGCTCTCTCATACAAAATAAATAAAGTCTTTAAAAATAAAAGAAGAGATGAATCATTAAATAAATCTGTGAATTAATGTAAATCTATTTAAAATCTTTAGAGGACTCCTTTCCTCAATAATTAACCATACCTCTTTCATATAAATTCTTTAGACATACATATTGATTCCCCACCTTTACATGCATGAGCATCATGTGAAAAACGCTACAAGACTTGTCCCAATGACTAGATTTTTATCACAGAAAGAATTCTGTTGCTTTTAAACTATTCGGAATCTAACAAGGCCCCAAAAAAGAATGAAATAAAATTACTACCAATAAAATTAATGTCTTCTCTTGACTAAAATGATCCTGAGATATAAAAATAAATAAATAAATAACACGAGTTGTGGTATACAGTCCTGAAAAATAAGATTATACATCACAAGTTGTTTTTTTTTTAAAGATTTTATTTTATTTATTTGTCATAGAGAGAGAAGCAAGAGCAAGCACAGGCAGACAGAATGGCAGGCAGAGGCAGAGGGAGAAGCGGGCTCCCTGCTTGGCAGGGAGCCCGATATGGGACTCGATCCCAGGACGCTGGGATCATGACCTGAGCCGAAGGCAGCGGCTTAACCAACTGAGCCACCCAGGCGTCCCTACATCACAAGTTTTACAGCGAAGATAAACATGCTAAAATGAACAACTGAACCTAAAGATAGGGTTTCTAATCAATATTTTTTCTATATTACAAAGTAATATTTTAAAATCCCAATATATGGTTGGTCATAAAACAGTTAAAGTTTTGAAAATACGCTGGAAAGGAAATTGGAAATTACCTACACACATACGTACAAACACAAGCTGAGCATGCTATTGGAGGAAGGGGGGGCAACTATACAGATATATAGTAATGTTCTATTTTCCTCCGTTTATCAAAGCTAAATGCATATTCTCTAACATCACAAGTATATCTTTCTTCAAATTTAAAAGTCAACATATTCAAAATCACCTTACTGTATAGCATTAACTTCAAATGTCAAAATTATTATAGAAGACTAAACATTGTATTCAAGGACTTCAATGACAAATTTCACATATACTTTCTTTACAGATTTGTTTCACTACTTGCACTTTTAAAATATTTTATTTTCTAGTGAAAAATAGAAACAATTACAATATTACAAAATATTACAAAAACTATAATCAGCAAAAAAAATTTACAGTGTTTAATGATCACAAACTTTATATTTCAGACACTAGAAACATTCTATTGTTGCACTAAGCAAATAAATAATATACCAATAATACACATGTATTTCTAAATAAATAATATACCAATAATACACGTGTATTTCTAGAATAAGGAATAATATTCTAATAGTAATATTCTAAAAGATATTTAGAATAGTAATATTCTAAAAGAAATATAACATTTTAGTGGTGCTAATCAAAGACTTTCTAAATAAAATGAAATTCATATCGGGCGCCTGGGTGGCTCAGTGGGTTGGGGCCACTGCCTTCGGCTCGGGTCGTGATCCCAGGGTCCTGGGATCGAGCCCCGCATCGGGCTCTTTGCTCCGCAGGGAGCCTGCTTCCTCCCCTCTCTCTCTGCCTGCCTCTCTGCCTACTTGTGATCTCTGCCTGTCAAATAAATAAATAAAATCTTTTAAAAAAATGAAATTCATATCAATAACCTTTAAGAGGGATTTAAAAAATGTGTTTTCCCTTTTTTTTTTTTAACTTTTTTGGTTATTGTCCAAGAATAGTTGATATACAATATTTTATTAGTTTCAGGTATATAACATAGTGATTCAATATTTACATACATTATGAAATAATCACCACAGTAAGCCTAGTTACCATTCATTACCATATCTAGTTATTACAATATTACTATTTCCTATGCTGTACCTTTTATCCTCATGACTTACTTCTTTTATAACTAGAAATTTATACCTCTTAATCCCCTTCATCTTTTTGCCCATACTCCCATTACGTATGCCCCTCTGGCAACCACCAGTTTGTTTTCTGTACTTAGGAGACTGTTTCTGTTTTGTTTATTCCTTTGTTCTCTAGATTCCACATTTAAGGGAAACCATACAGTATCTGTCTTTCTCTGCTTTATATCACTTATAGAATATCCTTTAGGTCTATCCACAATGACACAAGTGTCAAGATTTCATTCTTTTTTATGGCTGATTAATATTCCTGTGAGTGTGTGTGTGTGTGTGTGTGCGTGCACACGCGCGCACTGTATCATCTTTATTCATTCATTCATCATTCATTCATCTATTCATTCATTCATCTATTGACAGCCACTTAGGTTGCTTCCATATCTTGGCTACTGTAAGCAAAGCTGCAAAGAACATATGAGTACATACTCATGCTTTCATTTTCTTCAAATAAAATAGAATTCCTTGATCATAATGTATTTCTATTTTTAATTATTTTAGGAAGCTCCATACTGTTTTTCCATACTTGCTGAACTAATTTAAATTCCTTCCACAGTGTTTGAGGATTGATTCCCTTTTCTCCACATCCTTGCCAACATTTATTACTTCTTATCTTTTTGATACCAGCCATCTGACAGGTGTGAGGTGATACCTTACTGTGGTTTTAATTTGCATTTCCCTGATGATGAGTGTATGAGTGATGATGTAGAGCATTGTTTCATGTGTCTGTTGGACACATGTCTTGTCTACTTTGGAAAAATGTCTATACAGGTCCTCTGCCCTTTATTTATTTGGATTGGGGGGGGGGGTCTGCTGTTGAGTTGTATTTTTTTAAAAAATACTTTATTTACTTGAGAGATAGAGAGAGATAGCATGCATGAGCCAGGGGCCAGGTGTCGGGGGTGGGAGGGAGCAGAGGGAGAAGGAGACTTCCCACTGAGCAAGGAGCCTGATTCAGAGCTCAATCCCAGGACCCCGGGATCATGACCTGAGCTGAAGGCAGGTTTTTAACAGACTGACCCACCCAGGCACCCAGGGTTGAATTGTACTAAGTTATTTATATTTTCAGATATTAAGCCCTTATTAAACATAGCATTTGCAAATATCCCTTCCCATTCAGTAGGTTGCCTTTCCATTTTATTGGTTTCCTTTACTATGCAAAAGCTTTGTAGTTTGATGTGGTACCACCTGTTTATTTTTGCTTTTGTTGCCCTTCCTTGAGAAGAGACAAATCCAAAAAAAATGTTGCTACGACTGAGGTCCAAGAGCTTACCGCCTAGGTTCTCTTTTAAGAGTTTTATAGTTTCAGATCTTACATTTAGCTCTTTAGTCCATTTTGAATTTATTTTTGCATATGGTATAAAAAGAGACTGTCTTTTCCCAACTATATATCCTTGCCTCCCTTGTTATAGATTGACCATATGAGTGTGGGTTGATTTCTGGGCTGTCTTTTCTGTTCCACTGGTCTCTTTTTGTGCTAATACACTACTTGAGTATGACAGCTTTGCAGTACAGTTTGAAATCAGGGAATGTGATACCTTCAGCTTTGTTCTTTCTCAAAGTTGCTTTGGTCATTAAGGATCTATTGCGGATCCATACAAATTTTAAGATTTATTTCTTCTAGTTCTGTGGAAAATGCTATTGGTGTTTTGATGAGAACTGCAGTGAATCTTAAGATTGCTTTGCATGCTATGAACATTTAATGGGCATTAATCTTCTAATCCATGAATATGGGATGTCCTTCCATTTGTTTGTTTAACTTCTTTTATCAGTGCTTTGTAGTTTTCATGTTTATTAGTTCTAAGTTTTTTTATGGAGTCTTTGGGTTTTTCCATATATAGTATAGTAGCATGCTATCTACAAATAGTGAATTTTACTTCTTCTTTTCCAATTTTCTTGTCTGAACATTGTGGCCAGACTTCCAGTACTATGTTGAATAAAAATGGTGAAAATAGGCAACCTTGTCTTATTCCTGATCTTAGAAGAAACGGTTTCAGTTTTTCAAAGTTTGGTATCATGTTAGCTGTGAGTTTGTCATATAGGGTCTTTATAAGGTTGAGGTATGTTCCCTCCTAATAAAGTGTTTATCATAAATGTACATTGAATTTTGCCAAATGCTTTTACTGCTTCTAATGAGTTGATCACATTAATTCTTATTCTTCATTTTGTTAATGTGGTTTGTCACACTGACTAATTTGCAGATATTGAAATATCTTTGAATCCCCAAAATAAATCCCACTTTATCCTGGTATAGGAGCCTTTCAATGTATTATCAAATTCGGATTGCTAATATTTTGTTGAGGATTTCTGCATTCATGTTCATCAGGGATACTGGTCTGTAATTTTCTTTTTTTTTTTTTTTGTAGTGTCTTTATCAGGTTTTCATATCAGACTAATGCTGAACTTAGAGAACGTATTTGGAAACACTTCTTCCTCTTAAAACTTTTTGGAACAGTTTGAGAAGGATAGGTATTAACTCTTCTTTAAATGTTTGGTAAAATGTAACTGTGAAATAGTCTGGTTCTGGACTTTCACCACTCTCTTTAAATATAAATTTCTCTTCCCTCTATTAATGTTCATTTATTTTCTATTTTGTCTTTCCTTTTTCTCTTCTCCCCTTATATTAAAAACATGATTTTTCAGCTGTAGAACTCTAACCCCCAACAAGCACATAATTCATACAATTAACAAATTATTTTAGTATATTGCTAAGTATTATGTTCAGGTTCTATTCAGAAACCATTCATGGCTCTTAGAATTCTGGATTGGCTCAAACAGGACTAGATGGTGCCTTTATAGGATGTTACATTTCTAATATTGCTATGCTACTAAATATAAGCATGGCTTTAAGACAGAACCTCTGATTTTACCCCAAAACACACAAGTCCTCTTTCTTAATAAAAATCACTTGAGTATCACAGGACTGGGGGAAAACAAAAAACAAAAAACAAGAATTTATCTACTATATAAAGGACTATATTTAGAAAGTCATAGGATTAGAAGAGGAGATTCATGCAATTAAAACAGGTTTGGTGGGCGCCTCGGTGGCTCAGTGGGTTAAAGGCTCCGCCTTTGGCTCAGGTCATGATCCCAGGGTCCTGGGATAGAGTCCTGCATAGGACTCTCTGCTCAGCTGGGAGCCTGCTTCCTCCTCTCTCTCTGCCTGCTTCTCTGCCTACTTGTGATCTCCGTCTGTCAAATAAATAAATAAAATATTTTTAAAAAAACAACAACAACCAGGTTTGGGATCTTTATCCTTTCCTACTATGATGCAATGAATACTGTATTGCACTGTTACTACAAAAATGAAAAATAACTGATTATTCAGTTCTTTCTAATATCCCTATAGGTTCTGTGAGAATGTGCAGAATTTCCCATTACTCCTGTCATGTCTACCATTCTTCACATCAAACATATTCATCTTTCTGCCTGGAATGCCCCAGAGTCCCTCCTCATACTCTTATTCTTGGCCTCAAAAATTCATTCTATAAAACCCAAATGTCACATTCTTCAGTAAAGATTTTTCTGATTCCTCAGCTACAGTGGGCCTCTCCTTTTGTCTATGTGATGAGATATAAATATAATTTTTGTTCATTTAACCTACCCCCAACAACTGTGTCAAATAGGTACTATTATCGTTTCCACTTCCTAGATAAGAAAACTAAGGCAGATAAAGTCTTTCTGATTTCAAAGTCCATTGCTTGCTTGCTTGTTCATTTAATGCATACATTCATGAGTTCTATACTCTATTAAAATGATTGTCCCATTCTCTGGGTTCCCTGAAGACAGAAAGCAGAGATCCTGTCTCATCCATCTTTGTATTTCCAGGGTCTGGCACAGAACAGATACTCCAGAAATGCTCAATAAATGATGAATGAATGAGTAAATGAAAGGTAACAATGTTCAACTTACTCTGGGAGGAAAATCCCTCCCCTTCTAAATGTTCTTCCATAAAGAGTATGCTAGTAAGTGCTTATTTCTTTCAGAAAACATTTTGTGTGTATCATATACGACATATACGACACATTTAAGCTGTGCTTAAAGATAACTGAGTTTAGTTCCCTGCCCTCAAGAAACTTACAATTTAGTAGGGGAAAGGTATAAACAATTAGCTACTTTTACTATTATGTGTTTTATTTTTCCTAAGCCCCACAAGTTCCTCTCTTTATTATTTTTTTTAAGATTTTATTTATTTATTTGAGAGAGAGAGAGAGCATGAGAGGGGACAAAGTCAGAGAGAGAAGCAGACTCCCCGCGGAGCTGGAAGCCTGAAGCAGGACTCCATCCCAGCACTCCAGGATCATGACCTGAGCCAAAAGCAGTTGCTCATCCAAGTGAGCCACCCAGGCGCCCAAGTTCTTCTCTTTAAAGGAACTTCATTCTTTATAACCATTTCCCAATAATTCACACCTCTGAGCCACTAAGATGCAGATCAGACAACAAGAAAAAAAGAAAAAGGTTAAAAGAACCTCCATGTATCTCAAAAACAAAATTTTTGAGCCATTCTCATTTCACCCAGTAGTCATTTAAGACATGTACAAATTTTAAAGAAAAGAATAAAATCAAGGACATATGATACTATCCTTGCCCTTTTTCTTTTATGAGAGATCACACAACCAACTGGAAAGTTTTGGAATCAAAAAGATCAAAGTTCCCATCCAAACTCTGTCCCTTTCTCCCCATATGGATCACCGACAAGTCACTTTATCTTTCTGAACACATTTCTTACCTGTAATACGCAAAAAGGAGAACTGCCTTAAAGAGCTTTTGTAAGAGTTTAAAAAGATAACGTGTGTAACACCTGCCACACCAAAGCTGCTACTTTCACTATGTCAAATCTCACTAGATTCTTTTTGGAAGCTGTGGTTCTATCTGTAGCATAACAATATTAAAAATTATGGTCCCAATGTCATTAACTGTGTTACTGACATATCAAAAGAAAGGTACTTTTTAAAAAAGCTACTTCTTTCTGGCAAGAAGAGTGGCATGGGATAAGAGTCAAGACCATAGAGTTATATATCAAGTTTCTAGATGGTAAGTAAATACATCATCTGCCTCTTCTCAGCATACGCCTTGCAATACCCTTATTTCGGATACTCTTTGTGAAGAGTAGAAATAGAAAACCTTAATTATTTCTTATGTCTAGATATGAAAGAATTGATAGATATCACTCTGTATTAACAATTCCATCTTCTGGGCACCTGGTGGCTCATCGGTTAACTATTTGCCTTTGGCTCACGTCATGATCCCGGGGTCCTGGGATAGAGCCCAGCATCAGGCTCCCTACTTAGTGGGGAGCCTGCTTCTCCCTCTCCCTCCTCCTTGTGCTATCAAATAAATAAATACAACATTTTTCAAATAAAAAACAAATAAAATCTTTTATTAAAAAAAAAAATTCCATCTTCCACAAATGCCAGGAACTAATCTCAACACAGACTATACCTATTACTACATTTTAGGTCCCGAGTCATTTCTCAACTGTTTTCTTTAAGCAATTTTGCAAAGGCTTTTAAAAATCAAATAAAAACACTTTCTTTTCAATCCTAATCCCAATTTATAATCTAGTTGACTTAAAAATCTCATTTACTTGGTACTGGTACAACTGAAAAAAGAGAATCTAGACACAGACTTTACACTTTTCATAAAAATTAATTAAAAATGGGTCAAAGACCTAAAAGTAAAATTATAAAACTCCTAAAAAAAAATGATAAAATCTAGATGGCCTTGAATTTGGCAATGAGTTTTTAAAAATGCAACACCAAAAATTTATCCATGAAATTGACAAGTTGGATTTCATTAAAATTAAAAACATTTGCCCTGAAAAGACACTGTTAAGAGAATAAAAAGAAAAGCCAGAATAGAAGAAGATATCAGCAAAATACATATCTGATAAAATGATGATATGAAAAAGATACAAAGAATTTTTAAAACAATAAGAAAACTGACAACCCTATTAACAAATGGGCAAAAGTTCAGAACAGATAACTCCCCAAGGAAAATATATAGAATACAACAGCATATGAAAAGATATTTAACACTAAATGTCATTAAGGAACGGCAAATTAAAGCAACAATGAGATATTATTATACCTACTAGAATACATAAAATCCATAAAACTGACAATATCCAAAATTGACAAGGAGAAGAAACAGGAGTTTGCGTTAATTGTTGATGGGAATGAAAATGGCACAGGCACTCTGGAAAACAGTTTGGCAAAATCATATAAAGCTAACAATAATCTTATCATATGATCCAGCGATCATGTTCCTAGGTATTTACCCAAATAATGTGAAATCTTTTATCTACACAAAAACTTGCCCATGAATATTTGTAGCAGCTTTGTTTATAGTTGCACAAAACTGGAAGTAACAAAGATGTCCATCGATAAATGAATAGATACACAAACTGTGATAACACACATAAATTGGAAAATTACCAAGTAATAAAAAGAAATGAGCTATCAAATCACAAGAAGGCATAACGAACCTTAAATGCATATCCATAAGTGAAAGAAGCCAGTCTGACAAGGCTGCATGATTCCCATTATATGATGTCTGGAAAAGGCAAAACTATAGGGACCATTTAAAAAAAAAATAATCAGTGGTTGTGGGGGAGGGGGAAAGAGGAGAGGGGGGATTAAGGGAGTGATAAATGAAGCACAGGTTTTTTTTTTTAATGTATGATACTTTGATACTATAATAAAGGATACATGAAATGATACATTTTTCAAAACCCAGAGAACTTTATAGGACAAAGAGAGAACTTCAGTGTATGTGAACTTTTAAAAAATCATTTAGAAGGTCAGAAGGATCCCAGGATGGAACAAAAATTGTGACAAAAGGATCTGACACTATTATTAATGCATGCAACTATCTCACTAAGTGGGATGGGGAAAAAGGAATGGAATCTAAACTAAAAGCAAAAGGAACTGTACATAAGAACTGTACTCTAGTTGATAAAGTTGTTTCCCACTCTCTGTAAAGAGAGCACAAGTTAGCAATTTCAATACTGGTATAAGTATATAAAAGGATTGACAATTAAGTAAATGGATGACAGGTGATGAGAGCCAGGTTTCTTTTCATGGTTGGGATGAGTTGACAGATAAACAAGAGAAGGCCAGAATGACACAAGTGGTAATAGGGTAGGTAAGGTTGTAGATATCCATATGAACTCATATTTCGCTTAACATGGATACATATGATTATGTAGAGAAATATGTATAGATAGGTGTATATACAGGCTTTGCATACATACATATGCTTCCTGCTCTATAGATAAGAGGATCTAGAGGCAATGATACCCCAGTAGCAACAAGAACTCAGCACCCAAATCTAGGCTTCTAATACTATTTCCCAAGAAGATGAAACAGATTCTTTCTGGCTGATTCTGGGACTGGGACAGGTAATGGAAATATAAAAAATGAGCCTGGAACATCTTTTAATGTCAGAAAGTAAGGAAATTATTAACAAAAAACAAAAACAAAAAAAAAATCCCTCACATTGATGGAGACATGTCAAAGGGACACAAGAACCAACTGAAGGAGCTCCCAATGGCCAGAGCTGAAACAACTTGAGCAACAAAATAAAGTAGTACTGGATTATAACCAAAAGTATATAATGTATATCCATGACTACAGAACAATATAAGTAAATGACTGAGTAAATACACAAATGGGAAGAAAAGAAAAATCTGCCGTGCAGAAGAATTCTAAATAATTTATATAGATACCCCACCCTCAGGGAGGAAAAGTAAAACTATCCACTCCTTAAATGTGTGCTGTGCAAGATGACTTTCTTCTAAAAGTACTGCATAAAAAGAAGAGTAACTTTTCAGGGTAGAAACCTACCAAACACTAACTCAGGCAGGGGATCAAGATCATTATCAACAGTGATAAGTCATGTTGATAGCTCGTACCTTTTATATGATGTAATAAAAACAGCATTTTACTTCTGTGATCTTCCTTTCGAAAAACTACAAGCCCAGTCTGATCACGGCAACAAAGTCACACTGATTTCAGTAGAAGGTCATTCTACCCAATATCTCATCAATACTCCTCACAACTGTGAAGGTCATCAAAAACAAAGTCCACCAAGCAGTCACAGCCAAAAGGACCATAAGGAGACATGACAACTAAAGTGTAATATGGTATCTAAGACAGTAGAGTCCTGAAACAGAAAAAGGACATCCGATAAACACTGAGGAAAGCTAAATAAAGTGTGAATCTCAGTTAGTAATGACATACCAATACTGCTTCATTGTTTTTTTTCCAATACTGCTTAATTATCACAAATACTAATGTAAGATGTAATAAGAGAGGAAATTGGGTAACATAGTATATAAGAAGTCACTGCCCTATCTTTATAATTTTTCTCTAAATCTAAAACTAGTCTAAAAGGAAAATATATTTTTTTAAATATTATCTAAGAATATATCTAGAAAACACTGCAGAGGGGTGCCTGGGTGGCTCAGTGGGTTAAGCCTCTGCTTTTGGCTCAGGTCATGATCTCAGGGTCCTGAGGATCAAGCCCCACATGGCATCCCATCCAGCTCTTGGCTCAGCAGGGAGCCTGCTCCACACAACCCCGCCCCCCAGGCCTCTCTGCCTACTTGTGATCCCTCTCTCTGTCAAATAAATAAATAAAAATAAAATCTTTAGAAAACACTGCAGAAGCTGTACTGAAACACTGAGCACCTTTCCTGCATACATTAAAGTTAAAATGTTGACAACTATGTTGTTACAGAATTTTCCTTAAGAAAATATTTTCAATCACTAACAGCTGCAAACAATTTCATGCAGTAATTCCCAACAGGGTTGTACTATAGCTAAAGCACTTTAACTAAAATTCCACTTTTCCCCTTACATACCATTGCAGATGTCTGAAAGTTTATAACCTATCATTAACTTAGATTGTTTTTGTGAGGATCCAAATCTGTTTAATACAACTCACCAAAGCTAACTTAAATTTTACATAAATGAAATCAGTGCTAAAATACTCACCCATTAAAACTTTAAGCATTTAACGAGTGACCTTGAGAAAAACTATCATCTTTTATTGTGGATACCATATTTTCCTATACAAACCATGGTTTAAGTGAGCTCCTGCAGAATTAAAATGGGTAAATGAAGAAAACAGAAGAGTCAGCAGAAAAATAAAAAGCAGTGAGTGAACATGTATGCAGCATAGCTCAAGAAAAGGAAGGGTCTAGGATTTGGGGTCTACCAAATAAAAACTGAAAGCAAAAATACAAAGTCTATGTTATAGCATGGAAAAGGATTAATAACTGAAAAGTATCAGTGTAGGTAAAAAATTGAAAAGAGGAAAAAATCAGAAATGAAAACAAAAGGCAATATTTTCATTTGACCTGAAACAAGCAAAGGGTTCAAAATTAGACATTAGACTCCTGATAGAAAACAATCCAGAATAAACCACGCTGAAGAATCACCCCAAATTCAACTTCAAGTATGGTCCCATCATTAATAAAAGGCTGAAAACTACTACTTACTGATATTCAATGGCATTGGAAAGTGGGAAGAAAAAAGATTTCAAAGAGAAGGTACCAAATATTGTAAACAGTGGTTATTTCAGAATGGTGGGATTAAAAGTTTTCTTTTTTTTTTCTTTTTTCTGCTGTGGACTGAATGACTTGTGGAATTTTAAAAAGCTTTAATCTATGAATTCTGCACTAAAGGCTTTCTATAAAATGTTATTACATTTGTGATACCCTTTAGTGGCAATTGTATAAAGCGCATTATTTTTCTAATTATAAGTCAAAGTGTGAACCCATGACCAAAATTTTTTGACACTAGCAACTTAAGAACTGTAACAATCTATCTGAAGAACACCGATTCCAAACTGGAAATCTATGAGACAGGATGACACTGACTTTAATTTCAATGTCCACACGATCTACATGAAGTGTACCCTTTGCAAAACCCAAGTCCCTTCAGAATAGTATCCTCTCGGTACAAATAAATTAGAAACACAACTAGTTTGCTGTTCCTGTGTATTTCCATATGCATGTGTGTGTAAAGTCTTCTGGGAATCCTAATTCTCCTATCCCGCAAAAGAATAAGAAAGCCAAAATCAAGTCGTTCCTATGCATCTGAAACCAAGTTTTATCTGAACTCTTAAAATATTACTATTCCTCTTATGAGACAAAAAAAAAAAAAGAAATCTTCAAAAGAAATGCAGTCATGCCTTTCGTTAAAAAGGAGAATTCCAATTTTGTAAAGGAGAATTCCAATTCTTAATGCTCTACGGCCCTAGACGACTATGGTTTTCAAATCCGAATACCACAGGCGTCCTACCCCCAAAGAGATTCCAGCAGTACTATGGGTCTACGGGAAAAGAAGGATTTGAGAAACAATGCCAAGGAAGAGAACGATCCGCGCAAAGAATTCTGCACACAGATAACCCTCGAAAAGAAAGAAGAGTGACCACAGGAGAAGCGAACCGGCTCTTCATACGCGGAGAAGTCAACTCCAAAGGCGTTAGTTGACAAAGACACCAGAAAGGCCATCTTCCAAAAGTAAAATGGGGATTAAAGTGGAACAAACTTAAGAACGGAAAGTCAACAGAAATCAGGAGTGACAACTGTTCAAAAACAAGCTATCTTAATTTGAGAGGCTATGCGACGGTGGGACCTTGCCCCCAAACTCTCCATCTGCAAAGACCCCCTCCATCTGAGCGTGGGGAGGGTAGCTCTCGAAACCCCGAGCCTCCAAGACGCCGTGAGAACACCGCTCTCGTAGTCGCCCCACCGGCCGGACAGGCGCAGGTGTAGAGGTGCGGAAGCTCAGGTTACCAGGAAATATTACAAGGACACTGAGGATCTTCTCTGCCCACCCCTCCCGGAGCCTCGGGCTCCGCGGGCGGCGCGGGGCGGCGGGCGGCCGAAGGTCGGCACCCGCTCGGCGGCGCTCCACGGCCGGGCGCACCGGCGCGCTCCGCAGCGGCGCCCCGGCACACCTGGCTCCCGACACCAGTTGAAAGCAGTCAAAGTGAATGCAAGCGGACGCGGCGCCTGGCACCGCTCCACCCGAACACACACAAAGGCGGATTTTTAAAAATCTAGTCGGAGTTCCAACAGCTGGACCCCCGGCCGGCGCCTTTCGCCCGAGGGGCTCTTACCTCGGATCCGCCCTCGGGGCCGTGGCTTTCCCCGGAGGCGCCTCGAGGCGGGACGAGGCAGGCGGCGGCCGGGAGAAAGCCCCCGACCGGGACCACGCCCTTCCACTCCCCCCGCGAGCCTCAAAGCGGCGGTCGGCGCCCGGCTGGAGAGCAGCGATCTCCCGGGCGAGCACAGCGCCGGTCTCGCGCTGGGCAAGACCGCCGCGCCCGCCGCCGCCTGTGAAGTCTGGAGCTGCCCGCCCGCTCACCCGCTCGCCGCCAAAGCCAGCCGCGCGCCGCGCATGCCCACTACCCCTGCTAGCAGCGAGCGAGAACGCGCGCGCGCGCCCCCGGCGCGGCCGGAGCTGGCTCCACTCTCCGGGTCTTGGCGGCAGCCGAGCCGCGGAGTATCTGGTCGACCCCAGCGCTGCAGGCGAACCCGGCGGTGGGGCCGAGTGGGTGGGAGTGGAGCGGGAGAAAAGAGGTCAGGGCGCCGGGCTAAGTTATCAAGACCATCAAAGTCGGGCCAGGGTTCCTAGCTACGGACAGGTTTCGAGAAGTGCCCTAGCAGGACCGACTAGCAGCTGGGAGACGCGCGAAGGGGAGCAGAGCATGTGGAAAGGTTCACCCCCGGGCAAGGTTAATGCCCCTGGCCATGGGAGCGCCCAGTTACAGCGCCCCAGAACCTGGAGCACAACTCCTGGGCACAAAGCTCGCCGCGCCCAACGACCCTTCGTCTTCCTTCTCACGGTCCTGCCGCCTATTTCCCCCCTTTTGTCGCTCTGCGCTTTTTTGTTTAATCCCTGCCATCAACTGGTGGCACCCGAGGGACTCCATGCGGTCCTTAGCTCCAGCCAGCAAGCCCAGACCCGCTTCGCAAGCCTGCCTTAGATCCCATTCTTGACGTAGTTCTTGCCGAGAGCCTGATGTGGTTTGTAGTGGAGACTTTTTTCATTTAATTCCTCTCCCAACTTAAACCTCCTAATCGTTGCCTCCTCCTTGAGTAGGTCACTGAGCCACTAAATGAGAAGCCCTGTAGTAGTCTTTGTCTTAAAACATTTGTCATAGCTACGCCCCCTTTCCTGTTCCAACTTCTTTAAAGGCAAGTGACTCTCAGAAATCAACAAAGATAAACTTGGTTAAAACAGTGAACATGCTTGCTTTGTGAGATAAAGAAAAGGACACGCAGTCAGAGGAAAGCAAGTTTTCACACTAAGGTGGAAATTAAAACCATTATGCTAAACGTTCACATAGAACTTAGGTCCAGTCCCCTATCTTAAGTAGAAATCATCTCTGCAGTATTTCCATCATACCATCATCCACTTAAACTTTTGTTATGTTGGAAATCTTTATATTTATTCTTTTTTTTAAAGATTTATTTATTTATTTGACAGACAGAGATCACAAGTAGGCAGAGAGGCAGACAGAGAGAGAGGAGGAAGCAGGCTCCCTGCTGAGCAGAGAGCCCAATGCGGGACTTGATCCCAGGACCCTGAGACCATGACCTGAGCCGAAGGCAGAGGCCCAACCCACTAAGCCACCCAGGCACCCCTTTATATTTATTCTTATGTATAATCATGATTATTCAATTTTTACCTACACGATTTTTATATATTATTTCTAATCCTTAAAATGAGATAGGCCTTATTATTCATAGTCAACAGGGTATTTCTCAGAAGTAGCATCTCTTTTGCCACAACCAATACTGATGCCAGAATTAAAACCCAGCTCTGCTTAGAAGATCCATAAACATTTGCTTTGTAAACATCAATTCAACTTCCCTTAGCACCACTCTGCTGATTCTGACCCCTAGGAATTAATCTCACTCTTTATAGCCATCGCAAGCCTTGAAATATTTGAAACGAACTATTTAAGTAACTATCAGAATTGGTGATATTTTTCAAAATTTTTAGATCCTTTTTACTTGTCAAATGGAATGGTGAGCCCTCATAACCACAATTTTTACCCTGCTTTGCATTTCCTTCAGCTTTTCCTTTTCCTTCTTAAATCATGCACTCAAGGAGAACACAACATGCAAATATAGTGGGCCAAGAACTTTGTTACAAAGTGATCAGTAGCCCCTTGATCCAAGCATACCCTGTCAATAAGGCATCCCAAACTTGTGTTAGGTTTTTCTTTTAGCAAACATATTACTTAGAGTTGAATAAAATATCCAAGTCTATTTTACATGGACTATAATTAAACCATAGCTTCCACCTTACATAGTCTATGTTTCTATAATTCTACACGTTTAAACCCAATTTTTGCCTTTAATACATATTAAATTTCATCTTGTTTGTTTTAAGACAGAATTTCAGATTTTAAAATCTTATTAGTGATCACTTTTAACTTATGGTATCTGTAAAGTTAATGAATAATGAACATGGCTTCTTTCTTTCCACTGAAGTCTAGTAAAGTTATATAAAACAGGTTTAGAAAAGATTCTTGTAGCCCACCACCAAAAATAATCTCCAAGTTAATAATAATTTATGAACAAACACTTTTCGAAATCAAGCACTTTAGTTCATACAATCATACTATAACCATAATTTCATGAATGGTTTCCTAAATACTTTACTGAACTGAAAATTCGCTGCCTCTAGCATCCCTAAATATACCAGTCCAAGTATCTATTAAAGAAAGGAAGAAAAAAATCCAAAGCTAGTTAAACAGGATTCATTTTCAAAATAACCCATTCTGGCATCAATGATCCCTATTACTTTTTCTAAGGGTTTAGAACCAGTGTTAATAATCTCTTTTATACTTTTGCTGAGAAATGGGCAAATTTGCCTGCTTATATAGTGCCACCATATACAAGTTTCCCCTTTCTAAAAATCTCATGTGATAATGTTGGAATACACATCGAAAATAATGCAGGACAGAATGAAGAAGTATGGAATTAATAGGGTCTTTCAGATGTGGAGTGAAGTTACAAAACTTGAGGAACAGATTAAGTCTACAGCTGGGTATAAAAGCTAGACACAGAAAATGTGAAGAAATTATAGAGGCTGAATGTATGTAATCTGAACACTAGGTGCTATATCTAAAGTACTGAAAAGTCAAATATATCCTTTAAATACCCTCCCCATTCCAGTCCCCCAATCTAACCCCTGAATATCATTTAGGGACTGCTGTGTGCAGCTTTATGGGCAGTCTTAAAAGCAAATAATGTAAAACATATCTGTGGATAAATGAAAAAAGGTATACAGGCATCACCTGCTTTACTGCATTTCACTTTATTACATTTCAAAGATACTGGGTGGGTGTTTGCTTTTTTTTGTTTTGTTTTGTTTTTTACAAATTAAAGGTCTGTGGCAATCTTGCATCCAGCAAGTCTATCAGTACCTTTTTCCAACAGCATTTGCTCATTTCATATCTCTGTGTGTCATTTTGGTAATCCTTGCAATACTTAGAACTTTTTCATTGTTGTTATTATATTTGGCATGCTCATCTGTAACCAGTGATCTTTAATGTTTCTATTGTTATTGTTTTGATGCTCTAGGAACTAAAAACATACACTATATCAGGTATAAGACATTGAAAAGAAGATTGGTGTAGCTATATTGATACCACACACAGTGGACTTCAGATAAAAAAATATTATTGGAGATGGACAGGGTTTCCACTGAATGATAAATCTATAAGGAGAAATTGATGAATCCATCATTATGGGGGGTTATTTCAACAGCCTCTCACTTGTTGATAAATTATTCATAATTCCATGTATATAGATAGTTATAGATATATAACATTTAAAGAATGGACATTCTCATCAAATCCATTATAAATATTTCCAAAAAATTGGGGCACCTGGGTGGCTCAGTCAGTCAAGTTTCCAAATCTTGGTTTCTGCTGGGGTGGTCTCAGGGCCATGATATCCAGCCCCTTGTTGGGCTCTGTGCTCCAGAGGGAGTCCACTTGGGATTCTCTTCTTCTCCCTCTGTCCCTTCCCCACTCCCCCATATGCAGACATACACTCTCAAATAAATAAATCTTAAAAAAAGAAAATAAAAGAAATATTTACATAAATTAACCATCATACTTAATACATTTCAAAGAATTTGTGTTATCTAGACCAGGGGTTGAAAAACTTTTCCTGTAAAGGGCTAGACAGTAAGTACATTGACTTTGCAGGTCTCTGTTGCAACTATTCAACTCTGCTACTGTAGCATGAAAGCTGCCAGAGAAAATACGCTTATGCAATTCACCTATCTTCCTGCAGGAGCAAGGATAGTCATTAATTACGTGAATGACCATGACTGAGTTTCCAATAAAACTTCATTTAGGTGCACTAAATCTGAATTTTTTTAAATAATATTATTTATTTATTTGAGATAAAGCTATGTAGAAGAGCGGGTGGGGAAACAGGAGCAGAGGGAGAGAGACAAATAGACTGTGTTGAGAATAGAGCCAGACTTGGTGCTCAATCTTAACCACCCCAAGATAATGACCTGAGTCAAAATCAAATCAATAGCTTAACCAAATGAGCCATCCAGGTGCCCCCTGAGTTTGAATTTTATGTAATTTTCATCTGCCTCAAACTATTATCCTTCTTCTGTGTTTTTCAACCTCTTAAAATATGCCAACCATTCTTAGTTCAGTAGTGTAGAAAAACAGGTTGGAGACTGGGTTTGTTGATCACTGATTTAGATCCTGTAATCTCTACTAAAATCTTCCAATAGATTTAGAAATAGGCTAATTTTTTTAAAGATTTAAGTTTAACTTAAAATTCAAGTAACAGTATATTTTAATTTCTAAAGAGTAACTTAAATAAAGGGGATTTTAAAATAGATTTCTACATAACTAATGGATCAAAGAAGAAATCAAGGGGCACCTGGGTGGCTCAGTTGGTTAAGTGACAGCCTTCAGCTCAGGTCATGACCCTGGAGTCCAAGGATTGAGTCCCACATTGGGTTCCTAGCTCCATGGGGAGTCTGCTTCTCCCTTTGACCTTCTCCCCTCTCATGTTCTCTCTTACTCTCTCTCTCAAGTAAATAAAATCTTAAAAAAGAAGAAAAAGAAGAAGAAGAAATCAAGAATGAAAATTTAAGTGAATGAAAGAGAAATAAATTTTGATATATCCAGATCATGAAATACTCTATAATGGGGAACATGAGGAAACAGGAAACAGGAGGTATGTTCGACAGCCTAGATAACTCTTGGTGGCATAACACTGACTGGAGTTCACAGATTTTGTTCAAGTTGCCCTTTGACAAAGCTTACAAACAAGCAAAACTAAATGATATGTTATCTAGGAACACATATGCATTTGTTTAAAACTAGTGTGTAAACAAAGAAATGTTAATCATAACATTCAAGACAGTGGTTACCTCTGAGGGACAAGAAGGGAGATAGAACAGCAAAGCTAACATAGATAAATTGCAACAGTGAGTCATCAGTGTTCACCTTACTTACTGTCCTTGCTCCTGCAAGAGGAAAAGATTGTTGAATTGCATACAGCAGGGAGGACATTAATGCACGAAGACAGCTATAGCTCCGGAAGGTCTGAGAGAGATGAGGCAGAACAACAGAAGGGTAAGACAATTTTCTGATTTGCGACGCAAGTGATCCGGTTACTGTTCTTTTATTTACCTGGACACAGGTCGTCAGAATCCCTCATTCCTTATTATCCCCGACCATTCAATGACTCATTCAATGATGAGCTCTGCAGAGAGAGCTCTCCTTCTGAGCAGGATCACAGATACTCTGTTCCTAATTTTAAATGTGAAAGTTGATTTTTACAGTACAATTGATTTTGCCCAGAAATCCTGCTTCTACAATTGAGGGAAATTTAATCTTTGAATCCGAGAGAGATTGATCCATTTACTAGTAACACCTGAGTATTTCTTATTTTTCTTATTTATTTCTGAATCTTCTTTAAAATGCAAAGCAGACATCGTTTGTTTTATCTTTTTAAGATTATTGAATGCTTATTCCACAGAACTGGAAATTTGCCATTCAAAAATAGCACTTGTTTCACTATTTGCCACTTTTTCTAGCCAAACTAGGCTTTTTATTTTCCTATGTGTGTCTAAACAGAAGATATTCCAAAGGGAAAAGTAAAATAACCAGGGGGAAAAGTAAATAATTATTGATTTTATTTTTTAAAAAAGATTTTATTTATTTATCTGATAGACAGCAAGAGAGAGGGAACATAAGTTGGGGGGGAGCGTCAGAGGGAGAAGCAGACTCCCTGCTGAGCAGGGAACACCCACCCCCCCAAACCCATGCAAGGCTGGATCCCAGGATCCTAGGATCATGACCTGAGGCGAAGGCAGATGTTTAACGAACGAGCCACCCAGCCACCCCAATTGTCAATTTTAAATTACAGTATATCCATTAAATGGAATTCTGTCTTATGATTGAAAAGAGTGAGGTGGTAATTAACTACTTATTTGGGTGGATATCAAGATATATAGTTGTTGGGTGGCTCAGTGCATTGAGCATTTGAGTCTTGCTTTCCACTGGAATCATGATCTCAGGATCCGGGGCGTCAAGCCCTGAGTTAGGCTCTGTGCTCAGCATAGTCTGCTTGAGATTGTCTCTCCCTCTCCTTCTTCCCTTCCCCCTGCTTGTGTGCTAGCTCATTCTCTCTCAAATAAAAAATTTAAAAAAATATATAGTTGTTTAGTGGGAGGTGGGGGCAAGTTGCAATGCCCTATACAGTATGAGTTAATTCATATTAAAAAAATGTAAGAGAAATACAAGTCAACATTTTAACAGCATTTTTATGGGGAGACAGGTGACACTGTAGCTAGGAGTTAATTCCACTCTTTCAGCTACCATAGTTCTATAATATTTGAATATCTAACTACAGACCTATATTATTTGGGAGCAGAGAAAATAGCATAATAATACTTTATTATCTATTGTGAACTTTGGGGATTTCTGAATTCTTTACTCCTTCTATAACTCAGCTAGATTTTTCCAATTTTCAGCCCTAATGTCCAAAATTGTGTTTTCATGTCTTTAGGTTACTGCGCTATAATAACCCTCAATCTATTTAACAATTCCCTTCAGGTATGCTCATTGACATTGCAAACACAGACTCTGTTTCCTTAAGTTGGCACCCAAAATTTGTTCTTCATTAGCAGTAGAATCTGGGAGTGGAGGGAATAAAACACAACAAATGAAAACTCCTATTATAAATTTGGAAGTTTTTAAGAAGCAAATTCACATCTCTGAATAACTTTCTCACTCAGATATCCCTGATGCTCCAGAAAACTCCAACAACCTTAAGGATAATTTCTCTGATAAGTGTACAAGTCCATGTTTCATCAGTACAAGTATATCCCCTAGATTCCATGTCTAATTTCTTCTTAAAAGACTTGGAAATACACACACACACACACACACACACACACACAAAGGGAAACCTCTAAAACGTACTATTAAGACTTGTTGACTTTCCAAATACACTTGCAACTTTCCTTTCCTCTAATGAACACTTACAAATACAAAGCTTTCAAAGCATTTCCCACACTCTCTTACCACACTAAGCACAGCATTTCTGATCTTATTAACCATAGGTATCATTGCCTGCATTCATGAATTTACTACACAGGTGCACAACCCCTCCTTATGCAAAGCTCTTGCAACTAAGACGTTTAAATCGTAGGAAGGCACTCTGAAGATACAGGTAACCTTTATAGGATCTTGCGTGGGGCTTATTTCTTATACGCCTAACAACCCCAGCAGGGTCTGTAATTAACACATTATTTCTGCAGAAAACATATTCACAAGAATTAAAGTTTGTAAGTAATCGCCTATCAGTTCATATCAGATTTGGGGGCAAAGAAGTACAAGTCAAGGAAGGCTCTGTCAGCAGATGAGATTTGAAAAGCAAATAAAAAAGTAATTATTTTAAAAAATTGGAATCTTTCGAGGCACCTGGGTGGCTCAGTCATTAAGTGTCTGCCTTTGGCTCAGGTCATGATCCCAGGTTCCTGGGATGGAGCCCCACATCAGGCTGCCTGCTCAGCAGGGAGCCTGCCTCTCCCTCTCCCACTCCCCCTGCTTGTGTTCCCTCTCTCTGTGTGTCTCTCTCTATCAAATAAATAAATAAAATCTTTTTTAAAAAATTGGGATTGCAGCATTGCAGATTATGTCTGTATGTGGGTGCTGCAAAGGATAACTGCATTGTTGTCCTCAATAGCTATAACTTTGAGTCCTTGATGTCGACTTCTTTAAGTCTTTCTGTCTTTTCTGGGCAGTTGGACATGCCTCCAACCACTTTGTGGCTGTGACTTCCTCTACCATCTTCTGCTCTGGTGACTTATTACGTTTAGTCCACTGTTACTCAAAACAATGGGCAACCAAATTATTATAATTGTGTATGAAATTAGACTAAGTAGGTTTTACATAGGGAAATCAAAAGTTACTTTATGATAAGATGTATACATTTTTCTCATGTTCTTGATGACACGTATTTTGACAATTTGGAGGCTGTTTTGTTTGCTGATGATTATTACTTATATTCACAATCGTCGAAATTCTTATCCTTTACAAATTAGCTCAAACTTCTTGCTCTAAAAAAAAAGAAGTTTCATTTTATAGATGTCACCATTTACAGGGACTGATATCTTATGAAACATTATTATTCTTTTTTTTAAGATTTTTATTTTATTTATTTATTTGACAGACAGAGATCACAAGTAGGCAGAGAGAGAGGAGGAAGCAGGCTCCCCACTGAGCAAAGAACCCAATGAGGGGCTCGATCCCAGGACCCCGGGATCATGACCTGAGCCGAAGGCAGAGGCCCCAACCCACTGAGCCACTCAGGAGCCCTGAAACCATGTTATTCTTTTCATTTATCATGTTATTCCATTCATTTATCAGTGCCCTGGTGAGCCTTCCCACAGCTCCAATAATCAGTGCTCTTTGGCCACAAGTGCCACATTTACAACTGCAATATGTCAGAAACCTGGGGAGGAGTAGAAGGTCGTGACTAGAAATCAATAGAGGAATGTCCATGATGCAAGGTGTCAGGAAGAAAGTAGCCAAAGCTGGTAGTTTACTACCAGATGCTAAGAGAACGAGGTGATGAAAAGAAGAGTGTTGAAAACAAAGGGAACCCAGAAACTCAGTCATGTGACTCAGACATGAGAAAGCATCTTAAGGGCCTCTGATTCATCTTTTCAGCAAAGGTTCCAACACCTACCAAGCACAGGGGTAGGCCCTGGGGATACAACAAGGAGTACAAAATGGTCCCCACCCTTGAGGGCTTACAGTTTTGGCAATTAAATAGTCATAACGTAACCACAATATGCCTTGTCATAACAGCACAATGTAATACCAAGTACTGTCTGAGCACAGAGAAATGGATGCCCAACAAAAACAGGAAAATCAGGCTGGCATCATAGAGACTTGCTCTATGGCCTTTCACTGACCCCCTTCCATCTTCCTTGCTTGAGCACTCTGACACACTTCCACCACAGTGCCTTTGCACCTGCTGTTCCCATCCCCTGTAAAGCTCTCCTTCCAGAGATCTACATGGTTCACTCTTTCACCTCATTCAGGGCTCAGCTCAAATGTTACCTCATCAGAAAAGATCTCTCTGACCAGTTACCCTATTTAAATCCTAACTCGTCTCCACTCCCTGTCTTCTATTCCACCAATCAATGCTCACATATTCTCTAAGATGAAAACCTATCATTAATTCAGTCATGCATTCACTCACTCATTTATGGGCTCCCTCACTTATTTTTGCTTAATAACATATAATGAAAACCCACTGTGTACCAAGTATAGATCATTTTATTTTCCTCTAAATTCCTCAAAGTGCCTTGACTCCTTTCTATTATCCTTGTGCCTGTGTATGTTCTGTGCCTGCTCTCCCAGCCTCCCACTCCAAGTTCCCTTGACAAACGGCTGCATGTTTTTCATAACTCAGCTCAAATTTTCCTCATTAATTCATTCAGTTCTGCTCAGGCACTGGGGAGGCAGTAATAAATACAACTTACAAATCCCTGCTTTCAAAGAATTTACATAAGGTAAATAGACAATAAAAAATTGGACAAGATGATTTCAGATTGTGTTAAGTGCTATGGAAAAAAAGCCATGCAAGGCAACTGTGGAGGGGTTTAAGAGAGAAACAATGTGTATGTATGTGTGTGTGTGTGTGTGTGTGTGTGTTTGTATGTGTGTGTTCAGGCTCATGCATGACCATGCATGTGTTATGGGGTACAATGATCTGAACTCAGCACAGGTGGTTTTCATTAAATGTTATTATTAAGTAAATACGTAAGTGAATAGTAAATGAGTGAGCGAATATGTGATTGACTTCATGATCTGGTTTTTATCTGAGGAAATACGTGAGCAGGGGTTGGTGGAATGGAAGGTAGGAAGTTGAGACAAGTTAGAAGGCTAGTCCTCTATAGAGAAAAAAATAATGAAGGCCTGAACTAAGAAAGGAGAATAGAGAAGAGAGACCACACTTGGGACGTGAGTAGAATCATCATATGATTGAATGTAAAAGAAGCCAAGGAAGGAAAAGGATTCTGATGTGGGTAACCAGATTGGGGGAGGGGGGTGCCATTGACTATAAGGTAAAACCAGGTCTGGTGAAAAGGGAGATAATCCATTCTGGGATGTACATCTTGGGACTGAAGTATCTTTGTAACAGGTGGCAACAGCTATTAAGTACTTTCAAGTGTAAAACTATGAGGGAAGTCAAGGCAGAGACATGTTTAGAATAACATGGATGCCTTTCTCTTTAGGAAAATGTATTAGAGTAAGAAGACAAATTTTAAGAATAACTTAGGAGGTCAAGAGGCAGAGAGAGGCAAAGGAGATTCCAGTGAAAACAAAGAAGCAAGTAACAGAGTGAAAGAGGACATTTAGGAGATGAGCCTGTGGGAAGTAAGCAAAGAGGGAGGGATGGAAGGAAGCGTAGAAGGAGAGACTTGGTTAACAATAATCCTCCAAAATAGCGAGAAAGATAACAATAGCTAAGAATTCCGATTTATTTTCTTAAGGAACTATAACATGCCAGGGACCATTTTTGGCAATTTGCATGGCTTGATACCTTCCACTCTCACAACACCCTTGTGCAGTTAGAGATTACGATGATCATAATTTCTCATCATGGATGAGAAAATGAAGCTGAGAGAAAAAAATGAAAATGAAGCTGCCCAGTCTGACACGGGAAGCAAGTGACAAAGGCAAGATTCAAAGTTCAGCCCTCCTGCTCCAGAGCCCACGTTTGCACAGATGGAGGAGGGGGCTTTATGAACCCGCTTTGTGAGGCCAGTTTCCAGACAGTGGCAGCTCTGTGGCCTGGGGAGGTGAACGGAAGGTGAGGGAGTGGGAGAGCAGATGCAGGCCAACTGCTGTTTGCCAGAGGCTTAGCTCAGAAGAGGGACGGAGTAAGAGCTGGAAGGGAACGCGGGAGTGGCAGAAGCTGGTTTGTGCTTAATGAGCACGTCTGGATCACGTGGACTTGATCAATTCTGTTTACCTCACACTCCAGAACTGCTAGAAGAAAAATGAGGGGGTTGGAGGAAAAGACAGGCAGATTACTTCCCGCTCTGATTCTATGGTTCCACAACTCTGAAATTCTCTCTCAGTGAAGCCAGATGGAAGATTTCACTCAATAAAATTAGTTGGAAAAATAATCTCATACACTAAGAAAGACAGATTGAAATAGAAACCTAACGGCCTCTGTATTTGAGTTTCCTTAGTTGTTTACCATCCTGGTCTGTGACACTTCTTATCCTGATGAGCGAGACTTGAAGTTTTTTCTGTCCTTGGATTTGGCCTGATGACATATTTTTTTTTGCTTTCTTTTCGAAGCTCAGGAAATAAGGAGTCAAGGTCATCTGGGCTCATATTCTTTTCCTCCATTGCTTTTCACTTTTGTGATGTCTACTTCCTTCTACAGGAAAAAAAAAAAATGAAGTGCAAGAAGTTATAGAAAAACCATAATTTTTCTTTCACAATTTGTCCTAATGTCATTGTGAGTGTGGTTTCCTGCCATTCCCTCTCTACGGTATCCCTTGAAACACCTCAGCGCTTCTCCCTGCTCTTATGCTAAACTTCTCTTTTCCTTCTCCTGCTGTACCTGACTGCAACAGACATATGCTCATTCTGGAAATTATACTAGCACTTCCTTTTTTCTCTACCCTCATTTGCACAAAGCCCTTTCTCAGCACACATCCTCCAGTTTATACATATTCTTCATTTTTTTCATATCTCTGTACAACCTTTCTATCTCCAGTTTCTCCTTGTCCTATCCACACAATGTCAGTTTTCCATTATCCACCAGAAGGGCTGAAAGATGAGGGAGAGGTTGGCTATAAAAAAAATATAGAACTCATTTCTTTTCTGGCTCTCCGATGTGTTTTCACACTTACCAAAATTGGGATATAGCCACTTTTGGAAAAATCACAACACTTCAAAGTAAAGTGCCATCCTTGGAAGGCATGTCTCAAAAGGAATTAGGAAGCTGTCCACTTAGCAAATCTTTGCTCCTTCTTCATTTCTATTCTGGGCACCCTTCCATACAATGGGTGAATAAGGTTATCTCCTAGACAAATGCAAATAATCTTCCTAGAGAGACCTTCATTTTCCTCTCTAAAACATGGCATCTTTCTAGCTCGCAATTCCCTAGAGCTAGGTGATAATTCAAGTGTTTCAGGTTCAAAGGCATTCTCTCAAAAATTCCTGATGAGCTAGCTTCAGATAGTACTGGGGGTAAACAGAAATGGCAGTGATATCATAAGTGAATCAGGTTATAATGTTAATAAGAAATTGAAAATAAGAAGTGTCTGTCTAGTATCAGTGATTGACTATTCACATCTTCCTTGACACATGTGAATCCAAATCCCATCATTCGCAATAGTAGTTATTTTGGCAGGCTTCTGCACCTGGCAAAGATGAACGGAACACAGATAAAGAATCTCTGTCAGTACTGTAGCCTGTCCCATGATAGCACCTCATTATAAAAAGACCTACAACATCTTGTGATAGCAGGCAATACTTTAGATATAGCAAAAATCTTCGTACCTCTGAATCCAAATAATGATTTACACTCTTTATCTTTATAGGCCATGTTTTGCAACTATAAAAGATTTTAGAATAGTCAGCAATAATCTGGGGTAACCTAAGGACTTTTTTATACAGTAAGCAACATTTTTGAATATTGACAACTCTGATGATTCTAAACCAATTTCATCAGCTTGATTGGGCAAGTTTTCCTTCTTACAAGATCTTACAAAGATCTTATAAGAGCCTTCATTTTACTCTTGGTAAAAAATATTCTTTTATATTATCTGATACAATAAAAAATAATTCCTTCATTCTATTTTTCCTTATTTCTGATTTTTCTTGATGGGGGGGAAAAAAAACAGAAACCAAGTGTTAAACCAGGAAAATGTTACGTCGGCTAGGAATATGGAACTTTTTAGGTTAAAACAATTAAACGGCAAATAACCAGGGCAGATGTTTTCGTCTATTAAAATGTTATGTCTATTTTTAAAAGGCTAAAAAAAAAAAAAACCCTAGAATATGTGTTTTATGCCCTTCAATAATGAGGATTCATCCATACGTGAGATTCACCTGTGAAAAGAACAATTTCCCCTAAGTGCGTTTCTGCATGGACCCATTTCCTGTATTCCTGGGACAAAATAGTTTCTGACTTTTTGACCAGACCAAGCTCCTAGAGCTTCTGATACTCTGTCCTAGTGGTCAGTGGGAAGAAGCTTCTCTTTGCTTTCTCTGGGGGAAAAGGCCAGCGCAGCTCCTCTCTGTTCTTTTCCAGTGACCTACTGTCCTTCCCCACTCTTAGCTCCCAGGGGTCCTGCCAATTGGTTTTAATCCAATTCCAACTTTTTAACTGCAGTCTTGGAAAAGCAACCTACATATTTATAACTTGTTCCTCTTGTTATATAAAATATGAGATTATGAGATTAAAAGATTATCATAAGATACTGACTTTTGAACACCTAAATGGCCTCGGCCATGCTTTTATCAGCAGAGTCTCGGAGAGTACTGTGGTTCTAAGACCCTTTGAGAGACAGAATCTTATTTCTGAAGTGGATTTGGACCATATGCAGTACATACAACAAAGTTGTGTTTTCCCGCTGCAGCGGAAAACATCTGTTTTGCTCATGGATTTGGCTCTCGTTGCCAGAATAACTTTCCAGATGTTTTAAAAGCTTTAAACATCTGCAGACTTTCTGATCTTCTTTGGTCCAAAAACTGGTTTACTAAGAAAACGTGTGGGTCTGTGACATAAATGAAAACAAAAATATTTCTCTTAACTACTTCATAAAACCCAGATATTTTAGATGTGGCCTCAGATCAATGGCATCAATAGATTTTTTTTCCCCAAGACATATACACAGGCATTTATCCATGTAATCTCTTTGAAAGGATTATAGTGTGAATAGAAAATCATTCCTATTTTTCTCAATGCCAGGAATTGTTACTGCTAGACTATACGCCATTGTCATTTCCCCAGCTTTTTTATTGACTTTGTGTAAATGATATCCTGGTAACATATGAGTACGTCCAGCACATATTTGATGTGCGTTTCTTTAAGGGCTTCTAATGCATGAAAACTATTTTATGCACTAGGAAGCTTCTACCCTGGCCATTCTTTGTAGTTAGCTTCCAGCTATGTTTTGTTAGTGTGATTTGTTTGTTTAATATTTGCATAATTTAAGTAGACTATTTTTATCCTATTCTTCTATGATCCAGACTGTCAGACAATACTCCTGTTTTCTACCTCATTATTACTTAACTGACTTCACTCTGGGCTATTTTTCCTAACCCTTTTGAATCTAAATCCTCTATGTTTTAGTTTCATGTATGAGTTCTACTCAACTTTTCTCCTTCCTTCTTTACAAAATCCTCCAGGGGAGGACACTCTCATGTCCACTATAATCCAGAAATGCAAATGTTTAAAAAGGAAATTCTAAATAAAACAGAACAAATCTATTGTGTATTAAAATTCAGAATGTATTTCCCTTTCTGAAGATTTGCTAACCTTTTATATGTCTCATTTCATGTTATGCGTTAGTTTCCAAACATCAAGGATCTGTTTTGGGTATCCTTTATTTTATTTTTTTAAATATTTTATTTATCAGGGCGCCTGGGTGGCTCAGTGGGTTAAGCCGCTGCCTTCGGCTCAGGTCATGATCTCAGGGTCCTGGGATCGAGTCCCGCATCGGGCTGCCTGCTCAGCAGGGAGCCTGCTTCCTTCTCTCTCTCTCTGCCTGCCTCTCAGTGTACTTGTGGTTTCTCTCTGTCAGATAAAGAAATAAAATCTTTAAAAAAAAAAAAATATTTTATTTATTTATTTTTGGGGGAGGGGGAGAGAGAGAGAGAGAGACCAAGTTGGGGGAGAGGGGCAGAGGGAGAAGCAGGCTCCCTACTGAACAAGGACCCTGGGATCATGACCTGAGCCAAAGCAGATAACCCACTGAGACACCCAGGCTCAGTATCTTTTAAATACTAAAGTTAGCCAGTCATTTCTAATGAACACTTTTTAAATTTATCCCCTAGATGTAGACTTCATCTTGTTCACCTTAGTATGACCAGTGCCTAGAGAAGAACAGCTGATAGGCATGAAATTACCACTGGTTAAATAAATCTGACATTTCTGGAGGGGTGGTATTATGTCCAGCACACTATGTTTAGTAATTTTAGTAATATGTTTAGTAATTTTAGTAATTTAGTATATATATATGTAAAATACACACACACACACACCATATGTATCTCATGTAATATTCTCAAAACTCTGTGGAGGAGGTATTATTACCCCCATTTTATAATCAAGGAAACAGAAACTCAAGAAGGGAAGGAAATACTGTATCCAAATTCACACAGGTAGAAGGTTGCCAGTTACTAAAGTCCAAAGGTAGTCTTTTTCTCTTCGAATAACATAAAAAATAAACACGACCCAGACAAACTCTTTTCTTTCCCATTTCTCTCTATTGTGGCTGATCCTAAGGAAAACTTTAAAGATAAAATCAATCTTCAATTTCTCTTTCCCCTCAAGACCTAGGATTTGGTGCTCAAACTTTTTGATTTATCCATCCCAACCAACTTCAAAAAAGCTTCTGCTGTGGACACTCCCTCTCTCACTGTGAACCTATGTGCCTTGATCTGTTTCCTCAGCTATCCTCATGCTAACTTCCAATTACCCTTCAAATCTGGTATCTCACTGCTTCTTGCCTAATACGTAACTATTCCTAGTTATTCCTAGTAGGTAACTATTCCTCCCTAACACTGAAAGCTAGAAGTGTCTAGAATTACCTCATCATAATTTTTATGGCCAAAACATCACTGCAGTTATTGTAATCAAAAGAAGTGAACTTGGTGGTGGTAGTGGTGGGGGTGAGATGGGGGACCTATGTGGCTCAATGGGTTAGGCATCTGCCTTTGGCTCAGGTCATGATTCCAGAGTCCTGGGATCAAGTCCCTAGTTGGGCTCCCTGTTCACTGGGGAGCCTGCCCCTTCCACACTCTCTTTTCCTGATCTCTCTTTCTCTCTCTCATTCTTAGACAAATAAAATTTTTTTAAAAGAAAAAGAAAGAAAGAAAGAAAGAGAGAGAGAGAGAGAGAGAAAGAAAGAAAGAAAGAAAGAAAGAAAGAAAGAAAGAAAATAAATGAACTTGGGGCACCTGGGTGGCTCAGTCAGTTAAGTATCTGACTTCATCTCCAGTCCTGGTCTCAGGGTCTTGGAACTGAGCTAGCATTGCATAAAGCTCCCTGCTCCACAGGGACTCTGCTTCTCCCTCTCCCTCTGCCCCTCCCTTTGCTTGTACTCAGGAGTGCGTGTGCGCTCTCTCTCTCTCATGTAAATAATTTTTTTTTTTTTAAGAAAAAAGAAATGAGCTTAAATTGAGCTGAATAAAAGTTTAGGGCAACACCTTGGCAGGAACCTGGTTTATACCTCCAGTGAAACTTCGGGAAATTAGACTGACCTATCCTTTACTTCCTGAGAGGAATCCTACTTGACACACACAAATGGCTTTAAATTTCCTTATGTAACTTTCATCTTGAAGTGAGGATTAAAATTATATTCAATTATAAGGTCCAAAAGTAAAAACAGAAATAAACCACCAGAAAGTTTAGTCATTATTCTGTTATTTTGTTGAATTACATATACACACACCTCAAAGTACAGTTCTCCCTGGAAATTAAGATGCCTGCTTTTCTTCATACTTATATAATTTAAATACATTGACTTAATTATTAATTCATTCAACACAAATAGCTTTACTTACAGGAGTAATAACCAAAGTTTTTAAACACATGCTATTTTTCAGCTACTTTGTAAACAGTTTATAGCCTTATTGAATTAGGATTGCTTTTGGCTCTATGGAGTAAAATATCCTATTACAATCTGACAAAACAATAGTAAGGCATTTCATTATTTCACTCAAAAACAAAGTCTGGATGTAGGCTATTTGAAAATAGGACAAGAGTCTCAGTAGGACAAAAGACACAGGTTCATGCCATCTTTCCCCTCTGCCAATTATGTGATTGCACAATGATTGGAGGATCTTCTTCAGTATCGTGCAGTCCCCCAAAAGCTGCAAAAGCAGTAAGAAAGGAGTTATTATCCTTGAGGGACTTTCTGTTACAGGGGAGGAAATCTTTTCCAAGAGGTCCCGGATAACATCCCCCATTTCTCCTTGGCCTGACTTGGTTCACATGCTCTCCCCAGCAATCAATGGTGAAGGACAACAGGATTGCTATGATGCAGTAGACTGCATCCCCCCCCCCACCCCGTGAACTTCCTCCTCATTATTTCCCAAGTCCGCAGTGGAAATAAGCAGTATGTTTGCATTGTTAATAGAATTTATAATGACTGCTGTTAATAGAATTATTACACTAGTTTGCTATTTGTCAACCACGGCCACAGTCTAGTCCCACAAATGTATATCAGTTTTATTTTAGTAGCAAGAAACAATAAGTATTGTATAGATGGGAATAGTGATTTAGGTAAAGTTTTAATTAATTCTTCTGTCATTTGGTCCAAACTGGGACCTGAAAATGTCACTGAGGGTGTTCCTACTAGCAACTAGGTAATAAAAACTGGTCCGTGTGTAGCTATTACAGGAATGTCAGAGGAAAGTGCATTGCTAACATATGTGAAAATATTGTATCTGTCAGTATAGTACTCTGTTTGAATTTATTGTGCTAGTTTCTTATATTTCTTATATTTACCCAGAGTTCCAACTTTTCACTTCACTCAGTCCAAACAGGGAAGGTGGTAACTCTGCTGTCATCTATGTGTAGAATGACAGAATATTTCAGCCATTAAAAAAAAAACAACAACAAAACATACAGGGGTGCCTGGGTGGCTCAGTTGTTAGACATCTGCCTTCTGCTCAGGGTCCTCGGATTGAGCCCCGGATCGGGGTCCCTGCTTGGCGGGAAGCCTGCTTCTCCCTCTCCCAGTGCTTGTGTTCCCTCTCTCACTGTCTCTATCTGTCAAATAAATAAATAATCTTTAAAAATATATAAAACCTTTTTTAAACATCATGTAACTTTAAAGCTTCAATATAATAATTTTATTTAAGGATTCTTTTTCACTTATGCTGTGATATTTTCAAGACTATATTCCAGTAATCTATTACTGCATAACAAGCTACCCAAAACTTAGTAACTTAAAACAAAATAATCATTCATTTTGCTCATGAGTCTGCAATTTGGGCAGGTCTTAGTCAGAATAGCATGTTTTGTTCACGCCAGCATCCTCTGAGGTTGCTTCCTGGGGTAGAATGTACTTCCGTGATGGTTCACTTACACAGCTAGCTAGTTGCTCTTGCTTAGCACAGACTCATCTGGGGCTTTTGGCTGGGTGCAGTGGGTCCTCTAAAGATGAGCTTCTCTGTGTGAGCCTCTCCACAAGACTGCTTGTGCTTTTTCATGGCCTGGCAAACAGATTCCAGAATCTAATATTTCCAGAAGCTAATATTTCAAAGGGAAATTGAACTGTTGGTATCTTATGGCTTAGGTTTAGAAACTGTCACATTTTTACTTCTGCTGTATTCTATTAGTCACACAAACCCGACCCAGATTTAAAGCCAGCAAACATAAATTTCTCCTTCTAATGAGAGGAATGCCCTTCCCCCCACATGCCCCCAAAATAAGAAGAAGAAAGAAAGAGAAGAAAAAAGTGGCCATTTTTAATTGCCATAGACTAGAAGGAGAATCTAGTTCTCTTTTCAAGGTTCATTCCTATGGAAATTCTCTATTCTTTATAATATAGTAAGAACAAACCTTAAAGATTCCCAGAGTTGTAAATAAACACAATGAAAATAGAGCAGAGTTTAAGGATAGAAACTACCATAATTTGGGGCATTAAAAATATTCTCTATTAAAGTTTTAACTGGAAAAGCAGTACTTTCTGAT
The DNA here is from genome assembly GCF_011764305.1 of Mustela putorius furo. NCBI lineage: Eukaryota > Metazoa > Chordata > Mammalia > Carnivora > Mustelidae > Mustela > Mustela putorius. The sequence continues at coordinate 32,524,862 of NW_025422368.1, read as the reverse complement.
AAATTAAATTGTATACTTTATATTTTATAAATTATGCTAATGATAGGTATTATTTTATTTTATTTTTTAATTTTTTTAAAAGATTTTATTTATTTACTTGAGAGAGAGACAGCGAGAGAGAGCATGAACGAGGAGAAGGTCAGAGAGAGAAGCAGACTCCCCATAGAGCTGGGAGTCTGATGCGGGACTTGATCCCGGGACTCCGGGATCATGACCTGAGCCGAAGGCAGTCGTCCAACCAACTGAGCCACCCAGGCGTCCCTGATAGGTATTATTTTAGATCATTACTTTGGGTTTTGAGTATTACAGAGTCATAGCTTGTTTTTTTTTTTTTTTTTTTTTTTAGGTGTTTGGAAATATTTTCTCATTCAGAACTGAGATTAAGAAAAATTTCTAATTATAGAACTTCAATTTTTTTCTAAGTCTTTTTTGGTGATATCACCTTTACCCTTATAACATATGCTGGGAAATTATGCTTATCACATAAGCATATCACATTTTTTTTAGACAAAAAAATCCTATTTATGTGAATTAATTTTTTTGAAGATTATTAAAAATATTACCAACAGAATCAGGACTCAACTTTAGTACCCAACCAATGCTTTTCTACTCTACTCAAAAAATTGGCCAAATTTTCACCATGAAGCAATATTTAATATGGTGCTCATGATTAAAAGCATATTCCTTGCTTATATGTCTTTGTTTTAATTAAATAATTCTTAATTGGATATTTTTTCCTTTTAAAAATTAGAAACATTATAATTATGGAATCTATTAAATATTCTAAAACTGTATTTTGATATATAATTATAAGAATGAGAACTAGAATGGGAAGTTTATCTATATGGAGTTATGTAGAACATAGCAGATAACTTCTGATGATAAATAAATGAAAATTATTATTTTATAGTGAGAGAATAGTATTAACTCAATAGAAGCATACTTAGGTAGTTTTCAATTAACTTTTTATTTTTATGAGGATGATAGAGTTGGAATTTATAGAAATTGAAAGATTTCATGATACAGTAAATGACAAATCTTACAGGTTTTTCTTCTATTTATTATTTTGCTCCTGAAGAGAATGGCTTTTCTTTTGTTTTTTTTTTTTGGGGGGGGGGTTTTGATTTGTGGGAAAACTCTGTTCCTTAGTTTTACAGGCATCGTTAATATTGCTTATCCTCAACAACAATGTGCCAGGTTAGGCATGAGCAGTCAAAGCAATAAAATGAGAAACAAACAAACAAAAAAAGAGTGTGTATTTGAACCGGTAATGTCTTTCCTTCTTCGGATAAACTATTCAGAGTTTCTAGTACTGTCAGAAGACCACTTCCTTCTTGAACATTTTGACGATAGTTGCTCCCACCTCACCCCACCCCCCCAGCTCTATTGCTTCTTCAGTCTCTGATAGTCCTTCTTTCTACCTGAAGAGTGTTGTTATCTGCAATGTTGCTCCTGATCCTCTTCTATTATAATTCTGTATTTCCTAACCACAGCTCCCAATATTTATATCTCTAGCCCAAACTTCTCTACTGAGTTCCACACCTATAAGCCAACATTTCTATCTGTACATTTTACAGGACTCTCAACTCATCAGTCCCAAATTAGAATCATCCATCTCTCTAAATAGTTGAGTTTCTCCCCTTCACCCATATCCATTAGCTCAATAGGTAATTGGGTCAATTTCTTCTTAAAAACACACCCACCTTGGGGCACCTGGGTGACTCAGTCCTTAAACATCTGCCTTCATCTCAGGTCATGATCCCAGGGTCCTGGGATCGAGCCCACATTGGGCTCCCTGCTCAGAGAGAAGCCTGCTTCTCCCTTTCCCACTCCCCCAGCTTGTGTTCCCTCTCTTGCTGTCTCTCTCTCTCTGTCAAATAAATAAATAGATCTCTAAACACACACACACACACATACACACACACACACTCACTCACTCACTCACCTTCACCAGGTCCTTTTCATTATCATGACTACTAACATATTTCAAGCCCTCATTTCTTTCCTAGGTCATTACAAAGTTCTCCTTCTAGGTCAAAGTAGCCCCAGCTTCACTCTAAGCCATCCTACAAACTGCTGCCAGACTGACTGTCCCCAAAATACAAATAAGAACATGTGACTTAAAATACCTACTTTCACTGCTTTCACAGTCCAGTCAATCTCTGTCATCAAATACACTATATGGCCCTTGTCTTCTTTTTTATTAACTTCTTCCTGCACTGATTCTCCAAACTATTCAGTTTCCTGAAAAAGCCATCATGTTGTTTCATGCCCCCATGCCTTTGTGTGCACACATGGGTGCAAACACACACGCACACACACACACCCCTCCTAAGGAGAATGGCTTTCCTCTCTTCATGGGCATAGAGAGGGTCTCTGTTTGCCAAGACCTTGTGTAAACACGGCCTTCTCTTTGACGGTTTCCCTCACCCCTCCTTCTCTGCTGCAGGTGGTTTATTATTAAATGCATTATGTTACCAATTTTTCCTAAAGCACACGGAACTCTTATTATTACAGTTATGGTATTGTATTTCCACTAACTTTTGCATCTCCATCTTCTGTAGAAAAGCCCGAGTTCTTTAAGAGTAGGAACCATGGCTTTTTACCAGCAGTATCTCGTTGCAGGATCCTCCACAAAATCCATTCAGTAAACTAGGTAGTAGGAATGAAGGAAAAATGTAAAGATAAACTACACTAAATGTGGAATGCTTACTAATGAAATTATGTTGAGAGAGTAAGAACCACATTCTACTGTAGGAGAGAAAAGGAATAAAAATCAAATATCCAGAAGAATTTGAAATCCAGTCACAACAACAACAAAAAATTCAGTCTGTCAGGTTTTTAATAAGTAGTATCCAATGCTTTTCTATATAACAAAGTCAGAATTTAGAAGAAGACATGATTAGGAAAAAAAAAATGAAAATAATTGACATTCCAAACAATTGTAGAGGCAGAAAGACAGAAAATTGTTTACTATAGAATGAACACATTGATATTAGGAAAATAAGAAGAAGAACAATGTGAAACATAATCAGTAGGAAAGGAAGAATTATAAAGAAGAATTATAATCAAAATAATAACCTCTACTATTTATTACTTATTACATGTCAGACACTATTCTAGAACTTTGTGTATCTTACCTCATTGTACTCTCACAACCATCTTTGATATAGATATTACTAGTTAAGCCACTTTACAGATGAAAAACCACTATCTTACAGGGGTTATTAAATTAGCAAAGTCACCTAGTGCAGAGATATAGTCAGGCCTTGAAACCTGACTCGAAAGCCAAGTTCTTATTTAGTGCACTAAAATAGAATTCCTTTCCCATGTTTGCCCATGTTTCTCTAGTCCCATAGGGGGGATAAATTAAGAATCACATCAGAACCAAACTTCCTTTTAATTGTAGTAGTTGTATTAGATGACATCTTGTGATCAAGGTCTTGGGATTGTGAGAGCAACAGTTGAGAATGGTGTTTTCTCTAAAGGGGATATATGTTTACCATATCTTCTGCCCATTACATAAATCCATTGTGCATATCTGAGAATCAGACAGCAGGTGATGGCTTGAGAGGGGAGAGAAATTCCCTATTTCTTAAACTAGAAAGCAGATAATTTTTGTCTCCCAATCAAGGAAATATACGAATGGCTTTGGTGGACATTGATGGGCTGGTCCCCACACATAGATTTAATCAGGGGGTCTGCCTGATCAGAAGAGGGGGCCAAGAAGAGGGATTTGTACAGAAGTTGTATTTTAATTCCTGAGGGTTGCAGGAGCAGTGGACAGAAGGCAGCTGTGCCCGGGAAGGTGGATATTTCATGAGGGTCAGAGGCAGCAGAAGCCGTCCTACAGATACTAAACAGAGAAAGCTGGGTTTAACAAATAAATAAATAGCAATGTGTTCCACGAAAAGCAGCTGCCACACGGACAACATTATATAAATATTTGTCATTACGATCAACATAATTTGATCACTGAAAGTAAGTATGATCTTATTTTTAGCCATAAGCTGTTAAGGCTGAGACCTCTAAAATCACATTAATCATATTAATGCTCTGCTTTAAGACCTTTAGTACCTCCCTGCTCTCTTCAAAAGGAAGCTCAAGTTCCTTAGCATGGCAGAAACCAGGCAAATCATGAACAGCCCTACTGCTAATGTCCTATCCTACCAGCCTTCTGCCTCTACACAACAGGCCCTCAAACTCAAATATACTGAATTATGAGCATTTCTCCAAATATGCTCTTCTTTTACCTCAGGACCCATGATACTGTCTCTGTGTGTAATTTGCTTTCCTAAACCCTTCACCTGGTTGTGTCTCTGAAACTCAGTCTTTGGGGTACAGCTCAAGAGTTATCTTTTCTAAGGAGGCTTTCCTAACTAGAATTCAGCTTAGGTACCTAGCTTCCTCTATTCCTTCTCAGAACCCTACAAAGACTTATATATCATCACCCTGCATTGTTAGGATGTTTACTTATCTGCTTCCTTTTTACACCAGGTGCTCCTGGAGTGCCTGGCCAATATAGGTAGGATGCAGTCCTATTTGTTGAGTGAATGAACGGTCAGTAATCCTCTTGGTATGATGTAGTCCCTGCTCTAGTCCTAGGAAATTTGCATGTACCATTACTTCTTTGAAAGTCATGTGAGCTGGAGGCTGGTTCTTCATTTAATGTGCAAATAAGTTTGACCAAGATTGAAATTAGTGAGGAGAGCAGAGAAGAACTTAAGAAGAAAACATTGACAATATTTTCTTTTCCTTCACTGAAGGTTATTACTGATTTTTTCATGTATTTTCATATATTATATGTATTATATGAATTATATGGATTCATTCATGTATTATATGAATTAAATTGATGATACTTAGAATGTTCCCAAATGTTTAAAATAAGGGCGTATTATTTATTGCTTCCAAAAGGACTGCTAAAAGAGGTCTATGTTTCTTTTTATGTGCTCACAAAGTAGAGATTCTCACAGTGAACAATTTTAATGCTCCTTTCTCACTATGAAGAAGAAGAAGGAGGAGGAGGGGAAGAAGAAAGATATACATTCCCCTTAACAAGGCACAGTATTTGAAATGAATGAGAGTACTTCAGGAAACAAAGATTCAATTAATTCTCCCAATCCATACCAACTATGATTTCACAGGTCTTTGTAAAGAAGTTTTTCACCATCCTGTCATTTTTCTGGCACTGTCATCCTATGCATGGAATAGAAGAATCTATTGCTCTGATCCTTGACCTAATAATAAATTTCATCAAATTTTATTTTTTTTAAAGATTTTATTTATTTATTTGACAGACAGAGATCACAAGTAGACAGAGAGGCAGGCAGAGAGAGAGGAGAAAGCAGACTCCCCATGGAGCAGAGAGCCCAATGTGGGGCTCGATCCCAGGACCCCGGGATCATGACCTGAGCCAAAGGCAGAGGCTTTAACCCACTGAGCCACCCAGGCGCCCCAAATTTCATCAAATTTTAAATGAATCTGAATTTCAACAGTCTGTAACAGACAGTAACATTTGCTTTTTAGCTTAATATATTTTTAGGGAACAGACTATTTTCACTAAAAGTTTCTGTCCCAGATTTTACGATCTCTCTAATTTAAATTATCAAGGAGGAGCACCCAGTAGTTCCAAATTATTTTGTTACTGAGTTCCAAATTATTTTGTTAGTATTTTATTGCATAAAAATGGATACAGATAATGACTCATCAATCATGTTGACACCCTTTTACACCCTTTTCTTCTAGTTGTGAAGTGGAGGTTTTGTATTTTTAATATAATTACATTAATACTCAACTAATAGCTTTTCTCTCCACCATTGGAGAGAAATATTGTTCTTGCTTTATGTTCTGTACAGCTTTGTCCCAAATATCTATCTGTAAAAATACTCAAAGCATTATTCTTTTTCAACACTTACTCAAATCAGTGTTAATAGGCTTCATAGGCCATCAGCCTCCCTATCAAGATTTAATTTGCAAGGATTACTGTCAATTTTTTTTTAGTTACAAGATATTTCATACATTCAAAAAGGAGGAGAAATGATAAACACATGAAAAGATGCTCAGTATCATTAGCCATTAGAGAAACACAAATTGGAACCATAGTGACGTTCCACTCCACACTCCGTAGAATGGCTATATGCAAAACTAAAGATTAAACAAAACTAACTAAAGATTAAACAAAAACTAAAACTAGCAAAGGTTGGTGAGGCTGTGGAGAAATCAGAATCCTCACACATTACTCGTGAGACTATATGATGGTGCAGATGCTCTGGAAACAGTTTGGCAGGTCCTCAAAATGTGGCACACAGAATTAACAGATGACCCAGCCATTCCATTCCTAGATAATGTGAACACATGTCCACAGAAGAACTTGTACACAAACGTTCATGGCAGCATTACTCACATTGGTCAAAAAGTGGAAACATTACAAATGCCCACAGCTGATGAATGAATAAACAAATATGATATCCCCAAACAGTAGAATAGTATTTGGCCCTAAAAAGAAATGCAGTACTGATACATGCTACAACACAGGTGAACCTTGAAAACACGACGCTAAGTGAGAGAAATTAACCACAAAAGATCCATATTGTATAATCCCACTTATGTGAAAGGTACAGCATAGGCAATTTATCTACAGAGACAGGATGGAAATTAGTGCTTGCCTTGGGCAATGGGGTGTTTGGAGGAAGTAAAGAATGACTGCTAATGGGTACACAGTTTCATTCTGGAGTGATGAAAATATTCTAGAATTGATTATAGTGATAGTTGAGCAAGTCTGTGACTATACTAAAAAATCATTGAATTGTATAATTTCAATGGGTGAATATATATGGTATGCAAATTACATTTCAGTAAAACTTATAGAAAATACCTAGAAGGAAAAAAACCCTGCATATTACACACATAATACATAGTAGACCCATAAATATGTGTTCAAGATTTCAAAATATGTTGTTTGGCCATTTTTGTACCAATTTTTTAAAAAGATTTTATTTATTTGTTTGTCAGAGAGAGAGAACGCACAAGCAGGGGGAGCAGCAGGCAGAGGGAGAGGGAGAAGCAGGCTGCCTGCCGAGTAGGGAGCCTGAAGCAGGACTCACTCGATTCCAGGACCTTGAGATTATGACCAGAGCCGAAGGCAGACACAACCGACTTAGCCACCCAGGCACCCCTGTACCAATTTTTTTTTAAGAAACAGAAGGCTACAAAAGAAGTTGAAATCCTTGGACTTCACATTTGTCACCTGAAAAATAATCAGTTTCATAAAGTTGGTATGTATTATTCCCATGCATATTTGATCCTTTTCTACTTATGTGTGTATCCATAAATTACATATGTATCTGTTCTGAATGCTGGGACATTTTACATGCATGGTAAAATAAAAATAGCTTTCAAAGCCTGCATTTTTACACTTAGCATGGTGTTTGAAATGTAAAACTGTATCCATGTATATATATGTAAACAGTTCATCCATTTAAATTCTAGATAGTCTTTCGTTGTGCTAAAATAGCACAATTAATTTATCCATTGTTTCAGCGATAAAAATTTAAGCTGTTTCCAAACTTTTGCTACTGTATAAAATACTGGAACAAACATTCTTTGAACATGATTCTAATGGACATGTTTACATATGTTTATCAAGAAGTATATATTTAGGAGTGCAGTAATACTTCAATATAAAGTATATATGGATATTTGTTATGTACCATAAAACTCATAATGATTACTATGTCTTACTATTCCAGAATTTGGTTCTTTTGCTTTTAAAATAGTTTTCCCATTCACAGTTTTATATTATACATGAAAACTCGATGGGGCGCCTGGGTGGCTCAGTGGGTTAAGCTTCTGCTTTCGGCTCAGGTCATGATCTCAGGGTCCTGGGATGGAGCTCCACGTCGGGCTCTCTGCTCAACAGGGAGCCTGCTCCCCCCCCCCTGCCTGCCTCTCTGCCTACTTGTGATCTCTGTCAAATAAATAAATAAAATCGTTAAAAAAAAAAAAAGAAAAATCGAAAACAAGGCTCTAATGTATTTCTCATAGATCCAGTGGTTTAATAGAGTTTTGTGCACCTTTAGATGAAAATCCTTTGCCACAGTAGATACAATATTCAAAGTCCAGAGGCAGATGGCCATGATTCAAAACATGTTCCGATAGTTGCACATATCACTAACAGGTACCGTCGTGAATTATTCCAAACAACATTCCAGAATCAATGCCAACATCTTATCATTTTGAGAAACTTATTTCCCCAAATATTTTGTTTTACAAGTTTATAAGTTTATTATGTAATTGGTCAAAGCAATGCTGATAGGGTACAAGAAAAAATAACAAGACAGCAAGACTTAGGGGGTAGAATAATTAAAATGGCATTGTATTAACACAAGAAAAGACATATAGACCAAGGGGAAAGAATCAATAATCCAGAAATAGACAAAAATCTATACAGGGAACTTCATGTATAACAGTTATTAATCAGAAAGAAAAGGGTTCTAGCATAAGTGACCTTTAAAGAAAAAAGAAAGAGTATCTTTCTACTTCACACAATACAAAAAATAAATTTCAGGGGGATTAAGTTTCATATATGAAAAGTGAAACCTTAAAACATTTAGAAGAACATATAGCACAGCACATTCATGTCACTAAAAGCACCTGCCATAAGGAAATGGATTGTTAAATTTAATGACATAAAAATTTAAAAATTGCGTTTGACAACTTAAAATGTAAGCCAACTTTGAGAAAAATGTTTAAACTAGATCTGACATACAAAGAATTACAGGCCAGAATGCATGAAGAGTCCCTGTGAGTCAGTAAGACTAAGACAAATAACCCAAGAAGAAAATAAGCAACGGATAGAGAAAAAACATAGAAACAACATCCAAAAATAACAAAGACAGAGATGTACAATCACACTGAAATTCAAGAAGAAAATTAAAATGCCGGGTGCCTGGGTGGCTCAGTCATTAAGCATCTGCCTTTGGCTCAGGTTCATGATCCCAGGGTTCTGGGATCAAGCCCTATATCAGGCTCTCTGCTTAGTGGGAAGCCTGCTTCTCCCTCTCCCACCCCCCATGCTTGTGTTCCCTCTCTCACTGTCTCTCTCTGTCAAATAAATAAAATCTTAAAAAAATTAAAATACAATGATACATATTTTTTTAAAGATGTATTTATTTGAGAGAGGGAGCAAGTACATGCAAATATGAGCCAGCAGTGGAGTGGGGGAGGGGCAGAAGGAGAGAAGCTCCAGCAGACTCTCCACTGAACTCAGTGCCTGATGCAGATCTCAGTCTCACAACCCCATGATCATGACCCAAGCTGAAACCAAGAGTAGGATGCTCAACCAACTGAGCCACCCAGGTGCCCCCAAATATAATGGTATATTATTTTACCACGATCATGCTGGCAATAATTTGAAATGATGATAATACCAAGTAATGGCCAGGGTGGGAGGAATTCATATTCTCAAATTCTGTCAATAAGGATGAAAACTGATACAAATGTTTTGTAAATTAGCCTAGACATTGTTTAAAGTGATCATAAACTTTAACCCAGAGACTTGTGACATTAAATATATACTTCTTTTTTTTAAATTAATTTATTTATTTATTTGACAGAGAGAGATCACAAGTAGGCAGAGAGGCAGGCAGAGAGATCAAGGAGGAATCAGGCTCGCTGCTGAGCAGAGAGCCCAATGTGGGGCTCGATCCCAGGACTCTGAGATCATGACCTGAGCAAAAGGCAGAGGTTTAACCCACTGAGCCACCCAGGCGCCCCATTGAGTTTTCATGTATAATATAAAACTGTGAATGGGAAAACTATTTTAAAAGCAAAAGAACCAAATTCTGGAATAGTAAGACATAGTAATCATTATGAGTTTTATGGTACATAACAAATATCCATATATATTTTATATTGAAGTATTACTGCAAAATTATTGAGTATACTTAATCATACAGGTAGAAAAATTAAGAACATGGAAAAAGTCTTACCATAGTAGTAATTAGCAGTGTCAAACAGGAACTTTTCTAATACTGATTAAAAAAATCCTCAATAAAGCCTGCTAGGAAATTTCATCTGAATAATAGCATTATTGAAAACTCAACATTTCTCAAGATGATTTGCCAGTCACCACTCTCAGCTGCCTTATTTCTGACATTGGTAACATTTTCTTTACATTTTTCCAGATTCAAAATCTTGGAGCTACCCTTGATTTATTTTACCTCCATATAATCTACACACAGTAGGCAGAAAAGACCCTCCCAAAAAATGTCCGTGTCTGAATCCCTGGAACTTGTGAATATGTTATGTTACATTGCAAGGGGAAATTAAGGTTGAAATGGAATTAAAGTTGTTAATATGACATTAAAATAAGGAAATCATTCTGTTTGTACGGGTGAGCCACAATGTAATCACAAGGATCCTTGAAGTGGCGATGAGGGAGATGGAGGAGTCTGTATTGGAGTGACTTGGCTTCAGAAACACTCAACAGGCCAGTTCTGGCTTTGAAGACAGAAGTTGAGCCACAAATCAAGAGAGGCTGGCAGCCTCGAGAAGCTGGAGAAGACAAGGAAACAGACCTTCCCCCAGAGCCTCTGAGAGGAATGCAGCCCTGCCAACACCTTGATTTTAGCCCGGTGGATCCCAGTTTGGACCTCTGACCTTTCAGAATGGTAAAATGATAAATTTGTGTTGGTCTAGGCCAACCATCAAGTTTGTGATAATTTGTTAGAGCAGAATAAGAAAAGAATATGCTATCCAATCACCACTCATGCCTTCATTAGTTCTTACTTTACACTTCCTCTCAAATGTCTTTTTCATCTCAATTTCAAACGGCAGTATCTAGTTCAGGCCTTCATCTGTGAGCGTCAGATGTTGCAGTAGATTCCTAACCATGATATAGGGGAAATAGTCCTAAGTTGTGAGTGAGGACACCTAAGTGAAGACACCCAGTCTGGCTCTTGACAGACTCTCACCATAGCTTGTGACCTGAGGAAACCTTTGTTCCAAACATTCTTATCCTCCACCCTAACACACACACACACACACACACACACCCCACACACACACTAACCTTATCAGAAAAGGAGGGAGTTGAATAAGATGATTATTTAATTCATTTCTAGCTCTTGTTAGAGTAGTCTGTCTAAATCTTAGCTCCTGACATCTTTAATCTATCTTATATGTCAATTCAGAATTCTTAAAATCTGCTTTGAATATATTACACACTAATGCCAGTTCATGTTGACTTTTCATTGCTTATAAGTTAAACAAGTCCCTATTAAAGATTTTTCATGGGAGTGGCTCTGTTGGTTAAGTGTCTGCTTTTGGCTCAGGTCATGATCTCAGGGTACGGCGGTCAAGTCTCCCGTCAGGATCCCTGCTCAGTGAGAAGTCTGCTTCTCCCTCTCCATCTGCTCTCTCCCCTTGCTCATGCTTTCTCTCTTAAGCAAATAAAATCTTTTATTTTTTTCTAAAAGGATCTGCCACAATTTACCTAATGTCCCATATCTCTCCAACGTCTTTTTCTTTCCCAGAGTACTTATCCTACCTATTTCAGCAAAACGTATCTACTCACTTATTCCTTGAACATGGGCTGCTTGAGCTCTTCTCTCTCCCGAGATATCCAGTCCACATCTCCAGTTATTAAGCTCCTTCTGTAAGAGGCCCAGCAACCACCACGCCCCACACTTACTGCCACGTTTACTCCTCTTCCTCAATTGCTGCCTACACGGTTTCCTCAAATTAAGCTATAATGAGAACTTATAAATGATCTAAATTTTCCAGCTTCTCAGGACTGACGATGACGGTCAAAGGATGATTGGAGAGGAATAAAGGAAAAGAGAAACTAGTTCAAAGGAGTAAATCTGTGCCTCTCAAGTTTCTGGAGAGAGAGGAAACAAATATGTTCAGAACTAATGTGGTGCAATCTTGCACTATTATTTCTCTTTTTATGAATCTGTCTTGTCTTCCAAGGTATAAGCCCTTAATAACAGGGTCATTTCTGATATTTCTTTTTATTCCCACCACCTAGAAAAAGTTTTATGTTTTACCAACAAAAGTTACTTAATTGTTTGCTCAGTGTTGGAATACATATATGATAATGACATCAACACACCAAATCTAGTTTTAGCCTCCACAATTCATGAGGGATAGGAAATACTTAGAGAAGATTTAATCAATGAGTTCATCAATCAAGTATATATCAAAAGCTCACTTGAGCTCAGTGTATTTTATTCAGATAATCCCCAATGTTGGATGATACAGACTCTTACTTAATCTCCTTCATTTCTTGGCTTCCAGAGTCCACCTTTTTAGCAGCACTTTTTGGTATGTCCAAACATGACTCATAGTTCTTAGATCCCTCTGGAATTTCTCTGGTTTCTGGGAGGCAGTTCTTCCTACCAATGGTCCAAAGTCTACTTCATGGCAAGATATAGTCACAACCATATCCTGGAGCACTCAGGGGTGGCTAGCAGGCAAGGCAATGGCTTGAATGAATCCAAAAGGTGTCTCAGTTTCCAAAAAGAGGGCAATTTCTTAAGAAACAAGGCATCTGTGGAGGGTCATATAAAAAAATATATTCCCATCCTGCAACGTTGCGAAACATTTGTAGATTTCCTTAATTTATTTAACTCATAATAGCACTTAGGTTCTTTGCTTAAAACTCTGTGTCGAAACCATCCTAAGCCCATATTTGCAATTCCGAACACAGCATCATCTTCACGGGGGTGCCATGACTTTTTCATTTTATTCTGAAACCAGAAGGACTTCTGTCTGATCAACTTACACTCCTATACTCCACCGGCCTAACAGCTGAGCCTCCACGACAGAGGAAGCTCTTGGCTCAAGTCTGGGGTAATGATTTTAATCCAAAGAGAACAGAGTACTTGGTTGAAAATCTTAGACACCATGTCAGCACAGATCCATCACTGCGTATCTGATGTGATGATATTTTAAATCATTACATATGGCTAAGCATTTTATTTTTTGTATTGGTGTTCTCTCTCTGTAGTCTGTTCTCTTTCAGTTTCCTCTTTCCTTTTTTCCCCACACTTAAATTCATTTCTGCATACGTATTTTATCAACTGTCGGTAGAATCCAAATGCCTCTTTCTTTGGCTAGTCAATGACATAAATTTTCTCTAATATATCCTGGCAAGGGTAGTGTATTTGAAATATCATTTCCTTCTCTCATTTAGTCACAGATTTTGAGTCTTTTTCAAACATTTTGTATCTTTTTCATACAAATTCCCTCACCTATACAACATTTCTTTCTTATGCAGAACACGTATTTCTTTTTATTTTTTTTATAGATTTTATTTATTTATTTGATAGAGATCACAAGTAGGCAGAGAGACAGGCAGAGAGAGAGGAAGGGAAGCAGGCTCCCTGCCAAGCAGAGAGCCCAATGCGGGGCTCAATCCCAGGACCCTGGGATCATGACCTGAGCTGAAGGCAGAGGCTTTAACCCACTGAGCCATCCAGGCGCCCCAGAACACGTATTTCTATAAGACATAATGAAACTCGTAAGGAGATGAGTACTTCAGTCTTTTAAAACCATGATAATATTTTGGACCTAACATGCTATGCGCTAGTCAGTTCAGTCATACATAAGTGTGTGTGTATATAGATACACTTACAATACACAACTACCTTTAAATGATGTATTATATACAGACTCATTCACATACATAGTCATACATCTACATTAACTGTTGCTGATCTAGACATACAACACGGGCCTACCCATACAGCCATAATCTCTAACACTTCCATTTTCTCCTTAACCTTATTTGTCACCACCAGGACCATGGTGTACTGATGGGTAACCTGATTACTGTGCCCAAAACTATTTGGAAGAGCATTCAGATGAAGTGCTTTAATGGAATAAACACAATTAGACTTTACAGGGTAATGCAAAATATTTCTTTACTTTTATATCACATCATCTCATTTGAGAATACACAATAAACCTTCTGGGGGCATCGTCAAGTTACCCTTTCTTCTAAGAAATCACATTTCTTTTCTATTTCTCAGCATTGTTATTGTCACCCCATAACTCTGGTTCTATTTTGGGAGACTAAAAATTTATGCATTTATGGTTCTGTATAGTCCTTTATGAAGAAGTTATGAAAGTAGACTTAGGGGATGCCTGGATGGCTCTGTTGGTGAAATGCCCAACTCTTGATTTCAGCTTAGGCCATGATCAGTTGGGATTTCAGTTAGGAGACTAAGACTTGTGTCAGGCTCTGCGCTCAGCACAGAGTCTGCTTGAGATTCTCTCTCTCTCCCTTGCCCTCTGCCCCTCCCCTCACTAAATAAATAATTAAATAAAATCTTAAATTAAAAAAAAAAAAAAAGAAAGTAGACTTAGGTATTTCAGATTTTCTAGATTCTCCAGAGCCAACAACTATAACATAAATAAATCCTTCTCTTTCTAATACTGGTCTTTATTCAAAACAAAATTTCAGTGCACAATCATGCTATGAAGAACAAAAGCTGAGAATAGGAAGAAGGGGCCAAGAACAGGGAGCCCTCTCCTACCACAAATGTGTAACAGCTAGCTGGGCATACCTCATACACAGACCCACAGTCTTGAGGCCCAGCTCAGGGCTATTAAGCAATGGCCTGGGCAAAACTCTGACTGACCTGGTCTTCAGGCCTAAAAGGAACAATTGCTTTACACAAAAAGTTACTTTGAATGGGTAGTGAGGCTTTGAAGAGATCGCCTGGGATTATACCTGGAATCCAGTCTTGATGACAGCAGTGTGGCTTCTGGGGTATAGGCACACGCAAAATCTGACACATATGTGAGACTTAAGACGTAAATAACCACAGACAGTGGAGCAACAGGGAGTGTGAAAACTGAAAATGAGGAAGAGACCAGTGCAAGCTTAAGGTAATGTTGATAGTAGTTCTTGAGTGAAATGGCATAGGATGAAGTCCCTTAAACCGGTAAGAATCCTAACCTCAGAATGTAAGCTCTATAAGGGCAAGGATCTAGGGCTTTTGTGGGCAGGAACAATCTGTTTGTGAGCCCTGAGAATCCCTGCACAGCCTGGCTATATACAACAAGAATAAAAGACCCTCAGTGGTCTTTACCTGGGCCATTTTTCAGGATTACATTAGTATCAGGCAACTTTGAAGGGAAGAAGCAACATCTCCCAGACAGAGGACAGGCTTGTTACCATTTACTCTGAAATTGATAGATTCTCCAAGGGCAATTTTCTTCACATATCATGTAATCCAATGGGTGTGTCTGCACCTACATATTTCCCCCATGTCACTCAGTAGCATTTGGGGGGAGTGAGAAATAGATACAAGCAAACATGAAGCTTATTCTGCCTGCTGTGTCATGAGCAATAAAGTCCTGTTTCTCTGACTCAAGAGTCTCCTCTCTTTTGCCAGCATCATGACAGAGCACAGTGACAGGCTAGCTTACTAGCTTGACAGTAAAGTAAAATGCTAGACCCTTCACACACAGTTCCTCATAGCTCTAGTCCCAGCACCCAGAATAATACCCAGCAAAGAGGGGTCATTCTATTTGTTAAATGAGTCCTTTACTTAATGAAGATTAAATTTGGTTTATTTCACTAATAACCTCATTTATGAGCACTAAGTTAGTCAATAAATTCTTGTGAAATCTTATGGTGTATAATTTATTCCTGGTTAAAAGATCATGCTAGGTGTTTGCTGCTCAAATTCAAATCAAATGGAGTTAGTGGAACTTCTATTAAGAAATGCTGCTGATAATTTCTTTATATTAATAATGAAGCAGCAGATGGCGAGGATGTGGAGAAAGGGGAACCCTCCTACACTGTTGGTGGGAATGCAAGCTAGTGCAACCACTTTGGAAAATAACATGGAGGTTCCTCAAAATGTTGAAAATAGAACTACCCTATGACCCAGCGATTGCACTACTGGGTATTTACCCTAAAGATACAAACGTAGTGATCTGAAGGGGCACGTGCACCCAAATGTTTATAGCAGCAATGTCTACAATAGCCAAACTATGGAAAGAACCTAGATGTCCATTAACAGATGAATGGATAAAGAAGATGTGGTATATATACACAATGGAATACTATGCAGCCATCAAAAGAAATGAAATCTTGCCATTTGCAACAACATGAATGGAACTAGAGGGTATCATGCTTAGCAAAATAAGTCAAGCAGAGAATGACAACTATCATATGATCTCCCTGATATGAAAAAGTGGTGATGCAACATGGGGGGGTTAAGGGGGTAGGAGAAGAATAAATGAAACAAGATGGGATTGGGAGGGAGACAAACCATTAGAGACTCTTAATCTCACAAAACAAACTGAGGGTTGCTGGGGGAGGGGGGTTGGGAGAAGGGGGGTGGGGTTATGGACATTGGGGAGGGTATGTGCTATGGTGAGTACTGTGAAGTGTGTAGACCTGGCGATTCACAGACCTGTACCCCTGGGGATAAAAATATATCATATGTTTATAAAAAATAAAAAATTAAAAAAAATAATGAAGCAGTAAAAAAAGATATTAAGAAAACAATTCATTTACAACTGCACCAAAAATAAAAAAATACCTAGAAATAAACATAACCAAGAAGGTGGAAGACCTGTACCCTGAAAGCTACAAAACTTTGATTAAAAAGAAAGAATTGAAGATGACACAAAGGAATGGAAAGACATTCCATGCTCATGGACTGGAAGAACAAATATTGTCAAAATGTCTATATTACATAAGACAATCTACAGATTTAATGCAATCCCTATCAAAATACCAGCAGCATTTTTCACAGAACTAGAAAAAACAATACTAAAATTTGAATGGAACTACAAAAGACCCCAAATAGCCAAAACAATCTTGAAAAAGAAAAACAAAATGAGGGGAGACAGGGTTGCTCAGTGGGGAAAGCCTCTGCCTTCAACTCAGATCATGATCTCAGTGTCCTGGGATCAAGCCCCGCATCGGGCTCTCTGCTCAGCAGGGAGCCTGCTTCTCCCCCTCTCTCTGCCTGCCTCTCTGCCCACTTGTGATCTCTCTCTCTTTCTGTGTCAAATAAATAAATAAATATTTTAAAACGAAAAGAAATGAAAAAGAAAATGAGGCATCACAATTCCAGACTTCAAGTTATACTATAAAGCTGTAGTAATCAAAACAGCATGGTACTGACACACATAGACACACACACACACACACACACACACACACACACACACACACAAGATATAGATCAATGGAAGTGAAGAGAGAGCCCAGAAATAAACCCACAATTACACAGTCAGTTAATCTTCAATAAAGGAGACAAGAATAGGCACTATGTCTTCGACAAATGGTGCTGGGAACACTGGACAGCTACATGCAAAAGAATGAAACTGGTTCATTTTCTTATTCTAAACACACACAAAAAAACTCAAAATGGATTAAGGACCTAAATGTGAGGCCTGAAATCATAAAAATCCTAGAAGAGAGGACAGGCAGTAATTTCTCTGACATTAGCCATTGCAACATCTTTCTAGATATATCTCCTGAGGCAAGATAAATAAAAGCAAAAATAAATTATTGGGACTATATCAAACGCAAAGGAAACAACCAACAAAACTAAAAGACAACCTACTGAAAGAGAGAAGGCATTTGCAAATGACATATCTCATGAACAGTTAGTACTCAAAATATATTAAGAAATTATAAAACCCAATACCTGGAAAAAAAAAACCCAATTTAAAAATGGGCAGAAGACGTGAACAGACATTTTTCCAAGGAAGACATTCAGATGGCCACCAGACACGTGAAAAGATGCTCAACATCACTCATCAAGAAAATACAAATCAGGAGTACCTGTATGGCTCAGTTGGTTAAGCATCTGCCTTCAACTCAGGTCCTGATCTTAGGGTCTTGGGATGGAGCCCCATGTCGGGCTCCCTTCAGTAGGAAGTCTGCTTCTTCCTCTCCCTCTGCCCTTCCCCTCTGCTTGTGCTCTCTAGCTTTTTCTCAAATAAATAAATAAAATCTTTAAAAAAGAAAATACAAATCAAACCCACAATGAGCTATCACCTCACATCTGTCAGAACGGCTAAAATCAGTACCACAAGAAACAAGTGCTGGCAAGGAAGTGGAGAAAGAGGAAGCCTCGTGCATTGTTGATGGGAATGCAAACTTGGTGCAGCCCCTGTAGAAGGCAGTATGGAGGTTTCTCAAAAATTTAAAAATAGAACTACCCTAAGATCCAGTTAATGCACTCCTGGGTGCTTCCCCAAAGAATACAAAAACACTAATTCGAAGAGATAAATGCACTCCTATGTTTAAAGCAGCACTATTTGCAAAAGCCACACTTTGGAAGTTGACCGAGTGCTGATAGATGAACGGGTAAAGAAGAGGTGGTATATATATGTAACAGAATACTGTTCGGCCATAAAAAAGAATATTACAACAATATAGATGGATCTATAGAGTATAATGCTAAGTGAAATAAGCTACTCACAGAAAGACAAATACCATACGTTTTCACTCATATGTGGAATTTGAGAAACAAAACAGTGAGTAAAGGGGCGAGGTGTGGGAAACAAACCAAAAAACAGATGCTTAACTATAGAGAACAAACATGGTTACCAGAAGGAGTGGGGGCGATGGCTTAAATAAGGTGGTGGGAATTAAGAATATACTTATCTTAATAAGCACTGAGTAATGTATGGAATCTTTGAATCACTGTATTGTACACCTGAAACTAATATAACCTTGTATGTTAACTACACTGGAATTAGAAAGAAAGAACAAAAGAGCAAAAGAATGGAAGAAAGAAAGAGAAGAAATGCTGCCAATAATTTCTGAATATTTGTCAAATCATGTGCTAATCAGTTACTGCAGATATTTGAGGAAAAAGTATCAAAATCTTAATTATGTATCATATTTTAAATTCATGTGTTTAATACAAAAATGCATTTTATGAAGACCATGAGTAATGATTAATAAAGGAATGAAAAAAGACCTCTCATCATTAATTTTTCATTGTATCCAGACCAGAATCCAGAATAGGATGCTTTAGATAAATAAACAACTTCATTTTCCCCTCCCAAGGAAAGCTTTGTTCTCAGATTCTCTGAGGCTATTTTTCATTAAGACCTCAGGGGTATAGGGCGCCTGGGTGGCTCAGTGGGTTAAAGCCTCTGCCTTCAGCTTGGGTCATGATCCCAGGGTTCTGGTATCGAGCCCCGCATCGGGCTCTCTGCTCTGCGGGGAGCCTGCTTCCCCCTCTCTCTGCCTACTTGTGATCTCTGTCTGTCAAATAAATAAATAAAATCTTTAAAAAAAAAAAAAAAAGACCTCAGGGGTAATCCTCTCACTTGTGTCTTTAATTGACTTGTCAATAAAATGAATAACCACTGATTAATGATACCTTTCAACTGAGTCTTTATTCCCGGATATACCAGAAAATAAAGCAGTTTACACTTGAACTAACATTTGTGGCTCATGTGTTGTGTACTGGTCTCTGTATTATGTACTTTCATATCCACAGTGATGCATAATCTCTTTGCAACACACGGCCAGTGTTAAGTCTCCATAACAGGTTCATTGTATTTTCCTCAATATGTCACAATCCTTTTTGCATGTGGGCTCCACACCTCTCTAAGTACTTGGTAATTTATGGGAAAGGCAACTTTTTTTTTTTTTCCTGGTGAGATGTTGTAGAATTTGTTTTAGCTGAAAAGAACTTCTTTTTCATTTCAAATAATGTGAAACTGTAAGCCACCAACAGAGGCATAAATAATACTGGAACAAAACTTCAGTGAGCAAAATGGATCATCAATATTTACTCCAAATCTTTAAATATGGTGATTGCCTTGAAATGATCTTCCTGCATAATCTTCTCTAGATGACTAAGATTATGTTGAAGATGCAAAGTACTTTATTATGTAGAGAGAATAAAATCGGACTTTGAAGATAACCTCATTATACTTTCTCGCCTCCACTCTTTCTCTAAGCAATTCATTTATATAGGATTCGGGAGCCATAAGATTTAGACTAACATGACTATTAAAATCCCATCTTTATGAATGAATGTCAAAGAAAACATTTAGATTATTCAGAGCATCACATCTTGCTGGAAGAGAAAGAAACATGGAGATAGGTAAATTTTCTACCAGGTGTTGTACCAAATAATAATGCAAGATTTTATAAAATGTATATGTATTTTCTATGTCATCACATAACCAGTATGACAAACATGAAGTAGATTTGCCTCACATCTGCCTAGAAACAGAATTTTCTAAGACCAGTGATCTCGTTATGGGCAAATAAAATTGTTTTCCTTTTGTTTTCACTTTTTAAAAAGATTTTATTTATTTGAGAGAGAGAAAGAGTGTGTGAGTGTGCACACGTGAGTGGGTACAGGGGCAGAGGGAGAAGCAGGCTCCCCACTGATCCCGGAACCTGATGTGGGGCTTGATCCCAGGTTCTGAGATCATGACCTGAGTCTAAGGGAGATGCTTAACTGACTGAGCCACCCACGCGTATCTTTTAGTCTTCATTTTTTTGAAGCCATCACTAGTCACACCTACCTTTTTTAATACTCTTTCTCTGCTTAATGTATATCACAACCATCTCCTTAACAGGCTGTCACCCCCACTGGAGGACTGAAAATCTTTGATTGGAGAGACTACTTCTTATTCCTTTATTAAATATAGCTAAGTGTTTGTAACATTTTAAATAATTAATAAATATTGACTGAATAAATGAATTTGTATCCCTTCTAATTAGTCCTCAACTTAGAGGACTTCTTTGGCTTTCACCTTTATATGGAAATCATCTAAATATATCTGTTCCTCCATCCATTCCCTCTGAGCTTTGAGTTTTTCAACTCCAAATCATGGCAGGATATTTCCCATTGGATGCCCTGGAAGTCTGTAATCTCAACATGTATTAAATTCTTTTTTTTTAATTTTTATTTATTTCTTTGACAGAGACAGATCAGAAGTAGGCAGAGAGGCAGGCAGAGAGAGGGGAAAGCAGGCTCCCTGCTGAGCAGAGAGCCCGATGCGGGACTGGATCCCAGGACCCTGGGATCATGACCTGAGCTGAAAGTAGAGGCTTTAACCCACTGAGCCACCCAGGTGCCCCAACATGTATTAAATTCTTAATAGTTTCCACTAATTCAGCTCATCTTCGAAAATACAATTCAAAAGTTATTTGTTGTCATCCTGGGTAAAGGGCATTGCACTAGTCACTGCAGATGAGATGCTTAAGAGTAAGCCACAGTGCCTGCTTATAAGACAGTAAGGGGGATGAGCATTTCATAGTATAGCATAAAAGAAGTAAAATCTAAGAACTGAAAATTTTGAAACTACCTCACAAGCACTAACCCTTTGGGAAGGAAGAAAGATTCATCTAGAGTGGTGCCTGGGTGGCTCAGTTGTTTAAGTGGCCCACTCTTTATTTTGGTTCAGGTCTTGGATCAGGCCATGATATCACGGTTGTGAGATCGAGCCCTGGGACAGGCTCTGCACTCAACACGGAGTCTGCTTGAGATTCTCTCCCTCTCCCTTTGTCTCTCCCCTGCTTGCATTAAAAAATAATAATAATAATGATTAAATAAATAAAATCTTTAAGAAAAAGAAGATTCATCTAGAGCTTGATGTGAACTTTAAAATATTTTCCAACATGCTTTGTTCCATGTTGACCCCCAGATCATCCACCGATTCTTCACATTGGTATCAATGCTCTAATTACATCCAAAATTTTGGCTGCAATATTTGGATCCTGATTGGCTTTCCCCCTTGCTCCACATTTTTATCATTAACATACTAGAGGTGGTTTATGTTACCTCTCCAACTCTAAATCCCTACTTGATGTCCAGGACCATTGATATCTTGACTATCATCCTGCCTCAGGTTGCTTCTAAATCTGTAAGGTATATACTAGGAGGAAGTAACATCCATTGTATTTCAGGAAATACTTTAAAAAGTGCTAGTTGACTTAAATATTAAAGGATGGGTTTGATTTTTAATAGATCGAGAAAGTGAGAAAATTAATTAAGGTTGAGAGACTGGTATGAGCTAAGACATCAGAAGAAACATAAGGGTACATTTCAGAAAGTGTGGACAGGTTAATTTGGTGTGCTTCTGTCTATTAGGTTCCCAGCTACTTACTTACTCCTCTGCTCGCAAGAACTATTTGACCACATTATCCTCATACTCAAAGACTAATCCTTATATTGGGGAAAAAACTAATATGCTAGAAAAGGCAATATGGAGATGGGAAAGGAAGAGAATACACAGTAAAATAAAGCAGAAAATAGCTCAAGGGGGTAGCAGAGTTGCCCAAAGGCAATTTGGGCTTGTTGGTGCTTGTGCATACTAGGATTCCCCATTCATTGGCCTAAGGGAAGATAGCCAAGAGATTTTGAATATCAGAATTATAAAATAGGAGATACTCCACAGTCTTTGGATGAGTACTCACTAGGTGAAATCTATCCTAGCTACCCAGATTTCCTTTCTTTTGCCAGGCAGTATCAGAGGGATCAAGAGCTCTCCGTGTTGGCCCATGAGTATGCTAATGACAGTAGTCTCTGCTGGGAGTCTACAGATGGAAGTGGTGCTGTTCTTTTTGATGAATGCCTCCTCTCATCGATTCTATGGCATTGCCCAGTACCCTTACTGCCACCAACTTTGCCTTTCCTGCAAATCTGTCTTCCCATTGTGGCTGTTGCTTCCCTCCCTCCCCCCAACAAACTCAAACCATTCTGCTTAGGAGTTAGGAGGTCTTTTGCTACAGCCTGGAGTTTGGGCTGTGTCAACCCAACTGTATGTTATGGAGATGAACAGATAGAATAGAGGAATATTCTAGCATAGAAGAGAGAAAAGTAAAATGGTTCTTGAAAAAGGTAGACCTTGTCCTGAGCTATGAAACATGGAGGAAGGGGAATTTTGAAGGGCAGAGAAGATAAAGAGAGCTTTCTGAGACTGAGGTATCACCTGCAGAATTACGTATGTTTGTGAGTCACACCGTAGAACTGTTTAGCAGGTGATAAGAATTCACATAAGGGACTGGTGACATTGTATTTTATCTCAGAGCTAAATATTTTCTTTGAGCTGTCCTGACAGAAAAGTAGAACTAATGAACAATAGCCCTTTATGAAGCTGGAATATTTTTCTCTCTTTCTCTAATGAAGAAAGTTGAAAGTTGTCTTTATGAGTTGAAAATTTTCTTCTTCTTCACATGGTCTTCACACAGAGAAAGGAAGGCACACACTTTAAACTTGAATAGGAAAAGTCAAGTTCTCCAGGTACAATTGATACATTTGCTTGGGTACCAATAGGATGAACTTCAGTAGGGCCATTTACTATAAAAATGCCAACTTCATCAAAGCATATATATTCCCATGTAGGCACATAGATTGGCAAGCTAAGTGAGAACTGAATTTAACCCACTTGCCCCCTTAGCCACTTGCCCTTGGGTAGCACACACCCTACAGTAAAACAAACAAACAAAATAGGAAATCCTCAGGCTCTAGCTATTTTAAAGTGAATGTGGGAGGCCCTATCCCTCTCCTTTGTTTGACTTGAAAATAGATAGAGGTTTCAAATGACAATTTACTTTCTGGTGCAGTAAGACATAATCCTGGATTTCCCACCCCTATGCCTATTTTTCCTTCATCTGTTTTCCTTGAAATTGCATTACTTGTAGCCTTGAGTGTTTAAAAGGGAAGATCCAATCCATTTATTCAATGTCACTATCAATATTGATCCCAGGGCTATCTACTTGAATAGATTCTCTGTAGGCAGTGCTCACTGTGACTTTCAGGAGTTCAGGGAGAATTTACTAGCACAATTCTTTGATCAGTTAAAAAAGAAACACATTCAAGATGTACTAAAATAGCTGAAAAGAAGTGTAGTGCCCTGCTTTACGAGCACAAGATGAACTTGTATTTACTCGACAAAGAATTTATGGCTGGGAGAAGTAGACTTCAGCTTGTAAGAATCTCTAACTACCTTTCTCCTTACTCCAATAGTGCTCACTGTAGAAAATTGGTTTCTGAGAGACTCTGAAAAATGATAAGGTCATAAACAATTGGATAATAACATTCAATTACTAGCTTTCTCAACTAATAATGTTGCTGGTATGATTTAATGTAATTTATAAATATCCATTTAAAATATATTCTCCCATTACATAAGTGAAATATAACTCAGTAGATAGGTTATTGCATAGAATGTACACAGCTATAAACTATGCTTTCTAGTCAAAGATTTGTGGGAATCTAAAGAAAGTGCAGACCCAGAAGTACTTTTTCAACTTACATAACTATAAGACAAGATGGAGCATTTTTACCTTATGACATCTTTTAGTTAGATGAGAAATTAATATCCTGTTTTGTTGTCTCTGATATGAATATGCAATTACATGTAAGGCTACTCACATTTTTTCAAGTTGTGAGATAGTGAAAAAACTAATAGGATTTTCTGTTTAAAACAAACAAAAAAACTGGACAAAAGGATCCTATGTTAACACTTTGCAGGATGACATGGATCATATGACATCATATTTCGGCATTTTATTTTCCGTGTTTCAAATGGGTATTTTAATTCTTGTTACCTTAAGGTCTGCTGTAACAAAATGGGAACAATAATAACTTCTCATTTCAATAATCCAAATTCTACCTGTAATCCAAACCAATCTCAAGTCTCTGTAGGAAACCCTCCTCGGTCCGTCTCCTCTCCTTTGAGATCCTCTATCACTCATACCCATATATTCATTTATCTCATTTTAATGCAACCCCATGAAATCTTGTATTATGTCTGTCTAATATGTACGAGCTTTGTTTCCTTAGCAACACTATAAGCCCCAGAATAGGATATGAGGCTTATCCCATTTTTTTCCTGTAGAGAGTTTGGTATAGAGCTGAGCTCAGAATTCATGCTACTCAGTTTAATTCAGTAAATTCGAGACAGCTTCCCCCCAAAATACAGACTGTGTAAATTCCCAGGATGTTTGGCTATGTGTGTGAGCATCTCCACACACAGCTCGTTACCCACCACAACAAACTGTATATATTTTTTTCTTTTTTTAACTACCAACACTCAATGAGATTTTATCAGCTCTTACCTGTAGTCTACCATTCAACCTCAACTGAAGAACACAACACATATAATCCAATTATGTTCAATGAATTTTGCACTAAGATTTCCTTCTCTCAAGAGACTTACTAATAGTTTGGAAATGAAACATGTTTGCTAAAGTGTAATCAGCACCATAATATGTGAACAGAGAATCAATGTGGATGACCTCATCAACTCCAGGAAAAGGAGTAAGGAGGAGCTCTTAAAGTTGAGGAGACTGGACAGGGTATACCAAAATCTCCACAAAAATACATGGGATTAAGAATTTAGATTTAGATAAATTCATGAATGACAGATGTACTACAGATCACCAAGAGGGGAATATAGAATATAAGATAATGTCCAGTATTTACTAAGCACTTACATTGTGTCAGACTCCATTTAAAAGGTGTCTTCTTAATCCTCATAATGATGCCTGAGTGGGGGTACTATCATCTTCATTTTTCAGAGGAGAAAACAGACACAGAGGGAACGTTGCACAGTTAACCCACGACAGAGCTGGGATTCAAACACACACAGTTTGACATAAGATCTGGGGTCTGAAGATAGGACATGCTTTTATCCAGTTGATTGACAGTCTAGTGGTAACTACTACATACTCAACATACCTAAAGTTGTTCCTTCTCCCCACCCAGGCCTTATTCACTGAACTCAAAAAAACTAAAAACCACTTTGATTTGAACTTCTTCCACAGTCACTCTGAGTGTATTTTTTCCGGCAGACTCACCATAAGGTGACTTTCAATGAGTCACACCTTTGCATAATTTCCTTGGGTGTTGGATAAAAGCTAAGCATATGGGAAAGGTAATGTCACTCCCATGATTAGATTACATCATAGAAGACTATTTTAGCAGACTTGAGAAAGGTATTCTACTGGTGTTCAAGAAGCAAACATCTATGTTGTGAACTGCCTGTGGAAATTACATGGCAGGGAACAATGGGTACCCCCTAACACTGGTGAGTGTCACCTAGCCAACAGCCAACAAAAATCCAAGGTTCTCAATCATACAGCCAGCTACAAAGAAATGAATCCTAAGAACCTGAAGCAGCTTGGAAACGTATTCTTCCCCAGTCAAACTTCCAGATGAAAATACAGCCAATGGATGTTTTGATTATATTCTTTATTTTTTTTTTATTTGACAGAGACCACAAATAGACAGAAAGGCAAGCAGAGAGAGAGGAAGGGAAGCAGGCTCCCTGCTGAGCAGACAGCCCAATGTGGGGCTCAATCCCAGGACCCCGGGATCATGACCTAAGCGGAAGGCAGAGGCTTTAACCCACTGAGCCACCCAGGAACCCCTGATTATATTCTTTTTTTTTTTTTTTTTAAGATTTTATTTATTTATTTGACAGAGAGAGAGAGAGAGCAAGCGAGCACAGGCAGGCCGAGTGGCAGCAGAGGGAGAAGCAGGCTCCCTGCTGAGCAAGGAGCCCGATGTGGGACTTGATCCCAGGATGCTGGGATCATGACATGAGCCGAAGGCAGCTGCTTAACCAACTGAGCCACCCAGGCGTCCCACCCCTGATTACATTCTTATAAGAGTGATAAACAGGATTCTAAGATTGTCCCCAAGACTCCCCCTCCCACTGGTATACACATCTTCCCAGTTTATTCAAACATTAACCTAAGTGCTGCTGTGAAGGGTTGTTGCAGATGTGACTAAGATCTCTAATCAGTTAACTTTAAAACAGGGAGATTATCCTAGATAATCAGACATCCTAACCTAATCAGGTGAGTCTATAAAAGGGACTAGGACCTTCCTTGAGAGATCTGAAGTGTAGAGAGTGCTCAGCCTGAAGTAGATTCTCCACCACTGGCTCTGAAGATAGAGGGGGTCATATGGCAAAGAATGCAGGAGGTCTCCATGAACTGAGAGTAGTTCCTTGCTGAAAGCCAGCAAGGCAATGCATATTGCCTATATTCCTATAGTCACAGGAACTGAATTCTGCTTGGTAGAGGACCCTGAGGTCCAGACAAGAATGCAGCCTGACCAACACCTTCATTTTAGCAACTTAAGAATCTAAGCAGAAAATCCAGTCACACCATGACTAAAATTTTCACCTACAGAACAGTGACCTAATAAATGGTAGGTGTCTTAAGCTGCTAATCTGTGGTAATTTGTTTAATTTGTTACATACCAGTAGAAAACTAATACACTGTGCATGTTTGAAGCTGACATGAATTGAGACATTTTGAGTAAATAAAAGTGAAAACACCCAGTAAAGTGCCTGAAATACAGAAGATAGTAAATATTTGTGGGATGTTTTTCCCTAGTGAGCCTCTGAAATACAGAATTTCTTCTTCCTTCATTGTCAGAGATCCCCAGTAACATTTGCAAGAAAAAAGAGTCACCATGAAGAACAAGTGAAAAATATTATACAACTGTCTATGGAAACACGGCACAGCCAAACTATTCTGTGGACACCTACAATTTCTCAGGAACCAAAAAAAAAAAGAAAAGAAAAATCCGTAAACTGTACCTGCATATCTCAGAACTCGGGTACAGAAAATCCAAGTTACTGTGCTGGTTCTGGAAAGTGGACTTTGAAGTTATTTTGGTTATTCATATTTTAGTTATTATACTTATTATTTCTCCAACTTCCAGCCATTCACTCTCTAAAGTCTGAAGATGTTGAGATCATGGAAAAAAATTCCAACAAATCATGTTCTGACTGAATCATAAAACTTGGCAGCTGTGAATTTGTTTGTTGTCTATGTAAGAAGATCTCTGTGCTGAGAATTCAGATGCTTAAATTCTGGCCCATGTGTCATAGATAATTTGAATATCAGTTCCAGGGTTCGGGGATCGATTCCAGGGTAAATACGTGTTGTCTGAAATTGAGAAGTTCTCCTATAGTTTAAAGCTTTTCACTTTCTGCTTTAAGAGATGTTATGCATCAAGTTGGTACAATTTGAGATGACTTGTATGGCCCCAGGGGTGGTTTCATATCACTGTTAAAAATAAATGATTCTCATGCATATGTCTGTTAGCCATTTTAGCCCCTTGGGTTTTGAAATTTATAAGTGATCCTGACCATTTCAAGATTCCAAGAATGATGATTGAAATGAGTGCATTTAAAAATCACTCTTTGACAGTGTAGAGAGAGTCAGCATCTAACATGCTGATTTCAGCAAGGTTACAATCGACATCTGAGCACTACAAGAAGGTACCTTATAAAGAAAAGAGTTCTTTTTTGTTAGAAACACATTTGAACAATGAACAAAGTTACTTTTCAAGGTTGTGCTGGTAAAGGGAAGTATGGGGTGAGATGTCCCCAAATGTTTACTTATGTGAAAAAATTTACTTATGGTCCACTTGGATATAAATGTATTCTTTTTTTTTAAATATTTTATTTATTTATTTGACAGAGAGAGAGATCACAAGTTGGCGGAAAGTCAGGCAGAGAGAGAGAGAGAGAGAAGCAGGCTCCCACTGAGCAAAGAGCCCGATGCAGGGCTCGATCCCAGGACACTGAGATCATGACCTGAGCCGAAGGCAGCAGCTTAATCCACTGAGCCACCCAGGCGCCCCAAATGTATTCTTAATAAGAAAAAGTAAAGTATTTGAGACAGTGAGCTGTTCTATGTTGGTTGTGAGTTTATCATATTTATTTCATTTTTTAAAGCAGACCCTTTTGCTTTTGAATGGAGAAATTGTTCGATACTCAGTTTAAAAAGAGTGTTTTTTCCTCTCTCCTTTTTAAATTTTTTTTAAAGATTTATTTATTTAGTTGACACATAGAGAAAGATCACAAGTAGGCAGAGAGGCAGGCAGAGAGAGAGAGAGAGAGAGGGAGAAGCAGGCTCCCTGCTGAGAAGAGAACCTGATGTGGGGCTCGATCCCAGGACCCTGAGATCATGACCTGAGCTGAAGGCAGCGGCTCAACCCACTGAGCTACCCAGGAGCCCCTCCTTTTTAAATTTTTAAAGATCAACTATCTTTGCTACCTTTGTAGTCCTGCCCTTAGGAGTAACTGTTTTGTTTTGTTTTGTTTTTAAGATTTTATTTATTTATTTGAGAGAGAGAGAGAGAGCAAGAGAACAGCAGTGGAGAGGGAAGGGTAAAGGCAGAGGGAGAAGCAAAGTCCCCACTAAGCAGGGAGCCTGATTTGGGGCTCCATCCCAGGACCCCAAGATCATGACCTAAGGCAGACACTTAACACACTGAGCCACCCAGGTGCCCCCCACTCTGCTTGTTTTGAAAGACAATGTACTGCTGTAGAAAAGTAGATTCATTTTTTTTCAAAGGAGCATGATGTCTTTGCCTATGAAAATATTATCTTCAGGGAGTCTACTAGTATTTAAGAATTTATTGCTTCAATTTTATAAATTTAATACTGCTGCTCACCAAAAAGTCTCACTCACACTCTGATACAAAAAAAATATAAGGGAAGTGTCATTCTTTGAGGGTTCTGGAATGTCTAAGACGTTCTTATTATATGTTGAAAAGTAATTTCCTGTAAGAATGACCTAGGGGCTTAGTAGCTCTCTTCCTAAATTTTACCCTTGGAGTAGTACTGTAGGATCAGTAAAACACAGGGAATATACACTAGATCAAGGGGTCCTTATATATAAGGGAAAAGAGAGGCTTCTGTTAGGGCTTTTCCACACACAGTATATTGAGAGGTTCTGAAAGCCTGACAAATAATGAGAAGGAAGAATCATGGCCCTAGCTATGAAAAGATCAAGCCCAGTGAAAGCGCAGTATTATAAATAACTCTCTTGGTTCTCCAGCTATCTCTTGAATCGAATTTCTTCTATTTGCTTTACAAGCCCCATTATTTTCCCACCTCTTGGGTCCCCAAACAGAATTCATATTTTTCCTACAGCACTGCCATCATGGATGGCACCAGCAGTCAAATATCTAAGAGCTGTCCTAGACTCTCTCTTTCACAGCCTGTGTACAATCACCAGCTCCTATGGCTTAAAATTTCCAGATATTTTTCAGATCCCTCCCCTTTGCTTCATTCCCATCGCTTTGGCTTTAAGACCAACCCCAGTCTTGTCTTGTCTGAAACACTGTAACAGCCTCCTTCTAATTGGTTTCCCTGTCCCCGCTGTCACATGGCTACCCCCCTTCACACCCGAAGCCAATTTCTACAGCGCCAGAATGATCTTCCTAAACTACAATGTCTTTTCCCTTCCTTGAATGATTTCCCATTACCTAAAGAATAAAGCCCAAACTCTTCAGCAAGATATGTGGGTTTTTCATGATTTAGCTTTGAACGGTTCAGCTTTTTTTCCCTCACAGTTTCTCCATAGACCGAATGTGCTTCTCACA
Source organism: Mustela putorius furo (assembly GCF_011764305.1). Classification (NCBI taxonomy): domain Eukaryota; kingdom Metazoa; phylum Chordata; class Mammalia; order Carnivora; family Mustelidae; genus Mustela; species Mustela putorius. The sequence goes on along the minus strand of NW_025422368.1, from coordinate 32,494,482 downwards.
CTTGATGCCTTTCTCACACGCTCGTGTCTCAGCCTACCCTCAGTTCCCTTTTTCCCCTGGTCCATATGATCAGCCTTTACGTTTCCTTCTATTTGTCCCGATTGTCTTTTCAGTGGATCTCATCTCCTTTATTCGTCCATGTGCAAGTAATTATGAAGATGGATCAACATATAGCCTCTCAAGAATCTTATAGTCTAGGGGCACCTGGGTGGCTCAGTTGTTAAGTGTTTGCCTTCAGCTCAGGTCATCCTTCCAGGGTCCTGGGATCGAGCCCCACAAAGGGCTCCCTGCTCAGCAGGAAGCCTGCTTCTCGCTCTCCCACTCCCCTGCTTCTGTTCCCTCTCTTGCTGTGTGTCTCTCTGTCAAATAAATAAATTTTTTTAAATCTTAAAAAAAAAAAAAGAATCTTGTAGTCTAGTGGAGTTCAGTAGAACTATAATAGGGTGAGGTGGGTATAAGTAGCAAGATGTTTGGGACAGTGAGTGTTCAGAAAAGGAAATAAAATGGCCGTTTTGGGGCTCCTGGGTGGCTCAGTGAGTTAAGCCTCTGCCTTCGGCTCAGGTCATGATCTGAGGGTCCTGGGATGGAGGCCTGCATCGGGCTCTCTGCTCAGCGGGGAGAGCTGTCTTATTTGTCTTATTTGTATGTCTTATTTGGAGAAGTGTCTGTTCTCTTCCCCCTCTCTCTCTGCCTGCCTCTCTGCCAACTTGTGCTCTCTCTCTATCAAATAAATAAATAAAATCTTTATTAAAAAAAGTAAATAAAATGGCAGTTTTTGCTTTTGCAACCTTTTGACATCTTCCTTAGCAAATATAAAAACCACAGACCATAGATTGATCCAATATAGAGTTTCATTTATTCCCTAAACATTTCATATTTAAATTTATTGCCAACAAAACCCATTACTAAATGCAGCAAAGGCATTACTATAACATCATACATAAGCTAATGTATTTACTTAATTCTCTTTACTGCTTCTTGCTAGGTGCTAATATTCAACAAATACTTGCTTCATTTACTTATTTGTTTTTTAAAGATTTTATTTATTTATTTATTTATTTATTTATTTGAGTGAGGGAGATAGAGAGCATAAGCCAGGGGAGGGGCAGAGGGAGAGGGACAAGCAGACTCCCCACTGAGCTCAGAGCCTGGTTCCAGGGAATCTCACAACCCCTGAGATCGTGACCTGAGCCAGAATCAGGAGCCTGATGCTCAACTGACTGAGCCACCCAGGCGCTCCGACAGATACTAGCTTCATTATAAACCGACACTTCTCCAAATAAGACATAGAAATTATTAACATACACATAAAAAAATGTTCATCATCACTAGCCATCAGGGAGATTCAAATCAAAACCACACTGAGATATCACCTTACACCAGTTAGAATGAACGAAATTAACAAGACAGTAAACAGCAAGTGTTGGAGAGGATGTGGAGAAAGGGGAAACCATTTACACTGTTGGTGGGAATGCAAGTTGGTGCAGCCACTTTGGAAAACAGTGTGGAGATTTCTCAAAAAATTAAAAATAGAACTTCCCTATGACCCTGCATTGCACTACTGGATATTTACCCCAAAGATATAGATGCAGTGAAAAGAAGGGTCACCTATACCCCAGTGTTCATAGCAGGAATGGCCAAAATCACCAGACTGTGGAAAGAGCCAAGATGCTCTTCAACTGACAAATGGATAAGGAAGATATGGTCCATATATACAATGGAACATTACGCCTCCATCAGAAAGGATAAATACCCAACTTTTGTATCAACATGGAAGGGACTGGAGCAGATTATGCTGAGTGAAATAAGTCAAGCAGAGAGAGTCAATTATTGTATGGTTTCACTTATTTGTGGAGCATAAGGAAAAACATGGAGGATATTAGGAGAAGGAAAGGAAAAGTGAACTGGAGGAAATTGGAGGGGGAGATGAACCATGAGAGACTGTAGATTCTGAGAAAGAAACTGAGGGTTTTTGAAGGGGGAGATTGGGGGAATGGGTGAGCCTGGTGGTGGGTATTGAGGAGGGCACGTATTGCATGGAGCACTGGTGGTGATGCATAAACAATGAATCTTGGAACACGGAAAAAAATAAAATTAAGATGTTAATAAATAAACATGATACTGAAATTTGTTCAAGTTTGCTATTGTGCTTTATATTTTGTTCTGGTTCTTAATGAAATATCTTTCTCTACATATACTTAAGCTATCTATACAGTAATTCGGCCACAGTTTATGTTCATTGTGGCTTCAAATTTAGTTAAAACACTCACTAAAATACTGTAGTAGCATTGCTTTCCTGTATTGCGTGATTTCCAAATGTCAGGAAATTTACTGTGTACCTGCCTGACACACGCCAGTATTCCATGACATCAAAACATTTCTTTTGAAATGAGAGATTTCCGTTTTTCAGGGTTAAAGGTTAAAAGTTCTGCCTTCCCAGAATTTATGACTTCCTATTGGATTATAGTATTCAGTATTCACATAAAACAAATAATACATGTTTCCTCACAAAACCAATTTCAATATATGTTTGCTAATATCCACTCATTACTATAACACAAATTTCATTATAAACTGGTAATATATTTTACCTACCAATCAATGTCAGCAAATGGAGTACTTCCAGTCAAGGGATTTGGGGAAAGATCTATAGATGAAATAACATTTAAACAGGGTTGTGATAGATGGTTCGTTGTGATAGGCAAGACTGACAGAAAATGGAACCAACTCTGTGAGGAAATTTCATGAAGGTAGGAAAGTTGAGAGCATAATTGTGGTATTGCTATAACTCAAGAAGACTAAATCAATGTGTGTAAAAGGAATTTTAGGAGGTAAAACTGAAAAGCCTGATTGGAGCCAGATCATGGAAGCCCCTGAATGACAGGTTATAGATATAGATGTTCATGTTGTGAGAAACTGGGAGCCATTGGAGGTGTCTGTTTGTTTAAAGATTTTATTTTATTTATTTGTCAGAAAGAGAGAGAGCACAAGCAGGGGGAATGGCAGGCAGAGGGAGAAGCAGTCTCCCTGCTGAGCAAGGAGTCTGATGTCGGACTTGATCCCAGGACCCTGAGATCATGACCTGAGCTGAAGGCAGACACTTAACTGAGCCACCCAGGTGTCCCGTTTGTTTGTATTTTATGTACGTTGATAATACAGTGAAGGGTGCCCTTCGGAATTAACCTGGCAGCAGCACTTTAAGAGTATTAGAAAGGAGAGCGGGGAGATGAGAGACTCCTGCAGAGGGGATCACAATGCATAAAAGTAATGAGAATCTAAACTAAAGCAGTAACACAGGGAGCCCATAGAAGGAGCAGAAAGAAAAAATGGGGTATAGAGTCAGTCAACAAATTTCATTTGTTATTTGGATCTGGAAGGCAAAGGAGAGAAGAGACAAAAGTTTGCCCTTGGTACTTGAGGGAATGGTGGTATGAGTTAGGACAGAACGAATGCACTCATTTTAGAAAGCACTGAATCACTGAATCCGATATGTCACCAGATCATTTCCAAGGAGCTTTCCAGTAGGCGGTTCACAATTTAGAAACAAAAATCTCCAGGTCTGGAGATGCTGCATTCATGGTTGTGGCAGCCAGCCATGTGAATATCTGACAAACTTCCCACGACAGGGAAAGTAGTTAACTGAAGGCTCCAGCTATTAGACTTTAAACTCCCCTCACGGTTTGAGCTGAGGACATGCATGTCACCGGCGTTTCCATCCAAGGAGCAGGTGCGGCAGAATACCAAGACAGATCAGCCTAAGAACACAAAGGACTGGGGTGCCTGGGTGGCTCAGTGTGTTAAAGCCTCTGCCTTCGGCTCAGGTCATGATCTCAGGGTCCTGGGATCGAGCCCCGCATTGGGCTCTCTGCTCAGCAGGGAGCCTGCTTCCTCCTTTCTCTCTCTGCTTGCTTGTGCTCTCTCTCAAATAAATGAATAAATAAAATCTTTTAAAAAAAAAAAAGACAAAGGATTTCTTTGTTGACCAACTTGAGCTCAAGGACTCATCAAGGGCTTTGCTGAGCCTTCTTTCCGCTCTACAGGGCTCCTACCCAAACTTCCCTCTTCCCAATCTTCTTTCTCTCTCCTTCACTTGGCATCAGACCTGTCTCTCAACCTTTCTGGACTCTTCCGTTTCACACCCACATAAACTCTTTCCCCATTTAATGCTGTCTCGGCATCTGCTTCTTAAAGCACCTAGATTAACACAACAGTTATTTGAGAAGAAATGATAAATATTCCGTATGTCACTTTGTATAATTAGAATTAATGTTCAAAATACCAATGCTAAAATTTTTTTAAACTCTTAAATCATTAAAGCAATATTAAATTCTTAAATTTAACTCATAAGCCATAAAATTATGTTTAGTAGGTTATAGCTTTAGGTGAGGATGTTCTTTATATTTTAAAAGGTTACTTTAAATGGAAAGGTGGAATCATTATAAAAAATTCTAGTTGTTGGATGTATTAAACTTCAACAAATATCCCCAAGTTATGAATCATTGAATTGGAATCATAAATAAGAGTGAGTATTTATTTATTTATTTATTTATGTAAAAGACTTATTTATTTATTTGACAGAGAGAGAGACCACAAGTATGCCGGAAGGCAGGCTGAGCCAGAGGAGGAAGCAGGCCCCCTGCTGAGCAGAGAGCCTGATGCGGGGCTGGATCCCGGGACCCTGAGATCATGACCTGAGCCGAAGGCAGAGGCTTACCCCCCTGAGCCACCCAGGCACCCTAAGAGTGACCTTTCAGCAAGCAAAACTTTAGAGAATTAATATTTATTGTTTTCCCGGTATTCAGAAAGATGTACCTCCATTTATGTTGTTCTTCAGTACTCTACTGCTACTTTTTAAAGCTTTTGAGCAACATTACTGCTTCTCATTCTAGAAAATACATTCTGATAATATATGTATTTGATAGATGAGATGAATAAATACATTAAAAAATTATCTAACTGATCACCACTATAGCATATAGCAGTAAGTTTAGCAGACACTGAAGGTCTTTTTGACTGTAGGCAGCAAATAATTTTTTCTTTTTCTTCACGAATTTGCGTGTCATCCTCGCGCAGGAGCCATGCTAATCTTCTCTGTATCGTTCCAATTTTAGTATATGTGCTGCCGAAGCGAGCACGGCAGCAAATAGTTTTAAGGGTTCTCTTATAGCAATGCTTCAAAACAAAATCCATGTTCTCTAAAAAGATGTGGTTTAGAATCAATCAAAATCAAATGGCTTAGTCAATATAATAATTAGGCTAGCATCTGAATCATTTAAGCTATTATAATTTTTAGAATTATTTATGGGAAAATTCCAAAGGCCAATGTAAACTGAAAATTGTTGCTTTGGTTGCTACAGATATGGGTAGTGTATCTCTTCAGATGTTAGAATTTAACTTTAAGGAAAACAGTGTATGGGTAAGCCTTTACTCAAAGGACTTGAGTTTCTTTACTTTCTTAGGAATTGCTTACTTTCTCTTTTGCATTAGATTGTGGTTTAGAAATCTAGTATGTTGTTAATTCTGTCTCTATTGGATGCCTTTTGACTCAAGAGACTAACAAACAATCGTAGCAGGAACATCTGTAGATCTTTTGAAAAGTAGCCAATGAATTTGGAGTTTCCTCGGCCAGACAAATCGTGGGATCACAGCCCAGTCCTGAGCTAAACTTAAGGACAATAAGATTAGTTCTGACATCTCGAAAAGGAATGGAACACATGGGAAAAGGCTACACTTAGAAAATTTAATATCCTTTGATTTTTTCACAGTTAAAATGAATGGAAAGTTAAGATTAGCGCTTGCTAGAAAAGGCTGTAAAATTTTATATATGCACAATTAAAGGGTTGAATGATTGCATGGAAAATTTGGATCCTATAAAACTGCCATGAAAAAACCCAAATATTTGGTCTTGTGCTGCTCAAACTTGATGGTTCATTAACAATAAAATTATTGTATTTGATACTGAAATGCTTAAAATAATTGTTTCTGGAAATAAGGCATCTCTCACTAGTGTACACTACCTTTGGATATTGTGGATGACCTCTCTGTAAAATTTCAGGTTTCAACTCTTTTTAGGGTTTTGTTTTTGTTTTTGTTTTTTGTTTTTTTACATTCTCTAACTACTTAATAGACTACCATGCAGTAGACTACCTTGTCTTCAAGTCTTCCCTTAGGTGTTACCCTACAGACTCTTCAATTCCCTGCAAATCTTTATTCCTTGTACTCGTCCTTGGTGATAATATTAACTCCCTTGCCCCCAGTTGCTATTTGTCTACATGCATTTCCTACCCACATCCATCCTCCTATCCCTATCTTGCTCTCTGCCATTCTAACTACTACATCTCATGCCCCACCTCTAACCAAACTTACTAAGATAATTTTTAATGGTCTTTGAACTATCATATATCCCCAAATCTAATTATATTTTCCTCTTACTTGTTTGCCATTATCTGTATATTTCATCTCTCAACTATGTTTGCAAACTTTCAAAAGTTACATATGCTTATACACTACCTTTTTAAAATATCTCTCATAGGTAACATTTGACTTTACCTCGATCCTGGTAACATATAACATCTTCACAACCTCTTTATTTTTAATTCTCACTTCTAACAAAAATAAAACATGATCAACACGGACAGATGTTTCACTGTAAAACACTCTCCCATGGGCTTCTTCATTATCCCAGAGTCTGCTCATCCTGCTACTCCCCAGGTAGTTTCTTTTCTACCAACTTTGCTGATTCCTTCTCCTCTACCTAGCCTTCAAAAACCCAAGCTGCTTGTAACTTTTTCTAGGTCTTCCTTTCTTACAAATTCCTGTCACTTCAAATGATTTCTCTTCTTCAGTAGCTTCCATTGTCTTCTCCATGGATGTGAAGATTTTAAAATATGGCTGCAAATTCTTGAACAATTTATCATTTCTAAAATATTAAGATCCAAACAATATTACCTACATGGGAGACAGTTAATTCTTTGCTATTCACTGGCTACCATTTTCAGGGACTAAAAGAGAGCTCCTTTCCAGATTCATCTTCTCATGCGACTTTCAGGTTACTGTATCAGTTGTTTATTGCCTCATGGCAAACCACGCCAAAACATGGTGGCTTAAAACAAGGCAATTATTTGGCTTACAAATTCACAGGGCTCAGCTGGGCAGCTCATCTCTGCTCTCTGTAGTGCCAGTCAGCTGGAATGGCTTGACCGGGGGTCCGGAGGATCCAGTTTCAATATGGCTCAGTTATATGCTTTGCAAGTTAGAGAAAGCTGTCAGCTGGGAGTCAGCTGTGGCTGTCGCCAGGGGCCTCAATTTCCCTTTACATGGGTCCTTCCATGGATTTCTTGTGTTTCTTTAGAGCATGATTGTTGTTCTGATAGTGAGTATCCCAAGAAAACAAGGGGATGTGGTGACATTTTCATGACTTTGCTTTATTTGAAGCAGTCACAATGGCCTTCCCAAACTCAAAGTGAAGGACCTAGACTCCAGTTTTTGGGTGGGGGCACGGGTCTTGAAGAGCACATGGGTAGGAGACACCACTGTAACTGTTTTGTTTTGTTTTTTGTTTTTTGTTTTTTTTTAAAAATCACAGTCTGGGACAATGGGCATTAAGAAGGGCACATGATATATGTGTTAACATGAGCACTGGGTGTTATATGCAACTGATCAATCACTGAATGCTACCTCTGAAACCAAAATGCACTATATTTTAATTAATTGAGTTTAATAAAATAAAATTTAAAAGTAAATACATTTTAAAATTTTTAAAAATAAAATAAAGGGTGCCTGGGTGGCTCAGTGGTTTAAGGCTCTGCTTTCAGCATGGGTTGTGATCTCAGGGTCCTGGGATCAAGCCCCGCATCATCGGGCTCTCTGCTCAGCAGGGACCCTGCTTCCCCCACTCTCTGCCTGCCTCTCTGCCTACTTGTGATCTCTGATGTCAAATAGATAAATAAAATCCTTTTAAAAAATTAGAAATAAATAAAAGATAAAATAAAATTACAGTCTGCTACAGTGACTAAAGTGCCAAGTCAGTCTCTTTAGGTTACTTCTGGATTATACACATAATTCAAATGCTAACCCAAATGCATCTCTAATTCTAATCAGTACAACTTTTTGTTTAGCTCTCCCCAAGTGTTTAAAGATAGTAGGAAATTGCTTTCATACATTATGTTGCCAAATTGTTACACATTATAGTATCATCTATTAACCTATTCTACGTATATAATATATAACATACACTATATATGTATTACATATATGTATTATATATAATACATATGGATTATATAATGATTGCATAATGTAGTAATGCATATCATGTAAATAATTTCATGCATTACAATATCAAATTAGATCCCACAGTAGCATCTAAGTTAAATGCTGATTGATAAGTCTATACTCGTCATGTGTCATCTTTCTTTTTCCCAGCTTTTGGAGGTTAGAAAGCAAAACAAGCAAATAAAAACAGCCCTTTGAACATGTCATCAAAGAATAAGTCCTACGAAAGTGAGATAGTCAAATAGACAATCAAATTCAATTTATGTCCTTTCTGCCAGATGGCCAATTTTTAGAAGAAGCATTAATTTCCTAGAATATGAACTGTCTCCTTAATTTATTTCTCCTGGAACATAATTTTTAAAAGACTGAAAAAATTGTAGTCGGCACCTTTGTAAACATACACTAGAGAACTTCAAAATTAATACTTAATGTCTCATTTAAAAAATTTGATGTAGTCTTATATTTAACTCAGCTTCACTACCTAACACATAGCAGAATGTAACTTTTAGGATCATCTATCATCTATCGCAGGCAGAAAATAACAAATAAACCTATATGCGACATTCCTACATCTCCAGGGTCACCAAAATATTACTCTTTCATAAAAGACAAAAGAGAGCGAGGAAGAGATAATGTTTTATTTTGTTATTTCTTTCCAAATACAGATTATGCAAGCTAACATCTTGTTTTCCAAAGAAAACACTTGCTTGAATCTAAAGCTCATATATTATTAGGTTTTCAGTAAAAGTCTTGATTCTGTTCATTAACCCTATGCAGAGTATGGATCTTTTATTGGTTTTATGGGTTTACAGACTTGCCGTTCTTAGCTTGATGGTCTGGGGAAAAATTACTTTACCAGTTTCATGTGAAATGAATAAAATTCTGTTTAGAAACAGCAAACCAAGGGGTGCCTGGGTGGCTCCGTGGGTTAAGCCTCTTCCTTTGGCTTAGCTCATGATCTCAGGGTCTGGGATCAAGCTCCACACTGGGCTTTCTGCTCAGCAGGGAGCCTGCTTCCCCCTCTCTGCCTTCCTCTCTGCCTACTTGTGCCTCTGTCAAAAAAACAAAACAAAACAAAACAAAAAAAACCAAGATACATGGGATGCACTTTATCTTAATAACTTATGTGTTCTTAAGTATGGGAGCTATAACATCCTCCTCATAGCTTAAATGTTTTTTTTACGTACACAGATTTTGAGAATGATACTCTGAATCAGAATTATGTGGTAAGACTTGTTTAGAGGATACACAACACCAAAAGAATAAACTAAAAAGAGAAAAACATAGTGAACCAACTGATTCTTATTTAGTCGTGTAGTATCTGTACCAGAATGAGTTTATATTTAGATTAACTGGGTTCAAGGCCAGGTTCATATATTTATTGTGAAATGAGAATGATTAATAGTCTCTGCCTTTTAGGATTAGCAAGATTAAATGAGAAATTCCCTGTAAATCTCATTAGCATAGTGGCTGACACAGAGATGGTACTTGATGACTCTGAGCCATTGTGATCATTGCCAAGCTCAGCTGTCACCTCATCTGTGAAGCACATCTCTCGAACCTTCCCAAATACTTTAATGAGAACTATCCCTCTCCTTCTGTAGTCCTTTGGCATTTTGCTTACATCTCTCTTATACTCCTCTCTATTGCATATATGAACACAGATGTTTGTCTTCCTCATTAGATATCAGGTTCCAAAGGGCAAGGGCTATGTTGTTTTCACCTTTACATTTTTCTCTCAGGACACCTTTTCCAATACCTGATACCAGGCATATATATTAGACTTTTAAAAAATATATTTATTTATTTATTTGAGAGAATACGGTGAGAATTCATGGAGGGGGGGAGTGCAGAGGGAGGGAGAGAGAGGGAATCCCAATCAGACTCCCTGCTGAGTACAGAGCCTGATGCAGAGCTCGCCTGAACCAAAATCATCAAAAGTTGGAGGCTTAACCGACTGAGCCATCCAGGAGCCCCGATATCTTAGACTTTAAATGAATGATTATTAAGTTAAGATGATAGGTTCCTTTTCATCCTTCAGTTTTTGTGTCAAATGTCAACTTTCTGTTAACTCATTCTAAAGAAGCCTCCACGATCCCACTCACCCTCTACCAAAGTAACTCTATTATATTACCTTGTGTGTTTTTTTTTTTTTATCATTTTGGGAAATTATTTAATTGACATATGTACTTACTTACCTGTCCTGATAAAATGCAAGCACTATGACAGCAGAACCCTTACTCACCACTGAATTCTTAGCACCAGGACTTAAGTGTCAATTTAAGTATTCAGGAAGCATTTTTTTTTTTAGAGAAATGGATTCCTGGTGAATTTGAAGGTTTCTTGATCCACCTATGCCTAAAGCTGAAGCTTGGAACCCATATGCTCTCTTTTTGCCTATGCTGATTTTCTTTTAATTTTTATTTATTTATTTGACAGAGATCACAAGTAGGCAGAGAGGCAGGCAGAGAGAGAGAGGAGGAAGCAGGCTCTCTGCTGAGCAGAAAGCCCGATGCGGGGCTTGATCCCACCCCGGGATCATGATCCCAGCCGAAGGCAGAGGCCCCAACCCACTGAGCCACCCAGGCGCCCCTCAGGAAACATTTCTTAAATGAATTGTTACAGGGCGGCTGGGTGGCTCCGTTGGTTAAGTGACTGCTTTCAGCTCAGGTCATGATCCCGGAGTCCCAGGATCTGAGTCCTGTATGGGGCTCCCAGCTCCATGGGGGGTCTGCTTCTCCCTCTGACCTTCTACCATCTCGTGCTCTTTCTCATTCTCTATCAAATTGACAAATAAAATCTTAAAAAAAAAAAAAAGAATCTCTACACCTCCAATGGGCCAGGTATGACAATGGCAGCAGAAATGATGAGTCCCAGGGACCCTTATTTAAATAACTAGTAAAGTTGGCGATGACTTTTGAATATGAAAAAAGTGATACTCAGGAACAACTGTGAATGAGGTGTCAGTCCCTGTCTGACCTCCTTTGCCTTTGTCATTGCCAGCTGCTTCTGCTCACAGAGAGCCCTACCTGCAAGTTTAAACTCAAATGAATTCTCAAACCAATCTTAGCATGAAGAAGGAGAGCTATAAGCAGCTGTTGGAGCCATGACTGGACAGAGTTCCTAAGGCCTTGGTTATACCAGAATGGGTTAGACAAACTTACATGGAAGAATTAGCCAGATAACTCCCCAGGCAAGTATTGCCTCTTACCATAGATAATGAAAGAGCCTGGTTCACCAGAAAAGAGCAAGGACATGACACCATTTGAATGATGCAAACAAAGTTTTGAGTCAGTATTATTAAAGATACTGAATGGAGATGGGTCTTCCACTTGGCTCATTCCCGGGGTCTGGTCAATAAGCTGGTAAAAACTGATCCGAAAGATCTGGCAGGATCTTTGGTAGAAATAGGGTTGAAGCCTGAGAGTCATTACAGAACAAGGTTTTCTTACTCTTTTTCTGACTGCAGATTACAGGACGCCTAACCAATTATATGGAGCATGGTGTCTATTAGGGCATGGAAAAGAAATAAATCTTTTTGGCAGAAATCTATGACCGTAGTGTTAAAAAAAATTACACGGACTATGTCATAGTATAAAATTATCAATGCTGAGTCTCATCAACTAAGAATGTTATCACTTGGACCACAAATCTTGACTCTGGAATTCCCAGGGTGATGAAGATGTAGAGGTGCTGGGAGAGTAGGACCCCCAGGGAGGATGTGGAAACTCCACCATCCTTTCTCACATACCTTGCCCTAAGCATCTCTTCTATCTGGCTGTTCCTGCTTTTTAATAAACCAGTGATTTTAAACACAGAGAGGACACCACACAAAGACAGAGGCAGACTGAAGTGATGCATTGACAGCCAAGGAATGCCAAGGATTGCTGGCAACACCAGAACTGAAGACAAAGGCATGAAACAGATTCTTCTCTAGAAACTTCAGAGAGAGCACAGCCCTGCCAACACTATGATCTTTGTATTTCTAGCATCCAGCACTATGTGGGAATAGATTTCTGTTGCTTTCATCCACTTAGTGTATGGTACTTTGTTATGGCGGCCCAAAGAAACAAACACTGGTTCCTTTACGTGCTGCTACCCCCACGTATAAATCAACCACAACATAATATTTTCCTCTGAGCACAGCATTCACTTCATGGTAAAAGTGGCACAAAGATGGTTTGGCTCTTGGAGAATTTATTGTAGCGGCTGGGTTATCCCTTATTGAAGGATTCAGTGCATTTGCAGGTGTGATGGGTTACTGAGGTAAGATTAAAGAAAGACGCACTGGGGCATGTTCTTTTCTGTGAACATTATAGAAATAACCATGGAATCTTGCCATTTGCAATGATGTGGATGGAGCTAGAGTGTATTATGCTAAGTGAAATAAGTCAGGGAAAGACGAATACCATATGATTTCACTCATATGTGGAATTTAAGAAACAAAACAGTTGAATATAGCGAAAGGGGATAAAAAAGAGAGAGGGAGGCCAACCGTATGAGACTCTTAACTATAGAGAACAAACTGAGGTCGATAGAGGGAGGTAGGTGGGGGATGGTCTACTCCCAAAATCAATATTATACTATATGTTAACTAACTCGAATTTAAATAAAAACTTAAAAAAAAAGTGCACTATTTAACTATACTTTACTTTGAATTTTTAATAACAAAAGAAAAAATATCTTTACTGCAATTTTGCCTCAGCTTTCATTTGTGCTTTTAACCAACACTGTAGCTACGATGTAAACTACAAGTTCAGAATTAGTACTTGGAAACGGACACCAGAAATTGGGGAACCAAGGTGGCTTCGTAGAAATTAAAATTTTTCTAAGTATGTTTTGCAAACATTAGTTCTACAAGAAGGTTGTGGGTAAAAAAGGGAAGTCCACAAGCGAACGTATGTGGTGGAAAATGCACACATTGTACTGGTCTTTTGTTATGTGTGAATCAGAATATCACAGGCTTTGTTATAACGCGTAATAAAACTGCTTTAACTTTGTTCAGTCAAAAAGAAAGAGAGAAACATGAAAAGAAGGCCCTTCAAAGTTTATTATGTAATACCAGATGTAAGATGAGAATATAATTGGTTTAACTGCTTTCCAGAGATAATCTAGCAAGTCAGGATTTTAAAGTATATTGCCTTTTCTGACAAAAGCTACATCTCCATATTCTCAACTGCATTCTATTGGAATTGCAAATTTTGATGTAGGATAAGGACTTAGCTAGACAAATAAGTGATAAAATAGATGACAAAAAAATACCTACTTAAAGCCATAAAATAAAAATAAAATTAAAATAAAAACCAATCTCAGGAAGTTCCTGGAATAAACAGTAGTCAAAGCAGAAGAGAGGCTGTATTTTATAAAGCATAATATAGGCATTTAATAAATGTGAATGTTTTCACTAAAGCAATCCTTGACTCTTTCTCTCATAGCCTTCATCCAATCCATCAACATATTTTGTCTGCTTTTCCTTCAAAACACCCTAGAAGCTGACCACTATATTACCACCTCCTCTGTACCACAGTGATACAAGTTTCCATCATCTCTCAGGGGATTATTGCAATACGCTCCTAATTAGTGTCCTTTTGTCAACCTCAGATCATCTCACTCTTCTGTTCCAAACTTTCTAGTTGGCTTCCTACCTCACTCTAAGTAATAGCCAAAGTCTTTGCAACATTCTGAGAGACCTGCATGACCTTCCCTTTGGCCGCCTCCATCTCTCTCACTTCATCTCCTACCAACCTCCAACTCGACGACTACTCTCAAACCTTGGTGGCCTCCTTGCTCCTCTCTTCCCTGAAATTTTCTCAGTCAGGTATCCATATGGCTTACTCCTTTATTTCCTTTGATAAAATGTGACTTTGATTTGAAATGACTTTGATAAAATGTGACTTTATCAATGATGCTCCCTGTAGCCCATTATTTTTTACCTCAGCTCCCATCACCATGGGCCACACTGTGTATGTTACATGATTATGTATCTACTCTCTCTGTCCCCACTAAAATGTAAGTTCTGTGAAAGCAGAATGGGGGTGCCCATATATATTGGTCAGTATAGCATGCAACTCTTGATCTCAGGGTCATAAGCTCAAGTCCCACGTTGGGCACAGAGACGAATTAAACAAACAAACAAACAAGCAAAACAACCCAGAAATATTTGTGTGTTTTGTTCACTGCTCTAGCCTGGTCTTAAAGACACTGCCTGGAACACAGCAGCACTGTAAATCAGTATTTTTCATACACTATAATTCTACATTTTTCTTGACTCCTTCACTAGATTCTATGTAAAGCTATGTCTTATTCATCTATCCCTGTGATCTACAGTGTTCTTTAGATGGATTAATATGAAAGGTTTTTAAAAGAACTGCACTGATTTAGAAAAACCTCTCTACATTCACACCAAATCACAATTAATAGGCACAGATGGTGTTATTTTTAAGTTTGTTTGTTTGAAAAGATGAGAAAAATAACTGAAGAGCAACGCATATTCATTTTGAATATTGACTTCTCATCTTCTTTTTTTTTTTTTTTTTTTTTTTTAAAGATTTTATTTATTTATTTGACAGAGAGAGATCACAAGTAGGCAGAGAGGCAGGCAGAGAGAGAGGAGGAAGCAGGCACCCTGCTGAGCAGAGAGCCCGATGTGGGACTCGATCCCAGGACTCTGAGATCATGACCTGAGCCGAAGGCAGCGGCTTAACCCACTGAGCCACCCAGGCGCCCTGACTTCTCATCTTCTTATTTTAAAATTCAAAGTATGCTCCGCCACACACAGAAGGACTGAAGCAGACATTTTTAATTCTCTAGATACTGAAGCCGTATTTCTTAGGCTGATGCAAAACTTGGGCTCCCCGTTTCTCTTATTTAAATTCTCCTTTTCCCCATTGCTATATGCAGAGGATAAAGAAAAACATTCATCCTCATCGAGTATTACAGCAAGCAAAAGAGGCGAGGGCTGCTCTCTAAGAGGATTAAACACACAAAGAAGATAATTAACTTGCTGAGGCCCCACAGAAAATCATGGAGTAGCAAGAACAGCATTCAGAGTTCCTGTTAGCCTAGGAAAGATTCTGTCCAATAGCTCCGGTTCATGTCACAGCGTTCCTTTGTAGCCTCAAGTGTTAATATAAACTGAGAAAAAATTGAACCTCACACATACTGCAAAGAAAATAAGCTGTTAATAATTTACAAAACTGGTTTGTTCTTGAATATAGGTTGACCTCTACTTTGAGAGCAAAAGGCACTGCATTTTTGGCTACCATCTTTAAAATCATTCACAACAGCAATGAAACTCCAAGTAAGAAAATGTCACTGGGCAAAATGATGAGAATGCAGAGATACAGATTTACTTCTCAAAATACAAACCCTTATAATTGTTTATATATTTTGGGATACTTTCCCTGGGTGAGGAAATTAAGAGTGATTTTAATTTTTCTTCTTTGAGATTTTGTAGTCAAAAATTTTATAAAGAACATATATTTTTGTATCAGAAAAAATATGAAAGTTATAAAGTGCTTATATATTCTTCTCTAATATATAATAATTCCCCTTGAACATAATGTTCAGGCCTTAAATTTAGACATTAAACATGTACCTCATGTGTTGGAAAGCAAAAGGCCCAGTCGATCTGAAAAACAGTTCCAAGTCTTCCAAATTTGACTTATTCCCTGAGTACTGTTTATTTTAAATAGAATGCCAGACAGATAAGTCATCATCTAACTGAAGTGAAGCATAGACAGGAATCATTTTTAACAAGCAACTGGACATGGAAGGAAAGGGATAGAGTAAGAGAAAGCAGCTGGAGAGGACTTGGGACTTCTTTGATGCCTGCAGTTTCCTATATGCAAACAGCAGTGAGAAATGGGCAATGATTAATTTTAAAAACCATGCCTAAAGTTCTGGTATCCTCTAACATCTTAGAAATAAATATTATCAATACCCCTGACTATATTATCTCAGGAAAGATTTTAAATCATTCTGCCATAGTTATGTGTCATTAGGACATTCTTCACCGAATATCCCTTCTCCTACTGCTCTCTGACTTTGGGAAGCTTGACTGGATTCGTAGGTCTCTGCGCACATAGAGTTGATAGTCTCCTAGCCCTGAATAGCATTAGCTACACTAAATAATTCCTGTGGGTATCATCCTTAAGTCTAAAGGTCTAAGTCAAGAGTAAAAGCAAAAGGAAATTCAAGCATGAAAGGAATTTCTGCCTTCTTTTAAGTAGTGAGATGGGGCTATTAGACTACAGTTGATTGTGAGGATACCAATAAATGCGTGTTTAAAAAGAAATAGACTTAAATTTTAGAGGATAAAACCCACAATTTTCTTAGCATGTATTGCAATATCTTCTAAATATTAATATATTATAATTTGTTAGTTGAAAAATAAAAATATTTCTGTAAAGCCTGCACAATCCCTGCAGAGGTGCATCAAGGTTATAAATGGGCCAACACATGTGAAGGGACTGCCATCTGGTGGCTAAAAAAAAAAATATTATTTTTGTGTGGGATGGGGGTAAAAACTTGTTAAGGCAAACATTAGTATTTCCCCATTATCACATTTTATTAATCAAACACTTTTATCTTTAGGAGTTAAAAATGTTCAGGTAAATACACATATCTTGTATTTTAAAATATATAAATTATTTTGCTGATAATTTTTTTTTCTGTTTAACAGTGTAATATGTGCCAATATAGAAAATTTCTAAACTACGGAAAATTATAGAGCAGAAAGAAAAGTCTATAACCCCACCATCTAGAGACAATTATAGTCAACATTTTAATTACTTTTGTTCAAGTCCTTTTCTATGCATTCACAATTTTTCATATAATTGACATCACAGAAAGTAATCTATTTTGAGGGATACTTTAAAATATTAAAGTTACATTATGTGTTTTTAACCATGTGATTAAAACTTGCTGTGGTTTGAATGAGGTTCCTTTCCTGTAGGGAATAAATTATGCACATGCATGGATAAGTGAAAGAATATCTCGTTAGAAATTGCAATTGGCTCAATGCTGTTGGAAAATAAAGTGAGAAGTTTACAGTTCAGTGAGAATGTTAGGAAGAATTAACAGGAGTTGGAGAGGTATGGACCAAGCACCAGGAGCATGCCAGTTGGATACATGGTTGATAAGGATAACCGCTGAGGAAATTTGGGTCATGGACCGACATTATTGGATTTGCCTGTCACACGATAATAATAAAATATTTTGATACTAAATATGGAGGGCAGACTGAAATAATAGTTCTCAAAGCTGGCTAGGAAGCTTTGAGAACCTAGGAACCTAGGAAGCTTTAAAAATGCTGATCCTCAGACTTCAATCCAAACCAGTTAAATCAGGATCCTTGGGAATGAGATTTTTTTATAAATTTTCCCAGATGGTATTATTATATAGCATGGGGTGAGAATCTCTAGACTAAAGAGAGATGAAACTAGATATAGAAGTACCACTTAGAAGGGTGTCACATTAGATCATGTGAAAAATGGTGTGTTCCTAAATGGGGTGAGTGACAGCATACACGACAGTTATTTAATTGGCATAAGTTGATAACTGCACACGAGGAATCAAAGATCATTCTCTGATGCTGCCTTGGTAAATGATGGTGTCAGCAGGAAATACAGCCAATTGGGCACATATGTGGGAAGTGGGGAGCATATTAAGAGGCTAGCATCTTCCTTTAAATTCATCACCAGTGACACAAACACACTTGGATATAATTCCTGTTTTCCCTAGTATAAAACCTTGGGCTGGCTTATTTCTCTTAGCTCCACCCACCCTTTAATTCACTCCTATGCAGTGGGGGACACCCGGACTCCACAAATCACATGTTAGGCTCTTCCAGCAGGGGCAAGAAAGGATCTACAATACAAGAGGAAGAAAGGATTTGCTCTTTCCTGTTTGATTCTTGGGGTGCTTCCAATCTGCTAAGGGTTCTACTAAAAATCTCTCTGGCTGTACTTGTTCACCCCTGTAGCAGTCATGCTATTCTGTACCCGCCACCGAATCCAGTTCACGATTTTTACACTCACAGAATGAGCCTCATCACCAGCCTCCACAGACACAGCACTAACTGGCTGGTGTCTGCTCCCCAGAAGTCTAGGTTTCAACCCCCAGGGCTCCTTCTCTAAGTTTTTCTCTTTTTCCTTTAGGCCTACACCTGCTTCCACTAGACCCACCTTACAAAAGATGCTTAAAAGAGTTATTCAAGATGAAACGAAAAGATGCTAATTAGTCAACAGACATAAAAACATACAACCCTGGTAGAGGTGTGTTAGTGCCTCAGCCAGAAATATGAGGGACTGTTTACCACTTAACCCTAGGATAAAGGTTAACATATCAGGGCATTAAAAAATAAGTATAGCTACAATAATTTGTTAATGGATACATATCACAAAGGTGAGATAAATTGTGACATTAAAAACATAAAATGGGAGGGGCGCCTGGGTGGCTCGGTGGGTTGAAGCCTCTGCCTTCGGCTCAGGTCATGATCTCAGGGTCCTGGGATCGAGCCCCACATCGGGCTCTCTGCTCAGTGGGGAGTCTGCTTCCTCCTCTCTCTCTGCCTGCCTCTCTGCCTACTTGTGATCTCTGTCTGTCGAATAAATAAATAAAATCTTAAAAAAAAAACATAAAATGGGAGAGTTTTGTAAGCAATCGAATTTAAATTGTTATCAGCTTAAAATAGACCGTTATATTTATGTTTTCTATAAGCCTTATGGTAATGGCAAAGGAAAAAACTAGGAAACCAAAGAATATCACATGGAAAATTATCAATTTCAAAAGAAAGCAGCAAGAGAGGAAGAAAAGAACACAGACTTACAGAACAGTTCCAAAACAATAAGAGGGCATCAGTAAGTCCTTACATACATATAGGCTCAAAAAGCCTATATAAATGAATATAAAAAATATAAGTGAATATAAAAAATACGTCCCAGGCGCCTGGGTGGTTCAGTGGGTTAAAGCCTCTGCCTTCGGCTCAGGTCATGGTCCCTGAGTCCTAGGATCGAGTCCCGCATCTGGCTCTCTGCTCAGCCGGCAGCCTGTTCCCTTCTCTCTCTCTCTCTCTCTGCCTACTTGTGATCTCTCTCTCTAATAAATAAGTAAAATCTTAAAAAAAAAAAAATGTACCATGCAAGGAAAAACCAAAAGAGGCCTGGGTAGCTAAACTTACATCAGACAAAACAGACTTTAAGCCAAAAATAATAATGAGAGACAAAGGAGGTCATTATATAATGACAAAGGGGTAAATTCATCAAGAGGAAATAAAGTTATAAATATATATACACTCAACTCAGAGCACTTAAATACATTAAGCAAATACCAACCAATCTGTGGGTAGAAATGGGAAACAATGCAGAACTAATAGAGGACTTCAGTGTCCTACTTTCAACAAATGATAGATCATCTAGACAGAAAATCAACAAAGAATCATTGGACTTGACCCATATTTTAAACCAAATGGACCTAACAGACATATATAGAACATTTTATCCAAGAGCAACAAAATAAACAGTCTTCTCAGAGAGCACATGGAACGTTCTCCAGGAGAGAACACATAAGTCACAAAACAAATCAGAGTGAATTAAAGAAGATTAATATTGTGCCAACTGTCTTTTCCAACCACAATTATATGAAACTGGAAATAAATAATAGGAGAAAAGCTGGACCAAAATTTATGAGACGCAGCAAAAGCGGTTCTAAGAGGGAAGTTTATAAAAACATGAAAACAAAAGAAAGATAAAAGGGCACCTGGCTGGCAAAGTCGGTAGAGCATGACTCCTGATCTCTGGATTGTGAGTTCGAGCCCCACAATGTGCATAGAGATTACTTAAAAAAAATCTTGGGACACCTGGGTGGCTCAGTTGATTAAGCTTCTGACTCTTGATTTCAGCTCAGGTCATGATCTCAGGGTCGTCAGATCAAGGCCCTCATTGGGCTCCATACTTTGTACAGGGTCTGCATGAGATTCTCTCCCTCTCTCTCTTCTGCGCCTCCCCCTGCTTGCATGCTCTCTCTAAATAAATAACTAAACAAAGTCTTTGAAAGAATAAGGAAAAAGAAAGACATCAAGTAAAAACAACAACAACAATAACAACAAAAACCCTAATTTTATACATCATGGAAATAAAAGAAAAAAACAAAGTAAGTCCAAAGTTAGCAGAAGAAAGGAAATAACAAAGATCCCAGTGGGGAAAAGAAGGAGAGAAAGAAAGAAAAAAAGCAAGCAAACAAGCTGAAAAGACCAAGCAAAGAACTGATTTTTTTGAAAGATACACAAAACTGACAAATCTTAAGTAGACTAAGAAAAATGAGAGAAGACTCAAATAAATAAAATCAGAAATAAAAGAGGAGACATTGAAATATACCACAGAAATATAAAAGATCATAAGAGATTTTGAACATTTATCCATTTATATGTCAACAAACTGGATGACCCAGAAGAAACAGATAAATTCCTAAAACATACTTACCAAGACTGAATCATGAAGAAATAATAAAATTGCATTAGACTTATTAGGAGCAAGAAGATTGAATCAGTATTCAAAAACCTCCCAACAAAAAGCCTACTGCCAGATGGCTTCACTTGTGAGTTATACCAAATATTGTTTTTTTGAATGAATGTTTTTTTAAAAAAGATTTTATTTATTTGACAGAGAGAGAGAGAGAGATCATAAGCAGGCAGACAGGCAGGCAGAGGAGGGGAACAGGCTTCCCACTGAGCAGAGAGCCTGATGTGGAGCTCGATCCCAGGACCCTGAGATCATGACCTGAGCTGAAGGCAGAGGCTTAACCTACTGAATCACCCAGTCATCTCCCAAATATTTAATTAAGAATTAACATGAGTCCCTTTCAAAATCATTTGAGGGGTGCTTGGGTGGCTCAGTGGATTAAAGCCTCTGTCTTCAGTTCATGTCATGATCCCAGTGTTCTGGGATTGAGCCCCGAATCAGGCTCTCTGCTCATCCGGGAGCCTGCTTCCCCCCTTCTCTCCCTCTCTGCCTACTTGTGATCTCTGTTTGTCAAATAAATAAATAAACTCTTTTTAAAAAAATCATTCAAAAATTTGAGAGGATGAGACACTCATAAAGCCATTTTTTGAGGCCAACATTACTCTGATATGAAAGTCAAATAAGGATACTACAAGAAAACTATAGATAAATATCCCTGATAAATATATATACAAAATTCTTAACAAAATATTAGCAATAAAATTCAATAGCACATTAAAAGGATCATACATTGGGTGCCTGGGTGCCTCAGTTGGTCAAGCAACTGCCTCCAGCTCAGATCATGATTCGGGAGTACCAGGATCAAGTCCCACATCGGGATCCCAGCTCCATGGGGAGTCTGCTTCTCCTTTTGACCTTCTCCTCTCTCATGCTCTCTCTCACTGTATCTCACTCAAATAAAGAAATAAAATCTTTTGTCTGTACTGTTGATATCCAGGATCTATAAAGAACTCCTCAAACTCAACACACACAAAACAGACAATCATATAAAAAAAATGGGCAGAAGATATGAACAGACACTTCTCCAATGAAGACATACAAATGGCTATCAGACACATGAAAAAATGTTCATCATCACTAGCCATCAGGGAGATTCAAATTAAAACCACATTGAGATATCACCTTACACCAGTTAGAATGGCCAAAATTAGCAAGACAGGAAACAACATGTGTTGGGGGGATGTGGAGAAAGGGGAACCCTCTTACACTGTTGGTGGGAATGCAAGTTGGTGCAGCCTCTTTGGAGAACAGTGTGGAGATTCCTCAAGAAATTAAAAATAGAACTTCCCTATGACCCTGCCATTGCACTCCTGGGTATTTACCCCAAAGATACAGATGTCATGAAAAGAAGGGTCATCTGTACCCCAATGTTTATAGCAGCAATGGCCACGGTCGCCAAACTGTGGAAAGAACCAAGATGCCCTTCAACGGATGAATGGATAAAGAAGATGTGGTCCATATACACTATGGAGTATTATGTCTCCATTAGAAAGGACAAATACCCAACTTTTGTAGCAACATCGACGGGACTGGAAGAGATTATGCTGAGTGAAATAAGTCAAGCAGAGAGAGTCAATTATCATATGGTTTCACTCATTTGTGGAGCATAACAAACAGCATGGAGGACATGGGGAGATAGAGAGGAGAAGGGAGTTGGGGGAAATTGGAAGGGGAGGTGAACCATGAGAGACTATGGACTCTGAAAAACAATCTGAGGGTTTTGAAGGGGTGGGGGAGGGTGGGAGGTCGGAGTACCAGGTGGTGGGTATTATAGAGGGCACGGATTGCATGGAGCACTGGGTGTGGTGCAAACATAATGAATACTGTTATGCTGAAAATAAATAAAAAGTAAATTTAAAATAAAAAAAAGAAATAAAATCTTTAAAAAAAGGATCATACATCATGATTAAGTGGGATTATTGCTGAGATGGAAATACAGTTCAACATGTACAAATCAATAATTGTGATGTATCACATTAATAGAATGAAAGACAAAATCATATGATCGTCTCAATAAAGGCAGGAAAAGCATTTCACAAAATACAATATCCTTTTATGATAAAAATGTTCAATTTGGGTATAAAGGAAACTATTTCAACATAACAAAGGCTTCATATGACAAGCCCACATGATGAAAGGTTGAAAACTTTTTCCTCTACAATCAGAACAAAACTAGGGTGTGTACTCCCACCATTCCTATTCAAGATAGTACAGGAAGTCCTAGCCTGAGCAATCAGATAAGAAGAAATAAAAGGCTAATGAATCAATGAACACTACTTCAAAGACTAATGATGTAATATATGTTGGCTAATTTAATTCAAATAAATAAATAAAATAAAATAGCACAGAGTTCTGATAAAAAAGAAGAAATAAAAGTCATTCAAGGGGCACCTGGGTGGCTCTGTGGGTTAAGCTTCTGCCTTTGGCTCAGGTCATGATCCCAGAGTCCTGGGATTGAGTCCCACATCAGGCTCTCTGGTTAAAATGTTCATGCTACCCAAAACCATCTATAGATTCAATGTAATCGCTATCAAATTTCCAATGGCATTTTTTACAGAAATAGAAAAAAAAAATCCAAAATTTGTATGTAATCACAAAAGACCCCCAATACAGGTAACTGTCTTGAGAAATAAGAACAAAGCTGGAGGCACTGAACTTCCTGATTTCAAACTATAGTACAAAGCTATGGTAATCAAAATAGTATGGTACTAGCGTGAAAACAGGCATATAAATCAATGGAACAAAATCAAAAGCCCAGAAATAAACCTTTGTATATAGTGTCAACTAATACTTGATGAGGGAGCTGAGGATAGACAATAGGGGAGATAATTCAATAAATGATGTTGGGAAAACTGAGTAATTATATGCAGAATAATGAAATTAATGAGATGGTATAAAGACTTAAACATAAGAACTAAAGTGATAAAACTTAAAAACAAAAACAAAAACAAAAACAGGGGTGCCTGGGTGGCTCATTCAGTTAAGCATCTGCCTTCGGCTCAGGCCATGATCCCAAAGTCCTGGGATATAGCCCCAAGCTCAGTTCCTGCTCAGCGGGGAGTCTGCTTCTCCCTCTCACTCCCCCTCCACTCACTTTCTCTCTCTCAAATAAATAAATACAATCTTGAAAAAATAATACCAGAAAAAAGAAGGACAAAGCTCCTGGACTTTGGTCTTAGCAAAGATTTTTGGGATATGACACCAAGGGCACAAGCAACAAAAGCAAAAATCAGCATGTGAGACTACATCAAACTAAAACACAACAGCATAGCAAAAGAAATAACAAAAAGAAAAAGCAAGCTATGGAATGGGAGACATATTTGCAAACCATATATCAGATAAGGAGTTAATACACCAAATATATAAAGAACTTATAAATTCAAAAGCAAAAAAACAACCCAATTTAAAAATCAGTAGAGGAACTGAATAAACATTTTTTCAAAGAAGGAATACAATGGCCAACAGGTACATGAAAAGGTACTGGACATTACTAATCACCAAGAAAATGCAAATCAAGACCATAAGATATTATTTCCCAAATCTGTTAGAATTTGGGATGCCTGAGTGGCTCAGTCTGTTAAGTGCCTGCTTTCAGGTCAGGTCATGATCCAAGGGTCCTGGGGTTAAGTCCCACAATGGGTTCCCTGCTCAGCAGAAAGCCTGCTTCTCCCTTTCCTTCTGCTACTCTCCCTGCTTGTGCATACACTTGCTCTCTCTCTCTGTCAAATAAATAAAATCTTGGGAAAAAAAAGATGTTAGAATGGCTATCATCAAAAAGAGAAAAAAAAAGTGTTTGTGTTGATGTGGAAGAAATGGAACATTTGTGCCTTGTTGATGGAAATGTAAATTGGTATAGCCACTATGGAAAACAGTATGGAGTTTTCCAAAAGAAAAAAAAAATTGAGCTCATCTATGATCCAGTAAGCCCATATCTGAGTATATATTCAAGGAAAATGAAATAAGTATTTTGAAGAGATATCTGTACTCCCATATTCATTGTAGCATTATTTCAATGGCCAAGATATGGAACCAACCAAAGTGTCCATCCATGGATCAATGGATAAACAAAATGTGATATATATGTAATGCGGTAGATATGTATAATGGAATATTACTCAGCCATAAAAAATGAAATCTTGCATTTTATAACAACATGGATGGAATTCGAGCGCATTATGCTAACTAAGTCAGGCAGAGAAAGATACCCCATGATTTCACTTATATGTGGAATCTAAATTTAACAAAGCAAAACAAGCTGATAGATACTGAGAACAGATTGGTGTTGTCCAAAGATGGTGAGGGGGAGAGTGAGGAAAGGGGGAGAGAGCAAAATGGGGTCAAAAGGTACAAAATTCCACTTCTAAAATAAATAAGGCATGGGGATGTGATGTACAGTATGGAAACTATAGTTAATAATACTGTACTACATATTCAAAAGTGATCATTTTGCAATACACACAAGTATCGAAGCATTATGTTGTATATCTGAAACTATTATATGTCAGTTATACCTCAATTTTTAAAAATTAGCAGCTTGAGGGGTGCCTGGGTGGCTTAGTTATTAAGCATCTGCCTTTGGCTCAGGTCATGATCCTAGGGTGCTGGGATCGAGCCCCACATGGGGCTCCCTGCTTAGCAAGGAGTCTGCTTCTTCCTCTTCCTCTGTCTGCTTGTGTTCTGGCTCTCACTCTCACTCTCCATATCAAATAAATAAAATCTTTTTACAAATTAACAGCTTGAAATATCACAAATTTGTTATCCCACAGTTTCTATGTGTTAGGAGTCCAGCATGTTTTAACTGGGACTTCTGGTCACTATTTTAAAGGCTGAAATCAGGTTGTGGGCCCACTGTTTACTCATCTGGAAGCTGAACTAGAGACTGCATCAAGTCTCCCTCAAGAACTTTATTATCCCCCCCCCCCAATCCACAGTGTCGCTCTGTCATTAATTAGATTTTTCTCAATATGGCCTATTATTTTGTTCCTTTTTTTCTATTTTTATCCGGTGCCATTGCGGGTTTTTTTTTTTTTTTTAAAGATTTTATTTATTTCTTTGTCAGAGAGAGAGAGAGAGCACATGCAGGGAGAGCAGCAGGCAGAGGGAGAAGCAGGCTCTTCACTGAGCAAGGAACCCAATGCAGCAAGATCCCAGGACCCTGGGATCTTGACCTGAGCGGAAGGCAGACACTTAACCACCAGGTGTCCTGCCACAATGTTTACTACACTTCAAATTGAAAAAAATATTCATGATATCTAGAGAAGTCTTCTCCCTTGTTTTTTAAGACTGTATTTAGTCCATCAACAGATGAATGGATAAAGAAGAGGTGGTATATATACACAATGGAATACTATGCAGTCATCAAAAGAAATGAAATCTTGCCATTTGTGATGACATGGATGGAACTAGAGGGTATCATGCTTAGCGAAATAAGTCAAGCAGAGAAAGACAACTATCATATGATCTCCCTGATATGAGGAAGTGGAGATGCAACATGGGGGGTTAAAGGGGTAGGAGAAGAATAAATGAAACAAGATGGGATTGGGAGGGAGACAAACCATAAGTGATTCTTAATCTCACAAAATAAACTGAGGGTTGCTGAGGGAAGGGGGGTTGAGCGAAGGGGGGTGGGGTTATGGACATTGGGGAGGGTATGTGCTATGGTGAGTGCTGTGAAGTGTGTAAACCTGGATTCACAGACCTGTATCCCTGGGGATAAAAATATATGTCTATAAAAAATAAAAAATTAAAAAAAAGTATATAGTCAATAGTATTGTAATAGCATTGTATGGTCTGTGGTGAGCATAGCATAGAGTTTTACAATCACTATGGTGTTCACCTAAACTACTGTAACAATGTATAACAGCTATACTTTAATAAAAAAGGAAAAATAAACCTTTGATAAACATCTTCAAAAAAAAAGAGATTGTATTTATTTTTAGAGAGAGAGAAAAAAAGTGTGCAAGGGAGAAGGGAGGAGCAGAGGAAGGAGGAGAGAATCTCAAGCCGACTCTGCCATGCCTTGCACAAAGCCTGTCCCAGGGCTTGATCTCATGACCCTGAGATCATAACCTGAACTGAAACCAAGGGTTGGATGATTAATGGACTAAGCCATCCTGGTGCCAGTTTTTTTCTTTTAGAGTGTGTCAGCTAGTTTTGGTCTTTTGCTATTCTATTAGCATTAGTATGTAGAGGTTCATTTTAAACAATTGGGACTATTATTTGGAATTCTATTGAATCTGTCTATCAATTTGGAAATGTATTAGTTTTCAAGGGTTGCCATAACAAAATACCACAGACTGGGTGGCTAAAACAACAGAAATTGATCTTTTTCATTGTTCTGGAGGATATAAGTCCAAGATCAAGGTGTTACAGGTTTGGTTTCTTCTGGGCCTCTCTCCTTGGCTTGCAGATGACTGCCTGCTCCTATGTGGTCATCCATTGGTCTGTGTTGTCTGTGTACTCATCTAATAAAGTCGCCTGTTACATTGGAATAGAGCTCACCCATATCTCATTTTATCTTCATTACCCCTTTCAAGGCCTTACCTCCAATCTCCAAATATAGTCACGTTCTGTTGTTAGACTTGAAGGTATGGATTTGAGAGAGAGGCATAATTTAGCTTGTAATAGGGGAGCACTGACATTTTTCCAATATTGAATCTTCCAATTCATAAACACAATGTATCCATCTATTTATTTTTATATTCTTTAATGCTTTTCAGTAAAATTTATCTTTCTCCAGAGGTCTTAAAAATTTTGTTGAATATTCTCAATTTACTTCAACAGATCCTCACTCCTTCATTTTGCACTGTTTCGTGTCTTAGAGTGTTGCCATTTATGGACTCCATCAAAAGGTTTCCTTGTCTCCTGACTTCTGAATAGGTTTAGCTAGTGAGAAGCATGGACAGGAGATCTGAGTATTTATGCCCTTACTGCTTGTCTACTACTGAACTCACCATGGTTGGATGCACCTGTGTTCCTCTCCTGAGTCTTGCAGTTCTAGCCTTCTCTTGCAGCCATAGCTCTGGGAATTCAGGTTCAGATAACAGCTCCCTATCAATTAATTGCCCACTCAAATTTATGGTTAGAACCCCATCTTCTCCCTGGGTTTCACCATTCCTTGTTGGTTACTTTTTTTCCCTTCTTTTTTTGAGAGTGAGAGAGAATGAACACATAAGGGATAAAGTAGGGGAGGGAGGGAACCTAAGTAAGCTCCAAAATCAGTGTGGAGCTCCACACTGGGCTTGTTCTCAAGACACTGAAGTCATGACTTGGGCTGAAATCAAGAGTCAGAGGCTTAAGCAACTCAGCCACTAGGTGTTCCCTTATTGGTTACTTTTGATCCTGACTATATCATAGTAAACTGATCCATTCATTAACCTCTCCTCAATTTCTACATTTCAGTGTGCCAGATTTTTTTTTTTTTTTTTTTTTTTTTTTTTTTTTTGCTGGGAAACATACTTGGTCAGATTTAATTTCAAGTACTTTTTATGTCCTGATGCTATTTTATATGGCACATTTTAAAATTACATTTTGTTTGTTGCTAGTTATAGAAATGCAGTTTTGCAATACTTTTTTTTTTTAAAAATCCAGCAACCTTGCTAAACTTTCATTACTTCCAATAATATATGTTAGGTCTTTAAAACATTTTTCTTTAAATATAATTTCTATAAATAATCTTTAAATCATTATAGATTCATAACTTCCTTTGCAACACTTATGCCTTCTTGGGTTTTCTAAACATCTAATAAAAAGAATACTGTGTTGGAATGATATTACACTAATTGCATTAATCTGTCTTCTAATATTAAACTCCTCTTGAAGTCCACACCATTGATCAGGATAGAAAACACTCTCAAAAATCAGAATCCAAACGAGAAGGAAGTACACTTTTTCAAAACCAGTTTTTCCCTGTATTTTCTTTTGTTTTAAATTGAAGTATCATTGACATACGATGTTATATTAGCTTCAGGTGTACATCATAGTGATATGACAATTCTGTAAATTATGCAATGCTCACCACCATAAGGATAGTTACCATCTGTCACTATATAAAGTCATATACATTCTTTAGAGATAAGGTAGTTTATCAGTTAAATGCTTACACACAATGAACAGCAAATGGATATATATGAGTATTTTACTGATTAGCTGTTTTTTGTCTTATTTTATTCAGCAATGCAGTTATCCAATCAGTAAACAAATATTTGTTGAGCTTCCACTAAATGCCATACACTCTTCAGTACTAGAGTACAAAGATGCCAAAGCCATAACCATTGCCATTAAGAAGCTCATAATTTTGTGAGTGAATGGAGTCTCCGTGTGTTTTAGGATCACAGGGTGACGTCGGCCAAGAGGAAGTAGAACCAAAGATATTGTTAAACGCATAGGGCAAGTCTATACAGATGAACAAAATGCTAAGAAAAAAGAATGTGGAAGTACTTCAAGTCCCCACTCAAGACTTGAATTTTGAAATATGATACATTTATTACAAAAAAGAGGAGGGAGAAGGAAACATTCAGTCATTTGTGCTGATTTATTAGATGTGCTAAATAAAATATTACAGTCTTGCGGCTAAAATAGTGAAGGAATCACAAAAATCTGTCTCTGGTTTACATTCTAACATCAAAGGAAAGAAACAACTTGCCCCCGAAAGGACGTTTCCTGCTTACAAAGGGTTTTTTTTTTTTTTTTTTTTTTTTTACAAAGGTTTTGTATGAAGAGACAACCGAGAGGTCCCGTGGTTACACAGAGCAGCAATACCCATACTCTATGTGGGGTGGCTGCAGGAAGGTAATATCAAAGTTTCTATTTATACTTAGTTTTTGGATTCTGCTACTGTGTTTTTGCCTAATTATAAAGTACGTGTGTTTACCATACACATTATGACCTCCATAAGAGAGTGCAGACTCCATTTCATTGATGCGAGTATTTTATCAAAAACGTTTGGGGACCACTGTTGTAGAGTCCTTCCAAATCCTTAAAAGGGAAAGTGATTTAAATTGAACTGTTTTAAAGTCACAGAACACATCTAAAACGCGAGCAGTACAGGAATTTTTATACAGAGCGCCTGGAGAAATTGTTTTCTTACGGGCCTTAACTTGTAGACAACCCGAGGGGTTGCCTTTGTAGTTGTTAATAAGAAGTGGGAAAAAAAAAAAAATTCTCAAACGATGTGTGGCGGTTTGGGCCGCCCTGGGCACAGCTGGGCTTGTTCTGTCTAGACGTTCGGATAACACGCACAGTCCGGCTGGGGGGATAGCTGGGCGCCTCATCCACACGGGCCGCGAGGTCCAGCGTCCCGAGACGCACAGTCAGTCACAGCTCTCGCACTCACCAAACTCCGCCC
This sequence comes from Mustela putorius furo, assembly GCF_011764305.1. Taxonomy (NCBI): domain Eukaryota; kingdom Metazoa; phylum Chordata; class Mammalia; order Carnivora; family Mustelidae; genus Mustela; species Mustela putorius. The sequence continues at coordinate 32,464,341 of NW_025422368.1, read as the reverse complement.
GGAGACAGAAAGACCGTTTGTGGCTGGTCAGAGCTGGGCACGGGGGCGTCCAGCCGAGAGTCTAGAATTCCTCCAGGCAGACGTAACCGGCGTGCGGCTGGCGTCACGTGCCCAACGAGTGCGGATTTCGCGCCTGCGCGCTGCTGTCCTCATGCGCTCTGCGACCGGGCAAACTTGCCTCCTCGCTAGTTCGTCACTTCCGACGGACGCTTGGCGACATTGGGATCGTCATTTCCTGCCAGTACCGGTGTGGACGGTGCGGGTCGTGGCCGCCGGTTCTCCGGTTCTCCCCCCTCCCCTACTTTCCTCCCTCCTTCCCTCTCCCTCCCTTGGCGGCTGTCGGTCGCCCGTCGCAGACTCCCTGACCCATCCCCAACCCTTTCCTGACCTCGGTCCTACCCGATTGGCCTCTTTTTTCCTGGGTTTTTTTTTTTTTTTTTTTTTGGCCCAGTCCCTGCCGCCAGTGTCAGGGCGGGGGCCTTGAGCCAGAGGCTGCGGCGGAGGGAAAAAAAGACAAGACGACCCCCGGCTCCGCAGCGGGATCGCTCGGTTCGCCGCCGCCATGGCAATGAGGCAGACGCCGCTCACCTGCTCGGGCCACACGCGGCCTGTGGTTGATTTGGCCTTCAGTGGCATCACGCCCTATGGCTATTTCTTAATCAGCGCTTGCAAAGGTGAGTTGGGCCCCTGGATCCGGGTCCCTGAAGGCTAGGACTGGGCCGGAAGTAGAGTGGCGGGTACTCCCCGTGCGGAAGCGGGACCTCGGTCTTTGAGATCCGGGCCAACAGGAGTCTGATGGGGGAAAACGGTGTATTAGGGAATTCTGCAGTTGGAGCCAAAGGAGGCTTTTCTGATTGTCTGACGAGGCTAAGTACTGCCCCCAACTTAAGCCTCTCATTTTACTTTTGTTGCTGTGTCTGGAGAAGCGGGGCTGTACCCTTGCCTAGACGCCCCAGCCATCATATACTGTAAATAATCTTTCAAGGATGTGGGGAATGGAGAAGATAGGCCAGGCGAAGTGGTATCTTACGTTATTTTACAGACTTGTTATTGCCTTTATTTTACTGGACATTCCTTTGTGGTATTAACCCCACTTTTTCAATTGGAAACCGAGGTTCAGGTTAAGAAGTTTGTCCAAAATAAGACTGAAATCAAGGTTATTTTGATGCAGATCAGTATTCTTCTCACCGAATTACAAATGCTTCAATGAGAATGTCTGGCTCAGCTCTTCAGTTTGTTTATTTCTGGACGTTTTTAGTGACCCCAGTGGATGAGAACAGTTACACAACAAAAGCATTTTAACACTTTGTTACTTAACACGATCACTTTATGTTTGAGTCTTAGATTTTAAGTGATTCGAACTTCTAAATCATACCTCTTTTTAAATGTGTTTTAGACGGGAAACCTATGCTCCGCCAGGGAGATACAGGAGACTGGATTGGAACATTTTTGGGTCATAAGGGTGCTGTTTGGGGCGCAACATTGAATAAGGATGCCACTAAAGCAGCTACAGCAGCTGCAGATTTCACTGCGTAAGTATAGCCAAATCGGCCAGTTTGGAAGATGTCACGGATTATGTTGTGAAGTCCTCAGATCTTCAGCTTCAGTGATTCATAAAATTCTGCCCCAATGCTTACCATATAGAGTACATGATGTTTGACCTCGCTAAAATTCTACTCTGGTCCTTCTTGCTTTTGTTCCTCTTCCGTGGTTCTCATCAATTTTCAGAGACTTTAAATGACTTAATCTGTATGTCTGGATTGGGACCGAGGAATCTGCCTTATTGACAAGCAGTCTACATAATGAATCTTGGAGGTCATGCTTAGAAAGGCTCAACATGTGCTTCCTGAGTGGTATCACACTCTTCTGTGATGCCCTAGTGCTGATGGCCTAGATTTTAGCCCTCTCTCACTCCGGTTTTGTTAACTGGCTTTACCCATATTTCCCAAACTCAATTACTCTTCATTTTCTAAGTTTTTTAAGATTGAAATTTAAATATTCTTGATTTTTCCCCCTTATATCTACGTTGATTCTACCAGCAGAGTGTCTCCGATGATGTTTTTTATGTCTCTACCACTAGTACCTTTCCTGTCTTTTCATCTTCAATAGTCTTCCTAAAAACAAATTTCATGTCACTTCTCTAATGATCTTCCTGGCCTCCCTCTGCAGTTTCAGTGGTTCATGACCTCAAGTGAACCCAAATATGACCTGAGAAGCTTTAAAATACTCAGATGCATGTGTCTGACAAATTCTGATTTAATTGGCCTGGGGATGGAATCCCCAACATCATTTTTTCTTTCCTAAAGTTCTGATGTTAAGCCTTAGAATCACTGGCCTATAGGGTGCCTGGTTGGCCCAGTTGGTTAAGTAGCTTCCTTTGGCTTGGATCATGATCCCAGCGTCCTGGGATCAAGCCCCATATTAGGCTCCCTGCTCAGTGGGGAGCCTGCTTCTTCCTCTCCCTGCCACTCTGCTTGTGCGCGCGTGCTTGCTCTCCCTCTCTCTCTGTCAAATAAATAAAACCTTAAAAAAATTAAAAAAGGAGAATCACTAGGCTAAAGGTTAAATTTCAGTTGTTGGCCAGTTTAAAATTTGGCCTCATCCTAGTTTATCATTATCATCTGAATCTGCACACCAAATGCTCTACAGTCTAGTTATACTAAACTTACTGTTGGCCAGAATACACCTTAACTATTTTGGTTTTTGGCTTTTGCATGATAGAGTGACTTGTAGTGACCCACTTTCCCCTTCAGGGCACTTTCATAATTTACATAATCTTGCGTATTCTAGTTCCTAATTCTGTTTATGACTTAGTAGACCCTTAAATGTTTAAACTGATGAAGGCAATGTCAAGAGCTGTTGTATATGATAGTAAACCTTGTTAGACTCAAGTCTGGAAAGTAAATGTAGTCTTGTTTTTCTTTCTTCTTTTTCTTTCTTTTCTTTCTTTCACAGAATTCCAGACTAGGAGCAATTGTAACTGTGTTGCTTCTTTGTTTTAAGCAAATCAAATATATGAAGTTTATTTAAAAAAAATGAGGGCAGATTGATTGTGGTGATGGATATGTGGCTCTATGCATTTGTTGAAACATGTAGATTTCGGTAGCACAAAATGAATTTTACTGTATATAAAATTAAAAAATAAATTACAATTTTTTTTTTAAGATTTTATTTATTTATTTGACAGACAGAGATCACAAGCAGGTAGAGAGGCAGGCAGAGAGAGAGAGAGGAGGAAGCAGGCTCCCTGCTGAGCAGAGAGCCCGACGTGGGGCTCGATCCCAGGACCCTGAGATCATGACCTGAGCCGAAGGCAGAGGCTTAACCCTCTGAGCCACCCAGGCGCCCTAAATTACAATTTTTTAAATAAGGAGAGGGAGATGTAGTGCTTACCTGGGATTAAATTTGAGATGATAAGAGATCTGTAAGAAAAGTTTTAAGTGTGAGCAGTCTGAACTTTTTTCTGTGTCTTCAGTGAATAGATTTCTTAGTATGTTTTTATGCATACTAAGGCTTTGTCCTGGGCCTTGTTGTGATTGTATGTTATACTGATGAAATAAGGAGCTGCTTGAATTTATATAAATCCTTTAATGTCAGTAGCTTCAGGTCAAATATTCCTTCAGATGTCAGCATGCTACTTGTAATGTGGCATTCTCCTTTGTTAATTTGGCAAAAGTGATTCTCAGGTGGAAGGCATATGGTGAAAGGGTTCATTCCTTGTGCTCACACTTTACTTGTGTTCAGACTTCTAGCACTTTTATAATACTTAATTTATGTGTTCTTGCTTTTTGAGGTCAGGTTCTATTTTTTATATTCTCTGGCTTATTTAATACCTTATGTTTGTTGAGTAAATAACTAGAGGAAGTTTTCTAAACTACAGGGCAAAGAATGGGTGAATGATAGATCTTAATTTTGCTTCTGGAACACTTGGATATGATACGCATAAGTTTAGCTTTTTCCCCCCTTCATCTCCTCCAAAGTTTATTTTTTGCTCATTCTAGCAGGAACATTGTCATTGGGAATGAATGTCATTGATTCTATAACAAAGATAGAAATTGGGATTTTCAACTCTAGATTTCAGAGGGTAGGTCTATTTAATTAATTAATTTGTTTGTTTGGTAGGTAGGTAGGTTTTAAAAATGCATTGATCATTATTGAATCTAGGTCCCAGTCTGCTGTGATAAGTTAGTAATTAATAATGTGGTATTTAAAATTAAATATAATTAGGTTTTAAATGTAACAAGATGTTAGACACTATAAACAGCATTAAAAAAAAGACAAGCTTTTGAATTGCAATTCTGAAAGGATACATTTTTGTTAACCTATTTCTGCGCCCTATCAGTGTTAATTACTTGAGCAGAATGCTCTGTCACCTCCTGCCTCATGGTCTTGCCCTGATTTTTAAGAGACTTGTGCAAAAACTTGTTGAGAAAGATGCTTGTGTCTGTAAAATCTGCAAAGACTTTTTTGGTTTGTACGTTTGAGCAAGTGATAATACAGTCCTTGGGAAGATAAAGAAGTAGACAGAAATTATTGCATATGATAATGGCCTCTGAAATGGAGAGTGAAAAAGGCGTGGAAAAATATGGCACTTTAAATACTTAATATAGTGAGTCTTGGAAAGAGTAGTCAGCATTGTATCTTACTGCCAGAGGAACAGTTATCTTTATTTAGGTCACTTACAGAACATTAATAACCCAAGTCCCACATTCTAGGACATGACTCTGGGTAGATATTCAGTGTTGTTTTAACATTTCTAGTCTCAGTGTCTATGTTTATAAGTAGCCCTGTGTGAGCGTGAGCCCTGTATCCTGACTCTGTACTCGAATCCTATGACCTTGGGAATTCATTTAACCTCTTAGTGTCATCATCTGTAAAAATAAGAATATAAATAGTACTTATCAAAAAAAAAGGAATAGTTACTTTAATATCAGTTGTGAATATTAAAGGAATTAAAATATTTCTGATATTTAGAACATTACCTAAAATCTAATGAGTATATAAATGTTATGTATGTAAGGTAAGGATGATAGCTATCATTCCCACTAGACCAAATTCATATTTGTTATTTTGGAACTTCTGTGGCTAAGGCCATGAAACGTTCTGGTTTTGTGCAAGGAAGGTTGAGTAGATTTAAATATGAAGAGGAAATGCTTTTGGTCCCCCCTCCCCACACCCTCACACCCCCCCCATTTCCTGCTTTATCATGGTGAAAAGATGTAAGCTTCACTTTGGTTAGGCCTGAGTTGATGTGCTAGCTATGCTTTGTGTTTCTAGTTTGGTCATGGGTTGCTTCTTAAAACTTAGCTTTGGTATCTTAAAATGGGTATAAGACCACATGGTTATTGAGAGGATTTGAGAGATCTTTTTCCACTTACATCCTTGGAGTCTAGCATAGCATCTTTGCATAGTAGCTGCTCAGTAAATAGTAGTGGAGTCTTACTTCTCACTTGTTCAGTGTCTCTCTTTTAGGAGTCGGAGTGTTATGTATATTCTCTTATAATGATTCGTATAGAGCTTGCTGTTACTGACCTTGAACCAGCTAAAGAATAGCTTCCTGAACTTAACCTGATTAATTGTAGTTGGTATAAATAATTTTTAGGAAGTTCTTCCCCCTCCCCATTCTTATGTTTCCCAGAAAATTCATGAATGTTATGTTTATGTAGAAGTGAATTTTGCTCTTATGGAGTAAATACATTCAGAGCTGGTCTGTGGGTCAGTTGGGAATGCTATCTTGAGGTAAATTCGGGCAGTTGAGTCAGGTGATGAGTAGTACACTAGTGTATGAAACTCCCCGCTCTTACTATCTTTAAATTCATGAAGCTAATACAAGCTTTATTTCCCATGATCCTCTCCTTAGCATCTCTACTTTCATCTCATTAAGATCATCTAGAGGGAGTGCCAAAAGTAGAGATTATTTTGCTCTGTTCCAGAGGATAATTAAAATAGATCTGGAGTTGGGCTCTGAAGTCTATAGGTAACCAAAGTGTATGATCACTTTTCTTTCTTTTAAAAGACAATAGAGAGATCCATTTTTCTCTGAATAAGGTTGTCGATAAATTGAAGGTGGTGTTTTTGATGACTTAGTCAACATGTTACAATAGCTAGGCAATGTTTTTCCCCCAGAAAAGCTTAATTTTTTGTTAATCCTTTAAAAAAGTTAAGCAGCCCCTCTTTTGAGACTTGAGATAAGTCTGTTCTCAGGATATGAAAAGTATTGAACAGATAGCATTAATCATTGCATGCATGAAACTGGATATAAGATGGGTCAGTAGTTTAGGGAGGTGACAAGTACTTCATGAGTTGTGCAGAAGATAAATGCTGCGGGGTTACCTGAGGAAAGGATACTGTTAATGATGCCTCACTGTCCTGGTTTGAGCCCTGCAGCCAGTTAGGTAAATGTCAGTTTCATGCCTGGAGATTGAAAACATTTAGGTTATTCCAGAATATTTTTTTGGGCTGTAAGCCCTTTTTAGGTTTCTTAAGTGTTTAAGTGTGAATAATGAATGTCAGAGTTAGTACAAGTGATTGGAGCATGCTGTGTCAGAGAGTGTTATCTTCAGTTTTAGTAGTGCTTCTAAATAGGAGGGAAAAGGCTATAGATCTGTTGGGCCCTCCTGGATGATACTACTTGGATCATGTGCTCCCCCACCCCTGTTTATTATTCCCTTTATTTTAAAAAATAAATGCCATTTCTAATAAAACGAAAATCGTCATGGACTATAGCTTGTTCACTCTTAACAATTCTTTTCCCAGTAAGTGAAGTTTTCTTGTTTATTTTTCAGTGACCTCTTCTGTTACAAAATGAACATTTTTTTTCTTCTTTAGTCTTTTTTTATTGGGAGAACCCCTTACAGTATTTTTCTAATGTATTATTTAATCATTATCCCTTGATGTAATGCATACATATGTATGTGTATAGACACACATAGATTTTGGGTTGAGGGTGTCAGAAAAACAGTTGAAAGGTTAAAAATCCTGTGTTAGCATTGTATAATCAAAAGCTGATATTTTGGGGGTAAATTAATTGGATTAGAATTTGAGAATTTTAAGAGTCAACTTTGAGGAAGAGATGGGGAGAATATTTTTTTCTTCACTGCTTTGACTTAAAATTTTATGTAACCTGTATTAGGGCCTTTCATTCTCCTATAAATTCTTTTTAGGATTTTTTGTTTTTCATTCTTTTTTCTTTTGTTTTGCATGTACATGAGAATAGAGAATAGAGAAACAAATTGGAAAGACGAAATTTAAAATTGATTAAAATGTTTTAGTCTTGGGGGGCTCAGTCAGTTAAGCCTCTGGGATCAGCCCCTCATGGGGCTCTCTGCTCAGCAGAGAGCCTGCTTCCCCCTGTCTCTCTGCCTGCCCCTGTGTCTACTTGTTATCTCTCTCTGCCAAATAAATAAGAATCTTTAAAAAAAAAATGCTCTACAGTCTTGCTAAAAGGATATTATGGCTGTAGCCTAAAAGTAAGGATGGGCTGGTTCATGGTTGTCATTTACTTAAATTTGTAGGTCTTTTCCATTGTCAAAATAAGATTTGTTATATGGCTTCTACAGGTAAATTTCCTTTAGAGTCATTGAAATATTTAATCAAATGTATCTTAACAATGAGGGATGTTAGAGATAATGGGAGACTTAGTCATTTGTATAACATTTCGCATACCTCACTTTATTTGGTTATCAAAATTGCCATTATATTTATCTTTTAATTTTACATTTTGCTTTCAGCAAAGTGTGGGATGCTGTCTCAGGAGATGAATTGATGACCCTGGCTCATAAACACATTGTCAAGACTGTGGATTTTACGCAGGTATCAGAAAATAGAATTTATTTTAGGGAGTTAAATTGCTGTTACTATAGGACATAATAATGGTTGTATATTTGATTGGTTTGTATATTTGGTGGGGGATAGAAGGTGTATGGTGGCTTATATATGATTTAATTGCAGATTAAGCTGTACAAATTATTTGGTTACTCCTAAAATACCATGGAACTCTTGGATCACTTTTCCACAAGTAGCAACAAGCATCTAAAATGTGCAGATAATGTTTCCTTACTACTTTCAGAAGAGAGAGGATGTACTTGAGATCATCAAAGATGTGTTACTTAGAAGGTAGGGGATCAGGGCAGGAGCAGGGCAGATGGAGAAAATTCTTGTGGTAGGTGGGTAATATATTTGAACCATAGAGCTTAAAAGGTTTGGCAGTTATAAGAAAGATAAATGTTCTCTAGTATTCTCTCAGAAGTAATTGGCATTTATTGCATTTCTTTGTGATGTCTGCAAACTTTATTTGGATTTTAGTTGGTGTTGAAGTTTCAAAGAGATAATAGCTATTAAAATGGCTTACTCTGTTAACAATTGGCTTGTGTGTGTTTTCAGGATAGTAATTACTTGTTAACCGGGGGACAGGATAAACTGTTACGCATATATGATTTGAACAAGCCTGAAGCAGGTAAGTGTAATTTATATGTGTTATATTTTCTTTTAATTTAAATAAGTTTTCTTGATTAAAGGAATCATGTTCAGTACTCAAATTTGAAATTAAAGATAGTCACAAAGAAAAATGAAGACAATTTATCATCCATTATTAATCACTGTTAATATCTTTTAATTTTTGGATCATAGTCTTCCAGTCTTTTTTTCTGTGCAGTTACCTTTTTCTAATGTTACTACATTGTGCTTGTATCATTTTCTTAAAAATGCAAAATTTATCTTGCTAAGTTTTTATCATTTAAGTTCAAAAAGGTGCATGACATTGTTGCTACTTTTTGGCAGGAAGAAATGGTTGTCTGTAGAAGGTGAGAAGGGTGAGAATTTTAGTGTGTGCATATTTTGTTCAGATTTTTGAACCATATGAATATATTAGCTAATCAGAAGAATTTTTAAAATTTTAAAAAATTACAGTTTTTTCATGTCTTTAAATATTCTGTCAAGTGGATTACAGATTTTAAATATAAGCGGTGCTATGCTTAACTGCCTTATAGTTGCAGATATTTCCATGATTATTTCTATAGAATGACTACATAGAAATAGAATTGTTGGGACAAAAAGGAGGTGTACTTGGAAGACATTGGTAGGTGTTACCAAAGTGTAATACCAAAGTATAAAAATAAATATCTGTACCTAACCTGTTCTGGCAAACACTGGTAACTAACTTTGTCTTTTCCAGTTTAATAGGAGAAAAATGATTCTGTGATGTTAATGTGAACTTGAAAAAAAATTAAAATACTGTTGACTACTGTTTTAGTGTGTTTGTGAGTAATAGTCTGTTTATGCCCTTTGCCAATTTATCTGTTGTGATGTTTATCATCATCTTCTGGTTTTAAGATTCTTTATTATATTCTAATTTGTTGTTTGCTTTTAAATTTTGTTAGTAAGTTTTTGGTGGTGAAATTTATTTCCTTTATGAATTCTTTTATTGCACAGAAGTTGGAAAAGATGCCTTTTCTTTCCTGGTCCAGATATTCATCTCTTCTGTGGTATCTTAATGCTTTTCTAGCCACATAACATATAATACATATTTCAAAAGCTACCAGATTATGATAAGCAGGATTTTGTCTTTTTTATTTTGTGTTCTTATATTTTGTATTGTGGGTATTATTTATTCATGAATCTGAACTTCAGAAGTTTGTAGGAAAGTCAAAGCTATATTGGATATTAAGCAGTTATTCTCAAGATAGGCTCTTCCTAAAAGCATATCTGCGATGAGCAAACAGACTACATTTATAGATGATTCTTCATTGGCACCTGGAGCTATTTCTCTTCATTCTCTTTGATAACTTTATGCCAAAACATAACAAAGTCCTCGGACATCAATCAGTGTGTTTTTCTGACTCAGCAAGGCAGTTCAGGCCTTGGGCAGACATTTTTCATTTTTTGCCTTTCTCAGCTACTTTCTGAAAGTGGCTCTTCCACTGTGCTGGCGATGGAAATAATAGCAATTAACTGCTTTTACTGTATGTCAGACTCCAGGTTAGAACCCTTCGATGTGTATTCTCATTTGATCCTCATACTCAAACTATGAAGTGTTGTAACTGTTGTCATCCCATTTTACAGATGAAGAAATGAAAGGGTTAAGTAACCTTTGCTTCAGCAGATTAAGTAACTTGCCCAAAATCAAGGTAGTTGTTGAATGGCTTTGCCTCCAGCATCTGCTTTTGCCCAAAGAGAACACTGAATGGTGGTTCTTTTTTTTTTTTTTTTTTAAATCCTTTGAAGGGAAAGTCTCCAACAGAGACAAGTTCCTTTTTTGTTTGTTTGTTTTAATTCTTTACTGTCAATGTAGAATATTCTAGGGAATTACTGCATTGCATTTTATTCTTGTTTTCTCCTCTCAGCCTCTACTTCCCTCTTTTTTCCTGTTTCTACCAATAGTGGCTTGGACAAGGGTCCCAGTGTTAGTGATAATGTCGGATTAGCTTCTTTTATTTCACTGTGCTATCATAATGCTTTTGAAAGCAGAAACAGAGCCCGGAGGGAGTGATGTATTTACTCTCAGATACATATAGCAGCATTGTTCTTGGGTTCTTTGTCATGCAGATAAATTTTTGTTCCAGTGTAGAAAAACTTACTGTATTCTTTGGAAACAGTAGGTTTTTATTGTGTTGAGCTTTCAAAAGTTACAGTTTAAAGTATGCTTTTCTTTTTACATATTTAGTTGTTCCAGTATTGCTCAGTTTAAAAAAAAAAACAAATAATAACAAACGTATTTTAAATTGTTTCATTTTAAGAACCTAAGGAAATCAGCGGACACACCTCTGGTATTAAAAAAGCTTTGTGGTGCAGTGAGGATAAACAGATTCTTTCAGCTGATGATAAAACTGTCCGGTAAGTAATTTTTCTTTAGTAATTTAAAGTTGAAAAATATTTGACCTTAAGTGCTTATACTTTAAATATTTCTCATATAACTATGTAGGAAGAATTATCTCTAAACATTGAAACTTAAGCTGCACATAGGTTGCATTTTTCAGATGCTGACCATTTACTGTTGAAAACCTGGAGCAGAATCCACAAGACAATTAAAATTACATCTTTATAAGCCTGTGCTCTTAACCTGATTCAGTGAACAAGCTGGCTACAGAGCGGTCCATGAAATTCTTGAAATTGTATACACAATTCTGTATGCTGACACCTGCTCTTTTTTCCTGTGGGCATATATATAGCCATCATCAGATTCATACATTTAATATTGTGTAGGAACCACAAATTTCTCTGTGTCATCTATAACATATGAGTTGGAATAGAGGAGATTTTATTACAACTGTGATTCTTCATTGCTTACTCTATAGATATAATTAAGAATTAAGCTTTTTTTCTTGAATGATTAAATACCACCATATTTTCGTCTTCCTTTTTTGCAGCCTTTGGGATCATGCTACCATGACAGAAGTGAAATCTCTAAATTTTAATATGTCTGTTAGCAGTATGGAATATATTCCTGAGGGAGAGATCTTGGTAATAACTTATGGACGATCTATTGCTTTTCATAGTGCAGTAAGGTATGTCTAAGAAATACCTTTTTTTGTTTGTTTTTTTGTGACTTAAAAATAGAAAGGCACATGTGAAAGGTATTTAAGTCTTTAACAAGGCAAATCTTGGCCTATACTATATAATATGGGGAAAATGTTTCCATATCATTTAATAATGTGTATTTTAAGTATTTGATATAGTGAGAAATTAATCCAGTTAATTTCCATTATTTAGGGGATGTTATTGGTAAATTTAGTAACTTTAAAATTTTCTCTTTTTAAATTATATTTTTCTTAAAAGCATCCCTAGACTGGTGTTGTAATTAATTTTCATCAGTGTATAAAGCCACAGTGATCTTGATTCTCTTCTTAATTTTCCGTTTACATTTTCAGAGAAATAGTGACTTTTTTCTTCTATTCCGAAGTTTGTGTAGACCTGATGTTTTTTAAAAGCAGGTTTAATTTGTTTTGTGACTATAAATATAGTTAAATGCCTTTGTTGAAAACTTGGAAAAGATAATTCAAAAAAATTTACCCACTGTTCTTTAACCATAGATGCCAGAATGTTAATGGTAGTTGTATTTTCCTTTAGTCTTTTTTTCTTTGTTGCACATGTATAACATATGTGTGTATTTGTACGGGTATTTTTTTTTTTCAGTTACTAGGGACTTTGTAATTTTGATTTTTTTTTTTAAACTATCATTAGCTATTAAAAGTTGTTTGAAAATATTTTTGCTTGGAATATTGCATTATCGGTTTTACTAAATTATGTATAAAATTCTCTGAAAAGAGCTGATGTCCAAACTCATTGATGTTCATGTGAAGCTGTTTGTATGCATTGATTTTTATTATATAGCTATAGTTTCAGATTTGGTTATTCTTTCAAAAGTTCAGTTGTAAAAACAGAATCATCTTTAGCAGTTTTATATTTTTGTGGTATTGATGGTTTTGTCGTAGAAGCTTATAAATTCTTAGCAATTGAGAATAATGTATAAATAATGCATTATGTTACTTACTATAAAACATTTTCTTAAAGATAATGTGTGGTTGTCATAGAAAACCAAACAATACAGAATTAAATTTCTTAAAATGCAAAAATCTGAATATATTAGCCAAACTGTTGTTAATTAGCCAGCACAGTCATTTCCAGGAAAGCACTCACTGTACAAAGTGTCTTTGTATTCCTGAAATGAACTCCACTTGGGCGTGGTATCTTTCTGGTCTTTATTTGCTAATATTATTTAGAGGTTTTGTTTTGTTTTTGTCTCTGTTTTTGTTTTTTAAACATCACTATTTATGTTTGACTAGATGAAGATACAATTATTTCTTGGGTTTCAGAAATTAGGAAGAGTTTAAAAGTAACAGATTATTTCCCGGTATTATTTATGTAGTATTCAAAATTTATAAATATTATTTAAATTATTTTCCAGTTTGGACCCAATTAAGTCCTTTGAAGCTCCTGCAACCATCAATTCTGCATCTCTTCACCCTGAGAAAGAATTTCTTGTTGCAGGTGGTGAAGACTTTAAACTTTATAAGTATGATTATAATAGTGGAGAAGAATTAGGTGAGTTCTCTTTTTCCTTCATAGGTTACATTTATCAAATGCTGGGTTTCAGTAATTAACACCTAGCAAATTTTTCAGCTAACTAATGCTTGCTATTTCTAAGTGAAAAAAGGAGAGGATTTTTTTCCACTTTCGGTAGAAGTATTTATAGAGCTATAAACAAAGTATGCCAGACCCTCAATGCCAGACCTTTGTCCTTTTAATGTAAGTTCATTGTATTCTGATAGTCTGTACAATGGTGCAATATATTTATTGGCGGTAGGAGGAAGCATTCTTACATCAAAATCTTGTTAAACAGCTACTAGGGTATTTGTTCCTTCTGAAATGTAGTGCTGGTATGTAGCCCAAGTACTGGCTCCCCCTTTTGCCAATAAAGAATCTCCAAGCTCTGTAGAGAATAATGTGAACATGTATGTAACAGTGATACGTATATAACAGCTATGGTATATTACAGGGACACCTTAGGAATCTGAATTGGAGGGGATTTTTGTTTGGATTTTTTTGGAATCTGACTTTTGTTTAACTTTTATAATAGTCCTTCATAAAGGGAGGGGAAGTGCATGTAAGATGAATTTGAATGTACATTCTAATTTTATATTTATCTGATTGACTAGGTATGTCATAATCATGGTTCTTGGTATCTACTTTCACCCTTCACAAAATTTGTTTTTTGAACTATTTAGTTTTTATAATTTCTTTTTCTGTAAGCTGCTGCTTAAGTCTAGCTGTCCTGCTTTACCACCCAATGAAATTTAGTTTGTTAGAATTATATACAAAAAAAAAAAAAAGGCAGCCTTATGTTTTGTTTCTTTGAGAAACTAATGGATTTGGGTTGGAGAAGTGGAAGTTTGGTGAATGGATCATATAGAATCTATTATAAATGCATATGGTTCATCCTTTGTTGTTTGAATATGTGACTTTTAAATGAGAGATCTGTTTTATTATCTTTATTTAATGTCAGTTTTCAAAGTTTCAGAATATTTTGTTCATATCTTTTTATCCTTTTTGAAAAAGAAGTAAATTATTTGCCTGAGCTCTATGGTCACAGTGAACACTATACCAAACCTCTCATTCTTTGTACTCTCATGAAAATTTGTACTCTTGTGATAATACCCTCTTGATATGCACTGGTTGGACAGAGGTGCGGAAAGATGAGGGTCCTTGAGTTGAATGGACCTGAAAACAGAATAGAAGCAACCTTTGGTCTAGTAAATAGTAAAGACTTGGGAAACTACAAGGTGATGAGGCATTAGAAAGTAGAAGAGGAAAGTTTATAAATAAAGGTATGACTTAAACAGAAAAACACTATGACTGATCTGTACATTTTCTCATTTGATTCCCCAGACTAAAATATTTAAGGCATTGATATTGTATCTTCATGTTCTATGTGACAGAATGACTAGTAGACTCGAGATAGTCTGGTAGGAAATTAAGAGGCAGACTGTGTAAAAGAGCTCCATCTGGTGGCTCTCTGTGGTCATAATAAGAATTGGTTCCCTGGTTAAATAGGCCTTGATTTTAGGATGTGGAAATTGGGATCAAGCTGACAGACTTTAGATCTGCTCTCTCTAGAATTTACTCCCTTCCTTCATCCTTTTTGGGATGTGAAGCCTCTTTTTTTTTTTTTTTTTTTTTTTAAAGAGGGATAGTATGACATCGTAATATGTGCTGGAATTGGAAGAGGGTAATTTTACAGAGAAATGTTATGTACCACTTTGTGATAAGAATCACTTTATTTTTAATGAAATTTAGTTCTTTGAGTTTGCACTTAAGAATTTCACATTTTCCAAATAGTACAGACAGTATTTTCTTTAGTGTATCAGTCAATACTTAACCGACATTTAAGTATTAAATTATATAATAGCCCTTCTCTTTTTCAGAATCCTACAAAGGACACTTTGGTCCTATTCACTGTGTGAGATTTAGTCCTGATGGAGAACTCTATGCCAGTGGTTCTGAAGATGGAACATTGAGACTATGGCAAACTGTGGTAGGAAAAACATACGGCCTTTGGAAATGTGTACTTCCTGGTAAGAATTTGTATTCAAAGTTATTGAGTTAAGGGGGTACCCTGGCTGGTTCAGTTGATGGAACATGTGACTTTTGAACTCAGGGTCATGAGTTCAAGCCTAATGTTGGCAGAGTTTACTTTAAAAAAAAAGATGACAAAGTATCAAATCAAGCTTCATAATTTTATGTCATTTTTCATCATTAATTTTATTTCTATGTTTCTGTCCTGTATAGGTTTTAATTTAGATTACTTAATAACAGTTTAAACAGAGAAGCCCATAATTATAAATTGACTACTGTGTTACTTTGTTTGGTTAAATTTTTTTGTTGCGTTTTCTGTACTTTGTGTGTATGTGTATTTTCTGTTCCTGAATTTTTTATACTAGATCATTTTATGAATGATGTGGACCTATTTCAAAATTTGCTGGAGGACAATATAAAGAATTTCTGAGTAAATGTATTTAATCTGTGGTATTACTCACGGACCCTTACTAATAAGGTGGACATGTTTTTAATAAAAATACTTATTGATCCCAAAGTAGTTTGGTATGAACTTAAATGTGAACTTTGAGGAAAGACATACTCTTTTAGAATCGCAGTTACTAAAAAAGAGGAGGTTCCTATTAGGTTTGGTAGCTCATTGCTTAGAATAGTGTTGGTGTACTCTTCTTACTAATTAAATACTGGAAGTTATTGATAATATCGTAATTGATGTAATCATGGTTGCTTTTCATTTCATAGAAGAAGATAGTGGTGAGCTGGCAAAGCCAAAGATCAGTTTTCCAGAGACAACAGAAGAAGAGTTAGGTAAATACCAATGAATTAACTTTTGTAGAGTCCTGGGGGGTTTAAAATTGAAGTGTTAGGTGAGTTTTGTTGACAAAGGAAATGTATTAAACATGAACATATTTAAACAATGGTAAGTTTATATATTTATATTTTTATATACATGTTTATAAAATAAATAAGTATCCACTGCATAGTAGCGGTCAAGATGTAGTGTGGATCTGAGGTGGTTACCGTTATAGTACTTGGAGTCTAACGTAAGGAGACAGTTGCTAAAATAAAAAAGTGAATTGTTACAGTTATATTTGTTATTTAACATTTATTAAGCACTTACTGTGTGCCAAGTATTGTTTCCCAGATCTAGAATTACAGATTGTAAGATACATCAATCATACAATATTGTTTGAAACTTGAATAAATAAAGGAGGGGGCCAAATCTTTCAAGATATGACTTCAAATCAGTGCTTATTAGATAGTTGGAATCACTGATAGCTTAGCCCAGAAGAGGGGGCCCTGGGAAGTTATGGTGTAAAGGAGTTGGATGGGTGAAATAGATGAACTGTTTTTTCATTGCACTTTGAATGGCATGAGTCTAGTCATGAAGGGTATGTGTCCTTGTTCTCTCTTACCTCCCCTCACCAGCACGCTGAAAAAATCTTTTTTATTTTTTCATTACACAGAAATTTTCTTTATTAAGTTGACTAATTTGGTCGTCGTTGTTATTTTTTCATTACAGAAGAAATTGCTTCAGAGAATTCAGATTCCATCTATAGTTCAACTCCTGAAGTGAAGGCCTGAGCATTGGGCATATACCACAGTTAATGTACAAGTTATGGACTAAAACAAACAAGCAGAGAAAAGCATCAGCCTCCCAGAGTTACTCTCTGCTTACGGCAAACATGAGCAGTAAATAATGGGGAATATGAATTAGCTCCAGTGCTGGAACTAACTTGGTGTTACCTGTACGTGAAAAGGCAAGAGTATCAGATGAAGGCAGGTGGAATTAGGCTCTTGTGGTATGATGATGGCCTATTGTCTTTTTTTAATGAATATGTGCGAGCCAACATCAATTTCTCTTATTACAGTTAGAGTTCTTGTAGCTGTTTATGTTATTATGGAGAAGAAAAATATATTGGCCTATTTTTCTGACTTTTCCCTTAAAACAGAAAGCCTTTTTTTTTTTTTTTTGCTTTAGTTGTAAAGAAGAGGGAATATGTGATAAAGTAATTGGTTTGATTTCTCTTTCATTGTACACTGCTTCTGAACATCTAATTGTTTTAGTTGTCTA
The DNA here is from genome assembly GCF_011764305.1 of Mustela putorius furo. Taxonomy (NCBI): domain Eukaryota; kingdom Metazoa; phylum Chordata; class Mammalia; order Carnivora; family Mustelidae; genus Mustela; species Mustela putorius. Next base: position 32,447,219 of record NW_025422368.1, on the reverse strand, counting down.
AATAAAATGCCTCTAAAACAAAACAATGTTTGTTTCCTGGGAAAAATATAGATTTGAATTTATAAATGGAAATTGTCAGAAAAGTTTTTTTCATCATAACTATATCAAAAGACAATATGGTTAAATGATCTTTCGTAAACATACTGTTTCCTAATTTTAAAATTCAGTTACTTGTACTGGATTTTTAAAATTTCCATGTTTTTCGCTGTGTTTGCACTTAACCTTCCTCCAACATTGGACAGAAATGCTTGACCTGCTTCTTAAAAAATTTTTCAGCGTAAAGACTTAAGTGACACGTGCCTAGTTATAAGAAAAAAAATAAGGTGAGTCAGAATTGGCCGAAAACAGGAAAATCACTTAAGATCACACCATCCCCCAAATCTTTTAAAATTCAGTGAGCATTAATGGCACTTTTATGTATCTGTATGTCTGTATGCAGTTAGAAAATATTTTATAAAACTGGGATAGTTGTAGACCTGCAATGTTTATTTTACTTTATCTTTTTTATTTTTTATCTTTCAAGTGCAGATAGTGTTCAAAAAACCTTTTTACCAACCTTCTAATAAAGTGGGTCAACTGGGTTTAGACTTGTACTTGTTTTTTAACACATGGGGAGTATATTAAATTAGTAATGGAAATACTTTAGACCAATGAATAACATCTCTGTCAAATTGCTTTTTGTCTCCTCATTCATCTCTGAATGACCCTTGATAACTTTCCTTAAAAGAAATAACCAAGGAAACAATAAGTTTCCTCTGTCTTCAAAGCCAGCAGCTTAGTATCTTCAGATCTTGGACTCTCGTGATACCCTCTTTCACTTAAAAGGACATGTGTGACTACATTGGACTTACCTGGATAATTTTCCCAGTTCAAGATTCTTAATGACATCTGCAAACTTTTTTTGCCATATAAGATCATATTTGTAGGAATTAGGACATGGAAAGTCTTTTTGTGTGTGCATGTGGGAAATGGACATCTTTTGGAAGCCATTAGTCTGCCTATCACACTATGTAATGGTAGAATTTTCTAGTAGAATTAACATCAGCAAAAAGGTCAAGCACATAACTACTTAAGTTGCACTTGTCAAATTCTCCACTGTTCTTTGTTTCTAACCTAATCACTTTTCTGTTCTTGTTTTACTAAACCTTCAGCAGCATTTAATAGTCGTCTGCTGACTTGTTTTTAAAGATTTTATTTATTTGAGAGAGAGAGAGCGAGAGCACAGGCATTACTTCTCAGTTGTATCATCCAGAGGTTTCGCCTAAGAAACACCAGGATTGAGTGTGATCAGTAAATTGTCTTGAGAATTTTTCCAATCAGTAAATAAAGTTCAATGCATTCATTTTAATGGCTATAAAATAGTATGGTAAATATGTGCCATGATTTATAATTTAAGATGTTACATTTTTAGTAGTTCAACTTCAGTGGAATTACTAATTGAGCAGCCTTTTCTTCTTCAAGACTAAGGGCAGAGGGGTGGGGCACATAGATGTAATTTTCTAGGAGGAGCAACAACAAAATGGGAATTGAAAATCCAGACTAGGGGAGAACATTTCTTTAGTAGCTTCCTATGTTTTACATCAGGATTAATATTTTGAAACAAAAGTGATTCCTGTTGGGTTGCCATATAAGTTAGTGTACCTGTTGACTCTTATACTAGGGGGATTGCTAAGGAAAAAAAAATTGCTGGAGCAAAACCATTCTCAGGTGGTTTAGCTCTTCTTTCTTTACAAGAATGCATGCACAATTGCCAGTGGGTAGAGTGCCACCTAGACCAGTTGAGAATCAGCAGAGTTCCTGAAGGCACAAAGGAGGCATCTAGCAAATTCACCTGTGGAAACAAGGCCAGAGCCTCTAAATGATAGCTAATGAACAGTAATAATATTTTACAGCTTAAGTCACTTTGTATAATAAGAGAATAGAACATCAAAATATCTCTAATAACCCAATGAAGGTAAGATATTACCCATTTTATATACAGAGAACCTGACTTTCAGAGGTTAAATGGCTGGTCTAATGAGTTTGGCTTCCACAAGATAGTGGGAACAGCACTGTATGGTCTGTAGGGTTATATTGCCTGGATTTTAAACCACTCTCTAGAACTTAGACTAATTTCTCTGAGCTTTAGTTTCTTTCTGTAAAAGGAGATGGTAGGTCTCACACATAGATTTTCTTTTGAAATACCTAACAGTTTTTGAAACACTGATAATTAGTGTAAGAACTTAACTCGTAGGAAGCACTTAGTATTATATATTTATTGTATCAATGATTGTCTAACTTTGGGATTTTGGGACCAATCAAAGAAAAAAAGGAATAGATCAGTGTAAGAATGGTTTGCTTCTAATCTTGGCAAGTGAGGTGGTTAACATTTTTTTCCTACTACCACAGTCTTCATAAGAGAAAAGATTTTTAAAAATCCAAGTTGGTAGTGAAAGAGCTAGTTTCAGAAATAAAGAACTGTTACTTAAATTGAATAAATTTAGCTTCTATAAAAGATTCAATATAATTCTTTTTTTTTTTTAAAGATTTATTTATTTATTTATTTGACAGAGATCACAAGTAGGCAGAGAGGCAGGAAGAGAGGCAGGCAGAGAGAGAGGAGGAAGCAGGCTCCCTGCCGAGCAGAGAGCCCGATGTGGGACTCCATCTCAGGACCCTGAGATCATGACCTGAGCTGAAGGCAGCGGCTTAACCCACTGAGCCACCCAGGCACCCCAGATTCAATATAATTATTACTACCTTATTTCACTGTGAGGTAGGAGTGAGATACTCTGTAAGTGTCCTTCCAGTTCTGAAGTATGTCAGTTCTGACATTCATACTTTTGCCTAGTTCTACACCTTCCCTCTTTTGACTTAGAAAAACTGGTTATAATCCATAGTCCAAGTTAGTATTTACCTAAGGAATCTGTGCATGCTTTAAGAAATCATAGGCAAATGGAATTGGACTAGATAAAACTTAACCACTGTAAGAAAAATAGCCCAGCTAGAAATATGCAATCGTTCATCTAACAAATACACACCTGTGACTACTGTGGGGCAATGACTCCACCAGATTGTGAGTAGAGATGAGTCGACTAGTAGTCTGTGTTGAGTGACTCAAGACAATTTTAACCTTCTGGTTGCAGAAAAGTTAGGCTGAAAAAAATGTTAGTATCACAGATTCAGAAGTTAGAGCTCCAGAAGTTAGAGCTCCAAGGTCATTTCATAGAGATTAGGAAAGTGAAGCTTAGAAAGGTAATGGATGTGCCCAGTGTCCCACTTAATTACTATCAGTACTATGCTGAGAAACCTGACATCTCGCGCCTGGGTGTTCGCCCCCGCCCCTGGCTACCGCTGCCAAGCAACAGAACTGCTGCTCCAGTCTAGGTTGGAAGTCAGGTGTGCTCTGGGCCTTTGCTCACTGGCTGCCCTTACTCTGCTGCCCTTCAGGTATGGGGCTGCAGAGCTCTGCACTTGGACAGTAATTGGGAGGGATCCTCTCCCCTCTTGTTATTTAATCTCACACTATAAAGCTTCTAAACGTATTTATTCAGTGCATTTGGCACCTCAAACATTTTAAAACGGGTTTTGAGGGGCACCTGGGGGTGTCTGAGTTAAAGCCTCTGCCTTCGGCTCAGCTCAAGATCCCAGGGTCCTGGAATCTTGCCCCGCATTGGGCTCTCTGCTCAGTAGTGAACATGCTTCACAACCCCCCCACCTCTGCCTGCCTCTGCCTACTTGTGATCTCTGTCAAGTAAATAAAATCTTGAAAAAAACAAAAACAAAACGGGTTTTGGTAGCATTATTTCGGGAGCCAGTGCTCGAGCCCCGCAGCTGGGGGCAGAGGACAGGAGAGGGGCGGCAGGACCACCCCGCAGGGCCGCGGACCGAGGTCGCACCGGAGGTCGAACGTGGGAACCGAGGTCGGACGTGGAGACCGAGGTCCACAGCCCTGCCCCCAGAGGGAGCGGGGCGGGGCGAGCGCAGCGACGCCGAGAGGCGGGCGGGAAGCAGGAAGGGCTGGGCGGAGAGGAGCCGGCGACTGCTGCAGCGGCCCGCACCATGTCCGCGCGCAACCGGGGCACGGAGCTGGGTAAGGGCCCCGCGGGTCGTCCCCGCCCGTCTCCCTCGCCTCCCGCCGCCGCCGCCGTCCGCCGCTCGCGGGGCTCGCCGCCGCCCGGTGCCCTGGGGTCCGCTGCCGGGGGGTGCTCGCCCTGGCGGGAAGCGGCGGCGCCGGGTCGGTCCGCCCCCACCCCGAGCAAAGGCCGGTCCGCCGAGACTTAGGAACTCTGGCGCACATTGGCACCCAGGCCTGGTGTGGTGCGCGGAAGACCTAGGAAAGGATTCGACTTCTTGGTTTCCAGCTTAAGTCGTTCACCTTCTAGCTCCCTGGTTGCAAAGAACAAACTCCAAAAACAAACCCCCAAAACCCTCGAACCCCAAAACAAACAAAAAACCCCAACCCAAATAAAACAAGATAAAAACCTTCTTCACCCGCTCAGTGGAACCCCTGTGCGATTTAATGCTGGATTTCCGTAATTTTACCGCAGCCGTACCCCTAAAATGTCCGTGCTGGTGGAAAAGTTGTCAGATCGCTGTGCGGTATAACTCACTGTAAACTGTGTATGATTTTAGAAGTACAGAGATTTGTGAAGACGCCTGAATTATTTCATTATTTTTCATTTTACTGATATTATCAAGTATGACTGGCAAGAAAAATTTAGTTCTGATTTCCCAAAATGTAAAAACTTTGTAATTCAAACAGACCCACAATCAGAGCCAAAGGTTAAGGCTCTCAGTTTAAGTATTACAGCTAGGATATCTGTATCCTGGATCATTTTAGCTGTGTGACTTTGGGCAAATTACTTGATCACTCTGTGCTTAAAGTTCTTTTTTTTTTTTTTTTTAAGATTTTATTTATTTATTTGACAGAGATCACAAGTAGGCAGAGAGGCAGGCAGAGAGAGAGGAGGAAGCAGGCTCCCTGCTGAGCAGAGAGCCTGATGTGGGACTCGATCTCAGGACTCTGAGGTCATGACCTGAGCCGAAGGCAGCGGCTTAACCCACTGAGCCACCCAGGCGCCCCTGTGCTTAAAGTTCTTAATCTGTAAAATGGTTGTACTTCTAAGGGCGATTTGGAGATCAAATGAGAGGATTTAAAGTGTTTGGTACTTTGTGGGTAACTAGGAAGAGTTAATAATAGTATGGTATAGAATTCTGGTTTTAGGCCTGATTTTCAGAAAATTAGTTATGATTCTATATAATACATACAAGGCACTTTTTTTCCCTTTGAAAGTGACTATCCTGATGAAATCCTCTACACTTCAAGAGGTAGTCCAGTACTTTCGTTAAATTGTGACCATGTGTCTTTATAAATACACTTGATTTCTTCACCAAATTGATTCTCCTTTAGTCATTGCCCTTTAGCAGATTATGTTTTAAATTCTAGTTGTATCCCTGAAATGTGAACTTTGGTAATAAATGAGTATTCCCTAGATTAGGAGGTCCAGAAAGATAGTGAATGGGGTACAGGAATTGAGTGTAGGTCTTACCTTGGTATTTTCAGGGAGATGGCTCTCTAACTTTGTACAGATTGAGGACACTCCACTTTTTCCAAAATTTAGACATTTGTTTATTGTTTTTCAAGAAATACAATTGAAGCCATTTTTACTTTCTTTTTAAATTTTTTATTATTTATTTATTTTTTAAAAGGATTTATTTATTTGACAGACAGAGATCAGTTAAGCAGAGAGGCAGGCAGAGAGAGAGGAGGAAGCAGGCTCCCCACTGAGCAGAGAGCCCGATGCAGGGCTCGATTCCAGGACCCTGAGATCATGACCTGAGCCGAAGGCAGAGGCTTAACCCACTGAGCCACTCAGGCGCCTCCATTTTTACTTTCTTTTTTTTAATTGGCATAATCGACACATGACATTTTGCTTTCTTTATTAGAATTAGCATCATATCCCTACATTTGTTAAAGTAGCAGTAAAGATAAAAAACAATTGCTATATAGAATAATAGTAAATTTGATTTTTATGTAACTATTTAAAGGATCATAGTTTTGTTTTATTCTTTTTGTTTAAATAAAATCATAAATTTCAAAGATTTTTTTCCTTCTCTGGTATTAATCATTAATCCAGACAGAGGTTTAGCCTAAAATGTAAAATAAGTTATTTGAATTATTTATGTACTGGTGAAAAAAATCATTCAGTATTAATTTATGCAGTATATTAACTGATGCCTTTTATAATTTTCTAATTAAAAGTCTTTTTGAATAAACACGGTCACTGCTTTTTTAAAGAAATTAACTTGTATTCCCTTGTTACAAAAGGAATTCATGTTTATTGTAAAAATGTTAGAAAATACAGTTAGCACAAAAAGACTAATATTATTACTAATCCAATCAGTTATTTATATTTTAGTGTATATAGTTCTAGTTAATAGTTAATAGTAAATAGACTTTTAAAAAATAAATAGGCTCATTTGAGACTGAACCTCATCCTCATGTTAAGACCCTTTAGGGAAAACGTTCTTTTATCATGGCATGTTGATATGTGAAAGAAAACAAATCCTCTAACTTTAATGTTAATTTTTATGTCCGTGTTTAGTGATCCGTGCTGTCTGCTTAAGGTGTTTTATACTTAAAACATTCTTTTCTGATTTTCTCCAACTCAAGCATAAGCTAAAAAGCCTTTTTCTTTGGGCAGTGTTTGCCTTAAGTGGATAAGTGACAGCTGTATCCTCATAAAAGCTTAATCAGTTTGGAGTCAGAAGGGGGAAAAACCCCCTAAATCTGGGCCTGGTATTGAGTAGCCTATGGCTCTGGCCAAGCTACTTGATTTGTTTCCAAGTAGGTCAGTGGTTGTCAAAGCTTGCTTCCTGGACTAGCAGCATTGACAGTGTATGAGAGCATATTAGAAATGTAAATTCTCAGGCCCTGTTGAGATCTTAATGAATCGGAAGTTCTGGGGTGGGGTTGGGCCTTCTGAGTATTGATCAGTCCTCTGAGGGGTTCTGAAGCACACCCAAGTTTGAGAACCACTTGCTTAATGATCTCATGGTGCTATGGAACGCTTCCTGCCCTATGTATTCTATTAAAATGGACCTATGTTCTTTATTTTCCTAGGCACCTCCAGAGTTTTGCCTAAAGTGTAGCTACAGCATAGGCAGTGATCTTTCTTTTTGCTCACTGACATGTCTCAGGCACCTAGAATAGTGTCCACCACACCAGAGGCCCTCAAAATGTCTGTTGAATGAACAAATGAATTTAGAACTACTCCTTGCTTAGGAGAACTGCGGCATCCACCTAGACCTTCTGGGTAGGCAGGTGCTGGTGGATGGACACCTTCCTCTTTTCTGAATATTATTGAAATTTAAATTTGTTACTTTTGTGTCAAGAGGCTTATGAAGGATGTTGACTATGTGGCTTCCTTTCAAATGTGATTTTCTTTGGAGGCATCTGGAGAATGGGGCTATTGTATTAGGTGACTTCTAAGGATCTCCCTACTCGGTATCTGTATATCTGTAAGCTCTTGTTACAGAAAGAAGAATTTCAAAGTTCTCTGAAAAACAATTACAAAAAAAGTAATTTCAAGCTGAATTTTAGTTTGGAGGCATAGAGACAATTCTCTGGCTTTCCTGTATAGCATTAACAAGAGATGGGTTTAGACATATGTCCTCCATTGGAATGACCAGGGACCATGATGCCTGAGGAATATGAAGATTCTTTTACTCTGTGGAGGTACCCTCTGTAGTGCAGGTCAGAACAAACAGAAAGGGTAGCTTATTTGTTTAAAACACAAATAAAGGAGATTAGCCTTGGCTAGTTACCAAACCAAGAACCACGATGGATTTTGTATTTTATGAAGCATATTTATTCATTCAAAAAGTAGATATAGAGTACCCGTTGTGGCCTGGGTAGTATTACCTTGGATACAAAATGGACAAGGATAGTTCCTGCTTTCACAGACCTGGCTCTGATTCAGGGGCTGGGCATCATGCCAGAGCTACAATTAAAATGATTGCAAATGTGATAAGCAGTTATTTTTCATTTATTTTTGTCTAAGAAATCAGATAGATATGCCTAAACTGTACCTTAAATGGGTGTGATAACCGAGTGTTCTGTCTTCTTACATTTTAACTTTTACTTTCCCTTGAGAAACTTAGATAAGAACCAAGAATATAGGGAGCTCATTTTTGCCCCTCCTGCTAAAGTATAACTTTGATGTAGAATGTAGATTTTGGTAATAGTGATTTTTTTCCACTGCAAAGTTATCTTTGAACAATTTTTAAAAAAATATTTGGAATGAAATTTTAAATCTTAAAGTTAGGCCAAGCACTGGATGCTTGAGAATAATTCTTTAACATCGGCCATATGCCAGACATTGTGCCTAGATGCTAGGTACAAAGATAGTAGTTAATATAGAGTTCCAGCTATGTGCCCGGGCCTTGTGTTAATACATTTTTTTGTTATCTCAATTACTCATCACAACAGCCCTGTGAAGATTCTATTATGATGCCCTTTTTACAGATGGGCAAACTGAGGCACAGAGGGTTTTAAGTAACTTGCCAAAAACCAGTTAGGCAGAGCTTAGGCAGTGCTGATGCCCCAGAGCCAGAATTCAAACCCAGGTGGTTTGGTGCTGATGCTGCCTGCTTCACCACCGCATGTGGTCTCTGGGTGCTAGCTGGGGGCACTCAATCTGTAATATAAGAGAAGGCAAGTCAACAGCTGGTGACTCTCTTAGGTTTTGCCTGTGTCTTTTCTTAAAATAAGTCACATCTTTTTTTTTTTTTCCCTTAACCTTTTTCTTTCTTTCTTCTTTTTGTCCTTTTTTTAAAAAGTAAACTCTGTGCCCATTGTGGGGCTTGAACTCATGATGCCAAGATGAAGACTCAAGTGCTGTACAACTGAGCCCACCAGTTGCCCACCCACCCCACCCCAGTAATCCACATCTTAACCACTGCGATTTGTTTCAGAGAAGATGAAGTTTATCTTCAGAGAGAATGGAAATATCCAGTCTTTGGCATGTTAGGAGAGTAGGTTTACATGTTACTGAGTAAGAAATTTTCTGGGATGACATGTTAAAACCAGCCTTTCTCTGGGAACTTTTTTTTCTTTTTTTTTTTTTAAGATTTATTTATTCATTTGAGAGAGAGAGCAAGAGAGAGAGAGCTGGGGAAGGGGCAGAGGGAAAGAATCTCAGATTCCCCGCTGACCATGGAGCCCAAGGTGGGGCTTGATCCCACGACCCATGATACAAAGACATGAGTTGAAACCAAGAGTTGGATGCTCAACCAACTGTTGCACCCAGGTGCTCCTGGGAATTCTTTATGTAGATATGCTGATGAGCTTCAGGGCATCATGGGGTGAGGACCTGGGAGTAATTACCAAGTGATCAGAGTAAAGGGGTTTTAGTTTTTTTTTTTTTTTTTTAATTTTATTCCTTTATTTGACAGAGAGAGAGACCACAAGGAAGCAGAGAGGCAAGCAGAGAGAGAGGGAGAAGCAGGCTCCCTGCTGAGCAGAGAGCCCGATGCAGGGGCTCAATCCCAGGACCCTGAGACCATGACCCGAGCCAAAGGCAGAGGCTTAACCCACTGAGCCCCCCAGGCGCCCCAGGGGTTTTAGGTTTTTTAGTTTCTTTTCCTTGTCTCTGTATTTTTATAAAACTCCAGCTCTCTTTAGGTGTACCTTGGCTTGCTGGGTTTAAGAACCAGTACTGTCTCTTGATGTCATCTTGAGATTAAAAAAAAATAAGAAGGAAAGAAAATAAATACTGAGAATTTGGGGCATTTGGATAGCTCAGTCGGTTAAGCATCTGCCCTCAGCTCCAGTCATGATCCCAAGGTCCTGGGACCCAGTCCCACTTCTGGCTTCTGCTCAGCGAGGAGTCCACTTCTCCCTCTCCCTCTGCTGCTCCCCTTGCTTATGCTTGCTTGCTCTTTCTCTCTCTCTCTCTGTCAAATTAATACAATCTTAAAAAAAAAATACCGAAAATTTGTAATTATTTTATTTTGTTGATTTGAGATGAATTTTGTTCATTTTGTTTTTTGGATTTCTGAGACCTCTGTAGTTTCCTGAGAACTGAAGTCTCTTCAGTTGTAAACAAGGCAAACAGTTTAAGGCATCTATAGATTTTAGGGGAGAAATGGCATAAATCACCCTTGAAGAATTCCATTTAGCTAGTTAGTGAGACGGAAGGGTGTTAAAATCTGTCTTTGAGTTACAGAAGCTAATCCCTGCTTAAAAACAGTAGGGTAGTATATTCTTTATTAGATGGCATGTGAAAATTTAGCTGTAGCTCAGGTTAAGTAAGAACGGACTTTAAAAATTTATAGCTTTCTGCAGAGAGTGGCCCAAGTGGAATTAACCTGTGATTTTTTTAACATTAAAATTGATTTGTGCAATATTTTAAGTTGGTGTGAATTTTATATCTGAATTCAGTTACTTTTTCTCCTTAATACTTAATATATGTATATATTTTTTAGGTTTAATAGGGTAATTTTCCAAACATTTTCTCTTTTAATTCCGGTAATCCTTTGTGGAAAAGTATTAATTATCTCATTGATGAGAAAACTAAAGCACTGAGAGCTTAAGTAAGTTGTTTAATGTTTCATAGTAAGAGTTGAGGTCATGATTCAAATCCAGAACTTCTGGTTGAAAGTTCTTTGTACCATAGCTACGTGTGTGTGTGTGGGGGGGGCACCTGTACGCACACATGTGCATGTATGCGTATGCACGTGTTCACAGTATTCTAGGTGCTAGGAAAGAAAGATAACATGAAAGTAATTATTTTTATGTAATTATGATATTGGTAATGATGAATGTACTATCCCATTAAATATGGAATATAAACCAGAATAACAGAAAAAATATTTTTTTTTGCTATACTTTCTTCTTTTAACTTTAAAACAGCCGCAAACTTTTAGGAAAGTTGTAAGGATAGTAGAAAGATCTTTTTCCTCTGAACCATTTGAGAAAAATGGCCGACTCACATGATGTGTCACTACTTCTGAATGTTTGAGTATTTCATCAAGGATCTGTTTCTAAATGGCTACAACGGCATCGCAGCCATTAAAATGAGAACATTAACATTGCTGCATTATTACCATCCAGTCCGTGAATTTCATTCAAGTGTAGCCAGTTGTTCAAATAATGTACTTTATTAAAAAAAAAAAATCCAGCTCAGAATCACATGTTGCCTTTGTCTTTTGTCTTTAGTCGTCTTCAGTAAGGAATCATTCGTCTTCGATTGACTTGAAGGGTCTTCATACTTTTGCAATCTATAGGCCAATTACTTTGTAGGATGTTCCTCAGTTTCTGTCTGCATTGTTTTTTCGTGGTTAGATGTAGGTTATGCATTTTTGGTAGGAATATCACAGAACAGATCTGTGTTCTTCTTGTTGCATTCTCTTAGGTAAGCACACGATTTTGATTTGTCTCATTGTGGGTGATGCTCATTTTGATCACTCGGTTAAGGTGGTATCTGCTAGCCTTCCCACAGTCAAGTTCGTTTTTAACCTTTGTGATTAATATGTATTTTGTGGGGGTGTAATTTTTCTTGTTGTTCTTTTTTATCCGATGGAGGGCTTCAACTTATAACCCTGAGATCAAGACCTTAGCTGAGATCAAGAGTTAACTTGCTGAGCCACTGAGGCTCCCCTGTGGGGTGATGCTTTGCAACTATTTAAATATCCTATCTCTGCAAACTTCTAATTTGTTTATGTTTGCTTGTTTATATTAGTATGTATTTGAGGTTTTGGATCTTCCCAATGGGTCATAATTGTTACTGTTATTATTTAATATTCAGATTGTTTCCGATTTTGGTAATGGGAGCCCCGTCAGCCTGGCGTCTCTCTTCTTTTTGACATGACCATTACTTTTTTTTTTTTTTTTAAGATTTTATTTATTTATTTGACAGAGAGAGAGAGATCACAAGTAGGCAGAGAGGCAGGCAAAGAGAGAGGGGGAAGCAGGCTCCCTGCTGAGCAGAGAGCCCGATGTGGGACTTGATCCCAGGACCCTGGGATCATGACCTGAGCCAAAGGCAGAGGTTTAACCCACTGAGCCACCCAGTCACCCCATGACTGTTACTTTTAAGTACTTTCTCATTTTCCAGCTTCACATCCAGGCTTATTTTATGCTTTCCCTGCCGTAGCACCAGAGCCAGCCATTTCTCCAAGGAGTGTTTCTTCTGATGGATAATGGTATTTAGAAGCCAAGATCTGGGCAGTTGGTCTGCTCATGGTAAATGGAGTGTCTCTGTTCCCAAGCCTCCCACTTGGCAGAGCTAGAGAATGTATGTACTACACACACACACACACACCACACACTGACTCTATATTTATCTAATTATCATCTATCTATATCTCTCTCTGTAATAAAAACCTTGCTTATCCTCCCCTCACCCCGCCCTCTCCAAACAATGGTCAGAAAGGGAAGGGGGGACAAGAATATATCTTTAAAATTTATTTATTTATTTATTTAAAATTTTTCTTATATATTATAAATTTCTAGTTTAAAAAAAAAAAACAAAATACGTGGAGTTCCTGCTGTTCATGGCACTTGTTTCTGGATGCCTCTAGTAATAGCTGGAATTTCAAAGTAAGCATTACCTCTTCTCTGCTCTCCCTGGAGCTCCCAGTCAACTAAGGGAGACAGTCCTGTAAATCATTACGGAGAAGTAGTCAGTTTGCAGAGATACAGAGGAATTCACAGACCGTGTAGGGGAGGGGATATTTTTGACAGGGAGTAGTTTCTGCAGAGGGATTAAGTAAAACCAGTATGGTGTATTTTGTTAACTGTAGGAGCCCAATTTTTAGATTTCTAGTGTAATCTTCTCATTCTCTTATAAGGGCTAGGAGTAATATTTTAGTGAAGAAAGAAAACAATCCTTCCTCTTCTGTGTATGAAATACATACACAGTCAATATAACAATTATGTACATTTTTAGATTTTAAACTGGGCATCCTTTTATGAATGCTTTTTTATCTTATAAGTCTTCTACTGTTTGTGAGTGTTGATGAGGCTGTCTTTTATTATTCTGATACTGTTCTGATAAATGGGAAAAAAACTATACAGTAATATTCGGGGTTGGTCGTATAATTAAATAATTGGAAGTCCTCCATGGTGCCTCTTAAGTTAAAAAAAATTTTTTTAAGCATCTAAGCCCTGTGGATTTTAATTGTTAGGAAGGAAGATGAACTTCAGGCGCTCACTTAAAATGGGATGCCTCTGCCAGGAAAGAAAGACTAGTAAATAGGACAGCAGATAGAGCCCTTGAGGATGTGATTTAAACATGTCACTCGAAATTGTTTAAGTGGAGAGCTCTGCCCTTTTAAAACACTGTCTGTCACTTGAGGATTGGGTCACCTTGAAATGTGTTCGTCTTTGAGTTAAAGGCATAAAAAGGCACTTTGAAATTTTTCAGTTAACTTTGGTGTGTGTTGTGTGTGTGTCTAACGGCTGTACCTCTCGTCAGCTTGCCTCAGCTGTAAGTCAGTCCCCTGGAAACCAAAGTGGTTGCAAGAGAAGGATAAATGTTTCATCTGAGCTCCAGCAAACTCTACAGAATTTTTAAAATGTTGAGACACTGACTGCAACTTCTGACTTTCTTTGTATAGTCAGATCTTCCTCCCCTAAAGCAAAGTCTGGGATAAGAGTAGCTTCTGGTAATTACTTCCTGAAAGACTGCCACTTAACTGGTGCTTTGGTTCTTTTGGAATGTGGTTAATGATGTCAAGACTGCCGTCTTTGGAGTCTGGTAAGAATATCGGAATTAACTACTCTTGTAATCCAGATTTGGATAAACTTTTCAACTGAACACCTATTGGACACACTCCTGTCCCCATGGCCACAGGGTAGGAGTGTGTGTGTGTGTGTGTGTGTGAAGTTTTATTCAGATTTTATACTTGACACTAAACCAGGTGTCCAGAGTACTCAAGATTTGCAGACCCCTCATCTCAGATGTTGAGATCCTTGAATGAACATTTCTGAGCCCCTCAGTAGCTTTAAGAATCCACAGCAGGGGGAGAAGCCCAGGAATCTGCATTTTCCCAAGCTCCCCAGTGGGTTCCTGTGAATACTTCAGATTCAGAACCCTTAAGGAAATTGTAGAGTAATCCAGATTAATTACAGAGTCAAAGAATCTTCGATTACTCTAAATCATTTTTGACAAATCCTCTGTCGGTCACTTTTTTACATTTAATTACTTTATCATATTTTTTAATATTTGGCTAGCAACATTTCTGTAAGCAAGTTTGAGCAGAAATTAGCCTTTTATTTTTTGATTGCAGGAAGTGAAGAAATCAGCATGAAGGCATTTTGGAAAAATCAAGGGGGTTAGGCAGGTACATGGTTGCACCTAACTGAAAGTGCATTATATTTGAAAAGGAGCACATTTTATACAAATAATGCCAATGACTAATGGGAAATATAAGTGCTTTTCATGGTGATTTTGGAAATTGACCTGAGTGTATCTTCTCCATGTTCTCAGGCACTGGAGCAGACAGACCTAAACATTTCTCATTACCTGGAGATGCAAGATGATCTACCAGGAGGAGTGATTTAGTTAATTTCTTGGTGGGAAAAAAAAGAAAATATTGATGTTTCCTTGGAGATTATTAATTAAGTTTGTATTGTGAATTCGGTGGGAAGGTAGGTTGTGACAATTCTTGTTATATTTGTATTTGGCCAAGTAGCTCAAGCTCTGTACATTTTGTGTTGAGGGAGATTTTTTTTTCTCTTTAGTGTATAGGGAGAAACTTCAGTGCTTCTGATAGTTTTCCAAAGAAGAAACAAGAAACATATCTTAGTCTTCTGTCTTAATAAGCAGAGTTTATTTTCCTTTTTTTTTTTTTAAAGTAAGTTCCATGCCCAGCATGCACCCCATGCTATGCTTGAACTCAGGACCCTGAGATCAAGACCTGAGCTGAGATCAAGAGTTGGATGCTTAACCGACTATGCCATCCAGGCTCCCCTATTTTCCTTTTTCTTTATTTCCCAACTTTTGGCTCTTCAGGATACAATCATTATTACAATTCAAATTCTTTTATTCAGCAGGTGTATACACACACACACATATGTACACATATATGTACATATATATGTGTATATATAGAGAGAGAAAGAGAGAGAGAGAGAGAGAGAGTACCTACTGTATACTCTGTACTTTCCATGTCTTTGTGAAAGGCACAAGAGCAGTAGAAATTAGGAGTCCCTGCCCTTGAGAAACTTCCCTTAATCAAACTACAGTCACTGGGGAAGCTCACTGCTATACCCATAGAGAGTTTGCTTGTCATCACCGTATGCAGCTGCCCTGTTTCAAATGATGAACCAGTCAACATTGGCTTATTAACCTTTAGATTATCATTTTAAAATACTGTGGGAAATCTATTCACGTAGACAAAGATCTGATCCAGATTTCTGTGAGTGCAAACACCTCCATAGATCTGGCTTCAGGAAGAAAAAAAGTCTGTTTCAATCTATAGATGGATACTGTGTTTGATTGGTTGTGGTATTCCCTTGGTAATTACATAATATAGAGAAACGGTGGGGGGTGGGCATAGTGATTAGCATGAAGTATCTAGGCAACATCCATCAATGCTAACAGTGCTCCTGAAACAAAGTTGTTTTTGCATATGACTGTGGTTACTTTTACAGACCAAGTTGAAATTTGGTATCCTGTGGGATGAATGGTGGGAATCTATTTGGCCCTGTATGCCTCACTGAATGCATTTTGGTTCATTTGAGAAGAATGTAGGATCAGGACTTCAGCATTTTTTCCTACCTCTGCATCTGGTCCTGTGATCTCGGCAGGGGATGTCAGTGTACTGGCTTACATGATGGAGGCTCTTCGGTTGTACCTCTTTCCCCTCTGGTGGGGGATGTTGATAATGGGGGTAGGCTGTGCGTGTATGAGGCAGAGGGAGATGGGTAGTCTCTGTACCTTTTGCTCAATTTTGCTGTGAACGTAAACTTCCCTAACAAATGGAGCACTGGGTGTGATGCACAAACAGTGAATCTTGGAACACTGAAAAAATAAAGTTTAAATTAAAAAAAAAAAATGAAGGGACACCTGAGTGGCTCAGTTGGTTGGACGACTGCCTTCGGCTCAGGTCATGATCCTTGGAGTCCCGGGATCGAGTCCCGCATCGGACTCCCAGCTCCATGGGGAGTCTGCTTCTCTCTCTGACCTTCTCTTCGTTCATGCTCTCTCTCACTGTCTCTCTCTCTCAAGTAAATAAATAAAATCTTTAAAAAAAAAATGAAGTCTGTTTAAAAAATTAAACAAAAAATCAGACACATCTCTGAGAATCCTTCCAGTTCTGAACTTTTGAATCTTCTGGTCATTACTTAGAATTACTATTCTGTGGAATCATAGGTTTATGATGTTCCCTGTGCTTGGAATTCATACGTTTTTATTCTTCCCCTGGCCATCACAGTCCTCTCTGGCTTTTGAGGCTCTAAGTTCCAGTGATTGTTTTACATTCCCCTTTCCCCCTTCTCCGATGATTGAACATGATTGAATACATATTTTCTTTCTCTCTAGATGTTTCATGAGTGTAAATCTTGACTTCATAAATTTTTATGTAGGCAGATCCTTTTATTTTGTATTTATTCCTCTGCATGGCAGAATATTGATTATAGTCTTACTGTATCTTCCATAAAAAATATCTTGTGGATTCACCCCTTTTTCCTCTCTTTTATTCCTATGCTAGGCTTGTTCTGCGACATATCTAAATCACAATGGTGGCATCCTAGCTGATTTCTCCACGTCTGGTCTGTCTTAACGGCCCCAGGAAAAATCTATATTTGACTCAACTTTTTCTTGTTTGTTCACACAGAACAAATTACATTTATCTTCTTAGATTTTCTATTTTGATTATTTGGCTTCTTTGAGATGTACTTCCATTTCATGAGAAGTATATACCCCTGCTTAATCAAATTAACATAACCACTGTCTTTAGTCAAAGGAAATACTCTAGTTAGTGGGGACAGCAAAATAGTGCTCTCAGGAAGTAGTGAATGGGTTTAGCTAGAGAGGACGTCTCACAAGACTGGAAATAGAAATGTCTATTAAATTCCGTTAAAGATATATGTCGAATAGTTGAAATTAAGTAAATGTGTTCCTGACTCTACTGATTGTATGTATAGCATTTTAGAAGTAAGTTGGGTATAAAATCATAGAGACCTGTGTTTGAGTCTTAGCCCTGACGTGTCCTGAGTGACCTTGGACAAGTGATTTCATCTCTGAGTGTCAGTTTCCTCATCTGTCAAATGGAACTAATGCCTGCGTGGCAGAGTTAGTGTCAGTATTCAATGAGAAATACTATTGGATCACCCTTAACTTGATAAGTGACTGATAGATGATAGCCATTATTCCAGTAATCTTCCGAAAATACTGTATGTTTGTTTGTTTTATAAGATTTTATTCATTTATTTGACAGAGAGACAGTGAGAGAGGGAACACAAGCAGTGAGAGAGGGAGAGGGAGAAACAGGCTTACCACTGAGCAGGGAACCCAACACAGGATTCTGTCCCGGGACCCTGGGCCAAAGGCAGACGCTCAATAACTGAGCCACCCAGGCAGCCCTAAAATACTGTTTTCATTATTTTATCTTTTCTCCGAAGAGTCTTTGTTTCCTCTGTTGGACTCTTCATCACCGTCTGCTGAGGTCCTTTGCCTTCTCTTCCGGTACCTACTGATTTCCATCTTGTGTTTATATGTTGTCATGATACTTTATTAATAAGCCGCTTGCGGGTAGGATCTGTGTTTGTTAGGTCTCTGTATTCTTCCTTGCACTTAGAACAGTACTTTTCATGATGTAAGTAATTTGTTTTTAATCAGCGTTTATTTATTTATTTTAAAAGATTTTATTTATTTTATTTGACAGATAGAGATCACAAGTAGGCAGAGAGGCAGGCATAGAGAGAGGAAGAAGCAGGCTCCCTGCTGAGCAGGGAGCCCGATGCGGGGCTCGATCCCAGGACCCTGGGATCATGACCCGAGCCTTTAATCCACTGAGCCACCCAGGCGCCCCTAATCAGTGTTCATGGAATGAATGAAGAAGCACTGTTGCCTTTTCTAGAAACTTACTGTGGTTTTTTATTGCCTGGTGTGCAAATTCCAACACTTCTTTCTTTGAGGATCCTGGGTCATTTGGCCTGTTCCTTTTGCCTCTACCCACCCATGCCCAGGTCAAGCCAGATCCTCTGCCCCCTTCTATGGAAACTTACTCCTCCTGTTTGATAGCTATCTTTTAACCCTTACTTATTTTGATTTTTTTTCTCTATAAGTTTTCTTCTCACCATTTTTATCACATTTTCCTTAACACCAAGGAAAATAACTACTATATAAGATGCATACCTATCTGTGAACTTTGGAGAATGGATCACTGTGGAGTATTTAACATGTTTAAAACTTATGTCACCTGGGGTGAAATTTTTGTAAAATTAAGTATCTCTAAAAGATGTTTTGGGGGCGCCTGGGTGGCTCAGTGGATTAAGCCGCTGCCTTTGGCTCAGGTCATGATCTCAGGGTCCTGGGATCGAGTCCCGCATCGGGCTCTCTTCTTGGTGGGGAGCCTGCTTCCCTCTCTCTCTCTGCCTGCCTCTCTGCCTACTTGTGATCTCTGTCTGTCAAATAAATAAAATCTTTAAAAAAAAAAAAAAAGATGTTTTGGTCTATTTACAAAGGCAATACACAGTCGTTATACAAGTTTTTGAAAATTCTTAAATATAAAGAAGGAAATAAATATTCCCCAGATTTATCCCATGGAGCACTAGAACTCTGAAGGTTTCATTACTGTCTGACGGATAGTACACTGAGTAGAATTTAAGAGTTTTGGGGAGTTTGGAGTATCATCGTTGCAAGCATGTAACTCCTTGTGAGTTCTCACATTGTAAGTACTCAGTAAATACTAACTTCTAGTATAAAAGGCATAAATGGACTCATGAGGCTTTTAGAGCTACTTTCCTCTAATTAGGTGGCGAGGCTGCTTTGCTTTTTTGGTTCACCGAGTGCATTTTTAATAAACTTTTAAATTTCTCTCCTGTGATCACTCTTCTGTAGAGGTTCCTACCTTCTGACTTGTTTGCTGTTTCTAATGTGCTTGAGACAAGAGCCTCAGGGTTACTAGAAATGTGAATAAATAAACGAAGAGCAGGAGGGTTCTGGAGGAGGTTCTAGTAGCCTTCTGCAGTTGGGGATCTGCATGAGAATTGAGCCGTACTGCCGTAAGGCATCCATTATATTATCACGAATTAAGTTCTCTCTAGTGCATCCAGAAGGGTATTCTCCATGGGGCAGAATGAGAAAATAGTCATTCAGATCATTTTTTAATTCTCTGGTCCAGATGAGGAGCCCTGTGTGGGAAATACTGCTGGGCTCTCCTAACGAGTCGTGTGCATGAACACCATCTGCGGATGCTGTGAAATCCCTATTCACGGATCAGAGCCCTTTCCTTTCCTTGCTCTTTGATTCCTGGCAACATGCCAGAAAGGTAAATTTGAAGCCTGCCTGCTTTTCTTTCTAAGCAGTGGTTTACTGTTATCTCATGTCACCAGTTCTATATTGGGCTCCTGGAGGATTCTTAATAAATATATATTGATGGACCAATTGATTCTTTTTAACCTTTTCATTATGAAGGTTTTCAAACATTCACAGAAGTGGAGAGATTAGTGTAATGAACTCGTATACCTGTCCCCCAGTTACAACAGAAATCAATGTTGCCACACTTGCTCTACTCGCCCTCCTTTTTTGCTGTGGTAACTTAAACTCGAAATGACATCCATTTTGCCATTTTGCCCCTACAGCTTTGATGTGTATCTCTAGAAAAACTTTCTGTTGTTACAGAACTACATTTTGGACCGTATGCTGGACATGCCATGGGCAAGCAATGAGAACAGGAAAAGCCCGCGGGCGTAGATCCACCTTTTGGATCATTAATCCCGGAGTAACTGAGAGTCAGCTGGTGTCCGGGATACTCCTTACGAAGTAGGGGACGTTTGGCCTCTGGGTACACAAGCCTCTTGTTGCACATCGTAAACACCTCTGAGGGGTCTACTTTCAGGGTACCCTTCTCCTTGTTTAAACACTGGGAGAGGGGCACCTGGGCGGCTCAGTCCTTAAGTGTCTGCCTTCAGCTCAGGTCATGATCTCAGGGTTTCAGGTCATGATCTCAGGGTCCTGGGATTGAGCCCCGCATCGGGTTCCCTGCTCAGCGGGAAGCCTGCTTCTCCCCTCTCACTCCAACTGCCTGTGCTCCCTCTTTGACCGTGTTTCTGTCAAATAAAATCTTTTAAAATAAATAAATAAATAAATAAATAAATATACCCTGGGAGAACAGAAAGTACACTTCCCACTCATGTTTGAGAGACTGATGGCATCAAGAACTACGTGTACCTGAGAAAGCTAGCTTTAATAAGTACTAAGGAGTGATACTTTAATTTTTTAATTTGAAATATTTACCCTTAGGGAATATTGGGTGATGTGGGGGGGGGGAGCCTTCTTGCTATATCTGAAATCCCACCATTTTCTCTTCTGGCCACTCTGTGTTTTGTCGAGTCGACCTTAAGTCAAGTCTCTCAGCCTTCTCCAGCTGTTAAATTCTGCCTACAGACAAGAGTAGCCTTCTCTGTGAAAACAGGACAAGACCCAGCTTCCCTAGAGAGCTGACACAGTTGCATGACTTCCACAGCCGCTTTGGGTCCCCCCGCCCCGCCCCGGCCCCTAGGAGCTGGCTGCGGGAAGCCCAGGGTACCTGGGGTGCACCTCCAGGGGGAAGTGCTTCCAGATGAACGTGGCCGCCATGTTGTCATCCTGGAGCTCACTCAGAACAACTTCTGAGTTGGCCCATCTAATGACTTTGTGTAAGGAAGGGTGGTGGGGCTTAAAGTTTCTGATGACTTGTCACAGAGCATCTGAAAGCACCGGGAAAATCAGCCACCTTGTCAAAACCTGTGCCATGAAAGAACTTGCTGAGGAGACACTGCAGAAGGAGCTGAGGTGCTGGGGGAAGCCGTGTTTTGAATCAGCACCCAGCAGGTGGTGAATACCACTCAGATTCAGTTTGGAACAAATATTCCCAGGCAGTGTTGGCAATCACTGTGCTCCATAATGTAGCGGGGGTTTGTTTGTTTGTTTTGGAAGACAATATCAACTCGAGCCCTGTCTGCTTACAGGCAGGGTGTTTAGCACATGTTAGATGCCTGCTGCTTAAGGGGTACACCTACATGCCAAGCTCCTTCTGCGTGTGTTTAAATATATTTTTGAACACAGATAAAGGCATTACCAGAGAGCATGAGGCGGTGGTAAGTAGGGTTCTGGAAAGCATTTGATATTTTCTGCAAATCAAAGGGTACGGAGGAGGTGATTTAAGGCTTATGTAATACATACGGTAGCTCTGCCAGAAATGTTTCTCTTTCTTAAATTTTTCTTTTTCTTTCCAAACTTATTTCACTTTGGCTGTTTGCTCAATTCACATAGTTTAAAGGGTGAACTCTTTGTTCAAGTTTGAGAATTTGGTTCTCTAGTTCTAGGTGACCTGGATTAAAATTTTCTGCAAACAGATCTGTGCTTGAGATAGTTACCCATTTAATTACATAGAGATTTTTGGGACAAAAGGAAGTTGGACTTTGAAGTCAGACTGCCTGGGATTCAGATCCTGATTCGTCCATCTGTGATTTTTGAATTTGTACACTTAAAATAAGGTGGTGGATAAAGGCTAGGTCGTAGAATGATTGCGAAGATTAAATGAGGTATTTACAAGTTGAGCAGCTGGCCTGGTGCCTGGAACGTAGTAAGAGAGAATTATTTACTCTTCCCTTTACACAGATTCAGTAGGGATGGTGGAAAGTTCTGACCTTAAAGCCAACGAATAACTGATGGTGAACAAGGATTTTGTTGACTAGACTGTAACGTGGGGTTATGAGGAAGAGATTCAAAGGGCCTGGGGCAGCTGGAGCCCCAGTGTTTGCTGGAATGTAATGGGGTTGAAACTAGAGATGTACCCAATACCTTTACAGTGATTCGCTTTCCTTCATATCGAAATATGATAGAAGATAGGTATCACTGGGGTGTTTGTTTTTTGTTTGTTTTTGGCCAGATGGTAATTTATTCATCCCATATTCTTTTATTTTTCTAATTTGTTTTTTTCTGCCATCAGCATCTGTGGAAACTGATCAATACCCAGACTATGGAGTAGATGTTCATTCAGGTCAGACTCCTTGATGCCACTCTATGACCATGTTAGGTAAATAATCATAGACAAGTACTTCTATGCCATTCAACTAGAATAGCAAATTTTTTTGGTAAAAGTAGGCATGGGTTTCAAAATTCAGATATACAAATTTTATTTTTATTTTCATTTTTTAAGATTTTATTTATTTGAGAGAGAGAGTGAGAGAGAGAGAGACATGAGATGGGGGAGGGTCAGAGGGAGAAGCAGACTCCTGCTGGGCAGGGAGCCCAATGCAGGACCAATCCTGGGACTCCAGGATCATGACCTGAACAGAAGGCAGTCGCTCAAATGACTAAGCCACCCCACCCAAGTGCCCCAAATATACAAGTTTTAGTAGCAGAATTGTAGTGATTCTCAGTAGGTCATTTAAAAAATATTTGCCTAAAAGGTTAAATATCAGAAGTACTATAAATTCACAAACTGTTGGAAGTAATTTAACATCCTTTATACAACTTGTCATGCATAGTTTAGTATATCTTACCGTGGAGGTAAAACTTAAAAGTAAATGTTCCTGGGAAAGATCATCTGTTACCTTAAAATCATGAATAAAGTGCAAATGACCAATAATATGAGATTTAGGTAGGAGAGTGTATGGTGAGAAGGATATTGAGGTACGGAGTAGTGGAAATGGGGCAATAGGTTTCAGGAAAAAAAAGACTAGGGCTTTTTTGTTTTGTTTTGTTTTGCTTTGTTTTGTTTTTGTTTTATTTATTTTATTTCATTTTATTTTTTCAGTGTTCCAAGATTCATTGTTTACACACCATACCCAGTACTCCATGCAATACATGCCCTCCACAATACCCACCACCAGGCTCACCCAACCCTCTCTCTCCTCCCCTCCAAAACCCTCAGTTTGTTTCTCAGAGTCTACAGTCTGTCATGCTTCATTGCCCTCTCTGATTTTCCCCAATTCACTTTTCCTTTCCTTCTCCTAATGTCCTCCATGTTATGCCTTATGCTCCATAAGTAAGTGAAACCATATGATAATTGACCTTCTGTGCTTGACTTATTTCACTCAGCATAGTCGCCTCCAGTCCTGTCCATGTTGATACAAAAGTTGGGTATTCATCCTTTCTGATGGCTATGTAATATTCCATTATATATATATGGATCATATCATCTTTATCTGTTCATCTGTTGAAGGGCATCTTGGCTTTTTCCACAGTTTGGTGATTGTGGCTATTGCTGCTGTGAATATTGGGGTATATATGGCCCTTCTTTTCACTACATCTGTATCTTTGGGGTAAATACCCTGTAGTGCAATTGCAGAGTCATAGGGTAGCTCTATTTTTAATTTCTTAAAGAATCTCTACACTGTTTTCCAAAGTGACTGCACCAACTTGCATTCCCACCAACAGAGTGAGAGGATTCCCCTTTCTCCACATCCTCTCTGGCACTTGTTTACTGTCTTGTTGATTTTGGCCATTCTAACTGGTGTAAGGTGGTAACTCAGTGTGGTTTTGATTTGAATCTCCCTGATGGCTAATGATGATGAACATTTTTTCATGTGTCTGATAGCCATTTGTATGTCTTCTTTGGAGAAGTGTCTGTTCATGTCTTCTGCCCATTTTTGACATGAGTATCTGTTTTGTGTGTGTTGAGTTTGAGGAGTTCTTTATAGATCTTGGGTATCAGCCCTTTGTCTGTAGTGTCATTTGCGAATATCTTCTTCCATTCCCTGGGTTGCCTCTTTGTTTGTTGACTGTTTCCTTTGTTGTGCAGACACTTTTGATCTTGATAAAGTCCCAATAGTTCATTTTTGCTTTTGTTTCCTTTGCCTTCGGAGACATGTCTTGAAAGAAGTTGCTGTGGCCGATGTTGAAGAGGTTACTGTCTATATCTCCTCTAGGATTTTGATAGATTCTTGCCTCATGCTGAGGTCTTTTATCCATTTTGAGTTTATCTTCTGTATGGTGTAAGAGAATGGTTGAATTTCATTCTTCTACATAGAGCTGTCCAACTTTCCCAGCACCATTTATTGAAGAGACTGTCTTTTTTCCACTGGATATTTTTTCCTGCCTTTTCGAAGATTATTTGACCATAGAGTTGTGGGTCCATATCTGGGCTCTCTGCTCTGTTCCATTGATCTATGTATCTGTTTTTGTGCCAGTACCATGCTGTAAAAATAAGAATAGGTTTTATATAAATTCTAAATTTATATTAACTGGTTATTAATTAACTGGTTATTCTTTATTTTCTTGAGCTTAATGTACTTAGTTAAATTTAAATGAAATAGATTTTATTATTTTTAGTTCTATTCTGTAGCATTTAAATAATGTTTCTGATATTTCCATGGGTGAACTGTGTGCAGGTTCATTGTAGCATGTCAGTATCCTTGCAGACACTAACTTGTATGATTGCACAGCATCAGGCATAGGTAGTAGCTTTATGAATAATCTTTTCAATTGCCTTATGGTATGAATCTATTTAGTATCCACATTTTTGGACATTTTCAAATTTTAATTTAAGAAGGTCTGTCATCAACTCTCTCATTGAGAGGAAAGAGTTAAATAGATTTTCTTGGCAGCTCTTAGCTCCTAGAATAATTGATCAAATCTTCTCAAAGGACTGAGAGTTAGATCTTTACCCAACAGGGGGCCACAGTTGTCTAGCTTCTTAGTGAATTTCTCTGAGGTCTAATGATTCTTTCTGAACACTAGGCACATTTAGGGGCTTGGGGGAATTCTCATCAGAAGTTTTCCTGGAGTACGTTAAATTGAAAGACTGTGTATTTGGAAATCCAGACATGGTGTATCTTCATGAAAGTGTAAAGGAGTAAAACCAAGATCTAAGCAATAAAATGCCTTGTAATGTGGGAAATTTTGTCTATTAGCAATTTTATTTAAGATGTTAATTTGACCAAAAGCATGGAATAAGTGATTTTTAAGTGACAGTTTCGAAAGGTATTGTCAGTTTAAAGATTAGCTCTTAGCAGTGTTTGGTATATAAATGTGTGTGTGTGAGTGTGTGTGTTTCAAATTTGACAAGCATGTATGAAATCCATGTAGATCCCAACTTGTTTTGCCTGGCAGAGTCACAGGCATAGATAGAAGCTGAATAACCACTACTTGATTTAGGTGGACAGAGTGAGTTCATTTCTTAAAGGTAAAGGATAGGCCAGTTAGACAGTAAAAGAATCTGTTGAGAGGCAAGTAGGTGGCTCAGTCAGTTAAGCATCTGCCTTTGGCTCAGGTCGTGATGATCCTGGGTCCTGGTATAGAGCCCTGAATCAGGTTCCCTGCTCAGCAGGTAGTCTGCTTCTCCCTCTGCTTCTGCCCCTCCCGCCATGGTTGGTCTCTCTCTCTCTCTCTCTCTCAAATAAATAAAATCTTGAAAAAAAAAAAAAAGAAACTGTAAAGAACTTTTTGTCTTCTTGCTTCTGAGATACTTTCTTTTACCCTTATAAAGCAAATCATCTGAAATGTAATGATATTTTAGTCATGGTGTAAGTCCATATGTTAAGTCTTAAATGTAAGTCCTCATGGTCGGTAAGAAAGGAAAAGCTGCCTCATTTAGGCATATAATGGTTTCTAATGACATTGCTGAAATAGAGGGAAAATTAAGTAGCAGAACAGAACGTAGAGAATTATTGGGAGACAATCAGTGACCCTTAATGTTGGATGTGGCCCTGGCAGCAAATCTCTTGGGGGAATTATTAGAGTCATAAAGGAATTTGTAAATATCCAGTAGTTTATAAACACCAAGGAGACATTGGCTCTTTGGTTTTAATCTTGGGCTCAAACTCTCAAGATCTCAAAAAGATCCCTTTCAGAGAACAAGAGAAATGTAAACAGTATTCTCCACACCCTTCTGTTGTACAACATAAAGTCTGTTGGAATTGTCTTGATTAATTATAAATTGCTTCCCCTCTCCTCCCTTCTAAAATATTATTTTATTTTTATTGATCATATATATGTGTGAGTATGTGTATATATGTATATATAAGTATATATATATATATACACATATGTATGTATTTATTGACCATAGATTATACGAACTCCATCCATGTTGTCAAAAATGGAAAGGTTTCATTCCTTTTTTATGGTTGAATAATATTCCATTATATATATATATATATACCACATCATCTTTATCCATTAATCTGTTGATGGACACTTGGGCTGCTTCCATAATTTGGCTATTGTAAATAATGTTGCAGTAAACGTAGAGGTGCATATAGTTTCTGCATTCTTTGGGTAAGTACCTAGGAGAGGAATTACTGGATCATGTAGTAATTCTATTTTTACTTTTTTGAGGGACCTCCATACTATTTTCCAAGTGGCCTCACCAGTTTGCATTCCCACCACAGTGTACAAGGTTCCTGTTTCTCCACATCCTGGCCAGCACATGTTGTTTCTTCTGTTTTTGATTTTAGTCATTCTGACAGGTGTGAGGTGGTAGGTATGTCATTCTGGTTTTGATTTACATTTTCCCCTATGATGAGTAATGTTGAATATCTTTTCCTGTGTTTGTTGGCCATCTGTGTATGTTCTCTGGAGAAATTTTTTTTTTTTAAGATTTTATTTATTTATGAGGGAATGGAGAGAACACCATCAGGGGAGAGGAGCAGAGGGAGAGGGAGAGCAGAGAGACTGATCCCAGGAGCTTGGGATCATGACCTGAGCCGAAGGCAGACGCTTAACTGACTAAGTCACTCAGGCACTGGAAATGTTTCTTTTTCTTAATAGCTCCCTTTTCTCCTTTTGTGGCTGAGGATGTTACTTATAGTCATTTTCAAGTTTTCTTCTGCTTCCTACAACGTTTTATTTCCTTTAAGTACCCTCCACTCCCTCATCTCTACTTCCTTCCACTTGTTTTAATTCTGCATCTTTCTCATTAGAAGCTTTCCTCCTGTAACAGGTAATCCTTTTTGTCCATTTATATTTAATAATGAGGCATTTGTGTGGTAAAGAATTTAATCTTGTCCAAAGAGGTGTCTCTTTTGCCCTTGGCCCATGGGTGGTCATCTTAAGCTTCTGAAATGTCCTGCCATGTGGAAGTGTCTTTGTTTACTTGGGGGCTTTGGACCATGACAGATAGTCTAACAAGTGTGGTTCATGTTGAATGCTTTGGGTCAAGTGGTATCTGTTCTTACCCCTAAGGGCTGGAGACAGCATTTTTGTGGCCACTCCCCAACAAAAACTTGGGACACCAAGGCTCAGGTGGGCTTCCTTGGTTGGCAGTCCTCTTCATATTCTCAAACGTTGCTACCAGGAGGCGTTAATGCTGTCCGTTGCTCCACCAAGAGAGGACAGCTGGAAGCTCTGCATTGGAGCTCTCCTGAACTCTGCCTCATATGTCTCTTCCCTTAGCTGAATCTAATCCATATCCTTTTGTTGAGATAAACTATCACCATGAGGATAACAGTTTTCTAGCTTTTGGTGAGTTCTGTAAGCCTTCTTGTAAATGATTAAATCTGAGGTGGTCTTGAGGATCCGTCCCCCACAAGCTTGCAATTGTTATCAAGAGTGAGCCTTGTCTTGTACATTTCCTCCAAGCTCTGTAGCAGTAAGAAGCTCATTTGAACCTTTCTATACATTGATGGGGCTTATAAACCATAGAGTGATCTTGCTGGGCCATTTCATTGAAAGACTCCAAGTTCAGTGTCTGTGAATCTTTTTTCTCGGCATGGGCAGTTTTTGCAGAACTGAATCCTCTGGTCTTTTGCTTAGGCGAGCATCAACCTAACTGCTGGTGTGTTCAGAGTTGAGTCGGGGCAGGGTAGTAGCACTGAATACCAACTTTCATTTATTCCTTTTATTTTTCTCTATAATAGTCTTGACGGCAGAAGCAATACAGGGTGTTGAGTGAGCACATTAATAGGGATACCTAATGTGTGTGGAGCATCAAGGGAGGGTTCATAGAGAATGTTTAAATGGATACCTATAGGTGGGCAGAGGAAGCTAGGTAGGTGAGAATGGACGGAATGGTATTCTAGGCAGAGGACTTGTAAATTAATTTGAACAGATGTGTCAGTTTTACTTGGGAAGGAGGAGCAAGCAAGGAATCATTTTGTTAAAATGGTCCATATAATCAGAAAAGTAGTACCAGGGATATAATACCATAGACAGTTTGTAGATTGAAGGAAATACCTCTGTTGGTGGTTAATTATGTTAACTAGCCAATACCATATCTTTTTCAGATATGTAATAAAGGCATTGAAGACCTAGAGTAAATTTTTGTTTAGAAATCAGGATTTAAACTTACCACACTGGGCATGTGAAGTTCGACTTCTCATGAACACTTGAATATTTAGATAAGTCATATATTTTCTTGTTAATCTGTATTGAGTTCTTTGTTGACTTTGCCTTCCAGATATCACAAGTTTTTGGTTTCATAATGGTAATCTGGCCAACTAGAGTAGTTTTAAGTAGATAGTGAAATTTAGATTAGCTATTGCTTCTACCTAAGTATTTAGATGGCTTGAAGAACTTTTAAATTTACCTTTAGAATACTAAGGCACTAGTATTATACTTTCCAGGTTTAAAACTTTCAATGTCTTCCATTTGTCTATTGTGTTAAATTCAATCTAATGTTAATCTTCCAGTCTTCACCTTTCATGATATGTTTCTAGCCTGGCATTCAGCCTTTGTTCTGTCTCTATGTTAAAAAAAATTTTTTTTTATTATTCCTGAACTAAATTTGAGTTATTTCCCCTCAATGTTTTGCTTAGAATGCTGCTCTTGCCTTCTCAGACACCATCTCTACCTTAGAGAATGCATGTAAGGTTTCTAAGTTACACTTGTTCGGAATATCCCTTCAGGATATCCCCATTTTATTTATGTCTTCATTTGACATTATAATTTGATATCAAAGGCAAAAGAGCCTACCCATTTGGTTTACCTTTTTACCTTAACCATTTAATTAATTTATTTATTTTAAAGTTTTATTTATTTAAGTAATCTCTACAGCTAACGTGGGGCTCGAACTCACAACCCAGAGATCAAGAGTTTCATGTTCTTCTGACCAAGACAGCCGGGTGCCCTTCTTTTAACCATTTGATTTGATTTGATTTGATTATTTTTTTAAAAAAAGATTTTATTTATTTATTTGACAGAGAGAGAGATCACAAGTAGGCAGAGAGGCAGGCAGAGAGAGAGGGAGAAGCAGGCTCCCTGCTGAACAGAGAGCCCAATGCGGGGCTTGATCCCAGGACCCTGAGATCGTGACCTGAGCTGAAGGCAGAGGCTTAACCCACTGAGCCACCCAGGCACCCCTCTTTTAACCATTTTAAATTAAGCTTTAATTTTTCCCTTCCACATTTTTATTTATTTTTTATTTTTTTATTTTTAAAGATTTTATCTATTTGCCAGAGAGAGAGAGAGATCACAAGTAGGCAGAGAGAGAGAGGGGAGGAAGCAGGCTCCCCGTGGAGTGGAGAGCCCGACACGGGGCTTGATCCCAGGACCCTGGGATTACGACCTGAGCCAAAGGCAGAGGCTTTAACCCACTGAGCCACCCAGGCGCCCCATCCCTTCCACGTTTTTAAAGAAGTTAAGTGTTCATTATACAGAACTGGGAGAATTTTGGCTACGGTTTTTCCCTTTTTCCATTCTACCATATATACCAACTGCTCAAATAAATTAATACTGGTATGGTATTTCAAGTCTGGAGTGTCTTGTGTCTGAATTTCAGTGTTCTCCGTGACCTGGTACCACCTTACCTGGGTGACCATATATTTACTCTGACACTCTTTTGCCATTATTAGTGTTCTGGGAACAGGCTATAACCATTCCTGTATTGGTCTTCCTTCAAACTATACTCAGTAGTTGAAATGTCTTCCTTCTCCTTGACCTGTGGTTAATTTCTACTAATCTCTCAGGGCAGGTTGGCTTGTTGAAACCTCTGGCCAGCCTAGAGTTCTTGTAATGACAGAGTTGGAGCTAGCACCCAGTCTCTTGCCTTGTTCGGCACTGCCATGCCCTCTATAATGTCATGCTTGCTGTTCAATTGATTGCATGATGCCTGTGGTTAAAGCAATCAGAGAAGAACTACATTGTTAAATTAGCTAAACTGGGAGAAGACCTTGAAGGACACCTATTGAGTGCCTGGCATGGGATTGGTGCATCATTAACAGTTGTCCATAGTTTTCCAATTCCAAGTTCAATCATGATGCAATCCCAGAGCCAGAATGTGGACTTCCTTTTTTCCAGGGTAGTGCTGTGTACCCAGAGCTGACACCCCCAGGAGCCTGTGAATCTCCGATTGGTTGCTAGTCCAGCATTAGGCCCCAGCAGATAGCTGATGGGTTTGGGTTATTACCACTGTACTGTTGAAGTTTTACTGTAACTCACTTGGAACTATAGTAAATTAAAAAAGAAACAGGTGGGAAACTATTGGACAGTTTAACTGTCTCTTTCTTTCACTTCTTGATTCAAGCCAGGAGTACATTTCTGAAACAGCTTTGATATGTGAATTGCTGAGGAAAACTATATAGTGTTCCAACCTGGCAGGTTAAGAGTTCTTTGAAATAGTTAATGAAATGCTTCATACTGGGAACCTAGTAGAAATACTTAGTTTCTGAAAAACCTTTTGATAATGCTTCCCTTAAGAGTTTAAGAAAAATGCCAACAGAGTAAAAAGTAGCTTTTTTTCATAGATTTGAACATATTTAAACAATAGTTTAAAAAAAAAATGCCCGTGAAAAGCTGTTCATTCCCTGGAGAGGTCCGTCATTGGTTGACGCCAGTTTTATTACAGTGCCTGATATTTTCAGTGCTAATAGAACTCTTTGGAAGATAGTTTAGAAAAACAGTGGATGGATATCAAGTTTTGAAAAGCTAAAAAAATACACAAACCTTGTAAATAAATTAGGCTGAATTTAAAAACATGTGTGTCCACCACATCTAGAGTTTCATTAGTGTTTGAAATTTAATTGAAGTATGTCTTAGCCTGTCTAGGCTGCTGTAAGAGAAATACCATAGACTGAGTGGCTTATAAGCAACAGAAATTTACTTCTCACAGTTCTGGAGGCTGGCGAGTCCAAGATCAAGGTGCCAGCAGATCTGTCTTCTGATGAGGACTGACTTCCTTGTCTATGGCTGCCTTTTCTCTAAAACCCCACATGGCAAAGAGCCAAGGGATCTCTCTGGGGCCTCTTTAATAGGAGCACTAATCCCATTCTAAGGGCTTCATTCTCATGACTAATCAATTCCCAAGAGTCCTACCTTCAAATACTGTTATACTGGGGATTAGGTTTCAACATATGAATTTTTTTGTAGGGGTGTGTGTGTGTGTGTGTGTGTGTGTGTGTGTCAGGGGAAATGCATAAACATGCATTCATACTGTGTGTGTGTATATATATATATATATATATATAGTGAGGTGTACTAATCTAAATGTATAGATTCCTGTACAAACAGTTTCAGTGTAATTTGATGTATACATTTCTGTTAATGGAGGGTTAAATATTTACATTTTAAAGTTTGGGCAAAAAGGGGTGCCTGGGTGGCTCTGTCGATTAAGCGTCTCCCTTCGGCTCAGGTTGTAATCCTGGAGTCCCGGGATGGAGCCTTGTATCAGGCTCCCGGCTCAGCGGGGAGCCTGCTTCTCCCTCTGCCTCTCACCTGCTCATGGTCTCTCTCTCTCGTTCTTGCTCTCTCTCAAATAAATAAATAAAATCCTTAAAAAAAAAAAAAAAGTTTGGGCGCCTGGGTGGCTCAGTGGGTTAAGCCACTGCCTTCGGCTCGGGTCATGATCTCAGGGTCCTGGGATCGAGTCCCGCATCGGGCTCTCTGCTCAGCGGGGAGCCTGCTTCCTCCTCTATCTCTGCCTTTCTCTCTGCCTACTTGTGATCTCTCTCTGTCGAATGAATAAATAAAATCTTTAAAAAAAAAAAAAGTTTGGGGGAAAAATAACTCTTAGTTTGCCATTTTATACTTGTGACACTGTTTGTTACTGGCAACTTTTCATATTGGTTTTTGTATGTTATGTATTACTGTGAAAAGAGTGGCCCCCAAACTTTGCAACCTGAAGCAATAACCATGTATTACCTAAAACATAACCATGTAACCTAAAACAATAACCACGTATTACCTCACAGTTTGAGGGATCGAACTTGGGCGTGGTTTAGCTGTGTGGTTCTGGTGGGGTCTCTCACAAGGGTGTAGTCAAGTGACCAAGTGACCAGCCCAAGGCCATAGTTATCTGAAGGTTGCCTGGAGCTGGAGCTCCGCTTTCAAAGTGGCTCCCTCCTGTGGTTGGTAGGTTAGTGCTGGTGACTGGTTAGAGCCTTCTACTCTTCATTATGTGGCCCTCAGGCTAGAGGTACCAGAGTGTCCTTGTGACGTGGCACCTGGCTTCTCCCAAAGAGAGTGATACAGAACAGAAGGCAAGAGCCACACCATGTCTTTTATTAACAAATGTTGGAAGTCACACATTGGTATTTCCCAAGTATCTTAACAATTTTTTTTAAAGATTTTATTTATTTATTTGACAGACAGAGAGAAATCACAAGTAGACGGAGAGGCAGGCAGAGAGAGAGAGAGAGAGAGAGAGAGAGAAGCAGGTTCCCTGCTGAGCAGAGAGCCCGATGCGAGACTCGATCCCAGGACCCTAAGATCATGACCTGAGCCGAAGGCAGTGGCTTAACCCACTGAGCCACCCAGGTGCCCCGGTATTTCCCGAGTATCTTAATGGTCACCTAGGTCAGTCCTCTTCATTGTGGAAGGAGCATGAATACAGGAGAGAAGGGTCACTGCAGGCAGTTTTGGAGACTCTCACAGTTTCCCTTAGTCATTATGTTATTCATTTTAGCTTGTCTTTGTTTACCATTTCCTTTAGTTACTAAAAATTTCAAGCATTCTGAAAAGCAGAAAAACTCATGGAAAATCACCAATAGAAACCAGTCACCTAGACATAGTTAGTGGTTTTCAGTTTGCTTTGGCGATTCTTTTCTGAGATATTTTAAATTAAAATTATAGACGTTGTGACATTTCATTTATAAATACTTGTTTGTGTCTTTAGGGAGTAAAGATATTTTCTTACACTATCATTGTCACAATAACCAAATCTGAAATAATTCCCTGATATTATCTAATACCAAGTCTTTATTTACATTTCTTCACTTGTCCCCAAAGTGTATTTTGTACCTGGTTTGTTCAAGCCAGAATCTAAGTAAAGACTATACATTATATTCAATTGTTGTATTTGTCTCCCTTCATTGGGAATAACACTCATTTCTTTCACTGCCATCATTTGATGATTAAGAGTTATCTAACCTAATTAGGAGTTAGGAGCCCCAACTTTAGGATTTATCTGATTATTGCCTCATGAGTCATTTAACTCATTTTTTTTCTCTTCTTCTGTATTTCCTTTAATTTGGAAGTCGTATCTTAGTTTGGGTTCTCTAGAATCAGTACATATATGAATAGAGAGACAAATACAGATGAAGAGAGTTAATATAAGGAATTAGCTTACATGATGATGGAGTCTGAGAAGTCCAAGCTCTGCTGTTGGTGAACTAGAGGCTTGGGAGAGCCAATGCTGCAGTTCTAGTCCAAGTAATGAAGGACAGAGAGCCAGGGGATGGTATCAGTTCTAGTTCTAGTGCAAAGGTCTAAGATACAGGTGAGCAGATGGTGTAAGGTCCAGTCTGAGTCTGAGAGCCTGGGAACCAGAAGAGCCAGTGGTTTAAGTTCTGGTCCAAGTCCAAGTCTGAAGGCAAGAGAAGACCAGTGTCCCAGCTCAAAGACAGTGAGGCAGAAAGAATGCTTTCTTACTCAGCCTTTTATTCTATTCAGGCCTTCAGCAGTTTGGATGATGCCCAGCCACTTTGGGGAAGACAACCTCCTTTACTCAATCTACCGATTCAAGTGTCGATCCCGTCCAGAAACACTCTTGTAAGAGACACATGGAAATTATGTTTAAACAAATGCCTGGGCATCCTGTGGCCCAAAGTTGACATATAAAATTAGCTATCACGTTCTTAAAACCTGATTAGATTCAGATTAAACAGTTTTGGTAAGCATACTTCATAAGTGATGCTGTGTATTTTATATCATAAGGGTCATATTGAGTGTCTGGTTATCCCCCTATTTGTAATATTAAGTTTGATAATTTGTTTAAGGAGATTATAGCTGCATCTGCCAATCGTGTAATTCCAGTTTACACCCCCTATTTTAAAGATTTTATTTATTTATTTGAGAGAGAGAGAGAGAGAGAGCAAGCGAGAATGCACCAGCAGGGGGAGCAGCAGAGGGAAAGGGAGAAGCAGGCTGCTCACTGAGCAGGAAGCTGGATGCTGGGCTTAGTCCCAGGACCCTGAGATCATGACTTGAGCCAAAGGCAGACACTTAAATGACTGAACTACCCAGGCACCCCTTCACTTTACCCCTTTTGACCTGCAAGTAATGTATGTGGTCATACTTCCATACCATGTGAATATCTGGGTCCCCACAAACGTTTCACTCAGGATCTTTTGCATCTGGGTCTCTGGGATTAATTTCCCCTGCAGCATTGATTTGGGCTGCCCTTGGCTCGTTTTAACCAATAGAATGCAGCAGAAATGAGGCTTCAGTAGCTGTTTGTATGATTTCAGGAGCCCTGAGCTGCCTTGTAAGAGGTTCAGCTACCCTGTTGGGGAGGGCACTTGGAAAAGGAAAAGTCCTGGTCCTACGTAGAGATTTACTGTCCCAGCAGATGCTGCCTGTATCAATTATTTCATTAAGTGTGGCAAAAGAATGTAGTTTATTTTAATTTGATTCTTTGTGTTAAGTCCCACATTTTTCTTCTCCCTTCCTCTCAGATGCCAGTACTGTTCCACAGTCTTTGCTGTTTTTGAATCCTTCTTCCCTGTCCCCAGAGGTCTCTTCCTTCTGAGGTTTTCTCAACAGATAGTAGCTGTGTGATGAATCTTGGTTAAGTGAATGGTTGTAGTTCTTTTGTTCTGTTGTATCAAGGCTTCCTCAAACTGTCAGTCCCCTTTCTCTATAATCTATGTGGGTTTTTAAAAAAGATTTATTTATTTGAGAGAGAAAGATAGAATACAGCAGGGAGGGCAGGAGGAAGAGGGAGAGAGAATTGTATACAGACACTACGCTGAGTGCAGAGCTCAGCACAGGGCTCGATCTCACAATCCTGAGACCACGACCTGAGCTGAAATCCAGAGTTGGTTGCTCATCTGGCTTGCCACCCAGGTGCCCCTATAATCTATATGTTTTTATCATTGGTTCCTCAAATGTTTATAGATGATTTTTTGCATGTCATTTATGTGCAATGAGGGAGAGCCGGACTTGGGGAGGTAGAAATTTGTATACTAATGAAATGGTCTGAGTCTCTTAGCTTTGAGGAAGCTCCTCGTGTTGGCAACATCAGAATAGTTCAACAAACAGTGCAAGGTAACCACTAGATTATGGGCTGGTGCGTAATACATAGTAAACACCTAAATATTTGGCAACTGATTTGGGTAAGAATTGAAACTGTGTATTATCTATTAAGCTTCCAGTGGAGCCCAGAGGAAGGTTGTATGTTTGAAAGGCTTGGGTAAGTTGCTCAGGGTGACATAGAGTAGGAGTTTTGATAGGGGTGACCTCGCGGGCAAACTAGAATACTTTGGACATGAAAAGAAGAGTTAAAATACTTAAAATGATATCAAAAATATTTATTTATTGACTGACAAATTGTTTTTATATTTGTAGTGACCTATTCAAGAGAAAATAGTTTTATTCAAAAACTTAAAAAACCTACTTCATTCTAAAAATACAGTCATGTGCATCAAAGCCAAAATAATGTATTTGTCTTAATTTATCTCAACACATAAAACAACATAAGTTGAGTCATTGCTCTCCTTTAACCAGTTTCTGAGCTGTTATCAATCTGTTATGTCATTGGTATCTTTTTGAAGAACATTGAAAAAATTCTTTAAATAATTAAAATGTTTGTCAATTTTTTTAAAGTTGCATTTTATGTTTTTTAAATTTGAAATTCTTTTTTTTAAAAAAGATTTTATTTATTTATTAGACAGAGATCACAAGTAGGCAGAGAGGCAGGCAGAGAGAGAGGGGAGGAAGCAGGCTCCCTGCTGAGCAGAGAGCCCGATGCGGGGCTTGATCCCAAGACCCTGGGATCATGACCTGAGCTGAGGGCAGAGGCTTTAACCCACTGAGCCACCCAGGCACCCCTGAATTTGAAATTCTTGACACTTTCAATTAATTCTTCTCTATAGAACATAATATTTCTAATTGAGAAAATATTTTCTCTATGGATGCTGTGGTATCCTGTAAGCTTTGACCTAATTCTCTAAATAGAGGTTGTTCTTCGTTCTCGTTTTTTAAAAAATTGAAATGTATAAATATTTTGGCACAACTTGTTTCACAGCTAATGTATTTCTCCTCTATGCCAAGGCAAAATAATATGTATTTTTATAAGATGAAACTTGTCAAATAAAATGTCTCCATTTAAGGTTCTTTTGAATGTTTTACGAAATCCAAATACTGTAAAATCTCAAGCCCTCTGAATTTAATTTCTTCCTAGTACAGAATATAAATGTATCCCATTTAAAATAGAAGTTGGTGGTACCTAGCCTCCAGAGATGGACCAGGTCTCTAGGACTGTCGTCCCTGACAACATCAGGCTGCCCTTGACTCACTTTGACCAATAGGGTACAGCAGAGGTGAGGCTCTAACAGCTGTTTGTATAATTTTGGGAGCCCTGAGCTGCCTTGTAAGAGGTTCAGCTACCTTGTTGAAGAAGGTACCTGGAACTCAAGAGGTTCTGGTCCTCCACGGAGAAGGAAAAGGAGAAGGACACCTAGCGTCCCAGCAGAGCCCAGTCATTTAGCTGCTTTCTCCAAGGCATTGGGTATGAGAGTGAAGCCATATTGCATGTTCCAGCCTCCCGCAACCCACAGAATCAGGACAAACGATAAAGGGGTTGCTGATTTTAGCCAGGACATTCTGTGGTGATTGGTTGTACAGCAGTGGATCATCAAAACAGAGAAGTTGTGGTGTTCCAAAGTGCAATTTTAGAATTTTGAAACTAAGCCTTGTTTACTGGTTGAAGTGCCCTCATTTAATTTGTTGAAATCTTGTCTTTACTTCTGTGGGGATACATTTTAGTGTCTTCCTGTTTGCAGTGTTTACAAACAGTTGTCATCAGTAATTGTGGTTCATGAAGTTTCAAAAGCTGGAAGCCTTTGGTATTTTATTTACATAACAGGTTTAAAAAAAAAAAGATCTTCAACTGATTTTCAAAAACAATAAAGCCAACTTTAAAGGTCTGATTTACCAAATAGTTCAGGACTAGTTGTACATCTGCTTAGATTGACTGACAAAATGGTTCTTCCAAGAGTTGAGTCTTTCTAATACTCAGCTGATCATGATCAGTAAAGAGATAGTACCTACTGCCAAGAAGAAGTATTTAATTTTAATTAGACATCAGCTTTCTCACCAAGATCAGGTAGTTCACTTATTCTGTGTGTATATATAAAATACTTAAAATTTGACAGCTACAGCTTGTACTTCATTACAATATGGAAGTTTATTTGGATGAAATGATAAATTATGTGTCTGTCACAACCATATCCAAGTATATTTCTGCTTCATAACTTTCTTAATAAGAACATTTTTTTTATCATGATACTATCTTCCAACAAAATTCATATCCATGTTATCACTTCAAAATCAAGTAATTATATGTTTAACACCAACTTCTTTGAATTTACAGGGGCAGTCAAAATGATGTCAGATGTTCACCTCCAACAAAATAGACTTCTAAAAATTTTTTTTTATTTGATAAATTAGAGTTTTAAAATGAGCCAGTATTTGAGTTAATTTAACAGATTTTCTCTTTGAAGGACCTGTGCCTCTGATAGAAAAGTGGTAATCTTTAGTATACATATACTAGGAAATTTGGATGTAAAAATGAACTGTATTTAGAGGACAGATCTTCCTCGACTTAATGGTGGGGTCACGTCCTAATAAACCCGTCATAAGTTGAACATATTGTAAGTCGAAAATGTAATTAGTACAGTAACCCACCAAACATCATAGCTTCGGCGAGTCTACCTTAAAAATGCTGAGAACACTTACCTTAGCAAGTGGGCAGGATTATCTAGCACAAAGCCTAGTTTATAGTAAAGTGTTGAGTAGCTCATATATTAAATATACATATATGTATATATAAAATATATTAAATACTGTACTGACGGTGAGAAACACAATGGTAGTTGTGGGTACAGGATGGTTGTCACTGGATCGGTGGTTCCCCACAGTGACCTCATGGCCGGCTGGGAGCTGTGACTGCTGCTGCCCAACATTATGAGGGAGGATCCCACTACATGTTACTAGCCTGGGAAAAGGTCAAAATTCCAAACTGGAATTCTGGTTTCTACTGAATGTGTATTGCTTTTATACCATTGTAAAATTGAAAAGTTGTCAAATGAATCATCATAAGTTGGGGACCATCCATGCTCATTTTATCTAACTGGAAAGTCATGCTTCAGAGCCTTCTGTAACCACATCTTCTGAGGCTGTGTTAAATTGCCATCTTTAAGCGCAGGCTTCTTAACTGCTAATTTTTGCAGTGTATAAAGATGCTTGTTAGCAGCTTTGGGTCTTGGAGTCAGTGATATCTCTGTAGAGCTATTTTGGCACGTGATAAATGTTGAAAAGCATTTTGTGCAAATTACAGATCATCAACTTTTCTGAGAAATGGAAATTCAGAATTTAATATTTCATTAAGCTCCCTTTTTTGGAGCTCATTGTTGCTAATGGATTTTTTTTTCCCCTTAAAATGAAAGGGTAACCCTATATAGGTTTAGATTTATAAGATATAAAAACGACAAAAGCATTGCTTTCAGTTGGTTCCCCTCTAGGAATCTAGATATTCCCCACATGTACTGCTTAGTGACCTTACCTACAGGTTCTCCCACTTCTCATGCCCTACCTGGTGGCGTGGTGTGTCTGTGTCTCTTGGGGGCTTGGGCCCAGGCCAGGGCACGACTGGCTGGGATATTCAAATGACTTAAGATACACACTGCATACTGGTACCACCACCAAGACTGGGAGGAGTCAGCCGTCGCTAGCCACAAATATTGCAAGTACCCTCAAGGGTCAGTGAGTGGCCATCCATGCGAAGAGTTAGCTTTGCTATGTCTGGGAGATGGGGAAGAATTGTGTTTTCTCTTACTGAGTGAACCACATGTTCCAATGAAGTCTCTGTTCACTGCACTTTCCTCTTATACTATGACCGGAAAATGTGGTAGAAATGTCTGTGAAACCCAGCCTGACTTAAGTTTTTATTAAAAAATGAAATATAGAAGCAAATGCTAAGCTGGATGGGACAGGAGAGGGCAAGTGGGGCACAACCTGGGCAAACCAGGGTGATGGGGGTCATCGTAGTGAGGACCAGAAGCCCCAGCAGGTGGGACCAGACTGGGAAGAGTGGTCAATTTTACGGCAGTGGTCAGGGCCTGGAGGCAGAGGGATGGCCCTGATGCTTTGTCCCAGTCTGTGGACTCTTCCGCACAGAGACTTCCCTGAGCATATTTGTGGGTCCAGAGCAGAAGGGGCTCTTGCTTGAATTTTGTGCTCTGTGAACCTTGAAACTGCTTCTGGAATATCAGCTTTTCCCAGACTGCTTACTCTCCAGACCGGAGAATGAGCAGCTCCTATGTGTTTGAAGGCAGAGTACAAATGCTGCAGTCAGCGTCCTGATGAGGTTCTGACCGTCCTCCCCTCCCCACGACTATTGTTCTGGTTCAAGCTACCGCTTGCTGTTGCTTGAGCCGCCTAATTGGCTTCCCCTTAGCAGCCAGGGGGACTTTTTAAAATGTAAATCTAAATCAGAGCATTTCATTCCTCTGCACAGGGTTCTCTGAAGACTTCTTGTCTCACATCTGATGTCCTTTCCATGCTAAAAAAAAGTCCTTCTTGAGGGGCTTTCAAACCTTAAGGGCCCTGCCTCACAACAGGCCGTGTATTTTATTTTATTTTTTAAAAATATATTTTTTTAATTTGACAGAGTGAGGGATTACAATTAGACAGAGAAGCAGACAGAGAGAGGGGGAAAGCAGGCTCCCCGCTGGGCAGGGAGCCCCGATATGGGGCTCCATCCCAGGACCCTGAGATCATGACCTGAGCCGAAGGCAGAGGCTTAACCCACTGAGCAACCCAGGTGCCCTCCGTGTATTTTATATTGCAGCACCATACAGGCCTACGTATGTATAATTGAAACAAAATTTTTGTAAGTGACCCTTACTTGTATTGCATATAAGATGTCCTAATATATTCCATTTTATTGTTTCTTCTTCTTTTTGAAGAGTACTAGTTGCAGCTGACAAACTTGATTCCGTGACATGTCTATGGGTCATGAAACAGAGTTTGGAGAGCATTTTCCTGATTGGTCCTTGCCCTGCATCTCTGACTTGACTCTACCACGCCCAGTCCTGCTTGCTTACTGTCTTCCAGTTCCACCTGTGTCCTTGCTTGGCCGCAAATATGACATGTTCACTCTTAGTTTAGGGCTTTTGCATTTGCTCTATTCTCTGCCTAGAACAAAGGTTGATGGTCTTATTGCTTGCTTTCTTATTTTTTAGAAGATTTTCTTTTACTTACTTGACAGAGAGGTAGAGCCAGAGAGCACAAGCGGAGTGAATGGCAGAGTGAGAGGGAGAAGCAGGCTTCCTGCTGAGCAGGGAGCCCGATGTGGGACATGATCCCAGGACTCCACAATCATGACCTGAGCTGAAGGCAGACACTCAACCATCTGAGCTACCCAGGCACCCCTCCTTATGTTTTGTTTTAAATATTTTATTTGTTTATTTGAGAGAGAGAGAGAGCACATGAGGGGGGAGAAAGATGTGTATTGACCAAACTTTCTAGGAGCAAAGTCCCTAACCTTTCTTATATCTTAAGTGTAAGATACTGACTTTGGGTCGAAGACCCCCATAGATCCTGTGCACCTTGCACTTTGGACTGGAAGGAGGGTGTGAGCTTAGGGAAAGTCTGGACCTTTGGCTCCATAGACTCCCTAACGATGGGGAAGGGCATTGCTGTGGGTAGGCCAGTCTGGGCTTATCTCTCCCACGTGTGATCTTTGTTTCAGCTAGGAATTATATAATAGTTTCTGTCTGGTGGCCTGGGGTGCTAATGTTTTAGTGATCTTTTCTATGGGAGCAATGATGGTGGCGTTCTGAGGTTGTCATTTCTGCCTGGCATCATGCAGCTAAGTCAGGCTGGACTCATGAAAGGACTCCATGGCAGAGTTTGGTCATGACAGGTTTAGGGTGTGAAATGCCCCAGGGAAGTGTTGTACGATGCTGATGCTTGGACCACAGCGACAGCCATCTTGCTGGTCTACCTACTGTAGTCTCTTTCTACCTGTACTGCACATTGCTGCTTGGCAATGCCTCTCAATTCAAAAGAGTTAAGTATATTTTGTTTTTACTGCTCAATAAGGTAATGCATGCTCTTGGTAAAAATTTTCAGTGTTATGGAACTATATAAAGAAAGAAAGAAAGTAGAAATCTTATGTAATTCTAGCTCTGAAGAGAAACTCTTCTATCAATTTGGTATATATTCTATTATATTTTGCACTGGTACCAACAGATATATGTTTTATACTTGTATTTTTGTTTTTATAAACAGTTTTATTTTAGAAATTCACCGCTGTGCAGTCTACTTGTTTGCACTGAGTAAAGTATCATAATCAGTTTTCCATGACGGTACTTACTGATGTACCTCATTCTTTTAAATAGCTGGGTCATGTTCTGTATTATGGATCTGCTCTATTTGAAGCAATCATGGATCTTGGTGTCACTTACAACAATGCCACCATAAATACCTTTTCATATTTGCACTTGCATATTTGTGTAAGCATTTCTGTGGGACATATTCTGTATGCTGATTATTTTTAGAAAATACTTCTTTAATTCTGTTACAGCCCAGTTTGGAAATCTTCAGTGGCTCTGATCACTTACGGGATAAAGTTTAGACCAGTGTTGTCTAATAGAAATATAATGTGCAACACAAAGTAATTTAAGATCTCCTAGAGTGCACGTTATAAAAGATAAAAAGAAACAGGTGAAAATAATTTTATTAGCATTTTATTTAACCAACTATATCCCGGATATTATATTTTCAGTGTATAATCACTATCAAAACAAATTAGAGAGGGGTGCCTGGGAGGCCCAGTCAGTTGAACATTTGACTCTTGATCTCAACTCCGGCCTTGATCTCAGGGTTGTGAATTCAAGCTTTGCATTGGGTACCCTGCTGGGCTTTAGAAACCCCAAAATGGAAAAAACATAATTACACAGATATTTTGTTTTTTGTTTTTTGTACTAAATCTTTGAAATCTGCGGAGTACTTTACATTTAAAGCACGTCTCATATTGGACTCTTCCACATTTCAGATGCTCAGATGGTAACGTGTGTCCAGCGGATATTGATGGATAGCACAGATCTAGACTCTTTTGCCTAATACTTCAGAATTTTAACAAATAAGCCACAGTGAATCAAATAGAGCCAACTTGCCTCTGCCTCTGATACTCCTGCTCCCCATAAACCTTCAGAGCTTCCTCTTTACTTTTCCTGAATCCTGCCCATCCTCTGGGAAGGTTTCTCAGCCATGGCACTGTTGACATTGGGGACCAGGTGAAGGCAGCGCCCTTGATTAGGAATGCCTGTGGTGCTCACTTGGGCCGTTGTTTGTGGCAAATTCAATAGATAGTTCCCCTACTGAGGCTCCTAACTTACGGGTAGGCTGTCTCTTGCAGTTCTTAGTGTGACTCTAGGACACACAGTTCAGCAAAAACCATCAGCGAACCCTGAGGATCAGGATGTCCTCCTCACAAGTCCTGGAGAGTGCTTGACATGCCCGAGGGCTGTGCTGTGAGGTTTCAGGTAGAAAGAGCCAGCGGGCCCACACATGCAAAGACCTGAGTATTTCTTAGGGTCTGAGAGTGGGATGTCTAAGGTTTGAGGGGTTAACTCTTTATTGGCTAATTTAAAGCAAAAGAGCAGGGGTTGGGGCATGTGAAGGGGAAGCAGGGTTGCTCAAGCAGGCAGTTCTTTCAGTTACCCAGGGCTTTCTGAAAGAGGAACCTTCATGTGTGGGGGCTTCTAGTTCCTTGTTGGTTGGTTTGTTAGTAGCTGTGTCATACCGCTGGCCATGTGCTTATTCAGGATGGATGTGCTTTGAAATGGATGCGTCAGCAATCCAAAGCTTAATGTCAGGCACTTAGACTGTTGAGAGACTGACCTGTACATTGCACGGTGTTTAGCTGCGTCCGTGGCCTCTGCCCACCAGGTGCGGGTGGCCCTCTCCCACCGCCAGCTGCGTCAGCCAAAGACGTCTCTAGACCGAGAACCTCCGCCGGAGCGTCAGTCTCTCATCCCCACTTTATCTACTAAGAGTTTTTCTTTAGCCAACTGGATGAGCCTCCTCTGACCTTCCCTTTCTCTGAACTTGACTTACTGTCCAGCCAGTGTGGTAAGCGTATGTTCCAGGGAAAAAGCCATTTGTAGTCAAGTGTTTGAGAAATGCTGAATTAAAGACTATTCAAGAGATTTCTTTCCTGTGGGAATTTGTGATAGTCTCATGTACTCAATGCTCTATGCATCTCCGAGAGAAGCTCACCCATCTAGCATGTCCCAAGCTCACTGCTCTTTGTAGTAGAAACCTTTCATTTTTCTGGCTGGCCAGCAACGAACACACGTCCTCGTAGTGTTGGGTCATTCTATCTGTCCTACATAGAACAGGTTGGAGGCGCTGCAGAGGAAGGAGTGGGCCTTCCCTATTCCCTGCCCCGCTTAGGCATGCATGGGTCAGGCGTCCGATGCTTTCCTCTGGAACAGGAGGTTCTGAATGAGCTGGGGTGGGCGGCAGTGGTGGTGTCTGCAGCGGGGCCGTGAAATCTTGGCCAGGCTGTTTCTGTTCCTTGCTGGCCTTGTTCTTCTAGCTCTGTCCCTTCACTTCCTGTCTGTTGCGTGAGCTTGTTCTTCCAATCTCTTCTCAGTTCTCTGAGCTTTTACAAACATCCTTCCCGTTTTGGTCCAATCACCAAAGTCGGTTTTCCTCATTTTTAACTGAATGATTCCTGACTGATGTGACCCGTGGAACCGGTTGGAAATGTTGGTTAGATGCATTGCTTTGTGTCCCCTTGTGTTGGCTTATATTTTCTATTATTCAGCTCTCCCCAG
The DNA here is from genome assembly GCF_011764305.1 of Mustela putorius furo. NCBI lineage: Eukaryota > Metazoa > Chordata > Mammalia > Carnivora > Mustelidae > Mustela > Mustela putorius. The sequence continues at coordinate 32,402,851 of NW_025422368.1, read as the reverse complement.
TCTGGGGCATTATTTCCAAGATTTGTCAGGACAGCAGCAACCTATGTCAGGCACTGTGTCTCCCATTGTGCCACACAGAGCCTGCCCGCCAGAAAGGCTAAATGCAGAGGTGGTAGGACTGCACATGCGCCCCTCCCTCCGCCAGATGGCTTGTGGCTCTCTAGCTGCATGACCGCAGCCACCACCTGCTGCTGAACCTTGGAGGCTGGGACAGAAACAGGCAACCTGGGCACCGCAACGGACAGTATGCGGAAGCCAGAATAAGTGACGAGGTTCTCCTTCTAGGGCCTCGATCAATCCACAGACATTAGCAGATGATCGAGAAGGAGAATAATTGACAGAAATTGAATGGTAAAGAGCAGCGAGCAGTGATAGCTGGGAAAGGGCTCATGGCTCAAGGAGGGATGAAGGGTAAGAGAAAGGAGGGAGGCCTTAAAATCCCCATGTGATGCTGCTGGGGGAAGCCAGGTCCAAGAGCACACGTGTCTTGTAACGTGAACCCAGACTCTCTTCCGCTATGATGATGTGTTCTGAGAGAATGTTGTACTCCGCGTAGCTGTGGGTACAAGACGTACTGGAAACGCCACCAGAGGGAAGAGGAGTGTAGGCAGAGAGTATTCAAGGTTGGCACCAAAGGAACAAGTGAGCAGACCCCGCTGGCTTTCAGCGCTGTGCCAGATTATCTGCGTTGAAGTATTTTAGAGGGCGTCGTAAACTCATTGCTCACTGGAACTTGGATTGGTATTCTTTTTTTTTTTTTTAATTTTTAAAATTTCTTGTTAACATATAGTGTATTATTAGCTCCAGGGGTACAGGTCTGTAAGTCGCCAGGTTTACCCACTTCATAGCACATACCTTCCCCAATGTCCATAACCCCACCACCTTTTCCCTACCCCCTCCCTCCGGCAACCCTCAGTTTGTTTTGTGAGATTAAGAGTCTCTTATACGTGCTTGCTTCAGCAGCATATATACTAAAATAAGAGTCTTTCATGCTTTGTCTCCTTCCCGATCCCATCTTGTTTCATTTATTCTTTTCCTGCCTCCCAACTCCCCCCCCCCCCGCCACATTGCCTCTCAACTTTCTCATATCAGGGAGATCACATGATAATTGTCTTTCTCTGATTGACTAATTTCGCTAAGCATAAAGTCTAGTTCCGTCGGTTTGGTATTCTAAATACTGGTTAAGGATGGCGAAGATATGTGGGATGGGAACTGGAGATCAGGGTCAGAGTAGCTGTGGGGACATGTCGGAGTAGGAAGGCTCTTTGAGCAGTGGCAATTGATGCTGTCTAGTTGTTGGTATCTTGGTTTCTAGACCATCTGTCTGGGTTGTAAGGATTAGGCTTTCACAATAGCATGTCAGAAGAGTTTGCTCATGTCCACTGGGGGCATGGATGCCCTTGAGAGCTCACCCAGGACTTACTGGGTGGTAGACTAGACTTGGCGAAGAAAACGAAGTCTTGTTTATTTTCTTTCCTTTTTTTTAAAAGATTTTATTTATTTATTTGACAGAGATCACAAGGAGGCAGAGAGGCAGGCAGAGAGAAAGGGAGAAGCAGGCTCCCCGCCGAGCAGAGAGCCCGATGCTGGGGCTCGATCCCAGGACCCCGGGATCATGACCCAAGCCGAAGGCTTTAACCCACTGAGCCACCCAGGTACCCCCGAAGTCTTGTTTCTACCAGTTAGTAAAGATGAAGCTTCAGGCATGGTCTCTGTCTGGTTATATCTTTGGTGGGAACTGGACAAGGCTGAGTCTCCTCATTTATAGAAGTTGAATATCTTTTGAGCCTGGAGGGATCAGGCATGCAGAAGCATCCAGTGCTCTTTTCTCTTGCCAAGCTAACCTTTTCCCAGGCTAAGACTGAAAGGCCAGACACGATCGGGTTGATATTTCACTGGTTTCAGTGTCTGAGGTAAAAAATAAATGTACTCTGATGCAGGGGGCTTATTGAACAACTGTTTCTATGCTGGGCACTTGCAACTATGGGAAGTTGTGGCTGGACATTGAAAATTAGAATTGAAAATAAGCAGAAAGAATGAAAAGAGAAAACATGGGAAATTTAATCTTTCTTTCCCCAAATTTGGGAGAAAAAATTCTCTGATAATGTATCACAATTTATCTTTCTCTGTTAAGAACAAAGGTAAAATCAAAATACAAAATAAACCTTTCATGGAGTTATCGTTTGGTGTTACATGTTTTAGGAATATTGTGAGGAAGCACGAGAACATCCATGGAAACATCAGTGGATGTGATGGAAGGACCATGTGATAGATTTGTAGGGAAAGTGCTTTGTCTCTACTGAGACATAGGAACAATAATAATAATAAAAAATTGTGAGAAGAGTATTTGAGAACAAATTTATAACTGACAGAAGAGCCCAAAAGCCATCTAAACGACATACTAAGAGACACAATAGGATATTTTTTCATTGGACAGTTTTGAGAAAAGAGTATTATTGCCTTCCAATTATGGCTTCATGTCTCTTTTCCCCAAAGGAACGTGTACTTGAAACCCTTCCTGGCCCCTGTAAGAGAAGATTCTATGGTACTGACGAGATTGTGTGTATTAGAATCACTTCTCCTGGAAAGGAGACACTAAAGGGTACTCGAATAAAATATTAAAAATTATGAAGGACATAACAAAGGCCAATCAGTCCTTTCTTTTCCCCAGATCCCATAATATGAGAACAAGGGATATTTGATGAAATTAAAGAGTAGCAAATTAAGTGCTAATAAAATGAGATAGTCACTTATATAATTCATTACCATGGGAGGTCACAGAGGCAAATTCTGTGGCTCGATTAAATATGGGGCCGGATAATTTTATGACCGCTAATGATATTTTTAACAGTGGAGGCTGATACTGCAAGAGAAGTAATCCTATTACATCCTCCAGGAGGTGGTTCACGGGGACCTCTGGCAAGTGGTGTCTGAGAAGTGTGAGAGCCAACATCGTGGGTTCTAACCTTTGGTGGGGAATTGTACTAAAAATTAGTTTTTAAGGTGGATGGATGCCCTCAGGTTTTCCTCATGCTTGAGTTCCAGCTTCTCCTGTGGAGATCCATAAGTTCTTTAATCAGAAGCATTGGGGTGTGAAGTTCCATAATTCAAGGTGAATAAGTTCCAGAGATCTAATATACAGCACCTTGAATATTGTTTTATGTTTTTTTTAAAGATCTTATTAGAGAGTGAGTGAAAGTGAGCCTGGGGAGGAGCAGAGGGAGAGGGACAAGCAGACTCCGAGCTGAGCGTGGAGCCTAACTCATGACCTTGAGATCATGACCTGAGCTGAAATCAAGAGTTGGACACTCAACCGACTGAGCCATCCAGGCCTCCCCAGTGTGACTGTTGTTAACAGTATTGTATGGTTGAAATCTGCTGAGAGAGTAGACTTTAAATGTTCTCCACCCACTCAAAAAAGGAGAAAAAAAAGTGGATAATGGGTAAAGTGGTAGATATGCTAATTAGCTTGATTGTGGTGATTATTTCATCCATACAGATGTATACCTTTTTTTTGAGAGAGAGAGCACAAGCAGGGGGAAGCAGAGGGAGAGGGAGAAGCAGACTTCCCACTGAGCAAGGAGCCTTATGCAGGGCTTAGTCCCAGACCCTGGGATCCTGACCTGAGTAGGTCAGGACAGACAGATGCTTAACCAACTGAGCCACCCAGACCTCCCCTCAAGATGTATATCTTGAACATACACAGTTTGTCCGTTATACCCCAAGTAATACTAGGGTAACGGAAATAAACACAACAAAAATTTTTTTTTTAGAAAAAGCAGTTGGGAAGATATTACCCAGAATTTGATAATTTCTGGTCTTGAGGACCCATTTATTTTATTTATTGAATGGCACCCACAAGTGGGCACTTTGCTTAGAGTTTTAAAAATCTGTTGGGACTCTAAACATTTTGACCAATCAGTGCATTCGGAATAAGGGGACTACACTAAAGTCGACTATAAAGTTGAAATAAGTACAACAAAGCAAAGGAATAGCTCAACCAGTATGATTCAGAAAAGTTTACAGAGAAGGTGGCATTTGAATTAAGTCTTAAAGGGTGGTGGGAGTTCACTCTATTGGCAGGATAACGAAGGGCAAAAGGAACAACCAGCATGCATAGATCCAGAGACAGAATGTGACATAATTGCCCATGAACTCCTGGTAGATTAGAAAGCCTGCAGCACCAGCTTGGAGAGATAGAGAGGGAGAAGAGGGGTCCTATCAGGTCAAAGGGAGCAAGGTGGTGAGGTCTTGCGATTGCCAGAGATGTCTCTCCAGTAGCTGCGCTTCCTGTGGTGGGCGTGTGGGTGGGGAGTAGAGAGGAGGTGGGAGAGGGGCGTCCAGAAGGGGTCATGTGATGGATCAAGGATGGCCCCGCAGCATAGGCTTCCCTCTCTTGGCCACTGTCAACAGTTGCTTGGTGGTGAGTCTTATATTTCACACGACTCTGCCTCACTGATTTTTACTGTCTGTCTGAAATAATCTTTACAATAAACCTAATCACTCATATTAATAGTTTTTTTATAAAAGAGAAACAACAAAATCTTCCCTTTCTTTAAGAGAGGGGTTCTTATAGGTCTTATAAATTAGGCTGAGTCTGGTCTTATTTCTTTGGGCTTTACCTAGAACCCATCTTTGGATGGGGAAGAAGAGGCAGATATCGTTTGCTTGACCTTGGACTGTGATGTTCGCTCAGCAGATGAGCAGGAAACCATACAGTGTCTTGGAGGAGCAGATGTATTGAAATGTTAAAAATCTGTTTTATTGGCATGCCTGGGTAGCCCAGTGGGTTAAGCCGCTGCCTTCGGCTCAGGTCATGATCCCAGGGTCCTGGGATTGAGCCCTGTATCGGGCTTTCTGCTCAGCGGGGAGCCTGCTTCCTCCTCTCTCTCTCTGCCTGCCTCTCTGCCTACTAGTGATCTCTGTCAAATAAATAAAAATAAAATCTTTAAAAATAATCTGTTTTGTTAAATGATTTCGGCTAACAAAATAATTTAATTAGAAAAAAAAAACTCCCAGACTTTGCTCCTTATTCAATGATACTTAAATAAGTGTATCATTATTAATCACTCCAGACTCTGACTTGGAATTTCTACAGTATTAATATTGATAAGAAGAATCATTTGGAAATGAGAGAGAATGTCTTTGTAGAAACATGGTCTTATTTTTGTGGTGGATGCAAATACTGTATTATTATTGTGGTTGTTGTTGTTGTTATTATTTGTGTTGTTCCATAGTGCAGTAGGCAGTCAGCAGTTTCCCGCCCATATTAGAGAGAAATGTATACGGTGGTCCCCTGTTATCTGTGGGGAATGTGTTCCAAGACCACCCCCAGGGGATGTCCGAGTCTTTGGACAGTGTTGGACCCTATATCCAAACTATGTTTTTTCCTATTCATGCACACTGATGATAAATTTTAATTCATAAATGGGGCACATAAGAGATTAACAACAGTAACTAATAATAAACTGGAACAGTTATAACAATATGGTATAATAAAAGTTACATGAATGTGATCTCTCTCTGAATACTTGATTGTATTTCCGTAACCCTTCTTGTGATGAGGCGTGATGATAAAATGCCTGTCTGAGGAGAGGAAATGAGGTGAATGACGTAGGCATTGTATGCAGCATAAGGCTGCTATTGACCTTCTGATACCTCAGAAGGAGGAGCATCCCTTGTTGGACTGCACCTGACCCCAGGTAACCGAAACCATGGAAAGCAACGTCGTGGATAACTAGGGCCTATTCCTCTTCCACAATAGTTCTTTAAGGCTTTTCTAAAAGGAAGGTGCTAGAGGGATATAAAAATGAATTTAGTTATAGGAGGTAAATGGCTAGGTGCTCAGTTTACTGTGAAGTCACCTTGTGGTAGAGCGTTGGGGAATAAAACTGAATTACGATGGAGATATACCCTGTGTTTGGTGTTAGTCACTCACAGTAAGATCATGACTCACAGTATAGTGAGGACAGGAGACCATTCTACCATGACTCCTTGATGAACTAAATCCAAGTTGTGTAGTACAGCTGTATCCAGATGTTAGCTCTATCTGGGGAGCTGGCAGTGTTTTTCACAAAAGCTAAGGGTTGGGTTTAAAATAGAAACTACAGTTAACTCGGAGAGATGGAGGGTAGGATCAGGGTAGGGAAGAGCATTTCAAAACAGAAGCAATAGAGATATCTCCCAGAATTTTGAACACCTTGTTTTTTTTCCTTTCCCTTTTTTCTGACTTCTGTCAATGTTGTAACTTCTTTTTTTTTTTTTTTCTTTTTCCCAAAAATTTTATTGGGGGAAAACTACAGAACATTTATAGTACATTGTTTACAGTCACAATTTGTAGTGAACTGATTCCCCAAAATATATTACAACTCAAGTTGAAATGTTGTAACTTCTAATACATTCTGAAAATGTCCCTTTTGAGGAAAGAATGGGCTACATCATACTCGCTTCTAGTAGATATAAATCTTGTCAGTAAGGGGGATAGTGATCAAGGATTTCTTTAAGCCCCAGCATTAATTCACTTAAGTATTTATTAATCATTTGTTCTCCTGGACCGGACACTTACAAATAAGTCTTTGCTGTCAGAAGTGAGGCACGCAGCACATAACATTCTCCTAACATAACATAACATTTTCCTCCCGTTAGACATAGCTATGTCTGCTTCTGGTTCCCAGTGTACTACTCGGTTTTACATGTAGAGTGCCTTTCTGTGACTGGGTTTCTTACAACAAGGTTCTTTATTTGTAATTGTGCAAAAAAGAAGTATAAGCTTTAAAAAGAGCCTTGATGCAAAATGATGTAACTTTTCAAGGACCATGTATAGGTGAATATATTTATTAAGAAGTGTTTTTCTTTCCCCTTTAGACCTTAGCTGGATCTCCAAAGTACAGGTGAATCAACCCGCGGTTCTGAGGCGTGCAGAACAAATCCAGGCTCGCAGAACCGTGAAGAAGGAGTGGCAGGTAAGGTTGCTTCTTGAGCATTCTGCTCCTGTAGTGTACAATGCCTGGTCTCTTCCCTCAAGGCCACAATATTGAATTTCACTCAAGATGCATCTAAACTTAAAAGATTGCAGCTGTCCATGACTTATTTTAATAATTCATATATGATGATGATGGGTTGGAGAAAGATAACACATTTATCCAAACAGGTTAAAAATCTTATCACTCTTGAGTGGCAAAGCCGCAAATGAATTTGAGGCATCTTTATTCATGAGTGAATTAAATGGCACATTTCCTCAACACATTTATTCAGCTCCTTAGACATACCTTCTTTGGTTGTCTTCTATTTTAATTTTTAAGCCGTAACATTGAAACCTGATGTGTCTGCTGTTGAGGCCCTTAGGCATAAGCGTTGACCTTCTTTGACCATTGTGTTTACCTTACTATTAATTTTCATAAAGCATTTTCCAAAACTCAAAAAGTGATGTTTCATAGGGACTAGTGGTCAGCATACCCTTCAGTGTATACTGACCAATGATGAGATGTGCGTCATAGGACTAAGGAATTCAGAGTTCATGTCACAAGTGAAGCAAAATAGTGTGATTGAATCCTTTAGGAAGACATTTTACATTTTGCTCATCCTTGGGAATATTCCAATGGAAAGATAAAAGGAAATTCATTAGAATGAGTTAGGAAGTATGAGTATTATTTTAGAAATGGAATTGAATTAGAGTGAAAAACAACAACATCAAAGAAATTAGAGACTCCTTTTTAAATGTCTTATCCCAGATCCCAAGGCTGGAGGTAAAATATTAGACAAAAACCCTTTTCTTCCCAAGTTCTGTCATATGGTAGCTTTCAGGGGCTCCTAGTGGAGAAGATGGAGAGGTCTGGTGTGGGGAGGCTTAATCTATTAGGATTTCACTTTGGAATACCCATGGAAGGCAAAATAATTTTTTAAAGATTTTATTTATTTGAGAGAGAGAGAGAGAGTATGCATGTGCATGGGGGAGGGGCAGAGGGCAAGAGAGAATCTTGAGCAGAATCCCTCCTGAGCCAGAGCCCAGTTCAGGGCTCAGTCTCACAACCCTGAGATCATAACCTGAGCTGAAATCAAGAGTGGGATGCTTAATTGACTGAGCCACCCAGGCACCTGGGAAAAATAATTTTTAAGGCCTCTGTAATCCTCTTTTATTTTATTCTATGCAGTGTTCCTCTTGTTGGTCACTCTTGAGTAATGTTTATATCACATATGAGAAGGAAATGCCTTAGAACAGTATAGATGTCAGATTTTAGCACCCATGTTTGTCTAATGATTTCCTACTAAGTAACTGGGTTGGAGATGATTTTTTTTTTTAATCTTGTTTTTACTTTTCTTAAACCAGGCTGCTTGGCTCCTGAAAGCTGTTACCTTTATAGATCTTACTACACTTGCAGGCGATGACACATCTTCCAACGTTCAAAGGCTCTGTTATAAAGCCAAGTATCCAATCCGGGAAGATCTCTTAAAAACTTTAAACATGCATGATAAAGGTAACATTGTTGTGTATAATCTGTCTCTGTTTACCTCTTTACAGTACTAATTACTAAATCTAAGAGGATTTAAGACAAGATTCAGCTGCTAAAATGATAACAGCAATAAAATCCACAGGAGAATTGTATACATAGGCAAATAATTGAGATTCTTCTCGGAAAAACAGCAGGGAGAGAATCTGAGTCTCATTTTTAGGTCAGTTCTTTCCATCCTGGATTAAAGTTGCTGGTAGAGAGTTTCTTTATTTTTCTTTCCAGTTCTTCAGTGTGGGAAATTTTCTGTCTAGTGACTCTAAAATACTGATTCTCATTCCCTAGCCACACGTGCAAAAGCCAGTCTCATTACTTAATAATCACATCTCATACATAAAGTATTTTCTGTGAGTAAATGAAATACTTTTGAGAATAAAATGCAAATGGGGAATATTGCATGCTCGTATATTAGGTTAGATCTTTTGAAAAAAAAGTTATATTCACTCTCTTAGTATACATGAAAGAAAGGACTTTCTAAAGTTGCCATAAGTTTAGAATCTTAACATCTTAGGAATGGAGGTTGAATGGATCAACCTTTGAGAGTTTATCCCCTTTTTCTAAATGAGGAAACCAAGGTCTGGAAGGCTAAAGGGTATTTCCAAGACCATGTGCCATAGTACTCACTGGGCTGATTTTAGGAGCCATGTCTTTTGGTGGAGAGATGCTTCGTGATTCCAAAGTGCTTATTGGTAATGAATTTGCAACTGGAAATGTGGCATCGGCCCAATGCAGGTATTTTATCCCAAATAATTTGAAGATAATTTATAGACCTAAACAACTCCACAGCTTTTGGAAAATATGTGTCTTTGGGGTTGACAATAAAAACACCACCTACGTATAGGCATTGTTATACAAAATTGAAGTAACAACTTTGGAGGAGAGGCTGGGGAAGAATGGGGCAACTGTGTAGGAGTCTATGTTCTTGCTTTGTTTTATAGTGGCTGTTCGATTTTTATTTGATTTCTTTAAATTTAAGAGCTTATTCCTCTGAATGAGGGCTCCAGATCCAGATTTGTATTATTTCCTGCAAGAGAGGGAAGAGGATTAGTTAAATATCATTTTGCTATACTACCCTGTCAGGTTCTCATCCACTTTCTTCATCCCCTGTCTGTTAGCTGTACAAATCTGGATTATGTGACCTACATGAAATAAAATATTCTCATTGAGTCAAGCCCATTATGTTGACTGCTTAGGAGTCTTTAAAAAGTGGCATTATGTTGACCTCAAAGACTGGTGCATCACAATTATTTTATTGCGTGACTTGAACAAGGAGCAAATGATCCCTGTTGTCAAGGACTGGAAAGGAGTGTGGGGAGTCAAAACTTTTTCATTCGGTGCAGTGTCTAAGGGGAGTTATTTCTCCTCTCATTTTGAGTTCTGCCAGGGTGTGGTGTAAATCATGAAGAGCCTCTTGTGCAAGTTGAACTTCCCATGAAGCAGGCTGTTATGATCTCTTTTTTCCCAGGCCTCACAACCGCGGCCGTTTGTGTTTATCCCGCGAGGGTGTGTGATGCGGTTAAAGCGCTGAAGGCCGCAGGCTGTACCATCCCGGTGGCTTCAGGTAAGATTATTGTGGCTTTTGCAGCCTGTTTCCAGTTTTCAACTCAGACACCTGAGGGTTTTGTATACCGTTTTATATGAGGATTTTAATTAGCTTTATATATTTAATGATTTCTATTTACTCATTCTCTCCATATCTACTTGCCTCCTAAATAGCAGACCACATTCATTCCCCAGAATACAGAACCGTGTCCTTGCCCTTATGGAAACTTGGTTGTTTAGGAGGAATAAGTAAGTTTAAAATGTCATAATGCAGGATATGTAGTAGTATATATATGTAAAAGATGATAATAAAGACACACAGAAGGTACAGTTGTAACTCGGAGTGGAGAGTGATTTATTTTGCGGAAGTTGGTGATGCTCAGAGAGTAACGGTATTCACAGGGGAGATCTTAGAGGGGGAAGGGAGTTGGCTGTATTGCTGAGACAGGGAATAACCTTTTAAACAGAGGAACTAACCTATGGGAAGGCACAGAAGCATGTTCAGGGAACCGAACCACAAGTGGTTTGTCATTGTCAGATCTAAATCGGGATGAAGTTGGGGCGGGGGGTGCCCTGGGAGTTGAAGCTAGAGATGGTAGATCTGGGCCAGATCACATAGGGGAAAATGGCCCAGTGAGGGCATTCAGGGTCTATGCTGGTGTTGGGGAACATACTGCAAGGTTTTCAGCAGAGACATGTCATGATCAGCTGCATGATATTGTGAGGTGGGGGGTGGTTGTGGGTCTAGTATGGTGGGGTGACGGGGAGTTAGGGAGACTTATGTGAGAGGTGAGGGGTGCACCCTAAAACCTGGGAGTTTAGTAAAGACAAGAGGGTATGTTCAGGAGTGATTCACTTGAGATAGACTCAGGAGGACTGGATTAGGCATGAAAGAAAGAAGAGTATTTAAAGCTTCTGTATAAGTGAGGGTGTAGAGTGTGTGTGAGTATGAGTGTGTGTGTGTGTATGTGTGTGTGTATGTGGAGGGATAGATATAAAACTAGATTGTACTTTTAGAAGATGTTAAGAGGAATATCTTGGTGCTTTAGAAGAGGAGTCTAAAAAGATGATTATTTTATTAGGGAGACATCAAAGAAACACATAGTTTTGATATACAAGCTATTTGTGAAGATTCTGAAAGTGTTCGGCAGCTACCTTAAATTTTTCATCAGCCTCATTCAGTTCAACTTTTCTTTTGCACAACAGAGAAACATCTTTCCTCTAAGATAGCAGACCCAAGGAATTTAATAACATCAAGGAAATACAAAAGGTTATCTTTAGTAATGGAAATGGAATTAATGATGCACGTGGGAAAAATGTTAATGATTTTTCAGAAGTATAACTGTATTTTCTTTTCTTTTTTTTTTTTTTTTATTTAATTTACACCTGGCCTTGCTCTTCCCAACTTGCCCCTGCCCCTGGACAATATTAGGTCCTTTTCCCTCCTGCAGTCTCCTCCCTTTATTCTCATCTGCTTGGCTCTTTAAGATAGGCAATGGGAAGAACCTATTTTGCAATTTGGTTGCTACAGCCATAAATGTGAGTGAGTAAATCAAGACTACAGTGGTAACCAGTTTGATTAAGAGCAGAATTCGTAATTAACCAGTCCATCAAGACAGGGCTCTAGCTACTGTGTTTTATGACTGTCACTATGATGATACATATTTTCTTAGTTTTTGTTTACTTAAAGCCCTCTTAGGAGCATCTCTGCAGAAACTTAATTTCAGGTTTTCAAACTATAAAATACTAATATTTGTCCTAACACCGATACCATATGAGGTGACATTCCGTTTCTTCACACTTCACTTTGTAAGACAGGCGTGAAGCTCTTTAGTGTCATTAATGCTTTGGTCAAAATATTGTTTTGTTTTTGTTTTCATTTTTGGTTTTTTTTTGTGTGTGTATGAGGTTCCTTATTGAGCTACTCAACGACTGAAATGGTCTTCCTCCTTCCCTCTCTCCCTCCTTTTCCTCTTTCCTTCCCTCCTTTCTTTTCTCTCTACTAGTGGCCACTGGCTTTCCAGCTGGACAGACTCGTTTAAAAACACGATTAGAAGAGATCAGATTGGCTGTGGAGGATGGAGCTACGGAAATCGATGTGGTGATTAACAGGACGTTGGTGCTGACAGGCCAGTGGGAAGGTATGTGCAAGTCCTTACCTAAAAGGGGGACATGGTGCTAACCGGGGGAATCAACGGTGAGGACTGGAAAAGAGGCAGCATGCTTTGGAAGTCACTGTTCTAGGTTACACATCACTAGATCAGAGGGTAAATTTCAGAGAAAACGTGGCTGGGATCGATCATGGCTTGTTCCCCTCATCAATCCTTGGCAGTTGCCCACACGCGTGAACTTTTTAGATCCCTTCGAGTGCTTAGGTGAGTGGCTATTTCTATGCACTAGATTATTAATTTTTCTATTCTCTACTATTTTATGACTCAATGCATAAATCACTCTAGGCAAGTCATTTATGCAAAGTTTATTTTAATAGGTGGAGGAAACTTCCCCTTTTTAATGTTAATCTTTGTGGATTTTGAGAATGTGGGATTAGTAATAAGTCTGCTAAGTCTATTTTTACTCCTGCTGTTCTTACACATAATTCCTATGGATACTATTTTATATTTACCTTTGAGATTCATGATTTACTATCACACCGATTATGATAAAACATTACCCATTTCAATAACTAGCTATTGTTTTTTTAATTAGATACTAAAAAATAGATTTGACTGGTGCCTTAAATATACTTTGTATATTAGAGATTGTTGATAGCTAAAATAAGTACAATTTTCTACTTTATAAAATCAGTATAAAAGTAGTTCAACTAAAATTTTTTTTAATCAAATCATAAGATAAAGCCAGAATAATATGTTATCTCTTTAGATATGTGAATATCAAATACATGGTATATTTTATTCTAATTACAGATGTTGTACCTGCTTGCTGTTAAAAACAAAAATTCTAATCTGTAATAAAGGAAGTAGATGCCTCACATAAACTCATCTGCTAGAAATAACCTCAATAACAGTATAATGCACAACTTTTCAGACTTTTTTCTCTTCATATACACACATGCAACTGATGCCCTTTTTAAAAAGTTTAAATAAAAAGTAAGATTATGCTTAATGTATTTTTTTCTTAATCTATTTATTGCACTTGCCAATATTTCATGGGTATCTTTCTGTGACTCTCATCAATCCATCTAGATTGTCAAATGTGAATCCTAATTCCATTGTTTATCCATTAAGAATTGCTTTTGGTTACAGAATAGTAATGATTTGGTCAATAGTTTATTTATTTATTTATTTGTTTGTTTAGTCAGTAGTTTAAACCTCAAGGATTTATGTTCTTCTACAAAGTCTGGAGGGAGATATTTCAGAGGTACTTTGGCAGCCCCACAAAGTCCTTGGTCACTTACACTACTTGGATCTTCCACTCCCAAAGTGTGTGGCTTCTATCCCTGTACTTAAGGGCACTCCATTGACTGAGGTCGTTTCTGATGCTCCAGCCTTTCCAGCCATCTCCCAAATAGCAGGAAAGAAGGGCTCTCCTCTCCTAAAAACCTCCCACAGTATTTTTGCTTCCACCTCTTTGGCTCAGACTGAGTTATGTGGCCACCGTGGCTGCAAGTAAGGCCAGAAAATGTAGTTTTTTAGCTTAGAATATTGACTACGTTCCTGTACATTCTTAGTAAGTTAGATGGTGTACATATCTGTGCCCAGACGGAAAGGACTGAGGGGAGTTCTAGCACGGAAGGACAGTGTGCCATAAAGAGCCAAGTGGGGTCTGACAGTAAAAAGCTTAATAGCAAAGGGCCTTGTGAAACCACAATAACAGAAATATTTAAATGAGAAGAGCTAAGAAGTCGGAAGGCACAGCTGTTAGCTGTGGGGCAGGTCACACCAGAGATTTCAGTAGCTCCAAGAGCAAGCATCATGATCACCGATACCACAGTTCTGAATGATCTAGAAGGAAATGTTGAAGCCGTTCGTGTTGCCCCACTCCCAACTGTACTCAGTAGCATTTTTAATCCTTACCCAGTTTAAATTCTTGATAGTCTACAGATATCTTTTTGTGCTTTTGATTTTTGTTCCCTTTTTTATGGTTCATGTGAGCTTTGGCTGATTGCAATCATTCTTAAAGGCATATTTTAAGTGGGTACCCTTTATCCCTATATATTGATTCTTTTTTCTTCTAGTCATAGATTTCAGGCCAGAATTAGAGGGAAAAAATGAATATGCATAATATTGCAAACAAATTTGGAAATAGACTATGTGATTTAGTTAGATTAAAAAAAAGCTATATCCCCGTATGTCTTTTATTAAACACTTGTAGACATAGAAGTATAGTTTCTATTATAACTTGTGCTCTTGTCTCTAGAATACTAATTGGGAAATAAAATATAATAGGAGGTGGGTTTTGATGTAATTGTCCCTTAATGAACTAGAAATGGTTGTTTTTAGGAACTGATAATTTCCTAATAACAGGCATTCATGCAAAATATAATAACACATCTTTGTCCTCAACCATACTTTTCTATTAACTTTTTTATGGTGTTAATAACCTCTTGACCCAAAACAAATTGAAAAGGAACATTTAATACTAGAAATTTAATTCTAAATAGAAACCTGCAATGACTGAAGCCTTTTTTTTTTCACTGTAGTATTTTTCTTAATTTGCCTCAATTTGATTATGTATTATATTTTTCAGTGTCACGCTTTCATATTCACTGTTTACTAAAATATGAGCCTAAAATTGATTTCTTGGAATGTGCAGACAGAAATGTCTCAGGCTAATACATGTTCAAATGCAGGTCCCTCTCATCTGTGCACTGAGGAATGTAGGACAGTGGCTGAAGCATGAAAGGAAGGATCCCAGTTTTAAAGCTGACCATTCAGAGTGTATCCTACCCATGTCTTGTGGTCGCAGGGTCCACAGTTTCGGGGTGAATGCAAAGGGAAGACTGGAAGAGGGGCTTGTACTCCTCTTCTTGAATTCTTCCTGGTGACAATTTGAAATCTCTACTCCTCGAACTTCTAAGTCTTCTGCCCACCCACCTTGAGGCTCCTTTCCTCTTAGTGGAAGATGGAGCTGCTACTTCTCAAAGAAAATAGATACCACTAGACCGGAACTCCCTCAGGGTCCTTACAGCAGGCTCTGTTTTCCTGTTTCTTCTTTTCTCCTTCCTCCTAAGTCTGGTCCCTTTGCGGCAGCTCCCATCTCCTCCCACATTTCCGGAGACCTTACTCCATTTGTCGGCCATTTTTTTCCTGCTGTGTCTTTAGTTTCTGTCTCTACTAGCTCATTCCCATCAGCATCTAAACATATGTAAGCTCTTCTTATCCATTAAACACATACACACACACACACACACACAAACTCACATGCCAACATTCCCCCTCATCCCCAGCTAAGTCTCCCTTTCTGTTCTTTCCTTCATGGCTAAAGTTCTTAAAAGAGTCATATGTACTTGTTTTTCCTGAATCTGCACAAACCAGGATGCTAATGACCTCTATTTTTCTGTGCCCGGGGAATATTCTTCATTTGTTTGTTTAGCTTTACCATTCAGCATTTGGCACAGTGCACTGTCTTCCTTCTAGAGATATTCTCCTGTCGTGGCGTTGGTGACCCTAAATTTTCAGGTTTTCCTCCATGTTTCTCATTACTCCTGTGTCCCTGTGTCTTGTTTGCAAGCTACTCTGCCTCCCCCAACATCCCGGAGGTGTTGGTTGTCCTTAGGTCCTGTCCCAGCAAACTCTCAAACTTCTCCTCAGACTCTGCATATTCTCCCTTGGAAATGTTCTGTCTTCACCAATTTCAGCCACACCATGTGCTAACGACTACAAAACCTCCTGAGCACGGGAACCAACATCCGCCAGACTCTGGAATGCATGCTCTGTTTCCCTGCTAAACCATATTGCTTTTTCATGCATCATTTTATAATTTTTTTAAAAGATTTTATTTATTTGTTTGAGAGAGCGAGCACAAGCAGTGGGGAGGAGGAGAGGGAGAGGGAGAAGCAGGCTCCCCACTGAGCCTGGAACCCGAGCCAATGCAGGACTGGGTCCCAGGACCCCAAGCTTATGACCTGAGCTGGAAAGCAGTTGCTTAACCGACTGAGCCACCCATGTGCCCCTCATGCATCATTTTTACATACATAGACCAGTAACTCTTGATCAAATCAGAGAATCTAGCCATTTTAGAAGGAAATCTATTAAAAAAATATTTGACTGGGGCACCTGGGTGGCTCCGTGGGTTAAAGCCTTTGCTTTCGGCTGAGGTCATGATCTCAGGGTCCTGGGATTGAGCCCCACATAGGGCTCTCAGGGAGCCTGCTTCCTCCTCTCTCTCTCTTTGCCTACCTCTCTGCCTACTTGTGATCTCTCTCTCTGTCAAATAAACAAATAAAAATTAAAAAAAAATTAAAAAAAATTTGACTTGAACACTTTCTCTTAAACACAGTTTAATTTCAGAATTGTGGTATCAGCAACAGCATTATCCTAGAGCACAGTAACGCTCCCCAGGCTGTGGAAATCACTGAGATGACCCGCCCCCAGCTAACAGTTCAGGCCGCTCTGCCCTTTGACTTCACATGCCTTATTTTTTTTTTTTTTAAGATTTTATTTATTTATTTGACAGAGAGAAATCACAAGTAGATGGAGAGGCAGGCAGAGAGAGAGGGAAGCAGGCTCCCCGCTGAGCAGAGAGCCCGACTTGGGACTCGATCCCAGGACCCTGGGATCATGACCTGAGCCGAAGGCAGCGGCTTAACCCACCCAGGCGCCCCTCACATGCCTTTTGATTTAAATTTTTGTTAGTGTTTTTTGCCTGGCCTTTTGCTATTAAGCTTTTTACCACCAGATCCTGATTTGCTCATTATGGAACACTGTCTTTCCCCGCCTGTACTTCCCACCGCCTTTTCTATTTGGCCACAGAAATGTACCCCATTACTAGAAGGGAGCAGAACTCTGGGAGACTAGAAGGCTGATAGCACATCTTTGCATCAGACAGACCTTGGTTGGAATCCAGGTCTACCATTAGTAGCTGTTTTCTCTTAGGCAAGTTACATCTCTGTGTCTTCTGTTCCTTCTCCTCAAAATAAGAATAATGGCATCCACTTCCCAGGGTTATAATGGGGATTCAGTTAGATGATGTATGTAAATCGATCATCCTGTTGCTTGGCCCAGATGAATCCCTCCATGCCAGCTGCGGTTTCTTCTCTTTCCCTCTTCTTCTGGTGTGATAGTCTGTTGTCAAGGGAAGTAACCATAATAGTACATGTATTGAGTAAATGAAGTAGAACTCTAAAAGGCTTGGATTTTAGTCTTTGTAATTTTGATAATTTATACCTAGTCCTTGGGCAAACACTTCACTTCTCTCTGCCTCCATTTAAATAAGCTACCAGTGAGGGGATAAAACTTAATGATTTCTATAGTCCTTTAGAGCTATAATGGCCTGTGATTTTATATTTGGTGTTTTCATTGTGTGGGAGTATTATTCCCTTGATAAGGACCTGTAATACAGTATTTTTTCATGATGATATTAAAGTCGACATCTAAGTTGCATTTCTTAAACAGCTCTTTGAAGAAAGCATTCACCAGAAGGGGTTCATCATCTCATAAATCTTATTGAACAGGTTTTGAAAATTAAATACATCCCATGCTCTGTAAATACAGAGGTATTCATTTCTTACTTTTTTATGACCTCTCTCTGCTGCATACATTTACCTTAATATATTACCAGCGACATGGAAATGGTATCAGATTCTGCCTCGTTCAAGATTCTCCCAGTTCTTTGAGCTCAGGACCTAGAGCTGACTTTACTAGTCTTTGGAAACCCATTCCATAATACCGGAACATTTTCCAGCATAGTGTGTTCGGTGTCACACTCAGGAATATTGTTTGCGTCCTGTATCCAGAGCCCTAGTTTACCCTCTTCAGTTCCTCAGCCCCGACTTGCTCTCCTAAACTTTATTTGTGGCGTACGTGCCTCACACTATTAAGAGTTTCAGGGTGAGAGAATGAAATATTTGGGCCAATGCAATTGTGTCTGTTATTGTGTCTTAGGAAGTGGATCCTGAAAATCTTGCATCTGGGCAAGATTCTCTTGTTTGCTTATTTTTGCATAGGAAGGATGGTAGAAGGAACATCTCTTAAAAGAAATTAGAATTTTTCTTTGTTTTGTAGAGCTGCTATTCATAATACGAGAAAAGCAGTCTCTAAATCTATAGACACTGTTTGGGGAGGAATCACATAATCTATAATCTGTGCTTTCTCTTTTTGGGGGGTTGTTTATAACAGAAAAATTCTGGAGATACTTATGGCAGCTGTAGGCTTTTATAGTTTTTGTTTTTAGGCTATGATTCTTTAAAACTTCAAATACTATTGACCAAAATGTGTGTGTTTTATCTCTTGTAGGTTATTTTACTACCTGGTGTTTTAGCTCTTCTCTGTTTTAGTCTTACAAGATTAATTAGTTACCTTGGTGGATGAAAACTGTTCTTGAACATTTTGTGACTTTTTAAGTTTCAAAGGTTGCTGTACAATTTATATTAAGTGTTTTACTGTACATATAATTATCTTTTCAGGCCATTCTTGTGCAGTGTTGAACATCTTTCTGGTACTCAAAAAATAATTGCTTAGATATATTCATTAACAGTTATTTTTTAAGTGTCTTTGAATAGCATGAAATATAAAAAGGAAATCTACTTTATGACTTTTAGATAGGAAACATTGTCTTTAAACAGTGGAATTTTTACTAACATCATAATTTGTATTCATGAAAGCTTTACTAATCACATAGTTTTCTTTGTCTACAGCAGGGCTTTTCCAGAAAAACCTAACTGATTGCCAGGAGCCTCACGATTAAGAATATACTTTCTTTAGAGGTGGAAGCTGGAGAGAAATAAGATCATTTTGAATAGAGAAAAGTGAGACGCTATAGAAGCAAGCGTCTGCTGACACAGGGAGGCAGAAGGTAGCACGGGTTGTCAACTGTTTGGGATGCTGTCCAGAACAGGGACAGTGTGGCCCCCTCTGCTCCTTGCATCTACAAACTCATCACACAGGTCTTTCCCACTGTGGCTAGGTTCTCTGATTCATGTCAGTGAACACACTCCATAAATACAGCCTTCTCCTTGTTTTTCAGCTGGGAATGATGAGCAGAAGGTCAGGCTATGTCCTCCATTTCTCCTGCTCAGTGTTGTACTAGTAGGAGGGATGCTGGGGGGACAGACAGGAGACAGCTCCTCTGCTGGCTGCTACCCTATTGATTACGTATCTACAATGTCATGCATCCTGGGTTTCTAGTACACCCACTTTTGCTACTCCTGAAAACCTTATTAGAAGTCAAAACATTTATTATCAGGTTTTTAATGTGACATCACGATGCCAGCCACTTCTCTGGTGTATGTGTTTTGTTATATTTTGCATTATTCTGACTAATTTGCAGTCATGGTGTTTGAATTCCATTTTCGTTTGTCAGTCATTTTTATAATGGCCTTCCAGATTATTATTTTTCTGTTATGTGCAAGAATTAGTCTTTCTTTTTTTTAAATGGGGGAATTTTTAGTTTCTGTAATGTTTGAATTTTTAACAGGGAACATGGATAACATGTGAGTATGGGAGCAGAAAAATTAATAAAGGCTCTAGGGAATAAGGTCATGATGTATGAAAAGCTGTAACGGTAGGACGTTTACTCAAGTATTGTTTGTAATAGCAAAAAATTTGAAACCTTAAGTATTATTGGATGCACATGATTGAATAAATTATTTATAACCATGTAGTGGGAGATTGTGCAGCCATTAAAAATTGTGCTACAATCCTCTATTTATTAATATGGAAAGATATCTGTGATATTTCGAAGGGAAAAAGCAGGTTACCAAATAGTACATACCATATACAATCATATATATATATATAATTGTTTGTTTGTTTGTTTATAAAACGGAATGAGGGGTGTCTGGGTGGCTCAGTGGGTTAAACCTCTGCCTCCGGCTCAGGTCATGATCTCAGGGTCCTGGGATCGAGCCCCGCATTGGGCTCTCTGCTCAGCAGGGAGCCTGCTTCCCCCCCCTCTTTCTGCCTGCCTCTCTGCCTACTTGTGATCTCTTTCTCTGTGTCAAATAAATAAATAAAATCTTTTAAAAAAATAAAAAATAAAAAAATAAAAATAAAAAACGGAATGATTGATAATCTCAAAAGCCCTTTTGTAAGAAAAATATCTAGATGCTAAATAAATTACAGCAGCATATGTGAAATGTGTCTTTTTAACATTTTGAATAATTTTAAACTTATAGAAAAGTTGCAAAAATCATGTATACAACAGTTTACTCTTCACTGAGATTCCATAGTTACAAATTCTGCCCCATTTACTGTTTGCCTTTTCATTGTCTCTTTGTGTGTATGTATATATGTGTGTGTGTGTGTGTGCATGTGCATATATATAAAATTATGAACATGTAATTGTTTTAATTGTTTGAGATTAAGTTGCTGGCCTGTCAGTCCATTACTCATAAACATTTCAGTGTGTATTTTCTAAAAACAAGAACAGTTGTACCAAGCCACAGTACACCATCAAAATCAGGAAATTAACATTGATACCATACTACCATTAAATCCACAGACTTTGTTCATTTTCCAGATTGTCTCAGTAATGTTCTTTATTAGTTTTAGGATCAGTTGTTACATGTCTCTGTAGTCTTCTTCAATCTGAAACAGTCCTCAATCTTTCCTTTATTTTGAAGAGTAGGTGCCTATTATTTTGTAAAATATGCTCCATTTGGGTTTGTTTGGTGTTTTTCTCATTATTAGATTTAAGTTATATATTTTGGGGAGAAATACCACAGAAATATTTCTCAGTTTTCCCCAGTGCATTATTTTAGGAGTTAGAAGATGTTGACTTTTCCCATTATGGATGATGTTAATTTTTAAATAGCTAAAGTGCTGTCTGGGAAGTTTCTTCATTGTAAAATCAGTATTTTGTGTTTTAAGAAGTAATTAATACAGTATATGAATGAAGGTATCTCAAAGACTATGTTAATATCCTGTTCCTCATCTAGCTTTTATTCAGTAGTTTTAGCATTCATTTGTAATTCTTCTGTTATTACTCTGATAGTTGTCAAATAGTGATTTTTCTAATTCTGTCATTTCTTCTATACTTTTTAGTTAGCATTACCTTCTCCTCCCCCACTTTCTTCCTCTCTGTAAGAACTCCTGGAGTTCTTTTTTACTCAGCTGGTTATAATCTATTGCTATCATTATTATTTTGATACTCAGATTATTCCGGATTTGGCTAGTGGGAGCTGCTTCAGATGGCTGTTCTGCCCTTCTGACTTATTTGTAGTATTTCATTCATTGAGAACTTCCTTGAATTCTTATCAAAGATACTTCAGGCTTACCTTTAACTTTTTCTGCCCAAGCTCTGGAATCAGCCATTTTTCCATGGGGCTCTGCTTCCTTTTATTGAAGACTGGTATTTAGAAACCAAGATCTGGGCACTCAGTGTGCTCATTGCTGCAAGGCTGCGGTTTCTCGACCTTCTCAGTGGATAGATCTAGGAAACAGATGAATGTTTACATATACACGATGAACACAATATAAACACACATGCATTTATATCTATTTGTCTGTCTTCCTGTCATCTATCTATATCAGAAACTATGAATTTAAGCTGATATCATCTGGTTATTCTTGCCCTTTCTCTTTCTGTATTTCCCTCTTTCTTGTCACAAGAAATCTTTTTTTTTGTTTGTTTCACTTGTATGTGGAATTTTTTTTTCCCACAAGAAATCTTTTTCCCATTATCCTCAATATACTTATTTATTTGATCAGTTGTCTTGTATGTAACAGTCTCTTGACCAGACAGCCTGTCTCCCTGGTCTAGTACTGTGCACTCAAGCTGGTTGAGCTTACAAGTCCTCCAGAACTCCCAGAACTGATGAGGATATCACCCCCTAACCCTAATCTGGCAGCACGTGCATCCAGAGTTTCCCATGGTCCCCGTGACATGCCATTTCCAAGTTTACCTCCCCCTTCATGGCAGTGTGCACCTGGGAGTATTTCAGCTTCCCCACCTCTCTCTGGCTAAGAGCTCCCACAAAGTAGAGCTCCAAATTGTCTTTCTAAACCAATAACAAGAAGCTGTTTGGACTTAATTGTACCAGTGTAATGTTTTGTAACCAATTAAAGTTTACCTTCATTTTTATAACTGCTTCTTTTTTTTTTTTTTTTTTTTAAAGATTTTATTTATTTATTTGACAGAGAGAAATCACAAGTAGTCGGAGAGGCAGGCAGAGAGAGAGAGAGGGAAGCAGGCTCTCTGCTGAGCAGAGAGCCCGATGCGGGACTCGATCCCAGGACCCTGAGATCATGACCTGAGCCGAAGGCAGCGGCTTAACCCACTGAGCCACCCAGGCGCCCCTTTATAACTGCTTCTTATTAAAGGTGGATCCAAGAGAAAAAGTGAATTGATTACCTTCATTTTCATTTAAGTAATTACTTTTACATTTATCCCCTGGATTTGAGATGTCTTTGAGATCCAAAACTAAAGGTCTCCTATCCAATCTTGAGTAGAAAAATGATGCTTGAGTAGAAAGTTCAGTAACTTTCTCAAGTGACACACAACTAATTATTGGTCAAACAAGTGCAGAAAGTCCTGATTCAGACAAGTGTACTTCACTAAAACAAATGTGCTCTTCTCATCCCATCCAGAAGGCTCATAGAACAATTCATAGATTTTCTTTTTTAGTTTATTGAATCATACAAAATTAAGTTATTTTATATTTCTGAATTATTCTGGAACATTTCAATTTCCTCTGCTTTGTTTTCCCTGAAAGAATGAAAATCAGGTGCTAGGGTTGTGATGCTCGTCTGTGATGTTAGTAATTTGAACTCAATGGGAGTTGACATCCCTTTAGGTTCCAGGTTTCGATTATACTATTATACTATTATACTAAGTTCTTCAGTTTATTTTCTTGAGAATGTATTTTAACAAAATACATGTGTGTTCCTGCCTGCATGTATGTTTGTGGTGGGATAGAGAGAGAAAAGTGTGAGGAAATTTTAGGCAAGTCATTCATCTCTCTACATTTCACTTTTTGCATATAAAATATGGAGGTAAGTGCCAGCCACCCCACAGGGATATTTAACTGAGGCATAGAAAACACTGAGCATTTTTGAAGGAAGATGCTTTGAAGACTTAGGGGGTTTCTCATTCTTTTCAATAGCTGCTCCTTATGAAGAGTTTTTTGGAAAGAGGATCTGTTGAACCTGTTAATTCCACTGTAATTTCCTTCACATGTGTATTCCGGTAGCAATTATATAAATCCACATCCTGCTGCTGTCCTTTCCTGCAGATGTGGAGGAAAATCCATCCATTTGTTTTTCTATTGTTTTGCTCATCTGTATCGGAAGGAAAGTGACAGTTGAGTACGTTAGAGGACATTATGATCTGAGATTGTCTAGGTTACGTTTCAGCCATCAGGTCACTTGGATTTGCATATGTCATCTATTACTGTGATGTCAAGGTGCTTAAAACTACCTGGACACTAATAATGCTTATTTGTGGCTTTCATGATTTGTGCTGGAGTGAAGTGGTCTATTTTCCTTACATGTTAAATTTGTAAATTCTAATGCTTGCACGAGTATTAAGACAGTGCTTGTTCTGTTTTGTTTTTCAAAGTTACTTTTGCATTTCTGGAAGTATATAAGGAAAAGTTTGGAAATCTAGTATTGAAGGATTAATCCCTACTGACAGCCTTGTTCTATTCTAGCCATATATATTATTGTATCTAATTATCACAAAAATATGTGAGTAAACTGAGGCTTTCTAAGTGATCAGGCTTAGGAAAATTGAATGATTCCTATAAATTTGCTTAACTAGCAAATAGCAAAGCTCTTATCCCAGAAATCTGGGAGCATGGCCTCCAAGTTAAGAATGTTTTTGAGGGGGATGCCTGGGTGGCTCAGTTGGTTAAGCAGCTGCCTTCGGCTCAGGTCATGATCCCAGCGACATGGGATCGAGTCCCACATCGGGTTCCTTGCTCCGCGCGGGGAGCCTGCTTCTCCCTCTGACTCTGCTTTCCACTCTCTGCCTGTGTTCGCTCTCGCTCTCTCTCTCTGTGACAAATAAATAAGTAAAATCTTTAAAAAAAATAAAAAATTTAAAAAAAAAGAATGTTTTTGAGGGGTGCCTGGGTGGCTCAGTGGGTTAGGCCTCTGCCTTCGGCTCGGGTCGTGGTCTCAGGGTCCTGGGATCGAGCCCCGCATCGGGCTCTCTGCACGGCGGTGAGCCTGCTTCCCCCTCTCTCTGCCTGCCTCTCTGCCTACTTGTGATCTCTGTCAAATAAATGAATGAAATCTTTAAAAAAAAAAAAAAGTTTTTGATGTAGTAAACATTTTCCCCCAGCCTGCTTTCTAGGCCCCAAAGAGGTTGTGTTTATGTTCTTCAAGAAATGTAAGTCACAGTATCCCTTGTTTTTGTAAGTCCCTCTCTGTTGGAACCTAATAAGCACTCAGCAGTAATGACCACCAAGGCCAGCAGCAGGAAAACTAGTAGTTGACATTCCTTGAGCATTAACCTATGTACCAGAAACTGTCCTTAGCACTTTATACATATAGTCCTACTTAATGCTTCAAATAACTCCTTGAGGTGTGTATACCTCTATCATCCCCATTTTACTGAAAAGGTGACAGAGACAAAGTTTAAGAGTTAATTGTCCAGATCAAACAACTAATGAGTTTTGGCACTGCGGTATGAATCCAGGTAGTGGGGCACCCATACTATTGTCCCACACTGTAGCAGACTTCTCAGTAAATATTTTTTATATAAAATTCTGAGTTGGTAACTAATGAAACCAATTCAGATTAAGTTAAATGGAAAAGGCATCTGTTTGGAGGACATAGAATATAGCTCACTGAGTCAGTAAGAAGCCTGGACATATATACGGTGGAATATTATGCAGCCATCAGAAAGGATGACTACCCAACTTTGGCATAGGACTGGAGGGGATTATGCTGAGTGAAAAAAGTCAAGCAGAGAAAGTCAATTATCATACAGTTTCACTTAGTTGTGGAGTATAAGGATTAACATGGAGGACATTAGGAGAAGAAAAGGAAAAGTGAAGGGAGGGAAGTCGGAGGGTGAGATAACCCGTGAGAGACTACGGACTCCAGGAATCAGACTGAGGGTTTTAGAGGGGAGGCGTTGGGGGGATGGGTGAGCCTGGTGCTGGGTATTAAGAAGGGTATGTATTGCATGGAGCACTGGGTGTGGTTCATAAACAATGAATCTTGGAACACTGAAAAAAAAAAAAAAAAAGAAGTCTGGAGAACCAAGCTTGGCAAACCAGCAGGACCATGAAAAACTGGGAAGCGGAGAATACAGCCAGATGTGCCATGGGGAGAGGGTTTTGGGGCCACTTCTGGTGCTGCCACTGCTGGCGGGTGGCCCTGGGTCATGGGGCTCTTGGATGTGCTGCCATTGGTGATGCTTAAGTAGTAACACTAAGGAACATCCTGCCTACATTGTCACCTTTGCATTGCTTGGGAAGATCCAGAGACCCAAGTAGAAGCATTTGCTTGATGGAGCCCAGGCCACAATATATGAAGGACAGGTTTGGTATGCTCTTTGATTGAATTGCTCTAGCATATTCTAGGCAGAATAGTAACAGAAAAAAAAAAAATGACCAACTTTCCAGTGTGGAACCCAAAAGATTAAAGTACTTGCTCAGAAAAGCTGGAGCCTGTTATGTGGTAAAATAGGTCAGAAAAATGATTTAAGGAGTTGGCAGTTAGAGAATGAGAAGGCACTGGGTTACGTATTCATTTAAATCCAGTTATGCTGAGTGGCCAGTTTGGATCATGGATTATAGAGCATCACTTCCAGGGGGCTGATGATTGAGTCATAAAATACATCTCTCTTTCTTTTCTTCTTTCTTTTTTTCTTTTGTGGGGGGGGCGGTTATTTTCATGGTAGGGGAAAAAATTGGCTGGATATCAAAGGTAATACTCTTTAGAAAAAAGCTGGTAATTCCATTCATAAATGTGGTCGGGATCACTGTTTTAAGAATTTTATACAGATCAGGCTTCATCTCAACAAATGTTGTAATAAAATATTGTCAAGCCTTGTATGATGACACACTGGTTGTAAGTGCTAATCCATAGAAGAAGGTTTTGGTACCATATAAGAAGTTGGGTCGGGGGGCTGTGTAGGGAGAGAGTGGTGAGGTTATGGACATTGGGGAAGGTATGTGCTATGGTGAGTGCTGTGAAGTGTGTAAACCTGGCAATTCACAGACCTGTGCCCCTGGGGCTAATAATACATTATATGTTAAAAAAAAATTATAAAATAAATAAAAGTCTACCCGAAATTTCCAAAAAAAAAAAAAAAGGAAGAAGAAGAAGAAGAAGAAGAAGTTGGGTCAGGCCATGAATAAGATTTGGCTTTTATTACACTTACTTGAAACTCACTTTACTAGAATTCTGAGCTTAAGTATCATGGTTAACTTTCTGAGCTCTTACAATCAGCCAGACAATGTGTAGTATTTTGTATGTATCTTCTCTTTTAATTATCATAATAACCATACAAAGTAAGTATTATTAATGACACTTCAGGGAGGGGACTGAGGCTGAGAGACTAACTTGCCCAAGGTTGTGCGGGAAGGGTCGGAGCTGTGTTTTAAATCCGCATTTGTCTGACGCTCGAGCCTGCTTTTGATGGCAACGCTGTTCTGTGCAAGAAAAATCATTAATTAAGTTGCGAGTTAACTCTGAGTTAGCATTCTCGAATTTTCAGATCAAGAGATTTCCTTGTCACTGGTTCTTAGCAAACAACTTTCTGTTTTTAGATTCAGTAACTTGAGAAATGTCATTCCATCCAAGATTCGTTCCCTGAGTTAAAAGAATATAAATTGCTATTGCCACTTAGTCTTTGCTTTCCCACACATGTTGTCGTCCTGGATATATGGATGAGATGACTTCTCACGATTTTTGGAGGACGGGCAGGGTGAGGTAGGTAGTGTAGGATCTCAGATCATCTCTAATGTTCCAAACCACTGATTATTAGGGATTTGTGAAACTACTCGGTCCTTTCTTGAAAAACTTGCTGTGGGTGCTAGCTCATGTCAGTGACAAACACTAAAATTTACCAAGCATTCTGTAAGAGAATATTCGCTTTTATTTGTATTTTCACTTGGAGCTGCAAGTTACGTTCAGGTTTTCCAGGATTGGGAAGCCGGGTTTTCTTCACCTTGTTACAGTTTTCATGGTTTTGACTGCATTTGCTGACTTGTATCTAATTTTTAGTCTTTTACATGTACTTTAGGAAGCCTGTGAATTTAGGACATCTCATGTCTGCATTGAAAACTGCTTACCCTAACCCTGATCCTTATTAAGAATGTTTCTTTCCTGCTTGGTTTTGTTCATATGCTTATATCCTACAAAATATACGTGTATGCGGAGGAGCAAAAAAGCCCCATAGTCCTGTTAATAGCCCAAGTTCAAGGAGTAAGAGCAGCTGGCCTGATTCAGGGTCAAAGCCAAAATCACTGGTATCATGACAGAAGACTGTGTTATGTAATTTTTCAAAAATCTCATACTCATAGGAATTTTGTTTACTAAAAGTCTATCAACTTTGTTTGAATATGAAATGTTTTCCCCCTTGATTCTTTTGTTGTTGTTCAATGTAGGTTTGTTGTTTTTTGTTTTTTTTTGTATATGTGTATTTTTTTTAAATGACCAAAGTTTTTTTTTTTTTTTAAAGATTGTATTTATTTATTTGACACAGAAATCATAAGTAGGCAGAGAGGCAGGCAGAGAGAGAGGGGGGAAGCAGGCTCCCTGCTGAGCAGAGAGCCCGATGTGGGGCTCCATCCCAGACCTGAGCCGAAGGCAGAGGTTTGACCCACTGAGCCACCCAGGTGACCCTGTTTATGTGTATTTTTAACCAAGCTGCTTTCAGGGTGCTGTGTGGAGCCCTCAAAAACCAGATTTGCCACTGGGTTCAGGGGTTAATAGAGTCAAGACTGCACCTGTGAGTCTCTTTCCAACTGGCTTTGT
Source organism: Mustela putorius furo (assembly GCF_011764305.1). Taxonomy (NCBI): domain Eukaryota; kingdom Metazoa; phylum Chordata; class Mammalia; order Carnivora; family Mustelidae; genus Mustela; species Mustela putorius. The sequence goes on along the minus strand of NW_025422368.1, from coordinate 32,374,749 downwards.
GCACGTATATCCAGCATACCAGGCTGGGCTCAATGCTTTCTCATCAGATATTTAGAGACATGCCCTGACAGATCGTGGGGAAGGTGGTTATATCTTTATTGTCATTAGCAGAGCTCTCAGGATGGGCCTGCTTTATCATCTCACAAGAGAACTTACTATGTGTGAATGGAAGAACTAATAAGGACCTGAGGATTTTTTTTTCTTTAGTTTGCAAAATGGTATACCCCCATATATGGTAGATAAATATCTTTTTTCTTGTAATTAACCAACATATGGGAGAGGTAGAAATTATTTGTCATTTGCATGTCATTATAATGATATTTAAAAAGCTGCGTGGCTCTGGACCTTGGGCAGGGGCGTGGAAAGTTCCACGGTAGCTAACCAAGCACTTTTTGTAACAGGATGCGAATGGCAGCAGAATGCTTTAGGCGATATTAAATTGGGGTGATTTTTAGAAAGTGACAAATGTTTTATGTTTCCTAAATCCGAGATGGGTTCTACTAGCTGCACATGGCTGCCAAGTTATGTTATCACTTGCCTGCTTTGTAACTGCTTCAATTATTTCCTCCCCCAGCCCTGTATGATGAGATCCGTCAGTTTCGCAAGGCCTGTGGGGAGGCTCATCTGAAAACCATCTTAGCAACAGGAGAACTTGGATCTCTTACTAACGTCTATAAAGCCAGTATGATAGCAATGATGGCAGGTAAGTGTTTATATTCACATGACGATAGCTATGGAATTGATATTTTTTCAGAGAAATAAAGTAAGTTAAAAGATTTGGCTATTAGTGAAAACGGGCTAACCACTTGGAAATTTGGTTGGGAGGACTCAGCTATTTTGTGAATACACTGCAGTGTGCATTGGTCACAAACTTGGCTTCCTCGCACGTTTTTTGGTGGCATTTCCTCGCTGCACTATTCTTGTAAGGCAGTAGATGGCTCTCTTGTTAGCGAATTGCCTCCTTCTTCTTCTTTGATTATTCATTCATCAACATATGTTAGACAGGAATTTCTTTAACTCTGACTTATTCCTCTCTGTGAATTTAAGTGTTTGATTTTCCTCAGAGATGTGCATCTGTACTGGCTCAGGCAGCCTGTGCTTTTGTTTGTGTTAATTTTTCTTTTTAAAGGTAGCGCCGTATCGTTGTTTTTTATACTTTCAAAAGCAGGTCGACTTCCTCTTCATCTCCTTGAACAGCAGACCTGTCCGTTCAGACATCCAAGCCTGAAACCTGGGGGTCAGGCTGGATTCCTTCTTTTCCTCACTTTCCTGTAAACCAGTGAACGAGTCTGGAGAATTCTGCCTCGTACTGTCTCCAACGCATCTCTCCGTCCTGCGTGCAGCCGTCTCCGGCCACTGCCATGCCCCACACGGACCACTGTCTCCTCGCTACTCCCCCTGTCTCCACTTTTGTCCCCTTCCCGTCTGCTTCCCACACTTTTGCCAGAATGGTCCCTTAAAAATACGAATTGGGTTTTGGTCCTGCTTGTTTAAAATCCTTTGGTGGCTTACACAGCCTCCAGACCCAGTCGGAAACAAGGGAACATACCTGTGCATCTGTCCACTTGAGCTGATATCTGCCAGCAGGGCACTTCAGAAGCTGGAGGGCTTTATGTAATCTTGCCACCAAATGATTCTTTTAAAACATAAGAAAATGTGAAGGTATAGGGCCTATGAAGAGAGAGGTGATGGGAGGAGCGGCCTTCTCTTCAGCAAGATGTGAGGGAAATATAATTATTTCCATGAACAAGAAACAAAACATACACACAAAGTCTTCACCAGAAGCTGCGCTCTCCACCCCCTAGACCCCCCATACTCCCATCACTGTCAGAGAGTCAGGGTCACCCCACTGTCAGAGAGTGGTCACCCTGCCCACTCAAAATATATATATATATATCCCTCAGTGGCTTCCCTTCATTGTCAAGGTAAAATGTAAATTCCTTCAGCCTGATTTTAAGAAAAGGTCCTTCTTTTTTTTTTTTTTTTTTAAGATTTTATTTATTTATCAGAGAGAGAGGGGGAGAGAGCGAGCACAGGCAGACAGAATGGCAGGCAGAGGCAGAAGCAGGCTCCCTGCTGAGCAAGGGATCATGACCTGAGCCGAAGGCAGCTGCTCAACCAACTGAGCCACCTAGGCGTCCCAGAAAAGGTCCTTCTTAACACCCTGCCTGTGTCTCCCCATTTTCCTTTCACTCCTTATGCTCCAGCTCTATGGAATTCCCTGTAGTTCTCTTCAGAAGGTACCATCTGGACCTTTCATGGCTTGCTACACGCTGCGCCCCCTGCCTGGCATACCTTTTGCCTGAGTAATCCCTTCACCTCTTTGACTCCAGCACAGGTGTCCCTTCTTTCAAGACCATTTCCCCAATACTGCTTCCCCCCTCACCACTTGGTTCCGTATCTCTTCTGTGTGCCCCCACAGCATTCTGTTGCAACTTCTTCCAGGTGACGTAGCACACCATTATGTGATCAAGTATTGAATTTTGAGGTGCCTTACTAGTGGCTCCATACATGGGTGAAGATAGAGGACTTCTCAGGTCTTCAGTCTGGGCTTCTAGTGTAGTCCCGCCTCTAGACTTTTAGTGTACATGCTGCTGAAGCGAGCACGCCCCCCTCTAGATTTTTAGACTCGTATACTTTTTGAGTATTGTCAGACCGAGCGTCAGTCCCTGGAGCTTTGCTGAAAATCAGCCTGCTAGGCACTCACGGAGCTATTGCTCTGCTCATTGCTCCTGCATCCAGATGATCTCTGCTCTGGTTGTCTCGTTTCAAGCATAATCTCTGAAAATCTAAGGATAAGGAGGAATGGAACATGTTAAACAGCAGGTCATCTGTTATGTTGGCATTTCAAAGTCCCGCAATAACAGAAGCCTTGCTGTAGCTCTTATGAGCCTGGGCGAAGCCCCTTGGTGTCCTAAGTACCCAGGTAATTCCCTTCTCATGCTCCTCTCCAGGACAAGGGATTGTTAGCCTAGAGTGCTGTGATCCAGGTCACAGTGAAAGTATATTCATTCTGAGAGGTCAGCCAACCCTATCGTCTTCTCTGCACCTACTGCTCATCATAGGTACGTGGTATTAAGTCATCATGCCAAGAAGCCCCTGTTCTGTCCTCCACCCCATCCATCCGCAGAAGAAAAATGTGAGTAGGAACATGCTCTCCCCATCTCTTCTATCTGCTTATATCCTTGTCCATGCTTATCTCTTGCATTTCTTCACTTAAGCAGTGTCTGTTGAGTACTTGCTCTGGGTAATAAAACTTGTATTTGTGGTGTGCTTTCCCAGATTCTTTAAAATAATATTCCTTAATCTTCACATCAACCATGTGGTTGACGAAGAAACTTAAAAGGTGACTTTTGTAAGGCCTCAAAGCTAATGGATCACATAGAGTCATTATTTGAACCCAGGCCTTCTGGCTCCAGAGTTATTTATTGCTTTCTCAGCTGTAACACCACTGTCTCCCAGGGCACTGTGCTTGACCTTATAATGAGTTAAAGGCATACACAGTCTGTGCAAGGTATAATAAGTGAAAGTATCCAGCATACTTCCTGACCCATAGTTTCTGGTTCCTATTCTCTTAAGAATGTATATAGTAGGAATGAGATATGTTTTGAAGAATTGTTTTAAAATTTTGAACTAAATTTATACTTATATAAGTTACAGCTCTACTTTGGCATTTTTATTGATTTTATTCCTTAAAAATCAACTTCATTGAGGTAAATTTATACACATTGAGGTGTTAAGTGTCCAATGTGATGACTTTTTACAATGTGTATTTTCCATCATCCCATGAAATATCCTTTGTGCCCCTTTGCTTTCAGTTCTACTCCTTTTACTTCTGCCCCAGCTGCAATCAGTGCTCTGATTTTATCACCATAGATTGGCTTTGCCAGTTTTTAAGTTATACAGTTGGTACTCTTTTGTGTTTGTTTTCTCTCTACCTACAATATAATAGCTGTGAGATCTATCCATGTTGTTCTATGTATAAGGAGTTGCTTAGGGGTATTCTATTGTACAAATATACTGAGTTGCCAAACTTCCTTATAAAAAGTTTATAATATTCTGATGTCTATAGGGTCTGTAGTTATACCTCCTTTTTTTTTTTTTTACTTCTGATGTTGTCATTTTTGTTTTCTTTCCTGTTGTTATTTATCTTCTTTCTTTCTTTCTTTCTTTCTTTCTTTCTTTCTTTCTGTGGAAAAGAGTTTTGTTAGAAGTCTGCCAATTTTATTAATCTTTTCAAAGAGCCAATTTTTTGCTTGGTTGGTTTTTCATTGTCATTGAGTTAAAAAATACTTTCAATTTCCCTTGTAATATCTCTTGATGTTTAGAATGTTATTAGAGTATTATTTAGAATAAGCCTTTACACTGGAGCACCTAAACACATAAAGCAAATATTAATGGACATAAAGAGAAATCAACAGAATGTTTAATTTCCAAGTATTCTGTGCTTCTTGGATATCTTATTGCTATTGACTTGTAATTTAAAATTCTTTTAAGCTCAGGGAATATCCACTGTAAGAATTTTTTGTCTTTTGAAATTAAAGAGATTTATAGCCCATTTTTATGCTGTCTTTAAGTATATACTTCAGGGGCACTTGAAAAGAATGTCATGTTAGGGCGCCTGGGTGGCTCAGGTGGTTAAGTGACTGCCTTCGGCTTGGGTCATGATCCTGGAGTCCCGGGATTGAGTCCCGCATCAGGCCCCCTGCTTGGCAGAGAGTCTGCTTCTCACTCTGACCCTCCCCCTTCTCATACTCTCTCTCTCTCAAATAAGTAAATAAAATCTTAAAAAGAAAAAAAAAGAACGTCATGTTAGTATTTGACATCTTAGTCTGTCATGTAAGATATTAGTGGTAGTATTCTGCGAATATCAAGTAGGTCAAGTTGGTTGATCATATTTTTTAGATCCGGTTTTGTTTTGTTTTGGTCTACTTGTTCTATTTATTACCAAATATTATTATCTATTTATTTATTTGTTAAAGTCTCCAAATATGATTTGTCTCCTTATCCCTTTAGTTTTGTCAGTTTTTTCTAAATGTATTTTGGAGCTTTGATATTTAAGTATGTATACTTGGCATATCTTTTTTCCATCCTTTTTATGAATATATATATATATATATATACATATATATATACACACACACACACACACACACATATATATATGCAGTCTATAACCCATCTCTGTTTATATATTTAAAGCTATCTCTTATAGGCTTTTTTTTTAAATCAAATTGTGAGAATCTGTACTTTTTAATTAGAATGTTTTGTTCATTTTCATTTCACACAATTTTTGATATGATAGAAGTTAAGTCTGTCATCTTGCAGTTAGTTCCCTATTTGTTCTGATCCATTTTTTGCTCAGTTTTTTTCCTGATACCCTTTGGGTTCATTAAATATTTGAGAGCACTTTATTTTGTTTTTTTGTCCATTGACTTTTTATCTTCAAGAAGTTTCTCAATTATAATATGCATCTTTAGCTTACCACGATTTACATAGATTTCATATTATTCATGTGTCATGAAAGTAAAAACCGTAACAGTTGGCGTTTACGCCTTTCTTAGTCCTTTGAATTATTTTACTGTTTTTCTTCCACCTATTTATAAACTCCTTAATATGAAGTGATTTTTGTTTTAACAGTCATTTGTCTTTTAAAGAAATTGAAAGAAAACTAAGCAAAACTAGTCTTCTGTATTTTCTCACATGTACATCATTTCCTTCTTTATTCCTTCTTGTAAGTCTGCTGGTGACTAATTTTCTTAGATTTTGTTCATCTGAAAATATCTTCATTTTACACTCACGTACGTTTCAAGTATTGTTTGCTGCATATGGTGTTCTAGATTATACTTTTATTCTTCTTTCAGTACTTTAAACATGTTATTCCATTTCTTGGAATTCTGCTTGTTCTTGTTTTCCTATAAGTAATGTTTCATCTTACTCTGGCTGTGGTAAATCAATATTTCTCTTTATCTTTGTTTTTCACTAATTTGACCATGATATGCCGAACCATGGTTTTCTTTGTATTTATTCTGCTTTTAGTTTGCTAAGCTTCTTGGATTTGTAGGTTGATGTTTTCCAGTTTGGGACATTTTATAACTATTTTTTCAGATATATTTTCTACCCCCTTTTTATCTGTTCTTTCTAGAATTCCAAGTACATGAGTGTTAGATATTGTCCCACAGGTTACTGAGGTCCTGTTTATTTTTTTATTTTTATTTTTTTAAAAGATTTGTTGATTTGAGAGAGAGAGAGAGAGCGTGAGTGCAAGGAGCAGAGGGAGAGGGAGAGAGAATGTCAAGCAGACTTCTCCCTGAGTGCTGACTCTGACACCAGGCTTGATCTCACGACCTGAGTTGAAACCAAGGGTCTGATGCTCAACCGACTGCACTACCCAGGCATCCCCTGTTCATTTTAATTTTAATCTCTTTTCCTCTCTCTGTTTTTCTGTTTGGTTAATTTACATGGATCTTCAAGTTCTTTGACCCTTATTTTCCATCTCAAATTTGCTCTTAAGTCCATCTATTGAAATTTATGCCATTATACATTTTTAGTTTTAGAATTTTCATTTGATTCTTTTTTACGGTTCTTTTATTTCTCTGCTGATGTTCAACATTTTTCACTCATTGAGCTCATATTTTCTTATAAGTCTTTCAACATGTTTATTGTAGTTGATTAAAAGTCTTTATCTGCTCATTTATATATCTGGATTACCTCAGGGTCTGTCTCTTGAGCTGCCAGTTTTCAAGTGCCTGAACACAGTTGCCTTTTATATTTTGTTCAGCTGTATGATTGTTTGTAGTAGGAGGGTAAATCTGGTGCATTTATTCTGTTGTGTCTTTGTGGCTTTTGTTTTCTTATTAATTTAGCATGAAAATCTGAAAAGGAAAGGTGTTTTATCATTTACATTCATAATAGCTGTCTTGTAATATTGATAGGCATTTAGGTTATTGCAAGACAATTCTCTAGAGAGTAAGCTAGTATTAGTCTGTTATCACATATCACTGTACATAAAAAGTTAACCTAAGTATTTGCATTTTTTGGTCAACTAAATGTTTACTAGCTAGCTTACTTTTAGTTTAATTTTCTTTAGGAATCTTTCAGAATGTTTTAGGGGAAGGAGCCATAGGTCGTGGGCATTAGAAGACCAGGATTCCTATTCGTTCTTGCACAGTTTATGACTTCAAGTGGATCAGTTAACCTGGTTATCAGTTCAAAGAAGCAATGTGTATGGCTGATTTATAAAGTATAAAATAAGTACTCTGCAAGTCATTAAAAAATATCAGCCTTACCTTCCTATGCCATCCTACCTCAGTCAGGAAGGAATCATAATTGAATCTTTTTTTTTCCTAGACTATTACAAGACATTATTCAGACTATCACTTTTTAGAACCATCTGGTGTAGCTGCAGGAGATAGACTATATTGAGCTGGATTCCTTTCTGTACTGATCTCAAAGCTTATTAATATGTTAGGATTGTTTCGTGAATCTTAGGAACTGTTTTTGCCAACTTTTGGCTCCGTCTTAAAAAACAAAAGTTTCAAAAGAATCTGATTAGTTGAGAATCACTTTTGATGTGGCCCAGTTTAATTTTTTTATGCCACACTTCTCAGCTATGGTTATTTGTCATATCTCCTAGTTCTTTTACTCTGGAAAGTATCGCAGCCACCTTAGCTCTTTAAATGGGTATCAGAATAAAATATTTAACTAGAGATCACTTACTCAGTAACCATAATGATCCAGAACCAAGCCAGGAGCCAGGAGGAAAAAAAGTAAGAAAACATTTCAAAGAGATGAAGTATACATAATATAATCTATAGTACAACAGTAGTGATAGACAATAACATTTCTTGAGCGTTTACTATGTGACAGATGCTATTTTTAGGGCTTCATATATATTTACATTTAACCTTCATAGTGACTCTCTGAGGTAGGTACTTTCCTACAACAAAGTGGGAACATCAGTTAAAAAGGATATTTTGCTGCAATTCTCCATGGTCATTATTGATATTTGGAAACATTCTAGATACATTTGTCTTTGTTACATCATTGCCCCTGTCTGTTATAGCTTTCTTTTCTCCTTTTAGCTGTTCTTAAAGATTTAAATATAATTTTCATCCATCGTCAAATCTCTTCATGATCTTCTAAAGCCAGACTTAATCGTTCATACTGTTGTGCTCCTAGGACAGTTGTAAATACCAGTAGCATTTGTCATACAGTGTCATCATTCACTGTTTTACCTGTTGAGTCTTTTGCAAAACTGTGAACCTCTCTGAGCCAAGGACTGTATCTAACTTATTTATATTTCTCTGTAATTACTACTGTGCTTGCTATCTAAGAGAGCCTAAGAAAATATCTTGAAATACTCGAGTGAATGAATGAGTGGATGGAAGAATGGATGGGTAAATGAGAAAGAAAGAGATAAGGAAAAGTAAAAACAGGCAAAGTAAACGCTGAAGACTTAGACTCATCTTTCCACATGAGCCACGACCTTGTAGAGTTCGGACATGTTATGTTGAGAGCAAAATTTTACTTCAGTTGAACAAAAAGATAGATAGTTTAAACTGTTGCCAAGGAGATTATGTATTGAGGCATTGTTTGGATGACCTAAGCAGTGGTATGACATATAAAAGGTTTGTGAGAATTCTGAAGGGGCTCTAGGGCTAAGAAAGAACTATAGACAACTTTCTGTCTTGGCTTTTTGGTCAAAAAAAATGGATCTGACTTTCATGTTCCTGTCAGTGTGGTGAGAGCAATGCAAATAAAGGAGAAACAGAGTAGAAGTAAGCAATTTGAAGGGAATATAATCAGGAGAGAGAAACGAGAGCCATATTTTTTCATCACACAATCCAAGAACAAGGTGATAGGAAGTAAGATAGAAAGGAAAACATGCTTAGAGAAAAGAGAAGTCTAAGGCAGGTCCATCTCCTGCTAAGGGAGTTTAGCCCTGCAAACGCACACATTAAGAATAATGCCAGAATGTAGAAAAGTGGCTTTATCTTTCGGTAGCGGTGGACTGTTCACACACACGCAACAGCTAACAAGCTCCGCTCTGAAGTTATTCTAGACCTTATCTTTGGAAATAATGCAGGCATGATAAATAAGGTTGGAGTAGAAAAGCACTAAAGATGCAATCATAATGTCATCAGGTTTGAATTGCTGATGAAGATCTGTGGGTAGAGTACGAACACAAAAATATGGGGCTTGAGAAAAGCAGACCTTGAAGGAATGCAAAATGAGTTTTGAACTTGGCTGGAATTTTGTAATGTATAGGAAATCAAAATGAAAAAAGTAGGAACCAGAGGAGGGGATATTTGAAATTCAACCCAATAAGATCCGAGTAATTCAGAAACAATAAGATGAAGCAGAGAAATAAAAGAAAATAGAAGGGAAGCCATTAAAAATAATAAAACAAAGGGCAGAAAATAAGCAGTAGGAAACTTTTTAAGACTGAAGGAAACCAAAGGTCTAAAAGAAATGCTGTGATTAGTAGCAAATTAACATCTAAGACTTTTAAAAAACCATTTTTAAAAATTTAAATAGGAGTCAAATGACAGTGTAGATTTATTTTTCAAAAGATTGTCACCAGTCACACTGAATCCTTCATCTTGGGCTCAAATCTTTGTATACTGAAGAAGTTATGATCCAGATGGCACTTCTAGACCCCTGTGGTGATCCAGCCTGGTTTTTCTCATTGGGGGGGTTGAAAATAAGATCTTGCCTTTCATAGGAAGAACATTTAATTTATGAAAAGGTATGCTATAGTTGGAAGTTCACCACTGGGGAAAGCATTAAGAATATAGATGTGTATTGGGGTAAGAGTTAATGGATCTAAAGCATAAATTGATCTACAATTCCTTAAACTAGCCCTGAGAATTAAACCATTTCTAGGGTAAAAACTAATTAACTTGCCATTTCATTCAGGGAGCAAATTTAAATTTAGCCCCCGCCCACCACCATGGGAGCAAAACTTTCAGAAGATTTACCACGTCACACCCACCCAGCCTGCAGTCCTCATCTACCCTCTTGCCTATCCTTTGTTTTGTGCAAAATAGAGAGCTTAGTGGGAGAGAGAATCTGCCATGTTTTCTGGCCTCCTAGCCCTACAGGAACCTCTGATGGTCCATTTTGGTATATGGTATATTGTTCTTAAGAAAATCACTTTAGGGGGCCTGGGTGGCTCAGTGGGTTAAAGCCTCTGCCTTCGGCTCAGGTCATGATCTCAGGGTCCTGGGATCGAGCCCCGCATCGGGCTCTCTGCTCAGCGGGGAGCCTGCTTCCCCCTCTCTCTCTCCCTTCCTCTCTGCCTACTTGTGATCTCTCTCTCTCTGTCAAATAAATAAATAAAATCTTTTTTAAAAAATCACTATACATTTAAACACAGAGTGTTTTCTTTGCCTCTTAATGGCTGGACTTCCAGAGAAAAAAAGAAGCAGCTTGTGAACATAGTTTTGTATGTGGTGTGTACTAGTATGCATAAAATTTTACTTTGTGAGATTTTTGAAATATAACCCACCTTATTCTAAAATCTTGCAACACCTTCTCCAGACCTAGATTGCTCACATGTAAGGACCTAGGAAGTGCTTGTTGAAGTGCTCAGTTGTCAGGTATGGGGCATCAACAGATATAGTCATAAACAACATATGTAAAATTTAGTTTTTTAAATGAATCTTTATTTTGCTTTAAAAGCAACATTAAGGGACTTTTTATTTTCATGTCTCGGTGAAATTCTGATACATGACATAGAGGCCAGACCTATTAGCTATTGGGTCATGTTTCTGAGATTCTGTGACTCATTTGTCTTTGATTTCTAACATGTTCATTATTTATTCTTTAATGTCCGTGCTGGATAGTTATGGGTCTATTAGCAAACTCTTAAATGCTGGGAAAGCAGAATCCTTGAATGGGTCTCTCAGCATATCGCACAGGGTGGATACTTGATGCACATTTTGTTGAATGAGCAAATGAATAAGATTAATAAATCACATGAGGTTACCAGTTCACAGATTCTTTTTGCTAATGTCTTAATAGGGAACTAGGGGAGGTACCCTATCACCTTCAAAGGGATGAAAACCTGACGCTCGGAAGTTAAGTGACCAGGTGAGACCAAGGCCATGCACTGAGGAAGTGGCAACATTGTGAAGCACTTCTTGACTCTAAATTCTTTTTTTTTTTTTTTTAAGATTTTATTTATGTATTCGACAGAGAGAGCGAGAGAGCACAAGCAGGGGGAACAGTGGGGAGAGAGAGGGAGAAGCAGGCTCCCCGCCGAGCAGGGAGCCCAATGCGGGGTTCAATCCCAAGACCCTGGGATCATGACCTGGGCTGAAGGCAGACTCTTAACCCACTGAGCCACCCAGGCGCCCCTTGACTCTAGATTCTATACACAGTCCTGTTCTCCACTCTGTAATTGCTTTGCATTTAAAATATTACATATAAGCTATGTGTAATCTTTGGGGGCACATATGTGTTTCTAGAGTCCCTGAATGAGATTTATATGTTGAATATATATGTTGAATATATTGTTGAATATATATATATATATATATATATGTTGAATATATGTTGAATATGTTGAATATATTCAACAATATATTCAACATATATGTGTGTGTGTGTGTGTGTGTCTGTGTGTGTGTTTACCTGCTCTGCTGACGATCCCATGACAACACTCTGGGAACTTCTATGGAGTCATGACTTCACGGTCGCTGCTTGATTTCTGCACTGAAGTTCTTGGTTATTTCCAGATTCCCTTCCTGAGTGCTGAGAGGATAGCTGGGAAGTGATCCGGAAAGTGGACTTTTCTCTTATCCACCTGATGGGGGCAGTCTGAGAAAGAAGGAGCACAGAGGGTGACATAAAAAGGTTTGGGACCATGGTAATGGCATTGGAGCCCATGTGGAGGAATGTCCCAGCATAGGATGAGGGACATGGCAAACTTCCTGTGAAGAGCGATTGGGAAGAAAGTGGACACCTTAGTTGGGAAGATGGCAGTCGCTGGGGTTGTGGTGTTGTATTCAAATACTTGTATTCACACATCCAAAAAGGATGAAAAAGCATGATTGTTCCTGATGAACCCGTGGTAGGAGGACTGGGACCCAGCTCTTAGAAGTTACGGGAGGATGGATTTTGGCCTGGTATAAGGCAGAGTTCAGTGAGGGTCCAGATTTTCCAGAAACTGGATGGTCCGCCACAGGAGGTGGGAGGCGTTGGAAGCACAGGCTGGATTTGCCCGATGGAGCTATTGTTCTACGTGACACTCAGCGTGTGCTAGAGAGGCTCATCCTTTCACTGTGCGGTGGGATCCTCTACAGGAGAGAAAAACCGTCTCTCTCTCTTGCTCTCTGTCTCTCTCTCTCACACACACACACCCCTATTACATGTACGTGAGATATTTCAGTGTAGATTATAATCCAGTATAGGCAGGGCCCCAAATATGGAAATAATGAGAAAAGAGGGATGTCTTGGTTTCCTCAGTTTCCACCTCAAGTTGGGTGACTTGAAACAACAGAAATGTATTATGGTTCTGGAGGGTAGAAGCCTGAAATCCATGTACCTGCAGGGCCACTCTCCTACTGTAATCTGTAGGTTAGAATCCTTGCCTGCCTTTTCTAGCTTCTTGTGTTTGCTGGCAATCCTTGGTTTGTAGATGTAACACTCCATTCTCTGTTTCAACACGTGGTCCTGTGCATTTCTGTCTGTGTCTCTTCCTTCTTTACAAGGACACCAATCACTTAATGGCCCCACTTTACTCAGCAAGACCTTGTCTTTATTCAACTAATTATGTCTGCAATGACCCTATTTCCATACAGGTCACTTTCTAAGGCACTGGGGATTGGAATTTCAACATACCTTTTCAGGGGGCAAGATTCAACCCATAACAAAGAGAAATAGGGTTCTTGTGCTGCTATGTTTCTGTTGTTTCCTGTAAAGACCTGAAGATGTTAGAAAAAATACTTTGAGTCAAACCAGCAAACTTAAATTCAGGTACAAAAGATTGATTTTTCCCTCTAAGCAATGTTGGATGGTTTTGTGGATAGGGGAAATCTAGTAGATATTAAATATTTTTATCTGCAAAAAGCATTTGGTAAGGTTCTCAATGGGAGATTAATGGCTAAAATAAAGAATGAGGCATTAGGAGATAAATTTGCTTATGAGCAAGAGACAGAGACTAACAGTAGAAGGAAATACTTTTTAGATTGGAAAGGAGTGACATACAGCACAAGCCAGGAATCAGTTTTGGGACCTATGGGTTTTTCACTTTATTTTTATTGGACTTTGTAATAAAAATACAGATCTTCAAACAGTCCAAGACAGAGTGAGTAATACTACAAGCATCAGTAATCAAAAGTTATTCTCTATCATAAACTAAATGACTGATAATAAATACTGACACAAGACTACACAATGTACCATAATATTATAAAATGGAACAAGCGATTCTCCTGTGTTCTGTTTTCTTCTGCATGGGTGAATATTTCTTTATTTGCTCTTTAAAAAGTATTTGCAGATTTCTAGGTTTACTTTATAAGCCAAATCAATGAAAAAAAATATATTTTTTAAACTTGGGAAGATGTGCTAGCTGAGAGAAAAATTGGTTGAAGCAAGACAAAGGTTATATTGCCATCACTAGTAAAAGAAATTAGGGACCCTGTGTGTTAAATTGCTCAGCAAGCTATTCAGTAAAAAGACTTAAGGAGTGAGGGGGCGTTCTGGAAATCATCAGCTTATTCTGCAGTCATGACTTTAATGGAAGCATATACAAAAAAGTCATTGTTAGGATGTTGAGAAGCTATGTATCTGAGGCAGTGAAATATTCTAGTATGGAACTTTTCTCTCTTCATTTCCATTTAAAAAATTTTAACATAATGGCTTGAAACAATCCATAAAATTCAGTGATTGTGTAGGTAACTTGTGTAGGTTCCTCCCAGGAACTAGTTAAGTAGGTGGAAAATACACTTGTAAAATTGGAATTTTGCTTGCAGCTCCTTTTGTCTCAGTCATGAAAAGGTCTTTACAAATTCATCTCTGTTTTTTTCTTGATTTGTACATTGTCAGAGGAGCCACTAAACATTTAAAAGTTAACTTGTAAAAGTTGCAAATGCTTTGAAAACCAGAAAGAATTATAAGGTATAAAGAATCCTCATTAACTTCAAAGCTTTCATTTTACAGGTGAGAAAACCAAGATCCAGAAGGGTCAAATTCACAAGGAATTTACCTAGGGACAAATATTCTAAAGTCAAAACAGTCTAGAAAGAGGTTCTCAGCCCAGGCTGCATGTTAGGATTTCCTGAAGAGCTTTTTATTTTTATTTTTTTATTTTCTTAAGATTTATTTATTTGAGAGAGAATGAGTGAGAGAGAACATGAGAGAGGAGAAGGTCAGAGGGAGAAGCAGACTCCCCAAGGAGCTGGGAGCCCGATGCGGAACTCGATCCTGGACGTCCGGGATCATGACCTGAGCCGAAGACAGTTGCTCAACCAACTGAACCACCCAGGCGCCCCTGAAGAGCTTTTTAAATAATCTGTTTAAAAGATCCCACCACCAGAGATCCTGATTTTAATTGGTACTAACTGGAGCCAAGAGAGTTGGTACTTTTAAAAACTTCTTGAGTATTCCTACTGTCTAGGCAGGAGGTTTGGGATCCAGGTTTCCTGAGGTTGAGACAAGAGTTCTTCCCACTCACCCTGGTAGTTTCGAAATTATTTAGAGAGAGAATTTCAAATTCTAGGGGTTTCCAAAGGTTCGTGTGTTCGTTCGCTCACAGTTAACAAATCTGACTGTCCTGGTGGTTGGTTCCTTTCCAGATTGCTTGTTTGGAACACTAAGCCTGCGCGCCCATAGAAACAAGATCATAAATGGTCAGCTGTACATCAGTAGTTCCTGTAGGTCCTAACCAACACATGAAATAGTGGTTTTGGAAGGACGTGAATTTATATTTTTAATTAAGTCTCCAAGAACTTAAGGATTAAAGATGTTTAACCCTTTTATCTCCTTTATAGAAATACCTTGGTTTCTCCTTCTTCTGCCTTTAACATATTAGGTGTAGGGTTTGAGTGGGGACTCCCCCAGTTCCAGGCTGTGCCAGGAAGGAAAAAGGGGTCTGGGGCGGGGGGTGGTGATGAGGCTGCAGTGAGGACTGAGGAGCCAGAGGAGAGGGAAGGAGGCTAGTCAAGAAGGGCCAAGGTGTTCTGCCATCTTGATGCCAGGGGATATTCCTTTCTTTCTTTCTTTCTTTCTTTTTTTAATTTTATTTATTTATTTGACAGAGAGAGATCACAAGTAGATGGAGAGGCAGGCAGAGAGAGAGAGAGAAGGAAGCAGGCTCCCTGCTGAGCAGAGAGCCCAATGCGGGACTTGATCCCAGGACCTTGAGATCATGACCTGAGCCAAAGGCAGCGGCTTAACCCACTGAGCCACCCAGGCGCCCCCATTCCTTTCTTTTGAATATGCTTATGCTATAGGCAAGTATTTAGTGAGCATCTAATGTTTATCAGATGCTCTTCTACACATGGCAGAGGCATAAGAGGAGAGAAAGGGGAGAGAAAAATCAGACAGAACCCCTCCCTTTAAAACACTGACTGTACCTCTTTGATGAGAGAGTGAAAGGTCAGATTTATGATTGCCTCATTGGCAACATGTTAGGAGCCACAGGGACACTTTGGCCAAGTGCTGCATCAGCAGGGCTACCCTCTGGAGAGGCACAGAAGGGTTCGCAAAGCAAGTGACATTTATGGAGGTGTCCTTGGGTGCACATAGATGTAGAGGAAGCTATGGTTGGGATGGAGGGTCAATGGAGAAATGTCAGGAGAGGCGGAGGGGAAGTTGCTAAGTTGCTGGTGGCTTAGCGCCCCACCAAGAATTTGGGTTTCCCGTTTGCAGGTAGGGAAAGTTTTTCAGCCCTTGAAAGTGTCTAGCCTGAGAAACTCATGCATCCAGCTCTTCATCACTGGGGTTTATTGAAGTCTTTCCAGGTTAGCCTCCCTCCCCCCATCCCCAGGGTAAAGATCAGTAAGATACCATTACTCTAGATACTTCGTAGTAGTGGAGCAGCACCCCGGTTTTCATTTTAGGAACATGGCCTTTGGGCCATGTGTTTAGACTGGAAAACAGGGAACCTGTTGGGAAGCTGTTATTACAGGCTAGCTGACGTCATGTGGGGCTGACTTAAGGGAGTGGGGTAAGGATGAAGAGGAGCTGGGGGAGACGTTGAGGGGACAGCACGAAAAGGATTTGGTGAATGATTCTGGGCTGAGCAGGGGAGGGACAGGACAAACCAACTCATAATGGTTCCATTTGTCCACACCCTCACTGTAGTCGCTCATAATGGTGTGCCATTTCCCCAGGGCAGGGAGTTCTAGACACATGAGGCTTCTTCCCAGCCCTGGAACCCATCTTTGCTGCCCTTTGCTAAGACCTCCACCGGTTCATGGCTTTGCTGGCTTACTGCAGAATGCACAAAAGTCTTACCCCTCTTCCTCTACTTTTCTGTTCTTGTAACAAGGAGAAAAATATTTAGTGTTTTTAAGGAAATCTGATTAAGGTTGTGGCGGTAAAAAAGACAGAGGCTATTTTTCTATTGAGAACACACAAACAAGGCAGGACATATAAAGCGAAACGGAGAGGAGAAAAAAGGAAATTCATGCTTTTACTTGAATTATTGGGGTGATACTTTGTTTTGCTAGTGGCGCAAGAATGAGTGTTCTAGTATGCTTTTTGTAAAAAATTTATCATCAACTGGGGCATCGAAAGGAAGTTTCCTGTGCTACAAAACTGCTAAATTGGGCAGGGACAACAGAAGAGGCACTGAATAGTCAATGAAATTGGAAAGAATTTAGATCATCCATGTCACACAAAGCCTGCAAAAGGCTGTTGGTAGAATGTTAGCTGCTTTCACACTGGTTTGATATTAACATTCTAGTGAATAATTAAAATATTCCTGTTTATTTTTTAATAAAAAGAAAAAGCATATAAATTACCTCAGAGTTTATAGTGTTACCTCTAGTTGCATTCGCAGACTTTGCGGTTTCTGCCCAGGATTGTAGATTAGGTAATTTAGGCAATTAAAAAGCAGATTTTCCTCTGCCTTTCTTGGTGTTCTCATTTTAGAGCATTCAGTATTATAAGGCCTTTCAAAAACATAAACCAAAAAAATCCTTAAAACAGCTGAGACATTTTCATTATAGATGGTATTCTCTAAATTGAGTGGTTATTAAGTATATCCTCCTACTGAAAGTATTTTTGAAGTACGTTTCTCATTTTCATCTGCTGTCCATAAGCACACGCCCAGCCATGGCTGATGCTGGATTTCTTCCTGCTGGCTTTTTAACCAGACTCCCGTGAAGTGATTTAGGTACTCCTTATAACACAATACAATTTTCAGTTAAACCCATCCCTTTCCACTAACTGTTTTTTTTTTGTTTGTTCTTTCAGGGCTAGACTGGAAAAGTTTTAATTCCAGACAATTGGCTCAGAGAAAAGAATGACTCCCATAGGGATGGGAACGAGAGTCATGCTCAGAAACAAAGAGAGTGACAGGCGCTTGTGAAACCACAGACTCACGGTCTTGTGTGGTGTTGTATTTGCTGCTCCTAAGGGATGCTGTGTTCAAGTAATCCAGACAGACATGCGATCACTGGAGGCTCTGCCTGAGTTTCTGTCTGTTGGGTGGGGAATGCAAAGAAGAGGAGAATGCAGCAAGGAATGCAATGGTATTAGAGGAAGAATTTCCCAAGAGGGCAGGGTCATGAGAGAACATAAGACTGACCGCTCTGCCTCTAGGCCCCAGAGAAGGTCATGGCTGGGACAGTGGAGGGGCAGGCATTCGGCTACAAAGTTATTGAGAGACTGTAGGTGTTCTGGGAGCTTACAAAGGAGATCTCAATGTGGACTTTTCAGCCCAAACATCCCTTTCCTTAGTGCCCCAAATAGGTCCAATTAAATAAAATTAGGATGGCTTACTAGGCACTTTAAATAGCAAGATTATAAACTCCATAAACTGTTTGCTAGAGAAATTGCAGATGCAGAAAGAAGTACCAGGTAGGACCCAATGTTAAAACCTTGACTTAAATGTGGCTCTTCTTTATGACCAGGGACTAGGAAGAACATTGGCAGAGAACTTGGGAATGCCCCTGCTCCTCAGAGCTGCCCTCACTGCCTTGTCATCTTGAGATTCCTTGTGAAAATGCAAACCCTGTTGGTAATTTAAAGCTTTGAGTGGCTCATCCCCAGCTGGCCGATGATATACGGGTTGGATTATAGAGATGGACAGTCAGAGGTACCCAAACCTTTCCTTCTTAGAGGAATTGCTCTGCAGAATGCTTAGGAGGGGTTAGTAAAACTCAGGTTCATGCTTTTGGGGGCTGACCTGGGACTTACTATCAGGGGAAACATTGTTTATATGGAGAAGCATGGATTTATTTCCAGGCAGCCATGAATTTACAAACTTTTGGAATGTAATTCATATCTAGATTGAAGAATTATGCATGAAACTTTTCAATTTACTAATTAAAGGTAGAAAAATATAACTGGTTTATCAGTGTAGTCAATTAAGGTTTTAATATATGCATTTAAATCTGAAACCAGCCATTTAAATCTAAAACCATTTAAATCTAAAACCAGTCATTTAAATCTTCACAATACAAATACAGAGAAAAAAATTAAAAACACACATACTTCCTCCAGAGACCTTACATGAGGCAAAACTAAACTAAAAAAGCTTTACCCCTTCCCTGACAGCTGTCCCCCCCACCAAATCTTGTTTCTTTTCTTTAATGTATCAATCTAGAATAATAAAAGATAACTTTTAAGTGCAACAGTTCTCAAGTTTTGTTAATGAAATGAAAAAAAAAAATGAAGTTAATGAGGAAGAGGGGGAGCATAATTTTTTGACATAAGAAGAGAACTAGCCACCTTCCTAAATTTTTATTAGCAATCATTGTAACTTATGAAATTGTATGCTGTCTTCTTAAAAAAAAAGAAAAGGTGTTTGTAAATATAGTCTTTATACAATGGCAACAAATCACTTAGTGGGAGTTTGATTCTTTGTTGCATTCTTCACCTCCCCCCCCCCCAAATTAACATGGATTATATTTATGAAAAATGTTTTTTAGGAATTAAAGAAAATCCTACTATAAATTAAGATGGCGGTATCTTGGGAATTTTCTTTCTTTCTTTTTTTTTTTTTTAAGATTTAATTTATTTATTTGACAGACAGAGATCACAAATAGGCAGAGAGGCAGGCAGAGAGAGAGGAGGAAGCAGGCTCCCTGCTGAACAGAGAGCCCGATGTGGGGCTCGATCCCAGGACCCTGAGGAGCCCTCAGGACCCTGAGATCATGACCTGAGCCGAAGGCAGAGGCTTTAACCCACTGAGCCACCCAGGCGCCCCCCTTGGGAGTTTTCAAATCAAAGTTAGGAACCACTGATTTATAAAGATCATCTGCGTATGTGTGTGACTTAGTGCTACAGTTTAGAAACCTTTTGGTAATTTAAGGGGATTTAGGAACCTGTTTTAAGAATTAGTCTATGAATAACTAGATAAAGAAGAAACAGCAATGATGAATTGGTTTCATGTCCTATAGAGCTCAAATAAAATTTTGCTAAAAAAAAAAGGAGTTTTAGAAGTTTGAAAGATTATTTTCTTTCTTTTCATGCCGTCTACTTCAAAACACATTTTCATTAGCTAAGCAGATAATGAACTTGACAACACATGGCCTTGGATGATTTGGAATACTGGAAAAGTAGAGTCAGAACTGAAAGGTTATTCTAAAGACCGGCTTGCCTCCCACCAAATGAATAAAGGAAGGTTGTGTATTGGGGGACAGATTTTCAGCTACAACCATGATTTCAAAATTATGTTCTGTGAAACAGTGTTTCAGTGAAAACTTCTCTGACAAAAGGGTCTCCTGGTCATACAGCTTTGAGGATACTATGTCATATATACTCCAGGAAGACACTCCTAGTGCACATGTATTTAGAAAAGACCCTGAAGGCTTACAGAAAGGAAAATTGTGTATTTTTGTTTAAGTCCATCATAGCAAACATTTCAAAGTAAGGCCAAGTTTTTCTCAGGTACCATTATTAATATTGAACCAAAGAATAGAGTAAAAGAGTACTCATTAGCTTCTGTCAGGTCCTGTAGACATAGAGGATTGTGGTCTGTGGAAATGTAACTTTTCAATCAGACAAGATTACAGTCAACACAGCAGCTACAGAGGCATAAGCATGCCATTCATTATAAGAGGCCATTTGCAGAAAACCTCCCTTGTGATCTCTGTTAACACTGCCCCCACGTTCCTGTTCCTGTGGCTCATATCTGAAATTCCAGGGGCATCTGGGTGGCTGTGTGTTGGGGCTTCTGCCTTCGGCTTAGTCATGAATTCGGGGTCCTGGGATCGAGCCCGCATGGGGCTCTCTGCTCAGTGGGGAGCCTGCTTCCCCCCCACCCCCACTTGTCTCTCTGCCTACTTGTGATCTCTGTCAAATGAATAAATAAAATGTTAAAAAAAATACTATATGAAATTCCACTGTTAGATCCTCATTCTTTAGTTTAAGCCTTTTAAAATTTAAATCCCTGTGAAAGTAGTACCTTCAGTAACTTTGTGACATTACTTGTATAAAACTAGTTGATAGGTGACAAGAATTAGGTGTGGACTTCTTGAAAATATTTGATTAAAGAAAATCCATTGAGCTGAAACGATAGGTTACAAACCCTTCCTCACCCTGTCCTCCCTCCCCACTGCTGAAGTCAGGACATTTGCCCAACCCCAATCAGAAACTCTTCCAAAAGAAGAGAAAAATTTCTCTCTAGGCTGAAAGCAGCCTTGCCAATCAAGATATTTTATGTTCATGTTATAATTAAGTAACTTAGAAAAGGAGAGCAGGGGGTGCCTGGGTGGCTCAGTGGGTTAAAGCCTCTGCCTTCAGCTCTGGTCATGATCCCAGGGTCCTGGGATCGAGTCCCACATCAGGCTCTCTGCTCAGCAGGGAGCCTGCTTCCTCCTCTCTCTCTCTCTCTGCCTGCGTCTGTGCCTACTTGTGATCTCTCTCTGTCAAATAAATAAATAAAATCTTAAAAAAAAAAAAGAGTATGTCTTCACTGGCTGAGGAGTGAGGGCAGATATACAGAGAAATTTCTCAACTTATTCAGGCCCCATACCTTTGCCAATTTGCTTTTTTTTTTTTTTAAAGACTTGTATCTCGTTTATTCCTGCATTTTCTACTATTGCTAGAGCTCTCCATATTCTCTGTTCGTTGATAAGACAGTTACTTCCTCTCAGTTTCTTCCGTAACTTGTTCATACAACTGGTATGTAGATGCTTCATTGACTGTCGCTCAGATGGTTGCTTCTCTAGCAGAAATCTGTTATTCTGTGGCTTTTCACTTTTAGCTTTTCCTAATAACTCCTGACAGCTTTCTTGAATCCCCTTTCCTTTGCTACTTTTCCATCTACATTTTATTTAGCTGGACTCAGACTCCTGTCTGATTAATGAACGTGGGTGGAGTGGGGAGTTAGAGGCCTGGATAAGCGTAGTTGGTAGTATTGTAGGGGTCTCAGCTGGGTAGAGCACAGCATGTGTGTGGGAGGGTGTGGGGAGGATGATACTTTGTGTCATGGTTATAGAGAGGGATGCCCTGGGAAATTAACAGATGTCATGTACCATTGGATTTCTAGATCAGCAGAAAGGGAATAATCAGAGACTGCATCAATTAGGTTTGCATATATAGCTGCAAATTACATGGAACTTGACAATAGTGACTTAAATAAATATGGAATTATTTTCCTTACATAACAAAAGGTCTGGAGGTGTAACCAGTCACTGCTATTAGCTCATCATTGGACCAGGATTGATGCCTGTTATTCTCTTGGCATTTCCCTCATGGTTGAAAAATGGCTGCCAAGCTCCAGTCATCACATTACATTCAAAACAGGAAGAAAGCAATGATGGTGCCACATCCTATTGAAGGAAACATTTCAACTCGGCCAGACAAGATTTTGACTGAGAGAGAAAGAATAGAGAGTACAAAGTTGATAAGGCAGAGGATGTTTTGCCAAACAGTAACTAGTCTAGGTTAGGAGGCAGGGGTGTGTAGTGGTTAAGAGGCTGGACTTAGAAAAAGCTGTGTTACATTCCATTCATGACATTTAAAAACTGTGGTCATAGGTCAATATCTGTAATCCCTGTTTTTTTCATTAGTCAGTGGAGATCCTAAGATTACCTGTCTTTGAAGTTACCCTAAAGATTAAATGAGGGTAGATGTATGAAGGGTTTAGCTGGAGCCAAGCACCTGGTGAGTTCTCAGAAAGGGGGACCTACTCCTTTACTCCTACCACTATTACTGCTGTGGCATCATCGGCATCAGAGTTGCCTGGAGTCTGAGACGCTTGTGAGTGAGTAGCAGGAGAACAGTGGAATACTAGATTAGATTCAGATCCTAGCAAGTGGAAATCCTAAAGTGCTATTCTTTAAACAGTTGAAGGTTGGAGATGAAAAAAAATGCCATGATCAAACCTGTCTTATCTGTCCTTTCCATATTACAACACTTTTTAGCTCCTCATACTTAAAAAATGTTGTGCTCTTTAGTTTCCATGTGTAAGATATTAAAAAAAAAAAAAAGTGGGCCAGGTCAACTCAGAAAATCTTCTTTCTCAAGAGTAAATTTATGGTATTTCTGACAGAAACACAAGTAAATGGATCTCCAACTTAAGTTGACACTGTGAACTGTCTCTAACCCAGTTTTTTAAATGCCATTTTACCTTATAGGTTATCGTTGTGAATCCCATTTCCTATTTTTGGTAATAAACTTAACAGCTGAAATTTTTTCTTCACCGAGGTTTTACATTTTGAGTTACCTCTGTGTTCACTTTGGATTTTGACATTTAATGGCTCCCTGAAATACCTGGGAGAAATTATATCTGTGATATAACATGTACTTCCGAGGAAGGAAGTAAATGCCACACTCAAAGCAATTATATAGGTAATATTAAAAACATTAAATATGTATCGAGAATTTTAAATGTAGGTTTAAAAGGGAGGTAGGTAAAGACCTAACTTATACATGTTAAGAAACTATTTATATTCTGTTTTCTGGTGGGGGGGAATCTCCTAAAAATGAATAGCCATTTAATCAAATCTATTAGTTTTGTAATAGGAAGTTCTGTGAGAGACAGATAAAACCTCCATATTAAGTGTGTAGTGTAAGCTATTTGTCTGAAATATACATCATTACCGTATGGTTATATGTTATTTCTATTTCTATTTAGTTCCGGGAAAGGAACCCATAGCCTTTCTGCTATGAGGGAAATTCAGGCATATATATTCATTGGCAAGGCAGTGCTTTAAAAAAAAAATGTGTGACATCCAGGGAGATCCTAGATGAGTTTGAGTGACTATGCAAAATGGATCCAGCTCGCAAGCCTGTTGTATTGGTCCGTGACTTTTGCAGAGTCTAGGTCAGGACCGTTCTCCCTACCTAGTTCACAGACTTCCCCTTCCCTCCTTTCTCCTTGCCTCCTGTGTTTCAGGAATTCATGAGGGATTCTGATATCCCAGTGAGGCACATGACGTGGCAGCAGTGGTGGTGACACTTTCTGATTAGAGACGCTCCCCCCTACCCCCATAGAGGAGCTGTGTGGGGTTCTAGCACTTTCTCCTTTGCCAGCACATACCTCTTTTGGTGGAGGACTCCAGGCCTCTGGTGTTGGTGGAGTGAAAAAGAGGAAGAAAGCTAAAAATGAAGGCATGCCTCCTTGAGAAATAGAGACAGAATTCTAATGTGAAAATGGTGTACAGTATGAGAGAGGCAGCATTGTCTTTGGAAGGGGTTGGCAAGTGCTAACTGTGATGACCCCAGGGGCCAACTCCAAGGCTCCACATGGCAAATACTTTCTGTTCTGAGCCTTTTCAAGGTGTACCCATCTGTAGATCCGCTAATGAGAAGCATACGATAGGAGTCTCCAGGTACAGTGAAACAATCACCTAGAGATAAAACTCCCCACAGAAAAACTAACACAACTTCTTTTATGAAAGACAGGTCACTGTTGAAAGTAACTCTACACACTTAGCATCCATTGTTGGAAAAAAAAAGATTTATGATGACATTGAGGTATGATAATCTCAAATATGCTCTGCATTGTTTTTAAAAGCTTTGTGTTTAAAATTCATAGCACTTTCTAATCCTGATAAAGTAGCCTAATTTTCTAGCTTGCTTTGTTCAGTAAAATGTATTTCTAAATCCATTTTAAGCAGCTATTTCTTCAATTTGAGTAATTTTCTCTCAAGTTAATAGATTCCACACAAGCATACCTGACTTTTAATGTTAATATATACTATACATTCCAAACTTGCTAGTGACAATAGAAAGCACAATCAAAATGAAATTCAGTTGTTTGAAGCATATCTAGCTTGTTATTTTGTTAAAATGCTGCTTTATTTTACTCTTCTTTGCCAAAGTTTAGTGATACCAAATCACATTTTACCTTGTACTGAGGTTCCATCTCCCTTTTTCCTCCCATCAAATGCAGAGGAAAAAAAGAATATGTTAGATATGCTTGTGTCATTTTAAGATAAGATGACTTTAAAACTACCATATCAATAGAGGACATTTGCTTAACATAGTAAATCCCTACATCAGGAGGTTCGGCTGCAGGGGCTGGCTAAAAAGGAAAGCATCTTGATTTTGAGGCATTTGGCATCAGTAACTTGATTTACAGATTGATGTTTTCACTTTATATTGCATCTGAAACACTTTACTACTTTATCCAAACCATTACACCTATACAATAACAATGCCTGTGGGTATTTCTGGCATTTTTGTTTGATCATAGGGTACTAGCCTAATCTCAAGAATCTCATTTTTTTCTTCTCAGCACTGCCACAGTGCTTTCTGAAAAACTGAGGGTAATGTGATGGAGACAGATAAAGATTTTTTTTTTTTTTTTTAATTTAAGTAGCCAGACTAAGAGAAAGTGAATATAACATCTATACCTAAGTCATTGTTGCCTTTATTGGTACAGAGTCCTGTAAAGGAAAGCCTTGGCTTATACATGCTGCTGTGTCTACATCTGGACAATGGTGCTGGTACTTAGTAGATGGTCAGTAAGTATTAGTTGAGTGGCTATGGATTGAGAAGGAGAGTGGTTGGGTTGAGCACAGAGCTATAAGCACGAGGCATATATGGTCAATGCAGTTTTAGGCTTAGTCCTGTCTGTTTGAAAACTGAAAGCAAGGCCAGTTCTAGACAGGATTAAGGGATGGTCAGCTGGCCAATTTCCTAGGGTGCTAACCCATAAAACATATTGAAACCATTGAAAATGGTGGTTTTCTCTGCAGTTACTAGAATTTTGCAGTTACTAGAATTCCTCTACAGTATATGAATGGGATTGGGTATGAGACATTCCAGGGACATGCTCTTAGTTCTCCAGATGGATAGTCTACACTTTTCAAGAAAGGTGGGTCTGGTTAATTACAGAACTTTTGTTTGGCTGAGTGAAGGATTCAGATTTGGGGGCAGAGCTGAATTGCTTGGATAAGAGAATAGTTAAGTGCTATCACCAGGGATCTTCTTACTCTCCCTCTAAGGCAAAATTAAACCTTTTTTTCCTAAATAAATTTAAACAAACATGTAAAGGATGTTAATTTAAAAGGACATCAAATTGTAGCCTACACAGAGTGATTACAGACTTTGGTGTCTCATTGAAGCTCTAGACTAGTGCCGTCTAATAGAGATATATAATTTTAAAAATTGTAATAACTACATTAGTAAAGTAAAAAGAAACAGGTGGAAGTAATTATAATAATGTATGTTATTTAACCCAGTATGTATCATTTCAGTGTGTAATCAATTTAAACTTATTTATGAAACATTTTTAAAAGATTTTATTTATTTATTTGACAGAGATCACACGCAGGCAGAGAGAGAGGTGGGAGCAGGCTCCCTGCTGAGCAGAGAGCCCTACGCGGGGCCCAATTCCAGGACCCTGGGCTCATGACCCGAGCCGACAGCAGAGGCTTTAACCCACTGAGCCACCCAGGCGCCCCTGAAACATTTGACATTACATTTTTTATACTAAATCTTTAAATCCCTTTGTGCCTTTTGCTCTTCTGGCACATCCCAGTTGGGATCAACAACACTCAGTAGCTGTATCGGTGAGTGACTGCCATCTTGGACAGTGTGGACCCAGACTGTGCACAGGGTGCTCTCTGAATCCCAGAGGCATCATTGAGCTGGTCCTCAAAGGTCCTTTCATTAAAATTCTCTCTCTGACCAGCATGAAATTATCAGTGTTGGTGCCACTCTTCCAGAATCTTTTCAAGGAAAGTTAAGTGTGTTGAAGTATTTTTTCTTCAAAAGTAGTGCTTCAAGTTGGTTAGTGCTTTGAATATGAGTGCTGTTCATTTGTTAACTTCCATCTACTGAGCAAAACATTGTCAACAGGTAACATATCTATTTCAAGCAATGACAGCTAAATGTTATGTTATAATAGTTGATGACAATTAGAGAGGAAGCCTGGATTGTGGATGTCCTACTTGGGAGCTGGGGGGAACCACTTATAGAGAGCACTAGGCGTTGCCTTTAAACATGAGTTCAGGTGTGCCTGGGTGGCTCAGTGGGTTAAGCCTCTGCCTTCGGCTCAGGTCATGATCCCAGGGTCCTGGGATCGAGCCCCACATCATGCTCTCTGCTCAGCAGGAAGACTGCTTCCTCCCCTCTCTCCGCCTACCTCTCTGCCTACTTGTGATCTCTTGTCTGTCAAATAAATAAATAAAATCTTTAAAAACAAAAAACAAACAAACAAAATACACGAGTTCAAGAAAGGGGTGAGGGTACAGTTGATTATACATACTTGATTTGTCAACTTACTGATAATTTTAGAGTTAGTTTTATTATTTTATTTTATTTTTTACAGATTTTATTTATTTATTCAACAGAGACAGCGAGAGAGAGAGAACACAAGCCAGGACAGAGAAAGAGGGAGAAGCAGGCTTCCTGCTGAGCAGGGAGCCCAATGTGGGGCTCTATCCCAGGATCCCTGGGATCGTGGTGCAAGCTGAAGGCAGACTCTTAACAACTGAGCCACCCAGGTGCCTCTAGAGTTAATTTTATTGGATAGTTTTTTTCCCTCCCTTTTTCTCATGAATACATTCTCTTTTGCTTTTTTATTTTAAGTTGAGATGTAATTCCCATAAGATAAAATTCACTTTGAAAGTGTGCAGTTCAGGGAGTTTTAGTATATTCACAAAGTTTTGCAACCATCCCCATTATCTTAATTCCAGAACCTTTGTGTTTTTGTTGTTGTTGTTGTTTTTAAGATTTTGTTTATTTATTTATTTATTTGACAGACAGAGATCACAAGTAGGCAGAGAGGCAGAGAAAAGGAGAGGGGGAAGCAGGCTCCCTGCTAAGCAGAGAGCCCAATGTGGGGCTCAATCCCAGGACCCTGAGATCATGACCCGAGCTGAAGGCAGAGGCCTAACTTGCTGAGCCACTCAGGCACCCCAGAACCTTTGTTATAATTGTAAATCTTCTAGGGCTCATTTATCTCAACTTCCCTTCCTGAAAGCCTTACTCAAAAGAGGGAGGAAGAAGAAGGGAGGTAAAAACTCAGAAGTTCAGGGTACCTGGGTGACTCGGTTAAGTGTCTGCATTTCTGCTCAGGTTGTGATTCTGGAGTCCAAGGATCAAGTCCCACATCTGGGCCCTCTGCTCAGTAGGGAGCCTGCTTCTCCCTCTGACCCTTACTCCTCTCATGCTCTCTCTCTCAAAAAAATGAAGTCTTTTTAAAAAACCCAAAAACTCAGAAGTGCAGCCTAATTTTGGGAGCTCATTTCTGAACTGATATTCACAAACATCCTCAGGAGCACTAATACAATATTAAAAATTAGGGGCACCTGGGTGACTCGGTTGGGCTTCCAACTCTTGCTGCTTTATTATGATTATTATTATTATAACATATAATATATTATTTGCCCCAGGGGTACAGGTTTGTGACTCGTCAGTCTTCCACACTTCACAGCACTCACCATACCACATACTCTCCCCAGGATCCATAACCCCACCAACCTCTCCCTACCCCCCTCCATCCCCCAGCAACCTTCAGTTTGCGCTGATCCCATCTTGGGGCTCCTGGGTGGCTCAGTCCTTAAGTGTCTCCCTTTGGCTTAGGTCATGATCCTAGGGTCCTAGGATCGAGCCCCACATCAGGCTCCCAGCTCAGTGGGGAGCCTGCTTCTCCCTTCCCTATTTCCTCTGCTTGTGTTTGGACTCTTACTTTTGTCTCAGGTTATTAGCCCAGGGTCATGGGATGGAGCCCTTGGTGGGGTTCCGTGCTCAGCATGGAGTCTGCTTGTCCTTCTCCCTCCCCTTTAGCCTCTCCTGCTCTCACACGTGCTCTTACTCTCTTTTCCTCTCTCTCTTTAAAATAAAGAAAAATTAGAGGAAGAGACGAGCGAGGTTTAGGAAACATTCTGTCGTTTCTCAGTTTGCTGACAGTATGGCGTTGTAAACAGTTAAGTTCAATAATCCTTTTCTTTTTCCAAATTTGTTAAAAAAAAATGAAAAACAAAACATTTAGAGTTGTTTGAAAGAGTGAATAATTTACCTCTCCTCTAGAAGAGATGTTGTTTGCATTGACTGGAAACTCCATCTCTAGCATTATTACAGTTCTGAAACTCATTTCAAATCACCTAAGTTTTAGAAGTGAAAGGAAACTTGTCACATTAGACATAACTCAGGGACTCTTGTTTGCGTCAAGCAGTTCTAACACATATCTTTGTATGGTTAGCGTAATGGTTTAGAATTTTCTCCCAGGGACATTACTGTCAATTACCAAGGATTATATAGTCAGAGTCCCCACCTTGTTTTCCATTTGAATCATACTGCTCTGCATTATTTTAAATGGCTACGTTTTTATTTTTATTGAGGGGAAGGCAACTGCGAGGAATGTGGTTATCATGAACTAATCTTACCCTTGGGGTATTTGAGATATTTTCTAACTCCAAGATTGTGATTGCTTTCTGATTGCCATTCTGCTTGAACATGCCTTGCTGCTTAATTGTGATGCTCTGTTGCCTGGCTCACATGACGGACTAGACCAACTGAGGAGTATTTTCAGAGCTCACTCTCTAGATTGAAGGAAAGAACGGAGAAAGCAGGTGTTTTCGGTTTTTTCTTTCCTTCTTAAGCTTTTCCTCTCTCTTTTAAAAAACTTCCCCTTTCACAAGGTTAGTTTTTATCCCTGGACCATGTAAGGATGTCATTGTGGTTTAATGGTCTCCAGATTGAGTATTAGCACCATACCAGTACCTCCCCCAGGGCCCTCTGCTTCTGTCTTTAGCCTGGCCAGTTCTTCAGCCGTAACACTGGATCTTTCTATCTCACCCCAAATTATTGTCAAGTCTATGTTGAATGAAAGACCATAGTTTCAAAGAAAATGTTTTCATCTGGGGCTTCATATTTCTGCGCGTTATATTTGTTTAAAAAAAAAAAGTGGCCCATTGCAGATTGCAAGTTCAAATTAGTATCAGAATCACCATGCAAAACTCTCTTGCTAACTTTAATCGGTAATTTCTTAGAGAGCGATAGAAAACATGGTGCTAATGAATAATGTGCCCAGAAGCTCTTATTATAGGGTTGGCATGAATTCCGCTTAATGACAAGCTTTCTTAAGCAGCAGTTGATTTTAAATCCTATTTTTCATTAGCAAAGTATAAAATGTTAATAATACCTTCCATTGTGCTGTTCTTTTGTACCAGAGGCACATGGATCTTCCGTGTTCGCCACAACTGTCTTTAAGATCCTGCTAGTAACTTCCTATCTCATAAATAAGATTTGTTCGGGAAATAAAAATGTATGTTTTCCCATTGTTAGCTATATGTTTTTCTAATAATCACATCTGAAGCTTATTATGCAGTAATAGCCTTAAGATATTATTTTTTTTAATGTACTACTGTGGTCTTAATACTAGTTTTTAATCTCTTCTTGTTTCTATGAAGTCTGAATGAGATTTTCAAAATTGAATAATAATTTGATCCGTTAATCTTTTGAAGCTAGTAATTTTATTTTCCTCTCTTTGCAGTCTCTGAGGTTCGCAAATGAATAGAGCTTCATTACTGCAGTCTGCATTTAATAACCATTATCCATTATCTTGTAATTAAGACTCCCTGTAACGAATCATGAGGACAATGCAAAAATACATAGTACATTTCTTTAATGAACTGGAAAATGTTCATCTTGTTCTATTTAGTAATGAGTTGCTGAATAGTCATTAAATCCACTGGAGAATAGAGCTAGATGGATTTTGAAGACTGTCTTGAGTTTGTGGTTAATCTATTAGAATTAAAATTTCATCTTCTATTTTTATCAACAGCTGATTAGAAGTCATTCTGTTTGACCAAATTGATTAGAAGACCATATACAAGGGCAGCTGTTGTTTAATGAAAGTTTTTAATGAAACTGTACCATGGAGACTTGTAATTACAGACCTTAGAAAAGCTTTGAGTTGCTTTAGACCACAAAAAAAGTATTGTGCTAGAGATTTCAGATTAAGAAAATTAAAAACATACAATTGAATATAATACTATAAATTTATTATTAATGTTAATTTCAACTAACCACATTTGAATTCAGTTCCATTTAATGTGTTACTTTGGACTTTTCAGGCCTTTTATCTCCTAGTTTAGTCATTTCCTTGAAATTGTGGGCACTGATGGAGGAACATTTATATGGATAGCTGTTTTAATTGTGAGATATATTCTCAGAAGGTTTTTTTCCTGAAGCTGAGCAGAGGTGAATTTGGTCAGTGTTGGATTTACATGACCCCTGAGGAGAGTTTATGGTGCTCTGTGATATTGGTATTTGAAATCTAGCATTTATTTCTCTAAGGTAATTTTGTTTTAGCAGAGGGGCAAGGGAAGCAATATTAAAATAAGAAGTAAAACAAAAGTGTGTGCCCACTTAGTCCTACTGGAAAATCCATTGTTCTTTTGACAGTAGTAAAATACTAATGTACTTTCTGAAGTATTTTGTGTAATTAAAGCTAAGTCTTATTCCTGGACATAAAGAAATAGCTGTATGACTGAACTGCTGTTTTAATCTCTTGTGTGGTCTCTGGCTCTTAGTTATCCTCAGCCCATCCAAAACACACCAAATTTACTGTCCTTAAACACTAATATCAAGTGGTCAGACCTTATGCTTCCTCAAGAACTTAGGTCTCAGGGTAAGCTGCTACTTCAAAGTCTGGAGAGATGGTGACTCCTGAGAGTCAACCAAGATCTACTAGAGCCATAAACTGGTAAAAATACTTAAGTGATAATTGTAGCAACTTGTTGGAAGCTGAGTGTGATGCCAACACTTTTGCCGATCTTACCTCCAGGAACCCCAGGTTCTCACAGTGAAGAGCCGAGAAAGATCTTCTCTTGGCTCTGGCGGCAGGGGTGGGGGGGGAGATAATCTTTGCAAAATATGTACAAAGCATTCTCCTTAACAAAGGCCTGCTCTCCAAAGCAAAAGAACTTGCTAGAATCATATCTCACCTGGGAGAACATTTCCCTTTCACTCTTCCTGCCTCATCAAAGTGGAATAGAAAAGCTAAGACACATTTGGGAAGGTTATAACCTAAAGTCCACTGAAAGACTGAAGTTTAATCATAGAATTATGAAATGCTTGTTCTCCCCTCTTTGTTAATATCACATCAACAGGACTCCAGTAATCTAATGGATTACAGCTAACAGAGCTTAAACACAGGGACTCTTTCTGAGAAAGAAGACGTAGGAAGCCTAGAGTAAACAGGGCAGACAAAAAATAAGGATACTATAGCATTGAAGACTTTGGCACTGGTGACTACAGCAAATATAAAACACAGCCAAGCTTCTGGCCAGATTAGCATAAAATGTCACACGAAAGGCCTGTTTATCTCTGTTCCTAATATGTCATGTCTGGCTCCCAACAACAAGTTACAAGAGATGTTAAAAGGCAAGAAAAAACAGTCTGTGGAGACAAAACAAGCATCAGAACCAGATTCAGACATGACATAGATGTTGGTATTATCAGAAAGATAAAATTAAAATAATTGTGACTAATATGTTAATAATTCTAATGGAAGAAATAGACAACATGAAGGGATGATAGGCCAGGTAAGTAGAGAGGTAGAAATTCTAAGAAATACACAAAAGGAAAAGCTAGAAATCAAAAACACTGCAGCAGAATGAAGATTGCCTTGACAGACTCCTTAGAAGACTGGATAGAATCAGTGACCATGAAGATAAATCCAAAGAAACCTCTGAATCTGAAACATAAATAAAGAGATAAAAGGATGAGAAAAACGGAACAAAAACTGAGGGACAATTTCAAAAGGTGTAACACATGGATAATTGAAATAGCAGCAGAAGAAAGAGAAAATGGAACAGCCATTTGTATGTCTTGATTGGAGAAGTATCTGTTCATATCTACTGCCCATTTTTTGATATGTTTGCCTAATTCATCATCACTAGCCCTCAGGGAGATTCAAATTAAAACCACATTGAGGTATCAACTTACACCCGTAGAATGGCCAAAATTAACAAAACAGGAAACAACATGTGTTGGAGAGGATATGGAGAAAGGGGAACCCTCTTACACTGTTGGTGGGAATGCAAGTTGGTGAAGCCTCTTTGGAGAACAGTGTGGAGATTCCTCAAGAAATTAAAAATAGCACTTCCCTATGACCCTGCCATTGCCCTCCTGGGTATTTACCCCAAAGATACAGATGTCGTGAAAAGAAGGGCCATCTGTACCCCAATGTTTATAGCAGCAATGGCCACAGTCTCCAAACTGTGGTAAGAACCAAGATGCCCTTCAACGGACGAATGGATAAGGAAGATGTGGTCCATATACACTATGGAGTATTATGCCTTCATCAGAAAGGACGAATACTCCACTTTTGTAGCAACATGGACGGGACTGGAAGAGATTATGCTGAGTGAAATAAGTCAAGCAGAGAGAGTCAATTATCATATGGTTTCACTTATTTGTGGAGCATAACAAATATCGTGGAGGACAAGGGGTGTTAGGAGAAGGGAGTTGGGGTAAATTGGAAGGGAAGGTGAATCATGAGAAACTATGGACTCTGAAAAACAATCTGAGGGGTTTGAAGTGGCTGGGGGGTGGGAGGTTTAGGTACTAGGTGGTGGGTATTATAGAGGGCACAGATTGCATGGAGCACTGGGTGTGGTGAAAAAATAATGAATACTGTTTTTCTGAAAATAAATAAATCAATTTAATAAAAAAAAAAAAAAGAAAGAAAGAAAATGGAACAGCCAACATGTTTGAATTAATGGCTGAGAATTTTCCAAACTTAATGACAGAAAACCAAACCATGGATCCAGGAAGCTCAGAGAACACCACAGGATAAATATGGAAAAAACCAAGCCAAACAAAAAAAAACTACACCTAAATATATAAAATCAACCTGAAGGAAACCAAAGACAAATAGAAAATCTTGAAAAAAGCCAGAGAAAGAAAACACCATACCTATAGAAAACAAAGGAAGTAATTACAGTAGACTTCTCACTGGAAACCACATCAGCAAGGAGTGAGTAGAATGAAGTACTTAAATGTTCAAAGAAAAACAAAATCCCAAACAAAAAAATCTATATCCAGTGAAATTTTCCTTCAAAAGTGAAAGCACTCGGATTTACGTAACTCAGGGAATATGTTGCCAGCAGACCTGCCCTCTAAGAAATGTTAAAAAAAGTTCTGTAAGAAGCAGGAAAATGACATATATCAGAAACTCTCATCTCCATTAAAAAAGGAAGAATATCAGAGAAGGAATACATGAAGAATAAAAATAAATTACTTTTTTTTTTCAATTGACCTAAAAGTTAACTGTTTAAAATAATAGCAATAGTGTAGTGGGTAATTAATACCACATGAATGGGATAGGAGGGAAGAATTGGGAATACTTTGTTCAAGGTACCTGCAGTAACTGTGTTGTGGTAGACTATTATTTGAAGGTATACTTAAATTTGTTAAAAATGTATTTTGAAAACTCTAGGACAACCAGTAAAGAAAATATAAAGAAGAAAGTATAATTGATATGCTGAGAGGAGATAAAATAAAACCTTAAATCCAGGGAAAGCAGAAAAAGAGGTATAAATATTAAGAAAGAAAAATAAGACAAAAAGCCCTATCTTGATGAATGTGAACTTGAAAATATGTAGTTTGCTGTTGTTTTTGTTTTTAAAACTTTCTATAAATACCAGT
Source organism: Mustela putorius furo (assembly GCF_011764305.1). NCBI lineage: Eukaryota > Metazoa > Chordata > Mammalia > Carnivora > Mustelidae > Mustela > Mustela putorius. The sequence goes on along the minus strand of NW_025422368.1, from coordinate 32,340,510 downwards.
TTGATCTTGATAACTGATAATTCTCTTAAAGTTAAATACATCTTTGCTCATGTTCTCCCTGTTTATCAGATAATTACTGAGAGGGGTTTTGAAGTCTCTAGATATAGTGATAGATTTGTCTGTTTTTCAGTTCTATCAAATTTTGCCTCACATATTTTGATTCTCTATTATTAGTTGCTTACATGTTTAGGATTATTGTGTCTCCTTGGAGAAATGACCCCTTTATCATAATGTAAGACCCTTTTTTATCCCTGATAATATTCCTTTTTCTGAAGTCTGCTTTGTCCAAAATTAATATGGGTACTCTGCTTTACTTTGATTAATGTATCTTTTACCCTCCCTTTATTTTTAATCTTCTAAATCTTTATTTTTAAAGTGGATTTCTCATAAACAACATATAGAAGGGCCTTGTTTTTTGTTAATCTATGATTTTATTTAGACCACTAACATTTAAACTGATTATTGATTTTCAAATTGGATTAATATCTGCAAGGAGAAATGGTCCACATGAGCCCTTATCTATTAAAGAAATTATTTTAATTTTATTTAGTTTGTAAATATTATATATAATAATAAATATACAAGCATGTATTTATTTACATAAACTATGTTATAACCTTTTATAAAACTATATTTTAATTCCAGAGTATTATAAAATAATTTTCTTTAGTATTTAATAATTTATTAAATTACTGAAAAATTAAAAGGAAATTAAGGAAAGCACTGGTCAAAAATGGTGTCACTGATGAATTCTACCAAACATTTAAGCATGAAATATTACCAATTCCCTATCTCTTCCAGAAAATTGAAGAAGAGAGAGTACTCACTTTGTGAGGCCATCATTACCCCAATAGCAAAGCCACATAAAGATATTGCAAGAAAGGAAAAGTATAGATCAGTATTACTTATGAACATAAATGCAAAAAAAATCCTCAACAACATATTAGCAAAATGAGCTCAACAATGAATAAAAAGAATTGTATCCGATGACCAAGGTGGATATACTCCAGGTACGCAAGACTGGTTTGATGTAATGTAATCCACCATATCAGTACATTTCAGGGGAAAAATCATATGGTCATATCAAATTACACAGATGAGTCATTTGACAGATTTTAATATGCATTTATCATAAAAGCTCTCAGAAGGCTAGGAATACTAGAAAGAACATCTACAAACAACCTTTAACTAACATACTCTGAGAAACTAGACACCATTCCGCAAAAGTTGCCCTAAGAATACACCAAGAATGTTCCTATTCGACACTGTACTGGAGAGTCCTAGCTAGTGCAGGAAGTCAGAAGAAGGAAATTACATAAGTACGGATTGGGAAGTGGGGCAGGCCAATAATGGGTCCCAGAGATATGACCACGTCCTAACCCCCCCTCCTCCGCAAACCTGTGACTATTACCTCATCTGGGAAAAAGGGTCTTTGCAGTTGTGATTAAATGAAGGCTCTTTGAGATGAAGTGATTATTCCAGATTATCCAAGTGGGACCTAAATGCCATCCCAAACGTTATTATCAGAGAGAGGCAGAGGAAGAGACAGTTTCTGCCCAGAAGAGAAGGTGATGTAAAGATGGAGGCAGAGGTCTGAGTGATGCAGCTAAGGAACACTGGCAGCTCTAAGAGGCTGGGCGACTTAGGGAACGGATTTCTCCCTCGAGCCTCCACAAGATGTGCATCCCTGCTGACAACTTGATTTTGGACTTCTGCCCTACAGAACTGTGAGAAAATAAATTGCTGTTGCTTTAAGATACCAAGTTTATCACAATTTGTTACAACCACCCCAAGAAATTAATACAGGAGGAACCATATAAAACTGTCTTTGTTCACAGAGCAAAAAATCCACCCTCTAGAACAACAGGCTCTTGAAAACTACTGAGTGAGTTTACCAAGGTTGCATGATATAATATTAATATAGAAAGTCTCTTGCCTTTGCATCTACTAGCAGTGTAAACCATGGGAATTTGAAATTCAGAACTACTATCATTCATAATAGCAATCCATAAATTGATTATTTGGGTATGAGCCAACAAAAATATGTGCGTAATCTATATATCTACCAATTAGATTGGATAAAATCCGAAAACTGTTAACACCAATTACTAGTGAGGATATAGAGCATCAGGAACTCTCATTCCTGCTGTTGGGAATGCAGAATCTTTGGAAGATAATTTGGCAGTTTCTTTCAAAGCAAAATATGGTCTTACCATATATTCTAGCATTTGCCCCACTCAGTATGTGCCCAACTGATTTGAAAATTTATGTCCACACAAAATCCTGCCTATGAATGTTTGTACCATCTTTATTCGTAATTGCCCCAAACTGAAGCAACCAAGATATCCTATAATAGGTGAATAGTTAAACAAATTATGGTACATCCATACAATGGAATATTATTTATCAATAAAAAGAAATGAACTGTCAAGGCATGAAAAGACATGAGTATTAAACCTTATATGCATATTGCTAAGTTAAAAGGCAGCCTAAAAGGCTGTATGATTCCTACACATGACATTCTGGAAAAGGCAAAATGGTTGCCATGGTAAAGTGATCAATGGTTGTTGGCACGGTGGGGGAAGACACAAATGTGGCACATGGGGGATTTTTAGCGTGGGGAGAGTGTTCTGTGCAAGCCTGTAATGATGCATATGCGACACTATACATTTGTCGAACTATTAGAACCTCCATGAAGACTGAACTGTAATGTATGCAAATAAAAAATCATTTACATGATCAGGGGATTCCAAGATAGAATGTGGACTGTGAGCAAAGAATCTTTAACTGTATTACAAATATATGAAACGGCCTCCCTGAAGGAGGTAGTAAGAAAGGTGCTGACCTGAATAACATTATAAATGAGGGTCGGCTGGGTGCCTGGGTGTCTCAGTCGGTTAAGCGTCTGTCTGCCTTCCATTGAGGTCATGATCCCAGGGTCTGGGGATTGATCCCCGAGTCAGGCTCCCTGCTCAGTGGGGAGTCTGCTTCTCCCTCTCCTCTGCTCCTCACCTTGCTCTTGCTCCCTCTCTCTCTTTCTCAAAAAAAAAAAAAAATCTGTAAGTGAGTGTGGGCTGTAAAGCTAAAGATACAGGAAAATGCACATGAGCACTGTAGAGGTGTTGATAAAGTTGTTTCCCATGGTGTAGGTAACAGTTCTGAGATCGCTATGAGTGGAGACTGAATGTGAACAATGAAATGGGTGACACATGTCGATGCTTGGTTTCTCACTGTTGAAGTGGAAGTTTACAGGTAAAGAAGGAGGAGGGGGCTGGAATGATCCATGCGGTAATGGGTTAGAGTTGGAGTCAACAGTACTACGTGTGTTTAGTTTAATAAAAATATAGATTGCTAAATGTGGAATTATTAAAAGATGTGTGTGTATAAATGGATTAGTGTATGTACATGGATTTCCTTGCTAGGCAGCAGAGAGAGCTGGAAACAAGACCCCACTGTAGCAGTGAGTACACCTAGCACCAAGATTTTGGGTTCTAATACCATCCTCTAAGAAGAGAAACTAGGGCTCCTTAGAGAAATGGCTTATTCTAGGACTAGGGCAGAAAGCATAAAAGATAAACCTGGAGCATTTGGCAATACCAAAGGAAGTGCTTTAAAAAACAAAAATTCTACGTGATAGAGGTGTGTCAAAGGGATATAGGAAGGAACTGAAAGAGCCCCCAGTGGTCAAAGCTAGAACCATTTGAGCAATGAAATCAAGTAATATTGGATTATAAAGCCAAGTATAAAATAAATATCTCTGAGTCTGTACTGATATAAATAATTGTAAATAAGCAAATGAGAGGAGACAAATCTCCCATGCAAAAAAGCCCACATAATTTATGATTATTCCCCCGAAAGGTGGTAAATTATAATTCCTCATTCCGTAAGTGTGGGATACACATAAGGGCTTCTTCCCAAGGCAGACAGTATGGAAAGTGGGGAAAAGAGAGTGACTTTGCAATAGAGAAACCCAGCAAACACGACCTCCCACGTGCGTACAGTCAACATCACTAGTGGTAGATCATGTTGATGGAAGGTACACTTGATATGATATGGTGAGAATGGCACTTTCCCTCTATGGTCTTCCTCCCCAGAAACCCAAAACCCCAGTTTAATCCTGAGAGAAATGTCAGACAAGTCCCAACTGAGGGAGCTTTTACAAAATACTTGACCGGTATTCCTCAAACTGTCAAGGTCATAAAAATAAGGCAAGTCCAAGAAACTGAGACAACTAAGAGGAACCCATGGCAGTATTATAAATGTACATATCAGAATATTCTGGATGTGATTGGCTTCTAAGTAAAACTAAGGAAATCTAAATAAAGTATGGATTTGGGTTAATAGTGATATATCTATCATGGCTCATTAATTATAACAAATGTACAAATGTTGTTAATAATAGGGGAAACTGGGTGTAGGGCATGTGGAAACTGTACTAGTTTGATGTTTCTGTAGCTTTACATCTGTTCTAAAATTTACAGTTTATTTAAAAATGAGTAAGATGATATATTCTTCTGAGCCACCTGTCCAGTTTTGTTACCTGAACTGGAATGAAACTCAAAACCGCCTTCCCTTTATCATTAGTCAGTTAAAGATGGGAAATATTGTAGTTTGCTTTTTCTTGGTAGCTGTGGCCATCCATCTATCAACCAACTTGATCCATCCATCCATGCATCCATCCAGAATTCATGTATTGAGCCTTGAATGTATGTCATGCTCTGGGGATTCAGAGCTCCTAGAAAGATAACTGGTTCCTAGAAAGAACCTGCCCTCAAATGTTCTTAAAATACAGTAAGAAAGGGGGACAAACACATGATGTGCAGGCTGTTGTTAATATACCTGGGCTCTTGTTGCTCTCATGATAGGGGTTCTGCTTTGCTCTTCCCAAATATGTTAGGAGAGTCTCCTCCCTTACCCTAACTCTGGACTCTTTCAAAGGAGTTGGCTCTTTTGGTTACCTTTAAATTGTGTGGTTTTTTAAGTGACCGTACATTTTTCTTGGGCCTCCAAATGTAGCCTTGGTCTTGTAATAATCTTCTCTTCTAAGATGCGTGGAAGAATTTAGATGGTAGCTGGTGCTGTACCCAAAAGCGTTCTAATGATTCAGAAGACAGTGTCACACCTTAGGAAAGCACATCTTGGTCTCATTGTGAATTCTTTGGGGATGTTCCCCTCCCTCTTAAGATCTGTTTGGAGGCTTTGCTCTCATCCCCTTGACTGTCTTATTTCTGGTGCTGTGGGGAACAGGCCTTGCTTCTGTGGTCTCATTCATTCATTCACTCATTCATCAATCAGTTTAGTGCATGCCTACTTCAGGGCTTTTGTACTTGGCATTTCCCTGCTTTTCATAGATGGTTCTTTTCATAGATGCCTTTCATTCAGTCTGTATTTGAATTTCAGTCTTGAGAGATGCCTTTTTGGTAACTGTTTAACTATAGCTACCTTTCCCCAACTCCATCACTCTCTAACTCATTGCATTGCTTTTTTTCATAACACTTCTCTCCTGACATTTATTATATATTTGCTCATTGTCTTTCTCTTCTAGAAAATCAGCTTACAAGGGTGGGAGCTTTATTATTTTGTTTAGTGCTCTCTTCTCAGTATCAACAACAGTCTAGGACTGTTTGGCTACCTGACTTTGCCACCCTAGGTAAGTTTCTTGGAGACACTATAGCCTGTTGATTCAGCTGTGTTACTTTGGTTAGAATTCTACCTCCCTCACTTAACTGTTACCCCAAGAAGGTTATTTAACCTCTCTGTATCTCCATTTCATCTTTTAAAATGGGGATATTAGTACTTACCTTATGCAGTTGTTGTGAGAAGTGGCTGAGTTATTACTTGTTAAGCACCTAGAACAGAGTATAGCACACGGTTATCATCATTTCTTTGTCTCCTTGTGCTATTCTGTTAAACTACATCAATAGGTTTAGGACACATGTGAGAAACAAGAGGCAGAAAGTTGTTTAAGGTGTTTGTAGGTTATGAAATAGCATGACATCTTTCGTGAAACTCCTAATCTCATTGGAAGACAGTGCTTTCCTTAAGGAACAGCACAGTACAAATCATTCTTCTGGTGTTGTCACAGCTGGATTCTTACTTCCCATCAAGCACAAGAAAATGAGGGGAAAATGCGTGAGCACTGCAGTTTTACAGTAAAGTGTCGTGATATATGATATTAAGCACATAGCATAACATCGTTCTATTCATCTCAATTATGCCTTAAATAAACCACCTTGATTTTCATTGATGATGTGGAAATATGGAGGCAGGGGCCCCAAGAATCTGTGAGAACCCAATTGATACTTAATTTCATTCATTTTCTAGTAATTGGGGTGGAGGGCGGGAAGTATGGGCAGAATTACTTCAAAGAGAAATTTTGTTTTTCCTTTTTCAAATAACTAACAAAAAATAAAGTTGTGCTCCTCAGGAAAAAAAAAAATTACTAGCTCATTTCTTTCACTGACTAAAAAGTGTAAAAATAAGTTTTTAATTAACATGGAGGGTTTTTTTCTTTTTCCCTTTTGTTTTAGGATCAGATTTTATTAAGACCTCTACTGGAAAAGAAACAGTAAATGCCACTTTCCCGGTAGCTATAGTAATGCTACGGGCCATTAGAGATTTCTTCTGGAAAACTGGAAACAAGGTATATTATTGCCAGCAAATCTTTCTTTAGAGTAAAGAGAATGTTATTTATAATACTAGTTACAGCCACAAAAACTGTCTTTATATGCAGAAGGTGTGAATGAGTTACCTTTATGAAGATAAATGTTTAATTTACCTTTCATTACAAAAGAACACATTCATGGAGAAAAATGTGCGATTAACAGAAAGTGAGTGTGAGTGTGGGAGTAAGTATGTGTGATCAAGATGTAAACTCACTTTATGTGCTTTTATTAACTGAAGACAATTTTATCACTGACAAGAGATTCCTAAATGGGTTCTTTAACGAACTAATTCTGCTACAACACAGAGGCTTTCTGGTAAGGCGTTGGCCAGCGAAAACAGGTTAATGCAGAAATTAAACTTCCTTGAGGAATGGAAAGAATTGCAGAGTAACATTTATTGAATGATAAGCTGTGGTGGTGATATGAAAAGTATGCAATATAATGGGAAATAATCTTTTCCTGTCATTATTGAAGGACACACATAAATTGGTTTTTCTGTTGGGAAACCCCCGGTCCAGAAAAACTTATTACTTTTAATAATATGAGGTGAAGAGAAAATTCTCGAGGAGATGAACTTATTAAACAAAATAATGAAATGCTGTGAAACAGCAGGGAAAAGGTAGCTAGACGTTATATAGCTCTTGAATTAAATATCCATTTTTGCGTTTTATGGCAGTTGGATGTGCTCTTTGGAAGACTGTTAAGCTGAGGAGGGTATGTGCTAGCTTTTGTCAGCTTTTCGAAAAATAATACATATTTTTTTTGAAACATATGAAGTTAAAAAGAAAAATGCGTATGAGGTTTTTTTTTAAATGAGTTTGGATTTTCTTTTTCACTTCCAGTTGCTTGTTTAGCTGCAAATTATCTGAAAGGATTTTTTTTTTTTTTTTAAACATCACTGGTGAGAAAGGTAGTTTGGTTTTCTTTTGTTTTTGTTTTTGTTTTGTTTTGTTTTGTTTAATGAGACTGCCCCTCCTCAGAAGGCATCTTTTAAAACCAATCTCTGGATTTCTGCCAAATGGAAACCCGAAAAAGACCTCTCTAACCTTTTGCCAACTAGATGTGATGACTTCATATGTGACTGTATCTTCGGTTCATTTTGGAACTGGAGACCGTTTTTAGAATGTACTGGGTTTGAGAGGAGGTGAACTCCTTCCAGAATTTTCTCCTTCAGAAAAAGTTCCTGTCTTAAAAAAGCACAAATAGGAAAAATAGCTACTGTGACCTTACATATGACAGTTGACTCCATTTGAGTAACCTCTTCTTTCAGTTTTGCCTTTCTGCACTGACCCAGTTAAAAAAATATTTAGCTGTTAAAAAAGAGACTCTATCTTGGGTCCCCTCAGCTGAGACCACCACCATTCGTTTAGACCGCTGGTTCTTATTTTCTGCAAAAGTACAACGAAATAAATGTGAAGCTTTTTATGTTTGTAGATGCCTGGGCCCCTCATCCCTTGCACTTCCAGAGGAGAAGTAATCCTCAGGCATCTATATGTTTCGGAAGCTCTGTAGTCAGGGTTAAAACTCACCATTGGAGACACCGTCCTGCTGTGTTCTCAACAAACATGTTCCGAGTAGTTAACTGTGTGCCATGTTACCCTCTGTTAACAAGGATGCAAAATGAGCAAGGCCCTTCCCAGGAGAGCTCATGACAACAAGCAAAGAATTTCAATAAAAGTTTTAAGTGCTCCATGTTCTAGGCCAGAGTGTAGTAAGAAGGGACTCTTTGCTGCCTCTCAGTGCTTGTTTTTAATTGTATGGGCCTCTTCCTCAGGTAATAAACAAAGTTCATCCCAGTTTTATTAGGAAACAGACAGATGCAAGTCAAATCCCATTCATTTGAGTCACGTTTGATTTCACACAGTGAGGACCTGTGTATGTATCTGCAAATCAGGAGCATCCTCTCAGGTTGTTGACAAGTTGCCTGGGCAGCCCTCACACTGTAAACTTTCTACATCATTGATTTAAGGGGTGTTTTAAAATCTGATGGGCCGTCTTCCAGACCATGATTAGTGTCACTCTGAGCAGCAGAGGTTTAATATTTCATAACTGATTTCATTGCAGATTTATGTTTTCCATATTCTCTCCCTTAAAAAAAAAAAAGGATAAACTTATGCTAGAACCTCTCTTTAGAAATGTTGCCAAACAGACTTGCTGACACAACTGAACTGTATGGAAAAATCTATATGCAGCACAGCCTAATTGACAGAAATGCGCTTATGATTAACATGTATGCTAATACCAGCTAATTGATTTGGGGGGCCTATTCATACTAGTCTCATCCTATGTATCTCCCATACTCACCCCATGTCCCTACAGTCTTTCAGAGCCTCCTGAGCTCCTGGGTAATAGGCAGGTAGGGTTAGGATCAATGGACGGCTGCTGCTTAGCTGTGTGGCGATGAGTGACTGAGGCAGGGAGACCAAACAAGAGACTGACCGATGTTAGGGAGAACCAATGAGGGTCTAAACTAAACCAGCAGAAGTGAGAGGATGAAGGAAGCGTGTGGGGGTGGGGCCACCTACAGAAGTTAAGGTTGGAAGATTGGGACGACTTGACCGTTGATTGATTGTGTGTGGTGTAGTGGGGAAAATGGCGGCGTCCAGGTTAACCCTGAGTTTTCAAGCATGTATGGGACCATTCATTTATTGTCTCTCTTGTTTAGCATTCTTAAAGCCATTAACCCCATGTTGGGGCTACCTATTGAATCAATGGCTCTCAGGGTTCAAACGCCTGAGTTTTAGTTCTTGGGCTGTGCTATGTTTTCTCGATTGTTCCTGTCTGTAGATTCTCTCCTCTACTGGATTCAAGTTCTTGAGACAAGTAAATCCAGATAAGCAGGTTTTACTGTTTATAGAACACATTTATCCATTTCTAATGGACTCAGGGACATCATTTGTAAACATCAGATATTGGCTGAGTCGTGCTGTTTTATGTTCACCTTCAAAGACTACTGAACTGTGAAGAACTCCTACGCTGTCTTTTTCTGCTGTGCTTTTTCGAGAGAGAGGAGGAAGCAGGCTCCCCGCTAAGGAGAGAGCCCGATGTGGGGCTCGATCCCAGGACCCTGAGATTGTGACCTGAACCAAAAGCAGAGGCTTTAACCCACTGAGCCACCCAGGTGCCCCTGCAGTACCATTTTTTAAAGATTTCCAGTGATAATAAACCTTGTTCTCTTTCCCACCTTCCCTTGTAGGTAGGCTTTTTCGGCTGCTTCATAGAACTCTTTCCACTTACAACTTGGAAAAAAGTCCTTACACTAAAGTTGGTGAAAATAACTGTCAACTCTCCTCCCTGATTGCTGCCAGTTTGGTTCGTGTGGTCTCCCTGATTCTCTTCTCTTATTTTCAGTACATGAGTGTGCCTTTTGCATCTCAGGATGAAGGGCTGAGAGGTGACTAGACAGGCTTACTTGTAGAAATGTAGGACGAATGGGCTTTTGTGATCTCTGTTTTCCCTATTTATTGACACCTCTCTTGTTTATCCCCAGTTCACAGCTATAGTCTAGATGGTTGAAGTTTATGACTTTCCAATAAGTGCAATGTTAATGAGGGTTATTAATGCTCATTAGTGTCTCCTTAGAAGCAGTGACATTCTTTCCATTAATCTTGGAAAAGTCATTTTGTAGTGTGAATGGGCATGAGTCAGTGATCTAAGCTCTTGTGCTGGGTGAAGTGAAATAGACTTTAAAAAAAAGGGAGAGTTGGGATGCCTGGGTGACTACTTTTTAAGCATCTGCCTTTGGCTCAGGTCATGATCCCACGGTCCTGGGATCGAGCCCCTCATCGGGCTCCCTGCTCCGTGGGAAACCTGCTTCTCCTTCTCCCACTCCCCCTGCTTGTGATCCCCCTCTTGCTGTGTCTCTCTCTCTTTGTCAAATAAATAAAATCTTTGAAAAGAGAGAGAGGGAATTGAGATCCTATATTAACACAGTACCATTTTTTTGTTGTTAAGGATTTGATTCAGTTTTGATAGGGAGTGAAAGCAAGAGTGTGCATGAGCAGGGGGAGGAGCAGAGGGAGAGACTCTCCTGCAGACTCTATGCAGAGTGTGGAGCCTGACGAGGGTATGGATCCTGGAACCCTGAGATCCTGACCTGAGCCAAAACCAAGAGTTGGAAGCTCAACCAACTAAGCCACCCAGGTGCACCCATGCAGTACCTTTTTTTTTTTTTTTAAAGATTTTATTTATTTAGTTGACAGAGATCACAAGTAGGCAGAGAGGCAGGCAGAGAGAGAGGAGGAAGCAGGCTCCCCGCTAAGGAGAGAGCCCGATGTGGGGCTCGATCCCAGGACCCTGAGATTGTGACCTGAACCAAAAGCAGAGGCTTTAACCCACTGAGCCACCCAGGTGCCCCTGCAGTACCATTTTTTAAAGATTTCCAGTGATAATAAACCTTGTTCTCTTTCCCACCTTCCCTTGTAGGTAGGCTTTAAACCAGCAGGAGGCATCCGCAATGCCAAGGATTCCCTTGCTTGGCTCTCTCTCGTGAAGGAGGAGCTGGGCGATGAATGGCTGACGCCAGAACTCTTCCGAATAGGCGCCAGTACGCTGCTTTCGGACATTGAGAGACAGGTGTGTAGTAATCCATTGTCCTTATGACAGATCGACAAGTGTGTTTTTGAGAAAGAAATGAAACATTCCCTGTTGGGCTATGAGAACCAGAGAAAGCAACTCATCTGATTTACCTCATTGCACCCAAACTTCTGCTTTCGTCCAAGCAAACTTCCACCTGAAGCAGGTTGAATGGAGAATCTGCTGAAATGCAAAATAATATGGGGCTTTATAATGAAACATGATTTACAATTATTATTATTTAATAGTATAGTTATTAATTGATATATATGATGCATGATAATTATTAATTAGCCAAACTCTGATTTTCCTCACAGATTTACCATCACGTGACTGGAAGATATGCGGCCTATCATGATCTTCCGATGTCTTAAGTCAGTGACCAGTTCCAGGAGAGTTCTTTATAGCAATGTTTAAAATGTGTTTTTCTATGTAATTGCGAAAATTGTTTGATTAAAATGTGAGGGAATGGATAGGTAACTGACTTTTTTTCCCTTAAAACTTTCACTGAATTTAATTCAAAGAGTGAAAGAAAAAAACAACAACTAATCTGTATATGATATTCTTTTCAGGCAACACTGAAGTAGTCCTAATTACTTGAAGATCTGTATTGTTAATTTTGTGAAGATTTTCTCTTAAAAATTTGGAGTAAAATATTAATGATAGCTTTGACAACATTAAATTCCAAGGAGAAAAAAAATGTTAAACTGCCCAAGAAACGTGCCTTATTGAAAGAAAATGCAGCATCCTGAGCTGCTGGCCGTACTCGAATGACTTCAGAAGTCACTGACTTGGCACTAATTTCCTGCCAAGAAAATCTGTCTTTTGATTTTTGCAACAGATACACTCTTTGATTAATTGTTTTGCTAATGAAACCTCTGTCATCGTTTCATGATATTATGGCTATTGCATTTTTAAAATAAAAAATCCCTGTAGGGGACGCCTGGATGGCTCAGTTGGTTAAGCGGCTGCTCTCGGCTCAGGTCATGATCCCAGCGTCCTGGGATCGAGTCCCACATCGGGCTCCTTGCTCGGCAAGCAGCCTGCTTCTCCCTCTGCCTCTGCCTGCCTCTCTGTCTGCCTGTGCTCGCTCGCTCTCTCTCCCTCTGTCCCTGACAAATAAATAAATAAAATCTTTAAAAAAAAAAATCCCTGTAGTTTATTTTTTTGAAAAAAAAAAAAAAACCACTTTGAATTGTAACAATACCTACTAAAAAATGAATCCATTAAACATAGAGATTTTAGCAATGTCTTTCTGAATCTGTCTAATAGAGTCTGTGTATTTAAATCAAAAGGCACTTCAATAACACTATTAATGAATACAACTGTATCTTGAAACTTTTAAGATTTTCTGGCATAGTGAATAGGGGCAAAAATAGCGAACAGTAATATGGCACTTAACACATGCTAAGCTCTTTGCATAGATCAATGTATTTAATCCTTATTTAATCCTTGTGACAGTGTTGATGTTATCGCCCTTTTTATACAGACGAGGGACTGAGGCACAGAGAGTTGAAGCAACTGGTCAAAGATCACAGAGCTCAGGAACAGCAGAGTTAAGAATCAAGCCCAGGCTGACATTCTGGCTCCCGAGTGTGTACAGTCACCCGAGGGGGGATCCACTGTTCCTCAGCACACACAGGCTCATCATCAGAGCTCACTGTCGGCTCTGAGGAAGGGTCATCTGCTTTGTGGGCTACTTGTTCCTTGACTCCCTGTCCCTCCCAGTTTTCCCTGTCTGCCATTTTTGCTAGCTAGCCCCTTTCCTGCATGATAGAACTCACGTTTTCTTTCTTTCTTTCTTTCTTTTTTTTTTAAGGGGATTTTTGTGGAGTGAGTCTCCAGCTACTTCTAAGCAGGAGACCGCAGCCTGGGCATCCATTTTGGTTTCACCTTCTGATTGTGGGATGGTAGCCAGCCTCTCCCTCATTCTAGCCCTATGACCTTGGTCCAGTCAGTTCACATCTCTGGACCTCAGCTGCTTCATCTGTAGAAGAGAGGGGTTGGGCAGGTACTATCAAGGTCCTTTCAGACCTAAAATTATATTACCCTAAGGATGATTACAACAAATTCTAGAAAATGTTTTATGGCTATAAAGAGAAAACACTTTTGTAGCAATCTAAATTAGAATCTGTCTCTCGGGAATCAATTAGGCAAGTCCCCAAAGCTCCTCTCCAACTGTAAAGGAAATGACTAAAATAAGAAAGGAGAAGAAATCCTGCTTTCCCCCATTCCCTTGGCAGAAAGCGGACTCTTGACTTACACCTTCGGATACGGTCAGTAGCTCCGAATGCCACATCCACCCTCATAACATGGCAGCCCAGGTGCCCATAGCACAACGGCCAGTCACCTTTAGAGAAGAAACTTTGCAGAAAAATAATTACATTCTATCACCTTTGCAGCTATTCCAGTTTCACAGGGGTTTCTGTTTTCCTCCCATTAAACCCAGCTGGTCATTTTAGTTGATCAAGTGAATAGGCATCATTATCTTCAATTCTGATTTATATGAGGCATCCACTGAAATTGACCCCTGCGGACAATTATAGATTCACATAGGAAATTAAGACTGTGAGTCCCTCCAACCTATTAGAGGCTGATGAGCATGGCCTGATCTGAAGGTATGTAATCTTATATTTTGGGGGACAATTTATCCAAGGACTCTCAGGCTCTTCATCAGGAATGTATGCCCCTTACCTGACTCTTGAAATCAAATGTAACACAGATGACTCTAATAGGAAGACCCTAGTAAATGTTGATTGCTATGAAAACATAAGAGGAAGAGGTCATTTTCGAGGTGACTGTGATTTACTACAAGCCAATCTGTGTACTTCAGAACATAAGCAGCAAATGTTTAGGCCATCAGAAAATGAGGGCCATGTCCTGTGTTTAAAGCCAAGTCAATAAAGCAACCCCCGAACCAGTTGTCCCAATTGCTCATTAAAGCATCTGAGGCCTTAAAGTTACTTTTTAAACAACAAATCATATAATTTGGAGGCTTAAAGAGACTTTAGAGAATATGTATTTCTAACTATAACTATTATTCTTTATGAAAGAAAAGAGTCCAAATGGGGAGGTCATATACGTAAGACCCATGTAGAAACTCAGAGCTGAGACCAGAACTTGGGTCCATATTTTGGCTGTGAAATAGTTTACAAAACATAGCCAGGGCTTTGGAATTGGAAGTTTCTTTCTTGTTCATACACTCTATCACATCTAACATTAAAATTGTCAGTGTGTGAAATTCAGACTTTGAAAAGACCCACTTTTGCCTCTTATGAGGCTTCAGGGGGCACCTGGGTGGCTTAGTCAATTAAGTGTCTGACTCTTGATTTTGGCTCAGGTCTCCGTCTCAGGGACGTGGAATCAAGCCCTGTGTTGGACTCTACACTCAGCACAGAGTCTGTCCCTCTCCCTCTGCCAACCCCTGCCCCCAGCTCATGCTCTCTCTCTCTTTCAAAATAAATAAGTAAATAAATAAATTGAAAGTCTTCTAAGCGGTGTTTTAGAGACCAAACATCTAAATCTAGCCCAGATGATGGTGTGGTTAATTCCATCCATTAGGCTTTGCAAATTTGGGGTGACCTCAGAAACTGAATTTTTTTTTAAAAGAGAAAGTTGAATGTTGCTTTATTGTGTTTGTTATTTTTTTTTAAGGACAAAAATGAGAAGGGGCTTGTTTGGATTCTGGTTTGTCTACAAATGTAGAAAAAATGACTAGTGCAATCACAAAACAATTTCATAATTACAGTATCTTTGCCTCATTTTAGTTTATTTCAGTGCTAACAGGAAATTTAGGCAAATTAGTTTGCATGAAAAATAGCTTCTAAGGAGACCTGTATAAAAGCAGGAACTGTTAGAAATCCTATCTGGAAGTCTCATCCTCTGTGCCCAGAGTCTCTATCTTGACAGAGCAGAACAGTTTGCTAGGCCATACATAGATATCTTATATAAACCACATCTAGAGAAGTCAAATCAGTTTTTTGGGGGAAAAAAACAACTTACACTTCTAGTATAGAGAAAAACCAATATTAATTTTTCTTCTACTGACCTGATAATTTTTTGATGCAACATAAATAGGGCCAGAGTAGAGACAGAAGAAAGAATTTGAATAGACCATACTTTCAAAGGAAATGAAGCATTATGGCCATTTTGGCACTGAGAAGAAGGTATGAGGTGAAATCAATTTCTACATTTGTTTTCCTGATTGTGCTCAAGAGTCTGGCTTCCCAAAGGAAAATACGTATTTTATAACCACCACCAAATGATCCTTTCCAGAAATGACCACAGGTAACATCTGGCCAATATATAATACATGTAGTAAAAATAATCATTTTTAATTAGCTAAAACCTGCTCAGGAGAGAGAGTCAGAGGAATATCCATCTGGTCAGTTCTTACTTAATAGGGCAAATGAGGATCAGAATGTTTAATGCAATATATGTGAAACACTTAGTGACCTTACAATGAACTAAAACTTTTTTTTTTTTTTTTTTTAGGAAGAGCAGGGATGAAAGGGAAGAATCAGAATATCTTGAAATGACAGACCTAAAATTTGATTTTTTTTTTTTTAGAAGTACATGTTGTCCTTTAAAACAGACGGAATATAAGAGACCCAGGTTTGGGGGCATTATTTTCTATGGTCCAATGACAGAAAGCGTGTTTTAATCTATTTGAATGGCAAAATGAGGTTGTACTTCATTCTGGAGATTGACAAGGATTACGAAGACTTTTAAGTGGTTAATAATAAAGGTAAGAAGAACTAGGATTATTTAGCCCAAGGAGAAGATTGAAAAGTACTTGATGTCTAATGGCCCAAGAAAAGTTTTATATTGGCTCGTAGTAACCAAGAGTCCTATATCCCCTCTGTAGCAGAAGAAATGAGTGTATGTTATACGAGAAGTTTGGTTAATTCTAGGGCAGAACTCCTTTAATAGGTACATCTTTCTCTTCCATTCTCAGAAGTAGATTGTCCTTTGATTGGAGTGGTTTGGTTGTGCTTCCAAAGAAAGTGGTTCTCAAACTTTAGTATATATGAAAATCACCAAGAGAGTTTTGTTGTTGTTGTTTTTAAAGATTTTATTTATTTATTTGACAGACAGAGATCACAAGTAGGCAGAGACACAGGCAGAGAGGAGTAAGCAGGCCCCCCACCGAGCAGAGAGCCCGATGCGGGGCTTGATCCCAGGACCCTGAGATCATGACCTGAGCCGAAGGCAGAGGATTAACCCACTGAGCCACCCAGGCGCCCCTTTGTTTTTTTGGTTTTTTTGAAGATTTATGTATTTATTTTAGAAAGAGACAGAGAGGAGGCAGGAGAGGGGCAGAGAGAGAGAGGGAGAAAATCCTCAAGCAGACCCCACTGACCATGGAGTCTAATGTGGGGCTCAATCCCAGGACTCTGAGATCATGACCTAAGCCAAAAGCAAGATTGGACACTTAACAAACTGAGCTACCCAGGCACCCGATGTTTTTTTTTTTTTTTTTTTTTTTAATAAAACACTGAATTCTGGGCCTCAAAGTCAGTAAATTGTCTGTGGAGCCTAAGAATTTGCATTCCCAAATGATGTTGATGCTCCGGAACCACACTGGGAGAACCACTGGACTAGAATGCCTTGTACTCAATACCTAGACTCTGAAGTAAGTGCATCTCTTTGTTGGTAAAATCTGCAAGCTACGGTACTTCTTTACCACGAACCTGGAGAATGAATGTGTATATTTTGCTGCTTTTCATAGCCACGAACCAGAGAGGGAGCAATGGAAATAACATTATCCCTTAACCCATTCACAGTAGGCAGTGAACTTGACTACACTTGGGACTCAAATGCAAGCTTTGGGGCCTCGAATAAACATGTTGATGAGTTTAGGATCATTATCCATAAAATCTTCCCAAGGCTTTCAGCAAGCCAAGATAGTAAGTTTCAGCTGTATTCGATCTTCCCTATTTGGAATGTTTGACTTTGGAGATTCCAGTGTAATTGCACTTAAAACTAAGACCTATTGTAACAGAGCCCATTCTTTAACTTATATTTAAAGTAGATAACATGTTGTAGGGAAGGGACTTTTCACAGATACTTGGCTTCTTAATTTGAAGCTACTGTGTAAGTGATCTCTAAACTAGGAGCTAATGAAAAAATTAGGTGCTTGGTCTTCTTAACATGAAAGGATGTTTTAAATTTGTTTCTGGCCTTTTAAGTGTGTGTTCTGCCCCCATGATGCGTTATCAGGCATGGTTCATTGTTGCAAATAACAGAACCCCCCTCTACCTACAAGGTAGCCAGCTAGGAATAATGCCCAAACCATTCTTGAGAGCCACTCCACTCTTTAGACAATGTTACCATTGCTGGGTGCTTGATACCAGAATCTCTGCCTTTGTTCTACCTGAAAGTTGGAGCCCTGAATTACCATGGTAGCCAGATATGGATTCCTCCCATTGCTCTCTTGGGTGTCAAAGTCCTGTGTGGTTGTGTCTGATTGTTGGAACCTCGGTTACATGCCTGTACTCTAGCTATAAAGGAAGCTTGGAAAGCCAGTTTGGCCTTCTTGGGGGAAAGTGACACATGGTATTCCAAAGATGCTGGGTGGTCACTCATCATGATAGTTCTCAACCATAATATAATAAGGTAGCACTGGAGAGATTGTTCGTGTTTTGTGCTAGGAAAGAGTTCATTGCCCCTCAATCTGTCTTTCCACTTCTTATGAGTCCCTCCAATCGACTTCTGCAAGAACTGCCCTTTCTCTCTTGATCCCACACAATAGGGCTGAAGAAGCCCTACGAAGTCCTTCCTGTAGTCACTCTCATTAGCCATATATGACAGTGCCCCTTATATTTAAACTTCTATATCTCTAGATAGCTATATATTGACTTCCTACCATGAGTAATGATAAAATTAGTTTTTCTACCTCCACCCCCATTTTCCTTGCCAGCACACCTGATTCTTGATGATCATATAATTTTTCATATCATATTCTTTACACTTTGAAAGTACTTATAGCTTTATTACATGATTTATCAGCTTCAATAGTCTTTCTATCCTCTGCTCTAGCAGATGAGAAAATCAGCATATTGACATTACTACCCACCATCTGTCCTCTTCCCCTCTAAACCTTTGCTAGATTATTTCTACATCATTAGAGTTTATCACATTTAAATTCTGCTCTGTGACCATAACCTCCACAATTATTTTAGTTTTAGTCCTACAGTTAAATGAAGTCAATACTTAGGATCAGTATGCCACTTATCTCTCTACTTTTCAGAATTTTGCCTGCATTAGTTTCTTCAGGAAGGGCTTGGAGTATATTGCCCGAGTATTTGCAAGCTCAAAAAATGTGCATTTTCATTATACTTTAATGACTCTTTGGCTGTGTATAATTTTTGGATTATGTACTTTATTTCCTGCAGACTTTGCCATTATACTATTGCTCCAGTGACTTCCAGCACTCAACATTTTTGTGGAAAGTAACAATTGGACTTAAACTTTTTGCCTTAATGTACAACAGCTTTTTTCTTGGAATTCCAGCAACTTTATTAAAACATGATTTAGGGTTGAATGTTTTGCATACATTTTCCCCATGGTTCAGTGAGTCCTCTCAGTCTACAGAGTCATGAATTATATTTCTGAAAAGCTACTTTGAAGCATACCTTTAAATTTTTCCCTATTTTATTTTTCAATCTCTTCAGGATATTAGTTACTGCATATGTTAAGGCCTTTTTATATCTGTCCTGTCTAGCTATTATTCTGTCATAATGCTTTTGAATTTTTTTTTCTACTTCACTGAATTATACTCTATTTCTATTCCTCACATACTTGTTTCTTTCCATGTTTTTAACAGAATCTGGTTGCTGCCAATGAAATGTTTGATTCCTGGGCCCTGCCAAATTGTATTTCATTTCCAATTGACTTGCAGTATCTTCCCCAAGCTCTTGTATATCTGATATGAGCTCTTGCTTTATAGGTACAAGAGCTCTATTTAGGTCTTTTACCTTTCAAGTTTTTGGCAATATTTTTTGGCCTAAATATTCATTTGTTCTATGGGAAGAAAACATTTCTGTTGTATATTTTTTGCCTTCCATTTTATCTCTATTTCTTTTATTTTCCTATAGTAAGTTTGCATAGATGCATATTTTTCAATGAGGTCAGATTTTTTTTTCTGGACCAGCTACTGGTGGGAGCTTTAAGGAGAGATACCATGTCCATGTTTTCTACTAGCAGGTGTTCTTGCTGTTTCCAGATGCCTAAGTTCCTTATGACACAAAACTGTATGTTTGAATTCTTTTTCCTCACAACCAGAGATCACTGGCTTTAGGGCTACTCACAGAACAGTCTTGTCATCTGGCCCTGTCTCAACAATAGGCTACTACTTGCAAATTTTGGGTTGCTACATGATTTTTCTTTTAACCTTATCTTCCCTGCTTTTCTTTGATGCCAAACTGGGCCCAGGGAAACCGCTGCTACCAGTCCATGCACCATCTATCCCAGTCAATCCACAGAAATTCTGGGTCTCTCTTTGTAAGATGGGCCACCTGCTTTGATCTGCTGCCTTTGTCTGAGGCCAGTAGTTGGAATTTGTAACGATTTTCCATTTTAATAGGAAAAGTTGTTAATTGTGTTTGGGGTAAATATGAATTCTGACTCACTTTGAAATCAGGAACAGAAGCAATAGCAATTCCAAAATAGCAAGTGCCAAGAAATGGGGGGCTGAGTTTGTAGTGCCCAAGACAGCTGGCATTACTCAGTATCTCACTCTCAGATAAAACATCTTGCTGGGGCACCTGGGTGGCTCAGTGGGTTAAGCCTCTGCCTTTAGCTCAGGTCATGATCCCAGGGTCCTGGGATCCAGCCCCACATTGGGCTCTCTGCTTGGCAGGGAGCCTGCCTCACCCCTCTCTCTGCCTGCCTCTCTGCCTACTTGTGATCTCTGTCAAATAAACAAACAAAATCTTAACCCCCCCCCCCAATCTTCCCAGCTTGAATGTGGAGAGGAATAATAAATAAAACTCGACTTGGAAAGTGCCTGGCATATAGAAACTATTCAAAAAGTTCTAGTTCTTTCCACCATCATCATGACATTTTTTTTTAAAGATTTTATTTATTTATTTGACAGAGAGAGATCACAAGTAGGCAGAGAGATAGAGAGAGGAGGAAGCAGGCTCCCCACTGAGCAGAGAGCCCGATATGGGACTGGATCCCAGGACCCTGAGATCATGACCTGAGCCGAAGGCAGCGGCTTAACCCACTGAGCCACCCAGGCACCCCATCATGACATTATTTTTAAGAAGGCAGAAAATCACACATGTAAAACTGTACTATTTAGGTAATAAAAATCTAATCATTTTAAGAGTATAAACAGGCCTCTGCTCTAGTTTGTCCTACTGGGATCCTTGAAGCCCATCCCTAAGCATCATCAAAAAAGAAGATCGGAAGCCATTTCTCACTCTTCCAACTTAATGTAACAACTGCTTTCTATCATTCTGTATGTCATTATTATACTAAAATTATTGTCTAGTATTTTTTTTCTGATTTCCCCTCTGTGACAGGCAGGTTGTGAGGAGAAGTGGAAGCAAGTGATGGAGGGCGGGTCTCAACTAAGTAGGGCCAATCTTACACTGTAGGACCAGCAGGCAGATCTCTTACCTGGGGCTGTGCAAGTATAGGGCTCAAGAGTGGAGAAAACTTCAAGTCAGCAATGAGGCTCCAAATGTGTCTGTTAACAAATGCATCAAAATGGGGTGGGCTTTGGGGGACATTTAAAACCTTAAGAGATCACAGAATAAGAGGTTGGAAGCAAATGGCAAACAAGTCAAGCAGAAGTGGTCTAGGACAGGTTCTCGATCTTCATCATGATGACAAAGTAGGCCTAGAACTTGTAAAGGACAGGAACAGAGCAGATAATCTTATATTTCTTTTATTCCTTTGCATTACCTTTCTGCCTTTGCTAATTGGGAACCCCGAGGAATAAGCCTGTTGTCACCAGCTGGATCCCCCTTTTATAATATCCAGCTAAATACCGCATAAAGAATAGGTGACCCAGAGTTATTTACTAATTTAAAAGATAATTATCACTTCGGATAAATATGGGGGAAGATGTGATTATAAAATAATACAGATCTATAAGATAAACCTAAAATATCAGTGCCATCCAAGGAGACAAAAGTGCAATTTCGCTAGTGAATGCAATTCTAAAGTAAATGTTTTTAGAGTAGTTTTTCGTAGAATAGCCACACCTTGAGTTTAATGCATTTTAATCTGGGGGAACAATGATACATTTCACCAATGGTTTTTATAATTTCAGACCTGGGATTTGCTGGATGAGTTGCAAATGTATGAAAAATGGTTTGAGAAAACAATTTTTATTTTAATTAATGGTTTGTTTTGTCAAACCATTTTTATTCATTAAGTTGTTTGTTTTGATAGATATAAAAGCACATATCTTTCTAAAGCAATGTTTATTTCGTGTTTTGAGTGGCAGAAAAAATAATTGCATGTTTGAAATCTTTGAAATATGTTTTAATGCTTTTAAAATGACTTAAGAGCAAATGTACCAAATTTACCCACTTCTTGAGCAGTCCTGTGGTTGAAAGTTAGCTTTGCTTTCTAAGTTTTATGGAACTATTTAATATGTTCCTTGATAGTATCTTTTAAACTGCAGTCAGTGTCTGTACCTGTGGTATGATTAGACCATCTGACACACCTATAGCAAGATTTTGCAAAGAAGAGATACTACAGATACTGTGTAAAGGCTTGATTGAAGCTCTAAAAATGGATAGGAATATTTTTAAATATAATAGAACTATACAAACATGGTCTTTAATAGGATTTTGTTGGTAGATTCAGCATGTATGTGCCTGGTGTATATAAGGGAATTAGTTCTCAGTAAAGGCTAACTGCCTTTCTAATTTGAAATGCTTTTATTTTGATGAGACAAGGTATTTTAAAGGATTTGGATAAGCCTATAAAATCAGAGCCAAGATCAGTCTATAGAACTTCCTGAGTGCCTATTCAATGTGTATTTTAAGTTACTGAGAATTCATGCTGTTGTAGCATTCTCTGAACACATACTTGCCAGTAGTAACTAGTAATTGATACTTTATCATACACTAAGTATGTGGCAGCTATTGTTCTAAGTACATTATATATATTAACTGTTCAACCTTCACAACATGCCTATGAGACAGATATGATTCTTATCATTTTATAGATGAGTCGATGGAGGCATAGAAAAAGGAGGTGGTTTGGGACATCTGGGTGGCACAGTCAGTTGGGCATCTGCCTTTGGCTCAGGTATGGTCCCAGGGTCCTGGGATCCAGGCCCGGATTAGGCTGTCTGCTTGGGGGGGAGCCTGCTTCTCCCTCTGCCTGCTGCTCCCTGCTGCTTGTGCTCTCTCTCCCTCTCTCTGGCAAATAAATAAAATCTTTAAAAAGTATATAAAAAATTTTTTTAAAAAGGAAGTAATTTGTTTTAAAGACACATAGATAGCCAGGGCTTGAGGCCAGTTACTCTTGGTTTCAGCATCTGTACTTCTAACCACTGTGACAGACTACGTGCCAGGAGCTTGGTAAAATGGAGACTTTGTGCCATATTTCCAAGAAAGGGAAACTCACTAGAATTATAGAATTTCAGGGGTAAAAGCAGAACACCCCCCCCAAAAAAAGGTCATTTAATCTAACCGTTCTGCTGATGATTGTGCTCTCAAGGAGTCTGCAGGCTGCCGTGGAGATGGGGAGAAATAACAATACAGTGGAATCTCTATAATGAGCTGTTCAGGGACAGAAACATTGCCCTCCTTATAGGTTAAACATGTTATATCAAGCTTTTATTATATTTACTGCTGGGTCTAGGATCTGGGATTTGGCCCATGTTATTTCCAAATCCTTATATAATGAGCTGTGCTACTGCAGGTTTCTACCATTATAGCTATAAATACAAAACACACAAACACACAAAGGCATGCACCCAAGTATAAAATTACTAGGGAAATGGGAAGGATAAAAAAAAATGAATTGTTAGGTTGGAGGGATTATTACTGGTGGCACTGGTCTGGCTAGATCTTGATAGGAAATGAGAGTCATTTGGAAAGATTTCAGGGGCATCACACAAGTTGAGTACAGATTTGTGAGGGTCAAATGATGTAGACAGATTTCAGATGGTGCAATGACACACGTAAATTATTTCATAGAAAAGGGGAGCCTGTGTACTTAGTGCTTCCAAGTATGTTGACAGAATAAACGTAGGGGCCAAGAATCTGAGAGCTATATCAGAGATGCTGTCATAAATATCATTTCCCCAAGTTTTGGAAGGCAGAAATAGTTCATTATTTGTATTTGTGTTCTTCATGTCTTCGTGTAATAGTCTCAGTATCACTTGTTGAATTTAAGTGTACAAATGTTATGTAAGCAGAGGGGAGAATACATCAGTCAGTTAAAGTGTCATCCAAAAGGTAACATTCGAGTATGATAAGGGGGTTTATAGATAAGGGATCTTGTTTGGGGGGGGTGTGTGGAAGTGGGATGGAGGGTATGTTACATTCCCATTCCTGTTTTCTGTCATGGGAAAGAAAGCTACTAGGATATCACTCCTCTCAGTTTCTCCTGGCTTTTCCCCCGCAGTCATCTGCCTTCCAGAAAGATGGCACAATATACCTATTTGTTGACTCTGGGATAAGGAACTCAGGATTGCATGTAGCTCAAATCTTTCCTCCTTTCTCCTCTTGGGAACAAGCCCTTTTTCTCTTTCTCAAAATTTAATAATGGAGGGGCGCCTGGGTGGCTCAGTTGGTTGAGCTTCTGTCTTCAGCTCAGGTCATGATCCCAGGGTCCTGGGATCTAGTCCCACGTTGGGCTCCCTGCTTGGCAGGAGTCTGCTTCTCCCTCTGCCCCTAACCCCTGCTTGTGCTTTTGCTCTCTCCCATGATCTCTCTCTCTCTCTCAAATAAATAAAATCTTTGAAAAAAATTTAATAATGGAGCAGGGAGCCCCGCAGTTGCCCAGCACTGTCTACATCTGGATGGGTGTATCTGTGTAGTTCCTGGGTGAGCGTATCAAGAAGCCCATTGCTGCCAAATATAAGGTAGCTCTGTCCTTCACAATCAGCCATGTTGGTAATGAAAGTGATACTTGGTTCTCTCTCTGCTTTTTTTTTTTTTTCTTAGTATATTCAGAGCTTGGAGAGGGTTATAATTTATTGAGTTCCCTCAAATCTCAATATAGTCACCAGGGACAGGCATTCCTGGAAGTGAGTATTTATAAAAACATACAGGACTGAAAATGCATAATATATTTGGGACTTCTGTATGTCTGGAAGAATGAGCGTGATAGAATAACTGATGAAAGTTTAGGATTGAATCAAGAAAGGACTCACGGCATGCTAGAGTTGGATTTGATCCTTTGGACTTTATGGTTCTCTAAGTATTGTCTGCAGACCTCTGAGGTCTCCAAGAACCTTTCAGGGAGTCCAAGAGGCCAAAACTACATTCATAATAATACTAAGACATTGTTTACTTTTTTCATTCTCTTTCTCTCCTGAGTGTATAGGAAAGTTTTCCAAAGGCTACATGATGTGCAGTATTGCAACAAATTAAATGCCAAAACAGATATGAGACTTCTGCTTCTACTATAATAGAATATCTTTTAAGCCAGTAATTAAAGAGATTTGCAAAAATGTAAAGCAATGCCATATATCTTACTAGTGGGTTTTTTTTGAAAATAGTTTATCTCTCATAAATATGTTATTTGTGTTAACATAATGGGTTTATTTTTTACTGTATTAAATAAAAAATTCAAATTTTTGTTTATATTAACTTACAGTAACATATTAATTTATAATGCAGCAAATATTAATAAGTGTAACCCATGTAAATAAAAGCTCTTTGGGGCCCTGAATAATGTTTTACAACCATGAAGAGGTCCTGCTACCAAAAAAGGTTAATAGTGACTCCCATGGACAATGAAGAAATTTTGGAGGTTTTAAAATAGAGGAGCAACATAATCTGTTTTATATTAGACATTAAATTCTTCAATGGTTACAAAGGATGTCCATGACTAGTGTTGGTAAAGATGTAGGAAATGAATGTTCTTACGTTCCATTGGTAAGAATATGAATTGGTACAGCCTTCAAATGGGTGTTTTGGCAATATGTCCTGAATGATTGTAAATGAGCATATTCTTTGGCTTAGAAATTCTACTTTTAGGAATTTATCCTGAAGAATTACTGAACAAATGTTAAAGATAGAAACACCATATATTAATATTTATTGTAGTATTGTTTATAGTGATTAAAATTTTTTTAAAAAACGGACACTTGGGTGGCTCAGTCAGTTAAGTGTCTGCCTTCAGCTCAGGTCATGATCCCAGGGTCCTGGGATCTCTCTCAGCAGAGAGTCTGCTTCTCCCTCTGCCCCTCCCCCTGGTTGTGCACATGCTCACTCTCTCTCTCTCTCAAATAAATAATTAAAATCTTTTAAAAAATTAAATAAAACTATTTAAGTGCTCATGTTTTAGGTTCTGTCAATTTTGGAAATCTCCACTGCATGGGCCAGACTAAGCCTTGATTCCTTTCTTTAATTATAATGAGATGGAGACTTCTACATTTCAAGAGGCAGAGGCTCATGAAAAGTTTGCACATGCCCTTTATCCTCAGTCAAACTTGGTGCTCAAATAATGTTCCAAATGCAACTGCACTGCCTTCAGCCATCTCCCCCCAAGGTGAGAGAGACACTTAGAAGTCCAAAGGGTCCAGATAATCAGGGCTGGCATCATTCCCCCAGGACCTGCAAGGCAGCAGGAATAGAAATAGTACACAGTTCTACATCCACAGATTTTACTAGGCTACCTTTTCTAGGGCAAAATATTGTGTAAGCCCATAATAAAATTATTTTACATCTTTCTGTTGCCCTGTGTAGGATGTAAAAATACGAGTTTTTTTTTTTTTAAAGATTTTATTTATTCATGTGAGAGAGAGAGAGCATAAGCAAGGGGAGTAGCAGAGGGAGAGGGAGTAGCAGACTCCCTGCTGAGCTGGGAGCCTGACATGGGGCTCAATCCCAGGACCTGGAAAATGTGACCTAGGTGAAGACAGATGCTTAACCGTCTGAGCCACCTAGGTGCCCCAAAATATGAGTTTTTCACAAAGTACTTTTTTTTTTTATAAAGGAACAGAGTTCATAAACTACACAAGTTCTAATCAAAGGATTCACTGATGTGACTCTGTTTACAACAGTGCAAATATACAGATTTCTTAGTGTGAGAGTACAATGGCCCTTGACAATATTAGATTTGCTCTCACAAGAAGAAAGGGAAATGTACATGGTTGACACCAGAATTTTCAAGCCCATTTAGAATTTCCTTAAGAAATCCCGGCAGTAATCCAAAAATACGCAATTTGTAAAATTCTGGTATGGAAAGACTACTAGTAACCTCAAGAATGAAGAAAGATTTACTTCTAGGTTTTGTTTTGTTTTTTTTTAAGATTTATTTCTTTCAGAGATAGAGCATGAGAACTCACAGACACAAGAGTCGGGGGAGGGGCAGAGGGAGAGAATCTTAAGCAGTCTCCTTTCTGAGCATGGAGCCTGTTGTTGTGCTGGATCCCATTAACCATGAGATCATGCCCTGGGCCAAAAGCAAGAGTTGGCGCCTCAACTGGCTGAGCCACCCAGGCGCCCCAAGTAAGATGTACTTCTTATCTTTGTGCCTCTATAGGTAAGATTTTGGTTTTGGAAACCCTTTGGTTTTCTTCCTTCCTTCCTTCCTTCCTTCCTTCCTTCCTTCCTTCCTTCCTTCTTTCAGATTTTATTTGTTTATTTGACAGACACAGCAAGAGAGGGAACACCAGCAGGGGGAGCAGGAGAGGGAGAAGAAGGCTTTTGGCTGAGTTGGGAGCCCAATGCGGGGCTTGATCCCAGTTCCTTGGGATCATGACCTGAGCTGAAGGCAGCCGCTTAACGACTGAGCAACCCAGGAGCCCCAGAAACCCTTTGGTTTCTTTCGGAATTTCTTTCTTTGACTTTCTCTGGTTTGAAATTGATATGCCTAGGCATTCTGTTTTTGGAATTTATCCTATTTGGTATTCTCTGAGGTTCCTGGATACGTGGTTTGCTGTCTGATAATCATTTGAGGATATTCTCAGTCATTATTGTTTCAAATATTTCATTTGTTCCTTCCTCTTTCTTCTCCTCTGGTATTCTCATTATGTGTATTTTACACCGTGTATAGTTGTCTTGGATATTCTGTTGTTTTTCTCAGACTTTATGCTCTTTGCTGTTTGGTTTTCAAGGATACTAGTGGTATATTATCTAAAGACCTGGATGAAAAGAAGGAGGTGGCCTAGAAGGTCCACAGGAAAGGCATTCCAGAAAGAACAGCAAACAAAGCCCGTGCCTAGAGGCTTTAACTGGAGCAGGAGGATAAGTGAGAAATGGTTTTGAGAGAGAAAGGAGATGGAAGAGGTGAGTGGAGGGCCTTGTAGGCTATAGTGTGGGGGTTGCACTCTTCTACATATTTCAAGTAGGTAAGGGAATGGGAAGCCCATAAGAACTTAAGCAGAGGAGTGACACAATCTGAATTATGTTTTAAGATGATTACTCTTCCTGTATTGAGAGTGGATTGTAGTGGAGCAGGCCACAGCAAGGGCAGCCGGTTAAGGGACCATTGCAATCAACTGACCACCAAGGAATAATAGTGCTTAGGGCTAGACGGGTGGCAGTGTCGGTGAAGGTGGGTGGATAATGTGCAAACACTTGTATTCAAACAGTTTTACGAAGTCCAGTTTACTGCCCCATTTTACAGATGGGGGATAGGGTAATTTTTTTTTTTCCTTATCCTAATCCTTTTGCAGATGGTTGATAGGTTTTAATGTTTTTCCCTAATTCTAACCTGCAATTTTTTCACTCCCATATAGAAAGGAAAGCACAGAGTGTTATCTCCCTATTACAATCAGAAATCCACATTTGTAGATATCCTTTCTGAGAAAGTACACATTTCAGGTTTCTAATTCTAGCCCAATTTTTCTTTTACCATTTTTACATGTTGTGACAGGTGGCTTAGAAATACTTTGATTTTTGTCTCTTCATTACAGTGCATTGAATGTTGAAATCCAGTTGTTGGGTTTTTATTAGTTTAATATGTCTTTCAGCATTTTAATCCTCAAAATGTCATCAATATTAGAGGCTATTTCAATATATATCAATAGTATACTCAGGTTCTCAGAAGTTCTTTCATCAGTGGTGTCCAGAACAAGACCCCCAAAGTCATACCTCATTTCTGTTGCAGTGTTTTTTCTTTTTTTAATCTCTAGCATTTTATTTTGATCCCCCCCTTGGAATTTCTCTCTGCTTATATTGCCCATCTATTCTTTCATGTTGTCTACTTTATCTATCAGCACCCTTAGCATACCAATCATATTGTTTTATTTATTTTTTAAAAGATTTATTTATTTGAGAGACAGTACATGCACAAGCAGGAAGAGGAGCAGAAGGAGAAACAAATGCCCCACTGAGCAAGGAGCCTAATATGGAGCTCCATCCCAGGACCCCAGGATCATGACCTGAGCTGAAGGTAGAAGCTTCAACGACTGAGCCACCAAGGCGCCCCTCATAGTTGTTTTAAATTCCCCATCTATAATAATTCAATTCTAACATCTCTGCTTTGTCTGCTTCTAATGCTTAGTCTGTCTCTTCAAATTGTGATTTTTGCCTTTTCCGATGCCCTCTAATTGTTTCTTGATAACTAAACATGATCTACTGGGTAAAAGGAACTGTTATAAATAGACCTTTAGTAATGTGGTGATAAGGTGTGGGGGTGGGGAAGCGTTCTATGGTCCTATGATTAGGTCTCCGTCTTTTATTTTTATTTTTTTTTTATTTAAAGATTTTATTTATTTATTTGACAGCGAGAGATCACAAGTAGGCAGAGAGGCAGGCAGAGAGAGAGGAAGGGAAGGAAGCAGGCTCCCTGCTGAGCAGAGAGCCCGATGCGGGACTCGATCCCAGGACCCTGAGATCATGACCTGAGCTGAAGGCAGCGGCTCAACCCACTGAGCCACCCAGGTGCCCCAGGTCTCCGTCTTTTAGAAAGACTGACTGGAATGTGAACTTCACAAGTGTTTCTAAGTTTTTCTCTCCCTCCTTAAGTAGGACAGGAGGGCTAGAGCGAGCTGGAGTTGGGTATTTCCCTTCCTCAGGTTAGTTATACTTCGATAATACCTGACTAGGTTAGAATCTGGTTAACTCTTTCCCCTAACGGTAGGTCTTATTAAAAGGAGAATCCTCTGAGGTATTTCAAAGTAATTCCTTTCCTCTCCCCCTCCGGAAGCCCAGGGGGATTTTTCTCTTATATTTACTGTGGGAATGTGGTTGCGCACCTAAGGGGTGAATCTCAAAATATTGTTAGGGCTCCTCTATGACTGGGTCCCTTTGGAATTTTTAACTTAGTCAGACTTGTCTGCACTGAGCCTCTGGCAATTCATCAGTTAAGTTCGGATTTTCCTACCCTGGCACTGCTTCCCGTAGTGGTTTCTGCTTGTGAGTCTCCACTCTCCTAAACTACAGCTCTTTGTATTTGCCTGTCTCTCCAATCTTGGAGGTGGTGGTTTGCCCTGGGTTCTCCTCTCTCTTGGAGATCCAAGAAGAGTTACCGATTTTTCAGTCTCTCCAGCTTCTTCCTTGTTCTTAAGGTGGAGTGGTAACATCCAAGCTCTTATATGTGGAACCAGAAACTAGAAGTGTAAATGACTAAAAAAAAGAAGAAGAAGGAATGCATTAAAATTGGTGTTTAAGATCTCCATTAATAGATTTAAAAATAAATGAAGAAATTCATATAGGTCTGTAACCCATTTAACCATTTTTTACCAATTGCAGTTTCTTGGTTTTGATAATACATTACAATTAATGTAAAGATGTTACCAGTGCAGGAAACTTGGTACACAGGAACTCTGTAGCGTATTTTGCAACTTCCTGTAAATCCATAAATATTTGAAAATAAAGTTCTTAAAGTAAAATGAAGTTAGCCCAAGAAGAGAAAAAATTCAAAACCTTGATGTATAAAAAGCTTACCAATGAAAAAATACATTCTAGTAGAAAAGTGGACAAAAGTCATAAAGAGGTATTTTACAAAACATAGGTTGCTAAATTTATAAAAAGTTGTTCAAATTCACTAATAGTCAAGAAACAGCAAATAGAAGACTTACCACTTTCTACTGATCAGCCTAGTAATGTTAACAGTGGATGTAATAATACCAAATGTAGCCAGCTGTATGAGCAGAGGGGCACTCCATCTACTGCTAGTAGAAAGGTATGTTGGCACAATTTTGTAGGAAGCCAATCTGATAACACACACAGTCACAAAAAGTTGCAAATTAATATACAGGGATTTATTTAAGGAAATAAGGATATATATGGATACATTTGTAAGAATATTTTGGGGGGCACCTGGGTGGCCCAGTTGGTTGAGTGGCTGGCTCTTGATTTTGGCTCAGGTCGTGATCCTGGGGTCCTAGTATCAATCCCTGTGTTGGGCTCCATGCTCAGTGGGAAGTCTGTTTGGGACTCTTCCTTTCCCTCTGCCCCTTCCCTGCTCTCAAGCTCCCTCTCTCTCAAATGAATAAATAAAAAAAATTTTTAAAAAATCTTTAAAAGTGTGCTCCTCAAGCCTTAAGTATAATAAGGAATCTTAAGAACAGTAATAAGAAATGATTAAATACAAGGGCTGTCATCATTGTGGAAGAATGTTAAATGGTATGTTAAATGATGTTTGCTACAAAAAAAAAAAACAAATTTAAAAACATGAGAGGATATTTTCCAAAGGCTCCTTTCATGCCTCCATTAGGTCACTACCAACACTTCTTCCTCAAATGCAACCATTATCTTCTATTAGTATATCTTAGTTTTGCTAAACTTTAAATGCATTCAAACAATATACATATAACTATGTATGGTCTTTAATCATTCAAATTTATAGTTTTGCATTTTATCCATGTTGCATGCAAAAATAATATATAATTTTCATAGCTGTAGAGTATTTAATTGTATGCATATAGTAAAATGTAGTATCCATATATTTGTACTGTTACTAGTTTGGTACTATTAATAGTGTAAGAAAATCAAAGTATATATAAAGTATTATGTCCATTATATTTATAAAGGTTATACATAGGGAGAAAAACGTGGAGATAAATAGTAATAATTGAATGTCCCAGGGTAGTAGAAGCATAGATGACTTATTTTCTTCCTTGCAGTTGTGTAAGTTGTGTTTGATCATTTATTCTTTTTAAGATTTTGTTTTTAAGCAATGTCTACATCCAGCATGGGACTCGAACTCCCAACCCAGAGACCAAGAATCACATGCTGTACTGACTGAGCCAGCCAGGTACCCCAATCATGTATTACTTTTATAAAATCAAACAGACTTACATAAAATTTGTCAACTAAATTTATTAGACTCTGATTATTCTAAGTATACAGGAACAATACTCTTTTATATTTTTAGAGCTTATAATCTCAAAGATAAGCTAACATAAGATGGTAGGAACACCTAAACAAGCATAAGTCAAGTAACGCTCTTTGAAGAGTTAAGAGGAAATCTGTAAAGAAAAGAACGTGAACTTGGCACTTAGATCCAGCCTTAAGTCCTACCTTTATGATTTGAAAGAAAAAACTAAATAGCTCAGGTTTCTCATCTAAGAATGAGGATAATAATATTACATCATCTGAGCTATAATGAGAATTAGTCGATACATAGATGCCTAATATACAGAATATGTTTAATTATTAGGAGTTTCTTTTCCCAAAGAGAGTTGTGGTAATAAAAGAAGTAGGTCTCAGAAAGTTTGGAAAGAGAAAAGTAAAAACACAGCGAACACACTTGAGGTCCTAGATTATTCCGGTGGAGTCAAATAGGGTGGGGCAGGGCTGTGGCGGAGAAAGAAGGCGCCCACAAAGACTGAAAGGGAAGAGAGCTACCCCCTGAGCGAAGTACCGCTTCTGATTGGGGGTGGGGAGGGATCGTAGTAGAAAGGAAAATGGGAAACCCGCTAAAATATTTCTTACTGTCCCCCTGGATTTATGCTTCTTGAGGACAGCCACATGTCCGTCCAGTTCCTCTTCAATCTTAGCTCCTAGAACAGTGCTTGGCCCCTGGTAGATGCTCACTGAATATTTATGGAACCAACAAATGCTAAATTACAGTATTTGTTCACGTGGAATGCTTGTTCATACAACTTCTTCTTTTTAGAAGAAGAAATACATTATTTCTTGGGTCAGAAATACATTCTTTATTCATTGTTTTGACTCATTGACTATAATAGAGTTACTGGATGCCTACCTGTGCCTGAAAGTTGGCCTACGGTCATGAATAACAGGGTGAGCCCTGTCCTCCAGCAGCGGTGGGCTGGAGCCAGCCACCCTTACTTGTGAAGGTCAACTGTTAAGTTTTTAGGAATCTCGTTAAGCAGAGCCATTGCAAAAAATTAAATTATATGACTTTATGAATAAAATAAATTATATGACAAATAAAGGTAATAAACACCCAAATATATTACTTCCCGATTCCCTTATATTTTACCATCATGGATGCTTTGGAGGTTCTTTATCCTATGGTTTCCACACAGCAGAAATACTCTTACCCAGCATCGCTGCCCATCTGTTCCAGCTTCTGATAAGTGACTGTCGTGTTGGTAGTCTGAGTGTGGTCTTGGTGGAAGTGTCTTTACCACAGAAGTCGATAAACACCATAAATCAGGGTTGTTGCCCCCCCCACCTCTGGTTGATTTTTTTTTTTTTTTTTTTGCTTTTTAAGTATTTTATTATTTTTTAAGATTTTATTTTTAGATAATCTCTACGCCCAATGTGGGGCTCCAACCCACAACCCCGAGATCAAGAGTCACATGCTCTGCTGACTGAGCCAGCCAGTCCCCCCAGGAGAATCCATTTTTAAAGATTATAAGAACATCATTGAGTATCCTCAAAGAGAGTATCCTACCATTCATAGAGATCCCTAGGAAAGAATCTGGTTTGTGGGGTTTATGGTCAGGGAGCAGAAGGTGTGGCTAACTAGGGGTGTCTTGGTAGAGCAGGGCTTGGGCCCCTTTATGAGGCTAAGAGGCAAGGTGTTAGTCCCCCCAAGACGGGGGACCAGGAAGAGCAGAAGGGGCAGGGGTGATCCAAGTGGCAACCTATTCCTGAGAGCTGATATATCCCAGGTGGTAGCACGGAGGATGCCAGTGATTGCCTTTTGGCCACCGGACCCCGGGACCTGGTGTCAGGGAAGGGACTCAGGAAGCCCCTTGGTCAGCATCAGAGTACATGGGAGAATGACTGATATTAAGTCCTCCTCAACATAAGTGTATGCACATGTACACACACATGTACATGAATAGGCATGTGTATGTGTTGTGGGAGGAGTGGAGTTGAGACTATTTAAATACTCACATCTTGCCTTCATTCCCGGAAGAAGTGAGATCTGAGTCCTTGTGTGTGATATGGGAGCAAAGATGATGTGACTTGGCTGTACGGTGTGAGAAATGAGAGGAATGGATTTAACTCGAAGATTCTGGGGCAGGCAGAAGTGAGGAACAGAAGTAGGCACATGAATCCTGGAAATTGGAAGCCCATGACCTGAATCCAGTCCATACGTGTGACTACCGCAGGAAATTCTCCTGTGCCCGCCTCTCTGCAGTGGACCCTTCCTTGCAAGTGACCCGTGTTTTTGTTTCCAGGTTGGATAAGGCTTTCTCTTCCTTCTTGACAACAAGGTCCTGATAAATGTAGAAATATAGTAAATAATCCATGCTCCATGATTCATTTATTCTTTATTGCAGTGTGATAAATCAACCTAGGTTAGTAAGTGCTGATGAATTAGGTTTCATATTTTGTCAAAGCAAAGCCTAGCGCTTAACAGCTGAGGTCACTGGTTTCTCCTACAGGATTTAGACTCAGATGGATGGGAGTGCAAGTCTCAACTCTTCATTTCTAGCCATGTGATAGCAGTTGCCCTTATCAGGCCTCAGTTTTCTTGTCCATAAAATGGGGAGAATAATAGAACCATACCCATTAAATGATACAATGAATATAAAACACCTACCACATGTAGAAAGCATTCAAAAATTTAAAATTATTTTTTGAATTAATTTATTTATTTTAGAGAGAGAAAGAGCACAAGCCAGCGGGGTTGGCTGGGGGTGGGCAGAAGGAGAGGGAGAGAGAATCTCAAGCAGACGCCATGAGCATGGAACCCAGCATGGGGCGTGATCTCACAACCCTGAGATCACCACCTGAACCTAAACCAAAAGTCGGCCTCTTAA
Source organism: Mustela putorius furo (assembly GCF_011764305.1). Classification (NCBI taxonomy): domain Eukaryota; kingdom Metazoa; phylum Chordata; class Mammalia; order Carnivora; family Mustelidae; genus Mustela; species Mustela putorius. The sequence continues at coordinate 32,305,983 of NW_025422368.1, read as the reverse complement.
CTAATTGTGCTACCCAGGTGCCCCTAAATTTAAAATTGTTTTTATGGACTTAATGTAATGATTTTACATTCTTGCAAGCCAGAAATTGTGTGTATCTATGCACGTGTGTGTGCATGTGTGTGCATGTGTGTGTTTGTGTGACTATGAGCGTGCTGTGGAAATGAGGACCAGTCTTTGTGGCTCTAATAGCAGAATAGTCATTGCCAAGCTGTTGATATGCTCAGCTATCTGGTTTCTTTCATGCAAGATAATGTCTGGGAGCTATATCCCTACTGGTGCTGTATCAGGAGTTTTCTCCTTTTTACTGAGGAGTGATATCCAATTTTATGACTATACCACAATATTTTCACCTATGGATGGACATCTGGGTTATTTCCAGTTTAAACTTTTATGAATAAATTTGCTATGACCTTTCTTATACATGGTTGTGCACATCTGTTTTCACCTTTATTGGGTAGATACCTAGAAGTGGAATTGTGGGGTTATTGTACAGGTTATGTTTAACTTTTTAAGAAACTCCCATACCTATTTCCAAAGGAGTTCCACCAATGAACATCCCCCCCAGCAATTTATTTGTGTTCCGATTGCTTTAAATCTTCACCCGTCTTTGGTAACACTGATCTTTTTACTTTTATTCATCGACTGGTTGTGTACGTATCTCTTTGTGGTTTCATTTGCATTTCTCTGGTGAAAGACAATGTTGAGCATTTTGCCAGATTTTTGTCCTCTATGCTAATTTTGTGTTCTCAGTCAAATGGAAATGACAATAATCAAAAATCAATCACATCCACAGTATAAAATACCTTACAGTTTGCTTATTGATTAACCTTTATTCATACCCCAGCTAAATGAAGGGTTACTGTGTATCCATCTCTAGGACGTGTGTTAGTTTCTGCCTTTTCTGTGCATTTTTATTATTACTATTGTTATCTAATCGGTTTTAGCACAAAGTAACCTCTCTTTTGGTAAAAGCCTCCTGATTATTTATATGATAATCATGAAGTGGAGCCTTTCAGATTACTTAATACCTTGTATTTGGAGGCGTGCCTTTCTTTAGGAGTGCTCAAAGCCCTTCAAAGTTAATATTCATAGCATCTTTGTGAAGTGGGTGGGAAGCACTGGGAGGAGAAACTGCAATTTCAGAAGGCAAAGAGACTTAGCCCAAATCTTGAAGCAAACTGGTGAAATTTAGGCTGTCACTTGAATCACAGTCATCAGCTCTATCGCCAGATCTACTGACAGCCCATAAACCAAGGTATGTCTCCTTATGGGGTCAGGCTGATAAAGGTTTCAAATAGGGGCGCCGGGGTGGCTCAGTGGGTTAAGTCTCTGCCTTTGGCTCAGGTCATGATCCCAGGGTCCTGGGATTGAGCCCCGCATTGGGCTCTCTGCTCAGCAGCGAGCCTGTTCCGCATCCCCCGGCCCCCCTGCCTGCCTCTCTGCCTACTTGAGATTTCTCTCTCTGTCAAATAAATAAATAAAAATCTTAAAAAAAAAAAAAAGGTTTCAAATAAAGTCAAGTTGCTTCATCTGCTGATATAAAGTTAATATAGTTTTCCCCCCAAATCTTTGAGAACTGGAAAGTTATCACAAGCCGTGGCTTGGAGAGTCCCTGTGGATTTGTGAGCTGATGGTTATAAAGAAAACCAGAGTCATTCTGCCCCATGGAAAAAGATGTGTGAGAATGCAGTAATGTAGAAAAAAAAGTTTCAAAGAACAATGTACAAAAATCTCCTATCCTCTCGTACACACATAAATATTTTCAAATAAGAAGACTGTGTTTTGAAAAAAACAACAAAGAAAAGGATCGGACCTCTAGCAATAAAGAAATAAAACACACCAGTGTTCCGGGTTGGTTTTTCCCACATCTGAACATATTGCATATTTAAAGAGTCACTCTAAAGTAATATGTGTGATGTTTAACAAATATGCCAGAATCCACACACCCAAATAGGTGCTTTTTTCTCCAAAGTAGGCATCTAGGGATGTTTATACACTTTCTTCAATGTCACTTTGTCACTGATGAAAACATTTTTGGAATTGCTATTTTGGAATTGTCTTCAGAGCCTTAGGAACGTTCTTTTGAATGTCTTTGGGATTCTGTGGCTCTGTAAAAAAAAAAAAAAAAAAAAAAAAAAAAAAAGTACCCCTCAAATATTCTCTCACACTTTATTGTCTTAAGTCTTAGGCTCCTTATCTTGGGTCTCTTGTTACTCATCTTGTCATTCAGACATGACAATTAGCTCCACAATTTTAACTGCAACGCTCACTGCTCTTCTTGACCACCATCTGGATTCTTTTTTTTTTCTGGCCTGAGTTGCTACAGGTAGCTCCGTGTGAAAACTCTTTTGGTCCAGCCTCACACCAGGAATAATTTTCTCACCCAACCCCAAGGTATACAGAACCACACATCCAATGCCTCTATCATCCCCAGGAGCAGTAAACAGAGATCTAGTGGCAGCAATTCTCATCCTCTAAGAGCAAAACGAACCTGGGAAAATGGCCCACGATCATTTGGTACCAATGACGGACGTATAGTGGATGCCATGTAGGTTCAAGATGCACAAGGAAAATAAAGGTTGCAAAATGGCTATGAAGTGGTAGGACAGGATTTCTGCTATCAATCTGAATGCTGCAGGGACTCTCCCACTAGATGAAGGAAGGCTGATTTCAGGGGCAGCTCAAGTTCGTGTCTGGCCTCCATTATATTGGGTTGAGCTATGGCTCTGCTCCATGCCTTCTCTCTGGGACCCACACTGATGAGACCTGTCTCTTGATAGAGGAAAATGAGACATAGTGAAACATACCCTCACATTCAGGGCGCTGACAGCAGGAAATATACTGCATGCCGTTGTTGGTTGAAGGGAAAACTAGTTCAGATTTATTTTTTAAAGGTAGAGTTTTTAAAAATTATTTTTATTATATTGTATTTTTCATTATTGTTTGTTTTAAATATCTTTATTGTGGGGAGGGCGTTTATGTTCCTAGAGATCTCCAGCAACTGGAAACTATTTACACTGTATAAGCCAAAGCAATCGATGGATAAATGGAAACACCAACAATAAAAGCACATTAGGGTTTTCTTTTGGATAGTACAGTTTAGAGTGGCATTTACCAGTTTATTTTTTTAATTGCATTTTACCTGAATTAATAGAAACACGAGAAGTGTTTTCGAATTGCAGGAAAGCAGTTTATCTTAAATACAGAAACAGGGAGGCTCTATTTGTTGGCAACTCCAGGAGTTCCCAAAGAGAAATATGAAACTGGCCCCAGACCCAGAGGGCAAGGAGAGACCAAAGAAAGAGGGAAATCATTCCCAATTGGTAGGGGATGGTTTCTGTGTTTTTTTTTTTTTTTTTTTTTTGTGGGGGTGATGGGAGGAAGGGGCTGAAAGAGAAGGAGAGAGAGAATGTCAAGGAGGCACCAGGCCCAGCACAGAGACCAAAGAGGGGCTCAACTGATCTCATCACCGAGAGATCACGACCTGAGCTGAAATCAAGAGTTGACCACTTCGGGCGCCTGGGTGGCTCAGTGGGTTAAAGCCTCTGCCTTCGGCTCAGGTCATGATCTCAGGGTCCTGGAATCGAGCCCCGCATCGGGCTCTCTGCTCAGCAGGGAGCCTGCTTCCTCCTCTCTCTCTGCCTGCTGCTCTGCCTACTTGGGATCTCTGTCTGTGAAATAAATAAATAAAATATCAAAAAAAAAAAAAGAGTTGCCCACTTAACTGAGGGATCCGCCCTCCCACCGCCTTGCCCCCCCCCCCCGCCCCCCAGACCTCCCAGCGGGTAGCAGCTTTGATAAGCAAGGGAACTTACACAAGAGGCTTGCAAGGGGCGCCTTGGTGGCTCAGTGGGTTAAAGCCTCTTCCTTCAGCTCAGGTCATGATTCCAGGAGCTTGGGATTGAGCCCCGCATCCTTTCCTTCGCTTTCCTGCTCAGCAGAGCCTGCTTCCTCCTCTCTCTGCCTGCTGCTCTGCCCATTTGTGATCTCTCTGTCAAATTAAAAAAAGAAAAGAAAAGAAAAGGCTTGCAAAATTTTACATAGAGGTTTTACTGAGGCTCAGTCACGTAGATGGGCCATGGGGATGGCCATGTGGATGTCCATGGTGTGGACTCGGCAACACTATACAGCCAAGGTTGCATCCTTGAAATCTCCAGGGCTCTGAGAATGGTGGGCGGAGCATACATTCCAAAGATAGAGAAGGGGCTAGGGAGCCTCTGATTGCCTGGTTGCCCGGGGCCAGTGCTCAGGGCATCCCAACATCCTGTGCCCTTCAAGGGCCTCCTCCAACACTGCGGTCATGGCTCCTGCTTCAAGATGACCAGTTTGTGGAATCCGTGGATACTGCTCATAGGATGGGGTAAGTCAAAACCCAGTGCATACTTGGCGGTATTTCTCATGCCAGATTTACCTGACGAATCTGACTTAAAACCAAAAAGAAGCCCACCTACTTATTGAAGGCACAATGGATTCATGTCAGCATATAGATTGTGCCTAAGAGAATCAGTCCGTAAGCACGCGTGGGAAGGATGCAGTCCGGAGTTTATGCGGAGAGGAGGGCAGGGGAACCGAGGCAGGCTTCTGGGCAGGGAGGGGAGGCCCACGCCTCTCTGTTCTTGTCTCCATCAGCGAGGCTGCCACATCTCCTCCTGGAAGAGGAGCAGAGTAGTTAAGGCAGGAAGTTATATTGCATTTTGTCTTCTGTCCACGCACTTAGTTCGGCTCCCCACATGCAGGGGAGAGGACAGCAAAGGCACTCTGTCAAAGCTCCATCATCGAAATCCTACAAAGGAAACAGATTTTAAAAGCCGCAAGAAGGATTTATGACTTCAGGGACCTTTGTGAGTCCTTTTATTAGCCTAGTACATCACTTCTCCCCCATCTTTATGCTGACAACACTGCTCAGCCCTTCTCTGGATTTCTTGTCAAACTGGGCAACTATATAAAATGAACAGACAAGAGCTGCTGCTGATTGATTCCCAGGTTCGCCTGTACATTAGGAGCAATTTTATTCTGCTAAGAGATTCTCTTATGCAGTCTTCCGGTGAGGGGGCTCTTGGATTGTTTCTGACAACTATGTGTTTTTAAAGAGTTTTATTTTTTCTTATGGTTGTCTTCCTAGGATCATAAATCACCATGTAAAGAGAATAGCATGCTAGCCTAAATAGCTCTACAGAAGTTCTTTGAGAGTCTGGAGATGGCTCTGAGTAATCTGGCTTGGCTACCAAAGTTGGCAAATGGGGTTGACCCTTCCAAGCTGTCTACATGGCTGGCCTTTTTTTTCTACTCACTTTACTTAGAAATGTGCAGCTCATAAGGGAAATCTCAAATATCTTCTCCGTAAAGCTTTTCTGAATTTTGGCAAGAATGAGTTAATTTCTCCCTCCTTTGTATCCCAACAACAACAACAAAATAGTTGCAAAAGTTTCATGAACATTTACATGATCTCCTGGCATTATTCTTTGACCCATCAATTCTCTACAACAACCCTGTGATGTCTGCACTGTCATGTTCTGAGACGCAGAATACTTAAATGACTTGACCAGGATCATACAGCTACAAAGTTGAAGAACGTGAATTTTAACCTATACAGAAGCAGTGTGCCTCCAGACTTTATCTTTTTATTGTTGATATATTTTTTAAAGATTTTATTTATTTATTTGACAGAGATCACAAGTAGGCAGAGAGGCAGGCTGAGAGAGAGAGGGGAAGCAGGCTCCCCACTGAGCAGAGAGCCCGACTCGGGGCTTGATCTCAGGACCCCGAGACCATGACCTAAGCCAAAGGCAGAGACTCTAACCCACTGAGCCACCCTGTTAATATTTTTTTATTGAAGTGTATTTGACATACAGTATCTTGTTAGTTTCAGGTGTACATCATAGAGATTTCAGTATTTTTATATGTTAAGAAATGATACTCACAAGAAGTCTATTTACCATGTGTCACCAAGTTAGATGGTATTTAAGGCATTAATCTGGGCCCTCCACAGCATCCTCTTTATACTATTATATAGTATAATATAATAGCCTAAAACTTCAGGAAAGATCACAACCTTAGTAGCCAATCTTTACCGGGTATTGAATATGGCTGAGATACTCTGCCAAATGATTTCACAAAGATTGGCTACACAGTTTGTGGCACTGAGTGCAAAACGAAATTGGGGGTCTTTTGCTCAAAATGGTACTAAAATATAAAGCTTTTTCCCTTTCTTCCTTGGTCTCTCTCTTGACTTGGTCACAGTGTTTTTCCTTTTGCTCCTTAATTGTGGTTCAATTTTTTTTACTGATTACTAATGTAAAATTTACCTTTTAACTTCATATTTATGTGTGCTGATTTTAAACACAAACATAATATTTAACTTACCTGCCAAACCACTAAAATTACACGACTAATGTTGCTTGTGTATTTTGTTGCTTTTTATTTCGTCATTTTTGTTCCCGTCGGAGTAGTGGAATACTGTGAGAAACTAGCTCAAGTGTTTTTATTTCACTTCTTGAGAAGTGCACATTCTACCAACACTTTCTACATCTGATTGATTGCTGAGTAAGTAAAGGCTGCATGAAGAACTGGGGGCTACCCTATCTTTCCCTTTCCTTTACCCTCATAATTTTCAGCGTAAATGTTTGCCTAATGCAGGGAAGTGATATGCAAGTAAGAAAGGGTGTGATGGGGTTCCTTGGTTGTTCCTGCTTCTTTGCAAACCCTACCTTCTTTTCTTTCATGGAGATAGAGCTGACCTATAACAGTCCAGTAGTTTCAGATGGACAACATAATGATTCAGTGTTTGAATATATTGTGAAATGATCACCACAATAAGTCAAAACGCATCACCATACATAATTACATTTCTTTTTCCTTGCAACTAGAACATCTATTTTCTTTCTTTCCGACAGGTTCTAGTTGCGAAGGGAAGGAATACCTCTCAGTCTGTCCGTGCCCCCATTTACTCAGGTAGAGACCCATTGCGTGTACCTGATGCTTGCTTGGAATCTGACTGTACACGATGAGTCCCCTGGACTTCTGTGCTCATGGGCATCCTGAATGTTATCTGCTTGTGGAGTGAACAAGGAACTCACCGAGGCACATACCGTGCACATAGCCTCCCCCTGCACAGGCTCCATTGTCATATTACACTTCACTGACAACACACGAACTCCATGATGAAATTATGAAGAATTTCAAGTTAGTGACAGCAGAGCTTTACGCCAAGTGTGGGGCCCTGTTCGTTCTCAGGTTGCATGTTCATGAAGTTGGCCCTGGCTATGAGATAGTACCTAATTTTTAAAAATAATTTTCAGATGAGATAGTGATGGTGGGAGAAGTAATATTCATTCCTAAGGGGCACCTGGATGGCTCCGTCGGTTAAGCCTCCGACTTTGATTTCATCAGTTAAGCCTCCGGGTCAGGTCATGATCTCAGGGTCATGAGATCAGGTTCCACACTCTGCAGACAGTCTGCTTGAGATTCTCTCTTCTTCTGTCCCTCCCTCTGCCTTGTGCACTCTCTCTCTCTATCAGATAAATAAATAAATCTTAAAAAAAAATAAAAGTAATATACTTCAGTTCAAACAAACAGAAACAGGAAGAGCCTCAATTGGAACTTTGGTTTATCTGTCTAATCCTAGAGCTCATATTTCTAATTATTCAGTACTGTAGTAACTCAGCTATGCAACTTCCTATAACCATTTGTGGATTTTAGAAATCTAAAAATAATGATCGCTGGGCTATGAAGAGTCCAAAAATGGTGTACTGTCTCTACTCATTTTCCCCTGTAGCACTTAGCTAAAGTACCTTACCTCCTATTATACTTAGTATTTTCTAAATACATTCTTTCCCAATACATTACCTTATTTTATCATCACCACAATCCCAAGAATGACTTGGAGTTGTTACTCACTTTGTAGGTGAGGAAATCGGGCCTCAGATATATGAAATGACTTTTCTAGGCGACTCTTTCTCTCAAGGTCAGATCCAAGGCTGGAGTTCTTCCCTTTCCAAGTCACCTCTTGAGTTAAAACTCAAACAGAACAGGACTGTGGACAGATGGTAGAGGAAGGGAAAATATTGGCTCAAAAAGCAAAATGAGGTTTTCAGATTTCCTTTACATAACGGGGAACATGATTTCGTGGGCAAAACCTGTGAACTGAGGTCAGAAAGGCTGGACTTTATGGCTGCCACTTATTAATTAAAGAAACTTGGAAATTTCCACTTCTAAGCCCCCAGATTCTCATTTGCAAAAAAAAAAAAAAAGGTATTTATAGGACCTCAGAAGACTATTGTATCAAATAAGAAAACTTCTGGAGTTCAGTAACAGTTAGTTTTTCTATCCCTACCACTCATATAATCTATTGCTCTACAGATACAGAGAACTCAGTCCAATATCCTTTTATTTTGAGGAAGCTATTCTGGCCAGAGATGAGTTCAGAATGAAAAACACCTAGAGTCTTATGTTCTATTCTTCATCTTCCCATGATCTCTGACTCTGAATCTATCATGTCATCATTATTTAGGTATGAGGAAGACACACCACCATGTCCTGTGGTTAATGCATTAAAGATATGCTTAATGTGCAAGACTATGGACATCCCAGTCTTTGTATGGTACCAGTTCAGAAATTTCATTGCAAGTCATTTAAAAATATGAACTAATGTGTACTCACTAATGTCTAGTTTGACCACACTTACTAGATTTGAGATCATTATTAATTTCTTTAATATTGTAATAACATTGATTTAAATGAACCTTTATAACATAGAAAGAATATAGTATTTAGCAGTAATTAACATCTTTTAATGAGGAAGAATTGCCAAGTAGTTTTCTCTCTTGGCTTTGTTGTAGCAATGGGCAGCTGGATGAAAATTCCACTTAATCACAGAGAGAATATCTCATGTGTTAAATTTGCCTTCAATGGACTAAAAAACATGCTTTGGTACTATATTTTATCATAAAAAGGCACATTTGAATCACCAGTGTCATAGAATGTGAAACGTACAAATGCCATAAACTTTATAGATAAAGCTATTCACCTAGAGATCACATAGATGATACAGAATGAGTGCAGAAATTTGATCTGTCTGTCTGTTTGCTCACTGACTTGTGTGGGTCTTTAATACTGGCTTTGCTATTATTATTCCTCTAGAATCACAATATAAAATTTCATATTTTTATGTACATTTATAGTAAATGTTACCCTTTGCTAACCAGAGAGGCATTTAGGCAATTGCCGGGTATGAAAATTGCTGACATTTTCTGAATTTCAAATGACAAATGAGATGCTCCTGTCAGTTTACTGTATAACTCCAGAGCATATGGTGCTTCTGCTGGTGGGTGTGATTTCAAAGTTTGCAAATCACACCATGAGAAAGTCCCTCTGGTGGGCTCCTGGAACACTTAGCAACTGTGAATGTGAAGTGACAGTACAGAGGGAAATGACTAAAAAAAAAATAGCTTTTTTTTTTTTTTTGGACAGTGAGAAAGCAGTACAAAGTGAATGCTAAGTTAATTCAGGGAGGTGGTGGGATAAAGACACCCATCTAGCAAAGGGAAAAAAAAAAAAGAAGCAGTTTTCCCTTTTATAGAACAAATCAGGAAGTTATCTAAATTCTTAAAACAGAGTGTATAATGTCAGATTTCAGAGCAAGAATAAGAATTAGGAAACTGACTGGAATTAGAATAGTCATCAACTTGGCCACACAGAAGCTTAGAAATGGAGGGGAGATCATTTCAAGGGATAGAGAATGGTGCTGAAATCGTAGCTACACCGGAAAGTACAAAATAACTCCAAATGATAAAGATTTGAAAGGAAAGCCTCTGCCATTCAAAATGGGGCAGCTTACTTAAGACCAGCTTGTGACAGAATCCCAGGTCTTCATTGTAGCCTGAATTAATGGGTCCCTTAGTTTTGCTGTGTTCCATAATGTCCACATCCCAGAGAATTTCTACATAATGCTGAAGCCACCAGTCAGTGACATGAAAAGCCAGTGAGATTTGTTACTGGAACTGATCGACTGGCCAGTTCCATCCCAGTAGTTCAGCCAACTGCCCTAAGGACCATGGCCCCAGACTCTTCCTTGGAATTCAAAAACATTTCCTGTTATCAACCACAAAGTTTTAATTTAATTGCATGCCTCAAGAGTGCAGAAGTGTGAGTGACTTAAAATGATGCCTCCAAACTAGGATTGAACTCGACCACCAGCTTTTTTGGGTCTCCAGCTTGTAGACAGCTGACGTGCAACTTCTGAGTCTCATTAACCATGTGAGCGAATTCCTAGAATAAATCTCTACCTTCGTACCTACCTATTTATCAGTCATCATGTTGCTTCTGTTTCTCTGGGGAACTCTGATTAAATACACTACCTAAGGGCTTAGAACAGTGCCTGGCTTACTAAAAGAGTTCTGGGAATGTTCACTTTAATTGCTGTTTTTAGTATCATCATTATACCTCTGACCCCTTTCCTTTACCAATGGCATCATTCCTACAGTCTTTGGATTAGTCCTAACCAAGCTTATTTTCAAAATTCTGTAGAAAGACATCATTGGTGAGTAAATTTGATTTATAGGAGCTGTCTGTTTCTTTTCTTAAAAGTAATGGTTATTAGGCCCACTCCATCTTATTTGCTTGCAAATCTTAGTTTTTCCGTACTTCTCCAAGAAATATGGCAAAACATTCAAAGCCTCTATAGATTTTTGTTTTGTGTGACACTTTGCGAGCAGATAAAGAATTGCTTACTGAAGACATTTGAATAGAACTAGATTTAAATTTACTTCCCAACTGTTTACCTTTTCCAAGTTTCTTTAGTAAATGAGAGTATACATCTTGAGATAAAGGAGATGGCTGTTGATATTAATGCTCAACAAAATCCAGACAGTCATACGGTGCAGCTCTCCAGTGTTCTGCTTTCATTTAATATCAAAGTATCATAGAAAAAAGGAGAAATAATGTAAAAAAAAAAGGTGGTGTACAGAATCCAACAGAAAATCATGACAGGAAATATTAGATTGTGTGTTACTTTAGGGCAAGGTTATAATATCTTCTTCATTCTTTGTAGCTTCACCAGACTTAATAAATGTTGACTGAACTAACAGTCATGGATTATGCCCTTCATACATTAGAAACAGAACTTTTCCCTCAACATATAATTAGCATATTTCTTCAGAGCAGCAGGATAAACAGAGACTGCTAGGTGTTTATAGCAATGCTATCATTTCATTTTATAGAGAAATAATACAAAGAGAACGAGAAGATAAGTCATAGTTTCATGCTGGGTAACTCTAGGCAATTATCTATTACTATTATATCCTTATTAGTAGAGATGCTATTGTGATTCAATGTCACAAAACATTACCCTTCTCTGACAGATATTATAAGCCAAGCTGCTTACAAGAGCTAGTCAGCCTCAAAATGACAGAAGTCCTGTGTCCCCATCAGATCCAGTGTTAAGAAAAGTTTCATCTTTCATCTGTCACACTTAATTGATGGATGTAACATCAACTGCAGGACCCACATTTGTAATAAAAAGGTATGTAGGTGTTCGACTGACATAATGCTCTGAGGATATGGGCTGCTGCGTCATGGGGAAGGAAGCCACTGGGATAGGGAATCGATAGCCTTGCAGGAGAACGTAGTCGGGTGTGAGACATAAAGGAGTGCCAGGAAGCTACCAAGTTCAGCTTGAAGGCATGGCCAGTGCAAATCACTCCAAGATTACAGTAGTACCAATTGTCTCTGAGAAGCAGCCATGGGAACACAACGGTTGCCAAAAGCAAACCAGACTAATAATGACCCTTGAACACTAAATAAGTACTTCAAACCAGGTTTTCATGACCCTAACAAACAAGCAGGTCCACAGAATGCCTTGGTGAGAGGGAACAAAGCATTCCCATAGGTGGACACATGAGAAGAAGGCTGCTTTCTAGTTGTTTGGGCCCATTAATCGTCTCTGGCCCCTCAACCACAAATCCCCTCTTCATTGCCCTGCTAGTGATACTGGAACTCCATCTGATGAAGATGAATTGCTGTGATGTCTCAGCTCTCAAGATGTCCTCAGGATAGGGGAAGAGATAGACAAGTAAATAGACAATGGGGAGTTCCTGCCCCTGTTGGGCAGGAACACAAGGTACTTTGGAGAAGGGTAGGATAGTGACCCTGTTTCTATTGCTGCATAACAAATTAGTCCAAAACACAAAACAACAATAAATATTTATTGTCTTACATAGCATCTATGCATCAGGAATCTGGGAGTAGCTTAGTGGAATGATTTTGGCTTGGGATCTCCAAGGTTATTGTCAAGGTGTCAGCCGGGGTCAGACATTGGAAGGTGCACCTAGGACAGACTTTGAAGATAGCTCACTCACATGATGAGCAGCTGACACAGCTGTTGGCACAAGTAGCTTAGTGGAATGATTTTGGCTTGGGATCTCCAAGGTTATTGTCAAGGTGTCAGCCGGGGTCAGACATTGGAAGGTGCACCAGGACAGACTTTGAAGATAGTTCACTCACATGATGAGCAGCTGACACAGCTGTTGGCACAAGGCTTCACCACACTGACCTTTCTGAGGGCTGGTTGAATGATTTCAAGATGTGAAAATGGGCTTTCACTAGAGTAAGTGATAAAAGAGAGCCAAGTGGGATGTGAGCCAAGTCACACATTTGGCCATGCCCTCCATGTGACACAGGACAGCTTTATTCAGTCAGAAGGAGCCCACAGGAGCACAAGGGTCAGGAAGTAAGATCACTGTGGGCCATCATACCCTCTGGCTACTGCAGATTCCCCAGAACAAGCGGGGGGGGGGGTGGCAGAAAGCTTCCTGCAGGAGAGAACACTGGACCTGAGTTTGAAGGGCTTTGCTAGCAAGTATGTAGAATAGAAGGGTTTTCTGAGCAGAGCTATGAGTGTGTGCAAGGGTATGACAAGATGAAAAGGTAATGGAAGGTGTTCTAGTACCACTCTGTGGTAGGATTCAGTGTTTTGAGGTTAGGAAGATGGTACTGGGAAAATTCAGGGAGAAATGAGTCTGGATAAATCATCGGTAAAGTCACAAAGGACCTGTATTGACATTTTGCTCAGAGGAGATGGGTAATTATGAGCCAATTTTAATCAGGATTATGTTTCCAAATACGTGCATTTCAGAAGGAAGGCACCCAGATTCCAATACAGTGTTAATTTCCAACTCTTCTTAGAAGGAGAGTCAGATGTCTTCAGTGTGGACTTCCTGCTTTCCTCTTTGTTCCTTCTCCAAGTGTTCTTCTCCTTAAACACATCTGAAGCATAAGGGGTGTGGCCAGGATATATTGAGAAGTTGTGTTCCAGATTTCTCCATCAATCCTGGGAAGTTTCCTTTAAAGACCTGCTGCTGAGCTGTGGGTGTTGCAAGGGACTCTGGTTGAAAGTAGATCAAGAGAGATCAGCCTTAGTCTCTGACAGTGGTTGAGCCAAGGGACATCATTGCTTTGAAGGACATTTTATACGTGTCAATGTGGCAGATTTTTCAGTTATAATCATAAGCAAGAAAAATAATGCTGTCAACATTAGCGTTTTCTTTGTTTTGATTTTTTAAATTTTATTTGATTTTTTTGAGAGAGAGAGTGTGAGTGAGTGGGAAGGAGGGGCAGAGGAGAGGGAGAGAGAATCTTAAGCAGACTCCATACTAAGCATAGAGCCTGACTCAGGGCTTGTTCCCTTGACCCTGAGATCATGATCTGAACTGAAATCAAGAGTTGGATGATTTACTGACTAAGCCACCCAGGAACCCTAACATCCCAACATTAGTGTTTTCAAAGGTGAGAGACAACTATGCACACACACATGCACACCACACAAACACACACACACACACAACAGTCCTGGGACCATGGATTAGGAAGCATTATCTGTCTCTTCCAGGAACAGAACCAATCTGTTAAATCCAATTTTCAGCTTTCCATAAAAGAAGGAATAGGAATAAGACAGAAAATTAAAATCCGTACATAATACTCCAATCTTACTTTTTATTACTACTGTAATATTCTTCTCTTGACAAACTTCAGAGGTGTAAGCAAGTCAGTTTACATGTAAGAAATGGCCTAATTTTAGTCTCTTCCATGAACTCATTCCCATGCCTTGATGCTTTGCCTCCCTTTCTTAAGACCATTGGCTAACCCACTAAGCTAAGGAATAGGCATGGTAACCTTTACATCTCTGGCAGATTGAAAAGATCCCATTTTATAAATTTCACTTTCCAAAGCTGTACTCTTATTGGAGATGCTAATGGATGTGGGAAGTGTGAGATATGAAAAGAGATATGGTAAATCACAAGATATATAATCGGTCTTTGAATAATTTAAAATTTAGTGTACTACTAAACCCTGTGTTTTGCTTGCTACTGACATAATTAGATAACAAAGGGAAGAGTCATTAAAAAACTCTTAATGAAGAGGAAGTCCATATTGCTGATTCCTGGCCTACTATTTTCCCAGAAGTTCCTTAACTGAACAAGTATAGCTCTTAGGAAATGCTCATACACTTTTAAAATTCACTGTCCAGGGGCGCCTGGGTGGCTCAGTGGGTTAAGCCTCTGACTTCAGCTCAGGTCATGATCTCAGGGTCCTGGGATCAAGCCCCACATCAGGCTCTCTGCTCAGCCGTGAGCCTGCTTCCTCCTCTCTCTGCCTGCCTCTCTGCCTACTTGTGATCTCTCTCTGTCAAATATATAAATAAATAAAATCTTTAAAAAAAAATTCACTGTCCATTTAAAAGAAATATAATCTTTTTTTAGAGTTTACCTTGGGACCTTCTACCTCCTTATTCAGTTTACTCTGAGATATTTCTTGGTTCCTTATATGTTTTCTCAGTGCTTTGTTACTGACTTTTACCACTCATGATCTGTAGAGGTCCAAGCACTGAGGAACCTTCCCAGCAGCTGACAGAGATACAGGAAACCCTGGCTGACAGGGGCAGAACTCCCAAACAGGAGAGAGGCAGCGGAGTTCACAAGGCAAGGGCAGGGTGGAGGGTGCTAACTGACCCCAAAGTTCTCTTCCTCAGTTCCAGCTATTTGAGTTGACTGTGGACAAAATCTCAGTTGGTCACTTAGTTTCTTAGCAAATCCAATAGTTAATTTGGTGGGTCGACTTAACGGGCACAGATATGTGGTCAAACATTATTCTGAATATTTCTATGAGGGAGTTTTTGGATGAGATTAACATTTACATTGGTAGAATGAGTAAAGCAGATTTTCCTGCCTAATATGGTTGGGGCTCATCCAGTCAATTGAAGGCCTGACTAGACCAAAAAGGCTGATTGTCTCCCAAGTAAAAGAAAAATTCCTTCTTCTTATGTGCAGAACTGGCTGCCTCGGGAGAGTATAATTATTTTGGGGGCAGGATGGGACAGGGAAAACGTCTCTCTTTCTAATGTCACAAAAGTCTTCTCTATTTCATGGAAGGTGCTCAAAATTTTCCCTCATTCTTTTTTTCTTGATATATTTCCAGCACTTTCAGGGGTTCCTGGGGTGGGGGGCTCAGGGGTTAAGCATCAACCTTTGGCTCAGGTCATGATCTCAAGGTCCTGGGACTGCACCCTGTTTGGGGCTCTCTGCTCATTAGAGAGTCTGCTTCTCCCTCTCCCGCTGCCTTTCCTCCCTGCTCCTGCCCCCTCTCTCTCTCTCTCTCAAATAAATAAATAAAATCTTAAAAAGAAAAGAATACAACATTTCAAACAGTTATTTTTTAGTGTTTTTGAATCACCTGGGATGCTGAGAGGAAATCAGAAACTGCATTAGGTATTTCCACAGAAGGAATTTAAAATAAAGCATTACTTAAACAAATGCTGGAAAAATGAAAAAAGCCAAATGTGAACATTAGGTAGCACAGAGACAGTAATTACAGTAGGTAGCCACCACTCTGGGCCCTGGAACAAAGGAAAGAGATTGGAGTTATTTAAACCCAGAAGCTTAAGGAAGTGGCCTTTGCAAGGTTAGAATTCAGGCTTCTCAGAAAGGAGAGCTATTCAGCAGCTTCTAGCAATTCAGGAAATCAGAAGAGTGGCCCCTGGATTTAGGACTCAGAGCTTGGAGGAAAGATGATTCCCAGCTGGTACTTCCAGGTATCTGGGAGTGAGGAAGAAAGCTGAAAAGGGTACCACTGCTACCACTAGGCTATTGTTGCCAAGATGGGAACAACTGGCATATAAAAAGCGTCTCCATGCTCTTTCTCTCTACTGCCCTCTATTGGTCATCTCTAACAGACCTAAGAGAACTATAGTACTAGCCCCCCATTGTCTGGGGTTTCCGTTTTGTTTTCTGTGGTTTCAGTTACCTGTGGTCAACCTTGGTTGGAAGTAGATATTCTTCTTCCGACTTATCATCAGAAGGTCAGTGGTAGCCTACAGCTATGTCACAATGCCTACGTCATTTGCCTCACTTCATCTCATAATATAGGCATTTTATTACCCGATATCATCACAAAAAAGAAGGATGAGTACAGTTCAATAAGATATGTTGAGACAGTGAGAGACCACATAATACAATGTTTATTACAGTATATTTTTAATTGCTTTATTTTATTATCATTGTTGTTAGTCTTCTACTGTGCCTAATTTATAAATGAAACTTTATCGTAGGTACTTATGTCTAACAACATAGTTAGGGTTCAGTACTATCTGTGGTTTTGGGCATTCACTGGGGATCTTGTAACATACCCCTGTAGATAGTTTTCGCCACATCTGAGCCCTAGCATTACAGACTAGAGAGGGATGGGTTTTGGTCTAAAAGACAGTAGCTTAATAACAAGCAAGTTTATTGTGAACAGAAAGATTTGAAAACTGGTTTTGATAGAGAAGAAAACCTAGGGAGATAGATTCTCATGGAATTAGAAGGGAATATGAATGAAATTTCTAGCAGGGTAAACAGAGAACAGGAAGTTATTCTTTTGCAGTGTCAGCTTTGAGATATTTGATGTCTCTAGATAATAATGTTAACATGGAAAGGTTAAAGCTAGTTGAGAATACTAGCAGGTATGTAAATAACAAGATAATAATATACATCTGTGCTTATAATCTATATTGCCTATCCAACTATGCAGAGAATGGTATGGAAATACTTTATGTCCACATGGGTATTTTGTAATCTTCAATAACCTTGTAAAAGTGATTAAAATTATTATAGATACAAGAAATAACTGTAGTAACATAATTGAACATTAAAACACAATCATTTTGCGGGGTGCCTGGGTGGCTCAGTCAGTTAAGCATTGGGCTCTTTTTAAATTAATTAATTAATTAATTTGTTTGACAGAGAGAGAGATCACAAGTAGGCAGAGAAGCAGGCAGAGAGAGAGAGGGAAGCAACTCCCTACTGGGCAGAGTACCTGTTGGGGAGCTCAATGTGGGGCTCGATCCCAGGACTCTGGGATCATGACCCAAGCTGAAGGCAGAGGCTTAACCCACTGAGCCACCCAGGAACTCCAAGCATTAAGCTCTTGATTTCAGCTCAAGTCATGATCTCGGGGTGATGGGATGGAGCTCTGCAACAGGCTCCGGGCTCAGCGCAGAGGGGGCTTAAGATTCTCTCTCTCTCTCTCTCCTTCTGCTTCTCCCCCAGCTCCTGCTCTATCTCTAAAATAAATAAATAAAATCTTGTTAAAAACATGATCACTTTGGGAAATTATATACAACATTCCAAATATTTAAAGAGTTAACGCTGGATAATTAACATGTGACTGGCAGTAGTGTAAGTGCTTTCCCTGTGTTAACTCACTTAGTTCTTACTGTAACTATTTCTTTTATTTTCCCATTTTATAGAGTAAAAACAAAAACAAAAACAAAAAACTGTGATAGAGAGAAGTTATTTGCCAATAACCCCATAGCCTTAAGGGGCAGAACCAGGATTTTACTCCAGTATTCTGAATTATTAGTAAAAAAAAAAAAAAAAAGTATTTAAAAAATCCCTTCAAGTTGTATAATAAGCCTTAGTTTCCTTCTCTCTAAATATGGTTACTCATTCCTGCAGGATGCGATTTGGATAAAGATTAGATAGTATAATATTTGTAAAAACTACTTGTACAGGGTGTGTCATGTATTAAGTCCATAATACATGGTAGCTATCATTCATACTTCTGAATATCATGATTGAGAGAGGTGAACTGTAAGTCGTCTGTGGGTGCATGTAATATTTTGGAAACAAATAAAAACATTGCCATATTGCCTGAAACCAAGATTAATGAGGGAAGGGAATAGTCACATCGGCCACTAATACAGCCTGATAAACAGCAAGCTGTTCTATAAAGGAGAGCATGGATTGGATTATGTACTTTCTAAATGGCTACTTATATTAAGATCATTATCAGAAAAATCATCTTAACTTTTAAAATCTCAATTTCCTAAATAAATGAGGAAGCAACAAAACAGAGCAATTACTAGCAGAGCCCTATTATGGAACTTTACCTTTTGGCCTGCCCTACTAGCCCTACTCAATCCGTACTCAAGAGGGAAGACACCACTTTGGGACTGGAATACTGATGGGCTGTAAGGTGATTTATTTTTCTGTTTGCTTTAGAAAAAGAGATGAGAGTATAATATAGAGTAATGGCTGCATTGTGTGATTGTGGATAGAGCAAATATAATAATATGCTTCTCTAACACAAAATAATAACTGATTCCTTCTCATTATTCTTTAAGTGCATGAACACACAATACAAATGTTCTGAATGAAAGCCCTGTGTTTCAAGGTTATTTATTGAAGAGACCTCATAAAAATGTCTGTATAAGACTGTGACTCCATATTGGCTAAAACTAATTTACAGGGGCCACAAAGAAGAAAAGAAGGAACCCTTTGCTCTTGGGGTGTTTTAGGAAATTTCGAAACACAGTTCGAACTCTTAATACCCAAAGCAGCTCAGGTTTGTAACCAAGGCAACTCCTCCCGCTCCGTGCTCAGGCTTTCCTGTTGATTATCTATTGTAATGCCAATAATTGCAGCTGAGAGGAGTCTCTGTTTGTTGTGAGAGACAATTAGCACTTGAAATAAAATAACAGATTTAAATAAATTGGGAGACTCAACAGTGTGACCTGATCTCTTCGGAACAAGCAACAGCTTTGGAATATGACTGACTGTTGAGTTTGCAGTAGCCTCCAGAGTGAGAGAACCATCGTCCCAAGTTACTTGAGGTCTTACTGGAGATTACTCTAGTTGTTATGGCTGAAAACCATTTGTTTCTTGTTAGATTATAGTGGAAAATAGTTTAATAAGCCCAAACCTGCAAGAAGGTGATACTGAATTTTCAATGATAAGCTTATTCAAGCAACTTGTCTCTACATGTAATGCTTCTTTAAAAATATTTCTTCCAATTACTGTCATAATTACTCTTCACTGTTACATAGACTGTATTTTAAATTGCTGTTTACTTTAATTCAGATGTGAATGGAAAGCTTGCAATTCCTGATCTCACCTGCAATTTTTGCTTTCAAAATGAAAGTCATCATTAGCACTATGACTTTTTACCAAAACCATTACATGGTACAAATTCTCAAAATCGGTGCTAATTAACCCATGGATCCATGACTCTTGGGGAGTGTTCCTAAGTCCCCATAAATCTTTAGTGCTCTGAGGAAGAATTAGATTTCCCTGACTCAACTAGTTTTCAGAGTCTCAATTGTTATTTGTATAAAAAGTCACTCTGGTTCCATGTTTCCATGAGATGGGATTTCTTCCAGAATGAGCCTCTTGGCCTCTCCCTTCAGCCCTCTGATTTGTGAATTCAAGAGAAGAAACCAAACATGCTAGACCCAGCACCTTCTGGACTTCTCTTTTTCAGGGGAGCATGTCCACCGAATTTATGCAACCCTATGGCCCCTCTTCCATGTGGTAAGGGCTCTGTTTCTAGGGGGGAAATGGCCTGTGGCTGTCAAACTATACCAGTGAATAAGGAAACAAGTCTTTTAAATTCAGTGATAATGGCAGATCTCAACCCACCTTCTCCAATCAGCTTTAACAGTAATAAAGCTGGTAGTTTGACCTCCATCTGTCTATCTCTTCTATCTTCAAAATGGTTCTGAATTGGAATGGGGAAAGAGATGTTATTTACTGGCTGGCCAAAACACCTAACATATGTTTTTCATATCAAATGTAATTGATAAATATTAAGTAATGGCAAAGTCATAAAATGTAAATTCCATGAGAACAGAGTCCTTCTGTGTCGCATTCACTGCCATTTCTCTTGTACATAGAGGTTCTTAAAAACATCTGTGGAATGACTGAAGTTACAGCTTCTCTAGTTCAGATCACTTGTATTCTCACTCACACCTTAGAATAAAGCATTTGGGGCACTTCCTATTTTTCTAACACCCAAAAGCTTAATGAAAGATGTTCTCAATGTAAATGAAAGGACTGGAGCCACAGAATCATTGAATTATTCACAGTGGAGATTGGCAGCATGTTGTGCCTGGGATTGGAATGTAGGTTTATCTAATTCTAAGGCTTGTTCCTGAGCCTAGGACCACAGTACCAGAAATCTCAAAGGATGGAGAAGGAACAAAGGACTCTGTTGTGGGCCAGTAGCAAGAACTAGTCCTAAGGAACACAAAGAAAGGATTTGAGTATGCGAAACGTGGGTCACATAGGAGATAAGGAGCTCACATGATACTGGTATGAAATAATCAAAGAGTAATGTCTCTGAGCCACTGTTTCTAACAGGATGTGTAGACTGACAGAAAGTATCATGGCATGGGATGCTGGGAAATTCGTCTTCAAAACAGGAAACCCTTCTTGTTGCCTACAAGAGCATACATTCAAATTTTCACTTTGATCCAATCTGTCAAACAGACAGTGACTGGCAGAGTGACCTCCAGCAGGACAGACATTAGCCAAACACAAGTGAGGAGTGTAAGGTCCTGGGGGTGCTTACAAGCATTTGTAAAGGAAAAGACAAAGATTTTATCCCAGATGCCTCAAAACAAAGAGAAGACAGTCCTAGAGCCCAGGAGTGTAGAAGAACTGGGGCAATGCACAGAGAAAATGAATTGGGACCAGAACAAAACAGAGATGATCTATTCTTTTGCTCAAATGAGGTTAAGGTTCCTACGAGGAATTGGTATGTCCTCTCCAGTGTATGGTGCTGTCATCTATAACCAGACCTAAGAATAGCAAAATGTATGTGGGTCTCATGCCCGTGTATGGCTTCAGGCATTCCCCAGAAATCCCTTAATGAAGTCCCCAGGCTGCATTATTCTTTAGGGTATTGTTATATATAGCCCTTGACTATTACTGTTAGGATCGTGGCACCTAGCGTGGATAAGAACATGCAAACAGAATCGCATAATCCTGTCTTAATAAGGCATATTACTTAAATAAGAGAGTCCCTGGAGTTCTAACAGAGCAGTGCCTGAATGCAAGCACTAGAGTTGGAGCACCTGGTTTTGAACTCTGCCAGGCCGTTTACTAGCTAGTTGTAAAAGCTCAGGTTAGTTACTCATCCCTTTGAGCTTCAGTGCCCTCATCTGTAGACACGTACAAATACAGATAGACTGTAATAGTCCTTACGTCATAGAGCTGTAGCAAGAATTCAATAAGGGGAATCATACACACTAAGTATATCAAATGAATTATTACCCATTTACATAAATCTGATGAATTTTCTGAAATAGGTGATTCACGTAAAGCCCTTGCATTGTGCTTGGCATATGACTGAGTTTATGCAAATGGTGAGATAGTACTGTCAATGGGTCCTGCAAACATGTGCCGAGTCCCTGCTGTGTACTAAGTGCCTGTCGAAAATGCATGGAATAGCCTGCTACCTGCTACCATGCTTTATATTTCGGGTTAATTTCAGTCTCTTTAAGAGCTGATAATTTTCCCTTTCTCTACCATAGTAGCCATTTTTTTCATTGCAAAAAGCATAAACAGTATATGATTGGGCTACCTCTCCCCTTCCCTAAAGAAATTTTAGTGACAAGTGAGTTGGTGGGATGATCAATAAGCTGTGGGTCTCCTGCTTTTCCTATTCTGGAAGTGTTATTTAAGGACTCTTATGTTTGTGGCCCACTTCCTCTCTCTTCTTTTCTTCTTAATTTCTAAGCCTCTATTGTGTATATTGTGTAGTGCTAGAACCTGGGGAAAGTCCCAAGAAACAAATACACACACACACACACACACACACACACACACACACACACACACAGTCCTTGCTCTCAAGAAAGGTGAATGGCAATACAAGACACTATCGTGATATACATATTAAAGCTGTTGATGATATGTGATCAGTGATATATATCCCTTACATATTTAGCACACCACATTATCAATCTCTGTTGTGATTTAGTTTTTTATTCCTTCTTTCACCTAGAGATAGCTTTAGTCTATAGATCATGATGTTGAAATCATGTTATTTCAATGATACTGGATGAACTTAGTACCTTAAGCAGGAGTAAGTTAGAGATCCAGATGACTACACGAAAGAAATTCAGTTTATCGGTAACATTTTTGAAATTTGATGCATTATTTTTAGAGGGGCTGTCAAAATCATCACCAAATTCCTATGGGTGTGTGTATGAGCATAAAACGTTAAAAGAAAATTTGCTGACTAATGATACACAGAGAATTGTTCCAAACATATCAAATGTTTTGATGAATGGAGCCAAAGTATTTGGGAAATGTGCAATGAAACACAGACACTCACACAGGAGGAAAAACATGAAAAGTATAATGCTAAATGGACTGGGTGATAACCAGCTGCAAATTTATATGAGCATGTAATACAAGGGGGTGCAGGAAAAAAAAAGCGATATGACTTTAGGCAGACGAGACAAAGAAATCACATTATAGATCAAGAAAAATGTAGACAAGTCTGTTTATATCTTCTTGGTGAAACACTTTTGGAATAATACACAAGATCTCCGGATTTCAACATAAGGAAGACGTTGAAAAACAAAAGAGATTCAGATGTGAAAAGCACAAGTGATTATAAGGACCTGCCAGATTGATTTATGAGGTATGAATGGCACAACGACCACCTAAATATGTGCATATATGTGAGTATCTCTTCCAGAAACCCAACGATTATCAAAATAATTATAGTCTCCTTCCGTCGTTCTATTGTCAGGGATAAGCATTTGTTGGCTTAAGTAAAATCCGTTACCTTGAAAAGGAGATTATTTTAAAATTTCTCATCAGGCCAGCCCTCTCCAGGAAATAAAAATGTGTGCAGTTCACATACAATTGTCATTTTCAAGCTCATTTGTAATAAACTAAGGAGACTATGTTTTAAAAACAAATGGTTCTCGTGGCAATAGAAATGAAAAATAACCCTAGGTGATAGATAACTAGTAGCCGCTGCTGAACTTATTCCGGGCCAAGAGCCCACGTGCAGGTTTTGAAATTTTATAAATATATTATCTTAAAGGCAGAGGTGACTAAAAACCTTGGGAGGGGAGAGCTAATAGAATGGAAGAAAGAAATGGGGGAAAATAAAAAAGGCCAAAGGCTGAGATGTGTCCATTCAGTGACATAGTTTCTTAGAAAAGGTGAGAGAGTCTGAACTAATTGAATTATCACCAGGAAGTGCATAAATTTATCTTGTTCACTTGAAAAAAAAAAAAGAGAGAACAATATTATACAGAACAATTATACAGAACAATATCATACAGAATATTATACAATTATACAGAACAATATTATAAGGCACAAATTACTGAATGTATTATTATGTGAATATATTAAAACACATGCATGTTTTAACTATAGGATGAAAACAGTCCTTGTTACAAATCCTATTTATTCAAAAGGCTGACTACGCATATAGAAATGTTATAAAAGCAATAACTTTACATTCTTTATGTAATCAATTGATGTTTTGGCACTTTCAAGTGAACTGCATAAAAAACAAAACAAAAAAAAAAACCCCAATAGCAAACATGGAGAATTTTAGAATACATATATTTCAGAAATGATTACCTTTTATTTATAAATAGACTGTAGAATATATTCACTATGAATTACTTTCCATTTGGAAATAATTGCCTGTAAGCGATATAAAGAAAAGGAAAATTATAGGCAAACACACAATTTGCAAGTATTTTAATGATTGTGGTTCCACATATATTTATGCTGGAGTTTATGGGAAGTGTTTTAAAATTCATATAGAGCACTGAAAAAAAAAGTTATAAGACAAATTATTCAAGCTGAGGTCAACCAAGTTACAAATCAAAATATAAATGTACTTCACAGTACATTTATTTCCAACATAGTTCATAAAATAACCTGTTTATTTCCTGAAATAAAGCATATACATTTTACATTTTATTTTAGTCAGAATTACCATCTTTTGAAAAAGCCAGAAGTAGCTACAATCCTATCACTGCTCTAAGTAAAAATTCTGATTGTTCACCATTGTTTATTGAATTAAATGAACAATTTTCAGCTTATGGGCAACAATGATCTTTTCCAGTCTTCTCTGCAGTGTGGATGACTCAATCAACTCTTCTGTTCTCATAATTCATGACTTATAACTTGATAGTTGGTCACTTCTTTTTGAGGTGAACAGAATGATTTTAAGCTCTTTCTTAATCATATTGACATTGTTTCAAGTTCTTAGAAGAGATTTCATGTGTTTCTTCTGGATTTGTTGTTGCAAATTCAAATGTCTACCAAGGTAATATAAATAAGGTCAGTGGATCTGGAGAAGACAGACCAATGGATGTAAAACACACCCTAAGGGTCAGCCTCTACAAAATTTTGATTGTTGACATGCGATAATGGTGTCCTTTGTTGTCAGCTCTTCCAATTCTTTAAGAGGAGCCAGAAATTACTCTTATGTGAAACTTCCCACTTGAGAATATGAAAATTCCCACTTGGGAATTGATTGAAATTAAAAAAAAAAAAATGCTGTAGACCGGGCGCCTGGGTGGCTCAGTGGGTTAAGCTGCTGCCTTCAGCTCAGGTCATGATCTCGGGGTCCTGGGATCGAGTCCTGCATCGGGCTCTCTGCTCAGCGGGGAGCCTGCTTCCCTTCCTCTCTCTCTGCCTGCCTCTCTGCCTACTTGTGATCTCTCTCTGTCAAATAAATAAATAAAATCTTTAAAAGAGAGAGAGAAAGAGAGAGAGAGAGAGAGAGAGAGAGAGAGAAATGCTGTAGACCCCAAAAGAAAATAAAAAAGTTTCCAGGCCAAATATGGTCTATCGACTGCTAGTTGTAACCTCTGTGACAAACTCTAAACCAACTGAATCCCCAACCCCTAATTCAATTTTCTGCCCCAGTCTCCTTGTTCATGACAGCTCGTGAGCCAAGAACTGCCTTCCCTCTTTTCCCATCACTTCACTCTGAAACTTCCCTTCATCCTCTTCTTTGAGATCTCGCTCCTCTATCTTCAGATTTCCTTTTTTTCCTCTAAATCTGTGTCATAATAAACCTTTTCTACACCAAATTCTGCCTTGTATCTCAATGTCTTTTATTATTACTGCTAACAGTATAAACTCCCTCACGGCACAGGCTATTTTACTATGCTTGGCACTTAGGAGACATTCAGTAAATGTTTACAGAATTAAATGGAATTGGAGATGGCGGCTATCATTTAGAGATGCCCCATCAATTGTATTTTTCATGGAGACTTTCACTTGAGCTGAACGATGTAGAGTTAATATTTCTAATGCTAGAATCTAGTGAAAAAAAAAATCAGTTAAATCACGTTTCCTTAACAGATGGTGCATCTGTGTTTCCTAATGCAGTACCCTGATTGTGTATAGTTGTCATAATTAAGTAATAGCTGCCTGCACAATCTTTGGTAACAAGAACCTTTCCTAGATGTGGACTTCCATTATGTTCCAATCTTTATCGATAACTGCTCCTGCATTTGATTCAGTATGGACTGTGTCTGAATGGATATCTTTCTTTGACCAAGTTCAGTATCCTTTGAGATATTGAGATTTGCTTCTTTGATGAAGTTCTTTTTGGTTTCAGTTTGGGAAAATAAGCAGTTTAGAGTGAACTGGGCCTGGACGGTTAATTCCTGAAATGACCTAGGTCACAGAATTTTCTGGCTTTGTGGTTATTCACAGCTTGGCATAATGCTCAAGTGAGTATCATGGGGGACTCAACAGAACTTGAGGAGTGTTGATGAATTTTTTTCAGGCTCTCGAGCACTAACTACACTTACCATAGAGCATTATTTAGAAATTGTTACAATTCAAAATTCTTCCTGTTTGATCTGTTTGGAGTGCATTGTTTATGAGACAGTTGGGTATGTGGTAGAAAGATCCTTGAAACTGAAAACAAGAGATCAGCTGTTTGATCTTGAAAAGCAAGCAAGTTACCTGAGCACCCTCAGTCTACTTTTCTCATGTGTAAGATAAAAAGATAATGTGCCTGCGTCTTAGTGTAATCCTTATTTCAGGATTAAATGAAAATATTGTATGTGAAAACCCTTTGTGAACATGCTTTCCAAGTGTTCTGTTTTTGTTTATTTAAAGGACTTATGCACTTGTTCCTTCAGTGGTAGATATTTAATTTCTTGGGAACCCTTCTGAGTCAGCAAACAATGGCTGGATCAAATCAGGCCAAGCCCATTGGTTACCTCTTGTCTTATGGGTGCTTCGCTCAACTGTAGCAATGCTGAGTACTCACCACAGAAACCTTCGGTCCCACAAAGTAAAAAATACTTAATATTTAGTTCTTTACAAAAAAGTTGGCCTACTTCTGCAGTTTTTCATTTGCAGGAGATATTCAAACATTTGGCTTCAGATCTGAACTTGAAGAGCACCCCAACTAGACCTTCTCAGATTTACTGTTTATTTTTCCTGTGGTCACAGGGCAGGAATGAAAACACCTGTGGGATTTGGGACCAGAACAATAATTACTTCTCAGTCTTATCTCCTGCAGCCAGAAGAAAACATCTGCTTTTTTAATTCTGCAGAGAAGGGCAGAATTAAAACTCTCTAGGGACTTGGGCTATATCTCTGGCACAGAGAAGGAAGAGTAGAGGCAGGCAAGAACATTTCTGGTTTAACTGAATGCAAAATTAACACAAATCGAATTAGCTGAGGGTGAAGCCTTGGCTTTAAACTTTAAACCTAAATAGGTCTCACTGCTGTTCTTGAACCAATGGATAGTTGTTGGCAAAAGTCCCACTAATTCTTTGATTTGTTTAATAAAAGTCATTTAAAAAAAAAATCAAATGATCACTGGGCAGGAATTTGACCAGAAACACCTTCCAAGTGATAATTAGCTAGCCAATTTTTTCCCGAGTTTTATGTTACCATAAATATTCATGACACATTCCCCATCAAATTGTAAGTTCTTCAGGAAACACTGTTATCAGTTTAAGAACATGAATCAGACTGATAAAGCTAATTGGTTAGGGTTCTTTTTTCTCCTTCATTTTAAATAAAGCTGTCGAAGGTTCCCAGGGTAATGAAGAGCTTTGTTGTTATGACAACTGCTTATTCCTTTCCTTTTGAAGGAGGCTGTGATGTGATAGGCAACACATCAGGAATAATTAAAACAAATGATAAGTGAGACACATCTGCTTGGATGAATAAACCAGCACAAATTTAAACCATTTTACCGGTTTTTAGGTACTCTTTGTCTGGCAGAAAGTTTGCATCATCTGTGCTGGTCATTTGTGCCAATTTCCACCATGTCTTGGTCCAAGAAATGTGTCACTCTGAGAGGACGTAGGTACAGACTGAGATCTTTCTTTTGTCCCATGCTTCTCACTGTCTGACTTACTCTTCTGCAGATGGTCTGAAACATAGAGCTGATGGTTTATCAGGGCAATGGGGGCACTCTAAGATGATTCCAAAAGCTCACGTGATTTACTTAACTCTGATTTCTTCAAGTGAAAGGGAAATTGTGCTGTGGCCTTTGTGCTCACTTCCCAGAACCGTAACACGGTGTTCACTTGTTGCTTTGTTCCGGGCCTTTCACATTCTCTCTCTCCCTCAACCTCTACAACGACTCCAGAAACTTATTGATATTACCTTCATATCACAGAGGACAAATATAAACCCAGAAAAGTCTAAGGGACCTACTCAAGGTAATATGGCTGAAAATAGTAAAGCAAGAATTCAAACTCAAGTGCTTTTTGACTCCAACTGATCTTTATATAATTCTATCACTGAAGGAGACAATTGGTTTGAACAATTAAACTTTAAAAGATAATTCTCTATTTTGGTAGGCTGTTACCATTAATCCAATTCCTCCTCATTTTTTAAAAAACATTATTTTATTTTATTTTTTTACTATTTAAAAAATTTTTTTATATTAGCATATAATGTATTATTTGCCCCAGGGATACAGGTCTGGGAATCATCAGGCTTACACATTTCACAGGACTCACTATAGCACATACTCTCCCCAGTGTCCATTACCCAGCCACCCTATCCCTACCCCCCCAACCCAATAACCCTCAGTTTGTTTCATGAGATTAAGGGTCTCTTAAGGTTTGTCTCTCTCAAATCCCATCTTGTTTCATTTTTTTTCCTCCCACCCTCCAAACCCCCCTGCCCATATACCACAGCTTCTTTATCCATTCATCTGTTGATGGACATCTAGGTTCTTTCCATAGTTGGGCTATTGTGGACATTGCTGCTGTAAGCATTCAGATGTACGTGTCCCTTCAAATCACTACATTTGTATATTTAGGGTAAATACCCAGTAGTGCAATTGCTGAGCCATAGGGTATCTCCATTTTCAACTTTTTGAGGAACCTCCATACTCTTTCCCAGGGTGGCTACACCAGCTTACATTCCCACCAACAGTGTAGGAGGGTTCCCCTCTCTCCGCATCCTAACCAACATCTGTCATTTCGTGACATTTTAGCCATTCTGACTAGTGTGAGAGGTGGTATCTCACTGTGGTTTTCATTTGTATTTCCCTGTTGGTGAGTGATACTGAGCACTTTTTCATGTGTCTGTTGGCCATCTGGATGTCTTCTTTGCAGAAATGTCTGTTCATGTCTTCTGCCCATTTCTTGATTGGATTATTTGTTCTTTGGGCGTTGAGTTTGAGAAGTTCTTTATGGATTTTGGATATTCCATTTGCAAATATCTTCTCCCATTCTGTCAGTCTGTTTGGTTTTGTTAACTGTTTCCTTTTCTGTGCAAAAGCTTTTGACCTTGAGGTACCAATAGTTCATTTCTCCCCTTCCTTCCCTTGCTTTTGGCAATATTTTTGGGAAGAAGTTGCTGCAGCTGAGGTCAAAGAGGTTGCTACCTGCATTCTCCTCAAGGATTTTGATGGATTTCTGTCTCACATTGAGGTCGTTCATCCATTTTGAGTCTATTTTTGTGTGTGGTATAGGAAATGGTCCAGTTTCATTCTTCTGCATGTGGCTGTCCAGTTTTCCCAGTGCCATTTGTTGAAGAGACTGTCTTTTTTCTACTGGACATTCTTTCCTGCACTGTCAAAGATTAGTTAGCCATAGAATTGAAGGTCCATTTCTGGGCTCTCTAATCTGTTCCATGGATCTATGTGCTTGTTTTTGTGGCAGTACCATACTGTCTTTATGTATTTATGTATTTTATATCTTTATGTAAAAAAGACTTTATGTTTTTATGTATTACAGCTTTGTAATAGATCTTGAAGTCTAGAATTGTGATATCGCCAACTTTGGTTTTCTTTTTCAACATTCCTCTGGCTATTCGTGGTCTTTTCTGGTTCCATATAAATTTTAAGATTATTTTTTCCATTTCTTCAAAAAATTGATGTTATTTTGATATGGATTGCATTAAATGTGTAGATTGATTTAGGTAGCATAGACATTTTCACAATATTTTTTCTTCTAATCTATGAGCATGGAACATTTTCCCATTTCTTTCTGTCTTCCTCAATTTATTTCATGAGTACTTTATAGTTTTCTGAGTATAGATTCTTTGCCTCTTTGGTTAGGTTTATTCCTAGGTATCTTATGGTTTTGGGTGCAATTATAAATGGGATTGACTAATTTCTCCCTTTCTGTCTTGCCATTGGTGTATAGAAATGCAACTAATTTCTGAGTATTGATTTTATATCCTGACACTTTACTGAATTCCTGTATGAGTTCTAAGAGTTTTGGAGTGGTGTCTTTTGGGTTTTCCACATAAAGTATCATATTACCTGTAAAGAGTGAGAGTTTGACTTCTTTGATTCAGATGACTTTTATTTCTTTTAGTTTTCTGATTGCTGAGGCTAGGACTTCTAGTACTATGTTGAATAGCAGTGGTGATAGTGGACAGCCCTGTCGTGTTCCTGACCTTAGGAGAAATGCTTTCAGTGTTCCCCTATTTAGAATGATATTTGCGGTGGGTTTTTCATAGATGGCTTTGATGATATTGAGGTATGTATCCTTTATCCCTACATTTTGAAGAGTTTTGATCAAGAAAGGATGCTATACTTTGTCAAATGCTTTTTCACCATCTATTGAGAGTATCATATGGTTCTTGTTCTTTCTTTAATTAACGCATTGTATCACATTGATTGATTTGTGGATGTTGAACCAATCTTGGAGCCCAGGAATAAATCCCACTTGGTTGTGGTGAGTAATCTTTTTAATGTACTGTTGGATCCTATTGGCTAGTAGTTTGGTGAGAATTGTTGCATCCATGTTCATCAAGGATATTGGTCTGTAATTCTCCTTTTTGATGGGGTCTTTGGTTTTGGGATCAAGGTAATGCTGGCCTCATAAAATGAGTTTGGAAGTTTTCCTTCCATTTCTATTTTTTGAAACAGTTTCTGGAGAATAGGTATTAATTCTTCTTTAAATGTTTGGTAGAATTCTCCTGGGAAGCCATCTGGCCTTGGGCTCTTATTTGTTGGGTTATTTTTGATGACTGCTGTTCAGGTTTTTTGTTTCTTCCTGGTTCAGTTTTGATAGTTGATATGTTTCTAGGAATGCATCCATTCCTTCCAGATTGTCAAATTTGCTGGTGTATAATTGATCATAATATATTCTTATAATTGTTTTTATTTCTTTAGTGTTAGTTGTGATCTCTCCTCTTTCATTCATGATTTTATTAATGTGGGCCCTTTCTCTTTTCTTTTTGATAAGTCTGGCCAAGGGTTTATCAATCTTATTAATTCTTTCAAAGAACCAGCTCCTGGTTTCATTGATTTGTTCTACTGTTCTTTTGGTTTCTATTTCATTGATTTCTGCTTTGATCCTTACTATTTCTCTTCTTCTGTTGCTGTTCTTTCTCCAGCTCCTTTAGGTGTAGGGTTAGGTTGTGTACGTGAGACCTTTCTTGTTTCTTGAGAAAGGCTTGTATTGCTATATACTTTCCTCTCAGGAATGCCTTTGCTGTGTCCCAAAGACTTGGAATAGTTGTGTTTTCCTTTTCATTTGCTTCCATGAATTTTTCATTTTCATTTGTTTTTCATGAATTTCCATGAATTTGCATCTATGAATTCCACAAATTTTTTAATTTCCTGGTTGACCCATTCATTCTTTAGTAGGATGCTCTTTAGCCTCCATGTATTTGAGTTCTTTCCAACTTTCCTCTTGTGACTGAGTTCTAGCTACAGAGCATTGTGCTCTGAAAATATGCAGGGAATGATCCCAATCTTTTGGTACCAGCTGAGACTTGATTTATGACCCAGGATGTGATCTATTCTGCAGAATGTTCCATGTGCACTAGAGAAGAATGTGTATTCTATTGTTTTGGGATGGAATGTTCTAAATATATTTGTGATGTCCATCTGGTCCAGTGTGTCATTTAAAGCCTTTATTTTCTTGTTGATCTTTTGCTTAGATGATCTGTCCATTTCAGTGTGTGTGGGGGGGTGCTAAAGTCTCCTACTATTGCTGTGTTATTGTTGATGTGATTCTTTGATTTTTGTTATTAATTGGTTCATATAATTGGCTGCTCCTATGTTAGGGGCATAGATATTTAAAAGTGTTAGCTCTTCTTGTTGGACAGACCGTTTAATTATGATATAGAGTCCTTCCTCATCTCTTATTATGGTCTTTGGCTTAAAATCTAATTGATCTGATATAAAGATTATCACCCCAGCTTTCATGTCCATTAGCACGGTAAATTGTTTTCCACCCCCTCACTTTAAATCTGGAGGCGTCTTGGGTCTAAAATGAGTTTCTTGCAGACAGAATATCAATAGGTCTTGTTTTTTTTTTTTTTAAATCCGTTCTGATATCCTGTGTCTTTTGACTGAAGCACTGAATCCATTTACATTCAGAGCAACTATTAAAAGATAGAAATTTAGTGTCATTGTATTGCCTGTAAGGTGACTTTTACTGAATATTGTCTCTGTTCCTTTCTGCTCTGTTACTTTTAGGTTCTTTCTTTGCTTAGAGGGTCCCTTTCAATATTTCCTGTAAGGTTTGTTTGGTGTTTGCAAATTCTTCTAGTTTATTTTTATTTATTTATTTATTTTTTGTCCTAGAAGCTTTTTATCTCTCCTATTTTCAGTGACAGTCACACTGAATATAGTATTCTTGGCTGTATATGTTTCTCATTTCCTTTTTTTATTTTATTTTATTTTTTTTATTTATTTGACAGACAGAGAGGCAGGCAGAGAGAAGGGGGGAAGCAGGCTCCCCACTGAGCAGAGAGCCCAATGTGGGGCTCAATCCCAGGAAACTGGGATCATGACCTGAGCCAAAGGCAGAGGTTTTACCCACTGAGCCACCCAGGCACCCCTATTTTTCTCATTTAGTGCTCTGAATATATCATGCCAGTTCTTTCTGGCCTACTCGATCTCTGTGGATAGGTGTGCTGACAGTTTAATATTTCTACTATTATATGTTACAGACCTGTTGTCCTGAGCTGCTTTCAGGATTTTGTCTTTGTAACTAAGACTTGTAAGTTTCACTATTAGATGACAGGGTGTGTACCCATTTTTATTGATTTTTGGGGGTATTCTCTGTGCCTCCTGGATTTTGATGCTTTTTCCCTTCACCAAATTAGGGAAATTATGTTATAATTTATTCCAGTATACCATCTGCCTCCCTCTCTCTTTCTTCTTCTTCTGGGATCCCAATTATTCTAATATTTTCATCTTATGGTATTACTTATTTCTTGAATTCTCCCCTCATGATCCAGTAGTTGTTTGTCTCTCTTTTGCTCAGCTTCTTTATTCTCCATCATTTGGTCTTCTATATCACTAATTCTCTATTCTACCTCATTTATCCTTACTGTAAGAGCCTACATTTTTTATTGTACCTCTTAATAGTTTTTTTTTTAAATTTCAACGTGGTTAGATTTTAGTTCTTTTATTTCTCCAGAAAGGGATTTTATTTCTCCAGAAGGGGATACTCTAATATCTTCCATGGTTTTTTTGAGCTCAGCTAGCACCCCAATAATCATCATTCTGAACTCTAGTTCTGACATATTACCAATATTCATATTGGTTAGGTTCCTGCCATTTGCCCTACCTATTTTTCTTTTCTTTTTATTTCTTTTTTTTTTTTTTTTTTTGGTGGTGATTTTCCACCTTGTCATTTTATCCAGATAAGAATAGATGAATGAGAGAACAAAATACTAAAGGGCAGTAATGACCCCAGAAAAATATACGCTAACTAAATCAGAAGAGACCTGAAACTGGGGGGGAGAAGAAAGGAGGGAAAAAAAGGAAAAAAAATATATATTAGACTGGTGAATAGAATAGAGCCACACACTTTATTTTGGGTATATTTTGGTCTGTTAGAAGAAACTACCTCCCAAAATTTTAAAGAAAGAAAAACTTATATATATATACACAAAAATAAGTGTAAACACAATGAAGGGATGGAATATGACTGTAAAGATGAAAATGTAAAAAGATTCTAAAAAAAGAGTTGATAGGATAAGAAGTTGGTTGAAAAGAAAAAGAAAAAAAAAGAGGAAAGAATGTGATCAGGCTGGAGACTAGGACAAAGCCATGCACTAGAGTTAGGGTATATTTTAATCTATTAGAAGAAGTGTACCCCAAAATTTTAAAGAAAAAAACCTATATGTATACAAAAAATAAGGTCAAATGCAATGTAGGAATCAAATATGTCTATAATGGTAAAAATTTAAAAAGATTTTTATAAAGGTATTGATAAGATAAAATAATTTAAAAATATTAAAATTAGAAAGAGGAAAAATGAAAAAGAGAATAAGAAAAAACTAAAATTCAAAAAAAATTTAACTTTGAAAGACTAAAGGATAATGGGGAAAAAAGCCATGAATTCTGTATGTCGCTTTCCCCTAGCTCTGGAGTTCCACAGTTCTCATTGATTAGTGAACTTGGTCTTGGTTGGATGTTCTTGCTGATATTCTGGGAGAGGGGCCTGTTGCAGTGATTCTCAAATGTCTTTGCCCTTGATGGAATTGCACCACCCTTGGCAGGGGCCAAGCTAATTAATCTGCTCGGGTTTGCTCTTGGAAGATTTTGTTCCCTGAATGCTTTCCATAGAGCTCTGGAGGATGGGAACAAATGGCAGCCTCCCAGTCTCTGCCCAGAGGGCCTGAGAGCTCAGGGCCCCATTCCTCAGTGAGCCTTCGGAGAAAAGCAGTCAGTCACTCCCCTCTCCCTGGTCTCTGACTGTGCTCCGAGCTCACCCAGGCTGTGACTAAGCATTTCTGTCTCTGGCACATGGCCCTGTTTGGAGTCTCTAAACCCAGCAGATCCCTCCAGTGTGCTCCTACATGGCTTGCTCTGGAGGAGGAAGGTGAGTCTCCCTGGGTCTGCCACTTGTGGGGTCCCTTCTCAAAGAGCAGTGCCCCAACTGTGCCATGGATCATGGTTTAAGGTAAGCCTGAGCTGAAAGCCCACTGCTTCGCTCCTCTCTGCAGCTGGCTTCCCCTCTCCGATGCCTGGGAGATTTGCCATACTCAGACACCCCACAACTTTTTGTGAGGTCCTGAGACCACACTGTCCCCGTGAGGGCTCCAACCCCTGCTTAGCCTCTGGAGTGACATTCCTCAGCCTAGCAGATTTCTAAAAGTTCCAATTTTGTGCTCCGTGGCTCTACCACTTGCCGGGAGCCAGCCCCTCCCGCCATAGTCTATCTTCCCATCTGTTGCCTCAGATTCACTTCTCTGCAGGTCCTACCTTCTGGAAGGTGGTCGATTTTCTGTTCCTAGAATTGCTGCTCTTCTTTTCTCTCTCCTGTTGAGTTTGTAGCTGTTCAGAATGGTTTGTTAACCTGATGATATTGAGGTCTCCTATACCTCTGTCACCTTGCTCCTCTTCCCCTTCTCATTTCTTTGTTAAGTACTTAACCTAATGCATTTTCCATCAACCTCAGGACTCGAACAATTGGGGGTTAAAAAATGTGCATAGATAAAACACAAATCCTTGTATTTAAAAAAAAAGTAAGAATAAGATAGAAAATATTGGGGTTCCTTCACACATAGGGAGGGTAAGTATTGTTTTATGATTCTTTTTTACTTTATATGTGCTTGTGTATATGTGGTGTTAAGTCATTGTCTAAAATGTTTCAAAGCCAACTCTCTAATACTATCATCGTTCCCTTGCTGAGTCTCTAATTTCATTTTACTTCTCTTTCTCTGCCTTTTATGGTGCTGATAGACATGAAGTGCACTAGGAAATATTTGTCTTTAATAAGTGGTATCTGCAAAAACAGACTTGGCTATTCCTCTCTGAGATAATACCAAGAAAAGGTATGCTGTCCCTTTCACATGAAAATTTAAGATATTATTTTGTCATCATAAGGGTCAGGGAGCTGAACCTCAATGAAAATGATGCTGCAGCCATCTAAGCCAAACTGCCGTGCACATTGACATGCTTTCTTCCACATTTTCTGTTAACTTCTATAGTTTTACTGAATGGTTCCTGGGGTTTACCTGCTGCTCTTCTTGGAAATAGCCACAGAGAATTGGGAGGGAAATTATATGTGAGGAAGGAATATGAGAGTGTATTGGATAGATGTGTATGCTTCTATGAAGTCTTCTTGTCCAAAATATTTAACCTGAATTCACTGGGGCTGTAGACCTAATCTGTAAGGTTGGGAGAAATATGGGGATAGAGACATAAGTTAAATGATGCCATAGAGAAACAGATGAATCCAGAGTATGGGATACTCTAAAGAACAAATTAGTGCGGGTTTTCCAAAAAAGGAATGCTACAGAGATTATGAGAGACTAAAGAAATAATTAACAACCAAATGTACTAAGTAAGGCCTGATTGAATACTTCTTAGAAAAAGTTTATGAAAGTCATTTTTGACAAAACTGAGGAAAATTGGGCGCCTGGGTGGCTCAGTGGGTTACGCCGCTGCCTTCGGCTCAGGTCATGATCTCAGGGTCCTGGGATCAAGTCCCGCATCGGGCTCTCTGCTCAGCAGGGAGCCTGCTTCCTCCTCTCTCTCTCTGCCTGCCTCTCTGCCTACTTGTGGTCTCTTTCTGTCAAATAAATAAATAAAATCTTTAAAAAAAAACTGAGGAAAATTAAATATGAACTGGATGTTAGATATTACAGAATTATTGTTAATTTTCTTAAGTGTGATCATATTATGGTTATATAACAGAATGGCTTTGTTCTTAGGACATCCATGGTGAAGTATTTAAAAATGAGTGGTCTTGTCCACAATCTGTAATTTAGTTTCTAATCATTTATCTATCTCTCTATCTATCTATCATCTATTAATCAGTGATCTATCTATTTATTTTTTTAAGATTTTATTTATTTATTTGACAGACAGAGATTACAAGTAGGCAGAGAGGCAGTCATAGAGAGAGGGGGAAGCAGGCTCCCTGCTGAGCAGAGAGCCCAATGCAGGGCTCGATCCCAGGACCCTGGGATCATGACCTGAGCCAAAGGCAGAGGCTTTAACCCACTGAGCCATCCAGGTGCCCCTGATCTATCTATTTAAAAAGAGAAAATATACTGAGAAGGGTGGCCAAATATTTGCAACTTGTAAATCTAGGTTAATAATATGTGGGTATTTTTTAATACATTCTTATCACTTTTCTAGAGGTTTGAAAGTTTTCAAATAAAAAGTTGGGAGAACAAACAAAACATAGGGTCTGATTTTCTGTTTATATAAAGTTCAAGAATAGACAAAACCAATTTATGGTGTTAAATGTCAGGATTTCCATTACCTCAGGGAAGGGCTGCATAGGGATTATGATTGGGAGGGGACACATGTGGACTGAGGTCTAGGACTGTACCAATTCTTAACTTGAGAAGCAATTACATGACTGTGTTCCCATTGAGAACTTCCTATTTGTGAATGTTTTCCATATACCTTGTGCTTAAACAATTAAAAGAGAGTAGAGAAATGATATTTTAGAGTAGCTTGTTTTTGCTAGGGCTAGTGACTGGATTTTCAATGTGAGGAAAGGGAAGGTAAAGTGTTGGACCTATCAAAGACCATGTCTGAGCTTTGGCAAGGCTTTCAGAAATCTCCTGAGTTTGGGAAATGGGGGCTTCAGCTAATTTGTATAGTTCTGTATGTGGCTAGTTAAAAAAATGTTTTGCTGTTAAAATTGCTTATTTAGATGTAAAATAAATCATAGTAATTAAAAATGATTATTGCTTCAGATGTTGAACTTGAAAGACCTCCCATACAATGTATGATTATCATACTATTTTAGGTTTATTAATATACAGTTGTCTTATAACTATTTCTGTAAGATTTTTACAGTAAAATCCAAAATAATATCTTTTTTTTAATCATGAGAATTTGTGCTTATCTTCCAAAGGTAATGTTACTGCCACGTGGAATGGAATCTGATTTATGAGCAAAATTGGATTTCTCTCAATTGGTATCTCTCTAAGATTTTACTCTGAATTAGGAAGAGACTGACTAATTCTCCTCAACTTCTATGACTCAGCTTCCACTATGGATGGTTGCAGGTCTACTGGATGATTGGAACATTTTCATTTACCAAAACATTTGCTGCTCACGGGGGCTGTTAGATGTGTGTTTAATTTTTTGAGAAATTGTTGAACTGTTTTGGTTCAACAAAACAGTTGTTTTGTGGTTGTTCCATTTTCCATTCCTTCCAGCAGTACATGAGAGTTCTAGCTGCTTCATACCATCATTATTTTTAATTTTAGAGATTTTAATACATGTGTAATGGTATTTCATTGGGGTTTTAATTTACATTACCCTAACTACAAATGATATTTAAAATCTATTCAATACATGTGTATTATTTTTGTTTTACATACTAATTATCCTTTAGGGGGAGTTAAATAAAAAGAAAAAAGATTCTTTTATTATTCATAGTTTCTAATGCATTATTTCTGCTTGTGCCTTTAAAAAATATTTTGACTTCATTTTTGAAAGGGTTTTTACTGGACATAAGATTTGAGGTTGATGCTTTTATTCTTCCAGTACTTTCAAGAAGCAGCTCCACTGTCTTCTCAGTTGTCTTGTTTCCAATGAGAAGTCCGTTATCCTCCTTATCTTTGTTCTTCTGTACATAATGTGACTTTTTTCTTCTTGCTCCCTAAACAATTTTTCTGTTTACAACTGATTTTAAGCCTTGTAATTAAGATGTTGCTTGGTGTAGTTTTCTTTGTGTGTTATATTGTTCTTGGGACTTGTTCTGCTTCTAGTATGTATGGGTTTATAGCTTTCACCAAATTTGGAAAAGAATTGATATTATACCTTTAAATATTTTATCTGTCCCTTCTCTTTTATGGGTATCATTTCTAGATGTTCTACAACTCATGGAAGATCTGTTCATTTTTTTTTCCCAGTGTTTTTCTTTCTGTATTTCATTTTGGATGGTTTCTAAATCTATATCTGAAAATTCAGTAATATTTTAATCTGCAGTATCTGATCCATTGCTGTTCCCATAAGGGACATTTTTCATTTCAGACACTAGTAGTTTCATTGCTAGAAGTTTGAATTTGCATCTTTTATGTATTTTCGTGTCTCTAATTAACATGTTCAATCTTTTCTTTAATTTAGTAAGCATATCAAATAGTTACAGTAATTGTTGCAGTATCGTTGTCCACTAATCCCATCATTTGTGTGATTTCTGGGGCAAATTCTGTTGTGGGGTCTAATTCTTTTCTACTGTAGATCTCCGCAATGCTGCTCATAGCTCCCTCTTTCCTGTGAATTCAAGCTGCCGTGGCTTACTCAGACTTCCAGTTCTGTTTCCTCAACTCAGGGACATCTCTGTGCTCTACTTGCATCCTTGGGTTCTCCTTGTTTGTGCTACAGCCTGGAAACTCTCCCAGTTAGGGAGCTGGGGCATTCCTAAGGCTCACCTCATTTCTTTCTTGTCTCTTACTGATCCTTGTCCTTAATTTTCTGATGTCTGATTTCTTTCTTTTTTTTTTTTTATTTTTTTATTTTTTTTAAAAGATTTTATTTATTTATTTGACAGAGAGAAATTACAAGTACACTGAGAGGCAGGCAGAGAGAGAGAGAGAGAGAGAGAGAGAAGGAAGCAGGCTCCCTGCTGAGCAGAGAGCCCGATGCGGGACTTGATCCCAGGACCCTGAGATCATGACCTGAGCCGAAGGCAGCGGCTTAACCCACTGAGCCACCCAGGCGCCCCTGATGTTTGATTTCTTGAAAGCCACTCCTTTAATATATTTTGTCTGGCTTTTTAAAAATTTTTTAATTGTTTTAAGCAGAAGGGTAAGTCTGGTCACTGTTCTTCATCTTGGCTGGAAGTGGCTATCTCTATGTCATTCTTAACCACCCCTTAGAATTTCACTACAACCACCCCTACTATCACCACCAAAAGAAAAAAAAATGCCCTCTCAGAGCACTGAATAATGGTGAAGGGCATAAGTGTACACATAATTGATACTTAACCAATGTTACACAGGTAAATAAATGAAGTACTGTGGAAAAGATACTTCTGAGGAGAAATAAAAAAGGAGGAAAAGAAGCAGAATCATGTTTGCTTTCTTCATACCACATGTTGGTGGGGATAACAGAAATAAACCTTCAGTTGTGCCATTTGTCAGGTATTACTGGTTTAGAAAGCAGCGATGGCAGCTGTAGATGCCAGTGAAATGAAGCATTACTATTTAGCAGAAAGGGAACACTTCAA
This sequence comes from Mustela putorius furo, assembly GCF_011764305.1. NCBI lineage: Eukaryota > Metazoa > Chordata > Mammalia > Carnivora > Mustelidae > Mustela > Mustela putorius. The sequence continues at coordinate 32,266,076 of NW_025422368.1, read as the reverse complement.
TTTTTCATGGTAATATTTTCATAGGAATAAAAGAAAATATTATTTTAGCAGATACTAAAAGAAGTGGGCTGAGATTTATAGTGTCTGCAGTGTAAAATATCTTTGGATTGAGATGTGCAGTTTGTGAAATAATGTCATAGCTCTTCAAAGACCAGTCTCTTGTTGCCCTGATCCCACCCTGAAATTGCTTCCTTCCGCACCAATGAAACCCTGGATTGTGTGAATGTGGGCATGTTTGGGAGAGCCCAGTGTGTCAATGTAAAACATCATTTTAGCTGTGTGTAATGAGGAATCCTGCCGCCTGAAAAAATGGGAGACCGCTGTGCCTACCAGCATTACTGTGAGCACGTTGTTCTCCACATAGAGCCGGGGGCCACTGTTAGTTTGAAAAGAAAAAAAATAAAAAATAAAAAAGAGGTGCAAACTAAGCCAACTTAGTATTATACAAATCTTGGAATACAAACTGCCCTGAACTTTTCTTTTAAATCCACTTAAATACCCAAAAAGCTTTAAGAAGGGATTTTAATAACTTAATATAAGAGCTGTGCATAGAATTAACGTGTCTAGAATTTTTTTCTTTTAACCTTTTGAATAAAGGATGATAGTTTTTAAGATTGAGATATGTGGCTTATTGACATAAAAACCATGTATCACAGGGACCATTTTAGACAGTGGGAATATGGCTTTGTTTTTATCCCTCAGGGAGGAGGCTGCCTCTCCACCGACTTCCACCACACAGCCCAGGTCACCAAGGTGGCAACTGAGAAGATGAGCTAAGACTGTGGTTTCTATATGGTGCATAAAAAATCCTGGAATCTACCCTGACATATTTTTCAAATCAAATTCTACCTCATGTGAAAATTCTGTCTCTGTTTTATCCAAGCAACATGACTTGGTTGCAAACATCCTCCGATGAAGCCCAAATTTTCATCCACTTCTCATTTGTTTGCTTTCCTTAAGCTGTGCTATCCCATTGACCTCTCAACTTGCAAATATTCTTGGGAGAGATATCGTGCATCTCACAGTGAAAGCTTTTATCAGATCGTTTTTCCCCCTCTTTCACAGAAAAGAATGGTCAAGATGAAAGGTCTGAAAACCTTGGAAAAGGAAGGAGTAATAGAAGGGTTGCAGGATAGGGAGACAGGATCCAAAGATAAACCTCTTGCCTTAGCATTTTGGTAAGGGATAGCAATGCCTTTATTCATTTCTTTATTTATCCACTTATCAAGCATTTGCTGAGTGTAAACAATTTATTATTTTTTGCCCTCCTTCTTGCCGAAAAGGAACTACTGTGTTATGGACTAATAGCACAAAGCCAGTTCTCCATGGAAACACGACATAGACCCCTAAGCTACAGAATAACAAGTTACAGAAGAAAAAAAAAAGACTGACCATAGTTCAAAGTACAAAGTGCTATATAAATGAATGTATCAGGTTATAGCAGGCACAGTTCAGAAGAAAGGAGAACTCTAGGAAAAACTGTGGGATTTAGTGAGGACGGCCCTAAGATTTCTAGGCTGGGCAAGTAAGAATCATCATAACTGAGATACTGAATAAAGACAAAGGAGGACATCTGGGGAAAGATAATTAGTTCAATCTTGGAACCATCAAGTTTGAAGGCAACATCCTGTTGGTTGTTGTATATAGTAGGCCTGGATCTAAGGGGAGACATTTCTAAACTAGAGGTAGAGATTTTGGAGTTATCAGTCTCTAAATGGTAGTTGAATATGTTGTTTGATGGGATTGACCAGGAAGATCAAATACACTGAAAAGAAGTTCAGACAGTATGATAACTTTAATGGGCAACATAAGCAATGCAGAGAAAACTGAATTGGGAGGTAGGGGTTCAGAAAGGCAAGAAAGAAACCAAGGGACATGATGTGACAGAAACCAAGAGAGGAGAACATTTCTTGGAGGCCGGGAGGGAATCGACCGTGGTGTCAAATGCTTTGGGTTAGTGCAGTGAATCTAGAAATTGGAAGTTGGAAGATGAATCAAATAGATTCAGGAAGTCAGACTTCAGTGGGTTGAAGGGTGAATGTCAGGTAGAGAAGTGTAAATGCTAAATGCAGTCTTCTGAAGGCAAGTTGTCTGTGAGTCTACTGAGCCCCTCCAAAATGTGGTCTCTGGCCCCCCAAAAATCATACTTTGTTACTAAAGATATTAACAGAGATATACACAAAAATGTATACATATGAATACTAATCACACATTATTTATAATGATAAAAAATTGGAAATACCCTTGATGTTCAGTTAAGGCACTAGTTAGGTAATTCATGATTTAGTCATAGGATGAAAAAAATTCCTCCCCTAAAGTTATATTGAAGGAAATACATACACATTAAAAAAAAAAAAGCTTATATAGTATGTTTTCTAAGACTTAAGCATTCATTTTTTTAATTTTGGAGAAAGTCATTAAAAATTTTTCCTACATCCAAACTAAGCATGGCTATGAAGGCAGGGCAGAGATAAGGTAGTTAGTGGAAGGATCAGTCAAGGAATGTTTTGTTTTCTTCATCTTCCTCTCCCTATCCTCCTTCTTAGTCTTTAACTGGAGACACTAGAACATGCTTATTAGCTTAGAGGAAGGGGACAGTAGAGAAAGGCTTACTATACTGAGGATTGGGCATGGATGGGTTAGGGATGAATAAGTGGGAAAGCAAGATTCACCTGAAGTTGGGAGAAAATTAGATCCAGTGAAGAGATGAAGAGTGTAATGTTAAGCAAGAATGAAGATGGGCGGGGAAGGAGATAATTGGTGGGGATATATAAAAGCATGTAGGTGGGGGACAGGAGAGAGAAAGTTTGAGAAATGTTCATTCAAGGAGCTTGACTTTTTCTGTGAAAGAAAAAGCTAGATCATCCATCTGCAGAATGTAAATGGAGTATTGCAGGACTGAAGACTTTTGAGAAAGGCTGACGTTTAGGAATAGGACCATTTGTAAGGGATGGGAAATGACACAGCAATCTTATTAATGAAAACTTACAGTGCGTGCCTTGTTTCCTTTCATGTCAATTCCATGATAAGGCAAAAAAAGGGGAGTAGAGTGTTCATGTGTTCATGATAGGAATTTACCTGCACAAGTGCGTGAGTGGGTAAGGGTCCATCTCTCTAGCTCATCACCATCATTAATGTGTGTTTATTAAATTCTTGTGATCAAGGCACTGAAAAGATGGCAAAAATGATGAGATACGGTGCCCATCCTTAAGGAACTTACATCTGGTTGGGGAGATGAATCATAGCCACTTGAAAAGTTAACTACATTACAAGGTAATTTTGTCGTAAGTGATGAAAGTGGCATAAGGAATCAGAGAAATGATTGATCACTTACAGCTGGAGTAGTCAAGGAAGATTTCATTATTCTTACATTGCCTTTGTGTATTTATTTATTTCTCCTTTCCAATAGAGTATGCACTGCCCTATTCATCTTCAACTTCATCACATTTTTTAGTACATGACAAGCACTCAATAACCATTGCTGAATGAATGGACTAATGAATAAACGAAAAAACAAGTCAAGTAAGATTTGAATGGGCGAGGGGTAGAAATTCATTTTAGTGGGGGGTATGCTAGCGTATAAAAATGTACAAGGAGAAATGAAGAAAGGAAACAAGAAAATAGCATTTACTGTGTAATTATATGCCAGGCCTTGTTATATGTGCCTTTACCTATGATTTAAGCTCATTTCATTGTCATGATAATGTTGTAAAACATGTATAAATAGCCTCACTTTGAAGGATGAAAAAGTTTCAGAGAGATTAGGGGACTTGCTTGTGTAGTGAATAAATGTCAGCTTTGGGACCGGAACCTCTCAACACAGGCTGGAACTTGGGCAGTGGAGGGGTGGGTTTTTATATACTCCCTTGTGAGGATGTGGCTCTCTCCAGTTTGATCATTTTTAAATTTCTGTAACTATTAGTTCCGTTTCAGCTCAGGCTGTCATAGATGGCCCAAGTTCCCACTGTTTGAGTTGTCAAGGCAAAGGGAATCCTTCAATATGACAAAGAAACCCTTGGTGGCTTGGCCCTGGCTTGTCTCCCCTGGCAACTCATTCTCAGTAACTGTCCTTATTCACCAATATGAGTATGAATGCTCCTGGTGTCCTGAACTCTGCTCATTCACTCACCCTTCTCCACCTTCCTTCACGCTGTTTTCTTGGTCCCAAGTGCTCTTCCTCATCCCCGTACCTGTTCATCTCTCAAAATTTAACTCCATGGCCACTCCCTCTTTTTCTACTTGCAAATAGTATTAGTCAGCATGAACTGATATTTTTGGTTTATTAGTTTTCCTCACATTCTCTTGGCTTTTTCCTACAAATAGCGATGTTAAGCGATTCTTATCTTCTGTCTTCTCCCTGAGAGAGACCCCTGGATATGTCTATAGCTACAGGGGGCCTCTGTACTGCAATAGTGTGAAACACAAAGGAAACTTGTGCACTTATCCCTAAGGCTATGACTCTGAGATTTTGTACCCTCTGTAACTATGGAATATCCTCCCCTAGTTCCATAGGATAAAGAAAAAAGAAAAGAAGTTAGGCATACATGCATTGATTTATTCAGAGCCTGTAAAATTGTTCACTTTTCTCAAGTTCTAGAATTCCCAAACTGTTCTATCTACCTTCTGTTCTTCCCCTATTATATTTCTATCCATTTTGGGGGTATCTGCTGAGCTACTTAAGAGAAGTAGAGAAGATGCTTCCTCAGGCTCTGCCCAGAGGGGGAAGTCAGCATGCAACCATGTAGGCCTCCTCCAGAAAGCCTTTGAATTTCAGAGGCTGGAAGGGAAATGCTAGTGCCCTGAGTTAGGCTGTCTCTCAGGAATAGCATGAACTAACATCCTTGTCTAGCCCTAGAGATTAATTAGCACTGTTCTTAAAATAAATTCCTTAGAAGACTTTTGCTTCTCTGCGATGGGAAGCCATTTCGAAATTTGGACTAATTTCCTCTTAAGTGAGACTAAGGATGACCTCCTCATAGAGTCATCTCCTGGAAGTAGCTGATACATGGAAGCCAAGCACCACTCCTACTAGGGCTATGAATATGCCCCTAAGGCATGCAGAGGGTGTGGCAAATGTGGTCTTCACCATAAGCTCTACTTAGGGTAAAGTGTTCCATGTGGTGGTGGTAATGGATATTGGGGTTGATACACAGTTAAACCTGATTCAAGTTCAAAATATTTAGACAGCCCTGTTGGCATCTGCTGGGTAGAAAGCCAGGAAGGGAAAGAGGACTCTTCCAGGAAATCTTAGGAAAGTCTTTGTTGATCTACTTCTCTATAGGTAATTGGCAGCTAGAAGAGTAAAGCAGCCACTAGGCACCCACAGAGCACCAAGAAGTCCACGAAGATTCCCAGCTTGTCCAATCCTTCTTCCAATCTTTCATCTCTCCCTCATTAGTGCTGAGAAACTCCCCAAGGGGCCCTACTCTGCAGCTCTCCTGCCATCTTGCTCTAGTAAAGTGGTATCACAGAACAATTTTAGACCACCTCCTGTACCTCATTAAGTTTGACAAAATGTGATAAAATTTTTGCTTCTTATCAAAGAGAACAAATTTTGTCTTCCAACAGGTATACAGGCCAAATAAGGATGTGCACCTAAGGATGTTATGACTAGAGGTGGGAAGGACAGGATGCGGGAAGGTATATTAGGTACACTAGGAGACCAGTGCCATAAAGGATCAAAATTAAATCTTAAAGTGTTCATTAATATGGTGACTAAGATTCCTAAAATCTCTGTGTATCAATAACAACTAAAACACATAAGCAACTTAAATAAATATCTAACCTTTTTGCTAAAAGTTCAAGTTTTTTGTTCTGTTTTGTTTTTGTTTTATTTTGTTTCTTTCTGAGTTTAGACAAGGAAATTTAAGGCATCCTGGAAACCCTTTTCTATATAAAATATATTCTCTAAATTACAGGAAGTGACTAAAGAGAAGAGGAATTATCCAAGTTTCTAAGAGCACTAAGGATAGAAACAAAAGCAAAAACCCAAACATCATTTTGGCTACACTTTTGTATACAATTAAGGTTATTTAAGATAAATTCTTAGATGTGACTTTGCTGTGTTAAAGTATATAAAAACCTTATAGCTGTTACCATTATAATGCAGTTCCAGATCCTCAAGCTTAATTCATTTTCACATACTTATTTAACACACTAAAGTTTAACACATTTATTGAATCCCTTCCATTAATTGCGGTTCAAAGGACCACTTTAAGGCTGGAGGCAAAAAAGTAAATAGAATGTAATTAGTCCCTACTCTGAAGGAGCACCTAATGGAATGGAGGAGGCTGACATGTTAGTCAATTATGATAAAAGAGCCAGAGAATGTATCAGGTATGTGAGTAGTTAAGAAGGCAGTGACTCCTTATGCCTAAAGGTCTTGAGAAAATCTACTCAATCTACTCAAAATTTTAGTGAAGACCTTGAAGGATAAGTAGATGTTCACCTGGTGGGGAATAACTTGGCAGAGGGATTCCAGAGCCACCATGAAAGAACAATGGTCCTGAGGACCTGATATGGCTGCATGTGGGGGTTCTGGTGGAGTGGAGTGAGAAGACATGAGTTGGAAAAGCAAGTTTGAGTCAGAGTGCATCTTTTGTTCTTTTGACTGGGGGGGAATCTTAAGAAGACATTCAAGCAGAGGAGGGACACCCTCTCATATGTTTGTTTAGAGTAACACCTCTGTTGGCAGCATTGTGACTAGAGAGAGACAGGAGGTAAGAAGGTATACTAGGAGGTTATGGTCATAAAAAATCAGAAATAACACAGAAGGGTGGGGAAGAAGGGATGAATCTATTTGATACCTTTGAGTGAAGTAGTGAGTTTGGTAACCGCTCAGTGTAGGGTAATCATAAAGAAAAGAAGGGTTGAAGTCACTTGGAGATTTGGGTTAGGTGACTAGATGGATGGTTATGATGACGATTATGAGAATAGTGTGCATAGCCTTGAATGTACTGAGTCTGAAGTAGGTAAAAATGTCCAGGTAGAAACACCTCCCAGAAACTAATGGAAGAATACACATGGATCAGGAGGATAAATACTTGCAAAGATGAAGGTGTTTGCTTTGAAGCAAATACATGACAATTAAAATTGAGTATGTCGGTAAAATTCCCCAGGGGTACCTAGTAGGGATGAATGGAGAAAAAATTGCTTTAAAATATTAAATTTAGTGAACATTTGAGAGGAGGAGAGCCCATGAATCAGAGTCAGAAAGGTAAGAGAACTAGCAGAAAGTTGTGTGGAAATGTGTAAGGGAGGAAAGAGTTTGAAGAGGAAGAGTTTGGTGAAAATCACCTATGCTTAAATAGGGAAAATACAAATGAGTTACACCTAATGATTGTCTTAGTCAGTGTTCTCCAGAAACACAGAACTACTAGGATATATATAAAGATATTTGTAAATAAATAAATATAAAACATTTATATATAAATAAGTATGAAGAAATATGTTATATTGAATTGGTTGATGCAGCTATAAAGGCCGAGAAGTACTAAGATCGGTAGTTAGCAAGCTGGAGACCCAGGCCAGCTGATGGTATAGATTCAGTCTGAGTCTGAAGGCAAGAGAAGATGGATGTCCCAGTTCAAAGACAGTCAGGAAGAGAAAGAGAGGGAGTTCTTTCTTACTGGGCCTTTTTGTTCTATTCAGGCCTTCAGTGGTTTGGATGAGGCCCAGCCACTTGGGGAGGGCAATCTGCTTTACTCTCAGCCTACCAATTCAGATGTTAATCTCATCCAGAAACCTCACAGACATACCCAGGATAATGTTGAACCAAATATCCAGACACCTCATGGCCCAGGCAAACCGATACATAGAATTAACTATCACAGCAGTGAAAAAACAACTAGTGACCAGCGAACTTATAAGAGGAATTCTAGTTGAGTGGCTCTAGTGATATCTAGATATCAAAGGACTGAGAAATAAACAGGGGAGTGTGTACTTCTCACCCAAGAAAGTTAGCTGATGGACAAGGAAGAAAAGAGAGAAAGCAATAAATTCAAGAGGAACATAAGTTGAGGAGGAGGTTTTTTTTTTTTTTTTTTTTTCTTAAGGTGAAGGAAATTTGAGTGTATTTAATATTTATTGGCTGAGACAGGCACTTGTGAAGAGCAAATCATTGAAGTGACACATGAAAAGAAGAAATAATTGATAGGGCAGAATATTGAGGAAGGCCAGAAAGAATAAGGTTTAAATGCAAATAATTAGAAAATAAAGCAACCCAATGATGATGATGATGATAATAATAATAATAATAATAATATAAAGTGAGAAACACATTCCATTGCTCAAGTACTAGGTTTAGGCTTTAAATATTCAGAGATGTGAAAGATCCATAGAGAGTTATATCCCAATACATGTTCCATGCATTTATGCAAGAAAATAAATACTATCAAGTGATTACAAACACAGGTGGTAGGATTTTTGTTTTCAACTGCCCCAGGGTGTGAAACCTGATCATTAGGTTATAAAGGTCATTTATAAAGGTGTCAGGAACACTATCTTGAATTGCTATCTAAAGCCCCTGCCTAATTCATCTGGCTACAATCTCAAACAGATAATCAAGTCAAAGAAGCTACTAAGCTCAGAGAAAAAAATGTCACAGAAAAATCTTGAAGTGTTAGAGATTTTTCAAGAATGACATAATTATCTTCTGTAACATTCAACCCCAGAATGGAAGTGAAATGAGGGATTACTCTGAACAGATGCAGAATGTCATCGTTACGCAGGATTGAACAACACTGACTGACTGACTGACAGGAAGCTTTAGCCAATAGGGCACTCTGTTCTATTCATCACTGTCTTCCAGGGCTTGGCACCTAGAAGGCATTTAATAAATATTGGTTGAATGAGTGAATGAGAATGTTGTGATCTTAGAAATGTGTTCAAAGTCTTCACTTAAATTGGATTTCAACATACAAAGAAAATTCTTCAAAGGCCAAATTCCTAGGCATCTTTGGAACTCTGAAGCAAAACTCTTCTTCAACACCTAAGACCAAAAGGTCCTGAAGGTGCAAGGTGAGATGCAAGCCTGTGGAAACAAAATTTGCTTGATACATGGCTCGATGGAAGAGAAGTGAGGTGTAGTAGAGGCTCTGGTGGCCTGTCCAATTCCCCTGAAGACTGAGGCATGCCTGTCCTAACACTTGGGAACCTTGGTGGCTGACAGCCCTTAGCTGAGGGACCCTCAGGGAAGAGAGAGCTATTTAGCCTAAGGCCCCACTGCTTCTCCAGGAGCAGCCCATGTTCACTGACTGGGGCAGTGGTGGTGGTGATCAAGCACCCCTGCCCCTAGCCTCAAGGTGAGACAACTCTGAATGGCTATCCCAGCTCCAGAGCTTTCTCTAGGATTGCCTGAGGCCAGTGTTTTGCCACAGTTCCATTCTTTGCTCTACCCAGTTGGTTCACTCCTTCTCAGCCATTGGTCCCCATGAACACAACCTATCAACCTCGTGCATGCAGTTCTCTCTCAGAGTTGGCCTGCTTTGGAGGCTGACTGGATACATATCTGTGCCACTTTATGTTTCTGGATAGATAAGAAGGCTCTCTTTGAAGTGCTAAAAGATTCCAGGGAGAACTGGGCTAAGGGCCCTGGTTCGAGTTCAGTGCTGGACTCCCAGGTGTTCAGAAAAATTAAAAATGGCGGCCAGAGAATCTGGGAGGGCTGGTTTGGCTCACATGGGTCTGAATGAGTGTCCTTGCCTTCTTATGTGGAGAAGGTCAATTCCTCACTCTTGTAGCGCTCAACGGCTCGAAGCTATACATATGTTAGTACCATTGAGCACCAGAACATGCTTCGCTAGGGTTCTCGTTTCCTTATCCCAGTTCCTCCAAAGGTTATTCCCCTTTTGTTTTGGTTGTTCTTAGCAGTTAGAATTAATTCCTTTATTCTTACGGGAGCTCTAATTCTGAGCGAATAAGCAACTTCTCTTTTTGACCCAGGAGAATACTAAAACTCTTTAATTTCTTATCTTCATTAGAGTCTCTTCGCAAGACTAGAGCCAAATCTAGGTATTTCCTGAGACCCTTAGAACATCTTAATTTTGAATCTCTTTTTTCTATCACTTGGTTCCTTATTATAATGTTAAGACATTTAAAGATGGTTTCCATTTAATTTTAAGTATTGGTAATATTTATTTAGCACTTATTTATTTGTGTAGCTTTTCTATTTAAAATAAAACACCTACAGAAAATCACACAAAAATATGTAGATTAGTGAGCTATGGAATAGGACTTTTCCAGCTCACCAGAAACCCCTCCATGTACCCCAACCAGATCTCAGCATTCCTTCTCCCCAAACTAGTCACCATCTTGAGTCTATAATAATGGCTTCTTTGCATTACTTTATAGTTTTCTCAAAAAGTAATGCATCTCTAAACTGCAATTTTGTCTTGCCTATTTTTCAAATGTAGGTCTTTTAAATTTCTTTTAATCTGCAGTTCCCCTTCCATCCCTTTCTTTTTCTCACAAATTCTCTATTGGAGAACCTGAGGCCTCAGATCTGCAGTTTCTCATGGTCTAGATTTTTCCCTTTAACATTTCCTTCTCTCCTCTGTAGTCCCTACAAATTGGCAGCTGGATCCAGACACTTGGCCAGACTTGTGTTTGGTCCCTTCTGCAAAGAAAGGAATTTTAGTCCCATTTCGTCATTCAAATGTCTTTATTGAAGCTCAGATTGCCCTGTATTTGGCTAGTAGGAGCCTCTACATGTGGCTTCTGAGTCCTTTTAACTGGCTCCTTGATAACTTCCTTGTTATTTAGTATAACAAGGTTTCCAGGCTCATTTTGTTGATGTACAGTCCCAGACATGGAAATAGTTATTTCTCTAGGAAGCATTGGGTGGTGCGGGGTGATGTGGCCGTGGTGGTGGTAGGATTTCAAAACCACAGTGTGTTTGCTGGGAACAGTGCTTGTTTCCAGGTCTCCTCAGTGGACAGAGTTACTTTATGAGATGCTATCCATAGGCTTGATTTAGATTCAGGATTTTAATTTTTTAATTTTTTTTTTTTTAACTAAACTTCTGTATTACATTTCTATTTTTTCTTCCATACCAAAAATCTTAGTTCTTGAGGACACAAGGGATGACAGAATAAGAATACCACACTGTTGTTCATTTGCACAGTTCCAATATTATATACACAAATACTGATAATATGGTCCCTGAAAGTAACTAAAATGTTTTTTCATATACTATCCTCATCTCACATTAATTTTAACAGCTGTATTATATCTGCATTGCTTAAGAATGTAGCCATTAATCCTATACTTTCTCCTTTTAATGCTCATTTGATCTTAGTTCTGTAAGAACTATATATTTTATATATTTAGTCCTTACCATCAGCCCTTGTGTCTATGTCTTTCTAGCGATTTTCATTCTCACTTATAGTATATTCTGAAGACCATTTACAATATATTCCTCAGGAAGGGCTCATGGGAATAACATTCCTTGAATTCTTACATGGTGATAGCAGTTTGTTTATGCTCTTCATAGCTGAAAGTCAAGTTTTGCTGGATAAAAAAATCTTTTTCTTTGGGTTTCCTTTAGACATTACTTGAGTATGTTAATTAGATTGCTGTATATTTTTTTTCTATCATAAAACATTGCTGTTGTAAAGTATGATGGTAGCTTAATTTTTTTCCCTTACAAATCACTTACCTTTCCCCTAGATGCTCAAATCATTTTTTTTCTCTTTAAAACCATATGCATTTTTTAGAATATGCTTTGGCATTGGTCATTCTGAGTTGATACAGGCAGGTGGGTAGTGTGCTCTTCCAATATATTTTCTCAGTTCTTTTTTAATTTCAGGGGAGTTTTCTTGAACTATTATTTTAGTGTTTGTTCTCTTCCTTGCTTTGGTTGTCTTCCTTGGGAATTTCTGTATTACGGAATTTGAATCTTCTTTGCCTATCTTTTCCTTGTTACCTTCTTTTTAATCCTTTTTATCTCTTTCTTTATTTCTTTTTGATTTTTAAAATCTTTGTACTTTTCACCTTCTACTTTCTGGAGGCATATTTTGTGCTTACTTGCTTTTGTGTTTCTTCTAATGTAGTCTTCATTTCTGAAATGTCTTTTCATTAATTTATAATTCTTTCCTATGCTCTGTCACCTCATTTCTGAGTTTTTCTAATTCTGATTTATATTGTTCTTATACATCTTGCATCATTTCTTAATGCTTTAGCTCATTTTGAAATAGGTTACAGTTTTGATCTGTCCCTGTCTTTCTGATATGCTTTTATTATCTGTAGTGATGTTATTCTGCTCTTTATTCTCTTTTATCTTATAATAACTTTGCATAGGACTTGACTTCGATACTTTTCTGCTGCTCATTTTTATATGAAATCAGATTTCTGAAATTTTAGAGGCCTGGTTCAGAATAGCTTTTCTAACTTCACAGAGTTTCCTCTTCTATTGTTTTCCAGAACTTCTGTTTCTGAAATTTTAAAGGCCTGGTTCAGGGTAGCTTTTCTAACTCAAGAGAGTTCCCTTTTCTGTTGTTTTCTAAGACTTCCAAGTCTTTTCCAAAGCTTCTGTTTTCCTTCTGCACTTTGATTTGCATCTTTGCTTTCTTGTCTCTATTGGGCCTATTCTGTTCAATTTTTATTGCATTCCAGCAATTTCTCTGTAGTGCAGAGCCCTTTCCCAAAAGGAAGAAAGCTTGAGAACCCTCTTTGCACTCACCCCTTACTGGATTCAGTGGCTATTGCCAAATGGGTTCATGGTGCTTTGTCTTTGTTTCTCTCTTCTTTCTTCTGCACAGACCCTGATAGTAGGCTTACTGGTGTTTATCCTCACTGGCCTGTATTCTGAGGTTTATAAAGAAATCTAATTATCTAGTTCATTGTAAATGTTGACCATGCATTTTGGTTTGCTATTTAATTGACTTATGTGTTTTAATGTAGAAAAAATATAAATGTAATATAATGTAAAGAAAAATATACCATGTTTACTGATGTGGGAAACAAAGGCAGAAGAAAAATAATTAAAATTTATAAAAATTATTAAATTTCCTCACTACCTACAGCCCATTGACAAGTCCTTGAAGCAGTGACATCCCTCTAGGGGTTCAACTGCTTCACTGTTAATACTTTGTCAAATAAATAAATAAAATCTTAAAAAAAAATAATAAAGAAAACTCAAACTGAAGGAGCCAAATGGTTTTTTAAGATCACCTGGCCAGTAAGTGATAGTGCTAGAATTTGGACCTATGCTTGTTTGATCCCTATGTCTGCTAACATTTTTTGTAAAAAATATTTTTAGATTGGTTCTTTAAAATTTAAAACATACATTTCCATAGACTTCCTAATGAAGTGGTTGTAATTAATGGTTAAGAAAATATTTGCAACTTTTTTATTTTGAGCAACAAGAATTTATAAAATTTAATTCTACAGTCATGCAATTGTATCTACATAGGCAGGAAGAACTAACATTTGTTGTTCGATTCAAATAGCATTAAAACCTCCTTACGGTTAATCTATGAAATTCATATCATTCGCATCATACTAAAGAGGAAGCAGGCTCAGAGAGGACAACAGGACCTTAGGTAAAGCAAAATTACTTCCCTTGAACCTTAATCTTCAGCCTCCAAATCCCAGGGTTATTCCCCATTATGCCATAGAAGTTCAGTACAGAAGTATATAATGCTTCCTCTTCACTATATTTTTCCCTCTCCATTTCTTCAGTCCCCAATATCTCCATATATTTCCCTAGTTCCATCACAGCTCCTCATTTTCACATTTCTGCCCAAAGAGGAATTGGCTAGTTCACCTTAATTATCTTTGATGTCATAGTCTTGGTGTTTATTTATGCCCATTAACTATTCTTAGTACATTCAAAATCCAAGTCAAGTTTAATTATAGAATTATTCTTTAAATCTAAACTACATGGAATCCTCTTAAACTTAAGAACATGATCTGTGGGGCGCCTGGGTGGCTCAGTGGATTAAGCCTCTGCCTTCGGCCCAGGTTATGATCTCAGGGTCCTGGGATGGAGCCCTGCATCCGGCTCTCTGCTCATCAGGGAGCCTGCTTCCCCCCTCTCTGCCTGCTACTCTGCCTACTTGTGATTTCTTTTCCTCTGTCAAATAAATAAATAAATTCTTTAAAAAAAAAAAGGACATGATTTGTATTAGGTGCTGAGGTGGCAGTCAGTTATTTTGGAAGGGAAATAACTTTAGAGGCAGAGAAACCTGGGTTTATGACTTATAAATGGTATGATATTTTAACGATACTATATTTCAGCTTTCTTAAATATAGTATCTATAGACCGTTAATGGAGGTAATAGCTACCACATAGTTTTATGAAGATTAAATAAAAAAAAACATGTCTAAAATATTAAACAGTAATTGGCACATGGAAAGTCATTAAAAACATTATTTTCCTTCTAATTTTTTGTTGTTATTGTACGTCCATGAAGTCTTAACATCTATAATGAACACAATCAATACATTCAGATCACCTGCTGTCTTAATCTAGCTTTTTAACAATTGATGTTCACCAAATGATACAGCAGCACCACTAGTTCCTGGAGGATATTTCAAATGAAAGGAAAATTTACATGTGTGTTTTATAACAATCTTCCTTTTAAAACTTGATGTGGCAGTGTTAGCTTTCTGGTCAAATCAGAACAACATGTGTATTTTGTTGGGCCTGACAGTGGAAAGTGTGCATCTTTAAGCACAAGAATGGGATGATCTTTTTCTTTTGTGCACATCCCCAAATTTCTCTAATGAGTATATATTATGTTCAAATTGAAGGCCCTGATACACTCTGTTTTTTTTTTTTTAAAGATTATTTATTTATTTATTTGACAGAGAGAGATCACAAGTAGGCAGAGAGGCAGGCAAGGAAGCAGGCTCCCTGCTGAGCAGAGAGCCCGATGCGGGACTCGATCCCAGGACCCTGAGATCATGACCTGAGCCGAAGGCAGCGGCGTAACCCACTGAGCCACACTCTATTTTAATAATCGAAATGAGCATAGTTGAAAAGTCCTTGGCTAGTCTCAAAAGTTTACTTAACCCATGAGGTACTTAAATACAGTGCAAATATGTGTATACATGTATATGTAAATATATAAATATGTATACATACACACATTTGATTAAAGCAACAAATCATGCATCTGCAATATTAAGTTTTAGCATAATTATTTAGATGCATAAGGGTCAAAGATATAAGGTTGTGTTCAGAGAAACATTGGTTTGAATTCTAGATCTTTATCTTATTTCAGTTACCTTGGTCAAATTTTTAAGCCCATTCAAAATTCAGTTTCTTTTTTTTTTTTTTAAATAAAGATTTATTTATTTATTTGACAGAGAGAGAGAGAAACAGCAAGAGAGTGAACACAAGGAGGCCGAGTGGGAGAGGGAGAAGAAGGCTTCCTGCCAAGCAGGGAGCCTGATGCAGGGGTCTATCTCAGGACCCAAGCCCAAGGCGGATGTTTAACAACTGAGCCACACAGGTGCCCCAAATTCAGTTTCCTTATATGTAAAATGGGGATCATTTCCTATAGTTGTTCTGAATATAAAATGATGTAATGTACAGGAAGCAAAGCAATCACGACAGTGCCCAGAAAGAAAGAGAACTCACTAAATATGAATAGTTGTTAACACAAAAAAAACAATAAATAAATTAGGCTTGGTTAAGGGAAGTAGAGGGAGGGTTATAGCCATCCTGAAAATAAATTTTGTATCATATCAAGCTTTTAGAAATAGATGGATTTCTTGTTTGTTTTAGAAGGGAAGATTTTTAGTTATCAAAGATCAATGAATGCCTTTAAAAGATTTTCTCACAACTGGGAGAAACAAGAGTTTAAGCAAGTAGTCTTAGAGTAGGTGGTCCAGTGTAGACTTCCATGTTCATACATGACATAAAAAGCATGTACAGTTGAGATCTTTGATGTGTAGGGGCCAAGTGCAGCCTACCCCAAGATGGGCCACTTTGGCATGAACATTATATTGAGTGGAAAGTACAGAAACGCGAAGTACAAAAGTACAAAATCCAGAAGTTGCAGGGAACTGCTTAATTTACATTGAAATTTAAATTACAAAATTTAAATTTGTAAATTCAAGTTTAAATTTGAATTACATTAAAACTCAACTGCTTAAATTTACATTGAAAAGAGAGTTTGTACCAGGAAGAGAGCTATTAACGGAGAGCCTTTACCTAAGAAACTTATCTGCACAATGGGGTAATCTTTGCTTTTATAAACATCTCCTTTCACCTTCTTGCTAATGTGCTTTCTCCCCTTTGTATTCTTAGATCCTACCCCTCTCCTTAGGTCATATAGGCATCGTATTGCCTCCTTGTCTTTAGAATTTCCATGCCTGGGTGGATTCCCTCTTTGTATACCTATTAAATGTGACTTTTTTCTCTTATTTTGTCTCATGTCAATTTTTTTTTTAAAGATTTTATTTATTTATTTGACAGAGAGAGATCACAAGTAGGCAGAGAGGCAGGCAGAGAGAGAGAGAGGAGGAAGCAGGCTCCTGCTGAGTAGAGAACCTGATGCGGGACTCGATCCCAGGACCCCGAGATCATGACCTGAGCCAAAGGCAGCGGCTTAACCCACTGAGCCACCCAGGCGCCCTCATGTCAATTTGATTCTAAATTCAGCTAGAAGGATCTTAAAGGGAAGAAAGATTTCTTCCTCCCCAACAGGTGTCACTTGGAAATTGACTTCCTGTAATATTGTGGGGCCAAATTGGAAATTGACCCACTGGACCAGTATGTACTTGACAGAAAACTTTGTCAGGCCTCCCCAGGACATGATTTGGAAAGCCATTTGTAGCACTGGTAATTCAAGCATACTGAAGTGATAACTTGAAATATGCTTTGGTGAGAATTGTTGGAATATTCACCTGCAATGAGTTTAACTGGATATAAAAGTGTGATTCTTTTTGGATAAGGTAATACACCCTACCTTTCCCCAGTATGTTTGTTATTTTGTGACATTTGCTGTAGAGATAATAGAAGTATTTAATTTTACTGACCAGAATATAAGATTTGAAATTTATACATGTGAGGGCTCCTTCTCTAATTTATGACAGTAACATCATTTGCTCAAGTATAAGATGCCTGTTAACACACAGAGGCCAACACAGAGGTCATTTTCTGTGTCCAGACCTGGAAAGGATAGAGAAAGTTTGGGTATAGTGCATGTATTACAAAAGAAATCACATAGTACCTCAGGCAGTGTTGCCAGTTGAGATGCATTCCTGCTGATTAGTGATTGCATCCGTGTACCTGCCTTCCTGGCTCAGCTCTTCCTCCCACTTCTCTCCTCAAAACTACCTGGGAAGTCCAGTAGTGTTGATGATAAACATGGGTGAGAGCCAATGGGCAGTTGCCTCCAGTGCCTTCTATGAAAGAAAATCACAATGTGAAAAGAATCTGTTAGCTGATGTTAACTGTAAAATACCCGCTACAAATGTTAGCTGTGATAAATACATAACAGATGATATTCAGCTCCAAAAATCTAGACAATTCTTTTCATGTTCCCAGTTCTTAGCAAAAGTGCATTTCTTAGCAACTAGTTGTTTTTATTTTCTGATAGATATTTTGTGAACTTTGAAACAGATGTCAGGAAGGAAGACTCCTCTGCCCTTCAAGGTCCTTCTAGCTGGATTTGAAATCAAATTGGCATGAGGCAGATGAAAGGAGAAAGTCACATTTAATAAGTGTACATATCAGAAATCCACACAAACCCAGAAATCCTAAAGACAATGAGGCCACAGGAAACTTAAATGAGCTAAGTAGAAGGGGAGGGGTTTGAGGATACAAAAAGGAAGAAGACCATTAGCAGGAAGGTGGAAGGAGATGTTTAGAAAAACAAGGTTGCCCCATTATGCCTGTAGTTCCTTAGGTAAAGGCAGGGGTTGGGGGGATATATCTGTTAGTACTTTTCTTCCCTTATAGGCTCTCCTTTCCAATGTAAATTTAGGCAGTGGAGGACCAGGAAGAGAGCTTTTCCTGCAACTTCTGGGTTTTGAATAATTTCAACTCAAAGTAATGTTCATGCCAAAGTGGACCATCTTGGGGCAGCCTACCCTTGGTCCCTACACAAATAATGATTCACTCTTTATTTTGGTCACTAGGAAGTCACACTTGTAGTCCATCTCACAAATCCTACAATGCCTAAGCTCTAAAAACATGAACTTTTAGGTAGTCAGTTATCTGGGGAACAGGGATCTTTCTCTAGATATTTCTGTCTTCATTTTCCCTTTATCATGATTTCCTCATTTATCATTTATTCCCTAGCATATATGCATTTCTGTCAGTCATTTCAAATCCTGTTTGAATCTAGTTAAATTAGATCCATAACTAACATTTTCCAAGCCAGAACAAGAGTTCATAAGGAGGCCTACATTCTTTCACATTGTTTGATCCAGTAATGAAATCCTCGTTTCTTAAAGAAGATAAAGTTGCAAGGATTTAATATGGTCTGTTCCATTTGTTGTCTTTTGAAAAAAAAAAAAAAAACAACAAAAACTTTCTCGCTCATTTACTTGTTATGATCAGTAATTACATCTTTATCAAATAAAGAATTTGTAAGCTCCTGTTTCTTTATTCTATGTGTGGTGTAATATAGTTTTTAAAAATTCTGTCTTGACTTAGGTTTGAAGCCCTGGCTAGAGGCTGGTTGCTTCCCCTCTTGAGCTAAGTTCACACTCACAACTACCTGCTTTATATGGGTTGGGCATACCTGAGGACAGTATATACCTGCTTTAATTACCCCAGGGCCAAATGCTTGATAACAAGAGACAGCCAGCCCACTTGCCCACAGCCTAAAGAATTTATTCAAATTAGTGAATCCCAAACCTCCTTACTCTGCCTCATGCTTTCCTTCCCACAGAACCACAATAAAGGTGCTTATTCCACATCCTTTTTCTGCCTCATGATTGACCTGGTTGCTTCCCTTTTGTGGTCCTTTGTGGCCTGCTGTGTACTCCTCAGGGAAATGCGCAACCAAACTGCAAGCTCTTTTCGGTTTCTCTCTCTTGATCTGCATCTGGTCTTACTGTATGTCCCTCAAGGTGATATGGTTAAACCAGTGAGTGATACTTAACAGATGTCTATTCATTTTCAGTGTTTCTGGTTTTTAAAAATTTTAACAGTCCACTCTTTAAAGATTTTCTATTTATGTTTTTAGGCTTTTTGTTTTGTTTTGTGAGATTTGCTTTGGTATTTTCTATCATGCTTTTGATTAATTTAAAAGATTAAAAAAATGTAATTCCCATAAAATACACTGCAATATATTTTTGTCAAAAAATGTAAATTCAAATGCATGTATAAAACAAACGATTAAAACTTTTTTCATATGTGCAAAAAAGTAATATTCTCCTAAAATATTAAAGATCTATTAAAATTAAAAGGCAAAATACAAATTATAATGAATGGATGTCAAAATTTAAAATATTATTTAGTAGTGCTGACATTTTAAATTTAATTTTTAAGATACTTAATTAAATCTTATTAAATATTTTTAGGCGGAACTATTCACAATCTGAGAGTTCAGTATCCATCAGGTTGCAAATGTAATGAAGCAGTGTCATGTTCCATGTGTGTAATGTCTAGCCTAGGGGTTCTCAACTGGGGAGATTTGACAATGTCTGCGGACATTTTTGATTGCCATGAGCAGGGCTGGGGAGAAACTCTTGGCTCCTAGTGGATGGAAACCTGCAATGCTGCCAAATCTATGTATCTCGCAGTGTCCAGGGGGGCACCCCCTCTCCACCAAAAAACAAAACAGAAGACCAAAAACAACGTGAAGAACTATCTTACCCCAAATGTAAATGGCTCGGGGTTGAGAAATCCTGCTGTACATCTATGTATGTGTATGTGTGTATGTGTGTGTATGTGCCTATGGGTATTAATTGCATACACACAAATGTAAGGGTAGTATGAATCATTTAAGATCATAAAATGTTTCTCAGTGATCGAGCATAATGGCGGCACCCCTTGTATTAATTTGTGAGTACCATGAATTGGAACATAAAAAAAGTCAAGGAAACATTTACATGGCTGGGAAATAATACTTTGTTATACAATAATCTTTGGTGTTCATGCTCCCTCTGAGGAAACATTTGGCAGGTTAAGTAATTTGTCTTGTCTCTTGAGTACCTCTGCCACTGAGATCTTCATACGCCAGAGCAAGGTCCATTCATCAGCAGTGACACCACCTACAAACTTTTCCAGCAAGCGAATGAAGTCACTGTATGTGTGCTGGATATGGGGCATGGGAAGAAGGGTGTTTCTCTGGGGTCTTAACAGTCTTGGTCATAAGGCTGGATGTTTAGACTATAAAAGGCTCTGTGCCAGGGCCAGATCCCAAGGGACAGAGGCAACTGTGTGTTCCTTAAGACATTTATTTGTGTGTGAGCTCAGTGTGCTACGGGGACCTTATAAAGCACCTGTGCAGCATAGAGAACTTTAGGCTCACATCTAAGGGGAGTACTAACATTAATACTTAAAAAAAAGAAAAGTGGGAAATTTGAGGCCTTGGATTTTCAGCTTGAAACCACAAGATATTTAGGTGGGAACCTAGTCAGAAATGAATGGAGCCTACGGTGATATTAAATTTTGTTTTACATTTTTACTTGAATACTGTAATAAAGAACAAGCATTTCTGTACATCTGGTAGACCCCTGAGCAAAGGGGAGAGCATGTGTAGACTAATCCCAAGCAAAGTTGTTTGTGCCTAGAGCAAGATTACAAATGGAAAAGCCTGATGTGGGCGAGGCCTGGGGGCACAGGGACCCTTGATCCTGAAGCTGCCTTTGCTTGATTCTACCCAGGGGATCACAGTGAAAGAAAACTTAGGTTTAAATACTTTCACTTTGCTGGATCTTATTTCCCTTCTCCACTCCAATTTCCCTGGTTCATTTTCTCTTAATTGGTCCTGATTGGAAGTCATCATAAATCAGAATAATTTCTCTTTCATGCTCTTCAAATTTTAACTTACCAAAAAAAGTCTTTAGCTGGAAATGTCCATAAAAGATGAATGTCAGTGGTTTCATCTCTAACAGGGAGAAAATGAAACTCAGACATTTTGGAGTCACAGTCAAACTACCTCAGTATGATTGTGAATTGATTTATACAGGGCCTTTAAGAAACTTCATGTCCTTTTTGGAATATACTAAGCAGGAATCACTCTCTCACAAATCCAGAAATTATAGCCACCCGTGAAGTTAAATGCTGTATCTGTCTTAGCCTGGGTCTGTACTAGGCTGATAATTTACTTCAAGACTCAAAAAAGCGATTTGACTTTGCTATCTAGTACTTGAAATGGCTTATTTAATACTGAGTATTTAGATAAAAGCTGAAGATTTCTTTCTTTCCTCTCCTTCCTTCCCTCCATACCTCCCTCCCAATCTCTCTCTTTCTTTCCTTCTCTTATTCTCTCCCTCCCTCTCTCCTTTCCTTCTTCCCTTCCAGATTTCCTTCTAGATTGTTGAGATTGAGAAGAGGTAGGATATGTGTGAGTAATGTCATTTTATTTGAATAGTCACTGAATTTATCCTATCTATTCATTAACTTCCTCAGTTAGAATCTGGGCATAAACCTCAGAGAAAGCTTAAGAAGATATTTTAACAAAACAAATCCAAGTTCCCAACTTAAATCGTGGACTAGTCTATTTTTTGGAACAGTTTAAAAATTTTTCAAAATTCAGTACATTAGTGCTGTGCAGATAAGTCATGAAGGTCAACCAGAAAATTCCAGAAAAGATTAATATTCAAAGAGTAGAACTTTCATTTTGGAGCCATGTCTCACTCTTTCTCTCTGTTCAGTAGAGACCCTTCCAAATAGAGCGCCTCTTATGATGTTGTCTTGGTTAAGGTCAATAGAAAGGCTGCTTTACATTTTTACTTTCTAGCCGTATGACCTTGAAACCCTGAGTTTCAGTTTATTCATAAAATGAGACAACCACTTTATTTGCTTTGCAGAGTTGTGAAGCCTAAGGGTGGAAAATATTAGTTACAATCCTGGTCAAACCCCAAAGTTTTATGCTGATGCAAGACAGTAGTTCTGTGGCAAACATCAGAGGGTGTGTGTGTGTGTTTTAAGATTTTATTTATTTATTCTGGGAGGTGGGGTGGGGAGAGAGATCATATGCACAAATGCTAGCCAGTGAGCATGCAGAGGGGGAGGGGCAGAGCAGGGAGGAGCAGAAAGGGAGAAAGAGAGAAGAGGGAGAAAGAAAGAGGGCAAGAAAGAATCCCAAGCGACTCCACGCGGAACACAGGGCCCAACTTGGGTGATCCAACTTAACCTACTGAGCCACCCAGGCGTCCCCAAACATCAGTGATTTTAAAGAATGAAGATAGGACTGTTGTTATTTTATGGAGAACAAAGGGTGCAGAATAGAATCCTGGGATAAGGTGGGTGGAATGGGTATGGTGACTCTAAGAGGAGGGGTAAAAAGGCAAAATATAAGTTTTTCTCACTTTCGGTTTTGCTTAGGTTTTGTCTAGTATTTAATCATTACTCTCATCTGATAGGGCCATTTACATTCAGTTTACTGAAGGAAAAGCAGATCTTAGGGTTTTCAGATTTAGGAGTGGCATCTACATGAGATACAGAAATATTTTCTCCCATAGGCTGTATAAAGGACTACCTGGCCAGCAAACTGTGCCCCTTCCCTTAGCCTTCCAACATTTGGGGGGGGGGAGCCCCCAAAATGAGGACTTCTAAGTATTCATGTTTTGAATAGGATTTCCTATTTTACTGAAGTAATTGGGTTTATAAGATACACATCTGCCTATTTTGATGCCTGTACATGTACAATAAGGTGGTAAAAGAAAGAGATGGGAAGGGGAGGAAAAAGAAGGGGCAGCAAAGGAAGGGGAGAGAAAGGACAGGAACAATGTGTGTAGGGCATTTGCTCTTTGTCAAGCACTGCATCAGACATTTGACATTTTAGAAAATTAAACCATATAGTCTAGTATTTTCTTTGCCAACTCCAGTGACTATTGGACATTGAGACTAAGTTATAGTTTTCAGATGAAGTGGTAAGAATTTGGTGAAAAATTACATTTTATTCCCCTGAGCCAGGTGGTATCTTTAGGTGGTGTTATAGTCAGTTTGGGCTGCTCTAACGAAATTACCATAGAATGGATAGCTTTAACAGCAAACACATTTCTCACAGTTCTGCAGCCTGAGAAGTCTAAGATCAAGGAGTTGGCAGATTTGGTATCTGCTGAGAGCCTGCGTCCTGGCTCATGGGCAGCCGTCTTCTTGCTGTGTCCTCACAGGGGAAAGTAGGGGATAGCTCCCTGGGGTCTCTTCTCTCACAGCAGTAAACCCATTCTAGAAGGTTCCACACATCACCTCCAATAGGTCCTACTTCCTTATACCATTAGGATGAGGGGGCTAGGATTTCCACGTATGAATTGGGGGCGGGTCATAAACTTTCAGTCAGGAACAGATGGGGAAAAAGAAATGCCTTCTGCCTCACTAGATAGACAAGGCATAGTCCTATATTTTTAAGCCAGACATTGGTACTCTATGGTGCATCCCAGCAGCTGAGTGTCATAGACTCTGCAGAAAGCTGAAAGTCCTGATGAAGCTACTCACCAGCTCTTGAGAATTTTTCTGTGTTGCCTCCTTAGGAACAGCAAGTTTAGTGATAAGAGACGATGAATAAAACCTAGAGACCAATTAAAGGCTAGATGTGCCTTATCTAATCAGACTGTGACAGTCAAACAAAAGCTTTCCTTGAGTGCTGCCTACAAGGTGTTTCGTGGAGAACATACATGCTTAAAATGTGTGTTTTTTAGGTGAACACACTGGGATTACAGATCTGATTCTTTCCAGGGTTGATGGTATGCTATTGCTTTTTTTTTTTTTTTTTTTCTTTCTTGACTTCTTTTTTTTCTTTTTAAGAGTCTTATCCTCAGGGTAAGGGGATTTGTAGTCTTCAGTGAAACTTTACATTTTCCACAATTCAGAGAGACTTGACTCATCTGGCCTGCTGGAATTTGCGGACCGATTCATAGAACTCATAGAAAAACAGGGGAAACAAAGACAGGGATCATGCTGAATTTGGCAGTCCACAGGATTTCTCTCAGTAAGCGTGGTGAGGTGCTTTTGCATGGTGGTCCATGTGATCTGCTGTTGTAACTGTCTGATACAGCCAACTCTCTGTTTAAATAGTCCCAAATCCCCCCCATTTCATACGTGGATGAACAGCTCTTCTGTGAGAGCAATAGAGTTCTGGGACAGCGGCTATTTTGACTTTCCATCTCTTTACTATAAAACAGCTCTCCCCTCCAGTTAACTAAGATCAAGAATGCCAAAGATGGAACCAGTTTAGGAAGGAGTGGGTTGGGAGAGGGGAATGAAAAATGAATTCTATCTGGACAATTGAAGGTTTCCATGTACAGATACCTAAGAGATGGCTTAAGAAATCGGTCTGGAATCCAGAAGAGAAGTATGGGCAACAGACAGAGATGTGGCTCTTATAGGCGTAGATGGTAATTGACACTATCATGGCCACTGACGCATAAAATGAGAAAAGGAACCTAGGGTGGAACTGTGGAGGAATACCAGATTCTTGTGTGGTGGTGTTCAAAAGAAAATCACTACAAGAAAATCAGCACCAGAACACATGGTTCCCAACTGGAATTGAAATGGAAATGTTCTGCTGGTCTAAGCCATGATGGTACCTTTTCAGCTGTCTTCATAAATTATACTCCGAGATGGATGGTCCAATTAGTGGTGGCTGGCGGCAAAACATGGAATCTTTCAGAGTCCGAGAATGCATAGAAATTTGTGTGTGCAGGAGCCAGCAGACCAGAGTGTAGGAAAATGAGAGAGATAGAGAAGAAGATGCTGAAAAGGAGGGCAATGCAGAGGGTTGTGTGTGTGTGTGTGTGTGTGCACACGCGCGTGTGCACTCGCACGAGTACGCAGTTAGAGCTGCTGAATATTGAGTGAGTATCCTTGTGTTTAGCAGTCATTTATAAATGAACTAATACTGTGAACAGAAGTGTACTCCAAAAATAACTGATTATGTACTTGACTCTTTGACCACCACCTGCATCAGCTACCTAGGAAAAGTGTTACTACGAAGTTTAAAATTATGCTTCCAACAGTTAATCTCTGCCATCAATGTGCATTCACAATTCAAGAAATTCAAAATATGAGTGCCCATTGTCTTCCTTGGGTTCATTTATTAATTTTCAAATGTATTCGTCAAACATTAATTGACTTCACTTTTTGTCTAACATTTATATAAACATATACAAGATCAGGGAAAATTATTTCCTCCGCTTGTAGGGCAACAGAGTCACACAAGAGAAGTATGAAAAGTGTGGAACTGCCTCCTTTGGATCCATCCAGCAAACCTTCTACAGATAGACCTCCCTGGAAGGTCAGCTATAGAAGCCAAAGTTGAGGCCATCAGACAGCTGTATTGCAACAAGAACAGCCTGGGCAAGTCTTGGTCCCTGACAAGCAACATATCTAAAACTTGATTTTTCACCTTCCCATTTTCCCTTCAACTTCCTCTTCTCGTATTTACTTTCCTATGATAGCATCACCACCCCTTAGGAAGAGTTTTCCCAAGCACTTTCTTTCTTTCTTTTTTTTTTTTTTTAAAGGTTTTATTTATTTATTTGACAGAGAGAGAGCACAAGTAAGCAGAGAGGCAGGCAGAGAGAGGAGGAAGCAGGCTCCCCACAGAGCAGAGAGCCCGATGTGGGGCTCGATCCCAGGACCCTGGGATCATGACCTGAGCCGAAGGCAGAGGCTTTAACCCACTGAGCCACCCAGGCGCCCCTTCCCAAGCACTTTCTAAATTGTGACCCATTCATGGTCTGTAAAATCACTTGGGTGGGTTGTGACCAGCATGTAAAAACAAAGCCAGGAAAGAACACACCATAGGGCATTGCATGTTGTGAGGTTAAATGTTGTTCCAGAAAATCTGCATACGTGTTTATCTATGTGTGTACAATGTAAAATGTTTCTTGGTGGATCACCGTATAACAAAGGAAAACAAAAACAAAAACACTTTCTGAGAGCTGCTGTTCTTTATCTAGTTGTTATCCGGCTGAGAAACCTGAGAGTCACATTAACTTTCTTCTTCTGATTAGATATATTTCCTTTCCGTCCTTTCCACTACTGCTTTCATTCAGGTCTCCACTGCTTTATTGAGATCTACAGCAGTAACCTACTCGCTAGTCTCTGTCTCCAGTGGTGCCTTTCTCCCATCATCCTTCATGCGTTTGCTGGCGCCATCCTTCTGGTGCATGGTCTGGCCCCAGCACAGCTCTAGGGTCCCATCTCCTCCTCCTTTTCCTCATACAACTCTTCCATCAGTCGCGCTAAAAGAATGCCAGTCCCTGGATACTCTTTCTTACCTCTGTGCCTAAGCTCATGTTGTTCTTTGCCTGGAAGCCTCTTGGATTTTTCATGTCCTTTGTTGCTATGTATTTAATTCTTATTCTTCCTGTGGGGCTTAACTCAAGACTGCTTCTGATAAATACTCCCTAGACCATCCCTCTGGTTTTCCTGATCTTTCTGGTCCAAAAATACTTTCTATACCTCATCACATTCATTGCATTATCTGAATTTCTGTTCCCAACCTAGGGAAGGAAGAAGTATAAATAAACATTTTTGCTACACCTTAATGTATATGTTAAGCCCCCATTCTTCCAAGGGAGATGGGCACTTCATATCTGTTAAGTTGAGATTTATTTATTTTTTTTCCTGGAATAGAGGCTGAATTTTGGGGGCTTGCATGGTGCTAAGGTTTGGTCAGAGGGGAGAATCTGGGGAGGGATAAGAAAGGATCCTTGATGTTTTCTCTAAAAACCAGCATCTACTAAATCTCTATCATCCCATGCTCTGGGTTGAGTTGTGGCCCTCAAAGAATATGCCAAAGTCCTAACCTTCAGTCCCTGTAAGCATGACCTTATTTGGCAATAGGATCTTTGCAGATATAAAGCCAATTAAAATAAGGTCATACTGAATTAGGATAGGTCCTAAAATCCAATGACTGGTACCTATATAAAAAGAGAGAAATTTGAAGACATAGGGAGAAGAGCTCTGTGAAGATAGAGGCAGAGATTGTAGTCACGTGCCTACATGGGATTGCTGGCAACCACCAGAAGATAGGAGAAATCCTTCCAGATCCTTCCCTAGAGCCTTCAGAGGAAGCATGGACCTGCTGAGACTTTGGTTTGGGCTTCTGGTCTCCAGAATTATGAGAGAATGCATTTCCATTGTTTTAAGTCACCTAGTTTGTGGTGTATAGTTATAGAGTCCCTGGGAAATGAATCTACTCCATCAACCATGTGGGCCCTTCAGGCCCCTGCTGCCACCATGCCTTGCTAGGTAGGAAATCTTTCTTATTTCTACTGGATTTCACTGTCTGTCTTCTCTCCTCCTGTGTTGTGCTTCAGTTTGGCGAAGTTTCTTAAAGAAGTAATATCCTGCCACATGATCAACACACTTTCCTATAGTCCATAATTTACTTGACTGTTTCTGGAACAAAGCGATTATAATTTTCTGATTTTATATCTGTAGTGCCCAATCCATAGTGTGTGTTTAATAAATGAGTCTGGTTGACAGTATTATCCAGAGGAGAAAATAATGAGCAGAGGCTCTCAGATATCTGTGTGTCAACACCCT
Organism: Mustela putorius furo; assembly: GCF_011764305.1. Taxonomy (NCBI): domain Eukaryota; kingdom Metazoa; phylum Chordata; class Mammalia; order Carnivora; family Mustelidae; genus Mustela; species Mustela putorius. The sequence goes on along the minus strand of NW_025422368.1, from coordinate 32,238,445 downwards.
TTGCAATACTAGAATTTCTGGCAACACACTTAAAGGGATTAAAACACAAAAGTCGGTTAAATAAGCAAATTGGGAAAACTGAGAAAAAAAATGTTCATTGTGATCATGCTACTCCCTTGCTGCCATTCAACAACACAGGACTGACTGTTCACTGCCCAGACCATGTTTTCTTGTTTATTTATTCACGAAGCAACGTTCTGACAATTTTAGTAGTCACATGATGTGGGATCACAGATATATTCAGATATGCAAAGAAAATGTAAATTCTTAATTTTTTAAAGATTTTATTTATTTATTTGACAGAAGAAAGAGCACAAGTAGGGCAGAGGGGCAGGCAGAGAGAAAAGGAGAAGGAGTCTCCCCGCTGAGCAAGAAACCCAACACAGGGTTTGATCCTAGGACCCTGGGATCATGACTGGAGCCGGAAGGCAGTCGTTTAACCAACTGAGCCACCCAGACACTCCTTAAATTTTCAATAGTAATCTGTTCCTTACAAGCTTTCTACCCTCATGGAGGGAGGGGGACCCACCTATATTTTATTTTTATTTTGTTTTATCTTTTAAAAATATTTAGTTATTTGAGAGACAGGGTAGGGAGGGACAGGGGGAGAGAGAGAGAATCTCAAGCTGACTCCCTGTTGAGCATGGATCCTGACCCAAGGCTCAATCTCATGACCCTGAGATCATGACCTGAGCCAAAACTTAGAATTGAGCGTTTAACTGACTGAGCCACCCAGGCACGCCATTTCTGTTTTTAAAGATTTATTTTTTTGAAAAACCCACCTGTACTTTATTCTAGTGCTTTTAAATAGTCTCTTCATGTAATTTGGCCTTTGTGTAGAGACTCAAATAAAATGCTCAGTCTTGGGGCGCCTGGGTGGCTCAGTAGGTTAAGCCTCTGCCTTCACCTTGGGTCATGGTCTCAGGGTCCTGGAATCGAGTCCCACATTGGACTCTCTACTCAGCGGGGAGCCTGCTCCCCCCATCCCCGGCTTGTCTCTGATTACTTCTGATCTCTCTCTTTCAAATAAATAAAAAATCTTAAAAAAAAAAAATGCTCCGTCTTGGAATCCCATCTCCATACGTGTAATATTAGTTTCCCAGCAGGGTTAGTTTCCATAACAAAGAACCACGAACTGGGTGGTTTAAAACATAGAGATGTATTGGCTCACAGTTCTGAAGCCCAGAAGTCCAAACTCAAGGGGCTGGCACCTGAAGTTTTAGGGGACTCCTTCCTTGCCTACTCCTGCCTTTCGGTCATACATTAGCAACCTTTGACATTCCTTGGCTTAGCTGTGTAATTCCAGTCTCTGCTTCACTATCACATGGTGTCTCTGTCATCCCATGGCTGTCTTCTTATACGATCACCAGTCAAATTGTAACAGGAGCCCATTCTTAGCTAATAGCACTTCATCTTTTTCAAAAAAATTTTATTTACTTATTTTGAGAGACAGAGAAAGAGAGACAGAAGAGAGAGCACGCACTTGCAAGCAGAGGAAAGGGCAGAGGGAGAGAGAGTCTTAAGCAGACACTGTGCTCAGCACAGAGCCCCACGCCAGGCTTGATCTCATGCCCCTGGCATCATGACCTGAACCAAAATCAAGAGTCGTACACTTAACTGGCTGAGCCAGCCAGGCGCCCCCAATATCATTTCATCTTAACCAATTATATCTGCAATGACCTTATTTCTAAGTAAGGTCATATTGTGGGGTACTGGGGGTAGGAATTCAACATATTTTTTTCAGGGGCACACAACTGAAACCATAATACCCATCTTTTCTTGAAGGTGGAACTGAGGTGCATAAAGGAAGGTAATTGCTTACTTGGCACTGGGTCACTATTTTTTGCATGCTTGCTGGTCTCTGCCGAGAGGCGGCTGCCCTGAGTTGCCTGTGGGCATGTGTGCTAATGTGCAACTTTGCCTGTTCTTGTCCTAATGGTGTCCTGTGCTAAAGTGCGATATTGGTGTGACCCATTCTCTCTCTGGTCAAAACTCCACTAATATCCTGGCCTTCCTTTGGGAGCATGTGGGAAATTTGCTGTCCAGCTTCTCAACCCTGTCTCATCACCAGAGACTGAGAGCATTCAGGAGAACTGAATTCTGGTTTTCATTTTGCCGAAATGTGATGAGTCATGGAGAGTACATTACTGTAGCCACTCACAGATAAAAGGAAATGCTTAGACAGTTTATTTCCAGACTTACAAATAGGAGATGCTTGTGTTCTTAGATAACTAACTATAGGTTTCCCCACTGTTCCCTGAACCTAGCTTGCTACTTCTACAAGGTTTGGAGAAGGCATGGGTAGGGGAAGAATATAATAAAGTGTTCTGACACCTGCCTTCTTCTTCTACCAGAGTCTTCCAAATTTTTCCCACAAGTCCTTAGGATGAAAGGGACGGGACTTGTTTTTCTTGTGTGTCAAAAGGCCTTCTACCTTAGGACAGGTGAGAAAGGAGGAAGGCATATGCCCTTTCCATTTTAGAAGGAATCTCTATGATTTGTGTCTTCCAGACATGGGTTTACATGGGGACCTTAATATGTTTTTGAATGGAGCATAACCAAAGATAACCAAGTAGACTGGCTTCATATGATAAAAAAAAATCTTATGTGCTAATAACTTGAATTAAAATGTATAAGTTAAAAGAATAGGCTTTGGTGTGAGATTGCCTGGGTTCAATCCTTGGCTCTGCCACTTTCTGTTTTGAATTTGGGAAAGTTGCTTGTTATGGGTCTCTATTTACTGGTCTTGAAAAAAGTAATAATATAAACAACCCCCTGAGGGTTATTATGAAGATTCAAGGGCACCAGGCACACAGCGATTTCTCAGTACACATTGGCTGACATGACTAGCGGTATTTGTTTGGCATTACCTACTTTGCTATTATGCTGTGTCTTTTGCTTTTTTACTCCCAGTAGTCCCCTCACTACGGCATTTTATCTGACAAGACATTGCTTGACACACAACAGTATATAATCTCAGTTTTAACATAGATGCTTCTCACACTGGGATCACAGATTGCTGTTATGCCTATGGAGGGTTGGCAGGCCCTCAGCTTGTGGTGGAAGACTGATTCAGGAACCCCGATCTCGTGGTGAATAACCCCGCAGCCCCAACGTGGGCAAGAACTTTCTAGTTGGTTAGCATCTTCAGTGCTAAAAGAGACATGAATTATTTAATTTTTGTTTCATTTTTAACTGGTGTTTTTCTTTGTATTCTGAATATATAGGCAAGATGGTAATTTTCATCTGTAGGACGATTTTCATCTTTCTATGGGAACTATGTAGCAATGCAAAATAAACTATGGAAACATTATGAAACAAACCTTATTCTTCCTCATGGAAGTCCTCATGGAAAGAGGAATATCTGATTTTTAATTCATACTGCTGTATGGAAAGCTGCTTAATGATTTATTGATTTTGAGAATAAGATCTCAACAAGAGGGACAGTACTATAAGAACAGAAGACTGCCATCACCAAGTTTATATTTAGCTTATTACTTTTGACAAAGGACTTTGTTTATTAGACTTATTACATGGAACTCTAGCAAATGGTTTCGCGGCAGATTTTGGAGAGCGATGGAACCTAATTCACAAGAGCACTCCATCTACCTTTGTGCTATGAAATGCTTAGTGAAATATAACTAAGTCTACTAGTTTTCTTTCTGGAGATTATAGGGTTGAAAATTGTTGAAGTGAGAATTAGTGAGGTTCTGCTCTATTTAACTCAAGTTTTGTCTACTATAGCTTAAAAGCCATTAGTTCTTGTTCTGTCTTCTTGAGTAATGAGAATAATTGATTCCTGTCTTCTTTTTACATTATCCATTTATGTATTTTTGTCCATTAAGCTTTCCCTTTTAAAGTGATGTTTTCAAGAAATGCCATATAGATGATCTGTGAGTAGAGGTTCCTGGTTATACTAATATGAAAGGGTGAGTAACCTTATTTCTGGGTCATTAAACCAATTGGTGGAATTGGAATTAGACAAACAGATCTTTTCCATCTCTAACTTTAGTCTGTCTATCAGATTGGAATGAAATGCTCTGCTTAATGCTTTTCATTTCCCTACTTACCCACTAATTACTTGAGTCTGTTCTTTATAGAATTTTAGAGCAGGAAGTATCATTTAAAACCATGTAGCTCAATTTCATCAATCTGTAGATGGCCCAGGACAGTTAGGTTCTTTCCAGTCTCAGGTTTTCTCACACGCCTGAAACATTTTCCCCCTCATTCTTTATATGGGTATTGTCCTGTTACCCATTAGCTGAAAGGTGAAATGTTAAATGTCATCACTTTAAAAAGACCTTTTCTCACTCTCGTATCTGGGAAGGCTCTTTGTCCTTCCCCATGACTGTTACCTTCTTGATTTTCTTCCCAGTACCTACTGTATGAGTCATAATATGCAGTGAACTATATGTTCATTTTCTGCCTTTTCTGCTGCACTGTAAGACTCACAAGGGCAAGGTTAGGGATCCCCCAGTCAATCCCATCAAGGAACTAATTCTCCTTGACCTCAATACTGGCTTTTGAGTGAGGCCCCAACCACATCCCTAATATGGAGCCTGTGACCTTGTTACTCATTCATTCAACAGTTTTTTGAGAGCTTGCTAAGTGCCAGACATTATTCTAGGTCCTAAGGATACAATAGTGACCAGGATAGACAAGATTCCTTCTCCTCATGGAATTCATTTTCCAATGGGGTGGATGGGACCAGACTAACATCCTGTTTTTTTCCTTGTGATGGCCTAATGGTGACATGTACTCTAGAGGAAGGGAGAAGGGACAGGGAGCATGTCAGCAGATAAATGTGTAGGTGGTGGTGTTGGTGTGAGTTCAGTTTTAAGGGTCCTCATCGGGAAGGGGACCATTGAGTAAAGACCTGAAGGAGATGTGGGAAGGAGGCACCATAGACTTCTGTGGGAAAAGTGCTCAAGGCAGAAGAAAAAGCACGTACAAAGGCCCTGAGGTAGAGCTTGGTTGCCATGTTCGAGGGGCAATGAGAGGGCCAATATGGCTGGGACAGCATAGGCAGAAGCAAGAGTAGGATGACATGAAGTCAGAGATGATGGATACAAGGGCCAGATGGAGGCCAAGGTCAGCCAGTGTATTTAGTTCCCTGGTTCAGTGATGGACCAGTGACAGAAACCATGAAGAGTGTGTCCTAATGAGACAGTAGCATCTTGTCACCATGTGAAAAACGAGGACAAAGCTAGAATGGAGGACAGTGGAGCCCAGAGATGGGCGACATTGTCCAAGTCTCTCCTCCTACTGAGCCTGAAAACTTCACAACGCTTGGATTTTTTCAATTTATGGGAGCCAATAGATCTTCCTTTTTGCCTAAATCATTTTGAATTGTTTTTTGCTTCTAAACTTTAAAGCCATGAGATTCCTACTTCTTGACACTATAACATCCATTTTCTTTCTGTATCATGCTGGGGGGCTCAGTCTGGCTCACCTTTCTCTTTGGAAGTAGGAAGGACCTTATGGCTCCTGGGTGGCTCAGTGGGTTAAGCCTCTGCCTTTGGCTCAGGTCGTGATCTCAGGGTCCTGGGATGGGCCCGGCGTCGGGCTCTCTGCTCAGCGGGGGGCCTGCTTCCCCACCCCACCCCCGACTGCCTCTCTGCCTACTTGTGATCTCTGTCTGTCAAATAAATAGATAAAATCTTAAAAAAAAAAAAAAGAAGTAAGTAAGTAAGATGGGGATGGAACTGGTGATCACCCAGTGCCCTGTGACCAGCCCAGCAAGGTGTCTGATACCTAGCTGGCACTTGCCTTAACAGCTGGAGCCAGACTTTTTCTTTTTTCTTCTTTAGTTACACACACATGTGGTTGTGTGCATGCACACACATACACACATTCCTGCTATAAACCAGCAACAATGTTTACCTAAAATCTTCAGTGTCTTTGACAGCGTTAGGTTTTTCATAGTGTTAAATACTCAGTCCAGATAGAAGTTTTCATGTTAGTGTTAGGGGCAAGGGGCTACTACAATTATACAGAAAGCATTAGCTAGAGCATCTGGGAAGTAGAAGTCACTGTACTTCCTTTCCCAATAGGAATGTAGATTTTAAAAATGGAAAACACAGTAAGTTAAAGATCCAACTTTGCAAACAGTATATAAACATGGCTCAAGTAACAAGCTGAGGGCAGGTATTTTGGAACTTGGTTGTAACGAGAAACTGTGCAGAGCCCTAGTTTGCTGCTGTTGGGCAATTTAAGATCACCTGTCGAGTTTTCGTAAAACACAGATATCCTGGTTCTGACCCTGAAGCCATTGGATCAGAAACTGCCGTGGGGGTTCCTCAAGTCTATATGTTTAAACATTGCCACTTGTCATTCTGTCACGTACCAGAATTTAGAACAAAATAGGGAAAGAACTTTGGTCCTGGATAACCAAATTTGTGTTCAGTGTGTGGAGTGTGTCCTCTGGAAAGCCAATAAGCCTGTAACTGCTGTTGATGCAAGATTATGCCCATTATTTAAGTTTCTTAATTGAAGATATTTTGTAGATAATCTCGGATAGTGTTACTTCAGGCTCCGGTCTAAAAGGACTAAAGAACGGTTCTGAAAGTGGTTCGGACTTATTTTAAATGCAGCCCATCTACATGGTAACTTTGCAGGAATGATTACTTTTCCTGGAAGTAGGCCAGTTGTGCCTTCATGTAGATTTGTCACCTCTCTCTGCCCACTCACCATATGGATTTCTTCTCCTGTTTTAAGTCAGGGTTCAGGACTTGCCCCGTTCAGAGGGATTTCCATAAATAGTTCCTTGAGCATATGGTCTGTCACACTGATCCTGATCGACCTTCATAAGTAGCCATGTCTTGTGCTCAGGCTTCCGTGAGTTGCTTACAAGTCACAACATCTACCTACCTAGCAGTTTAGCAACTTCTTAAAATGGAGGACAAGGGCCCGGAAACGTATGGCCCAGCTGATGCACCTTCAGTAAATATGCGTTGACTGAATGAATGGCCAGTCCTGCTGATTTCAGGCAAGCGTTTTTACAAGGGAAATTTTAAAGGAAAAAGTGGGGGCAGAGAGTTGTTGGCGGTTTGTTCCTGTGAAATAAAAATGAAATAAAGTTTTCTTTTTTCTTGTGGCTGATTCCCTTTCACAGGTTTCTTCACCAATTGGCTAGTGTCCAACTGTGTCAGAGCAGAAACATCAGACAGCTAGAAAAGAGGTTCTCAGTTGATAAATATTTGATTTACAAGGTATTGAGAGGTTTAAAGCAATGGAAGAGAGTTTGCCTAATGGGGGATGTGTTTAATATAGCGAGGAAGATCACCAATAACCAGGTCTGTTTTTCTTTCCAATGGCCAGTGGGCACTTAACTTTATCAGCTTTGTTGCAATACAGATTGTTCTGGACCGAGCTGACAACTAAGCCAAACGAGGAGGACTGGGACGCTCCTGGTTCCACAACAGAAACACCGCTGAAGGGAATATTCTTAGATTTTCTTTTCTTCTTTTCTATAACCTGTGATAAATATTGTATGTCTCCACAGCATAGGGGGGAAAAAAGGGATTGATCCTTTCTCAGTAATATAGATATGTGGCTGTATATGTTATATGCAGAATGAATGATGGAGAGAGGATGGGGAGGGGGCAGAGGGAAAAAGCAAGCCACTATGTATAGAACTGCCAATAGCAGTCTATCAAAGGCATGTCAGGAGTGCTAGCATAGATGGCGGATTTTATCTCTAATTTAATCATTTGTTATTTTTCGGTTCTCAAAGTTTGGTTTTCTTTTTAAGCGTTACTTGTCACTCCACCGCCTCCAACTTTCAAAGAAATAGGAACGATTGGGGGAAAAAATAAAAACAATGAACTGATTGAATCAAAAGCTTAAGAAAATAACGTGCTTCCTTTTATATATGCTGTAAATCTTTGGTTCAAAGAAAACCCTACAGATCCAGCATTGCATTTTAAGAGCATTTCACTTTAAATTGCTTTTGTTTGTTTGTTTGTTTTCTATAGGAATGGTGCATGCTTTTCATTCTCAGTGGGGATGATATTGCCCCCAAGGGAGCCAGAATTGTCTTGGGGGAGGCAAAAAAATATGGGATCTTATTATAGTTTATGATCCTCCTAAGGGCTGTTGGACCTACATAGATATCCAGTGTCTATCTTTTATTTTAATTTCCCCTGAACTATTGAAATTTTTCTTTGCTGAATAGATTGTATTTGAGGACATTCAACCAGGTAACATTACAAAGACCGTGTTTTGTTGAAAACTTGGTTTCAACACTTACAGCTGAACAAGAAAAAAAAGACTTTGTGGAGGCTTAAAGGTGTTAAGTCTGAATTCTTCATGGATTCCTTAGCTATGTAACTCTCCTCAAACTGCTAGAGCGAAGAGGCATGGGAATGGAGGACAGTGATCACAGCTTTGGACAAATGTGCTATCCTTTGATTATGAATACGATACAACTGTTGAAGGGTTAGTAGCTAATATACTTGGGTCTGTTTATCCAAACAGTGGAGATGGGTTTATGAGTTTTCACCAAGACATTTTCTTGCCCCTCCCATCTCCCCACAGTACGAACATAATCCAGTACTTTATTATGACTCTCACAGTTGTCTGCACTGAGCCTCCAGCGATTTATCAATTACAGTTCAAATTTTGCTTCCTGGCACTCATTCCCATGACTTCTGCTTGTGAGCCTGTGTTCTGGGAGGCTGCGACCCCCTCTATTTACCTATCTGTCTTGGCAATCTTGGGAAAGCTGTTTGCCCTATGTCCTCCCCTCTCTAACAGATTCGAGAAAAGTTGTTGATTTTTCAGTCTGTTCAGCTTTTTTACTTTGTGTTCTGAGGGACTGGCAACTTTGAAGCTGTTTACGTGCGGGGATGGAAGCCAGGAGTCAGGGCTTACTTCATTGCCGAGTGTTCTTTGGTTCACTGTTCACTCCCCGGGTTTATCTGGTCTCCGCATTTAAATTGTATGCTCTGGAACAGAAGAGATCATGTAGAATCATAAAGCATTAGAGGAAAAGAAAGGGAATTTCACCAAGTCGAAATTCACTTGTTTATTCATTCATTTATTCATCATTTCACAAATATCTGTCATGCAGGGAGCACACGGAAGGCTCCATGCTGGACTTGGGGAGGTGCAAATGTAAATTAGTCATCAACTAATCATGTTTATAGAGAGCTCAAGTCCGGCAACAGGAATACCACGTTTTCCCCTGCCTCATAGTTTCCTCAGAAGAATAATTTTTAGTGGTTGTATTTTATATGAATATACTGTGATTTATTTATTTGTTTGTCATTGGACTTTTTTTCTTATTATAAACCATATTTTAAGAAACATCCTTCCATAAGAGACTTAATTGGTTAATTGCTATTTCTAGCATAAATTTCTAGAAGTGAAATTACTAGGTTCAAAAGTATGGGTTCTTTAAAATATCTTGACTTTAATATTCTTTTTATATTGTGTGGCGGAATTTTTTTTTTTTTATCGATTTGCACAGCTAGTACCTATGTGTGAATGTGACCATACCACTCTACCTTCACTGGAATTGAGTATTTTGGGGAAGATTATGGGGAAAATCTTACTTAGTTTAATATGAAAGAGAAAAAAAATGTAACTTAAAGCCAAAACCGATTGCAGCAGGTCTTGCTCTTTAAATGGGGTGGCATAATTCAAACTGACGAGAGAACACATGTCTAAACCTTTCCTTCTTTTCAAAGAACTTTGTGGAGTTGACTGTAAGGCAAGGCAGGACATTTCAAAGTCTCTGGCAGTTGGTTTTTCCGTGCTGAAGGTGGGGGGGACACAGAATAGAGATTTATTATTTAGGAAAAAATCAGTGACTGAGGATGCCTTGAACCAAGTAGGGGATGAACAACTGCAGGAAAAATTGAGGGAAGTTAAGTTTTGATGTATGTAGGTAGGAGATTCAGGGCAGGGGTGGAGGGGTATGGGTTGAGGAGCAGGGGAGGGGTGGGTCGAGTCTGCGGATAGGGATTCTGAAAATCAAGGGAGGAGGTAAGGCTTAGAAAAACAGTGACTCACAACCTCTCTGGTCCTACAAACCTTTGGTAAATCTGTTCTTTATGTGAAAATTAAGAAAAGAGGATACGCTCTATGTCTGGCACATTGTTTGCAAAAAGGACCGCATTATGAAACGGCAAGAAGCTCCATCCATGCGCTAAACTCAGGGAGCCAGAGTGGAGTGAGATTTATAAAGAATTGTAAGTGATTCTGAAGAATTTCAAAGGCATTAGGAAGGATTTAGGCTTTCCCCTGTGAAGACTAAATTGGGTTATATATCATTGATGCTTAAAGTTGGATTTTTTTATTAGTTATGAGGCTGAACATTTTTTCATATGGTTTTTAATTTTTTTGGCTGTTCAATTTTTCTTCCGTGAATTATCCACTCAGATCTTGTTCTGCGGACGTTCACATCTTACATGAAAATATTGCAACTGGGCTCTACGGGAACAGAACAAAGCAGACTTTTCTCATGTCAACACAGGAACAGGATTTCTAAGTGATAAACAAGATTCAGTCAATAATACTACTCCTGATGTTCTTTCTTGTGGATGAGGGCTAATGAATGTGTGTACCGTTGTGGGTCTCCCACAATTATTTGTTCAATGTATGAGAAGACTACCTTGATTCTTCTGGGTGCCTTTTGCTAGGGCAAGGCTAGGAACATCCCACATAGATTCCAAGAGCAGTAAGAAATTCCTTCTCTACCAGCTTCCCCCTGAAGCATTATCTCTTATTTTCAAATTAGTCGGGAGGGCTCAGAAGAAAATGAACATTTTCTCAGTGGGCTGAGCTGTAACATACGTTTTTCTAAAGAGCAGGAGTGGAGGGAAGGCACTGCTGGTAGATTATGTTTGGGATTGTGTCTAACGGCACACTAAAGTTTGGACAGACCTTATTATAGAGACCATCAAACTCTACCCAGGGCTACCTGATTTTGGCGCTAAATGCTAGACTACCTCGTTGGTCTCTTCTTGAACTGAGGTGTTTAGTTTTCAGTGAAGTACACTCCTCAGAAAAAGAAATCCAAAGGTGACTTTGTTTTGCCTCCAATTTGAACACTATCAGAATATCCATGAGGAAAAAAAAAAGCCAATCTCAAAAGGGCTTATCATCATAATAGCAATATTTTAAAAGTGATAATCTTCAAAAGCAGGATGGGCTTTTGTTTGTTTTCCTGCTGGGATAGATAGTGTCCCCCAGGGTCTTCCTTTGGGAATCCTTGTCAGAGGATGAAAAGAACAAGGTTTATATAGGCAGTGCCAGCTCCTATTTCCATCAAAAAAGCAAAAACAAACAAATAAGCCAAAAAAAAAAAAGTTACCTCTTCTGGTAGTTTGCCATATGGGTATAGTAAAAGTTCAGTTGATGTGCTATTAATTGATCTGTATATAAAGATAATAGATTTATTTTAAAAGCCAACTTAATCAATACATTTCCTTAATTTTCTGCCTAAATAAGAGGAGGCTGAAGAAGGATAATATTGAGATCAGAATCCCTTTGGCCCCAGATCATTGATAAATTGATTATGACACTAATCAAACCCCCAAGCTGAGAAGCAGGAAACCTGGGGAAAAGTTTATTAGGTTTGCTTAGATAAACCTAGGTCTTGGAATTGCAATGGCATTGCTCATAGCTACAAATTATTCTAAGGAGCGAAATAGAGCTGGACAACCTGATTCAAATTGTCTTCCCATCTCTAAGGAAATCCTGATCTTGAACTCCCTGGGCCTGTGAGAGCTGAACAAATCTTGCCTCTGCTAGACGAGGGCAGACTGAAGGGCTAATTGCACCTGAAAACAATAAGATGACTTCCTCCATCAGCTTAACCCTGAAGAGACTGAAGGCAGATTCAGAGTTCACGGGTAGCCCTGTTACAGATGGGCCTATGGGCATGATGCAGGGGTTTGATCCCCCCACAGACCACCTACAGATTGTGGCCTGGATTTTTCTTCCTGTGCGCATCTGCATTCGACCATTTTTTATGTATCAGACTCCTTGATACATAAATTACAGGAAACCTAATTCAAGTCAGCTTATACAGAAGAAAAAAAAAAAAGTTGATTGGCTTGGGAACTGCAAAATGTCAGGCTAAAATTAACTCTTGATATGCCTTGATCCAGGGGCGAAAACAGGGCCACCAGGACCAAATTCTCCCATCATTTCTTCACTCTACCTTCTTCGTTGGCTTCACTCACAGTTCTTTTTGGAAGCCAGTGGGAAACTTGTAGTTCCAGCTCAGCATCTTCTAAGGCTCATGTCTCATGAAGAAATAGAACTCCATTCACTAAATAAACTAGGCACAAGTGTTGGGACTGTCACTTACCAGCCCGGATAGGGTCATAATCTCACACCCAAATGAAACGCTGTGGCCAGGAGAATGGAATTTTCTTCCTGTGTGGTCTGATCTGCATGCTCACCCCCGGGCCTGGCGGGTGAGGTCAACTACATTAGAGTTCCATACTCAAGAGAATAGAGAAGGGGGAAAGAAATGGGGATACACTGATATCACAGAAAGAGAGTGGGTGATGCATGGCCAAAAGTCTGCAACGTGTAGTACACAGTTATGTAGGCCTATTGAAAAGATCATGAAGCCCAGCTCCCTTGAAAGGCAAAAGACACAGAGTTAACTAGAATATGAATTAGCCAACTAAGTTATTCACTGGTGCCCATACCTCATGGCAGTAATTGAAAGACCTTTCCTTGCCAGCCCCTTGGAAAACAGAAATTGCTCCTCTGGAAAATGGGCTGTGGACCTCAAAAGAAATGCATGTATGAAACACTATCATTTCCTATAGCCACTTTTCCTTTTTCCTTTTTTGTTTTGTAGTTATCATGAAAGTTGAAGGCTTGGCGTTACCTTACTGGTTTGTTGTTCCTTGGAGAGAATTATCCTGGTTTTGGAGTCAGAGTTGGAGCTTAGTTAAGCATGATACCACCAGAGAGCCAGTTTTAGGCACATCTGGCACCAATGTCAATAAACAATTGGCTTCTTAAGCCCTTTCTTGGCGTTCTTTGTTTGACAGAAGATCATCTACTTCTAAGACTTCTTTCTTTAAGACTTTGAATAAAGTCATATGTGGATAGATGCTACTCACATCTTTCTCCAGATGAGGTTCATTTTCTAGATTCAAGCTATAATTTAATTTTTACTGGCTTCTCAAACCCATTATTTTAATATTGTACTCATCATTTTCATTATTACTGTGTTCTCTATCTTGGTGTACTATACTATCATTAACTCAATTACTCAAGCGATAAATTCCCCTCCCCCTATTGATTTTCATGCAACTTCCAAACCATCTTTTATAGGTTTCTATCTTGAATATATATTCATTTATTTCTTTAAGTCACCTTTCATGTGCCTAAATTTCATGCCTGCTATGTGCCAGGTCTGTTCGGGGTGTTGGGGATACTACAGTGAACAAAACAAAGGTCCCAATCTCTCTCTCTCTCTCTTTTTTTTTTGTTTGTTTTGTTTTTTGTAGTTTTTAAAGGTCCTTCTCTTATAAAGACTATATTTCAGTGGGAAGAGAGAAACTACATCTATATCTATATCTATCTATCTAGCTATATACACACACATGCATATATATATGTAAATAATACAAGTAAAGGGTAGATAAAAGTTGGGAGTGGGGAATTACTTTTTTCTGTAGGGTAGTCATGGAAAGTTTCTTTAATAAAATAGTATTTGACCAAAGAGTTTAAGGAAGTGAAGGAGCCAGTGATGTGGCTATTGGGGTAAAATGAGATTAAATTTATGAACTACCGCAAAGTACAGAGCTGAGAGTATGTGCAAAGAATAACAAGGAGTCCCTTGCTGCTAGAGTGGGGGGAGAAAGGGGTATAATGGTAGAAAATGAGATCAGAGGAAAGAAGGGGGTAGGGTGGGATCAGATCAGGGGAGAGCACTGTAAAGTTGTGGCTTTTTTGGGGTGAGATGAGAATCCACTGGAAAACTTCCAGCCAAGGGAATGCACTAATCTGACTAATTTCTTAAAAGGAATACTCTGAAGAGTCTGTGGAAAATAGACCATAGTTTTAAAGTTGTTATGGATTCCAAATTCATACACTGAAGTCCTAATCCCCAGTGTGACTATATTTGGAGATAGGGTTTTTAGGGAGGTAGATAAAGTTAAATGAGGTCATAAGAGTGGGTGCTGAGTATGAGTGTTCTTATCAGAAGAGGAAGAGACACACAAAACCTCTCTGTCTCTGCATGGGCATAGTGGAAAGACTGTATGAGAACACAGCAAGAAGGCACGCTTCCACAAGCCAGGGGGAGGGGCCTCACCAAAAATCAACTCTGATGCCACTTTGAACTTGAACTTCTAACCTCCAGGACAGTGAGAAAAGAAATTTCTTTGGTTTAAGTGACCCAGTGTGGTGTTTTATTTCGGCAGCTCTAGCAAGCGGATACAAGGGTGATTGATGCCTGCTGCTAAAGCAAGGGGAAGAGTGGCAGACTATGTCAGATGTTGCTGATAGATCAGTGAAGTGGAAACTGACACTGACTGGCAATGTGGAGAGCACTGGTGACCTTGACAAAGTTGTTTCCTTGCACTGGAGTGAGTTGAAGAGAGAATGAGAGAAGTGGAAGCAAAGACCAAACATGGACAAAGTTTAGGGAGTTGGAATATAAGAGGTAGTGAACTGGAGTAGTAACTGGGGGAAGACTATGGGAACATGAGAGGGGTCTTGTAATATGAGAGATACTCAAACAGGTTTTATGTTGGTAGGAGCAGTTCAATAGAGAAAGAAAACTATCAGGACGATAAGAGAGAGAATTGTTGGAGTAGCCCTAAAAGGTGAGACCTAGATCTTGGTTTTAAGTAGGAATGCAGTTTGGAGTGCCTGGGTGGCTCAGTCAGTTAAGCTTTGGGCTCTTTGTTTTGACTAGGGCCATGATCTCAGGGTTTTGAGATCAAGCCCCGTGTTGGGCTGCATGTTGGGGATGGAGCCTGCTTAAGATTCTCTCTCTCTTCCTTGGCCCCTCCCCCTGCTACTTGCAGGAGTGCTCTCTCTCTCTCTCTCTGAAAAAATGAAAAAAAAAAAAAAATCTTCCACTATAACAAGGAAAGATACTGGATTGCATCTGAATCTAAATGGATTTAGATGCAAGTAAGCTGACAGACAGACAGTAGAAGTGTGCGGCCATTCTCTTCTGATGGCTTCTCCCTTAGCAGAGAAGGAAGCAGGCTCATCAGCTGAGAGTGAGGACCAGGAGAAAGGCATTGGGGGTTGAGGAGAGATAGGAAGATGTGAAATAGTTCCCGAGAAGACGAGGGGTGTACATGCAGCTTGCCAAGGTGGAATTGTTGCTTAATATTAGTGACTATGGATTTAGAGTGAGGCAATAAAAAGAATTCATTGTTTTACTTCCCATTTACTCTTAGGCCCACAGAAAAGGAGGGAAGAGAGGTTCTAGGTCAAAGTAGACAAGAGTTAGTTTAACCAGCACTGACTGGGGTCAACTTTGAGTCAGAAGAGAAACCATACGTGGAACTGGAATGGAGAAAATTCAATATAAATACCGAAGTGAACGATGGCTAACTATTGAAAAGGGGTAAAGGACAACTGTCTAAGGTACACAGAGGTAGCGACTGCAGAGAGTGGCTTCCAGTTCTCTGGAGGAAGGAAACAGGAAGAGGGGAAGGATCTGGAAACTTGGAGGAGGGCCATGCAGGAGGGGGAGTCTGGTCTCTGCGGAGGCCCCGGGCCGTGGCAGTTGTGTGCTGAACAGCGACACCTGCTGGTAAACCGAGGAAGGCTGTCTTGACGCCAACATGCCAATCCACTTGTGTCTGGGGGTAGGCACAGCACCAGAAGAAAAGGCACCTTCTTTCTCCCTGGCCTTGCAGTCTCCCTCCAGCACCCTCAACTGGCAAAGCTCATCCTCGAGTAGCCGGCAAAGAGGACATGAGGTCTGCAGAATGAAGCTCCGGGATTACAAAGCAAAGCAAAGAAGGGTGAGCTTGGAACCGGAAGGCAACAACAGTAATTGGCACAACCAAGTGAACAGACGGAGAGGGGGCGAGAAAGTGGGGGTGTACATCAGAGAGTGATTACGAGAATGAATCATGGAATCTCATCTGGAAAAGGAGGGAAGAGAGGACGGTAAAAAGAAGTGGCATGAAGGCCACCGCACACTCTAGGCGGTACAGGGGAATGACTGTGCGGAGGTGTGTGGGGCTGACCTGCCCTACAGTTTGCCGAGGCCCTGAAATGCACCAGAGGACTGAGTGGGACGGCAGAAGAGCCGCGAGAAGGTTCTAGGTGCGACAAATGTGATCCTGCGATGATGCTGCTTTCCCAAATCCTTTAAAGCTCTCCTGATCCTGTTGCAGAAAGCAAGCCTGTAAACTCATTACCCCAAGGCATTCCCATTTATTCTTAGGCCCACAGAGAAGGAAACTTGCCACCTCAACTGTTATCTTCAACAATGTGAAATTCCGGTGTCTATCAGCGCTGGTCTTCTCTATTTTCTAAGCTCAGAAAGATAAAGCCAAGAGATTGAGTTCTAGTATCTGTGCAAGCGAACAAGGACCTATTAGGTCTGTTTTCCAAACTACGTGAAGATTCCCGTCTTGCCTTTCTCCCTCCTTGCCTCCGTGCCTCCCACTCCCACATTTTTGGGAATCATGGACCTAAACATATAAATGCCTAATAGGGGCACTTCAGGTATCTGCTGAAGGCCACACAGGAAGAGATCTGAGGCATGAAGCATTTAGCCCACGAAAATCCTACTGGTAACTGACAGCCAACTCTGCCTGCCAGTAATTACAGCCTGTCAGAGTTCACAGGCACTTGCATTTCACAACGATGTGTGAAGTGCACAAGCCTTCCATTTCTCAGGAGGGGCCGGCCCTACGGCAATATTTTTACAAAATGACAGTTTTCAGCAAGATATAGGATCTTATTTAGGCAAATAAATAAATAATAATAATAATAAGCGTCATTCTTCACCTATAGGACTGTAAATGAGGTTGTAATTAATGAGCTTGCAGTGAGGAACACTGCCAAAGGCACTTGCTCAAGTTTGGTTTGGAGCTATTTATTTAGTCATCATTAGGAGACCCCAGACCTCTTTGGGGCGACAGGCAGTGTGGTCTTAATTCCTTTATCCGCTTTTTTTTTTTTAACCGATTCATCCAGATCTCTCAAGGGTAAGCTGCCTCTTTTTAATCTACCTATGCAATATAAAATTAAGAGCCAATTACACCACCGTCAAGCAGAGGAAGGCTTTTAAAGGATAACTGGAGAGTGATATATAGGGTTTGCTAATCACTACACCTAATTGCAAAGAGGAGTAAAGAAATTTTCATAAGTATCTGAACTAAAATTAAGCACAAATAATCAACTATGAACTTTCCATTATTCTAGCTGTGTGTTCTCTGAGGCGACCACACTTTCCCCAGGAGGACATAGATTACTATTTGTGGTAAATCAACTGTGTACAGAAAAAAAAAGGGGGGGGGGATACAACAGAGTGGGAAAGAAGAGAGATAAGACTCCAAGAAAGTAGCTGTAAGAATTCCTGAGCCAGGAAGAGGTGGGGGAGGTTTTGGAAGCCAAATGGAGAAGAATTAAAGAAAAGAAAGACCCCAATAAATATGAAATGGGGGGAAAGGGTCGCTGGAAAAGCAGAGCTAAAAAAGGAGGGATACGGAGCCCATCTCTAACATGCTAGGGGAATCCAATCCCAAGATATCAGTTTCCAAGCTGGACTTCATTAAAAAAAGAAAAAAAAAAAAAACCCTCACTCAATGGGGACAAATTCAGCTGCTAATTTGTTTACACACTGTGGTTGATTACTGGGCCAAGATCACTCAGAGTCAGTTTCCTCTCTGGGGTGGGATGACAGATTCCGGAAGGAAGGCTGTTCGCTGGGGATAAACGGGCAACATGGAAACGTGTTCTTGCCATTCTAAAGGCAGGGGATTTATTCATTTTTTTCTTCCATTTCACATTTCTTTGGCATGTGCCAGGTTCTAGGCTAGAACACTTTCTTGAAACCGTGAGCCAGACCAACAAGTTTGTTTTCATCGTCCTTACTTTCTGGCTAAGGAGAAAGATGACCACACAAGTAACCAAGACAATATCAGGTAATAAGATCGGCTATGAAGAAATCATAGTGAAATCCTGGGATGGAGGATACACTTTCCTATACGGAATGAATTATTAGGCTGTTTTCTCTTTCCTTCCTCCCTCTCTCTTGCTGTCCTTTCCCTCTTTCTGTTCTTTACATGTTTTATTGAGCCCATAATACATGCCAGGCATGTCTGGTTCATCTTTTTAAAACTTCCCAACCCCCGCCCAAGATAACAAGTAAGTGTTTTGCACCTGACAGGCATTCAGTGAGTTGTTGGAAAGACTCAGTTGTTCACAAACTTAGATTCTACTCGATGAAGAACATAATATATCAAAAGAGAGAAGAGACAAAATTCTGCATAATTAACACAGAAACAGGTTAAAATTAGATGACAGTGAGCCTTATTGGCACAAATAATGACTATATCAATATGGCATTTGAAATAGCAGGACCGCATCACAGCTCTCACTTTTGTGTCTCATCTGTCTTATGAATTTGGAGAAAGCAAGGCATTTTGCCAAATTTAGAAGCAATTCAAATTTTACGTATTGAGAGTTTCGACTGAAACTTGTGTATGTCTGTATTTGAGCTCTGATTGCTGGCAAGATAAAATTTCCTAGTTAAAGGAAAATCGGTCCTCAAGACTGAGAGAAGGAGGAGGGGGGAGGAGGGGGAGGGGGAGAGCACGCCAACTCACAGAGTTAACTGTAAAGAATCAGAAACAGATGGACTGATGTCTTCAGAGGTGGAAGGGAAAACAAAGGGAAAACAGTGATTGGCAGAATGCAATTTGGAGGTTGTTGCCTTTGATCACGGAGCCTTCGTATGTTGGGTGCCTAACAAGCTTAGGCCGATTTCCCCTGGTAAAGAAGCTTTGGATGACATAAGCCAAACATTTTCCCTCTTAATTCTCCTGGTAATAGCCATTTATCTTTTTCAAACCGTGGTGGAAACGGAGGAGTGTACATGAATGCAGATGCTGGACCTCTCTGCCCACCTCACATGTAAATGTTATAATAGGATTTCTCTGACTTAGCAGCACAGAATCAGAATTCATTTGGATTCCCATCCCGGCTCATGAAGTCTACCACATAGGTCTGTAGAAAAGATTGGCACGAAGCGGAAAAAGTCACCGCCACACTAACACCTCTGGGTTTATCCTAAAATACAAACCGATCTGAAGTTCTCGTAAGAAAGTCATGGATGTCTTAGAGTGGGGGGAGCTGATCCACAACTGAGTTCGGCAGATGTGGCAACTGGCATTATCTTGCATTTCAACATTCATGAATAAATTCCCTCAACCTAAGGCATATAAACACACTTTCATGAAAGAACCCACACGACTCTTTATTTGGAGGAGATTACATAAAATATTTATGTCCCTCTGTCCTCCTAACCAATTACTTTCCTTTCGAAAAAAAAAAAGTACATATGAATTGTGATTAAAAATTTACCTTGTAACAAATAACTGGCAATTAACTAATTCATTTCCACATTTCTCCATTCTCCCTTACAGTCGGGATGTATTGTAAAATAACTATCACTTTGGAACCTTTCAAACTGGAAATACACCATATCAATGGTGGCAGGCAAGTCAAAACACAGTGTAGATTTCGTATCAATCAGAATGTCAAATGATCTCATTAGAGTTTCAGGTCTATATGTGGGTGCATTTCAACTGCTCAGCTTTTGTGGCATAAAAGTTTAGCAAAGATTAAGTCATTTACCAGCGACATTTGGCTAAGGCAGCTGAGCGGAAGCTTTGATGAAATGTGTCAGTCATTTCCCAGCAACCCTGCCTTCGACAGGAGGCTATCGGGAGTCACCCCTGTCACTGAGCTATTGCCAATGTGGCTGGAATTCTTTTGACAGAATATTCCAACTCTAAATTTTGCCCTTAACTTGCACGTGAACGTTTTATGTCTATGACGGTCTTTGCCATTAAGATGAACTTTCTCCACATCATAGCCCGGAATGACTATTCCTTTTCTGAAAATAATTTTGGGAGGTAATGTATTGAAGTGATAAGCTTTAGAATTTCTATAAAGAAAGAGTAAATAGGTAGTGCACATGAAACTTATGTAAAATGTTGTTCCAAGTTTTCCTTAAAATTAACGATCCACTCTGACTTAGCTTGGTTCTGGGCGTCAAATATTATTTCTGGTCTTGTCCCTCTCATCGGCCTGATGCAAATCCAAATGTCTGGTGGTGCTAGTACACAGCATAAACTCTAAACTTCTGCTTGTGGCATATTTATGTAAAGCAGAAAAATCTTGGCCTTCCAAGGGTCTCGGTAACAGATCATTCTAGGAGCTCTTCCAACTATTTCAGATACCAAGCTTCCAAAACATTGCTACTTCTCTTCTTCTGAGGAATCGATAGCAATCAGATCCTAGCAAAATTTGGAGTCTCTGAGCATGTGTACACAAATATTACATAAAATGAGAAGCAAATGTAACACATAAGAAAATGGATTTGAAGTAATGACCATCTGTTATTAAAACAGAGATTTTACCCATCTTTCAACATTTTTCTTAAGCTAAAGGAAGCTGCTTTAAATTGATCTTACCGCAAAAATCTGCCACAAGGTTCATGACTTCTGTTTGAGAAGCACCTTGTGGAATTCTTAGTCACACGGTACTGATTTTAACCAGCAACTCAGTAATAACCGAGTAGACCGACCTTTAATAACGAAACCTATCAACCTGGCCAACATGACCGTCAATTGGAAACAGAGGACCTTCTAGTTCAAAACTACCCTCTCAAATTAGCTTGTGTAAATTTCAAAAATTAAATATTCATTTTAGGATATTGCATATTAATTTAAGGCTTTAGTGAAAGGCGCATATTAAGGAAACTGAATCACACGGTAGGGCACTCTTAAATATTTTCTAAATATAAAGGAACTCTCTTTGGGGTTAATTTCTTAAGGAGAAAATTTCTCTCAAAAAATTCTGAGTTGTGTTTTGAGATCTTGAAAACTTTCAGTAGGTGAATAATCAAGTGGCATTGATTTGAGGGTGAAAAAGACATGTCAACAGATAATTACAATAAAATGTGGTAAGTGCTATTATAAGGATTTGTGCCAAGTCCTCTGAGAGGGCTCCTCCCCTTCCATATGGGAATTTTGGCAATGACAGAATCAGGGTGTGGGTGAATTTGCTGAAGTGATTGCAATCAGGTCAGAGAATGAAAGAACTCTTAAAGTAGGGACTTAAAACAGTCTTCCTACTGATGGTATATTGAGTATGAAGGAAATAATGTTAAATAGGATAAAAAAAGACGTTATTAAGATTATCTAAGAACTCACTGTGGCATTCTAATTGAAATTAAAATTCCACCTAAAATTGACTACAGTTATAATGCTTAAAATTTATGTAACACTTTGTGCTTTACAGAGTAATTTCTCATTGTATTAGCATTTGCTTTAAAAGGTAATTTAATTTTTAATATATTCATTCATATACCATTCATTCACTCAATAAATATGCTCTGTGCCAGATACTCTGTCAGGAGTTGATAATTCCAAGATGAATAAGGAACTGCCTGTGTGTTCATAGAATTGTATTCTTGCTAGACTGTGAACACTGTTTTTATTTTATTTATTTATTTTTATTACATTAGTCACCATACAGTACATCATTAGTTTTTGATGTAGTGTTCCATGATTCATTGTTTGTGCATTAATACCCAGTGCTCCATGCAAAACATGCCCTCCGTGATACCCACCAGGCTCACCCATCCCCCCCATCCCCCTCCCTCTAAAACCCTCAGTTTGTTTCTTGGAGTCCACAGTCTCTTAAGGTTCATCTTCCACTCTGTTTCCACCCCTCTTCATTTTCCCCTTCCTGCTCCTAATATCCGCCATGTTATTCCTTATGCTCCACAAGTAAGTGAAACCATATGATAATTGACTGTCTCTGCTTGACTTATTTCACTCAGCATAATCTCCTCCAGTCCCATCCATGTTGATACAAAAGTTGGATATTCATCCTTTCTGATGGAGGCATAATACTCCATTGTATATATTATCCATTCTTCTCTTGCAGAGCCTCTCGGCTCTTTCCACATTTTGACTATTGTGAATCTTGTTGCTATGAACATTGGGGTGCATGTGGCCCTCCTTTAACTGGAAACACTTTTGAAGGAAAAGGTATTATAGCATATATATATATATATATATATATATGTGTGTGTGTGTGTGTGTGTGTGTGTGTATACATATATATGCATCTAGTGTATAGTATACCAAATGTTTGCTGATGAATAAATGAATGTGTGTATTGGTCAAGTTGGCAAATAAACAGTTCTTTTACTGAAGAGAAGTTTGGGCATGATAAATTCATAGGGGCTGGAGTCAGAAGCCCTGGTTTTAAGTTTTAGCTTAGATATATAGTAGGATACTGGGAAATTCACTTAACCTTTCCAGTCTCAATTTTTCTTGCTGTGGGCATAACTAATATATCTCTTATAAGCTTGCTATGGGGGTGGATGTGAAAGTGGTTTCTAATCTGAAATGCTATTTAGATGTTAGTCATTATTAGAAATATGATCCCAATATTCTACATTATAGAGCAACATTTAACAATAAGTGGCTCCATCAGGAGTAAAGTAATATAGACTTTCCAGAATGGATAATTCAAGAGTGCTAGTCATGGAAAAATGCAACCCTGAGGCAAATTACACCAGTGATTAGAATCATAGGTTGAGACAGACGTCTCTGTATAGATAGGTAAACCAAAAGGGACTGGAAGCACTGTGACTTGGAGGTAGGGCAGATCCCAAGTAGTTGTAATTGAAGGTATGGGGTTCTAAATCTGACCAGCAACAAGCACACCTGTTCCAAGGTCAATGAATGGTCCTAGCAGTCACATTTCAGGCATCTGAATTTTAGTTCTGGTATTCTGACGGCACTTGGAGTTTCATCGGATGGAAGCTAAGGAGCTGGGTGAGTGTATAGATGAAGGGGTATCATGGATCTTGCTAAAAATATGTGAAGACAGAAGTAATTGAAATGAGGTTGGGCTCATAGACAGTGGGATCGATAACAGGGATGATGATTATGATACTATGACTACAAGGACTGCCACCACTAGCGCCAGTAACTGTATGTTGATAGTTTGCAGGGTATTCCCCATTATCTCTGTTAATACTCATTAGAAAGTTGTAAAGCACTTATTCTCATTCCATTTTACAGACAAAAGCATACATTCAGATGAATCAAGTCACTAGTCTAAGGCCATATTTTAAGGAAATTGACTCAGCTCCTGGGACTCCACATCAGATGGCACTTCATATAAGATGATTAACTCTTTATGTCATGGTCCCAGGATATCAGGGTTCTATGCAGAGTGGACTGGGGGAGCAGAAATTATTTCTGGATAGTCAATAGCATTTACTACAGGATGCTTTGAATTTTTTTTTAACATATATGTGTTTTCTTCTTTAGGAAGTGAAAAACTCCTTGAGACCAATAAACTTATTCTCCCTTTTCATTGCTATAGCTTCAAGGACAGTATTCGTATCTGCTAAATGAGATAAGTACATTTAGTCATTATTAGTATTTCAGTAAAATTATCTACTAAAATCTATTAGAATTTGCTTTCCATTCAAATAGCTAATTCATGAATTGCTGCCATTTCTGCCCTCTCTAATAGACATATGCAGATTTTACTACTATACCCATATCTTTTTCATGCTGCTAGATCTCTCTGCTGGATTCTATGACCAGCAAATCATGGCAAAACTCTTCAGGCAGGGAAGTTCCTGAGTATGGCTCCTTGCTGACTTGTTGCCCATGACCATGATTCTCTTTTCTCTCTACATAGCCTGTGGTTCATCTAATCTGCCATACACTATCCCATTTCTTTTTCTTATTAGTTTCTCTATTCTTCGTATTCTTCAAACTTTGTCTTTCAAAACTAAGTATTTAGCTTATTAAAGAAGGATAGACAGAAATGGAAAGTGGAAGGTTAAAGTGGAATGAGTAAAGTGAAACAAATGAAATAATTGTTAGATTTTAAAACACAACTTGTATTTAAAATTAAATTGTGTGTCTCATCGTTAAGGACTATCAACTTGTTCATAGAATGGAAGCTTGGGTGAGGCCAAAATGTAGGTTCAACACCTATTTTTGTTGTATATGAATCTTCTTCTGGTAGTGTAGGATCTGTCTGGCTCTCCAGTCATACCAGACTCTTTCTCTCCTGGCCCAATCTTTTTAGAAACCAAGTGGGATGGGCTTCAAAAGGGGCCAACTGAAACTGTGTATGCCAAGATTGAAGACTTAGTAGTTCTTGACCAGCAGGCTATAGCAGAAACATCTTGGGAGCTTTGCAACCCATCTGGCCCACTTTTCATCTCTCTAATGAGTTACCAGAATGTCTAGTGGGGCAAAGACCTGAGCTGAAGGCAGACACTTACCCAACGGAGCCACGCAGGCACCCGACTAGATCTGTGGCTTTGATTGAACTATATAACCTCTCTCTCTGATCATCTCATTCTCTCATTTGAAAAATGTAGTTAATAATTCCTGAAATACTTAGACAAATCTTGCTGAAATCCATGCTAGACCTGTCTAGTAAAAACTAAAGTACACTGATAAAAGAAATTAAAACCTGAATAAGAGGAAAGACATATCACATCCACAGAGTGGAAGGCTTTAGGCAGTTAAGAGTAATTCTTCTCAAATTAATATAGTCACTCTAGTGTTAATAAAAAATCTTATTTTGAGTATGATTTTTATAGAAAATGACAAATTGATTCTAGAATTTGTAAGGAGATGCAAAAGATCTGGAATAGGCAAAAACGATTTTGAAAAAGAGAAAGGAAGATGGAGAATTTATGCTACCTGACTTTAAGGCTTACTATAAAACTGTAGTAACTAATATGGTGTGATCTTGGCATAAGGCCATATAGATCAGTGGAGCAGCATAGAGTCCAGACATATATTATCAATTGATTTTTGACAAAGGTGCCAAGATAATTCAATGGGGAGAAAGGCAGTCTTTTTAACAAATGGTGCTGGAAAGGGTGGTTGTCTGTATGGGGGAAAACATGAATCTCTGCCCTTATTTCACAGCATATACTAAAATAAACTGGAGATGGAGCATAGATCTAAAGACAAGTGGTAAAACTGTAAAACACCTAGAAGAAAACATAGAAAAAAAATCTTTTAAACATTGGGTAGACAAAGATTTCTCAGGACACTAAAAACATAAGAAAATATTTAATAAATTGGACTGCATCAAAATTAAAAGTTTCTGCTTTTCAAAAGACATTAATGAGTGAATGAAGAGGAAAGCAATGAAAAGAGGGGAAATATTTATAATATTTAACAAAGAACTTGAATCCAGAATTGATCAATTACTTTCACAATTCACTAAGAGAAAAACAACCCTCCAAAATGAGCAAAAGATTGAACAAAAGTTTTTTTTTTTTTTTGTAAAGATCTTATTTATTTATTTGACAGAGACAGCGAGAGAGGGAATACAAGCAGGGGGAGTGGGAGAGGGAGAAGCCTTTTGCTGAGCAGGGCCCGATCCCAGGACCCTGGGATCATGACCTGAGCTGAAGGCAGATGCTTAACAACTGAGCCACCCAGGGGCCTCTGAACAAAAGCTTTTAAAAGGAAGATGAAGAATGGCCAATAAACACAAGAAGAGATGCTGAACATTGTTATGTATTAGGGAAATTAAATTAAAACTGAAATGAATATGATTTCACACCCACACCAGTGGTAAAAATGGGTGGTAAAGACTGATAAAAACACTGGTAATTCCTAGTGTTCATGAGGATGTGCAGTAATAGAAAAAATAAAACCAGGAAACAAAAACAAAAACAAAACAAAAAACCCTAACCTGTTATTTTGCTGTAGGAATGTAGAATGATACATCCACCTTGGAAAACAGTTTAATGTTTTTTTACAAGGTTAAATGTACACTGACCATATACGCTAAAAGCTCACTCCTAGGTATATGTCCAAGAAAAATAAAAACAGATGTCCAAAAAATGCTCACCATAAATGCTCATATTAGCTTTTTTGGTAACAGACCCAAACTGGAAACTATTCAAATATCTCTCCACAGGTGAATGGAAAAATAATTGTGCTCCAGCCATACAATGGGCTAGTACTCAACAACCAAAAGGAATAAACTACTCATACAGCCACACTGATGAATCTTAAAAGATAATACCGAGAAACAGAAAACAGACCCAAAAGAGTTTGTACTATATGTTTCCAGTTAAGTGAAATTCTAGAACAGGCAAAAAGTAATCCATGTGACAGAAATCAGATCAGCGATTGCTTTGGATGGGGAAGGGGGGAAAGAATCGACTTAAAAGGGGTCCAAGGAAATATTTTGAGATGTTCTATATTTTGATTTAGATGGTGGTTACATAATGTATTCATTTATTGAAACATATCAAACTCTACACTTCAAATGAATGCATATTATTGTTTAAAATTATATCTCAGAATAGTTGACTTCAAAAAAAGCCTGCCTTATATTGATGTGAGAAAAAAATTATACACATGTAGTATAATATAAATATATTATATAACAAGTATCTTGTATATAAAAATGAATAAATGAAAGTATATTTCATCTACTCTTAAACAGTTGTCATCAGGACACTCTGAATGAATTATAAGAATATAAGCTATGATCATTATAAAGTGCCAGCAATTTATAGACAGACTTTGGTAAAACAAACAAACAAACAAAACCCGACACAAATGAAGAAGCAGATACTTCTTTCGGATAAAAATATTTATATAAGTTCTTCACTGAAAGTTGGTCAACATTAGCAAGAAAAAAAGTTCATTTGTCCTTTTAAAATTTTATATTATTCCAGTAAAGTTAACATACAGATTATTATTAATTTCAGATGTACAGTATAGTGACTTGACAATTCCACATATCACTCAGTGCTCATCACAACAGATGCACTCCTTAATCTCCTTAATTCCCATCATGTATGTATATATATACATGTATACATACATACATACACACACACACACACACACACACACTCACACACATAGACATACTACAACTTCTTTTTCCATTCATCTATTGCTGGACATTTGTGTTGCTTCCATAGTTTGACTCTTTGTAAATAATGCTGCTGTAAATACGAGGGTATCTCTATCCCTTTGAATTAATGTTTTTTGTAAATAGCCAATAGTGTGATTACGGGATGATGGGCTAGTTTTGTTTTTAACTTTTTGAGAGACCATGATACTGTTTTCCACAGTGGTTGCCCCAGTTTGCATTCTCACCAAGAGTGCAAGAGAGTTCCTTTTTCTCTACATCCTTGTCAACATTTGTTGTTTCTTGTGTTTTTTATTTTAGCCATTCTGACAATTGTGAGGTGATACCTCGTTGTAATTTTGATTTGCATTGTTCTGATGAATGATGTTGAGTATCTTTTCATGTGTCCATCGGATGTCTGCTTTGGGGAAATATTTGTTCATGTTTTCTGTGAATTTTTTAAAAAGATTTATTTATTCGAGAGAGAGAGAGAGCATGCATGCATGAATAGCAGGGAGGGACAGAGGACAAGAGTCTCGACCAGAATTCCTGCTGAGCAGGGAGCCTGTTTTGCGGCTTGGTCTCATGACCCTGAGATCATGACTTGAGCTGAAACCAAGAGTCAGACGCTTAACCATCTGAGCCAGCCACCCATACCTGGGTTATTTAAGGATGTTAAGTGATATAAGTTCTTTATGGATACTAACCCTTTTTGGATAGGTCATTTGCAAATATCTTCTCCCATTTGGTAGGTCGCCTGTTAGTTTTATTGATTGTTTCCTTCACTGTGAAGATGCTTTTTATTTTGAAGCAGTCCCAATAGTTTTTTTTTTCTTTTCATTCCCTTGCCTCAGAAAACATATCTAAAAAATGATGCTACAGCTGATGTCAGAGACATTTCTACCAGTGCTCTCTTCTAGGACATCTGTGGTTTCAGGTCTCACTTTAGGTCTTTAATCCATTTTGAATTTATTTTTGTGTATGGTGTGAGAGTTGCTGATCAGTTTTCCCAACATCATTTGTTGAAGACATTGTCTTTTCCCCATTGGATGTACTTTTCTTCTTTGTTGAAGATTAATTGATCATATTATTTTTATTTCAGATGCTTCATTTGGAAGAATCTGTAAGACATCCTTTACTATGCATTGGTGCCATAACCATATTAAGTGAATGAGTGTTATTACCTCAGGGAGAGATGGACCACCAAAATGAAGATGGAAACCTGGAAGTGGGCCAGTAGTAGGAAGTGATGCTGGACACCTTTCTGAGAAAGTCTCTGAGTGAATTAGAAGGGTCTGTCCAAAAAAATAGAGGAATGGATCTGAAACATATTCTGGGTTCTGTATGTTTATGGTAGGCTAACAATAAAATTGTTCTGAATCTGGCAATGGACTTGACTCATGTACCTTTCCAAGTACTAACTGAGATCCTAGATTTAGGCAAAGAGCCCAAATGTACAAAATGTTTATAGGATGGCTTGAAAAATATTTGTAGTTTTAATAGTTCAATGTTTGATATATTTTGAGTTAATTTTTTAAGTTAAAATCATTTAATCAATCAACCACACACCAGCCAACCACAACATAAAATCTAGATACTATCTTAGACTGCAAAGATAATAGTTTCTGCACTAAAATGACTGGGGAGGCTGTAGAAATTCCATTCAAAGTCTGATCATGTTATTGAAGAACATGAAAAGAATTTTGGAAGAAGAATGCTTGAAAAGAGAAAGGAGAAGTATTTGAAAATCTGTCATGTAGAAAAGAATTTTTCTTCATAGCACTCAAGGTTGGAAGCAAAGCCAACGGATAGAAATTGCAGTGTGGGAGGTTTGGGTTTAAACCATTACATTATATAATTTTCAGATGTTTTGTTTCTGCTGGGGTATTTCTAGGGAAGGGAGAGAACTCACCTCATCACAAATTAGCTCAATTTTCAATGAATGGCTCTAGATGTTAACATGAAGTACAGGTTCATAGTTAAGAGAGTAGACTCTTGAGTTTGAATTCTGTCTCTACATGTACTAGCTATATGACTTTGGACATGTTGCTTCATCTTCTGGAGCTCATTTCCCCCAACTTTCGGATGGCTCTTACCTTCTAATACCTTTGTGAAGCTTAGAACAGGATCTAGCATTTGGTAAATGTAAATTAAATGTTAACTATTAATTATAATTATTACCTTTCTGGAGGACTAGAGATTTCTGTGTGAAGTAGGAGGCTGTTCAAGATGATCTCAAAGATTTCTTCCAATTCTGTGTTTCTGTAGATTCAGCACATTGTTTTAAAGGTTTACATATCATTGGAAAATGACATCCAGCCTTGGATGTGGAATTCTCTTCCATGAAGATTTTGAAACAGTAAGCCCATCTGGTACGACTTTGCATGACTTTTTAGGCTAGTTAAAATACTTACACAAGAGAATGACTTTTCTCTCCAACTCCTTGATCTATTGTTCCTGGGTCACTTTTCATGTGTGATATTCATGTATGAGAAAAATAGTGGGACATAATACCTCTTTCTGTTGTTTCACAAGCATTGTACAAAAGGGCATAGTTCCATGCTATGACAGTTTATTAGAACATATTGACTAATAATTCTAAAATAGAGAAATCTGGGGCACCTGGGTTGCTCAGTTGGTTAATTGCCTGCCTTCAGCTCAGGGCATGATCCCAAGATCCTGGGATCGAGTCCTCCATGGGTCTCCTGGCTCAGCAGAGAACCTGCTTCTCGCTCTCCCTCTGCCCCTCCCCCTTGCTCATGCTCTCTCTCTCTCTCCCTCTCAAATAAATAAAATCTTTAAAAAAATAAAATAAAATAGAGGGACCTCTGGGTGGCTCCATGGGTTAAAGCCTTTGCCTTTGGCTCAGGTCGTGATCTCAGGATCCTGGAATCGAGCCCTGCATCGGGCCCTCTGCTCAATGGAGAGCCTGCTTCTCCCTCTCTCTGCCTGCCTCTCTGCCTACTTGTGCTCTCTCTCTCTCTCAAATAAATAAATAAAATCTTTAAAAATAATAAAGAAATCTCCTCTCAACTATGAATTAATAAATACGTAAGAATGCATGCTATGACATAAACATTGTATGAAGCTTTGGAAATACACTCATCATTTAAAGTCCAAGTTAAATACTATTTAAAAAAAATCTGACCCAGATGTGTATCCATTACCCATGGCTGTGTTACCAAGCACCTCTAAATTAATGATTTTTTTTTTTTTTTGGTC
Organism: Mustela putorius furo; assembly: GCF_011764305.1. Classification (NCBI taxonomy): domain Eukaryota; kingdom Metazoa; phylum Chordata; class Mammalia; order Carnivora; family Mustelidae; genus Mustela; species Mustela putorius. The sequence continues at coordinate 32,208,094 of NW_025422368.1, read as the reverse complement.
TTAGACTCAGCCAAGCAGTTCTTCTTGTAATTGGGGTGAGCTTTGTCTTGGCTGGGAATATCTCTGCTTCTGGTTGTTGTTGGGGGTTGGCAGGAGCTGTGGGTGACTGGGCCAGGTATCTCTCATTTTTCTTCAGACAAACCTGGGCTTGTTTTCCCTGCAGAACCAGGGGTTCAAGAGAAAGACTCCAGAGTCGGCTTAGAACATCACCTTTTTCACCAAATTCTACTGACCAAAGCAAATCCCAAGGTCAGTCCAGATTCAAGACTTGAGGAAACAGGTCCCATCTCTTCATGGGGAGATCTAGAAATTCGCATTGCAAAGAGCATAGATACAGGGGAGGCCAGTGATTCAGGCCATCTGTGCAATCAACCCACTACAAGATGCAACCATCAAATAGATGAGAAATGTTACTATAACCCTGATATAGAGTCAGACACTCTGCAAGACAGTGTAAGAGATTAACCATATTCACTGTACAAAGCTTCTCACAACTAATGGAAAGGTAAGCCACACTGGGGCTCTGCCTGCCTGACATTTTTTTTTTTACTCAGACAGCATTCCCAACAGATGTCCAAGAAGCTGACAAATACGTAAAAATTTTAAAACAGCAAACGATATCAATTATAAAATTAGAGTGTCCAGAGTAATTTAACCGGAGGTGCCAGAGTAAATAGCCAGCGATGTGAATGTTCTAGAGGTATGCCAATTAATTACACAGTGTGAGAACCAGGGACTTCTGTTTACAGACAAGGAGTTAAACTCTCACAGCAGCGCCAGAGAAGACTTTTGAATTAATGGCTAATTTCAAACAAAGCATTTAATGTCACCACTTGAAATGTTTCAGTAATAATTCAAATGGTTTAATTCTAAGCCACTTATGATTAAATTTCAAATATGCTAAGGTATTATTAGACATTTATAGGAAAAATCATTTTTTCCCCTGCAAATTAAATGTTCTTCTGTGACAACGGTTCAAGTTATGATGGAGGGGGGGTTCCTGTTTCCTTTTAATTATAGCCCAAACACTTACACGGATAAAGCAGCAATGCGATCGCTATTTCATTTCGGAGCCATTATTACCGAAATGCAAACTATCTCAATATCTACCCCTCCCCCTCCCCCTAGGTTTTCTTTTTAATCCCATAAAAGCATCTGTCTTTGATTTCAAGTGGAGTACCTGCTGTGCTAGATGCAAGGCAAATCCAATTTGTGTGTAACAAAACCAAATGGGCTGAAATGAACTCTGCATTTTAAAGATGTTTTTGTTTAATCATTGCCATCACTCGTCCTTAATGAATGCATAATCAAGTTAAACTTCAGGCAAGAAACGGAATGGCTCTTCTTAAGACGGAGAAAGCGAATTCCTGTGATATCCCTCACCGCCGATCTGCCTCCTATTCCTGTGTTGGCAGGAAAAAAAAATAAGAAAGATCTTCAAATGCATCTTATGGCCAACTGTTGAGAACCACGGCGTGAGCGGCAACACTGCTCATTTTTTCTGCTTTCTTCAGAAATCATTATAATGATTGTTTGGAGCAGAAAGTGAGATGTAAGGGTCCTGGGTTCTCATTTCATCCTCCCCTTTGCTACATGGCACAGAAATAGGAGGTGCAATAAAGTACTCTGGGACTTTGCAGGAGGATCTGGGGGTATTTCTGTGCCGCACATCACCCAGCCCCAGTATTGGTATGTAATTAACCAAGGTCAGAGTTTCTTTGTGGTAGTGAGACTTCAGTGGTTTCTTTCTTTTGGAAGAAGGGAATCTACTACAAAGACCTCAAGGTGTCCGATGATTTTTGTAACGTCGTGACACTTGACAAATGGATCGGTGACACACAAGGAAATGGTAGGAGAGGATGTTTCATTCATTTCACAGATGGGAAAGCCGTGCTCGAAATGTGTACTGACTGACTAGTGTGGAGTCACAGGGTTAAAAGTGGGAGAGTCTGAGAAGAAACACTACTCTCTTGGTCCTCAATCTAGGCAATCCTAAAATACAAAATCACGTTACTATGAAGCAGAGATGACAGACTTCAAAAGGGGAGTATCTGGAAGACCCGTTAGGTCTGCATACATGAGCTTTGTATTTAAGGTGATTGTAGGTGACGTATGGTTAAGTACAGTGTGTACCTGTTTTTTTTTTTGTTGTTGTTGTTGTCAAACAAAAATCTAGAGCTTTATGAGGGTGCCTTCTGGCATTTCTTCTGGTTACTTTTAATGGATAAGAATTAGGATTGGTTTTATTAATAGCTGAGAGTCTACATGGCAGGATAACTAAAACTCTGAGATGGAGAGTTTGAACACCTGCCATTATGTTTGACATTCCAACACTGCAAGTTATTTTTATGGAATAAAGTATTGTCTTCTATTAGGGAAAAAATCTTTTGGAGCACTAACACTGTGAGCCAGCATCTGTCTTTTACCCTTAAATTTTCAAAGACTCATTAATTTCCTTTCTGATTAGGAACATCTCACTGGGAGCAGAGTCCTGTGATTGTACACCATGGTTGTGTTGATGATCGATGAGAAGGTTAAGGAAGGCTGGAGAACTGCTTACAGGCCAAGCCTGTTAAAACTTATAGAAACTATTGTGGAAAGCCAGGGAATGGACCAACACTGAGGAAACCCCAAAGCTATATGCACCTATTTGCAGCTTTTTTGAGGGAGACTGCCCCTGAGTTAAGCCATTCAGAGGGCAGATACAATGATGTGTGTTCCAAAGATGATGTCTTAGGAGTTCCCTTGTCCTTGTCCTTGATCTCTTTACCTTGTCCTCCAACTTTACCTGTTCTATTCAGATAAGGATAGGAATGTTGAGTTTTGAATGGTTTTAAAACTTTGCATGTGACAGCAGGAAAAATTACAAGCATAATAACTAAACTACATTCCAGGAGAACAATATAACATGATATTTTTTATTGGCCAAACTCTTTCATCTCATGGCAGAGTAACACCAAACACCTTTCAATAATATTATTCTGGAGAACTTAAAAGACACATGTGTTCTTTCCTCACTGAAAAAATTTCCATTCCTAAATTGCACTAGCTGGTCAATGAGACCTCTTGTCCCCTCCAACGTTTTTGTTCCTTTTCCTACTGCCAAAAGGAAGACTTCATCAATATTGGTATAACGTGCACACCCTGAGGCCAAAAGGTCATCCATATAAATGGACTGAGTCCAACAGCTTATGATGTTCAGAATCTTTTTTTTTTTTTTTTTTTTTGGCAGTTAATGTCATCATGTACTTTGGTTTAATGTGGTAGGTCATGTTGAGCAGTGGACTATGATCCCGGTATCCAAAAATGAATTTATTTGACAGAGATAAATTTGCCCATTGAACTCTAAACACAAATAGCTGGGTACCAAAGGATCCCACTTAGGATATTTTAAAAACTGTTAAAACCAAAAATCTTTTAGCATTCTCCGCAGCACAAGGGTTTATGTCAAATCATAACTTATCATTGTGATGATAATTCAGTTGTTATCAACCTAGGTGGCCACTGGATGTCCCCACTCTTCCTCAAATGCGGCCAAGGCATCACTTAACTGGCAGTTATAAAAACAATGCATTTTGCAGGGAACCTTTAGAAAGATTGCACAAGAGTTCTGGTGTGCTTAGCAGCAGCATTGTGTGCCCCTGGCAACAGCAGGGTGGCCTAGAAATGGTGACGTAGAGACAGAGTTGAGTGGAAGGAATTCTCTGGGTCATGTCACTCTGTGTCAGGTATATTTTACTTCCATATCCTCTCCAAAGACTAGCTTTTCCAAAAATCTTAAAAAAAAAAAAAAGTATGTCTGTGGATACTTCTATTATAATTCACGCAGGGGAAACAGGTATGACCAGGGAAAGGCGAGAACATGGGAGTGTGTCAACCTTGCAAAATACATGAAAAACTGACTCCTGGGAGCACAAGATAGAAAACATTAAGAGATTTTTTTTAGCACAGTGGAAACTCTGAATTTTGATCACTCATTTATTCTGAGCAGTTGTACTTACCCAGGTAATGGCTATAGGACAACAGACTGAACTTTATTTTGGAGCTAGGAGACCAGGCTTTGAATCTGGCTCTGTGCCATTGGACAAATTTGCTTTGTTTCCCCGAACCTCAGGCCCTTGTTTGTAAAAGGGAGACAGGAGTCCTGTCTTCAGAGTTGTTAAGAAGTTTAAATGATATTTTATATATATATGAAGGAGCCCAAGACATAGTGGTTACAGAATAAATGTCAAATATATTAGAAATCTGAGATGCAATGAAAAGTTACAAAAGGAAAATGGAAAAGAGAAGGATTTAGTTTTACTTCCAATATACTTTATGATCTACCTGGAATTAATGAAAATTTGTTTAACCACATTAACGCTCCCTTTAAAGTGTCAGGGAGGGAAACTAATGCAAGCTACTTAACGCTTCACCTAAAAAAAGGCTTTGGAAAGTAGAATCCTCTTTAAAAAAAAAAAAGTACCGTAAATACTTCATTACTTCTTAGGATTTTATAGAGGGGGAGGGCCATGCAAGTGAAATGAGGTGTTTTGTTTTGTTTCTTTTTGTTTTGTTTTTACTGAGGAGAAGCTGAAGCACAGAAAGCTGTGCGAAGTCAAGGAAGGAGTTTGCACCGTTCATCACGTGCCTGTGTCAAAGTCGAACTGAGGGGATGAAATGCGGTAGATTTTGCGACATTTGTCTTGGAACCGTGGTCTGAAACATTCAGAGAATTATGGAAAGCCGGGACTTTCCCCTCTCTGAACAGTGTTGGTAAGGCTCCCAAATGAAGTCCCGTTTCTCTAATTCCATTCTACCACCAGACTATTTTATTTTCGTTTAGGGAAAACAATAAAACTTGCCTGTAACTAAGGAGCAGTCCTGGCACACAGTTCCTGCTGGGAAAACAGTATTGGAGCTCCTCTGCTGGGAGACACTTCCTCGTGCTCCCTTCCAAGCACTGACTACCAGGCTACTAATTAGTATTTCTCAAAGGAAGAAGCTGACTCCTTTTTTTGGTTATGTATTCTCTACAATAATACCAATGTTTCTATATAGTTTGGCCAAAAAAAAAAAAAATCAGATAGTATTTCTGTCATTGGCAGGGTAAGTAAAAGTTATTTCAGAGATACTATTTGATTTGAATGACTTAAAGTAAGATTCAAAGGCTTTTATTAGCTTTGGTTTGGTTGAGAGTGATTGTAAACTGCTGAGACGTTTGGGAGTTCAGGAGTTAGGTTGGTGAAGAAATACTACTACTCAAGGTTTATGGCCATGGCACAACTTTGTAAACTGGCTTTGGTTATCCAATTGAGAGCTCTTTTTTTTTTTTTTTTTTTTTAAGATTTTATTTATTTGAGAGCGAGAGAGTGAGCAAAAGAGAGACCACAGGCAGTGAGAGAAGCAGCTCCCCACCGAGCAGGGAACCTGATGCAGGGCTTGATCCTAGGATCATGAGATCCTGAGATCTCAACCTGATCAGAACCAACAGAGCCAGCCATCCGGGTGCCCCTCCACTGAGAACTTTTATGGACCATATTTTATAGAAAAACTCCACCTACAATGTAACGTCGCAGAATGCTCCACAGAATAAATTACAGGCTCTGCTGCCCTTAAGATCCTCGGACCCAAGACCCAGACATGCGTTAACCAAGACCTAGGGGAAGTCTCACGGATGTTTTCCTTTTTTTGGAAACTAGTGCTAGGTCTTAATTATTAGTTAGGCATTTAAGAAATGCCAATGGAAAAAAAATATATTACCTCTTGTGAATACAAATAATGCCCTTCTAATTAGTTTTCCAGTTTGGGTAATAAACTTGACTCTAACTATCCAGACTGTTTCCCCCAATTCCCCATATTGTTTAGCTGTTTTTAGTTGGGAAGAATGCTGAATAAGTAAGGAAAGGGTAGAAGTAGAACTGCCAAACAAAGTTGGCTCTTCTGTCTGAGAATTGAACTGCAGTCTAATTAGCTCTAACTAGCTGAGCTAACCAATCATAAAGTCTAAACTGAGCTCAAACTTTTGTATGTATCGGAATCATCTAAACAGCTTGTTTAAAGCACAGCCTTGGGCATCATCTTCCAAAATTTTAATTCAGTGGATCTATGGTAGGACCCAAGAATTTGCATTTTTAGTAAGGACTACTGTGATTCATCCTCAGATGGTTCTTGGGCCAGACTTTGAGGAACAATGGTAGATGATACCCAAATCATGTGAATTCACTGGAAACTAGTCAGGATGCAATGAAGAAACAAAGATTTACCTCCCTCCTAAGGGCTGGAAAACTGAGGGGGAAAGGGGACAGAGAGGAAATGTAGTTGATTAGATGTTCGTACTATTGACTGTGAAAGTCATACATCCTGGAAATGCATAGCTTTCCTTTTTCATTATATAACTACCTTCCACTGTCCACTTAGGACTGTGGACCACACATAGTTTGGAGGGTAGTACTCAGCCCATAAGAGGATGTGAAAAAAGTGCTCAGAACAGTGCCCAGAATTAAAGCCGGCCCCTTAGTAAGAAGTTAGCTATTACTACTCTTGCTTTTAATTCAGTGCTTTTCTGGGAAGGAAAGGAGATGCAGGTGGAGCTGGAAAAACAAACTCACCCAGAATAGAAGAAAAAAAAAATGTAGAGCTTCTGAGCTCTTAAATTGTGCCAAACCATTTTGTGACTAGATTTCAGTTATTTTAAGATAAGACATCTCTATCTTGTAAACTTGTCTGTATTTGAACTACGTTTGCAGTATTTGTTTTTTATTTTGGTTTTGCTTTGCTTTTTGGGAAAGTCCTGTATGAAAAGATTCTAATGTTGATGTAAAGAGAGTAATACCTGAGAGCATTAATTCTTGGGCTTGAGGGAGTCTCTGATACAAAATTTTACCTATACATACTTACGTGCTTTTGTGGACACTGGCTAAGAATTTTTTCTCTACTTGGGGTGCCTGGATGGCTCAGTCATTAGGCATCTGCCTTTGGCTCAGGTCATGATCCCAGGGTCCTAAGGTCTAGTCCCACATCGGGCTCCCTGCTCAGCGGGAAGCCTGCTTCCCTTCTCTTACTCCCCCTGCTTGTGTTCCCACTCTTGCTGTGTGTGTGTCTCTCTCTGTGTGTCAAATAAATAAATAAACTCTTAAAAAAAAAAGAAATTTTCCCCACAAAATCTTGGAGAGTACTGGGATACCAGAAAGGTTAACAATTCATCCTCTGAGAACCAATTTACATGTGACCTCTTCCTGACCCCACTCTCTATGACCCTAGGTGAGTGGTGGTCAACCAAGGGCAGCTTTGTTCCTTGCTCTGGGGGCACATGGCAAAGTTTTGAGATATTTTTGATTTTACAAGTAGTGGGTGCTACTAGCATCCAGTGGGTAGAAGTCAGGAATGTTGCAAAATATGCTATAATGCATAGGCAGCCACTCACAACAAAGAATTACCCGATCTGAAATATCACTTGTGTCAAGATGGAGAAATCTTGTCCTAGGAGTAAGATCCGTAGAAGCGCAGCTGGGGGCTGGAGGCAGACCTGGTAAAGCTGGGTACTAAGTGAGAAGCAGCAGAGCTGGGGACAAGGGAGATCGCCACTCCTTTCCTTTTCCAACAATAGGACGGGCTTCCTACCAGCACAGTGCCAGATGCCAATGGCAGTAATCTTTGTTTATCTACAGAATATTCCTACCAACACTCTGTTTGGGTCTTCATGGCTTGAAAGTGTTGGGGTATACTCTTGTCAAGTTGTCATATCACTTACCCTGCTCACAGGTCAGGTATTGGGATCACTTCTGATTCAGAAGCAGGCAAATTTAAATTTCTTTTTTTTTTTTTAATAGCATTGCTTTTATCAGGGGAGGTATTTCCTTACTTGGGTAATGGAGTCCCAATAATAATTAGCAGTAATTGAGATCCAGGTAAGAGCTTTAGTAGAAAGGCTGACAACTCAATCACTCATGGTGGTGACTGGGGAATAGTCTCATAGGTGCTTGTTTAGTCACATGATTGAAGAAGAGGAAGGCAGAATTGAATGAGATTATTGTTAGTTTTCAGGAAGCATTGCATTTATTGTAAGCAATTGGAAAACAGTTTATTTGGACTAAATGCCATGAGCCGAACACGACTCAACACACACACACACACACACACACACACACACACACTTAAGGAGAATCTGAGCTCTACCTAATTATACACAGAGATCAGAGGGTCAGCAGGATTTTTCTTTGAATAATAAATAGGTTCTGTCTAGTAGCCTGGGGACAAGATCACATGTGTCCCAGTCATGTCCCTAGAGTGTCTTTGTGTGACTCTTACTTAACTTTCCTTCAGTTTCTCTATTATTAAAATGACCTAAACCTTTATTGTTTTCTGTTCTGTGAAAACTCTCCCGTACCTCTAGAGGTATTTGGAGGGAAGGCTAACATCAGAGAGAGCTGTGAAGTTTACAGAGACATGAAATCATTAGCATTCTAGAGTCCTATCTTGGTTTTCTGGGGGATATAGAGTAAGTGTGGGAGATAAAATCATTCAGACGATGAGGACATCCTTTTAGTTGGATCACAGATGAGAAAAAATTCAGTGGAAAAAAAAAAAACCTGAAAGAGCCAGGGTACCTGCCATGGAAAATAAGATGTAAGACTTTGGCTTTGTCATATAAACGTGGGGAATAGATGCCAATCAAAGTTCACAGAATTTTGACAGTTTCTTTCTAACATTTCTCTTGAGAGTAGAGAATAAGAAGTCCTCTGGATTGTATTAGGGCAAGTTTTCCATAATCCGGGACAAATGTGGTAGATACCAAAGCTGTAAGAGTGTCAGAAATCTTTGCCCTGTTGTTCTTGTGATTTTTCCATGAGGAGAGAAAAGAAAGAATTGTCTGGATTCTAGTTCCAGCTTTGCCACTCACTAGCTGGAAAAAAAAAAAATTCTTCATATGCCAAGAAAAATCCCAGATGACTTTCTATGACAGAAGTTTCTGTGAGAGGTATACTGCGTGGCTGAATCAGTTAAGCCTCTGCCTTCAGCTCAGGTCATGATCCCAGGGTCCTGGGATCGAGACCCATCTCCTTGCTCAGCAGGGAGCCTGCTTCTTCTTCTGCCTGCCATTTCCCCTGCTTGTGTTCTCTCTCCCTCTCTCTCGGACAAATAAATAAATAAAATCTTTAAAGAGAGAGAGAGAGAAGTTTCTAAGATAAATAGAATAACACTTCTGTAATCCATACCCCTGGGACTCCCCAATTTTGAACAAAATCTGCAGCTTGGCCTTTCTCCTCGCTGAAGTCATCATCAGAATTATTTACTGCTAGTGAGTCCAAAGCTTGAGTCTAAGCTGCTGTCACTCCAGGCAGTAGGACACATCCATTCCTTTTAGCAAAACCAAGCCATTGAGGTCACTGACTCACTAGAAGCCTATTTGCCTGGAGGCCTGTCAACATTGTGTATTCTCTGTCCATGGTAGAAATTCTTGGAGAACAGAGTTGTAGGCACCCAAGCTTGCTCTCCTCAAAGGTTTTGAATACAGAGTGGTGTCCATTATTTTCATCTTCCTGTTCCCACTAACAATTCCATGAGATGTAAGGGTGCCTAGCTGCTCTGCTTTGGTATTTGTGTGACAGGGTGGAACACAAAATGGGCAAACGCTTTGGTGGGGAACAGAACCGGGGCTTCTGAGAATGAGGTCACCAGAATACAGAATCTGAAAGGCTGTAGCAGAATTACACAGTCAGGAGCTGTCAATGTACCCAGGGGCCCTGATGAGGGGATTAACAGTGGTGCTACCTGGAGTGGTCTTGGGGACTCTGGGAAGGACGATCCTTATGGTTGGTGGCCTCCCTGTGGGTACAAGCTGTGCTAGTGAGATCCCCTTGAGTGGCTTTCTAGGGAGTATGTGTATATGGAGAAGATGTCACACACCAATGAGTAGTCCACATGAGGTGGAAAAGGTTCTTCCATGAGAACCTGTGAGATCCCCTTCGGGAAGACTCTGAATAGGGCAGGGGCTCCACCAATCACAGGCCCAGGGGACAATTGGACAAACGTGGTGCATAAGTGTAAATGTGACCCCCTGTTTTCAGTCACCCTCTTCCTCCTCTGACAGCACCCATTCATACCAGCCTCCTCCCTCTAACCACCCATGTTTCCTGTGCTGAAAACCACTCAGTCGGAAGTGAATTCTCATGGGAAGTCTGAATAGAACTGAGTTAAGTAGTTCCAGTGCTAGTTACTGCATGTTTGAAAGCAGTTCTTATATAATAGTCAGAAATAGAAATGCTTTCAAGAGGTTTAAGATCATTTGATTGTAAATTTCAGATGATAATGGTAAAATGCAGGAGAAATGCTAAAAGAAGCATCCAAATGGAATATCCTGGAATAGAACTTGTACACATACCATAACTTCTTGGAAAAGATCCATAGCATATGGTGAGCTACGCAACCTTACCTGGTGATCCTAGCTTGGAACAGAAAAATCATCAGCCTAGTTTTTGTGACTTTACCAGGTTCAAAATAATGTACAATTTCTTAATTGCACTGATCTCTCTACCCTGACCTCCTAGATCAGGATGACTAAAATATCTCTGACCTTTATTTTATTTTTGCTTTTTTTCACCCATTTACCCTATTTTGGGTGACTATACCCCAATTTTCCTCTGGCAAACTACTCTTTTCCTGACTTTCTGTTTCCATCCTTCACTTCAGAGTACTTGCAACCTCTAGCTTCAGAGATGGGCTCTGGGATCATGGAAACACTGCAGAAACTAACTCAACTCTTTCTATTTCACTTCTTGAGACTTATAAATTCTACTAACACTCCCTCCTACAATTATTGATGAGCATGGAATGACTGAAAGGAAAAGCAGCTAAAAGTTGCTCTTTCTTTCCCTTTCCTGCCAATGATCATTTTCAGACTAATGGTTCACTAATACAGGGAAGTAATACACAAGCAAGAACAGTCCTCACAGGGCTGCTTGGTTTTTTGTGGTTTTTCAGAATGCCCTTGCTTGCTTTCTGCATTCCAAGTCAGTTCTGATTCAGAGGGAAGGTACGCCTCCCTGGACCGTCGGCACCCCTGCCTACTCAGTCACAGACACGGCAGGCTTTCCGTGTGCTCTCTTGGAATCTTCCAGAGCCTCTATACGTTGTGGGGTTTCCTGGAATTCCTTGTTTCTGGTTCATTGTGAATGCTATATGCAGCTGGGGTGGCAAAGAGAGCAGACATATTTACGTGTATTCCTGTGTTCACACACACGTTCCATTGTTCCACGTTCCATTTTCCCCACTATTCTTGTAAGATTGATACAGATATGCATGTATGGGCTATAAAATATGAGTTGTGGTGATCCTGCATGTGAGTTCAATGCTCTTATATTTGTATCTAAAATGGGCACTGCACAATATAGAGATGAATGGTAAAATTCAAGCTAATAATTTAGCATTTTAATTTTTCTTCTCTTAGAATGACTTAAATAGCAAAAAGTAAAAGGTAAAAATGCCCCCAAAACCTAAATAATAAAACCACCATGATAAGTTGGAGGGAGACTAAGAGAGGGAAAAAAGCCTAATGTTTTAGAAGCATTTGTGATATTTTGTTCTTATTGTTGTTGTTGTTACTTTTTGAACCATGGGCACCACAGTTTCATTTTTCACTAGGCTTCAGAAATGATATCCAGCCTTGCGAGGGACTGGTATGAGTTTGCTAGGGCTCCTAAAACAAAACTCCAGACTCAGTGGCTTAAACAATAGAGGTTATATTCTCCTGGTTCTGAAGGCTAAACGTCCAAGGTCAAGGTGCTGTCACAGTTGACTTCTTCTGAGGCCTTCTTCTTGGCTTGCAGTTGGCTACCATCTTACTGCCTTTACACGTGGTTAGCTCTCTGTTCATGTGTACCCCTAGTATGTCTCTTTGTCCAAGTTTCCTCTTCTCTTAAGGACATTAGTCAAACTGTATTAAGGCCCACTAACTTAATGACTTCATTTAACCTTAACTACCTGTTTAAAGTACCTCTCCAAATATAGTCACATTTTGAGACACTGAGGGTGAAGGTTTCAACATATGAATTTTGAAGGGCTATGATTTAGTCCATAACTAGGCTTTTCAATGGCATGAGACATAAATTTCCTTTTTTAAATGTCAAGTGTGTTGGGGGTCTTTTAGCTGCTGTATTAAATGAAAAATGGATAGAGCACACGACCTGCCGAATGAGGGGGCATCAGCTACTCGTGGGGTGGCAGTTCGCTTCTTCAGCATTTCAGCTTCCACGTTTGGGGAAGTAACCCCAGGGTCATTTTGATTGAAGGTGCAGTTTCAATACACTCAATCAAAAGAAATAAAGTCACAAGATTTATTCCACAGATATCCCAGAAGTGGGGCAGAGTGTAATGAGCCCAGGGGAGGGCAGACCTCCACCCAGGTCATGAACAAGCAGGAGACAGAGAGCAGAGAAGCAAGCACCTAGTACTTATAAGGTGGTAAGGGCATAGGTCGTTAACTTTCTGTGGCCTCAACCACAGTGGTTATTTCAGCAGATGCCCTGGGAAAACCAAAGCAGGAACTTGCGGTGGGAATCCTAAGCTCAGGTCCTTACCTGAATGTCCAGACTCTCGGCATGAGCAGGTCATACAGTAAATGCCTAAATGAAGTAAAATAGCTGTTTTCTCATCCCATCGTGGAGGATTCTGTGAGGAGGTTTTTGGTCACTTAGAACTTGAAAGAGTCTAATTGAGACGGCTTTCCAGTGCAACCTCTCGGCTTCTACACCTCAGTATTCTGTTCTCTGCAGACAAAATATTGTTAATGCTCTTAAGGGAATGAGGGAAGAAAGACAGACAATGTTGCCGTAAGATGCAACCAGCTGTTTGTGAAAATATACCTTCACATTTTGTGCATGAAGCTCAGAAAATACTAGTGGTAGAAAAGATCGGGTATCAGCTCCTTCATTCTGTAGATAGAATGCGAGCATGAGAATGAGAATGTAGATGGTAGAATGAGAGCTTGGGGAAGCAACTGAAATCTAGTTAGCTGGGTGAGCAAATACTATAACCCACATCTCCTGATATCTAGTCAGGATTCTTTCCATTCTATTCAGTAATACTTAACCCCAATGCCCATAGCTGGTACCGAGATGAAGTGCACCATTCCGATCCCGAATTGGCTCACTTGTTTGATAAAAACCTCGTCTCTCAGGTGGTCTTTGTGACTTTTTTTTTTTTAAACAAATGATCATTTGAATGAAAAATGTACCCAGTGTACAAAAATGTACCAAGATCCCTGGCTAAATTCAAACTAGCAAAATATGTGCAACAGAAGAGTGTTTTCTCATTTTCAAACAACTTCTTTTATAGAAGTAATGCAAATGCATGCATTTCTCATTCAGGAAAAATCACAAATGCTACAATCTAAACTGAGATCTTTGTAGATGTGACTTCAATTACAGTATGTGCAAGGTAATCAATAATTATAGAAGGCAACTTCTCTAAGGCAATATTGGGCTGCGGAACCAGGATTGAGATTTGAGATTTAGAACATCCTCTACTCATCCCCTGGAGTTAATTCTACATGCAGGGCATAGGCTTTGGTCTCAAGAACGAACAGGGAGCAGAAAAACACTATTTTACTTGCACAATTTTCTAAAGAGGAATCACGTACGGGGTGGATGGATATTTTTTATTTATTGAATGTTCTCAGCATTTCTCATTGGTGTCTCTAAGCAGCAGCACTTAGATCAATAGGAAGGCATAAAGTTGCAAGATGGGAATGAAAAATTAGATTAAGAGTAATGTTTGTAAAAATGCTAAGATACCTGTTTGAGAGACAGTAGAGGCTGGGTGACGGACTCTCAGGCTCCCCTCTCTTCTTGCATAACAGAGCTGATGCTGTGGCCTCCTTTAAAAAGCTATTTCTAAAGTGTGGGGAAAATATAAGGCATTGTAGAAATTGAGACAGTGATAGAATGTGATTTCAAGGGAAATGACTATTTGGTCAAAGTTGAGATATTTGTCACTGTCCTAAATACCTCTGACTTTAAAGTAATTTGGCTGGGCCAACTAAATATACATTCCAAGAAACCATTACTCCCTGGTTATAAACATTACAAACTAAGTCACTTCTGAGTTTTCTGAGTTTCTGGTTTAAGCACCATCAAGTCAAAATTTCTGCTTCTTCCTAGGTCTAATCTAAGCTGTGGTGTTTTCATAGTCTCATAGCAATAGCAATAGCTGGGTGGGTTTTTTTGTTTGTTTGGTTTTGGTTTTTGTTTTGCTTTGTTTGTTTGTTTTGGCTTTATTCTGGTTTCCAGAAATATGCTAATACATCCAAATAAATGTTTTCATTCAAAACAGCCACCTTGATAATGCATGTATTACAACACAGTAGGCATTGCTTAAAACATCTTGGGATTGCCTTTATTTTCAGAGCTAGTAAACATGTGTCTGCTGATTTCTGGAAACTGCCGGAAGATTGGAAGTGCCAAGTTTGGTGAATAAAGCCATGATTTAAGCAAGTCGTCTTTTTTCTTTTTTTTCTTTATTGTACAGTTGCTAATCAAACATGGAAAGTCAATATGACTAATGGAATTGATTTTCTTGTATTGTTTATAAAGTGATGCTGAAGGGTTAAGAAGGAGTTGAACAATGACAACACCTTAAATAGAACTTCTGAAGGTGGTTATTATGAAGGGTCTCATATTCAAGTACATCTGGTTCTTTTTGCAAACACATACGTATACATACGAGTATGCACAGAGCTTGCATACAGGTTGTACTATTTTCAGTTGTCTTGGTCGTGTAAAAAAAATAACTTTATATGATTCAACTAAATATACATTCCAAGAAACCATTACTCCCTGGTTATAAACATTACAAACTAAGTCACTTCTGAGTTTTCTGAGTTTCTGGTTTAAGCACCATCAAGTCAAAATTTCTGCTTCTTCCTAGGTCTAATCTAAGCTGTGGTGTTTTCATAGTCTCATAGCAATAGCAAAGAGAGTATCTACTCCTTGGTCTTTACCTGTCCTGAACTGGTCTCTCCTGGGATAAGCACTTATTTCATTTGGTCCTCCATGCTGCTTCATACTTCTGTGCCCCGCTCATCATGATTGTAGGGTCCATCTAGGGCACTTATTCTCTGTATTTCTCTCTTTCAGAGCTAACATCTGCATCCTGAAAAGGTGAGGAAAGAGAAAGAGTCAGTGTACCTCCCATTCCTTTTGGAGTGCTGCAGACTGGGAGAAATCTTGGATCCTGTACCCTAGGAATCCCATAAAGCTGTTCAGCTCCTTTGCTGCCTTGCTTTGGTGGTGTGGGAAAAAAAAAACCCCACTATATAAAGATGTGTTTGGTGCATAACCAGGATCCCTATGAATATTTGTTGATCTACAGACTGAATGAATGCAGATACTGTTCCCCAGAGTTCCAGAAGGGAAGTAGGGAATAGTTTTCTCTTTTGGATTCCCCAAGCTAAAAAAAGATTTCTTTCTTTTTTGCACTCTCTTTGAAACTATTCCTGGAGTGGGAATGAAGGGAAAAGAATGAGGGGCCTTCTAAGAAACCTGGCGAGAATACTTCTAGATCTCCAAGGACTCGTGTACCAGTGTAGTCACTTGAGGAGGCTGCTGAGTGTCCCACCTTCTTTGGTTAAATTATACTTATTTTTTAGGGTCTAGATGAGACCTACTCTTTACTCTCCTCTGGACTGTGTGCTCCATGAGGAGTCTTCTCTGTTTCTATCACCTTCGTATTACCAGGTAATGTACTTGGCATATACGCAGCCAATACGTATCTTTGAAATAATTAATGCGAGTATAAATAACTGAGCTATCTGAACCAGTGTATTTGGACATTTCAGAGGATTACTGGTATTTTCTAGATTTTGGTGGTTCAGTTATCTCAGACGACTGGAATTATTGTCTTAGTCCTGGCTGTGTCTTTACAAATCTGGAGATAGTGGGGTAAGAGGGAAATGTCATTATTCCCAACTTAATACTCCATATTGAGCCCAAAACTCAAGGACACGATCTGGTTTTAAGATACCACCTATTTAACTTTTTACATAGTTAGCTAAAAAATTTGTTTTTGCACACATTTAAAGTCCTATTAGAATGCCTTGGGACAACTTGAGATTTGACAAAGTCAGTAATCATATGTAAATTTTTGGTTATATAACCAACAATCCATTTCTTATATTCTAGATTCCTCAGTGACCATAAATGACTTTGAAAGGAAGAGTAATCCTCACCAACTAGGACAGGGAAATCTCCAATGGACACTTTGCACAGTGAAGATTAGGAATGGCTGGTAAATCTTTAATGGACAATTGGCTCCACTCTTCATGGGTTTATGAGAACAGCTGCACCAAGCTTACTAAATTGAAATGTTCTGCATTCTGCTAAGAAGGGTCAACTTTTGTCTTCCTTCGTTCCTCTTTTTCTTCTTTCCTTTCTTCCTGCTTCCCTCCCTCTCTCCATTTCTTCCTTTGTTTGTTCCCTTGTTCTTTATTTTATTTCCCTTTTTACATTTCTAGCCATCCTGTCTTTAACCTAGTTAACTGTATTTGCACAGAAGTAATTCTACTATGATCAGTACATGTGGGGGAGAGAATAGTGCTTATTTCCATTTTTTTAAACTGTGTCTATATCTAATTCAGCTGTGCATAAATAGGAGCTAAAATTCTTTAAGTTTTAAGAATTCATTAAAAAAAAAAATACCAGTTGTCTGGGATTTCCTCCGGACATATGCCTTCCTTTTATCAGTTACAAAAGACAGAGAGTTATTATGCATCTTCAGAGTCAAGACAAATATTTATCATTGTGCATGCAATATTCCATATTTGTTACCTTGGATTAATCACAATGAGACAGCACAGCCAACATGAAGGGTGGGAGTTAGAAGACATCAGTCCTTTATCTTAAATTTGCAAAAGATTATTGAACTATGGTTTTTGAAATCTGGAGCTTCTTTCACTGGGGCAAGCATGCATTCAATTTTTCTTTCTTATTTCCTTTTCCTTAGTTTTGCCAGTGGATCATCTAATATACATCTTATGTACCCAATCCCAGCTCCAACATTTATTAACTCACAGCCAAATTTGACTGATCTCAATTTTTACCATTTTCCCTCACCTTAAATTATGTTGAAGAGAATATTAGACATCATAGCATTTCATCCATCTGTATTTCTATATAGATATTCAAAATGATACAAATTATCTTTAAAAATTAATAATAATTACTATATTATTAAATATTACCAGTGTTCAATATACTGCATCCCCCCCCACATCTGTATATTGAATCAGGATCTAAATAAGTTCAAACATTGGATTTGATATTATTTTTAACTTTCTTTTTAAAACTTTTACTTCATTATAGTAAGAACATTTACACCAGACCGACCCTCTTGACAAATTTTTAAGTGTACAGTACATGATTGTTGACTATAGATGCAGGGTCTTACATCAGATGTCCAGAGCATATACATGTGTTTAACTGAAACCTTATGCTGATTAGTAACTTCCTATTTCCCCTTCTCTCAGCCCTGGTAATCACCACTCCATTCTTTGATTCTATGAGTTTGACTATTTTTTGTATTTTTTCCTATTCTATAGATTGCGTTTTCATTCTGTTGATAGTTTCTTTTGCTGTGTAGAAAACTTTCTAGTTTAATGTGGTCCTACTTATTTATTTTTGTTTTTGTTGCCTGTGGTTCATGTCATATCCATAAAATCATTGCCAAAACAGACATTTAAACTGTTCTCCTGTTTTTCTCTTAGGAATTTCACAGATCCAGGTCTTACATTTAAGTGTTTATGCATTTTGAACTGATTTTTGTGTATAGTGTTAGATAAGAGTCTAACTTCATTCTTTTGAATGTATACCCAAATTTGATTTGGCTATTCATGGTCTTTTGTGTTAGTATATTGTATAATTTTTTTTCTATTTCTGTAAAAGATTGCCATTGGAATTTTGATTGATATTACAGTTGATAATATTAAGTCTTTAATCCTTGAATATGGCATTTCTGTCCATTTGTTTTGTTTTATTTAATTTCTTTTATCAATGCTTTATTTCTAGTATACAAGTCTTTCACTCCTTAATTAAGTTTATTACTAAGTGTCTTACTCTTCTTGTTATTGTAAATGAGATTGTTTTTTTAAATTTCCTTTTCAGATAGTTTGTTGTTAGTATATGGAAACAGAACTAATTTTCATTTGTTGATTTTGTATCCTGCAAATTTACTGAATTCGTTTATCAGTTCTAAAAGTTTTTTATGGAGTTTTCATACACCTTTCAAGCTGGCAAAGACTCAGCAGAATTTAGTTTCAATGTCCCCAGTTTCTTCAAAGTCTTCCCACATGTCCCTGTTTCAGCCTACAGGATCCCATTCTTTCCCAATCAATGCCCTCACTTTAATAGTAGATACTTGTGAGGCTCTGCTTTCAACTGGGTTATAACTCAATCACCAAAATCACAGGATGGTCCTGCATTTGATTTTCAGCAATTTCATCTTTGCAGGTACAGAAGATAGAGGTCTCTTTTGGGGAACATAAGGAAACTCTTAGGTCCTTTATGGGGTGCTTGGAGTGGGAATTCAAACCTCTTGGCTCATCTTTTTCTTGCACTACTTTGTCCAGCAATGTTAGGAGTAAACAGCCAATGTCGCTATATTCATTAGTTTTTAAAAAATACTCAAAAATTTAATTACAGAGTTACCTAGTTTCTTGATTCTTGTAAGTGGTTGATTAGGAATATCCCATGCAGATGTTTTGGCTAGGTCATGCTGTGGACTATCAGTATTCTCTTTATTATTGGAAGCAGAGTCATTAACATCTTTGTATCTAGTCAGGTTAGAGAGCCAGAAACTCTGGAACCAATTCAGAAAACTTATTCTTAACGTCCTGTTCCCCTAGAACCACTTTTAGTACCAAAATCTGTATTAGTCAAGGTTCTCTAGAGAAACAGAACCAATAGGATATAAGTATGGAGATTTGTTATGAAGAACTGGCTCACACAATTAAGGAAGATGAGAAATATCACAACCTGTTTTCTGTAAGTTGGAGACCAAGGAAAGCCAGTGGAGTGATTCTAGTCCAAGCCCAAAGTCCTGGGAACCAGAGGAACAATGGTACAGATCTCAGTCTGAGGGCAGAAGACCAATGTCCCAGCTCAGCAGGCAGGTAGGAAGGGGAGTCCTCCCTTCCTTCGCTTTCTGTTTTCTGCAAGCCCTCCATGGATTGAATGATGTCCACTCACGCAGGGAAGATAATCTACTTTACAGAGCCCACTGATTTAAATGCTAATCTCACCTGGAGACATCCTCATAGACACACCTAGCAATAATGTTTAATCTGGGTACTTTGTGGCCCAGTCAAGTTGACACATAAAATTAACCATCACAGTTTCCTTCCATCTTATATACTGATTATATGTATGAATTTCTAACTCCATTTATAATTCAATATGAGTACCAAGGAAGTGAAGACTTGCTAATTGTGTATCTGGAGAAATTCCAAATTCCATGAAGTGAAGTCTTGTTATGATGAATCAACAGGGACTTTTTGTTCTGATAAATGAGATTTCTACTTCTCCATCTCTTCTAGCCTCAAATTGGAAGAATTCAGGGTCTGGTATCAAGGTGATTAGTATTAACAGGTAACAATTTTATCTGGAGTAAAATAAATAGGAAGGACAGACTCTTTTTAGTTTTTCTGAAATAATGGTGAGGAAAATCATATTAATTAATATGTATCTGTGAATGGTTTGGGGAAATATAGAAGATGTCCAGTGAATAATTCCTGGTTAAAGAGGAGGAAAAAATAGTAGCTGACTTATTTTTACCCAACATCTCTGTGTCTGAGGGTCTTTGCCACATGCATTATACATGCTGACACACAAAGTATTGTGAACAATATGTTCTTACCCTATTTTGCAGATGTAGAAACTAAGGCTCAGAGAATTAAATGAATTGTCAAAGACTATGCAGCTACTAGCTTGGGGAGACTTAATTCAGTTCCAGTCCTGATTTCAAAGCCTATGTATTACCCTACCAGCACTTCCAGTGTGTAGCAAAGAAGATCAATGCCAAGAAGTATTCTTTGAGTAAAAGACTGTGTGATGGGGCACCTGGGTGGCTCAGTGGGTTAAGGCCTCTGCCTTTAGCTCAGGTCATGATCTCAGGGTCCTGGGATCGAGCCCCGCGCCAGGCTCTCTGCTCCGCAGGGAACCTGCTTTCTCCCCTCTCTCTGCCTGCCTCTCTGCCTACTTGTGATTTCTCTCTCTCTGTCAAATAAATAAAATCTTAAAAAAAAAAAAAGACTGTGTGACTACATTAATTTAGAAAACTCTGGATAGGGAATTTGTTTCTTAGCAATTCCCAATGTACGTAATAAAACTTCTGAGAAGTCCTGAGGAAATTAAACTAAATTGTTTGCTAAATATAGCATTTGACTATAGACACTTTTGTTCTTTCATAATGAGTATTTGGATAATCCATAGTTTACTGAGCTAGGTTAAGAGTCAAAAGTCATGGAAGCTTCCCTAGTTAACCAGGTGTTTTTCTATGAGCAAGTTGGATCACCTCTTTGAGCCTGGATTTCCTCATTTATGAAATAAAAAATTGTCCAGGTACTTCATAAGGTCTTTTTAAAGTATAAATGATTGATGACTTTGATTCATTTCTAACATGAACAAAATCCATTGTGCCTTGTGTAGATCATCAGCAAAGTGTCTGAAATCTCCACTCAATTTTCTACAGGACTCCTAAAATTCATTATGTACAAACATGTTTCTTTCCTATTCTCCCATCCTCCTGTATTTCTTTATTTCCCTATTTTATTAAAGGGCATTAATAGTCACTTAGTTGCTTGTCAGAAACCTGTTGATGATCCTGGACTCCTTTTCCCTTGTCATCACCACATCCAGTCAGTATTAAATGTGGTAATTAAATGTGTGGGCTTCAGTGTTAGACACTAGAACTCCTAGTTCTGGTTGTAGGAAAATGGGCATGTAACTTGACTTCCCTGTGTCTCAGTTTTCTTGTGTAACCAAAATGAACAATAATAATTCCAAGTTCATAGAGTTTTTGCCAAAAATACAATGAGATAATTAAATGTACAGTAGAAATCCAAACAATGGGTTCTTCCTAGTATACTGCCTTTGAATTTCTTCTGTTCTTGCCCTCTCCCCATGCCCAGTACTGCCACTATAACCTCAGACCTCATTACTTTACCAATATTCACTTACAGGTAGTCACCAATTTGGGCTAACTCTTGTCTGGTTCCCACCAATTTTATTCTGTATTTCTGACTGAGCACTGTTTTTTTTTTTTAAATTTTTATTAACATATAATGCATTACCAGCCTCAGGGGTACAGGTCTATGAATCGCAGGTTTACACACTTCACAGAACTCACCATAGCACCTACCTTCCCCAATGTCCATAACCCAACAACCCTCTCCCTACCCTCTTTCCCCCAGCAACCCTCTGTTTTGTGAGATTAAGAGTCTCTTATGGTTTGTCTCCCTCCTGATCCCATCTTGTTCCACTTTTTCCTTCCCTACCCCACAAACCCCCCACGTTACCTCTCAAATTCTTCATATCAGGGAGATCATATGATAATTGTCTTTCTCTGATTGACTTATTTCGCTAAGCATAATACCCTCTAGTTCCATCCACATCGTTGCAAATAGCAAGATTTCATTTCTTTAGACAGCTGCATAGTATTCCATTGTATATATATGTACCACCTCTTCTCTATCCATTCATCTCTTGATGGACATCTAGGTTCTTTCCATAGTTTGGCTATTGCGGACATTGCTGCTATAAACATCCGGTGCATGTGCCTCTTTGGATCGCTACATTTGTATCTCTACGGTAAATACCCAGTAGTGCAATTGCTGGGTCGTAGGGTAGCTCTATTTTCAATTTTTTCAAGAACCTCCGTACTGTTTTAGAGAGTGGTTCTGAGTACTCTTTTTGAATCACTAATTTGTCATCTGATTCTGCCTTTGAGTCTTGCACTCCAATCAAACAACTATTCCAGCCAAAAGTCCAAATGACTTGTTGTTTTCAGAATAGGCTGTGCTGTTTCACACTTTGGTAGTTTGCTTGTGCCACTTTCTAATGTTACCTAAAATGCTCCTACCACTGCCCTTTGTGTGTCTAACACATATCTGTTCATCTTGAAACTTAAAATGTCCACAGTCTCACTTCTGGACCCAGAATGAATTTCTAGGATCTTACTACTTCTCACCAAGAGATGGAGCCTAGTACTTCTCTTGTTAAATCTAGACATCACTTGCTGACATCCTCAACAAATCGAACCAGCATATGCGATGCTGTGTAGACCCTGGGGTCCTAAAAGACAATAGGGTTTACACTTGGCTTTCTTTTTGTTTGTGTATCTGTTGGGGGTGGGAGAATACTTGCTCTAGGATATCAATCACTAGGCTCCAAAGAAGCCCAAAGTAGCCCATGTAGAGAGATAACATGAAGAAGGACACATGGAGAGGAAGAGAGGCTCTTAGCCAATAGCTAGCATCCACTGAGGGCTGGATCTCAATCTCTCTCTCCCTCTCTGTGTGTGTATACATATATACACACAGACATATATATGTGCATATATATATATATAGTCTCTATGCTCTCTCTTTATATACAGATATATAGAGATCAAGATACAATATATAGAGAGATGATGTGTATATATGTATATCAATCATATATATGAATGTACATATATATGTAGAGATAATATATCTCCACAAAATATATCTGTACAAAAATCTCTGCCTTCACGAACCATGTATTCCCTATAGCCTGTGGCCGTGTGTAGGAAGAAAGGAAACTGTAGTAAAAGAGATGTCTTCAATGCAGCCACAAAATAGGAAAGCATCCTTTTAGATAGATTTACTCATTAATGTGAAAAAATCATTTACAATTTAGCATGAATTAGAAGAAAAAGCTGGAAGGAGAGAAGCTCTTGGATTTTTTCCACCTGCTCATCTAGCCAGTGAACTTCATGGACAGTTATGCATTCAAGCTTCTTTGTAATTTAAGCCTTCTCTTGTGTGCTGCATATGGCGATCTGGGCTAGCCGTCTGGGATGTGACTCCTGCTTCAAGAGTAATGCTGAAGTTTGTAGCACTCACTGCCGTGGTGGGAAGCAGACTGTTGTTGAAGTGTTATTATTAATGAGGATTACTGCTGGACAGCTTGAACTAGAGGATAATTTATTCTCCGTGAACTTCTAATTGCAGTAAAATGGTTCATTCACTGCCACACTTGTCCATCTTGTTTGCTCCTGTCTTTCAGGCACGGTTGGCTGCAGTGAAATAAGACAGAGCTGCACAAGCTGCACAGGAAACAAAAGTCTGCATTTCTGGAGACACCGTGGAAACTGGTCAGAGAGCTTTAACTCATGTAAGAGAGGCTTGGGAAAAGGATGTAAAGCATTCTGGCATTCTCACGGGGGTGATAATCAATTCAGACGAACCAAGGCACCTACTATGCACAAGCCATTGTGCCGAAATGGGAAATGAGTTTCCAGATGGCCTCTTGCTGCTCTCGCTTTTGAAGCCCATGCTTTCTCTCTGGCATTTCCGAAAGAGAGCTCTTTCTCTTATTTTAAAATTTCACATACCCTTTCTGTTCTCTCGCTCTACTTAAAGAGATTGCCTTGGGGGAATGAAAACTGCCCATGAGAATGACGTGTGCACTTTCTTGGTAGTATCTTCGATGTTATGGTGACTTCCTTCTGATTTTTGCCAAATTTCTCTCTCTCATCGATTTCGTTTTTTTCTCCATCTTTTATCTCTGGTAGGATGACCGCCTTGCTCTTTGCATAAATATCAGTAAATGTGCTCCTTACTTGCTGCTACCATGGAAATAGACGCTTGTCATAGACTCATTACTGTATTTATAAAAGATTTGATCACTTGTGGTTTTGCAGGCTAAAGAAATAACCGATTCCCAGCCAATAAAATGATTCAAGCCTGTCTAAGATGGATGATAGATTAGGGTTTGGGTGCTATTGTTATTTAATAGTTAGTAAGGTCTCCGAGTGGACTGGTGACAGGGTATCACCTGGGGAAATAATCTTGGCTGTCAAATAGCATCCATTCTACTGTAGACAATCTTAATGGGACACTCAGCCAGGGGCGGGGAGGGGGGAGGCAGCAGAAAGAGACAGAGAAAGAGAGAATGAGAGAGAGAAAAAGAGAGAGGGATAGGCCGAGAAAGACGGAGAATTGAGTTTTACCATCACTATCCTTGATAACCTTTGACAATTACACACTTACTGGATAACTGGGCCTGGAGGAATCCCAGGAAATGTCTTGAGAGATGCTAAGGAAGTGGAGAGCCTAGTTGACCTCAGGCTCCCATCTTGATCTAGCAATGAGTGCTTTATGTGAGGAACAGATGGCTTACATTGTGATTTAAGGACCACTGGGAAAGTAGCCATACAATAGTTATTGGCTAGTTGTACCCTTCACTGCCACAGAGCCTGAAATTCTGTCCTTAGAGTCATGCCTTTGCTTTAAGCAGGAGACAGTAATTATTCACAGAAGGGAAGGGTGGGAGGCACAACTGAGGTGTTAAGAATTGCTTGTTGAGAGTCAGCCTAGTCATTATTTATGGAAGAAGTCATATTCTTATAGGTTGGGACGTAAAAAGATTAGAATTCATTGGGCCAAGGTATTGGCTTCCCTGGAACCCCCTGAAATTATATAACAATCTGCCGTAGAGAACAGCTTACTGAGGCAATATATAGAGAGGGCTAGACCCTGGATGTTGTAGCCAGACTCCCCAGGCCTAAACTTTTGCTCTGCCCATAGTGCCTGTGTGATCTTTGGAAAGTCATTATCTTTCTCTGGGCTTCATATTTTTTTATCTGTAAAATGGATTAACCATTGTACTAGCTTATAGGGTTATTGTGATGATTAAAGGAGCTAACATACCAGACTGTTCACTTAATACAGTGTCTTACACTGAGCAAGTACTACAGGAGCCTTCACAATTATTAATATCATAGGGGGTAAATTTGTTGGTCTCAAATTGTTGTTTTCCGAGGCAGTTTGGAATTGACTGTAGCACTCCGGAGTGCTACAGCAAGCACATCAGTGCTTCAGCAAGCACATTTGCTGAAAGGAGAAGGGAAAGATGTTTTGAGCCCAAGACCCCCGACCCCCACCTCAGTCACTCTGGGTGGCTCTTCTCAATGGGGTGCTTCTGACAGCCTAAGGTCCACATGAAGACAGGGCACAGCTCCACAAAAGCTGAGTGAGAGAGATGTTAGAAAGATCCTTGCTTTTTTTGTTAACCGTTTTGTCGGGGTCTCTAAGCCTGCCCTAATATTCCCCCTCCTTCTTAATTTCCTTTTGGATGACGTAGAGAGAGAATCGCCTGAGTGGCTGGGGATGAGCCAGTGTTGGGGACACTGTGAGTGCTGTTTGTAGAATTTGCTGGCACTTTAGAGACAGAAAGACCAAGGTCAAGTTCTGTCTGTGACATCTACTCTCTCTGTGAATCCTGATAAATCACTTGACGTCTCAGAGTAGCAATCCCTCATTTACCAAACGGGCATGCCAAAATGTGCCTACCTCCCAGAGGGGTGGTGCTGATCAAATGTGGTGATATGTGTGACAGCAACCTGTAAACTGTGAAGGGGGACAGAGATGTGAGCCGTTACTATTCGTGGTTCCCTGAGCTTCCCTGTTTTCTACAGGCAGACCTGCCTTTCAGCAGCGGCACCTGCGTGCTGTCATCACTTGGCTGGTGATTTTCTTTGAGGGCTTTTCTTGTAAGCCTGTAACTGGTAATTGTACTCGGGCTTCTCTTGCTGTGGAGATGGTACCCGCCCACTGCCGGACTGGTTCAGGGAACACGCGCTGGAAGCTCTGTTTCCACGAGACAAGGAATCCTGATGGTGCTCGGAAGGGGTGATGCTCTCTCTCTCTCTTCCGTTTGTGAATCACACTGTATTAATAGGAAACTTTTTGGAATCATGAGCTGTTTTTGCAGATACTGTTTCTCTGATAGTTGAGAAACAATTTCAGAAACCAAGAGAATTAGAGGTTGGCCAGGGTGGAATGAATGCTATAAACCAAGATTACCTGAGGGGATAGGAGAGATAAGGGATTAAGTTGAGTAAAGAGATAACAAGGGGAAAATATACCAGGAGCTTGGGGAAATTTACCGCTTGCAAGAGCATATGTTTTAGCACTATTAAAAAAAAAAAAGTCATTCTGATGAAAACATCTTCACTAGCAAATTCACGTACTAAGATTATGGTTTTCTTAATTTTGTATCCTGGCTCAATGCAGTGACATTTGGCTGCCTTGGATTGAGGTGTTACTCGAAAAAAAGGAAGAGGAGAGAGATGTCACTGTCAGTTGTGGACAGAATCAGATGGGGTCAGATCTGTGCTCTCCGGGTCACAGAAAACATTTTCAAATACCTTGCCTTTCAGGTCTCGATCATGGACAAAAATAGAGCACAGAAAGTGCTTCTTAGGAAAGACTTCATTTTCCCGATCTTTCACAACTGAAAAATGGAGCAAATGAGTGTCTGGGTATAGACCCTTGGTACCAAGTGACTGGGAGTCAATGGAACACTGCAGGGACACGGAACTTTGCCCGCCACGGAGCATATTACCCGAGAAATACAGTACAGACCCAGCAGGCTTCTGCAAACAACACATCCCTTTAAGTTAATTGGTGTTATATAGAAGCTGAAATGCTTCGCTTATTTACAAAGCTACAGATTTATGTAAAGCAAAACCAATTACACTTAATGCCTAAACTATTCCAGGTGCTCAATGATAATGTTGCTAGGCTCTAGAGAAGAAACTGCAGTGTGAATGCGTCCTGTTCCGAACCGAGGCATGTGTAGTTACTGCAATTTAGCTAATCACAAGTGTCAACCCCGATGTGAGAATTCTAAGCTCTTTTGGTGTTTGCTTTGGGTCAACTTTAAAATTCTGTAGATCTCTTTTCATCTCTAAGGACGAGTGAAAGCATAATGAGCACTTTTTTTCTATTATGATGTAGAAATTAGGGAGATGAAGGCAAATTAAAAAAAAAAAACAAAAACGCACACGCAACAAAATAAAACAGACCCTTATTCTAGTGGTGAGAGAGACTGCCAGAGCTCCTTGCTTGTACTAAGGTGAAGTGTTTAAAGGTTTCTTGATATTTTGGATGTTCATTAAACCCAAATTGCAAACGTGGCATTTAACCTTATTTTTTGCAGCAGAGAAAGCCTCTAAGACATATCCAGGGGCTGGCCTCACTATTTTGCCATAGAACAAACACAGAAATTAAGAAAGATTTGGAACAGTTACAGGGCAAGAATTCATGTGTGCACGAGCTAGTCTCTTTATTTGTCCGCCAAACAAACAAGCAAACAAAAAATTGTTTGAGTAAGAGAAACACCTGGTGCTTTACAGCTGCTCTTTTGCAATTAAAAATGCATATCATATCTAATCAAGCTGAATAAATCTTTTATTCTACAGATCTAAAATATTTTCGGTATACACAAGGGAGGTGCATAATTGCAGAACCATTTGCAATCAGCTGATAAACCTACCTATCCTATCCTAGATGAACTGTCCTAGAAAGCAGTGGTGCTTCTACTTTAGGGAGCACAAGAATGATTTGGGTGTGTTTGTTAAAACCACTGGTTCCTGGGAAAAGAGCTGGGTTAGAGCAGTCTTTGGGAGGGGCCAGAAAATTGGCCTAAAGCAGGTGACCCTCAACCAAACTTTGACAAGCACTGCTACAAAGGACTGGGGCACGAGTTTTATTTTATATTAGTTTATTATTACTATGTATTTTATTTTGGTTTTTTAAAGAGAGAGAGACAGGGAGTTGGGGAGGGACCAAGGGAGAAGAGAGAATCTTAAGCAGACTCCACACTTACTTTGGAGCCAGATGCGGGGCTCGATCTCATGACCTCAAGACCGTGACCTGAGTCGAGACCAAGAGTTGGACACTTAACCAACTGAGCCACCCAGGTGCCCCCGTTCATTATTTTTTATGTGAATTTCCACATTTCTTTGTTTATATAGGAAGAACCTCTTTTGGAAGACGATTTTGTGAATGGGTCTGAATTGGTAGCACTGAAGACCAAAAGATGGGAATTGGGTTAGAGAATTTTTTTTTTTTAAGATTTCTTATCTATTTATTTGACACAGAGAGAGAGTGTGTGTGTGTGCGCACACACAAGGAGGCAGAGCAGCAAGCAGAGGGAGAAGCAGACTCCCCACCGAGCAGGGAGCCTGACCTGGGGCTCAATCCCAGGACTCTGGGATCATGACCTGAGCTGAAGGCAGCTGCTTAACCACTGAGCCACCCAGACATCTCTAGACTAGGGAATTGCTTTAATCTTCTCTATTTGATTTATCACTTACCTTCTCAACACTTGTTTCACCTTCTCCAGTTTTCCTTTTTCCTTCAATCATTCTATCATTTACCTTTATTTTATAACTTCTTCAGTATGTGAATATTCTTTCTTTGTTAAGGACCTCTATTTTAGTTAACATTGCTTCTCAACTCAGAGAAAATTTCCTTACTTCATATCTTGATAGTGTGACATCGAGATCAAATACAATATAATGACATATAGATTTATTAGTCAGACATAGTATATGATACAAGGCTTGGCATGTAATAAGTGCTCAATAAATATATAGAAAGAAGGAATGTTAACATACAATTATTTTGATTATATTAGCACATTAAAACTAACAAATAGCATTTCTATTGCTCTTAGTGGCTGAACCATTATTGCAAAAAATTGTAAAATATTGTAATGCACATGAAACTGTCACTTTGTTGTCATGGAATAATCATAGACTTTGAAATTAACTGTAATGTATAATGTGTTAATGCAAAAGGCACAATAGTTTACTAGAGGAGTCATAATTAGTTTTTATAAATAAAGTACACAGATACTGTTCATGAAGTCCCTCCCATATGTATTAGTTCTTAAACTAAAAAGCTTAAGATGTTCAGCAGAAGAAAACAATGACTACTTTGCTCATAAGATGGGTAGAGTCAAACATAGTTTCATAGGGCTGTCTCCCAAAGATGGATACTTGAAGAAAATTCCCGCGTACTGCCATAAAATTTCAGAGACTTTTCATGGAGAAGTGTTTCTTCAAGATTACTTCCACTGATGTTCTGGGCATTAAAATGATTTAGATTACAATACCTAAAAAAGAAAGAAAGAAAGCTTTTTTTAGGACCAGATGTAGATGACTTGATAAATCATTTGCTTTCTTCCTGTGCTTGTCTACCTTTTATTATGGGCCCATAGATACTGGCACAACCGTGATGATTATTTAAGAGCACTGCTCAAGAGGAACAGTCTTTATAAAATGACAAAAGGAGTTTTAGGACCTGTTAAGATGTCTCATAAAGACCTCTAGATGGCGCTCATTTACAACCTGCAATGAGTGTGACAAAGACAAACTGGAAAGTCTGAAACCCTATGGACTTGATAGCGTTGTGGAGGCCAGGACTCAGGAAGGGCTCATCAAGTGCATGGGGGATTTGTAAATTCGGTGTTGAAGCTATATGGAAAACACCATTATCAAAGAAGAAGTCCATGCATACTTTCTAGAATGTGTGCCCTTTACTCCTGACCCAAGGAACACCTGGTTTTCCTGAGTGTCTTCTAAGGGCCAGGCACCAGGCTAGGGCTCTATCTCCACCCTAACTTAATGAATTCTCATTATAACCCTGGAAGGATGAAATTATCCCCATTTCACAGATAGGGAAACTAAAGTTCTAAGAGGTTACATAACTTCCCTGGGGTTTATATGAATAGTAGTCTGCAGAGCCTAGGTTTGGAATCAGTGCTCCCCTAAGGCACTTAGAAATAGCATGCTATACAAGAAAGTGTTTATAAACAAACACATTTGGTTTTCAATCCTAGGTGTGTGAACTTAGTTTACCTACCTAGATTCTCACTTTGGTTTTCTTATTTATAAAGTAAAATAATAGGGTTTAGGTAGCAGGGATGTAGGTGGAGATTACATGTTATTTGTCTTGCATGCTGCCCAAGATAAGAAGTGCTCAACACTTGGGAAACTGATTTCCTCCCTTCCTGCTTTGTTTTATCCTCTCTCTTTTCTCCCCCTTCCCTTAAAAGTATACAGAAAAAGGAGGAAAAAGCATAGGAAACTAGAGAAGATACGCTAAGAATCAGATTTATTTCTATATCACTTAGTCCCTTCTCATCTTTGGGTCCTCCAATATTTGGTGCTTTGTACAATTTTGTTCTTGCCTCCTTCTCTGCACCCCATTCCACCATCTTTCCCTTCTTTATAGTAACTCACATGTTCGGTAATCACAGAGAAAGAATCACACTTAAATAATTTAACTTGAGCACTAGGTATTAGCTCCATGTAGACTGGACTGAACTGCTTTCTTCAGTTCTATCTTTTCTAGTGCCTGGAACAATGCTTGGTATATTGGTTGAATGAATGAATGAATGAATGAGTAAATCCCTGAGCTAATAGATTCTAGGTCCAGTGCTATTTCGTCCATGAATTCAGCCCATAATCCTGGTCATCTTGGCCACACCTCTTCATGAGTCTAGAAGAAGAATTAAAAAGGAGGAAGAAAGGGGGCATAAAACAAAGAACAAGTCCATTGTTATTACTGA
This sequence comes from Mustela putorius furo, assembly GCF_011764305.1. Taxonomy (NCBI): domain Eukaryota; kingdom Metazoa; phylum Chordata; class Mammalia; order Carnivora; family Mustelidae; genus Mustela; species Mustela putorius. Next base: position 32,177,459 of record NW_025422368.1, on the reverse strand, counting down.
AGCTAACATTTTTGAGCATTTTTTCATCCTCACAACAGCTTTATGGCATAATTACTGTTCTTCCTATTTCATTTTACAAATGAAGAAATGGGCTTAGCAAAGTTAAATGCCTTGCTCATGTTTGTACAGCTAAGTTGTAGAACTGGATTCACTTGGGATAACTCGAAAGATTGCCTTTTAAATTACTTTATGAAAAGACAAGGGTCCAATCTTACAGTGGGAGAAAAAGTAAAAGTTGAGAAACTGCAGGTTTATGAGACTTGGCAGATGGGCACCACTTCCGTGTTTGGAGGCAACGGATGGACGGCAAAGATGAGTTGCCTTCACCTTCCGTTTTCACTGATGACTCTGTTTTGCTACAAAGCTGAGGACATTCCTGTTGGATTCTTCTGCAAGACTCCCTGATATTCTGCTTTGGTTTTCAACCCAAGAATGAGATAGAGAGAAACTATACATGGTGAGGGGTTAATTTGATAACTTCTATACTTTGGAAAATAAGAAATTTAAAAATTCAGACTTTTGCTTTTTGTCATTAATTCTGCCTTGTGTGAGATTTAAGTGCCTCTCTCCTATACTGGACCATAAGCTCCATGAAAGCAAGAGCATATATAAACATTTATAGACATACTGACTTTATGTGCTTCTAGTTTATTGCTGTGCCCATCACATGACCAGTGTTCCAACAGAGTTTTATTCAATGAATAGGCAAAGAAGAAGTGAAAATGATGGGATAAAATTTGACTAAATAGATACGTGACTGGAGGAAAGTGAGAAAAATAAAGATCTCTGTCGTTTCCACAGTGTGGTAGACACGGTGCTCGGCCCTTTACCAAAATTCATACCCCTAAAGCCCCCAAGATGCTGGTATTCTTGATTTTATTTTACAAGTATAAAAGCAGAGACTCAGAGAGGTTAGATAATTTGCTCGAAAGTACACAGCTATCCAAGAATATGTCAGTGAGGGAGAGGTGGGCTGGCGATGGATGGATGGTAGCTGATGCATATTAAGCCACTGAATGGTCTCAGGTGACTGACTAAATGATTTGGCAGTTTGTTATTGACCTTGAAATGGTCACTGCTGATTTAAAGGCCTGAATGGAATCCAAATCTTAAGCATCATTAGATTTCTAGCTATTTGTTTAATGATATTTGCTTTTAATGATAATGACTCATTCATTCTTATTATCAATATGGTTATTTCTAATTCTAAAGTGGTACTATACAATGGAGAAAAAATATCTTCCTTCAGAACATGTTTTAGAATCGAGTAAAACACTATTTTATTATAAGGATCAATGGCAAAAGTGAAGCCTAAATTGAAATTTCTTGCTCTGCATAATCTGTTAAATTTCGCTAATATGCTAATTTGTCCAGTCATGGCATACAGGATTCCTGTTGGCTCGGTGATGGTTCCCAGATCAATATTTCATGGGCTCAGAAATTGCTGTCTTACCTTTGTGAGAAACTCCAGAATCCCAGGACGTTCAACAACGTTAATGATGCCAAAAAGAAGAAGAAGCTTTCTAAATTGCCTTTGTTTAATGTGTTTGGAAACCAATTGCCTGTTTGGAACAAAATGTAATTGTTATTCAACTGCAGAGTTATAAGTTTCTGTGAATGTTTTATCATTCCACTATTCATAGAGATTTATTCGCTTCAGTAATATCTACAAAGCAAAAAAGCTCATCTGAAACTCATTGTTAAAATTCATTTAATTCTCTAATTAACAGTAAAATGACAAGCAAAGCAACCCAAATATTTTGAAGGTCACAAAACCTGAATCTGCATAACACAATATAAGTTCAGAAGAACTGAGCTATAAAAGTAACCCTGATTATGCTAATTTACCAGAACCAAGCAGGTGTATCTTACTCATCCTTATCGATCTAGTATCTAGAACAGTGCCTGACACATAAGAATCGGTCAGTAAATATAAACTGAAAGAATGAAAACTTTTTGCCACAGCTAGACAGTCTGTTGCAGATTCTAATTGTAAGGTTAGTGACATAATACATGTAGATTCCAGATGTTACTTTATTTTGGCAACTTGGGTAAATCCAGTTTCACCTCATTGTAATATCACAGACCCTGTTGGTCAAATTACTTGCAATCTCTTGTTGACATGAAGGTATTTTTTTGACCTGATAAGTAATGCCTTCAAATTAATGCTTCCAAATAAGATAACCCCACTTTCTTATGATGTCAAACTGCTCTATACAAAACCATTAGATGAGTATATATGAAACTATTTAGGATTCAAGGTAATTGCTTTTACTTTGCTGCTAAGTTTTGACTTTTGCTTTGGATCTTTGCTATAATTCTCTCTCCCTTTCCATATCCAGATCCATACTTTTATGTATCATCTCTATTTCTCTATTTTCCTTCAGTGGGTTTGTATTACTATTTAATACATAATATGAGATAATGTATTATATATGCAACACTTATTTTTATGCAGTACTTTTAAAACAACAAGGGGATCTTAGTATTAACAAATACAGATATATAGTATCACATAATGTTCAAAAGATTGTTCAACTAGAGGGTATTATGCTGAGTGAAATAAGTCAATCAGAGAAAGACAATTATCATATGATCTCCCTGATTTGAGGAAGTGGAGAGGCAACGTGGGGGGCATTAGGGGTAGGAAAGGAATAAATGAAACAAGATGGGATCGGGAGGGAGACAAACCAAAAGAGACTCTTAATCTCAAAAAACAAACTGAGGGCTGCTGGGGGTCGGGGGATTGGGACAGGGTGGTGGGGTTATGGACATTGGGGAGGGTATGTGCCATGGTGAGTGCTGTGAAGTATGTAAACCTGGCGATTCACAGACCTGTAACCCTGGGGATAAAAATACATTATATGTTTATAAAAAAATTTAAAAAAAAGATTGTTCAAAAAGCCAAATCTATCTTCACGGAGAGAGCTTATAATCAATTGCAGTTCTGAATGGGCACAATATTTACCAAAAAAATTATGCATTATGAATACAGGACTTAATCTTCTTTGAGCAGTCAGATGCCAAGGTTTTGGCATTTTCTTCTTTTTGTAGGAGCAGTTCCTACAGTGGGTTGTGAAAAGGGGTGTGGGCCTAGAGCAATCAGTCTACGTGCCAAAAGACTTGATCTCCAGTGCTATCTTTGGTACATGGGTTGTGAGTTGCTTCCTGAACTAGAAAATGGTTCTTGGCCTTTCCCTTGACAGTGCATACTTTTAAATGGAAATTTGAATTAAATGCTCTGTTCAGGGTTGATAGTCAGCAAGTACATAAGTATGACAGCTGTGATTCATGGTGCCACTTCCCATTTAAAGCTGTTTCTCTTCTGTCCTTTAACAATGACTATTATTTTGGACCAACCATGAAAATTAGCTTGTGTCTTGGACCTATAACTGAAATGTGGTTTTGAGCTGAAATCTATGCAGTAAGTTCTACTTCCCCATTTTATTCATTTGTGTTCCATTACAATAGAAATGTATAGTGTTATTGCTATACTGACATAATGCCTTCCTTTGACAGGAGTAGTTTCATAGAATGTTTCCCTCTGTGTCTGGGCCTATGTAGCCTCTGTGTGTGTGTGTGTGTGTGTGTGTCTGGGTGGGTGGGTGTGCACGTGTGTTTAGAAACTACACATTTGATTGTACTTGAATGAGGGGAGTTGGGGTGGAAGTCAAGGTAAGGTGAGATGACATCACACATATTTTCAGGAAGAACTAAACCACCTTGCTAAGCTTATTCAAACAGTCCTATTTCCTTATTTCTCTTGAATTAACATCCCAATCTTATTTCTGTCCTTTTCATTTCACATCAGCACTTTGCATGTGATGTGATTAGACCATCTTACCACTGTGTTTCTCTGGCTAGACTAAGAGGAGTTTGCACAGAGTATGTGAAGCCTCAGAATTAACATGACATTAATTTTTCTTGGAGCATCAATTTTGGTCCATAATAAGTAATTGAAAAGGCTATCTTTATATTATAACAAAGTTAGATGAGGGAGAAGCATATAAATTTTGTAAGATCTTTATAGGTAAAACACAATATTTCTAAAAAAAAAAAATAGTTGTGCAATGACAGCACATACCAGCCTATCTGGTTATGGTACCAGCTCGCCCTGCCCATGACCATGTGCTTGGAACTGTCACTAGGGGTGCTCTGGTGGACATAAATGAGAAGTGCCGGGAGATGGAATTATGGGCATGAGGGGTAAAGGGAGGATGTCGTGCTGGAAAGGTTAGGGAAAGGCAGTGGGAATTTATGAGCAACACAAAACATTTCGTGAGTGGAGTATTTAAAAAATAAAATGAAAGATTGACATATTACCTATTCAAATTCTATAGTCTTTCTCAAATATCATTTTCAGTGTTCAGCTTCCTTCCTAATGCTGATCCTCATGCTATCTCCGTATTTTTTTTTAAATTTTATTTATTTATCAGAGAGAGAGAGGGAGAGAGAGCGAGCGAGCACAGGCAGACAGATTGGCAGGCACAGGCAGAGGCAGAAGCAGGCTCCCCGCTGAGCAAGGAGCCCGATGCAGGACTCGATCCCAGGATGCGGGGATCATGACCCGAGCCGAAGGCAGCTGCTTAACCAACTGAGCCACCCAGGCGTCCCACTAGCTCTGTATTTTTGCCTTACTTAGCTATAAGCTTACATTCCCTATGTAGCTAATTCACAAGGTGAGCTCTAAGGTAAGGAGAAAAATGATCTGAATTCATAGACTGGAATATACACTGGCATCAAGCTGGACAGAGAGATAGTTCCAGAAACCTAAAATTTGCTTTATTAATATAGAGTTATCAGTCTATGTAAAGAGATAGCTTTGGGGGTGAAGAGACAAAGAAAGAGCATGGCAGAGAGACTTTTGAAGTCAAATACTGTCTCCATTATTTAATAGTTTTGTTTTGGGGCATTTGCCCAATCAGACCATTTCAGCCTCGGTTTCTCCTCTCTAAAATGACAACACCTTTCTCACGGAGGTGTTATGAGAAGTAAAAGAGATAATAGATGTCAAGAGTTGGACACAGAGGAGGCACTCCAAAACTTGAGATTATCACCACCCACCACACCTTATAAGTGGCATATACAAAATCCTGTAGCCTGAGCTTGGTGTTGGACCCATTTCCTATCAGATATCTCTTCATGTTCTTCATGTGCCATTTTTTTTTTTTAATCATTGTCCCAGGACTGGTTGTAAAATGTTCCATTTAACATTGTCAGTTGACTCAGCTCTTAGGTACTATAACTTTATTTTAGTAGCTTATAAACTTTTATTGTCGTAATTCACATTTGTGCCATTTTTCATCAGACATTTCTAGTAGCTGATTGAAATCTGAGGCATCCTTGCAAAAGGAGACAAAGAGAAGACTTAAGGTCTAGAATGGAACAAATTAAACTTCCCCAGATCTTAGTTTGGGTGGGTAGGAAGGTTAAAAACACAAGAAAACATGCATGCCTCAACAGTGGAGGACAGGAAGTGCCTTAGTGACCCTAGTTGAGTACTTTAATAGTATATCTAGCCTACTTAGTAATGAGCATTGGGCCACTGAGTAATAGAACATTCACAAAATACTTTGCAAGACTCAGAAGTTCCCCAAATATTTTTTGTTCAGTTAGATCTATTTGTTCATCTGAAAATCATTTGCTAGGAAGTTGTCATGTACCAGGAGATGGGCATTCCAAATTGCTTAAGAAAAAAGAGCTCAGAGAGGTTGGTAGGGCAGGCATGCAAAAAGATAATTACTCTGGAGTATTAGGCCTTAAGAATACTAAGTAAAATGTTTTTACTTACTTTAAATTATCATGGCCATTTTAAAGACAAAAGGACTATGGAATTATCTAGACTAGTTCTTGTATTTTATGGATTAAAGAGCAAAGGCAAGAGAGATAAGTAGAGGCATGGCTCAGTAGAACTCTCATCTTGTTACAACTGCACTGCTAAAGCCACCATTGATGCTAATAGAATTATGTTGCTGTAAACAACACAAAGTTGCTAGTATGAAAAAGGAATATACTTTATCCTTGTCCCTTATGTCTTGCATTGTGAGGCCCCAAATTTCATGTGCTGCCCTCATGTCTTGAAGCCTCACAGGGCTCCAAAGTCGTAAGCACATACTTCTCTGCTCTTTCAGATGCCCTCCCCACCCAGTGGGAAGTCCCCCCTCCTCCACCGTCCCCTACAAGGCTAGCTCCCCTGTTAGTCACACCAGGTGCCTGGTACTGGTCCTAGCCCTAAAGCTTTTGCCTCCCTATCAGCCTTCAAAGTTATTCAAACAATCACATCCTCCTGCAGGACCCAGGAGCTGCCTCACTGCTTTGTTCCTACCAAGCCTGCCCTCCGCAGATCATCATTTACTCTACTCCCAAGTGCAGCCTCATACGGCCCTGCATGGCACGTTCCCCTGCCCTGGGCTATGAGTATATGTGACTAATAAACTGCTCTCAGTCCATCGCCCAGCATCAGGTGTCATATGCCATCAGCTATCTTAGCCCATTTAGGTTGAGGATCTCTTTCCTACACCAAGCTGGTGAATAGGAGGTGATCAGAACATACCCCTACACAGAAATCAAGGTCAGTTCTAAAGAGAATACTGGTAGCTGCTGTTGTTCTAATGCATAATTACTGCTTTGGGAAGAAGTAGCATTTCCATATTCCATTCTAATCAGTACCCAACGCCGAGTACCTCTGCTTCTAGTAGCCCCTTAAACCATAAGACATGAAGGAGTGGGAGCATGACCAGCAAGACACACTGCATTCATGTAGCATAGCTCTCCAAGAAACACATTACACATGAATGTGATTTTTAGGGAGCATCCAAGAGTCATGTATGCTTGAGACCAGTTTACAATCACATCATTTGATCAGATGGTTGGACAATCAGAAAATGGTGTAAAATTCTCATTCCAGCCCAGCAGTCTGCTCCTCAGAGTAACTTGGGGCTTTAATAGGTGTACTTTCACAGAAGACTTTATTAAAAATAAGGAAAGGGAGGAGACTAAGGGAATCCACATAAATTCTTCACTGGTAAATACTGTCTCTCGATAAAACTCTTCTTTTGAAGACGACTAAATATAAAAACTACCCTGCAATCCAGTAATCATACTACTGGGTATTTACCAAACAAACAAACAAAAACAGAAAACATTAATTCAAAGGGATACATGTGCCCCACATTTATAACAGCATTATTTGCAATAGCTAAACCATGGAAGCAACCCAAGTGTCCACCAATAGATGAATGGGTAAAGAAGATGTGTGTGTGTGTGTGTGTGTGTGGACATTATATACATATATATATGAACATTTTTCAGTCATAAAAAAGAATGAAATCTTGCCATTTGCAAGGAGCTAGAAAGTATAATCCTAGGTGAAATAAATCAGTCAGAGAAAGACAAATGGCATATGATTTCACTCATATGTGGAATTTAAGAAACAAAACAAATGAATAAATAAGGAAAAAGAGAGACAAACTAAAAAACAGACTCTTAATTATAAAGGACAAACAGGTGGTTACCAGAGGTGAGGTGGGTGGATGGGTGAAGTCGGTAAAGGGGATTAAGAGTACATTGATAAAGAATACCCTTCACTATTATCTTGATAAACCTACAGATAGGCTTAATAAAAAATAAAAGAGATTCAAATGAAGATTATGAACAGGATAAAATGTGACTTGTCTTCTGGTACTAACATTGCTCTGAAGTTCTATGTCCTGGTAAAGATGCAAAACATAAGAATTGATATTGGAAAAAATGATTTAAAAAATTATAATTAAGATTAGATAATTTTGTTGTAAACTTAAGGTAAGCTAAAATACTCTCATACATTAACTAAGAAAGTTTAAGAAGTTGAATGCAAGGCACAGACATAAATATTAATAATCCCCCTATATAATAGTGATTATGTCAGCGAGTTGTAATGAGGGAAAAGGAGTCGGTTCATAACAGCAAAAAGAAGCAGAGCATAAAATGCTTATAATAAGCCCAACAAGAAATGTTCAGGATATATGAAGAAAAGAAAATCTTACTGAACTGAATTATTTAACATTGAATAAAGAAAAAATTGTGTTATATACTTAGGTAGAACACAAAAGATTATAAAAGTTTTATTTTTTTAAGTTAACGAACAAGTTTTACGTATTTTATTAAAATAAAAACAAGATTTGGGGAAAACTGATAAAATGATTCTAAAATCCATCTGGAAATATACACCCTAGGAAATAAGATTTTTACAAATGAAGACTAACCATAGGAGAAGTATGATTAGTAATAGTTGATAGGTAATATATATCATAAATCAAGAGGCAGCTCAAAGGTAATCCTGAAATAGCCCAAGAATCTCCTAAGAACTAAGAATATATTAAAGTATATATTACTGATTAGTTACATTCTGATTATCCTATGGCTGTGGAGTACTTACAGATTAACTAATTTTTCCCACAAAAAAATTGAGTTATGCTGTGAAATTTTGTTGTTTGAAGGAAATAAGTGGGTACCTACACCACCACTACACTTTACAGGGTAAAGTCCACAAGGATGAGAATATTATATTTGAAATATGAAACTACTGAAATTTCCACAGATAAATACAGTGATATTAATCGCAATGGAAAAGGTTGATAGATTTCATCACATGTATCAGCAATACTTGCACAAAACAAACTCATCTATGAAATTAAAATGTTAAGTTAAAACTAGGAAGATATTAGCAATAAATTTGACTAAACGATAATATCCCTAAAGTTAAAAAACTGTTTAAAATTCAAAAAGAAAAAAGACAAATAGACCAAAAAGGAAAATGGGCAAAGAATATGATCAAGCATTCTATGAATGAGAAAAGATCAAAGTATTCATAACATTAAAAATTTCAATTTTCCATTTTGGAAAAATACAAATTAAAGTAGTAATGCAATATAATTTTTTCCAATCATATTAACAAAAACCAAAATATGATTATGCTCAGGGCTGCAGCTTACACATTGAAACAAGTGTTATTCTACTGCAGTGGTGCATAATTGATGCAGCCTTTTAGAAAACAATTTGTCTTTACTTCTCAATAGTCTTTAAAATGTTATCCAGGGGCACCTGGGTGGCTCAGTGGATTAAGCCTCTGCCTTTGGCTCAGGTCATGATCTCAGGGTCCTGGGATCAAGCCCTGCATCAGGCTTTCTGCTTGGCGGGGATCCTGCTTCCCCCTCTCTCTCTACCTGCCTCTGCCTACTTGCGATTTCTCTCTCTGTCAACTGAATGAATAAAATCTTTTTAAAAAAATGTTTATTTTTTGGGTGCCTGGGTGGCTCAATGGGTTGAGCCTCCACCTTCAGCTCAGGTTATAATCCCAGGGTCCTGGGGTCGAGCCCTGCCTTGGGCTCTCTGCTCAGTAGGGAGCCTGTTTCGCCTCTCTCTCTGCTTGCCTCTCTGCCTACTTGTGATCAATCTCTCTCTCTCTCTCTCTCTCTGTCAAATACATAAATAAAATCTTTTAAAAAAAGGTTTATCCTTTTTGAATGAGTAATCCCATTTCCAGGATTCTAGGGGGAAAAAAATGAGGGATTTTTTTTGTGTGTGAATTTGAAGTAACATGGAAATATGCTCACAATACTTGTAAGGGGAAAAAAGTGGGAACTTGATATAATTATTTTATTGAGAATTCAGCAGAGTTTATTCAGACCCCAATTTCATTTAAAATCTCTATAAGTTTAATACCCATGCACACATGCACACAAATTAAAAAATATATTGGGAAAGAATTTACCCAAACAGTAATTGTCATCCTCTTACTGGTCTTTCCCCTGCTCCTTTACAGTTTGGATTTATTTCATCATATTACCTTTACTGCTAAAAATAATCTTTGAAAACCATTTCATCAAGCATACTTTTGGAAAAGCTGACTTCCCTAAATCACTTCCGGTTTTTGATAAAACAATGGAAAAGGGTGGTCTTCCATCACAACCTACTCTTTTTCAGCAGCTGTAGTATTGAATAGCAACCTTGTGCTCCAGTTCGCAAGTTAGGTGCTGTTTCTACAACTGTCCTAAGATATCATTTTGGAAATCACAACATCCCAAGTAACAATAAACAGTCTATTCTGAAACCCAAGATTCACTCAACTTCCGTGATAGCTCCCTATATTTCCCTACTGAAACCCTAGGATTACCAAATATCTCAAATATACATGCATTATTTTAAGGGCTACGGCATATTGCTTTTGATTGGAGGTGTATTTCTGCTATGTCTTTTCGGAGGAAGTTTCCGTAGTTCCTCTTTGTACTAGCACTGTTTTATTTTGAATGCAATGGGACTTTGAAAATATTAAAATGTGCCTTTTGGAATCTCTTCAAATGATTGTTGGGCACAGTGAGCCATTATTTCCCCCTCAGACTTTGTTAGATCTTTTTGTAATGCTGGGGATCTAGCAAACGTCCAGAGTTGTTGAGACAGAACAGAAATGGGTTTTATACCTTACTTTATCCCTCGCTTCCTATGTGCGAAGAAGTATGTAATTAAAAACGTGTAACAGCCATTCTCCAGGATGGACCTGCTTCTGTGCCATGGGAAATAAATTCTAGTGTAGCAAAAGGAGCTTGGGAATCAGGCATCCACCCCTGCTGTAAGATTTGGGCAACTGACATACCTTTCTCCGTTCATTTTCCTCTTACGAATGATGAGGCTACAAACATCCACCCCCAAAGAATTGTTGTGAAGATTTAATGAAATAATATCTTTGCAAAATACATACAGCAAGGTCTGCATATAACTGACACTTAATAAATGTTAATTTCTTTCCTTCTTCCTTTCAGTAACCTGATTTAAATGCTTCATTTGAGATTCATAGCTCTCCTACCTGAGTTAATTTTTAAAACACATTAATTTTCATGATACCTGAAGGAAATAATATCTAACAACTATATGCTAACTTTGGCTTTTCTACCACTTTTTCGTATTCGTCTAATAAGTACCCAAATTATGATTACCCTCAATTTACAGACGAGGAAACAGAGGCACAGAGAGGCTGAGCTGTTTGCCTGGAGTCATGCAAAGGAGACAGAATAATTATTTGTTGATTGAATAGGGGAACTGAGGTTGGGCCCCAAATCTGCACAGCTTGATACCTTGCTCTCATAACAAGTCTGCATGTGGAGACTTTAATTTGCATTTGTACTTCCTGGGAATTGTGGATAAAAATGAAGTTAGGTGGCTGTTTCCAGGAAGGGACACTGTGTCTTTCAAAGCTGTGGAGAAATTGCTGTGCATTGTTCACCTGAACTGCAGAAAGAATGAGCATGGGTGATATTTGGGAGAACAGGCTTTCTTATAAGGGTGAGTTCATTCTGTTGAAGAGCGTTGGGAGGTAAAAACCCATCAAGATAGTGTGTTCTCATGATGATTTCAATGAATTATCATGGAAATGAGTTTTAGAAGAGAGGTAATGCTTTGTGATAATAGCCCGATAATGCCATTAGCTATGAACTGTAATTGTAATAGCATTAGTCAAATGAATATATCTGATATTAATTTGAGTGTCAAATATTTCTATAAGGTTCTTCTTGTTAATTAAACATCAGCCTTGGTATTATTAATTCACTATCTGTCCAGGGCTGGCACATAGTAGGAACCCAGTACGGATTTGTGAACTGAATTTATAAGTCAACCTCAAAGTGGAGCTATTTAAAATAGTAAAATGGTGAGTTTAAATAACACCATGGATACAGCAGGAACTGATTTTGCCCAATATCTGCTTATTTGTACAGTGTGTTCTCTAATTTGTAACTTCAGTCAGCTAATGACATAGACTTATTTCAGAATTTGAAAAGAGATCCATCCCCCTCTTTTGCAGGTTTGGAGGGAAATCGCATGTAAGATTCACTTCACATTACTTTAATTCAAGAAAAGATTTTATACTTTTTTTCCTGTTCTGGGTTCTTTAGGCCATTTAAAAATCTACCAGACAGCCTTATAACTGCATTGGACATCTGAATGAATACCACTGGACAAAATCATGCTTTCGGTCATTTGGTATCACTCTTCGTGATTACCAGCATCAACTGGGCCTTCAACACTGCTGGCAATCTTAACGCTTCTCTTCTAAATCCTCTTTTCTCGCTGGTGTGAAACATGTTCTTAGCTCTTTGCTCTTTCTATTCCTCATTTTCATCTGAACCCCCTTTTGCTCTCACAGATGGCTGGCTGCCCACGTCATAAAGAAACCCAGGAGTCTTGAAAGGTAGGTACCAGCATCTTTCCAAGACTAGAACCACACCTCTGCTTCCCCGGGCACCCATCTTCCCCATTCTCTCTTCTGTATGAGTGTGGGGATCCACCCTCCAGTAAGATCTTAATCTCCATTTCTTTCTCTTACATTTTTAGCTTCTCCATCACCAGATGTTTTCCTCAGTTAAATATACTCAAGTACTGTATGATGACTAACATAGCACAATAAAAAAATTAAAAAAAAATATTAAATGAAATCTGGTCATTTGCGACAACGTGGACGGAACCAGAGGGTATTATGTTTAGTGAAATAAGTCAATCAGAGAAAGACAATTATCATATGATCTCCCTGATATGAGGAAGTGGAGATGCAACGTGGGGGGTTTGGGGGGTAGGAGAAGAATAAATGAAACAGATGGGATCATGAGGGAGATAAACCATAAGAGACTCTTAATCTCACAAAACAAACTGAGGGTTGCTGGGGGAAGGGGGGTTGGGAGAGGGGGGTGGGGTTATGGACATTGGGGAGGGTATGTGCTATGTGGTGAGTGCTGTGAAGTATGTAAACCTGGCGATTCACAGACCTGTACCCCTGGGGCTAATAATACATTATATGTTTATTAAAAAAATTAAAAAATTTAAAAAATATATATTAAAAAATATGCTCAAGTATCTCTCGAAATAAAAAAGTATCTCGAACTCCCACCTCACCTCCCAGATAAAATACAGGACTCACCATTAAATTTGAACTTCAGAACAACAATGAATTATTTTTTTAGGGTAACCATGTCTTAAACATTGCACAAATAATTTTTTGGTGTAAAGTATGTCCACAATATTGCATGGGACATGCTTGTACCAAAAAAAGTATTCATTGTTTACCTGAAATTCACATGTAACTGGGTGTCCTATCTGCTAAGTCTGGCAAACCTACCCACATTCCCATCTAGCCCCCGCTTTATCTCTTAAATCTTCTTCATTGCCAAGTTCCTTTAAAAAGTTGTTTAAATGTGGTAGCCTTTATTTACTCACTTTCTAAATGTTCTTCACCCAACTCTAAACTGGTTTTCATTCCCTTCTCACCACTGAAATGACTCTTGGTAAAGTTTTCAGTGATCATACTGTTTGTTGCTAAATCTATAGATATTTTCCATTCTTCATTTTATTTGATCTCACAGTAAGATTTTACCCGGTTTATCATTTCCTATTTGAAACAATCCTCTCCTTTATCTTCAGTAAATAAATATATGCATATACACGCACACTTCTCTGGCTGCTACTTTTCTTTCTTCAGCAGGGCATTCCTCCTCCAACTAAACTCTAATATGGGGCTTTTCAGGTCTAAGTACTGGGCTCCTTTTTGCTCTCATTCTCAATATTTATGCTAGGTAATTTAATTTACTTCTACGGGTTCCAATGCTATTTTTGTGCCAAGGACTCTCATATTTATGTATTTAAGGCAGATCTTTTTACGGAGCTCTAGATATTTCTATTTGGATGTCTCACAGGTATGTTAAAATTAATATGTTAAAAAATGAACAGGTGACAAGTTTCCCAATCCATTTGTCTTCTAGTGTTCTCCATTTAGTAAATGAAATTTTTGTCCATCCTATTGCCCTTGGCAGAATCTGGATGCTTCCTTGATACCATTCCTCTCTTCTGCATCCTACCACCTCTTGACTCCACTAGGCACTGGTGATTCTACCTCTAACATCAAGCTTATATCCATTCATTTCTTTCCATCTCCCTATTTCTTCCCTAGTTCATCCCTCCTCTAGACTTGCTGGGGTTTGTTCAATTGTATGCTTCTCCCAAACCATTCTTTCCCCCCTTCTAAATTATAATGCATTCACAGTGATCTCAAAACAAATAGATCATGTCACTTGCCTGGTGCCTTTATGATTTCATATTGCATTCAAGTTTTAAAAAATTCTTATAAGCCCAAGGTCCTGCATAATTTTGCACCTAATTGCTCAACCTGACTTCATGCGATTTCCTCCCATTTGCTGATTATTTTCAGGTCACTGATTTTTGAGTTCTTCTGATGCGCCTAGTAATTCTTTACCTCCAGGCCTTGGTATAGGTAGTCTCTGCCACAAATACTTACTCCTATGCTCACCAAGCCAAATAGCACTCATCCTTCTAGTGTCCACGTCAATACTATTTCCAGGCACTCTTAGAGTGAGCACTAATGCATATCTAATTTCATCTAGAGTTGTATGTTTTCAATACAAAGGAAGCTCCGCTAATGACAGGGGTCCATGAGGCCAAGAAGAATCTCAGAGTATTGCTTTATTTCATCTCATTCCAATCCAGAGCTGGAATTGAAGCTGAATAGGATACCCAATATCCTCATTTATGGAACACGTTCTTTTTTGAAGAGTTATTGGAGTGCTACAGCAGATCATCATATCCATGATAATCCTAGCTCACTTGGAAAAAGTTGAGATCCCAATCAATTTACAATAACAACAATATAAATCATTATTTCTGTGCACTTTTATTAAGCTGATGCTTTATATCTATTTCCTCTAGTCCTTATAGAAATCTTGGAAGTTAAGTTATTTAGTGACACAGTTTTAGAGATAGAGCTATTGAGACTCAGAGAAGTAATGGGCTCAAGATTTCACAGCTTGTTAAGGGCTGAGTTGAATTTGAATTTGGGGTTGTCTGGCTCAAAAATCTGCTCTTTCTTCTTGTGAGCCAATAGCAGTGGATAGTTGTTTCCCATAGTCTAAGGGTATTTTGAAATCTGCTTTGGTACTGTTATGAACCCTGAGGCATTGGAGCAGCTCCAAGGGTCTCTGGGGGCCAAAGTTTGGGGGGTGTAGGATAAGTTGTATCTGAGATTCATAACCTCGTTGTGTGAGGAAGATTCTGCATCTACTTCTGACTGAGGAAGTGAGCAGGATTTGCCTGTGAGAGTTAGCAGGGGCCTGTCAGTTGATCTAGTTGATAGGCAGGTGGCGTATGGCCTAGCTAAAGGTCAATGATGGAGTAGCAGGCCTCTTTCCCTGCTTAGTGTTGGGATCCGTTATCAAAGGAATGAGACTGAGACAAAGTTAAAGTTATGCAAAGCCTTGTTCTATGCCAAGCATTAGAAGTCAGACTGACCGGCCAGGGCCACCTCCGAAGAGAGCGACCCTCTCCCGATCTCACAGGCTGGTTTTATAGGGCATAACCGCAGACCCACGGTACGTGGCTTCTATTGTTAAGGTGTTTACCCCCAGAATGGATACCCGGAACCATACCAGGAACTACTGGGGCATTTATTCCCGGAATGAAGTTCGTGGATGTAAACAACAATATGGCTACCTAGGCAATATGGAATTGCTCTGGCTAAGCAGAACCTAATAGTTAAACAGGTTTTAACATGAAATTGGCCTTAACACTTAGGTCTAAAAATCTCATCTCAAAATCCAGGTGAGGCTGGACCTGAGGCACTGGCATGAATTTGAGAGAAATCTCTCTGAGAAAATAAACACGGACCCACGGAATCCAGTTAAATAGCTTTCCAGGTGTATAAATATTTTCTTTCAAGTTTACTGCAACTGTAAATTCCTCTTTCAAGAGTGACTCTGTGATTCAGGCTGACATGGCTGTCCATGGTCTCGATAACCACAGACATTCAAATGAGGAATTTAAACGATCACATTTTTAATTTAAAATGATCTTGATGGGAATCAAACAGCTAAATCCTTTGCTCCTCTCCTGAACTCTAGGAGGAAGGACTAACAGGGACAAGAAGATGTACTCCTCCCCTTCTTGATTCTGCCCAATTATGCTTTTTCCCGTAGACATTTTTGCTTTGGATCTTTCAATCACCTGCACGTCCATAACTAAGATGTCACTTTCCACTGAATTCTGTTTTGTTATTTTTGTCAAAAGGTAAGCTTGAACCCATGAGTGTGAGAAAATTGATCTGGTTGCTAATGGGATATAGTGGAAATAAGCAGCTTGCCTGACTTTTTCACTCCATCATATTAGCATTGCTACTTTTAGAGAAACTATTCCTGAAATGATTAGTGTAGGAGGATGGGTTTAGTCTTGTATCTTTTCCTTTAAAGCACTCGGAGTTAGAGATCCCAGAAGGATCGGTTTTCTCACTTGTACTGAAAATGTCACTCTAACAGTTATCTGTCTGCACAGTCAAGTTTTGAGAAATCTTTTGAATTTACCGCATTCACACCATTCTCCATCATGGTGCTAAAAATGACTAATGCGGCTTGGAGACTGGGAGACTGTGAGAGCTGATCATCTCTCCCAATCATAGACCAACACTTACACACTCACATACACACATGCTCAGCTGACATGAATCCTTAAAGGTTTAAAATATCTTATATGCTAAATGGAATGCAGAGGCGTGTGGGAGGCTTAAGTACATAGTTGCAGCACTGGTGTCGCTCTGGTCGGTTCTGTCAAAAAAACTGGTCTGGTTGTTTGACTGAAAGACTGGTCTTGTTTTTAACCAGAGAGGCTACTATATCATATATGACTTAATTTTCTATTTAAAAGAACCTCTGGTATGAAAATGATCAAATGTACTATTTAATTCTATCCTCTCGTTATCTCTGAGAAAAATGGAGTGCAGTATTCCCTTTTTCAAATAAGAGAAAACAGTCTTCGGGAAGATGGTGACCTACCGGAAGTCAAAGGATCATTCTTTTTTAGGGGCCCTGTTAGTCACGTGAGCCAAGTTAGGGTCACAAGAACCAAATCCTCTAAATAACATCATCTCCTTTCTTGATGAATTCTATTCTGATGGCTAAAGGGATTATCACAAACATAGATATATCCTGCTCCCAGAAAAACATATGACAAAGTCTCTCGTGACGTCTTTTAGGGAAAGATGGAGAAAAGCATGGGCTGAATGATAGCAATTAGAAGTGGGAGCTGATTACATCCAAAAGGGGAGGATTAGTTGATAACTGGCAGTGAGTGAGGTCTGTGGGAACTTTGCGCAAGGCTCTATTTTTGGTCCTGTCCAATTCACCAATTTTGTCAATTACCTGGATGAATTCTAGGAACTTGCTTACTAAGTTTGCAGATTACACAAAGCTAGTAAAGCAATAAAGATTAGTAATTCACTGGGTGGCTGAATCGAGTTTTTAAAAATGTCCGTTACTTAAGATGGTGAGTTGACATTTATCAAGGATAAAGTCTTGCATTTAATCAGAAAAAAAATTGTGATAGGATGAGTGAAACTTAACTGAGAGCAACTGATAACAAAATTTTAAAAAGCCTCAGGTTTTATATGACCATAAGCACAATGCAACTACTGAAATAGTCAACACAATCTCTGTTGTCATGCAGAGAGAGAAAGGGAGAGAGACCCAGGCTGATAAAGATTAGTCCTAGAAGCCATAGTACTAGATCATAGCACTAGCCATCTATATGGAGCACATACTGTGTGTATTAATTACTTAATCCTGAAAACAGCATGATGAACTCTGTATTGTTGTTACCGGCACAGAAACTGGGAACACATTTCTAGACCATCTGGATTTGAACACTATACCTCATTGTTTCTCTGAATACTTATCAAATGTTGGAAGAGTTGGTATGTGGATAGAAAATTAGACTTATTCTGTGGAACATAGTTGTTAGCAGATGGGCAGACAAGGTTACGTGCAAAGCAGAGAAATTTTCTAGGTATTAGGTGACACTGTACATCTAGTTTTGGGTACAATGTTAGACTAGATGGCCTCCGACGTTAACATCCAATTGTAAGATTCTAATTTATTGGGTGCCCATTTCGGCGGCATGTATACTAAAATTGGAAGGATACAGAGAAGATTAGCATGGCCCCAGCGCAAGGATGACATGCAAATTTGTGAAGATTTCCATATTTTTTGAGCACTGGATGTTATATGCAACTGATGAATTATTGAACTCGACATGTGAAACTAATGATGTATTACATGTTGGCTAATTGAGTTTAAATTTTAAAAAAAGATTCTAACTTATTGGGAGAAGATTTAATGTAACACAATATTATCACGAACACCACCACCACCATTAAAAAGCTTTAAAAGAATAAGTAAATTGAAATAATAAGTAGTAATGTAAATGGTGTTCTCTTGAATACAAGTTCACAGAGCATTCCACTCATAACCATGTGGCTAAGATGTCCTCACCATTTGTCCTTGGTGAACTCCACCAAAATCATATAGACTTTTGTTTATCCATCTTTTATTATATTTAGAATATTGTCAGTAATATCCAACATGCCGACCCCCATCCGAGGAGGTTGTTTTTCAGAACTAACAACTGTCATTAAAAAAGCCCTCACACTGTGTGACTCGTAATAGCTGTTGGTGTATTAAAAGCAATATTGATGTTGGTTTCAGAATACTGAAAGGGTCAGATCTCTGTCAGATACTAGTTGTGATGACACGACCACTTTGCTTTTTTTTTTCCTGTTTTGATTACATTTCAAAAATAAGGATAACATTGCCTTTATATGATTGTTGCAATAAATGCAATAATGTAAGTAAGAGTTCCTATCATATTATTCAGATTCTCAAGAAAAATGTAGGTTTTCAATGAAGTGGATGATACGAATAATTGTGTGTAATAGAGAATTTGCCTGGCCTTTGTCCTGGGTCCTGTTTGGTAAACACTAAACCCATTGAATTTTCTAAGTAAATGGAATGTCTTTGTTATACAGGGTGGGCCCCTCCAGGTTCATCTGATGGTTAATTCTACAGAAATGACCCAGAAAGGGCCTGGCCAGCCAGGAACACCAAGCCCAGGATTAGAGGGTTGAGGCTTTGCGCCATGCGGTAGCCCAACTCTGGAGCAAATTTCAATCACATGGTCAATGGTGCAATCAATGCTGGGTACATCATTAAACCTCAATGAAAATCCCACACCCTGAAGTTCAAGGAGGCTTCCCTGGTTGGCCATATTCTGCATATTGTAACACACTGGTGCACCAGCTGGCCACTGCATCCTTGAAGAGAGAAGTTTCGCTTTTGGAACCTTCTTAGACCTTGTTCTGACTTGTATTTTTTTGCCACCGTAAAGCTGTAATCATAAGTACTGTGCTTTCCTGAGTTCTGTGAGTCATTCTAGCAAATTGTCAAATCGAAGGGGGTCTGGGGGGACCTCCACATTTATAGCCAGCTTATCAGAAGTGACGGCCGTTCTGGGGAACCTTTGAACTTATGGCTAATGATTCAAGTGAGCATAGTCTTGTGATGCTCAGTTTAACTGGGTATGTTTCTCAAACATACATAGGAAAAAAGTAGATTCATATAAAAGATAAACTGATAGTAATATTTGACTTTGTAGTTCTTCTAGAATTTGTCAAATATGGTTTGATTATAGACATTCTTAAAAGCAAATTTTCAGGGCACCTGGGTGGCTAAGTTGGTTAAGTGTCTGCCTTTGGCTTGGGTCATGATTCCAGGGTCCTGGGACAGAGTCCTGTATCTGGCCCCCTGCTCAGTGGGGGGCCTGCTGCTCCCTCTGCTTGTGTACTCTCACTCTCTCTCAAATAAATAAAATCTTAAAAAAAAAATTTCAGAAACATCTTCATTGAGTACTATTGAAGAAAATAAACGTATGCTGAACATGAAAGATGTTTAGGTAGAGATATAGGTAAGACTTTTCCTGGTTATCCTATAAAATTCTAATACCAGTGCTTTGTTCTTTGTTTATACATAAAGAATCTAACCACCAGAGCAGTCAACAACTTGCTGCTGTTCACAGAGTTATTATGACAGTTTGAATTTTCATCCTTTGAGAGATGGAACCATATCTCACAAATTCCACATAGGACAGAGCCCGGCACACAAGAAGTATTGCAATACACGCTTGTTCCACTCTCTCAGTTAACTAAGACAAGGGCAATAATTCATCTTATTAATAATCAATCAAGGATTGTACATTTGTTCCCTAGAATTCTACTCTACCTATCATCAAATTTATCCTTCTTAATTTTACTTCTTCCCTATGCCCCTGAAAATTTTGTGAGGATTTGGGAGTGTTTATTTCCTTGTCATGGTATCCCCACTATCCAACATGGTCTCTGGAACAGAGTGGTCATCCATAAATATTTTTTGAATGTAGATAGTGTTAAAAGGAGTTTCTCATTCATAGAAGTTAATTTTTCCATAGTTGGAAACTATGTAAATTAAATTTGTTACAGGAGATCCCAAACCAACACTTTTTTTACATTATTTTAAGTGCACAACTGTAAATACCTTTGAAAGTAGAGAACAAGCTTGTAGTATTTTAATACAATAAGCAAAAGTAAATTTTAAAAAAATGTTAAGCCATGTTAACATCTTAGAACAAATAAAGGAAAAAGCTTGTGGATTCAAAATACAGCCAGAGACATTTCACCATGACATCTAATCATTGTCATTCTGTTGATTTTTCTGTCAGCACACGTATGAGTAGTATTTTTTTGTTGTATGTGAATTTTTCAGATGGGGTGTATCTCCTGATCAATTACTATGGGAAAAAATTTTCAAGACCATTTTCTATTCAATTCACAGCTTCTTTTGGTTTGCGTAGACATGATTTCTGGAAAATCACAGGGAAAAAAGATCATCCATAGACCCCATTCGCCTACATTTCCATAGGACTTACCTTTCCTGAAGATTATCTCTGCCAGTTATGAGGCATTATTGAATATGACCTCACTGAAAGATCTAATAAGAATATAATACACTAAAGAAAGACAGCAGACAGGGTCTCATGAGAAGTGACATTCTGTAATTACCTCCTCCTATCAAAAGAAAAACAATTCCCAGAAATTAATGAATACAGCAAGAGTCTATTTCCTATCTTAATTCTATCTTAATTGCAAAAGTGGATCAATTAAAAAAAAGACTAC
This sequence comes from Mustela putorius furo, assembly GCF_011764305.1. NCBI lineage: Eukaryota > Metazoa > Chordata > Mammalia > Carnivora > Mustelidae > Mustela > Mustela putorius. The sequence goes on along the minus strand of NW_025422368.1, from coordinate 32,156,401 downwards.
ACTGGCAAAGCCCTTCTTTTAAGATTTTGTCTCCCAATTCTCTAGTCATCAAATCAATATATATATGTAAGCATACCATGAACCTATTTTTACCTTCTGAGATGACATACACCATCTCCACCAGCAATGCCCCCATGAAACAACCAAATCCATTGAATAGTGTCAAAAAGTTCATAGAAGTTCCTCTTATGGTACTTGGAACAAATCTGTATATTACAGAGACTGAAAGGAAAAGAGAAAGTAAAAATTTAGAACATTCTCTGTAAAATACTTCCATAGAATATTATTCAAATTAGTGTTGATCATACCTCAAAGAAAGTTTACTGATAAAGGCAAAATTGGGGTTTGACTTCGTTAAAGTTACTACAGTAAGGCATACTATGATGTTACAATTTACATGTTTCTAAAAGGAGTAAAATATGGCAAAACATACTCTTTAACAGCTACAAGGAAAATTTAATTACTTGGTGGTTTAAGTGTCCCAATATATTTACCCAAATTTCACCCCAATGTGAATACTTCTTACTAATTTTGGATTGAGGTGAGAGGTAATATGACAGTCTAGTAATAAGGTCTATGATCCTGTGATTTTTACATAAATCATTAGTTTCCCCCTAGAAAACTTGAATTTATCATGTAAAGTCAGCATGGAGGCTAAGAGGATGTTCTGGAATGAGACAAGATTTTGCTAAAATCCCAGGTCAACTATTCACTACCTCTGTAATTTTAAGTAAGTTATTTAAACTTTCCAAGCCTCAGTGTTCCTCTCTACAAAATGGGAATAATATCTTCACTCACTTGCAGAGGTTCTGTGGCTCTTACTTGCTATAATGTATATGTAATATTATAATGTATGTAAAATGCTAACTTGTAGGAACTGAATCAGGTTGGCTATTTTTAACAGTAATAATCTTACCAAGTCACATGGTTCCTACTTGGCAAAGTCCCTTACATGCATTTAAATTATCCTATTTAAGGAGAGGTTACCTAAAGAGAGACTATAGCTTAAGCTTTGGGTCTCCTAAAAAGTTATCTTCCTTCACCCAGATCATTGTTGGGGTAATGGTGGCAAAAGGTTGAAAAAAAATCAAGAAGGAAATCTTTTTTTTAAAATTTCAGTTACAAATAACTTTTTTGAACAGACTCTTAATTATAGAGAACAAACTGGTGGTTACCAGAGGGGAGGAGTTGGGGGATGGGTGAAATAGGTGATGGGGTTTAGAGGGCACACCTGTGATGAGCACCAGGTGAGGTTTGAACTCACTGAATCACTGTTTAAACATTTGAAACTAATATAATATTATGTGTATATAAATAACTGAAATTCAAATAAAAACTTAATCTCCCCCTGCAACATGTGCACCCGAATGTTTATAGCAGCAATATCCACAATAGCCAGATATGGAAAGAACCTAGATGTCCAACAACAGATGAATGGATAAAGAAGAAGTTATACACACACACACACACACACACACACACACACATATACACACAATGGAATACTATGCAGCCATCAAAACTCCAAATCTTGCCATTTGCAATGACGTGGATGAAACTAGAGGATGTTATGCTGAGCCAAATAAGTCAATTAGAGAAAGACAATTTTCATATTTTCTCTCTTACATGAGGAATTTGAGAGGCAGGGTGGGGGGCAATGGAGGGTAGGGAGGGAAAAAAATGAAACAAGATAGGACAGGGGAGGGAGACAAACTATAAGAGACTCTTAATCTCAGGAAACAAACTGAGGTTGCAGGTGTTTGGGAGGGAGGGAGGGGGTGACTGGGTGATGGATATTGGGGAGGGTATGTACTATGTTGAGTGCTGTGAATTGTGTAAGACTGATGATTCACAGACCTGTACCCCTGAAGCAAATAATACATTATATGTTAATTTAAAAAGACCCTCCCCAATTTTTCTGGTATCAGACATAGATGAAAATGAATATATCTGATTTTGCACACATGATATTAACTATATTAAAATATGCATGGCAACCTTAGGGGTACATGCTAAAATATTTACAACATTTATCATACTATGTTATCTGGGATTTGCTTCAAAATTATACAACGAGGAGGAAGAGAGTGTTCAAGTGAAGGTGGAGATGAGATCAGTTTGGCTGGCTTGAAAATTATTGAAGCTAGAATGTGAATACACAGGAGTTTATTGCACTAATCTCTCTGTTTTGTATTATGTGTGGTGAAAAATTAGAAGAAAATACATAAAATAACAGGAATAGTGTTAGCTTTGATTGGTTGAATTATTGGATTTTTAATTTTGCTTCTCCTTACTCTTTTGTACTTTGCAAATTTGTCTATAGTGAGAGATCATAAATAAACATTAAAATTCATTTAAAAAAGAAAAGTGGTGATAGAAAACCAGTATACTGGAGAGGCTAAAAACCTCCAGTTTCCTTTTCTTTCTTTTCTTCTCCTTCTCCTTCTTCTTCTTCTTCTTCTTTTTTTTTTAGATAGGGGAGAGACAGAAGGAGAGGGAGAGAGAGAATCTCAAATAAGCTTCACACCCAGCATGAAGCCCAGCTCCGGGCCCGATCTCATGACCCTGAGATCATGACCTGGACTCAAAAGAGTTGGACAAGTGTCCAACTTGAGCCACCCAGGCACCCCTTAGTTTTCTTTTCGAGAAAAAGATCTTACTATCTCCTCCCTTCTCTTTCAGGAAAATGTCAGCCCTGGCTTACGTGCCTTTTCCCTCAGAAAAACTGCATTTGTTTGGCCCTTTTGAATAAACTTACTAATACATCCTATAAATGTATTCGTGCACTTTCCTAGCATTCATTTAACATTTCTGTTTGGGTTTCTGCATGTCCTGCACATGCTTTTATTTCTCCTCCAATAAAAGTTCAGAGGAATCTCTATATGCACTTCAGCAAACGGACTGCGTGCTGAGGCTGAGCCCACCGTGGGCTCAGGCACTGGGGTATCTTTCCAGGATTTTCCACTCTGGGCGGGCAGAGAGCAGAGAGACATGTGCGATGCTAAGGGCAGTGTTAACAGGCTCTTAATACCACAAATACTTATTGGAAGTGAAGATAATGATGGTGCTAAATAAAATACTGTGGAGAAGGGCTTCAAATATCGGCGTCAAGGGGCCATGGGTGCCACGGCTTTCTTGTGCAGTGCAAATCACCCCGCAGGAGCCCGAGGCCAAGCTCACAAGTTTGTGTGTGTGTGCTTTTTTTTTTTTTCCTGGAAGATCTGGAGGACCATATGAGAGAAATGCTGAAGAGGCTTTGGGAAGAAATGATTCACTGTTATAAAAAAGGATTTGGCTTATGAACTTTCCTTTCTATAAATATGAGGAGACAAACAATGGACAGAAAGACTAAGTAGGCCGATTTCTTTCACTGAGAAAAAGCAGAACGTACAAGCCCATTATTACTCTGCTAGTTAATTATTAATCCTATGCTTTTCTCTTGCTAGAACTTCTGGTGCAGTATATAATTCATGAACACACTTTGCCAGCTCTCTGCCTGCTGGTTAATCTCTCTTTGGTGTCATTTTAGTCGTTTTGAAAGCCTCCGGTTCCCTTTTAGAGAACTTAGCTTTTCAAGTCCTCGGATCTCCATTTTCAGGCATCGACTTGCATGTTCTGATCTCTTTCGACTTTAGTGATCATCAACCTGATTTTTTAGGCTCTGTGGTACTTCTTTTCGCACATAATAGCAGAGATAGTATTCACAAGTCTGCCACAATCCCCAAATTCTCATTTTACTGTGAAGATACAGTAAAAAATATTCGGTACGTGTGAAAGCTGGCCCTGCCAAGGAGAGCTGAAATGTGCCTCCAGGTGGAGTCTGGTTAGTGTTTGCAAAGATGCCCCATCACAGCATCTGTGGAATCTACAGACCGGGAGGCTATAACCACTTTCCTGAGGCCCCTGGTGCTGGGGACTCATTGCCGAAATTTCTTTTACTCCAATTGTTCATCAACTGTTTGGTGTGCTTATTATGTTTGGTGAGAAGTTATTTCGAACATGTGTAAAAGAAGTATCCCGGTCCCAGAAAACAGAACTTTATCCTATTAGCCATTTTCAGATCACCATTCCTTCCTCATCCCAAAAAGCTTTGGCTTATTGTTTCTGATTACGTCCATATCATTTGATGGCATCACCTAATTGTTTCTGATTACGTCCATATCATTCGATGGCATCACCTAATACTTCTCTCTTGTGTAGTCATCTGTCAACCTCTAGGACATTTTCCTCTGTTATTCGAAGTCATCAGCTCCTCTCACCTTTTCACATTCTCCAGTTCTAGTCCTGCCTTAGTTCCTGGCAATTTTATCAAATACAGAGATCACCCATCAAAACCTCCATCCTGTTAGATCTTGGTTTCTCAGTTCCACGACTTTCTTTCTAATGTTCTCATCCTCCACTCTACCTTAGCCATTCATTACCATGGTCACACCCTGAAACTTGTCCCTCAGACCAGGAGTTGGTGAACTACCTATGATCAGGTAAGGTTTGGCCCACTACCTGTTTATAAATAAAGTTTTATTGGAACACAGCTGCACCCATTCATTAGATATGCCTATGATGGCTCAGACACTATAATGACAGTTGAGTAGTTGTAACAGGGTCTGGCTAGTGTGAAAAGCCTAACTATTTACAATCTGACACTTTTCAGGAAAAGCTTGCCAACCCATGCTGTAGGCCAGTAATTGTAAACATTCCATCATCTCAACTTTGTGCATCCCCTTCTAACTACAACCTGCTGTCTTCCCAGTTTACTGTCTGCTATTCAATCACAAAAATGCTTAGACTCACTTAGGATCTCCACTGCACCGCTCTGCTCCTTTGTTAGTCTTACCTCTTTCATGCCTTTATATTCCTACTACTCTTTTTAGCCAACTTAAATTCCGTGGTTAATTGTTATGATCATATTCTTTCACATATCCTCATTCCCTTGCCTTTCACTTGCTTTTTAGAGACTCATTGGCCCAACAATTCACTCCCTGCCATCTCTGCTCCTAGATCCATGCAGTCTAATGTTTCTGGAAGATAAACATGTAACCATAACCATGTTGACCATTCACCTTAAATTCCTGACCACAAATCTCAAATGGTCTCCTAATGCTCCCTGGCAATTTCTATAACTCCCGAGTTCATTCACTCTTTCGTTGTCTTAGACAACAATTTCTTCCCTCTCCCTTCTCCTCACACTCCCCAACTCTATTCTTCCATCCTCACTCAGAGCTCATGGCCTGACACTCTACTTCACTGAAAATAATCAGTCAGCCAGCACAGAATTTCCACAGGAATCTCCTCACCTATTTATGCACCCATGAGTTTCCACCTCTACGCACTCTGCTTTCCACATTGTTACCATTGATAAACCATCCTTGCTTCTATCTAAAGCCATATTCTCAACTTGCAAATGAAATCTCAAACTCTCTCCTTGCAGTAATTTCCCCCTTCCTAATACCATCGATTTTCCCTCTTTTTAAAAAATTTCCCTCTCACTTGAATCATTCCCACCAACATGCGGTATGATGCCATTATCTTCCCTTCCTCAAACACGAAAACTTGTTCTTAACCCCATTCCTTTGTCAGTTACTGTCCCATTTCTTTGCTCTCTTGTGCTGCAAAATTCTTAAGATGAATTATCTATAATTCTCTTCCCATTATCCCTTAAACTCATTCTAAACAGGCTTTTCTACATTCCCATATCCCACACAAGAAAGCTCTTTTCCAAACCACTAGTAACTGCCAAATTGCTCAACTCAACGGTCAATTCTCAGTCCTCATCTTGTTTGACATATTAGCAGCATTTGACATGGATGAACACTCCTTCCTCCTTGATACCATTTCTTCATGTGGTAAGATATTGCTCTCTTGGTTTTGCTTTTTCTTGCTTCTTTTCTCTCTTCTTTGCAAATTTCTCATCTTCTTTTAATGTCTTAATGATGATATGCTTCAGGGTTGAGTTCTTGAACCCTCTTCTTTGTCTACACTGACTCCCAGTGTACCCTGACTCCCTTGGTGATCTCAACTAGTCCCATTGCTTTAAATGCCACTGATATGCTTATGACCCTCAAATTTGCATAGATCTCTTAGCTCAATATGAAAATACAGACTTGGATATTCAATTCCCTATTTGTCACTTCAATCTGACATCTTATTCATGTCCAAAATGAAACTGGCTACCCTTTTGTCTCTCTGTAGATGGCAACTGCAACTTTCCAGGTGCTCAGGCCATAAACTTATATGTAAGTCTTCTCTTTTTCTCATACCCTATTGTTCCTTCTTCAAAATAATGTTCTCACCACCTACACTGCTACTCTCCTGGTCTGAGTCAATCATTTCTTCCCTTAATTCATCTATCTTCTATCCTTTTCCTTATTGTAGTATATTCTTAATGTCTCTTTTTCTTCAGGGTAGTATGTTCTAGACAGCAGAGAGAAGGTTTCTTTAAAAGTGTGAGTAATGTTGGGGCGCCTGGGTGGCTCAGTGAGTTAAGCCTCTCCCTTCAGCTCAGGTCATGATCCCAGAGTCCTGGGATCTAGCCCCGCATCTGGTTCTCTGCTCAGCGGGGAGCCTGCTTCCCCCACCCTCTTCTGCCTGCCTCTCTGTCTACTTGTGATTTCTGTCGAATAAATAAATAAAATCTTAAAAAAAAAAAAGTGTGAGTAATGTCATGTCATCCCTTTTCCCATTTCACTCAGAGCCCAAGTCAGAGTCTTTACAACAGCCACTCTGACTCATCTCTTACTAGTTTTTCTTTTCCTTACTCTCCTCCAGCTGCATGAGACTCCTTACCTTCATTGCCAGATACACTCTCATCTCTGCATTTAATGACTCCCTTGCTAACAGTAATGTTCTTTCCAGATATCCTGGTGGTTGACTCTCTCAACTTTTTCAAGTCTTTGTGTAACTATTACTTCTCATTGAGATGTATCCTAGTCAATCTTTCTCTCTTTGGTAGAAGGTAGGTTCTACAATGGCAGAAATGTTCATCTATTTTTTAAAATTAATTTACCTTAAGGTTCTAGAGTAGTGTTAGGCATATTGTAGATACCAACACAGTATCTTTTGAATAAATAAAACAAACACAGATTATGAGATAGCAGGGGTAGACAGTGTTATAATTAAGACATAATTTGAAAAATTCTCTGTGTGTGTCTGTGTGTGTTGTTTTTTCTTACAGATCATCTCCAAGTTATAACATGACTTAGTATGGTAAACAATGTCCACTGAAATTTGGGAAGTAACTCACTGTGCTTTCTTGCTTAATGCCATCAATGTAGGACATTGTCAGTAATTTGAGTGATATATTTTTATTGTACTCATATAGAAATAGCTATAGATTATATTAATTAATTTGTTTTTACAGTATATTTATGTCATCTGCTCTGTACAGGCACTTTTAAGGAAGGAAGGATGGGCTATAAGGATAAGAATCTTGACTTAAAGATGACACATTCTCATAGTGAGAGGCAGGCAGTAAATATACACATATAAATAAGATAATTGCAGGTCCTGACAAGTACTATTAGAAAAAATGGAAGAGGGTAATGGAGTCGAAGTGATAGACTCACCTGGACAACCTCTCTGAAGAGATAATCTTTGAGAAAATTTGATGTTGAGAAGAAGCCAGACACTTTAAAACAGAGGAAAGGGGATTCTAGGTAGAGAGAAGAGCAAACACAAAGGCCTTGGGGTGAAAATAAGTTTGACTCTTTAGAAACACAGAATGAAGATCATTAAATTTCTAATGGAGTGGTCAGAGGAAATAATGTTATAAAATGCAGTTGGAGCAGTACAAGAGGCCAAACCATGTATAGTCTTATTCACCATTTAAGGAATTTATCTCCAAAATCCTATTGAGAAATTTGAAGCAGGGGAATGGTAGGAATTCTTTTGGAAAGAGCATGATGGCTGTTTTGGAGAATGGACTCCTAGGCCAGGAGAAGAAGCAGGGAGACAAGTTAGGAGGCTCTGACAGAATTAGTGAGATAACTAGTGTAGACTAGTGGAGAGCGAAGAAGATAGTGAGACATGGTGAGATTTAGATTATATTTCAGAGTAAAGACTAAGTTTTGCTGTTGGATTGGAGGTGAGAAGTAAGGGAAAAAAAGGGATATGGGGGGAGGGCACCTGGGTGGCTCAGTTGATTAAGTGTCTGCCTTTGGCTCAGGTCATAATCCCAGGGTCCTGGGATTGAGTCCTGCATCGGGCTCACTGCTCAGTGGGGAGCCTGCTTCTCCCTCTCCTCCCCACTCGTGCTCTCTCTCACTATTTCTCTCTCGCTATCACTATCTCTCTCTCTCTCAAACAAATATATAAAATCTTTAAAAAGGCGGGGATTTAGGATGACTCACATGAGAAAGATTCAGTTTTCCTCAACTACCAGGTCCCTGGTGTTCAGCTTATGGTAGGTGTAGTAGAAGGAGCTATGAGCAGGATATATGTGCTTGAGTCCTGAGACTTGCCCTATTCATTCATGTGAAAGATTAGAATACAGGGCTTCTGGGTGGTTCAGTGGGTTAAGCCACTGCCTTCGGCACAGGTCATGATCTCGGGGTCCTGGGATGGAGTCCTGCATCAGGTTCTCTGCTCAGCAGGGAGCCTGCTTCCTTCTCTCTCTCTGCCTGCTTGTGATCTCTGCCTGTCAAATAAATAAATAAATGAAATCTTTAAAAAAAGAGAGAGAGATTAGAATACTAATACTAGCAGCACACATTACAGTTGCTAATTATTGAGTGTTGTCCATATACTGATACTCTGCCTTTTCCTCTCCATAAAACATTTCACTTAGTCCTGATAACAATCATTCCACATTTTATAGATGATGAGAAAGGCTCAGAAGTGCAGAATAATTTATCTAGAGTCACACATTTAGTCAATGGCAGAACTGGGTTTAAAGCCCTGGGTTTAAACTCATATTTGTCTGATTTAGATATTAACCACTATGCTGCACTGCCTCCCAGAAGAGTAATTTTTGTTTGTTTGTTTTTTTGTTTGTTTAGTATTTCTTCAATTTACAGTTCAAAATACCCTTCACATGTTGTCATTTAATTCTCGAGGAGTAGTCCCCATTCCCATTGATTCTTATATTGCTGCTGAGATATGAAGAAGAATTTTTTTTCTTTTCATATTTTTTAAAAATTTCTTTTCAGTGTAACAGTATTCATTGTTTTTGCACCACACCCAGTGCTCCATGCAATACGTGCCCTCCCTAATACCCACCACCTTTTTCCCCCAACCTCCTACTCCCTGACCCTTCAAGACCCTCAGGGTGCTTTTCAGAGTCCATAGTCTCTCATGGTTCACCTCCCCTTCCAATTTCCTTCAGCTCCCTTCTCCTCTCCATCTCCCCATGTCCTCCATGTTATTTGTTATGCTCCACAAATAAGTGAAACCATATGATAATTGACTCTTTCTGCTTGACTTATTTCACTTAGCATAATCTCTTCCAGTCCCGTCCATGTTGCTACAAAAGTTGGGTATTCATCCTTTCTGATGGAGGCATAATACTCCATAGTGTATATGGACCACATCTTCCTTATCCATTCGTCCGTTGAAGGGCATCTTGGTTCTTTCCACAGTTTGGCGACCGTGGCCATTGCTGCTATAAACATTGGGGTACAGATGGCCCTTCTTTTCACTACATCTGTATCTTTGGGGGAAATACCCAGGAGTGCAATTGCAGGGTCATAGGGAAGCTCTATTTTTAATTTCTTGAGGAATTTCCACAGTGTTCTCTAAAGTGACTATACCAACTTGCATTCCCACCAACAGTGTAAGAGGGTTTCCCTTTCTCCATATCCTCTCCAACACATGTTGTTTCCTGTCTTGCTAATTTTGGCCATTCTAACTAGTGTAAGGTGGTATCTCAATGTGGTTTTAATTTGAATCTCCCTGATGGCTAGAGATGATGAACATTTTTTCATGTGTCTGATAGCCATTTGTATGTCTTCATTGGAGAAGTGTCTGTTCGTATCTTCTGCCCATTTTTTGATATGATTATCTGTTTTGTGTGTGTTGAGTTTGAGGAGTTCTTTATAGATCCTGGATATCAACCTTTTTTCTGTACTGTCATTTGCAAATATCTTCTTCCATTCCGTGGGTTGCCTCTTTGTTTTCTTGACTGTTTCCTTTGCTGAGCAGAAGCTTTTGATCTTGATGAAGTCCCAAAAGTTCATTTTCGCTTCTGTTTCCTTTGCCTTTAGAGAAATATCTTGAAAGAAGTTGCTGTGGCTGATATCGAAGAGGTTACTGCCTATGTTCTCCTCTAGGATTCTGATGGATTCCTGTCTCATGTTGAGGTCTTTTATCCATTTCGAGTTTATCTTTGTGTACAGTGTAAGAGAATGGTCGAGTTTCATTCTTCTACGTATAGCTGTCCAGTTTTCCCAGCATCGTTTATTGAAGACACTGTCTTTTTTCCACTGTATATTTTTTCCTGTTTTGTCTAAGATTATTTAACCATAGATTTGAGGGTCCATATCTTGGCTTTCTACTCTCTTCCACTGGTCTATGTGTCTGTTTTTATGCCAGTTCCATGCTGTCTTGGTGATCACAGCTTTGTAGTAAAGCTTGAAATCAGGTAATGTGATGCTGTCAGTTTTATTTTTGTTTTTCCAACATTTCCTTAGCAATTCGGGGTCTCTTCTGATTCCATACAAATTTTAGGATTATTTGCTCCAGCTCTTTGAAAAATACTGGTGAAATTTTGATCGGAATGGCATTAAAAGTATAGATTGCTCTAGATAGTATAGACATTTTAACAATGTTTATTCTTCCCATCCAAGAGCATGGAATTGTCTTCCATCTTTTTGTGTCTTCTTTAATTTCTTTCATGAGTGTTCAGTAGCTCCTCGAGTACAGATCCTTTACCTCTTTGGTTAGGTTTATTCCCAGGTATCTTATTGTTCTTGGTGCTATAGTAAATGGAATTGATTATCTAATTTCCCTTTCTGTATTTTCATTGTTAGTGTATAAGAAAGCCACTGATTTCTGTACATTGACTTTGTATCCTGCCACATTGCTGAATTGCTGTATGAGTCGTAGTAGTTTGGGGGTGGAATCTTTTGGGTTTTCCATATAAAGAATCATGTCATCTGCGAAGAGAGAGTTTGACTTCTTTATTGCCAATTTGGATACCTTTTATTTCTCTTTGTTGTCTGATTGCTGTTTCTAGGACTTCTAATACTATGTTGAACAAGAGTGGTGAGAGTGGGCATCCTTGTTGTGTTCCTGATCTCAACGGGAAGGCTGCAAGCTTTTTCCCATTGAGGATATTTGCTGTGGGTCTTTCATAGATAGATTTTATGAAGTTCAGGATTGTTCCCTCTATCCCTATACTTTGAAGCGTTTTAATGCTAGATTTTGTCAAATGCTTTTTCTGCATCAATTGAGAGGACCATGTGGTTCTTCTCTTTTCTCTTATTGATTTGTTCTATCACATTGATTGATTTGTGAATGTTGAACCATCCTTGTAATCCAGGGATGAATCCCACCTGGTCATGGTGGATAATCTTTTTAATGTACTGTTGGATCCTATTTGCTAGGATCTTGTTGGGAATCTTTGCATCCATATTCATCAGTGATATTGGTCTGAAATTCTCCTTTTTGGTAGGGTCTTTGCCTGGTTTGGGGATCAGGGTAATGCTGGCTTCATAAAAAGAGTTTGAAGTTTTCCTTCTGCTTCAATTTTTTGAAACAGCTTCAGGAGAATAGGTGTTATTTCTTCTTTGAAAGTTTGGTAGAATTCCCCAGGGAATCCATCAGGTCCTGGGCTCTTGTTTTGGGGGAGGTTTTTGATCACTGCTTCAATCAAATTACGAGATATTGGTCTATTCAGGTTGCCAATTTCTTCCTGGTTCAATTTTGGGAGCTTATAGGTTTAAGGAAGAATTGTAATTATTTCCATTTTAAAATATCATAAAGGTGAAGCTTAGAGGTTGCATGAATTCTCAAGGTCACAAATGTAGTAAGTGACAAAGCTGGGAATCAAAACAAAGTCTTCTGGTCCCTACCCCATGATCTATAATAACAGATAAGACAATTGACTTAGTTGGATGTTGAGTTCCTCATGGGTAAATCAGTGAAGGGTAGACTAAGTGGTCTACCTTTTTAATAGTCTATGGTTGTAAGTATTGTGCTGGCTTTTGTCTCCCATCTAAGTACTAACCAGGCCCGACCCTGCTTAGCTTCCGAGATCAGACGAGATCAGGCACATTCAGGGTGGTATGGCCGCAGACCCTTGCTGGATTTTGTATGTTGAACCACTATTGCTAAACTGTCTGGGAATTTCCTGATTACATTCACTCATCACCCACATTACTGTTACCTTGCTTCACTTCTACCCTACAAAATTTTGACAATATTCTGGAAACCACATCAGGGAAGTCACAAAGATTTGTGCAGTGGCATTCTTTTATAGTTCCTCTATATTTCTTGTAGTGTCAAACAGTGATAGGCCCATCTTAGAATCTCATAAGACAATTTATTTATATAAAATGAATTGAGTGGAATGATTTAAAATTATAAAAAGAAGTCTAATACAGGGGTACCTGGGTGGCTCAGTCAGGTAAGTGTCCCACTCTTGATTTTAGCTCAGGTCATGATCTCAGGGTTGGGAGATGGAGGCCTGAATCAGGCTCCTCACTCAGCAGGAAGTCTCCTTAAGATTCTCTCTCTCTCTCTCTCTCAAAATGAATAAATCTTTCTTTTTTTTAAGTTTTTTTTTTTTTTGGTAAAAGATTTTATTTATTTATTTTAGAGAGACTGAAAGAGAGAGCATGAGCTGGGGGAAGAGCACAGAGAGTGAGAGAAACAGACTCCCCACTGAGCAGGAAGCTGATGCAGGACTTGATCCTGGAACTCTGGGATCATGACCTGAGCCAAAGGCAGAAGCCTAACTGACTGAGCTACCCAGGTGCCCCAAATAAATAAATATTTTTAAAAAAGAGATCTAATAGGTATATATAGTTATAATTCCATAGATTTTTTTTCTTTTTTTCTTTTTGAAAGGCAGAATGCCACATGCAGCCCCTCATTTAGATGTGTCTGGAGTCTTGGAAACTTGACTACCCTACATTCTTCTACAGATGATGCTGAGAGTTTGTTTGGTGGTTCTACAATGGGAATGTAGCTACTCATATACCTTGACTGAAGAATGTTCCTTCTCTATGGAGTAAGTCATCTTTTTCCACCTAGTGTGCCACTTTGGGAGGGATGCACATGGAGTAGTGAGGGAGGAAGGGGATACATGCTTAGCCAACAAGATCAGCCGAATCAACCCTCTAAAGGTTGTGTGCTGGTTGATAGAGTGGGAGAGATAGTAGAAGTAGGAAGATAAGAAGTTAAAAAATAATCTCTATAAAGTATATTGAGTTACAATCAGGGCTCCCACTGCAGGGAAATATAAAGAAGGTAAAATATAAGATGCAATAGATTACACTGATAAATACACACACACACACACTGTTGTATTGCAAGAAGTCACTGAACTATCTTGATGAATTTTAAAATGGCTGGCTTAATTAATATAAGCAATCTAGATAATCCAGAAAACCCTTGATATTTAATAAAGTTATTCTGAACCTGTCTTAGGAAACACAAGTGATCACACTTAATTTAGTGTAACTTAATTTAAAGACAATGAGTTATCTGGAAAATTGGCTCAAATTTTCATTTCATTTGCATGTTTATATACTCTCAGGGTACATTATAAATGTCACTTTTGGAGGGAGTATATATGTGAATTTATCTATGAGTGAGAAGGCAGGAGGCGGAAGAAGAAAGACAGGAGAGCTTTTATCTGGGTATACTGCACTGGTTTTCTAGGTTTTAGCAGTTTTTTCCTCCTGTTGTGTATTTGACCAAATAGTTACTGCCTTTAACTAAGTTCATAAATCTTTCTTTCCATCTACATTCAGGTAGAATTAATAATTTTTCTGTATCTGGCAGAGGAATGAAGAGAAATTAAACATTTTTGCTTTTTTAAATAAGGGTGATAAATAGGCTTGTTCTGAAGCATTGTGGGAAATCTCCAGGGAGTTAATAGGTCGCCAACCGCTTGAGGTGATGTGTTCTGTGTAAAGACTTGGTGTGTTCTTACATGAGGTGATGAAATCATTACTCACAGGCTGGGCTGACCAGTGTTTCAGCCACTCCAAGTAAAACATACTGAAGAGCCAGGTGGAAACAGGGCATGGAAGAAACGGTGACAACTTTGCCTGAAAGAGGCTGCTCCACTGGAGGGAAGTGTTTTCTGTGTATTTCAAAGAAGCCAGCTACCATCACAGACAATGCAGCAGAAAGATTTCCAGCGACTTAAGGAAAACAATGCAGAGGAAAAAAGAAAGAAAAAAGAGCCCCAAATCAGTGTAATAGTCCATGGCATTTTTACACATTGACACTCAGAGATGTTTGCTCAATAATTTTTGCCCTGAGACTACCCAGATGCAAGCTAACTGTGTTATCTGACTATGCTGCTTTGACTCTGGTCTCTAAGAAACAACTGCACGGACTCCCTATTTCCCGATTTACTGCTTAGAGGGCCTCTGGAAAGTTAGTTAACCTAGTGATCACTTTCCTCAGCTCTTAATATAGGGTTAATAATGTTTACCTTTGTAGGGTGACTCTGAGATTTAAGTAAGATACTGTACTGGTATTATTATAACAGCTCCTGATAGCAATAGGGAGCAATTATTGAAGATAAAGCCACAGTTTTGAATTTTTGTCCTCAGATAAATTATTTTTGATAACTTTTTAAGATTTATAGGAGTCAAAAATAGTTTGGGGGAAATTTAAAATGGAGTAATCTCTTCACAAGGTTTTAATCATTTAAAAATGGTTTGAAATAATCTGCATTATCAGTCCTCAGTTTTCGGACATTTCTCTGATCTTTGTAGAGCATTAAGGACTAGAAACTTTTGTTTAGAAAAAAAATAGTAAAGGTGAATTAGCTAGATAAAGAGTATAAATGGAAGCAATTATTCAAAAAGTCATCTTGCTCTTCTTTCTCTTTTATTCTTGAGGAATTATCTAGAAAATTTTGGTTGAAAATGAGTAGGGATTTTGCCATGATTTTGTTACAGTTTATATCCACTGCAACCATTCCATTTCCCAATTTATCATTCATATTACTGGACTTAATCCCATTGTTAGAGCAGATGCAAACTTGAGCTAGATGGAATTTACTTGAAATTTAGAGATAGTCACATTTTGCTAACTTGCATAAAATTTCAGATAAGGCAAAGCTTTCAATTCAAAAAAATCAATCTAATGTTTAAATAGCTTAGTGTTTGTTTTGGTTGATAGAGAAACTGGTAGGTAAATTTTTTGATTGTATCTCAGCATTTAAATGTATTGTAAGGTCTGCTTTTTACTGAGTCTCTAAGAAATAGAAGGTGTAAAAAAGGGGGGGATCTGAATAACAGAAAATTTGAGGAATTTTTTATTTTTATTTGAAATTTGGTTCCAGGAAGGCTCATTCATTAGCGGGGTCGAGATTTTGGTTCTTTAAACAGCTTATATAAAAAATTTGAGTTTCAACATTATCTACTTTTAAGATCACATTCATCACACAATTGCACTGATTTAGATTACTTGGCACATTATAGACTCATCAGAAAAAGAGCTAATATGTCAATTCAATTTAGTATTTACTCTCTTCCTGTTCCATGCAAGGCAGTATGTTAGGCACAGTTGGAGATAGAAGATTAAAAAATATCTGTTCTCAGTCATTGCAGACTTATACTCTATTGGGGAATCTAAGAAGAAAAACTTATTTCTAGCTGGGGAGGTGAGAGAAATAATTTTATGCTTTAAAGAAAGAAGGTAGGGGTGCCTAGGTGGCTCAGTGGGTTAAAGCCTCTGCCTTTGGCTCAGGTCATGATCCCAGGGTCCTGGGATCGAGCCCCACATTGGGCTCTCCACTCAGCGGGGAGCCTGCTTCTCTTCCTCTCTCTCTCTCTTCCTGCTTCTCTGCCTACTTGTGATCACTGTCTGTCAAATAAATAGATAAAATCTTAAAAAAAAAAAAAGAAAGGAGTCCATATGAAGAGGTAAAGGCAGCATCACTGTCATGAGCAGAAGTACAGAGTTGTACTTCTTAAGGAAATGAGACAGATTTTCAGAATAGTGAGAAACAAGTTATTTGGGGATCGGGGGACAAGATAGATCATAAGAGGCATTTAATATATTTTTAAGGAATTTGTAAATTGCTCTGAAGGTAATGGAATCACTGAAGATTTGAGACACAAGTGAAATGATTAGAACTGTCATTTGGGATGACTACTCTAAAGGTTATGTGCTGGTTGATAGAATGGGATACATAGTGGAAGTGGGAAGATAGTTAGGAAGTTAAAAAATAATCCTGATAAAGTATACCGGGGACTTAAGTTACATCATGGCTCCCACTTTCAGAAAACATAGAGAATAGAAACATGAGGTGCAATAGATTCCACTGATAAAACCATAGCAAAAGCAAGGAGGAAGAAGATGTCAAAGTTGAGTATAAGTCTTGATGACTGGAAAGATGGTAGTGCCGATAATATAAAGAAGATCCATGACAGGGAGAAAATGAATTTGATTTTGAGTTGAGGTAGAGGCACAAAGAGAATTTAAAGAAAAGTGCTCAGAGAACAATTGAAAATGTGAATCGTAGGTCAGAAGGTGGGTTGAGTGAAGAGATAAAGATTAATGAGTCATCTGCAAGGAATGGAAATTTAAGGGCAGGTGAAATTTAAAAAATGATGGGGAGTGAGGGAAGAGAACATCTAGGCAATGCTTTTAAACATTTTTGCATTTGGTGTCAAGACGAAAGCTAAAACCATGGAAAGAAAGGTCAGAAAGATAAGTAATCTCTAAGGGAAGGTTTCAAAGAGGTGGTGACACAAAACAGAACTTTTGATCTTTCCCTGCTTCCTATTCACTCTTCCCCATCTCCTCCAGTACCTCTACCTACTCAAGGCAGAAATCTGGGATCCTCTGTCTTTCCCTCATCTCCAAATATATTATTAAGTTATCCAGATTCTACTTCAAAATCTATTGTGAATTAACCTGCCTCACTTCATAGCCACTGCCGTCATTCTAGTCTAAGTCAATATTTTTAACCCAGGCTATGTGCAATAACATATTTAATGGTCTTCCTGTTTTCACTCTTATGCACCTGTGCCCCCTTAAGCACCTAACAGTCAGGGAGATCTTATATAAATGCAAATTCAATGTTACTCTCCTGCTTAAATTCCATCTATAGGTTTTTATACAATTAAGATGAAATCTCAAATCTTTAACGCAGCCTTTATGATCTTGCCTGTGCTTATCCTCTCACTCTAATTGCTTGCTACTTTCTCCTCTCTTGACCATTTTCAGCCAAATTTTCTTGACTATCTTAAATTCGTTCTCACCTTAGAGCATTTGCTTTGCTCTTCTGAAACATTTACTGGCCCACACTCACCACTGATATTCAGTGTATTACTGGAAATCCTAGCCAGAACAATTAGGCAAGAAGAAGCAATAAAAGGCATCCAAACTCATCAAGTTGTGTACATTAAATATGTACAGATTTTGTAGATCAATCATACCTCAATAGAGTTGTTGTTTTTTTTTTTTAAGAGACTTATTTGGGGGCACATGGGTGACTTAATTGGTTAAGTGACCAACTCTTGATTTGGCTCAAGTCATCATCTGAGGGTCGTGCTATCCAGGCTCCATGCTGTAGGTGGAGCCTGCTTGGGATTTTCTCTCTTCCTCTTCCTCTGCCCCTCCCCTCAACTCGCTTATGCTCAAGTGTGCTCTCTCTCTCTCTCTCCCACCAGAAAATTTTTTAACGAGACTTATCTGGAGTATTTTAAGAGGGTCCAACCCCTATTCTAATCAGTAGGTGTTGAAATACAGATAAAATGAAGGAGAGGAAATTATATTTTAAAAATAAAAGAAAATCTCTCTGATTGAGAGATCAGTGAGAGTACCCGTGAATAGTGCAGTGGTTGAAAAGACATTTACCAGGGCACAATAACATGGCATCTTAGAATAACATTGATAGGAAGAGTTCTCGAGCTAGGAAAAGATGTCATAAACACAGAAAAGAGCAGAGGAAGGGGACTGGGCTTTTGAACCGACCTTCAAGTCTGTGGATCACAATAAGAGCAATAGCTTCAAAATTATGATGAAAAATTATTGTCAACCTAGAATTCAATGTACAATCAATTAATCAAGTAAAAGGGTAAAAAGATTTTCAATTATATAAATTCTTGGAAACTTATACTTTTCATATGCCCTTTCTTAGGAAGTTGCTAAAAAAATAAATGATAATGAAAGAGGAAGCAAGTTAAGGAAGAAAAAGAGGTTGTTAGAGAGCTAACACAAAGAGCACCACTAAGCCAGGGTAGAGGGACATGGTCAAGACCCAAAAAGTCTTTAAAATCTCCCGAAGCAGAGGAGCCCCTAGTAGATGACCTTATGTATTTTAGCACTGAGACAAAGCTAGTGATACTACGGTGAAACTGGTAGAGCAGTTTGAAACTTAAAAAACAAACAATTTTTAATTAAATAATTGAGAAAAGCACATACTTTTTAAGTACAGAAAATAAATTTTTATATGAGAAAATTGAATCAAATTCTTTGGTTTTGCCATGAGAGAGAGAGAGAGAGAGAGAGTGTGTGTGTGTGTGTGTGAGAGAGAGAGAGAGAGAGAGAGGGAGAGAAAGAGATTGATTGCCAATTTAAATAATATTTCTATAATCATATTATTTAGTAGAATTAGATAAACAAAACCTAAAATTTGAAAATGATTTGCCTCTGGGCAGATGGCAGAGAAAGCCAGAGCTGGAGACCATTACTTACTATTGAAAGGCTTTCAACATTATTTGTTTACTAACGTAACATGTTTCCTGAATCTAAGATGAATTCAACTCTAAGAAGAAACATGTTTTTATGTATCACTGAGAAAGGAAAAAAGAGTTGCCAATCCATTACAATATGTAACCTAATTTCAGAGATGAATTTCTACATACATATACTGTTGCTATTGAGCGAGTTATGCTCCTTGAAAATAATGCCTTGAAGCCTTAACTTCCAATGTGACTATTTGAAGAGAGAGGTTTTAGAGAGGTAATTAAGGTTAAAAGAGGACAGAAGGGTGAAGCCCTAATCCAATAGGGCTAGTGTTCTTAGAAGAAGAGGGAAAGACACCAGGTCTGTGCACACACAGAGGAAAAGCCATGAGGGGACCTAGCGAGAAGATGGTGGTCTGCAAGCCAAGAAGAAAAGCCTTAGGAAAAACCTAGTCTTCCCACACCTTGACCTTGGGCTTATATCACCCAAAACTGTGAGAAAACAATTTCTGTTGTTTGAGCCACTTAGTCTGTGGTATTCTGTTATGGCAGCCTCAACAAACTGATGAAGGTATGTTTAGGCATTACGTAAAAATTAAGTTGTACAAATTGGACAAACTATATTGTCCATGATAGTCATATGAACTCTAACAAAAGTGTTGAGGTAGGTAAGAACAGGTTTTCAAACTTTCTTGTTTTAAAATTCAAATTCTGTGAGAGTCTCCTATGATGCCCTCCATCCTAACTAATTAAGGCTAATTTAGAAAAAAAATATCATGTCCACCTCTGCACCCCCTCCTTTTTTTTTTTTTGGTTATCACCTTGTACTATGCAAACAAGGTTGTATTTTATTCTGAAAAGTTTATAGCATTAGAGGCAGTAGCTTAGATAAGATACCTGAAATTTTTTTGGGTAAAAGCCCAATAATGAACATTTTTTAGTTTGTGGGGCAAAAGGGCAAAATTTTGAAGATATGAAGGTAATTTATGCAACAAGAGATAGAATATGCTTCTACAAATTTTTTATGGATGGAATTCAAGATAATAATTCTTTTGGGGAAGTGATGGAATTTCCCTTAACTGGTATTTAAAGTTACTGCTTCTTACCCTCGGCTCAAGAGCAATGTTCATCTGTGAAAATAATTCTTCATTTGCTGGGGCAGTGTGAAAACAAATGGTGGGTCATATTTGGCCCTGGCTTAGCCATCAGCTTTTAGTGCCTACTCCTGAATTGTGGCTCTGACCGGTAAAGAAATAATGGCAATTTTTCCTGGACTCCTGCTGCCTATTCACAGGCATGAAACATGACACAGCAGTCTCATGGCCTCTTTCTCTGTCCTCGATACTCAAAGCGTAGTTAGTCCCTGACCAGGTATGACCTGGGAGCTTGCTAGACCTGCAGAGTCTCCAGTACCACCAGAGAAGGACTGAATTCAGATCTGCATTGAAACAAGGAGCCTCAGAGATTCCTGGTACACATTAAACTTGAGAAGTACTACTGCAGCATAAAGCACCATGAGACCTAATCTTGCAAAATCCAATGAAAAACGGTTCTCCAGACAATTTCAAGGGAAGCACAAATATTTAACTCATTTACCCAGATATTTTAGGGCAAATCATATTTTTACCGGAAGGATCTAGATAACTACATTTGCTTTTTATTTGCTACTGCACTCTGATGCTAGTGAAAAATGACTTTCTTAAAATTCAAAACAAAGTTTGATTCCAACCTAAATTTAATCCATTCCGCTTTTATTCTTAACTTCTATGAGATCATAACTCGTCCAAAGCAGAGCACAGTTTATCAGAATGTATACATTTTAAACTCCTATCAGATCTGTATTTACAAGATAAAGCACATGGTTCCAAAGGAGATATTATATTTGGATAAATAATGTATGTTTTAATATTGGCTGTGTGGTTGTAGCCAAGAACATAAGAGTCTTCAAGCTCTTATAGTTCATTCTATTATCCTGCCATGTAATAATTTTCCAAATTAGACCACAATGAAATAAAGGAAAGTCAGAATTTATTCAAGCATTGCCACTTCATACTGAAGCAAACTCTAATCCTAAAAAATAGATATGTTAAGATGCTTCAGTTATTGCTTAAATTTACTGACTGAGAAAACTATGGGTTTTTTTATGGGTAGTCTGATGTACGAGTCTCTGATATGTAACACAACTGTGCGTATGAAATTCTACTGAGCCATGATCCATGATTTTGGCCAATTCCCAGAATAGGAAATTTGCTCATGTGAGAACACGCAGGTGTTCATAAACCACTCTCACAGAGACAGCTATGATTTTATTGTCAGATGTATCTGCTGCCTTTGCAGAAGGTATTACTTACCTGCTACTAGAATGGCACGCTTTTTACTTTTATTGTTCCTATTAGTGGTGTGTTCCTATATTTGAACTGAGCTATTCCTATCCAGTCTTTTGTTTCTCTGTAGACCACCAGAACTCGTTTCCGGAGAGTCAGCTTCGGTTGGTGTTTTAATTTCTAAATATAGAGCAGGTAACTCATTTACATAGAGATCAGATAAACAAGTGTATCTTGCAGATACAATGATTGCTTCAGTTGGCGTACTAGCTGGTCTACTTTACCTCAAATTTAATCCATTGTTGATGTCCGCTTTAAAAATGAGAACTTGAGAACACTTATGTGCTTTTATGAAACAAAGGAACAATTGAAGGAATGAATGATTCAGGCTGGATATTTACACATTTCCTCTTTTAGTATTTACAGTTCCTTCGATCAGGTATTTTCAGTGGGTGTGCACTGTGATTTTTTTGGAAAAATGTATCAGTTCTAAAACTGTGATAACAAAAAAACTGGTTTTGTTAACATAATCCCATTTTCTTTCTTTATTCAAATTTTTATTTATTTATTTGACAGAGAGAGACAGCACAAGCAGGGTGAGGATGAGGAGCAGAGGGAGAGGCAGAAACAGACTCCCTGCTGAGCAAGGAGCCTGATGTGGGGCTCCATCCCAGTACCCTGAGAGCCTGACGTGAGCCAAAAGCAGACACTTAACTACCTGAGCCACTGGGGCACCCTAAAATAATCCTATTTTCAATGAAGGTGATTGGACCGCTGACTCAATTTTTAATATATCAAGCACTTTGGCTCTAATCAAGAAAGGAACTTTTTAAAAAAAGTTATTTATTTATTAGAGAGAGAAAGTGCGCACACAAGTGGAGGTAGGGGCAGAGGGAGAGAATCTTTAAGCAAACTCCACACTGAGTTGTGGAGACCCAGGCAGGGCTCATTCTGATGTCCCATGAGATCATGATCTGAGCCAAACCAAGAATTGGCTGCTTAACCACCCAGGCGCCCTCAGAAAGGAATCTTTTATTACTTTCAATTATTAGAACAACTACAGTTACTGGTAATGTAAAAAGTGACCAACACTTGGTTGTCACTTTATTGTAAAGGACTTGGGGTTAAAACTTGAATCTTCAAGCTTTTATTTTAAGGGAGATATTTAAATATACTTCATCCGCATTTCAATTTAAATGTTATTTAAAAGCCAAGATAATTGCTACCTACTGTGTTATACACTTCTGCTTTATGTAAGACTTAATAACAATCTTAATTAGGCTAATTTTAGTCAGATTAATACTTGTGTATGTCAGCATTAACTACCAAATACCACATACTGCAGGATTTTAATTAACACTGAGGAAAAGAAATACTCTTACTATAAACATTTTTGAACTGGAAAAGGCTAAAACGAAGTATGTCCAATTACAACAGAGGATAAATCACAATATCACTGATTTTAGATTCTAGGTGAATTAAGGTTGACTTTGAAACAGATAAATCGGCTCACATGTAATGTTAGGAAGATACAGTCTTGATACACAATTCTGAGCCTATCAAGCCTTTGCCTTTCATCGTTCTGGAAGGTTTGGAGATTCTTTATAGTTGGTGCTGTGATATGCTTTTTGATTTCTTTAGGTGATAAAGTCAAGACTGCCATATCTTGAGTCAGAAACTCTTCTCTCGTTGCATTGTTTATGAGCTAGACAGAAAAAGTAAGTTTCTTTTTTCCTTTATTAAATTTCTTTTTTTTTTTTTTTTTTTTTTTTTTTTTTTTTTTTTTTTTTTTTTTTTTTTTTTTTTTTTTTTTTTTTTTATTAAATTTTTTTATTTTTATAAACATATATTTTTATCCCCAGGGGTACAGGTCTGTGAATCACTGGTTTGACCAATTCAGTGAGATTTCCCCATCCCTCACTCTTGGCCTGGGCTGTGATTATCCATGTCAAATACTAGGCATCTGCACCATCTGCACCATCTGCCTCCTGAAACATGACAGTCCCTCGAAGAGGAATGACGAATGTGGAAGGGGGGGGGTGTCTAAGCAGTAACTGCCTGTTGTAGTGACGAAAGGATTTTTTTTCATTAATTGCAGAGCCTTAATTAGAAATGGTAGTAAGGGGGCTCCTGGGTGGCTCTGTCACTTAAGCATCTGTCTTTGGGCTCAGGTCATGATCCTGGAGTCCCAGGATCTAGTCCCACATGGGGCTCCCTGCCTAACGGAGAGTCTGCTTCTTCCTCTGTCCCTCACCTGGCTCTTGGTCTCTCTCTTACTCTTTCTCTCTCTCAAATAAATAAAATCTTTCAAAAGGAAGGAAGGAAAGAAGGAAGGAAGGGGAAGGAAGAGGAAGGAATAGTAGGAAGGGGGCACCTTGGTGGCTCAGTCACTTAAGCATCTACCTTTGGCTCAGGTCATGAACTTTGGGTCCTGGGATCCAGCCCCGCATTGAACCCTGCAATGGACTCTGCTCAGGGGGGAGTGTGCTTCTTCCTTTCCCTCTGTGCTCTCTCTCTCATTCTGTCCCAAGTAAATAAATACAATCTTAAATAATAAAAGAAATAACAGTAGGGATTCCAAATTAACAATATTTTATTTACCTGCTATCATCTAACACTTATAGCTGGTAAGTGGAATAATAATAATAATAATAGTAATAACAATACTGCTGCAATGGCCTGAGAATGGGAACACCTGATTCAAATGACACATACTCTCTTTTAGACCCTTGACCTATTAAATGACAGTTTATGATGAGGCTAAATGGGCTATGTATAAGAAGGCACCTAGGTTCAAATTAGGAACTCATAAATATTTGTTCACAATTTATGAATTTATGTACTTATATATTTCTCTCACATTTTCAGGGCATTTGGGTTCAAAGTGAAAGGAGATTTTAATATTGGACTAATTCAGTTATGTAAATTACTACCAAAAAATTACCTGAAGTTTGTGCTTGTATGTCCTGATAAAACTTGTTAATCTTCCATAATCATAAGTGGAATATGAAGAAGTGAAGCAAACATCTAGTTTTAAAAGATGCATATCATCACACTTTTTTTTATACTCCCATAGCAAAATATTATGCAAATAAATGAACAAGTATGTAAATGAACAAATGAATGGAGTCTGGCTTAGACACAACTGAATTCAGTATTCTGTACTCAGAGGAACATAGCTCAGTTTTTTTTTTTTTTTAATGAGTCTAGTTTTTCCTTTTTCCTGTCCAACAAGTCTGTTACCAATCTTGAAGGGGAATATTTAGTTCATATATATGAGATATGTTAGGTAACTCTGCCTAACTTTCTTCCATCCATAAAAAAACATATCTCTTTTAAAGAATAGAAAGGATTTTAAATATGTAAGAGTGGAGAATTGTCCAAGAGAGAGTTGCTCATATTTAAAATGAATTTAAGGTACCTTATTCTCAGGAAAGACTTCTAATGTAGTACTTTCAGTCACTCTTTATAGCATATTTTCCTAAAAAGAACCAATTTTTTAAAAATTTAGTGATTAAGCATAATTTGGGAGCCCACATTGGATTTCCATTATACTGTACAAGACTGCTGAAGTTTTTGGCATTTTGCATTATCAATTACTCCCATTTTGTCCTTCATTTATTATGTTTTAATAGTATGCTTGCTGGGGGCGCCTGGGTGGCTCAGTTAGTTAAGCTTCAATTCTGGATTTCAGCTTGGGTTATGGTCTCAGGGTCATGAGACTGCATTGGGCTCACGCTCAGCACAGAGCCTGGATGAGATTCTCTCCTTTTTCCTCTGCTCCTCCCCACATGTATGCTCAATCTCTCTCTCTTTCTTTCAAATAAACAAATAAATAAAATCTTTTAAAAAATAGTGTGCTTGCTGAGGGCATGTAATATGCCTTGCTTTTTGTTTATACTAAGTGTTGGGCATTCACTAAATACTGGTTTTAGAATTTCTACATTGGCAGACCAAAAAGCACTTTTTAAGACTTAAGGATTATCAAAACCTAGTAAGATTTACAGTTACCTAAACCAATTACGATAAATAAAGTTAGGGTTAGTGGCTTAAGAACTCAATCAAAAATGTTATTTGCTAAAGGCATCTATCACTGGAGATAACAACATGCACTGAGGTAAGTTTAGTCACTTTGAGTTCTTTCCAAAAACAGATCAACCCTGTGAGGTGATCAGAGGTGATCTGGTTGATGGCTTTGGTAAATAACGAGAAGCATGCTCCCTAAAAATAACTTCTACAAAGAAACAACCAAAAAACTACAATAACAGGTTACTAAAAGGCAGTATGGTCTCTGCTCATCTCTGAAAAGGAGGAATTAAGAATAAGACCAGGTTAACCAAGAGGAGAGAATCTTCTAGATGCCTGATCTTATTTCAACAGAGTTATTTCTCACGCAGACCATAAGACATTAGTTTATCATTATATGCTATTTCTTAAGTGTTTCAAATTCCCTTTGCTTTGTTTATGCTTACCAATTAGACCTGTGTCCTACACATGATGGCTCAATACTCGTTAATATAATAGAGCTTTCACCACGTGTCTGGACCATGTTCCAGGCACTGACGTCATCCGGCATGCTTTTGAAAGTCTTCCAGAATAGAGGGACCCCAAATTGATTGAGGGTATGCTCCTCAGTGAAAGAAATAAGGGAACTAGAAGATGAGGAAGGTTAGGTGGCTTTTCAAGGTCATGCAGCAGCAGCTCAGTGGCAGAGCAGAGGCTAAGGCCCAGATCTCTGATTATTGGGTTGAGCCTGGTTTGGCTGTACCAGTACTTGTCCCCTGGTCCATGGTGGTGTCTGAGGGATCTCTGCCCGGCTGAGGCAGAGTATAGTCAGAATGGGCTTCAACTCCTTCTCTGCCATTGCAACTGGAGAAATTTTATTTTATGGTCTATTGCCTGTGTTCTGAGTAAGGTGACCTAATTTTTCCCCCCTCAACAATGAAAGTAGAGTTTTAGTGTTCTTACCATAACAAGAAAGCCCCAATTACATGAGGTTGAGGATGTGCTAACCAACCTTACTGTGGTGACACTTTGCAATGTATACTTGTATCAAATTGTCACATCGTACACCTCAGATTTCCACAATGTTAAGCATTAATTAAGCTGGAAGATCAATAAAGCTGGAAAAAAATGCTTGAAAATTATTGCTATGTACCTTACTGTATGAATAAGTATAATGTAGGGACTGAATCACAGTACTAATGTTTAGTAAATATACTACTGGTTCAGAAGTTAATACCTCTCAAGTATAGTCAGGCATTATTCTGGGGGTTCATTAACCTGTGTTAATTTTTTTTTAATAAAGATTTTATTTCAGACAGAGAGAGAGCACGAGCACAGTGCTGGTAGAGGGGCAGAGGGAGCGGCAGACTCCTGGTTGGGCAGGGAGCCTGACACGGGGCTCAATCCCAGGACCCTTGGATCATGACCTGAGCCGGAGGGAGATGCTTAACCAACAGAGCCACCCAGATGCCCTAACCTGTGTTAATTTTCAAGAACATATTCAGCATTGTCTTGGGAGTAAGGACCACTTCCCTTGAGGAAAGATAGGCCATTTGGTAGCACTGGAAATTTCACTGGGTCTTTATATCAGCTGCGTCCTCTGAGGAAGCATCGAAGGTAGGAAGAAAATGGGCCACTCGTGTCTGCATCAAGACTCGAGGAGCTGGATGTTCTTCCTCTCAAAGTCATTTTCTTCCCAACTTGTCAAAATGGGTCTCTACTCCAGAAAATATAGCTAGCTTAGATCTTAGCAGAGTGTTTTTTTTTATTGCAAAAAGTTGCAAACAGTTCACTTGAGATGCTAAGTTGTACTTACTAATGCATGGCCACAGAAATGATCCATCTCTCTTCGAGGGAAAGAGGAAGGTGCTCAAATACTCCATACAAGGCGCCAGAATTAATAATGGCAGGGTGCTGACGACATTCATTACTGCAACTGGCAGAATAGATCCATCCAAATTCCTGTTAGAATTCATGGTCTGCACATAATAGCCTGAAGGAATCTGTAGTTGAGGGGGGAAAGCAGCCAGGCATTAAGAGTGTGGTTTAACTCTGGAGGAAGCATCTTGCAGGAGATGCCTTGCCCTTTGCAAGGGCTCTGTCTGTGACAGATGAACAGAATGTTCCTCTGATCCTCCACGTCCCAGTTATGAGCTGGCACAGGGCAGTATTGTCTCTGTGGAGTCTATCGACAATACTACTGATTCTTTAAGGAGGAATCTTGTGTCATCCTAACTTCTTAATCTTCCTATGCAAAGTAAAGGTGGCCGTCATTTTGTGCTTAGGTTGACACCTAAGAAGTCAAATAACTTACTGAAAAAATACAGCTTTGTGTATAAGCAAACAGACTTTTTCCTGAATTAATTAAATTCAAATCAATTAAATTTAATTAATTTTCCTGAATTAATTAGTTGAATCAATTCCTAAATTAAAAACCAGTTGAAGGAATTAAGGATGTTTGTTTTTACCCCGATGAAAAAAAATTGGGGGCAAGAAAGAAATCCTTCGTATGGCATCTAATGTGATGGCAAAATAGATAAGAAGGATTTTTACTAAAAGAGGGGCCCAGGGTAGAAACACGATACTTGTCAGAGGCTGTCTTTGTTGGCTCCTTGGATGGGCTTCACTTCTGAAATGACCCAAGTAATCGAAAAAAGAGAAACAAAATACACTTGTGTTTATACCTCATTTTAAACTCAGTGTGTGACATTAGTGGACCACAGAGGAAGCTGTGTGCAAAAGGTTTGCATAATAAACTAACAGATAAGAAATGAAAAGCAAACAGAATCCCCCCAAAACCAAAAAGCCCAAACAAAGAAGACCTCTACCACATCCCAAATCCTCAGTGTAGTGTCAGAATTTCTTCATTTTTAAAATAACCCTAATCCTAACTAAAAGCATAACCTGAACTTGGAGACTCTTCAGGTATTCCAAACCTCTTGTTAAAAAGCACAGGGTCACAAGAAAGAGGGCACCTACTTGCTTTTCTATTTGTGAATGTGGTTGCAGTCACTCGTGATTATCAGTCAGAGAGCCTAGTACTTCTCTAATTCCCAGTGGAGCACAAAACTGCTAAGTCAACCTGAGTCTTGTCCGTAAGGGATGGATTCACCAAACTATTTTTTTTCTTTCTGTGCGTGAACTACGATAGGATTTGTGCCTTATTACCATACTGGGAGAGCTGCCCACCTCAAACATCCAGATGATCACTTCCTGTTCGAGTATTTTCACCGACTCCTCTGCTGTCAATCGTACAATTGGAGAGGGTATAAGAAGGGTCTGAGTCATAAGCACAGCAGTTAATGAACCCATCGCTTGTAAAATGAGCCTCTTGCTATGTTAACTACCTAAA
The DNA here is from genome assembly GCF_011764305.1 of Mustela putorius furo. Lineage (NCBI taxonomy): Eukaryota > Metazoa > Chordata > Mammalia > Carnivora > Mustelidae > Mustela > Mustela putorius. Next base: position 32,127,905 of record NW_025422368.1, on the reverse strand, counting down.
CCCAGGGAAAGACCACATTTTCACAGACATTCTCTCTATCTGTCCAAAATGTGTCTTGGTGATAATTCATCTTCCAGTCTTCAATGTGACCTTTAGGATTATAAACAAGGATTGCTTTGCTGGGGGCAGATAGCAAGACTGAAGGGAACATTATCTAGTTCTGCCTCACTTCAGTAAAATTATTAAGCACATATCCCCCAATCAGAGGAAAATGAGTGATGCTTTTAAAAAAGAGTGCTGGCAGCAGATCTGCTCGAAGACTGAAAGGCTCCCAGCAGAACCTGGAAGTTTCTGTTACTGATTTCAAATGAGAATTATTGTTAATAGGAATAAAGTTATTATCGGCATGAATCACAGACACAGAAACCTGTTAACTTAATAATGTGGCGAATGTACTATTAATCTTTAGTGAAGCAATATTAATATATTGCCTAATCTAAGAAAAGGCTCTAGTGTCTTGAAAGCTTGAAATCATTTCTGCTTCTGCCTCAAGTTCTGAAATCATCCCCTTTTAAAATTTTAAATACTTTTATTTCATACAAGCCTCTGAGTATTCAGAAATAATTGCTGTCAATAGAGATTCATTTTCACCTCTGAGTGGCCAGTAATGTCAAATGGTAACATCATCAGCCTTAATATCAACATATTTTAAATGTATGTCTTGGAACTGAAGGTCAATAAAGGCTACTAAATTTAAAATACGGAATTCAAGGATGTTTTATTCTTGGTACTTTGATCGCCTTTATGCTGGTGAGTATTTCTTCTGAAGGTAAAAATCTATTTTCAGCCTATCCCATTGGAGGTTTCTTCTACCTCTCTTGAGAAGCACATTCTAAACTTTTTTTGGGGGGGGGATTGTCTGGCATAACATTACTGTGCATAATTTTGGAGCCTATAGGTCTGTATCAGGGATTTTTAACCCGGTTGCAAGAGAGACATTGTGGGTAGTAAACTCTGGGTGTTTATACCAGCACTAAATTGGGATGCCATATATTAGTGGGGTGCCTGCAAGCAAATTACAGAATCCTGCATGTCTCTGAGACGCATATTTAGGATCAGAATAACAACCACTGTAAGCTTGCTGTGGGGATTAAATTAGATACGGTGAAGTCATCTTTTAGGAGTTATGACCATATAGGTGATCAATGAATAACAATTTTTGTTCTTTGCAATACCTGGGCATCTAGAGTTGGTGAGATAGTTAAAATTCAGTTTATTGGAATTTATGGTAATTTATGTCAAATTAAAAAATTTATGACAGTTTTCAGAAGAGAAATTTAGTCAAAAGAAATAGTAAGTGTCACTGCATTACGAAAATAAAGAGTCAGGAATTTGTGCTTTTTTCACAGAAGGTTCGAGGCTAGCTATGGACTACTTAGTAATTTTATACTTACTATTAATTTTGCCCTTTTAAGATGTTCCTTATGATATTAAAGATTATATACACAGGTAATATTTTTGTGTTTTTGTGCTGGCTGCTATAGTGCAGTCAGGAAAGAAGTTGAATCTGCCAGATTAACCTTGTTTTCGTGCGATGTTTACAGCAAGGGTTCTTGGCAAACTTTTTTGCAGAGGGCCAGATAGAAAATATTTCCACATACTGATTCTATTGCAAACACTCAAGCCTGCTGTTTTCATGCACCAGGAAACAGTATGATAAATAAACAAGAATGGATATGTTCCAATAAAACTTTATTTATTGGTCCTGAATTTTGAATTTGATATGATTTTCATATGTCATAAAATATTTTTTCTTTTGATATTTTTCAAGTATATAAAAATTTTTAAACTTTTTTATCTGGTAGGAAATGCAAACAAAACAAAACAAAACAAAAAACCAGCAAGCTGGATTTGGCCTGCAGGCAGTAATTTGCTGACCCCTGGCCAATTAGAGCAAGCATTGCCCTAAGAGTCAGCAGGTAGATTTGCCTTCCCTCTTGCTATTATTAACGGTGTGACTTAGCTGTCCTTCCAGAATCACTTAATTTTTCTAGCCTCAGTTTCCTCTTCAACAAATGAAGTAGTTGAGTAAATTAATCTCTAAGTTTCTTTTTCAGCTCTGCTGCTCTGAGATTTATAAATCTACCTCATTCATTAACCATCTAATTTCCAAGTTAGCAGCAAATATAGTCCTGAATTTCTTCAAAGTCTTTATAGTCACTTGTATTTCTTTGTAAGTTTGTCTTTGAACATTATCATATTAAAATTGCTCTTTAATCACATATGTTTTAAAAGGTACTTTGGACTTGCTGTTTTCCCTCTAATTTCTCCACAGCACAGGGACAGATTCACCAAGGAACTAAGGGTGGGTGGGGAAATAATCTTTTGCTCATTAGAACATATACTTCAGTACAGGGGAGGTGGTACTTAAATCAGTCATGTTAACTACGTGTTAGTACTAGATTTTAAAGGTTTAATGAAGGAGGAAGAAAAGGTTGGGTAATCGCCCACAGATTGCATATTTTCGTGCATTGCTCTAATGCCTTGTGACTATGCATTCTGAAATATCGTCTGCATCTTCTGAAAGACATTTCCAGTTTTACAAGAGAAACAGCATACTAGGTTCTCCTCAGGTATGCCTCTCTCTGCCTGACCCCTCTTGTCTCTTGAAATTAGAGCCTGTAATGTTGAGAAGCATTTATAGGATAACTCCCTGACAAAGTGTATGAGAAGAGTTTGATGGGGTGAAAATAAATATTTAACTTGTAATGCTCACATACAATCACTTTACTATCATGGGATAGTACTCACTACCTTCCTTACCTGCATAATGCATATTCTGTAAAGGAGCTGAGAAATGAAGAGAGGGAGAAGGGTGTAGAAAAATTTTGTATCTTCCACTTGGAGCTCACTGTAGCAACCGCCATTTTTTTTCTTGGCATGGTCTAACCAGCTTGTCACATCTCCAGCAAGATGGCAATAGCGCAGACAGCATATTTTCAGAGCATTAATAAACACCCCAAAGGTTGTCAGGAGGGAACAACCTGCAAGTAATTTGAGATATTATGTATTAGTAAAGGAATTGTTCTTCAATTTTCCAGGACGTCCATCAGAAAGATGACAATTGTCAGGATGAAGGGCAGTAAAGTGACTGAGAAGGTTTTAGCACCCAAGGGGTTGAATTCAAAGGAACATGCTCCTGACAAGGGTTCTGGCATCCTGGTGACCAGCCGAAGGTGATGGCTGACAGCTAATGTAAAAAATGAAAAAGGTAAGATCAATGGAAACATATTAAAAAAGGAAGAAAGGTGACAAAATAAAACACCAAAGTAAGAAATTCCACAATCTCTTAGAAGTCTAACTCATTAATGAGTGAGACAACCAAAACTTTCTTTTACAGTCTTAACACAAAGGACTAGGACTAGTTCTTAATATAAATGGTTATATCAATAATCCTCACTTGTCAGGTGGAGAGTGGTTTCTTATTTTGACATGGAGATGAAGTGAAATGTATTCTCTGCTTTGACGTTATCCTTGAATTTCAGATGTAAGGTTAAACTTTGAACTCTTCAAATGACTTTATACATGTTGATAGCATCACTAAAAGTTCAGATTGGATTAGCTGGCTTTTGACTTTTCCAGTAGTTTCCTCTGGGTTTATATAGCTGTCACTTCAGCACCCAAAGCATTTTATTGCCTAAGATGTTAGCAGTCACTTACTGCTTGTGATTTGCAACCTCACTGTTGCTTCTTTCATGATCTTTCAGATACCACCTTTTCTTTGACTCCATTAAGACTTCCTGATACAATGACAGATAAGTGACACTTCCCCCCCTTTGAGTTAGCAGTTCAGCTGTGCCACCATAATTGTTACAATTTTTCATAGTACTCTTTCGACCAAAGAAGTCCTTCTGCAAATTACATAGACACCAAGCCATGGTTGCAGGATAAACGGTATAATAAATGTAAAAATGTTTGAGTTTCTCCAAGGAAGGTCACTATAGAAATTCAAAGTATAGTTTGATGGTCATTTTGCTTATGTTCAAATTTCCCATAATAAAATTCCACGTGAAATACATTCTAACAAATTCATATAAATGTGGTCAAGCATTGGTTTTTATATTTAAATAAAGAATATTTATTAATATTTCTTTTTATGGTTATAGAGTGATTATATTGATTTGATCTGTTTTAAGAGTTGTAATAGACCTATTATGTCAGCCTTTGATTAATTGAAGAAGCTGGGGGCCTGGTAATTGAATATGGAACCTTTCACCCTTAAGTCACTGAATCAAATCCAGCCCAAATTGGTAGTGACCAAGAATGATTATAGCAGTGGCTCTTTGGTGGCCTCTGTGAAGTATGTTGAGGTCAAGTGGAAGTATGTTGAAATAATTGCATCTCCTATGGGCTCATACCTGTGGTCACTATTGCTTCTTCTTAGTCACTATTGCCAGAACACAGAGGAAAGCCCAGGGACTAAGAACACCAAGGGAAAAGAAGCCCCAGTGAGTGGTTGTGTCTCTTAGGAAAGAAGAGGGACATCTTTTTATTATTGCAGGAGGAACTGCTCTATTATGAGACTTTCCTAGCTATTTCAATTAGTTTACTTAAGACTTTAGTGAAATGAGAACTGAGAATGCCTTGATGAACAGTCTGGAAACTGAATTTGAACAGGTCTGGGCTACGAGGCTTAACTTCCTGACATTTCTTTATGAACTTGTCTCTGTTGCTCATCAGTCTGTTCTCTGCTCAACTTTTGCAAAACAGTGCTGTGTAGATGGAGGGTTATTATTGGCATTAATCCAACTTACTCTATGCTTTTGAATAAGCTTTATGATGAAATGATGACTATTCATAGGATGAAAGACTATTTCCAAAGATATTCTCCCCAATTTCCCCTCTCTTTCTTTAAATTCAGGTGCTTATATTGAATATATGTTTTGAACCCATCATTCTGTTTTTGTTTGAGTGAATCACCATTTGTTGCAAGATGAATTGTCATCTGCTCTTAATGCATGGTAAATTGATACCTGCAAACAATAAATATTTAAATATCTTTATCATATTCTTTCTAAGGAGGAATAGTTTGGATTATTGCTTCTTAAACTAGCTGTGTTAAAAATTTTTTTAAAAAAGTTTGAACCATTATGGTCAATACATTTTAAAAATAATCATAAAACATAATACCTAAAGAATAAAATAAAACAAAGACATAAATAATGTAAGTCCTGATATTTTTATTATTAGATTCAACAGACATAGAATCTAACTTTCAGTAAATGTTTCTACATGTTTTCTCTCAGTGTCTGTATTTATTTTGTTGCATACCAATAACAAACAGTTAATTGATCAGCAGTGCTCCATGGATAAGGTTTTGAGTAGCACTGGCTTCAACTAAATACACATTTTGAAAAATGAATTTTATTTAAGCAAGTAAAGTTATATCTGATAGAGTGATATGAAACAACAAAAACAATGGTTAAGAACAAGAAATGATTGAGCATGAATGAGGTCTAAAATTTTAGCTAGGATAGGGAGGGCACATAATTGATTCCAAACAATTGTGAATATGCAATCTTTCATTCATTCAGCATACTAAGTTCCTACTATATGCCAAAGGTTTTTTGAGCCTAAGAATAATAATAGTGAACAAGACCCACAAATTTCTGAGTTTTCCTTCTGGTTGGGGAGACACATTTTAGCAGAAAAATATAAGACATGCTCAATGATGAAAGCAAAATGGACTTCTAAGATAGACACCCATTATGGGATAGAGTATAGAGACAGCAGAAAGAGTTGAAATTTGAACTGTGGCTCGAATGACTGGAAATAGGCAAAAGACATGGAGGAAGCATATGCCAGATATGTCACAGGGTAGAAATAAGCTGAGGGGCACTTGGGTGGTTCAATTTTTTAAGCATCTGACTTCAGCTCAGGTCATGATCTCAGGGTGCTGGGATTGAGCCCCGGATCAGGCTCCTGGCTCAGTAGGGGATCTGCTGGTCTCTCTCCCTCTGCCCTTTCCCTGCTTATACCCCCTGTCTCTGTCTCTCTTTCAAATAAAATAAAGTAAAAATCTTAAAAAAAAAAAAAGAATCTGAGAGTGGTTCGGTATCCATAAAGGTCAATTTGAGGCAGTACCTCAGTTAGAAGATTGGAAGGAGGTGAGGTCCCAGAGTTGGCCAGGGATCCGACTTCACGGGCTGAAGTAAGGAGCTTGGAGTTTGCCTTCAGTGTTACAGGAAAGCATTAGGAAATTTTATGCAGAAGGGAGATAACTGTAGGATGTATACACTTAAAAAGTTACTCTTGAAGTCTGGTAGTGGTGTGGATAATAGGTTTGGAAAACAAGAGGGGGAGCTGAGAGAGGGCAAGAAGTAATGGTGACTTGGACATAGCGATAGCAGTGAAGAGAAGTGGACAGGTAGGCATGTGTGTTTGAACCACCAGCAGTATTTTTTGATGGAGGGAGCTTGAAGAAATGGGGAAGTTTGAGGATGACTACTTACCTTTTCCTTAGAAAACTGGATGTTGGTGATAGACACTGAGATGAAGAAGACAAGAAAGGGGCTGTGTTGCAGTTGGGTGAATGAGGACTTGAGTTTTGGTCAGGTTAAGTTTGAGAGGACCATTAGATAACCAAGTTAAAATGTCCATGCCTGTTTCCAAGAAATGTAGGAAAAGCTTTTGTCTTCTAATAGCCTGTTTTCTGTTCTTTTCATTTTTGAAAGCTGACACCTTTTTGTCCTTGTATTTTTGTTTTAATGAGGTTTGGAAAGGTAACATTATATATATATATATATATATATATATATATATTCTATATATACGTTTACATATATTATAGAGAGAGAGGGAGAGGGGGAGGTAAACTGTGTAGAAATGTTTTAAATTGAAAAATAAAAGTTTTCTACCATTAAAAAAGGGTTGACTAGAAATTGGATATGTATGTTTCAAGGTGAAGTCAATATGAACTTGAGTGTTTGGTATATAGTTGATATTAAAAGTGGGATTACAGGTTACTTGAGGAAAGAGGGTGTGAAGAGATGAGGTTCAGGGAATGAATCCTAGGGCTTTGCATCAGTTAGAAGACTATCAGAGGAGAAAAGAGAAGGACTATCAAGGAGATTGAGAAGGAGTGGACAGTGTGCTATATGGGTTTTAAGTCAGAGGGAAAAGAAGGCAGAGAAGTAGTAATCCTAAATTGATCAGAGGACCTGGGAGGGAATCATAAGTTAGTTCGAGAGGGCAAGAAAAGGAAATGTACAGTCATCTGTCTGCTCAAGGAGAGTAGCAGATGCCCCATCTGTCTGCCCCAGGAGAGTAGCAGATGCCCCATCAAACCAGGGTGTTATCCCTGAATGTTAGGAGAGATACCCTGTTGAAAACATCTCCTTCTAAACATCACACCACCTCCATGGATTAATCCATTAGACTTAACAGAAAATTCATGACTTCCATACAAATAATTTGGGGTGTCATGTAGACTTCACTTTTTAAAAAATCTATTGTCATTATGATTTTCAAATTGCTTTTCTGCACCAGGAGCAGAAATGGGAAGTTGAAAAAAAAAAGGGATGAAAATGCAACTGAGACTTCAAGCTCTAGTTTAAATGTGGATGGCAAACACACCAGGCGTGTACATTTTAAAATGAAACAGATGAGCTATTTTAAATGTTTTATTGCAATACTTAAAGATTGTAGCTATTACTATTAAAAAAAAAACTTTAGAAAGCAATTTTTCTATTCTTTGTACCTTTAAGTCCTTGGCTCTGATGTTCTGCTCCTCTGACCTTGATCTAATCATGAATATCTATGCTACTTAATTATAATAAAAAAAGCCTACATTGCACTCTAGATGGTAGATGCACATTTTTTCTTCTTTGGTCACCTGCCAGTTCTCAAAATTATAGCAGTGGGAAGAAATGCAAATGAAGGCCGTGCTTGACAGCTAAACATAATGGAATGCATGGTCCACATTTGAAAAGTTACCTTAAAATAAAAGGTAGCATATAAAAAATCATTTCTTTAAGGTCACCTATGGCTTTGAATTACAGCTTTGAGGAATTTCCAATTTAGTCATCAGAGAGGAAGAAGCCAAAATAAGGATTATATACTTGGCTAGAGGGAAGACAGCATTTTACTTCATCGTAGTTGGGTGATCTTATTACTTGGAAATAGAAAACAAAACAAAAACTGAAAACTGTGAAGTATTCAGTTTATGGAGTATTGTGTAGAGTAAAAAACTCCAGAACATTTTCTATTATACTTTTAATTACAATTATAAAATTCTTTCTCATGAATTTCCTAAGAAAGTTTACTTCATCATATATTTAAATATGTAACATAAGGGCTACAATAGGTTGGTGGTGAACAGTAGCTTATATATGTCTGTATTACATGAAGAATTGTATCTCTTTATTCAGATAAATATATTCTTAAATAGGAAATAATTTATATAGATAAATTATGAATTTATATTCACAAAACCCTGGAATTATTTGCTAATTACACACTCCAGAAATGACTAAACTTGTCTTTCCATGAAATTTTATGCTTTACAATTTTCTCTTTTTTGCTCTGTGGGGTTGACAAAGACCAACCCTCATAGAACTTTCTGCATATTGAACCCATTCCACAGATTGCCAGGAAGAAGTGTACTGCTTAGCTGTGATCCACATACCACAGAGCTCTGAGAAATGGAGGCAGATGTTCCTATGGATGAAATTTTCCGTACTTCCAAATGTGCTATAATAAAATGAGCTCCACACTGGGTGTTGTATGTAAGTGATGAAGCACTATATTCTACTCTGGAAGAGAATGTTACACTGTATGTTAACTAACTCTAATTTAAATTTTAAAAAAATCATAAATGATATGTTGAAGTTGCCGGAGAAGCAGAGCAAAGCATATGGAGCCCAAGCTATAAAAGGATACAAGGTACCCTTCCTATCTACTTCACAGGCTGGGGGTGAAAATGAGGTAACATTGGTGAAGACCCTCAACTGGTAAAAATACAGCTCATCACATCACTCTTAATGGTAGTAGTTGTATAGAGAAGTAGTAGAAACAGTGGTAATAGTAAAAAGAAAATATATGAGAAATTAAGGTCAGAGTTAGATAAGATAGATTAATAGACTAACCAAGGAACAGCTCCAGAAATGCAAGTGTCTATGTACAATGAAGGTGGCATCTTGTATTAGTGGGGAAAATCCAGACTTTGAAATAAGTGAGTTTGGATAACTTGACAGTTACATTGAAAAAAGATAAAATTAAGTTCATTCTTAAAACCTATTTTGTTTTATTTAAAAAAAAGATTTAATTAATTAATTAATTAATTTGAGAGAGAGTAGGTGGAGGAGCAGAGGGAGAGGGAGAGAGAGAATCTCGAGCAGACTCCGTGCTGAGCTTGGAGCACGATGAGGACTTGATCCCACAACCTTGAGATTATGACGTGAGCCAAAATCAAGAGTTAGAGGCTTAACCGACTGAACCACTCATGTGCCCCAAAACCTATTTTAATATAATTTCCAATGGGTCAGAGATATAAAGATTAAAAAAAAAGAAGAAGAAAGAATATGAGTACTGAAAGAAAATTTGAGTGAATATCTTTATATTCTTGGAGTAAGGAAAATTTTTCCAACATAATTCAAAATCTAGACGTAATTAGGGAGACAACTGATATATTTTATTATAAGCTTAACCCCTCATCAAAAATAAAAAAAGGAAACTTAAAAATCTTGTGTGTAGAAGAAAAACACAAGAATCAAAGTTAAAAACTATATGACAAATGGGGAATAATATTTGCAAATTTTATCATAAATAAAAGTTTAACATCTACAATATAAAGAAATCTTCTAAAAATCAAAAGAAAAAGTCCACAGTCCTACAGAAAAAAAAAAAATGGACTAGATGTATGAACAGGTAGTTCACTGAAAGATATACAAATTGTTCTAAGCAATGAAAAGATGTTCAACTTTTCTCATAATAAGAGAAATGTTAATTAAAACTTTTGCAAGATGCCATTTTCCACCCTCAAGTTGTCAAAAATCCAAAAGTTTGACAAAATTACTTTGCTGGAAAGACTATGAGAAAACAGGCATTCTCATACATTTTTGGTGGAAACTCAACAATACAACCACTATGGAAGGAAATTTGTTGAAATATAGCAAAGTTGTGTGTATAATTACTTTTTCACTTAACAATCCTACAAAGAGAGGATTACAGCAGGCTATTCATTAGAAACAACTTAACATAGCAAAAGCAAAAGAAAAAAAAGAAAAAAAAAAGGCAAAAAAAACCCCACCAAACAAAACCAAAACCCCAACCTGAATGTCCATCAATAGGTTGGTAAAATAAACATCAATATGAAGCTGATTCATTACATAATGGAGAACCAAGCAGCTATAAAAAGGAATGGGGCACATTTTTATATACAATTATGAAGCAATCCCTAGGATACATTAAATGAGAAAAGCAGGTGAGAAGAGTGAATAATACGCTCTTGCTTATATAAGTAGGGAAGTAAATACATACATGGAGACATAAAGACACACACATAAAAAATTTTAATAGTTTCCCTTATTACAAAAATGGAAAGATAATTCTTTAAAATATGTAAATGGACACCTAAGGGAATAAGAGAGGATATAGGAATATAAATAGACTTTGTTTTCTACATAAATTTTAGATACATGAAACTATTCCCAAGACTTAATTAAATTTTAAAAATATGTCTAAGTATAAAGAAAAATGGAATAAATACATTTAATTTTACATAAAGTTACTGACACAACCACACAGAGAGAAACTATGAGTAACTTTAGGACATAATAATTTTGGTGTACATTCCTAGGGATTATAAGATAAAGAAAAGAAAAAGTGCAAGAATCTTGAAACTATTTTCGATAACCATACTGGGGGCGCCAGTGTCAGGCTAAGATTACTGAGTCTTTGAGATAAAGCAAATGTGTGGATTATTGTTGTCATTGAGAACTGGGATTCTTGGCCTAGGAAATAAGAGAAAAAGACCTGAGTTTGATAGGATAAGAAAAAATCCTTCAGCACTGGTTTTGATTAAGGTATTAGTATAATCCAAAATGTATGTTATTCTAGAAAGAAAAAATGATAACATTTTCTAGCTTTGTCCACAGAAAAGTCTAGGAACCATGATAGACTAAGTAGCATTGAGCATCCCCATGGCCAAAATTATAGTCTCTAATTACCAATATCCGTGGAAAGGAAACACCGTTTTTTGGAGGAGATGATTCCAATTTCAGGGAAAGAAATAATGACCATAGAATATGCTGGCATATCAGAAAACAAGGAAGCCAGAAAAGAAAACAGAGGCTTGTCCGGAAGACTCAGACACCAACTCAAAGAGAACCTCACTGCCCAAATATGGAATAATCCGAGCACTGATAACTGTGGTGGATTGCAACTTACTAAAAATTTTAAGTCTATAAATTAATAATAATAGTTTTTCTAAAGAAATCATCCAACAGGTCTACCTCTGGAAGATACTGAAAGTCTAAAAATAGAGTAAAAGAATTAAACATTTGTTTTCTTTTTCCTATATAAACTGTACCTCTGTATAACTGAATACTTACTGAGGAGAGATTTCTCTTCATAGAATTATTTCAGCTAATGAAGGAGGCATAAATATGGACTTTCACTGCCTTGTAACCCACAATGGAGTATGGACTTAGGCAGAAATCATCAGTGGGTGCTGATACTGTAAAAACAGATAATCAGACATCTCTCCTCTTCATTGAAGTACATAACACCATCTATGAAGGAATTTTGTTTAAAAAAAAATCTTAATCTGATCAAGCATGTAGGTCTTTCAGACAATTAAAAGGAATTAAGAAAGAGGAACATCTCTTGCATGACAACATGTGGATGTAATCCATGAAATTCAGACTACGAGAAATGCTCTGTGGAATGTTCAGATTTCTTTAAAAAAAAAGTGAAAAGAGATAGAAATGAAAGAGGAATATAGATGATGTAAGGGGCACTTCTGCCATTCGGAATGTATGGACCTATTTGGATGTGAAGTAAACAAAATACACAAATTTCAAAAAGGGAAACAGATCTTAACAGTGAGCCGCTACTCTCCCTTTCATTGTGTGTGTGTATGTAATAATGACATTGTGAATATGGTTTTTTAAAAGTATGTCATTTACACACTTGCACACAAATGAAATGCTATAATATTTTTTTTTAATTTAAATTTTAGTTAGCTAACATAAAGTGCAATATAGATTTCAGGAATAGAATTCAGTGATTCATCACTTACATAACAACACCCGGTGCTCAACCCAGTAAGAGCACTTCTTAAAACCCATCACCCATCTAGCCTGACCCCACCCCCTCCCTCCATCCACTTTCAGTTTGTTCTCTATCTTTAAGAGTCTCTTCTGGTTTGTCCTCATCCCTCCTTTTGCTTCAAAATCACCAGGTGGGATGGGGAGAGAGTGAGTGGAGTTGATGATAGTTGAAGCGGAGAGTACATACGGGATTTTTGTCCTACTTTTGTTTTTGTTTAAAACATCCAATTATTAAACTGATTTGAACAAGGGAAACCGAAAAGATCTTAGAGATTGTTGATATTCTTACAGATTTTACTGCTCTCAAGTGTAGCAACTGGCAGACTCTACAAATCCTGTGAGTTGAAAGAGAAGTTACAGGGGATCAAAGATGAAGAAGATCAAGTAGATCAAGAAAACCATCAAAATCAAATAATTAATGTGAAGTGTGATTTACTTACATTTTTCTGGCTGATAAATCAAGTCACAGTGCATCATATGAAGGGTTATCAAAGCCATAAGTGTAGACATAAAGGGAATGAGTAGAACCAGGGCCCCAGCCCCTGAGTGCTGGATGTAAGATATTCCCAGAAAGACAACAGTTGCTTTCAGGTTCATGATCCAGCAAAACCTGTGATACACAGACAGACAGAAATAAAAAGACCATTGAGTTACTTCAGAGAACAATTGTTAATTTTAATGCTTTGATCTAGATGTAAGCTATGAAGTGGTGGCCTGTTAGCTGAACTAGAATTTGTCAGTATTATTTTAAACTTCTTTAAAAAAAAATTCTTTTTTTATTTGAGAGAGAGAGAGAGTGAAAGAGAGAGAAAGAGAGACAAGGAGCAGCGGGAGAAGCAGAGGGAGGTGGAGAAGCAGACTCCTCCACTAGAAGAGAGCTCAACAAGGGGCTCGATTGCAGGATCATGACCTGAGCTAAAGGCAGACACTTAACCACTTGAGCCAGTCAGGCACGCCTGTTTATTAGACTTCTTAATAACTGTGAACATATCAGCTATGGAGTCTTATCATTTTTGTTATCTTTGTTTCATTCCTTTTACAACACGTGTGGAGAGAATGTGTTATCTAAAGACAAACTTTTTCTGCAAAGGGCTTCATAGTAAATATTTGAGGTTTCGAGGGTCATACCATCTCTACAGCAACTGCTCAACTATGTGTTGTGGCACTAGAGAAGCCATAAACAATACTTAATCAAACATGCCTAATAAATCTGGGAAAGGCTGCATGGGTAAAAAGCTGAATCTTCCTATTTATTCTACTCTTCAAAGTATGGGTAAACTGAGGAATACTTTGGTTATACCCAGACCATGCATTAAACCAAAGAAATGCGTGTCATTTGAATAAAACTTTCAGTACCTTTTCCTGATGAATAGTATTACAACTACGTACCCATAGCAGTAGTCTGGTTTGTAATGGGGGAAATAATCTGTATCTCTCATCCTTTCATTGGGTCTAAGCCCATGCTGTTAGAGTCCCATGGCAGAGGAGGGGTCTTAACATTAATTTATAAAATTTATTAGGGTAAAATTAAATACAATAAAATATCTGCTTAAATATATAGTTTTATGAGTTTTGGTAAATTTTTCAGTTGGGTAAACACTAATAAGACCTAAGTTTTAGAACATAACATTATCACTAAGGTTTAAAGGGCCAACCTTGTTAGATCAGGCCCATCCAGGATTCTAGGATAATCTCTTCTTTGGTTAATTTAAAAATCAAATTATTAGAGACTTTAAAAGAAGTTTTTATTTATTTTAGAGTGAGAAAGGGAGAGAGTGTGTGTGCACAAGTGGTGGAAGGGACAGAGGGAGAGAAAAAGAGCCTCAAGCAGACTCCCTGCTGAGCAAGGAGCCCAAGGTTTTCAATCCTATAACCCTGACATTATGACCTGAGCCAAAACCAAGACTTGGATGCTTAACTGACTGAGCCACCAAGGCACCCCTAGAGACTTTAGTTACATTGCCAAATCCCTTCACTTTTGCCATGTAACAACACAATTAGGGTTTGGAAAAAACCTAGGAATGGAAGGGCTAGATGATACAGTAGATGAACATCTAATATTTTAAGAAATTTCCAAATGCTTTTCAAGTAATTGTAACATTTTGCATCAACTACAACATAGGTATGAGAGTTTTAATACCTCCACATCTTGGCCAATACTTGGTATATGATCAGTCTTAAATTTTAGCCATTTTAATAGATGTGTGTTCGTATCCCATTGTGATTTTATTTTGCATTTCCCTAATAACTAGCGATATTGAGCATCTCTTCATGTGCTTTTATCCATCTGTATATCTTCTTTGGTGAGATTGCTGTTCAAAACTTTTGCCCATTTAAAATAAAACTAGGTTATTTTCTTATTATTGAATTTTTTAAAAGATTTTATTTATTTATTTGACAGACAGAGATCACAAGCAGGCAGAGAGGCAGGCAGAAAGAGAGGGGGAGGCAGGCCCCTGCTGAGCAGAGAGCCCGGGCTTTTATTGTTGTATCTAGGAAATCTTTCCCTAACCCAAGATCACAAAAATTTTCCATCTCTGTTTTAGAGGAGAAATTTTTGCCTTGGAGACCTTTACGGTTTCAAGTGAATTCTCACAGCTGCATTGTTGCAAAGGCATGAGTAGGAGCCCTCATTCTGGTGCAGCCTCTAAGAAGAGGCTAACTTGACTATGTATCTTTTTTACACTTCTTTCCTATCATCAAGTTCATGACACCACCATTTCCTCATTAATACAAGCTTTAACATTAGAAATTACCTTTCACTCATGCTTCTTGCCAAATTTTATATATTATTAATTATAAATATTGTTTCTTTCCCTTGGAATGATGCTCAAAAAGACATGAATTTGGGACACCTGGGTGGCTTGGTCAGTTAAGCATCTGCCTTGGCTCAGGTCATGATCCGGGGTCCTGAGATGGAGCTCCCACCTGAGTAGGAAGCTTCCTTCTCCCTTTTCCTCTGCCCTTCCCCTCTGCTTGGGCTCACTCTCTCTCTCTCTGTGTCTCTTTCTCAAATGAATAAATAAATAAATAAAATCTTAAAAAAAAAAAAGACATGAATTTGAGTGAAAACTCTGATAATCACATGATCTGTGTCTTAGGCTTTTTGGATTTCTGGGTCTTTATCTTTAAAGTAGGGATCATACCCTCTAGTCAGGTTTCTTGTGAAGACTGAATGGAGAACACACACTGGAGCTGCACTGTGCTAAGCTAACGTTGTCATATTCTTCACTTTTCTTCCATCTTGTTTCCGGAAACAAAATGAGCAAGGAAGTTAGAGCGTGGTGAGCAAGGAAAAGACCATTTGGAGACGTGATCCGCGCTAATTGTGATTCAGATCATGCAAGGCCTTGAAGTCCATGGTAAAGAGTTTGGTTTTTATTCTTAGTATATTGGGAAGCCATTTGGAGGCGATTGATCATGGGGCTGAAATGATGTGCTTTTAAATGGAAAAAAGAAAGGATTATCATGTGAGGTCTACGCATGTAGATTATGCATGGTCAGGGCCTGGTAAGACTAATCACAGCTGCTGTAGCCTGGAGGAGGGTTAGAAGTGAACTGGACTGCGGTTAGCAAAGTCAAGGGAGAGAGGGAGAGAGGTTTGTGACGTATATTTGGAAAGGAGACATGCGCCCAGCTACCCCTGTGCCTTCTCTGTCCTATAAACATGGTTGCTCATTTTCACCTCTAAAATTTTTTTTTTAAGAATTTTATTTATGTATTTATTTAAGAGAGAGAGAGTGCAGGAGTTGGGGGAGGGACAGAAAGAGAGGGAGAAGGAGACTTCCCAATGAGCAGGGAGCCTGCCATAGGGCTTGATTCTAGGATCCTGAGATCATAACCTTAGCCTAAGGCAGATACTTAACCAACTGAGCCACCCAGGCACCCCCATCCTTACACCTTTTGTCACTTAACTAAAGTTCCATGTCAAGTCTCTTTTCCTTTATTCAACATTCTCTTGAATAGAAATTCTCTGAACTTCTAAGATAATCCATTCTGCAATGATTTCACTTTTGTTAGTTTTGTCTTCTCACAAGCTGTCAGGCTTCCTGACAGGAACGCCTTGTTCTTTGTCTCCATAGGACATAACATGGTTCTAGGATCACAATATAGGGATAGTAAATAAGCAATTGACGAATAACATGGCATCTCACAAAAACCACATTTTCCATAATTGACCTAGGAAAGTAATCAAACATCCAACATGGCCATGCTGAGGACTCTGGTTTACTACAATCCACCACCAGAAACTTGTCACAGTGCCAGTGAGACACAAAGCTAGAGTTTTGTAGGACATTTGGATAGAGCTCTTAGGCTCAGTCTCGGGTCGTCCTGTCGAGCTGTTGCAACCTGCACACTTGAGCTGCGGCTCAGGCAACTAAGAGAGGCTGGAGCTTCAAGCAGTGTTCTAGCTCTTTCAATCGGCAGGAAACACTTTTCTTAAATGTTCAATATTGCTGAGAAAGTCCAAGAGGACATTGTGCGGCTCCTCGGAACACCACATGGTGATGTAAACTAAATCGCTCTAAAGAGGGTCGGGGAAAATTACAATTATTCCAAGACTTCAATCTTGGAAAAGGCAGTTAGAAACAAAAGAATTATAGTGTTGAATAGCTTCATATAGGAAGAGATTTTACACCAAGTACTAAATGTATTTTAACAAATGCCATCCAACCTATTTGATTGTGTAATTTTCTGGAAGAATTACCTAGTACAGGCATGTTTTATATATGTCTTTATTGATCCATGGACAGGATAAGCCATAGATAATTAAGGGTGAAATTGTATATGTATCAACTGTAAAAAAATAAAAGAAATAAAAACCCACAGTCTTCAAACTCACCATTAAGACTCCTTTCATCTCATAGCTCACTAGCAAATTGAGTATATAAAGCACCTCTCACACAGAAAGTCAAAGAGCAAAGCACTAACACAAAATAAATACAAGTGATTAAGGAAAATGGAAAGCAGCAGTAAAAATATGTTTCTTTAGTCTACTTTTAAATACAGACTGGGAACTGCAAATAACTGGGAGTACATGTAAGTCTAATTTTTTTTTTTTTTTTGGGTCTTCGTGATTCTATGGCATTGAATACAAATAAGGGAAAGAAAACTTGTTGCTGCAAATCTCAGCAATCCTTTTGAGATTTTTTTTCTTTTAAACATTCACCTTTACTTATTTAGTAATCATGATTGAACTCACTCTTATACTTTGTCATCTCTTAGGCTGTCTCATTTTGACATACTTCAAATTTATTTTCAGTGATTTTAGGGAAAATGGTTTAAACTGGTTTTTCTTAACCCGAGAAGATGCCAAGAGGGAAGGCAAACTCTTGGGTCTTCATGGCAGCAGGAGACAATGGACAGAGTTCAGGGAAACTATTTTACTCTGCATTGAACAATATTGAGATAATTCACTAGGGGATTTGTGGTTCTTCAAAAAGAACTGAACTGTTCTTTGAACTGTTTAGAAAAGTCAGGGACACACTTGGGTGCTGACTTCCTGGTGGGTCATGGTTGACAATGGTTGCTTCTTCCAGCATCACTATAGACCTATAGAAGTACTTCAAAGAATACTCTGGTGGTCATGAATTTAGAGAAAAAAGAAGCAAGTGGAAATTTTGCAGTTCTAGATGCTTTTTATCTATAATTTTTTTCAACAGTACAGATAAAGAAAAGGCATCTAATAAAAGAAGAGTGTTGGTTTTGGTGAACAGACAGCATGATTTAGAAAAGATATATATATATATATATATATATATATATATATATATATATATTTCTTTTTTTTTTTTAAAGATTTTATTTACTTGACAGACAGAGATCACAAGTAGGCAGAGAGGCAGGCAGAGAGAGAGGAAGGGAAGCAGGCTCCCCGCTGAGCAGAGAGCCCGATGCGGGGCTCGATCCCAGGACCCTAGGATCAGGACCTGAGCTGAAGCCTTTAACCCACTGAGCCACCCAGGCACCCCTAGAAAAGGTATATTTTTAATTTTTAATCAAGAAATTTGGGAATAGGTCTCACTCTTTCTCTCTTGCTCTCCTTGCCTCTTCTTCTTTTAACTTACTATCATTCTCTTTCTCTCTCTGATCCTCCCTTCTTCTTTTTTTCCCCCAACATTGCAACCATAACAGTTATTCCTGTATATCATTTTCTTATTTCCTCAATTTAAGGTCTTTAGATCACTGCGTGTTTACTGATGAAAATAAGTCCGTAGTCATGTACCTACCAAGTTGAAAAACGACCAAGCAGGGCTTAAAAAAAAAAAAAAAAAAGAGCAGTAAGACACAAGAAATTCGCCTTTCTTTCTTTTTTTCCTCAGTGTTCTTTGGTTTCCACAAGTATATGTTAGGCAGGAATTCTGAGTGTATTTCCTGAAAGCTTACCACTTTGGCAAAAGTAAAGAAGGAGTTGTCTGTTGTTATTAGAGTGGGTGGGTAGGATTTGTTAAGCTTGGCTAGAGCCCATGGAAATAGAATTTTGGAAGGTTTAGTGATTTTTTTTTTTTAAAGCTATTTACAAGCTATTCCTCAGTGTGCAACTCAGATGATATTTTGAGAATTAATACAATTATTCCGTGAACTGCTTTGATTTTGTTGGCTGAAATGTACCTTATAAATTATGATTTTACTATTACAGAATTAAGTAGATTCATGTTTCGTTTCTCTTCACAAGGAATTTCTCAATCAGATAGGTTTCCAAGTGGGATGAAAAATCGCTATGAATTGTCAAAACTTTCCAAAGCCGCCTCATATCCAGTATGTGCACCCCAATGATGTCCAGTTCCATTCCTTTTCTTTTTCTTTATATTTAAGTTTATTTATTTATTTGAGAGAGAGAGAGAGAGAGACAGCGAGAGAGGGAACACAAGCAGGGGGAGTGGGAGAGGGAGAAGCAGGCTTTCTCCCAACAAGGAGCCTGATACGGGGCTGGATCCCAGGACCCAGAGATCGTGATCTGAGCTGAAGATAGACGTCCAATGACCATGCCACCCAGGTGCCCCCCATTTCTTTTCAAAGTTATCTCTAGACCATGCTAGTATCCCCTTTCCTTATATCTCTGCAATTGTTTTCAAAATTCTGAAGCACTTGATAAAAGTGGTAAACCTTCCCCAGCTATGCTTCCAGTATATTCTGATCTTGGCCGTTGTGGGTGGGGCCTAGGAAACATTTTTAAATAAAGCCTGTAAATGATTCTCAAAACCAGACAACAGCTTGAGAGCAGTAGTCCTTAAATCTGACTACTTAGGCATCTAAATAAATAAATAAATAAATTAATTAATTAAAAAAAATCCTGGTCTCTGGATCTCACCTCATACCAATATATATGGAATTTTTGATGCCAAGGCCCAGGAATCAGTATTTTTAAGAGTCCTCAGGTGGCTTTTATGTCAATCTAGGATTGAGAATTTCTGCTTTCGAACAACACTCAACTGAATATTAAAATAGCTTCTGATAAAACATTCCGTGGGATAGTAAGTTTTTACCTCTAGAGTTTCCCTAAGATAAAAGTTATTAAGTTCAAGCAAGTATTAACATCAGAATATTTTAGTGTAGGACAAATACTGTGTACAGTCAATCTGAGTACCAGATATTCAAAATTTCTGGGATAGAATAAGTTAGTCTCTAGATTTTTTTTCAAGAACTCTACCAATATTCTATTTGGACTTTTCAATCACGTATAATTCACTCTGGTAACTAGTTAGGAACAGACAATGATATGCAGATTGGATGCAAATTACCAGGTGAAGTAAGTAGAGAAATGTGGAAGCAAGATTTGAAGTTAATTGCAGTAGAATTTAAAATTATGGTTATAGACAGACTTAATTATCCACCTTTCTTTTTGCTTCCAGAAAAGATTCTGCACAGGTGTATTTACCTAGATGATCTCTAGCATGGTGACTCTTAATTGCACACCTTAGATTTTGGAAAGTGCTGGAAGAGCCAGGTTCTAATCTAGATAACGGCACAAGGATGTTGGAAGATTATTATGCCTCTTGGTTTTCAGGGAGTTTAGCTTTATTCTTTCAGTAAGGTACATAGTTGAAGAAGATCCAGTACCAGATGGTAATGTTGGCTGGGAGTGGTTTTCTCACCTACACTTGGCAGCTCTACTCGGAAGTGGTGCTTTCAATGCTCGAGACTTCCAGTCTATACTATTTAACATAATCACTATGAAGCTTTAGGTGGTAGAGATGCAATGACACATCTCATTAAAGGTCCTGTAACTAGGAACATCTGACATCTGTGCTGAAGATAGAACTGGATGCAGCCTTCGAGTGGTTGCAGATTCAAGTGGTATGCTGTTTTTAAAGACACTATGGAAATTCATTATATTAGCCAAGTTTGTACTTTCTAGAGGCGTTTTTCTGACATGGAGAAATAGATTTTAAATGAAAGTGCTGCCCATTTAAAGATGGCGGCCTCCTCAATGGGTTCCCTCTCACTCAGAACTTAGACAATGATTTTAGCTGATTTGTCATTTAATAACAATAGTTACCCTATTTTGAATACCTATGATGTGCTAGGATCCTTTATATATGAGCTATGCAGCCGCACATAGTCCCATTTTGTGGATGAGGGACTTGTGTCCGGAGAGGTTAAGGGACTTGCCAAAAAGCAGAACACTTCTTTGACACAGCCAGGATCCTGTCAGCCTTCAGGCTGCCCCATAAGGTCTCTGTCCATGTAACCACCCACCCCTGAAGTATGTAGTGCAATAGAGTTAATATATTTTTCCATAAATTACAAAAAGCAGCTGCCCATAGAAATTGCCCTGTAGCTTGGTACTATAAACTTAGGAAAAAACCCCAAAACTGAAACAACCAGATTCAGCCTTTAAGAAGCTTACCATCGAGACAGTTCTGCATCCAAGAGTGACACCTTGACTTTAGATTCCTCATGCACATTTCTAGGTGTTTTTTTTTTTTTTTTTAAGATTTCATTTATTTATTTGAGAGAGAGCATGAGCAGAGGGAGGGGCAGAGGGAGAATCAGACTTCTCACTGATCCAGGACCCCAGTGTGGGGCAGGATCCCAGGACCCTGGGATGCTTAATGGCCTGAGCCAACCAGGCACCCTACATTTTGAGGTGATTTAACTTTAGGTTTTAAAAATTCTGCATGATTCTTTCCCTCTTTCTTTCATTTTGTCTGTCTAAAAATTTATTTATCTATCTTTAGGGGAGAGAGAGAGAAAAAACATGAGAGTGTGGTGGGGAAATTCGAAGAGAAGGGGAGAGAGAGAGAGAGAATCTCAACACATTCCCCACTGAGCACAGAGCTGCTGTGGGCTAGATCTCTTGACCCTGAGATCATGACCTGAGCAGAAAAAACGAGTCAGACAACAACGTCCGCAACAAAGGAGCCATCCAGGCGCCCCTGCATGACTCTTTTTATTAAAGATTTTAGTGAAATTAGGAAATAATAAAAACCACATTGAAATGTGTTCGTCCTAAATTCTGTCCTGCTCGCACTGCAGAAATTCATTTTCACCCCACTCCCCATCCCCCCCTTTAAAGGCCTAAAGTACAAACCCACTGGGAGTCCCCCCCTTTTCCCAAAGGAAATATTTCATTTATATAATGTCTCCTTTGTAATCAACACTGAGAAATGTCACTTTGATTAAACACAACTCTGAATGACTAAGACCATAGTACAATAAATTCTCCAGAGCTATCTTTCAGAACAACTGATTGCTCTCCAGTCTTAATCCTCCAGAGTCTTATTTAATCAAAATGATGTTGCTAATTAAGGATTAAAACCTCCGAATAGAATAAAAAAGAAGGATTTTTCTTTCTCCTTTGGGCAGGTCAAGGAGGCAGAATTTACTATAAGGAAGTAAAGAGTCCCTTCCACCTTTGGTAAAACTGCATTATTTTCTGACATTTGGACTGAATCCAAAATAGACCTGAGTGCTTTGTAATATTAATATAATGGGGGGGGGAGAAAGAAAGGAAGAAAAAAAGAAAGAAAGAAAGAAGAGAAAGAGGGAGAGAGAAAGAGAGAGGGAAAGAAAGAAGGAGAGAAAGAAACGGACTGCCTTGGATAGTTAAATATACTGGGATTATTTATGCTAACTTTTTTTTTTTTCATTTAATGCTTTAAATATGAGTTTTCTTTAAACGTTTTGTCTGATTCTCTCTGTGCCTTGATTTTTTCCATTGCTAACATTGGTGGAAAGACAGAATATTTAGAAAAATGTTGACAACTCATTTCACAG
Source organism: Mustela putorius furo (assembly GCF_011764305.1). Taxonomy (NCBI): domain Eukaryota; kingdom Metazoa; phylum Chordata; class Mammalia; order Carnivora; family Mustelidae; genus Mustela; species Mustela putorius. The sequence continues at coordinate 32,105,412 of NW_025422368.1, read as the reverse complement.
AGAAGAGGGAACAAAAGAATGTATCTCAGATGTACTTGACATTCACTGATGAATAATAACAAAATATTCTACCTTAAGATCAAAAATTTTTCTTGAATTTGTATTTGATAATAAAAACTGGTTCCTTAAAACTGCATCAAACTGTGTAAGAACTCACTGGGAGAGAAACGGATTCCCAGGAAAGTGGTTTGATTTTCATGGAGTACAAACTCTTTTAGGTGTTAAGGGTGAAGTGGATTCCAGACAGAAGGCTGGTTTATGTTTCCACAAATTGTAAAATACTTTTTCTGTCCTTTTTATCTTTTCTCTGCACTGCCTGTGAATTTATAATCTCTGCCCAATTCTCCTCTTACAGGGTAGACAGGGCTAGGAACAGGTGCCATCTGGGATCACCTACTATGTGCCAGATTTTCTGCCTGCAAGACACATATTATTGCCTCTAATAAAACCCATGAAGAGGGATTATGATAAGCTTTCACAAAGATTAAACTGAGGGGGCACCTTTGTGCTCGTTCAGTTAAGCTTCCACCTTCAGCTTGGGGCATGATCCCAGGGTCCTGAGATCGAGCCCCACATCCAGCTCCCTGCTCAAGGAGTCTTCTCCCTCTGCCACTTCTCCTACTTGTGCTCGCTCTCTCTCTCTCTCTCTCTCTGTGTGTGTGTGTGTTTAATAAATAAATAAAATCTAAAAACAATGATTAAACTAAAACTTATAGAGAATAAACGACTTTACCAAGGTCAGATAGCTTGCGTTAAGTAGAGTTGAGGCTGTTTGGCTCCAAAGCCACCTTCTGTTGGGTATGACAAGCCACTTCACACTGGTTTATTTGGAAGGTAAATGTATCAGTGTGCTTCCAGAAGGTGCTGGTAAGCTGCGTTCATCTGTACCTGACTCATGGGCTCCCACACTTACTGGCTGAATCATTGTCCAAGGCACTGTCACATTGTCACTTGACCCAGACCAGTCAATAACTAACACTGAATTACTGCCATCAACATGGGACCAGAGGGCAAACAAGAGAAATCCCAGGAGGGAGAGGAATGTTGTAAGGCTCATTGCACTCCTAGCCAGTGGTGCTTACCAGTTAAAAAAAGACATTTGTTTCTGGGATCCATGCTCCTTAAGGCTGTAAGCACCCGGTGGACAGACGATGGCTCTCAGTCCTCCTGTGCCAAGGCAGATGGCCAGCAACGCTAAGTAAAACAGCCTCTTCTGCTCCTTTTTTGGTATATGGTTAATCATATGGTGAGTGCCTATATAGAAATCTCCCAAGGGAAAAGCAACCACAGATAACAAAGCAGTGCCTGTAGACAGAGAAAAAAGGAGAATAAATACGGCGTAGACCACCTGAATCACCAAACCACATTTTAAATAAGGTTTTTCCTCTGAAAGGAGCAGCATTGTGTGATTGTCTTCTTGACATACTTGTTAGTTACTACAATTCTGGAGACAGGATAATTTTTCTAAATGTGAACATTTTCTTCATTATGGGTTTTAATTAATCCAGAGGCCTAGTTTTTCCCCCCTTAGACTTGACCTATCTTCTCTTGCAAGGTATATAAGCAAATCATGTCCGTTTTAACAAAATTGGGAAATATATAAGAAGCTAGAGATGCCTGTCATCTCACCCCCCAGAGAAAACCACTGTTAGTAAGGGTTATTTTTTCTCAGTCACATATCAGACTTGTCAGTAACTTTTAACTTTCTTGTTAAAGAAAATGTTTGACAGAGAACATTATCATAGAGGTAACAAGAACATAGATCCCTTTGCCTATTCTCACTTCTTAGGCCACTGAGCAGAGCCATCTTGGCGAACACAGAGGTGAGAAGGTGAGGTGGGTGATTCCGTACTGGGCAGCAGGAGGGGGAAGACAGGCAGGGACAAGGGGCGGGAGTCAATCCTCTTCTCCCTTCCATCTTGCAGGGAGTAAACGTAAACATTTCCCTTGTTGGTAGAAATTATAATTCAATGCCATACTTTTGCTAAGCTCTTTGAATTCTGTAAAACATTTTTTTTTTTTAAAGATTTTATTTATTTATCAGAGAGAGAGAGGGAGAGAGTGAGCACAGGCAGACAGAGAGGCAGGCAGAGGCAGAGGGAGAAGCAGGCTCCCTGCGGAGCAAGGAGCCCGATGTGGGACTCGATCCCAGGACGCTGGGATCATGACCTGAGCCGAAGGCAGCTGCTTAACCAACTGAGCCACCCAGGCGCCCCCTGTAAAACATTTTTATGTATTATATTATTTCATCTTGGAAAAACTTGGTGATGTCAGAAGATAGATTTTCTTCTAAGTTTATGGACATTGGGGAGGGTATGTGCTTTGGTGAGTGCTGTGAAGTGTGTAAACCTGGTGATTCACAGACCTGTACCCCTGGGGATAAAAATATATGTTTATAAAAAATAAAAAATTAATAAAATAAATAAATAAATAAATAATAAAAATAAAAACAAAACAAAACAAAACCAAACCCAGGTTCAGGGAGGTTAAGTGACTTGCCCAATGTTATAGAGTATCCCAGATATAATCTGCTACCTTTCATAATTCCTATCAACTGGTCAAATCGTCTTTTGTGTGTGTGTGTGTGTGTGTGATCAATTTGATTAGTCAAAAATGGCTTCTCCCTGTTATTCTTGTCCTCCATTTTATTTTCATATTTTTGGTATGATTTTTTATATGGCGGCGGTATGTGGTTAGTTTTCTCAGTTGGACTATAAGTTCCTTAAAGGCAGAAATTAGGGTCTAATGTTTTTTCTCCCTTACAATGGCTTTTACAACCTGAAGAATATATGCACTCAATATGTGGTAACAAATAGATTTACCATGAGAACGGGCCCTTTATATAACTGAGTTTGAAACATTTCCTATGAAGTTTGGCCAGATATGATATCAACTGCTTTCTCCCTGCCACTCAATCCTCTGTATCTCTGGAAGTATGATGTGAGGCCTGCGGAGGCTAAGGATTGTCCATAGGGGATGGGCCGAGAGTTATTTCTTGCAGAAACCATATGCATAAAGACAAAGCACTTTTAGTGGTCCATTTGTGTAAATTAGAAAGACACATTCCTTCCATCTTTTGAGGAAATGTCATAGTGTATTGATTTCATTAGATCAAAACTTTATTTTTATCTTGTAAAACTGAAGTAATGAAAATACAAGTCTATGACATGTATGATAGAAAGTCTCCTCTTTGATATGTGCTATATTGGGCACTGCATATTAAGCGCACATTCTCGGTAGCTTTGTATAAAACACCAGGATGTGTCATAGCCTCTGCTGGGAGCTAGCAAGTCCATCAAAGAGGACAGATAACCAGGTGGAAATTAGATTTTAATGTGGTAAGTGAAATTATAGAGGTATGATTAGAATGTGGTTAAGCAATGTGGGTCTTGAAAGAAGGACAGGATTTTTCAAGTCTTGGCTATGGGGTAGGAAGATAAAGGAAGGTTGACAATTTCAGGCATAGAAAAAAAAATGCATAAGTAACAGTAGAGAAGTAGGGGATTAGAGGCAAGCAAAAGTTCAGCAGGGTTGAGGTCATATACTGAGAGAAAAGTCTAGAAAGTTAAATTTGGGACAGATTGTAAAGATTTTTATGTACTAAATTGGATTTTGTTTTTTAGATAATAAAGCCGATATATAGATTTATTCTATAGACATATAGATCTATATAGACTTATTCTTGTTTATCCTTAGTGTTGTAAATAGAAATGTAAATGTAAATAGAAATGGAGTCATACTGACCTCCAATAGCCCAGTAAGTAGGCCAGGGTAATGGTCAAGAAAAAGAAAGCCTCATTTTTGAGCTAAGGATTAGCATTTGAAACAGAAGACACATTTTTGGTAGAACCTCTGACACTCAGTGACTGGTTGGAATTTGATGGCAGCCATGAGCAGGGACCCAAGGAAATAGTTTTTAGTAAGAAAATGAACGGATATGGAGTTGACTTGGGTCTTTTGTTTGTCAAATTCTAAAATCGGGACTCAGTCCTAGTCTGATGGCTTCCGTGGGAATTTAGACTGATAGGAATTGCCATGTTAAATAAGAAGTTGCCAAGTGCCCTGGATATGGCCTGTTACCAAGTCAAGAAGAGCAAATCATTCAGATGCTTGCTTAAACATCTCCTTAACAGAAAACATTTCATGATACAGAACAGCAACCATGTCACTGTCTAGTCTGCTCTGTCTCCACCCCCTTACCCTCCTATATATTTCTTTGTAACACTCCTGAGCACCTGACATAATATCACTTGCTCATTTATTTTCTCTTTCCCATACCAGAAAGTCACCTTTTAAAAATTTATTTATTTTTTTAAAGATTTTATTTACTTATTTGACAGAGAAAGGGAGATCACAACTAGGCAGAGAGGCAGGCAGAGAGAGAGAGAGGAGGAAGCAGGCTCCCCCCTGAGCAGAGAGCCCGATGTGGGGCTCAATCCCAAGATCATGACCTTAGCCAAAGGCAGATGCCAAACCCACTGAGTCACCCAGGTGCCCCAGAAAGTCACCTTTGACAGAGACGAGACTGTTTTCTTTTCTGTTGCATTCCCAGATCCTGGGAGAATGCGTGCCACAGAGCAGTCATTGGAGAGTATTTGTTGAATGTTGAGTGAATATTTGCCATACAGAGACTTTGTTTTTACTTAACAAAACTGACACAGTGAAGAGTTATAAGTTTGAATCACACTCTAAGTGATGAGTGGTGAATGGTAATTTATCATCGGAAACTGGGGGATATATTGAATACCTGATATCCATCCCTTCCTCGTTTATCTCCTCCCCTATCCCCCCAAACCTTCGTTTTTGCTCCATTTCATAGTATTGGTGAACTACATACTAACTACATACTAACTTTCTAAGTTCCTCAGCTCAAAAACTTGGAGTTAATTTTTGTTTCTCTACCATATTTGTTCTCTTGTTTAGTTGCCAAGTTTTTCATACTTTTTCATATATTCTCTCCTGGATTGACACTTCTCCTAGACCATCCTCCTGGGATATCCTGGTCTCCTGCTCTTGAACCTCTCACTGTGGTTGCCTCTCCTGTTTACTGAAGAAAAACACTTCCCAGATGTGTTTCATCATATCTTCAGTGACTCCTTGATGTCCAGAAGAACAACTTGAACTTTTTAGCCCCAAATTCTAGACTGTTCATCAACTTACTTTCTATACCTTATCAAGCAATCTTGATTTTTCCCCATTTCTCACTAGCACATCTCTCCCAAAGTTTTGTAGATATATGTTCACTCCCAGTGTTTTTTAGATATATATGTATATTTTTCTATGTGAAGGAGCTTAGTGTAGCATTTAAATTCATTCATTTATTTAGCATGTAGCCATAGTTCATAATCTAGAAATCATGTCTCCATATTCAATCTTAATTACTCTATGACTAATTAAAAACCACCTTTTCATGAAAACATTCTTCAGTTATTCTACATGAACTTCAGAAACCTTTTTAGCACATTTCATCTTAGTTGTGAAGCAGATGAACTTCCTGTGACACATAGAATTTGTCACGAATTTGGGCTTGAGGTAGGAGGGGGGAAAGAGAGGGTGTTTGAAGGAGTCCAGAAGACAGATATATAAAGAGATAATTATTATAAAATATAATCAGTGCAGCAATATAGGTATCAAAGGATACACACACACACACGCACATGCACATGCATTTACTAGCATCCCTCCAATAATACAGAGAACTAAGTAAATTGAGACAACATTCTTACTTCATTTATCACATTTTATACTCAGAGCAAGATAAGGATAAGAGTAAAAATCCTAACAAAAATCAATTAAGTTGCAAAACGATCCAGTCAGAAGAGGATACTCACCTAGAAAATGTAGACATAAGCAAGCACATACCAGCTTGTTTCTTCCTAGACAGACATCAGCAAGCCATCCCGCAAACATAGGGCTAATTATTGAAGTTCCAATAAAACACAGGTTCAAAATGGCTGCCTGGTAATTGGGATAGCCAAGCTTGACAGTGCAAAAGGGGATCATGTTGCAGACGACTTCAAAGAAAGTGAACCTCTCACACATCTCCACCAGAAGCAAACAGATTCCAACCCGAATTTTTTTCACAGCATATGTTGAAGAGAAATAACCAGTATGTCTTTGAGTTTTCTCTTTCTCGCAGCTGTGATGTAAAGATACTTTCGCATCCGTGGTTTTAAAGTCTATAACAGACATGACTACCCTCCTTAAATGCAACTTATGACAGTGTTTTGAACTTAGTGATTTTTTTTTTTACTCCCACCCTTCTAATGAAAAAATAAATAAGATCTTTGCTTTGAATTTCACAACTCCATGCTAAAGTTTCATGGGGTTTTTTTGCACATTAACGTGGGGGAGCACAGGAGAGGAGACACAAGTATTTAAATGTTCACGGTAGCCCAGTGTAGCCAAATCTGACTTGTTTGTCTAATTATTTAGAGGCTAATTAGGCTCTTCCTCCAAACTTATATTGTATTGCATGAATCCTGTTGTATACCTGTGGAAACTCATCTGCCTCATGCTGATAAAGGTTTAAATACTGAGGCAAAAGAAGCAGTTTTTCAGGAGAATTTGAGCACTAGATCAAGAAATAATTTGAGTCTAATAATTTCTGATACTTTAATTAAACAAACCAGAACAGCACCAAGAGATAAAGCACGAAAGGAAATCTGTTTTGAGGGGGCAGGATACCTTATCATTATTACATTTCTTGTTATTTTTGGTTGGAATTCTGATAAGAAAGCTAATTAGGTAACATAAGTGCTAGTACATTTAGGTAACAAGCAGAGTTTGCAAGAAAGTAATTTAAGTGCACTAATGAAAGGAGAAAATATTAAACAAAAACCCTTTTCCTTTAAGTTGACCCCATGCTTGTAGAACAGCCTCTCGGAGGAAATCGGAATCAAAAGGTGATTTTTGAGTCCTTATTATTAGTCAGCAGCAGGAACACAGCAACCATCCTACACAAGCTTTGGGGAATATTGGATCTGGTATCACCCTGACCCTCCTCCAGCTGGGTGAATGGATGTTAGCATTCTATTTTGGAAAGCAGGAGGGCACCAATTAAGCTAAAAAAGCAGCAGCAAAAGAGAACACTTGAACATTTAGGGATTTAGCTGCAAGGACATAGGAAGACAAGGAGATGGAACTATTGGGTTAAAGTCATAATAATTCAACACACAGGGAGTGAATATAGGAATGTTAATTTTATGTTGGAGTCAGAAGCAAAAGACTGATAAGGGCTTTTGACTCTGATTCTTATCTTTTGACCTGAGAGATTGGGAGCAAACACTTTGCTTCAGTTTCTTCTAATAGTTTCATTATATTTTCATCTGCTCAGCATTACCTCCCCGTCTTTGGTAACAATGCCCCATTTTTTTCCTTTGCGTAGAGTGACCATGCAATTTATTACCTAAATTTGAACACTTCCGTGAGTGAAAATGAAGCTATTTATAGTTATTCCTGAAAAACACATATAAACTGGGACCATCTAGGGCAAGTCCCAACATACGTCTTCCCTTTAGGGAATAACTTCCATCTATGCCATGGGATCCTGGTGGGATTTTCTTCTGGCCAGAGGAATCAATACATGGTTCAAGGCCATCCTCTTACATTTTCTCCCCAAGAATTTTAATCATGGAGCGGAATGACTCCAGTTTGGACAAGGGAGCTAAGTCATTCAGATGGCAACTCTCAGAAAAGGGATGGTTCGAGAGATTCTGATGGAAAATTCAGTACCATCCTGGCTCTTATCCTTTAGGAGACATGATTAGTTTTTCCTCTGTAAAGGACTCACTTTCCAATCAACTCTAGATTGACTGAAGTAGCCGTGTTTGATTTCTGTGGTTGGTAGAGAACCCTAAGTGATACTTTGTGTTGTTGTTTGCCCCAGATTCAGGGAAAGTTTTTCCCAAGCCCCTGGGAATGCATTTAACCAGCCCCTGACAAAGGACTCCTGCAGGATTGTATCATAAATTAGGTAGTCCTGACCCTTTCCAGGGCCTGATCCTAAGTATGTTGGAATCCTTCAGCGTAGTGTGTATCCTTGTCCCCAAACAGACCACAGGTAGTGGCAACCTGTGGTTTGGAGACCGTCGAGTAAGGGAGAACAGCAGCAGTTGCGGAGTAGATTTAAAGCAATAGGAAAACACCTCTTTTTTACTGCTGTCTCTCAAAACTAGGCTCAGAGGGAGCATAGACAACTACTGGTTCTGCCTGAAAATGACACTTGACAGGGAATATTGAATGCCATCATCTTTATACAAACCTGAGCCCTTGAGTGCGGGCTTCTGCATCCTTCAGCTTCACGCAAACTTCCCCCCACCCCAAACCTTGGGTTTGTTCTCTTTCTCCCTCCACCTCCGTTAATAAAATCATATTTTTCCTCCATTTTAACAACAATGTATGTACGTTGGACCCAACGTGGAAAATATCTAGAAATAGAAATGAAATGAAAGTTTTTGCAGAATTTACTTTGATGTTTTCCCCATGACTATTTTTTATTAGTAGACTTTAAATATTTAAATTATATAGTTATAGGCAACTACTGTATAATGCATTTTTATCCGTTTTGTAGGTAATTTAACAGTCCATTATGAAGTCTTTGTGAACATAAATTTTTATGGTTGTATTAATAGATATATCACTCACTTAACTATTCCTCCATTTTTGGTTGGTTACATTTGTCTCAGATCAGTTATAAGCCAGATGTTTTTTAACTTTTCATTATAAATGCACATCTAAAAGAAAAAATATCCTTATAAACAATGCTGGAATGGGTATTTGTTCATAAAGTTCCCACATTCCCATATTATATTCTTTAACATGTTTTAAAAATTCCAGTTAGTGTACGGTGTAATATTCATTTCAGGTCTACAACTTAGGGATTCAACACTTACATATGACACCTGGTGCTCATTACAAGTGCCTTCCTTCATCCCCATCACCTATTATACCCATCCCCGCCCCCCCAATCTGGTAATCCTCAGGTTCTTCTCTATTGTTAAGAGTCTGTTTCTTAGTTTTCCTCTCTCTTGTTTCCCCCTATGATTATTTGTTTTTTCCACAAAACGAAATTATGTAAAGAGCCCAAATGTCCATCCACTGATGAATGATAAAGAGGTGGTATGTGGGACACCTGAGTGGCTCAGTGGGTGAAAGCCTTTGCTTTCTGCTCAGGTCATGGTCCCAGGGTCCTGTGATCGAGCCCTATATCGGGCTCTCTGCTCAGCAGGGAGCCTGCTTCTCCTCTCTCTCTGCCTGCTTCTGCCTACTTGTGATCTCTGTCTGTCAAATAAATAAATAAATAATCTAAAAAAAAAGAGGTGGTATGTATGTGTATATATATATATATATATATATATATATATATACACACACACACACAGAGGTGGTATATATATGTGTGTGTGTGTGTGTACATATATATATACATATGGTGTGTGTATATATTTATATATACACACATACTATCACTCAGCCATCAAAAGAATGAGATTTTGTCATTTGCAGTGATGCGATGAGGGTATTATTTCACTAAGTGAAATAAGTCAGTCAGAGAAAGACAAATACCATATGATTTCACTCTTATGTAGAATTTAAGAAACCCACGTTGTATTCGTAGACTAGTATGTAACAGTATTACTGAGTTAGAATGTGAGGAAGTTTTCAGGCATGCAGACATAAGTCAATTGCAATACAAACTTCAGGTTTTGTTTTGTTTTGTTTTTTAATTGGAAACCCTATGTTGTTTTTGGGATGCAAAGGCTATACTTAACACTAGAATTCTTTTTTTTTTTTAAGACTTTATTTACTTATTTTGACGAGAGAGAGTAAGGACAAGCAAGAAGGCTTGTAAGGGCAGAAGGAGAGGGAAATTCAGGCTCCCTACCCAGCAGGCAGCCCAATGCCAGGCTCAGTCCCAGGATCCTGGGATCAAGACCCGAGCCACTCAATCAGCTAAGCCACCCAGTTGCCCCAACACTAAAATTCTTCACTGGCAAAACAAAAGTCATCATGTGTGGGGTAATAATGTTGACGAAACTTACAGGTATTGGAAAATGTATCTTATTTAATATGGAAATTAGTCAGGAGCTCATCTGATGAACTATGATCCTCCATGGTTTTTACTAAGCATCTGGAGTGTAAAAGCATTAGATCCCGTGAGGGCTGCAAGAATGTGCCAGAAATGGAAGCCCTGCTTTTAAGGAGGCTGTTTTTAGTAATGAAGGATTATAAAGTATTTTTATAATCTCCAAGTTGATTATAACTTTTGAGAAAACTGTAGTAGTTTCTAAAATGGTCTTACAATGTGTTACTGTAACACTTTCAAATTTTATGTACATTTGCGGATTGACTTTTCATAGGTCCTCTCAACGTGTAATAAGCTTTTTAAGAAACAGGCTTTTCTAGCTCAATAATTCTCTGTATATGATAAGCACAAAGGTCATTTGAAGATATTTATTCTTTTAGGCCTATTAATTCCATTTTATTCCATCGACTATGAAGTTTGGTAAAAAACCTGGTTTGAATGTTGACAAGAACAGGAAGGACTGGTCTTAACTATAATTATTAAAAATGGTGTATCAGAGACTTGTTGGAGTAAAATTTTTGTCGCATTGTTCAAGCTGCAAAGTGGAAATGCAAAGGTACACCTCAGGCTGCAGTTTTGTTTCAGGAACGAAGTTCTCTGTGTTAATCTTTCTCTTGCATTATACAGATGCTCTGGCAATTGTATGTGTTTCTACCCCAATCCTTCTATCTAGTATAAAGGAGAATCACTTCAGACTCCAGCAGATAATACCTCATGCAGTCCCAAGTACGCAGAACATGTTCCATTCTTTTTTTCTGTGGATAACTAAGAATGAAGGCCATTGTACTCCTGAGGGGATTTTCTTCCATACCACTAATGACTACTATGAATTTTGCTATTGCACTGAACGCTATATAGAAGGTATATTTGTATAAAGTAAGAGGAGAGTGATTTATCACATGTGCTCTGTAACAATTGACTCTGTCAACTTGGCTGGGCCACAGTGCCCAGTCATTGGGCCAAACAATATTCTGGATGTTTCTGTGAAGGCATTTTTGGATGAGATTTACATTTTAATCACTGTCTTTAAGCAAAGCAGATTACTTTATCCAATCAATTGAAGGCCAGAATAAACAAAAGACTGGCTCTCCTGAGCAAGAGGTGATCTTGAAGATTGCCCTTGGACTTCCCTGCTGTATTGGCTCTTCCTGGATCTCCAGCAGACTGCCTTTGGTCCAGAACTGTAATTTTCTCCTGAGTCTCAAGCCTCCCAGAGTCCTCTGTCAGATTTTGACCCATACAGCCTCCACAGTCACGTGAGCCAATTCCTTAAATCTCTTACTGTATAAGTGTGTATCCTTTTGGTTCTGTTTATCTAGAAAACCCTGACTGATAGACACCATCCATACCATCCCTCTTTTTCTGTCTTGTCTTTCTGTTTTGATCATGGAGGGGAAACAGAGATGTACTTAAGAATATGGACTTGAGAGCTCCCAGATCTATGTGTGTAACCAAGACCTTTGTCCTGAGTTTCTGATAAACTGATGGACATCTCCATCTAGAGTTCTGTTGAAAAACTCAATCTCAGCACAGCCTATGCTAACTCATCATCTTCTTGCTCTACCTTCTTTAACATCACCATCTACCCAAACATTTAAACTGGAAAACCATGAGATGTCTTAGATTTTTTCTTTATTGTTTCCTTACCTATTTTGTCTACCTTTTCACAGAAAATATTTATCGAGTTCTTACCACATGCCAGGCACTATTTAGACTTTGAGAGCAGGGGAATACTGTCAATTCAATCTTCTAAATATTTCACAAATCCATCTTTTTCTTCTTCACCTTTTCTACTCTGATATAAATTTGAACTTTTCACCTTTCTCCCTTTTTCACTGCCTCCAGTATGGCTTCCTCTGATCTCAACCTCAATCATGTGTACATTATTGTCACCTATTTGCCATGCCTGTGGACTCTCTTGTCCCTCTGCCTGTCCTGATTTTTTCATGTTATATTATTTCCTTAGTAGTATTATTTAGAACAATTTGTTTTTTAAAATCAAGTAAGTCTATTTAACAGGACATTTTAAGTTATTACTGTAAATGGCATCAGTTGCCATAATAGATGGTAAAACTAAATATAATAATCCTAATTTAAAATAATAGCTAACATTTATTAAGTGCTCTTTTGGTCAGGCTCCATTCTAAGAATTAATTCATTTATCTTTGAAACCATTTGATTATGTAAATGCTATTTTCATGAATCCTGTCTTATAGTTATGGAAACTGAGGCACAGAATAAATTAACTTATTCAAGATAATTAATTATAGATCAGAGACTTCAACCTAGGTGCTCTGACTCCAGAGCCTACACTGAACAGATGCTTTTTCTTTTATATAATAAAAATATGGAAAGATACTATGTAAAAAAATCACTCCCCCCCCCACAAAATTCTACATTATTTAATGTCCAAACTATGTATCACCTAAAATCATTTCCATTTTCAAGATATTGGGAAACAATCTTCTATGTAATTCTCCCTAAACCCTTCAGAAACTTTTTTTTCTTTTTTTGGGGGGGGGGATTGATCCATTTGCTCCCATGCTTAAAGTCTGTGAACAACTCCTTTAGACTAAGAGATTAAATTAAAAATCCTTTGCTGGCACGTAAGGCCTCTGATGATCAACATGCCGCCTTGTGACGAGAATTTTCCCTTGCCAGTCTGCCACGGCGCTGGATGACATGCTCACACTTTCATGACTAGGCTATGCTCTTTTATCTTCTCATGCTTTCCACATGCTGTCGCTTCTGCCTGGAACGCTTTTCCACTCAGGGAGCCTCTTTTCATTCCTTAAAACTCAATAGAAGCATCACATCCTTAGTCAAGGCGGCTCTGATTCTCAGATAGTCTTTTCTGTGCTCTTAAACACTGTACCTCTCTCTCTCTCTCTCTCTCTTTTAATACATGTGTTATGTTATATTAATTAGCTTGCAGAACTCTTCTCCTCACTGACTGTGAGAGAGTGGAGAACAGGAGCAGTTTCCTACTTATCCTTCCACGCCCACGGCAGAGCACACTGCCTGGAATGTACTCGTTGTTTCAGCACGTGTCCAAGGGCGGAGGGCGGCTGTTCTGTTTGCCATATTCAGACACAACCTTGATTCCATCAGAGTTCTGTAAGGACTGTTATTTTTTTATTTTTTCCCAGTCTGCTACGAGGATCTGGACTCTAATAACTGGGTAAAATCCACTGGAAGCCTATATATTTAAACATTTTGAATGGATAAATGTGTAATTGACTTCCTGAATGAATAAATGAAAGATTGGTTTAGGATGAGATGTCTTTGGGATGTTATGAAGGGAAGCATTCCTATATACCAGAGGACCTTATCTGACTCTGAACAAATATTTATTAAGCACCCAGGCCCTGAAGATCCCATAAGGACAAAATACCAGACTTGGTTTCCTGGGGCTTACAATGTAGAAAGGAATATCAACAATCCAGCAACAACTATGGTCCAGTGAGCTGTGCGCCATGATGGAGGAAAAAGAAAGGACCTCAGAGCATACAGCAGAGATTCTATCCCAATCTCAGCAAGTTCACAGAAGTGTTCCCATTGAAGCAATAACTCTGCTTGGGTTCTTTTGAGGGATAGAATTTAGCTTGGGGAAAATGTGTAAGGGGAGGGTTCTCCTCACAGAGCAGGTACCCTGTAATACAGAATGCCTACTCTTGAAGGACCTAAGAAGCTTTTCCTAATGCTTTGAGGCAGGAGCAGATTCAGAAGGTCTGGATCAGGGAGCTACAGGATTTGGGGAGATATGAGTGCTGAAGCTGAAAAGATTAAAAAAACAAAAACAAAAACAAAAACAGATCTTAAATGACTTTATGAGGCAGAATTTTGACCAGTTCTCGAAGTCATCTTTTTTGAGTAGAATGAATTTCTACCAAAAGCAAGGATAAAGGACTAAAGTTTTTGACATCAAATCATTTTTTCCCCTTACTCAAGATCAGAAGTATGAGTGAAGAGGTACTGGCAAGACCCAATAATTTCTAGATACTTCTTTTCTTACCACCACCCCCTAGAGAACAAATATAGTAATTTAGGCAAAAATTATAAATGGAAAAACGTATAGGATTTGATAGAAAATCAGACACGAAGCTTTAGTGTTCCTTGGATGTGTGACATGAAGAACTAAGGGCATTCAGGATGATGGGCAGCTTTCTAGTATAGATATCTTGGTGGATAGTGGTGTTACGCAGCACAACGGAAGGGATCTGGAGAGTAAAGGAAGCTGATTTACTACACGACAGATCAGAGTTTGAGGCCCCAACAGCATATTCAATAGGCCAGGAAGGAGGAGTATCAAATTTGCTTTCTTTGTGCATGTGGAAAGAGTTACTTCCTGCTTTGAGCCCCAGTGAAATGTATCTTCCAATGAAACTTTGTGTAACAATACTAAACATTCCCAAAGCAAAGAAAGCTTAGAACATTGCTTTCTAGTTAATCACCTCTTAATTCACATTTCATGAGAATTTGGGGGCCCCTATGCCACCCCAAAGACGGGGCCTAAAGGAGGCTGTAGGAGACTGTAGCCAATGCTAAACATAAGCTGTGGAACAACAATAATCTTTTTTTAAAGAAAAAGTTAGTTTTTATTAAAATAAGAAAATGGCTATGCTTTAGTTGTTTTAAAATCAATTATAAAATATGAATTTAATTTAGTTTTAATTTCTTTGAGTCACTTCCACTTATTTCTTGGAGTAAACTAAACAATGTGGCTGTTATTTCAGCTCTAGATTATATTTTCATTAAAAGAAAAATGAAAGCAGTTGGATCACGTACTGTGTTAATCAACCAGAAGGCGAAACTAAATTCCCTGTCATTCATCTCAGATTTGGGTTTTGCCTACACCAACTTTGGGGGACATATGCAGGAAGAAATAACTAACTTATATAGCACTGGTCTTGAAAACTTAAAATAGTGGTGAATGTTAAAGCCCCCTCGACCTCCCCACCCAGCCCTTAAACCAATCATTTGCTTAGAATATGAGCTTGGCCATAAGTTAACAGACCAGACGTGCTTTAAAGAAATGATGGCCCCCTTAAGGAAGACGTTTTACCCTTGGTGGGGGAGGACTGGAGATGGTGGATACACAGAGAGGACTGGGGTTATCTCCTTTTAGACACTCATAATTTTAGGTCAACTATCCTCTAATTTCAAAATTATATAATTTTAGATCTGGAAGAGGGCATTTTGGCCAAGCTCCTTGCTTCACAGTGTTTTACAATGGTAGGTCTGAGAGGTGAAATGACTAGTCTAAGCTATTTTAACTAATTAATAGCCTGTCCTGCCATAAATTCATGTCCTTTTGCTGCCAGTCTAATTTTATTTTTATAACATTGCAGCTGGGGGTAAAAATATGTCTTAGGGCTTTGAAGTTTGAGTATTTTGAAAATTAGAAACTGACCTGCAACAATAGAGCTTATCTATAATATTGTAGAAATTCTTTTAGATCCAGCTCTTCTACTATCTACACAAATGTGTACAATAAAATTTTTAGGACCTCTGTTTTCTTAAGTAGTGACTAAGGGCCTTGGGGTAGATGAGATTTAAGGCCCTTTCTGGTTCTCTGATTCTAATTTCCCTTGCTAAAGACCTTGGAAATTTACAAGAAATATATCCCTTTCACAATAGTAATAGAATTGTCTTCCTATAAATTTTTCCTTTTGTAAATGTAAACTATGCAGAGGGCGTAAGTAAGATTTAACTATTTTAAAAGATACAATTACCTTGGTTATGGCTAGATTTCTATCTTCATAGTACGGTCCCTGTGGATCCAATTTGAGGAGGGGAAGGTGGGAGGCAATGGAAGAGCCACAGCATCGCTCTCTTTCTCTGGACCCCAGAGTTAAAAATTATTATCCCTAGCCTTTCAAAATTTATACAAGAGGAAAAAAAAACAGAAAAACTTAAAAATATATAGCTATAAATAGCACTTTGGTTCTGATTTTATTGTTTTTTCAAACTCTGCACATTTTATTCTGGGGACTTTGTTCGAACACATGTAATTACCTAAGCTAAGCAGTTTTTCATACTTTCAAAGCTCTGGCATTATTGCACCTGTACGACGGCTTTATAATTCAGTAGTAATTGAACAGCAATTATTTTTCATGATGCATGTACATTTTTATATCAGATTGTTGGCAGATATTCTTTATGATGATGTCGTTTTCACTAATGAGGAAATTAGAGCGAGTTATCTCACAGAGTGAGATGTCTTTTTCTGACTCATTTCCTAGCTCTTGATATGGATTGCAGAAAAGTTTTTGTATTGTAAAACTGCATCCACAAAAGGGAACAATGTTATCTGTGAATCCATGGAGGGCAAGGAGAGTGTTGAACTATTTTATAGGAACAGTAAGATCATGTGTGTCTTGTCCATATTATGGACTCTGGTATTAAACGCTTATATGCAACTATGTATACATTTAGATTATAAGATTCCAAGAGAACAAAGATCAAACTTTTTAAGGTTTTTACAATGTTTGCTTAACGTAGGTCCTCAAAGGACAGAATGACAGACTAACTTACTCAAAAATTTGGCATAGCACAACAGAGCAGAGGACTGGCATGGTTTTCCAGTGAACTCAGGCACCAAATCAACTCAGTCTAGAGCCTTTAGGACCAATAAAAATTTAACAATTGTTGAATACTTGTTGTATGTAACATATATTGAATACTTCTTGCATTTTGCTTGATGCTAGGGATTCAAAGGTGAGTAAGAGCTGATCGTTAACTTTCAATTTCCCCCATATGTATTTATTCCATATATATTCCATATGTACATATTCCATATATATCCATATATCCATATATATTCCATATATACATATTCCATATGTATATATAGGATATCTAATATATATATAGATATATATGTCACTATGACTAGATTACTTAATTCAACCAAGAAATATTTATTTAATATTTGTTTGTGTTAAAAAACTATAATAAATAGAGAGGACTCAGAGAAAAAGACACAGATCTGGCCTTCAAGGAATTCAGTCTGATGGTTGAGATTGAAATAAAAATAAAATTAGAAAACAGTGACAACTGTTCTCATAGATGTATGCACAGGACACTATGGGATAACAGATAAAATACACTTTAATGTGACTATATACAAAAAGCTCTCTGGAAGAGGTATGCTTGGATCAAATCTCAATGAAGAGCAAGGGGTTATCCAGGCCAAGAAAGAAGGGAAGTGGGGTGCCTGGGTGGCTCAGTGGGTTAAAGCCTCTGCCTTCGGCTCAGGTCATGATCTCAGGGTCCTGGGATCGAGCCCCGCATCAAGCTCTCTGCTCAGCAGGGAGTCTGCTCCCCCATCTCTCTCTGCTTGCCTCTCTGCCTACTTGTGCTCTCTGTCAAATAAATAAATAAAATCTTAAAAAAAAAAAAAGAAAGAAAGAAAGAAAGAAAGAAAGAAAGAAAGAAAAAAGGGAGGTGCATTCTGGGAAGAGGGAGGAGTGAGCCACAGGAAATGGTATGTGAAACCAAAGAGAGAGTTTGAGAACTGCAGATATTTTGATAATACTAGAGCACAGTGAAAAGAAGGGGTGGTGAAAGATAAATTAGATGGGGTGAAATTGTGGAGAGTCTTCAGTCATGATAAAGAGTATAGATTTTATTCTGTAATTAGTAGAATGTCATAAAAAGTTTCCACCTATGTATTGATGGAGTCTGAACTATATTCTAGGGAGCAATGGGGAACATTTTTCCAGCAACAGTAGGAAAAATGGACAGGAGGCCATAGAAACTGGTTAGTAGAGAAGCAATCTTGGTGATAAGTGATGAGAGTCTATTTAAGGGTATTATTAAAACATCTATTTATACAAAATATGCTTTTCATTTCAGCATAGTGTTTTTCTTCTTTTGATATTAAATACATATTAGTATTAGTGGCTGCGTGTGGGGAGATGCACATCTACCTCCGGTGAACCCAGAGCATCCTGCACTTCTCTGGATAGAAGGCAGAGGGCGCATGTCCACAGAAATACTGAATTCTGAGTGCTCTGCGCTTAGCCTGAAAGCCAGCAGAGGGCAGGCAAACTCACCATTACTGAGCCCTAGGGAGCACCTGCACATACTTTTGGAGGACTACAGTGTATGTTCAGTGAGGAAAGAGCTTCATTTCCTCCAGACCTACTGGAGAGATACCGCAGTGGAAACATTCAGTGTGGAAAATTCTCCCTGTCCCCATCCCAACCCATGACAGCTGTGTGTTTTGGGATCTCCAAGACTTCGTTTTTCGTATTGAAGTATTATTAAAAATACAGTTTATATTTATTTCGGGAGAACAATACAATGATTCCATATTTCTATCCATTACTCAGTGCTCATCACTAGTGTACTCTTAATCTCCTTTATCTATTTCATCCGTCCATCCCCCCACCCACCTTCCCTTTGGTAACCACCTGTTTGTTTGCTGCATTTAAGTCTTAGTTTGTTTGTTCTTAAACAAACTATATATATATACACACACACACTATACTACATATAGTATATATATATAATGTGTATATATATGTGATATATATGATGTATATATATGATGCAGAATGTATATATTCTATCTTCTTTAATCACTCATCTATGGATGGACTTAGCTATTGCAAATAATGCTGCAGTAAACATAGGGGTGCATATAGCTTTTTAAATTGTATTTTGTTTTCTTTAGATAAATACTCAGTAGTGGAATTATTGGATCCTCTGGTAATTCTGTTCTCCCTTTTTAATTTTTTTTAAAGCTTTTATTTATTTATTTGAGAGAGAGGCAGTGAGAGAGAGCATGAGAGAGGAGAAGGTCAGAGGGAGAAGCAGACTCCCTGTGGAGCTGGGAGCCCAATGCAGGACTCGATCCCGGGACGCGGATCATGACCTGAGCCAAAGGCAGTCGTCCAACCAACTGAGCCACCCAGGTATCCCTCTCCATTTTTAATTTTTAAAGAAATCTTCCTACTATTTTCCACTGTGGCTGCATCAGTGTACATTCCCACGAGTAGTGCACAAGGGTTCCTTTCCTCCAGATCCTTGACAACACTTGTTTTTTTCTTGTCTTTTTTATTCTAGCCATTCTAACAGGTGTAAGGTGATATCTCATTGTAGTTTTGATTTACAATTCCCTGATGACTGGTGACAGTGAACATCTTTTCATGTGTCTGTTTAAGGGAATTTTAATGGGGATAGAAAACAGGGTACACATTAGTGAGTCATTAAAAAGTGAAAATTTGCAAATATTTCTGACTGATTTAAGTATTTGTGCTGGGGGAGGAGAAATCTGTTGATTCCCAGGCTTCTGGCTGGAGAAATTTCACGATGATATTTCCTGAGACAGTTTGGTGGAGGGACTTTGTGGTGGGAAACTTGATGGGATTGCAGAAAATAATGAACTAAGTTTTTTATGATGCTTTGGAGAAGCCTATGGATCATACAGAAAAGAGATATCCAGTATATTCATATCTGAAGTTGTGGAGGCAAACATGGATCAGAGATACAGATTGAGTCATCTATTTACTGATGCTAGAGGGAAACATAAAAGTGATTGATGCAATTCAAGAAGGATGGGGAGAGAAAAACAAAGGCAATACAGAACATCTTGGAGAATTTTAATATTTAAGACAGAAAAAGTGTTCTGTCATTGGAACATAGGAAGAAAATGGGAATGATTGCACAGGGAAGGGATTGCACAATAGAGTAAAAAGAACTGATTGTCAAATGTCAAGTTAGATAAGAGATAAAATGTGACATGTGACTTAATATCTTTGATGAGGAACCAATTTCACTGGTACATTAAGTGCCATACTGAAGGTGTTTAAAAGTGCTCAGGGCATGTTACTTGATGCCTGTATAAGATGCTTATATAGGAAGCGAGGACACAATCTGTTGATATTTGAGCAGGGCCTGAACAAAATAGGAACTTGCCTTGTGGAAATGGTGAAAAAGAATCCTATCCAGAGTATGAGCAAAACCCTGAAGTCTGATAAACCTGGAATATTTGGGTCACCGTGTGGCTGGGAATAACCTGGTCCTCCCCCTCCTCTAGGCCTCCAATTTTCCACATGTGCCCCTCACCCCAATCAAGCCGAAGAAGAAGCCAATTGGTAAGGGAGCTTCAGAAACAGAGTTTTCAGATGGCAGACCCCAGTGATACAGAGCCAAGTAGGAGAAAAGCATGGAATGAACAAGTAATGATAGAGATGGACAGGAGGAGTAACTCAAAAGACATGTCTTCTGTATTGATGCCCAAATATGCTGACTGGTTGGAATGGGCCAGCGATATTGGTTCCAGAAGGATGCAAAAAAGGTGACTTCACTCCCTCTTTCCTGAGTTCCCACACACATTTGGGTGAATGATATTTGACTGGGATATAAAATATGGAAGAAAGAGCAGGTTGGGGCCAGATATTGAGCTTGAATATAGGCATATGGTTAAAGTTCCTGAAAAACACTCGGATATCAATGGAGGACATATGGGCCTGGGCACAAAAACATGAGCCATTAATGATGTTGATTTGGGAATCATCAATGTATAGACTGTCATTTAGAGTGAAGAGAATAGATGAAGTGATCCAGGAAAGGTGTTAGTATAGGCAGAAAAGACCACCAAGGACACTTTCTTGTGAGGGGCTTGACAACTCTGGATCAGATATTGATAATACCTGCTTTCATCAGCCATCCTTCTAGATATTGACGTCTTTGTTGCCAAGGCTATTCATGGTAAGAAGGTTAGTGAAGTGAAAGACTGAGGTTATTCTGAGATTGTTAAGTATTCTAATATTTCTTTTTAAAAAGAACTTCCAGTACCGAGAGAAAGAAACCTTTCGATTGTTTCATTCTTTATTTGCTTGTATTTTTAATGTTTTTAACAAAAATAGCCACACAGCGGATTTGGGTTGACTCATTTCATTTCATTGCCTAATTTCCAAATACCTCCTCTTTTTTTGGCTTGTGTACCAATAGTCATACCCAGTTAATTCGCTTTAAAGAATCTACTTTGGGCCAGACTTTGGCCACCTCTACTGAGAGAAATCAATGACTATTTCCTGAATCTCTTTGTGCTGTGCTGACAGTCTCCATTTAACACCCAGAGAGCACAGAACATTTAGTTGTTGCATTCCCTTACATTTGCAATTCATTTTCTGTGTCAATTCATGTGGCTGATATTATAAAAATCATTTTAAACCTAGTTTAACTTTTCTTTTTTAACGTTTGGCTTATTCATAATTTTATGAGCTATAAATTTTATTGCATTGTGAATTGCCTTTCCCATCTGCAGAGAACTCTGAGGAAGTCCTTGGAGGAATTGCTTAGGATGTGGTAAAAAATGAGAAGAAAGAGACTTGTGTTGTGATTTGGTTCATGTTAGGCCAAAATGTATCCTTGGGTAGAAAATGACCAGGAAGGAAAGATTTGGGATCTTTCTAGTCAATCTAGTTTTATTTGAAGTATTTACTCTCGCTGAACAGGTAAATGCTGTCCACAACATGCAAAATGAGTATGAAATTTAATATAATTGCATGGTTTACTGAAAACAATAGCGCTAATTCATATAAAGTCCTTCTCAGTGAAAGATTTTCTTCAGTGTTAATTATCCAGATAAGCTGTCAACAAGAACTAAAATGATGAGAAAATGCAAGTTTCTAGGGTGTGTGTGTGTGTGTATGAGTGAAATACTGCCTTAGTCTTCCTATAGGTTAAAGCTGGGGTTATTATGATCATACCAAATATTTATTTTGAGATTTCCACACCTATATTTTATTATTAAGCAAAGGCAGAAATATGTAGAAGAAAAATTATACTATTGGTTTCATGTTGGGTTTATTTATACTGACAGAGTCTAAATGACTCAAAGGGGATTAAAAACAGCTACAGTGAATTTTGAGTCCAAGTTCATTTAGTTGATTCAGCACAAATGTGATTTTGTCTGATCACTAACATTTATTGTTTTTATGTTTCTAAAAATGTATAATTATTCCTCTAGAGAGTTTGAAGATGTCCAGTATCAGAGTATTAAGAAGCAGTAGATCCTAGATTTGAATATTGCTCTTCTGGCTCAATCCTCACTCTTTTAATTTTGTTGCCTTATAGACATTTATTACCTTATAGACACAGTCTGTTCATGATACATATTTTCACTGTGTCTGTAAACACCAACATGTCACCAGTGTAGGGCCCTTTCCTCAGCTTTTTCTCCGGTCTATAAAGTTTTTCCCCTAGATATCTATATGTCTAACTTGTTTACTTCCAACAAGACTTTGCTCAGATACCTTCTCAAGTAAGCATGCACAGGGCTTCCTCTTTAAAATTGCTTTCTGTCTGTTTCCCCACTCACACATTAGGGTGACCAACTTGTCCTGGTTTGCTTGGGATTTTTCCTGTTTTAACACTGCAGGTCCAACATCCTAGAAACCCCCTCAGCCCAATAAACCTTACACTGCCTAAGTTTTTAACCTATTCATCCATCCATCCATTCATCTGCACAGATACCACACAAACATGTGTGTGCATGTGCACACACATGCGCACGCACATACACACATTTAACTGAATATTTCCCTATTGTAGAGTTAAGTCCCATAATAGCAGGATGCTTTGCTATTTCCACCCCACCCTACCACCCATGGAAACATCCCATGACCTCAAAGTAGTGCTCAAAAAAATACTTGTTAAATGAATGAAAAAATTTATATGTCAGGGCAGATTAGTAAAAATTAGAATAGAAAGGCCATGTTGATATTCCATCTGTTCAAATAGCTACCAGAATTATGTTCTGATTTTTATCATTTTTCGAGCTCATACTTACAGGTAAACTCTGAATGAGTCAGAGTTTCCAAATGTAATGCCTTAAACACAGGGAGTTTGAACTGAAAATTGAGATTTATATAATGAAAATGCTGATTCATATCAGAGTTGTGCTATGGGATAATCAGATTGGATAGAAACTTTCAGTGTGTCTCAGTCTGTTGGAGACACTGATAGAAAAACAAAGAAAAGAGAAGGAAATAATGGGCCTAAAAGAGCATTGCAGAACTAGCTTGGCATCTGACTTTAAAGAAGGCATGGAACAGTACGTAGTAGCAGATTGAGATTCAAATTCAATCAACCAAAATGTGCTTAGGCACTTTTATATGTAGCATACAGATATATGTTACCTAGTGACACAAAACAAAACAAAACCAAGCAAAACAAAACACCAGAACACAAATATAAGAAACCTGGGTGTATTTAAGATGGCGTTAGGGAGAAAAATTTTTCATTTACCCTTCAAAGATTCTTCCAGCTTGTCTAAGAATTAAGTTGACATGAGACAGACTAACAGAAAAAAAAAAATCAAATTTGTTTTCATGTGTATGGGAATGCTACGTCCATTAGGGATTCAAAACAGAAAGGCAAAATGAGGTCGATATGCCATCCTGTACTAAGGAATGGGATAGGGCCTTGGGCTTCACAGGGGGAGGAGGGCAATTCACAGGGTGATAAGAAGAGCAGATGTTTGGTGATTAGATGTTCACTCAGCCATACAGATGGGTCACTCTGATAAAATTTATCTCTGGTAATAATTCTAAATCTGGAAAAGACCTCCAATTTATATTCCTCTAGGTAGGAAAGAGGGGCAAAAGTTTCTCTTAATACCACAAGATCTCCATTTGAAACTTCAGGTCAAAATAACTCAGATTTGGGGGATTCTTGCTCAGAATCCCTTCAATGTCATCAATGCAAGTACTACAAGTAAAAATGAAGACATTAGCCCAGGGAAATGGCATGCTTTATCAGGTTTACTCAGGTAGTCTCTCCCTACACGTCTTTATTATGTTTTCTTCTTAGCTTATGTCCTGGCCCTGTGGCTAAGCATAGTTACCTTTCATTTTTCCCCTAACCCTTTCTCATTTAAACTTCTGTGGTTTGGGTCTTTCTCCTCTTTCACTATCTACCACACTCATTCAGTCATCAAGCTGCTTCCATTTCACCTTCAGATATTTCTCAGATGGTCTCCTCTTTTTTATCCTTAGTGTCACTTAGTCAGCCTTTATTATCCCTTGGCATAATTATTATAAGAGATTTCCTATTGATTACCCTGTCTCTACTTTGGTGACATTACAGTCCCTTCTCTGTTTAGCTGCCATTGTCTCCTCTTTACTGAGCCACTCTCTAGGATGAAGCCCTTGCTCCTTAAGAAGACTCACTTTGCTCACCATATTCTGGTCTCTACTTCTCCCCTTAGGGCTCTTTCTGCTTCAACATCGAACTACTCACAGTTCCTAACACAACTATGGCCTTTCTTTCCTTTGGCCCATGAAGTTTCCTATTTTGTCAACACTATCCTCTCCAGTTGGCTAGGTTTTCTTCACATTTCCAGATAGATTTCAGCTTTCCCGTCCTCTAGGAAGATGTCCCTATGCTTCGGTCAATGGCAAGTGACATGCTCTTTCTCTGTGCTTCTATTTCACTGTTCTTGAAGATATTACATTATTACTATCTATTTATATCTCCTTTCTCCAGTTTGTCCTCTCTTGAAGACATGGAGGGAGTCTTACTCCTCTTTAAATTGACAGCATCTGGCAAAGTACTTGCTGATAAGACAACTGTTTATTGAATGACAGAATAAATGAATGAGTGTTTATATGGCTTCACTCCTATCAGCATTACATCTATGGGCAAGCTCATTCATTGATCGGCAAAGGACATCCTTTTAACTCTCTTTTCAAAGGAATCTCTTTTGTTTCTCTCATGGAGAATCTTCTTTTACTTCGACACCTGACAAATGAGTCACACCTCAGCTGTAATGAAATTTTCCTTCTACTGCCAATTCTCTGTTCCTCATGGAAGGATCCATGTTAAAACTTTTTACTTTATTCCCTTCAGACTATTGTAATAGTTTTTTGGCTGGGGTCCCAGCACACATAATTAACAGACTTCAGTTGGTATGAAATGTTGCCGCTAAAATCCAATCCAACACTAGATCAAATAAGCACATAACTCTGGTTTTTGTGTCATCAAAATTAGAGATGGAAAATTATTATTAGTTCCGCATAGCCCCATTCCTCTGGGGAATTAAGGCAAAATTATTCCCCTCTGGTGTTTTGTCCAGTGAGTTTAAGCGAATCAAGCAACAGGTCCTCTGCTATTTCCCTTGGGAGAGTCTTTCACTCTCAAATAGAAATGATTAAAAAGAAGGAGGAAAAGAAGAAGAAAAAAAAAACCCTTCAACTTATATTAGGTTTTCTTAACTTTTTTCTCTCTAGCCTCTGCTAGGTTGCATCTGAACATGATAGAGTGTATCTTTTGACCAAAAGGTTTATTTTCCTTTGTGATGCTCATTGAAGGCATCGCCTTTATAATGACCCATTTAATCCCAGTCACTTGGAAATGAGTTAAATACTGCCTCCTTCACACAATCTAAATTGGTTTAACATCTTTCAATGCAAGTTATTTGTGTAATTCCCTGCACATGCTAATGTGTACACCTCAATCTGACTACATAGACATCAGGTCCAAACAAATGATTTCAGGGGCCTGGGAGTGAATTGCTGTATTGATCTATTAAATAGACCTAAAATGCTTGTTTGGATTTGGAAGTCACTTGCAATCAGCCACATCTCAGTGAAAGCTTTAGTCTGAGAATGACTTAGTAGTAGGATGCAAAGCTGTTGCCTAACTCCCTATAGGTATCAGTATTCCAAAGAATTTCTCCGAAGGTTTTCGCTACTAGCAGGCTTTGCTATGAGACTTGATGTCAGTTTCCTCCATTAAAATAATTCTTGAAATTAAGTTATGGTCATGGGGGAGAATTTTCCCATGAAAATCTCTTCACAGTTACATACTACATTCACTAGGGAGGAGTTTAAGACAGGGGAAAGGGAGCTTGCTGGAATTTGAAACCAGATGGACTTTCATTCAAATCCCAATTCTTCTACCTTCTAGTGAAACGTTAAAAATGTTATTTGCCTTTCTAAATCTCTGATTTCTCATTTAAAAATTGGGAATGGTAAAATAATACTCAGATGATTGTTGTGGGGATTAAATGAAATAACATATGTGGTGTATCATGGTAGACACTCAATAAAATTTTTATTTCTTTCTCCCTTCCCATAGTCTTGCTAAGAAAACTATTCTACTACGTAAATCAATGAGGATGTGTTGGAAAAGGTAGATAAATTTACCTGGAATAAATTTAAAATCTATTTTATAGAGTTAGAAAATCAAGGTACAGTTTATGTTTAATTATTAATAAATTACTACAAATGTCATTAAATCAAAAGTTCCATACAAGTTTAAGATACTACTGCTACTGCTAATATTATCCACTTCATGATTCATCACATCCCTTAATAGTTTCCTCTTCACCAACAAATCCCTTTAAACTTTTTTCCAGTGTATCTTTTATATCCTCAAATATTATTTGGGGCATCTCCATCTTGCCGGTTTGCATCAATAGTAAGTACATGAATCATTATAAAAAGTCATCTCATATGTTCTGGAGGCCCTTCCCTCCCCTTATTACAATCAACCAGTCAATAATATTAACTAAGGTCTTGAAGAAAGCAGTGTGTGTGTGTGTATGTGTGTGTGTGTGCATGTGTATGTTGTTTGGGGGGTGCACAGGAGTGTTGAGCAAAAAGTGAAAGAAGAAAGCATTATGCCAATTAACTGGATCCTGTCTCCAAAGTGTTCATCATCCTCGAGGCTGATTTTTGACGTATGTGAAGCTTTATTATTTGTTTTGTGTTACTATATATCTTACTTTGTTGCATAAGTAAAAGACGATGGATTCTTTGGACTCTTGAGGTGGATGTGGTATGGAGCCCAGCAGGAGTGTCCCGCCTTAACATTACCAGATGGATTTCTCACGAGTCTGGGCCAAGACTGTAGGAAGTCAGTTTGACTGAGGTCCTATAGGACACTCAGGAGAAGATGAACTGCTGAGTGGATTGTGGTATTTAGTATATGAGCTATAAAAAACCTGGTGGTGTCAAGGATTCCTAGATTGTGTTTCAAGCTAAGTTATGATTCAGTAAAGAGAATCCATCCTTTTTTTGCTCTCTGATTTGTTTTCCCACCCAAAAAAAGTTTTTTTGCTGCCTTAGCATTTAAGTTGCATGTTATATTTAAAGAGGTTTTCTAACTTTTTTCCCTTAAATAACTCTGTGAGACAGATCAAAATCAACCCTGGTTGAAGAAAAATAGTTCCTAGAGGCAGATGTTTACTTTAACTTGTTTCTTTCTAGAAATAAGCTCTGATCCCATTAAAAGAAATGTCACAGCAGTATTAATTTGGTTATTTTTACATAAATCTGCATTAATATACAAGACCCTACTCTAGGTATGCAAAATAAAGTTAGCATTAATTAATTAGTGCTACCTCTGTCAACTACATTCAAGTCCATGATTCATAGAGTGAAAGTGGCTGAAACACACAACAGGTATATAAACCAATTAGTGCTAATTCATGCTTAGAGGAGACACATAAAGCAAGTGTTCCTACATGCACACACAAAGAAGGATGTCACAAATAGATACCCTCATGTGTTTAGGTAGAAACATGACCACTCCATTTCCACTCCTCCCTGCCCAGCCCCCCAACCCAAAGAGACATGCCACAAATAACAGCAAACACACTCAGGCTAGAGGAACAGAGAGCCTTTGTCAAGAACTTAATAAAGCTACCATATACAGTTTTTCAAATTGTATTATTATTTTAGCTTTTAAATATGCCCCACTCTGAAAAATTCGATAAATTAAGAAGATTTTTTTAAAGATTTTATTTATTTGTTTGACAGACAGAGATCACAAGTAGGCAGAGAGGCAGGCAGAGAGAGAGAGAGAGAGGAGGAAGCAGGCTACCTGCTGAGCAGAGAGCCCAAGTGGGGCTCGATCCCAGGACTCCAGGATCATGAGTCCTGGGATCATGACCTGAGCCGAAGGCAGAGGCTTTAACTCACTGAGCCACCCAGGAGCCCCAAAATTCGATAGATTTAAATAAGGTGGGGGTAGGGAGCTGAACTGCTCTCTATTGGTGTATTGTGGGGGCGTGGGGGGCGATTTGAGAGGGAGGCAAAGGGAAGGGAAGAACAAGGAGGGAAGGAAGGTGTACCGAGATGTTCTAAGAGGTGAGAAAGTCTGAAATCCTGCCAAGGCTGTCTATATACTTGGATTCACTGGAGCAGACAATATTATATCGGGGGAGATTATCGAACAATACGAGGACAAAACTTTGAGGGCAACTATCATTTATGAAAATGAGGAAGAAAAAATGCCCATGAAGGAGATTAAAAGCAAGTTTTCCTTTTCCTGAATATGCTCCACCTTGTTAATTTTCATAGTACTGACACAGCACATAGCTCAGAGTGTGGTTATCCCCATCTTGGACCATCTCTAACACCTTTTTTTCTGAGCTCTGGACTTGGGAGAAAAATGGGAAGCCACCTAATTTTCACCAACAGGAGAATTAATAAATAGCTTGTATTACATTCACATATGAACATTATACAGCAGGTAAATTGAGCAAACTAGTAGCAAGGAAAAAAAACCTCAAGAATTTAAGGATGAATGGGGAAAATGTGCAAAATATATATCCAGTGTGACACCATGCATATTTAGTTTAAAAACTAAAAAAAAAAAAAAAGTTATTGTCATGGATGCATACATAGGAATAGGAATGATAAACAAGAATTTCGGGATAGAGTTCAAGTTCAGAGTGAGGGTAGAGGGAATGGGATTGGGTAGAGTTTATACACAGGCTATATAGCTCTATCTGAAATATCATATTACTTTCTTTTCTGTAAGAATAGAACTTTCACCCAAATTTAAAAGGGCGCTTGGCTGCCTAGCTAGAGATTATGTTTTCCAGTCTCTCAAATGACTATGCTATTTGTATGCTCAAATGACTAAGTTCTTAGTAGCGTGATTAGAAGTGATGTCTGTGACTTCCCAGTCACTTCCTTAGAGGAAATTGCTGTTCTCTGCACCTTCTTCCCCTTTCCTAAGTGCTGGAGTATGGGTATAATACTGGTAATCTTGTCCTAACCCTGAGGACATGGACAATATTCCGGGGCAAGTGTCCTTGGGCCAATGGCCTCATCTGATGCATATGCTAGTAATTCATTAATGTTCATTCCTATGTCTTATCATGTGAATACACCACGGTTTATCCTGTTGAAGGACATTTAAATCATTTCCCATTTGGGGCTACTAAGAATATCCTTATATATGTGTCTTCTTTCTCAAACATAAGAGTTTCTCCAATGTATGTTATGTCTTAGCCTGTTTGGGCTACTGTAACAAAATTATTATCATCTGGGTGGCTAATAGACTAACTTTTATTTCTCACAGTTCTGGATGATGGAAAATCCGAGATCAAGGTGACAACAGAGTCAGTGTCTGATGAGGACCCTGCTTGGTGATGGCCACCTTTCCTCTGGGTCCTCAGATGGCAGAAGGGGCAAGGGAGATTTTTCTAGTTCCTTTTATAAGGGTACTGATCACTGAGGGTTCCAGACTCATGACCTAAATCACCTGCCTCCTAATATTATCACCTTGGGAATTAGGTTTCAACATATGAATGTGGGGGAGACACAAACATTCAGACCGTGGTATATATATTTAGGAATAGAATGGATGAATTATAAGCTATGTCTATGTTCAATTTTCCTTAGCACTGTGAGAATAAACTTTTTCCTAAGTGGCTGTAACAATTTAAATCATCACCAGCAGTGTGTTGGAGGTTCTCACTTTGTTTTTGATTACTTTTTTATTTTTTAATTTATCATCATTTTAATTTTCACAAAATCAATTATTCACTTTTTTCCTGAGATCTTAATGTACATTTTTCTGAGTATCAATGAGGATAGGAATTTTTTTTAAACACTGTACTTGAGAGAGAGAGACAGAGTACGCACAGGAGCAAGAGCAGGGGGAGGGGCAGAGAGAGAGAAAGAGAAGTAGACTCCCCGCTGAGCAGGAAGCCCTATAGAGGGCTCTATGCCTCCTCCCCCTACCGTGAGATACTGACCAGGAGCCCTGAGCCCCAAAAGCAGACACTTAACCTGCTTATCCAACTGAGCCTTCTCCCGAACCGATCCAAGGACAAGCATCTTTGCACAGGCTTGGGGCTACTTACCTTTGCTGCACAATGCGCATTCCTGTGTCTGCTGATTTTTCTATCATGTTGTCTTTTGCTTATTGATTCTCCATAAAATCTTTTGTTAAAAGCGTTTAGGGAGAGTCTCCTGTTCTGTGATTTGTCTTCCTTTTTTTTTTAAAGATTTTATTTACTTATTTGTTTTAGAGAGAGAGAGCACACAGGGAGGAGCAGAGGTGGAGGGAGAGGAAGAGAGAGAGAATTCCCCGCGGACTACACAGGAGCACGGAGCCCCAGGAGGAGCTCGCTCTCGAGATGCTGAGATCGAGACTCCGCCCCTACCCAAGAGTCAGCCGCTTCACTGACTGAGCCACCCAGGCACCCCTCTGTGATTTTTCTTTTTAACTCCTTATGTCTTTGGATGAATTCAAGTTTTTCGATTCACTGTAGCAATATGCCAATCTTTTACTATCATAAGCCTGACTTTTATGCTTTTTTGTTTTATAGAGGTTATAATCTTTTTTTTAATAAAGATTTTATTTATTCACTTGACAGAGAGAGAGATCACAAGTAGGCAGAGAGAGAGGAGGAAGCAGGCTCCATGCTGAGCAGAGAGCCTGATGTGGGGCTCGATCCGAGGACCCTGAGACCATGACCGAGCCTAAGGCAGAGGCTTTAACCCACTCAGCCACCCAGGTGCCCTTTATAGAGGTTATAATCTTGATTCAAAATCAAATAGAGCAAGTAAAGAGGTAATCGGTAAAGAATGGTTTTAAAAAAAAAAAGGAAAAGAGTTTTGGTGCCCGTTTTAGTATCATTTAAGAAATCTCTGGACTCAGAGGTTGCAAAGGTGTTCTATATTTTATTCTATAATTTCCATAGGTTTACCTTTCATACTTTCCTTAAATCTACAACTAGTAACTGATTTCTGGATATGATATGGGTTAAGAATCAAATTTAATTAATTTCCATGTAGATAACAAATTGTCCTAGACCCACTGATTTAATAACGATTATTCCCCCCCAATCTGTAGTTCCTGCTTCGTGCTATTTGTGTGGGATTATTGTAGGACACTCTCTTTTCCGTTATTCCACTTATAGAGCCCCATGAAAATGCCACATGTTCCTATTATAACTTTAATAGAAGTGTTGGTGTTAGATAGGACAAATCTCCTTCTCCTCCTCTTCTAATAGAAGGTTACCTTGAAAAGTCGTGTTTCTTTGCTATTCTATCTTACCTTCAGAATCAGATTGTCATCTTGTTCCATTGCATTTGTAGATTCCATTGTTCTTATAGATTAATCTGGGGAATAATTTTGTTATTAATTTGTTTTTAACTTTAGGTAAACACAATTTTTTGTTTTTGTTTTTATTTGACACAGAGAGAGAGACACAGCAAGAGAAGGAACACAAGCAGGGAGTGGGAGAGGGAGGGAGAAGCAGGTTTCCCACCGGGCAGGAAACCTGTCATAGGGCTCCATCCCAGGACCCCGGGATCATGACCTGAGCGGAGGGCAGATGCTTAACGACTGAGCCATGCAGGCACCCAGCACACTTCTTTTGTGTAACTTTATCATAAGCCTGACTTTTATGCTTTTTTGTTTTATAGAGGTTTTACTCTTGATCCAAAATAAAACAGAGCAAGTAAAGAGGTAATCAGTACAGAATGGTTAAAAAAAAAAAAAGAAAGGAAAAGAGTGTTGGTTGTTGATTCAAGGAGAAATTTGTACTTTCAGGAAAAGAAAATACCTTATATGGAAACAATGAAAGTGCAGGTCATAAAGGAAAAGCATGAGGAGTAAAGTATGTGGTTGAACTTGAAGAAGGAGATAAGGCAGTAGGGGCCATGCTGGCTACCAGCTGGCCCAGATTGGTGTAGGATGGCTCAGCTGCATTCTGGAACACTCCCTGAGGGAGAGAGCAGAGGATCCTGAGGTAAATACTGAGGGTGGGAAAGAATGAGTTCATTATGTAAATAATAGTTGCAAGCCAGATGTTCATAGCTTGGGTATACCTTACTTGCCTAAGGCAGTTGTACAATGCATTTTGAGCAAGTTTTCATATCCTCGGGGGCCTTGCTATCAAATTCCAAAATTACTCCCTCTCCTCAGACAGCTTTTCTCACAACTGCTGAAAAAAGAAACTGTTAGGAGGGCTTCACATTGAGGAAATGCTGGTAAAGTGTGTTGCATGCAAACAGCAACATAGTGGGAATTGAGCAATTCAGATAATTATTGTCATGAATGTTGGACTGTGTAAAAAACAGAATATATCTTGCTTTTCTGTGTTTATATACTGAAGTACATAAAATGAAAAAAGAATGCCATGAGCCTAATTTAAAAAAAAAAAAAAGTAAGTGGGCTTTTAGCTGCTCAGATCTCATAAAAATCAAAAGGACAAATGTGACTTAAACTTGCTTTACTGAAGCAAATTTTCACAACCTGGCATTTAAAGTGAGCTTTGGGGCACTCAAATAATCCCACAGGCATGTAAAATCTGATATTATATCTGCATGTAAGTATTCTGCTCTGGGATTTGGAATCCCAATTGGCAACCTGGGAAAACCATATTACTTACACTTGCTCAAATAGTCTCTAATTAGTTCTTCTGACCCTCTTGTATACTAATAAATGGCCCATTACAGAACATTAAAACTGAATTCTTTCCATTAAAAATGATTTCCTTGCTAGTGAACATGATCTAGGTTTAATGTACAATGTTGGTTAACATTAGATTGTTCTAATGTACAGTGAATGCTTTCCAGGGTAAAGTGATTGTGGCACTAATTGGGCTTTTTGGTTCAGTCAATTAGTTGAGAGGGGGGATGAGTTTTCCTACAATGGTCTAAATATTGCTTATACTCTTAGTTTGTTTTTGGTCTATTACTTTTTGATCTAAAGAGCTGAAAGCTCTAATGTGAAATTGTATAATGAGCCTTGGAAAATTATGAGTCTAAAGAGACTTTTAGATCACCTCATCAGGTCAATTTTCAAGTTTTATTTGGTTAGAGGTACAAACAGGCTGATGCCATAAGAACTTCTTTTGGGATTCTGGTACATTCCTCAGACCATCCAAGGTCCCCTTGGCACCTACTATGGTGTCTCACATAGTAAGACTACATGGTAGATTAATTTCATAAGATGGTTCTGAGGGACTGGTCATCAATATTTCTAAAATGCTTTTCTAATTAATCAATATACAAATACTTATTGACGTCTATATATGACCAGAACGCTGCATGACAAACCCTAAGGAAAACTTACTAAATGCATTAATAAGGCTCTGTGAAACGTTTCATAGGGATTATATTATATTTTATTACTTTAGATACTTATAATATCTTAGATTAGGGGTATCCCCAAAAAGCTGGGCCCTGGGCTTATGAAGCACATGTGAGCCAGAATGTTGACTAGGAGGTCAGGGAAAATTTTAATACAATAAGCACTTTTTTCCCCCTAAGTCAATACGGTGGGTATTGTGCTGACTGAACTAATATTTATCGAGCACCTGGTGTGTGCCTATCTCCCTGCTAGGTTCTAGGCACACAGACAGGGAGTTATGACTGCCTTTCAGAAGAGCATGGTCACATGGAAAAGAAAGAGACATGCGAACAAATATTATGGTTAAATGGAGTAAGCATCAGGATAAATGTGATTACAGTTTTTGACTGACTGACCCCATCTCCCTGCTGAGCCGGGCTTCACTTATCCAGATGGAGAGGCAAGAAGCCTATGACTGGACAGGGATAGGAGGGGAAGCCAAAGGAATTGGTCAAGGATGTTGATTAAATAGGGGAATAGGACGTAGATGTAAGAAAGAGGAGATACTTATTGAATGGTATGAGGTCTGCTGGAGGCTTGGGATCTTAGCACTCAGCATTGCAAGGGCTTCCTACCTGCTCTTCCTATTTTCAGCCCGAGCTCGTCATTATCAAGTGCATTTTTTCTCAGAATATTGACCATTTATGCCCTCCTCTCCAAGGTCACCAATTTTTTAAGAAACTAAGCTCAGTCTCCTTTTTGGGCTTTTTAGATCTTCTACAGTTTGACGGTAACATGCAATTTTGACTAAAAAAAAAAATGGCATTTTGGGGCACCTGGGTGGCTCAGTGGGTTAAAACCTCTGCCTTCAGCTCAGGCCATGATCCCAGGGTCCTGGGATCGAGCCCCGCATCAGGCTTTCTGCTCAGCAGGGAGCCTGCTTCCCCCTCTCTCTGCCTGCCTCTCTGCCTACTTATGATCTCTGTCTGTCAAATAAATATATAAAATCTTCATAAAAAATGGCATTTTTATACGTTTCAACTACACAACATTGTCTCTTCCCACTTCATAAAGAGGCTCAACTTTAGCCAAGTTTGACTCCTTTATTGCCTTTGTCTTTTTCAAAAAGTCTGCTCCTCGTGGACAGCCGTCTACTGACACTCCTCTGCCCTGTTCTTGCTCCACCCTCCTCCCCGTCTACGGGAGATCATTCCCTACTTGAGCCCACACTTTAACTGATTTCTATCGTGTCTTCTGTTTTACATTGTTGTTATTCATGTACATGTATGCTTCCATCTGTTTGATTATAAGAGACTCTTACTGTACTCAATTTCAGGTCTTTTTTTCTCACCAATGTCTGTCTTGTCAGCTTAGATGAAAGAATGAACCCTAGAGATCACATCATCCAGGCACAAATGGATCAATCAAGGAACCTATAGGAATGGAACTCCACTAGCTTCCAAGGTGTTCATCAACACTGCCCTAAAGATAGAGTCACCAGAGGTACCTAATGAAATCTTGAATCTAAAGGATGGAGATATTTTTCAGATTCCAGGTCTACTGAGGTGGAAAAGCCCTCCAGGGACCAGACAAAGGAGCACCAGAGCATCTGCTAATATGACCTGACGGGCCTCCAATCAATGGGTTCCACCTTTTCAGAAGATCTCTGCCCCAAATTTTGCCCTTAAAAACTCACTTGCAAGTCATCAGAGAGTTGGGGACTTTCGAGCATTAGCTCTCCTTCTCCTGGGTGGCGTTATAGCAAGAAATAGCCTATCTCTGTTCATTGCCAAAGCTCAGTGTCAGTTTTTATTGGTTTGCTGAGCCTTGAGTAGAGGGACTCTGGTTTGGATTAGTTACACTCACAGCAGTCTGCATAACATAAGACCATAAATACCAGTTACAAAAGATGAAACTGAGTGCTGCACAGAGTTGATATTGAGAGACGTGAAAATCCCAGGCAGAAGATGTGAGAGATAGGAGAGATGTTGAGTTGTTATCTGCCAGAAGACTGATGGAAGAATCCCTCTTGCTCTCACTTTCTTACTGTCTCCTTCTGTGTGTGTGTGTGTGCGCGTGCGCGTGCGTATGTGTGTGTGTAGATGTGTGTGTGTTTGAGGGTCTTCTAAATATTTAAATTAAGATGAGGCAGTCTCTGCTAAAAGCATTAATAGTTGCAACTATGCAAAACCATTATAACCTTCTTATTTATTGTGTAATGAGATTGACAGCCTCATTTACACGTTGGTGAATAATGCAAAATGCCTTTGTTAGGGATTCTACTATACAATTTTCCAACAGTATCAATTAATGAATGCAAATTATTTTCAATGCCAGTGATTTCTGAGAATGATTTGACCCTAAAGATTTTTTTGTTCCCCACTTGCATAATAAAAATTTTATAAAGAAATATTATATATATATATATATCTTAAGGAAATTATTTAGGAGTATGGCAGAGTATTTGTGGATGCAGACAGAAAATCTGAATTCAGTACTTGTATGATGAAAGATATGTATGAAAAAAGGAAAAGGAAGCATGAGGAGGAAGTAGAACAACACATACATTCAAATAAATGATGCTAATCTCTATTCACTAACCCATTTCCAGAGGTAGCTAGCTTTCTACTCATGGTGCTCTTTTCATACCTGGAGGAGATAAGCATTTTTTTAGATGTGGAAACAGGCGTAGAAAGATCACGTAATATGTTCTAATTTTCTTCCTTGCTTGCTCTAGCTTTTGCTCTCTCTTCTCTCACCATTTAAAGAAAAACTAGGTATGAATGGAGAACTTACTACTCTCTACTCTCGCTGTATTCTATATGCTGACCAACATTTTAACCCCAGGTTCTACTCTAATATAGCAAATTGTTCAGTGACAGACACTGTTATCTAAATTAGGCAAAACTTCTTTTGTTTTAATCCCTTCTCTTTCTCTGCTATTCTATCCAGCAGCTCCAAAACATAGTTACTGATCTTCTTTGCATCTAGGCTTTATAACTGTATTATTATCTGTGTTTTACTGATAAGTGGAATGACGCCCAGAAAACTTATGAGACTTATGGAATTCTGAGATTACAGGTTGAATTGTATCTCCCTACTTTCTGCCCCTATACTCCTGCCTTCATTCATATCCTGCAGTCCTAACTCCTAGTACTTCAGAATGTGACCTTATTTGGAAATAGGGTTGTTGCAGATGTAATTAGTTAAATGGAGATGAGGTCATACTGGAATAGGATGGGCCCCTAATCTGCTATGACTGGAGTCCTTCTAAAAGAGGGAAAACTGGGAGAAGACACACATATACAGGTTAATCGCTATGTGAAGATGAAGTCAAAGTAGGGGTGATGCCTCTATCAGCCAAGGAATTCCAAAGACGAACAGCAAACCACTAAAAACAAGGGACGAGGCATAGCACAGATTCTTCCTCAGAGTTCTCAGAAGGAACCAACCCTGCTGACACTTTGGTTTTTGGACTTCAAGCTTCTGGAGCTACAAGAAAATAACTTTCTGTTGTTTAAGCTACCCAGTTGGTGGTACTAGCTTTGGTAGATCTGGCAAATGAATACAGCCTCTAGCCCAGACCACTCAGGTCCTGTGCCCTCTCTACTACATCACAGCTGCATTTTCTGAATCGGTGTCTCTACTTGGGTCTTAAGGTCCATGTTAAGTGTTTGGGAAACGCAGAAGAGGAAGTCACTTCTTTTGTCTGGATGTCCTAGAAGGTTTTACTGAAAAACTACCATTTGTTAGCCACTTTGATCACAAACTTGCAGTCCATCAGACTAGGCAGATTGGGGGGGAACTCCAGGGAGGAGGAAGAACAGGTCTTGCATTCAAAGATAGGAAAAGGGGAGCAGAGTAGAGTTGGGGGGAAAAGATTAAGGAAGGTAGATAGATTAGGAAAATGCCCTGAGTAGGCTTCTAGGCATGTAAAGTTTTAACATTTCAGAAAAACTTGTAGGAGATTGACATGTTTTGGCAAAAACAGTTCTGACCAGAAGGATGGACTTGAAGGGAGGCCATTGGAGGCTGATATTATGGTTATTGTACTAGACCCAGCTTATGCATCAGCCCAGATCCCCCTGGCTCCATCTGTCCCCAAACCCAACCTCTACTATTTGCTTCTCTCCCTGGCCTGAACTGACCCAGCAGTGTCACTAAGCAGGCTCATGAACCTCTTTGACAGTCACAATCAGTCATTTCATCTCCTAACATCACCAGTTGGCTGGGCCTCCTCTGGAGCAAGGCCAGCCCCCGGCATACCCTTCATAGCTCTGTGAGATACAAACCTCCTTTCAAGCTGTCTGTGGCTTTAACAGTGTGTTTTAACTTGGTAAGTAGGTGCCTACGCCTATCATTTTCTTTTATTCAGGCTTCCAATGCCCTCAGAAATCACTAGCCTACATAACAATCCACATCATTATGAATGCCTCAAGTATAAGAGACATTTCTTGCATATGTATTCTTTTTCCAGTTAACCAGGAATAAGCTTTAAGAACTCGGAAACTACCAGCATCTAGGGATCCTCCTAAGTACACTTCAGACCAGTGGGCAATTCTATAGCAAAATCCTATTCCGAGTCTGCTGCCTCGTATTACCCCTCATCTAGCTGAGCTAGCTTGTCTCAGAAACTGAGGCAAAATATGCATGCTGGTGTTTCAGTTTTGGGGGGAGCAGGTGGAGATGAGGCATGAAGGCCTGGGAAAGTAGGAGCGAAGGAAAAGGAAAGTGAAGCAGGAGACGAAACTAAGCCAATGTAAGGTGAGTTGGTTATAGTGTCTAACAAAAAACCAAAACCCCACAGCTAACTGGCAAGGCTGAATAGCAGCTCTACTCAGAACTTGTCAAAAACAGAAAGCAGGGGCGCCTGGGTGGCTCAGTGGGTTAAGCCTCTGCCTTCGGCTCAGGTCATGTTCCCAGGTCCTGGGATCGAGTCCCACATTGGGCTCTCTGCTCAACAGGGAGCCTGCTTCCCCCTCTCTCTCTCTGTCTGCCTCTCTGCCTACTTGTGACCTCTCTGTCTGTCAAATAAATAAATAAAGTCTTTAAAAAAAAAAAAAAACAGAAAGCAGGGCGCCTGGGTGGCTCAATGGGTTAAAGCCTCTGCCTTCAGCTCGGGTCATGATCTTGGGGTCCTGGGATGGAGCCCTGCATCAGGCTCTCTGCTCGACAGGGAGCCTGCCCCACCCCCCCATCTGCCTCTCTGCTTGTTTGTGATCTCTGTCTGTCAAATAAATAAATAAAGTCTTAAAAAAAATAAATGGAAAGCAGTTGATCTGCCAATTCTTCCCCATCTTCTGTCTTTATTTGGCCAAAATACTATGGGTGTTGCTTCCCATTTACTTTAGGTGGTGTTACCTGGCCCCCCGGGGAAGTTGCCCACAAAGCCCAAGTCTCCATGTATCATTGGTTCATGCTATAATAACAGAGGATATAAATACAAGGTGGATTAGTTGTGCTATACTGCGACTTTCATCTAGCACTGCTTTGATACTCCAGTATTTCTCTAATAGACCTATAAATAGAGTGACCATGGTGGCAGCAATGGACTCTTCAGATGAGCTCAACAGTAGAGTCTTCCACTTACCAAGGCAATCTAGCAACTAACACGGTAAAATGTACAATTTGGCAGCAGCTATGACTGGCACCCCTTATAAGCCACCATTTTGGGGACCCAGCCACATGATCATAGGTCAATTACATTGAACGCCTTCCATTTTGGAGAAGACAGTGAATCATCCTTACCAGAACTGGTCACAGTTTGAAGCATATGAATTTTTCAATATATGACCATTCTTGTGCTACATAAAAGACAATTTTATGTGGTTCAACCAAATGCATTATTCTGGATGTGAGTTTGGCAGATAGAGCGATGCTTCCCCCCTCCGAACATGTCTATGTCCTAATTCCTGAAACCTATGAATATGTTAGCTTATATGGTAAACGGGAATTAGAATTGCAGATGGAATTAAAGTTCTCATGAGCTGACCTTAAGATAAAGAGATTATCCTGGATTTTCTAGATGAGCCCAATGTTAATTGGGTGCTTAGATGTGGGCAAGAGAACCAGAAAGATGGCAGTGTGAAAAGGCCTCAGCTCAACATTGATGGCTTGGAAAATAGAAGAAGAGGACCATGAGCAAAAGAATGTTGGAAGCCTCTAGAAAGTGGAAAAGTCAAGAAAACAGATTCCTCCCTAGAGCCTCTGGAAAGGAATGCACCTTGCCAATACCTTGATCTTGGACCAATCCATGTTGCACTTCTGATCTTCAAAACTGTAAGATACTAGTCTGTGTTGCAGGTCACTAATTGTGGTGATTCATGATAGCTGCAATAGGAAACTAAAATACTGGGATTATTTTTCTTCCCTGCAGTACCAATACTGGCATTACATTCCAGTCCTTTACCAATAGGTTTATCCACTGACACAACATCCCACAAGATATTGCCTTGGGCTAAGAGATATATTTTTTTTTTTGTAAGGGAGGTACAATATTTGGCTCACTCCCCAGATATCCATGTGTGTTCCTCATAATTCACAAGTAGGAAACCTGATAAAATACGGCATAGCCTGTTGAAGACATATTTAGGACAATAGCTTAGGGGCAATTTTTGAGGAGGAAGGTCAGTATATTTGTTGTACCTACAAGTAGGTGGAGCCATGTCCCTGATAGCAAAAATATTTAGGATGAAGAATGAAAGGATAGGAATAGGATTTGTTTATTTTAATGACACTTTCATTCTCACACTTACCTCTTATCCTAGAAAATTTGGGCTTTGTGGGGTTAAAACTGAAATCTATAAACACTGCTTGGCTCCTATGTGGTTTCCATGCAGTAGACCATCAGGGCAAAAAAAAAAAAAAAAAAAAGGATTATTCTATAGGGCAGGGTGATTGACTCTAACTACTGTTAGGGTCCAGAGCTTCTACTACGCATGAGAGCAGGAAGGAACATGTGTAGAACTGAGGGGATTTATTGAGCCTTTCCTTGGTGCTTGTGTGCCCTATAATTGTGAATGGGCAATCGTAGCAACCACAACCCAAGGACAAGGATAAGGAGAAGGAAATTAGAGCTCAGTCCCTTTCAGAAGGAAGGTCTTGGTCACCCAATTGATAAGAGATACAGACCAGCTAGAGTTCTGGTCAAGGAAGAAAAAAATTGAAATGGAGGGAGAAGAGAGGTATGATACATAAATATGGCTATAGGATTGGCCAAAGCAGCTGGGAATGTAGCTTGGGATGTTAACCTCTTCAAGTTGTTCTAAGAGATGGCAACTGGCACAACCTTGGATAAAACCAGATTTGTACATCTCTCTGGGGAAGAAGTGAGGATACCTTGTTTACATGTAAGATCATATATTATTAGAGGATGGAAGCAGCACTGAGCTGCACTGAGTGAGCTTTATCGTACTCGGTCAGTTGTGTCCTCACATCAGCTTGTTTCATCACCACAACCTTGGTGAGTTACCTCACTTTCTGTCCAGGTGGGTTTGAGAAACAGGTCAAATCATGCACTGCTGCAATCTTGATTGCCTTAGTTCCTATCACCACCAATTGCTTACACCTTCCCCAGGAGATGAGGTCTGGGCTTCCTCACAAATGTCATGCCACCCATTGCAATGGGGGCATCACAGTAGCTGTAGTGTTAGTCCTACTGAGTGGATACTTAGAGATTCCAACTTCTCTAGTGACTGTCCAGACAGATCCAGTAATCAAGATGGAAGTGTGGGAAAGTTAAAGTCCAAGAGGTGGACTTTGGTCAGTGAAAGATGGAAGATTCTGCTTGCCTTTCTTATCCTTTCCCATAGATCCTTCCCAGCAATGTTTACATTCTGCCTCCGCAATGAAAAATTCCCTGGATTTCTTTGAGAAGCTGTGCCAGTTCCATAATAGATCATCTCGCATTTGCTTTTCTTTTTTCCCAACCTCCTCTTCTCCTTGCTCCTTATCCTTCTCCTCAATAAAATGTTCATGTTTTTGCTTTGCCTTAAACTCTGATTTTTAGAAAACCTGGGCTAAGATATTGCACTTGAGACACGTTGAAGACTCAGACTACGTGAGTCACAATGCAGATGGCAAAGATGGGTAGATGTGTGAGATGATTAGGGAGAATAAATTCCTGCATTTGCTATTGCATTGGATTGGACTGATAGAGGGTAAAGGAGGCGATTATGAAAACTCCGGAGTTTATAGGATTGGTGACGACTGTAATGATGCATTAACTGAGAGTTCAAATAGTAAACCTCTGGAGAGAAGGTAATGAGCAGAATTTTGAATCCATTCTGCTTGAGATAGCTGTGGGGCAGCCAAGTGTTGAAGTCTAGGAGGAAGTTGGAAATGTGGTCTTGGAGTTAAGGCAGTGGCTTTGGTAAATGAAAGGTTGAGGTCAGCTCACTACAGTGTAAATATTTTATACACATAGATTTTTTACAGCCACATTTCTGGCAGACACATAGGTGTGTTTCAGCAGAGAATATAACACCTTTTGGAAAATAAATCATCCAATAGCATTTATTTGAATGTCCCATGCCCTAAAACATTTTAACACTCCTGTCATTTATTTCTTCCAAATCATGTATCATTTATCCTTTCCTGGCTTAGGCCACATTTATCCACAGTGCTGGCTATGATGTGCTATCAGAGGCACCAGGAAGGCTGCTCTGTCTCCCTGAGAAGTATCTCTCTACTGCCTTGTTCAAGCTTGATATTCACAATTAGTGATTGTGCTATTGAAA
Organism: Mustela putorius furo; assembly: GCF_011764305.1. NCBI lineage: Eukaryota > Metazoa > Chordata > Mammalia > Carnivora > Mustelidae > Mustela > Mustela putorius. Next base: position 32,063,244 of record NW_025422368.1, on the reverse strand, counting down.
TGAAAGATGGAATTCATCAAGACTCTGTAGGTCATTAGTGGGTTTGGAAAGACTGAGAGTAACAGTTTCTTCCCAATGAAAGATTTTTTATTGTAAAGAGAGGTGTGTGTGTGTGTGTGTGTGTGTGTGTGTGTGTGTTTGGTGGGGGAGGGGGGATAAAAGGGGATGGGGGGAGAAAGAGAGAGAAAGACAGACAGAGATATCATGAATGGTATAAAATAGCGGTTCTATTTACTGTTTCTATTTAGTGGTTAGGACCTCAGGCTGCCTGGGTTTGGTTCTAGCTGTGTTGCCCCTGGTTCCATCATATTGGAAAAAGATTTTTTACTGAGATTCAGTTTGGCTTCATCTATAAAATTCAGCATATCATAGTAAAGGCCTGTAGGCATTTAGAATTAAATGAGAAGGCAGTTGAAAGGCACTTAGTGTATAGTAAGCCCTCAAAAATTATTGATAATATTTTTGAAGTCTGGATTGTGAAGCCAAGGACAAACATTACCTACTTTTTAATTCTGTCGGGAAACGACCTTTTTGATCATGTATCATCACTCGTTAGTGGATTTAAATTCAAGATCCAATTTTTTTCTCTTAATTAATTTATTATATAATTTCAATAAATAAATTGGTTCCAAGCACCCCTTACTCCACCCCAGTCAATCTCTCATCCACCTGCCTCACTTCTTGGTTCACTGAGATAGCAGCCTGTCCTGCCATGGTGCTCATACATCTACTTGGAAGGTGTACTGTCTGCTTTCCCTTCAAAATAGATCTTAAAATTCTTACCTCTCATCATCTAAACAGCCTTGACAATGGAAGTGCCTCCTGATGGACTCTGATTTTCATTTTTTGCCCCTACCATCTGTTCTCCTCTCAATATAGAGACCATACTGAGAATATGGTTTTGATTAGATCAAAATCCAAATTCCTAAACATGGCCTCCAAGCTCTTCCATTAGTAGATTGCTGCCACCCCTCCCACCTTACGATGCATTCCAAACGTGTGTTCACAAGTGGTGTTCCTGCTCTGATAGCTACCACAGCATCCTCTTCATTTTTTTTCCATAGCTCTTGTATCACATATTTTGGGTAATTATCCTATTTATTGTTTCCTTTGTATAAACCTCTCTCTTCTCTAAGGGCTTCATGAGGCTAGGTGCTTTATTCCTATCTTGTTTATCTTTGAATCTCTAATGTTAAAAGAGCCTGGCATTGAGAAGTTGCACAACAAAGTTCCACAACAAAGACTCGTTTCATAAGTGGATGAGTGAGTGAATGGACACAAAGGCAAATATTACCCAACAATGTCAGAATTATGGACAACAGTGTCAGAAAATGAAGAGACAAAGACCACCCACACGATAATAAATACAAAGTGTCTCTGTGTCTATAGGTAGTTGAAAAGAAGTAGAAGTAAAGGTTTTAGCAGCTGAGAAAGCAGAGCATAAAACTCGCAAACACATTGTTTTTGTTTGTTTACCAGGGATTATTCCAAGAAATTTAATCCTATGAACTCAGTTAGCTGTCACTAGGACCTTACAGAGTAGAAGGAACAGTCACAAAGGAGTTGAGTAAGTGACCCTCAAGTAAGCAAGTGACAGGGCAGGGCATGAATCCAAGCAGTCCTTGTTCCAGAGCCCATGGGCAAGGGCTCCCTACTCTTTGACTGTCTGAAGTCGTCAAACAGACTCGTCAATGCCACATTGACGTGACACGAAGAAAACAAGGACCATATCTCATAAATGTTTATGTACACTCCAGAACTTAATCCATTGCCCTACCTGCGATGGTCATGTATATAAAATTGAATCAGATATTGAAGTCCCTGAAAATGTCAGCAGGGCAGATGAGGCAGGAAAGGCCCTAAGCTAGACTTCAAAAAATCAACAAGTTAGTTGGGAAAATGTTCTAAAGACTCGGGGAAAAAAAGATGAAATAAAAATGGGAAGCTTAGTGATAATAAATACAAATAATAGAATTTTTATGAAATTCAGAAAAAAAAAGTGGGGTGAGAATGAATGTGTTTCCAGGGAAAGAATGGCATTCAAAAGAAAGAGAGTAACTTCACTAGAGAACACAAATATGTGATTAAATCAGCAAACATAACCCTTCAGTGGAGAGGAATGACTCACTAGGCTGCATAGTTGGGTGAAAATATCATCTTTTGAGGCCATGCGATTTCCATTTCTCTGATTCCATATTTACCAAGCAACCTTTGAATTTAAATTCAATTTCTCGGTGTCTCCTAGCATGGATAAGAAACAAAAAACCAAAAACACAGACAACCTGCCTGCTTTAAAGCAAAAATTTTCCTGGGAAATTATTAGACTTACTCTGGATTATCAATTCAAGCCATGCTGCTTGAGCTCTTTTGAAGGAACTCTTCTGGCTATGGGTGTGGTGTGAAGATGGTTGGAACGTTCTCCCTGCTCTCAGCTTACCTACAAGGTAGTGAGGGTGCTTGCTTTTGGTATAAATGTGGGCCTCCCCGTCATCTGGGGCAGGTGACCACTAAAATCCTTGAGCTATAGAAGTTGAGGATCAAATACTAGATCCACACTGTTTTGTAGTCATGTATCTCTACCTTAAGTGTCCACTTTTCTGAAAGGAAGGAAATTTCCTTTCAGGCAGTTTGCTCGTTTGGCCCTGTTTGACCTTGATCTTCCTCCTTTTCTATCCTGGAGCTAGCACTGATCTGGTGAACCAGCAATGGACGTTTCCCCAACTGAAGTCTAAGACCTTCCATCAGAGTGGCACCCTGTAATATTGGTGTTCTGATCGCCTTCTTGTTGTGGCCTTGGGAAATCTCAAGAGATAAATGTTGTGTGATCTTGGCAATAACTTGGAAGGTTTTCATTATTCACTTGGATCAAAAAACCACAGAAGAATAAAGCATTTAAACCAGTTTTAAGAGCACTCATTTTCAATAAAGAACTATGTAGATTGATCTCTCTCTTTTTCTCTCGCTTCCATTACCCCCACACATGCTTCCTCCCAACATATCATTACATAACCACACTTACCACATGGGGTGAGGACTGGGGCAAGGAGCATGGAGATAACAGTACCTTGAAAGACTTAAAACTTGTTTACCACTGTGACCTTCACCCTTTGTCTTGCTTCTCAGCTCCTAACATCTTATGATTTTTAGCATCACCCCATAAACTTTTGTCTGTGGGTCCCTCCCAGAGCTAATGTTAATAAAGAGAAATAAAAATACTGAGTTACATAGATTTTTTTTAAATAAATTTTTTATTTTGAACTAATTCTAAACATAGAGTGGTTGCAAAATTAGTACACAGTTCCCATACACACCTCTACCCAGCCTCTTCTCATGTTACATTTTAAAGTTTAATTATTTGTTTATCAGAGAGAGAGCACAAGTGGGGGTGGGGGGTGGGGGGGTGGCAAGCAGAGGGAGAGACAGGCTCCCTGCTGAGCAAGGAACGGGATGTGGGACTCAATCTCAGGACCCTGGAATCATGAATTGAGCCAAAGGCAGACACTTAACCGATTGAGCCACTCAGGCATCCCTGTTAAGAGCTTACACTGTGGTTACACAGTAACAGTGATCAAAATGACAAAATTTACACTGGTACAAGGCTTTTTACCAAACTGAAGACCTTGTTCTAATTTTTTTCCCATCAGTCTTATATAATACCCAGTGCTTATTACATCACATGCTCTCCTGAACACAATTATGTAGATCTTAAATATGAACACATTCTAAGATAAAGGGAGTGGGGTGTATCCCAGAATGAGCGTTGAATGGATTTGAAGTACAGGCTGGATGGCTAGAACACGGCTTTGCTCTCTTGTATCTATGACCTTCACCCCCACACTTCCATGATAAGGCCTTGTCTTCTCCTCCTCCCCCAACCTCGACTGAGACCATCGAAACTACTTCTGAGGCTTTTTCTCTTCCCACCCCTTTTCTCCTCTGTTCTATTACTTTTTCATAGTTAATGTCTATGTGGAACTAACTCACTACACTGTTTTTCAATTCGTACTCCCGAAAGCCTCCTCTGGAGTCATAAAACCATGAATAAGAGGAATTAGCAAACAGAAAGCCTATGATTTTAGAGTATCTGGGGTAAATGGGAATATAATTAGGCTGGTGCTGGTTTACAATTAGGAGAGGGATTATATCTGCCTTTCCTCACTATCTCTGAAGGTAACCTGGAGAAATATGACTAATTTGGGGGAGAATTATCACGTTCGCCCATAGCTCTAGGTCAAGCTCTCTCTCCCTGAGCTGTGGTAACCCTACAGGCCCCTTCTTACAGAAAAATCACCAGCCAGCCCCCCTGCTGCTTTATAAATGCTCTCTCCAATCTGAAGGGATTGCGCTCGCAGCACAGTGCAATTTTCATTTAGAAATGGGCTTCCAATTGTGTTGACACACCTCATTAGCTAAGCCCTACCTCTTAAGTCAGGGACTTTTGTACAGGTGTTAAGTACGGGAGGAAGAAAAAAATAACAAGGAAAGGGAGAAAAGCATCATTCTTCACCTAAATAAATAAGGGAGGACAGCATTCTTTATTCCATGCCCCTTGTAACGTGTAAATTTTAAACTTTACTATTGTTGCTATTGTTTTCCTCTACTTCACTTTTCTTCACCACCACCCCCCCCCCGGGGGGCAGGAAGTCGGGTTCTGTGGAGGAGGAGCGTGAAGGTTAGATCTGGGTTGAGCTTTTGAGGATCAGAGAAAGATGGCTCAGTACTGCTCTTCTCTCTGGGGCTTCCGCCACTGTGCATCCTCTTCATTGTCAGGTGTGCCGTTTGGAAGTACTCAGTCGAATTCATTTAAATGTTTTATTTTATCAGCCTCTGCGGAGGACATATTGGGCACTTTATTTTACGTATTGGCTTATTCGATGAGTTGTTTCTCCATTGTCTAAGGGAATATGTGTCCTGATAACTATAGCAGGTGTTTGAACGTTTGGCAGGGCTTGTCACTTGGAAGAGAACCAACCCAGTTCGGGCCACGTCCTGGGGTAGTAAATTTCAGCTCCGCTGTAGGTTTCTCTTGCTTGTCGATGATTTACATGTCAGGAGGAACATCTAGGAGGTTCTATTGAGTTAGATGACTCTGCCATCCTCAGAAATATTTAATGAACCAATTCTCATGATAAGACCAGGCTAGAGACAGTTGCTCATTCCTTTTGCTCTTTTTTTTTTTTTTTTAATGTTTCTTTCTCAGTGCCTTCCTGAGAAAGAAAATTCCATCATAAACCTGCGGTATGGAATTAATATGTGATTCTTGCCCTTTTCTGGACACTTTGGTATGTTTCCTGATTAGCTTTTGCAAACAGCAGAGAGAGGAGGGAGAATGTCAAGCAAGAGAAGCGACTGCAAATGCTTTATGTAACAAACCATATTGTCAGACATTACCAGAAAAAAACACAGCTGCAGAATGGCGGCGACATGCAGGGAAGAAAAGCACCAATGGCCACCACAGATAACAAGGACCTTTAATTTCCTTTAAGTTCTTAATTTACAGGTTATGGTCCTGCAAAAGGTATTCTGGAATGCTCTTTGGGAAAATTGATAGTTTGTAGAGCCAGAATATTCTTCTTAGTAAACTCGGTGCCCCCCTTTCCAGGTTTCATGGACTTCTTTTTGTTTTAGCTCTCAGTCTATGTCCTCTTCCTTTGACCTATTTTTTAAACTGTAATCTTGCCTTATTCTAATTATTGGCTGTCTTAAATGATTTTTCCAGAGATGTCAAAGGATGATTCTAGTTTTGAAATGCACCCCTCCCCCTAAAACAATCAGCAACTGCCTGAAACACACATTTTATTCTCTTCAAAAGCATTTCCTACAGTTCAGGAACTGTGTTAAAGTCTTTACTCCCTCATTTAAGACATGGAGATACCACAATCATTCTAGTCAGTCTCAAATTATGTTCTGGAAAAGTTGCCCTAGTGCAAGGTTTCCAAAGCTCGAATAACCGTACCAGTCAAATTCTTGGGAATACAGACATTTGCCTGGAATTAGACTGGTTTGGATCAGAATTTCCAGGGTGTATGGAGTTGAACCAGACCGAAGAAGGTCAGAACCAAGAGTCCAGAGACACACGGAAGCTTCTAGAACACTATTGTAACCAGACGATTGCTCTAGACTTGGGAGGATAAGGATGTGAATATGAAAAGAGAATTTGAAATTGGGAGATGATTCCAAGGAGAAAAAATATCTGGCACATGAAGTAGGATGACACTGGGTCTTGTGTGCCTCCCTAAAACAGAGCACGTAGTTACTATGGGGCCTGCCTCTACAGAGACATCTGGCAGAGATCCAAAGAAACAGCTATTCATTCAGTAGTAGATGTCAAGTGCCTTCATGCAAGAATGGGGCACGAACTAGGTACAAACCCAGGTAGGTGATAAAGATGGCACAGGGATGAGAACCCAGCCCTGCAGAAACTTGGTTGCACTTGTCATAGTGTCATGAAAGCAAACCCACTGATTAAACATGGGGATAAATCATCTCAAATATGAACGCTTAAATTTTTTCTGCCTAAGGACTGGGCCGGTTGTATTGTATGGGCTAAGTCTTGGCCTGTAGGTGAGGGCTGAGTGTCCATTTCTGCAAGTGATGCTCTGGTCTCCAGGGCGAGAGCCAAGCACACCATTGCAAACTGCAGGGAGGTACGGGGAAGGAGTGGGTGAGAGACTGGGGTGATGATGTGCAGAAAGACAGGTTCGGGAAACAGGAGAAGGCAGCAGGCATGGAAACTGTCTTCTGGTGACACGTCCATCTTTTTCTTCCTACCCTCAGCCGTTCTCTCTGCCTCTCACCCATTTTTCTTTCATCTATTGCCGTTTGCGCCCCCAAATAATGTACTTGTGTGCAAGCATGTCTCCCTTGCCCTGGGGAAGTCTTATATACATTCATTACGTGGAAACAGAGCTCTATGTAATAAGCCCCCCCCCCCTTTTTAATGGAAAACATGACTCTTAAGGTAGCGACAGCAGTAAAGCCTGCAACCCTGTCATTGAATTACTGTCGGAAGGAAGAATCCAGCAGCTGGCACCTCCGCGGGGCTGGGAGAACCACTGGAGCCAAAACTGAGAAAACTTTATGTTTTGTAACCCACAGCAGTATTGATTATTCTCTGCTGCCTTCTGTGGGAACCAAAAATAATTGCAGCAAGAAGGCTGGCCGGGGGCATGTGGAAAAAGAGGTTTCCAAGTAGTTCAAGAAGCACCAGGGAGGGGAGTAGCTATCGAAGGGGACCTCCAGGTCCCAGGCTGCCTATTGCAACCTGCAACCTTCCTCCGTTTACCTCTGGCCAGTGTTGATGCGGAATAACCGGGTCCATTTCCTCATTCCGTTATCAAGTGAACTCCAAAGGGAAGTCTTCCCAGACCGCCTCCTGGTTGCTCTCATTTCTAAATTTTGAGCTGGTGACTAGAGTTACTATGAGGTGGGAACCTGGCACCCAATGACTTAAATAATGCATATTTATTTATATCTTTGAATAACTTTTTTTTTTCCTCTTAGACACTTATTGTTCTAAGAACTGTCACAGTGAAGCTGAAGGGGGTGAGTTTGGGCTGGAAAGACAGTTTCTGTTTTCTTAAGTTTAAATTAAATCCTTCACATTGTAAAGCATTACAGATACATTACCATTGTCGATTGTGTACCGTTCGTATGTATTTGCTATTGCATTATTCAGAATTAAGTTAAAAATTCTTTTTATTGTGTCTTAATGTTTCTAGGATGTGGACAGATCAATATTTCTAGTCTGTGCACATACTCTACCTAAGGGCTGTGAGTCATATTTGCTTTGAAAGAAATAGCACTTAAGGACTGTCAGTCAAGTCAGTTGTAAGAAACACAGAACTCTTTAAGAATTACTCTGCCTCCTCCTCACATCTAAATATAGCTAACCAGTTGGAGTGTCTAGGAAAGATAGCTAAGCTGTATTTAAAAATCAGTGCAATCGCAATTAATTAATGGAAATAAAAAAATGCAAGCTCTTTTTACCTATATATATCAAATATAGAATCTTTACTAAATTAACATTTATATAACAGTACGAGTAAGGCGTATTTGTAAGGAAATGACCCAGTTTACTGAAGTCATTGGTATGTCAAGATTATAGTATTTTGGTTTAATGAGTCTCTATGCCCTGGCTGGGAAAACACTGGGAAGTGTGTTCACACACGGGGATGGGAATTTTAGTCTCCATTTGGCCACGGCTTAACTGTACGATTTTAAAAACGACTGCCTTCATTTTGTCCTTCCCAAGGTCTGAATCTCCTTCCAGGCTACAGGTTGAGGACAACTCTCGAGAATTAACTGTATCTTTTCAGATGTACTTGCTGTGTCCCGGTGAGAAGTTGGCATTAATATCGTACAGCTTGATAGAGAAGAAATCCTCCTTTAGCACTGAAACTGGCTTGCCTGATTCAGATCTGTTTACTGTTCCTGAGAGTAAATAAAAGCAAAATTGTCCCTTTGGTAGCTAGGAGACAAATAATGTAACAATCATTTATTCGGTGACTACTTACCTTAGGCTCGTCACTATGTTACGTGTGTGTGTATTTAATCTTTTCCCCGAGTGAGCTTCCATTTACATACCACATGATCTATATTTGCAAAGTGGTATTTGGATTCTTCTGGCATATTACTGCCATGGGTGCCAATAAAAGGAACCATACTGGGCCCTAATATCCCTGATTATATTTGTCTCAGGGTCTGTGGAGGTTGTATCAGCAGACAGAACAATGGACTGTACCATTAAATTAGCACAATTTTACAGCATTGCCTAGCAGACGCTCTCATTTAATCCAAGAGGTTATTCAACCCTATCCAATATGATTACTCTATAAATATTTGCCCAAGCTCAGCACCAGCCGTGATATCACTAATCACACACAGGTTTGTTATAGCAAAGACCCCCAGCGTCAGCAATTTGAAAAACAAAGCTAATTAGTTTTGATTTAGGGATGGGAAGACTTATTAAGTTGAAAGTGAAGAGTTCGCATAGGATAGAGGCTATTTAGAACACATATGAATGTGAAAGAGATTTACTATTGTTTGCACAGGATTTTGAGAAGGCATGGAAAGACTGCTAGGCTAAGGACCTGGGCATATGCGACACGTCCCGGTGATGATGATGAGGATGGGCAAGGGAACAATCCCCTTAAAAATAGCCCTGCAAATAAATATACGTTAGATAAATAGTGTACTCTCTATGCAACCATCTTTAGGACAAGTCCGTGGCTTCCCCTTCCAAACAGATCACTGCTCCACGACTCCTCCAATAGGAGAATTCAGGTACCAACAGCAGTGTTGACCCATATGGTTTGATCTGTGGACAAGGTAGCAGAGGAAACCCTTACCCCTATATCCCTCAGCTACCAGTCTCTTGTGGTACTAAGGATATTATTATTATTATTATTATTATCATTATTACTGTGTTTGCATCCTTTAAAAAATATTTTGAATTGCAAAAATTTTCCATAGTAATGTATATCTTTATTAGCAACAAATAACACAGTATTACTTATTCCAGTTTGTGAAAGGCATTATTGGTCAATGAAAAGACCTCTGTCCTGAGACACGGAAGGAAGACAACTAACATTAACTGAGCCCTTACACTGGGCAACCACTGTGCTACCCTCTTTAATATACTTTCATTTCATTCAATTCTTATAACAATTTTATTTGGTAGGGCCCATAATATCTCCTTTAAGGATGAGAACACTGAGACTCCATGGGTTTAAATGACAGCTATGGTTGTCTCACACTGTCTCCCATTGAAAACCAGATTCTTCTACTCATAGTTGAGATCTTAGGTAAGTTGTTTCTTTCTTTGGGGTCACTTGCCCCCTCTGTGAAGGAAGAGGAACAAATGAGATCACTGATCTTTCAGCTTTTTTGATTATACTATCCTTTCAGTAAAAAAAAAAAAAAAAGCATTTACCCACTAACATATATGCATTATAAGATATATATATATTTATATATATAGTATATATGTATATACACACACAAATACATGCTATTATGAACCCATTCATTAAATAATAAGCTCGTTTCTTAAATTTTTTCAGTAAAAATACATAAAATATAAATCCTAACATATTTCTCCCTGAACTGAATGAATCAAAACTCCTGTACACCTACTTTGGAAACTATTGGGTTAGATGATCTCCACAAATTCTGAAAATCTGCAATTCTAGGTTGTTTGTTCAGTTTTGTGAATTACAGAAAGAACGCATTGATAAAATTCTTACTGCCATGGGTTAATTACAATAGAAGAGCCAGAAAGAACTGGAAAAACTAGGTCAGGAAAGTTCAGTAGTGAGAAATGAATGATGTAATGTGGAGAAACTAGGAACTCCAAGGATAAATAGGATAAATAGGGAACAAGTAAGGATCAAAGCAGGTTATAATTAATAAAAAATAATCCTAATAGCGATAGCATAGTATTAGTAATAGCATACTTTCTATGTTCCAGACCCTGCTTAATAATTTTGCATGTGTTTATTTTTATTCATCACATTCCTATGAGGTAGGAACGAACTATTATTATCTCTCAATGAGAAACAGAGAAGAAAATGTGGAACAGAGTGGTCATGTAACTTACCAAAGTTCACATAGCTAATAAGTGGCTGAACTGAAATTCAAACCTAGTCACTTTGTCTGAAGAATGAGCTACACAAGGAAGCAGAGAGGACAAAATATTAAACAAAAGTGTTAAACCCTAGTGGATATTTGTTCATTGTCTTGGTAGAAGCCACGCCTCCCAACGTCCTTCCTAAAACCATTCCTGGTTTCCCAATCAACATTTGGATAAAGTTCTCTCTCATCCCCAACTCTGGAGGTAGAACAACCCACTAGTTGTATTAGCTCTCTAGGGTTCTCCAGAGAAACAGAACTAGTAGGATAGATGGGTCGATTGATCGATAGATAGATAGATAGATAGATAGATAGAATAAAAGATAAATAGATTATAAAGAATGGGCTTAGGGTGCCTGGGTAGCTCAGTGGGTTAAAGCCTCTGCCTTCAGCCATGATCTCATGGCCCTGGGATCGAGCCCCGCATTGGGCTCTCTGCTCAGCAGGGACCCTGCTTCCATTCCTGTCTCTGCCTGCCTTGCTGCCTACTTGTGATCTCTATCTGTCAAATAAGTAAATAAAATCTTAAAAAAATAATAATAATGGGCTTGTGTGATGATGGAGGCTGGGAGGTCAAGGTCTTCAGGTGGGCTGGCAGCATAGAGACTAAGACGATCTGGTGGTGGAGATGAAGACCACGGGCAGTCTGCTGGAGGAGTCCTTCTTTCTCTCAGAGATTGGCCTTTTCTATTTAGCTTACCAACTGATTGGATGAGGCCCACTCACATTATGTAAGGCAATCTGCTTATTCAAGGTCCACAAATTTAAATATTGATCTCATCCAAAAACACTTTCTACGTTGACACATAAATTAACCACCACAGCAGGGTGAGTTATTCAGTGTATTTTATCTACCTCATTTCAGAGATGGACGTGTGACCCTATTAACACCAGTTAGGGTCAGGAAAGCTCACCTCTGTGACTTGATACATTTCTGGACACCAGGACTACGTTGCAAACATGAGGGGAGAGGTTGCCTGGAATGCAGCCAATACCAAGCAAGAAAAGCTGAATAATGGAAAGAGACTCCAAATTCATTTTATAAAACCTCACCTGGGTGCTGGGTTAAGCATCTGCCTCCAGCTCAGGTCATGATCCGATCCCAGGACCCTACACAGCAGGGAGCCTGCTACCCCCCACCCCTCTCCCTCTGCTTACTGTTCCCCCTGCTTGTGCTCTCTTATGCTCTCTTTCAGTCTCTCTCTGTCAAATAAATAAAAATCTTGGAAAAAAAAAAAAAAGAACTTGATCTAAGCCCTTAAGGAAACTAGATGTACCTGTGGACTAACAAATTATGTGTTAATAAATCCCTTTTAATTGAATTTGCATGGGATATTCTTCTACTTAGAATGTAAAATCTAACAAATGTATAGAGAGAACTTAGGCAGGTGAGGACCCCAAACTTCTTGACATCAGCCTCAGGTCAAAGGCAGCTACCATGCTGTTTCATAAAAGGACCAGGACATCTGACTATTATATCCAGAATAGCCCTGCAGCTACTTTCATATATTTCTAGGGGCAGAGAAAATCCTGGATGACCTTTATCGCCAGATGAACTCTTTGCCCACTTCAAGGTTTCACCTAAGGCTCACTTAATGACTAATAAATAAAGAGAAAGATGTGGTCACACATGAATTGGATCAAAGGCAGAAATCTGGAAGGATTTGTGACTAAAATTATCCTAATATACTCTACAAAATAATTCATCTTAAACTCTAATGGAAAATAATCTTCCAAGATTATTCCCCTCTACAAACATTTTACTTTTTTTCCCCTTAAATCCAGGTCAACCTCTATGTATTTCTTTAAATTTTTTTTTCTATTTTGATTGAGAAATAATTGACCTACATCACTGTTTAAGTCTGAAGTATGCAGCATGGTGGTTTGATTTATATATATTGGGAAATAATTAACACGATAGGTTCAGACACCCATCTTCTCATTATAGCTATAAGAAAAAGAAAAAGAAAAAGAAAAAAGAAAGGAAAAAAGATAGAGAAAGGGAAAAAATTTTCTCCCCATGACAAGAACTCATAGGATTTATACTCTTAGCTCTTCCGTTTATCATACAACAGTGTTAGAAACAGTCATCCTGTTATACACCACGTCCCTAGTACTTTCCTATCTTTTGACCATCTTCCTCCAATTTCCCCTCCCTCCACCCTCTGCCTCTGGTAACCACAAGTCTGATCTATTTTTCTATCAGTTTGGTATCTATTTGTTTATTTGTTTGTTTGTTTTTAGATTTCACATATAAGTGAGATCAGACAGTGTTTGTTTTCCAGCGAGTATTTGCATTTCCTTTGGATATATTCCAAGAAGTGGAATTGCTAGATCATAGGTAGTTTTATTTTTATTTTTTTTAGGATCCTCCATCCTGTTTTTTATAGTGGCTGCACTAATTTGCATTCTCACCAACAGTGCACAAGGGTTCCCTTTGCTCCATATCTACACCGGCATTTGTTACTTCTTGTCTTTTTGAAGATGGCCATTCTAAAAGGCATGAGATGATATCTCATTTGTATTTCTCTGATGACAAGTGATATTGAGTATCTTTTCAAGTACTTTCTGGCCTTTCATATATCTACTTTGGAGAAATGCCTATTCAGTTCCTTTGCCCATTTTTAGGTTGGGTTATCTATAATTATTTTTATTATTGGATCATATGAGTTGTTTATATACTTTTTCTTTAATCTCCCCATGACAAGAACTCATAGGATTTATACTCTTAACTCTTCCATATATCATACAACAGTTTGATACATATTTTGCAATCTTTTCCCCATTTCATATGTTGTTTTTTCACTTTGTTGATGGTTTCTTTTTCTGGGCAAAGCTTTCTGGTTTGATGTAATCCCACTTATTTGCTTTTTATTCTGTTACTTATGCTTTCAGTGTCACATCCAAAAAAATAATTCCTAGGACCCATGGTGGGGACTTTATTACCATGTTTTCTCCTAGGAGTTTCATAGTTTCAGATCTTGCATTAAGTCTTTAAGCCATTTTAAGTTAATATTTGTGAGTAGTGTAAGATATGGGTCTAGTTTCTTTTTTGGACATGGAATATTCAAATATCCCAACATCATATATTTGAAAGACTATCCTTTCTCCATGGAGTGTTCTTGGTTTCCTTGTCAAATATTAGCTGGCCAGATATGCTTAGGTTTATTTCTAGGCTCTTGGTTCTATTTCATTGGTCTATTTATCTGTTCTTATGCCAGTACCACACGTTTTGATGACTGTAGCTTTACGGTATAGCTTGAATCAGAAAGTATGAAGTCTGCTTTGTTCTTTCTCATGATTTCTCTTGGAGCCTTTTGTGGTTCCATATACATTTTAGGTGTGTTTTTCTCTACTTCTGTAAAAAATGCCTTTGGAATCTTGATAGGGTTTACATTGAATCTATAGATGTCTTTTGGTAGTATTGACATTTTAACAATATTAATTTTTCCAGTCCATGAACATAGGATGCCTCTTCATTTATTTGTATCTTCTTCAGTTACTTTCATCAATGTCTTATACTTTTCAGCATACAGATTTTTTTCACCTTAGTTGAATTTATTCCTAAGTATTTTATTCTTTTTTAATGTTATTGTAAGTAGTACTGATTTTTTTATTTATTTTATTTTATTTTATTTTATTTATTTTATTTATTTCTCATAAAATTTGTCATTAGTGTAGAGAAATACTTCTGATTTTTACACGTTAAGATGTTAATTTTGAATACTGAAACTTTATTGAATTCATTAATTATATCTAATGGTTTTTTGGTTGAGTCTTTAGGATTTTCTCTATATAAAATCATGTAATCTGCAAAGAGAAACAACTTTACTTCTTTTCCAATTCTGTTAACTTTTGTTTCTTTTTCTTGCCTGACTGCTTTAAGACTTCTGGTACAATGTTGAGTAAGAGTGGTGTGACACCTTCATATTGTTCCTGATCTTAAAGAAAAGCTTAGTAATTTGTTGTCTTACACTATTGCTTTGTAGACTTGTGTGCATGAAAGAAAAATAGAAAGACATATATCACTTCAATAATTTTTAGAAGACCAAGACAGAATGTACTCTGGGATTTTCCCAATGGGTTGGGCAAGAAAGAGAAAGCAGAATAGGGAAAAAAATCTAAATGTGTTGCTCAGCTTGGGGGTGTAAGTTTAGAGGTAGGCAGATGGAAGCTAGAGTGCTTTCAACTTTAAAGTCAGGCCAAATGTGGAATAGACAAAAAGATGTACCTTCAGGATCAAACAAATCTTCAGTGTCTGTCAAAAAAAGGAGTAATGTAACCGTGGGCATTTGGTCAGATAACAGGCCTGGCACTAAAGACAAAGCCTGGAAAATCAGAAAATAACCATTGAATAACAGGTATTTTTGGCAGGGAAACCTCTAAGGTCTGGAATGAAAGCAGGACTCTAGACGCTGAAGACTATCTAAGGCTGAAGACTGAGATGTATGTCACAATCCAGAATTGAGTCAGAGAAATGTCATGCTCTAAAATAATTGCAGTCAGGATCTAGGGCAGTATGACATAACAGCAAGAGCCTTAGATTTAGAAAATGAGGGTTCTAGTTACCAACTGAATTATCCTGACAGATATTATAGCCTCTCTATGCCTCAGTTTATTCTCTGGTACAGTAAGAGGATTGGACTAGATAAGCCCCAAGACTGAAATGAATGGGAGTCATGAATGAGAGTGACTTAGGGATTTCTTAACCAAGGAAATGCACATTTGTACTAATCACTAGGCTTTTAGGACCATCTGAGAAACCTGTACCTTGGTATAAATTATTTTAAATTATAAGGTTCTGGGTAAGATTTCATTTAAAAACAGAATTATACTTAAAAAAATAGTTTGAAAACCTCTTGAACTGATGCTACTAGAGTTAGTTTTCATTATATGAATACAAGAACCAAGATTATTTCTCCTTCCTGCAAATAACTCCAGATGATAACTGTTTTGGATTTTACTGATATCATTTGAGAGTATTATGTGGGAGGGGGGGGAAGAAGCTTGATGCACCTTTGGCAAGGGAAGTAAGTCAAATATTTGAATTTCTGATCAAATATATTTATTATTGTATTTTACATTAAAAAAGTAATACATATTATGGCGACATTTTTCAAAAATAGAATAAGTAAAAGGAAGAAAATGAAAATCATACAGATGCCTTTAGTCCAGAAAAAATAATAATCACCATTTTATTTCCTTCTAGTCTTTGTGTGTGTGTGTGTGTGCATGTGTGTGTATGCGTGTTTACACAGGTGTGCACATGCACATTGTTTCTCAGTGAATTTAGGGCCCTATATTTATAAACCACATATTTAAAGGTGAGTTAAAATAGACTATTGGGAGTGTTAAAAATATTATGAAAGTAATCACGTTATAAGATAATGTAAACATACCATAAAGGAGGTAAATATAATCTCCTAAAGTTCAGTAGAGAAGGAAATCACTTAATTTGGTAAAAGCCTCAGAATTATGGGAAAATAGAAGCTAGGTTACACCGCTTAAATTTTAGATAAACTGAGGTGAAAAGATGGTATTGTCAGATACGACAACAGAGGAGAAGTTCAGCAAGGGAAGCAGGTGAAACATCCGTCAATGAACCAACTCCAGAGCAAGCAATACATATATATATATATTCTGCCCCTAGTCTTCTGCTTTTTCTGTCTTTCCTGGAATTCCACATACAGTTGAGATATCAATAATTTGTATACCAGCCCCATAAGCTATTAAAATATTTTGGAATTCCTAAGCCATTACTGACATTGATTCTGAAGGATGGAAGTTTCACAGTGTTGACAGAGTGTCCTGTCCCTGTTGATGTCTAGCAATCTGCTTTCAGATCTCATGGGAAGCAGGAGGCAATTCTCTTTATCATAATAGGAGATTTAAAACCCCATCCCTATCTTTCTTATTCTCTGTGTGTGAGAGCTGAGATGGTCATTGATCTTACAAAGAGATAGCAAGCACGGAGAACATCATTGTCTGCAGCTCATCCATCACTGCTTAAAGATCATATTGAGAAGAAAAACCTTGCCACAGAGGTCATTGGTAGACTGCCATATATACGGACCGCACTATGAGCAGGTCCCCAGGTAAAGAGAGACTTCGTGGTAAAGTTTCTAAAGCAAGGTGCCACATAGGTTTTTCAGGACAAAACTAGAATAGAATGTGCAGAAGAAAAAAATTATTCTGGATCAACTTATTGCCGGTTTTTGAGTTATTGACTCTAGTTATTGCCATTTTCTTCTTAGGGGGGAGCCAGACCTATGGTCAGAGCCTGCTGTATGTTCCTGGTATGTTAGTGGTTTAACCAAGACATGGCTGGGCTCAAGGGGCCTCTCCATTCTCAATCTGTTTGTTGGAGTCCAGCTCAGTACCTCTCAGGAGTTCCAGAAAGAAAATCAACTGCTTAGGACTTTAAAGAGAAGGGATACTTTCCTGAAGAGTGTATGGGAAGCGAAAGAGGAGGAAGGTTGCATTACATACTGTGAAATCCTGATGAAAATCCTTCGGAGCCACATCTGTTCTTCCTCTGAAGTTCTTCCTCACCCGCCATCTGATCTTTCTCAATCCTTTGCCCTATGGCTCCTGCTGACCTACTACTAGCTGTGGTTTGTCAAGTTTCTGCTCTAATAACCCTCTCCGCTTTTTCTCTCTCTTCTCTCTTACGCAGAGTTACTTAAACTCTCTTTCTTTAGTTGCCAACTACTTTTGGGGGTGTCAAGAGATTGTAAACTAAAAATTTTCCCTACTTCAAGTTTCATAATTTTACATATGCATATTAGATTTATTGTTTGTTTTCAAAAGGTCTGCGTAACAGTTTCCAGCAAATCCTTTATACTCTTTTCAAAGAGAGAAGACTAAGGGCTATGTAAGTACTCCGTTGGGTACTATTATAGCTGGGTGCGGGTCCAACTCACCTCAGTATTACATCAAGATGTTCACCCCAGGAGTTGAGCAAATGAGGTAAGAAGACTCAGTCCATCTCCCAAAATTTTACTTTTACCGTCATCTGGTGCATCCTGCAGTGGGATAGGAAAGGTAGACAGTTGAGATCATTGTATCTTTAATCCTATCTTGAATTTCTAGTAGAGGAATGGCTTATCAGAACTGTGCTCCAGGATGTCCAGACATGCAGCCCTGGATAGGATCTACTGGTGGGGAAAAGGCTAAAATTGGAGAATCTCCTTAAAAATTGTAGTAATGTCTCTGTGGTCACTTGAAAGGGACACTCTGAAGGCAACCGGAGATCAGTTTCCTAGTTCTACTACAGCCTGGGTGAAGTAGTTCCTTTGTTTTGGACAATTTGCTATTTCTCATTTGGTTTTCCACCTAGTAAGGGAGTACTTTGTAGAGTAGATCCAAGCAGGCTGACCCATAGAAAGACAGGACTCTCTCTTTTTACTTGATAAATAAGAATTCTGATTTATAAAGCAGCAATAATAAATCTGTCAGTATGAATTTCATTTTGGAGAGCCTGAACACTGGCCTGGGTCAATAAAAAAATAAGTATTTAAAGACTAAGAGGCAGGGCACCTGGGTGGCTCAGTGGGTTAAAGCTCTGCCTTCAGCTCAGGTCATGATCCCAGTATCCTGGGATCCAGCCCCACATCGGGCTCTCTGCTCAGCAGGCAACATGCTTCCTCCTCTCTCTCTGCTTGCTTCTCTGCCTATTGTGATTTCTGTCTGTCAAATAAATAAATAAAATCCTAAAAAAAGAAAAAAGACTAAGAGGCATCTTTGCAATGCTTCTCCTCCTTCCCTTTATTTTTCATGGCCATAGGACTTTTCAAGGTCATGTAATCTCTGTTCTTAAGTTTTTAAATCTATGCAAAAAAGGTGATTGCTATCCTAAAGTGTTGTTTTAAGACTCAAACTATCAGTGGAAGAAACCCCCTTGGGAAAAAAGTGTTGTAAAAATGTAAAGGACAAAAGGTCAACTTCTAAACAGAAATTGTTTGTTCCTGATGGGCCATGCCTGGTTGTGCTGAAAGGGTAAAATACATGTAATTTATAGAAATATATGTCCCTGTCTATTAATGTTTGCTGTAACATGCTCCATTCTTGAGCTTTTTAAAATGTGAAGAAACATTTGTATTAGATTGACATTATTTCTAGGATAAAAATTTTAATTGGTACAAATTGGTTAACCCCATACACATTTTCTGGAGTGTCTGGAAAGATGTCCAGCTATCATGAGCCAAATCAGATGTTCTCAGTGTGGGGTAAGCTGCCTAATCGACTATATATGGTCCTTCTTAGCATTTAATAACCTCCATGTCTGAGCCTCCAATTTCCAGCCTTCATGCCATACCTCAGCCTTGCTGAAAAATTTGTATTGTTGGGATGCATGGGTGGCTCAGTCAGCTAAGCATCAGCCTTTGGCTCAGGTCATGATGCCAGGGTCCTGGGATAGAGTCCTATATCGGGCTCCCTGCTCAGTAGGGAGCTTGATGCTGCCTCTGCCTACTGCTCCTCCTGCTTGTACTCTCTCTCTCTCTCTGACAAATAAATAAAATCCTTTTAGAAAAGTTGTATTGTTGCTATCACTGATATATCTGTTCTAGAAAGAAATAGGCTTTCTTTCCAGGACTGTCAAATCAAGAGTTTTCACAAGAACACAAAGATTCACTCTATTATTGCACATCATAGAACTCATGCCTGTAGCTTGAAAATAGAAGTCTTTGGTGGAGGCATTTACTTGTTTGACAGTTTTGTTCTAAATTTTGAAACTACTGGTACTGGAAAGTGCCTGTCTGACAATGGTGTACTAGAGCTTAGTCATGCAAAATAATTATTGTTCACGGTTCCTTAGCTGAAGTCAATAGCTCTGTGCAAAACACCACATAATGCAGAGATCTAAAGTTACTAAATCAAAACTGAGAAAAAGAAGAATTTTAAACAGGTTTGGCAGAAAAAAAGTAGGTTCTACAAGATTTGCCAAGTGATTTCTCTCAGCACATGGAAGGCTCTCATATTTCTAAAAGAGGATCCATAATAGAAGTGACGGCAGCTTTTCTTGGTGCGTTTTGGTAATTGTTGCCGGTAAGCTTATATGACGTGAAAGGAGCAAGAGCAATTGTGGGGATATTAGCAAATGGTGCATAGTGCTTATTTTCTGAACTTGAAGTAATATTTTCAGGTTTGCTTTGGTGAATTCAGTGTTTTAAAGCCTCCAATACATCATCAATACTGAAGGGACTGATTCAATAAATCTGAGTTATATAACTAAATTGGAGTGTCAGGATGCCTTCCCTGGGCTTATAGCAGGGTCCATGAGTGAGCGTGGTATCTGTTGGAAAGGTTAACATTAATCCTACAAATGGAGAATTATGGCTCCATGTTGCCCGAAACATTTGCCAGAGAATCTTGGCAAGATTAGGTGTTGCTCTTTGACTGCTTCAGTGAAAGAGATGATGTCCTTCTTAACACTTGGCAGACAATTGTCCTTAAGAATATCCCTCTTCTGGGAAAAGCAAGTAATATCTACTGTTTCTGTGGAAGAGGGAGAAACAGAAATAAACTAGGATTTCACAGGCTTCTCTGAAATATATTTACATTCTCCTTCAGTACTTTCCACCCAATAAGATGGAATTGATAGGGGTGAACATGTAATTATTTTAGGCTTAGCTCATTGTTACCTTCCATAGATTTCATAAAATGTTTTAAAATTCATTTGTTATTGAGGTACGATTTATATGTAGTAGAGTACACAGATTTTAAGTGTGCAGTTCACCGAGTATTGATAAACATGTACTCTCATGTAACTGATATCCTGGACATTTCTCACTCCAGAAAGTTTTCTTATTCTTTTCAGCCCATTGACACGCCATCCCACCACAACCACCCACTTTTCTCATTTCTGTGATCATAGATCAGTTTCACTTGTCTTTGAACTTCCTATAAATGAAATGTGCCTTGTTTCTTTTACTGGACATAGTATCAAAATTCAACGATGTTACTATGTGTCAGTACTTTCTTACTATTTTTTGAGACCTAGTTAGTATTTCTGTATGAATGTTATCACAGTTTGTTTTCTCTTCTGCTGATGGACATTTAAGTTTTCCCAGATTTTGGCAATTACAAATGAAGTTGCAAAAAAAAAATTCTTAAACAATTCTCTTTGTGTCTGTTATGTCCTCATTTCTCTTGAGTCATACCTCGGGGTAGAATTGTTGGATGATAGCCTAGATCTAGGTTTATCTTTATAAGACACCACAAGCCAGTTTTCCTAGTGTGGGTGTTCCATTTTGTACTCTCACAGTCAACGTATAAAAGTCCCACTTGCTTCACACCCTCATCAATATTTGATATTGTCTGTCTTTTTAATTCTTGCCACTCTAATGTTTGGGAAGAAGTATCTCATTATGGTTTTGATTGGCATACCTCTGAATACTAATGACATTGAGCCCCTTTGCATCTGCTCCTTAGTCATAAAACTTCTTTTGTGAAGTGTCTATTCAAATCTTCTGCATATGTTTCTGTTTTTAATTGTATATTTTTGTCTCTTAATTATTGTTATAGGTATTCTTTATATATTTTGCATACAAGTTCTTTGTCAGATAAATGTATTGAGAATATTTTCTTTCAGTCTGTGCTTGCCTATTCATATTCTTTTTTTTTTTGCCTATTCATATTCTTAATGATACTTTTTATTAGAAAATTTCAGTTTTGCTGAAGTCCACTATCTTTATATTTTTTTCTCTTATAGATAATGCTTTTTGTGCCTTGTCTAAAATGTCTTTGCCTATCCCTAAGTTATTTTCCTGTTTTCTTCCAGAAGTTTTAGTGTTAGTCTTTAGGTCTATGATCCATGTTAGATTAATTTTTACATATGGTGTGACCTAGAGTTGAAGTACATTTTTTTTTTTTCATATGGCTATCCAGTTGTTCCAACTCCATTTGTTGAAAACTTTCCCTTATCCTTTGAATTGCTTTGGCACCTTGTTGGGAATCAATTGACCAATTAAGTGTAATTTTATTTCTGGACTCTATTCTGTTCTTTTGATCTTCTTGTCCATTCTATAGCTTTGTCATATTCTGCTGGCTAGTTACATGAGTCTTATTATATTATATTATATTATATTACTCTCATTGTGGCTTCTTTTACCTCTTGTAGGTATTAGGCTCAGAGTTTATTTTAGAAGTTGGTAAAGCTTCCAAATTGCTTTGGATCTCAGAGTGCATATACATAAAATAGGAAAAATAAAAACTCTGTTATAGGATTGTTGCGAGAGATAAGCAATCTAGTATCCTTTTAAAAAGCATATTATATATCTTTTTAAGATTTTATTTATTTTTTTGAGAGAGTGAGAGAGAGAGAGAGAGAGCACAAGCAGAGGGAGGGGCAGAGGGAGAGGGAGAAACAGACTCCCTGCTGAGCAGGAAGCCCCATGTGGATGTGGGGCTCCATCCCAGGATCCTGGGATCATGACCTGAGCCAAAGGCAAGCGCTTAACTGCTTAACTAACTGAGCCACCCAGGTGCCCTAAAAAGCTTATTTTTAATTCTAAAATAAATTTTGTATGTTTAGGGGCACCTGGTGTCTCAGTCAATTAAGTGTCTGCCTTTGGCTCAGGTCATGATCCCAGGGTCTTGGGATGGAGCCCCACATCAGATTCCCTGCTCCATGGGGAATCTCCTCCTTCTCCCACTCCCCTCACTTGTACTTGCTTGTTCTGTGAAATAAATAAATACAACGTTTAAAAAAAATTGTATGTTTAGAAGGTTGCTTTATTTTTATTTCCCTTTTTGGTTCCCTTAATCTTAAAAGTTCTCATGCTTGTTTACACAAATCTTCAAGAAGGATATGCACCCTTAGTGTCAGGTTACAGGGGCACTTTTTCCGTGGATTTAGAAAAAAACAAAGATCTAAGATAATTACAAGAAATGAGGGCCACCTGATCTCCTCCCACTTGCAGAAAGCCTTGTGGTAACGGCAATCCTTTCTGATATTTCTCCTTTGTGGGTTTTTTAAAAGGCAAGAACTGCTAGGCTGCAAATGCTTTATTCTTCTAGACCTTTCTGATCGGATCCCCCTTTTCTTTGTTGTGCCAACCACTCTGCTGAATGACGCTTGCTCTCCCACCCCCTATCCCTGACCTTTTAAACTGTTTTAATATTTGCTAGAGAATTACTTGGCCTAAAGCTTGAGTCAAGTTTTCCTGAAAGATTTTATTATAGTCTTAAAATGATGGTGAGGAGAAGGGTTCAAAGTCTGAACCTCTCCCTTTACCCAAAGTAAAACAAGCTAGGTAAAAAGTCTTTCTCTTCTGTATTCATCTAAGAGCTTATAACAAAGATGGATAGAAAGTGTAAATTCTTTACTGCCCTAGTTCCTACCCCAACTATCATTCTCATTTCTCAGTTGAAATATTTTCTTCCTCAAGTTTAATGGCCTCCATATTTTGGGGGTGGGGGTGCTTCTTGTTTACTAGATTATAAACTCTTCGAGCAAAATTATTTGATGTTATTTATCTTAGTTTCAGATTTTAGCATCAAGCCAAGTGCCTTGTATTTACTTCATAAAAGTCTTTTGAATTAAATTTATTACTGTCAAGTGCGAATGTTGTACTACAGACATTGTCTTATATATGACAGATAGGCAATAATTGTTCACGATTTATTGATAGCAGGAATTTAGGATTTATTCATTGATTAGTTAAGTTTGAATACATCTTATAATTAGAGCATCAGATGAGTCAGGTGTTCCATTCTTTTCAAAAACATGTTAGAACTGCTCAACTGGAAATCTGTAGATCAAATAATTTAATAATTACTCTCTGTACCTTTTCTGTAATGTTATGGTTTGGGCTGTATCACCTCATAATAGATTAAAATTACTAAACTCCTGTAGTGAGAATTCAGAATAGACTCCTCTCAAAGTCTGTCTTATTCCAGTTAGTGTTACCGCCAGGTTCCAGAGTACTTTACTGTAATAAGTAAATTAATACAATTTTCAGAAGATACAGACCTGAAAATGAAGTACTACTATCTTTGGATGCTAGATGTCTCAGTACTCTACTGATAGGCTTATACAAGCATTGTTCTCAGGTTTGTGATTAATTTCTGCTTCCTAGGGCAAACCGTTAAGTCCTACTTCCTTTTTGGGTAGGACTTGTCTATCAAATCTTAGACAGTTAGTCACGCCCCTTAAAACCTGAAGGAGGTAAAATTGGGACAAAAAAAGAAAGAGAAGAAGGAAGTGTACTACAGAGCAGGTGGTAAATGTGTGAGAAGTATTACCAGGAGAGAAGTAACATAGATTGAAAACAGAAATCCTTAAATAGTTTTAGATAAAACCATGGATGCTAGATCCATAAATATTTTTGTGAGTATGAGGAACCTTAGAAATATCCCGAATCTAGATATTGAAGTTAGACTAACAATGCCTTCCTAAAACACTGCCCTCAATGTCCCTGTAAAAACCATATTAAGCCGATTGTGTAATGAACTGATCCAGTATAATCTCCTCCAATTCCATTTTGGACTTTGAACATGAGGGGTCAGACTGAGGAAGCAAGTTGCTTGGGATTGCAGGTTTGGAAGACCATAGGTGATCTTTACTAAACGTGACATTGTGTCCGTGCCTTAGTCCAGGGGCAGAGTGAAGTTCAATGGAAGGTAATCTTATGAATGACTTTTTAAATTTAAATTTTATTTTTTCAGTTATTTTCAGTTATTTTTATTTTATGAATGACTTCTAATCACTTCTCCTCCTGGAGATTTAAATATTCTATAAAGCTTCTAAAGCTTTCAAAATTCAACATTAAAACCTTTAAAAAAAAATGATTTCCAGCTGAGTAAAAGTGAACCGTCTTTTCCTTGCTTTCCCACTCGCGTGCTTGAAAAGTCCGAGGAAACAGAGGTCAGATCCTAACCGCTGACGTCCCGCCCCACTGAGTAGTGGAAACAGGAAGAAAGGCGCCGCAGGGGGTCGGAGAAGGGAACCGGTGGGCGGTGATTACTCTTGCACAGAAAAAATCAGGCCATTTAGGGGAGGTGCTTGGCGAGGCTGGGAGTCCGGCTCCGCTGGAAGCGAGCCTAGAGAAAGAATTACCTGGAAATTAGCCAGAGTGGGCGCGGTGCCGCGGTAAAAGTCCCCGCGGTGCCCGCGCGAGCCGCCGGCTGGGGCAGGTTCGCTGCTGCTGCAGCCCTACTCGGACTCCCAGGAGGTGCCCGGGAAGGAACGCGCCAGGCAAGGGTGAGCAGAAGGCGGTGGGCGGGGAGGAGCAAAGTGGGTGCAGGGGGCGGGCTTGAGAGGTCTTTGCAGGCGTGAAACTTCTCTGCTCCCTTTTGCTGCTAAACGCTGGCTTTTCAGTCCATCGCCTCTGCAAGGGAGTTGAGTTCCTGTACCCTGGTAGGTAAGTTTTCCCATGCTTAGACTCCAGGAAAAAATTTAGGACGGTAAGTCTTCTATGTTTACGTGGTGAGTTACTCACTTTGTATTCTCAAGCCAAGCGAACTCCGGTTTGAACGCCGCCCACCCCCGCCCCGCCCGCCTGCCCGCCGCCCTGGAACTCTGGGGGTCCCAGGAAGGTTAAATCACAAGCCTTTCGTGGCGGAGTCGAATTCACCCTGACCCTCGGCTGGCTCCAGGGTCTCGGTGTACTCCGCGCTCTGTACGCAAGTTGTAGTACTGTAGGACGTCGTTACTGTTCAGACAACTTGGGTTCAGCCTAAGGGTGTGGAATCTTGCGGCGCGTCTGGACACATTGGCCTTTGCACCTACTAAAAGTACAAGAAGGATTTGCTTCTCGGGGTTCACTTTGCTAGGCAAGAGGAACACCAGTAAGTTTAATAATAATAATATAACAACAATAACAAAGTGCAGGGGAACGGAGATAAACTGTCTGATACTATAGCCAGCCCCCCAGTGTGAATGAGAAAGTCATGGGAAACTTATTTGGGAGGGGAGGCCTCAGATGTTCCTGCTGAGGCTGGCCTGGGAGAGTGGAGAGAAGGTGCATGCAAATCTCCCATTTCCTTGCTTCCTTGGAAATATTCCTAAGACCTTTTAGGCTTGGAGGCGCCCTTTTGTTTTCTCCTTTGCCCTCTGTCTGCTTTCTCTCCAAGAGAGTGCCTAGTGGGTCATAATTAATCATCCATTAGTCAAACAACCGTGGTTGTACGGTCACTTGGAAAATTCCCCAGATCCTCCAGTTTATGTAGCCTTACCACCATTTAAGAGTTGAGTTCTTCAAGTAGAGCGTTGACTACAAAGCTGCACATACCTTTTGCATACCTTTTGTGGGGGAGGGTGGAGGTTACTGTACTGGGAGTTAAGATAGTAATAGGGTTTGCTGTCCTTTGCTGTTTCCCAAATAAGAGGATTATGTGGGGACTTTGGGCATTTTTTTTAAATGGCAAATCAGTCTGAATTTGAATATTGCTCTTGGTGGTAGACAAGTACAATCTTTTTCTTAGCATTTGTTTTCGAGTGGAGTTTATTAATCACTGGGAAAGGAGGTCAGCACGGGCCCCTGAGAACAGCCTTACCTCACCTTCTTCCAGAGCCCCAGCATTTTCTCCCCAGCACCTGGGCTCTGAAGCACAGAAGGCCAAGTCTGCGTTCACCTTGCCCCGTTCAAAAAAATCTAGAATTGATGAACAGCAACAAGGCCATTGAACTATCCTTTTTTATTTATTTATTTATTTATTTTTAAAATCTTGTGGTTAGTGTTAGGTTTGTTTTAGAAGATATGAAATTGCGGAGTCATGGCTCAGGGGTATGTGACCAGATTTTTTGTGTGTTTCGCAATATTGATGTTGCAATGCCACCATAAATAAGAAGAGACCTTTGCCTTTTCTGGCTCAGAGCCTGTAAAGAGAAGAGGAGTATTGCATGGTTGAGAGATAAAGACTCAACTGTAAGAGAAACAGTAGGGGTTAGGGGCTGTATTTGGGTGAGAAGGGCAGAATAGGAATATGAGATGACAGAAAAAAGGCTCCCAGAAAACCAGAGTGGCCTAGAATTCTTAGCCTGGATGGTGCATAGCCCATGAGCTAAACACTTGAGAAAACTTGGTTCCAGTCTTGGTTCCTCCACTGTGAATTTGGGTTACATTACTCACATCTCTTCAGGCTTTAGTTTCCTTCTATGTTAAAGGCAGGAACAGATACTGCTTACTCCCACTACCTTAGAATTTTCTATATCAAGTGAGATAATGGGAAAGGTTTTTGAAAACCCTCAAATGATCTCCTCTGTGCCTAGAACAGAGCCAGAGTAGGAGCTTATTGCTAAATACTTACATAACATTTGCCAGTTCCCCTTGCTTTTCTAAGCTCTTTAGACTTTGCTCATTTTATACTCAACAAGAGTCCTGTGAGGTAGGACATATTATTAACCTCTTTATACAGGTAAGGTAAGTAGGTTCCAGAGAAATTAAACCACAACCAGTAAGTGACAGAGCCGGACTCTAGTCCGACTCCAGAGTCTCCATGTGCTCCGCACTCTGCTCTTTGTCCCTTCAAAGGCGGTCATCTTGGCCTGAGCCCAGCTCTCTGGTGAATAAAATGGAGGTATTCTCTGCTATGCCAACCAGTGGTGGACAATGAAGGGAATGATACCCTTGGACAAATATAATTCATTCTTGTAACATTGCATTCTTTCTAATTCGTAACCGAGTTTCATGTTTTGTCTTTTCTTAGATTATTCATACCTCGTTCCTAGAATACTCAAAGCACTTAACACTTCACCCTACACTACTCTTCTCCCTCCTGGCGACCTTCTCTAGTAAAAAGTGTTGAGAAATTTTGTGGGGATTTTTTTCTTAAAAGGGTTTATCTACTTATTAGAGAGAGAGAGAGAGCACGAGTAGGGGTAGGGGTGGGAGAAGGCGCAGAGGGAAAGGGAGAAGTGGGGCTCTGCCCCTGGACACCGAGATCATGACCTGAGCCAAAGGCAGACGCTTAGTAACAACTGAGCCACCCAGGTGCCTCAATAATTTTGTATTGACTGCAGTTCCCAGCCGTGATGTAGGCCCAAGACAACTTCCTGACAAATCAGCTTTGGAAAAAAAGTCTAGGCCAGCACCGTCTTATTCCATACTGTAAATCATTTCTGTTTCTTTCTTTCCTCCTCCTCCTTCTTCTTCTTTTTTAAATTAACATATAATGTATGATTTGTTTCAGGGGTACAGGTCTGTGATTCATCAGTCTTACACAACACACAGTGCTCACCACAGCACATACTCTCTCCCCAGATCACTTCTGTTTCTCAGTGTCTTGTCTTTACTCTTCCTCACCTGGCCCTTGGGTGTATCCTGGAAGTGCAAGACATTGGTCTCTGGAAAGTGGTTCATGGACCCGTAGGATGTAAAGTCAGGGGCTCAGCATTGGCCTGTCTCCCCAAACGACAGACTTGAGGAGTTAAGCCACATTCTCAGTGTTGGAAAAACTGTTGACGCGAGGTGCGCTTTCAATGTGTTGTTCACAATGAAAGGAAAAAACCTCGCATTGCCCTTTTCCTCCAACTGCTGACATCTCCGTGTTCTTTTCCTACCAGCAGCTCTGGAAGGCTTCCACTTTTTCTCTACATTTTCAAAACCAGTTTTTACTGAAAGGAAACTATTGTCTGAACTTACATTCCATTGCTAAGTACATTTTATTCTGTAAACATCTGTAGCGACCTACAGAAACTGTTTAGTTGTAAAATTATTGCTAAATAATAACGGTTCTGACCTGATAAACTTTTCTTAATTTTTTTTTAAAATTAATATTTCTGCTGTTTCTTCAGATCTCTGTCCAGAGGCATAGTACTTAAGGATCCCTTATTAAGCTAATTACTTTACATGAGCTTTGAAGGATAGCACAGTTTATTCATGACTTCCTCCCCAACCCCTGCCCCCACTACCAGAACAAGAGCAGATACATTAAATGGTACTAAAAGTATTACTTTGCAATGAGAACTTATATCACATTCTGTGCTTTCAAGACTATTGACTTATGGAGGTGGATTAATGTATTGTATGCTTTCGGTTTTGTTTTGTTTTTTAAAGATTTTATGTATTTATTTGACAGAGAGAGAGAGATCACAAGTAGGCAGAGAGAGTGAGGGAAGCAGGCTCCCTGCTGAGCAGAGACCCCCCCCCCCATGCGGTCTTGATTACAAGACCCTGAGATCATGACCTGGGCGGAAGGCAGAGGTTAACCCACTTGATCCACCAGACACCTCCTGGTTTTGTTTTTTAAACTGAAACATACAGTTTCTGTTTGCTTAAATCCAAAGTACATATTCAGGCCACCTTTCAAATAGGGGTGACTGGGGCGCCTGGGTGGCTCAGTTGATTAAGCATCTGCCTTCCACTCAGGTCATGATCCCAGGGTCTGAGATCAAGTTCCTATTTGGGGGGGGGGGAAATCCCTGCTCAGCAGGAGGTCTCTTCTCCCTCTGCCCAACCCCCCAGCTTGTGCAGGCACACTTGCCCTCTTTCTCTCTCAAATAAAGTCTTTAAAAACAAAACAAAAAACAAACAGAAAAATAAAATAGGGGTTACTTTGGAAGCTTTGGTTTCTTTATCTGAAAAATGGGAGCAATCTTACCTACCCTGTAACATTGTTGGGAGAAGAAACAAGGTAACAGATGTGAGGTGTGCGGCCTGCAGAGCGGACATTCATTCAATGTTAGTTGAATTTGCGTTGAGCAGTTTCCAGTCTCTTGAAGAAGACAGTGCAGTGTAGTGTAGAAGATACCACGTCAGGGACCCAGGTTTATGTCCTAGCTTGGCTGCTTAATGTCTCTGATTCACACTTTCTTCATCTGTAAAATGCATGTAGTTATGAGGACTGTCCTAGTATAGTGACAAAGATTACATAACACATAAAGTATGTGGCATAGCTGGACATAGAGTGAACTCTTGTTAAGTGAAGCATATATTGGGGCACCTGGGTGGCTCAGTGGGTTAAAGCCTCTGCCTTTGGCTCAGGTCATGATCCCAGGGTCCTGGGATCGAGCCCCACATCGGGCTCTCTGCTCAGCGGGGAGCCTGCTTCCTCCTCTCTCTCTCTGCCTACCTCTGCCTACTTATGATCTCTGTCTGTCAAATAAATAAATAAAATCTTAAAAGAAAATGAAGCATATATGTATGTGTGTGTTGTTCATATCATACTCACAGCAATATGTAGCTATATGACCAGCCACAGGGTACAAAAAAAGATGCAGATTTACAGGTTATTGGTAGATGGATAGAATGATCAGAATTTGATCAGTGGCAGTCTGGTAAGGTGGCCTACAGGGGTCGAATCTCCAAGGCAGGAATGGACATTGTGTCCAAGAGACTGTGCTCCATGACAAGCAGGTTAAATATTGTTTAAGCTTTGGGTGTGAACAAAGATGTGTATTTATGTGCAAGAGAGAGAAGTGGCAGACAGCAGGGCTGATAACAGAACGGATCAAGAGGGTGTTAAAAAGAATGGCTACCCGATAGAGTAGGGAATTTACATTTTAAGCTTTGCCCTAAGTCCCTACCCACTTTGACTTCAGTATCACCAGGATGCCTTCGCTTTCCTTCTGGGTACATTCCCAATTATGCTTCCAACTCCAGACAGTTACATTTAGTGGAAGGTAAAGCAACAGGAAGAGTTATATAAAGCTAATCTTGCTTCCGTTATTCCTTCTATGAGAGTACCCTGAATACCACTTCCTTGCTTTGCATTTTCCCCACATTTTGTTTCCATTGTCCTGCCTCTCCTTGTTCTCTTGCCTTGGTATTAATGACTAAAATCATGGTGCTAATGATGATCATAAGGATATACCAAACTTTATGGAGGGTTCTTCAGGGGCCAGGTGCTGTGCTAAGTATAAGTGTATTCCGTATTTCCACATGTTATCACAGTTAAATCCTGACAACAAACCGGTAAGTTAGGAACTATTCCTAGTCCCATCTTATAAATGAAGAAATTTAGTTCCAGAGAGGCCAAATCTCTCAGCCAAAGGTAACAACCAAACAGTGGGAAGGGAATACAGGTCTTGTAGCCTGGGATCTGAAATACTATTGAAATGACAAAAAGCTGTAAGCTGGATTTCTAAAGCAGGACATATATTAGAGCTTAGACGTTTCTTTACCTTTTTAAAGATTTTATATATTTGAGAGAGAGAGAGAGTGAGAGTGAGAGAGAGCTTGCGTAAGCCAAGGGAAGGGGCACAAGAAGAGGGAGAGAGAGAATATCAAGCAGACCTCCAAGTCAAGACTCAGTGTCTGGACCCTGAGATCATGACCTGAGCCGAAACCAAAGTTAGAGGCTTAACTGCACGAGCCACATGCCCCAGAACTTAGGCACTTCTAGTCAAACATTAATGGTGCTGCTATGGATGTAGTTTAATGTTTATAAAGAGAAATCCATGACCTTTGGTCTTTTGTGTCCAACTTGTGGTTCATCCTGATCCTATAGTAGGATTTTAGTCTATCTTTACAGCATTTTTCCCATTTATTTTTGCTTCTCATACCCTTACATTTTCATGCTTGTTTGATATCTTCAAGCTTAATGTTACAGAACTAGAAAAAAATACATTATTTATTTTGAAATTTTAGAAAAGATTATTTCTCCAGCAATAACCAAAGATACTTTGAAGAACAATAGGGTTAATATTGCAATACAAGCACACTGAGTGACTGTCAGGTTATTTGAGGTATTTATGTCTGCTTTTCCTATCTTATCTAAAATCTTTTTAAGATTCCAGACCAAAATTGAAAAATGGTGGACCTCACCGAGCTAATGGAGAATGAAGTATTCATGGCTTTTACTTCCTATACAACGATTATTCTTTCAAAAATGATGTTGATGAGTACTGCAACTGCATTCTATAGATTGACAAGAAAGGTAAGACATTTGGAGGCAATATTTTCCTTTAAGGGTTGGCATTTTGGAAAACAATTTTCTTAATTTACTTTTAAAAAATGTTTCTTTTTGGTAAAGCCCAATGGCACATTATTTAAAGTTGCAAATGCAATATGTCATCATTTGGTACAGATGCATCTGATATATTTATGGAACAGGTACTTTCTACTGGAAGCTAGTAAGTGGTTTTTTCATTGTGGCTTTTGCCTTTCATCAGGCTGCTTTATCTGTGAGCTTCTTGGAGTATCAAAGTTTTCAAGAAAACTCTGTGATTTTGAAGTTAATTTTGCCAAATAGAGTTTAGAAAACACTCATTTTTCAGACAGTTAGCTGGTGTTTTTAGTTCTATTTCAGGTCAAGGATATGCCTTTGGGAACAGAGAATTAAGTCCTTTTTATCAGTAGAGACTTTTCTTTCTTTTTTTTTTTTTAAGATTTTTTTATTTATTTACTTGACAGACAGAGATCACAAGTAGGCAGAGAGGCAGGCAGAGAGAGAGTGAGAAGCAGGCTCCCTGCTGAGCAGAGAGCCCGATGTGGGGCTCGATCCCAGGACCCTGGGGTCATGACCTGAGCTGAAGGCAGAGGCTTTAACGCACTGAACCACCCAGGCACCCCTATCAGTATAGCCTTTTATGACTGGGCCAAAGCATTTGAGTTTTGTGCAGTTCTGAGTTGTTAAGTGGATGCTACTTATATCCAGCATCATAAGAATGGTTTTTGTTTTTCTTTTTGTTTTCTTAAACTGGAGACTTGGGGAAGGTGTTAGAAAGATTTTGAAAAGTATATCCTCTACCCAAGCCGGGTTTGTAACACAATAAGAGGCAGGTAGAGCAAAGCTACCTTGATAAACTTGAACTATTTCCATTGATGCGGTCCCTGTCCCTAATCAGCAGCTTCTTCTGGAAACCACCTATTTCTCATTCTCTTTTAATTTTATGTATTTATTTGAGAGAAATAGAGAGTGAGCAGGGGAGGAGGGACAGAGAGAGTATCTTAAGCAGGCTCCATGCCCAGGGCAGAGCCCGACACGGGGCTCAGTCTCACGACCCTGAGATCAAGCCCTGAGCCCAAATCAAGAGTCCCATGCTTAATCCATTGAACCACCCAGGTGCTTCCGCCTGTCCTGAGTTTTTGTCCTTCAGAGACTTGCTTTTCTCTGGAGGTTACAGTCATCTTAAGTTATTCCCCTGTCACTATCTTGAGGTATAATTCCTTCCCAAGGGCATTTTCATTTTAATGGGGGCATCTACCAACATATTTAAGTCTCTGCGGGGTCCAGGTGTCAGAGCAGCAGGCTGTAGAGTGGATGCCTATTCTCTGAGTCCACAGTGTCCTCTATAAACAGAGTTGCACTAAGCGTAGCTTAGAAGAAAAGGAGAAAAGAGCTCAAATGTGTGGAGTGCCTGTGATACGTACCAGGAGCCTTGTGGTGCTCTTCGTATGTGTGAAGTCATGGAATTGTTAGTATTATCATGGGAAATGGGCATTGGTCCCCCCATTTTATAGATGAGGAAGTAAAAGTCAGAGGTTCAGTAGCTTACCCAAGGTTATATACCGATAAAGAGGGAAGCTGGGCACCTGGGTGTCTCAGTTGGTTGGGTGATTGCCTTTGGCTCAGGTCATGATCAAGGAGTCCCACATTGGGCTCCCAGCTTGACGGGGAGTCTGCTTCTTCCTCTGACCCTCCCACCTCTCGTGCTCTCTCTCTCTCTCTCTTTCTCTCTCTAAAATAAATAAATAAAATCTGTAAAAAAAATAAAAATAGAGGGAAGCTGAGATTCTCATTCAGATTGCTTTAACTCAAATCCCATGCACTTCCCGTTGTAATACATTTATTTACTTACTTGAAACATACTTATTGAACATCTAGCATGTGCCAAGCATTTACTTAGAAACAAGACAGACAAAGCTGACCTCAAGAGCTGAGTATCTTATCCCTTCCCCTCAGTTCTTCTTAACATCTTTATCTGAAATAAATGCTTGTGTCATGTTAAGAAAAATACTATAATATTTATGGATTTCTAAGCTGAAATTAGGCTAATTTTGTAGTTCATGTTTTTCCTTATTATAAATTATTGAACAGTAGAACATACTTAAATATTTTTTAAATACATTTTTCAAGTTTCAAGGGATGGGGAAATCATATCAGGCAGCATAATAATTTGCAGGAAGGAATAAATGAGCATATGCCCTAGAACATGTACTTGGTATTTTTAGGAATGCCATTCAGCTTCTTATATTTCACTATATTATTCAACCCAAAGAAAAGAGATACACATATCCTAACCAAGTATAAAATACATTTCCCGCCCCTCATTTTTGCTTTCTTTTCACTATTTTTATACATTAGTTTTTATTTAAGTTCTTATTTATGCTTTTCTTTAAAACTTCTTTGTACTGGTAAGAAAAACTTATAGTATAGATCCCTCCCCATGTTTGGGCTCCAAATTTTCTTTTTATAAGGGCCAACCTGGATGCCTGTATTTCTTCTGTTAAAATGCAAGTAACTTACAAGGTAGCATACTCCCATGTTATTTTGCATTTGAAATACATTTTTTTTTTTCTTGGAATTTGGAATAGGTTTTTGCTAACCCAGAAGACTGTGCTGGCTTTGGCAAAGGAGAAAATGCCAAGAAGTATCTTCGGACAGATGACAGAGTGGAACGCGTACGGAGGTAATCCAGCTGTGTCCTGAAATTATTTACTTGATCAAAGAATTTTGGTCAAGGAGTTCAGTGAGGTTGTTGGGGATCATAAAAAGGGAGACAAGTCAGCCGTCTTAACTAGTCCGTATAATAATTGTAGAAAACCAGGGATCTAGAAGCCAACTCTCCCTGCAGTTGCACACATTGCCCATTTCCTGCTTTGTTGGGGTTAATGACTTTGTTCTCTGTAGGGATTTTTCAAAAAGAATTACAGGGAGAAGATAAAATGAAAATGGTGAATTTTTGCAGTTTTGTCCTGTTTTCTCCAGAGATAAGACTGTCAGCGTGTGTGAAAGGCTGAACATACTTTTGCATTAAGACTCAAAATATGAATGTGGGAAATCTCGCCCTCCTTTCTGTCTCTCCTCTCTAGGTATTATGTTTAATGTACTGAGAATTCAATGAACAATGAAAAGCAATAAGCCAAGATACCATCCGTACAACCTCCTAATAATATAATTAATATACTGCTTTAAAAAAGCAAATTGAATTCTAGTTCTAAAGGTATACTTCTTAATCCTTGCCATAAAGTCATGTAAATTGCCAACTTTCTTTTTCACCTTTACTGAACTGTAATTAACAAATAAAATTGTAAGTCATTTAAAGTGCACAGCATCATGGTTTGATACACGTATATGTTGTGAAAAGTTTATCCCCGTGGAGTCCATTAACACATCCATGACCTCCATATTTACCAGTCCCTTTGTTTTTTTATGTGAACATTGAAGTCTAATCTCTTAGCAAATTTCAATTATAAAGTACAGTGTTATTAACTGTAGTCACCATGTTACACTTTAGATCCTCAGGCCTTCCTCACCTTGTAACTGAAATTTTGTATCCTTTTACCAACCTCTCCTTAATTCGCCCGCAGCCCCTGGCAGCCACCTTTCTACTGTTTCTGTGAGTTTAACTTTTTTTCCCCTTTTAGAGTCCACATATAAATGATACCGTACAATGTTTGTCGTTCTCTGTCTGCTTTATTTCACCTAGTGGAGTGCCTTCAGCTTCATCCATGTTGTTGCCCATAACTTTTTTAAGGGTGAATAATGTTCCATTTGCACATATATACCACATTTTCTTTTTTTTTTTTTTTTAAGATTTTATTTATTTATTTGACATAGAGAGAGAGATCACAAGTAAGCAGAGAGACAGTCAGAGAGAGAAGTTCGGAAGCAGGCTCCCCGCTGAGCAGAGAGCCCAATGCGGGGCTCAATCCCAGGACCCTGGGATCATGACCTGAGCCAAAGGCAGAGGCCCAACCCACCAAGCCACCCAGGTGTCCCACCACATTTTCTTTATCCGTTCATTTGTTGACGGACACTTAAGTTGTTTCTAGATCTTGGCTATTAATGAATAATGCTGCAGTTAACATGAGAATGCAGATACCTTTTTGGAACAATGGGTTTTTTTTTTTTCTCTTCCTCTCTTTCTTTCTTTTTTTTCTTTTTGGATATACACCCAGAAGTGCAATTGCTGGATCCTCTGATAGTTCTATTTTTAATTTTTTGAAGAATGTTCAAACTGTTCTCCATAGTTGCTATACACGTTTACATTCCCACCAACATGGTTCCCTTTTATCTATATCTTTGCCCATCTTTGCATTTATTATCTCTTGTCTTTTGACAATAGCCATCCTAAGGGGGGTGGCTAATTAAAACCATTGATTTTGATCCACAAGTCATCCAAAAATCAATGGTTGATTTGATCCAAAAATCAAATAATGACAGTAACCCAATTAATAAATAAGCAAGGACCTGAGTAGTCATTTTTGTCCAAAGAAAACATCAAAAACCATTGATTTTGATCCACAAGTCATCCAAAAATCAATGGTTGATGTTTTTTGATGTTTTCTTTGGACAAAAATGACTACTCAGGTCCTTGCTTATTTATTAATTGGGTTACTGTCATTATTGTTATGGATCAGTACAAGTTCCTTGTGTATTTTTAATATTAACCACCTATCAGATATGTGGCTTGCAAGTATTTCCTCCATAGATTGTTTTTCCATTTTGATGATGGTTTCCTTTGGTGAGCAGAAGCTTTTTGGTTTGATATAGACCCATATGTTTATTTTTGCTTTTGGTGTCAAATCCAAAAAAATCATTGCCAAAGTCAATGTCACGGAGATAACACGTATCTTTGTTTTCTTCCAGGAATTTGATGGTTTCAGGTCTTACATTCAAGTCTTTAATCTATTTTGAGTTAGTTTTTGTATATAGTATAAAATAGGGTCTGGTTTTATTCTTTCACATGTAGAAATCCAATTTTCCCAACACAGTTTATTGAACAGACTATTAAAGAGACTTTCCTATTTTCAATTATTAGTTTTTTTGCAAAAAATTAATTAACTAGAAATGCATAGTTATTTCTGGGTTTTCTATTCTGTTGCATTGATCCTGTGTGTCTGCTTTTATGCCAGTAGCATACTTCCTCGATTGCTGTAGTCTTGTAATATAGTTAGAAATCGGTAAGTGTGATACCTCCAGACTTTTTCTTCTTTCTCGGAATTGCTTTGGATTATTCAGGGTCTTTTGTGGCTTCCTACAAACTTAAAGGTTGTTTTATCTATTTCTCTAAAAAAATATGGGATTTTAAGAGGGAGTGCTTTGGATCTGTAGCTCACTTTGGATATTTTAATGGTATTAATTCTTGCAATGTGTGAACACAGAATTTCTTGCCACTTATTTGTGTCTTCTTTGATTTTTTTCATCAGTGTCTTATACTTTTTCATCAGTTATAGATCTTCCACCTCCTTGGTTAAATTTACTCTTAAGTATTTTATTCTTTTTGATGCTATTATAAATTGAATTCTTAATTTCTCTTCCTGATAGTTCATTGTTAGTGTAAAAAAGGACAATTGATTTAAATGTACTGGTTTCATATCCTACAACTTCACTGAGCTCATGTATTAGTTCTAACAGTTGTTTAG
The DNA here is from genome assembly GCF_011764305.1 of Mustela putorius furo. Lineage (NCBI taxonomy): Eukaryota > Metazoa > Chordata > Mammalia > Carnivora > Mustelidae > Mustela > Mustela putorius. The sequence goes on along the minus strand of NW_025422368.1, from coordinate 32,026,135 downwards.
TGGAATTAGAGTTTCTGGTATAATATGTCATCTGCAAATAGAGACAGTTTTACTTCTTTCTTTCCAATTTGGATGGCTTTTCTTTTTTGCTCTTGATTAATTGGTCTGGCTAGGACTTCCAAACTATGCTGAACAGAAGTGAGAGTGGGCATCCTTATCTTGTCCCTGATCTTAGAGGAAAATCTTTCAGCTTTTCATGATGTATGATGTCTGTTGTTAGCTGGGGATTGTCCTGTATGACCTTCACTGTGTTGAAGTACGTTCCCTCTATATCCCATTTGTTGACAGTTTTTGTCATGAAGGAATTTTGAATTTTGCCAAATACTTTTTAAGTATCTATTGAGATGATTTTACTATTTTTGTCCTTCTTGTTGTTAATGTGGTATTGATATATAGATGTTGAACCATTCTTACATCTCTGGATTAAATCTCATTTGATAATGTCGTATGATTCTCTAAGTCCTTTTAATTAGATTGTTGTATTTGGTTTGCTAATATTTTGTTAAGGATGTTCCTATCTGTGTTCGTCGTGATATTGACCTGTAATTTTCTTTTCTTGTAGTGTCCTTATCTAGTTTTAGTATCAGAGTAGTGCTGGCCTGGTAAAATGAGTTTGGAAGTGCTCTATTCTCTTTTACTTTTTTGGAAGAGTTTGAGAAGAATTGATATTAATTCTTCTTTAAATGATTGGTAGAATTCACCAGTGAAGTTATCTGGACCTGGGTTTCTTCGTTGGGAGGTTTTTGATTACCGATTCAATCTCATTACTAGTAATTGGTCTGCTCAGATTTTCTATTTCTTCATTATTCAGTCTTGGTAGGTTATATGTTTCTAGGAATTTGTCCAGTTCTTCCAGGTTGTCCAGTTTGTTGGTAATTGTTCGTACTAGTCTCCTTCGTATTTCTGTGGTGTCAGTTGGAATGTCTCTACTTTCAATTCTAATTTTATTTATTTGAATCCTTCATTATTTTTTTTTTCTTGGAAAGTCTAGGATATATCTTATTTCATCTTTTTTAAAAAACAGTTCCTCATTTCATTGGCCTTTTCTATTGTGTCTTTAGGCTATCTTTCATTTATTTTGTTGTTTCCTTCCTTTTTCTAATTCTGGGTTTAATTTGTTTTCCTTTTTCTAGTTTCTTGAGGTTTAAAGTTAGGTTATTTGATATCTTTCTTTTTCTTGGTGTAGGTATCTATCACTATAACCTTCCTTCTTAGAACTGCCCTTAGAACTGCTGTATACCAAAAGTTTTGGTATTTTCTGTTTCTATCTTTATTTGTCTCAAGACTTTTTAAAATCTCTCTTGATTTTCAACCCATTTGTTGTCTAGTAGCATGTTGTTTAATTTCCACGTATTTGTGAATTTTCCAATTTTCTTCTTGTAATTGATTTCGAGTTTCATACTGTTATGGTTGAAATAGATGCTTGGTATAATTTCAAACTTCTTAAATTTATTAAGGCTTGTTTTTTGGCTTAACATATGATCTGTCCTAGAGAATATTCCATATGTATTTGAGAAGAATGTGTATTGTTGCTGTTGGATGGTGTGTTTTTAAAATGTCTTTTGGGTTCATCCGAGCTAATGTAGAGTTTAATTCTAATGTTTTCTTACTGATTTTTTGTCTGGATGATCTATGTATTATTGAAAGTGGGGTATTAAAATCCCTTAGTATTATTACTGCATTGTTACTTCTCCCTTCAGATCTGTTAATATTTTCTTTACATATTTACGTGTTCCTATGTTAGGTACATAAGTATTTCCTAATGTTATATACTGATGAATTGACCTCCTTTTGATTTTTTTTTTTTCTTTTTGTGCCTTCAGTTAGATGAATTCCACTGCCCTGTTTTTAAGTTCACTAATCCTTTCTTTTACTTGATCTGGCCTGTGTTGAAACCCTCTAGGGGATTTTTAAGTTCTGTTATCTTATTCTTCTGTTCTGTGATTTCTTTATGGTACTTTTTAATATTCTCTATTGCTTTTGAAACTCTGACTCTATTCTTGCATTTCTCTCCTGACCATGGTGAGCATCTTTTGACCATTATTTTCAACTCTCTAGTAGGCAAATCAGTTTATTTCTATTTCATTAAGATCTGTTTCTATAAATTTATCATGTTCTTTGGTTTGAAATATATTCCCCTGTTTTTTCGTTTTCCTTGGCTCTGCATTGGTTTCTGTGCATTAGATAAAACAACCACTTCTCCAAGTTTTGATGGAGTGGTGTCACGTAGGAGATGAAGCTTGTCAGTCATCCTGGCCTGAGCTTCTGGTTGTTTCTCAGACCTTTGTGATTGTCCAAGTGCCTTCTCTGTTTCTACTGGCTCCCAGTAGTTCTGGGTGTGCCAAGACTTATCACATGTTCAAAAGAGAGGAACACAGTCAAGATCTAGATGTAGGCTGACTGGAAGCTGGATGCTCAGGTAGCATCAGGTAGCTGGGAAAGTATATAGTTAAGCCTCTTCTAGGGAGATCCTAAGATTTGAGCATTTTTGTCTGCTCTGTCTGTTCTGGATCTAAATATAGCCATGGGGAGTGATAGCTGCAGTGACTGCTTGGGTTTGCTGAGAATGATTCTTTGTTTGCTGTATTTTTATGGGACTCATGAGTGGTAGTGCCATTAGCTTTCATTGTCAGGTGATTGAGACACCCCTAGGGCTGCAGCCAAAAGCTGGAGTTTACACAGGTGTATGAGCTCCTTCCAGAGAGATTTTGGTGACTGGCCTCAAGTTAGAGGGAGAAGGTGGGCAAGATATCTACTGGCTTTCCTGGTTTCTAGGAAGGATCAAAGCCCAACCTGAGATGCATGCATGCTGACACTTAGACAGTAGATTTCAAAGTATGCAATTGGATCCCTTTCAGGAAAAGACTGGGAGATGGACAATTTTGCCTGCTCTCTCTGTGCTGACACACAAGTCTACTGCCTCCCTTAAGAATTTCTCTTCTGTTTGCTATAGGTTTTCTGGGTTTTGGGGATGCCATCCTCATTGATTTTGTGAGCTAGATATTTTGGGGCTTTGCCCTTGGGTGAGAGTCATAGATATTTGGGCACTAATATGGGGCCCAATCCCATTGCTCCTCAGAAGCTTGGAGTTGGGAGTTCCCTCTCAACTGTATGACACCGTTGAGGGTAGGATTTATGGCAAGACTGGGTCTCAGACTTTCCTACCCACTTCAGTGTGGGTATTTGCCAGGTGTGTAGGAGTCACTTAGCTGGTTTCTGGGTTTCTTTCAGAGGTAATTACTTTGTGTGTGGCTGTACATTTGGTGTGGCTGTGGGAGGAATAGAGTTCAGGAGCCTCCTATGTTACCATTTTGGATAACCCTCTTCCCCTGCAGAATTTTTTATAATGGTATTCTTTTACCGATCTATTAGTTACCTTTTTCTCACATCTGAAACATCAAAGTTATATACCATCTTCTCATTTAGTATTTTCTAATGCTCATCCAAACGTGGTCCAGTTTTAGGCACATTTCAAGGAATAAGTAAAATTATATAAAGTTAAAGAAACAGCGACATATTTTCATAGCCATACATAAACTTATAGATATTGAGTTTTGTGGTGAATAGTTAAGATAGGAAACATCATGAGTATATTTGATGCACTGTTTCAATTTGGTGAGTATGAATACTAAACTGGATACTGAAATAAAATAATTTTACTTCTGTAATTCAGGAACCAGGTGGAGTTTCTAAACATTTTAGGATATATATTTGCATTATAACTTTTTTTGATTCCCTGCAAAAGTCCGAAGCCCCTCCCAAGATTTCTGCAGATTCCCTCCAGTATAAAATCTCAAGATTCCCTCTCAATCTGGGTTTCTACACATGTGCACATTTCCAAAGCCTCGATTTTGTTAGGCTGATGTAAGCTTGGCTCTTTCCTCAACTCCCAACAAACCAACTTTAAAAATGTGACTTGACTGAAGAAAATAGACCTGCCTACATTGAGGTGCAGAGTTTCCATTATGACAGACATTTCATGTTGTGTGTTTGACAGAACTCTGACGGTGTCCTGCAGCATCCTCTCCCTGGGGAATTGCTCTGCACCTTCTTCCCCTCAGATAATGCCCACCATGACACTATTTTGCAGGCTCTTCATTGGCTCCATATAATACTCTTCTGCTCTTCCAGTACCGAAATTATGCAAAAAATTTAACCCTAAGTTATTTATTAAACAATAACTTTTCTCTCCGAAGAGGAGGTCTATGCTAGGTAGTTTGAATAAATTGTTAACTTCTGCTTCTCTTAGTTATGTATTTGTTAAATTAGCAGTCCTACCGAGTCAATCAGCCACTCTTAAAAATGAACTGTGCCAAGAATGCAGATCTAAAATAGTTTCAGGACAAAGAATCAATGTGAAAATTTCAAAGAGTCTCAGAAAATTGTTCAGTGTTATGATGAAAAAGAATAAACAGTAGAAAAGGTGAGTACGGCTTTGTGGAGTCACCAAAACCACCAAAGAGACATTAAACAGCTTTAAACTTTGTCTTTACCTTTTTATACACCCCTCGTAGAGCAGGTAATCACACAAATGATACTGATCATGACCCTACACTCATAACATTGCCCAGACTTGCAAGTGGTAACAAGTAGACCCTAAATAGCATTAGTAAGTTTGAAGGGAATATCCAAGTGTCACATGTGAAAGCTTAACAATATATATTTTATTTTGATATTTTTAGATTCTTTCCCATTCTTCCCTCTCATAACCCCTCCTCAACCATGCCCAGAAGACTGTACTTCTAGAGGAGAAAGCCTTTTTTGAAACTAATCTTCTAATCAGGTTGTGAACAATTGACCTTAGTTCTGAAAGAAATCCATGTCCTTGAGGAGGTGCAGCGACTGTGTGCACAGCGCCCCCTGGTGATCTGACACTGCCTTTTCAGTGTGGCAACAGAAGAGTCTCCAAGAAAGACAAGGTGTCCAGTTTCCAGTTGTATTTTTTTGAGACCTTATCGACACCATCAAAAAGTTTCTAGTAACATTTCACTTTTGGAGATACCTTTCAAATAAAGAGTTTCCACAATATCCCCATTTCATTTTTAACCTGGATTTTTTCCCCCATTACTTATTGCTTTACATATAAAGCAATCTATTAGTATATCCCAATGGCAGGGACAGAATGGGGCTACAAATGAGGTGAAAGTTATACTTTCAGGTATGCAATATTGAGAAAATTCATACGTACATATACGGGACAAATAATTAAAAACATAAGGCAATATGTGTGGAAATATCAAGATAAGTGGCTTAAAGTGACTTGCATTCTGGACAGACAGAAATCAGTAGTGATTAGAAAACAGTTTACATACGTATTTACTTAATCCCCTCTCGCCATGTTCTGGAAAGAATATGAGACCATATATACATTCAGTACAACAAGATGAAAAGAAAGTTGCAAGGTAATCAGGGCAGCAGGAGAAATAAAGAGTACCATTCAAAAGGACAAGAAGGAAGGTTTGGGTTTAATCTGTAGGGCAAGGAGAGATGTTTAGAATATACTACCTTCAAAGGCAGAACATACCTTTTCACTGGGTGTTTCATGGAATGTCGGTGACCCTCACAAGGAACTAAAGCAAGGGCTAGGAGTTGAAGTGGATGGCTTCCCTTCTGGTCCCAGTACTTGAATAAAGCATTCACTGAGAAATCGTTTTGTCTATATTACGGTCACCACTTCTATTAGGGTACTATCAAAGAGCTTTAAGACTGGATTGCTGCCCTTGTGGGGTTTATCACTTTTCCCTTGAAAATAAGACCAACATACATGTAGTAATTAAGAATGATATAAAGAAACTGCTTATTAGATATTAAGTTGTGGGGGACAAGGTATAAGTTCGTAAAATATTTAGGAATATTGCTTGAAGCATATTAGGATTTGGGAAGAGGACGAGAAGAGAGATCATGGCAATTTGGGACAAATTCTTTGTGGGAGTTTGGGCACACTGCTATATGCTGAGCATGAAGAGCTTTGGCTGAAATATGGGAGTCTGGGGAGATGGTGATTGTTGAACATGCCATGTGTAATAATTTTTGGTAATGACATAAAACAGAATTTTTTTTTTCATTTTGAAATACCTAATAGCTAAACCCAATAGCTAATAAGCTCTCTCAAAATTCTCTGTTTCTAGTCTAGTTCTAAAGCAATTTTAATTCTGGAGACTGAAACAGGGATTTTTTAGGTTTTAAAAGGAAACACTTCAGAAAAAATCAAGTCAATAATAAATGTGCCTTCTGTTCACAGTCCTAGCCAGAGAAATCCAAGGTGCTATGAAATAGAGGAACTCTTCTTCTAGCTGTGGGATAAAGATTAAATTTAGGAAATGTATCTATTGTCTATCATTTTTGTGGTTTTTTTTTTTTTTTTTTTTGTACTTTGCTCCCTCACTTAGCTAATTCTTTTTGTAATTTGGGGATAGATTGGCTAAAATCTTACCCATATTTGAAAGGCTACTTGTGTATTCTGCTGTTTGGAAGTTGAGAGCATAAGATTGTTGGTATTGAATTGGGAAATTAATTGTTGGCAACCTAGTAGTTTGGGTGAATGGGCAAGGATTGTCTGAGTAACCATGCTGTAGACTGGCAGAAGTGAGGAAGGAATCTTGAGAAAGATCATAACTAAAAGTTCTTTCTTTTGGAAAGAAGAGTTTTAGCAAGAATCGTGAATTGCTATTGTTCTTCAGAAGAAAAAATGTTTCATAACTACAAAACTGAAGTGAGTTTTATGACATAGATGCAGTTTTGATATTCTTGAAAGGGCAAAATGTCTTCTTTGTTATATGTTGAGATACACTAAAAATAGAAACAAAAATAATAAGGCAGTTTAAATTAAAGCCAAATGGGTTAAAGAAACAAGGCAATTTGAAAAAAAAAATTCTTATTTTAACATCCATCAACATTATATTTAGTTTTAGAAGAAAGGGGAAAATGAATCAATTTCTGTGGATTTTTGAACTTAGTGTTTTGCTAATCATCTTTCCCACAGAGCTCACCTGAATGACCTTGAAAATATTGTGCCATTTCTTGGTATTGGCCTTCTGTATTCCTTGAGTGGTCCAGACCTTTCTACAGCCATCCTGCACTTCAGACTCTTTGTTGGAGCTCGGATCTACCACACGATCGCGTATCTGACACCTCTTCCCCAGCCAAATCGGGCTTTGGCTTTCTTTGTTGGATATGGAGTTACTTTTTCAATGGCTTACAGGCTGCTGAAAAGCCGATTGTACTTGTAAAGAGAATCATACAACTTATTATTTTCCGAGAATTCTGTACCTCCAATTTATAATGAATGCTTTTTTAGATTCTCTGTGGAAGGGGAGCAGAGAGATTAAGATGGGGCAATCAGTCTGAATGTTAACATCACCAATACCCTTTATTCTTGTTTTATATTTGTACTCAAAATTTCACATAATTCTTAAGTCTTTTGGCTTCTTCTTTATGTGCCTTGTTGTAAATTCTGATTATAATTTGTAACATTCATTCAACATTTAATATTTGAAATCTACAAAAAGGGTGAGTACATGTGTGATAAATCTATATTGTAATATTGCTGAATTGGATGTATGAAATAAAGAATTTAAAGAATAGTTTTATTTGGTTTAATTTTTCCCAGTTTGTATTTTTAAAAGTTTTAAACCTACAAGAAAGTGGAAAAGTAGTAAAATGAACTTTTATATATGTTTCACCTATATTTGCCAATTGTTAACATTTTTGCATATTTGCTTTTGCTCTATCACTGAAGGTTTTTTTTTTTAAAGATTTAGTTATTTATTTTAGAGAGCGTGAGAGAGAGAGAGAGAGAACAACATGAGTGGTTGGGGCAGAGGGAAAGCAAATCTCCAGCAGACTCTGTCCTGAGCATGGACCTCGATGTGAGGCCTGATCCCATGACCCCGAGATTGGGACCTGAGCCAAAACTAAGAGTCAGTCGCCCAGCTGACTTTCCCACCCAGGCGTCCCTATAACTTTTGATCCAGGAATCAAAGGAGAACCACACAAGCATTTTGTTATCACTTCTATATAGTTTTCAATAAAATAGAAGAGCTCTTTCATTTTCTTTCTTTCTTTTTCTGTCTTTAGTAGCATCGACTTTTTTTGAGGGATATATACTGCTCGTTGTTTTACAGAATGAACCTTAATCTCTCTTAAACCTGTCTATTATTTTCTTATTCTTAGATTCAGATTAAACATTTTTGGTGATGTGTCTTTCACATCACAACATATCAATAGGCATATGATATCAGTTTGTCCCATTATCGGTGATATTAAATTTGATCTACATAAAAATATTACTATATCAATATAAAAACTAAGAGTATATAAGCATACAAGCCTATAAACCACATATAAATCCACACAGATTGAGATATTTTTTGTCTTAAATGGAATTATCTGTTTTTAAATTCTTGTAATGAAGGATGAACTTTTAAAATATCAACATTTTTGTTATACTTGCTATTAAATTTATATTAATTATTCATTCTGCTATCTTTGATTAGTTATAATTTTAAATACATATTCTTAAAAAGTGCTTTTAGTTGCTCATAATTGTTCATTTAGATTTACCACACAAGAGAAAATCATTGTGTGGTGTTTTAGGCCTCATAATTTGAACAACTCTGAGGTTCACAAACAGAACCTATTGGACTACAAAGAATTCTGTACCTATTTCTCTTTTTTATATTATTTCATTTTAAAATTTTTATTTATTTATTTTTTTAACATATAGTGTATTATTTGCTTCGGGAGTACAAGTCTTACATAATTCATAGCACTCACCATAGTTCATAACCTCCCCAATGTCCATCACCCAGATACCCTATCCCTCCCCCAACCCAGCAATGCTCAGTTTGTTTCCTGAGATTGAGTCTCTTATGGTTTGTCTTCCTCTCTGGTCCCATCTTATTTCATTTTTTCCCTCCCTACGCCCCACAACCCCTAGCCCTTCCTCTCAAATTCTTCATATCAGAGAGATCACATGATAATTGTCTTTCTCTGATTGATTTATTTCACTTAGTGTAATACCCTTGAGCTCCATCCACATCATTGCAAATGGCAAGATTTCGGTTTTTTGGATGGATGCATAGTATTCATATATATATATATATATATATACACATACCACATCTTCTTTATCCATTCATCTGTTGATGGACATCTAGGTTCTTTCCATAGTTTGGCTATTGTGGACATTGCTGCTATAAACATTCGGGTGCATGGGCCCCTTTGGATCACTACATTTGTATCTTTAGGGTAAATACCCAGTAGTGCAATTGCTGGGTCATACGGTAGCTCTATTTTCAACTTTTTGAGGAACTTCCATGCTGTTTTCCAGAGTGGCTGTGCCAGCTTGCATTCCCACCAACAGTGTAGGAGGGTTCCCCTTTCTCCCATCCTCACCAACATCTGTGGTTTTTTTACTTGTTAATTTGAGTCATTTTGTATCTTCCTGATGCCGAGTGATGTGGAGCACTTTTTCATGTGTCTGTTGGCCATTTAGATGTCTTTTTTTTTTTTTTAAATAAACATAATATGTATTTTTATCCCCAGGGGTACAGGTCTGTGAATCGCCAGGTTTACACACTTTATAGCACTCACCATAGCACATGCCCTCCCCAATGTCCATAACCCCACCCCCCCTGCTGACCCCTTTCCCCCCAGCAACTCTCAGTTTGTTCTGTGAGATTAAGAGTCACTTATAGTTTGTCTCCCTCCCGATCCCATTTTGTTTCATTTATTCTCCTACCCCCCAATCCCACATGTTGCATCTCCACTTCCTCATATCAGGGAGATCATATGATAGTTGTCTTTCTCTGATTGACTTATTTCACTAAGCATGATACCCTCTAGTTCCAACCACGTCATTGCAAATGGCAAGATTTCATTTCTTTTGAAGGCTGCATAGTATTCCATTGTGTATATATACCACATCTTCTTTATCCATTCATCTGTTGATGGACATCTAGATTCTTCCCATAGTTTGGCTATTGTGGACATTGCTGCTATAAACATTCGGGTGCACGTGCCCCTTTGGATCACTACGTTTGTTATCTTTGGGGTAAATACCCAGTAGTGCTATTGCTGGGTCATAGGGTAGCTTTATTTTCAACTTTTTTGAGGAACCTCCATGCTGTTTTCCAGAGTGGTTGCACCAGCTTGCATTCCCACCAACAGTGGAGGAGGGTTCCCCTTTCTCTGCATCCTCGCCAGCATCTGTCTTTTCCTGACTTGTTAATTTTAGCCCTTCTGACTGGTGTGAGGTGTTAACTCATTGTGGTTTTGATTTGTATTTCCCTGATGCCGAGTGATATGGAGCACTTTTTCATGTGTCTGTTGGCCATCTGGATGTCTTCTTTGCAGAAATGTCTGTTCATGTCCTCTGCCCATTTCTTGATTGGATTATTTGTTCTTTGGGTGTTGAGTTTGCTAAGTTCTTTATAGATTTTGGATACTAGTCCTGTATCTGATATGTCATTTGCAAATATCTTCTCCCATTCTGCCGGTTGCCTTTTGTTTTTTGTTGACTATTTCTTTGCTGTGCAAAAGCTTTTTGTCTTGATGAAGTCCCAATAGTTCATTTTTGCTCTTGCATCCCTTGCCTTTGGCAATGTTTCTAGAAAGAAGTTGCTGCAGCCGAGGTTGAAGAGGTTGCCACCTATATTCTCCTCAAGGATTATGATGGATTCCTGTCTCACATTGAGATCTTTCATCCATTGTGAGTCCATTTTTGTGTGTGGTGTAAGGAAATGGTCCAGTTTCCTTCTTCTGCATGTGGCTGTTCAATTTTCCCAACACCATTTGTTGAAGAGACTGTCTTTTTTCCATTGGACATTCTTTCCTGCTTCGTCAAAGATTCATTGACCATAGAGTTGAGGGTCTATTTCTGGGCTCTCTAATCTGTTCCATTGATCTATGTGTCTGTTTTTGTGTCAGTACCATACTGTCTTGATGATTACAGTTTTGTAATAGAGCTTGAAGTCTGGAATTGTGATGCTGCCAACTTCAGTTTTATTTTCAACATTCCTCTGGCATTTGGGGTCTTTTCTGGTTCCATATAAATTTTAGGATAATTTGTTCCATATTTTTTAAAAAGTTGATAGTATTTTGAATATGACTGTAAAGATGAAAACTTAAAAAGATTCTAAAAAAGTAATTGATAAAAAGTTGGTTTAAAAAAAAAAAAAAGAGGTTTTGGTGAGTGCTGTGAAGTGTGTAAACCTGGTGATTCACAGACCTGTACCCCTGGGGATAAAAATATATGTTTATAAAAAATAAAAAATTAAAAAAAAAAAAAGAGGAAAGAATGTGATCAGGCTGAAGACTAAAACAAAGCCATGCACTAGATTTAGGGTATATTTTGATCTGTTAAAAGAAACTGTCTCCCAAAATTTAAAAAAAGGAAAAACCTATATGTATATAAAAAATAAGGCTAACTACAATAAAGGGATAGAATATGACTATAACAATGAAAATTTAAAAAGATATTTAAAAAGGTATTGATAAGATAAAATAGTTAAAAACATTAAAATAGGAAAGAGGAAAAAGTTTAAAAAATAGAATAAATAAAATAAAATTTAAGAAATTTAACTTTGAAAGACTAAAGAATCATGGGGAAAAAGGCCATGAATGCTATGTGCTGTATTCCAGTAGCTCTGCAGTTCCACAGTTCTCATTGATCCGAAAACATGGTCTTGGCTGGATGTTCTTGCTGATCCTCTGTGGGAGAGGTTTGTTGTGGTGATTTTAAAACGGCTTTGCCCGAGGCAGAATTGCATCGCCCTTGCCAGGGGCCAGGCTGAGCAATCTGCCATCATTTTGCTCCCAGTAGCTTTTATTCCCTGAACACTTTCCGTACAGGTTTGGAGGATGGGAATGAAAATGGCGGCCTCCCAGTCTCCAGCCTGTAGGAGCTGAGAGCTTGGGGCCCAACCCCTAAGTGCACCCTCAGAGAAAATCAGTCAATCCCTCCTGTCTCCCTGGTCTCCAGGAGCTCCGAGCTCACCTGGCTTGTGACTGAACGTTTCTATCTCTGGTGCACAGCCCTGTTCGGAGTCTCCAAAAACAGCCAATTCCTGCAGCGCACTTCCATGCCACTCCTCCTGGAGGAGGAAGGTGAGTCTCCAGTGATCTGCCACTTGTGGTGTCTCTGCTCAAGGAGCAGTAGCCTGACTGTGCCTCGGATCATGGTTTAAGGTAACCCTGAGCTGAGAGCTCACTCCTCGGCTCTGTCTCTGTTGCTGGCCTCCCTGCTCTGATACCTGGGAGCTTTGCTGCACTCAGCCACCCCAGGTATTTCTGTGACCCCTTGGGTTCTGAGACCACACTGTCCTCGCGAGGGCTCTAACCCCGCTTAGTCTCTGGAGCGACATCCCTCAGTAGAGCAGACTTCTGAAAGTTCTGATTTTGTGCTCTGCTGTTCTACCATTTGCCGGGACTGGGCCCCTCCCACCGTGGTCTATCTTCCCATATATCGCCTTAGAGTCACTCCCCTACACGTCCTACCTGCTAGAAAGTGGTTGTTTTTCTGTTCCTAGAATTGCTGTTACTCTTCTCTTCAATCTGCTGTTGAGATTGTAGGTGTTCAGACTGTTTTGATAACTATCTAAGTGAACTCCTGGGGCCCACTGATATTTAGGCTGCCTCCTCCTCTGCTATCTTGCTCCTTCTCACTTTATTTTATTTTATTTATCTAACATTAAAAGCAGCTTTGCATATCATGAGTCTTGGCTTCAGAAAATCTTACGTAATTAATGGAAAAGACCCTGAACTTGAAGTGAGTAGCCCAAAATTCAAGAATTGGATTTGCCTGTGTAAACACACACACACACACACACACACACACACTGTTCTTTGGATTTGGATAACCTATTTACCCTGTCTGAGCTGTAGTTTCCCCAAAATTCTTGTGAGATTTTTTGAAGGTCCAATGAAGGTCCAATGATCTATGTGTGTATTTCAAAAAAGTACTTCCTAAACAAAAAATTGTCCTCCATGTGTAAAGTTATTTCAGAACTCTACCAGTCATAAATATTCAGTTAGTTGAGTTTTTCCTAGCTTCATGGAAGTCTCTATTTAAGTGTGATCACTTTTCTCATTGTTTTCCTAAAATTTCTACTTCCCTGGTAGTAATTCTCAGGGTAGGAAAATAGGGGACGGTGACTATCCTAATCATTAGGATAGATCACCTGCTAATATTTGATATCCATTTCTAAACAATTATCGGGATAAAAATGGCCATTTATATTTTATATTCTCGGAGGCCTAAGAACCATGTGTATGTGTAGAACACACTTAAGAAGAACTAAAAACACCCAGAGATTACCTACTTCCATTCCCAAGTTTGAATAATAGTTGTAAAGACCATTTTAAATGGTTTCTAACTGTATTTTTCCTCAGAAGAGGAGCTGTAGATATTGGGGGATTTATTAGTGGAATTGTTTTAATGGAAGCAGGTGGATGAAGGGGCAGAATATTCACCGGTCTAGTCTCTCCTGCCTCCAGGACTCCCCACCTGCCATGTGAGAGCCTGGGCTGTGCAGGAAGTCTGTGCAGTGAGCAAGTTTAACCTGTGATTGGATAGACACAGAGAAATGAGTGCACAGTTTACATAAACACTGTTACCTGTGAGGGGTATGGTGGCTATTTTCATGTTTCTGTCACTTAACTAGAACTCCGAAAGTGAGGATTTTGTTTTATTTATTTTTGTATGTAGGTTCTCATTCACGCACACAGACGTGCATGTGAACTTATTCATACCCGTTGCGCCTTGTACACAGAAACACCACACTCACACATAGCCATGTGAGTACTAGCACCATCACCAGTACTAACAAGTATGGATACTTAGTGATGCAGTAACATGGTACTGCTTCATGCCTTGTTCTCTCCTCACTTACCCTAAAACAACTCTACCATAACTAAGTTGAGATCCTTCTGCAGAAATCAGAATATAATTAGCTGTAATTCTTATCGATGCATTATTTAGAGTTTTGTTGGGGAGGGTTCAGTGACTCTCAAATGGGTCTGGGAGGTGGGGCAGGTTTTATGGAAATCTCTGCAACTAACCTCTATACACATAAATGTGTATATGTATTGAATCTATATTATTTAGGACACAAGTGCTATTGCTTTATTATATGATATTACATAGAGTCTTCTAAGCAGGTGGGGACATGTATTTATAAGATGTACTTATTTGGCTTGGGCATGTTGAAAGGTGGTGGGACATAAGAGATTCATGTATATTAAAGGCCTTGATGCTTTAAAAAAAAAAAGGTTAAGGATATCTAATCAATGCCAAATGAATGAGTCGCTCTATTTTGAAGGCTTGGAGATTTTCTCTTTCAGGGTATGGGTGCCATTAGGTCCTGAGAGGTAGAGTTTCAAGAACCAAAATGTAGTGTGGCTGAGTCAGTTAAGCGTCTGCCTTTGGCTCAGGTCATGATCCCAGGGTCCTGGGATCAAGTCCTGCATGGGGCTCTCTGCTGGGCGAGAAGCCTGCTTCTCCCTCTCCCGCTCCCTTTGCTTGTGTTCCCTCTCTTGCTGTCTCTCCCTCTCTGTCAAATGAATAAAATAAAAAAAAAAAAAGAACCAAAATATAAATGGACAGCAATTGAATTAGAATGGTGGGGAACTCATCAAAACTCAGGCCCATGGTCTGGTGGTCTGAATCCCACAGATAAGTCCATGCTGCCTCTGTGGTCAAGGTGACTTGGAAGCTGAAATCATGATCAGAAAGCATCTGTTGATTTTCTCTGAGGCAACACTGCCAGAGGTTCTAACGTTACTCCAGGGCCCTGGACTCCCCACACTACAGGTAGGCTTGTGAGGTGAAAAAGCATACTTGGTGAGCATGGGTTAGACCAAAGATGGTTTGATGAATCAGATGTTCAATGGCATAAGACTAAAATAATCGGGTATGTCCTTTTCAAAATAGAGGTTATCTCATAAATGGGATTAAATATACTCATAGTTCATTGGCTACAGCATCCCACATTCATCTCTATACTTGCAACAGCCTTGGTGGTGGAACTAGGAAGACCTGTCTGATCTGATGCAAATCCCTCATCAGCATGGGTGCTTAGACAGAACCAGTCAACATATATCTCTGTGTCCTTCTTTTCCTCTGTTTCCTTAGCTATCTGATCTCTCTTCTGGCCCTGAGTCTATCTCTTGTGTCTTGATGTCCCCGAAGCTAACGATTTGTATCTGTGGTAGGTTCAGCTAGGAGATTAACTTTCCAAAGGGAATGGTACAACCCCTAATTACGAGGAACCAGGTTCACTCATAATTACGGGAACCTCCAGAAATACCCACTCTCTGCTAACACCTACCCTCCAGCTTTCACATTCAATGATTCTACAACCAGATGTTTTCCCAGGCAGTGTGGAGAAGGGCATGGAGTTTCTGGTGCCTAAAGCATTCAACTTCAAGGCAGAGAGATTTAAGCTTTGGGATTCCTGCAAGGGTTGCATAAGCCATTCACCTGAAGGTTCTACTTTATAAATACAAAAAAAAAAAAAAAAAAAAAAAAAAAAAAAGGTTTTTTCAGTTGCATAGTTGCATTGCACTGACTCTTCTTGGTGGCAAATGGTGTGACGGGAGGCAATTTGCCTTGGGAGTAGCTACAATCCATTTCAAAACAGCAGCACAAAAATCCCATGATCATCTCCCCCCTGCCAGCCTGAAATGTCAGCCCTGCGGGAAGCTGATAGGTGTTCCTGCTATCCGTGGAAACAGCCCCTCTGCATTCGTTTCTTCCAGAGTATTTTATTCACTATATATCCTATGTAAACTGTTGGGTTTGACAAGGAGGAGTTGTCAAAGGCAGACTTCTGGGAAGGGGCTATGTTGGGTTGAATTTGGCACCAATCTCTCACACTTGACAGCTCAAGTACAAGACTGCGGATGAGCTATAGAACCTAGGAGCCCCCTCAGTCAGCACGCGCAGGCCCTAAGTCACATTTAATTCAGAAAGGCCTGACAGCCCTGCATAAAATGGGAGCAGTAAAATGGAGAAATAGGAGCTGTGTGTAAGAGTAGGCCATTTAAGTTATTTCCTTTTACTGGAGTTTTGGAAAATATGAACCAGGACAATATAGACTATGATACACCACGAGGAGGAGATGCGCATTAGCAATCCAAGAAAAATAATCCAAACTTTAAGCCAGAGTGACATGATTTTTAATAGCTCAAAGCTCAAAGGGGAAGCAGCGAAGTGTTAGAAGCCGCCTGAAGTTCTTATTTTTTTTTTAGCTTAAATTGCACATATCTCTATCTTTATCTCCATGTAAACAAACAAAAGAAGAAAAGTAAAGGATCAGAACAGTTTTGTATAGTGAATAAAACACTGGATTTGAAAACACATAGATCTGAGGCTTGGCTCTGACATTTTTTGGCTGCCTGAAATAATGACCACAGTATTTAACCTCCTTAAGCCCCATCTTTAATTCTAAAATGGCAAAATTAATACTTTACCTACTGTATGAATAATCTTCTGCCACAGTAATTCCATGTAACAAATCACCCATGACTCAGTGGCTTTGCAGATGGTTACACAGGGTTGAGCTGATGTTGGCGGGGTTTGCTCATGTGTCTGCTGTAAGCTACATGTTGGCCAAGCTGTGCTGCTGGATGTGTGTCTGGTTGTCTTATATAGCTGGGAATCAGCTGGAGCTTGGCTAATTCCAAATAATCTCAACTAGGATTACTAGGGCAACTCATCTCTATTCCATGTGGCTGATCCTTTAATACAGGGGTCCGCAAACTATAGCTCTTCAGCCAAATCTAGCCCATGGCCTGGTTTTATAAAGAATATTTTATTGGGACACAATTGTGCTCATTGATTTTCTTATTTACTGAGGCATCTTTTGTGTCATCATGGCAGAGTGGAGTAGTTGAAGACTTTCAGTAGAGACCCCCTGACCCAGAAAACCAAAAAAAAAAAAAAAATTGTGATTGGGCCTTTTACAGAAAGAGTTTGCTGACTCTTTCTCCAGTTGGCTAACCTGTTGTGTTCATCGTGGCCACCGCAAAGAGCCACGGAAGAAATGAAAATGTGTAAGCACCTTTTTAAGATTCTGCATACATCTTATCAGCTAACATGGTATTGGCCAAAAGAGAGGTCATGTGAATTAAATGCATGTAAATTAAATTGCAGAGAATTAAAGTGCTAGGAAACAGACTCAACCTCATTAGCGAGAACTGCAGACTCACGTGGTGAAGGGCATGGATGCATGGAGAGGGAAAGAATTTAGGCTCTTTATCCAATCAGTCTACCACATCTGCCCACTTTGTGATGTTGTTATGAGGTTCAGTTGGAACACACATAAAGCATCTTATAAACTCTACAACGTTAAAACAGCGTTCATTCTACTGTGTCGTAATTTTACCAAATTGGTGGTAATCTGTTACATACTCAGTATGATAGCAATAGTTATAACTAAATAAAAAATGTGGTACTGGGTACGTGAACTTGGCCTTCTCCCTCTCATTTGCAATGTTCTGCATAGGGAGACAGATGGGACAAGGAACAAATATTTGGATAGACTTATTGCCTCCATAATCAAGTTGGTTCCCAAACTGTGCCCAGTCTGTTCTCTTGAATTATCATCTGCACCCTGCTCCCAACCAAGTGTTTCACCAAAATTAATCAATTTCTGACTATTGGTGCATTGAATATAGTACAGACAATATTATTGGCCCAAATATAAACTCTTTGTTTTCGTATTTGCTGGAATGATTGTATATCATCTTTCTATGCATTGTATTCAACATGAAAATAAGAGCTGTGCTAAATTCTTGTCTGAGCTACTATATCTGTAAACTTGATAACTACTGGCATGTAATTTACTTTTTCCTTATAACTCACATCTCATGGCCATATAATTAGACTTGAGAACCAAGGATTGGTTCCAACCATAGTTTTGCTACTAACTTGCATGAAACACACTTGCACATGATCTACTCTTGCTCTCTTCATTTTTTCACATTTAAAAGAAAGAGAGGGGCGCCTGGGTGGCACAGTGGGTTGGGTCTCTGCCTTCGGCTCGGGTCATGATCCCAGCGTCCTGGGATCGAGTCCCACATCGGGCTCTCTGCTCAGTGGGGAGCCTGCTTCCTCCTCTCTCTCTGCCTGCCTCTCCATCTACTTGTGATTTCTGTCTGTCAAATAAATAAATCTTAAAAAAAAAAAAAAGAAAAAGAAAAAAGAAAGAAATTGAATTAGAAAAACATTTGAAATATTCTCTCACTCTAGAAGTTCTTTTTGTTCTGGAGGCAGGTGTTGGACTCCTCTTTTTTTCCAGTGATAAAATATGAGTAACAAGATGTGGGAATAATTAGAGTAGAAAGCTTATAGCCTCTATTAATGAGGTCAAAGATAAGTTTGTGAATTAAACAGCATTTGTGGCTCAATGTCTTAGAAGCATTCATCTTTAAATTAATTTTCTTTGAATAACCAGTGTGATGTTTCATGAACCAAATGATCATTTTTTAATTTTCAGAAAAAAAAAGCATCATGACACACACACACACACACACACCTGCCCTTTTAAGGTTCCCTTCTATTTCCTTCTATTAAATTTCTTCAGACATGAAACATGCTGTCATTTCAGTACACTAATCACTAGTTGCAGTGAGTATTTGTGGGACAAACAAGTAGAATGCCCAGAAGTAAGTGAAATAGGATTCCTTGGTCTTTTTAATTCTTGGCTCCCACAATGCTGACTCTAAGAGTTAGTGATTTCCCTCTAGTCCAAATATCTATATGTCAAAAAGCAGAAAATGTTTTATTCATTGCTTTATGAAAGAAACATTCACTGAGGGCCTCCTGTGTGCCAGGTGGTGTTCTAGGTGCTTGGTATACATCAATGATAGACAAATGAAGATCTTTGCCTTGCAGAGTTTTCATTGTAGTGGGGATCCTTTGATTTAGGGCTTGTACAGAAGCAAAAGGAAAGCAAAAGGATCTGTCGAACTTACTGAACCTATGCTACAATGGGAATTATCCATGCCCGAGTTCAGTCCACTATGGCCTGTGGGCCATGTCTGACCTGCGACTTGATATTGTTTGGCCCATTATCTAATTTTTTTTAAACTAATGAACATTTGCACTGAATGTGATGATTGGTCACACTAACCTTGAACCCCAACTAAGCAAAACGGTAACCTTTGAAGAAAATTCCATTCTTCTCCCTAGTAGGTCTGAATTACAAAAAACAAAATTGTGCTCCATTATTATTGTTATCTTTTGAATTTCATCAATAAAAAATGTGGACATTTATTTTCTCTCTTTTTATAAAAAAAAAAGTACCTACATAACATAGTTGAATTTGCCTTTTAGTTCACACAGTCTAAATATTTTTACTCAAATAGTGTGTTAGTCCCTGATCTACATAACTGAATCAAAAAGATTTAAATGGATACAGAAATTTCTCTAGTTCTTTTCCACTAATGGCTGGTGCCTGAATTTAATCAAAGTGACTAAGAAAACTTTATTTCAACATCTATCCTCTTATACTTGAACCAAGTTATCTGTTTTTGTTCCAAATTCTTATATCCTACATGGTATGGATTATACTGGGATATTTGGTGATCTTTTGAACTCTTGCTGAATTGTTAAAGGATTGAGATACTATTAATTGACTCATGTGAAAACATGGTTTCTTACCAGCACATTCTGCACCTGGATGTGTGCTCCTTGGTAGTTGAATTTTCTTTCTGAGATGGGTACTCCTGATGTTACCATGAGGGATATTGAAGTTTTAAATGCTTTTTGGCTAGAAGAGTTTCATTTTGCTTGGATTTGATGGGCAGAAATCATGACCCTTCCAATGTAACACTGTTAAATCACTCACTTGCCAGAAACAGTGGTTAAAACCATTAATGTGTAATCACTCCTGGTAGTTTACACTAACTAGAGTAGAATAAGCTGTGGCTAAATGAAAGCAAATGGGAGACACAGAAACAGTTGATGAAATCTAATTTAACATCTTTGTTTTTTCCTGGGACATTTATGCTCATGCTGGTGATTTTATATTGCATACATGTAATATAGTCATGGTTATTGCTTTTAAAATTGCTCCTAGTTTCTTTGATGGCTTTAAATTTATTACTATTTTATGGAGAAATAGTATATTGTTTCACTAGAAAAATCACGACTTCTCATTGCTCTGCCACACAGATGAATTTTAAATTCACAAATTCAAAAATTGCCCCCAACCCTTTACCAAAAATGACAACAGTAATCATTGTATTTAGAATTCTAAGTTAGAGTTTTAAAATATATTTCAAAGTGTGGGTTAAGAACATTATATAGATACCCATTTTTAGGAACCCATCCCAAAGATACGCCGTGTAAAAACATGAAAGTACTTGTGAACAAGGCTATTCATGGAAGCACCATTTGTAATGGCAAAATACTGCAAGTAATCCAAATATTAGCCAATAGGGAATAGCTGAATAATTTATGATGCATATGGATTATTATGCAGCTATAGAAAAGAATGAGAAAATATCCGTGTTAACTATGCAATAATCTCCAGGATGTAAGAATGTGTGTACATGCACGTACTTACATGCACATGCATAATTTTAAAAATTAATAAAAATATGAAACATAAGGCTCAAAAAATAGAGGAAGGACAGAGCAGAGTGGAAGGGAGAAAAATAGAAGCTATTCTCTTTTTTTCCTTGTTTTGTAGATGTGACTTTTGAAATGTAAATATTTTACATAATAATAAAATAAAAGTAAACACAAAAAGCAATTCCTAAACATTGAAAGCCAAAGGAAGAAGAAACCTCAAGGCATATCCTGTTGAGCCACAGAGGAACTATTCCAGGTCACTTTAAAGCAACATAGATTGACCTTACATCCTTGGGGAGACCAAAGAATGTAAAAAACAAACAAAATCTTCTTTTCCGTCGTGGTAAAATTGGTGGTAGTGTTAATATTATTCTGAGACCTTTGTGTATGAGACCTGGTATGAAATAATGCAAATGAGTAATCATGTTGGCATCACTGAAAATCAGGATTTGGGGGCAGGGAAGCAAGTAGATACAGATATGAAATCAGTTAGTAAATCAGTTAGTACTCCTGATTTTGAGTTGGAAGTATTAGTATGAATTAGGATGTGATTCATCTAGGACAAAACAAAGATAACCTTATTTTCTATCTGCCTTCACTGAAAAGAACTAACAGATGCAGGAAACGTAAGATGAACCTGGTATCTATAACTCGTCACATCAGAAAATAAGGATGCTATTCAAGACTACGAGTGTCATCTCAAAAGGACTCAGGGGCCTAAATGAATAAACTCCCATGTCAAAGACAAAGGCTGACCTCAGTATCAGTAAGAAGGATGATTGCAGTAAATTGTAAGACATCCAAGGTGTTTAAATCCATGAGTTAAGAAAATGCTTACAAACACATACATGTAAATATATGTACATATAAACCTATTATATATAAAATACACATAGGAGACCATATATGCATATATATTATCTTGTTTGAAGAATGTTATGGGTCTTATTCTTTGTGAAAGCTTAAAAAATAAAAAACAAGAACACATTTATCTTGCCTCTTTGACAAACTGTACCTCAACTTAACCTGTTGAGGGGGAAATGTCTCTTTGTAGAAGCATACTAGCTAATAATTGAAGAAATAATTTATCTTTTCTCTCTTTTTTTAAAAAGATTTTTTTTTTTAATTTATTTGTGTGAGCGAGAGTGAAAAAGCACATGACCTGGTGGAGAGGCAGATGGAAAGGGAGAGGCAGGCTTCCCCACCTAGCAAGGAGCCCAATGCTGGGCTCAATCCCAGGATCCTGAGATCATGACCTGAGCTGAAGGCTGCCACTTAATCAACTGAACCACCCACGCACCCCTCTTTCCAATACCTTACCAATTAATAGATCTAAATAATGATTATTAATGGTTACTAACATCACAAAAGAAGACAACCAGGGATAACTTATCCCTGAGGGTAGTTTTCGACACCTCCTATGAAGCTGGACCAGAAAAGCCAGGTTGAGTCTCTACATTCTCTAATTTTGAATACAAATTTATAGGAAATACACGGAGAGCCAACAAAAATCACCATGAGGATGACATTGGAAATTCAGACTGAGGAAACTTTAGAGGATAAACAACCCATTTTTTTTCAACAAAAACCTGAAGAAAGACAGTAAAAGAAAGAGAAAGAGAGACAAAGAGAGAACCTATAGATAATAGGAATTTGAGAGATTCATCATCTTTCTATGTAAGGATGGTGTTTGCATTCTAATTCAAAAAACAGAGTAAAAACAAAGTGAAAATTAGTAAGTAATTGGGGAATTGTGAACATAATTATAGATTTGATATCAAAGAATATTTTTTAAAAAGACTTTATTTGAGAGAGAGAGAGAGAGAGCAAGCAAAGGGGAGGGGCAGAGAAAGAGGGAGAAACAGGTTTCCTCCTGAGCAGG
Organism: Mustela putorius furo; assembly: GCF_011764305.1. Lineage (NCBI taxonomy): Eukaryota > Metazoa > Chordata > Mammalia > Carnivora > Mustelidae > Mustela > Mustela putorius. The sequence continues at coordinate 32,003,672 of NW_025422368.1, read as the reverse complement.
GATGCCAACATGAGGCTCTATCCCAGGACCCTGAGATCATGACCTGAGCTGAAGGCAGATGCTTAACTGACTGAGCCACCACCCAGGTATCCTGGTCTTGAGTTTTGAACTGTTGAAGCTGAGTGATAGTTCTTGGAGAATTACTACATTGTTCTCTCTACTTTGATTTATGTTTGAAACGTTTTAGAATAAAACGTTAAAACATAGAGGGTAGCGATGAACAAGTTCTTCCAAGACCTAGAGCTATAGCTTTATCAGATTGTAAATAAATTAGTTGCAATCTGTTGAATGAATACTTTAAAAGTACTCTGTATTCTGATAAGCCTTGCATAATATAGAGAGTTGTTGAATCACTATATTGTATACCTGAAACTAATATAACATTGCATGTTAGCTATACTGGAATTAAAATTGAAAAAATAAGTGAACAGCTGAAGGAAAAAAATAACTTGTACTCTAAGAAGATTACATATACAAGCTGTGGTGTATTACTGGGTATTTATAATTAGCATTTTTGTCCATAGTAAAATTTTATATTCTTTTCCACAACTGGATTTCTCCTTCGAAGTTTTTGTTAAGATGTTACCTGCAGGGACAAAATCTTAATATAACAGACTCTGTGCAACTATACACATATAATGGAGATAATATTTTTTGGATATGTTTACAAACAATTTAATCTCTCTTAAACCACACAGTTTTTTTCCCCTTGTTGTATGCCCTGAGACTTTATCACCCCAGGAAAGAGGAGAGTAGATACCTTCTAGAACTAAGAGGCCCAGAAGTAGGAAAGACAGAAGATACAACACAGGAGAATTCTTCATTGAAGAGGGATGGGAAGCAGAAATGCTTCTAGTACAAAAAGAAGGTGGTTCATGCAGAATGGGTCTAGGAATGGGATGCTACTGGGGTCCCCTGAGGGGACCTACACACCCTTGGCCTTTGTGAGAAGATATGGTCCCAGTGAGAACTATGTCCCATGTAATTGGTTTAATAGTGTTCCCCCAACAAGATGTGTACAAGTCCTCACCCTGGGAACCTATAAACAAGATCTTACAAGGACCAAAGTTCTTTGCATATGTAATTAAATTAAGGATCTTGACTTGAGATTATTCTGAATTAGGATGGGCCCTAAATCCAACACCAAATCCTCATAAGGGAAGAGCAGGGGAGCAGAAGCAGACACACAGAGAGAAGAAGGTAATGGGAACAGGGAGGCAGACTGGAATTCTATAGCTCTAGACCAAGGAATGTCAAGGTTTGCGGAGAGCCATCAGAAGTGAGGAGCGCCATAGAACGGATTCTCCCTCAGAGCTTCCAGAGAGAACCAACCCTGCCCACAACTTGATTTCAGACTTCTGGTCTCCAGAACTGGGAGAGAATAAACTTCCATTGTTTGACTTTGTGATAATTTGCCACAGGAATCCTAAGAAACTAATAATGTTCCGCTTCTCTCTCTCTTTTTAAAGATTTTATTTATTTATTTATTATTCATTTATTTGAGAGAGAGAGAGTGAGCAAGCACACGAGTAGGGAAGGACAGAGGGAGAGAGAAATTCCAAGCAGACTCTCTGCTGAGCTCGGAGCACGAGACAGAGTTCCATCTCACAACCCTGAGATCATGACCTGAGCTGAAATCAAGAGTCAGATGCTCAAATGGCCGAGTCACTCAGGTGCCCCAGGCCCTGCTTCTCATCATGAACTCTGAGAGGAGTGTATCCTCTGGGGCTCTGGGGCAGTATGAGAGTAGATACTATCAGTGTCATGTTCTTTAAAAGGGAGAGGTCCAGAAATAAGACCCCAAGTTTCTCTCCTAGTTTGCTTTCATAGACTGTTTCCTGAGGTTCTAACATGTTCTGGGTGGGCTATCTGAGAGCAGGTGGTCCTATCACAGAGGTCCCTATCACAGAGGTCCTGCAGAGAGACTGGACTCTGGTGATGGCCACAGTGGAGATTGCAGGGGCAGGTGGATAGTAGAGCTAAAGACTGGGAAGGGACAGAAGTTGGGTGGGAATGAGGGATATTACCAGACACTAAGCGTGTTGAGAGAACAGACCAGAAATTTCACCAGTGTGTACCCATCATGGTGGATTTAGACAGGACAGTCAGAGGTCGGAGAGCAGAAGGAACTACTATAGCTCAGAGAAGCAGAAACTAGGAGAGAAATACAACACAGGGACTGGGGACCACCTCCCCAGTATGAACTTCTTCATGTGCCCAAATTTCATTTGGAGGAAGAGGAGAACCTTGGAAAGAGAAATTGCTTGAACGACCACTGCAACTGCAGTAAGAGTTTGCCTGCAATGGATGAATGTACTCAAGAGGAGGGTTGGTGAGCATGCATGGGCAAATGAAAGAGTTTTCTTCTCATTAGAGGTTGAGGGAAGGTGGGTCGAAGGGAGGCCTTTGAGATTATGGCAATTAGCTACTTTTGTAAAAGCTGTACTAAAGTGTGGGAATTGTAGTACAGAAAATTTGATCTTGCTACATGGAGAAGAGGCAAAAAATCAGTGGTTGCAGACTTTCAGTATTTTTCTCATAATAAAATCCACTAAGATTTTTATCAGCTAATTTAGACCTAATCTATTTGCACATCTGTCCGCCCATGAAAGGGTCGGCTTTTGACAATGAATTTCTGATGCGACATCTCCATTTCTGCTTCCGTCCTACTGTCAAAGGCCAGGAGCAGCCTGACTCTTCCGAAGGCTTTGTTTTCTCAGTCTGGGTGGCGGGCTTTGATTTGGCTTTGTCATCTTGCTGTGAAGCTCATGGGTAACTCTCATTAGTTCTGCTGATGCTCATTTAGAGATCAGCAAGTTCGGAGGACTATTTTTAATGTATTCATTTTATTTTGAAGCTTCGTGTCTTTTCTGCCTCTTGAGGGTCAGGTCTGTTTTACAACTAGAAAGATAGGATGGAAGGAACTACCCACAGAAGGAGGTCTCCGGTCCGGTCCGTATACTCTGCTCCATGCACTGGCCTGGAGAATCTGTTTGTCTTCCCTCTTTGCTTCATTTGGCTTTACTTGCTAGGCTTTACTTGCTAGAGTGGTGAAGATTCCAGCGGCTCCATTTCGGGGGGCTGCAAATCCTTCTGACTTCTGTTTGCCTTTAAAGCAGTGATTCGTTTGCTAGTGTAGGAAGTAAAGCTCAATAAACGAACCAAAAGCGCCCAAGCAGCTCGTGGTTTGGAAATTCTTGGCCTCTTCTGGAACATTTCGGCGATTTCCCATTGCCACTAGATGTCCCTGTGTGGCTTTTCTTTTGGACATCAGTGCAGTCAGCACGCAAATTATTTCTGCTTGGCTGCATAGGAGAGTGCTCTGCAGTCCCTTGAAAAGGCAGATTGCAGTGGAATCTTCTCGAGGCTGGCCCCCGACACATCTTACCCTAGGACCTGATTTCAAGTAGGACATGAAAAGTAGCCTGAGGTTGTATAGAAATCAAGACTGTCTCCATAGAGGTCCCGGCCCATTCTCAGTAGCTTAAACCAAAACTTTTAAAACTATGGTGAAGAACCAGCACTTAAAGATATGTTTTTGTACTTCTGATCTCTTATAGACCAATACATGGTCTCACAGTGCCTGACTAGCTTGCCGCTCACATCACGTGGATCTTCACCAGGAGCGTCTGACAACATCCAGACTGGATATTCCCTGCTTCAAGAAACAAGTTTACTGATTATGTGCTTGGATCCGACCTTGGGCAGCAATGTCAATGGATTATAAAAGGTTTTCAACGCCAACCTTCAATCTTCGTATTTCTGTTGTCATTGACCAGCGACCGTTCCTACACCAGCACTGGTTTGAGGACCCCAGGTGGAGTGGCACTGGCCTAGGCATTACTGTAAGACTTGGTTCTCCAACCTTGAATGAAAACCAGTGAGCCATGAGGAAGTGGGGCGCTCGAGGCAGCTCTGGAAAACTTGAACGGAAGTCTCAAGCAATGTGCACAGGGCTGTGGGCTCTGTCCTTTCTGGGCTCCTGCCCTGGGTCAGATGTGGACCTTCCACTGACTTCCTGCACTGAATCTCAAATGACTGGCTGCTTTGAACAGACACAGTGGGGGATCCCTGGAAGCAATAGCAGTGCAGAGGGAATGAGAGTTCTTACAGCTTCTGAAACTTCTTGCAGAAATTAAGTGCATCTCATAAAGGTTCATTCTGCACTTTGGAGAAGAAATAAAGGTGGCATAGGGATAAATACCATGAACTTGGATTCATTTTAATAATTAGCCATAGTGACACCTAGGTGATAGTATGGTGGCTTCCCCAGCAACCAGCTCCAATTACAGAAATAGTGGAAGAATTGCAGCTTCACAAACTGGAAAGAAATAGTTTGTTTACTCAATGCACCAATGATTGTGTCCTAACAATCATTTATTAAGCCCGTTATTTGTAATGCAAAAGCACAATTTGCCTTAAAAGCAAAGTGGAGGATGGTGGTTAAGTTTCCTGTGGGTTTGCAGAAAATCACTTAAGCCAACAGTCATTGAATTAAAATAATAAGGCAGGTTTTTTCTTTATGATTTCATAGGTTAGGTCAAGCCCAGCTGCAGAGAACATGGATTTCTCTGTTACAAATTCTTGGAAATCCCAGTTCCAAATTTTGGTAGGTTTCCCCTCTCTTTCTCAGGAGAGTCACTGGTCGAAACATGCTAAATGTCCCCCAACGAAGGAGTAGATAAACCAAATATGATATATACATACAAAAGAGTTGTTTAGCCATAAAAAGTAATTCAGCATACAACATGGATGAACCTTGAAAACACGCTAAGTGAAAACAGCCAGGCACAAAAAGTCACCTACTGCATCACTCCATGTATATGAAATAACCAGGATCGGTAAAGCCGTAGAGACAGAAAGCAGATAGGTAGTTTCCAGGAGGTAATGGGGGACATGGGGGGAAATGGAGAATGACTTATTGAGTATGAGGTTTTCTTTGGGGCTTGTGAAAATGCTTTAGAATTTAATAAAGGTGGTGATTGTACAACACTGTGAAAAAGAAAAAAAGGAAAGATAGTATGAGGTAGGAAATACAATTTTCTTATCACCAGTCATTGAAAAGTCCATCATTTCCCTCTTAAATGAAATAAACCTGTTTTCTCTCCCTAGTCTCTTCCCTCCTCTCTCTTCTTCCTGTTTATTTATGTTTAGAGCTGAGGGCCTGGTTGATGGGACTGCTGTGGTTCTCTTTTCAGGTCTCTAATAGTCATGGCCAAGGAGAGAATTTATTTCAAAGAGTATGCAATTAGATCTGATATTTTATAGTATGCATCAAAAAAAGAAACGTGGTCATGTATAGTTTTATAAAATTTTGGATAAAGTAGAATACATTAGAAACATAAGGCAGGTTCATCATATTTGCATTATCATTTAACCCAACTTAAAAAAATAAATATTTTGACTAGAAAAAATTAATAATGCAATTCTCATTCTCCTTTCCATTTAAAAATCTCCCTCTCATCACCAGGATACCACATCACTTTCCCTGCGTCTCTTCCCACTTTCTGAATAGCCTCTTCTACCTCACCCTCTTCAGAGTTATCTTTAAAAAAAGACTGTTTTTTCTCTTTCTTGTAGTTGGTGCTTTTATATATACATAAGCCTAATAATATATATAATTTATATATAAATATTATATAGAAATATATAGAAATACAAAAATTTATATATATAAATTCTTCTGGATTTTTAAATATCAATATGTATGAAGTTTCCACAAATGTGTATGTTCTTTTCTGACCTCTCTATATTCAATTCCATTGGTCTATGTGTCTACTCTAGCAACAATAGAACAGTGTTTTACCTAAAACAGCTGGGTAATGTACTCTCCCAACTCTACATTAAAATTTGGGATAGGATTATGTTAAATCTATAAATTAATAGAAGACCTGTTGGAAGATTTGATATCAGAACATATCAACTCTTCTAATTCATGATCATAAATATCTCTCCATTTATTTATATGTACTATGACATCTCTCACAAGTATTTTAATTTCTCTATAGAATTTTGGGCATCCTTGGTTATATTTATAACTAGTTTCTTAATATTGTTGATGCTATCTACATAGTATCTTTTTTTCTTTCTTTTTATTTCCCGGTTTGTTGGTGGGACATGGAAGTGTAATGGAGTTTTTTTGTTTTATTTTTTAAAGATTTTTATTTATTTGACAGAGATCACAAGTAGGCAGAGAGGCAGGCAGAGAGAGAGGGGGAAACAGGCTCCCCGTGGAGCAGAGAGCCTAATGCGGGGCTGGATCCCAGGACCCTGAGATTATGACCTGAGCAGAAGGCAGAGGCTTGAACCCACTGAGACACTCGGGTGCCCCGGTAACGGAGTTTTATAGATCATTTTGTATACAGCAAACTTACTCAAGTCTCTGAATATTATGGATTCTTTTGGATCCTCTGTTTACTTGTAATTTCTAAGCCTTTCTTGGTTAATCTATACAGATGTTTGTATGCTGTTTTTTGCTGTTGCTGTTGGTTTATTTGTTTTTTTAAGGAACCAACTTTCTCTATTGTTGATCCTCTCTATTACATGCGTGTTTTCTGCTTTATTTTATTTTTTTGTGAATGTATTTTCTCTTTTATTAATTGCTGCTGTTAATTACAGTATTTCCTTTCTTCTACTTTCTTTGAATTTAATTTTCTCCTTTTTTGTATTTAAAAAGTATTGTATTTTTTTTTAAAAATATTTTTATTTATTTATTTGACAGACAGAGATCACAAGTAGGCAGAGAGGCAGGTAGAAAGGGGGGCGGGGAAGCAGTCTCCTCGCTGAGCAGAGAGCCTGATGCGGGACCCGATCCCCAGACCCTGAGACCATGACCGGAGCCCAAGGCAGAGGCTTAACCCACTGAGCCACCCAGGTGCCCCCAAAGTATTCTATTTTTAGATGGATATTTGACTTATTAATTTTTATCCTTTAAGCTAAAAAAAAAATTATTAATTTATTTTAGAAGGAGCGTAGCAACAGTGAGAGAGAGAAACTCAAGCAGGTTCCATGCTGAGCACAGAGGCCAGCCTGGGGCTCCATCTCAAACCCCCAAGATCACAACCTGAGCCAAAACCAAGAGTCAGATTCTTAACTAACTGTACCACCCAGGTGCCCCATATCCTGTCAGCTTTTTAATATAAATACTTAAGACTAGAAGTTTCCTAAATTACCATTTAACTGTACCCTATGTATTTGGTATTTAGGATTTTTTTCATTCACTTAAAATGTTCTAAGTTTTCTTTCCAATTTCTTTTACCCACAGATTATATTAAATACTAAATGTGTTAGTTTATTCCCTCTTTTTTGCTTATATGCTTTGTTGTTGTTTCTAGTTTCTAACTTAAGTACACTGAGGCAATAAGATATGCCATGTATGATTTCAGTCCTTTTAAATTTGTTTAAACTTTTTAATGGCCCATTATATAGTCAATTTTGCAAATGTTCCCTTTGTGTTTAAAGAAATTATTTTGTATTTGATGGATATGATATTCTGTATGTATCAAAATTTAATTATTCTGTGAAATTTTTTCTGACTTTATAATATCAATTATGAGAAAACTTGAAATCTACAATAATTGCAGAGCTATCCATTTCTCCTTATAATTCAGTTTTTGTGTCATGCATCTTGAGGTCATATTTTAAGCAGACACAAAATTATATATGTAAATATATGTATATATATTTGAATTGTAACTTTTGTCTTTAATATGACCCTCTTTGTCCCAAGAAATTCTTCTAACCTTAAAGTCAATTTTGCATAATAATTAACATAATAATTAAATAATAACTAGCATCCTTTTAGTTAATGTTTGTATAGCACATTTTTTCCATCTTTGAATTATGTTAGATCTTTTTCTAATTGACAGCATATATTAGATTCCTTTTTAAAATTCAATTGGACAATCTTCATCTTTTTACAGTAGCATGTAGTTCCTTTTTAGTCCATGTAACTGCTGATACATTTGTGTTTTTACCTAATCTTCTATTTTACTTTTTGTATTATTGATAATTTATTCTTTTCCCACTACTACTTTAGAAGCTGTGCATTCTGTTTATATTTTTTAATATTAAAAATAATATTAAATTATTTAAATATTATTATTATTTAATATTTATTAATATTATTATTAAATATTAATAATATTAAATTAAATAATATTAAATTAAATAATTAAAAAAGGATACCTCAGGTATCCTTAACTGATCAAAGTCCAAATTTAGCCAATATTTTTAACCTTCTCCGGGATATTTTAGGGACCATAGAAACTTTTGTTTGATTTATTTCTTTCTTTACATTCATGCCATTGTCCTTGCTTATTTTAACTTTTTTAACTCTAGAGATATATTTTTTATTTTCTATTTTTAAAGGATTTTATTTATTTATTTACCTATTTATTTATTTTCTTATTTATTTGACAGAGAGAGAGGGAAAGAGCACAAGCAGGAGGAGCAGCAGAGGGAGAAGGAGAAGCAGGCTCTCCACTGAGCAGGGAGCCCAATGTGGAGTTTGATCCCAGGACTCTGGGATCATGACCTGAGCTGAAGGCAGACACTTAATAACTGAGCCACTCAGGGCCCCTCGAGATATATTTTTAAAGAGATTCTATTTATTTGAGAGAGAGAGCATGAGCAGGGGGAGGGGCAGGGAATTGAGACAAACAGACTCCCCCTTCCTGAGCAGGAAGCCTGATAAAGGGCTTTATTCCAGGGATCATGACCCTGGGATCATGACCTGAGTCAAAGGCAGACGCTTAGCCAGCTGAACCATCCAGGCATCCCTATGGATTTTTTTAAAAGATATATTTATTTATTTTACAGATAGAAAGAGAGAGAAGGGCAGACAGCAGAGGGAGAAAGAGAATCTCAAGCAGACTCCCTGCTAAACTCAGCCCAGTGAAGAGCTAGATCTCACAACCCCGAAATCATAACCCGAGCCAAAATTAAGAGTCAGATGCTTAACCAACTGAGCCACCTGTGTACCCCTAACCTCTAGAGATATTATTACCATTCAGTCACTGGTCTAGTTTTACATCTAGACCACTTTATGTATGCCACTTTATTTGCTCCTTATTTCTTTGTGTATCTTCCAACTTCCAACTAGGATTACTTTCCTCTGCTCTAAGGTACATCTTATAGACCTGTTTTCAGTGTAGATATGTTGGTGGCAGTTTTATTTTTTTGAAAAATGTCTTTATTCCACCTTTATTCTTGAGAGATATTTTGAGGAGTATAGAATTACAGTGTGATAAATGTTTTTCTATAAGCACATTCCAACTATCATTTCTATTTCTTTTCCACTTCCTTTAGTGCTGTTGAGATGAAAGCCATCAGTCTAAATGCTCCTCCTTTAAAGTTAATCTTTGCCTCTGACTACTTTTACAATGTTCTCTTTTATTTTGGCATTTGGCACTTTTACTATAAATATTTTATTCTACTTTGAACTTATTGGGATTCTTGTACTTGTATTTTGATATATTTTATTAGTTCTGGAAAGTTCTTAGCTAACATATTATCAATTATTTTTTGCATCTTTTTTCACTACTTTTGAAACTGATTTACTACGTTAGATCATCTCACTCTCCCGTATCTTTTCAACTATTTTTCATATTTTCTAGTTTTTTGTAAATTTGTGCCTCATTCTGGATAATTAGTTTTGGTTTCTCTCTAGTTTGCAAATCTCTTTTTAGTTGAGTCTAATCTACCCTAAAATCCAAATCATACACTCAAAATTCCATATATTCACTTTAAAATTTTTATTATTGTATTTATTTTTAAAATTTTTTTATGTTTATTCATTTATTTATAGAGCATGAGTAGGAAGAGGGGCAGAGGGAGAAGAATTAAGAGAGAGTCTCAGGTAGACTCCATACTGGTCATGGAGCTCAGCATGGAGCTCGGCCTCACAACCCTGAGATCATGACCTGAACTGAAATCAAGAGTCAGAAGCTTAACTAAATGAGCCACCCAGCTGTCCCAGGCTCCACTGTGTTTCGCTCTGTGGTCTTTTGGAAAGTTCTATTAGCCCTGCTTGACATATATGTCAAATGGAATTAATGATAATACCAATCTCATAAGGTTTTTGTAAAAATAACTATAAACTCACATAAAGTACATAACAGTGCCTGCTAAATAGTAAACTATTAATAAATATTAGCTATTCATATTATTTGGCCTGTGAAATGTCTGAATTTTTGCATTAAGAAGTCATGCATGTGCAATGTGAGAATTAGAGCTAGACTATTTCTAGTTATTTCTTTTTATAAACCAAACTTGAAGGGCACTAGATTTGAAGTCAGAAGACTTGGATTGGAATCCAACCCACTAATTATAACGAGGGCACAACTTAAATCTTAACAACTAGATCTATTACATGATGCATGATAGCATCTACCTTAGAGGATTGTTTTAAGCTTATGAAATATAGTTGCTAAAGTAACTACTCTACCCTGATCTCCCAGGTTTCATTTTTGTCAGTTTGTACGCTGACAAATATAGTGAGATATTTAGAAATATTAATTTTGTCCCAATCTCTTCCTGGTTGGAATTGGTCAGAGTCATTCACTACTTGAAGACAATTAGAATTGTAAACAACAAGCATTTAGAGAAAACAAACAAATAGAAAAACTCCGACATTATCTTCCAGTCTTCTAAATAATATTTAGAAGACTCAGTTTTTTTATGGTGAGAAGAAAACGTTCTCTTGTACTGGTATTTCAAAGTTCAAGAATAGGATTCCGAAGGAAGCAGAACATAGAGTATATGCCATCATAATAAGCTAGAAATAGAGTAGCAAATTCCTCAGTCTTCCTACCCTTGCTAGTGATAGTAGTCATTAATCTGGGGGTGAATGGTGTGGTTATTCAATGAGTATCATCTAGAAAGAAAGGAAGAAAGAGAGTGGATGAAGCCAACAAATTGGCATCAAGAAAATCACTATCACTGTGGTTTTTCAACCTCAATCTGTCATGAAAGAGTTAAGTTGATTCCTGTGATGCGTTGTTACTATTTTGTTGACTGCCACGTGTCCAGCGGCTGTGTTGAGTAATCTTGCTAGCTGCTTCTCATGTAGCTGTTAAGGGAGAGTCTTGCATTCACAGGTGCCTGCATGTTGCGTATGGATTCTTCAAAAGAAAAGACATCTGTTTATTGCCCAAGATTTTGCTGACTGTCATCCAAAGCAACCCCATTATGAATAGATCATCCAATTTTTAATGGCTTGGGCATTTTATGAACATTGAAAACAACAAATAAGTTGTTGTGAAGCATCTGATGAAAGAAAAATCTCTAAGCCTTAGTAATGGATGAGAAAGACTGATGATGAAATGCCGTTATGCTAGAATCTCCTTTTGTCCTCTCTCCAGATAATATAAGCAGAATCTACTTATCTTTATAGATGCATCTTAAATATCTCATGTACTTTTAATTCTTTCCACACATTCTCAAAGAAGTGTTATTTATTCCCTCATTTTTGGGTAAACCACTATATCTTGTTATTCTAGCACCTGTCATAGTATGTTGCCAATATTTGTTTACATTTATTTCCACTTCTAGACTATGCAGTTAATAGTGTCATTTAATCTTGGCATCTCTAGCATATAATTCCTGGCACATAGAAGACTCTTAACAAATGCCAAATGAATGAATGAATGTATGTATATATTATTTCCTTCTTGTATATATTATTTCCTTCTTGTAAACATAATATTAAGGCTTATACTGTGTAGCATTTCTTTAAAAATCAGAGTGAACTTAAGTTTTCTGAAAGTCTGGGATCAATAGCTAAGTGTCAATAGTAAGAGTGGTGACCATATGGTCTTATCTGAACAATATAAAGTATTTCCTACTTGGCATAATTTTTTGTGTGTGTCTTTGAAGTCTTTTACTAACCAAATACTCTTCGTTCTCACTTCCAGGATACTCGAAACTCTACTATTCCAAAATGTCAAATATTTTAATATTTGAATGCCAATATACAAAGCTATGAACATAACAATTGGTAGTCTTGGTGTAACAAAGATGGTAGAGAGGTAGAGAGAGAGAACCACACATTTCAACATAAATTTTGAATGAGTCATAAGTTCAACCTAGTTGTTTGTAAACAGTATTTTGTTTAGAGTAGAAGTAAATGTGCTTGTATTATTCCTTTCAAAACATTCTATTTTGTAATTCTTTTATTTAAAAAATACTGTTTTTTAAAAAATAGAATTATCATATTGAAGTAAAGTCAGTTCTTATTCATTACACTGCTAGTCCTACATCTGTGTCCTCCTTCTTAGAATCATATACCACTTTCCCAGTGGCCCTAACACGGTCCCAAACACTTTGGATTCACAACTTCTTATCAAGTAAAAGCTTGAATTTGCCTTCATCTTGGACACTCCTGAAGGCCTCTGTAGAGTGCATGGAGCCTTGTAAAGAGGAGAGAACCAGGATGAGTTTAAATGCAAGGGTGTTGCTACCATGTTCAGTAAATCCTATTAGAACTGCTGTCCACTATTTCATCATGTGTTGTCAAATCTTAGAAAACCTTCTTGACCAATTATGAAATAATATACTTTAACCTCAAGTCTAACAATTTGCAAATCTTACCAACCACCAGAATTACCTAGGGTTTATAAAAAAAACAAAAATTCTTCATCCCATGTAGAATTTGTTTCAGTTGGTCTGAAGCGTTGCCTGTATTTTTTTCAAAGTTCCCAAAGTTATTCTGATATTTATCAAGATGTGATTCTATCAAGATCCAAGCTTAATACTCAGGGTAACATTTGTGTATCATGTGTCTCATTTTATAGGTGTTTTGTAAAATCAAATGGACCACTGGGCGTAGAATCAAAAGTTCTCCCAACTGTGGACATTGGAACTTGGTGCCTAAATAACTTTTTTTAAAGATTTTATTTATTTATTTGACAGATAGAGATCACAAGTAGGCAGAGAGGCAGGCAGAGAGAGGGGAAAGCAGGCTCCCTGCTGAGCAGAGAGGCCGATATGGGGCTCCATCCCAGGACCCTGGGACCATGACCTGAGCCGAAGGCAGAGGCTTTAACCCACTGAGCCACCCAGGCGCCCCCCTAAATAATTTTTTTTTACAAGATGTTTCTGCCAGTGTCAAGCTATTTCAGGGGCTACAAATATTCCAGATCAACACTATCCTCTTATCTTTTTTCAAGACCCACTTAAAAACCTACTCTGAATGAAGGTTTCCTAAACTAGTACTACTCATACTGACATTTTCCTCTCCACACCTCTGCACACATGAAGTCTATAGTATGCAATTTAACATTTAAGGATATACCTTTGTTAAATGAAATGGTGAAAACTCTGTAATTGCTAACTAGGATTCAAATGTTATGGTTTTTATTCTGTCCTATATTGTTTGCTGTTGTATTTCTTTCTTGTCTCCTCCCTATCTAGATTTCAAAGCCTCTGAAAATTACGAGTATGGCACTTTTCTGGTACAAATAATAAAAAATCAAAACAACATTCTGGTCAACTTGGGAATATGCTGCAAGAGGGAGAAGGTGGGTTGCTAGTTCCACCAAGAGAAAATATTGGTGTCCAAAAGACAATTAGGTTTCCTAAGATTTCATACTCTCATTATCCTTTGGATGAGAATTATTCTAGCTACTACCTTTTAGTTTTATGTATGCAGATTTATGATTTTTTTAGACTAAAATGTGGACTCCACAGATCAGAGACTCACAATCAATCAGTAAGTCATTTATTAGGTTCAAACTATTGATAAAAAGTGAAAGATTCTTGTCTTCCTCCATATTACCTGATTTCTCTAGGTCTCAAGATGGTTATTTAAAAATATATATTTTCTAATTATTATTATATGTTTTGGCATTTATAGCAGTTAAAACATTTATAATAAACTGAACATTAGAAGCCAAATTTGCATTTCATAGTTGATATGTACATTTTCAAGAATTACATGTAGGGGATCAAAAGTAATTTTCCTAATACACTTCTGAGTTTTTGGATGACCCTTGTACTAAAAGACAGATTAACAAAAGAAAACTGAAGTTTATTAACACATACGTATACGTGGGAGATTCTTGGGTGAAAATGAGTAACTCCCTATGCTTGCTTAGGATTCAGGTTGAAATACCATCCTAACAGAGAAAGGAGATGCAGGATGTAGACTCACTCTTAGGGGAGTGTGAATGGCTTTTAAGAAAGGTTATTGGGTTCTTAGAAGACTATATGGGAAGTATGATAGTTTGTGAGAAAGTGTGGGTGTCATGTCTACTTCTTCTCTCCTGTAATAAGAGTTAGTCTTCCCTTATTGATAAAACTCAGGGAGGGAAATTATGACAATTGAGTTCTTTTTGGAGGATCTGTCTTTAGGCAGATAAGGGGATTCAGAGAAAGCTTATCTGTGCACTTACTATTTTCCAAGGACCTGCAGCTCAAAATAATCTTTATACCAAACTAGCATATTTTGGGATAGAATATTCTGCTACCCTTCCCATACATTAAGATTTTAAGTATTCTACTCTTCATATATTTTTCTATTTTCCAGTTTGGATACAAATGTAAGAACTTTTTTGGAGTTTATATTGTTTATTTCATAATGCTAATTAATTAATTTTCATAGTGAGGAAGGGCATATTGTGAATTATACATATTTGAGGACATCCTCTGAGTTACTCACCATATTTGCTTGGCCATGAGTGAAATATACCTAATCACAGAAGTGAAGGGAAGCCCTGATTCTCAATGGTAAGAATGACTTGCTCATCTTCAAGTATCAGTAGTAGAAAACTCACAAACAAAATTCAGTAAAGTTTCTTTTATAAATGGTTGTAGCTAGCTATATTCCAAAAATAACTTAAAAATTTTTTGCATGCTATATATTTTAACAAAAAGAATAATACATAATTAGTAGTATGTATATAATAACTGGATAGTTGCCTTTTTATTAATATAATGTATTATTTGCCCCAGGGGTACAGGTTTGTGAATCATCAGGCTTACACATTTCACAGCATTCAGCATAGCACATAACCTCCTCAATATCCATAACCCAACCATAGATAGTTGCCTTTAACATAGGATCAGTTGGGCCTATTCATTTTAATTTGGGAATTTTAGTTTTCAATTTGGGAACAAGATATAAAATGAAACCATATGAAAAAGAAATAACTTTAGAGTTATAAATTTCAGTGATTATGAAGTCAATTTACACTTCTATTTTAAAAACTGTTATAAGTTTTGGCTTAAAACTATTATTTATGAATGCTCTAAGCTTGTCTTTTAATGATGTAAATGAAGATAACTTTCAAAAGTTGTAAATGAGTAAGGGTCAAATGCAACCTAGAAAATAAATACAAAAATATATAAGTATTGGACTGGATCAAAGTGCTATTGTTTAAGATTGGAAACTTGGAGAAATTTCTTTCACAAGAAAATAAACAAAATAGATGAGGGTGCAAATGTGGAAAGAATTTTATAGAAATTTGGTTGAAAACTTGAAAGTTCATTGTTGAAAACTGAAGTTAGAAATTTGTGGGCGCCTGGGTGGCTCAGTGGGTTAAGCCGCTGCCTTCGGCTCAGGTCATGATCTCAGGGTCCTGGGATTGAGTCCCGCATCGGGCTCTCTGCTCAGCAGGGAGCCTGCTTCTCTCTCTCTCTCTGCCTGCCTCTCCATCTACTTGTGATTTCTCTCTGTCAAATAAATAAATAAAATCTTAAAAAAAAAAAGAAATTTGTAAAATTACCATTCCTTATTTCATTGACTACAATATGTCCAGTCAAAAGCATGACCACAAGGTAACCAGCTGATTCTTTAGCTTACAGTTCCTATACTGATTGATTGTCCAATTGATTAAAATATTTCTTGATTTAACAAACTTTTTTTTGTGGTTTTTACCTCATTTTAGGTGCTCTGCTGGACTCTGAGCATAAGAATGGATGATAAATGGTACCATACTGGAGGATCTCAGAGAGCTCTTTGTCCAAAGTGTTTCTGATAGAGAGTAGCAGAGACAATGTGTTAATCCAAGTTGTCATGGCTCCTGTTATTTCTGTAAGGCTGTAGCAATTCAAAAGTTTAAAAGTCTGACCAATGCCAAAATGATAAAGAATGCGTGGCAGTGATATAAATGAATCAGTACCTCTACTCATGGTAGATTAATAAAGGCCTAGGTATTTTAGAACTATTAAAAGCAAACCTACAGTATCTGAGGTAATGGGCCCTAACATCTGTAAAATAGGGATCAGATTCTAAACCTAAAAAAATCCCCAAACACAAGTACTAAAACATCAAAGGTATTGGTTTTAAAATACAAAAGCATTAAAGCAAGTATTTAAAGTATCAAGACAAGTATTTAAATGTAATTGAGGTCCTTTCTTAATTACTCAATTAAAGCAATTCTACATATGGAAGATAGGAAATTTTCAATTTCCAGCTTGAGCAGCTCTTCCTTGCTCCTTGCTGTAGGGAAAGACTTTTAAGACTTGATGGCTGATTGCACATGTATCCCTTCATCAGGAAAATAAAGCAGTCAAAGCAGGGCAAAGGGAATTTACAATTATAAAGTATACTCCATGGGCCCTGAGTTTTATGTTTGCCATGTCATTTAATCATCAAAACAACTTTATGTGGTACGGATTATTGTCTTCATTTTACTGAAAACTAAATTCAAATATTTTAAATACTATGTCCAAGGGCACAGATAGTCAATAGTAGAGTCAAAAAGGGAAC
This sequence comes from Mustela putorius furo, assembly GCF_011764305.1. NCBI lineage: Eukaryota > Metazoa > Chordata > Mammalia > Carnivora > Mustelidae > Mustela > Mustela putorius. The sequence continues at coordinate 31,986,961 of NW_025422368.1, read as the reverse complement.
CAGGATAGATTAATTCCAAGGCTCATGTTCTTTGCAGCATATCATTCTACCTCTAAGGATTAGGGCAAGCTTTACATGAGAGAATAAACACCTGAAGGTGAAGTAGGGAAGGTGGAAATCAGGGAGAGCTAACATTTATATTTTTGGTGAGTTAACAAATATATCAGCAGAAGGGCTAAGTTTATAATCCTTGTTATTTTCTGATCAAAATCATTTTCCACCTGAGGTGCCAGGAATGGATCTCAGATCCCTCACTTATGTTGTACCCAGGGGGACACCCTAACACTCAGAATCTTCTGAGAGTTCTGCTACCATTGAGAAGTAGGAAGATAAAATCCTGGGCTTTGGAGGTGGAGAGCCTCTATTTAAATACCACTTTTGCCACCAACTGATATATATAGACAATTTACTTAACCTTTCTGTGCTTTGGTTGTCTCAGTGGGGGATAACACTGAAAATGTTTCACTCCTAAGCTTGTCAGGGATAAATAAGATGAGACATATATAAAGAATCTAACATTGTGTCTAGTCCAGAGTGAGTGCTCTGGTGAGACAGCATCAGAGAAACATCAAAGTAACAGGGAACTTTCCCAATAAATTACTTTGTTACATAAATGTGTGTAAAACCATTCTATCTATAAGATACTACTGAGAACATTGAAAAGAATATGATCTATTCCTTCAAGGAGCTTACCCTCTAGTTTGGGAAACGAGACCTAGGCAAGATAAAACAACTGAGACACTTCTAAGCTTCCTGGAATTTCTATCAAAAAATCTGAATATCTTTGCAGTAATTTTAAAACATGACAGTTTTAACTAAGCACTGGTTTGGAGAGCTATATCTCTGCCTGAAGATACACTTTGATGGCCATAATCTTTGTCTTTCTGCTTCAACGACATGGAGACGGATTGGATGCCAGGGTGTCAGAGAATCTTCCTAGCTGATTAGACTGCTATAGACATAACAAAGGCCATACTTTAAATTAGCTCCAACAGTCTAATCAGAGTGAACAGACTACTTGGTTCTGTGATGGAGACATATTGGCAGCTGATGAAGGCTGTCTAGAGGGATTTTGGTGAAAAACCAAAGTATATTAATGCTGAAAGCAGTTTGAATCCAGTATAAGGATTAAGGGTGATTTAGAAGGAAATGTTTATGCTAACAATTTATTTCTACTCTAATTTTATTTTCCTTAAAATTTATCTTTATGCATTGGCTTTAAGAATCAGGCAAAATAATAATTTTTCTCATTTCTTTCATGAGTGACTTAAAATATTAATCTTTTTAAATACTCACAGTCAGGAGTATTTTAATACCCTAGACCATCTCATCAAGATGCTCACTATCATATGGGGCAAAATACCCTAAATGCTGTTTCAGGTCTTTTGATTGAGGGAGCAAATTGCATCTTGATTCTGTAACCTTGGGCATATTCATAATCTAAGAAAAATTTGTATCACTTGTCAGTAGGATGACTCTCATAATGAACTTTTCCAGAATTTATCTATTTTTTTAACATATTTTTAAATCTAAATAGAAACTTGTCTTAGCTTGGGTTTCCTGGGAAATAAATTTTGAGTCTGAGGTTTCCTTATTGTATGTTTATTGAGGCATGCTCTCAGGAGTGGGATGGAGACAAGGAATGACAGAGGGAGGAGTTAAATTGTGAGTTAAATTGTGATGCAATCACAACAAACCTCTTTGGGTCCTAAAGAAAACTGGAACTGGAATGGTTCCTGAGAGTTGGATCTTTATTTTCTATTCGTCAAACAGTGATGGGATTTGGGCTGTCCATGTGAAGGGGAGGTGATCTTGGGTGACAATGTTCTTTTCTGTCAATAACCAGAGGACACACCTGAGAACCATTAAGCATTAGCTGAGGCTCCCAGCAGTTGAGGTAATGAGTGCCTCCACGTCTATTATAGGCCACCCATTGAGTTTCTCAGGTCCCATTTGCTTTTCATGGAAAATTCTAAGAACACTTTTTCCAGGATTCTGATAGGTCTGTCTTCTGGGGGAAACTTGCCTGAGCAACGTTAGGGATGCCTTACTGGTCCATTTCTATAATTGTTCTCAATTATACTCCTTGATACTCCTTGTCTCCTTCCTCTACTAACCTCTGCTACCAATTTCCCTGACTCATGGCTACCAACTATTTTGGTCTAGATTACTTGACTGGAGATGATCCAGACTTCAGTCTTGAGGAGTCTGAATCTCTGATCACTATACCCATGGCTACTGCTCATGTCCATTTATCAATAAAATTGGGGAGAGGAATAGCAGTGGGTTACCCAAGTACCAAACATATGCCCCTATTGTTTAAAAGTAACCTTATCAGTTACTGATCAAAATCCATTGCTTCTAACAGTATGGCTATTCTTTTCCTTCTCTGAAGGTCTCTTGACAGGGGGACTCCGTCTGACCAGGTAAATTTTTAACTTAAAGCTTAATGAAACTCTTCTTTTATTCCCTTATGAAAGCATTTCCCTTTTGTGAACTAGACCACTAAACTTATAAAGTCCAGAGTTTCCAGAATGAGAAGCACAAATTCCCCAAGCAGGGACTCTTTGACTTCTAGTTCATGGCTTCTGGATCCATGTATGCCTTATTAAAGGCATAGCATATTATATGTGTCACATATTTGGTATGAATTCTGCATGTGAAAGATATTGTCCCATCCATGTATGGAATCACCTCCTAATTGTTTTCTCTCTTCTGCCTTCAAATGGTTCTTCCATCACTCTATCAAACCACTCTATCTGTTATTTCTTCACTTACTTGCTTCCACCATATGTATGAAGTATGAAGATGGTTTCCAAATCTTTATCCCAAAGAATAATTTCTCAGCTGTGCTCCAGTTTTATACCTGCTCCTGCCTGAGTGACATGGGCATATGCATATACTGCCACCCATCAAAGCTAGATCTGGCACAAATTGAACTTCTCACCTTTTAAGCTGTCACCTTGTCATTTTTCTCACCATCATTAGAACTACCATCAGCACTCAGACTTGGAAAGGGAAATATAATCTCTATTTTATTACCCTATTCATACAGATCAAGCCTACATGAGTCATATTTTCCCAAAGTAAAGCTTCTTCTTTACCTCTCCTCATACACACACACACACACACACAGACACAGACACACACACAGACACAAATATATATGCATATACACACACAGACATATATATATGTCTGTGTGTGTATATGCATATATATTTGTGTGTGTACATATATATGCATATATATAATGGACAAGAAACAAAACAGGAGGGAATTCTTATATGATGTCCCTTTTCTTTACCCTTTGAAGATAGGCTGAGTGCTGAGACCTTTCGTTTGTTTTTCCTAGAGTGGTGTCTGAAAATGCTTAAATGTGTTTGCCTTCTCCCAGTCCCACCAGTTGGGCTGGCTTTCTGCATATGCTCATGAGCCAGCTGCAAAGGAACACACTTGTCTTCTGTAGGGGCACGTGGGGGAACTGCCACATTGGGATATGTCACAATGAGGCATGTGGAGCACTGAGGTTGTCCATGGGCCAGATGTCCCATGCAGCTGTGAGTGGATTTCCTAATGGAATCCACAAAGTAGTTAGTAGGATCTATGGCCCTTTGGTGAACTCTGAGCCCTGGTTTCTTAGAACCAAGGCTTCTGCTCCCAGAATATATGTTCCCTTCTCCCAGGCTCTCTCAATCACTCAGTCATGCCAATCACCTCAACATTTCAAGTAGGGTGAGAAATCGGTGGGGCTTCATGGACAGCATCCCGACTGGCTGGAAAAACTAGGCTCTCCCTCGCTGTGCTCACACTTTCCTATGTGGGAGAAATCATTGGCTGAGGGGAATCTCTCTCGGAACTGAACTCTGTTGCTTTGGGGGACAAGTGACATGGATAAAATAAAACTGTTCTTACCTTCTTCAATACATCTATTTTTGGGTTCTCTTGTTCCACTGATGTTCCAGAACTTCTCTGCCTGACTTCCTGACTCTCAAAAAAGTATTCTGTCTTTGGGTGGTTGTCAAATAGATAGTCTGTCAGGGGATGACAACAGAAAACTCCTATTCTGCCCATCTTGCTGATGTCACCCAACTGGTACTATTTTTAAGAGTATATTCTTGAGGGGTGCCTGGGTGGCTCAGTGGGTTAAGCCTCTGCCTTTGGCTCAGGTCATGGGATCCTGGGATCAATCCCAGGGTCCTGGGATCTAGTCCCGCATCAGGCTCTCTAATCAGCAGGGAGCCTGCTTTCCTTCCTCTCTCTCTGCCTGCCTCTCTGCCTACGTGTGATCTCTGTCTGTCAAATAAATAAATAAAATCTTTAAAATATACATATATATATATATATATATATTCTTGAATTCTCTTTGCTAGTATTTTGTTTAAGATTTTGTTTTCGCTATTCGTAAGTGCAATTTGTCTTTTTTTTTTTTTTCATTGTTCTTTGCTATAAGCATCCAGACTTTGAAATACTATTATACTTCCTTTATAAAATGAATTGGAAATTTTTCTGCTTCCTACTCTGAAATAGTACAATATTAAGACATTTTAAAGTTGGGAATAATTCCATTTAAAGCCACCTGGGTTGACTACTTATTGTGGAAGGGCCTCAATATTTGATTCTTTATTTTTTCTATTGTAATTGGTTTGTTCATCCTTGGTGTCCCTACTAGAAATGATTGTGATGAGTTGTATTTTTTTAAGAAGTATTCATTTCATCTATTCCTCAATATCTTATGATATTTAAACCTTTAACATTATTTTTAAAAATTGTGTGCATTTGTGCTTTCTTGATCTTTTCATGATTAGGTTAGGCAATGGTTTTTCTAATTGGTTGATTTTTTAAGGAGTTAACTTTGACTTACTTTTTTTTTTCATTTTATGTTTTCCATCTTGACATTTTCTGCCTTTATCTTTATTAATTCTTTTATTTAATTTTCTCACGTTGTTCTTTTTCTCTAATTTTTTGAGTTATCAACTCACTTATCTTTATGGATAGAGATGGTTAATGCTACACCTTGTTCTTTGTTAAGGGTTTTAATGTGAACTCATAGATTAGAAATGTATTGTTTTGGGGGCACCTGGGTGGCACAGTTTGTTAAGCATTAGATTCTTGGATTTGGCTCAGGTCAAGATCTCAGGGCTGTGAGACTGAGCCCTGTATCATGCTCTGTGCTCAGTGTGTGATCTGCTTAAGACTCTCTCTCCCTCTGTCCCTCTCCCCCATGCACTCTCTCTCTCAAATAAATAAATAAATCCTTAAAAAATGTTTTGTTTCAGGAGCGCCTGGGTGGCTCAGTGGGTTAAGCCTCTGTCTTCAGTTCAGGTCATAGTCTCAGGGTACTGGAATCGAGGTCTGTATCGGTCTCTCTGCTCGGCAGGAAGCCTGCTTCCTCCTCTTTCTCTCTCTGCCTGCCTCTTTGCCTTCTTGTGATAGCTCTCTGTCAAATAAATAAATAAAATCTTAAAAAAAAAGTTTTGTTTCGTTATCATTATTTTTAGATGTCTTACAACTTTATATTTTGTTTCCCACTTTATCTGAAAGTTGCTTGGTAATATGTTTTAAATTTCCTGGATATACCAGGGATTTTTTATTTTTTACTGAATTTTGTTAGTTTCTCACTTAATTGAATTATTGTCAGAGTTCATATTTTGTGCTATTTATATTCTTTGATAAGTATTCAGATTTTACTTTACAACCTAGGAGATGGTTAACTAATGCAATTGTTATGTTCACATGGAAAAAGAAAGATATATTCTTTATTATAGGGGTATAGAGTTTAATGAATATCTATGACATTCGCTTTATTGATTATGTTAGGTCATCTATATCCATACTAATTTTTTGCCCATTTTATCTGTCTTGAATTGGGACAGCAATGTTAAATTTTTGTATTATCCATGTGTTCTATTTCTCCCTGCATCTCCTAGAGTTTCTAGCTTATGAAAATTATTGCTGGGTTATTAGATGCATAAATATTAATAACTTTTATATCTTCATTTGTGAATTGTGGTTCTTAGCAAAATAGAGTGCTCTTTCTTGATTTTATTGATTATTTTTGTGCTGTATCTTACCTTGTCAGATATATATATTACATTCTTTGCTTTCTTTTTATTCATATTTGCCTAGAATAACTTGAATAATCTTGGATTTATTTCACTATTAACTCTAAAATGTATTTCTGATAATATGTAGGTTAAGCATTTTTATATTTATTATTAGTTCGCATAAATGACTATAGTTCTGTCATTTAATGTGTAAGTATATATTTACATATATATGTTTTATTTAAATTTACTTTCATTATATAGATTATTATATTTAGTATCTCTTTTCATGTTTGTTTATCCATTGATATTTGAGAAAGTTTTTGCTTTTTGTTTTATTGATTACCTTTATATTAGTGCCTTAGATAATAATTGTATTTCCTTCTTTTCTATTTTCCCTTTTTCTTTTTTTTTGGTTACTCCCAGGTACCTGCTATAAGCAAAATCGAAATAAAGAATTTCTTCCTTTTCCTTTCATTTCCAGTCTCCTATCATTTGACACTTTGCTCTGTCCTCCGCCATTTTTATACTAATTGTCTTATACCTATGTAGTCATAAGATACAGCTATTGCATACAATAATAATTCCCATATAGAGATTTAAGATATATTTTTATTTAAATTAACATACATTTAAACATTCAAACACACACACATATATATACACATCATGTGTGTACACAAATATGTGTACATATATATGTATATATACTGTCTATTATATACACATTATATATGCATATATGTGTATATATACACATTATATATACACTATTAATATGCATGTATATATACACACAAATATTTTTTATATATAACTTATTCCTTAATACGGTCCTTGAGAAGAGCTCATAGAAAAATATTCCTTGAAGTCTTGAAATCTTGTAACAATTTGCCTGTGCCTTTCTATTTGATGGCCACTTTGGCTGGATATAGTCTTTGGCTAACATTTTTAAATTTTCTTGAATATCTTAAATATGCTCATCCATAGTTTTGGGGCCCATCACATTTACTATTGTAAGTTTAATGACAGTCTGATTTTATTTCCCTTTTAAGTGACTTGATGTTTTTTTCCTAATTATGTAATTTTTTGTTTCATTAAAGGCCAGCATTTATAAAAATATGACTTGTATTGGCTATTTAGGATTAATTTTTTTGCACTTGAGCATTATGTCTTTTGTCTAGCTAGTTTCACGTCTTATTTTAGTTTATATTGTTTATAAACAATAGTTTATATTGTTTATATTGTTTTTAATATTAGTTCTTTTTCAGAAGCTCATATATATATACTGGATTTTTTTAGCTGTTTGCTATGGCTTATACAATCACTTCATATTGTGGTTGGACATCTGAAATTCTATTTTTCAGTAGATGTTTTATTCCTTTTAAATTTAATTTAATTTAAATATTTTCAGTGTTCCAAGATTCACTGTTTATGCACCACACCCAGTGCTCCATGCAATACATGCCCTCCTTAACACTCACCACCAGGCTCACCCAACCCCCAACCCACTCCCTTCCAAAACCATCAGTTTGTTTTTTGGAGTCCACAGTCTCTCATGGTTCGTCTCCTTCTCTGATTTCCCCCAACTCACTTCTCCTCTCCATCTCTCAGTGTCCTCTGTGTTATTCCTCATGCTCCACAAGTAAGTGAAACCATATTATAATTCATTCTCTCTGCTTGAATTATTTCACTCAGCATTATCTCTTCCAGGCCCATCCATGTTTATAAAAAAAAGTTGGGTGTTCATCCTTTCTGATGGAGGCATTGTATATATGGACCATATCTTCTTTATCCATTCATCTGTTGAAGGGAATCTTGGCTCTTTCCACAGTTTGACGACTGTGGCCATTGCTGCTATGGACATTGGGGTACAGATGGTCCTCCTGTTTTATTCCTATAACTTTCTCTCTTTTGTTTTTTATTGAAATATAATTGATATATAACATAACAACTCAAGTATACAACATAATGATTTGATGTTTGTATTTATTGTAAAATAATCACCACAATAAGTCAAGTTAACATCAATTACCATATGTAGATATATTTTTTCTTCTTCTGAGGTTATTAAATGGCACTCTTACCCCTTTCATCTCTTAGCTTAATTAGGGTATGGAGTATTGGGAGTGAATAAGTTAATGCTTATGGGCAGCCTGTATATTACCTAGTCAACACTGGGGTGGTTGTTTTCTGCTTCCTGGTTGTGATGGGTCAAGCAATGGTTCTCTTAAGGACAGATGGGGGAGAGCCAAAAATACAGTTTAAAAATGATTCAACATCCTAAACTTCTACTTTTGCTTTTCTTGTCCCCTCGCCTATATATTGTTATTCCTGATAATACATCTTCATCCCCAAATCACACACACACACACACACACACACACACCCAATGTGTTAGTTCTGATTCTCCAGAGAAACAGAACCAATAGGATGTGTGTGTGTACATGTACACACTACACATACACACATATACATGATATATATATATATATACATGCATATATATTATATATATAATATATATATATATGAGATATATATAAGAGAGAGATTTATTATAAGGAATTGGCTGTCATGATTATGGATACTGACCCATCCTAAGATCTGCATGTAAATTGACAAGCTAGAGACCAGAGGAATTGATGGTATAGTTCTGGTCTTAGTCTGATGCCCTGAGAACCAGGACACAGATGGTCCAGTTCTAATTTAAAGAGCAGCAGGCTCGAAACTCAGGAAGAGCTGATGTTTCAGTTTGAACCCAAAGGAAGGAAAAAGATAATGTATGAGTTTGAAGGCTGTTGGGTATGATTAATTTTCTCTTACTCATTTAAAGACCAGTCTTTTTGTTTAATTTAGGCCTTCAACCAATTGAATAAAGCCACCCCCTTTCAGGGACAGCACTCTGCTTTACTAAGTCTAGTAATTTAAATGTTAATCTCATTAAAAAACACATTTTCAGAAACATCTAGAGAAACATTTGACCAAGTAACTGTGCACACGGTGGCCCACTCAAGTCAACTGTAAAGCACACACCTGCAATCCGAGATGGCCTTCAATGTTCCCAAGGCTTTTTGTTCCTTTGAATGTGTTTCCTATATCTATGTTTCTATCTTTCTTTTCTGATGTCTGCAGGGTTGATTTTGATAGAAAGCACTAAAGCATTTAGCCCAGGCTAATTTTCTATCTTGTCAGGAACCTTCTATTCACAATTCCTGGATTATTTGTATCAGCATCGATACTTTTTTTTCTGTGTGAGAGTGAATTGCTTCTTGTTTCCAAAACTAACTTCTACTGTAGCCATCTCTTTCCCCAGTCCCTATTGTATTGTCTATTACATTGACCCAAGAACCTTATATGTATATCTGTAACCATGCATTTATTTCTACTCTGTCTGGACCAATAAGAATATTCCTCATATAGGCACACCATCAATGTTTATTGAGTGAACAGATAAATGAATGGATAGTAAGTGGAAGAATGAAATAATCACTGAGAACAAATATTTAGTGCAGAAATCATGAAACACTATGCAAATAAGGAAGAAATGCATTTTATGAATGGTGGTAGAAAGTCATCCAGTAAAGTATTATGAGCTATAAAGCATTATGAAATACTTTCTAGTTTTAAAACACAAGAATAAGGAACAGAAATTGCTGGTTCTTGTGATCACTTTTTATATCTCATTATAGTTCCAAGTAATTCTCATTTATTTTATTTCTTTTTTTTTTTAAGATTTTTATCTATCCATTTGACAGAGAGAAATCACAAGTAGACGGAGAGGCAGGCAGAGAGAGAGAGGGAAGCAGGCTCCCTGCTGAGCAGAGCCCCCGAGAGCGGGACTCGATCCCAGGACCCCAAGACCACGACCCGAGGCAAGGCAGCGGCTCAACCCACTGAGCCACCCAGGCACCCTCATTTATTTTATTTCAATTTGTGTGTGTGTATATGTGCATGTGTGTGCACATGTCTGTGCTTCTGTTCAATTTTTAACATGCTTCAACTAGATTTGGCTTGTGTCTATCTGCTGGATACTAGGAATATCTCTTAGGGAATTATTCCATGACTTCTTAAGTCCCCAGATGTTTCAGAGATTCACTGTCACCTTAATTAAACAGCCATTTTTTGGGGAAACTTTTGATTTCTTATCCCACTTCCTATACTCTCCTTGCACTATTTTTTTCTTTTAGCAGGGATGAGTGGAAGTTCTGATTGTTTTTGGAGCATTCAGTTCTCTTTGGGGAATTAACCAGCATGCTTGACTTCTAAGAACTCTTAAAGCAAAATGATTCGACAGAATGTAAATTTATCCCTACTTTGATAGCTTCCACTGTGTGGTTTTCCCACAAACAGTGATCACATTTGATATTAACTTGGTTTAGAAAATAATTTTCTTATAAAATTGAAAGACCATAAACAATTAAAATTAGAGAAGAAATTATATTTTTAGTTAGTTTTATTGGGTAAGTCTGTATAACTCTTTCTTTATTTTTAAATATATCTTAGATCCTTTTTTAAATATATCCAAAAAAAAATGTCTACCTCTTTACCAAGAAGTTAATTTTTTAAGAAATTCAACTCATTGTTATTGTGCACTTACTTATTATTTACCAATGTTCTAGGCACTGTTCTAGGACCTGGGAACACAGAAACATAGTAACTTTTCACAGCATACTCCAGTTATTTATATTTAATTAACTTTATACTGATTTTATTTCTTTGTCTCAAATATACAAATAAAGAGTAATGAGAGACAAAAATATATAAATATTCAAATACAAATTAATGAATATTGAAATAACACAGGTAGGGGAGCCTAGATGGTTCAGTCAGTTAAGTGTCTGCCTTTGGCTCTAGTCATGATCCCAGGATTGTGGGATTGAACCCCACATCGGGCTCCCTCTGGAGCCTGCTTCTCCCTCTTCTGCTCCCTCTGCTTGTGCTCTGTCTCTGTGTGTCAAATAAGTAAATAAAATCTAAAAAAAAAAAAAAAGTAAAAGAAATACCACAGGTAAATTAATAAATTATTGTTCATAATTCCTTTGATTTATAGTTATGACTTATAGGCAATACTCTGAAAATATTATTAAGAGCTTTGTTTTTCATAATTCCACAGAAGTGTTCCTAAAATAAACTTACACCTTGAATTTTATATTCTCAATTTTATTTTCTCCAATTTATAGCTAAAACATATATAATTTTAATCAAGTTATTACTAGAAATTTTTATTTCTTTTTGTTAGAAACACTTTTGTCAAATAATCTTTTTCTTCTTCAACATTCTGAGTATTAACCGAAGAAATTTTTATCCATTCAACATTCAACAAATATTTAATAATCCTTTCTTACATGCTGAATGGTGGATGTAGAATAATAAAAAAGGCATGTAGTCAAATCAGAGCTGTAATTATAAAAGTTATGAAAACAATAGTAAACCCTAGTTCTCAAAGAAGAAACAGACCACTCAGACTAAAGTGTGGAAAATTATAAGTTGTACATGATTATGTTATTTTCATCTTTTCATAAGAAAATTAAAAATTGTACGTGTGTTATACTGAGGGGCGTTGTTACTTTAGATACTATTCTAGGAAAGCCTTGAGTTTTCAATAGCCCGTAACTCCTGAGATCTACCTAGAAAAATTCAAAACATAGAACAAGAATATATATATATATATATATATATATATATATATATCAGTGTAAAAATAGCTAGTTTCTTTTAAGAATATCATATATATATACATATATATGTATATATATATCTCACACATATAGTTGCTCTTGAAAACTGAATTCATAATTGCTTGGCTTCACTAAAATCATTAGAGCATCTTTTTTTTCTAAAGTGGGCTGCAAACCTGGTGTGGAACCCAGTACGGGGCTTGAACCCACAACCCTGAAACCAAGACCTGAGCTGAGATCAAGAATCCAATGCTCAACCAAGTGAGCCCCCCAGGAGTCCCTCACTGGAGCTTCTAATTAGAATTACTGCAAAAGGTCAACACTATGGAATCTCAACCTCTTCCAACAATAAGGTATTTCTAATATACCATTATTTGCTTTTCCTGGATTTGCACTAGAGAAATGAAAACAAATAAGGCTAAATCAGTTGCTATTTACCCAGTGCTTACAATGTGAAAAGAATTCTGTTAGATACTGTGAGTGATAAAATCACCAATAATGTGATTATTATATATTATTATTATTATAGAAAACATCAAATGTTTTATAATCTAGTTAGGCAAGCTCTGCCTTGTGATATGTCGTATTCAGAAGAAGCTTCCAGGAAGACCTGATCAAAGAGATGGAGTAAGTTTTTCTTACAGGATAGGTATTCTTCACACTTTAAATTCATTGAGAGAAGGGAATAAGGAAATATTTTGCATGTGTTTTTATATCTCCATATTGCATAGGACAATTCTTTGCATTCAATGGAGACTCAAGAAATATTTTCCAATTGAACCCATATAACTAAAAGCAAGAAAAGAAAGCATTCCAGGGAAAATGTGAATAATTTTAATAATAATAAGTATAATAATAATTATTATAGCTAACATTTGTTAGGGACGGCTCTGTTTAAATGTATTGACATTTGATTTTCATAACTCTATTGAAATGTTACTATTGTGGTGTCTATGGTGTACTAAAGAGGAAACTGAGACACAAAATTAAGTAACTTGTTCAAGATCACACAACTAGTTAGTGGTTGAGCAACTTAATCTGGTTTCAGCATCTATGCTCTTGACTACCACACAATGTTTCTCACAGCTCTATGGGTAATATTTAGAATGATATGACATGGTCCCTGCCTTCGAAGGACTTAATATTTAACTGGGGGAAAATCATATGTAAGTTCAGGCCATTTAAATAGCTAAATAGTAACAAATACATTAAAATTAGAGCTGCTGCAACTGACTTTGAAATGAGAAACAGAGGCTTACATGCTTCCAGTAGAGAAAGGGGAGATTACTGAAATTCAGAGTACTCTGGGAAGACTTCCTAGAGGAAGAGGAACTCAGAAAAGAGTTCCATGAAGGTGAGTGAGATTAGAAAGTTAGGAAGAAAGATGTGGGACATATCCCAGTGAGATGTTATGAATGAAAGTAGAAAGACTCTAAGCAGCAAGCAACTATGCTCTGGGAAAAATGCATAGGCTGTCTGGAAGGATGATTCTCTGGGAGTCAGTGGTAATGGTCAGAAAAGTCTGTTTGAAGCAAATGGAAGAGAAACCTGCAGGACAGGCTGAAACTTTGGCTCCCGTTTGTTCAAATCTGGCAACACTTGAATTTTTGGCAAAACAAGGTCACCCTGTGCCAGGGCTCAGGGACTTCCAGAAATTCTTCGCAGAATAAATCCCAATACTTTGCAGTCTTATTCCCATGAATGGTTGGCACAAGTTGACTTTCAAGTTCTTGATACTCTGGGAGACCTCAGACTTCTCAGATGGAGGGATATAGCTTCCTCTTCCTTTTGGTCATCCTTAAAGGCAAGCCACCCCTTTCTCTCCCTGTCTGTGGCACTTAGTGTGATCACTTCCAAAAGTTTAGACATTTTCAAAAGAGAAGGAACATACCTTTTCATCCCTCTGCAGATGTGCTCTGAGGCAAGAGATCAAAAAGTCTGTTTGGAAAAGGGAGTGAGTGGAGAAACAAGAGACAGTAAAACATCAAATAAACAGAAATAAATCTCTCACAGATTTATCCACAAGTTTTAACAGAAGACGACTTGTTGGTAGCATGTCACATAGAAAGTGAAATACCCAGATCAAATGTTTTAAAGTATCCCTGAGCATCTTTCCTCTAGGACCTGGGTTGTCCTCATAGAGTTCACATTGTTTTAAGACTATTTTGACATGCCTGGGCTTTACCTCTGTGGTACCATAGAATTAAAAAACAAAATAAAATAAAATAAGGCTTTTGCCTGCTCTTGGAAGGCAATGTTTTGCTAAATATAGTGCAAAGCTCCACGGCTTGTAAAATCAACTATGAGGCACAAACCTGAAGACGTCCTCAAAAGGAATATGGCAAGAAAAGTACATTGCCTGCTTTAGTCATACCTGCCATTTCCCTCACGGAATTTCACCGAAGTGGCTGGACATCTGCATTCCCCATCCTGGCTGGCATTAATGTGATTTTTTTCTATAAAAGGAGAGGAGGACAAAAGGAAGAGCAAAATGTGCTCCACAATGGAAAATGTGATCCTTAGCCACGGGGACAAAATTACATTGACAGTGGGGGAGTTCCTTTCTTCCTTCGAAGAACAATGTTTGATGTTTGAACTAGACTCTCTGGTGATGAAGCTCATAACTTGGGAGATAAATCAGGTTCAAATTTAGAAAAGAGTTTTCAGAAGTTGCTTAGCGGGGTAGTTTTAGAGGTTAACATATGAATAGAGGTGACATTATGCCGTCTGTCTGTCCTGTGTTCATTGGACAGAGATAATATGGACTCTTCCCCATGGTAGTGCACATAAAGAAATTTAAATTCTGTCATAATTATTCATTATAAATACTGTGACATTTTAATATCTAGAAAAATGTTTAAATCTTGTCAAGTTTCTGCCTCTTTTCCCTCTTTATGTTGATTTCTACATCTCTTCCTATTTATCTCTTTTGTGCATCGCACATATTTTACTATGAACTCGATTTTGCGGGTGAAAGGCTACAACTAACTGTTTGCATGCCTTATCTCTGCCCTAGAGAGTGGTAACTCACAAATGAGCCAGCTGCACCTACTGTACATAAAACAGCAACATCACTTTGATCTCTCCCTTAATGTGTTAGGTTTAGATTACTTTGTGAGCAAAAGGGGTGAAAGGTGGCAGGATACTATTTTAACTAACTACTGGGGGCAGTATTTATTCATGGTGCAGATTTTTAATAGGAAAGATGGAACATGAAAGCCTGTCAAATGCACTGCTCAAACAGTCTGACAACACAGAATATTTTCACAGATGAAAGGTGAGGAATCTCCAACTTCTCAGGATAACATAAATTACAAGGAAAAAGTAAGACATGTAAAAAAGCCAGATAGAATACTATTTATATCCCCCTTATGATTGCATGAAACCCTGCCACAAAACCAGAGGACTGTTCGAGAGTTGCATTTGTCAGGTACAAAGAGGAACATGGTGAACATTAAAAATATACATTCTGAGAAAGATTCTCATACATTTATAATTCATATAACTTTGTTTTATTAAGAACTAGGTGTTTCAGGAAGTGTCTATTCCAATTTGGTAACAAGGTGGAAACCAGAAATATGCAAGAAATATACCAGAATAATATCCTCCTCAATTGGAAGAGTGGCTTTGTCTGGAACCACCCATCAGACTCAGAAATAGCTTGAAAATTCTCCCTCTACCTTTGATGAGAGCCTATCTTTCCTTTCTTGGTTTACCTCAACCTTAAAACAGTGATTCTCAATCTTTCTTTCTTTCTGTCCCCAAACACTGGTACCTGTTGGTTGCAGTGGCTCCCTGAAACTGTTTGTGGAGACAGAGGGGTGGAATGTTAAAAGGTACATAAGACTCTCTGGAGTAATTGTGCATTTTAAAGAAGCCTCCAAGATGATTTAAAGATGCCCACAGTTTTCTGATTCATGCCTAGGAATCACTAATGTCAAATTATTTAGCCCTTGATAATCTGGCTATAATCCATGTCATTAATTACATTAGTAATTTGAATCCTACTTAATTTTCCTGAATCTTCTCTTTTTATATATTTTTCCACCTATCTGGAATAGCAAACTTTACCTACCCTATTTTTCTCTATCTGCAGATCATTTAAAATTCCAACCTCAAAAAAGTAAAAATAAAATATAATGCAATAAAATAAAATAAAATTCCAAGCTTAAACTTAGTTCTTGAGTGAAGTCTTTTCCATGAGCCTCAAAAGACTTGGTTGTTGTCATCCTAGATATTTCCACAGCAACATGATAATGACTCTGGAAAGAATTTATGATACAGTATTCTGATTTGCCTGTTTGAATACTTATCTTCAAAAAAAAATTTAAAAAAATACCTATCTTCACAACCAGACGGAAGACTAGGATGTTCATTTATTTTTGTGAGTTCTGACTTCAAATACGGTGACAATCACATTATAAGTGATGAATAATGATTGAATGTCATTTGCATATGTTTGCATACATGTGTATATGTGTTTTCATTTTTATTACAAATAAAGTGAGAAATTATATAATTTTATACATATATATAGTAATATATGCAAATCTTAAGTGTAGGGTTCAATAATTGTTACATTTGTATACCTCTATGTAACCCCTACTCAGATACATGTATAGAATGATTCCATCTCCCCCGAAGGTTCCCTCATGGCCCTTCCTAATCAACGCCTTCTCTGCACCACAGAAGTCATTCCTATTCTAACTTTAATGTAATAAATTAAATTTACTGGTTTTGAACTACATACGGACTTTATAAATGAAGTCAAACATGCTTACTTTTTTTGGTCTGATTTCTTTTATTTGGCATAATGTTTTGGAGATTCATCCATGCCATTCTATGTTCATTCTTTTATATTGTGGTATAGAATCTCATTACATAAATATGTCATAACTTATTTATCCATCCTCTTCTTCATGAGCATGTGGGCAATTTATAGTTTTTAATTTCTATGAAGAAGTAACTATTAACATTTTTGTACCTATTATTTTTCATGGACATTTATACTATTACCTTGATTATATACATAGGCATCGGATGGGTGGATCATAAGTATAGGATTAGTTTTTCTACATATTATCACTTCTTAAAATTGGCTGGGCCAGTTAACACACTCAAAAGCTAAATATGAGAGTCCCACTTGCTCCATATCCTTGCCAGTAATTAATATTGTCAGACATTGATTTTAGCCATTTTGATGGTTTTATACCAATGTGTCCTTTTAGATGGAATTCACATTTCCGTAGTGACCAGTAATGTCAAACAAATTTGTATGTGTGCATTGGCCACTTGGATATCATGTTTTGTAAACTGCCTTTTCAATTCTTTTGCACACTTTTTATTGGGTTCTTTCCCACTGATTTGTTGTAGATCTCTACATATCTGGATACAATTCCTTTGTTGGATGTATTGGGAATAAAGTTTCTCAGGTATGATTTGCCTTTCTTTTGATGAAGAGTAGTTCTTAATGGAGTCCAACTCTTTTTTCTTTTATCTATTTGCTCTCTTTATCTTCTCTTAAGAAATCTCTACTTCAGCCAAGTTTATAAAGATACTGTTCTATATTCTTCTAGGAATTTGATTAACTTTGAAATGTAGGTCTGTTATCCACTTCAAACTTATTTTTCTTTATGGTGTGCAGAAAGGTTTGAGGTTTGTTTATATCCTATAGACATATGCAATTGCTCCATACCCATTTATTAAAAAGATCTCCCGAGGAAGGAGCCCAGTGCAGAGCTCAATGTGGGGCTCAATCCCAGGACCCTGAGATCATGACAATGACCTGAGCTGAAGTCAGAGGCTTAACCCACTGAGCCATCACCCCCCAGCTCAGAATATTTTCTAATTTCCTTTGTGATTTACTCTCTGAATTTAGGCTTACTTACAAGTATGTTGTTTAATTTCTAAATATTTATTTATAGATTTTTCTAGTCATCTATCTGTTATTCAGTTCTAATGTAATACTTCAATGATCAGAATGTGACTTAAATCCTTAGGAATCTGTCAAGGCTTATTTTAAGGACAGAACAGAGTCTATTTTGGTAAATGTGTTATGGGCACTATGGAAGAATATGCTTTTTGTGGTTGTTGCATATGATGTTCTATATATGTTAACTAGATAAATTTGGTTTGTCAGTTCTTCAAATCTTATTGATTTTTTTTTTTTAAGGTTTGGGAAATTAACCTTTTTTTTTTCCTTTTAAATATCCTTTGTTTTTGTTTTTGTTTTGTTTTAGGGCAGTTTTAGGTTCAGAGCAAAATGGAGTAGGAATCAGGGTTCCTTTATCCCTTCCATGGCTACACACGCCCATCGTCCTCCACCACCAACACCTGAGTGGGCCATCTGTTACACGTTCTGAGCCCCCACTGACACATCCTTTACCCAAACTCCACAGGTACCTTAAGAATAACTCTGTGTTCTACATTTCATAGGTTTGGACAAATGTATGATGACATATAGCCACCATCGTAATGACAAACAGAATAGTTTCTGTGCCTTAAATATCTTCTTTGTTCTGCCTATTCATTCCTCCCTCCCCCCAACCCCTGGCAACCACGGATCTTTTTTATGATCTCCATAGTTTTGCCTTTTCCAAAAAGTTACATAGAGTCATACAGTATGTGGTCTTTTCAGAATGACTTCTTTCACTTAGTAATATGCATTTAAAATGTCTTCACATCTTTTCATGGCTTGATAGCTTTTATTTTTAGTACTGAATAACATTCCACTCTTTGGATGTACCACAGTTTATTTATCCATTCACCTACTGAAGGACGTCGTGATTGCTTCCAAATTCGGGCAATTATGAATCAAGCTGCTATAAACATTCATGTGCAGGTTTTTGCATGGACATAAATTTTCAACTCTTTTGGGTAAATACCAAGAAATGCAATCGCTGCTTTGTATGGTTAGAGTATGTTTAATTTTGTTAAGAAACTGACAAACTGTTTTCCAAAGGGGCTGTGCCATTTTGCATTTCCACCAGCAATGAAAGAGTTTCTGTTGCTCCACATCCTTGCCAGCATTTGGTGTCAGTATTCCAGATTTTGGACATGTCTGGAGTGGTATTTCATTGTTGTTTTAATTTGCATTTCCCTGGTGACACGTCATGTGGAACAGTTTTTCATGGTTATTTGCTATCTATATAACTTCTTTGGTGAACTGTCTTTTAAGGTCTTCTGTGTTTTATTTATTTATTTAAATTCAATTAATTAACATAGAGTGTATTATTAGTTTCAGAGGTAGAATTCAGTGATTCATCAGTTGTGTATAACACTCAGTGCTCATTACCTCATGTGCCCTCCTTAATGCCATCACCCAATTACCCCATCTCCCCATCAACTCCCCTCCAGCACCCTCAGATTGTTTCCTAGAGTTGAGAGTCTCTTATGGTTTGTCTCCCTCTCTGATTATATCTTGTTAGTCTTGTTTTATTTTTTCCCTCTCTTCCTCTATATTCCTATGTTTTGTTTCTTAGATTCCACATCTGAGTGATATCATGTTATTTCTCTTTCTCTGACTTATTTCACTTAGCATGATACCCTCTAGTTCCATTCCTGTCATTCCAAATAACAAGATTTCATTTTTGATGGCTGAATAATATTCCATTATATGTATACAACTATATATATTAACACATATATATGGAGTGTGTGTGTGTGTATATACCACATCCTCTTTATCCCTTCATCTGTTGATGGACATCCGGGCTCTTTCCACAGTTTGGCTATTGTGGATATTGCTGCAATAAGCATTGGGGTGTAGGTGTTCCGTCAGATTTCTACATTTGTATCTTTGGGGTAAACACCCAGTAGTGCAATTGCTGAGTTGTAGGGTAGCACTTTTTTTTAACTTCTGGAGGAACTCCCATAGTGTTTTCCAGAGTGACTGCACTAGCTTGCATTTCTACCAACAGTGTAAGAGGGTTCCTCTTTCTCGGCATCCTCACCAACATTTGTTGTTTCTTGACTTGTTAATTTTAGCCATTCTCACTGGTGTGAGGTTGATTTGTATCTATATTTTTGATTTGTATCTGTATCTTTGTATTGTGATTTTGATTTGTATCTACCTGATGCCAAGTGATATAAAGCATTTTTTCATGTGTCTGCTCATCATTTGTATGTCCTCTTTAGAGAAATGTCTGTTCATGTCTTCTGTTTGGCACATTTTTAAAATAAGAATTCATAGAAATTCTTTGTATATTTCAGATACTACTCCTTTATCAGATGTGGGCTTTTTAAAAAAATTTATTTTTTATTTATTTTCAGCATAACAGTATTCATTATTTTTGCACCACACCCAGTGCTCCATGCAATCCGTGCCCTCTATAATACACACCACCTGGTACCCCAACCTCCCACCCCCCCCCCGCCACTTCAAAACCCTCAGATTGTTTTTCAGAGTCCATAGCCTCTCATGGTTCACCTCCCCTTCCAATTTCCCCCAACTCCCTTCTCCTCTCTAACTCCCCATGTCCTCCATGCTATTTGTTATGCTCCACAAATAAGTGAAACCATATGATAATTGACTCTCTCTGCTTGATTTATTTCACTCAGCATCATCTTTTCCAGTCCGGTCCATGTTGTGACAAAAGTTGGGTATTCGCCTTTTCTGATGGAGGCATAATACTCCATAGTGTATATGGACCACATCTTTCTTATCCATGTCCAGATGTGTTTTTTGCAAAATTTTTTCTCCCAGTCTGTGTCTTGTTTTTTTGTTCTTTTGATATTGCCTTTCACAGAGCAGAAGTTTTTAATTTTAATAAATTCAAGCTTATTGATTTTTTTCATGACTCATGCCTATGGTGTTTTATCTAAGAATTCATTGCGATATTCAAGATTACTTAGATTTTCCTTTTTATTATATTCTCAGAGTTTATAATTTTATTTTTTACATTTAGGTCTAGAATCCAGTTTTGCAATGGATGTGATATCTGTGTCTAAATTCTTTTCTCTCTGTCTCTCTCTCTTTTCTTTTAGAACATGGATGTTCAGTTGTTCCACACCATGTGTTGGAAAGACTATCTTTTCTCCTTTGAATTGTCTTTTTCCTTTGTCAAAGATCAGTCCACTATACTTATGTGGACCGACTTCTGGGCTCTCTATTTTGTTCTATTGATCACTATCTGTTCCTTCTCCAATACCACATTATCTTAATTACTGTAGCTTTTTAGTAAGTTTTGAAGTCAGAGAGTGTTGGTCCTCTAACTTTGTTCTCCTTTAATATTGTATTGGCTGTTCTGAGTCTACCTTTTTGGGTTTTTGTCTACTTGTTCTATTAGTTATTGAGAGAACTAGTTGAAATCTTGTGGGGTTTTATATATATCATTTAAAACTTTGGTGTATTATATTTTTCAAATCTTACATCCTTACTAATTTTTTTTTATCTGTTTATGCTCTCATTTACTGAGAAAGGTGTGTTTAAATGTCCATTTGCAATTGTTCATATACCTTTTTATTCCTTTAGTTCTGTTAACTCCTGCATTGTATATTTTGAATCTATATTATTAGGTCAATACAAGTTTAGTCTGATATATCTTCTTGTTAAATGAGACTTTAATCTCTATAAAGTGTTTCTTTGTGTGTAGTAACATTTCTTGCATTCAATGCAATTTTGTCTAATGTTAATATGGTAATAGCATTTTTCTTATGCTGTTTACATGAAATACCTTTTATCTTTTGTCTTATTTTCAACTTATCTTTACTTTTAAATTTAAAGTGTACTTCAAATAAATAGCATGCAATTAGATCCTTTAAAATACAACATAATAATCCCATGTTTTAATAAGAATAGTCAACTTATATGTAATGTATTTATGGCATGGCTGGACTTAATCTAATATATTTTGGTTTTAATTCTGACTTTTTTGTTTTGTTGTTGCTATATCTGTTATTTGTTACATAGTCTTTTTTCCCTTTAGTTTCCATTGTATTGATTAAATACTTTTGTTATTCCTTTATCATATCATTATCATTATATGGTTATCTGAAATATTACTTCTTTAATTTATTCCAGTATACCTCAAAATAGTACTTTTAGAATATCTTAAACAATGCAAGCTGTTTCTACCAGTTGATTCATCTTTTTTTTTGAGAATTTTGTCATGTCCTTAATTCTAATATTTAAAAAACCCCACAAAATATTATGATTATTGCTCCAAATAGTCAATAGTCTCACATTTATCCATATGCTTACCCATTCCAGAGCTGTTTATTTTTTTCCCCTCTGCTTTTATCTTGGCTTATTTTTCTTAAACTTGAAGGAAATCCTTTAGTATTTCTTGTAATGTTGGGTTGCTAGTGACACATCCTCTCAGCTTTTCCCCTTTGTCTGAGAATGTCTTTATTTCACCTTCTAATCTGAAGGATAATTTCACTGGAGATAGCATGCTAGATTTCAGCGGTTGTTTCTTTTAGCACTCTGGAGATGTTTTCTGGCCTCCATAGTGTGTCTGACATTGATAAAGGGTTAGGGAACACACAGTGTTTATTGAAGGAAAAATAAAAAGGCAGAAAGCCAGTCTGTTGGATCATGGGACTGATCTGACATCTTAGAGGGGAAATTAGGAAAGAAAAAGACTTGGGCAGGAAGAACCTCATGCCTTGATACAAATCTTACACAGCCTCGACTAACTCTTAGGACAGCTCTGAAGCAAATTCTACCCATTTGAGGAATCCCATGTTAGTAAGAAATGGACATATCAGAGTACCCCTGCTCTGCTTAGTCATTAGTTTGGGCCACCTGACAAAAACATAGCCTTGACTCAAATGTTGAAGTGCATCCTTAAAGCATTGGAGGTTCAGGGGTGCCTGGGTGGTTCAGTGGGTTAAGGCCTCTGCCTTGGGCTCAGGTCATGATCCCAGGGTCCTGGGATGGAGCCCCACATTGGGCTCTCTGCTCAGCGGGAGCCTGCTTCCTCCTCTTTCTGCCTACTTGTGATCTCTGTCTGTCAAATAAATAAAATCTTTAAAAACAAACAAAAAAAAAAACATTGTGATTAGAGGCCTTTAGTTAATAATACTCAATATAACTGAATGACAAGTTCCCCTCAAAGAGGAATCAGAGAGGAACAACTCTGTGATTACCCTGATCCACTTCTTGCATTATACATGGATCCAGTTTTTTATGCATTTCAGGGGTAGTTCTTCCAGGGTTCCAATGGACCTCTCTTCCAGGGTGGGAAAAAAGAGAGAATTAATGGGACAAACTACAGCCCACCCCTGCTGTATTTGGTCTGGGAGCCATAACTGGTATTCCTTTTCTCTCTTCCACAAATATTTAAATTCCCTTCACCCTCGGTGGCTATCTCGGCTGGTTTCCGTAACTCATAGAGTGACCCACGAGTCTGAGTTTCTTGTAGGAAAACACTTCTCAGAATAGAGTTAATACATTTGTTCATTCACATGCATTATTAGGCAACGAAGTACCAAGAGACATTCAAGTAGATTCCATGAATATTCTTTTCTGGCCATTATGTAAGAAGTCTTGACTCATCTTACTGGTAAGGCTTGGTTGTTCCTGACAAGATGATGACTCTTCTTCTTGTCTGTTGTTTCCTGATCTCAGGATTCCCAAGTGCCCAGGTGGCAATCATAGGATGTAGGTCAATTGCTACACATGTCTGCTGGCAGAAGTATAGTATGACCTTATTGAGGACCAGGAGCTCAAACTATCCAGAACCCCAAACTGTAGTAATGGAAAGTTTAAAGTCCTCTGGTAGAGCATTAAGCATGATGGTGTGTTTGTAGACCCACTTTTACACTCTTACCTTTTGGTTCATGTATGCATGCATGTTTTGTTTTGGGGACATAGTGTTATATAAGTATCTGCTTCAGTGTGGATGCTGCATCCTAAGGGGTGGGAACAATACTCCAGAAGGAGTATTGCTTCTAAGCTGGTGCTTCGGCAGTACCTCCAGCAGGTCATTCCAAAGCACTAAGGCTAGCTAATTCTGGGAGGTACATTGGATGATATGACTAGTGGGTCCCATGATTTCATATCTTGTGTTTGTGTGCATGTGTGTATATATGTGTGTGGAAAGAGAGAGAGATAGAAAGATTTTAAAGAAGTGGCTTACATAATTGTGGGGGCTTGCAAATCTGAAATTTGCAGGCTGGAGACTCAGAGAAAAGTTGATGGTACAGTCTTGAGTCCAAAGACTGTCGGGAGGAAGAATTCCTTCTTCTGCAGAAGATTTCAGTCTCTTAAGGCTTTCAACAGATTAGATGAGGCCTGCCAACATTACAGAAGGTAAACTGCTTTACTCAAAGTCCACTAATTTAAATGCTAATCACATCTAAAAAATACCTTCATAGCAGCATGTAGACTGGTGTTTAACCAAAAACTGAATACCATGGCCTAGCAAACTTGACACACAACACTGATCATCACAGCTGTATATTCAACACTCTATAAGCTTCCAGATAATGATTTTGGCCAAAGTCCTATGGGCAGAATTCAAATTCATACCCAGTAAGTGTCCTTTGCCATCCTAAGATAAAAACAGCCAAAAGTAATCAGCTTGCCACCAAGTGGTGGTATCTCCTTCAGAAATAGTGCCGTGTTTTGTGTCCGTCTTGTTGCTGACTGTTCATCAGTCACAGGGTACAAAAGTTATATTAGCCTTGGTAAGTGGTATTCCACATTATTCGTCCCATACATAATCTCAGTCTCTGCCACTGTGGTCAATCCTTCTGTGTGCCCTTGAGCTAGTTCTGAGTGGGTAATAACAAAGGCTCACTTGTGACAACTTGCTGAATCATCTTGTCTACTTGGTTTTTCAGTGCCTATTCCGTGGTTGGTGTTTTCTGTAGGCATTAACTTTCATTACAAAAATATTCTCTTTATATCTATTCCATATATACATGGTACAAGCCTGTTCTCTAGATGCACTTGTCACTGATCTTTCAATTTATTTTCATCAGTCCCTTAGCAAGTGGGCCAAGCCATTTACCACTGCCTTTGAATTCATTATGTGTTCTCAACTCAGAAGCCTTTTCTTTTACCAAAGCATGCATAGATATAAACAGCACTGAAAGTTCCAACCATTGGGGAGATTTCACTTCACCAATATCTGTCAAGGTCACTTATGAGTATAACTGCGGTGCAGGCATCATCATTGTCAGTTTATACCACACACCAAGCCAATCCTTCCATTAACCCCGTCAACCCATCCATTAGGCTTTGTTTCCCTTCTTCAGCTGATTATATAGCATCTTTCACATGGTCATTGGAATTAATTGAAAGAAAGGTGCTTATACAACCATGGTGAATGGCATGTGGTTTGGGGCAACTTGTTCACACAGCTTACCCATGCTTCTGCTTCTGCTTAGGATATACAATTTCAGTTTATGCTGGACTGCTCCTGGGACCACCTGATTATTTGACTTGGTAGGCCAATGTAATTGAGCTCATAGGAAGTTTTAGACAGACTAATGGATAAACTATGAATCTAGTAGCATACCAGAAGCTTTTCTTTTTAAGGGAGTATAGTTTTGTTTTGTCTTATTTTGTTTTTTTTTCTGCAGATGGTATGGCTTCTCTAGTGGCTTGAATTGTGATTTTCCCGCTGGAATTTGTCATAAAATCCATACTGCATATTTTACACTGCTGAAACCTCTGCAATCATAAAGTCTGCTGGATTTTAAGTCCCAAACTGCAGGTTTTATTTCCTGCAGCCCAAACTTGCTGCAGATACTTTTTCTGTTCTAGACCCTATTCAAATCTATCAGTTCACTATATCCTTACTACATGGGCCAGAGCAGTATTCTTAGATGTGGAACGTGTGTTGCTTCCAGAACCAAAGAGGTCAACTGAGTGTTGTGTTTCCCTCTTTGTGGTGGGTGATGTAAGATACAAAGAGTCTTTACTTTAGAGAGGTAGTCCTGGGATAGCCCTTATGATTAAGTCCCAGAAAATTTGCTGAGCTGGCAGGTCCCAGAATCACCATAGAATTTGTTTCCACTCCTTAGAACTCATGTGTTTTGTAAAACATTATCATTTATAAACCAAGTTCTGTGACAGGATCTCCTCGGAGCCACCAATGAACTTATTATTGATTCCGGTATCCCTCAGACCAGTAGGTTCCTGATGGTCTTGTTGAATGGTATTATCTCTGGAACATAGTTATGTTCCTGTGGAACATAATCCTCTAGTGGCTCTTCTGGTCTCACATAATACAACCGTGCTAGCATGCCCTTTACCCTGAGGCTTTTTATCCCTTTCCCCATTGTCTATCAAGACAACTCAAGCATTGCAATTTCAATTATCAGGGGCCATCACTCTCTCTAAATTTCTAAAAGATACTATAGCAACAAATTTGTATCATCCTCTGGGGTCCTTGCCAAGTGTTAAAGTCATATCCCAAGAAAGAATGCTTCTAAATTAATAAACTCTCCTTTATTTAGTTTTAGGAAACTGTCTTCTTGATCAAGAACCCTCAAAATTCAGTTGTGAGTACCCTGCTTCTTCTCCATACAAGCTGGTGAATTACTGAAGATTTTTCTTTCTTTCCTTCCTTTTTTTTTTTTTTTTTTGAGTGTAGTCCCTTTCCTCACTAATCAAGCCTGGTATATCCTTGACTTGCTTTTGCTATGACTTAAATCAAATTTTGGTCTGGAATGCAGAAAAGAAGATGGGGGGAAAATCCTGAAGGTGATCCTGTTGTATTGTGGGAGAGAGGACTCTACAATGTTTCCCCACATGTAGGAAGTAGAGCTTTTTTTCTTTTTTCTTTCTCTCTTTTTTTTTTTTTTTTGGACTGAGAGAGAGAAAGCACAAGTAGGCAAAGAGGCAGGCAGAGAGAGAGAGAGAGATGGGGAAGCAAGCTCCCTGCTAAGCAGAGAGCCCGATGCAGGACTCAATCCCAGGACCCTGAGATCATGACCTGAGCGAAAAGCAAAGGCTTAACCCACTGAGCCACCCAGGCACCCTAGAAGTAGAGTTATTGAAAAGGCCACCTCTGTTGGATCTAAGTATTCAGAGGATTTGGGGAGGCCAAATCTTTGATCTAATCCATGCAGATGATTATCATATGTCAAGATTTCAGGCTTTCCCAGCAAGCGCCCTAATCTTGGCATACCAGAACTGTCTTGGTTGAGCACTCTATTCTTTCCCAGCCCCTACTCTCAGGGGGAGAGATATCCTGGAAGCTCTCTCAATGTAAGATCAGGAGATGTCCAAGGTCCTGATAGGTGGTTATGGTGCTCACCCATGAGCCTGCCTTTTTTTATAGGTTGTAGCCTTGCCTCAATTGCTGTCAAATGCCTAAAAAACAGTTCTCATATGTATGTGTATGTATATATATGTGTGAATTGTTCTCATCCAT
The DNA here is from genome assembly GCF_011764305.1 of Mustela putorius furo. Lineage (NCBI taxonomy): Eukaryota > Metazoa > Chordata > Mammalia > Carnivora > Mustelidae > Mustela > Mustela putorius. The sequence goes on along the minus strand of NW_025422368.1, from coordinate 31,959,901 downwards.
TTAAATTCCGTCCCCCACCCCAATGAACCATACAGTTTGCTCTGTTAGTAAACAACCAGGTGTATATATATATATATAGATAGATAGATAGATAGTATATTCGTAGTTAGCAAAATGTATATATATATATATTCATTCTAAGTTTTCTAGTTGTTTATGATGGGAATTTAATTACGAAACTGGGTACTCTATTACAGGCTGAACCAGAAGTCTCTCAATAAATGATTGCTGAATAAACAGATTTGTTGAATAGTAGGACATTCTGGTGTATGTTGGTGAAATGTTGAGGAGGCATGGGGAGTCATCTGTATATTGGCTGTAGTTTAAAGAGAGACTGTAATACTTGCTGAGATTTTCAAGGAAGATATAGAAGGCCAAAGAGAGGAAAAATTTTAAAACAACAAATTAAGGAAGAACAGTATTTATAAGATACTAGATTAAGAGAATTCAGAAAATGCTGCCAAAAGTGATAGAAATGTAAATATTTTATCTAGGCATTCTGTTGTGCTTCATTAATTAACAAATACTTATTGAATCTGTTCTATAATTTGTAAAATTAACAAGGAAAAGATTGTATGGATTTGTGGGTGAGTCAAGGATTAGGGTTCAGTGAGGAAGAATTTCTAAGAAGAATAAATTTTCAGTTAAAGACTAATTGGATTAAAGCATTATGAAATGGGATAGATGTGGAGGATGGGGTTAATTCAGCCATCAGCTAAGCATGAACAGGATTAAAACCTTGCTGGTATAAAGCATGTGAGGAAACAAAAAGAAATATCAGGATAGAAGAAAAACAGCAACAGCTCCGGAATTTTCATGTTGTTGGAGATTTGGAGCAACAATGTAGTTGAAAGCAGATTCAAGAGACTTGCCTGGAGGCTGCATTTCCCTAGTAAATACACTTTTAAAATTTGAAGTCCATGTTCTAGAACAATACAAATGATACTGAGTTGAAGTTTTCAAATATACATTTGCTAATTCTCTTGTTATTGAAATGATTAATTGTTTAACTGGGGTGGCTTTGGGAAGTTACTGAAGATTTCAGAAGACCTTCAGTTCTCTCCAATCCTACCCCAAGCCATCCTGGTTCTGCTAATGAAATGCATTAATGTGTTGATAGAAGAACAGGGTGGAAGATTCTAAATGAAAGAGGAAAGCAGGAAACATTACCCTAATTGGTCTGAAAGGCAGAAATTCACTTTAAATTAGATCTCATTTGTAAGTGAGGTAGGGGAAGGTTAGGTCTTTGAAAGTGAAGCTAACAATGATAATGATAGCTCATAAAATTACTGGTAATTTTACACCTAGTAAGACGGAGAAAACAATGATGCTGTGGGGTCTACGCTGAACTCTCTGTAAGTCTAGTTGAAGTGAGTCTACTGCACATATGCAGGTGCATACTTCGTAGTTAGCAAAAGGTACACAACTGGGTGGAGAAAGTTTCACGGCCATCATCTGTCTGTGACATAGCAAATACTCCTGGATGATACTGTTCATCAAAATAGAATGGCAATAAGCAAGATAACCTATATTGTGTTACCAATAGGGGGCTCTATGGCTTTGCAATAGAATTGTTCTCATTCATTTAAATTCTGTCCCCCACCCCCACCCCATGAACCATACAGTTTGCTCTGTTAATAAACAACCGGGTCCTTCTATCCATCCATCTATCCCTCCATCCTTCCATTCTTTTAGCTAGTGTCATTTACCTGCATTCTTCATTAGTTAACAGTGAACATACTCGGAAGGCAGATAGCTCCACTGCTTTCTCTCTACCTCATTGGAATTGTGGGAACTCTTATTGAGTGGTGAGGGTTAGGGTAATGAAACTTGGAAAAATGCCATTCTAGGACTCCTCTGTGCTACCAATATGCAAATAATTTAATAGTAATGCAGTCAAGAGTTCCCAGAGTAAAGACTCTCCATTTTCATCACTGTTGGTAAGTGCCAAGAGGGACAGATGAGAATAAGTTATAGCCACATTGTGACATGTAATAAATCTTCCAAAAGAGGTTTACACATACTCAGCTCTTTGGCTTTTATCCTGTGTACGACACTTCTGTTTGCTTTGCATCTAAGCAACAGAAAGTAATCAGCCTCTAAGAACTTAATTATTGGTTGCACGGATAACCCTTAGGGTGTGTGTGTCCAGTCACTTGGGCCTCCTTCTACATCTCTCATCACATAAAGCAATATGCCTCTCTGAATGCCAGTCTCTCTGGAAAGCATGGTGGTTCATTTCTTCTTCAAGGGGGAAGACAAAGGGCTGCTGAAACAACAGAATACATTGAAATGGCCCTTCCTTGGGAAAAGGAGCGCCTAATAGTTCTTGATGACTGAAACAAAGGAAGAGTCCTAGGGCTAGAAATCACTCAAGAACAGAGCCTTGATAACAGTCAGCCGCTGAGAAGTAGAAAGTGTGAGGAATTCCAGCGAAAGGAATGGGGAAATACTGTAACAGGCTTGCAAAATCCAACTCAGAATCACACTAGTATGTTAATGAGACAAGTTTAAACCAGTCACACTCCCACCTCTTAACCAAACTGTTAACACAATTTAACACACTTTCAAAGGGCACCCCTATGATGTGCTAATGAAGTCACTTTCTTCCCAGCAGGAGTCAATGGGCTTTCCCCTCTTTGTTGAGCTCTCTTTGATCAGGCAAACAAAATACTCAAATACCTTGCCAATCCTGGAAGGCAGTCAGTATGTCTTTCAAATGTATCTTAGGGGAAACTGAGGCATAGAGGACCAAATTTAAAAATTAGAAGTAGTGCAGTTCATTTGCCTTTGGTTTGACTTCCTGCCCCAGCTTTTCCCTACTGCTTTTTAAATGTTGTGAAACCCAGTGCTGTTTGAGAATTGTATCTTTTAAGTTAGCAAATAACTTGCAGAGTAACAATAATAACTTGCAGAGTAACAATAGCTGTGAAGTGCTCTCTGATTGTTAACACTGAACAAATGTATGAAATATTACATCTCAATTTTTAAAATTTCATACAAATCGTTTGTGTGAGCTGGACATTGAAACAGTTGGTTTAAAAACAAAAAACAAACAAATAAAAAACAACCTAAGTACTAATGGATACATTCTAGAAGCCAATGGATACATTTAAAGCAACCAAACAGTTTAATTCAATTATTCTAAGAACAGCTTCAGTGAAAGCAATCTCTTAAAAGGCCTTGTTCCAGGTAGCTGGACAGAAACTATATTCTTTTAGGCTAGGGCAGTGGTATGTACGTGGTGTGTTTATTTTTCTGTTCTTTAAACTGTACACACAAAAATATACAAAATATACTTTTAGTATATATTGCACATTTCAAAATTTGAAAAAAGAATTTGCAAAAAGACTTTCTTTGTTGCTCAGCTGAAATCTTAAAATGAATTGAGAAGAGATGAAGCATTTAGTATTTCTAAAAGTTTCTTTCAAGATTTTATAGAAAAACTGCCCATTATTCTACTTGACAACAAGCCTATGAATTTTGAAGAAAAACAAAATGAGGACCTGTAAAAAAAACAAAAGGGTCTTTTTAACTTAACTACATAATATACAGATCAGTATCTGTAATTTTTTTACGAGCATCTAGATTTCAGCAGAAAAGGTTTTAAAATTTCTTATTCCTCTTATAAACCTTTGTGATTATCTGACAATGATTCATGTAATATTATTGTATATCTGACTTTGGCAGTTACCCATTACCCATGTTAACATATTTCAATAAGTAATCAATTTGGTTTCCACTACACTGATTTAATTCAGGTTTCATTACTTGCCTAGTATTTATTTTTTAGGCATGTTGTCCATCTTAGTCTAGGACTGCCCTTTTTGCATTAGCCATTTTAGGATAAAATACTTAATAAGATTTGCATTTAAAAAATGAACTAGAGGAACTGGACCCCCTCCAGCCAGAACAAGTAATTATGTCATTTGTATTGCAAAGCAGGAGTGGCTATAAAGCAATGGTATACTTTTTTAAAGATTGATAACCTTAAGCAGTATTATATTACACATAAAATGGCAGGTCTGACAGAGCAACTGAACGTGGGCAGTGTATAAAATCCCGAGGCTTGTAGAGAGTTTCAAAGTTTTTACTTTGCCTTCCAATGACGTACTCAATTGAAAGTAATCATCTGCAGTTTATGTCTTTATCTTCTCTTCTATCTCTGTGTCATCCATTAGGCTTTCTCAGAGAGAGCCCTCTGTTTATGTAGACAGCAGCAGTGCCCTGTCCTATACTCGTCAATGCTTTCAAATTTGCATTCTGATATTTAGTTGCCTATAATCACTTAGGAGTCACCCAGTCAGCCCCACTGAAATGTTTCGATGTTCATAATGACTGAAGACTGGCAGGGTTGTTAATGTTAGCACCACTGCTAAGAATATACCTGAGGGCACCACTGAGCATTGTCTAGTCAGTACTCTGCTCCAAGTGCTGGGTTAAGTACTTTGCATGCTCTGTCTCATTAATCCTCACAACAACCTTGCAAGGACACTGTGTTTGTGGAGGTGGTGTCGTGATCCCAGGGTCACCCGCTATTGAAGTTGCAAAATTGGGATTTGAACCCAGTCAAATCCAGAGCCGATGTTCTTAATCATTATGGTCAACTTATAAAAGCTGAAAAATCTTTTAAAAATATTCCTGAGATATTTTCTTAACAGAAGCAGCTATGTCTGTGTTTCGGTGAATGACAGGGCATGCCAATTTTCTGGCCCTAAATTGAGATCTTTTGAATTAGAAGTGGTCCCCTAGTAGTTTTGTGGAGGAAGGTTTTATGATAGAATGTGCCCCAATTATCAATTATGGGCTTTCTTTAGGATGAAAGGTTGCATAACAGGCTATTATGTAGGCCATGGTCAATCTGATATTTCTCAGATTTGATGAAAGTGTTCTGAACCTCAAGTTCACAGGGCTCACATTCTCATAAAGGGAAACAAAAAGAAATGCAAGCCAAATGGGAAAAGCAGTCTCATAAGAGAATCAAAATACCACAGAAGCACGAGCCAGTGTGATATGAACCAAGAATGCTGACCGAGAAGACGTCTTCTACTCTTCTCACTTGCTCGGGAAACCTATTTAGGGAGTTGTTAAAAACTGAGAGAGGCAATTTAGAGATAGTAACATCCTCTTAGACTTCAAAGAGAAAGTAATATATTTAGGGACCATTCTGATATAAAAAGCCATTATAATTTTGAAGCTTTTCCTTAAAATATATTCTTCTCCATTTAAAACTCTAATGTTCAGTAACTGAATCCAGTGTTTAATTGTTCAGTATTTCAATCAACAGTCTACTCAAAACAATAAATCAATGAATTGTCAGATAGTGTACTTTATATTATTTATACATACTTACATATCAGCATATATATTTGTATCATAATTGAAGCTCAGCATTTTGGGGGTTAATTACAGAATAAGATTTATTAGTTTCCTAGGGCTGCCATCATAAATTGCTACATAACAGATTGCTTAAACCATAGAAATGTGTTGTCCCATAGTTTTGGAGGCTCCAAGTTCAAGATGTCTAAAGGCTTAGTCTCTTCAGAAGTCTGTGAAGAAGAATCTGCTTTGTGCCTCTCCCCTTGCTTCTCGTGATTGATGGCAATCTTTGATATTCCTCGGCTTCTGAAGAATGAGCCTGATCTCTGCCTTTATCGTTACATGCCATTTTCCCTGTGCGTATGTCCATCTCCAGTTTTCTCCTTCCATGAGGATCCTATTGGATCAGGGAACTAATCTACTACATTGTGTGCATAATGTGACCTCATCTTCACATTACACATGCAATAACCCCATCTCCACATACCGTTACATTCTGAGGTCTTAGGAATTAGGACTTCAATATATGAGTTTTGAAGGGACCCACTTCACCTCATAACATAAGCTTCCACTTGAAAGAAAGGAAGTGTTTAGTATCATAAAATGTTAGAGTTGTAAGGAACTTTAGAAATCCACATGTTGAACTACCCTATGACCCAGCAATAGCACTACTGGGTATTTACCCTAAAGATACAAACGTAGTGATCCGAAGGGGCACGTGCACCCGAATGTTTATAGCAGCAATGTCTACAATAGCCAAACTATGGAAAGAACCAAGATGTCCATCAACAGATGAATGGATAAAGAAGATGTGGTATATATACACAATGGAATACTATGCAGCCATCAAAAGAAATGAAATCTTGCCATTTGCGATGACATGGATGGAACTAGAAGGTATCATGCTTAATGAAATAAGTCAAGTAGAGAAAGACAACGATCATATGATCTCCCTGAAATGAAAAAGTGGAGATGAAACATGGGGCTTAAGGGGGTAGGAGAAGAATAAATGAAACAAGATGGGATTGGGAGGGAGACAAACCATAAGTGACTCTTAATCTCACAAAACAAACTGAGGGTTGCTGGGGGGAAGGGGGTTGGTAGAAGGGGGTGGGATTATGGACATTGGGGAGGGTATGTGCTTTGGTGAGTGCTGTGAAGTGTGTAAACCTGGTGATTCACAGACCTGCACCCAGGGGGATAAAAATATATTATATGTTTATAAAAATTTAAAAAAGAAAGAAAGAAAAAAAAAAGAAATCCATATGTCTTCCATATGAGAATACCTCAGCCCGGGGAAATTAAGGGGTTCATCCACTGATCACACAGCTGGTGGCAGAACTGGAACTGGAATTCAGATTCTTTTTATTATTATTATTATTATTATTATTATTTTGTTTATTTGACAGAGAGGGAGAGAGATCACAAGTAGGCAGAGAGGCAGGCAGAGAGAGAGGGGGAAGCAGGCTCCCTGCTGAGCAGAGAGCCCAATGAGGGCCTCAATCCTAGGACCCGAGATCATGACCCGAGATCATGACCTGAGCTGAAAGCAGAGGCCCAACCCACTGAGACACTCAGGTGTCCCTGGAATTCAGATTCTTAAATCCAAACACTATGTGCTTCCCATCACCCAGGCTGCAGCTTACTGATAGTGTACAAGGTATAACTTATTTCATCTAGAAACTGATTTTTTTTTCTGATGGGAACATTAAATTGTTAAATTAGATTTTAAAGTTGGGAGACTGTATTTTATACCTTTTACGTAGAAAATTATGGAAGCTTCGCAAGAACAGTATACTAAATAATTAAACAGCACTAACTTAATCTCTAATTCTCTTTCCAGTGGCACTTAGAGAATAAGGGCATTGTACAAAGCACTCTACTTCACTATCTCCATTTATTTCCCACCCTCATGACTTTGAAAGATAAGTGTAATTATTCACATTGTAAAGATTAGGAAAAAAAATATGTCAAATAAGTTGACCAAAGTCATGCAGTTAAGAAGTTATGTAACTAGAAACCAAACAGGTCAATTTGACCCCAGAGTTCTTTCTTTTTCAGCTATCACTGAGCTGTCCCACATATTTGATTTCAGTATCACAAAATAGTCTGTAAAGATGTATAGGAAGAAGAGATCAAAGATGAACCACGTTAGATACCATCTTCCTACCAGAAAACATGGCCACCATGTGAGTAAAAATGCTCCTTAGGTAAGAGTATGTAAAGGAGAACTTCAAGGCATCAAAGTTGAATCATTGACAAAAATTGTAGTTAATGTGAAAAATGATCAATACATTTGAGTAGACAAAGAGGTGGGAGATTTGAAGAAAACCAGGAAAGAAAGATGTCAGATATCTCACATTAGGAAGAATGTGAAGGAAGAGAGTTTATTGAACCTAATCCCGTACTGGAAATAAGTCTTACTTGTATTTGCATCTGCAGCACCTGATTTGCAGGAAATGATGAAAAAGTATATATAAATTTATCGGAATTAAAATTTTTATATTGGGCATAGAAAGACATTTTTCATAGGATTTTGAGGATGATAACTGGATAGAAGTATATCAAATGTACATAATCTTGTAATAATCTATTCTACTCCTTTGAAAAATTGATCCATGCAGAGGAGAATACTAGCCAGTATTAACTGAGCACATACTATGTTTCCAGGACCATTATAAATAGTTTATCGACATTGTATTTTTCTCTCAACCAATCTATGGCATGGGTACTGTTTCAATCTCCATTTTTAAATGAGGAAAATGAGGTTTAGAAGTCACAGTAAAGGACCTACTGGATTATTCAGAGCAATCACTTTTATTTATTTCTTTATTTATTTTAAAGATTTATTTATTTATTTATTTGACAGAGAGAGAGAGATCACAAGTAGGCAGAGAGGCAGGCAGAGAGAGAGAGAGAGAGAGGAGGAAGCAGGCTCCCTGCCAAGCAGAGAGCCCGATGTGGGACTCGATCCCAGGACCCTGAGATCATGACCTGAGCCGAAGGCAGCGGCTTTACCCACTGAGCCACCCAGGCGCCCCCAGAGCAATCACTTTTAACTGCAGCAATCACCAAGGAAGAAGAAATGATACAAGAAGGAATTTAACTCAGCTTTTTTTTTCACCTATGACAGCACTTGGCAGGTATTTAATAAATGTTGGATAAAGTGAACTGAAGTTTTAAGTTGTGCTTTATTAAGGATTGGGTGCATGGAAATGCGACTAGTGCAGGGGTGTCTTCAGGGGATAAAGTAGATGGTGCTAAAGAATGAGAGGAAACATCAGAACCAAGAAGCCTCATCAAGTAAAGAATAATCTATGCATGAGAATGGATAGACAAGGTAACTTTGTGTAGAAAAAGTGATACTTTACTATGTACTGCTGTTTCTCATCAGATCTTGAATTTCAGAAATAAGCATAAGAAAGTTGTTTATAATGGTCATGAAACCCAAGGAAAGAATTCCTTATCCCTAAAATTTATACATTTTGCAATTTAAATTTTGCTATTTAAAAAAAATTCAAATGTGAACCATTTTATTAATATTGTGTAATCACAAAAATTTCAGCAGTAAGTTATTGAAACAAAATAGATGCTGGCTGAATTAGTTTGGGGTGTGCATGTGTGTGTGTATGAGTGTATGGAAAGTTACCTTGAGTTATTAAATGTCAGAATATCTTCATTTGATTTATATTAAAATATATGAACAACTGCCTTGATATATGGACAACTTAAAATAAATGGGCAGCTATTTGCTTTACGTTTCAAATATAAACAGATTTTTTTAATGTTTTGAGTTTCTAATATGTGCCAGATAATTGTGCCAGGCTCCACAACATCTTCATATTTTAAAAATTAAAAAAAAAATTACTGTTTGTTAAACTTTCTGTTTATGATCTCTGAACATACTTAGCTTTACTATTTTTTTTTTTTTTGGAGAATTTTGATTTCTATATCTTTGAAACGAGTCTAAATTTTTGTCAAACATTTCCTGAGTCTTAGGCAAAATTTGCTGCAGCCTCAAACCATTATTTGCTATGCTTATTAGATTTCAGAGGCTGAATTTTAAAAAAATACATTTTCTATCTTTTTTGAGGTAATTGTTAGTATGCCTTTAAACTTCAGTACTAACCCAAATATAGCTATGTTAATCAGATTCAAAGGAAAATTCTGTTGAGGTACACAAGCCACACCCTGTCAGCCAATGGGCCTAACCTACAGACTAAATCAAAAAGGAGAGGGGAATATGCAAAGAGAAATTTACCTCAGAAGAATCAGTCGTTATTTCTGCAATAAATGCCATTTTCAATACGACTGTCTCAGTAGAGGCAAAGGGCCCAAGAAGAACATTAATCTAACTCAGTATTTTGGAAATACTCTTAATTAACACATGAACTTAGTCACCTCTCCTACCTACTCCTCCTTCTACGTTCTCTAACTCACAAATAGCATTATCAGCCTTCCGGTTTTTCCAAAATGGAAACCTCCAGCTGTTCTCAAGTCCTCTCCCTCTCCACAGCCAATCAAATGTGAAATTCTGTCAGTTCCGTTTCTGAAAACTGATGGCATTCATTTCCTTCTCCACTTGTTCCTTAATTCAAAGGCCCACCTTCTAACCTGTGCTAATGCAGGAGTCACTAACGCCCTACCTCCCCCTGGTCCACGATGCCCTCCAGTCAGTCTTCACTTTGTCCAAGTTGAAGACCTGGCTTGTCATCACTGTCATGAAAATCTTTCAAGTCCAAGCCAAAGAATCCAAAGAATTCTAAAGAATCCAAATCATTCTTTTTATGGAATTCATGTTGAGAGACTTACGGCTTCTGCGCCGGGCTTTTCAGAGCCGAGCATCAATAAGAGAAATGACGTTGGTATTGCTAAATATTTTTACTACAAACTTCTTACTAATGTATGCTTATTAAATATTTACAATTGTTCTGACTATAGTTTTAAATTCCTTTCAAAATAGATACATACATATCATATGTTATATGTGCTATGTATATACATTACATCTACATATGTATATTTACATTTTACTTTGTTTTGAAAAACTTGGTAAGCTGCTTTAAATCATAGGAGTGGTAATCTAAAGATGGCCCTCTGATTAGGTTGCTAAAAGTATGCCCTAAATACCCTAGTTTATAATTCAGCCAAGTGCTTGGAGGAGGCACGGGAGATGATGAATGGTAAAGATGGGATTATTACTCAAGTCTCATTTGTGACAGTTGACTTCCGTGATATTTATCTTACATTTTTCTTTTTGGCTGTGTGTGTGAGTGTAATACACTTTATATATTAGCATTGGTCCATCTGTTATTATATTGGCAGCAGGAGATTTTCATTGATTAGTTTCTCTCTATTTGCTTTTTCTTTCTCTAAACCTTCATGCTGTAATGCAGAAGATTTATTTTCAATGATTTATTAAAATGTAATTCTAAGGTGACTCCTTATCAAGGAAGTAATCTGCAGGCTATCTTTGTTTAAACTTGCAACCTGCTTTGTCAAGGAAAACTGCCTATGAAATTTTCATTATAATAGACAGCTTTTCATAATGAATGAAAAACAGCTATTATGATTGAAAACAAATTGCTCTGAAACATATTTTTTGAAACAATGTGCTGCTTAATTGTATTTGGGGAGGGGAAGCAAAGGCAATTCTATTTAATTGGTTACATTTTTCAGTTCTATAAATTAATTTGCACTACCCAATATCACTTAATTTTTCCCTAGGAAAGCTTTTGCTTGCCCTAGCAATATTATAACTGCTAATTCAATTACACTGAAATTGTTTAATAGAAAATATAATTGCTTATTCATACAGAATACCCATTAAAGAAGTGCAAAAGCGTGAACCCGAGGGTTACTGCATATTAATACTTTGGGAATAAAGATGGGAATGTTGTACGCAGAAGGTGCTGGCTGATCTTTAATTGTTCATCACCTGCCTCCAAAATAATATGAATGGACCCAAACTAAATGACCACTCATTACAAGTTTCAATTTAAGAGCTTGGCTGGGGTCAGCAGATTGCTTATGCTGATCGCAATGATTTGAAGTTGTGATTACCATAAGCAATTTAAATTTTATTGATCTCCTCTTCTGAAAGTTGTAATTGAGCCTAGATGTTGGACCCAGAGCTCTCCAAACTAAATTGTACTCTGAAGCCCTTGCTGGATTCCTGCAAGAATCAATAAGCAGTCAGTCACATTAACAATGAAATAGGTCCATTAACATATGGTGCTATTGGTGAAACTTTATTTAGGAAGGGTGTTAGTTCACTTCATTGTTTTATCAATGAATCTTGGCTGTACAAGGAAAAGTATTGCTTTAATATGTGTAATAAGCTTGTATGAAAATGAAATTATATATTATAAATATACAGAATATGACTAGGTCGGCAGTTGAGTCCTTATATGAGAGTCATTGTGATTCATATCATCATTTTACTGTAAACAGAGGTTTCCTATGACTGGAATTGCAGCTCGCCTGCTGCGGTGCTTTGCAGTAATTCGGAATTTTTATTCCTCTTTATTAGATACAGGGTTTCCCTCCATCAAGGTTAAGTACATCTCCAAGTCTCCATGTTCACTAGTAAGTAGTGGCTTGTTAGGGAAGCTATATGACTATCCCGCTGAACAAGAGAGAGAAGGCTGGGAATTCTAACAGAAATCCAAACAGTTCCAGGCCATTTGGGACAGTATTTTATGCCTCGAGCTCTACAGAACTTTGGGAACAACTCTGGCTTACCTAGTATTATCAGATTATAAGATGCTTAAAACTGGAGAAGTCTATTAAAACTTTATGACGGGGCACCTGGGTGCTGCAATATGTTGAATGTTGGCTCTTGGTTTTGGAGCAGGTTATGATCTTGGGTTGTGAGATTCAGCCCCACGAGGAGCTCTGCACTGAGCATGGAGTCTGCTTAAGACAGTCTCTCCCTCTCTGCCCTCCTCCCCCAACTAGCACTCTCTCTTTTTCTCCCTCTTTCTCTCTAAAATAAAGAAATCTTAAAAAAAAAAAATCTTATGACGATAGGACATTGTTTATTTTCCCTGAAATTAATCAGTTCCTTTTTCTTCCATTCATTTCCCTCTTGCTTCCCTCCCAAAAGATGCATAGTAAACTCGGGCGGATTCCCCACCTCTTTGAAATTTCAAGTTTCAAGAAGTGTGGGGATAATAACACCATCATCTAAGAAACTTCCTGCTAATCCCTGAGACTGTGTCTGAATTACTTACTGCATGGGGCCATTTAAAGCGGCACAGTAAGGTAAAGGGGGAAGAAGATGAGATCATAAACCTTTCTGCCTATTTTTATATTTAAGATTAATTTGATCAGAGTACATATGGCTGAGTTTTATTTGTGGATTCAACCAAATTGGGAATGGTGAAGGAGTGGGAAGGGAATGTCAGATCAAGGGTCGGATCAAGGTAGAGAATCTTACCTGATTCAGGATGTGGTTCAGGTTTTTGCTAGAATCTCTCAAAGAATCCTTGAACTCAGCTTCTCAACTACAACATTGTCCTCATGACTTGATGGTCTACATAAAGCCCAGTGGAATTTTATGTCAAAAATTACCTTGGGTCATGCCTGTCTTTATGGGGAAGTTCTCTTTGGAGCTTTGCTTAAACAATCTAAAACAGCAGTAAGGATTTCCATGGACTATGGAAGAGGCATATTTTATGAATCTGAGTATCACACTTTTTACCCACTTGTATTATTGAAATAAAAGGCTAAGTATATTGGAAATGTTATACAATCTTTCTGTGTCTATTTCCTCAGTAGCTTAAGGACAATAGTAGAAAACATTTCATATATAGGGTTGATGTGGAAATGGAATAAAATAGTCCATGTAAGGAGTCTAGTACAGTGCCTGTGCTCTCAGTAGAGTTTAGTTATTATTAGGAGGATATATTGTCTGGATTGCCTGGAATCGCTTCGTTTTCTTACAGTATCGCCTTTACAATGGTTTGGATGAAAAATAAAATGTCCCCTCAAGCAATAATTATCACTCAATGAAAAAATTGAGGGAAAAGCATGGCATGGGAATTTTCTGCAGACAGAATCAGAAAATGAGAAAATGAGAGAACTCTAGGACCATGTGGTTGGCTAGAGGGTTAGAGCTCATGGAGGACAAGGTGATGTGGGCTGTCCAGAACTGAGGTGGGTCTAGACAAAATGCAGAACTGCTAAACATTTTCTCTTCCATGCCCCTCCCTCCTTCTTTGGGAGATCTTTTCCCCTGACTTCAAGTGGTCACTCTTCTACCCCCGGGCATCTTTTCTTTCGTGTGATGTTCCCACTCTGCTTGAGCCTGCCTCGTGCTTCCTGAAACAGCATTGGATTCTGGTCAGCTTTCTTTGGGAACAGAGTTCCTGTTCTGGTGTTGTTTTGTTGTTCATCACCTCCAGGTTATTCACTTCTAACCCATTCTTTCTGCTCCACTATTGGTAAATGATATCACATTTAAATTCACATTAAATAGCAATGGCTTTGGTGTTTGTTTGTTTGTTTGTTTTGAATAACTGTTTATTGAATGATTTACTAAATACATGAATACTCACAGGGTCATTTGTATTTTAACGTCTGGTAATGCCGTCCCTTAACTTTAACAGACTATTCTTAAAAGGGAACCTTTAGGTTCCATTGTAGGCCATTAAAGGAGATATTATAAAGCAGGGAGCTCTCTGGGCATCTCTTAGATCATATGGTATTGGTCATTATTTGACCTACTTGCACAGTGGGGAAGATATAAGAGAAGGTTCAGAGGAAGATGTAGGATAAAGAGCTGAAGAGGATGTTAAGCAAGTTAATAGTAAAGAAAAATAGGAATGATAAAATAATAGGAAAAAAAAAACAAGGAAAATAAAGTGGTATTGCTTTGGGGACAACAGAAGCTAAGTGGGTAATAAGCTATTTCAATGACTCATCCTGGGTTCAAATGTCAGTTTCTTCACTTCCTGACCATGTGACTGTGAACAAGTTACTTAACCCTTCCAGGTTTCATCTGTAAAGTGGGCATAAAAGTCCTACCTACTTTACAGGTCATGAGATTTATGTCAAAGAGTCTGTGTAAAGCACTTCTCATACAGCCCAGCATCTAGTGGATGCTCAACAGCGGTTATCATGAAACACTCCTGTAGAAATACAAAGAAACGTTTCTCCCATTACAATGTGATTTTTCCTACTTTATCTAACGCCATAGATAAGAAAAGCTCTCAAGATTCATCTTCCTTCTTTTTCCTGGCTAGTAGCAACTAGAAAAAGTTTTCCTTTCTTTGGAAAAATGGGTGGAAAAATGGGTACCAGTTTTTCTGGTAAATGAGTTCTTTTACCCCATGGTGATTTGGTTTCAGATAATGATATGATTAAAAATGTAAATCCAAGAGTCTATGATGATAATTAAGCAAGGGCTGTGTGTGTTTTGCAAAAGGGCCAGTGTAACGCCAACTAACAAGCTACCAGTTGTTAGAATTACATTGTAGACTAAGGCAAAGCAGTCCCTCATGAACCATGGAGCATCCTCCCCACCCCCCTAACCCCCTCACTCCCCCCACCCCACTTGCTACACCAAAGTCCTCACTGGCATTACTGTGATGGATAACCTTAACGTAATAGTTACCCGTTTCTGCTCACATGACAGCCCAGTGTTTTCGAGTCAATACAAGGTTTTACGTCGTGGCTGTGATATTGAGGATCCTTTCATCTTGGGGCCCCTCCACATCCTGTAGCTTTGTAGTCCTCTATGATATGATGTGTTGTCATTAAACAAGTTATTGGATGACTTCTATAAATAAAAAGAAAGGAATTTTCAAAGAGAAAGTCTTTTTTAAAAAAATATTCGAGAGAGAGAGAGAGAGAGAAAGAGCGAGCATGAGTGGGGAGTGGGGGGAGGGGCAGCGGAAGAGGAAGAGAATTCCCAAGCAGAGTCCCCTTTGGTCATGAAGCCCACTCAGGGCTAAATCTCACAAGCCTGAGATTATGACCTGCAGACACCGAGAGTCTGATGCTCAACCAGCTGAACCATCGCCAGAAGAGCAAGTCCTTTTGCTTCAATCTGACTGCTTTCCAAGGACCCATGCCTCATTTCCATTGTGCGCAGGTGTTCTACAGACTCTGAACAGCAATAGAAATACCGTGCTCTTGTACCAACACTGCCTCCTAGTGGAGAAGGGTGTGTGCGACCGGCGCTTTCTCGAGACGTATTCACCATCTGAGCCTGGACGTTTTCCTTATTGATTTAAATGGTGGATAATGGCCCGGTGAAGAGTGATGGAATGGTGAGCGCTTGGACGGAATTGTTCTTAAGTGGAATCCTTTTGAACTCAAAACAGTTATGAAAAGCAAGGTGAAGAATATGAAGCTGTTCCTCTAATTCATTTTATTCTGAAGGACCTGCATTTTAGGGGAAGGTGTGGCCAACCAGATTCAAATCTGCTCACATCCTGTATTTTCAGGTCTAAATTTAATTAATTGACATTTAAGTGGGTGGGAGCTATTAATACGGAAAGTGTGACAGGCTATGTTCCCAACGACTTTATACCTCCTACCCCTTCAACCTTCTTCCTTCTTTAAAAAAAAAAAAAGAAAGAAAGAAAGAAAGAAAAATGATATTATTTATTTATTTGAGAGAGAGAGAGTGATAGAAAGAACACAGGGAAGAACAGGGAAGCAGGTTTGATCCCACAATCCTGAGATCATGACCTGAGCTGAAACCAAGAGTTGGATGCTTAACAGACTGAGCCACGCAAGCACTCCAAACCTGCCTTTCATCCTGTCTCTCAAGTTCTCTGGTTCGCATGTGGTTTCTTGGTGAATGGATTACTAATACGTCTCATTTTTCTTATTTTTAACTATTTCTCTGGAGGTAAAAATAGAAATTTATTTTATCGGAAATACCTGTGCCTAAAGACTTGATTGCCTGTATGTTCAAGAACAATTAATTTGTGTAATAAGCTGATGAGTATAGTTATCACATTAAAAAAAAGACACATCCCATTTGTGTTTTCTGTGCATATTTATTGACAAGTACTCACATGGCCACAGTGAACCCAGCAGTATGTGGTGTATTTTTGTGTCCTGGAAAAAGAAGAAATGGTTTTATGAACAGTTCGGGGTTTTTGTCCTACTCTTTCTCTCACGGAACCCTGAAGGTTTTAAACAGCTGACCAGGTCCAGCATTAATGATACTGATGAGAAGTGAAGGATTCTCTTATGTAATTGGACTTTGACAGAACAGTTTTATATAAAGAGAAAGTCATTATTGAAACTTAGCCATGACAAAGAAGCTAGTACAGTTTACTTCTGTCGTCTAGTCTTAGATTCATCCACCTTGATTTAAGAAAGGTTTTGATACCATGCTGAAGAAGAAAAGATTTCTATTTTGAGATCATTAGACATGAGCCACTCGAATGAGAGACAAATGAGTCTTCTAAATGGGCGACAGCAGAAGATATTGTTTATATCAGCATGGAACAGAATGAGCAGCTGCTGAAAACTCCAAGAATCCCAATTAGACATATTTTTCCTCTGGATGGAAACTGGTAACAAAGATAAAGGAGTTCAGTAATTAACTCTTTCTTTTTCTCTCTCTTAACACACCCACTCTTTTGTGTCAGGCACTGAAAAGCGTGCCCGCCCTGAAATTTTGAATATTGAACATTTTGATATTTCCGCCCTTTTTTTCTAAAGATGTAACATTTCCCACAACTTTGTAGCACTGAGAACTATCAGTTCTTTTCCCCTGGATAATCCCAGTTCTGTGCAACTTGCAAAAGGCAGTCCGACCCTGAGACTTTGTAGTGGGAGGCAGATGGCTTCTGTGAATGCCTATTTCTGCTATTAAAATAAAATGACAGGAAACACCACAAAGGGTTCTTTTATTTGGAAAAAAATTGGGGTCGTCATCTGATGTGAAATACAAATCTAGGGGCTTTGGCAGTCACTAACCTCGTGTAACCTGGTTATCACTGGAAGGTAAATGTAACATCCACCTTCAAGACTGTGAAAGATACATTGTGTGAAAGGCAAGACAGTGCTTTCTGGCCCTCCTGCTTACATGGGTAGCAGTTTATTATAGGAAAATGCAGAGTGCAACTCAGACAACTTGTGAGTGCTTACTGAAGTTGCCAGGCAAAAATATTTTCCTCCATGTTACATTAACGTTTTCTGGTTTGGACCAGCTGATCTTTTTGAATTGGGCTGCATGAACCATTACATCCAGTATATAAATTTAATATGTATATTTAAATATTTTTCCTTTCAAATTTTTGGAACCCAAATTCATATTATATACAATATATTCTGAAAAAAAAAAAAGTCAGGTTGCAGCCTTTTGTTCCTTCTGGACATCTATGAATTCTAAGAACCTACAAACTTAATGTGAAGAGGACCAGGGGTGTTTTCAGGAGTCAAGAGCGTCACTTATTCTACTTTTTAAAAGTTCTTAGTTCTCATTACTGATTTTATATACCATAATCGTTCACCTTGAACATTTGATAATATGTTTAAAGTACTATCCTCTCCTTAATTGTTTTCAATGGGCACTTTTATCAAACAGTCACCAGACAAAAAAGTACCATTTTGAGTGTTCTGGAACTTCCTGCTTTCGTTTATTAATAATTCCCCAACAGAATGTCTGCTTCAGACATTAGTTTCTGAAATAGAATCGAATCTTAATTAGCTCAAGAGAAACTCTACTTAAGTAGTCTTAGAGAAAATGCGCTCATTTCCCCCTCTAATATATCCTCCTGTTGTTCGACTGTGATGAGAATGGTCTTTTAAAAGAGGCCTCAGGTGTGAAACCAACTGTTCAGGCTCATTGTCAGCTGCTGGTTCCTAGAGTATTAATTCAAAATTAGGGAAAATATAAGACTATGTCTACATTGGCCAACTCTATTGCAAAATTGAGCAATTTTCAGTTAAGGGTGCGGCATCCTCTACAATGCCCTTGAGGAAGATTCCGAAGCTCATTCTATTTCCATCTGCTTCCATCATTAGAGAACGCAGTTGATTGATTCAACCTCACTAACAAGAAGAACGGATGCTGTTTAACTAAAAGGTGAGTAGAGGCATAACATCTATGTCAAAATTTAGAAAAATAGCACACTCTTCGTTAATTTATATCCAGAGAGGTATACAGAAAATTTCAGAGATACATACATATCATTTTTAAAGATAAAAATTACAGGTCTTATGGTTTAAAATGGCCATATTTGTATTGGGCCCTGGTTATTGGGTGAAAAGTGCAAAACAAGAGTGGGCATCCAGAGGCTGGCTGCTGTCTCTCCTCCTGTCTTCCGCCAGGAAACGAACACTGAATGCTAAGATTACACCTCTTCCACGCCACTCATTTAGCATCCTTGATATATTACATTATCAGCAACATTATCACTCATATTCTTATTGATGGAATTCAGTGGAAACAGCTTATTTCCCTCAAAATATCAGAACTTCCCTTTGGGTAAAAAATGCTACATATTTAAAATCCCTTGCGGGCCCTATTAGAATGATGTAAACAAAGGAGGCATTCAGGGAATATATGTTGGAGGATAAATTAATCAAAAGTATTATTTTATAAGGTACTTACTAAATGCTTAAGGTACAGATTGTTAATTGCCCCCCCCAACCCAGTATCTATTTTACCCCTTCTTTCTTGTAAGAACAGAATTCCTACCCCCATCTCTCAGTTTTAGCGGCACACACGGCTAGCTAGGGACTACATTTCTCCATCTGGCTAGCAGATAGATTATGCATCCAAGGTCCACCTCATTTCTTTAACAAGGACATTGTAGCCTTCTACTTCTTTCATCTTTTCTGGCTGTGAGTCTTCCCTCTTGTGAGATGAGTGACCCTTAGGGGATAGGAGAAACTAAGGCAAAAGGTGTCTAGATGGAGTCAAGCTATTTATGAGCTAGGAACCTCTCCTCTATCCCTGCACCCATACATGTGAGAGAAATAGAGTTTTACTTTATTTGAGTGATTGTATTTTGGAGTATCTTTGCCACTGTCGCTTCAGCAGCTGTCTATCTTACATAAATGCAGAATGGTCTTTTTCATAGGTGCCATTCTAGAGTTTCATGGACCCATCCATTGTCCTCTAGTACGGCCAAGACACTCTGACAAAGCAGCTAGTCCTGACGTTCAAGAGCATTTGTATCCTACCGGTTGAAGACCGGAGAACACCCTGTGAAGGATGCCTGCTCTCAAGAAAATATGGGCAAAATCTGTTAAGGCTGATGTCGTCCTTGTAAAGAGGTGCTGCCTCCTGGGGAAGGCAGCATCACATAGACGACTAGACTAAGCTGCCCTTGGTTGGTTATGCAATCTGTAACTCTGCCTCAAATAAATTCAACAGGAATTTCTTTTAGGCTTTATCAAGAACTAAAAACAAAGCTGAAACTTAGCCTTGGATACTTAAGCTATTTTTTTCTAGAAGCTTCTATCTGTTTACACACACCAAAATTATGAGCAAATCTAGGAAAAAGATTTGTTTTATATTTCTGCTTACATAGAAATCATATTTTTGTATATAGGAAAAGAATGAACTTATCTTTGGGGCTTAATTCGGATTTGTTGAATTGATTGTTCAGAATATAGATGTTCAAGAATATTACAGATTTCCTAGTTTCTATGACTAATAATTAGAAAAAGTGTCATTATAATTTATTATCTAAATACTATTTTTTCAATTTTTTTCCCTTTGGCCAAATACAAAATTACCCCTCATTCTATACTGTTTGTAGTATGAAAATAAATATTCAGGGGAGTTTTCTAAAAGCAAAAAATCAAGTGACTACTAGTATTATTTGGGTTCATAGCTGTCCCTCAGTTGGAATTTCTAGAAATACCTGCTAAAAACTTTATTCTTTATTTTAGTTCAAGAAAGCAGGGTTTATTTTTTAGTAGGGTTAATGTATTTACAGAAAAAGAAAGAAGATCTCTATATAACACTTAGGTCAAGTTTCCTTTTTTGAGCAAAAAATGTAAATGTCAGAATAATAACATTTTTCTCCATAATACTAGGCTTTCAAGAGAAGAGATTTCTCTTTGTTAAGTTGATTAGTTTTGTCTGGGTAAACAGGAGTTGCTCATGTAGCAATTATTTGTTTTAGGAAGGCTCTCTGTTAGTTATGTCTTCTCATCATAATAAAACAATCTTAGAGAGGTAACTTTTTGACTACGACTGACATGGATAATGATTAAGAGTGTCTAAATACCTCATTTATTGCTCAATTTTGAAGAGCTAATTGAATCATTGTACATGAAAATATGGTCCTTTGAAGATTTTTGACAATCACTTCTAGAAAAAAACAATTGGTTACATTTTAAAAAATCACCTGAAAAACAATATCAAAATTGAATAATTGACTGAAAAAAAATCAATTACTTAAGAGTTAAATATTTTTTTCCAAATAAAAATTATATACTAAGATCCTGAGTTTTGGAGATCATTTTAAGTGAAATCTCTACCAACCTTCCTTTATTTGAAAGCATTTTTAAACTAAAAACAATTAAGTTTTGAGATCCATTTAATTTTTACTTCTTTTAAGTACCAGCATAAACATCTGCCATCTGGCATAGAAATTAACTCATATGGTGGGAGAAGAGATGAGATTTATTTAAAAGTTCTTTGTCTTTGATACTTTTCCCTGCTGCATTTTCCACTAGTGTAATTTGAACCTGACTGTATTTAAATAACCATTTATCGCCATAATGGAAGAGCAGACTTAAAAATACATAACTGCTGTCATTCCAGGAGACCGTATTAAGGAAACATAGAATTTGCCATTCTAGATCAGATCATTTGTCTGTCTTGTCTAACACTTGCCTCTGGCAGTGGCCAATATTGAAGACAATGGAAAACAGCAAAAATATGCAATATAAGCACAAACCATTTTTTAGGGAAATAATTATTTTCTCAGTTGGTAATCTTGGACTATGGGATATTAGACCTGAATCACCCCCACCTGTTTATATTATTATTTTTTATCAATCAATAAAGTAACCAGTTCTGTTAAAATCATTGGGCTGAATCAAACTTAATAATCTCTGGTATTTCTGTATATGAAATAATCCTATGGAACTAACACTTGGCATTTTAATGTTACAATTTCTAAGCATGAGGAAAATATAAGGACATTTAGCTATATAGCAAAAAAAAAAAAGAATTTCTAATTTTGGCTAGTAGTTCAAAGTCTACATAAAAATATATTTACTACAAAAGTTCAGCTTTCAGGTCCAGAAGACAATCTAACACTACCTAATTTTATAGTGGATTTACTCTTGATAGTAGCAGAATAATCTTATTCTGAGTGACTAATGAATTAACCAGAATACAGGCCTACATGTTTTTGTCTTCCTTGACAACTCGCTAATGTTGTTGAAAAAAATATTATGGAGGCAAATTTGTCTCTTGATCCATCTCTGAAGTAGGTAGATGCAATGAGCAGAATACTTACTAAGTGTTAGAGCTCAAACATACACATACACAAACTCTCCAGTGTTGCAGTCATATCAAGCTTCCTGATGCTTCCCCACCCAGTAGTGGCCTTCACCTTATTCTCTAATAATCCCTTCCTTACCTCTCCCCAAGTGAATATAAAATAAATGACTTTCATTTTATATTCTGAGATTATATGAATTATGCACATTCTTCTATAAAACTGCTATTATCCCTCAAGGAATTATAAATGCATAAATAGTGTGTATTCTCTCAGTGAGCTTCTCACCTGGCCAATAAAAGATATTTATAAAAATGGTTTTTTCTTATCTTCTTCACAAGCAGAAAGAAAAAAAAAAATTGAGGGTCAAAGTGAATATTTGTTCATTAACAGGACTGACCATACTACAAGTACCACTAATGATGTGACCACCTGTTTTGTACAAGACCTTCTTAATGTTCAGATATCAAGAGTTTTAAATAATTTGGGTAAACACCTGTACACCTGGTTACTCAGCTTTACAGTGGTGACTCTTAGCGGCCAAAGGTAGTGTCACACATCTTTCTTGCCCCCCAGGGTGCTGATGTGTCAACTACTGATTTAATAAACTCTTCTTGAAATGAAGACATTTTTTCAGTGTTTGTTTTTATCCTTATTGGGGGATAATAAAATCATACACAACCATCAAAGACTAAAGATACCCAAATGTTGGTGCTTAGGACAAAGACCATTGCTTAGGCCATGAATGAGTTTTAGAAGTGCTTTTTAACTAGGTAAGCAGTTGAAATGGTTTATTTCCATTGGGTTTTGTACTTAACTGACAGCAAAAGAAGAGGCCATAAATAAATAAATAACTACTCCGCCCCACCCCTCAACACCTTTTCCTTTCTTAAAATAAGAGGTGGAATGTTTACTTTGAGCCCAGCTCCGAAGACATTGGGAAATCCTTAGCTCCCTGCATTTTGTAGGTTAGCCTTTCCACTGAGGCAAAAAGAAATTCCTTCGAGCAAATACTTCTTCCAGAAAAATCAATCCCTGTGTTTTACATGGAGCATATCTAGTCAGAAATAAACTTTGCCAAGACTCCATCCGTAATTCTACTATACAATTTTTAAATCTGTTGACCAGAGCCTTGACTTTAGTATAAGGTTTATATAGCCCTCTCAGTCAGTGATTCTCAAAGGGAGCAAATTTGTCTCCATATAGCCCCTCCCCCAGAACATTTGTCGATGTCTGGAGACATAATTATTGGTCCCATTGTGGCATTAGAACTGACTTAAAATAGAGGCCTGGAATACTGCTACACATCCTACAACATATTGGGCATTCCATCCACAATAAAAAACTGTCTGGTCCACAATGTCACTAGTCAAGGTTAAGAAGCCCCGTTCTGAACAAGGGGCATTAGGAGCACAACCAGAAGAAGTAAAAATGTCTGCCCATACTTTCTGGAATGAGAATTGTAGGCACTGTACTGTAACTTAAGTTAAACATAAACATACGCCACTGTAGAAGTAATACACTATGCTTCTAAAGACCCATTTTTAGCACTCATAAGTAACTGGGAAAAGCCCGTCTACATATTTCTGGTCAATTCCTCAATTTTCTGGTGTTGTGGACATGCCTGTCTCCCACACCATTCTTCACAACGTCGTCTGTGTTTTGATTGGTCATGTCCTAGTTTCATGGTCTGCATGGGTATTTGCAAATAAGTCTAATCACTGGGAATGCAATGGCCTCAAATTCATTTTAAGGAGCAGTCATTGTCATCTTACCCCTATAGAAGATTTGCTTGCTCAGCAGCTCTGTGTCTAAACCGAGCATTCCGTGCCATTCTGGGACAGAGCGAGAGATTTGTTCTGCAACCTTCCACAGAAAAGATCACTTCCTGAGCAAGTTCCCCTTGGAAAGGCATCCTTTGTTGACTGGAAACATAAACACTATGACATTACTTGTACAACATCAGTAAAAATCCACTTATCTTCCCCACCCCACTTGCTGCAGCTGCTCAATTTTTTTCCCCCTCGATTTAACCACTTCATGCCCAAGAGCAAAAACAGGCAAAATGTCATTAAAGTGACAGAACGTGCACAAGTGTCTTTGTAGCTCCAGGTGAAGGCTTGGAGGGAAAATTTCTAATTTTAAATTTCCTGGGAGGAGAAAGTGCATGATCGGCTGTCATCTACCCTGTTCATTCTGAACCAATAGACATACAGTTAAAAAAAAAAAAAAAAAAAAAGTTTACCCCTGTCCGAATTTGTTCAAACTTGCTACAGCTCTTGGATATCCACATCAAAACAAACTTTCAAAATTACTCCAAAGCTGAGTACACATCTTCAATATAGTCTCAAATGATTAGGCTTAAAAATGGGTATTGTCTTAAATGACTGGTCTGATTTTCCCTTGTCACTGCTTTTCTCTTCACTCAACGTGCAAATCCTAAAACCCGGTATCCCCTTCTCTCACTTACCCCCACTGCCACCTTTATTGCTTGACCATTCCTGAAGAAATGAGAAATGGTTATCTTCAGATCATTTTTGAATGAGAGTAATAATAAAAATAATGATGATGATGGTGATGATGATGAAACTAAAGTACAAATTTAGAGAAGACATGTTTGATTCAGAGGCCTGCGTATTTGTGCATGGTGTGAAAGGTGTCCTAAGAAGGTATTAATCTTATTTTCTCCTTTCGTGTTACGCGAAAGCTGTCATTATTGGGATAAGAATAAAATGAACATAAGTATGATAAATGATAAGCGCACACGGAAGTCAATATCCCACTCGGAGAGCATTGCTAATCAACCAGTGCAGTAGCCTAACGCATCACGTGAGCAAGAGCCTCAGAGAGCTTCTAAATTTGTAACTCAGGGAAGCTTGGCATTTAACTTGAGCTGCTTTTGGCTTAAGGTGAAACAAAGGGTGCAATCATGTTCCATTTGTGGATCACAGTAGCAAATCACGTTTCAGAAGGTGCCTTTGCAAGACAATGTAAAACACAAAACCAATTCTATATCCCTAACAAGGCCTGGTAGGTACATGAGTTGCTTAATGAATGTTAAATAATGTTAATAAAAATGGGTGAGAGAGTACCACACCTATTTTTTTTTTTTTTAATGAACAGTGGAAAGGAAGAGCGAGAGAATCAATTAATTCTCAGTTTGAAGGCTTTGCCTTATAAATTGAAGCTGATGAACACGATTTTTTAAAATGCAGTGCTCAGGTCTCTATGCTGTGGGGGATCTGCCATCCCTTAACACGTATTTTTAACTACATATTCTTAATTATTCATAGATAAATGAATCCCAGTGCTTTTGATGATCTCCAGATCTCTTACAAGCTCTGTTGTTGACAGCAATACTGTTTCTGTTTTCCTTAACCCATTGAGCCAAGGAGCTGGAAATGTAGGAAGTTTATGGTTCTGTTATCCCAACTGAAAGGCATGTCTTATTCCCCTATGACAAGAGTGGAATAGATAGTAGTTGAATGAAATGCAAACATAGCTTGCTGGATCAGGCTTTTGTGGGTTAAGAGCACTATTGACAATAGCAATCCTACTGCTGATTCTTGCGATGAATAGTACTTCTTATGGACATCAGTCAGCTTGATTCTTACTTCTGGTGTTTCTAAGTGCTTCTGCTGCACTCCCTTTCCAGGGGACTGATGAATTAATTAGTACTTACTAAGCATCTACTATATACCTGATTCATTGTTAAGTACCTAGAGAGCCACAAGTAAAATGATAAAGCAGAGAGCCTGTCCCCAACTCGAAAACACTACCTTCGGTCTGGCAGTTCAGGGAAGAGTTGGAGACATGTGAAGAGGGAACATGACCGTGGCTGGAAAGAGGAAGTCGATTACTCAGTTGCCATCTTCCATCTGCCACCACCCGCCCCCACTCTCATATCCATTTTCCAAAGCCCATGAGGATCTGGTAATACATGAGCAAGGTTTGGACCTGGTGAAGAATAACCAAAGAGCGGAAAGGGGAATAACCACAGCGACTGCAACGAGAGACCCACAATGATGTAATGGAAGGTGGGGCTTGAACTCAAGTCCTTGAGATTAAAAAAGACTCCTCACATTATTTAAAGTCATAATTTGGTTGACAGGGACAACTGGGTGGCTCAATCAGTTAAGCATCTGCCTTCGACTCAGGTCGTGATTCCAGGGTCCTGGGATCAAGTCCCACATCAGGCTCCCTGTTCGGGGGTGGGGACCTGCTTCTCCCTCTCCCTCTGCTGACTGCTCACCCTTGCTTATGCTCTCTCTCTCTCTCTCTCTCACTCCGTCAAATAAATAAATAAAATATATTTTTTTAAATCTAGTTAATAGACATCAAGACATTGCTGCCTGGATAGGGAGCCAGCCCTGGTTGTGTGATCTTTGCCAGCTTTATTTGCCATCAACTAAATCAGTATTATGGTCTGTTATTTAGATATATTAATGTAAGTTTCATAAGTTATTAATATAATAGCTCATATAATATAAAGTATGCGGGCTAATTAATGTTATTAATATATTATTAATTTATTAGTATAAGTTAATACACAGTTATATATATATTTCTTTCTTTCTTTCTTATATATATATATACATATATAAATATAGAATCTATCAACAAGACCACATACAACAATCTTCTCTTAGCAAGCATTTACTCTCACTATCTACTGTATCTGGCCTTATGTGGTAGAAATGAAGACATGGTTCCTGCCCTCAGAGAGGACAAACTAACTAGGTACTTTCTTTTAAAAAGTGCTGATATGGTTAGTACACCAAAGTCATGGTCATGACTGGCTAAACATATGGGTTACGTATAGTCATTTTGTTGCTTAAACCAACTAAAGTTGAGTCTCCTTTGTTCGGGATAATTTTTAGGTGAAGTGGGACCTAAGGAAGGATTTGAATACGTGAACAAGACAAGGAGCATTGCACATACGTGGAAATATGGAAGTGAGAAAGAATCTAGTTTTTGGAAGACAGCATGGTACCTGACTGACCTGACAAGGAGTTAAGGTCATTCACAGAAATCAAGTGAAAGATAAGGGGATTTCTGCACTGCTCAGAGAGTACATGAGGTCTTTGGAAAGAGATTTGGTCAGGAAGTCTGGAGATCTGAGTTTAGCTCTGTAATCCTGAGCCAATAAATCTTAATCCATCAAGTCTTAATTTTCCTATTTATAGAATGACAATGAAAATACATATGTATCTATCTTGTAATGCACATCTTCACAGAAGGGTTTCTCAACTGAATAAGACCATAAAGCAAAATTGCTTTGAGCTCTTGGAAGAAAGATATTATTCAAATCTAAGGAATTATTTTAAGATCTTATATTCACTCACTTTTATATGCAGTTTTGCTAAAAGAGAAAGATTAGTTTGAAGTTCACCCTGCTGTTTTGGTAAAATTGGTAAAAATGTCTTCCTGATTTTTTCTGAGCATGAGATAAAATTTATTGTCCTCAGCAAAGTAGATTATCAGTCATTTTCTTTGAACACCTATAGCCCAAAAGTAACATCTGTTTTATTCATTTATAACCTAAAAAGTGACAAGTATATAAAATTTCATTCAAAAATAAGTTAAATGCCTGAAACAGTTTTTAGTTTTGTATTTCTTTTTCCTATCTGCATGATACAAATGGAATCTTCCTTAACTTAAATGTTAGTTGTGTCAAAAAAGGTTAATGCACACAAGTTTCTTTCAAGCATATATTTTAGAGATATATTTTAGAGTGTTTTTTCTTACAAATTACTAAATTACTTTTCTATGCCACTGCATTTGAACAATCATAATTAGAGACTAGGTAGACACTTTTTCATTCTTATCTACACCTAACTAATGCTCAGCTATTAGCTGAAGTCATACTGCCTCTTAAAATCTAAGAAAGATTAACTGGAACTCTTATTTTATGTCCAGTAGAAAGTCCAGTGTAAGAAGAAACATCATCTCTGAGATATCTGCTTCTTCTAAAGTAGGTCAGCTCACAAGTCATTTTGCTCTCTGTTCATTATATTGTCCTAGAGATGAAACTGACCCCACTCACTTGCTTTTTCTTTTCTTTTCTTTCCTTCCTTCCTCCTTTCTTTCTTTCTCTTTCTTTCTTTCTTTCTTTCTTTCTTTCTTTCTTTCTTTCTTTCTTTCTCTCTCTCTCTCACGCTCTCTCTCTCTCTTTCTTTTTCTTTTTTTCTTTCCTTTATCAGTCAGCTCCACACTCAGCTTGGAGTCAAAGGGCTTGAACTCACATCCTTGAGATTTAAGACCTGAGCTGAGATCAAGAGTCCCAGACATTCAGGTACCCCACCCAGGTACCCCCTAACCTGCTTTCAGTAGACAAACTTCTCGTAAGCCCTTTTGGTGTTAGCCAAGTTTAATGATTCTTTGGAGAAATAAACAGGATTGACAATATAACCTTAAAAAAGTTGAATATTAAACATCTTAATTCCCAAAGTGTCTGTTTTTAGGTATTTTCTGGAAACCAGGATTTAGCTTTCCTTAGAGTTTTGGGGGTTTTTACCTCTTCTCTTACTCTCTTGAGAGTCCAACATAAAGCAAAATGAAAACAAATTCTTCACATGTTTATAATACAGAACCATTTGACACTCTCTTGTATCTCATAACCCTGCAGTTATATTTTGCATCCCAAAACACTTTTTCCAAACTTATGTGATTCTTTTCCTGTGAAGGCCTGCTATTACTGTATTTGTATTTAATCACATATTTTACATCAAAATCTGCTTAGACTGGTTAAACCATGAAACTACTAGAAGAAAATTCTGGTGATTTTTTTTTTCAAATTTCAGAAGGCTGGAAGGATATTCTAAATATAAAATGAATGTTAAATGACAATATCTAAAATTTATAAATTTATAGATTTGACCACATTTTAAAAATTACATTTATAAGGAATTCAAATTGATTCCTAAATTTTTAAAAATTTATTGCAGTGAAATACACACAACATAAAATTAACCTTTTTAAAATGAATGATTCAGTGATATTTGGTACATTCACTGTGTTGTGCAATCTAGTTCCAAAATATCTCCAGTGTTCCAAAAGAGAATCCTGGAGTATTAAACAGTTTTTCCCCATTACCCTTGCCCCTAACCCCTGACAAACATTGATCTGCGTTCTTTCTCTAAGGACTTAACCTATTCTGGATGTTTTTGTGGAATATAAGTGGATGTAAGGGGAACCTCTATGCTGTTTTCCAGAGCGGCTGCACCAGCTTGCAGCTTGCATTCCCACCAACAGAATAGGAGGGTTCCCCTTTCTCTGCATCCTCGCCAACACTGTGACAATACATGACCTTTTCTGTCCAGCTTTTTTCACTTAATATGTTTTTGATATCTATCCATGTTGCATATGTTAGTACTTAATTTCTTTTTCTGGACAAATAATATTCTATTATATGTATATACCACAATTTTTTTTTTCTTTCCAGGTTCTCCTCCTGCCCCCCCAACCAAGTTTTTATTTAAATTCCAGGTAGCTAATATATACAGTGTAATGTGAATTTTAGGTGTAGAATTAGTAATTCATCACTTCCATACAATACCTGCTGTTCATCACAAGTGCCCTCCTTAATACCCGTCACCCATATAGCCCATCCCACACCCACTTCCCTTCCAACAAACTTCAGTTTGTTCTCCATAGTTAAAAGTTTGTTTTACAGTTTGTCTCTCTTTCTCTGTTTCTTCCCCCATGTCCATGGGAAACGGACCTGTGAATCATCAGTCTTACACAGTTCACAGCACTCACCAAAGCATATACCCTCTCCAATGTCCATCACCCAACCATCCTATCCCTCCCACACACCCCCTGGAATCTCTAGCAACCTTCAGTTTGTTTCCTGAGGTTAAGAGTCTCTTATGGTTTGTCTCCCTCCCCAGTCCCATCTTGTTTCATAATCCTCTGTACTGCCTCTTAAATTCCTCATATCAGAGACCATATGGTAGTTGTCTTTCTCTGGTTGACTTATTTTGCTTAGCATAATACCCTCTAGTTCCATCCACGTCATTGCAAGTGGCAAGATTTCAGTTATTTGATGGCTGCATAGTATTCCATTTTGTGTGTGTGTGTGTGTGTGTTTGTATGTATACACACACACCACATCTTTATCCATTCATCTGTCGATGGACATCTAGGTTCTTTCCATAGTTTGTCTATAGTGGAAATTGCTGCTATAAACATACAGGTGCATGTGCCCCTTCAGATCCCTACATTTGTATCTTTAGGGTAGATACCCAGTAGTTCAATTGTTGGGTCATAGGGTGGCTCTATTTTCAACTTTTTGAGGAACCTCCATGCTGTTTTCAAGAGCGGCTGCGCCAGCTTGCATTCCTACCAACAGTATAGGAAGGTTCCCCTTTCTCTGCATCCTCGCCAACACTGTCATTTCCTGACTGGTTAATTTGAGCAATTCTGACTGGTGTGAGGTGGTATCTCACTGTGGTTTTGATTTGTATCTCTTGATGCTGAGCGATGTGGAGCACATTTTTCATGTGTCAATTGGGCATTTAGACGTGTTCTTTGTAGAAATGTCTGTTCATGACTTCTGCCCTTTTCTTGATTAGATTATTTGTTCTTTGGGTGTTGAGTTGATAACTTCTTTATAGATTTGGGATACTAGCCCTTTATCTGATATGTCATTTGCAAATATCTTCTCCCATTCTTTCAGTTGTCTTTTGTTTTTTTTTCACTGTTTCCTTTGGTGTGCAAAAAGCTTTTTGTCTTGATGGAATCCCAATAGTTCACTTTTGCCCTTGCTTCCCTTGCCTTTGGTGATTTTTCTAGGAAGAATTTGCTGCGGCTGAGGTGGAAGAGGTTGCTGCCTGTGTTCTCCTCAAGGATTTTGATGGATTCCTGTCTCACATTGAGGTCTTTCATCCATTTTGAGTCTATTTTTGTGTGTGGTGTAAGGAAATGGTCCAGTTTCCTTCTGCATGAGGCTGTCCAATTTTCCCAATACCATTTATTGAAGAGACTGCCTTTTTTCTATTGGATATTCTTTCCTGCTTTGTCAAAAATTAGCTGACCATGGAGTTGAGGGTCTATTTCTGGGCTCTCTATTCTGTTCCACTGATCTATGTGTCTACTGTCTTGATGATGACAGCTTTGTAATAAAGCTCAAAGTCTGGAATTGTGATGTCACCAACTTTGGCTTTCTTTTTCAACATTCTTCTGGCTATTCAAAGTCTTTTTCTGGTTCCATATAAATTTTAGAATGATTTGTTCCATTTCTTTGAAAAAAAGTTGATGGTATTTTGATAAGGATTGCATTAAATGTGTAGATTGCTTTAGGTATCATAGACATTTTCACAATATTTGTTCTTCCAATCCAGGAGCATGGAACATTTTTCCATTTCTTTGTGTCTTCCTCAATTTCTTTCATGAGTACCATGAAAGAAAAACCATGAGTATGGTTTTCTGAATACAGATTCTTTGTCTCTTTGGTTAGATTTACTCCTATCTTATGGTTTGGGGAGCAATTGTAAATGGGATTGACTCCTTAATTTCTCTTTCTTCTGTCTTATTGTTGGTGTATAGAAGTGCAACTGATTTCAGTGCATTGATTTTATATCCTGACAATTTACTGAATTCCTGGATGTGTTCTAGGAGTTTGGAGTGGAGTCTTTGGCTTTTCCACATAAAGTATCATATTCTGCAAAGAGTGAGAGTTGGACTTCTGTGCTGAATCAGATGCCTTTTATTTCTTTTTGTTATCTGATTGCTGAGGCTAGGACTTCTAGTATTATTATTATTCCAGAAAGGGATTTCCAGTATTATTATTCCTCCAGAAAGGGATTCTCTAGTACCTTCTATGGTTTTTTCAAGCCCAGCTAGCAAATTTATAATTGTGATTCTGAACTCTAGTTCTGACATCTTATTGATTATGTCCCTAGCCCTTGGTACTGCCTCTTGTTCTTTTTTTTTTTTTTTTGAGTTGAGTTTTTCCACCTTGTCATTTTATCCACTGAAGAATAGATGAATGAAAGAACAAAATACTAAAGGGTAGCAACAACCCCAGAAAAATATACACTAACCAAATCAGAAGAGACCTGAAACTGGGAAGAGTAGAAAGAAAAAAAAAAGAAAGAAAAAATATGTTTCTCCTCATATCTATATAGATATATACATATATAGATATATACATATACATAGACACATATATGATTAGACTGGGGAATAGAACAGAGCCACACACTTGATGCTATTTATTTATTTATTTATTTAAATTTTTAAAAAAAGATTTTATTTACTTATTTGACAGACAGAGATCACAAGTAGGGAGAGAGGCAGGCAGAGAGAGATTGGAGGAAGCAGGCTCCCCACTGAGCAGAGAGCCTGGTGTAGGGCTCGATCCCAGGACCCTGGGATCATGACCTGAGCTGAGGGCAGAGGTTCTAACCCACTGAGCTACCCAGGCTCCCCCCACACACACTTGATTTTAGATGTAATTTGGTCTATTAGAAGAAATTTCCTCCCAAAATTTTAAAGAAAGAAAAACTTATATACATACAAAAATAAGGGTGGATACAATGAAGGAATAGAATATGAGTGTAAAGATGAAAATTAAAAAAATATTTTCAAAAATTAATTGATAAAATAAGAAGTTGGTTGAAAAAAAAACAAAAAAAAAAAAAAGGAAAAAAGAAAAGGAGAGAATGTGATCAGGTTGGAGACTAGAATAGCCATATGCTAGATTTAAGGTATATTTTGATCTGTTAGAAGAAAGTCTATCCCAAAATTTTAAAGAAAGAAAAACGTATATGTATACAAAAAGTAAAGTTAATTCTACATGCTGTATTCTGGTAGCTCTGAAGTTCTGCAGTTCTCACTGATCCATGAATGTGGTCTTGGCTGGATGTTCTTACTGATCTTCTCGGGGAGGGGCCTGTTGTAGTGATTCTCAAATATCTTTGCTTGAGGTGGAATTGCACTGCCCTTGCCAGGGGCTGGGCCAAGTAAACTGCTCAGGTTTGCTCTCCAGAGCTTTTGTTCCCTGAAAGCTTTCCACAGGGTTTTGGAGGATGGGAATGAAAATGGCGGCCTCACAGTCTCTGCCCAGAGGAGCCTAGAGTTGGGACCCTGCTTCTCAGTGAGCCCTCAGAGAAAAGCAGTCAATCCCTCCCATCTCCCTGGTTTCCAGCCACTCTCCCAACTCACCCAGGCTGTGACCAAGTGTTTCTTTCTGGCACATGGCCCCGTTTGGAGTCTCCAAACCCAGCCAATTCCTGCAGTGATCCTGCACCGCTCCTTCCAGAGAAAGGTGA
Source organism: Mustela putorius furo (assembly GCF_011764305.1). Taxonomy (NCBI): domain Eukaryota; kingdom Metazoa; phylum Chordata; class Mammalia; order Carnivora; family Mustelidae; genus Mustela; species Mustela putorius. The sequence continues at coordinate 31,926,867 of NW_025422368.1, read as the reverse complement.
GTCTCCCCAGATCTGCCACTTGTGGGGTCCCTACTCAAAAAGTAGTGGTCTGACTATGCCTTGAATCACAGTTTAAGGTAACCCCAAGCTGAGAGCCCCTCCTCGGCTCTGTCTCTGCAGCTGGTTTCCCCACTCTGCTCTACCACACTCAGGCACCCCCAGTCTTTCTGTGACCCTGAGTGTCCTGAGTCCACACTGTCCTCACAAGTGCTCCACCCCCCTGCTTAACCTCTGGAGTGATGTTCCTCAGTGGAGCAGACTCCTAAAAGTTCTGATTTTGTGCTTCATTGCTCTATCACTTTCCAGGAGCCAGCCCCTCCCCCATGGTTTATCCTGCCTTATATCACTTTGGATTCACTTCTCTGCATATCCTGCCTTCCAGAAAGTGGTTGCTTTTCTGTTCATAGAATTACTACTATTCTTCTTTTTGATCTGTTGAGTTTGTAGGTGTTCAGAATGGTTTGACCCTATCTAGCTGAATTCCTGGGACCTGATGAAATTAGGTCTCTTACTCCTCTGCCATCTTGCTCCTCCCCCCAAAAGTTTTCTTTCTTAAATTCTACATATGAATGAAATCATATGGTATTTGTCTCTGGCTGATTTATTTCACTATGCATAGTATTTTCTAGCTCCACCCTTGTCATTGCAAATGGCAAGATTTCATCTTTTTGATGGCTAAGTAATATTCCAATATGTATATTGCATACACACACACACACACACACACACACACACATATATATATATATATATCTTCTTTACCCATTCATCCATCAATGGACATTTGGGCTCTTTCCAAATTTGGCTATTGTTGATAATGCTGTTATAAATACCAGAGTGTGTGCATGTATCCCTTTGAGTTAATATTTTTGTATCATTTGGGTAAACACCTAGTACTGCAATTGCTGAATCATAGGCTAGTTCTATTTTTAACTTTTTGAGGAACCTTCATACTGTTTTCCAGAGTGGCTGCACCAGCTTGCATTCACATCAACAGTGTAAGAGGGTTCTCCTTTTTTTGCATCCTTGCCAACATCTGTTGTTTCCTGTGTTGTTAATTTCAGCCGTTCTAACTGGTGTTAGGAGATATTTCATTGTAGTTTTGATTTGTATTTCCCTGATGGTAAGAGATGTTGAGCATCTTTTCATGTGTCTATTGTTCATCTATACAAGATCTTTGGAAACACCGGTATTTGTGTCTTCTGCCCATTTTTAAAATGGTTTATTTGTTTTTAGGGTGTTGAGTTTAATGAGTTCTTATTATGTTTTGGATACTAATCCTTTACCAGATATGTCATTTGTAAGTATCTTCTCCCATTCTGAAGGTTGCATTTTAGTTTTGTTGATTATTTCCTTCACCATGCAGAAACTTCTTATCTTGATGAAGTCCTAGTGTTCATTTTTGCTTTTGTTTCCCTTGCCTTGGGAGATGTATCTAGTAAGAAGTTGCTAAGGACAAGGTGAAAGAGGTTACTGCCTGTGGTTTCGCCTAGGAATCTGATGGTTTTTTGTCTCACATCTAGGTCTTTCATCCATTTTGAATTTATTTTTGTGTATAGTGTAAAAAAGTGGTCCATTTTCATTCTTTTGCAGGTTATTGACCGGTTTTCCCAACATTGTTTGTTGAAGAGGCTGTCTTTTTTCCACTGGATAAAAGTGGATTCTTTCCTGCTTTGTTGAAGATTAGTGGACCATGTAGTTGTGGACTTATTACTGGGTTTTCTATTCTGTTCTATTGATCTGGGTGTGTGTGTTTTATGCCAGTACCATACTGTCTTGAACATTACAGCTTTGTATTATAACTTGAAGCCTGGAATTGTGATGCCTTTAGCTTTGATTTTCTTTTTCAAGATTGCTTTGACTATTTAGGGTCTTTGCAGTTCCATAAAAATTTTAGGATTATTTGTTCCAGCTCTGTGAAAAATGCTGGTGGTATTTTGATAGAGAATGCATTAAATATATACCTTGCTTTGAGTAATATAAATATTTTAACAATATTTGTTCTTCTTATCCATAAACATGACTGTTTTTCCATTTCTTTGTGTCTTCAATTTCTGTCATCAGTGTCTTATAGTTTTCAGAGTACAGATCTTTTACTTCTTTAGTTAGGTTTATTCCTAGCTATCTTATAGGATTTAGTGCAATTGTAAATGGGATTGATTCCTTGATTTCTCTCTTTGCTGCTTCATTATTGGTTTGTAGAAATGCAATAGAATTCTGTATGTTGATTTTGTATCCTGTGACTTTACTAAATTTGTGTATCAGTTTGAATAATTTTTTTTGTGTAGTCTTTTGGGTTTCTTATATAGAATATCATGTCATCTGTGAATAGTGTAATTTTACCTTCTTCCTTGCTGATTTGGATGTCTTTTATTTCTTTGTGTTATCTGATTGCTGTGGTTAGGACTTTCAGCACTATGTTAAATAACATTGGTGAGAGTGGGCATTCTTGTCTTCTTCATGACCATGGAGGAAAAGCTCTGCTTTTCCCCATTGATGATGATATTAGCTGTGGGTTTTCTGTAAATACCCTGTATGAATTTGAGGTATGTTCTTTCCAAATCTACTTTGTTGAGGGCTTTCTATCATGACTGGATGTTGTACTTTGTCAAATGTGTTTTTTTGCATTTGTTGAAAGGATCATATGGTTCTTATCCTTTCTTTTATTAATGTAGTATATCACATCGATTGATTTGCAAATACTGAACCACACTTGCAACCCAGGAATAAATCCCAGTTGATTGTGGTGAATGATTCTTTTTAAGGTACTGTTGGATTTGATTTGCTAGTATTTTATTGAGAATTTTCACATCCAAGCTCATCAGAGATATTGGCCTGTAGTTCTCTTTTTCAGTGGGGTCTTTGTCTGCTTTTGGTACAGGGTAATGCTGGCCTCATAGAATGGATTTGGAAGTTTTCCTTCCATTTCTATTTTTTTGAATAGTTTGAGAAAAATAAGTACTGATTCTTCTTTAAATGTTTGGTAGAATTCCCCTGTGAAGACATCTGGCCCTGGACTTTTGTTTGGTGAAAGATTTTTCATTCATAATTCAATTTTTTTTGCTGGTTATAGGTCTGTTCAAGTTTTCCATTTCTTCTTGCTTCAGTTTTGATAGTTATATGTTTTTCTAGGAATTTATCTATTTTTTTCCAAATTGTCCAGTTTGTTGGCAAACAGATTTTCATAATACACCAGCTTTTTAAGAGACATTACTGAAAAAAGTTTTCCAGCTTTATTGAAGTATGATTGACAAATTAAAATTATATATATTTAATTTAGGTTGTACAATGTGATTTCTAAGGTGGGTAATGTGATGATTTAATATATATGAATATAACATATGTCGCTGTGTGTGTGTGTGTGTGTGTGCATGTACAGTGAAATAATCACCAAATAATCAAGTTAATTAACACACCCATTACCTCACAGATTTACCTTATTTTTTAATTATTTTTTTGCAGTGAGAACACTTAAGATTTACTCTCTTTTAGAAAATTTAAAAAATATGATGCATTATTATTAATCATAGTCCCTATGCTGTATGTTAGATGCCCATAACTTATTCATCTTACAACTGAAAGTTTGTAACCTTGACCAGCATCTCCCCATTGGTCCTATTCCCCAACAACTGGCAAACACAACTTTATTCTCTGGTTCTGTGAGTTTGACATTTTTAGATTCTACATATAAATGAGATCATATACTATTTGTCTTTTATGTGTGGCTTATTTCACTTAGGGTGAAGTCTGCCAGATTTATCCATATTGTTACAAAGTGCAGGATTTCCTTTAGACTTAATTATTTTGAAAGAAGTTTTAGGGTCACATCAGAATTAAGCAGAAAGCAGAGATTTACCATATAATCTTGCCATATAACGTTTTAAAATATCTCTAAGTCCCTATGATTCTATAAAAAAATCAAGATATAAAATGGACCATAAAATTAATGTAAGAGTTAAAACTTTGAAACTTCCAGAAGAAGACATATGAAAAAAATCTTTGTAACATTAGGTTTAGCAAAGGTTCTTTTGACAGGACACAGAAAATTGAAAAAAAGAAATGATAATTAAACTTGATCAAAATAAAAACACGCTTTTTGAAAGACACAATTAAGAAAATCAAAAGACAGATCAGACACTGGGAGAAAATATTTGCAAAATACATATTGGAGGATGAACTTGTATAGAGAACACATAAAGTCAATAATAAAAGGACAAACAAGTCAACATAAGACATGGACAAAGATTTGAATAGACACTTAAACAGAAGCTCCTTGACTTATCTGCTGGCAAAAAGAGAAAGAGACTAGCCTTTTTTTTGTAAAGGAATATATAGTTAATATTTTAGGCTTTGGGGGCTATACTTATGGTCTCTGTCACATAGTCTTTATTTGTGTAATTGTTTTCATAACACTTTAAAAATGTTAAAACACAAAAACCTTTTATAAACGCATACATGGTTAAAAGCAGGCTGTAGGTCAGATTTGACTTTCAGTCATAGTTTGCTAACCTAGAGCTTAGGCTTTCAAGAGGAACAGAAAAAAAAATCTAACTGGAAATTTATAACAACATCTCTATCTTCACATATGTTTATGGTTCAAATTTTCAGTGTCTGCAGGAAACTCCAAGTCAAAATATTTAATTAAAGTAAATCTGGGTAAGTAATGCCCAGAGATACCTGGGGAAGCCAAAAACACATCATAACTGAAGAATGAGCTCTCAAAGCAGATTTAAGGCAACAAAGTATAAACTCACAATATTGGACATGAATAAAGAAGAAATTAGTGATCTAGAAGGTAGATTAAAGAACATGCAGAATGAAGCACAAAGACAAAGGGATTGAGAAATATAAAATAGTGGTTAAAAGATATGATGGCTCAAGTGGGATGGTCTAAAATAATCCAAACATACTTGCAGAAGGAAAGGATAGAGGGAAGTATAGGAAGTAATATTCAAGATGATAAATGCTGAGTATTTTTCGAAATTAAGGAAAGTTATCAATCTTCATACTCAGAATGCATAATGAAGCTCCAGCAGGGAAATTCTAAAAGATTACTTAGAGTCACATGACAGAGGGGGCACCTGGGTGGTTCAGTCAGTTAACTATCTGACTTCCATTCAAGTCATGATCTCAGGGTCCGGGATTGAACCCCATAACTGGCCCCCCACTCATCAAGTAGTCTGCTTGTCCTTCTGCCCTTTCCCCCACTGGTGTTTTCTCTCTCTCTCTTTCTCAAATAAAATATGATCTTTAAAAAAAAGTCTTAAAAAGTCATATGACAGAAAAATAGCAGAACACAAAGCAAGAGTTTAGAAAGAGCTAAAGAGAAAAGACACTTTACCTAGAAAAGAATGATGTGGATTGACAATATAAGTTAAGGCATATAAAGTAATACCTTTAAGGTACTGAAAATATAGTTGTTTTGGACATAAAATTGCATTCTAGCTATTTTGACTTAAAACACAGAAGTAAAATAAATATATTTTCATGAAAATCAAACTAGATTACCACCAACAAACCCTCTGGCAGGAAGAAAATAATCTTAAGTGAGAGGTCAAGAGAAGTTTATGAATAAAGATACTTATAAATACATGAGTAAATCTAAAATAAGTGTGCTATGAGAAAAAAAGGAAAATGGATGTCTAATTTAAGATTTTAAAAAAAATGTCAAATGCAGGGAAGGTCATTGTTCTAGAAAATGATAAAGATAATAACTGATCTAACACAAAGGATGAGATTGTCAAAGTCAGATTCATACAAATCAGAGGTCTTACCTAGTATCACACCTGACTGCTCTGCTAGCAAATACTATTAGTATGTCATTAGTATATTTACAGGAAAGTATTTTCAAGTCACCTTATTGTTGTTTATGGGGGTATCCCTCACCCCTCAATTGGGGAAAAATTGATTCCTACTTTCTGTCTACTAGTAATTAATTTTAGACTTCAGGTTAAACATGTATGATAAAATCATAATGGTAATTTCATTCCAAACATATAAATTAATAGAATATAGAACTTCCAATGAATAATGTGAAATACTTGGGGTTCAATGTAATAACTTAATAACTCTTGTTTAATAAAAAGGCAGAAAATGAGCAAGGTATATAGCACAAAATGATATCTTAGCTATTATTTCAAATATATTAACAATTATAATTGATTATAATTAATGTAAGTTGACTAAGCTGTCCAGTTGAAAAATAGGTAAGTGGGAGGTGTTTCATTTATATATAGTTTATCGAAAATATCTTTAAAAATGAGTAAACACACACACACACACACACAACATGCTACTGGACAACCAATAGGTTAAAGAAGAAATCAAGAGAAATAAAAAATTATGTTGAGACAACTGAAATTGGAAATATACCAAATTTTGTAGGATGCAGCAAAAGCAGTTCTAAGAGGGAAGTTCATAGTAACATAAGCTTACCTCAAACAACAACAACAACAATAAAAAAAAAAAACGAGGAAAGTCTCAAATAAATAATCTAACTTTATACACCAATGAACTAGAAAAAAGAAGAACAAATGAAGCCCAAAGTTAGTGGAAGGAAGAAATAACAAAGACTAGAACAGAAATAAATGAAATAAAAGCTAAAAAGACAATAGAAAAGATCATTGAAACTGGAAGTTGTCTCTTTGAAAAGGTAAACAGAATGGACCAACCTTTAGCAACTCTCAACAACATAAAAAAAGAAAAGACTAAAATAAAATCAGAAAAAGAAGAAATGTTAAAACAGATACTACAGAAACACAAAGGTTCATAAGAGATTACTATGCACATGTACACACCAACAAATTAGAAAAACTAGAAGAAATGGATGAATTTGGGGGAACAAAAAATCTATCAAGAGTGAATCATGATGAAATAGAAAGTCTGAACAGGTCAATTACTAGTAAGGAGATTTAATCAGTAATCAAAAATCTCCCAATAAATAAAAGCTCAGAACCAGAAATTTTCACTGGTGAATGCTACTAAACATTCAAAGAAGAATTAACATCAATACTTCTCAAGCTCTTCCAAAAAGAATAGAAGAAGAAAGAATTTTTCCAACTAATTTTATGAAACCAGCATTACTCTGATACCAAAACCAGACAAGGTATCCCAAGAAAAGAAAGTTACAGACCAATATCCCTGATAAATATAGATGTAAATCCTAAAAAAAAAAAAAAATCAGCAAAGTAAATTCAATAATACATTAAAAGGATCAGACACTGTGATCCAGCGGAATTTATCCCTGGGATGCAGGGGTGGTTCAACAGCTCCAAATCTGTCAGTGTGATACCACGCTAATAAGATGAAGGATAAAATCATATGATCATCTTGATAGATGCAGAAAAAGCAGTTGACAAAATTCAGCTTCCGTTTATGATAAAAAATTCTCAACAAAATGGGTACAGAGGGAATATACTTCAATGTATTAAAGGTCATTTATGCCAAACCCAAAGTTAACATCATATTTAATGGTGGAAAACTGAAATTCCTGCCTCTAAGATGAGGAACAAGACAAGGATGCCCATTCTCGCCACTTTTTTTCAACATGGTATTGGAAATCTTAGCTAGAGCAATTAATCAAGAACAAGAAATAAAAGGTATGCAGATTGGTAAGGAAAAAGTTAAACTTTTTCCATGATATTATATGTAGAAAACCCTAAAGTCCCCCTCAACAACTATTGGAACCAGTAAATTCAATAAAGTTTAGTATAAAAAGTCAATACACAAAAATCTGTTGCATATTTATACACTAATAACAAGTTATCAGAAAGAGGAATTAAGAAAACAATCCCATTTACAATTGCATCAGAGTGAATAAAACATCTAGGAATAAACTTAACGAAAGAGATCAAAACTACAAGACACTAATGAAGAAATTGAGGGAGACACAAATAAATAGAAAATTATACCTTGCTCATGGATTGGAAGAATCCATATTCTTAAAATGTCAATACTTCTCAAAGTGACCTACCAATTGATGTAATCTTTACCAAAATTTCAATGGAATTTCAAAGAAATATAGCAAATAATCCTACAGTTTGTATGGAACCACAAAACAAAAAAAAAAAACAGCCAAGACAATCTTGAGAAAGAAGAGCAAAGCTGAACACATCATGTTCTCTGATTTTAAACTATATTATAGAGCTATAGTAATCAAGGCAATAGAGCATAAATGCAGACACATAGTTCAGTGAACTAGAATAGAGAGCCAAGAAATAAACCCACACAGGTATGGTCAATTAATTTATGATAAAGGAGCCAAGAATATGCAATAGAGAAAAGACAATATCTTCAATAAATGCTGTCAGGAAAACTGGACAGCCACATGCAGAAGAATGAGACATGACAACTACTGTACAACATACACAATAACTAATTCAAAACCAGTTAAAGACTTGAACATAAAGCTGAAAACCACAAAACCCCTGGAAGAAAACATGTTGTAAGTTCCTTGATATAGGTCTAGATGGTAATTAGCTGGATTTGACACCAAAAGCAAAAGCAACAAAACAAAAATAAACACGTGTGATTACATCAAACTAAGAACCTTCTGCACACCAAAGGAAACTATTAACAAAATGAAAAGCAATGTACTACTAAATGGGAGAAAATATCTGCAAATCAGATAAGGGGCTAATCTTTAAAACATGTATGGTAAGGGGCTAATATTTACAATGTATTAAAAAACTCATACAACTCAAAAGCAAGAAAAATCTAATTTAAAAATGAGCAGAATATCTGAATAGAAAGTTTTCTGAAGCAGACGTACAGATGGTTAACAGGTACATGAAAAGATGTTCAACATCATTAATCATAGGGGAAATGAGAATTAAGATTATAGTAGATATCACCTCACACCATTCATAATGACTAGTATCAAAAAGACAAGAAATAGCAAGTATTGGTGTGGAAGTGGAGAAAAGGGAACCATTCTGCACCATTAGTATGAGTATAAATTGGGGCAGCCACCGTGGCAAACAATATAGAGTTTCCTCAAACAATTAAAAATACAACTATGATATAGCACAGCAGTTCCCCCTCTGGCTATTTATCCAAAGACAACAAAAACGCTAACTAACTAGTAAATACTAAACTGTATGCATCCAATGTCATGGCAGCATTATTTACAATAGCCAAGATATGGAAGCAACCTAAGTGTCCCTCAATGGATGAATGGATAGAGAAATTGTGAGGTACACACACATATATATATACACATGCACACACAGAGGAATATTATTTAGTCCTTAAAAAAAGTGAAATGTTCCTATTTGTGACAACATGGATTGACCTTGAGGACATTAATCCAAGTAAAATAAGCCAGAGAAAGACAAATACTGTTCAACCACTTTAAATGGGGACTTTCAAACAAACAAAAGAACAAATAAAAATATAACAAGAAAAAAAAAGTTTTAGATACAGAGACTGTGGTCAGAGGTGGGGGGGAGTGGGAGAAATCAGTGAAGAGGATCAAAAGGTACAACGAGAGAGAGAGAGAGAAAGAAAGAAAGAAAGGAAGGAAGAAAGGAAGGAAGGAAGAAAGAAAGGAAGGAAGAAAGAAAGAAAGGAAGAAAAAGAAAAAAGTACTAGGAAATATTGGTGGTAAAACAATTAAAAAACCTTATACTAGGCAAACACTAACCAAAAGAAAGTTGGTATGGATATACTAATATTGGTCAAAATAGAAATTAAGGCAAAACATATTGTTAGAGATGAGGGTCACTCCAGCAGATAAAGGGTATGTATACTCACCAGTTTTAATTCACCAGGAACATAGAATCATTTTAAACTAATCTACACTAGGAACACAATCTAGTACATATAATGCAAACTGGATAAATACAAAGGAGAAATTTATACTTTTCATTATCATAGTAGTAGATTTCAACATACATCTCTTATAATAATTCATAAGAACATGGATATTTGAGCATACTGTTCCCATTGGACCCAATGGACATTTTTAAAAATTTACACATCAAAATTGAGTACACACAATGTACATCTTTACATTCTTGGGAACGCCAAAAACATCATTTATGAAAGCTGACCTCATTCTAGGCATAAAGCAAATACCAACATATTTCAAAAAACTTAATATCATATCGAGCACATTGACTGGCTACAATGGGACTAAGTTAAAGATCAATAACAAAAAGATAACTAAACTAAATACATCCTCCATCTGCCATTTAAAACGTCCTCAAGCTAAAAACATCAGTTGCTAGACTCCCTTGCAGCTAGTTTCCCAGGTGATTTAGTCTGCAAAAACTACAGGAACTCTGCTGAGCCTCAGATTTGGAACTGAATTGGGAGAGAGGGGAGGGACCAAAGGCATTGATTCTGTTAGTGTGAATTGCAGGAGAAGTAGTGTAACTCAGAAGATTGCCTCTGTGGCAGCAATTTAATAAATTAATTGGCAAAACCCCGATTGCCTTAGTGTTAGAGGATACCTTTAGAGTGTATGTTTCTTTTGATGTGTTTCCAGAAGGCACAATGAAGAACTTGTTTCTCATAAGATATTTTGCATGCCGCTGTAAGTTCCTACATGTCTTTATTCTTAAATAACCAAAAGTGAACATTACTTGACTTTCTCAGCGGCACTTGATGGTGTTGTTGGCTCTCCCCTGCTTGAAATGCTTTCTTTGCTTGGAGTCTGTGCAACTACCTTCTATCAGTATTGTTTTTAACTCTTTAACCACTTTTCCGTGTCCCTTTTGCAGATTCATCATCTTCACCTTGGCCATCAAATGCTCCATTTTCTCAAGGCTTACTCTGAGGCCCTCTTCTAACATCATTTTAGAACTGGGATGTTCATTATGCTAACACTAGCCAGAAATGGGTGTTAATATTTAAATTTATTGAATGTAAATAAAATTTAAAATTCAATTTGTCCGTTACACTCGCCATATTTAAAGTGCTCAACAGTTGCACATGTTTCAGTAATAATTAATAAAAATATAGAATATCTGAGCATATTGAGGTGGATTATATTTTAGTCCATTTTGGATTCATTAACCAATCTTGAATTTGAGGATTATCATCTTTTAAAATTTCTTTAAAGTCCACAGACATTATATGTGCAATGATTGCCTTTCCCCCTTCTCATATTCTTTCCTTCTAAACTCCAACAATTAAATGATATATCCATATATCTCTAGCCAAACACTTTACAGAACAAAGGCCAAATTAAAATGGACATTAGAATATTATTAAAGGGGCACCTGGTTGGTTCAGTGGGTTAAGCCTCTGCCTTCAGCTCAGGTCATGATTCCAGGGTCCTGGGATTGAGCCCCTCATGGGGCTCTCAGCTCAGCAGGGAGCCTGCTTCCCTCTCTCTCCCTGCCTCTCTGCCTACTTGTGATCTCTCTCTGTCAAATAAATAAATAAAATCTTAAAAAAAAAGAATATTATTAGAACCCAGGCACCTGAGTGGCTGACTCTTGTTTTCAAGCCATGTCATGGTTTCATGGATTGTGAGATCAAGTCCTGTGTCAGAATCTGGGTTAGTGGGGAGTCTGCTTGAAGATTCTCTCCCTCTGCCCTTCCCCAACTCATGCTCGCTTATGTTCTCTCTCTCTCTCTCTTAAAATAAACCTTAAAAAAAAAAAAGACGAAACTGAAGGATAAAAATAATTAAAGGATAAAAATAAAACATCAAATACACATGCAAAATTGTAGCAAAGTCATCTTGCAAAGTACTTGTCCCAATAGAGAAGAAACTCTAAAAATTATTGCATAAAGTATTCAACCAAAGAAATTAGAAAAGTAATATCAAAATAAAAAAAAAAGGTAGGAGACAAGGAATAACAAGGTAAAAGTAAATCTCTCCCTCTCATTCACTTATTTCTCTTTTGCTTGCTCCCCTGTAACAAAAGGATCTCGATGACCCTCAAACATGCCTAATGTTGCTATCAAACCATGATAATGCTGACATCACCACATACAATGCCTTTCCCTCTGAGAACAGCAGGGCTCTCTTCCTGCTCTTATTCAGACCTTTCCTAAATACACCTGCTCAGTGAGGCCTTTTGTGACTCCCTTTTACAAAAATTACTCTCCTATTTCCACAATCCTTTAAATCCTCTAGCCTTGATATAATTTTCTCCATTGAATATATCACATTTAATACGAATGCAATTTACATATTTATTTGTGTTTTTACATTAGAATCTATGTTTCATCAGATAAGGGCTTTTCAAACTTTTTTTTTTCCTCCAGTACATAGAAGAATGTTTTGCTGGTAGTTGGAGTTCAGTCAAATTTGTTAGGTATATGAAATCAATGAATGTAAAAACAAACTACAATAATAGAAAAGCAAAGTTTAAAAAATGCTTCTTTGAAAAATAACTGGCAAATTAATTTTTTTAAAGGGGAAATTTAAAAAGTGATATGGATGATATGGACTACTTTATCTGAAGAAATTTGGTAAAATAGATGAAACAAATGCATTCTTTTAAAAATGTTGTAGAAGCACCTGGATGGCTCAGTCAGTTAAGTGTCAGATTCTTGATTTCAGCTCAGATCATGATCTCAGGGTTATGAGACCTACCCCTGAGTTAGCCTTTGTGCTGGGCATGGAGCATGCTTGAGATTCTCTCTCCTTCTCCCCTCCCTGCTCACATTCTCTTTCTCTGAAAAAAAAAAAAAAAATTAAGTTATAAAAAATGACTTCAGAAGAAACAGAAAACCTAAGAGGTAATGATCAATTTGTCCACAATGGATTTCCAATAGCCTAGCTTTCCCAGAAAGCTGGAGTTTGACTTGAAGTCAAACTAGTCAGAACCTAGTGGTTAATATGGTCAGTTCTGGAAGAATGAAGGTAAGAGCAAATCAGGACATTAGCTCATCAGATCACATAGCTAAGTCATGAGTTTTGGGATTCCAACTTGTGAAAAGTTTTGCCCTTCCCAGTCTGGAAAGCTAAGGGGGTTCCAAAGGACTGGGCACAAACTCTATATCTCTTGGTTACACCAATGTCATTGCAGAGCTGGAATTTCAGCTCTTGATCACATCAGAATATTCTTCCAGCCCGCCAATGCTGAAGTGTCTGTTACATCCTTGTGCCTGATTTCACCAGAAAAAAGACTAGTTCTTCTCTAATCATGTGACTTAAAAACTTTGGAGTCTAAGGGGGAGGGTATTATATCAAGCCTTGCAAGATCCTGTGTCTTACTCTAGGATACCTTGGGTAAAACCACAAGCTAGCTACTGTTCTTGCCTCAGTGCATTCTTCCCAAGTAAAGCTGCTCCAGAATACCAGTTGTATGTGAGGTCTGGACATTCACCTTTGGAGCAAGTAAACCTGAATAGGTTTTTTTTTTTTTCTTATTTTTTTTTTTAAAGATTTTATTCATTTATTTGAGAGAGAGAGACAGAGAGGGAGAGCACAAAGGGAGAGTGAGAAGGAGAAGCAGACTCTCCACTGAGCAGAGAGCCAGAGGTGAGGCTCAGGGATATCACGACCTGAGCCAAAGTAGGTGTTTAACCAACTGAGCCACCCAGGTGTCCCCTTGAATAGGTTTTTCAATAAAAGAAATCAAACCCATTTTTACAAAGAAAGCAACAAATCTAGATAATTTTGCTGTCGGATTCTACTAAATATCCCAAGGAACAAATATAAATTCACTCTTGTGTAAGACTTCCAGAGAAGAGAAACAACTCACTTTGATCAGAATAGCATATTTTGAGATCCAGATTAGATAAGGACAATATGGTCAATGATGGCCAATCTCACTGATGCACCTAGATGCAAATGGTAGTTATAGAAATGGGGAAGGAGATAAAGAGGAGAAGAGAGGAAGAAAAGTGTAAGGGTACTAATAACCTCTTAGTATAGAAGAGGTACAACTAAACACTATCTGGATTTCCTGGAACACTTAATAGAGGTTTAAATACATTATTTACACTTACAAAAGGAATGACAGAAGCATTCAAACAATGATTCAAAAACTGACTGGTGAGTGGGCTAATGAGAAGTGAAAGAATGTGAGTTAAATTGCAATCTTCAGTACCAGGAAGTTGAAAAGTATATTATTGTGAATGGGTTGAGAAATGAAATATTGTCGGGTGCTTGAGTGGCTCAGTGGGTAGGGCCCTCTGCCTTCGGATTGGGTCATGATCCCAGGGTCCTGGGATCAAGCCCCACATTGGGCTCTCTGCTCTGCAGGAAGCCTGCTTCCTCTTGTCTCTCTGCCTGCATCTCTGCCTACTTGTGATCTCTGTCTGTCAAATAAATAAATAAAATATTTTTTTAAAAAATGAAAGATTGAACAATTCATTTAGCAATATCACAGTAATGAACAGACGATCTAAAGAGAGTGGCTGATAGTGTTTTCCTCTGGGGAATGAGTCTAGGAACGTATGGAGTGGAGAGAGTATGGCTTTCCTTTATAAATCTTCCTTCACAATTTAATTTTTAACCAATGCATATATATTACTTTGATTAAAAAAATAAAATTGGATTATATCAAACTCCTACTTAATTTTACTTAATGGTGTCTCACTGATATTTGAGTAAAGATAGATAGTTAGAGCTTATAAGACCCAGTAGAACTCAGCCACTACCCCTCAGGCCATCTTCTCTCTCATCACTCTTTCTTTCTTTTCTAGACACAGGCAACTACCAGTTTCTCACAGTTTCTTACTCTCTTTCTTCCCTTCCTGGAGTCTTGTCCTTGCTGCCTGAGACATTTTTTACCATCAGGTTTCCCATCCCCCTTTTGCCTTAGTCCCATGAACTACAATGGTTACTCTTCAAATCTCAGGTGACAGTCACCTATTCTGAAAAGTCTTCTCTGTCTCTACCTCCTCCCAATCTAAGTCAGCTCTCTCTTCCATACCCTCTCAAGGGATCATATTCTTTTCTTCAATGGCACATTTCCTATTTTGTAATTATACATTATTAATATAATTATCTAATTAATATTGGTCTCCTTAATTAGACACTTAATTAGACACAAGGGTCATATACTGGATGTGTTATGTTTTATTCATCATTATCTCTCCGCCCCTTAACTAGGCACAAAACAGGGGAACGATAAGTAATTACTGAGTGAATGAGGGTCACCAACTGAATAATGAATGATGAGTTGAGAAAACCATGTCAGGCTATTGAATATCAGTGAAAGTTTCTAATGCACTTTCTCCTTTACCCTCAGAGTGTAGTAGGAGGGTTCATGATTTCTGTTTTAACATCTTTAAAATTTAAGTTTGTGTTTGTTTTTTTGTTGAGCTTCGGCGAGTTATTTCGTTTTTGAGATTTTCTGGGTGGTAGATGGTTTTACTCTTGCCTATGTCCTTTCAGCGGGAGCCCTCATGATTGATAAGCACTCAGAGTTCCTAATAAGATATCTGGATTGCCTGTATTTTCATGGTTACAATCCAGGGCAACAACTGGTCAGTTTTTCAAAGTGTTCATCACTGCTTGGAATTTCCATAACACCAAATTCTTCAGGGGCAGAACCTTTTTTTCTCATTGCCTTATTCATTCCAGGGCTTTACCTGAGTGTCTTTCCATCACTTAATTTTCACAAGAATCCTGTTACAGACTAGAAGCCTAAAATTTAGAGGGATTAAATGTCTTACTGAACATCCTAGAAGTAGTAAAGGTAGATTAGGCAGAGCCAATTTTTTTGCTCTTTTTTTTTTTAAAGGTTTTATTTATTTATGTGACAGAGAGAGATACAGTGAGAGAGGGAACATAAGCAGAGGGAGTGGGAGAGGGAGAAACAGGCTTCCCACTGGGCAGGGAGCCCAGGACCCTGAAATCTTGACTTGAGCCAAAGGCAGATGCCTAAGGACTAAGCCACTCAGGTGCCCCTTTTCTTAATCTTTGTAAAGTGCTCTTTATAACTCCCCTTTCACCTCCTCTTGGTGCAAAGAGTCACTAACTATGGTATAATTGGCAGTGGTTCTCAATTATTTGCTGACTCCATGAAAAAGAATTATACGTCTCCATTCATTGCCAGGTCATTCCATTACCTCCCTTTCCCACTTGGCTCTGTGAGTTACTCTGGCCCATAGAATGTGAGCAGTGGTAACATATACCAGGTCTGTGCAAAAGCTTTAAAAGTCACTGGTTATAACCATTGCTCTTTTCCTTCTTCCATGAGTCTAGCACAGCATGTCTTCTTTATGGGTTATTTTTTCAGTTTAAATCCCAGAAGGGAAACGTGAAATGGAGCCAAGGTAAATCTGATCCACAGCTGACATAAAAGATGAGTGAGAAACTAGCATTTGTACCTAAAGCCACTGAAATTCCTGGATTGTTTGTTATAGTGCCTTATCCTAGCAAATGCTGGCTAATAATATACTAGCTAGTATTTATTGAGCAATAACTGTATGCCAGTCATTTTACTAAACACTTTGCACTTATATCATTTAAGCTTTGTACAAACTTATGAAGCTGATAGTATTATCCTATTTTACAGACAAAGAAACCAAAACTTAAGAAAATCATGTAAAGAGCAGATAGTTTCAGGATTTAAAACTAGGCTGTATGATACTTGACTGTGGGTAATTAACTTCTCTACCAAAACCCCTCTATCCATCCTAGAACACATGAGACCCAATACATTA
Organism: Mustela putorius furo; assembly: GCF_011764305.1. Taxonomy (NCBI): domain Eukaryota; kingdom Metazoa; phylum Chordata; class Mammalia; order Carnivora; family Mustelidae; genus Mustela; species Mustela putorius. Next base: position 31,910,286 of record NW_025422368.1, on the reverse strand, counting down.
GTGGGTCAAATTTCAATTTTTCGGAACATCTTGAAACATAATAAAATGACATGATTTAAATACATACTTCCAAAATATGAATTCCTTAAAAGGGTAGAATTAGCAACATGGAAAACACATTTATTTATTGCTTCTGGACTCAAGATTCTAATCCATACAGAGAATCTTATAGAACACAAGAATCATCTGGAACATCTCCTATAATATGAGACGTAACCAAAATTTGTGTAAAGAAGACTTTACATGTAATTCCTATGCTGGTGGTTCAACCTCAGTCAGGGGCATAGTTATTTTGAAAGGCACTATATTGCTGCAAAAAGAATAGCCATCTGAGTTGAGATCTGACTTACGGTCTTTCTTTCAAAATCAACAAGATGTTTAATATTTGACATATAACTCTGCTCCCAATTACCTCATATGCAAAATGGAGCTGAAAATCCCTCACAGCTTATTGACTGGAAGCTGAAAATAAATGATATCTGCAGGAATTTTATAACTCTAAGTACCATGATTACTTGTTCTCTGTTAGCTCACAATCTGATGGCCTTAGAGAAAAAAAGAATGCTGTAATAGAACGAGAATGCTCTGGTAGACAAGACCTGCATTCTGGTTCTCATTCTGCTGCTAGTTTGTGTTATGAGTCTCGGCAAATCCCTCATTCTATTGTAGGCTTCTTTCTGCCATATCATTGTCCCCTTCTCTTCCTCAAATAATGAGGAGACAGGAGAACATGTCCATCATCTGTTGGCTGGAAGAGGCATTACTTCTGAACTGGATAATACAAGTACTTTGCATTTTGCTTTTCAAATGAAGCTATAGGTTTGATTACTTCTAACAAACACCATACACACAAGTTCAAGATGACTGGAAATTTTTTTACAGATAGAATTATATGCAGCCATTTTTTTGTTTCGTTAATGTGTATCTTTCGTCTTTGCTCACCTGTACTTTGTACAGCCTCATTTATGAAATAAATGATCAGTAGTTTTTTTGTTCTTGATGATGATCTTTTTTGGTCTTTTGTATTTTGAAAGCCAGGGTCTCAGTAGTCGTTTTCTGTAGGGCATGAGTTAGTTTATAAGGCATAGTTTGATCTGAGAATGTTGCCGTCACACCAACTATCTTATCTATAGCCCTCCATGGCATTTGGCTCAATTTTTAATTCTCCTTATTTGAAGTATGCCGTTGTATGAGTTACATTAGATAAAGGTATATATTAAGAGTATAAATACTTATGTTGCCGTAAGTTTAAATGTCATCCTTCAAGAAGACAATGACATCTCGGATGCTGGATTCAAATGAGATTTCCCACCTTGTATTTATAATATTAGTTTTCTTATTCAGCAAATAAAACAGGTGATAATTTATTAAAGTCTCGCTCCAAAAATAGTCATTCGTATCTGACAGCACTTGGGGTCGCGTTTCCCTGCCTCTGGGGAGCATGTCACAGAGTTTGATTATTTCACCTAACAGGAGCCTGGAAAGATAGACCCTGATGCGGCAGCTTGTAGCTACACGTTAGTGGGGTTTGTGTTAGAGCCAATTGCTGCCTGACTTCTCCTCCCAGTAGAGGTGCGGTGTGGTGCCATGTGGACATCTTTTAGTCACATTAAATCTTGTCATTTAAAGGGCCTCTGAATGTGAACCAGTTTCCTTCTGCTTAGGAGAGAAATCAGTGGAACTGTTGAATTACAAGACTGTGTTCATGTGTATTTCCCAACTTTCATGTTTCTTTGCTGGACTGGGAGAACATTGTCAGAGACTCTATCTGTTTAAAATTTTGTTACTGTCATAACTAGAATATTACTAAATATTAAAAAAAAATGTCATTAAGGTAATTTAAATTCTATACTTCTATGTAAAATAGATGCCAAAGTGGTAGTTGGACAGTATTTCCAGTCTGGGCCAGGGATGTTTTCAGGTGTCAGTGGGCTAAGGGGCTCCTGGACCCATACTCATGTAAAGGACCAAGGAATTTCAGGGGTCAAGTCACTCTAAAGTCAAGAAAAGTGAAATGACCAAGTCTGTTAAAGGAACTCCGTGGGCACCCGGGCATGCATATGGCCTCTGCCTGCACAATCCCCAGGCACCATTACCCTAGGCTCAGCCGGTTTTAAAATTTTCTTCCAGAAATAGGCATGTGAATAAGTAGAGGCCAATCAAAGTCTTTCCTAGGATTGTTCCCTTCCAGAACTGGATTAGATTTTCTATTTGTGATGAATTCGCGAATCCTGTAGAACATGATTAAGGGTGCGCCAGTGACCATTTAGTGCTTACACAGAGAGAATCTGCCTAATCATTGGAGAGATGGAGTTTTCACTCCAGTATTTAAGTTCCCTCTTGTGGGCCAGCCAGGCCCAAAGCAGCAATAGGCATCCTGGACCCCTGGACTTAAAAATTGCATGAGTCTCTCTGGCTGTTTTTACTTACTGGTTCAAGTCAGTGGTTCTCAAAGTACGGTCCCTGGAGCAGCAGCATTAACATCCCCTGAGAATTTGTTAGAAAGGCTCTTTTCTGACCCAGAACCTTTAGAGATGGGACCCAAAAGTTTAACAGGCCCGCCAAACAAATGTGATACACGAAAGGTTGGAAAGTGGTTTGTTACTTTAAAATGAGTTTCTGGCCATATTCAACTGGTAAAGTCCACTTACTATAATGACAAGAAATTTCATTGTGTTAGGAAATATCATGGTATTCATGGTAATAGATTAGAAGAATTTTGGTTTAAAAGTATTCTCACTTGGCCATGAAGGACCTAATTTTTTATAAATGATTTTATCTATTTATTTACTTATTTATAAAGATAGAAAGGCAGAGAGGGAGAAAGTGAGCAGGGGGACGAGCAGAGGGAGAGGGACAAGCAGACTTCACCTGAGCACTGAGCCTTGATGTGGGGCTTGATCTCATGACCCTGAGATCATGACTTAGGCTGAAGTTAAGAGTCAGACACTAGCTTTGTAACAACCTAGTTTCTAGCGAGTAGTCATTTGAAGACAGACACTGAAGAATCTGTTCCACCTAGGACTTAAGTCATTAGAATTTTGAAAACGTGAGGAATACAGACAGGAATCTTCTCTGCAACTTTATTTCAGCTTGAACACATTTTACTTAACTAAAAGAACTGCTTAATTTTAATTTCAATATCTAGGTTAAGATGAGAACTTTTAGAGATTGTCTCAAGGGGGGGATTTAGTCCCTCAATCTGAATATCTCTGCCTTTGATCCAAATCATTCCAATTTACTTTAACATAAGAGGTGTCTTTTTTTTTTCCAGCTTGGCTTAATGCTGGATACTGTGTCATCAATATAAAAATATAGTCAGAAATCCCTTGTGAGTTAATGGTATAACAGCATTGTGCTCTCTGATTAACAATAAAGAATATAAAAATGTATACGTGTAAGAAATATTGTATTGCTGACCAAAAAAAAAAACCCCTGTTCTTTACATAGTTATGAATGCAGACTATGCCACATGGAAAGCACCGGATTCTCTTTAATGTTATTTTTTAATATTAGATGTCTCTGCAGTGCATGTTGATGATCTGGCATAGCCAATTCTCAGGATACCTTCTTTTGAGAGGGTCCATGATTTGAAGCATAATATCTACAATCTGATAAGTTATTGTCTTAATTACAAAAATAATATCTTACTGTACACCTTGTATGTTTCATGAGTCTAAGGATGACTTCCAGCAATTACTTATCAATTGTGAGACCTGGGCTAACAAATAGAAATAGGTTAATCTATAAAACTTTTTGCAAGGAAATTGACAAAAATCCTTAATTAGTATTTAATTTTAACTTGAAAATGCCCTTTGCAGGTAATGGAGCTATTGTCTCTATAGGTCAAGGGACTTGCAGGGGATGTGGCCTGTATGGCCACTAATGGGAGACAATTTCCTATCAGCAGCATTTGTTAATATATTGCATATTCCTTTTCCAGATATCCAAATATGCCCCCCACGTTCTATTAGCATGTGTCAGTATTTTAAAGAAACTTACGCCTGGAATTTAAGGAAGAGGTGAAAATCATCATCAAAACAGGAAGCCAGATTGCCCTTAATCCTTAATCCTTATCAACTGGCTCCTAAGCCACCGAGAAACAGAATCCAGCTGTTCCTTTGGAAACTCATATCCATTCTTACTATTTATATGTTTATTTGCCCTATTCACCAGGAAAAAAAAAAAAGTCTTAACTTTGAAATCAAACAAACATTTGTTAAAAATCCTGGTTGTATCTGGGTTGTACTGACTAATTGGATGGTGTTGGGCAATACAAGTTTATCTATTTCTAAGATTTTTATTTATTTATTTGTTAGGTAGAGCAAAAGAGAGAGAGAGAGTGTGTACATGCGTGAGTGGGGAGAGGGGCAGAAGAAGCCGGCTCTCCACTGAACAAGAAGCCCGATGTGGGACTTGATACCCAGACCCTGGGATCATGACCCGAGCCAAAAGCATACGCTTAACTGATTGAGCCACCCGGGCATCTGAGTACAATTTTATTTTTAAGGCTTTATTTCCTTGCTGTACAATGAGTGATCAACGCCAATATCCCAGAGTGTGATGGTTCAACGAGAACATGTCCATGAAGCAGGAAGTGTGCTCCCAATCTGGTGTCTATGCTGCTCTCAGTGATCTTGTATATTTCCTTCCCTCAGCCTTTGTATGTGCTATTATTCTCCTGCTAAAAGCCCTGCCGTGTTCAGCATAACAAACCCAAACCCATCTTCTAAAATGCAAGGGGATTTGGGACCTTGAGGCCCAGGCTTGATGTAGCTCTATGGGTGTGATTACTAACAATGCACTTCCAGTGGAGGAAGATAAACTTTCCAAGCAGAGGGAGATCATTCTTCACTCAAGCATTGGTAATGTACTCACCCCTTCCAGCCTCAGGGTCACTTTCTGCTGAATGCTTTCCCTGATGCTAGCAGCTTGGACTACAAGACCTTCCTTGGTGCTGCCCCACTCTATATTCCTTCTGCTGTCAAAGATTTCCCTGTGTCTTCCCTCTTTTCTATTACACTGCATGTTCCTTGAATGTAGAATTGATACATTATTTTCCTTGAAACCTCAGCATCTATTACCCTGCCAAGCATTTGCAATAATCAGTACATGTTGCTGATTGGTTATAGCCTCCTTCCCTTTACAATGTACCATTCATGTTTATGCCACCAAAATATAAAATTAGGAAGGTGGAGAAAGCCAAATGTTGTAGGGATCGAGATACATTATAAGGTCCGTGTGCTGCAGGTACGAGTGGATTGGGGCAGCCACATTCTGGAGAGCAACCTGGCTTCCTTAGCCAAAGCAGTGGTATGCCCACCTACAACCCAGTCATTTCACTCCTGGATGTGTATCCTGCAGAAAGTCTCAGACTGGGCTGTGAAGGGAATTTGTAAGTTGGGGCTAATGTCAGTTATTTATGGTGGCAAACTTGGAAGCCATCTGGGTGTCCTTCTTTAGGGGAGTGGTGAATTGTACTGCCCACTGCAACTAGGCAGCCTTCAGAAACAAGGAACCAGATAGGTGGACAGCCAGCAATATGTGGGGACCTTTAAACATAATGCTGTGTGACAAAATAAGAGCATTAATACACAACACAGTATTATTTATACAAACTACAAATGCATGGATTCAAAACAGCAAGGCACATTTTGAAAAACACATATACACGAAAGAATACAATGTTAAAGACATTTGAATGTTTGCTTTGGTAGAATGAGGAAAATGAGAATGAGGAGGGTTGATAAATGGGAAGAATGAACTTAAAAAGGAATAAAATTTACAGGAGTTTAAATATATAAAACAAAAGCCCTACAGGTCCTTAAGAAATTTGTATTGGCAAAAAAACCTTCAAAAACAAAAATAAAACAGCCGAAAACCAAACAAAAAACAACCAGCTAGAACCTCAGAGATTTTTAAAATTTAGTGACTGTTAATCAATAGATTTTGGAAAGGGGATAACCTAGGAGCTACTATCTGTTAGTAACCTTTGGGTTCTTAGAAGAAAAAATATATTCAATCTTATGCCAGGGAGGAGAAGGTAGAACCAAGGAATCAGCATTTCATGGAAGATGTCTGTTGGCATTGTAGGAAGTTTCTGTAAAGGGCTTGTTTTGAAGTCAGAACTCACTGTACACACTAATTTTCCTTTCTGCCCAAAAAGGAAACAGAGGATGATAGTCACTGAGAGATACAGAAGGCTCATGAAAAAAATAATAAGTCTTTTCTCATCATTGAAATAAGGTAGTGTTAATCCAGCATCAAAAAACAAAAACAAAAACAAAACCCCAACAGAGCAGCAGCAGCAAGTAGAAAAGAAGCCAAAAGCAAGTGATAAGACTACTTTGAAGGTATGGTCTGGCATCAAAAGAGAAGGATGTGATCAAGCCTACTGCCTTCCACATTGCGGATGTTCCAATGTGGAAAGGAAGGGCAAAGTTTGGAATTAATGGAAACTTTCATTTATTTTTACTAACATATTTCAATTTTTTAAAAATCCCACTTCATGCTTTATTTCTTTTCCCAATCAAAAATTTTCTAACTACTTTCTGAATTGACAGGGAGGATAGCTTTAACTAGGTTGTGGGCTAAGTAAAGTCTTGGTAAAACTTAGCTAATTCTCAGTTGCCTTACCTATAAGCACAATTTTTCACCTGCTAGTAGCTATGGTTGTAACCATTATATCTCTGATTTATCAGTCTCTGAGGCAGTGGTTCTCAAACTTTGATCTGTGTGTTTTTACAAGAATTTCTTTGGTAAATTCTTAATTTTCTGGACATACCCCAGAGAGTCTGGGGTAGGATCCAGGAATCTGCATTCCTATCAACACTAGTCAAGATGATAGTGTTTATAATCGACACTTTATAATCTCTCTATTGGGGTATCTCTAAAGGGCCGGTCTTAGAAATATGAACCTAAAAATCAATTACAAAGGTTGCATCTTTTAAAAGCCAAATCATCTTAAGCAGAGATGAGTAACTTTGGGCTGTGAGCCTATAAAGCAGATAGCTTTCTTTTCTCTCCCATAAAACATGGATTCCAAGATAATTATAAATTAAAGGAACCTCTACATCTGGTGTACTTTGGAGTCATCATTACTCTCTTCATATATAAGAACATTTTTTTAGATCTAAAATTGGGGGGAGGGCGCCTGGGTGGCTCAGTGGGTTAAGCCGCTGCCTTCGGCTCAGGTCATGATCTCAGGGTCCTGGGATCGAGTCCCGCATCGGGCTCTCTGCTCAGCAGGGAGCCTGCTTCCTTCTCTCTCTCTCTCTCTGCCTGCCTCTCAGTGTACTTGTAATTTCTCTCTGTCAAATAAATAAATAAAATCTTTAAAAAAAAATAAATAAAAATAAAATAAAATTGGGGGGAAAGGGAAGACCTCCAGCTGGAGCAGAAATAGGAGTCATAACTTTTTCTGAAAACTCTAAAGAGAAAGCATTCCCTAATACCTTTCCATGGAACCCTTCCTTTGCCATTGAACTGGAATTACTTGGTCACCTATAAGGCTCTAGTTTTTATAGCAGCATGGGCTTTGAACGAAATTGGCATCACTGTGACAATAGGAAACAAAAGGTTGGAAACTTTGCCAATGCTGGTTCTTCTTCCCCGGCCCCTTCGTTGCCCAGTCCGGGCTGTGTTCCTAAATGGCTTTATGCAGCTGAGGCTTCTATGGAGTACTAGTGAGGCCCAGAAAAGTGAGGAGGTAGGTCTCCTCTCGGGTAAGATTTATGACAGTATATTGTCATCCCTGTGAAAGACAGAGCGGGTGCCAGGGCTAAGTGTCGCATTCTTTTGAAGGAATATTCTGGTCCCTTGAAGAAAAAGCACTGTTTCAACTCTAAAAAGACATCTGCTTTCCATAATTAAGTGACCTGTAAGAAAAATCTAGAAGCAAGTAAGTAATTAAGTAAGGAGATGAATCCAGGGTAGCTCAGACACAAACTAATGGAAAAAGAAAAGCCCTTATCTCCCCAATTTACAAACACAGTTGCCCATCTCAATTTCAAATAAAGTATTAAAAAAAAAGAGTTCAATAAAATCAAATAGTGTGTTATGCTATTGTAAGTTGCAATTTTAGAATTTGGAAACAGTGTTTGACATGGAAAGGAGACTCCGGCTATATAAAGAAGGACGTAGATTGTAGTAAGCTATAAAGGGTCATCACAAAAAAAGTTCAGAGTTGTAACTAAAATACATTTAATAATATTTTTCAAATCCTTTTAAAATTTGTATTTAGAGAGTCTTTTAGGGAAGATCCTTCACAAAACGCAACTGAGTTCCTTCTTTCAATGTGATTTTGTAGAAGCCTCCAGGTTTTGACGTATCACCTCAGCCATTCCAGTGTTTTCTTCAGATTGGGTACAATAACAACCCTGTGTACATGTGTCTTTATTATGCTAATGCAAAGCTTACTTGTTTAACTCCCCATGTAAACACAAAAATTATTTACTCTGAGTAGCTAGTCTCAATTTAATCACTCGTAGGATGAGGTGACAGGCATTCATTTCCATATCTATTCCCTTTAAAAGAATATTTAAACGTGCAGGCAGCGCCTCCCTTCCTTTTGAGATAACAATAGAGGTATCAGATCCAGAACATTTTACCAGGACTGTGTGAGAAGTTTCGATTGCATTTGTGGGTGTTCTGTCCGCATTTGGTTCCCGATTTTTTTTGTCGGAGTACGGCTCCTATTTGCACTTCAATCTGATTTAGGACCAAAAAAGTTGCTCTGGCTTTCCCGCACTCCTTCCTCCCATTTCAGTGGGTGCATTACCAGTATCTTCCGGGAGCAAAAAGACAAGAAGCTCAGTTAGATCCAACGTCTCAGTCCCAGTCCTGAAACTGATGAGGGCTTTTTTCTCCCCCGAGCCCCCCATCCCCGCACTATTTGGTTCACATTCTTATAAAGTTAAAGCAAGCTTGCTTCAGTTTTATCTTGTTTTCATTTGCTCAAACTCCCTTTCTCAGTTCCGGATGTTCTGAAGATTATGTGTGGAGATCTGACACCCATCTCTTCTTGGCTATGGAATCCTGGCAGATTAAACTATGAATACAATAGCACAACATTCTTTTTAAGGGTACCAGAGAAACACACTTACCCTACCCTCACCCTTGGTTCTGTCGTACAGGTTTAAAAAAATACATTTGTCAAGTTTAAAAAGGGTTCTTCTTTTGTTTTCGTGTTTTTTGGTGTGTGTGTTTTTTTTTTTAAACAATAAATGTGGAAGGTATGAATAAATATAAAAAGGGTTTGGGGGGCGTCTGGGTGGCTCAGTGGGTTAAAACCTCTGCCTTTGGCTCAGGTCATGATCCCAAGATCCTGGGATCGAGCCCCACATCGGGCTCTCTGCTCAAAAGGGAGCCTGCTTCCCTTCCTCTCTCTGCCTGCCTCTCTGCCTACTTGTGATCTGTCAAATAAATAAATAAAATCTTTAAAAAAAAAAGTGTTTGGTAGTCATTTCTGACCATTTATTTTAAGAGATAACCTTAGAACCTCAAGAAGGCTTGAGTTACACAGAATAATTTCATGAGTGAATTTGGACTTTATTCTTGAACAGTTAATAATTTTCCAAAAATTATACAGTTGCCAGAGAAATTTGTTCTACATTTCCGTCACCTCACTTCTATCTTAAAACGACATGTTCGGCTTAATCTCGTAGTAGTGCCTTTGTTCAAAGACAAAAATTCAAAATTATGTCATGTAAATAATGTGTCAGAAATTAAACGAAGTGTAATCGCTATAGTTGGGAAATATAAAATATTTGATCAAGGTGGCTAAGCTACAACAAGCAATAAACTAGACAAGCAGAGGTTTTCGTCACCCTAAGAGCTAGTCCCAGCCATACTACAGAAGGATTAATTGCTCCGTCCCTTTTTTCCTTTTCTCCTTCACCCTCGTCTTCCTCCTTCTTGCTATTCTTTTAACGATCAGACTCTGAGCTCTCTGAAGGCAAAGACTGTGTTTTGCTCTCTGTCATAGTGCCCTAGAATGTAAATTAGACTCCTTAAAGGAGTTTGTTCATGGCCATATCTCTGACCTTATGAAGGCACAGTAAGTATTGTTGAAAGAATGAATGAGCGATGAAGGAATGGATGAGAGGTCAAACTCCCAGTAATAGTATCGACTGGGGAATGTTCTAGGTAATATAAATTCTCTCCTACTATGTTTTTCTTTAGAGGATAATTAAAAGTTGATGTCATAATCAGCTTTGATACATTCCATATACATGTTCTCTGATTTTGAAAGCCCACAACTGAAACCATTTCTGTGTTTTTGATAAAACAAGAGACATGTCCATATAGTAATGATAAAACTGCAAAAAATAACCACTGCAGTTATTTGAGATTAACCCAGGACCCCCTAATTTTTGTTTGAGTGATTTTTTAAAAAAAATTTATGTAGCTTCTTGGTAGACAGAGCCAAGACCAAAATGCAGCTCCCTACAGACCTGCAGAAAGGGAGATGGTGCTACTGCCTTATTTGGAAATGTTTCTTTGTGTTTCACATGTCCTCTGTCCATACAACTTAAATTTAAATTCCCTGAAAATATAACCTTTGCTCTGGTGCCAAGCCAGGAAAAAGATGTTACAACTACATAACTATATATCTTTTATGCTCAAATTGACTCACTCATCAAGTTTCATTTAACTTCTTTTTTCTTTTTTCTTTTTTCATGCGATTTATTTACCATTTTTAAAAGTATCCTTTAGCTCTCCTCTGTCCTTTTCCCCTGAGCTTGGTGAAACATCCTAATTTGAAAAAGGTCAAGGGAAATTTGGGTTAATGATTCCATATTCATGTTGCAATTTTTTTCCATTCAAGTTCATAATGCTGTACTTACTTATTTTCTTTTGGACCTGATCAATTTAGTGACAAATATCAACCAGTTCCACCCTTTTAATTTAAATTTATTATAAATATCTAACTTGCATTGTAAGTTTTGTTTCATTTCAAAATGGATAAGTACCTGCTTTGTGTGCCAGACAGCCTTGCCCTTTGATGGTAGTGTTTATTCCTCTAGATTTCTATAGTTGTTATTGTGAAGATTTGGGGCAAAATTAATTTAGTATAGTTTTTGCCAGAGCAGAAAACTATCTGCTTTGAAGCGTTTGCCAAACACAGTGTTGACACATAGTAGGTATTCAGTAAGTATGTATGAATAGTGACAAAAGTCATCGTTAACTGTTCATATTGCTATTATAAGAGCAAGTTTATATGGAGAAAAATAAGAATGTCTATTTATCATTCTGGGTTTTTTTTTTTTAATAAAGCATAGTTACAGTAGATCCCAAATATACAGAAATCCATTATACATTTTCTCTTAACCTGAACCTCACTGTGACATGTAAATTGACTTGTTTATGTTAATAGCATCCATTTAGGGGTAAATTCCCACGGCACTGCATGATAATTAGATTGGGCATAATTCACATACTGTATGCTACTTTGAAAATGGGCTCCTTCAAAAAGGTATAAGCTAGAACAAAACATGTACCTCCAAACTCTCTCTAAAAGGATTCTTATTACATCAAACCACACACATAGTGTGGCAAAGATAATGTCAGCACTTAATGCAAAAAAATAATGCAACATGTTCTTTTTTGGTTCATTTACTGCCATATGCTACTTGAGTAATGAAAACCTATTTGGTCTAGAGACAGACATGAATGTACTCTCAAAATCCCAGTCAATAATGAAACCTTATATTTGCTATTTCGGGAACTACCACTAAGTGTTCAATTATGAAACATTTCCAGATTATTAGGAAATTTCATCTGATCTGTCCCCTATAAGGAGGACAGGAGGACTTTTAGTTTTCTTTCTTCATTACTCAGCTACTGTGTAATGAAAATTCTTCCAAATTTGGAAATGCCTAATAACTATGCAGTTCTGATAGTACTAAATTAATTAATATTTAAACATTTTTATCTCCATAAGAGAATGCTATTAAAGAATTACTGGATGCCAAAATACCCATATTTATCATTACTTTATATGATATCAAACAGAATTGTGAATTAAATATTAATTTAAATTATTCTAAAATGTATCAAAAATTCTATTAATTATCTAAATTATTCTAGGTTGTGGAAGAATCTGGAGTACAAATAATAAACTTTATCAATATTTAAACAGAAGTGAATTAAATAACTTATTTAATATTACTGAGAAGCAATGTCTACAGCTCAAATCTGAACAAATAAAAACCATGTTTTGCTGTTTATTTTATATGATTGCAGGAGACAAACTGGTTCCAAGATACAAAAAATAATTAAAAATACACAGGCAAAGGATAGCAAATATTTTATGTATGTGGCTTTTTTTTACTTTTCTTTGAGGTTATGAAGAGATTTTTACTCCAGGACCAAAAAAAAAAAAAAAAAAAAAAAAAAAAATCTGATTAACTTTTTCTATAGATTCATTCTTAATAGAATGAAGCTAGTAAGTTTTTCAGATATTTAGGCTGACCTGAGACCAAAATACAAATCTATGGCTTTTAATTCAGTTTGAAATTTTGAAATTACCTATCCAAGTCCCTATTGAATAAGTGCAACTGTGTGGTATTATACCCTCTGCTTAAATTAACTTCAAAGATTTTGTAATCTGTCTTTAAACGCACAGATTTTTACAGCTACCATTCATTGAGATAATATTTTCCCAGTTGATATCCAGCGTGTATATATTAAAATATAATAAACTTAGTTTGAACTTAGCTCCTAAAGCCTCATACAACTAAAAACAGTGGCTGATAAATTGCAAAGGGAAAAAATAAGCCAAATCATAATGGTACTTGGCTAATGCTAAATTTCAAGTACATATCAAAAAGCAATGAGGTCAAACAAAGAGAGTGGTTTATTAAAAGATTAGAAAACAGAGGCCTTTGAAATAGAAGTGGTACCCTCTATATTTGTTCATTACCTTCCCATGTATATTCTACCAGTTATTTTCTGAACATATATGAATTGTTTCTTTAGAACCTTGAAAGAATTTAGGGCAGGAACTATGTGGCTTAGGAGAATAGGAATTCTGTACTTCAAATTCTGGATATCAAAATCATGTCTTGCCTCTTGCAGTCCTATTTATAGAATTTTTCTTACGTGATGGCCAGAGGGAGATGGAATTTCTCCAGCTCCAAGCCACTGGTGCTAGCTCTAGGATCTTGAGTATTATAGTATGACATTAAGGAGCAGACATTGGAACAAGTCAAAAAGAGTCTTGGAGGGTGTGGGATCCAGGGTGCAAGTGAAGCGAATAGTGCCAAGTAAAAACGAAGAAAATGGAAGGAGGAGTTAAGATGAGAGTTTGGGGAGAAAAGTATTATCTTCTCCTTTTTGTTTCCTTTTCTTCTATCACTCGCTAAAATAGTTGGCTTAGACAGGAGTGTAAATGTGGATAGTTTCAAGGGAGGGAAAAGATGAAAGAATAGTTGGACCAAATGGTATTTTTCCTAATTTTCTCTTCATTCTGAGCCTTATTTCACTCCTAATATTCTTCTCCCTACTCCCCACCTTCATTTCCAATCTATGTTCTCTTTCCTCAGGCTTAAGGGAGAAGGGGAGAGATGGTAATCCATAAGAACCTTATCAAATTACAAAGAAGACAAACGATCTGCCATCTTTCTTCTTTCTTTCCTTCCTCATACTGCCTCCACTTCCTAGTCTTCTTCCTTTTTTTTTTTTTTTTTTAAATCCCACTGAATCTTGGCTCCCACACCTTCTCTAGGTTACCAAGCCACCAAATTTAATGGCCTCTTCTCAGGCCTTATCTTTTTTTTTTTTTTTTAAATTAACATGTAATGTATTATTTGCCACAGGGGTACAGGTCTATGAATCATCAGGCTTACACATTTCATAGCACTCACCAAAGCAATGTCCATAACCCAGCTACCCTGTCCTACACCCCCCTTACCCCACCACCCCTGCAACCCTCAGTTTGTTTCCTGAGATTAAGAGTCTGTTATGGTTTGTCTCCCTCCCCTGTCCCATCTTGTTTCATTTTTTCCCTCCCTACCCTCCATGACCCTCCACCCTGCCTCTCAAATTCCTTATATTAGAGAGATCATATGATAATTGTCTTTCTTTGATTGACTTATTTCACTTAGCATAATACCCTCTAGTTCCATCCACATCATTGCAAATAGCAAGATTTTGGGTTTTGGATGGCTGCATAGTATTCCAGTGTGTGTGTGTGTGTGTGTGTGTGTGTGTGTGTGTGTATCACATCTTCTTTATCCATTCATCTGTTGATGGACATCTAGGTTCTTTCCATAGTTTGGTTATAGTGGACATTACTGCACATGCCCTTTCCAATCAATACATTTATATCTTTAGGGTAAATACCCAGTAGTGCGATTGCTGGGTCATAGGGTGGCTCCATTTTCAACTTTTTGAGGAACCTCCATACTGTTTTCCAGAGTGGTTGCACCAGCTTGCATTCCCACTGACAATGTAGGAGGCCTTCCCTTTCTCCACATCCTCGCCAACATCTGTCATTTTCTGACTGGTTAATTTGAGCCATTCTGATTGGTATGAGGTGGTATCTCATTGTGGTTTTGATTTGTATCTCCCCGATGCCTAGTGATGTGGAACACTTTTTCATGTGTCTATTGGCCATTTAGATGTCCTCTTTGCAGAAATGTCTGTTCATGTCTTCTGTCCATTTCTTGACTGGATTATTTGTTCTTAGGGTGTTGAGTTGGATAAGTTCTTTATAGATTTTGGATACTAGCCCTTTGTCTGATATGTCATTTGCGAATATCTTCTCCCATTCTGTCAGTTGTCTTTTGATTTTGTTCACTGTTTCCTTTGCTGTGCAAAAGATTTTTGTCTTGAGGGAGTCCCAATAGTTCATTTTTGCCCTTGCTTCCCTTGCCTCTTGCAAGAGGAAGAATTTGCTGCAGCTGAGGTGGAAGAGGTTGCCACCTGTGTTCTCCTCAAGGATTTTGATGGATTCTTTTCTCACATTGAGGTATTTCATTCATTTTGAGTCTATTTTGTGTGTGGTATAAGGAAATGATCCGGTTTCCTTTTTCTGCAGGTGGCTGTCCAATTTTCCCAACACCATTTGTTGAAGAGACTTTTTTTCCATTGGGCATTCTTTCCTGCTTTGTTGATTAGTTGACCATAGAGTTGAAGGTCCATTTCTGGGCTCTCTAATCTGTTCCATTGATCTATGTGTCTCTTTTTGTCCCAATACCATACTGTCTTGATGATTACAACTTTGTAATAGAGATTGAAGTTTGGAATTGTGATGCCACCAACTTTGGTTTTCTTTTTCAACATTCCTCTGGCTCTTCAGGGTCTTTTCTGGTTCTGTATGAATTTTAGGATTATTTGTTCCATTTCTTTGAAAAAAAGTTGATGGTATTTTGATAGGGATTGCATTAAATGTGTAGATTGCTTTAGATAGCATAGACATTTTCTAGTCCATGAGCATGGAACTTTTTTCCATTTCTCTTCCTCAATTTCTTTCATGACTACTCTATGGTTTTCTGAGTACAGATTCTTTGCCTCTTTGCTTAGATTTAGTCCTAGGTATCTTATGGTTTGGGGAGAAATTGTAAATGGGATTGACTCCTTAATTTCTCTTTCTTCTGTCTTGTTGTTGGTGTATAGAAATACAACTGATTTTTTTTGCATTGATTTTATATCCCGACACTTTACTGAATTCCTGTATGAGTTCTAGCAGTTTTGGAGTTCAGTCTTTTGGGTTTTCCACATAAAATATCATATCATCTGCAGAGTGAGAGTTTGACTTCTTCTTTGCCAATTCGGATGCTCAGGTCTTACTCTACTGGTCTTCTCCAAAGCCTTTGTATTTCTTCTTGAAACTTTACTGTTTCCATTTCTACAAACTGTTTCGGCTTTTGTTGCTGTTGCTGTTACTGTTTTTTAAGAGAGAGAGAGCACATTCATGCTGGGATTCTGGGTTGAAGCGGGTAGAGGGAGAAGGAATGAGAGAATCTTAAGCAACGCAGGGGCTCAGTCTCATAACCCTGAGATCTGACTTGAGCTGAAATCAAAAGTGTCAGTTGCTTAAATGACGGAGTCCCCTGGTGGCCCCCTCACAAGTATTTTGTATTTATTTTTCTAATTACTTTTCCTTAGCTCTCTTATCTTCTTACTATATACAGATTCCACAGGGCAAATGGATTCCACAGCCATTTTCTGGATGAGTCCAAATCTTTAACTCCTGCCACCTTTTTTCTACAGAGTTATCATAGGTCCCTTGGAGAGGCTAATGAGAGGCATCAGTACCTTTCCTAGAAAGAATAAGAAAAAAGATGACTAGGCAATAGGCATACAAAGTTTTATATTTATTTTCTTGGGTTTTACGTGTCCATGAGACTCATCCATGGATAACCTACTCCTGACCTGTGGAGTCAACTGCCTACTCACATCATTACTGAATCTTTTTTACACATTTATGTTGGCTATTTAGGTCCTTAACCTTCTCTATGGATGCCATCAAAGCTATGTCATATTCCTCTCGATTTCACTTTCAAGTAATGGCATCACTATCCAATGAATCATCCAATGTCCTTTTTTCCTCACATAAGATAAACCAATATATTACCAAGTTCTGATAATTCCATAGAATCATTTCCTTTTTATCCACAATACTTGTCATTGTATTAGTTCAGGCCTTCTTCATATGTTTTTCTGGAATATTACTTTATCCCCCAAGATTTTATTCTGGATTTCCCTTACTGTAATTCATCTATACATTGTGAACAGAGTTGTCTTTCTAAAACCCAGAAATAACCTAATTCCCTGCTTAAATACATTTGGCGGCGCCTTATTGCCTTGAGCAGGGGTCACAAACTCAAAGGCCCATAGGAACCAGACAAGAAATATAAATCAGTGAAGCAATCTGGGTCAGGAAACAGCCTGAGGTGTGGGGACCATGGGGACAGCTGCCATCGGTTCTTGCCATTTGTTGTCCTGTGGAAACTCAGGTCAAATATTAGTAAATATTTTCTTTTTATTTTTTCAAGGGAAGGCAAAATTTGGGATTTTTAAAAGTAAAATCTCTCAAATTTAAATAATTTGCTCTAATTATTTAAAGTATGGTTTAGGAAAAACTGTCTATGTTTAGGAAAGAACCATGGGGTGGTCTGATACTTTATCTTACTACATTTTAGCCTACAATAATTTCATGGATGCTCTCAGACTACAAGAGAAACAAAGGACATGTTTACTCATGGTAGTAGTAATAGTCAGGGTTAGCATGTTTCCTGCTTCCTGGCACCCAGTTCCCATAGGGTGACATGAAGTGGGCTGTGAGAAACCTACACACATAGTGGGTTGTGTTACAGGAGAGAAACACTGAGCCATGACACCTGAATCTTTAACGATTAGAAGTATACCTGTCTTCCCGCTATTCCAGAAGGCAACGCTATCTCTATCTTCCAAGTCTGTTCATTCTGCAAACATCCTTGTAAAGATGGTGTGAGACAACGAAGGAAGTCAGTGGCTCTGTTCACATGATATGCATGAACAGGGGGAACCATGGAGAATTATCCTCAACAACAACAGCAAAAATGTGTTTTCAGGGGCGCCTGGGTGGCTCAGTGGGTTAAAGCCGCTGCCTTCAGCTCAGGTCATGATCCCAGAGTTCTGTGATCGAGCCCCACATTGGGCTATCTGCTCAGTGGGGTGCCTGCTTCCTCCTCTCTCTCCGCCTGTCTCTCTGCCTACTTGTGATCTCTGTCTGTCAAATAAATAAATAAAATCTTTAAAAAAAATGTGTTTTCAAATCAGATCTAATCTGTGGATGGGGGGAGTGTCTGTGGCCTCTGGTATAGAGCTGAGGTCATCAAAGAGCTATGTTCTGGCCACTTGTTTTTTTGTAAATAAAATTTTACTGGGCAGAGCCATGTCTGTTCATTTACATATTGCCTTTGCCTTTTTGTGACACTGCAGCAGAGGGCAATGGCTATAATAGAGGCCAAGGTTGAAATAGTTCCTATCTTACCCTTTCAGAAAAAAGTCCACTTTTTCTTTATCAGCCAATAGTATACAGGATACAATTTATTTTATTTTATTTTTTGGTGTAGGTTTTTTTAAAAGAGGATATTATTTTTAATGTGATCTAAAATACTTTAAGCTTTCATATCAATAAATTTATTTATTAACTAAACAGTTATGTTTTGAAGACTTAATGTTATCAGACATGGTACAAGATGTTGATGAAATAAAAAATGCACTCTTTGCTTCCATGGGTTCCAGGTGCAAAGAAGGACTCAGACAACAGAACAGGGAAGATAATATAGCATGACCTATTCCTTTCCTGTGGTAGATGTAACCCCATGGACTTATGGGAGTCCATAAGAAGGGAATTTATGTAGGCTGGCAGGGTAAGGAAAGCTTTCTAAAGGAGAGCTCCTCAAAGATGAGGAGGCCTTCCCCAGATACACAAAGAAGTAAAGATATTCCAGATTCAAGAAGCTGAAGACAACATTTGAGGAAGAAGATGCCATTGTTTGGTAGGAAACATTAGTGTCAAAAAAAGGCAGGAGAGGGTGGCTGGGTAAGTGAGTTGGTCAAGTTTATGATAGAGTGACTTGAGTGACTTGTGGAGTTTAGCCTGAAACATTGAGGAAAGGAGACCAGTGGGCAGGATTAGATCTTTACATCTCGCATATACCCTGTGCTCCAACCACATCAAATTAATTACCTTTCTTTGAATCCAGCATGCCTGTGTGTGTGTGTGTGTGTGTGTGTGTGTATGCCTGTGTGTGCATGTTTGGGGAGCAGAAGGAGATCTTCACATACTTGGAGTTTCAGTCCTGGCCAGACGACAAGCAACTTGAGGGTAGGCACCATGCCTGACTACATTCCTCAAAGAGCACACAGAACTCGGCACCTAATAGATGCACATACATCACTGGTGAATGCATGAATGCAATTCCACAGTCCTCCTTACTCATTCATTAAAGCTCAGCTCAAAGAGACCTCCCCTTACTGAGGTTAAATTCCCCTTCTCTGCCTCTGCTACTTTCAACAGAGTATATAGTATTATTAGAGCAGGTTGTGTTATTACATTAAATAAAAGTGAAAAGTGATGGTCTCTGTCAGCCTCAGGAGAATTTTAGAACTCAGAGCAAAATCTTACTCTTTTTTCTATCCCTAGTGGCTTACATAGTACCTAATGCATACCATATAATTAATTGCCTAATTGTTGTTGGTAAAATGCACATGTATTTACCCTTTATCACATGATCTAAGATGAATCAATCCTCTTTCTAAAAAATTTAGACCATTCATCATTCTATTTGGTAACCCAATCCATGATTTTGTTATCAACTTCGATCTATCTTTACCCTGATAACAGTGTAATTGTTGGGCCACCCAGAGCTGATCACTGTTAGTCTCACTATTTCTGTGCCTGATCAAATGAGTATGTGCTTGATATAGTGAACATTTCAGACAAATTGGTGGGTTCATGAAGGCTAAGAACCATAACAACAAAGAAGAATGTAACAGTTGCTTGTTTGTGTTGTAACTGTATAGGCACTCTTTTAGCTACCATCTGCAAAATTAGAATGATATTAAGCTTTTCCCGAGTGTAAAGTATGAATAGTAGGTGGTAAGGGGGTATTTTGGACTTACAGTATCCTTTGCCAGCAGCAGTGGTTTAAAGATTCTTGATGCTGCTGCTTTGTGCTTTTCTCCCCTCTGAGAGCACTCCATTTGCCTCATTAACCATAGGACTTGAATTAATATGAATTATTGAAGCTATTTTTTGTTGTCTGCTTTTTTTAAAAAAACCATTTGGCTAAACATCATCCTTCCTTTCACAGGAAATGTTGATTAACCCTTTAGCATAATTGTTTGAAATTTAAAAAAAATAACACTTCCAGTTTTTCCAATGTCTTAAGGCAGTGTTAATAATGAAGTAGAACTTCATTGATTATTATGATACTACTTCGCACTTCTTTGGGGAAGACAGAAGTGCTATGAATACGTAAACAATGAGATTGCTATGGATTCCCATATTTCCTTCATCTCGCCATATTTCTTCTTTCTTCTTTTCTTTCACATGCCTCTCCTCTTGTTCTCACTCTTAGTCACCAACAATCTCGAATTTCATACTTCTGAGCATTAAAAATAAACTCGGGCATAATCTTACATATCCAACCACAGAAAACTTTTAGTAAACTTTATAATTTTTTCACGGTATCACTTAGGTCATTTGCCACTAAGGGGCTAAACTGCCCTTTTAGGTATTGTTTGAGGTAGATGTACAGACTGGCTGGAGCCCAGCTGACAACCATTATCAATATCCATGAATCTGGAGTGTGCAAACCAGACAGAGGGTGGACCTTACGCACAGGTTCTCAACTAGACATATGTAGCTGAGCCAAAACCAAGAGTTGGTTGCTCCACTGACTGAGCCACCCAGGTACCTCTGGTTTGTACCTATATTTATCCCTATCTGGGTTTACTGCTATTACACATCTGTTTAATAGTCTGTAGTCCAAGGGTGCCTGGATGGCTCAGTCAGTTAAGCATCTACTTTCAGCTCAGATCATGATCCCAGCGACCTAGGACTGAGGCCCGCATCAGGCTCACTGCTTTGTGGGGAGTCTGCTTCTCCCTCTCCTCTGCCACTACCCATGTTTGTGGGCTCTCTTACTCCTCCTCTCTCTCAAATAAATAAATAAAATCTTAAAAATAAATGAATAAAAGCATGTAGTCTGCAGTCAGGTTGTGTTGACTATGTTCCTTGCCAAAAATAAACTTTAAGGGACCAAGGATAAATGTCACTTCTTTAGGTTGTATACCCTGTCTCCAGAGCTCTCACCGTGGACACACTTAAACAGAAATGATTCAGAGCTTTGTGCCCAAACCCACTCGCAAAACAAACGGTATAAACAATGAAGCCTGACTTTGTAATAACTATTATCGGACTCAACTTCTGGATAAGTTAATATGCTTTTCTTGAGCTTCAATTTCTTCAGGTACTTAAAACAAAATACCACGAAGGTTAAGTGGGATACTCTATGAAAGGGCTTAGAACGGTACAGGCACATAGTAAGTCCTCAATACATATCAGCTACTTTTTTCTCACTTCAACCTTTGGAAACTCCGTGCCCCCCACTCGTCCTGCTGACTTCTTCTCTGGTAGTCAGCAAGGCTCTCCTCAGTCTTCCAGGAGTTCCTGCTTCAGTCTGCACAGATGCCATAGGCTTTGATCTTCTTTAAATACTAAAGGGAGGAAGAAAAGAGGGAAGGAAGAAAGAGAAGGAAGGAAAGGAGAAAGGGAGGGAACAGTGCCAGGCAAAGAAAAGGAAGGAAAAGCAAGAAGAGAGGGAGAGGTGGAGAAAGGAAGGCAAGGAGGAAGGGGGATGGGGACGAAAAAAGGGAAGCTTTCTCTTACAGCCTTTCACAGTGTTTTGTGAAGACAGTTCCACCAAATAGTAATTAGCAAACTGTTTTTAAATTTGTACAAAAACAGTTACAGGTGAAAGAGAAAGCTACGTTTTAACACATCACAATGTTGTGTCGTTTGTCTTTATTCAGTTGATTCCGCAGTTGGTATTACCACCCATCACCTTATCCGTATGCAAGGCTTGGCTTTCCACTCGGAGTATGTATTTTTGAAACTTCTATTAAACATTTCCCTGTGAACAGCAAAGCATTTTTTAAATAATATATTAAATGATAATTTTCTTAATCCTGAAGCTCCAATTTTTCTAGAACACTGTAAAATCAGTTCACATTTTATGATGCAAAAACAATGAAAATTATAAAAGAGCTGAAGATGAAGTTAAGAATTAGGTATTTCCTCCTGGTTCTAAAGATGAAGTTTTTAGTCCAGAAAGTTAATAACTAATATTTAGCTATGATATAATTTAGAAAAGAGAAGCAAAAGCCATGGTTATGATGTTTTTAACTCTTATCATTAACATGATATTTATAAGTGCTTCTGTAGTGAAAAATGCTACAGTGAGAAAAAACACAGTATGAACTGGGAGGCAAAAGCACATTATTTGGTCTTAGCTTTGGATAAATAAAATACGAACATTCCATCTACGAAAGTGAGACCTTGCTGTAGTTTAGAAATGTCATGTTTGTATAACAGCTCATGGACATAAGTCTACATTTAAAATTGATATGATTTTAAAATTGCTTCCAATTTTTTTTGACAATTATAAAAGCCAAGCCGAAAGTGTTAGGCAATGTTAAAATAGGCACTGAGAAGACACTTTTCTATTTCTCCTGATGGTCATTGATATAATTAACTGCCAGCAGCAAAGTTAGATATATATTCTGTGGCCTTGAATTTGAGTCCAGCTAACTGGCCCCTATGGGGCTAATGCCCATGACTTTGGCCTTTTTATACTATACTTAATAGTACAAAAATATAGATTTCATTTGGCTCCTAAAGGATTAGAGTGTTCTCTATCTAGTCTTCTCTTTGATACCTATGCTGATTTTTTTCCCCTTTCTCTCAGTTTTCGAGGAGCTAAATTTGGCAATAATTGGTAAGTGCTGATTTTATAAACTTAAAAAAATCATAAGGGCATTCTCTCCCCCACCCCCAGACCCCCAGTAACAAAAACCCAGCCATACTAGAGAGGAAAAATGGAAATGTCCTAGCATTCCTAGAGGACAGCATTCTTTATGCACCCTTTAGGCTAAGAGAGGAGGTGCTGTTTCTTCTTCCTTGTTCTCAAAAAAGCGAGAGACTGCAAAGAATAGATCAGGAAAATGTTCTAGTTTTTCAACTGATCAACTACCACACCCTCACTTCTCTTTTTGGTTCACTCCTTCTCTCACTAGCAACAATTTCCTGAGGACAGAAAAAGTGAGAGTGGAAATAGGGTCACATTTGGAGACAGTTAGGTGATATATATTAATATCCACTCCGGACTAGCTGGGATCACCAAATTCATTCCTCTTGTTATCTGTACCCTGTGAACTGCAGCCTCCAGAGCAAAACGTATTTAACCTGCAGTGATACATTGCCCAGAAGCCATTCAGTATTTATGTCATTCTGAATTTTTATTTAGAAACAATTAAAGCTACCTGGATTTCAGGAATTTTCGTGGGTTTCAGGTCAAGGTTTATATTTTTTAAAAAGACCAAATAATCTACCACTCTATCATATGTAGCTAAAATAATGACTGTAATTTGAGATTGATCACTCTCCTTTTTCCCTCTATGTTTATCCCCTACTTTGTAAGGTATGCATGGGCCTGTGCACTGAGAACACAAAGGGGGAAACGTATGGGTATGGACAATGGGGGAGGGTTTGTAATACATTTGTACTTGGCAGTGATAAGCAATTCCAATAAGTATAGTTTTCATGGCTAATTTCATCTCTGGAGAACAATAGATCTACATTTTTTTAAGTAAAAAATATCCATAGGTTGAACTTAAAAACAGTTCGGATATGTTGCTTAGTTGGAAAATAGAGTAATGCTGTCATTCAGTATCAACCATTTTTCTCCCATTGAATTTTGATTCATTGTGTTATCTCTTACTATTAAACAATGTAAAGGCTCCTTCAAAATGAAAAATATTAATTATCTCAAATTATTTTCCAGTCTTCTACAATGATTTGTCTTCATCCCTGGAAAAAACACTTGTTTAAATTACATTTTTATTGATGCCTGAAAATTTGAAAACTTTGGATGACATCACAAGATAAAACATAAAGTCCATTCAAGTTTGATCCCTTCATGTGGCTTGAGATGGACAGAAGCCATGTTCAGCATCACTGGGCTTTGTCAAAAGACGAGTCTATTACATAAGTAAAATAACCATTTCCGGCCGGGGGGGGGGGGAATTTGCATACAATGAAATATATTCTCTCCAAGCTTTGATTAGGTTGTTTTTATATAAATAAATAAAAATTTATCTCAGTTATTTATATAATGCCATATTAAAATGAGATAGCTGAGAGTAATAAAACTGTAGTCTCATGAGAATCTTGTGAATGATAACCATTCAGCCCTATGGCCTGACAGCCAGGACTCAGACAGAAATGGAGTTTAGTATCTTGTGTAGCCTCAGCCATCTCTGGGGATCTCAGAGCCAGTGTGTGTGCCTCATACTTCCTTCCAGTGGGCAGTGATTAAAAGATTCTGCATATTTGCTTCTCTCTGTATCATTGTCAAACAGGTCATTCTTTCCTGTGTATATATGTATATGAATATATGAACTTATGTCCTCTGTGTACTAACAGTTTCTTCTTCCCCATCTTGCTCAGTGTCTCTTCTCTCATAACTTGAGCTTTTCATGCCCTGTATGGAATTTACACTCATAACTTACTGTTGGTTTTAGCTCTCACTTCTCACTCCTGTTCTGTCTATACTTCCCCTCATGCATTCCTTAAAAGGAGAATATTAACTACTATTTTTTTTTTAATTTAACAGACAGAGATCACAACTAGGCAGAGAGGCAGGCAGAGAGAGAAGGAAGCAGGCCCCTCACTGAGCAGAGAGCCCGACACGGGGCTCGATCCCAGGACCCTGGGATCATGACCTGAGCTGAAGGCAGAGGCTTTAACCGACTGAGCCATCCAGCCGCCCCCCCCCTTTTTTTTTAATGCCAGGCCTTATCATTCACTAGTCCCTAACCAGACTAGGGGTGGCCAGTGCTGACTCCATCAGGTTTGATTTGTGATGTCTACTTTGGGCTGCCTCTTCACTATGGGATGTTAGTCAGAGTATTTCACACAGAAAAGTCTGACATGTCTAGTACATCCTGTCCCAATCTATTGTTCCTTTAACCCACCATGTTTCCTAAGTTAGTCTAGCCTTTAAGCAAAAGTGTTATCTAACAGGAGTCATGTATCAAGTCAATATCAGCCCTAAGACTCTAACTCACATTAATTGATTAGATCAAATAAATTGATTGTGCAGGTACCTGGTAAGGTCCTGAGGGAATAGGTAGCATTGGTAAGATTTTATGGAAATGATATTCAACCTAGGTATTAGGAGACCTATCTCTGTCATGAACTGAGTCTCAAAATTAAGAAAGTTTTCTAACCATTCAGGGCCTCGGTTCTGCATTTGCAATTTTGGAGAATGGGCTACACATTTCACAGGGTGGTTCCCAGTCTTTATTCTGTGAGTCTACATCATGAAGGCTGAGATCAGAGTAAACCTGAAACATCACACAGATAATAGCCTAGCAGGGGATCAGGGTGGTAAGAGATCACAGTCAGAATGCTGCTTTTCTTTCTTTCTTTCTTTTTTTTTTTAATATTTTATTTATTTATTTGAGAGCGAGACAGAGAGAGAAAGCATGAGAGGGGAGAAGGTCAGAGGGACTAGCAGACTCCCCATAGAGCTGGAGCCCCCTGTGGGACTTGATCCTGGGACTCTGGGATCATGACCTGAGCCAAAAGCAGTTGCTTAACCAACTGAGCCACCCAGGTGCCCCCAGAATGCTGCTTTTCTAAAAGAAGAATTGGATATCAGGAATGGTTCCTGGAGCTGATATATGGATAGGTGCTGTGGGTCTAGGATAAGTAAGGGCCAAGCCTGTTGATTTTAATTAACATAGTACAGTAGTTGAGGTAGGGTCAAAGCATGCGAGGAATAGATTCCTGAAGGGGGAAGATAAGTCAACCCATTAACAATTTCCAAAAATACTTCAATTTTCCATTAGTGAACATTCCTACTCACTGAGAGTCAGGAATGTCTACACTCATTTAATAGATTACTTGATTTACCTCTATATTTCCCTTGCTCCAGTTGCTATCAGTTTGGGTGGCTATGGTGGGGTGAGCCCCCAGGAACCTAGACATGAATGAAATTGGAGTTACACTGAAAAAATCAATACGTAACCTGAAAATAGATCTGCAAAGTTATTGGAAGGAAGCTGAATGACTCCCAGGTCAGACAACTTGGGATCATCTGGTTAAATACATGATATACAAAAAAGAATATTTCCGTTAGAAGGTAGAAAGCTAATCTAGAGTTTCATCGTCAAAATCAGCTTGTGTCCATCTGGGTACTATCTGGGGAGTGAGTTTTATTTAGTGGACTTTCACTATTCCAGATTCATTAGCAAAGTAAACATAAATGTCAGGGAGTATAGCAAATATTTGCACCTTCTGGGTTTTGTACATTGACCCTTAAGTCCTTGATTAGGTGTATTTTTAACCCTACAAGATGATTTTTCATTTGATATATGGAAAAATCAAGTTTTGTCCTATGAGCATAAGGACCAGATACTAGGAAGTTCTTCATTTTCAAAGGATTGTCACACTGAGGCCTTCAACACACAGGCGTGTTGTACGTTCAGACAGTCTTCCCACAGTGACCACCCAGCATCCATGTGTTCTTGGGTCATTCCCATGCTTAATTTTGTAAAATATTTTCACATTTGTACTTACAATAAGATCCAAACTGTCATTTCACTTTCTACCTCACCTATCTGCTACCTCATCTCCTATGACTCTTCCCTGAACTTAGGGCACTCAATCCAAACTGTTCTTCCTTCCATTCTGATAACATGCCAAGGTTGTCTTTATCTGAGAGGCTTTGCACGTACTACTTCCTTTGCCTGAGAATATTTTTTCTTAATATTTATGTCTTTCTTTTGCTCAAGATTGAGTCCTAAATATAATGAGGTTTCTGTGATAAATCTATCCCATACGTCCCCCTTTCTCTACTTCAAGCTATCAATTATTTTTTTATTTTTATTTTTTAAATCTTTAAAAAATTTTTTAAATTTTTTATTAACATATAATGTATTATTAGCCCCAGGGGTACAGATGTGTGAATCGTCAGGCTTACATACTTCACAGCACTAACTATAGCACATACCTTCCCCAATGTCCATAACCTCACTACCCTCTCCCTACCCGCTTACCCCAGCAACTCTCAGTTTGTTTTGTGATATTAAGGGCCTCTGATGGTTTGTCTCCCTCCCAATCCCATCTTGTTTCATTTTTTATTTCCCTAGCCTCCAAAACCCCCACATTGACTCTCAAATTTGTCATATCAGGGAGATCATATGATAATTGTCTTTCTCTGATTGACTTATTTCGCTCAGCTTAATACCCTCTAGTTCCATCCATGTCATTGCAAATGGCATGATTTCATTTCTTTTGATGGCTATGTAGTATTCCATTGTATATATATACCACATCTTCTTTATCCATTCCTCTGTTGATAGAAATCTGGGTTCTTTTCATAGTTTGGCTATTGTAGACATTTTGCTATAAACATTCAGGTGCATGTGCCCCTTTGGATCAACACATTTGTATCTTTAGGATAAATACCCAGTAGTGCGATTGCTGGGTCATAGGGTGGCTCTATTTTCAACTTTTTGAGGAACCTCCATGCTGTTTTCCAGAGTGGCTGCGCCAGCTTGCATTCTCACCAACAGTGTAGGAGGGTTCCCTTTGGCAGTGTTTTTAGGAAGAAGTTGCTCAAGCTGAGATCCAAGAGGTTGCTGCCTATGTTCTCCTCAAGGATTTTGATGGATTCCTGTCTTACATGGAGGTCCTTCATCCATTTTGAGTCTATTTTTGTGTGTGGTGTAAGGAAATAGTCCAGTTTCCTTCTTCTGCATGTGGCTGTCCAAATTTTCCCAGCACCATTTGTTGAAGAGACTGTCTTTTTTTCCATTGGATATTCATTCCCGCTTTGCCGAAGATTAGTTGACCATAGAGTTGAGGGTCTATTTCTGGGCTCTCTATTCTGTTCCATTGATCCATGTGTCTGTTTTTGTGCCAGTACCATACTGTCTTGATGAAGACAGTTTTGTAATAGAGCTTGAAGTCCGGAATTGTGATGCCACCAACTTTGGCTTTCCTTTTCAACATTCCTCTGGCTATTCGAGGTCTTTTCTGGTTCCACATAAATTTTAGGATTATTTGTTACATTTCTTTGAAAAAAAAATGGATGGTATTTTGACAGGGATTGCATTAAATGTGTAGATTGCTTTTGGTAGCATAGACATTTTCACATTTGTTCTTCCAATCCATGAGCATGGAACATTTTTTTTCATTTCTTTGTGTCTTCTTCAATTTCTTTCATGAGTACTTGTAGTTTTCTGAGTACAGATTTTTTTTTGCCTCTTTGGTTAGATTTATTCCCAGGTATCTTATTGTTTGGGGAGCAATTGTAAATGGGATTGACTCCTTAATTTCTCTTTCTTCTGTCTTGTTGTTGGTGTATAGAAATACAACTGATTTCTTTGCATTGATTTTATATCCTGACACTTTACTGAATTCCTATATGAGCTCTAGCAGTTTTGGAGTGTAGTCTTTTGGGTTTTCCATGTGAAGTATTATATCATCTGCAAAGAGTGAGAGTTTGACTTCTTTACCAATTTGGATGCCTTTAATTTCTTTTTGTTGTCTGATTGCTGCAACTAGGACTTCTAATACTATGTTGAATAGCAGTGGTGATAATGGACATCCTTGCTGTGTCCCTGATCTTAGTGGAAAAGTTCTTAATTTTTCTCCATTGAGAATGATATTTGCTGTGGGTTTTTCATAGATAGCTTTGATGGTATTGAGGTATGTACCCTCTATCCCTACACTTTGAGAAGTTTTGATCAGGAAAGGATGCTGTACTTTGTCAAATGCTTTTTCAGCATCTATTGAGAGTATCATATGGTTCTTGTTCTTTCTGTTATTAATGTATTATATCACATTAATTGATTTGCAGATTTTGAACCAACCATGTAGCCCTGGAATAAATCCCACTTGGCCATGGTATGAATACTCCCTTTAATGTTCTGTTGGATCCTATTGGCTAGTATTTTGGTGAGAATTTTCGCATCTATGTTCATCGAGGATATTGATCTGTAATTATCTTTTTTGATAGGAGTTTTTGGTTTGGGGGATCAAGGTAATGCTGCCCTCATAAAATGAGTTTGGAAGTTTTCCTTCTTTTTTAAATTTTTGGAACTGTTTTAGGAGAATAGGAATTAATTCTTCTTTAAAAGCTTGGTAGTGTTCCCCTGGGAAGCCATCTAACCCTGGGTTCTTGTTATTTTTTTATTTTTTGTTTTTGGCTTTTCTTTTATTTAAATTTTATTTTATTTTAATTCAATTAATAACATAGACTGCATTACTAGTTTAAGATGTAGTGTTCAGTGATTCATCAGTTGCATACAACACCCAGTGCTCATCACATCACCTGTCCTCCTTAATGCCCATCACCCGGTTACCCCGTTCCTCTTCCCCCTCCAGCAAAGCTGCAGTTTGTTTCCTAGAGTTAAGAGTCTCTTTGGGGGCTCCTGAGTGACTCAGTGGGTTGAGCCTCTGCCTTCAGTTCAGGTCATGATCTCAGGGTCCTAGGATTGAGCCCCGCATTGGTCTCTCTGTTCAGTGGGGAGCCTGCTTCGTCCTCTCTCTCTGCCTGCTTGTGATCTCTCTGTCTCTCTGTCAAATAAATAAATAAAATCTTAAAAAAAAAACCGAGTCTCTTCTTGTTTGTCTCCCTCTCTGATTTCATCTTCTTTTATTTTCCCCTCCTTTCCCTATGATCCTCTGATTTGGTTCATAAATTCCACATATGAGTGAAATCATATAGTAATTGTCTTTTTCTGATTGACTTATCTCACTTAACATAATATCCTCTATCATTTATTTTTGAAACATTTTACTAATGATAGCTACTACTATCCAAAATGTTTGCATTTATTTTTTTCTTCTTCTTTAAAAAATTGTTTTTCTCTCACTAAAATATGTATTTCATTAGAACAGGATCTTGTCTGTCATGCTTATTGCTGTATTCTCAAACCCAGGAGAGTGTCTGAAAAATATAAAATACTCATTTTATTTTTAAATTTTTTTAAAAAAATTTAAACACTCATTTTAATGAATATAACAGATTTTTATAAGTATACTCTGGCCACTATCTCATTAGCATAAGTGTCCCATTTCAAAGAGAACTCATTGATGGTGACATTCCCATGGGATTTTCTAGTGGTCCTGATTTTTAGGGCAAAATAAAGTGGTTCAGGTTGTGCTTCTCTTGGTAGTGTTAATCCTACACCAATAGACATTATGCAGGACAGAGGTGTATTTCCTACTTGGAGGCCTCAGGCTGTTGCAAATGCTTGATTCATTAGGGAATACATGAATCAGAATAGCTAATAATGCCTGAACCAAGGCTAAATTGGTACGTCTCCCATATGTTTTTAGTTGGGTAGATAGATGACTTGTATATGACTTCTACAAAGAAACTCAAAGTAAACTTTTCTAATTCTAGCATTGCTTTGCATTTTTGGGGTAAAGAGGCAGTGTGCCATAGCGGAAAGAGCTCAGACTCTAGAACCAACACAGCTGGGTTTGAATTCAGCTCTATCATTTACCAGATGCATGCCCTTGGACAAGTCCTTCCATTCCTTCTGAGTCTACAAGTCTCCTCCTCTGTAAAGTGGGATTGTAATGCTTCCTCCCAGAGCTGCCTGCAGGGGTATAATCAAAATGACTGGCACGTGATACATTCTTATTGATTTGGAGCTGCCATTATTATAAAGATTTCACAGACTAGCCTGGTGTTGCATTTTTATATTTGTTTTGTTTATCTGGCTTCAAGTTATAGTGACTGCTTCCAGGAAAATCAAATTATGGCCAGTCATGGGAAAATAGCTATCTTGAAAGATGAAAGGGACACACACTGCATCACAGCAGAGTCTCATTTGAACCGGTGGAGAATCCAAGGCGGATGTAGGCACTGTGGTAGCTGGCATTTTTGTTTATATACAAAAGAACTCCAACATGAAATGGCCCACTTGCCCTCCAAGTAGCTATTCCGTTTTCCTTTTGCTACTAAGTCTTTCTACTATATTGAACATATCCGTGAATTACCTCTTGCTTTCTGTTCCCTTACAACTTCAGGCTTCCACGACTCTATGTCTCCTTGGCTCCACATTCCCTGTTATTCCCTATCCTCAACTTTATGCCTGCTGAGTTGTATGCTCAGCTTACACATCCTGCTGACTGCCTGGTTTGTTTCACTATTCAATTCTAGAAAGGGATGCCAATTGGTCTGACTCAAGTTTTATCACCAGAGTATGGCGCCATTCCTTCGATAGGCAGATTCTGGTTCGATCCACCTGAAATCAACATTGGCGTGTGTCCAAATGAAAAGATATTAGCAAATTCCCATGGCACAACTCCGTGTACGATGCTTCTGATGGTGTCATTGCTGGAGCCAAAGGGTGGGGGGGTGGCGTCATATAGAATATGAACAGTCAAGAATGATGCTTTTTTTTTTTTTTTTTTTTTTTTTTTTAGAGTCTTATTTCATGCCATATAAGAGTGGTTGTGGCTGGGGCAGGCATTGTGATTAGCTTTTTAGCAAAATATGGAATCATTTGTATTGCCTGCAATTTTAGACCCAGAAAGGACGTTTGAGACACTTTATTTAGTCCAACCCTTCCATTTCAGAGATGAGGAGTCCAAACCTCAAGTAGATAAGTCCAATGTCACAAGTGGCAAGTTAAACATTGGAAAACAAAAATCAGTGGAAGGATGTTGTAAAGAAATTAGGTTATTTATGTTGGGGGAGAGAAAAAAACCTGAGTATACAAGACAAATAAAAGACCATCTGTTTAATTGAAAATATCACAATCCAGTAGGGAAGGAAACATTCATTTTAACATATAAATGCCATCAAGAATGGATGCACAGGGTCAGAATGCCTAATTATGAGGTTGAGAATATTCAGGGAAATTGTTCTAGAGAACTAGATGTCTGAACTGAGAGTTGAAGATTTGCATTGGTGTCCATCAGGCAGTTGTTACTGTAAAGCATATTCCAGATGCACTTATGAGTGATCAGAAAGTGTATTTTGTGTGTGTGGCATGTGGAAGAATAACAGCTTAGGCCATAGGTTGTCTATAAGAAATATGCGTGTCTCTCCCTCTCTCCTACTCCTCCTTCCCATCCTGTTGCCTTCTTTTTTCTCCTCATCCCTGTTAAGTTTACCTCTGGTGAATCTTAAAATAACTTTGCATTCTATCTTTCTGATCAGAATAACAGTGTGAAAAGGTTTTTCAAGAGCTTGCACGGGGGTGGAAGAAAACTGATCTGAAATCTGAAATTTATCATAGTTATATCACAAGACACAAGATGTCTGTTTTGTTTGGGGGTGCCCACCCAGTGAAATTCTCTCTCACCCCCTATTCTGACGGGTGCTGTCATTTCCCTGGTGAAGGTCACTTTAAATGTTATTCAGGTCTTCTCAGGTATTTGCAATCTAGTCCAAGGTGCTGTCATTTTCACACTTAATAAGTACCCTTTTGATTCTTTCCCCCAGTCCCAATGCCCTACAGGAGACCACTCAATGCATCCCCTTCCCCAGAATGACAGCAAGCCATTGATTACTCTTCTTTGGGTACTCCCCTTTAGTGAGTTGCATACCACCTACTTTTCTGTGGTTTGTACGGTGTATTCTTAATGTGGCTGCTTTTTTTCCTCTGCGGGTGTGAGACTCAGGTTATAACAAATGATTCATAGTGAGGAAAATCAGTGGTCTGTTTTGTCAAAGAATTGTATCACAAATAAAAACCCAGAAAACCCTATGTAGATTCCAAAAATGCAATTATAAAAGTACACTATTTTGAACTTTCTGTATAACAAAACCCAGAATGACCACTTATAGAAAAAGCAAAAATTTCACATAGGCATTTACATTTTCCACTTCCTCCTCTTTTTATGGATTAAAAAGTACATCTTTGCAAAAAATAAGAACTCATTCAGAGGGAGACAAGAAGAAAAGGCTGAATACTAAGCATTCCTCAAAGCAGGGAAGAGTTCGATTCAATACATTTTAACCTAAATTTAACTACAGAGTTCAACATTTAAATGTATCGAAGGATTCAGAATCAAATCTGCAACAAAGTTTTCAAAAACCTACCAAATCTTTGGAGTGCATGCACATTTTTTATTTTGTTGGGATATAACTTTTTTTTTTGTCATTGCTGTTTAATGATGAGAATTAATTTGCTAAGAAATTGAAATCAACATCAAAGAGAGAAGAGACGAGAAGAATTCATGGGCTGAGATTAGCACTCCAAAGAAAGGAAACCAGAATACAGCAATAAGATACCACTCTTGGTAGGCTGTAAATGTTCCTTGCTTTTAAAATTCCCTAACAAGGTGAGCGAAACCATTCCAAGAACACTATTGTCAAGAGACACCTTTGAACTGATCTATCCTGAAGAATAACCCCCAGAAAGGTAGAAAAAAAATAACTTTCATATATTTGTGGCCACACAGTGCAGCTCCGACTTCTGAACATTTTTCCCCAATTATTTTTGTAAAGTATTGATCGCAATTTAATTTTGCAGTCCCAACATGAGAGGCCCTTCATGCTGAAATGTCTCACAGGAGATTGTAATCAGGGTCTAGCCTGAAGGTGAAGCGCTCGTACATAGGTTTTACTCTATTTCTCTACTCTTCATCAGCTCGGGGATTGGAGCAGAGGGCATTCTCAGGCAGATTAATTTTTGACGATGGGATCGATGGAAGATGTTTTTTCCTCCTGACATTGAGTCATCTAATTTGCTGTTTATCTTTGGCTTATTGAGTTTTGAGCATTGTTAAATCATACCTTTCAGCTGTTTAATTTCATATGTGAATTTTGCATTCCCCTCTTGTACTTGGGCATAACTCTTTTACCTAAAATGAGCAGGATGATGGGCCTTTTTTGACACAGGGTTACTGCTTTTGAGTCTGTTAAGTACTCCAAGGTAATGTTATGGTACTTTCTAGCCTTTTTTCTTTGCTTGTGGCCATAGATCAGTTCACCTCTAGGGAAATCATTACTTGCCATCATTATTATCCCCAGCACCTTCATCTATCCTCCCTTGTTTCCTGACTCCATGGCTTGATGAAGTGCCTAGATGTGCGAACACCTTATCTCAGGTCTCATAATTAACCCCTTCATAACACAGGCCAAGGAAAGTCTTTTTCCTGTGATATGCTTCGTCTAGTTCCGTATTTGGGCTTCTTGATAGCAATTACAGCAGCTCTAACAGTTTCGACTCTATTTTTGCCGTAAGATGTGAATTTTGTAAGCGTGCTGATGGCTGTAAGAAAAAGAAACTACTTTCCACCTAGAGAAACTTGGCCTTATATCACCTTTCTTTTTTCTTTTTAAAGGTAATCAAGCTGTATCTCAAGACAACACCTTAGCTGTATACACCGAACATTTCTCACAGTAGCAATATCATATTAAACGTTAGTTATTTTATCAGTTTTTGTGAGCATACCCACAGTTACCTCAGAAATTAATAGAATATGAATGGGTCCTTTTTTTTTTTTTCACTTGGAAAGGCATATAACCTTTTAAAATAGGCTTGGAAACAAAAATAAAAGTAGAGATGTTCACAGAGTATACTGCCAGATTTGAATTTAACATTAAAACAATCTGTTAGTTTTATTAATTCAGTAAATTAAAAAAAAAAATCCTATTCCATACTCCAAACCACTTGCAGGTTTGATTGAACAGAGAGATTTATTCCTATTATAAAAAGAGCCCTAGAACAACTCTCAATAAATCTAATTCTTACTCTCTAACCAGTTGGATTTTCATGAGAAAGGTATAACATTTCTTTGGCTCTCAGTTTCCTCAGTTACAGAGCTTAAGAGAGGATTTCTTCCCGATGTAAAAATATATAATTTTTGACATATGACTTTGCAGTGTCCCATCTTACCTGTCTCTGTCCATCACCCAATGCCTAGCTCAAATTCTGCTTCCTCCAGGAAGCTTTCTCACCTACTGCTGCCCACAGTGGACTCACCATATGTATATAGTCATAGTTATTTGTTTGACATTGTTTTCGCATGAGTTCTGGTAATGCTTTCTGGCATTTAAAAAGATTTCATCACTGTATATTGCAAGGAGGACCTTTGAGTTCACTCTGCATTCTATTTCAATAACCCTGAAAGGTGACCAATATCTATTATTTGAGTATGCATTTGATTTTTTTAAAAAGTGTAGATTTATTCGTAGACATTCTTACAATGAAAGTAAGAAAATCTGAAACTGACTTAGCAGGTTTAAACTTTGCTGTTTAAATTTAAACTCTGCTGTTTAAATTTCTTACTGAAACTGACACAGCTTTAGGGGAGGAGATCTCAAAATGCTTGTAGTTACATCCCCATCATTTGAATAAGCATCGGGGTACCTGGGGGGCACAGTCATTTAAAGCATCTGACTCTTGGTTTCCTCTCAGGTCGTGATCTCAGGGTTGTAATCTAGGGGCCCTGCTATAGAGCCCCATGTTGGGTTCTGCCCTTGGAGTAGAGTCTGCATGGAATTCTCTCTGCTTCTGGCCCCTCCCCCAACTCCTGGAATACAAAAATGAATCTTAAACAAAAAAATAAAGAGTAAGCTTATGGTCTGGTGAGATAACACTTTGGAAAAACACTTTCTGTCTTTATAATAATAATTTCATAATGATACTAATATTATTACATAATGTTGAAGTACTACTATAATAAGAATATACTTACCTAATTGTTTTGTTAATCAGTTTCACGCCTTTATCAACACACATCATATGCCTTGTCCTACTGAGTTACGAATTCTTTCCAGACAAGAAAGTGGTGTTAATCTTTAACATTTGCCTTGCAAACATTTCAACTTTTTCTTCAGTTCAGACTTTTAAGTTGCTATTAAAGAATCAATCAACTGAAATTTGTGAGAGTGTGTTTGTACTTCATTAGCTGATACCAGAGATGAGGACGAGTTAGCATTTAAAAAAATGAGGAAATAAATTTTCTGCCCCACAGGAGAATATATGAATTGCACATGTAAATAAGAATTTACAAATTAACATCCATATCTACAAACATTAGTGTAGGTTAATGTCTTTATGAAAAATACTGTAATTCTTTGGCTCCCAATTTTTTTCTTAACTCATCAGCATAAAAACACAAGTGTTTCCAAATGTGTTTGTAGAGGAAAACAGCTGGAAATAAAATACTTTGTTTCCCCAAAGTGTGCCTTTCCTTGGGATCTAAGTTGTGAAGGTTGAAGGAGACTATTGGGCTTATTAATGATGTTTGAGGCCCAGGAACCATAGCCATCAAGTCCACATACCAAGCAGATTCCTTGATGGTGTTGACCACATCGGTCCATAAGGCCCCAGTCCTTGCCAATCAGATACGAAAAACACAAAAATCCGGAGCAGAGGGAATGAACACAAAACATGTTCCACTTGTTTGGCTGTTTTTGCATATTTATAAAACCATAATGGTCCATTCGAAATCAAACCTTAACTTCTAAGATATTTTAACTCTGACCTTTTGGTCTTCATTTCCAGTATATTTCACACCTAACTGTCCAGATATCACTATTATGTAAATCACGTATATACTTACATATAGTAAATATGCCTATGTGGCATATTTGTACCCTGGGAGGGTTTGATAGTCTTGACAGTAAATAGCCAGGGTAAATAATGAAGTAATTATTATAGAAATGTTTAATTTGTTGAGTTTCTGTTAATGGGCTTACAATAAATTCTGTCCTGAATATCGCTTAATCCCCATTGCAACCCTGTGGATGGATACTGTTACGTGTTCATCTTACAGATGAGGAAATTGATCAGGAAGAGACCCTAGGGCCATGGAAACCCATTTCCTAAGTAAGAAATGTAAGACCAGAAGAAGCTACATAAGGGTACGTGACCAAATCTCAGGTTAAAACAAAGGTCCTCTGACTCTGTTGGAATATTATTTCTAATCTGTCATCCAGTCCCCGAGTTGCTTAGGAGATATCATAAACTTTCATTTGTGATTATCTACCTCACTGAAAGAAATCAGACTGGGTGAGAAATTTCCTACACAATAATGTTAAGATTATCTTCCTAAACTCATATTAAACATGGTCAGATTTAGATACTGAGAATCAATGAAACAAGATGGGATTGGGAGGGAGACAAACCATAAGTGACTCTTAATCTCACAAAACAAACTGAGGGTTGCTGGGGGGAGTGGGTTTGGGAGAAGGGGGTGGGATTATGGACATTGGGGAGGGTATGTGCTTTGGTGGGTGCTGTGAAGTGTTTAAACCTGGTGATTCACAGACCTGTACCCCTGGGGATAAAAATATATGTTTATAAAAAATAAAAAATTAAAAAAAAAGTACAAACACGGTTTTCTTTTCACTACTGAGGCTTGGCCATAAAAATGTTTGACTCATAAATATGAATTCATTCTATCACCATAAATTAGGTAAAGTCGTTATAATAACAACCAGGTCTTAGGACATAAGTCAGTGAGAGATAGATCCTAACATTGCTTTAAAGAGTCTTCTGAAAGGTGGCCCAGGAAGGGAGAAATTGTTTTGAATGCTGGAACTGGGGGAAAAAAATGAGTCATGAAAGCTCAAAGCCTGGGGCTCGCACTGGGCTGCGGCAGTTGGTGTGCTAAAATCATGTTTTACTCTTGCTCTAACAGCTCCCACCTCTATCTTGAACAGGGACTTGGGTTCCAAAAGAGCTGAATCATGATTTATGATTAACTATTGCTGCTGCATTCGTCATCATTTTCATCTGTCCCAAGAAGAAGAATCCCTGGCTTGGAAGACTGTCTAACTCAGGGTAGAAATGATGAGAATGGTGGTACTTCATTCTGGGTTCCTCCCACACAGTAAAAATATCCCCCCAGCCCATTTTTAGATGCCCCATGTTACGATGGTGTTATTTGTTCCAGCCATTCTTGCAATATAAATTTTGCTCACTATCATATATCTGGTCTCTTTGTATATATTAAATATAATGGCTTTTTCAAAGCTACACTAAAAGAGGAAAAAGACTAAGTTAATGTCCTAAAGTCCTGAATAATCCACAAAGACAATTAACTCTTCAATAACTTTGAAGCAATTGTAGTATAGTAGACCTTTGAACAAACCAGGGATTAGGGACACCTATCCCCCGACACACATACCCACTGTGGTAAAAAAAATCTGCATTTAATATTTGATTCCCCCAAAACTGAACTACTATTAGCCTACTGTTGACTGGAAGCCTTATTGGCAACAAATAATAGTGGATTAATACATATTTTGTATGTTATATATATTGTTTTATATGTATATGTATATACTGTATTCTTACAGTGAAGCAAGTAGAAGGAAAGAGTGTCACTAAGAAAATCATGAGGAAGAGAAAATACATTTACAGTGCTGGTGAAAAATGTCTACATATAAGTGGACCTGGGTAGTTCAAAACTGTGTTGTTCAGGGATCAACAGGATTTTGCAAGTCCAAGCCATATGAACTTAATAGACATCATGTCTTGCGATGACATCATATTTCTCAAATCTTTCAAAATGTGATAGGCCACAGTCAGGTCTGTTGCTTTAAAATTTTGAATAAGCCCAAGAACTTGAACAAGGAAATTATTATGTAACACTACAGCATCAAGAGATCATGAACCGGGATGCCTGGGTGGCTCAGTTGGTTGGACGACTGCCTTTGGCTCAGGTGATGATCCCGGAGTTCCAGGATCGAGTCCCACATCGGGCTCCCTGCTCCACGGGGAGTCTGCTTCTCTCTCTGACCTTCTCTTCGCTCATGCTCTCTCTCACTGTCTCTCTCTCAAATAAATAAATAAAATCTTAAAAAAAAATAAAATAATAAAATAAAATTATAAAATAAAAAAAGAGAGATCATGAACCAAAATGTTAAGTTCGTGTGACTTGACCATGTGTAGCCCCTTCCAGTCACTCCCCCACCAGCTTTAAATCATTTAAAACACAGTAAGTTCTGGAATCTTCTGACTCTATTGGTTTGCAAAGACTTCCAAGCTTGAGGAATACATTCAGGGGAAATATGAAATCATCAGGAACCTGTAAGCTGTATCCTATCTCCATGTGTCTTTCATATTGTCTACAAAGCTTGCATAGAGACTCTGTTGTGGTCATTCTCCCTAACCCTGGAAATGGAACCAGCCTTTGGAGGCTGGCCCAGCACAACTACCCAACATGTCTAACTTACTCGATTGGTCCAAACACTATATAAGGTAGGCAAGGAAGGTGACTTACAGAAAAGGAGTGTAAGGCTCAAGGGAGTTATGTTATCTATCCAAGTCTGGAGAGCCAGGAAATAGATGAGATAAACAGGTATACGGTCAGTAATTTTTTTCTGGGTGTCTTGCTCCTCTGCTCTACTGCAGAGTGTGTGAGGTAGGGTGACAGAGCTGCTTACTTTAGAATGGTTAGGTATTATAGACCTAATCAGATTGTGAATTAACAAAATAATTCCAGATCATTTTGGTTGGTTTTCTCCAGGCAAGATAATGTCTATCTTTTTTATTTCATTGGCTACCCCATACATTTTTGCTGGCTGCATTGTCTGGTTCACCGCCACTGTCCATAGTCGACCGTATATATCTTCTCACGTCCGGAACATAACTCAAGTTACAATATCAAGAGGGAGAGTTTGGGAGGGGAACTTACAGAGAGAGAGTTGTCTTATAGAACTTGAAAGTATTAGGAATGAAAATGAAACAACATTGTTCCAAATAAGCTAAAGGTAAGACCTATATGGAAGAAGGTTATCACATAAGAAAGAAAAATATCCAGTGTTTATGAAGCATTGTTTTCTTTTTCCTAATGTCTTATATCTAGGACACCAGCCATATGTCTATTCTCTTGGGGATGTTATCAATTCATGGGAGCTTAATAGCTATCTATAGGTGATGAATTTTACTTTACAGTCATTTTGTCTTTGATAAGTGGCAATGTCTAATGCAAGATACTCTAGGTAAAACGATAGTAGAGAATATGCATTTTAGTGCTAGTAATATATTCTAGTCAACAATACTTAGTAAGGCCCGTTACGTGAACTTACTCATCATTTGGCCAGGAAGATTTCTATGCTCGAATGAAAGGGGTTTGCCATGAGGAATAGGTGTGTAAAGCACCCAGGGAAAGTCAACGTGGATTGGAGAATAGGGTCGAAGGGTGAATGGCATTTTGGCTTAACATCTACTAGAAGATGAAAAGCCGATGTTAACTCTTAGTCCTGGTGATTCCGGGACAGAATTGACCTGAATCCTGAAATACTCATTAATTCACTTAAACTCATTCCTTCTACATATGACCACTAATTTTAGGACAACTTGTGCTTTTCCCTTTTAATGGCACCTTAGATACAATTTCTTTGTTAGTGTCTCACTGTCTTTCTCTCTCTTATTGACCAATTCTTACGAAATTGCTTTCGTCTTTCCGAGAGTATCCAGACGCCTGCGACAATGATGACTTGTTCCACTTCAGAGGTTACTCAGGATTCTTTATAGCTCCCTGGTCTATTTATTTAGCAACTCAGTGATATTCTGCTAATTCAAACACCCAGAGAAAAATTACTGACCATATGCCTTCTTTCTAATCATACTTGAAGGCTTAGTTAAAATGTTACATTTTCAACAAGGCTGTCTCTGACCCTCTTAGGGGACTTCAGTGCTACTCTTTCATGTGGGAGTAACTGGTCCAC
The DNA here is from genome assembly GCF_011764305.1 of Mustela putorius furo. Lineage (NCBI taxonomy): Eukaryota > Metazoa > Chordata > Mammalia > Carnivora > Mustelidae > Mustela > Mustela putorius. The sequence continues at coordinate 31,869,838 of NW_025422368.1, read as the reverse complement.
ATTTCTATCAATTATTATATTTTTATACATTTTAATATACCTGCCTTTACAAAGAAAGTGAGAATTGTCCGTAGGGTCCAAATGTCCTCCACTGATATAACCCTAGCCCCTAGTGGTGTCTGGTCCTCAAAGAGATGGTCAGTGGGCTATTAGCAGAAAGATCTATGTAAACTTCCTTTGTTAAAATAAGGAGAAACAGAGGACTGAGATGAGTTCTTCTTCTGTAGGCAAAGTGTTTGGACCATGTTATTTGTTAGAACATAAATGAGTTGGCATTTATGCTTATGGAATAACTTAGAAATCTATAATTGTAAATTCATGCTGATTTTAATGAAATCAAAACTCAAAGTGTGAAACCATCCAAATAAATATAATTTTCCCCAAACTGCTTTGATATGAAAAAGACTCTTTGGCTTAGCTCCAATTAACTATCTTAGTCACCCACACAGAAGCAAAAAGACTCCCTCCATCTGATTATAAGTTTCTGCAAATAGCAAAAACGCTCAAAGCATTCCTGGTTGTTCTCTCTGTATGTGCGTTTTCGCAACCCAGAGCAAACAGAATGGACTGATTCTGTCATTTGCATGGAAAGATCTGATATATGTCTCATTTTTCTAGCTTTCCAGGTCCTATAAAATACGGTTTTAACATTAAAAAGAAATCATATAAAATATATTCATAAAAAGTGATGTTTTTATACTCAGACTAATATTTTATGACCAAGGCACCTATTCAGAGTTTAATTATAATAGATTCAATCTAATGCTATGGGTGCCTTCTAGTCTGACGTCCTCAAGTGAGTTTTTTAAGGGTCTTTGTTTTTCAAAATGTCAAGCCTTTGTTTTATATTCTTCCATCCTTTGCCCACTACCGGTATCCCTGCTTGTGTTAATTGTTCCAAACACCTGCTACAATCTCGGCCTGCGCACAGGCAAAAACTACGGGAAACTTGACAGCAAAACAAATACATACAGATATAGGAGTTTTATAGAACCTGCCCTCTTCCTAAATGTGTAAACACTCGGACTGAAAAACGAGATCGTCTGCAGATGTATCTCCTGGCAAATGGGAGAGAAGTTACCCACTGAGGCCAGTTTACGGAAGCGGTGAAGGCATGGTAAACATGTCTGCCTACCCCTTGACATGTTGTTCCAGATGGTTGCATAGACACAAGACAGACCCAGTGAGCTGGCTCATTTTCTATCATGAAGCAAAAGGAAATAACTCTCCACCATGGGCTGGGGCAGGGTTTTTCACCGTTTGTGTGCAATCTCACAAACAAGTAGTTTTGGAGGTACCCACCCCTCATTATCTGAGTGAAAAAAAGAAAGAAAAAAAAAACTTTTCCAGCACTGGACATATATCAAATGTCTCTCTGCGAGATTAGAGCTTCACTAAAAGTAAGAGCATGGTCTTTGCCCATGAGGTGATAAATTTCCAGTGCTAGCAACAGTGAAGACTTAGGAAGTGAATAAAGAAATGTCTCTAAGCATCTCTTAGGCATGTCATAAAAGGGCACATTCAATATAACTCATATGAAAAAGTAATGTCTGATGGTGCTCAGGAAAGAGAGGCAGAGAATGGTGATGCTTTTAGTAGTAATTCAGGGAGGAAGCTGCCATAGATGTTTTCATCACTGGGTATAGGCAAAAGCGTTGTCTCCACCCTGCCTCCTCCCGCCCGCCCCCCAACCACAGCGATGATAGAGATGAATTGCGGTGGGAGGGTTTATAACTCCTTCTGGACAAGGACCCAGTTTTGAAAACAAACTTAACACTGAAACAAAAGAGACACAGGCTGGGCTATCATTTTTTATTTAGATTTTTTTTTTTTTTTTTTGGACAAATCAGGAAACGTCTTAGCATCCATGTTCTTTCATCTGTTTTGTTGTGGTTGCTGAAAAAGGGAGAACCATGTCACTTCTGAGGGTCTCTCCGAGTGAAGGTAGGAAGAAAAAGAACAGAGGTTGAGGGAAAAAAAAATAATAAAATAAAACAGAGGTACAAAGGAGAAATAATGTCTTAGGAAGAAAAATGAGAAAGAATAATTAAGTGAAACAGAAGGACTCCTTTAGCTGTTCAGGACCTAAGCATCCAGCCTTTAGTTTTTAGGGACGGAAATGCCCAGACCCTGCACTCAGGGAGACAGGTTGGTAAAATGTGCAGAAGCTGAGTGTGACTTGGAAGAATGCCAGTATGAATGCACAGAGGCACTTCTTTGTGTGGTATTGTTTCTGTGGGTAAATGCCAAGACTGGCCCTGGGCTAATTGAAATGAGCAGCTGCACGGGTCACATCAGTATAAGGAGCAAGTATTAACAGGTGCAAGGGGGCCACAGGCTTTTCCTTTGTCAATATTGAAGTAAACAGGTAATGCTGTTCATTTGTCTTCTTAAAATGTAAAACTTCAGGCTCAAATTGAAAGCCGCCTTTGGCATCTCCTATGTGTCTGTCATTGAGTCTAGGGTGCCTCCAGCTTTCTGGATTCAAAACCAGGCAGTTAGTCATGTCCAGGAGGAAACAAGTTCAGCGGCTGTATCTTCCGGTGTTGATACTCAGGATGGATTGCAAAATCACAGGAACTTCGGGCAGGTGTCGGGTGGCTTCTCTGATACAGATTGCATCTTAAAGTTGTTTTTCTTCAAGAAGCCTCTTGTGGGGGGGAGAAAAGCCTTCTTCCATTTTCTGATTCCATTCAGGGCCACTATAATCTTGTTCTTGTTTGCTTGCTTGGGGCATAAAAAGCACCAAGGCCAGCCCTGCAAAGTGTTTCCTTCCCTCTGCGTCCCTCTGCGTCCCTGTCAAAGACATTGAGCTAAAATGGTTGCTGAGAGTTAAAAAATTAACATTCTCACCACAAAAACTTCAGATTGGACCCAGGAAAGAATCTGAGTGGGGCTTAATGATCCTTCAAAGCTATAGGGTTTAATTTTAGATCAGAAATATTTTTTGTTTATGATTATTAATGTGTGATATTTTTCAACAAGTTCAAGAGGAAGAAAAGGGAGCAGTGAGCTATAAAACAGAGGCATAAACAGTTGATTTTATCATCAGGGACAATTAGCCATTTTAACTACACCGAGTTCAAGTGTCCAGGGGTCCGCAAAGGTTCATCTCCATTGCAGGCTCTTAGTCCAAACAACACAGGATCCTACCATTTACAGAGGGTGGATTAGATAAATGGTTTCTTCCACCTTTCCGTGGCATGTTCCTACCTGAACATTCTGACAAGTCTGCTGTTTCACATAATGCATTGCTCATTTCATTTTGCTTTCTGTCTACAAAACAATCCTGAAAGAACTAAAGCATGTCTGTCTCATCTTAGTATTTGGAGTCACTTTGGTACCCAATGTATAAAATTTTGTGTGGCTCACCCAGGACCTGCCACAAATCCCACAAGAGATGATTAATAACACTAATAAGAAATGTCTTCTTGCAGAATCTCAGGTGACTCGGAAGAAAAACGTGATACCATAGCTTGGGAATTTGGGCCTCCACAGAATCTCTCCTTCCTGACACTTGGACTCAAATTTTTGTCCATTTTATAGAATCATGGATAATCTGGCATTCCACTTTTTTACTCACTTGTCAAGGGAAAGCATTAAAGGTGAGGGTGGACATAGTTTATGAGAGCCTCTGGGTGTGACATAGAGGCTACATACCCTTGATTTGGGGAATCAGCATCACCTGTCGCCATGTCACTTAGATTGATCTGTTGGGAGACCCAGCCACCCCTTTGTCTCTATGGGTTCCCCTGGAAACAGGAACATCTGCTTGCTTTTCCATGAGCCATACTGTAAATTAAGCCTTGCTTTAGTCTCTATTAATTTTTTCCTAAATCTTTTTCTCCTAGCTCATCCGCCTCTTTGGATCATTATTGAATACTTTAGCCATGAGTTATTGATCTGGAGATTTCAGGATTATGTAAACATTCCAGAATGGTAAATCTCATTGTTCAAGTGAATGATTATTTCCCCAAGTCTGTATTAAGCAGCTATTCTATACAAGACGTCCTTACAGATCCTGGACTCTTTGTGTGATCACAGTCTAGTGAAGGCTGCAAAACATATTTGCAACCAATTATATTACAGGAGCCTGAGTTCTCTAGTAAAAGAATACCAAAAGGGGTGTATGTAACTCAGCCTTCAAGATTAAAGAGGCTTTCCCCACGCGATTTCTGAAGAGCAGGCACTTGGCAGGTGAGTAGGTGTTTTCCTGGCAGAGAAAAAAAAGTCGGGACATTCCAGGCAGAGGAATCAGCAGAGACAGAAAGAGGAGGCAATGCAGAAGATGCCTATTTAGGGAAGAACGAAAAGTTCTGTGGCTGGAGCATAGGCATATGGTAGGGGGAAGAAGATGAGTCTGGAAAAGGAGATGAAGACCTTCATTATTTGTAAAATTATGGAATTTTCTACCTCGGGGCAGTAGAGTGTCAACACAACTGAGTCTACCTTTAACTTGTTACTGTACTTAATAAAGAAGTATTGATAAAACAAGCCAAAAAAGTAACTCTAAGTAGTAAATAAAGAATCTGTACATAATAAAAAGGATAATCTAGAAGAAAATAATATGAAATATGTACATTTGATATGCATATTTGAGATAAAGATGGGGTTTGTTTATGTTCTTCCCTCCCAGAATTCTCTTGCAGTACTGTCATTTACATAAAGGGCCTTTTTCTCCCACAATAGAGCCACAGACTCAAACAAAACATCTGCAATCAACACTGGCTTGGATTCCCACTACTAGGTGCATTTCTAATGTGCTTTTCATTTATCTTTTTCTTATGTATTCTAGGGGGCTGTATATAGTAAGGGATGGCATATGAAACATGAGGCTAAATGTTCCCTTATGTATTAAATAGAGCAGGGATAAGGATGGCTTTTTTAAAAGCCAGAAAATAACCTACACATATCAAAGAAGATATAGGCTATGACTTTTAATTCAAGAAATAGAATTGCAGGGTAATAAAAGTTTTGAATTCTTTTTCTGAACAATGACTTTTTGTGTGAAAGAGAGTGCTAGACTTGGTAGACACTCATTGGAAAATGATATCCATTCTTAACTTGAACTTTCTCTGTCATTTGATCCCCTGAAAGAATTCTAGGCATCACTTGGGAAATTCATCTGTGCCACCTAGCTTTGGTCTGTTCTCGCGGGCCTTTTAAGCCAGGCTCTCCTATCCCTGAACCCTACCAGATCTGCTCATATGGTAAATCTAAACTATTTGTGGGACAAATTGTTCTTAGGTAATCACCCTGTGTTGCTCTATCCCCACCTCATTTAATCTCCTGTGTTCTTACTGTTCTTACTTTGATAACCTGGATCCTAGACTTTGGCCTTGAACTCAGTGTCTGCCCCTGGTCTCTTTCAGATTTGATTCCCTCATGGGTTCCCTTTCTGGTTTTTTAATTTTACAGCATTTAAAAAACTCTGCCTTTTGTTTTGTCCCCGCATTGCCTTACCTCCTCTTATTTTTCCCTAGCTCACCTCCAGTTCCCCGCCCCCAGCAGCATTCAGAAAACAATACCTGAAAGATGGTCATCAATTAATAAGTGCTTTCATAAGAGTTGTCTGTGAGCTTGATGTTTAATATGCACAGCTGGCTGACAAAACATGTCTGGAAATGATAGGTATATTTAGCAATTTGGGGGAAATACTAAGAATTCTAAAGAATCTTAGTGTGAGTAGGAGACATACCAATTGTGCTGGATCAAATTTTAACATCTTAGATATGGACACAGATGTTCACTTGGGACAAAGAAGAGAACATTTGACTATGCAAACATCATTGGAATTCCCCAGCAATGCATGGGAAAATACCTCTGGCCCATAGTGGAATCATGCAAATTGGCCATGAATTAGTAAAGTTGCCTTTGCATTAGAAAAAAAAAAAAAAGAAGCATGTTATTGACTTTGTACATAAAGTGGCAATATAATATGTGGTGCTTATTAGCCATGGCCTTTAATGCATTTCACACCAGGCAGACTATGGTGCCGGCTTTTGAGTTCTACAGCCAAATGTACATACATGTGAAAATATCAAAAGTGTTCAGAGGGAAGCCAACAAGATTATCCAAGTTTTGGAAAAGAGGACCTTTGAGGACCTTGAGGCCAAAAGACTGGGGATTATTCTGGATGAGGAAAGATTTCACGATGATGCATAAGTATGTTAAGTTCTTTATTCAGAGAACAATCGATTAGCATTTTTATCTATGACCACTAAGGGCAGAAGGGAGGGTCACGGCTGCAAGTGCAACACCAAGGATTTAGGCTCGAAGGGAGCAATGTTGGTTGAAGAAGGCTGTCAACTTCTGGAGAAAATTATTTGGTCTCCTTCTAAAGCCTGGGTAGAATGTCAGGAACTTGGCCTCTATGTGCGTGCTCTCACCTCAAAACCAGGGATCCACTAGTTGTCCTCTCCCTTGGGATTAGAATCTACATAGTGAACTATTTCCTTGTCTGGGGACACTTTATTGAAAGAGTTAAAAAAATAATAATTTTATCCATTTGGTTTTATACTCTGTCTTTGAAGCAAGACTCTTCGTAATCTGTAACACTGATACATTGCCATCTGTCATTGTACTTCATGCGGTTCCCCGTGTGTGAGAGAGCTAAGTGTATAAATGAAATCCAAAATTTTAGAATCATCGATTCTATCCAGTTATACCCCAACGGCTTCTTTTTTGAGGGACAGTGCAAGAAATGGTTTTGAAAGAAGCGAAGACATTAAAGAATAGTCCTGCAGATCGTGTAAGATGAATACACTAATAAGAACCCAGCCTTCCCTACTGACATATGTAAAAGTAGATACATTGTAATATTCTAGTTAGCCTTCTGTTTCCTTCCTTTCCCTAATCTACTGGAATCAGGTCGACTTCTCAAGACTCCGCTGCCTTTTCCTCAGAATTTCAGGCTCATTCACTGAAAGTTAGGTCCTCCTTTCTCTTCTCCCAGAGCATCCTGTCCATTCTCTAACAATAACATCACACTGCTATGGAGACGTTCTCCCTTGCTTCCTCAATGGACTAATCAGCTACTTGAGAACAAAGTATGTCTTATAAATCTTGGAGCCTTTGCATTTCTTTCCTCCTTCCCCTCCCTTGTTTTTTTTTCTCCTGACATTGCTCCCGAATGTCACACAGTGATTGCTGTGTGGAAAGTAACTAAATACATGTTCCTAGAAGCACAGGGAGGAAGGAAGAAGAAATGGAAAGAAGTACTCTTGAGATGATGCTTTAGAAAATAGTAGATTATTAAGTGAACTTTTCTGCTGACAGAGGAATCAATAGTACTTGGAGAGAAGCATGAGATTAGGTTGGAAGGTAGTTATAAAATGGAGAGCTTTAATTTGAGGGGCACAAGGTTGAAACCAGATTTTGGATTCATAGCCAAAGAAAACAAAATTAATGGATTTCACAAATTTGTGTATTCATATTTAAATATATACATATATTTTGATTGGGAAAACAAGATGAAGTGGGTGATTATTTCTCTGAGATAATAAAAAAATAAAACTTACGACCTACCACCACCATGTTTTCATAAAGGAAAGGCTAATTGTATGTCCCCCAAAAAGGAGGGAAGGTAAATATCACATTAAAGAACTATTTTTGAGTAAATATAGTTATGTAAAATATATGTAAATATTATCTTTGTTTTTCCTTTTTTTTCTCAGGACAAGGGAGAACCTTCTTAGATCGGGAATGATCTTCAGACAGGATTTTGGGACTGCTAGAAAGACTTTCAAAACTTCCTTTATATCCAAAGCAGGGATCTGACATTATCTCCTCAAGGTGAAATAACCTTGAATGGCCTGACATTTGCACAATGGCTTTCTTTTGGATTTGTCTGTAGTTCCAACTAATTATTTGAAAATATCTTTGCTATTTTCCTGCATCCTTCTGCCTATGTTATTTTACCACAATCTAATAAGAACCCAGCCTTCCCTACTGACATATGTAAAAGTAGATACATTGTAATATTCTAATGGAAATGCTAACTTTCTGTCAAAAAGTCAGGGTGGAGTTTGGGCCTTAGGTAAGATCAGAAAGAAAATAAGACACAAGACACAAACACTAGAAACTTTACCTTCTTGTTTCTCTTGTTAGAGGATTATGGGTTCTTATGTGACAGAAAGGACCTGAATTGGAGGGAGAAGGAAATGAAATGGTAATGTTGGGTCTTATAAACTCAGTGCAAAATTTCCCTTCTCTGAATCAGGCTGAGGCTGAAATTGTAACATTTCCCAAGTTACTGCAAGCAAGTATATCAGTTAGGGATTAAAAAAAAAAAAAGGTTTATTTATTTAAGAGAAAGAGACAGAGAGAGCATGAGTAGTGGGGAGGGGCAAAAGGGGAGGGAGACAGGCAGACTCCGCCCAAAGCAGGGAGCCTAATGTGGGGTTCCATCCCGGGACCCCAAGATCATGACCAGAGTCAAAATCAAGTTGCATGCTCAACTGACTAAGCCACCCAGGAAAAAGCCCCAGTTAGGGATTGTTTTTTACTGTATGTAACAGAAACCCAGCCGCAGTGACAAGAGGTAACCCAGCCACAGTGACTAGGTGTCTTGAAGTAAGCTGGAAAGTTGAAGTTCAAGTCTGTTCAAATCCACTCCCCATGAGTGGCTCCACAATTTCATCAGTGCCCAGGCACTTTCAGATTTGCAATTTCACCTTCTCCATCATCTATGCTTTAGAGAGCTTGTCCACTTTTAGCTCTCATTTGTGTTCCAGGCTGAAAGACAAAGGAAGCAATTTCAGAGGAAGTAGTAGAGTGACTATCAGGAAAGCCAGAAGTTGCCCAGAAATCTTCCAGCAACTCATTTTTATATCTCATTGTCCAGAACTGTGTCAAATGGCCATCCGTAGGTGCAAAAAGAGCTGTGACATACATGTTTTTGTTTTGGCACCTCACTACCCCATATGCTGTTAGCAAGAATGGAGAGGGAATATGGATCTTGAGTGGGAAATTAGCAACATCTGTCACACTAACCCATAGTATTATGTTTCTTTTTCTCCTTAAAAGCCCAAAGAATTTTTGATGCTGGAATGGAACTCTATGCTTTCCCACGAAATACAGTGTTCCCAACATTCAAAGAGTCATCAGAGAGCATACATTTCTTTTTATTCTCTCTTTTCTAAGTCTGTTTGCTACATTAGCTGTAGTAATTTTGGGTAAAAATCCCCAAATCTCAGAGTCTCATTTGATTCTGCTCCATCGTTCTTACTCACATTTAGTCAACTGTCATGGCAACATTTGCACCTTTTCCTTTGCCCCCCCACCCCAACTCTTTCTCTTCTCCAATCACTCTAGTGTGTAAGTGCTTATCTCCTTCCTTGGCTTTTACAAAGTCCTCTTGACTGAACTGTCAGCATCCCCTCTTGTCCCTCCCTCTTCCACCCAGTACATCTTGAAATTTGACCTTTGTTATGCTGTATGTTTTTTTTTTTTTTTTTTTAAGATCTTTGTTGGCTTTCTATTTCCTACCAGCTAGATGAGTCATCATGAAACTAATTGCTTGGTGAACTTAAATTAAGGGCGACCCCTGTAAAAACGTCAACGTTCCTTCCACCTTCCATTCCTTTCATTCTTTAAGACTGAATTTAAATGCCTATTGTGAAGACTTCCCTAATGTGCCCTGGCAGAAGATACCACTTAAATGGAAACAAAAATTAAGGGTTAATGAGGACTAAGAAAACTATGTTTTAACATGAATAACAAGCATGTTTACCTAAGAAGTAATCAAGGTCTGCATAAACCCGATGATAATGAAGTAGCAGAAATATGGTCTCGTCAAGCATCCCTATGATGAGTGAGGTAAGCTCTCCCAGATATGGGGTGTTAAGTCATATGGGGTGACTTACCCTTCTGTTTCTTTATTCTCTTCCTTTCAATATCCAACTAAGGTACAGTGCTGATATTCTTTCTGTGATTTCTGTTACTGTTGCTTTTATACTACGGTTGCTTGACCTCTGTAATTTTCAGGTTGAGTACCCCTTTCTGGAACACTTCACCTTTTGCTCACCTTGTACTGCATTCTGCATTTGCTCTCAAGCTCTTTATTTTTGACTTTCTGGTTTTCTAAGGTGGCATCTTTCAAAACGAACTTTTTTGATTGACACCTATAGTAAAACACACACACACACACACACACACACACACTTGAGATATAACCTACTACTAAATCCACCTGAAGTACATTTGATTTTATGAAAGCCATGAGTTTACTACTAAATTCGAAAGGGGAAAAGTTATACAGTAAATTATACAGAGTTACAATACAAAGAAGCTAAACATAATGCTATATCTGCCCTGTTCCTTCTACTGACTGTATATACATTTATTCATTATCAATTTGTATTTGTCTCTGCCTTTTAAGTAGAGAAGACTAAATGTACAGAATTGTAAATCAAACCATACTGAAAATGCAAAGTACTAATCAACGCAGGTGGCAATATGTTACAATCAGTTCAAAAGAGGGCCCAATAATTTATGCAGGACAGAGGATTAGCCAAATGTCCTAACAGGAAATCTGACTAAATGGATTCAATTCCTTATTTCTTGGAAGATAATCTCTGAATGATCCTATAGCTTATAATGGGATATAAAATGGCATACACAAGTTTCCAATAATATTAACACACATCAATGTGAGGAGAAGTATTAAGTTATAGGAAATTACCATCAATTTGAAAGACCTGGACTTAAAAAAGTTCCACTGGTGTAAAACAAGAAAAGCATGATTAGTAAATTGTTGGCCGATTTGATAAGCACTGGCTCAAGTTTGAATTGTTTAGAACAGAGCTGTTCATTTTCATGTCCCATCCAAGGCTCATAGAGTCAACAACACTGACCCTGTAACCTCAAGTTGAGACAGTATCTTCTATTTTTTAAAAAGGAATTACTTACTATTAAGGTAACCTCAAGAAGATACAAAACAAAATCTAGAAATATTAATTTAAATCAATAATTTAAGCCTTTTAAAAATGTTTTGACTCAATGTGAGAATTTCTGTCTGATTTTAAAATACTTGAAGCTCATTAGATTGGATTTTATTGAAATGTTTAGAAAAATTGGACTAAGATTCTAATCAATGTTTAAATGGTTGGATCTGATTTATTAAGTTTATAAGTTTTGGTTTATTAGCTGTTTAAATGGTGTACAAATGTTTAGAGAAATTGCATATGTTTCATAAATTGGGCATTAAACAAAGAATAAATAGCAGTGAACAAATTTTTCTCACATCCAAATCTCTCAGGCAGAAAAAATTTAGAAGTGCCTAGTATGATACTACATACATAGTTGGTAATCAATGATTTTTTTTTTTTTAAATGAAGTTACCTGTCTCTTTCTGGACAACTTTTTCCTCCCATATTTTGTTTTTCTCTCATATTTTCTTCTCATGTGCCAATTACTGCCTCAGATGTGGTTTCTGGGTCTTCTAGTCCCTGCTACTATTCACTGTAAACTGAGGATACTCTAAGAAGAATATAGGCATTCTAGGTTGAGATGAACTTTCAGACATCCTAGCAGCTCCACCAAACTTGGGTTGTGAAACACTTGATGTCCTTAGCTATCATGCAACTAAAAATTCCTGGGGCTTCCACTGTGCCTTCTAGATTGAGGACAAGCACATTGCTTATGCGACTCATTTGTCCATATACCTCTGTGGCTATCACCACTCTAAGCCCTTCAGTTTAAGTACTAATTATATACTGAAAATGCAGGAACACTCTTGTGGGGTGAAAGTTCCCTTTAAGGTGACTTCATCTGAAATGCTTTAGGTTCACAAGGACCCCAATATCTGGATGTGAGGCTGTGGTGATGGTGGCAAGCTGTTGAGGTAGTGGAAGGAAGAACATCTTGGAAATTTTTCTGTGGTCATATGAGGTAGTAAATAATCGCATTTTGTGGCTTCTGTTAAGGATAACTGCTTTACCCACTATGGCTTTAGCCTCGCTTGCCATCGTAATTCTGAGACTGAAGAGCTCCTTAAGTATTTGGCAGCTGACCTAAGGCTGGTGTCCTGTATAGTGTGGGTATTTTAGACCAGTAAGCATAGAGCTTGACACATACTGCTATTCTGATTTTGTTTCCAGATCATTGCATGGAAGCAAGTTATAAAATATCAAATGTAACATCCTGATTTATATTATCTTGGCTTCTGAGACTGGTCTAGCCTCATCTCCCCATGGGCTATTTATGCTGATGTAGAAAATTGCAGCTTTCTATTTCGAGTTACTCTCAAGTCTACGTTGACTACCTCCCATTCCTGATCCTTCTATACCAGGGTTCCCCTATTCTAGCTATCTAGCTTGTGGCTCAGATAAATTCCTTCATGGTGTGGTAGAAAACAAGAGCTATATCAAGCAGACACCTCTAGGAAAATCTGATCATTCTCATTCCTAATTTTCATTTTTTAATGAAGACACGAACTCTGAAATATTTGTAATTTTCAACCAAGTATGGATAACTTCCAGTTCTTGACTCAAAAACAATAATAATGGTGATGATGATGATGCCCACCACTCTGTAAGAGATGATACAGCACAGTGGTTAAGCCCAAGAGCCAGAAAACTTAGGTTTAATCTACTTACAAGCAGTATGACCTTAGACAAGTTAGGCAACCTCTCTCTGCTTTTATTTAAAATCTGCAAAATAGGGGTAATTGTAACTATGTTACAAGGATGTTGTGGGAATTACTTGGGCGTGAAGAACTGCCTGATAGGTGGTAAGTGTTCAGTGAATGTTAGCTGTTATTAAAAGCTATTGAAGATGGGTCATATGATAATGTTACATGTTACAAAGGGACTATGTTAGGTGATTTAAAGTCTTCTTTAGAAGTAGGGTTAAAAAAGGATTTGGATAATCTATTTTCCGAATGTTTCTTTTTCTCATTTGTCTTTGTACTGTGTCCATTAAATTTGGTACAGTTAATGGCAACCACCTTGCCCATAAAGCCAAAATATTCTCTCATCAGCTCTGCTATACCAATTTCGTGAGTATTCAGCTCCTCAGCCCAGAATACCAATTGTGTAAAAAGTGTCGTGAATTACAATTTACTTTTGATTGCAATGATCTGAACCAAACACTAAACCTAGTTGATCCAAGATGATTTGGGCTTTACAATTTTGTGCATTATGTATGTGGTCTGCACGTTCAAAACAGGAGTATCTTTGAATTTAACATATTCTTCTTTTCAGAAAACAGAATTCTTTTAATTAAAAACATTTTAAAAAATTTCAGTATATGTAATTGTTAACACCTGCTATGTGTTACCAACAGATGTTTCTTACTTACCTAAGGGAGCTGTTATAATTATTCTATAAGCTTATTGGAATGGCATTTACCAAGATAGTTGGGAAACTTTAGTTGGTGACTTTGTATGCAATATTTGGCATTTCTTTTCATCTCTTCCCCTATTGCTGTCAATCTCCACACCCTCGCCCCCAAGCTGGATCTTCCAAAAGCAAAAACGTCCTTTTGGGGTACCAAAACTTTTATACGACTGGCTATGCATATTTTAGTCTTTGTTAAAAGTTACCAAAATTATGTGTATTCTAAAGCACTGTAAATTTTACTTTTAAGTGTTTTGGAAGCTAATATTTAATGTTCAGCATGGAAGTCTTTTAAATGTAAAAGTATACCTTTTAGATAGATAATGCCCTTCTAATAGCTTGGCCTCAAAGGAAGCTATAGTATAAATGAGAGTTGTCTTTATTTTTCTGACCATTTCTAAGGCCATAAACAATACACTTTTTGAATTCTTCATTTATGATACTAATCACACAATTACCTACAGGCCTGTGTTAAATATGACACTGGTTTCAGCCAAATAATGGGCCAATTGCAAACAATGAACAGAGGCAACTCCATTTATAACCGCTGTTTCAACAGAGCTCTATTGTAATCATAGTGATCTGAGGGTGACTCATTAATTAATTGATGTTCTTTTTTATTATGTGCTATTGAGTTAATGAGTAATTTGTGTGAGATAATTCTCTGAACACATTGATTACTTGAAATATTTTCTGGGTCCTTCATACCAATGACATGCTGAATAGGTAGAAGACGGTGTTCGCTTTTCTGTGCTCATTATTCGTAGATTTGAGATGAGCCCAGACCAGCGCAGAGATGCACTAAGATGTTCTGACGTCTGGAGGACCCCAAGTCAGCCCAGTAAGAAGCTCTCTGAATGCTCAGGGCAAAGCCCGTCACATGGTAGGTACTCAATAAAAGTCAATTAAAATAATGCCTATATTAACATTTTGCTCTCGATTGCCTTAACTTGCATTAAAATCACATTTAAGGAATATCTATAATGGTGTATTTAAGAAACAGTAGTAATCAAAAGGCTTTTGCTAAAATTGTATTCTGCGCTAATGGCCTATTACAATGAACATGCAGATTGTTTTTGCAACTTGCTGAAGTGAACGCTAAACATGTTTGGCCTGTATCATTTCTATGAAATCGTTTGTGTCTATGGTGAGAGGAGCTTGCTTTAAGTGATAGTTAAAAGGAAACTACTTGTACATGGTATGTTTTACCACAGATAGAATTTTCAGCCCCGTTTCATTACAGGCACAACATCTCTTCCCTGTAAATGTAGGATTTAGTTGTTTTTTGTTTTGTTTTGTTTTAATTCATTATGAAGAAAATAGGAAATTTGAAATTGAGTCTGACGACAGCAACAGAGTTGCTTTCAGGCAGATCACTAGAAATTTGTGTAAATGTACAAAATTACACCCAGCGATTGTTACCTTCATTTTTGACAGTTTTATTTTCCCCACAGAAGTAAATAACAATAAACTACCTAGCTCGAAGATCTTAAATATAACATATGGAGAAAGCGCTTGAGGTACTTTGTCTATGCTTGTTACGATTTATCTTTTGAAAGTAAGTGTCCTTGCACACTTTATTCTTTTTTTTCAAGTGGACTGACTCAATGTACGCTTTCTAGATATAGTCTTAGATTTTGCCAATTAAGCGCAATCAAAGAGTATAATACCCCTTTTATTAAAAACATAAATCCAAATATAAAAAAATGAATGAAAGAATCCAGCAGATATTTATTAAGCAAGATGAAAGTGAAATTACAAACACAGGTCAGCTTTTAAACTCAGCCAGCACTCTGGGGGAGTGGAGGTGCGCTGTCCTTCATCATAGGCAGCCTCTCTGAGATGCATGTTAGGAAGGGAGGTTTCACGGCTTGAGAAATCAAAGCTCTTTTGGAGGTGTCCTACTGGAGGCATCGGGGCAACAAGCTAAGTTACGTCAGGGCTACACAACACAAAGAGGAAAGGTGATGATAATTCAGGGACTTTGCGTAGTCAAGACAATTAGCTTAGTACTTCAGGTCAAAAATGCTACTGTTTATGGGCTATTAGCTATAAAATGACCCATTTCTGTCTGGTTTCACAATTTCATGGAGATTAGAGATAATCTAAAGAGATTAAGGCCTTAATCTTTAATCCAGGTAATTTTGCTTGTAGTAAAAAGCATAAGCATTAATTCCCGAAGGATTTGAGAAGAGAAAAGGCGATAAAAACTTGTTTGGTCTTTGGGTGGCAAGAATAATTGAACAGCTTCCAGGAGCTAAGAGAAGTTGGTTCCCAATTTACAAGTATTTTGACATATTGATAAACATAGGCAAAACCATTTAAATCTAAAAATGATAATTTGAAAAAGATACTGGCAATTATAATTTGACATCCACATGAATTTCAGACACCCTCTAATGGGGACTCACTGGGCTGCTTGAGAAAAACCACTTTTCACAGATGCCCGCACCCCACCGCCTTTTGTTTGGCTTGGGTTTTGGTTTTGGCTATGCGAGTCTTACCATGAAACAAATGTAAGACCCCAAGGCTAAAATAGTAATTTCATGGGCCCCAAATAGCTATTTTTGAAAATTTTTTTCAATATATCTCAAATCTGGGGGACAAGTGACTTGAACACTCTTAACCATGAAGTATTTGTAAAAATACATATCATTCACTTTTCACAGAACCATTTCTTAAAAATGAGAGGCAATAGCCAGATTCACATGCATGTTCATAATAAAGCTTTGTTTTAAAACAAAAATCCACACCAGCATTACTTTCAGTTTAATATTTTGGCCCCAAACCAAGAATTCAGGTATCACATTTCATTTTCATCTGCAATGCATCTATTGGCAGGACAAAGTATGTATGCAAATAACACCGGGAAATATTGTTTCCTATACAAGTGATCAAAAGGAAAAAGAAAAGAAAAAAGAAAACCCACAGCACTAAATTTGCTCTAGCAAAAATATGCTTCACTGTGCCTGTGTCAAATTAGATTTGTTGAAAAGTAGTTCTCCTGCCGGGAGCAGAAGCAAAGAAGCAAAGTGTGAGCAACCCAGAAGAAGGGATCATAGTCTT
This sequence comes from Mustela putorius furo, assembly GCF_011764305.1. Lineage (NCBI taxonomy): Eukaryota > Metazoa > Chordata > Mammalia > Carnivora > Mustelidae > Mustela > Mustela putorius. The sequence continues at coordinate 31,853,432 of NW_025422368.1, read as the reverse complement.
ATTTTTATTTCCTTAATTGTAATTGAAATAATCGGTCTCCGTAATTTATTTCTAGAAAGCTTTCTTCTTTATCATCTATCATGTTAGTAAGGGAAATTTTTCAGCTTTATAAAATGGAATGACAGATTTCAGCCTTAAGTGTGATATATTCTGAGCAGGTTAACTACTTAAAGAAAGCAGTAAGACATGTCAAACTTTTAAAGTCTTCACTTTTGAACACTAAAATAATTGTCAGGTAAATACAGAAAAATATATAATCACCAGTTCTCAGCTCTTTGACAATCCCTTTGTTTCTCTTCTTCTAGAAGATTCTGTGAGCACTATGTTGCTCTGATCAAAAAAGTAAGCTCACTAGTCAAATATCATCACAGCTTCAGTGTGTATTATCATGGTTTCAGTAGATTTGCACTCAAATCCTTCCAGTGCCAGAAATTTATCAAGCCATAAAGTTATTAAACCTTTAGCTCTTAGGGAGAAATCTGGGCAAAATTTTACAAGAAATTTCTCGTTTTAAAATTACCTCATAATTGTGGTAACACTTGTCTCAAGTAACCCTTTGGAAAAATTTTACATGATACCTAAAGGCACTAGTTTACATAAGGGGTAAGTGGCTTAAAAAACAAAAACCAAAAAATTTAAAAAAAAGCCAAAGCCTTTGTGTAGGCAAAGAACACACACACACACACACACACACAGGACATCAAAAGGATAACTGCTAAGCTTTAAAGTTATTCTAAAAATGGCACTTTTCACGTTGGTATAAAATGAAAGTGCTTTAAGATGAAATTCTTATGCATTTTTTAAAGCTGATCTTTAACCCCCTGAAAATCGGGGGTTATAATGACAACACTGATAGACTCTAAATCATCATGGTAATGATAGTGGAATAGTGGATGTTGCTAAAATGCTTTGTGTGTGTCTTCATTTCTTCTTCTTTTTTAAAGTATTTTAATGCTGATAGACTTGCTTTATATGTGTATCATCAGTGAAATTTGCTCTTCAATCCTTTACTAGAAAGTTACAGCTCATTTAAAATAGCTGGTAGATACAGAAAGCATAAATATACAGTAAGTTTAAACACTGATTGTACTGAATGCAACCATACAAAGAAGCAAACAGAACACAAATGGTAACACAATAAAACTGTATTACATTTGTGCTTCAAATATTACAATACATTATATACAATAGTCGAAAATAAACATCTCATGCCAAGTGACACAAAAACGAATAGCAAGCAAAAAAATCCAGCAATATGTACAGTACTTTTTTCTTTAATAATAAACATTCAACTCTGAACTGGGGCAATTTCACTACGTACAGGTGCAGTCCGCCTTTTATTCCATATAACCATCCTGCTTTCCTATATCTACGCTATTCAGTAGGTTCCTGTGTCAATTCTTATATACATGTGGAGCAAAAAAGATAAAAGAATGTAGTGCTTTGTATTCTTAATGGGGTGATGTTGATAGATCAGCGAACCTGGGGTGCATAACCTTCTTTCATTAAACCTTCTTCGTAGTCCGTCTGGCAAAGGATCATGTTATTCTTTAGGAAAAATTTGTCTCCAACGCAAAATCTGAAAACATTAAAAAAATAAAATGTGTTAAGATCATTTCACTCCCATCTATAGATTTGAAGATTTCTTTTCCTTGTAATAATGTTACATGGTAATTCCCTGAATTTGAAAGCTTGGTTTAGAAATTTGCCTTCGTTGTCAAAATTAAACGATGTAGATCATTTAATGAAACACTGCACACAAAATTTGATATCCTACAGTTATATATAAAAAGCATAGGAAAACCGAGGAAAACACCTCGGGCAGCAGAAGTGATTTTTATCATCACTTTGGAAAGAAAAAAAAAAGAACTGATCTATATTTACAGACATTAAAATAAATGAAAGAATGATAATAGTATTTCACTGCAGTGATTATGGAAGATTTCACCAGTGGCCATTTATTCACTTTATTAAAAAAAAAAAAGTAAAAGGCATTAAAATGTATCAAATAATTAGAAAGTGGCCCATTTTTAAGCTTCCCATTTAAAGTTCCTTTTGCTCTGTTTTATTAAAATGTGATTAAATTCTGGTATTCTGGAAGTGATTGTTTTGAAGGAAAAGTTGTTTTAGCATCAGACTCTGATGCTGGGCCATAATCTTTTATTTGTGGCAAGTTCACCAACTATGAAATATTAAATGTCATTTCTTAGCTCACTCCCAATTAAACCAAAGGGAGTAACCTGAATGAACTTCTTAATATTGATGTGATAAATAAACTAGTTTCCAGTAGCTAATTATGTATTTTATCCTATAAAACATTGTTTAATGTACAAGATTGTAATGTTTTTAATAAGTGCCCTTTTGTATAATTTCCCAGCGGTGACACTTTGGACACAATTAAGGTCAGAAATAAATGCTTGTGCTGTTTCCAGTACATTTAACAATAAAGTAACTCTGGGGAGATCTGTATATATTTTTAATTGTAACAATTTAACCTTCAAACAGCAGTGTCTAGTAGAGTTGACCCAGTAAAACTACTTGTAATTATACAAGTTGACCTCACTGACCTTTGATAGTGGTCTCTCTTTATCAGATAGTCAATTTCGAATGATGTTCAAGCAGAAATCTTAGTGGATAGATTAAATTGTGTAGTGAAAGCAACCCTTTAATGTTTTGTGAAGTTGAAGGTTTAAATGAGGAGCAGTTGGACTGATTTACATTTGCAAAGATTGGAATGCTAGACAAACAGTGAACCTATTTATTTTCCAACTGGGTAGCTTTGGAAATTTATCCTTATTCTAGCTAAGTAGATAGAGGGGAAAATAGTGTAATAAAAAAAGTAGATTGAAAAGAATTAGCTTTCCTCTTAAAGGAAGATTGGTCTGTTTATTTGTGGAATTTACTTTTTTTCCCCAGGATTACTGCCTGCTGATGATGTTGATTGAAAGTACAGACTAAGCACTGATCTTGAAATCCTGGAGTTTGCTGTCAAGGCTATTGGATAGAATGAACATTCAAGTTTGAACCTTAAGTATATCTTCTTTTTATTAGTTGAAAACTATAAACTTAAATATTGTGCTTAAAAAGTGGCGTGAGAGTCAACGAGGTTTTGTACATTATCCTGATCATTAAGATCCGTTGAATAAAAGGAACTATTTCTTCTGTTGGGCAGACCCAAGTAGTCAAATTAGATACTTATCTTTCATGTGAGATTACATAAAATAGCATGTAGGATATATCTGATTACTGCTCAAAACTTTCAGTTCATATTACTGTTGAAATTAATTTGAATAAGCTAATGACAGAATAGCACATCAAAATAAATAAATTCAACTAATACTCCTGTGTTCTAGCTAATATCACTGAATTTGTTTTTTTCCTAAAAACCAACTGAATTGGAAGTACTCTTTCAACTCTATATTGACTAAAACCTTGCTTCAATTTTCTAACAAGCCCCCAAATTCTATTCACTATCAAACTTTTTTTTTTTTAAATATGTTCTACTTAGGACATGAGCTCAGAACCCAGAGGTAGTCACATGCTCTACCGACTGAGCCAGCCAGCCACCCCCCAAAAACCATTTTTTGTTTTTGTCATGTGAAGTTATGTCATTCTTACCTTCAGAAGCCTTGAAATTTAGGTAATTTTTGTTTGTGGATTAATAAATTTGGGGTAATGATCATGAGAAAAGCACTGAACCAAAAGCCTGGAGACCTAGTCCTGAGCCCTGATGCTACCCAGTGCAAGTTATAGGGTCATTTCATACTCTCTGAGTCAACTCTGTGTGGTTATGATAAAAGAGCTGCAGCACTGAATTATGTTAAAATAAGAAATATATGAGCAGCAGAGAGGTATATTGCAACAAAAAGAGTTCAAATCCCAACCTTCTACTTATGATATTGAAGATGAAACTTTATTTTCTCTTATCTTTAATATAACTGACTATTTAAAGTGTGTGTTAAGAATAGAATGAAGTAGGCAAAGCATTAACTCAGTGTTTGGAGTGTAGATAATTAAAATAGTCACCTTCTATAAAGTACTTACTATGTGCTAATGCTGAGTATGTATATGTACGATTATTTCTATTTATGTTCAACTGAGAAAGTACTTATTGCCTTTTTCAAATGAAAAACCTAAGGCTTCCTCCCAGAATTTTAAAACACCTGCCAGTGCTCCATAGCTAGAATGTGTATGTTGGAGGAAGGAAACTGACTCTGGTCTCTTTGGGCTCAAGACCCATGCTTTACCTGGAAACAGTAAAGCATAAGGCTTTGAAATTAATATGGGTTTTTTGTATCGCTATTATTCCTTTGCATAGCATTAAAAAAAGTCTACCTACCATTCAACATCAATGAGATGTTGGTAATATAAATGGAATTCATCTAAAATAGTCCTACCTAAAATATTTTGTTGCTAATGTTGTCAACTGGACAAAGTACCTTTTTTTTAACCTTTTATGTGCATTTCAGTTTATGCTGAAAAGTCAAAACAAAACAGGATGTGGGTGAGAAACGTCACACTTACACATATAACTTAAAACAGCTTTGAAAGCTATGGCTAAAGCAGATTATAATTGCTTTGTGATTAGGATTGGTATACTCCTTTTTAAAAAAAAGATTGATTGATTGATCAATTTGAAAGAGAGAGAGAAAGACAATGTTGGTGGGGGGCAGAGGAAAAGGGAGAGAGAAACCCTAGAAGACTCTACCCTAAGCACAGAACCCAGTGCGGGGCTCGATCTCATGACCTTGAGATCAGGACCTGAACAGAAACCAAGTTGGACATTTAACTCACTGCACCATCCAGGTGCCTCTGGATTGGTATACTCCTTTAAAATGTTCCATATATAAACATGAAGAAATTAGAGAAACAGCAATGCAGATGTTAGATATTTAACAAAATAGTCTATAACTGATTTTGTGAGAAAGGCTAGTTTTCCAATGTTATGAGCTCCTTTTGAGATTTAGCACTGGCAGAAAAAATATTATAGAAGCAGTGATGGCCAGAGAATACTGTAAGTATATTAATAGGTCAGGCTAAAATTCCTGAAAATAAGCTGATAATCTTCCTTGTAATCTAATCCTAATTGCTTGTGGTATAGTCAGTTCAATTAATTTTGCCTTCATTACAAAAAAAAAAAAAGTATGTTAAGGAATAAAAAGATGCTCAATCAGATTACTCAGTCATTTAATCTTGATGTTATGGAGTTAATAATAAATTTAATTTCCAGATATTTTGGAATGATTCTAATCGAACTCACATGCAGTTTTAGAGACTTGGGAAGTACAGAAAATAAATATAATTAATTAATCACCCTTCTATGGGGCTTAGCGTAGTTTTAAGCAGTTATCAGAAGACTGCAAAGAAGCCTCCATTTGTAACCTTTTCACATCCTTTCTAAGATTGAAAACGTTAACTTAGTCATCTTATTTCCCTAAGGGCAGTGGCTATCAATTATAATTAGTTCCCAACTCCACAGTACTTTAAAAAGGGTGGGGGATCCAGTCCATATTTCAAATGTCTCTATCTTCTATGTAGCACCCTCCATTACTACAGATGGAGACTTCGATGCTGTACTTTGTTTTCAGTGAGAGGTACTGATTATATACCCATCGTCACACCACTATACACCGTGAACAAATTACTCTCTTCTCCCAAAGACTGTCCCGTTGTCATTACATACTTCATTCCTGATCAGCTTTTCTGCACCAACTTACAACACCCATATCCCAAATCATTCAAAGTCTACCTTGCTTGAATTTCACTATATCTATTCCCATTTATAGTTATTCAGTCAGAAAATAAAATACCTCTCTTGAAGGAGTCCAGGGCTTATATCAGATCTGAGTTGAAAGACTAAAACCAGACCCTCTGGGTTCAGATTTTGAGTCTACCATTTTCTATCATTGTTTTCTAGGGCAAGTTACTTAAATTTTCTGTACTTCAGTTACTTCATCTATAAAATGAGGGCAATAATAGTATCTCACTTTATTGAGTATTAAATGAGCACATGTAAAGCAGAACAGTGTCTAGTGTATGATGGGCGCTATAGAAGAATTCTGGTATCATTATTTGTTAATGACAATTTTTTTTTCACCTCTGCTTAAGCTGTTCCCTAACCATGACTATTTCTTCCTGTTTTTTCATCTGTTTAAATTCTTTTAAAAAAATTCTTTAGTTTCCATTCCCTCCATCAATACATTCCCTGGCCATGCCAACTCATTCTGATCTTTCCCAAGGCACTTATTTATTGCCATATCATTTACTTTGGCATTTCAGATTTCCTCCTGAATGGGTAACAAGTTTCCCAATGTGCGCTGCAGTGCTGGGGTAAGTGCCCATGAGTTATAGCTCTTTTGAACCCTCTGAAATACCACCATAAATTACATGACCACTTGAGGTGGGTGGTCAGTAAATACAGGTTAAGACAGATTCATCCCCGAACCAAATAGTTTTAAATAACAAAGGTATTTTTAGATGGATAATATAAATTCGTGTTCATTTTGACTCATTCGTTGACTTCCTACCTTTAAATTTCACCTCCTCCTGATCCTCATGCCATTCCCTCCTTCTCCATATCCTGAGTAAACTCCCTCTAATCTCTGAGCATTCTGAGCTCTTTTCATTTCCTGCACACATTAAATGCTTTCACACTTCCATGACTTGCATGATGCTTCCATCTGTCTGGAAAACCCTTTCCTCATTGCTCCTTGGCTTCCTCATCCTCCCCAACCCCCACCAGACACAATACCTACATTCCAACCAGTCCTAGGGAGTTCCGTTTTTAAAACCCAGCACATCAACCCTTTGATGCTTCTCTAAGACTTCAAGAAGGACAGACCTCTCTTTTCCTCAGTATAGATCTGTTTAGCATCGATTACACTCTTCTGTGAGTCTTTGATGTCCTGTCTCTCCCATAGCTTTGAATACCTCTAAGAGAGAAACTGGTTTTTCTTCACCTTTCTTTCCAGAGCCTAGCATAGCGCTTTTATTCTTTAGTGTTAAACAACTCTACGTCTTTGAGGCAGTTTCATTACAAACAAACATGTTCTTTCCTTTTCTTGTAAAATCATCGTTTAGTTTTATAGAATTGTCTAAGGAGGAGGGGCTTGGTCACCTTTAAAAAATTAACCTATTACACAGAATTCTTCAATTCTGAGTGAGATACAGTTATCATCTAAGATGCTCAAAATAACATTCCTCTGCTTCTGTTAATAAAGAAAAACAAACAATCAAACAAACACCTTAGATGCTTAATTCAGGATTCACATCTTTAGCCATACCCCCCTCTCAAATGAGCGAAGAGGGTATACACGAGAAACAACCAATCCTGAAAAGTTATTTTTACTACCATTTTGCAAACACTGAGAAATGCTTTCGATCTAAATGATCTTTTGATTTAAAAGTTAAGAAGAAATGACTGCTAAATAAAATTCATAAGCATTTATAATACCACAGTCTCAGATGCCAATAAAGTTTGCTTAAAGGAAAGTGCCTATAAATTACCTGTTTGCTTTGTGTTTCACTTGAAAAAGTACAATGCTATAATAATAGTTTGGCTACTGAAAGTATAGGCTCATGTGGCATATGGCTTTATTGGAGAGGATTTCCCCAGCAAATGTCAAAGTAGAAAGAAAATCTCCTATGTTGAAAACCTTCTGTATTCAGAGTAACAAAATTTGTCTGCTTTGCTTGACTGATGAAGATTAGCTGACTTCTTGCATTAAAGAAGTTTGTCTTGTAGGGGCTGAAGTGACAAGACAATAACTAAGTGCTAATTGTGCATAACCAGCACTAAAGATATGCAGTCCCATTATGGCATGTAATAAATGAAGCGAACATGGAAATATATTAGGTACTTTAATAATGATACTAGAATAGTATTTTGCAGCAATAAGAATGTGAACAGTTTTAGAGTCAAAATTTAGGAGTGTTTGTCTTACTTGACTGAGTTCTACTGAGGAGATAGACTTAATTGTGAATGCAACTTTTTATTTCAATGGTCAAATAAAATTGATATATGCTTTGTAAATAGCATTAACAACCTACAATTACTTTGCATCATAATAGAATTTAGGCTGGATTTAGCCCTTGAATGATGTTTTAATTTTCTGTGTAGAACATGGATAAAATAGGGGAGACTGCCCTAAAGGAAAAATGGACATAGGGCATAAACAGGCCATTCCCTAAAAGAAGAAATAGCAAAGGACCACTAGAAATCAAATAAATACTAATTAAAAATTATAATGGGATACCATCTTTCATCCCTCAGGTGACAAGGGTTTCTTTTTAAATAATAACTCCCAATGCTAGAGTGAATGGAAGGGAATACATAGCTTTTACATTTCTGGTGTGAGAATAATTGGTATAACTGTTGGGGAGAGCATCTTAACAATATATAACATTTTAACAATACATAACATAAACCTTTAAAAGGGTTATATACTTTGTCCAGCGCTCCTGTGAATTTATCCTGACACATACTTGAATATTGTTTGTTTGTAAATATTATGTTGATGATATTATGTCGATAATATTGGTAATATATCAAGTTGAAGAAATAGCTTATACATCTGACAAGAGAAGACTGATTTAACAATGAAACTCTACTCATAAAATAAAACACAAGAAGGCTTAAGATATCTTAAAGAATTTGAAAAGCATGCTATCATAAATGAAAAAGTCCAAATATCAAACACTAGTATTCTTCCCTGTTCTTTTTCTTTAAGCTGCTCAAATGTATCATAAAATATATGCTATATAACACCCATCATATATGCATAAGAAAACATATGGCCAGCTATACACCAAAATATTAAAATGCCTTTTTTTTTAGAATAGTAAGACATGGGGCAACATGATTCTTTATCCCTTTTTATTTTCCAAAATTTCTACTATGAATATGTAACCTTTCATAAAGTAGAAAAGAAGTTAAGTGTTATTGTTGCATGAAGATAACTGTATTTGCATGGATGCTGTTAGTGGATCAATAGGGCAAGGAAACGGAAGTATACTAATGCACCTTTAAAATATATACACATACATGTATACGTGCATATAAATGTCTGTATAAATGTGTAGATATTTATATTCATGTGCCTATATCTTTACACACATACTTGTCAATTTATTTTTGGCTAAAGGTCACCATGGACTGAATTAATCAGCTTTGATTCCAAAAGTTTGTACAGACTTAAAGTGCCTATAAGATGACTTTTTGAATTATTTCCTGGATAAATTAGATATTCAGGTATACTGGCTTAGGTATACTGGCAAGGTATACTGTGCACTACTCTGAACATCTCCATTTAGCAGGAAGTATCATTGAGATATATCTTTTTTTTTTTTTTTTAGATACATATCCTGTATATAAACCAAGTTAGTGGCATATGATTTGGTAAAAGTAAATTGTAAATATCAAGATAAAAAAGCCTATTTTTTAGGACCAATTGTGCTCTGGTATTTTTAATATAAATTATTTCATTTAATTTTCAAAATCTGTAAGATAGGTGTTAGTGTCTTCATTGTCAGGGGGTAGAAACAAATCTCAGAGATGAAGTAACAAGACTCAGGATGTCGTATCTAATATACAATGGGGCTGGAATTTGAATCCATTTCTTCCTGTAAAAATCGTGTCCTCTGTGCCGTTCTACACAGGGCCTCATAAAAAGACGCTGCATTGAACAGTAAAGTAGTACAAATCACAGTAACTGAGAACATGATATAATAAATGTGGCCTGATTATATAGTATGTCCAGGTGTTGTCACTCTTGTCTTGAATATATTTTCATTAATATCCATCAAGTGTAGTAAATTTTTAAATATATTTTAATGATAGATACAGTTTCATATTCTAATATCCTCTGCATATATCATATAAAACAGGCATCAGTAGTATATGGGTCCCACTGGAAATAAAAGTTACAACTTTCAGAGGGAAAAATGGAATAAAGTGATAATACTTTTAGATGAAAGAGTTCTCTGATACTGGCTAATCCAGCTCCTTTTTGTTGTAAATGAGAAAACCAAGATCCAGAGAGCTAAAATGCTTGAAGGATGGTTATACATCTTGTGAGGGGCGAAGCCCAGCCTAGAATTTAGGTTTCTAGATTCCTTGTGCAATACTCTTCCCCTTTGCCTATGCTGCCCATCCAATGCTGATAAGTGTTAAATTATTAGCTATTTCTGGCCTCATTCCCAAGGAAACTTAAAGCAACTTAAAAAGTACATATAAAACAAGGTTAAAATTCAAGATGAGAAATCAAGAGACAGGGCAACCAAAAATAGGAAAACTAAGATAAGACACATCACCTCCTACAAATTCCTGTATATTTGACTCAGGGCAAATGTGTTGGGTCACAGAACAAAAAAGTGAAGATTTTAAGCCTACTTTTAAAAGAATATTTTCAAGATACTTTAAAGTTTTAAAGTAAATTTTAGGGATATTCTAAACCTACTTTTTAAAATGACAGAAAAATAATAAAGAATGAATAAGAAGAAAACTAAAATAGCAGTGTCTTCATTGCTTCTCACATTCTGCTATAGGTTGCTCTTTCTGCAGGTAGAAGCACAGTTTTAAGACCTTTCCTCCTCAGTGCTTTCTTCCTGGCACCCGATGAATGTTTGCAGAAAACAAAATGCTGAGATTAATAGCCTTAAGTAATATATATAATTCCCATCAATTAAGTAAATAACTAGCAACTAGAGGTTTGCCACTTTTTAGACACGGGAATGAAACCTGCTTACCTCTGATTACAAAGCTGACATGCAAAGCAGTCCAGGTGGTAAACGTTGTCCTTGGCTCGCATCACCATCTCAAAGGCAGGGATGAGCTTACTACAGGCGGCGCAGTTCCCCGTTACACCAAAGAGCCTGGAACAATAAACATTTTTCTCAAACTCTTACAGGGAGATCTGAGATGATGACTAGAGAAGGTGCCAGCACACCCTGCAAAGCTATCAACAGGCAATGCCTTATGATGTACACAAGCACGTTTTATCCTCGGCAGATACATAAGTATTCCTCTCTGATACATACTCCGTTGACCTTTCTTGATGAAAATCACATCTCGTTTGAGAAGGAAAGGAAAAGACAAATACATCAGGAAGCTTACATAACCACACACAAACAAGTCAATGGAGGTGAATTCGTAGCAAAAAAAATCTTCCACTTGATAGAATATGCAGTAAATAGAAATGCAACATAACTTTGATCTCACTGACACGTAGTAGCCGTTTTCATTGGAGAAGAAACCCATTTGAAGGACTCACTGTTTTCTGACATCTAGTTACTAGGAGGTTTGCCATTATTATTAAAAGAACATTTATGTACAAGCCATTTAAATAGTCAAAAAACATCAGAGGTGCATGCACCTTATGGCCCCATACCATAGTTATAGCTCTGATTATGTTATTCAAGTAGCACATTAAAGTAAATGAGGCTGTAAACTACACAGAGCTGGACCAGGAGTTGAAACATAATATATTGAAAGAACCAGTGGAACTGTCCAGGGAAAAGGTATTTTTTAAAAATCCTATTTGCGATAGATTCCTGAAAATAGTTATTGTAATGACCTAAAAAAATAGTACAAATTAAAGTGTCTCTATAGTTTCATAATGGGAGGAAATAAAATATTTTACCCATTTGCACTGGCAATATTTAAACCAAGTTTCTTTAAAGTTCTTAATGGTGGTGAAGAGTTATTATAAATAATATTCCAGGCATAGCAGTTAATGCACTTTTTAACTAGGAAGCAAACTAGATGAAAAACACCACATCTGCCAGTTTTCTTTTTTCTCCAGCATCAGGCTGACAGGAGAAAAATATAATGGTTCTCATGGGAAAGACCAAATTAAAAGCAGTTCTAAACTAATGAATTCAAAGGTGCTAGGGAGAAAACTCATTTTATTTATAAAAGTGTACTTTAAAAAACTTAGTCTTTCATTTTATTGAATTTAAGGATTACGCGCAAATGTGCTGAAGTTTCTCTTCTTGTAGTTTCTAAATACTCCAAAGACAGGTCTTTGCTTAAGGCATGCATATTCATTCTCAAGTTCATAACCATTTCCTCTTACCAGGCTAATGACAACTGTTGGAAAGAGCTGTGAGAATGGTTTTCAGGATCTGGCAAAACATGTAATAAATGTTCATGCTTATGTTTTTCTTAGATTGTCTCTTGAAGAACATAAGCGCCTTGAGGGGAGAAGGTGTAAACGCTTTGCAAACAGCTTGCCTGTATAATCCGTGCCCTTGATAAGAGGGGAAGGAAGGTTTATATTCAAGAAGACTAAATTCAGGATTGTTAGACGCTGTTTTCCTGCAGGAATTAAAAAAAAAAAAAATTCTAATAAGGAGTCTAACTCTAATCACCTTTGTGTTCCTGGTGTACAATCCCTATTTCAGGAAATGATTTTTCTCTAAAAACAGCTTCACTGAAAACAAGTATCTCACACACATCTCCTCCTGGCGTCATTGCAAACGAAACCAACCCAAGGTAAAGCTTTCGTCCTGTTCTTCTGGAAGCAGAAATTTCCCGTCCCTCCTACCATTTCACGTTCACTTTTCAGGGCACTTCACGTGACCCACTCAAGAGTCACGACTCTGACGCGTGCCATTTGTTCCTTCCGTTCTTTCATTATTATTATTATTTTTTTTTTGGAAACATAAGGAAGTCTTAAAAAGTTCTTTATTCTACGAATATAGATGCACTTGTGGGTTAGAAAATGTGGCCGGTAGGCGAGGACGCGGTTTTTGAGAACTACTCCCTCTGCTTACACCTCATAAACATACCCACACAATGCCATTTTGAAATTCTGGACATAGTTTCCCCCAATTTCAATTGCTCTCGCTAGCTGAGCATTTATCAGCTACCTGATTAGAATTTGTTTCCACACAAACCATTGATCATCAGCCTATTACTAGGCAAATGACAGTTAATTACCCACTACATTAACCACTGGGACCTGAGACCTGCTTCTGCTGCCATCAGTCAACATGATAAATGTGGCAAGTTCAGTAATGCATGGCCAGCCCCGAGCTGCCTGCTATACTGCGAACAACCCTCAATCTCACTTCCAGGCCCAGGAAAATCTATGGCAATCTGCATAATTACAAGCTCTGGGTTAATAACAGACAAATGATTTGTTGCATCTAAACAAAGTCCTTGGAATGGTCCTGGTCTCTGGTGGCTGGCCGTCCGGCGTGCCGCCTCCAGTGTACTTTCCAGCGCGATGTGCACAAAACCGTTCTCTGACGCTACAGCCTTCCAATTTGTTGCCCTCCAATTTATGGATTCTGCATATGTGATTTTTAATCATTAAAGGACTCTTGAAGCAATATTATCTTAATTATTCTCTGCTGTAACCAGGGAATTAGGCTTCAGATAAAATTTTCTTCTTCCACGCACTCTCCCTGCCTCGCTGGAGGCCCCATCAGTTTCCATCTACACCTGGACTCTGAAATCCTAATGATGAATTATTGCCCCTTTTCCTAAGAGGGCGAACCTTACAAGGGAACATTTTACTGAACTGTCAGCTCACAGACTGAGTGCGGAGATGCGGAAATCTGATCTAATTTACTGCAAAACGATGCATTTGTTAGACTTTTTCCTCAGTTTTGTCCAAGGATCAAGAGATCATTCTATAGCCACATTCGTGTTCTTTTTTGCAGTTGGACGAACCCAAGATTCTCTGAGAAAGGAAACGAAATCCTATTTTACAAAATCGGGTTTTTTTCAAAGCCTATAATGTTATCCTTTGGTTTTCAAACATGACATTTGGATTCTCAGGCAAAAATAATTGCCATATAATGTATCAATTAAGCTTAAGGCATGCATAGTACTCATTTGTAAGACTTTTTTTTTTTTTCAGATATGTCTAGGATATATTCAAGAAGAGTCTCTTAATTATCTAATTCATTTAGACTATTAATAATCCTGGAAATTCTTGTAACCCCTTCCTCTCCACTCCTCATTCCCAGATTCATTTACAGGGATGTTAACACGGATCCACTTTTCTGTTTAAGTGAGAGACCTCTGTAATCTCTTGTTTCCAGTGCTTACAAGATCTCATCCTAACAGAAGAGGAGGGCCTAAGTGTACTTAGCAAATAGTACACTGAGACAGACAAAGCTTTATTTTCAAAAGGAGTAATTTTGAAACTCTGACCTAGATTCAAAATAGAGTATCAGCTCATAAATTTATGGTAAGGAAAACAAAATTGATCCATTTTGCTCAGCTTAAAACGTCTTACAGATTATTAAAGCATGGCAAGGGTTAATTTGCCAATTTATGGGCTAGATTTTTCTCTACCATTTATGCTCATAATAGGCTTTAAGCAATATGACTTTTGTCTTGTTTCTGACACACTACAAAAAGTGGACTTACGAGATACAAGGTGGCAACTACCATCTATACAATATCAATGCAAGTAACTATCTGTAGGAATCCCAAAGGGTGTTCCTGTCCTCTTCATTCTGTTTTCCTTTCACTACCTGGCACTGACAATCTAAACACAGACACGAAGGTAAAAAACAAAACAAAAAACAAACAAACAAACAAACAAACAAACAAAAAAACCCCAAAACCAACAGACAACCTATGGGTTAGAACTCGGTCTATCTGTATGCTATATAACACTCCACACACTGTGGTGCGCATGCAGAGAACTAGTGTTTTTTGTGTGTATGGGTGACAAAGCAAGAACTGAGACTAAACACATATTTTTTTAAAGGTACTCAGAAAATTTTGCATTTTTACTAAATGTTCAACAGCTTTTGCAACATAGTCATAAATCAGGTGAATTCTGTATAAGTTAGTATATATCCATTACTAAAGTTCCTGGAGGTGGGGGTTGAGAAAAACTCAAGACATATAATCATTTAACATAGCAATAATGAATATGGTTTACTACAGGCATCCGGGGGAAAATGAGTGTTCATTGTATTAGTGTCTTTTATTTCACAGCACCAGATGTTTCTATAGATTTTTTACCAGGTCAGTGGCTCAAGTCACTAAATCAAATTCCCCCAAGCCATGGAAAGCATAGTATTTGACTCAAATTAATTTATTATTTGGGGGGAAATGCATAAATAAATATCACCGCAGTAAACCTTAATTCTGAGCAAAGATCAAGTGTTCTCTCATATTCAGGCAACCCTCATTTAGCAACTTGAATATAACTTGAACACAGTAAATTCAACAGTAATTTTTTTTCAATACCGCAGAGAAGACTTAGTTATCATCCTATGTGTAAAAAAATAAAAGAACACCTCTGTATGGAGAATAACTAGAGATGAACAGAGAAAGAAAAGTTTAGTTTTCTAAGAATATGAGGTTGTAATCAAAGGAAAAGATCTTTAACTTTACTGCTGGATGGTGAAGTTTTATTGAACATGTTATGTGAGAAGGAATAGAACATTTTCACAGATCGAGAAGGGCAATTGCTTTTTTTGTCTATTACAAATACACTTCTCATCTCCTTTCCTATTTCACTTTTTAAACTAAGGAATGTAGTGATAGAAAATGAAAACACTTTAAACTTCCAATTCTTTTGTTTTAAATGTAAAAAGCTCACCCATTACAAGGGTGAAGAGAGTTGAACCTATTGTTTTCTTCCCCGGTGGGTCTTAGCATGTGCTCCACTGTCACAGAGATAAAGAAATTGTGGGAGTTCAAAGAGGGAAAAAAGGCAACATTGAACATTTGTAAATGTACAAAGGAGAATATAAAAAATGTTTAACATTAATTTGAACCATGCTTCTAATTGTTACGGTTAGACTTAACATATATTTTTAGTATACATTGTGCAAATAGATGAAGTTGGAATTTTTCAAAAGTTAAGCTAAAAAAAGTTGGCCATGTTTTAAAGGCACTAGATACATCACCTGTTAAAGGGACCTCAGAGATTATTCCTTTCAGAGTTAAGTAGTTTTATTCTATGAAATTAACTCTAATTTGGGCTGTTAAGTTCAGTCTTTGCATATATTTTTACTAACAAATACAGATCATGTCAAACAGACATAAAAGCCATTTGATGAATGTCAAGTTTAATATAAATATTAATATATACCTATATAGTATGTATGTGTATTCTCTCTATATGCATGTGTATATTCTCTCTGTATAAAATCTTATATATAAGATAGAAAAGATAGGTATCTCCTATGTAAGATCTCTAGATAGATAGATAGATGTCTTTATATAGATAGATCTACAGGGAATACACACATACTCTGCCCACTAAGTAAGCAGATGTTACAGGGTGAGTGGGAAATTTAAGTCAAACTTATTAATGCCTAACTATAATTTCATAAAACCTGCTAAGGGCCATGCCATAGAGCTGTGTACATGTTAAAATATGCAACTTACTACCTAAAATCACAGAGATAGCTTATGGTACGGACAGAAAGCTCAGGTTCAATGAACCCTTGCTAATGACAGTGGAGGCCTACTATGTGCGTGGTACTGGGGACAATACGATGAATATCAGCGGGGCGTGTGCTGTCAAGGAACTAGTGAGAAGAGCAGTCCAGGGGCGGGATGTGAGAACCGCCATGTACAGAGGGGGGCGTCACTGGGTAGGCCTGTGTCAGTACCAGGGAAGACATGTCATCTGAAGCAGGACCTGAAATGACAGTTGGCTTTTCAAAAGGTAGAAAACTGGTGGGAGCTTGAAAGAAGGATTTCACGGGTTGGTATTAGAATATAAACAGAAGTCTGGAGATGGTCAAAATCAGAGTTATTTAAGGCATGTTTAAAAAGTGGCAAATTTGCTACCAGTCAGATAGGCTGAGGGTATGGTGGGTAGGAAGAGAAGCCCAGACAGACCACATAGGTGACTCTGGCCTGGATGACTAAGGCTTCATGTTTGGTACAGTAATATTTTAAGAGTATCTTCAGAATGTGTCCTTCTCTATGCTCAGGCAAAACTCCCCTCTTCCTTGAATCAGACAGAATAGCCCTTGGCTGTTGGGTGCTGAGATCCAACCCAGATGGCTAATTCCTGAGTATCTGCCAACCACCAGTTGGACTAACTGAATATCAGCTCATGATCCAACCCATTCAAACAACAATATGGTGGGGATAATAAAATTATAGGTAAAAAGTTATCCCTGAAGAGGAAGGAGAAAGATTTCACTTCTGGGTTTTTGTAATTCCTGTTGTCTGTACTTAATACTACATTCAGACTAATAGAAATATAAAAGATTCTAACGGTGAAGAAACAGATTTTGGTGGAAGCCACTGTCATCCATCTCTCTGGGGAGTACATTTTGGGCAAAAGAAAGACTAAGGAAACATTCTAGGAAGACTTTTTTCCCAGAAAACTGTACTTGACTTATAGGAACCTATCATTCTAGAAGAACCAAGTCAAGACCCATGAATGATCAGTTAGGTGTCTGTGCCCTAAAGAATCACAAAATCTACTCCAATTTGAAGATGGTGATTCAGATTGCTGTAGACTATCTCAAGATGGTCCAGGAAAACAGGACAAAACAGCCAACACTGTCCACGCCTTGAAGGCGGACCTTTAATTTCACCATAGAGCTGGTTCTTTTCCCCACCTTCACTCAACTTATAAGCCACACTAACTTTATTTTTACTCATAGTCTATCACTATGCTGTCCAATATGGTTATCATTAGTGGTTACTGACCACTTAACATGTGGTTCGTCTGTATGGAAATATGCTTTAAGTGTAATATACACACCAGATTTCAAAGCACAGGACAGTAAAATATGCCATGAATAATTTTTAAAATATTGTGTTTGGAAATGATAATCTTTTGAATACATTGGGTTGAAGAAAATATGTTTTCAAGTTAATTTCACCTTGGGGCACCTGGGTGGCTCAGTGGGTTCAGCCTCTGCCTTCAGCTCAGGTCATGATCTTAGGGTCCTGGGGTCGAGCCCCACATCAGGCCCTCTACTCAGTGGGGAGCCTGCTTCCCTCTCTCTGTCTGCCTGCCTCTCTGCCTACTTGTGATCTCTCTCTCTGTCAAATAAATAAACAAAATCTTTAAAAATAATTAATTTTACCTTAAAGAAAACTTGCCTCTTAATGAGGCTACTAGAAAAATTAAAATTAATATGTGAATCAAATTATATTTCTATTAGACAGTGCTGGTCTATTTTCCTTGTACCCCTGGATACCCAAGGCCTATCACAGTTAAATGCAAAGAAACCTAGAATTTTCTAATTGCAGCTCATCCTAGAAATCTTTCTTCCAGTGTTCTATGCCTACAGATAGAGAAAAGTAAAGGCCAGAGATATTTTCTTCTAACTTCAGACTTAAATGCATGTATGCTAACAGTGTGACTCACTATAGCACCCCATCGATGACAATGTCCCACCAGTTCTAGGCTAACGGGGTCATCTCCTTTCAAAACTTACCACTTTCTCCTCCATGCAGTCAGCAGCAGGGTAAGATATAAAGAAAAAGGAACCAATGCCTGGCCTTTCTGGTCCCTATCCTAGCTCTGCCACGAAGGGTAGGAGATACCCCATGTCTACATACAGAAGCCTAAACCATTATTTATTATCTGCCCTTCATGATGACCTAGACCTCCTTATCCACATATGGTCTCTTCCTCACTATACTTCTCTGGTTTGCCCCATCAAAACGGAGCAAGAAGAGGCTGCACTGGATAAAAGTCTCTAGCTTGCTGAACTGAGAGAGAATCGATTTACTTAGAATTATCATCTGTCTCCACATCCAACCCAGTCAAAAGTTACAAACAGCATTTCAATACTATACTTTCACTTTCAACAAATCACTGTCAATTTCTCCTGTACCCATTTTCCAAAGCCTTCCAAGCAGGTGTTACTGCTACTTACAGCGACCTATTGGGAGAAGTGATTCAGAGAAAAGTAAAATTGAGTATTTTTCCTTCCACATTTGATGAGGATAATACTTCTGGGAAAATATGGCAATTGTACCAACATTTCATAGAATCATAAAATCTTAGTCCTCAAAAAGAATCTTCCGTATCTAAAACAAAAGAAATGTATCAAACTTGCTATTTATTGTCGGGATATTAAAAGACAAGTTTTTTCAAAAATTTAGAGATAGCTATGGAAAAAGCTAGATTAAGAGGATGTAGAGAAAAGCAAGAGACAGTGAAATAAGGGAAAACATAAAATGATCTGAAACTAGAAATACACATTTTTAAATAATTGAGGTAGATATTTCATCTAGTCACTATAGTGACCCTGCTCTAATTTTCAGGTAAGTTTTTAATGGAGGAGAGAACAAATCAGTCACAATTATATGACTATCAATATCTATGACTATTTTTACAGATATTGTGGGCAATTTAGTTACTGTCTATCCCTCCCTTGATATAACTGAGGAAGTTGTTGGTAGATCAAAATAAAGGATTTTAGAATTAGAATCAGAATAAAGGTTTTAGCCAAAGTACAATAAATGCTAATTAGAATATGCTATGTACAACTGTATAATAAAAGGCTTTTAAGACGTTCTTAAAGCAATAACCTGTCCTATTGTAAGTTTCAACAAACTTCATCTACTTACAATTATACAGGTTTTTAAGGGTGGAAACTTTTTTTTTTAAGATTTTATTTATTTATTTGACAGAGATCACAAGTAGGCAGAGAGGCAGGCACAGAGAGAGAGAGGTGGAAGCAGGCTCCCCACTGAGCAGAGACACCCCCCACCCCAGATGCAGGGCTTGATCCCAGGACCCTGGGTTGGTGACCTGAGCCGAAGACAGAGGCTTTAACCCACTGAGCCACCCAGGCGCCCTGGGTGGAAACTTTTGAAATACTTAGTATTTTCCTAAAAATCAGCCTTACAGTCTTTTGCTATCTTTACAGACTTCTTGAGGCCTATAATTACCTTTTCTTTCATCTTTCATTTTCACACTTGTGTAGTATACACTCTATATAAAAGTGAGCAAGAAAGTGGAGAGGTATCTTATTTGAAAATATGATTTTTACCCATCTCATAACTGATGAAGTACTGAAATGTTTCAACAGAAAAAAAAATAATAAAGAGAAGGGGGGAAAAAAAAGCTTTTATGGGAAGGCGATGGAGGTCATTTTGGAAACAATTATTTGAGACCTAATCATGGGAAAGACCTTTTCTTTGATCTTTTTCAAATAAGCCACTTAATATCTTCACGTGTCAATTTCACCCTATTTGCAAATGCCACTCACTCATTCATTCAGGCACTAACTAAGACTCACTAGAACTCCACTGGGGAACACTGACTCCCTGACGACAGTGTAACGGGGCCACAGTGCAAACGTATCTGTTCTGATCTAGAGTGTTTCTCTCATACCCAGAGGTTATGATTTTGTGACAGTGATTGCCAGAGTATTTATAAAAAGTAAACAAATCACTTACATAGAGTTAGGTAAGGCCTTTATTTATTCTTGCAACTAGCCAGTAAAATTTCCACACAAATTTTTCTTCTAGGATTAATTATTATGGCTTACTTCAGAGGAGGAAAAGTGCTTTGTAGGAGTCCAGTGACAACCCATATAAGGACCTGTAATCTTCAATGTAGTTTCAAATTTTATTTAAATCTTTTACCTTACTTCTTTGAAGAAATTACCTAATTACAGTATTTCTTTTTAAGGTAGATGGCAGGATTTAGGACACTGTGTAATTCATATGTTTAATTTACTAAAAATAAGATGCGCAGAAAATGTTACCAGAGACAGTCATCCTTGTTTTCTTTTAATTAATTAATTAATTAATTTCAGAGAGAAAGAAAGCACGAGGGGGAGGGAGAGCAGAGGGAGAGGGAGAAGCAGGCTCCCCACTGAGAAGGAAGCCCACCTGGGGCTCGATCCCAGGACTCCTCTGGGATCATGACCCGAGCTGAAGGCGGATGCTTAACCCACTGGAGCCACCCAGGTGCCCCAGGCATCCTCATTTTTCACCAAGGATCATTTATTATGAAAGCATCAAAATATATCCTAGCTCCAAATTCCATGAATGTTATCACCAAAGATTCATGGAAGGTATCTTATTAGTTCTCTTTTTAAAATGTATTTTCTGCAAAGCAAATTGGACCTCTGACATCATTTGTCTTGAGGATTTTAATGGACAATTGTTCTTTAAATCTTCTAAGAAAGTACTCTCAAAACTACCATTTTAAAAAATTCACATGTGGGTTACTCTCTGTTATTATAGAGAGGGTATTTCCATGTCATGGTGTGTGTAGAACAATCCTACATACGTACCCGTGGCACAGGATAATTATTAGCAGTGCTTTCTTTGTCAAAGTGCTCTGGGTTGGGTAGAAAATTATATGGCAAATATAGCAATGGCCAAATATCAATTAGAATTCAGACATTTCAAACTTTCTGTTCTTCAGTTCCTTTTTTTTGACCCAAATAGGCAGATTGAACTAAATATCCTTTAAGGGCTTTTGTATAATTTTAACATTCAGTGATTTTTCATTCTAGCTGCAGTGTAACTGGATGATTCAGGTAGAAGCTAATTTGGAGAATTTGATTTCTATTTGTCACATGGAATTTGTAACATTCTCTTAAAACCATGTTAAAAGGAATGTATACAACTTTTATTCAGTACAAGTTGGTATTTTATATCTCTATATATGTATGTATATGTGTAAATAAATATATATATATATGTATGCATATATTTAACTTGAAGTTTAACTTGAGAATATTTTCAGAAATTTTTGAATTACTTTAAGTTGGATTTAGAAGAATTACCAAAATAAACCCATGAAAACAATTATCTGTAGGATGAGACAACTTCAATTTTTGGAAAAAGAAATCAACAAAATGTAGAAAACTCAAAAGGAAAATAGTTTTGTGGAAAGAAGAGGTATAATTCTTTAGTATTAATTAGTCTAAGCTCAATGCTCTCCATAATAGATTTGTACAACATTAATACAATGCTATGGAAAAACACTGAAGTTGAATTTCTGTGTAGTGAAACTATACAAAAAGAATTCTAAACAGACCTATAGATTATATTTTTGTATCTACACATATAAGGCCATTCATACACATGATGCACAAATAGTATCATATGAACATGATGTTTCTGTGTAGGTTTTAAAACATTTTCTTCTGTAAAATGTTATTTCCATTGCACTGAGTTTAAGTCAAGACTTCATTTTTGGAATGTATATGAATTTTCTTTATAAAAAGGAAACGTTACTGAGAAAGTTCCTTGTTATATCACCTCTAGGACTTATTATCTGAAGTACTTCTTAGAAATTGCTAAGCCACAGTGTCCAGAATTTTAACTATTCCTTAAACGCTTCTAAAACTGGATGTCAACCCTTCATAAACAGAAAGTGTATTGGGGTGTGTAACATCAATATATATCCCACTTCCAATTTATAAAATACACTGAGTTATCTCTAGAAACATGCATATATTATTAACCATAAAAGCTCAGCTCAGTGTCAATAAAGTAAATATTTTCGTAAGAAACCCAAGCAGACCACTTTGGGAAAACCTGTTCATGGAATATATGTTACAATAATTTGCTCCAAGAATATTACCTTAAGGCAGAATCTGCTAAAATACTTGATATTAATTCATTCACCTACTTTTCTAACACTGTGATAATACCAAGTGGACATAAAAATAGGTTATCAAAATGGAAGTTACAAATACAAATCCTATCCTCAAAAGGACAGATATTTTCCAAGTAATTAGTACAATTCTCAAAAATACTTTTCTGCGCTTCTATTGCATGTGTTTTCTTATCCAGATCCATTTTGTGAACAACAACAAAAAAATGCTCAAAAAATCACTTGAAATTTTAATTGTTAAAGTAAATGTATTAAAGTTAGGAATCAGCCATTGAGTCAAATCATAGAGGGAAAAATCATATTAAAAAAGTCTGTTTCAATATCTGTTCATAAATGCCCATTGCGTAAACCTCATAGTAACCTCTATTACTCATATAAATATTATCTGGGGTCAAGAGAGAAAATACTGAAGCAGGCACAATCTAAAATCGTTAGTGAACAAAATCAGACATAGCAGAAATAAAGATTTTGAACTCCGACACACTGAATATAGAAAAATGAGGCACTTGCATCATTGACAGCTGATGTTACTGGTAACCACAGGCCCCGAAAAGACAACTTAAAAGATATTTGAACTTAACGTGCAAGCGTCTGTGTGCTTGTGTGTCCACATGTATAAATAAAGTACTAACCTACTAGTTATCTCTTTTTACTCTCAGCCTGTCAAAAAAACCTGTCAGCGGCAAAGGCGATAAGGGGGCAGTTTAAAGAAGATACTGGAGCCTTAAGCTTCTTAATGTGCCAAGAATCAATCCCATGAAAGCAAACAACTTGAAAAAGGGTTCTATGTATTTAGGAAAGCTCTCGGGCTCCCTTCCCGCACGGCTCCAGCCGGAGCCAGTGTTCAAGTTTTCTCACCCTAATGACCCCTCAAGCAGCCCTGAGGGATTGCAAAACAAGGCCGTTACACAAGGCAGCTTGCTAATTGAGAAGTTGATCGGGGGTAGAGAAATCCTGCTCTACCACGTTAAGTGTCGAAATCAAGCATGACTAGATTGACGTCGCCAAATCACCGTCTGGAGGCCACTCCACGCCAGGAGCAGCCGGGCTTTTCACACCTGATAGGCCCTCACTCTATCTACATCAAGTCACATTAAGAAAGGAATGGATTACGGAACCGGAGCTGGCGCCCCGAAGAGCATTACTCCACTGCCTAATTGCTGCTTCTCCGCTCCCCCCAAGAAACAGACCCGTCGGGCAGCTCACCTGTTCCCTTTGGAGAGCCCGCCCTTCCTCCACCCACCCTGCCTAGGGTTGCTACTGTAACAAGGTCAGAGCCAGACCCCAGGACGGGTTGGAGGGAGACAGCAGGCTCAGACGTTTCATACTACACATCTCAATGACACAGATTCAAGCTCCAGAACCCCCCGAACAGTGTTATGAACAATGGCCCCTTAAAGCTTTCTTTCCTCCTTCCTTCCTTCCTTCCTTCTGTCCTTCCTTTATCAATGAAGCTGCAGATTCACGGTGTATGGTCAGTGAAATGCCTGAAAACAGAGAGTGACTTAGATGCTAGGCAGTAGGCGGAAGAGAGGGGAGACCTTCTGCTTTTGAACTCTGAGTCCCCAGTCACGGATTTGCTGCTCTCCAACCTAAAATCCCCTGTGACAGATGGCATAATAGATATTCCCGACAGCCCACACTGGCAGGCTCATGGTACTTGGTATTTTTTCCTACACTCTGTTTCTGACAGGTTCAAAGCACTTAACCAACAACGTGGGTTAGGTGGAGGGGGGCGTGCAGTGAGAAACTGAATTAGGAAATCCCCCCCCCTTATTTCTATTACTTTTAAGTTAAACTTCTTCTTCTTATTATTATTATTTTATCACTTTTCAAATTTAAATCTCATTTTATTTACTGAGACAGTGGAGTTAATTTCAATCCATCCTCCACTAACTACAGGGCATAGATGGAAATAAATAGCTTTCTTTCCAACTGCAAAGATTTTTTGGGGGGGTCATTAAAAAAACAATTCTTATATAAATTTGTGCTATGAAAATTAACCTTGACCATACCTATTGGTGAGGTGGTAGGTGACAGTCATTTTACAGAGGAAACTGAGGTACAGAGGTAACAGTGACTCACCTCAGATCTTACAGTCAATTAGTAGTAGTGATGGAAACCAGGGAGTTTATTATCTTTCTGATACCCAGACTGGTGATCATTCCGTATCAGACTTCTGGCCCTTAATCCAAGTATGATGGATAAGATAGTGTGACAAACTGGTAACAAAGAAACAAACAGAAAACATACAAGGGGAAAAGGTATTTTCTTACCTTCCCAAAGATGACAGGGCAGTCTCCTATACTCTACAACCCAGTCCTGACTTCCAAGGTATAATCTAAATTTATTATGATATTTGTCACGGATTTATAAAAAGCACAACACTCTTTTGGAGCTAAAAATTAGCAAACAAACCTGCAAGAATAAAACCCCACCAATATTGAGGCTTTATTCATTTTAGAAGCCACAAACATAAGATAAATTTCCATGCAATAACGATAATGCTATCCACAAAAGAATTTGTAATGGAAAAAGCAACTAAAAGTCTAACCCCTCTCTGAAAATAATACCTCATCAAATTAGACAAATCAGTCAAAAGATTTTCCTGTGCTTAAACAGAAGAGAAACACCTCAAATCAACATTAATATAAAATTGGTCCATTATGGAGGGGCTTAGCCTATAGGGTGAAAGTTTCTTGAGCCCTGGATCTGTACCCAACACCATTGCGAGCATCTAACATGGGTTGTCTTATTTCCTCCTCACAACAGCTGAATTAGCAGGTGGCAGTTTATTCCCCCAGTTTATGGATGAGGAAAAGGAAGCATTCAGAATTATGTCATATGCCCAGAGGAGCACAGGTAGTTCTTGGAGAGGTGAACCCCCCAGATTCCTGCTCCTGCCTCAGCAGAACAGAAGGAACCTCAGAGGCAATTTACCACTTCTTAAAGATCGCTTTTCACTTCCTGACCTCTCAGAAGTGCTTATATTTAAAGCCAAAAATCTGTGTTTCGAGACCTTCCACTTGCAGTAGCCATACAGTGCAAGTCTAGGTCCCTTTACACAGAACATGCCTGTCTTCTGCAGACTACACAGCCACACCCCTTCATGGTCCATGCTGACACGCCAGGACAATCTGCAAGTCCCTCAAACCAGAAGTCTCACATGCATCTCTGACCGCTCCTCCCCTCACCAAACCCTCCAAGTCGATCTTGCCAGTTCTCTCTAATGCTCTATGGACATGTTCCTTTTCACTTCCATCTCAGAGACCCAACTCTAGCATGCGTGTTTTCTCCCCTGGACTCACGCTATGACCTCCTAGCTGAACATCTTTCCTACCATCCCGCCCTGCCCTGACCCTCGCTCTCGATGCTGCAGCCTGTTACCCGCTGTAGTTCCCACCACATGAAGGACAAAGGCATGAAGGCATGAAAGGGCCAACCCATTTGGCCCCAGTCTTCCTTTCTGTCTTCTCTTCCACGACGGTGCCTTGTGCCCAAAACTGCTCTCTTCTCTCTCAATTTGCCATCTCTTTTCATGCCTGATATCCTATCGGTCCTGAGTGGTAAGCCTCTACTACATCTACTACCCCCTTTGGGGCTCGTGCTTCTCCCTCTCTCTCAAATAAACAAATAAAATCATTAAAAGAGATAGTCTGTGCACATCTGGAAGAAGATTTTTCTTTAAAGCACTATGTCTTCTTTTTATCTGTTCAGTGATCTACAATTGCTCCGTATTACTCACATAATAATATTCATTCTGTCCAGTATGCCTCTCTAGACCGATTCTATTGGATCACAATTCTCTCTTTCTTCTAAATGAGCCACCTAATTAGAGTGGCCAGATTTAGGACTCCCAAATATTGCATGGGGGCATACTTATATTAAAAAAATTACCCATTACTTACCGAAATTTAAATTTAATGGGGATCCTGTATTTTGCCTAGCAACTCTACACTTAATTTGACCAGCCCATTTGCCTTACTGTTAAGGTTACAATGGTCTGCAGTGCTCAGGTAGGCAGCTACTTGCCTCTGAAATGCGTTTTATTCTCATCTCTCACGCCAATCTCATCTCTTATCAAAAGTCTAAGTTACTTAAACTTATGGAAAATATTAAACATATTAAATAATCACCTAAAGTGACAGTACTGCAATTTTCTCAGATTCATTGACATTGGTCATTTAGGAAACTAAGAGGACTTATTTTTCTTCCAACATTCACATAAACTACTCAAGTTTGAAAAATACTGTTTTGCTTAGTCCACTTGAACAATATAATTTCAAAATAACTTCCCACCTCTTTAAATGTTAAATGGGTTGGGGAAAGAGGGGAAGGAGTTGGGTAGAAAGGGGGACAAGTGGGGAAGGGGAAGAAGTAATATTCTGTTTGGTACAGACCTATCTCAGCCTGGCCCAGGCTCAGGTCTGCTTCTAAAAATTTCAAAGAACTACAGCAATCACATTAATTCATGAAAAGAATGTATCCAAAAAGAAATAATTCATAGCTCTATAGTTAATAAAGTCTCAATTTGAAATAAAAAGGAAAAAAAAAGGTCTCTTATTCCAATGAAATATATTGCATTGTTAAGGTCTAGTATATTACACTTATACACACTCTTGACAGAATATATCATTGCAAATAGGTGACCTTTTCCAACCCAAACACTCTCTAGAGCCCAGTTTTTAAAAAAGGCATTGATTACAAAGGTCATAAACTTCCAAAGGGATTTTTTTTTAAAGAGAACAAAATGTCTTTTCAAGCATTAAATTATATATATATATATATATATATATATATATATATAATTCCCTTACATACACGTTATTAATATATTTAGGGGGACCATTGTGAAATGGCTTGGCTGTTTTCCAACAGGCTTAAGAAACCAAAGAACAAAGAACTGCCTAAATTTCTCTATTCATTCACAAAATTATTACCTGAAAGGCAACGGGTAGGTTTCACAGGGACCCGTTTTGTGAGCCTCAGAAGAAAATAAAAATTGGGTGCGTCTGATGTTACTACTAAGAAACAAGCTTCCTGGGAGGTAGGTACTTCACATCCTACCAAGTATGTATTTAATTGACTGACAATTTAGCAGTGGTATACCAGTAGCTTACAAAGATAACACAGATAGGTAAGGGAATAGCTCCCTTTGTTCATACTGGCAACATTATGGCGTTCTGTGACCCATGATCACTGCACACTAATGCACAGCCAGTGAGAATGGGCTCTGGAGACACTGTCTGGATTTGAATCGTAGCCTGACCACTTGCACCTTGGGAACTCTGAGCACATAACTTAATCATCCAGTGCCTCAGTGTCTCTAAGGTAAGGGTAATAATAGTTTCCAAAGACTGAGTGCAATTACATTTGTAAAGTGCTTATCATTGGGGGCACCTGGGTGGCTCAGTGGGTTAAGCCTCTGCCTTCGGCTCAGGTCATGATCCCAGGGTCCTGGGATCGAGCCCCACATCGGGCTTTCTGCTCTGCAGGTAGCCTGCTTCCTCCTCTCTCTCTGCCTGCCTCTCTGCCTACTTGTGATCTCTGTCAGATAAATAAAGAAAAAATCTTTAAAAAAAAATGCTTATCATTGTTCCTTGCTCAAGGAAAATATTTCATAAATAGTACTAAAATATAAGATACACAGGGACAAAGATTTTTGTCTGTCTTCTCACCGCTGTGGCCCCAGTCCTCAGAACTGTGTCTGGAAGATAGTAGGTCCTAAAAAAATCTTTGCTACCATCTAAGTCTCACTTTGGTTGATTTCATTTCACAATGTTAAAATCAATCCTCATAATTTCATTGCTATTGTAACAGCTCTCAGTTTAGCTGAAATTTTTTCTGTATTTATCCAGTAAGTATAAACAGAAAAATGGAAGACAATTTTTTTAAGCATTTTTCCTTTAAAAATATTTCTCATATGAATGCTGGAATCTACAACCTATGTAGTTTTAGTGTTTTTTTTTTTAACCATTCAATTAACTTCTTTTATTTCTAAATAAAAGAAGAGTAAAAAAATTTGCAATAAAACTACAAATTCTATTTACCTTGTCTTTTGTTTAGCTACTCTGACAAATTTTCTTATTGATTCTTGAGTTTTCCCAATTATCTGCAAAGCAAATAATTTGCTTTTTAATATTTATACTGATTACTTCATTTTCTATCTGTATATTAGCTAGAACCTTTAAAACAACATTAAAGAAAAGTGACAATAGTGGATATCCCTGGCTTTTTCCTGATTTTAATGGAAATGACTTTGGTATTTAACTAATGTTAAATACTAAAAACTTGTATTTGCTATTAAGTTTCAGTAAATATTCTGAACTTATTTAACTGTTTTCCTTCTGTTCTCTTTAGCTAGAAGGTTGGAGTGGTGCTGAATTTTATCCATTGTCTTTTTGTCACATGTTGTTATCACCATGCTATTTCCCTTTTAGTTTGATAATGTAATGAATTGGGTTGAAGCATGTTCTTGAATTCTACAAATAATCTTACCAGTTCATTCCTTGCATTCTAGAAATGACCTTACCTGCTCCTAGTATATCATTTATTTTACACATTGATAGACTAGTTGTTAAAAACTTCTAAGTTTTCAAATCTGTAATCATAAATAAAGTTTGTTTCTACGTATTTTAATATTCTCTTGATCAGGGGAAGGCACTCTCTTAGCATTACGTTCATTTCTTCTAAGTTGAGTTTTAGATATTCTGAGCTTGTATTTCCTATGGAACGTTCAATTGCAGATGCCAAGTGAGTTGCTAGGCCTGGTGGTGTGTAATGGAAGGTAGGAGCAGAATTAACCGCCACTGCAATATGACCAGGAATTACAACCACGAAGACCACTATCTACTAGAGAAAAGAAGCTATACCTCAATACCTCAATAACTCAGTCTGCCTTTACTTTTCTAAGCATCTGATGAGGATGGGGCACCCAGAAAAAACTTGAACTATGTAGGATCATGGCCTGCCAGATAGTAAGAAGCTTTTAAAAGGGTGATCGGCACAATTAAAAGAGAAAAGAAAGGGGTGCCTGGGTGGCTCAGTGGGTTAAAGCCTCTGCCTTCGGATCAGGTCATGATCCCGGAGTCCGGAGATCAAGCCCTGCATCAGGCTCTCTGCTCAGCAGGGAGCCTGCTTCCTCCTCTCTCTCTGCCTACTTGTGATCTCTGTCTGTCAAATAAATAAAATCTTTAAAAAAAGAGAGAGAGAGAAAAGAAAATATAAGATGATCCATGAGAAAATATCTACTTGGTTTTAGCAATAATTAGGTAGCAGAGATGGCAACTGCAGTAAAGGTCTAAGCCCAGTGGCAAGTGGATGACACAATGAGGCTAGGGAAGTTTAGATGAGGAGGCTAGATTAGTTTTTAAAAAATTGGACATTAAAAGAATTGGAGAATACCAATTTTTTTCTCCAAGAATGGGAAAGTCTATAGTATATGCAGGTGTCAAGATTTTCTAGAAGTTACTAAAGATACCAAAAAGGAGATACTTCATAAAAAAGACCCACAGGCTGTTGTAAGGAATGGAGCCCAAGGCCATAGGATTGGTCTTAAAAGGAACAGGGAGACCACCCACACAGATGAGATAAAATAATTATAAAATAAATGGAAAAGTAGATGAAATGTAAATAATGGAAAGAAACTGATTCATTTCAAGCCTAATGTCTTCAATTTTGAAGGAGGCAGCAAAGACATCTGCTGAGAATGAGGAGACAAGACAATTGTCCGAAGAAAGGGCCTTAAGGGGAGCTGTAAATGTTTAGCAGAGCTTTAGAAGGTCATGGGTACAGACAGTGGCCAAGGACAAATAAATGATTCATCCCTAGAGGCCAGGTGACAGGGGAAACCAATTATTTGTGGGAGCATCAATCTGTATGCTATTTGTTTCCAGCAATGCCCAGCCATGCTATTGGAATAGGAAAAAAAAAAAAAAGTGCTTTCCCAATGCCAAGTTGCCAGATTAGAGCCTTGGTGAGCCCTGCACTAGAAGGACAGGCACAGTAGAAGAGGATGGAAAGGAGGCTCAGATGATCAACAGTGGGATTCAGTGCTGGGCTGGGAAGGACAGAAGTGTGACAGACTTGACCAAATCAGGAGAAAAAAGACATTCTGGGAGAGCTGAATGTCTGAAATCAAACAGCAGTTGGATTGCAAGTGAGAAAAGACAAAGTCCTGGAGTTTAGGGTTCCTGAGATGTAATATTTTAAGGACAAGAGCCTGTTTGCAAACCTGGGAATGGAGGGCTGATGTTCGGTAGTAGAGAGAAAGAAGTTCCATAAGTTAGGGCTAGGGTTCAGATGAATCAGCTATAAACTTTTATAATCTCCCCCAAATTATGGCAAGAGAGAAATGACAGGAATGAAAGAAAGGGTAACAGATCATGTCACCAGATTGTATGCATTTTATTGGACAATGCATTTTTATTAATGAGTGGTGATGGCCGTGTGTATCCAAGATGATGCCAGCGTTTTCTTCTTGGCTTCCGGAAGCGTGAGATTTCAGAGTAAGGAGTCCTGTGCCCTATTGACAGCTGAAAGGAAAATCACCCCTCTAAAGGAGAGGGAGGTTTCAGTTAAAGCAATAGATGAAACTCAGTTAATAAATGCTTTGATGGAAAAAACATCTTGCTAAAGACTGTGGATATAGCAAAGATTATTGATGGAGACATGAGGTTTCCAGAGGACTCAGCAGAAAAATGTTGAATCAAGGTAATGGTAGGAATATCCAGCAAGCGAGGAAAAGAATGGAGATAAGAGGACTAGAATTAATGTTAGCAGGTGACAGGGCGGTGGTAGTGAATTTACCTTGCACCGGGTGATGAGTAACTACAGGGTTGAATTATAGGGCCGATTTAGAAGTAGATGGACTCAAATATCTTAACTCTAGCCCACTGAGGGTTCCAGAATGTATCTTGCTTAATATCAGGGAAATTATAATGGCCATGAGGTTCAAGAAGAGGCAAAAGAGCTCTTTGTTCAGGAGGGGCGGCCTCCCATCTCCCAGATCAGGGATTTTTCCACTGTTGCTCCTCCATTCCAGTTATTTAAAGTATTTCACTTTGAGGATGTCCAAAATCACCATCACAATGAAATATGTAGCTCCAGATGTCATCATAAAAGTATGGTAAGAGAATAGAAAAGTCTGTAGAAGATATTAACACGTCACGCAGTCCTAACAGTTGTTAGAAAGTAAATTTGGAGTTGAGCTTCCCAGAAGACAAAGAAAAGAGGGAAAATGTAAACAATACGTGATTCCCAAGACCCAGGAAAAACACCATTTAATCAGTTAGAACCCAGGAACTTTTCTTACTCCAAGATGGAGAGACACTTCAGCAGTGAGTCTGCAGGACATTGTGTGGTACAGTAAACAACATCCGCAAGAGCATCCCTAAGACACTGACAATTCTGCAGCCGCTTATTAAAATGTTCTTCAACACAGGATAATGGCAAAACCCTGAGGTACAATCCTGTGAAAAATTTTGAGGTGTCAAGGTCAAGTGCAATAGCTCTCTAGAATGATCCAAATGATCCTTTCAAAACTATCAGAAGAAATAGCTTAACATCCAGTTTTTTCAGGTAATCTACCATAAATACTATTTTCTTCAGACAAGAAATGAGAATTGAGAAAAGAAGCATTTGAAGTTAGAACCTCTAGCAAGAACAGAGTATGGAGACACCATGATATAAGAAAACCTACATATGGAATTTTAGAAATATAACTAAAGCTCACACGCAGGTGGAGAGCTGCTGCGTGACTGTGGCAAACACAGCCAAGGGTCAGGTCACAGTGCTCCTCAGCAAGCATTTCTGGGTTTTCTTCAACACAGCTGAGTCACAGAGGCCCTGGACAATGTGTTTGGACAAATTTCACAATAACCATTACCTTCTATATTCAGAGAAAAAATCTGTTGTATAATATTCAGATTCAGGCCAACTGAATTCTAGAGGACATCTGCAAAGGCACCGTGTTTCGTCTTTGGTTATCCTTTCTTGGCAGGACCAAGGGCCCAAAGCCCAGTCCGGAGTGTAGCACACAGACTGTACCATTGGGATAAGGAATGTAAGATGACATCTGTGACTCTCCAGAGTGGGGGACAATGTTTTTCTATTTCTCCGATACCCAAGTTAAGCTCCTTGAAGCTCAGATTATTTATTGCATTACTTGTGTAACCTTTCTCCCAAAGGAACATGTAATCCGTACACAGTTGGCATCAAATACTACTGGATGGCAGATTTGTTTTTAAAATGGTAAAATTAGATAATACATCTCATTTAAATTCATGGAATTTTCTCCCCTAATAATAGAGCCATGTGATAGCTTAAAAACACATGCTCTATCATCATTCAGTAGCAGTTTATTCATTAGAACATTCCGCGCTCTTCTGAAATTCAGCATATTTCATCTCATCTCCTATTTGGTTATTTTCCTTCTCAAAAGGCCTTGTTACAAATCCAATGCATTTAGCTACCAGACTATGCCCATAAGGGTACTTGGACAATAGCTTACATTTTAAATTGTAGTAATTGTGGGTGCTGCTGACCTGTCAATCTCAAATATATTTATAAGCTGCACACACAAAAATGAAATGAACAAAGTGATTCAGATTAACCAGCTCTGACTACACATTTTAAGAAAATCACTGGGTGTGCCTGGGATCCAATGCTAACAATTTGTTACGCATCACAGTGTTACAGCTTTCTAAATGGTAAGTAACTGTTTAAAAATTCCGAAGCATTCTTAAAATGTTTCACTTAAACATTTCTGCAATAAAATCTTATTGAACTGTTGCTTTCATTAATTTTCTACAGACTAGAGAGCAAGGAATTCAAGTTCGATTTTTTTTTTTTCTTTCAACTTTGCCTACTACCAGCAAATAAACTGTGCCTCTTTTTTAAATAAACCCCTGGCCTTGAGTTTTGGCCCCTTAATAGTAGCCTACATGGTTGACTACCCTTGGTGTTAAATTTTCTTAAATTGTATTTCTGTCAGTGTATCATTTTTTTAAGCAATGGACCCTATAATAGCAAGCACTGGTCTGTCAGGAGTGCATTTTAACAGCACGACACAAGTATTTTTCACTACAGGAGACAAACAATGATATGTATTACATGCAGTAAACACTGCCTTTGGTACATAGGGTTCTCTCAGCATTTATCTGTCTAAAATCTCACTGTGTTCCTGAATAGGGGGCTTGCGGGGGAGGGGGTGAAACCCTGCCTCATATTAATGTTGCCAGTGGCTACGGGTACAGCATTAGGAAGAGTCCACTGCCTTGCCACATTTCTCATGAAAGAAAACCTTGATTTAATATTAGAACAGAACAAGGCATATTAGCTCACGCTTGCAGAATCCCTTCCTTTCAACAACTACCACATCTTTCTTGTACAACTCTTTCCCCAGGTATCCATACTTGCCCCCTTGTAGCCACGAGTATGAGTATCACTCCCAAACAACTTTCAATCAAGCTTAAAAAGCTTTTAAGAAAGAACAGTGCTCTCCAAATTGGGCGTGCATAAATCCCAGGGATGCTTAAGCAATGATCAGTGTTTCTATTTCTATTTATTGTATATCTTATCCTTTAAAAGAGTTTTTTTTAATTGAAAAATTGTGCAATGGAGTATTTATGATTTGTAAATATACATTTTAAAGTGAAGGTATATACTTAAACTTCTTTAGGGATAAAGGTACATAATCAAAATGCTTAGAGAGCACTGCGAAAAAGAACCTCAGTAAGAAGGTACTAGCATTTGGCTGTCCTTGCCACCTGAGGAAAAAGATACAAACATCAAGACTGTGCAGGAAAACTAAAGCAAACTGAAATTTTATATAAAAAATTCTTCTCTAGGGGATAGTTAATGTAATGCTTCACAAGACCATAGAACTTTCTCATGCTAATACATGGAGAGCATGGGCAAGTTAGATATTTCAGAAACCTACATTCTCAGGGACGAAGAAAACCGCACATTCCATAACTCCCCCAAAGATTCCAATTCATCCTCATTTATGTAAAATAGATTATAATCCTAATTTAACAAATTCTAATAATCTCCACTGTGAAATATTTTTTTCCCATATGGCTTCAGATGCACATGGCATTTCGGCATTTCTTCCTCCCTCTTCTTTGTAATTGAAAAGTTGGTAAAAGATCTTAGAACAGTGGTAGCTTTTCATATTGTTGATTACTAATCATTCTTAAACAACATAACTTAATCCATTTCCTTAATCTTCTCCTAATGTTTAATTTTCTAACTATTTTATCTTCAGAACTCAGTGCTATTCTTTCTTCGTAAGAACAGAAACTCATAGTGGAGGGTCCATCAGTGTGTTCACATCTTTCCCTGTTGGTGTTCCCTTGACACTCCCTGACAATTCTATGAATCGGTATATTGCTCCTATTTACAGATGAGTAGACTGAGGCTTGGAGAGGTTAAGTAACTCGTCTAGGAATATACAGCCGGGATGTAGCAGAATAGGGCAGATTTCAAATCTGGACTCAGCACCATTATGCTATTTGACACATCAAAAATCGAAGGATTAGATCTAACCTCACCTAGTTTGGGAGATGCTAAGGGAATTAAGAAGAACTGGTGTGACTTTTATCCCTTTATAAAGTGACATAGAAAGTAAGAACCAGCAGATGAATGCATCAAAATAGCAACAGATAACTAATTTGCCATTAATGATAGTTGGTGGGGGAGGGGCAACACCCAATGTGGTAGAACAATAAGAAATACACAGCAAAATGATTTAAAATACACTGGCTGTGTTAAAAGGAATGCAGGATAAGCTCGTGACTATAAAAACTGAGTTGTGGTTAAAAATGAAAGGCTTTGTTTACTACCCAGCAGATAAATACTCAAAGGAAAATAAATTTTCCTTTGAGTAAATAAATAAAAATAAATATTTTTTTCAACTTCAAATCTTCTGAAAACATATAACTTTTTCCTCAGGTCACTGCAGAAATCTACCACTGATCAAGAACACAAGTCATTTAACACCTTTAGCCAAAAAAAGTAAGTGATCTTTATGGCAAAGATAATTGCTAGTTTAATAACTACTATTAACAACATTATTTAAATACCAAGCAAATTGCCAGGTCAAGATCGAGCAACTCTTCCTTAAAATCAAACTCAAACTGATGCGCTCTGGTAGGTGAGAATCACAAAATGATTAGGAATACAGGTCATCAACTCAACCAGGACAAGATGGCAGGGACTACAGACGTCCCATCTACCAAAAAAATAGGAAGGTTGCTTAAAATTGTAACAAAAAGAAGCACTCTGGAGGTATGAGATGACAGTAGAAATTAAGACTTGTAAAGCCATTTGGCTACCACCTTCTTCTTGCTTTCTGAGAGGTCGGTTTTGGATTTCTTTGTGATGAAGTGTATATGGCCTAGCCACTGTTCTGAAAGCTCACCCATTCACGCCTTGCCTCTTTGCAAGATTTCAAGGCAAATTAGTCCATCTTCTCAGTCAATACTCATGATGCAACCTGGTCCATTTTATAAACATAAATACAGGCTCAAGTACTTTGATTTGTATTTAAAATTTAAAGTTTTTTTTTTCATTTTTCAAAGTAAAGACAGTTTGTACATAAAAATCCCACTCTCACAAATAGAAATGCATATTCATCTTTTAGTTTTAAAGATGAATCCTTAGGACTTCTTGATGTGAAACTAAAATTAGTGAACTGGGGTTAGGTTAGGAATGGGAAATAGGAGTCTAAACAGAACATTTATGTAACAGTTGTCCTATCTCATCAAGAATACAATTAAATAAGTTTTAAGTAATGATAGGACTTTGATACATTTTCTCTCCATGCTGGATTTGGAAACATTTATGATAATTATTATTATGATAAATATTATTATGATAAATTATTATGATAAATATTATTTTAAATATTTTATACTAGAAAATAATTTAATAAGGCTTGGCTTGACTTTAAAATAATGAAAGTAATCACCTGTCAGCCTTGAAAAATCCACCTCTTTGCAATTTTTATTACCCAAGTTTTCAAAAAATATCAAATACATGCATATGTCCTGTAATCAGGACAGAGCTTAACAACACCTTTGGCCATGGTGTTGCACTCCCACATGTTGTGTTATGACATTCCTTTGCATTTCACCTTGAAGTACTACCATGTATACATTGTCCTGATGAGTTCTGTAATCCCAAACGGAACTCAGTCTGGAACAGCCTATCTGAATGTGCTTTACAGCAATTCTCAAATAGAAGTATTATCACTTCCTTCTGGAATATTTAGAATAGAATAGGGGCATCTTGGTCATTAATAGCAATAGGGAATACCGTAGGACCACCTACTGGTTGTTTCTAATCCTGTCTCTTCTGCTTTTATACATTCCAACCATACTAACATTGTTGTATGTTCCTCAAACACAACAGAAAAGCTCCCATGACAAGGACTTCGTAGGGGCTGTTCCCTGTGCCTGCAATGTCCTTCATCTACAACCCTATGGCTGACTCCTTCACCTTCTCAGTTCTTTATGCAAGTCACCACCTCAACAAGAACAATGTTGAATGAGAAAATGGGGACAGATGACGCTAAGCGTTTTACAAGGGGTGTCAATTGTACCTCTGTTGATTGTACCAATACCTGTGATAAGAGAAGAAAACAGTGCAAATTGCATGAACGTTAACAGAGCTAAGTCTGTCTTACCCTGCATCTGGAATATAACCAGGAAGCTCAAAGCTCAGCTTCTGTAATAGGACTACTGGCTTACAAAAGGATTTTTACAGAGTCCAATTTTTACATATTATTTATAACCTCTCTTCCTCTAGAATTCTTCTAATCTCTTGACTATACCTCTTTTCATTCTCTATATTGCTTCCTTGGGACATAACTAGGCTAAACATCTTTACATATTTTACTTAGTTATTGAACAACAAAAAGTGACTATGTCAATTGTAGAAAATTTGAAAAATAATTTGCTCTTAAGTTCTTCCCAAATTTCTCCTACTGTCTTTACATAGTAAAATATTAATAACTTTATGTTTATATATTATATAAAATCAATTAGAAGTATAATATTCCACATTTATTATTTATAGGAATGAGGTATTGGCACTCCAATATTTGTTAAGTAACTAAATGGTTTCATTTTTTAAATGTTAGAAGGACAGCAAAGTATGTAATCACAAACACAAACTACCCACTCAGCAAGGACGTGCTGTGGAAAGAAGGGATTCTTGTAGCTCAGAAATTTCCCCCAATTTTTGCTAATAAATAGCTACGGAAAAATACCAGTTTATGAGTTTTAAGGCAATTGAATAACTTATAATTTCTTAGTATCTCCCAAAGCACAAATGATCTCTCAGTGGAAATTCACATGCAATACTTACATGCTTTAAAATTATGTTCACAGTATAGTTGAACTTCTCACCTGGAGCATGCAAATAAACCTGCCCACTGAAACTAAGACTCCTATTTAGTGTTAGAAGTTATGGCTGCTTTTTCCATTCACCCCTCTTACACCTTCTCCCATTCATCTAAGCAAAGAAACAGGTATTAATCACTCATCTCACCCAGTTTAATCTGCAGCAATTGGTCAGAATATATTTTTATTGAGTAGTTGATATATACAAAATAAGCATCATGTTTGCTGCTGTAAGTATTCTGGAACCTAACAGCCCCGAACCTGCTATTTTGGGGGAAATGCGAGCCATCTATTAAGGGACATCACTTAAGAGATTTTGAAATGTTGTAAAAACAAGCGAACAAAATAATTTCAAAAACAGTAGGCACCTCTGTTAGAATTTTATACTAAAAACATAGTATTGTTCTGAAAGTTTTAGAACATGAGCATAAACTAGCAAGTCCAAAATGTTCTTTTTCCTCTTGAAGTTGCCTGTTGGGATCCCACATCATAAATGAGATGGGAATTTATTTTTTCTCAGTGGTATTTCGATTACTGTACAGTGTTCGCATTAGCACATTTTATGAAGTTTCCTTCCCCTTTACTAGTCCTTGTCATATTTGATATTTATGTTTACTAAAGCGGATTTTCTGTTTTTATTAGTAGAATGGGTTTAATGCAGACGATGCTTTACTGCATTAGTAATAACAATTTTATTTAAATATGGCTTTGTTGTACTCCTCTGCAAATAATCTTTAAACTCCTAAGAGTCTTTTATTTTCCCTGTAGCCCAGTTGGAGAGTTTTTAATATTAAATTGAATCATAACAACACATGCTGATTAGAGTCTAACTTAATACACGCAGCTTAATGTTAATTTTCCAACTTCAAATCAGAGATCTGACTATTCCAAGATGATTATTTATCTCAAGTGTGATTTTGTTTTAAACTAGTGAAGTCCACAGCTAGAGATTTTTGCATCCTCAAAAACTGGCACTCTGAAAGAAAAAAAATCTGCAAAAGATTTAGAATCTTTATATAACTCAAAACTATCATTGAGGCAAAGAAAGTCTATCCAGAAGTTATGATAATAGAAGGAGAAGGCAAAAAGGCACAGGTGACTGATGTGGCTAGTTTGTGAATATAGTAAATATTTTTGATGAATATAATAAAAAGGTATGCTCAGGTCCTAATTCCTTTAGAGGAAATTCATCAAGTAATATCAATAATAAGGGGCAAAACCTTCAACAAACTTTAAAGTAAGAAATAAAAATCTAAATGCACATTCCTTGCTTCACAATGTAAACTTCTACTTCAAAATAAATTTCATATAAATAGCTTGAAAAGGGAAATACATGTTAATCATTAAAACAAGTATGATATAATGGTAGAAACAGATACAGGACAGACAGTATCCAACTCCATCAGAGCTGAGAAAATCAGAATTCGGTGATAAAAATTGCAAGGGAATATTCTTGGGCATGCCATAGTATTCTAAAACTTGTCCTTCCTCTTAGGATGGTGAACACCCTTTAAGAATAAGTCTGTGCTATAGTCACAATACTAAGAAATTAGCCGGCATCAAGAATCTAATTTTACAAGTTTCAAAGCCTGATCTAGTGAAAGTGAATTATGACAAAAGTTAATGTTCATTCTAAGGTCATAGAGTCCAATATGTATATGTGAAGCTTGCATAGACCTATCTACACCTCTTTACTGCTTAACAAGGGGAAATTCAATGAATCTGTAGGAGTAATCACTTGTATAGGCCAACAAAAAATTAAAATGAAAGAAATATGCCTTTGTGAGGAAACATGACTAATGCAAACGCCATTTAAAAAATACCGGGTCAATTGGATAGAAAGAATATTGCTGCTGTTTTTATTTTTACTTTCCTTGTTTTCAAGATCTTCTCCTGCATTAAAGGATACTGCTGCTGTCTTTATTTTTACTTTCCTTGTTTTCAAGATCTTCTGCATTAACAACTCTTATATCGATTGAAGGGAGAGATGTTAGTTAATTTATTTTGGAAGACAGGATGAGGTTGCAGTATATACTTTTGAGTAGTAGAAGACATTCTCATAGAAACAGGAAAGTGTTTTCAAACCAGATGCAAAAAATAAGATTTCAATGCCTCACAGGGTAATGAAGGAAACTATAACGGTTGCTAAAGGTTGGTGCAATTCCTCTTTTAGGTTATATAATTTTTATGTGAGGCAAAAACCTGAACTCCCTAATACATTTCTACAATGCATATATTCATCAAAACCATTTACAAAATTACCACTTTCAGCATATTTTTAAAATGAGATTCCTTAATAAATTATGTTTATGCAATCAAAACACAACACTAAAATTTATTATTAGTCACTTAATGGAAGTTATTGGTGAGTTTATAAATGAAGTGCTGGCTTACTTTGATATACTCTAAGAGCAACCAAAAATAGAGATTCTTTCCCAGAGTTCTATGTATTTATAAAGTGCCAAATAAGCAATTTTAGCAATTCTCAAATGTAGTTCTTCCAGATGCATTTAATCCTAAATATACTTGTAGAAACAGAATATTTTTCTGCTAAGTCAGGTATGTCTAACTTATCCATCTTACGTGTAAAAACTATCCTGACTGAAGTATTCCATGCTTTATAAAGAGATTTAAAAAAAAAAAAAAACAGTAAAAATATAGAAACAGCGTGAAGTACTTTCATATTTTCAATTTCATATTTTCAATATACCTCTTGACGAAGGTATTTTCAGTGAAAATATCTCATCTATAAAACAAGCCAAAACAAAACTCACAAAACTAAAATATTTCGTTATGTTAAATACTCATTTGCTGAAAATGGATGCATTACAGAATAAGGACAGAGAGATATTGTAGATAAATTTATAAATGAGACATTCTATATGAAGATGAAATATTTTGAACATAGATTGTTGCAGAGGAGTTGTCACTTATAAAGTCCACTGATTTTTCCTAAAATGAAAGGCACTTCCTCAAAGTATTGTACAAAACAAAATGATCACTCCTGATTTGTACTGGTCTTTGAATAGTAGACAGTTTAAAATGTTTGAAATAGAATTTTGTAATGCTTTCATATAATAAAACAAAAAAGTAGACTTAAAATTACAACTCCTTATAAAGCTATAAATAAGGTAACATCATTTACAAGGAATATAACAATATTTTTTAACAGGCTGTGGAGTCTAATAGACTCAGGTGCTAAAATATTTCATAATACTAAGATTAGGTTATATATTTAAATATAATAAAAATTGCAATTATAATGAAGTATTAAGAAAACTCAAAGTTTATAGAAAAAATTCATTTTGGAGGAGTTTAATTCAGTGTAAAAGCTTAAACTTTCAGAATTTACAACAATAAAAAGTGATTTTTCAGATAATAATAATGCAGTGATTGCCGGGGAAGTTATTTTCAACTGCCTAATTTAAAAAGAGGACAGTGAAGGAAGAAAAAGAATAAACACTTCATCCAACACAAAATAGTAACTATGCAGTGAGTTGTCAGATAAAATAATATAAACAACACATCCGTGCTTATTTTTAAGGTTGTAATTATGTGCTAATATAAATTTAACCTTATATAAAAATTGAGAGGCACCAGATTTGATTAGTGTGAAATAGAGTTATATAGCCAGATTAATACTCTATGTAGCATTTAATTTTAATTTTCTATTTGAAAGTTATTATATTATTATATTAAAGCATGTAAAATTTGTAGTCAGCATAACAGTTTCAAATCCTTTTTGTTAATTGATAACGATGGTGGCACAGGAAGCATTGTTCTCTCCTGGCAGTTTCATTTTAAACAAATCATTCTCAGATATAAAAATAGCAAATTACATTAAGTTTTATATAAAGCATTTTCAGCTTCTCCTATAGGAAGAGCTATATAAGCAGCTTCCATGCCACACAGCACAGCAAATGGCTTTGAATACATTCTCTGTGAAGACCCCATTCAGAGATACAAGCTCCAGGCTATAGTGACTTGATGCTTAAAATATGCAAAAAGTTTTAGGTTTAACAAAACAACAAGCAAGAATTGCCCAAACTCTTGAGTGGTAAATTCTGATATTCTTTACTGCCTCCAAGTTGAAAAGTCAAGTAGTTTGTTATTTCTCCTGGTTCTGACTTCTTAACACTTGCCCTGACATTTTAATTCTAAAACTCCAATTACACATTAACTACGTTTTTCATATTTTCCAGAATGAAACAAGGATGATAGAAGTGACTAGAGACCTGTAAACATCATTACTAAATCTGCTGTATTTACACAATAATTATTAATCTACTTTGGGCATTCTATTAGGTGTAAGCTCTAGTTCAAGGTGTAAATAAAGATGCTTCCCTGTCTAATTTGTCGTAAGTTCAACTTTAAATATAAAAAAGTTACAAATGTTCTGGATACATTTGTTAACATACACATTTCTAGGTCTTGGCGTATAAATATTGATGGGCTAATTGGCTTCATAGTTTAAGGCAGAAAGTATGTTAACAGAGGAAGTTTTAAAAGTCAATCCTCAAGAGAAGTGAGTTGGGGGAAATTGGAAGGGGAGACAAACCATAAGAGACTGTGCTCTGAGAAACAGACTGAGGGTTTTGGGGGAGTGGGGGGTAGGGTGAGGCTGGTGGTGGGTATTATGGAGGGCACAGGGCACGCATTACATGGAACACTCGGTGTGGTGCATAAACAATGAATTTTGGAACACTGAAAAAAATAAAATTAAATTTAAAAAAAAGTCAATCCTTCTGTTTCTTTATCTAATGAATTTCTGAAGGCAGTGAACAATCCTACGAACTGGTAAATTCTCTCTCATCAGATATGTGCATTGTAGATTCTACAGAAAAATAAAAGATATTATACCAGACCCGTTATAGAAAATGAATTGTTAAGATCTGGAATTCAGTACATAAATGGTAAAATAATCTTTCTTTTTCTTAAATATAGCTAATGGTGCCATAAAGAAGGAAAAAAATTGAGAGAAATCATCTTTACCATAATAATCATTTCTATAACTCTAAGAAAATATCTTATGATTTAAATTCTTGTATTCACTATTCAAAGAACTTGAGAAAACATGTCATCACTATCACTACTCAAAGTAATACAAAATGTAGTAACTTCAGGACTCATTGTTCAGCACTAGAAGCATTTTTTTGTCCTCTTTTTTGAAAGAAGTTAATTAGGAAGTTAAATACAATTGGCAAAAATATTTCACTCTTCTCTAGATTTGAAAAAGTTTTCTGGCCCAAGATATTAATACCTATAGTCACTACTTTACCAGTAGAGATGAAACTAGTTTTTTCTTGATCATTTTCCATATTCTTATTTGCTGATGCCTACTGATTTAGACAGAGAAATACAAACCTGTAAGTTATTTATGGCTTGTTTGGTTTCTTAAAGAAATTACATACTTTCCAAACACCAAAAACAAAACAAAACCACTTCTGAGTAGGATTTAAATGGTTAAGCATCGACTGTGCAAAATACAAAAAGGAAATGTGAACTAAGGGAAATGAAAAAAATTATTTTTAAAAGTTTAAAAGACAGCCACGGAATATTACTTGCGCACCAATTACAATACAATACAGATTTTGTGTAATTAATAAACAATTAGATAGTAACTATTTTATGTACACCTTTATTTTTCTCAATTTCATCTATTACCTAAAATTATGTCTTTTACACAGCAGGCACC
Source organism: Mustela putorius furo (assembly GCF_011764305.1). Classification (NCBI taxonomy): domain Eukaryota; kingdom Metazoa; phylum Chordata; class Mammalia; order Carnivora; family Mustelidae; genus Mustela; species Mustela putorius. The sequence continues at coordinate 31,809,789 of NW_025422368.1, read as the reverse complement.
CAATAAACATTTTTGAATGACTATACCATTCAAAGAAATTAATTTATAAATAAAGTTTGCCTAATTGTATTTGTCTGACATACAGAATTAGACTATTAATTTTCCAGTAAGAGACACGCTGCTGAATGTCGACACAATTTCACTGAGATACACACTTCTTACCTAAAACTACATACCACATCCGCAGCCTGATCTACAACACTTAACAAAGTGTTTTACACACATTCCAATCCCCCATTGCACCTTTACAATTTTTAAGTATTGATGAATTACTCCCTGCCAAAGAAGTCACATTATATACAACAAACCTTCAGTTTAAATAAGGAATAAGCTTGCTGTTAACAACTTAGTTTGAAATGTTAACAATCTTTAGGTTGTTAACATAACAACTGGCTATTAATGTGGTAATGACCAATTTAAGAGGAAATTATACTCTGAGAAATGAATATATTGGCAGTCAGGACCAGGGTTTTGATTTGAAACGGGTTTTTTGTTGTTGTTGTTGTTGTTTTTAACAAGTTAACAAACATTAGAAGCTTAAGCCTAAGAGAAATTAACTAAGTTATGTCACGAAAAAACATCTTTCCCTTAGATTTTTCTTAGCATTTCTGATATGGAGACTATTTTGATCAATTGTTTTCAATAAAACACTTACTTGGACTATCAAATGGCAATTTAACATCATATTTTTATTACTGTAAAGAATAGCAACACAAAACAAGTCCCATATTTCTTTCTGTGCTTACTACTATATTCACAATTGCAAGAAACAGTTTAACTCACAATACAGGTAGTTCACTGGCAGGGTATAAATTTTAAAAATCCGGCTATGTCAACATGCTTTCCATAAATCTTACTTAATTTTAATCTTTACTGCTTATTAGAACACCTTAATCTCGCCCAGATTATATAAACTCCTTGTTTTGGAATCGCTGTTACATAAATCCACTTGACACACTGCAGTTGTAAACAAATGTAAAAGTAAAAAAAAAAAAAAAAAAAAAAAAAAAAAAAAGTCAAAAAGCCATGACTATTGGTTACTAAAGATAAAGCAAAACTAGGAAGCACTGTTAAATCACTGAAAGCAAATGCAAACGCTTTATGTGGAAATGAGGCTCTAATTCACAGTGAGAAGAGGAAAAAATTTTTTATTTCAAAGAAAAAGTTCAAAGGCTGAAGTTCTAAGAGAATTCACGGAATAAGTTAATTCTGATTAGTTGTGCCGCCACAACAAGGGAAATCCTGGCTATAGAGTCACTTCCCATCGTTGGCACCTGCGTGTATTTTGTGCCCTTGGAACACAGAGGACCAGTAACAAGTGGTCATATATTAGCCAGGAGGCTGTCAGAAGAGGCAGTCGTCGGAGGGGGAAAGAGAAGAATCTGATAAACAGTACTGGATTCACTCTTTTAAACTACCTCTAAGCTAATGATAGGTATTTTTAGTTAAAGACTAAATCAAACCAAGAAATCACGGAATCATATACAGGGAAGCACCAGGTTCCCTAGAAAACACTTCTCCAAATAACCAAGATGGTTAAGGAGCTACGGCTGATTGATAAATTTTGTGTCATAAAGGAAAAAAAAATCAAAATAAATCGCTTAATGTCAGGCTAGAAAAATGATTAATTGTATCAAATATGAAAACCCAAATGATGCCATATATCATTTCTCTAATTTGATAGGTCCTACTTTATTAATATATGTAATTTTACAGCTGATTCAAGACACAAAGTTCCCTGAAAAGCAAAATAATTTTTCTTAAACAGAAGTTCATGTGTTGAGTGGGAAACAAGTCTAGTGGACTTCATGATTTTTTAAACAAGAGCATAAGAATTGTCCTCAAACTGCCCAGATGTTTACAGTTTGGAGAGTAGCTATCATCTCCTCATAATGATGGAGATCTTTATTGTGTGTTAATTTCCCTAACACTACTGGCAAGTCCGAGGTTGTTAATGCTCAGTGATATCTTTGCAATGACCACCTGGAATGCCATGGAGGGTGGGGGAATGTATTCACACTTGGGGAAAGTTCTCAAAAACTGTATAATAAACGTGCTAATAAATGGCAGCTACTTTCAACTGCCTTTCCTTGGCAAATCAGAAAGATCAGAAGACAGCTGAATAATTCTTGGGTCAAGCTAAGCCTACCTTGTCGGTGGGGGCGTAATACAACACTTAACATGCTGATTTCTACCAAATACATCTTTGCCATGAGCTGGTGGTTTCCTCCTGGGTAGCGGAATCACCTATTTCTAAATGGGAGCCTCCGGGCAGGCCAAATGGAAACACTTCAGAAAGGAGGCTTTCTTGGCCATTCCTTAAAGCAAGAATTTGCATACGAGGCACCTGGCAACATTCTGAAGGCTGACAGGTGAACATCTTTCAGGAATGTAAGCTGGTAGTAAGGAAATGAAACAAGCAAATAAACAAACAAACAAAAAAAAAAAACAAAAAACCAAAAACCAAAACACTTACAAACGTATTTTTAAAAGGAATCCAGTCATCACTGGTGTGCAAGGATAATTCCTACCTCAGGTAGTCTCTGCGACAAAGGATAAGATTAGCTTTAGTGTACAGGGTGGAGCCCACCTCTCCCAAGCGACAGTCACAGCAGGCACACTTCAAGCAGTCTTCATGCCAGTATTTGTCCAGGGCCTTTAGAAGATACCGGTCCTTGATCTTTCGGTTGCAGCCAGCACAACCTTTCGGCTTGGTGTCTGGCTGGACTGAGAGCATTTGTATACCTAAAGGAAGAGACAAAAGCAAAAAAAAAAAAAAAAAAAAAAAAAAGAGCTGGGATTACAAGAAAGAAGCCGAAGATGTCGAAGGACCTTACACAAGTTGAATGTTTCATCCTGTGTTTCTGGAGGAGCGGTAGACTTTCTTCGGGAGGGGCATACCAAAATCACACAGAATTTCGGAAACAAAAGGCTCCAACATTGTGAAGTCCTTGTCAGACCGTTTAGAAGGTCACACATACAAAGTGCTGAAAATAACACACTCATGTTGTATAGAGTTAGTTAGCACAGGATACACCAAGTTAAGCAACACTAGATAATTTGGTGGTGTCCCTCATTCTCCACATAGGGGGTTCCTTTGGGAAGAAAACGCGAGTGAATGGCTAACAATCTTAAAGCTATTTAACAAACTAGTCCGTGCACAGTCTATAAGAGTCAAGAACGAGTTTTTCTTTATTGCTCAGATATTCGCTTGCTGTGTGCTTGCTGGTGGAAGAGAGGGCACCTTCTGGGATTATACTAACCTGACTTTAGCAGTGGGGATGTTTATAGCTAAACACACAGCACAGTCATCCAAAAAGCTCACCAGTACTATGTTGCTTGTTGGCATCCAAATACTTCCTTCTGCGCTCTTGATATTTCAAAATCATTCCTTATGTTAAAATTTCAAAAATGAATTTATATTCACAAAAACATCAATCAGTGCCTCTGTTAATGGCAGCTTCCGTCACTGTATACTACAGACTTTGATATAAAACTAAAGTACAAGATTAATTTATTACCATAAACACACACTTATTTATTTTATAAGAGAAAGAAAAAACAACAGAAGGTAAAATCTAAATATATATAAATTACATAAACATACATACATAAATATATTATATGCATATATCTCTAGTGCACTAGACATAGGGTGTTTATGTACTTTAGACACCTATCTCTGTCATAAATAAGGAGTCTAGCTGGGTTCTGTAGGTTTTACAACTTGGCTGAAATTTGTTCAATGAAAGGCTATTCCCCCTTGAGTTTCTTCTTCTTTCCCAGGTGTCAAACACCCAGCTTAAAAGAAAAAAAAAAGCTGGATCAACTATTCAGAACTTCATATTTATCAAATAACTCATTCTAAGCACTATAAAATACTGCAGACATCACGGATTGCTAACTCCCTCATTTTACAAATTGTGATGCAGGGGCCTAAGAGAGTTTAAGGACTTGCTCAAAACAGAACAACAGTCAAGTACTAGATCTGGTGGTCTTCTTACAGTCCAGAGGTCCTGTTCCTATAGGATGCTTCCTCTCCTAGGCAGAAAGTTTGAAACTACACGAAACACCAAATGTGGATGCATTTAAAACAGTTTCAAGAAAAGAAATGCCAAACTAAGATCTTAGAGTCTTCCCCGACTCCAAAGGAGCTAACCCTCCTTTTCCTCTGATGCCCTCTGATGAAGGCTTCATGTCCATAACCTTCACGATCTTTTTTTTTTCTTTTCTAAATCACACTGATAAGAGACACCCAGGCACTGTACCCTCAGAGCCGAATAACTTTTCTTGCTACAAATAATACATGGGTTGCACAGAATACCGTTATGATGCTGAACTTCCAAGAGAATAGAACTTCTCTGGCAGAGGAATGGAAGAGAGGATGGCAGGGAAGAACGCAGGGTGGCTGTTCTTCCTGCATGACACGCACAGCCGTGGTAGTCAGAGCTGCAGACGAGCAGCTGGATTTGTACGGAAGAGCAGGTGGTGTTCCTCTAGCCTGCTTTCTGTTCCTTTTCTTTGAAGGAGCTGAGGGTCTAGTGTAGATTAATCATAACCCTTGATAGCTCTGCTAAATCTCACTCTCCAGAACTTCTAACAAATGAAGTTTCTTTGATCAGAACTAGTTACCATCTTCCAGCAAGGTTCCACAAGGAATAAATCCCATTAATTACAGTACAGAACATATCCAAGTGCCTCTTAACCATCTACCTGGGGGGAGGGGGCAATTTGGATTTACGAAATAACATTCTGTATTTCGCTGGTGAAGACATCAAGAGATATGAGTGGCTATTCTAATTAGCCAATTTCTAAGGCTATTATTTTTTCCCATCACAAAGCCGACAAATTTTAAAATCCTTTACAGTTGTAGCTCAGCTCTATTTCCCTCAGTTGAGTTACTACCATCAGGCGTAGAAGGTCAGCTATCTTTATTCAAAACACTTTGCAACCAAGACAGGGAATACCAACATTTGGCACAAGTAACACTACCCTGCTTGTCTTCACAAAATGTTTTTGTTGTGTTGACATTTTCATTTACCACTCAGAGGCCAATTAATATTGGAAACTCTTACTTTTTGTTTGGCCTTGGGCTTGAAGGAGTTTGGTATTTTGCATGCCATCCTGGTGCCTTCTTTTAGAGAACATCATCACACTGCTCTTGGAGAGGAAATCTTTTCAGTATGAGGATGCAAGTTAACAGTTGTAGAAAAAAGAACTATTTAGTGGTCGCTGCATTGCCATGTACCTAGAAGGCACAAAGTATCAGCAGCAGCACCCCTCCTCCCCCCCAACCGCCACCGTCCAGAGGAGCACGACTGGGTAGAGTTATGCGTTTGGAGCCGAGAAACATTTCACAAGTTGCTCATAGCATATCAGGACTCATAACTAGTTTTAGATTGGCATGTAAATTGTTCTGAGGGAAATTCTTATTGCCTCTGAGACCCTGCCATTCTGAGTTATTTGACAGTTTAAGGGAAATCATAATTAAAAAAAAGACATAAATAATAGCCTGTGCAGTGTGGTGTGCAGAAATAAGTAGAACCATTTCATTTAAACTCTGGTGAGCTTTTAATTGCCTGGATTGCATTGTGAGGCGGCCTAACGGTTGATTGCCTCCATTATGTTCCCTTGTTCTGTGCCATTCATCCGCACAGTCTCAGCTTCAGTAGCTAACACAACAAAGTAACCACAACTCCACAACACACAGGGGCTTAAAAAAAAATAATCATAATCAAAGATTTGCAGCACTTAGACACAGTCTTTTATATTTTTGGACTAACTACACATAGTGAATGGAAAACATTTTGTCCCTGTCGGAAGATTCACAGAGAACAATTTGGGAGAAGGAACAGGAAGAGGGAATACATAAAGGGGTTTGGCAGAGATGAGGTGCCTTAGGAAGATGCTAAAATGGGAATGCAGGTTCTGCAGCTGGGAGCAGTGACACAGATTAAAAGAATTTGGCCAACGTGGCCATTCGATTGCCAAGAGGTACCAAACAAAAGATTTTCTCTCCTCCTGCCCATCTTCATCCTCTCCCCAACCCCCAGACCTGACTGGAGAACTGGATTGGGCCTAAAAGCTTGTTTCTCTCTGTTCACTGGCCCAGAGCATCCCTACAAGCTGCAGCCCCCTAAGGGACAACAATGCAAATAGATGTCCCCAGATCTCAGGCACTGGAGCTGCTTAACTCTGTTCTGCCCCTTCAACTCCCAACCCCCTCCCCATCCTTCCACCACCCCCTCCCCTTTTTGAGCAATGGAGCTGGGAACCAATTTGATTCCCTTTTTCTCCAATGCAGCTGCAAGGCTCAGAGATACTGACATTTTTCCACTCTTATCAGTTTAATTACAGTTACCATGGCAGCAAAGTGCTAGTGCTTGGCAAAGGCCAACAAGAGATTTGCAAGACTGAGTTCAATTTTGATGCAGCTCACATGCAAAAAAAAAAATAATAATAATAAAAATAATAATAATAATAATAAAAATAATAATAATAAAAAAATAAGAAACATACATACACTCTAACAAATCCCTTGCGGAGTTTATGCTCTAGCCTTTTGTGGTTGTGTCTTTGCAGCCACACAGGGCTGATTTGCAAAGAATGTAGCAGTATTTGTTGCACCTAGCAAGATTAATTGGGTTAAGCAGCAGTCTTTCAAAGCAGTTACAACAATAATATTTCGGATCTTTTAAAAAGACACAAAAGCAGAAGAGCAGGAAAGCTTGTGAGCAGCCAAGAGTGCTGAGCGCCCGGCAAAGTGCATCTATGATAGATTGTAACCTTACCAAAACTTTTCTCCTTTTTCTGCATGAGTTGACTTAGGCGTGCCTGAGTTGCAGCAGCTTCGCATTGAGCACCAAGCCCAAGGTAGAAGTGGAAGGGGGTCTCCTGGATTTAGCTCAAGTGTGGACCTGGTGCGCAGCCTACACCGCCGAGGACCGACTATTGTGAAGCCACTTTGGGAGCGGGTCGGAGTGGCGGCAGGGGGTGGGGGAAGGGACAAGGGACGAGGGCGGCCAGAGGAGACAGAGCGCACACACAGAGCCCCTCGCAGTGTGGCAGTGTGCAAAATGATGGCGAATGACAAAGCCACATGCTTCCCTAACTCTGCCCGTAATCCTAAAATCCCAGCGGCCCCTTTTAGCTTCGTGGTAACAAATGGATTTGATTAAACTGTCACATGCAGCGTTAGCATAGCATATCATGTTCAATATGAAAAAGATCATAAATCTGACTTGTATTTCATAACAGCAATCTGGGTAGCCCCCGTAAAAATGTGCTGCATCAGTCTGAATCTCAGCCTCGTAGGACATAGGCACCTTCTTTCACGGAACCTCTCTCTTGTGGCCACTTCTCCCCACCCCTCCCCTCCCCGACCCCCGACCCCCTACGAAAATAGTCACTTTTCCAGCTCGCAGGAGCAACATTTTCTTAATATAGAAAAGTGGGGAGAGGCAGAGTGTCCACATGAACCCAAAGATTGCAATTCCAACTCTTGGGGGAGGGGGGCTGTGAATTCCAGCAAGTACAAGGAGTGGGTCCGGAACCCACCTAAGCGCTGCATCCCCTTCCAACGGGCCAGGCCAGAGCGAACCTCCCCTAATCCCAAACTCTGCCTGCCCCTCTCTTCCCAGGAGTCAGGGGTGTGGAAATGCTGCGGCTCATCCTGAACTTTGACTATTATCCACTCGAGTCGTACTTGAGACATTCCGCGCCGCAGCCGCTCTGCCTCCTTCCATCAACATCTTCCGCCTGCATTTATTTCATGTCTCATCATAAAAATAATGAAGCCTCACATGATTTAAACAAAACCGTCTCAGCAGAGCTGCAGCCCGAGTGAAAGTTGCAGTGCGGAGCTGGGCTGCAGCTCCAGTTTATGCCTCATTAGGAGAGGCTGGGGAAGAAAAAAATACCCACATCCGCACACGCACGCGCGCACCCGCAGACACACACACCACAAATAAGCCGACGCCTGTGTACACAGTTGCTGCACTTACCTTCTCAATTAAGCGATACAAGGGGAGGCCGTTCAGAAAGCACAGTGGCTGCTTTGTAGTGCTTCTCCTTGGGAAAGGTCAAAAAGAAGCATTGTTTGAAAAAAAAAAAAAGAGGGGGAGGGAAATCTCTATTTTTTAAGTTTAAAATAATGAGGTCCTCAAGGATCCGCCAAGTAATGGTGTTGACCGCATCTGAGCCACAGGTGTCCTCCTTTTAGGCAACTGCAGTCCGAGACTGTCTCTCTCCGTCCTGGCTCAAAACAACTTACCCCAGCAGCACGCGAGGAGCCGAGCTGAAGGAAGCCCCGGCTCTCAGCTGCAAAATACAACCCCTTCCCAGCCAGACATAATACAGCCAAAGAAAAGGTCACTCAGTTATTACTGAGCCGGCGGAGCCCAGGCAGCGCTTGTCAAGACCACAGAGAAGCAGCTCCCTTCCGATTTAAGACTATTTACCTCTCGCCCCCACCCCTCCCCTCTTCTCTCCTTTTCCTTCTCTCCCTCCCTCTCCGCTCGCTCGCTCGCTCTCGTGTGCCTGTTCTGCAGCTCAGTCAAGTACAGCCGCCCTCGGAAAGTGCAAAGCAGCCACGAGACAGATCGGGCTTTGTTGCTAATTTCCCAGGGTGAAAATTTACAAGCCTGCGAGTGCCGTCAGCACAGCCACGCGCATATGCTACTCACAAACGCTGGGGACGACCCCGGCGCACAAAAAGTGACCTCTGCAGGAGCCGACTGGAGAAGACCCTACCTCCTGGACCCGTCCAAAAGAAGTCCTGCCAAAGAGCTCCGGAGGAAAGGGATCGGATTCCTAAAATAACCAGGGCATTTTGGAATAGGTGGCCACATTTACAACAAACTGTCTTCCAAAGCCATTTCGGAAGCTACCAATTATGGAAATTAAAATAAAGCAAGAGAATCAGACTGCTACTAGAACACACTGGAAAAACACACAACCCTCCTCTTTAAGAAATATCGGTGGGGGCCAGGGGGAGGGGGGCAGCAGTTGCCCCGTGTCTGACTTCCATTAATGAACTCTCAAAAGTCGCTGCTCAGCAAGGCTGTTATGCCACACAAGCTGGATCCAGAGCAATGGCACACTCCCCTTCCTCCCTTCCTCCAGTGGAGCAAGAACCAAACTGTGAACTTGTTTCCCATTAACCATTATGGAACCCCCTTCCATCCCCACCCAGACACTTCTTGCAATTACTCGAATTCCTTACAATTTAAAGTTCAGGCGCTAGAATGAAAAACACCCAAGAGCCCAAGAAACATGTTTTCCCAACTAACTTGATCAGAGCCATGGAGTTTCTTCACCATTTCTGCCCCCTCTTCCTAGGCTTCTTTTAGAGGCCTTGACAGGGTGGTGGTAGCCGTGGTGGTGGTGGTGGTTTTTTAAATTGAAATTGGTTCTGTTCTCCCCAATCTCTGCTCCTCTTAACTTTACATCTATAAAGGCTACTAAAATATTTTAGTTTTTCTCTAAGTTTTCAAACTTCAAAGTCATCCTCTCCTTTTGGCTATTTATCATAGCATCCCACCAGATTTTATAAAGCCCTGTCAAAGGTCAAGTTTAAAAATAGTCCAAATTTGAGTGACACTGCATGAAATGTCTTAAGGGCCAAGAAAGAGTCAGCTGTTGAACTCCAAAAAACTTTTATACTTCTCAGCACCATCAGTTTTAATGTAGTTCTGTTAAAAAAAAAAAAAAATCAAAGCATCCCCTCCCCATGTATATTTAGGCCAAATTATGCATCTCTTCATAAGGAAAATGACACCACACTTGTAA